>NC_137486.1:0-10000000 GCF_918807975.1 Aplidium turbinatum
GTCCCGACGACTTGCTCTTGCCGCGCCGGTCCATGCAGGGCGCGGCCCGCGACCATGAAAGGCGGCGGGATCGCGCCTGGCGCGGCCCGATCCGAAGTGCCTTCGGGATGCACGCGGCGCCATCCGAAGTGCCTTCGGGATGCACTCCAACAGTGGACGACCTGGCGCCCTTCGATTCAAGTCATCCGGTCCGTTCAAAGCGAGCAACCGCCGGTTCTTACCATCTTTCGGGTCCCGACGACTTGCTCTTGTCGGAGCCGGTCCATGCAGAGCGCGGCCCAGCCCCCGTCGACCCTGAGCGGCGGCGGCATCGCGCGGCTCGATCCGAAGTGCCTTCGGGATTCACTCCAACAGTGGCTGACCTGGCGCCCTTCGATTCAAGTCATCCGGTCGGTTTAAAGCGAGCAACCGCCGGTTCTTACCATCTTTCGGGTCCCGACGACTTGCTCTTGCCGCGCCGGTCCATGCAGGGCGCGGCCCGCGACCATGAGAGGCGGCGGGATCGCGCCTGGCGCGGCGCGATCCGAAGTGCCTTCGGGATGCACTCCAACAGTGGCCGACCTGGCGCCCTTCGATTCAAGTCATCCGGTCGGTTTAAAGCGAGCAACCGCCGGTTCTTACCATCTTTCGGGTCCCGACGACTTGCTCTTGTCGGAGCCGGTCCATGCAGGGCGCGGCCCAACACCCGTCGACCCTGAGCGGCGGCGGCATCGCGCGGCTCGATCCGAAGTGCCTTCGGGATTAATTCCAACAGTGGCCGACCTGGCGCCCTTCGATTCAAGTCATCCGGTCGGTTCAAAGCGAGCAACCGCCGGTTCTTACCATCTTTCGGGTCCCGACGACTTGCTCTTGCCGGAGCCGGTCCATGCAGGGCACGGCCCCGCACCCGTCGACCCTGAGAGGCGGCGGCATCGCGCGGCTCGATCCGAAGTGCCTTCGGGATGCACTCCAACAGTGGCCGACCTGGCGCCCTTCGATTCAAGTCATCCGGTCGGTTTAAAGCGAGCAACCGCCGGTTCTTACCATCTTTCGGGTCCCGACGACTTGCTCTTGTCGGAGCCGGTCCATGCAGGGCGCGGCCCAGCCCCCGTCGACCCTGAGCGGCGGCGGCATCGCGCGGCTCGATCCGAATTACCTTCGGGATTCACTCCAACAGTGGCTGACCTGGCGCCCTTCGATTCAAGTCATCCGGTCGGTTTAAAGCGAGCAACCGCCGGTTCTTACCATCTTTCGGGTCCCGACGACTTGCTCTTGCCGCGCCGGTCCATGCAGGGCGCGGCCCGCGACCATGAAAGGCGGCGGGATCGCGCCTGGCGCGGCCCGATCCGAAGTGCCTTCGGGATGCACGCGGCGCCATCCGAAGTGCCTTCGGGATGCACTCCAACAGTGGCCGACCTGGCGCCCTTCGATTCAAGTCATCCGGTCCGTTCAAAGCGAGCAACCGCCGGTTCTTACCATCTTTCGGGTCCCGACGACTTGCTCTTGTCGGAGCCGGTCCATGCAGAGCGCGGCCCAGCCCCCGTCGACCCTGAGCGGCGGCGGCATCGCGCGGCTCGATCCGAATTACCTTCGGGATTCACTCCAACAGTGGCTGACCTGGCGCCCTTCGATTCAAGTCATCCGGTCGGTTTAAAGCGAGCAACCGCCGGTTCTTACCATCTTTCGGGTCCCGACGACTTGCTCTTGCCGCGCCGGTCCATGCAGGGCGCGGCCCGCGACCATGAAAGGCGGCGGGATCGCGCCTGGCGCGGCCCGATCCGAAGTGCCTTCGGGATGCACGCGGCGCCATCCGAAGTGCCTTCGGGATGCACTCCAACAGTGGCCGACCTGGCGTCCTTCGATTCAAGTCATCCGGTCCGTTCAAAGCGAGCAACCGCCGGTTCTTACCATCTTTCGGGTCCCGACGACTTGCTCTTGCCGGAGCCGGTCCATGCAGGGCACGGCCCTGCACCCGTCGACCCTGAGAGGCGGCGGCATCGCGCGGCTCGATCCGAAGTGCCTTCGGGATTCACTGCAACAGTGGCCGACCTGGCGCCCTTCGATTCAAGTCATCCGGTCGGTTCAAAGCGAGCAACCGCCGGTTCTTACCATCTTTCGGGTCCCGACGACTTGCTCTTGCCGCGCCGGTCCGGTCCATGCAGGGCGCGGTCCCGCACCCGTCGACCCTGAGAGGCGGCGGGATCGCGCCTGGCGCGGCGCCATCCGAAGTGCCTTCGGGATGCACTCCAACAGTGGCCGACCTGGCGCCCTTCGATTCAAGTCATCCGGTCCGTTCAAAGCGAGCAACCGCCGGTTCTTAGCATCTTTCGGGTCCCGACGACTTGCTCTTGCCGAACCGTTCCATGCAGGGCGCGGCCCCGCACCCGTCGACCCTGAGAGGCGGCGGGATCGCGCCTGGCGCGGCGCGATCCGAAGTGCCTTCGGGATGCACTATAACAGTGGCCGACCTGGCGCCCTTCGATTCAAGTCATCCGGTCGGTTTAAAGCGAGCAACCGCCGGTTCTTACCATCTTTCGGGTCCCGACGACTTGCTCTTGCCGGAGCCGGTCCATGCAGGGCGCGGCCCAGCCCCCGTCGACCCTGAGCGGCGGCGGCATCGCGCGGCTCGATCCGAAGTGCCTTCGGGATTCACTCCAACAGTGGCCGACCTGGCGCCCTTCGATTCAAGTCATCCGGTCGGTTTAAAGCGAGCAACCGCCGGTTCTTACCATCTTTCGGGTCCCGACGACTTGCTCTTGTCGGAGCCGGTCCATGCAGGGCGCGGCCCAGCCCTCGTCGACCCTGAGCGGCGGCGGCATCGCGCGGCTCGATCCGAAGTACCTTCGGGATTCACTCCAACAGTGGCTGACCTGGCGCCCTTCGATTCAAGTCATCCGGTCGGTTTAAAGCGAGCAACCGCCGGTTCTTACCATCTTTCGGGTCCCGACGACTTGCTCTTGTCGGAGCCGGTCCATGCAGGGCGCGGCCCAGCACCCGTCGACCCTGAGCGGCGGCGGCATCGCGCGGCTCGATCCGAATTACCTTCGGGATTCACTCCAACAGTGGCTGACCTGGCGCCCTTCGATTCAAGTCATCCGGTCGGTTTAAAGCGAGCAACCGCCGGTTCTTACCATCTTTCGGGTCCCGACGACTTGCTCTTGCCGCGCCGGTCCATGCAGGGCGCGGCCCGCGACCATGAAAGGCGGCGGGATCGCGCCTGGCGCGGCCCGATCCGAAGTGCCTTCGGGATGCACGCGGCGCGATCCGAAGTGCCTTCGGGATGCACTCCAACAGTGGCCGACCTGGCGCCCTTCGATTCAAGTCATCCGGTCCGTTCAAAGCAAGCAACCGCCGGTTCTTACCATCTTTCGGGTCCCGACGACTTGCTCTTGCCGGAGCCGGTCCATGCAGGGCGCGGCCCTGCACCCGTCGACCCTGAGCGGCGGCGGCATCGCGCGGCTCGATCCGAAGTGCCATCGGGATTCACTCCAACAGTGGCCGACCTGGCGCCCTTCGATTCAAGTCATCCGGTCGGTTCAAAGCGAGCAACCGCCGGTTCTTACCATCTTTCGGGTCCCGACGACTTGCTCTTGCCGGAGCCGGTCCATGCAGGGCGCGGCCCAGCCCCCGTCGACCCTGAGAGGCGGCGGGATCGCGCCTGGCGCGGCGCGATCCGAAGTGCCTTCGGGATGCACTATAACAGTGGCCGACCTGGCGCCCTTCGATTCAAGTCATCCGGTCGGTTTAAAGCGAGCAACCGCCGGTTCTTACCATCTTTCGGGTCCCGACGACTTGCTCTTGCCGGAGCCGGTCCATGCAGGGCGCGGCCCAGCCCCCGTCGACCCTGAGCGGCGGCGGCATCGCGCGGCTCGATCCGAAGTGCCTTCGGGATTCACTCCAACAGTGGCCGACCTGGCGCCCTTCGATTCAAGTCATCCGGTCGGTTTAAAGCGAGCAACCGCCGGTTCTTACCATCTTTCGGGTCCCGACGACTTGCTCTTGCCGCGCCGGTCCATGCAGGGCGCGGCCCGCGACCATGAGAGACGGCGGGATCGCGCCTGGCGCGGGCCGATCCGAAGTGCCTTCGGGATGCACTCCAACAGTGGCCGACCTGGCGCCTTTCGATTCAAGTCATCCGGTCGGTTTAAAGCGAGCAACCGCCGGTTCTTACCATCTTTCGGGTCCTGACGACTTGCTCTTGTCGGAGCCGGTCCATGCAGGGCGCGGCCCGGCCCAGCGCGGCCCAGCCCCCGTCGACCCTGAGGGGCGGCGGCATCGCGCGGCTCGATCCGAAGTGCCTTCGGGATGCACTCCAACAGTGGCCGACCTGGCGCCCTTCGATTCAAGTCATCCGGTCGGTTCAAAGCGAGCAACCGCCGGTTCTTACCATCTTTCGGGTCCCGACGACTTGCTCTTGCCGGAGCCGGTCCATGCAGGGCGCGGCCCCGCCCCCGTCGACCCTGAGGGGCGGCGGCATCGCGCGGCTCGATCCGAAGTGCCTTCGGGATTCACTCCAACAGTGGCCGACCTGGCGCCCTTCGATTCAAGTCATCCGGTCGGTTCAAAGCGAGCAACCGCCGGTTCTTACCATCTTTCGGGTCCCGACGACTTGCTCTTGCCGGAGCCGGTCCATGCAGGGCGCGGCCCGGCCCAGCGCGGCGCAGCGCGGCCCAGCGCGGCCCAGCGCGGCCCAGCCCCGGTCGACCCTGAGGGGCGGCGGCATCGCACGGCTCGATCCGAAGTGCCTTCGGGATTCACTCCAACAGTGGCCGACCTGGCGCCCTTCGATTCAAGTCATCCGGTCGGTTCAAAGCGAGCAACCGCCGGTTCTTACCATCTTTCGGGTCCCGACGACTTGCTCTTGCCGGAGCCAGTCGGCCGGAGCTCAAGGGATTTACCCGAGGCCGCAATTCGCTTTCGGATTGTCGACGCTCAATGTGTTCTGCAATTCACATCAATTCTCGCAACTGGCTGGGGTCCTTCATCGCTTGTCACGGGTCTGTACGCCACAGGTCGGACCGCTCCATAAGCGGCCCGATTCGGCGCTGGGCTCGACGGCCCGGCTTCACTCGCCGTTGTGTCCCCATGTGTGGTCCACGGCTCCGAAAGGGGACTAACTTCCCGGCTGCGCTTTTTGATTTAAGTCATTCGGTCGGTTCAAAGCGAGCAACCGCCGGTTCTTACCATCTTTCGGGTCCCGACGACTTGCTCTTGTCGGAGCCGGTCCATGCAGAGCGCGGTCCCGCACCCGTCGACCCTGAGAGGCGGCGGGATCGCGCCTGGCGCGGCGCCATCCGAAGTGCCTTCGGGATGCACTCCAACAGTGGCCGACTTGGCGCCCTTCGATTCAAGTCATCCGGTCCGTTCAAAGCGAGCAACCGCCGGGTCTTACCATCTTTCGGGTCCCGACGACTTGCTCTTGCCGCGCCGGTCCGGTCCATGCAGGGCGCGGTCCCGCACCCGTCGACCCTGAGAGGCGGCGGGATCGCGCCTGGCGCGGCGCCATCCGAAGTGCCTTCGGGATGCACTCCAACAGTGGCCGACCTGGCGCCCTTCGATTCAAGTCATCCGGTCCGTTCAAAGCGAGCAACCGCCGGTTCTTAGCATCTTTCGGGTCCCGACGACTTGCTCTTGCCGAACCGTTCCATGCAGGGCGCGGCCCCGCACCCGTCGACCCTGAGAGGCGGCGGGATCGCGCCTGGCGCGGCGCCATCCGAAGTGCCTTCGGGATGCACTCCAACAGTGGCCGACCTGGCGCCCTTCGATTCAAGTCATCCGGTCCGTTCAAAGCGAGCAACCGCCGGTTCTTAGCATCTTTCGGGTCCCGACGACTTGCTCTTGCCGCGCCGGTTCATGCAGGGCGCGGCCCGCCACCATGAGAGGCGGCGGGATCGCGCCTGGCGCGGCGCGATCCGAAGTGCCTTCGGGATGCACTCCAACAGTGGCCGACCTGGCGCCCTTCGATTCAAGTCATCCGGTCGGTTTAAAGCGAGCAACCGCCGGTTCTTACCATCTTTCGGGTCCCGACGACTTGCTCTTGTCGGAGCCGGTCCATGCAGGGCGCGGCCCAACACCCGTCGACCCTGAGCGGCGGCGGCATCGCGCGGCTCGATCCGAAGTGCCTTCGGGATTCATTCCAACAGTGGCCGACCTGGCGCCCTTCGATTCAAGTCATCCGGTCGGTTTAAAGCGAGCAACCGCCGGTTCTTACCATCTTTTGGGTCCCGACGACTTGCTCTTGCCACGCCGGTCCATGCAGGGCGCGGCCCAGCTCCCGTCGACCCTGTGGGCCGGCGGCATTGCGCGGCTCGATCCGAAGTGCCTTCGGGATGCACTCCAACAGTGGCCGACCTGGCGCCCTTCGATTCAAGTCATCCGGTCGGTTTAAAGCGAGCAACCGCCGGTTCTTACCATCTTTCGGGTCCCGACGACTTGCTCTTGCCGGAGCCGGTCCATGCAGGGCGCGGCCCGGCCCAGCGCGGCCCGGCCCAGCGCGGCCCAGCCCCGGTCGACCCTGAGGGGCGGCGGCATCGCACGGCTCGATCCGAAGTGCCTTCGGGATTCACTCCAACAGTGGCCGACCTGGCGCCCTTCGATTCAAGTCATCCGGTCGGTTCAAAGCGAGCAACCGCCGGTTCTTACCATCTTTCGGGTCCCGACGACTTGCTCTTGCCGGAGCCGGTCCATGCAGGGCACGGCCCCGCACCCGTCGACCCTGAGAGGCGGCGGGATCGCGCCTGGCGCGGCGCGATCCGAAGTGCCTTCGGGATGCACTATAACAGTGGCCGACCTGGCGCCCTTCGATTCAAGTCATCCGGTCGGTTTAAAGCGAGCAACCGCCGGTTCTTACCATCTTTCGGGTCCCGACGACTTGCTCTTGTCGGAGCCGGTCCATGCAGGGCGCGGCCCAGCCCCCGTCGACCCTGAGGGGCGGCGGCATCGCGCGGCTCGATCCGAAGTGCCTTCGGGATGCACTCCAACAGTGGCCGACCTGGCGCCCTTCGATTCAAGTCATCCGGTCGGTTTAAAGCGAGCAACCGCCGGTTCTTACCATCTTTCGGGTCCCGACGACTTGCTCTTGCCGGAGCCGGTCCATGCAGGGCGCGGCCCGGCCAAGCGCGGCCCAGCGCGGCTCAGCCCCGGTCGACCCTGAGGGGCTGCGGCATCGCGCGGCTCGATCCGAAGTGCCTTCGGGATTCACTCCAACAGTGGCCGACCTGGCGCCCTTCGATTCAAGTCATCCGGTCGGTTCAAAGCGAGCAACCGCCGGTTCTTACCATCTTTAGGGTCCCGACGACTTGCTCTTGCCGGAGCCGGTCCATGCAGGGCACGGCCCCGCACCCGTCGACCCTGAGAGGCGGCGGGATCGCGCCTGGCGCGGCGCGATCCGAAGTGCCTTCGGGATGCACTATAACAGTGGCCGACCTGGCGCCTTTCGATTCAAGTCATCCGGTCGGTTTAAAGCGAGCAACCGCCGGTTCTTACCATCTTTCGGGTCCCGACGACTTGCTCTTGCCGGAGCCGGTCCATGCAGGGCGCGGCCCGGCCCAGCGCGGCCCAGCGCGGCCCAGCGCGGCCCAGCCCCCGTCGACCCTGAGGGGCGGCGGCATCGCGCGGCTCGATCCGAAGTGCCTTCGGGATTCACTCCAACAGTGGCCGACCTGGCGCCCTTCGATTCAAGTCATCCGGTCGGTTCAAAGCGAGCAACCGCCGGTTCTTACCATCTTTCGGGTCCCGACGACTTGCTCTTGCCACGCCGGTCCATGCAGGGCGCGGCCCAGCTCCCGTCGACCCTGTGGGCCGGCGGCATCGCGCGGCTCGATCCGAAGTGCCTTCGGGATGCACTCCAACAGTGGCGGACCTGGCGCCCTTAGATTCAAGTCATCCGGTCGGTTTAAAGCGAGCAACCGCCGGTTCTTACCATCTTTCGGGTCCCGACGACTTGCTCTTGCCGCGCCGTTCCATGCAGGGCGCGGCCCCGCACCCGTCGACCCTGAGAGGCGGCGGGATCGCGCCTGGCGCGGCGCGATCCGAAGTGCCTTCGGGATGCACTCCAACAGTGGCCGACCTGGCGCCCTTCGATTCAAGTCATCCGGTCGGTTCAAAGCGAGCAACCGCCGGTTCTTAGCATCTTTCGGGTCCCGACGACTTGCTCTTGCCGCGCCGGTTCATGCAGGGCGCGGCCCGCGACCATGAGAGGCGGCGGGATCGCGCCTGGCGCGGCGCGATCCGAAGTGCCTTCGGGATGCACTCCAACAGTGGACGACCTGGCGCCCTTCGATTCAAGTCATCCGGTCGGTTTAAAGCGAGCAACCGCCGGTTCTTACCATCTTTCGGGTCCCGACGACTTGCTCTTGTCGGAGCCAGTCCATGCGGGGCGCGGCCCAGCCCCCGTCGACCCTGAGCGGCGGCGGCATCGCGCGGCTCGATCCGAAGTGCCTTCGGGATTCACTCCAACAGTGGCCGACCTGGCGCCCTTCGATTCAAGTCATCCGGTCGGTTTAAAGCGAGCAACCGCCGGTTCTTACCATCTTTCGGGTCCCGACGACTTGCTCTTGTCGGAGCCGGTCCATGCAGGGCGCGGCCCAGCCCTCGTCGACCCTGAGCGGCGGCGGCATCGCGCGGCTCGATCCGAAGTACCTTCGGGATTCACTCCAACAGTGGCTGACCTGGCGCCCTTCGATTCAAGTCATCCGGTCGGTTTAAAGCGAGCAACCGCCGGTTCTTACCATCTTTCGGGTCCCGACGACTTGCTCTTGTCGGAGCCGGTCCATGCAGGGCGCGGCCCAGCCCCCGTCGACCCTGAGCGGCGGCGGCATCGCGCGGCTCGATCCGAATTACCTTCGGGATTCACTCCAACAGTGGCTGACCTGGCGCCCTTCGATTCAAGTCATCCGGTCGGTTTAAAGCGAGCAACCGCCGGTTCTTACCATCTTTCGGGTCCCGACGACTTGCTCTTGCCGCGCCGGTCCATGCAGGGCGCGGCCCGCGACCATGAAAGGCGGCGGGATCGCGCCTGGCGCGGCCCGATCCGAAGTGCCTTCGGGATGCACGCGGCGCCATCCGAAGTGCCTTCGGGATGCACTCCAACAGTGGCCGACCTGGCGCCCTTCGATTCAAGTCATCCGGTCCGTTCAAAGCAAGCAACCGCCGGTTCTTACCATCTTTCGGGTCCCGACGACTTGCTCTTGCCGGAGCCGGTCCATGCAGGGCGCGGCCCAGCCCCCGTCGACCCTGAGGGGCGGCGGCATCGCGCGGCTCGATCCGAAGTGCCTTCGGGATTCACTGCAACAGTGGCCGACCTGGCGCCCTTCGATTCAAGTCATCCGGTCGGTTCAAAGCGAGCAACCGCCGGTTCTTACCATCTTTCGGGTCCCGACGACTTGCTCTTGCCGCGCCGGTCCATGCAGGGCGCGGCCCGCGACCATGAGAGGCGGCGGGATCGCGCCTGGCGCGGCCCGATCCGAAGTGCCTTCGGGATGCACGCGGCGCCATCCGAAGTGCCTTCGGGATGCACTCCAACAGTGGACGACCTGGCGCCCTTCGATTCAAGTCATCCGGTCCGTTCAAAGCGAGCAACCGCCGGTTCTTACCATCTTTCGGGTCCCGACGACTTGCTCTTGTCGGAGCCGGTCCATGCAGAGCGCGGCCCAGCCCCCGTCGACCCTGAGCGGCGGCGGCATCGCGCGGCTCGATCCGAATTACCTTCGGGATTCACTCCAACAGTGGCTGACCTGGCGCCCTTCGATTCAAGTCATCCGGTCGGTTTAAAGCGAGCAACCGCCGGTTCTTACCATCTTTCGGGTCCCGACGACTTGCTCTTGCCGCGCCGGTCCATGCAGGGCGCGGCCCGCGACCATGAGAGGCGGCGGGATCGCGCCTGGCGCGGCGCGATCCGAAGTGCCTTCGGGATGCACTCCAACAGTGGCCGACGTGGCGCCCTTCGATTCAAGTCATCCGGTCGGTTTAAAGCGAGCAACCGCCGGTTCTTACCATCTTTCGGGTCCTGACGACTTGCTCTTGTCGGAGCCGGTCCATGCAGGGCGCGGCCCGGCCCAGCGCGGCCCAGCCCCCGTCGACCCTGAGGGGCGGCGGCATCGCGCGGCTCGATCCGAAGTGCCTTCGGGATGCACTCCAACAGTGGCCGACCTGGCGCCCTTCGATTCAAGTCATCCGGTCGGTTCAAAGCGAGCAACCGCCGGTTCTTACCATCTTTCGGGTCCCGACGACTTGCTCTTGCCGGAGCCGGTCCATGCAGGGCACGGCCCCGCACCCGTCGACCCTGAGAGGCGGCGGGATCGCGCCTGGCGCGGCGCGATCCGAAGTGCCTTCGGGATGCACTATAACAGTGGCCGACCTGGCGCCCTTCGATTCAAGTCATCCGGTCCGTTCAAAGCGAGCAACCGCCGGTTCTTAGCATCTTTCGGGTCCCGACGACTTGCTCTTGTCGGAGCCGGTCCATGCAGGGCGCGGCCCAGCCCCCGTTGACCCTGAGGGGCGGCGGCATCGCGCGGCTCGATCCGAAGTGCCTTCGGGATGCACTCCAACAGTGGCCGACCTGGCGCCCTTCGATTCAAGTCATCCGGTCGGTTTAAAGCGAGCAACCGCCGGTTCTTACCATCTTTCGGGTCCCGACGACTTGCTCTTGCCGGAGCCGGTCCATGCAGGGCGCGGCCCGGCCAAGCGCGGCCCAGCGCGGCTCAGCCCCGGTCGACCCTGAGGGGCAGTGGCATCGCGCGGCTCGATCCGAAGTGCCTTCGGGATTCACTGCAACAGTGGCCGACCTGGCGCCCTTCGATTCAAGTCATCCGGTCGGTTCAAAGCGAGCAACCGCCGGTTCTTACCATCTTTCGGGTCCCGACGACTTGCTCTTGCCACGCCGGTCCATGCAGGGCGCGGCCCAGCTCCCGTCGACCCTGTGGGCCGGCGGCATCGCGCGGCTCGATCCGAAGTGCCTTCGGGATGCACTCCAACAGTGGCGGACCTGGCGCCCTTAGATTCAAGTCATCCGGTCGGTTTAAAGCGAGCAACCGCCGGTTCTTACCATCTTTCGGGTCCCGACGACTTGCTCTTGCCGCGCCGGTCCATGCAGGGCGCGGCCCGCGACTATGAGAGGCGGCGGGATCGCGCCTGGCGCGGCGCGTTCCGAAGTGCCTTCGGGATGCACTCCAACAGTGGCCGACCTGGCGCCCTTCGATTCAAGTTATCCGGTCGGTTTAAAGCGAGCAACCGCCGGTTCTTACCATCTTTCGGGTCCCGACGACTTGCTCTTGCCGGAGCCGGTCCATGCAGGGCGCGGCCCAACGCGGCCCAGCCCCCGTCGACCCTGAGCGGCGGCGGCATCGCGCGGCTCGATCCGAAGTGCCTTCGGGATTCATTCCAACAGTGGCCGACCTGGCGCCCTTCGATTCAAGTCATCCGGTCGGTTCAAAGCGAGCAACCGCCGGTTCTTACCATCTTTCGGGTCCCGACGACTTGCTCTTGCCGGAGCCGGTCCATGCAGGGCGCGGCCCAGCCCCCGTCGACCCTGAGCGGCGGCGGCATCGCGCGCCTCGATCCGAAGTGACTTCGGGATTCACTCCAACAGTGGCCGACCTGGCGCCCTTCGATTCAAGTCATCCGGTCGGTTCAAAGCGAGCAACCGCCGGTTCTTACCATCTTTCGGGTCCCGACGACTTGCTCTTGCCGGAGCCGGTCCATGCAGGGCGCGGCCCGGCCAAGCGCGGCCCAGCGCGGCTCAGCCCCGGTCGACCCTGAGGGGCAGCGGCATCGCGCGGCTCGATCCGAAGTGCCTTCGGGATTCACTGCAACAGTGGCCGACCTGGCGCCCTTCGATTCAAGTCATCCGGTCGGTTCAAAGCGAGCAACCGCCGGTTCTTACCATCTTTAGGGTCCCGACGACTTGCTCTTGCCGGAGCCGGTCCATGCAGGGCACGGCCCCGCACCCGTCGACCCTGAGAGGCGGCGGGATCGCGCCTGGCGCGGCGCGATCCGAAGTGCCTTCGGGATGCACTATAACAGTGGCCGACCTGGCGCCCTTCGATTCAAGTCATCCGGTCGGTTTAAAGCGAGCAACCGCCGGTTCTTACCATCTTTCGGGTCCCGACGACTTGCTCTTGCCGAGCCGTTCCATGCAGGGCGCGGCCCCGCACCCGTCGACCCTGGGAGGCGGCGGGATCGCGCCTGGCGCGGCGCGATCCGAAGTGCCTTCGGGATGCACTCCAACAGTGGCCGACCTGGCGCCCTTCGATTCAAGTCATCCGGTCCGTTCAAAGCGAGCAACCGCCGGTTCTTAGCATCTTTCGGGTCCCGACGACTTGCTCTTGCCGCGCCGGTTCATGCAGGGCGCGGCCCGCGACCATGAGAGGCGGCGGGATCGCGCCTGGCGCGGCGCGATCCGAAGTGCCTTCGGGATGCACTCCAACAGTGGACGACCTGGCGCCCTTCGATTCAAGTCATCCGGTCGGTTTAAAGCGAGCAACCGCCGGTTCTTACCATCTTTCGGGTCCCGACGACTTGCTCTTGCCACGCCGGTCCATGCAGGGCGCGGCCCAGCTCCCGTCGACCCTGTGGGCCGGCGGCATCGCGCGGCTCGATCCGAAGTGCCTTCGGGATGCACTCCAACAGTGGCGGACCTGGCGCCCTTCGATTCAAGTCATCCGGTCGGTTTAAAGCGAGCAACCGCCGGTTCTTACCATCTTTCGGGTCCCGACGACTTGCTCTTGCCGAGCCGTTCCATGCAGGGCGCGGCCCCGCACCCGTCGACCCTGAGAGGCGGCGGGATCGCGCCTGGCGCGGCGCGATCCGAAGTGCCTTCGGGATGCACTCCAACAGTGGCCGACCTGGCGCCCTTCGATTCAAGTCATCCGGTCCGTTCAAAGCGAGCAACCGCCGGTTCTTACCATCTTTCGGGTCCCGACGACTTGCTCTTGCCGCGCCGGTTCATGCAGGGCGCGGCCCGCGACCATGAGAGGCGGCGGGATCGCGCCTGGCGCGGCGCGATCCGAAGTGCCTTCGGGATGCACTCCAACAGTGGACGACCTGGCGCCCTTCGATTCAAGTCATCCGGTCGGTTTAAAGCGAGCAACCGCCGGTTCTTACCATCTTTCGGGTCCCGACGACTTGCTCTTGTCGGAGCCAGTCCATGCGGGGCGCGGCCCAGCCCCCGTCGACCCTGAGCGGCGGCGGCATCGCGCGGCTCGATCCGAAGTGCCTTCGGGATTCACTCCAACAGTGGCCGACCTGGCGCCCTTCGATTCAAGTCATCCGGTCGGTTTAAAGCGAGCAACCGCCGGTTCTTACCATCTTTCGGGTCCCGACGACTTGCTCTTGTCGGAGCCGGTCCATGCAGGGCGCGGCCCAGCCCTCGTCGACCCTGAGCGGCGGCGGCATCGCGCGGCTCGATCCGAAGTACCTTCGGGATTCACTCCAACAGTGGCTGACCTGGCGCCCTTCGATTCAAGTCATCCGGTCGGTTTAAAGCGAGCAACCGCCGGTTCTTACCATCTTTCGGGTCCCGACGACTTGCTCTTGTCGGAGCCGGTCCATGCAGGGCGCGGCCCAGCCCCCGTCGATCCTGAGCGGCGGCGGCATCGCGCGGCTCGATCCGAATTACCTTCGGGATTCACTCCAACAGTGGCTGACCTGGCGCCCTTCGATTCAAGTCATCCGGTCGGTTTAAAGCGAGCAACCGCCGGTTCTTACCATCTTTCGGGTCCCGACGACTTGCTCTTGCCGCGCCGGTCCATGCAGGGCGCGGCCCGCGACCATGAAAGGCGGCGGGATCGCGCCTGGCGCGGCCCGATCCGAAGTGCCTTCGGGATGCACGCGGCGCCATCCGAAGTGCCTTCGGGATGCACTCCAACAGTGGCCGACCTGGCGCCCTTCGATTCAAGTCATCCGGTCCGTTCAAAGCAAGCAACCGCCGGTTCTTACCATCTTTCGGGTCCCGACGACTTGCTCTTGCCGGAGCCGGTCCATGCAGGGCGCGGCCCTGCACCCGTCGACCCTGAGAGGCGGCGGCATCGCGCGGCTCGATCCGAAGTGCCATCGGGATTCACTCCAACAGTGGCCGACCTGGCGCCCTTCGATTCAAGTCATCCGGTCGGTTCAAAGCGAGCAACCGCCGGTTCTTACCATCTTTCGGGTCCCGACGACTTGCTCTTGCCGGAGCCGGTCCATGCAGGGCACGGCCCCGCACCCGTCGACCCTGAGAGGCGGCGGGATCGCGCCTGGCGCGGCGCGATCCGAAGTGCCTTCGGGATGCACTATAACAATGGCCGACCTGGCGCCCTTCGATTCAAGTCATCCGGTCGGTTTAAAGCGAGCAACCGCCGGTTCTTACCATCTTTCGGGTCCCGACGACTTGCTCTTGCCGGAGCCGGTCCATGCAGGGCGCGGCCCAGCCCCCGTCGACCCTGAGCGGCGGCGGCATCGCGCGGCTCGATCCGAAGTGCTTTCGGGATTCACTCCAACAGTGGCCGACCTGGCGCCCTTCGATTCAAGTCATCCGGTCGGTTTAAAGCGAGCAACCGCCGGTTCTTACCATCTTTCGGGTCCCGACGACTTGCTCTTGCCGCGCCGGTCCATGCAGGGCGCGGCCCGCGACCATGAGAGACGGCGGGATCGCGCCTGGCGCGGCCCGATCCGAAGTGCCTTCGGGATGCACTCCAACAGTGGCCGACCTGGCGCCTTTCGATTCAAGTCATCCGGTCGGTTTAAAGCGAGCAACCGCCGGTTCTTACCATCTTTCGGGTCCTGACGACTTGCTCTTGTCGGAGCCGGTCCATGCAGGGCGCGGCCCGGCCCAGCGCGGCCCAGCCCCCGTCGACCCTGAGGGGCGGCGGCATCGCGCGGCTCGATCCGAAGTGCCTTCGGGATGCACTCCAACAGTGGCCGACCTGGCGCCCTTCGATTCAAGTCATCCGGTCGGTTCAAAGCGAGCAACCGCCGGTTCTTACCATCTTTCGGGTCCCGACGACTTGCTCTTGCCGGAGCCGGTCCATGCAGGGCGCGGCCCCGCCCCCGTCGACCCTGAGGGGCGGCGGCATCGCGCGGCTCGATCCGAAGTGCCTTCGGGATTCACTCCAACAGTGGCCGACCTGGCGCCCTTCGATTCAAGTCATCCGGTCGGTTCAAAGCGAGCAACCGCCGGTTCTTACCATCTTTCGGGTCCCGACGACTTGCTCTTGCCGGAGCCGGTCCATGCAGGGCGCGGCCCGGCCCAGCGCGGCCCGGCCCAGCGCGGCCCAGCCCCGGTCGACCCTGAGGGGCGGCGGCATCGCACGGCTCGATCCGAAGTGCCTTCGGGATTCACTCCAACAGTGGCCGACCTGGCGCCCTTCGATTCAAGTCATCCGGTCGGTTCAAAGCGAGCAACCGCCGGTTCTTACCATCTTTCGGGTCCCGACGACTTGCTCTTGCCGGAGCCGGTCCATGCAGGGCACGGCCCCGCACCCGTCGACCCTGAGAGGCGGCGGGATCGCGCCTGGCGCGGCGCGATCCGAAGTGCCTTCGGGATGCACTATAACAGTGGCCGACCTGGCGCCCTTCGATTCAAGTCATCCGGTCGGTTTAAAGCGAGCAACCGCCGGTTCTTACCATCTTTCGGGTCCCGACGACTTGCTCTTGTCGGAGCCGGTCCATGCAGGGCGCGGCCCAGCCCCCGTCGACCCTGAGGGGCGGCGGCATCGCGCGGCTCGATCCGAAGTGCCTTCGGGAAGCACTCCAACAGTGGCCGACCTGGCGCCCTTCGATTCAAGTCATCCGGTCGGTTTAAAGCGAGCAACCGCCGGTTCTTACCATCTTTCGGGTCCCGACGACTTGCTCTTGCCGGAGCCGGTCCATGCAGGGCGCGGCCCGGCCAAGCGCGGCCCAGCGCGGCTCAGCCCCGGTCGACCCTGAGGGGCAGTGGCATCGCGCGGCTCGATCCGAAGTGCCTTCGGGATTCACTGCAACAGTGGCCGACCTGGCGCCCTTCGATTCAAGTCATCCGGTCGGTTCAAAGCGAGCAACCGCCGGTTCTTACCATCTTTCGGGTCCCGACGACTTGCTCTTGCCGGAGCCGGTCCATGCAGGGCGCGGCCCGGCCCAGCGCGGCCCAGCGCGGCCCAGCGCGGCCCAGCGCAGCCCAGCCCCCGTCGACCCTGAGGGGCGGCGGCATCGCGCGGCTCGATCCGAAGTGCCTTCGGGATTCACTCCAACAGTGGCCGACCTGGCGCCCTTCGATTCAAGTTATCCGGTCGATTTAAAGCGAGCAACCGCCGGTTCTTACCATTTTTCGGGTCCCGACGACTTGCTCTTGTCGGAGCCGGTCCATGCAGGGCGCGGCCCTGCCCCCGTCGACCCTGAGCGGCGGCGGCATCGCGCGGCTCGATCCGAAGTGCCTTCAGGATTCACTCCAACAGTGGCCGACCTGGCGCCCTTCGATTCAAGTCATCCGGTCGGTTTAAAGCGAGCAACCGCCGGTTCTTACCATCTTTCGGGTCTCGACGACTTGCTCTTGCCGCGCCGGTCCATGCAGGGCGCGGCCCGCGACTATGAGAGGCGGCGGGATCGCGCCTGGCGCGGCGCGTTCCGAAGTGCCTTCGGGATGCACTCCAACAGTGGCCGACCTGGCGCCCTTCGATTCAAGTTATCCGGTCGGTTTAAAGCGAGCAACCGCCGGTTCTTACCATCTTTCGGGTCCCGACGACTTGCTCTTGCCGGAGCCGGTCCATGCAGGGCGCGGCCCAACGCGGCCCAGCCCCCGTCGACCCTGAGCGGCGGCGGCATCGCGCGGCTCGATCCGAAGTGCCTTCGGGATTCATTCCAACAGTGGCCGACCTGGCGCCCTTCGATTCAAGTCATCCGGTCGGTTCAAAGCGAGCAACCGCCGGTTCTTACCATCTTTCGGGTCCCGACGACTTGCTCTTGCCGGAGCCGGTCCATGCAGGGCGCGGCCCAGCCCCCGTCGACCCTGAGCGGCGGCGGCATCGCGCGCCTCGATCCGAAGTGACTTCGGGATTCACTCCAACAGTGGCCGACCTGGCGCCCTTCGATTCAAGTCATCCGGTCGGTTCAAAGCGAGCAACCGCCGGTTCTTACCATCTTTCGGGTCCCGACGACTTGCTCTTGCCGGAGCCGGTCCATGCAGGGCGCGGCCCGGCCAAGCGCGGCCCAGCGCGGCTCAGCCCCGGTCGACCCTGAGGGGCAGCGGCATCGCGCGGCTCGATCCGAAGTGCCTTCGGGATTCATTGCAACAGTGGCCGACCTGGCGCCCTTCGATTCAAGTCATCCGGTCGGTTCAAAGCGAGCAACCGCCGGTTCTTACCATCTTTAGGGTCCCGACGACTTGCTCTTGCCGGAGCCGGTCCATGCAGGGCACGGCCCCCGCACCCGTCGACCCTGAGAGGCGGCGGGATCGCGCCTGGCGCGGCGCGATCCGAAGTGCCTTCGGGATGCACTATAACAGTGGCCGACCTGGCGCCCTTCGATTCAAGTCATCCGGTCGGTTTAAAGCGAGCAACCGCCGGTTCTTACCATCTTTCGGGTCCCGACGACTTGCTCTTGCCGAGCCGTTCCATGCAGGGCGCGGCCCCGCACCCGTCGACCCTGGGAGGCGGCGGGATCGCGCCTGGCGCGGCGCGATCCGAAGTGCCTTCGGGATGCACTCCAACAGTGGCCGACCTGGCGCCCTTCGATTCAAGTCATCCGGTCCGTTCAAAGCGAGCAACCGCCGGTTCTTAGCATCTTTCGGGTCCCGACGACTTGCTCTTGCCGCGCCGGTTCATGCAGGGCGCGGCCCGCGACCATGAGAGGCGGCGGGATCGCGCCTGGCGCGGCGCGATCCGAAGTGCCTTCGGGATGCACTCCAACAGTGGACGACCTGGCGCCCTTCGATTCAAGTCATCCGGTCGGTTTAAAGCGAGCAACCGCCGGTTCTTACCATCTTTCGGGTCCCGACGACTTGCTCTTGCCACGCCGGTCCATGCAGGGCGCGGCCCAGCTCCCGTCGACCCTGTGGGCCGGCGGCATCGCGCGGCTCGATCCGAAGTGCCTTCGGGATGCACTCCAACAGTGGCGGACCTGGCGCCCTTCGATTCAAGTCATCCGGTCGGTTTAAAGCGAGCAACCGCCGGTTCTTACCATCTTTCGGGTCCCGACGACTTGCTCTTGCCGAGCCGTTCCATGCAGGGCGCGGCCCCGCACCCGTCGACCCTGAGAGGCGGCGGGATCGCGCCTGGCGCGGCGCGATCCGAAGTGCCTTCGGGATGCACTCCAACAGTGGCCGACCTGGCGCCCTTCGATTCAAGTCATCCGGTCCGTTCAAAGCGAGCAACCGCCGGTTCTTAGCATCTTTCGGGTCCCGACGACTTGCTCTTGCCGCGCCGGTTCATGCAGGGCGCGGCCCGCGACCATGAGAGGCGGCGGGATCGCGCCTGGCGCGGCGCGATCCGAAGTGCCTTCGGGATGCACTCCAACAGTGGACGACCTGGCGCCCTTCGATTCAAGTCATCCGGTCGGTTTAAAGCGAGCAACCGCCGGTTCTTACCATCTTTCGGGTCCCGACGACTTGCTCTT
Organism: Aplidium turbinatum; assembly: GCF_918807975.1. Taxonomy (NCBI): domain Eukaryota; kingdom Metazoa; phylum Chordata; class Ascidiacea; order Aplousobranchia; family Polyclinidae; genus Aplidium; species Aplidium turbinatum. The sequence goes on from NC_137486.1 coordinate 18,541, forward strand.
GTCGGAGCCAGTCCATGCGGGGCGCGGCCCAGCCCCCGTCGACCCTGAGCGGCGGCGGCATCGCGCGGCTCGATCCGAAGTGCCTTCGGGATTCACTCCAACAGTGGCCGACCTGGCGCCCTTCGATTCAAGTCATCCGGTCGGTTTAAAGCGAGCAACCGCCGGTTCTTACCATCTTTCGGGTCCCGACGACTTGCTCTTGTCGGAGCCGGTCCATGCAGGGCGCGGCCCAGCCCTCGTCGACCCTGAGCGGCGGCGGCATCGCGCGGCTCGATCCGAAGTACCTTCGGGATTCACTCCAACAGTGGCTGACCTGGCGCCCTTCGATTCAAGTCATCCGGTCGGTTTAAAGCGAGCAACCGCCGGTTCTTACCATCTTTCGGGTCCCGACGACTTGCTCTTGCCGGAGCCGGTCCATGCAGGGCACGGCCCCGCACCCGTCGACCCTGAGAGGCGGCGGGATCGCGCCTGGCGCGGCGCGATCCGAAGTGCCTTCGGGATGCACTATAACAGTGGCCGACCTGGCGCCTTTCGATTCAAGTCATCCGGTCGGTTTAAAGCGAGCAACCGCCGGTTCTTACCATCTTTCGGGTCCCGACGACTTGCCCTTGCCGGAGCCGGTCCATGCAGGGCGCGGCCCGGCCCAGCGCGGCCCAGCGCGGCCCAGCGCGGCCCAGCCCCCGTCGACCCTGAGGGGCGGCGGCATCGCGCGGCTCGATCCGAAGTGCCTTCGGGATTCACTCCAACAGTGGCCGACCTGGCGCCCTTCGATTCAAGTCATCCGGTCGGTTTAAAGCGAGCAACCGCCGGTTCTTACCATCTTTCGGGTCCCGACGACTTGCTCTTGCCACGCCGGTCCATGCAGGGCGCGGCCCAGCTCCCGTCGACCCTGTGGGCCGGCGGCATCGCGCGGCTCGATCCGAAGTGCCTTCGGGATGCACTCCAACAGTGGCGGACCTGGCGCCCTTAGATTCAAGTCATCCGGTCGGTTTAAAGCGAGCAACCGCCGGTTCTTACCATCTTTCGGGTCCCGACGACTTGCTCTTGTCGGAGCCAGTCCATGCGGGGCGCGGCCCAGCCCCCGTCGACCCTGAGCGGCGGCGGCATCGCGCGGCTCGATCCGAAGTGCCTTCGGGATTCACTCCAACAGTGGCCGACCTGGCGCCCTTCGATTCAAGTCATCCGGTCGGTTTAAAGCGAGCAACCGCCGGTTCTTACCATCTTTCGGGTCCCGACGACTTGCTCTTGTCGGAGCCGGTCCATGCAGGGCGCGGCCCAGCCCTCGTCGACCCTGAGCGGCGGCGGCATCGCGCGGCTCGATCCGAAGTACCTTCGGGATTCACTCCAACAGTGGCTGACCTGGCGCCCTTCGATTCAAGTCATCCGGTCGGTTTAAAGCGAGCAACCGCCGGTTCTTACCATCTTTCGGGTCCCGACGACTTGCTCTTGTCGGAGCCGGTCCATGCTGGGCGCGGCCCAGCCCCCGTCGACCCTGAGCGGCGGCGGCATCGCGCGGCTCGATCCGAATTACCTTCGGGATTCACTCCAACAGTGGCTGACCTGGCGCCCTTCGATTCAAGTCATCCGGTCGGTTTAAAGCGAGCAACCGCCGGTTCTTACCATCTTTCGGGTCCCGACGACTTGCTCTTGCCGCGCCGGTCCATGCAGGGCGCGGCCCGCGACCATGAAAGGCGGCGGGATCGCGCCTGGCGCGGCCCGATCCGAAGTGCCTTCGGGATGCACGCGGCGCCATCCGAAGTGCCTTCGGGATGCACTCCAACAGTGGCCGACCTGGCGCCCTTCGATTCAAGTCATCCGGTCGGTTCAAAGCGAGCAACCGCCGGTTCTTACCATCTTTCGGGTCCCGACGACTTGCTCTTGCCGGAGCCGGTCCATGCAGGGCGCGGCCCTGCACCCGTCGACCCTGAGAGGCGGCGGCATCGCGCGGCTCGATCCGAAGTGCCATCGGGATTCACTCCAACAGTGGCCGACCTGGCGCCCTTCGATTCAAGTCATCCGGTAGGTTCAAAGCGAGCAACCGCCGGTTCTTACCATCTTTCGGGTCCCGACGACTTGCTCTTGCCGGAGCCGGTCCATGCAGGGCACGGCCCCGCACCCGTCGACCCTGAGAGGCGGCGGGATCGCGCCTGGCGCGGCGCGATCCGAAGTGCCTTCGGGATGCACTATAACAATGGCCGACCTGGCGCCCTTCGATTCAAGTCATCCGGTCGGTTTAAAGCGAGCAACCGCCGGTTCTTACCATCTTTCGGGTCCCGACGACTTGCTCTTGCCGGAGCCGGTCCATGCAGGGCGCGGCCCAGCCCCCGTCGACCATGAGCGGCGGCGGCATCGCGCGGCTCGATCCGAAGTGCCTTCGGGATTCACTCCAACAGTGGCCGACCTGGCGCCCTTCGATTCAAGTCATCCGGTCGGTTTAAAGCGAGCAACCGCCGGTTCTTACCATCTTTCGGGTCCCGACGACTTGCTCTTGCCGCGCCGGTCCATGCAGGGCGCGGCCCGCGACCATGAGAGACGGCGGGATCGCGCCTGGCGCGGCCCGATCCGAAGTGCCTTCGGGATGCACTCCAACAGTGGCCGACCTGGCGCCTTTCGATTCAAGTCATCCGGTCGGTTTAAAGCGAGCAACCGCCGGTTCTTACCATCTTTCGGGTCCTGACGACTTGCTCTTGTCGGAGCCGGTCCATGCAGGGCGCGGCCCAGCCCCCGTCGACCCTGAGCGGCGGCGGCATCGCGCGGCTCGATCCGAAGTACCTTCGGGTTAGGGCAGCCCCCGTCGACCCTGAGGGGCGGCGGCATCGCGCGGCTCGATCCGAAGTGCCTTCGGGATTCACTCCAACAGTGGCCGACCTGGCGCCCTTCGATTCAAGTCATCCGGTCGGTTCAAAGCGAGCAACCGCCGGTTCTTACCATCTTTCGGGTCCCGACGACTTGCTCTTGCCGGAGCCGGTCCATGCAGGGCGCGGCCCGGCCCAGCGCGGCCCAGCGCGGCCCAGCCCCCGTCGACCCTGAGGGGCGGCGGCATCGCGCGGCTCGATCCGAAGTGCCTTCGGGATTCACTGCAACAGTGGCCGACCTGGCGCCCTTCGATTCAAGTCATCCGGTCGGTTCAAAGCGAGCAACCGCCGGTTCTTACCATCTTTCGGGTCCCGACGACTTGCTCTTGTCGGAGCCGGTCCATGCAGGGCGCGGCCCCGCACCCGTCGACCCTGAGAGGCGGCGGGATCGCGCCTGGCGCAACGCGATCCGAAGTGCCTTCGGGATGCACTATAACAGTGGCCGACCTGGCGCCCTTCGATTCAAGTCATCCGGTCGGTTTAAAGCGAGCAACCGCCGGTTCTTACCATCTTTCGGGTCCCGACGACTTGCTCTTGTCGGAGCCGGTCCATGCAGGGCGCGGCCCAGCCCCCGTCGACCCTGAGGGGCGGCGGCATCGCGCGGCTCGATCCGAAGTGCCTTCGGGATTCACTCCAACAGTGGCCGACCTGGCGCCCTTCGATTCAAGTCATCCGGTCGGTTCAAAGCGAGCAACCGCCGGTTCTTACCATCTTTCGGGTCCCGACGACTTGCTCTTGCCGGAGCCGGTCCATGCAGGGCGCGGCCCGGCCCAGCGCGGCCCAGCGCGGCCCAGCGCGGCCCAGCGCAGCCCAGCCCCCGTCGACCCTGAGGGGCGGCGGCATCGCGCGGCTCGATCCGAAGTGCCTTCGGGATTCACTCCAACAGTGGCCGACCTGGCGCCCTTCGATTCAAGTTATCCGGTCGATTTAAAGCGAGCAACCGCCGGTTCTTACCATTTTTCGGGTCCCGACGACTTGCTCTTGTCGGAGCCGGTCCATGCAGGGCGCGGCCCTGCCCCCGTCGACCCTGAGCGGCGGCGGCATCGCGCGGCTCGATCCGAAGTGCCTTCAGGATTCACTCCAACAGTGGCCGACCTGGCGCCCTTCGATTCAAGTCATCCGGTCGGTTTAAAGCGAGCAACCGCCGGTTCTTACCATCTTTCGGGTCTCGACGACTTGCTCTTGCCGCGCCGGTCCATGCAGGGCGCGGCCCGCGACTATGAGAGGCGGCGGGATCGCGCCTGGCGCGGCGCGTTCCGAAGTGCCTTCGGGATGCACTCCAACAGTGGCCGACCTGGCGCCCTTCGATTCAAGTTATCCGGTCGGTTTAAAGCGAGCAACCGCCGGTTCTTACCATCTTTCGGGTCCCGACGACTTGCTCTTGCCGGAGCCGGTCCATGCAGGGCGCGGCCCAACGCGGCCCAGCCCCCGTCGACCCTGAGCGGCGGCGGCATCGCGCGGCTCGATCCGAAGTGCCTTCGGGATTCATTCCAACAGTGGCCGACCTGGCGCCCTTCGATTCAAGTCATCCGGTCGGTTCAAAGCGAGCAACCGCCGGTTCTTACCATCTTTCGGGTCCCGACGACTTGCTCTTGCCGGAGCCGGTCCATGCAGGGCGCGGCCCAGCCCCCGTCGACCCTGAGCGGCGGCGGCATCGCGCGCCTCGATCCGAAGTGACTTCGGGATTCACTCCAACAGTGGCCGACCTGGCGCCCTTCGATTCAAGTCATCCGGTCGGTTCAAAGCGAGCAACCGCCGGTTCTTACCATCTTTCGGGTCCCGACGACTTGCTCTTGCCGGAGCCGGTCCATGCAGGGCGCGGCCCGGCCAAGCGCGGCCCAGCGCGGCTCAGCCCCGGTCGACCCTGAGGGGCAGCGGCATCGCGCGGCTCGATCCGAAGTGCCTTCGGGATTCACTGCAACAGTGGCCGACCTGGCGCCCTTCGATTCAAGTCATCCGGTCGGTTCAAAGCGAGCAACCGCCGGTTCTTACCATCTTTAGGGTCCCGACGACTTGCTCTTGCCGGAGCCGGTCCATGCAGGGCACGGCCCCGCACCCGTCGACCCTGAGAGGCGGCGGGATCGCGCCTGGCGCGGCGCGATCCGAAGTGCCTTCGGGATGCACTATAACAGTGGCCGACCTGGCGCCCTTCGATTCAAGTCATCCGGTCGGTTTAAAGCGAGCAACCGCCGGTTCTTACCATCTTTCGGGTCCCGACGACTTGCTCTTGCCGAGCCGTTCCATGCAGGGCGCGGCCCCCGCACCCGTCGACCCTGGGAGGCGGCGGGATCGCGCCTGGCGCGGCGCGATCCGAAGTGCCTTCGGGATGCACTCCAACAGTGGCCGACCTGGCGCCCTTCGATTCAAGTCATCCGGTCCGTTCAAAGCGAGCAACCGCCGGTTCTTAGCATCTTTCGGGTCCCGACGACTTGCTCTTGCCGCGCCGGTTCATGCAGGGCGCGGCCCGCGACCACGAGAGGCGGCGGGATCGCGCCTGGCGCGGCGCGATCCGAAGTGCCTTCGGGATGCACTCCAACAGTGGACGACCTGGCGCCCTTCGATTCAAGTCATCCGGTCGGTTTAAAGCGAGCAACCGCCGGTTCTTACCATCTTTCGGGTCCCGACGACTTGCTCTTGCCACGCCGGTCCATGCAGGGCGCGGCCCAGCTCCCGTCGACCCTGTGGGCCGGCGGCATCGCGCGGCTCGATCCGAAGTGCCTTCGGGATGCACTCCAACAGTGGCGGACCTGGCGCCCTTCGATTCAAGTCATCCGGTCGGTTTAAAGCGAGCAACCGCCGGTTCTTACCATCTTTCGGGTCCCGACGACTTGCTCTTGCCGAGCCGTTCCATGCAGGGCGCGGCCCCGCACCCGTCGACCCTGAGAGGCGGCGGGATCGCGCCTGGCGCGGCGCGATCCGAAGTGCCTTCGGGATGCACTCCAACAGTGGCCGACCTGGCGCCCTTCGATTCAAGTCATCCGGTCCGTTCAAAGCGAGCAACCGCCGGTTCTTAGCATCTTTCGGGTCCCGACGACTTGCTCTTGCCGCGCCGGTTCATGCAGGGCGCGGCCCGCGACCATGAGAGGCGGCGGGATCGCGCCTGGCGCGGCGCGATCCGAAGTGCCTTCGGGATGCACTCCAACAGTGGACGACCTGGCGCCCTTCGATTCAAGTCATCCGGTCGGTTTAAAGCGAGCAACCGCCGGTTCTTACCATCTTTCGGGTCCCGACGACTTGCTCTTGTCGGAGCCGGTCCATGCGGGGCGCGGCCCAGCCCCCGTCGACCCTGAGCGGCGGCGGCATCGCGCGGCTCGATCCGAAGTGCCTTCGGGATTCACTCCAACAGTGGCCGACCTGGCGCCCTTCGATTCAAGTCATCCGGTCGGTTTAAAGCGAGCAACCGCCGGTTCTTACCATCTTTCGGGTCCCGACGACTTGCTCTTGTCGGAGCCGGTCCATGCAGGGCGCGGCCCAGCCCTCGTCGACCCTGAGCGGCGGCGGCATCGCGCGGCTCGATCCGAAGTACCTTCGGGATTCACTCCAACAGTGGCTGACCTGGCGCCCTTCGATTCAAGTCATCCGGTCGGTTTAAAGCGAGCAACCGCCGGTTCTTACCATCTTTCGGGTCCCGACGACTTGCTCTTGTCGGAGCCGGTCCATGCAGGGCGCGGCCCAGCCCCCGTCGACCCTGAGCGGCGGCGGCATCGCGCGGCTCGATCCGAATTACCTTCGGGATTCACTCCAACAGTGGCTGACCTGGCGCCCTTCGATTCAAGTCATCCGGTCGGTTTAAAGCGAGCAACCGCCGGTTCTTACCATCTTTCGGGTCCCGACGACTTGCTCTTGCCGCGCCGGTCCATGCAGGGCGCGGCCCGCGACCATGAAAGGCGGCGGGATCGCGCCTGGCGCGGCCCGATCCGAAGTGCCTTCGGGATGCACGCGGCGCCATCCGAAGTGCCTTCGGGATGCACTCCAACAGTGGCCGACCTGGCGCCCTTCGATTCAAGTCATCCGGTCCGTTCAAAGCAAGCAACCGCCGGTTCTTACCATCTTTCGGGTCCCGACGACTTGCTCTTGCCGGAGCCGGTCCATGCAGGGCGCGGCCCTGCACCCGTCGACCCTGAGAGGCGGCGGCATCGCGCGGCTCGATCCGAAGTGCCATCGGGATTCACTCCAACAGTGGCCGACCTGGCGCCCTTCGATTCAAGTCATCCGGTCGGTTCAAAGCGAGCAACCGCCGGTTCTTACCATCTTTCGGGTCCCGACGACTTGCTCTTGCCGGAGCCGGTCCATGCAGGGCACGGCCCCGCACCCGTCGACCCTGAGAGGCGGCGGGATCGCGCCTGGCGCGGCGCGATCCGAAGTGCCTTCGGGATGCACTATAACAATGGCCGACCTGGCGCCCTTCGATTCAAGTCATCCGGTCGGTTTAAAGCGAGCAACCGCCGGTTCTTACCATCTTTCGGGTCCCGACGACTTGCTCTTGCCGGAGCCGGTCCATGCAGGGCGCGGCCCAGCCCCCGTCGACCCTGAGCGGCGGCGGCATCGCGCGGCTCGATCCGAAGTGCTTTCGGGATTCACTCCAACAGTGGCCGACCTGGCGCCCTTCGATTCAAGTCATCCGGTCGGTTTAAAGCGAGCAACCGCCGGTTCTTACCATCTTTCGGGTCCCGACGACTTGCTCTTGCCGCGCCGGTCCATGCAGGGCGCGGCCCGCGACCATGAGAGACGGCGGGATCGCGCCTGGCGCGGCGCGATCCGAAGTGCCTTCGGGATGCACTCCAACAGTGGCCGACCTGGCGCCTTTCGATTCAAGTCATCCGGTCGGTTTAAAGCGAGCAACCGCCGGTTCTTACCATCTTTCGGGTCCTGACGACTTGCTCTTGTCGGAGCCGGTCCATGCAGGGCGCGGCCCGGCCCAGCGCGGCCCAGCCCCCGTCGACCCTGAGGGGCGGCGGCATCGCGCGGCTCGATCCGAAGTGCCTTCGGGATGCACTCCAACAGTGGCCGACCTGGCGCCCTTCGATTCAAGTCATCCGGTCGGTTCAAAGCGAGCAACCGCCGGTTCTTACCATCTTTCGGGTCCCGACGACTTGCTCTTGCCGGAGCCGGTCCATGCAGGGCGCGGCCCCGCCCCCGTCGACCCTGAGGGGCGGCGGCATCGCGCGGCTCGATCCGAAGTGCCTTCGGGATTCACTCCAACAGTGGCCGACCTGGCGCCCTTCGATTCAAGTCATCCGGTCGGTTCAAAGCGAGCAACCGCCGGTTCTTACCATCTTTCGGGTCCCGACGACTTGCTCTTGGCGGAGCCGGTCCATGCAGGGCGCGGCCCGGCCCAGCGCGGCCCGGCCCAGCGCGGCCCAGCCCCGGTCGACCCTGAGGGGCGGCGGCATCGCACGGCTCGATCCGAAGTGCCTTCGGGATTCACTCCAACAGTGGCCGACCTGGCGCCCTTCGATTCAAGTCATCCGGTCGGTTCAAAGCGAGCAACCGCCGGTTCTTACCATCTTTCGGGTCCCGACGACTTGCTCTTGCCGGAGCCGGTCCATGCAGGGCACGGCCCCGCACCCGTCGACCCTGAGAGGCGGCGGGATCGCGCCTGGCGCGGCGCGATCCGAAGTGCCTTCGGGATGCACTATAACAGTGGCCGACCTGGCGCCCTTCGATTCAAGTCATCCGGTCGGTTTAAAGCGAGCAACCGCCGGTTCTTACCATCTTTCGGGTCCCGACGACTTGCTCTTGTCGGAGCCGGTCCATGCAGGGCGCGGCCCAGCCCCCGTCGACCCTGAGGGGCGGCGGCATCGCGCGGCTCGATCCGAAGTGCCTTCGGGATGCACTCCAACAGTGGCCGACCTGGCGCCCTTCGATTCAAGTCATCCGGTCGGTTTAAAGCGAGCAACCGCCGGTTCTTACCATCTTTCGGGTCCCGACGACTTGCTCTTGCCGGAGCCGGTCCATGCAGGGCGCGGCCCGGCCAAGCGCGGCCCAGCGCGGCTCAGCCCCGGTCGACCCTGAGGGGCAGTGGCATCGCGCGGCTCGATCCGAAGTGCCTTCGGGATTCACTGCAACAGTGGCCGACCTGGCGCCCTTCGATTCAAGTCATCCGGTCGGTTCAAAGCGAGCAACCGCCGGTTCTTACCATCTTTAGGGTCCCGACGACTTGCTCTTGCCGGAGCCGGTCCATGCAGGGCACGGCCCCGCACCCGTCGACCCTGAGAGGCGGCGGGATCGCGCCTGGCGCGGCGCGATCCGAAGTGCCTTCGGGATGCACTATAACAGTGGCCGACCTGGCGCCTTTCGATTCAAGTCATCCGGTCGGTTTAAAGCGAGCAACCGCCGGTTCTTACCATCTTTCGGGTCCCGACGACTTGCCCTTGCCGGAGCCGGTCCATGCAGGGCGCGGCCCGGCCCAGCGCGGCCCAGCGCGGCCCAGCGCGGCCCAGCCCCCGTCGACCCTGAGGGGCGGCGGCATCGCGCGGCTCGATCCGAAGTGCCTTCGGGATTCACTCCAACAGTGGCCGACCTGGCGCCCTTCGATTCAAGTCATCCGGTCGGTTTAAAGCGAGCAACCGCCGGTTCTTACCATCTTTCGGGTCCCGACGACTTGCTCTTGCCACGCCGGTCCATGCAGGGCGCGGCCCAGCTCCCGTCGACCCTGTGGGCCGGCGGCATCGCGCGGCTCGATCCGAAGTGCCTTCGGGATGCACTCCAACAGTGGCGGACCTGGCGCCCTTAGATTCAAGTCATCCGGTCGGTTTAAAGCGAGCAACCGCCGGTTCTTACCATCTTTCGGGTCCCGACGACTTGCTCTTGCCGAGCCGTTCCATGCAGGGCGCGGCCCCGCACCCGTCGACCCTGAGAGGCGGCGGGATCGCGCCTGGCGCGGCGCGATCCGAAGTGCCTTCGGGATGCACTCCAACAGTGGCCGACCTGGCGCCCTTCGATTCAAGTCATCCGGTCCGTTCAAAGCGAGCAACCGCCGGTTCTTAGCATCTTTCGGGTCCCGACGACTTGCTCTTGCCGCGCCGGTTCATGCAGGGCGCGGCCCGCGACCATGAGAGGCGGCGGGATCGCGCCTGGCGCGGCGCGATCTGAAGTGCCTTCGGGATGCACTCCAACAGTGGACGACCTGGCGCCCTTCGATTCAAGTCATCCGGTCGGTTTAAAGCGAGCAACCGCCGGTTCTTACCATCTTTCGGGTCCCGACGACTTGCTCTTGTCGGAGCCAGTCCATGCGGGGCGCGGCCCAGCCCCCGTCGACCCTGAGCGGCGGCGGCATCGCGCGGCTCGATCCGAAGTGCCTTCGGGATTCACTCCAACAGTGGCCGACCTGGCGCCCTTCGATTCAAGTCATCCGGTCGGTTTAAAGCGAGCAACCGCCGGTTCTTACCATCTTTCGGGTCCCGACGACTTGCTCTTGTCGGAGCCGGTCCATGCAGGGCGCGGCCCAGCCCTCGTCGACCCTGAGCGGCGGCGGCATCGCGCGGCTCGATCCGAAGTACCTTCGGGATTCACTCCAACAGTGGCTGACCTGGCGCCCTTCGATTCAAGTCATCCGGTCGGTTTAAAGCGAGCAACCGCCGGTTCTTACCATCTTTCGGGTCCCGACGACTTGCTCTTGTCGGAGCCGGTCCATGCAGGGCGCGGCCCAGCCCCCGTCGACCCTGAGCGGCGGCGGCATCGCGCGGCTCGATCCGAATTACCTTCGGGATTCACTCCAACAGTGGCTGACCTGGCGCCCTTCGATTCAAGTCATCCGGTCGGTTTAAAGCGAGCAACCGCCGGTTCTTACCATCTTTCGGGTCCCGACGACTTGCCCTTGCCGCGCCGGTCCATGCAGGGCGCGGCCCGCGACCATGAAAGGCGGCGGGATCGCGCCTGGCGCGGCCCGATCCGAAGTGCCTTCGGGATGCACGCGGCGCCATCCGAAGTGCCTTCGGGATGCACTCCAACAGTGGCCGACCTGGCGCCCTTCGATTCAAGTCATCCGGTCCGTTCAAAGCGAGCAACCGCCGGTTCTTACCATCTTTCGGGTCCCGACGACTTGCTCTTGCCGGAGCCGGTCCATGCAGGGCGCGGCCCAGCCCCCGTCGACCCTGAGGGGCGGCGGCATCGCGCGGCTCGATCCGAAGTGCCTTCGGGATTCACTGCAACAGTGGTCGACCTGGCGCCCTTCGATTCAAGTCATCCGGTCGGTTCAAAGCGAGCAACCGCCGGTTCTTACCATCTTTCGGGTCCCGACGACTTGCTCTTGCCGCGCCGGTCCATGCAGGGCGCGGCCCGCGACCATGAAAGGCGGCGGGATCGCGCCTGGCGCGGCCCGATCCGAAGTGCCTTCGGGATGCACGCGGCGCCATCCGAAGTGCCTTCGGGATGCACTCCAACAGTGGACGACCTGGCGCCCTTCGATTCAAGTCATCCGGTCCGTTCAAAGCGAGCAACCGCCGGTTCTTACCATCTTTCGGGTCCCGACGACTTGCTCTTGTCGGAGCCGGTCCATGCAGAGCGCGGCCCAGCCCCCGTCGACCCTGAGCGGCGGCGGCATCGCGCGGCTCGATCCGAATTACCTTCGGGATTCACTCCAACAGTGGCTGACCTGGCGCCCTTCGATTCAAGTCATCCGGTCGGTTTAAAGCGAGCAACCGCCGGTTCTTACCATCTTTCGGGTCCCGACGACTTGCTCTTGCCGCGCCGGTCCATGCAGGGCGCGGCCCGCGACCATGAGAGGCGGCGGGATCGCGCCTGGCGCGGCGCGATCCGAAGTGCCTTCGGGATGCACTCCAACAGTGGCCGACGTGGCGCCCTTCGATTCAAGTCATCCGGTCGGTTTAAAGCGAGCAACCGCCGGTTCTTACCATCTTTCGGGTCCTGACGACTTGCTCTTGTCGGAGCCGGTCCATGCAGGGCGCGGCCCGGCCCAGCGCGGCCCAGCCCCCGTCGACCCTGAGGGGCGGCGGCATCGCGCGGCTCGATCCGAAGTGCCTTCGGGATGCACTCCAACAGTGGCCGACCTGGCGCCCTTCGATTCAAGTCATCCGGTCGGTTCAAAGCGAGCAACCGCCGGTTCTTACCATCTTTCGGGTCCCGACGACTTGCTCTTGCCGGAGCCGGTCCATGCAGGGCACGGCCCCGCACCCGTCGACCCTGAGAGGCGGCGGGATCGCGCCTGGCGCGGCGCGATCCGAAGTGCCTTCGGGATGCACTATAACAGTGGCCGACCTGGCGCCCTTCGATTCAAGTCATCCGGTCCGTTCAAAGCGAGCAACCGCCGGTTCTTAGCATCTTTCGGGTCCCGACGACTTGCTCTTGTCGGAGCCGGTCCATGCAGGGCGCGGCCCAGCCCCCGTTGACCCTGAGGGGCGGCGGCATCGCGCGGCTCGATCCGAAGTGCCTTCGGGATGCACTCCAACAGTGGCCGACCTGGCGCCCTTCGATTCAAGTCATCCGGTCGGTTTAAAGCGAGCAACCGCCGGTTCTTACCATCTTTCGGGTCCCGACGACTTGCTCTTGCCGGAGCCGGTCCATGCAGGGCGCGGCCCGGCCAAGCGCGGCCCAGCGCGGCTCAGCCCCGGTCGACCCTGAGGGGCAGTGGCATCGCGCGGCTCGATCCGAAGTGCCTTCGGGATTCATTGCAACAGTGGCCGACCTGGCGCCCTTCGATTCAAGTCATCCGGTCGGTTCAAAGCGAGCAACCGCCGGTTCTTACCATCTTTCGGGTCCCGACGACTTGCTCTTGCCACGCCGGTCCATGCAGGGCGCGGCCCAGCTCCCGTCGACCCTGTGGGCCGGCGGCATCGCGCGGCTCGATCCGAAGTGCCTTCGGGATGCACTCCAACAGTGGCGGACCTGGCGCCCTTAGATTCAAGTCATCCGGTCGGTTTAAAGCGAGCAACCGCCGGTTCTTACCATCTTTCGGGTCCCGACGACTTGCTCTTGCCGAGCCGTTCCATGCAGGGCGCGGCCCCGCACCCGTCGACCCTGAGAGGCGGCGGGATCGCGCCTGGCGCGGCGCGATCCGAAGTGCCTTCGGGATGCACTCCAACAGTGGCCGACCTGGCGCCCTTCGATTCAAGTCATCCGGTCCGTTCAAAGCGAGCAACCGCCGGTTCTTAGCATCTTTCGGGTCCCGACGACTTGCTCTTGCCGCGCCGGTTCATGCAGGGCGCGGCCCGCGACCATGAGAGGCGGCGGGATCGCGCCTGGCGCGGCGCGATCCGAAGTGCCTTCGGGATGCACTCCAACAGTGGACGACCTGGCGCCCTTCGATTCAAGTCATCCGGTCGGTTTAAAGCGAGCAACCGCCGGTTCTTACCATCTTTCGGGTCCCGACGACTTGCTCTTGTCGGAGCCAGTCCATGCGGGGCGCGGCCCAGCCCCCGTCGACCCTGAGCGGCGGCGGCATCGCGCGGCTCGATCCGAAGTGCCTTCGGGATGCACTCCAACAGTGGCCGACCTGGCGCCCTTCGATTCAAGTCATCCGGTCGGTTTAAAGCGAGCAACCGCCGGTTCTTACCATCTTTCGGGTCCCGACGACTTGCTCTTGCCGGAGCCGGTCCATGCAGGGCGCGGCCCGGCCAAGCGCGGCCCAGCGCGGCTCAGCCCCGGTCGACCCTGAGGGGCAGTGGCATCGCGCGGCTCGATCCGAAGTGCCTTCGGGATTCACTGCAACAGTGGCCGACCTGGCGCCCTTCGATTCAAGTCATCCGGTCGGTTCAAAGCGAGCAACCGCCGGTTCTTACCATCTTTAGGGTCCCGACGACTTGCTCTTGCCGGAGCCGGTCCATGCAGGGCACGGCCCCGCACCCGTCGACCCTGAGAGGCGGCGGGATCGCGCCTGGCGCGGCGCGATCCGAAGTGCCTTCGGGATGCACTATAACAGTGGCCGACCTGGCGCCTTTCGATTCAAGTCATCCGGTCGGTTTAAAGCGAGCAACCGCCGGTTCTTACCATCTTTCGGGTCCCGACGACTTGCCCTTGCCGGAGCCGGTCCATGCAGGGCGCGGCCCGGCCCAGCGCGGCCCAGCGCGGCCCAGCGCGGCCCAGCCCCCGTCGACCCTGAGGGGCGGCGGCATCGCGCGGCTCGATCCGAAGTGCCTTCGGGATTCACTCCAACAGTGGCCGACCTGGCGCCCTTCGATTCAAGTCATCCGGTCGGTTTAAAGCGAGCAACCGCCGGTTCTTACCATCTTTCGGGTCCCGACGACTTGCTCTTGCCACGCCGGTCCATGCAGGGCGCGGCCCAGCTCCCGTCGACCCTGTGGGCCGGCGGCATCGCGCGGCTCGATCCGAAGTGCCTTCGGGATGCACTCCAACAGTGGCGGACCTGGCGCCCTTAGATTCAAGTCATCCGGTCGGTTTAAAGCGAGCAACCGCCGGTTCTTACCATCTTTCGGGTCCCGACGACTTGCTCTTGCCGAGCCGTTCCATGCAGGGCGCGGCCCCGCACCCGTCGACCCTGAGAGGCGGCGGGATCGCGCCTGGCGCGGCGCGATCCGAAGTGCCTTCGGGATGCACTCCAACAGTGGCCGACCTGGCGCCCTTCGATTCAAGTCATCCGGTCCGTTCAAAGCGAGCAACCGCCGGTTCTTAGCATCTTTCGGGTCCCGACGACTTGCTCTTGCCGCGCCGGTTCATGCAGGGCGCGGCCCGCGACCATGAGAGACGGCGGGATCGCGCCTGGCGCGGCCCGATCCGAAGTGCCTTCGGGATGCACTCCAACAGTGGCCGACCTGGCGCCTTTCGATTCAAGTCATCCGGTCGGTTTAAAGCGAGCAACCGCCGGTTCTTACCATCTTTCGGGTCCTGACGACTTGCTCTTGTCGGAGCCGGTCCATGCAGGGCGCGGCCCGGCCCAGCGCGGCCCAGCCCCCGTCGACCCTGAGGGGCGGCGGCATCGCGCGGCTCGATCCGAAGTGCCTTCGGGATGCACTCCAACAGTGGCCGACCTGGCGCCCTTCGATTCAAGTCATCCGGTCGGTTCAAAGCGAGCAACCGCCGGTTCTTACCATCTTTCGGGTCCCGACGACTTGCTCTTGCCGGAGCCGGTCCATGCAGGGCGCGGCCCCGCCCCCGTCGACCCTGAGGGGCGGCGGCATCGCGCGGCTCGATCCGAAGTGCCTTCGGGATTCACTCCAACAGTGGCCGACCTGGCGCCCTTCGATTCAAGTCATCCGGTCGGTTCAAAGCGAGCAACCGCCGGTTCTTACCATCTTTCGGGTCCCGACGACTTGCTCTTGCCGGAGCCGGTCCATGCAGGGCGCGGCCCGGCCCAGCGCGGCCCGGCCCAGCGCGGCCCAGCCCCGGTCGACCCTGAGGGGCGGCGGCATCGCGCGGCTCGATCCGAAGTGCCTTCGGGATTCACTCCAACAGTGGCCGACCTGGCGCCCTTCGATTCAAGTCATCCGGTCGGTTCAAAGCGA
Source organism: Aplidium turbinatum (assembly GCF_918807975.1). Lineage (NCBI taxonomy): Eukaryota > Metazoa > Chordata > Ascidiacea > Aplousobranchia > Polyclinidae > Aplidium > Aplidium turbinatum. The sequence continues at coordinate 33,815 of NC_137486.1, forward strand.
GCAACCGCCGGTTCTTACCATCTTTCGGGTCCCGACGACTTGCTCTTGCCGGAGCCGGTCCATGCAGGGCACGGCCCCGCACCCGTCGACCCTGAGAGGCGGCGGGATCGCGCCTGGCGCGGCGCGATCCGAAGTGCCTTCGGGATGCACTATAACAGTGGCCGACCTGGCGCCCTTCGATTCAAGTCATCCGGTCGGTTTAAAGCGAGCAACCGCCGGTTCTTACCATCTTTCGGGTCCCGACGACTTGCTCTTGTCGGAGCCGGTCCATGCAGGGCGCGGCCCAGCCCCCGTCGACCCTGAGGGGCGGCGGCATCGCGCGGCTCGATCCGAAGTGCCTTCGGGATGCACTCCAACAGTGGCCGACCTGGCGCCCTTCGATTCAAGTCATCCGGTCGGTTTAAAGCGAGCAACCGCCGGTTCTTACCATCTTTCGGGTCCCGACGACTTGCTCTTGCCGGAGCCGGTCCATGCAGGGCGCGGCCCGGCCAAGCGCGGCCCAGCGCGGCTCAGCCCCGGTCGACCCTGAGGGGCAGTGGCATCGCGCGGCTCGATCCGAAGTGCCTTCGGGATTCACTGCAACAGTGGCCGACCTGGCGCCCTTCGATTCAAGTCATCCGGTCGGTTCAAAGCGAGCAACCGCCGGTTCTTACCATCTTTAGGGTCCCGACGACTTGCTCTTGCCGGAGCCGGTCCATGCAGGGCACGGCCCCGCACCCGTCGACCCTGAGAGGCGGCGGGATCGCGCCTGGCGCGGCGCGATCCGAAGTGCCTTCGGGATGCACTATAACAGTGGCCGACCTGGCGCCTTTCGATTCAAGTCATCCGGTCGGTTTAAAGCGAGCAACCGCCGGTTCTTACCATCTTTCGGGTCCCGACGACTTGCCCTTGCCGGAGCCGGTCCATGCAGGGCGCGGCCCGGCCCAGCGCGGCCCGGCCCAGCGCGGCCCAGCCCCCGTCGACCCTGAGGGGCGGCGGCATCGCGCGGCTCGATCCGAAGTGCCTTCGGGATTCACTCCAACAGTGGCCGACCTGGCGCCCTTCGATTCAAGTCATCCGGTCGGTTTAAAGCGAGCAACCGCCGGTTCTTACCATCTTTCGGGTCCCGACGACTTGCTCTTGCCACGCCGGTCCATGCAGGGCGCGGCCCAGCTCCCGTCGACCCTGTGGGCCGGCGGCATCGCGCGGCTCGATCCGAAGTGCCTTCGGGATGCACTCCAACAGTGGCGGACCTGGCGCCCTTAGATTCAAGTCATCCGGTCGGTTTAAAGCGAGCAACCGCCGGTTCTTACCATCTTTCGGGTCCCGACGACTTGCTCTTGCCGAGCCGTTCCATGCAGGGCGCGGCCCCGCACCCGTCGACCCTGAGAGGCGGCGGGATCGCGCCTGGCGCGGCGCGATCCGAAGTGCCTTCGGGATGCACTCCAACAGTGGCCGACCTGGCGCCCTTCGATTCAAGTCATCCGGTCCGTTCAAAGCGAGCAACCGCCGGTTCTTAGCATCTTTCGGGTCCCGACGACTTGCTCTTGCCGCGCCGGTTCATGCAGGGCGCGGCCCGCGACCATGAGAGGCGGCGGGATCGCGCCTGGCGCGGCGCGATCCGAAGTGCCTTCGGGATGCACTCCAACAGTGGACGACCTGGCGCCCTTCGATTCAAGTCATCCGGTCGGTTTAAAGCGAGCAACCGCCGGTTCTTACCATCTTTCGGGTCCCGACGACTTGCTCTTGTCGGAGCCAGTCCATGCGGGGCGCGGCCCAGCCCCCGTCGACCCTGAGCGGCGGCGGCATCGCGCGGCTCGATCCGAAGTGCCTTCGGGATTCACTCCAACAGTGGCCGACCTGGCGCCCTTCGATTCAAGTCATCCGGTCGGTTTAAAGCGAGCAACCGCCGGTTCTTACCATCTTTCGGGTCCCGACGACTTGCTCTTGTCGGAGCCGGTCCATGCAGGGCGCGGCCCAGCCCTCGTCGACCCTGAGCGGCGGCGGCATCGCGCGGCTCGATCCGAAGTACCTTCGGGATTCACTCCAACAGTGGCTGACCTGGCGCCCTTCGATTCAAGTCATCCGGTCGGTTTAAAGCGAGCAACCGCCGGTTCTTACCATCTTTCGGGTCCCGACGACTTGCTCTTGTCGGAGCCGGTCCATGCAGGGCGCGGCCCAGCCCCCGTCGACCCTGAGCGGCGGCGGCATCGCGCGGCTCGATCCGAATTACCTTCGGGATTCACTCCAACAGTGGCTGACCTGGCGCCCTTCGATTCAAGTCATCCGGTCGGTTTAAAGCGAGCAACCGCCGGTTCTTACCATCTTTCGGGTCCCGACGACTTGCTCTTGCCGCGCCGGTCCATGCAGGGCGCGGCCCGCGACCATGAAAGGCGGCGGGATCGCGCCTGGCGCGGCCCGATCCGAAGTGCCTTCGGGATGCACGCGGCGCCATCCGAAGTGCCTTCGGGATGCACTCCAACAGTGGCCGACCTGGCGCCCTTCGATTCAAGTCATCCGGTCCGTTCAAAGCAAGCAACCGCCGGTTCTTACCATCTTTCGGGTCCCGACGACTTGCTCTTGCCGGAGCCGGTCCATGCAGGGCGCGGCCCAGCCCCCGTCGACCCTGAGGGGCGGCGGCATCGCGCGGCTCGATCCGAAGTGCCTTCGGGATTCACTGCAACAGTGGTCGACCTGGCGCCCTTCGATTCAAGTCATCCGGTCGGTTCAAAGCGAGCAACCGCCGGTTCTTACCATCTTTCGGGTCCCGACGACTTGCTCTTGCCGCGCCGGTCCATGCAGGGCGCGGCCCGCGACCATGAAAGGCGGCGGGATCGCGCCTGGCGCGGCCCGATCCGAAGTGCCTTCGGGATGCACGCGGCGCCATCCGAAGTGCCTTCGGGATGCACTCCAACAGTGGACGACCTGGCGCCCTTCGATTCAAGTCATCCGGTCCGTTCAAAGCGAGCAACCGCCGGTTCTTACCATCTTTCGGGTCCCGACGACTTGCTCTTGTCGGAGCCGGTCCATGCAGAGCGCGGCCCAGCCCCCGTCGACCCTGAGCGGCGGCGGCATCGCGCGGCTCGATCCGAATTACCTTCGGGATTCACTCCAACAGTGGCTGACCTGGCGCCCTTCGATTCAAGTCATCCGGTCGGTTTAAAGCGAGCAACCGCCGGTTCTTACCATCTTTCGGGTCCCGACGACTTGCTCTTGCCGCGCCGGTCCATGCAGGGCGCGGCCCGCGACCATGAGAGGCGGCGGGATCGCGCCTGGCGCGGCGCGATCCGAAGTGCCTTCGGGATGCACTCCAACAGTGGCCGACGTGGCGCCCTTCGATTCAAGTCATCCGGTCGGTTTAAAGCGAGCAACCGCCGGTTCTTACCATCTTTCGGGTCCTGACGACTTGCTCTTGTCGGAGCCGGTCCATGCAGGGCGCGGCCCGGCCCAGCGCGGCCCAGCCCCCGTCGACCCTGAGGGGCGGCGGCATCGCGCGGCTCGATCCGAAGTGCCTTCGGGATGCACTCCAACAGTGGCCGACGTGGCGCCCTTCGATTCAAGTCATCCGGTCGGTTCAAAGCGAGCAACCGCCGGTTCTTACCATCTTTCGGGTCCCGACGACTTGCTCTTGCCGGAGCCGGTCCATGCAGGGCACGGCCCCGCACCCGTCGACCCTGAGAGGCGGCGGGATCGCGCCTGGCGCGGCGCGATCCGAAGTGCCTTCGGGATGCACTATAACAGTGGCCGACCTGGCGCCCTTCGATTCAAGTCATCCGGTCCGTTCAAAGCGAGCAACCGCCGGTTCTTAGCATCTTTCGGGTCCCGACGACTTGCTCTTGTCGGAGCCGGTCCATGCAGGGCGCGGCCCAGCCCCCGTTGACCCTGAGGGGCGGCGGCATCGCGCGGCTCGATCCGAAGTGCCTTCGGGATGCACTCCAACAGTGGCCGACCTGGCGCCCTTCGATTCAAGTCATCCGGTCGGTTTAAAGCGAGCAACCGCCGGTTCTTACCATCTTTCGGGTCCCGACGACTTGCTCTTGCCGGAGCCGGTCCATGCAGGGCGCGGCCCGGCCAAGCGCGGCCCAGCGCGGCTCAGCCCCGGTCGACCCTGAGGGGCAGTGGCATCGCGCGGCTCGATCCGAAGTGCCTTCGGGATTCACTGCAACAGTGGCCGACCTGGCGCCCTTCGATTCAAGTCATCCGGTCGGTTCAAAGCGAGCAACCGCCGGTTCTTACCATCTTTCGGGTCCCGACGACTTGCTCTTGCCACGCCGGTCCATGCAGGGCGCGGCCCAGCTCCCGTCGACCCTGTGGGCCGGCGGCATCGCGCGGCTCGATCCGAAGTGCCTTCGGGATGCACTCCAACAGTGGCGGACCTGGCGCCCTTAGATTCAAGTCATCCGGTCGGTTTAAAGCGAGCAACCGCCGGTTCTTACCATCTTTCGGGTCCCGACGACTTGCTCTTGCCGAGCCGTTCCATGCAGGGCGCGGCCCCGCACCCGTCGACCCTGAGAGGCGGCGGGATCGCGCCTGGCGCGGCGCGATCCGAAGTGCCTTCGGGATGCACTCCAACAGTGGCCGACCTGGCGCCCTTCGATTCAAGTCATCCGGTCCGTTCAAAGCGAGCAACCGCCGGTTCTTAGCATCTTTCGGGTCCCGACGACTTGCTCTTGCCGCGCCGGTTCATGCAGGGCGCGGCCCGCGACCATGAGAGGCGGCGGGATCGCGCCTGGCGCGGCGCGATCCGAAGTGCCTTCGGGATGCACTCCAACAGTGGACGACCTGGCGCCCTTCGATTCAAGTCATCCGGTCGGTTTAAAGCGAGCAACCGCCGGTTCTTACCATCTTTCGGGTCCCGACGACTTGCTCTTGTCGGAGCCAGTCCATGCGGGGCGCGGCCCAGCCCCCGTCGACCCTGAGCGGCGGCGGCATCGCGCGGCTCGATCCGAAGTGCCTTCGGGATGCACTCCAACAGTGGCCGACCTGGCGCCCTTCGATTCAAGTCATCCGGTCGGTTTAAAGCGAGCAACCGCCGGTTCTTACCATCTTTCGGGTCCCGACGACTTGCTCTTGCCGGAGCCGGTCCATGCAGGGCGCGGCCCGGCCAAGCGCGGCCCAGCGCGGCTCAGCCCCGGTCGACCCTGAGGGGCAGTGGCATCGCGCGGCTCGATCCGAAGTGCCTTCGGGATTCACTGCAACAGTGGCCGACCTGGCGCCCTTCGATTCAAGTCATCCGGTCGGTTCAAAGCGAGCAACCGCCGGTTCTTACCATCTTTAGGGTCCCGACGACTTGCTCTTGCCGGAGCCGGTCCATGCCGGGCACGGCCCCGCCCCCGTCGACCCTGAGAGGCGGCGGGATCGCGCCTGGCGCGGCGCGATCCGAAGTGCCTTCGGGATGCACTATAACAGTGGCCGACCTGGCGCCTTTCGATTCAAGTCATCCGGTCGGTTTAAAGCGAGCAACCGCCGGTTCTTACCATCTTTCGGGTCCCGACGACTTGCCCTTGCCGGAGCCGGTCCATGCAGGGCGCGGCCCGGCCCAGCGCGGCCCAGCGCGGCCCAGCGCGGCCCAGCCCCCGTCGACCCTGAGGGGCGGCGGCATCGCGCGGCTCGATCCGAAGTGCCTTCGGGATTCACTCCAACAGTGGCCGACCTGGCGCCCTTCGATTCAAGTCATCCGGTCGGTTGAAAGCGAGCAACCGCCGGTTCTTACCATCTTTCGGGTCCCGACGACTTGCTCTTGCCACGCCGGTCCATGCAGGGCGCGGCCCAGCTCCCGTCGACCCTGTGGGCCGGCGGCATCGCGCGGCTCGATCCGAAGTGCCTTCGGGATGCACTCCAACAGTGGCGGACCTGGCGCCCTTAGATTCAAGTCATCCGGTCGGTTTAAAGCGAGCAACCGCCGGTTCTTACCATCTTTCGGGTCCCGACGACTTGCTCTTGCCGAGCCGTTCCATGCAGGGCGCGGCCCCGCACCCGTCGACCCTGAGAGGCGGCGGGATCGCGCCTGGCGCGGCGCGATCCGAAGTGCCTTCGGGATGCACTCCAACAGTGGCCGACCTGGCGCCCTTCGATTCAAGTCATCCGGTCCGTTCAAAGCGAGCAACCGCCGGTTCTTAGCATCTTTCGGGTCCCGACGACTTGCTCTTGCCGCGCCGGTTCATGCAGGGCGCGGCCCGCGACCATGAGAGGCGGCGGGATCGCGCCTGGCGCGGCGCGATCCGAAGTGCCTTCGGGATGCACTCCAACAGTGGACGACCTGGCGCCCTTCGATTCAAGTCATCCGGTCGGTTTAAAGCGAGCAACCGCCGGTTCTTACCATCTTTCGGGTCCCGACGACTTGCTCTTGTCGGAGCCAGTCCATGCGGGGCGCGGCCCAGCCCCCGTCGACCCTGAGCGGCGGCGGCATCGCGCGGCTCGATCCGAAGTGCCTTCGGGATTCACTCCAACAGTGGCCGACCTGGCGCCCTTCGATTCAAGTCATCCGGTCGGTTTAAAGCGAGCAACCGCCGGTTCTTACCATCTTTCGGGTCCCGACGACTTGCTCTTGTCGGAGCCGGTCCATGCAGGGCGCGGCCCAGCCCTCGTCGACCCTGAGCGGCGGCGGCATCGCGCGGCTCGATCCGAAGTACCTTCGGGATTCACTCCAACAGTGGCTGACCTGGCGCCCTTCGATTCAAGTCATCCGGTCGGTTTAAAGCGAGCAACCGCCGGTTCTTACCATCTTTCGGGTCCCGACGACTTGCTCTTGTCGGAGCCGGTCCATGCAGGGCGCGGCCCAGCCCCCGTCGACCCTGAGCGGCGGCGGCATCGCGCGGCTCGATCCGAATTACCTTCGGGATTCACTCCAACAGTGGCTGACCTGGCGCCCTTCGATTCAAGTCATCCGGTCGGTTTAAAGCGAGCAACCGCCGGTTCTTACCATCTTTCGGGTCCCGACGACTTGCTCTTGCCGCGCCGGTCCATGCAGGGCGCGGCCCGCGACCATGAAAGGCGGCGGGATCGCGCCTGGCGCGGCCCGATCCGAAGTGCCTTCGGGATGCACGCGGCGCCATCCGAAGTGCCTTCGGGATGCACTCCAACAGTGGCCGACCTGGCGCCCTTCGATTCAAGTCATCCGGTCCGTTCAAAGCAAGCAACCGCCGGTTCTTACCATCTTTCGGGTCCCGACGACTTGCTCTTGCCGGAGCCGGTCCATGCAGGGCGCGGCCCAGCCCCCGTCGACCCTGAGGGGCGGCGGCATCGCGCGGCTCGATCCGAAGTGCCTTCGGGATTCACTGCAACAGTGGTCGACCTGGCGCCCTTCGATTCAAGTCATCCGGTCGGTTCAAAGCGAGCAACCGCCGGTTCTTACCATCTTTCGGGTCCCGACGACTTGCTCTTGCCGCGCCGGTCCATGCAGGGCGCGGCCCGCGACCATGAAAGGCGGCGGGATCGCGCCTGGCGCGGCCCGATCCGAAGTGCCTTCGGGATGCACGCGGCGCCATCCGAAGTGCCTTCGGGATGCACTCCAACAGTGGACGACCTGGCGCCCTTCGATTCAAGTCATCCGGTCCGTTCAAAGCGAGCAACCGCCGGTTCTTACCATCTTTCGGGTCCCGACGACTTGCTCTTGTCGGAGCCGGTCCATGCAGAGCGCGGCCCAGCCCCCGTCGACCCTGAGCGGCGGCGGCATCGCGCGGCTCGATCCGAATTACCATCGGGATTCACTCCAACAGTGGCTGACCTGGCGCCCTTCGATTCAAGTCATCCGGTCGGTTTAAAGCGAGCAACCGCCGGTACTTACCATCTTTCGGGTCCCGACGACTTGCTCTTGCCGCGCCGGTCCATGCAGGGCGCGGCCCGCGACCATGAGAGGCGGCGGGATCGCGCCTGGCGCGGCGCGATCCGAAGTGCCTTCGGGATGCACTCCAACAGTGGCCGACGTGGCGCCCTTCGATTCAAGTCATCCGGTCGGTTTAAAGCGAGCAACCGCCGGTTCTTACCATCTTTCGGGTCCCGACGACTTGCTCTTGTCGGAGCCGGTCCATGCAGGGCGCGGCCCAACACCCGTCGACCCTGAGCGGCGGCGGCATCGCGCGGCTCGATCCGAAGTGCCTTCGGGATTAATTCCAACAGTGGCCGACCTGGCGCCCTTCGATTCAAGTCATCCGGTCGGTTCAAAGCGAGCAACCGCCGGTTCTTACCATCTTTCGGGTCCCGACGACTTGCTCTTGCCGGAGCCGGTCCATGCAGGGCACGGCCCCGCACCCGTCGACCCTGAGAGGCGGCGGCATCGCGCGGCTCGATCCGAAGTGCCTTCGGGATGCACTCCAACAGTGGCCGACCTGGCGCCCTTCGATTCAAGTCATCCGGTCGGTTTAAAGCGAGCAACCGCCGGTTCTTACCATCTTTCGGGTCCCGACGACTTGCTCTTGTCGGAGCCGGTCCATGCAGGGCGCGGCCCAGCCCCCGTCGACCCTGAGCGGCGGCGGCATCGCGCGGCTCGATCCGAATTACCTTCGGGATTCACTCCAACAGTGGCTGACCTGGCGCCCTTCGATTCAAGTCATCCGGTCGGTTTAAAGCGAGCAACCGCCGGTTCTTACCATCTTTCGGGTCCCGACGACTTGCTCTTGCCGCGCCGGTCCATGCAGGGCGCGGCCCGCGACCATGAAAGGCGGCGGGATCGCGCCTGGCGCGGCCCGATCCGAAGTGCCTTCGGGATGCACGCGGCGCCATCCGAAGTGCCTTCGGGATGCACTCCAACAGTGGACGACCTGGCGCCCTTCGATTCAAGTCATCCGGTCCGTTCAAAGCGAGCAACCGCCGGTTCTTACCATCTTTCGGGTCCCGACGACTTGCTCTTGTCGGAGCCGGTCCATGCAGAGCGCGGCCCAGCCCCCGTCGACCCTGAGCGGCGGCGGCATCGCGCGGCTCGATCCGAATTACCTTCGGGATTCACTCCAACAGTGGCTGACCTGGCGCCCTTCGATTCAAGTCATCCGGTCGGTTTAAAGCGAGCAACCGCCGGTTCTTACCATCTTTCGGGTCCCGACGACTTGCTCTTGCCGCGCCGGTCCATGCAGGGCGCGGCCCGCGACCATGAAAGGCGGCGGGATCGCGCCTGGCGCGGCCCGATCCGAAGTGCCTTCGGGATGCACGCGGCGCCATCCGAAGTGCCTTCGGGATGCACTCCAACAGTGGCCGACCTGGCGTCCTTCGATTCAAGTCATCCGGTCCGTTCAAAGCGAGCAACCGCCGGTTCTTACCATCTTTCGGGTCCCGACGACTTGCTCTTGCCGGAGCCGGTCCATGCAGGGCACGGCCCTGCACCCGTCGACCCTGAGAGGCGGCGGCATCGCGCGGCTCGATCCGAAGTGCCTTCGGGATTCACTGCAACAGTGGCCGACCTGGCGCCCTTCGATTCAAGTCATCCGGTCGGTTCAAAGCGAGCAACCGCCGGTTCTTACCATCTTTCGGGTCCCGACGACTTGCTCTTGCCGCGCCGGTCCGGTCCATGCAGGGCGCGGTCCCGCACCCGTCGACCCTGAGAGGCGGCGGGATCGCGCCTGGCGCGGCGCCATCCGAAGTGCCTTCGGGATGCACTCCAACAGTGGCCGACCTGGCGCCCTTCGATTCAAGTCATCCGGTCCGTTCAAAGCGAGCAACCGCCGGTTCTTAGCATCTTTCGGGTCCCGACGACTTGCTCTTGCCGCGCCGGTTCATGCAGGGCGCGGCCCGCGACCATGAGAGGCGGCGGGATCGCGCCTGGCGCGGCGCGATCCGAAGTGCCTTCGGGATGCACTCCAACAGTGGACGACCTGGCGCCCTTCGATTCAAGTCATCCGGTCGGTTTAAAGCGAGCAACCGCCGGTTCTTACCATCTTTCGGGTCCCGACGACTTGCTCTTGCCACGCCGGTCCATGCAGGGCGCGGCCCAGCTCCCGTCGACCCTGTGGGCCGGCGGCATCGCGCGGCTCGATCCGAAGTGCCTTCGGGATGCACTCCAACAGTGGCGGACCTGGCGCCCTTCGATTCAAGTCATCCGGTCGGTTTAAAGCGAGCAACCGCCGGTTCTTACCATCTTTCGGGTCCCGACGACTTGCTCTTGCCGAGCCGTTCCATGCAGGGCGCGGCCCCGCACCCGTCGACCCTGAGAGGCGGCGGGATCGCGCCTGGCGCGGCGCGATCCGAAGTGCCTTCGGGATGCACTCCAACAGTGGCCGACCTGGCGCCCTTCGATTCAAGTCATCCGGTCCGTTCAAAGCGAGCAACCGCCGGTTCTTAGCATCTTTCGGGTCCCGACGACTTGCTCTTGCCGCGCCGGTTCATGCAGGGCGCGGCCCGCGACCATGAGAGGCGGCGGGATCGCGCCTGGCGCGGCGCGATCCGAAGTGCCTTCGGGATGCACTCCAACAGTGGACGACCTGGCGCCCTTCGATTCAAGTCATCCGGTCGGTTTAAAGCGAGCAACCGCCGGTTCTTACCATCTTTCGGGTCCCGACGACTTGCTCTTGTCGGAGCCAGTCCATGCGGGGCGCGGCCCAGCCCCCGTCGACCCTGAGCGGCGGCGGCATCGCGCGGCTCGATCCGAAGTGCCTTCGGGATTCACTCCAACAGTGGCCGACCTGGCGCCCTTCGATTCAAGTCATCCGGTCGGTTTAAAGCGAGCAACCGCCGGTTCTTACCATCTTTCGGGTCCCGACGACTTGCTCTTGTCGGAGCCGGTCCATGCAGGGCGCGGCCCAGCCCTCGTCGACCCTGAGCGGCGGCGGCATCGCGCGGCTCGATCCGAAGTACCTTCGGGATTCACTCCAACAGTGGCTGACCTGGCGCCCTTCGATTCAAGTCATCCGGTCGGTTTAAAGCGAGCAACCGCCGGTTCTTACCATCTTTCGGGTCCCGACGACTTGCTCTTGCCGGAGCCGGTCCATGCAGGGCACGGCCCCGCACCCGTCGACCCTGAGAGGCGGCGGGATCGCGCCTGGCGCGGCGCGATCCGAAGTGCCTTCGGGATGCACTATAACAGTGGCCGACCTGGCGCCTTTCGATTCAAGTCATCCGGTCGGTTTAAAGCGAGCAACCGCCGGTTCTTACCATCTTTCGGGTCCCGACGACTTGCCCTTGCCGGAGCCGGTCCATGCAGGGCGCGGCCCGGCCCAGCGCGGCCCAGCGCGGCCCAGCGCGGCCCAGCCCCCGTCGACCCTGAGGGGCGGCGGCATCGCGCGGCTCGATCCGAAGTGCCTTCGGGATTCACTCCAACAGTGGCCGACCTGGCGCCCTTCGATTCAAGTCATCCGGTCGGTTTAAAGCGAGCAACCGCCGGTTCTTACCATCTTTCGGGTCCCGACGACTTGCTCTTGCCACGCCGGTCCATGCAGGGCGCGGCCCAGCTCCCGTCGACCCTGTGGGCCGGCGGCATCGCGCGGCTCGATCCGAAGTGCCTTCGGGATGCACTCCAACAGTGGCGGACCTGGCGCCCTTAGATTCAAGTCATCCGGTCGGTTTAAAGCGAGCAACCGCCGGTTCTTACCATCTTTCGGGTCCCGACGACTTGCTCTTGTCGGAGCCAGTCCATGCGGGGCGCGGCCCAGCCCCCGTCGACCCTGAGCGGCGGCGGCATCGCGCGGCTCGATCCGAAGTGCCTTCGGGATTCACTCCAACAGTGGCCGACCTGGCGCCCTTCGATTCAAGTCATCCGGTCGGTTTAAAGCGAGCAACCGCCGGTTCTTACCATCTTTCGGGTCCCGACGACTTGCTCTTGTCGGAGCCGGTCCATGCAGGGCGCGGCCCAGCCCTCGTCGACCCTGAGCGGCGGCGGCATCGCGCGGCTCGATCCGAAGTACCTTCGGGATTCACTCCAACAGTGGCTGACCTGGCGCCCTTCGATTCAAGTCATCCGGTCGGTTTAAAGCGAGCAACCGCCGGTTCTTACCATCTTTCGGGTCCCGACGACTTGCTCTTGTCGGAGCCGGTCCATGCAGGGCGCGGCCCAGCCCCCGTCGACCCTGAGCGGCGGCGGCATCGCGCGGCTCGATCCGAATTACCTTCGGGATTCACTCCAACAGTGGCTGACCTGGCGCCCTTCGATTCAAGTCATCCGGTCGGTTTAAAGCGAGCAACCGCCGGTTCTTACCATCTTTCGGGTCCCGACGACTTGCTCTTGCCGCGCCGGTCCATGCAGGGCGCGGCCCGCGACCATGAAAGGCGGCGGGATCGCGCCTGGCGCGGCCCGATCCGAAGTGCCTTCGGGATGCACGCGGCGCCATCCGAAGTGCCTTCGGGATGCACTCCAACAGTGGCCGACCTGGCGCCCTTCGATTCAAGTCATCCGGTCCGTTCAAAGCAAGCAACCGCCGGTTCTTACCATCTTTCGGGTCCCGACGACTTGCTCTTGCCGGAGCCGGTCCATGCAGGGCGCGGCCCTGCACCCGTCGACCCTGAGAGGCGGCGGCATCGCGCGGCTCGATCCGAAGTGCCATCGGGATTCACTCCAACAGTGGCCGACCTGGCGCCCTTCGATTCAAGTCATCCGGTAGGTTCAAAGCGAGCAACCGCCGGTTCTTACCATCTTTCGGGTCCCGACGACTTGCTCTTGCCGGAGCCGGTCCATGCAGGGCACGGCCCCGCACCCGTCGACCCTGAGAGGCGGCGGGATCGCGCCTGGCGCGGCGCGATCCGAAGTGCCTTCGGGATGCACTATAACAATGGCCGACCTGGCGCCCTTCGATTCAAGTCATCCGGTCGGTTTAAAGCGAGCAACCGCCGGTTCTTACCATCTTTCGGGTCCCGACGACTTGCTCTTGCCGGAGCCGGTCCATGCAGGGCGCGGCCCAGCCCCCGTCGACCCTGAGCGGCGGCGGCATCGCGCGGCTCGATCCGAAGTGCCTTCGGGATTCACTCCAACAGTGGCCGACCTGGCGCCCTTCGATTCAAGTCATCCGGTCGGTTTAAAGCGAGCAACCGCCGGTTCTTACCATCTTTCGGGTCCCGACGACTTGCTCTTGCCGCGCCGGTCCATGCAGGGCGCGGCCCGCGACCATGAGAGACGGCGGGATCGCGCCTGGCGCGGCCCGATCCGAAGTGCCTTCGGGATGCACTCCAACAGTGGCCGACCTGGCGCCTTTCGATTCAAGTCATCCGGTCGGTTTAAAGCGAGCAACCGCCGGTTCTTACCATCTTTCGGGTCCTGACGACTTGCTCTTGTCGGAGCCGGTCCATGCAGGGCGCGGCCCAGCCCCCGTCGACCCTGAGCGGCGGCGGCATCGCGCGGCTCGATCCGAAGTACCTTCGGGTTAGGGCAGCCCCCGTCGACCCTGAGGGGCGGCGGCATCGCGCGGCTCGATCCGAAGTGCCTTCGGGATTCACTCCAACAGTGGCCGACCTGGCGCCCTTCGATTCAAGTCATCCGGTCGGTTCAAAGCGAGCAACCGCCGGTTCTTACCATCTTTCGGGTCCCGACGACTTGCTCTTGCCGGAGCCGGTCCATGCAGGGCGCGGCCCGGCCCAGCGCGGCCCAGCGCGGCCCAGCCCCCGTCGACCCTGAGGGGCGGCGGCATCGCGCGGCTCGATCCGAAGTGCCTTCGGGATTCACTGCAACAGTGGCCGACCTGGCGCCCTTCGATTCAAGTCATCCGGTCGGTTCAAAGCGAGCAACCGCCGGTTCTTACCATCTTTCGGGTCCCGACGACTTGCTCTTGTCGGAGCCGGTCCATGCAGGGCGCGGCCCCGCACCCGTCGACCCTGAGAGGCGGCGGGATCGCGCCTGGCGCAACGCGATCCGAAGTGCCTTCGGGATGCACTATAACAGTGGCCGACCTGGCGCCCTTCGATTCAAGTCATCCGGTCGGTTTAAAGCGAGCAACCGCCGGTTCTTACCATCTTTCGGGTCCCGACGACTTGCTCTTGTCGGAGCCGGTCCATGCAGGGCGCGGCCCAGCCCCCGTCGACCCTGAGGGGCGGCGGCATCGCGCGGCTCGATCCGAAGTGCCTTCGGGATTCACTCCAACAGTGGCCGACCTGGCGCCCTTCGATTCAAGTCATCCGGTCGGTTCAAAGCGAGCAACCGCCGGTTCTTACCATCTTTCGGGTCCCGACGACTTGCTCTTGCCGGAGCCGGTCCATGCAGGGCGCGGCCCGGCCCAGCGCGGCCCAGCGCGGCCCAGCGCGGCCCAGCGCAGCCCAGCCCCCGTCGACCCTGAGGGGCGGCGGCATCGCGCGGCTCGATCCGAAGTGCCTTCGGGATTCACTCCAACAGTGGCCGACCTGGCGCCCTTCGATTCAAGTTATCCGGTCGATTTAAAGCGAGCAACCGCCGGTTCTTACCATTTTTCGGGTCCCGACGACTTGCTCTTGTCGGAGCCGGTCCATGCAGGGCGCGGCCCTGCCCCCGTCGACCCTGAGCGGCGGCGGCATCGCGCGGCTCGATCCGAAGTGCCTTCAGGATTCACTCCAACAGTGGCCGACCTGGCGCCCTTCGATTCAAGTCATCCGGTCGGTTTAAAGCGAGCAACCGCCGGTTCTTACCATCTTTCGGGTCTCGACGACTTGCTCTTGCCGCGCCGGTCCATGCAGGGCGCGGCCCGCGACTATGAGAGGCGGCGGGATCGCGCCTGGCGCGGCGCGTTCCGAAGTGCCTTCGGGATGCACTCCAACAGTGGCCGACCTGGCGCCCTTCGATTCAAGTTATCCGGTCGGTTTAAAGCGAGCAACCGCCGGTTCTTACCATCTTTCGGGTCCCGACGACTTGCTCTTGCCGGAGCCGGTCCATGCAGGGCGCGGCCCAACGCGGCCCAGCCCCCGTCGACCCTGAGCGGCGGCGGCATCGCGCGGCTCGATCCGAAGTGCCTTCGGGATTCATTCCAACAGTGGCCGACCTGGCGCCCTTCGATTCAAGTCATCCGGTCGGTTCAAAGCGAGCAACCGCCGGTTCTTACCATCTTTCGGGTCCCGACGACTTGCTCTTGCCGGAGCCGGTCCATGCAGGGCGCGGCCCAGCCCCCGTCGACCCTGAGCGGCGGCGGCATCGCGCGCCTCGATCCGAAGTGACTTCGGGATTCACTCCAACAGTGGCCGACCTGGCGCCCTTCGATTCAAGTCATCCGGTCGGTTCAAAGCGAGCAACCGCCGGTTCTTACCATCTTTCGGGTCCCGACGACTTGCTCTTGCCGGAGCCGGTCCATGCAGGGCGCGGCCCGGCCAAGCGCGGCCCAGCGCGGCTCAGCCCCGGTCGACCCTGAGGGGCAGCGGCATCGCGCGGCTCGATCCGAAGTGCCTTCGGGATTCACTGCAACAGTGGCCGACCTGGCGCCCTTCGATTCAAGTCATCCGGTCGGTTCAAAGCGAGCAACCGCCGGTTCTTACCATCTTTAGGGTCCCGACGACTTGCTCTTGCCGGAGCCGGTCCATGCAGGGCACGGCCCCGCACCCGTCGACCCTGAGAGGCGGCGGGATCGCGCCTGGCGCGGCGCGATCCGAAGTGCCTTCGGGATGCACTATAACAGTGGCCGACCTGGCGCCCTTCGATTCAAGTCATCCGGTCGGTTTAAAGCGAGCAACCGCCGGTTCTTACCATCTTTCGGGTCCCGACGACTTGCTCTTGCCGAGCCGTTCCATGCAGGGCGCGGCCCCGCACCCGTCGACCCTGGGAGGCGGCGGGATCGCGCCTGGCGCGGCGCGATCCGAAGTGCCTTCGGGATGCACTCCAACAGTGGCCGACCTGGCGCCCTTCGATTCAAGTCATCCGGTCCGTTCAAAGCGAGCAACCGCCGGTTCTTAGCATCTTTCGGGTCCCGACGACTTGCTCTTGCCGCGCCGGTTCATGCAGGGCGCGGCCCGCGACCATGAGAGGCGGCGGGATCGCGCCTGGCGCGGCGCGATCCGAAGTGCCTTCGGGATGCACTCCAACAGTGGACGACCTGGCGCCCTTCGATTCAAGTCATCCGGTCGGTTTAAAGCGAGCAACCGCCGGTTCTTACCATCTTTCGGGTCCCGACGACTTGCTCTTGCCACGCCGGTCCATGCAGGGCGCGGCCCAGCTCCCGTCGACCCTGTGGGCCGGCGGCATCGCGCGGCTCGATCCGAAGTGCCTTCGGGATGCACTCCAACAGTGGCGGACCTGGCGCCCTTCGATTCAAGTCATCCGGTCGGTTTAAAGCGAGCAACCGCCGGTTCTTACCATCTTTCGGGTCCCGACGACTTGCTCTTGCCGAGCCGTTCCATGCAGGGCGCGGCCCCGCACCCGTCGACCCTGAGAGGCGGCGGGATCGCGCCTGGCGCGGCGCGATCCGAAGTGCCTTCGGGATGCACTCCAACAGTGGCCGACCTGGCGCCCTTCGATTCAAGTCATCCGGTCCGTTCAAAGCGAGCAACCGCCGGTTCTTAGCATCTTTCGGGTCCCGACGACTTGCTCTTGCCGCGCCGGTTCATGCAGGGCGCGGCCCGCGACCATGAGAGGCGGCGGGATCGCGCCTGGCGCGGCGCGATCCGAAGTGCCTTCGGGATGCACTCCAACAGTGGACGACCTGGCGCCCTTCGATTCAAGTCATCCGGTCGGTTTAAAGCGAGCAACCGCCGGTTCTTACCATCTTTCGGGTCCCGACGACTTGCTCTTGTCGGAGCCAGTCCATGCGGGGCGCGGCCCAGCCCCCGTCGACCCTGAGCGGCGGCGGCATCGCGCGGCTCGATCCGAAGTGCCTTCGGGATTCACTCCAACAGTGGCCGACCTGGCGCCCTTCGATTCAAGTCATCCGGTCGGTTTAAAGCGAGCAACCGCCGGTTCTTACCATCTTTCGGGTCCCGACGACTTGCTCTTGTCGGAGCCGGTCCATGCAGGGCGCGGCCCAGCCCTCGTCGACCCTGAGCGGCGGCGGCATCGCGCGGCTCGATCCGAAGTACCTTCGGGATTCACTCCAACAGTGGCTGACCTGGCGCCCTTCGATTCAAGTCATCCGGTCGGTTTAAAGCGAGCAACCGCCGGTTCTTACCATCTTTCGGGTCCCGACGACTTGCTCTTGTCGGAGCCGGTCCATGCAGGGCGCGGCCCAGCCCCCGTCGACCCTGAGCGGCGGCGGCATCGCGCGGCTCGATCCGAATTACCTTCGGGATTCACTCCAACAGTGGCTGACCTGGCGCCCTTCGATTCAAGTCATCCGGTCGGTTTAAAGCGAGCAACCGCCGGTTCTTACCATCTTTCGGGTCCCGACGACTTGCTCTTGCCGCGCCGGTCCATGCAGGGCGCGGCCCGCGACCATGAAAGGCGGCGGGATCGCGCCTGGCGCGGCCCGATCCGAAGTGCCTTCGGGATGCACGCGGCGCCATCCGAAGTGCCTTCGGGATGCACTCCAACAGTGGCCGACCTGGCGCCCTTCGATTCAAGTCATCCGGTCCGTTCAAAGCAAGCAACCGCCGGTTCTTACCATCTTTCGGGTCCCGACGACTTGCTCTTGCCGGAGCCGGTCCATGCAGGGCGCGGCCCTGCACCCGTCGACCCTGAGAGGCGGCGGCATCGCGCGGCTCGATCCGAAGTGCCATCGGGATTCACTCCAACAGTGGCCGACCTGGCGCCCTTCGATTCAAGTCATCCGGTCGGTTCAAAGCGAGCAACCGCCGGTTCTTACCATCTTTCGGGTCCCGACGACTTGCTCTTGCCGGAGCCGGTCCATGCAGGGCACGGCCCCGCACCCGTCGACCCTGAGAGGCGGCGGGATCGCGCCTGGCGCGGCGCGATCCGAAGTGCCTTCGGGATGCACTATAACAATGGCCGACCTGGCGCCCTTCGATTCAAGTCATCCGGTCGGTTTAAAGCGAGCAACCGCCGGTTCTTACCATCTTTCGGGTCCCGACGACTTGCTCTTGCCGGAGCCGGTCCATGCAGGGCGCGGCCCAGCCCCCGTCGACCCTGAGCGGCGGCGGCATCGCGCGGCTCGATCCGAAGTGCTTTCGGGATTCACTCCAACAGTGGCCGACCTGGCGCCCTTCGATTCAAGTCATCCGGTCGGTTTAAAGCGAGCAACCGCCGGTTCTTACCATCTTTCGGGTCCCGACGACTTGCTCTTGCCGCGCCGGTCCATGCAGGGCGCGGCCCGCGACCATGAGAGACGGCGGGATCGCGCCTGGCGCGGCCCGATCCGAAGTGCCTTCGGGATGCACTCCAACAGTGGCCGACCTGGCGCCTTTCGATTCAAGTCATCCGGTCGGTTTAAAGCGAGCAACCGCCGGTTCTTACCATCTTTCGGGTCCTGACGACTTGCTCTTGTCGGAGCCGGTCCATGCAGGGCGCGGCCCGGCCCAGCGCGGCCCAGCCCCCGTCGACCCTGAGGGGCGGCGGCATCGCGCGGCTCGATCCGAAGTGCCTTCGGGATGCACTCCAACAGTGGCCGACCTGGCGCCCTTCGATTCAAGTCATCCGGTCGGTTCAAAGCGAGCAACCGCCGGTTCTTACCATCTTTCGGGTCCCGACGACTTGCTCTTGCCGGAGCCGGTCCATGCAGGGCGCGGCCCCGCCCCCGTCGACCCTGAGGGGCGGCGGCATCGCGCGGCTCGATCCGAAGTGCCTTCGGGATTCACTCCAACAGTGGCCGACCTGGCGCCCTTCGATTCAAGTCATCCGGTCGGTTCAAAGCGAGCAACCGCCGGTTCTTACCATCTTTCGGGTCCCGACGACTTGCTCTTGCCGGAGCCGGTCCATGCAGGGCGCGGCCCGGCCCAGCGCGGCCCGGCCCAGCGCGGCCCAGCCCCGGTCGACCCTGAGGGGCGGCGGCATCGCACGGCTCGATCCGAAGTGCCTTCGGGATTCACTCCAACAGTGGCCGACCTGGCGCCCTTCGATTCAAGTCATCCGGTCGGTTCAAAGCGAGCAACCGCCGGTTCTTACCATCTTTCGGGTCCCGACGACTTGCTCTTGCCGGAGCCGGTCCATGCAGGGCACGGCCCCGCACCCGTCGACCCTGAGAGGCGGCGGGATCGCGCCTGGCGCGGCGCGATCCGAAGTGCCTTCGGGATGCACTATAACAGTGGCCGACCTGGCGCCCTTCGATTCAAGTCATCCGGTCGGTTTAAAGCGAGCAACCGCCGGTTCTTACCATCTTTCGGGTCCCGACGACTTGCTCTTGCCGGAGCCGGTCCATGCAGGGCGCGGCCCAGCCCCCGTCGACCCTGAGGGGCGGCGGCATCGCGCGGCTCGATCCGAAGTGCCTTCGGGATGCACTCCAACAGTGGCCGACCTGGCGCCCTTCGATTCAAGTCATCCGGTCGGTTTAAAGCGAGCAACCGCCGGTTCTTACCATCTTTCGGGTCCCGACGACTTGCTCTTGCCGGAGCCGGTCCATGCAGGGCGCGGCCCGGCCAAGCGCGGCCCAGCGCGGCTCAGCCCCGGTCGACCCTGAGGGGCAGTGGCATCGCGCGGCTCGATCCGAAGTGCCTTCGGGATTCACTGCAACAGTGGCCGACCTGGCGCCCTTCGATTCAAGTCATCCGGTCGGTTCAAAGCGAGCAACCGCCGGTTCTTACCATCTTTAGGGTCCCGACGACTTGCTCTTGCCGGAGCCGGTCCATGCAGGGCACGGCCCCGCACCCGTCGACCCTGAGAGGCGGCGGGATCGCGCCTGGCGCGGCGCGATCCGAAGTGCCTTCGGGATGCACTATAACAGTGGCCGACCTGGCGCCTTTCGATTCAAGTCATCCGGTCGGTTTAAAGCGAGCAACCGCCGGTTCTTACCATCTTTCGGGTCCCGACGACTTGCCCTTGCCGGAGCCGGTCCATGCAGGGCGCGGCCCGGCCCAGCGCGGCCCAGCGCGGCCCAGCGCGGCCCAGCCCCCGTCGACCCTGAGGGGCGGCGGCATCGCGCGGCTCGATCCGAAGAGCCTTCGGGATTCACTCCAACAGTGGCCGACCTGGCGCCCTTCGATTCAAGTCATCCGGTCGGTTTAAAGCGAGCAACCGCCGGTTCTTACCATCTTTCGGGTCCCGACGACTTGCTCTTGCCACGCCGGTCCATGCAGGGCGCGGCCCAGCTCCCGTCGACCCTGTGGGCCGGCGGCATCGCGCGGCTCGATCCGAAGTGCCTTCGGGATGCACTCCAACAGTGGCGGACCTGGCGCCCTTAGATTCAAGTCATCCGGTCGGTTTAAAGCGAGCAACCGCCGGTTCTTACCATCTTTCGGGTCCCGACGACTTGCTCTTGCCGAGCCGTTCCATGCAGGGCGCGGCCCCGCACCCGTCGACCCTGAGAGGCGGCGGGATCGCGCCTGGCGCGGCGCGATCCGAAGTGCCTTCGGGATGCACTCCAACAGTGGCCGACCTGGCGCCCTTCGATTCAAGTCATCCGGTCCGTTCAAAGCGAGCAACCGCCGGTTCTTAGCATCTTTCGGGTCCCGACGACTTGCTCTTGCCGCGCCGGTTCATGCAGGGCGCGGCCCGCGACCATGAGAGGCGGCGGGATCGCGCATGGCGCGGCGCGATCCGAAGTGCCTTCGGGATGCACTCCAACAGTGGACGACCTGGCGCCCTTCGATTCAAGTCATCCGGTCGGTTTAAAGCGAGCAACCGCCGGTTCTTACCATCTTTCGGGTCCCGACGACTTGCTCTTGTCGGAGCCAGTCCATGCGGGGCGCGGCCCAGCCCCCGTCGACCCTGAGCGGCGGCGGCATCGCGCGGCTCGATCCGAAGTGCCTTCGGGATTCACTCCAACAGTGGCCGACCTGGCGCCCTTCGATTCAAGTCATCCGGTCGGTTTAAAGCGAGCAACCGCCGGTTCTTACCATCTTTCGGGTCCCGACGACTTGCTCTTGTCGGAGCCGGTCCATGCAGGGCGCGGCCCAGCCCTCGTCGACCCTGAGCGGCGGCGGCATCGCGCGGCTCGATCCGAAGTACCTTCGGGATTCACTCCAACAGTGGCTGACCTGGCGCCCTTCGATTCAAGTCATCCGGTCGGTTTAAAGCGAGCAACCGCCGGTTCTTACCATCTTTCGGGTCCCGACGACTTGCTCTTGTCGGAGCCGGTCCATGCAGGGCGCGGCCCAGCCCCCGTCGACCCTGAGCGGCGGCGGCATCGCGCGGCTCGATCCGAATTACCTTCGGGATTCACTCCAACAGTGGCTGACCTGGCGCCCTTCGATTCAAGTCATCCGGTCGGTTTAAAGCGAGCAACCGCCGGTTCTTACCATCTTTCGGGTCCCGACGACTTGCTCTTGCCGCGCCGGTCCATGCAGGGCGCGGCCCGCGACCATGAAAGGCGGCGGGATCGCGCCTGGCGCGGCCCGATCCGAAGTGCCTTCGGGATGCACGCGGCGCCATCCGAAGTGCCTTCGGGATGCACTCCAACAGTGGCCGACCTGGCGCCCTTCGATTCAAGTCATCCGGTCCGTTCAAAGCAAGCAACCGCCGGTTCTTACCATCTTTCGGGTCCCGACGACTTGCTCTTGCCGGAGCCGGTCCATGCAGGGCGCGGCCCAGCCCCCGTCGACCCTGAGGGGCGGCGGCATCGCGCGGCTCGATCCGAAGTGCCTTCGGGATTCACTGCAACAGTGGTCGACCTGGCGCCCTTCGATTCAAGTCATCCGGTCGGTTCAAAGCGAGCAACCGCCGGTTCTTACCATCTTTCGGGTCCCGACGACTTGCTCTTGCCGCGCCGGTCCATGCAGGGCGCGGCCCGCGACCATGAAAGGCGGCGGGATCGCGCCTGGCGCGGCCCGATCCGAAGTGCCTTCGGGATGCACGCGGCGCCATCCGAAGTGCCTTCGGGATGCACTCCAACAGTGGACGACCTGGCGCCCTTCGATTCAAGTCATCCGGTCCGTTCAAAGCGAGCAACCGCCGGTTCTTACCATCTTTCGGGTCCCGACGACTTGCTCTTGTCGGAGCCGGTCCATGCAGAGCGCGGCCCAGCCCCCGTCGACCCTGAGCGGCGGCGGCATCGCGCGGCTCGATCCGAATTACCTTCGGGATTCACTCCAACAGTGGCTGACCTGGCGCCCTTCGATTCAAGTCATCCGGTCGGTTTAAAGCGAGCAACCGCCGGTTCTTACCATCTTTCGGGTCCCGACGACTTGCTCTTGCCGCGCCGGTCCATGCAGGGCGCGGCCCGCGACCATGAGAGGCGGCGGGATCGCGCCTGGCGCGGCGCGATCCGAAGTGCCTTCGGGATGCACTCCAACAGTGGCCGACGTGGCGCCCTTCGATTCAAGTCATCCGGTCGGTTTAAAGCGAGCAACCGCCGGTTCTTACCATCTTTCGGGTCCCGACGACTTGCTCTTGTCGGAGCCGGTCCATGCAGGGCGCGGCCCAACACCCGTCGACCCTGAGCGGCGGCGGCATCGCGCGGCTCGATCCGAAGTGCCTTCGGGATTAATTCCAACAGTGGCCGACCTGGCGCCCTTCGATTCAAGTCATCCGGTCGGTTCAAAGCGAGCAACCGCCGGTTCTTACCATCTTTCGGGTCCCGACGACTTGCTCTTGCCGGAGCCGGTCCATGCAGGGCACGGCCCCGCACCCGTCGACCCTGAGAGGCGGCGGCATCGCGCGGCTCGATCCGAAGTGCCTTCGGGATGCACTCCAACAGTGGCCGACCTGGCGCCCTTCGATTCAAGTCATCCGGTCGGTTTAAAGCGAGCAACCGCCGGTTCTTACCATCTTTCGGGTCCCGACGACTTGCTCTTGTCGGAGCCGGTCCATGCAGGGCGCGGCCCAGCCCCCGTCGACCCTGAGCGGCGGCGGCATCGCGCGGCTCGATCCGAATTACCTTCGGGATTCACTCCAACAGTGGCTGACCTGGCGCCCTTCGATTCAAGTCATCCGGTCGGTTTAAAGCGAGCAACCGCCGGTTCTTACCATCTTTCGGGTCCCGACGACTTGCTCTTGCCGCGCCGGTCCATGCAGGGCGCGGCCCGCGACCATGAAAGGCGGCGGGATCGCGCCTGGCGCGGCCCGATCCGAAGTGCCTTCGGGATGCACGCGGCGCCATCCGAAGTGCCTTCGGGATGCACTCCAACAGTGGACGACCTGGCGCCCTTCGATTCAAGTCATCCGGTCCGTTCAAAGCGAGCAACCGCCGGTTCTTACCATCTTTCGGGTCCCGACGACTTGCTCTTGTCGGAGCCGGTCCATGCAGAGCGCGGCCCAGCCCCCGTCGACCCTGAGCGGCGGCGGCATCGCGCGGCTCGATCCGAATTACCTTCGGGATTCACTCCAACAGTGGCTGACCTGGCGCCCTTCGATTCAAGTCATCCGGTCGGTTTAAAGCGAGCAACCGCCGGTTCTTACCATCTTTCGGGTCCCGACGACTTGCTCTTGCCGCGCCGGTCCATGCAGGGCGCGGCCCGCGACCATGAAAGGCGGCGGGATCGCGCCTGGCGCGGCCCGATCCGAAGTGCCTTCGGGATGCACGCGGCGCCATCCGAAGTGCCTTCGGGATGCACTCCAACAGTGGCCGACCTGGCGTCCTTCGATTCAAGTCATCCGGTCCGTTCAAAGCGAGCAACCGCCGGTTCTTACCATCTTTCGGGTCCCGACGACTTGCTCTTGCCGGAGCCGGTCCATGCAGGGCACGGCCCTGCACCCGTCGACCCTGAGAGGCGGCGGCATCGCGCGGCTCGATCCGAAGTGCCTTCGGGATTCACTGCAACAGTGGCCGACCTGGCGCCCTTCGATTCAAGTCATCCGGTCGGTTCAAAGCGAGCAACCGCCGGTTCTTACCATCTTTCGGGTCCCGACGACTTGCTCTTGCCGCGCCGGTCCGGTCCATGCAGGGCGCGGTCCCGCACCCGTCGACCCTGAGAGGCGGCGGGATCGCGCCTGGCGCGGCGCCATCCGAAGTGCCTTCGGGATGCACTCCAACAGTGGCCGACCTGGCGCCCTTCGATTCAAGTCATCCGGTCCGTTCAAAGCGAGCAACCGCCGGTTCTTAGCATCTTTCGGGTCCCGACGACTTGCTCTTGCCGAACCGTTCCATGCAGGGCGCGGCCCCGCACCCGTCGACCCTGAGAGGCGGCGGGATCGCGCCTGGCGCGGCGCGATCCGAAGTGCCTTCGGGATGCACTATAACAATGGCCGACCTGGCGCCCTTCGATTCAAGTCATCCGGTCGGTTTAAAGCGAGCAACCGCCGGTTCTTACCATCTTTCGGGTCCCGACGACTTGCTCTTGCCGGAGCCGGTCCATGCAGGGCGCGGCCCAGCCCCCGTCGACCCTGAGCGGCGGCGGCATCGCGCGGCTCGATCCGAAGTGCCTTCGGGATTCACTCCAACAGTGGCCGACCTGGCGCCCTTCGATTCAAGTCATCCGGTCGGTTTAAAGCGAGCAACCGCCGGTTCTTACCATCTTTCGGGTCCCGACGACTTGCTCTTGTCGGAGCCGGTCCATGCAGGGCGCGGCCCAGCCCTCGTCGACCCTGAGCGGCGGCGGCATCGCGCGGCTCGATCCGAAGTACCTTCGGGATTCACTCCAACAGTGGCTGACCTGGCGCCCTTCGATTCAAGTCATCCGGTCGGTTTAAAGCGAGCAACCGCCGGTTCTTACCATCTTTCGGGTCCCGACGACTTGCTCTTGTCGGAGCCGGTCCATGCAGGGCGCGGCCCAGCCCCCGTCGACCCTGAGCGGCGGCGGCATCGCGCGGCTCGATCCGAATTACCTTCGGGATTCACTCCAACAGTGGCTGACCTGGCGCCCTTCGATTCAAGTCATCCGGTCGGTTTAAAGCGAGCAACCGCCGGTTCTTACCATCTTTCGGGTCCCGACGACTTGCTCTTGCCGCGCCGGTCCATGCAGGGCGCGGCCCGCGACCATGAAAGGCGGCGGGATCGCGCCTGGCGCGGCCCGATCCGAAGTGCCTTCGGGATGCACGCGGCGCCATCCGAAGTGCCTTCGGGATGCACTCCAACAGTGGCCGACCTGGCGCCCTTCGATTCAAGTCATCCGGTCCGTTCAAAGCAAGCAACCGCCGGTTCTTACCATCTTTCGGGTCCCGACGACTTGCTCTTGCCGGAGCCGGTCCATGCAGGGCGCGGCCCTGCACCCGTCGACCCTGAGAGGCGGCGGCATCGCGCGGCTCGATCCGAAGTGCCATCGGGATTCACTCCAACAGTGGCCGACCTGGCGCCCTTCGATTCAAGTCATCCGGTCGGTTCAAAGCGAGCAACCGCCGGTTCTTACCATCTTTCGGGTCCCGACGACTTGCTCTTGCCGGAGCCGGTCCATGCAGGGCACGGCCCCGCACCCGTCGACCCTGAGAGGCGGCGGGATCGCGCCTGGCGCGGCGCGATCCGAAGTGCCTTCGGGATGCACTATAACAATGGCCGACCTGGCGCCCTTCGATTCAAGTCATCCGGTCGGTTTAAAGCGAGCAACCGCCGGTTCTTACCATCTTTCGGGTCCCGACGACTTGCTCTTGCCGGAGCCGGTCCATGCAGGGCGCGGCCCAGCCCCCGTCGACCCTGAGCGGCGGCGGCATCGCGCGGCTCGATCCGAAGAGCCTTCGGGATTCACTCCAACAGTGGCCGACCTGGCGCCCTTCGATTCAAGTCATCCGGTCGGTTTAAAGCGAGCAACCGCCGGTTCTTACCATCTTTCGGGTCCCGACGACTTGCTCTTGCCGCGCCGGTCCATGCAGGGCGCGGCCCGCGACCATGAGAGACGGCGGGATCGCGCCTGGCGCGGGCCGATCCGAAGTGCCTTCGGGATGCACTCCAACAGTGGCCGACCTGGCGCCTTTCGATTCAAGTCATCCGGTCGGTTTAAAGCGAGCAACCGCCGGTTCTTACCATCTTTCGGGTCCTGACGACTTGCTCTTGTCGGAGCCGGTCCATGCAGGGCGCGGCCCGGCCCAGCGCGGCCCAGCCCCCGTCGACCCTGAGGGGCGGCGGCATCGCGCGGCTCGATCCGAAGTGCCTTCGGGATTCACTCCAACAGTGGCCGACCTGGCGCCCTTCGATTCAAGTCATCCGGTCGGTTCAAAGCGAGCAACCGCCGGTTCTTACCATCTTTCGGGTCCCGACGACTTGCTCTTGCCGGAGCCGGTCCATGCAGGGCGCGGCCCCGCCCCCGTCGACCCTGAGGGGCGGCGGCATCGCGCGGCTCGATCCGAAGTGCCTTCGGGATTCACTCCAACAGTGGCCGACCTGGCGCCCTTCGATTCAAGTCATCCGGTCGGTTCAAAGCGAGCAACCGCCGGTTCTTACCATCTTTCGGGTCCCGACGACTTGCTCTTGCCGGAGCCGGTCCATGCAGGGCGCGGCCCGGCCCAGCGCGGCGCAGCGCGGCCCAGCGCGGCCCAGCGCGGCCCAGCCCCGGTCGACCCTGAGGGGCGGCGGCATCGCACGGCTCGATCCGAAGTGCCTTCGGGATTCACTCCAACAGTGGCCGACCTGGCGCCCTTCGATTCAAGTCATCCGGTCGGTTCAAAGCGAGCAACCGCCGGTTCTTACCATCTTTCGGGTCCCGACGACTTGCTCTTGCCGGAGCCAGTCGGCCGGAGCTCAAGGGATTTACCCGAGGCCGCAATTCGCTTTCGGATTGTCGACGCTCAATGTGTTCTGCAATTCACATCAATTCTCGCAACTGGCTGGGGTCCTTCATCGCTTGTCACGGGTCTGTACGCCACAGGTCGGACCGCTCCATAAGCGGCCCGATTCGGCGCTGGGCTCGACGGCCCGGCTTCACTCGCCGTTGTGTCCCCATGTGTGGTCCACGGCTCCGAAAGGGGACTAACTTCCCGGCTGCGCTTTTTGATTTAAGTCATTCGGTCGGTTCAAAGCGAGCAACCGCCGGTTCTTACCATCTTTCGGGTCCCGACGACTTGCTCTTGTCGGAGCCGGTCCATGCAGAGCGCGGTCCCGCACCCGTCGACCCTGAGAGGCGGCGGGATCGCGCCTGGCGCGGCGCCATCCGAAGTGCCTTCGGGATGCACTCCAACAGTGGCCGACTTGGCGCCCTTCGATTCAAGTCATCCGGTCCGTTCAAAGCGAGCAACCGCCGGGTCTTACCATCTTTCGGGTCCCGACGACTTGCTCTTGCCGCGCCGGTCCGGTCCATGCAGGGCGCGGTCCCGCACCCGTCGACCCTGAGAGGCGGCGGGATCGCGCCTGGCGCGGCGCCATCCGAAGTGCCTTCGGGATGCACTCCAACAGTGGCCGACCTGGCGCCCTTCGATTCAAGTCATCCGGTCCGTTCAAAGCGAGCAACCGCCGGTTCTTAGCATCTTTCGGGTCCCGACGACTTGCTCTTGCCGAACCGTTCCATGCAGGGCGCGGCCCCGCACCCGTCGACCCTGAGAGGCGGCGGGATCGCGCCTGGCGCGGCGCCATCCGAAGTGCCATCGGGATGCACTCCAACAGTGGCCGACCTGGCGCCCTTCGATTCAAGTCATCCGGTCCGTTCAAAGCGAGCAACCGCCGGTTCTTAGCATCTTTCGGGTCCCGACGACTTGCTCTTGCCGCGCCGGTTCATGCAGGGCGCGGCCCGCCACCATGAGAGGCGGCGGGATCGCGCCTGGCGCGGCGCGATCCGAAGTGCCTTCGGGATGCACTCCAACAGTGGCCGACCTGGCGCCCTTCGATTCAAGTCATCCGGTCGGTTTAAAGCGAGCAACCGCCGGTTCTTACCATCTTTCGGGTCCCGACGACTTGCTCTTGTCGGAGCCGGTCCATGCAGGGCGCGGCCCAACACCCGTCGACCCTGAGCGGCGGCGGCATCGCGCGGCTCGATCCGAAGTGCCTTCGGGATTCATTCCAACAGTGGCCGACCTGGCGCCCTTCGATTCAAGTCATCCGGTCGGTTTAAAGCGAGCAACCGCCGGTTCTTACCATCTTTTGGGTCCCGACGACTTGCTCTTGCCACGCCGGTCCATGCAGGGCGCGGCCCAGCTCCCGTCGACCCTGTGGGCCGGCGGCATTGCGCGGCTCGATCCGAAGTGCCTTCGGGATGCACTCCAACAGTGGCCGACCTGGCGCCCTTCGATTCAAGTCATCCGGTCGGTTTAAAGCGAGCAACCGCCGGTTCTTACCATCTTTCGGGTCCCGACGACTTGCTCTTGCCGGAGCCGGTCCATGCAGGGCGCGGCCCCGCCCCCGTCGACCCTGAGGGGCGGCGGGATCGCGCCAGTCAAGGGATTTACCCCAGGCCGCAATATTATGCTTAAATTCGGCCTCAAGTCGCGTTTCTTTACGGTCTCCTAGCAAAGCTGCGCCGCTCGTCGACGCTCAATGTGTTCTGCAATTCGGACAGCGGACAACCGGCGTATTCTCGATGAGCCGCCGACCCGCGAAGGCCGGCGCCAAGCCGATGCGAGGACCTCACTAAAACGCTCGATCGGTTTGGACCACCCAGTGCTCTCCATGTATGGCCAATGGCCCTGAATGCGGAGTAACTTCCCGGTTTCACTTGGTAAAACATTGTAACTGCTTCACTTTTGTCAAGACTTCAACGATATAACCACGAAATGTTATAGCTTGTAACTGCCAGCCGCGCCCTGCCTTGCCTTGCTTGTTAACTCGCCGCCTTTATCTTCTAGCTTGTAGAACTGCAGGTCGGAGCGCAGCGCTTCGTTCTTTAGCGGCGACCGCACCTCTGTCCGATATCGTCTCTGAGCCAGCGGCGCGACTGCGGACAGTAGCGATTCTGCCCTGCGCGTCTCATTTACCAGTCGACATGCTGGGTTGCTTGGTTCGATTCCTACTTTGGCAAAGGGGCAAAGAGGGCTAAGAGGGCAAAGAGGGCAAATGGGGCAAAGGGGCAAAGGGGCAAAGAGGGCAAAGAGGGCAAATGGGGCAAAGGGAGCAAAGGGGCAAAAAGGGGCAAATGGGGCAAAGGAGGCAAAGGAGGCAAATGGGGCAAAAGGGGCAAAGGAGGCAAAGGGGCTAAAGGGGGCAGAGGGGGCTAAAGGGGCAAAGAGGGAAAGGGGACAAATGGAGCAAAATGGGCAAAGGGGGCAAAGGGGGCAAAGGGGGAAAAGGTGGCAAAGAGGGAAAAAGGGGAAAATGGGGGAAAAGGGGGCAAAGGGTGTAAAGTGGGCAAAGGGGGCAAAGGGGGCAAAGTGAGCAAAGGGGGCAAAGGGGAAAAAAGGGGAAAAAGGGGCAAAAGGGGCAAAATGAGGAAAGGGGGAAAAGGGGGCAAAGGGGGTAAAGGGGGTAAAGGGGAAAAGGGGGCAAAAGGGGCAAAAGGGGCAAAGGAGGCAAAAGGGGCAAATGGGGCAAAATGGGCAGAGGTGGCAAAGGAGGTAAAGGGGCAGAGAGGGAAAGGGGGCAAAATGGGGAAAAGGGGGTAAAAGGGGCAAAATGGGCAAAAAGTGCAAGTGGGGCAAATTGGGCAACGTGAGCAAAGGGGGCAAAGGGGGAAAAGGGGGCAAAGGGGGCAAAAGGGACAAAAGGGGCAAAAGGGCTAATGGGGAAAATTCAAATAGAAATGCAAAAACAAATACAAGGACAAATGCAAATACAAAACAAAATGTAATGCACACCAAAAATAAATAAAACACCAAATACAAATACCTAATACCAATTAATTAAACCTAAAACAATACAGCAAACCACATCAGCAAACGATTGAAGAAAAACGCCTGTCCCTTCACATGGAACTAAGAAAACGCAAAAATCCCTAAAGGGAGCAAAGGGGGCAAATTCAAAGACAAATACAAATACAAAGTCAAATACAAATACAAAGTCTGTCCCTTCACATGGAGCTAAGAGAACGCAAAAATCCCTAAAGGGAGCACAGGGGGCAAATTCAAATACAAATGCAAATGCTAATGCTAATGCAAATGCAAATGTAAATACAAAGACAAAGACAAAGACAAAGACAAAGACAAAGACAAACACAAATACAAGGACAAATGCAAATACAAAATCTGTATTTTCACATGGAGCTAAGACAACGCAAAAATCAATCTAATCTAATCAAATCAAATCAATCATTCTATCAAAGTCAATCAAAATCAATCAATATCAATCAAAATCAAAATCAATTCAAACCAAATCAACTCAACTCAAATGTAATCAATTCAAATCACAACAAAATCAAATCTAATAATAACAATCACCAATCAAGAATCTCTAACCCTAACCCTAACCCTAACCCTAACCCTAACCCTAACCCTAACCCTAACCCTAACCCTAACCCTAACCCTAACCCTAACCCTAACCCTAACCCTAACCCTAACCCTAACCCTAACCCTAACCCTAACCCTAACCCTAACCCTAACCCTAACCCTAACCCTAACCCTAACCCTAACCCTAACCCTAACCCTAACCCTAACCCTAACCCTAACCCTAACCCTAACCCTAACCCTAACCCTAACCCTAACCCTAACCCTAACCCTAACCCTAACCCTAACCCTAACCCTAACCCTAACCCTAACCCTAACCCTAACCCTAACCCTAACCCTAACCCTAACCCTAACCCTAACCCTAACCCTAACCCTAACCCTAACCCTAACCCTAACCCTAACCCTAACCCTAACCCTAACCCTAACCCTAACCCTAACCCTAACCCTAACCCTAACCCTAACCCTAACCCTAACCCTAACCCTAACCCTAACCCTAACCCTAACCCTAACCCTAACCCTAACCCTAACCCTAACCCTAACCCTAACCCTAACCCTAACCCTAACCCTAACCCTAACCCTAACCCTAACCCTAACCCTAACCCTAACCCTAACCCTAACCCTAACCCTAACCCTAACCCTAACCCTAACCCTAACCCTAACCCTAACCCTAACCCTAACCCTAACCCTAACCCTAACCCTAACCCTAACCCTAACCCTAACCCTAACCCTAACCCTAACCCTAACCCTAACCCTAACCCTAACCCTAACCCTAACCCTAACCCTAACCCTAACCCTAACCCTAACCCTAACCCTAACCCTAACCCTAACCCTAACCCTAACCCTAACCCTAACCCTAACCCTAACCCTAACCCTAACCCTAACCCTAACCCTAACCCTAACCCTAACCCTAACCCTAACCCTAACCCTAACCCTAACCCTAACCCTAACCCTAACCCTAACCCTAACCCTAACCCTAACCCTAACCCTAACCCTAACCCTAACCCTAACCCTAACCCTAACCCTAACCCTAACCCTAACCCTAACCCTAACCCTAACCCTAACCCTAACCCTAACCCTAACCCTAACCCTAACCCTAACCCTAACCCTAACCCTAACCCTAACCCTAACCCTAACCCTAACCCTAACCCTAACCCTAACCCTAACCCTAACCCTAACCCTAACCCTAACCCTAACCCTAACCCTAACCCTAACCCTAACCCTAACCCTAACCCTAACCCTAACCCTAACCCTAACCCTAACCCTAACCCTAACCCTAACCCTAACCCTAACCCTAACCCTAACCCTAACCCTAACCCTAACCCTAACCCTAACCCTAACCCTAACCCTAACCCTAACCCTAACCCTAACCCTAACCCTAACCCTAACCCTAACCCTAACCCTAACCCTAACCCTAACCCTAACCCTAACCCTAACCCTAACCCTAACCCTAACCCTAACCCTAACCCTAACCCTAACCCTAACCCTAACCCTAACCCTAACCCTAACCCTAAAAGTAAAAGTTATTGAAAAAAATTGTCTTTTCAAAAAACATTTTCAAAAATTTTTCTAAGACATTTCATACAGTGCAAAATGATTTTTTTTGTTCATTAATAATAGGGTGCCAGTCATGTGGAAACCTCTGAAAAATTTTCCTGGGATTTCATTGAAAATTGCACACATTAAAGTTTTATTTATGTTCATTAATAATGGCAGCCAGTCATGTGGAAACCACTGAAAAATTTTCCTGAGACATTTCATTGCAAATTGCACACATTAAAGTTTTTTTTTATGTTTATTAATAATGGCAGCCAGTCATGTGGAAACCACTGAAAAATTTTTCTAAGACATTTCATTGCAAACTGCACACATTAAAGTTTTTTTTTATGTTCATAAATAATGGCAGCCAGTCATGTGGAAACCTCTGAAAAGTTTTCCTGAGACATTTCATTGCAAATTGCACACATTAAAGTTTTTTTTATGTTCATAAATAATGGCAGGCAGTCATGTGGAAACCACTAAAAAATTTTCCTGAGACATTTCATTGCAAATTGCACACATTAAATATTTTTTTATGTTCATTAATAATGGCAGCCAGTCATGTGGAAACCACTGAAAAATTCTCCTGAAACATTTCATTGCAAATTGCACACATTAAAGTTTTTTTTTATCTTCATTAATAATGGCAGCCAATCATGTGGAAACCACTGAAAAATTTTCCTGAGACATTTCATTGCAAATTGCACACATTAAAGTTTTTTTTATGTTCATTAATAATGGCAGCCAGTCATGTGGAAACCACTAAAAAATTCTCCTGAAACATTTCGTTGCAAATTGCACACATTAAAGTTTTTTTTTATCTTCATTAACCCTTAAACGCCTATGTGGGTCTCTAGTGACCCGAGCGGTCTTTACTTCCCCAATATCTCTTGGGACGTCTAGCCATATTCTGTGTGACTTCCAGTATTCTCAAAGCATTTATTCTTCTCCCATTTCACATTTATAATTTTAAAAATATTCCACTGGTAAAATAGTTACTGCTGTTTTAAAAGGAAAAACTTATAGGGTCTTTAGAGACCCATGTTAGGTAATAGTGCAACTTTTTTTGACTAACAGTTTATTTTGCCAGCAGTAACTCTTTAAAGTAGGCTACCACAAACATTGAACTTAATTCGTATAGTAAATAAACCATAAAGCAACTTCTATCTTTTCAATTATTGGTGAAAGTTTTGTATAGCTGAAAATAGGCGAGAGCTTCCCGTTGAATTTGCAACAAGAAAGACGAAAAGGGTTGGATCAAGCTTGTTTGGTTTTGGTGACAGGCAAACGTTAGTATCGTATGTGCCAAGGAAATTAAAAGTTGTAGTTTTACTATCAACTATGCATAATGATAGCCAGAGCCGGATTTAGCTGATGGGGGGCCCGGGGCACTTTTAGATCGGGGAGGCCCCGCTCAAAACAAAACACCTCTACGTCTACAATAGCATTAATCCAGCACTGCACTGCACAGCATTTTGAAGAAACTTCACAGGCAAAAAGAACAAAAATAATAATAACATAAAATCACATTTTTTCCACGTAAAGGGGCCCTTGAAAAGTCGGGGGGCCCGGGGAACCTGCATCCTCTGCCCCCCCCCCCCCTAAATTCGGGCCTGATGATAGCAAAGTTGATGCAGATAAAGGTTTACCTGACATGATACAAGACTATAATGCTACTAAAGCAGCTGTTGACAAAGTTGACCAACTTTGTCACAACTTCAGTGTGCAGAAAAGGACAAATCGCTGGCCACTTGCCTACTTCTACAACTGCCTCAATATTGCGGGTATCAATAGCATGGTGGTCTTCCGAGGTAAATTTCCAGGAAGGGAAAAAGAAGCAAGTCATCGACGCCGAATATTTCTGGCAAACTTAGATATGAGTTTGCTTCATCCATGGCTACAACGTCGAGTGCAAGTAAAACAGCTTCCAAAAGCTGCTAAACTATCGCTGCAAAAATGTGGATACAAAATTGACATCGACTTTTCTCAATCATCAGCTACACATGAGGGTGCAAAGCGTAAAAGACGGCGGTGCCACATCTGTCCATCTTCTCTGGATCGTAAAACACCTCATGTGTACGAGGAATGTAATGAGCCGTGTTTTATCGATCACCTACAAGTCACGATTTTATGCCCC
Source organism: Aplidium turbinatum (assembly GCF_918807975.1). NCBI lineage: Eukaryota > Metazoa > Chordata > Ascidiacea > Aplousobranchia > Polyclinidae > Aplidium > Aplidium turbinatum. The sequence goes on from NC_137486.1 coordinate 67,480, forward strand.
TATTGTGCAGCATGATTCTTGTGCTTAGCGTCATCATGGCTGGGCTACCACGTTAGAGCACCTAGTAGCCTAGTAGAAAATTGCAATTTATTGCTTTTCTTTCATTAACTTTAACATTTGTTGAGTTTTGAAGTTACACATTATTTCAATTCTTTTTTGTTGTTAACAGTTTGCAGTGTTGATCTTAAATTCGGTTACTTTTGCACAAAAAAAAAATGTTACATTTGCAATTATTGCAAATTTTGTTAGTTTTTTTCGAAGTATTATGCTTTGGAGTATATAATAGTGAAATTGCAACACAGTGATTTGTTTCATAACCATATTTAAGAAAGATGTACAAATTGAAAGATAAAGCAATGCCTTTTAACAGGCCGGGTCATATGAGACCCAGATAGGCAATAACGGTTGGTGAAACACATAGGCGTTTAAGGGTTAATAATGGCAGCCAATCATGTGGAAACCACTGAAAAATTTTCCTGAGACATTTCATTGCAAATTGCACACATTGAACAAGAATTTTTTTCAAAATTTTTCAAAGTTTTTTTCATACTGCAAAAGTTTATTTTTATGTTCAGTAATATTGTTTTATCATTCCAAAACATGTTAGCACTGCTAAAGCTACAGTAGACTTGGATAACGTCACCTCAGGGGAAACCGAAAACGTGACGACTTACACGAACTGACGACTTACACGAAAATTTTTCAAAGTTTCCTTCATAATGCAAAAGTTTATTTTGATGTTCAGTAATATTGTTTTATCATTGTAAAACGTGTTAGCACCGCTAAAACTAGGTTTCAAGTTAAAAAATTGTCAATGAACAAAAGTTCATTGAATTGCTTATACCTGCATTGAGAGCTGTGCAGCTGCTTTATTTAAGGAGATAGCGTATATTTTAAGTTAAAGTCGCACTCTAATTATTTTTTTTGACTTAAGTTATTGTAAATGGCCTAAGATATTTTATCCTACACAAAAAGTTTCGATTATCAAGAAAAAAATTTTTTTTCGAAAATCTCCTTCAAAAATTTTTCTAAGACATTACATTGTCATTTCATACAGTGAAAAAAAATTTTTTTTCCGAAGCTTTCCAATTCTTTTTGTTTGAAACTAACATCATTAAAAATTGTCTAAGAAAGTTGTTTTACGTACTAAAAGTGACAATTATTGAAAAAAATTGTCTTTTCAAAAAAAATTTTCAAAAATTTTTCTAAGACATTTCATACAGTGAAAAATAATTTTTTTTTGCGAAACCATGCAATTCTTTTTGTTTGCAACTAACGTCATTAAAAATTGTATAAGAAAGTTTTTTTACGTACTAAAAGTAAATGTTATTGAAAAAAATTGTCTTTTCAAAAAACATTTTCAAAAATTTTTCTAAGACATTTCATACAGTGCAAAATGATTTTTTTTGTTCATTAATAATAGGGTGCCAGTCACGTGAAAACCACTGAAAAATTTTCCTGGGATTTCATTGAAAATTGCACACATTAAAGTTTTATTTATATTCATTAATAATGGCAGCCAGTCATGTGGAAACCACTGAAAAATTTTCCTGAGACATTTCATTGCAAATTGCACACATTAAAGTTTTTTTTTATGTTTATTAATAATGGCAGCCAGTCATGTGGAAACCACTGAAAAATTTTTCTAAGACATTTCATTGCAAACTGCACACATTAAAGTTTTTTTTTATGTTCATAAATAATGGCAGCCAGTCATGTGGAAACCTCTGAAAAGTTTTCCTGAGACATTTCATTGCAAATTGCACACATTAAAGTTTTTTTTTATGTTCATAAATAATGGCAGCCAGTCATGTGGAAACCACTAAAAAATTTTCCTGAGACATTTCATTGCAAATTGCACACATTAAAGTTTTTTTTATGTTCATTAACAATGGCAGCCAGTCATGTGGAAACCTCTGAAAAATTTTCCTGAGACACTTCATTGCAAATTGCACACATTAAAGTTTTTTTTTATGTTTATTAATAATGGCAGGCAGTCATGTGGAAACCACTGAAAAATTTTTCTGAGACATTTCATTGCAAACTGCACACATTAAAGTTTTTTTTTATGTTCATAAATAATGGCAGCCAGTCATGTGGAAACCTCTGAAAAATTTTCCTGAGACATTTCATTGCAAATTGCACACATTAAAGTTTTTTTTATGTTCATAAATAATGGCAGCCAGTCATGTGGAAACCACTAAAAAATTTTCCTGAGACATTTCATTGCAAATTGCACACATTAAAGTTTTTTTATGTTCATTAATAATGGCAGCCAGTCATGTGGAAACCACTGAAAAATTCTCCTGAAACATTTCATTGCAAATTGCACACATTAAAGTTTTTTTTTATCTTCATTAATAATGGCAGCCAATCATGTGGAAACCACTAAAAAATTTTCCTGAGACATTTCATTGCAAATTGCACACATTGAACAAGAATTTTTTTCAAAATTTTTCAAAGTTTTTTTCAAACTGCAAAAATTTATTTTTATGTTCAGTAATATTGTTTTATCATTCCAAAACAAGTTAGCACTGCTAAAGCTACAGTAGAACTTGGATAACGTCACCTCAGGGGAAACAGAAAACGTGACGACTTACACGAACTGACGACTTACACGAAAATTTTTCAAAGTTTCTTTCATAATGCAAAAGTTTATTTTGATGTTCAGTAATATTGTTTTATCATTGTAAAACGTGTTAGCACCGCTAAAACTTGGTTTCAAGTTAAAAATTTGTCAATGAACAAAAGTTCATTGAATTGCTTATACCTGCATTGAGAGCTGTGCAGCTGCTTTATTTAAGGAGATAGCGTATATTTTAAGTTAAAGTCGCACTCTAATTATTTTTTTTGACTTAAGTTATTGTAAATGGCCTAAGATATTTTATCCTACACAAAAAGTTTCGATTATCAAGAAAAAACATTTTTTTTCGAAAATCTCCTTCAAAAATTTTTCTAAGACATTACATTGTCATTTCATACAGTGAAAAAAAATTTTTTTTCCGAAGCTTTCCAATTCTTTTTGTTTGAAACTAACATCATTAAAAATTGTCTAAGAAAGTTGTTTTACGTACTAAAAGTGACAATTATTGAAAAAAATTGTCTTTTCAAAAAAAATTTTCAAAAATTTTTCTAAGACATTTCATACAGTGAAAAATAATTTTTTTTTGCGAAACTATGCAATTCTTTTTGTTTGTAACTAACGTCATTAAAAATTGTATAAGAAAGTTTTTTTACGTACTAAAAGTGAAAGTAATTGAAAAAAATTGTCTTTTCAAAAAACATTTCCAAAAATTTTTCTAAGACATTTCATACAGTGCAAAAATGATTTTTTATGTTCATTAATAATAGGGTGCCAGTCATGTGTACACCACTGAAAACTTTTCCTGAGACATTTCATTGAAAATTGCACACAATAAAGTTTTTTTTATGTTCATTAATAATGGCAGCCAGTCATGTGGAAACCACTGAAAAATTTTCCTGAGACACTTCATTGCAAATTGCACACATTAAAGTTTTTTTTATGTTTATTAATAATGGCAGCCACTCATGTGGAAACCAATGAAAAATTTTCCTGAGACATTTCATTGCAAAGTGCACTCATTAAAGTTGTTTTTTATGTTCAATAATAATGGCAGCCAGTCATGTGGAAACCACTGAAAAGTTTTTCTGAGACACTTCATTGCAAATTGCACACATTAAAGTTTTTTTTATGTTCATAAATAATGGCAGCCAGTCATGTGGAAACCTCTGAAAAATTTTCCTGAGACAATTCATTGCAAATTGCACACATTAAAGTTTTTTTTATGTTCATTAATAATGGCAGCCAGTCATGTGGAAACCACTGAAAAATTTTCCTGAGAGATTTCATTGCAAATTGCACACATTAAAGTTTTTTTTTATGTTCATTAATAATGGCAGCCAATCATGTGGAAACCACTGAAAATTTTTCCTGAGACATTTCATTGCAAATTGCACACATTAAAGTTTTTTTTATGTTCATTAATAATGGCAGCCAGTCATGTGGAAACCTCTGAAAAATTTTCCTGAGACACTTCATTGCAAATTGCACACATTAAAGTTTTTTTTTATGTTTATAATAATGGCAGCCAGTCATGTGGAAACCACTGAAAAATTTTTCTGAGACATTTCATTGCAAACTGCACACATTAAAGTTTTTTTTTATGTTCATAAATAATGGCAGCCAGTCATGTGGAAACCTCTGAAAAATTTTCCTGAGACATTTCATTGCAAATTGCACACATTAAAGTTTTTTTTATGTTCATAAATAATGGCAGCCAGTCATGTGGAAACCACTAAAAAATTTTCCTGAGACATTTCATTGCAAATTGCACACATTAAAGTTTTTTTTATGTTCATTAATAATGGCAGCCAGTCATGTGGAAACCACTGAAAAATTCTCCTGAAACATTTCATTGCAAATTGCACACATTAAAGTTTTTTTTTATCTTCATTAATAATGGCAGCCAGTCATGTGGAAACCACTAAAAAATTTTCCTGAGACATTTCATTGCAAATTGCACACATTGAACAAGAATTTTTTTCAAAATTTTTCAAAGTTTTTTTCAAACTGCAAAAATTTATTTTTATGTTCAGTAATATTGTTTTATCATTCCAAAACAAGTTAGCACTGCTAAAGCTACAGTAGAACTTGGATAACGTCACCTCAGGGGAAACAGAAAACGTGACGACTTACACGAACTGACGACTTACACGAAAATTTTTCAAAGTTTCTTTCATAATGCAAAAGTTTATTTTGATGTTCAGTAATATTGTTTTATCATTGTAAAACGTGTTAGCACTGCTGAAACTTGGTTTCAAGTTAAAAAATTGTCAATGAACAAAAGTTCATTGAATTGCTTATACCTGCATTGAGAGCTGTGCAGCTGCTTTATTTAAGGAGATAGCGTATATTTTAAGTTAAAGTCGCACTCTAATTATTTTTTTTGACTTAAGTTATTGTAAATGGCCTAAGATATTTTATCCTACACAAAAAGTTTCGATTATCAAGAAAAAACTTTTTTTTCGAAAATCTCCTTCAAAAATTTTTCTAAGACATTACATTGTCATTTCATACAGTGAAAAAAATTTTTTTTTCCGAAGCTTTCCAATTCTTTTTGTTTGAAACTAACATCATTAAAAATTGTCTAAGAAAGTTGTTTTACGTACTAAAAGTGACAATTATTGAAAAAAATTGTCTTTTCAAAAACAATTTTCAAAGATTTTTCTAAGACATTTCATACAGTGAAAAATAATTTTTTTTTGCGAAACCATGCAATTCTTTTTGTTTGTAACTAACGTCATTAAAAATTGTCTAAGAAAGTTTTTTTACGTACTAAAAGTAAAAGTTATTGAAAAAAATTGTCTTTTCAAAAAACATTTTCAAAAATTTTTCTAAGACATTTCATACAGTGCAAAATGATTTTTTTTGTTCATTAATAATAGGGTGCCAGTCATGTGGAAACCACTGAAAAATTTTCCTCGGATTTCATTGAAAATTGCACACATTAAAGTTTCATTTATGCTCATTAATAATGGCAGCCAGTCATGTGGAAACCACTGAAAAATTTTCCTGAGACATTTCATTGCAAACTGCACGCATTAAAGTTTTTTTTTATGTTCATTAATAATGGCAGCCAGTCATGTGGAAACCACTAACAAATTTTCCTGAGACATTTCATTGCAAATTGCCCACATTAAAGTTTTTTTTTATGTTCATTAATAATGGCAGCCAGTCATGTGGAAACCACTGAAAATTTTTCCTGAGACATTTCATTGCAAATTGCCCACATTAAAGTTTTTTTTTATGTTCATTAATAATGGCAGCCAGTCATGTGGAAACCACTGAAAAATTTTCCTGAGACACTTCATTGCAAATTGCACACATTAAAGTTTTTTTTTATGTTTATTAATAATGGCAGCCAGTTATGTGGAAACCACTGAAAAATTTTCCTGAGACATTTCATTGCAAATTGCACACATTAAAGTTTTTTTTTATGTTCATTAATAATGGCAGACAGTCATGTGGAAACCACTGAAAAATTTTCCTGAGACATTTCATTGCAAACTGCACACATTAAAGTTTTTTTTTATGTTCATAAATATTGGCAGCCAGTCATGTGGAAACCACTAAAAAATTTTCCTGAGACATTTCATTGCAAATTGACCACATTAAAGTTTTTTTTTATGTTCATTAATAATGGCAGCCAGTCATGTGGAAACCACTGAAAAATTTTCCTGAGACACTTCATTGCAAATTGCACACATTAAAGTTGTTTTTTATGTTCATTCATAATGGCAGCCAGTCATGTGGAAACCACTGAAAAATTTTCCTGAGACATTTCATTGCAAAGTGCACACATTAAAGTTTTTTTTCATGTTCAATAATAATAGGGTGCCAGTCATGTGGAAACCACTGAAAATTTTCCTGAGACATTTCATTGCAAATTGCACACATTAAATTTTTTTTTATGTTCATAAATAATGGCAGCCAGTCATGTGGAAACCACTGAAAAATTTTCCTGAAACGTTTCATTGCAAATTGCACACATTAAAGTTTTTTTTTATCTTCATTAATAATGGCAGCCAATCATGTGGAAACCACTGAAAAATTTTCCTGAGACATTTCATTGCAAATTGCACACATTGAACAAGAATTTTTTCAAAATTTTTCAAAGTTTTTTTCATACTGCAAAAGTTTATTTTTATGTTCAGTAATATTGTTTTATCATTCCAAAACATGTTAGCACTGCTAAAGCTACAGTAGAACTTGGATAACGTCACCTCAGGGGAAACAGAAAACGTGACGACTTACACGAACTGACGACTTACACGAAAATTTTTCAAATTTTCTTTCATAATGCAAAAGTTTATTTTGATGTTCAGTAATATTGTTTTATCATTGTAAAACGTGTTAGCACCGCTAAAACTAGGCTTCAAGTTAAAAATTTGTCAATGAACAAAAGTTCATTGAATTGCTTATACCTGCATTGAGAGCTGTGCAGCTGCTTTATTTAAGGAGATAGCGTATATTTTAAGTTAAAGTCGCACTCTAATTATTTTTTTTGACTTAAGTTATTGTAAATGGCCTAAGATATTTTATCCTACACAAAAAGTTTCGATTATCAAGAAAAAAATTTTTTTTCGAAAATCTCCTTTAAAAATTTTTCTAAGACATTACATTGTCATTTCATACATTGAAAAAAAATTTTTTTTCCGAAGCTTTCCAATTCTTTTTGTTTGAAACTAACATCATTAAAAATTGTCTAAGAAAGTTGTTTTACGTACTAAAAGTGACAATTATTGAAAAAAATTGTCTTTTCAAAAAAAATTTTCAAAAATTTTTCTAAGACATTTCATACAGTGAAAAATAATTTTTTTTTGCGAAACTATGCAATTCTTTTTGTTTGTAACTAACGTCATTAAAAATTGTATAAGAAAGTTTTTTTACGTACTAAAAGTGAAAGTAATTGAAAAAAATTGTCTTTTCAAAAAACATTTTCAAAAATTTTTCTAAGACATTTCATACAGTGCAAAATGATTTTTTATGTTCATTAATAATAGGGTGCCAGTCATGTGTACACCACTGAAAATTTTTCCTGAGACATTTCATTGAAAATTGCACACATTAAAGTTGTTTTTATGTTCATTAATAATGGCAGCCAGTCATGTGGAAACCACTGAAAAATTTTCCTGAGACACTTCATTGCAAATTGCACACATTAAAGTTTTTTTTTATGTTTATTAATAATGGCAGCCAGTCATGTGGAAACCACTGAAAAATTTTTCTGAGACATTTCATTGCAAATTGCACACATTAAAGTTTTTTTTTATGTTCATAAATAATGGCAGCCAGTCATGTGGAAACCACTAAAAAATTTTCCTGAGACATTTCATTGCAAATTGCACACATTAAAGTTTTTTTTATGTTCATTAATAATGGCAGCCAGTCATGTGGAAACCACTGAAAAATTCTCCTGAAACATTTCATTGCAAATTGCACACATTAAAGTTTTTTTTTATCTTCATTAGTAATGGCAGTCAGTCATGTGGAAACCACTGAAAAATTTTCCTGAGACATTTCATTGCAAATTGCACACATTAAAGTTTTTTTTTATGTTCATTAATAATGGCATCCAATCATGTGGAAACCACTGAAAATTTTTCCTGAGACATTTCATTGCAAATTGCACACATTAAAGTTTTTTTTATGTTCATTAATAATGGCAGCCAGTCATGTGGAAACCTCTGAAAAATTTTCCTGAGACACTTCATTGCAAATTGCACACATTAAAGTTTTTTTTTATGTTTATTAATAATGGCAGCCAGTCATGTGGAAACCACTGAAAAATTTTTCTGAGACATTTCATTGCAAACTGCACACATTAAAGTTTTTTTTTATGTTCATAAATAATGGCAGCCAGTCATGTGGAAACCTCTGAAAAATTTTCCTGAGACATTTCATTGCAAATTGCACACATTAAAGTTTTTTTTATGTTCATAACTAATGGCAGCCAGTCATGTGGAAACCACTAAAAAATTCTCCTGAAACATTTCATTGCAAATTGCACACATTAAAGTTTTTTTATGTTCATTAATAATGGCAGCCAGTCATGAGGAAACCACTGAAAAATTCTCCTGAAACATTTCATTGCAAATTGCACACATTAAAGTTTTTTTTTATCTTCATTAATAATGGCAGCCAATCATGTGGAAACCACTAAAAAATTTTCCTGAGACATTTCATTGCAAATTGCACACATTGAACAAGAATTTTTTTCAAAATTTTTCAAAGTTTTTTTCAAACTGCAAAAATTTATTTTTATGTTCAGTAATATTGTTTTATCATTCCAAAACAAGTTAGCACTGCTAAAGCTACAGTAGAACTTGGATAACGTCACCTCAGGGGAAACAGAAAACGTGACGACTTACACGAACTGACGACTTACACGAAAATTTTTCAAAGTTTCTTTCATAATGCAAAAGCTTATTTTGATGTTCAGTAATATTGTTTTATCATTGTAAAACGTGTTAGCACCGCTAAAACTAGGTTTCAAGTTAAAAAATTGTCAATGAACAAAAGTTCATTGAATTGCTTATACCTGCATTGAGAGCTGTGCAGCTGCTTTATTTAAGGAGATAGCGTATATTTTAAGTTAAAGTCGCACTCTAATTATTTTTTTTGACTTAAGTTATTGTAAATGGCCTAAGATATTTTATCCTACACAAAAAGTTTCGATTATCAAGAAAAAAATTTTTTTTCGAAAATCTCCTTCAAAAATTTTTCTAAGACATTACATTGTCATTTCATACAGTGAAAAAAAATTTTTTTTCCGAAGCTTTCCAATTCTTTTTGTTTGAAACTAACATCATTAAAAATTGTCTAAGAAAGTTGTTTTACGTACTAAAAGTGACAATTATTGAAAAAAATTGTCTTTTCAAAAAAAATTTTCAAAGATTTTTCTAAGACATTTCATACAGTGAAAAATAATTTTTTTTTGCGAAACTATGCAATTCTTTTTGTTTGTAACTAACGTCATTAAAAATTGTATAAGAAAGTTTTTTTACGTACTAAAAGTGAAAGTAATTGAAAAAAATTGTCTTTTCAAAAAACATTTCCAAAAATTTTTCTAAGACATTTCATACAGTGCAAAAATGATTTTTTATGTTCATTAATAATAGGGTGCCAGTCATGTGTACACCACTGAAAACTTTTCCTGAGACATTTCATTGAAAATTGCACACAATAAAGTTTTTTTTATGTTCATTAATAATGGCAGCCAGTCATGTGGAAACCACTGAAAAATTTTCCTGAGACACTTCATTGCAAATTGCACACATTAAAGTTTTTTTTATGTTTATTAATAATGGCAGCCACTCATGTGGAAACCAATGAAAAATTTTCCTGAGACATTTCATTGCAAAGTGCACTCATTAAAGTTGTTTTTTATGTTCAATAATAATGGCAGCCAGTCATGTGGAAACCACTGAAAAGTTTTTCTGAGACACTTCATTGCAAATTGCACACATTAAAGTTTTTTTTATGTTCATAAATAATGGCAGCCAGTCATGTGGAAACCTCTGAAAAATTTTCCTGAGACAATTCATTGCAAATTGCACACATTAAAGTTTTTTTTATGTTCATTAATAATGGCAGCCAGTCATGTGGAAACCACTGAAAAATTTTCCTGAGAGATTTCATTGCAAATTGCACACATTAAAGTTTTTTTTTATGTTCATTAATAATGGCAGCCAATCATGTGGAAACCACTGAAAATTTTTCCTGAGACATTTCATTGCAAATTGCACACATTAAAGTTTTTTTTATGTTCATTAATAATGGCAGCCAGTCATGTGGAAACCTCTGAAAAATTTTCCTGAGACACTTCATTGCAAATTGCACACATTAAAGTTTTTTTTTATGTTTATTAATAATGGCAGCCAGTCATGTGGAAACCACTGAAAAATTTTTCTGAGACATTTCATTGCAAACTGCACACATTAAAGTTTTTTTTTATGTTCATAAATAATGGCAGCCAGTCATGTGGAAACCTCTGAAAAATTTTCCTGAGACATTTCATTGCAAATTGCACACATTAAAGTTTTTTTTATGTTCATAAATAATGGCAGCCAGTCATGTGGAAACCACTAAAAAATTTTCCTGAGACATTTCATTGCAAATTGCACACATTAAAGTTTTTTTTATGTTCATTAATAATGGCAGCCAGTCATGTGGAAACCACTGAAAAATTCTCCTGAAACATTTCATTGCAAATTGCACACATTAAAGTTTTTTTTTATCTTCATTAATAATGGCAGCCAATCATGTGGAAACCACTAAAAAATTTTCCTGAGACATTTCATTGCAAATTGCACACATTGAACAAGAATTTTTTTCAAAATTTTTCAAAGTTTTTTTCAAACTGCAAAAATTTATTTTTATGTTCAGTAATATTGTTTTATCATTCCAAAACAAGTTAGCACTGCTAAAGCTACAGTAGAACTTGGATAACGTCACCTCAGGGGAAACAGAAAACGTGACGACTTACACGAACTGACGACTTACACGAAAATTTTTCAAAGTTTCTTTCATAATGCAAAAGTTTATTTTGATGTTCAGTAATATTGTTTTATCATTGTAAAACGTGTTAGCACTGCTGAAACTTGGTTTCAAGTTAAAAAATTGTCAATGAACAAAAGTTCATTGAATTGCTTATACCTGCATTGAGAGCTGTGCAGCTGCTTTATTTAAGGAGATAGCGTATATTTTAAGTTAAAGTCGCACTCTAATTATTTTTTTTGACTTAAGTTATTGTAAATGGCCTAAGATATTTTATCCTACACAAAAAGTTTCGATTATCAAGAAAAAAATTTTTTTTCGAAAATCTCCTTCAAAAATTTTTCTAAGACATTACATTGTCATTTCATACAGTGAAAAAAATTTTTTTTTCCGAAGCTTTCCAATTCTTTTTGTTTGAAACTAACATCATTAAAAATTGTCTAAGAAAGTTGTTTTACGTACTAAAAGTGACAATTATTGAAAAAAATTGTCTTTTCAAAAAAAATTTTCAAAGATTTTTCTAAGACATTTCATACAGTGAAAAATAATTTTTTTTTGCGAAACCATGCAATTCTTTTTGTTTGTAACTAACGTCATTAAAAATTGTCTAAGAAAGTTTTTTTACGTACTAAAAGTAAAAGTTATTGAAAAAAATTGTCTTTTCAAAAAACATTTTCAAAAATTTTTCTAAGACATTTCATACAGTGCAAAATGATTTTTTTTGTTCATTAATAATAGGGTGCCAGTCATGTGGAAACCACTGAAAAATTTTCCTCGGATTTCATTGAAAATTGCACACATTAAAGTTTCATTTATGTTCATTAATAATGGCAGCCAGTCATGTGGAAACCACTGAAAAATTTTCCTGAGACATTTCATTGCAAACTGCACGCATTAAAGTTTTTTTTTATGTTCATTAATAATGGCAGCCAGTCATGTGGAAACCACTAACAAATTTTCCTGAGACATTTCATTGCAAATTGCCCACATTAAAGTTTTTTTTTATGTTCATTAATAATGGCAGCCAGTCATGTGGAAACCACTGAAAATTTTTCCTGAGACATTTCATTGCAAATTGCCCACATTAAAGTTTTTTTTTATGTTCATTAATAATGGCAGCCAGTCATGTGGAAACCACTGAAAAATTTTCCTGAGACACTTCATTGCAAATTGCACACATTAAAGTTTTTTTTTATGTTCATTAATAATGGCAGCCAGTTATGTGGAAACCACTGAAAAATTTTCCTGAGACATTTCATTGCAAATTGCACACATTAAAGTTTTTTTTTATGTTCATTAATAATGGCAGACAGTCATGTGGAAACCACTGAAAAATTTTCCTGAGACATTTCATTGCAAACTGCACACATTAAAGTTTTTTTTTATGTTCATAAATATTGGCAGCCAGTCATGTGGAAACCACTAAAAAATTTTCCTGAGACATTTCATTGCAAATTGACCACATTAAAGTTTTTTTTTATGTTCATTAATAATGGCAGCCAGTCATGTGGAAACCACTGAAAAATTTTCCTGAGACACTTCATTGCAAATTGCACACATTAAAGTTGTTTTTTATGTTCATTCATAATGGCAGCCAGTCATGTGGAAACCACTGAAAAATTTTCCTGAGACATTTCATTGCAAAGTGCACACATTAAAGTTTTTTTTCATGTTCAATAATAATAGGGTGCCAGTCATGTGGAAACCACTGAAAATTTTCCTGAGACATTTCATTGCAAATTGCACACATTAAAGTTTTTTTTATGTTCATAAATAATGGCAGCCAGTCATGTGGAAACCACTGAAAAATTTTCCTGAAACGTTTCATTGCAAATTGCACACATTAAAGTTTTTTTTTATCTTCATTAATAATGGCAGCCAATCATGTGGAAACCACTGAAAAATTTTCCTGAGACATTTCATTGCAAATTGCACACATTGAACAAGAATTTTTTCAAAATTTTTCAAAGTTTTTTTCATACTGCAAAAGTTTATTTTTATGTTCAGTAATATTGTTTTATCATTCCAAAACATGTTAGCACTGCTAAAGCTACAGTAGAACTTGGATAACGTCACCTCAGGGGAAACAGAAAACGTGACGACTTACACGAACTGACGACTTACACGAAAATTTTTCAAATTTTCTTTCATAATGCAAAAGTTTATTTTGATGTTCAGTAATATTGTTTTATCATTGTAAAACGTGTTAGCACCGCTAAAACTAGGCTTCAAGTTAAAAATTTGTCAATGAACAAAAGTTCATTGAATTGCTTATACCTGCATTGAGAGCTGTGCAGCTGCTTTATTTAAGGAGATAGCGTATATTTTAAGTTAAAGTCGCACTCTAATTATTTTTTTTGACTTAAGTTATTGTAAATGGCCTAAGATATTTTATCCTACACAAAAAGTTTCGATTATCAAGAAAAAAATTTTTTTTCGAAAATCTCCTTTAAAAATTTTTCTAAGACATTACATTGTCATTTCATACATTGAAAAAAAATTTTTTTTCCGAAGCTTTCCAATTCTTTTTGTTTGAAACTAACATCATTAAAAATTGTCTAAGAAAGTTGTTTTACGTACTAAAAGTGACAATTATTGAAAAAAATTGTCTTTTCAAAAAAAATTTTCAAAAATTTTTCTAAGACATTTCATACAGTGAAAAATAATTTTTTTTTGCGAAACTATGCAATTCTTTTTGTTTGTAACTAACGTCATTAAAAATTGTATAAGAAAGTTTTTTTACGTACTAAAAGTGAAAGTAATTGAAAAAAATTGTCTTTTCAAAAAACATTTCCAAAAATTTTTCTAAGACATTTCATACAGTGCAAAAATGATTTTTTATGTTCATTAATAATAGGGTGCCAGTCATGTGTACACCACTGAAAACTTTTCCTGAGACATTTCATTGAAAATTGCACACAATAAAGTTTTTTTTATGTTCATTAATAATGGCAGCCAGTCATGTGGAAACCACTGAAAAATTTTCCTGAGACACTTCATTGCAAATTGCACACATTAAAGTTTTTTTTATGTTTATTAATAATGGCAGCCACTCATGTGGAAACCAATGAAAAATTTTCCTGAGACATTTCATTGCAAAGTGCACTCATTAAAGTTGTTTTTTATGTTCAATAATAATGGCAGCCAGTCATGTGGAAACCACTGAAAAGTTTTTCTGAGACACTTCATTGCAAATTGCACACATTAAAGTTTTTTTTATGTTCATAAATAATGGCAGCCAGTCATGTGGAAACCTCTGAAAAATTTTCCTGAGACAATTCATTGCAAATTGCACACATTAAAGTTTTTTTTATGTTCATTAATAATGGCAGCCAGTCATGTGGAAACCACTGAAAAATTTTCCTGAGAGATTTCATTGCAAATTGCACACATTAAATTTTTTTTTTATGTTCATTAATAATGGCAGCCAATCATGTGGAAACCACTGAAAATTTTTCCTGAGACATTTCATTGCAAATTGCACACATTAAAGTTTTTTTTATGTTCATTAATAATGGCAGCCAGTCATGTGGAAACCTCTGAAAAATTTTCCTGAGACACTTCATTGCAAATTGCACACATTAAAGTTTTTTTTTATGTTTATTAATAATGGCAGCCAGTCATGTGGAAACCACTGAAAAATTTTTCTGAGACATTTCATTGCAAACTGCACACATTAAAGTTTTTTTTTATGTTCATAAATAATGGCAGCCAGTCATGTGGAAACCTCTGAAAAATTTTCCTGAGACATTTCATTGCAAATTGCACACATTAAAGTTTTTTTTATGTTCATAAATAATGGCAGCCAGTCATGTGGAAACCACTAAAAAATTTTCCTGAGACATTTCATTGCAAATTGCACACATTAAAGTTTTTTTTATGTTCATTAATAATGGCAGCCAGTCATGTGGAAACCACTGAAAAATTCTCCTGAAACATTTCATTGCAAATTGCACACATTAAAGTTTTTTTTTATCTTCATTAATAATGGCAGCCAATCATGTGGAAACCACTAAAAAATTTTCCTGAGACATTTCATTGCAAATTGCACACATTGAACAAGAATTTTTTTCAAAATTTTTCAAAGTTTTTTTCAAACTGCAAAAATTTATTTTTATGTTCAGTAATATTGTTTTATCATTCCAAAACAAGTTAGCACTGCTAAAGCTACAGTAGAACTTGGATAACGTCACCTCAGGGGAAACAGAAAACGTGACGACTTACACGAACTGACGACTTACACGAAAATTTTTCAAAGTTTCTTTCATAATGCAAAAGTTTATTTTGATGTTCAGTAATATTGTTTTATCATTGTAAAACGTGTTAGCACTGCTGAAACTTGGTTTCAAGTTAAAAAATTGTCAATGAACAAAAGTTCATTGAATTGCTTATACCTGCATTGAGAGCTGTGCAGCTGCTTTATTTAAGGAGATAGCGTATATTTTAAGTTAAAGTCGCACTCTAATTATTTTTTTTGACTTAAGTTATTGTAAATGGCCTAAGATATTTTATCCTACACAAAAAGTTTCGATTATCAAGAAAAAAATTTTTTTTCGAAAATCTCCTTCAAAAATTTTTCTAAGACATTACATTGTCATTTCATACAGTGAAAAAAATTTTTTTTTCCGAAGCTTTCCAATTCTTTTTGTTTGAAACTAACATCATTAAAAATTGTCTAAGAAAGTTGTTTTACGTACTAAAAGTGACAATTATTGAAAAAAATTGTCTTTTCAAAAAAAATTTTCAAAGATTTTTCTAAGACATTTCATACAGTGAAAAATAATTTTTTTTTGCGAAACCATGCAATTCTTTTTGTTTGTAACTAACGTCATTAAAAATTGTCTAAGAAAGTTTTTTTACGTACTAAAAGTAAAAGTTATTGAAAAAAATTGTCTTTTCAAAAAACATTTTCAAAAATTTTTCTAAGACATTTCATACAGTGCAAAATGATTTTTTTTGTTCATTAATAATAGGGTGCCAGTCATGTGGAAACCACTGAAAAATTTTCCTCGGATTTCATTGAAAATTGCACACATTAAAGTTTCATTTATGTTCATTAATAATGGCAGCCAGTCATGTGGAAACCACTGAAAAATTTTCCTGAGACATTTCATTGCAAACTGCACGCATTAAAGTTTTTTTTTATGTTCATAAATAATGGCAGCCAGTCATGTGGAAACCACTAAAAAATTTTCCTGAGACATTTCATTGCAAATTGCCCACATTAAAGTTTTTTTTTATGTTCATTAATAATGGCAGCCAGTCATGTGGAAACCACTGAAAATTTTTCCTGAGACATTTCATTGCAAATTGCCCACATTAAAGTTTTTTTTTATGTTCATTAATAATGGCAGCCAGTCATGTGGAAACCACTGAAAAATTTTCCTGAGACACTTCATTGCAAATTGCACACATTAAAGTTTTTTTTTATGTTTATTAATAATGGCAGCCAGTTATGTGGAAACCACTGAAAAATTTTCCTGAGACATTTCATTGCAAATTGCACACATTAAAGTTTTTTTTTATGTTCATTAATAATGGCAGACAGTCATGTGGAAACCACTGAAAAATTTTCCTGAGACATTTCATTGCAAACTGCACACATTAAAGTTTTTTTTTATGTTCATAAATAATGGCAGCCAGTCATGTGGAAACCACTAAAAAATTTTCCTGAGACATTTCATTGCAAATTGACCACATTAAAGTTTTTTTTTATGTTCATTAATAATGGCAGCCAGTCATGTGGAAACCACTGAAAAATTTTCCTGAGACACTTCATTGCAAATTGCACACATTAAAGTTGTTTTTTATGTTCATTCATAATGGCAGCCAGTCATGTGGAAACCACTGAAAAATTTTCCTGAGACATTTCATTGCAAAGTGCACACATTAAAGTTTTTTTTCATGTTCAATAATAATAGGGTGCCAGTCATGTGGAAACCACTGAAAATTTTCCTGAGACATTTCATTGCAAATTGCACACATTAAAGTTTTTTTTATGTTCATAAATAATGGCAGCCAGTCATGTGGAAACCACTGAAAAATTTTCCTGAAACGTTTCATTGCAAATTGCACACATTAAAGTTTTTTTTTATCTTCATTAATAATGGCAGCCAATCATGTGGAAACCACTGAAAAATTTTCCTGAGACATTTCATTGCAAATTGCACACATTGAACAAGAATTTTTTCAAAATTTTTCAAAGTTTTTTTCATACTGCAAAAGTTTATTTTTATGTTCAGTAATATTGTTTTATCATTCCAAAACATGTTAGCACTGCTAAAGCTACAGTAGAACTTGGATAACGTCACCTCAGGGGAAACAGAAAACGTGACGACTTACACGAACTGACGACTTACACGAAAATTTTTCAAATTTTCTTTCATAATGCAAAAGTTTATTTTGATGTTCAGTAATATTGTTTTATCATTGTAAAACGTGTTAGCACCGCTAAAACTAGGCTTCAAGTTAAAAATTTGTCAATGAACAAAAGTTCATTGAATTGCTTATACCTGCATTGAGAGCTGTGCAGCTGCTTTATTTAAGGAGATAGCGTATATTTTAAGTTAAAGTCGCACTCTAATTATTTTTTTTGACTTAAGTTATTGTAAATGGCCTAAGATATTTTATCCTACACAAAAAGTTTCGATTATCAAGAAAAAAATTTTTTTTCGAAAATCTCCTTTAAAAATTTTTCTAAGACATTACATTGTCATTTCATACATTGAAAAAAAATTTTTTTTCCGAAGCTTTCCAATTCTTTTTGTTTGAAACTAACATCATTAAAAATTGTCTAAGAAAGTTGTTTTACGTACTAAAAGTGACAATTATTGAAAAAAATTGTCTTTTCAAAAAAAATTTTCAAAGATTTTTCTAAGACATTTCATACAGTGAAAAATAATTTTTTTTTGCGAAACTATGCAATTCTTTTTGTTTGTAACTAACGTCATTAAAAATTGTATAAGAAAGTTTTTTTACGTACTAAAAGTGAAAGTAATTGAAAAAAATTGTCTTTTCAAAAAACATTTTCAAAAATTTTTCTAAGACATTTCATACAGTGCAAAATGATTTTTTATGTTCATTAATAATAGGGTGCCAGTCATGTGTACACCACTGAAAATTTTTCCTGAGACATTTCATTGAAAATTGCACACATTAAAGTTGTTTTTATGTTCATTAATAATGGCAGCCAGTCATGTGGAAACCACTGAAAAATTTTCCTGAGACACTTCATTGCAAATTGCACACATTAAAGTTTTTTTTTATGTTTATTAATAATGGCAGCCAGTCATGTGGAAACCACTGAAAAACTTTTCTGAGACATTTCATTGCAAATTGCACACATTAAAGTTTTTTTTTATGTTCATAAATAATGGCAGCCAGTCATGTGGAAACCACTAAAAAATTTTCCTGAGACATTTCATTGCAAATTGCACACATTAAAGTTTTTTTTATGTTCATTAATAATGGCAGCCAGTCATGTGGAAACCACTGAAAAATTCTCCTGAAACATTTCATTGCAAATTGCACACATTAAAGTTTTTTTTTATCTTCATTAGTAATGGCAGCCAGTCATGTGGAAACCACTGAAAAATTTTCCTGAGACATTTCATTGCAAATTGCACACATTAAAGTTTTTTTTTATGTTCATTAATAATGGCATCCAATCATGTGGAAACCACTGAAAATTTTTCCTGAGACATTTCATTGCAAATTGCACACATTAAAGTTTTTTTTATGTTCATTAATAATGGCAGCCAGTCATGTGGAAACCTCTGAAAAATTTTCCTGAGACACTTCATTGCAAATTGCACACATTAAAGTTTTTTTTTATGTTTATTAATAATGGCAGCCAGTCATGTGGAAACCACTGAAAAATTTTTCTGAGACATTTCATTGCAAACTGCACACATTAAAGTTTTTTTTTATGTTCATAAATAATGGCAGCCAGTCATGTGGAAACCTCTGAAAAATTTTCCTGAGACATTTCATTGCAAATTGCACACATTAAAGTTTTTTTTATGTTCATAACTAATGGCAGCCAGTCATGTGGAAACCACTAAAAAATTCTCCTGAAACATTTCATTGCAAATTGCACACATTAAAGTTTTTTTATGTTCATTAATAATGGCAGCCAGTCATGTGGAAACCACTGAAAAATTCTCCTGAAACATTTCATTGCAAATTGCACACATTAAAGTTTTTTTTTATCTTCATTAATAATGGCAGCCAATCATGTGGAAACCACTAAAAAATTTTCCTGAGACATTTCATTGCAAATTGCACACATTGAACAAGAATTTTTTTCAAAATTTTTCAAAGTTTTTTTCAAACTGCAAAAATTTATTTTTATGTTCAGTAATATTGTTTTATCATTCCAAAACAAGTTAGCACTGCTAAAGCTACAGTAGAACTTGGATAACGTCACCTCAGGGGAAACAGAAAACGTGACGACTTACACGAACTGACGACTTACACGAAAATTTTTCAAAGTTTCTTTCATAATGCAAAAGTTTATTTTGATGTTCAGTAATATTGTTTTATCATTGTAAAACGTGTTAGCACCGCTAAAACTAGGTTTCAAGTTAAAAAATTGTCAATGAACAAAAGTTCATTGAATTGCTTATACCTGCATTGAGAGCTGTGCAGCTGCTTTATTTAAGGAGATAGCGTATATTTTAAGTTAAAGTCGCACTCTAATTATTTTTTTTGACTTAAGTTATTGTAAATGGCCTAAGATATTTTATCCTACACAAAAAGTTTCGATTATCAAGAAAAAAATTTTTTTTCGAAAATCTCCTTCAAAAATTTTTCTAAGACATTACATTGTCATTTCATACAGTGAAAAAAAATTTTTTTTCCGAAGCTTTCCAATTCTTTTTGTTTGAAACTAACATCATTAAAAATTGTCTAAGAAAGTTGTTTTACGTACTAAAAGTGACAATTATTGAAAAAAATTGTCTTTTCAAAAAAAATTTTCAAAAATTTTTCTAAGACATTTCATACAGTGAAAAATAATTTTTTTTTGCGAAACTATGCAATTCTTTTTGTTTGTAACTAACGTCATTAAAAATTGTATAAGAAAGTTTTTTTACGTACTAAAAGTGAAAGTAATTGAAAAAAATTGTCTTTTCAAAAAACATTTCCAAAAATTTTTCTAAGACATTTCATACAGTGCAAAAATGATTTTTTATGTTCATTAATAATAGGGTGCCAGTCATGTGTACACCACTGAAAACTTTTCCTGAGACATTTCATTGAAAATTGCACACAATAAAGTTTTTTTTATGTTCATTAATAATGGCAGCCAGTCATGTGGAAACCACTGAAAAATTTTCCTGAGACACTTCATTGCAAATTGCACACATTAAAGTTTTTTTTATGTTTATTAATAATGGCAGCCACTCATGTGGAAACCAATGAAAAATTT
This sequence comes from Aplidium turbinatum, assembly GCF_918807975.1. Taxonomy (NCBI): domain Eukaryota; kingdom Metazoa; phylum Chordata; class Ascidiacea; order Aplousobranchia; family Polyclinidae; genus Aplidium; species Aplidium turbinatum. Next base: position 87,990 of record NC_137486.1, read on the forward strand.
TCCTGAGACATTTCATTGCAAAGTGCACTCATTAAAGTTGTTTTTTATGTTCAATAATAATGGCAGCCAGTCATGTGGAAACCACTGAAAAGTTTTTCTGAGACACTTCATTGCAAATTGCACACATTAAAGTTTTTTTTATGTTCATAAATAATGGCAGCCAGTCATGTGGAAACCTCTGAAAAATTTTCCTGAGACAATTCATTGCAAATTGCACACATTAAAGTTTTTTTTATGTTCATTAATAATGGCAGCCAGTCATGTGGAAACCACTGAAAAATTTTCCTGAGAGATTTCATTGCAAATTGCACACATTAAAGTTTTTTTTTATGTTCATTAATAATGGCAGCCAATCATGTGGAAACCACTGAAAATTTTTCCTGAGACATTTCATTGCAAATTGCACACATTAAAGTTTTTTTTATGTTCATTAATAATGGCAGCCAGTCATGTGGAAACCTCTGAAAAATTTTCCTGAGACACTTCATTGCAAATTGCACACATTAAAGTTTTTTTTTATGTTTATTAATAATGGCAGCCAGTCATGTGGAAACCACTGAAAAATTTTTCTGAGACATTTCATTGCAAACTGCACACATTAAAGTTTTTTTTTATGTTCATAAATAATGGCAGCCAGTCATGTGGAAACCTCTGAAAAATTTTCCTGAGACATTTCATTGCAAATTGCACACATTAAAGTTTTTTTTATGTTCATAAATAATGGCAGCCAGTCATGTGGAAACCACTAAAAAATTTTCCTGAGACATTTCATTGCAAATTGCACACATTAAAGTTTTTTTTATGTTCATTAATAATGGCAGCCAGTCATGTGGAAACCACTGAAAAATTCTCCTGAAACATTTCATTGCAAATTGCACACATTAAAGTTTTTTTTTATCTTCATTAATAATGGCAGCCAATCATGTGGAAACCACTAAAAAATTTTCCTGAGACATTTCATTGCAAATTGCACACATTGAACAAGAATTTTTTTCAAAATTTTTCAAAGTTTTTTTCAAACTGCAAAAATTTATTTTTATGTTCAGTAATATTGTTTTATCATTCCAAAACAAGTTAGCACTGCTAAAGCTACAGTAGAACTTGGATAACGTCACCTCAGGGGAAACAGAAAACGTGACGACTTACACGAACTGACGACTTACACGAAAATTTTTCAAAGTTTCTTTCATAATGCAAAAGTTTATTTTGATGTTCAGTAATATTGTTTTATCATTGTAAAACGTGTTAGCACTGCTGAAACTTGGTTTCAAGTTAAAAAATTGTCAATGAACAAAAGTTCATTGAATTGCTTATACCTGCATTGAGAGCTGTGCAGCTGCTTTATTTAAGGAGATAGCGTATATTTTAAGTTAAAGTCGCACTCTAATTATTTTTTTTGACTTAAGTTATTGTAAATGGCCTAAGATATTTTATCCTACACAAAAAGTTTCGATTATCAAGAAAAAAATTTTTTTTCGAAAATCTCCTTCAAAAATTTTTCTAAGACATTACATTGTCATTTCATACAGTGAAAAAAATTTTTTTTTCCGAAGCTTTCCAATTCTTTTTGTTTGAAACTAACATCATTAAAAATTGTCTAAGAAAGTTGTTTTACGTACTAAAAGTGACAATTATTGAAAAAAATTGTCTTTTCAAAAAAAATTTTCAAAAATTTTTCTAAGACATTTCATACAGTGAAAAATAATTTTTTTTTGCGAAACCATGCAATTCTTTTTGTTTGTAACTAACGTCATTAAAAATTGTCTAAGAAAGTTTCTTTACGTACTAAAAGTAAAAGTTATTGAAAAAAATTGTCTTTTCAAAAAACATTTTCAAAAATTTTTCTAAGACATTTCATACAGTGCAAAATGATTTTTTTTGTTCATTAATAATAGGGTGCCAGTCATGTGGAAACCACTGAAAAATTTTCCTCGGATTTCATTGAAAATTGCACACATTAAAGTTTCATTTATGTTCATTAATAATGGCAGCCAGTCATGTGGAAACCACTGAAAAATTTTCCTGAGACATTTCATTGCAAACTGCACGCATTAAAGTTTTTTTTTATGTTCATTAATAATGGCAGCCAGTCATGTGGAAACCACTAACAAATTTTCCTGAGACATTTCATTGCAAATTGCCCACATTAAAGTTTTTTTTTATGTTCATTAATAATGGCAGCCAGTCATGTGGAAACCACTGAAAATTTTTCCTGAGACATTTCATTGCAAATTGCCCACATTAAAGTTTTTTTTTATGTTCATTAATAATGGCAGCCAGTCATGTGGAAACCACTGAAAAATTTTCCTGAGACACTTCATTGCAAATTGCACACATTAAAGTTTTTTTTTATGTTTATTAATAATGGCAGCCAGTTATGTGGAAACCACTGAAAAATTTTCCTGAGACATTTCATTGCAAATTGCACACATTAAAGTTTTTTTTTATGTTCATTAATAATGGCAGACAGTCATGTGGAAACCACTGAAAAATTTTCCTGAGACATTTCATTGCAAACTGCACACATTAAAGTTTTTTTTTATGTTCATAAATATTGGCAGCCAGTCATGTGGAAACCACTAAAAAATTTTCCTGAGACATTTCATTGCAAATTGACCACATTAAAGTTTTTTTTTATGTTCATTAATAATGGCAGCCAGTCATGTGGAAACCACTGAAAAATTTTCCTGAGACACTTCATTGCAAATTGCACACATTAAAGTTGTTTTTTATGTTCATTCATAATGGCAGCCAGTCATGTGGAAACCACTGAAAAATTTTCCTGAGACATTTCATTGCAAAGTGCACACATTAAAGTTTTTTTTCATGTTCAATAATAATAGGGTGCCAGTCATGTGGAAACCACTGAAAATTTTCCTGAGACATTTCATTGCAAATTGCACACATTAAAGTTTTTTTTATGTTCATAAATAATGGCAGCCAGTCATGTGGAAACCACTGAAAAATTTTCCTGAAACGTTTCATTGCAAATTGCACACATTAAAGTTTTTTTTTATCTTCATTAATAATGGCAGCCAATCATGTGGAAACCACTGAAAAATTTTCCTGAGACATTTCATTGCAAATTGCACACATTGAACAAGAATTTTTTCAAAATTTTTCAAAGTTTTTTTCATACTGCAAAAGTTTATTTTTATGTTCAGTAATATTGTTTTATCATTCCAAAACATGTTAGCACTGCTAAAGCTACAGTAGAACTTGGATAACGTCACCTCAGGGGAAACAGAAAACGTGACGACTTACACGAACTGACGACTTACACGAAAATTTTTCAAATTTTCTTTCATAATGCAAAAGTTTATTTTGATGTTCAGTAATATTGTTTTATCATTGTAAAACGTGTTAGCACCGCTAAAACTAGGCTTCAAGTTAAAAATTTGTCAAAGAACAAAAGTTCATTGAATTGCTTATACCTGCATTGAGAGCTGTGCAGCTGCTTTATTTAAGGAGATAGCGTATATTTTAAGTTAAAGTCGCACTCTAATTATTTTTTTTGACTTAAGTTATTGTAAATGGCCTAAGATATTTTATCCTACACAAAAAGTTTCGATTATCAAGAAAAAAATTTTTTTTCGAAAATCTCCTTTAAAAATTTTTCTAAGACATTACATTGTCATTTCATACATTGAAAAAAAATTTTTTTTCCGAAGCTTTCCAATTCTTTTTGTTTGAAACTAACATCATTAAAAATTGTCTAAGAAAGTTGTTTTACGTACTAAAAGTGACAATTATTGAAAAAAATTGTCTTTTCAAAAAAAATTTTCAAAAATTTTTCTAAGACATTTCATACAGTGAAAAATAATTTTTTTTTGCGAAACTATGCAATTCTTTTTGTTTGTAACTAACGTCATTAAAAATTGTATAAGAAAGTTTTTTTACGTACTAAAAGTGAAAGTAATTGAAAAAAATTGTCTTTTCAAAAAAAATTTTCAAAAATTTTTCTAAGACATTTCATACAGTGCAAAATGATTTTTTATGTTCATTAATAATAGGGTGCCAGTCATGTGTACACCACTGAAAATTTTTCCTGAGACATTTCATTGAAAATTGCACACATTAAAGTTGTTTTTATGTTCATTAATAATGGCAGCCAGTCATGTGGAAACCACTGAAAAATTTTCCTGAGACACTTCATTGCAAATTGCACACATTAAAGTTTTTTTTTATGTTTATTAATAATGGCAGCCAGTCATGTGGAAACCACTGAAAAATTTTTCTGAGACATTTCATTGCAAATTGCACACATTAAAGTTTTTTTTTATGTTCATAAATAATGGCAGCCAGTCATGTGGAAACCACTAAAAAATTTTCCTGAGACATTTCATTGCAAATTGCACACATTAAAGTTTTTTTTATGTTCATTAATAATGGCAGCCAGTCATGTGGAAACCACTGAAAAATTCTCCTGAAACATTTCATTGCAAATTGCACACATTAAAGTTTTTTTTTATCTTCATTAGTAATGGCAGCCAGTCATGTGGAAACCACTGAAAAATTTTCCTGAGACATTTCATTGCAAATTGCACACATTAAAGTTTTTTTTTATGTTCATTAATAATGGCATCCAATCATGTGGAAACCACTGAAAATTTTTCCTGAGACATTTCATTGCAAATTGCACACATTAAAGTTTTTTTTATGTTCATTAATAATGGCAGCCAGTCATGTGGAAACCACTGAAAAATTTTCCTGAGACACTTCATTGCAAATTGCACACATTAAAGTTTTTTTTTATGTTTATTAATAATGGCAGCCAGTCATGTGGAAACCACTGAAAAATTTTTCTGAGACATTTCATTGCAAACTGCACACATTAAAGTTTTTTTTTATGTTCATAAATAATGGCAGCCAGTCATGTGGAAACCTCTGAAAAATTTTCCTGCAAATTGCACACATTAAAGTTTTTTTTATGTTCATAAATAATGGCAGCCAGTCATGTGGAAACCACTAAAAAATTCTCCTGAAACATTTCATTGCAAATTGCACACATTAAAGTTTTTTTATGTTCATTAATAATGGCAGCCAGTCATGTGGAAACCACTGAAAAATTCTCCTGAAACATTTCATTGCAAATTGCACACATTAAAGTTTTTTTTTATCTTCATTAATAATGGCAGCCAATCATGTGGAAACCACTAAAAAATTTTCCTGAGACATTTCATTGCAAATTGCACACATTGAACAAGAATTTTTTTCAAAATTTTTCAAAGTTTTTTTCAAACTGCAAAAATTTATTTTTATGTTCAGTAATATTGTTTTATCATTCCAAAACAAGTTAGCACTGCTAAAGCTACAGTAGAACTTGGATAACGTCACCTCAGGGGAAACAGAAAACGTGACGACTTACACGAACTGACGACTTACACGAAAATTTTTCAAAGTTTCTTTCATAATGCAAAAGTTTATTTTGATGTTCAGTAATATTGTTTTATCATTGTAAAACGTGTTAGCACCGCTAAAACTAGGTTTCAAGTTAAAAAATTGTCAATGAACAAAAGTTCATTGAATTGCTTATACCTGCATTGAGAGCTGTGCAGCTGCTTTATTTAAGGAGATAGCGTATATTTTAAGTTAAAGTCGCACTCTAATTATTTTTTTTGACTTAAGTTATTGTAAATGGCCTAAGATATTTTATCCTACACAAAAAGTTTCGATTATCAAGAAAAAAATTTTTTTTCGAAAATCTTCTTCAAAAACTTTTCTAAGACATTACATTGTCATTTCATACAGTGAAAAAAAATTTTTTTTCCGAAGCTTTCCAATTCTTTTTGTTTGAAACTAACATCATTAAAAGTTGTCTAAGAAAGTTGTTTTACGTACTAAAAGTGACAATTATTGAAAAAAATTGTCTTTTCAAAAAAAATTTTCAAAAATTTTTCTAAGACATTTCATACAGTGAAAAATAATTTTTTGTTGCGAAACTATGCAATTCTTTTTGTTTGTAACTAACGTCATTAAAAATTGTATAAGAAAGTTTTTTTACGTACTAAAAGTGAAAGTAATTGAAAAAAATTGTCTTTTCAAAAAACATTTCCAAAAATTTTTCTAAGACATTTCATACAGTGCAAAATGATTTTTTATGTTCATTAATAATAGGGTGCCAGTCATGTGTACACCACTGAAAACTTTTCCTGAGACATTTCATTGAAAATTGCACACAATAAAGTTTTTTTTATATAATGGCAGCCAGTCATGTGGAAACCACTGAAAAATTTTCCTGAGACACTTCATTGCAAATTGCACACATTAAAGTTTTTTTTATGTTTATTAATAATGGCAGCCACTCATGTGGAAACCAATGAAAAATTTTCCTGAGACATTTCATTGCAAAGTGCACTCATTAAAGTTGTTTTTTATGTTCAATAATAATGGCAGCCAGTCATGTGGAAACCACTGAAAAGTTTTTCTGAGACACTTCATTGCAAATTGCACACATTAAAGTTTTTTTTATGTTCATAAATAATGGCAGCCAGTCATGTGGAAACCTCTGAAAAATTTTCCTGAGACATTTCATTGCAAATTGCACACATTAAAGTTTTTTTTATGTTCATTAATAATGGCAGCCAGTCATGTGGAAACCACTGAAAAATTTTCCTGAGACACTTCATTGCAAATTGCACACATTAAAGTTTTTTTTTATGTTTATTAATAATGGCAGCCAGTCATGTGGAAACCACTGAAAAATTTTTGTGAGACATTTCATTGCAAATTGCACACATTAAAGTTTTTTTTTATGTTCATAAATAATGGCAGCCAGTCATGTGGAAACCACTAAAAAATTTTCCTGAGACATTTCATTGCAAATTGCACACATTAAAGTTTTTTTTATGTTCATTAATAATGGCAGCCAGTCATGTGGAAACCACTGAAAAATTCTCCTGAAACATTTCATTGCAAATTGCACACATTAAAGTTTTTTTTTATCTTCATTAATAATGGCAGCCAGTCATGTGGAAACCACTGAAAAATTTTCCTGAGACATTTCATTGCAAATTGCACACATTGAACAAGAATTTTTTTCAAAATTTTTCAAAGTTTTTTTCATACTGCAAAAGTTTATTTTTATGTTCAGTAATATTGTTTTATCATTCCAAAACATGTTAGCACTGCTAAAGCTACAGTAGAACTTGGATAACGTCACCTCAGGGGAAACAGAAAACGTGACGACTTACACGAACTGACGACTTACACGAAAATTTTTCAAAGTTTCTTTCATAATGCAAAAGTTTATTTTGATGTTCAGTAATATTGTTTTATCATTGTAAAACGTGTTAGCACCGCTAAAACTAGGTTTCAAGTTAAAAAATTGTCAATGAACAAAAGTTCATTGAATTGCTTATACCTGCATTGAGAGCTGTGCAGCTGCTTTATTTAAGGAGATAGCGTATATTTTAAGTTAAAGTCGCACTCTAATTATTTTTTTTGACTTAAGTTATTGTAAATGGCCTAAGATATTTTATCCTACACAAAAAGTTTCGATTATCAAGAAAAAAAATTTTTTTCGAAAATCTCCTTCAAAAATTTTTCTAAGACATTACATTGTCATTTCATACAGTGAAAAAAAATTTTTTTTCCGAAGCTTTCCAATTCTTTTTGTTTGAAACTAACATCATTAAAAATTGTCTAAGAAAGTTGTTTTACGTACTAAGAGTGACAATTATTGAAAAAAATTGTCTTTTCAAAAAAAATTTTCAAAAATTTTTCTAAGACATTTCATACAGTGAAAAATAATTTTTTTTTGCGAAACTATGCAATTCATTTTGTTTGTAACTAACGTCATTAAAAATTGTATAAGAAAGTTTTTTTACGTACTAAAAGTGAAAGTAATTGAAAAAAATTGTCTTTTCAAAAAACATTTCCAAAAATTTTTCTAAGACATTTCATACAGTGCAAAATGATTTTTTATGTTCATTAATAATAGGGTGCCAGTCATGTGTACACCACTGAAAACTTTTCCTGAGACACTTCATTGCAAATTGCACACAATAAAGTTTTTTTTATGTTCATTAATAATGGCAGCCACTCATGTGGAAACCAATGAAAAATTTTCCTGAGACATTTCATTGCAAAGTGCACTCATTAAAGTTGTTTTTTATGTTCAATAATAATGGCAGCCAGTCATGTGGAAACCACTGAAAAGTTTTTCTGAGACACTTCATTGCAAATTGCACACATTAAAGTTTTTTTTTATGTTCATAAATAATGGCAGCCAGTCATGTGGAAACCTCTGAAAAATTTTCCTGAGACAATTCATTGCAAATTGCACACATTAAAGTTTTTTTTATGTTCATTAATAATGGCAGCCAGTCATGTGGAAACCACTGAAAAATTTTCCTGAGACATTTCATTGCAAATTGCACACATTAAAGTTTTTTTTTATGTTCATTAATAATGGCATCCAATCATGTGGAAACCACTGAAAATTTTTCCTGAGACATTTCATTGCAAATTGCACACATTAAAGTTTTTTTTATGTTCATTAATAATGGCAGCCAGTCATGTGGAAACCTCTGAAAAATTTTCCTGAGACACTTCATTGCAAATTGCACACATTAAAGTTTTTTTTTATGTTTATTAATAATGGCAGCCAGTCATGTGGAAACCACTGAAAAATTTTTCTGAGACATTTCATTGCAAACTGCACACATTAAAGTTTTTTTTTATGTTCATAAATAATGGCAGCCAGTCATGTGGAAACCTCTGAAAAATTTTCCTGAGACATTTCATTGCAAATTGCACACATTAAAGTTTTTTTTATGTTCATAAATAATGGCAGCCAGTCATGTGGAAACCACTAAAAAATTCTCCTGAAACATTTCATTGCAAATTGCACACATTAAAGTTTTTTTATGTTCATTAATAATGGCAGCCAGTCATGTGGAAACCACTGAAAAATTCTCCTGAAACATTTCATTGCAAATTGCACACATTAAAGTTTTTTTTTATCTTCATTAATAATGGCAGCCAATCATGTGGAAACCACTAAAAAATTTTCCTGAGACATTTCATTGCAAATTGCACACATTGAACAAGAATTTTTTTCAAAATTTTTCAAAGTTTTTTTCAAACTGCAAAAATTTATTTTTATGTTCAGTAATATTGTTTTATCATTCCAAAACAAGTTAGCACTGCTAAAGCTACAGTAGAACTTGGATAACGTCACCTCAGGGGAAACAGAAAACGTGACGACTTACACGAACTGACGACTTACACGAAAATTTTTCAAAGTTTCTTTCATAATGCAAAAGTTTATTTTGATGTTCAGTAATATTGTTTTATCATTGTAAAACGTGTTAGCACCGCTAAAACTAGGTTTCAAGTTAAAAAATTGTCAATGAACAAAAGTTCATTGAATTGCTTATACCTGCATTGAGAGCTGTGCAGCTGCTTTATTTAAGGAGATAGCGTATATTTTAAGTTAAAGTCGCACTCTAATTATTTTTTTTGACTTAAGTTATTGTAAATGGCCTAAGATATTTTATCCTACACAAAAAGTTTCGATTATCAAGAAAAAAATTTTTTTTCGAAAATCTCCTTCAAAAATTTTTCTAAGACATTACATTGTCATTTCATACAGTGAAAAAAAATTTTTTTTCCGAAGCTTTCCAATTCTTTTTGTTTGAAACTAACATCATTAAAAGTTGTCTAAGAAAGTTGTTTTACGTACTAAAAGTGACAATTATTGAAAAAAATTGTCTTTTCAAAAAAAATTTTCAAAAATTTTTCGAAGACATTTCATACAGTGAAAAATAATTTTTTTTTGCGAAACTATGCAATTCTTTTTGTTTGTAACTAACGTCATTAAAAATTGTATAAGAAAGTTTTTTTACGTACTAAAAGTGAAAGTAATTGAAAAAAATTGTCTTTTCAAAAAACATTTTCAAAAATTTTTCTAAGACATTTCATACAGTGCAAAATGATTTTTTTTGTTCATTAATAATAGGGTGCCAGTCATGTGGAAACCACTGAAAAATTTTCCTCGGATTTCATTGAAAATTGCACACATTAAAGTTTCATTTATGTTCATTAATAATGGCAGCCAGTCATGTGAAAACCACTGAAAAATTTTCCTGAGACATTTCATTGCAAACTGCACGCATTAAAGTTTTTTTTTATGTTCATTAATAATGGCAGCCAGTCATGTGGAAACCACTAACAAATTTTCCTGAGACATTTCATTGCAAATTGCCCACATTAAAGTTTTTTTTATGTTCATTAATAATGGCAGCCAGTCATGTGGAAACCACTGAAAATTTTTCCTGAGACATTTCATTGCAAATTGCCCACATTAAAGTTTTTTTTTATGTTCATTAATAATGGCAGCCAGTCATGTGGAAACCACTGAAAAATTTTCCTGAGACACTTCATTGCAAATTGCACACATTAAAGTTTTTTTTTATGTTTATTAATAATGGCAGCCAGTCATGTGGAAACCACTGAAAAATTTTCCTGAGACATTTCATTGCAAACTGCACACATTAAAGTTTTTTTTTATGTTCATAAATAATGGCAGCCAGTCATGTGGAAACCTCTGAAAAATTTTCCTGAGACATTTCATTGCAAATTGCACACATTAAAGTTTTTTTTATGTTCATAAATAATGGCAGCCAGTCATGTGGAAACCACTAAAAAATTTTCCTGAGACATTTCATTGCAAATTGCACACATTAAAGTTTTTTTTATGTTCATTAATAATGGCAGCCAGTCATGTGGAAACCACTGAAAAATTCTCCTGAAACATTTCATTGCAAATTGCACACATTAAAGTTTTTTTTTATCTTCATTAATAATGGCAGCCAGTCATGTGGAAACCACTAAAAAATTTTCCTGAGACATTTCTTTGCAAATTGCACACATTGAACAAGAATTTTTTTCAAAATTTTTCAAAGTTTTTTTCAAACTGCAAAAATTTATTTTTATGTTCAGTAATATTGTTTTATCATTCCAAAACAAGTTAGCACTGCTAAAGCTACAGTAGAACTTGGATAACGTCACCTCAGGGGAAACAGAAAACGTGACGACTTACACGAACTGACGACTAACACGAAAATTTTTCAAAGTTTCTTTCATAATGCAAAAGTTTATTTTGATGTTCAGTAATATTGTTTTATCATTGTAAAACGTGTTAGCACCGCTGAAACTTGGTTTCAAGTTAAAAAATTGTCAATGAACAAAAGTTCATTGAATTGCTTATACCTGCATTGAGAGCTGTGCAGCTGCTTTATTTAAGGAGATAGCGTATATTTTAAGTTAAAGTCGCACTCTAATTATTTTTTTTGACTTAAGTTATTGTAAATGGCCTAAGATATTTTATCCTACACAAAAAGTTTCGATTATCAAGAAAAAAATTTTTTTTCGAAAATCTCCTTCAAAAATTTTTCTAAGACATTACATTGTCATTTCATACAGTGAAAAAAATTTTTTTTTCCGAAGCTTTCCAATTCTTTTTGTTTGAAACTAACATCATTAAAAATTGTCTAAGAAAGTTGTTTTACGTACTAAAAGTGACAATTATTGAAAAAAATTGTCTTTTCAAAAAAAATTTTCAAAGATTCTTCTAAGACATTTCATACAGTGAAAAATAATTTTTTTTTGCGAAACCATGCAATTCTTTTTGTTTGTAACTAACGTCATTAAAAATTGTATAAGAAAGTTTTTTTACGTACTAAAAGTAAAAGTTATTGAAAAAAATTGTCTTTTCAAAAAACATTTTCAAAAATTTTTCTAAGACATTTCATACAGTGCAAAATGATTTTTTTTGTTCATTAATAATAGGGTGCCAGTCATGTGGAAACCACTGAAAAATTTTCCTCGGATTTCATTGAAAATTGCACACATTAAAGTTTTATTTATGTTCATTAATAATGGCAGCCAGTCATGTGAAAACCACTGAAAAATTTTCCTGAGACATTTCATTGCAAACTGCACGCATTAAAGTTTTTTTTTATGTTCATTAATAATGGCAGCCAGTCATGTGGAAACCACTAACAAATTTTCCTGAGACATTTCATTGCAAATTGCCCACATTAAAGTTTGTTTTATGTTCATTAATAATGGCAGCCAGTCATGTGGAAACCACTGAAAATTTTTCCTGAGACATTTCATTGCAAATTGCCCACATTAAAGTTTTTTTTTATGTTCATTAATAATGGCAGCCAGTCATGTGGAAACCACTGAAAAATTTTCCTGAGACACTTCATTGCAAATTGCACACATTAAAGTTTTTTTTTATGTGTATTAATAATGGCAGCCAGTCATGTGGAAACCACTGAAAAATTTTCCTGAGACATTTCATTACAAATTGCACACATTAAAGTTTTTTTTTATGTTCATTAATAATGGCAGACAGTCATGTGGAAACCACTGAAAAATTTTCCTGAGACATTTCATTGCAAACTGCACACATTAAAGTTTTTTTTTATGTTCATAAATATTGGCAGCCAGTCATGTGGAAACCACTAAAAAATTTTCCTGAGACATTTCATTGCAAATTGACCACATTAAAGTTTTTTTTTATGTTCATTAATAATGGCAGCCAGTCATGTGGAAACCACTGAAAAATTTTCCTGAGACACTTCATTGCAAATTGCACACATTAAAGTTGTTTTTTATGTTCATTAATAATGGCAGCCAGTCATGTGGAAACCACTGAAAAATTTTCCTGAGACATTTCATTGCAAAGTGCACACATTAAAGTTTTTTTTCATGTTCAATAATAATAGGGTGCCAGTCATGTGGAAACCACTGAAAATTTTCCTGAGACATTTCATTGCAAATTGCACACATTAAAGTTTTTTTCATGTTCATAAATAATGGCAGCCAGTCATGTGGAAACCACTGAAAAATTTTCCTGAAACGTTTCATTGCAAATTGCACACATTAAAGTTTTTTTTTATCTTCATTAATAATGGCAGCCAATCATGTGGAAACCACTGAAAAATTTTCCTGAGACATTTCATTGCAAATTGCACACATTGAACAAGAATTCTTTTCAAAATTTTTCAAAGTTTCCTTTCTACTGCAAAAGTTTATTTTATGTTCAGTAATATTGTTTTATCATTCCTAAACATGTTAGCACCGCTAAAGCTACAGTAGAACTTGGATATCGTCACCCCAGGAGAAACAGAAAAAGTGACGACTTACACGAACTGACGACTTACACGAATTTTTTTCAAAGTTTCTTTCATAATGCAAATGTTTATTTTGATGTTCAGTAATATTGTTTTATCATTGTAAAACGTGTTAGCACCGCTAAAACTTGGTTTCAAGTTAAAAAAATTTTTTTTGAAAATCTTTTTCAAAAATTTTTTCAAGACATTACATTGTCATTTCATACAGTGAAAAAAAAATTTTATTCCGAAGCTTTCCAATTCTTTTTGTTTGAAACTAACGTCATTAAAAATTGTACAAGCATGCTTTTTTACGTACTAAAAGTAAACATTAATGAAAAAATCAAAAATCGCTTGCAAAATTTTTTATAAGACATTTTTCACTGTATGAAATGTCTTAGAAAAATTTTCGAAAATTTTTTTTAAAAAGACAATTTTTTTCAATAATTGTCACTTTTAGTACGTAAAAAAACTCTCTTAGACAATTTTTAATGACGTTAGTTTCAAACAAAAAGAATTAGACAGGTTCGTAACAAAAAATTATTTTTCACTGTATGAAAAATTTTTTTCTTGATAATCGAAACTTTTTGTGTAGGATAAAATATCTTAAGCCATTTACAATAACTTTAGTCAAAAAAAATAATTAGAATGCGACTTTAACTTAAAATATACGCTATCTTCTTAAATAAAGCAGCTGCGCAGCTCTCAATGCAGGTATAAGCAATTCAATGAACTTTTCTTAATTGACAATTTTTTAATTTGAAACTAAGTTTTAGCGGTGCTAACATGTTTTGGAATGATAAAACAATATTACTGAACATAAAAATACACTTTTGCAATAGGAAAAAAATTTTGAAAAACTTTGAAAAAAATTCTTGTTCAATGTGTGCAATGAGTTATGAAATGTCTTATAAAAAACTTTGCAAACGATTTTTGATTTTTTCAATACTGTTCACTTTTAGTACGTAAAACAACTTTCTTAGACAAATTTTAATGACGTTAGTTTCAAACAAAAAGAATTAGACAGGTTCGTAAAAAAAAATTATTTTTCACTGTATGAAATGTCTTAGAAAAATTTTTGAAAATGTTTTTTGAAAAGACAATTTTTTTCAATTACTTTTACTTTTAGTACGTAAAAAAAATTTCTTATACATGTTTTAATGACGTAAGTTACAAACAAAAAGAATTGCATAGTTTCGCAAAAAAAAATTATTTTTCACTGTTTGAAATGTCTTAAAAAAATTTTTGAAAAGACAATTTTTTTCAATAATTGTCACTTTTAATACGTAAAACAACTTTCTTAGACAATTTTTAATGATGTTAGTTTCAAACAAAAAGAATTGGAAAGCTTCGGAATAAAATTTTTTTTTCACTGTATGAAATGACAATGTAATGTCTTGAAAAATTTTTGAAAAAGATTTTCAAAAAAAAATTTTTTTCTTGTGAATTGAAACTTTTTGTGTAGGATAAAATATCTTAGGCCATTTACAAGAACATTAGTCAAAAAAAATAATTAGAGTGTGATTTTAACTTAAAATATACGCTATCTCCTTATATAAAGCAGCTGCGCAGCTCTCAATGCAGGTATAAGCAATTCAATGATCTTTTGTTCATTGACAAATTTTTAACTTGAAACCAAGTTTTAGCGGTGCTAACACGTTTTGGAATAATAAAACAATATTACTGAACATCAAAATAAACTTTTGCATTATTAAAACAAATTTGAAAAATTTTCGTGTAAGTCGTCAGTTCGTGTAAGTCGTCACTTTTTCTGTTTCCCCTGGGGTGACGTTATTCAATTTCTACTGTAGCTTTAGCGGTGCTAACATGTTTTGGAATGATAAAACAATATTACTGAACATAAAAATAAACTTTTGCAATATGAAAAAAACTTTGAAAAATTTTGAAAAAAATTCTTGTTCAATGTGTGCAAGTTGCAATGAAATGTCTCAGGAAAATTTTTCAGTGGTTTATACATTATTGGCTGCCATTATTAAAGAAGATAAAAAAAAACTTTAATGTGTGCAATTTGCAATGAAATGTTTCAAGAAAATTTTTCAGTGGTTTCCACATGACTGGCTGCCATTATTAATGAACATAAAAAAAACTTTAATGTGTGCAATTTGCAATGAAATGTCTAAGGAAAATTTTTCAGTGGTTTCCACATGACTGGCTGCCATTATTTCTGAACATAAAAAAAACTTTAATGTGTGCAATTTGCAATGAAATGTCTCAGAAAAACTTTTCAGTGGTTTCCACATGACTGGCTGCCATTATTATTGAACATAAGAAAAAACTTTAATGTGTGCACTTTGCAATGAAATGTCTCATGAAAATTTTTCAGTGGTTTCCACATGACAGGCTGCCATTATTAATGAACATAAAAAAAACTTTAATGTGTGCAATTTGCAATGAAATGTCTCAGGAAAATTTTTCAGTGGTTTCCACATGACTGGCTGCCATTATTATTGAACATAAAAAAAACTTTAATGTGTGCAATTTGCAATGAAATGTCTCAGGAAAATTTTTCAGAGGTTTCCACATGACCGGCTGCCATTATTTATGAACATAAAAAAAAATTTAATGTGTGCAATTTGCAATGAAATGTCTCAGAAAAACTTTTTAGTGGTTTCACATGACTGGATGCCATTATTATTGAACATAAAAAAAAACTTTAATGTGTGGACTTTGCAATGAAATGTCTCAGGAAAATTTTTCAGTGGTTTTCACATGACTGGCTGCCATTATTAATAAACATGAAAAAAATACTTTAATGTGTGCAATTTGCAATGAAATGTTTCAGGAAGATTTTTCAGTGGTTTCCACATGACTGGCTGCCATTATTAATAAACATAAAAAAAACTTTAATGTGTGCAATTTGCAATGAAATGTCTCAAGAAAATTTTTCAGTGGTTTCCACATGACTGGCTGCCATTATTTATGAACATAAAAAATACTTTAATGTGTGCAATTTGCAATGAAATGTCTCAGAAAAACGTTTCAGTGGTTTCCACATGACTGGCTGCCATTATTATTGAACATAAAAAAAAACTTTAATGTGTGCAATTTTCAATGAAATGTCTCAGGAAAACTTTTTAGTGGTTTCCACATGACTGGCTGCCGTTATTAATAAACATAAAAAAAAAACTTTAATGTGTGCAATTTGCAATAAAGTGTTTTAGGAAAATTTTTCAGTGGTTTCCACATGACTCGCTGCCATTATTAATGAACATAAAAAAAAACTTTAATGTGGGCAATTTGCAATGAAATGTCTCAGGAAAATTTTTCAGAGGTTTCCACATGACTGGCTGCCATTATTTATGAACATAAAAAAAACTTTAATGTGTGCAATTTGCAATGAAATGTTTCAGAAAAACTTTTCAGTGGTTTCCACATGACTGGCTGCCATTATTATTGAACATAAAAAAAAACTTTAATGTGTGCACTTTGCAATGAAATGTCTCAGGAAAATTTTTCAGTGGTTTCCACATGACTGGCTGCCATTATTAATAAACATAAAAAAAAACTTTAATGTGTGCAATTTGCAATGAAGTGTCTCAGGAAAATTTTTCAGTGGTTTCCACATGACTGGCTGCCATTATTAATGAACATTAAAAAAACTTTAATGTGTGCAATTTGCAATGAAATGTCTCAGGAAAAATTTTCAGTGGTTTCCACATGACTGGCACCCTATTATTAATGAACAAAAAAAATCATTTTGCACTGTATGAAATGTCTTAGAAAAATTTTTTTGAAAAGACAATTTTTTTTCAATAATTTTTACTTTTAGTACGTAAAAAAACTTTCTTAGACAATTTTTAATGATGTTAATTTCAAACAAAAAGAATTAGACAGGTTCGTAAAAAAAAATTATTTTTCACTGTATGAAATGTCTTAGAAAAGTTTTTGAAATTGTTTTTTGAAAAGACAATTTTTTTCAATAACTTTTACTTTTAGTACGTAAAAAAACTTTCTTATACAATTTTTAATGACGTTAGTTACAAACAAAAAGAATTGCATAGTTTCGCAAAAAAAAATTATTTTTCACTGTATGAAATGTCTTAGAAAAATTTTTGAAAATTTTTTTTGAAAAGACAAATTTTTTCAATAATTGTCACTTTTAGTACGTAAAACAAGTTTCCTAGACAATTTTTAATGATGTTAGTTTCAAACAAAAAGAATTGGAAAGCTTCGGAAAAAAATTTTTTTTTCACTGTATGAAATGACAATGTAATGTCTTAGAAAAATTTTTGAAGGAGATTTTCGAAAAAAAAATTTTTTCTTGATAATCGAAATTTTTGTGTAGGATAAAATATCTTAGGCCATTTACAATAACTTAAGTCAAAAAGAATAATTAGAGTGCGATTTTAACTTAAAATATACGCTATCTCCTTAAATAAAGCAGCTGCGCAGCTTTCAATGCAGGTATAAGCAATTCAATGAACTTTTGTTCATTGACAAATTTTTAACTTGAAACCAAGTTTTAGCGGTGCTAACACGTTTTGGAATGATAAAACAATATTACTGAACATAAAAATAAACTTTTGCAGTAGGAAAAAAATTTTGAAAAACTTTGAAAAAAATTCTTGTTCAATGTGTGCAATGAGTTATGAAATGTCTTATAAAAAATTTTGCAAACGATTTTTGACTTTTTCAATACTGTTCACTTTTAGTACGTAAAACAACTTTCTTAGACAATTTTTAATGACGTTAGTTTTAAACAAAAAGAATTGGAAAGCTTCGGAATAAATTTTTGTTTTCATTGTATGAAATGACAATGTAATGTCTTGAAAAAATTTTTGAAAGGGATTTTCAAAAAAAAATTTTTTTCTTGATAATCGAAACTTTTTGTGTAGGATAAAATCTCTTAGGCCATTTACAATAACTTTAGTAAAAAAAAATAATTAGAGTGTGACTTTAACTTAAAATATACGCCATCTCCTTCAATAAAGCAGCTGCGCAGCTCTCAATGCAGGTATAAGCAATTCAATGAACTTTTGTTCATTGACAAATTTTTAACTTGAAACCAGGTTTTAGCGGTGCTAACACGTTTTGGAATAATAAAACAATATTACTGAACATCAAAATAAACTTTTGCATTATTAAAACAAATTTGAAAAATTTTCGTGTAAGTCGTCAGTTCGTGTAAGTCGTCACTTTTTCTGTTTCCCCTGGGGTGACGTTATCCAATTTCTACTGTAGCTTTAGCGGTGCTAACATGTTTTGGAATGATAAAACAATATTAGTGAACATAAAAATTAACTTTTGCAATATGAAAAAAATTTTGAAAAAAATTCTTGTTCAATGTGTGCAATTTGCAATGAAATGTCTCAGGAAATTTTTTCAGAGGTTTCCACATTTTATGATTTTTTTTAGGCTGCCATTTAGGCTGCCATTTTAGCCATTTTAGGCTGCCATTATTCATGAACATAAAAAAAAACTTTAATGTTTGCACTTTGCAATGAAATGTCTCAGGAAAATTTTTCAGTGGTTTCCACATGACTGGCTGCCATTATTAATGAACATAATAAAAAACTTTAATGTGTGCAATTTGAAATGAAATGTCTCAGGAAAATTTTTCAGTGGTTTTCACATGACTGGCTGCCATTATTAATGAACATAAAAAAAGACTTAAGGTGTGCAATTTTCAATGAAATGTCTCAGGAAAATTTTTCAGTAGTTTCGACATGACTGGCACCCTATTATTAATGAACAAACAAAATCATTTTGCACTGTATGTAATGTCTTAGAAAAATTTTTTTGAAAAGACAATTTTTTTTCAATAATTTTTACTTTTAGTA
The DNA here is from genome assembly GCF_918807975.1 of Aplidium turbinatum. Taxonomy (NCBI): domain Eukaryota; kingdom Metazoa; phylum Chordata; class Ascidiacea; order Aplousobranchia; family Polyclinidae; genus Aplidium; species Aplidium turbinatum. The sequence goes on from NC_137486.1 coordinate 106,921, forward strand.
CGTAAAAAAACTTTCTTAGACAATTTTTAATGACGTTAGTTACAAACAAATAGAATTGCATAGTTTCGCAAAAAAAAATTATTTTTCATTGTATGAAATGTCTTAGAAAAAGTTTTGAAAATTTTTTTTGAAAAGACAATTTTTTTCAATAATTGTCACTTTTAGTACGTAAAAAAACTTTCTTAGACAATTTTTAATGACGTTAGTTTCAAACAAAAAGAATTAGACAGGTTCGTAACAAAAAATTATTTTTCACTGTATGAAAAATTTTTTTCTTGATAATCGAAGCTTTTTGTGTAGGATAAATTATCTTAGGCCATTTACAATAACTTTAGTCAAAAAAAATCATTAGAATGCGACTTTAACTTAAAATATACGCTATCTTCTTAAATAAAGCAGCTGCGCAGCTCTCAATGCAGGTATAAGCAATTCAATGAACTTTTCTTAATTGACAATTTTTTAATTTGAAACTAAGTTTTAGCGGTGCTAACATGTTTTGGAATGATAAAACAATATTACTGAACATAAAAATACACTTTTGCAATAGGAAAAAAAATTTGAAAAACTTTGAAAAAAATTCTTGTTCAATGTGTGCAATGAGTTATGAAATGTCTTATAAAAAACTTTGCAAACGATTTTTGATTTTTTCAATACTGTTCACTTTTAGTACGTAAAACAACTTTCTTAGACAATTTTTAATGACGTTAGTTTCTAACAAAAAAAATTAGACAGGTTCGTAAAAAAAAATTATTTTTCACTGTATGAAATGTCTTAGAAAAATTTTTGAAAATGTTTTTTGAAAAGACAATTCTTTTCAATTACTTTTACTTTTAGTACGTAAAAAACTTTCTTATACAATTTTCAATGACGTAAGTTACAAACAAAAAGAATTGCATAGTTTCGCAAAAAAAAATTTTTTTTCACTGTTTGAAATGTCTTAAAAAAATTTTTGAAAAGACAATTTTTTTCAATAATTGTCACTTTTAATACGTAAAACAACTTTCTTAGACAATTTTTAATGATGTTAGTTTCAAACAAAAAGAATTGGAAAGCTTCGGAATAAAATTTTTTTTTCACTGTATGAAATGACAATGTAATGTCTTGAAAACATTTTTGAAAAGGATTTTCAAAAAAAAATTTTTTTCTTGTGAATTGAAACTTTTTGTGTAGGATAAAATATCTTAGGCCATTTACAAGAACTTTAGTCAAAAAAAATAATTAGAGTGTGACTTTAACTTAAAATATACGCTATCTCCTTAAATAAAGCAGCTGCGCAGCTCTCAATGCAGGTATAAGCAATTCAATTATCTTTTGTTCATTGACAAATTTTTAACTTGAAACCAAGTTTTAGCGGTGTTAACACGTTTTGGAATAATAAAACAATATTACTGAACATCAAAATAAACTTTTGCATTAATAAAACAAATTTGAAAAATTTTCGTGTAAGTCGTCAGTTCGTGTAAGTCGTCACTTTTTCTGTTTCCCCTGGGGTGACGTTATCCAATTTCTACTGTAGCTTTAACGGTGCTAACATGTTTTGGAATGATAAAACAATATTACTGAACATAAAAATAAACTTTTGCAATATGAAAAAAACTTTGAAAAACTTTGAAAAAAATTCTTGTTCAATGTGTGCAATTTGCAATGAAATGTCTCAGGAAATTTTTTCAGTGGTTTCCACATGACTGGCTGCCATTATTAATGAAAATAAAAAAAAACTTTAATGTGTGCACTTTGCAATGAAATGTCTCAGGAGAATTCTTCAGTGGTTTCCACATGACTGGCTGCCATTATTAATGAACATAAAAAAAAACTTTAATGTGTGCAATTTGCAATGAAATGTCTCAGGAAAATTTTTCAGTGGTTTCCACATGACTGGCTGCCATTATTAATGAACATAAAAAAAACTTTAATGTGTGCAATTTTCAATGAAATGTCTCAGGAAAATTTTTCAGTGGTTTTGACATGACTGGCACCCTATTATTAATGAACAAAAAAAATCGTTTTGCACTGTATGAAATTTCTTAGAAAAATTTTTTTGAAAAGACAATTTTTTTTCAATAATTTTCACTTTTAGCACGTAAAAAAACTTTGTTAGACAATTTTTAATGACGTTAGTTACAAACAAAAAGAATTGCATAGTTTCGCAAAAAAATTATTTTTCACTGTATGAAATGTCTTAGAAAAAGTTTTGAAAATTTTTTTGAAAACACAATTTTTTTCAATAATTGTCACTTTTAGTACGTAAAACAACTTTCTTAGACAATTTGTAATGACGATAGTTTCAAACAAAAAGAATTGGAAAGCTTCGGAAAAAAAATTTTTTTTCACTGTATGAATTGACAATGTAATGTCTTAGAGAAATTTTTGAAGGAGATTTTCGAAAAAAAATTTTTTTCTTGATAATCGAAACTTTTTGTGTAGCAATTTGCAATGAAGTGTTTTAGGAAAATTTTTCAGTGGTTTCCACATGACTGGCTGCCATTATTAATGAACATAAAAAAAACTTTAATGTGGGCAATTTGCAATGAAATGTCTCAGGAAAATTTTTTAGTGGTTTCCACATGACTGGCTGCCATTATATATGAACATAAAAAAAAACTTTAATGTGTGCAGTTTGCAATGAAATGTCTCAGGAAAATTTTTCAGTGGTTTCCACATGACTGGCTGCCATTATTAATGAACATAAAAAAAAACTTTAATGTGTGCAATTTGCAATGAAATGTCTCAGGAAAATTTTCAGTGGTTTCCACATGACTGGCTGCCATTATTAATGAACATAAAAAAAACTTTAATGTGTGCAATTTGCAATGAAATGTCTCAGGAAAATTTTTCAGTGGTTTCCACATGACTGGCTGCCATTATTAATGAACATAAAAAAAACTTTAATGTGTGCAATTTGCAATGAAATGTCTCAGGAAAATTTTTCAGAGGTTTCCACATGACTGGCTGCCATTATTTATGAACATAAAAAAAACTTTAATGTGTGCAATTTGCAATGAAATGTTTCAGAAAAACTTTTCAGTGGTTTCCACATGACTGGCTGCCATTATTATTGAACATAAAAAAAAACTTTAATGTGTGCACTTTGCAATGAAATGTCTCAGGAAAATTTTTCAGTGGTTTCCACATGACTGGCTGCCATTATTAATAAACATAAAAAAAAACTTTAATGTGTGCAATTTGCAATGAAGTGTCTCAGGAAAATTTTTCAGTGGTTTCCACATGACTGGCTGCCATTATTAATGAACATTAAAAAAACTTTAATGTGTGCAATTTTCAATGAAATGTCTTAGGAAAAATTTTCAGTGGTTTCCACATGACTGGCTGCCATTATTAATGAACAAAAAAAATCATTTTGCACTGTATGAAATGTCTTAGAAAAATTTTTTTGAAAAAACCATTTTTTTTCAATAATTTTTACTTTTAGTACGTAAAAAAACTTTCTTAGACAATTTTTAATGACGTTAGTTACAAACAAAAAGAATTGCATAGTTTCGCAAAAAAAAATTATTTTTCATTGTATGAAATGTCTTAGAAAAAGTTTTGAAAATTTTTTTTGAAAAGACAATTTTTTCAATAATTGTCACTTTTAGTACGTAAAACAACTTTCTTAGACAATTTTTAATGACGTTTGTTTCAAACAAAAAGAATTGGAAAGCTTCGGAAAAAAATTTTTTTTTACTGTATGAAATGACAATGTAATGTCTTAGAAAAATTTTTGAAGGAGATTTTCGAAAAAAAAATTTTTTCTTGATAATCGAAACTTTTTGTGTAGGATAAAACATCTTAGGCCATTTACAATAACTTTAGTAAAAAAAAATAATTAGAGTGTGACTTTAACTTAAAATATACGCCATCTCCTTAAATAAAGCAGCTGCACAGCTCTCAATGCAGGTATAAGCAATTCAATGAACTTTAGTTCATTGACAAATTTTTAACTTGAAACCTAGTTTTAGCGGTGCTAACACGTTTTACAATGATAAAACAATATTACTGAACATCAAAATAAACTTTTGCATTATGAAAGAAACTTTGAAAAATTTTCGTCTAAGTCGTCAGTTCGTGTAAGTCGTCACGTTTTCTGTTTCCCCTAAGGTGACGTTATCCAAGTTCTACTGTAGCTTTAGCGGTGCTAACATGTTTTGGAATGATAAAACAATATTACTGAACATAAAAATAAACTTTTGCAGTATGAAAAAAACTTTGAAAAATTTTGAAAAAAATTCTTGTTCAATGTGTGCAATTTGCAATGAAATGTCTCAGGAAAATTTTTCAGTGGTTTCCAAATGATTGGCTGCCATTATTAATGAAGATAAAAAAAAACTTTAATGTGTGCAATTTGCAATGAAATGTTTCAGGAAGATTTTTCAGTGGTTTCCACATGACTGGCTGCCATTATCAATGAACATAAAAAAAACTTTAAAGTGTGCAATTTGCAATGAAATGTCTCAAGAAAATTTTTCAGTGGTTTCCACATGACTGGCTGCCATTATTTATGAACATAAAGAATACTTTAATGTGTGCAATTTGCAATGAAATGTCTCAGAAAAACGTTTCAGTGGTTTCCACATGACTGGCTGCCATGAACATAAAAAAAAACTTTAATGTGTGCATTTTGCAATGAAATGTCTCAGAAAAACTTTTCAGTGGTTTCCACATGACTGGCTGCCATTATTATTGAACATAAAAAAAAACTTTAATGTGTGCACTTTGCAATGAAATGTCTCAGGAAAATTTTTCAGTGGTTTCCACATGACTGGCTGCCATTATTAATGAACATAAAAAAAAACTTTAATGTGTGCAATTTGCAATGAAATGTCTCAGGAAAATTTTTCAGTGGTTTCCACATGACTGGTTGCCATTATTTATGAACATAAAGAAAACTTTAATGTGTGCAATTTGCAATGAAATGTCTCAGGAAAATTTTTCAGTGGTTTCCACATGATTGGCTGCCATTATTATTAAAGATAAAAAAAAGCTTTAATGTGGGCAATTTGCAATGAAATGTCTCAGAAAAACTTTTCAGTGGTTTCACATGACTGGCTGCCATTATTATTGAACATAAAAAAAAACTTTAATGTGTGCACTTTGCAATGAAATGTCTCAGGAAAATTTTTCAGTGGTTTCCACATGACTGGCTGCCATTATTAATGAACATAAAAAAAACTTTAATGTGTGCAATTTGCAATGAAATGTCTCAGGAAAATTTTTCAGTGGTTTCCACATGACTGGCTGCCATTATTTATGAACATAAAAAAAACTTTAATGTGTGCAATTTGCAATGAAATGTCTCAGGAAAATTTTTCAGTGGTTTCCACATGATTGGCTGCCATTATTAATGAAGATAAAAAAAAACTTTAATGTGGGCAATTTGCAATGAAATGTCTCAGAAAAACTTTTCAGTGGTTTCACATGACTGGCTGCCATTATTATTGAACATAAAAAAAAACTTTAATGTGTGCACTTTGCAATGAAATGTCTCAGGAAAATTTTTCAGTGGTTTTCACATGACTGGCTGCCATTATTAATAAACATGAAAAAAAAACTTTAATGCGTGCAATTTGCAATGAAGTGTCTCAGGAAAATTTTTCAGTGGTTTCCACATGACTGGCTGCCATTATTAATGAACATAAAAAAAAACTTTAATGTGGGCAACTTGCAATGAAATGTCTCAGGAAAATTTTTTAGTGGTTTCCACATGATTGGCTGCCATTATTTATGAACATAAAAAAAAACTTTAATGTGTGCAGTTTGCAATGAAATGTCTCAGTGAAGTTTTTCAGTGGTTTCCACATGACTGGCTGCCATTATTAATGAACATAAAAAAAATTTAATGTGTGCACATTGCAATGAAATGTCTCAGGAAAATGTTTCAGTGGTTTCCACATGACTGGCTGCCATTATTAATGAACATAAAAAAAAACTTTAATGTGTGCAATTCGCAATGAAATGTCTCAGGAAAAATTTTCAGTGGTTTCCACATGACTGGCTGCCATTATTAATGAACATAAAAAAATTTTTAATGTGTGCAATTTTCAATGAAATGTCTCAGGAAAAATTTTCAGTGGTTTCCACATGACTGGCACTCTATTATTAATGAACAAAAAAAATCATTTTGCACTGTATGAAATGTCTTAGAAAAATTTTTTTGAAAAGACAATTTTTTTTCAATAATTTTCACTTTTAGTACGTAAAAAAACTTTCTTTTGACAATTTTTAATGACGTTTGTTTCAAACAAAAAGAATTAGACAGGTTGGTAACAAAAAATTATTTTTCACTGTATGAAATGTCTTGGAAAAATTTTTGAAAGTTTTTTTTGAATAGACAATTTTCAATAATTGTCACTTTTAGTACGTAAAACAACTTTCTTAGACAATTTTTAATGACGTTAGTTTCAAACAAAAAGAATTGAAAAGCTTCGGAATTACAATTTTTTTTTTCACTGTATGAAATGACAATGCAATGTCTTGGAAAAATTTTTTAAAAAGATTTTCGAAAAAAAATTTTTTTCTTGATAATCGAACTTTTTGTGTAGGATAAAATATCTTAGGCCATTTACAATAACTTAAGTCAAAAAAAATAATTAGAGTGGGACTTTAACTTAAAATATACGCTATCTCCTTAAATAAAGCAGCTGCGCAGCTCTCAATGCAGGTATAAGCAATTCAATGAACTTTTGTTCATTGACAAATTTTTAACTTGAAACCAAGTTTTAGCGGTGCTAACACGTTTTGGAATGATAAAACAATATTACTGAACATAAAAATAAACTTTTGCAGTAGAAAAAAAATTTTGAAAAACTTTGAAAAAAATTCTTGTTCAATGTGTGCAATGAGTTATGAAATGTCTTATAAAAAGTTTTGCAAACGATTTTTGATTTTTTCAATACTGTTCACTTTTAGTACGTAAAACAACTTTCTTAGACAATTTTTAATGACGTTAGTTTCAAACAAAAAGAATTGGAAAGCTTCGGAATAAAATTTTTTTTTCACTGTATGAAATGACAATGTAATGTCTTAGAAAAATTTTTGAAAAAGATTTTAAAAAAAAAATTTTTTAACTTGATAAATAAAACTTTTTGTGTAGGATAAAACATCTTAGGCCATTTACAATAACTTTAGTCAAAAAAAATAATTAGAGTGTGACTTTAACTTAAAATATACGCCATCTCCTTAAATAAAGCAGCTGCACAGCTCTCAATGCAGGTATAAGCAATTCAATGAACTTTTGTTCATTGACAAATTTTTAACTTGAAACCTAGTTTTAGCGGTGCTAACACGTTTTACAATGATAAAACAATATTACTAAACATCAAAATAAACTTTTGCATTATGAAAGAAACGTTGAAAAATTTTCGTGTAAGTCGTCAGTTCGTGTAAGTCGTCACGTTTTCTTTTTCCCATGAGGTGACGTTATCCAAGTTCTACTGTACCTTTAGCGGTGCTAACATGTTTTGGAATGATAAAACAATATTACTGAACATAAAAATAAACTTTTGCAGTATGAAAAAACTTTGAAAAATTTTGAAAAAAATTCTTGTTCAATGTGTGCAATTTGCAATGAAATGTCTCAGGAAAATTTTTCAGTGGTTTCCACATGATTGGCTGCCATTATTAATGAAGATAAAAAAAAACTTTAATGTGTGCAATTTGCAATGAAATGTTTCAGGAAAATTTTTCAGTGGTTTCCACATGACTGGCTGCCATTATTAATGAACATAAAAAAAACTTTAAAGTGTGCAATTTGCAATGAAATGTCTCAGGAAAATTTTTCAGTGGTTTCCACATGACTGGCTGCCATTATTTATGAACATAAAAAAACTTTAATGTGTGCAATTTGCAATGAAATGTCTCAGAAAAACTTTTCAGTGGTTTCCACATGACTGGCTGCCATTATTATTGAAGATAAAAAAAAATTTAATGTGTGCACTTTGCAATGAAATGTCTCAGGAAAATTTTTCAGTGGTTTCCACATGACTGGCTGCCATTATTAATAAACATAAAAAAAAACTTTAATGTGTGCAAATTGCAATGAAGTGTCTCAGGAAAACTTTTCAGTGGTTTCCACATGACTGGCTGCCATTATTAATGAACATAAAAAAAAACTTTAATGTGTGCAATTTGCAATGAAATGTCTCAGGAAAATTTTTTAGTGGTTTCCACATGACTGGCTGCCATTATTAATGAACATAAAAAAAACTTTAATGTGTGCAATTTGCAATGAAATGTCTCAGGAAAATTTTTCAGTGGTTTCCACATGATTGGCTGCCATTATTAATGAAGATAAAAAAGAACTTTAATGTGTGCAATTTGCAATGAAATGTCTCAGGAAAATTTTTCAGTGGTTTCCACATGACTGGCTGCCATTATTAATGAACATAAAAAAAACTTTAATGTGTGCAATTTGCAATGAAATGTCTCAGGAAAATTGTTCAGTGGTTTCCACATGACTGGCTGCCATTATTAATAAACATAAAAAAAACATTAATGTGTGCAATTTGCAATGAAATGTCTCAGAAAAACTTTTCAGTGGTTTCCACATGACTGGCTGCCATTATTCTTGAACATAAAAAAAAACTTTAATGTGTGCACTTTGCAATGAAATGTCTCAAGAAAATTTTTCAGTGGTTTCCACATGACTGGCTGCCATTATTAATAAACATAAAAAAAAACTTTAATGTGTGCAATTTGCAATGAAATGTCTCAGGAAAATTATTCAGTGGTTTCCACATGACTGGCTGCCATTATTAATGAACATAAAAATAAACTTTAATGTGTGCAATTTGCAATGAAATGTCTCAGGAAAATTTTTCAGAGGTTTCCACATGACTGGCTGCCATTATTAATGAACATAAAAAAAATTTAATGTGTGCAGTTTGCAATGAAATGTCTCAGGAAAACTTTTCAGTTGTTTCCACATGACTGGCTGCCATTATTAATGAACATAAAAAAAATTTAATGTGTGCACTTTGCAATGAAATGTCTCAAAAAAACTTTTCAGTGGTTTCCACATGATTGGCTGCCATTATTAATGAAGATAAAAAAAAACTTTAATGTGTGCAATTTTCAATGAAATGTCTCAGGAAAATTTTTCATTGGTTTCCACATGACTGGCTGCCATTATTAATAAACATAAAAAAAAACTTTAATGTGTGCAATTTGCAATGAAGTGCCTCAGGAAAATTTTTCAGTGGTTTCCACATGACTGGCTGCCATTATTAATGAACATAAAAAAAAACTTTAATGTGGGCAATTTGCAATGAAATGTCTCAGAAAAATTTTTCAGTGGTTTCCACATGACTGGCTGCCATTATTAATGAACATAAAAAAAAACTTTAATGTGTGCAATTTGCAATGAAATGTCTCAGGAAAATTTTTCAGTGGTTTCCACATGATTTGCTGCCATTATTAATGAAGATAAAAAAAAACTTTATTGTGTGCAATTTGCAATGAAATGTCTCAGGAAAAATTTTCAGTGGTTTCCACATGACTGGCTGCCATTATTAATGAACATAAAAAAAACTTTAATGTGTGCAATTTGCAATGAAATGTCTCAGGAAAATTTTTCAGTGGTTTCCACATAACTGGCTGCCATTATTTATGAACATAAAAAAAACTTTAATGTGTGCAATTTGCAATGAAATGTGTCAGAAAAACTTTTTAATGGTTTCCACATGACTGGCTGCCATTATTATTGAACATAAAAAAAAACTTTAATGTGTGCACTTTGCAATGAAATGTCTCAGAAAAAATTTTCAGTGGTTTCCACATGACTGGCTGCCATTATTAATACACATAAAAAAAAACTTTAATGTGTGCACTTTGCAATGAAGTGTCTCAGGAAAATTTTTCAGAGGTTTCCACATGACTGGCTGCCATTATTAATGAACATCAAAATAAACTTTAATGTGGGCAATTTGCAATGAAATGTCTCAGGAAAATTTTTCAGTGGTTTCCACATGACTGCCTGGCATTATTTATGAACATAAAAAAAAACTTTAATGTTTGCAGTTTGCAATGAAATGTCTCAGGAAATTTTTCAGTGGTTTCCACATGACTGGCTGCCATTATTAATGAACATAAATAAAACTTTAATGTAAGTTTTTTTACGTACTAAAAGTGAAAATTATTGAAAAAAAATTGTCTTTTCAAAAAAAATTGTTCTAAGACATTTGATACAGTGCAAAATGATTTTTTTTGTTCATTAATAATAGGGTGCCAGTCATGTGGAAACCACTGAAAAATTTTCCTGAGACATTTCATTGCAAACTGCACACATTAAAGTTTTTTTTATGTTCATTAATAATGGCAGCCAGTCATGTGGAAACCACTGAAAAATTTTCCTGAGACATTTCATTGCAAATTGCACACATTAAAGTTTTTTTTTATTTTCATTAATAATGGCAGCCAATCATGTGGAAACCACTGAGAAAATTTCCTGAGACATTTCATTGCAAAGTGCACACATTAAAGTTTTTTTTTATGTTCATTAATAATGGCAGCCAGTCATGTGGAAACCTCTGAAAAAATTTCCTGAGACATTTCATTGCAAATTGCACACATTGAACAAGAATTTTTTTCAAAATTTTTCAAAATTTTTTTCATACTGCAAAAGTTTATTTTTATGTTCAGTAATATTGTTTTATCATTCCAAAACATGTTAGCACCGCTAAAGCTACAGTAGAAGTTGGATAACGTCACCCCAGAGGAAGCAGAAAAAGTGACGACTTACACGAACTGACGACTTACACGAAAATTTTTCAAATTTGTTTTAATAATGCAAAAGTTTATTTTGTTGTTCAGTAATATTGTTTTATTATTATAAAACGTGTTTGCACCGCTAAAACTTGGTTTCAAGTTAAAAACTTGTCAATAAACAAAAGTTCATTGAATTGCTTATACCTGCATTGAGAGCTGCGCAGCTGCTTTATTTAAGGAGATAGCGTATATTTTAAGTTAAAGTCACACTCTAATCATTTTTTTTGACTAAAGTTATTGTAAATGGCCTAAGAGATTTTATCCTACACAAAAAGTTTCGATTATCAAGAAAAAATTTTTTTTTGAAAATCTTTTTCAAAAATTTTTTCAAGACATTACATTGTCATTTTATACAGTGAAAAAAAAATTTTATTCCGAAGCTTTCCAATTCTTTTTGTTTGAAACTAACGTCATTAAAAATTGTCTAAGAAAGTTGTTTTACGTACTAAAAGTGAACAGTATTGAAAAAATCAAAAATCGTTTGCAAAATTTTTTATAAGACATTTCATAACTCATTGCACACATTGAACAAGAACTTTTTTCAAAGTTTTTCAAAATTTTTTCCTACTGCAAAAGTTTATTTTTATTATCAGTATTATTGTTTTATCATTCCAAAACGTGTTAGCACCGCTAAAACTTGGTTTCAAGTTAAAAATTTGTCAATGAACAAAAGTTCATTGAATTGCTTATACCTGCATTGAGAGCTGCGCAGCTGCTTTATTTAAGGAGATAGCGTATATTTTAAGTTAAAGTCGCACTCTAACTATTTTTTTTGACTTAAGTTATTGTAAATGGCCTAAGATATTTTATCCTACACAAAAAGTTTCGATTATCAAGAAAAAATTTTTTTTTCGAAAATCTCCTTCAAAAGTTTTTCTAAGACATTACATTGTCATTTCATACAGTGAAAAAAAATTTTTTTTCCGAAGCTTTTCAATTCTTTTTGTTTGAAACTAACATCATTAAAAATTGTCTAAGAAAGTTGTTTTACGTACTAAAAGTGACAATTATTGAAAAAAATTGTCTTTTCAAAAAAAATTTTCAAAAATTTTTCTAACACATTTGATACAGTGAAAAATAATTTTTTTTTGCGAAACTATGCAATTCTTTTTGTTTGTAACTAACGGCATTAAAAATTGTATAAGAAAGTTTTTTTACGTACTAAAAGTAAAAGTTATTGAAAAAAATTGTCTTTTTAAAAAACATTTTCAAAAATTTTTCTAAGACATTTCATACAGTGAAAAATAATTTTTTTTTACGAAATTGTGTAATTCTTTTTGTGTGAAACTAACGTCATTAAAAATTGTCTTAGAAAGTTTTTTTACGTACTAAAAGTGAAAATTATTGAAAAAAAATTGTCTTTTCAAAAAATTTTTCTAAGACATTTCATACAGTGCAAAATGATTTTTTTTGTTCATTAATAATAGGGTGCCAGTCATGTGGAAACCACTGAAAAATTTTCCTGAGACATTTCATTGAAAATTGCACACATTAAAGTTTTTTTTATGTTCATTAATAATGGCAGCCAGTCATGTGGAAACCACTGAAAAATTTTCCTGAGACACTTCATTGCAAATTGCACACATTAAAGTTTTTTTTTATGTTTATTAATAATGGCAGCCAGTCATGTGGAAACCAATGAAAAATTTTCCTGAGACATTTCATTGCAAAGTGCACACATTAAAGTTTTTTTTATGTTCATTAATAATGGCAGCCAGTCATGTGGAAACCACTGAAAAATTTTCCTGAGACATTTCATTGCAAATTGCACACATTAAAGTTTTTTTTTATGTTCATAAATAATGGCAGCCAGTCATGTGGAAACCTCTGAAAAATTTTCCTGAGACATTTCATTGCAAATTGCACACATTAAAGTTTTTTTTATGTTCATAAATAATGGCAGCCAGTCATGTGGAAACCACTGAAAAATTTTCCTGAGACATTTCATTGCAAAGTGCACACATTAAAGTTTTTTTTTATGTTAAATAATAATGGCAGCCAGTCATGTGGAAACCACTGAAAAAGTTTTTCTGAGACATTTCATTGCAAATTGCACACATTAAAGTTTTTTTTTATGTTCATAAACAATGGCAGCCAGTCATGTGGAAACCACTGAAAAATTTTCCTGAGACATTTCATTGCAAATTGCACACATTAAAGTTTTTTTTTATCTTCATTAATAATGGCAGCCAATCATGTGGAAACCACTGAAACATTTTCCTGAGACATTTCATTGCAAAGTGCACACATTAAAATTTTTTTTATGTTCATTAATAATGGCAGCCAGTCATGTAGAAACCACTGAAAAATTTCCCTGAGACATTTCATTGCAAACTGCACTCATTAAAGTTTTTTTTTATGTTCATAAATAATGGCAGCCAGTCATGTGGAAACCACTAAAAAATTTTCCTGAGACATTTCATTGCAAATTGCACACATTAAAGTTTTTTTTATGTTCATTAATAATGGCAGCCAGTCATGTGGAAACCTCTGAAAAAATTTCCTGAGACATTTCATTGCAAATTGCACACATTAAAGTTTTTTTTATGTTCATAAATAATGGCAGCCAGTCATGTGGAATCCACTGAAAAATTTTCCTGAGACATTTCATTGCAAATTGCACACATTAAAGTTTTTTTTTATCTTCATTAATAATGGCAGCCAATCATGTGGAAACCACTGAAAAATTTTCCTGAGACATTTCATTGCAAATTGCACACATTAAAGTTTTTTTTATGTTCATTAATAATGGCAGCCAGTCATGTGGAAACCACTGAAAAATTTTCCTGAGACATTTCATTGCAAATTGCACACATTAAAGTTTTTTTTTATGTTGATTAATAATGGCAGCCAGTCATGTGAAAACCACTGAAAAATTTTCCTGAGACACTTCATTGCAAATTGCACACATTAAAGTTTTTTTTTATGTTTATTAATAATGGCAGCCAGTCATGTGGAAACCACTGAAAAATTTTCCTGAGACATTTCATTGCAAATTGCACACATTAAATTTTTTTTTATGTTCATTAATAATGGCAGCCAGTCATGTGGAAACCACTGAAAAATTTTCCTGAGACATTTCATTGCAAACTGCACACATTAAAGTTTTTTTTTATGTTCATTAATAATGGCAGCCAGTCATGTGGAAACCACTAAAAAATTTTCCTGAGACATTTCATTGCAAATTGCCCACATTAAAGTTTTTTTTTATGTTCAATAATAATGGCAGCCAGTCATGTGGAAACCACTGAAAAATTTTCGTGAGACACTTCATTGCAAATTGCACACATTAAAGTTTTTTTTTATGTTTATTAATAATGGCAGCCAGTCATGTGGAAACCACTGAAAAATTTTCCTGAGACATTTCATTGCAAAGTGCACACATTAAAGTTTTTTTTTATGTTAAATAATAATGGCAGCCAGTCATGTGGAAACCACTGAAAAGTTTTTCTGAGACATTTCATTGCAAATTGCACACATTAAAGTTTTTTTTATGTTCATAAATAATGGCAGCCAGTCATGTGGAAACCACTGAAAAATTTTCCTGAGACATTTCATTGCAAATTGCACACATTAAAGTTTTTTTTATGTTCATTAATAATGGCAGCCAGTCATGTGGAAACCACTGAAAAACTTTCCTGAGACATTTCATTGCAAATTGCACACATAAAAGTTTTTTTTGTCTTCATTAATAATGGCAGCCAGTCATGTGGAAACCACTGAAAAATTTTCCTGAGACATTTCATTGCAAACTGCACGCATTAAAGTTTTTTTTTATGTTCATTAATAATGGCAGCCAGTCATGTGGAAACCACTAACAAATTTTCCTGAGACATTTCATTGCAAATTGCCCACATTAAAGTTTTTTTTATGTTCATTAATAATGGCAGCCAGTCATGTGGAAACCACTGAAAATTTTTCCTGAGACATTTCATTGCAAATTGCCCACATTAAAGTTTTTTTTTATGTTCATTAATAATGGCAGCCAGTCATGTGGAAACCACTGAAAAATTTTCCTGAGACACTTCATTGCAAATTGCACACATTAAAGTTTTTTTTTATGTTTATTAATAATGGCAGCCAGTCATGTGGAAACCACTGAAAAATTTTCCTGAGACATTTCATTGCAAATTGCACACATTAAAGTTTTTTTTTATGTTCATTAATAATGGCAGACAGTCATGTGGAAACCACTGAAAAATTTTCCTGAGACATTTCATTGCAAACTGCACACATTAAAGTTTTTTTTTATGTTCATAAATATTGGCAGCCAGTCATGTGGAAACCACTAAAAAATTTTCCTGAGACATTTCATTGCAAATTGACCACATTAAAGTTTTTTTTTATGTTCATTAATAATGGCAGCCAGTCATGTGGAAACCACTGAAAAATTTTCCTGAGACACTTCATTGCAAATTGCACACATTAAAGTTGTTTTTTATGTTCATTAATAATGGCAGCCAGTCATGTGGAAACCACTGAAAAATTTTCCTGAGACATTTCATTGCAAAGTGCACACATTAAAGTTTTTTTTCATGTTCAATAATAATAGGGTGCCAGTCATGTGGAAACCACTGAAAATTTTCCTGAGACATTTCATTGCAAATTGCACACATTAAAGTTTTTTTTATGTTCATAAATAATGGCAGCCAGTCATGTGGAAACCACTGAAAAATTTTCCTGAAACGTTTCATTGCAAATTGCACACATTAAAGTTTTTTTTTATCTTCATTAATAATGGCAGCCAATCATGTGGAAACCACTGAAAAATTTTCCTGAGACATTTCATTGCAAATTGCACACATTGAACAAGAATTCTTTTCAAAATTTTTCAAAGTTTCCTTTCTACTGCAAAAGTTTATTTTATGTTCAGTAATATTGTTTTATCATTCCTAAACATGTTAGCACCGCTAAAGCTACAGTAGAACTTGGATATCGTCACCCCAGGAGAAACAGAAAAAGTGACGACTTACACGAACTGACGACTTACACGAATTTTTTTCAAAGTTTCTTTCATAATGCAAATGTTTATTTTGATGTTCAGTAATATTGTTTTATCATTGTAAAACGTGTTAGCACCGCTAAAACTTGGTTTCAAGTTAAAAAATTTTTTTTTGAAAATCTTTTTCAAAAATTTTTTCAAGACATTACATTGTCATTTCATACAGTGAAAAAAAAATTTTATTCCGAAGCTTTCCAATTCTTTTTGTTTGAAACTAACGTCATTAAAAATTGTACAAGCATGCTTTTTTACGTACTAAAAGTAAACATTAATGAAAAAATCAAAAATCGCTTGCAAAATTTTTTATAAGACATTTTTCACTGTATGAAATGTCTTAGAAAAATTTTCGAAAATTTTTTTTGAAAAGACAATTTTTTTCAATAATTGTCACTTTTAGTACGTAAAAAAACTCTCTTAGACAATTTTTAATGACGTTAGTTTCAAACAAAAAGAATTAGACAGGTTCGTAACAAAAAATTATTTTTCACTGTATGAAAAATTTTTTTCTTGATAATCGAAACTTTTTGTGTAGGATAAAATATCTTAAGCCATTTACAATAACTTTAGTCAAAAAAAATAATTAGAGTGTGATTTTAACTTAAAATATACGCTATCTTCTTAAATAAAGCAGCTGCGCAGCTCTCAATGCAGGTATAAGCAATTCAATGAACTTTTCTTAATTGACAATTTTTTAATTTGAAACTAAGTTTTAGCGGTGCTAACATGTTTTGGAATGATAAAACAATATTACTGAACATCAAAATACACTTTTGCAATATTAAAACAAATTTGAAAAATTTTCGTGTAAGTCGTCAGTTCGTGTAAGTCGTCACTTTTTCTGTTTCCCCTGGGGTGACGTTATTCAATTTCTACTGTAGCTTTAGCGGTGCTAACATGTTTTGGAATGATAAAACAATATTACTGAACATAAAAATAAACTTTTGCAATATGAAAAAAACTTTGAAAAATTTTGAAAAAAATTCTTGTTCAATGTGTGCAATTTGCAATGAAATGTCTCAGGAAAATTTTTCAGTGGTTTATACATTATTGGCTGCCATTATTAAAGAAGATAAAAAAAAACTTTAATGTGTGCAATTTGCAATGAAATGTTTCAAGAAAATTTTTCAGTGGTTTCCACATGACTGGCTGCCATTATTAATGAACATAAAAAAAACTTTAATGTGTGCAATTTGCAATGAAATGTCTAAGGAAAATTTTTCAGTGGTTTCCACATGACTGGCTGCCATTATTTCTGAACATAAAAAAAACTTTAATGTGTGCAATTTGCAATGAAATGTCTCAGAAAAACTTTTCAGTGGTTTCCACATGACTGGCTGCCATTATTATTGAACATAAGAAAAAACTTTAATGTGTGCACTTTGCAATGAAATGTCTCAGGAAAATTTTTCAGTGGTTTCCACATGACAGGCTGCCATTATTAATGAACATAAAAAAAACTTTAATGTGTGCAATTTGCAATGAAATGTCTCAGGAAAATTTTTCAGTGGTTTCCACATGACTGGCTGCCATTATTATTGAACATAAAAAAAACTTTAATGTGTGCAATTTGCAATGAAATGTCTCAGGAAATTTTTTCAGAGGTTTCCACATGACCGGCTGCCATTATTTATGAACATAAAAAAAAATTTAATGTGTGCAATTTGCAATGAAATGTCTCAGAAAAACTTTTTAGTGGTTTCACATGACTGGATGCCATTATTATTGAACATAAAAAAAAACTTTAATGTGTGGACTTTGCAATGAAATGTCTCAGGAAAATTTTTCAGTGGTTTTCACATGACTGGCTGCCATTATTAATAAACATGAAAAAAATACTTTAATGTGTGCAATTTGCAATGAAATGTTTCAGGAAGATTTTTCAGTGGTTTCCACATGACTGGCTGCCATTATTAATAAACATAAAAAAAACTTTAATGTGTGCAATTTGCAATGAAATGTCTCAAGAAAATTTTTCAGTGGTTTCCACATGACTGGCTGCCATTATTTATGAACATAAAAAATACTTTAATGTGTGCAATTTGCAATGAAATGTCTCAGAAAAACGTTTCAGTGGTTTCCACATGACTGGCTGCCATTATTATTGAACATAAAAAAAAACTTTAATGTGTGCAATTTTCAATGAAATGTCTCAGGAAAACTTTTTAGTGGTTTCCACATGACTGGCTGCCGTTATTAATAAACATAAAAAAAAAACTTTAATGTGTGCAATTTGCAATAAAGTGTTTTAGGAAAATTTTTCAGTGGTTTCCACATGACTCGCTGCCATTATTAATGAACATAAAAAAAAACTTTAATGTGGGCAATTTGCAATGAAATGTCTCAGGAAAATTTTTCAGAGGTTTCCACATGACTGGCTGCCATTATTTATGAACATAAAAAAAACTTTAATGTGTGCAATTTGCAATGAAATGTTTCAGAAAAACTTTTCAGTGGTTTCCACATGACTGGCTGCCATTATTATTGAACATAAAAAAAAACTTTAATGTGTGCACTTTGCAATGAAATGTCTCAGGAAAATTTTTCAGTGGTTTCCACATGACTGGCTGCCATTATTAATAAACATAAAAAAAAACTTTAATGTGTGCAATTTGCAATGAAGTGTCTCAGGAAAATTTTTCAGTGGTTTCCACATGACTGGCTGCCATTATTAATGAACATTAAAAAAACTTTAATGTGTGCAATTTGCAATGAAATGTCTCAGGAAAAATTTTCAGTGGTTTCCACATGACTGGCACCCTATTATTAATGAACAAAAAAAATCATTTTGCACTGTATGAAATGTCTTAGAAAAATTTTTTTGAAAAGACAATTTTTTTTCAATAATTTTTACTTTTAGTACGTAAAAAAACTTTCTTAGACAATTTTTAATGATGTTAATTTCAAACAAAAAGAATTAGACAGGTTCGTAAAAAAAAATTATTTTTCACTGTATGAAATGTCTTAGAAAAGTTTTTGAAATTGTTTTTTGAAAAGACAATTTTTTTCAATAACTTTTACTTTTAGTACGTAAAAAAACTTTCTTATACAATTTTTAATGACGTTAGTTACAAACAAAAAGAATTGCATAGTTTCGCAAAAAAAAATTATTTTTCACTGTATGAAATGTCTTAGAAAAACTTTTGAAAATTTTTTTTGAAAAGACAAATTTTTTCAATAATTGTCACTTTTAGTACGTAAAACAAGTTTCCTAGACAATTTTTAATGATGTTAGTTTCAAACAAAAAGAATTGGAAAGCTTCGGAAAAAAATTTTTTTTTCACTGTATGAAATGACAATGTAATGTCTTAGAAAAATTTTTGAAGGAGATTTTCGAAAAAAAAATTTTTTCTTGATAATCGAAATTTTTGTGTAGGATAAAATATCTTAGGCCATTTACAATAACTTAAGTCAAAAAGAATAATTAGAGTGCGATTTTAACTTAAAATATACGCTATCTCCTTAAATAAAGCAGCTGCGCAGCTTTCAATGCAGGTATAAGCAATTCAATGAACTTTTGTTCATTGACAAATTTTTAACTTGAAACCAAGTTTTAGCGGTGCTAACACGTTTTGGAATGATAAAACAATATTACTGAACATAAAAATAAACTTTTGCAGTAGGAAAAAAATTTTGAAAAACTTTGAAAAAAATTCTTGTTCAATGTGTGCAATGAGTTATGAAATGTCTTATAAAAAATTTTGCAAACGATTTTTGATTTTTTCAATACTGTTCACTTTTAGTACGTAAAACAACTTTCTTAGACAATTTTTAATGACGTTAGTTTTAAACAAAAAGAATTGGAAAGCTTCGGAATAAATTTTTGTTTTCATTGTATGAAATGACAATGTAATGTCTTGAAAAAATTTTTGAAAGGGATTTTCAAAAAAAAATTTTTTTCTTGATAATCGAAACTTTTTGTGTAGGATAAAATCTCTTAGGCCATTTACAATAACTTTAGTAAAAAAAAATAATTAGAGTGTGACTTTAACTTAAAATATACGCCATCTCCTTCAATGAAGCAGCTGCGCAGCTCTCAATGCAGGTATAAGCAATTCAATGAACTTTTGTTCATTGACAAATTTTTAACTTGAAACCAGGTTTTAGCGGTGCTAACACGTTTTGGAATAATAAAACAATATTACTGAACATCAAAATAAACTTTTGCATTATTAAAACAAATTTGAAAAATTTTCGTGTAAGTCGTCAGTTCGTGTAAGTCGTCACTTTTTCTGTTTCCCCTGGGGTGACGTTATCCAATTTCTACTGTAGCTTTAGCGGTGCTAACATGTTTTGGAATGATAAAACAATATTAGTGAACATAAAAATTAACTTTTGCAATATGAAAAAAATTTTGAAAAAAATTCTTGTTCAATGTGTGCAATTTGCAATGAAATGTCTCAGGAAATTTTTTCAGAGGTTTCCACATTTTATGATTTTTTTTAGGCTGCCATTTAGGCTGCCATTTTAGCCATTTTAGGCTGCCATTATTCATGAACATAAAAAAAAACTTTAATGTTTGCACTTTGCAATGAAATGTCTCAGGAAAATTTTTCAGTGGTTTCCACATGACTGGCTGCCATTATTAATGAACATAATAAAAAACTTTAATGTGTGCAATTTGAAATGAAATGTCTCAGGAAAATTTTTCAGTGGTTTTCACATGACTGGCTGCCATTATTAATGAACATAAAAAAAGACTTAAGGTGTGCAATTTTCAATGAAATGTCTCAGGAAAATTTTTCAGTAGTTTCGACATGACTGGCACCCTATTATTAATGAACAAACAAAATCATTTTGCACTGTATGAAATGTCTTAGAAAAATTTTTTTGAAAAGACAATTTTTTTTCAATAATTTTCACTTTTAGTACGTAAAAAAACTTTCTTAGACAATTTTTAATGACGTTAGTTACAAACAAATAGAATTGCATAGTTTCGCAAAAAAAAATTATTTTTCATTGTATGAAATGTCTTAGAAAAAGTTTTGAAAATTTTTTTTGAAAAGACAATTTTTTTCAATAATTGTCACTTTTAGTACGTAAAAAAACTTTCTTAGACAATTTTTAATGACGTTAGTTTCAAACAAAAAGAATTAGACAGGTTCGTAACAAAAAATTATTTTTCACTGTATGAAAAATTTTTTTCTTGATAATCGAAGCTTTTTGTGTAGGATAAATTATCTTAGGCCATTTACAATAACTTTAGTCAAAAAAAATCATTAGAATGCGACTTTAACTTAAAATATACGCTATCTTCTTAAATAAAGCAGCTGCGCAGCTCTCAATGCAGGTATAAGCAATTCAATGAACTTTTCTTAATTGACAATTTTTTAATTTGAAACTAAGTTTTAGCGGTGCTAACATGTTTTGGAATGATAAAACAATATTACTGAACATAAAAATACACTTTTGCAATAGGAAAAAAAATTTGAAAAACTTTGAAAAAAATTCTTGTTCAATGTGTGCAATGAGTTATGAAATGTCTTATAAAAAACTTTGCAAACGATTTTTGATTTTTTCAATACTGTTCACTTTTAGTACGTAAAACAACTTTCTTAGACAATTTTTAATGACGTTAGTTTCTAACAAAAAGAATTAGACAGGTTCGTAAAAAAAAATTATTTTTCACTGTATGAAATGTCTTAGAAAAATTTTTGAAAATGTTTTTTGAAAAGACAATTCTTTTCAATTACTTTTACTTTTAGTACGTAAAAAACTTTCTTATACAATTTTCAATGACGTAAGTTACAAACAAAAAGAATTGCATAGTTTCGCAAAAAAAAATTTTTTTTCACTGTTTGAAATGTCTTAAAAAAATTTTTGAAAAGACAATTTTTTTCAATAATTGTCACTTTTAATACGTAAAACAACTTTCTTAGACAATTTTTAATGATGTTAGTTTCAAACAAAAAGAATTGGAAAGCTTCGGAATAAAATTTTTTTTTCACTGTATGAAATGACAATGTAATGTCTTGAAAACATTTTTGAAAAGGATTTTCAAAAAAAAATTTTTTTCTTGTGAATTGAAACTTTTTGTGTAGGATAAAATATCTTAGGCCATTTACAAGAACTTTAGTCAAAAAAAATAATTAGAGTGTGACTTTAACTTAAAATATACGCTATCTCCTTAAATAAAGCAGCTGCGCAGCTCTCAATGCAGGTATAAGCAATTCAATTATCTTTTGTTCATTGACAAATTTTTAACTTGAAACCAAGTTTTAGCGGTGTTAACACGTTTTGGAATAATAAAACAATATTACTGAACATCAAAATAAACTTTTGCATTAATAAAACAAATTTGAAAAATTTTCGTGTAAGTCGTCAGTTCGTGTAAGTCGTCACTTTTTCTGTTTCCCCTGGGGTGACGTTATCCAATTTCTACTGTAGCTTTAACGGTGCTAACATGTTTTGGAATGATAAAACAATATTACTGAACATAAAAATAAACTTTTGCAATATGAAGAAAACTTTGAAAAATTTTGAAAAAAATTCTTGTTCAATGTGTGCAATTTGCAATGAAATGTCTCAGGAAATTTTTTCAGTGGTTTCCACATGACTGGCTGCCATTATTAATGAAAATAAAAAAAAACTTTAATGTGTGCACTTTGCAATGAAATGTCTCAGGAGAATTCTTCAGTGGTTTCCACATGACTGGCTGCCATTATTAATGAACATAAAAAAAAACTTTAATGTGTGCAATTTGCAATGAAATGTCTCAGGAAAATTTTTCAGTGGTTTCCACATGACTGGCTGCCATTATTAATGAACATAAAAAAAACTTTAATGTGTGCAATTTTCAATGAAATGTCTCAGGAAAATTTTTCAGTGGTTTCGACATGACTGGCACCCTATTATTAATGAACAAAAAAAATCATTTTGCACTGTATGAAATTTCTTAGAAAAATTTTTTTGAAAAGACAATTTTTTTTCAATAATTTTCACTTTTAGCACGTAAAAAAACTTT
This sequence comes from Aplidium turbinatum, assembly GCF_918807975.1. Taxonomy (NCBI): domain Eukaryota; kingdom Metazoa; phylum Chordata; class Ascidiacea; order Aplousobranchia; family Polyclinidae; genus Aplidium; species Aplidium turbinatum. Next base: position 129,645 of record NC_137486.1, read on the forward strand.
GTTAGACAATTTTTAATGACGTTAGTTACAAACAAAAAGAATTGCATAGTTTCGCAAAAAAAAATTATTTTTCACTGTATGAAATGTCTTAGAAAAAGTTTTGAAAATTTTTTTGAAAACACAATTTTTTTCAATAATTGTCACTTTTAGTACGTAAAACAACTTTCTTAGACAATTTGTAATGACGTTAGTTTCAAACAAAAAGAATTGGAAAGCTTCGGAAAAAAAATTTTTTTTCACTGTATGAATTGACAATGTAATGTCTTAGAGAAATTTTTGAAGGAGATTTTCGAAAAAAAATTTTTTTCTTGATAATCGAAACTTTTTGTGTAGCAATTTGCAATAAAGTGTTTTAGGAAAATTTTTCAGTGGTTTCCACATGACTGGCTGCCATTATTAATGAACATAAAAAAAACTTTAATGTGGGCAATTTGCAATGAAATGTCTCAGGAAAATTTTTTAGTGGTTTCCACATGACTGGCTGCCATTATATATGAACATAAAAAAAAACTTTAATGTGTGCAGTTTGCAATGAAATGTCTCAGGAAAATTTTTCAGTGGTTTCCACATGACTGGCTGCCATTATTAATGAACATAAAAAAAAACTTAATGTGTGCAATTTGCAATGAAATGTCTCAGGAAAATTTTCAGTGGTTTCCACATGACTGGCTGCCATTATTAATGAACATAAAAAAAACTTTAATGTGTGCAATTTGCAATGAAATGTCTCAGGAAAATTTTTCAGTGGTTTCCACATGACTGGCTGCCATTATTAATGAACATAAAAAAAACTTTAATGTGTGCAATTTGCAATGAAATGTCTCAGGAAAATTTTTCAGAGATTTCCACATGACTGGCTGCCATTATTTATGAACATAAAAAAAACTTTAATGTGTGCAATTTGCAATGAAATGTTTCAGAAAAACTTTTCAGTGGTTTCCACATGACTGGCTGCCATTATTATTGAACATAAAAAAAAACTTTAATGTGTGCACTTTGCAATGAAATGTCTCAGGAAAATTTTTCAGTGGTTTCCACATGACTGGCTGCCATTATTAATAAACATAAAAAAAAACTTTAATGTGTGCAATTTGCAATGAAGTGTCTCAGGAAAATTTTTCAGTGGTTTCCACATGACTGGCTGCCATTATTAATGAACATTAAAAAAACTTTAATGTGTGCAATTTTCAATGAAATGTCTTAGGAAAAATTTTCAGTGGTTTCCACATGACTGGCTGCCATTATTAATGAACAAAAAAAATCATTTTGCACTGTATGAAATGCCTTAGAAAAATTTTTTTGAAAAAACCATTTTTTTTCAATAATTTTTACTTTTAGTACGTAAAAAAACTTTCTTAGACAATTTTTAATGACGTTAGTTACAAACAAAAAGAATTGCATAGTTTCGCAAAAAAAAATTATTTTTCATTGTATGAAATGTCTTAGAAAAAGTTTTGAAAATTTTTTTTGAAAAGACAATTTTTTCAATAATTGTCACTTTTAGTACGTAAAACAACTTTCTTAGACAATTTTTAATGACGTTTGTTTCAAACAAAAAGAATTGGAAAGCTTCGGAAAAAAATTTTTTTTTTACTGTATGAAATGACAATGTAATGTCTTAGAAAAATTTTTGAAGGAGATTTTCGAAAAAAAAATTTTTTCTTGATAATCGAAACTTTTTGTGTAGGATAAAACATCTTAGGCCATTTACAATAACTTTAGTCAAAAAAAATAATTAGAGTGTGACTTTAACTTAAAATATACGCTATCTCCTTAAATAAAGCAGCTGCACAGCTCTCAATGCAGGTATAAGCAATTCAATGAACTTTAGTTCATTGACAAATTTTTAACTTGAAACCTAGTTTTAGCGGTGCTAACACGTTTTACAATGATAAAACAATATTACTGAACATCAAAATAAACTTTTGCATTATGAAAGAAACTTTGAAAAATTTTCGTCTAAGTCGTCAGTTCGTGTAAGTCGTCACGTTTTCTGTTTCCCCTAAGGTGACGTTATCCAAGTTCTACTGTAGCTTTAGCGGTGCTAACATGTTTTGGAATGATAAAACAATATTACTGAACATAAAAATAAACTTTTGCAGTATGAAAAAAACTTTGAAAAATTTTGAAAAAAATTCTTGTTCAATGTGTGCAATTTGCAATGAAATGTCTCAGGAAAATTTTTCAGTGGTTTCCAAATGATTGGCTGCCATTATTAATGAAGATAAAAAAAAACTTTAATGTGTGCAATTTGCAATGAAATGTTTCAGGAAGATTTTTCAGTGGTTTCCACATGACTGGCTGCCATTATCAATGAACATAAAAAAAACTTTAAAGTGTGCAATTTGCAATGAAATGTCTCAAGAAAATTTTTCAGTGGTTTCCACATGACTGGCTGCCATTATTTATGAACATAAAGAATACTTTAATGTGTGCAATTTGCAATGAAATGTCTCAGAAAAACGTTTCAGTGGTTTCCACATGACTGGCTGCCATGAACATAAAAAAAAACTTTAATGTGTGCATTTTGCAATGAAATGTCTCAGAAAAACTTTTCAGTGGTTTCCACATGACTGGCTGCCATTATTATTGAACATAAAAAAAAACTTTAATGTGTGCACTTTGCAATGAAATGTCTCAGGAAAATTTTTCAGTGGTTTCCACATGACTGGCTGCCATTATTAATGAACATAAAAAAAAACTTTAATGTGTGCAATTTGCAATGAAATGTCTCAGGAAAATTTTTCAGTGGTTTCCACATGACTGGTTGCCATTATTTATGAACATAAAAAAAACTTTAATGTGTGCAATTTGCAATGAAATGTCTCAGGAAAATTTTTCAGTGGTTTCCACATGACTGGCTGCCATTATTATTGAAGATAAAAAAAAGCTTTAATGTGGGCAATTTGCAATGAAATGTCTCAGAAAAACTTTTCAGTGGTTTCACATGACTGGCTGCCATTATTATTGAACATAAAAAAAAACTTTAATGTGTGCACTTTGCAATGAAATGTCTCAGGAAAATTTTTCAGTGGTTTCCACATGACTGGCTGCCATTATTAATGAACATAAAAAAAAAATTTAATGTGTGCAATTTGCAATGAAATGTCTCAGGAAAATTTTTCAGTGGTTTCCACATGACTGGCTGCCATTATTTATGAACATAAAAAAAACTTTAATGTGTGCAATTTGCAATGAAATGTCTCAGGAAAATTTTTCAGTGGTTTCCACATGATTGGCTGCCATTATTAATGAAGATAAAAAAAAACTTTAATGTGTGCAATTTGCAATGAAATGTCTCAGAAAAACTTTTCAGTGGTTTCACATGACTGGCTGCCATTATTATTGAACATAAAAAAAAACTTTAATGTGTGCACTTTGCAATGAAATGTCTCAGGAAAATTTTTCAGTGGTTTTCACATGACTGGCTGCCATTATTAATAAACATGAAAAAAAAACTTTAATGCGTGCAATTTGCAATGAAGTGTCTCAGGAAAATTTTTCAGTGGTTTCCACATGACTGGCTGCCATTATTAATGAACATAAAAAAAAACTTTAATGTGGGCAACTTGCAATGAAATGTCTCAGGAAAATTTTTTAGTGGTTTCCACATGATTGGCTGCCATTATTTATGAACATAAAAAAAAACTTTAATGTGTGCAGTTTGCAATGAAATGTCTCAGTGAAGTTTTTCAGTGGTTTCCACATGACTGGCTGCCATTATTAATGAACAGAAAAAAAATTTAATGTGTGCACATTGCAATGAAATGTCTCAGGAAAATGTTTCAGTGGTTTCCACATGACTGGCTGCCATTATTAATGAACATAAAAAAAAACTTTAATGTGTGCAATTCGCAATGAAATGTCTCAGGAAAATTTTTCAGTGGTTTCCACATGACTGGCTGCCATTATTAATGAACATAAAAAAATCTTTAATGTGTGCAACTTTCAATGAAATGTCTCAGGAAAAATTTTCAGTGGTTTCCACATGACTGGCACTCTATTATTAATGAACAAAAAAAATCATTTTGCACTGTATGAAATGTCTTAGAAAAATTTTTTTGAAAAGACAATTTTTTTTCAATAATTTTCACTTTTAGTACGTAAAAAAACTTTCTTTGACAATTTTTAATGACGTTTGTTTCAAACAAAAAGAATTAGACAGGTTGGTAACAAAAAATTATTTTTCACTGTATGAAATGTCTTGGAAAAATTTTTGAAAGTTTTTTTTGAATAGACAATTTTCAATAATTGTCACTTTTAGTACGTAAAACAACTTTCTTAGACAATTTTTAATGACGTTAGTTTCAAACAAAAAGAATTGAAAAGCTTCGGAATTACAATTTTTTTTTTCACTGTATGAAATGACAATGCAATGTCTTGGAAAAATTTTTTAAAAAGATTTTCGAAAAAAAATTTTTTTCTTGATAATCGAACTTTTTGTGTAGGATAAAATATCTTAGGCCATTTACAATAACTTAAGTCAAAAAAAATAATTAGAGTGGGACTTTAACTTAAAATATACGCTATCTCCTTAAATAAAGCAGCTGCGCAGCTCTCAATGCAGGTATAAGCAATTCAATGAACTTTTGTTCATTGACAAATTTTTAACTTGAAACCAAGTTTTAGCGGTGCTAACACGTTTTGGAATGATAAAACAATATTACTGAACATAAAAATAAACTTTTGCAGTAGAAAAAAAATTTTGAAAAACTTTGAAAAAAATTCTTGTTCAATGTGTGCAATGAGTTATGAAATGTCTTATAAAAAGTTTTGCAAACGATTTTTGATTTTTTCAATACTGTTCACTTTTAGTACGTAAAACAACTTTCTTATACAATTTTTAATGACGTTAGTTTCAAACAAAAAGAATTGGAAAGCTTCGGAATAAAATTTTTTTTTCACTGTATGAAATGACAATGTAATGTCTTAGAAAAATTTTTGAAAAAGATTTTCAAAAAAAAATTTTTTAACTTGATAAATAAAACTTTTTGTGTAGGATAAAACATCTTAGGCCATTTACAATAACTTTAGTCAAAAAAAATAATTAGAGTGTGACTTTAACTTAAAATATACGCCATCTCCTTAAATAAAGCAGCTGCACAGCTCTCAATGCAGGTATAAGCAATTCAATGAACTTTTGTTCATTGACAAATTTTTAACTTGAAACCTAGTTTTAGCGGTGCTAACACGTTTTACAATGATAAAACAATATTACTAAACATCAAAATAAACTTTTGCATTATGAAAGAAACGTTGAAAAATTTTCGTGTAAGTCGTCAGTTCGTGTAAGTCGTCACGTTTTCTTTTTCCCATGAGGTGACGTTATCCAAGTTCTACTGTACCTTTAGCGGTGCTAACATGTTTTGGAATGATAAAACAATATTACTGAACATAAAAATAAACTTTTGCGGTATGAAAAAACTTTAAAAAATTTTGAAAAAAATTCTTGTTCAATGTGTGCAATTTGCAATGAAATGTCTCAGGAAAATTTTTCAGTGGTTTCCACATGATTGGCTGCCATTATTAATGAAGATAAAAAAAAACTTTAATGTGTGCAATTTGCAATGAAATGTTTCAGGAAAATTTTTCAGTGGTTTCCACATGACTGGCTGCCATTATTAATGAACATAAAAAAAACTTTAAAGTGTGCAATTTGCAATGAAATGTCTCAGGAAAATTTTTCAGTGGTTTCCACATGACTGGCTGCCATTATTTATGAACATAAAAAAACTTTAATGTGTGCAATTTGCAATGAAATGTCTCAGAAAAACTTTTCAGTGGTTTCCACATGACTGGCTGCCATTATTATTGAACATAAAAAAAAATTTAATGTGTGCACTTTGCAATGAAATGTCTCAGGAAAATTTTTCAGTGGTTTCCACATGACTGGCTGCCATTATTAATAAACATAAAAAAAAACTTTAATGTGTGCAAATTGCAATGAAGTGTCTCAGGAAAACTTTTCAGTGGTTTCCACATGACTGGCTGCCATTATTAATGAACATAAAAAAAAACTTTAATGTGTGCAATTTGCAATGAAATGTCTCAGGAAAATTTTTTAGTGGTTTCCACATGACTGGCTGCCATTATTAATGAACATAAAAAAAACTTTAATGTGTGCAATTTGCAATGAAATGTCTCAGGAAAATTTTTCAGTGGTTTCCACATGATTGGCTGCCATTATTAATGAAGATAAAAAAGAACTTTAATGTGTGCAATTTGCAATGAAATGTCTCAGGAAAATTTTTCAGTGGTTTCCACATGACTGGCTGCCATTATTAATGAACATAAAAAAAACTTTAATGTGTGCAATTTGCAATGAAATGTCTCAGGAAAATTGTTCAGTGGTTTCCACATGACTGGCTGCCATTATTAATAAACATAAAAAAAACATTAATGTGTGCAATTTGCAATGAAATGTCTCAGAAAAACTTTTCAGTGGTTTCCACATGACTGGCTGCCATTATTCTTGAACATAAAAAAAAACTTTAATGTGTGCACTTTGCAATGAAATGTCTCAAGAAAATTTTTCAGTGGTTTCCACATGACTGGCTGCCATTATTAATAAACATAAAAAAAAACTTTAATGTGTGCAATTTGCAATGAAATGTCTCAGGAAAATTATTCAGTGGTTTCCACATGACTGGCTGCCATTATTAATGAACATAAAAATAAACTTTAATGTGTGCAATTTGCAATGAAATGTCTCAGGAAAATTTTTCAGAGGTTTCCACATGATTGGCTGCCATTATTAATGAACATAAAAAAAATTTAATGTGTGCAGTTTGCAATGAAATGTCTCAGGAAAACTTTTCAGTTGTTTCCACATGACTGGCTGCCATTATTAATGAACATAAAAAAAATTTAATGTGTGCACTTTGCAATGAAATGTCTCAAAAAAACTTTTCAGTGGTTTCCACATGATTGGCTGCCATTATTAATGAAGATAAAAAAAAACTTTAATGTGTGCAATTTTCAATGAAATGTCTCAGGAAAATTTTTCATTGGTTTCCACATGACTGGCTGCCATTATTAATAAACATAAAAAAAAACTTTAATGTGTGCAATTTGCAATGAAGTGTCTCAGGAAAATTTTTCAGTGGTTTCCACATGACTGGCTGCCATTATTAATGAACATAAAAAAAAACTTTAATGTGGGCAATTTGCAATGAAATGTCTCAGAAAAATTTTTCAGTGGTTTCCACATGACTGGCTGCCATTATTAATGAACATAAAAAAAACTTTAATGTGTGCAATTTGCAATGAAATGTCTCAGGAAAATTTTTCAGTGGTTTCCACATGATTTGCTGCCATTATTAATGAAAATAAAAAAAAACTTTATTGTGTGCAATTTGCAATGAAATGTCTCAGGAAAAATTTTCAGTGGTTTCCACATGACTGGCTGCCATTATTAATGAACATAAAAAAAACTTTAATGTGTGCAATTTGCAATGAAATGTCTCAGGAAAATTTTTCAGTGGTTTCCACATGACTGGCTGCCATTATTTATGAACATAAAAAAAACTTTAATGTGTGCAATTTGCAATGAAATGTGTCAGAAAAACTTTTTAATGGTTTCCACATGACTGGCTGCCATTATTATTGAACATAAAAAAAAACTTTAATGTGTGCACTTTGCAATGAAATGTCTCAGAAAAAATTTTCAGTGGTTTCCACATGACTGGCTGCCATTATTAATACACATAAAAAAAAACTTTAATGTGTGCACTTTGCAATGAAGTGTCTCAGGAAAATTTTTCAGAGGTTTCCACATGACTGGCTGCCATTATTAATGAACATCAAAATAAACTTTAATGTGGGCAATTTGCAATGAAATGTCTCAGGAAAATTTTTCAGTGGTTTCCACATGACTGCCTGGCATTATTTATGAACATAAAAAAAAACTTTAATGTTTGCAGTTTGCAATGAAATGTCTCAGGAAATTTTTCAGTGGTTTCCACATGACTGGCTGCCATTATTAATGAACATAAATAAAACTTTAATGTAAGTTTTTTTACGTACTAAAAGTGAAAATTATTGAAAAAAAATTGTCTTTTCAAAAAAAATTGTTCTAAGACATTTGATACAGTGCAAAATGATTTTTTTTGTTCATTAATAATAGGGTGCCAGTCATGTGGAAACCACTGAAAAATTTTCCTGAGACATTTCATTGCAAACTGCACACATTAAAGTTTTTTTTATGTTCATTAATAATGGCAGCCAGTCATGTGGAAACCACTGAAAAATTTTCCTGAGACATTTCATTGCAAATTGCACACATTAAAGTTTTTTTTTATTTTCAATAATAATGGCAGCCAATCATGTGGAAACCACTGAGAAAATTTCCTGAGACATTTCATTGCAAAGTGCACACATTAAAGTTTTTTTTTATGTTCATTAATAATGGCAGCCAGTCATGTGGAAACCTCTGAAAAAATTTCCTGAGACATTTCATTGCAAATTGCACACATTGAACAAGAATTTTTTTCAAAATTTTTCAAAATTTTTTTCATACTGCAAAAGTTTATTTTTATGTTCAGTAATATTGTTTTATCATTCCAAAACATGTTAGCACCGCTAAAGCTACAGTAGAAGTTGGATAACGTCACCCCAGAGGAAGCAGAAAAAGTGACGACTTACACGAACTGACGACTTACACGAAAATTTTTCAAATTTGTTTTAATAATGCAAAAGTTTATTTTGATGTTCAGTAATATTGTTTTATTATTATAAAACGTGTTAGCACCGCTAAAACTTGGTTTCAAGTTAAAAACTTGTCAATGAACAAAAGTTCATTGAATTGCTTATACCTGCATTGAGAGCTGCGCAGCTGCTTTATTTAAGGAGATAGCGTATATTTTAAGTTAAAGTCACACTCTAATTATTTTTTTTGACTAAAGTTATTGTAAATGGCCTAAGAGATTTTATCTTACACAAAAAGTTTCGATTATCAAGAAAAAATTTTTTTTTGAAAATCTTTTTCAAAAATTTTTTCAAGACATTACATTGTCATTTTATACAGTGAAAAAAAAATTTTATTCCTAAGCTTTCCAATTCTTTTTGTTTGAAACTAACGTCATTAAAAATTGTCTAAGAAAGTTGTTTTACGTACTAAAAGTGAACAGTATTGAAAAAATCAAAAATCGTTTGCAAAATTTTTTATAAGACATTTCATAACTCATTGCACACATTGAACAAGAACTTTTTTCAAAGTTTTTCAAAATTTTTTCCTACTGCAAAAGTTTATTTTTATTATCAGTATTATTGTTTTATCATTCCAAAACGTGTTAGCACCGCTAAAACTTGGTTTCAAGTTAAAAATTTGTCAATGAACAAAAGTTCATTGAATTGCTTATACCTGCATTGAGAGCTGCGCAGCTGCTTTATTTAAGGAGATAGCGTATATTTTAAGTTAAAGTCGCACTCTAACTATTTTTTTTGACTTAAGTTATTGTAAATGGCCTAAGATATTTTATCCTACACAAAAAGTTTCGATTATCAAGAAAAAATTTTTTTTTCGAAAATCTCCTTCAAAAGTTTTTCTAAGACATTACATTGTCATTTCATACAGTGAAAAAAAATTTTTTTTCCGAAGCTTTTCAATTCTTTTTGTTTGAAACTAACATCATTAAAAATTGTCTAAGAAAGTTGTTTTACGTACTAAAAGTGACAATTATTGAAAAAAATTGTCTTTTCAAAAAAAATTTTCAAAAATTTTTCTAACACATTTGATACAGTGAAAAATAATTTTTTTTTGCGAAACTATGCAATTCTTTTTGTTTGTAACTAACGGCATTAAAAATTGTATAAGAAAGTTTTTTTACGTACTAAAAGTAAAAGTTATTGAAAAGAATTGTCTTTTTAAAAAACATTTTCAAAAATTTTTCTAAGACATTTCATACAGTGAAAAATAATTTTTTTTACGAAATTGTGTAATTCTTTTTGTGTGAAACTAACGTCATTAAAAATTGTCTTAGAAAGTTTTTTTACGTACTAAAAGTGAAAATTATTGAAAAAAAATTGTCTTTTCAAAAAATTTTTCTAAGACATTTCATACAGTGCAAAATGATTTTTTTTGTTCATTAATAATAGGGTGCCAGTCATGTGGAAACCACTGAAAAATTTTCCTGAGACATTTCATTGCAAAGTGCACTCATTAAAGTTTTTTTTTATGTTTATTAATAATGGCAGCCAGTCATGTGGAAACCAATGAAAAATTTTCCTGAGACACTTCATTGCAAATTGCACACATTAAAGTTTTTTTTATGTTCATTAATAATGGCAGCCAGTCATGTGGAAACCACTGAGATATTTTCCTGAGACACTTCATTGCAAATTGCACACATTAAAGTTTTTTTTTATGTTTATTAATAATGGCAGCCAGTCATGTGGAAACCAATGAAAAATTTTCCTGAGACATTTCATTGCAAAGTGCACTCATTAAAGTTTTTTTTTATGTTCAATAATAATGGCAGCCAGTCATGTGGAAACCACTGAAAAGTTTTTCTGAGACACTTCATTGCAAATTGCACACATTAAAGTTTTTTTATGTTCATAAATAATGGCAGCCAGTCATGTGGAAACCTCTGAAAAATTTTCCTGAGACATTTCATTGCAAATTGCACACATTAAAGTTTTTTTTATGTTCATTAATAATGGCAGCCAGTCATGTGGAAACCACTGAAAAATTTTCCTGAGACATTTCATTGCAAATTGCACACATTAAAGTTTTTTTTTATCTTCATTAATAATGGCAGCCAATCATGTGAAAACCACTGAAAAATTTTCCTGAGATATTTCATTGCAAATTGCACACATTGAACAAGAATTTTTTTCAAAAATTTTCAAAGTTTTTTTCATACTGCAAAAGTTTATTTTTATGTTCAGTAATATTGTTTTATCATTCCAAAACATGTTAGCACTGCTAAAGCTACAGTAGAACTTGGATAACGTCACCTCAAGGGAAACAGAAAACGTGACGACTTACACGAACTGACGACTTACACGAAAATTTTTCAAAGTTTCTTTCATAATGCAAAAGTTTATTTTGATGTTCAGTAATATTGTTTTATCATTGTAAAACGTGTTAGCACCGCTAAAACTAGGTTTCAAGTTAAAAATTTGTCAATGAACAAAAGTTCATTGAATTGCTTATACCTGCATTGAGAGCTGTGCAGCTGCTTTATTTAAGGAGATAGCGTATATTTTAAGTTAAAGTCGCACTCTAATTATTTATTTTGACTTAAGTTTTTGTAAATGGCCTAAGATGTTTTATCCTACACAAAAAGTTTTATTTATCAAGAAAAAAAAATTTTTTGAAAATTTTTTTCAAAAATTTTTCCAAGACATTGCATTGTCATTTCATACAGTGAAATAAAAAATTTTTTCCGAAGCTTTCCAATTCTTTTTGTTTGAAACAAACGTCATTAAAAATTGTCTAAGAAAGTTGTTTTACGTACTAAAATAGACAATTATTGAAAAAAATTGTCTTTTCAAAAAAAATTTTCAAAAATTTTTCTAAGACATTTCATACAGTGCAAAATGATTTTTTTTGTTCATTAATAATAGGGCGCCAGTCATGTGGAAACCACTGAAAATTTTTCCTGAGACATTTCATTGAAAATTGCACACATTAAAGTTTTTTTTATGTTCATTAATAATGGCAGCCAATCATGTGGAAACCACTGAAACATTTTCCTGAGACATTTCATTGCAAAGTGCACACATTAAAGTTTTTTTTATGTTCATTAATAATGGCAGCCAGTCATGTAGAAACCACTGAAAAACTTCCCTGAGACATTTCATTGCAAACTGCACACATTAAAGTTTTTTTTATGGTCATTAATAATGGCAGCCAGTCATGTGGAAACCACTAAAAAATTTTCCTGAGACATTTCATTGCAAATTGCCCACATTAAAGTTTTTTTTTATGTTCATTAATAATGGCAGCCAGTCATGTGGAAACCACTGAAAAATTTTCCTGAGACACTTCATTGCAAAGTGCACACATTAAAGTTTTTTTTTATGTTCAATAATAATGGCAGCCAGTCATGTGAAACCACTGAAAAGTTTTTCTGAGACATTTCATTGCAAATTGCACACATTAAAGTTTTTTTTATGTTCATAAATAATGGCAGCCAGTCATGTGGAATCCACTGAAAAATTTTCCTGAGACATTTCATTGCAAATTGCACACATTAAAGTTTTTTTTTATCTTCATTAATAATGGCAGCCAATCATGTGGAAACCACTGAAAAATTTTCCTGAGACATTTCATTGCAAATTGCACACATTAAAGTTTTTTTTATGTTCATTAATAATGGCAGCCAGTCATGTGGAAACCACTGAAAAATTTTCCTGAGACATTTCATTGCAAATTGCACACATTAAAGTTTTTTTTTATGTTGATTAATAATGGCAGCCAGTCATGTAAAAACCACTGAAAAATTTTCCTGAGACACTTCATTGCAAATTGCACACATTAAAGTTTTTTTTTATGTTCATTAATAATGGCAGCCAGTCATGTGGAAACCACTGAAAAATTTTCCTGAGACATTTCATTGCAAATTGCACACATTAAAGTTTTTTTTTATGTTCATTAATAATGGCAGCCAGTCATGTGGAAACCACTGAAAAATTTTCCTGAGACATTTCATTGCAAACTGCACACATTAAAGTTTTTTTTTATGTTCATTAATAATGGCAGCCAGTCATGTGGAAACCACTGAAAAATTTTCCTGAGACACTTCATTGCAAATTGCACACATTAAAGTTTTTTTTTATGTTTATTAATAATGGCAGCCAGTCATGTGGAAACCACTGAAAAATTTTCCTGAGACATTTCATTGCAAAGTGCACACATTAAAGTTTTTTTTTATGTTAAATAATAATGGCAGCCAGTCATGTGGAAACCACTGAAAAAGTTTTTCTGAGACATTTCATTGCAAATTGCACACATTAAAGTTTTTTTTTATGTTCATAAACAATGGCAGCCAGTCATGTGGAAACCACTGAAAAATTTTCCTGAGACATTTCATTGCAAATTGCACACATTAAAGTTTTTTTTTATCTTCATTAATAATGGCAGCCAATCATGTGGAAACCACTGAAACATTTTCCTGAGACATTTCATTGCAAAGTGCACACATTAAAATTTTTTTTATGTTCATTAATAATGGCAGCCAGTCATGTAGAAATCACTGAAAAATTTCCCTGAGACATTTCATTGCAAACTGCACTCATTAAAGTTTTTTTTTATGTTCATAAATAATGGCAGCCAGTCATGTGGAAACCACTAAAAAATTTTCCTGAGACATTTCATTGCAAATTGCCCACATTAAAGTTTTTTTTATGTTCATTAATAATGGCAGCCAGTCATGTGGAAACCACTGAAAAATTTTCCTGAGACATTTCATTGCAAATTGCACACATTAAAGTTTTTTTTATGTTCATAAATAATGGCAGCCAGTCATGTGGAATCCACTGAAAAATTTTCCTGAGACATTTCATTGCAAATTGCACACATTAAAGTTTTTTTTTATCTTCATTAATAATGGCAGCCAATCATGTGGAAACCACTGAAAAATTTTCCTGAGACATTTCATTGCAAATTGCACACATTAAAGTTTTTTTTATGTTCATTAATAATGGCAGCCAGTCATGTGGAAACCACTGAAAAATTTTCCTGAGACATTTCATTGCAAATTGCACACATTAAAGTTTTTTTTTATGTTGATTAATAATGGCAGCCAGTCATGTGAAAACCACTGAAAAATTTTCCTGAGACACTTCATTGCAAATTGCACACATTAAAGTTTTTTTTTATGTTTATTAATAATGGCAGCCAGTCATGTGGAAACCACTGAAAAATTTTCCTGAGACATTTCATTGCAAATTGCACACATTAAATTTTTTTTTATGTTCATTAATAATGGCAGCCAGTCATGTGGAAACCACTGAAAAATTTTCCTGAGACATTTCATTGCAAACTGCACACATTAAAGTTTTTTTTTATGTTCATAAATAATGGCAGCCAGTCATGTGGAAACCACTAAAAAATTTTCCTGAGACATTTCATTGCAAATTGCCCACATTAAAGTTTTTTTTTATGTTCAATAATAATGGCAGCCAGTCATGTGGAAACCACTGAAAAATTTTCGTGAGACACTTCATTGCAAATTGCACACATTAAAGTTTTTTTTTATGTTTATTAATAATGGCAGCCAGTCATGTGGAAACCACTGAAAAATTTTCCTGAGACATTTCATTGCAAAGTGCACACATTAAAGTTTTTTTTTATGTTAAATAATAATGGCAGCCAGTCATGTGGAAACCACTGAAAAGTTTTTCTGAGACATTTCATTGCAAATTGCACACATTAAAGTTTTTTTTATGTTCATAAATAATGGCAGCCAGTCATGTGGAAACCACTGAAAAATTTTCCTGAGACATTTCATTGCAAATTGCACACATTAAAGTTTTTTTTATGTTCATTAATAATGGCAGCCAATCATGTGGAAACCACTGAAAAACTTTCCTGAGACATTTCATTGCAAATTGCACACATAAAAGTTTTTTTTTGTCTTCATTAATAATGGCAGCCATTCATGTGGAAACCACTGAAAAATTTTCCTGAGACATTTCATTGCAAATTGCACACATTGAACAAGAATTTTTTTCAAAATTTTTTAAAGTTTTTTTTTTACTGCAAATGTTTATTTTATGCTCAGTAATATTGTTTTATCATTCCAAAACATGTTAGCACCGCTAAAGCTACAGTAGAACTTGGATATCGTCACCCCAGGGGAAACAGAAAAAGTGACGACTTACACGAACTGACGACTTACACGAAAACTTTTCAAAGTTTCTTTCATAATGCAAAAGTTTATTTTGATGTTCAGTAATATTGTCTTATCATTGCAAAACGTGTTAGCACCGCTAATACTTATTTTCAAGTTAAAAAATTCTTTTTTGAAAATCTTTTTCAAAAATTTTTTCAAGACATTACATTTGTCATTTCATACAGTGAAAAAATAATTTTATTCCGAAGCTTTCCAATTCTTGTTGTTTGAAACTAACGTCATTAAAAATTGTCTAAGAAAGTTTTTTTACGTACTAAAAGTGAACAGTATTGAAAAAATCAAAAATCGTTTGCAAAATTTTTATAAGACATTTCATAACTCATTGCACACATTGAACAAGAATTTTTTTCAAAGTTTTTCAAAATTTTTTTCCTACTGCAAAAGTTTATTTTTATGTTCAGTAATATTGTTTTATCATTCCAAAACGTGTTAGCACCGCTAAAACTTGGTTTCAAGTTAAAAATTTGTCAATGAACAAAAGTTCATTGAATTGCTTATACCTGCATTGAGAGCTGCGCAGCTGCTTTATTTAAGGAGATAGCGTATATTTTAAGTTAAAGTCGCACTCTAATTATTATTTTTGACTAAAGTTATTGTAAATGGCCTAAGATATTTTATCCTACACAAAAAGTTTCGATTATCAAGAAAAAAATTTTTTTTCGAAAATCTCCTTCAAAAATTTTTCTAAGACATTACATTGTCATTTCATACAGTGAAAAAAAATTTTTTTTCCGAAACTTTCCAATTCTTTTTGTTTGAAACTAACATCATTAAAAATTGTCTAAGAAAGTTGTTTTACGTACTAAAAGTGACAATTATTGAAAAAAATTGTCTTTTCAAAAAAAATTTTCAAAAATTTTTCTAAGACATTTCATACAGTGAAAAATAATTTTTTTTTGCGAAACTATGTAATTCTTTTTGTTTGTAACTAACGTCATTAAAAATTGTATAAGAAAGTTTTTTTACGTACTAAAAGTAAAAGTTATTGAAAAAAATTGTCTTTTCAAAAAACATTTTCAAAAATTTTTCTAAGACATTTCATACAGTGAAAAATAATTTTTTTTTACGAACCTGTCTAATTCTTTTTGTTTGAAACTAACGTCATTAAAAATTGTCTAAGAAAGTTTTTTTACGTACTAAAAGTGAAAATTATTGAAAAAAAATTGTCTTTTCAGAAAAAATTTTCTAAGACATTTCATGCAGTGCAAAATGATTTTTTTTGTTAATTAATAATAGGGTGCCAGTCATGTGGAAACCACTGAAAATTTTTCCTGAGATATTTTATTGAAAGTTGCACACATTAAAGTTTTTTTTATGTTCATTAATAATGGCAGCCAGTCATGTGGAAACCACTGAAAAATTTTCCTGAGACATTTCATTGCAAATTGCACACATTAAAGTTTTTTTTTATCTTCATTAATAATGGCAGCCAATCATGTGGAAACCACTGAAACATTTTCCTGAGACATTTCATTGCAAAGTGCACACATTAAAGTTTTTTTTATGTTCATTAATAATGGCAGCCAGTCATGTAGAAACCACTGAAAAATTTCCCTGAGATATTTCATTGCAAACTGCACACATTAAAGTTTTTTTTTATGTTCATAAATAATGGCAGCCAGTCATGTGGAAACCACTAAAAAATTTTCCTGAGACATTTCATTGCAAATTGCCCACATTAAATTTTTTTTTATGTTCATTAATAATGGCAGCCAGTCATGTGGAAACCACTGAAAAATTTTCCTGAGACACTTCATTGCAAAGTGCACACATTAAAGTTTTTTTTTATGTTCAATAATAATGGCAGCCAGTCATGTGAAACCACTGAAAAGTTTTTCTGAGACATTTCATTGCAAATTGCACACATTAAAGTTTTTTTTATCTTCATAAATAATGGCAGCCAGTCATGTGGAATCCACTGAAAAATTTTCCTGAGACATTTCATTGCAAATTGCACACATTAAAGTTTTTTTTTATCTTCATTAATAATGGCAGCCAATCATGTGGAAACTACTGAAAAATTTTCCTGAGACATTTCATTGCAAATTGCACACATTAAAGTTTTTTTTATGTTCATTAATAATGGCAGCCAGTCATGTGGAAACCACTGAAAAATTTTCCTGAGACATTTCATTGCAAATTGCACACATTAAAGTTTTTTTTTATGTTGATTAATAATGGCAGCCAGTCATGTGAAAACCACTGAAAAATTTTCCTGAGACACTTCATTGCAAATTGCACACATTAAAGTTTTTTTTTATGTTCATTAATAATGGCAGCCAGTCATGTGGAAACCACTGAAAAATTTTCCTGAGACATTTCATTGCAAATTGCACACATTAAAGTTTTTTTTTATGTTCATTAATAATGGCAGCCAGTCATGTGGAAACCACTGAAAAATTTTCCTGAGACATTTCATTGCAAACTGCACACATTAAAGTTTTTTATGTTCATAAATAATGGCAGCCAGTCATGTGGAAACCACTAAAAAATTTTCCTGAGACATTTCATTGCAAATTGCACACATTAAAGTTTTTTTTTATGTTCATTAATAATGGCAGCCAGTCATGTGGAAACCAATGAAAAATTTTCCTGAGACACTTCATTGCAAATTGCACACATTAAAGTTTTTTTTTATGTTTATTAATAATGGCAGCCAGTCATGTGGAAACCACTGAAAAATTTTCCTGAGACATTTCATTGCAAAGTGCACACATTAAAGTTTTTTTTTATGTTAAATAATAATGGCAGCCAGTCATGTGGAAACCACTGAAAAAGTTTTTCTGAGACATTTCATTGCAAATTGCACACATTAAAGTTTTTTTTTATGTTCATAAATAATGGCAGCCAGTCATGTGGAAACCACTAAAAAATTTTCCTGAGACATTTCATTGCAAATTGCACACATTAAAGTTTTTTTTTATCTTCATTAATAATGGCAGCCAATCATGTGGAAACCACTGAAACATTTTCCTGAGACATTTCATTGCAAAGTGCACACATTAAAGCTTTTTTTTATGTTTATTAATAATGGCAGCCAGTCATGTAGAAACCACTGAAAAATTTCCCTGAGACATTTCATTGCAAACTGCACACATTAAAGTTTTTTTTTATGTTCATAAATAATGGCAGCCAGTCATGTGGAAACCACTAAAAAATTTTCCTGAGACATTTCATTGCAAATTGCCCACATTAAAGTTTTTTTTATGTTCATTAATAATGGCAGCCAGTCATGTGGAAACCACTGAAAAGTTTTCCTGAGACACTTCATTGCAAAGTGCACACATTAAAGTTTTTTTTTATGTTCAATAATAATGGCAGCCAGTCATGTGAAACCACTGAAAAATTTTTCTGAGACATTTCATTGCAAATTGCACACATTAAAGTTTTTTTTATGTTCATAAATAATGGCAGCCAGTCATGTGGAATCCACTGAAAAGTTTTCCTGAGACATTTCATTGCAAATTGCACACATTAAAGTTTTTTTTTATCTTCATTAATAATGGCAGCCAGTCATGTGGAATCCACTGAAAAGTTTTCCTGAGACATTTCATTGCAAATTGCACACATTAAAGTTTTTTTTATGTTCATTAATAATGGCAGCCAGTCATGTGGAAACCACTGAAAAATTTTCCTGAGACATTTCATTGCAAATTGCACACATTAAAGTTTTTTTTATGTTGATTAATAATGGCAGCCAGTCATGTGAAAACCACTGAAAAATTTTCCTGAGACACTTCATTGCAAATTGCACACATTAAAGTTTTTTTTATGTTTATTAATAATGGCAGCCAGTCATGTGGAAACCACTGAAAAATTTTCCTGAGACATTTCATTGCAAATTGCACACATTAAATTTTTTTTTATGTTCATTAATAATGGCAGCCAGTCATGTGGAAACCACTGAAAAATTTTCCTGAGACATTTCATTGCAAACTGCACACATTAAAGTTTTTTTTTATGTTCATAAATAATGGCAGCCAGTCATGTGGAAACCACTAAAAAATTTTCCTGAGACATTTCATTGCAAATTGCCCACATTAAAGTTTTTTTTTATGTTCATTAATAATGGCAGCCAGTCATGTGGAAACCACTGAAAAATTTTCCTGAGACACTTCATTGCAAATTGCACACATTAAAGTTTTTTTTTATGTTTATTAATAATGGCAGCCAGTCATGTGGAAACCACTGAAAAATTTTCCTGAGACATTTCATTGCAAAGTGCACACATTAAAGTTTTTTTTTATGTTAAATAATAATGGCAGCCAGTCATGTGGAAACCACTGAAAAGTTTTTCTGAGACATTTCATTGCAAATTGCACACATTAAAGTTTTTTTTTATGTTCATAAATAATGGCAGCCAGTCATGTGGAAACCACTGAAAAATTTTCCTGAGACATTTCATTGCACACACTTAAGCACACATTAAAGTTTTTTTTATGTTCATTAATAATGGCAGCCAGTCATGTGGAAACCACTGAAAAATTTTCCTGAGACATTTCATTGCAAATTGCACACATAAAAGTTTTTTTTTGTCTTCATTAATAATGGCAGCCATTCATGTGGAAACCACTGAAAAATTTTCCTGAGACATTTCATTGCAAATTGCACACATTGAACAAGAATTTTTTTCAAAATTTTTTAAAGTTTTTTTTTTACTGCAAAAGTTTATTTTATGCTCAGTAATATTGTTTTATCATTCCAAAACATGTTAGCACCGCTAAAGCTACAGTAGAACTTGGATATCGTCACCCCAGGGGAAACAGAAAAAGTGACGACTTACACGAACTGACGACTTACACGAAAACTTTTCAAAGTTTCTTTCATAATGCAAAAGTTTATTTTGATGTTCAGTAATATTGTCTTATCATTGCAAAACGTGTTAGCACCGCTAATACTTATTTTCAAGTTAAAAAATTCTTTTTTGAAAATCTTTTTCAAAAATTTTTTCAAGACATTACATTGTCATTTCATACAGTGAAAAAAAAAATTTATTCCGAAGCTTTCCAATTCTTTTTGTTTGAAACTAACGTCATTAAAAATTGTCTAAGAAAGTTTTTTTACGTACTAAAAGTGAACAGTATTGAAAAAATCAAAAATCGTTTGCAAAATTTTTATAAGACATTTCATAACTCATTGCACACATTGAACAAGAATTTTTTTCAAAGTTTTTCAAAATTTTTTTCCTACTGCAAAAGTTTATTTTTATGTTCAGTAATATTGTTTTATCATTCCAAAACGTGTTAGCACCGCTAAAACTTGGTTTCAAGTTAAAAATTTGTCAATGAACAAAAGTTCATTGAATTGCTTATACCTGCATTGAGAGCTGCGCAGCTGCTTTATTTAAGGAGATAGCGTATATTTTAAGTTAAAGTCGCACTCTAATTATTATTTTTGACTTAAGTTATTGTAAATGGCCTAAGATATTTTATCCTACACAAAAAGTTTCGATTATCAAGAAAAAAATTTTTTTTCGAAAATCTCCTTCAAAAATTTTTCTAAGACATTACATTGTCATTTCATACAGTGAAAAAAAATTTTTTTTCCGAAACTTTCCAATTCTTTTTGTTTGAAACAAACATCATTAAAAATTGTCTAAGAAAGTTGTTTTACGTACTAAAAGTGACAATTATTGAAAAAAATTGTTTTTTCAAAAAAATTTTCAAAAATTTTTCTAAGACATTTCATACAGTGAAAAATAATTTTTTTTTGCGAAACAATGCAATTCTTTTTGTTTGTAACTAACGTCATTAAAAATTGTATAAGAAAGTTTTTTTACGTACTAAAAATAAAAGTTATTGAAAAAAATTGTCTTTTCAAAAAACATTTTCAAAAATTTTTCTAAAACATTTCATACAGTGAAAAATAATTTTTTTTTACGAACCTGTCTAATTCTTTTTGTTTGAAACTAACGTCATCAAAATTGTCTAAGAAAGTTTTTTTACGTACTAAAAGTGAAAATTATTGAAAAAAAATTGTCTTTTCAAAAAAAATTTTCTAAGACATTTCATACAGTGCAAAATGATTTTTTTTGTTAATTAATAATAGGGTGCCAGTCATGTGGAAACCACTGAAAATTTTTCCTGAGATATTTCATTGAAAGTTGCACACATTAAAGATTTTTTTATGTTCATTAATAATGGCAGCCAGTCATGTGGAAACCACTGAAAAATTTTCCTGAGACACTTCATTGCAAATTGCACACATTAAAGTTTTTTTTTATGTTTATTAATAATGGCAGCCAGTCATGTGGAAACCACTGAAAAATTTTCCTGAGACATTTCATTGCAAATTGCACACATTAAAGTTTTTTTTATGTTCTATAATAATGGCAGCCAGTCATGTGGAATCCACTGAAAAATTTTCCTGAGACATTTCATTGCAAATTGCACACATTAAAGTTTTTTTTATCTTCATTAATAATGGCAGCCAATCATGTGGAAACCACTGAAAAATTTTCCTGAGACATTTCATTGCAAATTGCACACATTAAAGTTTTTTTTATGTTCATTAATAATGGCAGCCAGTCATGTGGAAACCACTGAAAAATTTTCCAGAGACATTTCATTGCAAATTACACACATTAAATTTTTTTTTTATGTTGATTAATAATGGCAGCCAGTCATGTGAAAACCACTGAAAAATTTTCCTGAGACACTTCATTGCAAATTGCACACATTAAAGTTTTTTTTTATGTTTATTAATAATGGCAGCCAGTCATGTGGAAACCACTGAAAAATTTTCCTGAGACATTTCATTGCAAATTGCACACATTAAATTTTTTTTTATGTTCATTAATAATGGCAGCCAGTCATGTGGAAACCACTGAAAAATTTTCCTGAGACATTTCATTGCAAACTGCACACATTAAAGTTTTTTTTTATGTTCATAAATAATGGCAGCCAGTCATGTGGAAACCACTAAAAAATTTTCCTGAGACATTTCATTGCAAATTGCCCACATTAAAGTTTTTTTTTATGTTCATTAATAATGGCAGCCAGTCATGTGGAAACCACTGAAAAATTTTCCTGAGACACTTCATTGCAAATTGCACACATTAAAGTTTTTTTTTATGTTTATTAATAATGGCAGCCAGTCATGTGGAAACCACTGAAAAATTTTCCTGAGACATTTCATTGCAAATTGCACACATTAAAGTTTTTTTTATGTTCATTAATAATGGCAGCCAGTCATGTGGAAACCACTGAAAAATTTTCCTGAGACATTTCATTGCAAATTGCACACATAAAAGTTTTTTTTTGTCTTCATTAATAATGGCAGCCATTCATGTGGAAACCACTGAAAAATTTTCCTGAGACATTTCATTGCAAATTGCACACATTGAACAAGAATTTTTTTCAAAATTTTTTAAAGTTTTTTTTTTACTGCAAAAGTTTATTTTATGCTCAGTAATATTGTTTTATCATTCCAAAACATGTTAGCACCGCTAAAGCTACAGTAGAACTTGGATATCGTCACCCCAGGGGAAACAGAAAAAGTGACGACATACACGAACTGACGACTTACACGAAAACTTTTCAAAGTTTCTTTCATAATGCAAAAGTTTATTTTGATGTTCAGTAATATTGTCTTATCATTGCAAAACGTGTTAGCACCGCTAATACTTATTTTCAAGTTAAAAAATTCTTTTTTGAAAATCTTTTTCAAAAATTTTTTCAAGACATTACATTGTCATTTCATACAGTGAAAAAAAAAATTTATTCCGAAGCTTTCCAATTCTTTTTGTTTGAAACTAACGTCATTAAAAATTGTCTAAGAAAGTTTTTTTACGTACTAAAAGTGAACAGTATTGAAAAATTCAAAAATCGTTTGCAAAATTTTTATAAGACATTTCATAACTCATTGCACACATTGAACAAGAATTTTTTTCAAAGTTTTTCAAAATTTTTTTTTACTGCAAAAGTTTATTTTTATGTTCAGTAATATTGTTTTATCATTCCAAAACGTGTTAGCACCGCTAAAACTTGGTTTCAAGTTAAAAATTTGTCAATGAACAAAAGTTCATTGAATTGCTTATACCTGCATTGAGAGCTGCGCAGCTGCTTTATTTAAGGAGATAGCGTATATTTTAAGTTAAAGTCGCACTCTAATTATTATTTTTGACTTAAGTTATTGTAAATGGCCTAAGATATTTTATCCTACACAAAAAGTTTTGATTATCAAGAAAAAAATTTTTTTTCGAAAATCTCCTTCAAAAATTTTTCTAAGACATTACATTGTCATTTCATACAGTGAAAAAAAATTTTTTTTCCGAAACTTTCCAATTCTTTTTGTTTGAAACTAACATCATTAAAAATTGTCTAAGAAAGTTGTTTTACGTACTAAAAGTGACAATTATTGAAAAAAATTGTTTTTTCAAAAAAAATTTTCAAAAATTTTTCTAAGACATTTCATACAGTGAAAAATAATTTTTTTTTGCGAAACTATGCAATTCTTCTTGTTTGTAACTAACGTCATTAAAAATTGTATAAGAAAGTTTTTTTACGTACTAAAAATAAAAGTTATTGAAAAAAATTGTCTTTTCAAAAAACATTTTCAAAAATTTTTCTAAGACATTTCATACAGTGAAAAATAATTTTTTTTTACGAACCTGTCTAATTCTTTTTGTTTGAAACTAACGTCATCAAAATTGTCTAAGAAAGTTTTTTTACGTACTAAAAGTGAAAATTATTGAAAAAAAATTGTCTTTTCAAAAAAAATTTTCTAAGACATTTCATACAGTGCAAAATGATTTTTTTTGTTAATTAATAATAGGGTGCCAGTCATGTGGAAACCACTGAAAATTTTTCCTGAGATATTTCATTGAAAGTTGCACATATTAAAGATTTTTTTATGTTCATTAATAATGGCAGCCAGTCATGTGGAAACCACTGAAAAATTTTCCTGAGACATTTCATTGCAAATTGCACACATTAAAGTTTTTTTTTATGTTCATTAATAATGGCAGCCAGTCATGTGGAAACCACTGAAAAATTTT
Organism: Aplidium turbinatum; assembly: GCF_918807975.1. Classification (NCBI taxonomy): domain Eukaryota; kingdom Metazoa; phylum Chordata; class Ascidiacea; order Aplousobranchia; family Polyclinidae; genus Aplidium; species Aplidium turbinatum. The sequence continues at coordinate 153,507 of NC_137486.1, forward strand.
CCTGAGACATTTCATTGCAAATTGCCCACATTAAAGTTTTTTTTTATGTTCATTAATAATGGCAGCCAGTCATGTGGAAACCACTGAAAAGTTTTTCTGAGATATTTCATTGCAAATTGCACACATTAAAGTTTTTTTTATGTTCATAAATAATGGCAGCCAGTCATGTGGAAACCACTGAAAAATTTTCCTGAGACATTTCATTGCAAATTGCACACATTAAAGTTTTTTTTATGTTCATTAATAATGGCAGCCAGTCATGTGGAAACCACTGAAAAATTTTCCTGAGACATTTCATTGCAAATTGCACACATTAAAGTTTTTTTTTATGTTCATTAATAATGGCAGCCAGTCATGTGGAAACCACTGAAAAATTTTCCTGAGACATTTCATTGCAAACTGCACACATTAAAGTTTTTTTTTATGTTCATAAATAATGGCAGCCAGTCATGTGGAATCCACTAAAAAGTTTTCCTGAGACATTTCATTGCAAATTGCCCACATTAAAGTTTTTTTTTATGTTCATTAATAATGGCAGCCAGTCATGTGGAAACCACTGAAAAATTTTCCTGAGACACTTCATTGCAAGTTGCACACATTAAAGTTTTTTTTTATGTTTATTAATAATGGCAGCCAGTCATGTGGAAACCACTGAAAAATTTTCCTGAGACATTTCATTGCAAAGTGCACACATTAAAGTTTTTTTTTACGTTCAATAATAATGGCAGCCAGTCATGTGGAAACCACTGAAAAGTTTTTCTGAGACATTTCATTGCAAATTGCCCACATTAAAGTTTTTTTTTATGTTCATTAATAATGGCAGCCAGTCATGTGGAAACCACTGAAAAATTTTCCTGAGACACTTCATTGCAAATTGCACACATTAAAGTTTTTTTTTATGTTTATTAATAATGGCAGCCAGTCATGTGTAAACCACTGAAAAATTTTCCTGAGACACTTCATTGCAAATTGCACACATTAAAGTTTTTTTTTATGTTTATTAATAATGGCAGCCAGTCATGTGGAAACCACTGAAAAATTTTCCTGAGACATTTCATTGCAAAGTGCACACATTAAAGTTTTTTTTTATGTTCATTAATAATGGCAGCCAGTCATGTGGAAACCACTAAAAAATTTTCCTGAGACATTTCATTGGAAATTGCACACATTAAAGTTTTTTTTATGTTCATTAATAATGGCAGCCAGTCATGTGGAAACCACTGAAAAATTTTCCTGAGACACTTCCTTGCAAATTGCACACATTAAAGTTTTTTTTTATCTTCATTAATAATGGCAGCCAATCATGTGGAAACCACTGAAAATTTTTCCTGAGACATTTCATTGCAAATTGCACACATTAAAGTTTTTTTTATGGTCATTAATAATGGCAGCCAGTCATGTGGAAACCACTGAAAAATTTTCCTGAGACATTTCATTGCAAATTGCACACATTAAAGTTTTTTTTTATGTTCATTAATAATGGCAGCCAGTCATGTGGAAACCACTGAAAAATTTTCCTGAGACACTTCATTGCAAATTGCACACATTAAAGTTTTTTTTTATGTTTATTAATAATGGCAGCCAGTCATGTGGAAACCACTGAAAAATTTTCCTGAGACAATTCATTGCAAATTGCACACATTGAAGTTTTTTTTATGTTCATAAATAATGGCAGCCAGTCATGTGGAAACCACTAAAAAATTTTCCTGAGACATTTCATTGCAAATTGCCCACATTAAAGTTTTTTTTATGTTCATTAATAATGGCAGCCAGTCATGTGGAAACCACTGAAAAATTTTCCTGAAACACTTCATTGCAAAGTGCACACATTAAAGTTTTTTTTTTATGTTCAATAATAATGGCAGCCAGTCATGTGAAACCACTGAAAAGTTTTTCTGAGACATTTCATTGCAAATTGCACACATTAAATTTTTTTTTATGTTCATAAATAATGGCAGCCAGTCATGTGGAAACCTCTGAAAAATTTTCCTGAGACATTTCATTGCAAATTGCACACATTAAAGTTTTTTTATGTTCATTAATAATGGCAGCCAGTCATGTGGAAACCACTGAAAAATTTTCCTGAGACATTTCCTTGCAAATTGCACACATTAAAGTTTTTTTTATGGTCATTAATAATGGCAGCCAGTCATGTGGAAACCACTGAAAAATTTTCCTGAGACATTTCATTGCAAATTGCACACATTAAAGTTTTTTTTTATGTTCATTAATAATGGCAGCCAGTCATGTGGAAACCACTGAAAAATTTTCCTGAGACACTTCATTGCAAATTGCACACATTAAAGTTTTTTTTTATGTTTATTAATAATGACAGCCAGTCATGTGGAAACCACTGAAAAATTTTCCTGAAACATTTCATTGCAAATTGCACACATTGAAGTTTTTTTTATGTTCATTAATAATGGCAGCCAGTCATGTGGAAACCACTGAAAAATTTTCCTGAGACATTTCATTGCAAACTGCACACATTAATGTTTTTTTTTATGTTCATAAATAATGGCAGCCATTCATGTGGAAACCACTGAAAAATTTTCCTGAGACATTTCATTGCAAATTGCACACATTGAACAAGAATTTTTTTCAAAATTTTTTAAAGTTTTTTTTTTACTGCAAAAGTTTATTTTATGCTCAGTAATATTGTTTTATCATTCCAAAACATGTTAGCACCGCTAAAGCTACAGTAGAAATTGGATATCGTCACCCCAGGGGAAACAGAAAAAGTGACGACTTAGACGAACTGACGACTTACACGAAAACTTTTCAAAGTTTCTTTCATAATGCAAAAGTTTATTTTGATGTTCAGTAATATTGTCTTATTATTGCAAAACGTGTTAGCACCGCTAATACTTATTTTCAAGTTAAAAAATTCTTTTATGAAAATCTTTTTCAAAAATTTTTTCAAGACATTACTTTGTCATTTCATACAGTGAAAAAAAAAATTTATTCCGAAGCTTTCCAATTCTTTTTGTTTGAAACTAACGTCATTAAAAATTGTCTAAGAAAGTTTTTTTACGTACTAAAAGTGAACAGTATTGAAAAAATCAAAAATCGTTTGCAAAATTTTTATAAGACATTTCATAACTCATTGCACACATTGAACAAGAATTTTTTTCAAAGTTTTTCAAAATTTTTTTCCTACTGCAAAAGTTTATTTTTATGTTCAGTAATATTGTTTTATCATTCCAAAACGTGTTAGCACCGCTAAAACTTGGTTTCAAGTTAAAAATTTGTCAATGAACAAAAGTTCATTGAATTGCTTATACCTGCATTGAGAGCTGCGCAGCTGCTTTATTTAAGGAGATAGCGTATATTTTAAGTTAAAGTCGCACTCTAATTATTATTTTTGACTTAAGTTATTGTAAATGGCCTAAGATATTTTATCCTACACAAAAAGTTTCGATTATCAAGAAAAAAATTTTTTTTCGAAAATCTCCTTCAAAAATTTTTCTAAGACATTACATTGTCATTTCATACAGTGAAAAAAAATTTTTTTTCCGAAACTTTCCAATTCTTTTTGTTTGAAACTAACATCATTAAAAATTGTCTAAGAAAGTTGTTTTACGTACTAAAAGTGACAATTATTGAAAAAAATTGTTTTTTCAAAAAAAATTTTCAAAAATTTTTCTAAGACATTTCATACAGTGAAAAATAATTTTTTTTTGCGAAACTATGCAATTCTTTTTGTTTGTAACTAACGTCATTAAAAATTGTATAAGAAAGTTTTTTTACGTACTAAAAATAAAAGTTATTGAAAAAAATTGTCTTTTCAAAAAACATTTTCAAAAATTTTTCTAAGACATTTCATACAGTGAAAAATAATTTTTTTTTACGAACCTGTCTAATTCTTTTTGTTTGAAACTAACGTCATCAAAATTGTCTAAGAAAGTTTTTTTACGTACTAAAAGTGAAAATTATTGAAAAAAAATTGTCTTTTCAAAAAAAATTTTCTAAGACATTTCATACAGTGCAAAATGATTTTTTTTGTTAATTAATAATAGGGTGCCAGTCATGTGGAAACCACTGAAAATTTTTCCTGAGATATTTCATTGAAAGTTGCACACATTAAAGATTTTTTTATGTTCATTAATAATGGCAGCCAGTCATGTGGAAACCACTGAAAAATTTTCCTGAGACATTTCATTGCAAATTGCACACATTAAAGTTTTTTTTTATGTTCATTAATAATGGCAGCCAGTCATGTGGAAACCACTGAAAAATTTTCCTGAGACATTTCATTGCAAATTGCCCACATTAAAGTTTTTTTTTATGTTCATTAATAATGGCAGCCAGTCATGTGGAAACCACTGAAAAGTTTTTCTGAGACATTTCATTGCAAATTGCACACATTAAAGTTTTTTTTATGTTCATAAATAATGGCAGCCAGTCATGTGGAAACCACTGAAAAATTTTCCTGAGACATTTCATTGCAAATTGCACACATTAAAGTTTTTTTTATGTTCATTAATAATGGCAGCCAGTCATGTGGAAACCACTGAAAAATTTTCCTGAGACATTTCATTGCAAAGTGCACACATTAAAGTTTTTTTTATGTTCATTAATAATGGCAGCCAGTCATGTGGAAACCACTGAAAAATTTTCCTGAGACATTTCATTGCAAATTGCACACATTAAAGTTTTTTTTTATGTTCATTAATAATGGCAGCCAGTCATGTGGAAACCACTGAAAAATTTTCCTGAGACATTTCATTGCAAACTGCACACATTAAAGTTTTTTTTTATGTTCATAAATAATGGCAGCCAGTCATGTGGAATCCACTAAAAAGTTTTCCTGAGACATTTCATTGCAAATTGCCCACATTAAAGTTTTTTTTTATGTTCATTAATAATGGCAGCCAGTCATGTGGAAACCACTGAAAAATTTTCCTGAGACACTTCATTGCAAGTTGCACACATTAAAGTTTTTTTTTATGTTTATTAATAATGGCAGCCAGTCATGTGGAAACCACTGAAAAATTTTCCTGAGACATTTCATTGCAAAGTGCACACATTAAAGTTTTTTTTTACGTTCAATAATAATGGCAGCCAGTCATGTGGAAACCACTGAAAAGTTTTTCTGAGACATTTCATTGCAAATTACCCACATTAAAGTTTTTTTTTATGTTCAATAATAATGGCAGCCAATCATGTGGAAACCACTGAAAAATTTTCCTGAGACATTTCATTGCAAATTGCACACATTAAAGTTTTTTTTATGGTCATTAATAATGGCAGCCAGTCATGTGGAAACCACTGAAAAATTTTCCTGAGACATTTCATTGCAAATTGCACACATTAAAGTTTTTTTTTATGTTCATTAATAATGGCAGCCAGTCATGTGGAAACCACTGAAAAATTTTCCTGAGACACTTCATTGCAAATTGCACACATTAAAGTTTTTTTTTATGTTTATTAATAATGACAGCCAGTCATGTGGAAACCACTGAAAAATTTTCCTGAAACATTTCATTGCAAATTGCACACATTGAAGTTTTTTTTATGTTCATTAATAATGGCAGCCAATCATGTGAAAACCACTGAAAAATTTTCCTGAGATATTTCATTGCAAATTGCACACATTGAACAAGAATTTTTTTCAAAATTTTTTAAAGTTTTTTTTTTACTGCAAAAGTTCATTTTATGCTCAGTAATATTGTTTTATCATTCCAAAACATGTTAGCACCGCTAAAGCTACAGTAGAACTTGGATATCGTCACCCCAGGGGAAACAGAAAAAGTGACGACTTAGACGAACTGACGACTTACACGAAAACTTTTCAAAGTTTCTTTCATAATGCAAAAGTTTATTTTGATGTTCAGTAATATTGTCTTATCATTGCAAAACGTGTTAGCACCGCTAATACTTATTTTCAAGTTAAAAAATTCTTTTATGAAAATCTTTTTCAAAAATTTTTTCAAGACATTACATTGTCATTTCATACAGTGAAAAAAAAAATTTATTCCGAAGTTTTCCAATTCTTTTTGTTTGAAACTAACGTCATTAAAAATTGTCTAAGAAAGTTTTTTTACGTACTAAAAGTGAACAGTATTGAAAAAATCAAAAATCGTTTGCAAAATTTTTATAAGACATTTCATAACTCATTGCACACATTGAACAAGAATTTTTTTCAAAGTTTTTCAAAATTTTTTTCCTACTGCAAAAGTTTATTTTTATGTTCAGTAATATTGTTTTATCATTCCAAAACGTGTTAGCACCGCTAAAACTTGGTTTCAAGTTAAAAATTTGTCAATGAACAAAAGTTCATTGAATTGCTTATACCTGCATTGAGAGCTGCGCAGCTGCTTTATTTAAGGAGATAGCGTATATTTTAAGTTAAAGTCGCACTCTAATTATTATTTTTGACTTAAATTATTGTAAATGGCCTAAGATATTTTATCCTACACAAAAAGTTTCGATTATCAAGAAAAAAATTTTTTTTCGAAAATCTCCTTCAAAAATTTTTCTAAGACATTACATTGTCATTTCATACAGTGAAAAAAAATTTTTTTTCCGAAACTTTCCAATTCTTTTTGTTTGAAACTAACATCATTAAAAATTGTCTAAGAAAGTTGTTTTACGTACTAAAAGTGACAATTATTGAAAAAAATTGTTTTTTCAAAAAAAATTTTCAAAAATTTTTCTAAGACATTTCATACAGTGAAAAATAATTTTTTTTTGCGAAACTATGCAATTCTTTTTGTTTGTAACTAACGTCATTAAAAATTGTATAAGAAAGTTTTTTTACGTACTAAAAATAAAAGTTATTGAAAAAAATTGTCTTTTCAAAAAACATTTTCAAAAATTTTTCTAAGACATTTCATACAGTGAAAAATAATTTTTTTTTACGAACCTGTCTAATTCTTTTTGTTTGAAACTAACGTCATCAAAATTGTCTAAGAAAGTTTTTTTACGTACTAAAAGTGAAAATTATTGAAAAAAAATTGTCTTTTCAAAAAAAATTTTCTAAGACATTTCATACAGTGCAAAATGATTTTTTTTGTTAATTAATAATAGGGTGCCAGTCATGTGGAAACCACTGAAAATTTTTCCTGAGATATTTCATTGAAAGTTGCACACATTAAAGATTTTTTTATGTTCATTAATAATGGCAGCCAGTCATGTGGAAACCACTGAAAAATTTTCCTGAGACATTTCATTGCAAGTTGCACACATTAAAGTTTTTTTTTATGTTCATTAATAATGGCAGCCAGTCATGTGGAAACCACTGAAAAATTTTCCTGAGACATTTCATTGCAAATTGCCCACATTAAAGTTTTTTTTTATGTTCATTAATAATGGCAGCCAGTCATGTGGAAACCACTGAAAAGTTTTTCTGAGACATTTCATTGCAAATTGCACACATTAAAGTTTTTTTTATGTTCATAAATAATGGCAGCCAGTCATGTGGAAACCACTGAAAAATTTTCCTGAGACATTTCATTGCAAATTGCACACATTAAAGTTTTTTTTATGTTCATTAATAATGGCAGCCAGTCATGTGGAAACCACTGAAAAATTTTCCTGAGACATTTCATTGCAAAGTGCACACATTAAAGTTTTTTTTATGTTCATTAATAATGGCAGCCAGTCATGTGGAAACCACTGAAAAATTTTCCTGAGACATTTCATTGCAAATTGCACACATTAAAGTTTTTTTTTATGTTCATTAATAATGGCAGCCAGTCATGTGGAAACCACTGAAAAATTTTCCTGAGACATTTCATTGCAAACTGCACACATTAAAGTTTTTTTTTATGTTCATAAATAATGGCAGCCAGTCATGTGGAATCCACTAAAAAGTTTTCCTGAGACATTTCATTGCAAATTGCCCACATTAAAGTTTTTTTTTATGTTCATTAATAATGGCAGCCAGTCATGTGGAAACCACTGAAAAATTTTCCTGAGACACTTCATTGCAAGTTGCACACATTAAAGTTTTTTTTTATGTTTATTAATAATGGCAGCCAGTCATGTGGAAACCACTGAAAAATTTTCCTGAGACATTTCATTGCAAAGTGCACACATTAAAGTTTTTTTTTACGTTCAATAATAATGGCAGCCAGTCATGTGGAAACCACTGAAAAGTTTTTCTGAGACATTTCATTGCAAATTACCCACATTAAAGTTTTTTTTTATGTTCAATAATAATGGCAGCCAATCATGTGGAAACCACTGAAAAATTTTCCTGAGACATTTCATTGCAAATTGCACACATTAAAGTTTTTTTTATGGTCATTAATAATGGCAGCCAGTCATGTGGAAACCACTGAAAAATTTTCCTGAGACATTTCATTGCAAATTGCACACATTAAAGTTTTTTTTTATGTTCATTAATAATGGCAGCCAGTCATGTGGAAACCACTGAAAAATTTTCCTGAGACACTTCATTGCAAATTGCACATATTAAAGTTTTTTTTTATGTTTATTAATAATGACAGCCAGTCATGTGGAAACCACTGAAAAATTTTCCTGAAACATTTCATTGCAAATTGCACACATTGAAGTTTTTTTTATGTTCATTAATAATGGCAGCCAGTCATGTGGAAACCACTGAAAAATTTTCCTGAGACATTTCATTGCAAACTGCACACATTAATGTTTTTTTTTATGTTCATAAATAATGGCAGCCATTCATGTGGAAACCACTGAAAAATTTTCCTGAGACATTTCATTGCAAATTGCACACATTGAACAAGAATTTTTTTCAAAATTTTTTAAAGTTTTTTTTTTACTGCAAAAGTTCATTTTATGCTCAGTAATATTGTTTTATCATTCCAAAACATGTTAGCACCGCTAAAGCTACAGTAGAACTTGGATATCGTCACCCCAGGGGAAACAGAAAAAGTGACGACTTAGACGAACTGACGACTTACACGAAAACTTTTCAAAGTTTCTTTCATAATGCAAAAGTTTATTTTGATGTTCAGTAATATTGTCTTATCATTGCAAAACGTGTTAGCACCGCTAATACTTATTTTCAAGTTAAAAAATTCTTTTATGAAAATCTTTTTCAAAAATTTTTTCAAGACATTACATTGTCATTTCATACAGTGAAAAAAAAAATTTATTCCGAAGCTTTCCAATTCTTTTTGTTTGAAACTAACGTCATTAAAAATTGTCTAAGAAAGTTTTTTTACGTACTAAAAGTGAACAGTATTGAAAAAATCAAAAATCGTTTGCAAAATTTTTATAAGACATTTCATAACTCATTGCACACATTGAACAAGAATTTTTTTCAAAGTTTTTCAAAATTTTTTTCCTGCTGCAAAAGTTTATTTTTATGTTCAGTAATATTGTTTTATCATTCCAAAACGTGTTAGCACCGCTAAAACTTGGTTTCAAGTTAAAAATTTGTCAATGAACAAAAGTTCATTGAATTGCTTATACCTGCATTGAGAGCTGCGCAGCTGCTTTATTTAAGGAGATAGCGTATATTTTAAGTTAAAGTCGCACTCTAATTATTATTTTTGACTTAAGTTATTGTAAATGGCCTAAGATATTTTATCCTACACAAAAAGTTTCGATTATCAAGAAAAAAATTTTTTTTCGAAAATCTCCTTCAAAAATTTTTCTAAGACATTACATTGTCATTTCAAACAGTGAAAAAAAATTTTTTTTCCGAAACTTTCCAATTCTTTTTGTTTGAAACTAACATCATTAAAAATTGTCTAAGAAAGTTGTTTTACGTACTAAAAGTGACAATTATTGAAAAAAATTGTTTTTTCAAAAAAAATTTTCAAAAATTTTTCTAAGACATTTCATACAGTGAAAAATAATTTTTTTTTGCGAAACTATGCAATTCTTTTTGTTTGTAACTAACGTCATTAAAAATTGTATAAGAAAGTTTTTTTACGTACTAAAAATAAAAGTTATTGAAAAAAATTGTCTTTTCAAAAAACATTTTCAAAAATTTTTCTAAGACATTTCATACAGTGAAAAATAATTTTTTTTTACGAACCTGTCTAATTCTTTTTGTTTGAAACTAACGTCATCAAAATTGTCTAAGAAAGTTTTTTTACGTACTAAAAGTGAAAATTATTGAAAAAAAATTGTCTTTTCAAAAAAAATTTTCTAAGACATTTCATACAGTGCAAAATGATTTTTTTTGTTAATTAATAATAGGGTGCCAGTCATGTGGAAACCACTGAAAATTTTTCCTGAGACATTTCATTGAAAGTTGCACACATTAAAGATTTTTTTATGTTCATTAATAATGGCAGCCAGTCATGTGGAAACCACTGAAAAATTTTCCTGAGACATTTCATTGCAAATTGCACACATTAAAGTTTTTTTTTATGTTCATTAATAATGGCAGCCAGTCATGTGGAAACCACTGAAAAATTTTCCTGAGACATTTCATTGCAAATTGCCCACATTAAAGTTTTTTTTTATGTTCATTAATAATGGCAGCCAGTCATGTGGAAACCACTGAAAAGTTTTTCTGAGACATTTCATTGCAAATTGCACACATTAAAGTTTTTTTTATGTTCATAAATAATGGCAGCCAGTCATGTGGAAACCACTGAAAAATTTTCCTGAGACATTTCATTGCAAATTGCACACATTAAAGTTTTTTTTATGTTCATTAATAATGGCAGCCAGTCATGTGGAAACCACTGAAAAATTTTCCTGAGACATTTCATTGCAAAGTGCACACATTAAAGTTTTTTTTATGTTCATTAATAATGGCAGCCAGTCATGTGGAAACCACTGAAAAATTTTCCTGAGACATTTCATTGCAAATTGCACACATTAAAGTTTTTTTTTATGTTCATTAATAATGGCAGCCAGTCATGTGGAAACCACTGAAAAATTTTCCTGAGACATTTCATTGCAAACTGCACACATTAAAGTTTTTTTTTATGTTCATAAATAATGGCAGCCAGTCATGTGGAATCCACTAAAAAGTTTTCCTGAGACATTTCATTGCAAATTGCCCACATTAAAGTTTTTTTATATGTTCATTAATAATGGCAGCCAGTCATGTGGAAACCACTGAAAAATTTTCCTGAGACACTTCATTGCAAGTTGCACACATTAAAGTTTTTTTTTATGTTTATTAATAATGGCAGCCAGTCATGTGGAAACCACTGAAAAATTTTCCTGAGACATTTCATTGCAAAGTGCACACATTAAAGTTTTTTTTTACGTTCAATAATAATGGCAGCCAGTCATGTGGAAACCACTGAAAAGTTTTTCTGAGACATTTCATTGCAAATTGCCCACATTAAAGTTTTTTTTTATGTTCAATAATAATGGCAGCCAGTCATGTGGAAACCACTGAAAAATTTTCCTGAGACACTTCATTGCAAATTGCACACATTAAAGTTTTTTTTTATGTTTATTAATAATGGCAGCCAGTCATGTGGAAACCACTGAAAAATTTTCCTGAGACACTTCATTGCAAATTGCACACATTAAAGTTTTTTTTTATGTTTATTAATAATGGCAGCCAGTCATGTGGAAACCACTGAAAAATTTTCCTGAGACATTTCATTGCAAACTGCACACATTAAAGTTTTTTTTTATGTTCATTAATAATGGCAGCCAGTCATGTGGAAACCACTAAAAAATTTTCCTGAGACATTTCATTGCAAATTGCCCACATTAAAGTTTTTTTTATGTTCATTAATAATGGCAGCCAGTCATGTGGAAACCACTGAAAATTTTTCCTGAGACACTTCATTGCAAAGTGCACACATTAAAGTTTTTTTTTATGTTCAATAATAATGGCAGCCAGTCATGTGAAACCACTGAAACATTTTTCTGAGACATTTCATTGCAAACTGCACACATAAAATTTTTTTTTATGTTCATAAATAATGGCAGCCAGTCATGTGGAAACCTCTGAAAAATTTTCCTGAGACATTTCATTGCAAATTGCACACATTAAAGTTTTTTTTATGTTCATTAATAATGGCAGCCAGTCATGTGGAAACCACTGAAAAATTTTCCTGAGACACTTCCTTGCAAATTGCACACATTAAAGTTTTTTTTTATGTTCATAAATAATGGCAGCCAGTCATGTGGAAACCACTGAAAAATTTTCCTGAGACATTTCATTGCAAATTGCACACATTAAAGTTTTTTTTATGTTCATTAATAATGGCAGCCAGTCATGTGGAAACCACTGAAAAATTTTCCTGAGACATTTCATTGCAAAGTGCACACATTAAAGTTTTTTTTATGTTCATTAATAATGGCAGCCAGTCATGTGGAAACCACTGAAAAATTTTCCTGAGACATTTCATTGCAAATTGCACACATTAAAGTTTTTTTTTATGTTCATTAATAATGGCAGCCAGTCATGTGGAAACCACTGAAAAATTTTCCTGAGACATTTCATTGCAAACTGCACACATTAAAGTTTTTTTTTATGTTCATAAATAATGGCAGCCAGTCATGTGGAATCCACTAAAAAGTTTTCCTGAGACATTTCATTGCAAATTGCCCACATTAAAGTTTTTTTTTATGTTCATTAATAATGGCAGCCAGTCATGTGGAAACCACTGAAAAATTTTCCTGAGACACTTCATTGCAAGTTGCACACATTAAAGTTTTTTTTTATGTTTATTAATAATGGCAGCCAGTCATGTGGAAACCACTGAAAAATTTTCCTGAGACATTTCATTGCAAAGTGCACACATTAAAGTTTTTTTTTATGTTCAATAATAATGGCAGCCAGTCATGTGGAAACCACTGAAAAGTTTTTCTGAGACATTTCATTGCAAATTGCCCACATTAAAGTTTTTTTTTATGTTCAATAATAATGGCAGCCAGTCATGTGGAAACCACTGAAAAATTTTCCTGAGACACTTCATTGCAAATTGCACACATTAAAGTTTTTTTTTATGTTTATTAATAATGGCAGCCAGTCATGTGGAAACCACTGAAAAATTTTCCTGAGACACTTCATTGCAAATTGCACACATTAAAGTTTTTTTTTATGTTTATTAATAATGGCAGCCAGTCATGTGGAAACCACTGAAAAATTTTCCTGAGACATTTCATTGCAAACTGCACACATTAAAGTTTTTTTTTATGTTCATTAATAATGGCAGCCAGTCATGTGGAAACCACTAAAAAATTTTCCTGAGACATTTCATTGCAAATTGCCCACATTAAAGTTTTTTTTATGTTCATTAATAATGGCAGCCAGTCATGTGGAAACCACTGAAAATTTTTCCTGAGACACTTCATTGCAAAGTGCACACATTAAAGTTTTTTTTTATGTTTATTAATAATGGCAGCCAGTCATGTGGAAACCACTGAAAAATTTTCCTGAGACATTTCATTGCAAACTGCACACATTAAAGTTTTTTTTTATGTTCATTAATAATGGCAGCCAGTCATGTGGAAACCACTAAAAAATTTTCCTGAGACATTTCATTGCAAATTGCCCACATTAAAGTTTTTTTTATGTTCATAAATAATGGCAGCCAGTCATGTGGAAACCACTGAAAATTTTTCCTGAGACACTTCATTGCAAAGTGCACACATTAAAGTTTTTTTTTATGTTCAATAATAATGGCAGCCAGTCATGTGAAACCACTGAAACATTTTTCTGAGACATTTCATTGCAAACTGCACACATAAAATTTTTTTTTATGTTCATAAATAATGGCAGCCAGTCATGTGGAAACCTCTGAAAAATTTTCCTGAGACATTTCATTGCAAATTGCACACATTAAAGTTTTTTTTATGTTCATTAATAATGGCAGCCAGTCATGTGGAAACCACTGAAAAATTTTCCTGAGACACTTCCTTGCAAATTGCACACATTAAAGTTTTTTTTTATGTTCATTAATAATGGCAGCCAGTCATGTGGAAACCACTGAAAAATTTTCCTGAGACATTTCATTGCAAAGTGCACACATTAAAGTTTTTTTTTATGTTCATTAATAATGGCAGCCAGTCATGTGGAAACCACTGAAAAATTTTCCTGAGACATTTCATTGCAAATTGCCCACATTAAAGTTTTTTTTTATGTTCATTAATAATGGCAGCCAGTCATGTGGAAAGCACTGAAAAAATTTCCTGAGACACTTCATTGCAAATTGCACACATTAAAGTTTTTTTTTATGTTTATTAATAATGGCAGCCAGTCATGTGGAAACCACTGAAAAACTTTCTTGACACATTTCATTGCAAAGTGCACACATTAAAACTTTTTTTATGTTCTATAATAATGGCAGCCAGTCATGTGGAAACCACTGAAAAGTTTTTCTGAGACATTTCATTGCAAATTGCACACATTAAAGTTTTTTTTATGTTCATAAATAATGGCAGCCAGTCATGTGGAAACCACTGAAAAATTTTCCTGAGACATTTCATTGCAAATTGCACACATTAAAGTTTTTTTTATGTTCATTAATAATGGCAGCCAGTCATGTGGAAACCACTGAAAAATTTTCCTGAGACATTTCATTGCAAATTGCACACATTAAAGTTTTTTTTATGTTCATTAATAATGGCAGCCAATCATGTGGAAACCACTAAAAAATTTTCCTGAGACATTTCATTGCAAAGTGCACACATTAAAGTTTTTTTTATGTTCATTAATAATGGCAACCAGTCATGTGGAAACCACTGAAAAATTTTCCTGAGACATTTCATTGCAAATTGCACACATTAAAGTTTTTTTTTATGTTCATTAATAACGGCAGCCAGTCATGTGGAAACCACTGAAAAATTTTCCTGAGACATTTCATTGCAAACTGCACACATTAAAGTTTTTTTTTATGTTCATAAATAATGGCAGCCAGTCATGTGGAAACCACTAAAAAATTTTCCTGAGACATTTCATTGCAAATTGCACACATTAAAGTTTTTTTTATGTTCATTAATAATGGCAGCCAGTCATGTGGAAACCACTGAAAAATTTTCCTGAGACACTTCATTGCAAGTTGCACACATTAAAGTTTTTTTTTATGTTCATTAATAATGGCAGCCAGTCATGTGGAAACCACTGAAAAATTTTCCTGAGACATTTCATTGCAAAGTGCACACATTAAAGTTTTTTTTTATGTTCAATAAAAATGGCAGCCAGTCATGTGGAAACCACTGAAAAGTTTTTCTGAGACATTTCATTGCAAATTGCCCGCATTAAAGTTTTTTTTTATGGTCATTAATAATGGCAGCCAGTCATGTGGAAACCACTGAAAAATTTTCCTGAGACACTTCATTGCAAATTGCACACATTAAAGTTTTTTTTTATTTTTATTAATAATGGCAGCCAGTCATGTGGAAATCACTAAAAAATTTTCCTGAGACATTTCATTGCAAATTGCCCACATTAAAGTTTTTTTTCATGTTTATTAATAATGGCAGCCAGTCATGTGGAAACTACTGAAAAATTTTCCTGAGACATTTCATTGCAAACTGCACACATTAAAGTTTATTTTTATGTTCATAAATAATGGCAGCCAGTCATGTGGAAACCACTAAAAAATTTTCCTGAGACATTTCATTGCAAATTGCCCACATTAAAGTTTTTTTTTATATTCATTAATAATGGCAGCCAGTCATGTGGAAACCACTGAAAAATTTTCCTGAGACACTTCATTGCAAATTGCACACATTAAAGTTTTTTTTTATGTTTATTAATAATGGCAGCCAGTCATGTGGAAACCACTGAAAAATTTTCCTGAGACATTTCATTGCAAAGTGCACACATTAAAGTTTTTTTTTATGTTCAATAATAATGGCAGCCAGTCATGTGGAAACCACTGAAAAGTTTTTCTGAGACATTTCATTGCAAATTGCACACATTAAATTTTTTTTATGTTCATAAATAATGGCAGCCAGTCATGTGGAAACCACTGAAAAATTTTCCTGAGACATTTCATTGCAAATTGCACACATTAAAGTTTTTTTTATGTTCATTAATAATGGCAGCCAGTCATGTGGAAACCACTGAAAAATTTTCCTGAGACATTTCATTGCAAATTGCACACATAAAAGTTTTTTTTTATCTTCATTAATAATGGCAGCCATTCATGTGGAAACCACTGAAAAATTTTCCTGAGACATTTCATTGCAAATTGCATACATTGAACAAGAATTTTTTTCAAAATTTTTTAAAGTTTTTTTTTTACTGCAAAAGTTTATTTTATGCTCAGTAATATTGTTTTATCATTCCAAAACATGTTAGCACCGCTAAAGCTACAGTAGAACTTGGATATCGTCACCCCAGGGGAAACAGAAAAAGTGACGACATACACGAACTGACGACTTACACGAAAACTTTTCAAAGTTTCTTTCATAATGCAAAAGTTTATTTTGATGTTCAGTAATATTGTCTTATCATTGCAAAACGTGTTAGCACCGCTAATACTTATTTTCAAGTTAAAAAATTCTTTTTTGAAAATCTTTTTCAAAAATTTTTTCAAGACATTACATTGTCATTTCATACAGTGAAAAAAAAAATTTATTCCGAAGCTTTCCAATTCTTTTTGTTTGAAACTAACGTCATTAAAAATTGTCTAAGAAAGTTTTTTTACGTACTAAAAGTGAACAGTATTGAAAAATTCAAAAATCGTTTGCAAAATTTTTATAAGACATTTCATAACTCATTGCACACATTGAACAAGAATTTTTTTCAAAGTTTTTCAAAATTTTTTTCCTACTGCAAAAGTTTATTTTTATGTTCAGTAATATTGTTTTATCATTCCAAAACGTGTTAGCACCGCTAAAACTTGGTTTCAAGTTAAAAATTTGTCAATGAACAAAAGTTCATTGAATTGCTTATACCTGCATTGAGAGCTGCGCAGCTGCTTTATTTAAGGAGATAGCGTATATTTTAAGTTAAAGTCGCACTCTAATTATTATTTTTGACTTAAGTTATTGTAAATGGCCTAAGATATTTTATCCTACACAAAAAGTTTCGATTATCAAGAAAAAAATTTTTTTTCGAAAATCTCCTTCAAAAATTTTCTAAGACATTACATTGTCATTTCATACAGTGAAAAAAAATTTTTTTTCCGAAACTTTCCAATTCTTTTTGTTTGAAACTAACATCATTAAAAATTGTCTAAGAAAGTTGTTTTACGTACTAAAAGTGACAATTATTGAAAAAAATTGTTTTTTCAAAAAAAATTTTCAAAAATTTTTCTAAGACATTTCATACAGTGAAAAATAATTTTTTTTTGCAAAACTATGCAATTCTTTTTGTTTGTAACTAACGTCATTAAAAATTGTATAAGAAAGTTTTTTTACGTACTAAAAATAAAAGTTATTGAAAAAAATTGTCTTTTCAAAAAACATTTTCAAAAATTTTTCTAAGACATTTCATACAGTGAAAAATAATTTTTTTTTACGAACCTGTCTAATTCTTTTTGTTTGAAACTAACGTCATCAAAATTGTCTAAGAAAGTTTTTTTACGTACTAAAAGTGAAAATTATTGAAAAAAAATTGTCTTTTCAAAAAAAATTTTCTAAGACATTTCATACAGTGCAAAATGATTTTTTTTGTTAATTAATAATAGGGTGCCAGTCATGTGGAAACCACTGAAAATTTTTCCTGAGATATTTCATTGAAAGTTGCACACATTAAAAATTTTTTTATGTTCATTAATAATGGCAGCCAGTCATGTGGAAACCACTGAAAAATTTTCCTGAGACATTTCATTGCAAATTGCACACATTAAAGTTTTTTTTTATGTTCATTAATAATGGCAGCCAGTCATGTGGAAACCACTGAAAAATTTTCCTGAGACATTTCATTGCAAATTGCCCACATTAAAGTTTTTTTTTATGTTCATTAATAATGGCAGCCAGTCATGTGGAAACCACTGAAAAGTTTTTCTGAGATATTTCATTGCAAATTGCACACATTAAAGTTTTTTTTATGTTCATAAATAATGGCAGCCAGTCATGTGGAAACCACTGAAAAATTTTCCTGAGACATTTCATTGCAAATTGCACACATTAAAGTTTTTTTTATGTTCATTAATAATGGCAGCCAGTCATGTGGAAACCACTGAAAAATTTTCCTGAGACATTTCATTGCAAAGTGCACACATTAAAGTTTTTTTTATGTTCATTAATAATGGCAGCCAGTCATGTGGAAACCATTGAAAAATTTTCCTGAGACATTTCATTGCAAATTGCACACATTAAAGTTTTTTTTTATGTTCATTAATAATGGCAGCCAGTCATGTGGAAACCACTGAAAAATTTTCCTGAGACATTTCATTGCAAACTGCACACATTAAAGTTTTTTTTTATGTTCATAAATAATGGCAGCCAGTCATGTGGAATCCACTAAAAAGTTTTCCTGAGACATTTCATTGCAAATTGCCCACATTAAAGTTTTTTTTTATGTTCATTAATAATGGCAGCCAGTCATGTGGAAACCACTGAAAAATTTTCCTGAGACACATCATTGCAAGTTGCACACATTAAAGTTTTTTTTTATGTTTATTAATAATGGCAGCCAGTCATGTGGAAACCACTGAAAAATTTTCCTGAGACATTTCATTGCAAAGTGCACACATTAAAGTTTTTTTTTACGTTCAATAATAATGGCAGCCAGTCATGTGGAAACCACTGAAAAGTTTTTCTGAGACATTTCATTGCAAATTACCCACATTAAAGTTTTTTTTTATGTTCAATAATAATGGCAGCCAATCATGTGGAAACCACTGAAAATTTTTCCTGAGACATTTCATTGCAAATTGCACACATTAAAGTTTTTTTTATGGTCATTAATAATGGCAGCCAGTCATGTGGAAACCACTGAAAAATTTTCCTGAGACATTTCATTGCAAATTGCACACATTAAAGTTTTTTTTTATGTTCATTAATAATGGCAGCCAGTCATGTGGAAACCACTGAAAAATTTTCCTGAGACACTTCATTGCAAATTGCACACATTAAAGTTTTTTTTTATGTTTATTAATAATGGCAGCCAGTCATGTGGAAACCACTGAAAAATTTTCCTGAGACAATTCATTGCAAATTGCACACATTGAAGTTTTTTTTATGTTCATAAATAATGGCAGCCAGTCATGTGGAAACCACTGAAAAATTTTCCTGAGACATTTCATTGCAAATTGCCCACATTAAAGTTTTTTTTATGTTCATTAATAATGGCAGCCAGTCATGTGGAAACCACTGAAAAATTTTCCTGAAACACTTCATTGCAAAGTGCACACATTAAAGTTTTTTTTTTATGTTCAATAATAATGGCAGCCAGTCATGTGAAACCACTGAAAAGTTTTTCTGAGACATTTCATTGCAAATTGCACACATTAAATTTTTTTTTATGTTCATAAATAATGGCAGCCAGTCATGTGGAAACCTCTGAAAAATTTTCCTGAGACATTTCATTGCAAATTGCACACATTAAAGTTTTTTTTATGTTCATTAATAATGGCAGCCAGTCATGTGGAAACCACTGAAAAATTTTCCTGAGACATTTCCTTGCAAATTGCACACATTAAAGTTTTTTTTATGGTCATTAATAATGGCAGCCAGTCATGTGGAAACCACTGAAAAATTTTCCTGAGACATTTCATTGCAAATTGCCCACATTAAAGTTTTTTTTATGTTCATTAATAATGGCAGCCAGTCATGTGGAAACCACTGAAAAGTTTTTCTGAGACATTTCATTGCAAATTGCACACATTAAAGTTTTTTTTATGTTCATAAATAATGGCAGCCAGTCATGTGGAAACCACTGAAAAATTTTCCTGAGACATTTCATTGCAAATTGCACACATTAAAGTTTTTTTTATGTTCATTAATAATGGCAGCCAGTCATGTGGAAACCACTGAAAAATTTTCCTGAGACATTTCATTGCAAAGTGCACACATTAAAGTTTTTTTTATGTTCATTAATAATGGCAGCCAGTCATGTGGAAACCACTGAAAAATTTTCCTGAGACATTTCATTGCAAATTGCACACATTAAAGTTTTTTTTTATGTTCATTAATAATGGCAGCCAGTCATGTGGAAACCACTGAAAAATTTTCCTGAGACATTTCATTGCAAACTGCACACATTAAAGTTTTTTTTTATGTTCATAAATAATGGCAGCCAGTCATGTGGAATCCACTAAAAAGTTTTCCTGAGACATTTCATTGCAAATTGCCCACATTAAAGTTTTTTTTTATGTTCATTAATAATGGCAGCCAGTCATGTGGAAACCACTGAAAAATTTTCCTGAGACACATCATTGCAAGTTGCACACATTAAAGTTTTTTTTTATGTTTATTAATAATGGCAGCCAGTCATGTGGAAACCACTGAAAAATTTTCCTGAGACATTTCATTGCAAAGTGCACACATTAAAGTTTTTTTTTAAGTTCAATAATAATGGCAGCCAGTCATGTGGAAACCACTGAAAAGTTTTTCTGAGACATTTCATTGCAAATTACCCACATTAAAGTTTTTTTTTATGTTCAATAATAATGGCAGCCAATCATGTGGAAACCACTGAAAAATTTTCCTGAGACATTTCATTGCAAGTTGCACACATTAAAGTTTTTTTTATGGTCATTAATAATGGCAGCCAGTCATGTGGAAACCACTGAAAAATTTTCCTGAGACATTTCATTGCAAATTGCACACATTAAAGTTTTTTTTTATGTTCATTAATAATGGCAGCCAGTCATGTGGAAACCACTGAAAAATTTTCCTGAGACACTTCATTGCAAATTGCACACATTAAAGTTTTTTTTTATGTTTATTAATAATGACAGCCAGTCATGTGGAAACCACTGAAAAATTTTCCTGAAACATTTCATTGCAAATTGCACACATTGAAGTTTTTTTTATGTTCATTAATAATGGCAGCCAGTCATGTGGAAACCACTGAAAAATTTTCCTGAGACATTTCATTGCAAACTGCACACATTAATGTTTTTTTTTATGTTCATAAATAATGGCAGCCATTCATGTGGAAACCACTGAAAAATTTTCCTGAGACATTTCATTGCAAATTGCACACATTAAAGTTTTTTTTTATGTTCATTAATAATGGCAGCCAGTCATGTGGAAACCACTGAAAAGTTTTTCTGAGACATTTCATTGCAAATTGCACACATTAAAGTTTTTTTTATGTTCATAAATAATGGCAGCCAGTCATGTGGAAACCACTGAAAAATTTTTCTGAGACATTTCATTGCAAATTGCACACATTAAAGTTTTTTTTATGTTCATTAATAATGGCAGCCAGTCATGTGGAAACCACTGAAAAATTTTCCTGAGACATTTCATTGCAAAGTGCACACATTAAAGTTTTTTTTATGTTCATTAATAATGGCAGCCAGTCATGTGGAAACCACTGAAAAATTTTCCTGAGACATTTCATTGCAAATTGCACACATTAAAGTTTTTTTTATGTTCATTAATAATGGCAGCCAGTCATGTGGAAACCACTGAAAAATTTTCCTGAGACATTTCATTGCAAACTGCACACATTAAAGTTTTTTTTTATGTTCATAAATAATGGCAGCCAGTCATGTGGAATCCACTAAAAAGTTTTCCTGAGACATTTCATTGCAAATTGCCCACATTAAAGTTTTTTTTTATGTTCATTAATAATGGCAGCCAGTCATGTGGAAACCACTGAAAAATTTTCCTGAGACACTTCATTGCAAGTTGCACACATTAAAGTTTTTTTTTATGTTTATTAATAATGGCAGCCAGTCATGTGGAAACCACTGAAAAATTTTCCTGAGACATTTCATTGCAAAGTGCACACATTAAAGTTTTTTTTTATGTTCAATAATAATGGCAGCCAGTCATGTGGAAACCACTGAAAAGTTTTTCTGAGACATTTCATTGCAAATTGCCCACATTAAAGTTTTTTTTTATGTTCAATAATAATGGCAGCCAGTCATGTGGAAACCACTGAAAAATTTTCCTGAGACACTTCATTGCAAATTGCACACATTAAAGTTTTTTTTTATGTTTATTAATAATGGCAGCCAGTCATGTGGAAACCACTGAAAAATTTTCCTGAGACATTTCATTGCAAATTGCACACATTAAAGTTTTTTTTTATGTTTATTAATAATGGCAGCCAGTCATGTGGAAACCACTGAAAAATTTTCCTGAGACATTTCATTGCAAACTGCACACATTAAAGTTTTTTTTTATGTTCATTAATAATGGCAGCCAGTCATGTGGAAACCACTAAAAAATTTTCCTGAGACATTTCATTGCAAATTGCCCACATTAAAGTTTTTTTTATGTTCATTAATAATGGCAGCCAGTCATGTGGAAACCACTGAAAATTTTTCCTGAGACACTTCATTGCAAAGTGCACACATTAAAGTTTTTTTTTTATGTTCAATAATAATGGCAGCCAGTCATGTGAAACCACTGAAACATTTTTCTGAGACATTTCATTGCAAACTGCACACATAAAATTTTTTTTTATGTTCATAAATAATGGCAGCCAGTCATGTGGAAACCTCTGAAAAATTTTCCTGAGACATTTCATTGCAAATTGCACACATTAAAGTTTTTTTTATGTTCATTAATAATGGCAGCCAGTCATGTGGAAACCACTGAAAAATTTTCCTGAGACACTTCCTTGCAAATTGCACACATTAAAGTTTTTTTTTATCTTCATTAATAATGGCAGCCAATCATGTGGAAACCACTGAAAATTTTTCCTGAGACATTTCATTGCAAATTGCACACATTAAAGTTTTTTTTATGGTCATTAATAATGGCAGCCAGTCATGTGGAAACCACTGAAAAATTTTCCTGAGACATTTCATTGCAAATTGCACACATTAAAGTTTTTTTTTATGTTCATTAATAATGGCAGCCAGTCATGTGGAAACCACTGAAAAATTTTCTTGAGACAATTCATTGCAAATTGCACACATTGAAGTTTTTTTTTATGTTCATAAATAATGGCAGCCAGTCATGTGGAAACCACTAAAAAATTTTCCTGAGACATTTCATTGCAAATTGCCCACATTAAAGTTTTTTTTATGTTCATTAATAATGGCAGCCAGTCATGTGGAAACCACTGAAAAATTTTCCTGAAACACTTCATTGCAAAGTGCACACATTAAAGTTTTTTTTTATGTTCAATAATAATGGCAGCCAGTCATGTGAAACCACTGAAAAGTTTTTCTGAGACATTTCATTGCAAATTGCACACATTAAATTTTTTTTTATGTTCATAAATAATGGCAGCCAGTCATGTGGAAACCTCTGAAAAATTTTCCTGAGACATTTCATTGCAAATTGCACACATTAAAGTTTTTTTTATGTTCATTAATAATGGCAGCCAGTCATGTGGAAACCACTGAAAAATTTTCCTGAGACATTTCCTTGCAAATTGCTCACATTAAAGTTTTTTTTTATCTTCATTAATAATGGCAGCCAATCATGTGGAAACCACTGAAAAATTTTCCTGAGACATTTCATTGCAAATTGCACACATTAAAGTTTTTTTATGGTCATTAATAATGGCAGCCAGTCATGTGGAAACCACTGAAAAATTTTCCTGAGACATTTCATTGCAAATTGCACATATTAAAGTTTTTTTTTATGTTCATTAATAATGGCAGCCAGTCATGTGGAAACCACTGAAAAATTTTCCTGAGACACATCATTGCAAATTGCACACATTAAAGTTTTTTTTTATGTTTATTAATAATGGCAGCCAGTCATGTGGAAACCACTGAAAAATTTTCCTGAAACATTTCATTGCAAATTGCACACATTGAAGTTTTTTTTATGTTCATTAATAATGGCAGCCAGTCATGTGGAAACCACTGAAAAATTTTCCTGAGACATGTCATTGCAAACTGCACACATTAATGTTTTTTTTTATGTTCATAAATAATGGCAGCCAGTCATGTGGAAACCACTAAAAAATTTTCCTTAGACATTTCATTGCAAATTGCACACATTAAAGCTTTTTTTTATGTTTATTAATAATGGCAGCCAGTCATGTGGAAACCACTGAAAAATTTTCCTGAAACATTTCATTGCAAATTGCCCACATTGAAGTTTTTTTTATGTTCATTAATAATGGCAGCCAGTCATGTGGAAACCACTGAAAAATTTTCCTGAGACATTTCATTGCAAACTGCACACATTAATGTTTTTTTTTATGTTCATAAATAATGGCAGCCAGTCATGTGGAAACCACTAAAAAATTTTCCTGAGACATTTCATTGCAAATTGCACACATTAAAGCTTTTTTTTATGTTTATTAATAATGGCAGCCAGTCATGTGGAAACCACTGAAAAATTTTCCTGAAACATTTCATTGCAAATTGCACACATTGAAGTTTTTTTTATGTTCATTAATAATGGCAGCCAGTCATGTGGAAACCACTGAAAAATTTTCCTGAGACATTTCATTGCAAACTGCACACATTAATGTTTTTTTTTATGTTCATAAATAATGGCAGCCAGTCATGTGGAAACCACTAAAAAATTTTCCTGAGACATTTCATTGCAAATTGCCCACATTAAAGTTTTTTTTTATGTTCATTAATAATGGCAGCCAGTCATGTGGAAACCACTGAAAAATTTTCCTGAGACACTTCATTGCAAATTGCACACATTAAAGTTTTTTTTTATGTTTATTAATAATGGCAGCCAGTCATGTGGAAACCACTGAAAAATTTTCCTGAGACATTTCATTGCAAAGTGCACACATTAAATTTTTTTTTATGTTCAATAATAATGGCAGCCAGTCATGTGGAAACCATTGAAAAGTTTTTCTGAGACATTTCATTGCAAATTGCACACATTAAAGTTTTTTTTATGTTCATAAATAATGGCAGCCAGTCATGTGGAAACCACTGAAAAATTTTCCTGTGACATTTCATTGCAAGTTGCACACATTAAAGTTTTTTTTATGTTCGTTAATAATGGCAGCCAGTCATGTGGAAACCACTGAAAAATTTTCCTGAGACATTTCATTGCAAATTGCACACATAAAAGTTTTTTTTTATTTTCATTAATAATGGCAGCCATTCATGTGGAAACCACTAAAAAATTTTCCTGAGACATTTCATTGCAAATTGCACACATTGAACAAGAATTTTTTTCAAAATTTTTTAAAGTTTTTTTTCTACGGCAAAAGTTTATTTTATGTTCAGTAATATTGTTTTATCATTCCAAAACATGTTAGCACCGCTAAAGCTACAGTAGAACTTGGATATTGTCACCCCGGATGAAACAAAAAAAGTGACGACTTACACGAACTGACAACTTACACGAAAATTTTTCAAAGTTTCTTTCATAATGCAAAAGTTTAGTTTGATGTTCAGTAATATTGTCTTATCATTGCAAAACGTGTTAGCACCGCTAAAACTTATTTTCAAGTTAAAAAATTTTTTTTTGAAAATCTTTTTCAAAAGTTTTTTCAAGACATTACATTGTCATTTCATAAAGTGAAAAAAAATTTTTATTCCGAAGCTTTCCAATTCTTTTTGTTTGAAACTAACGTCATTAAAAATTGTCTAAGAAAGTTGTTTTACGTACTAAAAGTGAACAGTATTGAAAAAATCAAAAATCGTTTGCAAAGTTTTTTATAAGACATTTCATAACTCATTGCACACATTGAACAAGAATTTTTTTCAAAGTTTTTCAAAATTTTTTTTCCTACTGCAAAAGTGTATTTTTATGTTCAGTAATATTGTTTTATCATTCCAAAACGTGTTAGCACCGCTAAAACTTGGTTTCAAGTTAAAAATTTGTCAATGAACAAAAGTTCATTGAATTGCTTATACCTGCATTGAGAGCTGCGCAACAGCTTTATTTAAGGAGATAGCGTATATTTTAAGTTAAAGTCGCACTCTAATTATTTTTTTTGACTTAAGTTATTGTAAATGGCCTAAGATATTTTATCCTACACAAAAAGTTTCGATTATCAAGAAAAAAATTTTTTTTCGAAAATCTCCTTCAAAAATTTTTCTAAGACATTACATTGTCATTTCATACAGTGAAAAATAATTTTTTTTTGCGAAACTATGCAATTCTTTTTGTTTGTAAGTAACGTCGATAAAAATTGTATAAGAAAGTTTTTTTACGTACTAAAAGTAAAAGTTATTGAAAAAAATTGTCTTTTCAAAAAACATTTTCAAAAATTTTTCTAAGACATTTCATACAGTGAAAAACAATTTTTTTTTACGAACCTGTCTAATTCTTTTTGTTTGAAACTAACGTCATTAAAAATTGTCTAAGAAAGTTGTTTTACGTACTAAAAGTGAAAATTATTGAAAAAAAATTGTCTTTTCAAAAAAAATTATCTAAGACATTTCATACAGTGCAAAATGATTTTTTTTGTTCATTAATAATAGGGTGCCAGTCATGTGGAAACCACTGAAAATTTTTCCTGAGATATTTCATTGAAAATTGCACACATTAAAGATTTTTTTATGTTCATTAATAATGGCAGCCAGTCATGTGGAAACCACTGAAAAATTTTCCTGAGACATTTCATTGCAAAGTGCACACATTAAAGTTTTTTTTTATGTTCATTAATAATGGCAGCCAGTCATGTGGAAACCACTGAAAAATTTTCCTGAGACATTTCATTGCAAATTGCCCACATTAAAGTTTTTTTTTATGTTCATTAATAATGGCAGCCAGTCATGTGGAAAGCACTGAAAAAATTTCCTGAGACACTTCATTGCAAATTGCACACATTAAAGTTTTTTTTTATGTTTATTAATAATGGCAGCCAGTCATGTGGAAACCACTGAAAAACTTTCTTGACACATTTCATTGCAAAGTGCACACATTAAAATTTTTTTTATGTTCTATAATAATGGCAGCCAGTCATGTGGAAACCACTGAAAAGTTTTTCTGAGACATTTCATTGCAAATTGCACACATTAAAGTTTTTTTTATGTTCATAAATAATGGCAGCCAGTCATGTGGAAACCACTGAAAAATTTTCCTGAGACATTTCATTGCAAATTGCACACATTAAAGTTTTTTTTATGTTCATTAATAATGGCAGCCAGTCATGTGGAAACCACTGAAAAATTTTCCTGAGACATTTCATTGCAAATTGCACACATTAAAGTTTTTTTTATGTTCATTAATAATGGCAGCCAATCATGTGGAAACCACTAAAAAATTTTCCTGAGACATTTCATTGCAAAGTGCACACATTAAAGTTTTTTTTATGTTCATTAATAATGGCAACCAGTCATGTGGAAACCACTGAAAAATTTTCCTGAGACATTTCATTGCAAATTGCACACATTAAAGTTTTTTTTTATGTTCATTAATAACGGCAGCCAGTCATGTGGAAACCACTGAAAAATTTTCCTGAGACATTTCATTGCAAACTGCACACATTAAAGTTTTTTTTTATGTTCATAAATAATGGCAGCCAGTCATGTGGAAACCACTAAAAAATTTTCCTGAGACATTTCATTGCAAATTGCCCACATTAAAGTTTTTTTTATGTTCATTAATAATGGCAGCCAGTCATGTGGAAACCACTGAAAAATTTTCCTGAGACACTTCATTGCAAGTTGCACACATTAAAGTTTTTTTTTATGTTTATTAATAATGGCAGCCAGTCATGTGGAAACCACTGAAAAATTTTCCTGAGACATTTCATTGCAAAGTGCACACATTAAAGTTTTTTTTTATGTTCAATAAAAATGGCAGCCAGTCATGTGGAAACCACTGAAAAGTTTTTCTGAGACATTTCATTGCAAATTGCCCGCATTAAAGTTTTTTTTTATGTTCATTAATAATGGCAGCCAGTCATGTGGAAACCACTGAAAAATTTTCCTGAGACACTTCATTGCAAATTGCACACATTAAAGTTTTTTTTTATGTTCATTAATAATGGCAGCCAGTCATGTGGAAACCACTGAAAAATTTTCCTGAGACATTTCATTGCAAACTGCACACATTAAAGTTTTTTTTTATGTTCATAAATAATGGCAGCCAGTCATGTGGAATCCACTAAAAAGTTTTCCTGAGACATTTCATTGCAAATTGCCCACATTAAAGTTTTTTTTTATGTTCATTAATAATGGCAGCCAGTCATGTGGAAACCACTGAAAAATTTTCCTGAGACACATCATTGCAAGTTGCACACATTAAAGTTTTTTTTTATGTTTATTAATAATGGCAGCCAGTCATGTGGAAACCACTGAAAAATTTTCCTGAGACATTTCATTGCAAAGTGCACACATTAAAGTTTTTTTTTACGTTCAATAATAATGGCAGCCAGTCATGTGGAAACCACTGAAAAGTTTTTCTGAGACATTTCATTGCAAATTACCCACATTAAAGTTTTTTTTTATGTTCAATAATAATGGCAGCCAATCATGTGGAAACCACTGAAAATTTTTCCTGAGACATTTCATTGCAAATTGCACACATTAAAGTTTTTTTTATGGTCATTAATAATGGCAGCCAGTCATGTGGAAACCACTGAAAAATTTTCCTGAGACATTTCATTGCAAATTGCACACATTAAAGTTTTTTTTTATGTTCATTAATAATGGCAGCCAGTCATGTGGAAACCACTGAAAAATTTTCCTGAGACACTTCATTGCAAATTGCACACATTAAAGTTTTTTTTTATGTTTATTAATAATGGCAGCCAGTCATGTGGAAACCACTGAAAAATTTTCCTGAGACAATTCATTGCAAATTGCACACATTGAAGTTTTTTTTATGTTCATAAATAATGGCAGCCAGTCATGTGGAAACCACTGAAAAATTTTCCTGAGACATTTCATTGCAAATTGCCCACATTAAAGTTTTTTTTATGTTCATTAATAATGGCAGCCAGTCATGTGGAAACCACTGAAAAATTTTCCTGAAACACTTCATTGCAAAGTGCACACATTAAAGTTTTTTTTTTATGTTCAATAATAATGGCAGCCAGTCATGTGAAACCACTGAAAAGTTTTTCTGAGACATTTCATTGCAAATTGCACACATTAAATTTTTTTTTATGTTCATAAATAATGGCAGCCAGTCATGTGGAAACCTCTGAAAAATTTTCCTGAGACATTTCATTGCAAATTGCACACATTAAAGTTTTTTTTATGTTCATTAATAATGGCAGCCAGTCATGTGGAAACCACTGAAAAATTTTCCTGAGACATTTCCTTGCAAATTGCACACATTAAAGTTTTTTTTATGGTCATTAATAATGGCAGCCAGTCATGTGGAAACCACTGAAAAATTTTCCTGAGACATTTCATTGCAAATTGCCCACATTAAAGTTTTTTTTATGTTCATTAATAATGGCAGCCAGTCATGTGGAAACCACTGAAAAGTTTTTCTGAGACATTTCATTGCAAATTGCACACATTAAAGTTTTTTTTATGTTCATAAATAATGGCAGCCAGTCATGTGGAAACCACTGAAAAATTTTCCTGAGACATTTCATTGCAAATTGCACACATTAAAGTTTTTTTTATGTTCATTAATAATGGCAGCCAGTCATGTGGAAACCACTGAAAAATTTTCCTGAGACATTTCATTGCAAAGTGCACACATTAAAGTTTTTTTTATGTTCATTAATAATGGCAGCCAGTCATGTGGAAACCACTGAAAAATTTTCCTGAGACATTTCATTGCAAATTGCACACATTAAAGTTTTTTTTTATGTTCATTAATAATGGCAGCCAGTCATGTGGAAACCACTGAAAAATTTTCCTGAGACATTTCATTGCAAACTGCACACATTAAAGTTTTTTTTTATGTTCATAAATAATGGCAGCCAGTCATGTGGAATCCACTAAAAAGTTTTCCTGAGACATTTCATTGCAAATTGCCCACATTAAAGTTTTTTTTTATGTTCATTAATAATGGCAGCCAGTCATGTGGAAACCACTGAAAAATTTTCCTGAGACACATCATTGCAAGTTGCACACATTAAAGTTTTTTTTTATGTTTATTAATAATGGCAGCCAGTCATGTGGAAACCACTGAAAAATTTTCCTGAGACATTTCATTGCAAAGTGCACACATTAAAGTTTTTTTTTAAGTTCAATAATAATGGCAGCCAGTCATGTGGAAACCACTGAAAAGTTTTTCTGAGACATTTCATTGCAAATTACCCACATTAAAGTTTTTTTTTATGTTCAATAATAATGGCAGCCAATCATGTGGAAACCACTGAAAAATTTTCCTGAGACATTTCATTGCAAGTTGCACACATTAAAGTTTTTTTTATGGTCATTAATAATGGCAGCCAGTCATGTGGAAACCACTGAAAAATTTTCCTGAGACATTTCATTGCAAATTGCACACATTAAAGTTTTTTTTTATGTTCATTAATAATGGCAGCCAGTCATGTGGAAACCACTGAAAAATTTTCCTGAGACACTTCATTGCAAATTGCACACATTAAAGTTTTTTTTTATGTTTATTAATAATGACAGCCAGTCATGTGGAAACCACTGAAAAATTTTCCTGAAACATTTCATTGCAAATTGCACACATTGAAGTTTTTTTTATGTTCATTAATAATGGCAGCCAGTCATGTGGAAACCACTGAAAAATTTTCCTGAGACATTTCATTGCAAACTGCACACATTAATGTTTTTTTTTATGTTCATAAATAATGGCAGCCATTCATGTGGAAACCACTGAAAAATTTTCCTGAGACATTTCATTGCAAATTGCACACATTAAAGTTTTTTTTTATGTTCATTAATAATGGCAGCCAGTCATGTGGAAACCACTGAAAAGTTTTTCTGAGACATTTCATTGCAAATTGCACACATTAAAGTTTTTTTTATGTTCATAAATAATGGCAGCCAGTCATGTGGAAACCACTGAAAAATTTTTCTGAGACATTTCATTGCAAATTGCACACATTAAAGTTTTTTTTATGTTCATTAATAATGGCAGCCAGTCATGTGGAAACCACTGAAAAATTTTCCTGAGACATTTCATTGCAAAGTGCACACATTAAAGTTTTTTTTATGTTCATTAATAATGGCAGCCAGTCATGTGGAAACCACTGAAAAATTTTCCTGAGACATTTCATTGCAAATTGCACACATTAAAGTTTTTTTTATGTTCATTAATAATGGCAGCCAGTCATGTGGAAACCACTGAAAAATTTTCCTGAGACATTTCATTGCAAACTGCACACATTAAAGTTTTTTTTTATGTTCATAAATAATGGCAGCCAGTCATGTGGAATCCACTAAAAAGTTTTCCTGAGACATTTCATTGCAAATTGCCCACATTAAAGTTTTTTTTTATGTTCATTAATAATGGCAGCCAGTCATGTGGAAACCACTGAAAAATTTTCCTGAGACACTTCATTGCAAGTTGCACACATTAAAGTTTTTTTTTATGTTTATTAATAATGGCAGCCAGTCATGTGGAAACCACTGAAAAATTTTCCTGAGACATTTCATTGCAAAGTGCACACATTAAAGTTTTTTTTTACGTTCAATAATAATGGCAGCCAGTCATGTGGAAACCACTGAAAAGTTTTTCTGAGACATTTCATTGCAAATTGCCCACATTAAAGTTTTTTTTTATGTTCAATAATAATGGCAGCCAGTCATGTGGAAACCACTGAAAAATTTTCCTGAGACACTTCATTGCAAATTGCACACATTAAAGTTTTTTTTTATGTTTATTAATAATGGCAGCCAGTCATGTGGAAACCACTGAAAAATTTTCCTGAGACACTTCATTGCAAATTGCACACATTAAAGTTTTTTTTTATGTTTATTAATAATGGCAGCCAGTCATGTGGAAACCACTGAAAAATTTTCCTGAGACATTTCATTGCAAACTGCACACATTAAAGTTTTTTTTTATGTTCATTAATAATGGCAGCCAGTCATGTGGAAACCACTAAAAAATTTTCCTGAGACATTTCATTGCAAATTGCCCACATTAAAGTTTTTTTTATGTTCATTAATAATGGCAGCCAGTCATGTGGAAACCACTGAAAATTTTTCCTGAGACACTTCATTGCAAAGTGCACACATTAAAGTTTTTTTTTTATGTTCAATAATAATGGCAGCCAGTCATGTGAAACCACTGAAACATTTTTCTGAGACATTTCATTGCAAACTGCACACATAAAATTTTTTTTTATGTTCATAAATAATGGCAGCCAGTCATGTGGAAACCTCTGAAAAATTTTCCTGAGACATTTCATTGCAAATTGCACACATTAAAGTTTTTTTTATGTTCATTAATAATGGCAGCCAGTCATGTGGAAACCACTGAAAAATTTTCCTGAGACACTTCCTTGCAAATTGCACACATTAAAGTTTTTTTTTATCTTCATTAATAATGGCAGCCAATCATGTGGAAACCACTGAAAATTTTTCCTGAGACATTTCATTGCAAATTGCACACATTAAAGTTTTTTTTATGGTCATTAATAATGGCAGCCAGTCATGTGGAAACCACTGAAAAATTTTCCTGAGACATTTCATTGCAAATTGCACACATTAAAGTTTTTTTTTATGTTCATTAATAATGGCAGCCAGTCATGTGGAAACCACTGAAAAATTTTCTTGAGACAATTCATTGCAAATTGCACACATTGAAGTTTTTTTTTATGTTCATAAATAATGGCAGCCAGTCATGTGGAAACCACTAAAAAATTTTCCTGAGACATTTCATTGCAAATTGCCCACATTAAAGTTTTTTTTATGTTCATTAATAATGGCAGCCAGTCATGTGGAAACCACTGAAAAATTTTCCTGAAACACTTCATTGCAAAGTGCACACATTAAAGTTTTTTTTTATGTTCAATAATAATGGCAGCCAGTCATGTGAAACCACTGAAAAGTTTTTCTGAGACATTTCATTGCAAATTGCACACATTAAATTTTTTTTTATGTTCATAAATAATGGCAGCCAGTCATGTGGAAACCTCTGAAAAATTTTCCTGAGACATTTCATTGCAAATTGCACACATTAAAGTTTTTTTTATGTTCATTAATAATGGCAGCCAGTCATGTGGAAACCACTGAAAAATTTTCCTGAGACATTTCCTTGCAAATTGCTCACATTAAAGTTTTTTTTTATCTTCATTAATAATGGCAGCCAATCATGTGGAAACCACTGAAAAATTTTCCTGAGACATTTCATTGCAAATTGCACACATTAAAGTTTTTTTATGGTCATTAATAATGGCAGCCAGTCATGTGGAAACCACTGAAAAATTTTCCTGAGACATTTCATTGCAAATTGCACATATTAAAGTTTTTTTTTATGTTCATTAATAATGGCAGCCAGTCATGTGGAAACCACTGAAAAATTTTCCTGAGACACATCATTGCAAATTGCACACATTAAAGTTTTTTTTTATGTTTATTAATAATGGCAGCCAGTCATGTGGAAACCACTGAAAAATTTTCCTGAAACATTTCATTGCAAATTGCACACATTGAAGTTTTTTTTATGTTCATTAATAATGGCAGCCAGTCATGTGGAAACCACTGAAAAATTTTCCTGAGACATGTCATTGCAAACTGCACACATTAATGTTTTTTTTTATGTTCATAAATAATGGCAGCCAGTCATGTGGAAACCACTAAAAAATTTTCCTTAGACATTTCATTGCAAATTGCACACATTAAAGCTTTTTTTTATGTTTATTAATAATGGCAGCCAGTCATGTGGAAACCACTGAAAAATTTTCCTGAAACATTTCATTGCAAATTGCCCACATTGAAGTTTTTTTTATGTTCATTAATAATGGCAGCCAGTCATGTGGAAACCACTGAAAAATTTTCCTGAGACATTTCATTGCAAACTGCACACATTAATGTTTTTTTTTATGTTCATAAATAATGGCAGCCAGTCATGTGGAAACCACTAAAAAATTTTCCTGAGACATTTCATTGCAAATTGCACACATTAAAGCTTTTTTTTATGTTTATTAATAATGGCAGCCAGTCATGTGGAAACCACTGAAAAATTTTCCTGAAACATTTCATTGCAAATTGCACACATTGAAGTTTTTTTTATGTTCATTAATAATGGCAGCCAGTCATGTGGAAACCACTGAAAAATTTTCCTGAGACATTTCATTGCAAACTGCACACATTAATGTTTTTTTTTATGTTCATAAATAATGGCAGCCAGTCATGTGGAAACCACTAAAAAATTTTCCTGAGACATTTCATTGCAAATTGCCCACATTAAAGTTTTTTTTTATGTTCATTAATAATGGCAGCCAGTCATGTGGAAACCACTGAAAAATTTTCCTGAGACACTTCATTGCAAATTGCACACATTAAAGTTTTTTTTTATGTTTATTAATAATGGCAGCCAGTCATGTGGAAACCACTGAAAAATTTTCCTGAGACATTTCATTGCAAAGTGCACACATTAAATTTTTTTTTATGTTCAATAATAATGGCAGCCAGTCATGTGGAAACCATTGAAAAGTTTTTCTGAGACATTTCATTGCAAATTGCACACATTAAAGTTTTTTTTATGTTCATAAATAATGGCAGCCAGTCATGTGGAAACCACTGAAAAATTTTCCTGTGACATTTCATTGCAAGTTGCACACATTAAAGTTTTTTTTATGTTCGTTAATAATGGCAGCCAGTCATGTGGAAACCACTGAAAAATTTTCCTGAGACATTTCATTGCAAATTGCACACATAAAAGTTTTTTTTTATTTTCATTAATAATGGCAGCCATTCATGTGGAAACCACTAAAAAATTTTCCTGAGACATTTCATTGCAAATTGCACACATTGAACAAGAATTTTTTTCAAAATTTTTTAAAGTTTTTTTTCTACGGCAAAAGTTTATTTTATGTTCAGTAATATTGTTTTATCATTCCAAAACATGTTAGCACCGCTAAAGCTACAGTAGAACTTGGATATTGTCACCCCGGATGAAACAAAAAAAGTGACGACTTACACGAACTGACAACTTACACGAAAATTTTTCAAAGTTTCTTTCATAATGCAAAAGTTTAGTTTGATGTTCAGTAATATTGTCTTATCATTGCAAAACGTGTTAGCACCGCTAAAACTTATTTTCAAGTTAAAAAATTTTTTTTTGAAAATCTTTTTCAAAAGTTTTTTCAAGACATTACATTGTCATTTCATAAAGTGAAAAAAAATTTTTATTCCGAAGCTTTCCAATTCTTTTTGTTTGAAACTAACGTCATTAAAAATTGTCTAAGAAAGTTGTTTTACGTACTAAAAGTGAACAGTATTGAAAAAATCAAAAATCGTTTGCAAAGTTTTTTATAAGACATTTCATAACTCATTGCACACATTGAACAAGAATTTTTTTCAAAGTTTTTCAAAATTTTTTTTCCTACTGCAAAAGTGTATTTTTATGTTCAGTAATATTGTTTTATCATTCCAAAACGTGTTAGCACCGCTAAAACTTGGTTTCAAGTTAAAAATTTGTCAATGAACAAAAGTTCATTGAATTGCTTATACCTGCATTGAGAGCTGCGCAACAGCTTTATTTAAGGAGATAGCGTATATTTTAAGTTAAAGTCGCACTCTAATTATTTTTTTTGACTTAAGTTATTGTAAATGGCCTAAGATATTTTATCCTACACAAAAAGTTTCGATTATCAAGAAAAAAATTTTTTTTCGAAAATCTCCTTCAAAAATTTTTCTAAGACATTACATTGTCATTTCATACAGTGAAAAATAATTTTTTTTTGCGAAACTATGCAATTCTTTTTGTTTGTAAGTAACGTCGATAAAAATTGTATAAGAAAGTTTTTTTACGTACTAAAAGTAAAAGTTATTGAAAAAAATTGTCTTTTCAAAAAACATTTTCAAAAATTTTTCTAAGACATTTCATACAGTGAAAAACAATTTTTTTTTACGAACCTGTCTAATTCTTTTTGTTTGAAACTAACGTCATTAAAAATTGTCTAAGAAAGTTGTTTTACGTACTAAAAGTGAAAATTATTGAAAAAAAATTGTCTTTTCAAAAAAAATTATCTAAGACATTTCATACAGTGCAAAATGATTTTTTTTGTTCATTAATAATAGGGTGCCAGTCATGTGGAAACCACTGAAAATTTTTCCTGAGATATTTCATTGAAAATTGCACACATTAAAGATTTTTTTATGTTCATTAATAATGGCAGCCAGTCATGTGGAAACCACTGAAAAATTTTCCTGAGACATTTCATTGCAAAGTGCACACATTAAAGTTTTTTTTTATGTTCATTAATAATGGCAGCCAGTCATGTGGAAACCACTGAAAAATTTTCCTGAGACATTTCATTGCAAATTGCCCACATTAAAGTTTTTTTTTATGTTCATTAATAATGGCAGCCAGTCATGTGGAAAGCACTGAAAAAATTTCCTGAGACACTTCATTGCAAATTGCACACATTAAAGTTTTTTTTTATGTTTATTAATAATGGCAGCCAGTCATGTGGAAACCACTGAAAAACTTTCTTGACACATTTCATTGCAAAGTGCACACATTAAAATTTTTTTTATGTTCTATAATAATGGCAGCCAGTCATGTGGAAACCACTGAAAAGTTTTTCTGAGACATTTCATTGCAAATTGCACACATTAAAGTTTTTTTTATGTTCATAAATAATGGCAGCCAGTCATGTGGAAACCACTGAAAAATTTTCCTGAGACATTTCATTGCAAATTGCACACATTAAAGTTTTTTTTATGTTCATTAATAATGGCAGCCAGTCATGTGGAAACCACTGAAAAATTTTCCTGAGACATTTCATTGCAAATTGCACACATTAAAGTTTTTTTTATGTTCATTAATAATGGCAGCCAATCATGTGGAAACCACTAAAAAATTTTCCTGAGACATTTCATTGCAAAGTGCACACATTAAAGTTTTTTTTATGTTCATTAATAATGGCAACCAGTCATGTGGAAACCACTGAAAAATTTTCCTGAGACATTTCATTGCAAATTGCACACATTAAAGTTTTTTTTTATGTTCATTAATAACGGCAGCCAGTCATGTGGAAACCACTGAAAAATTTTCCTGAGACATTTCATTGCAAACTGCACACATTAAAGTTTTTTTTTATGTTCATAAATAATGGCAGCCAGTCATGTGGAAACCACTAAAAAATTTTCCTGAGACATTTCATTGCAAATTGCCCACATTAAAGTTTTTTTTATGTTCATTAATAATGGCAGCCAGTCATGTGGAAACCACTGAAAAATTTTCCTGAGACACTTCATTGCAAGTTGCACACATTAAAGTTTTTTTTTATGTTTATTAATAATGGCAGCCAGTCATGTGGAAACCACTGAAAAATTTTCCTGAGACATTTCATTGCAAAGTGCACACATTAAAGTTTTTTTTTATGTTCAATAAAAATGGCAGCCAGTCATGTGGAAACCACTGAAAAGTTTTTCTGAGACATTTCATTGCAAATTGCCCGCATTAAAGTTTTTTTTTATGTTCATTAATAATGGCAGCCAGTCATGTGGAAACCACTGAAAAATTTTCCTGAGACACTTCATTGCAAATTGCACACATTAAAGTTTTTTTTTATTTTTATTAATAATGGCAGCCAGTCATGTGGAAATCACTAAAAGATTTTCCTGAGACATTTCATTGCAAATTGCCCACATTAAAGTTTTTTTTTATGTTTATTAATAATGGCAGCCAGTCATGTGGAAACTACTGAAAAATTTTCCTGAGACATTTCATTGCAAACTGCACACATTAAAGTTTATTTTTATGTTCATAAATAATGGCAGCCAGTCATGTGGAAACCACTAAAAAATTTTCCTGAGACATTTCATTGCAAATTGCCCACATTAAAGTTTTTTTTTATATTCATTAATAATGGCAGCCAGTCATGTGGAAACCACTGAAAAATTTTCCTGAGACACTTCATTGCAAATTGCACACATTAAAGTTTTTTTTTATGTTTATTAATAATGGCAGCCAGTCATGTGGAAACCACTGAAAAATTTTCCTGAGACATTTCATTGCAAAGTGCACACATTAAAGTTTTTTTTTATGTTCAATAATAATGGCAGCCAGTCATGTGGAAACCACTGAAAAGTTTTTCTGAGACATTTCATTGCAAATTGCACACATTAAATTTTTTTTATGTTCATAAATAATGGCAGCCAGTCATGTGGAAACCACTGAAAAATTTTCCTGAGACATTTCATTGCAAATTGCACACATTAAAGTTTTTTTTATGTTCATTAATAATGGCAGCCAGTCATGTGGAAACCACTGAAAAATTTTCCTGAGACATTTCATTGCAAATTGCACACATAAAAGTTTTTTTTTATCTTCATTAATAATGGCAGCCATTCATGTGGAAACCACTGAAAAATTTTCCTGAGACATTTCATTGCAAATTGCATACATTGAACAAGAATTTTTTTCAAAATTTTTTAAAGTTTTTTTTCTACTGCAAAAGTTTATTTTATGTTCAGTAATATTGTTTTATCATTCCAAAACATGTTAGCACCGCTAAAGCTACAGTAGAACTTGGATATCGTCACCCCAGGGGAAACAGAAAAAGTGACGACTTACACGAACTGACGACTTACACGAAAATTGTTCAAAGTTTCTTTCATAATGCAAAAGTTTATTTTGATGTTCAATAATATTGTCTTATCATTGCAAAACGTGTTAGCACCGCTAAAACTTATTTTCAAAATAAAAAATTTTTTTTTGAAAATCTTCTTCAAAAACTTTTTCAAGACATTACATTGTCATTTCATACAGTGAAAAAAAATTTTTATTCCGAAGCTTTCCAATTCTTTTTGTTTGAAACTAACGTCATTAAAAATTGTCTAAGAAAGTTTTTTTACGTACTAAAAGTGAACAGTATTGAAAAAATCAAAAATCGTTTGCAAAATTTTTTATAAGACATTTCATAACTCATTCCACACATTGAACAAGAATTTTTTTCAAAGTTTTTCAAAATTTTTTTCCTACTGCAAAAGTTTATTTTTATGTTCAGTAATATTGTTTTATCATTCCAAAACGTGTTAACACCGCTAAAACTTGGTTTCAAGTTAAAAATTTGTCAATGAACAAAAGTTCATTGAACTGCTTATACCTGCATTGAGAGCTGCGCAGCTGCTTTATTTAAGGAGATA
Organism: Aplidium turbinatum; assembly: GCF_918807975.1. Taxonomy (NCBI): domain Eukaryota; kingdom Metazoa; phylum Chordata; class Ascidiacea; order Aplousobranchia; family Polyclinidae; genus Aplidium; species Aplidium turbinatum. The sequence goes on from NC_137486.1 coordinate 192,548, forward strand.
GCGTATATTTTAAGTTAAAGTCGCACTCTAATTATTTTTTTTGACTTAAGTTATTGTAAATGGCCTAAAATATTTTATCCTACACAAAAAGTTTCGATGATCAAGAAAAAAATTTTTTTTCGAAAATCTCTTTCAAAATTTTTTCTAAGACATTACATTGTCATTTCATACAGTGAAAAATAATTTTTTTTTGCGAAACTATGCAATTCTTTTTGTTTGTAACTAACGTCATTAAAAATTGTATAAGAAAGTTTTTTTACGTACTAAAAGTAAAAGTTATTGAAAAAAATTGTTTTTTCAAAAAACAATTACAAAAATTTTTCTAAGACATTTCATACAGTGAAAAATAATTTTTTTTTACGAACATGTCTAATTCTTTTTGTTTGAAACTAACGTCATTAAAAATTGTCTAAGAAAGTTTTTTTACGTACTAAAAGTGAAAATCATTGAAAAAAAATTGTCTTTTCAAAAAAAATTATCTAAGACATTTCATACAGTGCAAAATGATTTTTTTTGTTCATTAATAATAGGGTGCCAGTCATGTGGAAACCACTGAAAAATTTTTCCCGAAATATTTCATTGCAAATTGCACACATTAAAGATTTTTTTATGTTCATTAATAATGGCAGCCAGTCATGTGGAAACCACTGAAAAATTTTCCTGAGACATTTCATTGCAAAGTGCACACATTAAAGTTTTTTTTTATGTTCATTAATAATGGCAGCCAGTCATGTGGAAACCACTGAAAAATTTTCCTGAGACATTTCATTGCAAATTGCCCACATTAAAGTTTTTTTTTATGTTCATTAATAATGGCAGCCAGTCATGTGGAAACCACTGAAAAATTTTCCTGAGACACTTCATTGCAAATTGCACACATTAAAGTTTTTTTTATGTTTATTAATAATGGCAGCCAGTCATGTGGAAACCACTGAAAAATTTTCCTGACACATTTCATTGCAAAGTGCACACATTAAAGTTTTTTTTTATGTTCTATAATAATGGCAGCCAATCATGTGGAAACCACTGAAAATTTTTCCTGAGACATTTCATTGCAAAGTGCACACATTAAAGTTTTTTTTATGTTCATTAATAATGGCAGCCAGTCATGTGGAAACCACTGAAAAATTTTCCTGAGACATTTCATTGCAAATTGCCCACATTAAAGTTTTTTTTTATGTTCATTAATAATGGCAGCCAGTCATGTGGAAACCACTGAAAAATTTTTCTGAGACATTTCATTGCAAATTGCACACATTAAAGTTTTTTTTATGTTTATTAATAATGGCAGCCAGTCATGTGGAAACCACTGAAAAATTTTCCTGACACATTTCATTGCAAATTGCACACATTAAAGTTTTTTTTATGTTCATTAATAATGGCAGCCAGTCATGTGGAAACCACTGAAAAATTTTCCTGAGACATTTCATTGCAAATTGCACACATTAAAGTTTTTTTTTTATCTTCATTAATAATGGCAGCCAATCATGTGGAAACCACTGAAAAATTTTCCTGAGACATTTCATTGCAAATTACACACATTAAAGTTTTTTTTATGTTCATTAATAATGGCAACCAGTCATGTGGAAACCACTGAAAAATTTTCCTGAGACATTTCATTGCAAATTGCACACATTAAAGTTTTTTTTTATGTTCATTAATAATGGCAGCCAGTCATGTGGAAACCACTGAAAAATTTTCCTGAGACATTTCATTGCAAACTGCACACATTAAAGTTTTTTTTTATGTTCATAAATAATGGCAGCCAGTCATGTGGAAACCACTAAAAAATTTTCCTGAGACATTTCATTGCAAATTGCCCACATTAAAGTTTTTTTTATGTTCATTAATAATGGCAGCCAGTCATGTGGAAACCACTGAAAAATTTTCCTGAGACACTTCATTGCAAGTTGCACACATTAAAGTTTTTTTTTATGTTTATTAATAATGGCAGCCAGTCATGTGGAAACCACTGAAAAATTTTCCTGAGACATTTCATTGCAAAGTGCACACATTAAAGTTTTTTTTTATGTTCAATAATAATGGCAGCCAGTCATGTGGAAACCACTGAAAAGTTTTTCTGAGACATTTCATTGCAAATTGCCCACATTAAAGTTATTTTTTATGTTCATTAATAATGGCAGCCAGTCATGTGGAAACCACTGAAAAATTTTCCTGAGACACTTCATTGCAAATTGCACACATTAAAGTTTTTTTTTATTTTTATTAATAATGGCAGCCAGTCATGTGGAAATCACTGAAAAATTTTCCTGAGACATTTCATTGCAAATTGCACACATTAAAGTTTTTTTTTATGTTTATTAATAATGGCAGCCAGTCATGTGGAAACCACTGAAAAATTTTCCTGAGACATTTCATTGCAAACTGCACACATTAAAGTTTTTTTTTATGTTCATAAATAATGGCAGCCAGTCATGTGGAAACCACTAAAAAATTTTCCTGAGACATTTCATTGCAAATTGCCCACATTAAAGTTTTTTTTTATATTCATTAATAATGGCAGCCAGTCATGTGGAAACCACTGAAAAATTTTCCTGAGACACTTCATTGCAAATTGCACACATTAAAGTTTTTTTTTATGTTTATTAATAATGGCAGCCAGTGAAAAATTGAAAAATTGTAGAAACCACTGAAAAATTTTCCTGAGACATTTCATTGCAAAGTGCACACATTAAAGTTTTTTTTTATGTTCAATAATAATGGCAGCCAGTCATGTGGAAACCACTGAAAAGTTTTTCTGAGACATTTCATTGCAAATTGCACACATTAAATTTTTTTTATGTTCATAAATAATGGCAGCCAGTCATGTGGAAACCACTGAAAAATTTTCCTGAGACATTTCATTGCAAATTGCACACATTAAAGTTTTTTTTATGTTCATTAACAATGGCAGCCAGTCATGTGGAAACCACTGACAAATTTTCCTGAGACATTTCATTGCAAATTGCACACATTAAAGTTTTTTTTTATGTTTATTAATAATGGCAGCCAGTCATGTGGAAACCACTGAAAAATTTTCCTGAGACATTTCATTGCAAAGTGCACACATAAAAGTTTTTTTTTATGTTCAATAATAATGGCAGCCAGTCATGTGGAAACCACTGAAAAGTTTTCCTGAGACATTTCATTGCAAATTGCACACATTAAAGTTTTTTTTATGTTCATAAATAATGGCAGCCAGTCATGTGGAAACCACTGAAAAATTTTCCTGAGACATTTCATTGCAAATTGCACATATTAAAGTTTTTTTTATGTTCATTAATAATGGCAGCCAGTCATGTGGAAACCACTGAAAAATTTTCCTGAGACATTTCATTGCAAATTGCACACATAAAAGTTTTTTTTATCTTCATTACTAATGGCAGCCATTCATGTGGAAACCACTGAAAAGTTTTCCTGAGACATTTCATTGCAAATTGCACACATTAAAGTTTTTTTTTATGTTCATTAATAATGGCAGCCAGTCATGTGGAAACCACTGAGAAATTTTCCTGAGACATTTCATTGCAAACTGCACACATTAAAGTTTTTTTTTATGTTTATAAATAATGGCAGCCAGTCATGTGGAAACCACTGGTCACAGCGGTAAACCATAATTCTTCGTGGGAAAATTGTAACATAAAGTTCCCGGATCCGTTTGTCTGTACGTAATGACCGAAAAATAAACACACCTTCGAAACGTCTATTCAAAGTGTATTCCAGTAAAATTAGCCCGCGGCTATCGAAATGACTGTTGCAATGCCTACACCTCTAAAACTGTCACTACGATACAGATTACTTGGATAAAAGACGGAGAGTTTGTCCAGCTAGCAAGCACCAAATAAACCAGTTAAATGTGCGACCGACTTCCAACACACGACTTCAAGAATGAATCAGAAAAATTTGTGATAACTCAAAGGCACGCCAACAGTTCGTGACGCAATATTTCATGTCCAAACAGGTCTCAAACTGAAACAGGTTTAAACCGGTCTGACACGAGTCTTACGGACGATGGTGCAATTTTGGCTCATGTTTTAGGAATTTCCACGACGTAATATTCAGTAGACCCGAACGGTTTCTACATGACGTTTGACCAGGCGAACAACCGTCTGGAACATAGCGGCCCCTAGTTATGACAGTCTGACATGGCATAACTAAAAAAGAATTGACGACAATTGTGAGCCAATGATTAAAAACACATGATACACAAATTGTTTGAATCACTCACGTTTAAGTTAATACGCAAATACAAAGGGCATGCAAAGAATGAACAGCAATAAGAATAAACACGACGATACATGAAATTGGTACCATAGGTATTAGGTACACGCACAAAATGACGCTATATACCATGGTTGCGATAATAACCGACTGTTCTGGGCTCAGACAAGTGTCGGCCACCGCAGACAAAACCAGGCTCAAACCCTAACACTTAGGTGTTCTTTACGGGGGCGAGGCACGAAATATCCCTCAACAATAGTCTACTTTCACTTTCCCCGTACTCTCATCATAGTTGCAGACGGCAACTTTAGCTCTACGAACCACAGGCTTCCCTTTCCTAATTTGTGGAACTACCTCATGCACCCTCCCAAGTTGATACTTCCCACGTTTACCAATGTCCTGGAGAGAACCTACCACTACAAGTTGACCAGGCTCCAAATTCTCGGCCATTTTTAGCCATTTTTTCCGGCCCTGAAGACCCGGCAAGTAAAAATCGATCCATTTACTCCAAAACTGCTGAGAAAGTGACAAATTGAACCGATAACCCCTTCTTAATTGGTCACGATCATGTGGTTGCCCAACAGCACAGTATGGGTCTAAGTATGGGGTCAAAAGTGAGGCAGGGGTGATGACAGTAAAATCCCTAGGGTCGTCACTCAAAGGTACCAAAGGGCGTTCGTTCACGATCCGAACGGCACTGCCAGAGTTTGCAAAATACCATCTCGATAACAAAAAATCCTTAAGCAGGTCCAAAGAGCGAAGCCACGACTCCCATTCTTTAACAAAGCTATCAGGGACCTCGGTGTCCCAATCAAACTTGTCTATCGCCAATTGCTGAAGTATAAGGCGTGCTTTTAGAAAAAATGGCGCTCCAAAGCCTAGCGGATCAAAATTTTGTCCAAGCTGACTGAGAATACTTCGGCGCGTGTGTTTAGCTAAGGGCTTTAAGGAACATGCGATACGCATCTCGTCAGACTCGGTTTGCCACACACAACCCAATGTCTTCGCTGATGGCAAAGTCATATTTTCAGTCTGAAAGTCAATGTCACGAATCAAAGGTGAAAGCATCTCATTATCCAAATTTGACAAGACAATCATAGCCTCCTTGTTAGCACTCCACTTATCAAGTTTAAACCCACGGCTATCAAACAAAGCAATTGATTCATGAGTGATTTGCTGAGCTTCCTCTAAGCTATCAGCCGAAAATATAAAATCATCCATGTACATATTATTTGCAATATTGCAGAGAGTCAATTCACCAGCACTGCTGGGATTCTGCTCGATCATTTTCTTTATAGCCAAGCAAGCGATATACGGGCTACTCTTTATTCCCCAAGGGTGTACACAAAAACGAAATGGTACCATCCTACCATTTTCAAGGTCATCATCTTCAAACCACAATATACGAAACAAATCCCTTTGCGACTCAGGTAACTTTATTTGAAAGAAGCATTTAGTCACATCAGCCATGAGACCAAATCTACCAAGCCGAAATCTAGCCAAGACATCTACCAGAGGGTTTAACAAGTCAGGACCCGAAAACATTACATCATTAACACAAGTTCCTCGAAATTCAGACTTGCCATCGTAAACAATGCGCTTTTTTAATTGTGACGTAACAAAGTATGGTAAATACCATTCAAATCCTTTGACATTTCCTGCTTCACCAGTACGCTCAATATAGCCATTTGATTTAAGATCTTTCATGGTGTCAGTAAGGAAATCACGAAGTTCAGGTTGTTTTAAAGCTTTCTTTCTTAAAGCAGCAGCTCTATCTGACGCCAACACAAAATTGTTAGGTAGATCAATATCTTCCTTCAACGGAACAAGTATCTCAAATCGACCATCTTTCAACTCAATATTCGGTTCGACAAGTTCTCTAGCCAAATTATCATTGCGAGACAATTCACAGGTTTCATTTTGCAACGTCAAATCCTGAATGACTTTATTCAGGTCTGCTATTTCCATATCACGAGACTCAATTTTACGCTGAAAGCCAGAGATGACATCCGACTCTGAAGACGTCTGCACTCTGCACACTTTAGCAACGCTTTCATCTAAGGGTGACTTACCACCACAAGCCAACCAGCCGAGAGGAGTGAGCAAAGCATGTGGTTCACTACGATTTTCACCAACACGCTCTTTTTTTGCACACATCAAATAAGCGTTGTCGTTGCCAATCAGTACATCTACAGTACTACAATCATTCAAATGAAACATATTCACGTCATGAAAATGACGGAAACCATTTAAATCTTGTTTATGCGGTAAAGTTTTAACATCGTCAGCCCAAGCTGGGTTAACCACTGAAGTTATATCACAAAACAGTTCATCTGTCTCTAACGACTGGATGTTGAGTTTGACAAGGTCAGCACAAGTAGCTTTCTGACCAGCCAGGGTATCCATTTTAAACGACGCTTTATCGTACGGTTTAAGATCAAGTTCACACACCAAATCACTCGAAACAAACGTCAACTGCGAACCAGGATCATGCTGACAATACACCAACTTCGATTTGCCAGTCATTGGATTCAAAACACGAGCAGCAGTAACGCGGTTAAAGGCTGCTTTAACATTTCCAATCTTAACATTACGCACAGGAACTCTGGCACGAGCATCATCTTTCCCAACCGAATCCAGAGAATCACGTGACGTCACATAAAAATCATGCAGAAGAAAATAGTGTTTCCTATCGTTGTTAGGCCCACACTTACGACAGTTATTTGCATGAACGCAATCCCTAACCATATGCTGGCGCAAACAATTCAAGCATTTGCCAGCTTTCACAATGACATCTCTCCGATCTTTAGGTGTCAAGCGCAAAAATTCTTTACAATTAGACAAAAAATGATATTCAACTTGACCACGTGACGAACAACAAATACATGCCGGTAGGTTTTTACGTCTGGCTTCACCACCGCGCGGTGCGCCAACAACAGTCGAGTACTGCGAACTCCCTGACATCACATCATCATGGGGTTTTACGGACGTCTGCCTAACCGGACATGAAGGCAATTTTCCTTTGCCAAACTTTTTAAATTGCTGCGACTCACCAGAATCGCCCATTAGCATAATGCTAAAATCAGTCGACTTACGCGTTTCCTCCCGTACTACAAATTCAAACAAACTCTGAAAGGTAGGCTCATCAGTGCCACCATACTGATCACCTAAAAAGTCATGATAACGCTGCTTAGCGTCAAACGGGAGTCGCTTAGCCAAATCCAAAACAAAACGTCCTTCTAATTTATCACGCTGACCATAAGCTTGCGCGTAAAGCAAACACTGCGATAATTCATCTTTAAACTCTTTCAGATCACTGGAAGAGGTCGAAGTCAATTTGCTACCATAGCGATACTTTCTAATTTCTGGTTCTGCGAAAAGACCTCCACGAACCCCAAAACGCTGGGACAAGCGAGCTAACGACATTTCTATCCTGTCTTCCTCTGACAAGCCAGGGGTGTCAGAAACCAAATTAGCAATCGTTTGCGCAGCTGTTCTAACACAAGCTGCTTGTAACAAAGTCAAACGAGTCCCCTTAAAGGGCGAAGCTGCCATTAAGGCCGTAACACGATTTTTAAAGAAGATAAATGGCATATTGTTACCATCGTAACCAATCAAGGCCGCCTTATCGAAAAACGTCCTACTATTTTGGTATTCAAAAAAGCAATCCTGCTGTTGAGAACTCGATTTAGCGGGAGAAGACAAGCTATATCCCTTAAGGGGCTGAGTGGGCTCAGTCACATGCACAGCCCGATCACGATCCTCACACACGTTAAAATCAGGAGACGCAATACGCCTCTCACAACCACCCAAATTACGTGTAGCTGGGCGATCAAACCCTAGCGGCGCAGAAAACTGTGAAGGGGGCAAAGCATTACTACTAATGGCGGCCCCGTGACCTGTACGCTCTGGGGGAGGAGTTCGGTTGTAATTCGCAGACCTTGGCTCTACAGCATTCGGAAGACCCTTAGCCGCGGCCCCGAGACCTCCTGAAACAGCTGGAAAACGTGTGGATTGCCCTGGTCCACTCACAGGTTGAACAGGCGTTTGGAATAGGTTATGTAAATGAAACTGCGATTGATGTTCATTTCTGGAATGGCTAGAAGAGCTCTTCCTAGAGCTACGCCGGGAGCCCGCCTCTGATCGATATTCAGCTAAAACTACCTCTTTACGTTGTTCAGCCCTCAACTGAGCGTCTTTGAGTGCGAACTCAGCAGCTCTAGCTTCGGCTCTCGCGGCGGCCTCAGCTGCTCTCGCTTCGGCCTCAGCTCTCGCGGCAGCCTCAGCTCGAATGGCCTCAGCAGCTCTCGCTTCGGCCTCAGCTCTCGCGGCAGCCTCAGCAGCTCTCACGGCAGCCTCAGCTCGTATGGCCTCAGCTCTCGCGATGGCCTCAGCAGCTCTTGCTTCGGCCTCAGCTTGGATCTGGAGCTCCTCTCGTCTTAGCTGTAGGTTAATTTGTGCAACTATCCGAGACGAACTCTTAGACATCCTAGTGCTTACATTTGAGGCGCTATCCTCAGGATGTATGTCAGCATCCAACATATCTGAGAACTCACTTTCTTTTTGTTCAAAGTTATTTTTTAACGAGATAAATTCGGGATCTACCCTATCACGAAGTTCTGCCAAGATTGCAGAGTTAAAGATTGTAGTCAAAAGAGCATGGAAATGCCTTAATTCCTCTTCTAAAGTAGATAAGTTAGATCGAAAAATTAACAGTTCCTGCTTATCACTCAAAGAACCTAGGGCCACAGAAAGTTCCCCAATTTGAGTCAAAATATCCCGTCTAAGATGCCGGGCCTCTCGAACTGACTTAGCCTCATCGTTATTGGGTCCCTCCCAAGAATGGCCTGCCCGACCGCAAAGAACATCATCAGGCTTAAACTCAGTCGAGTCTACGGCGGTCGAGTCCTTGTCGCCACCGAGTGTAGACATATTAAATGTTGGGGCTAAATTTAACAATTAAAAAAATTAAATTACACAAACACACAAAATTATTAGGCTACAGTAGTTATAAAAAACTTAACTGCAAAGACCGTAAAAATACAAAAAAGAATTTAAATGCACGATACCGTAGCTGTACGGGTATGAAGTCCTAAAGTCCACAAAACTTGCTTGGATTCTTCCACTTGAATCTACAAGCACAGATGGATTGTCTTTTAATCTTCTTTCTTGCCAATGAATGTCAAAGTTATTTTTCTTCTGTACCAAACTGAGAAGAATTGTCTTTACTTTTCTTTGCTTCTGTAAGAGTGTAGACTACCAACCAACAAATCTTCTTTTATTATTTCTTGTACTTCTAAGTAGTTCTTCTGCACTAGCTGACAACAAACACGTCGTTTATTTTTATGCCTTCAAGTGCTTCTTGGCCTACCAGCTAACAAAATCGATTTTTATTTTTATTGCTTTAATTTCTTCTTGACCTACCAACTGACAAGAACTCGTCTTTTATTTTTTATGCTTTAATTTCTTCTTGACCTACCAACTGACAAGAACTCGTCTTTTATTTTTTATGGTCACAGCGGTAAACCATAATCTCTTCGTGGGAAAATTGTAATATAAGATTCCCGAATCCGTTCGTCTGTATATAATGACCGAAGAAATAAACACACTTTCGAAACGTCTATTCAAAGGTGTATTCCAGTAAAATTAGCCCGCGGCTATCGAAATGACTGTTGCAATGCCTACACCTCTAAAACTGTCACTACGATACAGATTACTTGGATAAAAGACGGAGAGTTTGTCCAGCTAGCAAGCACCAAATAAACCAGTTAAATGTGCGACCGACTTCCAACACACGACTTCAAGAATGAATCAGAAAAACTTGTGATAACTCAAAGGCACGCCAGCAGTTCGTGACGCAATATTTCATGTCCAAACAGGTCTCAAACTGAAACAGGTTTAAACCGGTCTGACACGAGTCTTACGGACGATGGTGCAATTTTGGCTCATGTTTTAGGAATTTCCATGACGTAATATTCAGTAGACCCGAACGGTTTCTACATGACGTTTGACCAGGCGAACAACCGTCTGGAACAACCACTAAAAAATTTTCCTGAGACATTTCATTGCAAATTGCCCACATTAAATTTTTTTTTATGTTCATTAATAATGGCAGCCAGTCATGTGGAAACCACTGAAAAATTTTCCTGAGACACTTCATTGCAAACTGCACACATTAAAGTTTTTTTTTATGTTTATTAATAATGGCAGCCAGTCATGTGGAAACCACTGAAAAATTTTCCTGAGACATTTCATTGCAAAGTGCACACATTAAAGTTTTTTTTTATGTTCAATAATAATGGCAGCCAGTCATGTGGAAACCACTGAAACGTTTTTCTGAGACATTTCATTGCAAATTCCACACATTAAAGTTTTTTTTATGTTCATAAATAATGGCAGCCAGTCATGTGGAAACCACTGAAAAATTTTCCTGAGACATTTCATTGCAAATTGCACACATTAAAGTTTTTTTTATGTTCATTAATAATGGCAGCCAGTCATGTGGAAACCACTGAAAAATTTTCCTGAGACATTTCATTGCAAATTGCACACATTAAAGTTTTTTTTTATCTTCATTAATAATGGCAGCCAATCATGTGGAAACCACTGAAAAATTTTCCTGAGACATTTCATTGCAAATTGCACACATTGAACAAGAATTTTTTTCAAAATTTTTCAAAGTTTTTTTCATACTGCAAAAGTTTATTTTTATGTTCAGTAATATTGTTTTATCATTCCAAAACATGTTAGCACCGCTAAAGCTACAGTAGAACTTGGATAACGTCACCTCAGGGGAAACAGAAAACGTGACGACTTACACGAACTGACGACTTACACGAAAATTTTTCAAAGTTTCTTTCATAATGCAAAAGTTTATTTTGATGTTCAGTAATATTGTTTTATCATTGTAAAACGTGTTAGCACCGCTAAAACTAGGTTTCAAGTTAAAAATTTGTCAATGAACAAAAGTTCATTGAATTGCTTATACCTGCATTGAGAGCTGTGCAGCTGCTTTATTTAAAGAGATAGCGTATATTTTAAGTTAAAGTCACACTCTAATTATTTTTTTTGACTAAAGTTATTGTAAATGGCCTAAGATGTTTTATCCTACACAAAAAGTTTTATTTATCAAGAAAAAAAATTTTTTTTGAAAATCTGTTTCAAAAATTTTCCAAGACATTACATTGTCATTTCATACAGTGAAATAAAATTTTTTTCCGAAGCTTTCCAATTCTTTTTGTTTGAAACTAACGTCATTAAAAATTGTCTAAGAAAGTTGTTTTATGTACTAAAAGTGACAATTATTGAAAAAAATTGTCTTTTCAAAAAAATTTTCAAAAATTTTTCTATGACATTTCATACAGTGAAAAATAATTTTTTTTTGCGAAACTATGCAATTCTTTTTGTTTGTAACTAACGTCATTAAAAATTGTATAAAATAGCTTTTTTACGTACTAAAAGTAAACATTAATGAAAAGATCAAAAATCGTTTGCAAAATTTTTTATAAGACATTTCATAACTCATTGCATACATTGAACAAGAATTTTTTTCAAAATTTTTTAAAGTTTTTTTTCTACTGCAAAAGTTTATTTTATGTTCAGTAACATTGTTTTATCATTCCAAAACATTATAGCACCGCTAAAGCTACAGTAGAACTTGGATATCGTCACCCCAGGGGAAACAGAAAAAGTGACGACTTACACGAACTGACGACTTACACGAATTGTTTTCAAAGTTTCTTGCATAATGCAAAAGTTTATTTTGATGTTCAGTAATATTGTTTTATCATTGCAAAACGTGTTAGCACCGCTAAAACTTGGTTTCAAGTTAAAAAATTTTTTTTTGAAAATCTTATTCAAAAATTTTTTCAAGACATTACATTGTCATTTCATACAGTAAAAAAATAATTTTATTCCGAAGCTTTCCAATTCTTTTTGTTTGAAACTAACGTCATTAAAAATTGTCTAAGAAAGTTGTTTTACGTACTAAAAGTGAACAGTATTGAAAAAATCAAAAATCGTTTGCAAAATTTTTATAAGACATTTCATAACTCATTGCACACATTGAACAAGAATTTTTTTCAAAGTTTTTCAAAATTTTTTTCCTACTGCAAATGTTTATTTTAATGTTAAGTAATATTGTTTTATCATTCCAAAACGTGTTAGCACCGCTAAAACTTGGTTTTAGGTTAAAAGATTGTCAATGAACAAAAGTTCATTGAATTGCTTATACCTGCATTGAGAGCTGCGCAGCTGCTTTACTTAAGGAGATAGCGTATATTTTAAGTTAAAGTCGCACTCTAATTATTTTTTTTGACTTATGTTATTGTAAATGGCCTAAGATATTTTATCCTACACAAAAAGTTTCGATTATCAAGAAAAAAATTTTTTTTCGAAAATGTTTTTAAAAAATTTTTCCAAGACATTACATTGTCATTTTATACAGTGAAAAAAAAAATTTTTTTTTTAAAGTTTTTCAATTCTTTTTGTTTGAAACTAACGTCATTAAAAATTGTCTAAGAAAGTTGTTTTACGTACTAAAAGTGACAATTATTGAAAATTGTCTTTTCAAAAAAAATTTTCAAAAACTTTTCCAAGACATTTCATACAGTGAAAAATAATTTTTTTTTGTTAAAGTATCCAATTCTTTTTGTTTGAAACTAACGTCATTAAAAATTGTTTAAGAAAGTTGTTTTACGAACTAAAAGTGAACATTATTGAAAAAATCAAAAATCGTTTGCAAAGTTTTTTATAAGACATTTCATAACTCATTGCACACATTGAACAAGAATTTTTTTTAAAGTTTTTCAAAATTTTTTCCCTACTGCAAAAGTTTATTTTTTTGTTCAGTAATATTGTTTTATCATTCCAAAACATGTTAGCACAGCTAAAACTTAGTTTCAAATTAAAAAGTTGTCAATTAACAAAAGTTCATTGAATTGCTTATACCTGCATTGAGAGCTGCGCAGCTGCTTTATTCAAGGAGATAGCGTATATTTTAAGTTAAAGTTGCACTCTAATTAATTTTTTTGACTAAAGTTATTGTAAATGGCCTAAGATATTTTATCCTACACAAAAAGTTTCGATTATCAAGAAAAAATTTTTTTTTCGAAAATCTCTTTCAAAAATTTTTCTAAGACATTACATTGTCATTTCATACAGTGAAAAAAAATTTTTTTTCCGAAGCTTTCCAATTTTTTTTGTTTGAAACTAACGTCATTAAAAATTGTCTAAAAAAGTTGTTTTACGTACAAAAAGTGACAATCATTGAAAAAAATTGTCTTTTCAAAAAAAATTTTCAAAATCTTTTCTAAGACATTTCATACAGTGAAAAATAATTTTTTTTTGCGAAACTATGCAATTCTTTTTGTTTGTAACTAACGTCATTAAAAATTGTCTAAGAAAGTTTTTTTACGTACTGAAAGTGAAAATTATTGAAAAAAAATTGTCTTTTCAAAAAAAATTTTCTAAGACATTTCATACAGTGCAAAATGATTTTTTTTTGTTCATTAATAATAGGGTGCCAGTCATGCGGAAACCACTGAAAAATTTTCCTGAGATTTCATTGAAAGTTGCACACATTAAAGTTTTATGTTCATTAATAATGGCAGCCAGTCATGTGGAAACCACAGAAAAATTTTCCTGAGACAATTCATTGCAAATTGCACACATTAAAGTTTTTTTTTATCTTCATTAATAATGGCAGCCAATCATGTGGAAACCACTGAAACATTTTGTGAACCACTGAAAAATTGTCTAAGAAAGTTGTTTTACGTACTAAAAGTGACATATATTGAAAAAAATTGTCCACTGAAAAATTGTCTAAGAAAGTTGTTTTACGTACTAAAAGTGACAATTATTGAAAAAAATTGTCTTTTCAAAAAAATTTTCAAAAATTTTTCTAAGACATTTCATACAGTGAAAAATAATTTTTTTTTGCGAAACTATGCAATTTTTTTTGTTTGTAACTAACGTCATTAAAAATTGTCTAAGAAAGTTTTTTTACGTACTAAAAGTAAAAGTTATTGAAAATAATTGTCTTTTCAAAAAACATTTTCAAAAATTTTTCTAAGACATTTCATACAGTGAAAAATAATTTTTTTTACGAACCTGTCTAATTCTTTTTGTTTGAATCTAACGTCATTAAAAATTAACTAAGAAAGTTTTTTTACGTACTAAAAGTGAAAATTATTGAAAAAAAATTGTCTTTTCAAAAAAAATTTTCTAAGACATTTCATACAGTGCAAAATAATTTTTTTTGTTCATTAATAATAGGGTGCCAGTCATGTGGAAACCACTGAAAATTTTTCCTGAGACATTTCATTGAAAATTGCACACATTAAAGATTTTTTTATGTTCATTAATAATGGCAGCCAGTCATGTGGAAACCACTGACAAATTTCCCTGAGACATTTCATTGCAAATTGCACACATTAAAGTTTTTTTTTATGTTCATTAATAATGGCAGCCAGTCATGTGGAAACCACTGAAAAACTTTCCTGAGACATTTCATTGCAAATTGCACACATTAAAGTTTTTTTTTATCTTCATTAATAATGGCAGCCAGTCATGTGGAAACCACTGGAACATTTTCCTGAGACATTTCATTGCAAAGTGCACACAATAAAACTTGTTTATGTTCATTAATAATGGCAGCCAGTCATGTGGAAACCACAGAAAAATTTTCCTGAGACATTTCATTGCAAACTGCACACATTAAAGTTTTTTTTTATGTTCATAAATAATGGCAGCCAGTCATGTGGAAACCACTAAAAAATTTTCCTGAGACATTTCATTGCAAATTGCCCACATTAAAGTTTTTTTTTATGTTCAATAATAATGGCAGCCAGTCATGTGAACATGTGAACAATGTGAATGTCATGTGAATGTCATGTGAACAAAACATGTTAGCACCGCTAAAATTTAGTTTCAAGTTAAAAAGTTGTCAATTAACAAAAGTTCATTGAATTGCTTATACCTGCATTGAGAGCTGCGCAGCTGCTTTATTCAAGGAGATAGCGTATATTTTATGTTAAAGTTGCACTCTAATTAATTTTTTTGACTAAAGTTATTGTAAATGGCCTAAGATATTTTATCCTACACAAAAAGTTTCGATTATCAAGAAAAAATTTTTTTTTCGAAAATCTTATTCAAAAATTTTTCTAGACATTACACTGTCATTTCATACTGTGAAAAAAAATTTTTTTTCCGAAGCTTTCCAATTCTTTTTGTTTAAAACTAACGTCATTAAAAATTGTCTAAGAAAGTTGTTTTACGTACAAAAAGTGACAATTATTGAAAAAAATTGTCTTTTCAAAAAAAATTTTCAAAACTTTTTCTAAGACATTTCATACAGTCAAAAATAATTTTTTTTTGCGAAACTATGCAATTCTTTTTGTTTGTAACTAACGTCATTAAAAATTGTCTAAGAAAGTTTTTTTACGTACTGAAAGTGAAAATTATTGAAAAAAAATTGTCTTTTCAAAAAAAATTTTCTAAGACATTTCATACAGTGCAAAATGATTTTTTTTGTTCATTAATAATAGGGTGCCAGTCATGTGGAAACCACTGAAAAATTTTCCTGAGATTTCATTGAAAGTTGCACACATTAAAGTTTTATGTTCATTAATAATGGCAGCCAGTCATGTGGAAACCACTGAAAAATTTTCCTGAGACATTTCATTGCAAATTGCACACATTAAAGTTTTTTTTATGTTCATTAATAATGGCAGCCAGTCATGTGGAAACCACTGAAAAATTTTCCTGAGACATTTCATTGCAAAGTGCACACATTAAAGTTTTTTTTTATTTTCATTAATAATGGCAGCCAGTCATGTGGAAACCTCTGAAAAAATTTCCTGAGACATTTCATTGCAAATTGCACACATTGAACAAGAATTTTTTTCAAAATTTTTCAAAGTTTTTTTCATATTGCAAAAGTTTATTTTTATGTTCAGTAATATTGTTTTATCATTCCAAAACATGTTAGCACCGCTAAAGCTACAGTAGAAATTGGATAACGTCACCCCAGGGGAAACAGAAAAAGTGACGACTTACACGAACTGACGACTTACACGAAAATTTTTCAAATTTGTTTTAATAATGCAAAAGTTTATTTTGATGTTCAGTAATATTGTTTTATTACTCCAAAACGTGTTAGCACCGCTAAAACTTGGTTTCAAGTTAAAAATTTGTCAATGAACAAAAATTTATTGAATTGCTTATACCTGCATTGAGAGCTGCGCAGCTGCTTTATTTAAGGAGATAGCGTATATTTTAAGTTAAAGTCACACTCTAATTATTTTTTTTGACTAAAGTTATTGTAAATGGCCTAAGAGCTTTTATCCTACACAAAAAGTTTCGATTATCAAGAAAAAAAATTTTTTTTGAAAATCTTTTTCAAAAATTTTTTCAAGACATTACATTGTCATTTCATACAGTGAAAAAAAAATTTTATTCCGAAGCTTTCCAATTCTTTTTGTTTGAAACTAACGTCATAAAAAATTGTCTAAGAAAGTTGTTTTACGTACTAAAAGTGAACAGTATTGAAAAAATCAAAAATCGTTTGCAAAACTTTTTATAAGACATTTCATAACTCATTGCACACATTGAACAAGAATTTTTTTCAAAGTTTTTCAAAATTTTTTTCCTACTGCAAAAGTTTATTTTTATGTTCAGTATTATTGTTTTATCACTCCAAAACGTGTTAGCACCGCTAAAACTTGGTTTTAAGTTAAAAATTTGTCAATGAACAAAAGTTCATTGAATTGCTTATACCTGCATTGAGAGCTGCGCAGCTGCTTTATTTAAGGAGATAGCGTATATTTTAAGTAAAAGTCGCACTCTAATTATTTTTTTTTACTTTATATATTGTAAATGGCCTAAGATTTTTTATCCTACACAAAAAGTTTCGATTATCAAGAAAAAAATTTTTTTTCGAAAATCTTTTTAAAAAATTCTTCCAAGACATTACATTGTCATTTCATACAGTGAAAAAAAAAATTTTTTTTCCGAAGTTTTTCAATTCTTTTTGTTTAAAACTAACGTCATTAAAAATTGTCTAAGAAAGTTGTTTTACGTACTAAAAGTGACAATTATTGAAAATTGTCTTTTCAAAAAAAATTTTCAAAAATTTTTCCAAGACATTTCATACAGCGAAAATTAATTTTTTTTTGCTAAAGTATCCAATTCGTTTTGTTTGAAACTAACGTCATTAAAAATTGTCTAAGAAAGTTGTTTTACGAACTAAAAGTGAACATTATTGAAAAAATCAAAAATCGTTTGCAAAATTTTTTAAATGGCCAAAATTTTTTAAATGGCCATTGTATGATTGAAAATTTTTAAATGGCCATTGTATGTATGAAAATTTTTTAAATGGCCATACAATGGCCATTAAATGGCCATTTTAAATGGCCATTAAATGGCCATTGTACACATTAAAGTTTTTTTTATGTTCATTAATAATGGCAGCCAGTCATGTGGAAACCACTGAAAAATTTTCCTGAGACATTTCATTGCAAACTGCACACATTACAGTTTTTTTTTATGTTCATTAATAATGGCAGCCAGTCATGTGGAAACCACTGAAAAATTTTCCTGAAACATTTCATTGCAAATTGCACACATTAAAGTTTTTTTTTATCTTCATTAATAATGGCAGCCAATCATGTGGAAACCACTGAAAAATTTTCCTGAGACATTTCATTGCAAATTGCACACATTGAACAAGAATTTTTTTCAAAATTTTTCAAAGTTTTTTTCATACTGCAAAAGTTTATTTTTATGTTCAGTAATATTGTTTTATCATTCCAAAACATGTTAGCACCGCTAAAGCTACAGTAGAACTTGGATAACGTCACCTCAGGGGAAACAGAAAACGTGACGACTTACACGAACTGACGACTTACACGAAAACTTTTCAAAGTTTCTTTCATAATGCAAAAGTTTATTTTGATGTTCAGTAATATTGTTTTATCATGGTAAAACGTGTTAGCACCGCTAAAACTAGGTTTCAAGTTAAAAGTTTGTCAATGAACAAAAGTTCATTGAATTGCTCATACCTGCATTGAGAGCTGTGCAGCTGCTTTATTTAAGTAGATAGCGTATATTTTATGTTAGTCACACTCTAATTATTTTTTTTGACTAAAGTTATTGTAAATGGCCTAAGATGTTTTATCCTACACAAAAAGTTTTATTTATCAAGAAAAAAAATTTTTTTTGAAAATCTTTTTCAAAAACTTTTCCAAGACATTACATTGTCATTTCATACAGTGAAACAAAACTTTTTTTCCGAAGCTTTCCAATTCTTTTTGTTTGAAACTAACGTCATTAAAAATTGTCTAAGAAAGTTGTTTTACGTACTAAAAGTGACAATTATTGAAAAAAATTGTCCTTTCAAAAAAAATTTTCAAAAATTTTTCGAAGACATTTCATACAGTGAAAAATAATTTTTTTTTGCGAAACTATGCAATTCTTTTTGTTTGTAACTAACGTCATTAAAAATTGTATAAAAAAGCTTTTTTACGTACTAAAAGTAAACATTAATGAAAAAATCAAAAATCGTTTGCAAAATTTTTTATAAGACATTTCATAACTCATTGCATACATTGAACAAGAATTTTTGTCAAAATTTTTTAAAGTTTTTTTTCTACTGCAAAAGTTTATTTTATGTTCAGTAATATTGTTTTATCCTTCCAAAACATGTTAGCACCGCTAAGGCTACAGTAGAACTTGGATATCGTCACCCCAGGGGAAACAGAACAAGTGACGACTTACACGAACTGACGACTTACACGAATTTTTTTCAAAGTTTCTTTCATAATGCAAAAGTTTATTTTGATGTTCAGTAACATTGTTTTATCAGTGCAAAGCGTGTTAGCACCGCTAAAACTTGGTTTCAAGTTAAAAAATTTTTTTTTGAAAATCTTTTTCAAAAATTTTTTCAAGACAATACATTGTCATTTCATACAAAGAAAAAAAAATTTTATTCCGAAGCTTTCCAATTCTTTTTGTTTGAAACTAACGTCATTAAAAATTGTCTAAGAAAGTTGTTTTACGTACTAAAAGTGAACAGTATTGAAAAAATCAAAAATCGTTTGCAAAATTTTTTATAAGACATTTCATAACTCATTGCACACATTGAACAAGAAGTTTTTTTAAAGTTTTTCAAAATTTTTTTCCTACTGCAAAAGTTTATTTTTTGTTCAGTAATATTGTTTTATCATTCCAAAACATGTTAGCACCGCTAAAACTTAGTTTCAAGTTAAGAAGATGTCAATTAACAAAAGTTCATTGAATTGCTTATACCTGCATTGAGAGCTGCGCAGCTGCTTTATTTAAGGAGATAGCGTATATTTTAAGTTAAAGTCGCACTCTAATTATTTTTTTTGACTAAAGTTATTGTAAATGGCCTAAGATATTTTATCCTACACAAAAAGTTTCGATTATCAAGAAAAAATTTTTTTTTCGAAAATCTCTTACAAAAATTTTTCTAAGACATTACATTGTCATTTCATACAGTGAAAAAAAATTTTTTTCCGAAGCTTTCCAATTCTTTTTGTTTGAAACTAACATCATTAAAAATTGTCTAAGAAAGTTGTTTTACGTACTAAAAGTGACAATTATTGAAAAAAATTGTCTTTTCAAAAAAAATTTTCAAAACTTTTTCTAAGACATTTCATACAGTGAAAAATAATTTTTTTTTGCGAAACTATGCAATTCTTTTTGTTTGTAACTAACGTCATTAAAAATTGTCTAAGAAAGTTTTTTTACGTACTAAAAGTGAAAATTATTGAAAAAAAATTGTCTTTTCAAAAAAACTTTTCTAAGATATTTCATACAGTGCAAAATGATTTTTTTGTTCATTAATAATAGGGTGCCAGTCATGTGGAAACCACTGAAAAATTTTCCTGAGACATTTCATTGAAAATTGTACACATAAAAGTTTTTTTTATGTTCATTAATAATGGCAGCCAGTCATGTGGAAATCTTTGAAAAAATTTCTTGAGACATTTCATTGCAAATTGCACACATTGAACAAGAATTTTTTTCAAAATTTTTCAAAGTTTTTTTCATATTGCAAAAGTTTATTTTTATGTTCAGTAATATTGTTTTATCATTCCAAAACATGTTAGCACCGCTAAAGCTACAGTAGAAATTGGATAACGTCACCCCAGGGGAAACAGAAAAAGTGACGACTTACACGAACTGACGACTTACACGAAAATTTTTCAAATTTGTTTTAATAATGCAAAAGTTTATTTTGATGTTCAGTAATATTGTTTTATTATTCTAAAACGTTTTAGCACCGCTAAAACTTGGTTTCAAGTTAAAAATTTGTCAATGAACAAAAATTCATTGAATTGCTTATACCTGCATTGAGAGCTGCGCAGCTGCTTTATTTAAGGAGATAGCGTATATTTTAAGTTAAAGTCACACTCTAATTATTTTTTTTGACTAAAGTTATTGTAAATGGCCTAAGAGCTTTTATCCTACACAAAAAGTTTCGTATATCAAGAAAAAAAATTTTTTTTGAAAATCTTTTTCAAAAATTTTTTCAAGACATTACATTGTCATTTCATACAGTAAAAAAAAATTTTATTCCGAAGCTTTCCAATTCTTTTTGTTTGAAACTAACGTCATAAAAAATTGTCTAAGAAAGTTGTTTTACGTACTAAAAGTGAACAGTATTGAAAAAATCAAAAATCGTTTGCAAAACTTTTTATAAGACATTTCATAACTCATTGCACACATTGAACAAGAATTTTTTTCAAAGTTTTTCAAAATTTTTTTCCTACTGCAAAAGTTTATTTTTATGTTCAGTAATATTGTTTTATCACTCCAAAACGTGTTAGCACCGCTAAAACTTGGTTTTAAGTTAAAAATTTGTCAATGAACAAAAGTTCATTGAATTGCTTATACCTGCATTAAGAGCTGCGCAGCTGCTTTATTTAAGGAGATAGCGTATATTTTAAGTAAAAATCGCACTCTAATTATTTTTTTTGACTTTAATTATTGTAAATGGCCTAAGATATTTTATCCTACACAAAAAGTTTCGATTATCAAGAAAAAAATTTTTTTTCGAAAATCTTTTTAAAAAATTCTTCCAAGACATTACATTGTCATTTCATACAGTGAAAAAAAAAATTTTTTTTCCGAAGTTTTTTAATTCTTTTTGTTTGAAACTAACGTCATTAAAAATTGTCTAAGAAAGTTGTTTTACGTACTAAAAGTGACAATTATTGAAAATTGTCTTTTCAAAAAAAATTTTCAAAAATTTTTCCAAGACATTTCATACAGCGAAAATTAATTTTTTTTTGCTAAAGTATCAAATTCGTTTTGTTTGAAACTAACGTCATTAAAAATTGTCTAAGAAAGTTGTTTTACGTACTAAAAGTGAACAGTATTGAAAAAATCAAAAATCGTTTGCAAAACTTTTTATAAGACATTTCATAACTCATTGCACACATTGAACAAGAATTTTTTTTAAAGTTTTTCAAAATTTTTTTCCTACTGCAAAAGTTTATTTTTATGTTCAGTAATATTGTTTTATCATTCCAAAACATGTTAGCACCGCTAAAACTTAGTTTCAAGTTAAAAATTTGTCAATTAACAAAAGTTCATTGAATTGCTTATACCTGCATTGAGAGCTGCGCAGTTGCTTTATTCAAGGAGACAGCGTATATTTTAAGTTAAAGTCGCACTCTAATTATTTTTTTTGAATAAAGTTATTGTAAATGGCCTAAGATATTTTATCCTACACAAAATGTTTCGATTATCAAGAAAAAAATTTTTTTTCGAAAATCTGCTTCAAACATTTTTCTAAGACATTATTGTCATTTCATACAGTGAAAAAAAATTTTTTTTCCGAAACTTTCCAATTCTTTTTGTTTGAAACTAACATCATTAAAAATTGTATAAGAAAGTTTTTTTACGTACTAAAAGTAAAAGTTATTGAAAAAAATTGTCTTTTCAAAAAACATTTTCAAAAATTTTTCTAAGACATTTCATACAGTGAAAAATAATTTTTTTTACGAACCTGTCTAATTCTTTTTGTTTGAATCAAACGTCATTAAAAATTGCCTAAGAAAGTTTTTTTACGTACTAAAAGTGAAAATTATTGAAAAAAAATTGTCTTTTCAAAAAAATTTTTCTAAGACATTTCATACAGTGCAAAATGATTTTTTTTGTTCATTAATAATAGGGTGCCAGTCATGTGGAAACCACTGAAAATTTTTCCTGAGACATTTCATTAAAAATTGCACACATTAAAGATTTTTTTATGTTCATTAATAATGGCAGCCAGTCATGTGGAAACCACTGAAAAATCTTCCTGAGACATTTCATTGCAAATTGCACACATTAAAGTTTTTTTTTATGTTCATTAATAATGGCAGCCAGTCATGTGGAAACCACTGAAAAATTTTCCTGAGACATTTCATTGCAAATTGCACACATTAAAGTTTTTTTTTATCTTCATTAATAATGGCAGCCAATCATGTGGAAACCACTGAAACATTTTCCTGAGACATTTCATTGCAAAGTGCACACATTAAAATTTGTTTATGTTCATTAATAATGGCAGCCAGTCATGTGGAAACCACTGAAAAATTTCCCTTAAACATTTCATTGCAAATTGCACACATTAAAGTTTTTTTTTATGTTCATAAATAATGGCAGCCAGTCATGTGGAAACCACTAAAAAATTTTCCTGAGACATTTCATTGCAAATTGCCCACATTAAAGTTTTTTTTTATGTTCATAAATAATGGCAGCCAGTCATGTGGAAACCACTGAAAAATTTTCCTGAAACACTTCATTGCAAAGTGCACACATTAAAGTTTTTTTTATGTTCAATAATAATGGCAGCCAGTCATGTGAAACCACTGAAAAGTTTTTCTGAGACATTTCATTGCAAATTGCACACATTAAATTTTTTTTTATGTTCATAAATAATGGCAGCCAGTCATGTGGAAGCCTCTGAAAAATTTTCCTGCGACATTTCATTGCAAATTGCACACATTAAAGTTTTTTTATGTTCATTAATAATGGCAGCCAGTCATGTGGAAACCACTGAAAAGTTTTCCTGAGACATTTCATTGCAAATTGCACACATTAAAGTTTTTTTTATGTTCATTAATAATGGCAGCCAGTCATGTGGAAACCACTGAAAAACTTTCCTGAAACATTTCATTGCAAACTGCACACATTACAGTTTTTTTTTATGTTCATAAATATTGGCAGCCAGTCATGTGGAAACCACTAAAAAATTTTCCTGAAACATTTCATTGCAAATTGCCCACATTAAAGTTTTTTTTTATGTTCATTAATAATGGCAGCCAGTCATGTGGAAACCACTGAAAAATTTTCCTGAGACACTTCATTGCAAATTGCACACATTAAAGTTTTTTTTTATGTTTATTAATAATGGCAGCCAGTCATGTGGAAACCATTGAAAAGTTTTTCTGAGACATTTCATTGCAAATTGCACACATTAAAGTTTTTTTTATGTTCATAAATAATGGCAGCCAGTCATGTGGAAACCACTGAAAAATTTTCCTGAGACAATTCATTGCAAATTGCACACATTAAAGTTTTTTTTATGTTCATTAATAATGGCAGCCAGTCATGTGGAAACCACTGAAAAATTTTCCTGAAACATTTCATTGCAAATTGCACACATTAAAGTTTTTTTTTATCTTCATTAATAATGGCAGCCAATCATGTGGAAACCACTGAAAAAGTTTCCTGAGACATTTCATTGCAAATTGCACACATTGAACAAGAACTTTTTTCAAAATTTTTCAAAGTTTTTTTCATACTGCAAAAGTTTATTTTTATGTTCAGTAATATTGTTTTATCATTCCAAAACATGTTAGCACCGCTAAAGCTACAGTAGAACTTGGATAACGTCACCTCAGGGGAAACAGAAAACGTGACGACTTACACGAACTGACGACTTACACGAAAATTTTTCAAAGTTTCTTTCATAATGCAAAAGTTTATTTTGATGTTCAGTAATATTGTTTTATCATGGTAAAACGTGTTAGCACCGCTAAAACTAGGTTTCAAGTTAAAGGTTTGTCAATGAACAAAAGTTCATTGAATTGCTCATACCTGCATTACGAGCTGTGCAGCTGCTTTATTTAAGTAGATAGCGTATATTTTATGTTAGTCACACTCTAATTATTTTTTTTGACTAAAGTTATTGTAAATGGCCTAAGATGTTTTATCCTACACAAAAAGTTTTATTTATCAAGAAAAAAAATTTTTTTTGAAAATCTTTTTCAAAAATTTTCCAAGACATTACATTGTCATTTCATACAGTGAAACAAAATTTTTTTTCCGAAGCTTTCCAATTCTTTTTGTTTGAAACTAACGTCATTAAAAATTGTCTAAGAAAGTTGTTTTACGTACTAAAAGTGACAATTATTGAAAAAAATTGTCCTTTCAAAAAAAATTTTCAAAAATTTTTCGAAGACATTTCATACAGTGAAAAATAATTTTTTTTTGCGAAGCAATGCAATTCTTTTTGTTTGTAACTAACGTCATTAAAAATTGTATAAAAAAGCTTTTTTACGTACTAAAAGTAAACATTAATGAAAAAATCAAAAATCGTTTGCAAAATTTTTTATAAGACATTTCATAACTCATTGCATACATTGAACAAGAATTTTTTTCAAAATTTTTTAAAGTTTTTTTTCTACTGCAAAAGTTTATTTTATGCTCAGTAATATTGTTTTATCATTCCAAAACATGTTAGCACCGCTAAGGCTACAGTAGAACTTGGATATCGTCACCCCAGGGGAAACAAAAAAAATGACGACTTACACGAACTGACGACTTACACGAATTGTTTTCAAAGTTTCTTGCATAATGCAAAAGTTTATTTTGATGTTCAGTAATATTGTTTTATCATTGCAAAACGTGTTAGCACCGCTAAAACTTGGTGTCAAGTTAAAAAATTTTTTTTTGAAAATCTTTTTCAAAAATTTTTTCAAGACATTACATTGTCATTTCATACAGTAAAAAAATAATTTTATTCCGAAGCTTTCCAATTCTTTTTGTTTGAAACTAACGTCATTAAAAATTGTCTAAGAAAGTTGTTTTACGTACTAAAAGTGAACAGTATTGAAAAAATCAAAAATCGTTTGCAAAATTTTTTATAAGACATTTCATAACTCATTGCACACATTGAACAAGAATTTTTTTCAAAGTTTTTCAAAATTTTTTTCCTACTGCAAATGTTTATTTTTATGTTAAGTAATATTGTTTTATCATTCCAAAACGTGTTAGCACCGCTAAAACTTGGTTTTAGGTTAAAAATTTGTCAATGAACAAAAGTTCATTGAATTGCTTATACCTGCATTGAGAGCTGCGCAGCTGCTTTACTTAAGGAGATAGCGTATATTTTAAGTTAAAGTCGCACTCTAATTATTTTTTTTGACTTAAGTTATTGTAAATGGCCTAAGATATTTTATCCTACACAAAAAGTTTCGATTATCAAGAAAAAAATTTTTTTTCGAAAATCTTTTTAAAAAATTTTTCCAAGACATTACATTGTCATTTCATACAGTGAAAAAAAAAATTTTTTTTTTAAAGTTTTTCAATTCTTTTTGTTTGAAACTAACGTCATTAAAAATTGTCTAAGAAAGTTGTTTTACGTACTAAAAGTGACAATTATTGAAAATTGTCTTTTCAAAAAAAATTTTCAAAAATTTTTCCAAGACATTTCATACAGTGAAAAATAATTTTTTTTTGTTAAAGTATCCAATTCTTTTTGTTTGAAACTAACGTCATTAAAAATTGTTTAAGAAAGTTGTTTTACGAACTAAAAGTGAACATTATTGAAAAAATCAAAAATCGTTTGCAAAGTTTTTTATAAGACATTTCATAACTCATTGCACACATTGAACAAGAATTTTTTTTAAAGTTTTTCAAAATTTTTTCCCTACTGCAAAAGTTTATTTTTTTGTTCAGTAATATTGTTTTATCATTCCAAAACATGTTAGCACCGCTAAAACTTAGTTTCAAGTTAAAAAGTTGTCAATTAACAAAAGTTCATTGAATTGCTTATACCTGCATTGAGAGCTGCGCAGCTGCTTTATTCAAGGAGATAGCGTATATTTTATGTTAAAGTTGCACTCTAATTAAGTTTTTTGACTAAAGTTATTGTAAATGGCCTAAGATATTTTATCCTACACAAAAAGTTTCGATTATCAAGAAAAAATTTTTTTTTCGAAAATCTCTTTCAAAAATTTTTCTAAGACATTACATTGTCATTTCATACAGTGAAAAAAAATTTTTTTTCCGAAGCTTTCCAATTCTTTTTGTTTGAAACTAACGTCATTAAAAATTGTCTAAAAAAGTTGTTTTACGTACAAAAAGTGACAATTATTGAAAAAAATTGTCTTTTCAAAAAAAATTTTCAAAATCTTTTCTAAGACATTTCATACAGTGAAAAATAATTTTTTTTTGCGAAACTATGCAATTCTTTTTGTTTGTAACTAACGTCATTAAAAATTGTCTAAGAAAGTTTTTTTACGTACTGAAAGTGAAAACTATTGAAAAAAAATTGTCTTTTCAAAAAAAATTTTCTAAGACATTTCATACAGTGCAAAATGATTTTTTTTTGTTCATTAATAATAGGGTGCCAGTCATGTGGAAACCACTGAAAAATTTTCCTGAGATTTCATTGAAAGTTGCACACATTAAAGTTTTATGTTCATTAATAATGGCAGCCAGTCATGTGGAAACCACAGAAAAATTTTCCTGAGACAATTCATTGCAAATTGCACACATTAAAGTTTTTTTTTATCTTCATTAATAATGGCAGCCAATCATGTGGAAACCACTGAAACATTTTGTGAACCACTGAAAAATTGTCTAAGAAAGTTGTTTTACGTACTAAAAGTGACATATATTGAAAAAAATTATCCACTGAAAAATTGTCTAAGAAAGTTGTTTTACGTACTAAAAGTGACAATTATTGAAAAAAATTGTCTTTTCAAAAAAATTTTCAAAAATTTTTCTAAGACATTTCATACAGTGAAAAATAATTTTTTTTTGCGAAACTATGCAATTCTTTTTGTTTGTAACTAACGTCATTAAAAATTGTCTAAGAAAGTTTTTTTACGTACTAAAAGTAAAAGTTATTGAAAAAAATTGTCTTTTCAAAAAACATTTTCAAAAATTTTTCTAAGACATTTCATACAGTGAAAAATAATTTTTTTTACGAACCTGTCTAATTCTTTTTGTTTGAATCTAACGTCATTAAAAATTAACTAAGAAAGTTTTTTTACGTACTAAAAGTGAAAATTATTGAAAAAAAATTGTCTTTTCAAAAAAAATTTTCTAAGACATTTCATACAGTGCAAAATGATTTTTTTTGTTCATTAATAATAGGGTGCCAGTCATGTGGAAACCACTGAAAATTTTTCCTGAGACATTTCATTGAAAATTGCACACATTAAAGATTTTTTTATGTTCATTAATAATGGCAGCCAGTCATGTGGAAACCACTGAAACATTTTCCTGAGACATTTCATTGCAAATTGCACACATTAAAGTTTTTTTTTATCTTCATTAATAATGGCAGCCAATCATGTGGAAACCACTGAAACATTTTCCTGAGACATTTCATTGCAAAGTGCACACAATAAAACTTGTTTATGTTCATTAATAATGGCAGCCAGTCATGTGGAAACCACAGAAAAATTCCCCTGAGACATTTCATTGCAAACTGCACACATTAAAGTTTTTTTTTATGTTCATAAATAATGGCAGCCAGTCATGTGGAAACCACTAAAAAATTTTCCTGAGACATTTCATTGCAAATTGCCCACATTAAAGTTTTTTTTCATGTTCAATAATAATGGCAGCCAGTCATGTGAACATGTGAACAATGTGAATGTCATGTGAATGTCATGTGAACAAAACATGTTAGCACCGCTAAAACTTAGTTTCAAGTTAAAAAGTTGTCAATTAACAAAAGTTCATTGAATTGCTTATACCTGCATTGAGAGCTGCGCAGCTGCTTTAATCAAGGAGATAGCGTATATTTTATGTTAAAGTTGCACTCTAATTATTTTTTTTGACTAAAGTTATTGTAAATGGCCTAAGATATTTTATCCTACACAAAAAGTTTCGATTATCAAGAAAAAATTTTTTTTTCGAAAATCTTTTTCAAAAATTTTTCTAGACATTACACTGTCATTTAATACTGTGAAAAAAAATTTTTTTTCCGAAGCTTTCCAATTCTTTTTGTTTAAAACTAACGTCATTAAAAATTGTCTAAGAAAGTTGTTTTACGTACAAAAAGTGACAATTATTGAAAAAAATTGTCTTTTCAAAAAAAATTTTCAAAACTTTTTCTAAGACATTTCATACCGTCAAAAATAATTTTTTTTTGCGAAACTATGCAATTCTTTTTGTTTGTCACTAACGTCATTAAAAATTGTCTAAGAAAGTTTTTTTACGTACTGAAAGTGAAAATTATTGAAAAAAAATTGTCTTTTCAAAAAAAATTTTCTAAGACATTTCATACAGTGCAAAATGATTTTTTTTGTTCATTAATAATAAGGTGCCAGTCATGTGGAAACCACTGAAAAATTTTCCTGAGATTTCATTGAAAGTTGCACACATTAAAGTTTTATGTTCATTAATAATGGCAGCCAGTCATGTGGAAACCACTGAAAAATTTTCCTGAGACATTTCATTGAAAATTGCACACATTAAAGTTTTTTATTATGTTCATTAATAATGGCAGCCAGTCATGTGGAAACCACTGAAAAATTTTCCTGAGATATTTCATTGCAAAGTGCACACATTAAAGTTTTTTTTTATTTTCATTAATAATGGCAGCCAGTCATGTGGAAACCTCTGAAAAAATTTCCTGAGACATTTCATTGCAAATTGCACACATTAAACAAGAATTTCTTTCAAAATTTTTCAAAGTTTTTTTCATATTGCAAAAGTTTATTTTTATGTTCAGTAGTATTGTTTTATCATTCCAAAACATGTTAGCACCGCTAAAGCTACAGTAGAAATTGGATAACGTCACCCCAGGAGAAACAGAAAAAGTGACGACTTACACGAACTGACGACTTACACGAAAATTTTTCAAATTTGTTTTAATAATGCAAAAGTTTATTTTGATGTTCAGTAATATTGTTTTATTACTCCAAAACGTGTTAGCACCGCTAAAACTTGGTTTCAAGTTAAAAATTTGTCAATGAACAAAAATTTATTGAATTGCTCATACCTGCATTGAGAGCTGCGCAGCTGCTTTATTTAAGGAGATAGCGTATATTTTAAGTTAAAGTCACACTCTAATTATTTTTTTTGACTAAAGTTATTGTAAATGGCCTAAGATATTTTATCCTACACAAAAAGTTTCGATTATCAAGAAAAAAATTTTTTTTCGAAAATCTTTTTAAAAAATTCTTCCAAGACATTACATTGTCATTTCATACAGTGAAAAAAAAAATTTTTTTTCCGAAGTTTTTCAATTCTTTTTGTTTGAAACTAACGTCATTAAAAATTGTCTAAGAAAGTTGTTTTACGTACTAAAAGTGACAATTATTGAAAATTGTCTTTTCAAAAAAAATTTTCAAAAATTTTTCCAAGACATTTCATACAGCGAAAATTAATTTTTTTTTGCTAAAGTATCAAATTCGTTTTGTTTGAAACTAACGTCATTAAAAATTGTCTAAGAAAGTTGTTTTACGTACTAAAAGTGAACAGTATTGAAAAAATCAAAAATCGTTTGCAAAACTTTTTATAAGACATTTCATAACTCATTGCACACATTGAACAAGAATTTTTTTTAAAGTTTTTCAAAATTTTTTTCCTACTGCAAAAGTTTATTTTTATGTTCAGTAATATTGTTTTATCATTCCAAAACATGTTAGCACCGCTAAAACTTAGTTTCAAGTTAAAAAGTTGTCAATTAACAAAAGTTCATTGAATTGCTTATACCTGCATTGAGAGCTGCGCAGCTGCTTTATTCAAGGAGACAGCGTATATTTTAAGTTAAAGTCGCACTCTAATTATTTTTTTTGAATAAAGTTATTGTAAATGGCCTAAGATATTTTATCCTACACAAAAAGTTTGGATTATCAAGAAAAAAATTTTTTTTCGAAAATCTTTTTAAAAAATTTTTTCAAGACATTACATTGTCATTTCATACCGTGAAAAAAAAAAATTTTTCCGAAGCTTTTCAATTCTTTTTGTTTGAAACTAACGTCATTAAAAATTGTCTAAGAAAGTTGTTTTACGTACTAACAGTAAAAGTTATTGAAAAAAATTGTCTTTTCAAAAAACATTTTCAAAAATTTTTCTAAGACATTTCATACAGTGAAAAATAATTTTTTTTTACGAAGCTTTTCAATTCTTTTTGTTTGAAACTAACGTCATTAAAAATTGTCTAAGAAAGTTTTTTTACGTACTAAAAGTAAAAGTTATTGAAAAAAAATTGTCTTTTCAAAAAAATGTTTCTAAGACATTTCATACAGTGCAAAATGATTTTTTTTGTTCATTAATAATAAGGTGCCAGTCATGTGGAAACCACTGAAAATTTTTCCTGAGACATTTCATTGAAAATTGCACACATTAAAGTTTTTTTTATGTTCATTAATAATGGCAGCCAGTCATGTGGAAACCAATGAAAAATTTTCCTGAGACATTTCATTGCAAATTGCACACATTAAAATTTTTTTTATGTTCATTAATAATGGCAGCCAGTCATGTGGAAACCACTGAAAATTTTTCCTGAGACATTTCATTGCAAAATGCACACATTAAAGTTTTTTTTTAACTTCAATAATAATGGCAGCCAATCATGTGGAAACCACTGAAAAATTTTCCTGCGACATTTCATTGCAAATTGCACACATTAAAGTTTTTTTTATGTTCATTAATAATGGCAGCCAGTCATGTGGAAACCACTGAAAAATTTTCCTGAGACATTTCATTGCAAGTTGCACACATTAAAGTTTTTTTTATGTTCATTAATAATGGCAGCCAGTCATGTGGAAACCACTGAAAAATTTTCCTAAGACATTTCATTGCAAACTGCACACATTACAGTTTTTTTTTATGTTCATAAATATTGGCAGCCAGTCATGTGGAAACCACTGAAAAATTTTCCTGAGACATTTCATTGCAAGTTGCACACATTAAAGTTTTTTTTATGTTTATTAATAATGGCAGCCAGTCATGTGGAAACCACTGAAAAATTTTCCTGAGACATTTCATTGCAAACTGCACACATTACAGTTTTTTTTTATGTTCATAAATATTGGCAGCCAGTCATGTGGAAACCACTAAAAAATTTTCCTGAGACATTTCATTGCAAATTGCCCACATTAAAGTTTTTTTTTATGTTCATTAATAATGGCAGCCAGTCATGTGGAAACCACTGAAAAATTTTCCTGAGACACTTCATTGCAAATTGCACACATTAAAGTTTTTTTTTATGTTTATTAATAATGGCAGCCAGTCATGTGGAAACCATTGAAAAGTTTTTCTGAGACATTTCATTGCAAATTGCACACATTAAAGTTTTTTTTATGTTCATAAATAATGGCAGCCAGTCATGTGGAAACCACTGAAAAATTTTCCTGAGACATTTCATTGCAAATTGCACACATTAAAGTTTTTTTTATGTTCATTAATAATGGCAGCCAGTCATGTGGAAACCACTGAAAAATTTTCCTGAAACATTTCATTGCAAATTGCACACATTAAAGTTTTTTTTTATCTTCATTAATAATGGCAGCCAATCATGTGGAAACCACTGAAAAATTTTCCTGAGACATTTCATTGCAAATTGCACACATTGAACAAGAATTTTTTTCAAAATTTTTCAAAGTTTTTTTCATACTGCAAAAGTTTATTTTTATGTTCAGTAATGTTGTTTTATCATTCCAAAACATGTTAGCACCGCTAAAGCTACAGTAGAACTTGGATAACGTCTCCTCAGGGGAAACAGAAAACGTGACGACTTACACGAACTGACGACTTACACGAAAAATTTTCAAAGTTTCTTTCATAATGCAAAAGTTTATTTTGATGTTCAATAATATTGTTTTATCATTGTAAAACGTGTTAGCACCGCTAAAACTTAGTTTCAAGTTAAAAAGATGTCAATGAACAAAAGTTCATTGAATTGCTCATACCTGCATTGAGAGCTGTGCAGCTGCTTTATTTAAGTAGATAGCGTATATTTTAAGTTAAAGTCACACTCTAATTATTTTTTTTGACTAAAGTTATTGTAAATGGCCTAAGATGTTTTATCCTACACAAAAAGTTTTATTTATCAAGAAAAAAAATTTTTTTTGAAAATCTTTTTCAAAAACTTTTCCAAGACATTACATTGTCATTTCATACAGTGAAATAAAAATTTTTTTCCGAAGCTTTCCAATTCTTTTTGTTTGAAACTAACGTCATTAAAAATTGTCTAAGAAAGTTGTTTTACGTACTAAAAGTGACAATTATTGAAAAAAATTGTCTTTTCAAAAAAAATTTTCAAAAATTTTTCTAAGACATTTCATACAGTGAAAAATAATTTTTTTTTGCGAAACTATGCAATTCTTTTTGTTTGTAACTAACGTCATTAAAAATTGTATAAAAAAGCTTTTTTACGTACTAAAAGTAAACATTATTGAAAAAATCAAAAATCGTTTGCAAAATTTTTTATAAGACATTTCATAACTCATTGCATACATTGAACAAGAATTTTTTTCAAAATTTTTTAAAGTTTTTTTTCTACTGCAAAAGTTTATTTTATGTTCAGTAATATTGTTTTATCATTCCAAAACATGTTAGCACCGCTAAAGCTACAGTAGAACTTGGATATCGTCACCCCAAGGGAAACAGAAAAAGTGACGACTTACACGAACTGACGACTTACACGAATTGTTTTCAAAGTTTCTTGCATAATGCAAAAGTTTATTTTGATGTTCAGTAATATTGTTTTATCATTGCAAAACGTGTTAGCACCGCTAAAACTTGGCTTCAAGTTAAAAAGATTTTTTTGAAAATCTTTTTCAAAAACTTTTTCAAGACATTACATTGTCATTTCATGCAGTAAAAAAATAATTTTATTCCGAAGCTTTCCAATTCTTTTTGTTTGAAACTAACGTCATTAAAAATTGTCTAAGAAAGTTGTTTTACGAACTAAAAGTGAACAGTATTGAAAAAATCAAAAATCGTTTGCAAAATTTTTTATAAGACATTTCATAACTCATTGCACACATTGAACAAGAATTTTTTTTTAAGTTTTTCAAAATTTTTTCCCTATTGCAAAAGTTTATTTTGTTGTTCAGTAATATTGTTTTATCATTCCAAAACATGTTAGCACCGCTAAAACTTAGTTTCAAGTTAAAAAGTTGTCAATTAACAAAAGTTCATTGAACTGCTTATACCTGCATTGAGAGCTGCGCAGCTGCTTTATTCAAGGAGATAGCGTATATTTTATGTTAAAGTTGCACTCTAATTAATTTTTTTGACTAAAGTTATTGTAAATGGCCTAAGATATTTTATCCTGCACAAAAAGTTTCGATTATCAAGAAAAAATTTTTTTTTCGAAAATCTCTTTCAAAAATTTTTCTAGACATTACACTGTCATTTCATACAGTGAAAAAAAATTTTTTTTCCGAAGCTTTCCAATTCTTTTTGTTTGAAACTAACGTCATTAAAAATTGTCTAAGAAAGTTGTTTTACGTACAAAAAGTGACAATTATTGAAAAAAATTGTCTTTTCAAAAAAAATTTTCAAAACTTTTTCTAAGACATTTCATACAGTCAAAAATAATTTTTTTTTGCGAAACTATGCAATTCTTTTTGTTTGTAACTAACGTCATTAAAAATTGTCTAAGAAAGTTTTTTTACGTACTGAAAGTGAAAATTATTGAAAAAAAGTTGTCTTTTCAAAAAAAATTTTCTAAGACATTTCATACAGTGCAAAATGATTTTTTTTGTTCATTAATAATAGGGTGCCAGTCATGTGGAAACCACTGAAAAATTTTCCTGAGATTTCATTGAAAGTTGCACACATTAAAGTTTTATGTTCATTAATAATGGCAGCCAGTCATGTGGAAACCACTGAAAAATTTTCCTGAGACATTTCATTGCAAATTGCACACATTAAAGTTTTTATTATGTTCATTAATAATGGCAGCCAGTCATGTGGAAACCACTGAAAAATTTTCCTGAGACATTTCATTGCAAAGTGCACACATTAAAGTTTTTTTTTATTTTCATTAATAATGGCAGCCAGTCATGTGGAAACCTCTGAAAAAATTTCCTGAGACATTTCATTGCAAGTTGCACACATTAAACAAGAATTTTTTTCAAAATTTTTCAAAGTTTTTTTCATATTGCAAAAGTTTATTTTTATGTTCAGTAATATTGTTTTATCATTCCAAAACATGTTAGCACCGCTAAAGCTACAGTAGAAAATGGATAACGTCACCCCAGGGGAAACAGAAAAAGTGACGACTTACACGAACTGACGACTTACACGAAAATTTTTCAAATTTGTTTTAATAATGCAAAAGTTTATTTTGATGTTCAGTAGTATTGTTTTATTATTCCAAAACGTGTTAGCACCGCTAAAGCTTGGTTTCAAGTTAAAAATTTGTCAATGAACTAAAGTTCATTGAATTGCTTATACCTGCATTGAGAGCTGCGCAGCTGCTTTATTTAAGGAGATAGCGTATATTTTAAGTTAAAGTCACACTCTAATTATTTTTTTTGACTAAAGTTATTGTAAATGGCCTAAGAGATTTTATCCTACACAAAAAGTTTCGATTATCAAGAAAAAAATTTTTTTTTGAAAATCTTTTTCAAAAATTTTTTCAAGACATTCCATTGTCATTTCATACAGTGAAAAAAAATTTTATTCCGAAGCTTTCCAATTCTTTTTGTTTGAAACTAACGTCATTAAAAATTGTCTAAGAAAGTTGTTTTACGTACTAAAAGTGAACAGTATTGAAAAAATCAAAAATCGTTTGCAAAATTTTTTATAAGACATTTCATAACTCATTGCACACATTGAACAAGAATTTTTTTCAAAGTTTTTCAAAATTTTTTTCCTACTGCAAAATTTTATTTTTATGTTCAGTAATATTGTTTTATCATTCCAAAACGTGTTAGCACCGCTAAAACTTGGTTTTAGGTTAAAAAGTTGTCAATTACCAAAAGTTCATTGAATTGCTTATACCTGCATTGAGAGCTGCGCAGCTGCTTTATTCAAGGAGATAGCGTATATTTTAAGTTAAAGTCGCACTCTAATTATTTTTTTTGACTTAAGTTATTGTAAATGGCCTAAGATATTTTATCCTACACAAAAAGTTTGGATTATCAAGAAAAAAATTTTTTTTCGAAAATCTTTTTAAAAAATTTTTTCAAGACATTACATTGTCATTTCATACCGTGAAAAAAAAAAAATTTTTTCCGAAGCTTTTCAATTCTTTTTGTTTGAAACTAACGTCATTAAAAATTGTCTAAGAAAGTTGTTTTACGTACTAACAGTAAAAGTTATTGAAAAAAATTGTCTTTTCAAAAAACATTTTCAAAAATTTTTCTAAGACATTTCATACAGTGAAAAATAATTTTTTTTTACGAAGCTTTTCAATTCTTTTTGTTTGAAACTAACGTCATTAAAAATTGTCTAAGAAAGTTTTTTTACGTACTAAAAGTAAAAGTTATTGAAAAAAAATTGTCTTTTCAAAAAAATGTTTCTAAGACATTTCATACAGTGCAAAATGATTTTTTTTGTTCATTAATAATAGGGTGCCAGTCATGTGGAAACCACTGAAAATTTTTCCTGAGACATTTCATTGCAAATTGCACACATTAAAGTTTTTTTTATGTTCATTAATAATGGCAGCCAGTCATGTGGAAACCAATGAAAAATTTTCCTGAGACATTTCATTGCAAATTGCACACATTAAAATTTTTTTTATGTTCATTAATAATGGCAGCCAGTCATGTGGAAACCACTGAAAATTTTTCCTGAGACATTTCATTGCAAAATGCACACATTAAAGTTTTTTTTTAACTTCAATAATAATGGCAGCCAATCATGTGGAAACCACTGAAAAATTTTCCTGAGACATTTCATTGCAAAGTGCACACATTAAAATTTTTTTTATGTTCATAAATAATGGCAGCCAGTCATGTGGAAACCACTAAAAAATTTTCCTGATACATTTCATTGCAAATTGCCCACATTAAAGTTTTTTTTATGTTCAATAATAATGGCAGCCAGTCATGTGGAAACCACTGAAAAGTTTTCCTGAGACATTTCATTGCAAATTGCCCACATTAAAGTTTTTTTTTATGTTTATTAATAATGGCAGCCAGTCATGTGGAAACCACTGAAAAGTTTTTCTGAGACATTTCATTGCAAATTGCACACATTAAAGTTTTTTTTATGTTCATAAATAATGGCAGCCAGTCATGTGGAAACCACTGAAAAATTTTCCTGAGACATTTCATTGCAAATTGCACACATTGAACAAGAATTTTTTTCAAAATTTTTCAAAGTTTTTTTCATACTGCAAAAGTTTATTTTTATGTTCAGTAATATTGTTTTATCATTCCAAAACATGTTAGCACCGCTAAAGCTACAGTAGATCTTGGATAACGTCACCTCAGGGGAAACAGAAAACGTGACGACTTACACGAACTGACGACTTACACGAAAATTTTTCAAAGTTTCTTTCATAATGCAAAAGTTTATTTTGATGTTCAGTAATATTGTTTTATCATGATAAAACGTGTTAGCACCGCTAAAACTAGGTTTCAAGTTAAAGGTTTGTCAATGAACAAAAGTTCATTGAATTGCTCATACCTGCATTGAGAGCTGTGCAGCTGCTTTATTTAAGTAGATAGCGTATATTTTATGTTAGTCACACTCTAATTATTTTTTTTGACTAAAGTTATTGTAAATGGCCTAAGATGTTTTATCCTACACAAAAAGTTTTATTTATCAAAAAAAAAAATTTTTTTTGAAAATCTTTTTCAAAAACTTTTCCAAGACATTACATTGTCATTTCATACAGTGAAATAAAAATTTTTTTCCGAAGCTTTCCAATTCTTTTTGTTTGAAACTAACGTCATTAAAAATTGTCTAAGAAAGTTGTTTTACGTACTAAAAGTGACAATTATTGAAAAAAATTGTTTTTTCAAAAAAAATTTTCAAAAATTTTTCTAAGACATTTCATACAGTGAAAAATAATTTTTTTTTGCGAAACTATGCAATTCTTTTTGTTTGTAACTAACGTCATAAAAAATTGTATAAAAAAGCTTTTTTACGTACTAAAAGTAAACATTAATGAAAAAATCAAAAACCGTTTGCAAAATTTTTTATAAGACATTTCATAACTCATTGCATACATTGAACAAGAATTTTTTTCAAAATTTTTTAAAGTTTTTTTTCTATTGCAAAAGTTTATTTTATGTTCAGTAATATTGTTTTATCATTCCAAAACATGTTAGCACCGCTAAGGCTACAGTAAAACTTGGATGTCGTTACCCCAGGTGAAACAGAAAAAGTGACGACTTACACGAACTGACGACTTACACAAATTGTTTTCAAAGTTTCTTGCATAATGCAAAAGTTTATTTTGATGTTCAGTAATATTGTTTTATCATTGCAAAACGTGTTAGCACCGCTAAAACTTGGTTTCAAATTAAAAAAATTTTTTTTGAAAACTTTTTCAAGACATTACATTGTCATTTCATACAGTAAAAAAATAATTTTATTCCGAAGCTTTCCAATTCTTTTTGTTTGAAACTAACGTCATTAAAAATTGTCTAAGAAAGTTGTTTTACGTACTAAAAGTGAACAGTATTGAAAAAATCAAAAATCGTTTGCAAAATTTTTTATAAGACATTTCATAACTCATTGCACACATTGAACAAGAATTTTTTTCAAAGTTTTTCAAATTTTTTTTCCTACTGCAAATGTTTATTTTCATGTTCAGTAATATTGTTTTATCTTTCCAAAACGTGTTAGCACCGCTAAAACTTGATTTTAGGTTAAATATTTGTCAATGAACAAAAGTTCATTGAATTGCTTATACCTGCATTGAGAGCTGCGCAGCTGCTTTATTTAAGGAGATAGCGTATATTTTAAGTTAAAGTCGCACTCTAATTATTTTTTTTGACTTAAGTTATTGTAAATGGCCTAAGATATTTTATCCTACACAAAAAGTTTCGATTATCAAGAAAAAATTTTTTTTTCGAAAATCTTTTTAAAAAATTTTTCCAAGACATTACATTGTCATTTCATACAGTGAAAAAAAAAATTTTTTTTCCAAAGCTTTTCAATTCTTTTTGTTTGAAACTAACATCATTAAAAATTGTCTAAGAAAGTTGTTTTACGTACTAAAAGTGACAATTATTGAAAATTGTCTTTTCAAAAAAAACTTTCAAAAATTTTTCTAAGACATTTCATACAGTGAAAAATAATTTTTTTTTGCGAAACTATGCAATTCTTTTTGTTTGTAACTAACGTCATTAAAAATTGTATAAGAAAGTTTTTTTACGTAATAAAAGTGAAAGTTATTGAAAAAAATTGTCTTTTCAAAAAACATTTTCAAAATTTTTTCTAAGACATTTCATACAGTCAAAAATAAATTTTTTTACGAACCTGTCTAGTTCTTTTTGTTTGAAACTAACGTCATTAAAAATTGTCCAAGAAAGTTTTTTTACGTACTAAAAGTGAAATATATTGAAAAAAAAATTGTCTTTTCAAAAAAAATTTTCTAAGACATTTCATACAGTGCAAAATGATTTTTTTTGTTCATTAATAATAGGGTGCCAGTCATGTGGAAACCACTGAAAATTTTTCCTGAGACATTTCATTGAAGATTGCACACATTAAAGTTTTTTATTATGTTCATTAATAATGGCAGCCAGTCATGTGGAAACCACTAAAAAATTTTCCTGAGACCTTTCATTGCAAAGTGCACACATTAAAGTTTTTTTTTATTTTCATTAATAATGGCAGCCAGTCATGTGGAAACCTCTGAAAAATTTTCCTGGGACATTTCATTGCAAATTGCACACATTAAACAAGAATTTTTTTCAAAATTTTTCAAAGTTTTTATCATATTGCAAAAGTTTATTTTTATGTTCAGTAATATTGTTTTATCATTCCAAAACATGTTAGCACCGCTAAAGCTACAGTAGATCTTGGATAACGTCACCTCAGGGGAAACAGAAAACGTGACGACTTACACGAACTGACGACTTACACGAAAATTTTTCAAAGTTTCTTTCATAATGCAAAAGTTTATTTTGATGTTCAGTAATATTGTTTTATCATGATAAAACGTGTTAGCACCGCTAAAACTAGGTTTCAAGTTAAAGGTTTGTCAATGAACAAAAGTTCATTGAATTGCTCATACCTGCATTGAGAGCTGTGCAGCTGCTTTATTTAAGTAGATAGCGTATATTTTATGTTAGTCACACTCTAATTATTTTTTTTGACTAAAGTTATTGTAAATGGCCTAAGATGTTTTATCCTACACAAAAAGTTTTATTTATCAAAAAAAAAAATTTTTTTTGAAAATCTTTTTCAAAAACTTTTCCAAGACATTACATTGTCATTTCATACAGTGAAATAAAAATTTTTTTCCGAAGCTTTCCAATTCTTTTTGTTTGAAACTAACGTCATTAAAAATTGTCTAAGAAAGTTGTTTTACGTACTAAAAGTGACAATTATTGAAAAAAATTGTTTTTTCAAAAAAAATTTTCAAAAATTTTTCTAAGACATTTCATACAGTGAAAAATAATTTTTTTTTGCGAAACTATGCAATTCTTTTTGTTTGTAACTAACGTCATTAAAAATTGTATAAAAAAGCTTTTTTACGTACTAAAAGTAAACATTAATGAAAAAATCAAAAACCGTTTGCAAAATTTTTTATAAGACATTTCATAACTCATTGCATACATTGAACAAGAATTTTTTTCAAAATTTTTTAAAGTTTTTTTTCTACTGCAAAAGTTTATTTTATGTTCAGTAATATTGTTTTATCATTCCAAAACATGTTAGCACCGCTAAGGCTACAGTAGAACTTGGATGTCGTCACCCCAGGGGAAACAGAAAAAGTGACGACTTACACGAACTGACGACTTACACAAATTGTTTTCAAAGTTTCTTGCATAATGCAAAAGTTTATTTTGATGTTCAGTAATATTGTTTTATCATTGCAAAACGTGTTAGCACCGCTAAAACTTGGTTTCAAATTAAAAAAATTTTTTTTGAAAACTTTTTCAAGACATTACATTGTCATTTCATACAGTAAAAAAATAATTTTATTCCGAAGCTTTCCAATTCTTTTTGTTTGAAACTAACGTCATTAAAAATTGTCTAAGAAAGTTGTTTTACGTACTAAAAGTGAACAGTATTGAAAAAATCAAAAATCGTTTGCAAAATTTTTTATAAGACATTTCATAACTCATTGCACACATTGAACAAGAATTTTTTTCAAAGTTTTTCAAATTTTTTTTCCTACTGCAAATGTTTATTTTTATGTTCAGTAATATTGTTTTATCTTTCCAAAACGTGTTAGCACCGCTAAAACTTGGTTTTAGGTTAAATATTTGTCAATGAACAAAAGTTCATTGAATTGCTTATACCTGCATTGAGAGCTGCGCAGCTGCTTTATTTAAGGAGATAGCGTATATTTTAAGTTAAAGTCGCACTCTAATTATTTTTTTGACTGAAGTTATTGTAAATGGCCTAAGATATTTTATCCTACACAAAAAGTTTCGATTATCAAGAAAAAATTTTTTTTTCGAAAATCTTTTTAAAAAATTTTTCCAAGACATTACATTGTCATTTCATACAGTGAAAAAAAAAATTTTTTTTCCAAAGCTTTTCAATTCTTTTTGTTTGAAACTAACGTCATTAAAAATTGTCTAAGAAAGTTGTTTTACGTACTAAAAGTGACAATTATTGAAAATTGTCTTTTCAAAAAAAACTTTCAAAAATTTTTCTAAGACATTTCATACAGTGAAAAATAATTTTTTTTTGCGAAACTATGCAATTCTTTTTGTTTGTAACTAACGTCATTAAAAATTGTATAAGAAAGTTTTTTTACGTAATAAAAGTGAAAGTTATTGAAAAAAATTGTCTTTTCAAAAAACATTTTCAAAATTTTTTCTAAGACATTTCATACAGTGAAAAATAAATTTTTTTACGAACCTGTCTAGTTCTTTTTGTTTGAAACTAACGTCATTAAAAATTGTCCAAGAAAGTTTTTTTACGTACTAAAAGTGAAATATATTGAAAAAAAATTGTCTTTTCAAAAAAAATTTTCTAAGACATTTCATACAGTGCAAAATGATTTTTTTTGTTCATTAATAATGGCAGCCAGTCATGTGGAAACCACTGAAAAATTTTCCTGAGACATTTCATTGAAGATTGCACACATTAAAGTTTTTTATTATGTTCATTAATAATGGCAGCCAGTCATGTGGAAACCACTAAAAAATTTTCCTGAGACCTTTCATTGCAAAGTGCACACATTAAAGTTTTTTTTTATTTTCATTAATAATGGCAGCCAGTCTTGTGGAAACCTCTGAAAAAATTTCCTGAGACATTTCATTGCAAATTGCACACATTAAACAAGAATTTTTTTCAAAATTTTTCAAAGTTTTTATCATATTGCAAAAGTTTATTTTTATGTTCAGTAATATTGTTTTATCATTCCAAAACATGTTAGCACCGCTAAAGCTACAGTAGAAATTGGATAACGTCACCCCAGAGGAAACAGAAAAAGTGACGACTTACACGAACTGACGACTTACACGAAAATTTTTCAAACTTGTATTAATAATGCAAAAGTTTATTTTGATGTTCAGTAATATTGTTTTATTATTCCAAAACGTGTTAGCACCGCTAAAACTTGGTTTCAAGTGAAAAATTTGTCAATGAACAAAAGTTCATTGAATTGCTTATACCTGCATTGAGAGCTGCGCAGTTGCTTTATTTAAGGAGATAGCGTATATTTTAAGTTAAAGTCGCACTCTAATTATTTTTTTTGACTTAAGTTATTGTAAATGGCCTAAGATATTTTATCCTACACAAAAAGTTTCGATCATCAAGAAAAAATTTTTTTTTCGAAAATCTTTTTAAAAAATTTTTCCAAGACATTACATTGTCATTTCATACAGTGAAAAAAAAAATTTTTTTTCCAAAGCTTTTCAATTCTTTTTGTTTGAAACTAACGTCATTAAAAATTGTCTAAGAAAGTTGTTTTACGTACTAAAAGTGACAATTATTGAAAATTGTCTTTTCAAAAAAAATTTCAAAAATTTTTCTAAGACATTTCATACAGTGAAAAATAATTTTTTTTTGCGAAACTATGCAATTCTTTTTGTTTGTAACTAACGTCATTAAAAATTGTATAAGAAAGTTTTTTTACGTAATAAAAGTGAAAGTTATTGAAAAAAATTGTCTTTTCAAAAAACATTTTCAAAATTTTTTCTAAGACATTTCATACAGTCAAAAATAAATTTTTTTACGAACCTGTCTAGTTCTTTTTGTTTGAAACTAACGTCATTAAAAATTGTCCAAGAAAGTTTTTTTACGTACTAAA
The DNA here is from genome assembly GCF_918807975.1 of Aplidium turbinatum. NCBI lineage: Eukaryota > Metazoa > Chordata > Ascidiacea > Aplousobranchia > Polyclinidae > Aplidium > Aplidium turbinatum. Next base: position 235,389 of record NC_137486.1, read on the forward strand.
AGTGAAATATATTGAAAAAAAAATTGTCTTTTCAAAAAAAATTTTCTAAGACATTTCATACAGTGCAAAATGATTTTTTTTGTTCATTAATAATAGGGTGCCAGTCATGTGGAAACCACTGAAAAATTTTCCTGAGACATTTCATTGCAAATTGCACACATTAAAGTTTTTTTTTATGTTCATTAATAATGGCAGCCAGTCATGTGGAAACCACTGAAAAATTTTCCTGAGACATTTCATTGCAAATTGCACACATTAAAGTTTTTTTTTATCTTCATTAATAATGGCAGCCAATCATGTGGAAACCACTGAAACATTTTCCTGAGACATTTCATTGCAAAGTGCACACATTAAAATTTGTTTATGTTCATTAATAATGGCAGCCAGTCATGTGGAAACCACTGAAAAATTTCCCTGAGACATTTCATTGCAAACTGCACACATTAAAGTTTTTTTTTATTTTCATAAATAATGGCAGCCAGTCATGTGGAAACCACTAAAAAATTTTCCTGAGACATTTCATTGCAAATTGCACACATTAAAGTTTTTTATTATGTTCATTAATAATGGCAGCCAGTCATGTGGAAACCACTGAAAAATTTTCCTGAGACACTTCATTGCAAAGTGCACACATTAAAGTTTTTTTTTATTTTCATTAATAATGGCAGCCAGTCATGTGGAAACCTCTGAAAAAATTTCCTGAGACATTTCATTGCAAATTGCACACATTAAACAAGAATTTTTTTCAAAATTTTTCAAAGTTTTTATCATATTGCAAAAGTTTATTGTTATGTTCAGTAATATTGTTTTATCATTCCAAAACATGTTAGCACCACTAAAGCTACAGTAGAAATTGGATAACGTCACCCCAGAGGAAACAGAAAAAGTGACGACTTACACGAACTGACGACTTACACGAAAAATTTTCAAATTTGTTTTAATAGTGCAAAAGTTTATTTTGATGTTCAGTAATATTGTTTTATTATTCCAAAACGTGTTAGCAAAAACTTGGTTTCAAGTTAAAAATTTGTCAGTGAACAAAAGTTCATTGAATTGCTTATACCTGCATTGAGAGCTGCGCAGTTGCTTTATTTAAGGAGATAGCGTATATTTTAAGTTAAAGTCACACTCTAATTATTTTTTTTGACTAAAGTTATTGTAAATGGCCTAAGATGTTTTATCCTACACAAAAAGTTTCGATTATCAAGAAAAAAAATTTTATTTGAAAATCTTTTTCAAAAATTTTATCAAGACATTCCATTGTCATTTCATACAGTGAAAAAAAAATTTTATTCCGAAGCTTTCCAATTCTTTTTGTTTGAAACTAACGTCATTAAAAATTGTCTAAGAAAGTTGTTTTACGTACTAAAAGTGAACAGTATTGAAAAAATCAAAAATCGTTTGCAAAATTTTTTATAAGACATTTAATAACTCATTGCACACATTGAACAAGAATTTTTTTCAAAGTTTTTCAAAATTTTTTTCCTACTGCAAAAGTTTATTTTTATGTTCAGTAATATTGTTTTATCATTCCAAAACGTGTTAGCACCGCTAAAACTTGGTTTTAAGTTAAAATTTTGTCAATGAACAAAAGTTCATTGAATTGCTTATACCTGCATTGAGAGCTGCGCAGCTGCTTTATTTAAGGAGATAGCGTATATTTTAAGTTAAAGTCGCACTCTAAGTAATTTTTTTGACTTAAGTTATTGTAAATGGCCTAAGATATTTTATCCTACACAAAAAGTTTCGATTATCAAGAAAAAATTTTTTTTTCGAAAATCTCCTTCAAAAGTTTTTCCAAGACATTACATTGTCATTTCATACAGTGAAAAAAAATTTTTTTTCCGAAGCTTTCCAATTCTTTTTGTTTGAAACTAACATCATTAAATATTGTCTAAGAAAGTTGTTTTACGTACTAACAGTAAAAGTTATTGAAAAAAATTGTCTTTTCAAAAAACATTTTCAAAAATTTTTCTAAGACATTTCATACAGTGAAAAATAATTTTTTTTTACGAAGCTTTTCAATTCTTTTTGTTTGAAACTAACGTCATTAAAAATTGTCTAAGAAAGTTTTTTTACGTACTAAAAGTAAAAGTAATTGAAAAAAAATTGTCTTTTCAAAAAAATGTTTCTAAGACATTTCATACAGTGCAAAATGATTTTTTTTGTTCATTAATAAAAGGGTGCCAGTCATGTGGAAACCACTGAAAATTTTTCCTGATACATTTCATTGCAAATTGCCCACATTAAAGTTTTTTTTATGTTCAATAATAATGGCAGCCAGTCATGTGGAAACCACTGAAAAGTTTTCCTGAGACATTTCATTGCAAATTGCCCACATTAAAGTTTTTTTTTATGTTTATTAATAATGGCAGCCAGTCATGTGGAAACCACTGAAAAGTTTTTCTGAGACATTTCATTGCAAATTGCACACATTAAAGTTTTTTTTATGTTCATAAATAATGGCAGCCAGTCATGTGGAAACCACTGAAAAATTTTCCTGAGACATTTCATTGCAAACTGCACACATTAAAGTTTTTTTTTATGTTCATAAATAATGGCAAGTCAGTCATGTGGAAACCACTAAAAAAATTTTCCTGAGACATTTCATTGCAAAGTGCACTCATTAAAGTTTTTTTTTATGTTCAATAATAATGGCAGCCAGTCATGTGAAACCACTGAAAAGTTTTTCTGAGACATTTCATTGCAAATTGCACACATTAAATTTTTTTTTATGTTCATAAATAATGGCAGCCAGTCATGTGGAAGCCTCTGAAAAATTTTCCTGCGACATTTCATTGCAAATTGCACACATTAAAGTTTTTTTTATGTTCATTAATAATGGCAGCCAGTCATGTGGAAACCACTGAAAAATTTTCCTGAGACATTTCATTGCAAGTTGCACACATTAAAGTTTTTTTTATGTTCATTAATAATGGCAGCCAGTCATGTGGAAACCACTGAAAAATTTTCCTGAGACATTTCATTGCAAACTGCACACATTACAGTTTTTTTTTATGTTCATAAATATTGGCAGCCAGTCATGTGGAAACCACTAAAAAATTTTCCTGAGACATTTCATTGCAAATTGCCCACATTAAAGTTTTTTTTTATGTTCATTAATAATGGCAGCCAGTCATGTGGAAACCACTGAAAAATTTTCCTGAGACACTTCATTGCAAATTGCACACATTAAAGTTTTTTTTTATGTTTATTAATAATGGCAGCCAGTCATGTGGAAACCATTGAAAAGTTTTTCTGAGACATTTCATTGCAAATTGCACACATTAAAGTTTTTTTTATGTTCATAAATAATGGCAGCCAGTCATGTGGAAACCACTGAAAAATTTTCCTGAGACATTTCATTGCAAATTGCACACATTAAAGTTTTTTTTATGTTCATTAATGATGGCAGCCAGTCATGTGGAAACCACTGAAAAATTTTCCTGAAACATTTCATTGCAAATTGCACACATTAAAGTTTTTTTTTATCTTCATTAATAATGGCAGCCAATCATGTGGAAACCACTGAAAAATTTTCCTGAGACATTTCATTGCAAATTGCACACATTGAACAAGAATTTTTTTCAAAATTTTTCAAAGTTTTTTTCATACTGCAAAAGTTTATTTTTATGTTCAGTAATGTTGTTTTATCATTCCAAAACATGTTAGCACCGCTAAAGCTACAGTAGAACTTGGATAACGTCTCCTCAGGGGAAACAGAAAACGTGACGACTTACACGAACTGACGACTTACACGAAAAATTTTCAAAGTTTCTTTCATAATGCAAAAGTTTATTTTGATGTTCAATAATATTGTTTTATCATTGTAAAACGTGTTAGCACCGCTAAAACTTAGTTTCAAGTTAAAAAGATGTCAATGAACAAAAGTTCATTGAATTGCTCATACCTGCATTGAGAGCTGTGCAGCTGCTTTATTTAAGTAGATAGCGTATATTTAAAGTTAAAGTCACACTCTAATTATTTTTTTTGACTTAAGTTATTGTAAATGGCCTAAGATGTTTTATCCTACACAAAAAGTTTCATTTATCAAGAAAAAAAATTTTTTTTGAAAATCTTTTTCAAAAACTTTTCCAAGACATTACATTGTCATTTCATACAGTGAAATAAAAATTTTTTTCCGAAGCTTTCCAATTCTTTTTGTTTGAAACTAACGTCATTAAAAATTGTCTAAGAAAGTTGTTTTACGTACTAAAAGTGACAATTATTGAAAAAAATTGTCTTTTCAAAAAAAATTTTCAAAAATTTTTCTAAGACATTTCAAACAGTGAAAAATAATTTTTTTTTGCGAAACTATGCAATTCTTTTTGTTTGTAACTAACGTCATTAAAAATTGTATAAAAAAGCTTTTTTACGTACTAAAAGTAAACATTATTGAAAAAATCAAAAATCGTTTGCAAAATTTTTTATAAGACATTTCATAACTCATTGCATACATTGAACAAGAATTTTTTTCAAAATTTTTTAAAGTTTTTTTTCTACTGCAAAAGTTTATTTTATGTTCAGTAATATTGTTTTATCATTCCAAAACATGTTAGCACCGCTAAAGCTACAGTAGAACTTGGATATCGTCACCCCAAGGGAAACAGAAAAAGTGACGACTTACACGAACTGACGACTTACACGAATTGTTTTCAAAGTTTCTTGCATAATGCAAAAGTTTATTTTGATGTTCAGTAATATTGTTTTATCATTGCAAAACGTGTTAGCACCGCTAAAACTTGGTTTCAAGTTAAAAAGATTTTTTTGAAAATCTTTTTCAAAAACTTTTTCAAGACATTACATTGTCATTTCATGCAGTAAAAAAATAATTTTATTCCGAAGCTTTCCAATTCTTTTTGTTTGAAACTAACGTCATTAAAAATTGTCTAAGAAAGTTGTTTTACGAACTAAAAGTGAACGTTATTGAAAAAATCAAAAATCGTTTGCAAAATTTTTTATAAGACATTTCATAACTCATTGCACACATTGAACAAGAATTTTTTTTAAAGTTTTTCAAAATTTTTTCCCTACTGCAAAAGTTTATTTTGTTGTTCAGTAATATTGTTTTATCGTTCCAAAACATGTTAGCACCGCTAAAACTTAGTTTCAAGTTAAAAAGTTGTCAATTAACAAAAGTTCATTGAATTGCTTATACCTGCATTGAGAGCTGCGCAGCTGCTTTATTCAAGGAGATAGCGTATATTTTATGTTAAAGTTGCACTCTAATTAATTTTTTTGACTAAAGTTATTGTAAATGGCCTAAGACATTTTATCCTGCACAAAAAGTTTCGATTATCAAGAAAAAATTTTTTTTTCGAAAATCTTTTTCAAAAATTTTTCTAGACATTACACTGTCATTTCATACTGTGAAAAAAAATTTTTTTTCCGAAGCTTTCCAATTCTTTTTGTTTGAAACTAACGTCATTAAAAATTGTCTAAGAAAGTTGTTTTACGTACAAAGAGTGACAATCATTGAAAAAAATTGTCTTTTCAAAAAAAATTTTCTAAGACATTTCACACAGTGCAAAATGATTTTTTTTGTTCATTAATAATAGGGTGCCAGTCATGTGGAAACCACTGAAAAATTTTCCTGAGATTTCATTGAAAGTTGCACACATTAAAGTTTTAAGTTCATTAATAATGGCAGCCAGTCATGTGGAAACCACTGAAAAATTTTCCTGAGACATTTCATTGCAAATTGCACACATTAAAGTTTTTTATTATGTTCATTAATAATGGCAGCCAGTCATGTGGAAACCACTGAAAAATTTTCCTGAGACATTTCATTGCAAAGTGCACACATTAAAGTTTTTTTTTATTTTCATTAATAATGGCAGCCAGTCATGTGGAAACCTCTGAAAAAATTTCCTGAGACATTTCATTGCAAATTGCACACATTAAACAAGAATTTTTTTCAAAATTTTTCAAAGTTTTTTTCATATTGCAAAAGTTTATTTTTATGTTCAGTAATATTGTTTTATCATTCCAAAACATGTTAGCACCGCTAAAGCTACAGTAGAAATTGGATAACGTCACCCCAGGGGAAACAGAAAAAGTGACGACTTACACGAACTGACGACTTACACGAAAATTTTTCAAATTTGTTTTAATAATGCAAAAGTTTATTTTGATGTTCAGTAGTATTGTTTTATTATTCCAAAACGTGTTAGCACCGCTAAAGCTTGGTTTCAAGTTAAAAATTTGTCAATGAACAAAAGTTCATTGAATTGCTTATACCTGCATTGAGAGCTGCGCAGCTGCTTTATTTAAGTAGATAGCGTATATTTTAAGTTAAAGTCACACTCTAATTATTTTTTTTGACTAAAGTTATTGTAAATGGCCTAAGATGTTTTATCCTACACAAAAAGTTTTATTTATCAAAAAAAAAAATTTTTTTTGAAAATCTTTTTCAAAAACTTTTCCAAGACATTACATTGTCATTTCATACAGTGAAATAAAAATTTTTTTCCGAAGCTTTCCAATTCTTTTTGTTTGAAACTAACGTCATTAAAAATTGTCTAAGAAAGTTGTTTTACGTACTAAAAGTGACAATTATTGAAAAAAATTGTCTTTTCAAAAAAAATTTTCAAAAATTTTTCTAAGACATTTCATACAGTGAAAAATAATTTTTTTTTGCGAAACTATGCAATTCTTTTTGTTTGTAACTAACGTCATTAAAAATTGTATAAAAAAGCTTTTTTACGTACTAAAAGTAAACATTAATGAAAAAATCAAAAACCGTTTGCAAAATTTTTTATAAGACATTTCATAACTCATTGCATACATTGAACAAGAATTTTTTTCAAAATTTTTTAAAGTTTTTTTTCTACTGCAAAAGTTTATTTTATGTTCAGTAATATTGTTTTATCATTCCAAAACATGTTAGCACCGCTAAGGCTACAGTAGAACTTGGATGTCGTCACCCCAGGGGAAACAGAAAAAGTGACGACTTACACGAACTGACGACTTACACAAATTGTTTTCAAAGTTTCTTGCATAATGCAAAAGTTTATTTTGATGTTCAGTAATATTGTTTTATCATTGCAAAACGTGTTAGCACCGCTAAAACTTGGTTTCAAATTAAAAAAAATTTTTTTGAAAACTTTTTCAAGACATTACATTGTCATTTCATACAGTAAAAAAATAATTTTATTCCGAAGCTTTCCAATTCTTTTTGTTTGAAACTAACGTCATTAAAAATTGTCTAAGAAAGTTGTTTTACGTACTAAAAGTGAACAGTATTGAAAAAATCAAAAATCGTTTGCAAAATTTTTTATAAGACATTTCATAACTCATTGCACACATTGAACAAGAATTTTTTTCAAAGTTTTTCAAATTTTTTTTCCTACTGCAAATGTTTATTTTTATGTTCAGTAATATTGTTTTATCTTTCCAAAACGTGTTAGCACCGCTAAAACTTGGTTTTAGGTTAAATATTTGTCAATGAACAAAAGTTCATTGAATTGCTTATACCTGCATTGAGAGCTGCGCAGCTGCTTTATTTAAGGAGATAGCGTATATTTTAAGTTAAAGTCGCACTCTAATTATTTTTTTGACTGAAGTTATTGTAAATGGCCTAAGATATTTTATCCTACACAAAAAGTTTCGATTATCAAGAAAAAATTTTTTTTTCGAAAATCTTTTTAAAAAATTTTTCCAAGACATTACATTGTCATTTCATACAGTGAAAAAAAAAATTTTTTTTCCAAAGCTTTTCAATTCTTTTTGTTTGAAACTAACGTCATTAAAAATTGTCTAAGAAAGTTGTTTTACGTACTAAAAGTGACAATTATTGAAAATTGTCTTTTCAAAAAAAACTTTCAAAACTTTTTCTAAGACATTTCATACAGTGAAAAATAATTTTTTTTTGCGAAACTATGCAATTCTTTTTGTTTGTAACTAACGTCATTAAAAATTGTATAAGAAAGTTTTTTTACGTAATAAAAGTGAAAGTTATTGAAAAAAATTGTCTTTTCAAAAAACATTTTCAAAATTTTTTCTAAGACATTTCATACAGTGAAAAATAAATTTTTTTACGAACCTGTCTAGTTCTTTTTGTTTGAAACTAACGTCATTAAAAATTGTCCAAGAAAGTTTTTTTACGTACTAAAAGTGAAATATATTGAAAAAAAATTGTCTTTTCAAAAAAAATTTTCTAAGACATTTCATACAGTGCAAAATGATTTTTTTTGTTCATTAATAATGGCAGCCAGTCATGTGGAAACCACTGAAAAATTTTCCTGAGACATTTCATTGAAGATTGCACACATTAAAGTTTTTTATTATGTTCATTAATAATGGCAGCCAGTCATGTGGAAACCACTAAAAAATTTTCCTGAGACCTTTCATTGCAAAGTGCACACATTAAAGTTTTTTTTTATTTTCATTAATAATGGCAGCCAGTCATGTGGAAACCTCTGAAAAAATTTCCTGAGACATTTCATTGCAAATTGCACACATTAAACAAGAATTTTTTTTCAAAATTTTTCAAAGTTTTTATCATATTGCAAAAGTTTATTTTTATGTTCAGTAATATTGTTTTATCATTCCAAAACATGTTAGCACCGCTAAAGCTACAGTAGAAATTGGATAACGTCACCCCAGAGGAAACAGAAAAAGTGACGACTTACACGAACTGACGACTTACACGAAAATTTTTCAAACTTGTATTAATAATGCAAAAGTTTATTTTGATGTTCAGTAATATTGTTTTATTATTCCAAAACGTGTTAGCACCGCTAAAACTTGGTTTCAAGTGAAAAATTTGTCAATGAACAAAAGTTCATTGAATTGCTTATACCTGCATTGAGAGCTGCGCAGTTGCTTTATTTAAGGAGATAGCGTATATTTTAAGTTAAAGTCGCACTCTAATTATTTTTTTTGACTTAAGTTATTGTAAATGGCCTAAGATATTTTATCCTACACAAAAAGTTTCGATTATCAAGAAAAAATTTTTTTTTCGAAAATCTTTTTAAAAAATTTTTCCAAGACATTACATTGTCATTTCATACAGTGAAAAAAAAAATTTTTTTTCCAAAGCTTTTCAATTCTTTTTGTTTGAAACTAACGTCATTAAAAATTGTCTAAGAAAGTTGTTTTACGTACTAAAAGTGACAATTATTGAAAATTGTCTTTTCAAAAAAAATTTCAAAAATTTTTCTAAGACATTTCATACAGTGAAAAATAATTTTTTTTTGCGAAACTATGCAATTCTTTTTGTTTGTAACTAACGTCATTAAAAATTGTATAAGAAAGTTTTTTTACGTAATAAAAGTGAAAGTTATTGAAAAAAATTGTCTTTTCAAAAAACATTTTCAAAATTTTTTCTAAGACATTTCATACAGTCAAAAATAAATTTTTTTACGAACCTGTCTAGTTCTTTTTGTTTGAAACTAACGTCATTAAAAATTGTCCAAGAAAGTTTTTTTACGTACTAAAAGTGAAATATATTGAAAAAAAAATTGTCTTTTCAAAAAAAATTTTCTAAGACATTTCATACAGTGCAAAATGATTTTTTTTGTTCATTAATAATAGGGTGCCAGTCATGTGGAAACCACTGAAAATTTTTCCTGAGACATTTCATTGAAGATTGCACACATTAAAGTTTTTTATTATGTTCATTAATAATGGCAGCCAGTCATGTGGAAACCACTAAAAAATTTTCCTGAGACCTTTCATTGCAAAGTGCACACATTAAAGTTTTTTTTTATTTTCATTAATAATGGCAGCCAGTCATGTGGAAACCTCTGAAAAATTTTCCTGAGACATTTCATTGCAAATTGCACACATTAAACAAGAATTTTTTTCAAAATTTTTTAAAGTTTTTATCATATTGCAAAAGTTTATTTTTATGTTCATTAATATTGTTTTATCATTCCAAAACATGTTAGCACCGCTAAAGCTACAGTAGAAATTGGATAACGTCACCCCAGAGGAAACAGAAAAAGTGACGACTTACACGAACTGACGACTTACACGAAAATTTTTCAAACTTGTATTAATAATGCAAAAGTTTATTTTGATGTTCAGTAATATTGTTTTATTATTCCAAAACGTGTTAGCACCGCTAAAACTTGGTTTCAAGTGAAAAATTTGTCAATGAACAAAAGTTCATTGAATTGCTTATACCTGCATTGAGAGCTGCGCAGTTGCTATATTTAAGGAGATAGCGTATATTTTAAGTTAAAGTCACACTCTAATTATTTTTTTTGACTAAAGTTATTGTAAATGGCCTAAGAGCTTTTATCCTACACAAAAAGTTTCGATTATCAAGAAAAAAAATTTTTTTTGAAAATCTTTTTCAAAAATTGTATCAAGACATTCCATTGTCATTTCATACAGTGAGAAAAAAATTTTATTCCGAAGCTTTCCAATTCTTTTTGTTTGAAACTAACGTCATTAAAAATTGTCTAAGAAAGTTGTTTTACGTACTAAAAGTGAACAGTATTGAAAAAATCAAAAATCGTTTGCAAAATTTTTTATAAGACATTTCATAACTCATTGCACACATTGAACAAGAATTTTTTTCAAAGTTTTTCAAAGTTTTATTCCTACTGCAAAAGTTTATTTTTATGTTCAGTAATATTGTTTTATCATTCCAAAACGTGTTAGCACCGCTAAAACTTGGTTTTAAGTTAAAAATTTGTCAATGAACAAAAGTTCATTGAATTGCTTATACCTGCATTGAGAGCTGCGCAGCTGCTTTATTTAAAGAGATAGCGTATATTTTAAGTTAAAGTCGCACTCTAATTATTTTTTTTGACTTAAGTTATTGTAAATGGCCTAAGATATTTTATCCTACACAAAAAGTTTGGATAATCAAGAAAAAAATTTTTTTCGAAAATCTTTTTAAAAAATTTTTCCAAGATATTACATTGTCATTTCATACAGTGAAAAAAAAAATTTTTTTTCCGAAGCTTTTCAATTCTTTTTGTTTGAAACTAACGTCATTAAAAATTGTCTAAGAAAGTTTTTTTACGTACTAAAAGTAAAAGTTGTTGAAAAAAATTGTCTTTTCAAAAAACATTTTCAAAAATTTTTCTAAGACATTTCATACAGTGAAAAATAATTTTTTTTTACGAAGCTATTCAATTCTTTTTGTTTGAAACTAACGTCATTAAAAATTGTCTAAGAAAGTTGTTTTACGTACTAAAAGTAAAAGTTATTGAAAAAAAATTGTCTTTTCAAAAAAATGTTTCTAAGACATTTCATACAGTGCAAAATGATATTTTTTGTTCATTAATAATAGGGTGCCAGTCATGTGGAAACCACTGAAAATTTTTCCTGAGACATTTCATTGAAAATTGCACACATTAAAGTTTTTTTTATGTTCATTAATAATGGCAGCCAGTCATGTGGAAACCACTAAAAAAATTTCCTGAGACATTTCATTGCAAATTGCACACATTAAAGTTTTTTTTTATTTTCATTAATAATGGCAGCCAATCATGTGGAAACCACTGAAAAATTTTCCTGAGACATTTCATTGCAAATTGCACACATTAAAGTTTTTTTTTATGTTCATTAATAATGGCAGCCAGTCATGTGGAAACCACTGAAAAATTTTCCTGAGACATTTCATTGCAAATTGCACACATTAAAGTTTTTTTTTATCTTCATTAATAATGGCAGCCAATCATGTGGAAACCACTGAAACATTTTCCTGAGACATTTCATTGCAAAGTGCACACATTAAAATTTGTTTATGTTCATTAATAATGGCAGCCAGTCATGTGGAAACCACTGAAAAATTTCCCTGAGACATTTCATTGCAAACTGCACACATTAAAGTTTTTTTTTATTTTCATAAATAATGGCAGCCAGTCATGTGGAAACCACTAAAAAATTTTCCTGAGACATTTCATTGCAAATTGCACACATTAAAGTTTTTTATTATGTTCATTAATAATGGCAGCCAGTCATGTGGAAACCACTGAAAAATTTTCCTGAGACACTTCATTGCAAAGTGCACACATTAAAGTTTTTTTTTATTTTCATTAATAATGGCAGCCAGTCATGTGGAAACCTCTGAAAAAATTTCCTGAGACATTTCATTGCAAATTGCACACATTAAACAAGAATTTTTTTCAAAATTTTTCAAAGTTTTTATCATATTGCAAAAGTTTATTGTTATGTTCAGTAATATTGTTTTATCATTCCAAAACATGTTAGCACCGCTAAAGCTACAGTAGAAATTGGATAACGTCACCCCAGAGAAAACAGAAAAAGTGACGACTTACACGAACTGACGACTTACACGAAAAATTTTCAAATTTGTTTTAATAGTGCAAAAGTTTATTTTGATGTTCAGTAATATTGTTTTATTATTCCAAAACGTGTTAGCAAAAACTTGGTTTCAAGTTAAAAATTTGTCAGTGAACAAAAGTTCATTGAATTGCTTATACCTGCATTGAGAGCTGCGCAGTTGCTTTATTTAAGGAGATAGCGTATATTTTAAGTTAAAGTCACACTCTAATTATTTTTTTTGACTAAAGTTATTGTAAATGGCCTAAGATGTTTTATCCTACACAAAAAGTTTCGATTATCAAGAAAAAAAATTTTATTTGAAAATCTTTTTCAAAAATTTTATCAAGACATTCCATTGTCATTTCATACAGTGAAAAAAAAATTTTATTCCGAAGCTTTCCAATTCTTTTTGTTTGAAACTAACGTCATTAAAAATTGTCTAAGAAAGTTGTTTTACGTACTAAAAGTGAACAGTATTGAAAAAATCAAAAATCGTTTGCAAAATTTTTTATAAGACATTTAATAACTCATTGCACACATTGAACAAGAATTTTTTTCAAAGTTTTTCAAAATTTTTTTCCTACTGCAAAAGTTTATTTTTATGTTCAGTAATATTGTTTTATCATTCCAAAACGTGTTAGCACCGCTAAAACTTGGTTTTAAGTTAAAATTTTGTCAATGAACAAAAGTTCATTGAATTGCTTATACCTGCATTGAGAGCTGCGCAGCTGCTTTATTTAAGGAGATAGCGTATATTTTAAGTTAAAGTCGCACTCTAATTAATTTTTTTGACTTAAGTTATTGTAAATGGCCTAAGATATTTTATCCTACACAAAAAGTTTCGATTATCAAGAAAAAATTTTTTTTTCGAAAATCTCCTTCAAAAGTTTTTCCAAGACATTACATTGTCATTTCATACAGTGAAAAAAAATTTTTTTTCCGAAGCTTTCCAATTCTTTTTGTTTGAAACTAACATCATTAAATATTGTCTAAGAAAGTTGTTTTACGTACTAACAGTAAAAGTTATTGAAAAAAATTGTCTTTTCAAAAAACATTTTCAAAAATTTTTCTAAGACATTTCATACAGTGAAAAATAATTTTTTTTTACGAAGCTTTTCAATTCTTTTTGTTTGAAACTAACGTCATTAAAAATTGTCTAAGAAAGTTTTTTTACGTACTAAAAGTAAAAGTAATTGAAAAAAAATTGTCTTTTCAAAAAAATGTTTCTAAGACATTTCATACAGTGCAAAATGATTTTTTTTGTTCATTAATAAAAGGGTGCCAGTCATGTGGAAACCACTGAAAATTTTTCCTGAGACATTTCATTGAAAATTGCACACATTAAAGTTTTTTTTATGTTCATTAATAATGGCAGCCAGTCATGTGGAAACCACTGAAAAGTTTTCCTGAGACATTTCATTGCAAAGTGTACACATTAAAATTTTTTTTATGTTCATTAATAATGGCAGCCAGTCATGTGGAAACCACTGAAAACTTTCCCTGAGACATTTCATTGCAAACTGCACACATTAAAGTTTTTTTTTATGTTCATAAATAATGGCAGCCAGTCATGTGGAAACCACTGAAAATTTTTCCTGAGACATTTCATTGAAAATTGCACACATTAAAGTTTTTTTTATGTTCATTAATAATGGCAGCCAGTCATGTGGAAACCAATGAAAAATTTTCCTGAGACATTTCATTGCAAATTGCACACATTAAAATTTTTTTTATGTTCATTAATAATGGCAGCCAGTCATGTGGAAACCACTGAAAATTTTTCCTGAGACATTTCATTGCAAAATGCACACATTAAAGTTTTTTTTTAACTTCAATAATAATGGCAGCCAATCATGTGGAAACCACTGAAAAATTTTCCTGAGACATTTCATTGCAAAGTGCACACATTAAAATTTTTTTTATGTTCATTAATAATGGCAGCCAGTCATGTGGAAACCACTGAAAAATTTCCCTGAGACATTTCATTGCAAACTGCACACATTAAAGTTTTTTTTATGTTCATAAATAATGGCAGCCAGTCATGTGGAAACCACTAAAAAATTTTCCTGATACATTTCATTGCAAATTGCCCACATTAAAGTTTTTTTTATGTTCAATAATAATGGCAGCCAGTCATGTGGAAACCACTGAAAAGTTTTCCTGAGACATTTCATTGCAAATTGCCCACATTAAAGTTTTTTTTTATGTTTATTAATAATGGCAGCCAGTCATGTGGAAACCACTGAAAAGTTTTTCTGAGACATTTCATTGCAAATTGCACACATTAAAGTTTTTTTTATGTTCATAAATAATGGCAGCCAGTCATGTGGAAACCACTGAAAAATTTTCCTGAGACATTTCATTGCAAACTGCACACATTAAAGTTTTTTTTTATGTTCATAAATAATGGCAAGTCAGTCATGTGGAAACCACTAAAAAAATTTTCCTGAGACATTTCATTGCAAAGTGCACTCATTAAAGTTTTTTTTTATGTTCAATAATAATGGCAGCCAGTCATGTGAAACCACTGAAAAGTTTTTCTGAGACATTTCATTGCAAATTGCACACATTAAATTTTTTTTTATGTTCATAAATAATGGCAGCCAGTCATGTGAAAGCCTCTGAAAAATTTTCCTGCGACATTTCATTGCAAATTGCACACATTAAAGTTTTTTTTATGTTCATTAATAATGGCAGCCAGTCATGTGGAAACCACTGAAAAATTTTCCTGAGACATTTCATTGCAAGTTGCACACATTAAAGTTTTTTTTATGTTCATTAATAATGGCAGCCAGTCATGTGGAAACCACTGAAAAATTTTCCTGAGACATTTCATTGCAAACTGCACACATTACAGTTTTTTTTTATGTTCATAAATATTGGCAGCCAGTCATGTGGAAACCACTAAAAAATTTTCCTGAGACATTTCATTGCAAATTGCCCACATTAAAGTTTTTTTTTATGTTCATTAATAATGGCAGCCAGTCATGTGGAAACCACTGAAAAATTTTCCTGAGACACTTCATTGCAAATTGCACACATTAAAGTTTTTTTTTATGTTTATTAATAATGGCAGCCAGTCATGTGGAAACCATTGAAAAGTTTTTCTGAGACATTTCATTGCAAATTGCACACATTAAAGTTTTTTTTATGTTCATAAATAATGGCAGCCAGTCATGTGGAAACCACTGAAAAATTTTCCTGAGACATTTCATTGCAAATTGCACACATTAAAGTTTTTTTTATGTTCATTAATGATGGCAGCCAGTCATGTGGAAACCACTGAAAAATTTTCCTGAAACATTTCATTGCAAATTGCACACATTAAAGTTTTTTTTTATCTTCATTAATAATGGCAGCCAATCATGTGGAAACCACTGAAAAATTTTCCTGAGACATTTCATTGCAAATTGCACACATTGAACAAGAATTTTTTTCAAAATTTTTCAAAGTTTTTTTCATACTGCAAAAGTTTATTTTTATGTTCAGTAATGTTGTTTTATCATTCCAAAACATGTTAGCACCGCTAAAGCTACAGTAGAACTTGGATAACGTCTCCTCAGGGGAAACAGAAAACGTGACGACTTACACGAACTGACGACTTACACGAAAAATTTTCAAAGTTTCTTTCATAATGCAAAAGTTTATTTTGATGTTCAATAATATTGTTTTATCATTGTAAAACGTGTTAGCACCGCTAAAACTTAGTTTCAAGTTAAAAAAATGTCAATGAACAAAAGTTCATTGAATTGCTCATACCTGCATTGAGAGCTGTGCAGCTGCTTTATTTAAGTAGATAACGTATATTTTAAGTTAAAGTCACACTCTAATTATTTTTTTTGACTTAAGTTATTGTAAATGGCCTAAGACATTTTATCCTGCACAAAAAGTTTCGATTATCAAGAAAAAATTTTTTTTTCGAAAATCTTTTTCAAAAATTTTTCTAGACATTACACTGTCATTTCATACTGTGAAAAAAAATTTTTTTTCCGAAGCTTTCCAATTCTTTTTGTTTGAAACTAACGTCATTAAAAATTGTCTAAGAAAGTTGTTTTACGTACAAAGAGTGACAATTATTGAAAAAAATTGTCTTTTCAAAAAAAATTTTCAAAACTTTTTCTAAGACATTTCATACAGTCAAAAATAATTTTTTTTTGCGAAACTATGCAATTCTTTTTGTTTGTAACTAACGTCATTAAAAATTGTCTAAGAAAGTTTTTTTACGTACTGAAAGTGAAAATTATTGAAAAAAAGTTGTCTTTTCAAAAAAAATTTTCTAAGACATTTCACACAGTGCAAAATGATTTTTTTTGTTCATTAATAATAGGGTGCCAGTCATGTGGAAACCACTGAAAAATTTTCCTGAGATTTCATTGAAAGTTGCACACATTAAAGTTTTATGTTCATTAATAATGGCAGCCAGTCATGTGGAAACCACTGAAAAATTTTCCTGAGACATTTCATTGCAAATTGCACACATTAAAGTTTTTTATTATGTTCATTAATAATGGCAGCCAGTCATGTGGAAACCACTGAAAAATTTTCCTGAGACATTTCATTGCAAAGTGCACACATTAAAGTTTTTTTTTATTTTCATTAATAATGGCAGCCAGTCATGTGGAAACCTCTGAAAAAATTTCCTGAGACATTTCATTGCAAATTGCACACATTAAACAAGAATTTTTTTCAAAATTTTTCAAAGTTTTTTTCATATTGCAAAAGTTTATTTTTATGTTTAGTAATATTGTTTTATCATTCCAAAACATGTTAGCACCGCTAAAGCTACAGTAGAAATTGGATAACGTCACCCCAGGGGAAACAGAAAAAGTGACGACTTACACGAACTGACGACTTACACGAAAATTTTTCAAATTTGTTTTAATTATGCAAAAGTTTATTTTGATGTTCAGTAGTATTGTTTTATTATTCCAAAACGTGTTAGCACCGCTAAAGCTTGGTTTCAAGTTAAAAATTTGTCAATGAACAAAAGTTCATTGAATTGCTTATACCTGCATTGAGAGCTGCGCAGCTGCTTTATTTGAGTAGATAGCGTATATTTTATGTTAGTCACACTCTAATTATTTTTTTTGACTAAAGTTATTGTAAATGGCCTAAGATGTTTTATCCTACACAAAAAGTTTTATTTATCAAAAAAAAAAATTTTTTTTGAAAATCTTTTTCAAAAACTTTTCCAAGACATTACATTGTCATTTCATACAGTGAAATAAAAATTTTTTTCCGAAGCTTTCCAATTCTTTTTGTTTGAAACTAACGTCATTAAAAATTGTCTAAGAAAGTTGTTTTACGTACTAAAAGTGACAATTATTGAAAAAAATTGTCTTTTCAAAAAAAATTTTCAAAAATTTTTCTAAGACATTTCATACAGTGAAAAATAATTTTTTTTTGCGAAACTATGCAATTCTTTTTGTTTGTAACTAACGTCATTAAAAATTGTATAAAAAAGCTTTTTTACGTACTAAAAGTAAACATTAATGAAAAAATCAAAAACCGTTTGCAAAATTTTTTATAAGACATTTCATAACTCATTGCATACATTGAACAAGAATTTTTTTCAAAATTTTTTAAAGTTTTTTTTCTACTGCAAAAGTTTATTTTATGTTCAGTAATATTGTTTTATCATTCCAAAACATGTTAGCACCGCTAAGGCTACAGTAGAACTTGGATGTCGTCACCCCAGGGGAAACAGAAAAAGTGACGACTTACACGAACTGACGACTTACACAAATTGTTTTCAAAGTTTCTTGCATAATGCAAAAGTTTATTTTGATGTTCAGTAATATTGTTTTATCATTGCAAAACGTGTTAGCACCGCTAAAACTTGGTTTCAAATTAAAAAAATTTTTTTTGAAAACTTTTTCAAGACATTACATTGTCATTTCATACAGTAAAAAAATAATTTTATTCCGAAGCTTTCCAATTCTTTTTGTTTGAAACTAACGTCATTAAAAATTGTCTAAGAAAGTTGTTTTACGTACTAAAAGTGAACAGTATTGAAAAAATCAAAAATCGTTTGCAAAATTTTTTATAAGACATTTCATAACTCATTGCACACATTGAACAAGAATTTTTTTCAAAGTTTTTCAAATTTTTTTTCCTACTGCAAATGTTTATTTTTATGTTCAGTAATATTGTTTTATCTTTCCAAAACGTGTTAGCACCGCTAAAACTTGGTTTTAGGTTAAATATTTGTCAATGAACAAAAGTTCATTGAATTGCTTATACCTGCATTGAGAGCTGCGCAGCTGCTTTATTTAAGGAGATAGCGTATATTTCAAGTTAAAGTCGCACTCTAATTATTTTTTTGACTGAAGTTATTGTAAATGGCCTAAGATATTTTATCCTACACAAAAAGTTTCGATTATCAAGAAAAAATTTTTTTTTCGAAAATCTTTTTAAAAAATTTTTCCAAGACATTACATTGTCATTTCATACAGTGAAAAAAAAAATTTTTTTTCCAAAGCTTTTCAATTCTTTTTGTTTGAAACTAACGTCATTAAAAATTGTCTAAGAAAGTTGTTTTACGTACTAAAAGTGACAATTATTGAAAATTGTCTTTTCAAAAAAAACTTTCAAAAATTTTTCTAAGACATTTCATACAGTGAAAAATAATTTTTTTTTGCGAAACTATGCAATTCTTTTTGTTTGTAACTAACGTCATTAAAAATTGTATAAGAAAGTTTTTTTACGTAATAAAAGTGAAAGTTATTGAAAAAAATTGTCTTTTCAAAAAACATTTTCAAAATTTTTTCTAAGACATTTCATACAGTGAAAAATAAATTTTTTTACGAACCTGTCTAATTCTTTTTGTTTGAAACTAACGTCATTAAAAATTGTCTAAGAAAGTTTTTTTACGTACTAAAAGTGAAATATATTGAAAAAAAATTGTCTTTTCAAAAAACATTTTCTAAGACATTTCATACAGTGCAAAATGATTTTTTTTGTTCATTAATAATGGCAGCCAGTCATGTGGAAACCACTGAAAAATTTTCCTGAGACATTTCATTGAAGATTGCACACATTAAAGTTTTTTATTATGTTCATTAATAATGGCAGCCAGTCATGTGGAAACCACTAAAAAATTTTCCTGAGACCTTTCATTGCAAAGTGCACACATTAAAGTTTTTTTTTATTTTCATTAATAATGGCAGCCAGTCTTGTGGAAACCTCTGAAAAAATTTCCTGAGACATTTCATTGCAAATTGCACACATTAAACAAGAATTTTTTTCAAAATTTTTCAAAGTTTTTATCATATTGCAAAAGTTTATTTTTATGTTCAGTAATATTGTTTTATCATTCCAAAACATGTTAGCACCGCTAAAGCTACAGTAGAAATTGGATAACGTCACCCCAGAGGAAACAGTAAAAGTGACGACTTACACGAACTGACGACTTACACGAAAATTTTTCAAACTTGTATTAATAATGCAAAAGTTTATTTTGATGTTCAGTAATATTGTTTTATTATTCCAAAACGTGTTAGCACCGCTAAAACTTGGTTTCAAGTGAAAAATTTGTCAATGAACAAAAGTTCATTGAATTGCTTATACCTGCATTGAGAGCTGCGCAGTTGCTTTATTTAAGGAGATAGCGTATATTTTAAGTTAAAGTCACACTCTAATTATTTTTTTTGACTAAAGTTATTGTAAATGGCCTAAGAGCTTTTATCCTACACAAAAAGTTTCGATTATCAAGAAAAAAAATTTTTTTTGAAAATCTTTTTCAAAAACTTTTCCAAGACATTACATTGTCATTTCATACAGTGAAATAAAAATTTTTTTCCGAAGCTTTCCAATTCTTTTTGTTTGAAACTAACGTCATTAAAAATTGTCTAAGAAAGTTGTTTTACGTACTAAAAGTGAACAGTATTGAAAAAATCAAAAATCGTTTGCAAAATTTTTTATAAGACATTTCATAACTCATTGCACACATTGAACAAGAATTTTTTTCAAAGTTTTTCAAAGTTTTATTCCTACTGCAAAAGTTTATTTTTATGTTCAGTAATATTGTTTTATCATTCCAAAACGTGTTAGCACCGCTAAAACTTGGTTTTAAGTTAAAAATTTGTCAATGAACAAAAGTTCATTGAATTGCTTATACCTGCATTGAGAGCTGCGCAGCTGCTTTATTTAAGGAGATAGCGTATATTTTAAGTTAAAGTCGCACTCTAATTATTTTTTTTGATTTAAGTTATTGTAAATGGCCTAAGATATTTTATCCTACACAAAAAGTTTGGATTATCAAGAAAAAAATTTTTTTCGAAAATCTTTTTAAAAAATTTTTCCAAGACATTACATTGTCATTTCATACAGTGAAAAAAAAAATTTTTTTTCCGAAGCTTTTCAATTCTTTTTGTTTGAAACTAACGTCATTAAAAATTGTCTAAGAAAGTTTTTTTACGTACTAAAAGTAAAAGTTGTTGAAAAAAATTGTCTTTTCAAAAAACATTTTCAAAAATTTTTCTAAGACATTTCATACAGTGAAAAATAATTTTTTTTTACGAAGCTTTTCAATTCTTTTTGTTTGAAACTAACGTCATTAAAAATTGTCTAAGAAAGTTGTTTTACGTACTAAAAGTAAAAGTTATTGAAAAAAAATTGTCTTTTCAAAAAAATGTTTCTAAGACATTTCATACAGTGCAAAATGATATTTTTTGTTCATTAATAATAGGGTGCCAGTCATGTGGAAACCACTGAAAATTTTTCCTGAGACATTTCATTGCAAATTGCACACATTAAAGTTTTTTTTATGTTCATTAATAATGTCAGCCAGTCATGTGGAAACCACTAAAAAAATTTCCTGAGACATTTCATTGCAAATTGCACACATTAAAGTTTTTTTTATGTTCATTAATAATGGCAGCCAGTCATGTGGAAACCACTGAAAAATTTTCCTGAGACATTTCATTGCAAACTGCACACATTAAAGTTTTTTTTTATCTTCATTAATAATGGCAGCCAATCATGTGGAAACCACTGAAAAATTTTCCTGAGACATTTCATTGCAAATTGCACACATTAAAGTTTTTTTTTATGTTCATTAATAATGGCAGCCAGTCATGTGGAAACCACTGAAAAATTTTCCTGAGACATTTCATTGCAAATTGCACACATTAAAGTTTTTTTTTATCTTCATTAATAATGGCAGCCAATCATGTGGAAACCACTGAAACATTTTCCTGAGACATTTCATTGCAAAGTGCACACATTAAAATTTGTTTATGTTCATTAATAATGGCAGCCAGTCATGTGGAAACCACTGAAAAATTTCCCTGAGACATTTCATTGCAAACTGCACACATTAAAGTTTTTTTTTATTTTCATAAATAATGGCAGCCAGTCATGTGGAAACCACTAAAAAATTTTCCTGAGACATTTCATTGCAAATTGCACACATTAAAGTTTTTTATTATGTTCATTAATAATGGCAGCCAGTCATGTGGAAACCACTGAAAAATTTTCCTGAGACACTTCATTGCAAAGTGCACACATTAAAGTTTTTTTTTATTTTCATTAATAATGGCAGCCAGTCATGTGGAAACCTCTGAAAAAATTTCCTGAGACATTTCATTGCAAATTGCACACATTGAACAAGAATTTTTTTCAAAATTTTTCAAAGTTTTTATCATATTGCAAAAGTTTATTGTTATGTTCAGTAATATTGTTTTATCATTCCAAAACATGTTAGCACCGCTAAAGCTACAGTAGAAATTGGATAACGTCACCCCAGAGGAAACAGAAAAAGTGACGACTTACACGAACTGACGACTTACACGAAAAATTTTCAAATTTGTTTTAATAGTGCAAAAGTTTATTTTGATGTTCAGTAATATTGTTTTATTATTCCAAAACGTGTTAGCAAAAACTTGGTTTCAAGTTAAAAATTTGTCAGTGAACAAAAGTTCATTGAATTGCTTATACCTGCATTGAGAGCTGCGCAGTTGCTTTATTTAAGGAGATAGCGTATATTTTAAGTTAAAGTCACACTCTAATTATTTTTTTTGACTAAAGTTATTGTAAATGGCCTAAGAGCTTTTATCCTACACAAAAAGTTTCGATTATCAAGAAAAAAAATTTTATTTGAAAATCTTTTTCAAAAATTTTATCAAGACATTCCATTGTCATTTCATACAGTGAAAAAAAAATTTTATTCCGAAGCTTTCCAATTCTTTTTGTTTGAAACTAACGTCATTAAAAATTGTCTAAGAAAGTTGTTTTACGTACTAAAAGTGAACAGTATTGAAAAAATCAAAAATCGTTTGCAAAATTTTTTATAAGACATTTAATAACTCATTGCACACATTGAACAAGAATTTTTTTCAAAGTTTTTCAAAATTTTTTTACTACTGCAAAAGTTTATTTTTATGTTCAGTAATATTGTTTTATCATTCCAAAACGTGTTAGCACCGCTAAAACTTGGTTTTAAGTTAAAATTTTGTCAATGAACAAAAGTTCATTGAATTGCTTATACCTGCATTGAGAGCTGCGCAGCTGCTTTATTTAAGGAGATAGCGTATATTTTAAGTTAAAGTCGCACTCTAATTAATTTTTTTGACTTAAGTTATTGTAAATGGCCTAAGATATTTTATCCTACACAAAAAGTTTCGATTATCAAGAAAAAATTTTTTTTCGAAAATCTCCTTCAAAAGTTTTTCCAAGACATTACATTGTCATTTCATACAGTGAAAAAAAATTTTTTTTCCGAAGCTTTCCAATTCTTTTTGTTTGAAACTAACATCATTAAATATTGTCTAAGAAAGTTGTTTTACGTACTAACAGTAAAAGTTATTGAAAAAAATTGTCTTTTCAAAAAACATTTTCAAAAATTTTTCTAAGACATTTCATACAGTGAAAAATAATTTTTTTTTACGAAGCTTTTCAATTCTTTTTGTTTGAAACTAACGTCATTAAAAATTGTCTAAGAAAGTTTTTTTACGTACTAAAAGTAAAAGTAATTGAAAAAAAATTGTCTTTTCAAAAAAATGTTTCTAAGACATTTCATAGAGTGCAAAATGATTTTTTTTGTTCATTAATAAAAGGGTGCCAGTCATGTGGAAACCACTGAAAATTTTTCCTGAGACATTTCATTGAAAATTGCACACATTAAAGTTTTTTTTATGTTCATTAATAATGGCAGCCAGTCATGTGGAAACCACTGAAAAGTTTTCCTGAGACATTTCATTGCAAAGTGTACACATTAAAATTTTTTTTATGTTCATTAATAATGGCAGCCAGTCATGTGGAAACCACTGAAAACTTTCCCTGAGACATTTCATTGCAAACTGCACACATTAAAGTTTTTTTTTATGTTCATAAATAATGGCAGCCAGTCATGTGGAAACCACTGAAAAATTTTCCTGAGACATTTCATTGCAAATTGCCCACATTAAAGTTTTTTTTTATGTTCATTAATAATGGCAGCCAGTCATGTGGAAACCACTGAAAAGTTTTCCTGAGACATTTCATTGCAAATTGCCCACATTAAAGTTTTTTTTTATGTTTATTAATAATGGCAGCCAGTCATGTGGAAACCACTGAAAAATTTTTCTGAGACATTTCATTGCAAATTGCACACATTAAAGTTTTTTTTATGTTCATAAATAATGGCAGCCAGTCATGTGGAAACCTCTGAAAAATTTTCCTGAGACATTTCATTGCAAATTGCACACATTAAACAAGAATTTTTTTCAAAATTTTTCAAAGTTTTTATCATATTGCAAAAGTTTATTTTTATGTTCAGTAATATTGTTTTATCATTCCAAAACATGTTAGCACCGCTAAAGCTACAGTAGAAATTGGATAACGTCACCCCAGGGGAAACAGAAAAAGTGACGACTTACACGAACTGACGACTTACAAGAAAATTTTTCAAATTTGTTTTAATAATGCAAAAGTTTATTTTGATGTTCAGTAATATTGTTTTATTATTCCAAAACGTGTTAGCACCGCTAAAACTTGGTTTCAAGTTAAAAATTTGTCAATGAACAAAAGTTCATTGAATTGCTTATACCTGCATTGAGAGCTGCGCAGTTGCTTTATTTAAGGAGATAGCGTATATTTTAAGTTAAAGTCACACTCTAATTATTTTTTTTGACTAAAGTTATTGTAAATGGCCTAAGAGATTTTATCCTACACAAAAAGTTTCGATTATCAAGAAAAAAAATTTTTTTTGAAAATCTTTTTCAAAAATTTTATCAAGACATTCCATTGTCATTTCATACAGTGAAAAAAAAATTTTATTCCGAAGCTTTCCAATTTTTTTGTTTGAAACTAACGTCATTAAAAATTGTCTAAGAAAGCTGTTTTACGTACTAAAAGTGAACAGTATTGAAAAAATCAAAAATCGTTTGCAAAATTTTTTATAGGACATTTCATAACTCATTGCACACATTGAACAAGAATTTTTTTCAAAGTTTTTCAAAATTTTTTTCCTACTGCAAAAGTTTATTTTTATGTTCAGTAATATTGTTTTATCATTCCAAAACGTGTTAGCACCGCTAAAACTTGGTTTTAAGTTAAAAATTTGTCAATGAACAAAAGTTCATTGAATTGCTTATACCTGCATTGAGAGCTGCGCAGCTGCTTTATTTAAGGAGATAGCGTATATTTTAAGTTAAAGTCGCACTCTAATTATTTTTTTTGACTTAAGTTATTGTAAATGGCCTAAGATATTTTATCCTACACAAAAAGTTTGGATTATCAAGAAAAAAATTTTTTTTCGAAAATCTTTTTAAAAAATTTTTCCAAGACATTACATTGTCATTTCATACAGTGAAAAAAAAGAAATTTTTTTCCGAAGCTTTTCAATTCTTTTTGTTTGAAACTAACGTCATTAAAAATTGTCTAAGAAAGTTTTTTTACGTACTAAAAGTAAAAGTTATTGAAAAAAATTGTCTTTTCAAAAAACATTTTCAAAAACTTTTCTAAGACATTTCATACAGTGAAAAATAATTTTTTTTTACGAAGCTTTTCAATTCTTTTTGTTTGAAACTAACGTCATTAAAAATTGTCTAAGAAAGTTTTTTTACGTACTAAAAGTAAAAGTTATTGAAAAAAAAATGTCTTTTCAAAAAAATGTTTCTAAGACATTTCATACAGTGCAAAATGATTTTTTTTGTTCATTAATAATAGGGTGCCAGTCATGTGGAAACCACTGAAAATTTTTCCTGAGACATTTCATTGAAAGTTGCACACATTAAAGTTTTATGTTCATTAATAATGGCAGCCAGTCATGTGGAAACCACTGAAAAATTTTCCTGATACATTTCATTGCAAATTGCCCACATTAAAGTTTTTTTTATGTTCAATAATAATGGCAGCCAGTCATGTGGAAACCACTGAAAAGTTTTCCTGAGACATTTCATTGCAAATTGCCCACATTAAAGTTTTTTTTTATGTTTATTAATAATGGCAGCCAGTCATGTGGAAACCACTGAAAAGTTTTTCTGAGACATTTCATTGCAAATTGCACACATTAAAGTTTTTTTTATGTTCATAAATAATGGCAGCCAGTCATGTGGAAACCACTGAAAAATTTTCCTGAGACATTTCATTGCAAACTGCACACATTAAAGTTTTTTTTTATGTTCATAAATAATGGCAAGTCAGTCATGTGGAAACCACTAAAAAAATTTTCCTGAGACATTTCATTGCAAAGTGCACTCATTAAAGTTTTTTTTTATGTTCAATAATAATGGCAGCCAGTCATGTGAAACCACTGAAAAGTTTTTCTGAGACATTTCATTGCAAATTGCACACATTAAATTTTTTTTTATGTTCATAAATAATGGCAGCCAGTCATGTGAAAGCCTCTGAAAAATTTTCCTGCGACATTTCATTGCAAATTGCACACATTAAAGTTTTTTTTATGTTCATTAATAATGGCAGCCAGTCATGTGGAAACCACTGAAAAATTTTCCTGAGACATTTCATTGCAAGTTGCACACATTAAAGTTTTTTTTATGTTCATTAATAATGGCAGCCAGTCATGTGGAAACCACTGAAAAATTTTCCTGAGACATTTCATTGCAAACTGCACACATTACAGTTTTTTTTTATGTTCATAAATATTGGCAGCCAGTCATGTGGAAACCACTAAAAAATTTTCCTGAGACATTTCATTGCAAATTGCCCACATTAAAGTTTTTTTTTATGTTCATTAATAATGGCAGCCAGTCATGTGGAAACCACTGAAAAATTTTCCTGAGACACTTCATTGCAAATTGCACACATTAAAGTTTTTTTTATGTTTATTAATAATGGCAGCCAGTCATGTGGAAACCATTGAAAAGTTTTTCTGAGACATTTCATTGCAAATTGCACACATTAAAGTTTTTTTTATGTTCATAAATAATGGCAGCCAGTCATGTGGAAACCACTGAAAAATTTTCCTGAGACATTTCATTGCAAATTGCACACATTAAAGTTTTTTTTATGTTCATTAATGATGGCAGCCAGTCATGTGGAAACCACTGAAAAATTTTCCTGAAACATTTCATTGCAAATTGCACACATTAAAGTTTTTTTTTATCTTCATTAATAATGGCAGCCAATCATGTGGAAACCACTGAAAAATTTTCCTGAGACATTTCATTGCAAATTGCACACATTGAACAAGAATTTTTTTCAAAATTTTTCAAAGTTTTTTTCATACTGCAAAAGTTTATTTTTATGTTCAGTAATGTTGTTTTATCATTCCAAAACATGTTAGCACCGCTAAAGCTACAGTAGAACTTGGATAACGTCTCCTCAGGGGAAACAGAAAACGTGACGACTTACACGAACTGACGACTTACACGAAAAATTTTCAAAGTTTCTTTCATAATGCAAAAGTTTATTTTGATGTTCAATAATATTGTTTTATCATTGTAAAACGTGTTAGCACCGCTAAAACTTAGTTTCAAGTTAAAAAAATGTCAATGAACAAAAGTTCATTGAATTGCTCATACCTGCATTGAGAGCTGTGCAGCTGCTTTATTTAAGTAGATAACGTATATTTTAAGTTAAAGTCACACTCTAATTATTTTTTTTGACTTAAGTTATTGTAAATGGCCTAAGACATTTTATCCTGCACAAAAAGTTTCGATTATCAAGAAAAAATTTTTTTTTCGAAAATCTTTTTCAAAAATTTTTCTAGACATTACACTGTCATTTCATACTGTGAAAAAAAATTTTTTTTCCGAAGCCTTCCAATTCTTTTTGTTTGAAACTAACGTCATTAAAAATTGTCTAAGAAAGTTGTTTTACGTACAAAGAGTGACAATTATTGAAAAAAATTGTCTTTTCAAAAAAAATTTTCAAAACTTTTTCTAAGACATTTCATACAGTCAAAAATAATTTTTTTTTGCGAAACTATGCAATTCTTTTTGTTTGTAACTAACGTCATTAAAAATTGTCTAAGAAAGTTTTTTTACGTACTGAAAGTGAAAATTATTGAAAAAAAGTTGTCTTTTCAAAAAAAATTTTCTAAGACATTTCACACAGTGCAAAATGATTTTTTTTGTTCATTAATAATAGGGTGCCAGTCATGTGGAAACCACTGAAAAATTTTCCTGAGATTTCATTGAAAGTTGCACACATTAAAGTTTTATGTTCATTAATAATGGCAGCCAGTCATGTGGAAACCACTGAAAAATTTTCCTGAGACATTTCATTGCAAAGTGCACTCATTAAAGTTTTTTTTTATGTTCAATAATAATGGCAGCCAGTCATGTGAAACCACTGAAAAGTTTTTCTGAGACATTTCATTGCAAATTGCACACATTAAATTTTTTTTTATGTTAATAAATAATGGCAGCCAGTCATGTGAAAGCTTCTGAAAAATTTTCCTGCGACATTTCATTGCAAATTGCACACATTAAAGTTTTTTTTATGTTCATTAATAATGGCAGCCAGTCATGTGGAAACCACTGAAAAATTTTCCTGAGACATTTCATTGCAAGTTGCACACATTAAAGTTTTTTTTATGTTCATTAATAATGGCAGCCAGTCATGTGGAAACCACTGAAAAATTTTCCTGAGACATTTCATTGCAAACTGCACACATTACAGTTTTTTTTTATGTTCATAAATATTGGCAGCCAGTCATGTGGAAACCACTAAAAAATTTTCCTGAGACATTTCATTGCAAATTGCCCACATTAAAGTTTTTTTTTATGTTCATTAATAATGGCAGCCAGTCATGTGGAAACCACTAAAAAATTTTCCTGAGACACTTCATTGCAAATTGCACACATTAAAGTTTTTTTTTATGTTTATTAATAATGGCAGCCAGTCATGTGGAAACCATTGAAAAGTTTTTCTGAGACATTTCATTGCAAATTGCACACATTAAAGTTTTTTTTATGTTCATAAATAATGGCAGCCAGTCATGTGGAAACCACTGAAAAATTTTCCTGAGACATTTCATTGCAAATTGCACACATTAAAGTTTTTTTTATGTTCATTAATGATGGCAGCCAGTCATGTGGAAACCACTGAAAAATTTTCCTGAAACATTTCATTGCAAATTGCACACATTAAAGTTTTTTTTTATCTTCATTAATAATGGCAGCCAATCATGTGGAAACCACTGAAAAATTTTCCTGAGACATTTCATTGCAAATTGCACACATTGAACAAGAATTTTTTTCAAAATTTTTCAAAGTTTTTTTCATACTGCAAAAGTTTATTTTTATGTTCAGTAATGTTGTTTTATCATTCCAAAACATGTTAGCACCGCTAAAGCTACAGTAGAACTTGGATAACGTCTCCTCAGGGGAAACAGAAAACGTGACGACTTACACGAACTGACGACTTACACGAAAAGTTTTCAAAGTTTCTTTCATAATGCAAAAGTTTATTTTGATGTTCAATAATATTGTTTTATCATTGTAAAACGTGTTAGCACCGCTAAAACTTAGTTTCAAGTTAAAAAAATGTCAATGAACAAAAGTTCATTGAATTGCTCATACCTGCATTGAGAGCTGTGCAGCTGCTTTATTTAAGTAGATAACGTATATTTTAAGTTAAAGTCACACTCTAATTATTTTTTTTGACTTAAGTTATTGTAAATGGCCTAAGACATTTTATCCTGCACAAAAAGTTTCGATTATCAAGAAAAAATTTTTTTTTCGAAAATCTTTTTCAAAAATTTTTCTAGACATTACACTGTCATTTCATACTGTGAAAAAAACTTTTTTTTCCGAAGCTTTCCAATTCTTTTTGTTTGAAACTAACGTCATTAAAAATTGTCTAAGAAAGTTGTTTTACGTACAAAGAGTGACAATTATTGAAAAAAATTGTCTTTTCAAAAAAAATTTTCAAAACTTTTTCTAAGACATTTCATACAGTCAAAAATAATTTTTTTTTGCGAAACTATGCAATTCTTTTTGTTTGTAACTAACGTCATTAAAAATTGTCTAAGAAAGTTTTTTTACGTACTGAAAGTGAAAATTATTGAAAAAAAGTTGTCTTTTCAAAAAAAATTTTCTAAGACATTTCACACAGTGCAAAATGATTTTTTTTGTTCATTAATAATAGGGTGCCAGTCATGTGGAAACCACTGAAAAATTTTCCTGAGATTTCATTGAAAGTTGCACACATTAAAGTTTTATGTTCATTAATAATGGCAGCCAGTCATGTGGAAACCACTGAAAAATTTTCCTGAGACATTTCATTGCAAATTGCACACATTAAAGTTTTTTATTATGTTCATTAATAATGGCAGCCAGTCATGTGGAAACCACTGAAAAATTTTCCTGAGACATTTCATTGCAAAGTGCACACATTAAAGTTTTTTTTTATTTTCATTAATAATGGCAGCCAGTCATGTGGAAACCTCTGAAAAAATTTCCTGAGACATTTCATTGCAAATTGCACACATTAAACAAGAATTTTTTTCAAAATTTTTCAAAGTTTTTTTCATATTGCAAAAGTTTATTTTTATGTTTAGTAATATTGTTTTATCATTCCAAAACATGTTAGCACCGCTAAAGCTACAGTAGAAATTGGATAACGTCACCCCAGGGGAAACAGAAAAAGTGACGACTTACACGAACTGACGACTTACACGAAAATTTTTCAAATTTGTTTTAATAATGCAAAAGTTTATTTTGATGTTCAGTAGTATTGTTTTATTATTCCAAAACGTGTTAGCACCGCTAAAGCTTGGTTTCAAGTTAAAAATTTGTCAATGAACAAAAGTTCATTGAATTGCTTATACCTGCATTGAGAGCTGCGCAGCTGCTTTATTTAAGTAGATAGCGTATATTTTATGTTAGTCACACTCTAATTATTTTTTTTGACTAAAGTTATTGTAAATGGCCTAAGATGTTTTATCCTACACAAAAAGTTTTATTTATCAAAAAAAAAAATTTTTTTTGAAAATCTTTTTCAAAAACTTTTCCAAGACATTACATTGTCATTTCATACAGTGAAATAAAAATTTTTTTCCGAAGCTTTCCAATTCTTTTTGTTTGAAACTAACGTCATTAAAAATTGTCTAAGAAAGTTGTTTTACGTACTAAAAGTGACAATTATTGAAAAAAATTGTCTTTTCAAAAAAAATTTTCAAAAATTTTTCTAAGACATTTCATACAGTGAAAAATAATTTTTTTTTGCGAAACTATGCAATTCTTTTTGTTTGTAACTAACGTCATTAAAAATTGTATAAAAAAGCTTTTTTACGTACTAAAAGTAAACATTAATGAAAAAATCAAAAACCGTTTGCAAAATTTTTTATAAGACATTTCATAACTCATTGCATACATTGAACAAGAATTTTTTTCAAAATTTTTTAAAGTTTTTTTTCTACTGCAAAAGTTTATTTTATGTTCAGTAATATTGTTTTATCATTCCAAAACATGTTAGCACCGCTAAGGCTACAGTAGAACTTGGATGTCGTCACCCCAGGGGAAACAGAAAAAGTGACGACTTACACGAACTGACGACTTACACAAATTGTTTTCAAAGTTTCTTGCATAATGCAAAAGTTTATTTTGATGTTCAGTAATATTGTTTTATCATTGCAAAACGTGTTAGCACCGCTAAAACTTGGTTTCAAATTAAAAAAATTTTTTTTGAAAACTTTTTCAAGACATTACATTGTCATTTCATACAGTAAAAAAATAATTTTATTCCGAAGCTTTCCAATTCTTTTTGTTTGAAACTAACGTCATTAAAAATTGTCTAAGAAAGTTGTTTTACGTACTAAAAGTGAACAGTATTGAAAAAATCAAAAATCGTTTGCAAAATTTTTTATAAGACATTTCATAACTCATTGCACACATTGAACAAGAATTTTTTTCAAAGTTTTTCAAATTTTTTTTCACACTGCAAATGTTTATTTTTATGTTCAGTAATATTGTTTTATCTTTCCAAAACGTGTTAGCACCGCTAAAACTTGGTTTTAGGTTAAATATTTGTCAATGAACAAAAGTTCATTGAATTGCTTATACCTGCATTGAGAGCTGCGCAGCTGCTTTATTTAAGGAGATAGCGTATATTTTAAGTTAAAGTCGCACTCTAATTATTTTTTTGACTGAAGTTATTGTAAATGGCCTAAGATATTTTATCCTACACAAAAAGTTTCGATTATCAAGAAAAAATTTTTTTTTCGAAAATCTTTTTAAAAAATTTTTCCAAGACATTACATTGTCATTTCATACAGTGAAAAAAAAAATTTTTTTTCCAAAGCTTTTCAATTCTTTTTGTTTGAAACTAACGTCATTAAAAATTGTCTAAGAAAGTTTTTTTACGTACTAAAAGTGACAATTATTGAAAATTGTCTTTTCAAAAAAAACTTTCAAAAATTTTTCTAAGACATTTCATACAGTGAAAAATAATTTTTTTTTGCGAAACTATGCAATTCTTTTTGTTTGTAACTAACGTCATTAAAAATTGTATAAGAAAGTTTTTTTACGTAATAAAAGTGAAAGTTATTGAAAAAAATTGTCTTTTCAAAAAACATTTTCAAAATTTTTTCTAAGACATTTCATACAGTGAAAAATAAATTTTTTTACGAACCTGTCTAATTCTTTTTGTTTGAAACTAACGTCATTAAAAATTGTCTAAGAAAGTTTTTTTACGTACTAAAAGTGAAATATATTGAAAAAAAATTGTCTTTTCAAAAAACATTTTCTAAGACATTTCATACAGTGCAAAATGATTTTTTTTGTTCATTAATAATGGCAGCCAGTCATGTGGAAACCACTGAAAAATTTTCCTGAGACATTTCATTGAAGATTGCACACATTAAAGTTTTTTATTATGTTCATTAATAATGGCAGCCAGTCATGTGGAAACCACTAAAAAATTTTCCTGAGACCTTTCATTGCAAAGTGCACACATTAAAGTTTTTTTTTATTTTCATTAATAATGGCAGCCAGTCTTGTGGAAACCTCTGAAAAAATTTCCTGAGACATTTCATTGCAAATTGCACACATTAAACAAGAATTTTTTTCAAAATTTTTCAAAGTTTTTATCATATTGCAAAAGTTTATTTTTATGTTCAGTAATATTGTTTTATCATTCCAAAACATGTTAGCACCGCTAAAGCTACAGTAGAAATTGGATAACGTCACCCCAGAGGAAACAGTAAAAGTGACGACTTACACGAACTGACGACTTACACGAAAATTTTTCAAACTTGTATTAATAATGCAAAAGTTTATTTTGATGTTCAGTAATATTGTTTTATTATTCCAAAACGTGTTAGCACCGCTAAAACTTGGTTTCAAGTGAAAAATTTGTCAATGAACAAAAGTTCGTTGAATTGCTTATACCTGCATTGAGAGCTGCGCAGTTGCTTTATTTAAGGAGATAGCGTATATTTTAAGTTAAAGTCACACTCTAATTATTTTTTTTGACTAAAGTTATTGTAAATGGCCTAAGAGCTTTTATCCTACACAAAAAGTTTCGATTATCAAGAAAAAAAATTTTTTTTGAAAATCTTTTTCAAAAACTTTTCCAAGACATTACATTGTCATTTCATACAGTGAAATAAAAATTTTTTTCCGAAGCTTTCCAATTCTTTTTGTTTGAAACTAACGTCATTAAAAATTGTCTAAGAAAGTTGTTTTACGTACTAAAAGTGACAATTATTGAAAAAAATTGTCTTTTCAAAAAAAATTTTCAAAAATTTTTCTAAGACATTTCATACAGTGAAAAATAATTTTTTTTTGCGAAACTATGCAATTCTTTTTGTTTGTAACTAACGTCATTAAAAATTGTATAAAAAAGCTTTTTTACGTACTAAAAGTAAACATTAATGAAAAAATCAAAAACCGTTTGCAAAATTTTTTATAAGACATTTCATAACTCATTGCATACATTGAACAAGAATTTTTTTCAAAATTTTTTATAGTTTTTTTTCTACTGCAAAAGTTTATTTTATGTTCAGTAATATTGTTTTATCATTCCAAAACATGTTAGCACCGCTAAGGCTACAGTAGAACTTGGATGTCGTCACCCCAGGGGAAACAGAAAAAGTGACGACTTACACGAACTGACGACTTACACAAATTGTTTTCAAAGTTTCTTGCATAATGCAAAAGTTTATTTTGATGTTCAGTAATATTGTTTTATCATTGCAAAACGTGTTAGCACCGCTAAAACTTGGTTTCAAATTAAAAAAAATTTTTTTGAAAACTTTTTCAAGACATTACATTGTCATTTCATACAGTAAAAAAATAATTTTATTCCGAAGCTTTCCAATTCTTTTTGTTTGAAACTAACGTCATTAAAAATTGTCTAAGAAAGTTGTTTTACGTACTAAAAGTGAACAGTATTGAAAAAATCAAAAATCGTTTGCAAAATTTTTTATAAGACATTTCATAACTCATTGCACACATTGAACAAGAATTTTTTTCAAAGTTTTTCAAATTTTTTTTCCTACTGCAAATGTTTATTTTTATGTTCAGTAATATTGTTTTATCTTTCCAAAACGTGTTAGCACCGCTAAAACTTGGTTTTAGGTTAAATATTTGTCAATGAACAAAAGTTCATTGAATTGCTTATACCTGCATTGAGAGCTGCGCAGCTGCTTTATTTAAGGAGATAGCGTATATTTTAAGTTAAAGTCGCACTCTAATTATTTTTTTGACTGAAGTTATTGTAAATGGCCTAAGATATTTTATCCTACACAAAAAGTTTCGATTATCAAGAAAAAATTTTTTTTTCGAAAATCTTTTTAAAAAATTTTTCCAAGACATTACATTGTCATTTCATACAGTGAAAAAAAAAATTTTTTTTCCAAAGCTTTTCAATTCTTTTTGTTTGAAACTAACGTCATTAAAAATTGTCTAAGAAAGTTGTTTTACGTACTAAAAGTGACAATTATTGAAAATTGTCTTTTCAAAAAAAACTTTCAAAAATTTTTCTAAGACATTTCATACAGTGAAAAATAATTTTTTTTTGCGAAACTATGCAATTCTTTTTGTTTGTAACTAACGTCATTAAAAATTGTATAAGAAAGTTTTTTTACGTAATAAAAGTGAAAGTTATTGAAAAAAATTGTCTTTTCAAAAAACATTTTCAAAATTTTTTCTAAGACATTTCATACAGTGAAAAATAAATTTTTTTACGAACCTGTCTAATTCTTTTTGTTTGAAACTAACGTCATTAAAAATTGTCCAAGAAAGTTTTTTTACGTACTAAAAGTGAAATATATTGAAAAAAAATTGTCTTTTCAAAAAAAATTTTCTAAGACATTTCATACAGTGCAAAATGATTTTTTTTGTTCATTAATAATGGCAGCCAGTCATGTGGAAACCACTGAAAAATTTTCCTGAGACATTTCATTGAAGATTGCACACATTAAAGTTTTTTATTATGTTCATTAATAATGGCAGCCAGTCATGTGGAAACCACTAAAAAATTTTCCTGAGACCTTTCATTGCAAAGTGCACACATTAAAGTTTTTTTTTATTTTCATTAATAATGGCAGCCAGTCTTGTGGAAACCTCTGAAAAAATTTCCTGAGACATTTCATTGCAAATTGCACACATTAAACAAGAATTTTTTTCAAAATTTTTCAAAGTTTTTATCATATTGCAAAAGTTTATTTTTATGTTCAGTAATATTGTTTTATCATTCCAAAACATGTTAGCACCGCTAAAGCTACAGTAGAAATTGGATAACGTCACCCCAGAGGAAACAGAAAAAGTGACGACTTACACGAACTGACGACTTACACGAAAATTTTTCAAACTTGCATTAATAATGCAAAAGTTTATTTTGATGTTCAGTAATATTGTTTTATTATTCCAAAACGTGTTAGCACCGCTAAAACTTGGTTTCAAGTGAAAAATTTGTCAATGAACAAAAGTTCATTGAATTGCTTATACCTGCATTGAGAGCTGCGCAGTTGCTTTATTTAAGGAGATAGCGTATATTTTAAGTTAAAGTCACACTCTAATTATTTTTTTTGACTAAAGTTATTGTAAATGGCCTAAGAGCTTTTATCCTACACAAAAAGTTTCGATTATCAAGAAAAAAAATTTTTTTTGAAAATCTTTTTCAAAAATTTTATCAAGACATTCCATTGTCATTTCATACAGTGAGAAAAAAATTTTATTCCGAAGCTTTCCAATTCTTTTTGTTTGAAACTAACGTCATTAAAAATTGTCTAAGAAAGTTGTTTTACGTACTAAAAGTGAACAGTATTGAAAAAATCAAAAATCGTTTGCAAAATTTTTTATAAGACATTTCATAACTCATTGCACACATTGAACAAGAATTTTTTTCAAAGTTTTTCAAAGTTTTATTCCTACTGCAAAAGTTTATTTTTATGTTCAGCAATATTGTTTTATCATTCCAAAACGTGTTAGCACCGCTAAAACTTGGTTTTAAGTTAAAAATTTGTCAATGAACAAAAGTTCATTGAATTGCTTATACCTGCATTGAGAGCTGCGCAGCTGCTTTATTTAAGGAGATAGCGTATATTTTAAGTTAAA
The DNA here is from genome assembly GCF_918807975.1 of Aplidium turbinatum. Taxonomy (NCBI): domain Eukaryota; kingdom Metazoa; phylum Chordata; class Ascidiacea; order Aplousobranchia; family Polyclinidae; genus Aplidium; species Aplidium turbinatum. Next base: position 271,589 of record NC_137486.1, read on the forward strand.
GTCGCACTCTAATTATTTTTTTTGATTTAAGTTATTGTAAATGGCCTAAGATATTTTATCCTACACAAAAAGTTTGGATTATCAAGAAAAAAATTTTTTTCGAAAATCTTTTTAAAAAATTTTTCCAAGACATTACATTGTCATTTCATACAGTGAAAAAAAAAATTTTTTTTCCGAAGCTTTTCAATTCTTTTTGTTTGAAACTAACGTCATTAAAAATTGTCTAAGAAAGTTTTTTTACGTACTAAAAGTAAAAGTTGTTGAAAAAAATTGTCTTTTCAAAAAACATTTTCAAAAATTTTTCTAAGACATTTCATACAGTGAAAAATAATTTTTTTTTACGAAGCTTTTCAATTCTTTTTGTTTGAAACTAACGTCATTAAAAATTGTCTAAGAAAGTTGTTTTACGTACTAAAAGTAAAAGTTATTGAAAAAAAATTGTCTTTTCAAAAAAATGTTTCTAAGACATTTCATACAGTGCAAAATGATATTTTTTGTTCATTAATAATAGGGTGCCAGTCATGTGGAAACCACTGAAAATTTTTCCTGAGACATTTCATTGCAAATTGCACACATTAAAGTTTTTTTTATGTTCATTAATAATGTCAGCCAGTCATGTGGAAACCACTAAAAAAATTTCCTGAGACATTTCATTGCAAATTGCACACATTAAAGTTTTTTTTATGTTCATTAATAATGGCAGCCAGTCATGTGGAAACCACTGAAAAATTTTCCTGAGACATTTCATTGCAAACTGCACACATTAAAGTTTTTTTTTATCTTCATTAATAATGGCAGCCAATCATGTGGAAACCACTGAAAAATTTTCCTGAGACATTTCATTGCAAATTGCACACATTAAAGTTTTTTTTTATGTTCATTAATAATGGCAGCCAGTCATGTGGAAACCACTGAAAAATTTTCCTGAGACATTTCATTGCAAATTGCACACATTAAAGTTTTTTTTTATCTTCATTAATAATGGCAGCCAATCATGTGGAAACCACTGAAACATTTTCCTGAGACATTTCATTGCAAAGTGCACACATTAAAATTTGTTTATGTTCATTAATAATGGCAGCCAGTCATGTGGAAACCACTGAAAAATTTCCCTGAGACATTTCATTGCAAACTGCACACATTAAAGTTTTTTTTTATTTTCATAAATAATGGCAGCCAGTCATGTGGAAACCACTAAAAAATTTTCCTGAGACATTTCATTGCAAATTGCACACATTAAAGTTTTTTATTATGTTCATTAATAATGGCAGCCAGTCATGTGGAAACCACTGAAAAATTTTCCTGAGACACTTCATTGCAAAGTGCACACATTAAAGTTTTTTTTTATTTTCATTAATAATGGCAGCCAGTCATGTGGAAACCTCTGAAAAAATTTCCTGAGACATTTCATTGCAAATTGCACACATTGAACAAGAATTTTTTTCAAAATTTTTCAAAGTTTTTATCATATTGCAAAAGTTTATTGTTATGTTCAGTAATATTGTTTTATCATTCCAAAACATGTTAGCACCGCTAAAGCTACAGTAGAAATTGGATAACGTCACCCCAGAGGAAACAGAAAAAGTGACGACTTACACGAACTGACGACTTACACGAAAAATTTTCAAATTTGTTTTAATAGTGCAAAAGTTTATTTTGATGTTCAGTAATATTGTTTTATTATTCCAAAACGTGTTAGCAAAAACTTGGTTTCAAGTTAAAAATTTGTCAGTGAACAAAAGTTCATTGAATTGCTTATACCTGCATTGAGAGCTGCGCAGTTGCTTTATTTAAGGAGATAGCGTATATTTTAAGTTAAAGTCACACTCTAATTATTTTTTTTGACTAAAGTTATTGTAAATGGCCTAAGAGCTTTTATCCTACACAAAAAGTTTCGATTATCAAGAAAAAAAATTTTATTTGAAAATCTTTTTCAAAAATTTTATCAAGACATTCCATTGTCATTTCATACAGTGAAAAAAAAATTTTATTCCGAAGCTTTCCAATTCTTTTTGTTTGAAACTAACGTCATTAAAAATTGTCTAAGAAAGTTGTTTTACGTACTAAAAGTGAACAGTATTGAAAAAATCAAAAATCGTTTGCAAAATTTTTTATAAGACATTTAATAACTCATTGCACACATTGAACAAGAATTTTTTTCAAAGTTTTTCAAAATTTTTTTACTACTGCAAAAGTTTATTTTTATGTTCAGTAATATTGTTTTATCATTCCAAAACGTGTTAGCACCGCTAAAACTTGGTTTTAAGTTAAAATTTTGTCAATGAACAAAAGTTCATTGAATTGCTTATACCTGCATTGAGAGCTGCGCAGCTGCTTTATTTAAGGAGATAGCGTATATTTTAAGTTAAAGTCGCACTCTAATTAATTTTTTTGACTTAAGTTATTGTAAATGGCCTAAGATATTTTATCCTACACAAAAAGTTTCGATTATCAAGAAAAAATTTTTTTTCGAAAATCTCCTTCAAAAGTTTTTCCAAGACATTACATTGTCATTTCATACAGTGAAAAAAAATTTTTTTTCCGAAGCTTTCCAATTCTTTTTGTTTGAAACTAACATCATTAAATATTGTCTAAGAAAGTTGTTTTACGTACTAACAGTAAAAGTTATTGAAAAAAATTGTCTTTTCAAAAAACATTTTCAAAAATTTTTCTAAGACATTTCATACAGTGAAAAATAATTTTTTTTTACGAAGCTTTTCAATTCTTTTTGTTTGAAACTAACGTCATTAAAAATTGTCTAAGAAAGTTTTTTTACGTACTAAAAGTAAAAGTAATTGAAAAAAAATTGTCTTTTCAAAAAAATGTTTCTAAGACATTTCATAGAGTGCAAAATGATTTTTTTTGTTCATTAATAAAAGGGTGCCAGTCATGTGGAAACCACTGAAAATTTTTCCTGAGACATTTCATTGAAAATTGCACACATTAAAGTTTTTTTTATGTTCATTAATAATGGCAGCCAGTCATGTGGAAACCACTGAAAAGTTTTCCTGAGACATTTCATTGCAAAGTGTACACATTAAAATTTTTTTTATGTTCATTAATAATGGCAGCCAGTCATGTGGAAACCACTGAAAACTTTCCCTGAGACATTTCATTGCAAACTGCACACATTAAAGTTTTTTTTTATGTTCATAAATAATGGCAGCCAGTCATGTGGAAACCACTGAAAAATTTTCCTGAGACATTTCATTGCAAATTGCCCACATTAAAGTTTTTTTTTATGTTCATTAATAATGGCAGCCAGTCATGTGGAAACCACTGAAAAGTTTTCCTGAGACATTTCATTGCAAACTGCACACATTAAAGTTTTTTTTTATGTTCATAAATAATGGCAGCCAGTCATGTGGAAACCAATGAAAAATTTTCCTGAGACATTTCATTGCAAATTGCCCACATTAAAGTTTTTTTTTATGTTCATTAATGATGGCAGCCAGTCATGTGGAAACCACTGAAAAATTTTCCTGAGACATTTCATTGCAAAGTGCACACATTAAAGTTTTTTTTTATTTTCATTAATAATGGCAGCCAGTCATGTGGAAACCACTGAAAAATTTTCCTGAGACATTTCATTGCAAATTGCCCACATTAAAGTTTTATTATGTTCATAAATAATGGCAGCCAGTCATGTGGAAACCACTGAAAAATTTTCCTGAGACATTTCATTGCAAAGTGCACACATTAAAGTTTTTTTTTATTTTCATTAATAATGGCAGCCAGTCATGTGGAAACCTCTGAAAAAATTTCCTGAGACATTTCATTGCAAAGTGCACACATTAAAGTTTTTTTTTATTTTCATTAATAATGGCAGCCAGTCATGTGGAAACCTCTGAAAAAATTTCCTCAGACATTTCATTGCAAGTTGCACACATTGAACAAGAATTTTTTTCAAAATTTTTCAAAGTTTTTTTCATATTGCAAAAGTTTATTTTTATGTTCAGTAATGTTGTTTTATCATTCCAAAACATGTTAGCACCGCTAAAGCTACAGTAGAACTTGGATAACGTCTCCTCAGGGGAAACAGAAAACGTGACGACTTACACGAACTAACGACTTACACGAAAAATTTTCAAAGTTTCTTTCATAATGCAAAAGTTTATTTTGATGTTCAATAATATTGTTTTATCATTGTAAAACGTGTTAGCACCGCTAAAACTTAGTTTCAAGTTAAAAAGATGTCAATGAACAAAAGTTCATTGAATTGCTCATACCTGCATTGAGAGCTGTGCAGCTGCTTTATTTAAGTAGATAGCGTATATTTAAAGTTAAAGTCACACTCTAATTATTTTTTTTGACTAAAGTTATTGTAAATGGCCTAAGATGTTTTATCCTACACAAAAAGTTTTATTTATCAAGAAAAAAAATTTTTTTTTAAAATCTTTTTCAAAAACTTTTCCAAGACATTACATTGTCATTTCATACAGTGAAATAAAAATTTTTTTCCGAAGCTTTCCAATTCTTTTTGTTTGAAACTAACGTCATTAAAAATTGTCTAACAAAGTTGTTTTACGTACTAAAAGTGACAATTATTGAAAAAAATTGTCTTTTCAAAAAAAATTTTCAAAAATTTTTCTAAGACATTTCATACAGTGAAAAATAATTTTTTTTTGCGAAACTATGCAATTCTTTTTGTTTGTAACTAACGTCATTAAAAATTGTATAAAAAAGCTTTTTTACGTACTAAAAGTAAACATTATTGAAAAAATCAAAAATCGTTTGCAAAATTTTTTATAAGACATTTCATAACTCATTGCATACATTGAACAAGAATTTTTTTCAAAATTTTTTAAAGTTTTTTTTCTACTGCAAAAGTTTATTTTATGTTCAGTAATATTGTTTTATCATTCCAAAACATGTTAGCACCGCTAAAGCTACAGTAGAACTTGGATATCGTCACCCCAAGGGAAACAGAAAAAGTGACGACTTACACGAACTGACGACTTACACGAATTGTTTTCAAAGTTTCTTGCATAATGCAAAAGTTTATTTTGATGTTCAGTAATATTGTTTTATCATTGCAAAACGTGTTAGCACCGCTAAAACTTGGTTTCAAGTTAAAAAGATTTTTTTGAAAATCTTTTTCAAAAACTTTTTCAAGACATTACATTGTCATTTCATGCAGTAAAAAAATAATTTTATTCCGAAGCTTTCCAATTCTTTTTGTTTGAAACTAACGTCATTAAAAATTGTCTAAGAAAGTTGTTTTACGAACTAAAAGTGAACGTTATTGAAAAAATCAAAAATCGTTTGCAAAATTTTTTATAAGACATTTCATAACTCATTGCACACATTGAACAAGAATTTTTTTTAAAGTTTTTCAAAATTTTTTCCCTACTGCAAAAGTTTATTTTGTTGTTCAGTAATATTGTTTTATCGTTCCAAAACATGTTAGCACCGCTAAAACTTAGTTTCAAGTTAAAAAGTTGTCAATTAACAAAAGTTCATTGAATTGCTTATACCTGCATTGAGAGCTGCGCAGCTGCTTTATTCAAGGAGATAGCGTATATTTTATGTTAAAGTTGCACTCTAATTAATTTTTTTGACTAAAGTTATTGTAAATGGCCTAAGACATTTTATCCTGCACAAAAAGTTTCGATTATCAAGAAAAAATTTTTTTTTCGAAAATCTCTTTCAAAAATTTTTCTAGACATTACACTGTCATTTCATACTGTGAAAAAAAATTTTTTTTCCGAAGCTTTCCAATTCTTTTTGTTTGAAACTAACGTCATTAAAAATTGTCTAAGAAAGTTGTTTTACGTACAAAGAGTGACAATTATTGAAAAAAATTGTCTTTTCAAAAAAAATTTTCAAAACTTTTTCTAAGACATTTCATACAGTCAAAAATAATTTTTTTTTGCGAAACTATGCAATTCTTTTTGTTTGTAACTAACGTCATTAAAAATTGTCTAAGAAAGTTTTTTTACGTACTGAAAGTGAAAATTATTGAAAAAAAGTTGTCTTTTCAAAAAAAATTTTCTAAGACATTTCATACAGTGCAAAATGATTTTTTTTGTTCATTAATAATAGGGTGCCAGTCATGTGGAAACCACTGAAAAATTTTCCTGAGATTTCATTGAAAGTTGCACACATTAAAGTTTTATGTTCATTAATAATGGCAGCCAGTCATGTGGAAACCACTGAAAAATTTTCCTGAGACATTTCATTGCAAATTGCACACATTAAAGTTTTTTATTATGTTCATTAATAATGGCAGCCAGTCATGTGGAAACCACTGAAAAATTTTCCTGAGACATTTCATTGCAAAGTGCACACATTAAAGTTTTTTTTTATTTTCATTAATAATGGCAGCCAGTCATGTGGAAACCTCTGAAAAAATTTCCTGAGACATTTCATTGCAAATTGCACACATTAAACAAGAATTTTTTTCAAAATTTTTCAAAGTTTTTTTCATATTGCAAAAGTTTATTTTTATGTTCAGTAATATTGTTTTATCATTCCAAAACATGTTAGCACCGCTAAAGCTACAGTAGAAATTGGATAACGTCACCCCAGGGGAAACAGAAAAAGTGACGACTTACACGAACTGACGACTTACACGAAAATTTTTCAAATTTGTTTTAATAATGCAAAAGTTTATTTTGATGTTCAGTAGTATTGTTTTATTATTCCAAAACGTGTTAGCACCGCTAAAGCTTGGTTTCAAGTTAAAAATTTGTCAATGAACAAAAGTTCATTGAATTGCTTATACCTGCATTGAGAGCTGCGCAGCTGCTTTATTTAAGTAGATAGCGTATATTTTATGTTAGTCACACTCTAATTAATTTTTTTGACTAAAGTTATTGTAAATGGCCTAAGATGTTTTATCCTACACAAAAAGTTTTATTTATCAAAAAAAAAAATTTTTTTTGAAAATCTTTTTCAAAAACTTTTCCAAGACATTACATTGTCATTTCATACAGTGAAATAAAAATTTTTTTCCGAAGCTTTCCAATTCTTTTTGTTTGAAACTAACGTCATTGAAAATTGTCTAAGAAAGTTGTTTTACGTACTAAAAGTGACAATTATTGAAAAAAATTGTCTTTTCAAAAAAAATTTTCAAAAATTTTTCTAAGACATTTCATACAGTGAAAAATAATTTTTTTTTGCGAAACTATGCAATTCTTTTTGTTTGTAACTAACGTCATTAAAAATTGTATAAAAAAGCTTTTTTACGTACTAAAAGTAAACATTAATGAAAAAATCAAAAACCGTTTGCAAAATTTTTTATAAGACATTTCATAACTCATTGCATACATTGAACAAGAATTTTTTTCAAAATTTTTTAAAGTTTTTTTTCTACTGCAAAAGTTTATTTTATGTTCAGTAATATTGTTTTATCATTCCAAAACATGTTAGCACCGCTAAGGCTACAGTAGAACTTGGATGTCGTCACCCCAGGGGAAACAGAAAAAGTGACGACTTACACGAACTGACGACTTACACAAATTGTTTTCAAAGTTTCTTGCATAATGCAAAAGTTTATTTTGATGTTCAGTAATATTGTTTTATCATTGCAAAACGTATTAGCACCGCTAAAACTTGGTTTCAAATTAAAAAAAATTTTTTTGAAAACTTTTTCAAGACATTACATTGTCATTTCATACAGTAAAAAAATAATTTTATTCCGAAGCTTTCCAATTCTTTTTGTTTGAAACTAACGTCATTAAAAATTGTCTAAGAAAGTTGTTTTACGTACTAAAAGTGAACAGTATTGAAAAAATCAAAAATCGTTTGCAAAATTTTTTATAAGACATTTCATAACTCATTGCACACATTGAACAAGAATTTTTTTCAAAGTTTTTCAAATTTTTTTTCCTACTGCAAATGTTTATTTTTATGTTCAGTAATATTGTTTTATCATTCCAAAACGTGTTAGCACCGCTAAAACTTGGTTTTAGGTTAAATATTTGTCAATGAACAAAAGTTCATTGAATTGCTTATACCTGCATTGAGAGCTGCGCAGCTGCTTTATTTAAGGAGATAGCGTATATTTTAAGTTAAAGTCGCACTCTAATTATTTTTTTTGACTTAAGTTATTGTAAATGGCCTAAGATATTTTATCCTACACAAAAAGTTTCGATTATCAAGAAAAAATTTTTTTTTCGAAAATCTTTTTAAAAAATTTTTCCAAGACATTACATTGTCATTTCATACAGTGAAAAAAAAAATTTTTTTTCCAAAGCTTTTCAATTCTTTTTGTTTGAAACTAACGTCATTAAAAATTGTCTAAGAAAGTTGTTTTACGTACTAAAAGTGACAATTATTGAAAATTGTCTTTTCAAAAAAAACTTTCAAAAATTTTTCTAAGACATTTCATACAGTGAAAAATAATTTTTTTTTGCGAAACTATGCAATTCTTTTTGTTTGTAACTAACGTCATTAAAAATTGTATAAGAAAGTTTTTTTACGTAATAAAAGTGAAAGTTATTGAAAAAAATTGTCTTTTCAAAAAACATTTTCAAAATTTTTTCTAAGACATTTCATACAGTGAAAAATAAATTTTTTTACGAACCTGTCTAGTTCTTTTTGTTTGAAACTAACGTCATTAAAAATTGTCCAAGAAAGTTTTTTTACGTACTAAAAGTGAAATATATTGAAAAAAAATTGTCTTTTCAAAAAAAATTTTCTAAGACATTTCATACAGTGCAAAATGATTTTTTTTGTTCATTAATAATAGGGTGCCAGTCATGTGGAAACCACTGAAAATTTTTCCTGAGACATTTCATTGAAGATTGCACACATTAAAGTTTTTTATTATGTTCATTAATAATGGCAGCCAGTCATGTGGAAACCACTAAAAAATTTTCCTGAGACCTTTCATTGCAAAGTGCACACATTAAAGTTTTTTTTTATTTTCATTAATAATGGCAGCCAGTCTTGTGGAAACCTCTGAAAAAATTTCCTGAGACATTTCATTGCAAATTGCACACATTAAACAAGAATTTTTTTCAAAATTTTTCAAAGTTTTTATCATATTGCAAAAGTTTATTTTTATGTTCAGTAATATTGTTTTATCATTCCAAAACATGTTAGCACCGCTAAAGCTACAGTAGAAATTGGATAACGTCACCCCAGAGGAAACAGAAAAAGTGACGACTTACACGAACTGACGACTTACACGAAAATTTTTCAAACTTGTATTAATAATGCAAAAGTTTATTTTGATGTTCAGTAATATTGTTTTATTATTCCAAAACGTGTTAGCAAGAACTTGGTTTCAAGTTAAAAATTTGTCAGTGAACAAAAGTTCATTGAATTGCTTATACCTGCATTGAGAGCTGCGCAGTTGCTTTATTTAAGGAGATAGCGTATATTTTAAGTTAAAGTCACACTCTAATTATTTTTTTGACTAAAGTTATTGTAAATGGCCTAAGAGCTTTTATCCTACACAAAAAGTTTCGATTATCAAGAAAAAAAATTTTATTTGAAAATCTTTTTCAAAAATTTTATCAAGACATTCCATTGTCATTTCATACAGTGAAAAAAAAATTTTATTCCGAAGCTTTCCAATTCTTTTTGTTTGAAACTAACGTCATTAAAAATTGTCTAAGAAAGTTGTTTTACGTACTAAAAGTGAACAGTATTGAAAAAATCAAAAATCGTTTGCAAAATTTTTTATAAGACATTTAATAACTCATTGCACACATTGAACAAGAATTTTTTTCAAAGTTTTTCAAAATTTTTTTCCTACTGCAAAAGTTTATTTTTATGTTCAGTAATATTGTTTTATCATTCCAAAACGTGTTAGCACCGCTAAAACTTGGTTTTAAGTTAAAATTTTGTCAATGAACAAAAGTTCATTGAATTGCTTATACCTGCATTGAGAGCTGCGCAGCTGCTTTATTTAAGGAGATAGCGTATATTTTAAGTTAAAGTCGCACTCTAATTATTTTTTTTGACTTAAGTTATTGTAAATGGCCTAAGATATTTTATCCTACACAAAAGTTTCGATTATCAAGAAAAAATTTTTTTTCGAAAATCTCCTTCAAAAGTTTTTCCAAGACATTACATTGTCATTTCATACAGTGAAAAAAAATTTTTTTTCCGAAGCTTTCCAATTCTTTTTGTTTGAAACTAACATCATTAAATATTGTCTAAGAAAGTTGTTTTACGTACTAACAGTAAAAGTTATTGAAAAAAATTGTCTTTTCAAAAAACATTTTCAAAAATTTTTCTAAGACATTTCATACAGTGAAAAATAATTTTTTTTTACGAAGCTTTTCAATTCTTTTTGTTTGAAACTAACGTCATTAAAAATTGTCTAAGAAAGTTTTTTTACGTACTAAAAGTAAAAGTAATTGAAAAAAAATTGTCTTTTCAAAAAAATGTTTCTAAGACATTTCATAGAGTGCAAAATGATTTTTTTTGTTCATTAATAAAAGGGTGCCAGTCATGTGGAAACCACTGAAAATTTTTCCTGAGACATTTCATTGAAAATTGCACACATTAAAGTTTTTTTTATGTTCATTAATAATGGCAGCCAGTCATGTGGAAACCACTGAAAAGTTTTCCTGAGACATTTCATTGCAAAGTGTACACATTAAAATTTTTTTTATGTTCATTAATAATGGCAGCCAGTCATGTGGAAACCACTGAAAACTTTCCCTGAGACATTTCATTGCAAACTGCACACATTAAAGTTTTTTTTTATGTTCATAAATAATGGCAGCCAGTCATGTGGAAACCACTGAAAAATTTTCCTGAGACATTTCATTGCAAATTGCCCACATTAAAGTTTTTTTTTATGTTCATTAATAATGGCAGCCAGTCATGTGGAAACCACTGAAAAGTTTTCCTGAGACATTTCATTGCAAATTGCCCACATTAAAGTTTTTTTTTATGTTTATTAATAATGGCAGCCAGTCATGTGGAAACCACTGAAAAATTTTTCTGAGACATTTCATTGCAAATTGCACACATTAAAGTTTTTTTTATGTTCATAAATAATGGCAGCCAGTCATGTGGAAACCTCTGAAAAATTTTCCTGAGACATTTCATTGCAAATTGCACACATTAAACAAGAATTTTTTTCAAAATTTTTCAAAGTTTTTATCATATTGCAAAAGTTTATTTTTATGTTCAGTAATATTGTTTTATCATTCCAAAACATGTTAGCACCGCTAAAGCTACAGTAGAAATTGGATAACGTCACCCCAGGGGAAACAGAAAAAGTGACGACTTACACGAACTGACGACTTACAAGAAAATTTTTCAAATTTGTTTTAATAATGCAAAAGTTTATTTTGATGTTCAGTAATATTGTTTTATTATTCCAAAACGTGTTAGCACCGCTAAAACTTGGTTTCAAGTTAAAAATTTGTCAATGAACAAAAGTTCATTGAATTGCTTATACCTGCATTGAGCGCTGCGCAGTTGCTTTATTTAAGGAGATAGCGTATATTTTAAGTTAAAGTCACACTCTAATTATTTTTTTTGACTAAAGTTATTGTAAATGGCCTAAGAGATTTTATCCTACACAAAAAGTTTCGATTATCAAGAAAAAAAATTTTTTTTGAAAATCTTTTTCAAAAATTTTATCAAGACATTCCATTGTCATTTCATACAGTGAAAAAAAAATTTTATTCCGAAGCTTTCCAATTTTTTTGTTTGAAACTAACGTCATTAAAAATTGTCTAAGAAAGCTGTTTTACGTACTAAAAGTGAACAGTATTGAAAAAATCAAAAATCGTTTGCAAAATTTTTTATAGGACATTTCATAACTCATTGCACACATTGAACAAGAATTTTTTTCAAAGTTTTTCAAAATTTTTTTCCTACTGCAAAAGTTTATTTTTATGTTCAGTAATATTGTTTTATCATTCCAAAACGTGTTAGCACCGCTAAAACTTGGTTTTAAGTTAAAAATTTGTCAATGAACAAAAGTTCATTGAATTGCTTATACCTGCATTGAGAGCTGCGCAGCTGCTTTATTTAAGGAGATAGCGTATATTTTAAGTTAAAGTCGCACTCTAATTATTTTTTTTGACTTAAGTTATTGTAAATGGCCTAAGATATTTTATCCTACACAAAAAGTTTGGATTATCAAGAAAAAAATTTTTTTTCGAAAATCTTTTTAAAAAATTTTTCCAAGACATTACATTGTCATTTCATACAGTGAAAAAAAAGAAATTTTTTTCCGAAGCTTTTCAATTCTTTTTGTTTGAAACTAACGTCATTAAAAATTGTCTAAGAAAGTTTTTTTACGTACTAAAAGTAAAAGTTATTGAAAAAAATTGTCTTTTCAAAAAACATTTTCAAAAACTTTTCTAAGACATTTCATACAGTGAAAAATAATTTTTTTTTACGAAGCTTTTCAATTCTTTTTGTTTGAAACTAACGTCATTAAAAATTGTCTAAGAAAGTTTTTTTACGTACTAAAAGTAAAAGTTATTGAAAAAAAAATGTCTTTTCAAAAAAATGTTTCTAAGACATTTCATACAGTGCAAAATGATTTTTTTTGTTCATTAATAATAGGGTGCCAGTCATGTGGAAACCACTGAAAATTTTTCCTGAGACATTTCATTGAAAATTGCACACATTAAAGTTTTTTTTATGTTCATTAATAATGGCAGCCAGTCATGTGGAAACCACTGAAAAATTTTCCTGAGACATTTCATTGCAAATTGCACACATTAAAGTTTTTTTTATGTTCATTAATAATGGCAGCCAGTCATGTGGAAACCACTGAAAAATTTTCCTGAGACATTTCATTGCAAAATGCACACATTAAAGTTTTTTTTTATCTTCATTAATAATGGCAGCCAATCATGTGGAAACCACTGAAAAATTTTCCTGAGACATTTCATTGCAAAGTGCACACATTAAAATTTTTTTTATGTTCATTAATAATGGCAGCCAGTCATGTGGAAACCACTGAAAAATTTCCCTGAGACATTTCATTGCAAACTGCACACATTAAAGTTTTTTTTTATGTTCATAAATAATGGCAGCCAGTCATGTGGAAACCAATGAAAAATTTTCCTGAGACATTTCATTGCAAATTGCCCACATTAAAGTTTTTTTTTATGTTCATTAATAATGGCAGCCAGTCATGTGGAAACCACTGAAAAATTTTCCTGAGACATTTCATTGCAAAGTGCACACATTAAAGTTTTTTTTTATTTTCATTAATAATGGCAGCCAGTCATGTGGAAACCACTGAAAAATTTTCCTGAGACATTTCATTGCAAATTGCCCACATTAAAGTTTTATTATGTTCATAAATAATGGCAGCCAGTCATGTGGAAACCACTGAAAAATTTTCCTGAGACATTTCATTGCAAAGTGCACACATTAAAGTTTTTTTTTATTTTCATTAATAATGGCAGCCAGTCATGTGGAAACCTCTGAAAAAATTTCCTGAGACATTTCATTGCAAAGTGCACACATTAAAGTTTTTTTTTATTTTCATTAATAATGGCAGCCAGTCATGTGGAAACCTCTGAAAAAATTTCCTCAGACATTTCATTGCAAATTGCACACATTGAACAAGAATTTTTTTCAAAATTTTTCAAAGTTTTTTTCATATTGCAAAAGTTTATTTTTATGTTCAGTAATGTTGTTTTATCATTCCAAAACATGTTAGCACCGCTAAAGCTACAGTAGAACTTGGATAACGTCTCCTCAGGGGAAACAGAAAACGTGACGACTTACACGAACTAACGACTTACACGAAAAATTTTCAAAGTTTCTTTCATAATGCAAAAGTTTATTTTGATGTTCAATAATATTGTTTTATCATTGTAAAACGTGTTAGCACCGCTAAAACTTAGTTTCAAGTTAAAAAGATGTCAATGAACAAAAGTTCATTGAATTGCTCATACCTGCATTGAGAGCTGTGCAGCTGCTTTATTTAAGTAGATAGCGTATATTTAAAGTTAAAGTCACACTCTAATTATTTTTTTTGACTAAAGTTATTGTAAATGGCCTAAGATGTTTTATCCTACACAAAAAGTTTTATTTATCAAGAAAAAAAATTTTTTTTTAAAATCTTTTTCAAAAACTTTTCCAAGACATTACATTGTCATTTCATACAGTGAAATAAAAATTTTTTTCCGAAGCTTTCCAATTCTTTTTGTTTGAAACTAACGTCATTAAAAATTGTCTAAGAAAGTTGTTTTACGTACTAAAAGTGACAATTATTGAAAAAAATTGTCTTTTCAAAAAAAATTTTCAAAAATTTTTCTAAGACATTTCATACAGTGAAAAATAATTTTTTTTTGCGAAACTATGCAATTCTTTTTGTTTGTAACTAACGTCATTAAAAATTGTATAAAAAAGCTTTTTTACGTACTAAAAGTAAACATTATTGAAAAAATCAAAAATCGTTTGCAAAATTTTTTATAAGACATTTCATAACTCATTGCATACATTGAACAAGAATTTTTTTCAAAATTTTTTAAAGTTTTTTTTCTACTGCAAAAGTTTATTTTATGTTCAGTAATATTGTTTTATCATTCCAAAACATGTTAGCACCGCTAAAGCTACAGTAGAACTTGGATATCGTCACCCCAAGGGAAACAGAAAAAGTGACGACTTACACGAACTGACGACTTACACGAATTGTTTTCAAAGTTTCTTGCATAATGCAAAAGTTTATTTTGATGTTCAGTAATATTGTTTTATCATTGCAAAACGTGTTAGCACCGCTAAAACTTGGTTTCAAGTTAAAAAGATTTTTTTGAAAATCTTTTTCAAAAACTTTTTCAAGACATTACATTGTCATTTCATGCAGTAAAAAAATAATTTTATTCCGAAGCTTTCCAATTCTTTTTGTTTGAAACTAACGTCATTAAAAATTGTCTAAGAAAGTTGTTTTACGAACTAAAAGTGAACGTTATTGAAAAAATCAAAAATCGTTTGCAAAATTTTTTATAAGACATTTCATAACTCATTGCACACATTGAACAAGAATTTTTTTTAAAGTTTTTCAAAATTTTTTCCCTACTGCAAAAGTTTATTTTGTTGTTCAGTAATATTGTTTTATCGTTCCAAAACATGTTAGCACCGCTAAAACTTAGTTTCAAGTTAAAAAGTTGTCAATTAACAAAAGTTCATTGAATTGCTTATACCTGCATTGAGAGCTGCGCAGCTGCTTTATTCAAGGAGATAGCGTATATTTTATGTTAAAGTTGCACTCTAATTAATTTTTTTGACTAAAGTTATTGTAAATGGCCTAAGACATTTTATCCTGCACAAAAAGTTTCGATTATCAAGAAAAAAATTTTTTTTCGAAAATCTCTTTCAAAAATTTTTCTAGACATTACACTGTCATTTCATACTGTGAAAAAAAATTTTTTTTCCGAAGCTTTCCAATTCTTTTTGTTTGAAACTAACGTCATTAAAAATTGTCTAAGAAAGTTGTTTTACGTACAAAGAGTGACAATTATTGAAAAAAATTGTCTTTTCAAAAAAAATTTTCAAAACTTTTTCTAAGACATTTCATACAGTCAAAAATAATTTTTTTTTGCGAAACTATGCAATTCTTTTTGTTTGTAACTAACGTCATTAAAAATTGTCTAAGAAAGTTTTTTTACGTACTGAAAGTGAAAATTATTGAAAAAAAGTTGTCTTTTCAAAAAAAATTTTCTAAGACATTTCATACAGTGCAAAATGATTTTTTTTGTTCATTAATAATAGGGTGCCAGTCATGTGGAAACCACTGAAAAATTTTCCTGAGATTTCATTGAAAGTTGCACACATTAAAGTTTTATGTTCATTTATAATGGCAGCCAGTCATGTGGAAACCACTGAAAAATTTTCCTGAGACATTTCATTGCAAATTGCACACATTAAAGTTTTTTATTATGTTCATTAATAATGGCAGCCAGTCATGTGGAAACCACTGAAAAATTTTCCTGAGACATTTCATTGCAAAGTGCACACATTAAAGTTTTTTTTTATTTTCATTAATAATGGCAGCCAGTCATGTGGAAACCTCTGAAAAAATTTCCTGAGACATTTCATTGCAAATTGCACACATTAAACAAGAATTTTTTTCAAAATTTTTCAAAGTTTTTTTCATATTGCAAAAGTTTATTTTTATGTTCAATAATATTGTTTTATCATTCCAAAACATGTTAGCACCGCTAAAGCTACAGTAGAAATTGGATAACGTCACCCCAGGGGAAACAGAAAAAGTGACGACTTACACGAACTGACGACTTACACGAAAATTTTTCAAATTTGTTTTAATAATGCAAAAGTTTATTTTAATGTTCAGTAGTATTGTTTTATTATTCCAAAACGTGTTAGCACCGCTAAAGCTTGGTTTCAAGTTAAAAATTTGTCAATGAACAAAAGTTCATTGAATTGCTTATACCTGCATTGAGAGCTGCGCAGCTGCTTTATTTAAGTAGATAGCGTATATTTTATGTTAGTCACACTCTAATTAATTTTTTTGACTAAAGTTATTGTAAATGGCCTAAGATGTTTTATCCTACACAAAAAGTTTTATTTATCAAAAAAAAAAATTTTTTTTGAAAATCTTTTTCAAAAACTTTTCCAAGACATTACATTGTCATTTCATACAGTGAAATAAAAATTTTTTTCCGAAGCTTTCCAATTCTTTTTGTTTGAAACTAACGTCATTGAAAATTGTCTAAGAAAGTTGTTTTACGTACTAAAAGTGACAATTATTGAAAAAAATTGTCTTTTCAAAAAAAATTTTCAAAAATTTTTCTAAGACATTTCATACAGTGAAAAATAATTTTTTTTTGCGAAACTATGCAATTCTTTTTGTTTGTAACTAACGTCATTAAAAATTGTATAAAAAAGCTTTTTTACGTACTAAAAGTAAACATTAATGAAAAAATCAAAAACCGTTTGCAAAATTTTTTATAAGACATTTCATAACTCATTGCATACATTGAACAAGAATTTTTTTCAAAATTTTTTAAAGTTTTTTTTCTACTGCAAAAGTTTATTTTATGTTCAGTAATATTGTTTTATCATTCCAAAACATGTTAGCACCGCTAAGGCTACAGTAGAACTTGGATGTCGTCACCCCAGGGGAAACAGAAAAAGTGACGACTTACACGAACTGACGACTTACACAAATTGTTTTCAAAGTTTCTTGCATAATACAAAAGTTTATTTTGATGTTCAGTAATATTGTTTTATCATTGCAAAACGTGTTAGCACCGCTAAAACTTGGTTTCAAATTAAAAAAAATTTTTTTGAAAACTTTTTCAAGACATTACATTGTCATTTCATACAGTAAAAAAATAATTTTATTCCGAAGCTTTCCAATTCTTTTTGTTTGAAACTAACGTCATTAAAAATTGTCTAAGAAAGTTGTTTTACGTACTAAAAGTGAACAGTATTGAAAAAATCAAAAATCGTTTGCAAAATTTTTTATAAGACATTTCATAACTCATTGCACACATTGAACAAGAATTTTTTTCAAAGTTTTTCAAATTTTTTTTCCTACTGCAAATGTTTATTTTTATGTTCAGTAATATTGTTTTATCATTCCAAAACGTGTTAGCACCGCTAAAACTTGGTTTTAGGTTAAATATTTGTCAATGAACAAAAGTTCATTGAATTGCTTATACCTGCATTGAGAGCTGCGCAGCTGCTTTATTTAAGGAGATAGCGTATATTTTAAGTTAAAGTCGCACTCTAATTATTTTTTTTGACTTAAGTTATTGTAAATGGCCTAAGATATTTTATCCTACACAAAAAGTTTCGATTATCAAGAAAAAAATTTTTTTTCGAAAATCTTTTTAAAAAATTTTTCCAAGACATTACATTGTCATTTCATACAGTGAAAAAAAAAATTTTTTTTCCAAAGCTTTTCAATTCTTTTTGTTTGAAACTAACGTCATTAAAAATTGTCTAAGAAAGTTGTTTTACGTACTAAAAGTGACAATTATTGAAAATTGTCTTTTCAAAAAAAACTTTCAAAAATTTTTCTAAGACATTTCATACAGTGAAAAATAATTTTTTTTTGCGAAACTATGCAATTCTTTTTGTTTGTAACTAACGTCATTAAAAATTGTATAAGAAAGTTTTTTTACGTAATAAAAGTGAAAGTTATTGAAAAAAATTGTCTTTTCAAAAAACATTTTCAAAATTTTTTCTAAGACATTTCATACAGTGAAAAATAAATTTTTTTACGAACCTGTCTAGTTCTTTTTGTTTGAAACTAACGTCATTAAAAATTGTCCAAGAAAGTTTTTTTACGTACTAAAAGTGAAATATATTGAAAAAAAATTGTCTTTTCAAAAAAAATTTTCTAAGACATTTCATACAGTGCAAAATGATTTTTTTTGTTCATTAATAATAGGGTGCCAGTCATGTGGAAACCACTGAAAATTTTTCCTGAGACATTTCATTGAAGATTGCACACATTAAAGTTTTTTATTATGTTCATTAATAATGGCAGCCAGTCATGTGGAAACCACTAAAAAATTTTCCTGAGACCTTTCATTGCAAAGTGCACACATTAAAGTTTTTTTTTATTTTCATTAATAATGGCAGCCAGTCTTGTGGAAACCTCTGAAAAAATTTCCTGAGACATTTCATTGCAAATTGCACACATTAAACAAGAATTTTTTTCAAAATTTTTCAAAGTTTTTATCATATTGCAAAAGTTTATTTTTATGTTCAGTAATATTGTTTTATCATTCCAAAACATGTTAGCACCGCTAAAGCTACAGTAGAAATTGGATAACGTCACCCCAGAGGAAACAGAAAAAGTGACGACTTACACGAACTGACGACTTACACGAAAATTTTTCAAACTTGTATTAATAATGCAAAAGTTTATTTTGATGTTCAGTAATATTGTTTTATTATTCCAAAACGTGTTAGCAAAAACTTGGTTTCAAGTTAAAAATTTGTCAGTGAACAAAAGTTCATTGAATTGCTTATACCTGCATTGAGAGCTGCGCAGTTGCTTTATTTAAGGAGATAGCGTATATTTTAAGTTAAAGTCACACTCTAATTATTTTTTTGACTAAAGTTATTGTAAATGGCCTAAGAGCTTTTATCCTACACAAAAAGTTTCGATTATCAAGAAAAAAAATTTTATTTGAAAATCTTTTTCAAAAATTTTATCAAGACATTCCATTGTCATTTCATACAGTGAAAAAAAAATTTTATTCCGAAGCTTTCCAATTCTTTTTGTTTGAAACTAACGTCATTAAAAATTGTCTAAGAAAGTTGTTTTACGTACTAAAAGTGAACAGTATTGAAAAAATCAAAAATCGTTTGCAAAATTTTTTATAAGACATTTAATAACTCATTGCACACATTGAACAAGAATTTTTTTCAAAGTTTTTCAAAATTTTTTTCCTACTGCAAAAGTTTATTTTTATGTTCAGTAATATTGTTTTATCATTCCAAAACGTGTTAGCACCGCTAAAACTTGGTTTTAAGTTAAAATTTTGTCAATGAACAAAAGTTCATTGAATTGCTTATACCTGCATTGAGAGCTGCGCAGCTGCTTTATTTAAGGAGATAGCGTATATTTTAAGTTAAAGTCGCACTCTAATTAATTTTTTTGACTTAAGTTATTGTAAATGGCCTAAGATATTTTATCCTACACAAAAAGTTTCGATTATCAAGAAAAAATTTTTTTTTCGAAAATCTCCTTCAAAAGTTTTTCCAAGACATTACATTGTCATTTCATACAGTGAAAAAAAATTTTTTTTCCGAAGCTTTCCAATTCTTTTTGTTTGAAACTAACATCATTAAATATTGTCTAAGAAAGTTGTTTTACGTACTAACAGTAAAAGTTATTGAAAAAAATTGTCTTTTCAAAAAACATTTTCAAAAATTTTTCTAAGACATTTCATACAGTGAAAAATAATTTTTTTTTACGAAGCTTTTCAATTCTTTTTGTTTGAAACTAACGTCATTAAAAATTGTCTAAGAAAGTTTTTTTACGTACTAAAAGTAAAAGTAATTGAAAAAAAATTGTCTTTTCAAAAAAATGTTTCTAAGACATTTCATACAGTGCAAAATGATTTTTTTTGTTCATTAATAAAAGGGTGCCAGTCATGTGGAAACCACTGAAAATTTTTCCTGAGACATTTCATTGAAAATTGCACACATTAAAGTTTTTTTTATGTTCATTAATAATGGCAGCCAGTCATGTGGAAACCACTGAAAAGTTTTCCTGAGACATTTCATTGCAAAGTGTACACATTAAAATTTTTTTTATGTTCATTACTAATGGCAGCCAGTCATGTGGAAACCACTGAAAACTTTCCCTGAGACATTTCATTGCAAACTGCACACATTAAAGTTTTTTTTTATGTTCATAAATAATGGCAGCCAGTCATGTGGAAACCACTGAAAAATTTTCCTGAGACATTTCATTGCAAATTGCCCACATTAAAGTTTTTTTTTATGTTCATTAATAATGGCAGCCAGTCATGTGGAAACCACTGAAAAGTTTTCCTGAGACATTTCATTGCAAATTGCCCACATTAAAGTTTTTTTTTATGTTTATTAATAATGGCAGCCAGTCATGTGGAAACCACTGAAAAGTTTTTCTGAGACATTTCATTGCAAATTGCACACATTAAAGTTTTTTTTATGTTCATAAATAATGGCAGCCAGTCATGTGGAAACCTCTGA
Source organism: Aplidium turbinatum (assembly GCF_918807975.1). Classification (NCBI taxonomy): domain Eukaryota; kingdom Metazoa; phylum Chordata; class Ascidiacea; order Aplousobranchia; family Polyclinidae; genus Aplidium; species Aplidium turbinatum. Next base: position 292,196 of record NC_137486.1, read on the forward strand.
AAAATTTTCCTGAGACATTTCATTGCAAATTGCACACATTAAACAAGAATTTTTTTCAAAATTTTTCAAAGTTTTTATCATATTGCAAAAGTTTATTTTTATGTTCAGTAATATTGTTTTATCATTCCAAAACATGTTAGCACCGCTAAAGCTACAGTAGAAATTGGATAACGTCACCCCAGGGGAAACAGAAAAAGTGACGACTTACACGAACTGACGACTTACAAGAAAATTTTTCAAATTTGTTTTAATAATGCAAAAGTTTATTTTGATGTTCAGTAATATTGTTTTATTATTCCAAAACGTGTTAGCACCGCTAAAACTTGGTTTCAAGTTAAAAATTTGTCAATGAACAAAAGTTCATTGAATTGCTTATACCTGCATTGAGCGCTGCGCAGTTGCTTTATTTAAGGAGATAGCGTATATTTTAAGTTAAAGTCACACTCTAATTATTTTTTTTGACTAAAGTTATTGTAAATGGCCTAAGAGATTTTATCCTACACAAAAAGTTTCGATTATCAAGAAAAAAAATTTTTTTTGAAAATCTTTTTCAAAAATTTTATCAAGACATTCCATTGTCATTTCATACAGTGAAAAAAAAATTTTATTCCGAAGCTTTCCAATTTTTTTGTTTGAAACTAACGTCATTAAAAATTGTCTAAGAAAGCTGTTTTACGTACTAAAAGTGAACAGTATTGAAAAAATCAAAAATCGTTTGCAAAATTTTTTATAGGACATTTCATAACTCATTGCACACATTGAACAAGAATTTTTTTCAAAGTTTTTCAAAATTTTTTTCCTACTGCAAAAGTTTATTTTTATGTTCAGTAATATTGTTTTATCATTCCAAAACGTGTTAGCACCGCTAAAACTTGGTTTTAAGTTAAAAATTTGTCAATGAACAAAAGTTCATTGAATTGCTTATACCTGCATTGAGAGCTGCGCAGCTGCTTTATTTAAGGAGATAGCGTATATTTTAAGTTAAAGTCGCACTCTAATTATTTTTTTTGACTTAAGTTATTGTAAATGGCCTAAGATATTTTATCCTACACAAAAAGTTTGGATTATCAAGAAAAAAATTTTTTTTCGAAAATCTTTTTAAAAAATTTTTCCAAGACATTACATTGTCATTTCATACAGTGAAAAAAAAGAAATTTTTTTCCGAAGCTTTTCAATTCTTTTTGTTTGAAACTAACGTCATTAAAAATTGTCTAAGAAAGTTTTTTTACGTACTAAAAGTAAAAGTTATTGAAAAAAATTGTCTTTTCAAAAAACATTTTCAAAAACTTTTCTAAGACATTTCATACAGTGAAAAATAATTTTTTTTTACGAAGCTTTTCAATTCTTTTTGTTTGAAACTAACGTCATTAAAAATTGTCTAAGAAAGTTTTTTTACGTACTAAAAGTAAAAGTTATTGAAAAAAAAATGTCTTTTCAAAAAAATGTTTCTAAGACATTTCATACAGTGCAAAATGATTTTTTTTGTTCATTAATAATAGGGTGCCAGTCATGTGGAAACCACTGAAAATTTTTCCTGAGACATTTCATTGAAAATTGCACACATTAAAGTTTTTTTTATGTTCATTAATAATGGCAGCCAGTCATGTGGAAACCACTGAAAAATTTTCCTGAGACATTTCATTGCAAATTGCACACATTAAAGTTTTTTTTATGTTCATTAATAATGGCAGCCAGTCATGTGGAAACCACTGAAAAATTTTCCTGAGACATTTCATTGCAAAATGCACACATTAAAGTTTTTTTTTATCTTCATTAATAATGGCAGCCAATCATGTGGAAACCACTGAAAAATTTTCCTGAGACATTTCATTGCAAAGTGCACACATTAAAATTTTTTTTATGTTCATTAATAATGGCAGCCAGTCATGTGGAAACCACTGAAAAATTTCCCTGAGACATTTCATTGCAAACTGCACACATTAAAGTTTTTTTTTATGTTCATAAATAATGGCAGCCAGTCATGTGGAAACCAATGAAAAATTTTCCTGAGACATTTCATTGCAAATTGCCCACATTAAAGTTTTTTTTTATGTTCATTAATAATGGCAGCCAGTCATGTGGAAACCACTGAAAAATTTTCCTGAGACATTTCATTGCAAAGTGCACACATTAAAGTTTTTTTTTATTTTCATTAATAATGGCAGCCAGTCATGTGGAAACCACTGAAAAATTTTCCTGAGACATTTCATTGCAAATTGCCCACATTAAAGTTTTATTATGTTCATAAATAATGGCAGCCAGTCATGTGGAAACCACTGAAAAATTTTCCTGAGACATTTCATTGCAAAGTGCACACATTAAAGTTTTTTTTTATTTTCATTAATAATGGCAGCCAGTCATGTGGAAACCTCTGAAAAAATTTCCTGAGACATTTCATTGCAAAGTGCACACATTAAAGTTTTTTTTTATTTTCATTAATAATGGCAGCCAGTCATGTGGAAACCTCTGAAAAAATTTCCTCAGACATTTCATTGCAAATTGCACACATTGAACAAGAATTTTTTTCAAAATTTTTCAAAGTTTTTTTCATATTGCAAAAGTTTATTTTTATGTTCAGTAATGTTGTTTTATCATTCCAAAACATGTTAGCACCGCTAAAGCTACAGTAGAACTTGGATAACGTCTCCTCAGGGGAAACAGAAAACGTGACGACTTACACGAACTAACGACTTACACGAAAAATTTTCAAAGTTTCTTTCATAATGCAAAAGTTTATTTTGATGTTCAATAATATTGTTTTATCATTGTAAAACGTGTTAGCACCGCTAAAACTTAGTTTCAAGTTAAAAAGATGTCAATGAACAAAAGTTCATTGAATTGCTCATACCTGCATTGAGAGCTGTGCAGCTGCTTTATTTAAGTAGATAGCGTATATTTAAAGTTAAAGTCACACTCTAATTATTTTTTTTGACTAAAGTTATTGTAAATGGCCTAAGATGTTTTATCCTACACAAAAAGTTTTATTTATCAAGAAAAAAAATTTTTTTTTAAAATCTTTTTCAAAAACTTTTCCAAGACATTACATTGTCATTTCATACAGTGAAATAAAAATTTTTTTCCGAAGCTTTCCAATTCTTTTTGTTTGAAACTAACGTCATTAAAAATTGTCTAAGAAAGTTGTTTTACGTACTAAAAGTGACAATTATTGAAAAAAATTGTCTTTTCAAAAAAAATTTTCAAAAATTTTTCTAAGACATTTCATACAGTGAAAAATAATTTTTTTTTGCGAAACTATGCAATTCTTTTTGTTTGTAACTAACGTCATTAAAAATTGTATAAAAAAGCTTTTTTACGTACTAAAAGTAAACATTATTGAAAAAATCAAAAATCGTTTGCAAAATTTTTTATAAGACATTTCATAACTCATTGCATACATTGAACAAGAATTTTTTTCAAAATTTTTTAAAGTTTTTTTTCTACTGCAAAAGTTTATTTTATGTTCAGTAATATTGTTTTATCATTCCAAAACATGTTAGCACCGCTAAAGCTACAGTAGAACTTGGATATCGTCACCCCAAGGGAAACAGAAAAAGTGACGACTTACACGAACTGACGACTTACACGAATTGTTTTCAAAGTTTCTTGCATAATGCAAAAGTTTATTTTGATGTTCAGTAATATTGTTTTATCATTGCAAAACGTGTTAGCACCGCTAAAACTTGGTTTCAAGTTAAAAAGATTTTTTTGAAAATCTTTTTCAAAAACTTTTTCAAGACAATACATTGTCATTTCATGCAGTAAAAAAATAATTTTATTCCGAAGCTTTCCAATTCTTTTTGTTTGAAACTAACGTCATTAAAAATTGTCTAAGAAAGTTGTTTTACGAACTAAAAGTGAACGTTATTAAAAAAATCAAAAATCGTTTGCAAAATTTTTTATAAGACATTTCATAACTCATTGCACACATTGAACAAGAATTTTTTTTAAAGTTTTTCAAAATTTTTTCCCTACTGCAAAAGTTTATTTTGTTGTTCAGTAATATTGTTTTATCGTTCCAAAACATGTTAGCACCGCTAAAACTTAGTTTCAAGTTAAAAAGTTGTCAATTAACAAAAGTTCATTGAATTGCTTATACCTGCATTGAGAGCTGCGCAGCTGCTTTATTCAAGGAGATAGCGTATATTTTATGTTAAAGTTGCACTCTAATTAATTTTTTTGACTAAAGTTATTGTAAATGGCCTAAGACATTTTATCCTGCACAAAAAGTTTCGATTATCAAGAAAAAATTTTTTTTTCGAAAATCTCTTTCAAAAATTTTTCTAGACATTACACTGTCATTTCATACTGTGAAAAAAAATTTTTTTTCCGAAGCTTTCCAATTCTTTTTGTTTGAAACTAACGTCATTAAAAATTGTCTAAGAAAGTTGTTTTACGTACAAAGAGTGACAATTATTGAAAAAAATTGTCTTTTCAAAAAAAATTTTCAAAACTTTTTCTAAGACATTTCATACAGTCAAAAATAATTTTTTTTTGCGAAACTATGCAATTCTTTTTGTTTGTAACTAACGTCATTAAAAATTGTCTAAGAAAGTTTTTTTACGTACTGAAAGTGAAAATTATTGAAAAAAAGTTGTCTTTTCAAAAAAAATTTTCTAAGACATTTCATACAGTGCAAAATGATTTTTTTTGTTCATTAATAATAGGGTGCCAGTCATGTGGAAACCACTGAAAAATTTTCCTGAGATTTCATTGAAAGTTGCACACATTAAAGTTTTATGTTCATTTATAATGGCAGCCAGTCATGTGGAAACCACTGAAAAATTTTCCTGAGACATTTCATTGCAAATTGCACACATTAAAGTTTTTTATTATGTTCATTAATAATGGCAGCCAGTCATGTGGAAACCACTGAAAAATTTTCCTGAGACATTTCATTGCAAAGTGCACACATTAAAGTTTTTTTTTATTTTCATTAATAATGGCAGCCAGTCATGTGGAAACCTCTGAAAAAATTTCCTGAGACATTTCATTGCAAATTGCACACATTAAACAAGAATTTTTTTCAAAATTTTTCAAAGTTTTTTTCATATTGCAAAAGTTTATTTTTATGTTCAATAATATTGTTTTATCATTCCAAAACATGTTAGCACCGCTAAAGCTACAGTAGAAATTGGATAACGTCACCCCAGGGGAAACAGAAAAAGTGACGACTTACACGAACTGACGACTTACACGAAAATTTTTCAAATTTGTTTTAATAATGCAAAAGTTTATTTTAATGTTCAGTAGTATTGTTTTATTATTCCAAAACGTGTTAGCACCGCTAAAGCTTGGTTTCAAGTTAAAAATTTGTCAATGAACAAAAGTTCATTGAATTGCTTATACCTGCATTGAGAGCTGCGCAGCTGCTTTATTTAAGTAGATAGCGTATATTTTATGTTAGTCACACTCTAATTAATTTTTTTGACTAAAGTTATTGTAAATGGCCTAAGATGTTTTATCCTACACAAAAAGTTTTATTTATCAAAAAAAAAAATTTTTTTTGAAAATCTTTTTCAAAAACTTTTCCAAGACATTACATTGTCATTTCATACAGTGAAATAAAAATTTTTTTCCGAAGCTTTCCAATTCTTTTTGTTTGAAACTAACGTCATTGAAAATTGTCTAAGAAAGTTGTTTTACGTACTAAAAGTGACAATTATTGAAAAAAATTGTCTTTTCAAAAAAAATTTTCAAAAATTTTTCTAAGACATTTCATACAGTGAAAAATAATTTTTTTTTGCGAAACTATGCAATTCTTTTTGTTTGTAACTAACGTCATTAAAAATTGTATAAAAAAGCTTTTTTACGTACTAAAAGTAAACATTAATGAAAAAATCAAAAACCGTTTGCAAAATTTTTTATAAGACATTTCATAACTCATTGCATACATTGAACAAGAATTTTTTTCAAAATTTTTTAAAGTTTTTTTTCTACTGCAAAAGTTTATTTTATGTTCAGTAATATTGTTTTATCATTCCAAAACATGTTAGCACCGCTAAGGCTACAGTAGAACTTGGATGTCGTCACCCCAGGGGAAACAGAAAAAGTGACGACTTACACGAACTGACGACTTACACAAATTGTTTTCAAAGTTTCTTGCATAATGCAAAAGTTTATTTTGATGTTCAGTAATATTGTTTTATCATTGCAAAACGTGTTAGCACCGCTAAAACTTGGTTTCAAATTAAAAAAAATTTTTTTGAAAACTTTTTCAAGACATTACATTGTCATTTCATACAGTAAAAAAATAATTTTATTCCGAAGCTTTCCAATTCTTTTTGTTTGAAACTAACGTCATTAAAAATTGTCTAAGAAAGTTGTTTTACGTACTAAAAGTGAACAGTATTGAAAAAATCAAAAATCGTTTGCAAAATTTTTTATAAGACATTTCATAACTCATTGCACACATTGAACAAGAATTTTTTTCAAAGTTTTTCAAATTTTTTTTCCTACTGCAAATGTTTATTTTTATGTTCAGTAATATTGTTTTATCATTCCAAAACGTGTTAGCACCGCTAAAACTTGGTTTTAGGTTAAATATTTGTCAATGAACAAAAGTTCATTGAATTGCTTATACCTGCATTGAGAGCTGCGCAGCTGCTTTATTTAAGGAGATAGCGTATATTTTAAGTTAAAGTCGCACTCTAATTATTTTTTTTGACTTAAGTTATTGTAAATGGCCTAAGATATTTTATCCTACACAAAAAGTTTCGATTATCAAGAAAAAATTTTTTTTTCGAAAATCTTTTTAAAAAATTTTTCCAAGACATTACATTGTCATTTCATACAGTGAAAAAAAAAATTTTTTTTCCAAAGCTTTTCAATTCTTTTTGTTTGAAACTAACGTCATTAAAAATTGTCTAAGAAAGTTGTTTTACGTACTAAAAGTGACAATTATTGAAAATTGTCTTTTCAAAAAAAACTTTCAAAAATTTTTCTAAGACATTTCATACAGTGAAAAATAATTTTTTTTTGCGAAACTATGCAATTCTTTTTGTTTGTAACTAACGTCATTAAAAATTGTATAAGAAAGTTTTTTTACGTAATAAAAGTGAAAGTTATTGAAAAAAATTGTCTTTTCAAAAAACATTTTCAAAATTTTTTCTAAGACATTTCATACAGTGAAAAATAAATTTTTTTACGAACCTGTCTAGTTCTTTTTGTTTGAAACTAACGTCATTAAAAATTGTCCAAGAAAGTTTTTTTACGTACTAAAAGTGAAATATATTGAAAAAAAATTGTCTTTTCAAAAAAAATTTTCTAAGACATTTCATACAGTGCAAAATGATTTTTTTTGTTCATTAATAATAGGGTGCCAGTCATGTGGAAACCACTGAAAATTTTTCCTGAGACATTTCATTGAAAATTGCACACATTAAAGTTTTTTTTATGTTCATTAATAATGGCAGCCAGTCATGTGGAAACCACTGAAAAATTTTCCTGAGACATTTCATTGCAAATTGCACACATTAAAGTTTTTTTTATGTTCATTAATAATGGCAGCCAGTCATGTGGAAACCACTGAAAAATTTTCCTGAGACATTTCATTGCAAAATGCACACATTAAAGTTTTTTTTTATCTTCATTAATAATGGCAGCCAATCATGTGGAAACCACTGAAAAATTTTCCTGAGACATTTCATTGCAAAGTGCACACATTAAAATTTTTTTTATGTTCATTAATAATGGCAGCCAGTCATGTGGAAACCACTGAAAAATTTCCCTGAGACATTTCATTGCAAACTGCACACATTAAAGTTTTTTTTTATGTTCATAAATAATGGCAGCCAGTCATGTGGAAACCAATGAAAAATTTTCCTGAGACATTTCATTGCAAATTGCCCACATTAAAGTTTTTTTTTATGTTCATTAATAATGGCAGCCAGTCATGTGGAAACCACTGAAAAATTTTCCTGAGACATTTCATTGCAAAGTGCACACATTAAAGTTTTTTTTTATTTTCATTAATAATGGCAGCCAGTCATGTGGAAACCACTGAAAAATTTTCCTGAGACATTTCATTGCAAATTGCCCACATTAAAGTTTTATTATGTTCATAAATAATGGCAGCCAGTCATGTGGAAACCACTGAAAAATTTTCCTGAGACATTTCATTGCAAAGTGCACACATTAAAGTTTTTTTTTATTTTCATTAATAATGGCAGCCAGTCATGTGGAAACCTCTGAAAAAATTTCCTGAGACATTTCATTGCAAAGTGCACACATTAAAGTTTTTTTTTATTTTCATTAATAATGGCAGCCAGTCATGTGGAAACCTCTGAAAAAATTTCCTCAGACATTTCATTGCAAATTGCACACATTGAACAAGAATTTTTTTCAAAATTTTTCAAAGTTTTTTTCATATTGCAAAAGTTTATTTTTATGTTCAGTAATGTTGTTTTATCATTCCAAAACATGTTAGCACCGCTAAAGCTACAGTAGAACTTGGATAACGTCTCCTCAGGGGAAACAGAAAACGTGACGACTTACACGAACTAACGACTTACACGAAAAATTTTCAAAGTTTCTTTCATAATGCAAAAGTTTATTTTGATGTTCAATAATATTGTTTTATCATTGTAAAACGTGTTAGCACCGCTAAAACTTAGTTTCAAGTTAAAAAGATGTCAATGAACAAAAGTTCATTGAATTGCTCATACCTGCATTGAGAGCTGTGCAGCTGCTTTATTTAAGTAGATAGCGTATATTTAAAGTTAAAGTCACACTCTAATTATTTTTTTTGACTAAAGTTATTGTAAATGGCCTAAGATGTTTTATCCTACACAAAAAGTTTTATTTATCAAGAAAAAAAATTTTTTTTTAAAATCTTTTTCAAAAACTTTTCCAAGACATTACATTGTCATTTCATACAGTGAAATAAAAATTTTTTTCCGAAGCTTTCCAATTCTTTTTGTTTGAAACTAACGTCATTAAAAATTGTCTAAGAAAGTTGTTTTACGTACTAAAAGTGACAATTATTGAAAAAAATTGTCTTTTCAAAAAAAATTTTCAAAAATTTTTCTAAGACATTTCATACAGTGAAAAATAACTTTTTTTTGCGAAACTATGCAATTCTTTTTGTTTGTAACTAACGTCATTAAAAATTGTATAAAAAAGCTTTTTTACGTACTAAAAGTAAACATTATTGAAAAAATCAAAAATCGTTTGCAAAATTTTTTATAAGACATTTCATAACTCATTGCATACATTGAACAAGAATTTTTTTCAAAATTTTTTAAAGTTTTTTTTCTACTGCAAAAGTTTATTTTATGTTCAGTAATATTGTTTTATCATTCCAAAACATGTTAGCACCGCTAAAGCTACAGTAGAACTTGGATATCGTCACCCCAAGGGAAACAGAAAAAGTGACGACTTACACGAACTGACGACTTACACGAATTGTTTTCAAAGTTTCTTGCATAATGCAAAAGTTTATTTTGATGTTCAGTAATATTGTTTTATCATTGCAAAACGTGTTAGCACCGCTAAAACTTGGTTTCAAGTTAAAAAGATTTTTTTGAAAATCTTTTTCAAAAACTTTTTCAAGACAATACATTGTCATTTCATGCAGTAAAAAAATAATTTTATTCCGAAGCTTTCCAATTCTTTTTGTTTGAAACTAACGTCATTAAAAATTGTCTAAGAAAGTTGTTTTACGAACTAAAAGTGAACGTTATTGAAAAAATCAAAAATCGTTTGCAAAATTTTTTATAAGACATTTCATAACTCATTGCACACATTGAACAAGAATTTTTTTTAAAGTTTTTCAAAATTTTTTCCCTACTGCAAAAGTTTATTTTGTTGTTCAGTAATATTGTTTTATCGTTCCAAAACATGTTAGCACCGCTAAAACTTAGTTTCAAGTTAAAAAGTTGTCAATTAACAAAAGTTCATTGAATTGCTTATACCTGCATTGAGAGCTGCGCAGCTGCTTTATTCAAGGAGATAGCGTATATTTTATGTTAAAGTTGCACTCTAATTAATTTTTTTGACTAAAGTTATTGTAAATGGCCTAAGACATTTTATCCTGCACAAAAAGTTTCGATTATCAAGAAAAAATTTTTTTTTCGAAAATCTCTTTCAAAAATTTTTCTAGACATTACACTGTCATTTCATACTGTGAAAAAAAAATTTTTTTCCGAAGCTTTCCAATTCTTTTTGTTTGAAACTAACGTCATTAAAAATTGTCTAAGAAAGTTGTTTTACGTACAAAGAGTGACAATTATTGAAAAAAATTGTCTTTTCAAAAAAAATTTTCAAAACTTTTTCTAAGACATTTCATACAGTCAAAAATAATTTTTTTTTGCGAAACTATGCAATTCTTTTTGTTTGTAACTAACGTCATTAAAAATTGTCTAAGAAAGTTTTTTTACGTACTGAAAGTGAAAATTATTGAAAAAAAGTTGTCTTTTCAAAAAAAATTTTCTAAGACATTTCATACAGTGCAAAATGATTTTTTTTGTTCATTAATAATAGGGTGCCAGTCATGTGGAAACCACTGAAAAATTTTCCTGAGATTTCATTGAAAGTTGCACACATTAAAGTTTTATGTTCATTTATAATGGCAGCCAGTCATGTGGAAACCACTGAAAAATTTTCCTGAGACATTTCATTGCAAATTGCACACATTAAAGTTTTTTATTATGTTCATTAATAATGGCAGCCAGTCATGTGGAAACCACTGAAAAATTTTCCTGAGACATTTCATTGCAAAGTGCACACATTAAAGTTTTTTTTTATTTTCATTAATAATGGCAGCCAGTCATGTGGAAACCTCTGAAAAAATTTCCTGAGACATTTCATTGCAAATTGCACACATTAAACAAGAATTTTTTTCAAAATTTTTCAAAGTTTTTTTCATATTGCAAAAGTTTATTTTTATGTTCAGTAATATTGTTTTATCATTCCAAAACATGTTAGCACCGCTAAAGCTACAGTAGAAATTGGATAACGTCACCCCAGGGGAAACAGAAAAAGTGACGACTTACACGAACTGACGACTTACACGAAAATTTTTCAAATTTGTTTTAATAATGCAAAAGTTTATTTTAATGTTCAGTAGTATTGTTTTATTATTCCAAAACGTGTTAGCACCGCTAAAGCTTGGTTTCAAGTTAAAAATTTGTCAATGAACAAAAGTTCATTGAATTGCTTATACCTGCATTGAGAGCTGCGCAGCTGCTTTATTTAAGTAGATAGCGTATATTTTATGTTAGTCACACTCTAATTAATTTTTTTGACTAAAGTTATTGTAAATGGCCTAAGATGTTTTATCCTACACAAAAAGTTTTATTTATCAAAAAAAAAAATTTTTTTTGAAAATCTTTTTCAAAAACTTTTCCAAGACATTACATTGTCATTTCATACAGTGAAATAAAAATTTTTTTCCGAAGCTTTCCAATTCTTTTTGTTTGAAACTAACGTCATTGAAAATTGTCTAAGAAAGTTGTTTTACGTACTAAAAGTGACAATTATTGAAAAAAATTGTCTTTTCAAAAAAAATTTTCAAAAATTTTTCTAAGACATTTCATACAGTGAAAAATAATTTTTTTTTGCGAAACTATGCAATTCTTTTTGTTTGTAACTAACGTCATTAAAAATTGTATAAAAAAGCTTTTTTACGTACTAAAAGTAAACATTAATGAAAAAATCAAAAACCGTTTGCAAAATTTTTTATAAGACATTTCATAACTCATTGCATACATTGAACAAGAATTTTTTTCAAAATTTTTTAAAGTTTTTTTTCTACTGCAAAAGTTTATTTTATGTTCAGTAATATTGTTTTATCATTCCAAAACATGTTAGCACCGCTAAGGCTACAGTAGAACTTGGATGTCGTCACCCCAGGGGAAACAGAAAAAGTGACGACTTACACGAACTGACGACTTACACAAATTGTTTTCAAAGTTTCTTGCATAATGCAAAAGTTTATTTTGATGTTCAGTAATATTGTTTTATCATTGCAAAACGTGTTAGCACCGCTAAAACTTGGTTTCAAATTAAAAAAAATTTTTTTGAAAACTTTTTCAAGACATTACATTGTCATTTCATACAGTAAAAAAATAATTTTATTCCGAAGCTTTCCAATTCTTTTTGTTTGAAACTAACGTCATTAAAAATTGTCTAAGAAAGTTGTTTTACGTACTAAAAGTGAACAGTATTGAAAAAATCAAAAATCGTTTGCAAAATTTTTTATAAGACATTTCATAACTCATTGCACACATTGAACAAGAATTTTTTTCAAAGTTTTTCAAATTTTTTTTCCTACTGCAAATGTTTATTTTTATGTTCAGTAATATTGTTTCATCATTCCAAAACGTGTTAGCACCGCTAAAACTTGGTTTTAGGTTAAATATTTGTCAATGAACAAAAGTTCATTGAATTGCTTATACCTGCATTGAGAGCTGCGCAGCTGCTTTATTTAAGGAGATAGCGTATATTTTAAGTTAAAGTCGCACTCTAATTATTTTTTTTGACTTAAGTTATTGTAAATGGCCTAAGATATTTTATCCTACACAAAAAGTTTCGATTATCAAGAAAAAATTTTTTTTTCGAAAATCTTTTTAAAAAATTTTTCCAAGACATTACATTGTCATTTCATACAGTGAAAAAAAAAATTTTTTTTCCAAAGCTTTTCAATTCTTTTTGTTTGAAACTAACGTCATTAAAAATTGTCTAAGAAAGTTGTTTTACGTACTAAAAGTGACAATTATTGAAAATTGTCTTTTCAAAAAAAACTTTCAAAAATTTTTCTAAGACATTTCATACAGTGAAAAATAATTTTTTTTTGCGAAACTATGCAATTCTTTTTGTTTGTAACTAACGTCATTAAAAATTGTATAAGAAAGTTTTTTTACGTAATAAAAGTGAAAGTTATTGAAAAAAATTGTCTTTTCAAAAAACATTTTCAAAATTTTTTCTAAGACATTTCATACAGTGAAAAATAAATTTTTTTACGAACCTGTCTAGTTCTTTTTGTTTGAAACTAACGTCATTAAAAATTGTCCAAGAAAGTTTTTTTACGTACTAAAAGTGAAATATATTGAAAAAAAATTGTCTTTTCAAAAAAAATTTTCTAAGACATTTCATACAGTGCAAAATGATTTTTTTTGTTCATTAATAATAGGGTGCCAGTCATGTGGAAACCACTGAAAATTTTTCCTGAGACATTTCATTGAAGATTGCACACATTAAAGTTTTTTATTATGTTCATTAATAATGGCAGCCAGTCATGTGGAAACCACTAAAAAATTTTCCTGAGACCTTTCATTGCAAAGTGCACACATTAAAGTTTTTTTTTATTTTCATTAATAATGGCAGCCAGTCTTGTGGAAACCTCTGAAAAAATTTCCTGAGACATTTCATTGCAATTGCACACATTAAACAAGAATTTTTTTCAAAATTTTTCAAAGTTTTTATCATATTGCAAAAGTTTATTTTTATGTTCAGTAATATTGTTTTATCATTCCAAAACATGTTAGCACCGCTAAAGCTACAGTAGAAATTGGATAACGTCACCCCAGAGGAAACAGAAAAAGTGACGACTTACACGAACTGACGACTTACACGAAAATTTTTCAAACTTGTATTAATAATGCAAAAGTTTATTTTGATGTTCAGTAATATTGTTTTATTATTCCAAAACGTGTTAGCAAAAACTTGGTTTCAAGTTAAAAATTTGTCAGTGAACAAAAGTTCATTGAATTGCTTATACCTGCATTGAGAGCTGCGCAGTTGCTTTATTTAAGGAGATAGCGTATATTTTAAGTTAAAGTCACACTCTAATTATTTTTTTGACTAAAGTTATTGTAAATGGCCTAAGAGCTTTTATCCTACACAAAAAGTTTCGATTATCAAGAAAAAAAATTTTATTTGAAAATCTTTTTCAAAAATTTTATCAAGACATTCCATTGTCATTTCATACAGTGAAAAAAAAATTTTATTCCGAAGCTTTCCAATTCTTTTTGTTTGAAACTAACGTCATTAAAAATTGTCTAAGAAAGTTGTTTTACGTACTAAAAGTGAACAGTATTGAAAAAATCAAAAATCGTTTGCAAAATTTTTTATAAGACATTTAATAACTCATTGCACACATTGAACAAGAATTTTTTTCAAAGTTTTTCAAAATTTTTTTCCTACTGCAAAAGTTTATTTTTATGTTCAGTAATATTGTTTTATCATTCCAAAACGTGTTAGCACCGCTAAAACTTGGTTTTAAGTTAAAATTTTGTCAATGAACAAAAGTTCATTGAATTGCTTATACCTGCATTGAGAGCTGCGCAGCTGCTTTATTTAAGGAGATAGCGTATATTTTAAGTTAAAGTCGCACTCTAATTAATTTTTTTGACTTAAGTTATTGTAAATGGCCTAAGATATTTTATCCTACACAAAAAGTTTCGATTATCAAGAAAAAATTTTTTTTTCGAAAATCTCCTTCAAAAGTTTTTCCAAGACATTACATTGTCATTTCATACAGTGAAAAAAAATTTTTTTTCCGAAGCTTTCCAATTCTTTTTGTTTGAAACTAACATCATTAAATATTGTCTAAGAAAGTTGTTTTACGTACTAACAGTAAAAGTTATTGAAAAAAATTGTCTTTTCAAAAAACATTTTCAAAAATTTTTCTAAGACATTTCATACAGTGAAAAATAATTTTTTTTTACGAAGCTTTTCAATTCTTTTTGTTTGAAACTAACGTCATTAAAAATTGTCTAAGAAAGTTTTTTTACGTACTAAAAGTAAAAGTAATTGAAAAAAAATTGTCTTTTCAAAAAAATGTTTCTAAGACATTTCATACAGTGCAAAATGATTTTTTTTGTTCATTAATAAAAGGGTGCCAGTCATGTGGAAACCACTGAAAATTTTTCCTGAGACATTTCATTGAAAATTGCACACATTAAAGTTTTTTTTATGTTCATTAATAATGGCAGCCAGTCATGTGGAAACCACTGAAAAGTTTTCCTGAGACATTTCATTGCAAAGTGTACACATTAAAATTTTTTTTATGTTCATTACTAATGGCAGCCAGTCATGTGGAAACCACTGAAAACTTTCCCTGAGACATTTCATTGCAAACTGCACACATTAAAGTTTTTTTTTATGTTCATAAATAATGGCAGCCAGTCATGTGGAAACCACTGAAAAATTTTCCTGAGACATTTCATTGCAAATTGCCCACATTAAAGTTTTTTTTTATGTTCATTAATAATGGCAGCCAGTCATGTGGAAACCACTGAAAAGTTTTCCTGAGACATTTCATTGCAAATTGCCCACATTAAAGTTTTTTTTTATGTTTATTAATAATGGCAGCCAGTCATGTGGAAACCACTGAAAAGTTTTTCTGAGACATTTCATTGCAAATTGCACACATTAAATTTTTCTTTATGTTCATAAATAATGGCAGCCAGTCATGTGGAAACCTCTGAAAAATTTTCTTGAGACATTTCATTGCAAATTGCACACATTGAACAAGAATTTTTTTCAAAATTTTTCAAAGTTTTTATCATATTGCAAAAGTTTATTTTTATGTTCAGTAATATTGTTTTATCATTCCAAAACATGTTAGCACCGCTAAAGCTACAGTAGAAATTGGATAACGTCACCCCAGGGGAAACAGAAAAAGTGACGACTTACACGAACTGACGACTTACAAGAAAATTTTTCAAATTTGTTTTAATAATGCAAAAGTTTATTTTGATGTTCAGTAATATTGTTTTATTATTCCAAAACGTGTTAGCACCGCTAAAACTTGGTTTCAAGTTAAAAATTTGTCAATGAACAAAAGTTCATTGAATTGCTTATACCTGCATTGAGCGCTGCGCAGTTGCTTTATTTAAGGAGATAGCGTATATTTTAAGTTAAAGTCACACTCTAATTATTTTTTTTGACTAAAGTTATTGTAAATGGCCTAAGAGATTTTATCCTACACAAAAAGTTTCGATTATCAAGAAAAAAAATTTTTTTTGAAAATCTTTTTCAAAAATTTTATCAAGACATTCCATTGTCATTTCATACAGTGAAAAAAAAATTTTATTCCGAAGCTTTCCAATTTTTTTGTTTGAAACTAACGTCATTAAAAATTGTCTAAGAAAGCTGTTTTACGTACTAAAAGTGAACAGTATTGAAAAAATCAAAAATCGTTTGCAAAATTTTTTATAGGACATTTCATAACTCATTGCACACATTGAACAAGAATTTTTTTCAAAGTTTTTCAAAATTTTTTTCCTACTGCAAAAGTTTATTTTTATGTTCAGTAATATTGTTTTATCATTCCAAAACGTGTTAGCACCGCTAAAACTTGGTTTTAAGTTAAAAATTTGTCAATGAACAAAAGTTCATTGAATTGCTTATACCTGCATTGAGAGCTGCGCAGCTGCTTTATTTAAGGAGATAGCGTATATTTTAAGTTAAAGTCGCACTCTAATTAATTTTTTTGACTTAAGTTATTGTAAATGGCCTAAGATATTTTATCCTACACAAAAAGTTTGGATTATCAAGAAAAAAATTTTTTTTCGAAAATCTTTTTAAAAAATTTTTCCAAGACATTACATTGTCATTTCATACAGTGAAAAAAAAGAAATTTTTTTCCGAAGCTTTTCAATTCTTTTTGTTTGAAACTAACGTCATTAAAAATTGTCTAAGAAAGTTTTTTTACGTACTAAAAGTAAAAGTTATTGAAAAAAATTGTCTTTTCAAAAAACATTTTCAAAAACTTTTCTAAGACATTTCATACAGTGAAAAATAATTTTTTTTTACGAAGCTTTTCAATTCTTTTTGTTTGAAACTAACGTCATTAAAAATTGTCTAAGAAAGTTTTCTTACGTACTAAAAGTAAAAGTTATTGAAAAAAAAATGTCTTTTCAAAAAAATGTTTCTAAGACATTTCATACAGTGCAAAATGATTTTTTTTGTTCATTAATAATAGGGTGCCAGTCATGTGGAAACCACTGAAAATTTTTCCTGAGACATTTCATTGAAAATTGCACACATTAAAGTTTTTTTTATGTTCATTAATAATGGCAGCCAGTCATGTGGAAACCACTGAAAAATTTTCCTGAGACATTTCATTGCAAATTGCACACATTAAAGTTTTTTTTATGTTCATTAATAATGGCAGCCAGTCATGTGGAAACCACTGAAAAATTTTCCTGAGACATTTCATTGCAAAATGCACACATTAAAGTTTTTTTTTATCTTCATTAATAATGGCAGCCAATCATGTGGAAACCACTGAAAAATTTTCCTGAGACATTTCATTGCAAAGTGCACACATTAAAATTTTTTTTATGTTCATTAATAATGGCAGCCAGTCATGTGGAAACCACTGAAAAATTTCCCTGAGACATTTCATTGCAAACTGCACACATTAAAGTTTTTTTTTATGTTCATAAATAATGGCAGCCAGTCATGTGGAAACCAATGAAAAATTTTCCTGAGACATTTCATTGCAAATTGCCCACATTAAAGTTTTTTTTTATGTTCATTAATAATGGCAGCCAGTCATGTGGAAACCACTGAAAAATTTTCCTGAGACATTTCATTGCAAAGTGCACACATTAAAGTTTTTTTTTATTTTCATTAATAATGGCAGCCAGTCATGTGGAAACCACTGAAAAATTTTCCTGAGACATTTCATTGCAAATTGCCCACATTAAAGTTTTATTATGTTCATAAATAATGGCAGCCAGTCATGTGGAAACCACTGAAAAATTTTCCTGAGACATTTCATTGCAAAGTGCACACATTAAAGTTTTTTTTTATTTTCATTAATAATGGCAGCCAGTCATGTGGAAACCTCTGAAAAAATTTCCTGAGACATTTCATTGCAAAGTGCACACATTAAAGTTTTTTTTTATTTTCATTAATAATGGCAGCCAGTCATGTGGAAACCTCTGAAAAAATTTCCTCAGACATTTCATTGCAAATTGCACACATTGAACAAGAATTTTTTTCAAAATTTTTCAAAGTTTTTTTCATATTGCAAAAGTTTATTTTTATGTTCAGTAATGTTGTTTTATCATTCCAAAACATGTTAGCACCGCTAAAGCTACAGTAGAACTTGGATAACGTCTCCTCAGGGGAAACAGAAAACGTGACGACTTACACGAACTAACGACTTACACGAAAAATTTTCAAAGTTTCTTTCATAATGCAAAAGTTTATTTTGATGTTCAATAATATTGTTTTATCATTGTAAAACGTGTTAGCACCGCTAAAACTTAGTTTCAAGTTAAAAAGATGTCAATGAACAAAAGTTCATTGAATTGCTCATACCTGCATTGAGAGCTGTGCAGCTGCTTTATTTAAGTAGATAGCGTATATTTAAAGTTAAAGTCACACTCTAATTATTTTTTTTGACTAAAGTTATTGTAAATGGCCTAAGATGTTTTATCCTACACAAAAAGTTTTATTTATCAAGAAAAAAAATTTTTTTTTAAAATCTTTTTCAAAAACTTTTCCAAGACATTACATTGTCATTTCATACAGTGAAATAAAAATTTTTTTCCGAAGCTTTCCAATTCTTTTTGTTTGAAACTAACGTCATTAAAAATTGTCTAAGAAAGTTGTTTTACGTACTAAAAGTGACAATTATTGAAAAAAATTGTCTTTTCAAAAAAAATTTTCAAAAATTTTTCTAAGACATTTCATACAGTGAAAAATAATTTTTTTTTGCGAAACTGTGCAATTCTTTTTGTTTGTAACTAACGTCATTAAAAATTGTATAAAAAAGCTTTTTTACGTACTAAAAGTAAACATTATTGAAAAAATCAAAAATCGTTTGCAAAATTTTTTATAAGACATTTCATAACTCATTGCATACATTGAACAAGAATTTTTTTCAAAATTTTTTAAAGTTTTTTTTCTACTGCAAAAGTTTATTTTATGTTCAGTAATATTGTTTTATCATTCCAAAACATGTTAGCACCGCTAAAGCTACAGTAGAACTTGGATATCGTCACCCCAAGGGAAACAGAAAAAGTGACGACTTACACGAACTGACGACTTACACGAATTGTTTTCAAAGTTTCTTGCATAATGCAAAAGTTTATTTTGATGTTCAGTAATATTGTTTTATCATTGCAAAACGTGTTAGCACCGCTAAAACTTGGTTTCAAGTTAAAAAGATTTTTTTGAAAATCTTTTTCAAAAACTTTTTCAAGACATTACATTGTCATTTCATGCAGTAAAAAAATAATTTTATTCCGAAGCTTTCCAATTCTTTTTGTTTGAAACTAACGTCATTAAAAATTGTCTAAGAAAGTTGTTTTACGAACTAAAAGTGAACATTATTAAAAAAATCAAAAATCGTTTGCAAAATTTTTTATAAGACATTTCATAACTCATTGCACACATTGAACAAGAATTTTTTTTAAAGATTTTCAAAATTTTTTCCCTACTGCAAAAGTTTATTTTGTTGTTCAGTAATATTGTTTTATCGTTCCAAAACATGTTAGCACCGCTAAAACTTAGTTTCAAGTTAAAAAGTTGTCAATTAACAAAAGTTCATTGAATTGCTTATACCTGCATTGAGAGCTGCGCAGCTGCTTTATTCAAGGAGATAGCGTATATTTTATGTTAAAGTTGCACTCTAATTAATTTTTTTGACTAAAGTTATTGTAAATGGCCTAAGACATTTTATCCTGCACAAAAAGTTTCGATTATCAAGAAAAAATTTTTTTTTCGAAAATCTCTTTCAAAAATTTTTCTAGACATTACACTGTCATTTCATACTGTGAAAAAAAATTTTTTTTCCGAAGCTTTCCAATTCTTTTTGTTTGAAACTAACGTCATTAAAAATTGTCTAAGAAAGTTGTTTTACGTACAAAGAGTGACAATTATTGAAAAAAATTGTCTTTTCAAAAAAAATTTTCAAAACTTTTTCTAAGACATTTCATACAGTCAAAAATAATTTTTTTTTGCGAAACTATGCAATTCTTTTTGTTTGTAACTAACGTCATTAAAAATTGTCTAAGAAAGTTTTTTTACGTACTGAAAGTGAAAATTATTGAAAAAAAGTTGTCTTTTCAAAAAAAATTTTCTAAGACATTTCATACAGTGCAAAATGATTTTTTTTGTTCATTAATAATAGGGTGCCAGTCATGTGGAAACCACTGAAAAATTTTCCTGAGATTTCATTGAAAGTTGCACACATTAAAGTTTTATGTTCATATATCATGGCAGCCAGTCATGTGGAAACCACTGAAAAATTTTCCTGAGACATTTCATTGCAAATTGCACACATTAAAGTTTTTTATTATGTTCATTAATAATGGCAGCCAGTCATGTGGAAACCACTGAAAAATTTTCCTGAGACATTTCATTGCAAAGTGCACACATTAAAGTTTTTTTTTATTTTCATTAATAATGGCAGCCAGTCATGTGGAAACCTCTGAAAAAATTTCCTGAGACATTTCATTGCAAATTGCACACATTAAACAAGAATTTTTTTCAAAATTTTTCAAAGTTTTTTTCATATTGCAAAAGTTTATTTTTATGTTCAGTAATATTGTTTTATCATTCCAAAACATGTTAGCACCGCTAAAGCTACAGTAGAAATTGGATAACGTCACCCCAGGGGAAACAGAAAAAGTGACGACTTACACGAACTGACGACTTACACGAAAATTTTTCAAATTTGTTTTAATAATGCAAAAGTTTATTTTAATGTTCAGTAGTATTGTTTTATTATTCCAAAACGTGTTAGCACCGCTAAAGCTTGGTTTCAAGTTAAAAATTTGTCAATGAACAAAAGTTCATTGAATTGCTTATACCTGCATTGAGAGCTGCGCAGCTGCTTTATTTAAGTAGATAGCGTATATTTTATGTTAGTCACACTCTAATTAATTTTTTTGACTAAAGTTATTGTAAATGGCCTAAGATGTTTTATCCTACACAAAAAGTTTTATTTATCAAAAAAAAAAATTTTTTTTGAAAATCTTTTTCAAAAACTTTTCCAAGACATTACATTGTCATTTCATACAGTGAAATAAAAATTTTTTTCCGAAGCTTTCCAATTCTTTTTGTTTGAAACTAACGTCATTGAAAATTGTCTAAGAAAGTTGTTTTACGTACTAAAAGTGACAATTATTGAAAAAAATTGTCTTTTCAAAAAAAATTTTCAAAAATTTTTCTAAGACATTTCATACAGTGAAAAATAATTTTTTTTTGCGAAACTATGCAATTCTTTTTGTTTGTAACTAACGTCATTAAAAATTGTATAAAAAAGCTTTTTTACGTACTAAAAGTAAACATTAATGAAAAAATCAAAAACCGTTTGCAAAATTTTTTATAAGACATTTCATAACTCATTGCATACATTGAACAAGAATTTTTTTCAAAATTTTTTAAAGTTTTTTTTCTACTGCAAAAGTTTATTTTATGTTCAGTAATATTGTTTTATCATTCCAAAACATGTTAGCACCGCTAAGGCTACAGTAGAACTTGGATGTCGTCACCCCAGGGGAAACAGAAAAAGTGACGACTTACACGAACTGACGACTTACACAAATTGTTTTCAAAGTTTCTTGCATAATGCAAAAGTTTATTTTGATGTTCAGTAATATTGTTTTATCATTGCAAAACGTGTTAGCACCGCTAAAACTTGGTTTCAAATTAAAAAAAATTTTTTTGAAAACTTTTTCAAGACATTACATTGTCATTTCATACAGTAAAAAAATAATTTTATTCCGAAGCTTTCCAATTCTTTTTGTTTGAAACTAACGTCATTAAAAATTGTCTAAGAAAGTTGTTTTACGTACTAAAAGTGAACAGTATTGAAAAAATCAAAAATCGTTTGCAAAATTTTTTATAAGACATTTCATAACTCATTGCACACATTGAACAAGAATTTTTTTCAAAGTTTTTCAAATTTTTTTTCCTACTGCAAATGTTTATTTTTATGTTCAGTAATATTGTTTTATCATTCCAAAACGTGTTAGCACCGCTAAAACTTGGTTTTAGGTTAAATATTTGTCAATGAACAAAAGTTCATTGAATTGCTTATACCTGCATTGAGAGCTGCGCAGCTGCTTTATTTAAGGAGATAGCGTATATTTTAAGTTAAAGTCGCACTCTAATTATTTTTTTTGACTTAAGTTATTGTAAATGGCCTAAGATATTTTATCCTACACAAAAAGTTTCGATTATCAAGAAAAAATTTTTTTTTCGAAAATCTTTTTAAAAAATTTTTCCAAGACATTACATTGTCATTTCATACAGTGAAAAAAAAAATTTTTTTTCCAAAGCTTTTCAATTCTTTTTGTTTGAAACTAACGTCATTAAAAATTGTCTAAGAAAGTTGTTTTACGTACTAAAAGTGACAATTATTGAAAATTGTCTTTTCAAAAAAAACTTTCAAAAATTTTTCTAAGACATTTCATACAGTGAAAAATAATTTTTTTTTGCGAAACTATGCAATTCTTTTTGTTTGTAACTAACGTCATTAAAAATTGTATAAGAAAGTTTTTTTACGTAATAAAAGTGAAAGTTATTGAAAAAAATTGTCTTTTCAAAAAACATTTTCAAAATTTTTTCTAAGACATTTCATACAGTGAAAAATAAATTTTTTTACGAACCTGTCTAGTTCTTTTTGTTTGAAACTAACGTCATTAAAAATTGTCCAAGAAAGTTTTTTTACGTACTAAAAGTGAAATATATTGAAAAAAAATTGTCTTTTCAAAAAAAATTTTCTAAGACATTTCATACAGTGCAAAATGATTTTTTTTGTTCATTAATAATAGGGTGCCAGTCATGTGGAAACCACTGAAAATTTTTCCTGAGACATTTCATTGAAGATTGCACACATTAAAGTTTTTTATTATGTTCATTAATAATGGCAGCCAGTCATGTGGAAACCACTAAAAAATTTTCCTGAGACCTTTCATTGCAAAGTGCACACATTAAAGTTTTTTTTTATTTTCATTAATAATGGCAGCCAGTCTTGTGGAAACCTCTGAAAAAATTTCCTGAGACATTTCATTGCAAATTGCACACATTAAACAAGAATTTTTTTCAAAATTTTTCAAAGTTTTTATCATATTGCAAAAGTTTATTTTTATGTTCAGTAATATTGTTTTATCATTCCAAAACATGTTAGCACCGCTAAAGCTACAGTAGAAATTGGATAACGTCACCCCAGAGGAAACAGAAAAAGTGACGACTTACACGAACTGACGACTTACACGAAAATTTTTCAAACTTGTATTAATAATGCAAAAGTTTATTTTGATGTTCAGTAATATTGTTTTATTATTCCAAAACGTGTTAGCAAAAACTTGGTTTCAAGTTAAAAATTTGTCAGTGAACAAAAGTTCATTGAATTGCTTATACCTGCATTGAGAGCTGCGCAGTTGCTTTATTTAAGGAGATAGCGTATATTTTAAGTTAAAGTCACACTCTAATTATTTTTTTGACTAAAGTTATTGTAAATGGCCTAAGAGCTTTTATCCTACACAAAAAGTTTCGATTATCAAGAAAAAAAATTTTATTTGAAAATCTTTTTCAAAAATTTTATCAAGACATTCCATTGTCATTTCATACAGTGAAAAAAAAATTTTATTCCGAAGCTTTCCAATTCTTTTTGTTTGAAACTAACGTCATTAAAAATTGTCTAAGAAAGTTGTTTTACGTACTAAAAGTGAACAGTATTGAAAAAATCAAAAATCGTTTGCAAAATTTTTTATAAGACATTTAATAACTCATTGCACACATTGAACAAGAATTTTTTTCAAAGTTTTTCAAAATTTTTTTCCTACTGCAAAAGTTTATTTTTATGTTCAGTAATATTGTTTTATCATTCCAAAACGTGTTAGCACCGCTAAAACTTGGTTTTAAGTTAAAATTTTGTCAATGAACAAAAGTTCATTGAATTGCTTATACCTGCATTGAGAGCTGCGCAGCTGCTTTATTTAAGGAGATAGCGTATATTTTAAGTTAAAGTCGCACTCTAATTAATTTTTTTGACTTAAGTTATTGTAAATGGCCTA
Organism: Aplidium turbinatum; assembly: GCF_918807975.1. Taxonomy (NCBI): domain Eukaryota; kingdom Metazoa; phylum Chordata; class Ascidiacea; order Aplousobranchia; family Polyclinidae; genus Aplidium; species Aplidium turbinatum. The sequence goes on from NC_137486.1 coordinate 316,183, forward strand.
AGATATTTTATCCTACACAAAAAGTTTCGATTATCAAGAAAAAATTTTTTTTTCGAAAATCTCCTTCAAAAGTTTTTCCAAGACATTACATTGTCATTTCATACAGTGAAAAAAAATTTTTTTTCCGAAGCTTTCCAATTCTTTTTGTTTGAAACTAACATCATTAAATATTGTCTAAGAAAGTTGTTTTACGTACTAACAGTAAAAGTTATTGAAAAAAATTGTCTTTTCAAAAAACATTTTCAAAAATTTTTCTAAGACATTTCATACAGTGAAAAATAATTTTTTTTTACGAAGCTTTTCAATTCTTTTTGTTTGAAACTAACGTCATTAAAAATTGTCTAAGAAAGTTTTTTTACGTACTAAAAGTAAAAGTAATTGAAAAAAAATTGTCTTTTCAAAAAAATGTTTCTAAGACATTTCATACAGTGCAAAATGATTTTTTTTGTTCATTAATAAAAGGGTGCCAGTCATGTGGAAACCACTGAAAATTTTTCCTGAGACATTTCATTGAAAATTGCACACATTAAAGTTTTTTTTATGTTCATTAATAATGGCAGCCAGTCATGTGGAAACCACTGAAAAGTTTTCCTGAGACATTTCATTGCAAAGTGTACACATTAAAATTTTTTTTATGTTCATTACTAATGGCAGCCAGTCATGTGGAAACCACTGAAAACTTTCCCTGAGACATTTCATTGCAAACTGCACACATTAAAGTTTTTTTTTATGTTCATAAATAATGGCAGCCAGTCATGTGGAAACCACTGAAAAATTTTCCTGAGACATTTCATTGCAAATTGCCCACATTAAAGTTTTTTTTTATGTTCATTAATAATGGCAGCCAGTCATGTGGAAACCACTGAAAAGTTTTCCTGAGACATTTCATTGCAAATTGCCCACATTAAAGTTTTTTTTTATGTTTATTAATAATGGCAGCCAGTCATGTGGAAACCACTGAAAAGTTTTTCTGAGACATTTCATTGCAAATTGCACACATTAAAGTTTTTTTTATGTTCATAAATAATGGCAGCCAGTCATGTGGAAACCTCTGAAAAATTTTCCTGAGACATTTCATTGCAAATTGCACACATTAAACAAGAATTTTTTTCAAAATTTTTCAAAGTTTTTATCATATTGCAAAAGTTTATTTTTATGTTCAGTAATATTGTTTTATCATTCCAAAACATGTTAGCACCGCTAAAGCTACAGTAGAAATTGGATAACGTCACCCCAGGGGAAACAGAAAAAGTGACGACTTACACGAACTGACGACTTACAAGAAAATTTTTCAAATTTGTTTTAATAATGCAAAAGTTTATTTTTATGTTCAGTAATATTGTTTTATTATTCCAAAACGTGTTAGCACCGCTAAAACTTGGTTTCAAGTTAAAAATTTGTCAATGAACAAAAGTTCATTGAATTGCTTATACCTGCATTGAGAGCTGCGCAGTTGCTTTATTTAAGGAGATAGCGTATATTTTAAGTTAAAGTCACACTCTAATTATTTTTTTTGACTAAAGTTATTGTAAATGGCCTAAAAGATTTTATCCTACACAAAAAGTTTCGATTATCAAGAAAAAAAATTTTTTTTGAAAATCTTTTTCAAAAATTTTATCAAGACATTCCATTGTCATTTCATACAGTGAAAAAAAAATTTTATTCCGAAGCTTTCCAATTTTTTTGTTTGAAACTAACGTCATTAAAAATTGTCTAAGAAAGCTGTTTTACGTACTAAAAGTGAACAGTATTGAAAAAATCAAAAATCGTTTGCAAAGTTTTTTATAGGACATTTCATAACTCATTGCACACATTGAACAAGAATTTTTTTCAAAGTTTTTCAAAATTTTTTTCCTACTGCAAAAGTTTATTTTTATGTTCAGTAATATTGTTTTATCATTCCAAAACGTGTTAGCACCGCTAAAACTTGGTTTTAAGTTAAAAATTTGTCAATGAACAAAAGTTCATTGAATTGCTTATACCTGCATTGAGAGCTGCGCAGCTGCTTTATTTAAGGAGATAGCGTATATTTTAAGTTAAAGTCGCACTCTAATTATTTTTTTTGACTTAAGTTATTGTAAATGGCCTAAGATATTTTATCCTACACAAAAAGTTTGGATTATCAAGAAAAAAATTTTTTTTCGAAAATCTTTTTAAAAAATTTTTCCAAGACATTACATTGTCATTTCATACAGTGAAAAAAAAGAAATTTTTTTCCGAAGCTTTTCAATTCTTTTTGTTTGAAACTAACGTCATTAAAAATTGTCTAAGAAAGTTTTTTTACGTACTAAAAGTAAAAGTTATTGAAAAAAATTGTCTTTTCAAAAAACATTTTCAAAAACTTTTCTAAGACATTTCATACAGTGAAAAATAATTTTTTTTTACGAAGCTTTTCAATTCTTTTTGTTTGAAACTAACGTCATTAAAAATTGTCTAAGAAAGTTTTTTTACGTACTAAAAGTAAAAGTTATTGAAAAAAAAATGTCTTTTCAAAAAAATGTTTCTAAGACATTTCATACAGTGCAAAATGATTTTTTTTGTTTATTAATAATAGGGTGCCAGTCATGTGGAAACCACTGAAAATTTTTCCTGAGACATTTCATTGAAAATTGCACACATTAAAGTTTTTTTTATGTTCATTAATAATGGCAGCCAGTCATGTGGAAACCACTGAAAAATTTTCCTGAGACATTTCATTGCAAATTGCACACATTAAAGTTTTTTTTATGTTCATTAATAATGGCAGCCAGTCATGTGGAAACCACTGAAAAATTTTCCTGAGACATTTCATTGCAAAATGCACACATTAAAGTTTTTTTTTATCTTCATTAATAATGGCAGCCAGTCATGTGGAAACCACTGAAAAATTTTCCTGAGACATTTCATTGCAAAGTGCACACATTAAAATTTTTTTTATGTTCATTAATAATGGCAGCCAGTCATGTGGAAACCACTGAAAAATTTCCCTGAGACATTTCATTGCAAACTGCACACATTAAAGTTTTTTTTTATGTTCATAAATAATGGCAGCCAGTCATGTGGAAACCACTGAAAAATTTTCCTGAGACATTTCATTGCAAATTGCCCACATTAAAGTTTTTTTTTATGTTCATTAATAATGGCAGCCAGTCATGTGGAAACCACTGAAAAGTTTTCCTGAGACATTTCATTGCAAATTGCCCACATTAAAGTTTTTTTTTATGTTTATTAATAATGGCAGCCAGTCATGTGGAAACCACTGAAAAGTTTTTCTGAGACATTTCATTGCAAATTGCACACATTAAAGTTTTTTTTATGTTCATAAATAATGGCAGCCAGTCATGTGGAAACCACTGAAAAATTTTCCTGAGACATTTCATTGCAAAGTGCACACATTAAAGTTTTTTTTTATTTTCATTAATAATGGCAGCCAGTCATGTGGAAACCTCTGAAAAAATTTCCTGAGACATTTCATTGCAAAGTGCACACATTAAAGTTTTTTTTTATTTTCATTAATAATGGCAGCCAGTCATGTGGAAACCTCTGAAAAAATTTCCTGAGACATTTCATTGCAAATTGCACACATTGAGCAAGAATTTTTTTCAAAATTTTTCAAAGTTTTTTTCATATTGCAAAAGTTTATTTTTATGTTCAGTAATATTGTTTTATCATTCCAAAACATGTTAGCACCGCTAAAGCTACAGTAGAAATTGAATAACGTCACCCCAGGGGAAACAGAGAAAGTGACGACTTACACGAACTGATGACTTACACGAAAATTTTTCAAATTTGTTTTAATAATGCAAAAGTTTATTTTGATGTTCAGTAATATTGTTTTATTATTCCAAAACGTGTTAGCACCGCTAAAACTTGGTTTGAAGTTAAAACTTTGTCAATGAACAAAAGTTCATTGATTTGCTTATACCTGCATTGAGAGCTGCGCAGCTGCTTTATTTAAGGAGATAGCGTATAATTTAAATTAAAGTCACACTCTAATTATTTTTTTTGACTAAAGTTATTGTAAATGGCCTAAGAGATTTTATTCTACACAAAAAGTTTCGATTATCAAGAAAAAAAATTTTTTTTGAAAATCTTTTTCAAAAACTTTTCCAAGACATTACATTGTCATTTCATACAGTGAAAAAAAAATTTTTTTTCAGAAGCTTTCCAATTCTTTTTGTTTGTAACTAACGTCATTAAAAATTGTATAAAAAAGCTTTTTTACGTACTAAAAGTAAACATTAATGAAAAAATCACAAATCGTTTGCAAAATTTTTTATGACATTTCATAACTCATTGCATACATTGAACAAGAATTTTTTTCAAAATTTTTTAAAGTTTTTTTTCTACTGCAAAAGTTTATTTTATGTTCAGTAATATTGTTTCATCATTTCAAAACATGTTACCACCGCTAAAGCTACAGTAGAACTTGGATATCGTCACCCCAGGGGAAACAGAAAAAGTGACGACTTACACGAACTGACGACTTACACGAATTGTTTTCAAAGTTTCTTGCATAATGCAAAAGTTTATTTTGATGTTCAGTAATATTGTTTTATCATTGCAAAACGTGTTAGCACCGCTAAAACTTGAATTCAAGTTAAAAAATTTTTTTTGAAAATCTTTTTCAAAAATTTTTTCAAGACATTACATTGTCATTTCATACAGTAAAAAAATAATTTTATTCCGAAGCTTTCCAATTCTTTTTGTTTGAAACTAACGTCATTAAAAATTGTCTAAGAAAGTTGTTTTACGTTCTAAAAGTGAACAGTATTGAAAAAATCAAAAATCGTTTGCAAAATTTTTTATAAGACATTTCATAACTCATTGCACACATTAAACAAGAATTTTTTTCAAAGTTTTTCAAAATTTTTTTCCTACTGCAAATGTTTATTTTTATGTTAAGTAATATTGTTTTATCATTCCAAAACGTGTTAGCACCGCTAAAACTTGGTTTTAAGTTAAAAGTTTGTCAATGAACAAAAGTTCATTGAATTGCTTATACCTGCATTGAGAGCTGCGCAGCTGCTTTATTTAAGGAGATAGCGTATATTTTAAGTTAAAGTCGCACTCTAATTGGTTTTTTTGACTTAAGTTATTGTAAATGGCCTAAGAGATTTTATCCTACACAAAAAGTTTCGATTATCAAGAAAAAATTTTTTTTTCGAAAATCTTTTTCAAAACTTTTTTCAAGACATTACATTGTCATTTCATACCGTGAAAAAAAATTTTTTTTCCGAAGCTTTCCAATTCTTTTTGTTTGAAACTAACATCATTAAAAATTGTCTAAGAAAGTTGTTTTACGTACTAAAAGTGACAATTATTGAAAAAACTTGTCTTTCAAAAAAAATTTTCAAAAATTTTTCTAAGACAATTCATACAGTGAAAAATAATTTTTTTTTGCGAAACTATGCAATTCTTTTTGTTTGTAACTAACGTCATTAAAAATTGTATAAGAAAGTTTTTTTACGTACTAAAAGTGAAAGTTATTGAAAAAAATTGTCTTTTCAAAAAACATTTTCAAAAATTTTTCTAAGACATTTCATACAGTGAAAAATAAATTTTTTTACGAACCTGTCTAATTCTTTTGTTTGAAACTAACGTCATTAAGAATTGTCCAAGAAAGTTTTTTTACGTACTAAAAGTGAAAATTATTGAAAAAAAATTGTCTTTTCAAAAAAAGTTTTCTAAGACATTTCATACAGTGCAAAATGATTTTTTTTGTTCATTAATAATAGGGTGCCAGTCATGTGGAAACCACTGAAAATTTTTCCTGAGACATTTCATTGAAAATTGCACACATTAAAGATTTTTTTATGTTCATTAATAATGGCAGCCAGTCATGTGGAAACCACTGAAAAATTTTCCTGAGACATTTCATTGCAAATTGCACACATTAAAGTTTTTTTTTATGTTCATTAATAATGGCAGCCAGTCATGTGGAAACCACTGAAAAATTTTCCTGAGACATTTCATTGCAAACTGCACACATTAAAGTTTTTTTTTATCTTCATTAATAATGGCAGCCAATCATGTGGAAACCACTGAAACATTTTCCTGAGACATTTCATTGCAAATTGCACACATTAAAATTTGTTTATGTTCATTAATAATGGCAGCCAGTCATGTGGAAACCACTGAAAAATTTCCCTGAGACATTTCATTGCAAACTGCACACATTAAAGTTTTTTTTTATTTTCATAAATATTGGCAGCCAGTCATGTGGAAACCACTAAAAAATTTTCCCGAGACATTTCATTGCAAATTGCCCACATTAAAGTTTTTTTTATGTTCATTAATAATGGCAGCCAGTCATGTGGAGACCACTGAAAAATTTTCCTGAGACACTTCATTGCAAATTGCACACATTACAGTTTTTTTTTATGTTCAATAATAATGGCAGCCAGTCATGTGAAACCACTGAAAAGTTTTTCTGAGACATTTCATTGCAAATTGCACACATTAAAGTTTTTTTTATGTTCATAAATAATGGCAGCCAGTCATGTGGAAACCTCTGAAAAATTTTCCTGCGAAATTTCATTGCAAATTGCACACATTAAAGTTTTTTTTATGTTCATTAGTAATGGCAGCCAGTCATGTGGAAACCACTGAAAAATTTTCCTGAGACATTTCATTGCAAATTGCACACATTAAAGTTTTTTTTATTCTTCATTAATAATGGCAGCCAGTCATGTGGAAACCAATGAAAAATTTTCCTGAGACATTTCATTGCAAATTGCACACATTAAAGTTTTTTTTATGTTCATTAATAATGGCAGCCAGTCATGTGGAAACTACTGAAAAATTTTCCTGAGACATTTCATTGCAAATTGCCCACATTAAAGTTTTTTTTTGTGTTCATTAATGGCAGCCAGTCATGTGGAAACCACTGAAAAATTTTCCTGAGACACTTCATTGCAAATTGCACACATTACAGTTTTTTTTTATGTTTATTAATAATGGCAGCCAGTCATATGGAAACCATTGAAAAGATTTTCTGAGACATTTCATTGCAAAGTGCACACATTAAACTTTTTTTTAAGTTCATAAATAATGGCAGCCAGTCATGTGGAAACCACTAAAAAGTTTTCCTGAGACATTTCATTGCAAATTGCCCACATTAAAGTTTTTTTTATGTTCATTAATAATGGCAGCCAGTCATGTGGAAACCACTGAAAAATTTTCCTGAGACACTTCATTGCAAATTGCACACATTAAAGTTTTTTTTTATGTTCAAAAATAATGGCAGCCAGTCATGTGAAACCACTGAAAAGTTTTTCTGAGACATTTCATTGCAAATTGCACACATTAAATTTTTTTTTATGTTCATAAATAATGGCAGCCAGTCATGTGGAAACCTCTGAAAAATTTTCCTGCGAAATTTCATTGCAAATTGCACACATTAAAGTTTTTTTTATGTTCATTAATAATGGCAGCCAGTCATGTGGAAACCACTGAAAAATTTTCCTGAGACACTTCATTGCAAATTGCACACATTAAATTTTTTTTTATGTTCAATAATAATGGCAGCCAGTCATGTGAAACCACTGAAAAGTTTTTCTGAGACATTTCATTGCAAATTGCACACATTAAAGTTTTTTTTATGTTCATAAATAATGGCAGCCAGTCATGTGGAAACCTCTGAAAAATTTTCCTGCGAAATTTCATTGCAAATTGCACACATTAAAGTTTTTTTTATGTTCATTAGTAATGGCAGCCAGTCATGTGGAAACCACTGAAAAATTTTCCTGAGACATTTCATTGCAAATTGCACACATTAAAGTTTTTTTTAATCTTCATTAATAATGGCAGCCAATCATGTGGAAACCAATGAAAAATTTTCCTGAGACATTTCATTGCAAATTGCACACATTAAAGTTTTTTTTATGTTCAATAATAATGGCAGCCAGTCATGTGGAAACCACTGAAAAATTTTCCTGAGACATTTCATTGCAAATTGCCCACATTAAAGTTTTTTTTTGTGTTCATTAATGGCAGCCAGTCATGTGGAAACCACTGAAAAATTTTCCTGAGACACTTCATTGCAAATTGCACACATTAAAGTTTTTTTTTATGTTTATTAATAATGGCAGCCAGTCATATGGAAACCATTGAAAAGTTTTTCTGAGACATTTCATTGCAAATTGCACACATTAAAGTTTTTTTTATGTTCATAAATAATGGCAGCCAGTCATGTGGAAACCACTGAAAAATTTTCCTGAGACATTTCATTGCAAATTGCACACATTAAAGTTTTTTTTTTGTTCATTAATAATGGCAGCCAGTCATGTGGAAACCACTGAAAATTTTTCCTGAGACATTTCATTGAAAATTGCACACATTAAAGATTTTTTTATGTTCATTAATAATGGCAGCCAGTCATGTGGAAACCACTGAAAAATTTTCCTGAGACATTTCATTGCAAATTGCACACATTAAAGTTTTTTTTTATGTTCATTAATAATGGCAGCCAGTCATTTGGAAACCACTGAAAAATTTTCCTGAGACATTTCATTGCAAATTGCACACATTAAAGTTTTTTTTTGTCTTCATTAATAATGGCAGCCAATCATGTGGAAACCACTGAAACATTTTCCTGGGACATTTCATTGCAAAGTGCACACATTAAAATTTGTTTATGTTCATTAATAATGGCAGCCAGTCATGTGGAAACCACTGAAAAATTTCCCTGAGACATTTCATTGCAAACTGCACACATTAAAGTTTTTTTTTATTTTCATAAATGTTGGCAGCCAGTCATGTGGAAACCACTAAAAAGTTTTCCTTAGACATTTCATTGCAAATTGCCCACATTAAAGTTTTTTTTTATGTTCATTAATAATGGCAGCCAGTCATGTGGAAACCACTGAAAAATTTTCCTGAGACACTTCATTGCAAATTGCACACATTAAAGTTTTTTTTTATGTTCAATAATAATGGCAGCCAGTCATGTGAAACCACTGAAAAGTTTTTCTGAGACATTTCATTGCAAATTGCACACATTAAGTTTTTTTTTATGTTCATAAATAATGGCAGCCAGTCATGTGGAAACCACTGAAAAATTTTCCTGCGAAATTTCATTGCAAATTGCACACATTAAAGTTTTTTTTATGTTCATTAGTAATGGCAGCCAGTCATGTGGAAACCACTGAAAAATTTTCCTGAGACATTTCATTGCAAATTGCACACATTAAAGTTTTTTTTAATCTTCATTAATAATGGCAGCCAATCATGTGGAAACCAATGAAAAATTTTCCTGAGACATTTCATTGCAAATTGCACACATTAAAGTTTTTTTTATGTTCATTAATAATGGCAGCCAGTCATGTGGAAACCACTGAAAAATTTTCATGAGACATTTCATTGCAAATTGCCCACATTAAAGTTTTTTTTTGTGTTCATTAATAATGGCAGCCAGTCATGTGGAAACCACTGAAGAGTTTTCCTGAGACACTTCATTGCAAATTGCACACATTAAAGTTTTTTTTTATGTTTATTAATAATGGCAGCCAGTCATATGGAAACCATTGAAAAGTTTTTCTGAGACATTTCATTGCAAATTGCACACATTAAAGTTTTTTTTATGTTCATAAATAATGGCAGCCAGTCATGTGGAAACCACTGAAAAATTTTCCTGAGACATTTCATTGCAAATTGCACACATTAAAGTTTTTTTTATGTTCATAAATAATGGCAGCCAGTCATGTGGAAACCACTGAAAAATTTTCCTGAGACAATTCATTGCAAATTGCACACATTGAACAAGAATTTTTTTCAAAATTTTTCAAAGTTTTTTTCATGCCGCAAAAGTTTATTTTTATGTTCAGTAATATTGTCTTATCATTCCAAAACATGTTAGCACCGCTAAAGCTACTGTAGAACTTGGATAACGTCACCTCAGGGGAAACAGAAAACGTGACGACTTACACGAACTGACGACTTACACGAAAATTATTCAAAGTTTCTTTCATAATGCAAAAGTTTATTTTGATGTTCAGTAATATTGTTTTATCATGGTAAAACGTGTTAGCACCGCTAAAACTAGGTTTCAAGTTAAAAGTTTGTCAATGAACAAAAGTTCATTGAATTGCTTATACCTGCATTGAGAGCTGTGCAGCTGCTTTATTTAAGTAGATAGCGTATATTTTAAGTTAAAGTCACACTCTAATTATTTTTTTTGACTAAAGTTATTGTAAATGGCCTAAGATGTTTTATCCTACACAAAAAGTTTTATTTATCAAAAAAAAAAATTTTTTTTGAAAATCTTTTTCAAAAACTTTTCCAAGACATTACATTGTCATTTCATATAGTGAAATAAAAAATTTTTCCGAAGCTTTCCAATTCCTTTTGTTTGAAACTAACGTCATTAAAAATTGTCTAAGAAAGTTGTTTATAAGCAATTCAATGAACATGTTTTGAGATGATAAAACAATATTACTGAACATAAAAATAAACTTTTGCATTATGAAAAAAACTTTGAAAAATTTTGAAAAAAATTCTTGTTCAATGAGTTATGAAATGTCTTATAAAAAATTTTATAAACGATTTTAAATTTTTTCAATAATGTTCACTTTTAGTACGTAAAACAACTTTCTTAGACAATTTTTAATGACGTTAAATTCAAACAAAAAAATTGGATAGTTTCGCAAAAAAAAATTATTTTTCACTGTATGAAATGTCTTAGAAAAATTTTTGAAAATTTTTTTTGAAAAGAAAATTTCATTCAATAATTTTCACTTTTAGAACGTAAAAAAACTTTCTTAGACAATTTTTAATGACGTTAGTTTCAAACAAAAAGAATTAGACAGTTTCGCAAAAAAAAATTATTTTTCACTGTATGAAATGTCTTAGAACAATTTTTGAAAATTTCTTTTGAAAAGAAAATTTTTTTCAATAATTTTCACTTTTAGTACGTAAATCAACTTTCTTAGACAATTTTTAATGACGTTAGTTTCAAACAAAAAGAATTGGATAGTTTCGCAAAAAAAATAATCTTTCACTGTATGAAATGTCTTAGAAAAATTTTTTTGAAAAGACAATTTTTTTTCAATAATTTTCACTTTTAGTACGTACAAATCTTTCTTAGACAATTTTTAATGACGTTAGTTTCAAACAAAAAGAATTAGACAATTTCGCAAAAAGAAATTATTTTTCACTATATGAAATGTCTTAGAAAAATTTTTGAAAAATTTTTTTGAAAAGACAATTTCTTTTCAATAATTTTCACTTTTAGTACGTAAAAAAACTTTCTTAGACAATTTTTAATGACGTTAGTTTCAAACAAAAAGAATTGGATAGTTTCGCAAATAAAAATTATTTTTCACTGTATGAAATGTCTTAGAAAAGTTTTTTTGAAAAGACAATTTTTTTTCAATAATTTTCACTTTTAGTACGTAAAAAAACTTTCTTAGACAATTTTTAATGACGTTAGTTTCAAACAAAAAGAATTGGAAAATTTCGCAAAAAAAAATTATTTTTCACTGTATGAAATGTCTTAGAAAAATTTTTTTGAAAAGACAATTTTTTTTCAATAATTTTCACTTTTAGTACGTAAAAAAACTTTCTTAGACAATTTTTAATGACGTTAGTTTCAAACAAAAAGAATTAGACAGTTTCGCAAAAAAAAATTATTTTTCACTGTATGAAATGTCTTAGAAAAATTTTTGAAAATTTTTTTTGAAAAGACAATTTTTTTCAATAATTTTCACTTTTAGTACGTAAAAAAACTTTCTTAGACAATTTTTAATGACGTTAGTTTCAAACAAAAAGAATTAGACAGTTTCACAAAAAAAAAATATTTTTCACTGTATGAAATGTCTTAGAATAATTTTTGAAAATTTTTTTTGAAAAGAAAATTTTTTTCAATATTTTTCACTTTTAGTACGTAAAAAAACTTTCTTAGACAATTTTCAATGACGTTAGTTTCAACCAAAAAGAATTAGACAGTTTTGCAAAAAAAAATATTTTTCACTGTATGAAATGTCTTAGAAAAATTTTTGAAAAAAATTTTCGAAAAAATAATTTTTTTTTGATAATCAAAACTTTTTGTGTGGGATAAAATTTCTTAGGCCATTTACAATAACTTTAGTCAAACAAAATAATTAAAGTGCGACTCTAACTTAAAATATACGCTATCTCCTTAAATAAAGCAGCTACGAAGCTCTCAATGCAGGTATAAGCAAATCAATGAACTTTTATTAATTGACAAATTTTTAACTTGAAACCAAGTTTTAGTGGTGCTAACATGTTTTGGAATGATAAAACAATATTACTGAACATTAAAATAAACTTTTGCTTAATGAAAAAAAACTTTGAAAAATATTCGTGTAAGATCGTCAGTTCGTTTAATTCGTCACTTTTTCTGTTTCCCCTGGGGTGAAGTTATCCAAGTTCTACTGTATAAGCTATTCAATGAACATGTTTTGAGATGATAAAACAATATTACTGAACATAAAAATAAACTTTTGCAGTATGAAAAAAACTTTGAAAAATTTTAAAAAAAATTCTTGTTCAATGAGTTATGAAATGTCTTATAAAAAATTTTATAAACGATTTTAAATTTTTTCAATAATGTTCACTTTTAGTACGTAAAACAACTTTCTTAGACAATTTTTAATGACGTTAAATTCAAACAAAAAAAATTGGATAGTTTCGCAAAAAAAAATTATTTTTCACTGTATGAAATGTCTTAGAAAAATTTTTGAAAATTTTTTTTGAAAAGAAAATTTCATTCAATAATTTTCACTTTTAGAACGTAAAAAAACTTTCTTAGACAATTTTTAATGACGTTAGTTTCAAACAAAAAGAATTAGACAGTTTCGCAAAAAAAAATTATTTTTCACTGTATGAAATGTCTTAAAAAAATTTTTGAAAATTTTTTTTTGAAAAGAAAATTTTTTTCAATAATTTTTGCTTTTAGTACGTAAAAAAACTTTCTTAGACAATTTTTAATGACGTTAGTTTCAAACAAAAGGAATTAGACAGTTTCGCAAAAAAAAATTATTTTTCACTGTATGAAATGTCTTAGAAAAATTTTTTTGAAAAGACAATTTCTTTTCAATAATTTTCACTTTTAGTACGTAAAAAAACTTTCTTAGACAATTTTTAATGACGTTAGTTTCAAACAAAAAGAATTAGACAGTTTCGCAAAAAAAAATTATTTTTCACTGTATGAAATGTCTTAGAAGAATTTTTGAAAATTTTTTTTGAAAAGAAAGTTTTTTTCAATAATTTTCACTTTTAGTACGTAAAACAACTTTCTTAGACAATTTTTAATGACGTTAGTTTCAAACAAAAAGAATTGGATAGTTTCGCAAAAAAAATAATCTTTCACTGTATGAAATGTCTTAGAAAAATTTTTTTGAAAAGACAATTTTTTTTCAATAATTTTCACTTTTAGTACGTAAAAATCTTTCTTAGACAATTTTTAATGACGTTAGTTTCAAACAAAAAGAATTAGACAGTTTCGCAAAAAGAAATTATTTTTCACTGTATGAAATGTCTTAGAAAAATTTTTGAAAAATTTTTTTGAAAAGACAATTTCTTTTCAATAATTTTCACTTTTAGTACGTAAAAAAACTTTCTTAGACAATTTTTAATGACGTTAGTTTCAAACAAAAAGAATTAGACAGTTTCGCAAAAAAAAATTATTTTTCACTGTATGAAATGTCTTAGAAAAATTTTTGAAAATTTTTTTTGAAAAGAAAGTTTTTTTCAATAATTTTCACATTTAGTACGTAAAAAAACTTTCTTAGACAATTTTTAATGACGTTAGTTTCAAACAAAAAGAATTGGATAGTTTCGCAAAAAAAAATTATTTTTCACTGTATGAAATGTCTTAGAAAAGTTTTTTTGAAAAGACAATTTTTTTTCATAAATTTTCACTTTTAGTACGTAAAAAAACTTTCTTAGACAATTTTTAATGACGTTAGTTTCAAACAAAAAGAATTGGATAGTTTTGCAAAAAAAAATTATTTTTCACTGTATGAAATGTATTAGAAAAATTTTTTTGAAAAGACAATTTTTTTTCAATAATTTTCACTTTTAGTACGTAAAAAAACTTTCTTAGACAATTTTTAATGACGTTAGTTTCAAACAAAAAGAATTAGACAGTTTCGCAAAAAAAAATTATTTTTCATTGTATGAAATGTCTTAGAAAAATTTTTGAAAATTTTTTTTGAAAAGAAAGTTTTTTTCAATAATTTTCACATTTAGGACGTAAAAAAACTTTCTTAGACAATTTTTAATGACGTTAGTTTCAAACAAAAAAAATTGGATAGTTTCGCAAAAAAAAATTATTTTTCACTGTATGAAATGTCTTGGAAAAATTTTTTTGAAATGACAATTTTTTTTCAATAATTTTCACTTTTAGTACGTAAGAAAACTTTCTTAGACAATTTTTAATGACGTTAGTTTCAAACAAAAAGAATTAGACAGTTTCGCAAAAAAAAATTATTTTTCACTGTATGAAATGTCTTAGAAAAATTTTTGAAAATTCTTTTTGAAAAGAAAATTTTTTTCAATAATTTTCACTTTTAGTACGTAAGAAAACTTTCTTAGACAATTTTTAATGACGCTAGTTTCAAACAAAAAGAATTAGACAGTTTCGCAAAAAAAAATTATATTTCACTGTATGAAATGTCTTAGAAAAATTTTTTTGAAAAAACAATTTTTTTTCAATAATTTTCACTTTTAGTACGTAAAAAACTTTCTTAGACAATTTTTAAAGACGTTAGTTTCAAACAAAAAGAATTAGACAGTTTCGCAAAAAAAAATTATTTTTCACTGTATGAAATGTCTTAGAAAAATTTTTGAAAATTTTTTTTGAAAAGACAATTTTTTTCAATAATTTTCACTTTTAGTACGTAAAAAAACTTTCTTAGACAATTTTTAATGACGTTAGTTTCAAACAAAAAGAATTAGACAGTTTCACAAAAAAAAAATATTTTTCACTGTATGAAATGTCTTAGAATAATTTTTGAAAATTTTTTTTGAAAAGAAAATTTTTTTCAATATTTTTCACTTTTAGTACGTAAAAAAACTTTCTTAGACAATTTTCAATGACGTTAGTTTCAACCAAAAAGAATTAGACAGTTTTGCAAAAAAAAATATTTTTCACTGTATGAAATGTCTTAGAAAAATTTTTGAAAAAAATTTTCGAAAAAATAATTTTTTTTTGATAATCAAAACTTTTTGTGTGGGATAAAATTTCTTAGGCCATTTACAATAACTTTAGTCAAAAAAAATAATTAAAGTGCGACTCTAACTTAAAATATACGCTATCTCCTTAAATAAAGCAGCTACGAAGCTCTCAATGCAGGTATAAGCAAATCAATGAACTTTTATTAATTGACAAATTTTTAACTTGAAACCAAGTTTTAGTGGTGCTAACATGTTTTGGAATGATAAAACAATATTACTGAACATTAAAATAAACTTTTGCTTAATGAAAAAAAACTTTGAAAAATATTCGTGTAAGTTCGTCAGTTCGTTTAATTCGTCACTTTTTCTGTTTCCCCTGGGGTGAAGTTATCCAAGTTCTACTGTATAAGCTATTCAATGAACATGTTTTGAGATGATAAAACAATATTACTGAACATAAAAATAAACTTTTGCAGTATGAAAAAAACTTTGAAAAATTTTAAAAAAAATTCTTGTTCAATGAGTTATGAAATGTCTTATAAAAAATTTTATAAACGATTTTAAATTTTTTCAATAATGTTCACTTTTAGTACGTAAAACAACTTTCTTAGACAATTTTTAATGACGTTAAATTCAAACAAAAAAAATTGGATAGTTTCGCAAAAAAAAATTATTTTTCACTGTATGAAATGTCTTAGAAAAATTTTTGAAAATTTTTTTTGAAAAGAAAATTTCATTCAATAATTTTCACTTTTAGAACGTAAAAAAACTTTCTTAGACAATTTTTAATGACGTTAGTTTCAAACAAAAAGAATTAGACAGTTTCGCAAAAAAAAATTATTTTTCACTGTATGAAATGTCTTAAAAAAATTTTTGAAAATTTTTTTTTGAAAAGAAAATTTTTTTCAATAATTTTTGCTTTTAGTACGTAAAAAAACTTTCTTAGACAATTTTTAATGACGTTAGTTTCAAACAAAAGGAATTAGACAGTTTCGCAAAAAAAAATTATTTTTCACTGTATGAAATGTCTTAGAAAAATTTTTTTGAAAAGACAATTTCTTTTCAATAATTTTCACTTTTAGTACGTAAAAAAACTTTCTTAGACAATTTTTAATGACGTTAGTTTCAAACAAAAAGATTTAGACAGTTTCGCAAAAAAAAATTATTTTTCACTGTATGAAATGTCTTAGAAGAATTTTTGAAAATTTTTTTTGAAAAGAAAGTTTTTTTCAATAATTTTCACTTTTAGTACGTAAAACAACTTTCTTAGACAATTTTTAATGACGTTAGTTTCAAACAAAAAGAATTGGATAGTTTCGCAAAAAAAATAATCTTTCACTGTATGAAATGTCTTAGAAAAATTTTTTTGAAAAGACAATTTTTTTTCAATAATTTTCACTTTTAGTACGTAAAAATCTTTCTTAGACAATTTTTAATGACGTTAGTTTCAAACAAAAAGAATTAGACAATTTCGCAAAAAGAAATTATTTTTCACTGTATGAAATGTCTTAGAAAAATTTTTGAAAAATTTTTTTGAAAAGACAATTTCTTTTCAATAATTTTCACTTTTAGTACGTAAAAAAACTTTCTTAGACAATTTTTAATGACGTTAGTTTCAAACAAAAAGAATTGGATAGTTTCGCAAAAAAAAATTATTTTTCACTGTATGAAATGTCTTAGAAAAGTTTTTTTGAAAAGACAATTTTTTTTCACAAATTTTCACTTTTAGTACGTAAAAAAACTTTCTTAGACAATTTTTAATGACGTTAGTTTCAAACAAAAAGAATTGGATAGTTTTGCAAAAAAAAATTATTTTTCACTGTATGAAATGTATTAGAAAAATTTTTTTGAAAAGACAATTTTTTTTCAATAATTTTCACTTTTAGTACGTAAAAAAACTTTCTTAGACAATTTTTAATGACGTTAGTTTCAAACAAAAAGAACTAGACAGTTTCGCAAAAAAAAATTATTTTTCATTGTATGAAATGTCTTAGAAAAATTTTTGAAAATTTTTTTTGAAAAGAAAGTTTTTTTCAATAATTTTCACATTTAGGACGTAAAAAAACTTTCTTAGACAATTTTTAATGACGTTAGTTTCAAACAAAAAAAATTGGATAGTTTCGCAAAAAAAAATTATTTTTCACTGTATGAAATGTCTTGGAAAGATTTTTTTGAAATGACAATTTTTTTTCAATAATTTTCACTTTTAGTACGTAAGAAAACTTTCTTAGACAATTTTTAATGACGTTAGTTTCAAACAAAAAGAATTAGACAGTTTCGCAAAAAAAAATTATTTTTCACTGTATGAAATGTCTTAGAAAAATTTTTGAAAATTCTTTTTGAAAAGAAAATTTTTTTCAATAATTTTCACTTTTAGTACGTAAGAAAACTTTCTTAGACAATTTTTAATGACGCTAGTTTCAAACAAAAAGAATTAGACAGTTTCGCAAAAAAAAATTATATTTCACTGTATGAAATGTCTTAGAAAAATTTTTTTGAAAAAACAATTTTTTTTCAATAATTTTCACTTTTAGTACGTAAAAAACTTTCTTAGACAATTTTTAAAGACGTTAGTTTCAAACAAAAAGATTTAGACAGTTTCGCAAAAAAAAGTTATTTTTCACTGTATGAAATGTCTTAGAAAAATTTTTGAAAATTTTTTTTGAAAAGAAAATTTTTTTCAATAATTTTCACTTTTAGTACGTAAAAAAACTTTCTTAGACAATTTTTAATGACGTTAGTTTCAAACAAAAAAAATTAGACAGTTTTGCAAAAAAAAATTGTTTTTTACTGTATGAAATGTCTTAAAATAACTTTTGAAAATTTTTTTTGAAAAGAAAATTTTTTTCAATAATTTTCACTTTTAGTACGTAAAAAAACTTTCTTAGACAATTTTTAATGACGTTAGTTTCAACCAAAAAGAATTAAACAGTTTTGCAAAAAAAAATTGTTTTTCACTGTATGAAATGTCTTAGAAAAATTTTTTTGAAAAGACAATTTCTTTTCAATAATTTTCACTTTTAGTACGTAAAAAAACTTTCTTAGACAATTTTTAATGACGTTAGTTTCAAACAAAAAGAATTAGACAGTTTCGCAAAAAAAAATTATTTTTCACAGTATGAAATGTCTTAGAAAAATTTTTAAAATTTTTTTTAAAAAGAAAATTTTTTTTCAATAATTTTCACTTTTAGTACGTAAAAAAACTTTCTTAGACAATTTTTAATGACGTTAGTTTCAAACAAAAAGAATTAGACAGTTTCGCAAAAAAAAATTATTTTTCACTGTATGAAACGTCTTAGAAAAATTTTTGAAAATTTTTTTGAAAAGACAATTTTTTTTCAATAATTTTCACTTTTAGTACGTAAAAAAACTTTCTTAGACAATTTTTAATGACGTTAGTTTCAAACAAAAAAAATTGGATAGTTTCGCAAAAAAAAATTATTTTTCACTGTATGAAATGTCTTAGAAAAATTTTTGAAAATTTTTTTTGAAATGAAAGTTTTTTTCAATAATTTTCACTTTTAGTACGTAAAAAACTTTCTTAGACAATTTTTAATGACGTTAGTTTCAAACAAAAAGAATTAGACAATTTCGCAAAAAAAAATTATTTTTCACTGTATGAAATGTCTTAGAATAATTTTTGAAAAAATTTTTCGAAAAAATAATTTTTTTTTGATAATCAAAACTTTTTGTGTGGGATAAAATTTCTTAGGCCATTTACAATAACTTTAGTCAAAAAAAATAATTAAAGTGCGACTCTAACTTAAAATATACGCTATCTCCTTAAATAAAGCAGCTACGAAGCTCTCAATGCAGGTATAAGCAAATCAATGAACTTTTATTAATTGACAAATTTTTAACTTGAAACCAAGTTTTAGTGGTGCTAACATGTTTTGAAATGATAAAACAATATTACTGAACATTAAAATAAACTTTTGCTTAATGAAAAAAAACTTTGAAAAATATTCGTGTAAGTTCGTCAGTTCGTTTAATTCGTCACTTTTTCTGTTTCCCCTGGGGTGAAGTTATCCAAGTTCTACTGTATAAGCTATTCAATGAACATGTTTTGAGATGATAAAACAATATTACTGAACATAAAAATAAACTTTTGCAGTATGAAAAAAACTTTGAAAAATTTAAAAAAAAATTCTTGTTCAATGAGTTATGAAATGTCTTATAAAAAATTTTATAAACGATTTTAAATTTTTTCAATAATGTTCACTTTTAGTACGTAAAACAACTTTCTTAGACAATTTTTAATGACGTTAAATTCAAACAAAAAAAATTGGATAGTTTCGCAAAAAAAAATTATTTTTCACTGTATGAAATGTCTTAGAAAAATTTTTGAAAATTTTTTTTGAAAAGAAAATTTCATTCAATAATTTTCACTTTTAGAACGTAAAAAAACTTTCTTAGACAATTTTTAATGACGTTAGTTTCAAACAAAAAGAATTAGACAGTTTCGCAAAAAAAAATTATTTTTCACTGTATGAAATGTCTTAAAAAAATTTTTGAAAATTTTTTTTTGAAAAGAAAATTTTTTTCAATAATTTTTGCTTTTAGTACGTAAAAAAACTTTCTTAGACAATTTTTAATGACGTTAGTTTCAAACAAAAGGAATTAGACAGTTTCGCAAAAAAAAATTATTTTTCACTGTATGAAATGTCTTAGAAAAATTTTTTTGAAAAGACAATTTCTTTTCAATAATTTTCACTTTTAGTACGTAAAAAAACTTTCTTAGACAATTTTTAATGACGTTAGTTTCAAACAAAAAGAATTAGACAGTTTCGCAAAAAAAAATTATTTTTCACTGTATGAAATGTCTTAGAAAAATTTTTGAAAATTTTTTTTGAAAAGAAAGTTTTTTTCAATAATTTTCACATTTAGTACGTAAAAAAACTTTCTTAGACAATTTTTAATGACGTTAGTTTCAAACAAAAAGAATTGGATAGTTTCGCAAAAAAAAATTATTTTTCACTGTATGAAATGTCTTAGAAAAGTTTTTTTGAAAAGACAATTTTTTTTCATAAATTTTCACTTTTAGTACGTAAAAAAACTTTCTTAGACAATTTTTAATGACGTTAGTTTCAAACAAAAAGAATTGGATAGTTTTGCAAAAAAAAATTATTTTTCACTGTATGAAATGTATTAGAAAAATTTTTTTGAAAAGACAATTTTTTTTCAATAATTTTCACTTTTAGTACGTAAAAAAACTTTCTTAGACAATTTTTAATGACGTTAGTTTCAAACAAAAAGAATTAGACAGTTTCGCAAAAAAAAATTATTTTTCATTGTATGAAATGTCTTAGAAAAATTTTTGAAAATTTTTTTTGAAAAGAAAGTTTTTTTCAATAATTTTCACATTTAGGACGTAAAAAAACTTTCTTAGACAATTTTTAATGACGTTAGTTTCAAACAAAAAAAATTGGATAGTTTCGCAAAAAAAAATTATTTTTCACTATATGAAATGTCTTGGAAAAATTTTTTTGAAATGACAATTTTTTTTCAATAATTTTCACTTTTAGTACGTAAGAAAACTTTCTTAGACAATTTTTAATGACGTTAGTTTCAAACAAAAAGAATTAGACAGTTTCGCAAAAAAAAATTATTTTTCACTGTATGAAATGTCTTAGAAAAATTTTTGAAAATTCTTTTTGAAAAGAAAATTTTTTTCAATAATTTTCACTTTTAGTACGTAAGAAAACTTTCTTAGACAATTTTTAATGACGCTAGTTTCAAACAAAAAGAATTAGACAGTTTCGCAAAAAAAAATTATATTTCACTGTATGAAATGTCTTAGAAAAATTTTTTTGAAAAAACAATTTTTTTTCAATAATTTTCACTTTTAGTACGTAAAAAACTTTCTTAGACAATTTTTAAAGACGTTAGTTTCAAACAAAAAGAATTAGACAGTTTCGCAAAAAAAAATTATTTTTCACTGTATGAAATGTCTTAGAAAAATTTTTGAAAATTTTTTTTGAAAAGACAATTTTTTTCAATAATTTTCACTTTTAGTACGTAAAAAAACTTTCTTAGACAATTTTTAATGACGTTAGTTTCAAACAAAAAGAATTAGACAGTTTCACAAAAAAAAAATATTTTTCACTGTATGAAATGTCTTAGAATAATTTTTGAAAATTTTTTTTGAAAAGAAAATTTTTTTCAATATTTTTCACTTTTAGTACGTAAAAAAACTTTCTTAGACAATTTTCAATGACGTTAGTTTCAACCAAAAAGAATTAGACAGTTTTGCAAAAAAAAATATTTTTCACTGTATGAAATGTCTTAGAAAAATTTTTGAAAAAAATTTTCGAAAAAATAATTTTTTTTTGATAATCAAAACTTTTTGTGTGGGATAAAATTTCTTAGGCCATTTACAATAACTTTAGTCAAAAAAAATAATTAAAGTGCGACTCTAACTTAAAATATACGCTATCTCCTTAAATAAAGCAGCTACGAAGCTCTCAATGCAGGTATAAGCAAATCAATGAACTTTTATTAATTGACAAATTTTTAACTTGAAACCAAGTTTTAGTGGTGCTAACATGTTTTGGAATGATAAAACAATATTACTGAACATTAAAATAAACTTTTGCTTAATGAAAAAAAACTTTGAAAAATATTCGTGTAAGTTCGTCAGTTCGTTTAATTCGTCACTTTTTCTGTTTCCCCTGGGGTGAAGTTATCCAAGTTCTACTGTATAAGCTATTCAATGAACATGTTTTGAGATGATAAAACAATATTACTGAACATAAAAATAAACTTTTGCAGTATGAAAAAAACTTTGAAAAATTTTAAAAAAAATTCTTGTTCAATGAGTTATGAAATGTCTTATAAAAAATTTTATAAACGATTTTAAATTTTTTCAATAATGTTCACTTTTAGTACGTAAAACAACTTTCTTAGACAATTTTTAATGACGTTAAATTCAAACAAAAAAAATTGGATAGTTTCGCAAAAAAAAATTATTTTTCACTGTATGAAATGTCTTAAAAAAATTTTTGAAAATTTTTTTTTGAAAAGAAAATTTTTTTCAATAATTTTTGCTTTTAGTACGTAAAAAAACTTTCTTAGACAATTTTTAATGACGTTAGTTTCAAACAAAAGGAATTAGACAGTTTCGCAAAAAAAAATTATTTTTCACTGTATGAAATGTCTTAGAAAAATTTTTTTGAAAAGACAATTTCTTTTCAATAATTTTCACTTTTAGTACGTAAAAAAACTTTCTTAGACAATTTTTAATGACGTTAGTTTCAAACAAAAAGAATTAGACAGTTTCGCAAAAAAAAATTATTTTTCACTGTATGAAATGTCTTAGAAGAATTTTTGAAAATTTTTTTTGAAAAGAAAGTTTTTTTCAATAATTTTCACTTTTAGTACGTAAAACAACTTTCTTAGACAATTTTTAATGACGTTAGTTTCAAACAAAAAGAATTGGATAGTTTCGCAAAAAAAATAATCTTTCACTGTATGAAATGTCTTAGAAAAATTTTTTTGAAAAGACAATTTTTTTTCAATAATTTTCACTTTTAGTACGTAAAAATCTTTCTTAGACAATTTTTAATGACGTTAGTTTCAAACAAAAAGAATTAGACAATTTCGCAAAAAGAAATTATTTTTCACTGTATGAAATGTCTTAGAAAAATTTTTGAAAAATTTTTTTGAAAAGACAATTTCTTTTCAATAATTTTCACTTTTAGTACGTAAAAAAACTTTCTTAGACAATTTTTAATGACGTTAGTTTCAAACAAAAAGAATTAGACAGTTTCGCAAAAAAAAATTATTTTTCACTGTATGAAATGTCTTAGAAAAATTTTTGAAAATTTTTTTTGAAAAGAAAGTTTTTTTCAATAATTTTCACATTTAGTACGTAAAAAAACTTTCTTAGACAATTTTTAATGACGTTAGTTTCAAACAAAAAGAATTGGATAGTTTCGCAAAAAAAAATTATTTTTCACTGTATGAAATGTCTTAGAAAAGTTTTTTTGAAAAGACAATTTTTTTTCATAAATTTTCACTTTTAGTACGTAAAAAAACTTTCTTAGACAATTTTTAATGACGTTAGTTTCAAACAAAAAGAATTGGATAGTTTTGCAAAAAAAAATTATTTTTCACTGTATGAAATGTATTAGAAAAATTTTTTTGAAAATACAATTTTTTTTCAATAATTTTCACTTTTAGTACGTAAAAAAACTTTCTTAGACAATTTTTAATGACGTTAGTTTCAAACAAAAAGAATTAGACAGTTTCGCAAAAAAAAATTATTTTTCACTGTATGAAATGTCTTAGAAAAATTTTTGAAAATTCTTTTTGAAAAGAAAATTTTTTTCAATAATTTTCACTTTTAGTACGTAAGAAAACTTTCTTAGACAATTTTTAATGACGCTAGTTTCAAACAAAAAGAATTAGACAGTTTCGCAAAAAAAAATTATATTTCACTGTATGAAATGTCTTAGAAAAATTTTTTTGAAAAAACAATTTTTTTTCAATAATTTTCACTTTTAGTACGTAAAAAACTTTCTTAGACAATTTTTAAAGACGTTAGTTTCAAACAAAAAGAATTAGACAGTTTCGCAAAAAAAAATTATTTTTCACTGTATGAAATGTCTTAGAAAAATTTTTGAAAATTTTTTTTGAAAAGACAATTTTTTTCAATAATTTTCACTTTTAGTACGTAAAAAAACTTTCTTAGACAATTTTTAATGACGTTAGTTTCAAACAAAAAGAATTAGACAGTTTCACAAAAAAAAAATATTTTTCACTGTATGAAATGTCTTAGAATAATTTTTGAAAATTTTTTTTGATAAGAAAATTTTTTTCAATATTTTTCACTTTTAGTACGTAAAAAAACTTTCTTAGACAATTTTCAATGACGTTAGTTTCAACCAAAAAGAATTAGACAGTTTTGCAAAAAAAAATATTTTTCACTGTATGAAATGTCTTAGAAAAGTTTTTGAAAAAAATTTTCGAAAAAATAATTTTTTTTTGATAATCAAAACTTTTTGTGTGGGATAAAATTTCTTAGGCCATTTACAATAACTTTAGTCAAAAAAAATAATTAAAGTGCGACTCTAACTTAAAATATACGCTATCTCCTTAAATAAAGCAGCTACGAAGCTCTCAATGCAGGTATAAGCAAATCAATGAACTTTTATTAATTGACAAATTTTTAACTTGAAACCAAGTTTTAGTGGTGCTAACATGTTTTGGAATGATAAAACAATATTACTGAACATTAAAATAAACTTTTGCTTAATGAAAAAAAACTTTGAAAAATATTCGTGTAAGTTCGTCAGTTCGTTTAATTCGTCACTTTTTCTGTTTCCCCTGGGGTGAAGTTATCCAAGTTCTACTGTATAAGCTATTCAATGAACATGTTTTGAGATGATAAAACAATATTACTGAACATAAAAATAAACTTTTGCAGTATGAAAAAAACTTTGAAAAATTTTAAAAAAAATTCTTGTTCAATGAGTTATGAAATGTCTTATAAAAAATTTTATAAACGATTTTAAATTTTTTCAATAATGTTCACTTTTAGTACGTAAAACAACTTTCTTAGACAATTTTTAATGACGTTAAATTCAAACAAAAAAAATTGGATAGTTTCGCAAAAAAAAATTATTTTTCACTGTATGAAATGTCTTAGAAAAGTTTTTGAAAATTTTTTTTGAAAAGAAAATTTCATTCAATAATTTTCACTTTTAGAACGTAAAAAAACTTTCTTAGACAATTTTTAATGACGTTAGTTTCAAACAAAAAGAATTAGACAGTTTCGCAAAAAAAAATTATTTTTCACTGTATGAAATGTCTTAAAAAAATTTTTGAAAATTTTTTTTTGAAAAGAAAATTTTTTTCAATAATTTTTGCTTTTAGTACGTAAAAAAACTTTCTTAGACAATTTTTAATGACGTTAGTTTCAAACAAAAGGAATTAGACAGTTTCGCAAAAAAAAATTATTTTTCACTGTATGAAATGTCTTAGAAAAATTTTTTTGAAAAGACAATTTCTTTTCAATAATTTTCACTTTTAGTACGTAAAAAAACTTTCTTAGACAATTTTTAATGACGTTAGTTTCAAACAAAAAGAATTAGACAGTTTCGCAAAAAAAAATTATTTTTCACTGTATGAAATGTCTTAGAAGAATTTTTGAAAATTTTTTTTGAAAAGAAAGTTTTTTTCAATAATTTTCACTTTTAGTACGTAAAACAACTTTCTTAGACAATTTTTAATGACGTTAGTTTCAAACAAAAAGAATTGGATAGTTTCGCAAAAAAAATAATCTTTCACTGTATGAAATGTCTTAGAAAAATTTTTTTGAAAAGACAATTTTTTTTCAATAATTTTCACTTTTAGTACGTAAAAATTTTTCTTAGACAATTTTTAATGACGTTAGTTTCAAACAAAAAGAATTAGACAATTTCGCAAAAAGAAATTATTTTTCACTGTATGAAATGTCTTAGAAAAATTTTTGAAAAATTTTTTTGAAAAGACAATTTCTTTTCAATAATTTTCACTTTTAGTACGTAAAAAAACTTTCTTAGACAATTTTTAATGACGTTAGTTTCAAACAAAAAGAATTAGACAGTTTCGCAAAAAAAAATTATTTTTCACTGTATGAAATGTCTTAGAAAAATTTTTGAAAATTTTTTTTGAAAAGAAAGTTTTTTTCAATAATTTTCACATTTAGTACGTAAAAAAACTTTCTTAGACAATTTTTAATGACGTTAGTTTCAAACAAAAAGAATTGGATAGTTTCGCAAAAAAAAATTATTTTTCACTGTATGAAATGTCTTAGAAAAGTTTTTTTGAAAAGACAATTTTTTTTCATAAATTTTCACTTTTAGTACGTAAAAAAACTTTCTTAGACAATTTTTAATGACGTTAGTTTCAAACAAAAAGAATTGGATAGTTTTGCAAAAAAAAATTATTTTTCACTGTATGAAATGTATTAGAAAAATTTTTTTGAAAAGACAATTTTTTTTCAATAATTTTCACTTTTAGTACGTAAAAAAACTTTCTTAGACAATTTTTAATGACGTTAGTTTCAAACAAAAAGAACTAGACAGTTTCGCAAAAAAAAATTATTTTTCATTGTATGAAATGTCTTAGAAAAATTTTTGAAAATTTTTTTTGAAAAGAAAGTTTTTTTCAATAATTTTCACATTTAGGACGTAAAAAAACTTTCTTAGACAATTTTTAATGACGTTAGTTTCAAACAAAAAAAATTGGATAGTTTCGCAAAAAAAAATTATTTTTCACTGTATGAAATGTCTTGGAAAGATTTTTTTGAAATGACAATTTTTTTTCAATAATTTTCACTTTTAGTACGTAAGAAAACTTTCTTAGACAATTTTTAATGACGTTAGTTTCAAACAAAAAGAATTAGACAGTTTCGCAAAAAAAAATTATTTTTCACTGTATGAAATGTCTTAGAAAAATTTTTGAAAATTCTTTTTGAAAAGAAAATTTTTTTCAATAATTTTCACTTTTAGTACGTAAGAAAACTTTCTTAGACAATTTTTAATGACGCTAGTTTCAAACAAAAAGAATTAGACAGTTTCGCAAAAAAAAATTATATTTCACTGTATGAAATGTCTTAGAAAAATTTTTTTGAAAAAACAATTTTTTTTCAATAATTTTCACTTTTAGTACGTAAAAAACTTTCTTAGACAATTTTTAAAGACGTTAGTTTCAAACAAAAAGATTTAGACAGTTTCGCAAAAAAAAATTATTTTTCACAGTATGAAATGTCTTAGAAAAATTTTTAAAATTTTTTTTAAAAAGAAAATTTTTTTTCAATAATTTTCACTTTTAGTACGTAAAAAAACTTTCTTAGACAATTTTTAATGACGTTAGTTTCAAACAAAAAGAATTAGACAGTTTCGCAAAAAAAAATTATTTTTCACTGTATGAAACGTCTTAGAAAAATTTTTGAAAATTTTTTTGAAAAGACAATTTTTTTTCAATAATTTTCACTTTTAGTACGTAAAAAAACTTTCTTAGACAATTTTTAATGACGTTAGTTTCAAACAAAAAAAATTGGATAGTTTCGCAAAAAAAAATTATTTTTCACTGTATGAAATGTCTTAGAAAAATTTTTGAAAATTTTTTTTGAAATGAAAGTTTTTTTCAATAATTTTCACTTTTAGTACGTAAAAAACTTTCTTAGACAATTTTTAATGACGTTAGTTTCAAACAAAAAGAATTAGACAATTTCGCAAAAAAAAATTATTTTTCACTGTATGAAATGTCTTAGAATAATTTTTGAAAAAATTTTTCGAAAAAATAATTTTTTTTTGATAATTAAAACTTTTTGTGTGGGATAAAATTTCTTAGGCCATTTACAATAACTTTAGTCAAAAAAAATAATTAAAGTGCGACTCTAACTTAAAATATACGCTATCTCCTTAAATAAAGCAGCTACGAAGCTCTCAATGCAGGTATAAGCAAATCAATGAACTTTTATTAATTGACAAATTTTTAACTTGAAACCAAGTTTTAGTGGTGCTAACATGTTTTGGAATGATAAAACAATATTACTGAACATTAAAATAAACTTTTGCTTAATGAAAAAAAACTTTGAAAAATATTCGTGTAAGTTCGTCAGTTCGTTTAATTCGTCACTTTTTCTGTTTCCCCTGGGGTGAAGTTATCCAAGTTCTACTGTATAAGCTATTCAATGAACATGTTTTGAGATGATAAAACAATATTACTGAACATAAAAATAAACTTTTGCAGTATGAAAAAAACTTTGAAAAATTTAAAAAAAAATTCTTGTTCAATGAGTTATGAAATGTCTTATAAAAAATTTTATAAACGATTTTAAATTTTTTCAATAATGTTCACTTTTAGTACGTAAAACAACTTTCTTAGACAATTTTTAATGACGTTAAATTCAAACAAAAAAAATTGGATAGTTTCGCAAAAAAAAATTATTTTTCACTGTATGAAATGTCTTAGAAAAATTTTTGAAAATTTTTTTTGAAAAGAAAATTTCATTCAATAATTTTCACTTTTAGAACGTAAAAAAACTTTCTTAGACAATTTTTAATGACGTTAGTTTCAAACAAAAAGAATTAGACAGTTTCGCAAAAAAAAATTATTTTTCACTGTATGAAATGTCTTAAAAAAATTTTTGAAAATTTTTTTTTGAAAAGAAAATTTTTTTCAATAATTTTTGCTTTTAGTACGTAAAAAAACTTTCTTAGACAATTTTTAATGACGTTAGTTTCAAACAAAAGGAATTAGACAGTTTCGCAAAAAAAAATTATTTTTCACTGTATGAAATGTCTTAGAAAAATTTTTTTGAAAAGACAATTTCTTTTCAATAATTTTCACTTTTAGTACGTAAAAAAACTTTCTTAGACAATTTTTAATGACGTTAGTTTCAAACAAAAAGAATTAGACAGTTTCGCAAAAAAAAATTATTTTTCACTGTATGAAATGTCTTAGAAGAATTTTTGAAAATTTTTTTTGAAAAGAAAGTTTTTTTCAATAATTTTCACTTTTAGTACGTAAAACAACTTTCTTAGACAATTTTTAATGACGTTAGTTTCAAACAAAAAGAATTGGATAGTTTCGCAAAAAAAATAATCTTTCACTGTATGAAATGTCTTAGAAAAATTTTTTTGAAAAGACAATTTTTTTTCAATAATTTTCACTTTTAGTACGTAAAAATCTTTCTTAGACAATTTTTAATGACGTTAGTTTCAAACAAAAAGAATTAGACAATTTCGCAAAAAGAAATTATTTTTCACTGTATGAAATGTCTTAGAAAAATTTTTGAAAAATTTTTTTGAAAAGACAATTTCTTTTCAATAATTTTCACTTTTAGTACGTAAAAAAACTTTCTTAGACAATTTTTAATGACGTTAGTTTCAAACAAAAAGAATTAGACAGTTTCGCAAAAAAAAATTATTTTTCACTGTATGAAATGTCTTAGAAAAATTTTTGAAAATTTTTTTTGAAAAGAAAGTTTTTTTCAATAATTTTCACATTTAGTACGTAAAAAAACTTTCTTAGACAATTTTTAATGACGTTAGTTTCAAACAAAAAGAATTGGATAGTTTCGCAAAAAAAAATTATTTTTCACTGTATGAAATGTCTTAGAAAAGTTTTTTTGAAAAGACAATTTTTTTTCATAAATTTTCACTTTTAGTACGTAAAAAAACTTTCTTAGACAATTTTTAATGACGTTAGTTTCAAACAAAAAGAATTGGATAGTTTTGCAAAAAAAAATTATTTTTCACTGTATGAAATGTATTAGAAAAATTTTTTTGAAAAGACAATTTTTTTTCAATAATTTTCACTTTTAGTACGTAAAAAAACTTTCTTAGACAATTTTTAATGACGTTAGTTTCAAACAAAAAGAATTAGACAGTTTCGCAAAAAAAAATTATTTTTCATTGTATGAAATGTCTTAGAAAAATTTTTGAAAATTTTTTTTGAAAAGAAAGTTTTTTTCAATAATTTTCACATTTAGGACGTAAAAAAACTTTCTTAGACAATTTTTAATGACGTTAGTTTCAAACAAAAAAAATTGGATAGTTTCGCAAAAAAAAATTATTTTTCACTGTATGAAATGTCTTGGAAAAATTTTTTTGAAATGACAATTTTTTTTCAATAATTTTCACTTTTAGTACGTAAGAAAACTTTCTTAGACAATTTTTAATGACGTTAGTTTCAAACAAAAAGAATTAGACAGTTTCGCAAAAAAAAATTATTTTTCACTGTATGAAATGTCTTAGAAAAATTTTTGAAAATTCTTTTTGAAAAGAAAATTTTTTTCAATAATTTTCACTTTTAGTACGTAAGAAAACTTTCTTAGACAATTTTTAATGACGCTAGTTTCAAACAAAAAGAATTAGACAGTTTCGCAAAAAAAAATTATATTTCACTGTATATGAAATGTCTTAGAAAAATTTTTTTGAAAAAACAATTTTTTTTCAATAATTTTCACTTTTAGTACGTAAAAAACTTTCTTAGACAATTTTTAAAGACGTTAGTTTCAAACAAAAAGAATTAGACAGTTTCGCAAAAAAAAATTATTTTTCACTGTATGAAATGTCTTAGAAAAATTTTTGAAAATTTTTTTTGAAAAGACAATTTTTTTCAATAATTTTCACATTTAGTACGTAAAAAAACTTTCTTAGACAATTTTTAATGACGTTAGTTTCAAACAAAAAGAATTGGATAGTTTCACAAAAAAAAAATATTTTTCACTGTATGAAACGTCTTAGAATAATTTTTGAAAATTTTTTTTGAAAAGAAAATTTTTTTCAATATTTTTCACTTTTAGTACGTAAAAAAACTTTCTTAGACAATTTTCAATGACGTTAGTTTCAACCAAAAAGAATTAGACAGTTTTGCAAAAAAAAATATTTTTCACTGTATGAAATGTCTTAGAAAAATTTTTGAAAAAAATTTTCGAAAAAATAATTTTTTTTTGATAATCAAAACTTTTTGTGTGGGATAAAATTTCTTAGGCCATTTACAATAACTTTAGTCAAAAAAAATAATTAAAGTGCGACTCTAACTTAAAATATACGCTATCTCCTTAAATAAAGCAGCTACGAAGCTCTCAATGCAGGTATAAGCAAATCAATGAACTTTTATTAATTGACAAATTTTTAACTTGAAACCAAGTTTTAGTGGTGCTAACATGTTTTGGAATGATAAAACAATATTACTGAACATTAAAATAAACTTTTGCTTAATGAAAAAAAACTTTGAAAAATATTCGTGTAAGTTCGTCAGTTCGTTTAATTCGTCACTTTTTCTGTTTCCCCTGGGGTGAAGTTATCCAAGTTCTACTGTATAAGCTATTCAATGAACATGTTTTGAGATGATAAAACAATATTACTGAACATAAAAATAAACTTTTGCAGTATGAAAAAAACTTTGAAAAATTTTAAAAAAAATTCTTGTTCAATGAGTTATGAAATGTCTTATAAAAAATTTTATAAACGATTTTAAATTTTTTCAATAATGTTCACTTTTAGTACGTAAAACAACTTTCTTAGACAATTTTTAATGACGTTAAATTCAAACAAAAAAAATTGGATAGTTTCGCAAAAAAAAATTATTTTTCACTGTATGAAATGTCTTAGAAAAATTTTTGAAAATTTTTTTTGAAAAGAAAATTTCATTCAATAATTTTCACTTTTAGAACGTAAAAAAACTTTCTTAGACAATTTTTAATGACGTTAGTTTCAAACAAAAATTTTTTTTGAAAAGAAAATTTCATTCAATAATTTTCACTTTTAGAACGTAAGAAAACTTTCTTAGACAATTTTTAATGACGCTAGTTTCAAACAAAAAGAATTAGACAGTTTCGCAAAAAAAAATTATTTTTCACTGTATGAAATGTCTTAAAAAAATTTTTGAAAATTTTTTTTTGAAAAGAAAATTTTTTTCAATAATTTTTGCTTTTAGTACGTAAAAAAACTTTCTTAGACAATTTTTAATGACGTTAGTTTCAAACAAAAGGAATTAGACAGTTTCACAAAAAAAAATTATTTTTCACTGTATGAAATGTCTTAGAAAAATTTTTTTGAAAAGACAATTTCTTTTCAATAATTTTCACTTTTAGTACGTAAAAAAACTTTCTTAGACAATTTTTAATGACGTTAGTTTCAAACAAAAAGAATTAGACAATTTCGCAAAAAGAAATTATTTTTCACTGTATGAAATGTCTTAGAAAAATTTTTGAAAAATTTTTTTGAAAAGACAATTTCTTTTCAATAATTTTCACTTTTAGTACGTAAAAAAACTTTCTTAGACAATTTTTAATGACGTTAGTTTCAAACAAAAAGAATTAGACAGTTTCGCAAAAAAAAATTATTTTTCACTGTATGAAATGTCTTGGAAAAATTTTTGAAAATTTTTTTTGAAAAGAAAGTTTTTTTCAATAATTTTCACATTTAGTACGTAAAAAAACTTTCTTAGACAATTTTTAATGACGTTAGTTTCAAACAAAAAGAATTGGATAGTTTCGCAAAAAAAAATTATTTTTCACTGTATGAAATGTCTTAGAAAAGTTTTTTTGAAAAGACAATTTTTTTTCATAAATTTTCACTTTTAGTACGTAAAAAAACTTTCTTAGACAATTTTTAATGACGTTAGTTTCAAACAAAAAGAATTGGATAGTTTTGCAAAAAAAAATTATTTTTCACTGTATGAAATGTATTAGAAAAATTTTTTTGAAAAGACAATTTTTTTTCAATAATTTTCACTTTTAGTACGTAAAAAAACTTTCTTAGACAATTTTTAATGACGTTAGTTTCAAACAAAAAGAACTAGACAGTTTCGCAAAAAAAAATTATTTTTCATTGTATGAAATGTCTTAGAAAAATTTTTGAAAATTTTTTTTGAAAAGAATGTTTTTTTCAATAATTTTCACATTTAGGACGTAAAAAAACTTTCTTAGACAATTTTTAATGACGTTAGTTTCAAACAAAAAAAATTGGATAGTTTCGCAAAAAAAAATTATTTTTCACTGTATGAAATGTCTTGGAAAAATTTTTTTGAAATGACAATTTTTTTTCAATAATTTTCACTTTTAGTACGTAAGAAAACTTTCTTAGACAATTTTTAATGACGTTAGTTTCAAACAAAAAGAATTAGACAGTTTCGCAAAAAAAAATTATTTTTCACTGTATGAAATGTCTTAGAAAAATTTTTGAAAATTCTTTTTGAAAAGAAAATTTTTTTCAATAATTTTCACTTTTAGTACGTAAGAAAACTTTCTTAGACAATTTTTAATGACGCTAGTTTCAAACAAAAAGAATTAGACAGTTTCGCAAAAAAAAATTATATTTCACTGTATGAAATGTCTTAGAAAAATTTTTTTGAAAAAACAATTTTTTTTCAATAATTTTCACTTTAAGTACGTAAAAAACTTTCTTAGACAATTTTTAAAGACGTTAGTTTCAAACAAAAAGATTTAGACAGTTTCGCAAAAAAAAGTTATTTTTCACTGTATGAAATGTCTTAGAAAAATTTTTGAAAATTTTTTTTGAAAAGAAAATTTTTTTCAATAATTCTCACTTTTAGTACGTAAAAAAACTTTCTTAGACAATTTTTAATGACGTTAGTTTCAAACAAAAAAAATTAGACAGTTTTGCAAAAAAAAATTGTTTTTTACTGTATGAAATGTCTTAAAATAACTTTTGAAAATTTTTTTTGAAAAGAAAATTTTTTTCAATAATTTTCACTTTTAGTACGTAAAAAAACTTTCTTAGACAATTTTTAATGACGTTAGTTTCAACCAAAAAGAATTAAACAGTTTTGCAAAAAAAAATTGTTTTTCACTGTATGAAATGTCTTAGAAAAATTTTTTTGAAAAGACAATTTCTTTTCAATAATTTTCACTTTTAGTACGTAAAAAAACTTTCTTAGACAATTTTTAATGACGTTAGTTTCAAACAAAAAGAATTAGACAGTTTCGCAAAAAAAAATTATTTTTCACTGTATGAAATGTCTTAGAAAAATTTTTAAAATTTTTTTTAAAAAGAAAACTTTTTTTCAATAATTTTCACTTTTAGTACGTAAAAAAACTTTCTTAGACAATTTTTAATGACGTTAGTTTCAAACAAAAAGAATTAGACAGTTTCGCAAAAAAAAATTATTTTTCACTGTATGAAACGTCTTAGAAAAATTTTTGAAAATTTTTTTTGAAAAGAAAATTTTTTTCAATAATTTTCACTTTTAGTACGTAAAAAAACTTTCTTAGACAATTTTTAATGACGTTAGTTTCAACCAAAAAGAATAAGACAGTTTTGCAAAAAAAAATTATTTTTCACTGTATGAAATGTCTTAGAAAAATTTTTTTGAAAAGACAATTTTTTTTCAATAATTTTCACTTTTAGTACGTAAAAAAACTTTCTTAGACAATTTTTAATGACGTTAGTTTCAAACAAAAAAAATTGGATAGTTTCGCAAAAAAAAATTATTTTTCACTGTATGAAATGTCTTAGAAAAATTTTTGAAAATTTTTTTTGAAATGAAAATTTTTTTCAATAATTTTCACTTTTAGTACATAAAAAACTTTCTTAGACAATTTTTAATGACGTTAGTTTCAAACAAAAAGAATTAGACAATTTCGCAAAAAAAAATTATTTTTCACTGTATGAAATGTCTTAGAATAATTTTTGAAAAAAATTTTCGAAAAAATAATTTTTTTTTGATAATCAAAACTTTTTGTGTGGGATAAAATTTCTTAGGCCATTTACAATAACTTTAGTAAAAAAAAAAAATTAAAGTGCGACTTTAACTTAAAATATACGCTATCTCCTTAAATAAAGCAGCTACGAAGCTCTCAATGCAGGTATAAGCAAATCAATGAACTTTTATTAATTGACAATTTTTTAACTTGAAACCAAGTTTTAGTGGTGCTAACATGTTTTGGATTGATAAAACAATATTACTGAACATTAAAATAAACTTTTGCATTATGAAAAAGAACTTTGAAAAACATTCGTGTAAGTTCGTCAGTTCGTTTAATTCGTCACTTTTTCTGTTTCCCCTGGGGTGAAGTTATCCAAGTTCTACTGTATAAGCAATTCAATGAACATGTTTTGAGATGATAAAACAATATTACTGAACATAAAAATAAACTTTTGCAGTATGAAAAAAACTTTGAAAAATTTTGAAAAAATTTTTTGTTCAATGAGTTATGAAATGTCTTATAAAAAATTTTACAAACGATTTTAAATTTTTTCAATAATGTTCACTTTTAGTACGTAAAAAAACTTTCTTAGACAATTTTTAATGACGTTAGTTTCAAACAAAAAGAATTAGACAGCTTCGCAAAAAAAAATTATTTTTCACTGTATGAAATGTCTTAGAATAATTTTTGAAAATTTTTTTTGAAAAGAAAATTTTTTTCAATATTTTTCACTTTTAGTACGTAAAAAAACTTTCTTAGACAATTTTTAATGACGTTAGTTTCAACCAAGAAGAATTAGACAGTTTTGCAAAAAAAAATATTTTTCACTGTATGAAATGTCTTAGAATAATTTTTGAAAAAATTTTCGAAAAAATAATTTTTTTTTGATAATCAAAACTTTTTGTGTGGGATAAAATTTCTTAGGCCATTTACAATAACTTTAGTAAAAAAAAAAAATTAAAGTGCGACTTTAACTTAAAATATACGCTATCTCCTTAAATAAAGCAGCTACGAAGCTCTCAATGCAGGTATAAGCAAATCAATGAACTTTTATTAATTGACAATTTTTTAACTTGAAACCAAGTTTTAGTGGTGCTAACATGTTTTGGATTGATAAAACAATATTACTGAACATTAAAATAAACTTTTGCATTATGAAAAAGAACTTTGAAAAACATTCGTGTAAGTTCGTCAGTTCGTTTAATTCGTCACTTTTTCTGTTTCCCCTGGGGTGAAGTTATCCAAGTTCTACTGTATAAGCAATTCAATGAACATGTTTTGAGATGATAAAACAATATTACTGAACATAAAAATAAACTTTTGCAGTATGAAAAAAACTTTGAAAAATTTTGAAAAAAATTTTTGTTCAATGAGTTATGAAATGTCTTATAAAAAATTTTACAAACGATTTTAAATTTTTTCAATAATGTTCACTTTTAGTACGTAAAAAAACTTTCTTAGACAATTTTTAATGACGTTAGTTTCAAACAAAAAGAATTGGATAGTTTCGCAAAAAAAAATTATTTTTCACTGTTTGAAATGTCTTAGAAAAATTTTTTTGAAAAGACAATTTTTTTTCAATAATTTTCACTTTTAGTACGTAAAACAACTTTCTTAGACAATTTTTAATGACGTTAGTTTCAAACAAAAAGAATTAGACAGTTTCGCAAAAAAAAATTATTTTTCACTGTATGAAATGTCTTAGAAAAATTTTTGAAAATTTTTTTTGAAAAGAAAGTTTTTTTCAATAATTTTCACATTTAGTACGTAAAAAAACTTTCTTAGACAATTTTTAATGACGTTAGTTTCAAACAAAAAGAATTGGATAGTTTCGCAAAAAAAAATTATTTTTCACTGTATGAAATGTCTTAGAAAATTTTTTTTGAAAAGACAATTTTTTTTCAATAATTTTCACTTTTAGTACGTAAAAAAACTTTCTTAGACAATTTTTAATGACGTTAGTTTCAAACAAAAAGAATTAGACAGTTTCGCAAAAAAAAATTATTTTTCACTGTATGAAGTGACAATGTAATGTCTTAGAAAAATTTTTGAAAATTTTTTTTGAAAAGAAAATTTTTTTCAATAATTTTCACTTTTAGTACGTAAAAAAACTTTCTTAGACAATTTTTAATGACGTTAGTTTCAAACAAAAAGAATTAGACAGTTTCGCAAAAAAAAAATTATTTTTCACTGTATGAAATGTCTTAGAAATTTTTTGAAAATTTTTTTTGAAAAGAAAATTTTTTTCAATAATTTTCACTTTTAGTACGTAAAAAAACTTTCTTAGACAATTTTTAATGACGTTAGTTTCAAACAAAAAGAACTAGACAGTTTCGCAAAAAAAAATTATTTTTCACTGTATGAAATGTCTTAGAATAATTTTTGAAAATTTTTTTTGAAAAGAAAGTTTTTTTTCAATAATTTTCACTTTTAGTACGTAAAAAAACTTTCTTAGACAATTTTTAATGACGTTAGTTTCAAACAAAAAGAATTAGACAGTTTCGCAAAAAAAAATTATTTTTCGCTGTATGAAATGTCTTAGAACAATTTTTGAAAATTTTTTTTGAAAAGAAAATTTTTTTCAATAATTTTCACTTTTAGTACGTAAAAAAACTTTCTTAGACAATTTTTAATGACGTTAGTTTCAAACAAAAAGAATTAGACAGTTTCGCAAAAAAAAATTATTTTTCACTGTATGAAACGTCTTAGAATAATTTTTGAAAATTTTTTTTGAAAAGAAAATTTTTTTCAATAATTTTCACTTTTAGTACGTAAAAAAACTTTCTTAGACAATTTTTAATGACGTTAGTTTCAACCAAAAAGAATAAGACAGTTTTGCAAAAAAAAATTATTTTTCACTGTATGAAATGTCTTAGAAAAATTTTTTTGAAAAGACAATTTTTTTTCAATAATTTTCACTTTTAGTACGTAAAAAAACTTTCTTAGACAATTTTTAATGACGTTAGTTTCAAACAAAAAAAATTGGATAGTTTCGCAAAAAAAAATTATTTTTCACTGTATGAAATGTCTTAGAAAAATTTTTGAAAATTTTTTTTGAAATGAAAATTTTTTTCAATAATTTTCACTTTTAGTACGTAAAAAACTTTCTTAGACAATTTTTAATGACGTTAGTTTCAAACAAAAATTTTTTTTGAAAAGAAAATTTTTTTCAATAATTTTCACTTTTAGTACGTAAAAAAACTTTCTTAGACAATTTTTAATGACGTTAGTTTCAAACAAAAAAAATTGGATAATTTCGCAAAAAAAAATTATTTTTCACTGTATGAAATGTCTTAGAAAAATTTTTGAAAATTTTTTTTGAAATGAAAATTTTTTTCAATAATTTTCACTTTTAGTACGTAAAAAACTTTCTTAGACAATTTTTAATGACGTTAGTTTCAAACAAAAAGAATTAGACAATTTCGCAAAAAAAAATTATTTTTCACTGTATGAAATGTCTTAGAAAAATTTTTGAAAAATTTTTTTGAAAAGACAATTTCTTTTCAATAATTTTCACTTTTAGTACGTAAAAAAACTTTCTTAGACAATTTTTAATGACGTTAGTTTCAAACAAAAAGAATTAGACAGTTTCGCAAAAAAAAATTATATTTCACTGTATGAAATGTCTTAGAAAAATTTTTTTGAAAAAACAATTTTTTTTCAATAATTTTCACTTTTAGTACGTAAAAAACTTTCTTAGACAATTTTTAAAGACGTTAGTTTCAAACAAAAAGATTTAGACAGTTTCGCAAAAAAAAGTTATTTTTCACTGTATGAAATGTCTTAGAAAAATTTTTGAAAATTTTTTTTGAAAAGAAAATTTTTTTCAATAATTTTCACTTTTAGTACGTAAAAAAACTTTCTTAGACAATTTTTAATGACGTTAGTTTCAAACAAAAAAAATTAGACAGTTTTGCAAAAAAAAATTGTTTTTTACTGTATGAAATGTCTTAAAATAACTTTTGAAAATTTTTTTTGAAAAGAAAATTTCTTTTCAATAATTTTCACTTTTAGTACGTAAAAAAACTTTCTTAGACAATTTTTAATGACGTTAGTTTCAAACAAAAAGAATTAGACAGTTTCGCAAAAAAAAATTATTTTTCACTGTATGAAACGTCTTAGAAAAATTTTTGAAAATTTTTTTGAAAAGACAATTTTTTTTCAATAATTTTCACTTTTAGTACGTAAAAAAACTTTCTTAGACAATTTTTAATGACGTTAGTTTCAAACAAAAAAAATTGGATAGTTTCGCAAAAAAAAATTATTTTTCACTGTATGAAATGTCTTAGAAAAATTTTTGAAAATTTTTTTTGAAATGAAAGTTTTTTTCAATAATTTTCACTTTTAGTACGTAAAAAACTTTCTTAGACAATTTTTAATGACGTTAGTTTCAAACAAAAAGAATTAGACAATTTCGCAAAAAAAAATTATTTTTCACTGTATGAAATGTCTTAGAATAATTTTTGAAAAAATTTTTCGAAAAAATAATTTTTTTTTGATAATCAAAACTTTTTGTGTGGGATAAAATTTCTTAGGCCATTTACAATAACTTTAGTCAAAAAAAATAATTAAAGTGCGACTCTAACTTAAAATATACGCTATCTCCTTAAATAAAGCAGCTACGAAGCTCTCAATGCAGGTATAAGCAAATCAATGAACTTTTATTAATTGACAAATTTTTAACTTGAAACCAAGTTTTAGTGGTGCTAACATGTTTTGAAATGATAAAACAATATTACTGAACATTAAAATAAACTTTTGCTTAATGAAAAAAAACTTTGAAAAATATTCGTGTAAGTTCGTCAGTTCGTTTAATTCGTCACTTTTTCTGTTTCCCCTGGGGTGAAGTTATCCAAGTTCTACTGTATAAGCTATTCAATGAACATGTTTTGAGATGATAAAACAATATTACTGAACATAAAAATAAACTTTTGCAGTATGAAAAAAACTTTGAAAAATTTAAAAAAAAATTCTTGTTCAATGAGTTATGAAATGTCTTATAAAAAATTTTATAAACGATTTTAAATTTTTTCAATAATGTTCACTTTTAGTACGTAAAACAACTTTCTTAGACAATTTTTAATGACGTTAAATTCAAACAAAAAAAATTGGATAGTTTCGCAAAAAAAAATTATTTTTCACTGTATGAAATGTCTTAGAAAAATTTTTGAAAATTTTTTTTGAAAAGAAAATTTCATTCAATAATTTTCACTTTTAGAACGTAAAAAAACTTTCTTAGACAATTTTTAATGACGTTAGTTTCAAACAAAAAGAATTAGACAGTTTCGCAAAAAAAAATTATTTTTCACTGTATGAAATGTCTTAAAAAAATTTTTGAAAATTTTTTTTTGAAAAGAAAATTTTTTTCAATAATTTTTGCTTTTAGTACGTAAAAAAACTTTCTTAGACAATTTTTAATGACGTTAGTTTCAAACAAAAGGAATTAGACAGTTTCGCAAAAAAAAATTATTTTTCACTGTATGAAATGTCTTAGAAAAATTTTTTTGAAAAGACAATTTCTTTTCAATAATTTTCACTTTTAGTACGTAAAAAAACTTTCTTAGACAATTTTTAATGACGTTAGTTTCAAACAAAAAGAATTAGACAGTTTCGCAAAAAAAAATTATTTTTCACTGTATGAAATGTCTTAGAAAAATTTTTGAAAATTTTTTTTGAAAAGAAAGTTTTTTTCAATAATTTTCACATTTAGTACGTAAAAAAACTTTCTTAGACAATTTTTAATGACGTTAGTTTCAAACAAAAAGAATTGGATAGTTTCGCAAAAAAAAATTATTTTTCACTGTATGAAATGTCTTAGAAAAGTTTTTTTGAAAAGACAATTTTTTTTCATAAATTTTCACTTTTAGTACGTAAAAAAACTTTCTTAGACAATTTTTAATGACGTTAGTTTCAAACAAAAAGAATTGGATAGTTTTGCAAAAAAAAATTATTTTTCACTGTATGAAATGTATTAGAAAAATTTTTTTGAAAAGACAATTTTTTTTCAATAATTTTCACTTTTAGTACGTAAAAAAACTTTCTTAGACAATTTTTAATGACGTTAGTTTCAAACAAAAAGAATTAGACAGTTTCGCAAAAAAAAATTATTTTTCATTGTATGAAATGTCTTAGAAAAATTTTTGAAAATTTTTTTTGAAAAGAAAGTTTTTTTCAATAATTTTCACATTTAGGACGTAAAAAAACTTTCTTAGACAATTTTTAATGACGTTAGTTTCAAACAAAAAAAATTGGATAGTTTCGCAAAAAAAAATTATTTTTCACTATATGAAATGTCTTGGAAAAATTTTTTTGAAATGACAATTTTTTTTCAATAATTTTCACTTTTAGTACGTAAGAAAACTTTCTTAGACAATTTTTAATGACGTTAGTTTCAAACAAAAAGAATTAGACAGTTTCGCAAAAAAAAATTATTTTTCACTGTATGAAATGTCTTAGAAAAATTTTTGAAAATTCTTTTTGAAAAGAAAATTTTTTTCAATAATTTTCACTTTTAGTACGTAAGAAAACTTTCTTAGACAATTTTTAATGACGCTAGTTTCAAACAAAAAGAATTAGACAGTTTCGCAAAAAAAAATTATATTTCACTGTATGAAATGTCTTAGAAAAATTTTTTTGAAAAAACAATTTTTTTTCAATAATTTTCACTTTTAGTACGTAAAAAACTTTCTTAGACAATTTTTAAAGACGTTAGTTTCAAACAAAAAGAATTAGACAGTTTCGCAAAAAAAAATTATTTTTCACTGTATGAAATGTCTTAGAAAAATTTTTGAAAATTTTTTTTGAAAAGACAATTTTTTTCAATAATTTTCACTTTTAGTACGTAAAAAAACTTTCTTAGACAATTTTTAATGACGTTAGTTTCAAACAAAAAGAATTAGACAGTTTCACAAAAAAAAAATATTTTTCACTGTATGAAATGTCTTAGAATAATTTTTGAAAATTTTTTTTGAAAAGAAAATTTTTTTCAATATTTTTCACTTTTAGTACGTAAAAAAACTTTCTTAGACAATTTTCAATGACGTTAGTTTCAACCAAAAAGAATTAGACAGTTTTGCAAAAAAAAATATTTTTCACTGTATGAAATGTCTTAGAAAAATTTTTGAAAAAAATTTTCGAAAAAATAATTTTTTTTTGATAATCAAAACTTTTTGTGTGGGATAAAATTTCTTAGGCCATTTACAATAACTTTAGTCAAAAAAAATAATTAAAGTGCGACTCTAACTTAAAATATACGCTATCTCCTTAAATAAAGCAGCTACGAAGCTCTCAATGCAGGTATAAGCAAATCAATGAACTTTTATTAATTGACAAATTTTTAACTTGAAACCAAGTTTTAGTGGTGCTAACATGTTTTGGAATGATAAAACAATATTACTGAACATTAAAATAAACTTTTGCTTAATGAAAAAAAACTTTGAAAAATATTCGTGTAAGTTCGTCAGTTCGTTTAATTCGTCACTTTTTCTGTTTCCCCTGGGGTGAAGTTATCCAAGTTCTACTGTATAAGCTATTCAATGAACATGTTTTGAGATGATAAAACAATATTACTGAACATAAAAATAAACTTTTGCAGTATGAAAAAAACTTTGAAAAATTTTAAAAAAAATTCTTGTTCAATGAGTTATGAAATGTCTTATAAAAAATTTTATAAACGATTTTAAATTTTTTCAATAATGTTCACTTTTAGTACGTAAAACAACTTTCTTAGACAATTTTTAATGACGTTAAATTCAAACAAAAAAAATTGGATAGTTTCGCAAAAAAAAATTATTTTTCACTGTATGAAATGTCTTAGAAAAATTTTTGAAAATTTTTTTTGAAAAGAAAATTTCATTCAATAATTTTCACTTTTAGAACGTAAAAAAACTTTCTTAGACAATTTTTAATGACGTTAGTTTCAAACAAAAAGAATTAGACAGTTTCGCAAAAAAAAATTATTTTTCACTGTATGAAATGTCTTAAAAAAATTTTTGAAAATTTTTTTTTGAAAAGAAAATTTTTTTCAATAACTTTTGCTTTTAGTACGTAAAAAAACTTTCTTAGACAATTTTTAATGACGTTAGTTTCAAACAAAAGGAATTAGACAGTTTCGCAAAAAAAAATTATTTTTCACTGTATGAAATGTCTTAGAAAAATTTTTTTGAAAAGACAATTTCTTTTCAATAATTTTCACTTTTAGTACGTAAAAAAACTTTCTTAGACAATTTTTAATGACGTTAGTTTCAAACAAAAAGAATTAGACAGTTTCGCAAAAAAAAATTATTTTTCACTGTATGAAATGTCTTAGAAGAATTTTTGAAAATTTTTTTTGAAAAGAAAGTTTTTTTCAATAATTTTCACTTTTAGTACGTAAAACAACTTTCTTAGACAATTTTTAATGACGTTAGTTTCAAACAAAAAGAATTGGATAGTTTCGCAAAAAAAATAATCTTTCACTGTATGAAATGTCTTAGAAAAATTTTTTTGAAAAGACAATTTTTTTTCAATAATTTTCACTTTTAGTACGTAAAAATCTTTCTTAGACAATTTTTAATGACGTTAGTTTCAAACAAAAAGAATTAGACAATTTCGCAAAAAGAAATTATTTTTCACTGTATGAAATGTCTTAGAAAAATTTTTGAAAAATTTTTTTGAAAAGACAGTTTCTTTTCAATAATTTTCACTTTTAGTACGTAAAAAAACTTTCTTAGACAATTTTTAATGACGTTAGTTTCAAACAAAAAGAATTAGACAGTTTCGCAAAAAAAAATTATTTTTCACTGTATGAAATGTCTTAGAAAAATTTTTGAAAATTTTTTTTGAAAAGAAAGTTTTTTTCAATAATTTTCACATTTAGTACGTAAAAAAACTTTCTTAGACAATTTTTAATGACGTTAGTTTCAAACAAAAAGAATTGGATAGTTTCGCAAAAAAAAATTATTTTTCACTGTATGAAATGTCTTAGAAAAGTTTTTTTGAAAAGACAATTTTTTTT
This sequence comes from Aplidium turbinatum, assembly GCF_918807975.1. NCBI lineage: Eukaryota > Metazoa > Chordata > Ascidiacea > Aplousobranchia > Polyclinidae > Aplidium > Aplidium turbinatum. The sequence continues at coordinate 359,469 of NC_137486.1, forward strand.
CATAAATTTTCACTTTTAGTACGTAAAAAAACTTTCTTAGACAATTTTTAATGACGTTAGTTTCAAACAAAAAGAATTGGATAGTTTTGCAAAAAAAAATTATTTTTCACTGTATGAAATGTATTAGAAAAATTTTTTTGAAAAGACAATTTTTTTTCAATAATTTTCACTTTTAGTACGTAAAAAAACTTTCTTAGACAATTTTTAATGACGTTAGTTTCAAACAAAAAGAATTAGACAGTTTCGCAAAAAAAAATTATTTTTCATTGTATGAAATGTCTTAGAAAAATTTTTGAAAATTTTTTTTGAAAAGAAAGTTTTTTTCAATAATTTTCACATTTAGGACGTAAAAAAACTTTCTTAGACAATTTTTAATGACGTTAGTTTCAAACAAAAAAAATTGGATAGTTTCGCAAAAAAAAATTATTTTTCACTATATGAAATGTCTTGGAAAAATTTTTTTGAAATGACAATTTTTTTTCAATAATTTTCACTTTTAGTACGTAAGAAAACTTTCTTAGACAATTTTTAATGACGTTAGTTTCAAACAAAAAGAATTAGACAGTTTCGCAAAAAAAAATTATTTTTCACTGTATGAAATGTCTTAGAAAAATTTTTGAAAATTCTTTTTGAAAAGAAAATTTTTTTCAATAATTTTCACTTTTAGTACGTAAGAAAACTTTCTTAGACAATTTTTAATGACGCTAGTTTCAAACAAAAAGAATTAGACAGTTTCGCAAAAAAAAATTATATTTCACTGTATGAAATGTCTTAGAAAAATTTTTTTGAAAAAACAATTTTTTTTCAATAATTTTCACTTTTAGTACGTAAAAAACTTTCTTAGACAATTTTTAAAGACGTTAGTTTCAAACAAAAAGAATTAGACAGTTTCGCAAAAAAAAATTATTTTTCACTGTATGAAATGTCTTAGAAAAATTTTTGAAAATTTTTTTTGAAAAGACAATTTTTTTCAATAATTTTCACTTTTAGTACGTAAAAAAACTTTCTTAGACAATTTTTAATGACGTTAGTTTCAAACAAAAAGAATTAGACAGTTTCACAAAAAAAAAATATTTTTCACTGTATGAAATGTCTTAGAATAATTTTTGAAAATTTTTTTTGAAAAGAAAATTTTTTTCAATATTTTTCACTTTTAGTACGTAAAAAAACTTTCTTAGACAATTTTCAATGACGTTAGTTTCAACCAAAAAGAATTAGACAGTTTTGCAAAAAAAAATATTTTTCACTGTATGAAATGTCTTAGAAAAATTTTTGAAAAAAATTTTCGAAAAAATAATTTTTTTTTGATAATCAAAACTTTTTGTGTGGGATAAAATTTCTTAGGCCATTTACAATAACTTTAGTCAAAAAAAATAATTAAAGTGCGACTCTAACTTAAAATATACGCTATCTCCTTAAATAAAGCAGCTACGAAGCTCTCAATGCAGGTATAAGCAAATCAATGAACTTTTATTAATTGACAAATTTTTAACTTGAAACCAAGTTTTAGTGGTGCTAACATGTTTTGGAATGATAAAACAATATTACTGAACATTAAAATAAACTTTTGCTTAATGAAAAAAAACTTTGAAAAATATTCGTGTAAGTTCGTCAGTTCGTTTAATTCGTCACTTTTTCTGTTTCCCCTGGGGTGAAGTTATCCAAGTTCTACTGTATAAGCTATTCAATGAACATGTTTTGAGATGATAAAACAATATTACTGAACATAAAAATAAACTTTTGCAGTATGAAAAAAACTTTGAAAAATTTAAAAAAAAATTCTTGTTCAATGAGTTATGAAATGTCTTATAAAAAATTTTATAAACGATTTTAAATTTTTTCAATAATGTTCACTTTTAGTACGTAAAACAACTTTCTTAGACAATTTTTAATGACGTTAAATTCAAACAAAAAAAATTGGATAGTTTCGCAAAAAAAAATTATTTTTCACTGTATGAAATGTCTTAGAAAAATTTTTGAAAATTTTTTTTGAAAAGAAAATTTCATTCAATAATTTTCACTTTTAGAACGTAAAAAAACTTTCTTAGACAATTTTTAATGACGTTAGTTTCAAACAAAAAGAATTAGACAGTTTCGCAAAAAAAAATTATTTTTCACTGTATGAAATGTCTTAAAAAAATTTTTGAAAATTTTTTTTTGAAAAGAAAATTTTTTTCAATAATTTTTGCTTTTAGTACGTAAAAAAACTTTCTTAGACAATTTTTAATGACGTTAGTTTCAAACAAAAGGAATTAGACAGTTTCGCAAAAAAAAATTATTTTTCACTGTATGAAATGTCTTAGAAAAATTTTTTTGAAAAGACAATTTCTTTTCAATAATTTTCACTTTTAGTACGTAAAAAAACTTTCTTAGACAATTTTTAATGACGTTAGTTTCAAACAAAAAGAATTAGACAGTTTCGCAAAAAAAAATTATTTTTCACTGTATGAAATGTCTTAGAAGAATTTTTGAAAATTTTTTTTGAAAAGAAAGTTTTTTTCAATAATTTTCACTTTTAGTACGTAAAACAACTTTCTTAGACAATTTTTAATGACGTTAGTTTCAAACAAAAAGAATTGGATAGTTTCGCAAAAAAAATAATCTTTCACTGTATGAAATGTCTTAGAAAAATTTTTTTGAAAAGACAATTTTTTTTCAATAATTTTCACTTTTAGTACGTAAAAATCTTTCTTAGACAATTTTTAATGACGTTAGTTTCAAACAAAAAGAATTAGACAATTTCGCAAAAAGAAATTATTTTTCACTGTATGAAATGTCTTAGAAAAATTTTTGAAAAATTTTTTTGAAAAGACAATTTCTTTTCAATAATTTTCACTTTTAGTACGTAAAAAAACTTTCTTAGACAATTTTTAATGACGTTAGTTTCAAACAAAAAGAATTAGACAGTTTCGCAAAAAAAAATTATTTTTCACTGTATGAAATGTCTTAGAAAAATTTTTGAAAATTTTTTTTGAAAAGAAAGTTTTTTTCAATAATTTTCACATTTAGTACGTAAAAAAACTTTCTTAGACAATTTTTAATGACGTTAGTTTCAAACAAAAAGAATTGGATAGTTTCGCAAAAAAAAATTATTTTTCACTGTATGAAATGTCTTAGAAAAGTTTTTTTGAAAAGACAATTTTTTTTCATAAATTTTCACTTTTAGTACGTAAAAAAACTTTCTTAGACAATTTTTAATGACGTTAGTTTCAAACAAAAAGAATTGGATAGTTTTGCAAAAAAAAATTATTTTTCACTGTATGAAATGTATTAGAAAAATTTTTTTGAAAAGACAATTTTTTTTCAATAATTTTCACTTTTAGTACGTAAAAAAACTTTCTTAGACAATTTTTAATGACGTTAGTTTCAAACAAAAAGAACTAGACAGTTTCGCAAAAAAAAATTATTTTTCATTGTATGAAATGTCTTAGAAAAATTTTTGAAAATTTTTTTTGAAAAGAAAGTTTTTTTCAATAATTTTCACATTTAGGACGTAAAAAAACTTTCTTAGACAATTTTTAATGACGTTAGTTTCAAACAAAAAAAATTGGATAGTTTCGCAAAAAAAAATTATTTTTCACTGTATGAAATGTCTTGGAAAGATTTTTTTGAAATGACAATTTTTTTTCAATAATTTTCACTTTTAGTACGTAAGAAAACTTTCTTAGACAATTTTTAATGACGTTAGTTTCAAACAAAAAGAATTAGACAGTTTCGCAAAAAAAAATTATTTTTCACTGTATGAAATGTCTTAGAAAAATTTTTGAAAATTCTTTTTGAAAAGAAAATTTTTTTCAATAATTTTCACTTTTAGTACGTAAGAAAACTTTCTTAGACAATTTTTAATGACGCTAGTTTCAAACAAAAAGAATTAGACAGTTTCGCAAAAAAAAATTATATTTCACTGTATGAAATGTCTTAGAAAAATTTTTTTGAAAAAACAATTTTTTTTCAATAATTTTCACTTTTAGTACGTAAAAAACTTTCTTAGACAATTTTTAAAGACGTTAGTTTCAAACAAAAAGATTTAGACAGTTTCGCAAAAAAAAGTTATTTTTCACTGTATGAAATGTCTTAGAAAAATTTTTGAAAATTTTTTTTGAAAAGAAAATTTTTTTCAATAATTTTCACTTTTAGTACGTAAAAAAACTTTCTTAGACAATTTTTAATGACGTTAGTTTCAAACAAAAAAAATTAGACAGTTTTGCAAAAAAAAATTGTTTTTTACTGTATGAAATGTCTTAAAATAACTTTTGAAAATTTTTTTTGAAAAGAAAATTTTTTTCAATAATTTTCACTTTTAGTACGTAAAAAAACTTTCTTAGACAATTTTTAATGACGTTAGTTTCAACCAAAAAGAATTAAACAGTTTTGCAAAAAAAAATTGTTTTTCACTGTATGAAATGTCTTAGAAAAATTTTTTTGAAAAGACAATTTCTTTTCAATAATTTTCACTTTTAGTACGTAAAAAAACTTTCTTAGACAATTTTTAATGACGTTAGTTTCAAACAAAAAGAATTAGACAGTTTCGCAAAAAAAAATTATTTTTCACAGTATGAAATGTCTTAGAAAAATTTTTAAAATTTTTTTTAAAAAGAAAATTTTTTTTCAATAATTTTCACTTTTAGTACGTAAAAAAACTTTCTTAGACAATTTTTAATGACGTTAGTTTCAAACAAAAAGAATTAGACAGTTTCGCAAAAAAAAATTATTTTTCACTGTATGAAACGTCTTAGAAAAATTTTTGAAAATTTTTTTGAAAAGACAATTTTTTTTCAATAATTTTCACTTTTAGTACGTAAAAAAACTTTCTTAGACAATTTTTAATGACGTTAGTTTCAAACAAAAAAAATTGGATAGTTTCGCAAAAAAAAATTATTTTTCACTGTATGAAATGTCTTAGAAAAATTTTTGAAAATTTTTTTTGAAATGAAAGTTTTTTTCAATAATTTTCACTTTTAGTACGTAAAAAACTTTCTTAGACAATTTTTAATGACGTTAGTTTCAAACAAAAAGAATTAGACAATTTCGCAAAAAAAAATTATTTTTCACTGTATGAAATGTCTTAGAATAATTTTTGAAAAAATTTTTCGAAAAAATAATTTTTTTTTGATAATCAAAACTTTTTGTGTGGGATAAAATTTCTTAGGCCATTTACAATAACTTTAGTCAAAAAAAATAATTAAAGTGCGACTCTAACTTAAAATATACGCTATCTCCTTAAATAAAGCAGCTACGAAGCTCTCAATGCAGGTATAAGCAAATCAATGAACTTTTATTAATTGACAAATTTTTAACTTGAAACCAAGTTTTAGTGGTGCTAACATGTTTTGGAATGATAAAACAATATTACTGAACATTAAAATAAACTTTTGCTTAATGAAAAAAAACTTTGAAAAATATTCGTGTAAGTTCGTCAGTTCGTTTAATTCGTCACTTTTTCTGTTTCCCCTGGGGTGAAGTTATCCAAGTTCTACTGTATAAGCTATTCAATGAACATGTTTTGAGATGATAAAACAATATTACTGAACATAAAAATAAACTTTTGCAGTATGAAAAAAACTTTGAAAAATTTAAAAAAAAATTCTTGTTCAATGAGTTATGAAATGTCTTATAAAAAATTTTATAAACGATTTTAAATTTTTTCAATAATGTTCACTTTTAGTACGTAAAACAACTTTCTTAGACAATTTTTAATGACGTTAAATTCAAACAAAAAAAATTAGATAGTTTCGCAAAAAAAAATTATTTTTCACTGTATGAAATGTCTTAGAAAAATTTTTGAAAATTTTTTTTGAAAAGAAAATTTCATTCAATAATTTTCACTTTTAGAACGTAAAAAAACTTTCTTAGACAATTTTTAATGACGTTAGTTTCAAACAAAAAGAATTAGACAGTTTCGCAAAAAAAAATTATTTTTCACTGTATGAAATGTCTTAAAAAAATTTTTGAAAATTTTTTTTTGAAAAGAAAATTTTTTTCAATAATTTTTGCTTTTAGTACGTAAAAAAAACTTTCTTAGACAATTTTTAATGACGTTAGTTTCAAACAAAAGGAATTAGACAGTTTCGCAAAAAAAAATTATTTTTCACTGTATGAAATGTCTTAGAAAAATTTTTTTGAAAAGACAATTTCTTTTCAATAATTTTCACTTTTAGTACGTAAAAAAACTTTCTTAGACAATTTTTAATGACGTTAGTTTCAAACAAAAAGAATTAGACAGTTTCGCAAAAAAAAATTATTTTTCACTGTATGAAATGTCTTAGAAGAATTTTTGAAAATTTTTTTTGAAAAGAAAGTTTTTTTCAATAATTTTCACTTTTAGTACGTAAAACAACTTTCTTAGACAATTTTTAATGACGTTAGTTTCAAACAAAAAGAATTGGATAGTTTCGCAAAAAAAATAATCTTTCACTGTATGAAATGTCTTAGAAAAATTTTTTTGAAAAGACAATTTTTTTTCAATAATTTTCACTTTTAGTACGTAAAAATCTTTCTTAGACAATTTTTAATGACGTTAGTTTCAAAAAAAAAGAATTAGACAATTTCGCAAAAAGAAATTATTTTTCACTGTATGAAATGTCTTAGAAAAATTTTTGAAAAATTTTTTTGAAAAGACAATTTCTTTTCAATAATTTTCACTTTTAGTACGTAAAAAAACTTTCTTAGACAATTTTTAATGACGTTAGTTTCAAACAAAAAGAATTAGACAGTTTCGCAAAAAAAAATTATTTTTCACTGTATGAAATGTCTTAGAAAAGTTTTTTTGAAAAGACAATTTTTTTTCATAAATTTTCACTTTTAGTACGTAAAAAAACTTTCTTAGACAATTTTTAATGACGTTAGTTTCAAACAAAAAGAATTGGATAGTTTTGCAAAAAAAAATTATTTTTCACTGTATGAAATGTATTAGAAAAATTTTTTTGAAAAGACAATTTTTTTTCAATAATTTTCACTTTTAGTACGTAAAAAAACTTTCTTAGACAATTTTTAATGACGTTAGTTTCAAACAAAAAGAATTAGACAGTTTCGCAAAAAAAAATTATTTTTCATTGTATGAAATGTCTTAGAAAAATTTTTGAAAATTTTTTTTGAAAAGAAAGTTTTTTTCAATAATTTTCACATTTAGGACGTAAAAAAACTTTCTTAGACAATTTTTAATGACGTTAGTTTCAAACAAAAAAAATTGGATAGTTTCGCAAAAAAAAATTATTTTTCACTGTATGAAATGTCTTGGAAAAATTTTTTTGAAATGACAATTTTTTTTCAATAATTTTCACTTTTAGTACGTAAGAAAACTTTCTTAGACAATTTTTAATGACGTTAGTTTCAAACAAAAAGAATTAGACAGTTTCGCAAAAAAAAATTATTTTTCACTGTATGAAATGTCTTAGAAAAATTTTTGAAAATTCTTTTTGAAAAGAAAATTTTTTTCAATAATTTTCACTTTTAGTACGTAAGAAAACTTTCTTAGACAATTTTTAATGACGCTAGTTTCAAACAAAAAGAATTAGACAGTTTCGCAAAAAAAAATTATATTTCACTGTATATGAAATGTCTTAGAAAAATTTTTTTGAAAAAACAATTTTTTTTCAATAATTTTCACTTTTAGTACGTAAAAAACTTTCTTAGACAATTTTTAAAGACGTTAGTTTCAAACAAAAAGAATTAGACAGTTTCGCAAAAAAAAATTATTTTTCACTGTATGAAATGTCTTAGAAAAATTTTTGAAAATTTTTTTTGAAAAGACAATTTTTTTCAATAATTTTCACTTTTAGTACGTAAAAAAACTTTCTTAGACAATTTTTAATGACGTTAGTTTCAAACAAAAAGAATTGGATAGTTTCACAAAAAAAAAATATTTTTCACTGTATGAAATGTCTTAGAATAATTTTTGAAAATTTTTTTTGAAAAGAAAATTTTTTTCAATATTTTTCACTTTTAGTACGTAAAAAAACTTTCTTAGACAATTTTCAATGACGTTAGTTTCAACCAAAAAGAATTAGACAGTTTTGCAAAAAAAAATATTTTTCACTGTATGAAATGTCTTAGAATAATTTTTGAAAAAAATTTTCGAAAAAATAATTTTTTTTTGATAATCAAAACTTTTTGTGTGGGATAAAATTTCTTAGGCCATTTACAATAACTTTAGTCAAAAAAAATAATTAAAGTGCGACTCTAACTTAAAATATACGCTATCTCCTTAAATAAAGCAGCTACGAAGCTCTCAATGCAGGTATAAGCAAATCAATGAACTTTTATTAATTGACAAATTTTTAACTTGAAACCAAGTTTTAGTGGTGCTAACATGTTTTGGAATGATAAAACAATATTACTGAACATTAAAATAAACTTTTGCTTAATGAAAAAAAACTTTGAAAAATATTCGTGTAAGTTCGTCAGTTCGTTTAATTCGTCACTTTTTCTGTTTCCCCTGGGGTGAAGTTATCCAAGTTCTACTGTATAAGCTATTCAATGAACATGTTTTGAGATGATAAAACAATATTACTGAACATAAAAATAAACTTTTGCAGTATGAAAAAAACTTTGAAAAATTTAAAAAAAAATTCTTGTTCAATGAGTTATGAAATGTCTTATAAAAAATTTTATAAACGATTTTAAATTTTTTCAATAATGTTCACTTTTAGTACGTAAAACAACTTTCTTAGACAATTTTTAATGACGTTAAATTCAAACAAAAAAAATTGGATAGTTTCGCAAAAAAAAATTATTTTTCACTGTATGAAATGTCTTAGAAAAATTTTTGAAAATTTTTTTTGAAAAGAAAATTTCATTCAATAATTTTCACTTTTAGAACGTAAAAAAACTTTCTTAGACAATTTTTAATGACGTTAGTTTCAAACAAAAAGAATTAGACAGTTTCGCAAAAAAAAATTATTTTTCACTGTATGAAATGTCTTAAAAAAATTTTTGAAAATTTTTTTTTGAAAAGAAAATTTTTTTCAATAATTTTTGCTTTTAGTACGTAAAAAAACTTTCTTAGACAATTTTTAATGACGTTAGTTTCAAACAAAAGGAATTAGACAGTTTCGCAAAAAAAAATTATTTTTCACTGTATGAAATGTCTTAGAAAAATTTTTTTGAAAAGACAATTTCTTTTCAATAATTTTCACTTTTAGTACGTAAAAAAACTTTCTTAGACAATTTTTAATGACGTTAGTTTCAAACAAAAAGAATTAGACAATTTCGCAAAAAGAAATTATTTTTCACTGTATGAAATGTCTTAGAAAAATTTTTGAAAAATTTTTTTGAAAAGACAATTTCTTTTCAATAATTTTCACTTTTAGTACGTAAAAAAACTTTCTTAGACAATTTTTAATGACGTTAGTTTCAAACAAAAAGAATTAGACAGTTTCGCAAAAAAAAATTATTTTTCACTGTATGAAATGTCTTGGAAAAACTTTTGAAAATTTTTTTTGAAAAGAAAGTTTTTTTCAATAATTTTCACATTTAGTACGTAAAAAAACTTTCTTAGACAATTTTTAATGACGTTAGTTTCAAACAAAAAGAATTGGATAGTTTCGCAAAAAAAAATTATTTTTCACTGTATGAAATGTCTTAGAAAAGTTTTTTTGAAAAGACAATTTTTTTTCATAAATTTTCACTTTTAGTACGTAAAAAAACTTTCTTAGACAATTTTTAATGACGTTAGTTTCAAACAAAAAGAATTGGATAGTTTTGCAAAAAAAAATTATTTTTCACTGTATGAAATGTATTAGAAAAATTTTTTTGAAAAGACAATTTTTTTTCAATAATTTTCACTTTTAGTACGTAAAAAAACTTTCTTAGACAATTTTTAATGACGTTAGTTTCAAACAAAAAGAACTAGACAGTTTCGCAAAAAAAAATTATTTTTCATTGTATGAAATGTCTTAGAAAAATTTTTGAAAATTTTTTTTGAAAAGAAAGTTTTTTTCAATAATTTTCACATTTAGGACGTAAAAAAACTTTCTTAGACAATTTTTAATGACGTTAGTTTCAAACAAAAAAAATTGGATAGTTTCGCAAAAAAAAATTATTTTTCACTGTATGAAATGTCTTGGAAAAATTTTTTTGAAATGACAATTTTTTTTCAATAATTTTCACTTTTAGTACGTAAGAAAACTTTCTTAGACAATTTTTAATGACGTTAGTTTCAAACAAAAAGAATTAGACAGTTTCGCAAAAAAAAATTATTTTTCACTGTATGAAATGTCTTAGAAAAATTTTTGAAAATTCTTTTTGAAAAGAAAATTTTTTTCAATAATTTTCACTTTTAGTACGTAAGAAAACTTTCTTAGACAATTTTTAATGACGCTAGTTTCAAACAAAAAGAATTAGACAGTTTCGCAAAAAAAAATTATATTTCACTGTATGAAATGTCTTAGAAAAATTTTTTTGAAAAAACAATTTTTTTTCAATAATTTTCACTTTAAGTACGTAAAAAACTTTCTTAGACAATTTTTAAAGACGTTAGTTTCAAACAAAAAGATTTAGACAGTTTCGCAAAAAAAAGTTATTTTTCACTGTATGAAATGTCTTAGAAAAATTTTTGAAAATTTTTTTTGAAAAGAAAATTTTTTTCAATAATTCTCACTTTTAGTACGTAAAAAAACTTTCTTAGACAATTTTTAATGACGTTAGTTTCAAACAAAAAAAATTAGACAGTTTTGCAAAAAAAAATTGTTTTTTACTGTATGAAATGTCTTAAAATAACTTTTGAAAATTTTTTTTGAAAAGAAAATTTTTTTCAATAATTTTCACTTTTAGTACGTAAAAAAACTTTCTTAGACAATTTTTAATGACGTTAGTTTCAACCAAAAAGAATTAAACAGTTTTGCAAAAAAAAATTGTTTTTCACTGTATGAAATGTCTTAGAAAAATTTTTTTGAAAAGACAATTTCTTTTCAATAATTTTCACTTTTAGTACGTAAAAAAACTTTCTTAGACAATTTTTAATGACGTTAGTTTCAAACAAAAAGAATTAGACAGTTTCGCAAAAAAAAATTATTTTTCACTGTATGAAATGTCTTAGAAAAATTTTTAAAATTTTTTTTAAAAAGAAAACTTTTTTTCAATAATTTTCACTTTTAGTACGTAAAAAAACTTTCTTAGACAATTTTTAATGACGTTAGTTTCAAACAAAAAGAATTAGACAGTTTCGCAAAAAAAAATTATTTTTCACTGTATGAAACGTCTTAGAAAAATTTTTGAAAATTTTTTTTGAAAAGAAAATTTTTTTCAATAATTTTCACTTTTAGTACGTAAAAAAACTTTCTTAGACAATTTTTAATGACGTTAGTTTCAACCAAAAAGAATAAGACAGTTTTGCAAAAAAAAATTATTTTTCACTGTATGAAATGTCTTAGAAAAATTTTTTTGAAAAGACAATTTTTTTTCAATAATTTTCACTTTTAGTACGTAAAAAAACTTTCTTAGACAATTTTTAATGACGTTAGTTTCAAACAAAAAAAATTGGATAGTTTCGCAAAAAAAAATTATTTTTCACTGTATGAAATGTCTTAGAAAAATTTTTGAAAATTTTTTTTGAAATGAAAATTTTTTTCAATAATTTTCACTTTTAGTACATAAAAAACTTTCTTAGACAATTTTTAATGACGTTAGTTTCAAACAAAAAGAATTAGACAATTTCGCAAAAAAAAATTATTTTTCACTGTATGAAATGTCTTAGAATAATTTTTGAAAAAAATTTTCGAAAAAATAATTTTTTTTTGATAATCAAAACTTTTTGTGTGGGATAAAATTTCTTAGGCCATTTACAATAACTTTAGTAAAAAAAAAAAATTAAAGTGCGACTTTAACTTAAAATATACGCTATCTCCTTAAATAAAGCAGCTACGAAGCTCTCAATGCAGGTATAAGCAAATCAATGAACTTTTATTAATTGACAATTTTTTAACTTGAAACCAAGTTTTAGTGGTGCTAACATGTTTTGGATTGATAAAACAATATTACTGAACATTAAAATAAACTTTTGCATTATGAAAAAGAACTTTGAAAAACATTCGTGTAAGTTCGTCAGTTCGTTTAATTCGTCACTTTTTCTGTTTCCCCTGGGGTGAAGTTATCCAAGTTCTACTGTATAAGCAATTCAATGAACATGTTTTGAGATGATAAAACAATATTACTGAACATAAAAATAAACTTTTGCAGTATGAAAAAAACTTTGAAAAATTTTGAAAAAATTTTTTGTTCAATGAGTTATGAAATGTCTTATAAAAAATTTTACAAACGATTTTAAATTTTTTCAATAATGTTCACTTTTAGTACGTAAAAAAACTTTCTTAGACAATTTTTAATGACGTTAGTTTCAAACAAAAAGAATTAGACAGCTTCGCAAAAAAAAATTATTTTTCACTGTATGAAATGTCTTAGAATAATTTTTGAAAATTTTTTTTGAAAAGAAAATTTTTTTCAATATTTTTCACTTTTAGTACGTAAAAAAACTTTCTTAGACAATTTTTAATGACGTTAGTTTCAACCAAGAAGAATTAGACAGTTTTGCAAAAAAAAATATTTTTCACTGTATGAAATGTCTTAGAATAATTTTTGAAAAAATTTTCGAAAAAATAATTTTTTTTTGATAATCAAAACTTTTTGTGTGGGATAAAATTTCTTAGGCCATTTACAATAACTTTAGTAAAAAAAAAAAATTAAAGTGCGACTTTAACTTAAAATATACGCTATCTCCTTAAATAAAGCAGCTACGAAGCTCTCAATGCAGGTATAAGCAAATCAATGAACTTTTATTAATTGACAATTTTTTAACTTGAAACCAAGTTTTAGTGGTGCTAACATGTTTTGGATTGATAAAACAATATTACTGAACATTAAAATAAACTTTTGCATTATGAAAAAGAACTTTGAAAAACATTCGTGTAAGTTCGTCAGTTCGTTTAATTCGTCACTTTTTCTGTTTCCCCTGGGGTGAAGTTATCCAAGTTCTACTGTATAAGCAATTCAATGAACATGTTTTGAGATGATAAAACAATATTACTGAACATAAAAATAAACTTTTGCAGTATGAAAAAAACTTTGAAAAATTTTGAAAAAAATTTTTGTTCAATGAGTTATGAAATGTCTTATAAAAAATTTTACAAACGATTTTAAATTTTTTCAATAATGTTCACTTTTAGTACGTAAAAAAACTTTCTTAGACAATTTTTAATGACGTTAGTTTCAAACAAAAAGAATTGGATAGTTTCGCAAAAAAAAATTATTTTTCACTGTATGAAATGTCTTAGAAAAATTTTTGAAAATTTTTTTTGAAAAGAAAGTTTTTTTCAATAATTTTCACATTTAGTACGTAAAAAAACTTTCTTAGACAATTTTTAATGACGTTAGTTTCAAACAAAAAGAATTGGATAGTTTCGCAAAAAAAAATTATTTTTCACTGTATGAAATGTCTTAGAAAATTTTTTTTGAAAAGACAATTTTTTTTCAATAATTTTCACTTTTAGTACGTAAAAAAACTTTCTTAGACAATTTTTAATGACGTTAGTTTCAAACAAAAAGAATTAGACAGTTTCGCAAAAAAAAATTATTTTTCACTGTATGAAGTGACAATGTAATGTCTTAGAAAAATTTTTGAAAATTTTTTTTGAAAAGAAAATTTTTTTCAATAATTTTCACTTTTAGTACGTAAAAAAACTTTCTTAGACAATTTTTAATGACGTTATTTTCAAACAAAAAGAATTAGACAGTTTCGCAAAAAAAAAATTATTTTTCACTGTATGAAATGTCTTAGAAATTTTTTGAAAATTTTTTTTGAAAAGAAAATTTTTTTCAATAATTTTCACTTTTAGTACGTAAAAAAACTTTCTTAGACAATTTTTAATGACGTTAGTTTCAAACAAAAAGAACTAGACAGTTTCGCAAAAAAAAATTATTTTTCACTGTATGAAATGTCTTAGAATAATTTTTGAAAATTTTTTTTGAAAAGAAAGTTTTTTTTCAATAATTTTCACTTTTAGTACGTAAAAAAACTTTCTTAGACAATTTTTAATGACGTTAGTTTCAAACAAAAAGAATTAGACAGTTTCGCAAAAAAAAATTATTTTTCGCTGTATGAAATGTCTTAGAACAATTTTTGAAAATTTTTTTTGAAAAGAAAATTTTTTTCAATAATTTTCACTTTTAGTACGTAAAAAAACTTTCTTAGACAATTTTTAATGACGTTAGTTTCAAACAAAAAGAATTAGACAGTTTCGCAAAAAAAAATTATTTTTCACTGTATGAAACGTCTTAGAATAATTTTTGAAAATTTTTTTTGAAAAGAAAATTTTTTTCAATAATTTTCACTTTTAGTACGTAAAAAAACTTTCTTAGACAATTTTTAATGACGTTAGTTTCAACCAAAAAGAATAAGACAGTTTTGCAAAAAAAAATTATTTTTCACTGTATGAAATGTCTTAGAAAAATTTTTTTGAAAAGACAATTTTTTTTCAATAATTTTCACTTTTAGTACGTAAAAAAACTTTCTTAGACAATTTTTAATGACGTTAGTTTCAAACAAAAAAAATTGGATAGTTTCGCAAAAAAAAATTATTTTTCACTGTATGAAATGTCTTAGAAAAATTTTTGAAAATTTTTTTTGAAATGAAAATTTTTTTCAATAATTTTCACTTTTAGTACGTAAAAAACTTTCTTAGACAATTTTTAATGACGTTAGTTTCAAACAAAAATTTTTTTTGAAAAGAAAATTTTTTTCAATAATTTTCACTTTTAGTACGTAAAAAAACTTTCTTAGACAATTTTTAATGACGTTAGTTTCAAACAAAAAAAATTGGATAATTTCGCAAAAAAAAATTATTTTTCACTGTATGAAATGTCTTAGAAAAATTTTTGAAAATTTTTTTTGAAATGAAAATTTTTTTCAATAATTTTCACTTTTAGTACGTAAAAAACTTTCTTAGACAATTTTTAATGACGTTAGTTTCAAACAAAAAGAATTAGACAATTTCGCAAAAAAAAATTATTTTTCACTGTATGAAATGTCTTAGAAAAATTTTTGAAAAATTTTTTTGAAAAGACAATTTCTTTTCAATAATTTTCACTTTTAGTACGTAAAAAAACTTTCTTAGACAATTTTTAATGACGTTAGTTTCAAACAAAAAGAATTGGATAGTTTCGCAAAAAAAAATTATCTTTCACTGTATGAAATGTCTTAGAAAAATTTTTTTGAAAAGACAATTTCTTTTCAATAATTTTCACTTTTAGTACGTAAAAAAACTTTCTTAGACAATTTTTAATGACGTTAGTTTCAAACAAAAAGAATTAGACAGCTTCGCAAAAAAAAATTATTTTTCACTGTATGAAATGTCTTAGAATAATTTTTGAAAATTTTTTTTGAAAAGAAAATTTTTTTCAATATTTTTCACTTTTAGTACGTAAAAAAACTTTCTTAGACAATTTTTAATGACGTTAGTTTCAACCAAAAAGAATTAGACAGTTTTGCAAAAAAAAATATTTTTCACTGTATGAAATGTCTTAGAATAATTTTTGAAAAAAATTTTCGAAAAAATAATTTTTTTTTGATAATCAAAACTTTTTGTGTGGGATAAAATTTCTTAGGCCATTTACAATAACTTTAGTAAAAAAAAAAAATTAAAGTGCGACTTTAACTTAAAATATACGCTATCTCCTTAAATAAAGCAGCTACGAAGCTCTCAATGCAGGTATAAGCAAATCAATGAACTTTTATTAATTGACAATTTTTTAACTTGAAACCAAGTTTTAGTGGTGCTAACATGTTTTGGATTGATAAAACAATACTACTGAACATTAAAATAAACTTTTGCATTATGAAAAAGAACTTTGAAAAACATTCGTGTAAGTTCGTCAGTTCGTTTAATTCGTCTATTTTTCTGTTTCCCCTGGGGTGAAGTTATCCAAGTTCTACTGTATAAGCAATTCAATGAACATGTTTTGAGATGATAAAACAATATTACTGAACATAAAAATAAACTTTTGCAGTATGAAAAAAACTTTGAAAAATTTTGAAAAAATTTTTTGTTCAATGAGTTATGAAATGTCTTATAAAAAATTTTACAAACGATTTTAAATTTTTTCAATAATGTTCACTTTTAGTACGTAAAAAAACTTTCTTAGACAATTTTTAATGACGTTAGTTTCAAACAAAAAGAATTGGATAGTTTCGCAAAAAAAAATTATTTTTCACTGTTTGAAATGTCTTATAAAAATTTTTTTTAAAAGACAATTTTTTTTCAATAATTTTCACTTTTAGTACGTAAAACAACTTTCTTAGACAATTTTTAATGACGTTAGTTTCAACCAAAAAGAATTAGACAGTTTCGCAAAAAAAATTATTTTTCACTGTATGAAATGTCTTAGAAAAATTTTTGAAAATTTTTTTTGAAAAGAAAGTTTTTTTCAATAATTTTCACATTTAGTACGTAAAAAAACTTTCTTAGACAATTTTTAATGACGTTAGTTTCAAACAAAAAGAATTGGATAGTTTCGCAAAAAAAAATTATTTTTCACTGTATGAAATGTCTTAGAAAATTTTTTTTGAAAAGACAATTTTTTTTCAATAATTTTCACTTTTAGTACGGAAGAAAACTTTCTTAGACAATTTTTAATGACGTTAGTTTCAAACAAAAAGAATTAGACAGTTTCGCAAAAAAAAATTATTTTTCACTGTATGAAATGTCTTAGAAAAATTTTTGAAAATTTTTTTTGAAAAGAAAATTTTTTTCAATAATTTTCACTTGTAGTACGTAAGAAAACTTTCTTAGACAATTTTTAATGACGTTAGTTTCAAACAAAGAGTTAGACAGTTTCGCAAAAAAAAATTATTTTTCACTGTATGAAATGTCTTAGAATAATTTTTGAAAAAAATTTTCGAAAAAATAATTTTTTTTTGATAATCAAAACTTTTTGTGTGGGATAAAATTTCTTAGGCCATTTACAATAACTTTAGTAAAAAAAAAAAATTAAAGTGCGACTTTAACTTAAAATATACGCTATCTCCTTAAATAAAGCAGCTACGAAGCTCTCAATGCAGGTATAAGCAAATCAATGAACTTTTATTAATTGACAATTTTTTAACTTGAAACCAAGTTTTAGTGGTGCTAACATGTTTTGGATTGATAAAACAATATTACTGAACATTAAAATAAACTTTTGCATTATGAAAAAGAGCTTTGAAAAACATTCGTGTAAGTTCGTCAGTTCGTTTAATTCGTCACTTTTTCTGTTTCCCCTGGGGTGAAGTTATCCAAGTTCTACTGTATAAGCAATTCAATGAACATGTTTTGAGATGATAAAACAATATTACTGAACATAAAAATAAACTTTTGCTGTATGAAAAAAACTTTGAAAAATTTTGAAAAAATTTTTTGTTCAATGAGTTATGAAATGTCTTATAAAAAATTTTACAAACGATTTTAAATTTTTTCAATAATGTTCACTTTTAGTACGTAAAAAAACTTTCTTAGACAATTTTTAATGACGTTAGTTTCAAACAAAAAGAATTGGATAGTTTCGCAAAAAAAAATTATTTTTCACTGTTTGAAATGTCTTAGAAAAATTTTTTTGAAAAGACAATTTTTTTTCAATAATTTTCACTTTTAGTACGTAAAACAACTTTCTTAGACAATTTTTAATGACGTTAGTTTCAAACAAAAAGAATTAGACAGTTTCGCAAAAAAAAATTATTTTTCACTGTATGAAATGTCTTAGAAAAATTTTTGAAAATTTTTTTTGAAAAGAAAGTTTTTTTCAATAATTTTCACATTTAGTACGTAAAAAAACTTTCTTAGACAATTTTTAATGACGTTAGTTTCAAACAAAAAGAATTAGACAGTTTCGCAAAAAAAAATTATTTTTCACTGTATGAAGTGACAATGTAATGTCTTAGAAAAATTTTTGAAAATTTTTTTTGAAAAGAAAATTTTTTTCAATAATTTTCACTTTTAGTACGTAAAAAAACTTTCTTAGACAATTTTTAATGACGTTAGTTTCAAACAAAAAGAATTAGACAGTTTCGCAAAAAAAAAATTATTTTTCACTGTATGAAATGTCTTAGAAATTTTTTGAAAATTTTTTTTGAAAAGAAAATTTTTTTCAATAATTTTCACTTTTAGTACGTAAAAAAACTTTCTTAGACAATTTTTAATGACGTTAGTTTCAAACAAAAAGAACTAGACAGTTTCGCAAAAAAAAATTATTTTTCACTGTATGAAATGTCTTAGAATAATTTTTGAAAATTTTTTTTGAAAAGAAAGTTTTTTTTCAATAATTTTCACTTTTAGTACGTAAAAAAACTTTCTTAGACACTTTTTAATGACGTTAGTTTCAAACAAAAAGAATTAGACAGTTTCGCAAAAAAAAATTATTTTTCGCTGTATGAAATGTCTTAGAACAATTTTTGAAAATTTTTTTTGAAAAGAAAATTTTTTTCAATAATTTTCACTTTTAGTACGTAAAAAAACTTTCTTAGACAATTTTTAATGACGTTAGTTTCAAACAAAAAGAATTAGACAGTTTCGCAAAAAAAAATTATTTTTCACTGTATGAAACGTCTTAGAATAATTTTTGAAAATTTTTTTTGAAAAGAAAATTTTTTTCAATAATTTTCACTTTTAGTACGTAAAAAAACTTTCTTAGACAATTTTTAATGACGTTAGTTTCAACCAAAAAGAATAAGACAGTTTTGCAAAAAAAAATTATTTTTCACTGTATGAAATGTCTTAGAAAAATTTTTTTGAAAAGACAATTTTTTTTCAATAATTTTCACTTTTAGTACGTAAAAAAACTTTCTTAGACAATTTTTAATGACGTTAGTTTCAAACAAAAAAAATTGGATAGTTTCGCAAAAAAAAATTATTTTTCACTGTATGAAATGTCTTAGAAAAATTTTTGAAAATTTTTTTTGAAATGAAAATTTTTTTCAATAATTTTCACTTTTAGTACGTAAAAAACTTTCTTAGACAATTTTTAATGACGTTAGTTTCAAACAAAAAGAATTGGATAGTTTCGCAAAAAAAATAATCTTTCACTGTATGAAATGTCTTAGAAAAATTTTTTTGAAAAGACAATTTTTTTTCAATAATTTTCACTTTTAGTACGTAAAAATCTTTCTTAGACAATTTTTAATGACGTTAGTTTCAAACAAAAAGAATTAGACAATTTCGCAAAAAGAAATTATTTTTCACTGTATGAAATGTCTTAGAAAAATTTTTGAAAAATTTTTTTGAAAAGACAATTTCTTTTCAATAATTTTCACTTTTAGTACGTAAAAAAACTTTCTTAGACAATTTTTAATGACGTTAGTTTCAAACAAAAAGAATTGGATAGTTTCGCAAAAAAAAATTATTTTTCACTGTATGAAATGTCTTAGAAAAGTTTTTTTGAAAAGACAATTTTTTTTCACAAATTTTCACTTTTAGTACGTAAAAAAACTTTCTTAGACAATTTTTAATGACGTTAGTTTCAAACAAAAAGAATTGGATAGTTTTGCAAAAAAAAATTATTTTTCACTGTATGAAATGTATTAGAAAAATTTTTTTGAAAAGACAATTTTTTTTCAATAATTTTCACTTTTAGTACGTAAAAAAACTTTCTTAGACAATTTTTAATGACGTTAGTTTCAAACAAAAAGAACTAGACAGTTTCGCAAAAAAAAATTATTTTTCATTGTATGAAATGTCTTAGAAAAATTTTTGAAAATTTTTTTTGAAAAGAAAGTTTTTTTCAATAATTTTCACATTTAGGACGTAAAAAAACTTTCTTAGACAATTTTTAATGACGTTAGTTTCAAACAAAAAAAATTGGATAGTTTCGCAAAAAAAAATTATTTTTCACTGTATGAAATGTCTTGGAAAGATTTTTTTGAAATGACAATTTTTTTTCAATAATTTTCACTTTTAGTACGTAAGAAAACTTTCTTAGACAATTTTTAATGACGTTAGTTTCAAACAAAAAGAATTAGACAGTTTCGCAAAAAAAAATTATTTTTCACTGTATGAAATGTCTTAGAAAAATTTTTGAAAATTCTTTTTGAAAAGAAAATTTTTTTCAATAATTTTCACTTTTAGTACGTAAGAAAACTTTCTTAGACAATTTTTAATGACGCTAGTTTCAAACAAAAAGAATTAGACAGTTTCGCAAAAAAAAATTATATTTCACTGTATGAAATGTCTTAGAAAAATTTTTTTGAAAAAACAATTTTTTTTCAATAATTTTCACTTTTAGTACGTAAAAAACTTTCTTAGACAATTTTTAAAGACGTTAGTTTCAAACAAAAAGATTTAGACAGTTTCGCAAAAAAAAGTTATTTTTCACTGTATGAAATGTCTTAGAAAAATTTTTGAAAATTTTTTTTGAAAAGAAAATTTTTTTCAATAATTTTCACTTTTAGTACGTAAAAAAACTTTCTTAGACAATTTTTAATGACGTTAGTTTCAAACAAAAAAAATTAGACAGTTTTGCAAAAAAAAATTGTTTTTTACTGTATGAAATGTCTTAAAATAACTTTTGAAAATTTTTTTTGAAAAGAAAATTTTTTTCAATAATTTTCACTTTTAGTACGTAAAAAAACTTTCTTAGACAATTTTTAATGACGTTAGTTTCAACCAAAAAGAATTAAACAGTTTTGCAAAAAAAAATTGTTTTTCACTGTATGAAATGTCTTAGAAAAATTTTTTTGAAAAGACAATTTCTTTTCAATAATTTTCACTTTTAGTACGTAAAAAAACTTTCTTAGACAATTTTTAATGACGTTAGTTTCAAACAAAAAGAATTAGACAGTTTCGCAAAAAAAAATTATTTTTCACAGTATGAAATGTCTTAGAAAAATTTTTAAAATTTTTTTTAAAAAGAAAATTTTTTTTCAATAATTTTCACTTTTAGTACGTAAAAAAACTTTCTTAGACAATTTTTAATGACGTTAGTTTCAAACAAAAAGAATTAGACAGTTTCGCAAAAAAAAATTATTTTTCACTGTATGAAACGTCTTAGAAAAATTTTTGAAAATTTTTTTGAAAAGACAATTTTTTTTCAATAATTTTCACTTTTAGTACGTAAAAAAACTTTCTTAGACAATTTTTAATGACGTTAGTTTCAAACAAAAAAAATTGGATAGTTTCGCAAAAAAAAATTATTTTTCACTGTATGAAATGTCTTAGAAAAATTTTTGAAAATTTTTTTTGAAATGAAAGTTTTTTTCAATAATTTTCACTTTTAGTACGTAAAAAACTTTCTTAGACAATTTTTAATGACGTTAGTTTCAAACAAAAAGAATTAGACAATTTCGCAAAAAAAAATTATTTTTCACTGTATGAAATGTCTTAGAATAATTTTTGAAAAAATTTTTCGAAAAAATAATTTTTTTTTGATAATCAAAACTTTTTGTGTGGGATAAAATTTCTTAGGCCATTTACAATAACTTTAGTCAAAAAAAATAATTAAAGTGCGACTCTAACTTAAAATATACGCTATCTCCTTAAATAAAGCAGATACGAAGCTCTCAATGCAGGTATAAGCAAATCAATGAACTTTTATTAATTGACAAATTTTTAACTTGAAACCAAGTTTTAGTGGTGCTAACATGTTTTGAAATGATAAAACAATATTACTGAACATTAAAATAAACTTTTGCTTAATGAAAAAAAACTTTGAAAAATATTCGTGTAAGTTCGTCAGTTCGTTTAATTCGTCACTTTTTCTGTTTCCCCTGGGGTGAAGTTATCCAAGTTCTACTGTATAAGCTATTCAATGAACATGTTTTGAGATGATAAAACAATATTACTGAACATAAAAATAAACTTTTGCAGTATGAAAAAAACTTTGAAAAATTTAAAAAAAAATTCTTGTTCAATGAGTTATGAAATGTCTTATAAAAAATTTTATAAACGATTTTAAATTTTTTCAATAATGTTCACTTTTAGTACGTAAAACAACTTTCTTAGACAATTTTTAATGACGTTAAATTCAAACAAAAAAAATTGGATAGTTTCGCAAAAAAAAATTATTTTTCACTGTATGAAATGTCTTAGAAAAATTTTTGAAAATTTTTTTTGAAAAGAAAATTTCATTCAATAATTTTCACTTTTAGAACGTAAAAAAACTTTCTTAGACAATTTTTAATGACGTTAGTTTCAAACAAAAAGAATTAGACAGTTTCGCAAAAAAAAATTATTTTTCACTGTATGAAATGTCTTAAAAAAATTTTTGAAAATTTTTTTTTGAAAAGAAAATTTTTTTCAATAATTTTTGCTTTTAGTACGTAAAAAAACTTTCTTAGACAATTTTTAATGACGTTAGTTTCAAACAAAAGGAATTAGACAGTTTCGCAAAAAAAAATTATTTTTCACTGTATGAAATGTCTTAGAAAAATTTTTTTGAAAAGACAATTTCTTTTCAATAATTTTCACTTTTAGTACGTAAAAAAACTTTCTTAGACAATTTTTAATGACGTTAGTTTCAAACAAAAAGAATTAGACAGTTTCGCAAAAAAAAATTATTTTTCACTGTATGAAATGTCTTAGAAAAATTTTTGAAAATTTTTTTTGAAAAGAAAGTTTTTTTCAATAATTTTCACATTTAGTACGTAAAAAAACTTTCTTAGACAATTTTTAATGACGTTAGTTTCAAACAAAAAGAATTGGATAGTTTCGCAAAAAAAAATTATTTTTCACTGTATGAAATGTCTTAGAAAAGTTTTTTTGAAAAGACAATTTTTTTTCATAAATTTTCACTTTTAGTACGTAAAAAAACTTTCTTAGACAATTTTTAATGACGTTAGTTTCAAACAAAAAGAATTGGATAGTTTTGCAAAAAAAAATTATTTTTCACTGTATGAAATGTATTAGAAAAATTTTTTTGAAAAGACAATTTTTTTTCAATAATTTTCACTTTTAGTACGTAAAAAAACTTTCTTAGACAATTTTTAATGACGTTAGTTTCAAACAAAAAGAATTAGACAGTTTCGCAAAAAAAAATTATTTTTCATTGTATGAAATGTCTTAGAAAAATTTTTGAAAATTTTTTTTGAAAAGAAAGTTTTTTTCAATAATTTTCACATTTAGGACGTAAAAAAACTTTCTTAGACAATTTTTAATGACGTTAGTTTCAAACAAAAAAAATTGGATAGTTTCGCAAAAAAAAATTATTTTTCACTATATGAAATGTCTTGGAAAAATTTTTTTGAAATGACAATTTTTTTTCAATAATTTTCACTTTTAGTACGTAAGAAAACTTTCTTAGACAATTTTTAATGACGTTAGTTTCAAACAAAAAGAATTAGACAGTTTCGCAAAAAAAAATTATTTTTCACTGTATGAAATGTCTTAGAAAAATTTTTGAAAATTCTTTTTGAAAAGAAAATTTTTTTCAATAATTTTCACTTTTAGTACGTAAGAAAACTTTCTTAGACAATTTTTAATGACGCTAGTTTCAAACAAAAAGAATTAGACAGTTTCGCAAAAAAAAATTATATTTCACTGTATGAAATGTCTTAGAAAAATTTTTTTGAAAAAACAATTTTTTTTCAATAATTTTCACTTTTAGTACGTAAAAAACTTTCTTAGACAATTTTTAAAGACGTTAGTTTCAAACAAAAAGAATTAGACAGTTTCGCAAAAAAAAATTATTTTTCACTGTATGAAATGTCTTAGAAAAATTTTTGAAAATTTTTTTTGAAAAGACAATTTTTTTCAATAATTTTCACTTTTAGTACGTAAAAAAACTTTCTTAGACAATTTTTAATGACGTTAGTTTCAAACAAAAAGAATTAGACAGTTTCACAAAAAAAAAATATTTTTCACTGTATGAAATGTCTTAGAATAATTTTTGAAAATTTTTTTTGAAAAGAAAATTTTTTTCAATATTTTTCACTTTTAGTACGTAAAAAAACTTTCTTAGACAATTTTCAATGACGTTAGTTTCAACCAAAAAGAATTAGACAGTTTTGCAAAAAAAAATATTTTTCACTGTATGAAATGTCTTAGAAAAATTTTTGAAAAAAATTTTCGAAAAAATAATTTTTTTTTGATAATCAAAACTTTTTGTGTGGGATAAAATTTCTTAGGCCATTTACAATAACTTTAGTCAAAAAAAATAATTAAAGTGCGACTCTAACTTAAAATATACGCTATCTCCTTAAATAAAGCAGCTACGAAGCTCTCAATGCAGGTATAAGCAAATCAATGAACTTTTATTAATTGACAAATTTTTAACTTGAAACCAAGTTTTAGTGGTGCTAACATGTTTTGGAATGATAAAACAATATTACTGAACATTAAAATAAACTTTTGCTTAATGAAAAAAAACTTTGAAAAATATTCGTGTAAGTTCGTCAGTTCGTTTAATTCGTCACTTTTTCTGTTTCCCCTGGGGTGAAGTTATCCAAGTTCTACTGTATAAGCTATTCAATGAACATGTTTTGAGATGATAAAACAATATTACTGAACATAAAAATAAACTTTTGCAGTATGAAAAAAACTTTGAAAAATTTTAAAAAAAATTCTTGTTCAATGAGTTATGAAATGTCTTATAAAAAATTTTATAAACGATTTTAAATTTTTTCAATAATGTTCACTTTTAGTACGTAAAACAACTTTCTTAGACAATTTTTAATGACGTTAAATTCAAACAAAAAAAATTGGATAGTTTCGCAAAAAAAAATTATTTTTCACTGTATGAAATGTCTTAAAAAAATTTTTGAAAATTTTTTTTTGAAAAGAAAATTTTTTTCAATAATTTTTGCTTTTAGTACGTAAAAAAACTTTCTTAGACAATTTTTAATGACGTTAGTTTCAAACAAAAGGAATTAGACAGTTTCGCAAAAAAAAATTATTTTTCACTGTATGAAATGTCTTAGAAAAATTTTTTTGAAAAGACAATTTCTTTTCAATAATTTTCACTTTTAGTACGTAAAAAAACTTTCTTAGACAATTTTTAATGACGTTAGTTTCAAACAAAAAGAATTAGACAGTTTCGCAAAAAAAAATTATTTTTCACTGTATGAAATGTCTTAGAAGAATTTTTGAAAATTTTTTTTGAAAAGAAAGTTTTTTTCAATAATTTTCACTTTTAGTACGTAAAACAACTTTCTTAGACAATTTTTAATGACGTTAGTTTCAAACAAAAAGAATTGGATAGTTTCGCAAAAAAAATAATCTTTCACTGTATGAAATGTCTTAGAAAAATTTTTTTGAAAAGACAATTTTTTTTCAATAATTTTCACTTTTAGTACGTAAAAATCTTTCTTAGACAATTTTTAATGACGTTAGTTTCAAACAAAAAGAATTAGACAATTTCGCAAAAAGAAATTATTTTTCACTGTATGAAATGTCTTAGAAAAATTTTTGAAAAATTTTTTTGAAAAGACAATTTCTTTTCAATAATTTTCACTTTTAGTACGTAAAAAAACTTTCTTAGACAATTTTTAATGACGTTAGTTTCAAACAAAAAGAATTAGACAGTTTCGCAAAAAAAAATTATTTTTCACTGTATGAAATGTCTTAGAAAAATTTTTGAAAATTTTTTTTGAAAAGAAAGTTTTTTTCAATAATTTTCACATTTAGTACGTAAAAAAACTTTCTTAGACAATTTTTAATGACGTTAGTTTCAAACAAAAAGAATTGGATAGTTTCGCAAAAAAAAATTATTTTTCACTGTATGAAATGTCTTAGAAAAGTTTTTTTGAAAAGACAATTTTTTTTCATAAATTTTCACTTTTAGTACGTAAAAAAACTTTCTTAGACAATTTTTAATGACGTTAGTTTCAAACAAAAAGAATTGGATAGTTTTGCAAAAAAAAATTATTTTTCACTGTATGAAATGTATTAGAAAAATTTTTTTGAAAAGACAATTTTTTTTCAATAATTTTCACTTTTAGTACGTAAAAAAACTTTCTTAGACAATTTTTAATGACGTTAGTTTCAAACAAAAAGAATTAGACAGTTTCGCAAAAAAAAATTATTTTTCACTGTATGAAATGTCTTAGAAAAATTTTTGAAAATTCTTTTTGAAAAGAAAATTTTTTTCAATAATTTTCACTTTTAGTACGTAAGAAAACTTTCTTAGACAATTTTTAATGACGCTAGTTTCAAACAAAAAGAATTAGACAGTTTCGCAAAAAAAAATTATATTTCACTGTATGAAATGTCTTAGAAAAATTTTTTTGAAAAAACAATTTTTTTTCAATAATTTTCACTTTTAGTACGTAAAAAACTTTCTTAGACAATTTTTAAAGACGTTAGTTTCAAACAAAAAGAATTAGACAGTTTCGCAAAAAAAAATTATTTTTCACTGTATGAAATGTCTTAGAAAAATTTTTGAAAATTTTTTTTGAAAAGACAATTTTTTTCAATAATTTTCACTTTTAGTACGTAAAAAAACTTTCTTAGACAATTTTTAATGACGTTAGTTTCAAACAAAAAGAATTAGACAGTTTCACAAAAAAAAAATATTTTTCACTGTATGAAATGTCTTAGAATAATTTTTGAAAATTTTTTTTGAAAAGAAAATTTTTTTCAATATTTTTCACTTTTAGTACGTAAAAAAACTTTCTTAGACAATTTTCAATGACGTTAGTTTCAACCAAAAAGAATTAGACAGTTTTGCAAAAAAAAATATTTTTCACTGTATGAAATGTCTTAGAAAAATTTTTGAAAAAAATTTTCGAAAAAATAATTTTTTTTTGATAATCAAAACTTTTTGTGTGGGATAAAATTTCTTAGGCCATTTACAATAACTTTAGTCAAAAAAAATAATTAAAGTGCGACTCTAACTTAAAATATACGCTATCTCCTTAAATAAAGCAGCTACGAAGCTCTCAATGCAGGTATAAGCAAATCAATGAACTTTTATTAATTGACAAATTTTTAACTTGAAACCAAGTTTTAGTGGTGCTAACATGTTTTGGAATGATAAAACAATATTACTGAACATTAAAATAAACTTTTGCTTAATGAAAAAAAACTTTGAAAAATATTCGTGTAAGTTCGTCAGTTCGTTTAATTCGTCACTTTTTCTGTTTCCCCTGGGGTGAAGTTATCCAAGTTCTACTGTATAAGCTATTCAATGAACATGTTTTGAGATGATAAAACAATATTACTGAACATAAAAATAAACTTTTGCAGTATGAAAAAAACTTTGAAAAATTTTAAAAAAAATTCTTGTTCAATGAGTTATGAAATGTCTTATAAAAAATTTTATAAACGATTTTAAATTTTTTCAATAATGTTCACTTTTAGTACGTAAAACAACTTTCTTAGACAATTTTTAATGACGTTAAATTCAAACAAAAAAAATTGGATAGTTTCGCAAAAAAAAATTATTTTTCACTGTATGAAATGTCTTAGAAAAGTTTTTGAAAATTTTTTTTGAAAAGAAAATTTCATTCAATAATTTTCACTTTTAGAACGTAAAAAAACTTTCTTAGACAATTTTTAATGACGTTAGTTTCAAACAAAAAGAATTAGACAGTTTCGCAAAAAAAAATTATTTTTCACTGTATGAAATGTCTTAAAAAAATTTTTGAAAATTTTTTTTTGAAAAGAAAATTTTTTTCAATAATTTTTGCTTTTAGTACGTAAAAAAACTTTCTTAGACAATTTTTAATGACGTTAGTTTCAAACAAAAGGAATTAGACAGTTTCGCAAAAAAAAATTATTTTTCACTGTATGAAATGTCTTAGAAAAATTTTTTTGAAAAGACAATTTCTTTTCAATAATTTTCACTTTTAGTACGTAAAAAAACTTTCTTAGACAATTTTTAATGACGTTAGTTTCAAACAAAAAGAATTAGACAGTTTCGCAAAAAAAAATTATTTTTCACTGTATGAAATGTCTTAGAAGAATTTTTGAAAATTTTTTTTGAAAAGAAAGTTTTTTTCAATAATTTTCACTTTTAGTACGTAAAACAACTTTCTTAGACAATTTTTAATGACGTTAGTTTCAAACAAAAAGAATTGGATAGTTTCGCAAAAAAAATAATCTTTCACTGTATGAAATGTCTTAGAAAAATTTTTTTGAAAAGACAATTTTTTTTCAATAATTTTCACTTTTAGTACGTAAAAATTTTTCTTAGACAATTTTTAATGACGTTAGTTTCAAACAAAAAGAATTAGACAATTTCGCAAAAAGAAATTATTTTTCACTGTATGAAATGTCTTAGAAAAATTTTTGAAAAATTTTTTTGAAAAGACAATTTCTTTTCAATAATTTTCACTTTTAGTACGTAAAAAAACTTTCTTAGACAATTTTTAATGACGTTAGTTTCAAACAAAAAGAATTAGACAGTTTCGCAAAAAAAAATTATTTTTCACTGTATGAAATGTCTTAGAAAAATTTTTGAAAATTTTTTTTGAAAAGAAAGTTTTTTTCAATAATTTTCACATTTAGTACGTAAAAAAACTTTCTTAGACAATTTTTAATGACGTTAGTTTCAAACAAAAAGAATTGGATAGTTTCGCAAAAAAAAATTATTTTTCACTGTATGAAATGTCTTAGAAAAGTTTTTTTGAAAAGACAATTTTTTTTCATAAATTTTCACTTTTAGTACGTAAAAAAACTTTCTTAGACAATTTTTAATGACGTTAGTTTCAAACAAAAAGAATTGGATAGTTTTGCAAAAAAAAATTATTTTTCACTGTATGAAATGTATTAGAAAAATTTTTTTGAAAAGACAATTTTTTTTCAATAATTTTCACTTTTAGTACGTAAAAAAACTTTCTTAGACAATTTTTAATGACGTTAGTTTCAAACAAAAAGAACTAGACAGTTTCGCAAAAAAAAATTATTTTTCATTGTATGAAATGTCTTAGAAAAATTTTTGAAAATTTTTTTTGAAAAGAAAGTTTTTTTCAATAATTTTCACATTTAGGACGTAAAAAAACTTTCTTAGACAATTTTTAATGACGTTAGTTTCAAACAAAAAAAATTGGATAGTTTCGCAAAAAAAAATTATTTTTCACTGTATGAAATGTCTTGGAAAGATTTTTTTGAAATGACAATTTTTTTTCAATAATTTTCACTTTTAGTACGTAAGAAAACTTTCTTAGACAATTTTTAATGACGTTAGTTTCAAACAAAAAGAATTAGACAGTTTCGCAAAAAAAAATTATTTTTCACTGTATGAAATGTCTTAGAAAAATTTTTGAAAATTCTTTTTGAAAAGAAAATTTTTTTCAATAATTTTCACTTTTAGTACGTAAGAAAACTTTCTTAGACAATTTTTAATGACGCTAGTTTCAAACAAAAAGAATTAGACAGTTTCGCAAAAAAAAATTATATTTCACTGTATGAAATGTCTTAGAAAAATTTTTTTGAAAAAACAATTTTTTTTCAATAATTTTCACTTTTAGTACGTAAAAAACTTTCTTAGACAATTTTTAAAGACGTTAGTTTCAAACAAAAAGATTTAGACAGTTTCGCAAAAAAAAGTTATTTTTCACTGTATGAAATGTCTTAGAAAAATTTTTGAAAATTTTTTTTGAAAAGAAAATTTTTTTCAATAATTTTCACTTTTAGTACGTAAAAAAACTTTCTTAGACAATTTTTAATGACGTTAGTTTCAAACAAAAAAAATTAGACAGTTTTGCAAAAAAAAATTGTTTTTTACTGTATGAAATGTCTTAAAATAACTTTTGAAAATTTTTTTTGAAAAGAAAATTTTTTTCAATAATTTTCACTTTTAGTACGTAAAAAAACTTTCTTAGACAATTTTTAATGACGTTAGTTTCAACCAAAAAGAATTAAACAGTTTTGCAAAAAAAAATTGTTTTTCACTGTATGAAATGTCTTAGAAAAATTTTTTTGAAAAGACAATTTCTTTTCAATAATTTTCACTTTTAGTACGTAAAAAAACTTTCTTAGACAATTTTTAATGACGTTAGTTTCAAACAAAAAGAATTAGACAGTTTCGCAAAAAAAAATTATTTTTCACAGTATGAAATGTCTTAGAAAAATTTTTAAAATTTTTTTTAAAAAGAAAATTTTTTTTCAATAATTTTCACTTTTAGTACGTAAAAAAACTTTCTTAGACAATTTTTAATGACGTTAGTTTCAAACAAAAAGAATTAGACAGTTTCGCAAAAAAAAATTATTTTTCACTGTATGAAACGTCTTAGAAAAATTTTTGAAAATTTTTTTGAAAAGACAATTTTTTTTCAATAATTTTCACTTTTAGTACGTAAAAAAACTTTCTTAGACAATTTTTAATGACGTTAGTTTCAAACAAAAAAAATTGGATAGTTTCGCAAAAAAAAATTATTTTTCACTGTATGAAATGTCTTAGAAAAATTTTTGAAAATTTTTTTTGAAATGAAAGTTTTTTTCAATAATTTTCACTTTTAGTACGTAAAAAACTTTCTTAGACAATTTTTAATGACGTTAGTTTCAAACAAAAAGAATTAGACAATTTCGCAAAAAAAAATTATTTTTCACTGTATGAAATGTCTTAGAATAATTTTTGAAAAAATTTTTCGAAAAAATAATTTTTTTTTGATAATTAAAACTTTTTGTGTGGGATAAAATTTCTTAGGCCATTTACAATAACTTTAGTCAAAAAAAATAATTAAAGTGCGACTCTAACTTAAAATATACGCTATCTCCTTAAATAAAGCAGCTACGAAGCTCTCAATGCAGGTATAAGCAAATCAATGAACTTTTATTAATTGACAAATTTTTAACTTGAAACCAAGTTTTAGTGGTGCTAACATGTTTTGGAATGATAAAACAATATTACTGAACATTAAAATAAACTTTTGCTTAATGAAAAAAAACTTTGAAAAATATTCGTGTAAGTTCGTCAGTTCGTTTAATTCGTCACTTTTTCTGTTTCCCCTGGGGTGAAGTTATCCAAGTTCTACTGTATAAGCTATTCAATGAACATGTTTTGAGATGATAAAACAATATTACTGAACATAAAAATAAACTTTTGCAGTATGAAAAAAACTTTGAAAAATTTAAAAAAAAATTCTTGTTCAATGAGTTATGAAATGTCTTATAAAAAATTTTATAAACGATTTTAAATTTTTTCAATAATGTTCACTTTTAGTACGTAAAACAACTTTCTTAGACAATTTTTAATGACGTTAAATTCAAACAAAAAAAATTGGATAGTTTCGCAAAAAAAAATTATTTTTCACTGTATGAAATGTCTTAGAAAAATTTTTGAAAATTTTTTTTGAAAAGAAAATTTCATTCAATAATTTTCACTTTTAGAACGTAAAAAAACTTTCTTAGACAATTTTTAATGACGTTAGTTTCAAACAAAAAGAATTAGACAGTTTCGCAAAAAAAAATTATTTTTCACTGTATGAAATGTCTTAAAAAAATTTTTGAAAATTTTTTTTTGAAAAGAAAATTTTTTTCAATAATTTTTGCTTTTAGTACGTAAAAAAACTTTCTTAGACAATTTTTAATGACGTT
This sequence comes from Aplidium turbinatum, assembly GCF_918807975.1. Lineage (NCBI taxonomy): Eukaryota > Metazoa > Chordata > Ascidiacea > Aplousobranchia > Polyclinidae > Aplidium > Aplidium turbinatum. The sequence goes on from NC_137486.1 coordinate 390,893, forward strand.
AGTTTCAAACAAAAGGAATTAGACAGTTTCGCAAAAAAAAATTATTTTTCACTGTATGAAATGTCTTAGAAAAATTTTTTTGAAAAGACAATTTCTTTTCAATAATTTTCACTTTTAGTACGTAAAAAAACTTTCTTAGACAATTTTTAATGACGTTAGTTTCAAACAAAAAGAATTAGACAGTTTCGCAAAAAAAAATTATTTTTCACTGTATGAAATGTCTTAGAAGAATTTTTGAAAATTTTTTTTGAAAAGAAAGTTTTTTTCAATAATTTTCACTTTTAGTACGTAAAACAACTTTCTTAGACAATTTTTAATGACGTTAGTTTCAAACAAAAAGAATTGGATAGTTTCGCAAAAAAAATAATCTTTCACTGTATGAAATGTCTTAGAAAAATTTTTTTGAAAAGACAATTTTTTTTCAATAATTTTCACTTTTAGTACGTAAAAATCTTTCTTAGACAATTTTTAATGACGTTAGTTTCAAACAAAAAGAATTAGACAATTTCGCAAAAAGAAATTATTTTTCACTGTATGAAATGTCTTAGAAAAATTTTTGAAAAATTTTTTTGAAAAGACAATTTCTTTTCAATAATTTTCACTTTTAGTACGTAAAAAAACTTTCTTAGACAATTTTTAATGACGTTAGTTTCAAACAAAAAGAATTAGACAGTTTCGCAAAAAAAAATTATTTTTCACTGTATGAAATGTCTTAGAAAAATTTTTGAAAATTTTTTTTGAAAAGAAAGTTTTTTTCAATAATTTTCACATTTAGTACGTAAAAAAACTTTCTTAGACAATTTTTAATGACGTTAGTTTCAAACAAAAAGAATTGGATAGTTTCGCAAAAAAAAATTATTTTTCACTGTATGAAATGTCTTAGAAAAGTTTTTTTGAAAAGACAATTTTTTTTCATAAATTTTCACTTTTAGTACGTAAAAAAACTTTCTTAGACAATTTTTAATGACGTTAGTTTCAAACAAAAAGAATTGGATAGTTTTGCAAAAAAAAATTATTTTTCACTGTATGAAATGTATTAGAAAAATTTTTTTGAAAAGACAATTTTTTTTCAATAATTTTCACTTTTAGTACGTAAAAAAACTTTCTTAGACAATTTTTAATGACGTTAGTTTCAAACAAAAAGAATTAGACAGTTTCGCAAAAAAAAATTATTTTTCATTGTATGAAATGTCTTAGAAAAATTTTTGAAAATTTTTTTTGAAAAGAAAGTTTTTTTCAATAATTTTCACATTTAGGACGTAAAAAAACTTTCTTAGACAATTTTTAATGACGTTAGTTTCAAACAAAAAAAATTGGATAGTTTCGCAAAAAAAAATTATTTTTCACTGTATGAAATGTCTTGGAAAAATTTTTTTGAAATGACAATTTTTTTTCAATAATTTTCACTTTTAGTACGTAAGAAAACTTTCTTAGACAATTTTTAATGACGTTAGTTTCAAACAAAAAGAATTAGACAGTTTCGCAAAAAAAAATTATTTTTCACTGTATGAAATGTCTTAGAAAAATTTTTGAAAATTCTTTTTGAAAAGAAAATTTTTTTCAATAATTTTCACTTTTAGTACGTAAGAAAACTTTCTTAGACAATTTTTAATGACGCTAGTTTCAAACAAAAAGAATTAGACAGTTTCGCAAAAAAAAATTATATTTCACTGTATATGAAATGTCTTAGAAAAATTTTTTTGAAAAAACAATTTTTTTTCAATAATTTTCACTTTTAGTACGTAAAAAACTTTCTTAGACAATTTTTAAAGACGTTAGTTTCAAACAAAAAGAATTAGACAGTTTCGCAAAAAAAAATTATTTTTCACTGTATGAAATGTCTTAGAAAAATTTTTGAAAATTTTTTTTGAAAAGACAATTTTTTTCAATAATTTTCACATTTAGTACGTAAAAAAACTTTCTTAGACAATTTTTAATGACGTTAGTTTCAAACAAAAAGAATTGGATAGTTTCACAAAAAAAAAATATTTTTCACTGTATGAAACGTCTTAGAATAATTTTTGAAAATTTTTTTTGAAAAGAAAATTTTTTTCAATATTTTTCACTTTTAGTACGTAAAAAAACTTTCTTAGACAATTTTCAATGACGTTAGTTTCAACCAAAAAGAATTAGACAGTTTTGCAAAAAAAAATATTTTTCACTGTATGAAATGTCTTAGAAAAATTTTTGAAAAAAATTTTCGAAAAAATAATTTTTTTTTGATAATCAAAACTTTTTGTGTGGGATAAAATTTCTTAGGCCATTTACAATAACTTTAGTCAAAAAAAATAATTAAAGTGCGACTCTAACTTAAAATATACGCTATCTCCTTAAATAAAGCAGCTACGAAGCTCTCAATGCAGGTATAAGCAAATCAATGAACTTTTATTAATTGACAAATTTTTAACTTGAAACCAAGTTTTAGTGGTGCTAACATGTTTTGGAATGATAAAACAATATTACTGAACATTAAAATAAACTTTTGCTTAATGAAAAAAAACTTTGAAAAATATTCGTGTAAGTTCGTCAGTTCGTTTAATTCGTCACTTTTTCTGTTTCCCCTGGGGTGAAGTTATCCAAGTTCTACTGTATAAGCTATTCAATGAACATGTTTTGAGATGATAAAACAATATTACTGAACATAAAAATAAACTTTTGCAGTATGAAAAAAACTTTGAAAAATTTTAAAAAAAATTCTTGTTCAATGAGTTATGAAATGTCTTATAAAAAATTTTATAAACGATTTTAAATTTTTTCAATAATGTTCACTTTTAGTACGTAAAACAACTTTCTTAGACAATTTTTAATGACGTTAAATTCAAACAAAAAAAATTGGATAGTTTCGCAAAAAAAAATTATTTTTCACTGTATGAAATGTCTTAGAAAAATTTTTGAAAATTTTTTTTGAAAAGAAAATTTCATTCAATAATTTTCACTTTTAGAACGTAAAAAAACTTTCTTAGACAATTTTTAATGACGTTAGTTTCAAACAAAAATTTTTTTTGAAAAGAAAATTTCATTCAATAATTTTCACTTTTAGAACGTAAGAAAACTTTCTTAGACAATTTTTAATGACGCTAGTTTCAAACAAAAAGAATTAGACAGTTTCGCAAAAAAAAATTATTTTTCACTGTATGAAATGTCTTAAAAAAATTTTTGAAAATTTTTTTTTGAAAAGAAAATTTTTTTCAATAATTTTTGCTTTTAGTACGTAAAAAAACTTTCTTAGACAATTTTTAATGACGTTAGTTTCAAACAAAAGGAATTAGACAGTTTCGCAAAAAAAAATTATTTTTCACTGTATGAAATGTCTTAGAAAAATTTTTTTGAAAAGACAATTTCTTTTCAATAATTTTCACTTTTAGTACGTAAAAAAACTTTCTTAGACAATTTTTAATGACGTTAGTTTCAAACAAAAAGAATTAGACAATTTCGCAAAAAGAAATTATTTTTCACTGTATGAAATGTCTTAGAAAAATTTTTGAAAAATTTTTTTGAAAAGACAATTTCTTTTCAATAATTTTCACATTTAGTACGTAAAAAAACTTTCTTAGACAATTTTTAATGACGTTAGTTTCAAACAAAAAGAATTGGATAGTTTCGCAAAAAAAAATTATTTTTCACTGTATGAAATGTCTTAGAAAAGTTTTTTTGAAAAGACAATTTTTTTTCATAAATTTTCACTTTTAGTACGTAAAAAAACTTTCTTAGACAATTTTTAATGACGTTAGTTTCAAACAAAAAGAATTGGATAGTTTTGCAAAAAAAAATTATTTTTCACTGTATGAAATGTATTAGAAAAATTTTTTTGAAAAGACAATTTTTTTTCAATAATTTTCACTTTTAGTACGTAAAAAAACTTTCTTAGACAATTTTTAATGACGTTAGTTTCAAACAAAAAGAACTAGACAGTTTCGCAAAAAAAAATTATTTTTCATTGTATGAAATGTCTTAGAAAAATTTTTGAAAATTTTTTTTGAAAAGAATGTTTTTTTCAATAATTTTCACATTTAGGACGTAAAAAAACTTTCTTAGACAATTTTTAATGACGTTAGTTTCAAACAAAAAAAATTGGATAGTTTCGCAAAAAAAAATTATTTTTCACTGTATGAAATGTCTTGGAAAAATTTTTTTGAAATGACAATTTTTTTTCAATAATTTTCACTTTTAGTACGTAAGAAAACTTTCTTAGACAATTTTTAATGACGTTAGTTTCAAACAAAAAGAATTAGACAGTTTCGCAAAAAAAAATTATTTTTCACTGTATGAAATGTCTTAGAAAAATTTTTGAAAATTCTTTTTGAAAAGAAAATTTTTTTCAATAATTTTCACTTTTAGTACGTAAGAAAACTTTCTTAGACAATTTTTAATGACGCTAGTTTCAAACAAAAAGAATTAGACAGTTTCGCAAAAAAAAATTATATTTCACTGTATGAAATGTCTTAGAAAAATTTTTTTGAAAAAACAATTTTTTTTCAATAATTTTCACTTTAAGTACGTAAAAAACTTTCTTAGACAATTTTTAAAGACGTTAGTTTCAAACAAAAAGATTTAGACAGTTTCGCAAAAAAAAGTTATTTTTCACTGTATGAAATGTCTTAGAAAAATTTTTGAAAATTTTTTTTGAAAAGAAAATTTTTTTCAATAATTCTCACTTTTAGTACGTAAAAAAACTTTCTTAGACAATTTTTAATGACGTTAGTTTCAAACAAAAAAAATTAGACAGTTTTGCAAAAAAAAATTGTTTTTTACTGTATGAAATGTCTTAAAATAACTTTTGAAAATTTTTTTTGAAAAGAAAATTTTTTTCAATAATTTTCACTTTTAGTACGTAAAAAAACTTTCTTAGACAATTTTTAATGACGTTAGTTTCAACCAAAAAGAATTAAACAGTTTTGCAAAAAAAAATTGTTTTTCACTGTATGAAATGTCTTAGAAAAATTTTTTTGAAAAGACAATTTCTTTTCAATAATTTTCACTTTTAGTACGTAAAAAAACTTTCTTAGACAATTTTTAATGACGTTAGTTTCAAACAAAAAGAATTAGACAGTTTCGCAAAAAAAAATTATTTTTCACTGTATGAAATGTCTTAGAAAAATTTTTAAAATTTTTTTTAAAAAGAAAACTTTTTTTCAATAATTTTCACTTTTAGTACGTAAAAAAACTTTCTTAGACAATTTTTAATGACGTTAGTTTCAAACAAAAAGAATTAGACAGTTTCGCAAAAAAAAATTATTTTTCACTGTATGAAACGTCTTAGAAAAATTTTTGAAAATTTTTTTTGAAAAGAAAATTTTTTTCAATAATTTTCACTTTTAGTACGTAAAAAAACTTTCTTAGACAATTTTTAATGACGTTAGTTTCAACCAAAAAGAATAAGACAGTTTTGCAAAAAAAAATTATTTTTCACTGTATGAAATGTCTTAGAAAAATTTTTTTGAAAAGACAATTTTTTTTCAATAATTTTCACTTTTAGTACGTAAAAAAACTTTCTTAGACAATTTTTAATGACGTTAGTTTCAAACAAAAAAAATTGGATAGTTTCGCAAAAAAAAATTATTTTTCACTGTATGAAATGTCTTAGAAAAATTTTTGAAAATTTTTTTTGAAATGAAAATTTTTTTCAATAATTTTCACTTTTAGTACATAAAAAACTTTCTTAGACAATTTTTAATGACGTTAGTTTCAAACAAAAAGAATTAGACAATTTCGCAAAAAAAAATTATTTTTCACTGTATGAAATGTCTTAGAATAATTTTTGAAAAAAATTTTCGAAAAAATAATTTTTTTTTGATAATCAAAACTTTTTGTGTGGGATAAAATTTCTTAGGCCATTTACAATAACTTTAGTAAAAAAAAAAAATTAAAGTGCGACTTTAACTTAAAATATACGCTATCTCCTTAAATAAAGCAGCTACGAAGCTCTCAATGCAGGTATAAGCAAATCAATGAACTTTTATTAATTGACAATTTTTTAACTTGAAACCAAGTTTTAGTGGTGCTAACATGTTTTGGATTGATAAAACAATATTACTGAACATTAAAATAAACTTTTGCATTATGAAAAAGAACTTTGAAAAACATTCGTGTAAGTTCGTCAGTTCGTTTAATTCGTCACTTTTTCTGTTTCCCCTGGGGTGAAGTTATCCAAGTTCTACTGTATAAGCAATTCAATGAACATGTTTTGAGATGATAAAACAATATTACTGAACATAAAAATAAACTTTTGCAGTATGAAAAAAACTTTGAAAAATTTTGAAAAAATTTTTTGTTCAATGAGTTATGAAATGTCTTATAAAAAATTTTACAAACGATTTTAAATTTTTTCAATAATGTTCACTTTTAGTACGTAAAAAAACTTTCTTAGACAATTTTTAATGACGTTAGTTTCAAACAAAAAGAATTAGACAGCTTCGCAAAAAAAAATTATTTTTCACTGTATGAAATGTCTTAGAATAATTTTTGAAAATTTTTTTTGAAAAGAAAATTTTTTTCAATATTTTTCACTTTTAGTACGTAAAAAAACTTTCTTAGACAATTTTTAATGACGTTAGTTTCAACCAAGAAGAATTAGACAGTTTTGCAAAAAAAAATATTTTTCACTGTATGAAATGTCTTAGAATAATTTTTGAAAAAATTTTCGAAAAAATAATTTTTTTTTGATAATCAAAACTTTTTGTGTGGGATAAAATTTCTTAGGCCATTTACAATAACTTTAGTAAAAAAAAAAAATTAAAGTGCGACTTTAACTTAAAATATACGCTATCTCCTTAAATAAAGCAGCTACGAAGCTCTCAATGCAGGTATAAGCAAATCAATGAACTTTTATTAATTGACAATTTTTTAACTTGAAACCAAGTTTTAGTGGTGCTAACATGTTTTGGATTGATAAAACAATATTACTGAACATTAAAATAAACTTTTGCATTATGAAAAAGAACTTTGAAAAACATTCGTGTAAGTTCGTCAGTTCGTTTAATTCGTCACTTTTTCTGTTTCCCCTGGGGTGAAGTTATCCAAGTTCTACTGTATAAGCAATTCAATGAACATGTTTTGAGATGATAAAACAATATTACTGAACATAAAAATAAACTTTTGCAGTATGAAAAAAACTTTGAAAAATTTTGAAAAAAATTTTTGTTCAATGAGTTATGAAATGTCTTATAAAAAATTTTACAAACGATTTTAAATTTTTTCAATAATGTTCACTTTTAGTACGTAAAAAAACTTTCTTAGACAATTTTTAATGACGTTAGTTTCAAACAAAAAGAATTGGATAGTTTCGCAAAAAAAAATTATTTTTCACTGTTTGAAATGTCTTAGAAAAATTTTTTTGAAAAGACAATTTTTTTTCAATAATTTTCACTTTTAGTACGTAAAACAACTTTCTTAGACAATTTTTAATGACGTTAGTTTCAAACAAAAAGAATTAGACAGTTTCGCAAAAAAAAATTATTTTTCACTGTATGAAATGTCTTAGAAAAATTTTTGAAAATTTTTTTTGAAAAGAAAGTTTTTTTCAATAATTTTCACATTTAGTACGTAAAAAAACTTTCTTAGACAATTTTTAATGACGTTAGTTTCAAACAAAAAGAATTGGATAGTTTCGCAAAAAAAAATTATTTTTCACTGTATGAAATGTCTTAGAAAATTTTTTTTGAAAAGACAATTTTTTTTCAATAATTTTCACTTTTAGTACGTAAAAAAACTTTCTTAGACAATTTTTAATGACGTTAGTTTCAAACAAAAAGAATTAGACAGTTTCGCAAAAAAAAATTATTTTTCACTGTATGAAGTGACAATGTAATGTCTTAGAAAAATTTTTGAAAATTTTTTTTGAAAAGAAAATTTTTTTCAATAATTTTCACTTTTAGTACGTAAAAAAACTTTCTTAGACAATTTTTAATGACGTTAGTTTCAAACAAAAAGAATTAGACAGTTTCGCAAAAAAAAAATTATTTTTCACTGTATGAAATGTCTTAGAAATTTTTTGAAAATTTTTTTTGAAAAGAAAGTTTTTTTCAATAATTTTCACATTTAGTACGTAAAAAAACTTTCTTAGACAATTTTTAATGACGTTAGTTTCAAACAAAAAGAATTGGATAGTTTCGCAAAAAAAAATTATTTTTCACTGTATGAAATGTCTTAGAAAAGTTTTTTTGAAAAGACAATTTTTTTTCATAAATTTTCACTTTTAGTACGTAAAAAAACTTTCTTAGACAATTTTTAATGACGTTAGTTTCAAACAAAAAGAATTGGATAGTTTTGCAAAAAAAAATTATTTTTCACTGTATGAAATGTATTAGAAAAATTTTTTTGAAAAGACAATTTTTTTTCAATAATTTTCACTTTTAGTACGTAAAAAAACTTTCTTAGACAATTTTTAATGACGTTAGTTTCAAACAAAAAGAATTAGACAGTTTCGCAAAAAAAAATTATTTTTCACTGTATGAAATGTCTTAGAAAAATTTTTGAAAATTTTTTTTGAAAAGAAAGTTTTTTTCAATAATTTTCACATTTAGGACGTAAAAAAACTTTCTTAGACAATTTTTAATGACGTTAGTTTCAAACAAAAAAAATTGGATAGTTTCGCAAAAAAAAATTATTTTTCACTTTATGAAATGTCTTGGAAAAATTTTTTTGAAATGACAATTTTTTTTCAATAATTTTCACTTTTAGTACGTAAGAAAACTTTCTTAGACAATTTTTAATGACGTTAGTTTCAAACAAAAAGAATTAGACAGTTTCGCAAAAAAAAATTATTTTTCACTGTATGAAATGTCTTAGAAAAATTTTTGAAAATTCTTTTTGAAAAGAAAATTTTTTTCAATAATTTTCACTTTTAGTACGTAAGAAAACTTTCTTAGACAATTTTTAATGACGCTAGTTTCAAACAAAAAGAATTAGACAGTTTCGCAAAAAAAAATTATATTTCACTGTATGAAATGTCTTAGAAAAATTTTTTTGAAAAAACAATTTTTTTTCAATAATTTTCACTTTTAGTACGTAAAAAACTTTCTTAGACAATTTTTAAAGACGTTAGTTTCAAACAAAAAGAATTAGACAGTTTCGCAAAAAAAAATTATTTTTCACTGTATGAAATGTCTTAGAAAAATTTTTGAAAATTTTTTTTGAAAAGACAATTTTTTTCAATAATTTTCACTTTTAGTACGTAAAAAAACTTTCTTAGACAATTTTTAATGACGTTAGTTTCAAACAAAAAGAATTAGACAGTTTCACAAAAAAAAAATATTTTTCACTGTATGAAATGTCTTAGAATAATTTTTGAAAATTTTTTTTGAAAAGAAAATTTTTTTCAATATTTTTCACTTTTAGTACGTAAAAAAACTTTCTTAGACAATTTTCAATGACGTTAGTTTCAACCAAAAAGAATTAGACAGTTTTGCAAAAAAAAATATTTTTCACTGTATGAAATGTCTTAGAAAAATTTTTGAAAAAAATTTTCGAAAAAATAATTTTTTTTTGATAATCAAAACTTTTTGTGTGGGATAAAATTTCTTAGGCCATTTACAATAACTTTAGTCAAAAAAAATAATTAAAGTGCGACTCTAACTTAAAATATACGCTATCTCCTTAAATAAAGCAGCTACGAAGCTCTCAATGCAGGTATAAGCAAATCAATGAACTTTTATTAATTGACAAATTTTTAACTTGAAACCAAGTTTTAGTGGTGCTAACATGTTTTGGAATGATAAAACAATATTACTGAACATTAAAATAAACTTTTGCTTAATGAAAAAAAACTTTGAAAAATATTCGTGTAAGTTCGTCAGTTCGTTTAATTCGTCACTTTTTCTGTTTCCCCTGGGGTGAAGTTATCCAAGTTCTACTGTATAAGCTATTCAATGAACATGTTTTGAGATGATAAAACAATATTACTGAACATAAAAATAAACTTTTGCAGTATGAAAAAAACTTTGAAAAATTTTAAAAAAAATTCTTGTTCAATGAGTTATGAAATGTCTTATAAAAAATTTTATAAACGATTTTAAATTTTTTCAATAATGTTCACTTTTAGTACGTAAAACAACTTTCTTAGACAATTTTTAATGACGTTAAATTCAAACAAAAAAAATTGGATAGTTTCGCAAAAAAAAATTATTTTTCACTGTATGAAATGTCTTAAAAAAATTTTTGAAAATTTTTTTTTGAAAAGAAAATTTTTTTCAATAATTTTTGCTTTTAGTACGTAAAAAAACTTTCTTAGACAATTTTTAATGACGTTAGTTTCAAACAAAAGGAATTAGACAGTTTCGCAAAAAAAAATTATTTTTCACTGTATGAAATGTCTTAGAAAAATTTTTTTGAAAAGACAATTTCTTTTCAATAATTTTCACTTTTAGTACGTAAAAAAACTTTCTTAGACAATTTTTAATGACGTTAGTTTCAAACAAAAAGAATTAGACAGTTTCGCAAAAAAAAATTATTTTTCACTGTATGAAATGTCTTAGAAGAATTTTTGAAAATTTTTTTTGAAAAGAAAGTTTTTTTCAATAATTTTCACTTTTAGTACGTAAAACAACTTTCTTAGACAATTTTTAATGACGTTAGTTTCAAACAAAAAGAATTGGATAGTTTCGCAAAAAAAATAATCTTTCACTGTATGAAATGTCTTAGAAAAATTTTTTTGAAAAGACAATTTTTTTTCAATAATTTTCACTTTTAGTACGTAAAAATCTTTCTTAGACAATTTTTAATGACGTTAGTTTCAAACAAAAAGAATTAGACAATTTCGCAAAAAGAAATTATTTTTCACTGTATGAAATGTCTTAGAAAAATTTTTGAAAAATTTTTTTGAAAAGACAATTTCTTTTCAATAATTTTCACTTTTAGTACGTAAAAAAACTTTCTTAGACAATTTTTAATGACGTTAGTTTCAAACAAAAAGAATTAGACAGTTTCGCAAAAAAAAATTATTTTTCACTGTATGAAATGTCTTAGAAAAATTTTTGAAAATTTTTTTTGAAAAGAAAGTTTTTTTCAATAATTTTCACATTTAGTACGTAAAAAAACTTTCTTAGACAATTTTTAATGACGTTAGTTTCAAACAAAAAGAATTGGATAGTTTCGCAAAAAAAAATTATTTTTCACTGTATGAAATGTCTTAGAAAAGTTTTTTTGAAAAGACAATTTTTTTTCATAAATTTTCACTTTTAGTACGTAAAAAAACTTTCTTAGACAATTTTTAATGACGTTAGTTTCAAACAAAAAGAATTGGATAGTTTTGCAAAAAAAAATTATTTTTCACTGTATGAAATGTATTAGAAAAATTTTTTTGAAAAGACAATTTTTTTTCAATAATTTTCACTTTTAGTACGTAAAAAAACTTTCTTAGACAATTTTTAATGACGTTAGTTTCAAACAAAAAGAATTAGACAGTTTCGCAAAAAAAAATTATTTTTCACTGTATGAAATGTCTTAGAAAAATTTTTGAAAATTCTTTTTGAAAAGAAAATTTTTTTCAATAATTTTCACTTTTAGTACGTAAGAAAACTTTCTTAGACAATTTTTAATGACGCTAGTTTCAAACAAAAAGAATTAGACAGTTTCGCAAAAAAAAATTATATTTCACTGTATGAAATGTCTTAGAAAAATTTTTTTGAAAAAACAATTTTTTTTCAATAATTTTCACTTTTAGTACGTAAAAAACTTTCTTAGACAATTTTTAAAGACGTTAGTTTCAAACAAAAAGAATTAGACAGTTTCGCAAAAAAAAATTATTTTTCACTGTATGAAATGTCTTAGAAAAATTTTTGAAAATTTTTTTTGAAAAGACAATTTTTTTCAATAATTTTCACTTTTAGTACGTAAAAAAACTTTCTTAGACAATTTTTAATGACGTTAGTTTCAAACAAAAAGAATTAGACAGTTTCACAAAAAAAAAATATTTTTCACTGTATGAAATGTCTTAGAATAATTTTTGAAAATTTTTTTTGAAAAGAAAATTTTTTTCAATATTTTTCACTTTTAGTACGTAAAAAAACTTTCTTAGACAATTTTCAATGACGTTAGTTTCAACCAAAAAGAATTAGACAGTTTTGCAAAAAAAAATATTTTTCACTGTATGAAATGTCTTAGAAAAATTTTTGAAAAAAATTTTCGAAAAAATAATTTTTTTTTGATAATCAAAACTTTTTGTGTGGGATAAAATTTCTTAGGCCATTTACAATAACTTTAGTCAAAAAAAATAATTAAAGTGCGACTCTAACTTAAAATATACGCTATCTCCTTAAATAAAGCAGCTACGAAGCTCTCAATGCAGGTATAAGCAAATCAATGAACTTTTATTAATTGACAAATTTTTAACTTGAAACCAAGTTTTAGTGGTGCTAACATGTTTTGGAATGATAAAACAATATTACTGAACATTAAAATAAACTTTTGCTTAATGAAAAAAAACTTTGAAAAATATTCGTGTAAGTTCGTCAGTTCGTTTAATTCGTCACTTTTTCTGTTTCCCCTGGGGTGAAGTTATCCAAGTTCTACTGTATAAGCTATTCAATGAACATGTTTTGAGATGATAAAACAATATTACTGAACATAAAAATAAACTTTTGCAGTATGAAAAAAACTTTGAAAAATTTTAAAAAAAATTCTTGTTCAATGAGTTATGAAATGTCTTATAAAAAATTTTATAAACGATTTTAAATTTTTTCAATAATGTTCACTTTTAGTACGTAAAACAACTTTCTTAGACAATTTTTAATGACGTTAAATTCAAACAAAAAAAATTGGATAGTTTCGCAAAAAAAAATTATTTTTCACTGTATGAAATGTCTTAGAAAAGTTTTTGAAAATTTTTTTTGAAAAGAAAATTTCATTCAATAATTTTCACTTTTAGAACGTAAAAAAACTTTCTTAGACAATTTTTAATGACGTTAGTTTCAAACAAAAAGAATTAGACAGTTTCGCAAAAAAAAATTATTTTTCACTGTATGAAATGTCTTAAAAAAATTTTTGAAAATTTTTTTTTGAAAAGAAAATTTTTTTCAATAATTTTTGCTTTTAGTACGTAAAAAAACTTTCTTAGACAATTTTTAATGACGTTAGTTTCAAACAAAAGGAATTAGACAGTTTCGCAAAAAAAAATTATTTTTCACTGTATGAAATGTCTTAGAAAAATTTTTTTGAAAAGACAATTTCTTTTCAATAATTTTCACTTTTAGTACGTAAAAAAACTTTCTTAGACAATTTTTAATGACGTTAGTTTCAAACAAAAAGAATTAGACAGTTTCGCAAAAAAAAATTATTTTTCACTGTATGAAATGTCTTAGAAGAATTTTTGAAAATTTTTTTTGAAAAGAAAGTTTTTTTCAATAATTTTCACTTTTAGTACGTAAAACAACTTTCTTAGACAATTTTTAATGACGTTAGTTTCAAACAAAAAGAATTGGATAGTTTCGCAAAAAAAATAATCTTTCACTGTATGAAATGTCTTAGAAAAATTTTTTTGAAAAGACAATTTTTTTTCAATAATTTTCACTTTTAGTACGTAAAAATTTTTCTTAGACAATTTTTAATGACGTTAGTTTCAAACAAAAAGAATTAGACAATTTCGCAAAAAGAAATTATTTTTCACTGTATGAAATGTCTTAGAAAAATTTTTGAAAAATTTTTTTGAAAAGACAATTTCTTTTCAATAATTTTCACTTTTAGTACGTAAAAAAACTTTCTTAGACAATTTTTAATGACGTTAGTTTCAAACAAAAAGAATTAGACAGTTTCGCAAAAAAAAATTATTTTTCACTGTATGAAATGTCTTAGAAAAATTTTTGAAAATTTTTTTTGAAAAGAAAGTTTTTTTCAATAATTTTCACATTTAGTACGTAAAAAAACTTTCTTAGACAATTTTTAATGACGTTAGTTTCAAACAAAAAGAATTGGATAGTTTCGCAAAAAAAAATTATTTTTCACTGTATGAAATGTCTTAGAAAAGTTTTTTTGAAAAGACAATTTTTTTTCATAAATTTTCACTTTTAGTACGTAAAAAAACTTTCTTAGACAATTTTTAATGACGTTAGTTTCAAACAAAAAGAATTGGATAGTTTTGCAAAAAAAAATTATTTTTCACTGTATGAAATGTATTAGAAAAATTTTTTTGAAAAGACAATTTTTTTTCAATAATTTTCACTTTTAGTACGTAAAAAAACTTTCTTAGACAATTTTTAATGACGTTAGTTTCAAACAAAAAGAACTAGACAGTTTCGCAAAAAAAAATTATTTTTCATTGTATGAAATGTCTTAGAAAAATTTTTGAAAATTTTTTTTGAAAAGAAAGTTTTTTTCAATAATTTTCACATTTAGGACGTAAAAAAACTTTCTTAGACAATTTTTAATGACGTTAGTTTCAAACAAAAAAAATTGGATAGTTTCGCAAAAAAAAATTATTTTTCACTGTATGAAATGTCTTGGAAAGATTTTTTTGAAATGACAATTTTTTTTCAATAATTTTCACTTTTAGTACGTAAGAAAACTTTCTTAGACAATTTTTAATGACGTTAGTTTCAAACAAAAAGAATTAGACAGTTTCGCAAAAAAAAATTATTTTTCACTGTATGAAATGTCTTAGAAAAATTTTTGAAAATTCTTTTTGAAAAGAAAATTTTTTTCAATAATTTTCACTTTTAGTACGTAAGAAAACTTTCTTAGACAATTTTTAATGACGCTAGTTTCAAACAAAAAGAATTAGACAGTTTCGCAAAAAAAAATTATATTTCACTGTATGAAATGTCTTAGAAAAATTTTTTTGAAAAAACAATTTTTTTTCAATAATTTTCACTTTTAGTACGTAAAAAACTTTCTTAGACAATTTTTAAAGACGTTAGTTTCAAACAAAAAGATTTAGACAGTTTCGCAAAAAAAAGTTATTTTTCACTGTATGAAATGTCTTAGAAAAATTTTTGAAAATTTTTTTTGAAAAGAAAATTTTTTTCAATAATTTTCACTTTTAGTACGTAAAAAAACTTTCTTAGACAATTTTTAATGACGTTAGTTTCAAACAAAAAAAATTAGACAGTTTTGCAAAAAAAAATTGTTTTTTACTGTATGAAATGTCTTAAAATAACTTTTGAAAATTTTTTTTGAAAAGAAAATTTTTTTCAATAATTTTCACTTTTAGTACGTAAAAAAACTTTCTTAGACAATTTTTAATGACGTTAGTTTCAACCAAAAAGAATTAAACAGTTTTGCAAAAAAAAATTGTTTTTCACTGTATGAAATGTCTTAGAAAAATTTTTTTGAAAAGACAATTTCTTTTCAATAATTTTCACTTTTAGTACGTAAAAAAACTTTCTTAGACAATTTTTAATGACGTTAGTTTCAAACAAAAAGAATTAGACAGTTTCGCAAAAAAAAATTATTTTTCACAGTATGAAATGTCTTAGAAAAATTTTTAAAATTTTTTTTAAAAAGAAAATTTTTTTTCAATAATTTTCACTTTTAGTACGTAAAAAAACTTTCTTAGACAATTTTTAATGACGTTAGTTTCAAACAAAAAGAATTAGACAGTTTCGCAAAAAAAAATTATTTTTCACTGTATGAAACGTCTTAGAAAAATTTTTGAAAATTTTTTTGAAAAGACAATTTTTTTTCAATAATTTTCACTTTTAGTACGTAAAAAAACTTTCTTAGACAATTTTTAATGACGTTAGTTTCAAACAAAAAAAATTGGATAGTTTCGCAAAAAAAAATTATTTTTCACTGTATGAAATGTCTTAGAAAAATTTTTGAAAATTTTTTTTGAAATGAAAGTTTTTTTCAATAATTTTCACTTTTAGTACGTAAAAAACTTTCTTAGACAATTTTTAATGACGTTAGTTTCAAACAAAAAGAATTAGACAATTTCGCAAAAAAAAATTATTTTTCACTGTATGAAATGTCTTAGAATAATTTTTGAAAAAATTTTTCGAAAAAATAATTTTTTTTTGATAATTAAAACTTTTTGTGTGGGATAAAATTTCTTAGGCCATTTACAATAACTTTAGTCAAAAAAAATAATTAAAGTGCGACTCTAACTTAAAATATACGCTATCTCCTTAAATAAAGCAGCTACGAAGCTCTCAATGCAGGTATAAGCAAATCAATGAACTTTTATTAATTGACAAATTTTTAACTTGAAACCAAGTTTTAGTGGTGCTAACATGTTTTGGAATGATAAAACAATATTACTGAACATTAAAATAAACTTTTGCTTAATGAAAAAAAACTTTGAAAAATATTCGTGTAAGTTCGTCAGTTCGTTTAATTCGTCACTTTTTCTGTTTCCCCTGGGGTGAAGTTATCCAAGTTCTACTGTATAAGCTATTCAATGAACATGTTTTGAGATGATAAAACAATATTACTGAACATAAAAATAAACTTTTGCAGTATGAAAAAAACTTTGAAAAATTTAAAAAAAAATTCTTGTTCAATGAGTTATGAAATGTCTTATAAAAAATTTTATAAACGATTTTAAATTTTTTCAATAATGTTCACTTTTAGTACGTAAAACAACTTTCTTAGACAATTTTTAATGACGTTAAATTCAAACAAAAAAAATTGGATAGTTTCGCAAAAAAAAATTATTTTTCACTGTATGAAATGTCTTAGAAAAATTTTTGAAAATTTTTTTTGAAAAGAAAATTTCATTCAATAATTTTCACTTTTAGAACGTAAAAAAACTTTCTTAGACAATTTTTAATGACGTTAGTTTCAAACAAAAAGAATTAGACAGTTTCGCAAAAAAAAATTATTTTTCACTGTATGAAATGTCTTAAAAAAATTTTTGAAAATTTTTTTTTGAAAAGAAAATTTTTTTCAATAATTTTTGCTTTTAGTACGTAAAAAAACTTTCTTAGACAATTTTTAATGACGTTAGTTTCAAACAAAAGGAATTAGACAGTTTCGCAAAAAAAAATTATTTTTCACTGTATGAAATGTCTTAGAAAAATTTTTTTGAAAAGACAATTTCTTTTCAATAATTTTCACTTTTAGTACGTAAAAAAACTTTCTTAGACAATTTTTAATGACGTTAGTTTCAAACAAAAAGAATTAGACAGTTTCGCAAAAAAAAATTATTTTTCACTGTATGAAATGTCTTAGAAGAATTTTTGAAAATTTTTTTTGAAAAGAAAGTTTTTTTCAATAATTTTCACTTTTAGTACGTAAAACAACTTTCTTAGACAATTTTTAATGACGTTAGTTTCAAACAAAAAGAATTGGATAGTTTCGCAAAAAAAATAATCTTTCACTGTATGAAATGTCTTAGAAAAATTTTTTTGAAAAGACAATTTTTTTTCAATAATTTTCACTTTTAGTACGTAAAAATCTTTCTTAGACAATTTTTAATGACGTTAGTTTCAAACAAAAAGAATTAGACAATTTCGCAAAAAGAAATTATTTTTCACTGTATGAAATGTCTTAGAAAAATTTTTGAAAAATTTTTTTGAAAAGACAATTTCTTTTCAATAATTTTCACTTTTAGTACGTAAAAAAACTTTCTTAGACAATTTTTAATGACGTTAGTTTCAAACAAAAAGAATTAGACAGTTTCGCAAAAAAAAATTATTTTTCACTGTATGAAATGTCTTAGAAAAATTTTTGAAAATTTTTTTTGAAAAGAAAGTTTTTTTCAATAATTTTCACATTTAGTACGTAAAAAAACTTTCTTAGACAATTTTTAATGACGTTAGTTTCAAACAAAAAGAATTGGATAGTTTCGCAAAAAAAAATTATTTTTCACTGTATGAAATGTCTTAGAAAAGTTTTTTTGAAAAGACAATTTTTTTTCATAAATTTTCACTTTTAGTACGTAAAAAAACTTTCTTAGACAATTTTTAATGACGTTAGTTTCAAACAAAAAGAATTGGATAGTTTTGCAAAAAAAAATTATTTTTCACTGTATGAAATGTATTAGAAAAATTTTTTTGAAAAGACAATTTTTTTTCAATAATTTTCACTTTTAGTACGTAAAAAAACTTTCTTAGACAATTTTTAATGACGTTAGTTTCAAACAAAAAGAATTAGACAGTTTCGCAAAAAAAAATTATTTTTCATTGTATGAAATGTCTTAGAAAAATTTTTGAAAATTTTTTTTGAAAAGAAAGTTTTTTTCAATAATTTTCACATTTAGGACGTAAAAAAACTTTCTTAGACAATTTTTAATGACGTTAGTTTCAAACAAAAAAAATTGGATAGTTTCGCAAAAAAAAATTATTTTTCACTGTATGAAATGTCTTGGAAAAATTTTTTTGAAATGACAATTTTTTTTCAATAATTTTCACTTTTAGTACGTAAGAAAACTTTCTTAGACAATTTTTAATGACGTTAGTTTCAAACAAAAAGAATTAGACAGTTTCGCAAAAAAAAATTATTTTTCACTGTATGAAATGTCTTAGAAAAATTTTTGAAAATTCTTTTTGAAAAGAAAATTTTTTTCAATAATTTTCACTTTTAGTACGTAAGAAAACTTTCTTAGACAATTTTTAATGACGCTAGTTTCAAACAAAAAGAATTAGACAGTTTCGCAAAAAAAAATTATATTTCACTGTATATGAAATGTCTTAGAAAAATTTTTTTGAAAAAACAATTTTTTTTCAATAATTTTCACTTTTAGTACGTAAAAAACTTTCTTAGACAATTTTTAAAGACGTTAGTTTCAAACAAAAAGAATTAGACAGTTTCGCAAAAAAAAATTATTTTTCACTGTATGAAATGTCTTAGAAAAATTTTTGAAAATTTTTTTTGAAAAGACAATTTTTTTCAATAATTTTCACATTTAGTACGTAAAAAAACTTTCTTAGACAATTTTTAATGACGTTAGTTTCAAACAAAAAGAATTGGATAGTTTCACAAAAAAAAAATATTTTTCACTGTATGAAACGTCTTAGAATAATTTTTGAAAATTTTTTTTGAAAAGAAAATTTTTTTCAATATTTTTCACTTTTAGTACGTAAAAAAACTTTCTTAGACAATTTTCAATGACGTTAGTTTCAACCAAAAAGAATTAGACAGTTTTGCAAAAAAAAATATTTTTCACTGTATGAAATGTCTTAGAAAAATTTTTGAAAAAAATTTTCGAAAAAATAATTTTTTTTTGATAATCAAAACTTTTTGTGTGGGATAAAATTTCTTAGGCCATTTACAATAACTTTAGTCAAAAAAAATAATTAAAGTGCGACTCTAACTTAAAATATACGCTATCTCCTTAAATAAAGCAGCTACGAAGCTCTCAATGCAGGTATAAGCAAATCAATGAACTTTTATTAATTGACAAATTTTTAACTTGAAACCAAGTTTTAGTGGTGCTAACATGTTTTGGAATGATAAAACAATATTACTGAACATTAAAATAAACTTTTGCTTAATGAAAAAAAACTTTGAAAAATATTCGTGTAAGTTCGTCAGTTCGTTTAATTCGTCACTTTTTCTGTTTCCCCTGGGGTGAAGTTATCCAAGTTCTACTGTATAAGCTATTCAATGAACATGTTTTGAGATGATAAAACAATATTACTGAACATAAAAATAAACTTTTGCAGTATGAAAAAAACTTTGAAAAATTTTAAAAAAAATTCTTGTTCAATGAGTTATGAAATGTCTTATAAAAAATTTTATAAACGATTTTAAATTTTTTCAATAATGTTCACTTTTAGTACGTAAAACAACTTTCTTAGACAATTTTTAATGACGTTAAATTCAAACAAAAAAAATTGGATAGTTTCGCAAAAAAAAATTATTTTTCACTGTATGAAATGTCTTAGAAAAATTTTTGAAAATTTTTTTTGAAAAGAAAATTTCATTCAATAATTTTCACTTTTAGAACGTAAAAAAACTTTCTTAGACAATTTTTAATGACGTTAGTTTCAAACAAAAATTTTTTTTGAAAAGAAAATTTCATTCAATAATTTTCACTTTTAGAACGTAAGAAAACTTTCTTAGACAATTTTTAATGACGCTAGTTTCAAACAAAAAGAATTAGACAGTTTCGCAAAAAAAAATTATTTTTCACTGTATGAAATGTCTTAAAAAAATTTTTGAAAATTTTTTTTTGAAAAGAAAATTTTTTTCAATAATTTTTGCTTTTAGTACGTAAAAAAACTTTCTTAGACAATTTTTAATGACGTTAGTTTCAAACAAAAGGAATTAGACAGTTTCGCAAAAAAAAATTATTTTTCACTGTATGAAATGTCTTAGAAAAATTTTTTTGAAAAGACAATTTCTTTTCAATAATTTTCACTTTTAGTACGTAAAAAAACTTTCTTAGACAATTTTTAATGACGTTAGTTTCAAACAAAAAGAATTAGACAATTTCGCAAAAAGAAATTATTTTTCACTGTATGAAATGTCTTAGAAAAATTTTTGAAAAATTTTTTTGAAAAGACAATTTCTTTTCAATAATTTTCACATTTAGTACGTAAAAAAACTTTCTTAGACAATTTTTAATGACGTTAGTTTCAAACAAAAAGAATTGGATAGTTTCGCAAAAAAAAATTATTTTTCACTGTATGAAATGTCTTAGAAAAGTTTTTTTGAAAAGACAATTTTTTTTCATAAATTTTCACTTTTAGTACGTAAAAAAACTTTCTTAGACAATTTTTAATGACGTTAGTTTCAAACAAAAAGAATTGGATAGTTTTGCAAAAAAAAATTATTTTTCACTGTATGAAATGTATTAGAAAAATTTTTTTGAAAAGACAATTTTTTTTCAATAATTTTCACTTTTAGTACGTAAAAAAACTTTCTTAGACAATTTTTAATGACGTTAGTTTCAAACAAAAAGAACTAGACAGTTTCGCAAAAAAAAATTATTTTTCATTGTATGAAATGTCTTAGAAAAATTTTTGAAAATTTTTTTTGAAAAGAATGTTTTTTTCAATAATTTTCACATTTAGGACGTAAAAAAACTTTCTTAGACAATTTTTAATGACGTTAGTTTCAAACAAAAAAAATTGGATAGTTTCGCAAAAAAAAATTATTTTTCACTGTATGAAATGTCTTGGAAAAATTTTTTTGAAATGACAATTTTTTTTCAATAATTTTCACTTTTAGTACGTAAGAAAACTTTCTTAGACAATTTTTAATGACGTTAGTTTCAAACAAAAAGAATTAGACAGTTTCGCAAAAAAAAATTATTTTTCACTGTATGAAATGTCTTAGAAAAATTTTTGAAAATTCTTTTTGAAAAGAAAATTTTTTTCAATAATTTTCACTTTTAGTACGTAAGAAAACTTTCTTAGACAATTTTTAATGACGCTAGTTTCAAACAAAAAGAATTAGACAGTTTCGCAAAAAAAAATTATATTTCACTGTATGAAATGTCTTAGAAAAATTTTTTTGAAAAAACAATTTTTTTTCAATAATTTTCACTTTAAGTACGTAAAAAACTTTCTTAGACAATTTTTAAAGACGTTAGTTTCAAACAAAAAGATTTAGACAGTTTCGCAAAAAAAAGTTATTTTTCACTGTATGAAATGTCTTAGAAAAATTTTTGAAAATTTTTTTTGAAAAGAAAATTTTTTTCAATAATTCTCACTTTTAGTACGTAAAAAAACTTTCTTAGACAATTTTTAATGACGTTAGTTTCAAACAAAAAAAATTAGACAGTTTTGCAAAAAAAAATTGTTTTTTACTGTATGAAATGTCTTAAAATAACTTTTGAAAATTTTTTTTGAAAAGAAAATTTTTTTCAATAATTTTCACTTTTAGTACGTAAAAAAACTTTCTTAGACAATTTTTAATGACGTTAGTTTCAACCAAAAAGAATTAAACAGTTTTGCAAAAAAAAATTGTTTTTCACTGTATGAAATGTCTTAGAAAAATTTTTTTGAAAAGACAATTTCTTTTCAATAATTTTCACTTTTAGTACGTAAAAAAACTTTCTTAGACAATTTTTAATGACGTTAGTTTCAAACAAAAAGAATTAGACAGTTTCGCAAAAAAAAATTATTTTTCACTGTATGAAATGTCTTAGAAAAATTTTTAAAATTTTTTTTAAAAAGAAAACTTTTTTTCAATAATTTTCACTTTTAGTACGTAAAAAAACTTTCTTAGACAATTTTTAATGACGTTAGTTTCAAACAAAAAGAATTAGACAGTTTCGCAAAAAAAAATTATTTTTCACTGTATGAAACGTCTTAGAAAAATTTTTGAAAATTTTTTTTGAAAAGAAAATTTTTTTCAATAATTTTCACTTTTAGTACGTAAAAAAACTTTCTTAGACAATTTTTAATGACGTTAGTTTCAACCAAAAAGAATAAGACAGTTTTGCAAAAAAAAATTATTTTTCACTGTATGAAATGTCTTAGAAAAATTTTTTTGAAAAGACAATTTTTTTTCAATAATTTTCACTTTTAGTACGTAAAAAAACTTTCTTAGACAATTTTTAATGACGTTAGTTTCAAACAAAAAAAATTGGATAGTTTCGCAAAAAAAAATTATTTTTCACTGTATGAAATGTCTTAGAAAAATTTTTGAAAATTTTTTTTGAAATGAAAATTTTTTTCAATAATTTTCACTTTTAGTACATAAAAAACTTTCTTAGACAATTTTTAATGACGTTAGTTTCAAACAAAAAGAATTAGACAATTTCGCAAAAAAAAATTATTTTTCACTGTATGAAATGTCTTAGAATAATTTTTGAAAAAAATTTTCGAAAAAATAATTTTTTTTTGATAATCAAAACTTTTTGTGTGGGATAAAATTTCTTAGGCCATTTACAATAACTTTAGTAAAAAAAAAAAATTAAAGTGCGACTTTAACTTAAAATATACGCTATCTCCTTAAATAAAGCAGCTACGAAGCTCTCAATGCAGGTATAAGCAAATCAATGAACTTTTATTAATTGACAATTTTTTAACTTGAAACCAAGTTTTAGTGGTGCTAACATGTTTTGGATTGATAAAACAATATTACTGAACATTAAAATAAACTTTTGCATTATGAAAAAGAACTTTGAAAAACATTCGTGTAAGTTCGTCAGTTCGTTTAATTCGTCACTTTTTCTGTTTCCCCTGGGGTGAAGTTATCCAAGTTCTACTGTATAAGCAATTCAATGAACATGTTTTGAGATGATAAAACAATATTACTGAACATAAAAATAAACTTTTGCAGTATGAAAAAAACTTTGAAAAATTTTGAAAAAATTTTTTGTTCAATGAGTTATGAAATGTCTTATAAAAAATTTTACAAACGATTTTAAATTTTTTCAATAATGTTCACTTTTAGTACGTAAAAAAACTTTCTTAGACAATTTTTAATGACGTTAGTTTCAAACAAAAAGAATTAGACAGCTTCGCAAAAAAAAATTATTTTTCACTGTATGAAATGTCTTAGAATAATTTTTGAAAATTTTTTTTGAAAAGAAAATTTTTTTCAATATTTTTCACTTTTAGTACGTAAAAAAACTTTCTTAGACAATTTTTAATGACGTTAGTTTCAACCAAGAAGAATTAGACAGTTTTGCAAAAAAAAATATTTTTCACTGTATGAAATGTCTTAGAATAATTTTTGAAAAAATTTTCGAAAAAATAATTTTTTTTTGATAATCAAAACTTTTTGTGTGGGATAAAATTTCTTAGGCCATTTACAATAACTTTAGTAAAAAAAAAAAATTAAAGTGCGACTTTAACTTAAAATATACGCTATCTCCTTAAATAAAGCAGCTACGAAGCTCTCAATGCAGGTATAAGCAAATCAATGAACTTTTATTAATTGACAATTTTTTAACTTGAAACCAAGTTTTAGTGGTGCTAACATGTTTTGGATTGATAAAACAATATTACTGAACATTAAAATAAACTTTTGCATTATGAAAAAGAACTTTGAAAAACATTCGTGTAAGTTCGTCAGTTCGTTTAATTCGTCACTTTTTCTGTTTCCCCTGGGGTGAAGTTATCCAAGTTCTACTGTATAAGCAATTCAATGAACATGTTTTGAGATGATAAAACAATATTACTGAACATAAAAATAAACTTTTGCAGTATGAAAAAAACTTTGAAAAATTTTGAAAAAAATTTTTGTTCAATGAGTTATGAAATGTCTTATAAAAAATTTTACAAACGATTTTAAATTTTTTCAATAATGTTCACTTTTAGTACGTAAAAAAACTTTCTTAGACAATTTTTAATGACGTTAGTTTCAAACAAAAAGAATTGGATAGTTTCGCAAAAAAAAATTATTTTTCACTGTTTGAAATGTCTTAGAAAAATTTTTTTGAAAAGACAATTTTTTTTCAATAATTTTCACTTTTAGTACGTAAAACAACTTTCTTAGACAATTTTTAATGACGTTAGTTTCAAACAAAAAGAATTAGACAGTTTCGCAAAAAAAAATTATTTTTCACTGTATGAAATGTCTTAGAAAAATTTTTGAAAATTTTTTTTGAAAAGAAAGTTTTTTTCAATAATTTTCACATTTAGTACGTAAAAAAACTTTCTTAGACAATTTTTAATGACGTTAGTTTCAAACAAAAAGAATTGGATAGTTTCGCAAAAAAAAATTATTTTTCACTGTATGAAATGTCTTAGAAAATTTTTTTTGAAAAGACAATTTTTTTTCAATAATTTTCACTTTTAGTACGTAAAAAAACTTTCTTAGACAATTTTTAATGACGTTAGTTTCAAACAAAAAGAATTAGACAGTTTCGCAAAAAAAAATTATTTTTCACTGTATGAAGTGACAATGTAATGTCTTAGAAAAATTTTTGAAAATTTTTTTTGAAAAGAAAATTTTTTTCAATAATTTTCACTTTTAGTACGTAAAAAAACTTTCTTAGACAATTTTTAATGACGTTAGTTTCAAACAAAAAGAATTAGACAGTTTCGCAAAAAAAAAATTATTTTTCACTGTATGAAATGTCTTAGAAATTTTTTGAAAATTTTTTTTGAAAAGAAAATTTTTTTCAATAATTTTCACTTTTAGTACGTAAAAAAACTTTCTTAGACAATTTTTAATGACGTTAGTTTCAAACAAAAAGAACTAGACAGTTTCGCAAAAAAAAATTATTTTTCACTGTATGAAATGTCTTAGAATAATTTTTGAAAATTTTTTTTGAAAAGAAAGTTTTTTTTCAATAATTTTCACTTTTAGTACGTAAAAAAACTTTCTTAGACAATTTTTAATGACGTTAGTTTCAAACAAAAAGAATTAGACAGTTTCGCAAAAAAAAATTATTTTTCGCTGTATGAAATGTCTTAGAACAATTTTTGAAAATTTTTTTTGAAAAGAAAATTTTTTTCAATAATTTTCACTTTTAGTACGTAAAAAAACTTTCTTAGACAATTTTTAATGACGTTAGTTTCAAACAAAAAGAATTAGACAGTTTCGCAAAAAAAAATTATTTTTCACTGTATGAAACGTCTTAGAATAATTTTTGAAAATTTTTTTTGAAAAGAAAATTTTTTTCAATAATTTTCACTTTTAGTACGTAAAAAAACTTTCTTAGACAATTTTTAATGACGTTAGTTTCAACCAAAAAGAATAAGACAGTTTTGCAAAAAAAAATTATTTTTCACTGTATGAAATGTCTTAGAAAAATTTTTTTGAAAAGACAATTTTTTTTCAATAATTTTCACTTTTAGTACGTAAAAAAACTTTCTTAGACAATTTTTAATGACGTTAGTTTCAAACAAAAAAAATTGGATAGTTTCGCAAAAAAAAATTATTTTTCACTGTATGAAATGTCTTAGAAAAATTTTTGAAAATTTTTTTTGAAATGAAAATTTTTTTCAATAATTTTCACTTTTAGTACGTAAAAAACTTTCTTAGACAATTTTTAATGACGTTAGTTTCAAACAAAAATTTTTTTTGAAAAGAAAATTTTTTTCAATAATTTTCACTTTTAGTACGTAAAAAAACTTTCTTAGACAATTTTTAATGACGTTAGTTTCAAACAAAAAAAATTGGATAATTTCGCAAAAAAAAATTATTTTTCACTGTATGAAATGTCTTAGAAAAATTTTTGAAAATTTTTTTTGAAATGAAAATTTTTTTCAATAATTTTCACTTTTAGTACGTAAAAAACTTTCTTAGACAATTTTTAATGACGTTAGTTTCAAACAAAAAGAATTAGACAATTTCGCAAAAAAAAATTATTTTTCACTGTATGAAATGTCTTAGAAAAATTTTTGAAAAATTTTTTTGAAAAGACAATTTCTTTTCAATAATTTTCACTTTTAGTACGTAAAAAAACTTTCTTAGACAATTTTTAATGACGTTAGTTTCAAACAAAAAGAATTAGACAGTTTCGCAAAAAAAAATTATATTTCACTGTATGAAATGTCTTAGAAAAATTTTTTTTGAAAAAACAATTTTTTTTCAATAATTTTCACTTTTAGTACGTAAAAAACTTTCTTAGACAATTTTTAAAGACGTTAGTTTCAAACAAAAAGATTTAGACAGTTTCGCAAAAAAAAGTTATTTTTCACTGTATGAAATGTCTTAGAAAAATTTTTGAAAATTTTTTTTGAAAAGAAAATTTTTTTCAATAATTTTCACTTTTAGTACGTAAAAAAACTTTCTTAGACAATTTTTAATGACGTTAGTTTCAAACAAAAAAAATTAGACAGTTTTGCAAAAAAAAATTGTTTTTTACTGTATGAAATGTCTTAAAATAACTTTTGAAAATTTTTTTTGAAAAGAAAATTTCTTTTCAATAATTTTCACTTTTAGTACGTAAAAAAACTTTCTTAGACAATTTTTAATGACGTTAGTTTCAAACAAAAAGAATTAGACAGTTTCGCAAAAAAAAATTATTTTTCACTGTATGAAACGTCTTAGAAAAATTTTTGAAAATTTTTTTGAAAAGACAATTTTTTTTCAATAATTTTCACTTTTAGTACGTAAAAAAACTTTCTTAGACAATTTTTAATGACGTTAGTTTCAAACAAAAAGAATTAGACAGTTTCGCAAAAAAAAATTATTTTTCACTGTATGAAGTGACAATGTAATGTCTTAGAAAAATTTTTGAAAATTTTTTTTGAAAAGAAAATTTTTTTCAATAATTTTCACTTTTAGTACGTAAAAAAACTTTCTTAGACAATTTTTAATGACGTTAGTTTCAAACAAAAAGAATTAGACAGTTTCGCAAAAAAAAAATTATTTTTCACTGTATGAAATGTCTTAGAAATTTTTTGAAAATTTTTTTTGAAAAGAAAATTTTTTTCAATAATTTTCACTTTTAGTACGTAAAAAAACTTTCTTAGACAATTTTTAATGACGTTAGTTTCAAACAAAAAGAACTAGACAGTTTCGCAAAAAAAAATTATTTTTCACTGTATGAAATGTCTTAGAATAATTTTTGAAAATTTTTTTTGAAAAGAAAGTTTTTTTTCAATAATTTTCACTTTTAGTACGTAAAAAAACTTTCTTAGACAATTTTTAATGACGTTAGTTTCAAACAAAAAGAATTAGACAGTTTCGCAAAAAAAAATTATTTTTCGCTGTATGAAATGTCTTAGAACAATTTTTGAAAATTTTTTTTGAAAAGAAAATTTTTTTCAATAATTTTCACTTTTAGTACGTAAAAAAACTTTCTTAGACAATTTTTAATGACGTTAGTTTCAAACAAAAAGAATTAGACAGTTTCGCAAAAAAAAATTATTTTTCACTGTATGAAACGTCTTAGAATAATTTTTGAAAATTTTTTTTGAAAAGAAAATTTTTTTCAATAATTTTCACTTTTAGTACGTAAAAAAACTTTCTTAGACAATTTTTAATGACGTTAGTTTCAACCAAAAAGAATAAGACAGTTTTGCAAAAAAAAATTATTTTTCACTGTATGAAATGTCTTAGAAAAATTTTTTTGAAAAGACAATTTTTTTTCAATAATTTTCACTTTTAGTACGTAAAAAAACTTTCTTAGACAATTTTTAATGACGTTAGTTTCAAACAAAAAAAATTGGATAGTTTCGCAAAAAAAAATTATTTTTCACTGTATGAAATGTCTTAGAAAAATTTTTGAAAATTTTTTTTGAAATGAAAATTTTTTTCAATAATTTTCACTTTTAGTACGTAAAAAACTTTCTTAGACAATTTTTAATGACGTTAGTTTCAAACAAAAATTTTTTTTGAAAAGAAAATTTTTTTCAATAATTTTCACTTTTAGTACGTAAAAAAACTTTCTTAGACAATTTTTAATGACGTTAGTTTCAAACAAAAAAAATTGGATAATTTCGCAAAAAAAAATTATTTTTCACTGTATGAAATGTCTTAGAAAAATTTTTGAAAATTTTTTTTGAAATGAAAATTTTTTTCAATAATTTTCACTTTTAGTACGTAAAAAACTTTCTTAGACAATTTTTAATGACGTTAGTTTCAAACAAAAAGAATTAGACAATTTCGCAAAAAAAAATTATTTTTCACTGTATGAAATGTCTTAGAAAAATTTTTGAAAAATTTTTTTGAAAAGACAATTTCTTTTCAATAATTTTCACTTTTAGTACGTAAAAAAACTTTCTTAGACAATTTTTAATGACGTTAGTTTCAAACAAAAAGAATTAGACAGTTTCGCAAAAAAAAATTATATTTCACTGTATGAAATGTCTTAGAAAAATTTTTTTGAAAAAACAATTTTTTTTCAATAATTTTCACTTTTAGTACGTAAAAAACTTTCTTAGACAATTTTTAAAGACGTTAGTTTCAAACAAAAAGATTTAGACAGTTTCGCAAAAAAAAGTTATTTTTCACTGTATGAAATGTCTTAGAAAAATTTTTGAAAATTTTTTTTGAAAAGAAAATTTTTTTCAATAATTTTCACTTTTAGTACGTAAAAAAACTTTCTTAGACAATTTTTAATGACGTTAGTTTCAAACAAAAAAAATTAGACAGTTTTGCAAAAAAAAATTGTTTTTTACTGTATGAAATGTCTTAAAATAACTTTTGAAAATTTTTTTTGAAAAGAAAATTTCTTTTCAATAATTTTCACTTTTAGTACGTAAAAAAACTTTCTTAGACAATTTTTAATGACGTTAGTTTCAAACAAAAAGAATTAGACAGTTTCGCAAAAAAAAATTATTTTTCACTGTATGAAACGTCTTAGAAAAATTTTTGAAAATTTTTTTGAAAAGACAATTTTTTTTCAATAATTTTCACTTTTAGTACGTAAAAAAACTTTCTTAGACAATTTTTAATGACGTTAGTTTCAAACAAAAAAAATTGGATAGTTTCGCAAAAAAAAATTATTTTTCACTGTATGAAATGTCTTAGAAAAATTTTTGAAAATTTTTTTTGAAATGAAAGTTTTTTTCAATAATTTTCACTTTTAGTACGTAAAAAACTTTCTTAGACAATTTTTAATGACGTTAGTTTCAAACAAAAAGAATTAGACAATTTCGCAAAAAAAAATTATTTTTCACTGTATGAAATGTCTTAGAATAATTTTTGAAAAAATTTTTCGAAAAAATAATTTTTTTTTGATAATCAAAACTTTTTGTGTGGGATAAAATTTCTTAGGCCATTTACAATAACTTTAGTCAAAAAAAATAATTAAAGTGCGACTCTAACTTAAAATATACGCTATCTCCTTAAATAAAGCAGCTACGAAGCTCTCAATGCAGGTATAAGCAAATCAATGAACTTTTATTAATTGACAAATTTTTAACTTGAAACCAAGTTTTAGTGGTGCTAACATGTTTTGAAATGATAAAACAATATTACTGAACATTAAAATAAACTTTTGCTTAATGAAAAAAAACTTTGAAAAATATTCGTGTAAGTTCGTCAGTTCGTTTAATTCGTCACTTTTTCTGTTTCCCCTGGGGTGAAGTTATCCAAGTTCTACTGTATAAGCTATTCAATGAACATGTTTTGAGATGATAAAACAATATTACTGAACATAAAAATAAACTTTTGCAGTATGAAAAAAACTTTGAAAAATTTAAAAAAAAATTCTTGTTCAATGAGTTATGAAATGTCTTATAAAAAATTTTATAAACGATTTTAAATTTTTTCAATAATGTTCACTTTTAGTACGTAAAACAACTTTCTTAGACAATTTTTAATGACGTTAAATTCAAACAAAAAAAATTGGATAGTTTCGCAAAAAAAAATTATTTTTCACTGTATGAAATGTCTTAGAAAAATTTTTGAAAATTTTTTTTGAAAAGAAAATTTCATTCAATAATTTTCACTTTTAGAACGTAAAAAAACTTTCTTAGACAATTTTTAATGACGTTAGTTTCAAACAAAAAGAATTAGACAGTTTCGCAAAAAAAAATTATTTTTCACTGTATGAAATGTCTTAAAAAAATTTTTGAAAATTTTTTTTTGAAAAGAAAATTTTTTTCAATAATTTTTGCTTTTAGTACGTAAAAAAACTTTCTTAGACAATTTTTAATGACGTTAGTTTCAAACAAAAGGAATTAGACAGTTTCGCAAAAAAAAATTATTTTTCACTGTATGAAATGTCTTAGAAAAATTTTTTTGAAAAGACAATTTCTTTTCAATAATTTTCACTTTTAGTACGTAAAAAAACTTTCTTAGACAATTTTTAATGACGTTAGTTTCAAACAAAAAGAATTAGACAGTTTCGCAAAAAAAAATTATTTTTCACTGTATGAAATGTCTTAGAAAAATTTTTGAAAATTTTTTTTGAAAAGAAAGTTTTTTTCAATAATTTTCACATTTAGTACGTAAAAAAACTTTCTTAGACAATTTTTAATGACGTTAGTTTCAAACAAAAAGAATTGGATAGTTTCGCAAAAAAAAATTATTTTTCACTGTATGAAATGTCTTAGAAAAGTTTTTTTGAAAAGACAATTTTTTTTCATAAATTTTCACTTTTAGTACGTAAAAAAACTTTCTTAGACAATTTTTAATGACGTTAGTTTCAAACAAAAAGAATTGGATAGTTTTGCAAAAAAAAATTATTTTTCACTGTATGAAATGTATTAGAAAAATTTTTTTGAAAAGACAATTTTTTTTCAATAATTTTCACTTTTAGTACGTAAAAAAACTTTCTTAGACAATTTTTAATGACGTTAGTTTCAAACAAAAAGAATTAGACAGTTTCGCAAAAAAAAATTATTTTTCATTGTATGAAATGTCTTAGAAAAATTTTTGAAAATTTTTTTTGAAAAGAAAGTTTTTTTCAATAATTTTCACATTTAGGACGTAAAAAAACTTTCTTAGACAATTTTTAATGACGTTAGTTTCAAACAAAAAAAATTGGATAGTTTCGCAAAAAAAAATTATTTTTCACTATATGAAATGTCTTGGAAAAATTTTTTTGAAATGACAATTTTTTTTCAATAATTTTCACTTTTAGTACGTAAGAAAACTTTCTTAGACAATTTTTAATGACGTTAGTTTCAAACAAAAAGAATTAGACAGTTTCGCAAAAAAAAATTATTTTTCACTGTATGAAATGTCTTAGAAAAATTTTTGAAAATTCTTTTTGAAAAGAAAATTTTTTTCAATAATTTTCACTTTTAGTACGTAAGAAAACTTTCTTAGACAATTTTTAATGACGCTAGTTTCAAACAAAAAGAATTAGACAGTTTCGCAAAAAAAAATTATATTTCACTGTATGAAATGTCTTAGAAAAATTTTTTTGAAAAAACAATTTTTTTTCAATAATTTTCACTTTTAGTACGTAAAAAACTTTCTTAGACAATTTTTAAAGACGTTAGTTTCAAACAAAAAGAATTAGACAGTTTCGCAAAAAAAAATTATTTTTCACTGTATGAAATGTCTTAGAAAAATTTTTGAAAATTTTTTTTGAAAAGACAATTTTTTTCAATAATTTTCTCTTTTAGTACGTAAAAAAACTTTCTTAGACAATTTTTAATGACGTTAGTTTCAAACAAAAAGAATTAGACAGTTTCACAAAAAAAAAATATTTTTCACTGTATGAAATGTCTTAGAATAATTTTTGAAAATTTTTTTTGAAAAGAAAATTTTTTTCAATATTTTTCACTTTTAGTACGTAAAAAAACTTTCTTAGACAATTTTCAATGACGTTAGTTTCAACCAAAAAGAATTAGACAGTTTTGCAAAAAAAAATATTTTTCACTGTATGAAATGTCTTAGAAAAATTTTTGAAAAAAATTTTCGAAAAAATAATTTTTTTTTGATAATCAAAACTTTTTGTGTGGGATAAAATTTCTTAGGCCATTTACAATAACTTTAGTCAAAAAAAATAATTAAAGTGCGACTCTAACTTAAAATATACGCTATCTCCTTAAATAAAGCAGCTACGAAGCTCTCAATGCAGGTATAAGCAAATCAATGAACTTTTATTAATTGACAAATTTTTAACTTGAAACCAAGTTTTAGTGGTGCTAACATGTTTTGGAATGATAAAACAATATTACTGAACATTAAAATAAACTTTTGCTTAATGAAAAAAAACTTTGAAAAATATTCGTGTAAGTTCGTCAGTTCGTTTAATTCGTCACTTTTTCTGTTTCCCCTGGGGTGAAGTTATCCAAGTTCTACTGTATAAGCTATTCAATGAACATGTTTTGAGATGATAAAACAATATTACTGAACATAAAAATAAACTTTTGCAGTATGAAAAAAACTTTGAAAAATTTTAAAAAAAATTCTTGTTCAATGAGTTATGAAATGTCTTATAAAAAATTTTATAAACGATTTTAAATTTTTTCAATAATGTTCACTTTTAGTACGTAAAACAACTTTCTTAGACAATTTTTAATGACGTTAAATTCAAACAAAAAAAATTGGATAGTTTCGCAAAAAAAAATTATTTTTCACTGTATGAAATGTCTTAGAAAAATTTTTGAAAATTTTTTTTGAAAAGAAAATTTCATTCAATAATTTTCACTTTTAGAACGTAAAAAAACTTTCTTAGACAATTTTTAATGACGTTAGTTTCAAACAAAAAGAATTAGACAGTTTCGCAAAAAAAAATTATTTTTCACTGTATGAAATGTCTTAAAAAAATTTTTGAAAATTTTTTTTTGAAAAGAAAATTTTTTTCAAT
This sequence comes from Aplidium turbinatum, assembly GCF_918807975.1. NCBI lineage: Eukaryota > Metazoa > Chordata > Ascidiacea > Aplousobranchia > Polyclinidae > Aplidium > Aplidium turbinatum. The sequence continues at coordinate 423,831 of NC_137486.1, forward strand.
AACTTTTGCTTTTAGTACGTAAAAAAACTTTCTTAGACAATTTTTAATGACGTTAGTTTCAAACAAAAGGAATTAGACAGTTTCGCAAAAAAAAATTATTTTTCACTGTATGAAATGTCTTAGAAAAATTTTTTTGAAAAGACAATTTCTTTTCAATAATTTTCACTTTTAGTACGTAAAAAAACTTTCTTAGACAATTTTTAATGACGTTAGTTTCAAACAAAAAGAATTAGACAGTTTCGCAAAAAAAAATTATTTTTCACTGTATGAAATGTCTTAGAAGAATTTTTGAAAATTTTTTTTGAAAAGAAAGTTTTTTTCAATAATTTTCACTTTTAGTACGTAAAACAACTTTCTTAGACAATTTTTAATGACGTTAGTTTCAAACAAAAAGAATTGGATAGTTTCGCAAAAAAAATAATCTTTCACTGTATGAAATGTCTTAGAAAAATTTTTTTGAAAAGACAATTTTTTTTCAATAATTTTCACTTTTAGTACGTAAAAATCTTTCTTAGACAATTTTTAATGACGTTAGTTTCAAACAAAAAGAATTAGACAATTTCGCAAAAAGAAATTATTTTTCACTGTATGAAATGTCTTAGAAAAATTTTTGAAAAATTTTTTTGAAAAGACAGTTTCTTTTCAATAATTTTCACTTTTAGTACGTAAAAAAACTTTCTTAGACAATTTTTAATGACGTTAGTTTCAAACAAAAAGAATTAGACAGTTTCGCAAAAAAAAATTATTTTTCACTGTATGAAATGTCTTAGAAAAATTTTTGAAAATTTTTTTTGAAAAGAAAGTTTTTTTCAATAATTTTCACATTTAGTACGTAAAAAAACTTTCTTAGACAATTTTTAATGACGTTAGTTTCAAACAAAAAGAATTGGATAGTTTCGCAAAAAAAAATTATTTTTCACTGTATGAAATGTCTTAGAAAAGTTTTTTTGAAAAGACAATTTTTTTTCATAAATTTTCACTTTTAGTACGTAAAAAAACTTTCTTAGACAATTTTTAATGACGTTAGTTTCAAACAAAAAGAATTGGATAGTTTTGCAAAAAAAAATTATTTTTCACTGTATGAAATGTATTAGAAAAATTTTTTTGAAAAGACAATTTTTTTTCAATAATTTTCACTTTTAGTACGTAAAAAAACTTTCTTAGACAATTTTTAATGACGTTAGTTTCAAACAAAAAGAATTAGACAGTTTCGCAAAAAAAAATTATTTTTCATTGTATGAAATGTCTTAGAAAAATTTTTGAAAATTTTTTTTGAAAAGAAAGTTTTTTTCAATAATTTTCACATTTAGGACGTAAAAAAACTTTCTTAGACAATTTTTAATGACGTTAGTTTCAAACAAAAAAAATTGGATAGTTTCGCAAAAAAAAATTATTTTTCACTATATGAAATGTCTTGGAAAAATTTTTTTGAAATGACAATTTTTTTTCAATAATTTTCACTTTTAGTACGTAAGAAAACTTTCTTAGACAATTTTTAATGACGTTAGTTTCAAACAAAAAGAATTAGACAGTTTCGCAAAAAAAAATTATTTTTCACTGTATGAAATGTCTTAGAAAAATTTTTGAAAATTCTTTTTGAAAAGAAAATTTTTTTCAATAATTTTCACTTTTAGTACGTAAAAAAACTTTCTTAGACAATTTTTAATGACGTTAGTTTCAAACAAAAAAAATTGGATAGTTTCGCAAAAAAAAATTATTTTTCACTGTATGAAATGTCTTAGAAAAATTTTTGAAAATTTTTTTTGAAATGAAAGTTTTTTTCAATAATTTTCACTTTTAGTACGTAAAAAACTTTCTTAGACAATTTTTAATGACGTTAGTTTCAAACAAAAAGAATTAGACAATTTCGCAAAAAAAAATTATTTTTCACTGTATGAAATGTCTTAGAATAATTTTTGAAAAAATTTTTCGAAAAAATAATTTTTTTTTGATAATCAAAACTTTTTGTGTGGGATAAAATTTCTTAGGCCATTTACAATAACTTTAGTCAAAAAAAATAATTAAAGTGCGACTCTAACTTAAAATATACGCTATCTCCTTAAATAAAGCAGCTACGAAGCTCTCAATGCAGGTATAAGCAAATCAATGAACTTTTATTAATTGACAAATTTTTAACTTGAAACCAAGTTTTAGTGGTGCTAACATGTTTTGAAATGATAAAACAATATTACTGAACATTAAAATAAACTTTTGCTTAATGAAAAAAAACTTTGAAAAATATTCGTGTAAGTTCGTCAGTTCGTTTAATTCGTCACTTTTTCTGTTTCCCCTGGGGTGAAGTTATCCAAGTTCTACTGTATAAGCTATTCAATGAACATGTTTTGAGATGATAAAACAATATTACTGAACATAAAAATAAACTTTTGCAGTATGAAAAAAACTTTGAAAAATTTAAAAAAAAATTCTTGTTCAATGAGTTATGAAATGTCTTATAAAAAATTTTATAAACGATTTTAAATTTTTTCAATAATGTTCACTTTTAGTACGTAAAACAACTTTCTTAGACAATTTTTAATGACGTTAAATTCAAACAAAAAAAATTGGATAGTTTCGCAAAAAAAAATTATTTTTCACTGTATGAAATGTCTTAGAAAAATTTTTGAAAATTTTTTTTGAAAAGAAAATTTCATTCAATAATTTTCACTTTTAGAACGTAAAAAAACTTTCTTAGACAATTTTTAATGACGTTAGTTTCAAACAAAAAGAATTAGACAGTTTCGCAAAAAAAAATTATTTTTCACTGTATGAAATGTCTTAAAAAAATTTTTGAAAATTTTTTTTTGAAAAGAAAATTTTTTTCAATAATTTTTGCTTTTAGTACGTAAAAAAACTTTCTTAGACAATTTTTAATGACGTTAGTTTCAAACAAAAGGAATTAGACAGTTTCGCAAAAAAAAATTATTTTTCACTGTATGAAATGTCTTAGAAAAATTTTTTTGAAAAGACAATTTCTTTTCAATAATTTTCACTTTTAGTACGTAAAAAAACTTTCTTAGACAATTTTTAATGACGTTAGTTTCAAACAAAAAGAATTAGACAGTTTCGCAAAAAAAAATTATTTTTCACTGTATGAAATGTCTTAGAAAAATTTTTGAAAATTTTTTTTGAAAAGAAAGTTTTTTTCAATAATTTTCACATTTAGTACGTAAAAAAACTTTCTTAGACAATTTTTAATGACGTTAGTTTCAAACAAAAAGAATTGGATAGTTTCGCAAAAAAAAATTATTTTTCACTGTATGAAATGTCTTAGAAAAGTTTTTTTGAAAAGACAATTTTTTTTCATAAATTTTCACTTTTAGTACGTAAAAAAACTTTCTTAGACAATTTTTAATGACGTTAGTTTCAAACAAAAAGAATTGGATAGTTTTGCAAAAAAAAATTATTTTTCACTGTATGAAATGTATTAGAAAAATTTTTTTGAAAAGACAATTTTTTTTCAATAATTTTCACTTTTAGTACGTAAAAAAACTTTCTTAGACAATTTTTAATGACGTTAGTTTCAAACAAAAAGAATTAGACAGTTTCGCAAAAAAAAATTATTTTTCATTGTATGAAATGTCTTAGAAAAATTTTTGAAAATTTTTTTTGAAAAGAAAGTTTTTTTCAATAATTTTCACATTTAGGACGTAAAAAAACTTTCTTAGACAATTTTTAATGACGTTAGTTTCAAACAAAAAAAATTGGATAGTTTCGCAAAAAAAAATTATTTTTCACTATATGAAATGTCTTGGAAAAATTTTTTTGAAATGACAATTTTTTTTCAATAATTTTCACTTTTAGTACGTAAGAAAACTTTCTTAGACAATTTTTAATGACGTTAGTTTCAAACAAAAAGAATTAGACAGTTTCGCAAAAAAAAATTATTTTTCACTGTATGAAATGTCTTAGAAAAATTTTTGAAAATTCTTTTTGAAAAGAAAATTTTTTTCAATAATTTTCACTTTTAGTACGTAAGAAAACTTTCTTAGACAATTTTTAATGACGCTAGTTTCAAACAAAAAGAATTAGACAGTTTCGCAAAAAAAAATTATATTTCACTGTATGAAATGTCTTAGAAAAATTTTTTTGAAAAAACAATTTTTTTTCAATAATTTTCACTTTTAGTACGTAAAAAACTTTCTTAGACAATTTTTAAAGACGTTAGTTTCAAACAAAAAGAATTAGACAGTTTCGCAAAAAAAAATTATTTTTCACTGTATGAAATGTCTTAGAAAAATTTTTGAAAATTTTTTTTGAAAAGACAATTTTTTTCAATAATTTTCACTTTTAGTACGTAAAAAAACTTTCTTAGACAATTTTTAATGACGTTAGTTTCAAACAAAAAGAATTAGACAGTTTCACAAAAAAAAAATATTTTTCACTGTATGAAATGTCTTAGAATAATTTTTGAAAATTTTTTTTGAAAAGAAAATTTTTTTCAATATTTTTCACTTTTAGTACGTAAAAAAACTTTCTTAGACAATTTTCAATGACGTTAGTTTCAACCAAAAAGAATTAGACAGTTTTGCAAAAAAAAATATTTTTCACTGTATGAAATGTCTTAGAAAAATTTTTGAAAAAAATTTTCGAAAAAATAATTTTTTTTTGATAATCAAAACTTTTTGTGTGGGATAAAATTTCTTAGGCCATTTACAATAACTTTAGTCAAAAAAAATAATTAAAGTGCGACTCTAACTTAAAATATACGCTATCTCCTTAAATAAAGCAGCTACGAAGCTCTCAATGCAGGTATAAGCAAATCAATGAACTTTTATTAATTGACAAATTTTTAACTTGAAACCAAGTTTTAGTGGTGCTAACATGTTTTGGAATGATAAAACAATATTACTGAACATTAAAATAAACTTTTGCTTAATGAAAAAAAACTTTGAAAAATATTCGTGTAAGTTCGTCAGTTCGTTTAATTCGTCACTTTTTCTGTTTCCCCTGGGGTGAAGTTATCCAAGTTCTACTGTATAAGCTATTCAATGAACATGTTTTGAGATGATAAAACAATATTACTGAACATAAAAATAAACTTTTGCAGTATGAAAAAAACTTTGAAAAATTTTAAAAAAAATTCTTGTTCAATGAGTTATGAAATGTCTTATAAAAAATTTTATAAACGATTTTAAATTTTTTCAATAATGTTCACTTTTAGTACGTAAAACAACTTTCTTAGACAATTTTTAATGACGTTAAATTCAAACAAAAAAAATTGGATAGTTTCGCAAAAAAAAATTATTTTTCACTGTATGAAATGTCTTAGAAAAATTTTTGAAAATTTTTTTTGAAAAGAAAATTTCATTCAATAATTTTCACTTTTAGAACGTAAAAAAACTTTCTTAGACAATTTTTAATGACGTTAGTTTCAAACAAAAAGAATTAGACAGTTTCGCAAAAAAAAATTATTTTTCACTGTATGAAATGTCTTAAAAAAATTTTTGAAAATTTTTTTTTGAAAAGAAAATTTTTTTCAATAACTTTTGCTTTTAGTACGTAAAAAAACTTTCTTAGACAATTTTTAATGACGTTAGTTTCAAACAAAAGGAATTAGACAGTTTCGCAAAAAAAAATTATTTTTCACTGTATGAAATGTCTTAGAAAAATTTTTTTGAAAAGACAATTTCTTTTCAATAATTTTCACTTTTAGTACGTAAAAAAACTTTCTTAGACAATTTTTAATGACGTTAGTTTCAAACAAAAAGAATTAGACAGTTTCGCAAAAAAAAATTATTTTTCACTGTATGAAATGTCTTAGAAGAATTTTTGAAAATTTTTTTTGAAAAGAAAGTTTTTTTCAATAATTTTCACTTTTAGTACGTAAAACAACTTTCTTAGACAATTTTTAATGACGTTAGTTTCAAACAAAAAGAATTGGATAGTTTCGCAAAAAAAATAATCTTTCACTGTATGAAATGTCTTAGAAAAATTTTTTTGAAAAGACAATTTTTTTTCAATAATTTTCACTTTTAGTACGTAAAAATCTTTCTTAGACAATTTTTAATGACGTTAGTTTCAAACAAAAAGAATTAGACAATTTCGCAAAAAGAAATTATTTTTCACTGTATGAAATGTCTTAGAAAAATTTTTGAAAAATTTTTTTGAAAAGACAGTTTCTTTTCAATAATTTTCACTTTTAGTACGTAAAAAAACTTTCTTAGACAATTTTTAATGACGTTAGTTTCAAACAAAAAGAATTAGACAGTTTCGCAAAAAAAAATTATTTTTCACTGTATGAAATGTCTTAGAAAAATTTTTGAAAATTTTTTTTGAAAAGAAAGTTTTTTTCAATAATTTTCACATTTAGTACGTAAAAAAACTTTCTTAGACAATTTTTAATGACGTTAGTTTCAAACAAAAAGAATTGGATAGTTTCGCAAAAAAAAATTATTTTTCACTGTATGAAATGTCTTAGAAAAGTTTTTTTGAAAAGACAATTTTTTTTCATAAATTTTCACTTTTAGTACGTAAAAAAACTTTCTTAGACAATTTTTAATGACGTTAGTTTCAAACAAAAAGAATTGGATAGTTTTGCAAAAAAAAATTATTTTTCACTGTATGAAATGTATTAGAAAAATTTTTTTGAAAAGACAATTTTTTTTCAATAATTTTCACTTTTAGTACGTAAAAAAACTTTCTTAGACAATTTTTAATGACGTTAGTTTCAAACAAAAAGAATTAGACAGTTTCGCAAAAAAAAATTATTTTTCATTGTATGAAATGTCTTAGAAAAATTTTTGAAAATTTTTTTTGAAAAGAAAGTTTTTTTCAATAATTTTCACATTTAGGACGTAAAAAAACTTTCTTAGACAATTTTTAATGACGTTAGTTTCAAACAAAAAAAATTGGATAGTTTCGCAAAAAAAAATTATTTTTCACTATATGAAATGTCTTGGAAAAATTTTTTTGAAATGACAATTTTTTTTCAATAATTTTCACTTTTAGTACGTAAGAAAACTTTCTTAGACAATTTTTAATGACGTTAGTTTCAAACAAAAAGAATTAGACAGTTTCGCAAAAAAAAATTATTTTTCACTGTATGAAATGTCTTAGAAAAATTTTTGAAAATTCTTTTTGAAAAGAAAATTTTTTTCAATAATTTTCACTTTTAGTACGTAAGAAAACTTTCTTAGACAATTTTTAATGACGCTAGTTTCAAACAAAAAGAATTAGACAGTTTCGCAAAAAAAAATTATATTTCACTGTATGAAATGTCTTAGAAAAATTTTTTTGAAAAAACAATTTTTTTTCAATAATTTTCACTTTTAGTACGTAAAAAACTTTCTTAGACAATTTTTAAAGACGTTAGTTTCAAACAAAAAGAATTAGACAGTTTCGCAAAAAAAAATTATTTTTCACTGTATGAAATGTCTTAGAAAAATTTTTGAAAATTTTTTTTGAAAAGACAATTTTTTTCAATAATTTTCACTTTTAGTACGTAAAAAAACTTTCTTAGACAATTTTTAATGACGTTAGTTTCAAACAAAAAGAATTAGACAGTTTCACAAAAAAAAAATATTTTTCACTGTATGAAATGTCTTAGAATAATTTTTGAAAATTTTTTTTGAAAAGAAAATTTTTTTCAATATTTTTCACTTTTAGTACGTAAAAAAACTTTCTTAGACAATTTTCAATGACGTTAGTTTCAACCAAAAAGAATTAGACAGTTTTGCAAAAAAAAATATTTTTCACTGTATGAAATGTCTTAGAAAAATTTTTGAAAAAAATTTTCGAAAAAATAATTTTTTTTTGATAATCAAAACTTTTTGTGTGGGATAAAATTTCTTAGGCCATTTACAATAACTTTAGTCAAAAAAAATAATTAAAGTGCGACTCTAACTTAAAATATACGCTATCTCCTTAAATAAAGCAGCTACGAAGCTCTCAATGCAGGTATAAGCAAATCAATGAACTTTTATTAATTGACAAATTTTTAACTTGAAACCAAGTTTTAGTGGTGCTAACATGTTTTGGAATGATAAAACAATATTACTGAACATTAAAATAAACTTTTGCTTAATGAAAAAAAACTTTGAAAAATATTCGTGTAAGTTCGTCAGTTCGTTTAATTCGTCACTTTTTCTGTTTCCCCTGGGGTGAAGTTATCCAAGTTCTACTGTATAAGCTATTCAATGAACATGTTTTGAGATGATAAAACAATATTACTGAACATAAAAATAAACTTTTGCAGTATGAAAAAAACTTTGAAAAATTTAAAAAAAAATTCTTGTTCAATGAGTTATGAAATGTCTTATAAAAAATTTTATAAACGATTTTAAATTTTTTCAATAATGTTCACTTTTAGTACGTAAAACAACTTTCTTAGACAATTTTTAATGACGTTAAATTCAAACAAAAAAAATTGGATAGTTTCGCAAAAAAAAATTATTTTTCACTGTATGAAATGTCTTAGAAAAATTTTTGAAAATTTTTTTTGAAAAGAAAATTTCATTCAATAATTTTCACTTTTAGAACGTAAAAAAACTTTCTTAGACAATTTTTAATGACGTTAGTTTCAAACAAAAAGAATTAGACAGTTTCGCAAAAAAAAATTATTTTTCACTGTATGAAATGTCTTAAAAAAATTTTTGAAAATTTTTTTTTGAAAAGAAAATTTTTTTCAATAATTTTTGCTTTTAGTACGTAAAAAAACTTTCTTAGACAATTTTTAATGACGTTAGTTTCAAACAAAAGGAATTAGACAGTTTCGCAAAAAAAAATTATTTTTCACTGTATGAAATGTCTTAGAAAAATTTTTTTGAAAAGACAATTTCTTTTCAATAATTTTCACTTTTAGTACGTAAAAAAACTTTCTTAGACAATTTTTAATGACGTTAGTTTCAAACAAAAAGAATTAGACAGTTTCGCAAAAAAAAATTATTTTTCACTGTATGAAATGTCTTAGAAGAATTTTTGAAAATTTTTTTTGAAAAGAAAGTTTTTTTCAATAATTTTCACCTTTAGTACGTAAAACAACTTTCTTAGACAATTTTTAATGACGTTAGTTTCAAACAAAAAGAATTGGATAGTTTCGCAAAAAAAATAATCTTTCACTGTATGAAATGTCTTAGAAAAATTTTTTTGAAAAGACAATTTTTTTTCAATAATTTTCACTTTTAGTACGTAAAAATCTTTCTTAGACAATTTTTAATGACGTTAGTTTCAAACAAAAAGAATTAGACAATTTCGCAAAAAGAAATTATTTTTCACTGTATGAAATGTCTTAGAAAAATTTTTGAAAAATTTTTTTGAAAAGACAATTTCTTTTCAATAATTTTCACTTTTAGTACGTAAAAAAACTTTCTTAGACAATTTTTAATGACGTTAGTTTCAAACAAAAAGAATTAGACAGTTTCGCAAAAAAAAATTATTTTTCACTGTATGAAATGTCTTAGAAAAATTTTTGAAAATTTTTTTTGAAAAGAAAGTTTTTTTCAATAATTTTCACATTTAGTACGTAAAAAAACTTTCTTAGACAATTTTTAATGACGTTAGTTTCAAACAAAAAGAATTGGATAGTTTCGCAAAAAAAAATTATTTTTCACTGTATGAAATGTCTTAGAAAAGTTTTTTTGAAAAGACAATTTTTTTTCATAAATTTTCACTTTTAGTACGTAAAAAAACTTTCTTAGACAATTTTTAATGACGTTAGTTTCAAACAAAAAGAATTGGATAGTTTTGCAAAAAAAAATTATTTTTCACTGTATGAAATGTATTAGAAAAATTTTTTTGAAAAGACAATTTTTTTTCAATAATTTTCACTTTTAGTACGTAAAAAAACTTTCTTAGACAATTTTTAATGACGTTAGTTTCAAACAAAAAGAACTAGACAGTTTCGCAAAAAAAAATTATTTTTCATTGTATGAAATGTCTTAGAAAAATTTTTGAAAATTTTTTTTGAAAAGAAAGTTTTTTTCAATAATTTTCACATTTAGGACGTAAAAAAACTTTCTTAGACAATTTTTAATGACGTTAGTTTCAAACAAAAAAAATTGGATAGTTTCGCAAAAAAAAATTATTTTTCACTGTATGAAATGTCTTGGAAAGATTTTTTTGAAATGACAATTTTTTTTCAATAATTTTCACTTTTAGTACGTAAGAAAACTTTCTTAGACAATTTTTAATGACGTTAGTTTCAAACAAAAAGAATTAGACAGTTTCGCAAAAAAAAATTATTTTTCACTGTATGAAATGTCTTAGAAAAATTTTTGAAAATTCTTTTTGAAAAGAAAATTTTTTTCAATAATTTTCACTTTTAGTACGTAAGAAAACTTTCTTAGACAATTTTTAATGACGCTAGTTTCAAACAAAAAGAATTAGACAGTTTCGCAAAAAAAAATTATATTTCACTGTATGAAATGTCTTAGAAAAATTTTTTTGAAAAAACAATTTTTTTTCAATAATTTTCACTTTTAGTACGTAAAAAACTTTCTTAGACAATTTTTAAAGACGTTAGTTTCAAACAAAAAGATTTAGACAGTTTCGCAAAAAAAAGTTATTTTTCACTGTATGAAATGTCTTAGAAAAATTTTTGAAAATTTTTTTTGAAAAGAAAATTTTTTTCAATAATTTTCACTTTTAGTACGTAAAAAAACTTTCTTAGACAATTTTTAATGACGTTAGTTTCAAACAAAAAAAATTAGACAGTTTTGCAAAAAAAAATTGTTTTTTACTGTATGAAATGTCTTAAAATAACTTTTGAAAATTTTTTTTGAAAAGAAAATTTTTTTCAATAATTTTCACTTTTAGTACGTAAAAAAACTTTCTTAGACAATTTTTAATGACGTTAGTTTCAACCAAAAAGAATTAAACAGTTTTGCAAAAAAAAATTGTTTTTCACTGTATGAAATGTCTTAGAAAAATTTTTTTGAAAAGACAATTTCTTTTCAATAATTTTCACTTTTAGTACGTAAAAAAACTTTCTTAGACAATTTTTAATGACGTTAGTTTCAAACAAAAAGAATTAGACAGTTTCGCAAAAAAAAATTATTTTTCACAGTATGAAATGTCTTAGAAAAATTTTCAAAATTTTTTTTAAAAAGAAAATTTTTTTTCAATAATTTTCACTTTTAGTACGTAAAAAAACTTTCTTAGACAATTTTTAATGACGTTAGTTTCAAACAAAAAGAATTAGACAGTTTCGCAAAAAAAAATTATTTTTCACTGTATGAAACGTCTTAGAAAAATTTTTGAAAATTTTTTTGAAAAGACAATTTTTTTTCAATAATTTTCACTTTTAGTACGTAAAAAAACTTTCTTAGACAATTTTTAATGACGTTAGTTTCAAACAAAAAAAATTGGATAGTTTCGCAAAAAAAAATTATTTTTCACTGTATGAAATGTCTTAGAAAAATTTTTGAAAATTTTTTTTGAAATGAAAGTTTTTTTCAATAATTTTCACTTTTAGTACGTAAAAAACTTTCTTAGACAATTTTTAATGACGTTAGTTTCAAACAAAAAGAATTAGACAATTTCGCAAAAAAAAATTATTTTTCACTGTATGAAATGTCTTAGAATAATTTTTGAAAAAATTTTTCGAAAAAATAATTTTTTTTTGATAATCAAAACTTTTTGTGTGGGATAAAATTTCTTAGGCCATTTACAATAACTTTAGTCAAAAAAAATAATTAAAGTGCGACTCTAACTTAAAATATACGCTATCTCCTTAAATAAAGCAGCTACGAAGCTCTCAATGCAGGTATAAGCAAATCAATGAACTTTTATTAATTGACAAATTTTTAACTTGAAACCAAGTTTTAGTGGTGCTAACATGTTTTGGAATGATAAAACAATATTACTGAACATTAAAATAAACTTTTGCTTAATGAAAAAAAACTTTGAAAAATATTCGTGTAAGTTCGTCAGTTCGTTTAATTCGTCACTTTTTCTGTTTCCCCTGGGGTGAAGTTATCCAAGTTCTACTGTATAAGCTATTCAATGAACATGTTTTGAGATGATAAAACAATATTACTGAACATAAAAATAAACTTTTGCAGTATGAAAAAAACTTTGAAAAATTTAAAAAAAAATTCTTGTTCAATGAGTTATGAAATGTCTTATAAAAAATTTTATAAACGATTTTAAATTTTTTCAATAATGTTCACTTTTAGTACGTAAAACAACTTTCTTAGACAATTTTTAATGACGTTAAATTCAAACAAAAAAAATTAGATAGTTTCGCAAAAAAAAATTATTTTTCACTGTATGAAATGTCTTAGAAAAATTTTTGAAAATTTTTTTTGAAAAGAAAATTTCATTCAATAATTTTCACTTTTAGAACGTAAAAAAACTTTCTTAGACAATTTTTAATGACGTTAGTTTCAAACAAAAAGAATTAGACAGTTTCGCAAAAAAAAATTATTTTTCACTGTATGAAATGTCTTAAAAAAATTTTTGAAAATTTTTTTTTGAAAAGAAAATTTTTTTCAATAATTTTTGCTTTTAGTACGTAAAAAAACTTTCTTAGACAATTTTTAATGACGTTAGTTTCAAACAAAAGGAATTAGACAGTTTCGCAAAAAAAAATTATTTTTCACTGTATGAAATGTCTTAGAAAAATTTTTTTGAAAAGACAATTTCTTTTCAATAATTTTCACTTTTAGTACGTAAAAAAACTTTCTTAGACAATTTTTAATGACGTTAGTTTCAAACAAAAAGAATTAGACAGTTTCGCAAAAAAAAATTATTTTTCACTGTATGAAATGTCTTAGAAGAATTTTTGAAAATTTTTTTTGAAAAGAAAGTTTTTTTCAATAATTTTCACTTTTAGTACGTAAAACAACTTTCTTAGACAATTTTTAATGACGTTAGTTTCAAACAAAAAGAATTGGATAGTTTCGCAAAAAAAATAATCTTTCACTGTATGAAATGTCTTAGAAAAATTTTTTTGAAAAGACAATTTTTTTTCAATAATTTTCACTTTTAGTACGTAAAAATCTTTCTTAGACAATTTTTAATGACGTTAGTTTCAAACAAAAAGAATTAGACAATTTCGCAAAAAGAAATTATTTTTCACTGTATGAAATGTCTTAGAAAAATTTTTGAAAAATTTTTTTGAAAAGACAATTTCTTTTCAATAATTTTCACTTTTAGTACGTAAAAAAACTTTCTTAGACAATTTTTAATGACGTTAGTTTCAAACAAAAAGAATTAGACAGTTTCGCAAAAAAAAATTATTTTTCACTGTATGAAATGTCTTAGAAAAGTTTTTTTGAAAAGACAATTTTTTTTCATAAATTTTCACTTTTAGTACGTAAAAAAACTTTCTTAGACAATTTTTAATGACGTTAGTTTCAAACAAAAAGAATTGGATAGTTTTGCAAAAAAAAATTATTTTTCACTGTATGAAATGTATTAGAAAAATTTTTTTGAAAAGACAATTTTTTTTCAATAATTTTCACTTTTAGTACGTAAAAAAACTTTCTTAGACAATTTTTAATGACGTTAGTTTCAAACAAAAAGAATTAGACAGTTTCGCAAAAAAAAATTATTTTTCATTGTATGAAATGTCTTAGAAAAATTTTTGAAAATTTTTTTTGAAAAGAAAGTTTTTTTCAATAATTTTCACATTTAGGACGTAAAAAAACTTTCTTAGACAATTTTTAATGACGTTAGTTTCAAACAAAAAAAATTGGATAGTTTCGCAAAAAAAAATTATTTTTCACTGTATGAAATGTCTTGGAAAAATTTTTTTGAAATGACAATTTTTTTTCAATAATTTTCACTTTTAGTACGTAAGAAAACTTTCTTAGACAATTTTTAATGACGTTAGTTTCAAACAAAAAGAATTAGACAGTTTCGCAAAAAAAAATTATTTTTCACTGTATGAAATGTCTTAGAAAAATTTTTGAAAATTCTTTTTGAAAAGAAAATTTTTTTCAATAATTTTCACTTTTAGTACGTAAGAAAACTTTCTTAGACAATTTTTAATGACGCTAGTTTCAAACAAAAAGAATTAGACAGTTTCGCAAAAAAAAATTATATTTCACTGTATATGAAATGTCTTAGAAAAATTTTTTTGAAAAAACAATTTTTTTTCAATAATTTTCACTTTTAGTACGTAAAAAACTTTCTTAGACAATTTTTAAAGACGTTAGTTTCAAACAAAAAGAATTAGACAGTTTCGCAAAAAAAAATTATTTTTCACTGTATGAAATGTCTTAGAAAAATTTTTGAAAATTTTTTTTGAAAAGACAATTTTTTTCAATAATTTTCACTTTTAGTACGTAAAAAAACTTTCTTAGACAATTTTTAATGACGTTAGTTTCAAACAAAAAGAATTGGATAGTTTCACAAAAAAAAAATATTTTTCACTGTATGAAATGTCTTAGAATAATTTTTGAAAATTTTTTTTGAAAAGAAAATTTTTTTCAATATTTTTCACTTTTAGTACGTAAAAAAACTTTCTTAGACAATTTTCAATGACGTTAGTTTCAACCAAAAAGAATTAGACAGTTTTGCAAAAAAAAATATTTTTCACTGTATGAAATGTCTTAGAATAATTTTTGAAAAAAATTTTCGAAAAAATAATTTTTTTTTGATAATCAAAACTTTTTGTGTGGGATAAAATTTCTTAGGCCATTTACAATAACTTTAGTCAAAAAAAATAATTAAAGTGCGACTCTAACTTAAAATATACGCTATCTCCTTAAATAAAGCAGCTACGAAGCTCTCAATGCAGGTATAAGCAAATCAATGAACTTTTATTAATTGACAAATTTTTAACTTGAAACCAAGTTTTAGTGGTGCTAACATGTTTTGGAATGATAAAACAATATTACTGAACATTAAAATAAACTTTTGCTTAATGAAAAAAAACTTTGAAAAATATTCGTGTAAGTTCGTCAGTTCGTTTAATTCGTCACTTTTTCTGTTTCCCCTGGGGTGAAGTTATCCAAGTTCTACTGTATAAGCTATTCAATGAACATGTTTTGAGATGATAAAACAATATTACTGAACATAAAAATAAACTTTTGCAGTATGAAAAAAACTTTGAAAAATTTAAAAAAAAATTCTTGTTCAATGAGTTATGAAATGTCTTATAAAAAATTTTATAAACGATTTTAAATTTTTTCAATAATGTTCACTTTTAGTACGTAAAACAACTTTCTTAGACAATTTTTAATGACGTTAAATTCAAACAAAAAAAATTGGATAGTTTCGCAAAAAAAAATTATTTTTCACTGTATGAAATGTCTTAGAAAAATTTTTGAAAATTTTTTTTGAAAAGAAAATTTCATTCAATAATTTTCACTTTTAGAACGTAAAAAAACTTTCTTAGACAATTTTTAATGACGTTAGTTTCAAACAAAAAGAATTAGACAGTTTCGCAAAAAAAAATTATTTTTCACTGTATGAAATGTCTTAAAAAAATTTTTGAAAATTTTTTTTTGAAAAGAAAATTTTTTTCAATAATTTTTGCTTTTAGTACGTAAAAAAACTTTCTTAGACAATTTTTAATGACGTTAGTTTCAAACAAAAGGAATTAGACAGTTTCGCAAAAAAAAATTATTTTTCACTGTATGAAATGTCTTAGAAAAATTTTTTTGAAAAGACAATTTCTTTTCAATAATTTTCACTTTTAGTACGTAAAAAAACTTTCTTAGACAATTTTTAATGACGTTAGTTTCAAACAAAAAGAATTAGACAATTTCGCAAAAAGAAATTATTTTTCACTGTATGAAATGTCTTAGAAAAATTTTTGAAAAATTTTTTTGAAAAGACAATTTCTTTTCAATAATTTTCACTTTTAGTACGTAAAAAAACTTTCTTAGACAATTTTTAATGACGTTAGTTTCAAACAAAAAGAATTAGACAGTTTCGCAAAAAAAAATTATTTTTCACTGTATGAAATGTCTTGGAAAAACTTTTGAAAATTTTTTTTGAAAAGAAAGTTTTTTTCAATAATTTTCACATTTAGTACGTAAAAAAACTTTCTTAGACAATTTTTAATGACGTTAGTTTCAAACAAAAAGAATTGGATAGTTTCGCAAAAAAAAATTATTTTTCACTGTATGAAATGTCTTAGAAAAGTTTTTTTGAAAAGACAATTTTTTTTCATAAATTTTCACTTTTAGTACGTAAAAAAACTTTCTTAGACAATTTTTAATGACGTTAGTTTCAAACAAAAAGAATTGGATAGTTTTGCAAAAAAAAATTATTTTTCACTGTATGAAATGTATTAGAAAAATTTTTTTGAAAAGACAATTTTTTTTCAATAATTTTCACTTTTAGTACGTAAAAAAACTTTCTTAGACAATTTTTAATGACGTTAGTTTCAAACAAAAAGAACTAGACAGTTTCGCAAAAAAAAATTATTTTTCATTGTATGAAATGTCTTAGAAAAATTTTTGAAAATTTTTTTTGAAAAGAAAGTTTTTTTCAATAATTTTCACATTTAGGACGTAAAAAAACTTTCTTAGACAATTTTTAATGACGTTAGTTTCAAACAAAAAAAATTGGATAGTTTCGCAAAAAAAAATTATTTTTCACTGTATGAAATGTCTTGGAAAAATTTTTTTGAAATGACAATTTTTTTTCAATAATTTTCACTTTTAGTACGTAAGAAAACTTTCTTAGACAATTTTTAATGACGTTAGTTTCAAACAAAAAGAATTAGACAGTTTCGCAAAAAAAAATTATTTTTCACTGTATGAAATGTCTTAGAAAAATTTTTGAAAATTCTTTTTGAAAAGAAAATTTTTTTCAATAATTTTCACTTTTAGTACGTAAGAAAACTTTCTTAGACAATTTTTAATGACGCTAGTTTCAAACAAAAAGAATTAGACAGTTTCGCAAAAAAAAATTATATTTCACTGTATGAAATGTCTTAGAAAAATTTTTTTGAAAAAACAATTTTTTTTCAATAATTTTCACTTTAAGTACGTAAAAAACTTTCTTAGACAATTTTTAAAGACGTTAGTTTCAAACAAAAAGATTTAGACAGTTTCGCAAAAAAAAGTTATTTTTCACTGTATGAAATGTCTTAGAAAAATTTTTGAAAATTTTTTTTGAAAAGAAAATTTTTTTCAATAATTCTCACTTTTAGTACGTAAAAAAACTTTCTTAGACAATTTTTAATGACGTTAGTTTCAAACAAAAAAAATTAGACAGTTTTGCAAAAAAAAATTGTTTTTTACTGTATGAAATGTCTTAAAATAACTTTTGAAAATTTTTTTTGAAAAGAAAATTTTTTTCAATAATTTTCACTTTTAGTACGTAAAAAAACTTTCTTAGACAATTTTTAATGACGTTAGTTTCAACCAAAAAGAATTAAACAGTTTTGCAAAAAAAAATTGTTTTTCACTGTATGAAATGTCTTAGAAAAATTTTTTTGAAAAGACAATTTCTTTTCAATAATTTTCACTTTTAGTACGTAAAAAAACTTTCTTAGACAATTTTTAATGACGTTAGTTTCAAACAAAAAGAATTAGACAGTTTCGCAAAAAAAAATTATTTTTCACTGTATGAAATGTCTTAGAAAAATTTTTAAAATTTTTTTTAAAAAGAAAACTTTTTTTCAATAATTTTCACTTTTAGTACGTAAAAAAACTTTCTTAGACAATTTTTAATGACGTTAGTTTCAAACAAAAAGAATTAGACAGTTTCGCAAAAAAAAATTATTTTTCACTGTATGAAACGTCTTAGAAAAATTTTTGAAAATTTTTTTTGAAAAGAAAATTTTTTTCAATAATTTTCACTTTTAGTACGTAAAAAAACTTTCTTAGACAATTTTTAATGACGTTAGTTTCAACCAAAAAGAATAAGACAGTTTTGCAAAAAAAAATTATTTTTCACTGTATGAAATGTCTTAGAAAAATTTTTTTGAAAAGACAATTTTTTTTCAATAATTTTCACTTTTAGTACGTAAAAAAACTTTCTTAGACAATTTTTAATGACGTTAGTTTCAAACAAAAAAAATTGGATAGTTTCGCAAAAAAAAATTATTTTTCACTGTATGAAATGTCTTAGAAAAATTTTTGAAAATTTTTTTTGAAATGAAAATTTTTTTCAATAATTTTCACTTTTAGTACATAAAAAACTTTCTTAGACAATTTTTAATGACGTTAGTTTCAAACAAAAAGAATTAGACAATTTCGCAAAAAAAAATTATTTTTCACTGTATGAAATGTCTTAGAATAATTTTTGAAAAAAATTTTCGAAAAAATAATTTTTTTTTGATAATCAAAACTTTTTGTGTGGGATAAAATTTCTTAGGCCATTTACAATAACTTTAGTAAAAAAAAAAAATTAAAGTGCGACTTTAACTTAAAATATACGCTATCTCCTTAAATAAAGCAGCTACGAAGCTCTCAATGCAGGTATAAGCAAATCAATGAACTTTTATTAATTGACAATTTTTTAACTTGAAACCAAGTTTTAGTGGTGCTAACATGTTTTGGATTGATAAAACAATATTACTGAACATTAAAATAAACTTTTGCATTATGAAAAAGAACTTTGAAAAACATTCGTGTAAGTTCGTCAGTTCGTTTAATTCGTCACTTTTTCTGTTTCCCCTGGGGTGAAGTTATCCAAGTTCTACTGTATAAGCAATTCAATGAACATGTTTTGAGATGATAAAACAATATTACTGAACATAAAAATAAACTTTTGCAGTATGAAAAAAACTTTGAAAAATTTTGAAAAAATTTTTTGTTCAATGAGTTATGAAATGTCTTATAAAAAATTTTACAAACGATTTTAAATTTTTTCAATAATGTTCACTTTTAGTACGTAAAAAAACTTTCTTAGACAATTTTTAATGACGTTAGTTTCAAACAAAAAGAATTAGACAGCTTCGCAAAAAAAAATTATTTTTCACTGTATGAAATGTCTTAGAATAATTTTTGAAAATTTTTTTTGAAAAGAAAATTTTTTTCAATATTTTTCACTTTTAGTACGTAAAAAAACTTTCTTAGACAATTTTTAATGACGTTAGTTTCAACCAAGAAGAATTAGACAGTTTTGCAAAAAAAAATATTTTTCACTGTATGAAATGTCTTAGAATAATTTTTGAAAAAATTTTCGAAAAAATAATTTTTTTTTGATAATCAAAACTTTTTGTGTGGGATAAAATTTCTTAGGCCATTTACAATAACTTTAGTAAAAAAAAAAAATTAAAGTGCGACTTTAACTTAAAATATACGCTATCTCCTTAAATAAAGCAGCTACGAAGCTCTCAATGCAGGTATAAGCAAATCAATGAACTTTTATTAATTGACAATTTTTTAACTTGAAACCAAGTTTTAGTGGTGCTAACATGTTTTGGATTGATAAAACAATATTACTGAACATTAAAATAAACTTTTGCATTATGAAAAAGAACTTTGAAAAACATTCGTGTAAGTTCGTCAGTTCGTTTAATTCGTCACTTTTTCTGTTTCCCCTGGGGTGAAGTTATCCAAGTTCTACTGTATAAGCAATTCAATGAACATGTTTTGAGATGATAAAACAATATTACTGAACATAAAAATAAACTTTTGCAGTATGAAAAAAACTTTGAAAAATTTTGAAAAAAATTTTTGTTCAATGAGTTATGAAATGTCTTATAAAAAATTTTACAAACGATTTTAAATTTTTTCAATAATGTTCACTTTTAGTACGTAAAAAAACTTTCTTAGACAATTTTTAATGACGTTAGTTTCAAACAAAAAGAATTGGATAGTTTCGCAAAAAAAAATTATTTTTCACTGTATGAAATGTCTTAGAAAAATTTTTGAAAATTTTTTTTGAAAAGAAAGTTTTTTTCAATAATTTTCACATTTAGTACGTAAAAAAACTTTCTTAGACAATTTTTAATGACGTTAGTTTCAAACAAAAAGAATTGGATAGTTTCGCAAAAAAAAATTATTTTTCACTGTATGAAATGTCTTAGAAAATTTTTTTTGAAAAGACAATTTTTTTTCAATAATTTTCACTTTTAGTACGTAAAAAAACTTTCTTAGACAATTTTTAATGACGTTAGTTTCAAACAAAAAGAATTAGACAGTTTCGCAAAAAAAAATTATTTTTCACTGTATGAAGTGACAATGTAATGTCTTAGAAAAATTTTTGAAAATTTTTTTTGAAAAGAAAATTTTTTTCAATAATTTTCACTTTTAGTACGTAAAAAAACTTTCTTAGACAATTTTTAATGACGTTAGTTTCAAACAAAAAGAATTAGACAGTTTCGCAAAAAAAAAATTATTTTTCACTGTATGAAATGTCTTAGAAATTTTTTGAAAATTTTTTTTGAAAAGAAAATTTTTTTCAATAATTTTCACTTTTAGTACGTAAAAAAACTTTCTTAGACAATTTTTAATGACGTTAGTTTCAAACAAAAAGAACTAGACAGTTTCGCAAAAAAAAATTATTTTTCACTGTATGAAATGTCTTAGAATAATTTTTGAAAATTTTTTTTGAAAAGAAAGTTTTTTTTCAATAATTTTCACTTTTAGTACGTAAAAAAACTTTCTTAGACAATTTTTAATGACGTTAGTTTCAAACAAAAAGAATTAGACAGTTTCGCAAAAAAAAATTATTTTTCGCTGTATGAAATGTCTTAGAACAATTTTTGAAAATTTTTTTTGAAAAGAAAATTTTTTTCAATAATTTTCACTTTTAGTACGTAAAAAAACTTTCTTAGACAATTTTTAATGACGTTAGTTTCAAACAAAAAGAATTAGACAGTTTCGCAAAAAAAAATTATTTTTCACTGTATGAAACGTCTTAGAATAATTTTTGAAAATTTTTTTTGAAAAGAAAATTTTTTTCAATAATTTTCACTTTTAGTACGTAAAAAAACTTTCTTAGACAATTTTTAATGACGTTAGTTTCAACCAAAAAGAATAAGACAGTTTTGCAAAAAAAAATTATTTTTCACTGTATGAAATGTCTTAGAAAAATTTTTTTGAAAAGACAATTTTTTTTCAATAATTTTCACTTTTAGTACGTAAAAAAACTTTCTTAGACAATTTTTAATGACGTTAGTTTCAAACAAAAAAAATTGGATAGTTTCGCAAAAAAAAATTATTTTTCACTGTATGAAATGTCTTAGAAAAATTTTTGAAAATTTTTTTTGAAATGAAAATTTTTTTCAATAATTTTCACTTTTAGTACGTAAAAAACTTTCTTAGACAATTTTTAATGACGTTAGTTTCAAACAAAAATTTTTTTTGAAAAGAAAATTTTTTTCAATAATTTTCACTTTTAGTACGTAAAAAAACTTTCTTAGACAATTTTTAATGACGTTAGTTTCAAACAAAAAAAATTGGATAATTTCGCAAAAAAAAATTATTTTTCACTGTATGAAATGTCTTAGAAAAATTTTTGAAAATTTTTTTTGAAATGAAAATTTTTTTCAATAATTTTCACTTTTAGTACGTAAAAAACTTTCTTAGACAATTTTTAATGACGTTAGTTTCAAACAAAAAGAATTAGACAATTTCGCAAAAAAAAATTATTTTTCACTGTATGAAATGTCTTAGAAAAATTTTTGAAAAATTTTTTTGAAAAGACAATTTCTTTTCAATAATTTTCACTTTTAGTACGTAAAAAAACTTTCTTAGACAATTTTTAATGACGTTAGTTTCAAACAAAAAGAATTGGATAGTTTCGCAAAAAAAAATTATCTTTCACTGTATGAAATGTCTTAGAAAAATTTTTTTGAAAAGACAATTTCTTTTCAATAATTTTCACTTTTAGTACGTAAAAAAACTTTCTTAGACAATTTTTAATGACGTTAGTTTCAAACAAAAAGAATTAGACAGCTTCGCAAAAAAAAATTATTTTTCACTGTATGAAATGTCTTAGAATAATTTTTGAAAATTTTTTTTGAAAAGAAAATTTTTTTCAATATTTTTCACTTTTAGTACGTAAAAAAACTTTCTTAGACAATTTTTAATGACGTTAGTTTCAACCAAAAAGAATTAGACAGTTTTGCAAAAAAAAATATTTTTCACTGTATGAAATGTCTTAGAATAATTTTTGAAAAAAATTTTCGAAAAAATAATTTTTTTTTGATAATCAAAACTTTTTGTGTGGGATAAAATTTCTTAGGCCATTTACAATAACTTTAGTAAAAAAAAAAAATTAAAGTGCGACTTTAACTTAAAATATACGCTATCTCCTTAAATAAAGCAGCTACGAAGCTCTCAATGCAGGTATAAGCAAATCAATGAACTTTTATTAATTGACAATTTTTTAACTTGAAACCAAGTTTTAGTGGTGCTAACATGTTTTGGATTGATAAAACAATACTACTGAACATTAAAATAAACTTTTGCATTATGAAAAAGAACTTTGAAAAACATTCGTGTAAGTTCGTCAGTTCGTTTAATTCGTCTATTTTTCTGTTTCCCCTGGGGTGAAGTTATCCAAGTTCTACTGTATAAGCAATTCAATGAACATGTTTTGAGATGATAAAACAATATTACTGAACATAAAAATAAACTTTTGCAGTATGAAAAAAACTTTGAAAAATTTTGAAAAAATTTTTTGTTCAATGAGTTATGAAATGTCTTATAAAAAATTTTACAAACGATTTTAAATTTTTTCAATAATGTTCACTTTTAGTACGTAAAAAAACTTTCTTAGACAATTTTTAATGACGTTAGTTTCAAACAAAAAGAATTGGATAGTTTCGCAAAAAAAAATTATTTTTCACTGTTTGAAATGTCTTAGAAAAATTTTTTTTAAAAGACAATTTTTTTTCAATAATTTTCACTTTTAGTACGTAAAACAACTTTCTTAGACAATTTTTAATGACGTTAGTTTCAAACAAAAAGAATTAGACAGTTTCGCAAAAAAAATTATTTTTCACTGTATGAAATGTCTTAGAAAAATTTTTGAAAATTTTTTTTGAAAAGAAAGTTTTTTTCAATAATTTTCACATTTAGTACGTAAAAAAACTTTCTTAGACAATTTTTAATGACGTTAGTTTCAAACAAAAAGAATTGGATAGTTTCGCAAAAAAAAATTATTTTTCACTGTATGAAATGTCTTAGAAAATTTTTTTTGAAAAGACAATTTTTTTTCAATAATTTTCACTTTTAGTACGGAAGAAAACTTTCTTAGACAATTTTTAATGACGTTAGTTTCAAACAAAAAGAATTAGACAGTTTCGCAAAAAAAAATTATTTTTCACTGTATGAAATGTCTTAGAAAAATTTTTGAAAATTTTTTTTGAAAAGAAAATTTTTTTCAATAATTTTCACTTGTAGTACGTAAGAAAACTTTCTTAGACAATTTTTAATGACGTTAGTTTCAAACAAAGAGTTAGACAGTTTCGCAAAAAAAAATTATTTTTCACTGTATGAAATGTCTTAGAATAATTTTTGAAAAAAATTTTCGAAAAAATAATTTTTTTTTGATAATCAAAACTTTTTGTGTGGGATAAAATTTCTTAGGCCATTTACAATAACTTTAGTAAAAAAAAAAAATTAAAGTGCGACTTTAACTTAAAATATACGCTATCTCCTTAAATAAAGCAGCTACGAAGCTCTCAATGCAGGTATAAGCAAATCAATGAACTTTTATTAATTGACAATTTTTTAACTTGAAACCAAGTTTTAGTGGTGCTAACATGTTTTGGATTGATAAAACAATATTACTGAACATTAAAATAAACTTTTGCATTATGAAAAAGAGCTTTGAAAAACATTCGTGTAAGTTCGTCAGTTCGTTTAATTCGTCACTTTTTCTGTTTCCCCTGGGGTGAAGTTATCCAAGTTCTACTGTATAAGCAATTCAATGAACATGTTTTGAGATGATAAAACAATATTACTGAACATAAAAATAAACTTTTGCTGTATGAAAAAAACTTTGAAAAATTTTGAAAAAATTTTTTGTTCAATGAGTTATGAAATGTCTTATAAAAAATTTTACAAACGATTTTAAATTTTTTCAATAATGTTCACTTTTAGTACGTAAAAAAACTTTCTTAGACAATTTTTAATGACGTTAGTTTCAAACAAAAAGAATTGGATAGTTTCGCAAAAAAAAATTATTTTTCACTGTTTGAAATGTCTTAGAAAAATTTTTTTGAAAAGACAATTTTTTTTCAATAATTTTCACTTTTAGTACGTAAAACAACTTTCTTAGACAATTTTTAATGACGTTAGTTTCAAACAAAAAGAATTAGACAGTTTCGCAAAAAAAAATTATTTTTCACTGTATGAAATGTCTTAGAAAAATTTTTGAAAATTTTTTTTGAAAAGAAAGTTTTTTTCAATAATTTTCACATTTAGTACGTAAAAAAACTTTCTTAGACAATTTTTAATGACGTTAGTTTCAAACAAAAAGAATTGGATAGTTTCGCAAAAAAAAATTATTTTTCACTGTATGAAATGTCTTAGAAAATTTTTTTTGAAAAGACAATTTTTTTTCAATAATTTTCACTTTTAGTACGTAAAAAAACTTTCTTAGACAATTTTTAATGACGTTAGTTTCAAACAAAAAGAATTAGACAGTTTCGCAAAAAAAAATTATTTTTCACTGTATGAAGTGACAATGTAATGTCTTAGAAAAATTTTTGAAAATTTTTTTTGAAAAGAAAATTTTTTTCAATAATTTTCACTTTTAGTACGTAAAAAAACTTTCTTAGACAATTTTTAATGACGTTAGTTTCAAACAAAAAGAATTAGACAGTTTCGCAAAAAAAAAATTATTTTTCACTGTATGAAATGTCTTAGAAATTTTTTGAAAATTTTTTTTGAAAAGAAAATTTTTTTCAATAATTTTCACTTTTAGTACGTAAAAAAACTTTCTTAGACAATTTTTAATGACGTTAGTTTCAAACAAAAAGAATTAGACAGTTTCGCAAAAAAAAATTATTTTTCACTGTATGAAATGTCTTAGAATAATTTTTGAAAATTTTTTTTGAAAAGAAAGTTTTTTTTCAATAATTTTCACTTTTAGTACGTAAAAAAACTTTCTTAGACAATTTTTAATGACGTTAGTTTCAAACAAAAAGAATTAGACAGTTTCGCAAAAAAAAATTATTTTTCACTGTATGAAATGTCTTAGAAAAATTTTTGAAAATTTTTTTTGAAAAGAAAATTTTTTTCAATAATTTTCACTTGTAGTACGTAAGAAAACTTTCTTAGACAATTTTTAATGACGTTAGTTTCAAACAAAGAGTTAGACAGTTTCGCAAAAAAAAATTATTTTTCACTGTATGAAATGTCTTAGAATAATTTTTGAAAAAAATTTTCGAAAAAATAATTTTTTTTTGATAATCAAAACTTTTTGTGTGGGATAAAATTTCTTAGGCCATTTACAATAACTTTAGTAAAAAAAAAAAATTAAAGTGCGACTTTAACTTAAAATATACGCTATCTCCTTAAATAAACCAGCTACGAAGCTCTCAATGCAGGTATAAGCAAATCAATGAACTTTTATTAATTGACAATTTTTTAACTTGAAACCAAGTTTTAGTGGTGCTAACATGTTTTGGATTGATAAAACAATATTACTGAACATTAAAATAAACTTTTGCATTATGAAAAAGAACTTTGAAAAACATTCGTGTAAGTTCGTCAGTTCGTTTAATTCGTCACTTTTTCTGTTTCCCCTGGGGTGAAGTTATCCAAGTTCTACTGTATAAGCAATTCAATGAACATGTTTTGAGATGATAAAACAATATTACTGAACATAAAAATAAACTTTTGCTGTATGAAAAAAACTTTGAAAAATTTTGAAAAAATTTTTTGTTCAATGAGTTATGAAATGTCTTATAAAAAATTTTACAAACGATTTTAAATTTTTTCAATAATGTTCACTTTTAGTACGTAAAAAAAACTTTCTTAGACAATTTTTAATGACGTTAGTTTCAAACAAAAAGAATTGGATAGTTTCGCAAAAAAAAATTATTTTTCACTGTTTGAAATGTCTTAGAAAAATTTTTTTGAAAAGACAATTTTTTTTCAATAATTTTCACTTTTAGTACGTAAAACAACTTTCTTAGACAATTTTTAATGACGTTAGTTTCAAACAAAAAGAATTAGACAGTTTCGCAAAAAAAAATTATTTTTCACTGTATGAAATGTCTTAGAAAAATTTTTGAAAATTTTTTTTGAAAAGAAAGTTTTTTTCAATAATTTTCACATTTAGTACGTAAAAAAACTTTCTTAGACAATTTTTAATGACGTTAGTTTCAAACAAAAAGAATTGGATAGTTTCGCAAAAAAAAATTATTTTTCACTGTATGAAATGTCTTAGAAAATTTTTTTTGAAAAGACAATTTTTTTTCAATAATTTTCACTTTTAGTACGTAAAAAAACTTTCTTAGACAATTTTTAATGACGTTAGTTTCAAACAAAAAGAATTAGACAGTTTCGCAAAAAAAAATTATTTTTCACTGTATGAAGTGACAATGTAATGTCTTAGAAAAATTTTTGAAAATTTTTTTTGAAAAGAAAATTTTTTTCAATAATTTTCACTTTTAGTACGTAAAAAAACTTTCTTAGACAATTTTTAATGACGTTAGTTTCAAACAAAAAGAATTAGACAGTTTCGCAAAAAAAAAATTATTTTTCACTGTATGAAATGTCTTAGAAATTTTTTGAAAATTTTTTTTGAAAAGAAAATTTTTTTCAATAATTTTCACTTTTAGTACGTAAAAAAACTTTCTTAGACAATTTTTAATGACGTTAGTTTCAAACAAAAAGAATTAGACAGTTTCGCAAAAAAAAATTATTTTTCACTGTATGAAATGTCTTAGAATAATTTTTGAAAATTTTTTTTGAAAAGAAAGTTTTTTTTCAATAATTTTCACTTTTAGTACGTAAAAAAACTTTCTTAGACAATTTTTAATGACGTTAGTTTCAAACAAAAAGAATTAGACAGTTTCGCAAAAAAAAATTATTTTTCGCTGTATGAAATGTCTTAGAACAATTTTTGAAAATTTTTTTTGAAAAGAAAATTTTTTTCAATAATTTTCACTTTTAGTACGTAAAAAAACTTTCTTAGACAATTTTTAATGACGTTAGTTTCAAACAAAAAGAATTAGACAGTTTCGCAAAAAAAAATTATTTTTCACTGTATGAAACGTCTTAGAATAATTTTTGAAAATTTTTTTTGAAAAGAAAATTTTTTTCAATAATTTTCACTTTTAGTACGTAAAAAAACTTTCTTAGACAATTTTTAATGACGTTAGTTTCAACCAAAAAGAATAAGACAGTTTTGCAAAAAAAAATTATTTTTCACTGTATGAAATGTCTTAGAAAAATTTTTTTGAAAAGACAATTTTTTTTCAATAATTTTCACTTTTAGTACGTAAAAAAACTTTCTTAGACAATTTTTAATGACGTTAGTTTCAAACAAAAAAAATTGGATAGTTTCGCAAAAAAAAATTATTTTTCACTGTATGAAATGTCTTAGAAAAATTTTTGAAAATTTTTTTTGAAATGAAAATTTTTTTCAATAATTTTCACTTTTAGTACGTAAAAAACTTTCTTAGACAATTTTTAATGACGTTAGTTTCAAACAAAAATTTTTTTTGAAAAGAAAATTTTTTTCAATAATTTTCACTTTTAGTACGTAAAAAAACTTTCTTAGACAATTTTTAATGACGTTAGTTTCAAACAAAAAAAATTGGATAATTTCGCAAAAAAAAATTATTTTTCACTGTATGAAATGTCTTAGAAAAATTTTTGAAAATTTTTTTTGAAATGAAAATTTTTTTCAATAATTTTCACTTTTAGTACGTAAAAAACTTTCTTAGACAATTTTTAATGACGTTAGTTTCAAACAAAAAGAATTAGACAATTTCGCAAAAAAAAATTATTTTTCACTGTATGAAATGTCTTAGAAAAATTTTTGAAAAATTTTTTTGAAAAGACAATTTCTTTTCAATAATTTTCACTTTTAGTACGTAAAAAAACTTTCTTAGACAATTTTTAATGACGTTAGTTTCAAACAAAAAGAATTGGATAGTTTCGCAAAAAAAAATTATCTTTCACTGTATGAAATGTCTTAGAAAAATTTTTTTGAAAAGACAATTTTTTTTCAATAATTTTCACTTTTAGTACGTAAAAAAACTTTCTTAGACAATTTTTAATGACGTTAGTTTCAAACAAAAAGAATTAGACAGCTTCGCAAAAAAAAATTATTTTTCACTGTATGAAATGTCTTAGAATAATTTTTGAAAATTTTTTTTGAAAAGAAAATTTTTTTCAATATTTTTCACTTTTAGTACGTAAAAAAACTTTCTTAGACAATTTTTAATGACGTTAGTTTCAACCAAAAAGAATTAGACAGTTTTGCAAAAAAAAATATTTTTCACTGTATGAAATGTCTTAGAATAATTTTTGAAAAAAATTTTCGAAAAAATAATTTTTTTTTGATAATCAAAACTTTTTGTGTGGGATAAAATTTCTTAGGCCATTTACAATAACTTTAGTAAAAAAAAAAAATTAAAGTGCGACTTTAACTTAAAATATACGCTATCTCCTTAAATAAAGCAGCTACGAAGCTCTCAATGCAGGTATAAGCAAATCAATGAACTTTTATTAATTGACAATTTTTTAACTTGAAACCAAGTTTTAGTGGTGCTAACATGTTTTGGATTGATAAAACAATATTACTGAACATTAAAATAAACTTTTGCATTATGAAAAAGAACTTTGAAAAACATTCGTGTAAGTTCGTCAGTTCGTTTAATTCGTCTATTTTTCTGTTTCCCCTGGGGTGAAGTTATCCAAGTTCTACTGTATAAGCAATTCAATGAACATGTTTTGAGATGATAAAACAATATTACTGAACATAAAAATAAACTTTTGCAGTATGAAAAAAACTTTGAAAAATTTTGAAAAAATTTTTTGTTCAATGAGTTATGAAATGTCTTATAAAAAATTTTACAAACGATTTTAAATTTTTTCAATAATGTTCACTTTTAGTACGTAAAAAAACTTTCTTAGACAATTTTTAATGACGTTAGTTTCAAACAAAAAGAATTGGATAGTTTCGCAAAAAAAAATTATTTTTCACTGTTTGAAATGTCTTAGAAAAATTTTTTTTAAAAGACAATTTTTTTTCAATAATTTTCACTTTTAGTACGTAAAACAACTTTCTTAGACAATTTTTAATGACGTTAGTTTCAAACAAAAAGAATTAGACAGTTTCGCAAAAAAAATTATTTTTCACTGTATGAAATGTCTTAGAAAAATTTTTGAAAATTTTTTTTGAAAAGAAAGTTTTTTTCAATAATTTTCACATTTAGTACGTAAAAAAACTTTCTTAGACAATTTTTAATGACGTTAGTTTCAAACAAAAAGAATTGGATAGTTTCGCAAAAAAAAATTATTTTTCACTGTATGAAATGTCTTAGAAAATTTTTTTTGAAAAGACAATTTTTTTTCAATAATTTTCACTTTTAGTACGGAAGAAAACTTTCTTAGACAATTTTTAATGACGTTAGTTTCAAACAAAAAGAATTAGACAGTTTCGCAAAAAAAAATTATTTTTCACTGTATGAAATGTCTTAGAAAAATTTTTGAAAATTTTTTTTGAAAAGAAAATTTTTTTCAATAATTTTCACTTGTAGTACGTAAGAAAACTTTCTTAGACAATTTTTAATGACGTTAGTTTCAAACAAAGAGTTAGACAGTTTCGCAAAAAAAAATTATTTTTCACTGTATGAAATGTCTTAGAAAATTTTTTTTGAAGACAATTTTTTTTCAATAATTTTCACTTTTAGTACGTAAAAAACTTTCTTAGACAATTTTTAATGACGTTAGTTTCAAACAAAAAGATTTAGACAGTTTCGCAAAAAAAAATTATTTTTCACTGTATGAAATGTCTTAGAATAATTTTTGAAAATTTTTTTTGAAAAGAAAATTTTTTTCAATATTTTTCACTTTTAGTACGTAAAAAAACTTTCTTAGACAATTTTTAATGACGTTAGTTTTAACCAAAAAGAATTAGACAGTTTTGCAAAAAAAAATATTTTTCACTGTATGAAATGTCTTAGAAAAATTTTTGAAAAAATTTTCGAAAAAATAATTTTTTTTTGATAATCAAAACTTTTTGTGTGGGATAAGATTTCTTAGGCCATTTACAATAACTTTTGTCAAAAAAAATAATTAAAGTGCGACTTTAACTTAAAATATACGCTATCTCCTTAAATAAAGCAGCTACGAAGCTCTCAATGCAGGTATAAGCAATTCAATGAACTTTTGTTCATTGACAAATTTTTAACTTGAAACCAAGTTTTAGTGGTGCTAACATGTTTTGGAATGATAAAACAATATTACTGAACATTAAAATAAACTTTTGCATTATGAAAAAAACCTTTGAAAAACATTCGTGTAAGTTCGTCAGTTCGTTTAATTCGTCACTTTTTCTGTTTCCCCTGGGGTGAAGTTATCCAAGTTCTACTGTATAAGCAATTCAATGAACATGTTTTGAGATGATAAAACAATATTACTGAACATAAAAATAAACTTTTGCAGTATGAAAAAAACTTTGAAAAATTTTGAAAAAAATTCTTGTTCAATGAGTTATGAAATGTCTTATAAAAAATTTTACAAACGATTTTAAATTTTTTCAATAATGTTCACTTTTAGTACGTAAAACAACTTTCTTAGACAATTTTTAATGACGTTAGTTTCAAACAAAAAAAATTGGATAGTTTCGCAAAAAAAAATTATTTTTCACTGTATGAAATGTCTTAGAAAAATTTTTGAAAATTTTTTTTGAAAAGAAAGTTTTTTTCAATAATTTTCACTTTTAGTACGTAAAAAAACTTTCTTAGACAATTTTTAATGACGTTAGTTTCAAACAAAAAGAATTAGACAGTTTCGCAAAAAAAAATTATTTTTCACTCTATGAAATGTCTTAAAAAAGTTTTTGAAAATTTTTTTTGAAAAGAAAATTTTTTTCAATAATTTTTGCTTTTAGTACGTAAAAAAACTTTCTTAGACAATTTTTAATGACGTTAGTTTCAAACAAAAAGAATTAGACAGTTTCGCAAAAAAAAATTATTTTTCACTGTATGAAATGTCTTAGAAAAATTTTTGAAAAATTTTTTTGAAAAGACAATTTCTTTTCAATAATTTTCACTTTTAGTACGTAAAAAAACTTTCTTAGACAATTTTTAATGACGATAGTTTCAAACAAAAAGAATTGGAGAGTTTCGCAAAAAAAAATTATTTTTCACTGTATGAAATGTCTTAGAAAAGTTTTTTGGAAAAGACAATTTTTTTTCATAAATTTTCACTTTTAGTACGTAAAAAAACTTTCTTAGACAATTTTTAATGACGTTAGTTTCAAACAAAAAGAATTAGACAGTTTCGCAAAAAAAAATTATTTTTCACTGTATGAAATGTTTTAGAAAAATTTTTGAAAATCTTTCTTGAAAAGAAAATTTTTTTCAATAATTTTCACTTTTAGTACGTAAAAAAACTTTCTTAGACAATTTTTAATGACGTTAGTTTCAAACAAAAAGAATTAGACAGTTTCGCAGAAAAAAATTATTTTTCGCTGTATGAAATGTCTTAGAAAAATTTTTGAAAATTTTTTTTGAAAAGAAAATTTTTTTCAAAAATTTTCACTTTTAGTACGTAAATACACTTTCTTAGACAATTTTTAATGACGTTAGTTTCAAACAAAAAGAATTGGATAGTTTCGCAAAAAAAAATTATTTTTCACTGTTTGAAATGTCTTAGAAAAATTTTTTTTAAAAGACAATTTTTTTTCAATAATTTTCACTTTTAGTACGTAAAACAACTTTCTTAGACAATTTTTAATGACGTTAGTTTCAAACAAAAAGAATTAGACAGTTTCGCAAAAAAAAATTATTTTTCACTGTATGAAATGTCTTAGAAAAATTTTTGAAAATTTTTTTTGAAAAGAAAGTTTTTTTCAATAATTTTCACATTTAGTACGTAAAAAAACTTTCTTAGACAATTTTTAATGACGTTAGTTTCAAACAAAAAGAATTGGATAGTTTCGCAAAAAAAAATTATTTTTCACTGTATGAAATGTCTTAGAAAATTTTTTTTGAAAAGACAATTTTTTTTCAATAATTTTCACTTTTAGTACGGAAGAAAACTTTCTTAGACAATTTTTAATGACGTTAGTTTCAAACAAAAAGAATTAGACAGTTTCGCAAAAAAAAATTATTTTTCACTGTATGAAATGTCTTAGAAAAATTTTTGAAAATTTTTTTTGAAAAGAAAATTTTTTTCAATAATTTTCACTTGTAGTACGTAAAAAACTTTCTTAGACAATTTTTAATGACGTTAGTTTCAAACAAAGAGTTAGACAGTTTCGCAAAAAAAAATTATTTTTCACTGTATGAAATGTCTTAGAAAATTTTTTTTGAAAAGACAATTTTTTTTCAATAATTTTCACTTTTAGTACGTAAAAAACTTTCTTAGACAATTTTTAATGACGTTAGTTTCAAACAAAAAGATTTAGACAGTTTCGCAAAAAAAAATTATTTTTCACTGTATGAAATGTCTTAGAATAATTTTTGAAAATTTTTTTTGAAAAGAAAATTTTTTTCAATATTTTTCACTTTTAGTACGTAAAAAAACTTTCTTAGACAATTTTTAATGACGTTAGTTTTAACCAAAAAGAATTAGACAGTTTTGCAAAAAAAAACATTTTTCACTGTATGAAATGTCTTAGAAAAATTTTTGAAAAAATTTTCGAAAAAATAATTTTTTTTTGATAATCAAAACTTTTTGTGTGGGATAAGATTTCTTAGGCCATTTACAATAACTTTTGTCAAAAAAAATAATTAAAGTGCGACTTTAACTTAAAATATACGCTATCTCCTTAAATAAAGCAGCTACGAAGCTCTCAATGCAGGTATAAGCAATTCAATGAACTTTTGTTCATTGACAAATTTTTAACTTGAAACCAAGTTTTAGTGGTGCTAACATGTTTTGGAATGATAAAACAATATTACTGAACATTAAAATAAACTTTTGCATTATGAAAAAAACCTTTGAAAAACATTCGTGTAAGTTCGTCAGTTCGTTTAATTCGTCACTTTTTCTGTTTCCCCTGGGGTGAAGTTATCCAAGTTCTACTGTATAAGCAATTCAATGAACATGTTTTGAGATGATAAAACAATATTACTGAACATAAAAATAAACTTTTGCAGTATGAAAAAAACTTTGAAAAATTTTGAAAAAAATTCTTGTTCAATGAGTTATGAAATGTCTTATAAAAAATTTTACAAACGATTTTAAATTTTTTCAATAATGTTCACTTTTAGTACGTAAAACAACTTTCTTAGACAATTTTTAATGACGTTAGTTTCAAACAAAAAAAATTGGATAGTTTCGCAAAAAAAAATTATTTTTCACTGCATGAAATGTCTTAGAAAAATTTTTGAAAATTTTTTTTGAAAAGAAAGTTTTTTTCAATAATTTTCACTTTTAGTACGTAAAAAAACTTTCTTAGACAATTTTTAATGACGTTAGTTTCAAACAAAAAGAATTAGACAGTTTCGCAAAAAAAAATTATTTTTCACTCTATGAAATGTCTTAAAAAAGTTTTTGAAAATTTTTTTTGAAAAGAAAATTTTTTTCAATAATTTTTGCTTTTAGTACGTAAAAAAATTTTCTTAGACAATTTTTCATGACGTTAGTTTCAAACAAAAAGAATTAGACAGTTTCGCAAAAAAAAATTATTTTTCACTGTATGAAATGTCTTAGAAAAATTTTTGAAAAATTTTTTTGAAAAGACAATTTCTTTTCAATAATTTTCACTTTTAGTACGTAAAAAAACTTTCTTAGACAATTTTTAATGACGATAGTTTCAAACAAAAAGAATTGGATAGTTTCGCAAAAAAAAATTATTTTTCACTGTATGAAATGTCTTAGAAAAGTTTTTTGGAAAAGACAATTTTTTTTCATAAATTTTCACTTTTAGTACGTAAAAAAACTTTCTTAGACAATTTTTAATGACGTTAGTTTCAAACAAAAAGAATTAGACAGTTTCGCAAAAAAAAATTATTTTTCACTGTATGAAATGTTTTAGAAAAATTTTTGAAAATCTTTTTTGAAAAGAAAATTTTTTTCAATAATTTTCACTTTTAGTACGTAAAAAAACTTTCTTAGACAATTTTTAATGACGTTAGTTTCAAACAAAAAGAATTAGACAGTTTCGCAGAAAAAAATTATTTTTCGCTGTATGAAATGTCTTAGAAAAATTTTTGAAAATTTTTTTTGAAAAGAAAATTTTTTTCAAAAATTTTCACTTTTAGTACGTAAATACACTTTCTTAGACAATTTTTAATGACGTTAGTTTCAAACAAAAAGAATTAGACAGTTTCGCAAAAAAAATTATTTTTCACTGTATGAAATGTCTTAGAAAAATTTTTTTGAAAAGACAATTTTTTTTCAATAATTTTCACTTTTAGTACGTAAAAAACTTTCTTAGACAATTTTTAAAGACGTTAGTTTCAAACAAAAAGAATTAGACCGTTTCGCAAAAAAATATTATTTTTCACTGTGTGAAATGTCTTAGAAAAATTTTTGAAAATTTTTTTTGAAAAGAAAATTTTTTTCAATAATTTTCACTTTTAGTACGTAAAAAAACTTTCTTAGACAATTTTTAATGACGTTAGTTTCAAACAAAAAGAATTGGATAGTTTCGCAAAAAAAAATTATTTTTCACTGTATGAAATGTCTTAGAAAAATTTTTTTGAAAAGACAATTTTTTTTCAATAATTTTCACTTTAGTACGTAAAAAAACTTTCTTAGACAATTTTTAATGACGTTAGTTTCAAACAAAAAGAATTAGACAGTTTCGCAAAAAAAAATTATTTTTCACTGTATGAAGTGACAATGTAATGTCTTAGAAAAATTTTTGAAAATTTTTTTTGAAAAGAAAATTTTTTTCAATAATTTTCACTTTTAGTACGTAAAAAAACTTTCTTAGACAATTTTTAATGACGTTAGTTTCAAACAAAAAGAATTAGACAGTTTCGCAAAAAAAAATTATTTTTCACTGTATGAAATGTCTTAGAATAATTTTTGAAAATTTTTTTTGAAAAGAAAATTTTTTTCAATAATTTTCACTTTTAGTACGTAAAAAAACTTTCTTAGACAATTTTTAATGACGTTAGTTTCAAACAAAAAGAATTAGACAGTTTCGCAAAAAAAAATTATTTTTCACTGTATGAAATGTCTTAGAATAATTTTTGAAAATTTTTTTTGAAAAGAAAGTTTTTTTCAATAATTTTCACTTTTAGTACGTAAAAAAACTTTCTTAGACAATTTTTAATGACGTTAGTTTCAACCAAAAAGAATTAGAAAGTTTTGCAAAAAAAAATTATTTTTCACTGTATGAAATGTCTTAGAAAAATTTTTTTTAAAAGACAATTTTTTTTCAATAATTTTTACTTTTAGTACGTAAAAAAACTTTCTTAGACAATTTTTAATGACGTTAGTTTCAAACAAAAAGAATTAGACAGTTTCGCAAAAAAAAATTATTTTTCACTGTATGAAATGTCTTAGAAAAATTTTTGAAAATTTTTTTGAAAAGAAAATTTTCTTCAAAAATTTTCACTTTTAGTACGTAAAACAACTGTCTTAGACAATTTTTAATGACGTTAGTTTCAAACAAAAAGAATTGGATAGTTTCGCAAAAAAAAATTATCTTTCACTGTATGAAATGTCTTAGAAAAATTTTTTTGAGAAGACAATTTTTTTTCAATAATTTTCACTTTTAGTACGTAAAAAAACTTTCTTAGACAATTTTTAATGACGTTAGTTTCAAACAAAAAGAATTAGACAGTTTCGCAAAAAAAAATTATTTTTCACTGTATGAAATGTCTTAGAATAATTTTTGAAAATTTTTTTTGAAAAGAAAATTTTTTTCAATAATTTTCACTTTTAGTGCGTAAAAAAACTTTCTTAGACAATTTTTAATGACGTTAGTTTCAAACAAAAAGAATTAGACAGTTTGGCAAAAAAAAATTATTTTTCACTGTATGAAATGTCTTAGAATAATTTTTGAAAATTTTTTTTGAAAAGAAAGTTTTTTTCAATAATTTTCACTTTTAGTACGTAAAAAAACTTTCTTAGACAATTTTTAATGACGTTAGTTTCAAACAAAAAGAATTAGACAGTTTCGCAAAAAAAAATTATTTTTCGCTGTATGAAATGTCTTAGAATAATTTTTGAAAATTTTTTTTGAAAAGAAAATTTTTTTCAATAATTTTCACTTTTAGTACGTAAAAAAACTTTCTTAGACAATTTTTAATGACGTTAGTTTCAAACAAAAAGAATTGGATAGTTTCGCAAAAAAAAATTATTTTTCACTGTATGAAATGTCTTAGAAAAGTTTTTTTGAAAAGAAAATTTTTTTCAATAATTTTCACTTTTAAAACGTAAAAAAACTTTCTTAGACAATTTGTAATGACGTTAGTTTCAAACAAAAAGAATTAGACAGTTTCGCAAAAAAAAATTATTTTTCACTGTATGAAATGTCTTAGAAAAATTTTTGAAAATTTTTTTTGAAAAGAAAATTTTTTTCAATAATTTTTGCTTTTAGTACGTACAAAAACTTTTTTAGACAATTTTTAATGACGTTAGTTTCAAACAAAAAGAATTGGATAGTTTCGCAAAAAAAAATTATTTTTCACTGTATGGAATGTCTTAGAAAAATTTTCTTGAAAAGACAATTTCTTTTCAATAATTTTCACTTTTAGTACGTAAAAAAACTTTCTTAGACAATTTTTAATGACGTTAGTTTCAAACAAAAAGAATTGGAAGGTTTCGCAAAAAAAAATTGTTTTTCACTGTATGAAATGTCTTAGAAAATTTTTTTTGAAAAGAAAATTTTTTTCAATAATTTTCACTTTTAGTACGTAAAAAACTTTCTTAGACAATTTTTAAAGACGTTAGTTTCAAACAAAAAGAACTAGACCGTTTCGCAAAAAAATATTATTTTTCACTGTGTGAAATGTCTTAGAAAAATTTTTGAAAATTTTTTTTGAAAAGAAAATTTTTTTCAATAATTTTCACTTTTAGTACGTAAAAAAACTTTCTTAGACAATTTTTAATGACGTTAGTTTCAAACAAAAAGAATTGGATAGTTTCGCAAAAAAAAATTATTTTTCACTGTATGAAATGTCTTAGAAAAATTTTTTTGAAAAGACAATTTTTTTTCAATAATTTTCACTTTAGTACGTAAAAAAACTTTCTTAGACAATTTTTAATGACGTTAGTTTCAAACAAAAAGAATTAGACAGTTTCGCAAAAAAAAATTATTTTTCACTGTATGAAGTGACAATGTAATGTCTTAGAAAAATTTTTGAAAATTTTTTTTGAAAAGAAACTTTTTTTCAATAATTTTCACTTTTAGTACGTAAAAAAACTTTCTTAGACAATTTTTAATGACGTTAGTTTCAAACAAAAAGAATTAGACAGTTTCGCAAAAAAAAATTATTTTTCACTGTATGAAATGTCTTAGAATAATTTTTGAAAATTTTTTTTGAAAAGAAAATTTTTTTCAATAATTTTCACTTTTAGTACGTAAAAAAACTTTCTTAGACAATTTTTAATGACGTTAGTTTCAAACAAAAAGAATTAGACAGTTTCGCAAAAAAAAATTATTTTTCACTGTATGAAATGTCTTAGAATAATTTTTGAAAATTTTTTTTGAAAAGAAAGTTTTTTTCAATAATTTTCACTTTTAATACGTAAAAAAACTTTCTTAGACAATTTTTAATGACGTTAGTTTCAACCAAAAAGAATTAGAAAGTTTTGCAAAAAAAAATTATTTTTCACTGTATGAAATGTCTTAGAAAAATTTTTTTGAAAAGACAATTTTTTTTCAATAATTTTTACTTTTAGTACGTAAAAAAACTTTCTTAGACAATTTTTAATGACGTTAGTTTCAAACAAAAAGAATTAGACAGTTTCGCAAAAAAAAATTATTTTTCACTGTATGAAATGTCTTAGAAAAATTTTTGAAAATTTTTTTGAAAAGAAAATTTTCTTCAAAAATTTTCACTTTTAGTACGTAAAACAACTGTCTTAGACAATTTTTAATGACGTTAGTTTCAAACAAAAAGAATTGGATAGTTTCGCAAAAAAAAATTATCTTTCACTGTATGAAATGTCTTAGAAAAATTTTTTTGAAAAGACAATTTTTTTTCAATAATTTTTACTTTTAGTACGTAAAAAAACTTTCTTAGACAATTTTTAATGACGTTAGTTTCAAACAAAAAGAATTAGACAGTTTCGCAAAAAAAAATTATTTTTCACTGTATGAAATGTCTTAGAATAATTTTTGAAAATTTTTTTTGAAAAGAAAATTTTTTTCAATAATTTTCACTTTTAGTGCGTAAAAAAACTTTCTTAGACAATTTTTAATGACGTTAGTTTCAAACAAAAAGAATTAGACAGTTTGGCAAAAAAAAATTATTTTTCACTGTATGAAATGTCTTAGAATAATTTTTGAAAATTTTTTTTGAAAAGAAAGTTTTTTTCAATAATTTTCACTTTTAGTACGTAAAAAAACTTTCTTAGACAATTTTTAATGACGTTAGTTTCAAACAAAAAGAATTAGACAGTTTCGCAAAAAAAAATTATTTTTCGCTGTATGAAATGTCTTAGAATAATTTTTGAAAATTTTTTTTGAAAAGAAAATTTTTTTCAATAATTTTCACTTTTAGTACGTAAAAAAACTTTCTTAGACAATTTTTAATGACGTTAGTTTCAAACAAAAAGAATTGGATAGTTTCGCAAAAAAAAATTATTTTTCACTGTATGAAATGTCTTAGAAAAGTTTTTTTGAAAAGAAAATTTTTTTCAATAATTTTCACTTTTAGTACGTAAAAAAACTTTCTTAGACAATTTGTAATGACGTTAGTTTCAAACAAAAAGAATTAGACAGTTTCGCAAAAAAAAATTATTTTTCACAGTATGAAATGTCTTAGAAAAATTTTTGAAAATTTTTTTTGAAAAGAAAATTTTTTTCAATAATTTTTGCTTTTAGTACGTACAAAAACTTTTTTAGACAATTTTTAATGACGTTAGTTTCAAACAAAAAGAATTGGATAGTTTCGCAAAAAAAAATTATTTTTCACTGTATGGAATGTCTTAGAAAAATTTTTTTGGAAAGACAATTTCTTTTCAATAATTTTCACTTTTAGTACGTAAAAAAACTTTCTTAGACAATTTTTAATGACGTTAGTTTCAAACAAAAAGAATTGGAAGGTTTCGCAAAAAAAAATTGTTTTTCACTGTATGAAATGTCTTAGAAAAGTTTTTTTGAAAAGAAAATTTTTTTTCAATAATTTTCACTTTTAGTACGTAAAAAACTTTCTTAGACAATTTTTAATGACGTTAGTTTCAAACAAAAAGATTTAGACAGTTTCGCAAAAAAAAATTATTTTTCACTGTATGAAATGTCTTAGAATAATTTTTGAAAATTTTTTTTGAAAAGAAAATTTTTTTCAATATTTTTCACTTTTAGTACGTAAAAAAACTTTCTTAGACAATTTTTAATGACGTTAGTTTTAACCAAAAAGAATTAGACAGTTTTGCAAAAAAAAACATTTTTCACTGTATGAAATGTCTTAGAAAAATTTTTGAAAAAATTTTCGAAAAAATAATTTTTTTTTGATAATCAAAACTTTTTGTGTGGGATAAGATTTCTTAGGCCATTTACAATAACTTTTGTCAAAAAAAATAATTAAAGTGCGACTTTAACTTAAAATATACGCTATCTCCTTAAATAAAGCAGCTACGAAGCTCTCAATGCAGGTATAAGCAATTCAATGAACTTTTGTTCATTGACAAATTTTTAACTTGAAACCAAGTTTTAGTGGTGCTAACATGTTTTGGAATGATAAAACAATATTACTGAACATTAAAATAAACTTTTGCATTATGAAAAAAACCTTTGAAAAACATTCGTGTAAGTTCGTCAGTTCGTTTAATTCGTCACTTTTTCTGTTTCCCCTGGGGTGAAGTTATCCAAGTTCTACTGTATAAGCAATTCAATGAACATGTTTTGAGATGATAAAACAATATTACTGAACATAAAAATAAACTTTTGCAGTATGAAAAAAACTTTGAAAAATTTTGAAAAAAATTCTTGTTCAATGAGTTATGAAATGTCTTATAAAAAATTTTACAAACGATTTTAAATTTTTTCAATAATGTTCACTTTTAGTACGTAAAACAACTTTCTTAGACAATTTTTAATGACGTTAGTTTCAAACAAAAAAAATTGGATAGTTTCGCAAAAAAAAATTATTTTTCACTGTATGAAATGTCTTAGAAAAATTTTTGAAAATTTTTTTTGAAAAGAAAGTTTTTTTCAATAATTTTCACTTTTAGTACGTAAAAAAACTTTCTTAGACAATTTTTAATGACGTTAGTTTCAAACAAAAAGAATTAGACAGTTTCGCAAAAAAAAATTATTTTTCACTCTATGAAATGTCTTAAAAAAGTTTTTGAAAATTTTTTTTGAAAAGAAAATTTTTTTCAATAATTTTTGCTTTTAGTACGTAAAAAAATTTTCTTAGACAATTTTTCATGACGTTAGTTTCAAACAAAAAGAATTAGACAGTTTCGCAAAAAAAAATTATTTTTCACTGTATGAAATGTCTTAGAAAAATTTTTGAAAAATTTTTTTGAAAAGACAATTTCTTTTCAATAATTTTCACTTTTAGTACGTAAAAAAACTTTCTTAGACAATTTTTAATGACGATAGTTTCAAACAAAAAGAATTGGATAGTTTCGCAAAAAAAAATTATTTTTCACTGTATGAAATGTCTTAGAAAAGTTTTTTGGAAAAGACAATTTTTTTTCATAAATTTTCACTTTTAGTACGTAAAAAAACTTTCTTAGACAATTTTTAATGACGTTAGTTTCAAACAAAAAGAATTAGACAGTTTCGCAAAAAAAAATTATTTTTCACTGTATGAAATGTTTTAGAAAAATTTTTGAAAATCTTTTTTGAAAAGAAAATTTTTTTCAATAATTTTCACTTTTAGTACGTAAAAAAACTTTCTTAGACAATTTTTAATGACGTTAGTTTCAAACAAAAAGAATTAGACAGTTTCGCAAAAAAAATTATTTTTCACTGTATGAAATGTCTTAGAAAAATTTTTTTGAAAAGACAATTTTTTTTCAATAATTTTCACTTTTAGTACGTAAAAAACTTTCTTAGACAATTTTTAAAGACGTTAGTTTCAAACAAAAAGAATTAGACCGTTTCGCAAAAAAATATTATTTTTCACTGTGTGAAATGTCTTAGAAAAATTTTTGAAAATTTTTTTTGAAAAGAAAATTTTTTTCAATAATTTTCACTTTTAGTACGTAAAAAAACTTTCTTAGACAATTTTTAATGACGTTAGTTTCAAACAAAAAGAATTGGATAGTTTCGCAAAAAAAAATTATTTTTCACTGTATGAAATGTCTTAGAAAAATTTTTTTGAAAAGACAATTTTTTTTCAATAATTTTCACTTTAGTACGTAAAAAAACTTTCTTAGACAATTTTTAATGACGTTAGTTTCAAACAAAAAGAATTAGACAGTTTCGCAAAAAAAAATTATTTTTCACTGTATGAAGTGACAATGTAATGTCTTAGAAAAATTTTTGAAAATTTTTTTTGAAATGAAAATTTTTTTCAATAATTTTCACTTTTAGTACGTAAAAAAACTTTCTTAGACAATTTTTAATGACGTTAGTTTCAAACAAAAAGAATTAGACAGTTTCGCAAAAAAAAATTATTTTTCACTGTATGAAATGTCTTAGAATAATTTTTGAAAATTTTTTTTGAAAAGAAAATTTTTTTCAATAATTTTCACTTTTAGTACGTAAAAAAACTTTCTTAGACAATTTTTAATGACGTTAGTTTCAAACAAAAAGAATTAGACAGTTTCGCAAAAAAAAATTATTTTTCACTGTATGAAATGTCTTAGAATAATTATTGAAAATTTTTTTTGAAAAGAAAGTTTTTTTCAATAATTTTCACTTTTAGTACGTAAAAAAACTTTCTTAGACAATTTTTAATGACGTTAGTTTCAACCAAAAAGAATTAGAAAGTTTTGCAAAAAAAAATTATTTTTCACTGTATGAAATGTCTTAGAAAAATTTTTTTGAAAAGACAATTTTTTTTCAATAATTTTTACTTTTAGTACGTAAAAAAACTTTCTTAGACAATTTTTAATGACGTTAATTTCAAACAAAAAGAATTAGACAGTTTCACAAACAAAAATTATTTTTCACTGTATGAAATGTCTTAGAAAAATTTTTGAAAATTTTTTTGAAAAGAAAATTTTCTTCAAAAATTTTCACTTTTAGTACGTAAAACAACTGTCTTAGACAATTTTTAATGACGTTAGTTTCAAACAAAAAGAATTGGATAGTTTCGCAAAAAAAAATTATCTTTCACTGTATGAAATGTCTTAGAAAAATTTTTTTGAAAAGACAATTTTTTTTCAATAATTTTCACTTTTAGTACGTAAAAAAACTTTCTTAGACAATTTTTAATGACGTTAGTTTCAAACAAAAAGAATTAGACAGTTTCGCAAAAAAAAATTATTTTTCACTGTATGAAATGTCTTAGAATAATTTTTGAAAATTTTTTTTGAAAAGAAAATTTTTTTCAATAATTTTCACTTTTAGTGCGTAAAAAAACTTTCTTAGACAATTTTTAATGACGTTAGTTTCAAACAAAAAGAATTAGACAGTTTGGCAAAAAAAAATTATTTTTCACTGTATGAAATGTCTTAGAATGATTTTTGAAAATTTTTTTTGAAAAGAAAGTTTTTTTCAATAATTTTCACTTTTAGTACGTAAAAAAACTTTCTTAGACAATTTTTAATGACGTTAGTTTCAAACAAAAAGAATTAGACAGTTTCGCAAAAAAAAATTATTTTTCGCTGTATGAAATGTCTTAGAATAATTTTTGAAAATTTTTTTTGAAAAGAAAATTTTTTTCAATAATTTTCACTTTTAGTACGTAAAACAACTTTCTTAGACAATTTTTAATGACGTTAGTTTCAAACAAAAAGAATTGGATAGT
The DNA here is from genome assembly GCF_918807975.1 of Aplidium turbinatum. Classification (NCBI taxonomy): domain Eukaryota; kingdom Metazoa; phylum Chordata; class Ascidiacea; order Aplousobranchia; family Polyclinidae; genus Aplidium; species Aplidium turbinatum. Next base: position 466,825 of record NC_137486.1, read on the forward strand.
TTCGCAAAAAAAAATTATTTTTCACTGTATGAAATGTCTTAGAAAAGTTTTTTTGAAAAGAAAATTTTTTTCAATAATTTTCACTTTTAGTACGTAAAAAAACTTTCTTAGACAATTTGTAATGACGTTAGTTTCAAACAAAAAGAATTAGACAGTTTCGCAAAAAAAAATTATTTTTCACTGTATGAAATGTCTTAGAAAAATTTTTGAAAATTTTTTTTGAAAAGAAAATTTTTTTCAATAATTTTTGCTTTTAGTACGTACAAAAACTTTTTTAGACAATTTTTAATGACGTTAGTTTCAAACAAAAAGAATTGGATAGTTTTGCAAAAAAAAATTATTTTTCACTGTATGGAATGTCTTAGAAAAATTTTTTTGAAAAGACAATTTCTTTTCAATAATTTTCACTTTTAGTACGTAAAAAAACTTTCTTAGACAATTTTTAATGACGTTAGTTTCAAACAAAAAGAATTGGAAGGTTTCGCAAAAAAAAATTGTTTTTCACTGTATGAAATGTCTTAGAAAAGTTTTTTTGAAAAGAAAATTTTTTTTCAATAATTTTCACTTTTAGTACGTAAAAAAACTTTCTTAGACAATTTTTAATGACGTTTGTTTCAAACAAAAAGAATTAGACAGTTTCGCAAAAAAAAATTATTTTTCACTGTATGAAATGTCTTAGAGAAATTTTTGAAAATCTTTTTTGAAAAGAAAATTTTTTTCAATAATTTTCACTTTTAGTACGTAAAAAAACTTTCTTAGACAATTTTTAATGACGTTAGTTTCAAACAAAAAGAATTAGACAGTTTCGCAAAAAAAAATTATTTTTCACTGTATGAAATGTCTTAGAAAAGTTTTTGAAAATTTTTTTTGAAAAGAAAGTTTTTTTCAATAATTTTCACTTTTAGTACGTAAAAAAACTTTCTTAGACAATTTTTAATGACGTTAGTTTCAACCAAAAAGAATTAGACAGTTTTGCAAAAAAAAATTATTTTTTACTGTATGAAATGTCTTAGAAAAATTTTTTTGAAAAGACAATTTTTTTTCAATAATTTTTACTTTTAGTACGTAAAAAAACTTTCTTAGACAATTTTTAATGACGTTAGTTTCAAACAAAAAGAATTAGACAGTTTCGCAAAAAAAAATTATTTTTCGCTGTATGAAATGTCTTAGAATAATTTTTGAAAATTTTTTTTGAAAAGAAAATTTTTTTCAATAATTTTCACTTTTAGTACGTAAAAAAACTTTCTTAGACAATTTTTAATGACGTTAGTTTCAAACAAAAAGAATTGGATAGTTTCGCAAAAAAAAATTATTTTTCACTGTATGAAATGTCTTAGAAAAGTTTTTTTTGAAAAGAAAATTTTTTTCAATAATTTTCACTTTTAGTACGTAAAAAAACTTTCTTAGACAATTTGTAATGACGTTAGTTTCAAACAAAAAGAATTAGACAGTTTCGCAAAAAAAAATTATTTTTCACTGTATGAAATGTCTTAGAATAATTTTTGAAAATTTTTTTTGAAAAGAAAGTTTTTTTCAATAATTTTCACTTTTAGTACGTAAAAAAACTTTCTTAGACAATTTTTAATGACGTTAGTTTCAAACAAAAAGAATTAGACAGTTTCGCAAAAAAAAATTATTTTTCGCTGTATGAAATGTCTTAGAATAATTTTTGAAAATTTTTTTTGAAAAGAAAATTTTTTTCAATAATTTTCACTTTTAGTACGTAAAAAAACTTTCTTAGACAATTTTTAATGACGTTAGTTTCAAACAAAAAGAATTGGATAGTTTCGCAAAAAAAGAATTATTTTTCACTGTATGAAATGTCTTAGAAAAGTTTTTTTGAAAAGAAAATTTTTTTCAATAATTTTCACTTTTAGTACGTAAAAAAACTTTCTTAGACAATTTGTAATGACGTTAGTTTCAAACAAAAAGAATTAGACAGTTTCGCAAAAAAAAATTATTTTTCACAGTATGAAATGTCTTAGAAAAATTTTTGAAAATTTTTTTTGAAAAGAAAATTTTTTTCAATAATTTTTGCTTTTAGTACGTACAAAAACTTTTTTAGACAATTTTTAATGACGTTAGTTTCAAACAAAAAGAATTGGATAGTTTCGCAAAAAAAAATTATTTTTCACTGTATGGAATGTCTTAGAAAAATTTTTTTGAAAAGACAATTTCTTTTCAATAATTTTCACTTTTAGTACGTAAAAAAACTTTCTTAGACAATTTTTAATGACGTTAGTTTCAAACAAAAAGAATTGGAAGGTTTCGCAAAAAAAAATTGTTTTTCACTGTATGAAATGTCTTAGAAAAGTTTTTTTGAAAAGAAAATTTTTTTTCAATAATTTTCACTTTTAGTACGTAAAAAACTTTCTTAGACAATTTTTAATGACGTTAGTTTCAAACAAAAAGATTTAGACAGTTTCGCAAAAAAAAATTATTTTTCACTGTATGAAATGTCTTAGAATAATTTTTGAAAATTTTTTTTGAAAAGAAAATTTTTTTCAATATTTTTCACTTTTAGTACGTAAAAAAACTTTCTTAGACAATTTTTAATGACGTTAGTTTTAACCAAAAAGAATTAGACAGTTTTGCAAAAAAAAACATTTTTCACTGTATGAAATGTCTTAGAAAAATTTTTGAAAAAATTTTCGAAAAAATAATTTTTTTTTGATAATCAAAACTTTTTGTGTGGGATAAGATTTCTTAGGCCATTTACAATAACTTTTGTCAAAAAAAATAATTAAAGTGCGACTTTAACTTAAAATATACGCTATCTCCTTAAATAAAGCAGCTACGAAGCTCTCAATGCAGGTATAAGCAATTCAATGAACTTTTGTTCATTGACAAATTTTTAACTTGAAACCAAGTTTTAGTGGTGCTAACATGTTTTGGAATGATAAAACAATATTACTGAACATTAAAATAAACTTTTGCATTATGAAAAAAACCTTTGAAAAACATTCGTGTAAGTTCGTCAGTTCGTTTAATTCGTCACTTTTTCTGTTTCCCCTGGGGTGAAGTTATCCAAGTTCTACTGTATAAGCAATTCAATGAACATGTTTTGAGATGATAAAACAATATTACTGAACATAAAAATAAACTTTTGCAGTATGAAAAAAACTTTGAAAAATTTTGAAAAAAATTCTTGTTCAATGAGTTATGAAATGTCTTATAAAAAATTTTACAAACGATTTTAAATTTTTTCAATAATGTTCACTTTTAGTACGTAAAACAACTTTCTTAGACAATTTTTAATGACGTTAGTTTCAAACAAAAAAAATTGGATAGTTTCGCAAAAAAAAATTATTTTTCACTGTATGAAATGTCTTAGAAAAATTTTTGAAAATTTTTTTTGAAAAGAAAGTTTTTTTCAATAATTTTCACTTTTAGTACGTAAAAAAACTTTCTTAGACAATTTTTAATGACGTTAGTTTCAAACAAAAAGAATTAGACAGTTTCGCAAAAAAAAATTATTTTTCACTCTATGAAATGTCTTAAAAAAGTTTTTGAAAATTTTTTTTGAAAAGAAAATTTTTTTCAATAATTTTTGCTTTTAGTACGTAAAAAAATTTTCTTAGACAATTTTTCATGACGTTAGTTTCAAACAAAAAGAATTAGACAGTTTCGCAAAAAAAAATTATTTTTCACTGTATGAAATGTCTTAGAAAAATTTTTGAAAATTTTTTTTGAAAAGAAAATTTTTTTCAATAATTTTTGCTTTTAGTACGTACAAAAACTTTTTTAGACAATTTTTAATGACGTTAGTTTCAAACAAAAAGAATTGGATAGTTTTGCAAAAAAAAATTATTTTTCACTGTATGGAATGTCTTAGAAAAATTTTTTTGAAAAGACAATTTCTTTTCAATAATTTTCACTTTTAGTACGTAAAAAAACTTTCTTAGACAATTTTTAATGACGTTAGTTTCAAACAAAAAGAATTGGAAGGTTTCGCAAAAAAAAATTGTTTTTCACTGTATGAAATGTCTTAGAAAAGTTTTTTTGAAAAGAAAATTTTTTTTCAATAATTTTCACTTTTAGTACGTAAAAAAACTTTCTTAGACAATTTTTAATGACGTTTGTTTCAAACAAAAAGAATTAGACAGTTTCGCAAAAAAAAATTATTTTTCACTGTATGAAATGTCTTAGAGAAATTTTTGAAAATCTTTTTTGAAAAGAAAATTTTTTTCAATAATTTTCACTTTTAGTACGTAAAAAAACTTTCTTAGACAATTTTTAATGACGTTAGTTTCAAACAAAAAGAATTAGACAGTTTCGCAAAAAAAAATTATTTTTCACTGTATGAAATGTCTTAGAAAAGTTTTTGAAAATTTTTTTTGAAAAGAAAGTTTTTTTCAATAATTTTCACTTTTAGTACGTAAAAAAACTTTCTTAGACAATTTTTAATGACGTTAGTTTCAACCAAAAAGAATTAGACAGTTTTGCAAAAAAAAATTATTTTTTACTGTATGAAATGTCTTAGAAAAATTTTTTTGAAAAGACAATTTTTTTTCAATAATTTTTACTTTTAGTACGTAAAAAAACTTTCTTAGACAATTTTTAATGACGTTAGTTTCAAACAAAAAGAATTAGACAGTTTCGCAAAAAAAAATTATTTTTCGCTGTATGAAATGTCTTAGAATAATTTTTGAAAATTTTTTTTGAAAAGAAAATTTTTTTCAATAATTTTCACTTTTAGTACGTAAAAAAACTTTCTTAGACAATTTTTAATGACGTTAGTTTCAAACAAAAAGAATTGGATAGTTTCGCAAAAAAAAATTATTTTTCACTGTATGAAATGTCTTAGAAAAGTTTTTTTGAAAAGAAAATTTTTTTCAATAATTTTCACTTTTAGTACGTAAAAAAACTTTCTTAGACAATTTGTAATGACGTTAGTTTCAAACAAAAAGAATTAGACAGTTTCGCAAAAAAAAATTATTTTTCACTGTATGAAATGTCTTAGAATAATTTTTGAAAATTTTTTTTGAAAAGAAAGTTTTTTTCAATAATTTTCACTTTTAGTACGTAAAAAAACTTTCTTAGACAATTTTTAATGACGTTAGTTTCAAACAAAAAGAATTAGACAGTTTCGCAAAAAAAAATTATTTTTCGCTGTATGAAATGTCTTAGAATAATTTTTGAAAATTTTTTTTGAAAAGAAAATTTTTTTCAATAATTTTCACTTTTAGTACGTAAAAAAACTTTCTTAGACAATTTTTAATGACGTTAGTTTCAAACAAAAAGAATTGGATAGTTTCGCAAAAAAAAATTATTTTTCACTGTATGAAATGTCTTAGAAAAGTTTTTTTGAAAAGAAAATTTTTTTCAATAATTTTCACTTTTAGTACGTAAAAAAACTTTCTTAGACAATTTGTAATGACGTTAGTTTCAAACAAAAAGAATTAGACAGTTTCGCAAAAAAAAATTATTTTTCACAGTATGAAATGTCTTAGAAAAATTTTTGAAAATTTTTTTTGAAAAGAAAATTTTTTTCAATAATTTTTGCTTTTAGTACGTACAAAAACTTTTTTAGACAATTTTTAATGACGTTAGTTTCAAACAAAAAGAATTGGATAGTTTCGCAAAAAAAAATTATTTTTCACTGTATGGAATGTCTTAGAAAAATTTTTTTGAAAAGACAATTTCTTTTCAATAATTTTCACTTTTAGTACGTAAAAAAACTTTCTTAGACAATTTTTAATGACGTTAGTTTCAAACAAAAAGAATTGGAAGGTTTCGCAAAAAAAAATTGTTTTTCACTGTATGAAATGTCTTAGAAAAGTTTTTTTGAAAAGAAAATTTTTTTTCAATAATTTTCACTTTTAGTACGTAAAAAACTTTCTTAGACAATTTTTAATGACGTTAGTTTCAAACAAAAAGATTTAGACAGTTTCGCAAAAAAAAATTATTTTTCACTGTATGAAATGTCTTAGAATAATTTTTGAAAATTTTTTTTGAAAAGAAAATTTTTTTCAATATTTTTCACTTTTAGTACGTAAAAAAACTTTCTTAGACAATTTTTAATGACGTTAGTTTTAACCAAAAAGAATTAGACAGTTTTGCAAAAAAAAACATTTTTCACTGTATGAAATGTCTTAGAAAAATTTTTGAAAAAATTTTCGAAAAAATAATTTTTTTTTGATAATCAAAACTTTTTGTGTGGGATAAGATTTCTTAGGCCATTTACAATAACTTTTGTCAAAAAAAATAATTAAAGTGCGACTTTAACTTAAAATATACGCTATCTCCTTAAATAAAGCAGCTACGAAGCTCTCAATGCAGGTATAAGCAATTCAATGAACTTTTGTTCATTGACAAATTTTTAACTTGAAACCAAGTTTTAGTGGTGCTAACATGTTTTGGAATGATAAAACAATATTACTGAACATTAAAATAAACTTTTGCATTATGAAAAAAACCTTTGAAAAACATTCGTGTAAGTTCGTCAGTTCGTTTAATTCGTCACTTTTTCTGTTTCCCCTGGGGTGAAGTTATCCAAGTTCTACTGTATAAGCAATTCAATGAACATGTTTTGAGATGATAAAACAATATTACTGAACATAAAAATAAACTTTTGCAGTATGAAAAAAACTTTGAAAAATTTTGAAAAAAATTCTTGTTCAATGAGTTATGAAATGTCTTATAAAAAATTTTACAAACGATTTTAAATTTTTTCAATAATGTTCACTTTTAGTACGTAAAACAACTTTCTTAGACAATTTTTAATGACGTTAGTTTCAAACAAAAAAAATTGGATAGTTTCGCAAAAAAAAATTATTTTTCACTGTATGAAATGTCTTAGAAAAATTTTTGAAAATTTTTTTTGAAAAGAAAGTTTTTTTCAATAATTTTCACTTTTAGTACGTAAAAAAACTTTCTTAGACAATTTTTAATGACGTTAGTTTCAAACAAAAAGAATTAGACAGTTTCGCAAAAAAAAATTATTTTTCACTCTATGAAATGTCTTAAAAAAGTTTTTGAAAATTTTTTTTGAAAAGAAAATTTTTTTCAATAATTTTTGCTTTTAGTACGTAAAAAAATTTTCTTAGACAATTTTTCATGACGTTAGTTTCAAACAAAAAGAATTAGACAGTTTCGCAAAAAAAAATTATTTTTCACTGTATGAAATGTCTTAGAAAAATTTTTGAAAAATTTTTTTGAAAAGACAATTTCTTTTCAATAATTTTCACTTTTAGTACGTAAAAAAACTTTCTTAGACAATTTTTAATGACGATAGTTTCAAACAAAAAGAATTGGATAGTTTCGCAAAAAAAAATTATTTTTCACTGTATGAAATGTCTTAGAAAAGTTTTTTGGAAAAGACAATTTTTTTTCATAAATTTTCACTTTTAGTACGTAAAAAAACTTTCTTAGACAATTTTTAATGACGTTAGTTTCAAACAAAAAGAATTAGACAGTTTCGCAAAAAAAAATTATTTTTCACTGTATGAAATGTTTTAGAAAAATTTTTGAAAATCTTTTTTGAAAAGAAAATTTTTTTCAATAATTTTCACTTTTAGTACGTAAAAAAACTTTCTTAGACAATTTTTAATGACGTTAGTTTCAAACAAAAAGAATTAGACAGTTTCGCAAAAAAAATTATTTTTCACTGTATGAAATGTCTTAGAAAAATTTTTTTGAAAAGACAATTTTTTTTCAATAATTTTCACTTTTAGTACGTAAAAAACTTTCTTAGACAATTTTTAAAGACGTTAGTTTCAAACAAAAAGAATTAGACCGTTTCGCAAAAAAATATTATTTTTCACTGTGTGAAATGTCTTAGAAAAATTTTTGAAAATTTTTTTTGAAAAGAAAATTTTTTTCAATAATTTTCACTTTTAGTACGTAAAAAAACTTTCTTAGACAATTTTTAATGACGTTAGTTTCAAACAAAAAGAATTGGATAGTTTCGCAAAAAAAAATTATTTTTCACTGTATGAAATGTCTTAGAAAAATTTTTTTGAAAAGACAATTTTTTTTCAATAATTTTCACTTTAGTACGTAAAAAAACTTTCTTAGACAATTTTTAATGACGTTAGTTTCAAACAAAAAGAATTAGACAGTTTCGCAAAAAAAAATTATTTTTCACTGTATGAAGTGACAATGTAATGTCTTAGAAAAATTTTTGAAAATTTTTTTTGAAAAGAAAATTTTTTTCAATAATTTTCACTTTTAGTACGTAAAAAAACTTTCTTAGACAATTTTTAATGACGTTAGTTTCAAACAAAAAGAATTAGACAGTTTCGCAAAAAAAAATTATTTTTCACTGTATGAAATGTCTTAGAATAATTTTTGAAAATTTTTTTTGAAAAGAAAATTTTTTTCAATAATTTTCACTTTTAGTACGTAAAAAAACTTTCTTAGACAATTTTTAATGACGTTAGTTTCAAACAAAAAGAATTAGACAGTTTCGCAAAAAAAAATTATTTTTCACTGTATGAAATGTCTTAGAATAATTATTGAAAATTTTTTTTGAAAAGAAAGTTTTTTTCAATAATTTTCACTTTTAGTACGTAAAAAAACTTTCTTAGACAATTTTTAATGACGTTAGTTTCAACCAAAAAGAATTAGAAAGTTTTGCAAAAAAAAATTATTTTTCACTGTATGAAATGTCTTAGAAAAATTTTTTTGAAAAGACAATTTTTTTTCAATAATTTTTACTTTTAGTACGTAAAAAAACTTTCTTAGACAATTTTTAATGACGTTAATTTCAAACAAAAAGAATTAGACAGTTTCACAAACAAAAATTATTTTTCACTGTATGAAATGTCTTAGAAAAATTTTTGAAAATTTTTTTGAAAAGAAAATTTTCTTCAAAAATTTTCACTTTTAGTACGTAAAACAACTGTCTTAGACAATTTTTAATGACGTTAGTTTCAAACAAAAAGAATTGGATAGTTTCGCAAAAAAAAATTATCTTTCACTGTATGAAATGTCTTAGAAAAATTTTTTTGAAAAGACAATTTTTTTTCAATAATTTTCACTTTTAGTACGTAAAAAAACTTTCTTAGACAATTTTTAATGACGTTAGTTTCAAACAAAAAGAATTAGACAGTTTCGCAAAAAAAAATTATTTTTCACTGTATGAAATGTCTTAGAATAATTTTTGAAAATTTTTTTTGAAAAGAAAATTTTTTTCAATAATTTTCACTTTTAGTGCGTAAAAAAACTTTCTTAGACAATTTTTAATGACGTTAGTTTCAAACAAAAAGAATTAGACAGTTTGGCAAAAAAAAATTATTTTTCACTGTATGAAATGTCTTAGAATAATTTTTGAAAATTTTTTTTGAAAAGAAAGTTTTTTTCAATAATTTTCACTTTTAGTACGTAAAAAAACTTTCTTAGACAATTTTTAATGACGTTAGTTTCAAACAAAAAGAATTAGACAGTTTCGCAAAAAAAAATTATTTTTCGCTGTATGAAATGTCTTAGAATAATTTTTGAAAATTTTTTTTGAAAAGAAAATTTTTTTCAATAATTTTCACTTTTAGTACGTAAAACAACTTTCTTAGACAATTTTTAATGACGTTAGTTTCAAACAAAAAGAATTGGATAGTTTCGCAAAAAAAAATTATTTTTCACTGTATGAAATGTCTTAGAAAAGTTTTTTTGAAAAGAAAATTTTTTTCAATAATTTTCACTTTTAGTACGTAAAAAAACTTTCTTAGACAATTTGTAATGACGTTAGTTTCAAACAAAAAGAATTAGACAGTTTCGCAAAAAAAAATTATTTTTCACTGTATGAAATGTCTTAGAAAAATTTTTGAAAATTTTTTTTGAAAAGAAAATTTTTTTCAATAATTTTTGCTTTTAGTACGTACAAAAACTTTTTTAGACAATTTTTAATGACGTTAGTTTCAAACAAAAAGAATTGGATAGTTTTGCAAAAAAAAATTATTTTTCACTGTATGGAATGTCTTAGAAAAATTTTTTTGAAAAGACAATTTCTTTTCAATAATTTTCACTTTTAGTACGTAAAAAAACTTTCTTAGACAATTTTTAATGACGTTAGTTTCAAACAAAAAGAATTGGAAGGTTTCGCAAAAAAAAATTGTTTTTCACTGTATGAAATGTCTTAGAAAAGTTTTTTTGAAAAGAAAATTTTTTTTCAATAATTTTCACTTTTAGTACGTAAAAAAACTTTCTTAGACAATTTTTAATGACGTTTGTTTCAAACAAAAAGAATTAGACAGTTTCGCAAAAAAAAATTATTTTTCACTGTATGAAATGTCTTAGAGAAATTTTTGAAAATCTTTTTTGAAAAGAAAATTTTTTTCAATAATTTTCACTTTTAGTACGTAAAAAAACTTTCTTAGACAATTTTTAATGACGTTAGTTTCAAACAAAAAGAATTAGACAGTTTCGCAAAAAAAAATTATTTTTCACTGTATGAAATGTCTTAGAAAAGTTTTTGAAAATTTTTTTTGAAAAGAAAGTTTTTTTCAATAATTTTCACTTTTAGTACGTAAAAAAACTTTCTTAGACAATTTTTAATGACGTTAGTTTCAACCAAAAAGAATTAGACAGTTTTGCAAAAAAAAATTATTTTTTACTGTATGAAATGTCTTAGAAAAATTTTTTTGAAAAGACAATTTTTTTTCAATAATTTTTACTTTTAGTACGTAAAAAAACTTTCTTAGACAATTTTTAATGACGTTAGTTTCAAACAAAAAGAATTAGACAGTTTCGCAAAAAAAAATTATTTTTCGCTGTATGAAATGTCTTAGAATAATTTTTGAAAATTTTTTTTGAAAAGAAAATTTTTTTCAATAATTTTCACTTTTAGTACGTAAAAAAACTTTCTTAGACAATTTTTAATGACGTTAGTTTCAAACAAAAAGAATTGGATAGTTTCGCAAAAAAAAATTATTTTTCACTGTATGAAATGTCTTAGAAAAGTTTTTTTGAAAAGAAAATTTTTTTCAATAATTTTCACTTTTAGTACGTAAAAAAACTTTCTTAGACAATTTGTAATGACGTTAGTTTCAAACAAAAAGAATTAGACAGTTTCGCAAAAAAAAATTATTTTTCACTGTATGAAATGTCTTAGAAAAATTTTTGAAAATTTTTTTTGAAAAGAAAATTTTTTTCAATAATTTTTGCTTTTAGTACGTACAAAAACTTTTTTAGACAATTTTTAATGACGTTAGTTTCAAACAAAAAGAATTGGATAGTTTTGCAAAAAAAAATTATTTTTCACTGTATGGAATGTCTTAGAAAAATTTTTTTGAAAAGACAATTTCTTTTCAATAATTTTCACTTTTAGTACGTAAAAAAACTTTCTTAGACAATTTTTAATGACGTTAGTTTCAAACAAAAAGAATTGGAAGGTTTCGCAAAAAAAAATTGTTTTTCACTGTATGAAATGTCTTAGAAAAGTTTTTTTGAAAAGAAAATTTTTTTTCAATAATTTTCACTTTTAGTACGTAAAAAAACTTTCTTAGACAATTTTTAATGACGTTTGTTTCAAACAAAAAGAATTAGACAGTTTCGCAAAAAAAAATTATTTTTCACTGTATGAAATGTCTTAGAGAAATTTTTGAAAATCTTTTTTGAAAAGAAAATTTTTTTCAATAATTTTCACTTTTAGTACGTAAAAAAACTTTCTTAGACAATTTTTAATGACGTTAGTTTCAAACAAAAAGAATTAGACAGTTTCGCAAAAAAAAATTATTTTTCACTGTATGAAATGTCTTAGAAAAGTTTTTGAAAATTTTTTTTGAAAAGAAAGTTTTTTTCAATAATTTTCACTTTTAGTACGTAAAAAAACTTTCTTAGACAATTTTTAATGACGTTAGTTTCAACCAAAAAGAATTAGACAGTTTTGCAAAAAAAAATTATTTTTTACTGTATGAAATGTCTTAGAAAAATTTTTTTGAAAAGACAATTTTTTTTCAATAATTTTTACTTTTAGTACGTAAAAAAACTTTCTTAGACAATTTTTAATGACGTTAGTTTCAAACAAAAAGAATTAGACAGTTTCGCAAAAAAAAATTATTTTTCACTGTATGAAATCTCTTAGAAAAATTTTTGAAAATTTTTTTGAAAAGAAAATTTTTTTCAAAAATTTTCACTTTTAGTACGTAAAACAACTGTCTTAGACAATTTTTAATGACGTTAGTTTCAAACAAAAAGAATTGGATAGTTTCGAAAAAAAAATTATTTTTCACTGTATGAAATGTCTTAGAAAAATTTTTTTGAAAAGACAACTTCTTTTCAATAATTTTCACTTTTAGTACGTAAAAAAACTTTCTTAGACAATTTTTAATGACGTTAGTTTCAAACAAAAAGAATTGGATAGTTTCGCAAAAAAAAATTATTTTTCACTATATGAAATGTCTTAGAAAAGTTTTTTTGAAAAGAAAATTTTTTTCAATAATTTTCACTTTTAGTACGTAAAAAAACTTTCTTAGACAATTTTTAATGACGTTAGTTTCAAACAAAAAGAATTAGACAGTTTCGCAAAAAAAAATTATTTTTCACTGTATGAAATGTCTTAGAAAAATTTTTGAAAATTTTTTTTGAAAAGAAAATTTTTTTCAATAATTTTCACTTTTAGTACGTACAAAAACTTTTTTAGACAATTTTTAATGACGTTAGTTTCAAACAAAAAGAATTAGATAGTTTCGCAAAAAAAAATTATTTTTCACTGTATGGAATGTCTTAGAAAAATTTTTTTGAAAAGACAATTTCTTTTCAATAATTTTCACTTTTAGTACGTAAAAAAACTTTCTTAGACAATTTTTAATGACGTTAGTTTCAAACAAAAAGAATTGGAAGGTTTCGCAAAAAAAAATTGTTTTTCACTGTATGAAATGTCTTAGAAAAGTTTTTTTGAAAAGAAAATTTTTTTTCAATAATTTTCACTTTTAGTACGTAAAAAAACTTTCTTAGACAATTTTTAATGACGTTTGTTTCAAACAAAAAGAATTAGACAGTTTCGCAAAAAAAAATTATTTTTCACTATATGAAATGTCTTAGAGAAATTTTTGAAAATCTTTTTTGAAAAGAAAATTTTTTTCAATAATTTTCACTTTTAGTACGTAAAAAAACTTTCTTAGACAATTTTTAATGACGTTAGTTTCAAACAAAAAGAATTAGACAGTTTCGCAAAAAAAATTATTTTTCACTGTATGAAATGTCTTAGAAAAGTTTTTGAAAATTTTTTTTGAAAAGAAAATTTTTTTCAAAAATTTTCACTTTTAGTACGTAAAAAAACTTTCTTAGACAATTTTTAATGACGTTAGTTTCAAACAAAAAGAATTAGACAGTTTCGCAAAAAAAAATTATTTTTCACTGTATGAAATGTCTTAGAAAAATTTTTGAAAATTTTTTTCAATAATTTTCACTTTTAGTACGTAAAACAACTTTCTTAGACAATTTTTGATGACGTTAGTTTCAAACAAAAAGAATTGGATAGTTTCGCAAAAAAAAATTATCTTTCACTGTATGAAATGTCTTAGAAAAATTTTTTTGAAAAGACAATTTTTTTTCAATAATTTTCACTTTTAGTACGTAAAAAAACTTTCTTAGACAATTTTTAATGACGTTAGTTTCAAACAAAAAGAATTAGACAGTTTCGCAAAAAAAAATTATTTTTCACTCTATGAAATGTCTTAAAAAAATTTTTGAAAATTTTTTTTTTGAAAAGAAAATTTTTTTCAATAATTTTTGCTTTTAGTACGTAAAAAAACTTTCTTAGACAATTTTTAATGACGTTAGTTTCAACCAAAAAGAATTAGAAAGTTTTGCAAAAAAAAATTATTTTTCACTGTATGAAATGTCTTAGAAAAATTTTTTTGAAAAGACAATTTTTTTTCAATAATTTTTACTTTTAGTACGTAAAAAAACTTTCTTAGACAATTTTTAATGACGTTAATTTCAAACAAAAAGAATTAGACAGTTTCACAAACAAAAATTATTTTTCACTGTATGAAATGTCTTAGAAAAATTTTTGAAAATTTTTTTGAAAAGAAAATTTTCTTCAAAAATTTTCACTTTTAGTACGTAAAACAACTGTCTTAGACAATTTTTAATGACGTTAGTTTCAAACAAAAAGAATTGGATAGTTTCGCAAAAAAAAATTATCTTTCACTGTATGAAATGTCTTAGAAAAATTTTTTTGAAAAGACAATTTTTTTTCAATAATTTTCACTTTTAGTACGTAAAAAAACTTTCTTAGACAATTTTTAATGACGTTAGTTTCAAACAAAAAGAATTAGACAGTTTCGCAAAAAAAAATTATTTTTCACTGTATGAAATGTCTTAGAATAATTTTTGAAAATTTTTTTTGAAAAGAAAATTTTTTTCAATAATTTTCACTTTTAGTGCGTAAAAAAACTTTCTTAGACAATTTTTAATGACGTTAGTTTCAAACAAAAAGAATTAGACAGTTTGGCAAAAAAAAATTATTTTTCACTGTATGAAATGTCTTAGAATAATTTTTGAAAATTTTTTTTGAAAAGAAAGTTTTTTTCAATAATTTTCACTTTTAGTACGTAAAAAAACTTTCTTAGACAATTTTTAATGACGTTAGTTTCAAACAAAAAGAATTAGACAGTTTCGCAAAAAAAAATTATTTTTCGCTGTATGAAATGTCTTAGAATAATTTTTGAAAATTTTTTTTGAAAAGAAAATTTTTTTCAATAATTTTCACTTTTAGTACGTAAAAAAACTTTCTTAGACAATTTTTAATGACGTTAGTTTCAAACAAAAAGAATTAGACAGTTTCGCAAAAAAAAATTATTTTTCGCTGTATGAAATGTCTTAGAATAATTTTTGAAAATTTTTTTTGAAAAGAAAATTTTTTTCAATAATTTTCACTTTTAGTACGTAAAACAACTTTCTTAGACAATTTTTAATGACGTTAGTTTCAAACAAAAAGAATTGGATAGTTTCGCAAAAAAAAATTATTTTTCACTGTATGAAATGTCTTAGAAAAGTTTTTTTGAAAAGAAAATTTTTTTCAATAATTTTCACTTTTAGTACGTAAAAAAACTTTCTTAGACAATTTGTAATGACGTTAGTTTCAAACAAAAAGAATTAGACAGTTTCGCAAAAAAAAATTATTTTTCACTGTATGAAATGTCTTAGAATAATTTTTGAAAATTTTTTTTGAAAAGAAAATTTTTTTCAATAATTTTCACTTTTAGTACGTAAAAAAACTTTCTTAGACAATTTTTAATGACGTTAGTTTCAAACAAAAAGAATTAGACAGTTTCGCAAAAAAAAATTATTTTTCACTGTATGAAATGTCTTAGAATAATTATTGAAAATTTTTTTTGAAAAGAAAGTTTTTTTCAATAATTTTCACTTTTAGTACGTAAAAAAACTTTCTTAGACAATTTTTAATGACGTTAGTTTCAACCAAAAAGAATTAGAAAGTTTTGCAAAAAAAAATTATTTTTCACTGTATGAAATGTCTTAGAAAAATTTTTTTGAAAAGACAATTTTTTTTCAATAATTTTTACTTTTAGTACGTAAAAAAACTTTCTTAGACAATTTTTAATGACGTTAATTTCAAACAAAAAGAATTAGACAGTTTCACAAACAAAAATTATTTTTCACTGTATGAAATGTCTTAGAAAAATTTTTGAAAATTTTTTTGAAAAAAAAATTTTCTTCAAAAATTTTCACTTTTAGTACGTAAAACAACTGTCTTAGACAATTTTTAATGACGTTAGTTTCAAACAAAAAGAATTGGATAGTTTCGCAAAAAAAAATTATCTTTCACTGTATGAAATGTCTTAGAAAAATTTTTTTGAAAAGACAATTTTTTTTCAATAATTTTCACTTTTAGTACGTAAAAAAACTTTCTTAGACAATTTTTAATGACGTTAGTTTCAAACAAAAAGAATTAGACAGTTTCGCAAAAAAAAATTATTTTTCACTGTATGAAATGTCTTAGAATAATTTTTGAAAATTTTTTTTGAAAAGAAAATTTTTTTCAATAATTTTCACTTTTAGTGCGTAAAAAAACTTTCTTAGACAATTTTTAATGACGTTAGTTTCAAACAAAAAGAATTAGACAGTTTCGCAAAAAAAAATTATTTTTCACTGTATGAAATGTCTTAGAATAATTTTTGAAAATTTTTTTTGAAAAGAAAGTTTTTTTCAATAATTTTCACTTTTAGTACGTAAAAAAACTTTCTTAGACAATTTTTAATGACGTTAGTTTCAAACAAAAAGAATTAGACAGTTTCGCAAAAAAAAATTATTTTTCGCTGTATGAAATGTCTTAGAATAATTTTTGAAAATTTTTTTTGAAAAGAAAATTTTTTTCAATAATTTTCACTTTTAGTACGTAAAACAACTTTCTTAGACAATTTTTAATGACGTTAGTTTCAAACAAAAAGAATTGGATAGTTTCGCAAAAAAAAATTATTTTTCACTGTATGAAATGTCTTAGAAAAGTTTTTTTGAAAAGAAAATTTTTTTCAATAATTTTCACTTTTAGTACGTAAAAAAACTTTCTTAGACAATTTGTAATGACGTTAGTTTCAAACAAAAAGAATTAGACAGTTTCGCAAAAAAAAATTATTTTTCACTGTATGAAATGTCTTAGAAAAATTTTTGAAAATTTTTTTTGAAAAGAAAATTTTTTTCAATAATTTTTGCTTTTAGTACGTACAAAAACTTTTTTAGACAATTTTTAATGACGTTAGTTTCAAACAAAAAGAATTGGATAGTTTTGCAAAAAAAAATTATTTTTCACTGTATGGAATGTCTTAGAAAAATTTTTTTGAAAAGACAATTTCTTTTCAATAATTTTCACTTTTAGTACGTAAAAAAACTTTCTTAGACAATTTTTAATGACGTTAGTTTCAAACAAAAAGAATTGGAAGGTTTCGCAAAAAAAAATTGTTTTTCACTGTATGAAATGTCTTAGAAAAGTTTTTTTGAAAAGAAAATTTTTTTTCAATAATTTTCACTTTTAGTACGTAAAAAAACTTTCTTAGACAATTTTTAATGACGTTTGTTTCAAACAAAAAGAATTAGACAGTTTCGCAAAAAAAAATTATTTTTCACTGTATGAAATGTCTTAGAGAAATTTTTGAAAATCTTTTTTGAAAAGAAAATTTTTTTCAATAATTTTCACTTTTAGTACGTAAAAAAACTTTCTTAGACAATTTTTAATGACGTTAGTTTCAAACAAAAAGAATTAGACAGTTTCGCAAAAAAAAATTATTTTTCACTGTATGAAATGTCTTAGAAAAGTTTTTGAAAATTTTTTTTGAAAAGAAAGTTTTTTTCAATAATTTTCACTTTTAGTACGTAAAAAAACTTTCTTAGACAATTTTTAATGACGTTAGTTT
The DNA here is from genome assembly GCF_918807975.1 of Aplidium turbinatum. Classification (NCBI taxonomy): domain Eukaryota; kingdom Metazoa; phylum Chordata; class Ascidiacea; order Aplousobranchia; family Polyclinidae; genus Aplidium; species Aplidium turbinatum. The sequence goes on from NC_137486.1 coordinate 484,140, forward strand.
CAACCAAAAAGAATTAGACAGTTTTGCAAAAAAAAATTATTTTTTACTGTATGAAATGTCTTAGAAAAATTTTTTTGAAAAGACAATTTTTTTTCAATAATTTTTACTTTTAGTACGTAAAAAAACTTTCTTAGACAATTTTTAATGACGTTAGTTTCAAACAAAAAGAATTAGACAGTTTCGCAAAAAAAAATTATTTTTCGCTGTATGAAATGTCTTAGAATAATTTTTGAAAATTTTTTTTGAAAAGAAAATTTTTTTCAATAATTTTCACTTTTAGTACGTAAAAAAACTTTCTTAGACAATTTTTAATGACGTTAGTTTCAAACAAAAAGAATTGGATAGTTTCGCAAAAAAAAATTATTTTTCACTGTATGAAATGTCTTAGAAAAGTTTTTTTGAAAAGAAAATTTTTTTCAATAATTTTCACTTTTAGTACGTAAAAAAACTTTCTTAGACAATTTGTAATGACGTTAGTTTCAAACAAAAAGAATTAGACAGTTTCGCAAAAAAAAATTATTTTTCACTGTATGAAATGTCTTAGAAAAATTTTTGAAAATTTTTTTTGAAAAGAAAATTTTTTTCAATAATTTTTGCTTTTAGTACGTACAAAAACTTTTTTAGACAATTTTTAATGACGTTAGTTTCAAACAAAAAGAATTGGATAGTTTTGCAAAAAAAAATTATTTTTCACTGTATGGAATGTCTTAGAAAAATTTTTTTGAAAAGACAATTTCTTTTCAATAATTTTCACTTTTAGTACGTAAAAAAACTTTCTTAGACAATTTTTAATGACGTTAGTTTCAAACAAAAAGAATTGGAAGGTTTCGCAAAAAAAAATTGTTTTTCACTGTATGAAATGTCTTAGAAAAGTTTTTTTGAAAAGAAAATTTTTTTTCAATAATTTTCACTTTTAGTACGTAAAAAAACTTTCTTAGACAATTTTTAATGACGTTTGTTTCAAACAAAAAGAATTAGACAGTTTCGCAAAAAAAAATTATTTTTCACTGTATGAAATGTCTTAGAGAAATTTTTGAAAATCTTTTTTGAAAAGAAAATTTTTTTCAATAATTTTCACTTTTAGTACGTAAAAAAACTTTCTTAGACAATTTTTAATGACGTTAGTTTCAAACAAAAAGAATTAGACAGTTTCGCAAAAAAAAATTATTTTTCACTGTATGAAATGTCTTAGAAAAGTTTTTGAAAATTTTTTTTGAAAAGAAAGTTTTTTTCAATAATTTTCACTTTTAGTACGTAAAAAAACTTTCTTAGACAATTTTTAATGACGTTAGTTTCAACCAAAAAGAATTAGACAGTTTTGCAAAAAAAAATTATTTTTTACTGTATGAAATGTCTTAGAAAAATTTTTTTGAAAAGACAATTTTTTTTCAATAATTTTTACTTTTAGTACGTAAAAAAACTTTCTTAGACAATTTTTAATGACGTTAGTTTCAAACAAAAAGAATTAGACAGTTTCGCAAAAAAAAATTATTTTTCACTGTATGAAATCTCTTAGAAAAATTTTTGAAAATTTTTTTGAAAAGAAAATTTTTTTCAAAAATTTTCACTTTTAGTACGTAAAACAACTGTCTTAGACAATTTTTAATGACGTTAGTTTCAAACAAAAAGAATTGGATAGTTTCGAAAAAAAAATTATTTTTCACTGTATGAAATGTCTTAGAAAAATTTTTTTGAAAAGACAACTTCTTTTCAATAATTTTCACTTTTAGTACGTAAAAAAACTTTCTTAGACAATTTTTAATGACGTTAGTTTCAAACAAAAAGAATTGGATAGTTTCGCAAAAAAAAATTATTTTTCACTATATGAAATGTCTTAGAAAAGTTTTTTTGAAAAGAAAATTTTTTTCAATAATTTTCACTTTTAGTACGTAAAAAAACTTTCTTAGACAATTTTTAATGACGTTAGTTTCAAACAAAAAGAATTAGACAGTTTCGCAAAAAAAAATTATTTTTCACTGTATGAAATGTCTTAGAAAAATTTTTGAAAATTTTTTTTGAAAAGAAAATTTTTTTCAATAATTTTCACTTTTAGTACGTACAAAAACTTTTTTAGACAATTTTTAATGACGTTAGTTTCAAACAAAAAGAATTAGATAGTTTCGCAAAAAAAAATTATTTTTCACTGTATGGAATGTCTTAGAAAAATTTTTTTGAAAAGACAATTTCTTTTCAATAATTTTCACTTTTAGTACGTAAAAAAACTTTCTTAGACAATTTTTAATGACGTTAGTTTCAAACAAAAAGAATTGGAAGGTTTCGCAAAAAAAAATTGTTTTTCACTGTATGAAATGTCTTAGAAAAGTTTTTTTGAAAAGAAAATTTTTTTTCAATAATTTTCACTTTTAGTACGTAAAAAAACTTTCTTAGACAATTTTTAATGACGTTTGTTTCAAACAAAAAGAATTAGACAGTTTCGCAAAAAAAAATTATTTTTCACTATATGAAATGTCTTAGAGAAATTTTTGAAAATCTTTTTTGAAAAGAAAATTTTTTTCAATAATTTTCACTTTTAGTACGTAAAAAAACTTTCTTAGACAATTTTTAATGACGTTAGTTTCAAACAAAAAGAATTAGACAGTTTCGCAAAAAAAATTATTTTTCACTGTATGAAATGTCTTAGAAAAGTTTTTGAAAATTTTTTTTGAAAAGAAAATTTTTTTCAAAAATTTTCACTTTTAGTACGTAAAAAAACTTTCTTAGACAATTTTTAATGACGTTAGTTTCAAACAAAAAGAATTAGACAGTTTCGCAAAAAAAAATTATTTTTCACTGTATGAAATGTCTTAGAAAAATTTTTGAAAATTTTTTTCAATAATTTTCACTTTTAGTACGTAAAACAACTTTCTTAGACAATTTTTGATGACGTTAGTTTCAAACAAAAAGAATTGGATAGTTTCGCAAAAAAAAATTATCTTTCACTGTATGAAATGTCTTAGAAAAATTTTTTTGAAAAGACAATTTTTTTTCAATAATTTTCACTTTTAGTACGTAAAAAAACTTTCTTAGACAATTTTTAATGACGTTAGTTTCAAACAAAAAGAATTAGACAGTTTCGCAAAAAAAAATTATTTTTCACTCTATGAAATGTCTTAAAAAAATTTTTGAAAATTTTTTTTTTGAAAAGAAAATTTTTTTCAATAATTTTTGCTTTTAGTACGTAAAAAAACTTTCTTAGACAATTTTTAATGACGTTAGTTTCAAACAAAAAGAATTGGATAGTTTCGCAAAAAAAAATTATTTTTCACTGTATGAAATGTCTTAGAAAAAAATTTTTTTGAAAAGACAATTTTTTTTCAATAATTTTCACTTTTAGTACGTAAGAAAAATTTCTTAGACAATTTTTAATGACGTTAGTTTCAAACAAAAAGAATTAGACAGTTTCGCAAAAAAAAATTATTTTTCACTGTATGAAGTGACAATGTAATGTCTTAGAAAAATTTTTGAAAATTTTTTTTGAAAAGAAAATTTTTTTCAATAATTTTCACTTTTAGTACGTAAAAAAACTTTCTTAGACAATTTTTAATGACGTTAGTTTCAAACAAAAAGAATTAGACAGTTTCGCAAAAAAAAATTATTTTTCACTGTATGAAATGTCTTAGAATAATTTTTGAAAATTTTTTTTGAAAAGAAAATTTTTTTCAATAATTTTCACTTTTTGTACGTAAAAAAACTTTCTTAGACAATTTTTAATGACGTTAGTTTCAAACAAAAAGAATTAGACAGTTTCGCAAAAAAAAATTATTTTTCACTGTATGAAATGTCTTAGAATAATTTTTGAAAATTTTTTTTGAAAAGAAAGTTTTTTTCAATAATTTTCACTTTTAGTACGTAAAAAAACTTTCTTAGACAATTTTTAATGACGTTAGTTTCAAACAAAAAGAATTAGACAGTTTCGCAAAAAAAAATTATTTTTCGCTGTATGAAATGTCTTAGAATAATTTTTGAAAATTTTTTTTGAAAAGAAAATTTTTTTCAATAATTTTCACTTTTAGTACGTAAAAAAACTTTCTTAGACAATTTTTAATGACGTTAGTTTCAAACAAAAGGAATTGGATAGTTTCGCAAAAAAAAATTATTTTTCACTGTATGAAATGTCTTAGAAAAATTTTTTTGAAAAGACAATTTTTTTTCAATAATTTTCACTTTAATACGTAAAAAAACTTTCTTAGACAATTTTTAATGACGTTAGTTTCAAACAAAAAGAATTAGATAGTTTCGCAAAAAAAAATTATTTTTCACTGTATGAAATGTCTTAGAAAAATTTTTGAAAATTTTTTTTGAAAAGAAAATTTTTTTCAATAATTTTCACTTTTAGTACGTAAAAAAACTTTCTTAGACAATTTTTAATGACGTTAGTTTCAAACAAAAAGAATTAGATAGTTTCGCAAAAAAGAATTACTTTTCACTGTATGAAATGTCTTAGAAAAATTTTTTTGAAAAGACAATTTTTTTTCAATAATTTTCACTTTTAGTACGTAAGAAAACTTTCTTAGACAATTTTTAATGACGTTAGTTTCAAACAAAAAGAATTAGACAGTTTCGCAAAAAAAAATTATTTTTCACTGTATGAAGTGACAATGTAATGTCTTAGAAAAATTTTTGAAAATTTTTTTTGAAAAGAAAATTTTTTTCAATAATTTTCACTTTTAGTACGTAAAAAGCTTTCTTAGACAATTTTTAATGACGTTAGTTTCAAACAAAAAGAATTAGACAGTTTCGCAAAAAAAAATTATTTTTCACTGTATGAAATGTCTTAGAATAATTTTTGAAAATTTTTTTTGAAAAGAAAATTTTTTTCAATAATTTTCACTTTTAGTACGTAAAAAAACTTTCTTAGACAATTTTTAATGACGTTAGTTTCAAACAAAAAGAATTGGATAGTTTCGCAAAAAAAAATTATTTTTCACTGTATGAAATGTCTTAGAAAAGTTTTTTTGAAAAGAAAATTTTTTTCAATAATTTTCACTTTTAGTACGTAAAAAAACTTTCTTAGACAATTTTTAATGACGTTAGTTTCAAACAAAAAGAATTAGACAGTTTCGCAAAAAAAAATTATTTTTCACTGTATGAAATGTCTTAGAAAAATTTTTGAAAATTTTTTTTGAAAAGAAAATTTTTTTCAATAATTTTCACTTTTAGTACGTACAAAAACTTTTTTAGACAATTTTTAATGACGTTAGTTTCAAACAAAAAGAATTGGATAGTTTCGCAAAAAAAAATTATTTTTCACTGTATGGAATGTCTTAGAAAAATTTTTTTGAAAAGACAATTTCTTTTCAATAATTTTCACTTTTAGTACGTAAAAAAACTTTCTTAGACAATTTTTAATGACGTTAGTTTCAAACAAAAAGAATTGGAAGGTTTCGCAAAAAAAAATTGTTTTTCACTGTATGAAATGTCTTAGAAAAGTTTTTTTGAAAAGAAAATTTTTTTTCAATAATTTTCACTTTTAGTACGTAAAAAAACTTTCTTAGACAATTTTTAATGACGTTTGTTTCAAACAAAAAGAATTAGACAGTTTCGCAAAAAAAAATTATTTTTCACTGTATGAAATGTCTTAGAGAAATTTTTGAAAATCTTTTTTGAAAAGAAAATTTTTTTCAATAATTTTCACTTTTAGTACGTAAAAAAACTTTCTTAGACAATTTTTAATGACGTTAGTTTCAAACAAAAAGAATTAGACAGTTTCGCAAAAAAAATTATTTTTCACTGTATGAAATGTCTTAGAAAAGTTTTTGAAAATTTTTTTTGAAAAGAAAATTTTTTTCAAAAATTTTCACTTTTAGTACGTAAAAAAACTTTCTTAGACAATTTTTAATGACGTTAGTTTCAAACAAAAAGAATTAGACAGTTTCGCAAAAAAAAATTATTTTTCACTCTAAGAAATGTCTTAAAAAAATTTTTGAAAATTTTTTTTTGAAAAGAAAATTTTTTTCAATAATTTTTGCTTTTAGTACGTAAAAACACTTTCTTAGACAATTTTTAATGACGTTAGTTTCAAACAAAAAGAATTAGACAGTTTCGCAAAAAAAAATTATTTTTCACTGTATGAAGTGACAATGTAATGTCTTAGAAAAATTTTTGAAAATTTTTTTTGAAAAGAAAATTTTTTTCAATAATTTTCACTTTTAGTACGTAAAAAAACTTTCTTAGACAATTTTTAATGACGTTAGTTTCAAACAAAAAGAATTAGACAGTTTCGCAAAAAAAAATTATTTTTCACTGTATGAAATGTGTTAGAAAAATTTTTGAAAATTTTTTTTGAAAAGAAAATTTTTTTCAATAATTTTGACTTTTAGTACGTAAAAAAACTTTCTTAGACAATTTTTAATGACGTTAGTTTCAAACAAAAAGAATTAGACAGTTTCGCAAAAAAAAATTATTTTTCACTGTATGAAATGTCTTAGAATAATTTTTGAAAATTTTTTTTGAAAAGAAAGTTTTTTTCAATAATTTTCACTTTTAGTACGTAAAAAAACTTTCTTAGACAATTTTTAATGACGTTAGTTTCAAACAAAAAGAATTAGACAGTTTCGCAAAAAAAAATTATTTTTCACTCTATGAAATGTCTTAAAAAAATGTTTGAAAATTTTTTTTTGAAAAGAAAATTTTTTTCAATAATTTTTGCTTTTAGTACGTAAAAACACTTTCTTAGACAATTTTTAATGACGTTAGTTTCAAACAAAAAGAATTAGACAGTTTCGCAAAAAAAAATTATTTTTCACTGTATGAAATGTCTTAGAATAATTTTTGAAAATTTTTTTTGAAGAGAAAAATTTTTTCAATAATTTTCACTTTTAGTACGTAAAAAAACTTTCTTAGACAATTTTTAATGACGTTAGTTTCAAACAAAAAGAATTAGACAGTTTCGCAAAAAAAAATTATTTTTCACTGTATGGAATGTCTTAGAATAATTTTTTTGAAAAGACAATTTCTTTTCAATAATTTTCACTTTTAGTACGTAAAACAACTTTCTTAGACAATTTTTAATGACGTTAGTTTCAAACAAAAAGAATTGGATAGTTTCGCAAAAAAAAATTATTTTTCACTGTATGAAATGTCTTAGAAAAGTTTTTTTGAAAAGAAAATTTTTTTCAATAATTTTCACTTTTAGTACGTAAAAAAACTTTCTTAGACAATTTTTAATGACGTTAGTTTCAAACAAAAAGAATTAGACAGTTTCGCAAAAAAAAATTATTTTTCACTGTATGGAATGTCTTAGAAAAATTTTTGAAAATTTTTTTTGAAAAGAAAATTTTTTTCAATAATTTTCACTTTTAGTACGTACAACAACTTTTTTAGACAATTTTTAATGACGTTAGTTTCAAACAAAAAGAATTGGATAGTTTCGCAAAAAAAAATTGTTTTTCACTGTATGAAATGTCTTAGAAAAGTTTTTTTAAAAAGAAAATTTTTTTTCAATAATTTTCACTTTTAGTACGTAAAAAAACTTTCTTAGACAATTTTTAATGACGTTAGTTTCAAACAAAAAGAATTAGACAGTTTCGCAAAAAAAAATTATTTTTCACTGTATGGAATGTCTTAGAAAAATTTTTTTGAAAAGACAATTTCTTTTCAATAATTTTCACTTTTAGTACGTAAAACAACTTTCTTAGACAATTTTTGATGACGTTAGTTTCAAACAAAAAGAATTGGATAGTTTCGCAAAAAAAAATTGTTTTTCACTGTATGAAATGTCTTAGAAAAGTTTTTTTAAAAAGAAAATTTTTTTTCAATAATTTTCACTTTTAGTACGTAAAAAAACTTTCTTAGACAATTTTTAATGACGTTAGTTTCAAACAAAAAGAATTAGACAGTTTCGCAAAAAAAAATTATTTTTCACTGTATGGAATGTCTTAGAAAAATTTTTTTGAAAAGACAATTTCTTTTCAATAATTTTCACTTTTAGTACGTAAAAAAACTTTCTTAGACAAATTTTAATGACGTTAGTTTCAAACAAAAAGAATTAGACAGTTTCGCAAAAAAAAATTATTTTTCACTGTATGAAATGTCTTAAGAGAAATTTTTGAAAATCTTTTTTGAAAAGAAAATTTTTTTCAATAATTTTCACTTTTAGTACGTAAAAAAACTTTCTTAGACAATTTTTAATGACGTTAGTTTCAAACAAAAAGAATTAGACAGTTTCGCAAAAAAAATTATTTTTCACTGTATGAAATGTCTTAGAAAAGTTTTTGAAAATTTTTTTTGAAAAGAAAGTTTTTTTCAAAAATTTTCACTTTTAGTACGTAAAAATACTTTCTTAGACAATTTTTAATGACGTTAGTTTCAAACAAAAAGAATTAGACAGTTTCGCAAAAAAAAATTATTTTTCACTCTTTGAAATGTCTTAAAAAAAATTTTTGAAAATTTTTTTTTGAAAAGAAAATTATTTTCAATAATTTTTGCTTTTAGTACGTAAAAAAACTTTCTTAGACAATTTTTAAGGACGTTAGTTTCAAACAAAAAGAATTAGACAGTTTCGCAAAAAAAAATTATTTTTCACTGTATGAAATGTCTTAGAAAAATTTTTGAAAATTTTTTTCAATAATTTATACTTTTAGTACGTAAAACAACTTTCTTAGACAATTTTTGATGACGTTAGTTTCAAACAAAAAGAATTGGATAGTTTCGCAAAAAAAAATTATCTTTCACTGTATGAAATGTCTTAGAAAAATTTTTTTGAAAAGACAATTTTTTTTCAATAATTTTCACTTTTAGTACGTAAAAAAACTTTCTTAGACAACTTTTAATGACGTTAGTTTCAAACAAAAAGAATTAGACAGTTTCGCAAAAAAAAATTATTTTTCACTGTATGAAATGTCTTAGAAAAATTTTTGAAAATTTTTTTTGAAAAGAAAATTTTTTTCAATAATTTTCACTTTTAGTACGTAAAAAAACTTTCTTAGACAATTTTTAATGACGTTAGTTTCAAACAAAAAGAATTAGACAGTTTCGCAAAGAAAAATTATTTTTCACTGTATGAAATGTCTTAGAAAAGTTTTTGAAAATCTTTTTTGAAAAGAAAATTTTTTTCAATAATTTTCACTTTTAGTACGTAAAAAAACTTTTTTAGACAATTTTTAATGACGTTAGTTTCAAACAAAAAGAATTGGATAGTTTCGCAAAAAAAAAGGTATTTTTCACTGTATGGAATGTCTTAGAAAAATTTTTTTGAAAAGACAATTTCTTTTCAATAATTTTCACTTTTAGTACGTAAAAAAACTTTCTTAGACAATTTTTAATGACGTTAGTTTCAAACAAAAAGAATTGGATAGTTTCGCAAAAAAAAATTATTTTTCACTGTATGAAATGTCTTAGAAAAGTTTTTTTGAGAAGACAATTTTTTTTCAATAATTTTCACTTTTAGTACGTAAAAAAACTTTCTTAGACAATTTTTAATGACGTTAGTTTCAAACAAAAAGAATTAGACAATTTCGCAAAAAAAAATTATTTTTCACTGTATGAAATGTCTTGGAAAAATTTTTGAAAATCTTTTTTGAAAAGAAAATTTTTTTCAATAATTTTCACTTTTAGTACGTAAAAAAACTTTCTTAGACAATTTTTAATGACGTTAGTTTCAAACAAAAAGAATTAGACAGTTTCGCAAAAAAAATTATTTTTCACTGTATGAAATGTCTTAGAAAAATTTTTGAAAATTTTTTTTAAAAAGAAAATTTTTTTCAAAAATTTTCACGTTTAGTACGTAAAAAAACTTTCTTAGACAATTTTTAATGACGTTAGTTTCAAACAAAAAGAATTGGATAGTTTCGCAAAAAAAAATTATTTTTCACTGTATGAAATGTCTTAGAAAAATTTTTTTGAAAAGACAATTTTTTTTCAATAATTTTCACTTTTAGTACGTAAAAAACTTTCTTAGACAATTTGTAATGACGTTAGTTTCAAACAAAAAGAATTAGACAGTTTCGCAAAAAAAAATTATTTTTCACTGTATGAAATGTCTTAGAAAAATTTTTGAAAATTTTTTTTGAAAAGAAAGTTTTTTTCAATAATTTTCACTTTTAGTACGTAAAAAAACTTTCTTAGACAATTTTTAATGACGTTAGTTTCAAACAAAAAGAATTGGATAGTTTCGCAAAAAAAAATTATTTTTCACTGTATGAAATGTCTTAGAAAAATTTTTTGGAAAAGAAAATTTTTTTCAATAATTTTCACTTTTAGTACGTAAGAAAACTTTCTTAGACAATTTGTAATGACGTTAGTTTCAAACAAAAAGAATTAGACAGTTTCGCAAAAAAAAATTATTTTTCACTGTATGAAATGTCTTAGAAAAATTTTTGAAAATTTTTTTTGAAAAGAAAATTTTTTTCAATAATTTTCACTTTTAGTACGTAAGAAAACTTTCTTAGACAATTTTTAATGACGTTAGTTTCAAACAAAAAGAATTAGACAGTTTCGCAAAAAAAAATTATTTTTCACTGTATGAAATGTCTTAGAATAATTTTTGAAAATTTTTTTTGAAGAGAAAATTTTTTTCAATAATTTTCACTTTTAGTACGTAAAAAAACTTTCTTAGACAATTTTTAATGACGTTAGTTTCAAACAAAAAGAATTAGACAGTTTCGCAAAAAAAAATTATTTTTCACTCTATGAAATGTCTTAAAAAAATTTTTGAAAATTTTTTTTTTGAAAAGAAAATTTTTTTCAATAATTTTTGCTTTTAGTACGTAAAAAAACTTTCTTAGACAATTTTTAATGACGTTAGTTTCAAACAAAAAGAATTGGATAGTTTCGCAAAAAAAAATTATTTTTCACTGTATGGAATGTCTTAGAATAATTTTTTTGAAAAGACAATTTCTTTTCAATAATTTTCACTTTTAGTACGTAAAACAACTTTCTTAGACAATTTTTAATGACGTTAGTTTCAAACAAAAAGAATTGGATAGTTTCGCAAAAAAAAATTATTTTTCACTGTATGAAATGTCTTAGAAAAGTTTTTTTGAAAAGAAAATTTTTTTCAATAATTTTCACTTTTAGTACGTAAAAAAACTTTCTTAGACAATTTTTAATGACGTTAGTTTCAACCAAAAAGAATTAGACAGTTTCGCAAAAAAAAATTATTTTTCACTGTATGAAATGTCTTAGAAAAATTTTTGAAAATTTTTTTTGAAAAGAAAATTTTTTTCAATAATTTTCACTTTTAGTACGTACAAAAACTTTTTTAGACAATTTTTAATGACGTTAGTTTCAAACAAAAAGAATTGGATAGTTTCGCAAAAAAAAATTATTTTTCACTGTATGGAATGTCTTAGAAAAATTTTTTTGAAAAGACAATTTCTTTTCAATAATTTTCACTTTTAGTACGTAAAAAAACTTTCTTAGACAATTTTTAATGACGTTAGTTCCAAACAAAAAGAATTGGATAGTTTCGCAAAAAAAAATTGTTTTTCACTGTATGAAATGTCTTAGAAAAGTTTTTTTAAAAAGAAAATTTTTTTTCAATAATTTTCACTTTTAGTACGTAAAAAAACTTTCTTAGACAATTTTTAATGACGTTAGTTTCAAACAAAAAGAATTAGACAGTTTCGCAAAAAAAAATTATTTTTCACTGTATGAAATGTCTTAGAAAAATTTTTGAAAATCTTTTTTGAAAAGAAAATTTTTTTCAATAATTTTCACTTTTAGTACGTAAAAAAACTTTCTTAGACAATTTTTAATGACGTTAGTTTCAAACAAAAAGAATTAGACAGTTTCGCAAAAAAAATTATTTTTCACTGTATGAAATGTCTTAGAAAAGTTTTTGAAAATTTTTTTTGAAAAGAAAATTTTTTTCAAAAATTTTCACTTTTAGTACGTAAAAAAACTTTCTTAGACAATTTTTAATGACGTCAGTTTCAAACAAAATGAGTTAGACAGTTTCGCAAAAAAAATTATTTTTCACTCCATGAAATGTCTTAAAAAAGATTTTGAAAATTTTTTTTTGAAAAGAAAATTTTTTTCAATAATTTTTGCTTTTAGTACGTAAAAAAACTTTCTTAGACAATTTTTAATGACGTTAGTTTCAAACCAAAAGAATTAGACAGTTTCGCAAAAAAAAATTATTTTTCACTGTATGAAATGTCTTAGAAAAATTTTTGAAAATTTTTTTCAATAATTTTCACTTTTAGTACGTAAAACAACTTTCTTAGACAATTTTTGATGACGTTAGTTTCAAACAAAAAGAATTGGATAGTTTCGCAAAAAAAAATAATCTTTCACTGTATGAAATGTCTTAGAAAAATTTTTTTGAAAAGACAATTTTTTTTCAATAATTTTCACTTTTAGTACGTAAAAAAACTTTCTTAGACAACTTTTAATGACGTTAGTTTCAAACAAAAAGAATTAGACAGTTTCGCAAAAAAAAATTTTTTTCACTGTATGAAATGTCTTAGAAAAATTTTTGAAAATTTTTTTGAAAAGACAATTTTTTTCAATAATTTTCACTTTTAGTACGTAAAAAAACTTTCTTAGACAATTTTTAATGACGTTAGTTTCAAACAAAAAGAATTAGACAGTTTCGCAAAGAAAAATTATTTTTCACTGTATGAAATGTCTTAGAAAAGTTTTTGAAAATCTTTTTTGAAAAGAAAATTTTTTTCAATAATTTTCACTTTTAGTACGTACAAAAACTTTTTTAGACAATTTTTAATGACGTTAGTTTCAAACAAAAAGAATTAGACAGTTTCGCAAAAAAAATTATTTTTCACTGTATGAAATGTCTTAGAAAAATTTTTGAAAATTTTTTTTAAAAAGAAAATTTTTTTCAAAAATTTTCACGTTTAGTACGTAAAAAAACTTTCTTAGACAATTTTTAATGACGTTAGTTTCAAACAAAAAGAATTGGATAGTTTCGCAAAAAAAAATTATTTTTCACTGTATGAAATGTCTTAGAAAAATTTTTTTGAAAAGACAATTTTTTTTCAATAATTTTCACTTTTAGTACGTAAGAAAACTTTCTTAGACAATTTGTAATGACGTTAGTTTCAAACAAAAAGAATTAGACAGTTTCGCAAAAAAAAATTATTTTTCACTGTATGAAATGTCTTAGAAAAATTTTTGAAAATTTTTTTTGAAAAGAAAATTTTTTTCAATAATTTTCACTTTTAGTACGTAAGAAAACTTTCTTAGACAATTTTTAATGACGTTAGTTTCAACAAAAAGAATTGGATAGTTTCGCAAAAAAGAATTATTTTTCACTGTATGAAATGTCTTAGAAAAACTTTTTTGAAAAGACAATTTTTTTTCAATAATTTTCACTTTTAGTACGTAAAAAAACTTTCTTAGACAATTTTTAATGACGTTAGTTTCAAACAAAAAGAATTAGACAGTTTCGCAAAAAAAAATAATTTTTCACTCTATGAAATGTCTTAGAAAAAGTTTTGAAAATTTTTTTTTAAAAAGGAAGTTTTTTTCAATAATTTTCACTTTTAGTATGTAAAAAAACTTTCTTAGACAATTTTTAATGACGTTAGTTTCAAACAAAAAGAATTGGATAGTTTCGCAAAAAAAAATTATTTTTCACTGTATGAAATGTCTTAGAAAAATTTTTTTGAAAAGACAATTTTTTTTCAATAATTTTCACTTTAGTACGTAAAAAAACTTTCTTAGACAATTTTTAATGACGTTAGTTTCAAACAAAAAGAATTAGACAGTTTCGCAAAAAAAAACTAATTTTCACTGTATGAAATGTCTTAGAAAAATTTTTGAAAATTTTTTTTGAAAAGAAAAATTTTTTCAATAATTTTCACTTTTAGTACGTAAAAAAACTTTCTTAGACAATTTTTAATGACGTTAGTTTCAAACAAAAAGAATTGGATAGTTTCGCAAAAAAAAATTATTTTTCACAGTATGAAATGTGTTAGAAAAATTTTTTTGAAAAGACAATTTTTTTTCAATAATTTTCACTTTTAGTACGTAAAAAAACTTTCTTAGACAATTTTTAATGACGTTAGTTTCAAACAAAAAGAATTAGACAGTTTCGCAAAAAAAAATAATTTTTCACTGTATGAAATGTCTTAGAAAAATTTTTGAAAATTTTTTTTGAAAAGAAAATTTTTTTCAATAATTTTTGCTTTTAGTACGTAAAAAAACTTTCTTAGACAATTTTTAATGACGTTAGTTTCAAACAAAAAGAATTAGACAGTTTCGCAAAAAAAAATTACTTTTCACTGTATGAAATGTCTTAGAAAAATTTTTGAAAATCTTTTTTGAAAAGAAAATTTTTTTCAATAATTTTCACTTTTAGTACGTAAAAAAACTTTTTTAGACAATTTTTAATGACGTTAGTTTCAAACAAAAAGAATTGGATAGTTTCGCAAAAAAAAATTATTTTTCACTGTATGAAATGTCTTAGAAAAATTTTTTTGAAAAGACAATTTCTTTTCAATAATTTTCACTTTTAGTACGTAAAAAAACTTTCTTAGACAATTTTTAATGACGTTTGTTTCAAACAAAAAGAATTAGACAGTTTCGCAAAAAAAAATTATTTTTCACTGTATGAAATGTCTTAGAAAAATTTTTGAAAATTTTTTTTGAAAAGAAAATTTTTTTCAATAATTTTCACTTTTAGTACGTAAAAAAACTTTCTTAGACAATTTTTAATGACGTTAGATTCAAACAAAAAGAATTGGATAGTTTCGCAAAAAAAAATTATTTTTCACTGTATGAAATGTCTTAGAAAAATTTTTTTGAAAAGACAACTTCTTTTCAATAATTTTCACTTTTAGTACGTAAAAAAACTTTCTTAGACAATTTTTAATGACGTTAGTTTCAAACAAAAAGAATTAGACAGTTTCGCAAAAAAAAAAATTATTTTTTACTGTATGAAACGTCTTAGAAAAATTTTTGAAAATCTTTTTTGAAAAGAAAATTTTTTTCAATAAATTTCACTTTTAGTACGTAAAACAACTTTCTTAGACAATTTTTAATGACGTTAGTTTCAAACAAAAAGAATTAGACAGTTTCGCAAAAAAAAATTATTTTTCACTGTATGAAATGTCTTAGAAAAATTTTTGAAAATCTTTTTTGAAAAGAAAATTTTTTTCAATAATTTTCACTTTTAGTACGTAAAAAAACTTTCTTAGACAATTTTTAATGACGTTAGTTTCAAACAAAAAGAATTAGACAGTTTCGCAACAAAAAAACTATTTTTCACTGTATGAAATGTCTTAGAAAGATTTTTGAAAATTTTTTTTGAAAAGAAAGTTTTTTTCAATAATTTTCACTTTTAGTACGTAAAAAAACTTTTTTAGACAATTTTCAATGACGTTAGTTTCAAACAAAAAGAATTGGATAGTTTCGCAAAAAAAAATTATTTTTCACTGTATGAAATGTCTTAGAAGAATTTTTTTGAAAAGACAATTTTTTTTCAATAATTTTCACTTTTAGTACGTAAAAAAACTTTCTTAGACAATTTTTAATGACGTTAGTTTCAAACAAAAAGAATTAGACAGTTTCGCAAAGAAAAATTATTTTTCACTGTATGAAATGTCTTAGAAAAGTTTTTGAAAATCTTTTTTGAAAAGAAAATTTTTTTCAATAATTTTCACTTTTAGTACGTACAAAAACTTTTTTAGACAATTTTTAATGACGTTAGTTTCAAACAAAAAGAATTAGACAGTTTCGCAAAAAAAATTATTTTTCACTGTATGAAATGTCTTAGAAAAATTTTTGAAAATTTTTTTTAAAAAGAAAATTTTTTTCAAAAATTTTCACGTTTAGTACGTAAAAAAACTTTCTTAGACAATTTTTAATGACGTTAGTTTCAAACAAAAAGAATTGGATAGTTTCGCAAAAAAAAATTATTTTTCACTGTATGAAATGTCTTAGAAAAATTTTTTTGAAAAGACAATTTTTTTTCAATAATTTTCACTTTTAGTACGTAAGAAAACTTTCTTAGACAATTTGTAATGACGTTAGTTTCAAACAAAAAGAATTAGACAGTTTCGCAAAAAAAAATTATTTTTCACTGTATGAAATGTCTTAGAAAAATTTTTGAAAATTTTTTTTGAAAAGAAAATTTTTTTCAATAATTTTCACTTTTAGTACGTAAGAAAACTTTCTTAGACAATTTTTAATGACGTTAGTTTCAAACAAAAAGAATTGGATAGTTTCGCAAAAAAGAATTATTTTTCACTGTATGAAATGTCTTAGAAAAACTTTTTTGAAAAGACAATTTTTTTTCAATAATTTTCACTTTTAGTACGTAAAAAAACTTTCTTAGACAATTTTTAATGACGTTAGTTTCAAACAAAAAGAATTAGACAGTTTCGCAAAAAAAAATAATTTTTCACTCTATGAAATGTCTTAGAAAAAGTTTTGAAAATTTTTTTTGAAAAGGAAGTTTTTTTCAATAATTTTCACTTTTAGTATGTAAAAAAACTTTCTTAGACAATTTTTAATGACGTTAGTTTCAAACAAAAAGAATTGGATAGTTTCGCAAAAAAAAATTATTTTTCACTGTATGAAATGTCTTAGAAAAATTTTTTTGAAAAGACAATTTTTTTTCAATAATTTTCACTTTAGTACGTAAAAAAACTTTCTTAGACAATTTTTAATGACGTTAGTTTCAAACAAAAAGAATTAGACAGTTTCGCAAAAAAAAATTAATTTTCACTGTATGAAATGTCTTAGAAAAATTTTTGAAAATTTTTTTTGAAAAGAAAAATTTTTTCAATAATTTTCACTTTTAGTACGTAAAAAAACTTTCTTAGACAATTTTTAATGACGTTAGTTTCAAACAAAAAGAATTAGACAGTTTCGCAAAAAAAAATTACTTTTCACTGTATGAAATGTCTTAGAAAAATTTTTGAAAATCTTTTTTGAAAAGAAAATTTTTTTCAATAATTTTCACTTTTAGTACGTAAAAAAACTTTTTTAGACAATTTTTAATGACGTTAGTTTCAAACAAAAAGAATTGGATAGTTTCGCAAAAAAAAATTATTTTTCACTGTATGAAATGTCTTAGAAAAATTTTTTTGAAAAGACAATTTCTTTTCAATAATTTTCACTTTTAGTACGTAAAAAAACTTTCTTAGACAATTTTTAATGACGTTTGTTTCAAACAAAAAGAATTAGACAGTTTCGCAAAAAAAAATTATTTTTCACTGTATGAAATGTCTTAGAAAAATTTTTGAAAATTTTTTTTGAAAAGAAAATTTTTTTCAATAATTTTCACTTTTAGTACGTAAAAAAACTTTCTTAGACAATTTTTAATGACGTTAGATTCAAACAAAAAGAATTGGATAGTTTCGCAAAAAAAAATTATTTTTCACTGTATGAAATGTCTTAGAAAAATTTTTTTGAAAAGACAACTTCTTTTCAATAATTTTCACTTTTAGTACGTAAAAAAACTTTCTTAGACAATTTTTAATGACGTTAGTTTCAAACAAAAAGAATTAGACAGTTTGCAAAAAAAAAAATTATTTTTTACTGTATGAAACGTCTTAGAAAAATTTTTGAAAATCTTTTTTGAAAAGAAAATTTTTTTCAATAATTTTCACTTTTAGTACGTAAAACAACTTTCTTAGACAATTTTTAATGACGTTAGTTTCAAACAAAAAGAATTAGACAGTTTCGCAAAAAAAAATTATTTTTCACTGTATGAAATGTCTTAGAAAAATTTTTGAAAATCTTTTTTGAAAAGAAAATTTTTTTCAATAATTTTCACTTTTAGTACGTAAAAAAACTTTCTTAGACAATTTTTAATGACGTTAGTTTCAAACAAAAAGAATTAGACAGTTTCGCAAAAAAAACTATTTTTCACTGTATGAAATGTCTTAGAAAGATTTTTGAAAATTTTTTTTGAAAAGAAAGTTTTTTTCAATAATTTTCACTTTTAGTACGTAAAAAAACTTTTTTAGACAATTTTCAATGACGTTAGTTTCAAACAAAAAGAATTGGATAGTTTCGCAAAAAAAAATTATTTTTCACTGTATGAAATGTCTTAGAAGAATTTTTTTGAAAAGACAATTTTTTTTCAATAATTTTCACTTTTAGTACGTAAAAAAACTTTCTTAGACAATTTTTAATGACGTTAGTTTCAAACAAAAAGAATTAGACAGTTTCGCAAAAAAAAATTATTTTTCACAGTATGAAATGTCTTAGAAAAATTTTTGAAAATTTTTTTCAATAATTTTCACTTTTAGTACGTAAAACAACTTTCTTAGACAATTTTTGATGACGTTAGTTTCAAACAAAAAGAATTGGATAGTTTCGCAAAAAAAAATTATCTTTCACTGTATGAAATGTCTTAGAAAAATTTTTTTGAAAAGACAATTTTTTTTCAATAATTTTCACTTTTAGTACGTAAAAAAACTTTCTTAGACAACTTTTAATGACGTTAGTTTCAAACAAAAAGAATTAGACAGTTTCGCAAAAAAAAATTATTTTTCACTGTATGAAATGTCTTAGAAAAATTTTTGAAAATTTTTTTTGAAAAGAAAATTTTTTTCAATAATTTTCACTTTTAGTACGTAAAAAAACTTTCTTAGACAATTTTTAATGACGTTAGTTTTAAACAAAAAGAATTAGACAGTTTCGCAAAGAAAAATTATTTTTCACTGTATGAAATGTCTTAGAAAAGTTTTTGAAAATCTTTTTTGAAAAGAAAATTTTTTTCAATAATTTTCACTTTTAGTACGTAAAAAAACTTTTTTAGACAATTTTTAATGACGTTAGTTTCAAACAAAAAGAATTGGATAGTTTCGCAAAAAAAAAGTTATTTTTCACTGTATGGAATGTCTTAGAAAAATTTTTTTGAAAAGACAATTTCTTTTCAATAATTTTCACTTTCAGTACGTAAAAAAACTTTCTTAGACAATTTTTAATGACGTTAGTTTCAAACAAAAAGAATTGGATAGTTTCGCAAAAAAAAATTATTTTTCACTGTATGAAATGTCTTAGAAAAGTTTTTTTGAAAAGACAATTTTTTTTCAATAATTTTCACTTTTAGTACGTAAAACAACTTTCTTAGACAATTTTTAATGACGTTAGTTTCAAACAAAAAGAATTAGACAGTTTCGCAAAAAAAAATTATTTTTCACTGTATGAAATGTCTTGGAAAAATTTTTGAAAATCTTTTTTGAAAAGAAAATTTTTTTCAATAATTTTCACTTTTAGTACGTAAAAAAACTTTCTTAGACAATTTTTAATGACGTTAGTTTCAAACAAAAAGAATTAGACAGTTTCGCAAAAAAAATTATTTTTCACTGTATGAAATGTCTTAGAAAAATTTTTGAAAATTTTTTTTAAAAAGAAAATTTTTTTCAAAAATTTTCACGTTTAGTACGTAAAAAAACTTTCTTAGACAATTTTTAATGACGTTAGTTTCAAACAAGAAGAATTGGATAGTTTCGCAAAAAAAAATTATTTTTCACTGTATGAAATGTCTTAGAAAAATTTTTTTGAAAAGACAATTTTTTTTCAATAATTTTCACTTTTAGTACGTAAAAAACTTTCTTAGACAATTTGTAATGACG
This sequence comes from Aplidium turbinatum, assembly GCF_918807975.1. Taxonomy (NCBI): domain Eukaryota; kingdom Metazoa; phylum Chordata; class Ascidiacea; order Aplousobranchia; family Polyclinidae; genus Aplidium; species Aplidium turbinatum. Next base: position 503,636 of record NC_137486.1, read on the forward strand.
TTAGTTTCAAACAAAAAGAATTAGACAGTTTCGCAAAAAAAAATTATTTTTCACTGTATGAAATGTCTTAGAAAAATTTTTGAAAATTTTTTTTGAAAAGAAAGTTTTTTTCAATAATTTTCACTTTTAGTACGTAAAAAAACTTTCTTAGACAATTTTTAATGACGTTAGTTTCAAACAAAAAGAATTGGATAGTTTCGCAAAAAAAAATTATTTTTCACTGTATGAAATGTCTTAGAAAAATTTTTTGGAAAAGACAATTTTTTTTCAATAATTTTCACTTTTAGTACGTAAGAAAACTTTCTTAGACAATTTGTAATGACGTTAGTTTCAAACAAAAAGAATTAGACAGTTTCGCAAAAAAAATTAATTTTCACTGTATGAAATGTCTTAGAAAAATTTTTGAAAATTTTTTTTGAAAAGAAAATTTTTTTCAATAATTTTCACTTTTAGTACGTAAGAAAACTTTCTTAGACAATTTTTAATGACGTTAGTTTCAAACAAAAAGAATTAGACAGTTTCGCAAAAAAAAATTATTTTTCACTGTATGAAATGTCTTAGAATAATTTTTGAAAATTTTTTTTGAAGAGAAAATTTTTTTCAATAATTTTCACTTTTAGTACGTAAAAAAACTTTCTTAGACAATTTTTAATGACGTTAGTTTCAAACAAAAAGAATTGGACAGTTTCGCAAAAAAAAATTATTTTTCACTGTATGAAATGTCTTAAAAAAATTTTTGAAAATTTTTTTTTTGAAAAGAAAATTTTTTTCAATAATTTTTGCTTTTAGTACGTAAAAAAACTTTCTTAGACAATTTTTAATGACGTTAGTTTCAAACAAAAAGAATTGGATAGTTTCGCAAAAAAAAATTATTTTTCACTGTATGGAATGTCTTAGAATAATTTTTTTGAAAAGACAATTTCTTTTCAATAATTTTCACTTTTAGTACGTAAAACAACTTTCTTAGACAATTTTTAATGACGTTAGTTTCAAACAAAAAGAATTAGACAGTTTCGCAAAAAAAAATTATTTTTCACTGTATGAAATGTCTTTGAAAAATTTTTGAAAATTTTTTTTGAAAAGAAAATTTTTTTCAATAATTTTCACTTTTAGTACGTACAAAAACTTTTTTAGACAATTTTTAATGACGTTAGTTTCAAACAAAAAGAATTGGATAGTTTCGCAAAAAAAAATTATTTTTCACTGTATGGAATGTCTTAGAAAAATTTTTTTGAAAAGACAATTTCTTTTCAATAATTTTCACTTTTAGTACGTAAAAAAACTTTCTTAGACAATTTTTAATGACGTTAGTTTCAAACAAAAAGAATTGGATAGTTTCGCAAAAAAAAATTGTTTTTCACTGTATGAAATGTCTTAGAAAAGTTTTTTTAAAAAGAAAATTTTTTTTCAAGAATTTTCACTTTTAGTACGTAAAAAAACTTTCTTAGACAATTTTTAATGACGTTAGTTTCAAACAAAAAGAATTAGACAGTTTCGCAAAAAAAAAAATTATTTTTCACTGTATGAAATGTCTTAGAAAAATTTTTGAAAATCTTTTTTGAAAAAAAAATTTTTTTCAATAATTTTCACTTTTAGTACGTAAAAAAACTTTCTTAGACAATTTGTAATGACGTTAGTTTCAAACAAAAAGAATTAGACAGTTTCGCAAAAAAAAATTATTTTTCACTCTATGAAATGTCTTAAAAAAATTTTTGAAAATTTTTTTTTTGAAAAGACAATTTTTTTCAATAATTTTTGCTTTTAGTACGTAAAAAAACTTTCTTAGACAATTTTTAATGACGTTAGTTTCAAACAAAAAGAATTGGATAGTTTCGCAAAAAAAAATTATTTTTCACTGTATGGAATGTCTTAGAATAATTTTTTTGAAAAGACAATTTCTTTTCAATAATTTTCACTTTTAGTACGTAAAAAAACTTTCTTAGACAATTTTTAATGACGTTAGTTTCAAACAAAAAGAATTAGACAGTTTCGCAAAAAAAAATTATTTTTCACTGTATGAAATGTCTTAGAAAAATTTTTGAAAATTTTTTTTGAAAAGAAAATTTTTTTCAATAATTTTCACTTTTAGTACGTACAAAAACTTTTTTAGACAATTTTTAATGACGTTAGTTTCAAACAAAAAGAATTGGATAGTTTCGCAAAAAAAAATTATTTTTCACTGTATGGAATGTCTTAGAAAAATTTTTTTGAAAAGACAATTTCTTTTCAATAATTTTCACTTTTAGTACGTAAAAAAACTTTCTTAGACAATTTTTAATGACGTTAGTTTCAAACAAAAAGAATTGGATAGTTTCGCAAAAAAAAATTGTTTTTCACTGTATGAAATGTCTTAGAAAAGTTTTTATAAAAAGAAAATTTTTTTTCAATAATTTTCACTTTTAGTACGTAAAAAAACTTTCTTAGACAATTTTTAATGACGTTGGTTTCAAACAAAAAGAATTAGACAGTTTCGCAAAAAAAAATTATTTTTCACTGTATGAAATGTCTTAGAAAAATTTTTGAAAATCTTTTTTGAAAAGAAAATTTTTTTCAATAATTTTCACTTTTAGTACGTAAAAAAACTTTCTTAGACAATTTTTAATGACGTTAGTTTCAAACAAAAAGAGTTAGACAGTTTCGCAAAAAAAAATTATTTTTCACTCTATGAAATGTCTTAAAAAAAATTTTGAAAATTTTTTTCAATAATTTTCACTTTTAGTACGTAAAACAACTTTCTTAGACAATTTTTGATGACGTTAGTTTCAAACAAAAAGAATTGGATACTTTCGCAAAAAAAATAATCTTTCACTGTATGAAATGTCTTAGAAAAATTTTTTTGAAAAGACAATTTTTTTTCAATAATTTTCACTTTTAGTACGTAAAAAAACTTTCTTAGACAACTTTTAATGACGTTAGTTTCAAACAAAAAGAATTAGACAGTTTCGCAAAAAAAAATTTTTTTCATTGTGTGAAATGTCTTAGAAAAATTTTTGAAAATTTTTTTTGAAAAGAAAATTTTTTTCAATAATTTTCACTTTTAGTACGTAAAAAAACTTTCTTAGACAATTTTTAATGACGTTAGTTTCAAACAAAAAGAATTAGACAGTTTCGCAAAAAAAAATTATTTTTCACTGTATGAAATGTCTTAGAAAAATTTTTGAAAATTTTTTTTGAAAAGACAATTTTTTTCAATAATTTTCACTTTTAGTACGTAAAAAAACTTTTTTAGACAATTTTTAATGACGTTAGTTTCAAACAAAAAGAATTAGACAGTTCGCAAAAAAAAATTATTTTTCACTGTATGAAATGTCTTAGAAAATTTTTTTTGAAAAGACAATTTTTTTTCAATAATTTTCACTTTTAGTACGTAAAAAAACTTTCTTAGACAATTTTTAATGACGTTAGTTTCAAACAAAAAGAATTAGACAGTTCGCAAAAAAAAATTATTTTTCACTGTATGAAATGTCTTAGAAAATTTTTTTTGAAAAGACAATTTTTTTTCAATAATTTTCACTTTTAGTACGGAAGAAAACTTTCTTAGACAATTTTTAATGACGTTAGTTTCAAACAAAAAGAATTAGACAGTTTCGCAAAAAAAAATTATTTTTCACTGTATGAAATGTTTTAGAAAAATTTTTGAAAATTTTTTTTGAAAAGAAAATTTTTTTCAATAATTTTCACTTTTAGTACGTAAGAAAACTTTCTTAGACAATTTTTAATGACGTTAGTTTCAAACAAAAAGAATTAGACAGTTTCGCAAAAAAAAATTATTTTTCACTGTATGAAATGTCTTAGAAAATTTTTGAAAATTTTTTTTGAAAAGAAAATTTTTTTCAATAATTTTCACTTTTAGTACGTAAGAAAACTTTCTTAGACAATTTTTAATGACGTTAGTTTCAAACAAAAAGAATTGGATAGTTTCGCAAAAAAAAATTATTTTTCACTGTATGAAATGTCTTAGAAAAATTTTTTTGAAAAGACAATTTCTTTTCAATAATTTTCACTTTTAGTACGTAAAAAAACTTTCTTAGACAATTTTTAATGACGTTAGTTTCAAACAAAAAGAATTAGACAGTTTCGCAAAAAAAAATTATTTTTCACTGTATGAAATGTCTTAGAAAAATTTTTGAAAATTTTTTTTGAAAAGAAAATTTTTTTCAATAATTTTCACTTTTAGTACGTAAAAAAACTTTCTTAGACAATTTTTAATGACGTTAGATTCAAACAAAAAGAATTGGATAGTTTCGAAAAAAAAATTATTTTTCACTGTATGAAATGTCTTAGAAAAATTTTTTTGAAAAGACAACTTCTTTTCAATAATTTTCACTTTTAGTACGTAAAAAAACTTTCTTAGACAATTTTTAATGACGTTAGTTTCAAACAAAAAGAATTAGACAGTTTCGCAAAAAAAAAATTATTTTTTACTGTATGAAACGTCTTAGAAAAATTTTTGAAAATCTTTTTTGAAAAGAAAATTTTTTCAATAATTTTCACTTTTAGTACGTAAAAAAACTTTCTTAGACAATTTTTAATGACGTTAGTTTCAAACAAAAAGAATTAGACAGTTTCGCAAAAAAAATTATTTTTCACTGTATGAAATGTCTTAGAAAAATTTTTGAAAATTTTTTTTGAAAAGAAAATTTTTTTCAATAATTTTCACTTTTAGTACGTAAAAAAACTTTTTTAAACAATCTTTAATGACGTTAGTTTCAAACAAAAAGAATTGGATAGTTTCGCAAAAAAAAATTATTTTTCACTGTATGGAACGTCTTAGAAAAGTTTTTTTGAAAAGACAATTTCTTTTCAATAATTTTCACTTTTAGTACGTAAAACAACTTTCTTAGACAATTTTTAATGACGTTAGTTTCAAACAAAAAGAATTGGATAGTTTCGCAAAAAAAAATTATCTTTCACTGTATGAAATGTCTTAGAAAAATTTTTTTGAAAAGACAATTTTTTTTCAGTAATTTTCACTTTTAGTACGTAAAAAAACTTTCTTAGACAATTTTTAATGACGTTAGTTTCAAACAAAAAGAATTAGACAGTTTCGCAAAAAAAAATTATTTTTCACTGTATGAAATGTCTTAGAAAAATTTTTGAAAATTTTTTTTGAAAAGAAAATTTTTTTCAATAATTTTTGCTTTTAGTACGTAAAAAAACTTTCTTAGACAATTTTTAATGACGTTAGTTTCAAACAAAAAGAATTAGACAGTTTCGCAAAAAAAAATTACTTTTCACTGTATGAAATGTCTTAGAAAAATTTTTGAAAATCTTTTTTGAAAAGAAAATTTTTTTCAATAATTTTCACTTTTAGTACGTAAAAAAACTTTTTTAGACAATTTTTAATGACGTTAGTTTCAAACAAAAAGAATTGGATAGTTTCGCAAAAAAAAATTATTTTTCACTGTATGAAATGTCTTAGAAAAATTTTTTTGAAAAGACAATTTCTTTTCAATAATTTTCACTTTTAGTACGTAAAAAAACTTTCTTAGACAATTTTTAATGACGTTAGTTTCAAACAAAAAGAATTAGACAGTTTCGCAAAAAAAAAATTATTTTTTACTGTATGAAACGTCTTAGAAAAACTTTTGAAAATCTTTTTTGAAAAGAAAATTTTTTTCAATAATTTTCACTTTTAGTACGTAAAACAACTTTCTTAGACAATTTTTAATGACGTTAGTTTCAAACAAAAAGAATTAGACAGTTTCGCAAAAAAAAATTATTTTTCACTGTATGAAATGTCTTAGAAAAATTTTTGAAAATCTTTTTTGAAAAGAAAGTTTTTTTCAATAATTTTCACTTTTAGTACGTAAAAAAACTTTTTTAGACAATTTTCAATGACGTTAGTTTCAAACAAAAAGAATTGGATAGTTTCGCAAAAAAAAATCATTTTTCACTGTATGAAATGTCTTAGAAGAATTTTTTTGAAAAGACAATTTGTTTTCAATAATTTTCACTTTTAGTACGTAAAAAAACTTTCTTAGACAATTTTTAATGACGTTAGTTTCAAACAAAAAGAATTAGACAGTTTCGCAAAAAAAAATTATTTTTCACTGTATGAAATGTCTTAGAAAAATTTTTGAAAATTTTTTTTGAAAAGAAAATTTTTTTCAATAATTTTCACTTTTAGTACGTAAAAAAACTTTCTTAGACAATTTTTAATGACGTTAGATTCAAACAAAAAGAATTGGATAGTTTCGAAAAAAAAATTATTTTTCACTGTATGAAATGTCTTAGAAAAATTTTTTTGAAAAGACAACTTCTTTTCAATAATTTTCACTTTTAGTACGTAAAAAAACTTTCTTAGACAATTTTTAATGACGTTAGTTTCAAACAAAAAGAATTAGACAGTTTCGCAAAAAAAAAATTATTTTTTACTGTATGAAACGTCTTAGAAAAATTTTTGAAAATCTTTTTTGAAAAGAAAATTTTTTCAATAATTTTCACTTTTAGTACGTAAAAAAACTTTCTTAGACAATTTTTAATGACGTTAGTTTCAAACAAAAAGAATTAGACAGTTTCGCAAAAAAAAATTATTTTTCACTGTATGAAATGTCTTAGAAAAATTTTTGAAAATTTTTTTTGAAAAGAAAATTTTTTTCAATAATTTTCACTTTTAGTACGTAAAAAAACTTTTTTAAACAATTTTTAATGACGTTAGTTTCAAACAAAAAGAATTGGATAGTTTCGCAAAAAAAAATTATTTTTCACTATATGGAACGTCTTAGAAAAGTTTTTTTGAAAAGACAATTTCTTTTCAATAATTTTCACTTTTAGTACGTAAAACAACTTTCTTAGACAATTTTTAATGACGTTAGTTTCAAACAAAAAGAATTGGATAGTTTCGCAAAAAAAAATTATCTTTCACTGTATGAAATGTCTTAGAAAAATTTTTTTGAAAAGACAATTTTTTTTCAGTAATTTTCACTTTTAGTACGTAAAAAAACTTTCTTAGACAATTTTTAATGACGTTAGTTTCAAACAAAAAGAATTAGACAGTTTCGCAAAAAAAAATTATTTTTCACTGTATGAAATGTCTTAGAAAAATTTTTGAAAATTTTTTTTGAAAAGAAAATTTTTTTCAATAATTTTTGCTTTTAGTACGTAAAAAAACTTTCTTAGACAATTTTTAATGACGTTAGTTTCAAACAAAAAGAATTAGACAGTTTCGCAAAAAAAAATTACTTTTCACTGTATGAAATGTCTTAGAAAAATTTTTGAAAATCTTTTTTGAAAAGAAAATTTTTTTCAATAATTTTCACTTTTAGTACGTAAAAAAACTTTTTTAGACAATTTTTAATGACGTTAGTTTCAAACAAAAAGAATTAGACAGTTTCGCAAAAAAAAATTATTTTTCACTGTATGAAATGTCTTAGAAAAATTTTTGAAAATTTTTTTTGAAAAGAAAATTTTTTTCAATAATTTTCACTTTTAGTACGTAAAAAAACTTTTTTAAACAATTTTTAATGACGTTAGTTTCAAACAAAAAGAATTGGATAGTTTCGCAAAAAAAAATTATTTTTCACTATATGGAACGTCTTAGAAAAGTTTTTTTGAAAAGACAATTTCTTTTCAATAATTTTCACTTTTAGTACGTAAAACAACTTTCTTAGACAATTTTTAATGACGTTAGTTTCAAACAAAAAGAATTGGATAGTTTCGCAAAAAAAAATTATCTTTCACTGTATGAAATGTCTTAGAAAAATTTTTTTGAAAAGACAATTTTTTTTCAGTAATTTTCACTTTTAGTACGTAAAAAAACTTTCTTAGACAATTTTTAATGACGTTAGTTTCAAACAAAAAGAATTAGACAGTTTCGCAAAAAAAAATTATTTTTCACTGTATGAAATGTCTTAGAAAAATTTTTGAAAATTTTTTTTGAAAAGAAAATTTTTTTCAATAATTTTTGCTTTTAGTACGTAAAAAAACTTTCTTAGACAATTTTTAATGACGTTAGTTTCAAACAAAAAGAATTAGACAGTTTCGCAAAAAAAAATTACTTTTCACTGTATGAAATGTCTTAGAAAAATTTTTGAAAATCTTTTTTGAAAAGAAAATTTTTTTCAATAATTTTCACTTTTAGTACGTAAAAAAACTTTTTTAGACACTTTTTAATGACGTTAGTTTCAAACAAAAAGAATTGGATAGTTTCGCAAAAAAAAATTATTTTTCACTGTATGAAATGTCTTAGAAAAATTTTTTTGAAAAGACAATTTCTTTTCAATAATTTTCACTTTTAGTACGTAAAAAAACTTTCTTAGACAATTTTTAATGACGTTAGTTTCAAACAAAAAGAATTAGACAGTTTCGCAAAAAAAAATTATTTTTCACTGTATGAAATGTCTTAGAAAAATTTTTGAAAATTTTTTTTGAAAAGAAAATTTTTTTCAATAATTTTCACTTTTAGTACGTAAAAAAACTTTCTTAGACAATTTTTAATGACGTTAGATTCAAACAAAAAGAATTGGATAGTTTCGAAAAAAAAATTATTTTTCACTGTATGAAATGTCTTAGAAAAATTTTTGAAAATTTTTTTTGAAAAGACAATTTTTTTCAATAATTTTCACTTTTAGTACGTAAAAAAACTTTCTTAGACAATTTTTAATGACGTTAGTTTCAAACAAAAAGAATTAGACAGTTTCGCAAAAAAAAATTATTTTTCACTGTATGAAATGTCTTAGAATAATTTTTGAAAATTTTTTTTGAAAAGAAAATTTTTTTCAATAATTTTCACTTTTAGTACGTAAAAAAACTTTCTTAGACAATTTTTAATGACGTTAGTTTCAACCAAAAAGAATTAGACAGTTTTGCAAAAAAAAATTATTTTTCACTGTATGAAATGTCTTAGAAAAATTTTTTTGAAAAGACAATTTTTTTTCAATAATTTTCACTTTTAGTACGTAAAAAAACTTTCTTAGACAATTTTTAATGACGTTAGTTTCAAACAAAAAGAATTAGACAGTTTCGCAAAAAAAAAATATTTTTCACTGTATGAAATGTCTTAGAATAATTTTTGAAAATTTTTTTTGAAAAGAAAATTTTTTTCAATATTTTTCACTTTTAGTACGTAAAAAACTTTCTTAGACAATTTTTAATGACGTTAGTTTCAACCAAAAAGAATTAGACAGTTTTGCAAAAAAAAATATTTTTCACTGTATGAAATGTCTTAGAATAATTTTTGAAAAAAATTTTCGAAAAAATAATTTTTTTTTGATAATCAAAACTTTTTGTGTGGGATAAAATTTCTTAGGCCATTTACAATAACTTTAGTAAAAAAAAAAAATTAAAGTGCGACTTTAACTTAAAATATACGCTATCTCCTTAAATAAAGCAGCTACGAAGCTCTCAATGCAGGTAAAAGCAAATCAATGAACTTTTATTAATTGACAATTTTTTAACTTGAAACCAAGTTTTAGTGGTGCTAACATGTTTTGGATTGATAAAACAATATTACTGAACATTAAAATAAACTTTTGCATTATGAAAAAAAACTTTGAAAAACATTCGTGTAAGTTCGTCAGTTCGTTTAATTCGTCACTTTTTCTGTTTCCCCTGGGGTGAAGTTATCCAAGTTCTACTGTATAAGCAATTCAATGAACATGTTTTGAGATGATAAAACAATATTACTGAACATAAAAATAAACTTTTGCAGTATGAAAAAAACTTTGAAAAATTTTGAAAAAAATTTTTGTTCAATGAGTTATGAAATGTCTTATAAAAAATTTTACAAACGATTTTAAATTTTTTCAATAATGTTCACTTTTCGTACGTAAAAAAACTTTCTTAGACAATTTTTAATGACGTTAGTTTCAAACAAAAAGAATTGGATAGTTTCGCAAAAAAAAATTATTTTTCACTGTTTGAAATGTCTTAGAAAAATTTTTTTGAAAAGACAATTTTTTTTCAATAATTTTCACTTTTAGTACGTAAAAAAACTTTCTTAGACAATTTTTAATGACGTTAGTTTCAAACAAAAAGAATTAGACAGTTCGCAAAAAAAAATTATTTTTCACTGTATGAAATGTCTTAGAAAATTTTTTTTGAAAAGACAATTTTTTTTCAATAATTTTCACTTTTAGTACGGAAGAAAACTTTCTTAGACAATTTTTAATGACGTTAGTTTCAAACAAAAAGAATTAGACAGTTTCGCAAAAAAAAATTATTTTTCACTGTATGAAATGTCTTAGAAAAATTTTTGAAAATTTTTTTTGAAAAGAAAATTTTTTTCAATAATTTTCACTTTTAGTACGTAAAAAAACTTTCTTAGACAATTTTTAATGACGTTAGATTCAAACAAAAAGAATTGGATAGTTTCGAAAAAAAAATTATTTTTCACTGTATGAAATGTCTTAGAAAAATTTTTTTGAAAAGACAACTTCTTTTCAATAATTTTCACTTTTAGTACGTAAAAAAACTTTCTTAGACAATTTTTAATGACGTTAGTTTCAAACAAAAAGAATTAGACAGTTTCGCAAAAAAAAAATTATTTTTTACTGTATGAAACGTTTTAGAAAAATTTTTGAAAATCTTTTTTGAAAAGAAAATTTTTTCAATAATTTTCACTTTTAGTACGTAAAAAAACTTTCTTAGACAATTTTTAATGACGTTTGTTTCAAACAAAAAGAATTAGACAGTTTCGCAAAAAAAATTATTTTTCACTGTATGAAATGTCTTAGAAAAATTTTTGAAAATTTTTTTTGAAAAGAAAATTTTTTTCAATAATTTTCACTTTTAGTACGTAAAAAAACTTTTTTAAACAATCTTTAATGACGTTAGTTTCAAACAAAAAGAATTGGATAGTTTCGCAAAAAAAAATTATTTTTCACTGTATGGAACGTCTTAGAAAAGTTTTTTTGAAAAGACAATTTCTTTTCAATAATTTTCACTTTTAGTACGTAAAACAACTTTCTTAGACAATTTTTAATGACGTTAGTTTCAAACAAAAAGAATTGGATAGTTTCGCAAAAAAAAATTATCTTTCACTGTATGAAATGTCTTAGAAAAATTTTTTTGAAAAGACAATTTTTTTTCAGTAATTTTCACTTTTAGTACGTAAAAAAACTTTCTTAGACAATTTTTAATGACGTTAGTTTCAAACAAAAAGAATTAGACAGTTTCGCAAAAAAAAATTATTTTTCACTGTATGAAATGTCTTAGAAAAATTTTTGAAAATTTTTTTTGAAAAGAAAATTTTTTTCAATAATTTTTGCTTTTAGTACGTAAAAAAACTTTCTTAGACAATTTTTAATGACGTTAGTTTCAAACAAAAAGAATTAGACAGTTTCGCAAAAAAAAATTACTTTTCACTGTATGAAATGTCTTAGAAAAATTTTTGAAAATCTTTTTTGAAAAGAAAATTTTTTTCAATAATTTTCACTTTTAGTACGTAAAAAAACTTTTTTAGACAATTTTTAATGACGTTAGTTTCAAACAAAAAGAATTGGATAGTTTCGCAAAAAAAAATTATTTTTCACTGTATGAAATGTCTTAGAAAAATTTTTTTGAAAAGACAATTTCTTTTCAATAATTTTCACTTTTAGTACGTAAAAAAACTTTCTTAGACAATTTTTAATGACGTTAGTTTCAAACAAAAAGAATTAGACAGTTTCGCAAAAAAAAAATTATTTTTTACTGTATGAAACGTCTTAGAAAAACTTTTGAAAATCTTTTTTGAAAAGAAAATTTTTTTCAATAATTTTCACTTTTAGTACGTAAAACAACTTTCTTGGACAATTTTTAATGACGTTAGTTTCAAACAAAAAGAATTAGACAGTTTCGCAAAAAAAAATTATTTTTCACTGTATGAAATGTCTTAGAAAAATTTTTGAAAATCTTTTTTGAAAAGAAAGTTTTTTTCAATAATTTTCACTTTTAGTACGTAAAAAAACTTTTTTAGACAATTTTCAATGACGTTAGTTTCAAACAAAAAGAATTGGATAGTTTCCCAAAAAAAAATCATTTTTCACTGTATGAAATGTCTTAGAAGAATTTTTTTGAAAAGACAATTTGTTTTCAATAATTTTCACTTTTAGTACGTAAAAAAACTTTCTTAGACAATTTTTAATGACGTTAGTTTCAAACAAAAAGAATTAGACAGTTTCGCAAAAAAAAATTATTTTTCACTGTATGAAATGTCTTAGAAAAATTTTTGAAAATTTTTTTTGAAAAGAAAATTTTTTTCAATAATTTTCACTTTTAGTACGTAAAAAAACTTTCTTAGACAATTTTTAATGACGTTAGATTCAAACAAAAAGAATTGGATAGTTTCGAAAAAAAAATTATTTTTCACTGTATGAAATGTCTTAGAAAATTTTTTTTGAAAAGACAACTTCTTTTCAATAATTTTCACTTTTAGTACGTAAAAAAACTTTCTTAGACAATTTTTAATGACGTTAGTTTCAAACAAAAAGAATTAGACAGTTTCGCAAAAAAAAAATTATTTTTTACTGTATGAAACGTCTTAGAAAAATTTTTGAAAATCTTTTTTGAAAAGAAAATTTTTTCAATAATTTTCACTTTTAGTACGTAAAAAAACTTTCTTAGACAATTTTTAATGACGTTAGTTTCAAACAAAAAGAATTAGACAGTTTCGCAAAAAAAAATTATTTTTCACTGTATGAAATGTCTTAGAAAAATTTTTGAAAATTTTTTTTGAAAAGAAAATTTTTTTCAATAATTTTCACTTTTAGTACGTAAAAAAACTTTTTTAAACAATTTTTAATGACGTTAGTTTCAAACAAAAAGAATTGGACAGTTTCGCAAAAAAAAATTATTTTTCACTGTATGGAACGTCTTAGAATAGTTTTTTTGAAAAGACAATTTCTTTTCAATAATTTTCACTTTTAGTACGTAAAACAACTTTCTTAGACAATTTTTAATGACGTTAGTTTCAAACAAAAAGAATTGGATAGTTTCGCAAAAAAAAATTATCTTTCACTGTATGAAATGTCTTAGAAAAATTTTTTTGAAAAGACAATTTTTTTTCAGTAATTTTCACTTTTAGTACGTAAAAAAACTTTCTTAGACAATTTTTAATGACGTTAGTTTCAAACAAAAAGAATTAGACAGTTTCGCAAAAAAAAATTATTTTTCACTGTATGAAATGTCTTAGAAAAATTTTTGAAAATTTTTTTTGAAAAGAAAATTTTTTTCAATAATTTTTGCTTTTAGTACGTAAAAAAACTTTCTTAGACAATTTTTAATGACGTTAGTTTCAAACAAAAAGAATTAGACAGTTTCGCAAAAAAAAATTACTTTTCACTGTATGAAATGTCTTAGAAAAATTTTTGAAAATCTTTTTTGAAAAGAAAATTTTTTTCAATAATTTTCACTTTTAGTACGTAAAAAAACTTTTTTAGACACTTTTTAATGACGTTAGTTTCAAACAAAAAGAATTGGATAGTTTCACAAAAAAAAATTATTTTTCACTGTATGAAATGTCTTAGAAAAATTTTTTTGAAAAGACAATTTCTTTTCAATAATTTTCACTTTTAGTACGTAAAAAAACTTTCTTAGACAATTTTTAATGACGTTAGTTTCAAACAAAAAGAATTAGACAGTTTCGCAAAAAAAAATTATTTTTCACTGTATGAAATGTCTTAGAAAAATTTTTGAAAATTTTTTTTGAAAAGAAAATTTTTTTCAATAATTTTCACTTTTAGTACGTAAAAAAACTTTCTTAGACAATTTTTAATGACGTTAGATTCAAACAAAAAGAATTGGATAGTTTCGAAAAAAAAATTATTTTTCACTGTATGAAATGTCTTAGAAAAATTTTTGAAAATTTTTTTTGAAAAGACAATTTTTTTCAATAATTTTCACTTTTAGTACGTAAAAAAACTTTCTTAGACAATTTTTAATGACGTTAGTTTCAAACAAAAAGAATTAGACAGTTTCGCAAAAAAAAATTATTTTTCACTGTATGAAATGTCTTAGAATAATTTTTGAAAATTTTTTTTGAAAAGAAAATTTTTTTCAATAATTTTCACTTTTAGTACGTAAAAAAACTTTCTTAGACAATTTTTAATGACGTTAGTTTCAACCAAAAAGAATTAGACAGTTTTGCAAAAAAAAATTATTTTTCACTGTATGAAATGTCTTAGAAAAATTTTTTTGAAAAGACAATTTTTTTTCAATAATTTTCACTTTTAGTACGTAAAAAAACTTTCTTAGACAATTTTTAATGACGTTAGTTTCAAACAAAAAGAATTAGACAGTTTCGCAAAAAAAAAATATTTTTCACTGTATGAAATGTCTTAGAATAATTTTTGAAAATTTTTTTTGAAAAGAAAATTTTTTTCAATATTTTTCACTTTTAGTACGTAAAAAACTTTCTTAGACAATTTTTAATGACGTTAGTTTCAACCAAAAAGAATTAGACAGTTTTGCAAAAAAAAATATTTTTCACTGTATGAAATGTCTTAGAATAATTTTTGAAAAAAATTTTCGAAAAAATAATTTTTTTTTGATAATCAAAACTTTTTGTGTGGGATAAAATTTCTTAGGCCATTTACAATAACTTTAGTAAAAAAAAAAAATTAAAGTGCGACTTTAACTTAAAATATACGCTATCTCCTTAAATAAAGCAGCTACGAAGCTCTCAATGCAGGTAAAAGCAAATCAATGAACTTTTATTAATTGACAATTTTTTAACTTGAAACCAAGTTTTAGTGGTGCTAACATGTTTTGGATTGATAAAACAATATTACTGAACATTAAAATAAACTTTTGCATTATGAAAAAAAACTTTGAAAAACATTCGTGTAAGTTCGTCAGTTCGTTTAATTCGTCACTTTTTCTGTTTCCCCTGGGGTGAAGTTATCCAAGTTCTACTGTATAAGCAATTCAATGAACATGTTTTGAGATGATAAAACAATATTACTGAACATAAAAATAAACTTTTGCAGTATGAAAAAAACTTTGAAAAATTTTGAAAAAAATTTTTGTTCAATGAGTTATGAAATGTCTTATAAAAAATTTTACAAACGATTTTAAATTTTTTCAATAATGTTCACTTTTCGTACGTAAAAAAACTTTCTTAGACAATTTTTAATGACGTTAGTTTCAAACAAAAAGAATTGGATAGTTTCGCAAAAAAAAATTATTTTTCACTGTTTGAAATGTCTTAGAAAAATTTTTTTGAAAAGACAATTTTTTTTCAATAATTTTCACTTTTAGTACGTAAAAAAACTTTCTTAGACAATTTTTAATGACGTTAGTTTCAAACAAAAAGAATTAGACAGTTCGCAAAAAAAAATTATTTTTCACTGTATGAAATGTCTTAGAAAATTTTTTTTGAAAAGACAATTTTTTTTCAATAATTTTCACTTTTAGTACGGAAGAAAACTTTCTTAGACAATTTTTAATGACGTTAGTTTCAAACAAAAAGAATTAGACAGTTTCGCAAAAAAAAATTATTTTTCACTGTATGAAATGTTTTAGAAAAATTTTTGAAAATTTTTTTTGAAAAGAAAATTTTTTTCAATAATTTTCACTTTTAGTACGTAAGAAAACTTTCTTAGACAATTTTTAATGACGTTAGTTTCAAACAAAAAGAATTAGACAGTTTCGCAAAAAAAAATTATTTTTCACTGTATGAAATGTCTTAGAAAATTTTTGAAAATTTTTTTTGAAAAGAAAATTTTTTTCAATAATTTTCACTTTTAGTACGTAAGAAAACTTTCTTAGACAATTTTTAATGACGTTAGTTTCAAACAAAAAGAATTGGATAGTTTCGCAAAAAAAAATTATTTTTCACTGTATGAAATGTCTTAGAAAAATTTTTTTGAAAAGACAATTTCTTTTCAATAATTTTCACTTTTAGTACGTAAAAAAACTTTCTTAGACAATTTTTAATGACGTTAGTTTCAAACAAAAAGAATTAGACAGTTTCGCAAAAAAAAATTATTTTTCACTGTATGAAATGTCTTAGAAAAATTTTTGAAAATTTTTTTTGAAAAGAAAATTTTTTTCAATAATTTTCACTTTTAGTACGTAAAAAAACTTTCTTAGACAATTTTTAATGACGTTAGATTCAAACAAAAAGAATTGGATAGTTTCGAAAAAAAAATTATTTTTCACTGTATGAAATGTCTTAGAAAAATTTTTTTGAAAAGACAACTTCTTTTCAATAATTTTCACTTTTAGTACGTAAAAAAACTTTCTTAGACAATTTTTAATGACGTTAGTTTCAAACAAAAAGAATTAGACAGTTTCGCAAAAAAAAAATTATTTTTTACTGTATGAAACGTCTTAGAAAAATTTTTGAAAATCTTTTTTGAAAAGAAAATTTTTTCAATAATTTTCACTTTTAGTACGTAAAAAAACTTTCTTAGACAATTTTTAATGACGTTAGTTTCAAACAAAAAGAATTAGACAGTTTCGCAAAAAAAATTATTTTTCACTGTATGAAATGTCTTAGAAAAATTTTTGAAAATTTTTTTTGAAAAGAAAATTTTTTTCAATAATTTTCACTTTTAGTACGTAAAAAAACTTTTTTAAACAATCTTTAATGACGTTAGTTTCAAACAAAAAGAATTGGATAGTTTCGCAAAAAAAAATTATTTTTCACTGTATGGAACGTCTTAGAAAAGTTTTTTTGAAAAGACAATTTCTTTTCAATAATTTTCACTTTTAGTACGTAAAACAACTTTCTTAGACAATTTTTAATGACGTTAGTTTCAAACAAAAAGAATTGGATAGTTTCGCAAAAAAAAATTATCTTTCACTGTATGAAATGTCTTAGAAAAATTTTTTTGAAAAGACAATTTTTTTTCAGTAATTTTCACTTTTAGTACGTAAAAAAACTTTCTTAGACAATTTTTAATGACGTTAGTTTCAAACAAAAAGAATTAGACAGTTTCGCAAAAAAAAATTATTTTTCACTGTATGAAATGTCTTAGAAAAATTTTTGAAAATTTTTTTTGAAAAGAAAATTTTTTTCAATAATTTTTGCTTTTAGTACGTAAAAAAACTTTCTTAGACAATTTTTAATGACGTTAGTTTCAAACAAAAAGAATTAGACAGTTTCGCAAAAAAAAATTACTTTTCACTGTATGAAATGTCTTAGAAAAATTTTTGAAAATCTTTTTTGAAAAGAAAATTTTTTTCAATAATTTTCACTTTTAGTACGTAAAAAAACTTTTTTAGACAATTTTTAATGACGTTAGTTTCAAACAAAAAGAATTGGATAGTTTCGCAAAAAAAAATTATTTTTCACTGTATGAAATGTCTTAGAAAAATTTTTTTGAAAAGACAATTTCTTTTCAATAATTTTCACTTTTAGTACGTAAAAAAACTTTCTTAGACAATTTTTAATGACGTTAGTTTCAAACAAAAAGAATTAGACAGTTTCGCAAAAAAAAAATTATTTTTTACTGTATGAAACGTCTTAGAAAAACTTTTGAAAATCTTTTTTGAAAAGAAAATTTTTTTCAATAATTTTCACTTTTAGTACGTAAAACAACTTTCTTAGACAATTTTTAATGACGTTAGTTTCAAACAAAAAGAATTAGACAGTTTCGCAAAAAAAAATTATTTTTCACTGTATGAAATGTCTTAGAAAAATTTTTGAAAATCTTTTTTGAAAAGAAAGTTTTTTTCAATAATTTTCACTTTTAGTACGTAAAAAAACTTTTTTAGACAATTTTCAATGACGTTAGTTTCAAACAAAAAGAATTGGATAGTTTCGCAAAAAAAAATCATTTTTCACTGTATGAAATGTCTTAGAAGAATTTTTTTGAAAAGACAATTTGTTTTCAATAATTTTCACTTTTAGTACGTAAAAAAACTTTCTTAGACAATTTTTAATGACGTTAGTTTCAAACAAAAAGAATTAGACAGTTTCGCAAAAAAAAATTATTTTTCACTGTATGAAATGTCTTAGAAAAACTTTTGAAAATTTTTTTTGAAAAGAAAATTTTTTTCAATAATTTTCACTTTTAGTACGTAAAAAAACTTTCTTAGACAATTTTTAATGACGTTAGATTCAAACAAAAAGAATTGGATAGTTTCGAAAAAAAAATTATTTTTCACTGTATGAAATGTCTTAGAAAAATTTTTTTGAAAAGACAACTTCTTTTCAATAATTTTCACTTTTAGTACGTAAAAAAACTTTCTTAGACAATTTTTAATGACGTTAGTTTCAAACAAAAAGAATTAGACAGTTTCGCAAAAAAAAAATTATTTTTTACTGTATGAAACGTCTTAGAAAAATTTTTGAAAATCTTTTTTGAAAAGAAAATTTTTTCAATAATTTTCACTTTTAGTACGTAAAAAAACTTTCTTAGACAATTTTTAATGACGTTAGTTTCAAACAAAAAGAATTAGACAGTTTCGCAAAAAAAAATTATTTTTCACTGTATGAAATGTCTTAGAAAAATTTTTGAAAATTTTTTTTGAAAAGAAAATTTTTTTCAATAATTTTCACTTTTAGTACGTAAAAAAACTTTTTTAAACAATTTTTAATGACGTTAGTTTCAAACAAAAAGAATTGGATAGTTTCGCAAAAAAAAATTATTTTTCACTGTATGGAACGTCTTAGAAAAGTTTTTTTGAAAAGACAATTTCTTTTCAATAATTTTCACTTTTAGTACGTAAAACAACTTTCTTAGACAATTTTTAATGACGTTAGTTTCAAACAAAAAGAATTGGATAGTTTCGCAAAAAAAAATTATCTTTCACTGTATGAAATGTCTTAGAAAAATTTTTTTGAAAAGACAATTTTTTTTCAGTAATTTTCACTTTTAGTACGTAAAAAAACTTTCTTAGACAATTTTTAATGACGTTAGTTTCAAACAAAAAGAATTAGACAGTTTCGCAAAAAAAAATTATTTTTCACTGTATGAAATGTCTTAGAAAAATTTTTGAAAATTTTTTTTGAAAAGAAAATTTTTTTCAATAATTTTTGCTTTTAGTACGTAAAAAAACTTTCTTAGACAATTTTTAATGACGTTAGTTTCAAACAAAAAGAATTAGACAGTTTCGCAAAAAAAAATTACTTTTCACTGTATGAAATGTCTTAGAAAAATTTTTGAAAATCTTTTTTGAAAAGAAAATTTTTTTCAATAATTTTCACGTTTAGTACGTAAAAAAACTTTTTTAGACACTTTTTAATGACGTTAGTTTCAAACAAAAAGAATTGGATAGTTTCGCAAAAAAAAATTATTTTTCACTGTATGAAATGTCTTAGAAAAATTTTTTTGAAAAGACAATTTCTTTTCAATAATTTTCACTTTTAGTACGTAAAAAAACTTTCTTAGACAATTTTTAATGACGTTAGTTTCAAACAAAAAGAATTAGACAGTTTCGCAAAAAAAAATTATTTTTCACTGTATGAAATGTCTTAGAAAAATTTTTGAAAATTTTTTTTGAAAAGAAAATTTTTTTCAATAATTTTCACTTTTAGTACGTAAAAAAACTTTCTTAGACAATTTTTAATGACGTTAGATTCAAACAAAAAGAATTGGATAGTTTCGAAAAAAAAATTATTTTTCACTGTATGAAATGTCTTAGAAAAATTTTTTTGAAAAGACAACTTCTTTTCAATAATTTTCACTTTTAGTACGTAAAAAAACTTTCTTAGACAATTTTTAATGACGTTAGTTTCAAACAAAAAGAATTAGACAGTTTCGCAAAAAAAAATTATTTTTCACTGTATGAAATGTCTTAGAAAAATTTTTGAAAATTTTTTTTGAAAAGAAAATTTTTTTCAATAATTTTCACTTTTAGTACGTAAGAAAACTTTCTTAGACAATTTTTAATGACGTTAGTTTCAAACAAAAAGAATTAGACAGTTTCGCAAAAAAAAATTATTTTTCACTGTATGAAATGTCTTAGAAAATTTTTTTTGAAAAGACAATTTTTTTTCAATAATTTTCACTTTTAGTACGTAAAAAACTTTCTTAGACAATTTTTAATGACGTTAGTTTCAAACAAAAAGAATTAGACAGTTTCGCAAAAAAAAAATTATTTTTTACTGTATGAAACGTCTTAGAAAAACTTTTGAAAATCTTTTTTGAAAAGAAAATTTTTTTCAATAATTTTCACTTTTAGTACGTAAAACAACTTTCTTAGACAATTTTTAATGACGTTAGTTTCAAACAAAAAGAATTAGACAGTTTCGCAAAAAAAAATTATTTTTCACTGTATGAAATGTCTTAGAAAAATTTTTGAAAATCTTTTTTGAAAAGAAAATTTTTTTCAATAATTTTCACTTTTAGTACGTAAAAAAACTTTCTTAGACAATTTTTAATGACGTTAGTTTCAAACAAAAAGAATTAGACAGTTTCGCAAAAAAAAACTATTTTTCACTGTATGAAATGTCTTAGAAAGATTTTTGAAAATTTTTTTTGAAAAGAAAGTTTTTTTCAATAATTTTCACTTTTAGTACGTAAAAAAACTTTTTTAGACAATTTTCAATGACGTTAGTTTCAAACAAAAAGAATTGGATAGTTTCGCAAAAAAAAATTATTTTTCACTGTATGAAATGTCTTAGAAGAATTTTTTTGAAAAGACAATTTTTTTTCAATAATTTTCACTTTTAGTACGTAAAAAAACTTTCTTAGACAATTTTTAATGACGTTAGTTTCAAACAAAAAGAATTAGACAGTTTCGCAAAAAAAAATTATTTTTCACTGTATGAAATGTCTTAGAAAAATTTTTGAAAATTTTTTTTGAAAAGAAAATTTTTTTCAATAATTTTCACTTTTAGTACGTAAGAAAACTTTCTTAGACAATTTTTAATGACGTTAGTTTCAAACAAAAAGAATTAGACAGTTTCGCAAAAAAAAATTATTTTTCACTGTATGAAATGTCTTAGAAAATTTTTTTTGAAAAGACAATTTTTTTTCAATAATTTTCACTTTTAGTACGTGAAAAACTTTCTTAGACAATTTTTAAAGACGTTAGTTTCAAACAAAAAGATTCAGACAGTTTCGCAAAAAAAAATTATTTTTCACTGTATGAAATGTCTTAGAAAAATTTTTGAAAATTTATTTTGAAAAGACAATTTTTTTCAATAATTTTCACTTTTAGTACGTAAAAAAACTTTCTTAGACAATTTTTAATGACGTTAGTTTCAAACAAAAAGAATTAGACAGTTTCGCAAAAAAAAATTATTTTTCACTGTATGAAATGTCTTAGAATAATTTTTGAAAATTTTTTTTGAAAAGAAAATTTTTTTCAATAATTTTCACTTTTAGTACGTAAAAAAACTTTCTTAGACAATTTTTAATGACGTTAGTTTCAACCAAAAAGAATTAGACAGTTTTGCAAAAAAAAATTATTTTTCACTGTATGAAATGTCTTAGAAAAATTTTTTTGAAAAGACAATTTTTTTTCAATAATTTTCACTTTTAGTACGTAAAAAAACTTTCTTAGACAATTTTTAATGACGTTAGTTTCAAACAAAAAGAATTAGACAGTTTCGCAAAAAAAAAATATTTTTCACTGTATGAAATGTCTTAGAATAATTTTTGAAAATTTTTTTTGAAAAGAAAATTTTTTTCAATATTTTTCACTTTTAGTACGTAAAAAACTTTCTTAGACAATTTTTAATGACGTTAGTTTCAACCAAAAAGAATTAGACAGTTTTGCAAAAAAAAATATTTTTCACTGTATGAAATGTCTTAGAATAATTTTTGAAAAAAATTTTCGAAAAAATAATTTTTTTTTGATAATCAAAACTTTTTGTGTGGGATAAAATTTCTTAGGCCATTTACAATAACTTTAGTAAAAAAAAAAAATTAAAGTGCGACTTTAACTTAAAATATACGCTATCTCCTTAAATAAAGCAGCTACGAAGCTCTCAATGCAGGTAAAAGCAAATCAATGAACTTTTATTAATTGACAATTTTTTAACTTGAAACCAAGTTTTAGTGGTGCTAACATGTTTTGGATTGATAAAACAATATTACTGAACATTAAAATAAACTTTTGCATTATGAAAAAGAACTTTGAAAAACATTCGTGTAAGTTCGTCAGTTCGTTTAATTCGTCACTTTTTCTGTTTCCCCTGGGGTGAAGTTATCCAAGTTCTACTGTATAAGCAATTCAATGAACATGTTTTGAGATGATAAAACAATATTACTGAACATAAAAATAAACTTTTGCAGTATGAAAAAAACTTTGAAAAATTTTGAAAAAAATTTTTGTTCAATGAGTTATGAAATGTCTTATAAAAAATTTTACAAACGATTTTAAATTTTTTCAATAATGTTCACTTTTCGTACGTAAAAAAACTTTCTTAGACAATTTTTAATGACGTTAGTTTCAAACAAAAAGAATTGGATAGTTTCGCAAAAAAAAATTATTTTTCACTGTTTGAAATGTCTTAGAAAAATTTTTTTGAAAAGACAATTTTTTTTCAATAATTTTCACTTTTAGTACGTAAAAAAACTTTCTTAGACAATTTTTAATGACGTTAGTTTCAAACAAAAAGAATTAGACAGTTCGCAAAAAAAAATTATTTTTCACTGTATGAAATGTCTTAGAAAATTTTTTTTGAAAAGACAATTTTTTTTCAATAATTTTCACTTTTAGTACGGAAGAAAACTTTCTTAGACAATTTTTAATGACGTTAGTTTCAAACAAAAAGAATTAGACAGTTTCGCAAAAAAAAATTATTTTTCACTGTATGAAATGTTTTAGAAAAATTTTTGAAAATTTTTTTTGAAAAGAAAATTTTTTTCAATAATTTTAACTTTTAGTACGTAAGAAAACTTTCTTAGACAATTTTTAATGACGTTAGTTTCAAACAAAAAGAATTAGACAGTTTCGCAAAAAAAAATTATTTTTCACTGTATGAAATGTCTTAGAAAATTTTTGAAAATTTTTTTTGAAAAGAAAATTTTTTTCAATAATTTTCACTTTTAGTACGTAAGAAAACTTTCTTAGACAATTTTTAATGACGTTAGTTTCAAACAAAAAGAATTGGATAGTTTCGCAAAAAAAAATTATTTTTCACTGTATGAAATGTCTTAGAAAAATTTTTTTGAAAAGACAATTTCTTTTCAATAATTTTCACTTTTAGTACGTAAAAAAACTTTCTTAGACAATTTTTAATGACGTTAGTTTCAAACAAAAAGAATTAGACAGTTTCGCAAAAAAAAATTATTTTTCACTGTATGAAATGTCTTAGAAAAATTTTTGAAAATTTTTTTTGAAAAGAAAATTTTTTTCAATAATTTTCACTTTTAGTACGTAAAAAAACTTTCTTAGACAATTTTTAATGACGTTAGATTCAAACAAAAAGAATTGGATAGTTTCGAAAAAAAAATTATTTTTCACTGTATGAAATGTCTTAGAAAAATTTTTTTGAAAAGACAACTTCTTTTCAATAATTTTCACTTTTAGTACGTAAAAAAACTTTCTTAGACAATTTTTAATGACGTTAGTTTCAAACAAAAAGAATTAGACAGTTTCGCAAAAAAAAAATTATTTTTTACTGTATGAAACGTCTTAGAAAAATTTTTGAAAATCTTTTTTGAAAAGAAAATTTTTTCAATAATTTTCACTTTTAGTACGTAAAAAAACTTTCTTAGACAATTTTTAATGACGTTAGTTTCAAACAAAAAGAATTAGACAGTTTCGCAAAAAAAATTATTTTTCACTGTATGAAATGTCTTAGAAAAATTTTTGAAAATTTTTTTTGAAAAGAAAATTTTTTTCAATAATTTTCACTTTTAGTACGTAAAAAAACTTTTTTAAACAATCTTTAATGACGTTAGTTTCAAACAAAAAGAATTGGATAGTTTCGCAAAAAAAAATTATTTTTCACTGTATGGAACGTCTTAGAAAAGTTTTTTTGAAAAGACAATTTCTTTTCAATAATTTTCACTTTTAGTACGTAAAACAACTTTCTTAGACAATTTTTAATGACGTTAGTTTCAAACAAAAAGAATTGGATAGTTTCGCAAAA
Organism: Aplidium turbinatum; assembly: GCF_918807975.1. Lineage (NCBI taxonomy): Eukaryota > Metazoa > Chordata > Ascidiacea > Aplousobranchia > Polyclinidae > Aplidium > Aplidium turbinatum. The sequence goes on from NC_137486.1 coordinate 527,553, forward strand.
AAAAATTATCTTTCACTGTATGAAATGTCTTAGAAAAATTTTTTTGAAAAGACAATTTTTTTTCAGTAATTTTCACTTTTAGTACGTAAAAAAACTTTCTTAGACAATTTTTAATGACGTTAGTTTCAAACAAAAAGAATTAGACAGTTTCGCAAAAAAAAATTATTTTTCACTGTATGAAATGTCTTAGAAAAATTTTTGAAAATTTTTTTTGAAAAGAAAATTTTTTTCAATAATTTTTGCTTTTAGTACGTAAAAAAACTTTCTTAGACAATTTTTAATGACGTTAGTTTCAAACAAAAAGAATTAGACAGTTTCGCAAAAAAAAATTACTTTTCACTGTATGAAATGTCTTAGAAAAATTTTTGAAAATCTTTTTTGAAAAGAAAATTTTTTTCAATAATTTTCACTTTTAGTACGTAAAAAAACTTTTTTAGACAATTTTTAATGACGTTAGTTTCAAACAAAAAGAATTGGATAGTTTCGCAAAAAAAAATTATTTTTCACTGTATGAAATGTCTTAGAAAAATTTTTTTGAAAAGACAATTTCTTTTCAATAATTTTCACTTTTAGTACGTAAAAAAACTTTCTTAGACAATTTTTAATGACGTTAGTTTCAAACAAAAAGAATTAGACAGTTTCGCAAAAAAAAAATTATTTTTTACTGTATGAAACGTCTTAGAAAAACTTTTGAAAATCTTTTTTGAAAAGAAAATTTTTTTCAATAATTTTCACTTTTAGTACGTAAAACAACTTTCTTAGACAATTTTTAATGACGTTAGTTTCAAACAAAAAGAATTAGACAGTTTCGCAAAAAAAAATTATTTTTCACTGTATGAAATGTCTTAGAAAAATTTTTGAAAATCTTTTTTGAAAAGAAAGTTTTTTTCAATAATTTTCACTTTTAGTACGTAAAAAAACTTTTTTAGACAATTTTCAATGACGTTAGTTTCAAACAAAAAGAATTGGATAGTTTCGCAAAAAAAAATCATTTTTCACTGTATGAAATGTCTTAGAAGAATTTTTTTGAAAAGACAATTTGTTTTCAATAATTTTCACTTTTAGTACGTAAAAAAACTTTCTTAGACAATTTTTAATGACGTTGGTTTCAAACAAAAAGAATTAGACAGTTTCGCAAAAAAAAATTATTTTTCACTGTATGAAATGTCTTAGAAAAATTTTTGAAAATTTTTTTTGAAAAGAAAATTTTTTTCAATAATTTTCACTTTTAGTACGTAAAAAAACTTTCTTAGACAATTTTTAATGACGTTAGATTCAAACAAAAAGAATTGGATAGTTTCGAAAAAAAAATTATTTTTCACTGTATGAAATGTCTTAGAAAAATTTTTTTGAAAAGACAACTTCTTTTCAATAATTTTCACTTTTAGTACGTAAAAAAACTTTCTTAGACAATTTTTAATGACGTTAGTTTCAAACAAAAAGAATTAGACAGTTTCGCAAAAAAAAAATTATTTTTTACTGTATGAAACGTCTTAGAAAAATTTTTGAAAATCTTTTTTGAAAAGAAAATTTTTTCAATAATTTTCACTTTTAGTACGTAAAAAAACTTTCTTAGACAATTTTTAATGACGTTAGTTTCAAACAAAAAGAATTAGACAGTTTCGCAAAAAAAAATTATTTTTCACTGTATGAAATGTCTTAGAAAAATTTTTGAAAATTTTTTTTGAAAAGAAAATTTTTTTCAATAATTTTCACTTTTAGTACGTAAAAAAACTTTTTTAAACAATTTTTAATGACGTTAGTTTCAAACAAAAAGAATTGGATAGTTTCGCAAAAAAAAATTATTTTTCACTGTATGGAACGTCTTAGAAAAGTTTTTTTGAAAAGACAATTTCTTTTCAATAATTTTCACTTTTAGTACGTAAAACAACTTTCTTAGACAATTTTTAATGACGTTAGTTTCAAACAAAAAGAATTGGATAGTTTCGCAAAAAAAAATTATCTTTCACTGTATGAAATGTCTTAGAAAAATTTTTTTGAAAAGACAATTTTTTTTCAGTAATTTTCACTTTTAGTACGTAAAAAAACTTTCTTAGACAATTTTTAATGACGTTAGTTTCAAACAAAAAGAATTAGACAGTTTCGCAAAAAAAAATTATTTTTCACTGTATGAAATGTCTTAGAAAAATTTTTGAAAATTTTTTTTGAAAAGAAAATTTTTTTCAATAATTTTTGCTTTTAGTACGTAAAAAAACTTTCTTAGACAATTTTTAATGACGTTAGTTTCAAACAAAAAGAATTAGACAGTTTCGCAAAAAAAAATTACTTTTCACTGTATGAAATGTCTTAGAAAAATTTTTGAAAATCTTTTTTGAAAAGAAAATTTTTTTCAATAATTTTCACTTTTAGTACGTAAAAAAACTTTTTTAGACACTTTTTAATGACGTTAGTTTCAAACAAAAAGAATTGGATAGTTTCGCAAAAAAAAATTATTTTTCACTGTATGAAATGTCTTAGAAAAATTTTTTTGAAAAGACAATTTCTTTTCAATAATTTTCACTTTTAGTACGTAAAAAAACTTTCTTAGACAATTTTTAATGACGTTAGTTTCAAACAAAAAGAATTAGACAGTTTCGCAAAAAAAAATTATTTTTCACTGTATGAAATGTCTTAGAAAAATTTTTGAAAATTTTTTTTGAAAAGAAAATTTTTTTCAATAATTTTCACTTTTAGTACGTAAAAAAACTTTCTTAGACAATTTTTAATGACGTTAGATTCAAACAAAAAGAATTGGATAGTTTCGAAAAAAAAATTATTTTTCACTGTATGAAATGTCTTAGAAAAATTTTTTTGAAAAGACAACTTCTTTTCAATAATTTTCACTTTTAGTACGTAAAAAAACTTTCTTAGACAATTTTTAATGACGTTAGTTTCAAACAAAAAGAATTAGACAGTTTCGCAAAAAAAAATTTATTTTCACTGTATGAAATGTCTTAGAAAAATTTTTGAAAATTTTTTTTGAAAAGAAAATTTTTTTCAATAATTTTCACTTTTAGTACGTAAGAAAACTTTCTTAGACAATTTTTAATGACGTTAGTTTCAAACAAAAAGAATTAGACAGTTTCGCAAAAAAAAATTATTTTTCACTGTATGAAATGTCTTAGAAAATTTTTTTTGAAAAGACAATTTTTTTTCAATAATTTTCACTTTTAGTACGTAAAAAACTTTCTTAGACAATTTTTAATGACGTTAGTTTCAAACAAAAAGAATTAGACAGTTTCGCAAAAAAAAAATTATTTTTTACTGTATGAAACGTCTTAGAAAAACTTTTGAAAATCTTTTTTGAAAAGAAAATTTTTTTCAATAATTTTCACTTTTAGTACGTAAAACAACTTTCTTAGACAATTTTTAATGACGTTAGTTTCAAACAAAAAGAATTAGACAGTTTCGCAAAAAAAAATTATTTTTCACTGTATGAAATGTCTTAGAAAAATTTTTGAAAATCTTTTTTGAAAAGAAAATTTTTTTCAATAATTTTCACTTTTAGTACGTAAAAAAACTTTCTTAGACAATTTTTAATGACGTTAGTTTCAAACAAAAAGAATTAGACAGTTTCGCAAAAAAAAACTATTTTTCACTGTATGAAATGTCTTAGAAAGATTTTTGAAAATTTTTTTTGAAAAGAAAGTTTTTTTCAATAATTTTCACTTTTAGTACGTAAAAAAACTTTTTTAGACAATTTTCAATGACGTTAGTTTCAAACAAAAAGAATTGGATAGTTTCGCAAAAAAAAATTATTTTTCACTGTATGAAATGTCTTAGAAGAATTTTTTTGAAAAGACAATTTTTTTTCAATAATTTTCACTTTTAGTACGTAAAAAAACTTTCTTAGACAATTTTTAATGACGTTAGTTTCAAACAAAAAGAATTAGACAGTTTCGCAAAAAAAAATTATTTTTCACTGTATGAAATGTCTTAGAAAAATTTTTGAAAATTTTTTTTGAAAAGAAAATTTTTTTCAATAATTTTCACTTTTAGTACGTAAGAAAACTTTCTTAGACAATTTTTAATGACGTTAGTTTCAAACAAAAAGAATTAGACAGTTTCGCAAAAAAAAATTATTTTTCACTGTATGAAATGTCTTAGAAAATTTTTTTTGAAAAGACAATTTTTTTTCAATAATTTTCACTTTTAGTGCGTGAAAAACTTTCTTAGACAATTTTTAAAGACGTTAGTTTCAAACAAAAAGATTCAGACAGTTTCGCAAAAAAAAATTATTTTTCACTGTATGAAATGTCTTAGAAAAATTTTTGAAAATTTTTTTTGAAAAGACAATTTTTTTCAATAATTTTCACTTTTAGTACGTAAAAAAACTTTCTTAGACAATTTTTAATGACGTTAGTTTCAAACAAAAAGAATTAGACAGTTTCGCAAAAAAAAATTATTTTTCACTGTATGAAATGTCTTAGAATAATTTTTGAAAATTTTTTTTGAAAAGAAAATTTTTTTCAATAATTTTCACTTTTAGTACGTAAAAAAACTTTCTTAGACAATTTTTAATGACGTTAGTTTCAACCAAAAAGAATTAGACAGTTTTGCAAAAAAAAATTATTTTTCACTGTATGAAATGTCTTAGAAAAATTTTTTTGAAAAGACAATTTTTTTTCAATAATTTTCACTTTTAGTACGTAAAAAAACTTTCTTAGACAATTTTTAATGACGTTAGTTTCAAACAAAAAGAATTAGACAGTTTCGCAAAAAAAAAATATTTTTCACTGTATGAAATGTCTTAGAATAATTTTTGAAAATTTTTTTTGAAAAGAAAATTTTTTTCAATATTTTTCACTTTTAGTACGTAAAAAACTTTCTTAGACAATTTTTAATGACGTTAGTTTCAACCAAAAAGAATTAGACAGTTTTGCAAAAAAAAATATTTTTCACTGTATGAAATGTCTTAGAATAATTTTTGAAAAAAATTTTCGAAAAAATAATTTTTTTTTGATAATCAAAACTTTTTGTGTGGGATAAAATTTCTTAGGCCATTTACAATAACTTTAGTAAAAAAAAAAAATTAAAGTGCGACTTTAACTTAAAATATACGCTATCTCCTTAAATAAAGCAGCTACGAAGCTCTCAATGCAGGTAAAAGCAAATCAATGAACTTTTATTAATTGACAATTTTTTAACTTGAAACCAAGTTTTAGTGGTGCTAACATGTTTTGGATTGATAAAACAATATTACTGAACATTAAAATAAACTTTTGCATTATGAAAAAGAACTTTGAAAAACATTCGTGTAAGTTCGTCAGTTCGTTTAATTCGTCACTTTTTCTGTTTCCCCTGGGGTGAAGTTATCCAAGTTCTACTGTATAAGCAATTCAATGAACATGTTTTGAGATGATAAAACAATATTACTGAACATAAAAATAAACTTTTGCAGTATGAAAAAAACTTTGAAAAATTTTGAAAAAAATTTTTGTTCAATGAGTTATGAAATGTCTTATAAAAAATTTTACAAACGATTTTAAATTTTTTCAATAATGTTCACTTTTCGTACGTAAAAAAACTTTCTTAGACAATTTTTAATGACGTTAGTTTCAAACAAAAAGAATTGGATAGTTTCGCAAAAAAAAATTATTTTTCACTGTTTGAAATGTCTTAGAAAAATTTTTTTGAAAAGACAATTTTTTTTCAATAATTTTCACTTTTAGTACGTAAAAAAACTTTCTTAGACAATTTTTAATGACGTTAGTTTCAAACAAAAAGAATTAGACAGTTCGCAAAAAAAAATTATTTTTCACTGTATGAAATGTCTTAGAAAATTTTTTTTGAAAAGACAATTTTTTTTCAATAATTTTCACTTTTAGTACGGAAGAAAACTTTCTTAGACAATTTTTAATGACGTTAGTTTCAAACAAAAAGAATTAGACAGTTTCGCAAAAAAAAATTATTTTTCACTGTATGAAATGTTTTAGAAAAATTTTTGAAAATTTTTTTTGAAAAGAAAATTTTTTTCAATAATTTTCACTTTTAGTACGTAAGAAAACTTTCTTAGACAATTTTTAATGACGTTAGTTTCAAACAAAAAGAATTAGACAGTTTCGCAAAAAAAAATTATTTTTCACTGTATGAAATGTCTTAGAAAATTTTTGAAAATTTTTTTTGAAAAGAAAATTTTTTTCAATAATTTTCACTTTTAGTACGTAAGAAAACTTTCTTAGACAATTTTTAATGACGTTAGTTTCAAACAAAAAGAATTGGATAGTTTCGCAAAAAAAAATTATTTTTCACTGTATGAAATGTCTTAGAAAAATTTTTTTGAAAAGACAATTTCTTTTCAATAATTTTCACTTTTAGTACGTAAAAAAACTTTCTTAGACAATTTTTAATGACGTTAGTTTCAAACAAAAAGAATTAGACAGTTTCGCAAAAAAAAATTATTTTTCACTGTATGAAATGTCTTAGAAAAATTTTTGAAAATTTTTTTTGAAAAGAAAATTTTTTTCAATAATTTTCACTTTTAGTACGTAAAAAAACTTTCTTAGACAATTTTTAATGACGTTCGATTCAAACAAAAAGAATTGGATAGTTTCGAAAAAAAAATTATTTTTCACTGTATGAAATGTCTTAGAAAAATTTTTTTGAAAAGACAACTTCTTTTCAATAATTTTCACTTTTAGTACGTAAAAAAACTTTCTTAGACAATTTTTAATGACGTTAGTTTCAAACAAAAAGAATTAGACAGTTTCGCAAAAAAAAAATTATTTTTTACTGTATGAAACGTCTTAGAAAAATTTTTGAAAATCTTTTTTGAAAAGAAAATTTTTTCAATAATTTTCACTTTTAGTACGTAAAAAAACTTTCTTAGACAATTTTTAATGACGTTAGTTTCAAACAAAAAGAATTAGACAGTTTCGCAAAAAAAATTATTTTTCACTGTATGAAATGTCTTAGAAAAATTTTTGAAAATTTTTTTTGAAAAGAAAATTTTTTTCAATAATTTTCACTTTTAGTACGTAAAAAAACTTTTTTAAACAATCTTTAATGACGTTAGTTTCAAACAAAAAGAATTGGATAGTTTCGCAAAAAAAAATTATTTTTCACTGTATGGAACGTCTTAGAAAAGTTTTTTTGAAAAGACAATTTCTTTTCAATAATTTTCACTTTTAGTACGTAAAACAACTTTCTTAGACAATTTTTAATGACGTTAGTTTCAAACAAAAAGAATTGGATAGTTTCGCAAAAAAAAATTATCTTTCACTGTATGAAATGTCTTAGAAAAATTTTTTTGAAAAGACAATTTTTTTTCAGTAATTTTCACTTTTAGTACGTAAAAAAACTTTCTTAGACAATTTTTAATGACGTTAGTTTCAAACAAAAAGAATTAGACAGTTTCGCAAAAAAAAATTATTTTTCACTGTATGAAATGTCTTAGAAAAATTTTTGAAAATTTTTTTTGAAAAGAAAATTTTTTTCAATAATTTTTGCTTTTAGTACGTAAAAAAACTTTCTTAGACAATTTTTAATGACGTTAGTTTCAAACAAAAAGAATTAGACAGTTTCGCAAAAAAAAATTACTTTTCACTGTATGAAATGTCTTAGAAAAATTTTTGAAAATCTTTTTTGAAAAGAAAATTTTTTTCAATAATTTTCACTTTTAGTACGTAAAAAAACTTTTTTAGACAATTTTTAATGACGTTAGTTTCAAACAAAAAGAATTGGATAGTTTCGCAAAAAAAAATTATTTTTCACTGTATGAAATGTCTTAGAAAAATTTTTTTGAAAAGACAATTTCTTTTCAATAATTTTCACTTTTAGTACGTAAAAAAACTTTCTTAGACAATTTTTAATGACGTTAGTTTCAAACAAAAAGAATTAGACAGTTTCGCAAAAAAAAAATTATTTTTTACTGTATGAAACGTCTTAGAAAAACTTTTGAAAATCTTTTTTGAAAAGAAAATTTTTTTCAATAATTTTCACTTTTAGTACGTAAAACAACTTTCTTAGACAATTTTTAATGACGTTAGTTTCAAACAAAAAGAATTAGACAGTTTCGCAAAAAAAAATTATTTTTCACTGTATGAAATGTCTTAGAAAAATTTTTGAAAATCTTTTTTGAAAAGAAAGTTTTTTTCAATAATTTTCACTTTTAGTACGTAAAAAAACTTTTTTAGACAATTTTCAATGACGTTAGTTTCAAACAAAAAGAATTGGATAGTTTCGCAAAAAAAAATCATTTTTCACTGTATGAAATGTCTTAGAAGAATTTTTTTGAAAAGACAATTTGTTTTCAATAATTTTCACTTTTAGTACGTAAAAAAACTTTCTTAGACAATTTTTAATGACGTTAGTTTCAAACAAAAAGAATTAGACAGTTTCGCAAAAAAAAATTATTTTTCACTGTATGAAATGTCTTAGAAAAATTTTTGAAAATTTTTTTTGAAAAGAAAATTTTTTTCAATAATTTTCACTTTTAGTACGTAAAAAAACTTTCTTAGACAATTTTTAATGACGTTAGATTCAAACAAAAAGAATTGGATAGTTTCGAAAAAAAAATTATTTTTCACTGTATGAAATGTCTTAGAAAAATTTTTTTGAAAAGACAACTTCTTTTCAATAATTTTCACTTTTAGTACGTAAAAAAACTTTCTTAGACAATTTTTAATGACGTTAGTTTCAAACAAAAAGAATTAGACAGTTTCGCAAAAAAAAAATTATTTTTTACTGTATGAAACGTCTTAGAAAAATTTTTGAAAATCTTTTTTGAAAAGAAAATTTTTTCAATAATTTTCACTTTTAGTACGTAAAAAAACTTTCTTAGACAATTTTTAATGACGTTAGTTTCAAACAAAAAGAATTAGACAGTTTCGCAAAAAAAAATTATTTTTCACTGTATGAAATGTCTTAGAAAAATTTTTGAAAATTTTTTTTGAAAAGAAAATTTTTTTCAATAATTTTCACTTTTAGTACGTAAAAAAACTTTTTTAAACAATTTTTAATGACGTTAGTTTCAAACAAAAAGAATTGGATAGTTTCGCAAAAAAAAATTATTTTTCACTGTATGGAACGTCTTAGAAAAGTTTTTTTGAAAAGACAATTTCTTTTCAATAATTTTCACTTTTAGTACGTAAAACAACTTTCTTAGACAATTTTTAATGACGTTAGTTTCAAACAAAAAGAATTGGATAGTTTCGCAAAAAAAAATTATCTTTCACTGTATGAAATGTCTTAGAAAAATTTTTTTGAAAAGACAATTTTTTTTCAGTAATTTTCACTTTTAGTACGTAAAAAAACTTTCTTAGACAATTTTTAATGACGTTAGTTTCAAACAAAAAGAATTAGACAGTTTCGCAAAAAAAAATTATTTTTCACTGTATGAAATGTCTTAGAAAAATTTTTGAAAATTTTTTTTGAAAAGAAAATTTTTTTCAATAATTTTTGCTTTTAGTACGTAAAAAAACTTTCTTAGACAATTTTTAATGACGTTAGTTTCAAACAAAAAGAATTAGACAGTTTCGCAAAAAAAAATTACTTTTCACTGTATGAAATGTCTTAGAAAAATTTTTGAAAATCTTTTTTGAAAAGAAAATTTTTTTCAATAATTTTCACTTTTAGTACGTAAAAAAACTTTTTTAGACACTTTTTAATGACGTTAGTTTCAAACAAAAAGAATTGGATAGTTTCGCAAAAAAAAATTATTTTTCACTGTATGAAATGTCTTAGAAAAATTTTTTTGAAAAGACAATTTCTTTTCAATAATTTTCACTTTTAGTACGTAAAAAAACTTTCTTAGACAATTTTTAATGACGTTAGTTTCAAACAAAAAGAATTAGACAGTTTCGCAAAAAAAAATTATTTTTCACTGTATGAAATGTCTTAGAAAAATTTTTGAAAATTTTTTTTGAAAAGAAAATTTTTTTCAATAATTTTCACTTTTAGTACGTAAAAAAACTTTCTTAGACAATTTTTAATGACGTTAGATTCAAACAAAAAGAATTGGATAGTTTCGAAAAAAAAATTATTTTTCACTGTATGAAATGTCTTAGAAAAATTTTTTTGAAAAGACAACTTCTTTTCAATAATTTTCACTTTTAGTACGTAAAAAAACTTTCTTAGACAATTTTTAATGACGTTAGTTTCAAACAAAAAGAATTAGACAGTTTCGCAAAAAAAAAATTATTTTTTACTGTATGAAACGTCTTAGAAAAATTTTTGAAAATCTTTTTTGAAAAGAAAATTTTTTCAATAATTTTCACTTTTAGTACGTAAAAAAACTTTCTTAGACAATTTTTAATGACGTTAGTTTCAAACAAAAAGAATTAGACAGTTTCGCAAAAAAAATTATTTTTCACTGTATGAAATGTCTTAGAAAAATTTTTGAAAATTTTTTTTGAAAAGAAAATTTTTTTCAATAATTTTCACTTTTAGTACGTAAAAAAACTTTTTTAAACAATCTTTAATGACGTTAGTTTCAAACAAAAAGAATTGGATAGTTTCGCAAAAAAAAATTATTTTTCACTGTATGGAACGTCTTAGAAAAGTTTTTTTGAAAAGACAATTTCTTTTCAATAATTTTCACTTTTAGTACGTAAAACAACTTTCTTAGACAATTTTTAATGACGTTAGTTTCAAACAAAAAGAATTGGATAGTTTCGCAAAAAAAAATTATCTTTCACTGTATGAAATGTCTTAGAAAAATTTTTTTGAAAAGACAATTTTTTTTCAGTAATTTTCACTTTTAGTACGTAAAAAAACTTTCTTAGACAATTTTTAATGACGTTAGTTTCAAACAAAAAGAATTAGACAGTTTCGCAAAAAAAAATTATTTTTCACTGTATGAAATGTCTTAGAAAAATTTTTGAAAATTTTTTTTGAAAAGAAAATTTTTTTCAATAATTTTTGCTTTTAGTACGTAAAAAAACTTTCTTAGACAATTTTTAATGACGTTAGTTTCAAACAAAAAGAATTAGACAGTTTCGCAAAAAAAAATTACTTTTCACTGTATGAAATGTCTTAGAAAAATTTTTGAAAATCTTTTTTGAAAAGAAAATTTTTTTCAATAATTTTCACTTTTAGTACGTAAAAAAACTTTTTTAGACAATTTTTAATGACGTTAGTTTCAAACAAAAAGAATTGGATAGTTTCGCAAAAAAAAATTATTTTTCACTGTATGAAATGTCTTAGAAAAATTTTTTTGAAAAGACAATTTCTTTTCAATAATTTTCACTTTTAGTACGTAAAAAAACTTTCTTAGACAATTTTTAATGACGTTAGTTTCAAACAAAAAGAATTAGACAGTTTCGCAAAAAAAAAATTATTTTTTACTGTATGAAACGTCTTAGAAAAACTTTTGAAAATCTTTTTTGAAAAGAAAATTTTTTTCAATAATTTTCACTTTTAGTACGTAAAACAACTTTCTTAGACAATTTTTAATGACGTTAGTTTCAAACAAAAAGAATTAGACAGTTTCGCAAAAAAAAATTATTTTTCACTGTATGAAATGTCTTAGAAAAATTTTTGAAAATCTTTTTTGAAAAGAAAGTTTTTTTCAATAATTTTCACTTTTAGTACGTAAAAAAACTTTTTTAGACAATTTTCAATGACGTTAGTTTCAAACAAAAAGAATTGGATAGTTTCGCAAAAAAAAATCATTTTTCACTGTATGAAATGTCTTAGAAGAATTTTTTTGAAAAGACAATTTGTTTTCAATAATTTTCACTTTTAGTACGTAAAAAAACTTTCTTAGACAATTTTTAATGACGTTAGTTTCAAACAAAAAGAATTAGACAGTTTCGCAAAAAAAAATTATTTTTCACTGTATGAAATGTCTTAGAAAAATTTTTGAAAATTTTTTTTGAAAAGAAAATTTTTTTCAATAATTTTCACTTTTAGTACGTAAAAAAACTTTCTTAGACAATTTTTAATGACGTTAGATTCAAACAAAAAGAATTGGATAGTTTCGAAAAAAAAATTATTTTTCACTGTATGAAATGTCTTAGAAAAATTTTTTTGAAAAGACAACTTCTTTTCAATAATTTTCACTTTTAGTACGTAAAAAAACTTTCTTAGACAATTTTTAATGACGTTAGTTTCAAACAAAAAGAATTAGACAGTTTCGCAAAAAAAAAATTATTTTTTACTGTATGAAACGTCTTAGAAAAATTTTTGAAAATCTTTTTTGAAAAGAAAATTTTTTCAATAATTTTCACTTTTAGTACGTAAAAAAACTTTCTTAGACAATTTTTAATGACGTTAGTTTCAAACAAAAAGAATTAGACAGTTTCGCAAAAAAAAATTATTTTTCACTGTATGAAATGTCTTAGAAAAATTTTTGAAAATTTTTTTTGAAAAGAAAATTTTTTTCAATAATTTTCACTTTTAGTACGTAAAAAAACTTTTTTAAACAATTTTTAATGACGTTAGTTTCAAACAAAAAGAATTGGATAGTTTCGCAAAAAAAAATTATTTTTCACTGTATGGAACGTCTTAGAAAAGTTTTTTTGAAAAGACAATTTCTTTTCAATAATTTTCACTTTTAGTACGTAAAACAACTTTCTTAGACAATTTTTAATGACGTTAGTTTCAAACAAAAAGAATTGGATAGTTTCGCAAAAAAAAATTATCTTTCACTGTATGAAATGTCTTAGAAAAATTTTTTTGAAAAGACAATTTTTTTTCAGTAATTTTCACTTTTAGTACGTAAAAAAACTTTCTTAGACAATTTTTAATGACGTTAGTTTCAAACAAAAAGAATTAGACAGTTTCGCAAAAAAAAATTATTTTTCACTGTATGAAATGTCTTAGAAAAATTTTTGAAAATTTTTTTTGAAAAGAAAATTTTTTTCAATAATTTTTGCTTTTAGTACGTAAAAAAACTTTCTTAGACAATTTTTAATGACGTTAGTTTCAAACAAAAAGAATTAGACAGTTTCGCAAAAAAAAATTACTTTTCACTGTATGAAATGTCTTAGAAAAATTTTTGAAAATCTTTTTTGAAAAGAAAATTTTTTTCAATAATTTTCACTTTTAGTACGTAAAAAAACTTTTTTAGACAATTTTTAATGACGTTAGTTTCAAACAAAAAGAATTGGATAGTTTCGCAAAAAAAAATTATTTTTCACTGTATGAAATGTCTTAGAAAAATTTTTTTGAAAAGACAATTTCTTTTCAATAATTTTCACTTTTAGTACGTAAAAAAACTTTCTTAGACAATTTTTAATGACGTTAGTTTCAAACAAAAAGAATTAGACAGTTTCGCAAAAAAAAATTATTTTTCACTGTATGAAATGTCTTAGAAAATTTTTTTTGAAAAGACAATTTTTTTTCAATAATTTTCACTTTTAGTACGTGAAAAACTTTCTTAGACAATTTTTAAAGACGTTAGTTTCAAACAAAAAGATTCAGACAGTTTCGCAAAAAAAAATTATTTTTCACTGTATGAAATGTCTTAGAAAAATTTTTGAAAATTTTTTTTGAAAAGACAATTTTTTTCAATAATTTTCACTTTTAGTACGTAAAAAAACTTTCTTAGACAATTTTTAATGACGTTAGTTTCAAACAAAAAGAATTAGACAGTTTCGCAAAAAAAAATTATTTTTCACTGTATGAAATGTCTTAGAATAATTTTTGAAAATTTTTTTTGAAAAGAAAATTTTTTTCAATAATTTTCACTTTTAGTACGTAAAAAAACTTTCTTAGACAATTTTTAATGACGTTAGTTTCAACCAAAAAGAATTAGACAGTTTTGCAAAAAAAAATTATTTTTCACTGTATGAAATGTCTTAGAAAAATTTTTTTGAAAAGACAATTTTTTTTCAATAATTTTCACTTTTAGTACGTAAAAAAACTTTCTTAGACAATTTTTAATGACGTTAGTTTCAAACAAAAAGAATTAGACAGTTTCGCAAAAAAAAAATATTTTTCACTGTATGAAATGTCTTAGAATAATTTTTGAAAATTTTTTTTGAAAAGAAAATTTTTTTCAATATTTTTCACTTTTAGTACGTAAAAAACTTTCTTAGACAATTTTTAATGACGTTAGTTTCAACCAAAAAGAATTAGACAGTTTTGCAAAAAAAAATATTTTTCACTGTATGAAATGTCTTAGAATAATTTTTGAAAAAAATTTTCGAAAAAATAATTTTTTTTTGATAATCAAAACTTTTTGTGTGGGATAAAATTTCTTAGGCCATTTACAATAACTTTAGTAAAAAAAAAAAATTAAAGTGCGACTTTAACTTAAAATATACGCTATCTCCTTAAATAAAGCAGCTACGAAGCTCTCAATGCAGGTAAAAGCAAATCAATGAACTTTTATTAATTGACAATTTTTTAACTTGAAACCAAGTTTTAGTGGTGCTAACATGTTTTGGATTGATAAAACAATATTACTGAACATTAAAATAAACTTTTGCATTATGAAAAAGAACTTTGAAAAACATTCGTGTAAGTTCGTCAGTTCGTTTAATTCGTCACTTTTTCTGTTTCCCCTGGGGTGAAGTTATCCAAGTTCTACTGTATAAGCAATTCAATGAACATGTTTTGAGATGATAAAACAATATTACTGAACATAAAAATAAACTTTTGCAGTATGAAAAAAACTTTGAAAAATTTTGAAAAAAATTTTTGTTCAATGAGTTATGAAATGTCTTATAAAAAATTTTACAAACGATTTTAAATTTTTTCAATAATGTTCACTTTTCGTACGTAAAAAAACTTTCTTAGACAATTTTTAATGACGTTAGTTTCAAACAAAAAGAATTGGATAGTTTCGCAAAAAAAAATTATTTTTCACTGTTTGAAATGTCTTAGAAAAATTTTTTTGAAAAGACAATTTTTTTTCAATAATTTTCACTTTTAGTACGTAAAAAAACTTTCTTAGACAATTTTTAATGACGTTAGTTTCAAACAAAAAGAATTAGACAGTTCGCAAAAAAAAATTATTTTTCACTGTATGAAATGTCTTAGAAAATTTTTTTTGAAAAGACAATTTTTTTTCAATAATTTTCACTTTTAGTACGGAAGAAAACTTTCTTAGACAATTTTTAATGACGTTAGTTTCAAACAAAAAGAATTAGACAGTTTCGCAAAAAAAAATTATTTTTCACTGTATGAAATGTTTTAGAAAAATTTTTGAAAATTTTTTTTGAAAAGAAAATTTTTTTCAATAATTTTCACTTTTAGTACGTAAGAAAACTTTCTTAGACAATTTTTAATGACGTTAGTTTCAAACAAAAAGAATTAGACAGTTTCGCAAAAAAAAATTATTTTTCACTGTATGAAATGTCTTAGAAAATTTTTGAAAATTTTTTTTGAAAAGAAAATTTTTTTCAATAATTTTCACTTTTAGTACGTAAGAAAACTTTCTTAGACAATTTTTAATGACGTTAGTTTCAAACAAAAAGAATTGGATAGTTTCGCAAAAAAAAATTATTTTTCACTGTATGAAATGTCTTAGAAAAATTTTTTTGAAAAGACAATTTCTTTTCAATAATTTTCACTTTTAGTACGTAAAAAAACTTTCTTAGACAATTTTTAATGACGTTAGTTTCAAACAAAAAGAATTAGACAGTTTCGCAAAAAAAAATTATTTTTCACTGTATGAAATGTCTTAGAAAAATTTTTGAAAATTTTTTTTGAAAAGAAAATTTTTTTCAATAATTTTCACTTTTAGTACGTAAAAAAACTTTCTTAGACAATTTTTAATGACGTTAGATTCAAACAAAAAGAATTGGATAGTTTCGAAAAAAAAATTATTTTTCACTGTATGAAATGTCTTAGAAAAATTTTTTTGAAAAGACAACTTCTTTTCAATAATTTTCACTTTTAGTACGTAAAAAAACTTTCTTAGACAATTTTTAATGACGTTAGTTTCAAACAAAAAGAATTAGACAGTTTCGCAAAAAAAAAATTATTTTTTACTGTATGAAACGTCTTAGAAAAATTTTTGAAAATCTTTTTTGAAAAGAAAATTTTTTCAATAATTTTCACTTTTAGTACGTAAAAAAACTTTCTTAGACAATTTTTAATGACGTTAGTTTCAAACAAAAAGAATTAGACAGTTTCGCAAAAAAAATTATTTTTCACTGTATGAAATGTCTTAGAAAAATTTTTGAAAATTTTTTTTGAAAAGAAAATTTTTTTCAATAATTTTCACTTTTAGTACGTAAAAAAACTTTTTTAAACAATCTTTAATGACGTTAGTTTCAAACAAAAAGAATTGGATAGTTTCGCAAAAAAAAATTATTTTTCACTGTATGGAACGTCTTAGAAAAGTTTTTTTGAAAAGACAATTTCTTTTCAATAATTTTCACTTTTAGTACGTAAAACAACTTTCTTAGACAATTTTTAATGACGTTAGTTTCAAACAAAAAGAATTGGATAGTTTCGCAAAAAAAAATTATCTTTCACTGTATGAAATGTCTTAGAAAAATTTTTTTGAAAAGACAATTTTTTTTCAGTAATTTTCACTTTTAGTACGTAAAAAAACTTTCTTAGACAATTTTTAATGACGTTAGTTTCAAACAAAAAGAATTAGACAGTTTCGCAAAAAAAAATTATTTTTCACTGTATGAAATGTCTTAGAAAAATTTTTGAAAATTTTTTTTGAAAAGAAAATTTTTTTCAATAATTTTTGCTTTTAGTACGTAAAAAAACTTTCTTAGACAATTTTTAATGACGTTAGTTTCAAACAAAAAGAATTAGACAGTTTCGCAAAAAAAAATTACTTTTCACTGTATGAAATGTCTTAGAAAAATTTTTGAAAATCTTTTTTGAAAAGAAAATTTTTTTCAATAATTTTCACTTTTAGTACGTAAAAAAACTTTTTTAGACAATTTTTAATGACGTTAGTTTCAAACAAAAAGAATTGGATAGTTTCGCAAAAAAAAATTATTTTTCACTGTATGAAATGTCTTAGAAAAATTTTTTTGAAAAGACAATTTCTTTTCAATAATTTTCACTTTTAGTACGTAAAAAAACTTTCTTAGACAATTTTTAATGACGTTAGTTTCAAACAAAAAGAATTAGACAGTTTCGCAAAAAAAAAATTATTTTTTACTGTATGAAACGTCTTAGAAAAACTTTTGAAAATCTTTTTTGAAAAGAAAATTTTTTTCAATAATTTTCACTTTTAGTACGTAAAACAACTTTCTTAGACAATTTTTAATGACGTTAGTTTCAAACAAAAAGAATTAGACAGTTTCGCAAAAAAAAATTATTTTTCACTGTATGAAATGTCTTAGAAAAATTTTTGAAAATCTTTTTTGAAAAGAAAGTTTTTTTCAATAATTTTCACTTTTAGTACGTAAAAAAACTTTTTTAGACAATTTTCAATGACGTTAGTTTCAAACAAAAAGAATTGGATAGTTTCGCAAAAAAAAATCATTTTTCACTGTATGAAATGTCTTAGAAGAATTTTTTTGAAAAGACAATTTGTTTTCAATAATTTTCACTTTTAGTACGTAAAAAAACTTTCTTAGACAATTTTTAATGACGTTAGTTTCAAACAAAAAGAATTAGACAGTTTCGCAAAAAAAAATTATTTTTCACTGTATGAAATGTCTTAGAAAAATTTTTGAAAATTTTTTTTGAAAAGAAAATTTTTTTCAATAATTTTCACTTTTAGTACGTAAAAAAACTTTCTTAGACAATTTTTAATGACGTTAGATTCAAACAAAAAGAATTGGATAGTTTCGAAAAAAAAATTATTTTTCACTGTATGAAATGTCTTAGAAAAATTTTTTTGAAAAGACAACTTCTTTTCAATAATTTTCACTTTTAGTACGTAAAAAAACTTTCTTAGACAATTTTTAATGACGTTAGTTTCAAACAAAAAGAATTAGACAGTTTCGCAAAAAAAAAATTATTTTTTACTGTATGAAACGTCTTAGAAAAATTTTTGAAAATCTTTTTTGAAAAGAAAATTTTTTCAATAATTTTCACTTTTAGTACGTAAAAAAACTTTCTTAGACAATTTTTAATGACGTTAGTTTCAAACAAAAAGAATTAGACAGTTTCGCAAAAAAAAATTATTTTTCACTGTATGAAATGTCTTAGAAAAATTTTTGAAAATTTTTTTTGAAAAGAAAATTTTTTTCAATAATTTTCACTTTTAGTACGTAAAAAAACTTTTTTAAACAATTTTTAATGACGTTAGTTTCAAACAAAAAGAATTGGATAGTTTCGCAAAAAAAAATTATTTTTCACTGTATGGAACGTCTTAGAAAAGTTTTTTTGAAAAGACAATTTCTTTTCAATAATTTTCACTTTTAGTACGTAAAACAACTTTCTTAGACAATTTTTAATGACGTTAGTTTCAAACAAAAAGAATTGGATAGTTTCGCAAAAAAAAATTATCTTTCACTGTATGAAATGTCTTAGAAAAATTTTTTTGAAAAGACAATTTTTTTTCAGTAATTTTCACTTTTAGTACGTAAAAAAACTTTCTTAGACAATTTTTAATGACGTTAGTTTCAAACAAAAAGAATTAGACAGTTTCGCAAAAAAAAATTATTTTTCACTGTATGAAATGTCTTAGAAAAATTTTTGAAAATTTTTTTTGAAAAGAAAATTTTTTTCAATAATTTTTGCTTTTAGTACGTAAAAAAACTTTCTTAGACAATTTTTAATGACGTTAGTTTCAAACAAAAAGAATTAGACAGTTTCGCAAAAAAAAATTACTTTTCACTGTATGAAATGTCTTAGAAAAATTTTTGAAAATCTTTTTTGAAAAGAAAATTTTTTTCAATAATTTTCACTTTTAGTACGTAAAAAAACTTTTTTAGACACTTTTTAATGACGTTAGTTTCAAACAAAAAGAATTGGATAGTTTCGCAAAAAAAAATTATTTTTCACTGTATGAAATGTCTTAGAAAAATTTTTTTGAAAAGACAATTTCTTTTCAATAATTTTCACTTTTAGTACGTAAAAAAACTTTCTTAGACAATTTTTAATGACGTTAGTTTCAAACAAAAAGAATTAGACAGTTTCGCAAAAAAAAATTATTTTTCACTGTATGAAATGTCTTAGAAAAATTTTTGAAAATTTTTTTTGAAAAGAAAATTTTTTTCAATAATTTTCACTTTTAGTACGTAAAAAAACTTTCTTAGACAATTTTTAATGACGTTAGATTCAAACAAAAAGAATTGGATAGTTTCGAAAAAAAAATTATTTTTCACTGTATGAAATGTCTTAGAAAAATTTTTTTGAAAAGACAACTTCTTTTCAATAATTTTCACTTTTATTACGTAAAAAAACTTTCTTAGACAATTTTTAATGACGTTAGTTTCAAACAAAAAGAATTAGACAGTTTCGCAAAAAAAAAATTATTTTTTACTGTATGAAACGTCTTAGAAAAATTTTTGAAAATCTTTTTTGAAAAGAAAATTTTTTCAATAATTTTCACTTTTAGTACGTAAAAAAACTTTCTTAGACAATTTTTAATGACGTTAGTTTCAAACAAAAAGAATTAGACAGTTTCGCAAAAAAAATTATTTTTCACTGTATGAAATGTCTTAGAAAAATTTTTGAAAATTTTTTTTGAAAAGAAAATTTTTTTCAATAATTTTCACTTTTAGTACGTAAAAAAACTTTTTTAAACAATCTTTAATGACGTTAGTTTCAAACAAAAAGAATTGGATAGTTTCGCAAAAAAAAATTATTTTTCACTGTATGGAACGTCTTAGAAAAGTTTTTTTGAAAAGACAATTTCTTTTCAATAATTTTCACTTTTAGTACGTAAAACAACTTTCTTAGACAATTTTTAATGACGTTAGTTTCAAACAAAAAGAATTGGATAGTTTCGCAAAAAAAAATTATCTTTCACTGTATGAAATGTCTTAGAAAAATTTTTTTGAAAAGACAATTTTTTTTCAGTAATTTTCACTTTTAGTACGTAAAAAAACTTTCTTAGACAATTTTTAATGACGTTAGTTTCAAACAAAAAGAATTAGACAGTTTCGCAAAAAAAAATTATTTTTCACTGTATGAAATGTCTTAGAAAAATTTTTGAAAATTTTTTTTGAAAAGAAAATTTTTTTCAATAATTTTTGCTTTTAGTACGTAAAAAAACTTTCTTAGACAATTTTTAATGACGTTAGTTTCAAACAAAAAGAATTAGACAGTTTCGCAAAAAAAAATTACTTTTCACTGTATGAAATGTCTTAGAAAAATTTTTGAAAATCTTTTTTGAAAAGAAAATTTTTTTCAATAATTTTCACTTTTAGTACGTAAAAAAACTTTTTTAGACAATTTTTAATGACGTTAGTTTCAAACAAAAAGAATTGGATAGTTTCGCAAAAAAAAATTATTTTTCACTGTATGAAATGTCTTAGAAAAATTTTTTTGAAAAGACAATTTCTTTTCAATAATTTTCACTTTTAGTACGTAAAAAAACTTTCTTAGACAATTTTTAATGACGTTAGTTTCAAACAAAAAGAATTAGACAGTTTCGCAAAAAAAAAATTATTTTTTACTGTATGAAACGTCTTAGAAAAACTTTTGAAAATCTTTTTTGAAAAGAAAATTTTTTTCAATAATTTTCACTTTTAGTACGTAAAACAACTTTCTTAGACAATTTTTAATGACGTTAGTTTCAAACAAAAAGAATTAGACAGTTTCGCAAAAAAAAATTATTTTTCACTGTATGAAATGTCTTAGAAAAATTTTTGAAAATCTTTTTTGAAAAGAAAGTTTTTTTCAATAATTTTCACTTTTAGTACGTAAAAAAACTTTTTTAGACAATTTTCAATGACGTTAGTTTCAAACAAAAAGAATTGGATAGTTTCGCAAAAAAAAATCATTTTTCACTGTATGAAATGTCTTAGAAGAATTTTTTTGAAAAGACAATTTGTTTTCAATAATTTTCACTTTTAGTACGTAAAAAAACTTTCTTAGACAATTTTTAATGACGTTAGTTTCAAACAAAAAGAATTAGACAGTTTCGCAAAAAAAAATTATTTTTCACTGTATGAAATGTCTTAGAAAAATTTTTGAAAATTTTTTTTGAAAAGAAAATTTTTTTCAATAATTTTCACTTTTAGTACGTAAAAAAACTTTCTTAGACAATTTTTAATGACGTTAGATTCAAACAAAAAGAATTGGATAGTTTCGAAAAAAAAATTATTTTTCACTGTATGAAATGTCTTAGAAAAATTTTTTTGAAAAGACAACTTCTTTTCAATAATTTTCACTTTTAGTACGTAAAAAAACTTTCTTAGACAATTTTTAATGACGTTAGTTTCAAACAAAAAGAATTAGACAGTTTCGCAAAAAAAAAATTATTTTTTACTGTATGAAACGTCTTAGAAAAATTTTTGAAAATCTTTTTTGAAAAGAAAATTTTTTCAATAATTTTCACTTTTAGTACGTAAAAAAACTTTCTTAGACAATTTTTAATGACGTTAGTTTCAAACAAAAAGAATTAGACAGTTTCGCAAAAAAAAATTATTTTTCACTGTATGAAATGTCTTAGAAAAATTTTTGAAAATTTTTTTTGAAAAGAAAATTTTTTTCAATAATTTTCACTTTTAGTACGTAAAAAAACTTTTTTAAACAATTTTTAATGACGTTAGTTTCAAACAAAAAGAATTGGATAGTTTCGCAAAAAAAAATTATTTTTCACTGTATGGAACGTCTTAGAAAAGTTTTTTTGAAAAGACAATTTCTTTTCAATAATTTTCACTTTTAGTACGTAAAACAACTTTCTTAGACAATTTTTAATGACGTTAGTTTCAAACAAAAAGAATTGGATAGTTTCGCAAAAAAAAATTATCTTTCACTGTATGAAATGTCTTAGAAAAATTTTTTTGAAAAGACAATTTTTTTTCAGTAATTTTCACTTTTAGTACGTAAAAAAACTTTCTTAGACAATTTTTAATGACGTTAGTTTCAAACAAAAAGAATTAGACAGTTTCGCAAAAAAAAATTATTTTTCACTGTATGAAATGTCTTAGAAAAATTTTTGAAAATTTTTTTTGAAAAGAAAATTTTTTTCAATAATTTTTGCTTTTAGTACGTAAAAAAACTTTCTTAGACAATTTTTAATGACGTTAGTTTCAAACAAAAAGAATTAGACAGTTTCGCAAAAAAAAATTACTTTTCACTGTATGAAATGTCTTAGAAAAATTTTTGAAAATCTTTTTTGAAAAGAAAATTTTTTTCAATAATTTTCACTTTTAGTACGTAAAAAAACTTTTTTAGACAATTTTTAATGACGTTAGTTTCAAACAAAAAGAATTGGATAGTTTCGCAAAAAAAAATTATTTTTCACTGTATGAAATGTCTTAGAAAAATTTTTTTGAAAAGACAATTTCTTTTCAATAATTTTCACTTTTAGTACGTAAAAAAACTTTCTTAGACAATTTTTAATGACGTTAGTTTCAAACAAAAAGAATTAGACAGTTTCGCAAAAAAAAAATTATTTTTTACTGTATGAAACGTCTTAGAAAAACTTTTGAAAATCTTTTTTGAAAAGAAAATTTTTTTCAATAATTTTCACTTTTAGTACGTAAAACAACTTTCTTAGACAATTTTTAATGACGTTAGTTTCAAACAAAAAGAATTAGACAGTTTCGCAAAAAAAAATTATTTTTCACTGTATGAAATGTCTTAGAAAAATTTTTGAAAATCTTTTTTGAAAAGAAAGTTTTTTTCAATAATTTTCACTTTTAGTACGTAAAAAAACTTTTTTAGACAATTTTCAATGACGTTAGTTTCAAACAAAAAGAATTGGATAGTTTCGCAAAAAAAAATCATTTTTCACTGTATGAAATGTCTTAGAAGAATTTTTTTGAAAAGACAATTTGTTTTCAATAATTTTCACTTTTAGTACGTAAAAAAACTTTCTTAGACAATTTTTAATGACGTTAGTTTCAAACAAAAAGAATTAGACAGTTTCGCAAAAAAAAATTATTTTTCACTGTATGAAATGTCTTAGAAAAATTTTTGAAAATTTTTTTTGAAAAGAAAATTTTTTTCAATAATTTTCACTTTTAGTACGTAAAAAAACTTTCTTAGACAATTTTTAATGACGTTAGATTCAAACAAAAAGAATTGGATAGTTTCGAAAAAAAAATTATTTTTCACTGTATGAAATGTCTTAGAAAAATTTTTTTGAAAAGACAACTTCTTTTCAATAATTTTCACTTTTAGTACGTAAAAAAACTTTCTTAGACAATTTTTAATGACGTTAGTTTCAAACAAAAAGAATTAGACAGTTTCGCAAAAAAAAAATTATTTTTTACTGTATGAAACGTCTTAGAAAAATTTTTGAAAATCTTTTTTGAAAAGAAAATTTTTTCAATAATTTTCACTTTTAGTACGTAAAAAAACTTTCTTAGACAATTTTTAATGACGTTAGTTTCAAACAAAAAGAATTAGACAGTTTCGCAAAAAAAAATTATTTTTGACTGTATGAAATGTCTTAGAAAAATTTTTGAAAATTTTTTTTGAAAAGAAAATTTTTTTCAATAATTTTCACTTTTAGTACGTAAAAAAACTTTTTTAAACAATTTTTAATGACGTTAGTTTCAAACAAAAAGAATTGGATAGTTTCGCAAAAAAAAATTATTTTTCACTGTATGGAACGTCTTAGAAAAGTTTTTTTGAAAAGACAATTTCTTTTCAATAATTTTCACTTTTAGTACGTAAAACAACTTTCTTAGACAATTTTTAATGACGTTAGTTTCAAACAAAAAGAATTGGATAGTTTCGCAAAAAAAAATTATCTTTCACTGTATGAAATGTCTTAGAAAAATTTTTTTGAAAAGACAATTTTTTTTCAGTAATTTTCACTTTTAGTACGTAAAAAAACTTTCTTAGACAATTTTTAATGACGTTAGTTTCAAACAAAAAGAATTAGACAGTTTCGCAAAAAAAAATTATTTTTCACTGTATGAAATGTCTTAGAAAAATTTTTGAAAATTTTTTTTGAAAAGAAAATTTTTTTCAATAATTTTTGCTTTTAGTACGTAAAAAAACTTTCTTAGACAATTTTTAATGACGTTAGTTTCAAACAAAAAGAATTAGACAGTTTCGCAAAAAAAAATTACTTTTCACTGTATGAAATGTCTTAGAAAAATTTTTGAAAATCTTTTTTGAAAAGAAAATTTTTTTCAATAATTTTCACTTTTAGTACGTAAAAAAACTTTTTTAGATACTTTTTAATGACGTTAGTTTCAAACAAAAAGAATTGGATAGTTTCGCAAAAAAAAATTATTTTTCACTGTATGAAATGTCTTAGAAAAATTTTTTTGAAAAGACAATTTCTTTTCAATAATTTTCACTTTTAGTACGTAAAAAAACTTTCTTAGACAATTTTTAATGACGTTAGTTTCAAACAAAAAGAATTAGACAGTTTCGCAAAAAAAAATTATTTTTCACTGTATGAAATGTCTTAGAAAAATTTTTGAAAATTTTTTTTGAAAAGAAAATTTTTTTCAATAATTTTCACTTTTAGTACGTAAAAAAACTTTCTTAGACAATTTTTAATGACGTTAGATTCAAACAAAAAGAATTGGATAGTTTCGAAAAAAAAATTATTTTTCACTGTATGAAATGTCTTAGAAAAGTTTTTTTGAAAAGACAACTTCTTTTCAATAATTTTCACTTTTAGTACGTAAAAAAACTTTCTTAGACAATTTTTAATGACGTTAGTTTCAAACAAAAAGAATTAGACAGTTTCGCAAAAAAAAATTATTTTTCACTGTATGAAATGTCTTAGAAAAATTTTTGAAAATTTTTTTTGAAAAGAAAATTTTTTTCAATAATTTTCACTTTTAGTACGTAAGAAAACTTTCTTAGACAATTTTTAATGACGTTAGTTTCAAACAAAAAGAATTAGACAGTTTCGCAAAAAAAAATTATTTTTCACTGTATGAAATGTCTTAGAAAATTTTTTTTGAAAAGACAATTTTTTTTTAATAATTTTCACTTTTAGTACGTAAAAAACTTTCTTAGACAATTTTTAAAGACGTTAGTTTCAAACAAAAAGATTCAGACAGTTTCGCTAAAAAAAATTATTTTTCACTGTATGAAATGTCTTAGAAAAATTTTTGAAAATTTTTTTTGAAAAGACAATTTTTTTCAATAATTTTCACTTTTAGTACGTAAAAAAACTTTCTTAGACAATTTTTAATGACGTTAGTTTCAAACAAAAAGAATTAGACAGTTTCGCAAAAAAAAATTATTTTTCACTGTATGAAATGTCTTAGAATAATTTTTGAAAATTTTTTTTGAAAAGAAAATTTTTTTCAATAATTTTCACTTTTAGTACGTAAAAAAACTTTCTTAGACAATTTTTAATGACGTTAGTTTCAACCAAAAAGAATTAGACAGTTTTGCAAAAAAAAATTATTTTTCACTGTATGAAATGTCTTAGAAAAATTTTTTTGAAAAGACAATTTTTTTTCAATAATTTTCACTTTTAGTACGTAAAAAAACTTTCTTAGACAATTTTTAATGACGTTAGTTTCAAACAAAAAGAATTAGACAGTTTCGCAAAAAAAAAATATTTTTCACTGTATGAAATGTCTTAGAATAATTTTTGAAAATTTTTTTTGAAAAGAAAATTTTTTTCAATATTTTTCACTTTTAGTACGTAAAAAACTTTCTTAGACAATTTTTAATGACGTTAGTTTCAACCAAAAAGAATTAGACAGTTTTGCAAAAAAAAATATTTTTCACTGTATGAAATGTCTTAGAATAATTTTTGAAAAAAATTTTCGAAAAAATAATTTTTTTTTGATAATCAAAACTTTTTGTGTGGGATAAAATTTCTTAGGCCATTTACAATAACTTTAGTAAAAAAAAAAAATTAAAGTGCGACTTTAACTTAAAATATACGCTATCTCCTTAAATAAAGCAGCTACGAAGCTCTCAATGCAGGTATAAGCAAATCAATGAACTTTTATTAATTGACAATTTTTTAACTTGAAACCAAGTTTTAGTGGTGCTAACATGTTTTGGATTGATAAAACAATATTACTGAACATTAAAATAAACTTTTGCATTATGAAAAAGAACTTTGAAAAACATTCGTGTAAGTTCGTCAGTTCGTTTAATTCGTCACTTTTTCTGTTTCCCCTGGGGTGAAGTTATCCAAGTTCTACTGTATAAGCAATTCAATGAACATGTTTTGAGATGATAAAACAATATTACTGAACATAAAAATAAACTTTTGCAGTATGAAAAAAACTTTGAAAAATTTTGAAAAAAATTTTTGTTCAATGAGTTATGAAATGTCTTATAAAAAATTTTACAAACGATTTTAAATTTTTTCAATAATGTTCACTTTTCGTACGTAAAAAAACTTTCTTAGACAATTTTTAATGACGTTAGTTTCAAACAAAAAGAATTAGACAGTTTCGCAAAAAAAAAATTATTTTTTACTGTATGAAACGTCTTAGAAAAACTTTTGAAAATCTTTTTTGAAAAGAAAATTTTTTTCAATAATTTTCACTTTTAGTACGTAAAACAACTTTCTTAGACAATTTTTAATGACGTTAGTTTCAAACAAAAAGAATTAGACAGTTTCGCAAAAAAAAATTATTTTTCACTGTATGAAATGTCTTAGAAAAATTTTTGAAAATCTTTTTTGAAAAGAAAATTTTTTTCAATAATTTTCACTTTTAGTACGTAAAAAAACTTTCTTAGACAATTTTTAATGACGTTAGTTTCAAACAAAAAGAATTAGACAGTTTCGCAAAAAAAAACTATTTTTCACTGTATGAAATGTCTTAGAAAGATTTTTGAAAATTTTTTTTGAAAAGAAAGTTTTTTTCAATAATTTTCACTTTTAGTACGTAAAAAAACTTTTTTAGACAATTTTCAATGACTTTAGTTTCAAACAAAAAGAATTGGATAGTTTCGCAAAAAAAAATTATTTTTCACTGTATGAAATGTCTTAGAAGAATTTTTTTGAAAAGACAATTTTTTTTCAATAATTTTCACTTTTAGTACGTAAAAAAACTTTCTTAGACAATTTTTAATGACGTTAGTTTCAAACAAAAAGAATTAGACAGTTTCGCAAAAAAAAATTATTTTTCACTGTATGAAATGTCTTAGAAAAATTTTTGAAAATTTTTTTTGAAAAGAAAATTTTTTTCAATAATTTTCACTTTTAGTACGTAAGAAAACTTTCTTAGACAATTTTTAATGACGTTAGTTTCAAACAAAAAGAATTAGACAGTTTCGCAAAAAAAAACTATATTTCACTGTATGAAATGTCTTAGAAAATTTTTTTTGAAAAGACAATTTTTTTTCAATAATTTTCACTTTTAGTACGTGAAAAACTTTCTTAGACAATTTTTAAAGACGTTAGTTTCAAACAAAAAGATTCAGACAGTTTCGCAAAAAAAAATTATTTTTCACTGTATGAAATGTCTTAGAAAAATTTTTGAAAATTTTTTTTGAAAAGAAAATTTTTTTCAATAATTTTCACTTTTAGTACGTAAAAAAACTTTCTTAGACAATTTTTAATGACGTTAGTTTCAAACAAAAAGAATTAGACAGTTTCGCAAAAAAAAATTATTTTTCACTGTATGAAATGTCTTAGAATAATTTTTGAAAATTTTTTTTGAAAAGAAAATTTTTTTCAATAATTTTCACTTTTAGTACGTAAGAAAACTTTCTTAGACAATTTTTAATGACGTTAGTTTCAAACAAAAAGAATTAGACAGTTTCGCAAAAAAAAATTATTTTTCACTGTATGAAATGTCTTAGAAAATTTTTTTTGAAAAGACAATTTTTTTTCAATAATTTTCACTTTTAGTACGTGAAAAACTTTCTTAGACAATTTTTAAAGACGTTAGTTTCAAACAAAAAGATTCAGACAGTTTCGCAAAAAAAATTTATTTTTCACTGTATGAAATGTCTTAGAAAAATTTTTGAAAATTTTTTTTGAAAAGACAATTTTTTTCAATAATTTTCACTTTTAGTACGTAAAAAAACTTTCTTAGACAATTTTTAATGACGTTAGTTTCAAACAAAAAGAATTAGACAGTTTCGCAAAAAAAAATTATTTTTCACTGTATGAAATGTCTTAGAATAATTTTTGAAAATTTTTTTTGAAAAGAAAATTTTTTTCAATAATTTTCACTTTTAGTACGTAAAAAAACTTTCTTAGACAATTTTTAATGACGTTAGTTTCAACCAAAAAGAATTAGACAGTTTTGCAAAAAAAAATTATTTTTCACTGTATGAAATGTCTTAGAAAAATTTTTTTGAAAAGACAATTTTTTTTCAATAATTTTCACTTTTAGTACGTAAAAAAACTTTCTTAGACAATTTTTAATGACGTTAGTTTCAAACAAAAAGAATTAGACAGTTTCGCAAAAAAAAAATATTTTTCACTGTATGAAATGTCTTAGAATAATTTTTGAAAATTTTTTTTGAAAAGAAAATTTTTTTCAATATTTTTCACTTTTAGTACGTAAAAAACTTTCTTAGACAATTTTTAATGACGTTAGTTTCAACCAAAAAGAATTAGACAGTTTTGCAAAAAAAAATATTTTTCACTGTATGAAATGTCTTAGAATAATTTTTGAAAAAAATTTTCGAAAAAATAATTTTTTTTTGATAATCAAAACTTTTTGTGTGGGATAAAATTTCTTAGGCCATTTACAATAACTTTAGTAAAAAAAAAAAATTAAAGTGCGACTTTAACTTAAAATATACGCTATCTCCTTAAATAAAGCAGCTACGAAGCTCTCAATGCAGGTAAAAGCAAATCAATGAACTTTTATTAATTGACAATTTTTTAACTTGAAACCAAGTTTTAGTGGTGCTAACATGTTTTGGATTGATAAAACAATATTACTGAACATTAAAATAAACTTTTGCATTATGAAAAAGAACTTTGAAAAACATTCGTGTAAGTTCGTCAGTTCGTTTAATTCGTCACTTTTTCTGTTTCCCCTGGGGTGAAGTTATCCAAGTTCTACTGTATAAGCAATTCAATGAACATGTTTTGAGATGATAAAACAATATTACTGAACATAAAAATAAACTTTTGCAGTATGAAAAAAACTTTGAAAAATTTTGAAAAAAATTTTTGTTCAATGAGTTATGAAATGTCTTATAAAAAATTTTACAAACGATTTTAAATTTTTTCAATAATGTTCACTTTTCGTACGTAAAAAAACTTTCTTAGACAATTTTTAATGACGTTAGTTTCAAACAAAAAGAATTGGATAGTTTCGCAAAAAAAAATTATTTTTCACTGTTTGAAATGTCTGAGAAAAATTTTTTTGAAAAGACAATTTTTTTTCAATAATTTTCACTTTTAGTACGTAAAAAAACTTTCTTAGACAATTTTTAATGACGTTAGTTTCAAACAAAAAGAATTAGACAGTTCGCAAAAAAAAATTATTTTTCACTGTATGAAATGTCTTAGAAAATTTTTTTTGAAAAGACAATTTTTTTTCAATAATTTTCACTTTTAGTACGGAAGAAAACTTTCTTAGACAATTTTTAATGACGTTAGTTTCAAACAAAAAGAATTAGACAGTTTCGCAAAAAAAAATTATTTTTCACTGTATGAAATGTTTTAGAAAAATTTTTGAAAATTTTTTTTTAAAAGAAAATTTTTTTCAATAATTTTCACTTTTAGTACGTAAGAAAACTTTCTTAGACAATTTTTAATGACGTTAGTTTCAAACAAAAAGAATTAGACAGTTTCGCAAAAAAAAATTATTTTTCACTGTATGAATAATGTCTTAGAAAATTTTTGAAAATTTTTTTTGAAAAAAAAATTTTTTTCAATAATTTTCACTTTTAGTACGTAAGAAAACTTTCTTAGACAATTTTTAATGACGTTAGTTTCAAACAAAAAGAATTGGATAGTTTCGCAAAAAAAAATTATTTTTCACTGTATGAAATGTCTTAGAAAAATTTTTTTGAAAAGACAATTTCTTTTCAATAATTTTCACTTTTAGTACGTAAAAAAACTTTCTTAGACAATTTTTAATGACGTTAGTTTCAAACAAAAAGAATTAGACAGTTTCGCAAAAAAAAATTATTTTTCACTGTATGAAATGTCTTAGAAAAATTTTTGAAAATTTTTTTTGAAAAGAAAATTTTTTTCAATAATTTTCACTTTTAGTACGTAAAAAAACTTTCTTAGACAATTTTTAATGACGTTAGATTCAAACAAAAAGAATTGGATAGTTTCGAAAAAAAAATTATTTTTCACTGTATGAAATGTCTTAGAAAAATTTTTTTGAAAAGACAACTTCTTTTCAATAATTTTCACTTTTAGTACGTAAAAAAACTTTCTTAGACAATTTTTAATGACGTTAGTTTCAAACAAAAAGAATTAGACAGTTTCGCAAAAAAAAAATTATTTTTTACTGTATGAAACGTCTTAGAAAAATTTTTGAAAATCTTTTTTGAAAAGAAAATTTTTTCAATAATTTTCACTTTTAGTACGTAAAAAAACTTTCTTAGACAATTTTTAATGACGTTAGTTTCAAACAAAAAGAATTAGACAGTTTCGCAAAAAAAATTATTTTTCACTGTATGAAATGTCTTAGAAAAATTTTTGAAAATTTTTTTTGAAAAGAAAATTTTTTTCAATAATTTTCACTTTTAGTACGTAAAAAAACTTTTTTAAACAATCTTTAATGACGTTAGTTTCAAACAAAAAGAATTGGATAGTTTCGCAAAAAAAAATTATTTTTCACTGTATGGAACGTCTTAGAAAAGTTTTTTTGAAAAGACAATTTCTTTTCAATAATTTTCACTTTTAGTACGTAAAACAACTTTCTTAGACAATTTTTAATGACGTTAGTTTCAAACAAAAAGAATTGGATAGTTTCGCAAAAAAAAATTATCTTTCACTGTATGAAATGTCTTAGAAAAATTTTTTTGAAAAGACAATTTTTTTTCAGTAATTTTCACTTTTAGTACGTAAAAAAACTTTCTTAGACAATTTTTAATGACGTTAGTTTCAAACAAAAAGAATTAGACAGTTTCGCAAAAAAAAATTATTTTTCACTGTATGAAATGTCTTAGAAAAATTTTTGAAAATTTTTTTTGAAAAGAAAATTTTTTTCAATAATTTTTGCTTTTAGTACGTAAAAAAACTTTCTTAGACAATTTTTAATGACGTTAGTTTCAAACAAAAAGAATTAGACAGTTTCGCAAAAAAAAATTACTTTTCACTGTATGAAATGTCTTAGAAAAATTTTTGAAAATCTTTTTTGAAAAGAAAATTTTTTTCAATAATTTTCACTTTTAGTACGTAAAAAAACTTTTTTAGACAATTTTTAATGACGTTAGTTTCAAACAAAAAGAATTGGATAGTTTCGCAAAAAAAAATTATTTTTCACTGTATGAAATGTCTTAGAAAAATTTTTTTGAAAAGACAATTTCTTTTCAATAATTTTCACTTTTAGTACGTAAAAAAACTTTCTTAGACAATTTTTAATGACGTTAGTTTCAAACAAAAAGAATTAGACAGTTTCGCAAAAAAAAAATTATTTTTCACTGTATGAAACGTCTTAGAAAAACTTTTGAAAATCTTTTTTGAAAAGAAAATTTTTTTCAATAATTTTCACTTTTAGTACGTAAAACAACTTTCTTAGACAATTTTTAATGACGTTAGTTTCAAACAAAAAGAATTAGACAGTTTCGCAAAAAAAAATTATTTTTCACTGTATGAAATGTCTTAGAAAAATTTTTGAAAATCTTTTTTGAAAAGAAAGTTTTTTTCAATAATTTTCACTTTTAGTACGTAAAAAAACTTTTTTAGACAATTTTCAATGACGTTAGTTTCAAACAAAAAGAATTGGATAGTTTCGCAAAAAAAAATCATTTTTCACTGTATGAAATGTCTTAGAAGAATTTTTTTGAAAAGACAATTTTTTTTCAATAATTTTCACTTTTAGTACGTAAAAAAACTTTCTTAGACAATTTTTAATGACGTTAGTTTCAAACAAAAAGAATTAGACAGTTTCGCAAAAAAAAATTATTTTTCACTGTATGAAATGTCTTAGAAAAATTTTTGAAAATTTTTTTTGAAAAGAAAATTTTTTTCAATAATTTTCACTTTTAGTACGTAAAAAAACTTTCTTAGACAATTTTTAATGACGTTAGATTCAAACAAAAAGAATTGGATAGTTTCGAAAAAAAAATTATTTTTCACTGTATGAAATGTCTTAGAAAAATTTTTTTGAAAAGACAACTTCTTTTCAATAATTTTCACTTTTAGTACGTAAAAAAACTTTCTTAGACAATTTTTAATGACGTTAGTTTCAAACAAAAAGAATTAGACAGTTTCGCAAAAAAAAAATTATTTTTTACTGTATGAAACGTCTTAGAAAAATTTTTGAAAATCTTTTTTGAAAAGAAAATTTTTTCAATAATTTTCACTTTTAGTACGTAAAAAAACTTTCTTAGACAATTTTTATGACGTTAGTTTCAAACAAAAAGAATTAGACAGTTTCGCAAAAAAAAATTATTTTTCACTGTATGAAATGTCTTAGAAAAATTTTTGAAAATTTTTTTTGAAAAGAAAATTTTTTTCAATAATTTTCACTTTTAGTACGTAAAAAAACTTTTTTAAACAATTTTTAATGACGTTAGTTTCAAACAAAAAGAATTGGATAGTTTCGCAAAAAAAAATTATTTTTCACTGTATGGAACGTCTTAGAAAAGTTTTTTTGAAAAGACAATTTCTTTTCAATAATTTTCACTTTTAGTACGTAAAACAACTTTCTTAGACAATTTTTAATGACGTTAGTTTCAAACAAAAAGAATTGGATAGTTTCGCAAAAAAAAATTATCTTTCACTGTATGAAATGTCTTAGAAAAATTTTTTTGAAAAGACAATTTTTTTTCAGTAATTTTCACTTTTAGTACGTAAAAAAACTTTCTTAGACAATTTTTAATGACGTTAGTTTCAAACAAAAAGAATTAGACAGTTTCGCAAAAAAAAATTATTTTTCACTGTATGAAATGTCTTAGAAAAATTTTTGAAAATTTTTTTTGAAAAGAAAATTTTTTTCAATAATTTTTGCTTTTAGTACGTAAAAAAACTTTCTTAGACAATTTTTAATGACGTTAGTTTCAAACAAAAAGAATTAGACAGTTTCGCAAAAAAAAATTACTTTTCACTGTATGAAATGTCTTAGAAAAATTTTTGAAAATCTTTTTTGAAAAGAAAATTTTTTTCAATAATTTTCACTTTTAGTACGTAAAAAAACTTTTTTAGACACTTTTTAATGACGTTAGTTTCAAACAAAAAGAATTGGATAGTTTCGCAAAAAAAAATTATTTTTTACTGTATGAAATGTCTTAGAAAAATTTTTTTGAAAAGACAATTTCTTTTCAATAATTTTCACTTTTAGTACGTAAAAAAACTTTCTTAGACAATTTTTAATGACGTTAGTTTCAAACAAAAAGAATTAGACAGTTTCGCAAAAAAAAATTATTTTTCACTGTATGAAATGTCTTAGAAAAATTTTTGAAAATTTTTTTTGAAAAGAAAATTTTTTTCAATAATTTTCACTTTTAGTACGTAAAAAAACTTTCTTAGACAATTTTTAATGACGTTAGATTCAAACAAAAAGAATTGGATAGTTTCGAAAAAAAAATTATTTTTCACTGTATGAAATGTCTTAGAAAAATTTTTTTGAAAAGACAACTTCTTTTCAATAATTTTCACTTTTAGTACGTAAAAAAACTTTCTTAGACAATTTTTAATGACGTTAGTTTCAAACAAAAAGAATTAGACAGTTTCGCAAAAAAAAATTATTTTTCACTGTATGAAATGTCTTAGAAAAATTTTTGAAAATTTTTTTTGAAAAGAAAATTTTTTTCAATAATTTTCACTTTTAGTACGTAAGAAAACTTTCTTAGACAATTTTTAATGACGTTAGTTTCAAACAAAAAGAATTAGACAGTTTCGCAAAAAAAAATTATTTTTCACTGTATGAAATGTCTTAGAAAATTTTTTTTGAAAAGACAATTTTTTTTCAATAATTTTCACTTTTAGTACGTAAAAAACTTTCTTAGACAATTTTTAAAGACGTTAGTTTCAAACAAAAAGATTCAGACAGTTTCGCAAAAAAAAATTATTTTTCACTGTATGAAATGTCTTAGAAAAATTTTTGAAAATTTTTTTTGAAAAGACAATTTTTTTCAATAATTTTCACTTTTAGTACGTAAAAAAACTTTCTTAGACAATTTTTAATGACGTTAGTTTCAAACAAAAAGAATTAGACAGTTTCGCAAAAAAAAATTATTTTTCACTGTATGAAATGTCTTAGAATAATTTTTGAAAATTTTTTTTGAAAAGAAAATTTTTTTCAATAATTTTCACTTTTAGTACGTAAAAAAACTTTCTTAGACAATTTTTAATGACGTTAGTTTCAACCAAAAAGAATTAGACAGTTTTGCAAAAAAAAATTATTTTTCACTGTATGAAATGTCTTAGAAAAATTTTTGAAAATTTTTTTTGAAAAGAAAATTTTTTTCAATAATTTTCACTTTTAGTACGTAAAAAAACTTTCTTAGACAATTTTTAATGACGTTAGATTCAAACAAAAAGAATTGGATAGTTTCGAAAAAAAAATTATTTTTCACTGTATGAAATGTCTTAGAAAAATTTTTTTGAAAAGACAACTTCTTTTCAATAATTTTCACTTTTAGTACGTAAAAAAACTTTCTTAGACAATTTTTAATGACGTTAGTTTCAAACAAAAAGAATTAGACAGTTTCGCAAAAAAAAAATTATTTTTTACTGTATGAAACGTCTTAGAAAAATTTTTGAAAATCTTTTTTGAAAAGAAAATTTTTTCAATAATTTTCACTTTTAGTACGTAAAAAAACTTTCTTAGACAATTTTTAATGACGTTAGTTTCAAACAAAAAGAATTAGACAGTTTCGCAAAAAAAAATTATTTTTCACTGTATGAAATGTCTTAGAAAAATTTTTGAAAATTTTTTTTGAAAAGAAAATTTTTTTCAATAATTTTCACTTTTAGTACGTAAAAAAACTTTTTTAAACAATTTTTAATGACGTTAGTTTCAAACAAAAAGAATTGGATAGTTTCGCAAAAAAAAATTATTTTTCACTGTATGGAACGTCTTAGAAAAGTTTTTTTGAAAAGACAATTTCTTTTCAATAATTTTCACTTTTAGTACGTAAAACAACTTTCTTAGACAATTTTTAATGACGTTAGTTTCAAACAAAAAGAATTGGATAGTTTCGCAAAAAAAAATTATCTTTCACTGTATGAAATGTCTTAGAAAAATTTTTTTGAAAAGACAATTTTTTTTCAGTAATTTTCACTTTTAGTACGTAAAAAAACTTTCTTAGACAATTTTTAATGACGTTAGTTTCAAACAAAAAGAATTAGACAGTTTCGCAAAAAAAAATTATTTTTCACTGTATGAAATGTCTTAGAAAAATTTTTGAAAATTTTTTTTGAAAAGAAAATTTTTTTCAATAATTTTTGCTTTTAGTACGTAAAAAAACTTTCTTAGACAATTTTTAATGACGTTAGTTTCAAACAAAAAGAATTAGACAGTTTCGCAAAAAAAAATTACTTTTCACTGTATGAAATGTCTTAGAAAAATTTTTGAAAATCTTTTTTGAAAAGAAAATTTTTTTCAATAATTTTCACTTTTAGTACGTAAAAAAACTTTTTTAGACACTTTTTAATGACGTTAGTTTCAAACAAAAAGAATTGGATAGTTTCGCAAAAAAAAATTATTTTTCACTGTATGAAATGTCTTAGAAAAATTTTTTTGAAAAGACAATTTCTTTTCAATAATTTTCACTTTTAGTACGTAAAAAAACTTTCTTAGACAATTTTTAATGACGTTAGTTTCAAACAAAAAGAATTAGACAGTTTCGCAAAAAAAAATTATTTTTCACTGTATGAAATGTCTTAGAAAAATTTTTGAAAATTTTTTTTGAAAAGAAAATTTTTTTCAATAATTTTCACTTTTAGTACGTAAAAAAACTTTCTTAGACAATTTTTAATGACGTTAGATTCAAACAAAAAGAATTGGATAGTTTCGAAAAAAAAATTATTTTTCACTGTATGAAATGTCTTAGAAAAATTTTTTTGAAAAGACAACTTCTTTTCAATAATTTTCACTTTTAGTACGTAAAAAAACTTTCTTAGACAATTTTTAATGACGTTAGTTTCAAACAAAAAGAATTAGACAGTTTCGCAAAAAAAAATTATTTTTCACTGTATGAAATGTCTTAGAAAAATTTTTGAAAATTTTTTTTGAAAAGAAAATTTTTTTCAATAATTTTCACTTTTAGTACGTAAGAAAACTTTCTTAGACAATTTTTAATGACGTTAGTTTCAAACAAAAAGAATTAGATAGTTTCGCAAAAAAAAATTATTTTTCACTGTATGAAATGTCTTAGAAAATTTTTTTTGAAAAGACAATTTTTTTTTAATAATTTTCACTTTTAGTACGTAAAAAACTTTCTTAGACAATTTTTAAAGACGTTAGTTTCAAACAAAAAGATTCAGACAGTTTCGCAAAAAAAAATTATTTTTCACTGTATGAAATGTCTTAGAAAAATTTTTGAAAATTTTTTTTGAAAAGACAATTTTTTTCAATAATTTTCACTTTTAGTACGTAAAAAAACTTTCTTAGACAATTTTTAATGACGTTAGTTTCAAACAAAAAGAATTAGACAGTTTCGCAAAAAAAAATTATTTTTCACTGTATGAAATGTCTTAGAATAATTTTTGAAAATTTTTTTTGAAAAGAAAATTTTTTTCAATAATTTTCACTTTTAGTACGTAAAAAAACTTTCTTAGACAATTTTTAATGACGTTAGTTTCAACCAAAAAGAATTAGACAGTTTTGCAAAAAAAAATTATTTTTCACTGTATGAAATGTCTTAGAAAAATTTTTTTGAAAAGACAATTTCTTTTCAATAATTTTCACTTTTAGTACGTAAAAAAACTTTCTTAGACAATTTTTAATGACGTTAGTTTCAAACAAAAAGAATTAGACAGTTTCGCAAAAAAAAAATATTTTTCACTGTATGAAATGTCTTAGAATAATTTTTGAAAATTTTTTTTGAAAAGAAAATTTTTTTCAATATTTTTCATTTTTAGTACGTAAAAAACTTTCTTAGACAATTTTTAATGACGTTAGTTTCAACCAAAAAGAATTAGACAGTTTTGCAAAAAAAAATATTTTTCACTGTATGAAATGTCTTAGAATAATTTTTGAAAAAAATTTTCGAAAAAATAATTTTTTTTTGATAATCAAAACTTTTTGTGTGGGATAAAATTTCTTAGGCCATTTACAATAACTTTAGTAAAAAAAAAAAATTAAAGTGCGACTTTAACTTAAAATATACGCTATCTCCTTAAATAAAGCAGCTACGAAGCTCTCAATGCAGGTATAAGCAAATCAATGAACTTTTATTAATTGACAATTTTTTAACTTGAAACCAAGTTTTAGTGGTGCTAACATGTTTTGGATTGATAAAACAATATTACTGAACATTAAAATAAACTTTTGCATTATGAAAAAGAACTTTGAAAAACATTCGTGTAAGTTCGTCAGTTCGTTTAATTCGTCACTTTTTCTGTTTCCCCTGGGGTGAAGTTATCCAAGTTCTACTGTATAAGCAATTCAATGAACATGTTTTGAGATGATAAAACAATATTACTGAACATAAAAATAAACTTTTGCAGTATGAAAAAAACTTTGAAAAATTTTGAAAAAAATTTTTGTTCAATGAGTTATGAAATGTCTTATAAAAAATTTTACAAACGATTTTAAATTTTTTCAATAATGTTCACTTTTCGTACGTAAAAAAACTTTCTTAGACAATTTTTAATGACGTTAGTTTCAAACAAAAAGAATTAGACAGTTTC
The DNA here is from genome assembly GCF_918807975.1 of Aplidium turbinatum. Taxonomy (NCBI): domain Eukaryota; kingdom Metazoa; phylum Chordata; class Ascidiacea; order Aplousobranchia; family Polyclinidae; genus Aplidium; species Aplidium turbinatum. Next base: position 565,378 of record NC_137486.1, read on the forward strand.
GCAAAAAAAAAATTATTTTTTACTGTATGAAACGTCTTAGAAAAACTTTTGAAAATCTTTTTTGAAAAGAAAATTTTTTTCAATAATTTTCACTTTTAGTACGTAAAACAACTTTCTTAGACAATTTTTAATGACGTTAGTTTCAAACAAAAAGAATTAGACAGTTTCGCAAAAAAAAATTATTTTTCACTGTATGAAATGTCTTAGAAAAATTTTTGAAAATCTTTTTTGAAAAGAAAATTTTTTTCAATAATTTTCACTTTTAGTACGTAAAAAAACTTTCTTAGACAATTTTTAATGACGTTAGTTTCAAACAAAAAGAATTAGACAGTTTCGCAAAAAAAAACTATTTTTCACTGTATGAAATGTCTTAGAAAGATTTTTGAAAATTTTTTTTGAAAAGAAAGTTTTTTTCAATAATTTTCACTTTTAGTACGTAAAAAAACTTTTTTAGACAATTTTCAATGACTTTAGTTTCAAACAAAAAGAATTGGATAGTTTCGCAAAAAAAAATTATTTTTCACTGTATGAAATGTCTTAGAAGAATTTTTTTGAAAAGACAATTTTTTTTCAATAATTTTCACTTTTAGTACGTAAAAAAACTTTCTTAGACAATTTTTAATGACGTTAGTTTCAAACAAAAAGAATTAGACAGTTTCGCAAAAAAAAATTATTTTTCACTGTATGAAATGTCTTAGAAAAATTTTTGAAAATTTTTTTTGAAAAGAAAATTTTTTTCAATAATTTTCACTTTTAGTACGTAAGAAAACTTTCTTAGACAATTTTTAATGACGTTAGTTTCAAACAAAAAGAATTAGACAGTTTCGCAAAAAAAAACTATTTTTCACTGTATGAAATGTCTTAGAAAATTTTTTTTGAAAAGACAATTTTTTTTCAATAATTTTCACTTTTAGTACGTGAAAAACTTTCTTAGACAATTTTTAAAGACGTTAGTTTCAAACAAAAAGATTCAGACAGTTTCGCAAAATAAAATTATTTTTCACTGTATGAAATGTCTTAGAAAAATTTTTGAAAATTTTTTTTGAAAAGACAATTTTTTTCAATAATTTTCACTTTTAGTACGTAAAAAAACTTTCTTAGACAATTTTTAATGACGTTAGTTTCAAACAAAAAGAATTAGACAGTTTCGCAAAAAAAAATTATTTTTCACTGTATGAAATGTCTTAGAATAATTTTTGAAAATTTTTTTTGAAAAGAAAATTTTTTTCAATAGTTTTCACTTTTAGTACGTAAGAAAACTTTCTTAGACAATTTTTAATGACGTTAGTTTCAAACAAAAAGAATTAGACAGTTTCGCAAAAAAAAATTATTTTTCACTGTATGAAATGTCTTAGAAAATTTTTTTTGAAAAGACAATTTTTTTTCAATAATTTTCACTTTTAGTACGTGAAAAACTTTCTTAGACAATTTTTAAAGACGTTAGTTTCAAACAAAAAGATTCAGACAGTTTCGCAAAAAAAATTTATTTTTCACTGTATGAAATGTCTTAGAAAAATTTTTGAAAATTTTTTTTGAAAAGACAATTTTTTTCAATAATTTTCACTTTTAGTACGTAAAAAAACTTTCTTAGACAATTTTTAATGACGTTAGTTTCAAACAAAAAGAATTAGACAGTTTCGCAAAAAAAAATTATTTTTCACTGTATGAAATGTCTTAGAATAATTTTTGAAAATTTTTTTTGAAAAGAAAATTTTTTTCAATAATTTTCACTTTTAGTACGTAAAAAAACTTTCTTAGACAATTTTTAATGACGTTAGTTTCAACCAAAAAGAATTAGACAGTTTTGCAAAAAAAAATTATTTTTCACTGTATGAAATGTCTTAGAAAAATTTTTTTGAAAAGACAATTTTTTTTCAATAATTTTCACTTTTAGTACGTAAAAAAACTTTTTTAGACAATTTTTAATGACGTTAGTTTCAAACAAAAAGAATTAGACAGTTTCGCAAAAAAAAAATATTTTTCACTGTATGAAATGTCTTAGAATAATTTTTGAAAATTTTTTTTGAAAAGAAAATTTTTTTCAATATTTTTCACTTTTAGTACGTAAAAAACTTTCTTAGACAATTTTTAATGACGTTAGTTTCAACCAAAAAGAATTAGACAGTTTTGCAAAAAAAAATATTTTTCACTGTATGAAATGTCTTAGAATAATTTTTGAAAAAAATTTTCGAAAAAATAATTTTTTTTTGATTATCAAAACTTTTTGTGTGGGATAAAATTTCTTAGGCCATTTACAATAACTTTAGTAAAAAAAAAAAATTAAAGTGCGACTTTAACTTAAAATATACGCTATCTCCTTAAATAAAGCAGCTACGAAGCTCTCAATGCAGGTAAAAGCAAATCAATGAACTTTTATTAATTGACAATTTTTTAACTTGAAACCAAGTTTTAGTGGTGCTAACATGTTTTGGATTGATAAAACAATATTACTGAACATTAAAATAAACTTTTGCATTATGAAAAAGAACTTTGAAAAACATTCGTGTAAGTTCGTCAGTTCGTTTAATTCGTCACTTTTTCTGTTTCCCCTTGGGTGAAGTTATCCAAGTTCTACTGTATAAGCAATTCAATGAACATGTTTTGAGATGATAAAACAATATTACTGAACATAAAAATAAACTTTTGCAGTATGAAAAAAACTTTGAAAAATTTTGAAAAAAATTTTTGTTCAATGAGTTATGAAATGTCTTATAAAAAATTTTACAAACGATTTTAAATTTTTTCAATAATGTTCACTTTTCGTACGTAAAAAAACTTTCTTAGACAATTTTTAATGACGTTAGTTTCAAACAAAAAGAATTGGATAGTTTCGCAAAAAAAAATTATTTTTCACTGTTTGAAATGTCTTAGAAAAATTTTTTTGAAAAGACAATTTTTTTTCAATAATTTTCACTTTTAGTACGTAAAAAAACTTTCTTAGACAATTTTTAATGACGTTAGTTTCAAACAAAAAGAATTAGACAGTTCGCAAAAAAAAATTATTTTTCACTGTATGAAATGTCTTAGAAAATTTTTTTTGAAAAGACAATTTTTTTTCAATAATTTTCACTTTTAGTACGGAAGAAAACTTTCTTAGACAATTTTTAATGACGTTAGTTTCAAACAAAAAGAATTAGACAGTTTCGCAAAAAAAAATTATTTTTCACTGTATGAAATGTTTTAGAAAAATTTTTGAAAATTTTTTTTGAAAAGAAAATTTTTTTCAATAATTTTCACTTTTAGTACGTAAGAAAACTTTCTTAGACAATTTTTAATGACGTTAGTTTCAAACAAAAAGAATTAGACAGTTTCGCAAAAAAAAATTATTTTTCACTGTATGAAATGTCTTAGAAAGTTTTTGAAAATTTTTTTTGAAAAAAAAATTTTTTTCAATAATTTTCACTTTTAGTACGTAAGAAAACTTTCTTAGACAATTTTTAATGACGTTAGTTTCAAACAAAAAGAATTGGATAGTTTCGCAAAAAAAAATTATTTTTCACTGTATGAAATGTCTTAGAAAAATTTTTTTGAAAAGACAATTTCTTTTCAATAATTTTCACTTTTAGTACGTAAAAAAACTTTCTTAGACAATTTTTAATGACGTTAGTTTCAAACAAAAAGAATTAGACAGTTTCGCAAAAAAAAATTATTTTTCACTGTATGAAATGTCTTAGAAAAATTTTTGAAAATTTTTTTTGAAAAGAAAATTTTTTTCAATAATTTTCACTTTTAGTACGTAAAAAAACTTTCTTAGACAATTTTTAATGACGTTAGATTCAAACAAAAAGAATTGGATAGTTTCGAAAAAAAAATTATTTTTCACTGTATGAAATGTCTTAGAAAAATTTTTTTGAAAAGACAACTTCTTTTCAATAATTTTCACTTTTAGTACGTAAAAAAACTTTCTTAGACAATTTTTAATGACGTTAGTTTCAAACAAAAAGAATTAGACAGTTTCGCAAAAAAAAAATTATTTTTTACTGTATGAAACGTCTTAGAAAAATTTTTGAAAATCTTTTTTGAAAAGAAAATTTTTTCAATAATTATCACTTTTAGTACGTAAAAAAACTTTCTTAGACAATTTTTAATGACGTTAGTTTCAAACAAAAAGAATTAGACAGTTTCGCAAAAAAAATTATTTTTCACTGTATGAAATGTCTTAGAAAAATTTTTGAAAATTTTTTTTGAAAAGAAAATTTTTTTCAATAATTTTCACTTTTAGTACGTAAAAAAACTTTTTTAAACAATCTTTAATGACGTTAGTTTCAAACAAAAAGAATTGGATAGTTTCGCAAAAAAAATTATTTTTCACTGTATGGAACGTCTTAGAAAAGTTTTTTTGAAAAGACAATTTCTTTTCAATAATTTTCACTTTTAGTACGTAAAACAACTTTCTTAGACAATTTTTAATGACGTTAGTTTCAAACAAAAAGAATTGGATAGTTTCGCAAAAAAAAATTATCTTTCACTGTATGAAATGTCTTAGAAAAATTTTTTTGAAAAGACAATTTTTTTTCAGTAATTTTCACTTTTAGTACGTAAAAAAACTTTCTTAGACAATTTTTAATGACGTTAGTTTCAAACAAAAAGAATTAGACAGTTTCGCAAAAAAAAATTATTTTTCACTGTATGAAATGTCTTAGAAAAATTTTTGAAAATTTTTTTTGAAAAGAAAATTTTTTTCAATAATTTTTGCTTTTAGTACGTAAAAAAACTTTCTTAGACAATTTTTAATGACGTTAGTTTCAAACAAAAAGAATTAGACAGTTTCGCAAAAAAAAATTACTTTTCACTGTATGAAATGTCTTAGAAAAATTTTTGAAAATCTTTTTTGAAAAGAAAATTTTTTTCAATAATTTTCACTTTTAGTACGTAAAAAAACTTTTTTAGACAATTTTTAATGACGTTAGTTTCAAACAAAAAGAATTGGATAGTTTCGCAAAAAAAAATTATTTTTCACTGTATGAAATGTCTTAGAAAAGTTTTTTTGAAAAGACAATTTCTTTTCAATAATTTTCACTTTTAGTACGTAAAAAAACTTTCTTAGACAATTTTTAATGACGTTAGTTTCAAACAAAAAGAATTAGACAGTTTCGCAAAAAAAAAATTATTTTTCACTGTATGAAACGTCTTAGAAAAACTTTTGAAAATCTTTTTTGAAAAGAAAATTTTTTTCAATAATTTTCACTTTTAGTACGTAAAACAACTTTCTTAGACAATTTTTAATGACGTTAGTTTCAAACAAAAAGAATTAGACAGTTTCGCAAAAAAAAATTATTTTTCACTGTATGAAATGTCTTAGAAAAATTTTTGAAAATCTTTTTTGAAAAGAAAGTTTTTTTCAATAATTTTCACTTTTAGTACGTAAAAAAACTTTTTTAGACAATTTTCAATGACGTTAGTTTCAAACAAAAAGAATTGGATAGTTTCGCAAAAAAAAATCATTTTTCACTGTATGAAATGTCTTAGAAGAATTTTTTTGAAAAGACAATTTTTTTTCAATAATTTTCACTTTTAGTACGTAAAAAAACTTTCTTAGACAATTTTTAATGACGTTAGTTTCAAACAAAAAGAATTAGACAGTTTCGCAAAAAAAAATTATTTTTCACTGTATGAAATGTCTTAGAAAAATTTTTGAAAATTTTTTTTGAAAAGAAAATTTTTTTCAATAATTTTCACTTTTAGTACGTAAAAAAACTTTCTTAGACAATTTTTAATGACGTTAGATTCAAACAAAAAGAATTGGATAGTTTCGAAAAAAAAATTATTTTTCACTGTATGAAATGTCTTAGAAAAATTTTTTTGAAAAGACAACTTCTTTTCAATAATTTTCACTTTTAGTACGTAAAAAAACTTTCTTAGACAATTTTTAATGACGTTAGTTTCAAACAAAAAGAATTAGACAGTTTCGCAAAAAAAAAATTATTTTTTACTGTATGAAACGTCTTAGAAAAATTTTTGAAAATCTTTTTTGAAAAGAAAATTTTTTCAATAATTTTCACTTTTAGTACGTAAAAAAACTTTCTTAGACAATTTTTAATGACGTTAGCTTCAAACAAAAAGAATTAGACAGTTTCGCAAAAAAAAATTATTTTTCACTGTATGAAATGTCTTAGAAAAATTTTTGAAAATTTTTTTTGAAAAGAAAATTTTTTTCAATAATTTTCACTTTTAGTACGTAAAAAAACTTTTTTAAACAATTTTTAATGACGTTAGTTTCAAACAAAAAGAATTGGATAGTTTCGCAAAAAAAAATTATTTTTCACTGTATGGAACGTCTTAGAAAAGTTTTTTTGAAAAGACAATTTCTTTTCAATAATTTTCACTTTTAGTACGTAAAACAACTTTCTTAGACAATTTTTAATGACGTTAGTTTCAAACAAAAAGAATTGGATAGTTTCGCAAAAAAAAATTATCTTTCACTGTATGAAATGTCTTAGAAAAATTTTTTTGAAAAGACAATTTTTTTTCAGTAATTTTCACTTTTAGTACGTAAAAAAACTTTCTTAGACAATTTTTAATGACGTTAGTTTCAAACAAAAAGAATTAGACAGTTTCGCAAAAAAAAATTATTTTTCACTGTATGAAATGTCTTAGAAAAATTTTTGAAAATTTTTTTTGAAAAGAAAATTTTTTTCAATAATTTTTGCTTTTAGTACGTAAAAAAACTTTCTTAGACAATTTTTAATGACGTTAGTTTCAAACAAAAAGAATTAGACAGTTTCGCAAAAAAAAATTACTTTTCACTGTATGAAATGTCTTAGAAAAATTTTTGAAAATCTTTTTTGAAAAGAAAATTTTTTTCAATAATTTTCACTTTTAGTACGTAAAAAAACTTTTTTAGACACTTTTTAATGACGTTAGTTTCAAACAAAAAGAATTCGATAGTTTCGCAAAAAAAAATTATTTTTTACTGTATGAAATGTCTTAGAAAAATTTTTTTGAAAAGACAATTTCTTTTCAATAATTTTCACTTTTAGTACGTAAAAAAACTTTCTTAGACAATTTTTAATGACGTTAGTTTCAAACAAAAAGAATTAGACAGTTTCGCAAAAAAAAATTATTTTTCACTGTATGAAATGTCTTAGAAAAATTTTTGAAAATTTTTTTTGAAAAGAAAATTTTTTTCAATAATTTTCACTTTTAGTACGTAAAAAAACTTTCTTAGACAATTTTTAATGACGTTAGATTCAAACAAAAAGAATTGGATAGTTTCGCAAAAAAAAATTATTTTTCACTGTATGAAATGTCTTAGAAAAATTTTTTTGAAAAGACAACTTCTTTTCAATAATTTTCACTTTTAGTACGTAAAAAAACTTTCTTAGACAATTTTTAATGACGTTAGTTTCAAACAAAAAGAATTAGACAGTTTCGCAAAAAAAAATTATTTTTCACTGTATGAAATGTCTTAGAAAAATTTTTGAAAATTTTTTTTGAAAAGAAAATTTTTTTCAATAATTTTCACTTTTAGTACGTAAGAAAACTTTCTTAGACAATTTTTAATGACGTTAGTTTCAAACAAAAAGAATTAGACAGTTTCGCAAAAAAAAATTATTTTTCACTGTATGAAATGTCTTAGAAAATTTTTTTTGAAAAGACAATTTTTTTTCAATAATTTTCACTTTTAGTACGTAAAAAACTTTCTTAGACAATTTTTAAAGACGTTAGTTTCAAACAAAAAGATTCAGACAGTTTCGCAAAAAAAAATTATTTTTCACTGTATGAAATGTCTTAGAAAAATTTTTGAAAATTTTTTTTGAAAAGACAATTTTTTTCAATAATTTTCACTTTTAGTACGTAAAAAAACTTTCTTAGACAATTTTTAATGACGTTAGTTTCAAACAAAAAGAATTAGACAGTTTCGCAAAAAAAAATTATTTTTCACTGTATGAAATGTCTTAGAATAATTTTTGAAAATTTTTTTTGAAAAGAAAATTTTTTTCAATAATTTTCACTTTTAGTACGTAAAAAAACTTTCTTAGACAATTTTTAATGACGTTAGTTTCAACCAAAAAGAATTAGACAGTTTTGCAAAAAAAAATTATTTTTCACTGTATGAAATGTCTTAGAAAAATTTTTTTGAAAAGACAATTTTTTTTCAATAATTTTCACTTTTAGTACGTAAAAAAACTTTCTTAGACAATTTTTAATGACGTTAGTTTCAAACAAAAAGAATTAGACAGTTTCGCAAAAAAAAAATATTTTTCACTGTATGAAATGTCTTAGAATAATTTTTGAAAATTTTTTTGAAAAGAAAATTTTTTTCAATATTTTTCACTTTTAGTACGTAAAAAACTTTCTTAGACAATTTTTAATGACGTTAGTTTCAACCAAAAAGAATTAGACAGTTTTGCAAAAAAAAATATTTTTCACTGTATGAAATGTCTTAGAATAATTTTTGAAAAAAATTTTCTAAAAAATAATTTTTTTTTGATAATCAAAACTTTTTGTGTGGGATAAAATTTCTTAGGCCATTTACAATAACTTTAGTAAAAAAAAAAAATTAAAGTGCGACTTTAACTTAAAATATACGCTATCTCCTTAAATAAAGCAGCTACGAAGCTCTCAATGCAGGTATAAGCAAATCAATGAACTTTTATTAATTGACAATTTTTTAACTTGAAACCAAGTTTTAGTGTTGCTAACATGTTTTGGATTGATAAAACAATATTACTGAACATTAAAATAAACTTTTGCATTATGAAAAAGAACTTTGAAAAACATTCGTGTAAGTTCGTCAGTTCGTTTAATTCGTCACTTTTTCTGTTTCCCCTTGGGTGAAGTTATCCAAGTTCTACTGTATAAGCAATTCAATGAACATGTTTTGAGATGATAAAACAATATTACTGAACATAAAAATAAACTTTTGCAGTATGAAAAAAACTTTGAAAAATTTTGAAAAAAATTTTTGTTCAATGAGTTATGAAATGTCTTATAAAAAATTTTACAAACGATTTTAAATTTTTTCAATAATGTTCACTTTTCGTACGTAAAAAAACTTTCTTAGACAATTTTTAATGACGTTAGTTTCAAACAAAAAGAATTGGATAGTTTCGCAAAAAAAAATTATTTTTCACTGTTTGAAATGTCTTAGAAAAATTTTTTTGAAAAGACAATTTTTTTTCAATAATTTTCACTTTTAGTACGTAAAAAAACTTTCTTAGACAATTTTTAATGACGTTAGTTTCAAACAAAAAGAATTAGACAGTTCGCAAAAAAAAATTATTTTTCACTGTATGAAATGTCTTAGAAAATTTTTTTTGAAAAGACAATTTTTTTTCAATAATTTTCACTTTTAGTACGGAAGAAAACTTTCTTAGACAATTTTTAATGACGTTAGTTTCAAACAAAAAGAATTGGATAGTTTCGCAAAAAAAATTTGTTTTTCACTGTATGAAATGTCTTAGAAAAGTTTTTTTAAAAAGAAAATTTTTTTTCAATAATTTTCACTTTTAGTACGTAAAAAAACTTTCTTAGACAATTTTTAATGACGTTAGTTTCAAACAAAAAGAATTAGACAGTTTCGCAAAAAAAATTATTTTTCACTGTATGAAATGTCTTAGAAAAATTTTTGAAAGTTTTTTTCAATAATTTTCACTTTTAGTACGTAAAACAACTTTCTTAGACAATTTTTGATGACGTTAGTTTCAAACAAAAAGAATTGGATAGTTTCGCAAAAAAAAATTATCTTTCACTGTATGAAATGTCTTAGAAAAATTTTTTTGAAAAGACAATTTTTTTTCAATAATTTTCACTTTTAGTACGTAAAAAAACTTTCTTAGACAACTTTTAATTACGTTAGTTTCAAACAAAAAGAATTAGACAGTTTCGCAAAAAAAAATTATTTTTCACTGTATGAAATGTCTTAGAAAAATTTTTGAAAATTTTTTTTGAAAAGAAAATTTTTTTCAATAATTTTCACTTTTAGTACGTAAAAAAACTTTCTTAGACAATTTTTAATGACGTTAGTTTTAAACAAAAAGAATTAGACAGTTTCGCAAAGAAAAATTATTTTTCACTGTATGAAATGTCTTAGAAAAGTTTTTGAAAAACTTTTTTGAAAAGAAAATTTTTTTCAATAATTTTCACTTTTAGTACGTAAAAAAACTTTTTTAGACAATTTTTAATGACGTTAGTTTCAAACAAAAAGAATTGGATAGTTTCGCAAAAAAAAAGTTATTTTTCACTGTATGGAATGTCTTAGAAAAATTTTTTTGAAAAGACAATTTCTTTTCAATAATTTTCACTTTCAGTACGTAAAAAAACTTTCTTAGACAATTTTTAATGACGTTAGTTTCAAACAAAAAGAATTGGATAGTTTCGCAAAAAAAAATTATTTTTCACTGTATGAAATGTCTTAGAAAAGTTTTTTTGAAAAGACAATTTTTTTTCAATAATTTTCACTTTTAGTACGTAAAAAACTTTCTTAGACAATTTTTAATGACGTTAGTTTCAAACAAAAAGAATTAGACAGTTTCGCAAAAAAAAATTATTTTTCACTGTATGAAATGTCTTGGAAAAATTTTTGAAAATCTTTTTTGAAAAGAAAATTTTTTTCAATAATTTTCACTTTTAGTACGTAAAAAAACTTTCTTAGACAATTTTTAATGACGTTAGTTTCAAACAAAAAGAATTAGACATTTTCGCAAAAAAAATTATTTTTCACTGTATGAAATGTCTTAGAAAAATTTTTGAAAATTTTTTTTAAAAAGAAAATTTTTTTCAAAAATTTTCACGTTTAGTACGTAAAAAAACTTTCTTAGACAATTTTTAATGACGTTAGTTTCAAACAAAAAGAATTGGATAGTTTCGCAAAAAAAAATTATTTTTCACTGTATGAAATGTCTTAGAAAAATTTTTTTGAAAAGACAATTTTTTTTCAATAATTTTCACTTTTAGTACGTAAAAAACTTTCTTAGACAATTTGTAATGACGTTAGTTTCAAACAAAAAGAATTAGACAGTTTCGCAAAAAAAAATTATTTTTCACTGTATGAAATGTCTTAGAAAAATTTTTGAAAATTTTTTTTGAAAAGAAAGTTTTTTTCAATAATTTTCACTTTTAGTACGTAAAAAAACTTTCTTAGACAATTTTTAATGACGTTAGTTTCAAACAAAAAGAATTGGATAGTTTCGCAAAAAAAAATTATTTTTCACTGTATGAAATGTCTTAGAAAAATTTTTTGAAAAAGACAATTTTTTTTCAATAATTTTCACTTTTAGTACGTAAGAAAACTTTCTTAGACAATTTGTAATGACGTTAGTTTCAAACAAAAAGAATTAGACAGTTTCGCAAAAAAAATTATTTTTCACTGTATGAAATGTCTTAGAAAAATTTTTGAAAATTTTTTTTGAAAAGAAAATTTTTTTCAATAATTTTCACTTTTAGTACGTAAGAAAACTTTCTTAGACAATTTTTAATGACGTTAGTTTCAAACAAAAAGAATTATACAGTTTCGCAAAAAAAAATTATTTTTCACTGTATGAAATGTCTTAGAATAATTTTTGAAAATTTTTTTTGAAGAGAAAATTTTTTTCAGTAATTTTCACTTTTAGTACGTAAAAAGACTTTCTTAGACAACTTTTAATGACGTTAGTTTCAAACAAAAAGAATTAGACAGTTTCGCAAAAAAAAATTATTTTTCACTGTATGAAATGTCTTAAAAAAATTTTTGAAAATTTTTTTTTTGAAAAGAAAATTTTTTTCAATAATTTTTGCTTTTAGTACGTAAAAAAACTTTCTTAGACAATTTTTAATGACGTTAGTTTCAAACAAAAAGAATTGGATAGTTTCGCAAAAAAAAATTATTTTTCACTGTATGGAATGTCTTAGAATAATTTTTTTGAAAAGACAATTTCTTTTCAATAATTTTCACTTTTAGTACGTAAAACAACTTTCTTAGACAATTTTTAATGACGTTAGTTTCAAACAAAAAGAATTAGACAGTTTCGCAAAAAAAAATTATTTTTCACTGTATGAAATGTCTTAGAAAAATTTTTGAAAATTTTTTTTGAAAAGAAAATTTTTTTCAATAATTTTCACTTTTAGTACGTACAAAAACTTTTTTAGACAATTTTTAATGACGTTAGTTTCAAACAAAAAAAATTGGATAGTTTCGCAAAAAAAAATTATTTTTCACTGTATGGAATGTCTTAGAAAAATTTTTTTGAAAAGACAATTTCTTTTCAATAATTTTCACTTTTAGTACGTAAAAAAACTTTCTTAGACAATTTTTAATGACGTTAGTTTCAAACAAAAAGAATTGGATAGTTTCGCAAAAAAAAATTGTTCTTCACTGTATGAAATGTCTTAGAAAAGTTTTTTTAAAAAGAAAATTTTTTTTCAATAATTTTCACTTTTAGTACGTAAAAAAACTTTTTTAGACAATTTTTAATGACGTTAGTTTCAAACAAAAAGAATTGGATAGTTTCGCAAAAAAAAAGTTATTTTTCACTGTATGGAATGTCTTAGAAAAATTTTTTTGAAAAGACAATTTCTTTTCAATAATTTTCACTTTCAGTACGTAAAAAAACTTTCTTAGACAATTTTTAATGACGTTAGTTTCAAACAAAAAGAATTGGATAGTTTCGCAAAAAAAAATTATTTTTCACTGTATGAAATGTCTTAGAAAAGTTTTTTTGAAAAGACAATTTTTTTTCAATAATTTTCACTTTTAGTGCGTAAAAAACTTTCTTAGACAATTTTTAATGACGTTAGTTTCAAACAAAAAGAATTAGACAGTTTCGCAAAAAAAAATTATTTTTCACTGTATGAAATGTCTTGGAAAAATTTTTGAAAATCTTTTTTGAAAAGAAAATTTTTTTCAATAATTTTCACTTTTAGTACGTAAAAAAACTTTCTTAGACAATTTTTAATGACGTTAGTTTCAAACAAAAAGAATTAGACAGTTTCGCAAAAAAAATTATTTTTCACTGTATGAAATGTCTTAGAAAAATTTTTGAAAATTTTTTTTAAAAAGAAAATTTTTTTCAAAAATTTTCACGTTTAGTACGTAAAAAAACTTTCTTAGACAATTTTTAATGACGTTAGTTTCAAACAAAAAGAATTGGATAGTTTCGCAAAAAAAAATTATTTTTCACTGTATGAAATGTCTTAGAAAAATTTTTTTGAAAAGACAATTTTTTTTCAATAATTTTCACTTTTAGTACGTAAAAAACTTTCTTAGACAATTTGTAATGACGTTAGTTTCAAACAAAAAGAATTAGACAGTTTCGCAAAAAAAAATTATTTTTCACTGTATGAAATGTCTTAGAAAAATTTTTGAAAATTTTTTTTGAAAAGAAAGTTTTTTTCAATAATTTTCACTTTTAGTACGTAAAAAAACTTTCTTAGACAATTTTTAATGACGTTAGTTTCAAACAAAAAGAATTGGATAGTTTCGCAAAAAAAAATTATTTTTCACTGTATGAAATGTCTTAGAAAAATTTTTTGGAAAAGACAATTTTTTTTCAATAATTTTCACTTTTAGTACGTAAGAAAACTTTCTTAGACAATTTGTAATGACGTTAGTTTCAAACAAAACGAATTAGACAGTTTCGCAAAAAAAATTATTTTCCACTGTATGAAATGTCTTAGAAAAATTTTTGAAAATTTTTTTTGAAAAGAAAATTTTTTTCAATAATTTTCACTTTTAGTACGTAAGAAAACTTTCTTAAACAATTTTTAATGACGTTAGTTTCAAACAAAAAGAATTAGACAGTTTCGCAAAAAAAAATTATTTTTCACTGTATGAAATGTCTTAGAATAATTTTTGAAAATTTTTTTTGAAGAGAAAATTTTTTTCAATAATTTTCACTTTTAGTACGTAAAAAAACTTTCTTAGACAATTTTTAATGACGTTAGTTTCAAACAAAAAGAATTAGACAGTTTCGCAAAAAAAAATTATTTTTCACTGTATGAAATGTCTTAAAAAAATTTTTGAAAATTTTTTTTTTGAAAAGAAAATTTTTTTCAATAATTTTTGCTTTTAGTACGTAAAAAAACTTTCTTAGACAATTTTTAATGACGTTAGTTTCAAACAAAAAGAATTGGATAGTTTCGCAAAAAAAAATTATTTTTCACTGTATGGAATGTCTTAGAATAATTTTTTGGAAAAGACAATTTCTTTTCAATAATTTTCACTTTTAGTACGTAAAAAAACTTTCTTAGACAATTTTTAATGACGTTAGTTTCAAACAAAAAGAATTGGATAGTTTCGCAAAAAAAAATTGTTTTTCACTGTATGAAATGTCTTAGAAAAGTTTTTTTAAAAAGAAAATTTTTTTTCAAGAATTTTCACTTTTAGTACGTAAAAAAACTTTCTTAGACAATTTTTAATGACGTTAGTTTCAAACAAAAAGAATTAGACAGTTTCGCAAAAAAAAATTATTTTTCACTGTATGAAATGTCTTAGAAAAATTTTTGAAAATCTTTTTTGAAAAGAAAATTTTTTTCAATAATTTTCACTTTTAGTACGTAAAAAAACTTTCTTAGACAATTTGTAATGACGTTAGTTTCAAACAAAAAGAATTAGACAGTTTCGCAAAAAAAAATTATTTTTCACTCTATGAAATGTCTTAAAAAAATTTTTGAAAATTTTTTTTTTGAAAAGAAAATTTTTTTCAATAATTTTTGCTTTTAGTACGTAAAAAAACTTTCTTAGACAATTTTTAATGACGTTAGTTTCAAACAAAAAGAATTGGATAGTTTCGCAAAAAAAAATTATTTTTCACAGTATGGAATGTCTTAGAATAATTTTTTTGAAAAGACAATTTCTTTTCAATAATTTTCACTTTTAGTACGTAAAAAAACTTTCTTAGACAATTTTTAATGACGTTAGTTTCAAACAAAAAGAATTAGACAGTTTCGCAAAAAAAAATTATTTTTCACTGTATGAAATGTCTTAGAAAAATTTTTGAAAATTTTTTTTGAAAAGAAAATTTTTTTCAATAATTTTCACTTTTAGTACGTACAAAAACTTTTTTAGACAATTTTTAATGACGTTAGTTTCAAACAAAAAGAATTGGATAGTTTCGCAAAAAAAAATTATTTTTCACTGTATGGAATGTCTTAGAAAAATTTTTTTGAAAAGACAATTTCTTTTCAATAATTTTCACTTTTAGTACGTAAAAAAACTTTCTTAGACAATTTTTAATGACGTTAGTTTCAAACAAAAAGAATTGGATAGTTTCGCAAAAAAAAATTGTTTTTCACTGTATGAAATGTCTTAGAAAAGTTTTTTTAAAAAGAAAATTTTTTTTCAATAATTTTCACTTTTAGTACGTAAAAAAACTTTCTTAGACAATTTTTAATGACGTTAGTTTCAAACAAAAAGAATTAGACAGTTTCGCAAAAAAAAATTATTTTTCACTGTATGAAATGTCTTAGAAAAATTTTTAAAAATCTTTTTTGAAAAGAAAATTTTTTTCAATAATTTTCACTTTTAGTACGTAAAAAAACTTTCTTAGACAATTTTTAATGACGTTAGTTTCAAACAAAAAGAATTAGACAGTTTCGCAAAAAAAATTATTTTTCATTGTATGAAATGTCTTAGAAAAGTTTTTGAAAATTTTTTTTGAAAAGAAAATTTTTTTCAAAAATTTTCACTTTTAGTACGTAAAAAAACTTTCTTAGACAATTTTTAATGACGTTAGTTTCAAACAAAAAGAATTGGATAGTTTCGCAAAAAAAAATTGTTTTTCACTGTATGAAATGTCTTAGAAAAGTTTTTTTAAAAAGAAAATTCTTTTTCAATAATTTTCACTTTTAGTACGTAAAAAAACTTTCTTAGACAATTTTTAATGACGTTAGTTTCAAACAAAAAGAATTAGACAGTTTCGCAAAAAAAAATTATTTTTCACTGTATGAAATGTCTTAGAAAAATTTTTGAAAATCTTTTTTGAAAAGAAAATTTTTTTCAATAATTTTCACTTTTAGTACGTAAAAAAACTTTCTTAGACAATTTTTAATGACGTTAGTTTCAAACAAAAAGAATTAGACAGTTTCGCAAAAAAAATTATTTTTCATTGTATGAAATGTCTTAGAAAAGTTTTTGAAAATTTTTTTTTGAAAAGAAAATTTTTTTCAAAAATTTTCACTTTTAGTACGTAAAAAAACTTTCTTAGACAATTTTTAATGACGTTAGTTTCAAACAAAAAGAGTTAGACAGTTTCGCAAAAAAAAATTATTTTTCACTCTATGAAATGTCTTAAAAAAAATTTTGAAAATTTTTTATCAATAATTTTCACTTTTAGTACGTAAAACAACTTTCTTAGACAATTTTTGATGACGTTAGTTTCAAACAAAAAGAATTGGATAGTTTCGCAAAAAAAATAATCTTTCACTGTATGAAATGTCTTAGAAAAATTTTTTTGAAAAGACAATTTTTTTTCAATAATTTTCACTTTTAGTACGTAAAAAAACTTTCTTAGACAACTTTTAATGACGTTAGTTTCAAACAAAAAGAATTAGACAGTTTCGCAAAAAAAAATTTTTTTCACTGTATGAAATGTCTTAGAAAAATTTTTGAAAATTTTTTTTGAAAAGAAAATTTTTTTCAATAGTTTTCACTTTTAGTACGTAAAAAAACTTTCTTAGACAATTTTTAATGACGTTAGTTTCAAACAAAAAGAATTAGACAGTTTCGCAAAAAAAAATTATTTTTCACTGTATGAAATGTCTTAGAAAAATTTTTGAAAATTTTTTTTGAAAAGAAAATTTTTTTCAATAATTTTCACTTTTAGTACGTAAAAAAACTTTTTTAAACAATTTTTAATGACGTTAGTTTCAAACAAAAAGAATTGGATAGTTTCGCAAAAAAAAATTATTTTTCACTGTATGGAACGTCTTAGAAAAATTTTTTTGAAAAGACAATTTCTTTTCAATAATTTTCACTTTTAGTACGTAAAACAACTTTCTTAGACAATTTTTAATGACGTTAGTTTCAAACAAAAAGAATTGGATAGTTTCGCAAAAAAAAATTATCTTTCACTGTATGAAATGTCTTAGAAAAATTTTTTTGAAAAGACAATTTTTTTTCAGTAATTTTCACTTTTAGTACGTAAAAAAACTTTCTTAGACAATTTTTAATGACGTTAGTTTCAAACAAAAAGAATTAGACAGTTTCGCAAAAAAAAATTATTTTTCACTGTATGAAATGTCTTAGAAAAATTTTTGAAAATTTTTTTTGAAAAGAAAATTTTTTTCAATAATTTTTGCTTTTAGTACGTAAAAAAACTTTCTTAGACAATTTTTAATGACGTTAGTTTCAAACAAAAAGAATTAGACAGTTTCGCAAAAAAAAATTACTTTTCACTGTATGAAATGTCTTAGAAAAATATTTGAAAATCTTTTTTGAAAAGAAAATTTTTTTCAATAATTTTCACTTTTAGTACGTAAAAAAACTTTTTTAGACAATTTTTAATGACGTTAGTTTCAAACAAAAAGAATTGGATAGTTTCGCAAAAAAAAATTATTTTTCACTGTATGAAATGTCTTAGAAAAATTTTTTTGAAAAGACAATTTCTTTTCAATAATTTTCACTTTTAGTACGTAAAAAACTCTCTTAGACAATTTTTAATGACGTTAGTTTCAAACAAAAAGAATTAGACAGTTTCGCAAAAAAAAATTATTTTTCACTGTATGAAATGTCTTAGAAAAATTTTTGAAAATTTTTTTTGAAAAGAAAATTTTTTTCAATAATTTTCACTTTTAGTACGTAAAAAAACTTTCTTAGACAATTTTTAATGACGTTAGATTCAAACAAAAAGAATTGGATAGTTTCGAAAAAAAATTATTTTTCACTGTATGAAATGTCTTAGAAAAATTTTTTTGGAAAGACAACTTCTTTTCAATAATTTTCACTTTTAGTACGTAAAAAAACTTTCTTAGACAATTTTTAATGACGTTAGTTTCAAACAAAAAGAATTAGACAGTTTCGCAAAAAAAAAATTATTTTTTACTGTATGAAACGTCTTAGAAAAATTTTTGAAAATCTTTTTTGAAAAGAAAATTTTTTCAATAATTTTCACTTTTAGTACGTAAAAAAACTTTCTTAGACAATTTTTAATGACGTTAGTTTCAAACAAAAAGAATTAGACAGTTTCGCAAAAAAAAATTATTTTTCACTGTATGAAATGTCTTAGAAAAATTTTTGAAAATTTTTTTTGAAAAGAAAATTTTTTTCAATAATTTTCACTTTTAGTACGTAAAAAAACTTTTTTAAACAATTTTTAATGACGTTAGTTTCAAACAAAAAGAATTGGATAGTTTCGCAAAAAAAAATTATTTTTGACTGTATGGAACGTCTTAGAAAAGTTTTTTTGAAAAGACAATTTCTTTTCAATAATTTTCACTTTTAGTACGTAAAACAACTTTCTTAGACAATTTTTAATGACGTTAGTTTCAAACAAAAAGAATTGGATAGTTTCGCAAAAAAAAATTATCTTTCACTGTATGAAATGTCTTAGAAAAATTTTTTTGAAAAGACAATTTTTTTTCAGTAATTTTCACTTTTAGTACGTAAAAAAACTTTCTTAGACAATTTTTAATGACGTTAGTTTCAAACAAAAAGAATTAGACAGTTTCGGAAAAAAAAATTATTTTTCACTGTATGAAATGTCTTAGAAAAATTTTTGAAAATTTTTTTTGAAAAGAAAATTTTTTTCAATAATTTTTGCTTTTAGTACGTAAAAAAACTTTCTTAGACAATTTTTAATGACGTTAGTTTCAAACAAAAAGAATTAGACAGTTTCGCAAAAAAAAATTACTTTTCACTGTATGAAATGTCTTAGAAAAATTTTTGAAAATCTTTTTTGAAAAGAAAATTTTTTTCAATAATTTTCACTTTTAGTACGTAAAAAAACTTTTTTAGACACTTTTTAATGACGTTAGTTTCAAACAAAAAGAATTGGATAGTTTCGCAAAAAAAAATTATTTTTCACTGTATGAAATGTCTTAGAGAAATTTTTTTGAAAAGACAATTTCTTTTCAATAATTTTCACTTTTAGTACGTAAAAAAACTTTCTTAGACAATTTTTAATGACGTTAGTTTCAAACAAAAAGAATTAGACAGTTTCGCAAAAAAAAATTATTTTTCACTGTATGAAATGTCTTAGAAAAATTTTTGAAAATTTTTTTTGAAAAGAAAATTTTTTTCAATAATTTTCACTTTTAGTACGTAAAAAAACTTTCTTAGACAATTTTTAATGACGTTAGATTCAAACAAAAAGAATTGGATAGTTTCGAAAAAAAAATTATTTTTCACTGTATGAAATGTCTTAGAAAAATTTTTTTGAAAAGACAACTTCTTTTCAATAATTTTCACTTTTAGTACGTAAAAAAACTTTCTTAGACAATTTTTAATGACGTTAGTTTCAAACAAAAAGAATTAGACAGTTTCGCAAAAAAAAAATTATTTTTTACTGTATGAAACGTCTTAGAAAAACTTTTGAAAATCTTTTTTAAAAAGAAAATTTTTTTCAATAATTTTCACTTTTAGTACGTAAAACAACTTTCTTAGACAATTTTTAATGACGTTAGTTTCAAACAAAAAGAATTAGACAGTTTCGCAAAAAAAAATTATTTTTCACTGTATGAAATGTCTTAGAAAAATTTTTGAAAATCTTTTTTGAAAAGAAAATTTTTTTCAATAATTTTCACTTTTAGTACGTAAAAAAACTTTCTTAGACAATTTTTAATGACGTTAGTTTCAAACAAAAAGAATTAGACAGTTTCGCAAAAAAAAACTATTTTTCACTGTATGAAATGTCTTAGAAAAATTTTTTTGAAAAGACAATTTTTTTTCAATAATTTTCACTTTTAGTACGTAAAAAAACTTTCTTAGACAATTTTTAATGACGTTAGTTTCAAACAAAAAGAATTAGACAGTTTCGCAAAAAAAAATTATTTTTCACTGTATGAAATGTCTTAGAAAAATTTTTGAAAATCTTTTTTGAAAAGAAAATTTTTTTCAATAATTTTCACTTTTAGTACGTAAAAAAACTTTCTTAGACAATTTTTAATGACGTTAGTTTCAAACAAAAAGAATTAGACAGTTTCGCAAAAAAAAACTATTTTTCACTGTATGAAATGTCTTAGAAAAATTTTTTTGAAAAGACAATTTTTTTTCAATAATTTTCACTTTTAGTACGTAAAAAAACTTTCTTAGACAATTTTTAATGACGTTAGTTTCAAACAAAAAGAATTAGACAGTTTCGCAAAAAAAAATTATTTTTCACTGTATGAAATGTCTTAGAAAAATTTTTGAAAATTTTTCTTGAAAAGAAAATTTTTTTCAATAATTTTCACTTTTAGTACGTAAGAAAACTTTCTTAGACAATTTTTAATGACGTTAGTTTCAAACAAAAAGAATTAGACAGTTTCGCAAAAAGAAATTATTTTTCACTGTATGAAATGTCTTAGAAAATTTTTTTTGAAAAGACAATTTTTTTTCAATAATTTTCACTTTTAGTACGTAAAAAACTTTCTTAGACAATTTTTAAAGACGTTAGTTTCAAACAAAAAGATTCAGACAGTTTCGCAAAAAAAAATTATTTTTCACTGTATGAAATGTCTTAGAAAAATTTTTGAAAATTTTTTTTGAAAAGACAATTTTTTTCAATAATTTTCACTTTTAGTACGTAAAAAAACTTTCTTAGACAATTTTTAATGACGTTAGTTTCAAACAAAAAGAATTAGACAGTTTCGCAAAAAAAAATTATTTTTCACTGTATGAAATGTCTTAGAATAATTTTTGAAAATTTTTTTTGAAAAGAAAATTTTTTTCAATAATTTTCACTTTTAGTACGTAAAAAAACTTTCTTAGACAATTTTTAATGACGTTAGTTTCAACCAAAAAGAATTAGACAGTTTTGCAAAAAAAAATTATTTTTCACTGTATGAAATGTCTTAGAAAAATTTTTTTGAAAAGACAATTTTTTTTCAATAATTTTCACTTTTAGTACGTAAAAAAACTTTCTTAGACAATTTTTAATGACGTTAGTTTCAAACAAAAAGAATTAGACAGTTTCGCAAAAAAAAAATATTTTTCACTGTATGAAATGTCTTAGAATAATTTTTGAAAATATTTTTTGAAAAGAAAATTTTTTTCAATATTTTTCACTTTTAGTACGTAAAAAACTTTCTTAGACAATTTTTAATGACGTTAGTTTCAACCAAAAAGAATTAGACAGTTTTGCAAAAAAAAATATTTTGCACTGTATGAAATGTCTTAGAATAATTTTTGAAAAAAATTTTCGAAAAAATAATTTTTTTTTGATAATCAAAACTTTTTGTGTGGGATAAAATTTCTTAGGCCATTTACAATAACTTTAGTAAAAAAAAAAAATTAAAGTGCGACTTTAACTTAAAATATACGCTATCTCCTTAAATAAAGCAGCTACGAAGCTCTCAATGCAGGTATAAGCAAATCAATGAACTTATATTAATTGACAATTTTTTAACTTGAAACCAAGTTTTAGTGGTGCTAACATGTTTTGGATTGATAAAACAATATTACTGAACATTAAAATAAACTTTTGCATTATGAAAAAGAACTTTGAAAAACATTCGTGTAAGTTCGTCAGTTCGTTTAATTCGTCACTTTTTCTGTTTCCCCTGGGGTGAAGTTATCCAAGTTCTACTGTATAAGCAATTCAATGAACATGTTTTGAGATGATAAAACAATATTACTGAACATAAAAATAAACTTTTGCAGTATGAAAAAAACTTTGAAAAATTTTGAAAAAAATTTTTGTTCAATGAGTTATGAAATGTCTTATAAAAAATTTTACAAACGATTTTAAATTTTTTCAATAATGTTCACTTTTCGTACGTAAAAAAACTTTCTTAGACAATTTTTAATGACGTTAGTTTCAAACAAAAAGAATTGGATAGTTTCGCAAAAAAAAATTATTTTTCACTGTTTGAAATGTCTTAGAAAAATTTTTTTGAAAAGACAATTTTTTTTCAATAATTTTCACTTTTAGTACGTAAAAAAACTTTCTTAGACAATTTTTAATGACGTTAGTTTCAAACAAAAAGAATTAGACAGTTCGCAAAAAAAAATTATTTTTCACTGTATGAAATGTCTTAGAAAATTTTTTTTGAAAAGACAATTTTTTTTCAATAATTTTCACTTTTAGTACGGAAGAAAACTTTCTTAGACAATTTTTAATGACGTTAGTTTCAAACAAAAAGAATTAGACAGTTTCGCAAAAAAAAATTATTTTTCACTGTATGAAATGTTTTAGAAAAATTTTTGAAAATTTTTTTTGAAAAGAAAATTTTTTTCAATAATTTTCACTTTTAGTACGTAAGAAAACTTTCTTAGACAATTTTTAATGACGTTAGTTTCAAACAAAAAGAATTAGACAGTTTCGCAAAAAAAAATTATTTTTCACCGTATGAAATGTCTTAGAAAATTTTTGAAAATTTTTTTTGAAAAGAAAATTTTTTTCAATAATTTTCACTTTTAGTACGTAAGAAAACTTTCTTAGACAATTTGTAATGACGTTAGTTTCAAACAAAAAGAATTAGACAGTTTCGCAAAAAAAAATTATTTTTCACTGTATGAAATGTCTTAGAAAAATTTTTGAAATTTTTTTTGAAAAGAAAATTTTTTTCAATAATTTTCACTTTTAGTACGTAAGAAAACTTTCTTAGACAATTTTTAATGACGTTAGTTTCAAACAAAAAGAATTGGATAGTTTCGCAAAAAAAAATTATTTTTCACTGTATGAAATGTCTTAGAAAAATTTTTTTGAAAAGACAATTTCTTTTCAATAATTTTCACTTTTAGTACGTAAAAAAACTTTCTTAGACAATTTTTAATGACGTTAGTTTCAAACAAAAAGAATTAGACAGTTTCGCAAAAAAAAATTATTTTTCACTGTATGAAATGTCTTAGAAAAATTTTTGAAAATTTTTTTTGAAAAGAAAATTTTTTTCAATAATTTTCACTTTTAGTACGTAAAAAAACTTTCTTAGACAATTTTTAATGACGTTAGATTCAAACAAAAAGAATTGGATAGTTTCGAAAAAAAAATTATTTTTCACTGTATGAAATGTCTTAGAAAAATTTTTTTGAAAAGACAACTTCTTTTCAATAATTTTCACTTTTAGTACGTAAAAAAACTTTCTTAGACAATTTTTAATGACGTTAGTTTCAAACAAAAAGAATTAGACAGTTTCGCAAAAAAAAAATTATTTTTTACTGTATGAAACGTCTTAGAAAAATTTTTGAAAATCTTTTTTGAAAAGAAAATTTTTTCAATAATTTTCACTTTTAGTACGTAAAAAAACTTTCTTAGACAATTTTTAATGACGTTAGTTTCAAACAAAAAGAATTAGCAATTTCGCAAAAAAAATTATTTTTCACTGTATGAAATGTCTTAGAAAAATTTTTGAAAATTTTTTTTGAAAAGAAAATTTTTTTCAATAATTTTCACTTTTAGTACGTAAAAAAACTTTTTTTTAAACAATTTTTAATGACGTTAGTTTCAAACAAAAAGAATTGGATAGTTTCGCAAAAAAAAATTATTTTTCACTGTATGGAACGTCTTAGAAAAGTTTTTTTGAAAAGACAATTTCTTTTCAATAATTTTCACTT
This sequence comes from Aplidium turbinatum, assembly GCF_918807975.1. Taxonomy (NCBI): domain Eukaryota; kingdom Metazoa; phylum Chordata; class Ascidiacea; order Aplousobranchia; family Polyclinidae; genus Aplidium; species Aplidium turbinatum. Next base: position 588,986 of record NC_137486.1, read on the forward strand.
TTAGTACGTAAAACAACTTTCTTAGACAATTTTTAATGACGTTAGTTTCAAACAAAAAGAATTGGATAGTTTCGCAAAAAAAAATTATCTTTCACTGTATGAAATGTCTTAGAAAAATTTTTTTGAAAAGACAATTTTTTTTCAGTAATTTTCACTTTTAGTACGTAAAAAAACTTTCTTAGACAATTTTTAATGACGTTAGTTTCAAACAAAAAGAATTAGACAGTTTCGCAAAAAAAAATTATTTTTCACTGTATGAAATGTCTTAGAAAAATTTTTGAAAATTTTTTTTGAAAAGAAAATTTTTTTCAATAATTTTTGCTTTTAGTACGTAAAAAAACTTTCTTAGACAATTTTTAATGACGTTAGTTTCAAACAAAAAGAATTAGACAGTTTCGCAAAAAAAAATTACTTTTCACTGTATGAAATGTCTTAGAAAAATTTTTGAAAATCTTTTTTGAAAAGAAAATTTTTTTCAATAATTTTCACTTTTAGTACGTAAAAAAACTTTTTTAGACAATTTTTAATGACGTTAGTTTCAAACAAAAAGAATTGGATAGTTTCGCAAAAAAAAATTATTTTTCACTGTATGAAATGTCTTAGAAAAATTTTTTTGGAAAGACAATTTCTTTTCAATAATTTTCACTTTTAGTACGTAAAAAAACTTTCTTAGACAATTTTTAATGACGTTAGTTTCAAACAAAAAGAATTAGACAGTTTCGCAAAAAAAAATTATTTTTCACTGTATGAAATGTCTTAGAAAAATTTTTGAAAATTTTTTTTTGAAAAGAAAATTTTTTTCAATAATTTTCACTTTTAGTACGTAAAAAAACTTTCTTAGACAATTTTTAATGACGTTAGATTCAAACAAAAAGAATTGGATAGTTTCGAAAAAAAAATTATTTTTCACTGTATGAAATGTCTTAGAAAAATTTTTTTGAAAAGACAACTTCTTTTCAATAATTTTCACTTTTAGTACGTAAAAAAACTTTCTTAGACAATTTTTAATGACGTTAGTTTCAAACAAAAAGAATTAGACAGTTTCGCAAAAAAAAAATTATTTTTTACTGTATGAAACGTCTTAGAAAAACTTTTGAAAATCTTTTTTTAAAAGAAAATTTTTTTCAATAATTTTCACTTTTAGTACGTAAAACAACTTTCTTAGACAATTTTTAATGACGTTAGTTTCAAACAAAAAGAATCAGACAGTTTCGCAAAAAAAAATTATTTTTCACTGTATGAAATGTCTTAGAAAAATTTTTGAAAATCTTTTTTGAAAAGAAAGTTTTTTTCAATAATTTTCACTTTTAGTACGTAAAAAAACTTTTTTAGACAATTTTCAATGACGTTTGTTTCAAACAAAAAGAATTGGATAGTTTCGCAAAAAAAAATTATTTTTCACTGTATGAAATGTCTTAGAAGAATTTTTTTGAAAAGACAATTTTTTTTCAATAATTTTCACTTTTAGTACGTAAAAAAACTTTCTTAGACAATTTTTAATGACGTTAGTTTCAAACAAAAAGAATTAGACAGTTTCGCAAAAAAAAATTATTTTTCACTGTATGAAATGTCTTAGAAAAATTTTTGAAAATTTTTTTTGAAAAGACAATTTTTTTCAATAATTTTCACTTTTAGTACGTAAAAAAACTTTCTTAGACAATTTTTAATGACGTTAGTTTCAAACAAAAAGAATTAGACAGTTTCGCAAAAAAAAATTATTTTTCACTGTATGAAATGTCTTAGAATAATTTTTGAAAATTTTTTTTGAAAAGAAAATTTTTTTCAATAATTTTCACTTTTAGTACGTAAAAAAACTTTCTTAGACAATTTTTAATGACGTTAGTTTCAACCAAAAAGAATTAGACAGTTTTGCAAAAAAAAATTATTTTTCACTTTATGAAATGTCTTAGAAAAATTTTTTTGAAAAGACAATTTTTTTTCAATAATTTTCACTTTTAGTACGTAAAAAAACTTTCTTAGACAATTTTTAATGACGTTAGTTTCAAACAAAAAGAATTAGACAGTTTCGCAAAAAAAAAATATTTTTCACTGTATGAAATGTCTTAGAATAATTTTTGAAAATTTTTTTTGAAAAGAAAATTTTTTTCAATATTTTTCACTTTTAGTACGTAAAAAACTTTCTTAGACAATTTTTAATGACGTTAGTTTCAACCAAAAAGAATTAGACAGTTTTGCAAAAAAAAATATTTTTCACTGTATGAAATGTCTTAGAATAATTTTTGAATAAAATTTTCGAAAAAATAATTTTTTTTTGATAATCAAAACTTTTTGTGTGGGATAAAATTTCTTAGGCCATTTACAATAACTTTAGTAAAAAAAAAAAATTAAAGTGCGACTTTAACTTAAAATATACGCTATCTCCTTAAATAAAGCAGCTACGAAGCTCTCAATGCAGGTATAAGCAAATCAATGAACTTTTATTAATTGACAATTTTTTAACTTGAAACCAAGTTTTAGTGGTGCTAACATGTTTTGGATTGATAAAACAATATTACTGAACATTAAAATAAACTTTTGCATTATGAAAAAGAACTTTGAAAAACATTCGTGTAAGTTCGTCAGTTCGTTTAATTCGTCACTTTTTCTGTTTCCCCTGGGGTGAAGTTATCCAAGTTCTACTGTATAAGCAATTCAATGAACATGTTTTGAGATGATAAAACAATATTACTGAACATAAAAATAAACTTTTGCAGTATGAAAAAAACTTTGAAAAATTTTGAAAAAAATTTTTGTTCAATGAGTTATGAAATGTCTTATAAAAAATTTTACAAACGATTTTAAATTTTTTCAATAATGTTCACTTTTCGTACGTAAAAAAACTTTCTTAGACAATTTTTAATGACGTTAGTTTCAAACAAAAAGAATTGGATAGTTTCGCAAAAAAAAATTATTTTTCACTGTTTGAAATGTCTTATAAAAATTTTTTTGAAAAGACAATTTTTTTTCAATAATTTTCACTTTTAGTACGTAAAAAAACTTTCTTAGACAATTTTTAATGACGTTAGTTTCAAACAAAAAGAATTAGACAGTTCGCAAAAAAAAATTATTTTTCACTGTATGAAATGTCTTAGAAAATTTTTTTTGAAAAGACAATTTTTTTTCAATAATTTTCACTTTTAGTACGGAAGAAAACTTTCTTAGACAATTTTTAATGACGTTAGTTTCAAACAAAAAGAATTAGACAGTTTCGCAAAAAAAAATTATTTTTCACTGTATGAAATGTTTTAGAAAAATTTTTGAAAATTTTTTTTGAAAAGAAAATTTTTTTCAATAACTTTAACTTTTAGTACGTAAGAAAACTTTCTTAGACAATTTTTAATGACGTTAGTTTCAAACAAAAAGAATTAGACAGTTTCGCAAAAAAAAATTATTTTTCACTGTATGAAATGTCTTAGAAAATTTTTGAAAATTTTTTTTGAAAAGAAAATTTTTTTCAATAATTTTCACTTTTAGTACGTAAGAAAACTTTCTTAGACAATTTGTAATGACGTTAGTTTCAAACAAAAAGAATTAGACAGTTTCGCAAAAAAAAATTATTTTTCACTGTATGAAATGTCTTAGAAAAATTTTTGAAATTTTTTTTGAAAAGAAAATTTTTTTCAATAATTTTCACTTTTAGTACGTAAGAAAACTTTCTTAGACAATTTTTAATGACGTTAGTTTCAAACAAAAAGAATTGGATAGTTTCGCAAAAAAAAATTATTTTTCACTGTATGAAATGTCTTAGAAAAATTTTTTTGAAAAGACAATTTCTTTTCAATAATTTTCACTTTTAGTACGTAAAAAAACTTTCTTAGACAATTTTTAATGACGTTAGTTTCAAACAAAAAGAATTAGACAGTTTCGCAAAAAAAAATTATTTTTCACTGTATGAAATGTCTTAGAAAAATTTTTGAAAATTTTTTTTGAAAAGAAAATTTTTTTCAATAATTTTCACTTTTAGTACGTAAAAAAACTTTCTTAGACAATTTTTAATGACGTTAGATTCAAACAAAAAGAATTGGATAGTTTCGAAAAAAAAATTATTTTTCACTGTATGAAATGTCTTAGAAGAATTTTTTTGAAAAGACAATTTTTTTTCAATAATTTTCACTTTTAGTACGTAAAAAAACTTTCTTAGACAATTTTTAATGACGTTAGTTTCAAACAAAAAGAATTAGACAGTTTCGCAAAAAAAAATTATTTTTCACTGTATGAAATGTCTTAGAAAAATTTTTGAAAATTTTTTTTGAAAAGACAATTTTTTTCAATAATTTTCACTTTTAGTACGTAAAAAAACTTTCTTAGACAATTTTTAATGACGTTAGTTTCAAACAAAAAGAATTAGACAGTTTCGCAAAAAAAAATTATTTTTCACTGTATGAAATGTCTTAGAATAATTTTTGAAAATTTTTTTTGAAAAGAAAATTTTTTTCAATAATTTTCACTTTTAGTACGTAAAAAAACTTTCTTAGACAATTTTTAATGACGTTAGTTTCAACCAAAAAGAATTAGACAGTTTTGCAAAAAAAAATTATTTTTCACTGTATGAAATGTCTTAGAAAAATTTTTTTGAAAAGACAATTTTTTTTCAATAATTTTCACTTTTAGTACGTAAAAAAACTTTCTTAGACAATTTTTAATGACGTTAGTTTCAAACAAAAAGAATTAGACAGTTTCGCAAAAAAAAAATATTTTTCACTGTATGAAATGTCTTAGAATAATTTTTGAAAATTTTTTTTGAAAAGAAAATTTTTTTCAATATTTTTCACTTTTAGTACGTAAAAAACTTTCTTAGACAATTTTTAATGACGTTAGTTTCAACCAAAAAGAATTAGACAGTTTTGCAAAAAAAAATATTTTTCACTGTATGAAATGTCTTAGAATAATTTTTGAAAAAAATTTTCGAAAAAATAATTTTTTTTTGATAATCAAAACTTTTTGTGTGGGATAAAATTTCTTAGGCCATTTACAATAACTTTAGTAAAAAAAGAAAATTAAAGTGCGACTTTAACTTAAAATATACGCTATCTCCTTAAATAAAGCAGCTACGAAGCTCTCAATGCAGGTATAAGCAAATCAATGAACTTTTATTAATTGACAATTTTTTAACTTGAAACCAAGTTTTAGTGGTGCTAACATGTTTTGGATTGATAAAACAATATTACTGAACATTAAAATAAACTTTTGCATTATGAAAAAGAACTTTGAAAAACATTCGTGTAAGTTCGTCAGTTCGTTTAATTCGTCACTTTTTCTGTTTCCCCTGGGGTGAAGTTATCCAAGTTCTACTGTATAAGCAATTCAATGAACATGTTTTGAGATGATAAAACAATATTACTGAACATAAAAATAAACTTTTGCAGTATGAAAAAAACTTTGAAAAATTTTGAAAAAAATTTTTGTTCAATGAGTTATGAAATGTCTTATAAAAAATTTTACAAACGATTTTAAATTTTTTCAATAATGCTCACTTTTCGTACGTAAAAAAACTTTCTTAGACAATTTTTAATGACGTTAGTTTCAAACAAAAAGAATTGGATAGTTTCGCAAAAAAAAATTATTTTTCACTGTTTGAAATGTCTTAGAAAAATTTTTTTGAAAAGACAATTTTTTTTCAATAATTTTCACTTTTAGTACGTAAAAAAACTTTCTTAGACAATTTTTAATGACGTTAGTTTCAAACAAAAAGAATTAGACAGTTCGCAAAAAAAAATTATTTTTCACTGTATGAAATGTCTTAGAAAATTTTTTTTGAAAAGACAATTTTTTTTCAATAATTTTCACTTTTAGTACGGAAGAAAACTTTCTTAGACAATTTTTAATGACGTTAGTTTCAAACAAAAAGAATTAGACAGTTTCGCAAAAAAAAATTATTTTTCACTGTATGAAATGTTTTAGAAAAATTTTTGAAAATTTTTTTTGAAAAGAAAATTTTTTTCAATAATTTTCACTTTTAGTACGTAAGAAAACTTTCTTAGACAATTTTTAATGACGTTAGTTTCAAACAAAAAGAATTAGACAGTTTCGCAAAAAAAAATTATTTTTCACTGTATGAAATGTCTTAGAAAATTTTTGAAAATTTTTTTTGAAAAGAAAATTTTTTTCAATAATTTTCACTTTTAGTACGTAAGAAAACTTTCTTAGACAGTTTGTAATGACGTTAGTTTCAAACAAAAAGAATTAGACAGTTTCGCAAAAAAAAATTATTTTTCACTGTATGAAATGTCTTAGAAAAATTTTTGAAATTTTTTTTGAAAAGAAAATTTTTTTCAATAATTTTCACTTTTAGTACGTAAGAAAACTTTCTTAGACAATTTTTAATGACGTTAGTTTCAAACAAAAAGAATTGGATAGTTTCGCAAAAAAAAATTATTTTTCACTGTATGAAATGTCTTAGAAAAATTTTTTTGAAAAGACAGTTTCTTTTCAATAATTTTCACTTTTAGTACGTAAAAAAACTTTCTTAGACAATTTTTAATGACGTTAGTTTCAAACAAAAAGAATTAGACAGTTTCGCAAAAAAAAATTATTTTTCACTGTATGAAATGTCTTAGAAAAATTTTTGAAAATCTTTTTTGAAAAGAAAATTTTTTTCAATAATTTTCACTTTTAGTACGTAAAACAACTTTCTTAGACAATTTTTAATGACGTTAGTTTCAAACAAAAAGAATTAGACAGTTTCGCAAAAAAAAATTATTTTTCACTGTATGAAATGTCTTAGAAAAATTTTTGAAAGTCTTTTTTGAAAAGAAAGTTTTTTTCAATAATTTTCACTTTTAGTACGTAAAAAAACTTTTTTAGACAATTTTCAATGACGTTAGTTTCAAACAAAAAGAATTGGATAGTTTCGCAAAAAAAAATTATTTTTCACTGTATGAAATGTCTTAGAAGAATTTTTTTGAAAAGACAATTTTTTTTCAATAATTTTCACTTTTAGTACGTAAAAAAACTTTCTTAGACAATTTTTAATGACGTTAGTTTCAAACAAAAAGAATTAGACAGTTTCGCAAAAAAAAATTATTTTTCACTGTATGAAATGTCTTAGAAAAATTTTTGAAAATTTTTTTTGAAAAGACAATTTTTTTCAATAATTTTCACTTTTAGTACGTAAAAAAACTTTCTTAGACAATTTTTAATGACGTTAGTTTCAAACAAAAAGAATTAGACAGTTTCGCAAAAAAAAATTATTTTTCACTGTATGAAATGTCTTAGAATAATTTTTGAAAATTTTTTTTGAAAAGAAAATTTTTTTCAATAATTTTCACTTTTAGTACGTAAAAAAACTTTCTTAGACAATTTTTAATGACGTTAGTTTCAACCAAAAAGAATTAGACAGTTTTGCAAAAAAAAATTATTTTTCACTGTATGAAATGTCTTAGAAAAATTTTTTTGAAAAGACAATTTTTTTTCAATAATTTTCACTTTTAGTACGTAAAAAAACTTTCTTAGACAATTTTTAATGACGTTAGTTTCAAACAAAAAGAATTAGACAGTTTCGCAAAAAAAAAATATTTTTCACTGTATGAAATGTCTTAGAATAATTTTTGAAAATTTTTTTTGAAAAGAAAATTTTTTTCAATATTTTTCACTTTTAGTACGTAAAAAACTTTCTTAGACAATTTTTAATGACGTTAGTTTCAACCAAAAAGAATTAGACAGTTTTGCAAAAAAAAATATTTTTCACTGTATGAAATGTCTTAGAATAATTTTTGAAAAAAATTTTCGAAAAAATAATTTTTTTTTGATAATCAAAACTTTTTGTGTGGGATAAAATTTCTTAGGCCATTTACAATAACTTTAGTAAAAAAAAAAAATTAAAGTGCGACTTTAACTTAAAATATACGCTATCTCCTTAAATAAAGCAGCTACGAAGCTCTCAATGCAGGTATAAGCAAATCAATGAACTTTTATTAATTGACAATTTTTTAACTTGAAACCAAGTTTTAGTGGTGCTAACATGTTTTGGATTGATAAAACAATATTACTGAACATTAAAATAAACTTTTGCATTATGAAAAAGAACTTTGAAAAACATTCGTGTAAGTTCGTCAGTTCGTTTAATTCGTCACTTTTTCTGTTTCCCCTGGGGTGAAGTTATCCAAGTTCTACTGTATAAGCAATTCAATGAACATGTTTTGAGATGATAAAACAATATTACTGAACATAAAAATAAACTTTTGCAGTATGAAAAAAACTTTGAAAAATTTTGAAAAAAATTTTTGTTCAATGAGTTATGAAATGTCTTATAAAAAATTTTACAAACGATTTTAAATTTTTTCAATAATGTTCACTTTTCGTACGTAAAAAAACTTTCTTAGACAATTTTTAATGACGTTAGTTTCAAACAAAAAGAATTGGATAGTTTCGCAAAAAAAAATTATTTTTCACTGTTTGAAATGTCTTAGAAAAATTTTTTTGAAAAGACAATTTTTTTTCAATAATTTTCACTTTTAGTACGTAAAAAAACTTTCTTAGACAATTTTTAATGACGTTAGTTTCAAACAAAAAGAATTAGACAGTTCGCAAAAAAAAATTATTTTTCACTGTATGAAATGTCTTAGAAAATTTTTTTTGAAAAGACAATTTTTTTTCAATAATTTTCACTTTTAGTACGGAAGAAAACTTTCTTAGACAATTTTTAATGACGTTAGTTTCAAACAAAAAGAATTAGACAGTTTCGCAAAAAAAAATTATTTTTCACTGTATGAAATGTTTTAGAAAAATTTTTGAAAATTTTTTTTGAAAAGAAAATTTTTTTCAATAATTTTCACTTTTAGTACGTAAGAAAACTTTCTTAGACAATTTTTAATGACGTTAGTTTCAAACAAAAAGAATTAGACAGTTTCGCAAAAAAAAATTATTTTTCACTGTATGAAATGTCTTAGAAAACTTTTGAAAATTTTTTTTGAAAAGAAAATTTTTTTCAATAATTTTCACTTTTAGTACGTAAGAAAACTTTCTTAGACAATTTGTAATGACGTTAGTTTCAAACAAAAAGAATTAGACAGTTTCGCAAAAAAAAATTATTTTTCACTGTATGAAATGTCTTAGAAAAATTTTTGAAAATCTTTTTTGAAAAGATAATTTTTTTCAATATTTTTCACTTTTAGTACGTAAAAAACTTTCTTAGACAATTTTTAATGACGTTAGTTTCAACCAAAAAGAATTAGACAGTTTTGCAAAAAAAAATATTTTTCACTGTATGAAATGTCTTAGAATAATTTTTGAAAAAAATTTTCGAAAAAATAATTTTTTTTTGATAATCAAAACTTTTTGTGTGGGATAAAATTTCTTAGGCCATTTACAATAACTTTAGTAAAAAAAAAAAATTAAAGTGCGACTTTAACTTAAAATATACGCTATCTCCTTAAATAAAGCAGCTACGAAGCTCTCAATGCAGGTATAAGCAAATCAATGAACTTTTATTAATTGACAATTTTTTAACTTGAAACCAAGTTTTAGTGGTGCTAACATGTTTTGGATTGATAAAACAATATTACTGAACATTAAAATAAACTTTTGCATTATGAAAAAGAACTTTGAAAAACATTCGTGTAAGTTCGTCAGTTCGTTTAATTCGTCACTTTTTCTGTTTCCCCTGGGGTGAAGTTATCCAAGTTCTACTGCATAAGCAATTCAATGAACATGTTTTGAGATGATAAAACAATATTACTGAACATAAAAATAAACTTTTGCAGTATGAAAAAAACTTTGAAAAATTTTGAAAAAAATTTTTGTTCAATGAGTTATGAAATGTCTTATAAAAAATTTTACAAACGATTTTAAATTTTTTCAATAATGTTCACTTTTCGTACGTAAAAAAACTTTCTTAGACAATTTTTAATGACGTTAGTTTCAAACAAAAAGAATTGGATAGTTTCGCAAAAAAAAATTATTTTTCACTGTTTGAAATGTCTTAGAAAAATTTTTTTGAAAAGACAATTTTTTTTCAATAATTTTCACTTTTAGTACGTAAAAAAACTTTCTTAGACAATTTTTAATGACGTTAGTTTCAAACAAAAAGAATTAGACAGTTCGCAAAAAAAAATTATTTTTCACTGTATGAAATGTCTTAGAAAATTTTTTTTGAAAAGACAATTTTTTTTCAATAATTTTCACTTTTAGTACGGAAGAAAACTTTCTTAGACAATTTTTAATGACGTTAGTTTCAAACAAAAAGAATTAGACAGTTTCGCAAAAAAAAATTATTTTTCACTGTATGAAATGTTTTAGAAAAATTTTTGAAAATTTTTTTTGAAAAGAAAATTTTTTTCAATAATTTTCACTTTTAGTACGTAAGAAAACTTTCTTAGACAATTTTTAATGACGTTAGTTTCAAACAAAAAGAATTAGACAGTTTCGCAAAAAAAAATTATTTTTCACTGTATGAAATGTCTTAGAAAATTTTTGAAAATTTTTTTTGAAAAGAAAATTTTTTTCAATAATTTTCACTTTTAGTACGTAAGAAAACTTTCTTAGACAATTTGTAATGACGTTAGTTTCAAACAAAAAGAATTAGACAGTTTCGCAAAAAAAAATTACTTTTCACTGTATGAAATGTCTTAGAAAAATTTTTGAAAATCTTTTTTGAAAAGAAAATTTTTTTCAATAATTTTCACTTTTAGTACGTAAAAAAACTTTTTTAGACAATTTTTAATGACGTTAGTTTCAAACAAAAAGAATTAGACAGTTTCGCAAAAAAAAATTATTTTTCACTGTATGGAACGTCTTAGAAAAGTTTTTTTGAAAAGACAATTTCTTTTCAATAATTTTCACTTTTAGTACGTAAAACAACTTTCTTAGACAATTTTTAATGACGTTAGTTTCAAACAAAAAGAATTGGATAGTTTCGCAAAAAAAAATTATCTTTCACTGTATGAAATGTCTTAGAAAAATTTTTTTGAAAAGACAATTTTTTTTCAGTAATTTTCACTTTTAGTACGTAAAAAAACTTTCTTAGACAATTTTTAATGACGTTAGTTTCAAACAAAAAGAATTAGACAGTTTCGCAAAAAAAAATTATTTTTCACTGTATGAAATGTCTTAGAAAAATTTTTGAAAATTTTTTTTGAAAAGAAAATTTTTTTCAATAATTTTTGCTTTTAGTACGTAAAAAAACTTTCTTAGACAATTTTTAATGACGTTAGTTTCAAACAAAAAGAATTAGACAGTTTCGCAAAAAAAAATTATTTTTCACTGTATGAAATGTCTTAGAAAATTTTTGAAAATTTTTTTTGAAAAGAAAATTTTTTTCAATAATTTTCACTTTTAGTACGTAAGAAAACTTTCTTAGACAATTTGTAATGACGTTAGTTTCAAACAAAAAGAATTAGACAGTTTCGCAAAAAAAAATTATTTTTCACTGTATGAAATGTCTTAGAAAAATTTTTGAAATTTTTTTTGAAAAGAAAATTTTTTTCAATAATTTTCACTTTTAGTACGTAAGAAAACTTTCTTAGACAATTTTTAATGACGTTAGTTTCAAACAAAAAGAATTGGATAGTTTCGCAAAAAAAAATTATTTTTCACTGTATGAAATGTCTTAGAAAAATTTTTTTGAAAAGACAATTTCTTTTCAATAATTTTCACTTTTAGTACGTAAAAAAACTTTCTTAGACAATTTTTAATGACGTTAGTTTCAAACAAAAAGAATTAGACAGTTTCGCAAAAAAAAATTATTTTTCACTGTATGAAATGTCTTAGAAAAATTTTTGAAAATTTTTTTTGAAAAGAAAATTTTTTTCAATAATTTTCACTTTTAGTACGTAAAAAAACTTTCTTAGACAATTTTTAATGACGTTAGATTCAAACAAAAAGAATTGGATAGTTTCGAAAAAAAAATTATTTTTCACTGTATGAAATGTCTTAGAAAAATTTTTTTGAAAAGACAACTTCTTTTCAATAATTTTCACTTTTAGTACGTAAAAAAACTTTCTTAAACAATTTTTAATGACGTTAGTTTCAAACAAAAAGAATTAGACAGTTTCGCAAAAAAAAAATTATTTTTTACTGTATGAAACGTCTTAGAAAAACTTTTGAAAATCTTTTTTGAAAAGAAAATTTTTTCAATAATTTTCACTTTTAGTACGTAAAAAAACTTTCTTAGACAATTTTTAATGACGTTAGTTTCAAACAAAAAGAATTAGACAGTTTCGCAAAAAAAATTATTTTTCACTGTATGAAATGTCTTAGAAAAATTTTTGAAAATTTTTTTTGAAAAGAAAATTTTTTTCAATAATTTTCACTTTTAGTACGTAAAAAAACTTTTTTAAACAATTTTTAATGACGTTAGTTTCAAACAAAAAGAATTGGATAGTTTCGCAAAAAAAAATTATTTTTCACTGTATGGAACGTCTTAGAAAAGTTTTTTTGAAAAGACAATTTCTTTTCAATAATTTTCACTTTTAGTACGTAAAAAACTTTCTTAGACAATTTTTAATGACGTTAGTTTCAACCAAAAAGAATTAGACAGTTTTGCAAAAAAAAATATTTTTCACTGTATGAAATGTCTTAGAATAATTTTTGAAAAAAATTTTCGAAAAAATAATTTTTTTTTGATAATCAAAACTTTTTGTGTGGGATAAAATTTCTTAGGCCATTTACAATAACTTTAGTAAAAAAAAAAAATTAAAGTGCGACTTTAACTTAAAATATACGCTATCTCCTTAAATAAAGCAGCTACGAAGCTCTCAATGCAGGTATAAGCAAATCAATGAACTTTTATTAATTGACAATTTTTTAACTTGAAACCAAGTTTTAGTGGTGCTAACATGTTTTGGATTGATAAAACAATATTACTGAACATTAAAATAAACTTTTGCATTATGAAAAAGAACTTTGAAAAACATTCGTGTAAGTTCGTCAGTTCGTTTAATTCGTCACTTTTTCTGTTTCCCCTGGGGTGAAGTTATCCAAGTTCTACTGTATAAGCAATTCAATGAACATGTTTTGAGATGATAAAACAATATTACTGAACATAAAAATAAACTTTTGCAGTATGAAAAAAACTTTGAAAAATTTTGAAAAAAATTTTTGTTCAATGAGTTATGAAATGTCTTATAAAAAATTTTACAAACGATTTTAAATTTTTTCAATAATGTTCACTTTTCGTACGTAAAAAAACTTTCTTAGACAATTTTTAATGACGTTAGTTTCAAACAAAAAGAATTGGATAGTTTCGCAAAAAAAAATTATTTTTCACTGTTTGAAATGTCTTAGAAAAATTTTTTTGAAAAGACAATTTTTTTTCAATAATTTTCACTTTTAGTACGTAAAAAAACTTTCTTAGACAATTTTTAATGACGTTAGTTTCAAACAAAAAGAATTAGACAGTTCGCAAAAAAAAATTATTTTTCACTGTATGATATGTCTTAGAAAATTTTTTTTGAAAAGACAATTTTTTTTCAATAATTTTCACTTTTAGTACGGAAGAAAACTTTCTTAGACAATTTTTAATGACGTTAGTTTCAAACAAAAAGAATTAGACAGTTTCGCAAAAAAAAATTATTTTTCACTGTATGAAATGTTTTAGAAAAATTTTTGAAAATTTTTTTTGAAAAGAAAATTTTTTTCAATAATTTTCACTTTTAGTACGTAAGAAAACTTTCTTAGACAATTTTTAATGACGTTAGTTTCAAACAAAAAGAATTAGACAGTTTCGCAAAAAAAAATTATTTTTCACTGTATGAAATGTCTTAGAAAACTTTTGAAAATTTTTTTTGAAAAGAAAATTTTTTTCAATAATTTTCACTTTTAGTACGTAAGAAAACTTTCTTAGACAATTTGTAATGACGTTAGTTTCAAACAAAAAGAATTAGACAGTTTCGCAAAAAAAAATTATTTTTCACTGTATGAAATGTCTTAGAAAAATTTTTGAAAATCTTTTTTGAAAAGATAATTTTTTTCAATATTTTTCACTTTTAGTACGTAAAAAACTTTCTTAGACAATTTTTAATGACGTTAGTTTCAACCAAAAAGAATTAGACAGTTTTGCAAAAAAAAATATTTTTCACTGTATGAAATGTCTTAGAATAATTTTTGAAAAAAATTTTCGAAAAAATAATTTTTTTTTGATAATCAAAACTTTTTGTGTGGGATAAAATTTCTTAGGCCATTTACAATAACTTTAGTAAAAAAAAAAAATTAAAGTGCGACTTTAACTTAAAATATACGCTATCTCCTTAAATAAAGCAGCTACGAAGCTCTCAATGCAGGTATAAGCAAATCAATGAACTTTTATTAATTGACAATTTTTTAACTTGAAACCAAGTTTTAGTGGTGCTAACATGTTTTGGATTGATAAAACAATATTACTGAACATTAAAATAAACTTTTGCATTATGAAAAAGAACTTTGAAAAACATTCGTGTAAGTTCGTCAGTTCGTTTAATTCGTCACTTTTTCTGTTTCCCCTGGGGTGAAGTTATCCAAGTTCTACTGTATAAGCAATTCAATGAACATGTTTTGAGATGATAAAACAATATTACTGAACATAAAAATAAACTTTTGCAGTATGAAAAAAACTTTGAAAAATTTTGAAAAAAATTTTTGTTCAATGAGTTATGAAATGTCTTATAAAAAATTTTACAAACGATTTTAAATTTTTTCAATAATGTTCACTTTTCGTACGTAAAAAAACTTTCTTAGACAATTTTTAATGACGTTAGTTTCAAACAAAAAGAATTGGATAGTTTCGCAAAAAAAAATTATTTTTCACTGTTTGAAATGTCTTAGAAAAATTTTTTTGAAAAGACAATTTTTTTTCAATAATTTTCACTTTTAGTACGTAAAAAAACTTTCTTAGACAATTTTTAATGACGTTAGTTTCAAACAAAAAGAATTAGACAGTTCGCAAAAAAAAATTATTTTTCACTGTATGAAATGTCTTAGAAAATTTTTTTTGAAAAGACAATTTTTTTTCAATAATTTTCACTTTTAGTACGGAAGAAAACTTTCTTAGACAATTTTTAATGACGTTAGTTTCAAACAAAAAGAATTAGACAGTTTCGCAAAAAAAAATTATTTTTCACTGTATGAAATGTTTTAGAAAAATTTTTGAAAATTTTTTTTGAAAAGAAAATTTTTTTCAATAATTTTCACTTTTAGTACGTAAGAAAACTTTCTTAGACAATTTTTAATGACGTTAGTTTCAAACAAAAAGAATTAGACAGTTTCGCAAAAAAAAATTATTTTTCACTGTATGAAATGTCTTAGAAAATTTTTGAAAATTTTTTTTGAAAAGAAAATTTTTTTCAATAATTTTCACTTTTAGTACGTAAGAAAACTTTCTTAGACAATTTGTAATGACGTTAGTTTCAAACAAAAAGAATTAGACAGTTTCGCAAAAAAAAATTACTTTTCACTGTATGAAATGTCTTAGAAAAATTTTTGAAAATCTTTTTTGAAAAGAAAATTTTTTTCAATAATTTTCACTTTTAGTACGTAAAAAAACTTTTTTAGACAATTTTTAATGACGTTAGTTTCAAACAAAAAGAATTAGACAGTTTCGCAAAAAAAAATTATTTTTCACTGTATGGAACGTCTTAGAAAAGTTTTTTTGAAAAGACAATTTCTTTTCAATAATTTTCACTTTTAGTACGTAAAACAACTTTCTTAGACAATTTTTAATGACGTTAGTTTCAAACAAAAAGAATTGGATAGTTTCGCAAAAAAAAATTATCTTTCACTGTATGAAATGTCTTAGAAAAATTTTTTTGAAAAGACAATTTTTTTTCAGTAATTTTCACTTTTAGTACGTAAAAAAACTTTCTTAGACAATTTTTAATGACGTTAGTTTCAAACAAAAAGAATTAGACAGTTTCGCAAAAAAAAATTATTTTTCACTGTATGAAATGTCTTAGAAAAATTTTTGAAAATTTTTTTTGAAAAGAAAATTTTTTTCAATAATTTTTGCTTTTAGTACGTAAAAAAACTTTCTTAGACAATTTTTAATGACGTTAGTTTCAAACAAAAAGAATTAGACAGTTTCGCAAAAAAAAATTATTTTTCACTGTATGAAATGTCTTAGAAAATTTTTGAAAATTTTTTTTGAAAAGAAAATTTTTTTCAATAATTTTCACTTTTAGTACGTAAGAAAACTTTCTTAGACAATTTGTAATGACGTTAGTTTCAAACAAAAAGAATTAGACAGTTTCGCAAAAAAAAATTATTTTTCACTGTATGAAATGTCTTAGAAAAATTTTTGAAATTTTTTTTGAAAAGAAAATTTTTTTCAATAATTTTCACTTTTAGTACGTAAGAAAACTTTCTTAGACAATTTTTAATGACGTTAGTTTCAAACAAAAAGAATTGGATAGTTTCGCAAAAAAAAATTATTTTTCACTGTATGAAATGTCTTAGAAAAATTTTTTTGAAAAGACAATTTCTTTTCAATAATTTTCACTTTTAGTACGTAAAAAAACTTTCTTAGACAATTTTTAATGACGTTAGTTTCAAACAAAAAGAATTGGACAGTTTCGCAAAAAAAAATTATTTTTCACTGTATGAAATGTCTTAGAAAAATTTTTGAAAATTTTTTTTGAAAAGAAAATTTTTTTCAATAATTTTCACTTTTAGTACGTAAAAAAACTTTCTTAGACAATTTTTAATGACGTTAGATTCAAACAAAAAGAATTGGATAGTTTCGAAAAAAAAATTATTTTTCACTGTATGAAATGTCTTAGAAAAATTTTTTTGAAAAGACAACTTCTTTTCAATAATTTTCACTTTTAGTACGTAAAAAAACTTTCTTAAACAATTTTTAATGACGTTAGTTTCAAACAAAAAGAATTAGACAGTTTCGCAAAAAAAAAATTATTTTTTACTGTATGAAACGTCTTAGAAAAATTTTTGAAAATCTTTTTTGAAAAGAAAATTTTTTCAATAATTTTCACTTTTAGTACGTAAAAAAACTTTCTTAGACAATTTTTAATGACGTTAGTTTCAAACAAAAAGAATTAGACAGTTTCGCAAAAAAAATTATTTTTCACTGTATGAAATGTCTTAGAAAAATTTTTGAAAATTTTTTTTGAAAAGAAAATTTTTTTCAATAATTTTCACTTTTAGTACGTAAAAAAACTTTTTTAAACAATTTTTAATGACGTTAGTTTCAAACAAAAAGAATTGGATAGTTTCGCAAAAAAAAATTATTTTTCACTGTATGGAACGTCTTAGAAAAGTTTTTTTGAAAAGACAATTTCTTTTCAATAATTTTCACTTTTAGTACGTAAAAAACTTTCTTAGACAATTTTTAATGACGTTAGTTTCAACCAAAAAGAATTAGACAGTTTTGCAAAAAAAAATATTTTTCACTGTATGAAATGTCTTAGAATAATTTTTGAAAAAAATTTTCGAAAAAATAATTTTTTTTTGATAATCAAAACTTTTTGTGTGGGATAAAATTTCTTAGGCCATTTACAATAACTTTAGTAAAAAAAAAAAATTAAAGTGCGACTTTAACTTAAAATATACGCTATCTCCTTAAATAAAGCAGCTACGAAGCTCTCAATGCAGGTATAAGCAAATCAATGAACTTTTATTAATTGACAATTTTTTAACTTGAAACCAAGTTTTAGTGGTGCTAACATGTTTTGGATTGATAAAACAATATTACTGAACATTAAAATAAACTTTTGCATTATGAAAAAGAACTTTGAAAAACATTCGTGTAAGTTCGTCAGTTCGTTTAATTCGTCACTTTTTCTGTTTCCCCTGGGGTGAAGTTATCCAAGTTCTACTGTATAAGCAATTCAATGAACATGTTTTGAGATGATAAAACAATATTACTGAACATAAAAATAAACTTTTGCAGTATGAAAAAAACTTTGAAAAATTTTGAAAAAAATTTTTGTTCAATGAGTTATGAAATGTCTTATAAAAAATTTTACAAACGATTTTAAATTTTTTCAATAATGTTCACTTTTCGTACGTAAAAAAACTTTCTTAGACAATTTTTAATGACGTTAGTTTCAAACAAAAAGAATTGGATAGTTTCGCAAAAAAAAATTATTTTTCACTGTTTGAAATGTCTTAGAAAAATTTTTTTGAAAAGACAATTTTTTTTCAATAATTTTCACTTTTAGTACGTAAAAAAACTTTCTTAGACAATTTTTAATGACGTTAGTTTCAAACAAAAAGAATTAGACAGTTCGCAAAAAAAAATTATTTTTCACTGTATGAAATGTCTTAGAAAATTTTTTTTGAAAAGACAATTTTTTTTCAATAATTTTCACTTTTAGTACGGAAGAAAACTTTCTTAGACAATTTTTAATGACGTTAGTTTCAAACAAAAAGAATTAGACAGTTTCGCAAAAAAAAATTATTTTTCACTGTATGAAATGTTTTAGAAAAATTTTTGAAAATTTTTTTTGAAAAGAAAATTTTTTTCAATAATTTTCACTTTTAGTACGTAAGAAAACTTTCTTAGACAATTTTTAATGACGTTAGTTTCAAACAAAAAGAATTAGACAGTTTCGCAAAAAAAAATTATTTTTCACTGTATGAAATGTCTTAGAAAATTTTTGAAAATTTTTTTTGAAAAGAAAATTTTTTTCAATAATTTTCACTTTTAGTACGTAAGAAAACTTTCTTAGACAATTTGTAATGACGTTAGTTTCAAACAAAAAGAATTAGACAGTTTCGCAAAAAAAAATTACTTTTCACTGTATGAAATGTCTTAGAAAAATTTTTGAAAATCTTTTTTGAAAAGAAAATTTTTTTCAATAATTTTCACTTTTAGTACGTAAAAAAACTTTTTTAGACAATTTTTAATGACGTTAGTTT
Source organism: Aplidium turbinatum (assembly GCF_918807975.1). NCBI lineage: Eukaryota > Metazoa > Chordata > Ascidiacea > Aplousobranchia > Polyclinidae > Aplidium > Aplidium turbinatum. The sequence goes on from NC_137486.1 coordinate 607,769, forward strand.
CAAACAAAAAGAATTAGACAGTTTCGCAAAAAAAAATTATTTTTCACTGTATGGAACGTCTTAGAAAAGTTTTTTTGAAAAGACAATTTCTTTTCAATAATTTTCACTTTTAGTACGTAAAACAACTTTCTTAGACAATTTTTAATGACGTTAGTTTCAAACAAAAAGAATTGGATAGTTTCGCAAAAAAAAATTATCTTTCACTGTATGAAATGTCTTAGAAAAATTTTTTTGAAAAGACAATTTTTTTTCAGTAATTTTCACTTTTAGTACGTAAAAAAACTTTCTTAGACAATTTTTAATGACGTTAGTTTCAAACAAAAAGAATTAGACAGTTTCGCAAAAAAAAATTATTTTTCACTGTATGAAATGTCTTAGAAAAATTTTTGAAAATTTTTTTTGAAAAGAAAATTTTTTTCAATAATTTTTGCTTTTAGTACGTAAAAAAACTTTCTTAGACAATTTTTAATGACGTTAGTTTCAAACAAAAAGAATTAGACAGTTTCGCAAAAAAAAATTATTTTTCACTGTATGAAATGTCTTAGAAAATTTTTGAAAATTTTTTTTGAAAAGAAAATTTTTTTCAATAATTTTCACTTTTAGTACGTAAGAAAACTTTCTTAGACAATTTGTAATGACGTTAGTTTCAAACAAAAAGAATTAGACAGTTTCGCAAAAAAAAATTATTTTTCACTGTATGAAATGTCTTAGAAAAATTTTTGAAATTTTTTTTGAAAAGAAAATTTTTTTCAATAATTTTCACTTTTAGTACGTAAGAAAACTTTCTTAGACAATTTTTAATGACGTTAGTTTCAAACAAAAAGAATTAGACAGTTTCGCAAAAAAAAATTATTTTTCACTGTATGAAATGTCTTAGAAAAATTTTTGAAAATTTTTTTTGAAAAGAAAATTTTTTTCAATAATTTTCACTTTTAGTACGTAAAAAAACTTTCTTAGACAATTTTTAATGACGTTAGATTCAAACAAAAAGAATTGGATAGTTTCGAAAAAAAAATTATTTTTCACTGTATGAAATGTCTTAGAAAAATTTTTTTGAAAAGACAACTTCTTTTCAATAATTTTCACTTTTAGTACGTAAAAAAACTTTCTTAAACAATTTTTAATGACGTTAGTTTCAAACAAAAAGAATTAGACAGTTTCGCAAAAAAAAAATTATTTTTTACTGTATGAAACGTCTTAGAAAAATTTTTGAAAATCTTTTTTGAAAAGAAAATTTTTTCAATAATTTTCACTTTTAGTACGTAAAAAAACTTTCTTAGACAATTTTTAATGACGTTAGTTTCAAACAAAAAGAATTAGACAGTTTCGCAAAAAAAATTATTTTTCACTGTATGAAATGTCTTAGAAAAATTTTTGAAAATTTTTTTTGAAAAGAAAATTTTTTTCAATAATTTTCACTTTTAGTACGTAAAAAAACTTTTTTAAACAATTTTTAATGACGTTAGTTTCAAACAAAAAGAATTGGATAGTTTCGCAAAAAAAAATTATTTTTCACTGTATGGAACGTCTTAGAAAAGTTTTTTTGAAAAGACAATTTCTTTTCAATAATTTTCACTTTTAGTACGTAAAACAACTTTCTTAGACAATTTTTAATGACGTTAGTTTCAAACAAAAAGAATTGGATAGTTTCGCAAAAAAAAATTATCTTTCACTGTATGAAATGTCTTAGAAAAATTTTTTTGAAAAGACAATTTTTTTTCAGTAATTTTCACTTTTAGTACGTAAAAAAACTTTCTTAGACAATTTTTAATGACGTTAGTTTCAAACAAAAAGAATTAGACAGTTTCGCAAAAAAAAATTATTTTTCACTGTATGAAATGTCTTAGAAAAATTTTTGAAAATTTTTTTTGAAAAGAAAATTTTTTTCAATAATTTTTGCTTTTAGTACGTAAAAAAACTTTCTTAGACAATTTTTAATGACGTTAGTTTCAAACAAAAAGAATTAGACAGTTTCGCAAAAAAAAATTACTTTTCACTGTATGAAATGTCTTAGAAAAATTTTTGAAAATCTTTTTTGAAAAGAAAATTTTTTTCAATAATTTTCACTTTTAGTACGTAAAAAAACTTTTTTAGACAATTTTTAATGACGTTAGTTTCAAACAAAAAGAATTGGATAGTTTCGCAAAAAAAAATTATTTTTCACTGTATGAAATGTCTTAGAAAAATTTTTTTGAAAAGACAATTTCTTTTCAATAATTTTCACTTTTAGTACGTAAAAAAACTTTCTTAGACAATTTTTAATGACGTTAGTTTCAAACAAAAAGAATTAGACAGTTTCGCAAAAAAAAATTATTTTTCACTGTATGAAATGTCTTAGAAAAATTTTTGAAAATTTTTTTTGAAAAGAAAATTTTTTTCAATAATTTTCACTTTTAGTACGTAAAAAAACTTTCTTAGACAATTTTTAATGACGTTAGATTCAAACAAAAAGAATTGGATAGTTTCGAAAAAAAAATTATTTTTCACTGTATGAAATGTCTTAGAAAAATTTTTTTGAAAAGACAACTTCTTTTCAATAATTTTCACTTTTAGTACGTAAAAAAACTTTCTTAGACAATTTTTAATGACGTTAGTTTCAAACAAAAAGAATTAGACAGTTTCGCAAAAAAAAAATTATTTTTTACTGTATGAAACGTCTTAGAAAAACTTTTGAAAATCTTTTTTGAAAAGAAAATTTTTTTCAATAATTTTCACTTTTAGTACGTAAAACAACTTTCTTAGACAATTTTTAATGACGTTAGTTTCAAACAAAAAGAATTAGACAGTTTCGCAAAAAAAAATTATTTTTCACTGTATGAAATGTCTTAGAAAAATTTTTGAAAATCTTTTTTGAAAAGAAAGTTTTTTTCAATAATTTTCACTTTTAGTACGTAAAAAAACTTTTTTAGACAATTTTCAATGACGTTAGTTTCAAACAAAAAGAATTGGATAGTTTCGCAAAAAAAAATTATTTTTCACTGTATGAAATGTCTTAGAAGAATTTTTTTGAAAAGACAATTTTTTTTCAATAATTTTCACTTTTAGTACGTAAAAAAACTTTCTTAGACAATTTTTAATGACGTTAGTTTCAAACAAAAAGAATTAGACAGTTTCGCAAAAAAAAATTATTTTTCACTGTATGAAATGTCTTAGAAAAATTTTTGAAAATTTTTTTTGAAAAGAAAATTTTTTTCAATAATTTTCACTTTTAGTACGTAAAAAAACTTTCTTAGACAATTTTTAATGACGTTAGTTTCAAACAAAAAGAATTAGACAGTTTCGCAAAAAAAAAATATTTTTCACTGTATGAAATGTCTTAGAATAATTTTTGAAAATTTTTTTTGAAAAGAAAATTTTTTTCAATATTTTTCACTTTTAGTACGTAAAAAACTTTCTTAGACAATTTTTAATGACGTTAGTTTCAACCAAAAAGAATTAGACAGTTTTGCAAAAAAAAATATTTTTCACTGTATGAAATGTCTTAGAATAATTTTTGAAAAAAATTTTCGAAAAAATAATTTTTTTTTGATAATCAAAACTTTTTGTGTGGGATAAAATTTCTTAGGCCATTTACAATAACTTTAGTAAAAAAAAAAAATTAAAGTGCGACTTTAACTTAAAATATACGCTATCTCCTTAAATAAAGCAGCTACGAAGCTCTCAATGCAGGTATAAGCAAATCAATGAACTTTTATTAATTGACAATTTTTTAACTTGAAACCAAGTTTTAGTGGTGCTAACATGTTTTGGATTGATAAAACAATATTACTGAACATTAAAATAAACTTTTGCATTATGAAAAAGAACTTTGAAAAACATTCGTGTAAGTTCGTCAGTTCGTTTAATTCGTCACTTTTTCTGTTTCCCCTGGGGTGAAGTTATCCAAGTTCTACTGTATAAGCAATTCAATGAACATGTTTTGAGATGATAAAACAATATTACTGAACATAAAAATAAACTTTTGCAGTATGAAAAAAACTTTGAAAAATTTTGAAAAAAATTTTTGTTCAATGAGTTATGAAATGTCTTATAAAAAATTTTACAAACGATTTTAAATTTTTTCAATAATGTTCACTTTTCGTACGTAAAAAAACTTTCTTAGACAATTTTTAATGACGTTAGTTTCAAACAAAAAGAATTGGATAGTTTCGCAAAAAAAAATTATTTTTCACTGTTTGAAATGTCTTAGAAAAGTTTTTTTGAAAAGACAATTTTTTTTCAATAATTTTCACTTTTAGTACGTAAAAAAACTTTCTTAGACAATTTTTAATGACGTTAGTTTCAAACAAAAAGAATTAGACAGTTCGCAAAAAAAAATTATTTTTCACTGTATGAAATGTCTTAGAAAATTTTTTTTGAAAAGACAATTTTTTTTCAATAATTTTCACTTTTAGTACGGAAGAAAACTTTCTTAGACAATTTTTAATGACGTTAGTTTCAAACAAAAAGAATTAGACAGTTTCGCAAAAAAAAATTATTTTTCACTGTATGAAATGTTTTAGAAAAATTTTTGAAAATTTTTTTTGAAAAGAAAATTTTTTTCAATAATTTTCACTTTTAGTACGTAAGAAAACTTTCTTAGACAATTTTTAATGACGTTAGTTTCAAACAAAAAGAATTAGACAGTTTCGCAAAAAAAAATTATTTTTCACTGTATGAAATGTCTTAGAAAACTTTTGAAAATTTTTTTTGAAAAGAAAATTTTTTTCAATAATTTTCACTTTTAGTACGTAAGAAAACTTTCTTAGACAATTTGTAATGACGTTAGTTTCAAACAAAAAGAATTAGACAGTTTCGCAAAAAAAAATTATTTTTCACTGTATGAAATGTCTTAGAAAAATTTTTGAAATTTTTTTTGAAAAGAAAATTTTTTTCAATAATTTTCACTTTTAGTACGTAAGAAAACTTTCTTAGACAATTTTTAATGACGTTAGTTTCAAACAAAAAGAATTGGATAGTTTCGCAAAAAAAAATTATTTTTCACTGTATGAAATGTCTTAGAAAAATTTTTTTGAAAAGACAATTTCTTTTCAATAATTTTCACTTTTAGTACGTAAAAAAACTTTCTTAGACAATTTTTAATGACGTTAGTTTCAAACAAAAAGAATTAGACAGTTTCGCAAAAAAAAATTATTTTTCATTGTATGAAATGTCTTAGAAAAATTTTTGAAAATTTTTTTTGAAAAGAAAATTTTTTTCAATAATTTTCACTTTTAGTACGTAAAAAAACTTTCTTAGACAATTTTTAATGACGTTAGATTCAAACAAAAGGAATTGGATAGTTTCGAAAAAAAAATTATTTTTCACTGTATGAAATGTCTTAGAAAAATTTTTTTGAAAAGACAACTTCTTTTCAATAATTTTCACTTTTAGTACGTAAAAAAACTTTCTTAGACAATTTTTAATGACGTTAGTTTCAAACAAAAAGAATTAGACAGTTTCGCAAAAAAAAAATTATTTTTTACTGTATGAAACGTCTTAGAAAAATTTTTGAAAATCTTTTTTGAAAAGAAAATTTTTTCAATAATTTTCACTTTTAGTACGTAAAAAAACTTTCTTAGACAATTTTTAATGACGTTAGTTTCAAACAAAAAGAATTAGACAGTTTCGCAAAAAAAATTATTTTTCACTGTATGAAATGTCTTAGAAAAATTTTTGAAAATTTTTTTTGAAAAGAAAATTTTTTTCAATAATTTTCACTTTTAGTACGTAAAAAAACTTTTTTAAACAATTTTTAATGACGTTAGTTTCAAACAAAAAGAATTGGATAGTTTCGCAAAAAAAAATTATTTTTCACTGTATGGAACGTCTTAGAAAAGTTTTTTTGAAAAGACAATTTCTTTTCAATAATTTTCACTTTTAGTACGTAAAACAACTTTCTTAGACAATTTTTAATGACGTTAGTTTCAAACAAAAAGAATTGGATAGTTTCGCAAAAAAAAATTATCTTTCACTGTATGAAATGTCTTAGAAAAATTTTTTTGAAAAGACAATTTTTTTTCAGTAATTTTCACTTTTAGTACGTAAAAAAACTTTCTTAGACAATTTTTAATGACGTTAGTTTCAAACAAAAAGAATTAGACAGTTTCGCAAAAAAAAATTATTTTTCACTGTATGAAATGTCTTAGAAAAATTTTTGAAAATTTTTTTTGAAAAGAAAATTTTTTTCAATAATTTTTGCTTTTAGTACGTAAAAAAACTTTCTTAGACAATTTTTAATGACGTTAGTTTCAAACAAAAAGAATTAGACAGTTTCGCAAAAAAAAATTACTTTTCACTGTATGAAATGTCTTAGAAAAATTTTTGAAAATCTTTTTTGAAAAGAAAATTTTTTTCAATAATTTTCACTTTTAGTACGTAAAAAAACTTTTTTAGACAATTTTTAATGACGTTAGTTTCAAACAAAAAGAATTGGATAGTTTCGCAAAAAAAAATTATTTTTCACTGTATGAAATGTCTTAGAAAAATTTTTTTGAAAAGACAATTTCTTTTCAATAATTTTCACTTTTAGTACGTAAAAAAACTTTCTTAGACAATTTTTAATGACGTTAGTTTCAAACAAAAAGAATTAGACAGTTTCGCAAAAAAAAATTATTTTTCACTGTATGAAATGTCTTAGAAAAATTTTTGAAAATTTTTTTTGAAAAGAAAATTTTTTTCAATAATTTTCACTTTTAGTACGTAAAAAAACTTTCTTAGACAATTTTTAATGACGTTAGATTCAAACAAAAAGAATTGGATAGTTTCGAAAAAAAAATTATTTTTCACTGTATGAAATGTCTTAGAAAAATTTTTTTGAAAAGACAACTTCTTTTCAATAATTTTCACTTTTAGTACGTAAAAAAACTTTCTTAGACAATTTTTAATGACGTTAGTTTCAAACAAAAAGAATTAGACAGTTTCGCAAAAAAAAAATTATTTTTTACTGTATGAAACGTCTTAGAAAAACTTTTGAAAATCTTTTTTAAAAAGAAAATTTTTTTCAATAATTTTCACTTTTAGTACGTAAAACAACTTTCTTAGACAATTTTTAATGACGTTAGTTTCAAACAAAAAGAATTAGACAGTTTCGCAAAAAAAAATTATTTTTCACTGTATGAAATGTCTTAGAAAAATTTTTGAAAATCTTTTTTGAAAAGAAAGTTTTTTTCAATAATTTTCACTTTTAGTACGTAAAAAAACTTTTTTAGACAATTTTCAATGACGTTAGTTTCAAACAAAAAGAATTGGATAGTTTCGGAAAAAAAAATTATTTTTCACTGTATGAAATGTCTTAGAAGAATTTTTTTGAAAAGACAATTTTTTTTCAATAATTTTCACTTTTAGTACGTAAAAAAACTTTCTTAGACAATTTTTAATGACGTTAGTTTCAAACAAAAAGAATTAGACAGTTTCGCAAAAAAAAATTATTTTTCACTGTATGAAATGTCTTAGAAAAATTTTTGAAAATTTTTTTTAAAAAGAAAATTTTTTTCAATAATTTTCACTTTTAGTACGTAAGAAAACTTTCTTAGACAATTTTTAATGACGTTAGTTTCAAACAAAAAGAATTAGACAGTTTCGCAAAAAAAAATTATTTTTCACTGTATGAAATGTCTTAGAAAATTTTTTTTGAAAAGACAATTTTTTTTCAATAATTTTCACTTTTAGTACGTAAAAAACTTTCTTAGACAATTTTTAAAGACGTTAGTTTCAAACAAAAAGATTCAGACAGTTTCGCAAAAAAAAATTATTTTTCACTGTATGAAATGTCTTAGAAAAATTTTTGAAAATTTTTTTTGAAAAGACAGTTTTTTTCAATAATTTTCACTTTTAGTACGTAAAAAAACTTTCTTAGACAATTTTTAATGACGTTAGTTTCAAACAAAAAGAATTAGACAGTTTCGCAAAAAAAAATTATTTTTCACTGTATGAAATGTCTTAGAATAATTTTTGAAAATTTTTTTTGAAAAGAAAATTTTTTTCAATAATTTTCACTTTTAGTACGTAAAAAAACTTTCTTAGACAATTTTTAATGACGTTAGTTTCAACCAAAAGAATTAGACAGTTTTGCAAAAAAAAATTATTTTTCACTGTATGAAATGTCTTAGAAAAATTTTTTTGAAAAGACAATTTTTTTTCAATAATTTTCACTTTTAGTACGTAAAAAAACTTTCTTAGACAATTTTTAATGACGTTAGTTTCAAACAAAAAGAATTAGACAGTTTCGCAAAAAAAAATTATTTTTCACTGTATGAAAGGTCTTAGAAAAATTTTTTTGAAAAGACAATTTCTTTTCAATAATTTTCACTTTTAGTATGTAAAAAAACTTTCTTAGACAATTTTTAATGACGTTAGTTTCAAACAAAAAGAATTAGACAATTTCGCAAAAAAAAATTATTTTTCACTGTATGAAATGTCTTAGAAAATTTTTGAAAAATTTTTTTGAAAAGACAATTTCTTTTCAATAATTTTCACTTTTAGTACGTAAAAAAACTTTCTTAGACAATTTTTTATGACGATAGTTTCAAACAAAAAGAATTGGATAGTTTCGCAAAAAAAAATTATTTTTCACTGTATGAAATGTCTTAGAAATGTTTTTTGGAAAAGACAATTTTTTTTCATAAATTTTCGATTTTAGTACGTAAAAAAACTTTCTTAGACAATTTTTAATGACGTTAGTTTCAAACAAAGAGAATTAGACAGTTTCGCAAAAAAAAATTATTTTTCACTGTATGAAATGTCTTAGAAAAATTTTTGAAAATTTTTTTTGAAAAGAAGATTTTTTTCAATAATTTTCACTTTTAGTACGTACAAAAACTTTTTTAGACAATTTTTAATGACGTTAGTTTCAAACAAAAAGAATTGGATAGTTTCGCAAAAAAAAATTATTTTTCACTGTATGGAATGTCTTAGAAAAATTTTTTTGAAAAGACAATTTCTTTTCAATAATTTTCACTTTTAGTACGTAAAAAAACTTTCTTAGACAATTTTTAATGACGTTAGTTTCAAACAAAAAGAATTGGATAGTTTCGCAAAAAAAAATTGTTTTTCACTGTATGAAATGTCTTAGAAAAGTTTTTGAAAATCTTTTTTGAAAAGAAAATTTTCTTCAATAATTTTCACTTTTAGTACGTAAAAAAACTTTCTTAGACAATTTTTAATGACGTTGGTTTCAAACAAAAAGAATTAGACAGTTTCGCAAAAAAAATTATTTTTCACTGTATGAAATGTCTTAGAAAAGTTTTTGAAAATTTTTTTTGAAAAGAAAATTTTTTTCAAAAATTTTCACTTTTAGTACGTAAAAAAACTTTCTTAGACAATTTTTAATGACGTTAGTTTCAAACAAAAAGAATTAGACAGTTTCGCAAAAAAAATTATTTTTCACTGTATGAAATGTCTTAGAAAAATTTTTGAAAATTTTTTTTAAAAAGACAATTTTTTTCAAAAATTTTCACGTTTAGTACGTAAAAAAACTTTCTTAGACAATTTTTAATGACGTTAGTTTCAAACAAAAAGAATTGGATAGTTTCGCAAAAAAAAATTATTTTTCACTGTATGAAATGTCTTAGAAAAATTTTTTTGAAAAGACAATTTTTTTTCAATAATTTTCACTTTTAGTACGTAAAAAACTTTCTTAGACAATTTGTAATGACGTTAGTTTCAAACAAAAAGAATTAGACAGTTTCGCAAAAAAAAATTATTTTTCACTGTATGAAATGTCTTAGAAAAATTTTTGAAAATTTTTTTTGAAAAGAAAGTTTTTTTCAATAATTTTCACTTTTAGTACGTAAAAAAACTTTCTTAGACAATTTTTAATGACGTTAGTTTCAAACAAAAAGAATTGGATAGTTTCGCAAAAAAAAATTATTTTTCACTGTATGAAATGTCTTAGAAAAATTTTTTGGAAAAGACAATTTTTTTTCAATAATTTTCACTTTTAGTACGTAAGAAAACTTTCTTAGACAATTTTTAATGACGTTAGTTTCAAACAAAAAGAATTAGACAGTTTCGCAAAAAAAAATTATTTTTCACTGTATGAAATGTCTTAGAAAAATTTTTGAAAATTTTTTTTGAAAAGAAGATTTTTTTCAATAATTTTCACTTTTAGTACGTAAGAAAACTTTCTTAGACAATTTTTAATGACGTTAGTTTCAAACAAAAAGAATTGGATAGTTTCGCAAAAAAAAATTATTTTTCACTGCATGGAATGTCTTAGAAAAATTTTTTTGAAAAGACAATTTCTTTTCAATAATTTTCACTTTTAGTACGTAAAAAAACTTTCTTAGACAATTTTTAATGACGTTAGTTTCAAACAAAAAGAATTGGATAGTTTCGCAAAAAAAAATTGTTTTTCACTGTATGAAATGTCTTAGAAAAGCTTTTTTGAAAAGAAAATTTTTTTTCAATAATTTTCACTTTTAGTACGTAAAAAAACTTTCTTAGACAATTTTTAATGACGTTAGTTTCAAACAAAAAGAATTAGACAGTTTCGCAAAAAAAAATTATTTTTCACTGTATGAAATGTCTTAGAAAAATTTTTGAAAATCTTTTTTGAAAAGAAAATTTTCTTCAATAATTTTCACTTTTAGTACGTAAAAAAACTTTCTTAGACAATTTTTAATGACGTTAGTTTCAAACAAAAAGAATTAGACAGTTTCGCAAAAAAAATTATTTTTCACTGTATGAAATGTCTTAGAAAAGTTTTTGAAAATTTTTTTTGAAAAGAAAATTTTTTTCAAAAATTTTCACTTTTAGTACGTAAAACAACTTTCTTAGACAATTTTTAATGACGTTAGTTTCAAACAAAAAGAATTAGACAGTTTCGCAAAAAAAAATTATTTTTCACTCTATGAAATGTCTTAAAAAAATTTTTGAAAATTTTTTTTTGAAAAGAAAATTTTTTTCAATAATTTTTGCTTTTAGTACGTAAAAAACTTTCTTAGACAATTTTTAATGACGTTAGTTTCAAACAAAAAGAATTAGACAGTTTCGCAAAAAAAAATTATTTTTCACTGTATGAAATGTCTTAGAAAAATTTTTGAAAATTTTTTTCAATAATTTTCACTTTTAGTACGTAAAACAACTTTCTTAGACAATTTTTGATGACGTTAGTTTCAAACAAAAAGAATTGGATAGTTTCGCAAAAAAAAATTATCTTTCACTGTATGAAATGTCTTAGAAAATTTTTTTTGAAAAGACAATTTTTTTTCAATAATTTTCACTTTTAGTACGTAAAAAAACTTTCTTAGACAACTTTTAATGACGTTAGTTTCAAACAAAAAGAATTAGACAGTTTCGCAAAAAAAAATTATTTTTCACTGTATGAAATGTCTTAGAAAAATTTTTGAAAATTTTTTTTGAAAAGAAAATTTTTTTCAATAATTTTCACTTTTAGTACGTAAAAAAACTTTCTTAGACAATTTTTAATGACGTTAGTTTCAAACAAAAAGAATTAGACAGTTTCGCAAAGAAAAATTATTTTTCACTGTATGAAATGTCTTAGAAAAGCTTTTGAAAATCTTTTTTGAAAAGAAAATTTTTTTCAATAGTTTTCACTTTTAGTACGTAAAAAAACTTTTTTAGACAATTTTTAATGACGTTAGTTTCAAACAAAAAGAATTGGATAGTTTCGCAAAAAAAAAGTTATTTTTCACTGTATGGAATGTCTTAGAAAAATTTTTTTGAAAAGACAATTTCTTTTCAATAATTTTCACTTTTAGTACGTAAAAAAACTTTCTTAGACAATTTTTAATGACGTTAGTTTCAAACAAAAAGAATTGGATAGTTTCGCAAAAAAAAATTATTTTTCACTGTATGAAATGTCTTAGAAAAGTTTTTTTGAAAAGACAATTTTTTTTCAATAATTTTCACTTTTAGTACGTAAAAAAACTTTCTTAGACAATTTTTAATGACGTTAGTTTCAAACAAAAAGAATTAGACAGTTTCGCAAAAAAAAATTATTTTTCACTGTATGAAATGTCTTGGAAAAATTTTTGAAAATCTTTTTTGAAAAGAAAATTTTTTTCAATAATTTTCACTTTTAGTACGTAAAAAAACTTTCTTAGACAATTTTTAATGACGTTAGTTTCAAACAAAAAGAATTAGACAGTTTCGCAAAAAAAATTATTTTTCACTGTATGAAATGTCTTAGAAAAATTTTTGAAAATTTTTTTTAAAAAGAAAATTTTTTTCAAAAATTTTCACGTTTAGTACGTAAAAAAACTTTCTTAGACAATTTTTAATGACGTTGGTTTCAAACAAAAAGAATTGGATAGTTTCGCAAAAAAAAATTATTTTTCACTGTATGAAATGTCTTAGAAAAATTTTTTTGAAAAGACAATTTTTTTTCAATAATTTTCACTTTTAGTACGTAAAAAACTTTCTTAGACAATTTGTAATGACGTTAGTTTCAAACAAAAAGAATTAGACAGTTTCGCAAAAAAAAATTATTTTTCACTGTATGAAATGTCTTAGAAAAATTTTTGAAAATTTTTTTTGAAAAGAAAGTTTTTTTCAATAATTTTCACTTTTAGTACGTAAAAAAACTTTCTTAGACAATTTTTAATGACGTTAGTTTCAAACAAAAAGAATTGGATAGTTTCGCAAAAAAAAATTATTTTTCACTGTATGGAATGTCTTAGAAAAATTTTTTTGAAAAGACAATTTCTTTTCAATAATTTTCACTTTTAGTACGTAAAAAAACTTTCTTAGACAATTTTTAATGACGTTAGTTTCAAACAAAAAGAATTGGATAGTTTCGCAAAAAAAAATTGTTTTTCACTGTATGAAATGTCTTAGAAAAGTTTTTTTGAAAAGAAAATTTTTTTTCAATAATTTTCACTTTTAGTACGTAAAAAAACTTTCTTAGACAATTTTTAATGACGTTAGTTTCAAACAAAAAGAATTAGACAGTTTCGCAAAAAAAAATTATTTTTCACTGTATGAAATGTCTTAGAAAAATTTTTGAAAATCTTCTTTGAAAAGAAAATTTTCTTCAATAATTTTCACTTTTAGTACGTAAAAAAACTTTCTTAGACAATTTTTAATGACGTTAGTTTCAAACAAAAAGAATTAGACAGTTTCGCAAAAAAAATTATTTTTCACTGTATGAAATGTCTTAGAAAAGTTTTTGAAAATTTTTTTTGAAAAGAAAATTTTTTTCAAAAATTTTCACTTTTAGTACGTAAAACAACTTTCTTAGACAATTTTTAATGACGTTAGTTTCAAACAAAAAGAATTAGACAGTTTCGCAAAAAAAAATTATTTTTCACTCTATGAAATGTCTTAAAAAAATTTTTGAAAATTTTTTTTTGAAAAGAAAATTTTTTTCAATAATTTTTGCTTTTAGTACGTAAAAAACTTTCTTAGACAATTTTTAATGACGTTAGTTTCAAACAAAAAGAATTAGACAGCTTCGCAAAAAAAAATTATTTTTCACTGTATGAAATGTCTTAGAAAAATTTTTGAAAATTTTTTTCAATAATTTTCACTTTTAGTACGTAAAACAACTTTCTTAGACAATTTTTGATGACGTTAGTTTCAAACAAAAAGAATTGGATAGTTTCGCAAAAAAAAATTATCTTTCACTGTATGAAATGTCTTAGAAAAATTTTTTTGAAAAGACAATTTTTTTTCAATAATTTTCACTTTTAGTACGTAAAAAAACTTTCTTAGACAACTTTTAATGACGTTAGTTTCAAACAAAAAGAATTAGACAGTTTCGCAAAAAAAAATTATTTTTCACTGTATGAAATGTCTTAGAAAAATTTTTGAAAATTTTTTTTGAAAAGAAAATTTTTTTCAATAATTTTCACTTTTAGTACGTAAAAAAACTTTCTTAGACAATTTTTAATGACGTTAGTTTCAAACAAAAAGAATTAGACAGTTTCGCAAAGAAAAATTATTTTTCACTGTATGAAATGTCTTAGAAAAGTTTTTGAAAATCTTTTTTGAAAAGAAAATTTTTTTCAATAGTTTTCACTTTTAGTACGTAAAAAAACTTTTTTAGACAATTTTTAATGACGTTAGTTTCAAACAAAAAGAATTGGATAGTTTCGCAAAAAAAAAGTTATTTTTCACTGTATGGAATGTCTTAGAAAAATTTTTTTGAAAAGACAATTTCTTTTCAATAATTTTCACTTTTAGTACGTAAAAAAACTTTCTTAGACAATTTTTAATGACGTTAGTTTCAAACAAAAAGAATTGGATAGTTTCGCAAAAAAAAATTATTTTTCACTGTATGAAATGTCTTAGAAAAGTTTTTTTGAAAAGACAATTTTTTTTCAATAATTTTCACTTTTAGTACGTAAAAAAACTTTCTTAGACAATTTTTAATGACGTTAGTTTCAAACAAAAAGAATTAGACAGTTTCGCAAAAAAAAATTATTTTTCACTGTATGAAATGTCTTGGAAAAATTTTTGAAAATCTTTTTTGAAAAGAAAATTTTTTTCAATAATTTTCACTTTTAGTACGTAAAAAAACTTTCTTAGACAATTTTTAATGACGTTAGTTTCAAACAAAAAGAATTAGACAGTTTCGCAAAAAAAATTATTTTTCACTGTATGAAATGTCTTAGAAAAATTTTTGAAAATTTTTTTTAAAAAGAAAATTTTTTTCAAAAATTTTCACGTTTAGTACGTAAAAAAACTTTCTTAGACAATTTTTAATGACGTTAGTTTCAAACAAAAAGAATTGGATAGTTTCGCAAAAAAAATTATTTTTCACTGTATGAAATGTCTTAGAAAAATTTTTTTGAAAAGACAATTTTTTTTCAATAATTTTCACTTTTAGTACGTAAAAAACTTTCTTAGACAATTTGTAATGACGTTAGTTTCAAACAAAAAGAATTAGACAGTTTCGCAAAAAAAAATTATTTTTCACTGTATGAAATGTCTTAGAAAAATTTTTGAAAATTTTTTTTGAAAAGAAAGTTTTTTTCAATAATTTTCACTTTTAGTACGTAAAAAAACTTTCTTAGACAATTTTTAATGACGTTAGTTTCAAACAAAAAGAATTGGATAGTTTCGCAAAAAAAAATTATTTTTCACTGTATGAAATGTCTTAGAAAAATTTTTTGGAAAAGACAACTTTTTTTCAATAATTTTCACTTTTAGTACGTAAGAAAACTTTCTTAGACAATTTTTAATGACGTTAGTTTCAAACAAAAAGAATTAGACAGTTTCGCAAAAAAAAATTATTTTTCACTGTATGAAATGTCTTAGAAAAATTTTTGAAAATTTTTTTTGAAAAGAAAATTTTTTTCAATTATTTTCACTTTTAGTACGTAAGAAAACTTTCTTAGACAATTTTTAATGACGTTAGTTTCAAACAAAAAGAATTAGACAGTTTCGCAAAAAAAAATTATTTTTCACTGTATGAAATGTCTTAGAATAATTTTTGAAAAATTTTTTTGAAAAGACAATTTCTTTCAATAATTTTCACTTTTAGTACGTAAAAAAACTTTCTTAGACAATTTTTAATGACGTTAGTTTCAAACAAAAAGAATTAGACAGTTTCGCAAAAAAAAATTATTTTTCACTCTATGAAATGTCTTAAAAAAATTTTTGAAAATTTTTTTTTTGAAAAGAAAATTTTTTTCAATAATTTTTGCTTTTAGTACGTAAAAAAACTTTCTTAGACAATTTTTAATGACGTTAGTTTCAAACAAAAAGAATTGGATAGTTTCGCAAAAAAAAATTATTTTTCACTGTATGAAATGTCTTAGAAAAATTTTTTTGAAAAGACAATTTTTTTTCAATAATTTTCACTTTTAGTACGTAAGAAAACTTTCTTAGACAATTTGTAATGACGTTAGTTTCAAACAAAAAGAATTAGACAGTTTCGCAAAAAAAAATTATTTTTCACTGTATGAAATGTCTTAGAAAAATTTTTGAAAATTTTTTTTGAAAAGAAAATTTTTTTCAATAATTTTCACTTTTAGTACGTGAGAAAACTTTCTTAGACAATTTTTAATGACGTTAGTTTCAAACAAAAAGAATTGGATAGTTTCGCAAAAAAGAATTATTTTTCACTGTATGAAATGTCTTAGAAAAACTTTTTTAAAAAGACAATTTTTTTTCAATAATTTTCACTTTTAGTACGTAAAAAAACTTTCTTAGACAATTTTTAATGACGTTAGTTTCAAACAAAAAGAATTAGACAGTTTCGCAAAAAAATATAATTTTTCACTCTATGAAATGTCTTAGAAAAATTTTTGAAAATTTTTTTTGAAAAGAAAATTTTTTTCAATAATTTTCACTTTTAGTATGTAAAAAAACTTTCTTAGACAATTTTTAATGACGTTAGTTTCAAACAAAAAGAATTGGATAGTTTCGCAAAAAAAAATTATTTTTCACTGTATGAAGTGTCTTAGAAAAATTTTTTTGAAAAGACAATTTTTTTTCAGTAATTTTCACTTTAGTACGTAAAAAAACTTTCTTAGACAATTTTTAATGACGTTAGTTTCAAACAAAAAGAATTACACAGTTTCGCAAAAAAAAATTATCTTTCACTGTATGAAATGTCTTAGAAAAACTTTTGAAAATTTTTTTTGAAAAGAAAAATTTTTTCAATAATTTTCACTTTTAGTACGTAAAAAAACTTTCTTAGACAATTTTTAATGACGTTAGTTTCAAACAAAAAAAATTAGATAGTTTCGCAAAAAAAAATTATTTTTCACTGTATGAAATGTCTTAGAAAAATTTTTTTGAAAAGACAATTTTTTTTCAATAATTTTCACTTTTAGTACGTAAAAAAACTTTCTTAGACAATTTTTAATGACGTTAGTTTCAAACAAAAAGAATTAGACAATTTCGCAAAAAAAAATAATTTTTCACTGTATGAAATGTCTTAGAAAAATTTTTGAAAATTTTTTTTGAAAAGAAAATTTTTTTCAATAATTTTCACTTTTAGTACGTAAAAAAACTTTCTTAGACAATTTTTAATGACGTTAGTTTCAAACAAAAAGAATTAGACAGTTTCGCAAAAAAAAATTATTTTTCACTCTATGAAATGTCTTAGAAAAATTTTTGAAAATTTTTTTTGAAAAGAAAATTTTTTTCAATAATTTTCACTTTTAGTACGTAAAAAAACTTTTTTAAACAATTTTTAATGACGTTAGTTTCAAACAAAAAGAATTGGATAGTTTCGCAAAAAAAAATTATTTTTCACTGTATGGAACGTCTTAGAAAAATTTTTTTGAAAAGACAATTTCTTTTCAATAATTTTCACTTTTAGTACGTAAAACAACTTTCTTAGACAATTTTTAATGACGTTAGTTTCAAACAAAAAGAATTGGATAGTTTCGCAAAAAAAAATTATCTTTCACTGTATGAAATGTCTTAGAAAAATTTTTTTGAAAAGACAATTTTTTTTCAGTAATTTTCACTTTTAGTACGTAAAAAAATTTTCTTAGACAATTTTTAATGACGTTAGTTTCAAACAAAAAGAATTAGACAGTTTCGCAAAAAAAAATTATTTTTCACTGTATGAAATGTCTTAGAAAAATTTTTGAAAATTTTTTTTGAAAAGAAAACTTTTTTCAATAATTTTTGCTTTTAGTACGTAAAAAAACTTTCTTAGACAATTTTTAATGACGTTAGTTTCAAACAAAAAGAATTAGACAGTTTCGCAAAAAAAAATTACTTTTCACTGTATGAAATGTCTTAGAAAAATTTTTGAAAATCTTTTTTGAAAATAAATTTTTTTCAATAATTTTCACTTTTAGTACGTAAAAAAACTTTTTTAGACAATTTTTAATGACGTTAGTTTCAAACAAAAAGAATTGGATAGTTTCGCAAAAAAAAATTATTTTTCACTGTATGAAATGTCTTAGAAAAATTTTTTTGAAAAGACAATTTCTTTTCAATAATTTTCACTTTTAGTACGTAAAAAAACTTTCTTAGACAATTTTTAATGACGTTAGTTTCAAACAAAAAGAATTAGACAGTTTCGCAAAAAAAAATTATTTTTCACTGTATGAAATGTCTTAGAAAAATTTTTGAAAATTTTTTTTGAAAAGAAAATTTTTTTCAATAATTTTCACTTTTAGTACGTAAAAAAACTTTTTTAGACAATTTTTAATGACGTTAGATTCAAACAAAAAGAATTGGATAGTTTCGCAAAAAAAAATTATTTTTCACTGTATGAAATGTCTTAGAAAAATTTTTTTGAAAAGACAACTTCTTTTCAATAATTTTCACTTTTAGTACGTAAAAAAACTTTCTTAGACAATTTTTAATGACGTTAGTTTCAAACAAAAAGAATTAGACAGTTTCGCAAAAAAAAAATTATTTTTTACTGTATGAAACGTCTTAGAAAAATTTTTGAAAATCTTTTTTGAAAAGAAAATTTTTTTCAATAATTTTCACTTTTAGTACGTAAAACAACTTTCTTAGACAATTTTTAATGACGTTAGTTTCAAACAAAAAGAATTAGACAGTTTCGCAAAAAAAAATTATTTTTCACTGTATGAAATGTCTTAGAAAAATTTTTGAAAATCTTTTTTGAAAAGAAAATTTTTTTCAATAATTTTCACTTTTAGTACGTAAAAAAACTTTCTTAGACAATTTTTAATGACGTTAGTTTCAAACAAAAAGAATTAGACAGTTTCGCAAAAAAAAACTATTTTTCACTGTATGAAATGTCTTAGAAAGATTTTTGAAAATTTTTTTTGAAAAGAAAGTTTTTTTCAATAATTTTCACTTTTAGTACGTAAAAAAACTTTTTTAAACAATTTTCAATGACGTTAGTTTCAAACAAAAAGAATTGGATAGTTTCGCAAAAAAAAATTATTTTTCACTGTATGAAATGTCTTAGAAGAATTTTTTTGAAAAGACAATTTTTTTTCAATAATTTTCACTTTTAGTACGTAAAAAAACTTTCTTAGACAATTTTTAATGACGTTAGTTTCAAACAAAAAGAATTAGACAGTTTCGCAAAAAAAAATTATTTTTCACGGTATGAAATGTCTTAGAAAAATTTTTGAAAATTTTTTTTGAAAAGAAAATTTTTTTCAATAATTTTCACTTTTAATACTTAAGAAAACTTTCTTAGACAATTTTTAATGACGTTAGTTTCAAACAAAAAGAATTAGACAGTTTCGCAAAAAAAAATTATTTTTCACTGTATGAAATGTCTTAGAAAATTTTTTTTGAAAAGACAATTTTTTTTCAATAATTTTCACTTTTAGTACGTAAAAAACTTTCTTAGACAATTTTTAAAGACGTTAGTTTCAAACAAAAAGATTCAGACAGTTTCGCAAAAAAAAATTATTTTTCACTGTATGAAATGTCTTAGAAAAATTTTTGAAAATTTTTTTTGAAAAGACAATTTTTTTCAATAATTTTCACTTTTAGTACGTAAAAAAACTTTCTTAGACAATTTTTAATGACGTTAGTTTCAAACAAAAAGAATTAGACAGTTTCGCAAAAAAAAATTATTTTTCACTGTATGAAATGTCTTAGAAAAATTTTTGAAAATTTTTTTTGAAAAGAAAATTTTTTTCAATAATTTTCACTTTTAGTACGTAAGAAAACTTTCTTAGACAATTTTTAATGACGTTAGTTTCAAACAAAAAGAATTAGACAGTTTCGCAAAAAAAAATTATTTTTCACTGTATGAAATGTCTTAGAAAATTTTTTTTGAAAAGAAAAGTTTTTTTCAATAATTTTCACTTTTAGTACGTAAAAAACTTTCTTAGACAATTTTTAAAGACGTTAGTTTCAAACAAAAAGATTTAGACAGTTTCGCAAAAAAAAATTATTTTTCACTGTATGAAATGTCTTAGAAAAATTTTTGAAAATTTTTTTTGAAAAGAAAATTTTTTTCAATAATTTTCACTTTTAGTACGTAAAAAAATTTTCTTAGACAATTTTTAATGACGTTAGTTTCAAACAAAAAGAATTAGACAGTTTCGCAAAAAAAAATTATTTTTCACTGTATGAAATGTCTTAGAATAATTTTTGAAAATTTTTTTTGAAAAGAAAATTTTTTTCAATATTTTTCACTTTTAGTACGTAAAACAACTGTCTTAGACAATTTTTAATGACGTTAGTTTCAAACAAAAAGAATTGGATAGTTTCGCAAAAAAAAATTATCTTTCACTGTATGAAATGTCTTAGAAAAATTTTTTTGAAAAGACAATTTTTTTTCAATAATTTTCACTTTTAGTACGTAAAAAAACTTTCTTAGACAATTTTTAATGACGTTCGTTTCAAACAAAAAGAATTAGACAGTTTCGCAAAAAAAAATTATTTTTCACTGTATGAAATGTCTTAGAATAATTTTTGAAAATTTTTTTTGAAAAGAAAATTTTTTTCAATATTTTTCACTTTTAGTACGTAAAAAAACTTTCTTAGACAATTTTTAATGACGTTAGTTTCAACCAAAAAGAATTAGACAGTTTTGCAAAAAAAAATATTTTTCACTGTATGAAATGTCTTAGAAAAATTTTTGAAAAAAATTTTCGAAAAAATAATTTTTTTTTGATAATCAAAACTTTTTGTGTGGGATAAAATTTCTTAGGCCATTTACAATAACTTTAGTCAAAAAAAATAATTAAAGTGCGACTTTAACTTAAAATATACGCTATCTCCTTAAATAAAGCAGCTACGAAGCTCTCAATGCAGGTATAAGCAATTCAATAAACTTTTGTTCATTGACAAATTTTTAACTTGAAACCAAGTTTTAGTGGTGCTAACATGTTTTGGAATGATAAAACAATATTACTGAACATTAAAATAAACTTTTGCATTATGAAAAAAACCTTTGAAAAACATTCGTGTAAGTTCGTCAGTTCGTTTAATTCGTCACTTTTTCTGTTTCCTCTGGGGTGAAGTTATCCAAGTTCTACTGTATAAGCAATTCAATGAACATGTTTTGAGATGATAAAACAATATTACTGAACATAAAAATAAACTTTTGCAGTATGAAAAAAACTTTGAAAAATTTTGAAAAAAATTCTTGTTCAATGAGTTATGAAATGTCTTATAAAAAATTTTACAAACGATTTTAAATTTTTTCAATAATGTTCACTTTTAGTACGTAAAACAACTTTCTTAGACAATTTTTAATGACGTTAGTTTCAAACAAAAAAAATTGGATAGTTTCGCAAAAAAAAATTATTTTTCACTGTATGAAATGTCTTAGAAAAATTTTTGAAAATTTTTTTTGAAAAGAAAATTTTTTTCAATAATTTTCACTTTTAGTACGTAAAAAAACTTTCTTAGACAATTTTTAATGACGTTAGTTTCAAACAAAAAGAATTAGACAGTTTCGCAAAAAAAAATTATTTTTCACTGTATGAAAGGTCTTAGAAAAATTTTTTTGAAAAGACAATTTCTTTTCAATAATTTTCACTTTTAGTATGTAAAAAAACTTTCTTAGACAATTTTTAATGACGTTAGTTTCAAACAAAAAGAATTAGACAATTTCGCAAAAAAAAATTATTTTTCACTGTATGAAATGTCTTCGAAAAATTTTTTGGAAAAGACAATTTTTTTTCAATAATTTTCACTTTTAGTACGTAAAAAAACTTTCTTAGACAATTTTTTATGACGATAGTTTCAAACAAAAAGAATTGGATAGCTTCGCAAAAAAAAATTATTTTTCACTGTATAAAATGTCTTAGAAAAGTTTTTTGGAAAAGACAATTTTTTTTCATAAATTTTCGATTTTAGTACGTAAAAAAACTTTCTTAGACAATTTTTAATGACGTTAGTTTCAAACAAAAAGAATTAGACAGTTTCGCAGAAAAAAATTATTTTTCGCTGTATGAAATGTCTTAGAAAAATTTTTGAAAATCTTTTTTGAAAAGAAAATTTTTTTCAATAATTTTCACTTTTAGTACGTAAAAAAACTTTCTTAGACAATTTTTAATGACGTTAGTTTCAAACAAAAAGAATTAGACAGTTTCGCAGAAAAAAATTATTTTTCGCTGTATGAAATGTCTTAGAAAAATTTTTGAAAATTTTTTTTGAAAAGAAAATTTTTTTCAAAAATTTTCACTTTTAGTACGTAAAAACACTTTCTTAGACAATTTTTAATGACGTTAGTTTCAAACAAAAAGAATTAGACAGTTTCGCAAAAAAAATTATTTTTCACTGTATGAAATGTCTTAGAAAAATTTTTTTGAAAAGAAAATTTTTTTTCAATAATTTTCACTTTTAGTACGTAAAAAAACTTTCTTAGACAATTTTTAATGACGTTAGTTTCAAACAAAAAGAATTAGACAGTTTCGCAAAAAAAAATTATTTTTCACTGTATGAAATGTCTTAAAAAAATTTTTGAAAATTTTTTTTGAAAAGAAAATTTTTTTCAATAATTTTTGCTTTTAGTACGTAAAAAAACTTTCTTAGACAATTTTTAATGACGTTAGTTTCAAACAAAAAGAATTAGACAGTTTCGCAAAAAAAAATCATTTTTCACTGTATGAAAGGTCTTAGAAAAATTTTTTTGAAAAGACAATTTCTTTTCAATAATTTTCACTTTTAGTACGTAAAAAAACTTTCTTAGACAATTTTTAATGACGTTAGTTTCAAACAAAAAGAATTAGACAATTTCGCAAAAAAAAATTATTTTTCACTGTATGAAATGTCTTAGAAAAATTTTTGAAAAATTTTTTTGAAAAGACAATTTCTTTTCAATAATTTTCACTTTCAGTACGTAAAAAAACTTTCTTAGACAATTTTTAATGACGATAGTTTCAAACAAAAAGAATTGGATAGTTTCGCAAAAAAAAATTATTTTTCACTGTATGAAATGTCTTAGAAAAGTTTTTTGGAAAGACAATTTTTTTTCATAAATTTTCACTTTTAGTACGTAAAAAAACTTTCTTAGACAATTTTTAATGACGTTAGTTTCAAACAAAAAGAATTAGACAGTTTCGCAAAAAAAAATTATTTTTCACTGTATGAAATGTCTTAGAAAAATTTTTGAAAATCTTTTTTGAAAAGAAAATTTTTTTCAATAATTTTCACTTTTAGTACGTAAAAAAATTTTCTTAGACAATTTTTAATGACGTTAGTTTCAAACAAAAAGAATTAGACAGTTTCGCAGAAAAAAATTATTTTTCGCTGTATGAAATGTCTTAGAAAAATTTTTGAAAATTTTTTTTGAAAAGAAAATTTTTTTCAAAAATTTTCACTTTTAGTACGTAAAAACACTTTCTTAGACAATTTTTAATGACGTTAGTTTCAAACAAAAAGAATTAGACAGTTTCGCAAAAAAAATTATTTTTCACTGTATGAAATGTCTTAGAAAAATTTTTTTGAAAAGACAATTTTTTTTCAATAATTTTCACTTTTAGTACGTAAAAAACTTTCTTAGACAATTTTTAATGACGTTAGTTTCAAACAAAAAGAATTAGACAATTTCGCAAAAAAAAATTATTTTTCACTGTATGAAATGTCTTCGAAAAATTTTTTGGAAAAGACAATTTTTTTTCAATAATTTTCACTTTTAGTACGTAAAAAAACTTTCTTAGACAATTTTTTATGACGATAGTTTCAAACAAAAAGAATTGGATAGCTTCGCAAAAAAAAATTATTTTTCACTGTATAAAATGTCTTAGAAAAGTTTTTTGGAAAAGACAATTTTTTTTCATAAATTTTCGATTTTAGTACGTAAAAAAACTTTCTTAGACAATTTTTAATGACGTTAGTTTCAAACAAAAAGAATTAGACAGTTTCGCAGAAAAAAATTATTTTTCGCTGTATGAAATGTCTTAGAAAAATTTTTGAAAATCTTTTTTGAAAAGAAAATTTTTTTCAATAATTTTCACTTTTAGTACGTAAAAAAACTTTCTTAGACAATTTTTAATGACGTTAGTTTCAAACAAAAAGAATTAGACAGTTTCGCAGAAAAAAATTATTTTTCGCTGTATGAAATGTCTTAGAAAAATTTTTGAAAATTTTTTTTGAAAAGAAAATTTTTTTCAAAAATTTTCACTTTTAGTACGTAAAAACACTTTCTTAGACAATTTTTAATGACGTTAGTTTCAAACAAAAAGAATTAGACAGTTTCGCAAAAAAAATTATTTTTCACTGTATGAAATGTCTTAGAAAAATTTTTTTGAAAAGAAAATTTTTTTTCAATAATTTTCACTTTTAGTACGTAAAAAAACTTTCTTAGACAATTTTTAATGACGTTAGTTTCAAACAAAAAGAATTAGACAGTTTCGCAAAAAAAAATTATTTTTCACTCTATGAAATGTCTTAAAAAAATTTTTGAAAATTTTTTTTGAAAAGAAAATTTTTTTCAATAATTTTTGCTTTTAGTACGTAAAAAAACTTTCTTAGACAATTTTTAATGACGTTAGTTTCAAACAAAAAGAATTAGACAGTTTCGCAAAAAAAAATCATTTTTCACTGTATGAAAGGTCTTAGAAAAATTTTTTTGAAAAGACAATTTCTTTTCAATAATTTTCACTTTTAGTATGTAAAAAAACTTTCTTAGACAATTTTTAATGACGTTAGTTTCAAACAAAAAGAATTAGACAATTTCGCAAAAAAAAATTATTTTTCACTGTATGAAATGTCTTAGAAAAATTTTTGAAAAATTTTTTTGAAAAGACAATTTCTTTTCAATAATTTTCACTTTCAGTACGTAAAAAAACTTTCTTAGACAATTTTTAATGACGATAGTTTCAAACAAAAAGAATTGGATAGTTTCGCAAAAAAAAATTATTTTTCACTGTATGAAATGTCTTAGAAAAGTTTTTTGGAAAGACAATTTTTTTTCATAAATTTTCACTTTTAGTACGTAAAAAAACTTTCTTAGACAATTTTTAATGACGTTAGTTTCAAACAAAAAGAATTAGACAGTTTCGCAAAAAAAAATTATTTTTCACTGTATGAAATGTCTTAGAAAAATTTTTGAAAATCTTTTTTGAAAAGAAAATTTTTTTCAATAATTTTCACTTTTAGTACGTAAAAAAATTTTCTTAGACAATTTTTAATGACGTTAGTTTCAAACAAAAAGAATTAGACAGTTTCGCAGAAAAAAATTATTTTTCACTGTATGAAATGTCTTAGAAAAATTTTTGAAAATTTTTTTTGAAAAGAAAATTTTTTTCAAAAATTTTCACTTTTAGTACGTAAAAACACTTTCTTAGACAATTTTTAATGACGTTAGTTTCAAACAAAAAGAATTAGACAGTTTCGCAAAAAAAATTATTTTTCACTGTATGAAATGTCTTAGAAAAATTTTTTTGAAAAGACAATTTTTTTTCAATAATTTTCACTTTTAGTACGTAAAAAACTTTCTTAGACAATTTTTAATGACGTTAGTTTCAAACAAAAAGAATTAGACCGTTTCGCAAAAAAAAATTATTTTTCACTGTGTGAAATGTCTTAGAAAAATTTTTGAAAAATTTTTTTGAAAATAAATTTTTTTCAATAATTTTCACTTTTAGTACGTAAAAAAACTTTCTTAGACAATTTTTAATGACGTTAGTTTCAAACAAAAAGAATTGGATAGTTTCGCAAAAAAAAATTATTTTTCACTGTATGAAATGTCTTAGAAAAATTTTTTTGAAAAGACAATTTTTTTTCAATAATTTTCACTTTAGTACGTAAAAAAACTTTCTTAGACAATTTTTAATGACGTTAGTTTCAAACAAAAAGAATTAGATAGTTTCGCAAAAAAAAATTATTTTTCACTGTATGAAATGTCTTAGAAAAATTTTTGAAAATTTTTTTTGAAAAGAAAATTTTTTTCAATAATTTTCACTTTTAGTACGTAAAAAAACTTTCTTAGACAATTTTTAATGACGTTAGTTTCAAACAAAAAGAATTGGATAGTTTCGCAAAAAAGAATTACTTTTCACTGTATGAAATGTCTTAGAAAAATTTTTTTGAAAAGACAATTTTTTTTCAATAATTTTCACTTTTAGTACGTAAGAAAACTTTCTTAGACAATTTTTAATGACGTTAGTTTCAAACAAAAAGAATTAGACAGTTTCGCAAAAAAAAATTATTTTTCACTGTATGAAGTGACAATGTAATGTCTTAGAAAAATTTTTGAAAATTTTTTTTGAAAAGAAAATTTTTTTCAATAATTTTCACTTTTAGTACGTAAAAAAACTTTCTTAGACAATTTTTAATGACGTTAGTTTCAAACAAAAAGAATTGGATAGTTTCGCAAAAAAAAATTATTTTTCACTGTATGAAATGTCTTAGAAAAGTTTTTTTGAAAAGAAACTTTTTTTCAATAATTTTCACTTTTAGTACGTAAAAAAACTTTCTTAGACAATTTTTAATGACGTTAGTTTCAAACAAAAAGAATTAGACAGTTTCGCAAAAAAAAATTATTTTTCACTGTATGAAATGTCTTAGAAAAATTTTTGAAAATTTTTTTTGAAAAGAAAATTTTTTTCAATAATTTTCACTTTTAGTACGTACAAAAACTTTTTTAGACAATTTTTAATGACGTTAGTTTCAAACAAAAAGAATTGGATAGTTTCGCAAAAAAAAATTATTTTTCACTGTATGGAATGTCTTAGAAAAATTTTTTTGAAAAGACAATTTCTTTTCAATAATTTTCACTTTTAGTACGTAAAAAAACTTTCTTAGACAATTTTTAATGACGTTAGTTTCAAACAAAAAGAATTGGATAGTTTCGCAAAAAAAAATTGTTTTTCACTGTATGAAATGTCTTAGAAAAGTTTTTTGGAAAGAAAATTTTTTTTCAATAATTTTCACTTTTAGTACGTAAAAAAACTTTCTTAGACAATTTTTAATGACGTTAGTTTCAAACAAAAAGAATTAGACAGTTTCGCAAAAAAAAATTATTTTTCACTGTATGAAATGTCTTAGAAAAATTTTTGAAAATCTTTTTTGAAAAAAAAATTTTCTTCAATAATTTTCACTTTTAGTACGTAAAAAAACTTTCTTAGACAATTTTTAATGACGTTAGTTTCAAACAAAAAGAATTAGACAGTTTCGCAAAAAAAATTATTTTTCACTGTATGAAATGTCTTAGAAAAGTTTTTGAAAATTTTTTTTGAAAAGAAAATTTTTTTCAATAATTTTCACTTTTAGTACGTAAAAAAACTTTCTTAGACAATTTTTAATGACGTTAGTTTCAAACAAAAAGAATTAGACAGTTTCGCAAAAAAAAATTATTTTTCACTCTATGAAATGTCTTAAAAAATTTTTGAAAATTTTTTTTTGAAAAGAAAATTTTTTTCAATAATTTTTGCTTTTAGTACGTAAAAAAACTTTCTTAGACAATTTTTAATGACGTTAGTTTCAAACAAAAAGAATTAGACAGTTTAGCAAAAAAAAATTATTTTTCACTGTATGAAATGTCTTAGAAAAATTTTTGAAAATTTTTTTCAATAATTTTCACTTTTAGTACGTAAAACAACTTTCTTAGACAATTTTTGATGACGTTAGTTTCAAACAAAAAGAATTGGATAGTTTCGCAAAAAAAAATTATCTTTCACTGTATGAAATGTCTTAGAAAAATTTTTTTGAAAAGACAATTTTTTTTCAATAATTTTCACTTTTAGTACGTAAAAAAACTTTCTTAGACAACTTTTAATGACGTTAGTTTCAAACAAAAAGAATTAGACAGTTTCGCAAAAAAAAATTATTTTTCACTGTATGAAATGTCTTAGAAAAATTTTTGAAAATTTTTTTTGAAAAGAAAATTTTTTTCAATAATTTTCACTTTTAGTACGTAAAAAAACTTTCTTAGACAATTTTTAATGACGTTAGTTTCAAACAAAAAGAATTAGACAGTTTCGCAAAGAAAAATTATTTTTCACTGTATGAAATGTCTTAGAAAAGTTTTTGAAAATCTTTTTTGAAAAGAAAATTTTTTTCAATAATTTTCACTTTAAGTACGTAAAAAAACTTTTTTAGACAATTTTTAATGACGTTAGTTTCAAACAAAAAGAATTGGATAGTTTCGCAAAAAAAAAGTTATTTTTCACTGTATGGAATGTCTTAGAAAAATTTTTTTGAAAAGACAATTTCTTTTCAATAATTTTCACTTTTAGTACGTAAAAAAACTTTCTTAGACAATTTTTAATGACGTTAGTTTCAAACAAAAAGAATTGGATAGTTTCGCAAAAAAAAATTATTTTTCACTGTATGAAATGTCTTAGAAAAGTTTTTTTGAAAAGACAATTTTTTTTCAATAATTTTCACTTTTAGTACGTAAAAAAACTTTCTTAGACAATTTTTAATGACGTTAGTTTCAAACAAAAAGAATTAGACAGTTTCGCAAAAAAAAATTATTTTTCACTGTATGAAATGTCTTGGAAAAATTTTTGAAAATCTTTTTTGAAAAGAAAATTTTTTTCAATAATTTTCACTTTTAGTACGTAAAAAAACTTTCTTAGACAATTTTTAATGACGTTAGTTTCAAACAAAAAGAATTGGATAGTTTCGCAAAAAAAAATTATTTTTCACTGTATGAAATGTCTTAGAAAAATTTTTTTGAAAAGACAATTTTTTTTCAATAATTTTCACTTTTAGTACGTAAAAAACTTTCTTAGACAATTTGTAATGACGTTAGTTTCAAACAAAAAGAATTAGACAGTTTCGCAAAAAAAAATTATTTTTCACTGTATGAAATGTCTTAGAAAAATTTTTGAAAATTTTTTTTGAAAAGAAAACTTTTTTCAATAATTTTCACTTTTAGTACGTAAGAAAACTTTCTTAGACAATTTTTAATGACGTTAGTTTCAAACAAAAAGAATTAGACAGTTTCGCAAAAAAAAATTATTTTTCACTGTATGAAATGTCTTAGAATAATTTTTGAAAATTTTTTTTGAAAAGAAAATTTTTTTCAATAATTTTCACTTTTAGTACGTAAAAAAACTTTCTTAGACAATTTTTAATGACGTTAGTTTCAAACAAAAAGAATTAGACAGTTTCGCAAAAAAAAATTATTTTTCACTCTATGAAATGTCTTAAAAAAATTTTTGAAAATTTTTTTTTTGAAAAGAAGATTTTTTTCAATAATTTTTGCTTTTAGTACGTAAAAAAACTTTCTTAGACAATTTTTAATGACGTTAGTTTCAAACAAAAAGAATTGGATAGTTTCGCAAAAAAAAATTATTTTTCACTGTATGGAATGTCTTAGAATAATTTTTTTGAAAAGACAATTTCTTTTCAATAATTTTCACTTTTAGTACGTAAAAAAACTTTCTTAGACAATTTTTAATGACGTTAGTTTCAAACAAAAAGAATTGGATAGTTTCGCAAAAAAAAAATTATTTTTCACTGTATGAAATGTCTTAGAAAAATTTTTGAAAATTTTTTTTGAAAAGAAAATTTTTTTCAATAATTTTCACTTTTAGTACGTAAGAAAACTTTCTTAGACAATTTTTAATGACGTTAGTTTCAAACAAAAAGAATTAGACAGTTTCGCAAAAAAAAATTATTTTTCACTGTATGAAATGTCTTAGAAAATTTTTTTTGAAAAGAAAAGTTTTTTTCAATAATTTTCACTTTTAGTACGTAAAAAACTTTCTTAGACAATTTTTAAAGACGTTAGTTTCAAACAAAAAGATTTAGACAGTTTCGCAAAAAAAAATTATTTTTCACTGTATGAAATGTCTTAGAAAAATTTTTGAAAATTTTTTTTGAAAAGAAAATTTTTTTCAATAATTTTCACTTTTAGTACGTAAAAAAATTTTCTTAGACAATTTTTAATGACGTTAGTTTCAAACAAAAAGAATTAGACAGTTTCGCAAAAAAAAATTATTTTTCACTGTATGAAATGTCTTAGAATAATTTTTGAAAATTTTTTTTGAAAAGAAAATTTTTTTCAATATTTTTCACTTTTAGTACGTAAAACAACTGTCTTAGACAATTTTTAATGACGTTAGTTTCAAACAAAAAGAATTGGATAGTTTCGCAAAAAAAAATTATCTTTCACTGTATGAAATGTCTTAGAAAAATTTTTTTGAAAAGACAATTTTTTTTCAATAATTTTCACTTTTAGTACGTAAAAAAACTTTCTTAGACAATTTTTAATGACGTTCGTTTCAAACAAAAAGAATTAGACAGTTTCGCAAAAAAAAATTATTTTTCACTGTATGAAATGTCTTAGCATAATTTTTGAAAATTTTTTTTGAAAAGAAAATTTTTTTCAATATTTTTCACTTTTAGTACGTAAAAAAACTTTCTTAGACAATTTTTAATGACGTTAGTTTCAACCAAAAAGAATTAGACAGTTTTGCAAAAAAAAATATTTTTCACTGTATGAAATGTCTTAGAAAAATTTTTGAAAAAAATTTTCGAAAAAATAATTTTTTTTTGATAATCAAAACTTTTTGTGTGGGATAAAATTTCTTAGGCCATTTACAATAACTTTAGTCAAAAAAAATAATTAAAGTGCGACTTTAACTTAAAATATACGCTATCTCCTTAAATAAAGCAGCTACGAAGCTCTCAATGCAGGTATAAGCAATTCAATAAACTTTTGTTCATTGACAAATTTTTAACTTGAAACCAAGTTTTAGTGGTGCTAACATGTTTTGGAATGATAAAACAATATTACTGAACATTAAAATAAACTTTTGCATCATGAAAAAAACCTTTGAAAAACATTCGTGTAAGTTCGTCAGTTCGTTTAATTCGTCACTTTTTCTGTTTCCTCTGGGGTGAAGTTATCCAAGTTCTACTGTATAAGCAAATCAATGAACATGTTTTGAGATGATAAAACAATATTACTGAACATAAAAATAAACTTTTGCAGTATGAAAAAAACTTTGAAAAATTTTGAAAAAAATTCTTGTTCAATGAGTTATGAAATGTCTTATAAAAAATTTTACAAACGATTTTAAATTTTTTCAATAATGTTCACTTTTAGTACGTAAAACAACTTTCTTAGACAATTTTTAATGACGTTAGTTTCAAACAAAAAAAATTGGATAGTTTCGCAAAAAAAAATTATTTTTCACTGTATGAAATGTCTTAGAAAAATTTTTGAAAATTTTTTTTGAAAAGAAAATTTTTTTCAATAATTTTCACTTTTAGTACGTAAAAAAACTTTCTTAGACAATTTTTAATGACGTTAGTTTCAAACAAAAAGAATTAGACAGTTTCGCAAAAAAAAATTATTTTTCACTGTATGAAAGGTCTTAGAAAAATTTTTTTGAAAAGACAATTTCTTTTCAATAATTTTCACTTTTAGTATGTAAAAAAACTTTCTTAGACAATTTTTAATGACGTTAGTTTCAAACAAAAAGAATTAGACAATTTCGCAAAAAAAAATTATTTTTCACTGTATGAAATGTCTTCGAAAAATTTTTTGGAAAAGACAATTTTTTTTCAATAATTTTCACTTTTAGTACGTAAAAAAACTTTCTTAGACAATTTTTTATGACGACAGTTTCAAACAAAAAGAATTGGATAGTTTCGCAAAAAAAAATTATTTTTCACTGTATAAAATGTCTTAGAAAAGTTTTTTGGAAAAGACAATTTTTTTTCATAAATTTTCGATTTTAGTACGTAAAAAAACTTTCTTAGACAATTTTTAATGACGTTAGTTTCAAACAAAAAGAATTAGACAGTTTCGCAGAAAAAAATTATTTTTCGCTGTATGAAATGTCTTAGAAAAATTTTTGAAAATCTTTTTTGAAAAGAAAATTTTTTTCAATAATTTTCACTTTTAGTACGTAAAAAAACTTTCTTAGACAATTTTTAATGACGTTAGTTTCAAACAAAAAGAATTAGACAGTTTCGCAGAAAAAAATTATTTTTCGCTGTATGAAATGTCTTAGAAAAATTTTTGAAAATTTTTTTTGAAAAGAAAATTTTTTTCAAAAATTTTCACTTTTAGTACGTAAAAACACTTTCTTAGACAATTTTTAATGACGTTAGTTTCAAACAAAAAGAATTAGACAGTTTCGCAAAAAAAATTATTTTTCACTGTATGAAATGTCTTAGAAAAATTTTTTTGAAAAGACAATTTTTTTTCAATAATTTTCACTTTTAGTACGTAAAAAAACTTTCTTAGACAATTTTTAATGACGTTAGTTTCAAACAAAAAGAATTAGACAGTTTCGCAAAAAAAAATTATTTTTCACTCTATGAAATGTCTTAAAAAAATTTTTGAAAATTTTTTTTGAAAAGAAAATTTTTTTCAATAATTTTTGCTTTTAGTACGTAAAAAAACTTTCTTAGACAATTTTTAATGACGTTAGTTTCAAACAAAAAGAATTAGACAGTTTCGCAAAAAAAAATTATTTTTCACTGTATGAAAGGTCTTAGAAAAATTTTTTTGAAAAGACAATTTCTTTTCAATAATTTTCACTTTTAGTATGTAAAAAAACTTTCTTAGACAATTTTTAATGACGTTAGTTTCAAACAAAAAGAATTAGACAATTTCGCAAAAAAAAATTATTTTTCACTGTATGAAATGTCTTAGAAAAATTTTTGAAAAATTTTTTTGAAAAGACAATTTCTTTTCAATAATTTTCACTTTCAGTACGTAAAAAAACTTTCTTAGACAATTTTTAATGACGATAGTTTCAAACAAAAAGAATTGGATAGTTTCGCAAAAAAAAATTATTTTTCACTGTATGAAATGTCTTAGAAAAGTTTTTTGGAAAGACAATTTTTTTTCATAAATTTTCACTTTTAGTACGTAAAAAAACTTTCTTAGACAATTTTTAATGACGTTAGTTTCAAACAAAAAGAATTAGACAGTTTCGCAAAAAAAAATTATTTTTCACTGTATGAAATGTCTTAGAAAAATTTTTGAAAATCTTTTTTGAAAAGAAAATTTTTTTCAATAATTTTCACTTTTAGTACGTAAAAAAATTTTCTTAGACAATTTTTAATGACGTTAGTTTCAAACAAAAAGAATTAGACAGTTTCGCAGAAAAAAATTATTTTTCGCTGTATGAAATGTCTTAGAAAAATTTTTGAAAATTTTTTTTGAAAAGAAAATTTTTTTCAAAAATTTTCACTTTTAGTACGTAAAAACACTTTCTTAGACAATTTTTAATGACGTTAGTTTCAAACAAAAAGAATTAGACAGTTTCGCAAAAAAAATTATTTTTCACTGTATGAAATGTCTTAGAAAAATTTTTTTGAAAAGACAATTTTTTTTCAATAATTTTCACTTTTAGTACGTAAAAAACTTTCTTAGACAATTTTTAAAGACGTTAGTTTCAAACAAAAAGAATTAGACCGTTTCGCAAAAAAAAATTATTTTTCACTGTGTGAAATGTCTTAGAAAAATTTTTGAAAAATTTTTTTGAAAATAAATTTTTTTCAATAATTTTCACTTTTAGTACGTAAAAAAACTTTCTTAGACAATTTTTAATGACGTTAGTTTCAAACAAAAAGAATTGGATAGTTTCGCAAAAAAAAATTATTTTTCACTGTATGAAATGTCTTAGAAAAATTTTTTTGAAAAGACAATTTTTTTTCAATAATTTTCACTTTAGTACGTAAAAAAACTTTCTTAGACAATTTTTAATGACGTTAGTTTCAAACAAAAAGAATTAGATAGTTTCGCAAAAAAAAATTATTTTTCACTGTATGAAATGTCTTAGAAAAATTTTTGAAAATTTTTTTTGAAAAGAAAATTTTTTTCAATAATTTTCACTTTTAGTACGTAAAAAAACTTTCTTAGACAATTTTTAATGACGTTAGTTTCAAACAAAAAGAATTGGATAGTTTCGCAAAAAAGAATTACTTTTCACTGTATGAAATGTCTTAGAAAAATTTTTTTGAAAAGACAATTTTTTTTCAATAATTTTCACTTTTAGTACGTAAGAAAACTTTCTTAGACAATTTTTAATGACGTTAGTTTCAAACAAAAAGAATTAGACAGTTTCGCAAAAAAAAATTATTTTTCACTCTATGAAGTGACAATGTAATGTCTTAGAAAAATTTTTGAAAATTTTTTTTGAAAAGAAAATTTTTTTCAATAATTTTCACTTTTAGTACGTAAAAAAACTTTCTTAGACAATTTTTAATGACGTTAGTTTCAAACAAAAAGAATTGGATAGTTTCGCAAAAAAAAATTATTTTTCACTGTATGAAATGTCTTAGAAAAGTTTTTTTGAAAAGAAACTTTTTTTCAATAATTTTCACTTTTAGTACGTAAAAAAACTTTCTTAGACAATTTTTAATGACGTTAGTTTCAAACAAAAAGAATTAGACAGTTTCGCAAAAAAAAATTATTTTTCACTGTATGAAATGTCTTAGAAAAATTTTTGAAAATTTTTTTTGAAAAGAAAATTTTTTTCAATAATTTTCACTTTTAGTACGTACAAAAACTTTTTTAGACAATTTTTAATGACGTTAGTTTCAAACAAAAAGAATTGGATAGTTTCGCAAAAAAAAATTATTTTTCACTGTATGGAATGTCTTAGAAAAATTTTTTTGAAAAGACAATTTCTTTTCAATAATTTTCACTTTTAGTACGTAAAAAAACTTTCTTAGACAATTTTTAATGACGTTAGTTTCAAACAAAAAGAATTGGATAGTTTCGCAAAAAAAAATTGTTTTTCACTGTATGAAATGTCTTAGAAAAGTTTTTTTGAAAAGAAAATTTTTTTTCAATAATTTTCACTTTTAGTACGTAAAAAAACTTTCTTAGACAATTTTTAATGACGTTAGTTTCAAACAAAAAGAATTAGACAGTTTCGCAAAAAAAAATTATTTTTCACTGTATGAAATGTCTTAGAAAAATTTTTGAAAATCTTTTTTGAAAAAAAAATTTTCTTCAATAATTTTCACTTTTAGTACGTAAAAAAACTTTCTTAGACAATTTTTAATGACGTTAGTTTCAAACAAAAAGAATTAGACAGTTTCGCAAAAAAAATTATTTTTCACTGTATGAAATGTCTTAGAAAAGTTTTTGAAAATTTTTTTTGAAAAGAAAATTTTTTTCAATAATTTTCACTTTTAGTACGTAAAAAAACTTTCTTAGACAATTTTTAATGACGTTAGTTTCAAACAAAAAGAATTAGACAGTTTCGCAAAAAAAAATTATTTTTCACTCTATGAAATGTCTTAAAAAATTTTTGAAAATTTTTTTTTGAAAAGAAAATTTTTTTCAATAATTTTTGCTTTTAGTACGTAAAAAAACTTTCTTAGACAATTTTTAATGACGTTAGTTTCAAACAAAAAGAATTAGACAGTTTAGCAAAAAAAAATTATTTTTCACTGTATGAAATGTCTTAGAAAAATTTTTGAAAATTTTTTTCAATAATTTTCACTTTTAGTACGTAAAACAACTTTCTTAGACAATTTTTGATGACGTTAGTTTCAAACAAAAAGAGTTGGATAGTTTCGCAAAAAAAAATTATCTTTCACTGTATGAAATGTCTTAGAAAAATTTTTTTGAAAAGACAATTTTTTTTCAATAATTTTCACTTTTAGTACGTAAAAAAACTTTCTTAGACAACTTTTAATGACGTTAGTTTCAAACAAAAAGAATTAGACAGTTTCGCAAAAAAAAATTATTTTTCACTGTATGAAATGTCTTAGAAAAATTTTTGAAAATTTTTTTTGAAAAGAAAATTTTTTTCAATAATTTTCACTTTTAGTACGTAAAAAAACTTTCTTAGACAATTTTTAATGACGTTAGTTTCAAACAAAAAGAATTAGACAGTTTCGCAAAGAAAAATTATTTTTCACTGTATGAAATGTCTTAGAAAAGTTTTTGAAAATCTCTTTTGAAAAGAAAATTTTTTTCAATAATTTTCACTTTAAGTACGTAAAAAAACTTTTTTAGACAATTTTTAATGACGTTAGTTTCAAACAAAAAGAATTGGATAGTTTCGCAAAAAAAAAGTTATTTTTCACTGTATGGAATGTCTTAGAAAAATTTTTTTGAAAAGACAATTTCTTTTCAATAATTTTCACTTTTAGTACGTAAAAAAACTTTCTTAGACAATTTTTAATGACGTTAGTTTCAAACAAAAAGAATTGGATAGTTTCGCAAAAAAAAATTATTTTTCACTGTATGAAATGTCTTAGAAAAGTTTTTTTGAAAAGACAATTTTTTTTCAATAATTTTCACTTTTAGTACGTAAAAAAACTTTCTTAGACAATTTTTAATGACGTTAGTTTCAAACAAAAAGAATTAGACAGTTTCGCAAAAAAAAATTATTTTTCACTGTATGAAATGTCTTGGAAAAATTTTTGAAAATCTTTTTTGAAAAGAAAATTTTTTTCAATAATTTTCACTTTTAGTACGTAAAAAAACTTTCTTAGACAATTTTTAATGACGTTAGTTTCAAACAAAAAGAATTGGATAGTTTCGCAAAAAAAAATTATTTTTCACTGTATGAAATGTCTTAGAAAAATTTTTTTGAAAAGACAATTTTTTTTCAATAATTTTCACTTTTAGTACGTAAAAAACTTTCTTAGACAATTTGTAATGACGTTAGTTTCAAACAAAAAGAATTAGACAGTTTCGCAAAAAAAAATTATTTTTCACTGTATGAAATGTCTTAGAAAAATTTTTGAAAATTTTTTTTGAAAAGAAAACTTTTTTCAATAATTTTCACTTTTAGTACGTAAGAAAACTTTCTTAGACAATTTTTAATGACGTTAGTTTCAAACAAAAAGAATTAGACAGTTTCGCAAAAAAAAATTATTTTTCACTGTATGAAATGTCTTAGAATAATTTTTGAAAATTTTTTTTGAAAAGAAAATTTTTTTCAATAATTTTCACTTTTAGTACGTAAAAAAACTTTCTTAGACAATTTTTAATGACGTTAGTTTCAAACAAAAAGAATTAGACAGTTTCGCAAAAAAAAATTATTTTTCACTCTATGAAATGTCTTAAAAAAAATTTTGAAAATTTTTTTTTTGAAAAGAAGATTTTTTTCAATAATTTTTGCTTTTAGTACGTAAAAAAACTTTCTTAGACAATTTTTAATGACGTTAGTTTCAAACAAAAAGAATTGGATAGTTTCGCAAAAAAAAATTATTTTTCACTGTATGGAATGTCTTAGAATAATTTTTTTGAAAAGACAATTTCTTTTCAATAATTTTCACTTTTAGTACGTAAAAAAACTTTCTTAGACAATTTTTAATGACGTTAGTTTCAAACAAAAAGAATTGGATAGTTTCGCAAAAAAAAATTATTTTTCACTGTATGAAATGTCTTAGAAAAATTTTTTTGAAAAGACAATTTTTTTTCAATAATTTTCACTTTTAGTACGTAAAAAACTTTCTTAGACAATTTGTAATGACGTTAGTTTCAAACAAAAAGAATTAGACAGTTTCGCAAAAAAAAATTATTTTTCACTGTATGAAATGTCTTAGAAAAATTTTTGAAAATTTTTTTTGAAAAGAAAGTTTTTTTCAATAATTTTCACTTTTAGTACGTAAAAAAACTTTCTTAGACAATTTTTAATGACGTTAGTTTCAAACCAAAAGAATTGGATAGTTTCGCAAAAAAAAATTATTTTTCACTGTATGAAATGTCTTAGAAAAATTTTTTGGAAAAGACAATTTTTTTTCAATAATTTTCACTTTTAGTACGTAAGAAAACTTTCTTAGACAATTTGTAATGACGTTAGTTTCAAACAAAAAGAATTAGACAGTTTCGCAAAAAAAAATT
Organism: Aplidium turbinatum; assembly: GCF_918807975.1. Lineage (NCBI taxonomy): Eukaryota > Metazoa > Chordata > Ascidiacea > Aplousobranchia > Polyclinidae > Aplidium > Aplidium turbinatum. The sequence goes on from NC_137486.1 coordinate 645,306, forward strand.
ATTTTTCACTGTATGAAATGTCTTAGAAAAATTTTTGAAAATTTTTTTTGAAAAGAAAATTTTTTTCAATAATTTTCACTTTTAGTACGTAAGAAAACTTTCTTAGACAATTTTTAATGACGTTAGTTTCAAACAAAAAGAATTAGACAGTTTCGCAAAAAAAAATTATTTTTCACTGTATGAAATGTCTTAGAATAATTTTTGAAAATTTTTTTTGAAAAGAAAATTTTTTTCAATAATTTTCACTTTTAGTACGTAAAAAAACTTTCTTAGACAATTTTTAATGACGTTAGTTTCAAACAAAAAGAATTAGACAGTTTCGCAAAAAAAAATTATTTTTCACTCTATGAAATGTCTTAAAAAAATTTTTGAAAATTTTTTTTTTGAAAAGAAAATTTTTTTCAATAATTTTTGCTTTTAGTACGTAAAAAAACTTTCTTAGACAATTTTTAATGACGTTAGTTTCAAACAAAAAGAATTGGATAGTTTCGCAAAAAAAAATTATTTTTCACTGTATGGAATGTCTTAGAATAATTTTTTTGAAAAGACAATTTCTTTTCAATAATTTTCACTTTTAGTACGTAAAAAAACTTTCTTAGACAATTTTTAATGACGTTAGTTTCAAACAAAAAGAATTGGATAGTTTCGCAAAAAAAAATTATTTTTCACTGTATGAAATGTCTTAGAAAAGTTTTTTTGAAAAGAAAATTTTCTTCAATAATTTTCACTTTTAGTACGTAAAAAAACTTTCTTAGACAATTTTTAATGACGTTAGTTTCAAACAAAAAGAATTAGACAGTTTCGCAAAAAAAAATTATTTTTCACTGTATGAAATGTCTTAGAAAAATTTTTGAAAATTTTTTTTGAAAAGAAAATTTTTTTCAATAATTTTCACTTTTAGTACGTACAAAAACTTTTTTAGACAATTTTTAATGACGTTAGTTTCAAACAAAAAGAATTGGATAGTTTCGCAAAAAAAAATTATTTTTCACTGTATGGAATGTCTTAGAAAAATTTTTTTGAAAAGACAATTTCTTTTCAATAATTTTCACTTTTAGTACGTAAAAAAACTTTCTTAGACAATTTTTAATGACGTTAGTTTCAAACAAAAAAAATTGGATAGTTTCGCAAAAAAAAATTGTTTTTCACTGTATGAAATGTCTTAGAAAAGTTTTTTTAAAAAGAAAATTTTTTTTCAATAATTTTCACTTTTAGTACGTAAAAAAACTTTCTTAGACAATTTTTAATGACGTTAGTTTCAAACAAAAAGAATTAGACAGTTTCGCAAAAAAAAATTATTTTTCACTGTATGAAATGTCTTAGAAAAATTTTTGAAAATCTTTTTTGAAAAGAAAATTTTTTTCAATAATTTTCACTTTTAGTACGTAAAAAAACTTTCTTAGACAATTTTTAATGACGTTAGTTTCAAACAAAAAGAATTAGACAGTTTCGCAAAAAAAATTATTTTTCACTGTATGAAATGTCTTAGAAAAGTTTTTGAAATTTTTTTTTGAAAAGAAAATTTTTTTCAAAAATTTTCACTTTTAGTACGTAAAAAAACTTTCTTGGACAATTTTTAATGATGTTAGTTTCAAACAAAAAGAATTAGACAGTTTCGCAAAAAAAAATTATTTTTCACTCTATGAAATGTCTTAAAAAAATTTTTGAAAATTTTTTTTTGAAAAGAAAATTTTTTTCAATAATTTTTGCTTTTAGTACGTAAAAAAACTTTCTTAGACAATTTTTAATGACGTTAGTTTCAAACAAAAAGAATTAGACAGTTTCGCAAAAAAAAATTATTTTTCACTGTATGAAATGTCTTAGAAAAATTTTTGAAAATTTTTTTCAATAATTTTCACTTTTAGTACGTAAAACAACTTTCTTAGACAATTTTTGATGACGTTAGTTTCAAACCAAAACAATTGGATAGTTTCGCAAAAAAAAATTATCTTTCACTCTATGAAATGTCTTAGAAAAATTTTTTTGAAAAGACAATTTTTTTTCAATAATTTTCACTTTTAGTACGTAAAAAAACTTTCTTAGACAACTTTTAATGACGTTAGTTTCAAACAAAAAGAATTAGACAGTTTCGCAAAAAAAAATTATTTTTCACTGTATGAAATGTCTTAGAAAAATTTTTGAAAATTTTTTTTGAAAAGAAAATTTTTTTCAATAATTTTCACTTTTAGTACGTAAAAAAACTTTCTTAGACAATTTTTAATGACGTTAGTTTCAAACAAAAAGAATTAGACAGTTTCGCAAAGAAAAATTATTTTTCACTGTATGAAATGTCTTAGAAAAGTTTTTGAAAATCTTTTTTGAAAAGAAAATTTTTTTCAATAATTTTCACTTTTAGTACGTAAAAAAACTTTTTTAGACAATTTTTAATGACGTTAGTTTCAAACAAAAAGAATTGGATAGTTTCGCAAAAAAAAAGTTATTTTTCACTGTATGGAATGTCTTAGAAAAATTTTTTTGAAAAGACAATTTCTTTTCAATAATTTTCACTTTTAGTGTGTAAAAAAACTTTCTTAGACAATTTTTAATGACGTTAGTTTCAAACAAAAAGAATTGGATAGTTTCGCAAAAAAAAATTATTTTTCACTGTATGAAATGTCTTAAAAAAGTTTTTTTGAAAAGAAAATTTTTTTTCAATAATTTTCACTTTTAGTACGTAAAAAAACTTTCTTAGACAATTTTTAATGACGTTAGTTTCAAACAAAAAGAATTAGACAGTTTCGCAAAAAAAAATTATTTTTCACTGTATGAAATGTCTTGGAAAAATTTTTGAAAATCTTTTTTGAAAAGAAAATTCTTTTCAATAATTTTCACTTTTAGTACGTAAAAAAACTTTCTTAGACAATTTTTAATGACGTTAGTTTCAAACAAAAAGAATTAGACAGTTTCGCAAAAAAAATTATTTTTCACTGTATGAAATGTCTTAGAAAAATTTTTGAAAATTTTTTTTAAAAAGAAAACTTTTTTCAAAAATTTTCACGTTTAGTACGTAAAAAAACTTTCTTAGACAATTTTTAATGACGTTAGTTTCAAACAAAAAGAATTGGATAGTTTCGCAAAAAAAAATTATTTTTCACTGTATGAAATGTCTTAGAAAAATTTTTTGGAAAAGACAATTTTTTTTCAATAATTTTCACTTTTAGTACGTAAGAAAACTTTCTTAGACAATTTGTAATGACGTTAGTTTCAAACAAAAAGAATTAGACAGTTTCGCAAAAAAAAATTATTTTTCACTGTATGAAATGTCTTAGAAAAATTTTTGAAAATTTTTTTTGAAAAGAAAATTTTTTTCAATAATTTTCACTTTTAGTACGTAAGAAAACTTTCTTAGACAATTTTTAATGACGTTAGTTTCAAACAAAAAGAATTAGACAGTTTCGCAAAAAAAAATTATTTTTCACTGTATGAAATGTCTTAGAATAATTTTTGAAAATTTTTTTGAAAAGAAAATTTTTTTCAATAATTTTCACTTTTAGTACGTAAAAAAACTTTCTTAGACAATTTTTAATGACGTTAGTTTCAAACAAAAAGAATTAGACAGTTTCGCAAAAAAAAATTATTTTTCACTCTATGAAATGTCTTAAAAAAATTTTTGAAAATTTTTTTTTTGAAAAGAAAATTTTTTTCAATAATTTTTGCTTTTAGTACGTAAAAAAACTTTCTTAGACAATTTTTAATGACGTTAGTTTCAAACAAATAGAATTGGATAGTTTCGCAAAAAAAAATTATTTTTCACTGTATGGAATGTCTTAGAATAATTTTTTTGAAAAGACAATTTCTTTTCAATAATTTTCACTTTTAGTACGTAAAAAAACTTTCTTAGACAATTTTTAATGACGTTAGTTTCAAACAAAAAGAATTGGATAGTTTCGCAAAAAAAAATTATTTTTCACTGTATGAAATGTCTTAGAAAAGTTTTTTTGAAAAGAAAATTTTTTTCAATAATTTTCACTTTTAGTACGTAAAAAAACTTTCTTAGACAATTTTTAATGACGTTAGTTTCAAACAAAAAGAATTAGACAGTTTCGCAAAAAAAGATTATTTTTCACTGTATGAAATGTCTTAGAAAAATTTTTGAAAATTTTTTTTGAAAAGAAAATTTTTTTCAATAATTTTCACTTTTAGTACGTACAAAAACTTTTTTAGACAATTTTTAATGACGTTAGTTTCAAACAAAAAGAATTGGATAGTTTCGCAAAAAAAAATTATTTTTCACTGTATGGAATGTCTTAGAAAAATTTTTTTGAAAAGACAATTTCTTTTCAATAATTTTCACTTTTAGTACGTAAAAAAACTTTCTTAGACAATTTTTAATGACGTTAGTTTCAAACAAAAAAAATTGGATAGTTTCGCAAAAAAAAATTGTTTTTCACTGTATGAAATGTCTTAGAAAAGTTTTTTTAAAAAGAAAATTTTTTTTCAATAATTTTCACTTTTAGTACGTAAAAAAACTTTCTTAGACAATTTTTAATGACGTTAGTTTCAAACAAAAAGAATTAGACAGTTTCGCAAAAAAAAATTATTTTTCACTGTATGAAATGTCTTAGAAAAATTTTTGAAAATCTTTTTTGAAAAGAAAATTTTTTTCAATAATTTTCACTTTTAGTACGTAAAAAAACTTTCTTAGACAATTTTTAATGACGTTAGTTTCAAACAAAAAGAATTAGACAGTTTCGCAAAAAAAATTATTTTTCACTGTATGAAATGTCTTAGAAAAGTTTTTGAAATTTTTTTTTGAAAAGAAAATTTTTTTCAAAAATTTTCACTTTTAGTACGTAAAAAAACTTTCTTGGACAATTTTCAATGATGTTAGTTTCAAACAAAAAGAATTAGACAGTTTCGCAAAAAAAAATTATTTTTCACTCTATGAAATGTCTTAAAAAAATTTTTGAAAATTTTTTTTTGAAAAGAAAATTTTTTTCAATAATTTTTGCTTTTAGTACGTAAAAAAACTTTCTTAGACAATTTTTAATGACGTTAGTTTCAAACTAAAAGAATTAGACAGTTTCGCAAAAAAAAATTATTTTTCACTGTATGAAATGTCTTAGAAAAATTTTTGAAAATTTTTTTCAATAATTTTCACTTTTAGTACGTAAAACAACTTTCTTAGACAATTTTTGATGACGTTAGTTTCAAACCAAAAGAATTGGATAGTTTCGCAAAAAAAAATTATCTTTCACTGTATGAAATGTCTTAGAAAAATTTTTTTGAAAAGACAATTTTTTTTCAATAATTTTCACTTTTAGTACGTAAAAAAACTTTCTTAGACAACTTTTAATGACGTTAGTTTCAAACAAAAAGAATTAGACAGTTTCGCAAAAAAAAATTATTTTTCACTGTATGAAATGTCTTAGAAAAATTTTTGAAAATTTTTTTTGAAAAGAAAATTTTTTTCAATAATTTTCACTTTTAGTACGTAAAAAAACTTTCTTAGACAATTTTTAATGACGTTAGTTTCAAACAAAAAGAATTAGACAGTTTCGCAAAGAAAAATTATTTTTCACTGTATGAAATGTCTTAGAAAAGTTTTTGAAAATCTTTTTTGAAAAGAAAATTTTTTTCAATAATTTTCACTTTTAGTACGTAAAAAAACTTTTTTAGACAATTTTTAATGACGTTAGTCTCAAACAAAAAGAATTGGATAGTTTCGCAAAAAAAAAGTTATTTTTCACTGTATGGAATGTCTTAGAAAAATTTTTTTGAAAAGACAATTTCTTTTCAATAATTTTCACTTTTAGTATGTAAAAAAACTTTCTTAGACAATTTTTAATGACGTTAGTTTCAAACAAAAAGAATTGGATAGTTTCGCAAAAAAAAATTATTTTTCACTGTATGAAATGTCTTAAAAAAGTTTTTTTGAAAAGAAAATTTTTTTTCAATAATTTTCACTTTTAGTACGTAAAAAAACTTTCTTAGACAATTTTTAATGACGTTAGTTTCAAACAAAAAGAATTAGACAGTTTCGCAAAAAAAAATTATTTTTCACTGTATGAAATGTCTTGGAAAAATTTTTGAAAATCTTTTTTGAAAAGAAAATTCTTTTCAATAATTTTCACTTTTAGTACGTAAAAAAACTTTCTTAGACAATTTTTAATGACGTTAGTTTCAAACAAAAAGAATTGGATGGTTTCGCAAAAAAAAAATTATTTTTCACTGTATGAAATGTCTTAGAAAAATTTTTTGGAAAAGACAAATTTTTTTCAATAATTTTCACTTTTAGTACGTAAGAAAACTTTCTTAGACAATTTTTAATGACGTTAGTTTCAAACAAAAAGAATTAGACAGTTTCGCAAAAAAAAATTATTTTTCACTGTATGAAATGTCTTAGAAAAATTTTTGAAAATTTTTTTTGAAAAGAAAATTTTTTTCAATAATTTTCACTTTTAGTACGTAAGAAAACTTTCTTAGACAATTTTTAATGACGTTAGTTTCAAACAAAAAGAATTAGACAGTTTCGCAAAAAAAAATTATTTTTCACTGTATGAAATGTCTTAGAATAATTTTTGAAAATTTTTTTTGAAAAGAAAATTTTTTTCAATAATTTTCACTTTTAGTACGTAAAAAAACTTTCTTAGACAATTTTTAATGACGTTAGTTTCAAACAAAAAGAATTAGACAGTTTCGCAAAAAAAAATTATTTTTCACTCTATGAAATGTCTTAAAAAAATTTTTGAAAATTTTTTTTTTGAAAAGAAAATTTTTTTCAATAATTTTTGCTTTTAGTACGTAAAAAAACTTTCTTAGACAATTTTTAATGACGTTAGTTTCAAACAAAAAGAATTGGATAGTTTCGCAAAAAAAAATTATTTTTCACTGTATGGAATGTCTTAGAATAATTTTTTTGAAAAGACAATTTCTTTTCAATAATTTTCACTTTTAGTACGTAAAAAAACTTTCTTAGACAATTTTTAATGACGTTAGTTTCAAACAAAAAGAATTGGATAGTTTCGCAAAAAAAAATTATTTTTCACTGTATGAAATGTCTTAGAAAAGTTTTTTTGAAAAGAAAATTTTTTTCAATAATTTTCACTTTTAGTACGTAAAAAAACTTTCTTAGACAATTTTTAATGACGTTAGTTTCAAACAAAAAGAATTAGACAGTTTCGCAAAAAAAAATTATTTTTCACTGTATGAAATGTCTTAGAAAAATTTTTGAAAATTTTTTTTGAAAAGAAAATTTTTTTCAATAATTTTCACTTTTAGTACGTACAAAAACTTTTTTAGACAATTTTTAATGACGTTAGTTTCAAACAAAAAGAATTGGATAGTTTCGCAAAAAAAAATTATTTTTCACTGTATGGAATGTCTTAGAAAAATTTTTTTGAAAAGACAATTTCTTTTCAATAATTTTCACTTTTAGTACGTAAGAAAACTTTCTTAGACAATTTTTAATGACGTTAGTTTCAAACAAAAAGAATTGGATAGTTTCGCAAAAAAAAATTGTTTTTCACTGTATGAAATGTCTTAGAAAAGTTTTTTTAAAAAGAAAATTTTTTTTCAATAATTTTCACTTTTAGTACGTAAAAAAACTTTCTTAGACAATTTTTAATGACGTTAGTTTCAAACAAAAAGAATTAGACAGTTTCGCAAAAAAAAATTATTTTTCACTGTATGAAATGTCTTAGAAAAATTTTTGAAAATTTTTTTTGAAAAGAAAATTTTTTTCAATAATTTTCACTTTTAGTAGGTAAAAAAACTTTCTTAGACAATTTTTAATGACGTTAGTTTCAAACAAAAAGAATTAGACAGTTTCGCAAAGAAAAATTATTTTTCACTGTATGAAATGTCTTAGAAAAGTTTTTGAAAATCTTTTTTGAAAAGAAAATTTTTTTCAATAATTTTCACTTTTAGTACGTAAAAAAACTTTTTTAGACAATTTTTAATGACGTTAGTTTCAAACAAAAAGAATTGGATAGTTTCGCAAAAAAAAAGTTATTTTTCACAGTATGGAATGTCTTAGAAAAATTTTTTTGAAAAGACAATTTCTTTTCAATAATTTTCACTTTTAGTACGTAAAAAAACTTTCTTAGACAATTTTTAATGACGTTAGTTTCAAACAAAAAGAATTGGATAGTTTCGTAAAAAAAATTGTTTTTCACTGTATGAAATGTCTTAGAAAAGTTTTTTTAAAAAGAAAATTTTTTTTCAATAATTTTCACTTTTAGTACGTAAAAAAACTTTCTTAGACAACTTTTAATGACGTTTGTTTCAAACAAAAAGAATTGCATAGTTTCGCAAAAAAAAATTATTTTTCACTGTATGAAATGTCTTAGAAAAATTTTTGAAAATTTTTTTTGAAAAGAAAGTTTTTTTCAATAATTTTCACTTTTAGTACGTAAAAAAACTTTCTTAGACAATTTTTAATGACGTTAGTTTCAAACAAAAAGAATTGGATAGTTTCGCAAAAAAAAAATTATTTTTCACTGTATGAAATGTCTTAGAAAAACTTTTTGAAAAGACATTTTTTTTTCAATAATTTTCACTTTTAGTACGTAAGAAAACTTTCTTAGACAATTTTTAATGACGTTAGTTTCAAACAAAAAGAATTATACAGTTTCGCACAAAAAAATTATTTTTCACTGTATGAAATGTCTTAGAAAAATTTTTGAAAACTTTTTTTGAAAAGAAGATTTTTTTCAATAATTTTCACTTTTAGTACGTAAAAAAACTTTCTTAGACAATTTTTAATGACGTTAGTTTCAAACAAAAAAGAATTGGATAGTTTCGCAAAAAAAAATCATTTTTCACTGTATGAAATGTCTTAGAAAAATATTTTTGAAAAAACAATTTTTTTTCAATAATTTTCACTTTTATTACGTAAAAAAACTTTCTTAGACAATTTTTGATGACGTTAGTTTCAAACAAAAAGAATTAGACAGTTTCGCAAAAAAAAATTAATTTTCACTGTATGAAATGTCTTGGAAAAATTTTTGAACATTTTTTTTGAAAAGAAAATTTTTTTCAATAATTTTCACTTTTAGTACGTAAAAAACTTTCTAAGACAATTTTTAATGACGTTAGTTTCAAACAAACAGAATTGGATAGTTTCGCAAAAAAAAATTATTTTTCACTGTATGAAATGTCTTAGAAAAGATTTTTTGAAAAGACAATTTCTTTTCAATAATTTTCACTTTTAGTACGTAAAAAAACTTTCTTAGACAATTTTTAATGACGTTAGTTTCAAACAAAAAGAATTAGACAGTTTCGCAAAAAAAATCATTTTTCACTGTATGAAATGTCTTAGAAAAATTTTTGAAAATTTTTTTTGAAAAGAAAATTTTTTTCAATAATTTTCACTTTTATTACGTAAAAAAACTTTTTTAGACCATTTTTAATGACGTTAGTTTCAAACAAAAAGAGTTAGACAGTTTCGCAAAAAAAAATTATTTTTCACTGTATGAAATGTGTTAGAAAAATTTTTGAAAATTTTTTTTGAAAAGAAAATTTCTTTCAATAATTTTCACTTTTAGTACGTAAAAAAACTTTTTTAGACAATTTTTAATGACGTTAGTTTCAAACAAAAAGAATTGGATAGTTTCGCAAAAAAAAAATTATTTTTCACTGTATGGAATGTCTTAGAAAAAGCTTTTTGAAAAGACAATTTCTTTTCAATAATTTTCACTTTTAGTACGTAAAAAAACTTTCTTAGACAATTTTTAATGACGTTAGTTTCAAACAAAAAGAATTGGATAGTTTCGCAAAAAAAAAATTATTTTTCACTGTATGAAATGTCTTAGAAAAGTTTTTTTGAAAAGAAAATTTTTTTCAATAATTTTCACTTTTAGTACGTAAAAAAACTTTCTTAGACAATTTTTAATGACGTTAGTTTCAAACAAAAAGAATTAGACAGTTTCGCAAAAAAAAAATTATTTTTCACTGTATGAAATGTCTTAGAAAAGTTCTTGAAAATCTTTTTTGAAAAGAAAATTTTTTTCAATAATTTTCACTTTTAGTACGTAAAAAAACTTTCTTAGACAATTTTTAATGACTCTAGTTTCAAACAAAAAGAATTGGATAGTTTCGCAAAAAAAAATTATTTTTCACAGTATGAAATGTATTAGAAAAATTTTTTTGAAAAGACAATTTTTTTTCAATAATTTTCACTTTTAGTACGTAAAAAAACTTTCTTAGACAATTTTTAATGACGTTAGTTTCAAACAAAAAGAATTGCATAGTTTCGCAAAAAAAAATTATTTTTCACTGTATGAAATGTCTTAGAAAAATTTTTGAAAATTTTTTTTGAAAAGAAAGTTTTTTTCAATAATTTTCACTTTTAGTACGTAAAAAAACTTTCTTAGACAGTTTTTAATGACGTTAGTTTCAAACAAAAAGAATTGGATGGTTTCGCAAAAAAAAAATTATTTTTCACTGTATGAAATGTCTTAGAAAAATTTTTTTGAAAAGACAATTTTTTTTCAATAATTTTCACTTTTAGTACGTAAGAAAACTTTCTTAGACAATTTTTAATGACGTTAGTTTCAAACAAAAAGAATTATACAGTTTCGCAAAAAAAAATTAGTTTTCACTGTATGAAATGTCTTAGAAAAATTTTTGAAAATTTTTTTTGAAAAGAAGATTTTTTTCAATAATTTTCACTTTTAGTACGTAAAAAAACTTTCTTAGACAATTTTTAATGACGTTAGTTTCAAACAAAAAAGAATTGGATAGTTTCGCAAAAAAAAATTATTTTTCACTGTATGAAATGTCTTAGAAAAATTTTTTTGAAAAGACAATTTTTTTTCAATAATTTTCACTTTTAGTACGTAAAACAACTTTCTTAGACAATTTTTGATGACGTTAGTTTCAAACAAAAAGAATTAGACAGTTTCGCAAAAAAAAAATTATTTTTCACTGTATGAAATGTCTTAGAAAAATTTTTTTGAAAAGACCTTTTTTTTTCAATAATTTTCACTTTTAGTACGTAAGAAAACTTTCTTAGACAATTTTTAATGACGTTAGTTTCAAACAAAAAGAATTATACAGTTTCGCACAAAAAAATTATTTTTCACTGTATGAAATGTCTTAGAAAAATTTTTGAAAATTTTTTTTGAAAAGAAGATTTTTTTCAATAATTTTCACTTTTAGTACGTAAAAAAACTTTCTTAGACAATTTTTAATGACGTTAGTTTCAAACAAAAAAGAATTGGATAGTTTCGCAAAAAAAAATCATTTTTCACTGTATGAAATGTCTTAGAAAAATATTTTTGAAAAGACAATTTTTTTTCAATAATTTTCACTTTTATTACGTAAAAAAACTTTCTTAGACAATTTTTGATGACGTTAGTTTCAAACAAAAAGAATTAGACAGTTTCGCAAAAAAAAATTAATTTTCACTGTATGAAATGTCTTGGAAAAATTTTTGAACATTTTTTTTGAAAAGAAAATTTTTTTCAATAATTTTCACTTTTAGTACGTAAAAAACTTTCTAAGACAATTTTTAATGACGTTAGTTTCAAACAAACAGAATTGGATAGTTTCGCAAAAAAAAATTATTTTTCACTGTATGAAATGTCTTAGAAAAGATTTTTTGAAAAGACAATTTCTTTTCAATAATTTTCACTTTTAGTACGTAAAAAAACTTTCTTAGACAATTTTTAATGACGTTAGTTTCAAACAAAAAGAATTAGACAGTTTCGCAAAAAAAAATTATTTTTCACTGTATGAAATGTCTTAGAAAAGTTCTTGAAAATCTTTTTTGAAAAGAAAATTTTTTTCAATAATTTTCACTTTTAGTACGTAAAAAAACTTTCTTAGACAGTTTTTAATGACTCTAGTTTCAAACAAAAAGAATTGGATAGTTTCGCAAAAAAAAATTATTTTTCACAGTATGAAATGTATTAGAAAAATTTTTTTGAAAAGACAATTTTTTTTCAATAATTTTCACTTTTAGTACGTAAAAAAACTTTCTTAGACAATTTTTAATGACGTTAGTTTCAAACAAAAAGAATTGCATAGTTTCGCAAAGAAAAATTATTTTTCACTGTATGAAATGTCTTAGAAAAATTTTTGAAAATTTTTTTTGAAAAGAAAGTTTTTTTCAATAATTTTCACTTTTAGTACGTAAAAAAACTTTCTTAGACAGTTTTTAATGACGCTAGTTTCAAACAAAAAGAATTGGATGGTTTCGCAAAAAAAAAATTATTTTTCACTGTATGAAATGTCTTAGAAAAATTTTTTTGAAAAGACAATTTTTTTTCAATAATTTTCACTTTTAGTACGTAAGAAAACTTTCTTAGACAATTTTTAATGACGTTAGTTTCAAACAAAAAGAATTAGACAGTTTCGCAAAAAAAAATTATTTTTCACTGTATGAAATGTCTTAGAAAAATTTTTGAAAATTTTTTTTGAAAAGAAGATTTTTTTCAATAATTTTCACTTTTAGTACGTAAAAAAACTTTCTTAGACAATTTTTAATGACGTTAGTTTCAAACAAAAAAGAATTGGATAGTTTCGCAAAAAAAAATTATTTTTCACTGTATGAAATGTCTTAGAAAAATTTTTTTGAAAAGACAATTTTTTTTCAATAATTTTCACTTTTAGTACGTAAAAAAACTTTCTTAGACAATTTTTGATGACGTTAGTTTCAAACAAAAAGAATTAGACAGTTTCGCAAAAAAAAATTAATTTTCACTGTATGAAATGTCTTGGAAAAACTTTTGAACATTTTTTTTGAAGAGAAAATTTTTTTCAATAATTTTCACTTTTAGTACGTAAAAAATTTTCTAAGACAATTTGTAATGACGTTAGTTTCAAACAAAAAGAATTAGACAGTTTCGCAAAAAAAAATTATTTTTCACTGTATGAAATGTCTTAGAAAAATTTTTGAAAATTTTTTTTGAAAAGAAAATTTTTTTCAATAATTTTTGCTTTTAGTACGTAAAAAAACTTTCTTAGACAATTTTTAATGACGTTAGTTTCAAACAAAAAGAATTGGACAGTTTCACAAAAAAAATCATTTTTCACTGTATGAAATGTCTTAGAAGAATTTTTAAAATTTTTTTTGAAAAGAAAATTTTTTTCAATAATTTTCACTTTTAGTACGTAAAAAAAGTTTCTTAGACAATTTTTAATGACGTTAGTTTCAAACAAAAAGAATTGGATAGTTTCGCAAAAAAAAATTATCTTTCACTGTATGAAATGTCTTAGAAAAATTTTTTTGAAAAGACAATTTTTTTTCAATAATTTTCACTTTTAGTACGTAAAAAAACTTTCTTAGACAGTTTTTAATGACGTTAGTTTCAAACAAACAGAATTAGACAGTTTCGCAAAAAAAAATTATTTTTCACTGTATGAAATGTCTTAGAAAAATTTTTGAAAATTTTTTTTGAAAAGAAAATTTTTTTCAATAATTTTCACTTTTATTACGTAAAAAAACTTTCTTAGACAATTTTTAATGACGTTAGTTTCAAACAAAAAGAATTAGACAGTTTCGCAAAAAAAAATTATTTTTCACTGTATGAAATGTGTTAGAAAAATTTTTGAAAATTTTTTTTGAAAAGAAAATTTTTTTCAATAATTTTCACTTTTAGTACGTAAAAAAACTTTCTTAGACAATTTTTAATGACGTTAGTTTCAAGCAAAAAGAATTGGATAGTTTCGCAAAAAAAAAATTATTTTTCACTGTATGAAATGTCTTAGAAAAGTTTTTTTGAAAAGAAAATTTTTTTCAATAATTTTCACTTTTAGTACGTAAAAAAACTTTCTTAGACAGTTTTTAATGACGTTAGTTTCAAACAAAAAGAATTAGACAGTTTCGCAAAAAAAAATTATTTTTCAATGTATGAAATGTCTTAGAAAAATTTTTGAAAATCTTTTTTGAAAAGACAATTTTTTTCAATAATTTTCACTTTTAGTACGTAAAAAAACTTTCTTAGACAATTTTTAATGACTCTAGTTTCAAACAAAAAGAATTGGATAGTTTCGCAAAAAAAAATTATTTTTCACTGTATGAAATGTATTAGAAAAATTTTTTTGAACAGACATTTTTTTTTCAATAATTTTCACTTTTAGTACGTAAAAAAACTTTCTTAGACAATTTTTAATGACGTTAGTTTCAAACAAAAAGAATTGCATAGTTTCGCAAAAAAAAATTATTTTTCACTGTATGAAATGTCTTAGAAAAATTTTTGAAAATTTTTTTTGAAAAGAAAGTTTTTTTCAATAATTTTCACTTTTAGTACGTAAAAAAACTTTCTTAGACAATTTTTAATGACGTTAGTTTCAAACAAAAAAGAATTGGATAGTTTCGCAAAAAAAAATCATTTTTCACTGTATGAAATGTCTTAGAAAAATATTTTTGAAAAGACAATTTTTTTTCATCAAAAATCATTTTTCACTGTATGAAATGTCTTAGAAAAATTTTTGAAAATTTTTTTTGAAAAGAAAATTTTTTTCAATAATTTTCACTTTTATTACGTAAAAAAACTTTCTTAGACAATTTTTAATGACGTTAGTTTCAAACAAAAAGAATTAGACAGTTTCGCAAAAAAAAATTATTTTTCACTGTATGAAATGTGTTAGAAAAATTTTTGAAAATTTTTTTTGAAAAGAAAATTTCTTTCAATAATTTTCACTTTTAGTACGTAAAAAAACTTTTTTAGACAATTTTTAATGACGTTAGTTTCAAACAAAAAGAATTGGATAGTTTCGCAAAAAAAAAATTATTTTTCACTGTATGGAATGTCTTAGAAAAAGCTTTTTGAAAAGACAATTTCTTTTCAATAATTTTCACTTTTAGTACGTAAAAAAACTTTCTTAGACAATTTTTAATGACGTTAGTTTCAAACAAAAAGAATTGGATAGTTTCGCAAAAAAAAAATTATTTTTCACTGTATGAAATGTCTTAGAAAAGTTTTTTTGAAAAGAAAATTTTTTTCAATAATTTTCACTTTTAGTACGTAAAAAAACTTTCTTAGACAATTTTTAATGACGTTAGTTTCAAACAAAAAGATTTAGACAGTTTCGCAAAAAAAAAATTATTTTTCACTGTATGAAATGTCTTAGAAAAGTTCTTGAAAATCTTTTTTGAAAAGAAAATTTTTTTCAATAATTTTCACTTTTAGTACGTAAAAAAACTTTCTTAGACAATTTTTAATGACTCTAGTTTCAAACAAAAAGAATTGGATAGTTTCGCAAAAAAAAATTATTTTTCACAGTATGAAATGTATTAGAAAAATTTTTTTGAAAAGACAATTTTTTTTCAATAATTTTCACTTTTAGTACGTAAAAAAACTTTCTTAGACAATTTTTAATGACGTTAGTTTCAAACAAAAAGAATTGCATAGTTTCGCAAAAAAAAATTATTTTTCACTGTATGAAATGTCTTAGAAAAATTTTTGAAAATTTTTTTTGAAAAGAAAGTTTTTTTCAATAATTTTCACTTTTAGTACGTAAAAAAACTTTCTTAGACAGTTTTTAATGACGTTAGTTTCAAACAAAAAGAATTGGATGGTTTCGCAAAAAAAAAATTATTTTTCACTGTATGAAATGTCTTAGAAAAATTTTTTTGAAAAGACAATTTTTTTTCAATAATTTTCACTTTTAGTACGTAAGAAAACTTTCTTAGACAATTTTTAATGACGTTAGTTTCAAACAAAAAGAATTATACAGTTTCGCAAAAAAAAATTAGTTTTCACTGTATGAAATGTCTTAGAAAAGTTTTTGAAAATTTTTTTTGAAAAGAAGATTTTTTTCAATAATTTTCACTTTTAGTACGTAAAAAAACTTTCTTAGACAATTTTTAATGACGTTAGTTTCAAACAAAAAAGAATTGGATAGTTTCGCAAAAAAAAATTATTTTTCACTGTATGAAATGTCTTAGAAAAATTTTTTTGAAAAGACAATTTTTTTTCAATAATTTTCACTTTTAGTACGTAAAACAACTTTCTTAGACAATTTTTGATGACGTTAGTTTCAAACAAAAAGAATTAGACAGTTTCGCAAAAAAAAAATTATTTTTCACTGTATGAAATGTCTTAGAAAAATTTTTTTGAAAAGACATTTTTTTTTCAATAATTTTCACTTTTAGTACGTAAGAAAACTTTCTTAGACAATTTTTAATGACGTTAGTTTCAAACAAAAAGAAATATACAGTTTCGCACAAAAAAATTATTTTTCACTGTATGAAATGTCTTAGAAAAATTTTTGAAAATTTTTTTTGAAAAGAAGATTTTTTTCAATAATTTTCACTTTTAGTACGTAAAAAAACTTTCTTAGACAATTTTTAATGACGTTAGTTTCAAACAAAAAAGAATTGGATAGTTTCGCAAAAAAAAATCATTTTTCACTGTATGAAATGTCTTAGAAAAATATTTTTGAAAAGACAATTTTTTTTCAATAATTTTCACTTTTATTACGTAAAAAAACTTTCTTAGACAATTTTTGATGACGTTAGTTTCAAACAAAAAGAATTAGACAGTTTCGCAAAAAAAAATTAATTTTCACTGTATGAAATGTCTTGGAAAAATTTTTGAACATTTTTTTTGAAAAGAAAATTTTTTTCAATAATTTTCACTTTTAGTACGTAAAAAACTTTCTAAGACAATTTTTAATGACGTTAGTTTCAAACAAACAGAATTGGATAGTTTCGCAAAAAAAAATTATTTTTCACTGTATGAAATGTCTTAGAAAAGATTTTTTGAAAAGACAATTTCTTTTCAATAATTTTCACTTTTAGTACGTAAAAAAACTTTCTTAGACAATTTTTAATGACGTTAGTTTCAAACAAAAAGAATTAGACAGTTTCGCAAAAAAAAATTATTTTTCACTGTATGAAATGTCTTAGAAAAGTTCTTGAAAATCTTTTTTGAAAAGAAAATTTTTTTCAATAATTTTCACTTTTAGTACGTAAAAAAACTTTCTTAGACAGTTTTTAATGACTCTAGTTTCAAACAAAAAGAATTGGATAGTTTCGCAAAAAAAAATTATTTTTCACAGTATGAAATGTATTAGAAAAATTTTTTTGAAAAGACAATTTTTTTTCAATAATTTTCACTTTTAGTACGTAAAAAAACTTTCTTAGACAATTTTTAATGACGTTAGTTTCAAACAAAAAGAATTGCATAGTTTCGCAAAGAAAAATTATTTTTCACTGTATGAAATGTCTTAGAAAAATTTTTGAAAATTTTTTTTAAAAAGAAAGTTTTTTTCAATAATTTTCACTTTTAGTACGTAAAAAAACTTTCTTAGACAGTTTTTAATGACGTTAGTTTCAAACAAAAAGAATTGGATGGTTTCGCAAAAAAAAAATTATTTTTCACTGTATGAAATGTCTTAGAAAAATTTTTTTGAAAAGACAATTTTTTTTCAATAATTTTCACTTTTAGTACGTAAGAAAACTTTCTTAGACAATTTTTAATGACGTTAGTTTCAAACAAAAAGAATTAGACAGTTTCGCAAAAAAAAATTATTTTTCACTGTATGAAATGTCTTAGAAAAATTTTTGAAAATTTTTTTTGAAAAGAAAGTTTTTTTCAATAATTTTCACTTTTAGTACGTAAAAAAACTTTCTTAGACAATTTTTAATGACGTTAGTTTCAAACAAAAAAGAATTGGATAGTTTCGCAAAAAAAAATTATTTTTCACTGTATGAAATGTCTTAGAAAAATTTTTTTGAAAAGACAATTTTTTTTCAATAATTTTCACTTTTAGTACGTAAAAAAACTTTCTTAGACAATTTGTGATGACGTTAGTTTCAAACAAAAAGAATTAGACAGTTTCGCAAAAAAAAATTAATTTTCACTGTATGAAATGTCTTGGAAAAACTTTTGAACATTTTTTTTGAAGAGAAAATTTTTTTCAATAATTTTCACTTTTAGTACGTAAAAAATTTTCTAAGACAATTTTTAATGACGTTAGTTTCAAACAAAAAGAATTGGATAGTTTCGCAAAAAAAAATTATTTTTCACTGTATGAAATGTCTTAGAAAAGTTTTTTTGAAAAGACAATTTCTTTTCAATAATTTTCACTTTTAGTACGTAAAAAAACTTTCTTAGACAATTTTTAATGACGTTAGTTTCAAACAAAAAGAATTGGACAGTTTCACAAAAAAAATCATTTTTCACTGTATGAAATGTCTTAGAAGAATTTTTAAAATTTTTTTTGAAAAGAAAATTTTTTTCAATAATTTTCACTTTTAGTACGTAAAAAAAGTTTCTTAGACAATTTTTAATGACGTTAGTTTCAAACAAAAAGAATTGGATAGTTTCGCAAAAAAAAATTATCTTTCACTGTATGAAATGTCTTAGAAAAATTTTTTTGAAAAGACAATTTTTTTTCAATAATTTTCACTTTTAGTACGTAAAAAAACTTTCTTAGACAGTTTTTAATGACGTTAGTTTCAAACAAACAGAATTAGACAGTTTCGCAAAAAAAAATTATTTTTCACTGTATGAAATGTCTTAGAAAAATTTTTGAAAATTTTTTTTGAAAAGAAAATTTTTTTCAATAATTTTCACTTTTATTACGTAAAAAAACTTTCTTAGACAATTTTTAATGACGTTAGTTTCAAACAAAAAGAATTAGACAGTTTCGCAAAAAAAAATTATTTTTCACTGTATGAAATGTGTTAGAAAAATTTTTGAAAATTTTTTTTGAAAAGAAAATTTTTTTCAATAATTTTCACTTTTAGTACGTAAAAAAACTTTCTTAGACAATTTTTAATGACGTTAGTTTCAAGCAAAAAGAATTGGATAGTTTCGCAAAAAAAAAATTATTTTTCACTGTATGAAATGTCTTAGAAAAGTTTTTTTGAAAAGAAAATTTTTTTCAATAATTTTCACTTTTAGTACGTAAAAAAACTTTCTTAGACAGTTTTTAATGACGTTAGTTTCAAACAAAAAGAATTAGACAGTTTCGCAAAAAAAAATTATTTTTCAATGTATGAAATGTCTTAGAAAAATTTTTGAAAATCTTTTTTGAAAAGACAATTTTTTTCAATAATTTTCACTTTTAGTACGTAAAAAAACTTTCTTAGACAATTTTTAATGACTCTAGTTTCAAACAAAAAGAATTGGATAGTTTCGCAAAAAAAAATTATTTTTCACTGTATGAAATGTATTAGAAAAATTTTTTTGAACAGACATTTTTTTTTCAATAATTTTCACTTTTAGTACGTAAAAAAACTTTCTTAGACAATTTTTAATGACGTTAGTTTCAAACAAAAAGAATTGCATAGTTTCGCAAAAAAAAATTATTTTTCACTGTATGAAATGTCTTAGAAAAATTTTTGAAAATTTTTTTTGAAAAGAAAGTTTTTTTCAATAATTTTCACTTTTAGTACGTAAAAAAACTTTCTTAGACAATTTTTAATGACGTTAGTTTCAAACAAAAAGAATTGGATAGTTTCGCAAAAAAAAAATTATTTTTCACTGTATGGAATGTCTTAGAAAAATCTTTTTGAAAAGACAATTTCTTTTCAATGATTTTCACTTTTATTACGTAAAAAAACTTTCTTAGACAATTTTTAATGACGTTAGTTTCAAACAAAAAGAATTGGATAGTTTCGCAAAAAAAAAATTATTTTTCACTGTATGAAATGTCTTAGAAAAGTTTTTTTGAAAAGAAAATTTTTTTCAATAATTTTCACTTTTAGTACGTAAAAAAACTTTCTTAGACAGTTTTTAATGACGTTAGTTTCAAACAAAAAGAATTAGACAGTTTCGCAAAAAAAAATTATTTTTCACTGTATGAAATGTCTTAGAAAAATTTTTGAAAATCTTTTTTGAAAAGACAATTTTTTTCAATAATTTTCACTTTTAGTACGTAAAAAAACTTTCTTAGACAATTTTTAATGACTCTAGTTTCAAACAAAAAGAATTGGATAGTTTCGCAAAAAAAAATTATTTTTCACTGTATGAAATGTATTAGAAAAATTTTTTTGAAAAGACATTTTTTTTTCAATAATTTTCACTTTTAGTACGTAAAAAAACTTTCTTAGACAATTTTTAATGACGTTAGTTTCAAACAAAAAGAATTGCATAGTTTCGCAAAAAAAAATTATTTTTCACTGTATGAAATGTCTTAGAAAAATTTTTGAAAATTTTTTTTGAAAAGAAAGTTTTTTTCAATAATTTTCACTTTTAGTACGTAAAAAAACTTTCTTAGACAGTTTTTAATGACGTTAGTTTCAAACAAAAAGAATTGGATGGTTTCGCAAAAAAAAAATTATTTTTCACTGTATGAAATGTCTTAGAAAAATTTTTTTGAAAAGACAATTTTTTTTCAATAATTTTCACTTTTAGTACGTAAGAAAACTTTCTTAGACAATTTTTAATGACGTTAGTTTCAAACAAAAAGAATTATACAGTTTCGCAAAAAAAAATTATTTTTCACTGTATGAAATGTCTTAGAAAAATGTTTGAAAAATTTTTTTTGAAAAGAAGATTTTTTTCAATAATTTTCACTTTTAGTACGTAAAAAAACTTTCTTAGACAATTTTTAATGACGTTAGTTTCAAACAAAAAAGAATTGGATAGTTTCGCAAAAAAAAATTATTTTTCACTGTATGAAATGTCTTAGAAAAGTTTTTTTGAAAAGACAATTTCTTTTCAATAATTTTCACTTTTAGTACGTAAAAAAACTTTCTTAGACAATTTTTAATGACGTTAGTTTCAAACAAAAAGAATTGGACAGTTTCACAAAAAAAATCATTTTTCACTGTATGAAATGTCTTAGAAGAATTTTTAAAATTTTTTTTGAAAAGAAAATTTTTTTCAATAATTTTCACTTTTAGTACGTAAAAAAAGTTTCTTAGACAATTTTTAATGACGTTAGTTTCAAACAAAAAGAATTGGATAGTTTCGCAAAAAAAAATTATCTTTCACTGTATGAAATGTCTTAGAAAAATTTTTTTGAAAAGACAATTTTTTTTCAATAATTTTCACTTTTAGTACGTAAAAAAACTTTCTTAGACAGTTTTTAATGACGTTAGTT
The DNA here is from genome assembly GCF_918807975.1 of Aplidium turbinatum. Taxonomy (NCBI): domain Eukaryota; kingdom Metazoa; phylum Chordata; class Ascidiacea; order Aplousobranchia; family Polyclinidae; genus Aplidium; species Aplidium turbinatum. Next base: position 666,255 of record NC_137486.1, read on the forward strand.
TCAAACAAACAGAATTAGACAGTTTCGCAAAAAAAAATTATTTTTCACTGTATGAAATGTCTTAGAAAAATTTTTGAAAATTTTTTTTGAAAAGAAAATTTTTTTCAATAATTTTCACTTTTATTACGTAAAAAAACTTTCTTAGACAATTTTTAATGACGTTAGTTTCAAACAAAAAGAATTAGACAGTTTCGCAAAAAAAAATTATTTTTCACTGTATGAAATGTGTTAGAAAAATTTTTGAAAATTTTTTTTGAAAAGAAAATTTTTTTCAATAATTTTCACTTTTAGTACGTAAAAAAACTTTCTTAGACAATTTTTAATGACGTTAGTTTCAAGCAAAAAGAATTGGATAGTTTCGCAAAAAAAAAATTATTTTTCACTGTATGAAATGTCTTAGAAAAGTTTTTTTGAAAAGAAAATTTTTTTCAATAATTTTCACTTTTAGTACGTAAAAAAACTTTCTTAGACAGTTTTTAATGACGTTAGTTTCAAACAAAAAGAATTAGACAGTTTCGCAAAAAAAAATTATTTTTCAATGTATGAAATGTCTTAGAAAAATTTTTGAAAATCTTTTTTGAAAAGACAATTTTTTTCAATAATTTTCACTTTTAGTACGTAAAAAAACTTTCTTAGACAATTTTTAATGACTCTAGTTTCAAACAAAAAGAATTGGATAGTTTCGCAAAAAAAAATTATTTTTCACTGTATGAAATGTATTAGAAAAATTTTTTTGAACAGACATTTTTTTTTCAATAATTTTCACTTTTAGTACGTAAAAAAACTTTCTTAGACAATTTTTAATGACGTTAGTTTCAAACAAAAAGAATTGCATAGTTTCGCAAAAAAAAATTATTTTTCACTGTATGAAATGTCTTAGAAAAATTTTTGAAAATTTTTTTTGAAAAGAAAGTTTTTTTCAATAATTTTCACTTTTAGTACGTAAAAAAACTTTCTTAGACAATTTTTAATGACGTTAGTTTCAAACAAAAAGAATTGGATAGTTTCGCAAAAAAAAAATTATTTTTCACTGTATGGAATGTCTTAGAAAAATCTTTTTGAAAAGACAATTTCTTTTCAATGATTTTCACTTTTATTACGTAAAAAAACTTTCTTAGACAATTTTTAATGACGTTAGTTTCAAACAAAAAGAATTGGATAGTTTCGCAAAAAAAAAATTATTTTTCACTGTATGAAATGTCTTAGAAAAGTTTTTTTGAAAAGAAAATTTTTTTCAATAATTTTCACTTTTAGTACGTAAAAAAACTTTCTTAGACAGTTTTTAATGACGTTAGTTTCAAACAAAAAGAATTAGACAGTTTCGCAAAAAAAAATTATTTTTCACTGTATGAAATGTCTTAGAAAAATTTTTGAAAATCTTTTTTGAAAAGACAATTTTTTTCAATAATTTTCACTTTTAGTACGTAAAAAAACTTTCTTAGACAATTTTTAATGACTCTAGTTTCAAACAAAAAGAATTGGATAGTTTCGCAAAAAAAAATTATTTTTCACTGTATGAAATGTATTAGAAAAATTTTTTTGAAAAGACATTTTTTTTTCAATAATTTTCACTTTTAGTACGTAAAAAAACTTTCTTAGACAATTTTTAATGACGTTAGTTTCAAACAAAAAGAATTGCATAGTTTCGCAAAAAAAAATTATTTTTCACTGTATGAAATGTCTTAGAAAAATTTTTGAAAATTTTTTTTGAAAAGAAAGTTTTTTTCAATAATTTTCACTTTTAGTACGTAAAAAAACTTTCTTAGACAGTTTTTAATGACGTTAGTTTCAAACAAAAAGAATTGGATGGTTTCGCAAAAAAAAAATTATTTTTCACTGTATGAAATGTCTTAGAAAAATTTTTTTGAAAAGACAATTTTTTTTCAATAATTTTCACTTTTAGTACGTAAGAAAACTTTCTTAGACAATTTTTAATGACGTTAGTTTCAAACAAAAAGAATTATACAGTTTCGCAAAAAAAAATTATTTTTCACTGTATGAAATGTCTTAGAAAAATGTTTGAAAAATTTTTTTTGAAAAGAAGATTTTTTTCAATAATTTTCACTTTTAGTACGTAAAAAAACTTTCTTAGACAATTTTTAATGACGTTAGTTTCAAACAAAAAAGAATTGGATAGTTTCGCAAAAAAAAATTATTTTTCACTGTATGAAATGTCTTAGAAAAATTTTTTTGAAAAGACAATTTTTTTTCAATAATTTACACTTTTAGTACGTAAAAAAACTTTCTTAGACAATTTTTGATGACGTTAGTTTCAAACAAAAAGAATTAGACAGTTTCGCAAAAAAAAAATTATTTTTCACTGTATGAAATGTCTTAGAAAAATTTTTTTGAAAAGACATTTTTTTTTCAATAATTTTCACTTTTAGTACGTAAGAAAACTTTCTTAGACAATTTTTAATGACGTTAGTTTCAAACAAAAAGAATTAGACAGTTTCGCAAAAAAAAATTATTTTTCACTGTATGAAATGTCTTAGAAAAATTTTTTTGAAAAGACAATTTTTTTTCAATAATTTTCACTTTTAGTACGTAAAAAAACTTTCTTAGACAATTTTTGATGACGTTAGTTTCAAACAAAAAGAATTAGACAGTTTCGCAAAAAAAAATTAATTTTCACTGTATGAAATGTCTTGGAAAAACTTTTGAACATTTTTTTTGAAGAGAAAATTTTTTTCAATAATTTTCACTTTTAGTACGTAAAAAACTTTCTAAGACAATTTTTAATGACGTTAGTTTCAAACAAAAAGAATTGGATAGTTTCGCAAAAAAAAATTATTTTTCACAGTATGAAATGTCTTAGAAAAGTTTTTTTGAAAAGACAATTCCTTTTCAATAATTTTCACTTTTAGTACGTAAAAAAACTTTCTTAGACAATTTTTAATGACGTTAGTTTCAAACAAAAAGAATTGGACAGTTTCGCAAAAAAAATTAATTTTCACTGTATGAAATGTCTTAGAAGAATTTTTAAAATTTTTTTTGAAAAGAAAATTTTTTTCAATAATTTTCACTTTTAGTACGTAAAAAAAGTTTCTTAGACAATTTTTAATGACGTTAGTTTCAAACAAAAAGAATTGGATAGTTTCGCAAAAAAAAATTATCTTTCACTGTATGAAATGTCTTAGAAAAATTTTTTTGAAAAGACAATTTTTTTTCAATAATTTTCACTTTTAGTACGTAAAAAAACTTTCTTAGACAGTTTTTAATGACGTTAGTTTCAAACAAAAACAATTAGACAGTTTCGCAAAAAAAAATTATTTTTCACTGTATGAAATGTCTTAGAAAAATTTTTGAAAATTTTTTTTGAAAAGAAAATTTTTTTCAATAATTTTCACTTTTATTACGTAAAAAAACTTTCTTAGACAATTTTTAATGACGTTAGTTTCAAACAAAAAGAATTAGACAGTTTCGCAAAAAAAAATTATTTTTCACTGTATGAAATGTGTTAGAAAAATTTTTGAAAATTTTTTTTGAAAAGAAAATTTTTTTCAATAATTTTCACTTTTAGTACGTAAAAAAACTTTCTTAGACAATTTTTAATGACGTTAGTTTCAAGCAAAAAGAATTGGATAGTTTCGCAAAAAAAAAATTTTTTTTCACTGTATGAAATGTCTTAGAAAAGTTTTTTTGAAAAGAAAATTTTTTTCAATAATTTTCACTTTTAGTACGTAAAAAAACTTTCTTAGACAGTTTTTAATGACGTTAGTTTCAAACAAAAAGAATTAGACAGTTTCGCAAAAAAAAATTATTTTTCACTGTATGAAATGTCTTAGAAAAATTTTTGAAAATCTTTTTTGAAAAGACTACTTTTTTCAATAATTTTCACTTTTAGTACGTAAAAAAACTTTCTTAGACAATTTTTAATGACTCTAGTTTCAAACAAAAAGAATTGGATAGTTTCGCAAAAAAAAATTATTTTTCACTGTATGAAATGTATTAGAAAAATTTTTTTGAAAAGACATTTTTTTTTCAATAATTTTCACTTTTAGTACGTAAAAAAACTTTCTTAGACAATTTTTAATGACGTTAGTTTCAAACAAAAAGAATTGCATAGTTTCGCAAAAAAAAATTATTTTTCACTGTATGAAATGTCTTAGAAAAATTTTTGAAAATTTTTTTTGAAAAGAAAGTTTTTTTCAATAATTTTCACTTTTAGTACGTAAAAAAACTTTCTTAGACAGTTTTTAATGACGTTAGTTTCAAACAAAAAGAATTGGATGGTTTCGCAAAAAAAAAATTATTTTTCACTGTATGAAATGTCTTAGAAAAATTTTTTTGAAAAGACAATTTTTTTTCAATAATTTTCACTTTTAGTACGTAAGAAAACTTTCTTAGACAATTTTTAATGACGTTAGTTTCAAACAAAAAGAATTATACAGTTTCGCAAAAAAAAATTATTTTTCACTGTATGAAATGTCTTAGAAAAATGTTTGAAAAATTTTTTTTGAAAAGAAGATTTTTTTCAATAATTTTCACTTTTAGTACGTAAAAAAACTTTCTTAGACAATTTTTAATGACGTTAGTTTCAAACAAAAAAGAATTGGATAGTTTCGCAAAAAAAAATTATTTTTCACTGTATGAAATGTCTTAGAAAAATTTTTTTGGAAAGACAATTTTTTTTCAATAATTTTCACTTTTAGTACGTAAAAAAACTTTCTTAGACAATTTTTGATGACGTTAGTTTCAAACAAAAAGAATTAGACAGTTTCGCAAAAAAAAATTATTTTTCACTGTATGAAATGTCTTAGAAAAATTTTTTTGAAAAGACATTTTTTTTTCAATAATTTTCACTTTTAGTATGTAAGAAAACTTTCTTAGACAATTTTTAATGACGTTAGTTTCAAACAAAAAGAATTATACAGTTTCGCAAAAAAAAATTATTTTTCACTGTATGAAATGTCTTAGAAAAATTTTTGAAAATTTTTTTTGAAAAGAAGATTTTTTTCAATAATTTTCACTTTTAGTACGTAAAAAAACTTTCTTAGACAATTTTTAATGACGTTAGTTTCAAACAAAAAAGAATTGGATAGTTTCGCAAAAAAAAATCATTTTTCACTGTATGAAATGTCTTAGAAAAATATTTTTGAAAAGACAATTTTTTTTCAATAATTTTCACTTTTATTACGTAAAAAAACTTTCTTAGACAATTTTTGATGACGTTAGTTTCAAACAAAAAGAATTAGACAGTTTCGCAAAAAAAAATTAATTTTCACTGTATGAAATGTCTTGGAAAAATTTTTGAACATTTTTTTTGAAAAGAAAATTTTTTTCAATAATTTTCACTTTTAGTACGTAAAAAACTTTCTAAGACAATTTTTAATGACGTTAGTTTCAAACAAACAGAATTGGATAGTTTCGCAAAAAAAAATTATTTTTCACTGTATGAAATGTCTTAGAAAAGATTTTTTGAAAAGACAATTTTTTTTCAATAATTTTCACTTTTAGTACGTAAAACAACTTTCTTAGACAATTTTTAATGACGTTAGTTTCAAACAAAAAGAATTAGACAGTTTCGCAAAAAAAATCATTTTTCACTGTATGAAATGTCTTAGAAAAATTTTTGAAAATTTTTTTTGAAAAGAAGATTTTTTTCAATAATTTTCACTTTTAGTACGTAAAAAAACTTTCTTAGACAATTTTTAATGACGTTAGTTTCAAACAAAAAAGAATTGGATAGTTTCGCAAAAAAAAATTATTTTTCACTGTATGAAATGTCTTAGAAAAATTTTTTTGAAAAGACAATTTTTTTTCAATAATCTTCACTTTTAGTACGTAAAAAAACTTTCTTAGACAATTTTTGATGACGTTAGTTTCAAACAAAAAGAATTAGACAGTTTCGCAAAAAAAAATTAATTTTCACTGTATGAAATGTCTTGGAAAAACTTTTGAACATTTTTTTTGAAGAGAAAATTTTTTTCAATAATTTTCACTTTTAGTACGTAAAAAAAACTTTCTAAGACAATTTTTAATGACGTTAGTTTCAAACAAAAAGAATTGGATAGTTTCGCAAAAAAAAATTATTTTTCACTGTATGAAATGCCTTAGAAAATATTTTTGAAAAGACAATTTCTTTTCAATAATTTTCACTTTTAGTACGTAAAAAAACTTTCTTAGACAATTTTTAATGACGTTAGTTTCAAACAAAAAGAATTGGACAGTTTCGCAAAAAAAATCATTTTTCACTGTATGAAATGTCTTAGAAGAATTTTTAAAATTTTTTTTGAAAAGAAAATTTTTTTCAATAATTTTCACTTTTAGTACGTAAAAAAACTTTCTTAGACAATTTTTAATGACGTTAGTTTCAAACAAAAAGAATTGGATAGTTTCGCAAAAAAAAATTATCTTTCACTGTATGAAATGTCTTAGAAAAATTTTTTTGAAAAGACAATTTTTTTTCAATAATTTTCACTTTTAGTACGTAAAAAAACTTTCTTAGACAGTTTTTAATGACGTTAGTTTCAAACAAAAACAATTAGACAGTTTCGCAAAAAAAAATTATTTTTCACTGTATGAAATGTCTTAGAAAAATTTTTGAAAATTTTTTTTGAAAAGAAAATTTTTTTCAATAATTTTCACTTTTATTACGTAAAAAAACTTTCTTAGACAATTTTTAATGACGTTAGTTTCAAACAAAAAGAATTAGACAGTTTCGCAAAAAAAAATTATTTTTCACTGTATGAAATGTGTTAGAAAAATTTTTGAAAATTTTTTTTGAAAAGAAAATTTTTTTCAATAATTTTCACTTTTAGTACGTAAAAAAACTTTCTTAGACAATTTTTAATGACGTTAGTTTCAAGCAAAAAGAATTATACAGTTTCGCAAAAAAAAATTATTTTTCACTGTATGAAATGTCTTAGAAAAGTTTTTTTGAAAAGACAATTTTTTTCAATAATTTTCACTTTTAGTACGTAAAAAAACTTTCTTAGACAATTTTTAATGACTCTAGTTTCAAACAAAAAGAATTGGATAGTTTCGCAAAAAAAAATTATTTTTCACTGTATGAAATGTATTAGAAAAATTTTTTTGAAAAGACATTTTTTTTTCAATAATTTTCACTTTTAGTACGTAAAAAAACTTTCTTAGACAGTTTTTAATGACGTTAGTTTCAAACTAAAAGAATTGGATGGTTTCGCAAAAAAAAAATTATTTTTCACTGTATGAAATGTCTTAGAAAAATTTTTTTGAAAAGACAATTTTTTTTCAATAATTTTCACTTTTAGTACGTAAGAAAACTTTCTTAGACAATTTTTAATGACGTTAGTTTCAAACAAAAAGAATTATACAGTTTCGCAAAAAAAAATTATTTTTCACTGTATGAAATGTCTTAGAAAAATGTTTGAAAAATTTTTTTTGAAAAGAAGATTTTTTTCAATAATTTTCACTTTTAGTACGTAAAAAAACTTTCTTAGACAATTTTTAATGACGTTAGTTTCAAACAAAAAAGAATTGGATAGTTTCGCAAAAAAAAATTATTTTTCACTGTATGAAATGTCTTAGAAAAATTTTTTTGAAAAGACAATTTTTTTTCAATAATTTTCACTTTTAGTACGTAAGAAAACTTTCTTAGACAATTTTTGATGACGTTAGTTTCAAACAAAAAGAATTAGACAGTTTCGCAAAAAAAAAATTATTTTTCACTGTATGAAATGTCTTAGAAAAATTTTTTTGAAAAGACATTTTTTTTTCAATAATTTTCACTTTTAGTACGTAAGAAAACTTTCTTAGACAATTTTTAATGACGTTAGTTTCAAACAAAAAGAATTATACAGTTTCGCACAAAAAAATTATTTTTCACTGTATGAAATGTCTTAGAAAAATGTTTGAAAATTTTTTTTGAAAAGAAAATTTTTTTCAATAATTTTCACTTTTAGTACGTAAAAAACTTTCTAAGACAATTTTTAATGACGTTAGTTTCAAACAAACAGAATTGGATAGTTTCGCAAAAAAAAATTATTTTTCACTGTATGAAATGTCTTAGAAAAGATTTTTTGAAAAGACAATTTCTTTTCAATAATTTTCACTTTTAGTACATAAAAAAACTTTCTTAGACAATTTTTAATGACGTTAGTTTCAAACAAAAAGAATTAGACAGTTTCGCAAAAAAAATCATTTTTCACTGTATGAAATGTCTTAGAAAAATTTTTGAAAATTTTTTTTGAAAAGAAAGTTGTTTTCAATAATTTTCACTTTTAGTACGTAAAAAAACTTTCTTAGACAGTTTTTAATGACGTTAGTTTCAAACAAAAAGAATTGGATGGTTTCGCAAAAAAAAAATTATTTTTCACTGTATGAAATGTCTTAGAAAAATTTTTTTGAAAAGACAATTTTTTTTCAATAATTTTCACTTTTAGTACGTAAGAAAACTTTCTTAGACAATTTTTAATGACGTTAGTTTCAAACAAAAAGAAATATACAGTTTCGCAAAAAAAAATTATTTTTCACTGTATGAATTGTCTTAGAAAAATTTTTGAAATTTTTTTTTGAAAAGAAGATTTTTTTCAATAATTTTCACTTTTAGTACGTAAAAAAACTTTCTTAGACAATTTTTAATGACGTTAGTTTCAAACAAAAAAGAATTGGATAGTTTCGCAAAAAAAAATTATTTTTCACTGTATGAAATGTCTTAGAAAAATTTTTTTGAAAAGACAATTTTTTTTCAATAATTTTCACTTTTAGTACGTAAAAAAACTTTCTTAGACAATTTTTGATGACGTTAGTTTCAAACAAAAAGAATTAGACAGTTTCGCAAAAAAAAATTAATTTTCACTGTATGAAATGTCTTGGAAAAACTTTTGAACATTTTTTTTGAAGAGAAAATTTTTTTCAATAATTTTCACTTTTAGTACGTAAAAAACTTTCTAAGACAATTTTTAATGACGTTAGTTTCAAACAAAAAGAATTGGATAGTTTCGCAAAAAAAAATTATTTTTCACTGTATGAAATGTCTTAGAAAAGTTTTTTTGAAAAGACAATTCCTTTTCAATAATTTTCACTTTTAGTACGTAAAAAAACTTTCTTAGACAATTTTTAATGACGTTAGTTTCAAACAAAAAGATTTGGACAGTTTCGCAAAAAAAATCATTTTTCACTGTATGAAATGTCTTAGAAGAATTTTTAAAATTTTTTTTGAAAAGAAAATTTTTTTCAATAATTTTCACTTTTAGTACGTAAAAAAAGTTTCTTAGACAATTTTTAATGACGTTAGTTTCAAACAAAAAGAATTGGATAGTTTCGCAAAAAAAAATTATCTTTCACTGTATGAAATGTCTTAGAAAAATTTTTTTGAAAAGACAATTTTTTTTCAATAATTTTCACTTTTAGTACGTAAAAAAACTTTCTTAGACAGTTTTTAATGACGTTAGTTTCAAACAAAAACAATTAGACAGTTTCGCAAAAAAAAATTATTTTTCACTGTATGAAATGTCTTAGAAAAATTTTTGAAAATTTTTTTTGAAAAGAAAATTTTTTTCAATAATTTTCACTTTTATTACGTAAAAAAACTTTCTTAGACAATTTTTAATGACGTTAGTTTCAAACAAAAAGAATTAGACAGTTTCGCAAAAAAAAATTATTTTTCACTGTATGAAATGTGTTAGAAAAATTTTTGAAAATTTTTTTTGAAAAGAAAATTTTTTTCAATAATTTTCACTTTTAGTACGTAAAAAAACTTTCTTAGACAATTTTTAATGACGTTAGTTTCAAACAAAAAGAATTGGATAGTTTCGCAAAAAAAAAATTATTTTTCACTGTATGAAATGTCTTAGAAAAGTTTTTTTGAAAAGAAAATTTTTTTCAATAATTTTCACTTTTAGTACGTAAAAAAACTTTCTTAGACAGTTTTTAATGACGTTAGTTTCAAACAAAAAGAATTAGACAGTTTCGCAAAAAAAAATTATTTTTCACTGTATGAAATGTCTTAGAAAAATTTTTGAAAATCTTTTTTGAAAAGACAATTTTTTTCAATAATTTTCACTTTTAGTACGTAAAAAAACTTTCTTAGACAATTTTTAATGACTCTAGTTTCAAACAAAAAGAATTGGATAGTTTCGCAAAAAAAAATTATTTTTCACTGTATGAAATGTATTAGAAAAATTTTTTTGAAAAGACATTTTTTTTTCAATAATTTTCACTTTTAGTACGTAAAAAAACTTTCTTAGACAATTTTTAATGACGTTAGTTTCAAACAAAAAGAATTGCATAGTTTCGCAAAAAAAAATTATTTTTCACTGTATGAAATGTCTTAGAAAAATTTTTGAAAATTTTTTTTGAAAAGAAAATTTTTTTCAATAATTTTCACTTTTAGTACGTAAAAAAACTTTCTTAGACAGTTTTTAATGACGTTAGTTTCAAACAAAAAGAATTGGATGGTTTCGCAAAAAAAAAATTATTTTTCACTGTATGAAATGTCTTAGAAAAATTTTTTTGAAAAGACAATTTTTTTTCAATAATTTTCACTTTTAGTACGTAAGAAAACTTTCTTAGACAATTTTTAATGACGTTAGTTTCAAACAAAAAGAATTATACAGTTTCGCAAAAAAAAATTATTTTTCACTGTATGAAATGTCTTAGAAAAATGTTTGAAAAATTTTTTTTGAAAAGAAGATTTTTTTCAATAATTTTCACTTTTAGTACGTAAAAAAACTTTCTTAGACAATTTTTAATGACGTTAGTTTCAAACAAAAAAGAATTGGATAGTTTCGCAAAAAAAAATTATTTTTCACTGTATGAAATGTCTTAGAAAAATTTTTTTGAAAAGACAATTTTTTTTCAATAATTTTCACTTTTAGTACGTAAAAAAACTTTCTTAGACAATTTTTGATGACGTTAGTTTCAAACAAAAAGAATTAGACAGTTTCGCAAAAAAAAAATTATTTTTCACTGTATGAAATGTCTTAGAAAAATTTTTTTGAAAAGACATTTTTTTTTCAATAATTTTCACTTTTAGTACGTAAGAAAACTTTCTTAGACAATTTTTAATGACGTTAGTTTCAAACAAAAAGAATTATACAGTTTCGCACAAAAAAATTATTTTTCACTGTATGAAATGTCTTAAAAAAATTTTTGAAAATTTTTTTTGAAAAGAAGATTTTTTTCAATAATTTTCACTTTTAGTACGTAAAAAAACTTTCTTAGACAATTTTTGATGACGTTAGTTTCAAACAAAAAAGAATTGGATAGTTTCGCAAAAAAAAATCATTTTTCACTGTATGAAATGTCTTAGAAAAATATTTTTGAAAAGACAATTTTTTTTCAATAATTTTCACTTTTATTACGTAAAAAAACTTTCTTAGACAATTTTTGATGACGTTAGTTTCAAACAAAAAGAATTAGACAGTTTCGCAAAAAAAAATTAATTTTCACTGTATGAAATGTCTTGGAAAAATTTTTGAACATTTTTTTTGAAAAGAAAATTTTTTTCAATAATTTTCACTTTTAGTACGTAAAAAACTTTCTAAGACAATTTTTAATGACGTTAGTTTCAAACAAACAGAATTGGATAGTTTCGCAAAAAAAAATTATTTTTCACTGTATGAAATGTCTTAGAAAAGATTTTTTGAAAAGACAATTTCTTTTCAATAATTTTCACTTTTAGTACGTAAAAAAACTTTCTTAGACAATTTTTAATGACGTTAGTTTCAAACAAAAAGAATTAGACAGTTTCGCAAAAAAAATCATTTTTCACTGTATGAAATGTCTTAGAAAAATTTTTGAAAATTTTTTTTGAAAAGAAAGTTTTTTTCAATAATTTTCACTTTTAGTACGTAAAAAAACTTTCTTAGACAGTTTTTAATGACGTTAGTTTCAAACAAAAAGAATTGGATGGTTTCGCAAAAAAAAAATTATTTTTCACTCTATGAAATGTCTTAGAAAAATTTTTTTGAAAAGACAATTTTTTTTCAATAATTTTCACTTTTAGTACGTAAGAAAACTTTCTTAGACAATTTTTAATGACGTTAGTTTCAAACAAAAAGAATTATACAGTTTCGCAAAAAAAAATTATTTTTCACTGTATGAAATGTCTTAGAAAAATTTTTGAAAATTTTTTTTGAAAAGAAGATTTTTTTCAATAATTTTCACTTTTAGTACGTAAAAAAACTTTCTTAGACAATTTTTAATGACGTTAGTTTCAAACAAAAAAGAATTGGATAGTTTCGCAAAAAAAAATTATTTTTCACTGTATGAAATGTCTTAGAAAAATTTTTTTGAAAAGACAATTTTTTTTCAATAATCTTCACTTTTAGTACGTAAAAAAACTTTCTTAGACAATTTTTGATGACGTTAGTTTCAAACAAAAAGAATTAGACAGTTTCGCAAAAAAAAATTAATTTTCACTGTATGAAATGTCTTGGAAAAACTTTTGAACATTTTTTTTGAAGAGAAAATTTTTTTCAATAATTTTCACTTTTAGTACGTAAAAAACTTTCTTAGACAATTTTTAATGACGTTAGTTTCAAACAAAAAGAATTGGATAGTTTCGCAAAAAAAAATTTTTTTTCACAGTATGAAATGTCTTAGAAAAGTTTTTTTGAAAAGACAATTTCTTTTCAATAATTTTCACTTTTAGTACGTAAAAAAACTTTCTTAGACAATTTTTAATGACGTTAGTTTCAAACAAAAAGAATTGGACAGTTTCGCAAAAAAAATCATTTTTCACTGTATGAAATGTCTTAGAAGAATTTTTAAAATTTTTTTTGAAAAGAAAATTTTTTTCAATAATTTTCACTTTTAGTACGTAAAAAAAGTTTCTTAGACAATTTTTAATGACGTTAGTTTCAAACAAAAAGAATTGGATAGTTTCGCAAAAAAAAATTATCTTTCACTGTATGAAATGTCTTAGAAAAACTTTTTTGAAAAGACAATTTTTTTTCAATAATTTTCACTTTTAGTACGTAAAAAAACTTTCTTAGACAGTTTTTAATGACGTTAGTTTCAAACAAAAACAATTAGACAGTTTCGCAAAAAAAAATTATTTTTCACTGTATGAAATGTCTTAGAAAAATTTTTGAAAATTTTTTTTGAAAAGAAAATTTTTTTCAATAATTTTCACTTTTATTACGTAAAAAAACTTTCTTAGACAATTTTTAATGACGTTAGTTTCAAACAAAAAGAATTAGACAGTTTCGCAAAAAAAAATTATTTTTCACTGTATGAAATGTCTTAGAAAAATTTTTGAAAATTTTTTTTGAAAAGAAAATTTTTTTCAATAATTTTCACTTTTAGTACGTAAAAAAACTTTCTTAGACAATTTTTAATGACGTTAGTTTCAAGCAAAAAGAATTGGATAGTTTCGCAAAAAAAAAATTATTTTTCACTGTATGAAATGTCTTAGAAATGTTTTTTTGAAAAGAAAATTTTTTTCAATAATTTTCACTTTTAGTACGTAAAAAAATTTTCTTAGACAGCTTTTAATGACGTTAGTTTCAAACAAAAAGAATTAGACAGTTTCGCAAAAAAAAATTATTTTTCACTGTATGAAATGTCTTAGAAAAATTTTTGAAAATCTTTTTTGAAAAGACAATTTTTTTCAATAATTTTCACTTTTAGTACGTAAAAAAACTTTCTTAGACAATTTTTAATGACTCTAGTTTCAAACAAAAAGAATTGGATAGTTTCGCAAAAAAAAATTATTTTTCACTGTATGAAATGTATTAGAAAAATTTTTTTGAAAAGACATTTTTTTTTCAATAATTTTCACTTTTAGTACGTAAAAAAACTTTCTTAGACAATTTTTAATGACGTTAGTTTCAAACAAAAAGAATTGCATAGTTTCGCAAAAAAAAATTATTTTTCACTGTATGAAATGTCTTAGAAAAATTTTTGAAAATTTTTTTTGAAAAGAAGATTTTTTTCAATAATTTTCACTTTTAGTACGTAAAAAAACTTTCTTAGACAATTTTTAATGACGTTAGTTTCAAACAAAAAAGAATTGGATAGTTTCGCAAAAAAAAATTATTTTTCACTGTATGAAATGTCTTAGAAAAATATTTTTGAAAAGACAATTTTTTTTCAATAATTTTCACTTTTATTACGTAAAAAAACTTTCTTAGACAATTTTTGATGACGTTAGTTTCAAACAAAAAGAATTAGACAGTTTCGCAAAAAAAAATTAATTTTCACTGTATGAAATGTCTTGGAAAAATTTTTGAACATTTTTTTTGAAAAGAAAATTTTTTTCAATAATTTTCACTTTTAGTACGTAAAAAACTTTCTAAGACAATTTTTAATGACGTTAGTTTCAAACAAACAGAATTGGATACTTTCGCAAAAAAAAATTATTTTTCACTGTATGAAATGTCTTAGAAAAGATTTTTTGAAAAGACAATTTCTTTTCAATAATTTTCACTTTTAGTACGTAAAAAAACTTTCTTAGACAATTTTTAATGACGTTAGTTTCAAACAAAAAGAATTAGACAGTTTCGCAAAAAAAATCATTTTTCACTGTATGAAATGTCTTAGAAAAATTTTTGAAAATTTTTTTTGAAAAGAAAGTTTTTTTCAATAATTTTCACTTTTAGTACGTAAAAAAACTTTCTTAGACAGTTTTTAATGACGTTAGTTTCAAACAAAAAGAATTGGATGGTTTCGCAAAAAAAAAATTATTTTTCACTGTATGAAATGTCTTAGAAAAATTTTTTTGAAAAGACAATTTTTTTTCAATAATTTTCACTTTTAGTACGTAAGAAAACTTTCTTAGACAATTTTTAATGACGTTAGTTTCAAACAAAAAGAATTATACAGTTTCGCAAAAAAAAATTATTTTTCACTGTATGAAATGTCTTAGAAAAATTTTTGAAAATTTTTTTTGAAAAGAAGATTTTTTTCAATAATTTTCACTTTTAGTACGTAAAAAAACTTTCTTAGACAATTTTTAATGACGTTAGTTTCAAACAAAAAAGAATTGGATAGTTTCGCAAAAAAAAATTATTTTTCACTGTATGAAATGTCTTAGAAAAATTTTTTTGAAAAGACAATTTTTTTTCAATAATTTTCACTTTTAGTACGTAAAAAAACTTTCTTAGACAATTTTTGATGACGTTAGTTTCAAACAAAAAGAATTAGACAGTTTCGCAAAAAAAAATTAATTTTCACTGTATGAAATGTCTTGGAAAAACTTTTGAACATTTTTTTTGAAGAGAAAATTTTTTTCAATAATTTTCACTTTTAGTACGTAAAAAACTTTCTAAGACAATTTTTAATGACGTTAGTTTCAAACAAAAAGAATTGGATAGTTTCGCAAAAAAAAATTATTTTTCACTGTATGAAATGTCTTAGAAAAGTTTTTTTGAAAAGACAATTTCTTTTCAATAATTTTCACTTTTAGTACGTAAAAAAACTTTCTTAGACAATTTTTAATGACGTTAGTTTCAAACAAAAAGAATTGGACAGTTTCGCAAAAAAAATCATTTTTCACTGTATGAAATGTCTTAGAAGAATTTTTAAAATTTTTTTTGAAAAGAAAATTTTTTTCAATAATTTTCACTTTTAGTACGTAAAAAAAGTTTCTTAGACAATTTTTAATGACGTTAGTTTCAAACAAAAAGAATTGGATAGTTTCGTAAAAAAAAATTATCTTTCACTGTATGAAATGTCTTAGAAAAATTTTTTTGAAAAGACAATTTTTTTTCAATAATTTTCACTTTTAGTACGTAAAAAAACTTTCTTAGACAGTTTTTAATGACGTTAGTTTCAAACAAAAACAATTAGACAGTTTCGCAAAAAAAAATTATTTTTCACTGTATGAAATGTCTTAGAAAAATTTTTGAAAATTTTTTTTGAAAAGAAAATTTTTTTCAATAATTTTCACTTTTATTACGTAAAAAAACTTTCTTAGACAATTTTTAATGACGTTAGTTTCAAACAAAAAGAATTAGACAGTTTCGCAAAAAAAAATTATTTTTCACTGTATGAAATGTGTTAGAAAAATTTTTGAAAATTTTTTTTGAAAAGAAAATTTTTTTCAATAATTTTCACTTTTAGTACGTAAAAAAACTTTCTTAGACAATTTTTAATGACGTTAGTTTCAAGCAAAAAGAATTGGATAGTTTCGCAAAAAAAAAATTATTTTTCACTGTATGAAATGTCTTAGAAAAGTTTTTTTGAAAAGAAAATTTTTTTCAATAATTTTCACTTTTAGTACGTAAAAAAACTTTCTTAGACAGTTTTTAATGACGTTAGTTTCAAACAAAAAGAATTAGACAGTTTCGCAAAAAAAAATTATTTTTCAATGTATGAAATGTCTTAGAAAAATTTTTGAAAATCTTTTTTGAAAAGACAATTTTTTTCAATAATTTTCACTTTTAGTACGTAAAAAAACTTTCTTAGACAATTTTTAATGACTCTAGTTTCAAACAAAAAGAATTGGATAGTTTCGCAAAAAAAAATTATTTTTCACTGTATGAAATGTATTAGAAAAATTTTTTTGAAAAGACATTTTTTTTTCAATAATTTTCACTTTTAGTACGTAAAAAAACTTTCTTAGACAATTTTTAATGACGTTAGTTTCAAACAAAAAGAATTGCATAGTTTCGCAAAAAAAAATTATTTTTCACTGTATGAAATGTCTTAGAAAAATTTTTGAAAATTTTTTTTGAAAAGAAAGTTTTTTTCAATAATTTTCACTTTTAGTACGTAAAAAAACTTTCTTAGACAATTTTTAATGACGTTAGTTTCAAACAAAAAGAATTGGATAGTTTCGCAAAAAAAAAATTATTTTTCACTGTATGAAATGTCTTAGAAAAATTTTTTTGAAAAGACAATTTTTTTTCAATAATTTTCACTTTTAGTACGTAAAAAAACTTTCTTAGACAGTTTTTAATGACGTTAGTTTCAAACAAAAAGAATTAGACAGTTTCGCAAAAAAAAATTATTTTTCACTGTATGAAATGTCTTAGAAAAATTTTTGAAAATTTTTTTTGAAAAGAAAATTTTTTTCAATAATTTTCACTTTTATTACGTAAAAAAACTTTCTTAGACAATTTTTAATGACGTTAGTTTCAAACAAAAAGAATTAGACAGTTTCGCAAAAAAAAATTATTTTTCACTGTATGAAATGTGTTAGAAAAATTTTTGAAAATTTTTTTTGAAAAGAAAATTTTTTTCAATAATTTTCACTTTTAGTACGTAAAAAAACTTTCTTAGACAATTTTTAATGACGTTAGTTTCAAGCAAAAAGAATTGGATAGTTTCGCAAAAAAAAAATTATTTTTCACTGTATGAAATGTCTTAGAAAAGTTTTTTTGAAAAGAAAATTTTTTTCAATAATTTTCACTTTTAGTACGTAAAAAAACTTTCTTAGACAGTTTTTAATGACGTTAGTTTCAAACAAAAAGAATTAGACAGTTTCGCAAAAAAAAATTATTTTTCACAGTATGAAATGTCTTAGAAAAATTTTTGAAAATCTTTTTTGAAAAGACAATTTTTTTCAATAATTTTCACTTTTAGTACGTAAAAAAACTTTCTTAGACAATTTTTAATGACTCTAGTTTCAAACAAAAAGAATTGGATAGTTTCGCAAAAAAAAATTATTTTTCACTGTATGAAATGTATTAGAAAAATTTTTTTGAAAAGACATTTTTTTTTCAATAATTTTCACTTTTAGTACGTAAAAAAACTTTCTTAGACAATTTTTAATGACGTTAGTTTCAAACAAAAAGAATTGCATAGTTTCGCAAAAAAAAATTATTTTTCACTGTATGAAATGTCTTAGAAAAATTTTTGAAAATTTTTTTTGAAAAGAAAGTTTTTTTCAATAATTTTCACTTTTAGTACGTAAAAAAACTTTCTTAGACAGTTTTTAATGACGTTAGTTTCAAACAAAAAGAATTGGATGGTTTCGCAAAAAAAAAATTATTTTTCACTGTATGAAATGTCTTAGAAAAATTTTTTTGAAAAGACAATTTTTTTTCAATAATTTTCACTTTTAGTACGTAAGAAAACTTTCTTAGACAATTTTTAATGACGTTAGTTTCAAACAAAAAGAATTATACAGTTTCGCAAAAAAAAATTATTTTTCACTGTATGAAATGTCTTAGAAAAATGTTTGAAAAATTTTTTTTGAAAAGAAGATTTTTTTCAATAATTTTCACTTTTAGTACGTAAAAAAACTTTCTTAGACAATTTTTAATGACGTTAGTTTCAAACAAAAAAGAATTGGATAGTTTCGCAAAAAAAAATTATTTTTCACTGTATGAAATGTCTTAGAAAAATTTTTTTGAAAAGACAATTTTTTTTCAATAATTTTCACTTTTAGTACGTAAAAAAACTTTCTTAGACAATTTTTGATGACGTTAGTTTCAAACAAAAAGAATTAGACAGTTTCGCAAAAAAAAAATTATTTTTCACTGTATGAAATGTCTTAGAAAAATTTTTTTGAAAAGACAATTTTTTTTCAATAATTTTCACTTTTAGTACGTAAGAAAACTTTCTTAGACAATTTTTAATGACGTTAGTTTCAAACAAAAAGAATTATACAGTTTCGCACAAAAAAATTATTTTTCACTGTATGAAATGTCTTAAAAAAATTTTTGAAAATTTTTTTTGAAAAGAAGATTTTTTTCAATAATTTTCACTTTTAGTACGTAAAAAAACTTTCTTAGACAAATTTTAATGACGTTAGTTTCAAACAAAAAGAATTGGATAGTTTCGCAAAAAAAAATCATTTTTCACTGTATGAAATGTCTTAGAAAAATATTTTTGAAAAGACAATTTTTTTTCAATAATTTTCACTTTTATTACGTAAAAAAACTTTCTTAGACAATTTTTGATGACGTTAGTTTCAAACAAAAAGAATTAGACAGTTTCGCAAAAAAAAATTAATTTTCACTGTATGAAATGTCTTGGAAAAATTTTTGAACATTTTTTTTGAAAAGAAAATTTTTTTCAATAATTTTCACTTTTAGTACGTAAAAAACTTTCTAAGACAATTTTTAATGACGTTAGTTTCAAACAAACAGAATTGGATAGTTTCGCAAAAAAAAATTATTTTTCACTGTATGAAATGTCTTAGAAAAGATTTTTTGAAAAGACAATTTCTTTTCAATAATTTTCACTTTTAGTACGTAAAAAAACTTTCTTAGACAATTTTAATGACGTTAGTTTCAAACAAAAAGAATTAGACAGTTTCGCAAAAAAATCATTTTTCACTGTATGAAATGTCTTAGAAAAATTTTTGAAAATTTTTTTTGAAAAGAAAGTTTTTTTCAATAATTTTCACTTTTAGTACGTAAAAAAACTTTCTTAGACAGTTTTTAATGACGTTAGTTTCAAACAAAAAGAATTGGATGGTTTCGCAAAAAAAAAATTATTTTTCACTGTATGAAATGTCTTAGAAAAGTTTTTTTGAATAGACAATTTTTTTTCAATAATTTTCACTTTTAGTACGTAAGAAAACTTTCTTAGACAATTTTTAATGACGTTAGTTTCAAACAAAAAGAATTATACAGTTTCGCAAAAAAAAATTATTTTTCACTGTATGAAATGTCTTAGAAAAATTTTTGAAAATTTTTTTTGAAAAGAAGATTTTTTTCAATAATTTTCACTTTTAGTACGTAAAAAAACTTTCTTAGACAATTTTTAATGACGTTAGTTTCAAACAAAAAAGAATTGGATAGTTTCGCAAAAAAAAATTATTTTTCACTGTATGAAATGTCTTAGAAAAATTTTTTTGAAAAGACAATTTTTTTTCAATAATCTTCACTTTTAGTACGTAAAAAAACTTTCTTAGACAATTTTTGATGACGTTAGTTTCAAACAAAAAGAATTAGACAGTTTCGCAAAAAAAAATTAATTTTCACTGTATGAAATGTCTTGGAAAAACTTTTGAACATTTTTTTTGAAGAGAAAATTTTTTTCAATAATTTTCACTTTTAGTACGTAAAAAACTTTCTAAGACAATTTTTAATGACGTTAGTTTCAAACAAAAAGAATTGGATAGTTTCGCAAAAAAAAATTATTTTTCACAGTATGAAATGTCTTAGAAAAGTTTTTTTGAAAAGACAATTTCTTTTCAATAATTTTCACTTTTAGTACGTAAAAAAACTTTCTTAGACAATTTTTAATGACGTTAGTTTCAAACAAAAAGAATTGGACAGTTTCGCAAAAAAAATCATTTTTCACTGTATGAAATGTCTTAGAAGAATTTTTAAAATTTTTTTTGAAAAGAAAATTTTTTTCAATAATTTTCACTTTTAGTACGTAAAAAAAGTTTCTTAGACAATTTTTAATGACGTTAGTTTCAAACAAAAAGAATTGGATAGTTTCGCAAAAAAAAATTATCTTTCACTGTATGAAATGTCTTAGAAAAATTTTTTTGAAAAGACAATTTTTTTTCAATAATTTTCACTTTTAGTACGTAAAAAAACTTTCTTAGACAGTTTTTAATGACGTTAGTTTCAAACAAAAACAATTAGACAGTTTCGCAAAAAAAGTTATTTTTCACTGTATGAAATGTCTTAGAAAAATTTTTGAAAATTTTTTTTGAAAAGAAGATTTTTTTCAATAATTTTCACTTTTATTACGTAAAAAAACTTTCTTAGACAATTTTTAATGACGTTAGTTTCAAACAAAAAGAATTAGACAGTTTCGCAAAAAAAAATTATTTTTCACTGTATGAAATGTCTTAGAAAAATTTTTGAAAATTTTTTTTGAAAAGAAAATTTTTTTCAATAATTTTCACTTTTAGTACGTAAAAAAACTTTCTTAGACAATTTTTAATGACGTTAGTTTCAAGCAAAAAGAATTGGATAGTTTCGCAAAAAAAAAATTATTTTTCACTGTATGAAATGTCTTAGAAAAGTTTTTTTGAAAAGAAAATTTTTTTCAATAATTTTCACTTTTAGTACGTAAAAAAAACTTTCTTAGACAGTTTTTAATGACGTTAGTTTCAAACAAAAAGAATTAGACAGTTTCGCAAAAAAAAATTATTTTTCAATGTATGAAATGTCTTAGAAAAATTTTTGAAAATCTTTTTTGAAAAGACAATTTTTTTCAATAATTTTCACTTTTAGTACGTAAAAAAACTTTCTTAGACAATTTTTAATGACTCTAGTTTCAAACAAAAAGAATTGGATAGTTTCGCAAAAAAAAATTATTTTTCACTGTATGAAATGTATTAGAAAAATTTTTTTGAAAAGACATTTTTTTTTCAATAATTTTCACTTTTAGTACGTAAAAAAACTTTCTTAGACAATTTTTAATGACGTTAGTTTCAAACAAAAAGAATTGCATAGTTTCGCAAAAAAAAATTATTTTTCACTGTATGAAATGTCTTAGAAAAATTTTTGAAAATTTTTTTTGAAAAGAAAGTTTTTTTCAATAATTTTCACTTTTAGTACGTAAAAAAACTTTCTTAGACAATTTTTAATGACGTTAGTTTCAAACAAAAAGAATTGGATAGTTTCGCAAAAAAAAAATTATTTTTCACTGTATGAAATGTCTTAGAAAAATTTTTTTGAAAAGACAATTTTTTTTCAATAATTTTCACTTTTAGTACGTAAAAAAACTTTCTTAGACAGTTTTTAATGACGTTAGTTTCAAACAAAAACAATTAGACAGTTTCGCAAAAAAAAATTATTTTTCACTGTATGAAATGTCTTAGAAAAATTTTTGAAAATTTTTTTTGAAAAGAAAATTTTTTTCAATAATTTTCACTTTTATTACGTAAAAAAACTTTCTTAGACAATTTTTAATGACGTTAGTTTCAAACAAAAAGAATTAGACAGTTTCGCAAAAAAAAATTATTTTTCACTGTATGAAATGTGTTAGAAAAATTTTTGAAAATTTTTTTTGAAAAGAAAATTTTTTTCAATAATTTTCACTTTTAGTACGTAAAAAAACTTTCTTAGACAATTTTTAATGACGTTAGTTTCAAGCAAAAAGAATTGGATAGTTTCGCAAAAAAAAAATTATTTTTCACTGTATGAAATGTCTTAGAAAAGTTTTTTTGAAAAGAAAATTTTTTTCAATAATTTTCACTTTTAGTACGTAAAAAAACTTTCTTAGACAGTTTTTAATGACGTTAGTTTCAAACAAAAAGAATTAGACAGTTTCGCAAAAAAAAATTATTTTTCACAGTATGAAATGTCTTAGAAAAATTTTTGAAAATCTTTTTTGAAAAGACAATTTTTTTCAATAATTTTCACTTTTAGTACGTAAAAAAACTTTCTTAGACAATTTTTAATGACTCTAGTTTCAAACAAAAAGAATTGGATAGTTTCGCAAAAAAAAATTATTTTTCACTGTATGAAATGTATTAGAAAAATTTTTTTGAAAAGACATTTTTTTTTCAATAATTTTCACTTTTAGTACGTAAAAAAACTTTCTTAGACAATTTTTAATGACGTTAGTTTCAAACAAAAAGAATTGCATAGTTTCGCAAAAAAAAATTATTTTTCACTGTATGAAATGTCTTAGAAAAATTTTTGAAAATTTTTTTGAAAAGAAAGTTTTTTTCAATAATTTTCACTTTTAGTACGTAAAAAAACTTTCTTAGACAGTTTTTAATGACGTTAGTTTCAAACAAAAAGAATTGGATGGTTTCGCAAAAAAAAAATTATTTTTCACTGTATAAAATGTCTTAGAAAAATTTTTTTGAAAAGACAATTTTTTTTCAATAATTTTCACTTTTAGTACGTAAGAAAACTTTCTTAGACAATTTTTAATGACGTTAGTTTCAAACAAAAAGAATTATACAGTTTCGCAAAAAAAAATTATTTTTCACTGTATGAAATGTCTTAGAAAAATGTTTGAAAAATTTTTTTTGAAAAGAAGATTTTTTTCAATAATTTTCACTTTTAGTACGTAAAAAAACTTTCTTAGACAATTTTTAATGACGTTAGTTTCAAACAAAAAAGAATTGGATAGTTTCGCAAAAAAAAATTATTTTTCACTGTATGAAATGTCTTAGAAAAATTTTTTTGAAAAGACAATTTTTTTTCAATAATTTTCACTTTTAGTACGTAAAAAAACTTTCTTAGACAATTTTTGATGACGTTAGTTTCAAACAAAAAGAATTAGACAGTTTCGCAAAAAAAAAATTATTTTTCACTGTATGAAATGTCTTAGAAAAATTTTTTTGAAAAGACATTTTTTTTTCAATAATTTTCACTTTTAGTACGTAAGAAAACTTTCTTAGACAATTTTTAATGACGTTAGTTTCAAACAAAAAGAATTAGACAGTTTCGCACAAAAAAATTATTTTTCACTGTATGAAATGTCTTAAAAAAATTTTTGAAAATTTTTTTTGAAAAGAAGATTTTTTTCAATAATTTTCACTTTTAGTACGTAAAAAAACTTTCTTAGACAAATTTTAATGACGTTAGTTTCAAACAAAAAAGAATTGGATAGTTTCGCAAAAAAAAATCATTTTTCACTGTATGAAATGTCTTAGAAAAATATTTTTGAAAAGACAATTTTTTTTCAATAATTTTCACTTTTATTACGTAAAAAAACTTTCTTAGACAATTTTTGATGACGTTAGTTTCAAACAAAAAGAATTAGACAGTTTCGCAAAAAAAAATTAATTTTCACTGTATGAAATGTCTTGGAAAAATTTTTGAACATTTTTTTTGAAAAGAAAATTTTTTTCAATAATTTTCACTTTTAGTACGTAAAAAACTTTCTAAGACAATTTTTAATGACGTTAGTTTCAAACAAACAGAATTGGATAGTTTCGCAAAAAAAAATTATTTTTCACTGTATGAAATGTCTTAGAAAAGATTTTTTGAAAAGACAATTTCTTTTCAATAATTTTCACTTTTAGTACGTAAAAAAACTTTCTTAGACAATTTTTAATGACGTTAGTTTCAAACAAAAAGAATTAGACAGTTTCGCAAAAAAAATCATTTTTCACTGTATGAAATGTCTTAGAAAAATTTTTGAAAATTTTTTTTGAAAAGAAAGTTTTTTTCAATAATTTTCACTTTTAGTACGTAAAAAAACTTTCTTAGACAGTTTTTAATGACGTTAGTTTCAAACAAAAAGAATTGGATGGTTTCGCAAAAAAAAAATTATTTTTCACTGTATGAAATGTCTTAGAAAAGATTTTTTGAAAAGACAATTTTTTTTCAATAATTTTCACTTTTAGTACGTAAGAAAACTTTCTTAGACAATTTTTAATGACGTTAGTTTCAAACAAAAAGAATTATACAGTTTCGCAAAAAAAAATTATTTTTCACTGTATGAAATGTCTTAGAAAAATTTTTGAAAATTTTTTTTGAAAAGAAGATTTTTTTCAATAATTTTCACTTTTAGTACGTAAAAAAACTTTCTTAGACAATTTTTAATGACGTTAGTTTCAAACAAAAAAGAATTGGATAGTTTCGCAAAAAAAAATTATTTTTCACTGTATGAAATGTCTTAGAAAAATTTTTTTGAAAAGACAATTTTTTTTCAATAATCTTCACTTTTAGTACGTAAAAAAACTTTCTTAGACAATTTTTGATGACGTTAGTTTCAAACAAAAAGAATTAGACAGTTTCGCAAAAAAAAATTAATTTTCACTGTATGAAATGTCTTGGAAAAACTTTTGAACATTTTTTTTGAAGAGAAAATTTTTTTCAATAATTTTCACTTTTAGTACGTAAAAAACTTTCTAAGACAATTTTTAATGACGTTAGTTTCAAACAAAAAGAATTGGATCGTTTCGCAAAAAAAAATTATTTTTCACAGTATGAAATGTCTTAGAAAAGTTTTTTTGAAAAGACAATTTCTTTTCAATAATTTTCACTTTTAGTACGTAAAAAAACTTTCTTAGACAATTTTTAATGACGTTAGTTTCAAACAAAAAGAATTGGACAGTTTCGCAAAAAAAATCATTTTTCACTGTATGAAATGTCTTAGAAGAATTTTTAAAATTTTTTTTGAAAAGAAAATTTTTTTCAATAATTTTCACTTTTAGTACGTAAAAAAAGTTTCTTAGACAATTTTTAATGACGTTAGTTTCAAACAAAAAGAATTGGATAGTTTCGCAAAAAAAAATTATCTTTCACTGTATGAAATGTCTTAGAAAAATTTTTTTGAAAAGACAATTTTTTTTCAATAATTTTCACTTTTAGTACGTAAAAAAACTTTCTTAGACAGTTTTTAATGACGTTAGTTTCAAACAAAAACAATTAGACAGTTTCGCAAAAAAAGTTATTTTTCACTGTATGAAATGTCTTAGAAAAATTTTTGAAAATTTTTTTTGAAAAGAAAATTTTTTTCAATAATTTTCACTTTTATTACGTAAAAAAACTTTCTTAGACAATTTTTAATGACGTTAGTTTCAAACAAAAAGAATTAGACAGTTTCGCAAAAAAAAATTATTTTTCACTGTATGAAATGTCTTAGAAAAATTTTTGAAAATTTTTTTTGAAAAGAAAATTTTTTTCAATAATTTTCACTTTTAGTACGTAAAAAAACTTTCTTAGACAATTTTTAATGACGTTAGTTTCAAGCAAAAAGAATTGGATAGTTTCGCAAAAAAAAAATTATTTTTCACTGTATGAAATGTCTTAGAAAAGTTTTTTTGAAAAGAAAATTTTTTTCAATAATTTTCACTTTTAGTACGTAAAAAAACTTTCTTAGACAGTTTTTAATGACGTTAGTTTCAAACAAAAAGAATTAGACAGTTTCGCAAAAAAAAATTATTTTTCACTGTATGAAATGTCTTAGAAAAATTTTTGAAAATCTTTTTTGAAAAGACAATTTTTTTCAATAATTTTCACTTTTAGTACGTAAAAAAACTTTCTTAGACAATTTTTAATGACTCTAGTTTCAAACAAAAAGAATTGGATAGTTTCGCAAAAAAAAATTATTTTTCACTGTATGAAATGTATTAGAAAAATTTTTTTGAAAAGACATTTTTTTTTCAATAATTTTCACTTTTAGTACGTAAAAAAACTTTCTTAGACAATTTTTAATGACGTTAGTTTCAAACAAAAAGAATTGCATAGTTTCGCAAAAAAAAATTATTTTTCACTGTATGAAATGTCTTAGAAAAATTTTTGAAAATTTTTTTTGAAAAGAAAGTTTTTTTCAATAATTTTCACTTTTAGTACGTAAAAAAACTTTCTTAGACAGGTTTTAATGACGTTAGTTTCAAACAAAAAGAATTGGATGGTTTCGCAAAAAAAAAATTATTTTTCACTGTATGAAATGTCGTAGAAAAATTTTTTTGAAAAGACAATTTTTTTTCAATAATTTTCACTTTTAGTACGTAAGAAAACTTTCTTAGACAATTTTTAATGACGTTAGTTTCAAACAAAAAGAATTATACAGTTTCGCAAAAAAAAATTATTTTTCACTGTATGAAATGTCTTAGAAAAATGTTTGAAAAATTTTTTTTGAAAAGAAGATTTTTTTCAATAATTTTCACTTTTAGTACGTAAAAAAACTTTCTTAGACAATTTTTAATGACGTTAGTTTCAAACAAAAAAGAATTGGATAGTTTCGCAAAAAAAAATTATTTTTCACTGTATGAAATGTCTTAGAAAAATTTTTTTGAAAAGACAATTTTTTTTCAATAATTTTCACTTTTAGTACGTAAAAAAACTTTCTTAGACAATTTTTGATGACGTTAGTTTCAAACAAAAAGATTTAGACAGTTTCGCAAAAAAAAAATTATTTTTCACTGTATGAAATGTCTTAGAAAAATTTTTTTGAAAAGACATTTTTTTTTCAATAATTTTCACTTTTAGTACGTAAGAAAACTTTCTTAGACAATTTTTAATGACGTTAGTTTCAAACAAAAAGAATTATACAGTTTCGCACAAAAAAATTATTTTTCACTGTATGAAATGTCTTGGAAAAATTTTTGAAAATTTTTTTTGAAAAGAAGATTTTTTTCAATAATTTTCACTTTTAGTACGTAAAAAAACTTTCTTAGACAATTTTTAATGACGTTAGTTTCAAACAAAAAAGAATTGGATAGTTTCGCAAAAAAAAATTATTTTTCACTGTATGAAATGTCTTAGAAAAATATTTTTGAAAAGACAATTTTTTTTCAATAATTTTCACTTTTATTACGTAAAAAAACTTTCTTAGACAATTTTTGATGACGTTAGTTTCAAACAAAAAGAATTAGACAGTTTCGCAAAAAAAAATTAATTTTCACTGTATGAAATGTCTTGGAAAAATTTTTGAACATTTTTTTTGAAAAGAAAATTTTTTTAAATAATTTTCACTTTTAGTACGTAAAAAACTTTCTAAGACAATTTTTAATGACGTTAGTTTCAAACAAACAGAATTGGATACTTTCGCAAAAAAAAATTATTTTTCACTGTATGAAATGTCTTAGAAAAGATTTTTTGAAAAGACAATTTCTTTTCAATAATTTTCACTTTTAGTACGTAAAAAAACTTTCTTAGACAATTTTTAATGACGTTAGTTTCAAACAAAAAGAATTAGACAGTTTCGCAAAAAAAATCATTTTTCACTGTATGAAATGTCTTAGAAAAATTTTTGAAAATTTTTTTTGAAAAGAAAGTTTTTTTCAATAATTTTCACTTTTAGTACGTAAAAAAACTTTCTTAGACAGTTTTTAATGACGTTAGTTTCAAACAAAAAGAATTGGATGGTTTCGCAAAAAAAAAATTATTTTTCACTGTATGAAATGTCTTAGAAAAATTTTTTTGAAAAGACAGTTTTTTTTCAATAATTTTCACTTTTAGTACGTAAGAAAACTTTCTTAGACAATTTTTAATGACGTTAGTTTCAAACAAAAAGAATTATACAGTTTCGCAAAAAAAAATTATTTTTCACTGTATGAAATGTCTTAGAAAAATTTTTGAAAATTTTTTTTGAAAAGAAGATTTTTTTCAATAATTTTCACTTTTAGTACGTAAAAAAACTTTCTTAGACAATTTTTAATGACGTTAGTTTCAAACAAAAAAGAATTGGATAGTTTCGCAAAAAAAAATTATTTTTCACTGTATGAAATGTCTTAGAAAAATTTTTTTGAAAAGACAATTTTTTTTCAATAATTTTCACTTTTAGTACGTAAAAAAACTTTCTTAGACAATTTTTGATGACGTTAGTTTCAAACAAAAAGAATTAGACAGTTTCGCAAAAAAAAATTAATTTTCACTGTATGAAATGTCTTGGAAAAACTTTTGAACATTTTTTTTGAAGAGAAAATTTTTTTCAATAATTTTCACTTTTAGTACGTAAAAAACTTTCTAAGACAATTTTTAATGACGTTAGTTTCAAACAAAAAGAATTGGATAGTTTCGCAAAAAAAAATTATTTTTCACTCTATGAAATGTCTTAGAAAAGTTTTTTTGAAAAGACAATTTCTTTTCAATAATTTTCACTTTTAGTACGTAAAAAAACTTTCTTAGACAATTTTTAATGACGTTAGTTTCAAACAAAAAGAATTGGACAGTTTCGCAAAAAAAATCATTTTTCACTGTATGAAATGTCTTAGAAGAATTTTTAAAATTTTTTTTGAAAAGAAAATTTTTTTCAATAATTTTCACTTTTAGTACGTAAAAAAAGTTTCTTAGACAATTTTTAATGACGTTAGTTTCAAACAAAAAGAATTGGATAGTTTCGTAAAAAAAAATTATCTTTCACTGTATGAAATGTCTTAGAAAAATTTTTTTGAAAAAACAATTTTTTTTCAATAATTTTCACTTTTAGTACGTAAAAAAACTTTCTTAGACAGTTTTTAATGACGTTAGTTTCAAACAAAAACAATTAGACAGTTTCGCAAAAAAAAATTATTTTTCACTGTATGAAATGTCTTAGAAAAATTTTTGAAAATTTTTTTTGAAAAGAAAATTTTTTTCAATAATTTTCACTTTTATTACGTAAAAAAACTTTCTTAGACAATTTTTAATGACGTTAGTTTCAAACAAAAAGAATTAGACAGTTTCGCAAAAAAAAATTATTTTTCACTGTATGAAATGTGTTAGAAAAATTTTTGAAAATTTTTTTTGAAAAGAAAATTTTTTTCAATAATTTTCACTTTTAGTACGTAAAAAAACTTTCTTAGACAATTTTTAATGACGTTAGTTTCAAGCAAAAAGAATTGGATAGTTTCGCAAAAAAAAAATTATTTTTCACTGTATGAAATGTCTTAGAAAAGTTTTTTTGAAAAGAAAATTTTTTTCAATAATTTTCACTTTTAGTACGTAAAAAAACTTTCTTAGACAGTTTTTAATGACGTTAGTTTCAAACAAAAAGAATTAGACAGTTTCGCAAAAAAAAATTATTTTTCACTGTATGAAATGTCTTAGAAAAATTTTTGAAAATCTTTTTTGAAAAGACAATTTTTTTCAATAATTTTCACTTTTAGTACGTAAAAAAACTTTCTTAGACAATTTTTAATGACTCTAGTTTCAAACAAAAAGAATTGGATAGTTTCGCAAAAAAAAATTATTTTTCACTGTATGAAATGTATTAGAAAAATTTTTTTGAAAAGACATTTTTTTTTCAATAATTTTCACTTTTAGTACGTAAAAAAACTTTCTTAGACAATTTTTAATGACGTTAGTTTCAAACAAAAAGAATTGCATAGTTTCGCAAAAAAAAATTATTTTTCACTGTATGAAATGTCTTAGAAAAATTCTTGAAAATTTTTTTTGAAAAGAAAGTTTTTTTCAATAATTTTCACTTTTAGTACGTAAAAAAACTTTCTTAGACAATTTTTAATGACGTTAGTTTCAAACAAAAAGAATTGGATAGTTTCGCAAAAAAAAAATTATTTTTCACTGTATGAAATGTCTTAGAAAAATTTTTTTGAAAAGACAATTTTTTTTCAATAATTTTCACTTTTAGTACGTAAGAAAACTTTCTTAGACAATTTTTAATGACGTTAGTTTCAAACAAAAAGAATTAGACAGTTTCGCAAAAAAAAATTATTTTTCACTGTATGAAATGTCTTAGAAAAATTTTTGAAAATTTTTTTTGAAAAGAAAATTTTTTTCAATAATTTTCACTTTTAGTACGTAAAAAAACTTTCTTAGACAATTTTTAATGACTCTAGTTTCAAACAAAAAGAATTGGATAGTTTCGCAAAAAAAAATTATTTTTCACTGTATGAAATGTATTAGAAAAATTTTTTTGAAAAGACAATTTTTTTTCAATAATTTTCACTTTTAGTACGTAAGAAAACTTTCTTAGACAATTTTTAATGACGTTAGTTTCAAACAAAAAGAATTATACAGTTTCGCAAAAAAAAATTATTTTTCACTGTATGAAATGTCTTAGAAAAGTTTTTGAAAATTTTTTTTGAAAAGAAAATTTTTTTCAATAATTTTCACTTTTAGTACGTAAAAAAACTTTCTTAGACAATTTTTAATGACGTTAGTTTCAAACAAAAAGAATTAGACAGTTTCGCAAAAAAAATTATTTTACACAGTATGAAATGTCTTAGAAAAATTTTTGAAAATTTTTTTTGAAAAGAAAATTTTTTTCAATAATTTTCACTTTTAGTACGTAAAAAAACTTTCTTAGACAATTTTTAATGACGTTAGTTTCAAACAAAAAAGAATTGGATAGTTTCGCAAAAAAAAATTATTTTTCACTGTATGAAATGTCTTAGAAAAATTTTTTTGAAAAGACAATTTTTTTTCAATAATTTTCACTTTTAGTACGTAAAAAAACTTTCTTAGACAATTTTTGATGACGTTAGTTTCAAACAAAAAGAATTAGACAGTTTCGCAAAAAAAAAATTAATTTTCACGGTATGAAATGTCTTGGAAAAATTTTTGAACATTTTTTTTGAAAAGAAAATTTTTTTCAATAATTTTCACTTTTAGTATGTAAAAAACTTTCTAAGACAATTTTTTATGACGTTAGTTTCAAACAAAAAGAATTGGATAGTTTCGCAAAAAAAAATTATTTTTCACTGTATGAAATGTCTTAGAAAAGTTTTTGAAAATTTTTTTTGAAAAGAAAATTTTTTTCAATAATTTTCACTTTTAGTACCTAAAAAAACTTTCTTAGACAATTTTTATTGACGTTAGTTTCAAACAAAAAGAATTGGATAGTTTCGCAAAAAAAAATATCTTTCACTGTATGAAATGTCTTAGAAAAATTTTTTTGAAAAGACAATTTTTTTTCAATAATTTTCACTTTTAGTACGTAAAAAAACTTTCTTAGACAATTTTTAATGACGTTAGTTTCAAACAAAAAGAATTAGACAGTTTCGCAAAAAAAAATTATTTTTCACTGTATGAAATGTGTTAGAAAGATTTTTGAAAATTTTTTTTGAAAAAAAAATTTTTTTCAATAATTTTCACTTTTAGTATGTAAAAAAACTTTTTTAGACAATTTTTAATGACGTTAGTTTCAAACAAAAAGAATTGGATAGTTTCGCAAAAAAAAATTATTTTTCATTTTATGGAATGTCTTAGAAAAATTTTTTTGAAAAGACAATTTCTTTTCAATAATTTTCACTTTTAGTACGTAAAAAAACTTTCTTAGACAATTTTTAATGACGTTAGTTTCAAACAAAAAGAATTAGACAGTTTCGCAAAAAAAATTATTTTTCACTGTATGAAATGTCTTAGAAAAACTTTTGAACATTTTTTTTGAAGAGAAAATTTTTTTCAATAATTTTCACTTTTAGTACGTAAAAAACTTTCTAAGACAATTTTTAATGACGTTAGTTTCAAACAAAAAGAATTGGATAGTTTCGCAAAAAAAAATTATTTTTCACTCTATGAAATGTCTTAGAAAAGTTTTTTTGAAAAGACAATTTCTTTTCAATAATTTTCACTTTTAGTACGTAAAAAAACTTTCTTAGACAATTTTTAATGACGTTAGTTTCAAACAAAAAGAATTGGACAGTTTCGCAAAAAAAATCATTTTTCACTGTATGAAATGTCTTAGAAGAATTTTTAAAATTTTTTTTGAAAAGAAAATTTTTTTCAATAATTTTCACTTTTAGTACGTAAAAAAAGTTTCTTAGACAATTTTTAATGACGTTAGTTTCAAACAAAAAGAATTGGATAGTTTCGTAAAAAAAAATTATCTTTCACTGTATGAAATGTCTTAGAAAAATTTTTTTGAAAAAACAATTTTTTTTCAATAATTTTCACTTTTAGTACGTAAAAAAACTTTCTTAGACAGTTTTTAATGACGTTAGTTTCAAACAAAAACAATTAGACAGTTTCGCAAAAAAAAATTATTTTTCACTGTATGAAATGTCTTAGAAAAATTTTTG
Organism: Aplidium turbinatum; assembly: GCF_918807975.1. Taxonomy (NCBI): domain Eukaryota; kingdom Metazoa; phylum Chordata; class Ascidiacea; order Aplousobranchia; family Polyclinidae; genus Aplidium; species Aplidium turbinatum. Next base: position 698,419 of record NC_137486.1, read on the forward strand.
AAAATTTTTTTTGAAAAGAAAATTTTTTTCAATAATTTTCACTTTTATTACGTAAAAAAACTTTCTTAGACAATTTTTAATGACGTTAGTTTCAAACAAAAAGAATTAGACAGTTTCGCAAAAAAAAATTATTTTTCACTGTATGAAATGTGTTAGAAAAATTTTTGAAAATTTTTTTTGAAAAGAAAATTTTTTTCAATAATTTTCACTTTTAGTACGTAAAAAAACTTTCTTAGACAATTTTTAATGACGTTAGTTTCAAGCAAAAAGAATTGGATAGTTTCGCAAAAAAAAAATTATTTTTCACTGTATGAAATGTCTTAGAAAAGTTTTTTTGAAAAGAAAATTTTTTTCAATAATTTTCACTTTTAGTACGTAAAAAAACTTTCTTAGACAGTTTTTAATGACGTTAGTTTCAAACAAAAAGAATTAGACAGTTTCGCAAAAAAAAATTATTTTTCACTGTATGAAATGTCTTAGAAAAATTTTTGAAAATCTTTTTTGAAAAGACAATTTTTTTCAATAATTTTCACTTTTAGTACGTAAAAAAACTTTCTTAGACAATTTTTAATGACTCTAGTTTCAAACAAAAAGAATTGGATAGTTTCGCAAAAAAAAATTATTTTTCACTGTATGAAATGTATTAGAAAAATTTTTTTGAAAAGACATTTTTCTTTCAATAATTTTCACTTTTAGTACGTAAAAAAACTTTCTTAGACAATTTTTAATGACGTTAGTTTCAAACAAAAAGAATTGCATAGTTTCGCAAAAAAAAATTATTTTTCACTGTATGAAATGTCTTAGAAAAATTCTTGAAAATTTTTTTTGAAAAGAAAGTTTTTTTCAATAATTTTCACTTTAGTACGTAAAAAAACTTTCTTAGACAATTTTTAATGACGTTAGTTTCAAACAAAAAGAATTGGATAGTTTCGCAAAAAAAAAATTATTTTTCACTGTATGAAATGTCTTAGAAAAATTTTTTTGAAAAGACAATTTTTTTTCAATAATTTTCACTTTTAGTACGTAAGAAAACTTTCTTAGACAATTTTTAATGACGTTAGTTTCAAACAAAAAGAATTAGACAGTTTCGCAAAAAAAAATTATTTTTCACTGTATGAAATGTCTTAGAAAAATTTTTGAAAATTTTTTTTGAAAAGAAAATTTTTTTCAATAATTTTCACTTTTAGTACGTAAAAAAACTTTCTTAGACAATTTTTAATGACTCTAGTTTCAAACAAAAAGAATTGGATAGTTTCGCAAAAAAAAATTATTTTTCACTGTATGAAATGTATTAGAAAAATTTTTTTGAAAAGACAATTTTTTTTCAATAATTTTCACTTTTAGTACGTAAGAAAACTTTCTTAGACAATTTTTAATGACGTTAGTTTCAAACAAAAAGAATTATACAGTTTCGCAAAAAAAAATTATTTTTCACTGTATGAAATGTCTTAGAAAAGTTTTTGAAAATTTTTTTTGAAAAGAAAATTTTTTTCAATAATTTTCACTTTTAGTACGTAAAAAAACTTTCTTAGACAATTTTTAATGACGTTAGTTTCAAACAAAAAAGAATTGGATAGTTTCGCAAAAAAAAATTATTTTTCACTGTATGAAATGTCTTAGAAAAATTTTTTGAAAAGACAATTTTTTTTCAATAATTTTCACTTTTAGTACGTAAAAAAACTTTCTTAGACAATTTTTGATGACGTTAGTTTCAAACAAAAAGAATTAGACAGTTTCGCAAAAAAAAAATTAATTTTCACGGTATGAAATGTCTTGGAAAAATTTTTGAACATTTTTTTTGAAAAGAAAATTTTTTTCAATAATTTTCACTTTTAGTATGTAAAAAACTTTCTAAGACAATTTTTTATGACGTTAGTTTCAAACAAAAAGAATTGGATAGTTTCGCAAAAAAAAATTATTTTTCACTGTATGAAATGTCTTAGAAAAGTTTTTGAAAATTTTTTTTGAAAAGAAAATTTTTTTCAATAATTTTCACTTTTAGTACCTAAAAAAACTTTCTTAGACAATTTTTATTGACGTTAGTTTCAAACAAAAAGAATTGGATAGTTTCGCAAAAAAAAATATCTTTCACTGTATGAAATGTCTTAGAAAAATTTTTTTGAAAAGACAATTTTTTTTCAATAATTTTCACTTTTAGTACGTAAAAAAACTTTCTTAGACAATTTTTAATGACGTTAGTTTCAAACAAAAAGAATTAGACAGTTTCGCAAAAAAAAATTATTTTTCACTGTATGAAATGTGTTAGAAAGATTTTTGAAAATTTTTTTTGAAAAAAAAATTTTTTTCAATAATTTTCACTTTTAGTATGTAAAAAAACTTTTTTAGACAATTTTTAATGACGTTAGTTTCAAACAAAAAGAATTGGATAGTTTCGCAAAAAAAAATTATTTTTCATTTTATGGAATGTCTTAGAAAATTTTTTTTGAAAAGACAATTTCTTTTCAATAATTTTCACTTTTAGTACGTAAAAAAACTTTCTTAGACAATTTTTAATGACGTTAGTTTCAAACAAAAAGAATTAGACAGTTTCGCAAAAAAAATAATTTTTCACTGTATGAAATGTCTTAGAAAAATTTTTGAAAATCTTTTTTGAAGAGAAAATTTTTTTCAATAATTTTCACTTTTAGTACGTAAAAAAATTTTCTTAGACAATTTTTAATGACTCTAGTTTCAAACAAAAAGAATTGGATAGTTTCGCAAAAAAAAATTATATTTCACTGTATGAAATGTATTAGAAAAATTTTTTTGAAAAGACAATTTTTTTTCAATAATTTTCACTTTTAGTACGTAAAAAAACTTTCTTAGACAATTTTTAATGACGTTAGTTTCAAACAAAAAGAATTAGACAGTTTCGCAAAAAAAAATTTTTTTTCACTGTATAAAATGTCTTAGAAAAATTTTTGAAAACTTTTTTTGAAAAGAAAGTTTTTTTCAATAATTTTCACTTTTAGTACGTAAAAAAACTTTCTTAGACAATTTTTAATGACGTTAGTTTCAAACAAAAAGAATTGGATAGTTTCGCAAAAAAAAAATTATTTTTCACTGTATGAAATGTCTTAGAAAAATTTTTTTGAAAAGACAATTTTTTTTCAATAATTTTCACTTTTAGTACGTAAGAAAACTTTCTTAGACAATTTTTAATGACGTTAGTTTCAAACAAAAAGAATTATACAGTTTCGCAAAAAAAAATTATTTTTCACTGTTTTAGAAAAATTTTAGAAAAATTTTAGAAAAATTTTTGAAAATTTTTTTTGAAAAGACAATTTTTTTCAATAATTTTCACTTTTAGTACGTAAAAAAACTTTCTTAGACAATTTTTAATGACGTTAGTTTCAAACAAAAAGAATTAGACAGTTTCGCAAAAAAAATTATTTTTCTCAGTATGAAATGTCTTAGGATAATTTTTGAATATTTTTTTTGAAAAGAAAATTTTTTTCAATAATTTTCACTTTTAGTTGGTAAAAAAACTTTCTTAGACAATTTTTAATGACGTTAGTTTCAAACAAAAAGAATTGGATAGTTTCGCAAAAAAAAATTATTTTTCACTGCATGAAATGTCTTAGAAAAATTTTTTTGAAAAGACAATTTTTTTTCAATAATTTTCACTTTTAGTACGTAAAAAAACTTTCTTAGACAATTTTTGATGACGTTAGCTTCAAACAAAAAGAATTAGACAGTTTCGCAAAAAAAAATTAATTTTCACTGTATGAAATGTCTTGGAAAAATTTTTGAACATTTTTTTTGAAAAGAAAATTTTTTTCAATAATTTTTTCACTTTTAGTACGTAAAAAAACTTTCTTAGACAATTTTTAATGACGTTAGTTTCAAACAAAAAGAATTGGATAGTTTCGCAAAAAAAAATTATTTTTCACTGTATGAAATGTCTTAGAAGAGTTTTTGAAAATTTTTTTTGAAAAGAAAATTTTTTTCAATAATTTTCACTTTTGGTACGTAAAAAAACTTTCTTAGACAATTTTTAATGACGTTAGTTTCAAACAAAAAGAATTGGATAGTTTCGCAAAAAAAAATTATCTTTCACTGTATGAAATGTCTTGGAAAAATTTTTTTGAAAAGACAATTTTTTTTCAATAATTTTCACTTTTAGTACGTAAAACAACTTTCTTAGACAATTTTTAATGACGTTAGTTTCAAACAAAAAGAATTAGACAGTTTCGCAAAAAAAAATAATTTTTCACTGTATGAAATGTCTTAGAAAAATTGTTGAAAATTTAAATTTTTTCAATAATGTTCACTTTTAGTACGTAAAACAACTTTCTTAGACAATTTTTAATGACGTTAGTTTCAAACAAAAAGAATTGGATAGTTTCGCAAAAAAAAATTATTTTTCGCTGTATGAAATAATTTTTTTTTTCGAAACTGTCTAATTCTTTTTGTTTGAAACTAACGTCATTAAAAATTGTCTAAGAAAGTTCTTTTACGTACTAAAAGTGAAAATTATTCTAAAAAAATTGTCTTTTCAAAATAATTTTTCTAAGACATTTCATACAGTGAAAGATAATTTTTTTTTGCGAAACTATCCAATTCTTTTTGTTTGAAACTAACGTCATTAAAACTTGTCTAAGAAAGTTTTTTTACGTACTAAAAGTGAAAATTATTGAAAGAAATATTCTTTTTAAAAAAAATTTTCAAAAATTTTTCTAAGACATTTCATACAGTGAAAAATAATTTTTTTTATTCGAAACCGTCTAATTCTTTTTGTTTGAAACTAACGTCATTAAAAATTGTCTAAGAAAGTTTTTTTACGTACTAAAAGTGAAAATTATTGAAAAAAAATTGTCTTTTCAAAAAAATTTTCTAAGACATTTCATACAGTGAAAGATAATTTTTTTTTGCGAAACTATCCAATTCTTTTTGTTTGAAACTAACGTCATTAAAAATTGTCTAAGAAAGTTTTTTTACGTACTAAAAGTGAAAATTGTTGAAAAAAATTTTCTTTTCAAAAAAAATTTTCAAAAATTTTTCTAAGACATTTCATACAGTGAAAAATGATTTTTTTTGCGAAACTGTCTAATTCTTTTTGTTTGAAACTAACGTCATTAAAAATTGTCTAAGAAAGTTTTTTTACGTACTAAAAGTGAAAATTATTGAAAAGAAATTGTCTTTTCAAAAAAACTTTTCTAAGACATTTCATACAGCGAAAAATAATTTTTTTTTGCGAAACTATCCAATTCTTTTTGTTTGAAACTAACGTCATTAAAAATTGTCTAAGAAAGTTTTTTTACGTACTAAAAGCAAAAATCATTGAAAAAAATTTTCTTTTCAAAAAAAAATTTTCAAAAATTTGTTTAAGACATTTCATACAGTGAAAAATAATTTTTTTTTGCGAAACTGTCTAATTCTTTTTGTTTGAAACTAACGTCATTAAAAATTGTCTAAGAAAGTTTTTTTACGTACTAAAAGTGAAAATTATTGAAAAAAATTTTCTTTTCAAAAAAAATTTTCAAAAATTTTTCTAAGACATTTCATAGAGTGGAAAATAATTTTTTTTTGCGAAACTGTCTAATTCTTTTTGTTTGAAACTAACGACATTAAAAATTGTCTAAGAAAGTTTTCTTACGTACAAAAAGTGAAAATTATTGAAAAAAAATTGTCTTTTCAAAAAAAATTTTCTAAGACATTTCATACAGTGAAAAATAATTTTTTTTTGCGAAACTATCCAATTCTTTTTGTTTGAAACTAACGTCATTAAAAATTGTCTAAGAAAGTTGTTTTACGTACTAAAAGTGAACATTATTGAAAAAATTTAAAATCGTTTGTAAAATTTTTTATAAGACATTTCATAACTCATTGAACAAGAATTTTTTTCAAAATTTTTCAAAGTTTTTTTCATACTGCAAAAAGTTTATTTTTATGTTCAGTAATATTGTTTTATCATCTCAAAACATGTTCATTGAATTGCTTATACAGTTTAACTTGGATAACTTCACCCCAAGGGAAACAGAAAAAGTGACGAATTAAACGAACTGACGAACTTACACGAATATTTTTCAAAGTTCTTTTTCATAATGCAAAAGTTTATTTTGATGTTCAGTAATATTGTTTTATCATTCCAAAACATGTTAGCACCACTAAAACTTGGTTTCAAGTTAAAACATTGTCAATTAATAAAAGTTCATTGATTTGCTTATACCTGCATTGAGAGCTTCGTAGCTGCTTTATTTAAGGAGATGGCGTATATTTTAAGTTAAAGTCGCACTTTAACTATTTTTTTTGACTTAAGTTATTGTAAATGGCCTAAGAAATTTTATCCCACACAAAAAGTTTTGATTATCAAAACAAAATTAATTTTTCGAAAATTTTTTTCAAAAATTTTTCTAAGACATTTCATACAGTGAAAAATAATTTTTTTTTGCAAAACTGTCTAATTCTTTTTGGTTGAAACTAACGTCATTAAAAATTGTCTAAGAAAGTTTTTTTACGTACTAAAAGTGAAAATTATTGAAAAAAATTTTTATTTCAAAAAAATTTTCAAAAACTTTTCTAAGACATTTCATACAGTGAAAAATAATTTTTTTTTGCGAAATTGTCTAATTCTTTTTGTTTGAAACTAACGTCATTAAAAATTGCCTAAGAAAGTTTTCTTACGTACTAAAAGTGAAAATTATTGAAAAAAAATTGTCTTTTCAAAAAACATTTTCAAAAATTATTCTAAGACATTACTGTCTAATTCTTTTTGGTTGAAACTAACGTCATTAAAAATTGTCTAAGAAAGTTTTTTTACGTACTAAAAGTGAAAATTATTGAAAAAAATTTTCTTTTCAAAAAAAATTTTCAAAAATTATTCTAAGACATTTCATAAAGTGAAAAATAATTTTTTTTTACGAAACTGTCTAATTTTTTTTGTTTGAAACTAACGTCATTAAAAATTGTCTAAGAAAGTTTTTTTACGTACTAAAAGTGAAAATTATTGAAAAAAATTGTCTTTTCAAAAAAGATTTACAAAAATAATTCTAAGACATTTCATACAGTGAAAAATAATTTTTTTTTGCGAAACTCTCTAATTCTTTTTGTTTGAAACTAACGTCATTAAAAATTGTCTAAGAAAGTTTTTTTACGTACTAAAGTGAAAATTATTGAAAAAAAATTGTCTTTTAAAAAAATTTTTCTAAGACATTTCATACAGTAAAAAATAATTTTTTTTTGCGAAACTGTCCAATTCTTTTTGTTTGAAACTAACGTCATTAAAAATTGTCTAAGAAAGTTTTTTTACGTACTAAAAGTGAAAATTATTGAAAAAAATTTTCTTTTCAAAAAAGATTTTCAAAAATTTTTCTAAGACATTTCATACAGTGAAAAATAATTTTTTTTTGCGAAACTGTCTAATTCTTTTTGTTTGAAACTAACGTCATTAAAAATTGTCTAAGAAAGTTTTTTTACGTACTAAATGTGAAAATTATTGAAAAAAAATTGTCTTTTCAAAAAAATTTTCTAAGACATTTCATACAGTGAAAAATAATTTTTTTTTGCGAACCTATCCAATTCTTTTTGTTTGAAACTAACGTCATTAAAAAATGTCTAAGAAAGTTTTTTTACGTACTAAAAGTGAAAATTATTGAAAAGAAATTGTCTTTTCAAAAAGTTTTCTAAGACATTCCATACAGTGAAAAATAATTTTTTTTGCGAAACTATCCAATTCTTTTTGTTTGAAACTAACGTCATTAAAAATTGTCTAAGAAAGTTTTTTTACGAACTAAAAATGAAACTTATTAAAAAAAAATTGTCTTTTCAAAAAAAGTTTTCTAAGACATTTCATACAGTGAAAAATAATTTTTTTTTGCGAAACTATCCAATTCTTTTTGTTTGAAACTAACGTCATTAAAAATTGTCTAAGAAAGTTTTTTTACGTACTAAAAGTGAAAATTATTGAAAAAAATTTTCTTTTCAAAAAAAATTTTCAAAAATTTTTCTAAGACATTTCATACAGTGAAAAATAATTTTTTTTTTCGAAACTGTCTAATTCTTTTTGTTTGAAACTAACGTCATTAAAAATTGTCTAAGAAAGTTTTTTTACGTACTAAAAGTGAAAATTATTGAAAAAAAATTGTCTTTTCAAAAAAATTTTTCTAAGACATTTCATACAGTGAAAGATAATTTTTTTTTGCGAAACTATCCAATTCTTTTTGTTTGAATCTAACGTCATTAAAAATTGTCGAAGAAAGTTTTTTTACGTACTAAAAGTGAAAATTATTGAAAAAAATTTTCTTTTCAAAAAAAATTTTCAAAAATTTTTCTAAGACATTTCATACAGTGAAAAATGATTTTTTTTGCGAAACTGTCTAATTCTTTTTGTTTGAAACTAACGTCATTAAAAATTGTCTAAGAAAGTTTTTTTACGTACTAAAAGTGAAAATTATTGAAAAGAAATTGTCTTTTCAAAAAAACTTTTCTAAGACATTTCATACAGTGAAAAATAATTTTTTGTTGCGAAACTATCTAATTCTTTTTGTTTGAAACTAACGTCATTAAAAATTGTCTAAGAAAGTTTTTTTACGTACTAAAAGCAAAAATTATTGAAAAAAATTTTCTTTTCAAAAAAAAATTTTCAAAAATTTGTTTAAGACATTTCATACAGTGAAAAATAATTTTTTTTTGCGAAACTGTCTAATTCTTTTTGTTTGAAACTAACGTCATTAAAAATTGTCTAAGAAAGTTTTTTTACGTACTAAAAGTGAAAATTATTGAAAAAAATTTTCTTTTCAAAAAAAATTTTCAAAAATTTTTCTAAGACATATCATAGCATGAAAAATAATTTTTTTTTGCGAAACTGTCTAATTCTTTTTGTTTGAAACTAACGTCATTAAAAATTGTCTAAGAAAGTTTTCTTACGTACTAAAAGTGAAAATTATTGAAAAAAAATTGTCTTTTCAAAAAAAATTTTCTAAGACTTTTCATACAGTGAAAAATAATTTTTTTTTGCGAAACTATCCAATTTTTTTTGTTTGAAACTAACGTCATTAAAAATTGTCTAAGAAAGTTGTTTTACGTACTAAAAGTGAACATTATTGAAAAAATTTAAAATTGTTTGTAAAATTTTTTATAAGACATTTCATAACTCATTGAACAAGAATATTTTTCAAAGTTTTACAAAGTTTTTTTCATACTGCAAAAGTTTATTTTTATGTTCAGTAATATTGTTTTATCATCTCAAAACATGTTCATTGAATTGCTTATACAGTAGAACTTGGATAACTTCACCCCAAGGGAAACAGAAAAAGTGACGAATTAAACGAACTGACGAACTTACACGAATACTTTTCAAAGTTTTTTTTCATAATGCAAAAGTTTATTTTGATGTTCAGTAATATTGTTTTATCATTCCAAAACATGTTAGCACCACTAAAACTTGGTTTCAAGTTAAAAAATTGTCAATTAATAAAAGTTCATTGATTTGCTTATACCTGCATTGAGAGCTTCGTAGCTGCTTTATTTAAGGAGATAGCGTATATTTTAAGTTAAAGTCGCACTTTAATTATTTTTTTTGACTAAAGTTATTGTAAATGGCCTAATAAATTTTATCCCACACAAAAAGTTTTGATTATCAAAACAAAATTAATTTTTCGAAAATTTTTTTCAATAATTTTTCTAAGACATTTCATACAGTGAAAAATAATTTTTTTTTGCAAAACTGTCTAATTCTTTTTGGTTGAAACTAACGTCATTAAAAATTGTCTAAGAAAGTTTTTTTACGTACTAAAAGTGAAAATTATTGAAAAAAAATTGTCTTTTCAAAAAAATTTTTCTAAGACATTTCATACAGTGAAAAATAATTCTTTTTTGCGAAACTATCCGATTCTTTTTGTTTGAAACTAACGTCATTAAAAATTGTCTAAGAAAGTTTTTTTACGTACTAAAAGTGAAAATTATTGAAAAAAATTGTCTTTTCAAAAAACATTTTCAAAAAATTTTCTAAGACATTTCATACAGTGAAAAATAATTTTTTTTTGCGAAACTGTCTAATTCTTTTTGTTTGAAACTAACGTCATTAAAAATTGTCTAAGAAAGTTTTTTTACGTACTAAAGTGAAAATTATTGAAAAAAAACTGTCTTTTCAAAAAAATTTTTCTAAGACATTTCATACAGTGAAAAATAATTTTTTTTTGCGAAACTATCCAATTCTTTTTGTTTGAAACTAACGTCATTAAAAATTGTCTAAGAAAGTTTTTTTACGTACTAAAAGTGAAAATTATTGAAAAAAATTTTCTTTTCAAAAAAAATTTTCAAACATTTTTCTAAGACATTTCATACAGTGAAAAATAATTTTTTTTTGCAAAACTGTCTAATTCTTTTTGGTTGAAACTAACGTCATTAAAAATTGTCTAAAAAAGTTTTTTTACGTACTAAAAGTGAAAATTATTGAAAAAAAATTGTCTTTTCAAAAAAATTTTTCTAAGACATTTCATAAAGTGAAAAATAATTCTTTTTTGCGAAACTATCCGATTCTTTTTGTTTGAAACTAACGTCATTAAAAATTGTCTAAGAAAGTTTTTTTACGTACTAAAAGTGAAAATTATTGAAAAAAATTGTCTTTTCAAAAAACATTTTCAAAAATTTTTCTAAGACATTTCATACAGTGAAAAATAATTTTTTTTTGCGAAACTCTCTAATTCTTTTTGGTTGAAACTAACGTCATTAAAAATTGTCTAAGAAAGTTTTTTTACGTACTAAAGTGAAAATTATTGAAAAAAAATTGTCTTTTCAAAAAAATTTTTCTAAGACATTTCATACAGTGAAAAATATTTTTTTTTTTGCGAAACTATCCAATTCTTTTTGTTTGAAACTAACGTCATTAAAAATTGTCTAAGAAAGTTTTTTTACGTACTAAAAGTGAAAATTTTTGAAAAAAACTTTCTTTTCAAAAAAAAATTTTCAAAAATTTTTCTAAAACATTTCATACAGTGAAAAATAATTTTTTTTGCGAAACTGTCTAATTCTTTTTGTTTGAAACTAACGTCATTAAAAATTGTCTAAGAAAGTTTTTTTACGTACTAAAAGTGAAAATTATTGAAAAAAAATTGTCTTTTCAAAAAAATTTTCTAAGACATTTCATGCAGTGAAAAATAATTTTTTTTTGCAAAACTATCCAATTCTTTTTGTTTGAAACTAACGTCATTAAAAATTGTCTAAGAAAGTTTTTTTACGTACTAAAAGTGAAAATTATTGAAAAGAAATTGTCTCTTCAAAAAAATTTTTCTAAGACATTCCATACAGTGAAAAATAATTTTTTTTTGCGAAACTATCCAATTCTTTTTGTTTGAAACTAACGTCATTAAAAATTGTCTAAGAAAGTTTTTTTACGTACTAAAAGTGAAAATTATTGAAAAAAATTTTCTTTTCAAAAAAAATTTTCAAAAATTTTTCTAAGACATTTCATACAGTGAAAAATAATTTTTTTTTGCGAAACTGTCTAATTCTTTTTGTTTGAAACTAACGTCATTAAAAATTGTCTAAGAAAGTTTTCTTACGTACTAAAAGTGAAAATTATTGAAAAAAAATTGTCTTTTCAAAAAAATTTTTCTAAGACATTTCATACAGTGAAAAATAATTTTTTTTTGCGAAACTATCCAATTTTTTTTGTTTAAAACTAACGTCATTAAAAATTGTCTAAGAAAGTTGTTTTACGTACTGAAAGTGAACATTATTGAAAAAATTTAAAATCGTTTGTAAAATTTTTTATAAGACATTTCATAACTCATTGAACAAGAATTTTTTTCAAAATTTTTCAAAGTTTTTTTCATACTGCAAAAGTTTATTTTTATGTTCAGTAATATTTTTTTATCATCTCAAAACATGTTCATTGATTTGCTTATACAGTAGAACTTGGATAACTTCACCCCAGGGGAAACAGAAAAAGTGACGAATTAAACGAACTGACGAACTTACACGAATATTTTTCAAAGTTTTTTTTCATAATGCAAAAGTTTATTTTGATGTTCAGTAATATTGTTTTATCATTCCAAAACATGTTAACACCACTAAAACTTGGTTTCAAGTTAAAAAATTGTCAATTAATAAAAGTTCATTGATTTGCTTATACCTGCATTGAGAGCTTCGTAGCTGCTTTATTTAAGGAGATAGCGTATATTTTAAGTTAAAGTCGCACTTTAATTATTTTTTTTGACTAAAGTTATTGTAAATGGCCTAAGAAATTTTATCCCACACAAAAAGTTTTGATTATCAAAACAAAATTAATTTTTCGAAAATTTTTTTCAAAAATTTTTCTAAGACATTTCATACAGTGAAAAATAATTTTTTTTTGCAAAACTGTCTAATTCTTTTTGGTTGAAACTAACGTCATTAAAAATTGTCTAAAAAAGTTTTTTTACGTACTAAAAGTGAAAATTATTGAAAAAAAATTGTCTTTTCAAAAAAATTTTTCTAAGACATTTCATAAAGTGAAAAATAATTCTTTTTTGCGAAACTATCCGATTCTTTTTGTTTGAAACTAACGTCATTAAAAATTGTCTAAGAAAGTTTTTTTACGTACTAAAAGTGAAAATTATTGAAAAAAATTGTCTTTTCAAAAAACATTTTCAAAAATTTTTCTAAGACATTTCATACAGTGAAAAATAATTTTTTTTTGCGAAACTCTCTAATTCTTTTTGGTTGAAACTAACGTCATTAAAAATTGTCTAAGAAAGTTTTTTTACGTACTAAAGTGAAAATTATTGAAAAAAAATTGTCTTTTCAAAAAAATTTTTCTAAGACATTTCATACAGTGAAAAATATTTTTTTTTTTGCGAAACTATCCAATTCTTTTTGTTTGAAACTAACGTCATTAAAAATTGTCTAAGAAAGTTTTTTTACGTACTAAAAGTGAAAATTTTTGAAAAAAACTTTCTTTTCAAAAAAACATTTTCAAAAATTTTTCTAAGACATTTCATACAGTGAAAAATAATTTTTTTTGCGAAACTGTCTAATTCTTTTTGTTTGAAACTAACGTCATTAAAAATTGTCTAAGAAAGTTTTTTTACGTACTAAAAGTGAAAATTATTGAAAAAAAATTGTCTTTTCAAAAAAATTTTCTAAGACATTTCATGCAGTGAAAAATAATTTTTTTTTGCAAAACTATCCAATTCTTTTTGTTTGAAACTAACGTCATTAAAAATTGTCTAAGAAAGTTTTTTTACGTACTAAAAGTGAAAATTATTGAAAAGAAATTGTCTTTTCAAAAAAATTTTTCTAAGACATTCCATACAGTGAAAAATAATTTTTTTTTGCGAAACTATCCAATTCTTTTTGTTTGAAACTAACGTCATTAAAAATTGTCTAAGAAAGTTTTTTTACGTACTAAAAGTGAAAATTATTGAAAAAAATTTTCTTTTCAAAAAAAATTTTCAAAAATTTTTCTAAGACATTTCATACAGTGAAAAATAATTTTTTTTTGCGAAACTGTCTAATTCTTTTTGTTTGAAACTAACGTCATTAAAAATTGTCTAAGAAAGTTTTTTTACGTACTAAAAGTGAAAATTATTGAAAAAAAATTGTCTTTTCAAAAAAATTTTTCTGACATTTCATACAGTGAAAAATAATTTTTTTTTGCGAAACTATCCAATTCTTTTTGTTTGAAACTAACGTCATTGAAAATGGTCTAAAAAAGTTTTTTTACGTACTAAAAGTGAAAATTATTGAAAAAAAATTGTCTTTTAAAAAAAATTTTTCTAAGACAATTCATACAGTGAAAAATAATTTTTTTTGCGAAACTGTCTAATTCTTTTTGTTTGAAACTAACGTCATTAAAAATTGTCTAAGAAAGTTTTTTTACGTACTAAAAGTGAAAATTATTGAAAAAAACTTTCTCTTCAAAAAAAAATTTTCAAAAATTTTTCTAAGACATTTCATACAGTGAAAAATAATTTTTTTTTGCGAAACTGTCTAATTCTTTTTGTTTGAAACTAACGTCATTAAAAATTGTCTAAGAAAGTTTTTTTACGTACTAAAAGTGAAAATTATTGAAAAAAAATTGTTTTTTCAAAAAAAATTTTCTAAGACATTTCATACAGTGAAAAATAATTTTTTTTTGCGAAACTATCCAATTCTTTTTGTTTGAAACTAACGTCATTAAAAATTGTCTAAGAAAGTTTTTTTACGTACTAAAAGTGAAAATTATTGAAAAAAATTTTCTTTTCAAAAAAAATTTTCAAAAATTTTTCTAAGACATTTCATACAGTGAAAAATAATTTTTTTTGCGAAACTGTCTAATTCTTTTTGTTTGAAACTAACGTCATTAAAAATTGTCTAAGAAAGTTTTTTTACGTACTAAAAGTGAAAATTATTGAAAAGAAATTGTCTTTTCAAAAAAATTTTTCCAAGACATTTCATACAGTGAAAAATAATTTTTTTTTGCGAAACTATCCAATTCTTTTTGTTTGAAACTAACGTCATTGAAAATTGTCTAAAAAAGTTTTTTTACGTACTAAAAGTGAAAATTATTGAAAAAAAATTGTCTTTTAAAAAAAATTTTTATAAGACATTTCATACAGTGAAAAATAATTTTTTTTTGCGAAACTGTCTAATTCTTTTTGTTTGAAACTAACGTCATTAAAAATTGTCTAAGAAAGTTTTTTTACGTACTAAAAGTGAAAATTATTGAAAAAAATTTTCTTTTCAAAAAAAATTTTCAAACATTTTTCTAAGACATTTCATACAGTGAAAAATAATTTTTTTTGCGAAACTGTCTAATTCTTTTTGTTTGAAACTAACGTCATTAAAAATTGTCTAAGAAAGTTTTCTTACGTACTAAAAGTGAAAATTATTGAAAAAAAATTGTCTTTTCAAAAAAATTTTTCTAAGACATTTCATACAGTGAAAAATAATTTTTTTTTGCAAAACTATCCAATTCTTTTTGTTTGAAACTAACGTCATTAAAAATTGTCTAAGAAAGTTTTTTTACGTACTAAAAGTGAAAATTATTGAAAAAAACTTTCTTTTCAAAAAAAAATTTTCAAAAACTTTTCTAAGACATTTCATACAGTGAAAAATAATTTTTTTTTGCGAAACTGTCTAATTCTTTTTGTTTGAAACTAACGTCATTAAAAATTGTCTAAGAAAGTTTTTTTACGTACTAAAAGTGAAAATTATTGAAAAAAAATTGTCTTTTCAAAAAAATTTTTCTAAGACATTTCATACAGTGAAAAATAATTTTTTTTTGCGAAACTATTCAATTCTTTTTGTTTGAAACTAACGTCATTAAAAATTGTCTAAGAAAGTTTTTTTACGTACTAAAATTGAAAATCATTGAAAAAAACTTTCTTTTCAAAAAAAATTTTCAAAAATTTTTCTAAGACATTTCATACAGTGAAAAATAATTTTTTTTTGCGAAACTGTCTAATTCTTTTTGTTTGAAACTAACGTCATTAAAAATTGTCTAAGAAAGTTTTTTTACGTACTAAAAGTGAAAATTATTGAAAAAAACTTTCTTTTCAAAAAAAATTTTCAAACATTTTTCTAAGACATTTCATACAGTGAAAAATAATTTTTTTTGCGAAACTGTCTAATTCTTTTTGTTTGAAACTAACGTCATTAAAAATTGTCTAAGAAAGTTTTCTTACGTACTAAAAGTGAAAATTATTGAAAAGAAATTGTCTTTTCAAAAAAATTTTTCTAAGACATTTCATACAGTGAAAAATAATTTTTTTTTGCGAAACTATCCAATTCTTTTTGTTTGAAACTAACGTCATTAAAAATTCTCTAAGAAAGTTTTTTTACGTACTAAAAGTGAAAATTATTGAAAAAAACTTTCTTTTCAAAAAAAAATTTTCAAAAATTTTTCTAAGACATTTCATACAGTGAAAAATAATTTTTTTTTGCGAAACTGTCTAATTCTTTTTGTTTGAAACTAACGTCATTAAAAATTGTCTAAGAAAGTTTTTTTACGTACTAAAAGTGAAAATTATTGAAAAAAAATTGTCTTTTCAAAAAAATTTTTCTAAGACATTTCATACAGTGAAAAATAATTTTTTTTTGCGAAACTATTCAATTCTTTTTGTTTGAAACTAACGTCATTAAAAATTGTCTAAGAAAGTTTTTTTACGTACTAAAATTGAAAATCATTGAAAAAAACTTTCTTTTCAAAAAAAATTTTCAAAAATTTTTCTAAGACATTTCATACAGTGAAAAATAATTTTTTTTTGCGAAACTGTCTAATTCTTTTTGTTTGAAACTAACGTCATTAAAAATTGTCTAAGAAAGTTTTTTTACGTACTAAAAGTGAAAATTATTGAAAAAAACTTTCTTTTCAAAAAAAATTTTCAAACATTTTTCTAAGACATTTCATACAGTGAAAAATAATTTTTTTTGCGAAACTGTCTAATTCTTTTTGTTTGAAACTAACGTCATTAAAAATTGTCTAAGAAAGTTTTCTTACGTACTAAAAGTGAAAATTATTGAAAAGAAATTGTCTTTTCAAAAAAATTTTTCTAAGACATTTCATACAGTGAAAAATAATTTTTTTTTGCGAAACTATCCAATTCTTTTTGTTTGAAACTAACGTCATTAAAAATTCTCTAAGAAAGTTTTTTTACGTACTAAAAGTGAAAATTATTGAAAAAAACTTTCTTTTCAAAAAAAAATTTTCAAAAATTTTTCTAAGACATTTCATACAGTGAAAAATAATTTTTTTTTGCGAAACTGTCTAATTCTTTTTGTTTGAAATTAACGTCATTAAAAATTGTCTAAGAAAGCTTTTTTACGTACTAAAAGTGAAAATTATTGAAAAAAAATTGTCTTTTCAAAAAAATTTTTCTAAGACATTTCATACAGTGAAAAATAATTTTTTTTTGCGAAACTATCCAATTCTTTTTGTTTGAAACTAACGTCATTAAAAATTGTCTAAGAAAGTTTTTTTACGTACTAAAAGTGAAAATTATTGAAAAAAATTGTCTTTTCAAAAAAAATTTTCAAAAATTTTTCTAAGACATTTCATACAGTGAAAAATAATTTTTTTTTGCGAAACTGTCTAATTCTTTTTGTTTGAAACTAACGTCATTAAAAATTGTCTAAGAAAGTTTTTTTTACATACTAAAAGTGAAAATTATTGAAAAAAAATTGTCTTTTCAAAAAAATTTTTCTAAGACATTTCATACCATGAAAAATAATTTTTTTTTGCGAAACTATCCAATTCTTTTTGTTTGAAACTAACGTCATTAAAAATTGTCTAAGAAACTTTTTTTACGTACTAAAAGTGAAAATTATTGAAAAAAACTTTCTTTTCAAAAAAAAATTTTCAAAAATTTTTCTAAGACATTTCATACAGTGAAAAATAATTTTTTTTTGCGAAACTGTCTAATTCTTTTTGTTTGAAACTAACGTCATTAAAAATTGTCTAAGAAAGTTTTTTTACGTACTAAAAGTGAAAATTATTGAAAAAAATTTTCTTTTCAAAAAAGATTTTCAAAAATTTTTCTAAGACATTTCATACAGTGAAAACTAATTTTTTTTTGCGAAACTGTCTAATTCTTTTTGTTTGAAACTAACGTCATTAAAAATTGTCTAAGAAAGTTTTTTTTACATACTAAAAGTGAAAATTATTGAAAAAAAATTGTCTTTTCAAAAAAATTTTTCTAAGACATTTCATACCATGAAAAATAATTTTTTTTTGCGAAACTATCCAATTCTTTTTGTTTGAAACTAACGTCATTAAAAATTGTCTAAGAAAGTTTTTTTACGTACTAAAAGTGAAAATTATTGAAAAAAACTTTCTTTTCAAAAAAAAATTTTCAAAAATTTTTCTAAGACATTTCATACAGTGAAAAATAATTTTTTTTTGCGAAACTGTCTAATTCTTTTTGTTTGAAACCAACGACATTAAAAATTGTCTAAGAAAGTTTTTTTACGTACTAAAAGTGAAAATTATTGAAAAAAAATTGTCTTTTAAAAAAAATTTTTCTAAGACATTTCATACAGTGAAAAATAATTTTTTTTTGCGAAACTGTCTAATTCTTTTTGTTTGAAACTAACGTCATTAAAAATTGTCTAAGAAAGTTTTTTTACGTACTAAAAGTGAAAATTATTGAAAAAAATTTTCTTTTCAAAAAAAATTTTCAAACATTTTTCTAAGACATTTCATACAGTGAAAAATAATTTTTTTTGCGAAACTGTCTAATTCTTTTTGTTTGAAACTAACGTCATTAAAAATTGTCTAAGAAAGTTTTCTTACGTACTAAAAGTGAAAATTATTGAAAAAAAATTGTCTTTTCAAAAAAATTTTTCTAAGACATTTCATACAGTGAAAAATAATTTTTTTTTGCAAAACTATCCAATTCTTTTTGTTTGAAACTAACGTCATTAAAAATTGTCTAAGAAAGTTTTTTTACGTACTAAAAGTGAAAATTATTGAAAAAAACTTTCTTTTCAAAAAAAAATTTTCAAAAACTTTTCTAAGACATTTCATACAGTGAAAAATAATTTTTTTTTGCGAAACTGTCTAATTCTTTTTGTTTGAAACTAACGTCATTAAAAATTGTCTAAGAAAGTTTTTTTACGTACTAAAATTGAAAATCATTGAAAAAAACTTTCTTTTCAAAAAAAATTTTCAAAAATTTTTCTAAGACATTTCATACAGTGAAAAATAATTTTTTTTTGCGAAACTGTCTAATTCTTTTTGTTTGAAACTAACGTCATTAAAAATTCTCTAAGAAAGTTTTTTTACGTACTAAAAGTGAAAATTATTGAAAAAAACTTTCTTTTCAAAAAAAAATTTTCAAAAATTTTTCTAAGACATTTCATACAGTGAAAAATAATTTTTTTTTGCGAAACTGTCTAATTCTTTTTGTTTGAAACTAACGTCATTAAAAATTGTCTAAGAAAGTTTTTTTACGTACTAAAAGTGAAAATTATTGAAAAAAAATTGTCTTTTCAAAAAAATTTTTCTAAGACATTTCATACAGTGAAAAATAATTTTTTTTTGCGAAACTATTCAATTCTTTTTGTTTGAAACTAACGTCATTAAAAATTGTCTAAGAAAGTTTTTTTACGTACTAAAATTGAAAATCATTGAAAAAAACTTTCTTTTCAAAAAAAATTTTCAAAAATTTTTCTAAGACATTTCATACAGTGAAAAATAATTTTTTTTTGCGAAACTGTCTAATTCTTTTTGTTTGAAACTAACGTCATTAAAAATTGTCTAAGAAAGTTTTTTTACGTACTAAAAGTGAAAATTATTGAAAAAAACTTTCTTTTCAAAAAAAATTTTCAAACATTTTTCTAAGACATTTCATACAGTGAAAAATAATTTTTTTTGCGAAACTGTCTAATTCTTTTTGTTTGAAACTAACGTCATTAAAAATTGTCTAAGAAAGTTTTCTTACGTACTAAAAGTGAAAATTATTGAAAAGAAATTGTCTTTTCAAAAAAATTTTTCTAAGACATTTCATACAGTGAAAAATAATTTTTTTTTGCGAAACTATCCAATTCTTTTTGTTTGAAACTAACGTCATTAAAAATTCTCTAAGAAAGTTTTTTTACGTACTAAAAGTGAAAATTATTGAAAAAAACTTTCTTTTCAAAAAAAAATTTTCAAAAATTTTTCTAAGACATTTCATACAGTGAAAAATAATTTTTTTTTGCGAAACTGTCTAATTCTTTTTGTTTGAAATTAACGTCATTAAAAATTGTCTAAGAAAGCTTTTTTACGTACTAAAAGTGAAAATTATTGAAAAAAAATTGTCTTTTCAAAAAAATTTTTCTAAGACATTTCATACAGTGAAAAATAATTTTTCTTTGCGAAACTATCCAATTCTTTTTGTTTGAAACTAACGTCATTAAAAATTGTCTAAGAAAGTTTTTTTACGTACTAAAAGTGAAAATTATTGAAAAAAATTGTCTTTTCAAAAAAAATTTTCAAAAATTTTTCTAAGACATTTCATACAGTGAAAAATAATTTTTTTTTGCGAAACTGTCTAATTCTTTTTGTTTGAAACTAACGTCATTAAAAATTGTCTAAGAAAGTTTTTTTTACATACTAAAAGTGAAAATTATTGAAAAAAAATTGTCTTTTCAAAAAAATTTTTCTAAGACATTTCATACCATGAAAAATAATTTTTTTTTGCGAAACTATCCAATTCTTTTTGTTTGAAACTAACGTCATTAAAAATTGTCTAAGAAACTTTTTTTACGTACTAAAAGTGAAAATTATTGAAAAAAACTTTCTTTTCAAAAAAAAATTTTCAAAAATTTTTCTAAGACATTTCATACAGTGAAAAATAATTTTTTTTTGCGAAACTGTCTAATTCTTTTTGTTTGAAACTAACGTCATTAAAAATTGTCTAAGAAAGTTTTTTTACGTACTAAAAGTGAAAATTATTGAAAAAAATTTTCTTTTCAAAAAAGATTTTCAAAAATTTTTCTAAGACATTTCATACAGTGAAAACTAATTTTTTTTTGCGAAACTGTCTAATTCTTTTTGTTTGAAACTAACGTCATTAAAAATTGTCTAAGAAAGGTTTTTTTACATACTAAAAGTGAAAATTATTGAAAAAAAATTGTCTTTTCAAAAAAATTTTTCTAAGACATTTCATACCATGAAAAATAATTTTTTTTTGCGAAACTATCCAATTCTTTTTGTTTGAAACTAACGTCATTAAAAATTGTCTAAGAAAGTTTTTTTACGTACTAAAAGTGAAAATTATTGAAAAAAACTTTCTTTTCAAAAAAAAATTTTCAAAAATTTTTCTAAGACATTTCATACAGTGAAAAATAATTTTTTTTTGCGAGCTGTCTAATTCTTTTTGTTTGAAACCAACGACATTAAAAATTGTCTAAGAAAGTTTTTTTACGTACTAAAAGTGAAAATTATTGAAAAAAAATTGTCTTTTCAAAAAAATTTTTCTAAGACATTTCATACAGTGAAAAATAATTTTTTTTTGCGAAACTATCCAATTCTTTTTGTTTGAAACTAACGTCATTAAAAATTGTCTAAGAAAGTTTTTTTACGTACTAAAAGTGAAAATTATTAAAAAAAATTTTCTTTTCAAAAAAAATTTTCAAAAATTTTTCTAATACATTTCATACAGTGAAAAATAATTTTTTTTTGCGAAACTGTCTAATTCTTTTTGTTTGAAACTAACGTCATTAAAAATTGTCTAAGAAAGTTTTTTTACGTACTAAAAGTGAAAATTATTGAAAAAAATTTTCTTTTCAAAAAAGATTTTCAAAAATTTTTCTAAGACATTTCATACAGTGAAAACTAATTTTTTTTTGCGAAACTGTCTAATTCTTTTTGTTTGAAACTAACGTCATTAAAAATTGTCTAAGAAAGTTTTTTTTACGTACTAAAAGTGAAAATTATTGAAAAAAAATTGTCTTTTCAAAAAAATTTTCTAAGACATTTCATACAGTGAAAAAAAACTTTTTTGCGAAACTATCCAATTCTTTTTGTTTGAAATTAACGTCATTGAAAATGGTCTAAAAAAGCTTTTTTACGTACTAAAAGTGAAAATTATTGAAAAGAAATTGTCTTTTCAAAAAAATTTTTCTAAGACATTCCATACAGTGAAAAATAATTTTTTTTTGCGAAACTATCCAATTCTTTTTGTTTGAAACTAACGTCATTAAAAATTGTCTAAGAAAGTTTTTTTACGTACTAAAAGTGAAAATTATTGAAAAGAAATTGTCTTTTCAAAAAAATTTCTCTAAAACATTCCATACAGTGAAAAATAATTTTTTTTTGCGAAACTATCCAATTCTTTTTGTTTGAAACTAACGTCATTAAAAATTGTCTAAGAAAGTTTTTTTACGTACTAAAAGTGAAAATTATTGAAAAAAAATTGTCTTTTCAAAAAAATTTTTCTGACATTTCATACAGTGAAAAATAATTTTTTTTTGCGAAACTATCCAATTCTTTTTGTTTGAAACTAACGTCATTGAAAATGGTCTAAAAAAGATTTTTTACGTACTAAAAGTGAAAATTATTGAAAAAAAATTGTCTTTTAAAAAAAATTTTTCTAACACATTTCATACAGTGAAAAATAATTTTTTTTTGCGAAACTGTCTAATTCTTTTTGTTTGAAACTAACGTCATTAAAAATTGTCTAAGAAAGTTTTTTTACGTACTAAAAGTGAAAATTATTGAAAAAAAATTGTCTTTTCAAAAAAATTTTTCTAAGACATTTCATACAGTGAAAAATAATTTTTTTTTGCGAAACTATTCAATTCTTTTTGTTTGAAACTAACGTCATTAAAAATTGTCTAAGAAAGTTTTTTTACGTACTAAAATTGAAAATCATTGAAAAAAACTTTCTTTTCAAAAAAAATTTTCAAAAATTTTTCTAAGACATTTCATACAGTGAAAAATAATTTTTTTTTGCGAAACTGTCTAATTCTTTTTGTTTGAAACTAACGTCATTAAAAATTGTCTAAGAAAGTTTTTTTACGTACTAAAAGTGAAAATTATTGAAAAAAACTTTCTTTTCAAAAAAAATTTTCAAACATTTTTCTAAGACATTTCATACAGTGAAAAATAATTTTTTTTGCGAAACTGTCTAATTCTTTTTGTTTGAAACTAACGTCATTAAAAATTGTCTAAGAAAGTTTTCTTACGTACTAAAAGTGAAAATTATTGAAAAGAAATTGTCTTTTCAAAAAAATTTTTCTAAGACATTTCATACAGTGAAAAATAATTTTTTTTTGCGAAACTATCCAATTCTTTTTGTTTGAAACTAACGTCATTAAAAATTCTCTAAGAAAGTTTTTTTACGTACTAAAAGTGAAAATTATTGAAAAAAACTTTCTTTTCAAAAAAAAATTTTCAAAAATTTTTCTAAGACATTTCATACAGTGAAAAATAATTTTTTTTTGCGAAACTGTCTAATTCTTTTTGTTTGAAATTAACGTCATTAAAAATTGTCTAAGAAAGCTTTTTTACGTACTAAAAGTGAAAATTATTGAAAAAAAATTGTCTTTTCAAAAAAATTTTTCCAAGACATTTCATACAGTGAAAAATAATTTTTTTTTGCGAAACTATCCAATTCTTTTTGTTTGAAACTAACGTCATTAAAAATTGTCTAAGAAAGTTTTTTTACGTACTAAAAGTGAAAATTATTGAAAAAAATTGTCTTTTCAAAAAAAATTTTCAAAAATTTTTCTAAGACATTTCATACAGTGAAAAATAATTTTTTTTTGCGAAACTGTCTAATTCTTTTTGTTTGAAACTAACGTCATTAAAAATTGTCTAAGAAAGTTTTTTTTACATACTAAAAGTGAAAATTATTGAAAAAAAATTGTCTTTTCAAAAAAATTTTTCTAAGACATTTCATACCATGAAAAATAATTTTTTTTTGCGAAACTATCCAATTCTTTTTGTTTGAAACTAACGTCATTAAAAATTGTCTAAGAAAGTTTTTTTACGTACTAAAAGTGAAAATTATTGAAAAAAACTTTCTTTTCAAAAAAAAATTTTCAAAAATTTTTCTAAGACATTTCATACAGTGAAAAATAATTTTTTTTTGCGAAACTGTCTAATTCTTTTTGTTTGAAACTAACGTCATTAAAAATTGTCTAAGAAAGTTTTTTTACGTACTAAAAGTGAAAATTATTGAAAAAAATTTTCTTTTCAAAAAAGATTTTCAAAAATTTTTCTAAGACATTTCATACAGTGAAAACTAATTTTTTTTTGCGAAACTGTCTAATTCTTTTTGTTTGAAACTAACGTCATTAAAAATTGTCTAAGAAAGTTTTTTTTACATACTAAAAGTGAAAATTATTGAAAAAAAATTGTCTTTTCAAAAAAATTTTTCTAAGACATTTCATACCATGAAAAATAATTTTTTTTTGCGAAACTATCCAATTCTTTTTGTTTGAAACTAACGTCATTAAAAATTGTCTAAGAAAGTTTTTTTACGTACTAAAAGTGAAAATTATTGAAAAAAACTTTCTTTTCAAAAAAAAATTTTCAAAAATTTTTCTAAGACATTTCATACAGTGAAAAATAATTTTTTTTTGCGAAACTGTCTAATTCTTTTTGTTTGAAACCAACGACATTAAAAATTGTCTAAGAAAGTTTTTTTACGTACTAAAAGTGAAAATTATTGAAAAAAAATTGTCTTTTCAAAAAAATTTTCTAAGACATTTCATACAGTGAAAAATAATTTTTTTTTGCGAAACTATCCAATTCTTTTTGTTTGAAACTAACGTCATTAAAAATTGTCTAAGAAAGTTTTTTTACGTACTAAAAGTGAAAATTATTGAAAAAAATTTTCTTTTCAAAAAAAATTTTCAAAAATTTTTCTAATACATTTCATACAGTGAAAAATAATTTTTTTTTGCGAAACTGTCTAATTCTTTTTGTTTGAAACTAACGTCATTAAAAATTGTCTAAGAAAGTTTTTTTACGTACTAAAAGTGAAAATTATTGAAAAAAATTTTCTTTTCAAAAAAGATTTTCAAAAATTTTTCTAAGACATTTCATACAGTGAAAACTAATTTTTTTTTGCGAAACTGTCTAATTCTTTTTGTTTGAAACTAACGTCATTAAAAATTGTCTAAGAAAGTTTTTTTTACGTACTAAAAGTGAAAATTATTGAAAAAAAATTGTCTTTTCAAAAAAATTTTCTAAGACATTTCATACAGTGAAAAAAAACTTTTTTGCGAAACTATCCAATTCTTTTTGTTTGAAATTAACGTCATTGAAAATGGTCTAAAAAAGCTTTTTTACGTACTAAAAGTGAAAATTATTGAAAAGAAATTGTCTTTTCAAAAAAATTTTTCTAAGACATTCCATACAGTGAAAAATAATTTTTTTTTGCGAAACTATCCAATTCTTTTTGTTTGAAACTAACGTCATTAAAAATTGTCTAAGAAAGTTTTTTTACGTACTAAAAGTGAAAATTATTGAAAAGAAATTGTCTTTTCAAAAAAATTTCTCTAAAACATTCCATACAGTGAAAAATAATTTTTTTTTGCGAAACTATCCAATTCTTTTTGTTTGAAACTAACGTCATTAAAAATTGTCTAAGAAAGTTTTTTTACGTACTAAAAGTGAAAATTATTGAAAAAAAATTGTCTTTTCAAAAAAATTTTTCTGACATTTCATACAGTGAAAAATAATTTTTTTTTGCGAAACTATCCAATTCTTTTTGTTTGAAACTAACGTCATTGAAAATGGTCTAAAAAAGATTTTTTACGTACTAAAAGTGAAAATTATTGAAAAAAAATTGTCTTTTAAAAAAAATTTTTCTAACACATTTCATACAGTGAAAAATAATTTTTTTTTGCGAAACTGTCTAATTCTTTTTGTTTGAAACTAACGTCATTAAAAATTGTCTAAGAAAGTTTTTTTACGTACTAAAAGTGAAAATTATTGAAAAAAATTTTCTTTTCAAAAAAAATTTTCAAACATTTTTCTAAGACATTTCATACAGTGAAAAATAATTTTTTTTGCGAAACTGTCTAATTCTTTTTGTTTGAAACTAACGTCATTAAAAATTGTCTAAGAAAGTTTTCTTACGTACTAAAAGTGAAAATTATTGAAAAAAAATTGTCTTTTCAAAAAAAATTTTCTAAGACATTTCATACAGTGAAAAATAATTTTTTTTTGCGAAACTATCCAATTCTTTTTGTTTGAAACTAACGTCATTAAAAATTGTCTAAGAAAGTTTTTTTTACGTACTAAAAGTAAAAATTATTGAAAAAAACTTTCTTTTCAAAAAAAAATTTTCAAAAATTTTTCTAAGACATTTCATACAGTGAAAAATAATTTTTTTTTGCGAAACTGTCTAATTCTTTTTGTTTGAAACTAACGTCATTAAAAATTGTCTAAGAAAGTTTTTTTACGTACTAAAAGTGAAAATTATTGAAAAAAATTTTCTTTTCAAAAAAGATTTTCAAAAATT
This sequence comes from Aplidium turbinatum, assembly GCF_918807975.1. Taxonomy (NCBI): domain Eukaryota; kingdom Metazoa; phylum Chordata; class Ascidiacea; order Aplousobranchia; family Polyclinidae; genus Aplidium; species Aplidium turbinatum. The sequence goes on from NC_137486.1 coordinate 724,284, forward strand.
TTTCTAAGACATTTCATACAGTGAAAAATAATTTTTTTTTGCGAAACTGTCTAATTCTTTTTGTTTGAAACTAACGTCATTAAAAATTGTCTAAGAAAGTTTTTTTACGTACTAAAAGTGAAAATTATTGAAAAAAATTTTCTTTTCAAAAAAGATTTTCAAAAATTTTTCTAAGACATTTCATACAGTGAAAACTAATTTTTTTTTGCGAAACTGTCTAATTCTTTTTGTTTGAAACTAACGTCATTAAAAATTGTCTAAGAAAGTTTTTTTTACATACTAAAAGTGAAAATTATTGAAAAAAAATTGTCTTTTCAAAAAAATTTTTCTAAGACATTTCATACCATGAAAAATAATTTTTTTTTGCGAAACTATCCAATTCTTTTTGTTTGAAACTAACGTCATTAAAAATTGTCTAAGAAAGTTTTTTTACGTACTAAAAGTGAAAATTATTGAAAAAAACTTTCTTTTCAAAAAAAAATTTTCAAAAATTTTTCTAAGACATTTCATACAGTGAAAAATAATTTTTTTTTGCGAAACTGTCTAATTCTTTTTGTTTGAAACCAACGACATTAAAAATTGTCTAAGAAAGTTTTTTTACGTACTAAAAGTGAAAATTATTGAAAAAAAATTGTCTTTTCAAAAAAATTTTCTAAGACATTTCATACAGTGAAAAATAATTTTTTTTTGCGAAACTATCCAATTCTTTTTGTTTGAAACTAACGTCATTAAAAATTGTCTAAGAAAGTTTTTTTACGTACTAAAAGTGAAAATTATTGAAAAAAATTTTCTTTTCAAAAAAAATTTTCAAAAATTTTTCTAATACATTTCATACAGTGAAAAATAATTTTTTTTTGCGAAACTGTCTAATTCTTTTTGTTTGAAACTAACGTCATTAAAAATTGTCTAAGAAAGTTTTTTTACGTACTAAAAGTGAAAATTATTGAAAAAAATTTTCTTTTCAAAAAAGATTTTCAAAAATTTTTCTAAGACATTTCATACAGTGAAAACTAATTTTTTTTTGCGAAACTGTCTAATTCTTTTTGTTTGAAACTAACGTCATTAAAAATTGTCTAAGAAAGTTTTTTTTACGTACTAAAAGTGAAAATTATTGAAAAAAAATTGTCTTTTCAAAAAAATTTTCTAAGACATTTCATACAGTGAAAAAAAACTTTTTTGCGAAACTATCCAATTCTTTTTGTTTGAAATTAACGTCATTGAAAATGGTCTAAAAAAGCTTTTTTACGTACTAAAAGTGAAAATTATTGAAAAGAAATTGTCTTTTCAAAAAAATTTTTCTAAGACATTCCATACAGTGAAAAATAATTTTTTTTTGCGAAACTATCCAATTCTTTTTGTTTGAAACTAACGTCATTAAAAATTGTCTAAGAAAGTTTTTTTACGTACTAAAAGTGAAAATTATTGAAAAGAAATTGTCTTTTCAAAAAAATTTCTCTAAAACATTCCATACAGTGAAAAATAATTTTTTTTTGCGAAACTATCCAATTCTTTTTGTTTGAAACTAACGTCATTAAAAATTGTCTAAGAAAGTTTTTTTACGTACTAAAAGTGAAAATTATTGAAAAAAAATTGTCTTTTCAAAAAAATTTTTCTGACATTTCATACAGTGAAAAATAATTTTTTTTTGCGAAACTATCCAATTCTTTTTGTTTGAAACTAACGTCATTGAAAATGGTCTAAAAAAGATTTTTTACGTACTAAAAGTGAAAATTATTGAAAAAAAATTGTCTTTTAAAAAAAATTTTTCTAACACATTTCATACAGTGAAAAATAATTTTTTTTTGCGAAACTGTCTAATTCTTTTTGTTTGAAACTAACGTCATTAAAAATTGTCTAAGAAAGTTTTTTTACGTACTAAAAGTGAAAATTATTGAAAAAAATTTTCTTTTCAAAAAAAATTTTCAAACATTTTTCTAAGACATTTCATACAGTGAAAAATAATTTTTTTTGCGAAACTGTCTAATTCTTTTTGTTTGAAACTAACGTCATTAAAAATTGTCTAAGAAAGTTTTCTTACGTACTAAAAGTGAAAATTATTGAAAAAAAATTGTCTTTTCAAAAAAAATTTTCTAAGACATTTCATACAGTGAAAAATAATTTTTTTTTGCGAAACTATCCAATTCTTTTTGTTTGAAACTAACGTCATTAAAAATTGTCTAAGAAATTTTTTTTTACGTACTAAAAGTAAAAATTATTGAAAAAAACTTTCTTTTCAAAAAAAAATTTTCAAAAACTTTTCTAAGACATTTCATACAGTGAAAAATAATTTTTTTTTGCGAAACTGTCTAATTCTTTTTGTTTGAAACTAACGTCATTAAAAATTGTCTAAGAAAGTTTTTTTACGTACTAAAAGTGAAAATTATTGAAAAAAATTTTCTTTTCAAAAAAGATTTTCAAAAATTTTTCTAAGACATTTCATACAGTGAAAACTAATTTTTTTTTGCGAAACTGTCTAATTCTTTTTGTTTGAAACTAACGTCATTAAAAATTGTCTAAGAAAGTTTTTTTTACGTACTAAAAGTGAAAATTATTGAAAAAAAATTGTCTTTTCAAAAAAATTTTCTAAGACATTTCATACAGTGAAAAAAAACTTTTTTGCGAAACTATCCAATTCTTTTTGTTTGAAATTAACGTCATTGAAAATGGTCTAAAAAAGCTTTTTTACGTACTAAAAGTGAAAATTATTGAAAAGAAATTGTCTTTTCAAAAAAATTTTTCTAAGACATTCCATACAGTGAAAAATAATTTTTTTTTGCGAAACTATCCAATTCTTTTTGTTTGAAACTAACGTCATTAAAAATTGTCTAAGAAAGTTTTTTTACGTACTAAAAGTGAAAATTATTGAAAAGAAATTGTCTTTTCAAAAAAATTTCTCTAAAACATTCCATACAGTGAAAAATAATTTTTTTTTGCGAAACTATCCAATTCTTTTTGTTTGAAACTAACGTCATTAAAAATTGTCTAAGAAAGTTTTTTTACGTACTAAAAGTGAAAATTATTGAAAAAAAATTGTCTTTTCAAAAAAATTTTTCTGACATTTCATACAGTGAAAAATAATTTTTTTTTGCGAAACTATCCAATTCTTTTTGTTTGAAACTAACGTCATTGAAAATGGTCTAAAAAAGATTTTTTACGTACTAAAAGTGAAAATTATTGAAAAAAAATTGTCTTTTAAAAAAAATTTTTCTAAGACATTTCATACAGTGAAAAATAATTTTTTTTTGCGAAACTGTCTAATTCTTTTTGTTTGAAACTAACGTCATTAAAAATTGTCTAAGAAAGTTTTTTTACGTACTAAAAGTGAAAATTATTGAAAAAAATTTTCTTTTCAAAAAAAATTTTCAAACATTTTTCTAAGACATTTCATACAGTGAAAAATAATTTTTTTTGCGAAACTGTCTAATTCTTTTTGTTTGAAACTAACGTCATTAAAAATTGTCTAAGAAAGTTTTCTTACGTACTAAAAGTGAAAATTATTGAAAAAAAATTGTCTTTTCAAAAAAAATTTTCTAAGACATTTCATACAGTGAAAAATAATTTTTTTTTGCGAAACTATCCAATTCTTTTTGTTTGAAACTAACGTCATTAAAAATTGTCTAAGAAAGTTTTTTTTACGTACTAAAAGTAAAAATTATTGAAAAAAACTTTCTTTTCAAAAAAAAATTTTCAAAAATTTTTCTAAGACATTTCATACAGTGAAAAATAATTTTTTTTTGCGAAACTGTCTAATTCTTTTTGTTTGAAACTAACGTCATTAAAAATTGTCTAAGAAAGTTTTTTTTACATACTAAAAGTGAAAATTATTGAAAAAAAATTGTCTTTTCAAAAAAATTTTTCTAAGACATTTCATACCATGAAAAATAATTTTTTTTTGCGAAACTATCCAATTCTTTTTGTTTGAAACTAACGTCATTAAAAATTGTCTAAGAAAGTTTTTTTACGTACTAAAAGTGAAAATTATTGAAAAAAACTTTCTTTTCAAAAAAAAATTTTCAAAAATTTTTCTAAGACATTTCATACAGTGAAAAATAATTTTTTTTTGCGAAACTGTCTAATTCTTTTTGTTTGAAACTAACGACATTAAAAATTGTCTAATAAAGTTTTTTTACGTACTAAAAGTGAAAATTATTGAAAAAAAATTGTCTTTTCAAAAAAATTTTTCTAAGACATTTCATACAGTGAAAAATAATTTTTTTTTGCGAAACTATCCAATTCTTTTTGTTTGAAACTAACGTCATTAAAAATTGTCTAAGAAAGTTTTTTTACGTACTAAAAGTGAAAATTATTGAAAAAAATTTTCTTTTCAAAAAAAATTTTCAAAAATTTTTCTAATACATTTCATACAGTGAAAAATAATTTTTTTTTGCGAAACTGTCTAATTCTTTTTGTTTGAAACTAACGTCATTAAAAATTGTCTAAGAAAGTTTTTTTACGTACTAAAAGTGAAAATTATTGAAAAAAATTTTCTTTTCAAAAAAGATTTTCAAAAATTTTTCTAAGACATTTCATACAGTGAAAACTAATTTTTTTTTGCGAAACTGTCTAATTCTTTTTGTTTGAAACTAACGTCATTAAAAATTGTCTAAGAAAGTTTTTTTTACGTACTAAAAGTGAAAATTATTGAAAAAAAATTGTCTTTTCAAAAAAATTTTCTAAGACATTTCATACAGTGAAAAAAAACTTTTTTGCGAAACTATCCAATTCTTTTTGTTTGAAATCAACGTCATTGAAAATGGTCTAAAAAAGCTTTTTTACGTACTAAAAGTGAAAATTATTGAAAAAAAATTGTCTTTTCAAAAAAATTTTCTAAGACATTTCATACAGTGAAAAAAAACTTTTTTGCGAAACTATCCAATTCTTTTTGTTTGAAATCAACGTCATTGAAAATGGTCTAAAAAAGCTTTTTTACGTACTAAAAGTGAAAATTATTGAAAAGAAATTGTCTTTTCAAAAAAATTTTTCTAAGACATTTCATACCATGAAAAATAATTTTTTTTTGCGAAACTATCCAATTCTTTTTGTTTGAAACTAACGTCATTAAAAATTGTCTAAGAAACTTTTTTTACGTACTAAAAGTGAAAATTATTGAAAAAAACTTTCTTTTCAAAAAAAAATTTTCAAAAATTTTTCTAAGACATTTCATACAGTGAAAAATAATTTTTTTTTGCGAAACTGTCTAATTCTTTTTGTTTGAAACTAACGTCATTAAAAATTGTCTAAGAAAGTTTTTTTACGTACTAAAAGTGAAAATTATTGAAAAAAATTTTCTTTTCAAAAAAGATTTTCAAAAATTTTTCTAAGACATTTCATACAGTGAAAACTAATTTTTTTTTGCGAAACTGTCTAATTCTTTTTGTTTGAAACTAACGTCATTAAAAATTGTCTAAGAAAGGTTTTTTTACATACTAAAAGTGAAAATTATTGAAAAAAAATTGTCTTTTCAAAAAAATTTTTCTAAGACATTTCATACCATGAAAAATAATTTTTTTTTGCGAAACTATCCAATTCTTTTTGTTTGAAACTAACGTCATTAAAAATTGTCTAAGAAAGTTTTTTTACGTACTAAAAGTGAAAATTATTGAAAAAAACTTTCTTTTCAAAAAAAAATTTTCAAAAATTTTTCTAAGACATTTCATACAGTGAAAAATAATTTTTTTTTGCGAGCTGTCTAATTCTTTTTGTTTGAAACCAACGACATTAAAAATTGTCTAAGAAAGTTTTTTTACGTACTAAAAGTGAAAATTATTGAAAAAAAATTGTCTTTTCAAAAAAATTTTTCTAAGACATTTCATACAGTGAAAAATAATTTTTTTTTGCGAAACTATCCAATTCTTTTTGTTTGAAACTAACGTCATTAAAAATTGTCTAAGAAAGTTTTTTTACGTACTAAAAGTGAAAATTATTAAAAAAAATTTTCTTTTCAAAAAAAATTTTCAAAAATTTTTCTAATACATTTCATACAGTGAAAAATAATTTTTTTTTGCGAAACTGTCTAATTCTTTTTGTTTGAAACTAACGTCATTAAAAATTGTCTAAGAAAGTTTTTTTACGTACTAAAAGTGAAAATTATTGAAAAAAATTTTCTTTTCAAAAAAGATTTTCAAAAATTTTTCTAAGACATTTCATACAGTGAAAACTAATTTTTTTTTGCGAAACTGTCTAATTCTTTTTGTTTGAAACTAACGTCATTAAAAATTGTCTAAGAAAGTTTTTTTTACGTACTAAAAGTGAAAATTATTGAAAAAAAATTGTCTTTTCAAAAAAATTTTCTAAGACATTTCATACAGTGAAAAAAAACTTTTTTGCGAAACTATCCAATTCTTTTTGTTTGAAATTAACGTCATTGAAAATGGTCTAAAAAAGCTTTTTTACGTACTAAAAGTGAAAATTATTGAAAAGAAATTGTCTTTTCAAAAAAATTTTTCTAAGACATTCCATACAGTGAAAAATAATTTTTTTTTGCGAAACTATCCAATTCTTTTTGTTTGAAACTAACGTCATTAAAAATTGTCTAAGAAAGTTTTTTTACGTACTAAAAGTGAAAATTATTGAAAAGAAATTGTCTTTTCAAAAAAATTTCTCTAAAACATTCCATACAGTGAAAAATAATTTTTTTTTGCGAAACTATCCAATTCTTTTTGTTTGAAACTAACGTCATTAAAAATTGTCTAAGAAAGTTTTTTTACGTACTAAAAGTGAAAATTATTGAAAAAAAATTGTCTTTTCAAAAAAATTTTTCTGACATTTCATACAGTGAAAAATAATTTTTTTTTGCGAAACTATCCAATTCTTTTTGTTTGAAACTAACGTCATTGAAAATGGTCTAAAAAAGATTTTTTACGTACTAAAAGTGAAAATTATTGAAAAAAAATTGTCTTTTAAAAAAAATTTTTCTAACACATTTCATACAGTGAAAAATAATTTTTTTTTGCGAAACTGTCTAATTCTTTTTGTTTGAAACTAACGTCATTAAAAATTGTCTAAGAAAGTTTTTTTACGTACTAAAAGTGAAAATTATTGAAAAAAAATTGTCTTTTCAAAAAAATTTTTCTAAGACATTTCATACAGTGAAAAATAATTTTTTTTTGCGAAACTATTCAATTCTTTTTGTTTGAAACTAACGTCATTAAAAATTGTCTAAGAAAGTTTTTTTACGTACTAAAATTGAAAATCATTGAAAAAAACTTTCTTTTCAAAAAAAATTTTCAAAAATTTTTCTAAGACATTTCATACAGTGAAAAATAATTTTTTTTTGCGAAACTGTCTAATTCTTTTTGTTTGAAACTAACGTCATTAAAAATTGTCTAAGAAAGTTTTTTTACGTACTAAAAGTGAAAATTATTGAAAAAAATTTTCTTTTCAAAAAAGATTTTCAAAAATTTTTCTAAGACATTTCATACAGTGAAAACTAATTTTTTTTTGCGAAACTGTCTAATTCTTTTTGTTTGAAACTAACGTCATTAAAAATTGTCTAAGAAAGTTTTTTTTACGTACTAAAAGTGAAAATTATTGAAAAAAAATTGTCTTTTCAAAAAAATTTTCTAAGACATTTCATACAGTGAAAAAAAACTTTTTTGCGAAACTATCCAATTCTTTTTGTTTGAAATTAACGTCATTGAAAATGGTCTAAAAAAGCTTTTTTACGTACTAAAAGTGAAAATTATTGAAAAGAAATTGTCTTTTCAAAAAAATTTTTCTAAGACATTCCATACAGTGAAAAATAATTTTTTTTTGCGAAACTATCCAATTCTTTTTGTTTGAAACTAACGTCATTAAAAATTGTCTAAGAAAGTTTTTTTACGTACTAAAAGTGAAAATTATTGAAAAGAAATTGTCTTTTCAAAAAAATTTCTCTAAAACATTCCATACAGTGAAAAATAATTTTTTTTTGCGAAACTATCCAATTCTTTTTGTTTGAAACTAACGTCATTAAAAATTGTCTAAGAAAGTTTTTTTACGTACTAAAAGTGAAAATTATTGAAAAAAAATTGTCTTTTCAAAAAAATTTTTCTGACATTTCATACAGTGAAAAATAATTTTTTTTTGCGAAACTATCCAATTCTTTTTGTTTGAAACTAACGTCATTGAAAATGGTCTAAAAAAGATTTTTTACGTACTAAAAGTGAAAATTATTGAAAAAAAATTGTCTTTTAAAAAAAATTTTTCTAACACATTTCATACAGTGAAAAATAATTTTTTTTTGCGAAACTGTCTAATTCTTTTTGTTTGAAACTAACGTCATTAAAAATTGTCTAAGAAAGTTTTTTTACGTACTAAAAGTGAAAATTATTGAAAAAAATTTTCTTTTCAAAAAAAATTTTCAAACATTTTTCTAAGACATTTCATACAGTGAAAAATAATTTTTTTTGCGAAACTGTCTAATTCTTTTTGTTTGAAACTAACGTCATTAAAAATTGTCTAAGAAAGTTTTCTTACGTACTAAAAGTGAAAATTATTGAAAAAAAATTGTCTTTTCAAAAAAAATTTTCTAAGACATTTCATACAGTGAAAAATAATTTTTTTTTGCGAAACTATCCAATTCTTTTTGTTTGAAACTAACGTCATTAAAAATTGTCTAAGAAAGTTTTTTTTACGTACTAAAAGTAAAAATTATTGAAAAAAACTTTCTTTTCAAAAAAAAATTTTCAAAAACTTTTCTAAGACATTTCATACAGTGAAAAATAATTTTTTTTTGCGAAACTGTCTAATTCTTTTTGTTTGAAACTAACGTCATTAAAAATTGTCTAAGAAAGTTTTTTTACGTACTAAAAGTGAAAATTATTGAAAAAAAATTGTTTTTTCAAAAAAAATTTTCTAAGACATTTCATACAGTGAAAAATAATTTTTTTTTGCGAAACTATCCAATTCCTTTTGTTTGAAACTAACGTCATTAAAAATTGTCTAAGAAAGTTTTTTTACGTACTAAAAGTGAAAATTATTGAAAAAAATTTTCTTTTCAAAAAAAATTTTCAAAAATTTTTCTAAGACATTTCATACAGTGAAAAATAATTTTTTTTTGCGAAGCTGTCTAATTCTTTTTGTTTGAAACTAACGTCATTAAAAATTGTCTAAGAAAGTTTTTTTACGTACTAAAAGTGAAAATTATTGAAAAGAAATTGTCTTTTCAAAAAAATTTTTCCAAGACATTTCATACAGTGAAAAATAATTTTTTTTTGCGAAACTATCCAATTCCTTTTGTTTGAAACTAACGTCATTAAAAATTGTCTAAGAAAGTTTTTTTACGTACTAAAAGTGAAAATTATTGAAAAAAATTTTCTTTTCAAAAAAAATTTTCAAAAATTTTTCTAAGACATTTCATACAGTGAAAAATAATTTTTTTTTGCGAAGCTGTCTAATTCTTTTTGTTTGAAACTAACGTCATTAAAAATTGTCTAAGAAAGTTTTTTTACGTACTAAAAGTGAAAATTATTGAAAAGAAATTGTCTTTTCAAAAAAATTTTTCCAAGACATTTCATACAGTGAAAAATAATTTTTTTTTGCGAAACTATCCAATTCTTTTTGTTTGAAACTAACGTCATTAAAAATTGTCTAAAAAAGTTTTTTTACGTACTAAAAGTGAAAATTATTGAAAAAAAATTGTCTTTTAAAAAAAATTTTTCTAAGACATTTCATACCATGAAAAATAATTTTTTTTTGCGAAACTATCCAATTCTTTTTGTTTGAAACTAACGTCATTAAAAATTGTCTAAGAAAGTTTTTTTACGTACTAAAAGTGAAAATTATTGAAAAAAACTTTCTTTTCAAAAAAAAATTTTCAAAAATTTTTCTAAGACATTTCATACAGTGAAAAATAATTTTTTTTTGCGAGCTGTCTAATTCTTTTTGTTTGAAACCAACGACATTAAAAATTGTCTAAGAAAGTTTTTTTACGTACTAAAAGTGAAAATTATTGAAAAAAAATTGTCTTTTCAAAAAAATTTTTCTAAGACATTTCATACAGTGAAAAATAATTTTTTTTTGCGAAACTATCCAATTCTTTTTGTTTGAAACTAACGTCATTAAAAATTGTCTAAGAAAGTTTTTTTACGTACTAAAAGTGAAAATTATTAAAAAAAATTTTCTTTTCAAAAAAAATTTTCAAAAATTTTTCTAATACATTTCATACAGTGAAAAATAATTTTTTTTTGCGAAACTGTCTAATTCTTTTTGTTTGAAACTAACGTCATTAAAAATTGTCTAAGAAAGTTTTTTTACGTACTAAAAGTGAAAATTATTGAAAAAAATTTTCTTTTCAAAAAAGATTTTCAAAAATTTTTCTAAGACATTTCATACAGTGAAAACTAATTTTTTTTTGCGAAACTGTCTAATTCTTTTTGTTTGAAACTAACGTCATTAAAAATTGTCTAAGAAAGTTTTTTTTACGTACTAAAAGTGAAAATTATTGAAAAAAAATTGTCTTTTCAAAAAAATTTTCTAAGACATTTCATACAGTGAAAAAAAACTTTTTTGCGAAACTATCCAATTCTTTTTGTTTGAAATTAACGTCATTGAAAATGGTCTAAAAAAGCTTTTTTACGTACTAAAAGTGAAAATTATTGAAAAGAAATTGTCTTTTCAAAAAAATTTTTCTAAGACATTCCATACAGTGAAAAATAATTTTTTTTTGCGAAACTATCCAATTCTTTTTGTTTGAAACTAACGTCATTAAAAATTGTCTAAGAAAGTTTTTTTACGTACTAAAAGTGAAAATTATTGAAAAGAAATTGTCTTTTCAAAAAAATTTCTCTAAAACATTCCATACAGTGAAAAATAATTTTTTTTTGCGAAACTATCCAATTCTTTTTGTTTGAAACTAACGTCATTAAAAATTGTCTAAGAAAGTTTTTTTACGTACTAAAAGTGAAAATTATTGAAAAAAACTTTCTTTTCAAAAAAAAATTTTCAAAAATTTTTCTAAGACATTTCATACAGTGAAAAATAATTTTTTTTTGCGAGCTGTCTAATTCTTTTTGTTTGAAACCAACGACATTAAAAATTGTCTAAGAAAGTTTTTTTACGTACTAAAAGTGAAAATTATTGAAAAAAAATTGTCTTTTCAAAAAAATTTTTCTAAGACATTTCATACAGTGAAAAATAATTTTTTTTTGCGAAACTATCCAATTCTTTTTGTTTGAAACTAACGTCATTAAAAATTGTCTAAGAAAGTTTTTTTACGTACTAAAAGTGAAAATTATTAAAAAAAATTTTCTTTTCAAAAAAAATTTTCAAAAATTTTTCTAATACATTTCATACAGTGAAAAATAATTTTTTTTTGCGAAACTGTCTAATTCTTTTTGTTTGAAACTAACGTCATTAAAAATTGTCTAAGAAAGTTTTTTTACGTACTAAAAGTGAAAATTATTGAAAAAAATTTTCTTTTCAAAAAAGATTTTCAAAAATTTTTCTAAGACATTTCATACAGTGAAAACTAATTTTTTTTTGCGAAACTGTCTAATTCTTTTTGTTTGAAACTAACGTCATTAAAAATTGTCTAAGAAAGTTTTTTTTACGTACTAAAAGTGAAAATTATTGAAAAAAAATTGTCTTTTCAAAAAAATTTTCTAAGACATTTCATACAGTGAAAAAAAACTTTTTTGCGAAACTATCCAATTCTTTTTGTTTGAAATTAACGTCATTGAAAATGGTCTAAAAAAGCTTTTTTACGTACTAAAAGTGAAAATTATTGAAAAGAAATTGTCTTTTCAAAAAAATTTTTCTAAGACATTCCATACAGTGAAAAATAATTTTTTTTTGCGAAACTATCCAATTCTTTTTGTTTGAAACTAACGTCATTAAAAATTGTCTAAGAAAGTTTTTTTACGTACTAAAAGTGAAAATTATTGAAAAGAAATTGTCTTTTCAAAAAAATTTCTCTAAAACATTCCATACAGTGAAAAATAATTTTTTTTTGCGAAACTATCCAATTCTTTTTGTTTGAAACTAACGTCATTAAAAATTGTCTAAGAAAGTTTTTTTACGTACTAAAAGTGAAAATTATTGAAAAAAAATTGTCTTTTCAAAAAAATTTTTCTGACATTTCATACAGTGAAAAATAATTTTTTTTTGCGAAACTATCCAATTCTTTTTGTTTGAAACTAACGTCATTGAAAATGGTCTAAAAAAGATTTTTTACGTACTAAAAGTGAAAATTATTGAAAAAAAATTGTCTTTTAAAAAAAATTTTTCTAACACATTTCATACAGTGAAAAATAATTTTTTTTTGCGAAACTGTCTAATTCTTTTTGTTTGAAACTAACGTCATTAAAAATTGTCTAAGAAAGTTTTTTTACGTACTAAAAGTGAAAATTATTGAAAAAAAATTGTCTTTTCAAAAAAATTTTTCTAAGACATTTCATACAGTGAAAAATAATTTTTTTTTGCGAAACTATTCAATTCTTTTTGTTTGAAACTAACGTCATTAAAAATTGTCTAAGAAAGTTTTTTTACGTACTAAAATTGAAAATCATTGAAAAAAACTTTCTTTTCAAAAAAAATTTTCAAAAATTTTTCTAAGACATTTCATACAGTGAAAAATAATTTTTTTTTGCGAAACTGTCTAATTCTTTTTGTTTGAAACTAACGTCATTAAAAATTGTCTAAGAAAGTTTTTTTACGTACTAAAAGTGAAAATTATTGAAAAAAATTTTCTTTTCAAAAAAGATTTTCAAAAATTTTTCTAAGACATTTCATACAGTGAAAACTAATTTTTTTTTGCGAAACTGTCTAATTCTTTTTGTTTGAAACTAACGTCATTAAAAATTGTCTAAGAAAGTTTTTTTTACGTACTAAAAGTGAAAATTATTGAAAAAAAATTGTCTTTTCAAAAAAATTTTCTAAGACATTTCATACAGTGAAAAAAAACTTTTTTGCGAAACTATCCAATTCTTTTTGTTTGAAATTAACGTCATTGAAAATGGTCTAAAAAAGCTTTTTTACGTACTAAAAGTGAAAATTATTGAAAAGAAATTGTCTTTTCAAAAAAATTTTTCTAAGACATTCCATACAGTGAAAAATAATTTTTTTTTGCGAAACTATCCAATTCTTTTTGTTTGAAACTAACGTCATTAAAAATTGTCTAAGAAAGTTTTTTTACGTACTAAAAGTGAAAATTATTGAAAAGAAATTGTCTTTTCAAAAAAATTTCTCTAAAACATTCCATACAGTGAAAAATAATTTTTTTTTGCGAAACTATCCAATTCTTTTTGTTTGAAACTAACGTCATTAAAAATTGTCTAAGAAAGTTTTTTTACGTACTAAAAGTGAAAATTATTGAAAAAAAATTGTCTTTTCAAAAAAATTTTTCTGACATTTCATACAGTGAAAAATAATTTTTTTTTGCGAAACTATCCAATTCTTTTTGTTTGAAACTAACGTCATTGAAAATGGTCTAAAAAAGATTTTTTACGTACTAAAAGTGAAAATTATTGAAAAAAAATTGTCTTTTAAAAAAAATTTTTCTAAGACATTTCATACAGTGAAAAATAATTTTTTTTTGCGAAACTGTCTAATTCTTTTTGTTTGAAACTAACGTCATTAAAAATTGTCTAAGAAAGTTTTTTTACGTACTAAAAGTGAAAATTATTGAAAAAAATTTTCTTTTCAAAAAAAATTTTCAAACATTTTTCTAAGACATTTCATACAGTGAAAAATAATTTTTTTTGCGAAACTGTCTAATTCTTTTTGTTTGAAACTAACGTCATTAAAAATTGTCTAAGAAAGTTTTCTTACGTACTAAAAGTGAAAATTATTGAAAAAAAATTGTCTTTTCAAAAAAAATTTTCTAAGACATTTCATACAGTGAAAAATAATTTTTTTTTGCGAAACTATCCAATTCTTTTTGTTTGAAACTAACGTCATTAAAAATTGTCTAAGAAAGTTTTTTTTACGTACTAAAAGTAAAAATTATTGAAAAAAACTTTCTTTTCAAAAAAAAATTTTCAAAAACTTTTCTAAGACATTTCATACAGTGAAAAATAATTTTTTTTTGCGAAACTGTCTAATTCTTTTTGTTTGAAACTAACGTCATTAAAAATTGTCTAAGAAAGTTTTTTTACGTACTAAAAGTGAAAATTATTGAAAAAAAATTGTTTTTTCAAAAAAAATTTTCTAAGACATTTCATACAGTGAAAAATAATTTTTTTTTGCGAAACTATCCAATTCCTTTTGTTTGAAACTAACGTCATTAAAAATTGTCTAAGAAAGTTTTTTTACGTACTAAAAGTGAAAATTATTGAAAAAAATTTTCTTTTCAAAAAAAATTTTCAAAAATTTTTCTAAGACATTTCATACAGTGAAAAATAATTTTTTTTTGCGAAGCTGTCTAATTCTTTTTGTTTGAAACTAACGTCATTAAAAATTGTCTAAGAAAGTTTTTTTACGTACTAAAAGTGAAAATTATTGAAAAGAAATTGTCTTTTCAAAAAAATTTTTCCAAGACATTTCATACAGTGAAAAATAATTTTTTTTTGCGAAACTATCCAATTCCTTTTGTTTGAAACTAACGTCATTAAAAATTGTCTAAGAAAGTTTTTTTACGTACTAAAAGTGAAAATTATTGAAAAAAATTTTCTTTTCAAAAAAAATTTTCAAAAATTTTTCTAAGACATTTCATACAGTGAAAAATAATTTTTTTTTGCGAAGCTGTCTAATTCTTTTTGTTTGAAACTAACGTCATTAAAAATTGTCTAAGAAAGTTTTTTTACGTACTAAAAGTGAAAATTATTGAAAAGAAATTGTCTTTTCAAAAAAATTTTTCCAAGACATTTCATACAGTGAAAAATAATTTTTTTTTGCGAAACTATCCAATTCTTTTTGTTTGAAACTAACGTCATTAAAAATTGTCTAAAAAAGTTTTTTTACGTACTAAAAGTGAAAATTATTGAAAAAAAATTGTCTTTTAAAAAAAATTTTTCTAAGACATTTCATACCATGAAAAATAATTTTTTTTTGCGAAACTATCCAATTCTTTTTGTTTGAAACTAACGTCATTAAAAATTGTCTAAGAAAGTTTTTTTACGTACTAAAAGTGAAAATTATTGAAAAAAACTTTCTTTTCAAAAAAAAATTTTCAAAAATTTTTCTAAGACATTTCATACAGTGAAAAATAATTTTTTTTTGCGAGCTGTCTAATTCTTTTTGTTTGAAACCAACGACATTAAAAATTGTCTAAGAAAGTTTTTTTACGTACTAAAAGTGAAAATTATTGAAAAAAAATTGTCTTTTCAAAAAAAATTTTCTAAGACATTTCATACAGTGAAAAATAATTTTTTTTTGCGAAACTATCCAATTCTTTTTGTTTGAAACTAACGTCATTAAAAATTGTCTAAGAAAGTTTTTTTTACGTACTAAAAGTAAAAATTATTGAAAAAAACTTTCTTTTCAAAAAAAAATTTTCAAAAACTTTTCTAAGACATTTCATACAGTGAAAAATAATTTTTTTTTGCGAAACTGTCTAATTCTTTTTGTTTGAAACTAACGTCATTAAAAATTGTCTAAGAAAGTTTTTTTACGTACTAAAAGTGAAAATTATTGAAAAAAAATTGTTTTTTCAAAAAAAATTTTCTAAGACATTTCATACAGTGAAAAATAATTTTTTTTTGCGAAACTATCCAATTCCTTTTGTTTGAAACTAACGTCATTAAAAATTGTCTAAGAAAGTTTTTTTACGTACTAAAAGTGAAAATTATTGAAAAAAATTTTCTTTTCAAAAAAAATTTTCAAAAATTTTTCTAAGACATTTCATACAGTGAAAAATAATTTTTTTTTGCGAAGCTGTCTAATTCTTTTTGTTTGAAACTAACGTCATTAAAAATT
Source organism: Aplidium turbinatum (assembly GCF_918807975.1). Classification (NCBI taxonomy): domain Eukaryota; kingdom Metazoa; phylum Chordata; class Ascidiacea; order Aplousobranchia; family Polyclinidae; genus Aplidium; species Aplidium turbinatum. Next base: position 740,118 of record NC_137486.1, read on the forward strand.
GTCTAAGAAAGTTTTTTTACGTACTAAAAGTGAAAATTATTGAAAAGAAATTGTCTTTTCAAAAAAATTTTTCCAAGACATTTCATACAGTGAAAAATAATTTTTTTTTGCGAAACTATCCAATTCCTTTTGTTTGAAACTAACGTCATTAAAAATTGTCTAAGAAAGTTTTTTTACGTACTAAAAGTGAAAATTATTGAAAAAAATTTTCTTTTCAAAAAAAATTTTCAAAAATTTTTCTAAGACATTTCATACAGTGAAAAATAATTTTTTTTTGCGAAGCTGTCTAATTCTTTTTGTTTGAAACTAACGTCATTAAAAATTGTCTAAGAAAGTTTTTTTACGTACTAAAAGTGAAAATTATTGAAAAGAAATTGTCTTTTCAAAAAAATTTTTCCAAGACATTTCATACAGTGAAAAATAATTTTTTTTTGCGAAACTATCCAATTCTTTTTGTTTGAAACTAACGTCATTAAAAATTGTCTAAAAAAGTTTTTTTACGTACTAAAAGTGAAAATTATTGAAAAAAAATTGTCTTTTAAAAAAAATTTTTCTAAGACATTTCATACCATGAAAAATAATTTTTTTTTGCGAAACTATCCAATTCTTTTTGTTTGAAACTAACGTCATTAAAAATTGTCTAAGAAAGTTTTTTTACGTACTAAAAGTGAAAATTATTGAAAAAAACTTTCTTTTCAAAAAAAAATTTTCAAAAATTTTTCTAAGACATTTCATACAGTGAAAAATAATTTTTTTTTGCGAGCTGTCTAATTCTTTTTGTTTGAAACCAACGACATTAAAAATTGTCTAAGAAAGTTTTTTTACGTACTAAAAGTGAAAATTATTGAAAAAAAATTGTCTTTTCAAAAAAATTTTTCTAAGACATTTCATACAGTGAAAAATAATTTTTTTTTGCGAAACTATCCAATTCTTTTTGTTTGAAACTAACGTCATTAAAAATTGTCTAATAAAGTTTTTTTACGTACTAAAATTTAAAATTATTAAAAAAAATTTTCTTTTAAAAAAAAATTTTCAAAAATTTTTCTAATACATTTCATACAGTGAAAAATAATTTTTTTTTGCGAAACTGTCTAATTCTTTTTGTTTGAAACTAACGTCATTAAAAATTGTCTAAGAAAGTTTTTTTACGTACTAAAAGTGAAAATTATTGAAAAAAATTTTCTTTTCAAAAAAGATTTTCAAAAATTTTTCTAAGACATTTCATACAGTGAAAACTAATTTTTTTTTGCGAAACTGTCTAATTCTTTTTGTTTGAAACTAACGTCATTAAAAATTGTCTAAGAAAGTTTTTTTTACGTACTAAAAGTGAAAATTATTGAAAAAAAATTGTCTTTTCAAAAAAATTTTCTAAGACATTTCATACAGTGAAAAAAAACTTTTTTGCGAAACTATCCAATTCTTTTTGTTTGAAATTAACGTCATTGAAAATGGTCTAAAAAAGCTTTTTTACGTACTAAAAGTGAAAATTATTGAAAAGAAATTGTCTTTTCAAAAAAATTTTTCTAAGACATTCCATACAGTGAAAAATAATTTTTTTTTGCGAAACTATCCAATTCTTTTTGTTTGAAACTAACGTCATTAAAAATTGTCTAAGAAAGTTTTTTTACGTACTAAAAGTGAAAATTATTGAAAAAAATTTTCTTTTCAAAAAAAATTTTCAAACATTTTTCTAAGACATTTCATACAGTGAAAAATAATTTTTTTTGCGAAACTGTCTAATTCTTTTTGTTTGAAACTAACGTCATTAAAAATTGTCTAAGAAAGTTTTCTTACGTACTAAAAGTGAAAATTATTGAAAAAAAATTGTCTTTTCAAAAAAAATTTTCTAAGACATTTCATACAGTGAAAAATAATTTTTTTTTGCGAAGCTATCCAATTCTTTTTGTTTGAAACTAACGTCATTAAAAATTGTCTAAGAAAGTTTTTTTTACGTACTAAAAGTAAAAATTATTGAAAAAAACTTTCTTTTCAAAAAAAAATTTTCAAAAATTTTTCTAAGACATTTCATACAGTGAAAAATAATTTTTTTTTGCGAAACTGTCTAATTCTTTTTGTTTGAAACTAACGTCATTAAAAATTGTCTAAGAAAGTTTTTTTACGCACTAAAAGTGAAAATTATTGAAAAAAATTTTCTTTTCAAAAAAGATTTTCAAACATTTTTCTAAGACATTTCATACAGTGAAAACTAATTTTTTTTTGCGAAACTGTCTAATTCTTTTTGTTTGAAACTAACGTCATTAAAAATTGTCTAAGAAAGTTTTTTTTACGTACTAAAAGTGAAAATTATTGAAAAAAAATTGTCTTTTCAAAAAAATTTTCTAAGACATTTCATACAGTGAAAAAAAACTTTTTTGCGAAACTATCCAATTCTTTTTGTTTGAAATTAACGTCATTGAAAATGGTCTAAAAAAGCTTTTTTACGTACTAAAAGTGAAAATTATTGAAAAGAAATTGTCTTTTCAAAACAATTTTTCTAAGACATTCCATACAGTGAAAAATAATTTTTTTTTGCGAAACTATCCAATTCTTTTTGTTTGAAACTAACGTCATTAAAAATTGTCTAAGAAAGTTTTTTTACGTACTAAAAGTGAAAATTATTGAAAAGAAATTGTCTTTTCAAAAAAATTTCTCTAAAACATTCCATACAGTGAAAAATAATTTTTTTTTGCGAAACTATCCAATTCTTTTTGTTTGAAACTAACGTCATTAAAAATTGTCTAAGAAAGTTTTTTTACGTACTAAAAGTGAAAATTATTGAAAAAAAATTGTCTTTTCAAAAAAATTTTTCTGACATTTCATACAGTGAAAAATAATTTTTTTTTGCGAAACTATCCAATTCTTTTTGTTTGAAACTAACGTCATTGAAAATGGTCTAAAAAAGATTTTTTACGTACTAAAAGTGAAAATTATTGAAAAAAAATTGTCTTTTAAAAAAAATTTTTCTAAGACATTTCATACAGTGAAAAATAATTTTTTTTTGCGAAACTGTCTAATTCTTTTTGTTTGAAACTAACGTCATTAAAAATTGTCTAAGAAAGTTTTTTTACGTACTAAAAGTGAAAATTATTGAAAAAAATTTTCTTTTCAAAAAAAATTTTCAAACATTTTTCTAAGACATTTCATACAGTGAAAAATAATTTTTTTTGCGAAACTGTCTAATTCTTTTTGTTTGAAACTAACGTCATTAAAAATTGTCTAAGAAAGTTTTCTTACGTACTAAAAGTGAAAATTATTGAAAAAAAATTGTCTTTTCAAAAAAAATTTTCTAAGACATTTCATACAGTGAAAAATAATTTTTTTTTGCGAAACTATCCAATTCTTTTTGTTTGAAACTAACGTCATTAAAAATTGTCTAAGAAAGTTTTTTTTACGTACTAAAAGTGAAAATTATTGAAAAAAACTTTCTTTTCAAAAAAAAATTTTCAAAAACTTTTCTAAGACATTTCATACAGTGAAAAATAATTTTTTTTTGCGAAACTGTCTAATTCTTTTTGTTTGAAACTAACGTCATTAAAAATTGTCTAAGAAAGTTTTTTTACGTACTAAAAGTGAAAATTATTGAAAAAAAATTGTTTTTTCAAAAAAAATTTTCTAAGACATTTCATACAGTGAAAAATAATTTTTTTTTGCGAAACTATCCAATTCCTTTTGTTTGAAACTAACGTCATTAAAAATTGTCTAAGAAAGTTTTTTTACGTACTAAAAGTGAAAATTATTGAAAAAAATTTTCTTTTCAAAAAAAATTTTCAAAAATTTTTCTAAGACATTTCATACAGTGAAAAATAATTTTTTTTTGCGAAGCTGTCTAATTCTTTTTGTTTGAAACTAACGTCATTAAAAATTGTCTAAGAAAGTTTTTTTACGTACTAAAAGTGAAAATTATTGAAAAGAAATTGTCTTTTCAAAAAAATTTTTCCAAGACATTTCATACAGTGAAAAATAATTTTTTTTTGCGAAACTATCCAATTCCTTTTGTTTGAAACTAACGTCATTAAAAATTGTCTAAGAAAGTTTTTTTACGTACTAAAAGTGAAAATTATTGAAAAAAATTTTCTTTTCAAAAAAAATTTTCAAAAATTTTTCTAAGACATTTCATACAGTGAAAAATAATTTTTTTTTGCGAAGCTGTCTAATTCTTTTTGTTTGAAACTAACGTCATTAAAAATTGTCTAAGAAAGTTTTTTTACGTACTAAAAGTGAAAATTATTGAAAAGAAATTGTCTTTTCAAAAAAATTTTTCCAAGACATTTCATACAGTGAAAAATAATTTTTTTTTGCGAAACTATCCAATTCTTTTTGTTTGAAACTAACGTCATTAAAAATTGTCTAAAAAAGTTTTTTTACGTACTAAAAGTGAAAATTATTGAAAAAAAATTGTCTTTTAAAAAAAATTTTTCTAAGACATTTCATACCATGAAAAATAATTTTTTTTTGCGAAACTATCCAATTCTTTTTGTTTGAAACTAACGTCATTAAAAATTGTCTAAGAAAGTTTTTTTACGTACTAAAAGTGAAAATTATTGAAAAAAACTTTCTTTTCAAAAAAAAATTTTCAAAAATTTTTCTAAGACATTTCATACAGTGAAAAATAATTTTTTTTTGCGAGCTGTCTAATTCTTTTTGTTTGAAACCAACGACATTAAAAATTGTCTAAGAAAGTTTTTTTACGTACTAAAAGTGAAAATTATTGAAAAAAAATTGTCTTTTCAAAAAAATTTTTCTAAGACATTTCATACAGTGAAAAATAATTTTTTTTTGCGAAACTATCCAATTCTTTTTGTTTGAAACTAACGTCATTAAAAATTGTCTAAGAAAGTTTTTTTACGTACTAAAAGTGAAAATTATTAAAAAAAATTTTCTTTTCAAAAAAAATTTTCAAAAATTTTTCTAATACATTTCATACAGTGAAAAATAATTTTTTTTTGCGAAACTGTCTAATTCTTTTTGTTTGAAACTAACGTCATTAAAAATTGTCTAAGAAAGTTTTTTTACGTACTAAAAGTGAAAATTATTGAAAAAAATTTTCTTTTCAAAAAAGATTTTCAAAAATTTTTCTAAGACATTTCATACAGTGAAAACTAATTTTTTTTTGCGAAACTGTCTAATTCTTTTTGTTTGAAACTAACGTCATTAAAAATTGTCTAAGAAAGTTTTTTTTACGTACTAAAAGTGAAAATTATTGAAAAAAAATTGTCTTTTCAAAAAAATTTTCTAAGACATTTCATACAGTGAAAAAAAACTTTTTTGCGAAACTATCCAATTCTTTTTGTTTGAAATTAACGTCATTGAAAATGGTCTAAAAAAGCTTTTTTACGTACTAAAAGTGAAAATTATTGAAAAGAAATTGTCTTTTCAAAAAAATTTTTCTAAGACATTCCATACAGTGAAAAATAATTTTTTTTTGCGAAACTATCCAATTCTTTTTGTTTGAAACTAACGTCATTAAAAATTGTCTAAGAAAGTTTTTTTACGTACTAAAAGTGAAAATTATTGAAAAGAAATTGTCTTTTCAAAAAAATTTCTCTAAAACATTCCATACAGTGAAAAATAATTTTTTTTTGCGAAACTATCCAATTCTTTTTGTTTGAAACTAACGTCATTAAAAATTGTCTAAGAAAGTTTTTTTACGTACTAAAAGTGAAAATTATTGAAAAAAAATTGTCTTTTCAAAAAAATTTTTCTGACATTTCATACAGTGAAAAATAATTTTTTTTTGCGAAACTATCCAATTCTTTTTGTTTGAAACTAACGTCATTGAAAATGGTCTAAAAAAGATTTTTTACGTACTAAAAGTGAAAATTATTGAAAAAAAATTGTCTTTAAAAAAAAATTTTTCTAACACATTTCATACAGTGAAAAATAATTTTTTTTTGCGAAACTGTCTAATTCTTTTTGTTTGAAACTAACGTCATTAAAAATTGTCTAAGAAAGTTTTTTTACGTACTAAAAGTGAAAATTATTGAAAAAAAATTGTCTTTTCAAAAAAATTTTTCTAAGACATTTCATACAGTGAAAAATAATTTTTTTTTGCGAAACTATTCAATTCTTTTTGTTTGAAACTAACGTCATTAAAAATTGTCTAAGAAAGTTTTTTTACGTACTAAAATTGAAAATCATTGAAAAAAACTTTCTTTTCAAAAAAAATTTTCAAAAATTTTTCTAAGACATTTCATACAGTGAAAAATAATTTTTTTTTGCGAAACTGTCTAATTCTTTTTGTTTGAAACTAACGTCATTAAAAATTGTCTAAGAAAGTTTTTTTACGTACTAAAAGTGAAAATTATTGAAAAAAATTTTCTTTTCAAAAAAGATTTTCAAAAATTTTTCTAAGACATTTCATACAGTGAAAACTAATTTTTTTTTGCGAAACTGTCTAATTCTTTTTGTTTGAAACTAACGTCATTAAAAATTGTCTAAGAAAGTTTTTTTTACGTACTAAAAGTGAAAATTATTGAAAAAAAATTGTCTTTTCAAAAAAATTTTCTAAGACATTTCATACAGTGAAAAAAAACTTTTTTGCGAAACTATCCAATTCTTTTTGTTTGAAATTAACGTCATTGAAAATGGTCTAAAAAAGCTTTTTTACGTACTAAAAGTGAAAATTATTGAAAAGAAATTGTCTTTTCAAAAAAATTTTTCTAAGACATTCCATACAGTGAAAAATAATTTTTTTTTGCGAAACTATCCAATTCTTTTTGTTTGAAACTAACGTCATTAAAAATTGTCTAAGAAAGTTTTTTTACGTACTAAAAGTGAAAATTATTGAAAAGAAATTGTCTTTTCAAAAAAATTTCTCTAAAACATTCCATACAGTGAAAAATAATTTTTTTTTGCGAAACTATCCAATTCTTTTTGTTTGAAACTAACGTCATTAAAAATTGTCTAAGAAAGTTTTTTTACGTACTAAAAGTGAAAATTATTGAAAAAAAATTGTCTTTTCAAAAAAATTTTTCTGACATTTCATACAGTGAAAAATAATTTTTTTTTGCGAAACTATCCAATTCTTTTTGTTTGAAACTAACGTCATTGAAAATGGTCTAAAAAAGATTTTTTACGTACTAAAAGTGAAAATTATTGAAAAAAAATTGTCTTTTAAAAAAAATTTTTCTAACACATTTCATACAGTGAAAAATAATTTTTTTTTGCGAAACTGTCTAATTCTTTTTGTTTGAAACTAACGTCATTAAAAATTGTCTAAGAAAGTTTTTTTACGTACTAAAAGTGAAAATTATTGAAAAAAAATTGTCTTTTCAAAAAAATTTTTCTAAGACATTTCATACAGTGAAAAATAATTTTTTTTTGCGAAACTATTCAATTCTTTTTGTTTGAAACTAACGTCATTAAAAATTGTCTAAGAAAGTTTTTTTACGTACTAAAATTGAAAATCATTGAAAAAAACTTTCTTTTCAAAAAAAATTTTCAAAAATTTTTCTAAGACATTTCATACAGTGAAAAATAATTTTTTTTTGCGAAACTGTCTAATTCTTTTTGTTTGAAACTAACGTCATTAAAAATTGTCTAAGAAAGTTTTTTTACGTACTAAAAGTGAAAATTATTGAAAAAAACTTTCTTTTCAAAAAAAATTTTCAAACATTTTTCTAAGACATTTCATACAGTGAAAAATAATTTTTTTTGCGAAACTGTCTAATTCTTTTTGTTTGAAACTAACGTCATTAAAAATTGTCTAAGAAAGTTTTCTTACGTACTAAAAGTGAAAATTATTGAAAAGAAATTGTCTTTTCAAAAAAATTTTTCTAAGACATTTCATACAGTGAAAAATAATTTTTTTTTGCGAAACTATCCAATTCTTTTTGTTTGAAACTAACGTCATTAAAAATTCTCTAAGAAAGTTTTTTTACGTACTAAAAGTGAAAATTATTGAAAAAAACTTTCTTTTCAAAAAAAAATTTTCAAAAATTTTTCTAAGACATTTCATACAGTGAAAAATAATTTTTTTTTGCGAAACTGTCTAATTCTTTTTGTTTGAAATTAACGTCATTAAAAATTGTCTAAGAAAGCTTTTTTACGTACTAAAAGTGAAAATTATTGAAAAAAAATTGTCTTTTCAAAAAAATTTTTCCAAGACATTTCATACAGTGAAAAATAATTTTTTTTTGCGAAACTATCCAATTCTTTTTGTTTGAAACTAACGTCATTAAAAATTGTCTAAGAAAGTTTTTTTACGTACTAAAAGTGAAAATTATTGAAAAAAATTGTCTTTTCAAAAAAAATTTTCAAAAATTTTTCTAAGACATTTCATACAGTGAAAAATAATTTTTTTTTGCGAAACTGTCTAATTCTTTTTGTTTGAAACTAACGTCATTAAAAATTGTCTAAGAAAGTTTTTTTTACATACTAAAAGTGAAAATTATTGAAAAAAAATTGTCTTTTCAAAAAAATTTTTCTAAGACATTTCATACCATGAAAAATAATTTTTTTTTGCGAAACTATCCAATTCTTTTTGTTTGAAACTAACGTCATTAAAAATTGTCTAAGAAAGTTTTTTTACGTACTAAAAGTGAAAATTATTGAAAAAAACTTTCTTTTCAAAAAAAAATTTTCAAAAATTTTTCTAAGACATTTCATACAGTGAAAAATAATTTTTTTTTGCGAAACTGTCTAATTCTTTTTGTTTGAAACTAACGTCATTAAAAATTGTCTAAGAAAGTTTTTTTACGTACTAAAAGTGAAAATTATTGAAAAAAATTTTCTTTTCAAAAAAGATTTTCAAAAATTTTTCTAAGACATTTCATACAGTGAAAACTAATTTTTTTTTGCGAAACTGTCTAATTCTTTTTGTTTGAAACTAACGTCATTAAAAATTGTCTAAGAAAGTTTTTTTTACATACTAAAAGTGAAAATTATTGAAAAAAAATTGTCTTTTCAAAAAAATTTTTCTAAGACATTTCATACCATGAAAAATAATTTTTTTTTGCGAAACTATCCAATTCTTTTTGTTTGAAACTAACGTCATTAAAAATTGTCTAAGAAAGTTTTTTTACGTACTAAAAGTGAAAATTATTGAAAAAAACATTCTTTTCAAAAAAAAATTTTCAAAAATTTTTCTAAGACATTTCATACAGTGAAAAATAATTTTTTTTTGCGAAACTGTCTAATTCTTTTTGTTTGAAACCAACGACATTAAAAATTGTCTAAGAAAGTTTTTTTACGTACTAAAAGTGAAAATTATTGAAAAAAAATTGTCTTTTCAAAAAAATTTTCTAAGACATTTCATACAGTGAAAAATAATTTTTTTTTGCGAAACTATCCAATTCTTTTTGTTTGAAACTAACGTCATTAAAAATTGTCTAAGAAAGTTTTTTTACGTACTAAAAGTGAAAATTATTGAAAAAAATTTTCTTTTCAAAAAAAATTTTCAAAAATTTTTCTAATACATTTCATACAGTGAAAAATAATTTTTTTTTGCGAAACTGTCTAATTCTTTTTGTTTGAAACTAACGTCATTAAAAATTGTCTAAGAAAGTTTTTTTACGTACTAAAAGTGAAAATTATTGAAAAAAATTTTCTTTTCAAAAAAGATTTTCAAAAATTTTTCTAAGACATTTCATACAGTGAAAACTAATTTTTTTTTGCGAAACTGTCTAATTCTTTTTGTTTGAAACTAACGTCATTAAAAATTGTCTAAGAAAGTTTTTTTTACGTACTAAAAGTGAAAATTATTGAAAAAAAATTGTCTTTTCAAAAAAATTTTCTAAGACATTTCATACAGTGAAAAAAAACTTTTTTGCGAAACTATCCAATTCTTTTTGTTTGAAATTAACGTCATTGAAAATGGTCTAAAAAAGCTTTTTTACGTACTAAAAGTGAAAATTATTGAAAAGAAATTGTCTTTTCAAAAAAATTTTTCTAAGACATTCCATACAGTGAAAAATAATTTTTTTTTGCGAAACTATCCAATTCTTTTTGTTTGAAACTAACGTCATTAAAAATTGTCTAAGAAAGTTTTTTTACGTACTAAAAGTGAAAATTATTGAAAAGAAATTGTCTTTTCAAAAAAATTTCTCTAAAACATTCCATACAGTGAAAAATAATTTTTTTTTGCGAAACTATCCAATTCTTTTTGTTTGAAACTAACGTCATTAAAAATTGTCTAAGAAAGTTTTTTTACGTACTAAAAGTGAAAATTATTGAAAAAAAATTGTCTTTTCAAAAAAATTTTTCTGACATTTCATACAGTGAAAAATAATTTTTTTTTGCGAAACTATCCAATTCTTTTTGTTTGAAACTAACGTCATTGAAAATGGTCTAAAAAAGATTTTTTACGTACTAAAAGTGAAAATTATTGAAAAAAAATTGTCTTTTAAAAAAAATTTTTCTAACACATTTCATACAGTGAAAAATAATTTTTTTTTGCGAAACTGTCTAATTCTTTTTGTTTGAAACTAACGTCATTAAAAATTGTCTAAGAAAGTTTTTTTACGTACTAAAAGTGAAAATTATTGAAAAAAATTTTCTTTTCAAAAAAAATTTTCAAACATTTTTCTAAGACATTTCATACAGTGAAAAATAATTTTTTTTGCGAAACTGTCTAATTCTTTTTGTTTGAAACTAACGTCATTAAAAATTGTCTAAGAAAGTTTTCTTACGTACTAAAAGTGAAAATTATTGAAAAAAAATTGTCTTTTCAAAAAAAATTTTCTAAGACATTTCATACAGTGAAAAATAATTTTTTTTTGCGAAACTATCCAATTCTTTTTGTTTGAAACTAACGTCATTAAAAATTGTCTAAGAAAGTTTTTTTTACGTACTAAAAGTAAAAATTATTGAAAAAAACTTTCTTTTCAAAAAAAAATTTTCAAAAATTTTTCTAAGACATTTCATACAGTGAAAAATAATTTTTTTTTGCGAAACTGTCTAATTCTTTTTGTTTGAAACTAACGTCATTAAAAATTGTCTAAGAAAGTTTTTTTACGTACTAAAAGTGAAAATTATTGAAAAAAATTTTCTTTTCAAAAAAGATTTTCAAAAATTTTTCTAAGACATTTCATACAGTGAAAAATAATTTTTTTTTGCGAAACTGTCTAATTCTTTTTGTTTGAAACTAACGTCATTAAAAATTGTCTAAGAAAGTTTTTTTACGTACTAAAAGTGAAAATTATTGAAAAAAATTTTCTTTTCAAAAAAGATTTTCAAAAATTTTTCTAAGACATTTCATACAGTGAAAACTAATTTTTTTTTGCGAAACTGTCTAATTCTTTTTGTTTGAAACTAACGTCATTAAAAATTGTCTAAGAAAGTTTTTTTTACATACTAAAAGTGAAAATTATTGAAAAAAAATTGTCTTTTCAAAAAAATTTTTCTAAGACATTTCATACCATGAAAAATAATTTTTTTTTGCGAAACTATCCAATTCTTTTTGTTTGAAACTAACGTCATTAAAAATTGTCTAAGAAAGTTTTTTTACGTACTAAAAGTGAAAATTATTGAAAAAAACTTTCTTTTCAAAAAAAAATTTTCAAAAATTTTTCTAAGACATTTCATACAGTGAAAAATAATTTTTTTTTGCGAAACTGTCTAATTCTTTTTGTTTGAAACCAACGACATTAAAAATTGTCTAAGAAAGTTTTTTTACGTACTAAAAGTGAAAATTATTGAAAAAAAATTGTCTTTTCAAAAAAATTTTCTAAGACATTTCATACAGTGAAAAATAATTTTTTTTTGCGAAACTATCCAATTCTTTTTGTTTGAAACTAACGTCATTAAAAATTGTCTAAGAAAGTTTTTTTACGTACTAAAAGTGAAAATTATTGAAAAAAATTTTCTTTTCAAAAAAAATTTTCAAAAATTTTTCTAATACATTTCATACAGTGAAAAATAATTTTTTTTTGCGAAACTGTCTAATTCTTTTTGTTTGAAACTAACGTCATTAAAAATTGTCTAAGAAAGTTTTTTTACGTACTAAAAGTGAAAATTATTGAAAAAAATTTTCTTTTCAAAAAAGATTTTCAAAAATTTTTCTAAGACATTTCATACAGTGAAAACTAATTTTTTTTTGCGAAACTGTCTAATTCTTTTTGTTTGAAACTAACGTCATTAAAAATTGTCTAAGAAAGTTTTTTTTACGTACTAAAAGTGAAAATTATTGAAAAAAAATTGTCTTTTCAAAAAAATTTTCTAAGACATTTCATACAGTGAAAAAAAACTTTTTTGCGAAACTATCCAATTCTTTTTGTTTGAAATTAACGTCATTGAAAATGGTCTAAAAAAGCTTTTTTACGTACTAAAAGTGAAAATTATTGAAAAGAAATTGTCTTTTCAAAAAAATTTTTCTAAGACATTCCATACAGTGAAAAATAATTTTTTTTTGCGAAACTATCCAATTCTTTTTGTTTGAAACTAACGTCATTAAAAATTGTCTAAGAAAGTTTTTTTACGTACTAAAAGTGAAAATTATTGAAAAGAAATTGTCTTTTCAAAAAAATTTCTCTAAAACATTCCATACAGTGAAAAATAATTTTTTTTTGCGAAACTATCCAATTCTTTTTGTTTGAAACTAACGTCATTAAAAATTGTCTAAGAAAGTTTTTTTACGTACTAAAAGTGAAAATTATTGAAAAAAAATTGTCTTTTCAAAAAAATTTTTCTGACATTTCATACAGTGAAAAATAATTTTTTTTTGCGAAACTATCCAATTCTTTTTGTTTGAAACTAACGTCATTGAAAATGGTCTAAAAAAGATTTTTTACGTACTAAAAGTGAAAATTATTGAAAAAAAATTGTCTTTTAAAAAAAATTTTTCTAACACATTTCATACAGTGAAAAATAATTTTTTTTTGCGAAACTGTCTAATTCTTTTTGTTTGAAACTAACGTCATTAAAAATTGTCTAAGAAAGTTTTTTTACGTACTAAAAGTGAAAATTATTGAAAAAAATTTTCTTTTCAAAAAAAATTTTCAAACATTTTTCTAAGACATTTCATACAGTGAAAAATAATTTTTTTTGCGAAACTGTCTAATTCTTTTTGTTTGAAACTAACGTCATTAAAAATTGTCTAAGAAAGTTTTCTTACGTACTAAAAGTGAAAATTATTGAAAAAAAATTGTCTTTTCAAAAAAAATTTTCTAAGACATTTCATACAGTGAAAAATAATTTTTTTTTGCGAAACTATCCAATTCTTTTTGTTTGAAACTAACGTCATTAAAAATTGTCTAAGAAAGTTTTTTTTACGTACTAAAAGTAAAAATTATTGAAAAAAACTTTCTTTTCAAAAAAAAATTTTCAAAAATTTTTCTAAGACATTTCATACAGTGAAAAATAATTTTTTTTTGCGAAACTGTCTAATTCTTTTTGTTTGAAACTAACGTCATTAAAAATTGTCTAAGAAAGTTTTTTTACGTACTAAAAGTGAAAATTATTGAAAAAAATTTTCTTTTCAAAAAAGATTTTCAAAAATTTTTCTAAGACATTTCATACAGTGAAAACTAATTTTTTTTTGCGAAACTGTCTAATTCTTTTTGTTTGAAACTAACGTCATTAAAAATTGTCTAAGAAAGTTTTTTTTACGTACTAAAAGTGAAAATTATTGAAAAAAAATTGTCTTTTCAAAAAAATTTTCTAAGACATTTCATACAGTGAAAAAAAACTTTTTTGCGAAACTATCCAATTCTTTTTGTTTGAAATTAACGTCATTGAAAATGGTCTAAAAAAGCTTTTTTACGTACTAAAAGTGAAAATTATTGAAAAGAAATTGTCTTTTCAAAAAAATTTTTCTAAGACATTCCATACAGTGAAAAATAATTTTTTTTTGCGAAACTATCCAATTCTTTTTGTTTGAAACTAACGTCATTAAAAATTGTCTAAGAAAGTTTTTTTACGTACTAAAAGTGAAAATTATTGAAAAGAAATTGTCTTTTCAAAAAAATTTCTCTAAAACATTCCATACAGTGAAAAATAATTTTTTTTTGCGAAACTATCCAATTCTTTTTGTTTGAAACTAACGTCATTAAAAATTGTCTAAGAAAGTTTTTTTACGTACTAAAAGTGAAAATTATTGAAAAAAAATTGTCTTTTCAAAAAAATTTTTCTGACATTTCATACAGTGAAAAATAATTTTTTTTTGCGAAACTATCCAATTCTTTTTGTTTGAAACTAACGTCATTGAAAATGGTCTAAAAAAGATTTTTTACGTACTAAAAGTGAAAATTATTGAAAAAAAATTGTCTTTTAAAAAAAATTTTTCTAAGACATTTCATACAGTGAAAAATAATTTTTTTTTGCGAAACTGTCTAATTCTTTTTGTTTGAAACTAACGTCATTAAAAATTGTCTAAGAAAGTTTTTTTACGTACTAAAAGTGAAAATTATTGAAAAAAATTTTCTTTTCAAAAAAAATTTTCAAACATTTTTCTAAGACATTTCATACAGTGAAAAATAATTTTTTTTGCGAAACTGTCTAATTCTTTTTGTTTGAAACTAACGTCATTAAAAATTGTCTAAGAAAGTTTTCTTACGTACTAAAAGTGAAAATTATTGAAAAAAAATTGTCTTTTCAAAAAAAATTTTCTAAGACATTTCATACAGTGAAAAATAATTTTTTTTTGCGAAACTATCCAATTCTTTTTGTTTGAAACTAACGTCATTAAAAATTGTCTAAGAAAGTTTTTTTTACGTACTAAAAGTAAAAATTATTGAAAAAAACTTTCTTTTCAAAAAAAAATTTTCAAAAATTTTTCTAAGACATTTCATACAGTGAAAAATAATTTTTTTTTGCGAAACTGTCTAATTCTTTTTGTTTGAAACTAACGTCATTAAAAATTGTCTAAGAAAGTTTTTTTTACATACTAAAAGTGAAAATTATTGAAAAAAAATTGTCTTTTCAAAAAAATTTTTCTAAGACATTTCATACCATGAAAAATAATTTTTTTTTGCGAAACTATCCAATTCTTTTTGTTTGAAACTAACGTCATTAAAAATTGTCTAAGAAAGTTTTTTTACGTACTAAAAGTGAAAATTATTGAAAAAAACTTTCTTTTCAAAAAAAAATTTTCAAAAATTTTTCTAAGACATTTCATACAGTGAAAAATAATTTTTTTTTGCGAAACTGTCTAATTCTTTTTGTTTGAAACTAACGACATTAAAAATTGTCTAAGAAAGTTTTTTTACGTACTAAAAGTGAAAATTATTGAAAAAAAATTGTCTTTTCAAAAAAATTTTTCTAAGACATTTCATACAGTGAAAAATAATTTTTTTTTGCGAAACTATCCAATTCTTTTTGTTTGAAACTAACGTCATTAAAAATTGTCTAAGAAAGTTTTTTTACGTACTAAAAGTGAAAATTATTGAAAAAAATTTTCTTTTCAAAAAAAATTTTCAAAAATTTTTCTAATACATTTCATACAGTGAAAAATAATTTTTTTTTGCGAAACTGTCTAATTCTTTTTGTTTGAAACTAACGTCATTAAAAATTGTCTAAGAAAGTTTTTTTACGTACTAAAAGTGAAAATTATTGAAAAAAATTTTCTTTTCAAAAAAGATTTTCAAAAATTTTTCTAAGACATTTCATACAGTGAAAACTAATTTTTTTTTGCGAAACTGTCTAATTCTTTTTGTTTGAAACTAACGTCATTAAAAATTGTCTAAGAAAGTTTTTTTTACGTACTAAAAGTGAAAATTATTGAAAAAAAATTGTCTTTTCAAAAAAATTTTCTAAGACATTTCATACAGTGAAAAAAAACTTTTTTGCGAAACTATCCAATTCTTTTTGTTTGAAATTAACGTCATTGAAAATGGTCTAAAAAAGCTTTTTTACGTACTAAAAGTGAAAATTATTGAAAAGAAATTGTCTTTTCAAAAAAATTTTTCTAAGACATTCCATACAGTGAAAAATAATTTTTTTTTGCGAAACTATCCAATTCTTTTTGTTTGAAACTAACGTCATTAAAAATTGTCTAAGAAAGTTTTTTTACGTACTAAAAGTGAAAATTATTGAAAAGAAATTGTCTTTTCAAAAAAATTTCTCTAAAACATTCCATACAGTGAAAAATAATTTTTTTTTGCGAAACTATCCAATTCTTTTTGTTTGAAACTAACGTCATTAAAAATTGTCTAAGAAAGTTTTTTTACGTACTAAAAGTGAAAATTATTGAAAAAAAATTGTCTTTTCAAAAAAATTTTTCTGACATTTCATACAGTGAAAAATAATTTTTTTTTGCGAAACTATCCAATTCTTTTTGTTTGAAACTAACGTCATTGAAAATGGTCTAAAAAAGATTTTTTACGTACTAAAAGTGAAAATTATTGAAAAAAAATTGTCTTTTAAAAAAAATTTTTCTAAGACATTTCATACAGTGAAAAATAATTTTTTTTTGCGAAACTGTCTAATTCTTTTTGTTTGAAACTAACGTCATTAAAAATTGTCTAAGAAAGTTTTTTTACGTACTAAAAGTGAAAATTATTGAAAAAAATTTTCTTTTCAAAAAAAATTTTCAAACATTTTTCTAAGACATTTCATACAGTGAAAAATAATTTTTTTTGCGAAACTGTCTAATTCTTTTTGTTTGAAACTAACGTCATTAAAAATTGTCTAAGAAAGTTTTCTTACGTACTAAAAGTGAAAATTATTGAAAAAAAATTGTCTTTTCAAAAAAAATTTTCTAAGACATTTCATACAGTGAAAAATAATTTTTTTTTGCGAAACTATCCAATTCTTTTTGTTTGAAACTAACGTCATTAAAAATTGTCTAAGAAAGTTTTTTTTACGTACTAAAAGTAAAAATTATTGAAAAAAACTTTCTTTTCAAAAAAAAATTTTCAAAAATTTTTCTAAGACATTTCATACAGTGAAAAATAATTTTTTTTTGCGAAACTGTCTAATTCTTTTTGTTTGAAACTAACGTCATTAAAAATTGTCTAAGAAAGTTTTTTTTACATACTAAAAGTGAAAATTATTGAAAAAAAATTGTCTTTTCAAAAAAATTTTTCTAAGACATTTCATACCATGAAAAATAATTTTTTTTTGCGAAACTATCCAATTCTTTTTGTTTGAAACTAACGTCATTAAAAATTGTCTAAGAAAGTTTTTTTACGTACTAAAAGTGAAAATTATTGAAAAAAACTTTCTTTTCAAAAAAAAATTTTCAAAAATTTTTCTAAGACATTTCATACAGTGAAAAATAATTTTTTTTTGCGAAACTGTCTAATTCTTTTTGTTTGAAACTAACGACATTAAAAATTGTCTAAGAAAGTTTTTTTACGTACTAAAAGTGAAAATTATTGAAAAAAAATTGTCTTTTCAAAAAAATTTTTCTAAGACATTTCATACAGTGAAAAATAATTTTTTTTTGCGAAACTATCCAATTCTTTTTGTTTGAAACTAACGTCATTAAAAATTGTCTAAGAAAGTTTTTTTACGTACTAAAAGTGAAAATTATTGAAAAAAATTTTCTTTTCAAAAAAAATTTTCAAAAATTTTTCTAATACATTTCATACAGTGAAAAATAATTTTTTTTTGCGAAACTGTCTAATTCTTTTTGTTTGAAACTAACGTCATTAAAAATTGTCTAAGAAAGTTTTTTTACGTACTAAAAGTGAAAATTATTGAAAAAAATTTTCTTTTCAAAAAAGATTTTCAAAAATTTTTCTAAGACATTTCATACAGTGAAAACTAATTTTTTTTTGCGAAACTGTCTAATTCTTTTTGTTTGAAACTAACGTCATTAAAAATTGTCTAAGAAAGTTTTTTTTACGTACTAAAAGTGAAAATTATTGAAAAAAAATTGTCTTTTCAAAAAAATTTTCTAAGACATTTCATACAGTGAAAAAAAACTTTTTTGCGAAACTATCCAATTCTTTTTGTTTGAAATCAACGTCATTGAAAATGGTCTAAAAAAGCTTTTTTACGTACTAAAAGTGAAAATTATTGAAAAGAAATTGTCTTTTCAAAAAAATTTTTCTAAGACATTCCATACAGTGAAAAATAATTTTTTTTTGCGAAACTATCCAATTCTTTTTGTTTGAAACTAACGTCATTAAAAATTGTCTAAGAAAGTTTTTTTACGTACTAAAAGTGAAAATTATTGAAAAGAAATTGTCTTTTCAAAAAAATTTCTCTAAAACATTCCATACAGTGAAAAATAATTTTTTTTTGCGAAACTATCCAATTCTTTTTGTTTGAAACTAACGTCATTAAAAATTGTCTAAGAAAGTTTTTTTACGTACTAAAAGTGAAAATTATTGAAAAAAAATTGTCTTTTCAAAAAAATTTTTCTGACATTTCATACAGTGAAAAATAATTTTTTTTTGCGAAACTATCCAATTCTTTTTGTTTGAAACTAACGTCATTGAAAATGGTCTAAAAAAGATTTTTTACGTACTAAAAGTGAAAATTATTGAAAAAAAATTGTCTTTTAAAAAAAATTTTTCTAAGACATTTCATACAGTGAAAAATAATTTTTTTTTGCGAAACTGTCTAATTCTTTTTGTTTGAAACTAACGTCATTAAAAATTGTCTAAGAAAGTTTTTTTACGTACTAAAAGTGAAAATTATTGAAAAAAATTTTCTTTTCAAAAAAAATTTTCAAACATTTTTCTAAGACATTTCATACAGTGAAAAATAATTTTTTTTGCGAAACTGTCTAATTCTTTTTGTTTGAAACTAACGTCATTAAAAATTGTCTAAGAAAGTTTTCTTACGTACTAAAAGTGAAAATTATTGAAAAAAAATTGTCTTTTCAAAAAAAATTTTCTAAGACATTTCATACAGTGAAAAATAATTTTTTTTTGCGAAGCTATCCAATTCTTTTTGTTTGAAACTAACGTCATTAAAAATTGTCTAAGAAAGTTTTTTTTACGTACTAAAAGTAAAAATTATTGAAAAAAACTTTCTTTTCAAAAAAAAATTTTCAAAAATTTTTCTAAGACATTTCATACAGTGAAAAATAATTTTTTTTTGCGAAACTGTCTAATTCTTTTTGTTTGAAACTAACGTCATTAAAAATTGTCTAAGAAAGTTTTTTTACGCACTAAAAGTGAAAATTATTGAAAAAAATTTTCTTTTCAAAAAAGATTTTCAAACATTTTTCTAAGACATTTCATACAGTGAAAACTAATTTTTTTTTGCGAAACTGTCTAATTCTTTTTGTTTGAAACTAACGTCATTAAAAATTGTCTAAGAAAGTTTTTTTTACGTACTAAAAGTGAAAATTATTGAAAAAAAATTGTCTTTTCAAAAAAATTTTCTAAGACATTTCATACAGTGAAAAAAAACTTTTTTGCGAAACTATCCAATTCTTTTTGTTTGAAATTAACGTCATTGAAAATGGTCTAAAAAAGCTTTTTTACGTACTAAAAGTGAAAATTATTGAAAAGAAATTGTCTTTTCAAAACAATTTTTCTAAGACATTCCATACAGTGAAAAATAATTTTTTTTTGCGAAACTATCCAATTCTTTTTGTTTGAAACTAACGTCATTAAAAATTGTCTAAGAAAGTTTTTTTACGTACTAAAAGTGAAAATTATTGAAAAGAAATTGTCTTTTCAAAAAAATTTCTCTAAAACATTCCATACAGTGAAAAATAATTTTTTTTTGCGAAACTATCCAATTCTTTTTGTTTGAAACTAACGTCATTAAAAATTGTCTAAGAAAGTTTTTTTACGTACTAAAAGTGAAAATTATTGAAAAAAAATTGTCTTTTCAAAAAAATTTTTCTGACATTTCATACAGTGAAAAATAATTTTTTTTTGCGAAACTATCCAATTCTTTTTGTTTGAAACTAACGTCATTGAAAATGGTCTAAAAAAGATTTTTTACGTACTAAAAGTGAAAATTATTGAAAAAAAATTGTCTTTTAAAAAAAATTTTTCTAAGACATTTCATACAGTGAAAAATAATTTTTTTTTGCGAAACTGTCTAATTCTTTTTGTTTGAAACTAACGTCATTAAAAATTGTCTAAGAAAGTTTTTTTACGTACTAAAAGTGAAAATTATTGAAAAAAATTTTCTTTTCAAAAAAAATTTTCAAACATTTTTCTAAGACATTTCATACAGTGAAAAATAATTTTTTTTGCGAAACTGTCTAATTCTTTTTGTTTGAAACTAACGTCATTAAAAATTGTCTAAGAAAGTTTTCTTACGTACTAAAAGTGAAAATTATTGAAAAAAAATTGTCTTTTCAAAAAAAATTTTCTAAGACATTTCATACAGTGAAAAATAATTTTTTTTTGCGAAGCTATCCAATTCTTTTTGTTTGAAACTAACGTCATTAAAAATTGTCTAAGAAAGTTTTTTTTACGTACTAAAAGTAAAAATTATTGAAAAAAACTTTCTTTTCAAAAAAAAATTTTCAAAAATTTTTCTAAGACATTTCATACAGTGAAAAATAATTTTTTTTTGCGAAACTGTCTAATTCTTTTTGTTTGAAACTAACGTCATTAAAAATTGTCTAAGAAAGTTTTTTTACGCACTAAAAGTGAAAATTATTGAAAAAAATTTTCTTTTCAAAAAAGATTTTCAAACATTTTTCTAAGACATTTCATACAGTGAAAACTAATTTTTTTTTGCGAAACTGTCTAATTCTTTTTGTTTGAAACTAACGTCATTAAAAATTGTCTAAGAAAGTTTTTTTTACGTACTAAAAGTGAAAATTATTGAAAAAAAATTGTCTTTTCAAAAAAATTTTCTAAGACATTTCATACAGTGAAAAAAAACTTTTTTGCGAAACTATCCAATTCTTTTTGTTTGAAATTAACGTCATTGAAAATGGTCTAAAAAAGCTTTTTTACGTACTAAAAGTGAAAATTATTGAAAAGAAATTGTCTTTTCAAAACAATTTTTCTAAGACATTCCATACAGTGAAAAATAATTTTTTTTTGCGAAACTATCCAATTCTTTTTGTTTGAAACTAACGTCATTAAAAATTGTCTAAGAAAGTTTTTTTACGTACTAAAAGTGAAAATTATTGAAAAGAAATTGTCTTTTCAAAAAAATTTCTCTAAAACATTCCATACAGTGAAAAATAATTTTTTTTTGCGAAACTATCCAATTCTTTTTGTTTGAAACTAACGTCATTAAAAATTGTCTAAGAAAGTTTTTTTACGTACTAAAAGTGAAAATTATTGAAAAAAAATTGTCTTTTCAAAAAAATTTTTCTGACATTTCATACAGTGAAAAATAATTTTTTTTTGCGAAACTATCCAATTCTTTTTGTTTGAAACTAACGTCATTGAAAATGGTCTAAAAAAGATTTTTTACGTACTAAAAGTGAAAATTATTGAAAAAAAATTGTCTTTTAAAAAAAATTTTTCTAAGACATTTCATACAGTGAAAAATAATTTTTTTTTGCGAAACTGTCTAATTCTTTTTGTTTGAAACTAACGTCATTAAAAATTGTCTAAGAAAGTTTTTTTACGTACTAAAAGTGAAAATTATTGAAAAAAATTTTCTTTTCAAAAAAAATTTTCAAACATTTTTCTAAGACATTTCATACAGTGAAAAATAATTTTTTTTGCGAAACTGTCTAATTCTTTTTGTTTGAAACTAACGTCATTAAAAATTGTCTAAGAAAGTTTTCTTACGTACTAAAAGTGAAAATTATTGAAAAAAAATTGTCTTTTCAAAAAAAATTTTCTAAGACATTTCATACAGTGAAAAATAATTTTTTTTTGCGAAACTATCCAATTTTTTTTGTTTGAAACTAACGTCATTAAAAATTGTCTAAGAAAGTTTTTTTTACGTACTAAAAGTAAAAATTATTGAAAAAAACTTTCTTTTCAAAAAAAAATTTTCAAAAACTTTTCTAAGACATTTCATACAGTGAAAAATAATTTTTTTTTGCGAAACTGTCTAATTCTTTTTGTTTGAAACTAACGTCATTAAAAATTGTCTAAGAAAGTTTTTTTACGTACTAAAAGTGAAAATTATTGAAAAAAAATTGTTTTTTCAAAAAAAATTTTCTAAGACATTTCATACAGTGAAAAATAATTTTTTTTTGCGAAACTATCCAATTCCTTTTGTTTGAAACTAACGTCATTAAAAATTGTCTAAGAAAGTTTTTTTACGTACTAAAAGTGAAAATTATTGAAAAAAATTTTCTTTTCAAAAAAAATTTTCAAAAATTTTTCTAAGACATTTCATACAGTGAAAAATAATTTTTTTTTGCGAAGCTGTCTAATTCTTTTTGTTTGAAACTAACGTCATTAAAAATTGTCTAAGAAAGTTTTTTTACGTACTAAAAGTGAAAATTATTGAAAAGAAATTGTCTTTTCAAAAAAATTTTTCCAAGACATTTCATACAGTGAAAAATAATTTTTTTTTGCGAAACTATCCAATTCTTTTTGTTTGAAACTAACGTCATTAAAAATTGTCTAAAAAAGTTTTTTTACGTACTAAAAGTGAAAATTATTGAAAAAAAATTGTCTTTTAAAAAAAATTTTTCTAAGACATTTCATACAGTGAAAAATAATTTTTTTTTGCGGAACTGTCTAATTCTTTTTGTTTGAAACTAACGTCATTAAAAATTGTCTAAGAAAGATTTTTTACGTACTAAAAGTGAAAATTATTGAAAAAAAATTGTCTTTTCAAAAAAATTTTTCTAAGACATTTCATACAGTGAAAAATAATTTTTTTTTGCGAAACTATCCAATTCTTTTTGTTTGAAACTAACGTCATTAAAAATTGTCTAAGAAAGTTTTTTTACGTACTAAAAGTGAAAATTATTGAAAAAAATTTTCTTTTCAAAAAAAATTTTCAAAAATTTTTCTAAGACATTTCATACAGTGAAAAATAATTTTTTTTTGCGAAACTATCCAATTCTTTTTGTTTGAAACTAACGTCATTGAAAATGGTCAAAAAAGTTTTTTTACGTACTAAAAGTGAAAATTATTGAAAAAAAATTGTCTTTTAAAAAAAATTTTTCTAAGACAATTCATACAGTGAAAAATAATTTTTTTTGCGAAACTGTCTAATTCTTTTTGTTTGAAACTAACGTCATTAAAAATTGTCTAAGAAAGTTTTTTTACGTACTAAAAGTGAAAATTATTGAAAAAAACTTTCTCTTCAAAAAAAAATTTTCAAAAATTTTTCTAAGACATTTCATACAGTGAAAAATAATTTTTTTTGCGAAACTGTCTAATTCTTTTTGTTTGAAACTAACGTCATTAAAAATTGTCTAAGAAAGTTTTTTTACGTACTAAAAGTGAAAATTATTGAAAAGAAATTGTCTTTTCAAAAAAATTTTTCCAAGACATTTCATACAGTGAAAAATAATTTTTTTTTTCGAAACTATCCAATTCTTTTTGTTTGAAACTAACGTCATTGAAAATTGTCTAAAAAAGTTTTTTTACGTACTAAAAGTGAAAATTATTGAAAAAAAATTGTCTTTTAAAAAAAATTTTTCTAAGACATTTCATACAGTGAAAAATAATTTTTTTTTGCGAAACTGTCTAATTCTTTTTGTTTGAAACTAACGTCATTAAAAATTGTCTAAGAAAGTTTTTTTACGTACTAAAAGTGAAAATTATTGAAAAAAACTTTCTTTTCAAAAAAAAATTTTCAAAAATTTTTCTAAGACATTTCATACAGTGAAAAATAATTTTTTTTTGCGAAACTGTCTAATTCTTTTTGTTTGAAACTAACGACATTAAAAATTGTCTAAGAAAGTTTTTTTACGTACTAAAAGTGAAAATTATTGAAAAAAAATTGTCTTTTCAAAAAAATTTTTCTAAGACATTTCATACAGTGAAAAATAATTTTTTTTTGCGAAACTATCCAATTCTTTTTGTTTGAAACTAACGTCATTAAAAATTGTCTAAGAAAGTTTTTTTACGTACTAAAAGTGAAAATTATTGAAAAAAATTTTCTTTTCAAAAAAAATTTTCAAAAATTTTTCTAATACATTTCATACAGTGAAAAATAATTTTTTTTTGCGAAACTGTCTAATTCTTTTTGTTTGAAACTAACGTCATTAAAAATTGTCTAAGAAAGTTTTTTTACGTACTAAAAGTGAAAATTATTGAAAAAAATTTTCTTTTCAAAAAAGATTTTCAAAAATTTTTCTAAGACATTTCATACAGTGAAAACTAATTTTTTTTTGCGAAACTGTCTAATTCTTTTTGTTTGAAACTAACGTCATTAAAAATTGTCTAAGAAAGTTTTTTTTACGTACTAAAAGTGAAAATTATTGAAAAAAAATTGTCTTTTCAAAAAAATTTTCTAAGACATTTCATACAGTGAAAAAAAACTTTTTTGCGAAACTATCCAATTCTTTTTGTTTGAAATCAACGTCATTGAAAATGGTCTAAAAAAGCTTTTTTACGTACTAAAAGTGAAAATTATTGAAAAGAAATTGTCTTTTCAAAAAAATTTTTCTAAGACATTCCATACAGTGAAAAATAATTTTTTTTTGCGAAACTATCCAATTCTTTTTGTTTGAAACTAACGTCATTAAAAATTGTCTAAGAAAGTTTTTTTACGTACTAAAAGTGAAAATTATTGAAAAGAAATTGTCTTTTCAAAAAAATTTCTCTAAAACATTCCATACAGTGAAAAATAATTTTTTTTTGCGAAACTATCCAATTCTTTTTGTTTGAAACTAACGTCATTAAAAATTGTCTAAGAAAGTTTTTTTACGTACTAAAAGTGAAAATTATTGAAAAAAAATTGTCTTTTCAAAAAAATTTTTCTGACATTTCATACAGTGAAAAATAATTTTTTTTTGCGAAACTATCCAATTCTTTTTGTTTGAAACTAACGTCATTGAAAATGGTCTAAAAAAGATTTTTTACGTACTAAAAGTGAAAATTATTGAAAAAAAATTGTCTTTTAAAAAAAATTTTTCTAAGACATTTCATACAGTGAAAAATAATTTTTTTTTGCGAAACTGTCTAATTCTTTTTGTTTGAAACTAACGTCATTAAAAATTGTCTAAGAAAGTTTTTTTACGTACTAAAAGTGAAAATTATTGAAAAAAATTTTCTTTTCAAAAAAAATTTTCAAACATTTTTCTAAGACATTTCATACAGTGAAAAATAATTTTTTTTGCGAAACTGTCTAATTCTTTTTGTTTGAAACTAACGTCATTAAAAATTGTCTAAGAAAGTTTTCTTACGTACTAAAAGTGAAAATTATTGAAAAAAAATTGTCTTTTCAAAAAAAATTTTCTAAGACATTTCATACAGTGAAAAATAATTTTTTTTTGCGAAGCTATCCAATTCTTTTTGTTTGAAACTAACGTCATTAAAAATTGTCTAAGAAAGTTTTTTTTACGTACTAAAAGTAAAAATTATTGAAAAAAACTTTCTTTTCAAAAAAAAATTTTCAAAAATTTTTCTAAGACATTTCATACAGTGAAAAATAATTTTTTTTTGCGAAACTGTCTAATTCTTTTTGTTTGAAACTAACGTCATTAAAAATTGTCTAAGAAAGTTTTTTTACGTACTAAAAGTGAAAATTATTGAAAAAAATTTTCTTTTCAAAAAAGATTTTCAAAAATTTTTCTAAGACATTTCATACAGTGAAAACTAATTTTTTTTTGCGAAACTGTCTAATTCTTTTTGTTTGAAACTAACGTCATTAAAAATTGTCTAAGAAAGTTTTTTTTACGTACTAAAAGTGAAAATTATTGAAAAAAAATTGTCTTTTCAAAAAAATTTTCTAAGACATTTCATACAGTGAAAAAAAACTTTTTTGCGAAACTATCCAATTCTTTTTGTTTGAAATTAACGTCATTGAAAATGGTCTAAAAAAGCTTTTTTACGTACTAAAAGTGAAAATTATTGAAAAGAAATTGTCTTTTCAAAACAATTTTTCTAAGACATTCCATACAGTGAAAAATAATTTTTTTTTGCGAAACTATCCAATTCTTTTTGTTTGAAACTAACGTCATTAAAAATTGTCTAAGAAAGTTTTTTTACGTACTAAAAGTGAAAATTATTGAAAAGAAATTGTCTTTTCAAAAAAATTTCTCTAAAACATTCCATACAGTGAAAAATAATTTTTTTTTGCGAAACTATCCAATTCTTTTTGTTTGAAACTAACGTCATTAAAAATTGTCTAAGAAAGTTTTTTTACGTACTAAAAGTGAAAATTATTGAAAAAAAATTGTCTTTTCAAAAAAATTTTTCTGACATTTCATACAGTGAAAAATAATTTTTTTTTGCGAAACTATCCAATTCTTTTTGTTTGAAACTAACGTCATTGAAAATGGTCTAAAAAAGATTTTTTACGTACTAAAAGTGAAAATTATTGAAAAAAAATTGTCTTTTAAAAAAAATTTTTCTAAGACATTTCATACAGTGAAAAAAAACTTTTTTGCGAAACTATCCAATTCTTTTTGTTTGAAACTAACGTCATTAAAAATTGTCTAAGAAAGTTTTCTTACGTACTAAAAGTGAAAATTATTGAAAAAAAATTGTCTTTTCAAAAAAAATTTTCTAAGACATTTCATACAGTGAAAAATAATTTTTTTTTGCGAAACTATCCAATTCTTTTTGTTTGAAACTAACGTCATTAAAAATTGTCTAAGAAAGTTTTTTTTACGTACTAAAAGTAAAAATTATTGAAAAAAACTTTCTTTTCAAAAAAAAATTTTCAAAAATTTTTCTAAGACATTTCATACAGTGAAAAATAATTTTTTTTTGCGAAACTGTCTAATTCTTTTTGTTTGAAACTAACGTCATTAAAAATTGTCTAAGAAAGTTTTTTTACGTACTAAAAGTGAAAATTATTGAAAAAAAATTGTTTTTTCAAAAAAAATTTTCTAATACATTTCATACAGTGAAAAATAATTTTTTTTTGCGAAACTATCCAATTCCTTTTGTTTGAAACTAACGTCATTAAAAATTGTCTAAGAAAGTTTTTTTACGTACTAAAAGTGAAAATTATTGAAAAAAATTTTCTTTTCAAAAAAAATTTTCAAAAATTTTTCTAAGACATTTCATACAGTGAAAAATAATTTTTTTTTGCGAAGCTGTCTAATTCTTTTTGTTTGAAACTAACGTCATTAAAAATTGTCTAAGAAAGTTTTTTTACGTACTAAAAGTGAAAATTATTGAAAAGAAATTGTCTTTTCAAAAAAATTTTTCCAAGACATTTCATACAGTGAAAAATAATTTTTTTTTGCGAAACTATCCAATTCTTTTTGTTTGAAACTAACGTCATTAAAAATTGTCTAAAAAAGTTTTTTTACGTACTAAAAGTGAAAATTATTGAAAAAAAATTGTCTTTTAAAAAAAATTTTTCTAAGACATTTCATACAGTGAAAAATAATTTTTTTTTGCGGAACTGTCTAATTCTTTTTGTTTGAAACTAACGTCATTAAAAATTGTCTAAGAAAGATTTTTTACGTACTAAAAGTGAAAATTATTGAAAAAAAATTGTCTTTTCAAAAAAATTTTTCTAAGACATTTCATACAGTGAAAAATAATTTTTTTTTGCGAAACTATCCAATTCTTTTTGTTTGAAACTAACGTCATTAAAAATTGTCTAAGAAAGTTTTTTTACGTACTAAAAGTGAAAATTATTGAAAAAAATTTTCTTTTCAAAAAAAATTTTCAAAAATTTTTCTAAGACATTTCATACAGTGAAAAATAATTTTTTTTTGCGAAACTATCCAATTCTTTTTGTTTGAAACTAACGTCATTGAAAATGGTCTAAAAAAGTTTTTTTACGTACTAAAAGTGAAAATTATTGAAAAAAAATTGTCTTTTAAAAAAAATTTTTCTAAGACAATTCATACAGTGAAAAATAATTTTTTTTGCGAAACTGTCTAATTCTTTTTGTTTGAAACTAACGTCATTAAAAATTGTCTAAGAAAGTTTTTTTACGTACTAAAAGTGAAAATTATTGAAAAAAACTTTCTCTTCAAAAAAAAATTTTCAAAAATTTTTCTAAGACATTTCATACAGTGAAAAATAATTTTTTTTGCGAAACTGTCTAATTCTTTTTGTTTGAAACTAACGTCATTAAAAATTGTCTAAGAAAGTTTTTTTACGTACTAAAAGTGAAAATTATTGAAAAGAAATTGTCTTTTCAAAAAAATTTTTCCAAGACATTTCATACAGTGAAAAATAATTTTTTTTTTCGAAACTATCCAATTCTTTTTGTTTGAAACTAACGTCATTGAAAATTGTCTAAAAAAGTTTTTTTACGTACTAAAAGTGAAAATTATTGAAAAAAAATTGTCTTTTAAAAAAAATTTTTCTAAGACATTTCATACAGTGAAAAATAATTTTTTTTTGCGAAACTGTCTAATTCTTTTTGTTTGAAACTAACGTCATTAAAAATTGTCTAAGAAAGTTTTTTTACGTACTAAAAGTGAAAATTATTGAAAAAAATTTTCTTTTCAAAAAAAATTTTCAAACATTTTTCTAAGACATTTCATACAGTGAAAAATAATGTTTTTTGCGAAACTGTCTAATTCATTTTGTTTGAAACTAACGTCATTAAAAATTGTCTAAGAAAGTTTTCTTACGTACTAAAAGTGAAAATTATTGAAAAAAAATTGTCTTTTCAAAAAAATTTTTCTAAGACATTTCATACAGTGAAAAATAATTTTTTTTTGCAAAACTATCCAATTCTTTTTGTTTGAAACTAACGTCATTAAAAATTGTCTAAGAAAGTTTTTTTACGTACTAAAAGTGAAAATTATTGAAAAAAACTTTCTTTTCAAAAAAAAATTTTCAAAAACTTTTCTAAGACATTTCATACAGTGAAAAATAATTTTTTTTTGCGAAACTGTCTAATTCTTTTTGTTTGAAACTAACGTCATTAAAAATTGTCTAAGAAAGTTTTTTTACGTACTAAAAGTGAAAATTATTGAAAAAAAATTGTCTTTTCAAAAAAATTTTTCTAAGACATTTCATACAGTGAAAAATAATTTTTTTTTGCGAAACTATTCAATTCTTTTTGTTTGAAACTAACGTCATTAAAAATTGTCTAAGAAAGTTTTTTTACGTACTAAAATTGAAAATCATTGAAAAAAACTTTCTTTTCAAAAAAAATTTTCAAAAATTTTTCTAAGACATTTCATACAGTGAAAAATAATTTTTTTTTGCGAAACTGTCTAATTCTTTTTGTTTGAAACTAACGTCATTAAAAATTGTCTAAGAAAGTTTTTTTACGTACTAAAAGTGAAAATTATTGAAAAAAACTTTCTTTTCAAAAAAAATTTTCAAACATTTTTCTAAGACATTTCATACAGTGAAAAATAATTTTTTTTGCGAAACTGTCTAATTCTTTTTGTTTGAAACTAACGTCATTAAAAATTGTCTAAGAAAGTTTTCTTACGTACTAAAAGTGAAAATTATTGAAAAGAAATTGTCTTTTCAAAAAAATTTTTCTAAGACATTTCATACAGTGAAAAATAATTTTTTTTTGCGAAACTATCCAATTCTTTTTGTTTGAAACTAACGTCATTAAAAATTGTCTAAGAAAGTTTTTTTACGTACTAAAAGTGAAAATTATTGAAAAAAACTTTCTTTTCAAAAAAAAATTTTCAAAAATTTTTCTAAGACATTTCATACAGTGAAAAATAATTTTTTTTTGCGAAACTGTCTAATTCTTTTTGTTTGAAATTAACGTCATTAAAAATTGTCTAAGAAAGCTTTTTTACGTACTAAAAGTGAAAATTATTGAAAAAAAATTGTCTTTTCAAAAAAATTTTTCTAAGACATTTCATACAGTGAAAAATAATTTTTTTTTGCGAAACTATCCAATTCTTTTTGTTTGAAACTAACGTCATTAAAAATTGTCTAAGAAAGTTTTTTTACGTACTAAAAGTGAAAATTATTGAAAAAAATTTTCTTTTCAAAAAAAATTTTCAAAAATTTTTCTAAGACATTTCATACAGTGAAAAATAATTTTTTTTTGCGAAACTGTCTAATTCTTTTTGTTTGAAACTAACGTCATTAAAAATTGTCTAAGAAAGTTTTTTTTACATACTAAAAGTGAAAATTATTGAAAAAAAATTGTCTTTTCAAAAAAATTTTTCTAAGACATTTCATACAGTGAAAAATAATTTTTTTTTGCGAAACTATCCAATTCTTTTTGTTTGAAACTAACGTCATTAAAAATTGTCTAAGAAAGTTTTTTTACGTACTAAAAGTGAAAATTATTGAAAAAAACTTTCTTTTCAAAAAAAAATTTTCAAAAATTTTTCTAAGACATTTCATACAGTGAAAAATAATTTTTTTTTGCGAAACTGTCTAATTCTTTTTGTTTGAAACTAACGTCATTAAAAATTGTCTAAGAAAGTTTTTTTACGTACTAAAAGTGAAAATTATTGAAAAAAATTTTCTTTTCAAAAAAGATTTTCAAAAATTTTTCTAAGACATTTCATACAGTGAAAACTAATTTTTTTTTGCGAAACTGTCTAATTCTTTTTGTTTGAAACTAACGTCATTAAAAATTGTCTAAGAAAGTTTTTTTTACATACTAAAAGTGAAAATTATTGAAAAAAAATTGTCTTTTCAAAAAAATTTTTCTAAGACATTTCATACCATGAAAAATAATTTTTTTTTGCGAAACTATCCAATTCTTTTTGTTTGAAACTAACGTCATTAAAAATTGTCTAAGAAAGTTTTTTTACGTACTAAAAGTGAAAATTATTGAAAAAAACTTTCTTTTCAAAAAAAAATTTTCAAAAATTTTTCTAAGACATTTCATACAGTGAAAAATAATTTTTTTTTGCGAAACTGTCTAATTCTTTTTGTTTGAAACTAACGACATTAAAAATTGTCTAAGAAAGTTTTTTTACGTACTAAAAGTGAAAATTATTGAAAAAAAATTGTCTTTTCAAAAAAATTTTTCTAAGACATTTCATACAGTGAAAAATAATTTTTTTTTGCGAAACTATCCAATTCTTTTTGTTTGAAACTAACGTCATTAAAAATTGTCTAAGAAAGTTTTTTTACGTACTAAAAGTGAAAATTATTGAAAAAAATTTTCTTTTCAAAAAAAATTTTCAAGAATTTTTCTAAGACATTTCATACAGTGAAAAATAATTTTTTTTGCGAAACTGTCTAATTCTTTTTGTTTGAAACTAACGTCATTAAAAATTGTCTAAGAAAGTTTTTTTACGTACTAAAAGTGAAAATTATTGAAAAAAATTTTCTTTTCAAAAAAGATTTTCAAAAATTTTTCTAAGACATTTCATACAGTGAAAACTAATTTTTTTTTGCGAAACTGTCTAATTCTTTTTGTTTGAAACTAACGTCATTAAAAATTGTCAAAGAAAGTTTTTTTTACGTACTAAAAGTGAAAATTATTGAAAAAAAATTGTCTTTTCAAAAAAATTTTCTAAGACATTTCATACAGTGAAAAAAAACTTTTTTGCGAAACTATCCAATTCTTTTTGTTTGAAATTAACGTCATTGAAAATGGTCTAAAAAAGCTTTTTTACGTACTAAAAGTGAAAATTATTGAAAAGAAGTTGTCTTTTCAAAAAAATTTTTCTAAGACATTCCATACAGTGAAAAATAATTTTTTTTTGCGAAACTATCCAATTCTTTTTGTTTGAAACTAACGTCATTAAAAATTGTCTAAGAAAGTTTTTTTACGTACTAAAAGTGAAAATTATTGAAAAGAAATTGTCTTTTCAAAAAAATTTC
Organism: Aplidium turbinatum; assembly: GCF_918807975.1. Classification (NCBI taxonomy): domain Eukaryota; kingdom Metazoa; phylum Chordata; class Ascidiacea; order Aplousobranchia; family Polyclinidae; genus Aplidium; species Aplidium turbinatum. The sequence goes on from NC_137486.1 coordinate 771,698, forward strand.
TCTAAAACATTCCATACAGTGAAAAATAATTTTTTTTTGCGAAACTATCCAATTCTTTTTGTTTGAAACTAACGTCATTAAAAATTGTCTAAGAAAGTTTTTTTACGTACTAAAAGTGAAAATTATTGAAAAAAAATTGTCTTTTCAAAAAAATTTTTCTGACATTTCATACAGTGAAAAATAATTTTTTTTTGCGAAACTATCCAATTCTTTTTGTTTGAAACTAACGTCATTGAAAATGGTCTAAAAAAGATTTTTTACGTACTAAAAGTGAAAATTATTGAAAAAAAATTGTCTTTTAAAAAAAATTTTTCTAAGACATTTCATACAGTGAAAAATAATTTTTTTTTGCGAAACTGTCTAATTCTTTTTGTTTGAAACTAACGTCATTAAAAATTGTCTAAGAAAGTTTTTTTACGTACTAAAAGTGAAAATTATTGAAAAAAATTTTCTTTTCAAAAAAAATTTTCAAACATTTTTCTAAGACATTTCATACAGTGAAAAATAATTTTTTTTGCGAAACTGTCTAATTCTTTTTGTTTGAAACTAACGTCATTAAAAATTGTCTAAGAAAGTTTTCTTACGTACTAAAAGTGAAAATTATTGAAAAAAAATTGTCTTTTCAAAAAAAATTTTCTAAGACATTTCATACAGTGAAAAATAATTTTTTTTTGCGAAACTATCCAATTCTTTTTGTTTGAAACTAACGTCATTAAAAATTGTCTAAGAAAGTTTTTTTTACGTACTAAAAGTAAAAATTATTGAAAAAAACTTTCTTTTCAAAAAAAAATTTTCAAAAATTTTTCTAAGACATTTCATACAGTGAAAAATAATTTTTTTTTGCGAAACTGTCTAATTCTTTTTGTTTGAAACTAACGTCATTAAAAATTGTCTAAGAAAGTTTTTTTACGTACTAAAAGTGAAATTTATTGAAAAAAAATTGTTTTTTCAAAAAAAATTTTCTAAGACATTTCATACTGTGAAAAATAATTTTTTTTTGCGAAACTATCCAATTCCTTTTGTTTGAAACTAACGTCATTAAAAATTGTCTAAGAAAGTTTTTTTACGTACTAAAAGTGAAAATTATTGAAAAAAATTTTCTTTTCAAAAAAAATTTTCAAAAATTTTTCTAAGACATTTCATACAGTGAAAAATAATTTTTTTTTGCGAAGCTGTCTAATTCTTTTTGTTTGAAACTAACGTCATTAAAAATTGTCTAAGAAAGTTTTTTTACGTACTAAAAGTGAAAATTATTGAAAAGAAATTGTCTTTTCAAAAAAATTTTTCCAAGACATTTCATACAGTGAAAAATAATTTTTTTTTGCGAAACTATCCAATTCTTTTTGTTTGAAACTAACGTCATTAAAAATTGTCTAAAAAAGTTTTTTTACGTACTAAAAGTGAAAATTATTGAAAAAAAATTGTCTTTTAAAAAAAATTTTTCTAAGACATTTCATACAGTGAAAAATAATTTTTTTTTGCGGAACTGTTTAATTCTTTTTGTTTGAAACTAACGTCATTAAAAATTGTCTAAGAAAGATTTTTTACGTACTAAAAGTGAAAATTATTGAAAAAAAATTGTCTTTTCAAAAAAATTTTTCTAAGACATTTCATACAGTGAAAAATAATTTTTTTTTGCGAAACTATCCAATTCTTTTTGTTTGAAACTAACGTCATTAAAAATTGTCTAAGAAAGTTTTTTTACGTACTAAAAGTGAAAATTATTGAAAAAAATTTTCTTTTCAAAAAAAATTTTCAAAAATTTTTCTAAGACATTTCATACAGTGAAAAATAATTTTTTTTTGCGAAACTGTCTAATTCTTTTTGTTTGAAACTAACGTCATTAAAAATTGTCTAAGAAAGTTTTTTTACGTACTAAAAGTGAAAATTATTGAAAAAAATTTTCTTTTCAAAAAAATTTTTCAAACATTTTTCTAAGACATTTCATACAGTGAAAAATAATTTTTTTTGCGAAACTGTCTAATTCTTTTTGTTTGAAACTAACGTCATTAAAAATTGTCTAAGAAAGTTTTCTTACGTACTAAAAGTGAAAATTATTGAAAAAAATTTGTCTTTTCAAAAAAATTTTTCTAAGTCATTTCATACAGTGAAAAATAATTTTTTTTTGCGAAACTATCCAATTCTTTTTGTTTGAAACTAACGTCATTAAAAATTGTCTAAGAAAGTTTTTTTACGTACTAAAAGTGAAAATTATTGAAAAGAAATTGTTTTTTCAAAAAAATTTTTCTAAGACATTCCATACAGTGAAAAATAATTTTTTTTTGCGAAACTATCCAATTCTTTTTGTTTGAAATTAACGTCATTAAAAATTGTCTAAGAAAGTTTTTTTACGTACTAAAAGTGAAAATCATTGAAAAAAACTTTCTTTTCAAAAAAAATTTCAAAAATTTTTCTAAGACATTTCATACAGTGAAAAATAATTTTTTTTTGCGAAACTGTCTAATTCTTTTTGTTTGAAACTAACGTCATTAAAAATTGTCTAAGAAAGTTTTTTTACGTACTAAAAGTGAAAATTATTGAAAAAAATTTTCTTTTCAAAAAAAATTTTCAAAAATTTTTCTAAGACATTTCATACAGTGAAAAATAATTTTTTTTGCGGAACTGTCTAATTCTTTTTGTTTGAAACTAACGTCATTAAAAATTGTCTAAGAAAGTTTTTTTACGTACTAAAAGTGAAAATTATTGAAAAAAAATTGTCTTTTCAAAAAAATTTTTCTAAGACATTTCATACAGTGAAAAATAATTTTTTTTTGCGAAACTATCCAATTCTTTTTGTTTGAAACTAACGTCATTAAAAATTGTCTAAGAAAGATTTTTTACGTACTAAAAGTGAAAATTATTGAAAAAAATTTTCTTTTCAAAAAAAATTTTCAAACATTTTTCTAAGACATTTCATACAGTGAAAAATAATTTTTTTTGCGAAACTGTCTAATTCTTTTTGTTTGAAACTAACGTCATTAGGAATTGTCTAAGAAAGTTTTCTTACGTACTAAAAGTGAAAATTATTGAAAAAAAATTGTCTTTTCAAAAAAATTCTTCTAAGACATTTCATACAGTGAAAAATAATTTTTTTTTGCGAAACTATCCAATTCTTTTTGTTTGAAACTAACGTCATTAAAAATTGTCTAAGAAAGTTTTTTTACGTACTAAAAGTGAAAATTATTGAAAAAAACTTTCTTTTCAAAAAAAAATTTTCAAAAATTTTTCCAAGACATTTCATACAGTGAAAAATAATTTTTTTTTGCGAAACTGTCTAATTCTTTTTGTTTGAAACTAACGTCATTAAAAATTGTCTAAGAAAGTTTTTTTACGTACTAAAAGTGAAAATTATTGAAAAAAAATTGTCTTTTCAAAAAAATTTTTCTAAGACATTTCATACAGTGGAAAATAATTTTTTTTTGCGAAACTATCTAATTCTTTTTGTTTGAAACTAACGTCATTAAAAATTGTCTAAGAAAGTTTTTTTACGTACTAAAAGTGAAAATTATTGAAAAGAAATTGTCTTTTCAAAAAAATTTCTCTAAGACATTCCATACAGTGAAAAATAATTTTTTTTTGCGAAACTATCCAATTCTTTTTGTTTGAAACTAACGTCATTAAAAATTGTCTAAGAAAGTTTTTTTACGTACTAAAAGTGAAAATTATTGAAAAAAAATTGTCTTTTCAAAAAAATTTTTCTGACATTTCATACAGTGAAAAATAATTTTTTTTTGCGAAACTATCCAATTCTTTTTGTTTGAAACTAACGTCATTGAAAATGGTCTAAAAAAGATTTTTTACGTACTAAAAGTGAAAATTATTGAAAAAAATTGTCTTTTCAAAAAAATTTTTCTAAGACATTTCATACAGTGAAAAATAATTTTTTTTTGCGAAACTATCCAATTCTTTTTGTTTGAAACTAACGTCATTAAAAATTGTCTAAGAAAGTTTTTTTTACGTACTAAAAGTAAAAATTATTGAAAAAAACTTTCTTTTCAAAAAAAAATTTTCAAAAATTTTTCTAAGACATTTCATACAGTGAAAAATAATTTTTTTTTGCGAAACTGTCTAATTCTTTTTGTTTGAAACTAACGTCATTAAAAATTGTCTAAGAAAGTTTTTTTACGTACTAAAAGTGAAAATTATTGAAAAAAAATTGTTTTTTCAAAAAAAATTTTCTAAGACATTTCATACAGTGAAAAATAATTTTTTTTTGCGAAACTATCCAATTCCTTTTGTTTGAAACTAACGTCATTAAAAATTGTCTAAGAAAGTTTTTTTACGTACTAAAAGTGAAAATTATTGAAAAAAATTTTCTTTTCAAAAAAAATTTTCAAAAATTTTTCTAAGACATTTCATACAGTGAAAAATAATTTTTTTTTGCGAAGCTGTCTAATTCTTTTTGTTTGAAACTAACGTCATTAAAAATTGTCTAAGAAATTTTTTTACGTACTAAAAGTGAAAATTATTGAAAAGAAATTGTCTTTTCAAAAAAATTTTCTAAGACATTTCATACAGTGAAAAAAAATTTTTTGCGAAACTATCCAATTCTTTTTGTTTGAAACTAACGTCATTAAAAATTGTCTAAGAAAGTTTTTTTACGTACTAAAAGTGAAAATTATTGAAAAGAAATTATCTTTTCAAAAAAATTTTTCTAAGACATTCCATACAGTGAAAAATAATTTTTTTTGCGAAACTATCCAATTCTTTTTGTTTGAAACTAACGTCATTAAAAATTGTCTAAGAAAGTTTTTTTACGTACTAAAAGTGAAAATCATTGAAAAAAACTTTCTTTTCAAAAAAAATTTTCAAAAATTTTTCTAAGACATTTCATACAGTGAAAAATAATTTTTTTTGCGAAACTGTCTAATTCTTTTTGTTTGAAACTAACGTCATTAAAAATTGTCTAAGAAAGTTTTTTTACGTACTAAAAGTGAAAATTATTGAAAAAAATTTTCTTTTCAAAAAAGATTTTCAAAAATTTTTCTAAGACATTTCATACAGTGAAAACTAATTTTTTTTTGCGAAACTGTCTAATTCTTTTTGTTTGAAACTAACGTCATTAAAAATTGTCTAAGAAAGTTTTTTTTACATACTAAAAGTGAAAATTATTGAAAAAAAATTGTCTTTTCAAAAAAATTTTTCTAAGACATTTCATACCATGAAAAATAATTTTTTTTTGCGAAACTATCCAATTCTTTTTGTTTGAAACTAACGTCATTAAAAATTGTCTAAGAAAGTTTTTTTACGTACTAAAAGTGAAAATTATTGAAAAAAACTTTCTTTTCAAAAAAAAATTTTCAAAAATTTTTCTAAGACATTTCATACAGTGAAAAATAATTTTTTTTTGCGAAACTGTCTAATTCTTTTTGTTTGAAACTAACGACATTAAAAATTGTCTAAGAAAGTTTTTTTACGTACTAAAAGTGAAAATTATTGAAAAAAAATTGTCTTTTCAAAAAAATTTTTCTAAGACATTTCATACAGTGAAAAATAATTTTTTTTTGCGAAACTATCCAATTCTTTTTGTTTGAAACTAACGTCATTAAAAATTGTCTAAGAAAGTTTTTTTACGTACTAAAAGTGAAAATCATTGAAAAAAACTTTCTTTTCAAAAAAAATTTTCAAAAATTTTTCTAAGACATTTCATACAGTGAAAAATAATTTTTTTTTGCGAAACTGTCTAATTCTTTTTGTTTGAAACTAACGTCATTAAAAATTGTCTAAGAAAGTTTTTTTACGTACTAAAAGTGAAAATTATTGAAAAAAATTTTCTTTTCAAAAAAAATTTTCAAAAATTTTTCTAAGACATTTCATACAGTGAAAAATAATTTTTTTTGCGGAACTGTCTAATTCTTTTTGTTTGAAACTAACGTCATTAAAAATTGTCTAAGAAAGTTTTTTTACGTACTAAAAGTGAAAATTATTGAAAAAAAATTGCCTTTTCAAAAAAATTTTTCTAAGACATTTCATACAGTGAAAAATAATTTTTTTTTGCGAAACTATCCAATTCTTTTTGTTTGAAACTAACGTCATTAAAAATTGTCTAAGAAAGTTTTTTTACGTACTAAAAGTGAAAATTATTGAAAAAAATTTTCTTTTCAAAAAAAATTTTCAAACATTTTTCTAAGACATTTCATACAGTGAAAAATAATTTTTTTTGCGAAACTGTCTAATTCTTTTTGTTTGAAACTAACGTCATTAAGAATTGTCTAAGAAAGTTTTCTTACGTACTAAAAGTGAAAATTATTGAAAAAAAATTGTCTTTTCAAAAAAATTCTTCTAAGACATTTCATACAGTGAAAAATAATTTTTTTTTGCGAAACTATCCAATTCTTTTTGTTTGAAACTAACGTCATTAAAAATTGTCTAAGAAAGTTTTTTTACGTACTAAAAGTGAAAATTATTGAAAAAAACTTTCTTTTCAAAAAAAAATTTTCAAAAATTTTTCCAAGACATTTCATACAGTGAAAAATAATTTTTTTTTGCGAAACTGTCTAATTCTTTTTGTTTGAAACTAACGTCATTAAAAATTGTCTAAGAAAGTTTTTTTACGTACTAAAAGTGAAAATTATTGAAAAAAAATTGTCTTTTCAAAAAAGTTTTTCTAAGACATTTCATACAGTGGAAAATAATTTTTTTTTGCGAAACTATCTAATTCTTTTTGTTTGAAACTAACGTCATTAAAAATTGTCTAAGAAAGTTTTTTTACGTACTAAAAGTGAAAATTATTGAAAAGAAATTGTCTTTTCAAAAAAATTTCTCTAAGACATTCCATACAGTGAAAAATAATTTTTTTTTGCGAAACTATCCAATTCTTTTTGTTTGAAACTAACGTCATTAAAAATTGTCTAAGAAAGTTTTTTTACGTACTAAAAGTGAAAATTATTGAAAAAAAATTGTCTTTTCAAAAAAATTTTTCTGACATTTCATACAGTGAAAAATAATTTTTTTTTGCGAAACTATCCAATTCTTTTTGTTTGAAACTAACGTCATTGAAAATGGTCTAAAAAAGATTTTTTACGTACTAAAAGTGAAAATTATTGAAAAAAATTGTCTTTTCAAAAAAATTTTTCTAAGACATTTCATACAGTGAAAAATAATTTTTTTTTGCGAAACTATCCAATTCTTTTTGTTTGAAACTAACGTCATTAAAAATTGTCTAAGAAAGTTTTTTTTACGTACTAAAAGTAAAAATTATTGAAAAAAACTTTCTTTTCAAAAAAAAATTTTCAAAAATTTTTCTAAGACATTTCATACAGTGAAAAATAATTTTTTTTTGCGAAACTGTCTAATTCTTTTTGTTTGAAACTAACGTCATTAAAAATTGTCTAAGAAAGTTTTTTTACGTACTAAAAGTGAAAATTATTGAAAAAAAATTGTTTTTTCAAAAAAAATTTTCTAAGACATTTCATACAGTGAAAAATAATTTTTTTTTGCGAAACTATCCAATTCCTTTTGTTTGAAACTAACGTCATTAAAAATTGTCTAAGAAAGTTTTTTTACGTACTAAAAGTGAAAATTATTGAAAAAAATTTTCTTTTCAAAAAAAATTTTCAAAAATTTTTCTAAGACATTTCATACAGTGAAAAATAATTTTTTTTTGCGAAGCTGTCTAATTCTTTTTGTTTGAAACTAACGTCATTAAAAATTGTCTTAAGAAATTTTTTTACGTACTAAAAGTGAAAATTATTGAAAAGAAATTGTCTTTTCAAAAAAATTTTCTAAGACATTTCATACAGTGAAAAAAAATTTTTTGCGAAACTATCCAATTCTTTTTGTTTGAAACTAACGTCATTAAAAATTGTCTAAGAAAGTTTTTTTACGTACTAAAAGTGAAAATTATTGAAAAGAAATTATCTTTTCAAAAAAATTTTTCTAAGACATTCCATACAGTGAAAAATAATTTTTTTTGCGAAACTATCCAATTCTTTTTGTTTGAAACTAACGTCATTAAAAATTGTCTAAGAAAGTTTTTTTACGTACTAAAAGTGAAAATCATTGAAAAAAACTTTCTTTTCAAAAAAAATTTTCAAACATTTTTCTAAGACATTTCATACAGTGAAAAATAATTTTTTTTGCGAAACTGTCTAATTCTTTTTGTTTGAAACTAACGTCATTAAAAATTGTCTAAGAAAGTTTTTTTACGTACTAAAAGTGAAAATTATTGAAAAAAATTTTCTTTTCAAAAAAGATTTTCAAAAATTTTTCTAAGACATTTCATACAGTGAAAAATAATTTTTTTTTGCGAAACTGTCTAATTCTTTTTGTTTGAAACTAACGTCATTAAAAATTGTCTAAGAAAGTTTTTTTTACATACTAAAAGTGAAAATTATTGAAAAAAAATTGTCTTTTCAAAAAAATTTTTCTAAGACATTTCATACCATGAAAAATAATTTTTTTTTGCGAAACTATCCAATTCTTTTTGTTTGAAACTAACGTCATTAAAAATTGTCTAAGAAAGTTTTTTTACGTACTAAAAGTGAAAATTATTGAAAAAAACTTTCTTTTCAAAAAAAAATTTTCAAAAATTTTTCTAAGACATTTCATACAGTGAAAAATAATTTTTTTTTGCGAAACTGTCTAATTCTTTTTGTTTGAAACTAACGACATTAAAAATTGTCTAAGAAAGTTTTTTTACGTACTAAAAGTGAAAATTATTGAAAAAAAATTGTCTTTTCAAAAAAATTTTTCTAAGACATTTCATACAGTGAAAAATAATTTTTTTTTGCGAAACTATCCAATTCTTTTTGTTTGAAACTAACGTCATTAAAAATTGTCTAAGAAAGTTTTTTTACGTACTAAAAGTGAAAATTATTGAAAAAAATTTTCTTTTCAAAAAAAATTTTCAAAAATTTTTCTAAGACATTTCATACAGTGAAAAATAATTTTTTTTTGCGAAACTGTCTAATTCTTTTTGTTTGAAACTAACGTCATTAAAAATTGTCTAAGAAAGTTTTTTTACGTACTAAAAGTGAAAATTATTGAAAAAAATTTTCTTTTCAAAAAAGATTTTCAAAAATTTTTCTAAGACATTTCATACAGTGAAAACTAATTTTTTTTTGCGAAACTGTCTAATTCTTTTTGTTTGAAACTAACGTCATTAAAAATTGTCTAAGAAAGTTTTTTTTACGTACTAAAAGTGAAAATTATTGAAAAAAAATTGTCTTTTCAAAAAAATTTTCTAAGACATTTCATACAGTGAAAAAAAACTTTTTTGCGAAACTATCCAATTCTTTTTGTTTGAAATTAACGTCATTGAAAATGGTCTAAAAAAGCTTTTTTACGTACTAAAAGTGAAAATTATTGAAAAGAAATTGTCTTTTCAAAAAAATTTTTCTAAGACATTCCATACAGTGAAAAATAATTTTTTTTTGCGAAACTATCCAATTCTTTTTGTTTGAAACTAACGTCATTAAAAATTGTCTAAGAAAGTTTTTTTACGTACTAAAAGTGAAAATTATTGAAAAGAAATTGTCTTTTCAAAAAAATTTCTCTAAAACATTCCATACAGTGAAAAATAATTTTTTTTTGCGAAACTATCCAATTCTTTTTGTTTGAAACTAACGTCATTAAAAATTGTCTAAGAAAGTTTTTTTACGTACTAAAAGTGAAAATTATTGAAAAAAAATTGTCTTTTCAAAAAAGTTTTTCTGACATTTCATACAGTGAAAAATAATTTTTTTTTGCGAAACTATCCAATTCTTTTTGTTTGAAACTAACGTCATTAAAAAAGGTCTAAAAAAGATTTTTTACGTACTAAAAGTGAAAATTATTGAAAAAAAATTGTCTTTTAAAAAAAATTTTTCTAAGACATTTCATACAGTGAAAAATAATTTTTTTTTGCGAAACTGTCTAATTCTTTTTGTTTGAAACTAACGTCATTAAAAATTGTCTAAGAAAGTTTTTTTACGTACTAAAAGTGAAAATTATTGAAAAAAATTTTCTTTTCAAAAAAAATTTTCAAACATTTTTCTAAGACATTTCATACAGTGAAAAATAATTTTTTTTGCGAAACTGTCTAATTCTTTTTGTTTGAAACTAACGTCATTAAAAATTGTCTAAGAAAGTTTTCTTACGTACTAAAAGTGAAAATTATTGAAAAAAAATTGTCTTTTCAAAAAAAATTTTCTAAGACATTTCATACAGTGAAAAATAATTTTTTTTTGCGAAACTATCCAATTCTTTTTGTTTGAAACTAACGTCATTAAAAATTGTCTAAGAAAGTTTTTTTTACGTACTAAAAGTAAAAATTATTGAAAAAAACTTTCTTTTCAAAAAAAAATTTTCAAAAATTTTTCTAAGACATTTCATACAGTGAAAAATAATTTTTTTTTGCGAAGCTGTCTAATTCTTTTTGTTTGAAACTAACGTCATTAAAAATTGTCTAAGAAAGTTTTTTTACGTACTAAAAGTGAAAATTATTGAAAAGAAATTGTCTTTTCAAAAAAATTTTTCCAAGACATTTCATACAGTGAAAAATAATTTTTTTTTGCGAAACTATCCAATTCTTTTTGTTTGAAACTAACGTCATTAAAAATTGTCTAAAAAAGTTTTTTTACGTACTAAAAGTGAAAATTATTGAAAAAAAATTGTCTTTTAAAAAAAATTTTTCTAAGACATTTCATACAGTGAAAAATAATTTTTTTTTGCGGAACTGTCTAATTCTTTTTGTTTGAAACTAACGTCATTAAAAATTGTCTAAGAAAGATTTTTTACGTACTAAAAGTGAAAATTATTGAAAAAAAATTGTCTTTTCAAAAAAATTTTTCTAAGACATTTCATACAGTGAAAAATAATTTTTTTTTGCGAAACTATCCAATTCTTTTTGTTTGAAACTAACGTCATTAAAAATTGTCTAAGAAAGTTTTTTTACGTACTAAAAGTGAAAATTATTGAAAAAAATTTTCTTTTCAAAAAAAATTTTCAAAAATTTTTCTAAGACATTTCATACAGTGAAAAATAATTTTTTTTTGCGAAACTGTCTAATTCTTTTTGTTTGAAACTAACGTCATTAAAAATTGTCTAAGAAAGTTTTTTACGTACTAAAAGTGAAAATTATTGAAAAAAATTGTCTTTTCAAAAAAATTTTTCAAACATTTTTCTAAGACATTTCATACAGTGAAAAATAATTTTTTTTGCGAAACTGTCTAATTCTTTTTGTTTGAAACTAACGTCATTAAAAATTGTCTAAGAAAGTTTTCTTACGTACTAAAAGTGAAAATTATTGAAAAAAATTTGTCTTTTCAAAAAAATTTTTCTAAGTCATTTCATACAGTGAAAAATAATTTTTTTTTGCGAAACTATCCAATTCTTTTTGTTTGAAACTAACGTCATTAAAAATTGTCTAAGAAAGTTTTTTTACGTACTAAAAGTGAAAATTATTGAAAAGAAATTGTTTTTTCAAAAAAATTTTTCTAAGACATTTCATACAGTGAAAAATAATTTTTTTTTGCGAAACTGTCTAATTCTTTTTGTTTGAAACTAACGTCATTAAAAATTGTCTAAGAAAGTTTTTTTACGTACTAAAAGTGAAAATTATTGAAAAAAATTTTCTTTTCAAAAAAAATTTTCAAAAATTTTTCTAAGACATTTCATACAGTGAAAAATAATTTTTTTTGCGGAACTGTCTAATTCTTTTTGTTTGAAACTAACGTCATTAAAAATTGTCTAAGAAAGTTTTTTTACGTACTAAAAGTGAAAATTATTGAAAAAAAATTGTCTTTTCAAAAAAATTTTTCTAAGACATTTCATACAGTGAAAAATAATTTTTTTTTGCGAAACTATCCAATTCTTTTTGTTTGAAACTAACGTCATTAAAAATTGTCTAAGAAAGTTTTTTTACGTACTAAAAGTGAAAATTATTGAAAAAAATTTTCTTTTCAAAAAAAATTTTCAAACATTTTTCTAAGACATTTCATACAGTGAAAAATAATTTTTTTTGCGAAACTGTCTAATTCTTTTTGTTTGAAACTAACGTCATTAAGAATTGTCTAAGAAAGTTTTCTTACGTACTAAAAGTGAAAATTATTGAAAAAAAATTGTCTTTTCAAAAAAATTCTTCTAAGACATTTCATACAGTGAAAAATAATTTTTTTTTGCGAAACTATCCAATTCTTTTTGTTTGAAACTAACGTCATTAAAAATTGTCTAAGAAAGTTTTTTTACGTACTAAAAGTGAAAATTATTGAAAAAAACTTTCTTTTCAAAAAAAAATTTTCAAAAATTTTTCCAAGACATTTCATACAGTGAAAAATAATTTTTTTTTGCGAAACTGTCTAATTCTTTTTGTTTGAAACTAACGTCATTAAAAATTGTCTAAGAAAGTTTTTTTACGTACTAAAAGTGAAAATTATTGAAAAAAAATTGTCTTTTCAAAAAAATTTTTCTAAGACATTTCATACAGTGGAAAATAATTTTTTTTTGCGAAACTATCTAATTCTTTTTGTTTGAAACTAACGTCATTAAAAATTGTCTAAGAAAGTTTTTTTACGTACTAAAAGTGAAAATTATTGAAAAGAAATTGTCTTTTCAAAAAAATTTCTCTAAGACATTCCATACAGTGAAAAATAATTTTTTTTTGCGAAACTGTCTAATTCTTTTTGTTTGAAACTAACGTCATTAAAAATTGTCTAAGAAAGTTTTTTTACGTACTAAAAGTGAAAATTATTGAAAAAAAATTGTCTTTTCAAAAAAATTTTTCTGACATTTCATACAGTGAAAAATAATTTTTTTTTGCGAAACTATCCAATTCTTTTTGTTTGAAACTAACGTCATTGAAAATGGTCTAAAAAAGATTTTTTACGTACTAAAAGTGAAAATTATTGAAAAAAATTGTCTTTTCAAAAAAATTTTTCTAAGACATTTCATACAGTGAAAAATAATTTTTTTTTGCGAAACTATCCAATTCTTTTTGTTTGAAACTAACGTCATTAAAAATTGTCTAAGAAAGTTTTTTTTACGTACTAAAAGTAAAAATTATTGAAAAAAACTTTCTTTTCAAAAAAAAATTTTCAAAAATTTTTCTAAGACATTTCATACAGTGAAAAATAATTTTTTTTTGCGAAACTGTCTAATTCTTTTTGTTTGAAACTAACGTCATTAAAAATTGTCTAAGAAAGTTTTTTTACGTACTAAAAGTGAAAATTATTGAAAAAAAATTGTTTTTTCAAAAAAAATTTTCTAAGACATTTCATACAGTGAAAAATAATTTTTTTTTGCGAAACTATCCAATTCATTTTGTTTGAAACTAACGTCATTAAAAATTGTCTAAGAAAGTTTTTTTACGTACTAAAAGTGAAAATTATTGAAAAAAATTTTCTTTTCAAAAAAAATTTTCAAAAATTTTTCTAAGACATTTCATACAGTGAAAAATAATTTTTTTTTGCGAAGCTGTCTAATTCTTTTTGTTTGAAACTAACGTCATTAAAAATTGTCTAAGAAATTTTTTTACGTACTAAAAGTGAAAATTATTGAAAAGAAATTGTCTTTTCAAAAAAATTTTCTAAGACATTTCATACAGTGAAAAAAAACTTTTTTGCGAAACTATCCAATTCTTTTTGTTTGAAACTAACGTCATTAAAAATTGTCTAAGAAAGTTTTTTTACGTACTAAAAGTGAAAATTATTGAAAAAAAATTATCTTTTCAAAAAAATTTTTCTAAGACATTCCATACAGTGAAAAATAATTTTTTTTGCGAAACTATCCAATTCTTTTTGTTTGAAACTAACGTCATTAAAAATTGTCTAAGAAAATTTTTTTACGTACTAAAAGTGAAAATCATTGAAAAAAACTTTCTTTTCAAAAAAAATTTTCAAAAATTTTTCTAAGACATTTCATACAGTGAAAAATAATTTTTTTTGCGAAACTGTCTAATTCTTTTTGTTTGAAACTAACGTCATTAAAAATTGTCTAAGAAAGTTTTTTTACGTACTAAAAGTGAAAATTATTGAAAAAAATTGTCTTTTCAAAAAAAATTTTCAAACATTTTTCTAAGACATTTCATACAGTGAAAAATAATTTTTTTTTGCGAAACTGTTTAATTCTTTTTGTTTGAAACTAACGTCATTAAAAATTGTCTAAGAAAGTTTTTTTTACGTACTAAAAGTGAAAATTATTGAAAAAAAATTGTCTTTTCAAAAAAATTTTCTAAGACATTTCATACAGTGAAAAAAAACTTTTTTGCGAAACTATCCAATTCTTTTTGTTTGAAACTAACGTCATTAAAAATTGTCTAAGAAAGTTTTTTTACGTACTAAAAGTGAAAATTATTGAAAAGAAATTGTCTTTTCAAAAAAATTTTTCTAAGACATTCCATACAGTGAAAAATAATTTTTTTTGCGAAACTGTCTAATTCTTTTTGTTTGAAACTAACGTCCTTAAAAATTGTCTAAGAAAGTTTTCTTACGTACTAAAAGTGAAAATTATTGAAAAAAAATTGTCTTTTCAAAAAAATTTTTCTAAGACATTTCATACAGTGAAAAATAATTTTTTTTTGCGAAACTATCCAATTCTTTTTGTTTGAAACTAACGTCATTAAAAATTGTCTAAGAAAGTTTTTTTACGTACTAAAAGTGAAAATTATTGAAAAAAACTTTCTTTTCAAAAAAAAATTTTCAAAAATTTTTCCAAGACATTTCATACAGTGAAAAATAATTTTTTTTTGCGAAACTGTCTAATTCTTTTTGTTTGAAACTAACGTCATTAAAAATTGTCTAAGAAAGTTTTTTTACGTACTAAAAGTGAAAATTATTGAAAAAAAATTGTCTTTCCAAAAAAATTTTTCTAAGACATTTCATACAGTGGAAAATAATTTTTTTTTGCGAAACTATCTAATTCTTTTTGTTTGAAACTAACGTCATTAAAAATTGTCTAAGAAAGCTTTTTTACGTACTAAAAGTGAACATTATTGAAAAAAATTTTCTTTTCAAAAAAAATTTTCAAAAATTTTTCTAAGACATTTCATACAGTGAAAAATAATTTTTTTTTGCGAAACTGTCTAATTCTTTTTGTTTGAAACTAACGTCATTAAAAATTGTCTAAGAAAGTTTTTTTACGTACTAAAAGTGAAAATTATTGAAAAAAAATTGTCTTTTCAAAAAAATTTTTCTAAGACATTTCATACAGTGAAAAAAAATTTTTTTTGCGAAACTATCCAATTCTTTTTGTTTGAAACTAACGTCATTAAAAATTGTCTAAGAAAGTTTTTTTACGTACTAAAAGTGAAAATTATTGAAAAGAAATTGTCTTTTCAAAACAATTTTTCTAAGACATTCCATACAGTGAAAAATAATTTTTTTTTGCGAAACTATCCAATTCTTTTTGTTTGAAACTAACGTCATTAAAAATTGTCTAAGAAAGTTTTTTTACGTACTAAAAGTGAACATTATTGAAAAAAATTTTCTTTTCAAAAAAAATTTTCAAAAATTTTTTTAAGACATTTCATACAGTGAAAAATAATTTTTTTTTGCGAAACTATCCAATTCTTTTTGTTTGAAACTAACGTCATTGAAAATGGTCTAAAAAAGTTTTTTTACGTACTAAAAGTGAAAATTATTGAAAGAAAATTGTCTTTTAAAAATAATTTTTCTAAGACATTTCATACAGTGAAAAATAATTTTTTTTTGCGAAACTGTCTAATTCTTTTTGTTTGAAACTAACGTCATTAAAAATTGTCTAAGAAAGTTTTCTTACGTACTAAAAGTGAAAATTATTGAAAAAAAATTGTCTTTTCAAAAAAATTTTTCTAAGACATTTCATACAGTGAAAAATAATTTTTTTTTGCGAAACTATCCAATTTTTTTTGTTTGAAACTAACGTCATTAAAAATTGTCTAAGAAAGTTGTTTTACGTACTAAAAGTGAACAGTATTGAAAAAATTTGAAATCGTTTGTAAAATTTTTTATAAGACATTTCATAACTCATTGAACAAGAATTTTTTTCAAAATTTTTCAAAGTTTTTTTCATACTGCAAAAGTTTATTTTTATGTTCAGTAATATTGATTTATCATCTCAAAACATGTTCATTGAATTGCTTATACAGTAGAACTTGGATAACTTCACCCCAAGGGAAACAGAAAAAGTGACGAATTAAACGAACTGACGAACTTACACGAATATTTTTCAAAGTTTTTTTTCATAATGCAAAAATTTATTTTGATGTTCAGTAATATTGTTTTATCATTCCAAAACATGTTAACACCACTAAAACTTGGTTTCAAGTTAAAAAATTGTCAATTAATAAAAGTTCATTGATTTGCTTATACCTGCATTGAGAGCTTCGTAGCTGCTTTATTTAAGGAGATAGCGTATATTTTAAGTTAAAGTCGCACTTTAATTATTTTTTTTGACTAAAGTTATTGTAAATGGCCTAAGAAATTTTATCCCACACAAAAAGTTTTGATTATCAAAACAAAATTAATTTTTCGAAAATTTTTTTCAAAAATTTTTCTAAGACATTTCATACAGTGAAAAATAATTTTTTTTTGCAAAACTGTCTAATTCTTTTTGGTTGAAACTAACGTCATTAAAAATTGTCTAAAAAAGTTTTTTTACGTACTAAAAGTGAAATTTATTGAAAAAAAATTGTCTTTTCAAAAAAATTTTTCTAAGACATTTCATACAGTGAAAAATAATTCTTTTTTGCGAAACTATCCGATTCTTTTTGTTTGAAACTAACGTCATTAAAAATTGTCTAAGAAAGTTTTTTTACGTACTAAAAGTGAAAATCATTGAAAAAAATTGTCTTTTCAAAAAACATTTTCAAAAATTTTTCTAAGACATTTCATACAGTGAAAAATAATTTTTTTATGCGAAACTGTCTAATTCTTTTTGGTTGAAACTAACGTCATTAAAAATTGTCTAAGAAAATTTTTTTACGTACTAAAGTGAAAATTATTGAAAAAAAATTGTCTTTTCAAAAAAATTTTTCTAAGACATTTCATACAGTGAAAAATATTTTTTTTTTTGCGAAACTATCCAATTCTTTTTGTTTGAAACTAACGTCATTAAAAATTGTCTAAGAAAGTTTTTTTACGTACTAAAAGTGAAATTTTTGAAAAAAACTTTCTTTTCAAAAAAAAATTTTCAAAAATTTATCTAAGACATTTCATACAGTGAAAAATAATTTTTTTTTGCGAAACTATCCAATTTATTTTGTTTGAAACTAACGTCATTAAAAATTGTCTAAGAAAGTTTTCTTACGTACTAAAAGTGAAAATTATTGAAAAAAAATTGTCTTTTCAAAAAAATTTTTCTAAGACATTTCATACAGTGAAAAATAATTTTTTTTTGCGAAACTATCCAATTCTTTTTGTTTGAAACTAACGTCATTAAAAATTGTCTAAGAAAGTTTTTATACGTACTAAAAGTGAAAATTATTGAAAAAAATTTTCTTTTAAAAAAAAAATTTTCAAAAATTTTTCCAAGACATTTCATACAGTGAAAAATAATTTTTTTTGCGAAACTGTCTAATTCTTTTTGTTTGAAACTAACGTCATTAAAAACTGTCTAAGAAAGTTTTTTTACG
Organism: Aplidium turbinatum; assembly: GCF_918807975.1. NCBI lineage: Eukaryota > Metazoa > Chordata > Ascidiacea > Aplousobranchia > Polyclinidae > Aplidium > Aplidium turbinatum. Next base: position 789,225 of record NC_137486.1, read on the forward strand.
TACTAAAAGTGAAAATTATTGAAAAAAAATTGTCTTTTCAAAAAAATTTTTCTAAGACATTTCATACAGTGGAAAATAATTTTTTTTTGCGAAACTGTCTAATTCTTTTTGTTTGAAACTAACGTCATTAAAAATTGTCTAAGAAAGTTTTTTTACGTACTAAAAGTGAAAATTATTGAAAAAAATTTTCTTTTCAAAAAAGATTTTCAAAAATTTTTCTAAGACATTTCATACAGTGAAAACTAATTTTTTTTTGCGAAACTGTCTAATTCTTTTTGTTTGAAACTAACGTCATTAAAAATTGTCTAAGAAAGTTTTTTTTACGTACTAAAAGTGAAAATTATTGAAAAAAAATTGTCTTTTCAAAAAAATTTTCTAAGACATTTCATACAGTGAAAAAAAACTTTTTTGCGAAACTATCCAATTCTTTTTGTTTGAAATTAACGTCATTGAAAATGGTCTAAAAAAGCTTTTTTACGTACTAAAAGTGAAAATTATTGAAAAAAAATTGTCTTTTAAAAAAAATTTTTCTAAGACATTTCATACAGTGAAAAATAATTTTTTTTTGCGAAACTGTCTAATTCTTTTTGTTTGAAACTAACGTCATTAAAAATTGTCTAAGAAAGTTTTTTTACGTACTAAAAGTGAAAATTATTGAAAAAAATTGTCTTTTCAAAAAAAATTTTCAAACATTTTTCTAAGACATTTCATACAGTGAAAACTAATTTTTTTTTGCGAAACTGTCTAATTCTTTTTGTTTGAAACTAACGTCATTAAAAATTGTCTAAGAAAGTTTTTTTTACGTACTAAAAGTGAAAATTATTGAAAAAAAATTGTCTTTTCAAAAAAATTTTCTAAGACATTTCATACAGTGAAAAAAAACTTTTTTGCGAAACTATCCAATTCTTTTTGTTTGAAATTAACGTCATTGAAAATGGTCTAAAAAAGCTTTTTTACGTACTAAAAGTGAAAATTATTGAAAAGAAATTGTCTTTTCAAAAAAATTTTTCTAAGACATTCCATACAGTGAAAAATAATTTTTTTTTGCGAAACTATCCAATTCTTTTTGTTTGAAACTAACGTCATTAAAAATTGTCTAAGAAAGTTTTTTTACGTACTAAAAGTGAAAATTTTCGAAAAGAAATTGTCTTTTCAAAAAAATTTTTCTAAGACATTCCATACAGTGAAAAATAATTTTTTTTTGCGAAACTATCCAATTCATTTTGTTTGAAACTAACGTCATTAAAAATTGTCTAAGAAAGTTTTTTTACGTACTAAAAGTGAAAATTATTGAAAAAAATTTTCTTTTCAAAAAAAATTGTCTTTTCAAAAAAATTTTTCTAAGACATTTCATACAGTGAAAAATAATTTTTTTTTGCGAAACTGTCTAATTCTTTTTGTTTGAAACTAACGTCATTAAAAAGTGTCTAAGAAAGTTATTTTACGTACTAAAAGTGAAAATTATTGAAAAAAAATTGTCTTTTCAAAAAAATTTTTCTGACATTTCATACAGTGAAAAATAATTTTTTTTTGCGAAACTATCCAATTCTTTTTGTTTGAAACTAACGTCATTGAAAATGGTCTAAAAAAGTTTTTTTACGTACTAAAAGTGAAAATTATTGAAAAAAAACTGTCTTTTAAAAAAATTTTTCTAAGACATTTCATACAGTGAAAAATAATTTTTTTTTGCGAAACTGTCTAATTCTTTTTGTTTGAAACTAACGTCATTAAAAATTGTCTAAGAAAGTTTTTTTACGTACTAAAAGTGAAAATTATTGAAAAAAACTTTCTTTTCAAAAAAAATTTTCAAACATTTTTCTAAGACATTTCATACAGTGAAAAATAATTTTTTTTGAGAAACTGTCTAATTCTTTTTGTTTGAAACTAACGTCATTAAAAATTGTCTAAGAAAGTTTTCTTACGTACTAAAAGTGAAAATTATTGAAAAAAAATTGTCTTTTCAAAAAAAATTTTCTAAGACATTTCATACAGTGAAAAATAATTTTTTTTTGCGAAACTATCCAATTCTTTTTGTTTGAAACTAACGTCATTAAAAATTGTCTAAGAAAGTTTTTTTTACGTACTAAAAGTAAAAACTATTGAAAAAAACTTTCTTTTCAAAAAAAAATTTTCAAAAATTTTTCTAAGACATTTCATACAGTGAAAAATAATTTTTTTTTGCGAAACTATCCAATTCCTTTTGTTTGAAACTAACGTCATTAAAAATTGTCTAAGAAAGTTTTTTTACGTACTAAAAGTGAAAATTATTGAAAAAAATTTTCTTTTCAAAAAAAATTTTCAAAAATTTTTCTAAGACATTTCATACAGTGAAAAATAATTTTTTTTTGCGAAGCTGTCTAATTCTTTTTGTTTGAAACTAACGTCATTAAAAATTGTCTAAGAAAGTTTTTTTACGTACTAAAAGTGAAAATTATTGAAAAGAAATTGTCTTTTCAAAAAAATTTTTCCAAGACATTTCATACAGTGAAAAATAATTTTTTTTTGCGAAACTATCCAATTCTTTTTGTTTGAAACTAACGTCATTAAAAATTGTCTAAAAAAGTTTTTTTACGTACTAAAAGTGAAAATTATTGAAAAAAAATTGTCTTTTAAAAAAAATTTTTCTAAGACATTTCATACAGTGAAAAATAATTTTTTTTTGCGAAACTGTCTAATTCTTTTTGTTTGAAACTAACGTCATTAAAAATTGTCTAAGAAAGTTTTTTTACGTACTAAAAGTGAAAATTATTGAAAAAAATTTTCTTTTCAAAAAAAATTTTCAAAAATTTTTCTAAGACATTTCATACAGTGAAAAATAATTTTTTTTTGCGAAACTGTCTAATTCTTTTTGTTTGAAACTAACGTCATTAAAAATTGTCTAAGAAAGTTTTTTTACGTACTAAAAGTGAAAATTATTGAAAAAAAATTGTCTTTTCAAAAAAATTTTTCTGACATTTCATACAGTGAAAAATAATTTTTTTTTGCGAAACTATCCAATTCTTTTTGTTTGAAACTAACGTCATTGAAAATGGTCTAAAAAAGTTTTTTTACGTACTAAAAGTGAAAATTATTGAAAAAAAACTGTCTTTTAAAAAAAATTTTTCTAAGACATTTCATACAGTGAAAAATAATTTTTTTTTGCGAAACTGTCTAATTCTTTTTGTTTGAAACTAACGTCATTAAAAATTGTCTAAGAAAGTTTTTTTATGTACTAAAAGTGAAAATTATTGAAAAAAATTTTCTTTTCAAAAAAAATTTTCAAAAATTTTTCTAAGACATTTCATACAGTGAAAAATAATTTTTTTTTGCGAAACTGTCTAATTCTTTTTGTTTGAAACTAACGTCATTAAAAATTGTCTAAGAAAGTTTTTTTACGTACTAAAAGTGAAAATTATTGAAAAAAAATTGTCTTTTCAAAAAAATTTTTCTAAGACATCTCATACAGTGAAAAAAAATTTTTTTTGCGAAACTATCCAATTCTTTTTGTTTGAAACTAACGTCATTAAAAATTGTCTAAGAAAGTTTTTTTACGTACTAAAAGTGAAAATTATTGAAAAGAAATTGTCTTTTCAAAACAATTTTTCTAAGACATTCCATACAGTGAAAAATAATTTTTTTTTGCGAAACTATCCAATTCTTTTTGTTTGAAACTAACGTCATTAAAAATTGTCTAAGAAAGTTTTTTTACGTACTAAAAGTGAAAATTATTGAAAAGAAATTGTCTTTTCAAAAAAAATTTTCAAAAATTTTTTTAAGACATTTCATACAGTGAAAAATAATTTTTTTTTTGCGAAACTATCCAATTCTTTTTGTTTGAAACTAACGTCATTGAAAATGGTCTAAAAAAGTTTTTTTACGTACTAAAAGTGAAAATTATTGAAAAAAAATTGTCTTTTAAAAATAATTTTTCTAAGACATTTCATACAGTGAAAAATAATTTTTTTTTGCGAAACTGTCTAATTCTTTTTGTTTGAAACTAACGTCATTAAAAATTGTCTAAGAAAGTTTTCTTACGTACTAAAAGTGAAAATTATTGAAAAAAAATTGTCTTTTCAAAAAAATTTTTCTAAGACATTTCATACAGTGAAAAATAATTTTTTTTTGCGAAACTATCCAATTTTTTTTGTTTGAAACTAACGTCATTAAAAATTGTCTAAGAAAGTTGTTTTACGTACTAAAAGTGAACAGTATTGAAAAAATTTAAAATCGTTTGTAAAATTTTTTATAAGACATTTCATAACTCATTGAACAAGAATTTTTTTCAAAATTTTTCAAAGTTTTTTTCATACTGCAAAAGTTTATTTTTATGTTCAGTAATATTGTTTTATCATCTCAAAACATGTTCATTGAATTGCTTATACAGTAGAACTTGGATAACTTCACCCCAGGGGAAACAGAAAAAGTGACGAATTAAACGAACTGACGAACTTACACGAACATTTTTCAAAGTTTTTTTTCATAATGCAAAAGTTTATTTTGATGTTCAGTAATATTGTTTTATCATTCCAAAACATGTTAACACCACTAAAACTTGGTTTCAAGTTAAAAAATTGTCAATTAATAAAAGTTCATTGATTTGCTTATACCTGCATTGAGAGCTTCGTAGCTGCTTTATTTAAGGAGATAGCGTATATTTTAAGTTAAAGTCGCACTTTAATTATTTTTTTTGACTAAAGTTATTGTAAATGGCCTAAGAAATTTTATCCCACACAAAAAGTTTTGATTATCAAAACAAAATTAATTTTTCGAAAATTTTTTTCAATAATTTTTCTAAGACATTTCATACAGTGAAAAATAATTTTTTTTTGCAAAACTGTCTAATTCTTTTTGGTTGAAACTAACGTCATTAAAAATTGTCTAAAAAAGTTTTTTTACGTACTAAAAGTGAAAATTATTGAAAAAAAATTGTCTTTTCAAAAAAATTTTTCTAAGACATTTCATAAAGTGAAAAATAATTCTTTTTTGCGAAACTCTCCAATTCTTTTTGTTTGAAACTAACGTCATTAAAAATTGTCTAAGAAAGTTTTTTTACGTACTAAAAGTGAAAATTATTGAAAAAAATTTTCTTTTCAAAAAAAATTGTCTTTTCAAAAAAATTTTTCTAAGACATTTCATACAGTGAAAAATAATTTTTTTTTGCGAAACTGTCTAATTCTTTTTGTTTGAAACTAACGTCATTAAAAAGTGTCTAAGAAAGTTATTTTACGTACTAAAAGTGAAAATTATTGAAAAAAAATTGTCTTTTCAAAAAAATTTTTCTGACATTTCATACAGTGAAAAATAATTTTTTTTTGCGAAACTATCCAATTCTTTTTGTTTGAAACTAACGTCATTAAAAATTGTCTAAGAAAGTTTTTTTACGTACTAAAAGTGAAAATTATTGAAAAAAAACTGTCTTTTAAAAAAAATTTTTCTAAGACATTTCATACAGTGAAAAATAATTTTTTTTTGCGAAACTGTCTAATTCTTTTTGTTTGAAACTAACGTCATTAAAAATTGTCTAAGAAAGTTTTTTTACGTACTAAAAGTGAAAATTATTGAAAAAAACTTTCTTTTCAAAAAAAATTTTCAAACATTTTTCTAAGACATTTCATACAGTGAAAAATAATTTTTTTTGAGAAACTGTCTAATTCTTTTTGTTTGAAACTAACGTCATTAAAAATTGTCTAAGAAAGTTTTCTTACGTACTAAAAGTGAAAATTATTGAAAAAAAATTGTCTTTTCAAAAAAAATTTTCTAAGACATTTCATACAGTGAAAAATAATTTTTTTTTGCGAAACTATCCAATTCTTTTTGTTTGAAACTAACGTCATTAAAAATTGTCTAAGAAAGTTTTTTTTACGTACTAAAAGTAAAAATTATTGAAAAAAACTTTCTTTTCAAAAAAAAATTTTCAAAAATTCTTCTAAGACATTTCATACAGTGAAAAATAATTTTTTTTTGCGAAACTATCCAATTCCTTTTGTTTGAAACTAACGTCATTAAAAATTGTCTAAGAAAGTTTTTTTACGTACTAAAAGTGAAAATTATTGAAAAAAATTTTCTTTTCAAAAAAAATTTTCAAAAATTTTTCTAAGACATTTCATACAGTGAAAAATAATTTTTTTTTGCGAAGCTGTCTAATTCTTTTTGTTTGAAACTAACGTCATTAAAAATTGTCTAAGAAAGTTTTTTTACGTACTAAAAGTGAAAATTATTGAAAAGAAGTTGTCTTTTCAAAAAAATTCTTCCAAGACATTTCATACAGTGAAAAATAATTTTTTTTTGCGAAACTATCCAATTCTTTTTGTTTGAAACTAACGTCATTAAAAATTGTCTAAAAAAGTTTTTTTACGTACTAAAAGTGAAAATTATTGAAAAAAAATTGTCTTTTAAAAAAAATTTTTCTAAGACATTTCATACAGTGAAAAATAATTTTTTTTTGCGAAACTGTCTAATTCTTTTTGTTTGAAACTAACGTCATTAAAAATTGTCTAAGAAAGTTTTTTTACGTACTAAAAGTGAAAATTATTGAAAAAAATTTTCTTTTCAAAAAAAATTTTCAAAAATTTTTCTAAGACATTTCATACAGTGAAAAATAATTTTTTTTTGCGAAACTGTCTAATTCTTTTTGTTTGAAACTAACGTCATTAAAAAGTGTCTAAGAAAGTTTTTTTACGTACTAAAAGTGAAAATTATTGAAAAAAAATTGTCTTTTCAAAAAACTTTTTCTGACATTTCATACAGTGAAAAATAATTTTTTTTTGCGAAACTATCCAATTCTTTTTGTTTGAAACTAACGTCATTGAAAATGGTCTAAAAAAGTTTTTTTACGTACTAAAAGTGAAAATTATTGAAAAAAAACTGTCTTTTAAAAAAAATTTTTCTAAGACATTTCATACAGTGAAAAATAATTTTTTTTTGCGAAACTGTCTAATTCTTTTTGTTTGAAACTAACGTCATTAAAAATTGTCTAAGAAAGTTTTTTTATGTACTAAAAGTGAAAATTATTGAAAAAAATTTTCTTTTCAAAAAAAATTTTCAAAAATTTTTCTAAGACATTTCATGCAGTGAAAAATAATTTTTTTTTGCGAAACTGTCTAATTCTTTTTGTTTGAAACTAACGTCATTAAAAATTGTCTAAGAAAGTTTTTTTACGTACTAAAAGTGAAAATTATTGAAAAAAAATTGTCTTTTCAAAAAAATTTTTCTAAGACATTTCATACAGTGAAAAAAAATTTTTTTTGCGAAACTATCCAATTCTTTTTGTTTGAAACTAACGTCATTAAAAATTGTCTAAGAAAGTTTTTTTACGTACTAAAAGTGAAAATTATTGAAAAGAAATTGTCTTTTCAAAACAATTTTTCTAAGACATTCCATACAGTGAAAAATAATTTTTTTTTGCGAAACTATCCAATTCTTTTTGTTTGAAACTAACGTCATTAAAAATTGTCTAAGAAAGTTTTTTTACGTACTAAAAGTGAACATTATTGAAAAAAATTTTCTTTTCAAAAAAAATTTTCAAAAATTTTTTTAAGACATTTCATACAGTGAAAAATAATTTTTTTTTTGCGAAACTATCCAATTCTTTTTGTTTGAAACTAACGTCATTGAAAATGGTCTAAAAAAGTTTTTTTACGTACTAAAAGTGAAAATTATTGAAAAAAAATTGTCTTTTAAAAATAATTTTTCTAAGACATTTCATACAGTGAAAAATAATTTTTTTTTGCGAAACTGTCTAATTCTTTTTGTTTGAAACTAACGTCATTAAAAATTGTCTAAGAAAGTTTTCTTACGTACTAAAAGTGAAAATTATTGAAAAAAAATTGTCTTTTCAAAAAAATTTTTCTAAGACATTTCATACAGTGAAAAATAATTTTTTTTTGCGAAACTATCCAATTTTTTTTGTTTGAAACTAACGTCATTAAAAATTGTCTAAGAAAGTTGTTTTACGTACTAAAAGTGAACAGTATTGAAAAAATTTAAAATCGTTTGTAAAATTTTTTATAAGACATTTCATAACTCATTGAACAAGAATTTTTTTCAAAATTTTTCAAAGTTTTTTTCATACTGCAAAAGTTTATTTTTATGTTCAGTAATATTGTTTTATCATCTCAAAACATGTTCATTGAATTGCTTATACAGTAGAACTTGGATAACTTCACCCCAGGGGAAACAGAAAAAGTGACGAATTAAACGAACTGACGAACTTACACGAATATTTTTCAAAGTTTTTTTTCATAATGCAAAAGTTTATTTTGATGTTCAGTAATATTGTTTTATCATTCCAAAACATGTTAACACCACTAAAACTTGGTTTCAAGTTAAAAAATTGTCAATTAATAAAAGTTCATTGATTTGCTTATACCTGCATTGAGAGCTTCGTAGCTGCTTTATTTAAGGAGATAGCGTATATTTTAAGTTAAAGTCGCACTTTAATTATTTTTTTTGACTAAAGTTATTGTAAATGGCCTAAGAAATTTTATCCCACACAAAAAGTTTTGATTATCAAAACAAAATTAATTTTTCGAAAATTTTTTTCAAAAATTTTTCTAAGACATTTCATACAGTGAAAAATAATTTTTTTTTGCAAAACTGTCTAATTCTTTTTGGTTGAAACTAACGTCACTAAAAATTGTCTAAAAAAGTTTTTTTACGTACTAAAAGTGAAAATTATTGAAAAAAAATTGTCTTTTCAAAAAAATTTTTCTAAGACATTTCATACAGTGAAAAATAATTCTTTTTTGCGAAACTATCCGATTCTTTTTGTTTGAAACTAACGTCATTAAAAATTGTCTAAGAAAGTTTTTTTACGTACTAAAAGTGAAAATCATTGAAAAAAATTGTCTTTTCAAAAAACATTTTCAAAAATTTTTCTAAGACATTTCATACAGTGAAAAATAATTTTTTTATGCGAAACTGTCTAATTCTTTTTGGTTGAAACTAACGTCATTAAAAATTGTCTAAGAAAATTTTTTTACGTACTAAAGTGAAAATTATTGAAAAAAAATTGTCTTTTCAAAAAAATTTTTCTAAGACATTTCATACAGTGAAAAATATTTTTTTTTTTGCGAAACTATCCAATTCTTTTTGTTTGAAACTAACGTCATTAAAAATTGTCTAAGAAAGTTTTTTTACGTACTAAAAGTGAAAATTTTTGAAAAAAACTTTCTTTTCAAAAAAAAATTTTCAAAAATTTATCTAAGACATTTCATACAGTGAAAAATAATTTTTTTTTGCGAAACTATCCAATTTATTTTGTTTGAAACAAACGTCATTAAAAATTGTCTAAGAAAGTTTTCTTACGTACTAAAAGTGAAAATTATTGAAAAAAAATTGTCTTTTCAAAAAAATTTTTCTAAGACATTTCATACAGTGAAAAATAATTTTTTTTTGCGAAACTATCCAATTCTTTTTTTTTGAAACTAACGTCATTAAAAATTGTCTAAGAAAGTTTTTTTACGTACTAAAAGTGAAAATTATTGAAAAAAATTTTCTTTTAAAAAAAAAATTTTCAAAAATTTTTCCAAGACATTTCATACAATGAAAAATAATTTTTTTTTGCGAAACTGTCTAATTCTTTTTGTTTGAAACTAACGTCATTAAAAATTGTCTAAGAAAGTTTTTTTACGTACTAAAAGTGAAAATTATTGAAAAAAAATTGTCTTTTCAAAAAAATTTTTCTAAGACATTTCATACAGTGGAAAATAATTTTTTTTTGCGAAACTGTCTAATTCTTTTTGTTTGAAACTAACGTCATTAAAAATTGTCTAAGAAAGTTTTTTTACGTACTAAAAGTGAAAATTATTGAAAAAAATTTTCTTTTCAAAAATGATTTTCAAAAATTTTTCTAAGACATTTCATACAGTGAAAACTAATTTTTTTTTGCGAAACTGTCTAATTCTTTTTGTTTGAAACTAACGTCATTAAAAATTGTCTAAGAAAGTTTTTTTTACGTACTAAAAGTGAAAATTATTGAAAAAAAATTGTCTTTTCAAAAAAATTTTCTAAGACATTTCATACAGTGAAAAAAAACTTTTTTGCGAAACTATCCAATTCTTTTTGTTTGAAATTAACGTCATTGAAAATGGTCTAAAAAAGCTTTTTTACGTACTAAAAGTGAAAATTATTGAAAAAAAATTGTCTTTTAAAAAAAACTTTTCTAAGACATTTCATACAGTGAAAAATAATTTTTTTTTGCGAAACTGTCTAATTCTTTTTGTTTGAAACTAACGTCATTAAAAATTGTCTAAGAAAGTTTTTTTACGTACTAAAAGTGAAAATTATTGAAAAAAATTGTCTTTTCAAAAAAAATTTTCAAACATTTTTCTAAGACATTTCATACAGTGAAAACTAATTTTTTTTTGCGAAACTGTCTAATTCTTTTTGTTTGAAACTAACGTCATTAAAAATTGTCTAAGAAAGTTTTTTTTACGTACTAAAAGTGAAAATTATTGAAAAAAAATTGTCTTTTCAAAAAAATTTTCTAAGACATTTCATACAGTGAAAAAAAACTTTTTTGCGAAACTATCCAATTCTTTTTGTTTGAAATTAACGTCATTGAAAATGGTCTAAAAAAGCTTTTTTACGTACTAAAAGTGAAAATTATTGAAAAGAAATTGTCTTTTCAAAAAAATTTTTCTAAGACATTCCATACAGTGAAAAATAATTTTTTTTTGCGAAACTATTCAATTCTTTTTGTTTGAAACTAACGTCATTAAAAATTGTCTAAGAAAGTTTTTTTACGTACTAAAAGTGAAAATTATTGAAAAGAAGTTGTCTTTTCAAAAAAATTTTTCTAAGACATTCCATACAGTGAAAAATAATTTTTTTTTGCGAAACTATCCAATTCATTTTGTTTGAAACTAACGTCATTAAAAATTGTCTAAGAAAGTTTTTTTACGTACTAAAAGTGAAAATTATTGAAAAAAATTTTCTTTTCAAAAAAAATTGTCTTTTCAAAAAAATTTTTCTAAGACATTTCATACAGTGAAAAATAATTTTTTTTTGCGAAGCTGTCTAGTTCTTTTTGTTTGAAACTAACGTCATTAAAAAGTGTCTAAGAAAGTTATTTTACGTACTAAAAGTGAAAATTATTGAAAAAAAATTGTCTTTTCAAAAAAATTTTTCTGACATTTCATACAGTGAAAAATAATTTTTTTTTGCGAAACTATCCAATTCTTTTTGTTTGAAACTAACGTCATTGAAAATGGTCTAAAAAAGTTTTTTTACGTACTAAAAGTAAAAATTATTGAAAAAAAACTGTCTTTTAAAAAAAATTTTTCTAAGACATTTCATACAGTGAAAAATAATTTTTTTTTGCGAAACTGTCTAATTCTTTTTGTTTGAAACTAACGTCATTAAAAATTGTCTAAGAAAGTTTTTTTACGTACTAAAAGTGAAAATTATTGAAAAAAACTTTCTTTTCAAAAAAAATTTTCAAACATTTTTCTAAGACATTTCATACAGTGAAAAATAATTTTTTTTGAGAAACTGTCTAATTCTTTTTGTTTGAAACTAACGTCATTAAAAATTGTCTAAGAAAGTTTTCTTACGTACTAAAAGTGAAAATTATTGAAAAAAAATTGTCTTTTCAAAAAAAATTTTCTAAGACATTTCATACAGTGAAAAATAATTTTTTTTTGCGAAACTATCCAATTCTTTTTGTTTGAAACTAACGTCATTAAAAATTGTCTAAGAAAGTTTTTTTTACGTACTAAAAGTAAAAATTATTGAAAAAAACTTTCTTTTCAAAAAAAAATTTTCAAAAATTTTTCTAAGACATTTCATACAGTGAAAAATAATTTTTTTTTGCGAAACTGTCTAATTCTTTTTGTTTGAAACTAACGTCATTAAAAATTGTCTAAGAAAGTTTTTTTACGTACTAAAAGTGAAAATTATTGAAAAAAAATTGTTTTTTCAAAAAAAATTTTCTAAGACATTTCATACAGTGAAAAATAATTTTTTTTTGCGAAACTATCCAATTCCTTTTGTTTGAAACTAACGTCATTAAAAATTGTCTAAGAAAGTTTTTTTACGTACTAAAAGTGAAAATTATTGAAAAAAATTTTCTTTTCAAAAAAAATTTTCAAAAATTTTTCTAAGACATTTCATACAGTGAAAAATAATTTTTTTTTGCGAAGCTGTCTAATTCTTTTTGTTTGAAACTAACGTCATTAAAAATTGTCTAAGAAAGTTTTTTTACGTACTAAAAGTGAAAATTATTGAAAAGAAATTGTCTTTTCAAAAAAATTTTTCCAAGACATTTCATACAGTGAAAAATAATTTTTTTTTGCGAAACTATCCAATTCTTTTTGTTTGAAACTAACGTCATTAAAAATTGTCTAAAAAAGTTTTTTTACGTACTAAAAGTGAAAATTATTGAAAAAAAATTTTCTTTTCAAAAAAAATTTTCAAACATTTTTCTAAGACATTTCATACAGTGAAAAATAATTTTTTTTGCGAAACTGTCTAATTCATTTTGTTTGAAACTAACGTCATTAAAAATTGTCTAAGAAAGTTTTCTTACGTACTAAAAGTGAAAATTATTGAAAAAAAATTGTCTTTTCAAAAAAATTTTTCTAAGACATTTCATACAGTGAAAAATAACTTTTTTTTGCGAAACTATCCAATTCTTTTTGTTTGAAACTAACGTCATTAAAAATTGTCTAAGAAAGTTTTTTTACGTACTAAAAGTGAAAATTATTGAAAAAAACTTTCTTTTCAAAAAAAAATTTTCAAAAATTTTTCTAAGACATTTCATACAGTGAAAAATAATTTTTTTTTGCGAAACTGTCTAATTCTTTTTGTTTGAAACTAACGTCATTAAAAATTGTCTAAGAAAGTTTTTTTACGTACTAAAAGTGAAAATTATTGAAAAAAAATTGTCTTTTCAAAAAAATTTTTCTAAGACATTTCATACAGTGAAAAATAATTTTTTCTTGCGAAGCTATCCAATTCCTTTTGTTTGAAACTAACGTCATTAAAAATTGTCTAAGAAAGTTTTTTTACGTACTAAAAGTGAAAATTATTGAAAAAAAATTGTCTTTTCAAAAAAATTTTTCTAAGACATTTCATACAGTGAAAAATAATTTTTTTTTGCGAAGCTATCCAATTCTTTTTGTTTGAAACTAACGTCATTAAAAATTGTCTAAGAAAGTTTTTTTACGTACTAAAAGTGAAAATTATTGAAAAAAATTTTCTTATTAAAAAATTTTTCTAAGACATTTCATACTGTGAAAAATAATTTTTTTTTGCGAAACTGTCTAATTCTTTTTGTTTGAAACTAACGTCATTAAAAATTGTCTAAGAAAGTTTTTTTACGTACTAAAAGTGAAAATTATTGAAAAAAACTTTCTTTTCAAAAAAAATTTTCAAACATTTTTCTAAGACATTTCATACAGTGAAAAATAATTTTTTTTGAGAAACTGTCTAATTCTTTTTGTTTGAAACTAACGTCATTAAAAATTGTCTAAGAAAGTTTTTTTACGTACTAAAAGTGAAAATTATTGAAAAAAAATTGTTTTTTCAAAAAAAATTTTCTAAGACATTTCATACAGTGAAAAATAATTTTTTTTTGCGAAACTATCCAATTCCTTTTGTTTGAAACTAACGTCATTAAAAATTGTCTAAGAAAGTTTTTTTACGTACTAAAAGTGAAAATTATTGAAAAAAATTTTCTTTTCAAAAAAAATTTTCAAAAATTTTTCTAAGACATTTCATACAGTGAAAAATAATTTTTTTTTGCGAAGCTGTCTAATTCTTTTTGTTTGAAACTAACGTCATTAAAAATTGTCTAAGAAAGTTTTTTTACGTACTAAAAGTGAAAATTATTGAAAAGAAATTGTCTTTTCAAAAAAATTTTTCCAAGACATTTCATACAGTGAAAAATAATTTTTTTTTGCGAAACTATCCAATTCTTTTTGTTTGAAACTAACGTCATTAAAAATTGTCTAAAAAAGTTTTTTTACGTACTAAAAGTGAAAATTATTGAAAAAAAATTTTCTTTTCAAAAAAAATTTTCAAACATTTTTCTAAGACATTTCATACAGTGAAAAATAATTTTTTTTGCGAAACTGTCTAATTCATTTTGTTTGAAACTAACGTCATTAAAAATTGTCTAAGAAAGTTTTCTTACGTACTAAAAGTGAAAATTATTGAAAAAAAATTGTCTTTTCAAAAAAATTTTTCTAAGACATTTCATACAGTGAAAAATAACTTTTTTTTGCGAAACTATCCAATTCTTTTTGTTTGAAACTAACGTCATTAAAAATTGTCTAAGAAAGTTTTTTTACGTACTAAAAGTGAAAATTATTGAAAAAAACTTTCTTTTCAAAAAAAATTTTCAAACATTTTTCTAAGACATTTCATACAGTGAAAAATAATTTTTTTTGAGAAACTGTCTAATTCTTTTTGTTTGAAACTAACGTCATTAAAAATTGTCTAAGAAAGTTTTCTTACGTACTAAAAGTGAAAATTATTGAAAAAAAATTGTCTTTTCAAAAAAAATTTTCTAAGACATTTCATACAGTGAAAAATAATTTTTTTTTGCGAAACTATCCAATTCTTTTTGTTTGAAACTAACGTCATTAAAAATTGTCTAAGAAAGTTTTTTTTACGTACTAAAAGTAAAAATTATTGAAAAAAACTTTCTTTTCAAAAAAAAATTTTCAAAAATTTTTCTAAGACATTTCATACAGTGAAAAATAATTTTTTTTTGCGAAACTGTCTAATTCTTTTTGTTTGAAACTAACGTCATTAAAAATTGTCTAAGAAAGTTTTTTTACGTACTAAAAGTGAAAATTATTGAAAAAAAATTGTTTTTTCAAAAAAAATTTTCTAAGACATTTCATACAGTGAAAAATAATTTTTTTTTGCGAAACTATCCAATTCCTTTTGTTTGAAACTAACGTCATTAAAAATTGTCTAAAAAAGTTTTTTTACGTACTAAAAGTGAAAATTATTGAAAAAAATTTTCTTTTCAAAAAAAATTTTCAAAAATTTTTCTAAGACATTTCATACAGTGAAAAATAATTTTTTTTTGCGAAGCTGTCTAATTCTTTTTGTTTGAAACTAACGTCATTAAAAATTGTCTAAGAAAGTTTTTTTACGTACTAAAAGTGAAAATTATTGAAAAGAAATTGTCTTTTCAAAAAAATTTTTCCAAGACATTTCATACAGTGAAAAATAATTTTTTTTTGCGAAACTATCCAATTCTTTTTGTTTGAAACTAACGTCATTAAAAATTGTCTAAAAAAGTTTTTTTACGTACTAAAAGTGAAAATTATTGAAAAAAAATTTTCTTTTCAAAAAAAATTTTCAAACATTTTTCTAAGACATTTCATACAGTGAAAAATAATTTTTTTTGCGAAACTGTCTAATTCTTTTTGTTTGAAACTAACGTCATTAAAAATTGTCTAAGAAAGTTTTTTTACGTACTAAAAGTGAAAATTATTGAAAAAAACTTTCTTTTCAAAAAAAATTTTCAAACATTTTTCTAAGACATTTCATACAGTGAAAAATAATTTTTTTTGAGAAACTGTCTAATTCTTTTTGTTTGAAACTAACGTCATTAAAAATTGTCTAAGAAAGTTTTCTTACGTACTAAAAGTGAAAATTATTGAAAAAAAATTGTCTTTTCAAAAAAAATTTTCTAAGACATTTCATACAGTGAAAAATAATTTTTTTTTGCGAAACTATCCAATTCTTTTTGTTTGAAACTAACGTCATTAAAAATTGTCTAAGAAAGTTTTTTTTACGTACTAAAAGTAAAAATTATTGAAAAAAACTTTCTTTTCAAAAAAAAATTTTCAAAAATTTTTCTAAGACATTTCATACAGTGAAAAATAATTTTTTTTTGCGAAACTGTCTAATTCTTTTTGTTTGAAACTAACGTCATTAAAAATTGTCTAAGAAAGTTTTTTTACGTACTAAAAGTGAAAATTATTGAAAAAAAATTGTTTTTTCAAAAAAAATTTTCTAAGATATTTCATACAGTGAAAAATAATTTTTTTTTGCGAAACTATCCAATTCCTTTTGTTTGAAACTAACGTCATTAAAAATTGTCTAAGAAAGTTTTTTTACGTACTAAAAGTGAAAATTATTGAAAAAAATTTTCTTTTCAAAAAAAATTTTCAAAAATTTTTCTAAGACATTTCATACAGTGAAAAATAATTTTTTTTTGCGAAGCTGTCTAATTCTTTTTGTTTGAAACTAACGTCATTAAAAATTGTCTAAGAAAGTTTTTTTACGTACTAAAAGTGAAAATTATTGAAAAGAAATTGTCTTTTCAAAAAAATTTTTCCAAGACATTTCATACAGTGAAAAATAATTTTTTTTTGCGAAACTATCCAATTCTTTTTGTTTGAAACTAACGTCATTAAAAATTGTCTAAAAAAGTTTTTTTACGTACTAAAAGTGAAAATTATTGAAAAAAAATTTTCTTTTCAAAAAAAATTTTCAAACATTTTTCTAAGACATTTCATACAGTGAAAAATAATTTTTTTTGCGAAACTGTCTAATTCATTTTGTTTGAAACTAACGTCATTAAAAATTGTCTAAGAAAGTTTTCTTACGTACTAAAAGTGAAAATTATTGAAAAAAAATTGTCTTTTCAAAAAAATTTTTCTAAGACATTTCATACAGTGAAAAATAACTTTTTTTTGCGAAACTATCCAATTCTTTTTGTTTGAAACTAACGTCATTAAAAATTGTCTAAGAAAGTTTTTTTACGTACTAAAAGTGAAAATTATTGAAAAAAATTTTCTTTTTAAAAAAATTTTCAAAAATTTTTCTAAGACATTTCATACAGTGAAAAATAATTTTTTTTTGCGAAACTGTCTAATTCTTTTTGTTTGAAACTAACGTCATTAAAAATTGTCTAAGAAAGTTTTTTTACGTACTAAAAGTGAAAATTATTGAAAAAAACTTTCTTTTCAAAAAAAATTTTCAAACATTTTTCTAAGACATTTCATACAGTGAAAAATAATTTTTTTTGAGAAACTGTCTAATTCTTTTTGTTTGAAACTAACGTCATTAAAAATTGTCTAAGAAAGTTTTCTTACGTACTAAAAGTGAAAATTATTGAAAAAAAATTGTCTTTTCAAAAAAAATTTTCTAAGACATTTCATACAGTGAAAAATAATTTTTTTTTGCGAAACTATCCAATTCTTTTTGTTTGAAACTAACGTCATTAAAAATTGTCTAAGAAAGTTTTTTTTACGTACTAAAAGTAAAAATTATTGAAAAAAACTTTCTTTTCAAAAAAAAATTTTCAAAAATTTTTCTAAGACATTTCATACAGTGAAAAATAGTTTTTTTTTGCGAAACTGTCTAATTCTTTTTGTTTGAAACTAACGTCATTAAAAATTGTCTAAGAAAGTTTTTTTACGTACTAAAAGTGAAAATTATTGAAAAAAAATTGTTTTTTCAAAAAAAATTTTCTAAGACATTTCATACAGTGAAAAATAATTTTTTTTTGCGAAACTATCCAATTCCTTTTGTTTGAAACTAACGTCATTAAAAATTGTCTAAGAAAGTTTTTTTACGTACTAAAAGTGAAAATTATTGAAAAAAATTTTCTTTTCAAAAAAAATTTTCAAAAATTTTTCTAAGACATTTCATACAGTGAAAAATAATTTTTTTTTGCGAAGCTGTCTAATTCTTTTTGTTTGAAACTAACGTCATTAAAAATTGTCTAAGAAAGTTTTTTTACGTACTAAAAGTGAAAATTATTGAAAAGAAATTGTCTTTTCAAAAAAATTTTTCCAAGACATTTCATACAGTGAAAAATAATTTTTTTTTGCGAAACTATCCAATTCTTTTTGTTTGAAACTAACGTCATTAAAAATTGTCTAAAAAAGTTTTTTTACGTACTAAAAGTGAAAATTATTGAAAAAAAATTTTCTTTTCAAAAAAAATTTTCAAACATTTTTCTAAGACATTTCATACAGTGAAAAATAATTTTTTTTGCGAAACTGTCTAATTCATTTTGTTTGAAACTAACGTCATTAAAAATTGTCTAAGAAAGTTTTCTTACGTACTAAAAGTGAAAATTATTGAAAAAAAATTGTCTTTTCAAAAAAATTTTTCTAAGACATTTCATACAGTGAAAAATAACTTTTTTTTGCGAAACTATCCAATTCTTTTTGTTTGAAACTAACGTCATTAAAAATTGTCTAAGAAAGTTTTTTTACGTACTAAAAGTGAAAATTATTGAAAAAAACTTTCTTTTCAAAAAAAATTTTCAAACATTTTTCTAAGACATTTCATACAGTGAAAAATAATTTTTTTTGAGAAACTGTCTAATTCTTTTTGTTTGAAACTAACGTCATTAAAAATTGTCTAAGAAAGTTTTCTTACGTACTAAAAGTGAAAATTATTGAAAAAAAATTGTCTTTTCAAAAAAAATTTTCTAAGACATTTCATACAGTGAAAAATAATTTTTTTTTGCGAAACTATCCAATTCTTTTTGTTTGAAACTAACGTCATTAAAAATTGTCTAAGAAAGTTTTTTTTACGTACTAAAAGTAAAAATTATTGAAAAAAACTTTCTTTTCAAAAAAAAATTTTCAAAAATTTTTCTAAGACATTTCATACAGTGAAAAATAATTTTTTTTTGCGAAACTGTCTAATTCTTTTTGTTTGAAACTAACGTCATTAAAAATTGTCTAAGAAAGTTTTTTTACGTACTAAAAGTGAAAATTATTGAAAAAAAATTGTTTTTTCAAAAAAAATTTTCTAAGACATTTCATACAGTGAAAAATAATTTTTTTTTGCGAAACTATCCAATTCCTTTTGTTTGAAACTAACGTCATTAAAAATTGTCTAAAAAAGTTTTTTTACGTACTAAAAGTGAAAATTATTGAAAAAAATTTTCTTTTCAAAAAAAATTTTCAAAAATTTTTCTAAGACATTTCATACAGTGAAAAATAATTTTTTTTTGCGAAGCTGTCTAATTCTTTTTGTTTGAAACTAACGTCATTAAAAATTGTCTAAGAAAGTTTTTTTACGTACTAAAAGTGAAAATTATTGAAAAGAAATTGTCTTTTCAAAAAAATTTTTCCAAGACATTTCATACAGTGAAAAATAATTTTTTTTTGCGAAACTATCCAATTCTTTTTGTTTGAAACTAACGTCATTAAAAATTGTCTAAAAAAGTTTTTTTACGTACTAAAAGTGAAAATTATTGAAAAAAAATTTTCTTTTCAAAAAAAATTTTCAAACATTTTTCTAAGACATTTCATACAGTGAAAAATAATTTTTTTTGCGAAACTGTCTAATTCTTTTTGTTTGAAACTAACGTCATTAAAAATTGTCTAAGAAAGTTTTTTTACGTACTAAAAGTGAAAATTATTGAAAAAAACTTTCTTTTCAAAAAAAATTTTCAAACATTTTTCTAAGACATTTCATACAGTGAAAAATAATTTTTTTTGAGAAACTGTCTAATTCTTTTTGTTTGAAACTAACGTCATTAAAAATTGTCTAAGAAAGTTTTCTTACGTACTAAAAGTGAAAATTATTGAAAAAAAATTGTCTTTTCAAAAAAAATTTTCTAAGACATTTCATACAGTGAAAAATAATTTTTTTTTGCGAAACTATCCAATTCTTTTTGTTTGAAACTAACGTCATTAAAAATTGTCTAAGAAAGTTTTTTTTACGTACTAAAAGTAAAAATTATTGAAAAAAACTTTCTTTTCAAAAAAAAATTTTCAAAAATTTTTCTAAGACATTTCATACAGTGAAAAATAATTTTTTTTTGCGAAGCTGTCTAATTCTTTTTGTTTGAAACTAACGTCATTAAAAATTGTCTAAGAAAGTTTTTTTACGTACTAAAAGTGAAAATTATTGAAAAAAAATTGTTTTTTCAAAAAAAATTTTCTAAGACATTTCATACAGTGAAAAATAATTTTTTTTTGCGAAACTATCCAATTCCTTTTGTTTGAAACTAACGTCATTAAAAATTGTCTAAGAAAGTTTTTTTACGTACTAAAAGTGAAAATTATTGAAAAAAATTTTCTTTTCAAAAAAAATTTTCAAAAATTTTTCTAAGACATTTCATACAGTGAAAAATAATTTTTTTTTGCGAAGCTGTCTAATTCTTTTTGTTTGAAACTAACGTCATTAAAAATTGTCTAAGAAAGTTTTTTTACGTACTAAAAGTGAAAATTATTGAAAAGAAATTGTCTTTTCAAAAAAATTTTTCCAAGACATTTCATACAGTGAAAAATAATTTTTTTTTGCGAAACTATCCAATTCTTTTTGTTTGAAACTAACGTCATTAAAAATTGTCTAAAAAAGTTTTTTTACGTACTAAAAGTGAAAATTATTGAAAAAAAATTTTCTTTTCAAAAAAAATTTTCAAACATTTTTCTAAGACATTTCATACAGTGAAAAATAATTTTTTTTGCGAAACTGTCTAATTCATTTTGTTTGAAACTAACGTCATTAAAAATTGTCTAAGAAAGTTTTCTTACGTACTAAAAGTGAAAATTATTGAAAAAAAATTGTCTTTTCAAAAAAATTTTTCTAAGACATTTCATACAGTGAAAAATAACTTTTTTTTGCGAAACTATCCAATTCTTTTTGTTTGAAACTAACGTCATTAAAAATTGTCTAAGAAAGTTTTTTTACGTACTAAAAGTGAAAATTATTGAAAAAAACTTTCTTTTCAAAAAAAATTTTCAAACATTTTTCTAAGACATTTCATACAGTGAAAAATAATTTTTTTTGAGAAACTGTCTAATTCTTTTTGTTTGAAACTAACGTCATTAAAAATTGTCTAAGAAAGTTTTCTTACGTACTAAAAGTGAAAATTATTGAAAAAAAATTGTCTTTTCAAAAAAAATTTTCTAAGACATTTCATACAGTGAAAAATAATTTTTTTTTGCGAAACTATCCAATTCTTTTTGTTTGAAACTAACGTCATTAAAAATTGTCTAAGAAAGTTTTTTTACGTACTAAAAGTGAAAATTATTGAAAAAAAATTGTTTTTTCAAAAAAAATTTTCTAAGACATTTCATACAGTGAAAAATAATTTTTTTTTGCGAAACTGTCTAATTCTTTTTGTTTGAAACTAACGTCATTAAAAATTGTCTAAGAAAGTTTTTTTACGTACTAAAAGTGAAAATTATTGAAAAAAAATTGTTTTTTCAAAAAAAATTTTCTAAGACATTTCATACAGTGAAAAATAATTTTTTTTTGCGAAACTATCCAATTCCTTTTGTTTGAAACTAACGTCATTAAAAATTGTCTAAGAAAGTTTTTTTACGTACTAAAAGTGAAAATTATTGAAAAAAATTTTCTTTTCAAAAAAAATTTTCAAAAATTTTTCTAAGACATTTCATACAGTGAAAAATAATTTTTTTTTGCGAAGCTGTCTAATTCTTTTTGTTTGAAACTAACGTCATTAAAAATTGTCTAAGAAAGTTTTTTTACGTACTAAAAGTGAAAATTATTGAAAAGAAATTGTCTTTTCAAAAAAATTTTTCCAAGACATTTCATACAGTGAAAAATAATTTTTTTTTGCGAAACTATCCAATTCTTTTTGTTTGAAACTAACGTCATTAAAAATTGTCTAAAAAAGTTTTTTTACGTACTAAAAGTGAAAATTATTGAAAAAAAATTTTCTTTTCAAAAAATATTTTCAAACATTTTTCTAAGACCTTTCATACAGTGAAAAATAATTTTTTTTGCGAAACTGTCTAATTCATTTTGTTTGAAACTAACGTCATTAAAAATTGTCTAAGAAAGTTTTCTTACGTACTAAAAGTGAAAATTATTGAAAAAAAATTGTCTTTTCAAAAAAATTTTTCTAAGACATTTCATACAGTGAAAAATAACTTTTTTTTGCGAAACTATCCAATTCTTTTTGTTTGAAACTAACGTCATTAAAAATTGTCTAAGAAAGTTTTTTTACGTACTAAAAGTGAAAATTATTGAAAAAAACTTTCTTTTCAAAAAAAAATTTTCAAAAATTTTTCTAAGACATTTCATACAGTGAAAAATAATTTTTTTTGCGAAACTGTCTAATTCTTTTTGTTTGAAACTAACGTCATTAAAAATTGTCTAAGAAAGTTTTTTTACGTACTAAAAGTGAAAATTATTGAAAAAAAATTGTCTTTTCAAAAAAATTTTTCTAAGACATTTCATACAGTGAAAAATAATTTTTTCTTGCGAAGCTATCCAATTCCTTTTGTTTGAAACTAACGTCATTAAAAATTGTCTAAGAAAGTTTTTTTACGTACTAAAAGTGAAAATTATTGAAAAAAAATTGTCTTTTCAAAAAAATTTTTCTAAGACATTTCATACAGTGAAAAATAATTTTTTTTTGCGAAGCTGTCTAATTCTTTTTGTTTGAAACTAACGTCATTAAAAATTGTCTAAGAAAGTTTTTTTACGTACTAAAAGTGAAAATTATTGAAAAGAAATTGTCTTTTCAAAAAAATTTTTCCAAGACATTTCATACAGTGAAAAATAATTTTTTTTTGCGAAACTATCCAATTCTTTTTGTTTGAAACTAACGTCATTAAAAATTGTCTAAAAAAGTTTTTTTACGTACTAAAAGTGAAAATTATTGAAAAAAAATTTTCTTTTCAAAAAAAATTTTCAAACATTTTTCTAAGACATTTCATACAGTGAAAAATAATTTTTTTTGCGAAACTGTCTAATTCTTTTTGTTTGAAACTAACGTCATTAAAAATTGTCTAAGAAAGTTTTTTTACGTACTAAAAGTGAAAATTATTGAAAAAAACTTTCTTTTCAAAAAAAATTTTCAAACATTTTTCTAAGACATTTCATACAGTGAAAAATAATTTTTTTTGAGAAACTGTCTAATTCTTTTTGTTTGAAACTAACGTCATTAAAAATTGTCTAAGAAAGTTTTCTTACGTACTAAAAGTGAAAATTATTGAAAAAAAATTGTCTTTTCAAAAAAAATTTTCTAAGACATTTCATACAGTGAAAAATAATTTTTTTTTGCGAAACTATCCAATTCTTTTTGTTTGAAACTAACGTCATTAAAAATTGTCTAAGAAAGTTTTTTTTACGTACTAAAAGTAAAAATTATTGAAAAAAACTTTCTTTTCAAAAAAAAATTTTCAAAAATTTTTCTAAGACATTTCATACAGTGAAAAATAATTTTTTTTTGCGAAACTGTCTAATTCTTTTTGTTTGAAACTAACGTCATTAAAAATTGTCTAAGAAAGTTTTTTTACGTACTAAAAGTGAAAATTATTGAAAAAAAATTGTTTTTTCAAAAAAAATTTTCTAAGACATTTCATACAGTGAAAAATAATTTTTTTTTGCGAAACTATCCAATTCCTTTTGTTTGAAACTAACGTCATTAAAAATTGTCTAAGAAAGTTTTTTTACGTACTAAAAGTGAAAATTATTGAAAAAAATTTTCTTTTCAAAAAAAATTTTCAAACATTTTTCTAAGACATTTCATACAGTGAAAAATAATTTTTTTTTGCGAAGCTGTCTAATTCTTTTTGTTTGAAACCAACGTCATTGAAAATTGTCTAAGAAAGTTTTTTTACGTACTAAAAGTGAAAATTATTGAAAAGAAATTGTCTTTTCAAAAAAATTTTTCCAAGACATTTCATACAGTGAAAAATAATTTTTTTTTGCGAAACTATCCAATTCTTTTTGTTTGAAACTAACGTCATTAAAAATTGTCTAAAAAAGTTTTTTTACGTACTAAAAGTGAAAATTATTGAAAAAAAATTTTCTTTTCAAAAAAAATTTTCAAACATTTTTCTAAGACATTTCATACAGTGAAAAATAATTTTTTTTGCGAAACTGTCTAATTCATTTTGTTTGAAACTAACGTCATTAAAAATTGTCTAAGAAAGTTTTCTTACGTACTAAAAGTGAAAATTATTGAAAAAAAATTGTCTTTTCAAAAAAATTTTTCTAAGACATTTCATACAGTGAAAAATAACTTTTTTTTGCGAAACTATCCAATTCTTTTTGTTTGAAACTAACGTCATTAAAAATTGTCTAAGAAAGTTTTTTTACGTACTAAAAGTGAAAATTATTGAAAAAAACTTTCTTTTCAAAAAAAATTTTCAAACATTTTTCTAAGACATTTCATACAGTGAAAAATAATTTTTTTTGAGAAACTGTCTAATTCTTTTTGTTTGAAACTAACGTCATTAAAAATTGTCTAAGAAAGTTTTCTTACGTACTAAAAGTGAAAATTATTGAAAAAAAATTGTCTTTTCAAAAAAAATTTTCTAAGACATTTCATACAGTGAAAAATAATTTTTTTTTGCGAAACTATCCAATTCTTTTTGTTTGAAACTAACGTCATTAAAAATTGTCTAAGAAAGTTTTTTTACGTACTAAAAGTGAAAATTATTGAAAAAAAATTGTTTTTTCAAAAAAAATTTTCTAAGACATTTCATACAGTGAAAAATAACTTTTTTTTGCGAAACTGTCTAATTCTTTTTGTTTGAAACTAACGTCATTAAAAATTGTCTAAGAAAGTTTTTTTACGTACTAAAAGTGAAAATTATTGAAAAAAAATTGTTTTTTCAAAAAAAATTTTCTAAGACATTTCATACAGTGAAAAATAATTTTTTTTTGCGAAACTATCCAATTCCTTTTGTTTGAAACTAACGTCATTAAAAATTGTCTAAGAAAGTTTTTTTACGTACTAAAAGTGAAAATTATTGAAAAAAATTTTCTTTTCAAAAAAAATTTTCAAAAATTTTTCTAAGACATTTCATACAGTGAAAAATAATTTTTTTTTGCGAAGCTGTCTAATTCTTTTTGTTTGAAACTAACGTCATTAAAAATTGTCTAAGAAAGTTTTTTTACGTACTAAAAGTGAAAATTATTGAAAAGAAATTGTCTTTTCAAAAAAATTTTTCCAAGACATTTCATACAGTGAAAAATAATTTTTTTTTGCGAAACTATCCAATTCTTTTTGTTTGAAACTAACGTCATTAAAAATTGTCTAAAAAAGTTTTTTTACGTACTAAAAGTGAAAATTATTGAAAAAAAATTTTCTTTTCAAAAGATATTTTCAAACATTTTTCTAAGACCTTTCATACAGTGAAAAATAATTTTTTTTGCGAAACTGTCTAATTCATTTTGTTTGAAACTAACGTCATTAAAAATTGTCTAAGAAAGTTTTCTTACGTACTAAAAGTGAAAATTATTGAAAAAAAATTGTCTTTTCAAAAAAATTTTTCTAAGACATTTCATACAGTGAAAAATAACTTTTTTTTGCGAAACTATCCAATTCTTTTTGTTTGAAACTAACGTCATTAAAAATTGTCTAAGAAAGTTTTTTTACGTACTAAAAGTGAAAATTATTGAAAAAAACTTTCTTTTCAAAAAAAAATTTTCAAAAATTTTTCTAAGACATTTCATACAGTGAAAAATAATTTTTTTTTGCGAAACTGTCTAATTCTTTTTGTTTGAAACTAACGTCATTAAAAATTGTCTAAGAAAGTTTTTTTACGTACTAAAAGTGAAAATTATTGAAAAAAAATTGTCTTTTCAAAAAAATTTTTCTAAGACATTTCATACAGTGAAAAATAATTTTTTCTTGCGAAGCTATCCAATTCCTTTTGTTTGAAACTAACGTCATTAAAAATTGTCTAAGAAAGTTTTTTTACGTACTAAAAGTGAAAATTATTGAAAAAAAATTGTCTTTTCAAAAAAATTTTTCTAAGACATTTCATACAGTGAAAAATAATTTTTTTTTGCGAAGCTATCCAATTCTTTTTGTTTGAAACTAACGTCATTAAAAATTGTCTAAGAAAGTTTTTTTACGTACTAAAAGTGAAAATTATTGAAAAAAATTTTCTTTTTAAAAAAATTTTCAAAAATTTTTCTAAG
This sequence comes from Aplidium turbinatum, assembly GCF_918807975.1. Classification (NCBI taxonomy): domain Eukaryota; kingdom Metazoa; phylum Chordata; class Ascidiacea; order Aplousobranchia; family Polyclinidae; genus Aplidium; species Aplidium turbinatum. The sequence goes on from NC_137486.1 coordinate 815,055, forward strand.
ACATTTCATACAGTGAAAAATAATTTTTTTTTGCGAAACTGTCTAATTCTTTTTGTTTGAAACTAACGTCATTAAAAATTGTCTAAGAAAGTTTTTTTACGTACTAAAAGTGAAAATTATTGAAAAAAACTTTCTTTTCAAAAAAAATTTTCAAACATTTTTCTAAGACATTTCATACAGTGAAAAATAATTTTTTTTGAGAAACTGTCTAATTCTTTTTGTTTGAAACTAACGTCATTAAAAATTGTCTAAGAAAGTTTTCTTACGTACTAAAAGTGAAAATTATTGAAAAAAAATTGTCTTTTCAAAAAAAATTTTCTAAGACATTTCATACAGTGAAAAATAATTTTTTTTTGCGAAACTATCCAATTCTTTTTGTTTGAAACTAACGTCATTAAAAATTGTCTAAGAAAGTTTTTTTTACGTACTAAAAGTAAAAATTATTGAAAAAAACTTTCTTTTCAAAAAAAAATTTTCAAAAATTTTTCTAAGACATTTCATACAGTGAAAAATAATTTTTTTTTGCGAAACTGTCTAATTCTTTTTGTTTGAAACTAACGTCATTAAAAATTGTCTAAGAAAGTTTTTTTACGTACTAAAAGTGAAAATTATTGAAAAAAAATTGTTTTTTCAAAAAAAATTTTCTAAGACATTTCATACAGTGAAAAATAATTTTTTTTTGCGAAACTATCCAATTCCTTTTGTTTGAAACTAACGTCATTAAAAATTGTCTAAAAAAGTTTTTTTACGTACTAAAAGTGAAAATTATTGAAAAAAAATTTTCTTTTCAAAAAAAATTTTCAAACATTTTTCTAAGACATTTCATACAGTGAAAAATAATTTTTTTTGCGAAACTGTCTAATTCATTTTGTTTGAAACTAACGTCATTAAAAATTGTCTAAGAAAGTTTTCTTACGTACTAAAAGTGAAAATTATTGAAAAAAAATTGTCTTTTCAAAAAAATTTTTCTAAGACATTTCATACAGTGAAAAATAACTTTTTTTTGCGAAACTATCCAATTCTTTTTGTTTGAAACTAACGTCATTAAAAATTGTCTAAGAAAGTTTTTTTACGTACTAAAAGTGAAAATTATTGAAAAAAACTTTCTTTTCAAAAAAAAATTTTCAAAAATTGTTCTAAGACATTTCATACAGTGAAAAATAATTTTTTTTTGCGAAACTGTCTAATTCTTTTTGTTTGAAACTAACGTCATTAAAAATTGTCTAAGAAAGTTTTTTTACGTACTAAAAGTGAAAATTATTGAAAAAAAATTGTCTTTTCAAAAAAATTTTTCTAAGACATTTCATACAGTGAAAAATAATTTTTTCTTGCGAAGCTATCCAATTCCTTTTGTTTGAAACTAACGTCATTAAAAATTGTCTAAGAAAGTTTTTTTACGTACTAAAAGTGAAAATTATTGAAAAAAAATTGTCTTTTCAAAAAAATTTTTCTAAGACATTTCATACAGTGAAACATAATTTTTTTTTGCAAAGCTATCCAATTCTTTTTGTTTGAAACTAACGTCATTAAAAATTGTCTAAGAAAGTTTTTTTACGTACTAAAAGTGAAAATTATTGAAAAAAATTTTCTTTTTAAAAAAATTTTCAAAAATTTTTCTAAGACATTTCATACAGTGAAAAATAATTTTTTTTTGCGAAACTGTCTAATTCTTTTTGTTTGAAACTAACGTCATTAAAAATTGTATAAGAAAGTTTTTTTACGTACTAAAAGTGAAAATTATTGAAAAATATTCCTTTCAAAATAATTTTTCTAAGACATTTCATACAGTGAAAAATAATTTTTTTTTGCGAAACTATCCAATTCTTTTTGTTTGAAACTAACGTCATTAAAAATTGTATAAGAAAGTTTTTTTACGTACTAAAAGTGAAAATTATTGAAAAAAAATTCCTTTCAAAAAAATTTTTCCAAGACATTTCATACAGTGAAAAATAATTTTTTTTTGCGAAGCTATCCAATTATTCTTGTTTGAAACTAACGTCATTAAAAATTGTCTAAGAAAGTTTTTTTACGTACTAAAAGTGAAAATTATTGAAAAAAATTTTCAAAAATTTTTCTAAGACATTTCATACAGTGAAAAATAATTTTTTTTTGCGAAACTATCCAATTCTTTTTGTTTGAAACTAACGTCATTAAAAATTGTCTGAGAAAGCTTTTTTACGTACTAAAAGTGAAAATTATTGAAAAAAAAATTCCTTTCAAAAAAATTGTTTCTAAGACATTTCATACAGTGAAAAATAATTTTTTTTGCGAAACTATCCAATTCTTCTTGTTTGAAACTAACGTCATTAAAAATTGTCTAAGAAAGTTTTTTTTACGTACTAAAAGTGAAAATTATTGAAAAGAATTTTCTTTTCAAAAAGAATTTTCAAAAATTTTTCTAAGACATTTCATACAGTGAAAAATAGTTTTTTTTTGCGAAACTATCCAATTCTTTTTGTTTGAAACTAACGTCATTAAAAGTTGTCTAAGAAAGTTTTTTTACGTACTAAAAGTAAAAATTATAGAAAAAAATTTTTATTTCGAACAAAATTTTCAAAAATTTTTCTAAGACATTTCATACAGTGAAAATAAGTTTTTTTTTGCGAAACTATCCAATTCTTTTTGTTTAAAACTAACGTCATTAAAAATTGTATAAGAAAGTTTTTTTACGTACTAAAAGTGAAAATTATTGAAAACAAAATTCCTTTCAAAAAAATTTTTCCAAGACATTTCATACAGTGAAAAATAATTTTTTTTTGCGAAACTATCCAATTATTTTTGTTTGAAACTAACGTCATTAAAAATTGTCTAAGAAAGTTTTTTTACGTACTAAAAGTGAAAATTATTGAAAAAAATTTTCTTTTCAAAAAAAATTTTCAAAGTTGTTTCTAAGACATTTCATACAATGAAAAATAATTTTTTTTTGCGAAACTATCCAACTCTTTTTGTTTGAAACTAACGTCATTAAAAATTGTCTAAGAAAGTTTTTTTACGTACTAAAAGTGAAAATTATTGAAAAAAAATTTTCTTTTCGAAAAAAAATTTCAAAAATTTTTCTAAGACATTTCATACAGTGAAAAATAATTTTTTTTTGCGAGACTCTCCAATTCTTTTTGTTTGAAACTAACGTCATTAAAAATTGTCTAAGAAAGTTTTTTTACGTACTAAAAGTGAAAATTATTGAAAAAAATTTTCTTTTCAAAAAAAATTTTCAAACATTCTTCCAAGACATTTTATACAGTGAAAAATAATTTTTTTTTGCGAAACTATCCAATTCTTTATGTTTGAAACTAACGTCATTAAAAATTGTCTAAGAAAGTTTTTTTACGTACTAAAAGTGAAAATTATTGAAAAAAATTTTCTTTTCAAAAAAATTTTCAAAAATTTTTCTAAGACATTTCATACAGTGAAAAATAATTTTTTTTTGCGAAGCTATCCAATTTTTTTTGTTTGAAACTAACGTCATTAAAAATTGTCTAAGAAAGTTTTTTTACGTACTAAAAGTGAAAATTATTGAAAACAAAATTCCTTTCAAAAAAATTTTCTAAGACATTTCATAGATTGAAAAATAATTTTTTTTTGCGAAACTATCCAATTCTTTTTGTTTGAAACTAACGTCATTAAAAATTGTCTAAGAAAGTTTTTTTACGTACTAAAAGTGAAAATTATTGAAAAAAATTGTCTTTTCAAAAAAAATTTTCAAAAGCTTTTCTAAGACATTTCATACAGTGAAAAATAACTTTTTTTTGCGAAACTATCCAATTCTTTTTGTTTGAAACTAACGTCATTAAAAATTGTCTAAGAAAGTTTTTTTTACGTAGTAAAAGTGAAAATTATTGAAAAAAAAATTCCTTTCAAAAAAATTTTTCTAAGACATTTCATACAGTGAAAAATAATTTTTTTTTGCGAAACTATCCAATTCTTTTTGTTGGAAACTAACGTCATTAAAAATTGTCTAAGAAAGTTTTTTTAATTCGAACAGAAATAACAATTTATCAAAAGTCTCAGTCATTTTAGAAGATTTCACCACCGGTTACAGGACCATCTTTGCTTGTTTTCTTGACAGAGTCAACTTTGATTGATCATATACGCCTTGGAGAGTAGCTAGTTGAGAAATTTCAGATAATATGAAACCAAGGAATTTTCAGAAATAATTATTTAAACTACCATTCAACGTTTCTAAAATGACTGAAAGTTTTTTTACGTACTAAAAGTAAAAATTATTGAAAAAAATTTTCTTTTCAAAAAAAAGTTTCAAAATTTTTTCTAAGACATTTCATAGAGTGAAAAATAATTTTTTTTTGCGAAACTATCCAATTCTTTTTGTTTGAAACTAACGTCATTAAAAATTGTCTAAGAAAGTTTTTTTACGTACTAAAAGTGAAAATTATTGAAAAAAATTTTCAAAAATTTTTCTAAGACATTTCATACAGTAAAAAATAGTTTTTTTTTGTGGAACTATTCAATTCTTTTTGTTTGAAACTAACGTCATTAAAAATTGTCTAAGAAAGTTTTTTTACGTACTAAAAGTGAAAATTATTGAAAAAAATTTTCTTTTCAAAAAAACTTTTCAAAAATTTTTTAAGACATTTCATACAGTGAAAAATAATTTTTTTTTGCGAAACTATCCAATTCTTTTTGTTTGAAACTAACGTCATTAAAAATTGTCTAAGAAAGTTTATTTACGTACTAAAAGTGAAAATTATTGAAATAATTTTCTTTTCAAAAACATTTTTCAAAAATATTTCTAAGACATTTCATACAGTGAAAAATAATTTTTTTTTCGAAACTATCCAATTCTTTTTGTTTGAAACTAACGTCATTAAAAATTGTCTAAGAAAGTTTTTTTACGTACTAAAAGTGAAAATTATTGAAAAAAATTTTCTTTTCAAAAAAAATTTTCAAAAATTTTTCTAAGACATTTCTTACAGTGAAAAATAATTTTTTTTCGAAACCATCCAATTCTTTTTGTTTGAAACTAACGTCATTGAATAAGTTACGTCTAAGAATAGTGGAACCCTGATCATGTTGAAGTCCCCACATTTACTTGAGAACGACCGGATCAGCTGGCCCCAAGGATGAAATTTTCTTCATTCACCTGTGAAGCATGAGTTATTACCGGTAAACCAAATTCAGCCTCTTCATCATTCTCCAAAGGCATGTCCGTCACATTCGAAGCAAGAAAATCATCTTTAGCGAAAACGGCACGATGGAATATTGGGCATATTCCAGTTTTCGTAAATCCCGAAATAATGTTTTCCATGTTAAAGGATTTTAAATAGGCTATGCTTTTCCAATCATTGTAAATTTTTATCGGAGTGTTCGAATTTGCTGTCATGAATGAATCACAAAATGATGCATAAAATCGTTTGAAGGGGCTGTACATTGAGACATCTAATGGCTGGAGCTTGTGGCTGCAATGGGGAGGAAATGTGATTATAAACAAACCATTTCTCCTCGCAATGTCAATGACTTGCAGAACACGTGGCAGCTGTAGTTCTTCATAAAGAACAAACCTGGGTTGGTTTGGTTTTGATGGGTTATTTCTGGTAGTTTCGCATACTTGTAGAGCAGGGGTCTCAAACTCAAATGCACCCCGGGCAAAAATTAAAAAATCAGTACAAGTAGCGGGCCAGACTACTTCAATATTTATTGCAAAATATATTTCAAGGAACTTTCGACTTTGCAACAACAATAGGTGGTTTTGACAGAGATTTTTAGGAAAGAGACCAAAGATAGAAAAACCTTTTAGCGCAGTCTGCAAGTTACTAGGCCTACTTGTTCCACGATGATGCTTACCGCATGTAGCCCAATGGGAAATTTGCCGACAATGCTCGTAAAATGCGAATCTACCAGGGTTGCCAGGTACAAAATGATTCTGTAGCCAAACTTTTGTCAAAAAATCGCCAACCGCAGTAAAAAATCGTCAAATTTACACATTAAAAGGATTTCAATTCTTTTGGTAGAATGTTTAACTCAATCCCTCAACTGAAGAAAAAAATTTCGCGACTCGGACACAAAACTACCCTATTACGCAGAAAAATCAGGCCTTTCCGACACTGTGGGCTAGTGTGACTAAAAAACAAATAAAAAGTCAGTAGGCCTAGGTGGATTAACGACATAATTTTAGGTTCAAGTATCAAATTCCCTAGCATTCAAGCACGTTTTAACATATTGATAGATTGCTAAAAGGAATTAACTTAGCCAAATCAGTTCTCAAAATTCGCCAAACCATATATATGAACCAAAACGTCTTTAAAAATCGTCAGATTTCTGGATTTTGGCGATAAATGCGTCAATATGGCAACCCTTGAATCTACCCAGAATGTCCTTTGATCGATTATTACGTTAACAATAAATTGTTGTCTTAACATTAACTTGATAAAGCATATTGAGGACTTTGGCTCGTGCAAATATGCACTGGACACTACTTATAAACTAAACATTTATATTGTTTATTTTAGTTATATAAGTTTATTAGGCTATTGATTAAAACTTGATGTTATATGGTTGGTTGGTTTTGAATTTTTATCCTCGGACTGACAAAGCTTTGATAGGTTATTCCTGGTTGTTTCGCATAGGCTACTTGTAGAGTCTCTTGACGCAGGGCCGGTTTCCGAGATTGGCAGAGTGAAGTTTTCCGATTGTTGAAGTGTTCTTGCCAGAGAATTATTCCATTCACTAGCCTACGTGCCGCTTAATGGAGAGCAGTCCTGAAATGCGTTGCTCAAGCGCACACCCCGAGAGTCGAACCAGCGCCGCGTGATCTTGAGCGGAGCACGTAACCACTGAGCTAACGGGGCAGGCCAGATTTAAAAGGAATTCAATACCATCCTACGGGCCAAAAAATGTTGCATCGCGGGCCGGGAGTTTGACACAAGTGTTGTAGAGATTCTTGACGCAGGGCCAGTTACCGAGATTGACAGAGTGAAGTTGCCGATTGTTAAAGTGTTGTTGCCGGGGAATTATTCCATTCATTAGGTTCCGCTAAATGGAGAGCAGTCCTTACACTGCGTTGCTCAAGCGCACACCCCGAGAGTCGAACTAGCGCCGCTTGATGTTGAAGCTTGTTCGTTCACAAAGTCACGCGCTAACCAACTGAGCTATCGGGTTGTTTTTAGAAACGTTCATAAATCTGATAAAGTGAGAACACTTTTATGAACAGGTTTATGATTCATTCAGCCTGAACGATTCGATTGACCCAAACTTTGATTTAGTGCTCCTTCAATCATGCGCACCGTATAGTTCACCCTCGTAAAACAAATGCTGGGGGCAAGGCATTCATAAGTGCATAGACACATTGTAACGGTTTCACCTCTTACAACAGATGTTATGCGCCTAACTTGCTTCATGCCTTTTGGCCCAAAAACTTGCCTTGGCTTTTGCACTGTTGAGATACCAGTCTCATCCAAATTACATATATTTTGGGTCCCGGATTTAGGGGTGCAATACTTTCTTTTGTTTAGTACCGGTCTCTTATGTTGTGAAAAAACAGTCTCACGTTTTCTTGATTGAAACTCATTGCCCGAGCAATGCTGGTAGCTTCCGGTTATCGCAGGCTGATGCAATCTACTCGGCGACGAAAGCCTTTAAGCCAATCTTCACCTGTTGGTTTGTTTTTCTCCCAGCTATGTGGAAGAACCTTTCCTTTTTTTTGTCGCAAAAGCATCTTCAAATTCGGCCTGCATAGTACTGACTACCTCGTCTACCTGTGTTCAAAGCTATATAACCACAATCTACAAAAAAAAAATTGCTTTACAAAAAGAAGAACGTGAAATTTCTAGAAGCTCAAAATATCTTCTCACGGTCCTGTTTCTAATTCCGTTCATGATGACTCTCAGCAGAAGTTTAATAATATGTGACATTAACACATTGCTGAGCATTACACAACCTATAGCAAAATCAGTTATTTGAATATCTAGCAACATTTATTCAGTGTAATGAAGGCCTGTAATATAGCGAACCATGAAACAAACCGATCTATTGTCATTCCACAAAGAGGAAATAATTCGCTGGAAACTTATAAAACTTTTGCGAAGTAAAAAAGTGCGAACTGTGATTTCAAAAGTTACAAAGCACTGGTTTACGTTTTGCCATTAAAGTAAACCCCGGCAAAGCTGCCTAAATGGTGGTCTGTGACGTATTTTTGTATGGAGTGGACGATATTCCTAAACTTTGTAATGGCGCAAGATTGTTGTGATAGTATTTTGAATAGGTCTACGGACAAAACAACCAATAACACTTAGTAGACAATGGGAAAAAGGCCAAAAAAACTTTTTTGTTTGGCAAGTAACCATAAATATTACCACAGATGGCTGAAAATATGCACAGCTATGACCGGTAACGTTGAATTTGCGCAGGCTAAACTACCCCTAAAAAGGTGGGGAAAGACCATCTTGGCTAGTGTCACCGTATCGGATCAATATGGCAAGCCGCTAGAGAGAACCTGTTGCATAGCATTTTTTCACATATAAACTAGGTGGGCAAATTGCCCACCTAGTCCCTTTGCTTGCCCCCCTAGCCCTTTCTTTGCCCACCTAGTTTGAAACTAGGTGAGCAATTTTTAAGACTTAATTTTTGTTTAAGTTAGATCCAAGTTAAAGAATGAACAGCTAAATGGAAAGCTTCAGCATAGCCTACATTTAGAACTTATCAGCCTACCTTTGACTTGACTTATAATTTCCTTATAGCCAGTGGTGGGCACTAGTTACTTTTAAAGTAACTGAGTTACAGTTACTTTGCTCAAAAAGTAACTAGTTTCAGTTACAGTTTTTTTAAAAGTAACTAGTTACAGTTACTAGTTACAGTTACTTTTCAAAGAAGATGCATGTATATGAGTACTGATCTACCATTATTCTTCTTTCTATGAAGTACAAGTTGAAAAATACATGATAAAGGGCAAGATGATACTTTGTTCGTAGCTGTTGCCTAACTACAAAACAGCGACCACTCCGCTAGCTGTCCACATACTATAATGCTTCTAAGAATCCATAATCTAACCCCAAAACCAAAACGTCCGCCAACCGAATATAAAACAATAAAAAATTGAAAAAACGACATGCTCAGGACACTCCGTGATAAGCAATAGAGCGTGTCAATATTTTTATACGGGTATCTAAAATGAACGAAGAGTCACAACATCAATTTCCTTTCAGAAACATCAATATTTCAAAATTAATGTTGATCGCTAAGTCCAGCTTGCTTTGGCTTCAAAATATCCTTTCCAAGGGACAGCAGTCTTGCAACAGCAGCACTGGAGGGGATAGGGGTATTGTATGGTTTGGTTTTTGAATGGTTTTTGAATCTTTATCTTCGGACTGACAAAGCCTTGATAGGTTATTCCTGGTATTTGTTCGCATACTTGTAGAGGCTCTTGACGCAGGGCCGGTTACCGAGATTGGCAGAGTGAAGTTTTCCGATTGTTGAAGTGTTGTTGCCGAGAAATTATTCCATTCACTAGGTGCCGCTGAATGAAGAGCAGTCCTGAAATGCGTTGCTCAAGCGCACACCCCGAGAGTCGCACCAGCGCCGCGTGATCTTGAGCCCGACGCGTAACCACTGAGCTAACGGGGCGGACGCAAGAACAAACGCCTCATGGCTTCATTGGGGAATGCATCAGACGTAACTGCCTTTGTTGGGTTACGTTCGAAAAATTTATTTAAAATTTTTGCGGCACTAACTTCCTTTTTTTTTTTCAAATAACAGAGTAAAAAAGCCATCTGTTGCATGCCTGTCAACATCAGTGTCGCTGTTGCTTGCTGCATCGCCGATGTTGAAATTGCTGTGGTTCTGTAATAGGTTAACAATTTTGGGATGTAGAGGCGTCTTAATTTCTTCACCCTTGTAAAGCCAAGAAAGTCGGAATTGTGGGTGAAAAGCAGCAGCTAACTGGCAGTCACTATCATCAAAAACATGGCCAAATCTGTTTTCCAAAGATTTCAACAATCGGGTAGTAATGGCAGGCAGACAGCCACCTTGTCGCTGTTTCGAAGTTCTTGTAGTCTTTTCCTCGTCATGCCCATATATGCCTTCTCTTCTGATTGCAGAATATTGCCATATTGGTGGCATTACCAGTGGGGTTTGCTTCAGTCTCTGATACTTTAGACAAAAACTAATCCATTTTGACTTTCCACTGCTGACTACCGCGTCTACCAGTGTTCAAAGCTATATAATCACAATCTACAAAAAAAGAATCGCTTTACAAAAAAGGAGAAGCTGAAATTTCTGAAAACAGACAGCTTAGTGGGGGAACAAACAACGGATTGTGGCGTCACAGACATCAATCCGTATAGAACACTGCGAAATCCTACCTCGCAGTTTACGCGGCCTCCTTTCTGTCGCTGGTACACCGCAAAATCCTATCTCGCAGTTTACACAGCTCCTTTCTGTACACAACCTCGCTTCTTGTCGCCGAATGCCTATAATCTCTCCCAAACAAATAAAAACCATATTTTTTTCAACTCAATAACTTACTTCGATCACAAGCACGTTTTAACGTTCGCGTTTTGTCGCTTCTACCTTTTTCTTGACCTTTGCTATGTTGACGTGTATTGTTTTGATATGATGGTCAGAAATAAAAAACAACTGAACTGAACTGAATTTGACCACTACAAAAAAACTGCCATAAACTGAAAAACAAACGATCCATTTTTGTTTGGGAAATCAAGTAACTATAACTAGTAACTGTTGAAAAACGATAAAATAGTAGCTAGTTACCGCTTATCGTTACTTTTTCAAAAAAGTAACGAAGTTACAGTTACTCAAAAAGTAACTAGTTACTTTTTTAACTAGTTACTGCCCACCTTTGCTCATAGCCTAATGTTCCATTCAAGCAGATTAATTATCAATTTGTGTTGTGAGTACCTCAAATTTTGTGTGAGATTCTAAATTACCGAAGTTTCTTTCCTGATTTTCATTAAAATAAAATACCAGCTCTTTAGAATCATCTAATTCTGCAAAGATTCAACTCACTGTAATATCTTACCAGTTGTGTTTCATAAAATTATCATCGCTGTTTCTTTTATGGCTATTATCATAGTTGTTCAAGTAGCCTATATCAACTAAATGTCGCTAGATTAAATTTTATTAGATTATTATTTATAAAATATTGTGGGCAGGGATGAATAAAGGAATCAATTATGGGTCTCAAATGTTTAGTCTAGGGAGGGGCGCCGGAACGATTTTTGACTGGGGGGGGGGGGGGGGCAAGATTACGAAAAAAGGGCATTTTTTTTTTTACTAAAAGGCAAATTTTTTGTCAAGTTTTAAGATAAGATATAGCGACAATGCCAATCTATCAGCTCACTATGTATTGAGTAATGATAGCCTACAAGTGTCCAGTATACAAAGAAGGGCATCATGCTATGTTATAATGATGTAACCTACTGTCAAGCCTTAAAGCAGCCTGCGGCAATGGCCGCTAAGTAGTGCTTGAATGACCGCCGGTGCTACCTCCTCAATCGGCCAAGTTTGGCCCCAGGTCTCTTCTAACCAATTATTTAATTTCGCAATAGAATGATCGTGGATTAACTGTCGAAAGTATGTAGTATCAAAAAGTGACGCAAAGTTAGGTCAGCGAGTCATAATCGCCACTGTTGCATTGTGCGGGAATATTTGTTATTGATGGAATATATCCATCTGCGATCACCAGCGCTGTAAGTCTTGTTTGTAATTACCGACGTTTATTTTAACAAAGTCTTAATCCGAAGTGCTAATTTACATCGGCTGGCAATATTGTCGTTTTTATGTCGATTCGATGTTGTCGGACATTGAATCGTTGTTAAAAAGGAGAACTAGGTTAGTTGACATCCAAGGGGAAAACATTTTTTGATCATATTTTGCAAAAATTATGCTTCTTTTAGTAATGTTCCTGTTACTGACAAATAAAACATTGATTGATTGAATGTCCTTCACATCATTGAAATACTTATTTTATTACCTTGCCGTCATCGTCAACACATGTCGAACGTTGTTTTTCGTTGCTAAAAAGAATTCTAAGGGAGTGGCAAACTTCTTTAAAATGAGCCACATTGGAGACTGTAGCGATCCATTATTTCATCGTATAAGTTTTCCTGCCTTTTACTAAAGTTTCTGTAATTTTCCATGCAACTGCTCCCAAAGAAAATAGAAAAAAGGGCGCACACAATAAAATGGTTTGTTCGTCCTTTGACGAGAGCTCTATCACATCAAACCAGCTCAATTAGACAAAGAGCTCTATAAAATCGGACTAGCTCTATCACATCAAACCAGCTCAATTAGACAAAGAGCTCATATCAAACCAGCTCTATCAAATCGGACCAGCTCACATCAAACGAGCTCAGTTAGACCAGTTCAGCTCTCAGAAAAACATTAAATTGATTGTTTAATTAAAATGTAATAATGCTTTACTGTTCTGCAATTTCATTATTCTGTACTGTTTAAATTAAAATTGTGTTATAGACCTACAACATTATACGAACATCTTCTGATAACTTAAAATTATAATTCGAATAACAATTGTGTGGAAATTAGATAATGGAGTCAGATAGCCAAACTAGCTAAATTAGATAAATAGAAATTTCATCAGGCAGTTAGACAGCCTTCATCTTAATTCAACTTATAAACAAACCATTCTCATACTTAAATAACCTAAATAAAATATAACCACAAGACACTCGTGCGAGTGTCGTTAGATGGTCCCGCAGTACTGGATTACAATCCTGATAAAGCAGTTATTGCGTGGTGCAACGATTCTATTGTAGGACATCGCCCAGGCCCAGACTTCAACAACGCTAAGTGATCATTGTAGCAAGTTTAATTCTATTTACTTGTGCTATCGTTATTTTTATTTTGGCCTCCAAGCACACAGATTTGGCCGCCGAGAAGGAGCTCCCAAAAAAAAACGAGTTTTAAGGCCTGTAGCCTACTATGTTGCAAAATTTTTTGCCGTAAATATTACTTTGAAGCAAAAGTGAAAGATTATTATTAGGCTAAAAGCGAATAGCAGAAATTGTTATATTGCAAAATGTGCAGTTGCTTACATGACTTTAAAAGGGCACCATTGCCCCCCCATGTGCAGAAAAATTGAGGGCAGGGGGGGGCATCCGCCCCCTGCCCCCCCGCTTCCGGCGCCCCTGAGTCTAGGTCAGGGTGGTCCAAGACTGCGAACATGAAGGGCCACATTAGGGTCTGAGAAAAACTTCACGGGCGGCATAGTGAGAAATGATAACGCGTTGCTGATTTCGATCTGTTTTAGCTATATTCTTACTGTTCGCAGGCTATGAACATTAACAAATCTTGTCGCTGACAAAATACAGTTGCAATGAAAGGACTGAGTTTGCTGTTCTGATCCACCTAATGTTTTGGTGCACGCATAACTCACTTTTTAATCTCTGCCTGCGACTCAAAAAGTGATTTTCAGCTAGTAAAAAAGATACGATACATAACACGTCAACAAATTAGCAAATCAAAACAATTTATTGTTTTTTGCTTTTGCATATAGTGTCGATCTCTGGTTTAAATTCAGCGGTCGACAGACGTAAGCAGGCATCCAGGGTTTCATCAGCCATTCTGTTCCGTGTGTCGCGTTTTAGTCGCTTCATAACGAAGAAAGTGCTAGCAACAAAAGCAAAATATCAACGCACGTTTGTGTCGTCACAAACCGACATTGTTCCCTTATAGTTACCTATTGACCAGATTATGCGCGACTTATTTAGGGTTGTGGCGAATGTAATGTATTTATAATACGTAGGTGTATTTTTAAACCTTGGATTTAGCACTGATAATTCCGGCATGCACAAAGTGTTCGCGGGCCGCATGCGGCCCGCGTTTGGACCACCCTGGTCTAGGACCTAGACTCTAGGTGTAATATGCCTTTTTACCCACAATTAGCCTGAGAAATCTACATTTTTAAGCTTACGTAGTTTACGCTCGGAAAAAAATGCCCTTTTTCCCATCATTTACGCGCGAAAAGTGCCCTTTTCAACATAACTCTCGCGCTAAGTGCCCTTTTTTTTAAATTTGCCCACCTAGTCCCAATTTGTGAAAAGATGCTATGACCTGTTGTCAAATTATCTTTCCACGAACCTAATCTAGTGGAACGACAGCGCGAAATGCGGTATTTTTCCAAACATGCAATACATTATTTCGGCATGGGCGCACTTTATTATTCATGGTTACAAAAACTTCTCTTTTAGACGAATAAATGTAATTTGTTTCGTGACCCATGATGAAACCAGCAGCAACGCATCACCGACATCGCATGACAGTAACGCACCACCGACGTCGCATGACAGTAACGCACCACCGACGTCGCATGACAGTAACGCACCACCGACGTCGCATGACAGTAACGCACCACCGACGTCGCATGACAGTAACGCACCACCGACGTCGCATGACAATAACGCACCACCGACGTCGTATGACAGTAACGCACCACCGACGTCGCATGACAGTAACGCACCACCGACGTCGCATGACAGTGGTCTACTTTCATGCTTACCGGGTTCACTCTGAATGAAGCGCAGAAAAAAATCTTTGGACCGTAATATCTACCTCACACGAAAAAAGACCCTTAGATACGGGAAATCTATCGAGCTAGGAAGAGTAGGGAAGGTGAGGTAAGTTGTGCCAGTGGGTAAGTTGAGCCACTCCCCGTAACTCGAAAAATAAAAATCGCATCAACTTTCTACTGCCACCTACCTGACCGTTTATCTTATATGGAGCTATTCTGTAAAGATTATAGGTCTTTGTCTTGTAGAAAGACAGAAAAACTGTTTTTAGTGATTTTGGGAAGTTTTTTGAACTTTTTAAAAAAAAAGTTTTTTTGTGTTTTACAAAATGTCTGTGGCATTCACCAGTATTGATATGTCTAACAGTAATCACTAATGTCAGCTTATTCAGAAACTATTAAAGTGAGGTTGCTAGCTCATGTATGTCTAAAGAAATTTCAGTTTAACTTTTAATGGCGGCCTTGAGGTAAGCTGAGCCAGTGATGTACAGGTAAGTTGAGCCGGTGGCTCAACTTACCTCACTTCAGCTGCCAGTGTTAAGTGATGATACATGTAGTCATTAAATAGATAACAAAGTGTATTTTACTCTTTAATAGTCTAAATCTCTGGAAAAATAATTTGTCCATTGGTCTATTGAAGTTTAAATTTATTTGTAGCTTAGTGTAAACTGCAGCCTACAAGCAACATGCAAGGGAAAACCCGACCTGTGCATTACATTGGTAAAATCGAATTCTTCAATGAAGATGGAGAAATTGAGGCCAACTTTTTTAGAAAAGTGCCTGGAAAGTCCAAGAAAAAGTTGTCATTGGCGTAGCCATAAAAAAAATTGTTGGGGAGGGGCAAATATTTGATGAATTAAAGAGAACGACAAAGTGTTTGATTTAAGCCATCGCCACCTGATGTGCAGTGACGTATCCTGTATTCCTGGTGGCTTGAGCAAGGGAAGCAATGAAACTGGGTGTTATAGCCTGCCGAAGGCACCCGTATTCTAGGGGGTCCAGAGGCATGCTCCCCGGGAAAATTTTTGCAAAATTACACTTAAATAATGGATTATAGCGTTTTCTGGAAACACTTTTAGGGTAATATTTGTATAGAATTTATTAGCAGATAAACAGCTATTAACTTATTAAAGGTAGCTCTTACACACGAACGGACAAAATCTACGGCTAAAATTAGAGAACACCAAAAACTCAGCGACACAAAAACCCAACAGATTAAGCCATTCTGAAATTGCTTCCACAAATTTGGTAAAAAAAACGTAAATTGCGTAAATTTTGCGCCATTCTTTGTCTTTCTGTGTGTCTAAAACAAGTCCTTGGGGGTGTTAATAGCCAGATCTCTTAGAAAACGTTATAAATTTCTACAAGTTTTATTATATTTTCAACAAAGGGCTCAACTTCGGAATCCAAACTTTGAAAATTTGGGGGGGGGCATGGCCCCTTTCGCCCCCTGGCTACGCCTATGAAAGTTGTCCTTTGTCTTTAAAGCAGACGATGAGTGTTCTTTTCTTAAAGAGGATATCGTTAAAGCTTTCTCACACGACCACTTGGAGAAACTTTCTGCCGTCAGCAGAAATTCCGGTTTCCATGCTCTCTTGATCAGTGGCATATGGAATAAGTTTAGATCAGACAGACAACGGAAATTGATTTAGAAAATTCACATTTTGGAGGTTTATTTAATCAGGATTGTGCTGTATTGATTCATCGTTTTATTTTCTGTTCTTTAGCTCAGTTAACACGATCTGCTAGTACTACATTGATTCAACGTCTGTTGACGTTTAATTTACGTTGATTAGACGTCAACGTCTGTTGACGTTTAAAAAACGAAAAAGTGGCAGATTTGTCGGCTGGGAAGTGCGCAATTTCACAGTCGAACAGTCACAACAAAATAAATTTATCCTTTCACATGTTGTCCTTTCTTCCTGGTAGCTGCTATGTATTAACTGCTACCCAACCTGTCTTCTTTCTAACTTTCGACTCAAGTTCCACATGTGTTGAGTGAAGATTACATATTGTCAACACGAAACTGGATCAATTGTGAAGTGGAATAGTCACTGCACGAGTGTGGCATGGAGGAACAAACCGTAGACCACACCATCTGTAACTGCGCCATCTACCATGCGCCAAATGGTGTGCGTGATCTGCGCGAATTGGATGACGAATCAATTTAATGGCTGCTCGACACCTGCCCAAACATCTAGACCGCGTCGCCGCCACTGCCCAAGGGTGGTAAAAGGCAGAGCCCCTCGACCCCTGGAGTGGCGAAGAAGGTTCAAACAAAGAAGATCACATCGTAAAAGGCCGAGCCACGTTTTCGTTAAGCAGCGGAAACACGAGTTAGTAAACAGAGAAAAAATAATGAGAGATTGTCGCTCAAGCATGACAGTGCATCGTAATGATGGCGTCACCATTGCGTCACAGTCCATGTTACAATTCGGGACAAATAGCTGGGCAATAATTTCGTGAACACATGTAGGCCTATTGCATAGCATTTTATATGTAGGCTACCATCGCTACAGCTTTTGTTATTGAACTTATAGTGCAGGCCCTTAGGGGCAAAAATGAACATCTTTAGGCTAAACGTGTTACACGTTGTTTTTTTGCATTTTTTTGTAGTTGATGAATCTAACTTCAATTTTAGTGGGTGCCGCAACTTTTTGGGTCACGTGATCACCCCCAAATCGGGGATTCCCCCCAAGTAAATTTTGAGCTCTTTTCACGGCATTTTTATGCAATTAGATACGTTATTTTTTTTATATTTGGACTGACTGCCACTACAAAATACACGAGATAAAAATCACACAAAATTATGTTATTAATGACGTCATTGTGACGTCATGTATTAATTTTTTGCTTGTTTTTTTCTTATTGTAGTCGCTTATTTGTTGTTGGTGTTACTTTTTTGGTTACAATAAGTTACCAATGTTTTTTCAACTGATTTGATTAGTATTGAGTGTCAGTACTAACATATTCAAAATCTTAAGGAATCCAACTTTCGGAAAGTGGTTATTTTCAAGATAGCTTCCAAGATGGTCGCCAAACCATTGAACAAAACAGTAAATTGACCATAACTCGGTCATCATATGACCAAAACATGTAGTTTTGGTGTCTATATCTAGGTTTTTATACCCTGTGAAGTCAATGAGACTATTCTCAGAATTGTTGAATTATCTGATAGCCTATAAATTCAATATGGCCATCCAAGATGGCCACCAAACCATTAAAATAACAGTAAATTGACCATAACTCGGTCATCATATGACCAAAACATGTAGTTTTGGTGTCTATATCTAGGTTTTTATACCCTGTAAAGTCAATGAAACCATTCTCAGAATTGCTAATTCATCTGATAGCCTATAAATTCAATATGGCAATCCAAGATGGCCGCTAAACCATTAAAATAACATAGTAAATTGACCATAACTCGGTCATCATATGACCAAAACATGTAGTTTTGGTGTCTATATCTAGGTTTTTATACCCTGTGAAGTCAATGAGACTATTCTCAGAATTGTTGAATTATCTGATAGCCTATAAATTCAATATGGCAAACCAAGATGGCCGCCAAACCATTAAAATAACAGTAAATTGACCATAACTAGGTTATCATATGACCAAAACGTGTAGTTTTGGTGTCTATATCTAGGTTTTTATACCTTGTGAAGTCAATGAGACCATTCTCAGAATTGTTAAATTATCTGATAGCCTATAAATTCAATATGGCAATCCAAGATGGCTGCCAAAACAATTAAAAATGTACAATAACAATGTATTGTTTATTAATAAACCCGGTAAATTTCTATATATATTTGGGTTAACTGAGCAGGCATAAAGAGCTCATACTGTAGCGATCCATTATTTTATCGTATAAGTTTTCCTGCCTTTTACTAAAGTTTCTGTAATTTTCCATGCAACTGCTCCCAAAGTAAATAGAAAAAAGGGAACAGACAATATAATGGTTTGTTCGTCCTTTGACGAGAGCTCTCTATCAATTCAAATCGGACTAGCTCACATCAAACCAGTTCAGTTAGACCAGTTCAGCTCTCAGAAAAACATTGAATTGATTGTTTAATAAAAATGTAATAACTCGTGATAATGTTTCACTATCCTGTAATTTCATTATTCTGTACTGTTTAAATTCAAATTGTGTTAGAGACCTACAATATTATATGAACACCTTCTGATAACTTAAAATTATAATTCGAATAACAATTGTGTGGAAATTAGATAATGGAGTCAGATAGCTAAATTAGATAAATAGAACTTTCATCAGGCAGTTAGACAGCCGTAAAATTCAACTCAACTTATAAACAAACCATTCTCATACTTAAATAATCTAAATAAAATAAAGATTACCACATTGGTTCAGTTCAGTTCAGTTCAGTTGTTTTTTTATTTCTGACCATCATATCAACACAATACACATCAACATAGCAAAGGTCAAGAAAAAGGTAGAAGCGACAAAACGCGAACGTTAAAACGTGCTTGTGATCGAAGTAAGTTATTGAGTTGAAAAAAATTTGGCACGGTCGCAACACCTTCAGAAAAATTTAAGATATAAAGGGAAAATTAAAAAAATAAAAAATGTTACAAAACAAATAAACATATAGCCTATAGGCTATAACTTTATTAGCCTACATAACTTTAGCTGATATATTGAAGATTTGTATGGACAGTTGCTATGAAGATCGGCCATGGTGCGTTATCAAGAGTGCTGATGGTCGTAAGGGGAACACGTCTTGATGCGTTTAGCTCATAGCAAAGAGCAAGGCAGGCAAAGAAAACCCCACAAAGAAATCCTACCACGGGCAAAGCCATTTCAAGCGCAACGCACCAGGCCTTGCACGACTCACAAAATAGATAGGCTATAACTTGACGACATGAAACAATGACAAAAAAACAAACTAGCAAAAAACAACATCATCATCTTGCGGAAATTCAATTATACCCAGGGAAGTTATGTCTTAAAGATATCAAGCGTGCTTTGATAAACCGCACGTAAGTAGGTTTTTAAAAATACAGTAAAAGTAAGTTTAACAAGATAACCAAAATATGGAGACTCTGGTAAGTACATTATGCTACAAAACTTTTATTTCTACGTCAATAATAAAAAAAAACACGAGCTCACAATTATTTTGTAAAAACATGTCACCTTTTATCATTTCACGCGTTGGTTTGCCAACAATTTTTCTGTAGCGTATTGTAGCCTACTTTTTAAAGCACCATGCCGGCAATTTATTGCTTGTTAAACGTAACTGATTTTTGTTGTTGTTCGCTCAATGGAAGTAATGAAGCGAATTGTTCAAGGGCAGACTGCTCATTTCAGCAGCCGATGTCGACAATTTATTTCATTTTATGCCGAAGCGCCATTTGCCAATTTTAATGTTTTTAAACGTTGCTTAGATATGCTAATTACCAACAAGTTGCCTTTGCAGGGAAATATAATTATGTAACCTTTTGTAGAAGAATCGCAGTGTCAAATGTTACTTAAATCCTTAGCTCATTTTAATATATTTATTTTTTATTTTTGCCTTAACCTAAACATGCAACTAGCGTGCGAGATGACGAGGTTCGAGCCTCAATCTCACTTTTTATACAGACGTACACGTGCAGGCACAGCTCTGCAAAGCGTTATGGTGTCGCTTCCAAGCAACCATCCGTGAGTTTGTGCGTCTTTTCACTCCGACAAGGAGATCTCCAAATAGGAGAAATCATTGTGAAGACTTTGCTTCACAACTTTGCCACCCTTATGTTCTCAGCTGAAGCATCAGTTTGTATAACTCTGTGGCGCAAAGACAGGGGAAATCATGCGAAGCCGCCCAAAGAGGTTGTAGTTTTCGTGTGCCCCAATTTTTTTTAATATTACTAGGAGCTAAAATGATTTAAGAAACGTTGTTTCTGTTTTTTGTTTGCATTGCACTACTGTCTATGCACAGTTTTTTTTTTTTTTTTTTTACCCTGTAATGGTAGGCTACTTTTTGTGTAAGCTTGCTTGGCATTTGGACATATATTTTCTTTTGTCTCTTGAGAAGGCAGAATCGCTGTCACGTGTTCTGGTGCTGAGATCGACAAAACAGCACTATCCATCACACTTAAACTTTTACTCAGCAAAACAATCCAGACATCACTCACTCGCCTCGACTCAAGTGACACTATATAATTTCTTCCATTTGTAATTTTGTATCGAAATATGGCTGATCAACGTTGGATAACCGTTTTGTAGCAAATCCCTGAAAATCTTCCCGACAACCCATAGGGTTAACTGCAAATCTTAGTGTTCAGTGTTCACGTTGCCTGAACAGTTTTCGATGTTTTAGTTATGTTACTGTATAACGTTTTTTCTTAACAGTGCTATTATCCCCACAAATGATGTCACACGCTGTGAACAACAGTGATGGACCTTCGAACCCCAGAAATGTAGCTAAACAACAACCTCATCAATCAGTGACGTCATCCGGCGAACAGTCGATGGGCAGCTCATGTGATTAAATGCTGCAAAACCTTGCGTTTACGTTGTATTTTAATATTGTAATTACGTAACATTTTACTGTAGTGTTTGTGTATTTTTAACAGCGCCAAGCTGTTGTGCTGAGACGAATGGTCTTAAGGATTGTCCACTCCAGCATTCGTCCATTTGTTTATTTTGCAGTCTGCAGACTCGCAGCAATTTAGGTTATTTTTGTTTGTTCTAAATACATGTGACTGTTTAATCATCCTATGTAGTTCTTTGCAGGACAGTACAGCGTCTTCCAGTATAGCCATCTCAAGTACGCCTACTTCGGAAAGAGATGCATCTCAGCCAATTGGCAATTCTTTTTCAAGTCTCTTGTAGGCTACAAGCTGGCCAACCTGCTTTTCAAAAGCTCTTGCCTATACACTGTAGGTTATATAGCTTCATCGCAAGAAAAATGCAAATATTGCATTAATGCGAATTTGTTGTCTTTTTCTCCAACTGTCTGCATTTTTTCCAATGCAGACCTAGTGGTTGTCTATTTCAACCTTTCTCTCTTTATAGGTTGTCTGCTAAGCGTTTTTGTTTATTGTGTAAGGTTGAATATGACTGCGAGTGGCATGCAAATGCGCGCATCTAACGGTTGGCATGGCATGTTACTAACCTATGTTGGGCAAGCATGCATATGTCCACGAAACATTACTTTCCTTACTGCATGAAACAACCGCATGGTTTTGAATCATGTAGCCTACTGTATCTTTTTTTATTTCTATGTTTTGTTTGCAGTTGCTGAACGACTGTTCAAACTTATGCACATTTACGATTTTGTGAATGGTATTTAGACCTGTCGATGCCTATGTTCTTTTGTTTTAATTAGTTTTGTTCGCCTTTCAAATCGTATCTTTACATTTTGTACAGGTCGACTTATAAACCAAGTCGCTAAATATTTCAAAGTTGAACTTGTAATCAATTTGCTTTGCCTTTCTCAGAAATCATCATGAACAACCAAGATCAAAAACGCAAGTGTTCTGCCCTTTTCACCGCCTGCAACGAAAAAAGTGCTTCAGAGCCACTTGCAACCGACTCTCTAGCGCCTCACAGCGAATGCGAAAGCCAAATGCCAACAATTAAATGCTACGACTACGTCAATGATCTCCAACTGCGATGATCTCTAGCAAGCAAAAAGCAAGACAAGGCTACATTTGTATCAAGTCAATCGGCATGGTCTGCTTTTCAACAGAAAGAGTCAGACAAACAATGAATGCCTGCTACGGTTTTCAACGGCGCTTACAAAACAATTAATGTTTCTACGAGGTGGACTCTTCAACACAGCACAAACTCAGACATTCCTTTGCGGAAGGCGGTGGAACCACGCAGAATCACTTCGCGACACGATATCACAACACCACATTATTATCATAAACACTAAACATACCTATTTCACACTATGTCTGTTACAATTGTGTTAACGTTTTAACTCCTTAAATTTGAGCTAAACTTGGTACCCATGGTTCCGATTTAGCCCAAATTTGGGGGGGCCTCTGTAGCGATCCATTATTTTATCGTATAAGTTTTCCTGCCTTTTACTAAAGTTTCTGTAATTTTCCATGCAACTGCTCCCAAAGTAAATAGAAAAAAGGGAACAGACAATATAATGGTTTGTTCGTCCTTTGACGAGGGCTCTCTATCAATTCAAATCGGACTAGCTCACATCAAACCAGTTCAGCTCTCAGAAAAACATTGAATTGATTGTTTAATAAAAATGTAATAACTCGTGATAATGTTTCACTATCCTGTAATTTCATTATTCTGTACTGTTTAAATTCAAATTGTGTTAGAGACCTACAATATTATATGAACACCTTCTGATAACTTAAAATTATAATTCGAATAACAATTGTGTGGAAATTAGATAATGGAGTCAGATAGCTAAATTAGATAAATAGAACTTTCATCAGGCAGTTAGACAGCCGTAAAATTCAACTCAACTTATAAACAAACCATTCTCATACTTAAATATAAAATATCCTTATACGTTAAATATAATCTAAATAAAATAAAGATTACCACAATACGATGTGGTCATGTAGACTCTTGACATAATCAGCGTAAAGAAAGCACATGGATCAAGTATTACTAATGCTCATCGCTGTCATCGTCTGTAATTATGTGATTGCTGTATGGACACATGAACCAGTTTGGCATGGTCCACATCCAGCATGGTATGGTAGCACACATCTCCGGCAACTACAGTGAGGTGAACACGATTCGCAATTGCAGTGATCATTTTCAGTAGGTTGTCCGGGGCAGCTTTCATGTCCGTCATGATTGGAACCATCTGATTATTGTCTACTTTCCATTCCCAGTCTAGAGCATCCATACCATCGTCAGTAGCCTACCCATCCTGACCATAATCTGGTAGTAAACTCTGAGGCAGTGGAATTTGGTAAAGGATGATGTAAGTGGCAAACGTTCAGGGTGAACAAAGGATTTAGCTGTTTTAATTTTCTTGACCAATGTATTGTATCGCTGTGTTTCTAGGTTACTACTGCCATCGTTGCCAAACATAACGGTCATAGCTTTGTTTCCAAGATCCTTAATGATGTGGTCTGTCTGATTTGGGAGAATAAAGCAATTCGCACATTCTTTGATTATTGGTTGACTTTTCACTAGTTTCTTGAAAGCGTCTTCTTCCCGATACCAAATATCCTTGACGTTGAATCACAACCGGTGAATGAAGAGGAGCTGTAAGCATAATTATTAGGGTGTTTCATTTTTTCACCATTTTTGAAATTCAAAATGCCTGGGGTCCCATCTGGTGGTATTTGGGGAAAAAAGTTTACACCCCAAATTTTTTTCAATTATGACGTCATATTGAGGTGGTCCACGAGGTTTGAAATTTTTGGGCCTTAAAATCTCGAAATTTGGCCGTATCTTCGGAACCGCTCATCATAGATCGACAAAATTAGTACCAAAATGCGCAGAAGGGTCGGTTTCCTATACCTGATGTAGATAATATTAAGGTCTATCTGCTTCAAAAAAAAAGTTATTTCAAAAAATCTGATTTTCGGTCTATTTTCTCCTGATGAACAGAGATCAGGTGATCAAGATAAAAGTTTTTCTGTATTTTTCCATCTTGGAAGCTGCTATTGCGTAATAATAGTCCGTGTTCGTTTTGCAAGAGATGAAATAGTAATTTGAAGGTATTACTATTATAATATTAATGTAACCGTTGAGGAAGAGGTATGCTGCTCCCCTGCTTTAGATTAAGTGTCATTACGGCATTCAGGTCAGGTATTTGTAAGTCGATACAAAACTTCAAGGATTGGAGAGAAATGTGCTTCCCGTGAATTCAGACATAGTCAGTCACTATTTTTACTTGAGGAAGAAAGTAGCCGAAAGTAATCCTAAGTTTTTGAAGAAAATACCCCATTTCAAAGATTTAAAAGATGAACTGCTGAAAGATGTAGTTGGCATATGGAACGAAGCTGGTCTTCCAGTGCTTAGCAAACAGAGAAACCTAGCACTTCTGGCATACAATCTGCCAAAGCATCGGCACTACTATGTTTGAAACAGAGAAAAAGAAATGAAGTAGTTAGATGTCTACACAGTAGCGAAAGCGACTCTGATGGTGATATGAATTGGGAAGATGATAAGGAATACGAGCCTCTGAAACCAGCTGTTTGAGGAAAAAGTGTACAAGAAAGTACATTCTTTTTCCATAAATGATAGAAGTTGTGTACTTGCTGATCGTAGGATGACTTCGGTACGCCAGCAGTCAGATCTTATGAGGTCGGTTCTTGGAAAAGATCAAGTAGCTGCAATGCTGCATCACCTTCGACAGTATACCGCCAACGACAAAAAACGAGAGAAAAATCTCTGATGGAAAGTGAGAACCTTCTCAACTCAGCTTCTGCCATGCAGTTATGTTATGATGGGCGCATTGTCGATAAAGTAGGTCGATACGTTTTCTTTGGCTAACTTGTTGATGATAATGGCATGAAGCACGAAAGTGTGCAAGTGTGCTTGCTGTTAAATCTTTTCCCAAAAGTGTGTCGGTCATTGCAGAACTGATTTTTGACACCATCATCCAGTAGGCTTGCAGAGTTCACCTATCCCAAGTATATTCATTATTCAGTCATGGCTGATACGACTGCTCTCAACACAGGGAAAAAGTCCGGAGTCAATACTCGACTGGTCAATTATTTTAATGATGAAGTTGGTCATGATATTCATACCCTTTAATGCATGTTCCATATAAACGAAATATATCTTTCCCATGTCATTTTGTTTGTGGACGGCGCCAAGAAGAGTCCCGGAGCACTGTAAGATGGGGCTTTGCTTAACCAGATAGCAAGACTGGACAAGCCCAGTACTGAAACCTTAATACCAACTATTATTACGCAATAACAGCTTCCAAGATGAAAAAATACAGAAAAACTTTTATTTTGATCACCTGATCCCTGTTCATCAGGAGAAAATAGACCGAAAATCAGATTTTTTGAAATAACTTTTTTTTTGAAGCAGATAGACCTTAATATTATCTACATCAGGTATAGGAAACCGACCCTTCTGCGCATTTTGATACTAATTTTGTCGATCTATGATGAGCGGTTCCGAAGATACGGCCAAATTTCGAGATTTTGAGGCCCAAAAATTTCAAACCTCGTGGACCACCTCAATATGACGTCATAATTGAAAAAAAATTGGGGTGTAAACTTTTTTCCCCAAATACCACCAGATGGAACCCCAGGCATTTTGAATTTCAAAAATGGTGAAAAAATGAAACACCCTAATAATTATGTTTGGTCCGATGATTGCTTTAAGTTTGTTGATGTCGTGTATCTTGGTTGCGTAAGCCTTTTCGGAGCGGAAATAGAGGTCTTTAATGTCTGGGTCAGTGTCAGCATAGCGTAGTATCAATATTAAAAGGTCCGGGTCTTCACCAATTAAAGTCGTACTATGTCGATGAGGGCTGTCCATCTGCCGTCTTGACGATGTCAACATCTGCATCACCTGGAGCGTTCATCACATTGCAGCTTCTATTCCTCAGTTGAGCAGAAATGAATCCTTCCTTGTTGGAAGCTCGAGGCAAGAACTGCTCCTTCTTTCCAATGAACTGGGTGTCTACAGTAAAGTGAACAACCGGGTGGACGTTCATGCCGCGTCTTTGATGGGTATTGTCTTTGATAGACGGACCACCATATCCATCAAAGACCACCGTTGCTAAGCGATAATGACGAATGGTAAAATCTGCGTACGACTGTGCAATAGACCCATAACTGTCTCCAGTTTCCATGGCACTCGATGCAACAAGAACCCTCCATCAAAGACGTAGTGATCGGTTTTCGAGGCAGATTCTTTCACTACTTCATAATCGGCTGACATCACACTGCTGGCATGTTCTGTGATGGCAGTAGCTATTTGAGGCTTATCCTCTGCAAGAAACAGGGTCTGGATGTTACGTGGCTGTCACAAGTAATACTCGTCTTCCTCTCAACTGGCCTGAGTTTTTGGGAAATGACAGCAACAAAACTGCGTGATATCAACTGGGTCAACAAGCTGTGATAACTTCAGTCGATCCAAACTTGTTTACGATTGTTGTAACATCGTTAGATACAGCTCTTAACAATCAAACATTGGACATGTCTGAGGTTTCCCCATGTGATCACGAAGAGGCAGACACCCGTATGTTTCTCCATGTGAAACATGGAAAATCCGATGCCATAGTCAAAACAGTAGATACTGATGTGGTAGTTATTGCAATTTCGTGTTTTGACAAGTTAGAAATCTGTAAACTATGGGTTGAATTTGGAGAAAAAACTCGCTTCATTCCAATCCATGATATTGTTTCATCTTCACTTCAATCTCCGATGATTTGCGCTTCTTTACCTTTGTTTTATACTATCACAATCTGTGATACTGTTTCGTCTTTGGAAAAAAAGGCTTGGGATTGTTGGAAGCTTAATCTTACCGCAATGTGTGGCTTATTTAACTCTCTGAATTTCTCAAGCTCACTTAGTTCTATAAATGACGTACAAAAGTATGTCATAGCTCTTTAGGCAATGGTCCTACTATCACGGATGTAGACGAATGCCGTTATATGATGTTTACCAATGGTTGCACTATTGAAAAGCTGCAACCAACGTCAGCTGCTCTGATGCAACATACACGCAGATCGATACATCAAGCTGAAATACGGAAATCAAGCCTCGTAAATGTTCAGCAACTACCTTCTCCTTTAGCTTGGGGTTGGAAGCATAGGCTAATGATGCAAATCAACTTGTTCCGTTTTGTCAGTCTACTTGTGGCTCTCGATGTTCCTGTAAGAAAAAATCCATAAAATGCACAAGTCTTTGTTCATGCGAGTACGAAACATGCAATTCGACCACAAAATATCCAATCCTCTCTGATGTTTCATCTTCAATCCACATTGACGTTTCATCTCCAATCCACACTGATCATTCAAGAAATGCTTTCGACTTTCTAAACTCTATCTTGTAACTTGAAAAAACTTGTCGTACACGAATTTTTTTAACATCAAATTACGTATGGTAGAAATTTAACATCGAAAACCGCTAGTTTTTTCATCTTGAATTAACAGTGTTAAGACTCTGACATTGCATCATCTGGGGTCGTGTATTAATTTGATTTGTAGATCATAATTAGGCCTACATATTATTTTAAATTTTAAAGTGGCATGACCAAAAGGGAAATTCACCCCTGGTAGCTGCTTTTCTGGTTATTCCCTTGATGACGTCGTTATTGCGTCATACTGTACTGGAATTATTGTTATTGCTTGCAATTGTAAAATTTTAGGCATTTGCAAAACTTATAATGAGAGTATTTGATCGCTTTTTTCGGAATAAACTTACCTTTGGTTCCTGAATTTGAAGTTGTCTAGTTTTAATAATGTAATGATGACGTCATAAAAGATGCAATCATGACGAAACTACTTTTAGGAATTGTGAAATGGTTTTAGTAACCGGTACTCCAACTAAAACCAACAGCAAACGACCAAAATAGGTTAAAAAAGCAAAAAAATATATGTGATGACGTCACAATGACGTCATCAGTAAAATTATTTTGTGTTTATTTTGTCTCACTTATTTGTATGTGCTTTTTAAGTTAAAATATACAAAAATCAAATATGTAATTGCACAAAAATGACGTAAAAAGAGCTGAAACGTGATTTCTGGGGAAATCCCCGATTTGGGGGTGATCACGTGACCCAAAAAGTTGCGGCACCCACTAAAATCAAAGTTGGGTTGACCAACTGCAAAAAAACAACGTGTAACACGTTTAGCCTAAAGATTCCCCTAAGGGCCTGAACTATTAAACGAGTGGCTCAACTTTCCTCACACCCCGGCTCAACTGACCACGTGGGGTAGGTAAGTTGAGCCAAAATGACGTAATATTTAAAACATGTTTTTTTTCAGTATTCTTATGAGTTATGAAAAAAATGTTTTTGTTAAGTTAAAGCCAAAGCATCAACCATTATGCTGCCACTTTCACTTTTATTGTAAATCTAGCGGTTTCCTTAGTAGAAGCGTTTAAGTAAAAAGTTGCTCAACTTACCTCATCCTCCCCTACAGCTAACCGAGGTCGACAAACGAACGTGGTGACTGAGCACAGTGAGTGACCCATATAAAATATTTAAATTGATAGCAGGATCCTTTATCCTCGGATTGAAAAAAAGCGTCTTTGAAAGCTCAATCCTAGCAGTTGTGTGTACGTGCAACGTAGGACACCTATGCATTTAAAAAAAATTAAACAAAACTTATCTATAGCGATTTCAATTTATTAAAAAAACAAGTTGCTCGCGGTTTGAAGCCGAAATTCGCAACAAGCGAGATATTGGACTTCACAATATGGTAATTCACTTTATCTGATTCAGGTGTTACATTTTTAAAGCTGTTTTTCTCAATTTGGTAAAATTACACTGGTCAACACAACTTTTCTTGCATGGAGTTTTTCAATGGATTTAGGGTAATTTGGGGGCGCTGAATCCGAATATGGTGTAAGTTTTTGCTCATCACATCACGATTTTGAGACATGAAAACTATTTTAGCCTAAAACTATTTTAACATGAAAACTATTTAGCCGAAATGGAATAATGTTTGCAATGGGAGACAGCTTCTTCTTCTTCGCCACTCCAGGGGTCGAGGGGCTCTGCCTTTTACCACCCTTGCGCAGTGGCGGCGACGCGGTCTAGATGTTTGGGCAGGTGTCGAGCAGCCATTGAATTGATTCGTCATCCAATTCGCGCAGACCACGCACACCATTTGGCGCATGGTAGATGGCGCAGTTACAGATGGTGTGGTCTACGGTTTGTTCCTCCTTGCCACACTCACAGATCGCGGATGAAGCCATCCCCCATTTGTGCATGTTAAAGCGGAATAGTCCGACGCCAGTACGCAGGCGGTTGAGTCGCACCCAGGCCTTCCTTGGCAAATGCATTCCGGTTGGGTGGTGGCAATTCAGTGGCGTAGCCAAGGGGGGGGGGGGGGAGGGTTTGGGGGTTACAACCCCCCCTTTGACATGCGTGTGACGTCACGATATTGAAAATGATGCTTTTAGTCTAAAAAAAATTGCCTAATTTTTAACAAAATTGCATTAAAAAAGCGAGTTTTGCCAATACCAAACATCTCAGCCAGGAATTAGCAACAAGAAAACACAGAGACTTAGCTTTATTTCCGAAAAATGCCGACAAAAACATGATCTTATTCTTTTGCTATGCTACCGGACAGCACCATTTTACAGGAATATTCGTACCCACATTTTTGTTGAAAATGCTCTCAGAATGCACCAAACTCAAAGTAAATTTTAAAAATTTTCTGGGGGAGGCCTCCCAGACCACCTTCCGCTAGGTAGTCAAACTCCCCCCTTTCAAAATTTCTGGCTACGCTACTGAGTGGCTGGTGTCGGAGATGAAACTTTGGAGTCTTGAGGAGTTCTTCTTCCAGTCCGAGCTCCATTGGTGGTCCGCCCAGGTAGCCGCACTGATGGATTGGTCTTCAGAAGTTTTCATCAGGAGTTGTGCGGCACGTACAAAAAATGGGTGTCTCGATTTCAGTCGCCGAGGTTTCTCGTTCACAGACTCATAGAGACTTGAATAGAGCAAGCGGTTGGGGTTCGTAGCGCGACGAGAAAGAGACAGGATGGCTTCTTCACGACGAAGCTCAGCTGGTTGGATGCCTGCAAGGACAGGGAGATTTTCCGATGGTGTAGGTCGCAGGCATCCTGTCACGATACGCAAGGCGTCGTTTATGGCAGTGTCGATTAGATGGCAGTGGGCACTGCGGCTCCAGACAGGTGCACAGTATTCTGCTGGAGCGTGAACTAGCGCGATGGTGGCAATGCGCAAGGTATTGCCACCATCTGGCAATGCGCAACTCCGGCTCCCCAGCCTGAGCCGGCCAGGCGCCTTAGCAAAGCTGTGCGTGTTGAGATCTTTTTGCGTAGTGACTCCAAATGTTGACGGTAAGTGAGCGACCTGTCCAGGACTACCCCTAGATATTTAGGGTTTGGGCAGAAGGGCAAGGTTTTTCCATTGGTGTTGATCGAGCTCACGCTTCGCTTCCCGGTTGTTTAAGTGGAAGGCTGTCGTCACTGTTTTGGTTTCGCTGAGCTTCAGTCTCCATCTCTGGAGGTATGCCGAAAGCGTCGACATGTCCTGGTTTAGAGTCCCTTTTAATGTATCCCACTGATTCGACAAGTGTAGAATGGCCAAATCATCGGCATAGACATACTTTGCGGATACCGTGATTGGCAAGTCGTAGGTGTAAATGTTAAACAGAAGGGGGGGCCAGGACAGATCCCTGAGGGACGCCATTCTTAAGGCGTCGTAACCTGCTTGGTTTACCACTTCCGGTGGTGAGAGTAAAGCTTCTGTTGTAAACGAGCTCCATGATCATGCGGACCATGTGCCTGTCCGGGATCAGGCGGAGCAGTTTGCAGGTGAGGCCTTGGTGCCATACAGTGTCGTATGCGGCTGTGAGGTCAACACAGCACCAGCCTTCTTCTTTGCCTCAAAGCAGTCTTCGATGTCCTGAGTCATGAGAGCGATTTGGTCCACAGTAGATCTTCCACGTCGAAAACCAGCTTGCTTCCGGGGCAAAAGTGGGTCTATAGACAGCTGTTCCCTTAAGAACGCTTTTCCAAAACTATTTTTGTTATTGCACCCTTTTCGATCATTATTGACTGCAGTATACAAACACTAAATAAATGAGATATATTTGAAAAAGTACAATTTGAAGCATTGTGCTCGTCACAGGTAAGGCACCACAGAAAAGCTGATTTTTTCTTAGTTATTTGTCTTTCTCACATAATTGAATTTGCAGATTTAAACTAAACATATGCAAGAAAAGATAATGCTGTCACCTATAAACCATTTGCATAGTGCTGTTAAAATCCAAAGCATATCTTGGTACAAACAAACGCAGTCAAGTTAAGACGTTAAAAATTTTCTTTTTTTAGCTGATCTCTTATGAACTGCATCAGGGACATCTCTCATCAAACCCCAGAAGTAATCTGCCATCATGTTGCAGTTCCATCGACCTTGGTAACGTTTTTCCATCACTTTGATGTGCTGATGGAAACGCTCGCCCTGCTCCTCACTTACGTGGCCAAGTTTCTCTGGAAACTCGCTCAGGTGGCTGTGCAAGTAGTGAACTTTAATGCTCATCCTACTCCCAAGTTCGTGCAGGCTGATGAGAAGCTCCTGCACCATCTCTCTGTAATTGCCAGCTTTCTTATTCCCAAGGAAGTTATGAACCACAATATCGAATGCATTTGGTGGCCATGGTAGTCACAAAGTGCTGGCCCTTGAGCAACGTTCTAATCTGAGGCCCATCAAATATCCCTGCTTTTTCTTCTCATAGCTAAGGCCAGGAGATTTTGAGCATATGTAGCCAAAACAGTCCCCAGAACGATCAAGTGCTTTGACAAACTGCTTCATTAGTCCAACGTTCGCGTTTTGTCGCTTCTACCTTTTTCTCGACCTTTGCTATGTTATTACAATTTTGGTAAAGAGGTCACTTTCTTCAACCACAGACATATACAACCACACGGCATTTAACATAATCGATTAAAATTGAACATAAACTATAAGCTAGTAGCTTATAGTTTATGTTCAATTTTAATCGATTATGTTAAATGCCGTGTGGTTGCTTGGTTGTATATGTCTTTGCTATGTTGACGTGTATTGTTTTGATATAATGGTCAGAAATAAAAACAACTGAACTGAACTGCAATGGTGGTAGAGTGATCTTTTCCCGATTAACCAGCGGGTCGTTTATGGTATTCTTATCTCCAGGTGTCATCGTATTTCTTGGTGGCCATTCTTTTCTTACCCAATGTTCTTCGTTGGCTCTACTATCCCAATAGCATAAACAGCAAGGATACTTTGTGTGACCTCCTTGTTGTCCCAATAAGGAATTCACCATTTTAAGATCCACACAGATCAACCACTGGTGATTGCAGTATTTTAATCTTTCTAGCACAGCCTTGATGTTTGCGTAGTTCTCCTTCAGGGAGACATAGTGTCCTATAGGTATGGATCCATACTTGTTCCAATTATGGAGCAAGACACATTTTAGGCTTCTTTTCGAGCTATCAATAAAAAGTCTCCAGTCACTTGGATGATACGCAGGTAAACCCATAGAAAGAAGAAGCCCCTCAACGTCTGTGCAGCAAACAAGTTGACCGTCCGAGTGGAAGTACTTTCTCAATTTGGTCTCTCTGTCCCGATAAAATGAAACGCTTGTACCGGTTTTTCACGTTATGAAACGGTTTGAAAACGATTGTACCGACGTAATTCACACTTTGTTTGATTACTTCGACATTTACCTCGGCAATTACCGACGCCAAATTCAAAGGCTGGCCATGGCTCAACATGGCCTACAGGCGCGGTAGTTTCGGTGGTCAATTACCGATTTCTCGCGGCCATGGCCACGATGGTCTCCGGGAGCTTAGTGGCCTGTGTGCGGTCTCAAACTCGTGAGTGAATGAGCAACTTTTACGTCATTCATCAATATACAACATGTACATTGCAAAAAAACGTGATGTGATGGAAGAAATCTGAGCTCAGATTCGGATTCAGCATCCCAAAATTACCCTAAATCAGTTCTCAAAGCCCATGCATGAAAAACTTTTTTTTTGTTATTGACCAGTGCTATGTAGCCTGTGTGATTCAATAATCTTTCTTAATCACTCTGAATTCAATAATTAATCTCTCTTACATGTGATTCAATAATCACAATGAATATAAAGCTTTAAATATCCAAATTATGCAAAAAATGCTAAACGAAGGTGGTGGGAAAATCAATGCAGTGAAATAGAACAACTAGAAGCATCTCATAAATCACTTGATTTACATAAAAAAGTTAAACAGCTAACATGTTTGAAGAAAGTTGAACAAGCAAACAGTTGCGTCATGGATAGTGAAGGAAAAATGTTATTTCAGGAAGAGGATATAAAGAGTAATGAAATTTATATGACTGGATTTATACCTAAAGAAATGAATGAAACTGTTTTTGTCAGACTACCAAAGAAATCTAAAGCAAAGAACTGCAGTGACTTTAGAACATTAAGTTTGATCAGTCATGTACTGAAAATTTTGTTGAGAATAATGTTGTTAAGAAATCGAAACACTATCGAGAATGAGGTTAGCATGACTCAAAGTGGATTTACAGTATAACTAGTAAAGTAACACGAGAGGGTATACTTAATTTCAGAACAATCTGTGAGAGTTACAATGCAGTAAATAAAGATGTATAATTGTATATGCATGTTTTATTGATTATGAGAAAGCATTTGATAGAGTTAACCACGAGAAACTGATTCACTGTTTGTCCAATATTGGTATGAATGGCAAAGACTTACGTTTTATTGTCAATTTGTACTGGAATCAAAAAGCATTTATTCGCATGGAAAAAGATTTGTTTAACCATAAGCAGATAAAACCAAGCAATCACACGGCATTTAACATCATATATGAGAGTGAACATAAAACTATAAACTACAAACGTTTTCGGCCATACTCAACAGGCCTCGAAATATCCGGCAGTCATGACCTCCGGAATGATCTCGAATGTCTGCCGAAGCTGACTCATTGGTCGGTCATAAATGACCGCCGCAAAATTCTTGACAAAAATTCTTGAGCTTATGCGCAAAAATATATTTTAAATTTGAATTGTTACAATTGTTTGTTTAACCCGAACAAATACGGAGCTGAAACAATAAAAGTACAGGCAATTGCTATAAAGATCACATTAGAGTGGCGTGGTTAAAAGAGCTGATGGCAAAAGTAGCCATTTTGACATCATTTCAACGCCTTGCAATGTTGCCTTAAAATAAAGTTGTCTGAACTTTTCGGCAGGATATGTATTCTAATTTTAACAATGAGGATTGTTACGTTACATTGATCGTTTGTTAAAAAGAAACGTCACAGAGAAGCAAGTCTCAGCTGGGTTCCGCACGTGCTTAGGGTTAGGCGAATGTGGCGACGTTATTCACCCTATTCACCATTGCAGAGTTATTCTGTTGTAGAAAATCTTCTTCTACAAACACGACTACACAATACTGTAGTGTAATTTTGTGCAAAATCTACATGCAAAAATATGTCCGGTTGAGATATTAAATGTCCGCTGAAAGGGCCAGTCCGGTAGGACATGCTTGACCGCCGGAAAAAAGTACAAATTTTGAGGCCTGCTCAAGTTAGCCCTTCTCAAGTAACGAAAGGAACTGATTTTACAATAACATCTACATTGAAAATAACCGATCTATACAAGTATAGATTGTATAGATCTATACAAGTTGTATAGATCAGTTATTTTCAATGTAGATGTTATTGTAAAATCAGTTATTTTCGTTACTTGAGAAGGGCTAACTTGAGTATGGCCGAAAACGTTCGTAGTTTATAGTTTTATGTTCACTCTAATATATGATGTTAAATGCCGTGTGGTTGCTTGGTTTTATCTGTGTATGGTTAAAGAAAATCACCTCTCTACCAAAATTGTATTAAAAAGATTTGTCTAAGGAATTGATATCAAGCGTGTAGTACGCCAAGGATGTGTACTTTCTCCATGTCCTTTTAATTTATATACAGAAATGATTTTTCGACCCATTGATGATATGAAAGGGGTAAAAGTTTGCGGCTTGAAAATAACAAATTTACGCTATGCTGATGATACTGTTCTGTTGGCTGAATCACAAGAAGATGTTCAAGAAATATTGGACAATGTTAACTCAATTGGTAAAGAATTTAATATGAAAATTAACGCAAAAAAGTCCAAAGGAATGATAATCTTAAAATCACCAGACACTCCAGTACTCTAAATTATAATTGACAATGAAATTAAACAAAAAGTGAAATATTTTTCCCATCTTGGACATTTAATAACTGAAGATGGGAGGTGTGACCATGAAATTCAAAGATGGATAGAAATTGCAAGAACTACATTAGGAAAAATGAAAATTATTTTAACTAATCAACGTTTAAATTTATCAATTCGTCAGAGGATCTTAAAATGCTATATCTGGTCAACCCTTTTATACAATTCTGAAACTTGGACAATGTTACAAAAAATGGAGAAACGGATGGATGCCTTCGAGCTCTGGACATTCAGGCAAATGTTAAAAATTTCATGGAAACAAAAGATCACTAACGATGAAATATTAGCCATATTTAATTCAAACAAAATTCTATTACAAATAGTCAAAAGAAGAAAATTGAAGTATTTCGAACACACAATAAGGCAAAACTCGTTACAAAGATCATTAATAGAAGGGAAGATAAACGGTAAAAGAAACAAAGGCAGACCAAGAATAATTTGGACAACAAAAATCACTAAATAGACAAAATTAACTTATGAAAGTGCAGTACGCACTGCTCATGGTCGAGAACAATGGCGCATTGTATCCAACCCTCAATACAAGGCAGTATAATGATTACACTAATTTCTGAGCCATTTCTACAGCTTTTTGTTTGAAATTCTCAATTTAGTTGAATTATGATATTTCAGAGCACTAAGTAGCGGTTTTGGATAAAACTTTTTTCAACATTTCTGTTTTATAATTATGTTACTAGTCGAAACATTTTCTTTGATTACTACAAACATTTCAATAAAAATTTTCTATTAAACAGTTTTTGATTTCCTACACCTGAACCTTTGTTCTAATCTGAATAATCCTCATATAAAAACTTGAATGAAAATAAAGGTGTAGTCATGGAGATAAATATGTTTGAGATATCCCCCTTTGACTACCTAGCGGCCATTTTTTAAGAGAAATGGGGTAGTTCAGGGTGGTCCAAGACTGCGAACATGAAGGGCCACATTAGGGTCTGAGAAAAACTTCACGAGCCGCATAGTGAGAAATGATAACGCGTTGCTGAAAGTAGAGACGTTGTTAAATAAAAACTTAACTAGGTTGCGATTTTGAACATCTTTTCTATACATTTTGATCTGTTTTAGCTATATTCTTACTGTTCGCAGGCTATGAACATTAACAAATCTTGTCGCTGACAAAGACTGTTCTGATCGATCTAATGTTTTGCTGCACGCCTAATTCACTTTTTAATCTCTGCTTGCGACTCAAAAAGTGATTTTCAGCTAGTAAAAAAGATACGATACATAACACGTCAACAAATTAGCAAATCAAAACAATTTATTGTTTTTTGCTTTTGAATATAGTGTCGATCTCTGGTTTAAATTCAGTGGTCGACAGACGTAAGCAGGCATCCAGGGTTTCATCAGCCATTCTGTTCTGTGTGTCGCTTTTTAATCACTTCATAACGGAAAAGTGCCTTCATAACAGAGAAAGTGCTAGCAACAAAAGTAAAATATTAACGCACGTTTGTGTCATCACAAACCGACATTGTTCCCACATAGTTACCTATTGACCCGATTATGCGCGAATTATTTAGGGTTGTGGCGAATGTAATGTATTTATAAAACGTAGGTGTATTTTTAAACCTTGGATTTAGCACTGATAGGGATGAACGACAAATGGCTCCTCGTGCCCCATCCTGTGAGTACCATCTGCCTTCAACCAGATGAGAAACGAAATTTGTCAACAAAGAGCCTCCACCCGGACGGCACAGCTGCAAGGGGCAATTGATAAGTTCAGACGCCCCACCATTCTGCAGCTCAACATAGAAGGCTACACAACAAGCAAGACCAAAGTTGTGGAGCAGCTTGCCCATACCAACCGGGCACTCGTCATCCTCCTCCAGGAGACCCACTGCACTTCTGCAGATAGGCTAGCTATTCCCAACTACACGCTAGCCGGGTCTACCTTAAGCAGGAAGCACGGCATTGCCACGTTTGTGCATCAGAGCCTGAAGTGGACGTTTGTCGACCAATCGCCAACTGATGCCGAGATTGAGTGGGTGTGCATATGTATCTCAGACTACAACATCGTCAACATCTACAAGCCCCCACCCTCGCGAATGTTGCCATCATCTCTTCCAACGTTCCCCTCCCCCAGTCTTTACGCTGGCGACTGGAGAATTGCTGGCTGACTGGGCCTCTACAAACCATCTTGCCCTCCTATTCAACCCAAAGGAACCAGTCAGTTTCCACTCCGGCCGCTGGACACAAAGAAGCTTGAGCGATGGAACGAAGCTGTCCCAACCATCAACTTCTCACACTCAAGCCGCAAAGCATGGAGCATCGTCAACAACCTCACTGGGCGCTCAGCATACTCCGCTCGTCAGTGCTGTTTCTGCTAATGCCATCGCTTCCCAGCTAGTGCAGAACAGGGTCTACAAGACAAAGGACCGCAAGGCATCCCGTCTTGTTGCCAAGGAAGTATCTGCCCTTTGGCGAGTGGAAACACCACAAGAGGAAGCAATCTCTGGAGACTTCACCCCAGAGGAATTCGCCACCGCCCTCCGCCTAGTGAAACCACACAAGTCTCCAGGGCCCGATAAGATCTGCCCTGAGCTTGTGCTCCATGCTGGCCATGCCCTAAAGTCCTGGTTACGTAGATTCCTCTCTTCCTGCCTGCACCACCTCACAATCCCAAAAATCTGGAGAATAGCTTTAGTAGTTGCGATCCCTAAGCCTCACAAGCCACCAGAGGACCCAAGGAGTTATCGTCCAATATCCCTCCTCTGTGTTCCTTTCAAGATCCTCGAAGGACTGATCTACGCACGCGTCAACCGAATCATCGACCCGCTCCTTCCAAAAGAGCAAGCTGGGTTTCGGCGCGGAAAATCCACCGTAGATCAGGTCACACTCTTAACCCAAGACATCGAGGATTGCTTTGAGGCAAAAAAGAAGGCCAGCGCTGTTTTTCTAGATCTTACAGCTGCCTATGACACCGTATGGCATCGCGGCCTTACTTGCAAGCTGCTTCGCCAGCTTCCTGACCGACATATGGTTCATATGATTATGGAACTTGTCAGGAATCGAAGCTTTACCTTCACCACCGATAGCTCACGGCGAAGCAGACTGAGACGCCTGAAAAACGGCGTCCCACAGGGATCGGTCCTGGCTCCACTTCTTTTCAACATCTACACCCACGACCTGCCAACTACGGTCTCCGCAAAATATGCTTATGCGGACGACCTGGCAATTCTCCACTCCGCAAAGTCGTGGGAAAATTTATAAGAC
Organism: Aplidium turbinatum; assembly: GCF_918807975.1. Lineage (NCBI taxonomy): Eukaryota > Metazoa > Chordata > Ascidiacea > Aplousobranchia > Polyclinidae > Aplidium > Aplidium turbinatum. The sequence continues at coordinate 853,618 of NC_137486.1, forward strand.
ACCTTGAGCCAGGACATGAAAACTCTCTCAGCCTATCTCCAGAACTGGTGACTGAAACTCAGCGAAACCAAAACTGTGGCAGCAGCTTTCCACCTCCATAATCGGGAAGCTGATCGTGAGCTACACGTCCAGAACAACGGAAAATCTCTGTCCTTCTGCCCCGAACCAAGATATCTTGGGGTGACACTGGACAGATCGCTCACATACCGCCACCATTTGGTGTCACTGCGCAAGAAACTCACATCCCGCGCTGCGCTACTCAAGCGCCTGGCAGGCTCTAGCTGGGGGGCGAGGGCTGACACTTTGCGTATAGCAGCCTTAGCCCTGTCTACTCTTTAGCAGAGTACTGTGCACCTGTTTGGTGCCGCAGTGCTCACTGCCATAACATCGACACTGCCATATAAATAGCGCCCTGAGCACAGTGACCGGATGCCTGTGTCCCACACCATTGGACAATCTCCCCATTCTCGCTGGCATCCAACCCGCTGAGCTTCGTCGCGAAGAAGCCACTCTGTCCCTCGGTCGACGGTCACTGGAGCCTAACCACCTTCTCCACCACAAGATCTCTGCTCTCCCAAACGAGCACCCCAGTCGACTGAAATCAAGACACCCATTCGTGCCAGCCGCTCAACTTCTTATCAACGAAGCTAATGTACAAGACATCTCTGCGGCTGCTTGGGCGGACCATAAATGGAGTTCTGAATGGAAGTCAACCGCCACCAGACTCTATTCGTTCATCCCCGACGCCGACACACGCCCCATCGGTCTAACACTACCAAGACAGGCATGGGTGCGCCTTAACCGTCTCCGTACGGCCGTCGGGCTTTTCCGCTCAACCATGCACCAATGGGGAATGGCCTCTTCCTCCTCCTGTGAATGTGGTGCCGAGGAACAGACCGCAGACCACATCATCAATGACTGCTCCATCTTCAAGCCACCTAACGGAGTGGAAGGCCTGCGTGTCATGGATGATGAAACCAAAGACTGGCTGCTCTCTAGTAGCCTTCCAGTGTAGTCCGGGAACATCGTGAATCTGGGGTGGTGAAAGGATAGACCCTCGGCCCCAGACGCTCACACGAAGACGACGAGCACTGATAAATCCGGCATGCACAAAGTGTTCGCGGGCTGCACAAAAGCTTCACGCGGGCCGCATGCGGCCCGCGTGCCAGGGTTTGGACCACCCTGGGGTAGTTAAAATTTAGATTTTGACAAATTTAAACCAAATGAGCAATGGTTCTATTATGAATACAAAAAAGATTTCGTTTTGTAGCCAAAAAACTTATTCCGTCGTTTGAGTCCTTCTTATCCGAGAACTTGTTTTTGGCGTTGCTCAATCGCAACCAGCGTTATTGTCTGACCTTTCGGTTTCTTTGTTCCAAGTCGGGCATCTTTCCAACATCGGAATGGGGGTTGTCATATTTTACTCAACACAAGAGCCGAGTGAAAAGTTTATTTAAAAAATGATTATCTATTTGAAGAGTTGATTGGTGGTACAAAAATTGAGAGTTTTTATAACGATTGCATCCAGTGCTGCAAGGTGGAACGACCTTTGTTAATGACAAACATATATATCTAGTGACTCTGCAATTGGACAACACCTGCTGGATAATGAAGAATGTGCTTTGAACTTTGGACTCGAAACGTTTTTAATTCTTGCTAAAGACCGTTCCTCGTTCCATCTTGCAGCACTGGAAGCAATCGTCATAAAAACTTTCAATCTAGTCTTATGCCGCCAAAAGGAATTGGTTTATGTCTCCAAGCTCATTCGTTAATTTTAATTACTCTGATTAGCCAAAATTTACATTTCTTTTTTCTTCTTTCCTTCTCCTATAAATACTTCGACATTTAGATTTATTTTACACTGGTGACTGCTCCTGAAGAGCCAGAAGAAAATATGCAGCTTCGAGGTATGAGCAACGTTCTATTCATTATTTTCAAGCTATCTATTTAATTAATAACAGACATCATGACAACTTATGAGAGTTGACTGAGATTTTGCCTGGACAAGATGTTGATACCATCATACTTGCGTAGTTGAAGGAGAAACCTAAAAACACACAGAATTTTTAGATACGGCCACAATCTCTAAGTTGTAGGTCACACTTCAGAAACTCAATTACGATCTTGAGTGCACCCGCGTCTCTAGATTTAGGTTACAAGATTTTGATGTTGTGTCTCTGTTTACTACCGTGCCTCTGAAAGAAACTATTACTATAATTGCTGACCATATTTTTAGTGAAAACCAACCTAATCGACCACCTATTGCAAAAAAATACTTCATAAAATTATTACATTTAGCGAAAATAATACAATAAATAATACAATCTGAAGTAAACCTGAGATTGCAAGATAACGAATATAGAGCTTAAACAATAAATACTGTTAACACTACGAAAAGTGCTCAATCCCAAGCAAAAAGGCCAAGCAGAGCAAATTTCATTAAATATAGTTATTACGGTACTTTCTAAAACCTTTATAGCCTGTTTCACCTTAAAAGGGGGACCATCAGAAGGTCCCTAAATTATAATAACGTAATATTCAAACAATAGTAATAAGGGCCTTCTGATAATCCCTCATTTAGGGTGAAACAGGATGTACTAACTGCCTACAGAATGCATGTATTGTTATACTTAACAAACTAGACAAATAAGTAAAACAAAGCTATTGACAAACAAATGCAACCCATTATTATGGTAATGAGCGACACCCATCAAGGTACGAAGGCATGTTACTTTACAGAATATAAAGTTGTGTTTTTCAGTAACATAACTGCTTAGAACTTTATCCTTATTATTGAAGGAACATAATCTTGACCTCAGTGTCAAGAATGCCACGTTGATCGAGATGTGGAGTCAAGATTCCAGCTGCCACTTTTGATAACTAAATCTCTAACTACAGTAGATGGCAGAAATGGTTTTGAGAAAAAGGTTTGACCTTGCTCCAAAACATTACTGAAGATGTTGCTCTGTCATGTCTGTTTTAATATTGTTTCAAGCAAATCACCACGACATAAAAGAAGGGCAAAGAAAAAACAGGAATGGGAATGTCCACGGCCGCCTTGCAGACTCCATGTAAGCATGATGTCCCAACTTCCTTCGAAACGACTTCATTACGCCATGTTACACTTTACGCCAGGCCCGTAATTGCCGGGGGGGCTTGGGGGGGCAATGCCCCCCCAAGCTCAAAGTAAAAACTCTGCCAGGCAAGCTACATTTGGTTTTCCAATTCCAAATGAGTAGCCTACGGTAATCCCAGACCCAAGACTTTCTATGTTTAATTTTTTTTGATTCTCATATGTCACTTTGTACAATTATCTTGCTTGTAATTTTGTAGTTGTTATGTACTGGTGGGGTAATAGTTATAGGGTTATTCCAGACAGATTGCACGATAATGATTTTTAAATTTGGGTGAGTTTTTTTGGCAAGGCATCTCAGGTAAAAGCAATTACAATGGAGTAAGATGCTGGTTTTGGAAATATTGTCCATGAATATCTCTTAAAAACAAATAAATCAACATTGGTATCAGCTTGGATAGCTGTTAGTGTTTTTTGACGTTTACTGCCGAATATTACACCCCAAAGGGGATAAATTGGTTTGGTGGAGACCTGTACCAAACAAAGTCACGAGGGTCATTCCTGACAAAGTTGTGTGTTAAAAATATTGCATCCAGTGGCGTAGCCAGGGGGGGGGGTTGGGGATTACAACCCCCCCCCCTTTGGCACGTGTGATGCTTTCAGTCTAAAAAGAAATTGCCTAATTTTAAGCAAAACTGCATTAAAAGAGCGAGTTTTGTCAATACCAAACATTCAAACATCTCAGCCAGGATTTAGCAACAAGAAAACATAGAGACTTAGCTTTATTTCCGAAAAATGCCGAAGAAAACATGATCTTATTCTTTGGCTATGCCACCGGACAGCACAATTTTGCAGGAATATTCATACCCACATTTTTGTTGAAAATGCTCTCAGAATGCACCAAATTCAAAGCAATTTTTCAAAATTTTCTGGGGGAGGCCCCCCAGACCCCCCGCCGCTGGGTCGTCAAAAACCCCCCTTTACAAATTATTGGCTACGCCACTGATTGCATCTATTCTATTCTGCAATCATTTGGGCTGGAATTACCCATGTTTCTGGAATTATCCCAATCATTCGAAATTACTGCTATCTAGCACCTTGTGACTTTATAACATATGCCGTGCCTTTGCCCGAAAAACCGCAAATTAGACTAATTGCAACTACAAATGTTATGTGCATAGCCTTTTACTTCGCAACAGCTTTTGAGCCCCCCCAAGCTAAAATGTATAATTACGGGCCTGCTTTACGCCATGGCACTCTGAACTCCTTAGCCGTAACTTTAGCCCAGAAACGGGTTTGAGTGCGATGTTTACATACTTTCGGAGGAACTATTAGAATATATACTATTAGCAAAGAAACCAGGTGATTGCAAAATATCATGGGAAACAAAAATTGTTGTTCCTGTTTTCATAGCATACTCATGTCTTCATTTAGCTTCGGCAGCTGAAACTTCAATACTATTCGTTAATTCTTCTTCATTGTTATCATCAGTTGAGCTCTCAAGAATGACGGTCGTCATGTCTTCTTTGTGCTTCTTTTCGTTTTCCCTTCTTTGTTTCTGTACTGCATTTCTCCATAGCTTCATTTTTACTTTTCGTTGCAGTACTTGATCGCTTCAACCCATTGTCGCTTCCCTCGTCGTTTGCATGCTCCTTAAAAATTCTCTATCTATTGGAATACGTTCCATTGTATCTCGAGGCCAGAAGGGAAAGGTTAGGTTAGTTGTAGCTTGTCTTTGAACGCTTTGATCCGTGTAGATTGCTTTTCTTCATTCTTTTATAGTATTCCAGCGGAATTCTGAGAACCCCATTCATTGCATCATAAATTTCACTATTTTCTGAGCCATTTTTATTGAGTGTAGTGTGGGAACTGGGAATACAATATCAGAACATCACTTGTTGTCTGATTAGCTGTTTGTGTTAACAATTCTCTTTTAAATTTCTTTGTTGAAGTTTCTTCCTCAATCTCTTCTAGGAAAGACAGAAAGCTAAGAATAACTTGCCGTTATGTGGTAAGTTTGCTCCTCTTGATTGTTTGGTCATCTTTAGTAGATGTAGACAGAAGGAAACATATTTTTCTAATGGCTATGTTCCACTGGTCATGATAGTAGATTATAACACACGCTGTCTACACTACAGTAGAGTACTAGATTAAATAATTTAAACTTACACAAACATTAAAACATAAGCATTTGTTGACACCATTGCAGTGTGATACCTAGCTAGGCCTAAAACATAGAAAACTTGAGCTAAAGTCACAGACCTTGACTGCAATGCTTCAAACTTACTGAAATACCATAGTATAAACATTAAACAAGAATCATTCAAAAATGGAGTTATTGTATCATGTATTGTAGAATATTTCATTACTTGTGACATAAAAAAAGTGTTGTTAGTTTGTTACAGTAGTGCATTACCAAAATGAGACTTACCAGAAAATTAACACGCTAGCTAATGCCCACAATGGTAAGAATTTGGCAATTTTGGACTAGTCTAGTAAAATTCATTTGTAATCTGCTCACTCAGTTCTGCAATCTGAATAAAACTCCACAAAGGGTCCTAATATGCCAAAAGAAATACTAAAAAAAGTAGAGCAGTTTTTGACCACATGAGGGTGCCTGCAACACCCTGCGGCTGTGTATTTGGTAGGACACACAACAGCATGCCTAAAGGTGGAAACAAAAATTGGCTTTCTTGCTTTCTCACCCACTTGACGCAAATCTTCAATTACCCGCGTACGCCTGGATACGACAAAACAAAAACAAACCATCTGATATAAATACTACATTGTTATTAACCATCACCCAAATTCGGTTGCATTCCCACTAGTGGGGGTGACCGGTTATTTCCTTGCAGAGATTGTCTTCACTCTTATTCTCCATCTCATTCTGCCTATTGTATCTTCTTCCTTCAGTCCGACTTTGTCTGCTTCATTCTTCACCTGATCTTCACAAAAGGCTTCGTTTTCTCTTCCTATCCTTAGCACAGTGGTTCTGAACCAGGGTTCGATCGAACCCCTGGGGTTCGACGAAGCTGTTTCAGGGGTTCAGCGCGAACGTCCTCTGAAACATTAACACACGGCCTACTGAATGGTATATCAGCGAATACTTTTAAAAAATATTGTCCAGCCAAAACTTGCTTAAGGTATACGTGATGGTAAATAAACATCTGTGTGTTTGCCGCGTGATGTAATGATGCCATCTGCATGTAACACAGAACTCTTGTTGAAACGGTCAATTAAGGTTGTTGAAACGGTGAAACGGCTTTGAATCACGAATTTTTAAGCAGCTGTGTGAAGAAATAGAGTCACAATTCAAAATCCTTTTCTACCACATTGAAGTACGATGGCTATCGAAGGGGAAAGTGATAAATCGTGTTTTTGCTTAGAGTACTGTACAGAAATATTGGAGTTCTTGAAAAGTCACAACCATCGGCATTCATAACACTTTGAGAACTCAAGTTTTATCTTTATTTTGGCTTATTTGGTTGACATCTTTGGTGCCCTCAATCAGCTGAATTACCAAATGCAAGGAGATGGTAAAATTTAGTAGAACCTGAAGAGCAAATGAGTGCTTTTCAGAGGAACTTGCAGTTGTGGTGGCAGCGATTGGAAAATAACAACTTCGCTAACTTTCCATGTCTGGACAAAGTAGTAAGTAGTTCCGATACAGCAATTAATGGCGAAGTTGCAGAAGTTCAAAGGCTTAAGCCAGTATTTATTGAGCATTTGCAGAAGTTGCAAAATTTATTACAAAACTACTTTCCTGAACAAGCGCAAAAGCTAGCATGAATACTTGGATACGTCAACCAATTATGATACTACAACAGCAGACATAAAGTCCATACTTGGATGACATTATCAAGCTTCAAGAAAGCGACACGGTGCAAAAAAGAAAGTTCAATACAACAAATCTTCAAACGGTTCGGTGCCAACAAATGGAAAGTTATCCTCTTATTACAAAAGTTGCCCTTGAAGTTCTCATGCCATCCGTAAGCACTTATTTATGCGAGCATGCGTTTTCTCTTCTGGTGGATGTTAAAGCAAAAAATCGAAACCGGCTTGCATGCAAAAATGACATGAGAATTGCTGCTTCCAAGACAAAGCCTCGAATTTCGCTACTGGTCTCAGATAAACAACAACAGAAGTCTCATTGATACAGTAATGCATTGCCTACTACTAAATGTGGTAGATTTTTGTTACTGTGACTCAGCGAAAATTTGGGGTTCAACGAAAGCTTGCAGATTAGCATAAGGGTTCAGCAGGTTAGTAAAGGTTAAGAACCACTGCGGCTTAGCACATGCCCATTGCCCATACCATCTTACTCCATTTGCCTATAGTCTCGCTCATCTCTAACATATCCATCAGTTCTTCGACTTTTCTCCTTCTTTGTTTTTCTCACCATTTCTGTTCTCAGAATTGCCAGTTCAATCTCTCTTAGTATCCACGACTTGCTAACATGCAATATAGCAAGGAATGCAAGCCACACACAACATCGATAGACTTGGCCTTATATTTTTACCAATGTTTTTTTCTATATAATATTTTACCACATTCCCTCAACTTCGCCCAACCCAATCTCGCCCTTGTCACAGCCGCTTCTCATCCATCTCTTCCATTTATCTGACCACACATTTAAGCGATTATACATTAATAATAGCTCCTAGCTACGAACATCAGCATTCTACTCTGTTCGATTTCTTAGTGTTACATTTCAATTCTGCACGAACAGCTGCAAGAAGCGCAGCTACCAGTTATGATAGGGAGCAAGTCTTTTAGGTGCAGACAGTTAGGCGTTCTTCAAATAGGTGCACATACTGTGGCGTCAAGATATTTAGGTGCGGCACTGTAACGCCCGGTCATTTAGGTGCTATTCCTAGTAAAGTCTACATGATTAGTGTAGTTATTAGTTGACTGAACTAACAGTGAGCTCAGCCATGTTCGGAATCTTGAATAATTTATTGGTAAAGCTTTCGCCGACGCAAACCTGGACTAACAACAAATAAATGCCGAACACGTGCATTAAAAAAACAGTATATTTTTTTGTTCAATATAACATTTTGTGTGAAAAGCATTGCCGGTTTAAGCAGCTTCACTCACGGAAGCCATGACATATTTTTCTGTTCAATAACACATTTTGTGTGAAAAGCATTGCCCTACCTGCCAAGCTGATATAGTATGCAGACTTCACTAGGAATAGCACCTAAATGACCAGGCGCCACAGTGCTCCGCACCTAAATATCCTGACGCCACAGTGTGTGCGCCTATTTGACCGATGCCTAACTGTGTGCACCTAAAAGACGTGGACCCCCTATGATAACATGCTGTGAAGTGACACCCACCTCTTGTCATACACCGCCATCTTTCCAAGGGCAATAGAGCAATTAATCCGAACCTGCTTGTTGGGAGCATCGCGACACAAAACAAGAAGTCTTCTCACCAGATCAGCCTCAGAAGTCGAGTTTAGAATCGGCTCTAAGCCACCTGTGAGGAAAGTGTGCTAGTCTAAGACAATTGAACCATGTGATTGATGAAGGAGTATAACACGTGAAAGCAAAATTAATCACACCAGAAAAATGCACTCCAAGAAAGAAAATAGATGAAAGTGAAAAATCTCAACTGTCGAAACAATTTTAGTAATTTTATTTGAAACATATCATTGTCTGTGCAAACACCAGCCATTCATTTTCTTTGAATCTCTAGGGGCCAAGGTGTAGAAACGATTTTATGCAATCCCTTTCTTATTTCAATGTTCTTGTTTTGCGTTCACGCTTCAGTGACCTCCAGCCGCATGAATTTGAATATTTGTTTTTCATTCATTGAAAGTGTTTTTTTGGCGTTTCGACCAGTGCGGTGGACAATCATATTTTTCAAAAATTTCATTCTGATGATGGTTGACAAATTTGTTCGTCGATTGCAAGTAAGTGTCTTCGTGTGTACTTGAATAAACTTTTAGTCAGCTTGAATCAGTTTGTGATGATATGAGGCCTAACTATGGAGCCGTTTTTGTCGTGCAAGGAAGCACAGCTGTTGGATGCAGGGTCCGTTTATGATTCTGCAAAATTCGGTTGCTACATTATTTTTGAAAATTTTATCTGTTACCATTTCGGTGAAACTTTGTGTATTTAAGTTAGGTCTTACTCTGTGTAAGTTAACTTAATTTGTAAATTTACTTGTATCCTGAAGTGGCCTTTCTAGGTCTGTCGAGGATTTAAGTAACCTTGTTGATTGACTAAAATATTTATCATTTGTGGTTAAATCCTGTTTTCTTTTGGTGGTTCTAGTAATAGTGTAGTGAGCTGGTCACCTTGTGTTTTGTCTAGTGCTTTGACTAAAATTTTGCTTAGTTTTCTTTTATTCACTCGTACCTAGTAGCACGGTGACCTAGTTTGTCATCGCACGTGGATTTAGTGGCAATCGGCATTGTTGTGTGTATCTTGTTGCTCTAGGTCAGTGGAGCTGTTCTTGGTTAATTGCTTCACATGGAACTAGAAGCGTACCATATTGTTGTAAAAGTTAAAAAGGCATTTCATTGTAAGTTACAGTGTTTGATTTTTAATCTCGTATTTTGCTTCAATTAAGCTGTTGATTTATTTGCTGTTGTGCAAATGAGTCACTATTTCCTTAGATCAAGTGTAACCAAGAACCCTTTAAATATGACTGAAGTTCTATTGAGTGAAAGTAATGTAACCTTGGCACCAGGGCTGCGATTTTTGCCTGTTTCGGCGGCAATGCCGCTCGACACGCGCCGTCATTATTCGACAAACGTGGTGCCTTACAGGAAAAAAACTGAGAGAGGACGTCAAGTTAGGTCGAGGAACAATCGGGGGAGAGCATCAGGTGATGCAATCATAAGAGTGCCGACTTACGTAAATTTCCTTGTGACAGGTACTACAAGGCAAGGCCTAAAAGCGACGCTTCACGCCAGAAATTCCCAAGGCGTCCGCGCCGCCATTTTGAACACTGTGGGGAAATGCTTTGATTGAAGTTCTAACGCCTGGCATCAAACATTTCGCCACACACGTTTCGTGCTATTCGACACAACGGGTTTCTTTCATAGATGAAATAACCTAGGTGACTTTTAGTTATCAATGTCTATGCCGGTTTGTATTTCGCCGTATGAGCCAATTAACAAAATTGACTCTGTGAGATACTTATTAGGCAAATTGTAAGAACAGCATAGCTCTTCCCGACTACAGATAGGATAGTCTTCAGGTAGTCGGCATCCTAATATGACCAAAAAACGAAAGAATCCTCTGCCAACACGGAAGGCAAAAGCTTCGGTCAGTCTTATCGAGAAGCGGTTACGGTTCAGCAAACAGTGAGTGATGTGCAGGATCTGTTTGAAGGAGCTATCGAGAGAAGCATTGCCAATTCATTTCGGAACTTATCATTCAGGTAAACTTTCGGCTAATAGCGTTTCGTAGCCTAACGTCGCAAAGCAATCTCAATTTTAAACTTATTTAATTTAATGGTGGTAAGCAAAAGCATGCTTGATAAAATGCGCCTACTACGTTTTCACATTTTAACAATAAAATTTTATAGATAAGCCCGTTCAAGTGCATAAGGAACAACGTATCGATACATTCTTTTCTCGACGAGACAGTGATAACGTTTCTGAGTTTGACCAAGAAGTTCAAGTTCGGTCGGTGAGCTTCCATCTGCAAATATAAAGTCAAGCCTTGGCGATTCAGTGGCGTAGCCAGGGGGGGGGTTGGGGGTTTCAACACCCCTTTGGCTCGCGTGTGACGTCAAGATATTGAGAATGATGCTTTCAGTCTCTTTATGTCTCTAAAACAAAGTTTGCCTAATTTTAAACGAAACTGCAGCAAGTTTTGCCAATATCAAACATTCAAATATCTCAGCCAGGTATTAGCAACAAGAAAACATAGAGACTTAGCTTTATTTCCGAAAAATGCCGAAGAAAACATGTTTCTTGGTGACTTGCATATTTCGCTCCTAACTGTGTTTGCATGCAGCTATGTGCATAACCATTTGCATACTAAGCGAGACTAAAGAGACGCCAAAGGAAAAATTCTCGCAATAGGTTACGCCAGTGGTATAGCCTAACACAACTTAGCGCTCAATACTCTTTTGCAATCACTCAACCAGCGTGTGATTGAAAACTTAAGTTACTCTGATACCACACAACTTGTGCGGCAATTCGCTGCCAAACGCTTATCTGACTCTTGTGACGTCATATTACTATTGGACAAACAAACGCAGAATTTTTTGTCATTTGACGAAAGAAAAAACCCTGTTTGGCACCATCCGACCCTGCTTGGCACCATCCCGGGTAGATGCTTCTGACGTCACTGTGATTGCTACTCAATCATCGCCTCTGATGTCGTTTCGAGATCAATCTTTAATTATCACCAACAGTAAATTTAATGTAAAAACAACTTTAACTGACACTGTTGCATTACAATCTCCCATGTTAGCGAGTAGTAGCCATTCGAACCCTTCAGTAGAGTTTGCATCGTTTTTGGAGAATCTCTCGCATGCAGAAAGGAGTTTGTGCGATGCAAAAGCAAAAGTCCTGGCCTTTATTACAAAATTATAGTGTTGACAAAATGAATTATCTAATCCAACGTTTGCGAGTCAGTTAAAGATGTTTACAGGATCTAAATACTCGCGATCACGTAGTCAGGTCAAGGTAAATGCTGTGAAGAAGAGCTCTGCTACGCCTTCAAGCGTTCAAAGGAGTTGTGCAAAGGTTTGCACTGGCTATGTCCGACCTTTAAAGAAAGACCTGCTGATAACGACATCAATTTGCCAAGTTACATGGGCTGTATTTCAACTGTCTCCAGTCTGGGCACAGCGTACGTGAGTGTTTTTCTGGGCTGGCCTGTCGGGAATGTGGCAAGCGTCATAATTCCTTGCTTCATTTTGACAAGTCTGTACCTCGGACAAAAACTGCACAAAATGATAGTAATGTTCTTGTCGCATGTCGTTCTTGCAATGATAAAAAGATTGAGTGCAGCAAGAAATTGCATAAAGTCGTCCCAGTCAAGGTGTGGGTATCAAATCCTGATAACTATGTGAACACATATGCCTATATGGATGATGAGTCTTTGTGTACAACGGCCCTTGCTCAGCGAATTGGTGCAGATTTGGCAAAGGCCACCGTAAAAATGCACACCAGCAATGCAGTAACAAAGGTCTCTTTAAAAATTAAACATTTTCACATTCAAGAAGGTGTTGATAGCCAAGTTTTCGCTGTTAGTGATGCATTATGCAAACAACTGTTAGATATAAAAGTATGATTAAAGATCACATTTCTTCATGTACAGAATTACAACAATAAATCTCTTCAATAAATCAATTTAAGATCATATCTAGAGACACGTCTGGACACCAGACAAAATTCTTGGAAGCCCTTCATATAAAACGTAATAACAATGTAATAATTCATCAAATAGTGGTAATTGTTGCGTACAACTCTATTTTTGCTCTGCATTTCCATTATTCATTAGTTTGTCGTATTTTAGTCATCTGTATTCTGTATATTATTTCATGTGACCTGTTCCGCGCAGTTTTGTGTAGTTTCCACTTTTGAGTCTTAGTTGCGCTCATGTTCAGGTTGAGCTGGTCAAAGTGTTAGCAATGATAATAATTTATACAAATTCAGTCTCTAACTCAGAGGTTCACAACCTTTTTACGATCTCATACCATTTGGACGCTCTGTACTGCCAAGTGTAGGCCTACCATTTCTTGCAGAACAACTAATTTAATCGAATCATATTTTATTCAGAAGAATAATATTGGCCTACTAAGATAACACTAAAGCACCGCAACTAAATTTAATGAGATTTTTATTTTTTCTTACTATCCACCAATTGGTCGATGCGCGATGTAAATTTGCAACAGCGCATCGGAAGTGTTGAGCCATTTGTTAAAGTCCTTCAAGAATTTTCATTTATCATCTCACTAGTAGAATTATTCGACCATTTGATTGACTGCTTTTCGGTTTTTCATGGCGTATGAGCGATCTGTCCAGGCTAGATTGGAGGGCAGGAAATCATCAGCCACTCAGCAGTCTCGTCGTCCAGGACCCTCAGACCATGCACACCATGTGGAGGCCAGTGGGTTAGGCAGTGGTGGATGACATGGTCTGCGGTCTGTTCCGTGGCACCACACTCGCATTCTGATGAAGGAGCAAGGCCCCACTTGTGCATGTCCGAACGAAAGCGGCCGACGCCAGTTTGTAGGCGGTTAAGCCTGACCCACGCAAGCCTTGCGAGGGACATTCTCGGTGGACGGGGATCGGTGGCGGCCGTCGGGTATGAAGTCACAGAGCGTGGAGGTGTGGTTTTGCCACTCCGTGTTCCACGATACCCGGTCATTTGGTCGACAGGACGTTTGGTCGACAGACATTTGGTCGACAGGACGTTTGGTCGGCAGGACGTTGGGTCGACAGAACGATTCATTTTAGGGTTAGGGTTAGTTAAACTAACCTTAAACCACGGCGAGCCCTAACCTAACCCTACCTCTAACCCTAAAATGAATCGTTCTGTCGACCTAACATCCTGTCGACCAAATGTCTTGTCCACCAACTACTTATGGGTAATACCAACTTATCCACAGATGTGCAGTGGGTCTCCTGGAGGAGAATAACGAGGACCTGATGTTTTGTGGCCAGATACTCGATGATGCTGCGCTTGTCGGCCGTAATGCCCTCAGTGTTCAGCTGCAGTAGGGTGGGTCGTCAGCACTTTTCGACAGAAGAGCTGCCGCTCCCTGAGAAGGGCGTTTCCCTATCCACCATGCGCTGAACCCGGGCCTGGTTTGCTCGGGAATGACAAGCTTTGCTTCGCATCTTTTTTTCTTGAAGATATGGTACTGACGGGAGGGACCACGAGAAGGTGCTTGTTCTTCCCCCTTGTTGCTTTTCGGTGATATCCCATTAAACTACATCATTAATCCTTTTCAAATCTTTTTCCTGGTAAAAGATAGAAAGAGTCGTGACAGAGTATCAATGTTTAAAATTTTAAAGAAGTTTTATCATGTTGGACCAATAAATGAAGCCAAAGAAGAATCAGAGTAGCATTGTGGCAATATAGGCGTGCCAAATCCGCTTCCAAATCTTTTATCAATTTTTCTTGTGCATGAAAATAGTTTTTCAAGCATTTTTTTTCACTGGTGCAAACACTCTTGCTAAAGAGTGAGGGAAGAACCAACTCTTCAGTAAGATACCAAGTGTAGTTGACAAATGCTTTGAGGGCTGCTTTGGATATGGTATCACTGTCAAAGTTATGCATGCTTTTGAATAACAATAGATCATTGTGCGGAGCATCTTCAGCAAAGGCAGCTGTGTACCACCACGGCACATATATAAACACATCAACACAATAAATTCAACAAATTTACAAATTTTTTGATGTTGATGTGCTGTACTCCAAAAATTGCCCCTTTTGGAAGCTTTTCGGTTATTCGTTTGTGGAGCATAAAAAGCTTCAAGGAGTAAATTAACTCGGCCATCCATCGACATTTATCAACGGCTCCAGGATGACGAAGATTATATCCATGCTGGCCTTTACTCAAATACATAATTACCAATTGAAGCAACTCTGTATAATCTTCTCTCATGGAAGATTCACCATCCAAGATTCTATGACACAAATCAATAATGCAACTTGTATTTCGCGGTCCAGAATAAAAACAGTAATCGTAGTAGGAAGTGTTTTCCATCACTGTAGAAAAAGTTATCACGAAGTCTAACAAATACAGTAATGTCAGGCCCTTTTGAAGCACATATATTTAAATCATTTCAAACATGCGTTAAAATAATTTCATCAACATAGTGGCGACAAGCGCACCATAATAGCTGCTTGTTGAGCTTTTCCTGAAGGCAAATGCAAGCTGCGGTCAAATGTCCTGTATTGCAACTGGTTGTGTCAAAAACCATTGCTTCAATGCATGTTGTGCACTGCCATTTTTCTAACAATTTGACAGTTGCCTCTGAAATAATTTCACCAGCTCCAGTTTTACTTAGCAACTACGGAACACCAAGTAATTTGACACCATTTTCTCCGGAAACCAGAATGGGCAGACGATCAGTAATTTTGTACTGTGAGTTTAGAGTTTGCATCAGTTTCCCATCACAATGAACACAGCCAACAGAAGGAGGAACCAATTTTCTTATTCTCTCTGCTATCATTTTGTTAGCTGCCACTCGATATCGATATGACTGCGTAGGATTAAATTCATTGTTTTGGAATCACCTCCCCATCCTTCAATTACTGCCTGGACGATGGATGCAAGTGCTGTAGGCATTATATTGTTTCCAACTGCTGTAGAAATTAAAGCAGGACACTTCAATATATCTGGAGGAGGCACAACAACTGCTGTGCCTGTCTTTACATCTCCTCTGTGAGACCTTCTACAGGATGAAAGTAATTCTTCCGTTTCTGACGTTTGTTCTTTACTTGATTCACAGTAGATTTGAACAAGCCTGCTCAGTTATCTTTTCGCGTTTACTCTCTTTCTCTTGTTGTGCTTCTGCCTTTCGTTTTCTTGTTGATCTAACTTTAGCAGATTTGCAGCTAGCCAGATCATTTCTTCCATATGTTGCAATACGATCGCTTTTCATGCCGATTAAAAACTTTATATCTTCATCTATTCCATCAATTTCTTGCTTGTTTTTGCCCCTTTTTAAAATTTCCATTATTTTCAGCATATCTTTAGGCCAGCAAGTGATAGTAGTGCCAAGTTTAGCTTTAAAATTAGACAATCGTTTACTCTGTTTACGTATATTAGGATTTATCCGAATCATATTGTACTCTTCATTCAGCTGCATAACTGTTTGTTCAATCTTGTTAACATGAATTGTAGGAATATTAGGTTTCTTATAGTGAATCAACACTTCTTTTACAACTTTTTTAGCACACGTTCAAAACAGATTTGCTTGGTCGCATCCTCTCTTCGTGCTTTTTGTGTAGCCTATGTGCTTTGAAATATGATAGCTATTTCAGAGTTACCTTAATGCATAAGTAACATAATAATCATAAGTTATGATTATGGGAAAAAGCAAATAGCAATACGATATGTTGAAATATTGCCTATCTCTGGTTAAGGAAATTTTCAAAAGCAAAGTGGGCAAGCTAAACTTGTATTGAGTTTTCATACCAAAAGACAATACCACAAAAAGGTCAAGCTGTTTTGGATAACTTCTAAAATTTTCAGGGGCACCAGCCACACCCTAAGTGCTAGATATGAGTGGATAGTCTGGACTATACGACGTCCGCTACACAAATTGGTGACCCAGACATGATCGTGCTGGATCACTGTGGATTAGTGTGAATTTACTTGGATTGGGATTATATCACATGGATTATAGTAGGCTACTCTTCACTGTACGCTTCCTCGACGACGGCTATTATCTATCAACACCACACTGCTCAAGTTTAAGTGCTATTAATTCACAATGTTTGAACATTACTTTCAATCTTTCATATTGTTGCAGCAGCCATAAGCTTCTTCACATCTCATTATTCTCTGGCCATTCCCGCCGCACCACCGCGCTCGGAATGTTGCTGTAGGCTGAATACTTACAGCTAGGTATGAGTGAATAGTCTGGACCAGGGGCAACCAAACTACGGCCCGCGGGCCAGAACCGGCCAGCGAATTGATTTCATCCGGCCGCCACGTGTTGCGAAAATTACAGCTGCAATACAATTCTGTACATGTGCTTCCCTTGGCATTAGCAACCATTTTTGGCTTTACCTTTTTGTGTAATAGAGACTTCTTGGTTAAAATTGTTCGTTCTTATAGTTCTTTGCTGTATGTTGAATTTGTACATTTTTCCACCAGGCAGCCTACATGTTGGTGTTCTGTTTTTATCATTAGGCCACCACAAATGGGGACAGCCTAGGCCAAATTTGGAAAAATGTAATGTTTTTTCAAGAGCACGATGCCCTGTAGTGTATCACAGCAAGGGATAACTTTTCCAGCAACTTTTCGATTTTCATCACAACTTTGCTATTCCACCGCTGACTTTGTTATTTATTATGCTCAAGTCAATGGAGATTCTAAATAGTTGTATATCTTTTAGCAATTTGCATCTGGCCCGCAGCTGTTAATCTCGCAGCAATCCGGCCCTCAGAGAAAAAAGTTTGGTGACCCCTGGTCTGGACTATACGACGTCCGCTACATAATGTACCATAGAACAAAAAGCTTACCGTCTAAAGCAGACAAACTTCCAAATATGAGCGCAACATGACCATGGTTAACCTTGTCTGTCTGATCAGTGTCGTGGAACAATATGTCGAGAAGGACAGTGTAGTCTGAACACAGTAGTTGAGTGACAAACTAATAGTGTGATAAAAAGCATTGGACATAGAATACGACATCCCATAAACTTAGTTTATAATGTTTTTATAATATTATAATATTTAAATATTTTTATGAAACATAGAAACCAACATTGAAACTTCATAATACCATTAACACATTCCACACACAATCATTGAGAAGAACTTTCAAAATTTCATGAACTGAACATATTCACAATGACTTGTTATATGGTGCTGTAGGAGAAACTCCCCTGCGTCAACAAGTCAGCAAACGGTCTAAGACTTAAGCCCACGTACACAAAAGACGCCGTTCACAGGCCGCAAGACACAAATGCCACAAGACCATTGGTACTTTCTTACTAAAACTACCGATACAATTGTTATTGTTTGAATAGTTCTGTCATGACTGCTTTGAGATTATCAATACAAGCCGACTAAACCATGTGCACAGCTTGGTTTAGTGCAGGAAGAAGTAGATCAGCATTGTAGAAATAGTAGATGTAGATTTGTTTTTGTTGGATGCGTGAGATTTGCACCTACCAAGTACGACTCAATCACTTGGCAAAAGGTATTACAACTATCCTTGACACCAGTTTAGGCTACAATTTCTAGAAACAGGCTGCTTTCTGATACGTATTCACTGCTTGCCACGGACCACGGTAGTAAATTTTATAACCTGCTTGGTGAATTTAGGAAAATCAACAGTTTCTGGCCAAACTGCGCATATGTCTTTACTTTTGTCTGTGTAAACTTTTTTTCGTATTGCGCACTCGCCTGAATAATCCATATAATTATGTAAATAAACAGATGCCCTAAAGTTGTATTGTAATCCTAAAACACGCTGTTTGACAGCGTGTTTGAACCTAATCGATCTTCGAAAACAAACAAATTGTACCTGATCTCTGCAGACGTGTTCATTAAAATTAAAAACCAACAAATAAATTAGTGGCACCTTCGTCTATACTTTGTTAAATGCAAAATTACTGCCATATTAAAAAATAACAATTAGTTTTAGTAAGATATATCTAAGTCTGGCGTTATTCATGCCTTGCATCATTCAGGTCTTGCGACATTTATGCCTTGCGGGATTTGGGCCTTGTGATCAGGGGATAGTGTCATTTGTGTTTGCGTCATTCAGACCGCGGCATTAAGTCGTGTGTCTGTCTGCAAACATCAACTTCCCTGGTTGGAACATGGAATACGACATTTAAAAACTCACTTCATAATGAAACTCTCCTGTTATCAAAATTGATTAAAGGCAAACGAAATCAAGGAAGACCATCAAAAACATTCATGCGAAGGGTTCAAGCTCTTACAAAGCACAGCCCAGAAGAACTGCGACATTGGCTGAAGATCGATAATTATGGAGACTTTCTATTTACACTATTTTGCACCCAATTGGTCTGAAATAAATTATTATTATCCTAAAATCAGGGTTAAAGTTTAAACTGAAATCAACAGCCCCCTTTACTTAGAGTATTCTATAGCCTAAAACATAAGGTTTTATTTCAGATATGCATCCATAGAAGAATTGAACATTAAATTGTTGGCAGCTATTTGATTTTGCTTTAGTAAAAGTTAAAGATTTAACTTTGCAATATTTGGAATGTAAGTGATATCTCTAAACAGCGCTCTCTGTTAAAAACGTAACCAGATCTGGCGTGATTCAAATTTAAATCAATACGCCAGCAATAATTGCTGCCAGCGTGGCATTCGAGTAAGAAGTCAATACTGCCTGTTGTCATTCGGGTTATGCAATTATTCGAACCATGCTACAAAAGACTTGCTCCGCTGCACAATACCTTTGTCCAGGCTGATGATTGGCCGCAGATATTCTGGCTTGCACTGGCCACCACAACATATCATCTTCAAGGAATGGGTCTTAAGACGTGGATCATCTTGCTGAAGATGTTTACGTACCGTTAATTTTTGAAAACACGATTGTTTGGATTTAATACGTTACCACGTGGCATTGCCGAAAAATGCGATGACGCCAATTCAACTGTTGCGCCAAAGGTAGGTCAGGTGGTCGTAGATATTCAGGTACACGAGAAGACAGGGGTGGTGATATGTGCGTTAACCTCAAGCATGGTATTACATCCATTATTGACAATAAATCTGTTTCATAAAATTAAATGGAATTATTACTAAGAGGATGTTAAATCTAAATGAAACAATTTTGAATGAGGCTGTTCACCAGGCATTTAGTTAATAACATAATATACGTTCTTCTGGTGCAAACTAAGCTGAACTATCACAAGATGTATGAGATAATAATTGATGTGTTATTGGTTTTTAAAAGTTACATTGTAATTTACATTGTTGCTGATTGTTTTGTTGTTATATTGCCTCAAGTTTCTTGGTCGCTTTTATGTTGGTGTTTATTTTCAGTTTGACTTCAGTTTGCAACCTAGCTGCGTTTTAGCGCAATAAACTTCTCGAATAGAGGAATTGTAATAATATTAATAACAACATTTATATAGTGCCACATCCACAGTGCAAACTATGCTCCTGGGCACTGTACATTAGGGTGGAGTGAAAATAACTTTTTCGCGAAATTCAAAACATAGCCCCCTAAAAAGTTGCTTTTGTTCATGAAAAACACATTTGTGAAAAAAAAAGATAAAAAAATAATGTCTTGATGAAGCTCAATCCACAAATCAAAGATGGCCGCCAACTTTGCTTGAAAATACGGTAAATTCACCATAACTTTGCCAATACTTGCCCAATTTTCATCATATTTCAACAAGCTTTCCTCGTTCATGTCATAAAACACTAGAAATAGGCGTCTTTGTGTACAGAAGGCATCTTTGTGTACAGATAGAGCAAAACATGTCTACAACATGGTAGACAAGGCCAGATATCTTGAGGATGAGCTTAAGGAAGTTGTTATGAATGCTATCGAGAGAAATGTCTTTTTTGCGCACCCTGAAAACGTTCTGCTGGCAATGTTGGCAGACGACAACATCAGTATCAGAGAACTGGCTCTCAGGCAAATACTGAAGTCCAGAGAACGCAAGAGCAGCAGTAGCCTACAGTGCGAGGTTTTAGAGTGCCAACCTTGAACCTTCACGCTAGGAATTATATAGAAATAATAGACCTTTCCCGCAGCCAACCAATGAAGCGTGACGTTGAAAACAAACCACTTCAAGAACTGGTATTCGTAGTGGTGAAGCACAGTTTTTGAACGTTTTAATCGAACAATCGGTCGTTTTAGACGTAAATTTGTACTAAAAGTTTTTTTGACTGAGTATTACAATTAAGTTATTTATTTTCAGAAAAAAAATTGAATTTATTACGGCCTTAGCCCATGGGCCTAACTACCGCCGTCACAGCACTGTATAGCCAAATGCACGGGACCACTGAACGAAAGGACCTCGCATTGTTAAATTGTATTTCAAAAATATTTGAGTTAACAACTAAAGTAGGTAGCCTAAACGTGTTATCATTTCATTTAGAATTTACACTTATATTTTTTTCGTGCAGCATTTCCGTTTATAACTTGATGTTTTTGTCCTAGCTTACCCTATGCTTTTGGTCACTCCAGGTTTCTAGCTACTTTGTTTGTGTTTGGTTTGGCTTCTTTCATTCGTATGGAGCTAATATATTGACACAGAATGAGAGGCCTATGTATTTTTGGCAATTATTACTTGCTGTCGAAATAGGAATAATCACATCACAAGTTTGCAACACACACGCATTCATTTTAAATTGGACTACAGCGCAAGTGAAATCTTTTGGTTAGGATACTACAATTATATTAAAATTATTAGCCTATAACTGTTGTCTAAAATTTTAATAAACTTTATAACATTATAAAACTTTAATAAACTACAAACAATTCATAGTAACGTAGCGACTGCAAGGTTAAGTGGTGAAAACGTTTGCGCGATGTTCGCAAAGGACGTCGGTTCGACACCGCTCCAGAGTTTGCGGCTGTGTCTCGGCAAAGACACTTAATGGCATGCTAAAATAAGGATAGCAGCTGACTCGACAGCTAGGCCATACATATCTCTTTGTTGCTTCTTATTGTGTTGCATTTGTGATCGCAGTGAAGGCTACATAATCTATATGTTTTTGCAATGGGAGCAAAAAAACGTGATGAGGTTCATGTCAACTTTACTGGGTGGATTTTATGAAACTGGGTAGGTTAAACAAACAAATAATTGAAATCTTTTTCTGGTTGGAAAAAAAGATTAAAACGTAGCTTCGATTTCATATTTAAAGTTATCAGCAAACTTCTGCGGAAAACCGGTTTTTATTGGATGAGTTTGGGCAAATGCAAAGTGTGTGCCCATACCGTACACGTCTTCATCAATAGGTTGACCCGTTGGGCAATTGAGCCAAAAAGCGGCCAAAACAAGATACAAGCTTATAGTAACAATAAATGTTTGTCAGCAGCTGATTGTAGGCTAGCAAGAATTGACAGCAATACACACTGGCGTTTCGTGGTCTGTAGCTCCTGCGAGCTTTACATTATTTCATTTCTACGTTCTATAATAAGCACAGAAACAAATGGAGGCCTCTTAATTGTATCGGAGCCCCAACTGACGAAGTTAGGCTACGGCCCTGATTGAATGGCAGTCCAGCTTATTAGCCTACTTCAGTTGATTCATATTCAGTGTAAGCAGGCCATAAGTGATAGGCTGCATTGCTTTCACAAGTAAAGAAGCATAAAAGGCTACAAACTGACACCCACTTAGCCTACTTATTGTAGCAAATAAGACAGTAATTCTCACTTATCATTATCAAGACATAGTAGCTAAAGCAAAAAGAAATTTCAAGTCTATCAGAATTGCAGACTAACAGCGTTTTGCTTAGACGTTAACACACTACCAGCAGTTCCTTCAAGCGCCATAGCTTATGCGCAGTTACTAGAGCCCAGTAAATAAGTGGCTTATCATTAAGCTTATCAATAAGTGGCTTATCATTGTATCAGATCCTTGTTTTTCAACATTGATTCCATGTTTTTACGAAGATTCTGCTAACTACTCAACAAGCTATCAAGTATTCACAAACAATTTGGTGCTTGCCAATGAAGCAGCCAGCGTGATTGTTTTCAACGTCACGCTTCATTTCACAGAGCTGCGGGAAAGGTCTATTGACTGGCAGACCGAAGATATCACTGAACCTCCCCACACCAAGAACCTTAGCAATGAAGACTTGATTACTATGATCAAAACAAATCCATTCACGATGAGTCCTCTCACAGTTGAAAGTTTCCCCTGTCATAACCAGGCTGTGGAACGCCATGTTAAGCTTATGAGAGAGGCTTCAGGCTCCGTTTGTGAAGAAGATAACAGAGATGGTTTCATCAGGGCTCGATTAGAGAGCAGGCGAAAAATGCCAAAATTTGACAGCAAGGCTGATTTCAAAGTTTAGAATTTCAGTAAAGGTTACATTGAACAGGTCATTCTGGGGTGAAATTCATATCCCTTGGACTTCTCAGAATGCCCTTGGGCGACGAATGTATTCCATCCTCGGTTTGTCCCCTAAAAGGTTCACGTGTAGGACTGCCTCCACGTGGCGTGAACTGGAAACGTTAATTCTACGGGCTTAACGGCTAAACGTCCTATCCTACTATGTTGCAATTATTGAAGGTATTTTTAATTTCTAGATGAATACTATACTAAATAAAGCTTCCACCTGTATTTACTAATATCAAGAGGAACAATCGTACCCACGACAGAAGACAGCATAACCATATAACTGTCAAACGTTGGAGCAAATCGAAAAAGAAGTGTGTAATATGGATAGGAAAT
Organism: Aplidium turbinatum; assembly: GCF_918807975.1. NCBI lineage: Eukaryota > Metazoa > Chordata > Ascidiacea > Aplousobranchia > Polyclinidae > Aplidium > Aplidium turbinatum. Next base: position 876,744 of record NC_137486.1, read on the forward strand.
ATGAAAAACTGAATTTGGCGGCCATATTGGATTTGGTGACGTCATAATTTGCTCACGCTGTCATCATATGTATTTCTAGTGTTTTATGACATGAACGAGGAAAGCTTGTTGAAATATGATGAAGATTGGCCAAGTATTGGCAAAGTTATGGTGAATTTACCGTATTTTCAAGCAAAGTTGGCGGCCATCTTTGATTTGTGGATTGAGCTTCATCAAGACATTATTATTTTTTTTTTCACAAATGTGTTTTTCATGAACAAAAGCAACTTTTTAGGGGGCTATGTTTTTGAATTTCGCGAAAAAGTTATTTTCACTCCACCCTACTGTACATGACAATGGTGATAAATAATACGGTACTTTCAGTCATAATCGTGAATCTGGGGTGGTAAAAGGATAGACCCTCGGCCCCAGAAGCTCAGACGACGACGACGAGTCATAATGTTCAGTGAAATAGAACATTTTCAAGCGAGTTTTGTATTCATTTAAATTTTCAGGTTCTATTACACAAATAGGCAAACAATTCCAGCAAACAATTCCAGAAACTGGCAGCAACAACTGGAAAGGTGCGATTTCCAAATTGTGTCTGATATGAAAGGCTACATAAAAGCAATTGATGTTGAGAACGCAAAGTTCTGGCAAATTTATAATGAACAAGCAGAGTGTCCAGATAATTTGGAGTAAAACCATGGAAAACTTTGAAGTGCATGAGTTAAAGTTGTTTCAACTCCAAAATCTGGTTCCATCCAAAATAATTCAATAGTCAAAAGTTTAAAAGAATGGAATGTCAACACAGGCAACATAGGTTGTTGGGACGGGTGCGATGTGATTAATGTGAATACTGGACGTATGGCTAGAGTTATTCGGCGACTTGAAGAATCTTTTAATCAACCTCTGAAATGGCTGGTCTGCCTACTCCATGCTAATGAGCTTCCCCTGTACCGTTTGTTCGAAGCTCTTGTTAGAGCAACTGCAGGCTCACGAAGATTCTCTGGATCTATTGGAAAGTGGTTAGTGACGTGTGCCCAACAGTCAGTTACCTCACTTTGACTCAGTGGGACTCATGTTGCCAACCTCCTCGTGGTGGATCCTGGTAATTCAAATTCATGAAGCGAATGGCAACAATCAGAGACCGCAACTCACAGGGCACCCGGAGTGGTAAAAGGATAAACCCTCGGCCCCGGTGTCCAATGAGAGAAATTCATGCTCCTGTCGGAGTAACAATCTTGGAGCTAAACGTTGAAGGCCTTACCAAAGCCAAATGCGACATGTTGAATGTCTCACACAAAAGCATAACGTGACAGCATTGCTCCTGCAAGAAACCCACACCACTGATGTATCGAAGTCAAAGACCAGTGGATATACCCTGGCAGCATGCACCAATAGCAACATTTATGGAATAGCCACATATGTAAGGAACTCCGCTAAGTGGATAGGGCCTACCGATTGCTTCATCCAACTCTGACTGTGAAGTTGAATGGACAGCCACTGAAATCGAAGGCACAACTGTGATCAACGTGTATAAACCACCAAATACACGTCTGCAAGCTAACTTCATTCCGGCCTTTGCTCCACCATGCATGTATGCCGGAGACTTCAATTCCCACAGCACAACCTGGGGCTACCGCCACTCAAATGCAGACGGCATAGCGCTTAAATCATGGGAAGTTGTTACTGGTATCCAATTAATGTTCAACCCAAAAGAACCAGACAGTTTTTTGTCAGGAAGATGGAAAACAACAACCAATCCGGATCTGGCCTTTGCCAACCTAAAAGGACCTTTACCAAACCGTACCATCCTTAGCCCCTTTCCTAAGTACCAACATACACCATCGCTCATCACCCCTGAAAACCCATTCAACCCAGTCCCGAGCAAACCTGTGAAGAGGTGGAATTTTCGCAAGGCATACCAGACCAAGTTCACACTCCTGGTTGAAAAGAAAACCCGGCACCTCCCAGAACCAACTTCTGACGGACTGGAGAGTGGAGAAGTCTAAAAAGCATTCTGCAAAATCTTACTCATGGCAGCAAAGAAGCGCATCCCCCGTGGATTCCGTCGTCAATTCATACCTTCCTGGGACGAAGAATGCAACAAACGCTATAATGCGTTCCTGGCCTCAAAAACCAGTGAAAAGACATCCATGACTGTCACTGATCTGTTGGAACACCTCAACGTAAAACTTAAACAGCGTTGGGAAGACACAGTACAAGACATTGACTTCACTCACTCAAGCAGAGCTGCATGGAAAACTTTCAATCGCTTTACAGGCCGCACCTCTATTCCTAAACGATGCCCTGTAACTGCTAACGCCATAGCACAACAGCTCTTAGCCAATGGCAAATGTAAAGTGGCAAATAAGAAGCGCGTCCTTTCAGTGAAGCAGGAATGCAGCAGGCTCTGGAACGCCCCAAGCGCAGATGGCCATCTGTCAGCCCCCTTCCGCACCAGAGAACTTGCATCTGCCATCAAACAAGTTAAAAGCAGGAAAACACAAGGGCCCCATAACATCCTTCCAGAATTCTTAAGGCACTGTAGCTTCAAATGTCTGGCATGGTTGAAAAGGTTCTATTCTGCTTGCCTGACCCTCCAAGCCATACCTAAAATCTGGCAAAAAGCAACAGTAGTGGCATTACCTAAACCAAACAAGCCAGTTAATGATCCCAAAAGCTATCGCCCAGTATCACTACTCTGCAATCTGCATCCCATACAAGATCCTGGAACGGCTCCTGATAACTAGACTCGAGCCAGTTGTTGATCCCCAGCTACCAAAAGAACAAGCTGGATTTCGGCACGGACGCTGTACGACTCATCAAGCAGTCAAGCTGACCGAGGATATTGAGGAAAGTTTCGAGAAGGGCAACAAAGCAGGAGTAATCTTGGTGGATCTCACTGCTGCCTATGACACTGTGTGGCACCAAGGGCTAACCCTAAAGCTCCTCCGCATGATCCAAGACAAAAAGGTAGTGCAATTTCTCGCAAACATTCTGGCAAATAGGACCTTGTCGTTGAAGACGAGTGACAGTGCAGCCGGCCCGCCGCTTAAAAAACGGTGTTCCGCAAGGATCATGCTTATCACCCTTACTATTTAACATCTATATCAGTGACATGCCAGAGACTACGTCACGCCAGCACGGCTATGCTGATGATCTGGCACTACTTCATTCTGACAAGTACTGGCATGTGATAGAGAAACCACTTACAGATGACATGGCCCAAATCGCAGACTACCTGAAGCTGTGGATGCTGAAACTGAGCCTGGCAAAGACCACTGTCACACCTTTTCACCTTTGCAACATGGAATCTATGTGCCAATTGTCAGTACCGGTATCTCTCAATGGAAACCCACTCCCACACAACCCGTGTCCCACCTACCAAGGAGTGAAGCTCGATCGACAATTAACCTACAAACACCATGCTGAAGCCCTCCATGCTAAACTATCAGCACGCAACAACTTGCTGAGATGCCTAGCTGGAACATCCTGGGGTGCTAGCTAGTACATCCACACTCGGATACATACTTACAGGATGGGGCACGAGGAGCCACTTGTCGTCCATTCCGTCCAACTCCTACTTACTTTCTGCCGGTACTATCAGACATCGCCCAAGGTAGACTTTGTAGGGAAAACCACGTACGCAGTCTGGTCCTACAAGCTATGTCAAGGGATGACCACCCCTCCTTGTTGTAAATTACAACTAACCATTCGTATTTTGCCTCGTGCCTAATCATTTCTATTGCTTCTCCTTGCGGTACTATGACATAGGTAATTGCTCGTTTAAACAATCAAATACCTGTCGCGACATTTTACTTGTGTTCTAGAAGCGTAGCTTGCTTCATACGGCAGATTGTTTAGTAGTGAAGACATTTCAGTTGCATGTAATCTTTAGTTTGTAAGCTGTAGTGTATAATCTCTTTATTTAAGTTAATACCTGCTACCTTATTATGTTGATGTTAAACGCTATGTTTATGTTCAGCTATATCGTGTGTTTTGTTTATTAAACCTTAATTTGAGGATTTGTGATGAATGAGTATGGATTCATAACAATTTAATAAACAAAACACACGATATAGCTGAATATAAACATAGGCACGAGGCAAAATACGAATGACGCACTATGATGTGTTATGACGTAGGACCTAGGTAATTGCTATAGCTGAACATGACTGTAATCGACGTGTATTCGAGGTTTCCATTTGCGTTTCCTTGTGCAAATATGAATGCCGGAACTGTTATTTCATGTTTATTGCAATTGTTTTCTTTGTTTGGCCTTTGCTCATATATTCATTCTGACAGAGGGCCTGCATTTATGTCAAACGAATTTATATCATTTGCGCGCAGCAAAGGAATAGCTCTCAGCAAAACTTCAATATACAACCCTCGATGTAATAATGGTCAATGTGAAAAATATAATAATATTATTTGGACCGCAGTGCAACTTACATTAAGAACGCGCAATTTGCCCATTTCAAAATGGGAAAGTGTTTTGCCTGACGTATTACATTCCGCACGTTCACTGCTCTGTACTGCGATCAAAATATCTCCCCACGAGCGTTTTATGAAGTTTAGTCGGCGTTCCATGCTGGGATCATCAAGTCCCACTTGGCTCAGTACTCCTGGTCCTGTTCTATTGAAGCGCCACGTTCGCACGAGCAAATATGAACCTGCTGTAGATGAAGTAGAATTAATTCATGCTACTACAACGTATGCTTTTTTGAGATTACCGAATGGTCGCCAGACTGCTGTATCATTGCGTGATGTTGCTCCTGTGGGAGAAGAAATGCTTTCGAAAATAGCGCAACTGATTCTGACACTTCTGTTTTCATTAATCATCAATCGTACAATGATGAAACCGTTACAAGCAATTCAGCCGTTGATAAAATGCATCACAGCAACGTGAGAGGTGCTGAACCAAACACCGAAGTTGATCGTCATTCTGAAGCCAATGAAGAGCCTAACACAAGAGAAGAATCAATGCTGAGGCGTTCTTCCCGCATAAGGCGCCCTCCTGATCGTTTGATGTATGAATGATACAAATACCCGTTTGAACTCGATTTCTTGGCAGGGGAGAATGTTGTAGATTACAACTAACCATTCGTATTTTGCCTCGTGCCTAATCATTTCTATTGCTTCTTCTTGCGGTACTATGACATAGGTAATTGCTCGTTTAAACAATCAAATACCTGTCGCGACATTTTACTTGTGTTCTAGAAGCGTAGCTTGCTTCATACAGCAGATTGTTTAGTAGTGAAGACATTTCAGTTGCATGTAATCTTTAGTTTGTAAGCTGTAGTGTATAATCTCTTTATTTAAGTTAATACCTGCTACCTTATTATGTTGATGTTAACCGCTATGTTTATGTTCAGCTATATCGTGTGTTTTGTTTATTAAACCTTAATTTGAGGATTTGTGATGAATGAGTATGGATTCATAACACTCCTCAACCAGATTATCCTAAACTTGCACTTCCAAAAGTCTCAGCGCTTGAAATCTCGATGCCCGTTTTCCCGACATGCTGCAGCTATCTGTAAATCCAACTTCCACATTTCTGAAGTTTGGAACAGTGAATGGAGAGAAGTTGCAAGACCAACCCAATTCACAGTCCTTCCCAATACCAACACTCAACCCGGAGTAGAACTACCTCGGAAGGAATGGGTGAAGTTCAATCGCCTGCGGACTGGAGTGGGCTGTTTCAACAGCAACATGTTCCAATGGGGCCTCGCCGATTCACCATCTTGTGCGTGAGGCTCAGATTCTCAGACTGCACACCACATTATCCCGTACACTTATCTGTCCTGAGATCGATATACGCAACCTCGTATGCGCTCACAACGCTCGACCTCACAACGCTCGATGAACACACAATCCATTGGCTGCTGCGCCTGGATGTTACAATTTGATCTGTGGCGGCCTCGAACGCCAGAAGAAGTAACCTCACTTAAACCTGGATTCCAAGGCTGACCGAAAAACTATCCCACTTGGATCCCAAGGAGCTAAGCACAGATCAGCAATATTTACTTGAAATTTGCAATAGTATCAGCACTGGTGAATGTAACATTGATCTGGCGATACGAAACTCAGGATGCTTGAATCATTCACAATGGCTGACCACAGCTAATAGAACCTTTAGATTATATGTCAGCGATAACAATTTGTCTGAGAAACTGCAAGCATTGGTTATGTTCATTATCCATGTGTTATGCTCCAATGTGGTTCGCAATAAAATCACACTCATCTTTCAAAGATGAAGCTAGACACATTCACCAAATGCTAACCAGATCACGCTATCTTAGTCAGGAGCACAATAAAATTATCGACCCAGCTATACAGTATACACTGCAACTCATACTTTGCTCATCCGGAAAATATAATTTTGATAACTGACCATCGACCACACATTCGAGAACTAGGCCTGCGTAGAGTGATGAAAGCTAAAGCTGAAGCCCCCAGCAAAAAAATGCAAAAATTCAAATTTCACGCAAAGCTTAATTTTGATGCAGTGGAATACTTCGAACTGATTAACTGCACTGATCTTCCTATCACGAAGCGTCCTATAATTAAAACAATGAGCTCCGGCAATTCATCATGACAGATGTGACTCCCACTGCATTTTTTCCAAAATTTCCATGTCACATGCAGGCTGTTGAAAGGCTCGATAAACGTTGGTTACCGACGCATCTAAAGCAGTTTGTGGACCGAAATATCGAGACAGCTTCATTCGTGCCTCAATTCTTTCTCGTCAGTTAATGCCAACATCTGAGTCTAAACGTGACTTTATTCACTTTAATTTGTAACTGTTTATTATATTGCTTGCAGTCTTTGTATGCATGAGTGCATAAATTAATAGGAACTAACTTTGCGAGTGGGCCACCTGTCAATCCTGTCATATAAGGTTTAAGCGTGTGAGTCTATACTTGACCATTTGATGATGCATGTTAATAGACGTTTACCTGTTGGAATCACAGGTGGTCCATCCGCCAAGTCACTTTAAAATTAATATGCTGAGAGAGGGTGAAGTAAAAACTCTTAAAGTGTCCCTGACAGGTTGGATCCAAGTGTAGTGACTTTTTTAAGCATTTGCGAGCACAGGATTATGCTTAGCGAACTTTTTAAACTTAATCTCGAAGCTCGACTGGTTAGGGCGAAATATATATCATACGACTGCTTCGCAGCGCCACAACGGGTGAAACTTCATATTTCACTGCTCTGGGACGACTTTGGTGGTACTGGTGTTACGTCATACTGGGTGAGCATCATTAGCGACAGATGAAACAAATGTTTCCTAGATGTAATTGGTGGATCACAGAAAGTGATACTGAAAAAATATGTTACCAACCACATCCACAGCTGTACATTCACTGCTAGTTTGACTTTTTGGCCAATCATATCTTCAAGTGTTATCTAAAGCATGACATCCCGTGGTTGCAAAAAAGAGTGAAAAACATATACATATATGGTAAAATGTCACATGGAGGTATATATTAGGTAGTATTCCAGTTTTAATCCGGTGATGTCCCCGTTACCGAGGGTGGCCGGATTCACCTCCAAATGCAGCAATCGCCTTCACACCCTGCCTCCACATCGATCTGTCTGACGCGTCCTCTCTTGTTAAGCCCACCTTGCTGCTTTCTTCCTCAACTTGCCTTTTCCACGTTTTCTTGGGTCTTCCTTGTTTTCTACGACCCTCCACTCGCAACTCATGCTCTTGTCATAACATCATCTTCATCCCTTCTCAAAACATGCCCATACCACCTTACTCCATTCGCTTTCGCCAACTTATCAACATTTTTATTCAACCCAAGCAAGTTCATAAGTTCTTCAGTATTCCTTTTGTCCATCAGCTTCACACCACACATTGCTCTCACCATCGCTCTCTCAGTTCTTCTTAAAATCGCCAATTCGTTTTCCCGTAAGCGCCATGTCTCACTTCCGTACAGCATTGCAGATCTCACACAACTACAGTAGTATAAATTCTTCCTCTCATTTTCAATGGAAATCTTCTACCACATAAAAACTCTCGACACTCTCTGAATTTCACCCAACCAAACCTTACTCTTGCGGTCACTGCCGCTCCATAACCACCACTTGCATTCAATCTATCTCCTAGATAGCAAAAGGCATTCACGGATTCAACTTCGTCATTCAGCTTTTCAACTGGACCAACCATTCCTTCTTCAACCTTCTTGCATCTTTCACATTCAAAACCATCTCCGGATCTGCATGTCACTCTCTTCATCTTTGCACATCTCCCATGCACCCACTTCCTGCATTTTGTACACTTTACAGAATTTGCCATCACTCTTCTTCCACATACACCACATGGGTCAATTTTGCTCATTGTGATTTCCCCTTACGTTCCACTTATTACGACCTTCGTTATTTTGATGTTCACATGCAATGCATACCTTTACATTGAAGTGACTCCTTTCACATCTCAAATTTCTCTCTCAGGTCTTCCATTGTGTCACTCAACAAAACCAAATCATCTGCGTATAGTATCTCCATCAATGAATCGTCTCGTACACATTCGGTAATCACATCAATTACGATGGCAAAAATTAGAGGAGAGAGGACAAAACCCTGGTGTTCACCCACCTTCACCAAAAACTCGTCTGAGAGGACAGATCCAACTCGAACTCTTGTCCTTGCACCGTCATACAGACTCATTGTTGCTTGCACAAGTGCCTCTGGTACATCTTTCTTTCTCATTGCCCATTCCATCACTCTTCTTGGAACTCTATCAAACGCCTTTTCCATGTCCACAAAGCACATGTACATTGTACAAGTTCTTTCCCTTGTCCCGATATTCCTCTTGCTACCTTCTCAAAATAAAAATAGCATTTGTCGTTCCCTTCCCAGGCATAAATCCACACTGCATTTCGTCCAGCTTTACTACAGATCTTATTCTATTCTCCAACACCCTTTCCTCTACCTTCATTGCATGCTCCAACAGTTTCATTCCCCTATATGACCCACAATCGAATACATCACCCTTCCCCTTGAAGATGGATATCACCACGCTCGTCTTTCATTCATTTGCCATTCCTTTTCCATCCAACACACGTTGGCTGATTTCCTGCATTGCTTTCAATCCTGTCTCTCCACTCGCGCGTATCATTTCCACAGTGACTTCTGATAGTCCAGGACTCCAGGAGCCTTCCCCGATTTCATTTTCTTCATTGCTTGCGTCACCTCCTCTCGAGTTACTCTCTTTAATGGACCTGCTACCACGTCGGCTTCCATATTTTGATCCCAATTGTTTTCCTCGTTCATTATCACCTCCATATGTTCTTTCTAAATTCTTCCACGATCTTTCTCACTGAAACCAAGTTTTCCATCCCTTTCTTTAATACATCATCCACCATCCACATCTTTCCCATCCCGCTTCAGAACCTTCATAAACTTATATACTTCGTTGGGACTGTTTTTTAATTTGGTCAAATCCTGCTCAGCTTCTTGCTTCATAACTTTTGCAACTACTCTCTTTGCCCGATTTTTCAATTGCTTGTACTTGAGCATAGTTTCTTCTGATCTATTTCTGCACCAATCCTTGTATGCGACTTTTTTCTCCCCAATTACTTCCCTCACCTCTTCATTCCACCACCACGTATCTCCTCGATCCATCCTGCCTTTTGTTTTCCCATAAACTTCATATTAGGGTGGAGTGAATTTTTTTTTGATTTTCAAAAAAGAGGGTGTCTAAAAAGCTGGCTTAGCACCTGGATGGTCATTTTATTTTTGTTTGGATGCGAAACGCCGAAACACACATAAAACAAAAACTGACAGTGTGCATCCAATGAGAGAGTGCGAAAGACCGTAGCCCTGAAGGCGTAGGAGGTCGTCGAGTCTGCACTCTCTCATTCAAATAGTTACACAAAAGAAAGTATTGCGTTGATAATATTGTTGCAAATTGACACAAAAAAGAAGAAGGAAGGAAGAACAGAAAAAACAAAACAAATACAGATACTACAAACAATAATAACAATTAACATAGTCAGGTAGTGGATGTCGTTTTTATAGCTCTTGATTATTGAAGAAGTGTATTTTGCACATTTTACTGAAATATTTGAAGCCTTTGTTCATGTTTTTTTTCATATTTTGAGGTAAATTGTCCCATACCTTGATTCCCATGCATTTTAAACTTTTTTGAAATAATTGGATATTTGCCAGTTTAGTATAAAGTGAATTGGAACTTGAACGTCGGGTGTTATACGAATGAATAGATGATACATGTGTAAAGAAAGTTTTGAAGTTTTCCGGTAGTTTATTATTATAAAATTTGTACATAAATTTGCTTATTTCTAGTTTATAAGTAGAATTAACAGTTAGTATTTTATTTTCTTGATAGAGTGGCAGTAATTTAGTTTTCATTTCAAATGCTCCTGTAACGATTTTAATTATCTTATTTTGTCTAACCTGAATTCTATTCAAGTATTTTGTGGGTGCGCATCCCCAGTTGATAATTCCATATTGTAGGTGCGAGTGTACAATGCTATAATAAATATTGATTAGAACTTTTCTAGTAGTGAATTTTCTAAGTTTGCTGAGTACGCCTGAAGAAGAGGATAGTTTTTTGGAGAGGCTATCAATGTGTTTATTCCAGTTGAGTTTGTTATCTATTGTGATTCCTAAGTAGCGCGTGTGGTCAACTTCTTTAATTATTGTATCATTTAATTTTATTTGCATATCGGAGAGTGTAGTCTTTTTATTGTTAAAGAGTATGTAGTTAGTTTTACTCAAGTTGAGTGTCAACTGATTGTTATCAAGCCAAGTGTAGAGTTTACATAATTCTTTATTCATTATCGGTTGGAGGTTGCTGGTAGTTTTTTGAGCCAAATAGAGAACTGTGTCATCAGCATAGAGTAGAGTTTTCAAATTAGTTGCATCGGGAAGATCGTTTATGTAAACTGAAAACAAAAAGGGGCCAAGTACACTGCCCTGAGGAACTCCAATAGTAATATTTGAGCGAGAAGAGTTGATTTCCCCGCCATGTACATATTGCTGCCTATTGGTTAGATAGGAATGAATAAGGTTTTTAACGTTTCCCCTTACGCCATAATGATTCAACTTGTCGATTAAGATTTCGTGATTAACTGTATCAAATGCTTTTTTGAGATCTATAAATACTGAGCACACAATGTGATTGTTGTTTAGTTCATTTATGATATCTTCATGGAAGTGAGTAATTGCTAAATTGGTTGAGTAGTTTTTGCGAAATCCAAATTGCAAAGGGGAGAAGAGTTTATATTTGTCCCAGAAATTAGCCAAGCGTTTGTGAATGATTGTCTCAAATATTTTGTTGAAAGGCGATAAAATCGATATCGGTCTGTAATTCTGAGGTTCCTGCTTGGAGCCTGATTTATAGATAGGTATGACTTTGGCTATTTTCAAAGCTTCAGGATAGTGTCCACTAATCATACAGTTATTAAAGACTCGGGTAAGATAAGGAGCTATTAAGAACTTGGAGCTCTTTATAATGGTCAAGGGAATGTCGTCGTATCCTGGGGACTTGTTATGCTTGAGGTCATCAATTATATTTATTACTTCGTTATTATCTGTTGGTTGCAGGCTGACGGAAGTAACAGGGCTAGACCGTCCATTTTTTAAAGTATTTCTGTAATTTGTGCTTATTTGTTTACCTTTGGCTAGTTTATGACCAATATTCACAAAATAGTTATTCATTTCCTCGCAGATTTCTTCTGGTTTTTCTGTAGTTGTGTGATTGTTAAGCGAGATTTTGGATGGTAATTCATTAGTTTTGTTTTGTTTACGTATTATCTTGTTGATAGTCTTCCAAGTATCTGAGGAACTTCTACCTAATTTGAATATTTCTTTGTAATAAGCCTTTTTCGCTTTGGTTTTTATGCGAGTTAGTTTGTTACGAAATTGCTTATATTCATTGTGTATTGTGGGATCCTTATTTTTGAGAAATTTTCGAAAAAGTTTATTTTGTTTTTTGATAAGCTTCAAGATACGATTAGAAATCCAAGGTTTACCTGATGAGGAATGTTGTTTACGTGTTTGTTTAACTTTAGGAAAATGTAGGTTTGTTAAGAAGATCATTTTAGCAATAAGCCATTCAATACTATTACTGCTTATTGCGGTTGAAGTTTGCAGGTTAGAGTCAAGATCAGCTAGATATTTTTCAAGCCTTTGTGCGGTGATTTTTCTAATCAATGGCCTCGACTGCTCTTTATGTGATGCCGTAAAGTTTGTTTTGACCATAATGGGCAAGTGATCCGATACGTCACTTGAAATTACAAAGGGTTTCATTTTATGGGCGTGTAAACAGTTGGTGTAAATGTGATCAATAATTGTGCTAGTAGTTGTAGTTATTCTAGTTGGTATGTTTATTAGTTGTAACGCACCCGCAGCGGTAACTTCATCAAAGTAAAATTTTAATTTATTGTTTTCTTTATACTTTCCAAAGTCGATGTTGAAATCACCTAGGATCAGATACTTCTGTTTAGGTTTGAATGATTTAATCAAATTAATAAAGCTTTCCTGAAAGGAGCCTATGTCGCTAGAAGGATGGCGGTAAATCGATCCGACGATAAGAAACTCATTGTTAGGCAACGAGATTTCAGCCCAGATGTCTTCGCAGTTTTTTAAATTAAGTCGGAGAGTGTCTAAGTTATTGAAAGTTAATTTATTTGATAAGTAGATACCAGCTCCTCCTGCTTTTGTGCTGGAATTCACGTTAATTAATTCGTACCCAGGAAGCCGAACGAGACTTTCAGTGTTGGTCGTTAGTCGTGTTTCAGTCAAACAGAGTATATCTATTGGTTTTAAAATGTCAGAAAGGAGTTGATCTAGTTTTTCTATGTTTTTATTTAGACTCACTATGTTAACATGACAAACAGTTAGATCTGACGTCGTGTTAGTAAGTAATTCTTTTATGACACTGGTGGTTGTGTGTTTTTCACATACATTTCGATAGTTACTACTAAAGTCTTCATCTATTAATTCCATAAGCATACCGTTGTGGTATTTCCAAAACAGTTAAAAACTGGTAAAAGTAATAAGTAAAGAAAAGACAAGAGGAATAACAAATACACCCACCATTACAGCTTTTTTAGATCGTCTTCTTTGTTAATTATAATTGAATCGAAACCATCACTCTTTCTCACATATATCCGTCCATTTGTAGTCCAAACATATCGGTATTCTTTGCTTTTTGCTTTTTGTTTGCAGAGCCAGAAAAGCCTCTTTCGTTGCTGTGTTAAATTTTCGTTGATATACAGTTCTCTCATTCCTTCTATTGGGAATACTTGGTCTCGAGCAGCTTTGCGATTTTTATAGATGCGGTTGCGCACGTTGCGATTGCTGAAGCGCACAATGACCGCAGGTGGTTTCGCATCATCCTTCTGTTGTAGTCGATGTGCTGCTATAATTTCATCTTCTTTTACTTCAACATCGAGTTTGCTGGCCAGTTGAACAACGATATTGCAAATGTCTTCATTTTTCTTCACTGGTATTCCGACAAACTCAAGATTTTGTCGTCTTTCATATTGTTCTAGATTATCTAATTTGATACATTCTTCGTTTGTTTTGGTTTCTAATTTCTTTGCACTAGTATTTAGTTTTTCAATTTCTGTTTCCTGTACCTTGTTTGATTTAACCACGGTCTCGTATTGTTTCTTCATCTCTTCATATTTGTTGCATATAAAGTTTTGGCTGTCTTTTAGCTGCTCAATTTCAGTTTTAAGTGGTAAAATCTCTTCTTCGTGCTTTTTTACTAGTCTTTCCATTGCTTTGTTTATCAATTCTTCAATTCTAGGCATGCATTTTTCAACCATTTTATCCAAACTGTCTTGATTAGAGCTGTCCGAATTGCCCTCTCTTACAGAAGTACCAGACTTTCTTGATTTTTCACTTGGCATTACGCCCGAAGCCAGAGAGCAGAGAGAAGAGAGAGAAAAAAAAAACACGTCCGTTCAGCAGAACGACAATTTCAGAATTCCTAAAAATACATTTCAAACAATTTTTGGTTAGTTGCACGCAAAACTCAGCCGGCTACCTCCCTATTTGGGGTCGAGGAGTGTCAAAATCCCAAAAATTGTCATAACTTTTGAACAACGCATGATAGAGAGATGATTTTCACCTTAAAAAATGGTAAACACCAAGTTTATATCCGTTGAAAGAGACATACTTGATGTAACTGCAATAGAAATAGAGTTATTTTTAAAAAACTGATTTTCTTGCATTTTTGGTTACTTACGCTTGGCCAAATGTTGGGATTTTGCATTAGTATTTGCTTTGTAGCCCAAATTACAGACACTGTTACTCAGATACTAGGGACGGTACAGTACGGGACGCGCAACTCCGTTGTTCCTACAACATTAGAAGGGTCAATTGCCAATTTGACATTTTTTTTACGCTTTACTGCTGGCTTGCTTTCAATTAAAAACCTTAAATTACTTTAAAACCAACTTCACTCTTCTTATATAACCCATAAAAAGTAAAATATTTTGTAAATTAAAAAAAACGTAACCCTTCTAGTGTTGCGGATAAGCCAAAAGCGGATGAAGCTTCGCATCCCTATGATCTACAATCCCAACTCAGATACTCCTACACAAATGGTATCAGCCTCTACTCCAATTATAAACTATCAAGTTAAGGCTTGTGTGGGAAAAATAGCTTATAGATAAGAACAAACACATCAAGCAAAATCAATGGAATTCTCACAATTCACATTAACTTACTCATTCTTTACATTAAACTTGTAGTTTTGCTGGATGTCACTCAGTACCATAACAGAATCTGTTGACTTAGACTGTTACTTCCCCGTTCTATAAATGTTTTGATTGTATGTTCTCAGATCTGCATTTTTTATGACAGCAGCTGTGTTTTTGATTCAAAGCACAATACGATTGCGGATAGACTGTTTTCTATTGATTTTTGCTTGATGTGTTTATTCTTATATATACGGTGTCACAATCAATGTGCAAGGCCTCGCGTCGGGCTGCTTTGCGTCTTGACAGAATGTGCTGTTTTCATTATGGAATTCTTGAGCGGTATGTTATTATCGGTCAATGACCAGTAGTAACCTCTAATTGTGAAGTCGTTGTTCTGCAACGTAATTCTAGATCATTCTGTATCTGGAACGTTCTGTTGTTTTCACAATTGCCAATATCGTTTGTCATGATGTCACAAGGTTGTTTACGAATGGACCTCTGATTACGAAATCTGTATTATGTAACAGTCCTCTACCCCTACGTGACATTCTTTAGATTTCTTTGAACTTGCTTGTTTATGCCGCTCAATGCTACGTGACCGACGATGAGTTCGTGTGATGCAACACTACGTCACCTTCTCGAAGTTACTGGACTGAACAACCAACTATATAAATAGTGGTGTAGTTTGTGTAATGGATTATTATTATTATGGTGATTATTATGAGTTGATTATGAGAGTTGTGCTATGAGTTGTGGATTGGTAGTTGATGCAGAAATTAGAGTTATTTGAGAAGCCGTTCGTTAAAGTTCTTCAAGAAGTCAGATTATCATTTCACTAGTAGAATTATTCGACATTTAATTGACTGCTTTTCGGTTTGACCCATTAAACTACGTCATTGAACCTTTCCAAGTCTTTTTCCTGGTAAGAGATAGAAAGAAATCGTGACATACGGAATGGCCCGTTTCGGTGAGTCCGATCCCTTAACGGGAGATTTTTTCAATTATTTTTTTAAATTATCGGGTACTGTAGCCTAATTATCATTGCCGTTTTAGGGTTGGGGATTAGAGGTTAGGAACACCGAATCGGACTCACCGAATAGTAGCAGACCCTTATATATATGCTATTTCAGCCCACACAAGCATTAACTTGATAGTCTATAGTTGGAGTAGAGTCTGATATCATTTGTGTAGGAGTATCTGAGTAACAGTGTCCATAATTTGGGCTACAAAGCAAATACTAATGCAAAATCCCAACATTTGACCAAGTGCAAACAACCAAAAATGCAAGAAAATTAGTTTTTTTTAAAATAACTCTATTTTTATTGCAGTTACATCTAACATGTCTCTTAGAACAGATAGAAACTTGGTGTTTGCCATTCTTTTACAGTAGTCGTACCATACCATACCAAGTCACCACAGAGAAAAAAACAGATCCTTCCCACCCAGAGTGACGTCACAGAGGTGTTGCCGTTTTTTTATTTTCGCAATTGAATGACTGCCAGATTCGCCGAAAGTGAACGAATGTTTTCAAGCGTGTAACTTAGTAACCTGTGGTTTCTAGCACTAGTTGCAACGTTTATCTGATGAAATTGAAAGTAAACGCAACAACAAACAGGATGGTTTATTGCTTCACTGACGTTTCGCGCACCATGACAATACGCATCGTCAGAGCGAATAACATACAAAATAAAATTTCACAAGGTTATACGCTGAAGAGCGATTGAAGGCAAGAAAAAATAAAACGTCCAATATTTAAAAAATTTTGCTAATGATGTGTGAGCGGTTACTTTCCACGTTAAATTACGTAAAAAATTCCAACAATAAACACAAAATTCGAAGCATTAACGACAGACAGAAAAAATGCAATTGAAGGCAAGAAAAATAGAACACAGTATTTTAAAGATTGGCTAATTATGTGTGGTTACTTTCGACGTTAAAATACGTAAAAAACTTTCAACAATAAACATACATTCGAAGCAGTAAAGACCACTAGAAATTCGAGACAAAATCAAATTATAATAACGTTGTTTAAGTAGGCTAGAAACGATAATTGTCCTGATGAACGCCCAGACTTTTCAGTATTTAGTAACCTGTTGATGTTTTTTACGATTTGCTGGTCAGGGAAGTTTGTTAGTGTCATCTTTTTGGTATCTTAGGTGAATTAAGCGAATTTATTTACCTGTCAGAGGCCCTTCAAGTACACACATTTCCATTGTATTTGGTGGTATATTCGAACCTTTTGCCATGTCTTATTGTCTACATAGCAAATTAAAATCGAAAAACAATTGCTATGCAGTTCTAATTCACAAAATGGACAGTATAACTTGTAATGTATAGTATGTATGAGTGCCTAAATTTGTATGTCGTGGGAGATATCTAAAACTTATTCAAACGTTTTCAATTTTTTACATTGTGTTTTGGTGATATATTGGCTACTTTTGCCATATCTCATCATCATTTTGTTCCTTCCTCGTATTGAGGGTTGGTCACAATGCTCTTGTTCTCGACCATGAGATGTGCGTACTGCACTTTCATAAGTTAATTTTGTCCATTTTGTGATGTTTGTTGTCCAAATCGTTTTGGTCGGCCTTTATTTCTTTTACCGTTTATCTTCCCTACTATTAATGATCTTTGTAACGAGTTTTGCCTTATTGTGTGTCCGAAATACTTCAATTTTCTTAGTTTGACTATTTGTAAGAGAATTTTGCTTTATCTAGCTAATCAAAATTGAAGAAAAAAATTTTTTTTTGCCATTTTTGATACATCCTGTGATAGTTCGGCTTAGTTTGTATCAGAAGAACAGATATTATTTGATTTAATCAAAAGGAAACATATTGAAATATTCTTTTTATTTTGCACATATTTTCAAGCAAGTGATGCAACTGCTTATAGAAAAAAATGACGTTTGTATTTGTGCTAAAACATGCAAAAATTGTTTATTGCAGCTGTTTAAAACTATAACTGTGACAATTTAATAAACTGTTATTCGATAAGGTCTCGTATCATGTGTCGTCACTGTTTTTGCACGACTGTCACAAGTTTCTGGTTCACAACACACCAAATCTAATTTAGTATGAATAACAGAATGAAAACAACTGACCATTAACTGGCGAAACATATAGCCGAACACTTGATAGCCATGGCAATCAGAAAATAAATTATCAACGCACGACTTCCACTGTTCTGAGAGCAGGCCAAGTAAACCTAGAAATTTCTAGAAAAAATGTAAAAAGTAAATGAATGTGTGACTGTGCAGTGTGCATAAACCATCTAAAATACGCTTATTATGTTTTGATTCGATGGACACCACATTGCACAATTTGTGGATAAACAACAAAAACAGGACAATTACTAAATATGCATCACTAAATTTAAAAATCTTGGTATCCCTTGCTGGGCCAAATTCTGTCTGGGAATTATCTGACCGGCGGTTCTCAAGTGTTACTAGACTTATAAGACTCATCGTGTGCCATCAACCTATCCTACAACAATATCTGACATAGGCAACTACAAAGTGTGAAGAAGCACGTTTGTTGTTTTGGCACATTTTACCATGTGAGGAGTTGACTCTCTGGGATGTGCGGCGTTTGAGCGCTTGAGCAACACGTGCGCTTGAGCAACACATTTCACCGACAGCTTTCCATTTAGGGTACTGGTTCCCAAAGTGGGCGGTTCCCAAACTTCATCATCGGTACTGCAACTGACAAGTTTCAATAATGGTTAGGGAGCGTTCATTACTGACGTCAACCACTTTTTGGCCATTCCTCTTGGGAGGTCTTCGTTTGTTCCTTTCAGAGGAGTTTCTCTTAAGCTTCAACATAAACCGTGACGCCACAAAGTAACTACCGGTACTTAAATGATATAGGTACCACTGTTCCAAACGGCTAAACTTTCGCTACCGTCGCCCACATGGTCTCGCCCAAGAGGATTTCGCCCAGTGTCACGTACCGTTTTATTATGTTATTTACCGTACCGTTCCAGTGATGTGACAATGCTTCTGGATAACAAATGAGACCGCCTTAACATACCGTATAGTCAAGATTTTCGCTAGTGATTTTCACCTCAAAAAGTAGGGGTCGACTGATACACAAGGGACAAAACTTTGTCTCCATTACAGTTCCTTTGCATGACATGTGCGTATCACTCACTATTGGTTTGCGTCAGCAATTGCCGAAATGATCAAGTAATATAATAAATTGTGTGAGAAAAAAAGTGCCGTGCAAACCTCTAACACCTGTTGATTACAGAAATCAGTCAGCAAATCAATCACTTTCTTCGTTGAATCAATGCCTGTAAACTAGGGGTTCCGGACCTGTTTACAATCTCGTACCACGTGGACGCTCTGTACTGCCAAGCGTACCACTTCTTGCAGAACAACAACTTTGATCGAGTCACATTTTATTCAGAAGAAAAATATCGGAGTACTAAAATAACACTAAAGCACCACGACTAAATTTAATGAGATGTTTGTTTACTGTCCACCAATTGGTCGATGTGCGGTGTAAATTTGCTAACAGCGCAACGAAAGTCATTTCCGGGAGCATCTAGTCGGTTTCGATTTGACTTGATGTTCATCATGACTGAAAACCCCTGCTCTCAATTCAGGCATTCTCACGTGGAACTGAAACTCAGTAGCTGTGGAACAGCATGGGAAGCTATCGTTGAATATTAAGAGGCTATACTGAGTCAGAAGTTTATTGGAGAACATTCCTTGTAACTGTTGTTGAACATTTTATTCCGATCTAATTTTAGCTTACAACTAGCATTATGCAACGTTATTTGCAGCTTAAGCTATAAAACAGTAGCAATCATTTGACATAATTAACGCCTACTGTCCTACAGCGTTGTACAGCTTTTCAAAGCAACTGTGTTCCTTGTTGACAATTGACATGACCTGTATTTTGAAGACCGTAATGATACGAAACAACAAGAATAGCTACGTAACAATAAGAATAGGCTTCGGGAATTTTTTTTTGTACAAAACCAGATAAACAAAATATATAGCAGTGAATCCAGGTTTTTGTAAAAAAACGGAAGCTACCCCCGTACCACCTGAAAAACCTCTAGTGGTACGCATACCACAGGTTGGGAACTCCTGCTGTAGACATAGCAAAATGTGCGATAAAGACTGCCGCCACATTTTTGTTACGGCACCAAGATACATGAAGTTAGTAGTAATATGTGAGAATTAAATCAAAAACTGATAAAAAAATGTTTAAATAATCTTGACAGCAGACATAAACATTACAGCTTTGCCATTTTCAACATTTATTCACAGGAGGCTATTTGATTTTTGGGCCGAAAACGTCACACAATTCAACAATGGTTAAGCAGGTTACTGTTAAACGTTGCTGTTTACTTGTGCAATGTGCATCTGATAACAAAAAATCTGTTCTTCAAAACCATAATTGATCTCACAGTGGAAGATTCATTAGTGAATTGTGCATATTATTTATCTGGTTTACTTTTATTGTGATAAATAGTAGTTAATACAATTTTGGTAAAGAGGTCACTTTCTTCAACCACAGACATATACAACCAAGCAACCACACGGCATTTAACATAATCGATTAAAATTGAACATAAACTATAAGCTACAAACGTTTTCGGCCATACACACGTTAGCCCTTATCAAGTAACAAAAAATAACTGCTTATCATATCTACAAAGAAAATGAATAACTGATCTAAACACTGAATTGAAAAACGAAATGCAAAATGAAACGGCAGAACATAGGAGAAAGGCACATCACATGGCGTTTAAATTACACCAGGCAAAGACGCATCATATGACGTATCAAGAAAAGACGTTGACTTTCTTATCTACTCAACGTCTTTTCTTGATACGTCATATGATGCGTCTTTGCCTGGTGTAATTTAAACGCCATGTGATGTGCCTTTCTCCTATGTTCTGCCGTTTCATTTTGCATTTCGTTTTTCAATTCAGTGTTTAGATCAGTTATTCATTTTCTTTGTAGATATGATAAGCAGTTATTTTTTGTTACTTGATAAGGGCTAACGTGTGTATGGCCGAAAACGTTTGTAGCTTATAGTTTATGTTCAATTTTAATCGATTATGTTAAATGTCGTGTGGTTGCTTGGTTGTATATGTCTGTGGTTAAATAGTAGTTGGCGTCTATTTATCGATATCCAACTGTGATGTTTCTGTTTTGTGCTTGTGGTTTATCGACTGTTAGTAACACAGTGTTGGTTGGGGCAGCTCGCTGTATGTCAATATCAATACTTAGATGAACCACCGAATGACAGTGCCAGGAATAAGCTAATCGACTTCTACAAAAGAGAATAAAAATATCACTGATTTTCAGCAAAAAAGTAAGGGTTGACCTGTACATGAGGTCAGCCTGTACTTGAGTATACACTAGTACAGTGGTTCCCAACTCGTTTTTAAGGCGACCCATTTTTAAAAAAAATTCAGTTTGGTAAGATCTTGTGACCCAAGAAAATTGTCGTAATATTTTAAAAGCCATATAAGATTGTGTTGCAAACAAACAGCACTACAAAAGCAGTAACTTTTCCCGAAAATAATATGTTTATCAAATCACTAATGAGATAGCTGTGCTGGCTTGCTGTCAACGAGTTTTTGAAATCGAGGCATTATTTTGCTTAGGCATAGCCGCATGTCGGCTTTAACTTCCAGCCGGTTTCGCTGTTCAGTTTTCAATACACACATGGCGCTAAATCCACTCTTACAAAACCAAGTTGTTGCAAATGGAATCTGTGTTTGAATCCCTAATTGTGAAACTGTGGGATACACTTTGTAGGCCTACATGGAAGCCCAAAAGTGGATGTTTGCAGAATCTTTGGGGTAGGCTATTTGTCTTTGAAGGACGCAAAAGAAATACGGTTTGCTACTTCTGTCGTTATGTCCATAAACTGTTCTGCGACATGGATGGAAAGTTGAGGCAGATCTTTTCCAACATATAGATCAATTATCCAATCATTTTGGTTATTAAGTGTTAGAGAATAGAGATTCTCCATAGTAGTGCACAAACTTTTCCAGGTGTCTAATTATTATCGTTTGCTTAATATCAACTTCATTGCCACAGATATATTGCGTTAGCTGAGGAAATATATCGTACTCATCTCTGGTGACATAACTTTTCCAGAATATGCGATTTTTGTGTTAAGCAGAAACTTTTGCGGCGCGATCAATCACATATATAAAATTAGAGAATTCAGAGAGTCAAATATATCGGCAAGGTAAGCAACTTTTGTCTTGAAATCTTCTTACAAAAACTTCTCGGCTAATCTCACAAGTTCTGTTGCCTCAGGAAGATAGCAATCTCCTCTCGCAAATTACAAACTTGCTTCAGGACACGACCTCGTGACAACTATCGCACTTCTGTGTGCTTGATAATAATCAGAATCCACAAAGACGAAAACAAATGCCGATTTAGTAGACTTGTTTTGATGAAGTTTACACACTTCACATCATTCAACACTTCGTGCAGTTCTTGAGACAGCTTTTTTGCAGCAAAGGCCTCTCTGTGGAGAAAGCAATAAATCCATACAGCACTTGGGGCTTTGTCTTTGATGCGTTTTACCACACCAGACTATGCGTGGTCCAACGTGTGGAAAACTTTGTCATAGTTTGTCCGACATAGCGTTCGTGACATATAGTGCACGTTACAATATATATCCCGTAACTTTGTCAAGTTAATTTATGTTTGAGACTGAAATTTTTTTTGGGTTTACATTTAATAATAATAATAACAATAATAAAAGCGAAAATTGCTAAAACTTCTTGCACTACGATCATGCTACAAAGCTTTCCGATGTCTCAACATGAAACGCTTCATGACTTGTGTTTATATTTTCCAGTTTTGTGATCGATCTCTTCACGTTTTAAATTTTTTTTTGTTTTTTTTTTCGCCCAAGATACAATATGCCTGAAAAACAAGCGACCCAAAAAAATTATCAGGCGACCCAACTTTGGGTCGCGACCCATGAGTTGGGAACCACTGCACTAGTATACACTATACACGGTAGTTAAACGAGGAAACTTAATATTGTTTTATTCCCATATATAAAACATTTAAAGTGGGTTATTACTTTCAGCTTAAATCTAGGACTCCCTCTTGCTTGTGTTCAAATGTCATGTACAAGTTCACTTGTTTGCATCACGCGAACTGTACATACATTGGTATGTCCCCACGGCATTTGGCCACGAGAGTGAGAAGCACTTATATTTAACTAACTTGAACAGAAAAAGTGCCATTAAAGACCATATTCAAATTGCCTATCATGTATTGTTCAAACAACAAACCATCCTTGGAATGTTTTAGAGTTGTGGGTAAATGTTTCACTAAATTTGACACTAAAATCCACGAGGGTCGCTCATAAAATCGCCAGGATATCGTCATTATCCTGCAATCCTCGCCGTAATACGCATGTGCTTGCCGTAGGGGCTTCCTATCTGCTTAACGGGCTTTTGTATTTTCTTAATTCATCATATGAATATGATGCATTTTGGCCTCGCGGAATTAACCGCCACAAAATGTGCCTTTCTCCCCTGCTTTGCCGTTTCATTCTTATGCAATCTTTCAATTCATTGTGTAGATCAGTTATTTATTGTTCATGTGAAATGTGAAACATGTGAAACTTCCAAGGTAAAGTTTTAAAAGAGAGCTTTTCAGCCCGAGGTTAAAGAAACATTCTACAACATCATTTAAAATTACCAACTAATAAATAAACCAGATCATTTTAAACAGCAAGTACTCACTGAAAGCAGATCGATATCCTTGACTTTGTTTAAAAGTGGCACCAACAACAATATGATCCTGTTGGAATACTTTTCATCCTTTTCCATCTTAAACATGCTATGCAGCAGATTGAGTAGTTGTTCCAAGCCACAAGGGTTGGACAAACCTCCTTTAATTGCCATTGCGCATCGTTCCTGTAAGATTGATGCCACACAACAGTGGTTTGTGTTGAATTGAAGAAGCTGTGAGTGGCTTAAACATAGTGCTAACATTGTGCAGTGGTTTCCAACACCAACAGCCATTAAACATGCTTATCAGAACACAAGTTATGGGATGGATAATCTGGCTAAGATCACATTGTGATATACTTTGTCATTCAATTGCATTAACGTAGTTGGGCTTTTAATAGAATTTAATGCCTTTTGATAAAGAAGAGGGTACTATGAACATTAGGATGGATTGCTTAATTCTGAAATCAAGTTTAGTAGTTGCACAAAAGGTGTGAATACATTAAAAAAACAAGCTTAAAGTGATCCTAAATTCAACACAGTAAACATATCCACTGCCACCACAACCTTTTTTCACTCACACATTCTTAAGCTTTTGTAAAATTTTGGCAGCACATCTGGATTAACAATGTCATTTAAAATACAAAAACGGAAAATCATTTTCTGGTTTATATTGAAAATATGTTTGCGCTGAGTTGATGAAAACAATGCCTGTAAAATTTGATTTACAGTTTTCGAACAGCCTTTGAAAGTTTTGTATTTCTTTTAAGCATGGTTAGGCAGTGTACGGTCGATTGGTCGACAGACATTTGGTCGACAGGACGTTAGGTCGACAGAATGATTCATTTTAGGATTAGGGTTAGAGTTAGGGTTAAAGTTAGTTAACTAACCCTAAAATAAATCGTTCTGTCGACCTAACGTCCTGTCGACCAAACGTCCTGTCGACCAAATGTCTGTCGACCAATGGTCCTGTCAACCAACACAGAATGATTCATTTTAGGATTAGGGTTAGAGTTAGGGTTAAAGTTAGTTAACTAACCCTAACCCTAAAATAAATCGTTCTGTCGACCTAACGTCCTGTCGACCAAACGTCCTGTCGACCAAATGTCTGTCGACCAATTGTCCTGTCAACCAACTGACCGGGTACCTGGTTAGGCATTGGTTGCTTTTGGTCAATCGCAAAGATGAAAAAAATTGTTTAGACAAATAGTGGGTGCATGCTGCATGGTGGAGCAGAATTTTAACAACTGCTTCCAAATTTTAATTTTCATATTTTTGTCAACACAAACTCAAAATAGAAACACAAAACTACGCAACAAATTAAGTATCGGAAGTTTTCGACATCACAAGATGTCCTCTTCAGGAATAATATACATACTTACAACTTAACTACATCTGAATAAAATACAATGGTTAACTAAATCTATAAACAGGAAAAGACAAAAACTGCACAGTACTTCTGACTAGCTCAAACTCAACAATATAGGTTCCATGAGAATCAAAGGTACCGGTAACTGCATCAAAAGGTGTTAAGCAGGTGTTATGCCTATGGTTCAACAAGACAAACTCTCTACCGAAGCTCTATTAATTAGATATATCTAAAAAATATTGTATCTACCCAAACTAAAAATATTTTTGGAAAAATTGCGTTTTTGACCCCATTTTTCGATTTTTGAGCCCCATGAGGAAGCTGAAGACAATTTGTTACGAATCTCAAATTTTGTCATAAGTTTTTTCTCACTCATTGGCACCATTTCCCCACTACCCCGGAAGATAAAAAAAAATTCAAAAACGAGCCACCCTACTGTTCACCAGGCATTTATTTAAATGAAAATTCTTGAAATACGTTCAGCTTAATGTGTTTTAATTTCCAACATGGAAATTCTTTAAACAATTAAAACAAGAAAATTGAAGTATTTTTGCCATATGATTCGCAATAATTCTATTCAAAGACAATTAATCGAATAAAAAATCAATGTAAAACGAAATAGGGGCAAACCACCAAGAATTTTGACCCATGATATTGAAGACCGGTCAGGACATGATTACAAAACTGCAAAAAATATATCTCACAACAGAGAAACTTGATGCTTCATTGCATAGGCGCCTAACTATTTTTTTGGCCGTGGGGGCGAAAGCGTGTTTCATCAGCAGCAACTTAAATTCAGCGAAATGTCACGCAGATGGATGAGGTAATTACAGTATGTCGTCACACTAGGATTGCTTCTATTGCCACACTCGGAGTTATCGCTACATTCGACCTACCGTTAATTATTATATAACAAAACTCGACCAAAACAGATGCTATGCGTCGTCTGCGTTGGCTAGCGGTTGATGGACTGCGACTCTTTAAGCTAAGCACAACATAAAGTTTAGCAACAAACTAGATTTATTAGCATGAAACAAGAGACGAAAAGGTTTACTAAAAAGTATACTGTAAATGGAATGAAAATACTAACTTGATCATCATCATCATTTTGTTCCTTCCTCGTATGGAGGATTGGATACAATACGCCACTGTTCTCGACCATGAGCTGTGCGTACTGCACATTCATAAGTTAATTTTGTCCATTTTGTGATGTTTGTTGTCCAAATTATTCTTGGTCTGCTTTTACTTCTTTTACCGTTTATCTTCCCTTCTATTA
This sequence comes from Aplidium turbinatum, assembly GCF_918807975.1. Taxonomy (NCBI): domain Eukaryota; kingdom Metazoa; phylum Chordata; class Ascidiacea; order Aplousobranchia; family Polyclinidae; genus Aplidium; species Aplidium turbinatum. The sequence continues at coordinate 902,791 of NC_137486.1, forward strand.
ATGATCTTTGTAATGAATTTTGCCTTATTGTGTGTCCGAAATACTTCAATATTCTTCTTTTGACTGTTTGTAAGAGCATTTTGCTTGAATTGAATTTGGAGAGTACTTCATCGTTAGTGATCTTTTGTTTCCATGAAATTTTTAACATTTGCCTGTATGTCCAGAGCTCGAAGGCATCGACCTGTTCCTAAATTTTTTGTGACATTGTCCAAGTTTCAGAATTGTATAATAGGGTCGACCAGATATAGAATTTTAAGATCCTCTGACGAATTGATAAATTTAAACGTTGATTGGTTAAAATATTTTTCATTTTTCCAAATGTAGCTCTTGCAATTTCTATCCGTCTAAGAATTTCATGGTCACACCTCCCATCTTCAGTAATTAAATGACCAAGATATGAAAAAGATTTTACTTTTTGTATAATTTCATTGTCAATTATAATTTGGAATACTGGAGTGTCTGGTGATTTTGAAATGATCATTGATTTGGTCTTTTTAGCGTTAATTTTCATATTAAATTCTTTATCAATTGAGTTAACGATGTCCAATATTTCTTGAAGATCTTCTTGTGATTCAGCCAACAGAACAGTATCATCAGCATAGCGTAAATTTGTTATATTCAAGCCACCAACTTTTTCTCCTTTCATATCATCAATGGGTCGAAAAATCATTTCTGTATATAAATTAAAAAGACATGGAGAAAGTACACATCCTTGGCGTACTCCACGCTTGATATCAATTCCTTTAGACAAATCTTTTTCCATGCGAATAAATGCTTTTTGATTCCAGTACAAATTGATAATAAAACATAAGTCTTTGACATTCATACCAATATTGGACAAACAATGAATCAGTTTCTCATGGTTAACTCTATCAAATGCTTTCTCATAATCAATAAAACATGCATATTGCATATACATTAGGGTGGGCCAAAAAAAACAACTTTGGAATTTCGTTCCAATAAATTGGAAAAAGTTGCCATTTTCTATATGATTAGCAATGGTAAAAAAATTTTTTTGATTAAAAAACTTTTAAGGGTCCCGCAAACGCCCCAAAGTGTCCCAGTTTTGTCAAATTTTGCAAAAAAACGACATAAAACGCCAATAAGACCTTCTAAAGTACCACCAATCTTCCTCATATTTGATACGCGTATGAAGCAACTGGATGCGCAGCATATTAAAAAAATTTGATGAACATGACTCAAACACCTTGTGAGATATTCATGTGGAGAAGATGATTGAATATTGACAATTTTAACCACATGGTGGCGCTGTAGTTTTATATTTACGTTAGTAACTGGTGACACACTGAAGCTGGCGACACATTCAAGGTATCAATGGAAAGGTAATTAGCAAGGCTAAGCGATCACGTATTAAACTTGGCCAAACTAATATTTGATGACGTCACTATGACGTCATACTATTTAAAATTGCCTTTCTGCAATTAATCAAATAAAATGTATTAAAAAAAACTGTCTATGTGACGAATCACCTTTGCTAAATCTCAACGCTGGTATCCATAGACTTGGATTTATTGGAAAGTATCCTCCATGTGGGAAAGAAGTGTTGCTTCACTTCCATGGTTATCACACAATTAAGCAAGAAGAGTCTAAAGGTACTTCCCCGAAACGAGAAGCAATAATTCTAGTTATCGAAAATATTAAACAATTGTGGAAGAAAACAGGAATCGGTCTTAAAACCACAGATGCTATAACTTACATGGTCAAGAAGTTGACAGACCGGTATAAAAATTTGAAAAAATGCAAACACAGAGAAGGAAAAGAAAGAGAAACAGAAAGAAATTTTTAGATGATCTGCAAGATACGCCATGGGTTGTAAAGAAAAACGTAGAAGACGATTTGAGAACGTCTACCAACCCTAAGAAAATGGAGGACTGGAATTATCTTAAAGCAAATCGGGGTAAAAATCGAAAAGCCACTTTGGGTTCTTTAGATATTAAAGAGCAAATAAAAATGAAAAGAAAGAAAACGAGACAAGATCAAGGTATAAAACGTAAACTTAAAGATGCTTTAGATACACCGCTTCCGCAAGATTTGTTGCAATCCAGTACTTCTTCAGAAGAAAGTGGAGAAGATCTGGATCAAACCTATATAGGGGATTTGTCGGCAAAAACAAGCAAGACAACGGAAACCAAGAAAAAGCAAGTTCTTACACCCAAGTTTGCAGCCTGTGGCAGCCAAATATTCTTTGTCGAACAGGCAAGTGTTTGAAATGGTAGGTGCCGCGACTGCAGAAAATAGTCTTAATAACAAAATTCTCTCTGTAAATACTGTACGCCTAGGCCGAAAGCGGATAAAATTTTCTACTGAAGCAGAAAGAAATCTCTTAGCTAATGAACTTGCTACAGCTACTGATTTTTTCACACTTCACTGGGACGGGAAAATATTCAAAGCTCTCACTCACTGTGCTGACAAGGAGGAGCGAGTGGCCGTGCTACCAACACCAACCACTTCTGAGGGAGACGAGATATTTCTCGGAATAATACCTGTGAAAAATGGATCTGCAGCTGAAGAGCACTCCAAAATTCTTAATCTGCTAATAGAAAAGGGCATAGAACTAAACAAAATAATCGCATGCGTATTTGAAACTACCGCAGTTAATACTGGTGTAAAATTTGGCATTGTGAAACGCTTGGAAACTTCCTTATCCCATGCACTGTTGGAATTAGCTGCCGGCATCATGTTTACGAATTGCTTTGTGGTGCAGCAAGTGAATCTGTCCTCGGAAAATTGTCTACAACTGGAGATAAGAAGACCACAGCACCTTATGAACCACTTTTTAAGAAGCTGTGTTCTGCTTGGAATGATATTAATACAGATACACAAAATCTCGAACTCTTGGATAAGAAGAAACTTTCATGCACTTTATTCCCCCACATTGAAGAAGCTAAACAATTTTTGAAACGTTGGTTGGAAAATGATACAGTGTTAAGGCATGATTATTTAAACATGGCCCAACTTTGCTACGTGTATCTTGGTGGTATTCTTCCACGAAAATATATGCCATTTAAGCTGCGGGCACCGTCTGCCTACGGTACCATCATGCAAGATGAATGTCTAAAGTTCTCTACGTTATGAAGTTAGCAACGCTTAAGCCATATTTTGCCCATGACATAGACTCTGGAGTTTGACAACATTCTACAGCGTTTACTATGCCAAAGCGTGGCTAACATGCATGTTTGCTTCCAAAGCTCCCTCAAATGACTTGGCTTTCATCAAAGCACTAGAGGAAATCTGCAGTGCTAAAAGAATATTGCCCTATGAGTTTTTAAAGGTTGTCCAACCTGCTCTAGATAAGATTCAAGATCACACTTGGTACTTGAGTGAACGGCTGGTAGGTCTTGCTCTTTTCGATACATCAGTGGATAACTCAAACAAAGAAGCAATACGCTCAGCTTTGTTGAAATACAAAGGAAAACCTCTTCAAAAAAGTCAGGAGATGCCACAATGCTCTTCATTTTCCAATAAGCAATTGAAAGATTTTGTTGGGGCCGACACATTAAGACTTTTTGATCTTCTACATTTCAATGAAGAGTTGCTAAAACTGTCAACGTTTAAATGGCCTGAATCACCAGACTATCAATAAACCATATCTGTTGTCAAGAATCTGTCAGTGGTAAATGATTGTGCCGAAAGAGCACTTGGCATGGCAACATCTCTTCATGGTCATACAAAGACAAAAAATGAAAAGCAGCTACAAGCAACATATAAAGTGATTGATGCAGTTAGAAAATTCCAACGATCTGCAGCTACTGCATCTGAACGTCTAACCAAAAAAACTTTGGCTGATTTCTTGACTTATTGCGTTGTGCATTAGTATCAATTACCGTCTGTATAAGTGTATAATTACAAACCACGTACTTCCGATTACCTGCATCCAAACGAAAATGTTACTTTAAACTGGGAAGAAAATACAGTATCATTAATTAAAAGTTCTACTTTAAGAATTCGACATACTGTAAAAGGCAAATGAATCGTTCATATGAACTCAATTTCCAATATATTACGTCATAATGACGTCATCAAACATTATCATGACCAAGTTCAATACACAATCGTTTAGCCGTGGTAATTGCCTTTCCATTGATACCTTGTATATGTCGGTGGCTTCAGTGTGTCACCAGTAATTAAAGGAAATATAAATTTATAGCGCCACCATGTGGTTGAAATTTTTAAAACTTTAAACATGAATATCTCATTAAGTATTTGAGCCATGTTAATCAATTTTTTTTACATGTTGTGTATCAAGTTGCTCCATATATTTGTCATGTAGAAGAACGATTGGCGACAATTTAGATTGTATAATTGGCGTTTTAAGTCGTTTTTTTTGCAAAATTTAATAAAATTGGAGCACTTTGGGGCGTTTGCGGGACCCTAAAAACTTTTTTATTCAAAAACATTTTTTTGCCATCGTTAACCACATAGAAAATGGCAACTTTTACCAATTTATTGAAGCGATTAAAAGATAAATTTGAAAAACGCACAATTTTGGCCCACCCTAATATACATCTTTATTTACTGCATTGTAACTCTCACAAATTGTTCTAAAGTTAAGTATACCCTCTCGTGTTCCTTTACCAGTTATAAATCCACTTTGAGTCATGCTAACCTCATTCTCAATAGATTTTCGATTTCTTAATAAAATTATTCTCAACAAAATTTTCAGTACATGACTGATCAAACTTAATGTTCTAAAGTCACTGCAGTTCTTTGCTTTGGATTTCTTTGGTAGTCTAACAAACACAGCTTGATTCATTTCTTTAGGTATATATCCATTCATATATATTTCATTACATAATTTGTGTATGTGTTTTAAACTTATGCCAGTGAGTGCTTTTAGCATTTCTGGATAAATGTTATCCTTTTCTGCAGCTTTATTACATTTCAGATCTTCAATGGCATTCTCAACTTCAGATATCAATATTTCTTCTTCATTATTGGTAATTTCAGGCATACATGTTCTATCATCATCATATGATTCTGTTACATACTCTTCCCATCTACTCTTTATATCCTCTTCCTGAAATAACGTTTTTCCTCCACTATCCATGATGCAGCTGTTTGCTTGTTCAGCTTTCTTCAAACATGTTAGCTGTTTAACTTTATTGTGTAATTCAAGTGACTTATGAGATGCTTCTAGATGTTCTATTTCACAGCATTGATTTTCCCACCACCTTTGTGTAGCATCTTTGCATAATTGGGATATTTCCTTATTTAAAGCTTTATATTTCTTGTGATTATTGAATTTGTTTTTCTTTCTCTGTTGCATTAAGTCAAGTATCTTCTCAGTAATCCAAGGCTGTTTAATGTTTTTCCTCTTTGATGGTAAAATGTTAGTAGCTGCATCATTTAAGGTTTCTTTAATGTCATTCCAACTTCTATCAACAGTTTCTTGCATAATTACTTGAGGAATTTCTGTTTGCTGTAATAATTCAAACTTATTGTTTACTGCAATACTGAATTTCTCTCGATATTGTTCATTTTTAAGCATGTTCATGTCCATATGTTCTGACATATTTGTTCTTTTCACTCTTTTTAGCTTTATTTGGATTTTCATAACAACTGGATTGTGGTCAGACATTATGTCACATCCTGGATACGTTTTAACTTGTCTTACTGCATTTCTGAACCTCTGGTTAACTGGAACCTCTAACTTGATCATATGCTTGAAAATACCTGTTGAAAGTAAAATCATTCATGTTAACATCAATTCAACAGCACGTCACCTTGAATAAATTTAAAAGTTGCTTACATCCGTAAACAGCCCTTGAAAAATAGTTACGGAGAGACGTTTGATTAAGTCTTCGACTTGACATTGCTCCCTTTTCACTACAATATCGCAACTTATCGCTGACCTGCTTTCAAGTTTCAATTCGCTGTAATACGCCCGTTTTCGTGTTGCAGGTGAAACAAAAGATACGCATATTCCCGCCTTTAATCGGGTTTTTATGGCAACGGTCGTGTGTGCGCCATGCAGTTTGCACGAGTCCGTTGTTGTGTTGATTATGCTGCCGCGTGTGCGCAATGCGGTTTGTACCAGCCCTTGTTGCGTTGGTTAGTGGTTACCTCGGGCCGAGACTTCAAGTTCATTTTCACAGCAAGCGATTCACTGCCGCGACAACTCTCTGCAGAGGTTTCGACTTTCGAAAGCGACATCAAGTCTGTTTGCAAGCGCATTAAGCTAAACGCACGCTGCATCAACGTAGCAAATTATGTTGTTTTTGGGTGCATTCAACATCTGATGACATTGAATCGACACAAAATGGTAGATTTTGCTATGTCTCAGGCAGCAAAATCAGTCATTTTTACATTGATTCAACGTCTGCAGATGTTAAATCAATGTAAAAATGAAACATTTTTTTTTTGTCTGGGGTGGGATTGTAGCATCGCTACTCGTTCTAGCGATTATATATCGCGAAGCTGTTGCGGTTTGCATTTAAAAATGTTTTCCTGCTGCCGATCGCTAGTTCATCTATTGTTTTATGTATCAATGCAGCATAAAAAGTTGCTCCCACGCAGAAATATGCGTGGGGGCCTGGCCCCCCACGGCTTAGGCGCCTATGCTTTATTGCCTCTAACCCTCGACGAGAGGAAGGAACTTAATGATTATGATGATGTATTTTGAGTAAGTGCAATGACGTTTTGTAGCTTTGTGGTTATGTAACCACAAACGAAAATGCAAAATATTCAGCAAAATGAAAATTTTCAGAAGCTGTGAGGAAGCTGAAGGAATAGTTTAAATGACTCCAATTTTTTTTAAAGTTAATTAGATATATCTAAACAATATTGTATCTACCTAAACTAAAAATATTTTTGGAAAGATTGCATTTTTGACCCCATTTTTCGATTTTTGAGCCCCATGAGGAGGCTGAAGACAATTTGTTACGAATCTCAAATTTTGTCATGAGTTTTTTCTCACTCATTGGCATCATTTCTCCACTACCCCGAGAGAATAAAAAAAAGTTCAAAAACGAGCCACCCTAGTGAACAGCCTCATACAATTTTCAATATTTCAAGAAAGTTTTTGCTTCAGCAGACATTTTCTGCCTTAACACGCAGCAAATGAAAACTCATAATATAGAAACTGCTCACTCTTGGCTTTTCACAATGCCCGGTGATGAGTGAAGAGTAAGACAAAATTGAGAGAGTTTGAAAAGAAAATTAGAGTTCATGTGCTGATTTGTTACGAAACATTGTCACCCCCAAAAATATAGTTGCACTGAAGCTGGAGTTTGTCATTAGCCATAGTCGTATATTTTTTCGCCGGGCTATTTACAGCGGTGGGACGGCGCAACAAATAAGACGCTGGTTTTCCAATTATGCAAACCTGGTTCGACTCCCAGCTTCAGCTGATTGTTGAAAAACACAGCTCACCTCTACCCAGGGTGTAATAAATTGGGTGGGCGTAGTTGCTGAAGTAAAGGCGGTCGGGAGAAAGGAACTGGCCAGTGGCCACCCTACTCTCCTTAGTGCCGAAGGCTTGGTATAATGAGAACCTTATCTTCTCATTCTCCAAAGCTCAGTACCTGAGTATGGGACCTTCACTATCTACATTCTAAAGCCCTGGTAATGACGTTTGCAGCAAAATATTCGTATGTTGAGTAAGTCAATGGAACTCTGTTAAAGTGCAAAAAAATATTGAAAATGCCCCCAAGTGTTTGAAAAAGAAATGCACCACTAAAACTGCACATAATGATGATACGTCTGGTTTGTCAGATGGATTCGCACATAATGCAGCCATTTGTTCCGTGATCACAATAAAATCAATACTGCACTGTAATCAAAGAATTTTGTACTTTTTTGCCATAAGCGGATTTAAATTAGTCAAAAAGCTACAACCAACAAGTAGAAATTTACTGCCAATATTGATAGCACATTAATGTTTTAGCATCAGTTACTAAAATAGTTTGTTACGTGTTTGGTTTGTATCTTGATTTTTGTTCCCATATACGATATTTCGTTTGGAATTGAAGTGTTTAGCAAACTAGTACAATGACTCATCACACTCATCAAGATTCATCACACTCATCAAGACTCATCACACTCAGACTCAAAACTATTCTAAACATTTTCAAAATGAAACAAAAATTGTGTTGATCTAAGAAATCCTGAGATTATAGGATAAAAAATCATGATCTTGAACTCACCAGTGCTTCCATGCAAACATTCTTCAATGTCACCTTTTTTTGGGCAATAGCACAGATGAGCGGATTTCTCACTAAATTATTAAGGCTGTTCATGCGAGGAGTCAGTGCTTCATAGCATGCCATGCCGACATCACCCTGTTGGAAGAAAAGTTGTTTTTTGCGTTTGTTAGACATAAAATAGTGCAGGGTTAATGTAATAGTTAAGTTCTGCAAAACGACTGAATATTAGGGTGATGTAAAACAGGTGAAAATTTTCGTTTTTGATTTTCGAGATACCACCTTAATTGATTCATGATGATACAAAAACTATTTTGTGAAAATTTCAAAGCAGAAAACAAAGAGGTACAGCAACTACCAAGCTACTCTTTTTAGTGAAAGTTGACCAGTCGGTCTATCATACCACTATCCTTTTTACTTCTACCAGTATCTATGTACGATTAAGCTTGTTATTCGTTAGCAACTGCAATGATGTTCATCTTAGATTTATCACAAGACTTTTTGTTGTAATTAGACGCAACTTGTAATACATACTGTTTTTGTTCTTCAGAATTACAGTAGTTATCAATTTGTTTTCCATTGGGTCAATTCCTTTTTCAACTACGTCATTAAAGTCATACTAAAGGAAAAACCTGACATGGCGATTTTCCACGTTCTATGTGTTTAACATGCTACCATAAAACAATTTTGAAAAAAATTTGGCCCCATTGCGGTATGATCACCATTTTGGCGTGCTTTTGTCTGAGCTTTCAAAACGGAAATGGCCTGGGCTTGAGCAGCGAAGCGTGCGATTATACAGTCTACGTCACCAGCGACTAGCAATCAGCTGATCAGGCAAGAGTTTTTACTGCGTGAGTTTCAAATGGCAGATCTTGTTCTTCAAACAATAAATCAGCCTCTTTTACATAGATTCAACAAATTCAGGCCTTCAATCAATGTAAAATGAAAATGTAAAAAACAAGTTTTTGAAGGCAAATTCCACAAAGGCATGTGAACCGATTTCAGCTAGGCAACTCAGAAGGCGTGGAGTAATCAGCATTTTTAGATGGATTCAACGTGTCCAGGCTTGAATCAATGTGAAAATTCTTGGAACGCAACACATCTGAACTTTCTAACCCAACGAGCGAAAAGACTTTTGATAATGCTACTGCTAGTCGCTGGTGACGTAATTCTCGAGCAATTTTTCCACTTTTTGGTCATTTTGCAAAAAATAAAAAATAAATGAAACACTGGACTTTGCGCCTTGCCAGCGCCATTAAAAACAATTATTTTTTTTCATTAATTTTTTATGAAATGTATTCTTGAGTGTTCAGTTTACGCATTTTAATGCTTAATTCCCATTTGAAAATTTCATTTAGTATGCCTTTAAGGGGACACTCCTGATAGAGATAATTTTTTATCAAAAATTTGTTTGTATCTAAAAAGCAATAAATTTCATCAGGATGCTGAATATGGTAAAATTTTCACTCTAATCAATGTTTTTGTGTGTCAAAACTTACAGTGATAAACGTGAGTATATAATGTAGCTTGTGTTTTAATGGGTGATTTTCAAGTCCTGTTTTTTCGAGTCATTAGTTGAAGTTTTAAACTAATCAATTTGCAACTACTCATTTATTTCTTGTAAGAATGACATGAAATTTTGCAGACATCATCACAATATTGTAGAAGTGATCTATGAGAGGATTTTTGCTATTTCTGCATAGTTTCACTTCAATTTAAAAAACAATTGCAAATATATAAAGTTTTTCAAGTGCATAAATTCACAATTCATATATTTTTTAAATATACATCTTTGGAAAAAATTTCTCATCATTATATGGGTAAGACATGGCGAAAATGCCAGCAAAAAGTTAGCAATGGTATAAGTTCTAATCAAAAAATAAAGCGCCCAAAATGTAGATACCAAACTCATGTTCAGCAAGTTCAGCATGCTCTAAGCGGCATCAGGGATTGCTTACATTTATAATACGACTGAAGATGAAGACAGTATAATTTTCAAAACGTTTGTTGCTTAACATGAGTTTGGTATCTACATTTTGGGCTCTTCATTGTTTGATTAGATTAACCAGGCGTTCCAACCATTTTGCTCCTAGGTATAAGTTCTCCTTTGAGACTTATTAAATAGTTTACCAGTGGTGAAAATTTAAAAAAAATGGAAAAAATTTTGCATTTCTCTGACATTTCGTTTCACAGAAACGTTTTTTATCTATTCAATTGCCATATTTTGATTGCAACTGTCATACTCTTTACAAAGATATATAATATGCAAGTTTTCTGCAAGCTAAGTACATTTTTCAACCAATTTAAGTGCGGTGCTGAAATTGATATGGAGTGGCCCCTTAACAAGTTTTAGATTGCAGCAGATACAACAACAATTATTTCTGTCAGACTGTCATTGGAAAGGGTGTTTCTAAGTCTCTTCACATGCTGTAATAGCACAGTCCAGACAATGGCACAACGCACGAAGTAAAATTAAACATTCAATAGAAGGCTGCAATATTGAAATTGACTATTGTGGTGTTGTGCACTTAACAAGATGTGCACTTTACTGAGACGTTTGCTATAATTTTATTTATGGCTTTGTACTTATAGAGTTCTATTTACTGTACATCAGTAAATTACTCTGTGGAACATTGGCTGCTTATGGTGTAGAAAACTAGTTTTACATAGATGGAAACCACAATTAATGGTATGACAAAACCTGATGAAGTTTGTGGACCAGGAGCTACTACAGAATATTTCAAACGTGTGATGCTGGCAGTGGAACCACAAGTTTTTCTCTAGCCTGTTGAATAACGGTGCACGCATCTTGTTTCATCCTGTATTTGAAACCGTTGTGTCAAAACACATGTCTTTCACTTTATCAGTAAGTTCTCAGTCAAGTATGATTTGATGAACTGCTTTAACCATTATGTTAACCATTACCTTGAGAAATTTTGGCACTCCAAGTAACTGATCTACTCCACTGCCTGATATAAAGATTGGCAATCAATCAACGTCTTCTTATACTATGTCTTGGAAAGGTTTTCCATTTCAATGAGCAATCAAGGGACTTCTCAGACAGGAAACCTTTTTTCAAGTTTTTACTGAATGTTTTACATGACTTTTGTCAAGCCCAGCAAATAGTTGAGTAACTGACATAAAAATTCTCTGGCTATTTTTTTCCTACACTTAAAAGAGTTGGAATAACAACAAGGGAGGTAGAGTGGTCAGTTAACTTCGCAAATTCTAATAGAAACAGCATTTGCACATGAGTATCATTTTGATAATAACGTTACATGGTTCACACAAGAGATAGAAGGTTCTGCTACACACACTATGATGAAAGATAGAAGGGATACACGACTTTATGGCGAGGTCTGAATGACACCATCATCCCTAGGCCACAAGGCACGAATGACACAAGACCTAAATGCTGCAAGAGCCGAGTCCCGCAACACATGAATCACACGAGACTTGGTTATTTCTTACTAAAACCAACTATTTCTTTAAATAGTTCAATCTGTAATCACTGTTTTGAGACTATCAATACTAGTAGATTGCCTAGACAGGCCCTAGAAGTTTGCAACAACCAAGTACTAGTCAATCACATGGAAAAGTTTACATATACAATTCATTATACAAATAGGAAAATGTCACATGGAGGTGTATACCTCCATGGCTATACCAGTGTACCTACTGCACTGAGGAGACCGGAAGGTCGAAACGGTGTGCACTGTCTGCAATTCATTATACAAATATCCTAGTTTACAAATTCTAGAAGCCAAATTATTAGTTTTGTTCACAAATATTTGCCAATAATACACTATTTTTGTTCAGTTATCTCCGTGACTATGCTGCAGTTACCTACTTTGACATCAGGTCTTGATATAAAGCAATTTGAGAAGTGAATGCAACGGTTGATAAACAAATTACTACTGCAAGACGTTTTGAGTACTTTGAGTTCTTACACTTTGAGTTTATCAGATTTTTCTGATCAGCAAGATGTCTCAGCAGACATGTCTGTCCATTAAGATTAAAAAACAACAAATGTATTTGTGGCACCTTCACCTTTATTTTGTTAAGTGCAGAAACCATTTATATATTTTTGTTTGTGTAACAAATGAAAGTTGAATTTGCTACCGTGGCATAATTACCGCATTTAAAAAAAATAATAAGAAACAACCATGTCTCATGTCATACATGTATGAGATATTTGGGCCTTATCAATCAATCAATCAATCAATCGTTTATTTATCAAAAAACAAAACACAAAAGTGACATAAAACAATAATACATATATACAATGTTTAGGTTTTGTTATTGATAGGGAGACAACGAAACGACCATACGGTCAACTAGTCAGTTGCCACCCTGGAAAGAATAATTTGAGTTATGAAACTAATCAACAATTTAACCAAATTGGTTACAATCAAAAAAGAAAACACAAACAAGACTAATACTTCAATTAGTAGCTTACAATTAATTGTCAACTTCATAGAATTGTATACTAGATTTTCCAACGAAAAGAAATCATGAAAATCAGTGGACACTGGACACCATGACAATAGACATTGTTGAATATAAGAGCTTAGGCCAAATGAAGACCCACTTATCAAGTATCATAACTTTGCAAAGCCGATGCTTTGCTATGTTTTTTGAAATCATAAAAAGATAACTTTTTGAGATTGCTTGGAACCTCTGACCACACCACTGGTCCAAATACTTGTATGGATTTTTTGCCAAATTCTGTATTAGTGCATTTAACAAAATAATTATTGTTTGCTTGATATCTAGTGTTATGGTTGTGGATGAGTGAAGAACTTGTGAACAATGCACAGTAGGCAGAAGGGTACAAGTTCATGCAGACTCTGAACATGTGTTTTTTTACTTCTAGTGTACATATGTCTTCCAGCTTTAAGATATTCATTTTAAAAAATAATGGACTGGTATGGGCTCTATAATCGCTTTTTGTGATTATTCTTATTATTCTTTTTTGCATTTTTCTGAGAAGATCTAGAACTTTGTTGCAAGCTTTACCCCAGCTAGTAATGCAATATTGAAGGTGGGAGTAAATTACGATCATTTTGTCGGTTTTACAATGCTTCAACATTGAACATTTTTTCATCTGAGAAAAGGATCTCTTCTGTGTCCGTACCTAACTTCATTTTTTTCAGATGAATTTTAGCTCAAGCGATTCTCTTTTCTTTTTGGAGGTCTGTGAGGTGTTGGCAAGTTTGGGTTTTGATGGGGGACAACTTCAGATCGGTTTTAACGATTTTCCTGATCGTCTTTTCATGTCTGCAGAAGACTTAACAAGGATACGATCATTTTGTCGTTTACACACTGCTTCGACATTGAACAATTTTTCATCTGAGAAAAGGATCTCTCCTGTGTCCGTACCTGACTTAATTTTGTTCAGATGAATTTTAGCTCGAGCGAGTCTCTTTTCTTTTTGGAGGTCTGTGAGGTGTTGGCCAATTTGCGTTTTGATGGGGGACAACTTCAGATCGGTTTTAACGATCTTCCCAATCGTCTTTTCATTCACATCCATTTTGCGAGCCATTTTCCTCATGGATCTCTTGGGATTGCGGCGGATTCTGGCTCGAACCGCATTAATGACCTTTGGGGTACGAGAAGTTCGTGGTCTCCTACTTCGAGGGCGATCTTCGGCACTGTTCAGTTCTTTAAGCCTGCTAACAGTGTGATAAGCTGTTGATTTCGGTGCTTCAAGAAGCTTTATTATCTCTGAATTGGTCTTGCCTGCTCGATGAAGCTCAATGATAGCTGCACGTTTATCACTCATACTGCTTTTGCTCTTCTATGAAGTTTTTACATTGCACATTACCACTGCTCATGTTTATACCTGCAAGTGGTTCAGTGATGTTTTTGTGTGGCAAGAGTTCAAAATGTTTCTAGTAGCGAAGGAACAGTGTAACATCAGGAGAGTTGGTAACTTCAAACTTTAGACCATTAAAAATTTGAAACAGAATGGCTTCTCCTATATGATGTTTACAGGCAGACCACAATAAGGGACGCTGAAGACTATCTAGATTCTAGATACATGCTGCTGAATACATCAGCAAGTTGGACTTGGACTATAGTATACCAAATACATGGACCGTCAAACTTGAGTTTCAGCTTAAACTCAAGTTGAATCTTAGAATACAGGCCTTAGTATCCTATCCATGCCCAACTTAATGAGCGTTAGCTGTTGCTGTGTTACTATTCATGATTTATCTTGTGTTGTTAGTTTTAAATTTCACTTGTGTTGTCGTCATTGAATTTTTATCCTCCAGGGGGGAAAAACATCATTGAAGCACAGTACATAGGCAATTTTTCCAGCACTATCTTTGGAGTTGCATGTAATACACTGTTTCCAGTGACTTACATTGGTATGACTTGAATTAGGAACTACCCATTACTGGATGGAGGCAATCATTTTGACCTTTCTTGCCCAAGAAAACAGCAAAACAGTGGTTTCAGTAGCTGGAATTAATGTAAACACTCTTTGGTGCGAAGACCGATGCGGTAAGCACAACACACCATGTTGTTGCCTGCTTAACGGAGGTTGTGTGAGCCCCTGCTGTGCTATTACTTATTGTAATGCCCTATTACTTCATAGATGGTTTTTGATAATATTGTGTCCAGGGCTGCGATTTTTTCTTTCTTGTCGAACGACCAAAAATTCTGCGTTTGTTTGTTGAATAGTAATATGACGTCACAAGAGTCAGATAAGCGTTTGGCAGCGAATTACCGCACAAGTTGTGTGGATGTACGTCAGAGTCACTTATTTAAGTTTTTAATTGCATGCTGATTTAGTGATTGCAAAGCAGTAGGCCTATCAAGCGCAAAGTTGTGTACCTACCGGACATGTATATTATTTATTTTGCTGCAGGAAGAGAACTGTTGTAAACGCGAAACGGGGATCGCAAAAGAAAAAGTCCGTTAGGCTATACCGCTGGCGTAACCTACAGCAAGAATTTTTCCTTTGGCATCTCTTAAGTCTCGCTTAGTGCGTAAATGGTTATGCACGTACTTGCACGCAAACACAGTTAGGAGCAAAATATGCAGGTTACCAATTGTTTGATGCCAAGGGTTCAAACTTCAATCAAAGCATTTTCCCGCAGTGTTCAAAATGTTCTTCTGGAAGAGAACTCCTTTTCATAAAAATAACGGCTTTTTTCAGCCGCATTTCTGAACATCTGGTTGAAAACTAGGCAATTTTCTAGAAGTGAAAAACTTTCGTAACAAGAGTCATTTTAACAGTGCAATATTGTTAATTGGCTCATACGGCAAAATACAAACTGGTATAAACGTTGACAACAAAAAGTAGCCTAGGTTATTTCATCTATAAAAGAAACCCGTCGTGTCGAATAGCACGAAACGTGTGTGGCAAAGTTTGATGCCAGGTGTTAGAACTTCAATCAAAGCATTTTCTCGTAATGTTCAAAATGGCGGCGAGGACACCTTGGGAATTTCTTGCGCAAAGCATCGCTTTTAGGACTTGCCTTGAAGTAACTGGTGCAAGAAAATGTACGTAAGTTGGCACTCTTATGATTGCATCACCTGATGCTCCCACCTCTTTCATTTTTTTTGATTTTTTTTCCTGTAAGACACGGCGTTTGTCGATTAGTGACGCCGCGTGTCGAGCGGCATTGCCGCCAAACAAGGCAAAAATTGCCACTTATGTGTGGCCGTTCACATCGTATGTTTCATGCTATGCTAACTGCTTTTCTTATGTAGTGCAAAAATGAAAAAAAAAGTTTCTCCGATTGTTATCATTGTTGAATTAAAGTAGGGTATGCCAATAAATTTGATAGCCAACAATCCATGTCTATCTAAAGTAGAAATTTCGAAGTTGCGGTGGGGGGGTAAACGAGAGGCCATAAGATTAAAAACTATTTTAACGTTATTTTTTCCAAAAATGGAACAAAATTAACTTAGGGACAGATCAAAATTCAAATAACGGGAACAAATGAAACACCCTAGCGCAAATTGAGCAAGCTTGCATAAATGCTTGAAGTTTTAATCATGAAACACTGTTTAACAGTGAGTTCAAATCTGATCAGTCATGGCCCCCTATAGTGTCTGGCCTGATTTGTCACCTTTTTTTTTGAAACATTAACAGTCTGAGTTGCTGGCAAAATATGGCAGGATACTTACACTTTGAGTTACTTTAACTTTGAGTTAACTAAACATGATTTATTTGCCACTTCCACATACTCAACTGGCTATTTGGTGAGACTTTTGATCAATGTAGCCCAGCCAAGTCCAGCAGTTCAAACCACTAGTAATGGGTCTGTTTTTTTTTTAAGCTGCTTAGTTGACAGTTAAAACTGAAAAGTACCTGGGCAGTTCAACAGGCATATATCAAAATATGTTAGGCATTTACCAATTTAATCTTTGGTTATGTTTAACAGATACCGTAACACCTTGCAGCTGTTAGAGTGCCTTGTCTAGTGTCTACTGCTTTAGCTGACATAGCCCAATGATATGTCAAACAAGTAGGAATGTTTTATCTTGACTGTGCAAAAACTATTCCTTGTAGGTTTTTCCGAGCTTTAAAGTATGCCTAACTGACAGGTGCTGATTTCATCATGAAAAAACTCATTCATGATTGCAGTAATTTTTGTGGTTGCTATTATGGCATGGTTTATTCAAAATGACATTTGTCTCTCAGTACGTTTTATTAGCCATGCTTTTGTGAAAGTGATCAGAATTGAAAGAATTAAATCAAGCCCCCAGATCAAACGATGAACGAATTCAATTTATGCCCACATTTTTTAAATTGCTACATGCCAAGTGTTTAACACTGCACTGTGATAACAAAAAAACAAGAACTTTAGTTTTGCTCCAAGTATATTTAGACACTGGATCTTTTCATGTTATCGCAAGTCAAATACTTTGTAATATCCATGAAAAATTGTGGTAACTTGACTGTATTTGGTTGAAGGTTTTTGCAGTCCGGTGTGCTACACTTTATAAAAATGGAGTGAGCAATTTAATGTACAGTATTTTCTCAAAATTGGGCAGAGTTCCATGTCTGACAACCCTTGTACGGGAATAATAACCGCAGTCATTTTTATTTACCCTTTTTCTAAACTGAGCTGCTGTACATGTTAATGAGCTGATTATAGAGTTGTACCGGTACTGAAGAGGGTTTAATACCCGAATTCGCGATATATACGCAACATGGTAATTTAGGCTTGGTCTTTGTCCTACATTTACCTTGAAAATAGAATTTCCAGGCATTGCTACACTATAGTTAGACTTATTCATAGTTCAGAAATGTATTTGAACTGATTGGTAGAAGCCTATAGTGACATCCTTTCCTTAGTTAATAATATATCAATATAATTTTTGCATCAGTAAAGATTGTTAAGCTCAATAATAGAGTATCATTAAGAAGATTGGTTATTTATCAGTTATATCCTATCATTATGAAAAGTGGATCAAAGAGAATAATTGAGAATAAAAGACTTTTTAAACAATTATACAAAGCTTTCATCATTATTTGAGTTTATTTAATCTACTGGCATTACTAACATTGAAACAAATCTAACAAAATCATTAATGTTTTTACAAGTTACAACACTTTTGCTGCAAGAATAACCAGCAAAGTACGGTACCACTGTGTCATATTTACCATGAACAGTTCATTGACATGCAGGAGCTATGTTTTTAAAAACAAAAATACATGATAGATAATAGATATGTTAAAAAGTGAGTCTACTGAAAATTTTTTTTTAAATGTCATTGCTTTTTTAATCAAACGCGTTTTTGAACATCCTGAAGCAACAAATTTCTTTTTTGCCGGTAAGTGTCAGACTGAAACATTGTCCCAAAAACGGTGTACTTATAACAATCCTCCTTATAACAAGGTGCTTAGCGAAGATATTTATATATCTAGTTTCATCCGTAATTCATAGCAATCACCATTCAGATGTGCAGAAATTTTGCTGTTACAGTTAAGCAGTAAAAACATTTTTGAAAGTTATAATTTTGTATTTAATTGATTGTGTCCTTTCTTGGAAAGTTAATTCATCAAAAAAAAGAAGCACAAGAAAATAGAATGGAAAGTTCAGTTGTGTGATGTTGAACAAAGAAATGAAGTTGCTTTTCAGCATATTCATGGTGATGGACCACTTTCTGGTGGCAGAAAGGCATTCAAATTCTCTATAAAATAACAGTTGTTTGCAAATGACTCAGCATTTGACTAGGTTTGACTTCATTAATTAAGAAGCTTTGCCACATATAAAAACAAGAGGAAAAAACACAAAGAGTTCAAGAACAACTTCAAAACAAGACAAAGTTGAAAGAATTAATACGTATATACTACAAAAGTATTTAAGTGACAAGTAGAAACATAAAAGTAATTAGAAAGTTTTTGTCTACCACCCTCTCCCATTATCCGTTGGTAAAGTCAAAGTGGCTGGAGCTGGTATTGTTGGCATGTACAGATTTCAGTAGACCTTGGTGTTAAACTTCAGTGCCATGGTGAGTAAGTAGCTTACTGCATTAGTGAATATACTTTTGTTATAAAAATGCTGTAAGGCAAAAAGTGTTCATCACGATGAACAATGATGCATTGTATCCAAACCCTCCTACTGTAAGGTAGGAACGTGATGATTATATATACCTTTGTTGATTGTGACCAGTACCTTTGCGTTGCAGATATGTTCAAAACACTGTGTTAAAAAATTCGTATTAATAAATCAGCTGGGTACCACAACTGAGAGTACTATTAATCCGTCTTATGATTTTTTGTATGTTACCTTTTTCTAGTCATTTCTTCAATGTATCTTGGACATGCATCTAATTACTGTATGTATTATTCTAAAATTGTACGTACTGTGAAAAGCAACAAAGACAACAGTAGTTGTTATGGTACCAGTGACTATAGACCAAGCACATTTGCCAACATAACATTCAAAATTTTTTAAAGATTTTGTTTTTTCATCAATGGAGTCTTTTTATGTATGACTGACAATCAGTTTGGCTTCAACTTCAGTTAGTGTATTTGTTTTTAAATCAATAGGTTAACTATCTTGCATTTTGCTAAACCCATTGCCTACACTTATTTACTGTACTATATGTTTAGACTGTTCAAATGAATTTGACCAAGTAAAGTTTTTAAGCTTGTTCAATGATCCGATGCTATTATTTGTACAATTCTTTTATTTTTATGCAAAATAATGTATGATTGTAAAGTAGGGATACCATAATTCTCATCAGGGTGGCCAGATTGGCCTTTTTAAGGCCAAATTTCTCGAATTTGGCCTTTTTTAAAGTCTGTTGGCCTTAGAAATTATACGTTTGGCCTTTTTCTAGATTTGGCCTTAAATTTGGCCTTTTTTAAAATTTACCCTTCAAAATGCATAATAATCAATATTTCTCATAACTTATATCGTAACCTTACCAGATGAAACCATATTCACCATTGTTCAATTCATGTTCTATTCTATGCTTGTTTAATAGTCGTAATGTGACGCCGGCGCCGAGTCAGACTGCGCTCACCCGCTAAGGCAGCCAGTGGTGCCAGATGTCACCACTGTAGCGGATTAAAACTCATCCGCTACAATCCTTTTATAATTGCTACCTTTTGAGATACTTTCAGAATTATTTTTGCTACAATGTATTAAAATCCGGTAAAAGTCATAAAATATCGATAAATATGAATATTATAGATATTATTTTGGAATTATAATGTCAACGCTCAAAAGTAGGTAGCCTAGCCTATACAAAAACGTAACGGGTTCACGTAATGTGCAAGGTGAATATATTGCCAAAGCTAAGCAACATTTCTACAGATGAAAAAACCAAGAAACACCTAAATAAAATACCAAACTCCTCTTAAAGTTCTCTCACTAAATTTGTCCATGAAGTCACTGATTCAGAAAAAAATAGCAGAAATTGATCTAAGTTTAACCATATAGCGTGCCATGCATCTATTGACCAAGGGTTCCCAACCTGTGGTACGCGAAGGTTTTTCAAGTGGTACGCGGGTAGCTTCCGTTTTTTTCACAACTTTATATTTTGTTTATCTGGTTTTGTTTACAAAAAAAAAATTCCCGAAGCCTATTCTTATTGTTACGCTTGTTTCGCGATTTTCCCTTCCAGGTGAGAATGCGAGCAGGGATTTTCAGTCATGATGAACATCAAGTCAAAAAATCGAAACCGACTAGGTGCGCCCGAAAATGACATTCGATGCGCTGTTGGCAAATCTTTCATTAATAAATCTAATTAAATTTAGTTGTGGTGCTTTAGTGTTATTTTAGTAGGCCAATATATTATTATTCTGAATAAAATATCATTCGACCAAACTAGTTGTTTTGCAAGAAGTGGTACGCTTGGCAGTACAGAGCATCCAAGTGGTACGAGATCGTGAAAAGGTTGGGACAGTGGCGTAACTACCCATTGGATCTTGTGGATAAATCCAGGGGCGGCACGTTGCTGGAGGGCGGCAAAATATGATAACGTTTTAAAAAACGAACAAAGACAGACACGTTATTTCATTTTCAGGGAGACTCAGACTTAAACGACCTAACTTAACATTGATCTAAGTGCAAACATGGCCACCTAAAGATACGGCCTGATTTGTCACATTTTGCAGAAATTTTCAGGTTTTGCTAACTTTTGGCGAATGTTTAAATAATTTTTTCTAAAAATTATATTTTTACACTTTCTTTACTGTTTTCCTCAGATGACACAATAGGTTTTAACATCCTCAGATGTTGAAAAACAAAGAAAATTTGATTTCGAAGATTTTAGTCAGACTGTTAATTTTTCAATAACAGTCTGATTCAGCGTTTTTCAAGTTACCTTTTCTCATTTGCTACTGCTTCCCCAAGGCAACAAAAAGCTTTTATATTATTAAGAGACAGCAAAAAGTAAAAAAATCTAAGAAAACGTCAATCAAACACTAACAGTAGCTGTAATCAAAATCTGCAAAATGTGACAAATCAGGCTGCATCTCCAGGTGGCCATGCTGCAACGTTTTTAGATTGTGACTCACTATGTGGTATTTGGGACAGGATCATGATACTCATGCCGTTAGAATGTCGGTTGTAACTTGTAAGCTATAGCATTGTTCAGTTAATTATACGTTTAGATTAGTTTTCAGTTCATTTCACTTTCGCGAGGAGACAGGAAGAGACCCTGAGGTCAACCATCTGTCTGTGAGTGGTAGATAGACGGGATTTCTCCATCTTCATGTGTGAAGATGGGTTAGGTTTGTGAAAGGTTTAAAGTTTCAAGTCTGAAATAGATCACTTAACTTAACTCAGAAAATTTGCAATTATGGTTATTGTTTTTTAATTATACAGTAGTGCTGCAGATTCCAAAACAAGATTTAAGCTGCAAATTTTGTAAGTTAATTTTTACTTATGAAGAGAGTAAAAGAAAGTGGACCTTTTTTAAGAAGAAAAAGAAAGCTGGAGAAGAGAAACTAAGAAAAAATGAAGGAGCCATTGTGAAGTTTGTAAAAGTCGCCTCTGCTAAAGAAACAGAAGAGGATAGCAGCACCAGTAAATCGCTACCTCAAGTTGAGACGGAAAAAGAAGTGTACCTTGAACAAAACAATAACGAAGTGAACATTGAAAAAAAGCTTATGAATGAAACACTTTTATATAAAGATAAAACAGATGATATCTATTATTCTCATAACGATGTGGCTACTTGGTCAAAAATACTAACTCACAATGTGATAGTTGAGATGATCAAATTAGGGAGTTTGAGATAATTAAAATCTTACTTGAGATCGACTATTGAAGAAAGTAATAGTAAAGCTGTCTGCACTAGTAATACTGCCCAATGTCCATTGAAAGTGATTTACCGTAGTCGAGACATCATCTTTTGACGACATAATTGCTCAATTTGCTTCAATGAAAGCTAGACGTATTGAATTTTGAACTTTCAATAAAGTTGAACAAACACTGCTTTAATTCTTCTGTTGTGTGGAATTTTAATCCGCTTTTACGACGGTGTTAAAGGGAGCGGCATTTCGTGCGACAATCCAAGACCAGCATATTGCGTTGCTACGCCACTGGATTGGGAACCCCTGATTCTATTCTCTCAATTGATCACTTTGGTGATGTGGTGAAGTATCATTATCATGGTAATATTTTCACTAATTTAGCCTACTTCTGTAAAAACAAAGCCTACAAACAGAACACAAATTCAACTATTGGAAGTTGTCATAAGAATTCGTTCTCACCTGTTGGACCACAAAATGTGTTGCAAAGACTTCAAGTGCACCCTAAATATGATTGAATTGCACAAAAGTGCAGGACCGTAGCCAGACTGCAGAGCAAGGGGGGCCAACTTTTTTAGGGGGGGGCCGAAAAAAGAAAAAACGGGAAAGATGGGCAAAATCAAATAATTGTAGCTGTTGCTCGAGAACATTGGGATTTTGCCAGGGGGGCAATTTTTTTCAAGGGGGTTGAGGCCCTCCTGGCCCCCGGCTGGCTACGGGTCTGCAACAATGAGAATTTGTATATTTCATCAGAAAATGAATAAACCAACTATTTAGAAGAAAATCTTCAATAATCCAATAAAATATAAGTAAATTTGTTAAATATAATTTGTAATTATGTATCTGTATTTCATTATTTTTAATATAAACAGGTAAATAACCTATCCATTTGGCCTTTTTTATCTAATATTTTCCTTGTTTTGGCCTTTTTTTTGTATTATTTTGCATTGAAAACTTTTCATAGTCTGGCAACCGTGATTACAATGCTTATTTTATCTTGATTGAGTTTGGCTTATTTTTGGCCTTTTTTCTACCTATTTGGCCTTAAGTTGGCCTTTTTTCTTGGTGAGTTTGGCCTTTTTTACAAATTTCAGTCTGGCAACCCTGTTCTCATCCCTTTGGTGAATGTGATGGTGTGAGGCAAGGTCGAGTATTAATTTTGAAATTTTACTTAGGCCATGAAATATAATATCAGGGGTGCAGTCAGCACAAAATGTCGGGGGTGGCAAATTTTTTCCTATGTGAGTGAGCCTGGCAACGAGTTTCATCGAAAGCGGAGCACTCACTGGGGTCTTCCCTCAGAAAAAATATCTTAAAATTGTGCATTTTTTCAGCCTAAATCGATAGTAAAACTTTGTCAAATGATCCTGTAATAGAGTGTGAAATGTTACTTTAAAATATTTCAGGGGGAGACAATTGCTCCCTTTGCCCGCCCCCTGACTACACTCCTGATAAACATTTATCATTACAATTTAATGGTCTTTCTTTTGGCTACTGCATTGGCAATTATTTTGTATTCGTGTTGTATATGCTAAAGACGTATGCTATTTTGCACCAAGTATGATATTCATAGTATTTTCTGAAGTGTGCCACTTCTACAGGCAAATGTATTTAAAATGGTTATTATTTTTATATGAGCTTTAAAGTTTGATTATTTTTACCACACACCGTACTTGTTGTGAGGACCTATGTAACAAATAATAGTTAGTGCTAATTATGCAGAAAAAGTAAACTTGTGAAAGAGAAATTCAGGTTGTACGTATATTTATTAGTGCATTGCCAATTGAAACTTTAAGGGGACCCGGAGTTTGGCTTGGTACAGGGCCCCAATTATGCACTCAATGGCCCTGTCAAGACGTATTTTTTTCATAATGTGCATTGAGTAAAGATCATCAGTAACAATCTACTGAATTGTAGAAAATGTGTATATATTTCCTCCGTTTACGTTAATGTTGGTGGTTTGGAGAAAACTACTTCTGATAGAGGTTTCATTTCGTATTACAACTGGCATTTATGAAGATTAATAACTCTCAATCAACTCAAAGAAAGCTCACGATATCGTACAAAGCTTTAAATACTTATTACTAATAAAGGAAATGTTTCTCACAATCTTACAATATTTTCTGAAAGAACTTTAGTTGTAGAAACTGCATTGTTTAAGACAATTTGAGTCAGCCTGTTAATAAAATCCTTCAAAATGAGACAAATCTGGCATTGGGCCATGGATCAGTCTTCGAAAACATAATAGTGAAATTAACCTCCTGTGTAGTTCCTGAGCAGCGAGGTACAAGATTAACTGTGGGAAGCCAAACTTAGCCTACACTCTGAGATTACGAAACACTTCTGATTAGTAAGAGTTTCATGCAGACGTGTCCAACTGTCCATTAAGATTAAAAAGCAATGAATAAATTAGAGGCAACTTTATATTTATTTTGTTATAGTAAATTGAAAAAATTGAAGTTGCTCCTGTAGCAAATGAAATTACTACCATATTAAAAAAACAATTAGTTTTAGTGAGAAATAGCCAAGTCTCATCTTTATTTTCTAGAGTGCAAAAAATAACTTTTATATTTTTGTTCATGTATAAAAAATGAAAATTGAAATTGCTACGGTGACAAATGAAATTACTATCGAGTTCAATTAATTATAGTACAAAATAATCAAATCTCGCGTAATTCATGCATGCGGCATTCGGGCCTCAGCGTCATTCAAGCATTGTGGTATTCAGGTCTTGCATCATTCATACCTTGTGTCATTCGTGCCTTGCAGCCTAGCGATCGCGTCGTTCGGGCGGCGCTTTAAAGTTGTACGTACACCGATACCCTACTATCTTGTAAAAGTAATAATATTCGAATACATTTTTCTTTATAGAGGCGGTATGCGATGACTGCAAGGAACTCCCAAGTGGTACGCAGTCAGGTACCATCAAGTGCTGAGGAGTCCTATTGGATGAAAACCGATTCCACAACATAAATTATAACTTTTACTGAAATACTGTTGTGCGTGTTAGCCTAGTCATATGTTTTGAAGGTTTAGACTAGTGGTTCTCAACCAGGGTGCCGCGGCACCCTAGGGTGTCGTTTACGTTTAGCAAGGGTGCTACGAGCTGTTGCATATTATTCACTAATCCAGTAGTTTCTTCACGGCTGAGAAAATTTTCACTTGCAGTTGTTGCTAAATCAGCGATTTTGCAAGCCACATGACATTTTCATAAGTAGCAGTTTTGATAGAGCAGCAACACAGTGTTTTTCATACAAGATACAATACTTTATTACAGATCACTAATACAATTACAATAGTTTACTTTTTGCATTATTGTAATGGAGAAGTTTATAACGAAAAAAAGAGCAGCTATCGAAAGTGGAAGTACATTAGAAAAAAAGCAAAGAAAATTTGCCTATATTGCAACAGTTATCTGAACATCGGCTTTACTTGGTGTGGTGATGAAGCCCAACCTTCACCAGATTGTCTTATCTGTCACGCAAAATTGTCATATGAAGCTATGGTGCCAAGTAAAGTGAACAGGCACTTTTCGACAAAGCATGGGTACCTCTCTGACAAACCGCCGAGCTATTTCAAAAGACTCTTGTATGAGCGAAAACAACAGCCAGACATTCACCAAAACGTTTCAAGTTTTCACGAAATCGCAACATGCCAGTTATCCAGTAAAAAAAAAAGTTATCCAGTAGTAGAGATAATAGCTAAAAATTCTAAACCTCACACGGAAGCGGAGAGAGTTATTCTTCCTGCTTGCACTGCAATTGTGAAAACAATGTTTGGAACAGAGGCTGAGAAAGAAGTAAAAAAGACTCCTTTGTGAAATGATACCATTCATAGACGTATTTGTGACATGTCCACGAATATACAAGATACTGTAATTTCTTCTGTGAAGCAAAGCAAAATCTTTACGATGCAAGTGGACGAATCAACTGATATCAGCGGGAAGGCCCAATTGTTGGCTTTCATGCGGTTTGTCAATGATGGAAAGATGGCTGACCAGTTTTTCTGCTCTAAGGAGCTCAAGGAAAGGACGACTGGTCATCGATATTTTTGATACTTTAAGTAAATGTTTGGAAGAAAATGGATTAACATGGAAAGAATGTGCAGGTATTTGTACGGATGGAGCCCCATCCATGGTTGGGTCAAGCAAAGGATTTGTGTCACTCGCAAAAAGGGTAAATAGTGAAATAATAACAACACACTGTTTCCTTCATTGTGAAGTGCTTGTTGGGAAAACGTTAGACTCGGATTTAAAGCAAGCTCTAAAACAAGTTGTAGAAATGATAAATTACATCAAAGTTAGACCACTTAAGTCAAGATTATTTACCAAACTTTGCAAAGAAATGGAAGCAAATTATGAAAATCTTCTGCTACACACAGAGGCAAGATGGCTGTCCCGTGGAATAGCATTATCACGAGTATATGCGCCGAAGGAAGAAATGCTAGCTTTTTTACACTTAAAAAACAAGGACAATTATATGATTTGCTTTGCGATGACATCTGGGTCTCCAAAATAGCATATTTGGTAGATATATTTGACCACTTAAACAAAACAAACTCTAGTATGCAAGGCAAGAATGAAAATCTCTTATCTTCAACTGAAAAAATGAGAGCATTGCAAGAAAAATCAAAAGTGTGGTCAGTACGTGCAAAGGAAGGAACCTTTGGCATGTTCTCTCATTTCTCTGGAACAAATAACGGGGAAATAGTCCCATTGATATTCAGCATCTCGAATCTTTGCAAGCAAAAATAGAGAATTATTTTCCAACACTATGCTCAGAAAACTATACATGGGTCAGAAACCCATTTTTGCCGCAGGACAACCATTTTACTTTGAATCTCAAAAATGAGGAAGAACTTATCGTAATGACGGAAACATAAAGCTATTGTACAATAAGATGTCGCTCGATGAATTTTGGATTAAAATTCAAAATGAATATCATTGCATTGGAGAAAAGGCGGTAGTGATTTTACTTCAATTTTCGACTTCGTATCTCAGTGAGACTGGATTTTCCGTTTGACTAACATAAAAACAAAAAAACGAGAAAGGTTACTTGCGGTTGAAGAAGAGATGAGAGTAGCATTATCAAATGTGCGACCAGACATTGAAAGGATTTGCGCTAAAAATCAAGCGCAAATTTCGCACTGACTTTGTTTAAAATGAACTTCATTAAATCGTTAATGATATGATACCGCAGCTGTTGTTAGTTTTGTTTTTGTCAAAACTCTTTTCAATGAGGAAGGTCGATGTTTGCTGTTTACAGACAGTGCGATGGAGGAACAAGGAGCCAGGTTTTTGGGTGTCAAAGGAAGGAGATACAAGCTGTGGTGGTTTGGCAATGATATTGGGATCGAAAGAGTTGGGATTTTGGTGAATAAAGAGCTATGTGAAAATGTTGTTGAGGTTCATAGACAGAGTGACAGAATAATGGCGATAGTGATGGTGGTCGAGCACATAGTGAGAGTAATCTGTGCTTATGCACCACAAAGTGGAAGATCTGATGCAGAAAAAGAAGGATTTTATGACGAAATAGCCGAAACTAAGCTCAATGGAGCACAAGTGATCAGGAAATCGTATTGGGTCTTGGGGACTTCAATGGGCACGTTGGCAAACAAATTGATGGGTTTGAAAGTGTCTATGGAGGGTTTGGCGTGGGAGAAAGGAATCGCGATGGAAGGCGACCACTTGAGTTTTTTGACGAAAAGGACTTGCATGTTGCTAATAACTGGTTTAAGAAAGAGGAAGGAAAAAAAGTGACTTTCAGTGAAGGTGAAAATGAAACTGAAATTGACTTTGGGTTGGTATGCAAGAAAAACAGAAAACTGATCAAAGATGTGAAAGTGATACCATGCGAAGTTCAGCATAGATTGGTGGCTGTCAACTTGGACAGAAAAAGGTCCGAAGAAAACTGTAAATAAAAAAGGGTGATCAAAAGAAACGTTTGGAAGTTAGAACATGCCGACACAAGAAAAAGGATTAAAAAAAGAGAGTTGAAAGTCTTGTTCACAACGCTGTGACTGATCTATGGGGATACTTCAAGAATGGAGTTCTAAAAGCTTGCAATGAAGTTTGTGGGAAAACAAAAGGCAGGATGGATCGAGGAGATACGTGGTGATGGAATGAAGAGGTGAGGGAAGTAATTGGGGAGAAAAAAGTCGCATACAAGGATTGGTGCAGAAATAGATCAGAAGAAACTATGCTCAAGTACAAGCAATTGAAAAATCGGGCAAAGAGAGTAGTTGCAAAAGTTACGAAGCAAGAAGCTGAGCAGGAATTGACCAAATTAAAAAACAGTCCCAACGAAGTATATAAGTTTATGAAGGTTCTGAAGCGGGATGGGAAAGATGTGGATGGTGGACGATGTATTAAAGAAAGGGATGGAAAACTTGGTTTCAGTGAGGAAGATCGTGGAAGAATTTAGAAAGAACATATGGAGGTGATAATGAACGAGGAAAACAATTGGGATCAAAATATGGACGCCGACGTGGTAGCAGGTCCATTAAAGAGAGTAACTCAAGAGGAGGTGACGCAAGCAATGAAGAAAATGAAATCGGGAAAGGCTCCTGGACTATCTGAAGTCACTGTAGAAATGATACGCGCAAGTGGAGAGACAGGATTGAAAACAATGCAAGAATTCAGTCAACGTGTGTTAGATGGAAAAGGAATGCCAAATGAATGGAAGACGAGCATGGTGATAGCCATCTTTAATTTAAGGGAAAGGGTGATTTATTCGATTGTGGGTCATATAGTTGGAGTTGGAACTGTTGGAGCATTGGAATGAAGCATGCAATGTGAAGTTGGAGCATTGGAATGAAGCATGCAACTGTTGGAGCATGCAATGAAGGTAGTGGAAAGGGTGTTGAATAGAATAAGATCTGTGGTGAAGCTGGACGAGATGCAGTGTGGATTTATGCCTGGGAAGGAAACGACAGATACTATTTTAGTTTGAGAAGGTTGCAAGAGGAATATCGGGACAAGGGACAATATCGGGACAACTTGTACATGTGCTTCGTGGACATGGAAAAGGCGTTTGATAGAGTTCCAAGAAGAGTAATGGAATGGACAATGAGAAAGAAAGAAGTACCAGAGGCACTCGTGCAAGCAGTAATGAGTCTTTATGACGGTGCAACAACAAGAGTTCGAGTTGGATCTGCCCTCTCAGACGAGGTTTTGGTAAAAGTTGGTGTACACCAGGGTTCTGTCCTCTCTCCTCTAATTTCTGTCATAGTGATTGATTTGATTACCGAATGTGTACGAGAAGATTCATTGATGGAGATACCATATGCGGATGATTTGGTTTTGTTGAGTGACACAATGGAAGACCTGAGAGAGAAATTTGAGATGTGGAAGGAGTCGCTTCAATATAAAGTTATGCATGTGAACATCAAAAAGACAAAAGTTGTAATAAGTGGAATGGCAGGGGAAATCACAAACGAGCAAAATTGACCCATGTGGTGTATGCGGAAAAAGAGTGATCAAATTCTGTTAAGTGTACAAAATGCAACAAGTGGGTGCATGGGAGATGTGCAAAGATGAAGAGAGTGACATGAAGATCCGGAGATGGTTTTGAATGTGAAAGATGCAATAAGATTGAAGAAGAAATGGTTGGTCCAGTTGAAAAGCTGAATGACGAAGTTGAATCCGTGAATGCCTTTTGCTATCTAGGAGATAGATTGAATGCAAGTGGTGGTTGTGAAGCGGCAATGACTGCAAGAGTAAGGTTTGGTTGGGTGAAATTAAGGGAGTGTCGAGAGTTATTATGTGGTAGAAGATTTCCATTGAAAATGAGAGGAAGAATTTATACTACTGTAGTTGTGTGAGATCTGCAATGCTGTACGGAAGTGAGACATGGTGCTTACGGGAAAACGAATTGGTGATTTAAAAAAGAACTGAAAAGCGATGGTGAGAGCAATGTGTGGTGTGAAGCTGATGGACAAAAGGAATACTGAAGAACTTATGAACTTGCTTGGGTAGAATAAAAATGTTGATAAGTTGGCGAAAGCGAATAGAGTGAGGTGGTATGGGCATGTTTTGAGAAGGGATGAAGATGATGTTTTAAGAAGAGCGCTGGAGTTGCGAGTGGAGGGTCGTAGAAAACAAGGAAGACCCAAAAAACGTAGAAAAGGCAAGTTGAGGAAGAAAGCAGCAAGGTGGGCTTAACAAGAGGAGATGCGTTGGACAGATCAATGTGGAGGCATGGTGTGGCGATTGCGGTATTTGGAGGTGAATCCGGCAACCCTCGGTAACGGGGATATCACCGGATTAAAACTAGACTACTACTACTCACTTTTGGTTCCCATGCTTTATTTTAAAGTTGCTCCTGAAATTCTACTATTTGCACATAGATTCCTACTTGGCAAAATTGAAGTTAAGCCCCTTTGAAAGCCATGTTAAAACTTACCAAGCATTCTTCATATAGAGGAAGAAGTTGACGTCCAAAGTCTTTCACCAACAAATCACCAAACCTAAACATTACAATGCAAGTGATTAAGTTGTTGCCATATGGACTTTTCGTTAAAAGTTAGCAATTCCAAGTGTCAAAAAAGCACTGCCTTTTTCCATACTCAAGACAGTGGTAGTGGCAATGACTGAGTGACAGAGCAGACATTGTGCTGCTTGGTCATACAGTATAATATGCACCCCATAAATCAGTGATTCCCTAACCATGGGTTGCAAGTTGCAACTCAACTCATTGCACAAAGAGTAAAACATTTAGACCAATTGCTCGCACTGAGTCCACAGATGGCAGGCCGGTAAGCGAGGTTGAGGTTGAAGGTGGCACACTTGACGTGGTAGCTGACTTTTGCTACCTTGGTGATACCATATCTTCTGGAGGGGGTGTGAGCATGCGGCTAAAACGCGGTGCAAGTCAGCCTGGAAAAAGTTAAGGGAACTCCTCCCTATCCTCACAAGAAAGCAACTTCCTGCTGCAACCAGAGGTCAAGTTTACTCCAGTTGTGTGAGGAGTGTCATGCTCTATGGCTCTGAAATGTGGGCTACTTTAGCAAGCACTGTCAAGCGCCCACAACGTAATGACAGAGCGATGGTAAGATGGACCTGTCTAGTCAAGCCTGAAGACAACATCCACTTTGAGACTCTTCTATCAAAGCTCAAAATAAAAGACATCAGTGAAGTCCTCCAATTAGGCAGGCTGAGATGGTCACGGTGAGCGAAGCTCAAGCTGGATCTTACAGGTCAGATGTGTCAACATCGCAGCACAGCGGAGTCAAGGTAGACCAAAACTTTCTTGGGAAGAACTTGTAAAACGTGACCTTGTATCCCTAAACATGGACTCTGCCAACCCAATAAATTGCGAGGTGTGGAGGGGAAGACTTCGTTCTCGACAGACAGACCGGCCACACTCTCGACATGAGGATTAATTCATGGCCTGTATAATCAAAATTGGTTGATGATGATGGGTCGTGCATAGACAATCTATAAATGGGAGTGTTGTAAATTTATCAATGATTTGTCTTCTCTATTCCAGTTCTTTAAAACCCATTATGAAGTCAATTACTTCATCATACGTAGTTTTACCAACATTTAAGTAACTTCCTTCAATAAATCAAGGCAGAGTAATAGCCAGTAGCCAAGCAACTGATTCCTTATCGTTTTGGAAAGAAAACAAATAAACTAATTGTCGCCAAGGATATGCATAGTTGAGAAGGAGCGATCTTCCTGGCATCTCACTATACAACAGCAAGCATTGTATAGTTTCAATTGAGTGACAAAAGCAGTGGTTAAGAACTATGCGGCATGAATTAGTGGTGTGATACCGATTAGCCCCAACTCGTGGACAAAACACGTGTCTATCGCTGTTAATTCTTGCGACACTCGACTGCCAAGAAGCACATGTTTTTGGAAAAGTCTTGATGGCTAATGTGGAGGCTACACGACGAGTATGATTAGCAAAAACACAATGCTCACTGTTCTATAGTGAGTAGTCAAGTAGTGTTGATGCCAGGAAGATCGCCCCTTCTCAACAGTGCATATCCTTGGAGACAGTTAGTTTAGTTGTTTTCTTTCCACAAAAGTAAAGATTCAATTGACTGACAAAAGCATAGGTTGAGAAGTATGTGGTATGAACTAGTGGTGCGATACTGACGACGTGGCATAAGAAAGTTTGCTGTCGGAGTTATTTGAACTAGGAATTTGTTTACCTGTGCTCTCCTCGCAGGTGCAAGAGACAGCGCTAACTGTCCAATTTTTACTAGCTTAAATTTTTTTAAAGTTAGTTGGCTTTTAAAGGGAATCTGCTGATTCTACGCAGACAGGTCAAGTGAGAATAGTCAGCTAGCTACAGCGAGTTTAGAACAGGAAAAAAAACAGCTTTTAGGGCATGGTCAGGTTTAGAATGGACGACAAGTGGCTTCTCGTGCCCCATCCTGTGAGTACTATCTGTACACTAGCAGATGAGAAACGAAACTTGCCAACAAAGAGCCTCCACCCGGACAGCACACTCACAACAGCAAGGGGCAACTGATAAGTTCAGACACCCCACCATCCTGCAGCTCAACATAGAAGGCTCCACAACAAGCAAGATCAGAGTTGTGGAGCGGCTTGGCCATACCAACCGGGCACTCGTCATCCTCCTCCAAGACACCCACTGCACTGCATTGCCACGTTTGTGCATGAGAGCCTGAAGTGGACCTTTGTCGATCAATCTCCAACTGATATGTCGATCAACTCCAACTGATACCGAGATTGAGTGGGTGTGCATTTGTATCTCAGACTACAACCTCGTCAACATCTACAAGCCCCCACCCTCACGAATCTTACCACTATCCCTTCCAAAGTTCCCCTCCCCAGTCTCTACGCTGGCTATTTCAACTGCCAGCACAGCGACTGGGGCTACAACAACGCAAGCAGCGACGGAGAACTGCTGGTTGACTGGGCCTCTACAAACCATCTTGCCCTCCTATTCAACCCAAAGGAACCAGCCAGTTTCCACTCCGGTCGCTGGGGAACAGGGTCAAATCCTTACTTGGCCTTCGCGAGTGTCGGCAGCTCTCTTCCAAACAGACGTGTGCTTGAGAAGTTCCCGCAGTACCAACACCGGCCGTCCCTCATCAATCATCATTGCCCTAAAACTTGTAGCTCCTGTCCCGAGTTCACGGTGCAGAGATGGAACTTCAAAAAAGTCGATTGAATCACGTGGCCATCACTACAGTCTCTTGACCAATGAGTCTACTGCAAAGTTACCATCACCTGAAACATGCAACGCAGACGGGGAACACCAAAACTTTTGCAATGCCATAATAACTGCGACAAAGGCCACAATACCACATGGCCATCGAACCAGCTATAAACCATGCTGGGACTCTGAGTGTGAGGCTCTCTATAACCTAAAATATACCCATCACTTAAACGCCACAACTGGTTGAGCGCCTGGACGCAAAAAAGCTTGAGCGATGGAACAAAGCTGTCCAAACCATCAACTTCTCACACTCAATCCGCAAAGCATGGAGCATCATCAACAACCTCACTGGGCGCTCACTCAGCAAACACCCCCTGCCAGTGCCCGGTTTCTGCAAATGCATCGCTTCCCAGCTAGTGCAGAACGAGGTCTACAAGACAAAGGACCGTAAGGCATCCTGCCTTGTCGCCATGGAAGTATCTGCCCTGTGGCAAGTGGAAACACCAAAAGAAGAAACAATCGCTGGAGACTTCACTCCAGACGTATCCGCCACCGCCGTCCGCCTAGTGAAACCACACAAGTCTCCAGGGCTGGATAAGATCTGTCCTGAGTTTATGCTCCATGCTGCCCCTGCTCTCAATTCCTCTCTTCTTGCTTGCACCACCTGTGTTCAAAATCTTTGAAAGGCTGATCTATGCCCACATCAATTCAATCATCGACCCGTTCCTTTCAAAAAAGCAAGCTGGGTTTCGGTGTTCAAAATCCACTGTAGATCAGGTCACACTCTTGACCCAAGACATCGAGGACTGCTTTGAGGCAAAAACGAAGGCCGGTGCTGTCTTTCTAGATCTCACAGCTGCCTATGACACCGTATGGCATCATGGCCCGTAGGATTATGGAACTTGTCAGGAATCGAAGCTTCACCCTCACCACCGGCAACTCACGGTGAAGCAGACTAAGACGCCTGAAAAACGACGTACAATAGGGATCGTACCTGGCTCTACTTCTTTTCAACATCTACACCCACGACCTGCCAACCACGATCTCCGCAAAATACCCTTATGCGGACGACCTGGCAATTCTCCACTCCACAAAGTCGTGGGAAAATCTAGAAGACACCTTGAGCCAGGACATGAAAATCCTTTCAGCCTATCTCCAGAACTGGTGACTGAAACTCAGCGAAAACAAAACTGTAGCAGCAGCTTTCCACCTACACAATCGGGAAGATGATCGTGAGCTACATGTCCAGAACAACGGAAAATCTCTGTCCTTCTGTCCCGAACCAAAGTAATTTGAGGTGACTCAAGACAGATCGCTCACATACCGCCACCACTTGATGTTACTGCTCAAGAAACTGACATCACGCGCTGCGCTACTCAAGCGCGTGGCAGGCTCCAGCTGGGGGTGAGGGCTGACACTTTGCGTATAGCAGCCTTAGCCCTTGTCTACTCTTCAACAGAGTACTGTGCAGTGTGCACCTGTCTAATGCCGCAGGGCTCACTGCCATAACATCGACACTGCCATAAACAGTGCCTTGCGCACAGTAACCGGATGTCTTCATTCCACAGTCTAGAGTGGTTCAAAAAAACACAAATTTCTCAGAATCTTCCTCCACAAGGCTTAAAATGTGCCATTTCCCCATTGAAGTGCCCTTGCAAAAAATTAGACTGATTGGAGGTCGTTTAAAGGTCAATCAGATTTTCACTTTTTTACCACATTCTGCCTATGTCAAACCCTATCGCACATAGGCCGGTATTGTGTGCAAGACTTAAAGAGGGGTAAATATCCCCTATTATCTTGAAAACTACAGCAGAGAATGAGCTAGACGTTTGTATGATGCAGAATTAAACTTAGTGTGTATGTATACTATGTAAACAGTATTTATTAACTTAATACCCATCTTATTTCCATACAAAACTATCGGCAATTCGGCATCTACCATTATTATTGAAAAAAGTTCACTCGAAACCAGCAGTTAGTCTCATCAGCCATCACTTCAATCATTTTCAAAGGTTAAATAAGTTTAAACATAATACAGTTTTCCTTTATCACAAAGAGACATCGATATCACGATAAATGAATTAAAATACAATGTTACCATCAAGGACTGTGGTGTTAAATCAGATATGACATTCGGCCACTGTTTTCGTCAGTCTCATTTCAGGCTTTGTTGAGACTGAGGGTTGCTTTGGTTAGCACCGGAAACCTTTTCCTGTGGATTGTTACTAACTGCAGTAGGTACTGTTCTGACTCTCATCTTTGGTTAGAGCTGAATTGTAGGACTGAATTAGTGCAATTCCTCACTCGGCTGTGTCATTAACCACTTCAGGAGACTGAAATGGGCTTTAAATTTATTGTATGCTTGGTCTGAGCTGATGCCCAAAGACTGGGTATTTGCCAAGGCATGCTCCTGCTTCTTTGTTACCAGTTACTTCTTTGTTACCAGACCAAATAGCTTTAGTGACCGACTTGTTATAAATGACTCTATTGGAGTATGATGGTCGAATCCTGCCCCGTCCAGCCGCTTCAGAATTTTTGAATGTGGTAGTCATGCCAAGTTTGTCACCATTGCTGTTTTGGTTCTGTCATCAACACGATCACCAAACAGCGCTAACAGAGCAAGATGCTCAGAAAAATACCATTGTGACGATGAAGAGCCCTCAGAACTGTTTTCTTAATATAACATATTGGGTAGTGGTGAAGGAGGTCGAGAAGTTTCTAATCGTTGTTAGGAACTCTTGCAGCTAATGGAGCCTCGTGCTAGTACCGTGCATAAACAAGAGCCACAAAGAGACAAAACTGGGATAAAAAAGTGAGCCTAGTTTTATGCAGGTGACTATCCTGTCAAATATGTTATTGCAAGCACAATTATTAATCTGGAATGCAAAATATTGTGAATAAGAAAGTTTTGCCTTTGAATATCTTTGAACAGAAGAATATTGAAAAAAATGATGTTTTATGCATCCTGTGGTAAAAAAGTGAAAATCTGATTGACCTCTAAACAACCTCCAATCAGTCTAATTTTTTGCAAGAGCACTTCTATGGAGAAATGGCACATTTTAAGCCTTGTGGAGGAAGATTCCGAGAAACTTGTGTTTTTTGAACCACTCTATTCCACACCATTGGACAATTTCCCCATTCTTGCTGGCTACCAACCTGCTGAGCTTCGTCGCAAAGAAGCCACTCTGTCTCCCGGTCGATGGGCACTGGAGCCCAGGGTGATTCATAAGTTGGGGAAAAAATAAAACTTTTGAAATTCAAGTGGGGCACCCTCTCGTATTGTATTAATACCTGAAAAAATAATCCTGTCAAATCCTGTCCTTGGGAGCAGCTGACTAGACGACCAAATGGTCTTTTGCTGCTCCTGGTTAATCAGATTGAATTTGTTAACACTGAGAGTACTTATGCGTTCCTCCATGTTCATGAACTGTTTGTTATTGTGATGTAAGCTTATTGTGTTAATGTGTATCGTACTATTATAGAATCTGATTGGCAAATGAAGTTATTTCTCTCTCTCAAATTTGTAGGGCAATTGATAACATTTTTAAGGTTGCTACTGACTTTGAAAGCTGCACAGACTACACCAGTAACTACACGGAATTCCTCTTGTAATAATGCATTACTCAATGATGATAAGTCTACCATAAATTGTGTGATTATTTTTGATTAAGATGTTTTGGATGATGTCATATTTTTAAATGCAAATTATGATTTTTCCTCAATAAGAAAGTGTTGCATTGAAAACGTTTGTAGTTGTTCTGTTTTGTTGCAATTTAAATAAATTAGAATCATCAATTTCGAAAATAATTTAGAGTTGTGTCATAACTGAAACATCATGAGACTTTACTTACTTTTTATCAAGAGACATGTTTACAAGGGCATCCGATGATGCGGAGTTGGCTTCTGCCTTCCCCATCTTGGGTTGGAGTAGCAATGTTGACAACCTGGTGACAAGATGACATGCATTTCTTGACTGATAATATCAGCAAATGTAATACGGTATGTTAGTGCTCTGCAACTTCTTTAACGTAGCATAGTAGTGTGCGCAAGATGGTACTGCGTGTACTACTCTGGAATAATTAATTATCAGGGCTGTAGGGTCGGGTAAAAAATATACGATTCCGACTCCTCAATTTATAAGTGACTGGCGACTCAGACTACAGTTTCAGTATTGCCAGATTTTTTAGGATTGCCAAGTTGCTTTTAATTTTTGTTGTTTATCATTTTTTTAAATGTAATTTCACTATAGTTGCAATCGATATTGCTAGGGCGACTTTCACAAAGACTGGCAAGAACAAACACTTCTATTTTCTGTTAAAGTTCAAGAATGCAATACAGAGATAAAAATAATATTTTGAAAAAAGATTGTAAACAAAAATTCCATGTTTATCATTTCGTATCCGGACATGCCAAAATCCTTCCGGTTCCACAGACCTGATAATTATGGGAGCAAGTCTTTTAAGTGCAGACAGTTAGGCGCCGGTCAAATAGGCATGCACACTGTGGTGTCAGGATATTTAGGTGCAGAGCACTGTGGCGGCCGGTCATGTAGGTGCTATTTCTAGTAAAATCTGGAGATTATATCAGCTTGGCAGGTAGGGCAACGCTTTTCACACAAAATGTTATATTGAACAGAAAAATATATTGTTGTTTTAATGCGCGTGTTCGGCATTTATCTGTTGTTAGTCCAGGTTTGCATCGGCGAAAGCTTTATCAATAAATTATTCAAGTTTCTGAACAATACTGAGTTCACTTTTTGTTAAGTCAAATAATAACTACACTAAACAGTAAACATCAGTAAAAAAACATACCATAGCCTATGTTCTTAAATATCTCATGGAAGCCATGACATATTTTTCTGTTCAATAAAACATTTTGTGTCAAAAGCATTGCCGGTTTAAATTTGTTGTTCCCTGGTACAAGCAGAAACTCAGATTCTGCAACAATAAACTTGTATACATAAAAAATATTTTCCATATAACTTGAAAAGTTTATACTTGGATCTTGCTCATGATATGAAAAGAGTAAAAAGTAATTTGACGTACAAGGCACAAGTGTGACTGATACCACGGCTGTTATGATTTATTTTGGACCAAACAATTCTTTGAATAGCTTTAAAATAAGATTCACATCAAAGTAATAGTTTCACTTATGCTACTTCCACAATCCACATCATCTGCATAATACTTATAGTGATGAACTGTTTTATTTTGGTCAACAATGCACGAGTACAAAATAATTGACACGGCGAGAAGAACACAATAAACATAGCCAGGTCAGAGACTTTAAAGAACCGGCCTGCCACGCCCCGCGGAAGCGGGGAGCGGCGTGATTATTGGGTGGCGAATGCACCCGGAAGGGAAGTCCACCAGCTTAGGTCGCGGGGGCCTGGCTGGGGAGTCTAGGTACCTGTGGAAGAAAAGTGTGGATTGAAATTTTTGCGCGACTTGTCCGCAAAATTTAGAATGGCGGAACGGGCCAGGGGGACGGGCTTCGCTTTCCGTAAACGCAAAAAGGTCAGCTTACGACGGGCCGGGCAGCCCGTCGTGTGGGGCGACTGGTACCGGCAGAAGTTTTAAAGCCGGGCAGCGCCCACGTCTCTATCACGTGACCGCAACACAGGTACGTTTGACTCCTATACCCGGTCTGCCCTTAGGCAGAGCGGATAAACTTTGGGGTCTCCCACGAGGAAGAGAAGTTTAGCTACAAGGACAATTTAAATACTCGTGGGAGACGAAAATTATATAAAAATCTGGAGCAAAGGCTCAATTAATTGGTGTAAAAAAAAGATGGTAAGTGGGAATATATTGTATGCTTTACCTACCGGAAAAGTGTTGACGTTGAACCAACGAGCACGGATGTGCACTGGCCAGACGTTGGAGCAGGTTCGCCCAGCTGGGTCGGGGGGACTAGCGATCGAAGCGTAGATATGACTAGGCTACGTTACCAGGAAAAATATAGAATAGTGGGATGACACTTTAGAGGTTGCATCGAGTTGATCGGGAAATCATGTTTATCGATGCATTAAAAGCAACGCGAGGTTGATCCGAGCGGGCAAGAGCAGCATATCAGAAGTTAGTGTGTGATAATCTAAAATGTTGAAAGATGAAAATACAGATCCAGTGTTGTTAATGATATTACGTAATTGATAGATGATATGAGTCCATTCACGATATGCAATATACACTTAATTCATATATTACTATATATATAACTGCAGACAGGACGTCACTGTTTCGACCTTAAGCCTGGTCTACACTACAAGCCCGAAAAGCGCAAACGCCTGCCTTGTCAAGCCTCGACTGACTAAAAACTATCTACACTGGCAAATTTGATCTTGCAACCGTGTGCATTCAAGCGCTAACAACGTCACTTTCTGCTTGGTTAAGTCATTTGGCTGGAAATTCGCCTTCAATTGATTTATACTTATCAATCAAAATCATCCATCGCTGTACTGACACAGTGTAATAGGTCAACTGAAAATAATCTAGAATAGTATTGTAGACCTAGAGCTATCCTTTAACTTGTACAGTTGAACACTGCAATCAATGCAAGGCTAGCAGGTAGGCCAATCCAAGTTTGACCAAAAGCCTGGTGAAGTGCTACCTAAACCTGACCAACAGCTAAAGATAGTTTGAATCCGTCTAAGAGGTAGGACCACCATACTAGCTGGAAGGCCAACTTAATCATACCCAAAAGCCTAGTGAAGTGCCACCTTAACTAAACTAACAGCTAAGTAGGTCTATGTAAGACTTTTTTAAAGCTAACCTTTTAATTTTTATCTACACACACCAACTAACCTATTAACTGAAACAGAGTACCATTTTTACAGAAAATTGAAACTGCCTTTCCACCAAAGTCCCACAAAATGCCAAGACCTGAGCTCAAACTAAATTCTGAGCCAGAACCTTGGTCAAGCGAATCTCTCCAGAGCGTAAAAAAAGCTCGCGATGACCAGACGTTTTCAGGCCGACGACGGCGCTGTTGCCGAGAGAAGCTTTGTGTTAAATAAACAAAGAATGCGCCACGCTCAGCTCAAAATATTTTGTAGTGTAGACCAGGCTTTAAGGTCTCCTCAGTGCAGTAAATCGTACACTAGACATGAACGCCTTATTACTACAGTAGAACTCGGTTAATCCGGATTCGGTTAATCCGGATCTTCGCCTAATCCGGATGAAATTGGAAGTACAAATGATTTGTAATCTTTTTCTTAAGAAACAGCTTCGGATTATCCGGATTATTTAATCCGGATCTTCGCCTATTCCGGACAAAAGTTGCGCTTTCTCTATCGCTTTATCCGGATTTGCCCGACAGTTTTGCCATTTTATGCTAAAACGTAACGTGGCACATTGCGAGAAATTTCTCATCTATTGTTCCGTTAATGTGACGCAATAAATTATTGCGGATTTCTTCTTTTCATGAACAGTAATCCCTCCTAACGCAAAATTCGTGCGCAAATGCCCAAACTCGTACTGTCACTTGAAAAGATGTCGGTGGAATTTTCGGCGGTATGTCGGTGATGTTTTTCCAATAGAAGACTAATGTTTGATTTTTTGTAAGTTTTCCAAAGAAACTCGTCTTCCGTAACTGTTTTCAAAAGTTTTGAGTGACTACAGATTATTCCGACACGCATGTCTGAAGATATAACTTTTGCCAGTGTGTTCTTGCGTTAGACGCAGAGTCTACAAATACAATCGTTTTACATGCATAGGCTACTGCATTTCAAAAGAATTCTATCGCTAATATGGTGATCGCGCGTCTCGGAATTGACAGATGACCACACTAATGCGTTCAATTTCGGTGATTTTTACCGATACCCTTCTATCTAGGTAACGTCAGGCTTGATAAAAACCGTCATCGGTTAATCCGGATCTTCGCCTAATCCGGATGGAATCGCCGGTCAAATCGAATCCGGATTAACCGAGTTCAACTGTATATAAGTAATGCAGCGTGGAATTTTTCCATTTGTGGTATGCAAGGAACCACATTTAGATACTTTCACCCATCTTGCCAGAGTGCTCAAACTGCCGAAGCAGTGAGCTTTGCGCAATGCAACTATTATTATTACTATACAGCTACCGCAAAATGACTTCGGACCTTTTTGCGCAGGCCTACAGCAAATTTTACGCCAGTTTGTAGCTATGCGTTTTACATCAGATCGTAGACTAACATTAAACATTATGACAAACAATGCAAAAAATGTGACGAAGATTTTAATATTGACAAAATATTAAGAATGGTCTATTGTTTTTATTGAAAGGTTTCATTGTATACAAAATGTTAGTGTTTCTTGAAAATTTAGAAAGGTCCAAAGTCATTTTGCGGCAGCTGTATATATATATATATTTTTTTTATTAATGATGAATTGTATTCTTCATTGAGCTGCAGCTTGCCGATAAAACGACAATTGTTTACAGATAAATTGAAAATGAAACAATGGATTTAACATACTATGACGTCACACAGTTACTGGCAGGTTTTGAGGTTTGCTTTCTCGCGCGCTCGGATGCTTACTGCAAAGCTTCTGTTGTTGGGGAATTGAGCTTCTGATCGCTGGAATCGTCTTTTCTGTGACGTAGCCCCTCCACGAGTGAGCCCGGCATTCCAAGCTTTCCAGACATGTAGGAAACCTTCAATTGAGAGGGAGGCCACTTTTCTAGCCACCTCTGCTACCCCACGAGCAGGAACACCCAAGGCTGTCAGAGCTCGAGAGCTCAACGGAGCATAGCTCCTGAGAGAGCCTACGACGAACGGAAGTGACAGAACGTCCCTGCAAGGGCGCTTCCTTTCTTCCTTTATGTTTACACATAACTCGCCGTACTTGTCGTGTTTCCTGTCGGCGGCTTTTCGAAGGGAATCCGCGCCGTAGTCGAACGGGCAAGTGACGTCACATACAACCGTGACACCGTCAGGGCGTTGCAAGACAATGTCAGGGCGCAGATCAGCACCGCCCGCTTCCATGTGCTGTGGAACCGTACTATCTCTGGAAAGCAAGGGTTGCCATTCGGCAGGTACATGCTTCACGATCACCCACAATACTGAATTGTGTCGTTCCGTGACAACAGGCATCACGGTAGGGCAGTGGTTCAATATATGAGGGAGAGTCTCTTCCGCTTTCCCACACGCGTGACATATGGCAGGTTTTTAAGGGCGGCCATGGCTTGGTTTGGATTTCAAAGGAAGTAAGTTCAGGCGGGCCTTGTAGGCAAATGCACGGTTTGCGTGATCCAGGAGCTCCGGGCGCCAAGTCCAAGAATTCGAAAATTCGGACAGGCAGTGAGCACTGACCGTCTTGCTTTGGTCAGGTTTACATTCCCACTGTCTCCTCCACCACAAGTCATTGTGTTGGTGGAGGGTCGGCACCACTTTTTTTCTTAAGGGAGGGGTGATTTTGGAGCTCCCCGCGGTCAACTCGAGACCGCCATCCCGGCGAGCGGACCAACCTACATTTAAACGACGGGCAGCCGCTGGGACGCGGCTCCACAAGCTTTCGCCTGTTGGGCACGGTCGAGAACGGGCTCCTTCAGGAGGGGGTCCTTATTCAAGTAACTGGCCAGCTGGCTCGGGGTAGGATCTGGAGTGCCGAGCTTCAGACTGGCACAACGCCTAAGCTGCCCGAAAGCGACGGCAGAGACAATGTCATCAGGAGACGTTAGCATCTTGACGGCCTGGGCGATCGAAAGCATGTCGCTTTCAACCGCTGCTTTTGGCAGTCAATTAAATTCTCACATTTGTGGAAAGAAAACAACTATAGTCAAACTGGCAAATTCGCGGAGCGCGGTCCACCAATCCAGAGTATAAAAGCAAGTATTAACCGGCGATTCAATTCAATAATATCAAACCTCCATCTTTACACTCTGACTACAAAAAATACATATGCCTAATGCCTATACCACGTGAAAGTTAAGAGTAATTAAGCATTGATTTCAACAACCTAATTTTCGCGCAAAATCAACTTTACGACCGGTTTTGCGAACTTTGATCTTCCGCT
Organism: Aplidium turbinatum; assembly: GCF_918807975.1. Classification (NCBI taxonomy): domain Eukaryota; kingdom Metazoa; phylum Chordata; class Ascidiacea; order Aplousobranchia; family Polyclinidae; genus Aplidium; species Aplidium turbinatum. The sequence goes on from NC_137486.1 coordinate 945,817, forward strand.
TTGCAAGGCAACATTATAGAGTTACTTTGCGCTTTAGTCCAACGTAAGGTGGTTTCACTTTAACCTTCTTCTTCTTCGTTTGAACCTTCTTCGCCACTCCAGGGGTCGAGGGGCTCTGCCTTTTACCACCCTTGGGCAGTGGCGGCGACGCGGTCTAGATGTTTGGGCAGGTGTCGAGCAGCCATTGAATTGATTCGTCATCCAATTCGCGCACACCACGCACACCATTTGGCGCATGGTAGATAGCGCAGTTACAGATGGTGTGGTCTACGGTTTGTTCCTCCATGCCACACTCACAGATCGCTGATGGAGCCATCCTCCATTTGTGCATGTTGAAGCGGAATAGTCCGACGCCAGTACGCAGGCAGTTGAGCCGCACCCAGGTCTTCCTTGGCAAATGCATTCCGGTTGGGTGGTGGCTGGTGTCGGAGATGAAACTTTGGAGTCTTGAGGAGTTCTTCTTCCACTCCGAGCTCCATTGGTGGTCCGCCCAGGTAGCCGCACTGATGGATTGGTCTTCAGCAGTTTTCATCAGGAGTTGTGCGGCACATACAAATGGGTGTCTCGATTTCAGTCGCCGAGGTTTCTCGTTCACAGACTCATAGAGACTTGAGTAGAGCAAGTGGTTGGGGTTCGTAGCGCGGCGAGTAAGAGACAGGATGGCTTCTTCGCGACGAAGCTCAGCTGGTTGGCACGATACACAAGGCGTCATTTATGGCAGTGTCGATTAGATGGCAGTGGGCACTGCGGCTCCAGACAGGTGCACAGTATTCTGCTGGAGTGTGAACTAGCGCGATGGTGGCAATGCGCAAGGTATCAACTCCGGCTCCCCAGCCTGAGCCGGCCAGGCGCCTTAGCAAAGCTGTGCGTGTTGAGATCTTTTTGCGCAGTGACTCCAAATGTTGACGGTAAGTGAGCGACCTGTCCAGGACTACCCCTTGATATTTAGGGTTTGGGCAGAAGGGCAGGGTTTTTCCATTGGTGTTGATCTTGAGCTCACGCTTCGCTTCCCGGTTGTTTAAGTGGAAGGCTGTCGTCACTGTTTTGGTTTCGCTGAGCTTCAGTCTCCATCTCTGGAGGTATGCCGAAAGCGTCAACATGTCCTGGTTTAGAGTCCCTTCTAATGTTTCCCATTGATTCGACAAGTGTAGAATGGCCAAATCATCGGCATAGGCGTACTTTGTAGATACCGTGATTGGCAAGTCGTGGGTGTAGATGTTAAACAAAAGGGGGGCCAGGACAGATCCCTGAGGGACACCATTCTTAAGGCGTTGTAACCTACTTGAAGAAGAAGAAGACTTTAAACTGAATGAAAAAATTTCTACTTTCTGGCTTTCTTTCCTAATAAAAATCATTAATCAGCGCATTCGAAAAGGTTTTTCAGAATTTCGTTATTGCACGGAGAATCGGAGATGGCCATTTCTGTGGTAAACAACTTTACCTCTTCCTACATTTTCTCCGCTATTGTTTTTAAATACCGGCAGGTATTCTTGCTACTTGGTCGAGGAGTTGGAATTATGCAATTCATTATAATGCAACCGAAGACTTTGATTTATTACATGGCTCAGTTAAATAGGCGAAAACACTAAAAAGAAGAGGTTGTGATTTTCTTTTTAAAAGGGTCAGAACGAGCTTAAGGTCGGAACGAGCTTAAGAAAATACAGTTTTAACAATAATCAATAACCATTAGTTACGCAATATATTCTTATATAAATAACGTATTTCTGGAAAAGATTAAAAGATTATCGCTCATTTTTACTGTACTTTTTGGTTAATTAACTGCTATCGCAAATGAAGATTTTTATTAGAAATAAGGGTATCTGCTTGACTCGAAGACTCATGGTCTCTTCACAGATCCCCGTTGCTGGGAATTCTTACTATTATTACTGTATTTCTGTTTACTGTTTGTACCTACAACGAAATAATCCTATCAACAATGAGGTAATGTGATAAAACTTCTGTGTTAAAGAAATGTATTTTTTTACAAAACTAGTAAAACTAATTTTTTGCAAAACTAGAATTGTCAGATCTACAGTTAAAACGCGTGTGGCAATAAGTGGCAGATTTATTCGCTGTTGCTTAAAAACGTAATTCACTAGTTTTATCAAGGTGTACGCATTTGCAAATCCGTGCACGCATTAGGCCTTAGGCATTAGGCATTAGGACGAGCATTCATTTATGGTGAGCGAATGCGTGAGCAATAGCGATAATTACCATGACGTGAAACCACAAGTTGCAGGTTTGCAATGTTTTTGCACGATTATAGAGCAGTACTAGACGAACATATTTGAACAAAAACAAGACGAATTTTCCGCGTATTAAATGATCTAGAATAAAATTTTAAAAAAATCTATGCGCATTTGCCTGTTTGACTATAAACAAACTGCCACCAAGGACATGCACAGTTGAGAAAGAGCGATCTTCCTGACGTCAGCAAAATACGTGTCTATCGCTGTTAGTAGACAGTTAGTTTAGGTGTTTTCTTTCCACAAAGGTAAGAATTCAATTGACTGGCAAAACCAGCGGTTGAGAACTATGTGGCAAGAACTAGTGGTGCGGTACTGATGAGCTCAGCCTCATGGACGAAACACGTGTCTATTGCTGAGTTCTTGCTACACTTGACTGCCGAGAAACAGAACATTTTCACAATTGATGCAGAACAATACAATGGGGGTCAAAACTCATTTGCTTAAGTGTCAGGGCAGAAAATGCCTTTATCTGCTGAAGGAAAAACTAACCTAAAACTCAGATTAAAATAAACCTAAATATAGTGAACTGTTCATAGTAAAAAAAAAAAACGAAATGTAATCAGAAGAATTCAAATTAACAAACGAGCTCTGCAGCAAAAACGGATTCTTTTTGATGGCATAAGACTGGATCTATCTACTATTTAGTTGATCCAATTGATTTCAAAATACAAAAATTAAAAAAAATCAGTCAGGTTCAAAAACTCAAATAATTTTTGAATAAAGCTTTTGTCATGGTAAGGGCGGCTTTTTCAGTACCGTATCTGGAAGAGTACATTAGTACAAGCGAGAGAAAATACCAAAACATCATTAACCAGATAAATTTACTGTAAAAACTATATAAAACAACTTCTTAGCGGTTGCAAAGTTGCATAAGATTCATTCACGAAAAAAGTGTCTTTTCATTTTTTTTAAAAATTATGACTAACAAAAAAGTCTTTGTGCGAACAAAATGATTTTTCACAATCATAAAATATTTGTACAAAGAAAAAATATCTTTGTCTGAATATTCGTAAGTTTTGTTCAAAACAAAGACCATAGTATACTGTATAGTGATTTCCCTTACCACGAATTTTTTTTCATAAACACGAAATATTTTCTTCACCCACTTTTTAATTCTGAATATATATTTTTGATGGTAATCACTTCTAGCTACTTGTGTCAACTTTACAAAAAATTAATTTTAGCTGAAAACTGCAACAACTTTAAACATACTGACGAAAATCGTGATTGAGAGCAAGGATTTTGCGGTTTACGGAAAAATCCCTAGGCCTAATGCGTAATTGTGCAGTTGGGGAAATTCGTGGATACTACAAATCTTTCAATTGCATACGTTTATTGTTTATTTTGGAATAAATTTAATTATATCTGACATAGTTAGCTCCTGCAAACCTACTGATTATTTTCAGATAGTTTCATCTGAAAAAAACAAACAAACCTTGACAAACGATATTGGTCCATAGGACAATATAAATTACCACGGGATCCCTAATTTTCCTAATTCTTATTTGTTTAGTGAAGAAATTTCAATCCAAATATTTTAAAGACCTGGGAACACAATAGAACACAATAGTCGACATACGAAATTTATTAAAGAAATTAAAATCAACAACACAGCAGAAGAAACACGAAAACAACACTGACAAGGTATTCAAATATCTTGACTCGCTCTGCGTTACTAAAACTATATCAAACTAACTAACTCTATCAGGCTTAAACAACCATAGATGTGAAGCCAGGTCTTCCATGAGAAATTAAAAAAAGCTAACCAGTAACCACTCGCCTATCTCTCTTGCTAACGAATTTACACCAGCTTGCAATATGCAAACATTTGTAAATTTGCCTGGACCGGCTTTGAACACCCCCACACTAGCCTGTATAATATACATGTTTAAAACCCATTTATGCCTAGCGTCCTATATGTAGGACACCTACTCAAATTAAAAATTTTCTTTGCACGTTCAGTTTTTACATTTATACGAATATATTTATGAGTATTTTTGCAGCATATATCACCACTTTTTTCAAAAATTGCTTTTTAGGTTGAGGCTTGACATCATTTTCAATTTTCCAGATATTGCTAAGTCTGAAATTTTGAAGGTGCATGCCGAATTATAATATTAAATCCGCATATGCAAATAAGCTTCCAAATATATTTGTCAATGTCTTTATTTGTTATGTATCAACATATTTTACAGCAAATGTTTAAATTTAATTGGCAGAAAAGATTTTGAGAAAATTGGTTCAAAAGATTGGTGTCCTATAGAAATGTTGCTAGGCACACACGTATTAGCAACAGAGGCAATCCATTCCCATGCATCAAGCGGTATCAAACAGCGATTCCCTACAATTTCTAGGCTAACAATAACATATTTATCGTAATTTACTGAAATTTTCAGTGTTCTCTTGGCGTTTTTACATGCGCATCGTGACGTAAGCGAAGTAAGTAAGGGTCTGGTAAGTACGAAGTAGTTTAGGCCTTGGAGGAAACCTTGTCAGCAATTTTGCTGATGTCCTCGCCAGCTACGGCAGAAATTTTTTCCACTTGTGCTACAACAACTTTTTCAGTAGTGTGAAATTGGCTACGGCGGTGGAGGACAAAATTAGTGAAAGCAACAGGCACAATTCGTGAAAACAAAACCGAAAAATGTCCGCTGATCGCTAAAGATGCTCTGAAAAAACCAGGAAGAGGCAAGTTCGATTTTAGAACCGATACTGACAACGGCGTGCTGGTTTGCGAATGGAATGACAACAGTGTGGTAAATTTATGCTCAAATACAGTTGGAGTTTACCCAACTTCTCAAGCCTCTCGATATTCATCCTCTGAAAAGAAGCGTGTGCACTGTGCAAATTGAACAACCTTGATTGATCGAGCTCTATAACGAACATATGGGGAGGTAACGTTGATAGAATGGACCAGAACATTTCAAACTATCGCATCGCAATGAAAGGTAAAACATGTTATTCGTGTTTGATTTCATACATGCTCGATATTTCTGTCAACAATGCATGGCAACTGCAAGAAATTTGCAATAGAGGCAATTCAATGGATTTGCTTTCTTTTCGAAGATAGGTTATATTGCCAGAATATACTTGTCACAACATCGAAAGCCACCTCAACAAGGAAAGCGGGGCAGACCAAAAAAGGTTTTATCCGATGTACGTTACCATGCCTAGGCTATGAGCATTGGGTGCTAGCCCAGGACAAACAAACTCGATGTCATGCAATAACTACTACAAGATGCGAAAAATGTGATGTCAGTCTGCATGTCAAATGCTTCAAGCAATATCATATTCTGCAATGACTTGTTTCAGTGATGTGTTGCTTTGCTACTTTTCATCTTCGTATTTTGAGAACTTTCATTTCAATAAAATGCTCGATGACAAGACATTTCCCATTTATCACTTTGAGCGATAACGAATAGGCTTATGCATTATACGCACAAGAAACTTGCGAAACTTGATAACGGATTTACCTAGCGTCCTATATGTAGTACGGTCTTTTTCTGGTACTAACATAATTAAGAAAAAATTAATTGTGAAATGTTTTTTTAGGTCATGATTATGCATTATTTAAATTTTCACAAAATTTTTTTAAGGACTTTCACTTTCGGCACAAATGGGTTAAATAAGTTTCTACATTCTCCAATGCATATATCTGAATTATATCTGCATCCTATGCAAAGGCTACTGTTCATTACTAGGGCCCGCAAAAGTCAATAAAGTCAAAAAATTTTAAGGACCTTGTCTATCCATGAATCAAAAAACAAAGTTGTTTTTAGCACCTAGGGGCCTGTTTCTAACAAGTTTATAGGTCAAAATAAAGTCAAAATTGACAATAAAGTCAAAATTTGTATTGTAAATTGCAAGCATTGTAAATCAGGAACTGCAACAATTAAACCATATTAACCAATAAAAGCAGGAAATATGTCACAATTCCCCAGCAGTAACTATTATCGCAAATTGTCCATTGTGTAGTCATTGCTACGTATTTAAATAATTTTTATAAAAAAAACTCCCTCTTCACAAACGTGGTCTTTTCGAAGATCAACAATTTGGATTTAGTAGGAATAGCCTACTGACATTCTGTAATACAAAAATGCCTAAGCAAGCTAAATCGTTTTCAGCAAATGTTAGTCAGATTTGTGGAGATTTTCCTACCGCTAAAAAACACAACGCACTGTTTATAATCCATAAAACACCTTGACTTTTCGACAAAATATTACGTTTGGGTCTGAAATCAAAAAATATTATGTTTGGGTAACTGGTATCAATTCAAAGAAGAACTGTACCCTCTACAAATAAGCAATTTCGTTAGGTCAAAATAGTCAAAAAAAATTTTTTTAGGTTAAAATAAAAATGGCCCTACCGGTATCGGCCTCAAAAATTAATTACACTTCCTTACCTCTTCCATGACCAGATCAAGCAATCTTCTTACCTGTGCCATTTCAGTTTTTGAGTTTAAATAAACATTAGCCTGTTTATTTTGAAATTCGTGTTTCAGGTTATTTCACTAAATATTCGTGGTTAGGGAAATCACTATACCGATTCACGAATATTCATGTTCGTATGAAGAGCATGATATGTGGCCACTGGAAGGTGATGATGATTTTATGTCATTTGCTGACCTATGCAGGTGACCTGCAAGTCAAAGCAAAACAACTGATTGCCGTCCCTTTTTGTGGCTTTGGTGAGTGCGAAATTATCTAGCTGGATAGATCAAGACAATTCTCACTTTATGCAATCCACAGTGTCTCGAATGATGGCTCGACTGGTGGAGGTTAGTGAAGCTTCATGGAAGAAGATGATGGCCGAACGCTTCACCTGCTCATTCCAAGAGCAGAGAAAATTGAGAAACATCTGTGTAAATGAATGCCATGCAACAATTAGTTCATGTTGAGTAAAATTGGGTAAAGGCAACAAAGTCAATGTTACAAAAATTCAAGAAACAAAATTAGAGCTCGACGGTCAGCCAATATTTATCGGCCGATATCAGGAGTAGCCGATGTATTGTATCGGCTATTTTTCGCCGATAAAAATCTTCTGATAAAAATCGGCCAGCAATAGCACACTCAAAACCAGTCATACATGCCTTTAGAAGAAACACAAGTTGCTCAAATGCGCATTTAAACTCTCTCGTTTAAATCACGTGTAAGCGGCTGCACACAATCTATTTTTGCATGCAGCTCATGGGTATGCTTTTGAATGTCTTGTTTTGTGCACGTGGAAGGGCGCTTTCCTAGCTGCCTATTTAATTGGTGCTACCTGGTTGTGATTCTGTTTATCGGGCCAGTGGCGGTGACACCGGTCTTTGTGCGAATCCTAGCAGAAACTCCTGTTGTGTTGGACTGATTTACGATGACAAAAGATGTTCTCTTCTTGGTATGAATGCTGAGAAACTATGTTTTTTGAAACTGTTGAACTTTGATTATTGAATTGAACCCAAAACAGTAGGCTATTGCATTTGGTTGTTCCTTTTTCGTTTGGTGTTTTTTGTGATTAGTGTTAAGAATGATTTTTCCATTACAGCAACCAATGCATAAACTTTCTTGGACTGGTTTGTTGCTTAATAACTTTGTTGGTAACAAATTTATCGTAGTTGATATATATTGGTTGAAATATATCGGCATCGGCCTGAAAAAGTGATATTGGTCGAGCTCTAAACAAAATACAGACAAAACCAAATATAAAATAATCACATTGTATTGCATTTGCAGAGTTTTCTAACGTGTTTATGGGGGAGCAGCTGACTCAAAGACTATATGTCACTTTGCTGTTTCCTGTCGTCTGTTGTATCACATCTGTGATCGCAGTGTACTGTATGATATTGCAATGTGCGGCTGTGCGCGAATAAAAACATGATTATTATTATTTATGTAATATGTGTGATTATCCAAATCAGATTATTCAATTATGTTACGTCGGGAGGTGCAGAAATCAAATCAAAAATATTCAAAAAAAAAGATTTATGCATTTAACTAGCATGCAATTCTTGACCTATTAGTTGGTGCTGAAAGTTGGATCCTAACAAAAGCTGTTACGCAAGAGCAAGTCAACATTAGCTGGAAGCAGCACTTCAATAATAAAAACTTTTACAGTGACCTGGCAACTCTCACTGACATAATCATAATACGAAGACATCATCAGCAGGTCATTGCTTTAGAAGTCAACAAGAAATTAGGAACATATTCATTTTTTGGAATCCAAACTTGGCATTAAAAATGAGGGCCAAGCAAAAACCTTTCTCCACAAATTAGGGAAGGACACTAAAGTGCAGAAACATGAACTGTCTAATTTGGTAAGGAACACAAATGATTGGAAAAACTATGTTAGTGGTGCCCAAGTATAATTGGATGACAATGATATGATAATTTGAAAATACCACTATACCAAAATACCAATACCCTTTTACCACTATCCCAATTTATAAGGTTATAAAAAAGTTAACACAAACTGAACTAACCGCTGCAGATCTCTTTGTCGACAAAAGAACTTTCAAGTTTTCTGGCACCTGCAAACAGGCGACCGTGCAGAGTTCTATAGTGACAGCCACAAGGTTGAGAAAGTGAGGTGGGGTTTGGGTCTTGTGATTGGTTGCATTAGTTAAGCACTGCAATATGGATCCTGGACCGGTGATCAGTTTAAAGCCTCCAGCAGTACGAAAAAGTGTCCTTGACCTCTCTGAAAGAAAAGGTAGCATGAATCAATAAAAACACGACTATTTTATAAGCAACTTTATGGATAAAAACCTCACCAAGGGTAATGTATTCCTCAGCTACCAAAAGAACAAGGTGGATTTCGGCATGGACACTGTAAGACTCATCAAGCAGTCAAGCTGACCGAGGATATTGAGGAAAGTTTCGAGAAGGGCAGCAAAGCAGGAGTAATCTTGGTGGATCTCACTGCTGCCTAGTGAGATGACACTGTGACAGATGACACTGCCGACAGATGACAGTGTGACAGATGACAGCGTGACAGATGACAGCGTGACAGATGACAGCGTGACAGATGACAGCGTGACAGATGACAGCGTGACAGATGACAGCGTGACAGCGTGACAGATGACAGCGTGACAGATGACAGCGTGACAGATGACAGCGTGACAGATGACAGCGTGACAGTGTGACAGATGACAGTGTGACAGATGACAGTGTGACAGATGACAGTGTGACAGATGACAGTGTGACAGATGACAGTGTGACAGATGACAGTGTGACAGATGACAGTGTGACAGATGACAGTGTGACAGCGTGACAGATGACAGCGTGACAGCGTGACAGCGTGACAGATGACAGCGTGACAGATGACAGCGTGACAGATGACAGTGTGACAGATGACAGTGTGACAGATGACAGTGTGACAGATGACAGTGTGACAGATGACAGTGTGACAGATGACAGTGTGACAGATGACAGTGTGACAGATGACAGTGTGACAGATGACAGTGTGACAGATGACAGTGTGACAGATGACAGTGTGACAGATGACAGTGTGACAGATGACAGTGTGACAGATGACAGTGTGACAGATGACAGTGTGACAGATGACAGTGTGACAGATGACAGTGTGACAGATGACAGTGTGACAGATGACAGTGTGACAGATGACAGTGTGACAGATGACAGTGTGACAGATGACAGTGTGACAGATGACAGTGTGACAGTGTGACAGATGACAGTGTGACAGATGACAGTGTGACAGATGACAGTGTGACAGATGACAGTGTGACAGATGACAGTGTGACAGATGACAGTGTGACAGATGACAGTGTGACAGTGTGACAGTGTGACAGATGACAGTGTGACAGATGACAGTGTGACAGATGACAGTGTGACAGATGACAGTGTGACAGATGACAGTGTGACAGATGACAGTGTGACAGATGACAGTATGACAGTGTGACAGTGTGACAGATGACAGTGTGACAGATGACAGTGTGACAGATGACAGTGTGACAGATGACAGTGTGACAGATGACAGTGTGACAGATGACAGTGTGACAGTGTGACAGATGACAGTGTGACAGATGACAGTGTGACAGATGACAGTGTGACAGATGACAGTGTGACAGATGACAGTGTGACAGATGACAGTGTGACAGATGACAGTGTGACAGTGTGACAGTGTGACAGATGACAGTGTGACAGATGACAGTGTGACAGATGACAGTGTGACAGATGACAGTGTGACAGATGACAGTGTGACAGATGACAGTGTGACAGATGACAGTGTGACAGATGACAGTGTGACAGATGACAGTGTGACAGATGACAGTGTGACAGATGACAGTGTGACAGATGACAGTGTGACAGATGACAGTGTGACAGATGACAGTGTGACAGTGTGACAGATGACAGTGTGACAGATGACAGTGTGACAGATGACAGTGTGACAGATGACAGTGTGACAGATGACAGTGTGACAGATGACAGTGTGACAGATGACAGTGTGACAGTGTGACAGTGTGACAGATGACAGTGTGACAGACGACAGTGTGACAGACGACAGTGTGACAGACGACAGTGTGACAGACGACAGTGTGACAGACGACAGTGTGACAGATGACAGTGTGACAGATGACAGTGTGACAGATGACAGTGTGACAGATGACAGTGTGACAAATGGCAGTGTGACAGATGACAGTGTGACAGATGAAACTATGACAGATGACACTGTGAAAGATGACACTGCATAGTGATGACACTGTGTGGCACCAAGAGCTAACCGTAAAGCTCCTCCGCATGATCCCACACAAAAAGGTAGTGCAATTTCTCACAAACATTCTGGAAAATTGGACCTTTTCGCTGAAGACGAGTGACGGGCAGTGCAGCCAACCCCGCCGCTTAAGAAACGGTGTTCCATAAGGATCATGCTTATCAACCCTCCTATTTAACATTTGCATCAGTGACAAGCCAGAGACTATGTCACGCCAGTACGGCTATGCTGATGATCTGGCACTACTCCATTCTGACAAGTATTGGCATGTGGTAGAGTAAGAACAATTACAGATGACATGGCCCAAATCGCAGACTACCTGAAGCTGTGTATGCTGATACTAAGCCTGGCAAAAACCACTGTCACACCTGTTCATCTTTGCAACATGGAATCTATGCGCCAATTGTCAGTCTCTCTCAATGGAAACCCACTCCCACACAACCCATGCCCAACCTACCAAGGAATGAAGCTCGACCGACAGAATTAACCTACAAACACCATGCTGAAGCCCTCAATGCCAAGCTATCAGCAGGCATCAACTTGCTGAGATGCCTAGCTGGAACATCCTGGGGTACTAGCTAGTACATCCACACTCCGTACCAGTGCTCTTGCACTTGTTTACAGCACCTCCGAATATGCTTTCCCCGCTTGGTGCTGCAGCGTAAACACTAGCAAAATTGACACTACCATCAACACCATCATGAGAATAATCACTGGTTGCCTGCTTTCAACTCCCACTGACTTTCTGCCGGCACTATCAAGCATCGCCCCAGGTAGACTTTGTAGGGAAAACCACATACGCAGTATGGCCCTACAAGCTATGTCAAGGGATACCACATACGCAGTATGGCCCTACAAGCTATGTCAAGGGATGACCACCTCCTCAACCAGATTGTCTGGAGCATAAGCGCCGACTTTTATTTTTGCACGGGGTGGCGGATAGCACAATATGGCAACCTAAAAACTTAGCCAAGGGAATTCGCTCTCCCACGATTTTTGATAGCTTCTCCCTTCAACAGCGATTATCCTGCTCGTGCTCAGTTCTTCCACCTCCTTGACCGTGCTAACACCTTTTGGCAGTGGCACACTTTCGTTTCGTTCAGGCGTTTGGTAACTTTCATGCTGGCTGAAATCCTGACTAGACTCAACAAAAAATGACTCAATGGAGGGCTGCAATTTTGAACACTTTTTCGGTGGCATCTTTAAGCTGAATAAAACTGGATGTCGGCGAAAACTTTTACTGGACTTTTCGTAATTTTTTCCATGATGTAACAAGCAACTCCTATGTCAGACCAATAAATTCCCGCCTCAGACTTTTACTGGACGACTTTTCGTAATCTTTTCTATGATCTAACAAGCAACTCCCATGTCAGACCAATAAATTCCCGCCTCACAGTTTGTCACGCATTGACACGCAATATTACTGCATGAAGTAGATAACAAAGTAGAAATTAAAGCATGAAGTAGATGACAGTAGGCTACACTCCAATTGAAATCGGAAAATAATTCAAAATGCAAAATCTTGAGTAATTGAAAAAGGTTGCTTTTATTATTGGGAATTGGCAGGGAGTGTAGCTTTCCTCGAATAGAATCATGTAAACGTGTAAATTTGCAGAACGTTAAAACTGCTACTTTACTAAGTGCACTTTTTAAATGAAACTCAAAAAGTTTCGAAAATTGCATTTTTTTAATGAAATTTGAAAATATATATTCATTTAGGGGGTGGAGCTATCAATCATCGAGATAATTTTATTTTCAAGTATTTTATAGCTGTCATAATTTATAGCAATATTATAAGCAGTTTAAAAATTGTCAAAAAAAATTTTTGAGGGAGGCAATGGAAATATCGTATTTTATTGATTAATAAATCCCATTGTAAACCTAACAAATATAACAATGACTTATGACAAATAAAACGATCGCAACAACAAGGAAAAAACTCGTAGCCACGTGTTGCTTAATCTTCACGCAGCTTGCTTGATGTTACGCGAGTATCATGCTTGTGACAAAAACAATCATTTTCTTCGCAATCCTGTATTGGTTTACCTCTTGCTTTACGTTGACTTGAAGCGAAAACCAATAATCAAAAAAAAGATTGAAACGTCCGTTCAAATGACATTTATTTGCAGTAAGTGATGTAACCTAAACGGAGTGGCTGCCACCCCGTAACCCCGTAAGTCGGCGCCAGTGGTCTGGAGTGGCCGTTTCAACAGCAACATGTTCCAATGGGCCCTCACCGACTCACCATCTTGTGCATGTGGCTCACATTCTCAGAGTGCACACCACATTATCTGGTGTGCAGAATTGAGATTGTCCTGTATATCGACCCCAGGACAGATATGTGGACCGCACAACGCTTGATGAAAGCACAATCCATTGGATGCTGCGCCTGGATGTTACAACGTGATCTGCGGCGGCCTCAAACGCAACAAGAAGAAGGGCGATGTACAAAAATTACAAGCATCAGCAACATAAGCACAAAAGTTTCTGATAGTGATAGATTACAAACACAAATCATTACTCTTAAACATCAATATGTTTTTGAGTTTTCAGATTTTGTGGAATCACTTTGTAATTGACTTTGAAGTGATGAAAAACATGATGCCATAACAATGATATGATGAATCAAAAATTTAAGACCATTTGTGATGGTTGTTTACTTTTAGAAAATGTAGATAAAATATCGAAGTATAAACCACTCTACCATCAATAAGCTGGGAGTGCAGGGTTCGGATCCCCCCAGCATAGTACATCATATTACTGGTTGTTTCCAGTGTTTCTTCATTCAGCCAGGTCTGGATAGAGTTAATGAGGCTTGGAATGCTCATTGAGCTCCTCTTCTCTTGTAAGTAGATCTGGACAGATTCTTCAAGTTCGTGTGTATGTTTGTCACCTTCCAGTCTCACAAGGAAATCTGTTCGGTAAAAAAGATCAAACAAAAACTCAAACTAAAAAAACAGAATAACTCAATTGTCGGTGCCAGATAATTACACCAAAGGACAATAGACCTTCTATCATCCTTGTTTTAGTCTTGTCAAGTTCCACAACTTTTTTAAATTCTTCAGCAGCCTTGTCGTATTTGTGAAGCTTTTGCAAAGATTTTGCTTTCAGTACAAGCGCCTTGATCCAAAACTTGTCAATCTGCAACGATAAAGAATGTTTGTTTGAAAATGAATATTACCTTAGTTGCAGCGAGAGTTAAATGCTCTTCAAAAGTAAGTACAATTATTATCACACCAACACTTCTGTGAACTTAAAATGCAACTTTCTCACATAACTTCTCTTTCACCAAGAAACCTTGCACTATTTCCCGATCACCACCTATGAACAGTCAACCTCTTTGTTGCTTATCTTAATTTACTTTTAGTTTGTTTATTTCTTTTTTTCAAGTCATTTCTTTCGTTGCATATAGTCTATTATGATGAGTATTATATGGAGTATTATGATGTTCTTTCAAGTCCAATTGGTGAAATCTACAGTCTAGTAGACTGATACAGGTTAATTTATCAATAAAAAAGTAGACAGTACCACACTAAATTGACAAATTCAAGTTCTTTTAGTTTAAATTTATAAAACTTGAATTTTCCAATCTCAGTGTGATACGCTTTCCTGTTTTTGATTATTTTATAAGTACGCTACGCATTCTTTTGGATCATTGGTGAAGTCAAACAAGGATTTTAATAAAAAAATTAGTGATGCAGTTTTATTTTGGTAACTTATCAATGTCTTGATTATTTATTAAATGTATAAGTTCAGTCCTTCAGACTAGCTCAAACTCAACAATATAAGCTCTACGAGAATCAAAGGTAACTGAATCAAAAGGTGTTGAACAGATCACATGATGTGGTAGAAAGGCAAGGTAGGAATATTTTTTGAATAGAGAGCAAGAAAGATGAGCCGCAAGCATACAATTGTCTGCTCAAAGGCTATTTCTTGATTATTTCAAATATTTGTAACAAATATAACATTATATAACATTGTAATAAATATTTCAGAGAAGCAAAGAGAGCAAGAAAGATGAGCCGCAAGCATACAATTGTCTGTTCAAAGGTTATTTCTTAATTATTTCAAATATTTATAACAAATAAACATTATATAACATTATAACAAATATTTCAGAGAAGCAAAAGTAAAAATTTTGTTCCAACATTAAAATTTTAGACAGATTGTTGGTGCATAAAACGGTTGTTGTTTTTTTATTTCTCTTTTTATTTTTAAAAACATGTTTTTTGCAGACAAAGCACAAAAAATGACTCACATCTCTGCGCTCTACTTAACCAATTTGCAAAAAGAAATTTGATGCCCCAGTGCTCACTGCCACAACATTGACACTGCCTTCAACAGTGCTCTGCCCACAGTGACTGGATGCCTAGCCCACATCATTGGACAATCTTCCCATTCTTGCTGGCATCCAACCCGCTGAGCTTCATCGGGAAGAAGCCACTCTGTCTCTCGGCCATCAGGCATTAGAGCCCAACCATCTTCTCCATTCCAGGATCTCTACTGCCCTAAGGGAGCACCCTCATTGACTGAAATCAAGACACCTATTTGTACCAGCCACTCAACTTCTGATGAATAAAGGTGATGTATAAAACATCTCGGCAGCTAATGACGGACCATAAATGGAACTACCAATAGAAGTCAAACACCACCAGACTCTATTTGTTCATCCCCGATGCCAACACTCGTCCCACCGGCCTGACACTACAAAGATGGACATGGGTGCACCTCAACTGTCTTCGTACGGGCATCAGGCTTTTCTGTTCAACCATGTAGCAATGGAGAATGTCTTCTTTCTCCACTTATGATTGTGGTGCTGAGGAACAAACCGCAGACCACAGCATCAACAACTGAACCATCTTTAAGCCACCTAATGGAGTGGAAGGTTTAAATGTCTTAGATAACACTGGCCAACAAAAAAAAACTTTTTTCCGAGTGCTCAAGATATTTTAACGGTTTCTGGGCAATTTTGGGCCACTGAATCCGAAAATAACATCAGTTTCTTTGAATTGGCTCCAGTTTTTGAGATATCGATATTTTCAAATTTTGGCTAGATGACCAAGATAAGCCATGGGCAGTGGGCACCTCATACTGTCTGCAAAGCATGTGTAGAAAGCCCGAGAAAGTGGACTAAACGTACATTTAAAAATCTTAATTTTGGTGTACCAATGGTTTAGAGAGAACCAAAAAGCCATTTCAATGACTGCTACAAAAAAGATCACACAGGGGTTCACTTCACAGTGTAGAGTTAGAATCTACAGTGTGAAGTAAGCAACAATCATGCTGCTAAAAGCGAAACTCAATCAATTGCACTACAGGGGTTCAATCGTCGCAAGAAAAGCACATGGAATTACCCAGATTTAGAATCTGCTCGACGACCTGTGCCTCACTCATGCAAGTGCCTGAATTTAGTGATTCACTTGACATAGCCATGTGATCTGATGAGTTTCATAAAGAGGTAGAAAGCTCTGCAAGTGACAGCAATGGAAATGTGTTTGAAAGTAGTTCAGCTATGGTTGGTTGGTTGTATTCAGCTATTCCAGAGATATTTAAACAGGAGGAGCTGAGTGATCTCATCAGGGATCTCAAGCTATCCAAATAAGCAGCAGAATTTTGGCATCCCGACTCAAAGACAAAAACTGTCTTGGAACCGGAGCTTCCATAATATTTTACTGTGCTAGAGAAAAAGAATTGCTTTCATAGTTTTGCCAGCAAGATGAATTTGTTTACTGCAAAGACATCGCAGGGCTTCTGCTGTAAATGAAAGTAGCCTACCACATTATAAAACTCAAGAGTGGCGCTTGATCATAGATAGTTCAAAAAGAAGTTTAAAGTGTGTAGGCTATTGTTACATAATGGTAACAGATATGCATCTCTCTCAATTGGCCATTCAACAAAACTAAAAGAAAAGTACAATAACATTAAAACAATATTACAGAAACTGGATTACGACTCTCAGCAATGATTAATTTGTGTAGACTTGAATATGGTATTTTTTTGCTTGGCCAGGAAAGCGGCTATACGAAATATCCATGTTTCATCTGCTTGTGGGACAGCCATGCTCGTAATAATCACTGAGTTAAAAAAGAGTGGCCACCTACAGATTCCGTGAGAGTTGGTGAAGCTAACATCATCAATGCACCCTCAGTTGCCAGAGAGAAAATCATTATTCCACCACTACACATCAAACTTGGTTTGATGAAGATGTTTATGAAAGCCTTGCCTATGACTGGCGACTGCGTCGGTTGTATTTGCAGAGCATGTCCTGCTTTGACCATCGAAAACCTGAAAGCAGGCATTTTTGATGGCCCTCAGATCCGCAAACTCATAAAAGATGCACGTTTTTTGCAGTTTATGACAGACAAGGAGTCTGTTGCATGGCAATCGTTTCTTTTAGTCACACAGAAATTCCTTGGAAACAAAAAAGCTGAAAATTACCAAGAATTGGTGGAAGATATCAGGGATATCTAAAGAAGGGGATACAAAGGCTCAGAGTGATTGCCTTATGCTCATGACACCAGAAGGGCGGTAGTTGGTACCGCGTTAAACACGCGGTTCTTTTTTAAATTGTAGAAAGTTTTGTAGCGCAGCTGGTACACTCAGCTACACAAGACAGTCAGCAAGTGTTATGTAGAACATATTTAAAAAATAGCCTACTTGTTTGAAAAGACAGTTGAAAGGTTACCAGTTAGCTGTTTTTTTGACAAAACCTTTGCTGTTGGCTCGGTGTAAAGCAAGTATAGCCTACGGCCTACGGGTAGTTGAATTATCAAGTAATTATGAGCATTCATTGAATATTCATACCTGGTGGTAATAGTGCAATGCAGGTTGTCATAACAAAGTTTATTTAATTACTATAGGTTCCAATTGTTATTTTACCATAAACAGAGATTATAATTATTTATGATAAATAGAAACCCTTCTATTGTCAGACGTAATAAAAGTCTTCATATCCCCTTCTCTAGATATCCCTGGGAAGATATGCTTTCCAAGTTCAAAGATTTAGGTGTGAAGATGAGTATCAAGGTTCACTATCTCTTCAGCCACTTAGATCGTTTTCCTGCAAACCTTGGTGACCTAAGTGAAGAGCACGAAGAAAGGTTCCACCTGGACATGAAGGTCATAGAAGAGCGGTGCCAGGGCAGGTGTGATGCCCACATTATGGCTGACTACTGTTGGCGTCTCCAACGTGACTGTTTGGCCACATCACATTCAGAAAGTCTTACAAAAGAAAATTTGTAAACATCGACTAATCTTTTCGCATCACATGATTGATTAATGTACTTTAACAATTTACGAAATGTAAGTTACTTCGATTGTTACTAAAAGTAGTGTTTGTGCTTTGACGCCACCTGTTTTTGCAAACGAAAATCTGTTGTTTACACTGCTAATATTGCTTAATTTTTGCTTGATTTTCACATAAAACATGATTTGCCTATAAGACTCTCTGCAACAACAATAGTCATATTTCACAGAATCGCATCAAAAATGTAAGGATAAGATATGAAAATGCTTGTAAAAGACAGACAAGGTCTCATCAAAGTTATACCATAAAGAAAATACCAATGTCAAAATTTGCATAGTTTAGCACTTTTTTGGAGTACAACCATGGAATATCTCATAAACTAGAGCCAATTTGTAAAAACCAAGGATTCAGCGGCATCAAAATATCGCAAAACCGTTAACACTTTCTTGGCACCAAAATGTGTGTTGACCAGTGCAATGAAAAAAAGGACTGGCTGCTCTCTAGTAGCCTTCCAGCTTAGTCCGGGTACATCGTGAATCTGGGGTAGTAAAAGGATAGACCCTTGGTTCCAGAGGTTCACACGACTACTACTACCTTTCTACCTTTTACCTGTGTCCTCGCCGATAGATATATTTCATTCTTTCTTTCAATCTCAGTTTCTCAACCTTTCATGCCTTTTCCCTTGCCTTTTCATGCATTGCATTTGAAATCGGGGTGTGCACTTGAGCAACGCACGTTAAGGACTGCTCTCCATTCAGCTGCATCTAATAAATGGCAATAATTCCATGGCAACAAGACTTCAACAATCGGAAACATCACTCTGTCAATCTCGGTGACCGGGCCTGCGTCAGTGATTCAATACCTCTACAAAGTATGCGAAACTGCCAGGATTAAGATCTGCAAGAAGCTTTCCCAGTCCGAGGATAAAGATTCAATCAATCAATCAAATCACTCGTTTTGCTTTATGTCTGTAATCTACGCACTCTGCTTTTGCTTTGTCACTTTTCTCTTTTCTCTATTTATGGTACTTTACTTTCTTTTCTTTCAGAACTTTCTTGACCGCATCATTATTCTACCGTTTTACTTTTACGAAAACCCTTTGATACTCCATATTATTCCTCTTTCATGATGTTTGCCACTCTTCTATTGATCTCATCCCATTCCACATCATCAGTGAGCACTGAGCAGGCTCCTTGCCTTATCCTTAGTTCTTTTGAATATTCGACTCTTTCAACTTCCATGTTTTGATCATCTTAACCAATCCTTTTCGCTGTTGACGATTATTTTCAACATGAACATGGACTCTGCCAACCCAATAGATTGTGATATGTGGAAAGACTTCGTTCTCGACAGACAAGCCACACCCTCGACATGAGGATTAATTCATGGCCTGCATGATCCAAATTGGTTGATGATTGTGATGAACAGAGATCATACAAAAAGAATAGCTTAGATGGTGGCCGGTTATGAACCACCCCGTAAGCGACAAACATACCAGAGGGCAGACAAGCACATTCCAATCTTAGTAAATCGATTTCTTGGCAGTGATCAACACAACAGCCTTCCCAAACAATATGGGAATTAAGAGGAATTTTAAAATGGATCCTTAAACAAGTAGACTAGAATGGTCCTGATTTGCCAACTTTAAAATTGCTAGACATTCAGTCTAATGGTTCCAAACTGGCTAAAATAAAAAATCTCCATTTTTTTAATTAATCGAAATTTAAAGTATGCTCAAAGACTCTAAAATTTTCCCACAACTGACCTAACTTAAGTTTGAAATAACAAGGAGGCATGGCTGCACTCTGCACCATGTTTAGTCTGCTGAGTAGTGAACTTTGTCGCAGCCTGGTTAACACCTTCAATTAAAAAGTTGGACGATCTTATCACAGCATGGTAGAGCTAAATAGTGAATGGAAATACTAAGAAAGGGAATCCAGAAGAGAAAACCAAATTTGTTCAATAATTATCATGGCAATGACGGTCACGAGAAACATAGGTTTGTTGACTGCTCAACGGGAACCTGGTAGGAGACTAGACAGGAAGCTGAAGATTGAAGAAGACTGAAATAAAGAGGAGAATCGTTATAGACAAAGCCAGAAGGGAGTTGTTTAAAAAAAGTTGAACTAGAGAGCAGTTGTTTCACAGCTAAAAAGAAAAGTATACTTTTTAGATGTATTTTTGGGCGTAGAATCCAAAAATCGAGTGCTTACACGCCCAAAACTAGACATTTTTGAGATATTAGCAATTTTTAATGTTTGTGGGCTACTTCCGTTTTTTATTTTCTAATTTTTTATTTTACCAATTTGTTATAGAAGACAGCTTCTTAGTCCAAAAATTGAAATTGGTCAAATTCTGCTTTTGAGCAACTGTAACAGTTTTTGTGTTTTTAAAATATGAAACTGTAAAAAAATACAATCTGAAATACAAGATTTAGTTAGATAATGTTAAAATCATCATTCTGACTTTCACTGTCATCTGAATCGTCAGATAAATTCAAATCCTCATTGGTCGCGACCCCGCAAGGGGTTCGGAATGGCCCGTTTCGACGAGTCCAATTCGGCTAATCCGATTTAGCTAGTCCGATTCGGCGAGTTCCCTATTCGGCGAGTTTTTGAAATTTTATTTTTGAAAGGGAATTATCAGGTATCGTAGCCTAATTGTTTTCACATCGTTTTAACGTCGCCGAACGTGCAGAAAGGAATAAAAATAAAATGTTTGAACTATTAAATTAAAATTCGTCATGTCAGTTGAGTTGTTTTTATTTCTGACCATCATATCAAAAACAATACACGTCAACATAGCAAAGGTAGAAACAACAAAACGCGAACGTTAAAACGTGCTTGTGACCGAAGTAAGTTATTGAGTTGAAAGAAATTTGGCACGGTTGCAACACCTTCAGAAAAATTTAAGATGTAAAGGGAAAATAAAAAAAAGAAAATGTTACAAAAAAAATTCATGTTTATATCTATAAGTGAGTACCGGTACTTTTGAATAGTTAAAATGATTAGTTTGGATCAACAAATCTGTGGCCTACAGCTTGGATTAAAAGGAAATTATCGGGTACCGTAGCCTAGTTATCCCTACCAGCAAAAATTTGTTCCAAGGACCCAGTTAGCCTAAAGCCTGGTCTACACTACAAAATATTTTGAGCTGAGCGTGGCGCATTCTTTGTTTATTTAACACAAAGCTTCACTCGGCGACAGAGCCGTCGTCGGCCTGAAAATGTCTGGTCATCGCGAGCTTTTTTTACGCTCTGGAGAGATTCGCTTGACCAAGGTTCTGGCTCAAAATTTAGTTTGAGCTCAGGTCTTGGCATTTTGTAGGACTTTGGTGGAAAGGCAGTTTCAGTTTTCTGGAAAGATGGTACTCTGTTTCAGTTAATAGGTTAGTTGGTGTGTGTAGATAAAAATTAAAAGGTTAGGTTTTAAAAAAGTCTTACATAGGCCTACTTAGCTGTTAGTTTGGTTAAGGTGGCACTTCACTAGGCTTTTGGTACGATTAAAGTTGGCCTTCCAGCTAGTATGGTGGTCCTACCTCTTAGACGGATTCAAACTATCTTTAGCTGTTGGTCAGGTTCAGGTAGCACTTCACCAGGCTTTTGGTCAAACTTGGTTTGGCCTACCTGCTAGCCTTGCATTGATTGCAGTGTTCAACTGTACAAGTTAAAGGATAGCTCTAGGTCTACAATACTATTCTAGATTATTTTCAGTTGACCTATTACACTGTGTCAGTACAGCGATGGATGCGTTTGATTGATAAGTATAAATCAATTGAAGGCGAATTTCCAGCCAGTTGACGTAACCAAGCAGAAAGTGACGCTGTTAGCGCTTGAATGCACACGGTCGCAAGATCAAATTTGCCAGTGTAGACAGTTTTTAGTCAGTCGAGGCTGGACAAGGCAGGCGTTTGCGCTTTTCGGGCTTGTAGTGTAGACCAGGCTTAACAGTTCATTTTTACATTGTAGTAACATAATGAAAAAGCTAACTAAATGTGTGGCCTATCGTTTTAACGTTGAAATCGTGTAGAAAAGAGAACTTTGATGACTAGGATACATTGCAAGCCTTAAAGCAGCCGGCGGCCATGGCCGCTAAGTAGTGCTTGAATGACCGCCTGTGCTACCTCCTCAATCGGCCAAGTTTGGCCGCCGGTTTCTTCTAGCCAATTATTTAATTTTGCAATAGAATGATCGTGGATTAAATGTCGAAAGTATGTAGTATCAAAGAGTGACGCAGAATTAGGTCAGCACATCATAGTCACTACTGTTGTATTGAATATATCCAGCTGCGATCACCAGCGCTGTAAGTCTTGTTTGCAATTCCCGATGTTTATTCTAACGAAGTGTTAATCCGAAGTGCTAATTTACATCGGCTGGCAATATTGTCGTTTTTATATCGATTCAATGTTGTCGGACATTGAATCGTTGTTTAAAAGGAGAACTAGGTTAGTTGACATCCATGGGTAAAACACGTGTCTTCATAGTTGAGAACGCTGTGGGTTGGTGACTTCACACCCTCAATGGTGACATCATAACGGAATAAATGGTCAGGTTTTATGAAAGGCGGTATGCAGTTGAAACAATTTACTGAGCTGCGAGCAGTTAAAACAATTTAGGGTCGTTAAATGGTCCCGCAATACCGGATTACTATCCCGATAAAGCATTTAATGCGTGGTACAACGATTCTATTGCAGTACGTCACCCAGACTTCAACAACGCCAAGTGATCATTTTAACATTGTTGCAAGTTTTATGCTATTTACTTGTGCTATCGCTATTGTATTTTGGCCTCCAAGCACGCAGATTTGGCGACAGAATTGAAGGGCTTCTGTGAACGAACAAATCGAAGGGCTTCTGTGAATGTTTCCCAGTTTCAACGTATCCTAGTCATGAAAGTTCTCTTTTCTACACGATTTTAACGTTTAGCGACATTAAAACCATGCAAAAACGGCAATTTCTGCTGGTTGGGATAACTAGGCTGGACGGTACCCGATAATTTCCTTTCAATCCAAGCTGTAGGCCACACATCTGTTGATCCAAACTAATCATTTTAACTATTCAAAAGTACTAACTTATAGACATTAAACATGATTTTTTTTTGTAACATTTTCTTTTTTTTATTTTCCCTTCATTTCTTAAATTTTTCTGAAGTTGTTGCGACCGTGTCAAATTTCTTTCAACTCAATAACTTACTTCTCTACACCTTTGCTATGTTGACGTGAATTGTTTTTGATATCATGATCAAAAATAAAAACAACTGAACTGACATGACAAATTCAAGCACGTTTTAACGTTCGTGTTTTGTCGCTTCTACCTTTGCTATGTTGACGTGTATTGTTTTTCATATGATGGTCAGAAATAAAAACAACTCAACTGAACTGACATAACGAATTATAATTTAATAGTTCAAACATTTTATTTTTATTCCTTTCTGCACGATTTCAACGTTTAACGATGTAAAAACGGCAATTATAATGAGGCTACAGTACCCGATAATTCCCTTTCAAAAATAAAATTTCAAAAACTCGCCGAATAGGGCACTCGCCGAAAAAGCCTCTCGCCGAATAGGGAACTCGCCGAATCGGATTAGCCGAATCGGACTCGCCGAATCGGACTCGCCGAATAGTAGCAGACCCCAAGGGGTTGTGTAACAAATTTCAGGGGTCGCAGAGAGCACACCAATTTTACATTAATCGTACATATTATCCTATAGTACTTTTCAGACGTTTATTTTATAACGCAGTTGTTAAAACTGATATAACTGTTCAAAACATTATTTTTAACTGAGTTGTAGATTCTGCGTAAATTGGCCTCCAACCCTGGAAGTGGGCTAGCTTGAGGACCGCATGCCAGTATAGCTAAATATTGAAAGTGTAAAATTAATCCAATCAATCGAAAGCTGGTTAAAAAAAAACGAACAGTAACGATAATTTCGTCAATTTTTGCACGGAAGTGGAGCTATTTTGGAAGGACTGTGTTGGCTTGTCTACTGAGGGAGCTTCTGCAATGACAGGACATACACCTGGGTTTCATGCAAAAGTGCGATTTGCGAGTGATAGGCCTACACATATTGTATTTACATAGGCAATAGGCTATGATTCATTGCGAGACCTTAATAGCTAAAAAAAGTATCCTTATCGAAATGCTATTGTGCAAGATGCTATGAAAATATTACCTTTGAGTCGCGCACTCAATACCCGTATTTTTGCAAATTTATACAGTATGGTGAAATGTAATGAGAATTCAGTTTAAATCCCTTTTACTGCATTGTGAAGTAAGATGGCTCTCAAAAACAAAACTTTAAAAATGCTATTAACGTTGAAAAATGAAGTCGTGGTTTTTCCAAAGGAAAAAAATCAAACTTAGTCCATCATTTCTGCAATGACATCTGACTTTCAAAATTATGCTATTTGTGAGATTTGCTTGAAAAATGGAAAGAACTTAATTTATCCATCTAAGGAAAAAACACCAATGTTTTTCATTGAAATCAAGAAATCAAAAACTTGAAGCGTTTGTTAAAAACTTAAATATCTAGAAAAAAGAAGTTGAAAATGATTCATTTGAATTTTTTTCATCTAGCCTACTGTAGAGCTTTTGACTAACAGTGATGTATCCCCAAATGTTTAAGCCTGTGGTTATCGACCACTTGTAAAATCTGTTGAAACAGTTTTAAAAGTATTTTCTTCCAGAATTAATAATGCCAAATTAGATTGGATCCAAAACCTGCTACTTTACACGTAGCCTATTGGAAACAAAACACCACCAAAAACACATTTATTCAGTGTGACGAGTGCAACTGTTTTCTGCTGCAAAGCAAATCCAGTGGTTGCTCAATGTTTGTTACTGCTGGTCTCAAGGCGATTTCAATCTTGCCTAGTCTGGAACGGTTTTCTTGCGATTGTCATCAACTTTGATAACGTTGACTCGCACAGACGCGTGAACACAAACGGCAGGAGTGCTGAGTGAGATAATTAGGCCTATAGATATTCCGCTTTAACGAGCCAAAAAGTGTGAAACTTTTTCCAGAAAATTCAAGCCGCAACGTACAGTCAGAAAATAGATTAGCACGTTATTCCTGAGATTTGGAAGAGAGGTGCTCGGTATTTTGTTTTCGTATTACAAATAGGTTTCGAAGATCGGAAGCTTGATGCTACTCTAGTTTCGTTCGAATTAAACCTTTTAATAAATATCACATATGCACATTTCGCACTGTTTATCATGTCAACTGTAAAGGGTCGCAAAAAATTTTAGGAAATTAAAAGGGGTGCGAGCAAAAAAGTTTGGGAAGCCCTGGTCTAAGGGTGACTCTGTCACAGGCTTGAATTCATTTGCAAGTTTCCACATTCTTGCAATAAAATTTGCTCGCTTAATGTGCTGGATTAAACGCTGCCCTGCAAGGAGGCATTGCTGTAGGTTCCAAACCTTTTACTTTTTGCAGATTCCACTCACTATGTATTGGCGTAAACTTTGTTTCAAATATAACTCTGCGGGCTTCATTGATGTCACAAAGTTGCCTTTTCCCGTATGTTGCACATACAAACTCTTCAAAGGCAGCTTCCGTGGCAGAGCTAACACTGGTGGAACTGCCTAAATCTGCCAGTGCTTGAAGGAATTGAGGGTGTTTTAATGCAATTAAGAGTGGTCTAGTTTTCCCTTTGCCAAAGAAACAAGAATTGTAAACACACCCTGTGATGGCATGGTATCCTGGCAAAGCTGGACAGAATAAGCCATTAATTTCACTGAGCTCCTCCATCATGCTTCTGATGTTAACAATACGCCGAGTATTGTTGTAAGCATGACCCATTTCTAATAAAACTTCTGTTTGCAGGTCCACATCGCTGCAATAATGCAAGAGAATGATCATTACATCTGTGTCATTGCAATGCACATTCACTAGCAGAGGATTGTTACAACTTTTGTAGAGCTGAAAGATGTGATGCACCATCCTTGTGTCCGCTTCATTGTGTTCGCAGTCATATAAACAGCAGTCCTGTCTTATTTCAAGATTGGTACTTTGCACACTAAATTCATAGCACTTTTTTCCCTTTGCCGCAATTACTTTCTTGTTGCCGATTACTTCAGCATAGGCATTTGAATGCCACTCATAAAACAAGAACGCAAGGAAAGAATCTTTGAACTGTGATGAAGATAGGCACTTTGAAAAGTCTTTAGGTCTTTTTTGGCTAGGACCAGTAATGCTGATGACAGTGTCGGTGTCCCCCCGAATTTCATGAGCCAAATCTTTGATTGTGTTTTGAGTATAATCGTCACATACAAAGTGCACTTCTTCGCTAGTAGCTTTATAAATCATAGTTAAGACTAAGAGAGCTTTGGCAATTCCACCATAAGTAGAAGGAAGGTTCGTTATCATTCTGATCAAGAACATACCATCAAAAATACTCACATCGCTTCCCGCATTCAATGGTTCATTAGCTGCCGTCGCAAGTAACTCAAGATGATTAGCCAATTTGGACTTGTTGGTTGTGGTCATACTTCCATCTACATTGCATAGACTAAGGGGAACTACTGACAGTGGGTGAGGCAGGACTTTTCTTAAGTCAAGCTTTTTTTGGCAGGACAAGTAAAGAAGTCTGCCAAACATGTCTTTGGAACATTTCAGCTCTACCACTTTCTCATCTTTTGTGGTGACAGTGACGAAAACCTTTGCTGCATTGCTAGCAAAATTTCTAACTTTCCTTCTCTTGATGGGCTTTTCAATTCGAGCTGGATCTTCTTTTATTTCATCAAGGAACTCCTGTTGCCATTCAGAACCTTTGCCAATTGTGTTCAAGAGATCATTTCTGATCTCATCTGGAGCTGGTTTTCCAGACGATAGCTTGATCAAGTGATTGCTTTGTTCAACATGTTGAAATGGATTCATGGTCGAATCGATAGTTTCACCAATCTTCATGAAATCAGCATGGTCTCTTTTTTTTCTGTAGGGTTTTGATTCTTGGTAAACACTTTCATAATGTTCCATACCAGCCTTCTCCATCGCATAATTTATCACTTGACTCCTTACATACTTCGTGACATTCCATCTTCCGTTCCTTGGGCAGAAAAACTCTGGGTGAACGCACTTATGCCAGTCATCCGGGATGCAGCATCCACATTCACAGTCATCTCCACTGCTTGATCAACAGGTAATCTGGAGAAGAAATGTCCAGACAACCTCACAGAGAAGGTTCCTTTCTCCAGCTAATCACATATGCCAAGGTGTGTGTAGTTCAAGGTGGTCCAAACCCTGGCACGTGAAGCTTTTGTGCATGCCGGAATTATCAGTGCTAAATCTAAGGTTTAAATATACACCTACGTTTTATAAATACATTACATTCGCCACAGCCCTAAATAAGTCGCGCATAATTGGGCCAATAGGTAAAGATGAGGGAACAATGTCAGTTTGTGACGACACAAACATGCGTTGATATTTTGCTTTATAGTCTGGGAGCCTACGACAGAAGATTTCACCCCATAAGGTACAAAAGGTTTGACCCCTTGAAGTTACTGGGGTCAACCATGTCACTCACAAAAAGTATGGAAGATTGACCGCACCGGGTGGATCTGGACGCTAGAGCCCCCTAAAAAGCCCAAAAAGTGGGTTAATTTCACCCCATAAGGTACATGGACCAAACTTGGTGAAAACGAAGTTCTATGTCAGGACATCACAAAAATATCAAATCTAACAATATTTTCGAGTGGAAAGGTGATGTAAGACCCCCCCGAAAGTGACCCCCCGGGGGGTTAATTTCACCCCATAAGGTACATAAACCAAAGTTGGTCAAAACGAAGCCTTATGTCAGGACATCACAAAAATATCAAATCTAACAATATTTTCGGGTGGAAAGGTGATGTAAGATGCCTTCAAAGTGACTTCCCTTAATGTGACCCCCTCGGAAGGTGTATTTCACCCCATAAAGTACATGGACCAAACTTGGTCAAAATGAAGTCTTATGTCAGGACATCACAAAAATATCAAATCTAACAATATTTTCGGGTGGAAAAGTGATGTAAGATGACTTCAAAGTGACTTACCTTAATGTGACCCCCTCGGAAGGTGTATTTCACCCCATAAAGTACATGGACCAAACTTAGTCAAAACGAAGTCTTATGTCAGGACATCACAAAAATATCAAATCTAACAATAGTTTTGGGAGGAAAGATGATGTAAGACTCCCCTAAAATGACCCCCCACGGGATTAATTGCACACCATAAGGTAGGCTACATGGACTAAAGTAGGTTAAATCATGGATCACGGTTAAATCGAAGTCTTAATTCACGGCATAACAAAAATATCAAATCTAACAATATTTTTGGGTGGAAAGGTGATGTAAGATGTCATCAAAGTAACCCCCAGAGGGTTTATTTCATCATAGAGTACATGGACCAAACGTGGTCAAAACGAAGTCTTATAGGTCCTAGGACACCACAAAATATCAAATCTAACAATACTCTCAGTTGGGAAGATGATAAAAGACCTACCCAAAAGTGAATCTCCTCCTATAGTTTAATTTACTTCATTCCTTACTCAAACCAACCTTGGTGTAACGGAAGTGCTATGCCAGGACAGTACCAATGGATTAAATCTAAAAATATTTTTATTTAGGTTTTGGTGAAATACATTCACAAGCTGTCCCATGATGCATGAAATGAAACTATAGCCTACTTTACAAAAAGTTTTTGTATAAATCATGTTCAGTCAATCGAAAAAAGGCAACAGGACATGACAATACATGGCTTTGTAACACCAAAAACAGAAAGTACATGAGAAGCATATAGGCTACAGTAGCCAGAAAATTGATCAAAGATCTTGATACGACCACTAAATGTTGAATTAATCGAACAACTGACTATCCAAATCAAAACGTTTCGAAGTGAACCATTTGGAACGTTAATTCAGGCAGTAATGAACATTTTCCAGCTGCTACAATAAATAACCCAATAAACCCAATGCAGTAAATTTTTGTTTAATGCTATTTGCTTCATGTCTCTAATCAGTTATTGTAACTGTTCATTCATAAAGAGATTGTTTGTGTAAATGTAAACGGTCGTTTCTTTATTCTTCATTGTCACTGCTGTCGCTTTCACTTTCTTCGTCTTATTCTTCGTCTTATTTGGATAGTCAGTTGTTCAATTAAGTCAACATTTAGTGGTCGTATCAAGATCTTGGATCAATTTTCTGGCTACTGTGGCCACGGGCGCCGATTCCTATAGGACAGTGGGGACATGTCCCCACCATCTTTTTACATGTCTCCACCATCTTTTTACATGCCCCCATCATCTTTTTACATTATTTTTGTAACGTAAAAGGGAAAATATTACCCGAATGTCACAATTTTACCAGTCAAACGTTTAAAATATATTGAAAGGAGGGGACAACATTTTTGTTTTATGCGAGGAAGCCCCAACCGTAGTAGAAATGTTTTATTAGGCAGAGAAACCCTGGTGTAACTCGCAAATTGTATTTAATTTGGTTACGCCAGGGCCACACAGTGCAACGTTTTAGAATTACTTTGAAAGAGTCGTACAAGCATGTAGTGCAGTAAGTGTAGCTTGTGTTACTTTTGTATAAGGAAAAAGCTATTTTTTCAGTTATTATTACATTGAGGTTAAGAGCTGCTGAAATGTCTTTACCGGTTTGGCAAAAAATTGTATATAGGAAAATTAGCAGTTGGAAGGCTGGCAGGCAGCTTTTTTTCAATTGAAAAAACTCTTACCCTACCAAATTTTTAAAAGACTTGTCACGTTCCAAATCGTCTTCAGTATGGACATGGCCATGGTCAACCTCTTAAACTTCAAGATCGATCGGTCAGAGTATTTTGCAGTCATTGACAGCTCGCAGCAAAATCTTACTGACTATTTCAAGTCGACTGATCTTGAGCACTACAAAATTCTACAAGAATCACTCTTTAGTGGAAAGCTACAATGACATTTGGTAGACGATTATCTTCAGTTCTTTGACACAAAGTCCCTTGCACAAGATTTTCGAATGATATTCAAGAAGATACCATCCGCTGTTCGGCAAATGTTTCCGCAAGTGGAACTTTTGCTCATATCACCAGCCCGCTCGTGTTCAGCTGAACGCTCATTTTCAACTTTGCGACGTATCAAAACTTTGTTACGATCTACCATGACACAGAAACGGCCAAATCATGCAATGGTCTGCTATGTGCACAATAAAGTTTTGAATTCGATCAACCTTCATTACAAGCCAAGGGTCAACCAAGACTTCGTTTTTAATTCGACGGAGACTTGTTGCCGAGTTGCAGTTTTTAGACTTCTGCTGTCCAATGCTGACACTGACAATTAAAATACATCGCATTAGACTTGTAGCCTATCTACTGTAGGCCTATTTGTTTGTTTGTTGAACAGACCCCAATCTTTCAGCTCGCTTCGCTCGTCTGCCCTTTCTTTCCTAGTAAATGTCCCCACCAATCTTAGAGAGCGATCGGTGCCCATGACTGTAGCCTATATGCTTCTCATGTACTTTCTGTTTTTGGTGTTACAAAGCCATGTATTGTCATGTCCTGTTGCCTTTTTTCGATTGACTGAATATGATTTATACAAAAACTTTTTGTAAATTAGGCTATAGTTCCATTTCATGCATCATGGGACAGCTTGTGAATGTATTTCACCAAAACCTATAAAAAAATATTTTTAGATTTAATCCATTGGTACTGTCCTGGCATAGCACTTCCGTTACACCAAGGTTGGTTCGAGTAAGGAATGAAGTAAATTAAACTATAGGAGGAGATTCACTTTTGGGTAGGTCTTTTATCATCTTCCCAACTGAGAGTATTGTTAGATTTGATATTTTGTGGTGTCCTAGGACCTATAAGACTTCGTTTTGACCACGTTTGGTCCATGTACTCTATGATGAAATAAACCCTCTGGGGGTTACTTTGATGACATCTTACATCACTTTTCCACCCAAAAATATTGTTAGATTTGATATTTTTGTTATGCCGTGAAATAAGACTTCGATTTAACCTACTTTAGTCCATGTAGCCTACCTTATGGTGTGCAATTAATCCCGTGGGGGGTCACTTTGGGGGAGTCTTACATTATCTTTCTTCCCAAAACTATTGTTAGATTTGATATTTTTGTGATGTCCTGACATAAGACTTCGTTTTGACCAAGTTTGGTCCATGTACTTTATGGGGTGAAATACACCTTCCGAGGGGGTCACATTACGGGAAGTCACTTTGAAGTCATCTTACATCACCTTTCCACCCGAAAATATTGTTAGATTTGATATTTTTGTGATGTCCTGACATAAGACTTCATTTTGACCAAGTTTGGTCCATGTACTTTATGGGGTGAAATAAACCTTCCGAGGGGGTCACATTAAGGGAAGTCACTTTGAAGGCATCTTACATCACCTTTCCACCCGAAAATATTGTTAGATTTGATATTTTTGTGATGTCCTGACATAAGGCTTCGTTTTGACCAACTTTGGTCCATGTACTTTATGGGGTGAAATTAACCCCCCGGGGGGTCACTTTCGGGGGGTCTTACATCACCTTTCCACTCGAAAATATTGTTAGATTTGATATTTTTGTGATGTCCTGACATAAAACTTCGTATTCACCAAGTTTGGTCCATGTACCTTATGGGGTGAAATTAACCCCCTTTTTGGGCTTTTTAGGGGGCTCTAGCGTCCAGATCCACCCGGTGCGGTCAATCTTCCATACTTTTTGTGAGTGACATGGTTGACCCCAGTAACTTCAAGGGGTCAAACCTTTTGTACCTTATGGGGTGAAATCTTCTGTCGTAGGCTCTCGGTCTATTAGTTGCTAGCACTTTCTCCGTTATGAAGGCACTTTCTCCGTCATGAAGCGATTAAAAAGCGACACACGGAACAGAATGGCTAATGAAACCCTGGATGCCTGCTTACGTCTGTCGACTACTGAATTTAAACCAGAGATCGACACTATATGCAAAAGCAAAAAACAATAAATTGTTTTGGTTTGCTAATTTGTTGAGTGTTGACGTGTTATGTATCGTATCTTTTTTTACTAGCTGAAAATCACTTTTTGAGTCGCAAGCAGAGATTAAAAAGTGAGTTAGTCATGCAGCAAAACATTAGGTCGATCAGAATAGCAAACTCAGTCGTTTCATTGCAACTGTATTTTGTCAGCGACAAGATTTGTTCAATGTTCATTGCCTGCGAACAGTAAGAATGTAGCTAAAACAGATCGAAATCTATAGAAAAGAAGTTCAAAATCGCAACCTAGTTAAGTTTTTATTTAACAACGTTTCCACTTCTGGTGCAACGGATAAGGCGTTGGCTTTCCAATTATGCAAACCTGGTTCGACTCCCGGCTTCAGCTGGTTGTTGAAAAACACCGCTCACCTCTACCCAGGGTGTAATAAATTGGGTGGGCGTAGTTGCTGAAGTAAAGGCGGCCGAGAGAAAGGAACTGGCCACCCTACTCTCCTTAGTGCCGAAAGCTTAGTATAATGAGAACCTTATCTTCTCATTCCCCAAAGCTCAGTATCTGAGTATGGGACCTTTTTACCCACTTTCAGCAACGTGTTATCATTTCTCACTATGCGGCCCGTGAAGTTTTTCTCAGACCCTAATGTGGCCCTTCATGTTCGCAGTCTTAGACCACCCTGGTGTAGTCCATGTTCAACAGTTTCAGGAAGTACAGTAGGTTCATGTGTCTGGAATAGTTGGGCTTGTTGCATGCAAAAAACACAGGGAATATTGTTTTCAGAGCATAAGTGAAGAGCTCAATATTATTCATCTATACAGCTCTGTTCATAAGTAAAAATTGCTGTACAAGATTGATGTAAAGAATCCAGAACTGGGCTGTACCGCCATGGTTGCCGTTCGGTGTGTCGTCACAGAACTTCTCATAATCATTCATAAGACCTTTCATCATCATTGTCAGCCATTGTTGTTCCACTGCAGGATGAAGGCCTTCCCCATATCTTGTCCGGTGTTTGTCGAATTGGTAGAGTTCGTCTCGCCATCTCGCCAACTTCTCATAATCATTCATAAGACCTTTAAAGGCATCTGATTTCTCTACATCTTCAATAAGTATACCGTACTGTTTCGAAGCATTGCTGTGATGATAGCATGTCTATTCACATTGTCCTTCATCTACGACTCTACATGTTTTTTCCTGAACGCAGTGGCAAGTAAAACATGCAATCGCTTACACCTGTTGTAATGCTTTCCTGATAAGAAGCCGCTAATTGACCCAGGAACTAGTACTTCCGATTGAGTAAGGATGTATGGACCTCCAGAATCCTCTATCAGGTAGCCCAAGCAACTAAAGTACCTAAACATGATGTGGTATGGTCCATAGTGAATGAATAACCTATCAAATTCAGGGAGCCAGAATATTCTGGATTTGGGCAGCAGGCTTTGCAATACCAAGGTCATACGTAACATTTATGGAATGTTCCTTGCATTCATCCGCTACTTTCAAGCTTGTTTTCATAGTATCAAGAACTACATCATGTCTTGTAGGTGGTTTCCCTATATTTGGCATGTATGCAACTGTCTGGCATGGCAGGGGATCTTTTGTAAGTTGAGCATTCCATCCTGACCACATAGGCGTGTCTTTACAGGCAGCAAAGGCGATTGACCAAATCACATCCCTTTTTGTCACATGTTGTAGATTTTCAGGAGAAGGCATATCAAAAGTTTTGAAATTGGTAGAAACTATCTTTGGCTTTTTTCTTACAGGCTCCAGCTCAACGAGAGGGATTTCAAGACTCCTTTTTCTAATCCAAGACAAACCAGAATTGCTACTATCACTCTGTGATGGGCCTTGTTCCTTTGATCCATCTAACTCTGTTGTCATATTTTGGAAGCATATTCCTTGTGTATCATGGAGGGTGCCACTGCCTGAAAGCGTATGTTTATTCTCACCATAATTGTCCCAAGCAATCGCAATTGCTAAACCTTTTTATCCAATTATTTCTTCTGGAGAAACTTTTTCCTTCTCCGAAGCCTGTAGGGCATTTCATACTCCTCACACAAAGTGTAGCCTACGCAGTGTCCAAAATGGTTAAGAAGTTCAATGACTTGAAGCCCATCAACAACTTCAGAGTCATCCCTAACAGCAGATGCTTTGCAGGTTTGATTCTCCCATATGTAGCTTTAAACATCGTCTTCAGCGGATAACAATGCAGATCTTTCACAGCGCTCGGTCATGGTATCTTAGCCACCATACATATATTTGTAGAACTGCACAAGTTCTTCAGATGAAAATCTTTGATGATGAAAATCTCACGTGTGATAACGGACACTACGAGATTTCAACAAGTAACTTAAAGACTACAGCTTTTTACGCTACAGCATAAAAGGCCTTAGGTGAGGTCACTGGTAACAGACAAACATTAATTTGCAGGCTAACCAGTCTTGTGACGTTTCAAGTACAAAAGCTATCTGTATTGCAGTGCTTTCAAAACTGCTTCATAAAATTCCACAGCTTTCAATATCATTTTACCACGCACACAAAGCAACGTTGCTTTCAGCAGTGTTGCTAGATGTTTTAAAATTTCCAGCCCAAATGCCTAGGAAAACTAGCCTAAAAGTAGCCCAATTGTTACACGTAATGAAACAAGCACAAATGTAACCCAACTTAAGAAAGATTGTGCAAAGTGAAGTCATCAAAACTGAAAATTGTGAAGTAACAATAATATTTATTCTATGAAAGTTGGTTCGAATTGAAACGAAACAACCAGACCACAACCCATCACAGCTAAAATTTTGCCGCAACCAGGAAACAAAACTACCCGAATTCCGAGGGAAAACAGCGGAACTAGGAACTTTGGTTTTAAGCCATGTATTCAAATGTAGCCGCTATCCAACAACCGCAAACTTCTCCTGAGCTCCCAAGCAATGACGTCATTCTCTTGCTAGCCCAAAAATGCAAATATCTCAAAAACGTCCAGTATTCGGCTTGTAAGCACTCGATTTTTGGATTCTATGTCCAAAAATACATCTAAAAAAGTCATCGTTGAAATTCCTAATGAAAATGTAATTAAAGCCATGTAACTCGTGCTCTACTAGTAAAGTCTGCAGATTGTAAAAGCTTGGCAAGTAGGGCAATGCTTTTCACACAAAATGTTATATTGAACCATAGATAACTCCTTAAGTTAAGGACTGGAACTTTCCATGCTGCTCGGGGTTTGTAACTTGAGTCTGAATGATTAATTTGAGTCCTGCGCAAAAATGACTTCTAGAAAAGCTAGAGATATAATCTTAAAATCCACATTAGGGTTTTTGAGGATGGCGAGTTCAATGGTGCTACTTTTAACACCATTTGAGGTCATTTTCAAGGTCACAATATTATATTTTAATGTCAAATTACAGAATTTTCGTCCTTTTTGCATCAAACTTGTAAAGCAAAACTGTTTGAAAGAAGTCTGTGACGAAACATGATATTGTGCACCTACTGCATCTATTGTGTAAGATATTTTCTCTACACTGCCGAAGTTCTTTGAAGTTCACGTGTTTACGAATGGCAATATATTGATAAATGCCCATTTTTTGGCGGCATAGCAGCTTTTTCCTGACGATTTATCAACTGCAATTGATGAACTGGAAAATTTCTTGGTTTGAAACAATATAGAAAAAACATTTTGTTCTGGGAAATATTTTAGTGATTTCATACGCCCTTGCAAAACATGGCGGTTCCAAGCTTTTGTGAAGTAACAATTTACTGAAATCATAGCCTCTAGGGATTTAGTTTATTGCGTACAGAAACAACATTCCATAATTTCATCGAAAATATTATTTTCGATTTGTTGCTTGTTTAATGTAACTTGTTTATTGTAACAAAACACGTGAAAAATTATCTGAAATAAGCGCTTGTGCCTGAAATATTATCAGACAGTTTGTAGCCAAATGTGGAGAAAGAGTTCACTTCATTTGTGAACTTGGTTTGTGACAGCATTTTTTCAGCCAGTTCGGACTTATTTAGTAAGTCGAGATTTGTAGAATTCGGATAAGCAGTTTGAAGAGATTGCTTCATGTGAGTAAAAATTGATTGCTAATTTGTAAATTTGGCGTTTGCTTTGTGTTAAACGTCTGACATGGTTTATTGACCGAACGGATACCTTGTTTATAAATATGGCAATAACACTACTATGAAAAGATGGTAATGAAGTGCCATCAGAGTTCCTACATAATTTGAATAAAGGTGGACTGAGTGTGACGACTATATCAACTGTCTTTTTTTGTACATAGTGCCTGTAATTTGTATGACAAGACTGAAATGCGTTGCCAGTTTCATTTTGCTGAGCTGTTATCCTTTGTAGATACACCTTTAGCTAGTAATAATGCTGCTTGTACTACTTTAGCCAACATTCCATTGAAAGCTTGTGTCCTCAATGTAAGTGACAAAGAAAAGTCTTTGGCATGCCTCAGGAGGCAAGAAAAGCTTTCCAACTAGTGATAGACATTGTCTATTAAAGCGTCATGTTGTTATGTATTTGTCATTTTGTGTATTATATTGTAGGCTAATAAGACTCCTTTAAATAATAGCCGTAGGGTTGAGAAATACATATGATTTTATGTAATAACATGTTTCATCACTTCTTTAAAATGTTTTGCTTTACAAATTAAACCCAAAAATGACCAAAATTCAGTAATTTGACACTAAAATTTTGACCTTGAAAATGACCTCAGACGGTGTTGAATGTAACACTATTGAATTCGTCATCCTGAAAAACCATAATATGGATTCCAAGATTGTGTCTCTAGCTTCTCTATAAGTCATTTCAGCCCAAAACTCAAGTTAATCTTTCAGACTCAAGTTATAAACCCCGAGCTAGCAACTTTCCAGTCCTTATCTAAAGGAGTCTTAGGCTACGTTTACATGATAGGCGAAATGAAAATGACCGAAATGAAATCTCAAAGCGGCGTGAAAAAGGTTTTGTTCACATGCCATATCATTGCGGCTGCTTTTGGTTTCGGGCGAAAGAAATACAGC
Organism: Aplidium turbinatum; assembly: GCF_918807975.1. Taxonomy (NCBI): domain Eukaryota; kingdom Metazoa; phylum Chordata; class Ascidiacea; order Aplousobranchia; family Polyclinidae; genus Aplidium; species Aplidium turbinatum. The sequence goes on from NC_137486.1 coordinate 982,978, forward strand.
CTCTACGCATGAGTGATTTTCACGCCTGTAACTAGGCTACTGAGTACGCTGAAAATAAAGTTGGTTCTCCTACCCAAAAAAACATAGATTCTACAATAAAACATGCAATTCCAAAGGGTACATTAACCAGTACTGCAACAGCACAAGTGTTTTCAAAATTCTTTTGGATCAATAGACTGACATCACAAGTTCAGAGCAACTTTACTTGTGTTCTTCAAGAATGGTCTAGCTTAATTTTAATTATTTGCTCTTTACTAGTGCACTAATCCAATTCATGTATTAAATGATTACAGATGACATTGACAATAAGTTTTTGTGCTCGGTCTAAAAAAACAGCCAACATTCTAGACTAGTCCCAATTGAAAACGTAGGCTATATCATCATAACTTTACAAATATAAAGCTATGCCTATTGCACTGATGTAATGCTCAAGTTCTCCTTTCCTAATACACTTTGCAGCATATCTGGCTGGTTCTAAAGCACAACCATTATGACTTTAAAAACAAAACTATATTATTTATTTTATGTTCAAGTTCTTTTAACGTGCTACACTACAAATTACTACACTACCAGTTAACTGACTATAATCAAACTACTAGGGCTAATCTCATTGCTAGGATCTCATTGCGGCGTGTTTACATAGCTGCAACCAGTTGACATCGGTTTCATTTCTGTCAAAACTACCGATGTGAAATCCAGACCGCCATGAATCTCACTTCGGTCGCCGCGTGTAAACAGATTACGCGTCCGCCAAACGAACCGAAATGGAAATCTTTCATTTCGGGCGCAATGAAACGTCATGTAAACGTAGCCTATGTATTGAACAGAAAAATATGTTGTTTTGTTAAAACAATGAAAACTATTAATACTACAAAAAGTGCTCAATGCTAAGCTAAAAGGCAAAGCAGAGCAAATTAAATCAAACATAGTTATTACTATCTGAAGCCTTTACAAATTGTTTCACCTAACGGATCATCAGAAGGTCTTATTCAAATAGAATCTTTGTTTTGTTTTGTTAATACGCGATTGCGCGTGCATTTATTTGTCGTTAGTGCTGGCTTCAGTCAGTGAAGCTGCTTTATCTAGCAATGCTGTTCACACAAAATGTTGTATTGAACAGAAAGATATGTCATGGCTTCCGTGAGTGAAACTGCTTAAACCGGCAAAGCTTTTCACACAAAATATTATATTGAAAGGAAAAATATGTTGTTTTGTTAATGCGTGTGCATTTATTGGTTGTTATCAATAGTCATGGCTTCAGTGAGTAAAGCTGCTTTATCCGGCAATGCTGTTCACACAAAATGTTGTATTGAACAGAAAAATGTGTCATGGCTCCCGTGAGTGAAGCTGCTTAAACCGGAGTGCTTTTCACACAAAATGTTATATTGAACAGAAAAATATTTTGTTTTGTTAATGCGCGTGCATTTATTTGTTGTTAGTCATGGCTTCAATCAGTGAAGCTGCTTTATCTGGCAATGCTTTTCACACAAAATGTTATACAGACGAAATCGGTTAATCGTAACACCTATTTGCCAGACGTTTTGATATGATTATACGATTGATTCGTTTAACCAATTTGCTAAAAAAAAGGTTCATCGTGAATAGGCGTAATTGTTGAGAAGACGTCTTTGCTGACTAGGCTGCAAAGCACATTACAACTGATTCTCCTTACAACTGTTTACGATTCTGGTTAAACTTTAGAGAGTTTACTAGTTTTCTGTTACATGACACTATGCCTAATGTCCAGCCAGCAAACTGGTTCTTTTTACATTGATTTATCGTCTGCAGACGTTGAATCAATGTAAAAAAGACCAGCTTTGCTGACTGGGAAGAGCTTGTACAATCAAAGCATTTTTCTGCAAACTGCGGCAATCGGACTTGTCTTCATCTCACCGATCTCTGTGACGTCACAAGGCGAACTTTGACCGTTGAAGTTTTTGATTCAAGCATGCTATTTTTAGCCTACCAGCTGTGTAGTTTTGAGAACGGAATATGGCCTACAAAAATAGAGGTATGGCAGAAAAACACGGCTCACACTTACTGTTTGTTTTGAAATCACAAAGGTTTTTTTTCAAGTCTTTTGCGCTGTCTGGTAAAATAATTAATTTGCGATGTTCTTCAACTGAACGAAACTGCACAAAAGAAATTACGCACTGCATTTCACAACAGTAGGCTACTTTTATTCAGCAATTTAAAAAAATTCTCTAAAGTTTTCTGGTTTAAACTTTTGGACATGCTTACCTCTCAAGTCGAAATAATTTGTCGGCGTCCATTCCTTGGAAGGCCAGTCACCGACGGATGACACCAAAAGCATTTAAACTTATTTATTGGGAAGTGTGATTATTCCTTTTGTCTGCTCTTCTGTTTTAATGAAGCCCAGCTGTGCGAAAATTGGTTGTTTGCAGTGCGATGTCAAGCACATAAGATTATGGCCTGGGATTGCAGACACTTGTCTTTGTTTTGATCGCTTGCGTCTGTCACACCTTTGCTTCATTTCGCCTTCAAACATTGCAGACAAAAAGAGACATTCTCTTTTTGCTTACGGGTACAATTAAACGATTAAATAAATGAAGTATGCAAACGTGAAGCAAATCCTGATGCTTTTATCCGACTTATTCTTTTAAGTGGTATACGCTTAACCGATGTTTTTACTTAACATTAGATTGGATTTGGTTTGGGATTTCAGGTTTTAATTCAAATAAACAATTGATACGTTTAAGCGGTATACTATTAACCGATTTTGTCTGTAATGAACAGAGAAATATATTGTTTTTATAATGCGCATGTTCGGCATTTATTTGTTGTTAGTCCAGGTTTGCTTCGGTGACAGCGTTATCAATAAATTATTTAAGTTTCCGAACACGACAGAGTTCACTTTTAGCTAAGTCAAATAATACCCACACTAAACATCAGTAAAAAATATACCGTACTGGTAGCTTATATTCAAGCGGGTGGTAGGTTTGAGTGAAGAGTAACTTAGTTTTCCATCAAAACCGCGACTAGGTTTTGCCAAAGTTGAACTGATACTATCTGCAAGCTCTTTGTTTGAAAAAGACTATGGTACTATGAATAGCACCTAAATGAACGGGCGCCACAGTGCTCCGCACCTAAATATCCTGACACCGCAGTGTGCACACCTTTTCGACCGGCGCCTAAAAGACGTGCACCCTGTCCCTTATTATCTCCCATCGGTAAAAGTTGTCATTTGTTTTAGTTTTGTTCTTATGCAGTGGACGATAGTTTTCTGGCAGTCGTGCCTCCACCACCTGCATCATCACGTTGTCAACATGTGGAGGCTTGCATCCATGGATGATTCTTGTCAGGTGTGGCCAACACAGGATTACTCATGTTGGAACGGCTGCGGATGAGATGACAAAATAAAAACAATCCAAACTCTGTGCTAAGAATGCAAGCTTGTGATGAAGCTTGGAGGAAAATGGAAGGCAGGATGGATCGTGGTGGAATGAAGAAGTGAGGGAAGTAATTAGTGTGAAAAAAGTCACATACAAGGATTGGTGCAGAAATAGATCAGAAGAACCTTAGATCAAGTAAAAGCCAATGAAAAATTGGGCAAAGAAAATAGTTGCAAAAGCTATGAAGCAGCTGAACAAGAATTGATCAAATTAGAAAACAGTTCTAACGAAGTATATAAGTTTGGAAAAGAAAGGATTGGAAAGGACATAAATGTATGGAAAGGACAAATTGGATTGGAAAGGACATAAATGGTGGACGATGTATCAAAGGAAGAGATAGAAGACTTGGTTTCCATGAAAAAGATCATGGAAGAATTTGAAAAGAACATGAAGGTGATAATAAATGAGGAAAATTGGGATCAAAATGTGGAAGCCGACGTGGTTACAGGTTCAATAAAAAGAGTAACTCGAGAGAAGAATACATAACCAGCAGGGAAGACTCCTGGACTATCTGAGGTCACTGTGGAAATGATATGTGCAAGTGGAAAAACATGGTTGAAAGCAATGACGGAGATCAGTCAGCGTGTGTTAGATGGAAAAAGCATGCCAAGTGAACGAAAAGGAATGCCAAATGAGGTGGTCAAAATGATCAACATCACCCATTTACATTCTGTGGAGGTTGAGTAATGAGTATAGAGGGAACAGAAACTGGAATCTTTTTTCAAGTTGGCAGAATATTTTTGCTTCTCTCATTTGGGCAACATACCAGCTACATTTGTAAGGCATGCTGCAAAACATAAATGACATAAATGTATGGAAAGGACATAAATGGTGGACGATGTATCAAAGGAAGAGATAGAAGACTTGGTTTCCATGAAAAAGATCATGGAAGAATTTGAAAAGAACATGAAGGTGATAATAAATGAGGAAAATTGGGATCAAAATGTGGAAGCCGACGTGGTTACAGGTCCAATAAAAAGAGTAACTCGAGAGAAGAATACATAACCAGCAGGGAAGACTCCTGGACTATCTGAGGTCACTGTGGAAATGATATGTGCAAGTGGAAAAACATGGTTGAAAGCAATGACGGAGATCAGTCAGCGTGTGTTAGATGGAAAAAGCATGCCAAGTGAACGAAAAGGAATGCCAAATGAGGTGGTCAAAATGATCAACATCACCCATTTACATTCTGTGGAGGTTAAGTAATGAGTATAGACGGAACAGAAACTGGAATCTTTTTTCAAGTTGGCAGAATATTTTTGCTTCTCTCATTTGGGCAACATACCAGCTACATTTGTAAGGCATGCTGCAAAACTCCAGCTCGCTGATTTCAGCACATCAGATGCCTGGTCCGAGGAATTGAGCACTGTGCCAAAAATAAAGTCTCGCCTCGTTCTATTCGATGTCTCTCCTGCCTCTTCACTCCCACTTGGTTCTGAACTTTAGAGAAGAGAGTGGGTGACACTGAACCGAATAATAATGGGAGTTGGCCGCTTCAATGCTTGCTTAACACGCTGGGGCATAAGGGACTCTGCTGCTTGTCAGTGCGGTGCGACGGAGCAAACAGCTAACCACATCATCTTTGGGTGTCCCATCTATTCCCCTCCCAATGGACTAACAGGCCTCCGCACACTTGACGATCTGACGAAAAGTTGGCTCCAAGTCTTCCATTCGGCTGACCACAAACTTTCTGCTTCATACGAACAACGACGACCAGCTACAGAAGCTCTATATTGAAAAGTACTTGCATGGACATCGTTTGAGATGGTTTGGACATGTTGGCCAGTGATGGAAAAGATATGAAAAGAAACACAAAAGAAAACATGGGAAGACACAGTAAAGGATGGCCTGACAAAAAAGAACTTAAAACTGAACATGCCAACAACAGAGTTCAGTTAAATTTAATCAGATAGATTCTATTTGAATAAGGACCTTCTGATGATCTCCCTTTTAGAGTGAAACAGGCTGTAAAGGTCTTAAAAAGTAATAACTATATTTGAAGAGTTCACTTGAAAGCACTTTTATGTTCATCAATGCGAGATTTGATCTTGCATTATTTGGCCAACATAAATTAAATTGGAATCACCACAAACAGCTTGGAGTAGAATAAAAGTGCTCACCCTCAAGGCGAAATCACAATCGTCAATTGCCTTCTGGTATTCATCTATCTTGAAATAAGCAGTAGCACGATTTGTGTACAGTGGTGTAAAGTCCTTAGCAATTTTCATAGCCTTTGTGTATAGCTTTATAGCATCTTCAAATTGTTTGTTGTTGAAAGCAGTGTTGCCCTGGTTCTTAATGATGCTAGCTTCCTGGTGCCGTTGCTTGCGAGCATCTGCACGTTGTTGACAGTCTGCTTCTAAAGATGCCAAGAAATTTTCTTGAGACACAGTTTGTTCCAAAAATCTTGGGCTGGAATTCTAAAAAATACAAATTACCAAGCCATAGTCATTACCACGACTACCACGTTAACCAATTTTCGACCAAAAACATGATAGCTTTACTTCATAATTTGCAAATTTTGACCAATGACATCCAGCGTCGTTTGCAACTCAAATGCGAAATACAAAGTATAATATTAGAAAACAAAATATTAAGGCTGTGGATTTACCATTTACCAAACAAAAAGCAAAGACCAAATCACCATCCTAAACTCAGGCTACTTAATATTCAATTGTCCGATCGAGAGTAGTGGACAAACCAAGATTATCTTGTTTGTTCGCATGAAGCAGAATGGTAGGAAGTGCAAGACAATTTATTTTTTTAACATTCCTTTATCAATTATTTGATCTTGGAAATAAGCTGTTATGTTGGCTATTTAGTAAGATATCCCATTTTTGGGCAACTTTTCAGAAAAAATAAACTTATCATATAATATATACTAAAAAATAGTTTTCATGAATAAATAATAAAATAGTTTAAATAAATAATAAAATAGTTTTCATATATATACTATATCATAATATATAATATTGCTCACTGCTTGCAGTTTGAGCACTTTGGCACAGGGTTGGCTGATTTAAATCAAATGATTTAAATCATTGATTTAAATCATGATTTAAATCAAACAATAAAAATCAAAAAAATCAATTAAAAAAATCAATTGATTTTTTATTTGCTAAAATAAAAATAAATACATCAACAAACGTTTTACTGCTTCTTTGTAATACAAAAGTTATATTTAAATACATAAGGCTATAGGCTATGCATGTTTTGAAAGGCAACTTAGTTTACTTGGCAGTTCACACTTGGGACTTGTATACCAGCTCCAACATAGTATATTAGGCTAGAGCTTTTTAGGTAAAAAAAAATACAATCAACGATTCAGAAAAGTGATCTGTGACTTAGTAAGGATGGTACTATCATCATAATATATCTGTGATGTTAAGGACAATAACGTTAGTAGGTGGGAATAATTGCACATGGCCAGGGTGACTGCTCTTGTCATTTATGAGAAAGGATGAGCCTTGGTCTGAAGTTGCAGCAATGTAATAGCTCAAAGTATAGCTGTGATTTAAGATACTGATGTGATAATTAAGTATAATACGGAGTTTCAGTTGTGCATTTCAACTCAGACAAAAAATTGTTTCAGCATTTTAATACAAAAGAGGGTAAGCTGCACTATTCTGCGTTGAGGCTCAGGGTTTTCAAATGTGAGAGTTTGAGCTAAAAGACACGGCACAGATTAATTTTTATTAGACCTTTTTTAAAATGCCTGTCCAGGTTAAAAACCGTTTTAAAAGATTGGTACTTTTTAGATCATAGAAGTATTTTGCAAAATGTGTTTCTTTCTTTTTTCAAAAACATGTTACCATTCCACAGCTATTGATATTTTGTAGAGCCATAAACTTTAGCGCGAATTTTTCCTTTTTATTCAACACAGATGTTGTCATGCAATGTGACGTCACGATGGGAGTTTTGCGCTCAAACGTAAGGAAAGATCTTAGTGTAGTGAGATGACAGTCTGAGACTCACCTCAATCTCGATATGCACAATTGTGATTTAGTATAAAGCAACATATCACACCTACTTAAAAATATGTGCAATAGACAGGCTAGCCTACAATATGATAATAAAAATGATTAAACACTTGCAAAGCAAAGCCTTTCAATCAATCAAGGGGTTAAAAATGATTCTGCTATCTTACTAAAATGATCTCTTCCCCCAAGTAGACTCGACGCTTTTTTATCTAAAAAAAATCAAAAAAATCTGATTTAAATCAAAAAAATCCGATTTAAATCAAAAAAATCGGATTTTTTTGATTTTTTTAAAAAAATCATGATTTTTTCCAACCCTGCTTTGGCAAGGATTGCAGTAGTACCATATTTGGAACTTAGGTACCACAAATGAGAAAATGTTACATGGAGGATTGTATCTCCATGGCCATACCAGTGTACCTACTGCATTGAGGAGGTCAAAAGGCCGAAACGGTGTGCACTGTCTGCAGTAATATATATTATATAACAAATACCTAACTATGCAACTCCTAGCGTAATTTTGCAATATTGGCTATATTTTTAAAATGGTAAAAGCTAGATAACTGGAACTTGTATCAAAATATTGCCGGAAGGGTCGGTTTCCTATCTGCTTTTAATACACTGTTTAGTTGCAACGGAAAACGAGTTGTATAGAACAGGGATCGGTAACCTTTTAAGAACCAGTTTGAAGCAGGCATTATTTTGTGGACCAACCTTCAATAAAGCACAATTTGTTTATCATAATACTGCTTACGTGAAAGCCCTGGGGTAGAGTTGGGCAATTCAGAATAGTGAATTTGAATCAATTCGAATCCTAAACTATTCGAATAATTCGAATCCAAAACTATTCGAATAATTCGAATTCTAAATAGGATTCGGTATGTGTCTCTTTTTTTTTGGGCACATTTGGGCAGTTCCATGATAAGGACAATGAACCCATCTAACATAATATTCATTTGATAACAATAAAAGAGGAATCCCTGGAAAGCTAATTCTTTCTAGTTTTCAGAAAATAAAAAAAATTGGCCCCTACCCAAAATGGTTGGAAGTTATGCTTCTGTAAGCAAACATCATTTCAAATGTCAAAACATCATGAAAAATACTCATATACTGAATACGGAAGCTTCTGATTGATATTTCAAGAAACTTCGTCAATACTGCTGTTGTACAATCAGAAATTAGTGTAAGATTAATCTCTAATAAAAAAAAAATTAACAAGGTGTGACGTTGGACTTGTAGCATGTATGACTTCGACCTTGGGGGTCCTGTATGTCCGTCGGCCGTCACAGATTTTTTCTTTTATTTTGTTAAATTATCAGATGAATTAAAATTTTGAAACTTCATTTCTTCTTTTAGTTCCTACATACCAACCTACAACCCAAATAGTTTTCAAAATTTTTTTGTTTAATTGAGTAAAAATGCGTGACGGATGTACGCCGTAATGGAACGTCCATCACGTACGTCCGTCACATACGTCCGTCACGAACGTCCATCACAGGTGTATATACCGTTTAACTAACTTTAACTTAGTCATTTTGTGGTGCTTAATGCAAGGATTATGCTCATGTTTATGTTGTCACTGATTTAAAAAATTGTAATCCCAGGTACCACAAATCTTAGTTACATTAACCCCATAATTTTGAATTACACTGTCTATATCTTACGAGCTCCTGCGTGTAACCTACTGAACTCCTTGTTATTGCTTTTTCATCTTCATGATAACTTACGTAACAAAAATAAATGGTCCACAAGAGGGTGGTAAAGTCTTCACTTCAGAAGAACAAGGATAGGAGGAGCACAACAATAGGGGAACAGGATAGAAGCAAAAGGGTAGGACAGCAGAGCAAGATCACAAGGGTAGGATTATATCTTTGAGGAAGAAGAAAAGTGAATATCTACATAGTATGATAGGACTAGAACAGGGGGGCAACATACGGCCTGCGGCGGGATTTTGAGCGGCCCGCAAACAGTTTCCGGTCTTAACATGATAATGTGGCCCACGGCCACACTCTGACGCAATCCCCCACTACTTGCTAACTACATCAATTAATAGTGACTGTTTAGTTATTCTTTAGTTCTTTGTTTTAGGTTTTTAGTCAAGTGACAAGCATGTTGTGTTGCGTCATAAAAGTGACAAGTATGTTGTGTTGCGTCATAAAAGTGACAAGCATGTTGTGTTGCGTCATAAACATCTTCTTCCATCCATCTTCATAAACATCCCTTCCATCCTTTAAACATATGAATGAATTGAACACCAGACTTCAAGGGAAGGGCACTTTTGCTCACGAAATATACTCAACTGTGAAGGCATTCAAGGTGAAGCTAAAACTGTTTTCTCGCCATTCTCAATCAGAATATCACAACACACTTTCCAACACTTGAAACTATGGCACCCCAGATGATGACAATTGAAAAGTACTCCAATATGATATCTGCACTAGACAATGAATTTGGTCGTCGTTTTGCGAACTTCCAGAAACTTTCTGCTGAGTTTGATATCTTGTCATCACCCTTTACAATTGACTTTGAAAAGGTGCCGGATGCTCTACAGCTGGAATTCATTGATTTGCAGTGTGACTCACCACTGAAAGAGATATTCCAATCTAAAAGCATTGACAAGTTTTATGCGCCACTGAATGAGTCCAAGCTTGCCAACCTAAGAAAGATGGCCGTTAAACTATTTGTTCTGTTCGGGTCTACAATCTACATAAATTTGCGAGCAAACATTTTTGACCATGAACATTTTCGACCGCGAGCAAACATTTTCGACCATGCAACAAACCAAGAGCAAACATTTTCGACCATGAACAGAGTACAAAAAACTTGTTGACAACTTTGATCGATCACAGAATATCTCATTGACTTTAGCAGCTATTGAAGTAGGCTACATTACGTTAATAAATTCATTGAATACTGTTTTTGGTCTCTATGCTTTAAACTTAATGTTTACATTACATTAAATACGATTTATTCCTTGTTTAGGTAGATAAATACGCGATTATGTAGCGATTCATGAATCCGGCCAGCCAAATACTTCATTTTTCCATATCAGGCCCGCCGACTAGAGAAGTTGCCCGCCCCTGGAGTAGAAGGAAGCGATAGCAAAAAATTGAAGTTCTAAGCATATGATACCTAGTGTAAGTTAGATAGAAACATGGCTTTTAACTTTCAGAGTAGAACATAATTACAGTAGAACTTGGATAACTCGTCACCCCAGGGAGAATAGAAAAAGTGACGACTTACGCGAACTGACGACCAATGCGAACAGCTAAATTTTGCCATTGTTTCAAGAGGAAAGCGAGAAAAGAATTTAATTACGGTACACAATAAAGTAGGCTACAGTAATAACACACTTAACAGCTTAACTGAAGAACACAGATATTTTTGACTGCGTTTTGCCTGCAAGTGTCTTGTCAACCAAGTAGTCATGCATTTTTGATAGTGAGCTTGCGAATTCACCACTGTCTTCTTTCTTGGCATAACGTATAGTGTTGGAGCTTTTCAACCATCTGCAAAGCTTCTTTTGTAGATGGAGGTGGCACAGGCTCTTCTTCCTCTTGAGCCACGCACGTGCTGAACAGCGCTTCTCTTTATCGGCAAGAAAGCACAATCAACCAGACCAACATACTCCACGCATGTGCGTCTGGCCTGATAGTGTGCGTGCACACGTCTAAGCGCAGTAATTTCTTCTCGAAAGTCTGTAAATGCCACGTCAGCATTTGGGTGAATGACAACTTAGACGAATTTTACGTCCCAGGGGAAGAAAAACAGTGACGACATAATCGAATTGACGAATTATGCGATGACCACTTAACCGAACTTGATTGTGTACAAAAGATAGGCTTTCTGCCGGGACCTGGCAATCGTTGACAACTTGGGCAAACTGACGAGTTTTCCGAAGACGAGTTATCCAAGTTCTACTGTATTAATTATGTTGATGTGTTCACTACAGTACATGAATTAGTGTTCACTAGTACAGTAGCTGAATTGAAATTTCTTCATCTTTGGTGATTAGCAATAGCTAAAACTGATCAGCAGCGGCAAGAAAAGAGAAATAAGAAATTGAAGGAAAACCCACAGCTATGCTTGAACCATTTGAACAAGGATCGTCTCAGAAAAGAGAAGGAAAGAAAAATCATGAAAGAACGAATGACACAGCAGGAAATTGAAGAACACAGTATTAAGGAAAGGAGTCGCATCTGAAAATATCAAGAAGAAAAAGAAAACAAAGTTGCTTCTGCTGAACCTAGTACATCGCGAATTCTATCTCCATATGGGTCAAATCAAGCAACTAGAAAGGCTTTACGTAAAATGTCCAGGTGATTGCCACATTCACCAAGGAAACTAAAATTCTTAATTTTAAAAGCTGCTGAAGCAGAGGGATTAAATTTCCCAGTCAACACTAGAAAAAATGCAAAGGCTTGTGGCTGGACACCATCATGAAAGTTCAACAGTTTTACGACAAAAAAAATATATCCTGGCAAGCTCCTGGAAGAAAAAATAGGATCATCATTAGAAAGAAAGGAGATGCCGTGATAGAAATACGGTGGAAAAGCAAACACAACAAATACGGTATATGACAATGTGCCCGAAGGAAGCATATCAATTGTTTTTGACAGAAAATGAAATGCATCTTGAGAAAGTTGGTTTATCCAAGTTTTGCCTGCTGCAATCTCAAAACATCAAAACTTTTGATAATATGCCACATAACGTTTCAGCCACAGACAGCAACAGCATCGCTGTGGCTTACACATCCAATGATAAGCAGCACACTGTTGTTATTATATCTTTTAACTATGGAGAATCTAATGAAGACAAGAACAAAGTAGAAGAAAGGGCTTGCCATCAAAAAAGTGATTGAGTACTTGTTGAATATGATAGTGAATTTTACCCTGGTGAAGTTCAACAAGTAGTCGGCACTAACTACGAAATTTCAGTGATGCACAAAAGTGGCAGTGTGTGGCGATGGCCTTCACCTGAGGACACATTTTTTACACTTACAAAAAAATTGCAAAGAAATTGAATTCAACTGAGGTGGTTGGATACTGTAGACAATTTAAAGTTGAAGGAGTTTGAAGTTTAAAGACGTTGACTAAACCGCAAACTAGTTGACTAAACTGCAAACTAAAATTGTTTAATAGGGTTCATTTTGTATCATTATTGTTCAATTGTTTGTTTGTTTTTATGGTTGTTAAACTGTTAGTTTTTCTGTGCACAACTGCACGAGTGCACGTATGTTATTTAGCCTGTGCTTTAACAGTGATACCGTACGGCGTACGTGCTTCACTAATTTATCACAAAATGTGTTAAAGTTGTCTTACTGCTGTATTCAGTGTATGAAAATGAGCACTGTGTTTTGTAGCATTGTAATCTTGTGTGTGCATTTGTTACGTGGATCTATTGTATGTCGATATTGGCTACCATCCGGAATGGCCCGTTTCGGCTAGTCTGATTCGGCTAGTTTAACTCTTTAAAATTTAAACCAGAATTGTAAATTGTTGTAGGAAATACCAGTTGTAATGTGCGTTGCAGCCTAGTCAGCACAGACATCTTAACAACAGGGATACAATTACGCCCATTCATGATAAACACTTTTTTTAGCAAATTGGTTAAACGTATCAATCGTTTAATCGTATCAAAACGTCTGGCAAATAGGTAATACAATTAACCGATTCCGTCTGTTTACAATTATAGTTGAAAAGTGAACTGTTTTGTCCAATATTAAAATGAACTAATTTAATATAAAAATTTATTGTTCATTACCAGTAGAATCACTCGTGTAGTTGCTGTAGTGCCGTACACACATAGTTATAAGTCATAATAGAAAACAGCTTAATTTGAAAAAACATTTTGGTAGTAAATTTCAATTGTTATCAGCACAGTAATTTGCAATTATTGTGACTGATGTACATTGTACATACAAGTGTTAAAATTCAGATGGTAGCTATTATAAATTGTTAGGTAATGAGAACGAGTTTCATACACAACAATATAAAAAATTATCGCTTAAAACAGCTCTTTTTGCTTACTGAGCAGTGAATACTATTTTCCAAAAGCAGTTATTTTGTTTCATGAGCTTTGCACATTGAACAACCGCATAAAGTTCAGAATCGACAAGAAATCATTAAATTTGAAAATGCAATTTGAATCCAGGCAAGTAAACGACTAAATGTGTTCAAAGTTTTTAATTCTGCAATTGCCGAGTCCATTTCATATGGAGGAGATGATGGTTGATTCTGTCAAGACCTTCTTTGTACTTGTTAAAAGTATTAGGTTTGGTGGCCATATCTAATGATGATGGCATATGAGCGATCTTTCCAGGCTAGATTGGAGGGCAGGAAATCTTCAGCCACTCGGCAGTCTCGTCGTCCAGGATTCTCAGACCATGCGCACCGTGTGGAGGCCGATGGGTTAGGCAGTGGTGGATGACATGGTCTGCGGTCTGTTCCGTGGCACCACACTCGCATTCTGATGAAGGAGCCAGGCCCCACTTGTGCATGTCCGAACGAAAGCGGCCGATGCCAGTTCGCAGGCGGTTAAGCCTGACCCACGCAAGCCTTGCGAGGGACATCCCTGGTGGACGGGGATCGGCGTTGGGTATGAAGTCACGGAGCGTGGAGGTGTGATTTTGCCACTCCGTGTTCCACATGTGGTTCGTCCAGTGTGCCGCACTTAAACTAAGTTCTTCTGCATTCTTAAGGAGTTGTTGTGCGGCAGGCACAAAGGGGCGTCTTGATTTCAAGCGCTGCTTTATAGGTGGTGGTCTCTTGAGTGTTGCATGGAGGAGATGGTCGGGGTCCAAAGCGCGGCGAGCGAGAGAAATCGTGGCTCCTTTACGACGTAGCTCAGCGGGTTGGATGCCTGCTAGGATGGGTAGGCAGTCCGTTGGAGTGGGACGCAGGCATCCAGTCACAGTACGCAGTGCGTCGTTAATGGCGGTATCAATCTGGTGGGTGTGAGAACTACGACACCAGACCGGCGTGCAGTACTCAGCGGTGGAATGAACAAGGGCTAGGGTAGCTGTACGAAGAGTTTTAGCACCAGCTCCCCAGCCGGAACCCGCCAATCGCCTCAAAAGTGCGACGCGTGTAGATAGTTTTTTGCGCAGTGACTTCAAGTGCCGGCGGTACGTGAGTGACCTGTCCAGGGTTATGCCGAGGTATGTAGGTTCGGCACAGTAGGGCAGGCGTTCCCCATCAATCTTGATGTTTATCTCACGCTGTGCCTCCCGGTTGTTAAGGTGGAAGGCCGCCGACACTGTCTTTGACTTGCTGAGCTGTAGCTTACATTTCTGGAGGTATGCTGATAGTGTTTGCATGTCTTGGCTGAGGTTCCTCTCCACTGACTGCCAGTTTCCTGCTGAGTGCAGGAGTGCCAGGTCGTCTGCGTAAGCATATTTCCTGGAGGTGGTGGGGGGCAAGTCGTAGGTGTATATGTTGAACAGGAGAGGAGACAAGACTGAGCCCTGTGGGACGCCGTTTTCAAGTCGGCGTAGTCTGCTTCGACGACCGCTACCGGTTGTGAGGGTAAAACTGCGGTTTTGCACAAGTTCCATCATCATATGGACCATGTGTCTGTCAGGGAGCAGACGGAGTAACTTGCAGGTAAGGCCGCTATGCCATACGATGTCATAGGCAGCCGTGAGATCAACAAACACGGCGCCAGCCTTCTTCTTAGCCGAGAAGCTGTCCTCAATGTCTTGGGTCATAAGTGTGACCTGATCTACGGTTGATCGTCCGTGTCGGAAACCAGCTTGTTCACGGGGGAGCTGCGGATCTATTATTGGTTCGACACGGGCGTAGATGAGTCTCTCGAGGATCTTGAAGGGGATGCAGAGCAGTGAGATTGGACGGTAACTCTTCGGGTCCCCTGGGGGCTTCTTCGGCTTAGGGACTGCAACCACAAGGGCTCTTCTCCAGATTCTGGGAATTCTCAGGTGGCGCAAACAGCAGGAAAGGAAGTCTTTTAACCAGGACTTTAAGGAGGCAGCAGCATGGAGTATCAACTCCGGGCATAGGTGGTCAGGTCAGTGAGAAAAGATATGCGAAACGAAGCTTGTCACACTCGAGCAAACCAGGCCCAGGTTCAGCCCAGGGTGGATAGGGAAACGCCCTTGTCAGGGCGCGGCAGCTCCTCTGTCGAAAAGTACCGACGACCCACCGTACTGCAGCTGAACACCGAGGGCATCACGGCCAGCAAGCTCAGCATCATCGAGTATCTGGCCACAAAACATCAGGCCCTCGTTATTCTCCTCCAGGAGACCCACTGCACATCTGTGGATAAGTTGGTATTACCCAACTTCACACTCGCAGGCGCAACCATCAGCAGGAAACACGGCCTCGTCACGTTTGTCCATGAGCAACTGAGCTGGACGCCAATAGACCAGTCCAGTGCCCAGTCGGAGATAGAGTGGTTATGGATAGACATATCAGGCTATCACATCATCAATGTCTATAAGCCACCACCCTCACGCTTAACACCAACAGCCATCCCAGTGTTCCCCCAACCCAGCCTCTATGCTGGCGATTTTAATTGCCACCACGTTGATTGGGGCTACAACACCACCAACACCGATGGAGAAAGCCTGGCCTCATGGTCAGCCAATAACAACCTCACCCTACTGCACGATCCCAAGGGTGCAGCGAGCTTCTTCTCCGGACGCTGGAACACTGGTACAAACCCCGATCTGGCTTTCGCAAGTGATGACCCCGATAATTGCCAACCGGACAGACGTGTGCTAGAGAAGTTCCCCAGGTCCCAACATCGACCCTCGATTATCACGGCTCCAACGCTCATAATGCCTGTCCCGAGCAAGCCTGTTAATCGATGGAACTTCAGAATGGCTAACTGGGAGTACTATAGCCTCCTCACCAATGAAGCCACACAGTATCTCCCATCCCCTCACACCAACAACGTGGAAGAAGCCTACCAGGACTTTTGTGATGCAATAACATCAGCGGCAAAACAATCCATCCCCCGCGGCCGACGAAAGACCTACATACCGTGCTGGGATAAGGAGTGCGAAAGCCTCTACTCCGACTTTCTCCACGCCCCTCAGGGCAATGACACCAACAGCTCAGCCACAGCTCTTTTGGCAAGGCTGGACTTAAAGAGGAAGGAGCGCTGGACAGAAGCCATATCTAATGATATTTAGCATCAAATTTTTTTTTAAATTTAAAAAATTTGATGCTACTATCCAGTTATTATGAGTCTAATGATATTTATTAACACATGGATCTCAGATCTTTGCATTATTATGGTTTTGCTATCTTTTCCTTCTGTTGATTGTTTTTACTGTATTCTATTTTCGTTTGCAATGCAACAAAGAAAAATAAAACTGAATTAAATTAAAATTTACATGAAATATTGAAGGACACATTAAAATATATTGTGGCTTTAAAGAAATATAGTAAAAAAGAAAAAACCTTATGGAAAATTTTTTTGACCTACCGTAAAGAATTTCAACATTTATTAACTATCAAACTCAGCTAGGCCACCTTCCATAGCATCACGCCGAAAGTTAAATTGTCAGCATTTTAAAAATCATAACAGGCAAAACAAAATTGACTTTACTGACTTCTGGTTGACCTAACTATAAATCAGCACTTACTTTCTTAAATTAACTCCATTGCACCCAGCTGCGTTCTCATGTAGGCCTAAGTTGCAGTTGATCTATTTAACATTGTTATGTCACAATGTGTGTAATATATCACAACAGCTAATCTGTAGCTAAATATCACAATCGGTAATGCAAACTTTAAAAAAAAATCCTGGAGGTCCTAAAATGTACTGTTGAGAATTGTACTGAAATAAGCACTAGAATGTGAAACTATAATTCGGGGGGGTATGTTAAAATTGTCTTCAGGAATCGCAACATGACAATAAAGACCAAAATTAAAGTTTTAAAAGCATATGTAGAATCAATTCTAACCTACGGATGTGAATGCTGGACAATAAGTAAAGATATGAAGAAAAGACTAGAGGCTGCTGAGATGTGGTTTCTTAGAAGGATGTTGAGGATATCTTGGACTGAAAAGAAGAGTAATGACGAAGTTATGAAATTGGCAAATGCAGAAAGGAGATTAATAACAACAGTTAGAAGGCGTCAGATGCAATTTGTAGGTCATATTCACAGACATGGAGATTTGGAAAAATTAGCTCTATTGGGGATGATACAGGGAAAAAGAAGCAGAGGTCGACAAAGATTAACTTATTTAAACAGCTTGAATCAATGGGCCACAAACACAACAGTTAAAACGAACGATTTTATACGAATGGCAAATGACAGAGAAGTTTGGAAGACCATGATCGCCAACGTCTGTATCAGATCAGGCACATAATCATCATGTTAAAATACGAATTTTGATTACAAACTCTGAGTACCCACCAAAATTATGCCACTGGGTGTAAAAAAACATGTTATGAAAAAATTTTGGATTGCCCCTCTGGGAACTCCCCGCTACCGGGGGGTTTTATGAGCGATTGTCAAAATACATGGGATTTGATACTTAAAATTTAGACCGGTTGTCATAGAAAGCTGGGACTAGTCTCAAAAGTTTTGTTTTGAAAAGTTAAGATAGGAATGTAATAGTTTCAGAAGTGTCAGCTGTATGGACAGACCCATTTCGGTCCGAAACGGCCTATTTGGCCTATCGTGATTGTATGAAATTCAAAATTTTACCTTAATAAGTTTGAAACCGGGATAATTTTTTGTTTAAAACGTTATGATTCGAAATTAGTACATTCAAATGAATCATATGCATGTCTAGTTGTGGAAAATTGATTGATTATATGACGTCATTACGTTTAAAATCAGGGACGTTTTAGGTAATGTTGTAAAAATTGAAATATAGGCAATAGGCATACAGCCAGTCATAATAAAGCATTTTCAATTTTCTTGCCCATGTTTGCTCTTTTGAAATATGAATGTACGTGTCAGTTACCAATGTGACATACTATATACAGTATATTCAGTACTATACATACTGATAAAATAATAAGAACAGGATGCTATGTAGGCCTAACATTAAATGATAGTTTGTTTGTTTGTGCATTTGCAGTTTGTGCATTATTTTGTTGTTTTGTTTTGGATATGGACAGCTTTGTCTGACGCAAATAAATAATAATAATAGTTATGTTTCAAAGGTCTAATGTTATGGAAGCATTGTGTAGTTCCAGATATCAAATTAGTCAGTGTTTTTTTTATCTTTTTATTAAGAGCTTCATTCAATAGTTCAGGATTTTCAGGGGAAATCCATATTTCTCCATCTCTACTGTTGCCAGCCTTCTTGAAGTAGGCTATGGCATCGTCATTCACAACTTCAACAATGTTAGCAAGGTACCAGTGTTATTCACTTCCTTCAATCCAGATGGCAGCTACGAACTCACCACCTTGATAGGCTGGTGCTGCAGAATCAGATTCCTGGTCATTTGATGTGAAGCTTGAATTTGGCTCAGAAAGCAGAAAGCACACTTTGGAGGTCTGACATTGTTATAGTCTAACTAGCTGAAAAGGTTGTTGGCATATTCTTCAAATCTGGAATTTTTATAGTCTTGTTTCAGTCGGAATATTGAAGCACTTGATTTTAGGGAGAGGCATGTCTTCTTTGCATAGCGAACTTCAGTGCAAAGTCTTTTGTTCTTTATGTGATCTGTTACAGCATCACTATGAAGGTAAGCAGTCACTTCCTCAGAGGTGGTAAAATGCCCTGGTGGATTTTGCGCCTTTAGGAAATCTAAATCAGCAAGTTTACTTTGTTCTGATATTAAGAGCTTCGTTTTCAGAGTAACCTTTTTCTTCATAAGCTTTCATCTTTTCATTCCATTGCAGTCTAATTCCTTTGATGTCTTGTACTGGTTTTTCCCATTTCTTTTTGTCAATCTTCTGAGTATTTTCAAGTCAATCCGTGCTTTTATTGAGAACAACACTTCTGGAGACTGTATCAAGACTTCTTTTACCATAAATATTTATCTTGTAGATCACTAATCCGACACTGCATTCTTCACCCAGGTTGTGAATTGGCAGATTATCCAGTTTCTGCAGGACATCATCACTTGCCAATCCAATTTTCAACAGCGATCCTGTGTCCTCATTTGCAGCAGGCCCAAAACCAAACAGAAGCCCTTTTTGAGTTGCCAAGCCTTTTGCAAAAGATTGAAGGAATAGAGCAGTGGTTCCCAAACTTCAAAAAATCGGCCAAGTTCTACTACCTAATGACTGTACTATATGACATGTAACACAAAAACAAACAAAATGGCTTTTTGCAATTTATTTTTTAATGGGAAGGGTGCTCTTGCGCTTTAGCAACAAGCTTAGAAATTCTTGGCTCAGTTGTCGAAAGAGCACAGCGAATGTCATGTTCAACTTCAAGGCGGTTGCGTTGCTTGGACTTCATACATACTAGCGCTGAAAAGGCAGATTCACATAACCATGTAGAAGTGAAAGGCAATAACTGTTTAAGTACAGATTTGTTTATTTCTGGATATGATGATGCCATGCTTAGCCAGAATTCCGTGAGTGGCAAAGTTTCGAATAGATCTCGGCAACTGGAGTCGTTTTTCAATTCAATCAATTGGTCTTGCAATTCATCTTCCACATTTTCAGGGGAAAGTCGAAACGGATTTCTTGCAAGTGATAGGTCATCAGCACTAACTTCAGGAAAATATGACTTGAATTCGCTTTCCAGCTCCTTCAGATGTTGAACAATATTGGTCTTTAGTTCATCGTTTAACTCGTAAATATCAAACAGGTTGTTAAACATGGCAAAATTGCCATTTTGAGCTTTTCGTCTCCAGTTTGCCAATTTTTCAACAAACGCATTGATCAAGTCCATGTTCTGAATAATGTTTTTTTCTTTTCCTTGCATTTTCAGGTTAAGGGTGTTTAAAGAATGAAAAATATCTACCAAGTATGCCAAACAAGCAATAAATTTTGCATTGGTAAAGTGAAATGCTAACTCAGGTTTTACATCAGTTAAATATATTTCCAACTCATCGCGGAGCTCAAACACTCTGCATAAAACGTTCCCTTTAGAGAGCCACCGAACTTTTGTGTAAAACAAAAGGTTTTTATGATCAGATTCCATGTCTTCACAAAGTTTTCTGAATAGACGAGTGTGCAAAGCGCTGCTCTTCACAAAATTTACTATTTTAATAGTAACGTTAAGCACATCTTGGAGACCACTTGGCAAAGTTTTAGAAGCCAAAGCTTCCCGGTGAATGAAGCAATGAGTAAACATAACGCCAGTAGCCTTTCTTTGCTTAAGTGCCTTAAATCCACTTTTGGAACCAAGCATCGCAGGTGCACCGTCAGTGCACACGCCACACAGATTGTCCCAGGATATTCCGTTTTCATTAAAAAAATGGTTGACTTTTTCCATTACATCTGATGCTTTTGTGCTGGTGTTCAAAGCACAGCAGAAGAGTAATTCTTCCTTTACAGAGGTGTCAACTGCATAGCGAACAAAAACCATAAGTTGAGAAACTGAAGATACATCGACAGACTCATCCAGCTGGATGGCGAATTTATTTATTTCAGTTATTACTTGTTCCTTAATGTCTTCTGACATTGCTGCAATTCGTCTCTTTACTGTGTTATTGGATAAAGGAATAGCTTTGAGACTTTTCTCATGTTTATCACCCAGGACAATTCTCGTCATGGCCAGTGCAGACGGTTTAACAACAGTTTCAGCGATATTATGAGCTTTTTTCTGCTTAGCTATAATTTGGCTAACAACGAAAGATGCTTCTGTAAGTTTCTGATCAGTTTGTTGAAAGTTTCCAGTTTTGTCAAGTCGTTGACGTTTACAGCTAGATTCTAGTCGTTTAAAATACTCAATGCTTTTATTCTTCAACTCAGGATGATTTTTTTCCAGGTGATTTCTCAATTTACTCGGTCTCAATGATTCATTGCTTAAGACGCGGTAGCATACTACGCACTTCCCTTTTCGACTCCATGATCATTTAACGAAGTAAATCCAAATTTAACGTAACTATCATCATACTTTCTTTTGTTTGCCATTGAATAATTTAGTATTTAGTAATTTAGTTTAGCATGTCTCGATTTGCAAATTTTTATTCAATCTCTTCTTCGCTCTGCACCTCACAACTATCAGTCCACGACATAAAGAACGCTTGTTTTTAAGTACGATTTCTGGCACATGCAAGCTTAAAAACTCATTGTTACGTAACAATTCCTCCCCGTGGCAGACAGTTTTAAGAATGGCAGTTAAAATTTTTCGGTAAAAAAATCTAGAAATTGTTAACAATACAGGAACAGTATAAGTTCAATTACAAATAACTCTGTGGCTCACTGAAACCGTCTTCGTGGCCCACAGTTTGGAAACCATTGGAATAGAGCAAACAAGCTCCTAACTTCGTTACAGTGTTCTTGCAAGCAAACATCGATCGAGCTGAGAATTGTTGGTTAAGGTAATGATTTGAAGGTATCAATTGACAAGGCAGCAATGGCGGCAGCAATGGCCGAGTCGGTAGCAATGGCCGAGTGGTTAGCACGTTGGGCTCGCAGTCGAGAGCCTGTATGTTCGACTCCAGCCACCCGCACTTGCTGTTGTTTCTCTGGGCAAGAAACTTTACGATAATTGCCTCTACCCAGTGATCGATTTCGAGTAATGGGTAGTACCAAATTTAAGTCATAAATAGAGTAGACAACCGGAAACAGACATTGCTGTCGGCTGCAGCGTGGGTCAGGTGTACGTCGGAAGGCGTACACCGATGCATAGCGCTCAAGTCCGCTTTCCCGCAATGCAGGATAAAGATAAACAAACAAGACAAAAAAGAAGTAACACACTCTGATGTTAGCAGAAAATGATGTGCCTGAATAGTCAAGTGGGGCATATATTATATGACTCATGCAAAAATATTGCAACCCTATCATAGCTCATTAATCAAACATTTTAGGCCCATTTCCAACTCATGAAGGCCAATTATTGCCAAATTTTAGATTGTGTACCACCATCGCGGTAGGCTAAATGGGTCATTTTGGGCCAAAATGGACTTGTCCGGGCCAAACTATACATCTGACACTTCTGAAACTGTTACATTCCTATCTTAACTTTTCAAGACGAAACTTTTGAGACTAGTCCGAGCTTTCTATGACCACCGGTTCAAAAGTTAGGTGTTAGATCCTATGCATTTTGGAAATCGCTCATTAGACCCCCCGGTAGCAGGGAGTTCCCGGAGGGGTAACCCAAAAATTTTTTCATAATCTGTTTTTTTACACCCAGTGGCATAATTTTGGGGGTACTGAGATTTTTTTAATTTTAACATACCCCCCTACAGTATAATTACCATTTCATCTGCATAGGCATTTTTATTGACAACTGTTCGATCAAATGCCTTGTTAGTTTGGTTTTTGTTGTTCAGTTTTTCTTGTTCTGCAATCTTCTCATCTGCTCTTGCCATCGCCCTTTTCTCTGTCTCCTCATCAGTGGATGTCAAATCTTTCAGGATTGAACCTGCAATTGAAAAATATTTGTTGCAACTAAATAAGTAGGTAATCTCCTTTAGAATAAAATAGATCCATGCATTGACGTCAATTTTTTCTCATGTAAACTAATTTTATGGGGGCGAGAATTTCCCACTAACTCTGAAATTCACTTCGTAGAATTTGCCAACTTTCAGCCTAAATGACTATGATGCACTATTTGTGGATCCGCATGTAACTCTGTCACGATTGTCATGTATCATTTAGTTTAGCAGTAATTGCATAACGTTGACCGAACAACCTGGAAGAACGAACAAACGACAGTTGTATTTAACAAAGACCATGGTTATGTAGGACTTAGGTACGGTATTAGGTAAATACAACTGTCATTTGTTCTGCAATAAATTTGACAAATTT
The DNA here is from genome assembly GCF_918807975.1 of Aplidium turbinatum. Lineage (NCBI taxonomy): Eukaryota > Metazoa > Chordata > Ascidiacea > Aplousobranchia > Polyclinidae > Aplidium > Aplidium turbinatum. The sequence goes on from NC_137486.1 coordinate 1,006,230, forward strand.
GATGTCTGTCCTTGAAGTGCATTGCTCAAACGCACACTCCGTTAGTTGAGCAATGTTTGCTTGGTTATTTTGCCATTTCTTTGTTCACAATTGGTAGCATAACCTAATAAGCTATCAAGGCACAGTTTTTATGAGTTTTTTAAACAAACTTCTTTTTGCAATTTTATTTGTTGTGGGTTATTGTGAAACATGAAAACGTATGTGGCCACGGTGGCCAGAGTCGCAGTTCAAGTGCAATAGACGTTTAAACTACATATTGGCAAAAGTCATGTAACAGATATTCCAAACAGGCACATATGTATCAACAAACAGATGAGCTGAAATTGCCAAAGCACGATTTGACTTGCCGTGTTAGCTTTAAGACCTGTGGCAACCTTCATTTTTTCAAAATCTTAATTCCCATATTTAGAATAAGTTGATGTGATTTCTAAGGTTTACAGTCAAGTGGAGAAAAAAAAATTTTCAGAAAGGTTGTGCTAGATTTTTTAGCTTATCAAGTATGACCACTAAAGTTGGTAAGAATATAGAGAGCATGTATGTCTATCATCCCAAAATGAAATTCTTTAAATCCATTAACTGGTTTGAAAATTATGCACAAAATACCTGAATTTATTTTACCCCAGCTTTGGGGTAAAAAATAAAAATTTTGTGGGATAAAAAAAAAACACCTGTTTGTATAGCAGCTTCTTCTTTATTATCATAATATTGATTTCATAAGTAGTGTAAACGATGCTCCACAAAAGGAAAGAAGCTTTATGTAACTCGTATATCAAGGTCTGTGAAAGATGCTGAACCCATAATTGAAATCGATGGGATGGGCCATGAATGATAATGACGCCAACGATTTTGCACCCAATTTTTGTATGCACTTTTGATTAAAATACAAATTGTGAAATTGCAAAGTCTCGTTTCTGTAATAAAAACAGCAACAAGAAAAAAAATTGTGTCTAGTATGCTCATAGGCGCCACCTTTTCAAAAAACCTTGGGGGCGAGCAAGGTGATGACGTCATAACTATAGCGCTATTTTATTCAATTAAAGTAGTCTTTGATTAAGCTTACCGTCTTGTTTATATTGACACCTAGGTCGCAAACCGAATTTATTAGAACCGCTGCTTGAATAATAATAATCGTGTTTTTATTTGTGCCAATTGCGATAACATACAGTACACTGCGATCACAGATGCGATACAACAAGCGAAGCAGCGAAGTGACATACAGTCTTCGAGTCAGCTGCTCCACTTATTTTGACTTGCCATTAAGTGTCTTTGCCGTGACACAGCCGCGTGCTCTGGAACGGTGTCGAACTCACGTCCTTTCGAACGTCGCGCAGACATTCTCAACATTCGGCTACGCAGCCGACGAATTTAACACGATTAGTTTTACGCATGTTGATTTAATTAAAATGATTAGTTTTACACATGCAGTACGCCTAGTCGTAAAAATTTTGTTATTATTAGCTTATAATTGGAACAGTTGAAAAACAAGCTGATTCATTTCCTTTTCGTGCGAGTGAATAACAACCATCAAGGCAGTGAAGTTATTGAAATAAAATGCAAAAAATCATGATCTCAAGCAGAATGGAAACCCGCTATCAGTTTTATTAACCTCGTTTTGCCAATCACTTACCTTCAAAGCGGTAACAACGGCAAAGTGTTTTCTCTTCTTTTTTATCGAAAGTCTTTATAGTCTTTTATCGAATACCATATATACTCAACTATAGGTCGAGATGTTCAGTGATTTTCACCTCAACAAAACAGGTTCGACTTGTACACAGGACAAGCTGTTGTCTCCAGCTTGGCAGTTTTTCAAAATGAATGCATTTTTGCTGCGGCAAAATCATTGCCGACGTAGATTACGAAGTGTGAAATGGCGTCGGAAAAAGTAAAAGTTTTGAATAGCCTACGTTTATTTGCAAAAATTCAAACTTAATTTTCAAATTTAATGATTTCTTGTCAATTCTAAACTTTATACACTTGTTGAGCAATATGCAAAGCTCACGAAACAAAACAGCAAAAAGAGCTGTTTAAAAGAATAAGTTTATTTTTGCGTGTAGGATATAATTGTTCTTATTACGTAACATTCCATGATCGTAGACGTCGATGTCAAACCTTAGCGGCCGCATAAAACCATGATGTCAGGTTGGCTAGGTGATTATAAGAGCGGTAAGAGACGTCGTTAATGCAGGCAATATCTGCAACCAAGGCCATTAAACACCTTTTCTTTTATCGGTTTTCGATTTAATTCTCACACATTGCGAACAAAACAATGCGTTCTGTTGAATCATAATTGATCTCACAGCGGGAAGACCTCGTAGCTGGTTTACTTAATATTGCCGTGAATAGTTGCGTGACTATTCCAGCAGCGTAAGTTACTCTACGTTCTACTTTGAAATTTCCATTCCATATGATTTCCAAGCTGCATTCACGTAATTGTTCGTTGTGAAGTACAGTAATTGCAGCTCGATAAAGTTTACTAAAATCGAATTCATGTTTGAAGTTACCAAAAATCTAAAGGACGTTTGGATAACTCGTAAAATGAGAAGATACACTCAACCTCGCATTAGCTTTTTCGCTACCACGTGTTTTGACTTTGAAGTTGCTCCTCAGGCTCACGCGCGGGAAGATAAGCAGTGTGTGACTGTGAGCGTCTCAGTACTGTAGTGATTCACGTTCCAGAGAAAGCCAAGCGATCAGCTGCTATTTTTCGCTTTCGGCATTCTTTAAGTCCATTTAAATGATCTAAATCTCTCACGAAGTATTTTATCTTTGAAACACCACTTGTAATAGCCATTTTCGTTGCCCCTCAACCATAAATTTATGGGGGGCGCCACCCCCCGGCCCCTCCGTAAGTCGGCGCGTATGAGTATACTTATGCAGTGCACGCCGTCCTAAATTTTAACTGCAGCTCTAGTTTAAACATGCAGGCGATTAAATTTCGCGGATTGTGAATCCCAAAAAATCAATCAACAGTTTGTGAATTAACTTACAACCAAAAAACAATAAACAGGAAATCAAACAACAGCATAGGCGCCGGGTTTTGAAAATTGCCGGGGGGCAAACTTTCTAGCCGACTGATTGCTTACATTCAAAATCCTGATGTTTGTTTGTCAGCATTGATGTTTTTTTGCGTCTAAATGCCATTGTATATCGCCAAGCTTTATAATGTAAGCTCAGGCCTCGAAATTCACGGCGGACAACGGACATGTCCGCCGTCACAGCATGTGATGTCCGTGGGAAGTACCATCTAGATCGGTCGTATTTGTCCGCCGAGAAATACAGGAACTAGTGATACAAATAGTCATTGCAAAGCACGAACAATTGTTGCAATAATATAATTTCCAGCGCATACTAGCGCGCATCTAGAAAATGTGAATACTGTATCCCTTAGCCTCCATTCAAGGAGGAAAACTTTCGCTTTCAACGATTGATGACATTGAATCAGCGTGACAAAGGTGAATTCTTCGCTAAGAATCGATAGGAGTACAGGTACTTCTACAGTCTACACCAGGGGTCACGAAACCTTTTTCTCTGAGGGCCGGATTGCTGCAAGAATAACAGTTGCGGGCCAGATGCAAATTGCATAAAAATATACAACTATTTAGAATCTCCATTGACTTGAATTGAGAACAATAAATAACAAAGTCAGCGGTGGAATAGCGAAGTTGTTATGAAAATCGAAAGGTTGCTGGAAAAGTTATCCCCTGCTGTGATACACTACAGGGCATCATGCTCTTGAAAAAACATTACATCCTTCCAAACTTGGCCTAGGCTGTCCCCAATTGTGGTGGCCTAATGATAAAAACAGAACACCAAAATGTAGGCTGCCTGGTGCAAAAATGTACAAATTCAAAATACAACAACGAACTATAAGAACGAACAATTTTAACAAAGAAGTCTCTATTACACAAAAAGGCAAAGCCAAAGACGGTTGCTAATGCCCAAAACCATTAGCAGGTTACGTGTAGCTCAACTGCAACGTCAGTCCTTTACAAAAAGTTTTCCTTAACAGTTGTAGTGCAACTGTTATTTCCGCAGCATGTGAGGGGCCGGATGAAATCAGTTTGCGGGCCGGTTCAGGCCCACAGGTCGTAGTTTGGTGACCCTTGGTCTACACTAATCACGCGCAATTTAGTTCAAGTTTTACGTCACAATGTCTGGCTTTGATCTCCAAGTAATAATGACAGGGCAAGGTTAGTTACTAAATTAGAATATACGAGTAGGCTATTACAGCCAAGATGCAACAAAATTTGTTAAGTTTTGGTATTACAGTAAGAAAGAAAAGACCCAAGGAAAATTCACTTTTGCTCACATGACACGCAAAAATAAACCTAAAGAAAAAGCCTATGAAACTTTGCACAGCAGAAAATAGTGGCGTTAGTGTAGAAATTTTCTGACTCGTGCCCAGAGCATTGTGACGCAATAAGCCACACGACCTCGCTCGGTGGAAGTTAATCAGTTACGTGACGTATTGACCAGCTACACGGCGCTTTGACTCTTCAAGCGCAAGTCGTTGGTCTGATGAAAGCCTTTCAGAGTGACTTTACTGAATTTTTAAAAAGCCTTCTAAAACCTCTAAAACCTTCTAAAACCGTATGATAGTTATAGTTCTGAAATGGCAAAGAATTATTATCAAGATGAAGTGATTAAGCATGACGATCGACGCTAAAACTGGTGTGTCAGCCGTGAGACTTAATTTGTATGCCGAGATAGCTGCTCAGACCGGACACCTTGTCCGCTGTCACCAAAAACGAATTTCGAGGCCTGTAGGCTACTTCAAATTATATGCTGGTCACTTTGAATTTTAGCTCTTAATACGCGTAGACGTAGATACTAAACTGAGCAAACAGCAAACTGCACCTCGTTATTGACACTCCCAAGAAAAAACAAAGCAGAAGAAATCAAGAAAAACGTTTTTCAATCATTGTTACTATGCTTCACTGGCACCATGCCGGCGTTTATCAGCTACCGTACTTCTGTTTCTTTTGTTATCTTAGCAGCAGCGCTCTTGTTGCAACAAGTAGATCTTTTATGAGATTGATCCGCAATGAAGGTCAAACTAACGCAAATCTGAACTTAGAAACATTTGATTTAGGATTTTTTTTAAATAATTTGCGGAGGGCAGCCACCCCGAGCTAAATTCACGGGGGGGGCCGCCCCCCCGCTCCCCTGGAGTCGGCGCCTATGAATAACAGTATGATTGTATATGTGTTATGCACATTGCACAATCATTGCATTATCGATCGATAGATCACTCTGTGCTCTCAATCTGGGCTATTGATCGACTAACCCGTAACAAACCTCGGACCCCAATTCCAACTACATCAATTGATTGCGCATAACACATGCACACATTGGCACTGATGCAACCAGAAGTTTGTTTTTGTATCTTTTGGCAATATATAATGCTTAGCACTTGATGTAACACCAACACGAAGCCAAAAAAACTGCATAATATCCAGCTCGGTGGCTTAGTGGTTAGTGCGCCCGCCTCTGAATCGGTAGGCATGGGTTCGATAATCGATACCTTGTCGGGTCATACCAAAGACTTTTTAAAAATGGTACTGAATCTAATTCCTGCTTGGCACTGAGCAATGGAGTGGATTCAGATAATAATGTACTCAGTTGCGCCTCTATACGGCTGCATTGACACTGTCTGCTTTGTAAAGCGCTGAGGAGCAACGCATTCTGCGATGGATACAGCGCTATATAAAAACTAACATTATTATTATCATTATTATAAAATGCAGTTTTTTTATCCGAATCAATGAATTGTACTGGGTTAAAAAAAAACCTCAATAATAATCTATGTAAACCTTTGGAGGGCCCAGTCTTTGTTGCATCAAGTAGCCTCACAACATAGTACTCAGCGGCGCAACTAGAAAAAATCAAAGGGGGTTGGCAATAACAGAGAAAACTAACAATTATTTGTAGAAGTGGATATATCACAGTTAGATTGTTAGAATATTAGCCTAGTGTAAATTGACAGCGCAATGATCCAATTCTGTGACGTGCGAAACAACCTTTTTCGCTCTGCGCTTGCTACTCTCAAAAAAAGTTTCCTGCGCTTTCGAAAGTAGGCAGCAAATTGTTTGCTCTCCAGGCCCACATTTTAAAAAGTAGTCCACACAAGCTTAGGGCCTGGATACACGTCAAGTTTGACAATGGTGTAAAGAAAATTCAATTGCCGTCTTTTTGATACCAAAATTATAAAATTGGGTTAAGAATGTGTGAAGTTGCGACCATATGAAGATTACAAATCAGACTAGCCTAAAGCCAGCTGCAGTTTCGTTTTTTTGGCTAATAAGGTTGCATCCTAAGTAGGGATGCCCAATTGCCCAAAGTAGAATTTCAAATCCTTAAGATTCTAATCCATACAGAATCGAATCTAAAAACCGCTTTTTTATAGGGTAATTGGATTCGAAAATAATACGGAGAAAGGAAAAAAATTATTAAAAAAATTGAAAAATTGTTCCGCCGATCCGCAAAACGCCTTCAATTCATGTGCGTCGTGCATGCCAATCCGTTTCTGTATGTGATTAACAGAGGTCCCTTACGTGTGTGTGCGCGCGTGTGTTATTTTGAGAGAACAAAGGCAAGAAGAAGAAAATGATTGAACTTGAGAATGAGAACTTGTTAAAATGATGGCTTTGTAAAGCTTCTTTTTCATGCCGTTGTAAGCGTAAAGCTGAGCCGGTTTCCCGCACTGAAAGTTTTACTACCCTGGAAATTCAGCCATTTTGTTTTTATGACATCATATTGCGTGAATAAATGTCGATATGTTAATATTTTGTATTGCGGTTTATGCGACTTGAGCTTGAAACAAGTTTGGTATGCATAGAACGTAGCTTGAACTGACACACGTTAACGTTAAGTAGTCCGTAAGTCTCAGTCTAGTTAGTCCTCCCTCTTCTTGAAGTTGCAAATCTTAAAGGGGGCTGTCATGCCGACTAGACAGCCCCCCTAGTTGCCCCTCTGATAGTACTCACAATATATCATTTAAACATTTATACTACCTATCACTAAAATGCAGCAAAAACCTTTAATAAATGCCTCCGAACCTTTTTTTGCATCCTTTGCTGGCTATATTTACTCTATTTAACATACCTCTTCTTTGTCAAATCCAATCTTTTCCTCTACCCCCTAAAGTATTCACCAGAGACCAGTTAAACAGAAACTAAAAATTTGAGAGAATATCTACTCATTTTAAATGTTAAATCGTACGTGTTTTTTTGGTGTTAATCCAATCTTTTCCTCTACCCCCCAAAGTATTCACCAGAGACTACTTAAACAGAAACTAAAAAAGTTGAGAGAATATCTACTCATTTTAAATGTTTAATCGTAGGTGTTTTTTTTTACCCCAATAGGGCCAATACTCCACTGTTTTTTTACCCCACTTGACCCACTTTACCCCACTATGTCATCTACGAAGATCAGCAAAAATAAGGTTGTTATGTTGAGACGCAACAAAACTATTTATAGATTGGTTTAGTGAGGATTTGTGGTCAAATTACTTTCATTAGATTTTTTTATTCACTTCTTTAAAACAGTGGTTTTTAACCTTCAAAACAATCGTACGCACTTTTTCATTTTGCAAAATTCTTATCCGCACAAATCAAAAATAGTTATGTTTGCAACTATTTGTTATTGTACAAATATGAAAACAAATAGCTGCAAACTAACTATTTTTGGTTTGTGCGGATTAAAATTTCAGTTATTGTACAAATAGGGAAACAATTTGGGTAGAGAGGTAACTTTTTTAAACCATAAACAGATATAACCCAGCAACAACACAACATTTAACATTATAAAAACAAACACAATAAGCTAACGTTTTCGGCTTTTCATACAGCCCTTTTCAAGCCTATAAGAAAAATATTTTTAAAGGAAAGACTAAAGAATAATACACTATCACAACAAAAATATGAACAAATCTAAACATTTCAGAAACTTGCTTAACTAGCTCAGATTCAAAGATCAAAGAACATAAGACAAGACAAAGAACTGAAACATCATTGTACATCGAGGGCTGTATCACCTACAGAGAAAGAAGACAAAGATGTTCTTTGACTTGTCAGGAGCAAGTGATAATTATTGTGGGAGTTCGTAGCCTGCTTACACTGTCACTGACATTCTTTGAGCTACCGTATATGAGTTCATTACAACTAAAAGTTAAGGCCGGTGGGTTAGGCAGTGGTGGATGACATGGTCTGCGGTCTGTTCCGTGGCGCCACACTCGCATTCTGATGAAGGAGCCAGGCCCCACTTGTGCATGTTCGAACGAAAGCGGCCGACACCACTTCGCAGACGGTTAAGCCTGACCCACACAAGCCTTGCGATGGACATCCCTGGTGGACGGGGATCGGCGTCGGGTATGAAGTCACGGAGCGTGAGGTGTGATTTTGCCACTCCGTGTTCCACATGTGGTTCGTCCAGTGTGCCGCACTTAAACCAAGTGCTCTTGCGTTCTTAAGTAGTTGTTGTGCGGCAGGCACAAAGGGGCGTCTTGATATCAGCCGCTGCTTTATAGGTGGTGGTCTCTTGAATTTTGCATGGAGGAGATGGTCGGGGTCCAAAGCGCGGCGAGTGAGAGAATTCGTGGCTTCTTTACGGCGTAGCTCAGCGGGTTGGATGCCTGCTAGGATGGGTAGGCAGTCCGTTAGAGTGGGACGCAGGCATCGGGGTTTGTACCAGTGTTCCATCATCCGGAGAAGAAGCTCGCTGCTTCCTTGGGATCGTGCAGTAGGGTGAGGTTGTTATTGGCTGACCATGAGGCCAAGCTTTCTCCGTCGGCGTTGGTGGTGTTGTAGCCCCAGTCAACGTGGTGGCAATTAAAATCGTCAGCATAAAGGCTGGGTTGGGGGAACACTGGGATGGCTGATTGGCTGTTGGTGTTAAGCGTGAGGGTGGTGGCTTATAGACATTGATGATGTGATAGCCTGATATGTCTATGCATAGCCACTCTATCTCCGATTGGGCACTGGACTGGTCTATTGGCGTCCAGCTCAGTTGCTCATGGACAAACGTGACGAGGCCATGTTTCCTGCTGATGGTTGCGCAATGCGCATGCGAGTGTGAAGTTGGGTAATACCAACTTATCCACAGATGTGCATTGCAGTGGGTCTCCTGCAGGAGAATAACGAGGGCCTGATGTTTTGTGGCCAGATACTCGATGATGCTGAGCTTGCTGGCAGCAATGCCCTCGGTGTTCAGCTGCAGTACGGTGGGTAGTCTGTACTTTTCGACAGAGAGCTGCCGCTCCCTGAGAAGGGCGTTTCCCTATCCACACTGAGCTGAACCTGGGCCTGGTTTGCTCGAGTGTGACAAGCTTTGCTTCGTATATCTTTTTTTCTTGAAGATATGGTACTGACGGGAGGGACCACAAGAAGATGCTTGTTCTTCCCCCACTTGAAACAATGATACATGAACTTGAAAATGTGAATTGGGATGTGGTCGGTCTTGCTGAAACCAAAGTTATGAAAAGCCTAATTACAATTCATAACACCTTTAATCACAAACTGTTTCTATCAAGTAATGAAACCTCTCGATCTAACGGAGTCAGCTTTCTGGTACGCAAATCCTATGCTCCCTTTGTGGAAGGATACCATCCTATATATGATAAACTTGCTGTGTTGCGTCTTCAAGGAAAATTCTCAAAACTAGTTCTCATACAGTGCTATTTCCCTACCTCATCCCACCACGATGAGGAAGTCCAAGAACTATAATATTATGACAAAATCCAAGCTATCATTGACAACATATCAAAAAGAAATCACCTCTTCAAAGGTGTACGAGCCGGGGGTGCAGGGGGTGCAATCGCACCCCCAATCTGTCGAGAATTTGGGCAATTTTTCATATTTGGGCAAGACTTCACACCTATCTATCCTCCTTAGTCTTCAAAAGGAGAATTTTCGGAAGATACAAATAATGCCAAGCAACAAAGCTTGAAGTTGATATCTGAATTCTACACCGTTGAACAGGATTTCCTGGAATCGGAATATCGACTTTTTCACCAACTCACTCGCAACAGAGAAATCAAAACTGCTGTACAATGTACAAAATTCCTAATTTCAAATGGATTAGATAAAACTATGCCCCACTTTGCCAAAGCTGCAAAAATTCTAGCAACAGTTCCTGCAACTTCATGTTCAGCTGAGAGTTCTTTTCCGGATTATGACGATTGAAGACATATCTGAGATCAATAATGGGCCAAACACGACTGTCAAACTTAGCTTTGTTGCACTTAGAAAGAACAACAACAAATAAAGTGGATGTCAATCGCATTGTAGATATATTTGGACAACGAAGTTGGCAAAACAAATACTTCTTTTAAATTTGTGAAGCCTATACCACCAGTCTACCACTAATCAATACTTTCTAGTTCAGTTTTGCAGTTTTAGTTTTGCAGTTTTAGAGCCATGTACCGTACCGGTAGTACTGCATTCTACTGGTTCGTTAGTGTAGTGTCAATTACTCCCTTCAATTATCTTTTGATGAATTTGCTGTTTTGCAAATTTGCATAGCCTAATGGTATACCGTACCGCATAGGCGAAGCCAGGGGGGCAAAAGGGGCCACAGCCCCCCAAATTTTTAAAGATTGGATTCCGAAGTTGAGCCCTTTGTTGAAAATATAATAAAATTTGTAGAAATTTATAAAGTTTTCCAAGACATCTGGCTAGTAACACCCCCAAGGATTTGTTTTAGACACACAGAAAGACACCAATAAATTTTGCAAATCGTAAATCGCGCAAAATTTACGCAATTTACGTTTCTTTTAACTAATTTGTGGATCAATTTCAGAATGGCTTACTCAGTTGGGTTTTTGTATAGTTATTGAGTTTTTGTGTAGCTGAATTTTTGATGTTCTCTAATTTTAGCCGCAGTTTTTGCCCGTTCGTGTGTAAGAGCTACCTTTAATAAGTTAATACAGTCGAAATCGTTTAAGCGCATAGTCAATTTGTCAAGCTTTTTTATGAGCTTAAACGGTATATGCACTTAACCGTTTACATTGTTTGACAGTATCCTATACGTCAATACCGAACGTTTATCTAACGCAAAAGCGTGAAAACAGACCGCTGGACTTTTTCGATGAACGAAGGCATTGAGCCTTAATACGTAACCCGGAGTGTTAGGAGATTTACAGAATATTCTAGAATAGTACTGTACAACCGAATTCCAAATAACGGTACTACTTTGTTTGGCTGTTGGTCAGCGAAGTGTGACGCAGCAACAACTATTCACGCGCGTTCCTCGTGGCTTTCGGGTAGCTGCCGTGATCACCCAACCGTAACGAATTCGCTTCAGCGAGCAAGAAAGAAAATTCACTAATCATGCGATTTAGATTTTCCTTAGTCTTGTGGTTCTACAGTTCGTACTGCGACGTAATGATACTTGTTTATGATGTAACAACCCATAAATGAAATGTGGTCTTGTGATTCATACAGCACTGTACTCAAATCATAGAAGAGAAGGCCTTTTTTCGTGCGGTTTTACTTTATTGTTTAAATCATGTAGGCGCTAACTGTCTGTCTTGAGGTGTTATCTTGAGCAACTTTGCTTTGCCAAAGGAAATATGCGGTTAAGTGATAAAAGTCTACAAATCTATCAAGAATTCCTAGTCGCTTAGCCAGTGACCAGATGCCTGCGTCCCACACCATTGGACAATCTCCCCATCTCTCTGCTCTCCCAAACGAACCCAGTCGACTGAAATCAAGACACCCATTTGTGCCAGCCGCTCAACTTCTTATCAACGAAGCTGATGTACAAGACATCTCTGCGGCTACTTGGGCGGACCATAAATGGAATTCTGAATGGAAGTCAAGCGCCACCAGACTCTATTCGTTCATCTCATCTATTCATCTCTATTCGTTCATCAGAATTTAATAGTTCAAACATTTTGCGCTAAATTTCATTTCAATTTATTTTTCTTTGTCAGAATGCAAAAGAAACGATATTGTGGAATAAAATACAAAATATCATACAATTCAAAAGTGTAGCAGAATAGGGAACTAGCCGAATTGGACTAGCCAAATCGGACTGTCACGATTTCTTTCTATCTCTTACCAGGAAAGAGACTTGGAAAGATTCAATGACGTAGTTTAATGGGATATAACCGAAAAGCAGTCAATCAAATGGTCGGATAGTTCTACTAATAAGATGATAATGAAAATTCTTGAAGGACTTTAACGAATGGCTTCTCAAATAACTCTAATTTCGAACACAATTTATATCATCACCAACTCTCATCTACTTGTATTCAATTACTTCAAGTCTCAATCAACAATAATCTCTGCATCTATTACCAACTACCACAACAACCATCTACAACCCATAATACAACTCTCATAATAATAATAATAATGCAAATTATACCACTATTTATAGCAGGTTGTTTGGTCTAGTAACTTCGAGAAGGTTACGCAATGCTACATCATAACAAACAACATCTGGCAAAACAAAAGAACATTCCAGATTCACACGTAAGGCAAAATGTTCCAGAAACACGTCGCATAATAAAGATCTCGCAATCAAAGGTTACTACAGGACAATAACCGATAATAACATATAGCATAAGAATTCCACAATCAAAACAACACGTTCAGTCAAGATACAAAGCAGCCCATCGCGAGACCTCGCACATTGATTGTGACACGGACTGTAGCCGAATAGGGAACTAGCCGAATCGGACTAGCTGAAATGGGCCATTTCGGTAAAAAATGACCTATATGTATCCCTCCCACCTACACAAGCAGCCTACCAACCAGGAAGAGTGACTATTTGAATAAGCTGAAGATGCTATTACTATAGCGAAATCGATTCTTAACTTAATAAATTACACTAAGAGGTTAGATTGTTGTGCAAATGCCAGCATTTGATGAATGCAAATTAGCAGTACCAGGAAGAGGAACAATCGAACAAATCCTAGCGCTGAAACAAATTATAGAAAAGTCTATTGAATTCAACAATCCCGTCAATATCACCTTTATTGACTTCAAAAAAGCGTTTGACAGTGTTACATTGCCCTGCCTTTGGCAACTTCTGGATAAAATTTCTATCAACAAACAATACATCAACCTCTTGAAAGCAACGTACGACGACTCGAAAGCACTAATCAAAACAAACATCGGAACAACCAGACGAATCGATATTATAAAAGGTGTTAAGCAAGGCGATGTCTTGTCTGCTATCCTGTTTTGCATAGTAGCTGCTGCAATAATCTCAGAAACAGAAAATGAGTGTACAACTGGTTTCACCATCGGCGGTCATGTAATATCCAACTTAAGCTACGCAGATGATATGGCCATTTTGAATATATAATTCTAAACTGAAAATGCATTAATACCTAGATGCCCTGTCAAAAAATGCTGCTAAATTCGCCTCCAAAATGTGTCCAAAACCAAATGCATGAAACAACCGACAAAAGTAACAACACACTCAATCTCACTCTCTATGGAAAACAAATAGAACAAGTACCAGAATTCATATATCTTAACCACCGACTATCCGAGACCAATGATGGAAAGACTGTAGTGCAACACTGAATTGGCTTAGGCTGGGCAGCATTTGAAAAGAACAGAAAGATTCTAACATCCTACAGACTCCCCATCAAACTGAAATCAAAAATTTTCAACACCTACGTTTTACCAGTCGTGCTGTACAGTCTAGAATGCATAAATTGGACATCATCAACAATGAAAAAACTCACTACCTTCCAAAATCACATCATGAGAAGCATGACCAACAAAAGACTACTTGACCACACGAAAACAGCAAATCTTTTAACTAATCTTAACGATCACAATTCGGAATCAGCAAAGTTTGCACAGAAGGCAAGGTAGAAGGAAAAAGAAAACGTGGCAGACAACCAAAACGATGGCAAGACAATATCCAATCATGGACCGGACTCAACTTGGCGACACTAAGCGAGTTGGCTCAAAATCGCCACTCTTGGAAGCAAATAACCCATCTTGATGCGCAATCTGCTACAGGCGGAGATGACGACTGATGATGTAGGAACATGATGTATTGGTTGGTGAGCCCGAGGTGTACTAGGCCTATCTTAAACATTTCACACCAGACAATGGAAAAGAAGTAGCCTAACTCTTGCCAAACACAGGCCTCGAAATTCACGGCGGACACCGCGACATGTCCGCCGTCACAGCATGTGATGTCCGCGGAAAGTACCATCTAGATCGGTCATATTTGTCCGCCGAAAAATAACACAGGAACTAGCGATACAAATTGTCATTGCATAGCACAAACAATTATTGCAAGAATATAATTTCCTGCGCATTCTAGCACGCATCTACAAAATGTTAGGTTATGCGTCAATCCAAAGCGGTAAATTCAAAGCGGTCAATTCAAAGCCGATAATTTATTTACGATAAAGACAATAACCCTAACCTTAAGCTTAACCCAGGGATCTCTGAAGAACAGAGATCTTTTATTCAGCAATCCCTACCTTAAAATTTCGTCTTTGAATCATCGGCTTTGAATCATCAGCTATGAATTGTCTGCTTTGAATTGTCGTGATACCAAAATGTTAATATTGTATCCCTCAGCTTCCGTTCAAGTTGGAAAACTTTCGATGTTTACGTTGCTTCAATGATGGATAACATTGAATCAGCGTAACAAAGGTGAATTCTTCGCTAAGAATCGATGGGAGTACCGTACTTTTACACTAATCTCGCGCAACTTAGTTCAAGTCTTACGTCACAATGCCTGGCTTTGATCGAGTAATAGTGATGGCAAGGTTGGTTACAAAATTAGATTACACGAGTAGGCTATTACAGCAAGATGCAAAAAAAATGTTAACTTTTGGTATTGCTGTAAGAAAGAAAAAAACATAGGAAAAATTCTAAAAGTGAGAATGAGGGCTATGAACCTACTTGCTCTTTGACACTTTCACTCACATGACACGCAAAAATAAACCTAAAGAAAGAAGCCTAGTGAAACTTTGCACAGCAGAAAATAGTAGAGTTAGTGTGGGAGTTTTCCGAATTGTGCCCAGAGCTTTGTGACGCAAGAAGCCACACAACCTCGTTCGGTGAAAGTTAATCAGTTATGCAGCGTATTAAGCAGCTACACGGCGCTTTGACTCTTCAAGCGCACGTCGTTGGTCTGATGAAAGCCTTTCAGAGTGACTTTGCTGAAATTTTAAAAAACTTTACAAACCTTCTCAAATGGCAAGGAATTATCAAGATAAAGTGATTAAACATGACGATCGACGTTAAAACTGGTGTGTTTTCCGTGAGACTTAATTTGTACGCCGAGATAGCTGCTCAGACCGAACACGTTTGTCCGCCGTCAACAAAAACGAATTTCAAGGCCTGCAAACATATGTGTGAAATTCTGGCTGATACCGATTTGTATAAAAAATTAAAGTTGATCGGCAGTGACGTAACAGCAGTCAACACAGGTAACATCAATGGTTGCATTTCCAAACTTGAAGAGAAACTTCATCGTCCATTGCAATGGATAATTTGCTTGTTGCATTGCAATGAATTTCCTCTGAGTCATGTTTTTCCCTTGTAAAATGTAGATGGAAGTACTTTGAGTCCAGAGAGCTTCTCATGGCATATTAGAAAAGATCTCTGATTGGCTAATTGTAGATTTTCAAGAAATACAGGAATCACGCTTTATTACTCTTACAAATGAAATTATTGATGATTTAAGTTCAGACCATATGCATATTGCATATATGCATATAGCATTTGTTGGGCTGTTATCTTAGGAGATGTTGATGATGATCTACGTTTCATAGAGGGTCTGCTACTATTCGGTGAGTCCGATTCGGTGAGTTCCCTATTCGGTGAGAGCCTTTTTCGGAGAGTTCCCTATTCGGTGATTTTTTGAAATTTATCGGGTACCATAGCCTAATTATCATTGCCGCTTTTACATCATTTTAACGTCGCTAAACGTTGAAATAAGATCCTAACCCCCAACCCTAAAACGGCAATAATAATTAGGCTACGGTACCCGGTAGTTTTAAAAAAAATTCAAAAAATCACCGAATAGGGAACTCTCCAAAAAAGGCTCTCACCGAATAGGGAACTCACCAAATCGGACTTACCGAATCGAACTCATCGAATCGAACTCACCGAAACGGGCCATTCCATTTTATGGAAGTAGTGACTCATTGTTCACCTTTGGTGGCTCACTCTTGGATGTTGAATACTTCGTCGCTACATTTCAATAACATCACCATCAAGAAACCTCAAGCGTCTAGCTGAATTTTGTGTTAAAGTGTATTTTTCATCATGGTTTGACACGAATTTGCACAGCCTCAGAGTTTCAGATGGCACCAAAAATTTTTCAGAATATTGCAACAAATCAAAAAATTTCCTGACCAACTAATAAGAGAAGAATCTCTACGAGTGCTTCAGAAAAACTTCTGTTTTGCTCACCCTGAAAACATTTTGCTTGCAATGTTGTGTGACAATGATGCTGATGTGCATGGACTTGGTGTCAACAAAATAAGAGCACAAGAAGTTCTTCCAAACAAATGCATGGAGATGTTGCTTCTCACAAAAGCGAACCTATAGTTTGCAAGTTTGTTCTCTGACACTAAATGTAAATATCAAATCTTATTACAAGATTTCAGATTTAAATGATTCAACTGTCACATAACCACCTTTCAGCATTACTGTTAGTGATGAAGATCGATTTAACACTTATTTTGAAGAATCCTTGCCACAGCTAGAAAGTAGGGAGGCTGGGAGGTACATCAAGCTAGTGACAAAGGCTGCTGAATCAATTGCTGGATTTGAAAAGCGAGATGGTATGATAAGGTAATGGATTAGATCAAGAAAGTGTCTAACAGTTTATTGTTACATTTAGCAGCTTATATCAGCATCAAAGTAAAAAATGATTGCCTCCACAAATGTATTTATCTTATGCATCGGTCTATTGCAGAATTTCAACATATTTCAGACTTATTTATTGCAGAATTTCAACTTATTTCAACAAAAAATAAATAAAGCAAACATTGTGCATTTTACATGTCACTTCTGCATATTTCCGTGAAAAATTGATATGTCTAAAATTAAAAAACTATAGCTTTAAGAGAAACTTAAGACATAGGAATATAGTATTTATAAATGCAAAGAACAAAGTTTCTGTTGTGTATTTTGGTTTGTTTTCGTTAAAACAGTGTAGCTCGCTTTCGTTTCCCTTAGGTCTTCTCTTTTTCGGTTTTGTTAATGTAGTTTCATTCTTGCGATTTTGAATACAAGTAGAAAACTTTTGTATGGCTCTGGTTGCATGAGTTAAAAACACAACAGAGTTATTTGGCGAAGAAGATGGGATTTCTGATCGACTGAACAAGAAGCTTACAGTGCTGCGCAGAGTGATCAGTTTTAGTTCCTACAAGTTTTAATTTCTACAAGTTTTAGTCTTTAAAATGTCATCAAAGAAGAAAAGTCGCATGTGATGACGGCTTGCCTTATTCGTGCACCCAATTCTGGAACAGTCTGTCCTGGTTTTCGCTTTAAGTTGCTCCAGAAGCGAAACTGTTCATGAATAACGAAGTATTTAGAGTCAAACTGTGCCTGACCTTCAAGTAATTCGAAATTTCCTCCATTGTAAGTTCATTGATTGGCTTTGCTGTAGTTTTTTGTGGGGCCAGATTTAGGATCATCTTGTAGATGCTGGCTGACTGGTTGGTGAGGAAAACTTGAGCCTTCTTATCATCAGAAATGGACTGTGCCTTTTCGAATGTGCAAAAACCGGACCAATAATAATCAGTCCAAAGTTCTAAAGTTGAATCAAATTCACAGAACTTAGGAATAGCTTGAGATACCCGATTTTAGTTTTCCAATTCGATAGGAGTTTGGAGGGCTGAAATGAACTCTTTCAATTGTTCTTCATGATGACGTTCTTGCTGCTGCCTTTGTTGTCGCATCTGTTCTAACTGTGACTGCATCGATTCCACGACCTTCTCCATCTTGAGTAGAAGTTAATTGTAAAGACTAAAACTTGTTGAAATTAAAAATTGTAGGAACTAAAACTGATCACTCTGCGACCTGCGTAACACTGTAAGCTTCTCGTTCAGTCGATCAGTAATCCCATCCTTTTCGTCAAATAACTCTGTTGTGTTTTTAACTCATTCAACAAGAGCCATACAAAAGTTTTCTACTTGTATTCATAATCGCAAGAATGAAACTATACTATCAAAAAGGCGTGCAAATATACTGTTAAACAAAACGAGAAGCGCTGATTAACAAACACGCAAAAGAGAAGACCTAAGGGGAACGAAAGCGAGGTACATTGTTTCAACAAAAACAAACCAAAATACACAGCAAATATCGTGGCTCTATCCAACTATTAACATAATTATATATAATTTGTCTACTTGATACACTGTCAACTTATACGATATAACTTACTAAGATCATCAACTTTTTCCAAAAAACTTTGCAGTTCTTTCTCATCTTTTTTTGATTGCATTTTTCACACGCTATTGGCTAAAAAATACAACCAACAAGGAGCTTCTAAGAAATACAAAGGCAGCAACTTAAATGACAAGTACATTAAACCTTTTGTCACACAATAAACTTAACAATTGAAAGCAGTGTAGCAGTCCAACAGTTATTGAAAGCAATATGACTGTAACTTCTGGATGGCAAACTTCAGTCAGTCGGTCTGGAAGTCAGTCAGATAAAAGTTACCTTATATTTATGACAAAAGAGTTGCCAAGTAAGTGGAAAAGCAATAATTTTGAGCGATTTGGGAGTTATCCAACCTTGTGGACACAGAATTAAAGCAATACAATAATGCATGCTTTTCTATTGTAAAGAAACATAAAATTATAATTGCTATTATAATGATCATTTAATAATTTTTAATAATTAAATCTTTGTTATGGAATTTGTTAAATAAAATGTTTGGCTAACCTGTAACTATAGCTTCTAAATCTCGACTGATGCAACTCTTGAACTGCTACAGTAGCCTTAAAACGTTTCTTTTACCAAAACAAAACCAACAGTCCCTGTACAAAATTACAAAGATTTTTGCACTGAAATATACAAGACAATAAATGAATCAAAACTGCAGTAATGAGCCACATTGTGCCTTCAAGGTACAACATAACAAATTTCACAGAGAATTTTCACATCTAGCAAATATCATTATTCAATTTTAGTGAGGGTACAATTGAAGTGAAGTGAGGATGCAATTGGTCTGAAAGAATTTCAGCAAGATAATCCCTAACCTAACAGACAGGGACATTCCCTTTGGCAGTCACTAGTCAGGGTCACATGTTTAATATTTGTGTAAGGATTATTCTGATGTGTGCAATAGCAATTCAGCTATGTTGAAATAACAATTCCATGGCACAATGGATCTGTTTGGAATTATTTAATTTCTTCTGTGAAAAATTTTGGCTTTGATCACACAGGTGCATTGGCTCGCGAACAATAAAACAAGAAATTGCCTTGTGTTTAATTGAAAAAGGGACTGATCATCCGGCTGGTGAAGATTGCTGCCAGGTTAGCTTTTTCAACATACAGTTTTGTAGCCTCCAAAGCACATAAATTTTTCAAAACAATTTCAACTGCAAAAGTATCTGTGAGCAACTGAGCATATCTCTAGATATTGGATCTCTGTGTAAGCATCAAGGGAAAAACTTTTTAAATTTCTAATTATCACATTCTTCCAGAAATGGAGATTGAAACTCAACAAAACCAAAACAGTGATGACAGCTTTCCAAATCTTGTAATCTCGAATGACGAGATCCATATGCAACCATATGTCAGTATGATGTGAGACTTGGTTATTTTTTATGTAGACCAATTGCTAATGTTGCATGGTTCAGAGTAGTGTTGGGCGATATTGAAAAAAAACAAAAAACGATACGATATTTGAAAAAATACTCGATATTTCGATACTTTCGATATTTTTGTACTAATTAAGAAAAGAGTTTCTCAGTCTTTGAAATTAGTGTCGGCAATTGCCGAGGTGATTGCCGACGCAGATGCATGAATGGCGCATTAGCGTCGGCAATAAAAATGCCGAGGCCACAAGAGCGCTTGTAAGGTTAGGGTTAGACATTCCTCCCAGTCGTTATGCCACAGCCATAGATTTGCTCCTTAGTCAACTCCCTGATGGAGCTATGCGAAAGAGGCTTGTGGATGGGTATCAAAGCACGAAAGCGGCAAAACAGGACACTTCATTGCGAATGGCGAAGAAGACACTGTAGATTTACAGCCAAGCGATGAGCCTCTTGATGTGTCCGATTCCAGTGATGACACAACAACTTCATCCTCCGATACAGCATCTGATGATTCCGATTCTGACATCTAGTTCTTCATCAAACAGACTTTGTGTTGCTCGCAGTATCCCATCTGTGCCAAAATTATGTTAGTGCATACCTAAATCGAGGCAATCTTCTCGCAGGGAGCAATTAATTTGTTACCGCTACTTGGTTGAGCAATTAACGTTATTTTATGATAATTCAACGTCGCTACATGTCGAATTAATGTAAAGCAAACGTAAATTTCTTATTGGGCATTGTTGTTACGCAATATAGCCCAACCACTATAACCAACCGGGAAAATTAAATCGATTTGTGCTGACTCGAACGTTGAATCAACCCAAAATTAACTTATTTTTCCTCCGCGTGAGGGTAGGGGTTTGCAGTTACGAGTTATCGAACGATATTGAAATAAATATTGATATTGAAAAGATATCGTATCGTATCGAAAATTCGATATATCGCCCAACACTAGTTCAGAGGTATCGCTTACAGTGCTATTATAACCAAAATTAAATTTTTAATTCAAAAGCATTACTGTTCATTACTCGGTTTCATGATATAAACTTAACTAATACCACATCATGAAATGGGTATACTATATCACATGCCTTTGAACATTGGGCCTGATATTAATGAAACACCAAATATAAGATCAGTAATTACCGGTAACAGCACCAATGTGTCATACGTTCATAGTCATTAGGGTGGAGTGAAAAAAGTTTTTTGTTTAAATCGAAAAAACGGGGTTCTTAAATCCCGACAAATGACCTAAAACTTCATTAAAAATTGACTTTAGGGGGTTGCCCCCATTTTCCAGCCGGCAACCCCCCAATTTATGCGCGCGAGGGGGTAAAATTGCCTATCTCGGTAACCACTGGTCGTAGAGTCATGATATATAGCTCAAAAGCTGCCAAAACATCATGTTTCTATCTGTCCTAAGAAGAAAGTTTGCTCTATTTACAATACAAAACGAGTTATAGCCAAAAAACCAAAATATACACACATTTTTGTTAAAATTCAGTATTTTTTCTGACAAATTGTGATCTGTCATAAGTTTTTTGAAAAAAAAGTCTGATATGTTGCACAAGATATAGTAACACACTGATAATACCGAATGTGAAAGATGCAGGAAGGAACTACGGCAAGAAGAGCAACAAAATTTCAGTATAGTGAATGGTCTATACTTTGATGGACGTAAAGATACAACACAAACGGTTGTGCAAGGTCCAAACGAAAAGCACTACAGATCTGTTCAATTGGAAGAACACTATACTGCAGTTGGCGAGCCGGGGAGTTATTACCTCACCCACTTTTCTCCTGAAGATGGCAAGGGCAGAACCATAGCTCAACATCTATTCAATTCATTACAAGGTACAGAATTGCAAAATAAACTGGCAGTTGTTGGTACTGATGGCACTGTATCAATGACAGGAAAACACAACGGATGCATTCGAGGCCTGGAAGAGTTGCTGAATAAGCCACTTCAATGGATAGTATGTCTGCTACTTAGGCTACTAATGAATTGCCTTTGGGACATGTGTTTACTGTTTGCAGGTCTCGATGGTGCTACAAGTGGCCCAGACACATTTGCAGGTCCAATTGGAAAAAACTACATGGAACTGTATCCTGTTGGCCAGTTACTCAATTCGAAGAGCTCTCGCCACCACTTTTGGCCTTTCCAAAGCTCCCATCCGAAGTTGTGAATGACTTAAGTACGGACCAGTTCTATGCTTATAAAATGTGCTGGGCAATTATTGAAGGAAACGTTGATGATGATCTGGCTTATTTGGATGTTGAACCAGTTGTGCATTCAAGATGGGTAACTTTGGGATGCAGAATTTTACGTTATTATGTGACAGTTGGTGAACCGCCTTTGAACCTGGAGATTCTGGTTCGTTTTTGACTTTTTGCCTTGAAGTATATTTTCCGACTTGGTTTGAAATCAAGCTAAACAACCATATAACAAATGGATCCATGAACTTTTTCAACTTGTTTCAACGAGTTTTGAATTTTTCTGACCAAAACGTTCGGGAAATTGCTTTGAATGTGGTGACAAGAAACGGTTATTTCGCACACCGCGAAAATATTCTGATTGCAATGCTGGGGGATGATAATGAAGACATACGAAATAAGGGTGTGACCAAGGTGCTTGCAATTCGCAAACATGCCGCTGAAACAAATTCACTTATGGACATTGAAAGTCATAGCAGTTCCAACCCATTGAACTGCAGTCCAATTCGTTTGTTCTGTGTTCCAAAGTTGAACTTGGAAGCAAAGGCATACCCCGAGTTAGTTGTCGGCAGCAATGGCCGAGTCGGCAGCAATGGCCGAGTGGTTAGCGCGTTGGGCTCGCAGTCGAGAGCCTGCGTGTTCGACTCCAGCCACCCGCACTTGCTGTTGTTTCTCTGGGCAAGAAACTTTACGATAATTGCCTCTACCCAGTGATCGATTTCGAGTAATGGGTAGTACCAAATTTAAGTCATAAATAGAGTAGACAACCGGAAACAGACATTGCCGTCGGCTGCAGCGTGAGTCAGGTGTACGTCGGAAGGCGTACACCGATGCATAGCGCTCAAGTCCGCTTTCCCGCAATGCAGGATAAAGATAAACAAACAAATATTGAACCTTATCAACAACTTTCTCCAGCAATTGAGCACTTAACCGATGCAGAGTTGGAAGAATGCCGCGAGAAGCCTCTGATTTTGTTTTATCCATGCCACAATCAAACAGTGGAACGACATGTGAAGCTCGTAACAGAAGCATCAGCACAAGTTTCAGGATTTAAAAGACGAGATGGACTCATTTGCCAAAAAGTTAAGTCTCGTAAACTGATGAAAAAATTTGACACAAAAATCCATTTTAAATAAGTCGTTTTAATTCAATTGACATACCTATTCCTTTTTTTTTTTGTGATTATCGTGCCATCAGAAGGCCTGAATTGTCATTTTAAAAACAGAGCCTTTTAGGACTAGCAAAGCTCACACTTGAAATACTTCAACTGAGGAATTACAAATCAACGAAGTTATGAAAAAACGTTAAGTTTGGGGGCGACTGGGATATGAGTTTACCACTCTTCGAGTCTCCAGCCACCCAAATATATGTCAAACACAATCTGCCTCCAGCCGTAATCAAACTCGTGCTTTGCCGCTGCAGTATTGAAATCCTCGAGCAGTTCCGCTCGGCCATGTCGCTAACATGTCACACCAGGCAAAGCAACTTGTTTTTGCAAAATGAATACGAGTGCTTTGAAGTTCCATCACCAAACGCTTGTGATATTTTTGCACTGCTGCAATTAATATTATGCTTAATGTGAGTGCTTCATTATGATGTTTTGAACTGATGTTAAAAGGACTGTGTTGTGAATATTTTTGGATTATTGGCCCAATCTTCGGTATTATCAGTGTGTTACTATATCTTGTGCAACATATCAGATTTTTTTTTCAAAAAACTTATGACAGATCACAATTTGTCAGAAAAAATACTGAATTTTAACAAAAATGTGTGTATATTTTGGTTTTTTGGCTATAACTCGTTTTGTATTGTAAATAGAGCAAACTTTCTTCTTAGGACAGATAGAAACATGATGTTTTGGCAGCTTTTGAGCTATATATCATGACTCTACGACCAGTGGTTACATAGATAGGCAATTTTACCCCCTCGCACGCATAAATTGGGGGGTTGCCGGCTGGAAAATGGGGGCAACCCCCTAAAGTCAATTTTTAATGAAGTTTTAGGTCATTTGTCAAGATTTAAGAACCCTGTTTTTTTCGATTTAAACAAAAAACTTTTTTCACTCCACCCTAATAGTCATGCACACTGCTTACAGAATTTTTTGTAATTCAGTTTTTCCCATTTTGTAATGTTTGATGTCCAAACGATTATTGGATGTCCAAACGATCCAAACTTCGCTTCTTTTTGCCCTTATGCATGACTTTGCATGTGCGGCTGTGCGCACACATTTTTTAGCTGAATTTTCTAGAAAAAACTATATTTCCGTTTTTACAAGAGTGTAATTAACTTCCCGTGTTGTTCATAAAGTACGGTAGTGGAATATGAGATTAAATGCAAGAAGCCCGACTTACACTTGGAGTTTGCTAGACTGTTCTGACTATTAAGATTTTATTTCAGACATGTCCGTAAAAGTGAAAAATAAACAATCAATTCTTGGAACCTATTTTACTTTGCTTAAAAGCTAGAGATTTAATTTCGCTATACAGTAGAACTCGGTTAATCCGGATCTTTGCCTAATCCGGATAAAACTGGAAGTACAAATGATTTGTAATCTTTTTCTTGAGAAACAGCTTTGGATTATCCGGATTATTTAATCCGGATCTTCGCCTATTCCGGACAAAAGTTGCGCTTTTTCTATCGCTTTATCCGGACTTGCCCGTGATTACTTTGTTTGACCGTGATTTTTTGTAAGTTTTTCATGGAAACTCGTCTTCGGTAACTGTTTTCATAAGTTTTGAGTGACTACAGATTATTCCGACACGCATGTCTGAAGATGTAACTTTTGCCAGTGTGTTCTTGCGTTAGACGCAGAGTCTACAAATACATTCATTTTACATGCATACTGCATTTCAAAAGAACTCTATCACTGGGTCGCTAATGTGGTGATCGCGCATCTCGGAATTGGCAGATGACCACACTAATGCGTTCAATTTCGGTGATTTTTACCGATACCCTTCTATCTAGGTAACGTCAGGCTTGATAGAACCGTCATCGGTTAATCCGGATCTTCGCCTAATCCGGATGGAATCGCCGGTCAAATCGAATCCGGATTAACCGAGTTCTACTGTACTTTAAATTTTCAAATATTCTTTTTTACATGTGCTAGCTAAAGATACTATTACTATTTAAATTGTTAGATTGTTGTGCAAATTCCATCTTTTGATAAATGCAAAATAGCAGTATACTTGGAATAAACGTGATATTTCTAAACAGTGTAACTTCAACAAGACACCATTCCGTAGTTAGTCAGTTAGTGCTGGGATTTACGTCCTTTGTTCCCCATATTGCGAGAGTTAAACGTCAGCAAACTTTGTCCCGGCTTGATGGCGCTTTCCACGCACTTCTATTTTGAATGTTGACTGCCACAAGATTCCCCTTTTGTAGGTCGATCTAAACGTTATCGCAATATCGCACCACCTCTTCTTTGGTCGTCCACGTAGATTACGCATTTCTACTTCCATCGACTGAACCTTCTTGGCCACCAAAAGTCCTGTTCCATTCAATTTACATGGCCATACCAATAGAGCCTCCTCCATCGTATGACCTCTTCTATTTTGGTGGATGCCAAGCCTTCTTAATTCTTCATCCATCAGTCACTTTGAGAATGGAATGGCCCGTTCAATAGAATACGATTCGGAAACAGCCTTTTTAGGAGAAAGCCCTTTTCGGAGATTTTTTGAAAATCTAACGACGTCTTCTGTAAATCCAATGACACCTTCTGTTTATTTAGAGAATTTTGTATTTTATTCCACAATATCGTTTCTTTTGCATTCAGACAACAAAAAATAAATTGAATTGAAATTTAGCGAAAAATAAAAAGCGAATTAAATTTATTTTTGAACTATTAAATTAAAATGTTTGTTGACATAAAATTGACATCTATTTATCCTGCGTCGCCGTCTGTATGCAAACTTAGAATATATTCGATTCCTCAACTATTAGAAAATTCCAATCCCTAGTTTAACAAGTCAATACAAAAACGCCGGAGATGATTCAATCGATGTCAAATAACAAAACAAACAAAAATTAACAGTTCATGCGTCCATTTGGAAATTATGGCTGATACCACATAAGAAGTCTCACATAGACTGTTTGTTCATTCAAGATTGTTAAAACTAACTTTTAAATCGGGTGATCATTCATTTCTCTATTTGTTTGTAAGCTAATTCAATGCAATATAGGTACTATACATATGTCGATGTGATTTTACAATTCTCCGAAAAAGGCTGTCTATGAATAGGGATTTCTCCGAATCGAATTCTCCCAATAGTAGCAGACCCCTTTGAGCAGAATTGTCTACCTCACCATATGGCATATAGCATTGTTATAATGGCTCAAACACTTAATGTCATCCACGATGACTGGCCACGTATCGCTGGCATAAAGCATTACACTTCTGACACATCTTCTAATTAGGAAGGGGATACTGCTGCTCACTAGAATGGGAAGGAGCTCTTGAAAATTCTTTCATGTGAATTTGATTCTCGCTGTGACAGTGCATTTACATCCGACTGACTGACTAATTACAGTAGAACTCGGTTAATCCGGATTCGTTTTGACCGACGATTCCATCCGAATTAGGCGAAGATCCGGATTAACCGATGACCGTTCTATCAAGCCTGACGTTACCTAGATAGAAGGGTATCGGCAAAAATCACCGAAATTGAACGCATTAGTGTGGTCATCTGCCAATTCCAAGACGTGCGATCACCACTAGGGTGGATCAAAAAAAACGAATTTTTGAGTTTAGCTTAGTGCATCTGCTAAAAGATGCAGTTTGGGCTATCTTTTACATTGGTACTTAAAAAAACATTTTTTGACCCCGTTTGACCCCTATCCAAGAGCGCTCTAGTGGCCGCCGAGCCAAAATTCCTTAAATTGGCTATAATTTTTTTTCTAGTGGGTGTAGGCTAATGATTTTGGTGTCTAACCCCACTAAATCAAGTCTTAGGAAGTCACTTCTGCAGTCTAAAATGATGCATGAGCAGCCAAAATTGCATAATGACATTTTTGCTCTAAAAAAGGCATTTTATGGGAAAGAAACCAGCATTTTTAGATATTTCGGGCAGTTTTATGGATGAATTACTAAAAAAAGTGTAACCTAGGTAAAACACACTAGGATGTGACCATTTGTGTGCAAACTGGCCTCTAGTCCAACGAGGTGGTTGAGGTGATATGAGGTTCAATAGACTACAGAAGCATATGTTAGTGCAGCTGCATGTTGCATATATATTTATTTGATAGTGTAAACTTAACTATTGGATTTATTACAGCTTTAGATATTGTTTATTTCAATGTTTGTAAATATCTGATCACACTTAACTTAATTGAGTTTATATGATGTTTAATAGAGGCAAAACTTGCATTTGGCTTCTGAATAAGCATCCCATTGAACACATCCTGGGTAGTGTGCACACAACCCCCCTTGTTTTTTACTTTTTTTGTACTATTGACTTGTAGATTTGTGAGGTTGTTCCACTAACCAAGAATCTTTGCTGGTCCAAAAATCAGTAGAATTGGGGCACGTTTATGTGGGCCACCATCCCATTCAAAATTTTAGGTTTGCCATTATGTAAATATTGAATTACCAGTATTTTCACCCTTCTCAGCAGAATTTGTATGTTTCAACAAAACAATATGCAATAAACTTTTGCCTGTTCCACTAACTATCGTACAGGGAATTAAAAGAATATGCTTGTCTATACGAGTTGTCTGTGAATTCACATTTTTTACGCGTTGGAATAGCTAAAAATACAACTCCAGTGAGCGGAAGTGGTCTAAAATTCTAATTTCGCACTGGAAATAGATCAAATACACATAGAAAGTTACCAATAGGCTAGTAAGTTTGGTACATGAAAGCCTGGTATTGAATCTGTATGTATGCATATACAGTAACCCTAACACATTTTGTCACAGAAGGCAATGTGATCGACTAGTCTAATCTGTGCAAGAGGATATTAGTTTTTTCTCTTTCTCAAATTAGGTGTGTCTTTTCAGTTAGCTTCCACTAGGCTATTTGTAAAGTGTTTTGATAGTGTTCCTCGTTTCTGGCACTATGTAGATAATAATCGGTGCTCAGTTTAACTCCATGTTCAGCCACATTGTAAACAGCTTTCTGGTACGACTCTGATTCAGACCATTTCTCTACTGATAAAGGAAGAAAATCATCATTTATCTCTAAAACAGAGAAAAAGAACCGAGAGTCCTTTGTGATAAAATCTGTCAGTTTTGATTCCAGATTGATTTCTGATGGAAAACGTGGTTTCCTGTAGCTAGCCAATGCCAAACCGATCTGCTGGTGTAAAAACAGGATCTCTAGGTTTTACATGTATAAGTTCATCAGCCATCTGATGTTTTCCTCTTCCTGAACTTCAGAGCTGAACAGTGCCAGTCCAGTGGTACCATCTCAGCAGAGAGATACCAAAATTGACGTTTGAAGCTACGTTCAGCAGCATCTGATATCAACTTATGCACTGCTCCATATCTGAGAATGTTCTTGTACATAGTCAAACAGTTCCAAAGAGCATCTACAGCAACACTACAACGAAACCAATATATATAATACAGTAGACGAGTGAATAAAATTCATGAGATCTTTCAGTTTAGCCACTTGTGAAACTGATGTGATAGTTCCCTTAGGTAACTTAGCTATTTGATTTTCCAGTAGCACCAATTGATAGGAATGAATCAATTTGGCCATCCATCTGGCCTTGTGTGTGGCCCCAGAACGGTAGAATTTCACATTTTGTAGACCAGGACTGATATAAGCAATGCACAAGTTCATAAGTTATTTATAGTTGCCTCAAATGAACTTGTATTTGCTTTGTGCAAGTTGAGCAACGTCATCTTTGAGGTTCTGAATGATATCATGTGTTGTTATTAAAAAGCTGTTGATATCCACTTATCCAGTGTACTTAGCAGTTGGCCACTGTGGAATAGGATCCCAGTTCTTGCGGAGTCTCATGAAGATGCTCCTTTCTGGTTATTTTGAAACCTCTAGCTTTAAATTTTCAAAGATATGTGACACAACGATTTCACCGATGTGATATAAACAAGCTGACCAGAGAAGTTCCTTATCTTAAGAGCTACAGTAGAAGCAGTTTTTGCGTTTCTTTTTTAGAGTATTGTTGTTTTTCTGGTATTGTCTGTATTTCTGTTTTTCTGCACTACGGTAAAAATCCTACTTTCTTTCCTTCTGACTCGTTTGAATGAAATAGAGTCAAATTCGGCTATTGTGGCTGTCCTGTCTGTCATCATTTCTTTTAAGAAAGATATGTCTGCAGGATTTGATATAAGCTCCTCAACAAAACACTAACATATACGGCTACTGATTTCGCCTGAACCCGTTGTCATGCATTTTGTGTCCATTACTGTAATGCTATGGATAATTGGATGCACAAATTAAAGGCAGCATTTTTGCAATTAACTTCATACGATAATTGTTTGCTTTTATATGTTTGCTTCAGTGTATAAACAGCTATACCTTTGGAAGCATTATTTATGAATTTGTTTTTCTTTGCCCTTTTTAAAAAAACACACTAAATTTCCAACTTTTTCAAGCATTTTTGCTGAATAAAGGCTCTGATGTCATTTTGCTAGCCCATAGATGAATTTAGACTGCAGAAATGACTTCCCAAGACTTGATTTAGTGGGGATAGACACCAAAACCACAAGCCTGCACCCACTAGAAAAAAAATTATAGCCAATTTAAGGAATTTTGCCTCGGCGGTCACTAGAGAGCTCTTGGATAGGGGTCAAACGGGGTCAAAAAATGTTTTTTCAAGTACCAATGTAAAAGATAGCCCAAACTGCATCTTTTGGCAGATGCACTAAGCTGAACCTAAAAATTCGTTTTTTTTGATCCACCCTAATCACCACATTAGCGACCCAGTGATAGAGTTCTTTTGAAATGCAGTATGCATGTAAAATGAATGTATTTTTGTAGACTCTGCGTCTAACGCAAGAACACACTGGCAAAAGTTACATCTTCAGACATGCGTGTCGGAATAATCTGCAGTCACTCAAAACTTTTGAAAACAGTTACCGAAGACAAGTTTCTATGGAAAACTTACAAAAAATCACGGTCAAACAAGGTAATCACGGGCAAATCCGGATAAAGCGATAGAGAAAGCGCAACTTTTGTCCGGAATAGGCGAAGATCCGGATTAAATAATCCGGATAATCCAAAGCTGTTTCTCAAGAAAAACATTACAAATCATTTGTATTTCCAGTTTTATCCGGATTAGGCGAAGATCCGGATTAACCGAATCCGGATTAACCGAGTTCTACTGTATATCACCAAGATAGCAGAAAGCATTAACACATTCACACTGGTCTTTATCCAATCAAACTAGATCTTCACCTATATAAAACTAAAAACATACTTATTGGCACCTACTTCAATGTTTTGGTATATGTTAGAAATTTAATTTTTTTATTCTAGTAACGTAAGCGATACCTCTAAATAGTAAACCAAGCTCAAGAAATACCCAATTATCACATCACTCTGATATGGGGCATAGAAATCATGTTATTTGAGTTTGCGATTCCAACCATGTCAAGAAGACTTGCTGCTGTCAATATGAGGGGTCTGCTACTATTCGGTGAGTCCGATTCGGTGAGTCCGATTCAGTGAGTCTGATTCGGTGACTTTCTAACCTCTAACCCTAACCCCAAACCCCTAACCCTAAAACGGCAATGATAATTAGGCTACGGTACCCAATAATTAAAAAAAAAATGAAAAAATCCCCTGTTAAGGGATCGGACTCACCGAAGCGGGCCATTCCGCAATATGAGATATTCATCTTGAAAAGAAATAATTTTTTTTTCTGTATTGGTGTTCATATGTCCGTTTTGTTTTTTTAGTGTGACTATTTGTTTTTTGTTTGTTTTTTTTGTTTTTTATTACTGTGTTACCTGCAATAGGCTAGGGTGGCAGCTGACATAGATGACCTTACAGGTCTTTTATTGCCATCCTGTTGTGCTGATGGACACTCAATTTGTATGTGCTTTTTGTTTGTTTATCGCCAGCAAAACAATAAACTGAACTAATGCACAACATAAAATGTTGAAAATATGTACTACAGTACGATTGATAGCAAAAAGGCCAACACACATTTGACTGTAAGTGAATGGAGAAAGGTATTAGTTAGTGCACCATATTTTTTTGAAACTAACACTACAAACTATCTGCTCTGAAAATGCATGTTGTCACGATGTGTAAATTGCCACAGAGCTTTTAACTCATTAAATGCAGATATTGCTATGAAAGAAAATAATCTTAATAAACTTCCCAAATTTTCAATAGTTATATATATACATGAAGAAAACAGGAACAGAATCACCTAGATCAGTGGTTCTTAACCTTTTAACAGTGGGGGACCAGCAAAATTTTAAAAAAATGTTTGCGGACCGGCAACCAAAGATCGTAGTGAATAGAATGAATATTTGTAACGTTTTGTTAACCAAAGTTGTCGTTGCGCACCATAATGCAAGGTTTTAGCATAGGCTATGATTTGTATTCAGAACGAAAATTAGAATAAAACGGCAATCAAATCAACTCAAATAGAAAAATGTCAATCAATTTCCATACAAAATCAATGTCAGTGGGAAATTTGCTACTGTTACGCTGCCAGTAGCCTATGTGAGGAAAACGAGATATCAAAGAAGTTTCTAAAACACGTAGCTCTGTTTTGGCATCCAGGCGATTTCTTTGCTTTGTAAAAGCCAGACATGAAAAAGAACTGTCGTTTCTAAATAGCTGGTTGAAGTTCAATTACCATCAAATCGATTGTTTTGAAAGTTAGGCACGAATTCGTTTGCAAGAGATAACCAGAAGTGTGACGATGACGTTTTTCGAATCTGGACTGCAAAGTAGAAACACAACATATTGTAATTCAATCAGACTTTCTTTTTCATGAAGATTAAGGTCGCATGTGTTGACATCATCGATGCATAAATTGTTTATCCATAAGTTTCCATGTCGAGGAAATTCATGCTACCGTACGCGAAATGAATCGTTAAAATTGTTAGCCAACTCTTTCAATAATTGTTGACTCACAACGCTCAGCACCTCTTTTTACTTTTTTCACCACTCCATTTCACAAGCATTTTCCACAGCAAATCGGCTTGTCTTCATTCCATTTTTTGAAAAACAAGATCTTTGCTTTCTCAAACTCCGGTTCTGGCAAATTTCCATTGCAAGCTTGACTTTATCCCAGAATTTCAAACTTATCTAATTCCAAATTTTCGTCTACAATGACTTTGAAATTTTTCATAATCAAGGACAAAATTCCCCATTTGTTTATGTATTTCTGTGTTTCAAAACTTTTTGAAAATTATTATGCAATTTGTCACAAAAACATTATCAACGGCACAGAATTAGGTCATCAAAAAGTTCACCTTTATTATCAAACAATTTTACGTGGAGATATGTCAGTTTTACAGCTGTGCATGTTTCACAGTGAGATCACAATTTTACAATATGCTAATGACTCCACATTAAAATAGGCTTTGCAGAAAAAAGGATCTTTTGCGGACCGGCAAAAAAATTACACGGATCGGCACTGGTCCGAGGACCGGCAGTTAAGAACCACTGACCTAGATGACCAACAGTTACAGCAATAACTAAAAAAAAGTCAATTTCCAAATTTAGCCAATATCACACAGCACACAATTGATCCAGGGTCCACGTCTTTTAGGCGCAGACAATTAGGCGCCGGTCAAATGGGCGCGCACAGCCGTACACTGTGGCGTCAGGATATTTAGATGCGGATCACTGTGACACCCGTTTATTTAGGTGCTATTCATAGTAGGCGACCGTAATCTTTTTCAAACAAAAGAGATTGCAAAGTGGGTTCTTTGTGGTACTTGCATAGTCAGGCACTGGACTCCAAAATTTTTACCACCCGCTTGAATATAGGCTACGGTAGGCTATGTTTTATTACTGATGTTTAGTGTAGTTATTATTTGCCTTAAGTAACTAAAAGTGAACTCAGTAATGTTCGAAAACTTGAATAATGCATTGATAAAGCTTTGATGATTGACATTTATTTTTGTTGCGAGTATAAATACACACATTCAGCAAAGTCAGATAAAACAAACGATAACGTAGAATGTGTAGATACTTCAACGGGTGGCTGCGAAGTGACCTGGAAGGTCTTGTAGACTTCTAGTCAAGCAGCCACCGTCAACAAAAAAAAGGTAACAAATTAAACATAAAAGAAGCAATCAAAGAAGTGAGGCAAAAGAATTTAAAACATAAGTTTACGGTATATATATATATAATTGCTTGAATGAATACAAAATGTATCATCTAATAAGAGATCTACATAGGCCTGAAGCCATCATCATTAGTAATACGATAATAGTAAATTTTTATAAAGATTTTTAAATGAGTTAGGTGAGTTTTTTTCTCATTTCCAATGGGATTGAATTCCAAATTTCCACACCTGTATACTTGAAACTACGTTGAAGTTTTAAAGATGAGTATTGAGAAACATAAAAATTATCCTTGTCAATTGCATTTCTGGTATTGCGAAAAAGAACATTTCTTGCTTTTTTTAAATAATTAGAAAAAGTACATGGTAGTGAATTGTCTTCATATTTATGCATTAATTTTGAAGTTTCGAGTTTGAACAAATCTTTTATTTTTAGAACATTTAGTTGTTTAAAATATGGAGTCACATGATCCGACTATCTACCTCCCACAACTTTTTTTATTGCTTTGTTTTGGAATGCTTGGAGTTTGTCGACATGTGTCTTAAAAGTGGAACCCCAAAATTATTATTGCATGGAGATGCACAATAATTGATAGGCTATAAGTGAAGTCTGGTTTTCGAAGGAATGAAAGATTTCAATTTAGACAAGATGCCGACGGACCGAGCATTCGAGCAAGTTTCAATTTTATATCATCGATGTGGGGTTTAAACGAAAGTAGATTGTCAGTAGTTACTCCAAGATGCAATTAATTGAGTTTCGCTTTTAGCAGCATGATTGTTGCTTACTTCACAAGGTAGATTTACACGATCTGTCTTAGCCTGATGCTGCGAGTTTGCTGTGGCAATAGTAAGTTGCGCTAGCTTTCGAAACACAGTTCTCTATTCATGTGCTTTGATGAATGGTGTTGAAATCAGTGAGTGGTTCTTTACTGTGGTTCTTTCGTTTAGCTTGAGGCTGATGGTTGTTGAGTTTCTGTGTTGTTAGGCGTTTTTTGTTGCAAAATCTTTTCGAAGTGCGAAATATATTTTCTGTAACATCTACTGACAACTGATCCCTGTTACCTTAGCAATTGAGGTTTTAGCTTTCTAGATATGGAACAGGGATCGTTTCAGAATAAGACTAGGTCAGAAAGCGAGGCAGACTCCGACGAAGCTCAGCATCAGCCAAGAGCAGTTAGCTACAAAATCTTTTCAGTTGATTAGTAGATTAGATGACGTAGTTCTTCCCTATCGGCACGGTTGTTGATTTTAGGATTTTGTCTGCTGATGAATATGGCTTCTTTGAAACGTAATTTTACCGTGTCATTTTCTTGGGCAATTAATGTAAATTCAAAGTCGGTGTTCTTTGATGCGGGAGTGGAGTGGTCGAATCGTGCTGCCTATGTAGTATGTAACCACTCCACTCCCGCATCAAAGAACACCTCAGTTCAGACAAAAGTTCAGTCTTTAATCATCAACAACAGTGTCACACCGACTTTGAATTTACAATAATTGCCCAAGAAAATGACACGGTAAAATTACGTTTCAAAGAAGCCATATTCATCAGCAGACAAAATCCTAAAATCAACAACCGTGCCGAAAGGGAAGAACTACGTCATCTAATCTACTAATCAACTGAAAAGATTTTGCAACAAAAAATGCCTAACAACACAGAAACTCAACAACCAGCAGCCTCAAGCTAAACGAAAGAACCACAGTAAAGAACCACTCACTGACTTCAACACCATTCATCAAAGCACATGACTAGGGAACTGTGTTCCGAAAGCTAGCGCAACTTACTATTGCCACAGCAAACTCGCAGCATCAGGCTAAGACAGATCGTTTAAATCTACCTTGTGAAGTTACTCCAAGATATTTAGCATGGTCAACTATTTCTAATTTATCATCATTGTAGAGAACATGGTCTTTTGCCGATCGACGCTAACCTGAACTAACAAATAAATGCCGAACACGCGCATTAAAACAACACAATATATTTTTTGTTCAATTTAACATTTTGTGTGAAAAGCATTGCCCTACCTGCCAAGCTGACATAAACTTCAGAATTTACTGGGAATAGCACCTAAATGACCGGCCGCCACAGTGCTCCGCACCTAAATATCCTGACGCCACAGTGTGCGCGCCTATTTGACTGGCGCCTAACTGTCTGCACCTAAAAGACGTGCTCCCTTAATCCATACAGTCAGTAAATTTGGCATACCAACAACTGATCAAATTTAACATATAATTGCCGTAATGAAAAATTTTGATAGATAATTGGCTAGATACTAAAAATGCTACCCAGTGCACTTGGAAATACGTACAGTTTTTGAACTGAAGAAAAACAAACGTTTAAAAAATACACGTTGATATCTTCATTCTAGTCTATAAAACAGTAAATCATTACATTGAAGGTCATTCAACAATGCCAGCTAAATTTTTCAGAAAAGTAGTTTTTGCTTTTGGTAACATGTTAACCACTCAAGTCATTGGATGCAAACTTAGCTTGTGGATAAATGGAAGCACCAATTTTTCGTCCTCCGAACCAGCGTCCATTCAGAGCATCTACTGCTTTTGTACAAAACTCCACATTAACAAACTCAACAAATATTTTCACAAGGACATCTGCATCGGCTTCTTCTCCTTGCTTTTCTTGGTATATAATTACTCGATCCACAGAACCAAACTTGCCACATTCTTCTGTAACTTCTGATTCCAGATCCTCATCAATGTCTTCTACATCAACCATATTTCGCAACACCATCACCTTTGACTCTTCTTTTCTCATTAATTTTTGCATCACCATGTGTCTTGCTTGCACTCCAGACAACTTCATATCCTCCTGTGCACTTAGTGTATTAGGAAGTTCCATGGTTTCTTTCATCTTTTTAATTGTGTCTTTGGACGTTTGCATTGAAGCAATGGTAGTAGGCATAGCAATACCTGGTGGAGGAATATTTTGACGACCAACAGCTACAGGAGTAGCAACTCCAATCGGAGGTACAGATGGAGCAGAGCTTGGAAGTCGACCAGCCAAAAGAGGACTTATCAATGAACTGGAGCTTGACGAGGCAGCAGCTAACATAGGAGTTGCAGTACTGCTAAAAGAGCTTCCTGCTGGAATAATAACACCGGCGGGGGCAATTGCTTTGCCAACTCGTAAATATTGGCCACCTAAATCAAATAAGTTCATAGATGTAACAGCATCATTAGCAGACTGTAGTGAATCATATTCAATAAATCCATAGCCTTTGTGTTTACCAGTCAGTGGGTCATGCACAAGAGTGCATGACAGTATATTCCCAAATGCAGAAAAAACAGACTTTAAATCTTCTGTATTCAAATCAGTGTGTACAGAAGAAACATAAATTCTCTTCTGCAGTTTCGACTCTTCCAACAAAAGATCAATTACAGGGTGACTTTGTGGCATATTAGCTGGTCGCCCAACTTTAATCGATCGTCCACCAAGCATTACTCCACCCATTTGTTCCAGTGCAAGCTGAGCTGCTTCCGGACATTCATACTCAATAAATGCAAAGCCTTTATGTTTACCTGTGATGGGATCAAAGGACATGTTGATTGACTTAAATGGACCGAATGGAGAAAAAGCATTTCTAATCACTTCTTCCTTTAAATCATAATATATTGAACCAATGTATGTGCGGCACATTAAAACAAGAGCTTGTTGCTTTTGCAAATACATAGTTTCATTAGCAATTCCAGGAATTTGTTGGCTTCGTACCACATTTTCCATTGCAACCTTAGCCTGGCTTTGTTGTTTTTGCAACACATGCTTTACACTTTCTTGCATTGCATACTTTTTAGCTTTAGCTAGTGCTTCTTGCTGCTGGTGGTTCAACACTGGGGGTATTGGGTGCTGGCGTGTTGCTGTTTGCACATTGTCACCACCGTTAACTGCAACTGCAGTGGCCATCTTCAACACAACACTTCAACAGTACGAATGATTAAAATAAAAAAGTTTGCTATCATAAACCTGTAAAACAAAACCAACAATTACACTAATCGTAATCATAGCTAACTTGCAAGTGCTGATTTTTAATTTGCCATCTTTTTAGGTTTTTGAGGTTTCTCATGAATGAAGCCGACTTTCAAATGAAGAACTTTTACCTGTTTGCAAACATTGGTGGGAGTGGGAGAGAAGTGCTTCTTCTTCTCAGTTGGGAGCATCCAATTTCAAATGGGAAAAAGGTGAAGATGTAATAGATACTGCGATTACTGCGACTGACTTTCCGACGACTGACTCCAAAAGCATTGCTTTGTATGATGCAGCAAAAACGAAAAATGGCTCCTAGTCCTCATCCTTAGCATCCCTTACAGGGGTCAATCTCAACTTTTTTTTTCACTAGCCCACCGGACTAGTTGCTCCTCGTTTTCACTAGCCCGCACGATTTTTTACTAGTTTGACCAGTTTACCGACTTTTCACTTGTCTGATGACGTATTAAGATAAGTGTTTTGGCTTAGACTGAAACTAACTAAAGTAAAGGCTTTCAACTTTCAGTACGCACAAGAGAGCAACAATACGCACAAAAACACCTTCTCGTACTACAGACGCAAACAATGCAATTTTAAAACGTAAAAAATAAATGTGGCATGCGGTGTGCTTAATATTTATTTATGTTTTAATATTACATTGTGTGCATCTGAAGTACGAGATGACACACCACTCACCAGGGTGGTATAATACATAATATTCGTTCACTGTCAAAAGAAGTGGACTATTGGATGGATTGCGTTTGGTTAGGCCTCCACTGTCAGACCTGTCTGGCTTGTTGGGTCAGCAATCAGCATAACTCTTTAGGTCACGGAGGCACATGAGCTCTTCAACTACGACAAGGTAGCAATCCAAAGAAGAAGGAATCGCCAATCGCCATTTTGTAAACCAAAACTTTTCACTGGCCATTTTGTAAACCAAAAATTTTCACTAGCCAATCGGATTAGTAGTACTGCAACATTTCTACGGATGCAACCTAATTCGTACCATGAACAATTCGTACCGTACCGTCAGTTCGTACCTTGAAAAGATCGAGAGAAAAAATTTAAAAAAGCCGAAGTTGCTGATCGCAGTTTCCGCAAACATTTTTAAATTTTCCGCAAACAAACAAAAACTCTTAGGATCATTACCAGAAATTTTAAAATGTTTGCGCAAAAAACGGAAACTGCGATCAGCGATGTTCTATTTTTTTCTCTCAATCTTACCTAACCGATACTCCAATGGGTGCAACCTAGTTCGTACCTTGAACCATTCGTACAGTCAGTTCGTACCCTGAGAAGATCGAGAAAAAAATTAAAAAAGCCGAAGTCGCTAATCGCAGTTTAATAGGACAAAGCCGAAGTCGCTGATCGGAGTTTCCCCAAACAATTTGAAACAAACTCGAGGGTTAGGGTTAGCGGAAACTGCAAACTGCGATCAGCGAGGGTTAGAGCATAGATTACTCTATGGTTAGATTGGTTAGAGTTAGGGTAAGCGGAAACTGCGGAAAAATGTTTGCGGAAACTGCGATCAGCGAGGGTTAGGATTAGAGCATAGATTACTCTATGGTTAGAGTTAGGGTAAGCGGAAACTGCGGTTAGCGGAAACTGCGGTTAGCGGAAACTGTGGAAAAATGTTTGCGGAAACTGCGATCAGCGAGGGTTAGAGCATAGATTAATCTATGGTTAGGGTAAAGGTTAGCGGAAACTGCGGAAAAATGTTTGCGGAAACTGCAATCAGCGAGGGTTGGGGTTAGAGCATAGATTACTCTATGGTTACAGTTAGGGTTAGCGGAAACTGCGATCAGCGGACTTCGGTTTTGAGCTATTTTTTCTCTTGATCTTTTCAGGGGGAAAATTTTTAACTGATTGCGGAAACTGCAATCAGCGACTAGGCTTTTTTTAATTTTTTCTCTTGATCTTTTTAAGGTACGAACTGACGGTCCGAACTGTTCATGGTACAAACTAGGTTGCATCCTACTCCAATACCCTAACAGGCTTTTTTTACCCTTTAAGGCTTTTTTAACCCTCTAACCCTTTTAAAATGTTTGTGGAAACTGCAATCAGCGACTTTAGCTTTTTTAATTTTTTCTCGCGATCTTTTTAAGGTACAAACTGACGGTATGAACTGTTCATGGTACGCATTAGGTTGCACCCCATTTCTACTAGTCCGCGCAAATTTTCACTAGCCATTGGTTAGCGGACTAGCGTTAAGATCGAACCCTGCCTTAGATGGACATTGGACAGGGGATGCAAAGAATCTCTGGGTTCCGAAAACATGTTTTACAATGAAAAAGTTATGAAGTGCGGATAGGATGATGGAATGCAGGAAGTTTGTGTGGGAAGTGGGAACGGAACCAAAACATGTGGAAAGCTAAGAAAAGGGAGGGTGGATGTATGTTGCCTAGAAGTAAGATGGAGGAGGCAATCCTCACGATTTTTAGGTGTTCACCGGAGGAGATAGATAAGTTATGGCGGTCAGGAAATTAGAATATAGATTTTCTATTTGAATAAGATCCGAACCAA
The DNA here is from genome assembly GCF_918807975.1 of Aplidium turbinatum. NCBI lineage: Eukaryota > Metazoa > Chordata > Ascidiacea > Aplousobranchia > Polyclinidae > Aplidium > Aplidium turbinatum. Next base: position 1,045,927 of record NC_137486.1, read on the forward strand.
AATCACCATAAAAAAATAGACAAAATATTTTTTTGAATGTGCTTGGTGCTTTTCAACGTGGGCAGCTGAATTTGTGCTCTCCAGGCCCAATTTTAAAAAATAGACTAATAAATAATCAAGGCCTGGAGACACATTAAGTTAGAAAAATTTGATAAAAGGATTTATTTGTGGTTACTGCAAAGAAAATTTTTTCAAAATTGATCAGGAATTCTGCCGTCCCAAGGTAAAGCGGTGCAAGTATAGAATCCGCCACCCTGGTCAACATGACGTCACAAAACGGACGCAGCTACTACCAGGGCTCTCACAAATGAAACCAGAAAATCCCTAAAGCTATGTCAAAAAGTCCCTAGACGGCATGAAAAATCCCTAAACAAAAATAGCGCGTTATATTGGATTTCAAATGAAATGTAGCCCACTGCTCTTCCTTTTGTTCAATCGTTTCCACACTATTTTCAATTCGGCATGCATATGATGCACAGTTGCACACATATGACAAATGTATCATATGATAGCTACATTTCACAGTCACAACATCAGGATAGTCTTTCTTTAACAAAGCAACTACACTGTTGCTGCCAAACATTACTTAGTCGGCTGCATAGCCGAGTGGTGAGAGCCCTGGAAAGACGTTTGAAAGAGCGCCGGTTCGACACGCTCAAGAGCATGCGGCTGTGTCTTTGGCAAGACATTTGAAGGCATGCCTGAAGGTGGACACGCATATTGGCTTCCTTGCCTTCCCGTCCACTTAATCTACGGTATATCTTCAACCACCAGGTGTAAGCCTGAATACGACAAACAAACAAATTACTTAGTAGTGTCAGATGAGTATCCGACAATGTTGCACATTGGTATGTCTTTGTGATTCAGTGACTGCTTGATTGCACTATATATGCCTTTTGCTGTGCTGTTATTAACTTCTACAAGGTCAAGGAACTGGGTTTAACACATATCACACACATTGTTCGCCCCGTTAGCTCAGTGGTTATGCGCAAGGCTCAAGATCACCTGGTGCCTGTTCGACTTTCAGGGTGTGCGCTTGAGCAACGCATTTCGGGACTGCTTTCCATTCAGCGGCACCTAGTGAATGGAATAATTCCCTGGCAACAACACTTCAACAATCGGAAAACTTCACTCTGCCAATCTCGGTAACCGACCCTGCGTCAAGAGCCTCCACAAGTAGGCCTTCCAGTATGCGAAACTACCAGGAATAACCAATCATGGCTTTGTCAGTCCGAGGATAAAAATTCAAAACCAACATACCTTCGACATCACAAAAGACTACAACGATGCCCAGTTGTTTTGCGGATGAAACATCCGTAGTTTCATCCGGCAGGATGCTGAATTTTGTCTTTATTAATGTACATATCAGTTTCTTAGCGAAAAATAAACCAGTTCCTTGCCTCACAATATTGGTGCACTTTTTGGCATTAAGGTTCACTGGCGATAAGGCAACTTAATAAACGCCTGGTATAGTGGTGCTGCTGGTCAACCCTGGGCCACTGGTCTAAAAGCAAACCTTACCGTATCTGGTGTAGTGGCGAAAAAGGAAACAAACAGGCCACTGACCACTTGCCACAAGGAAATTACAAGTAACGATGACGTGATTTCAAAAATCAGCTTCATATCACATGAAATGAAACAAACCAGAATTTACTGATTAGCAAATTATACAATACGATTTGCAAGAAATTGCGAAAAATCCCCAAAAAATCCCTAGATCATCAAAATCCCTAGATGTGTCCCTAAAAGAGGCTAAAAGTTCCAATTTGGAACTAAATCCCTAAAAGTGTGAGCACTGGCTACTACATAGGAGGTGAAAAAAAGGATGCCGAAAAGCGGCGGAATGAAGATGATAAAGCGGAATGAATATGGATTTTTTGACAATTTTACTGTGTTTTTACAATAAAAACATTAAACCAACGTCGAGTGTTGAATATAACTACCTAGAATGACATAAAATTTACCAAATTGCATCAATTCAACTAAAAATTTACCCAATTAAGCTTTAAAAATAAAAATATGAAACGTTTGCAACTAAATGTGTTGTAGCTATCTAATTTCTGCTCGCATTTTAATTTTTACAATAAAAGTAGCCTACCAATCAAACACAACTGCAAAGAGTATGTCTTGCTTTATGCACGTGGAAAGTTTCAGGTTTACATCTTATCTACAAAACGGGCAATCGTCGTTCAAACGTAGCCGCTCGGCGTTCAGTATACGCCACCCCATGTTTGCTGTGATCGGTAAATAATGCTTCCACTGAACTTGCTGTAGTTTTTTCGTTTCTGCTCGGATTTTAACAATTTTGCCATCGTTGGAAAGCACGATCATACATCTACACGAATCAATTAAACAATAGCACAAAATAAGTATTAGCTTTATCTTGTGATAACTTAAACTTTACCAATTTGTAACGATTCTCAGCAACTTAACTTTTGCAATAAAATCACAAAATCTTTGCAAACTAAAAGAATATATCTTGCTTTATGTACATTAAAAGTTTCAGGTTTATATCTCATCTACCAAACTGGCAATCGTCGTTCAAACTTAACCACCCAGCGAAGCTTTTTTTCAATGCATTGTAAAGGCGAATCGATCCTTATTCAGTATAAGCCACCCCATGTTTGCTGTGATCGGTAAATAGTGCTTCCACTAAACTTGCGGTAGTTTTTTCGTTTCTGCTCGGATTTTAACAATTTTGCCATCGTTGGAAAGCACGATCATACATCTACACGAATCAATTGGCTAAAAATCCAAAACAAGTACCATCTTTTTCTTGTGATAACTTAAACTTCACCAACTTGTAACAATTCTCAGCAATTTACTTTATATAATAAAATCATTAATTTTTTGCAAATTGAAAGAGTATGTCTTGCTTTATGCACATGAAAAGTTTCAAGTTTATATCTTATCTACAAAACTGGTAATCGTCGTTCAAACGTAGCCCCTCAGCGACACTTTTTTCCAATGCATTGTAAATGCGAATCGATCCTTATTCAATATAGGCTACGCCACCCCCTGTTTGCTGTGATCGGTAAATAGTGCTTCAACTAAACTTGCTGTAGTTTTCTTGTTTCTGCTTGGATTTTAACAATTTTGCCATCGTTGGAAAGTACGATTATATATCTACCCGAATCAATTAAATGCAAGCACAAAGTAAGTACTAGATTTATCTTGTGATTTGTGATGGCTTAAACTTCACCAACTTGTAACGATTCTCAGCAAAAACAGAGAGAGACTGTTCACCAGGCATTTTATAATAAAAGTAATTTGCGTTCTTCTGGTGACTATTTACTAGGTTACCTCCTGATGTTAAAGATGATAACTAGCTTTTGTATTTCCGACGTTTCGTCAGTCAGCACGACTGACTTTATCAAGGTGGCTAAAACAGGTTAACACAACCTGTTCAGCAATTAAAGATGATAACTAGCTTTTGTATTTCCGACGTTTCGTCAGTCAGCACGACTGACTTTATCAAGGTGGCTAAAACAGGTTAACACAACCTGTTCAGCAATTAAAGATGATAACTAGCTTTTGTATTTCCGACGTTTCGTCAGTCAGCACGACTGACTTTATCAAGGTGGCTAAAACAGGTTAACACAACCTGTTCAGCAATTGACGTCGGAAATACAAAAGCTAGTTATCATCTTTAACATCAGGAGGTAACCTAGTAAATAGTCACCAGAAGAACGCAAATTACTTTTATGATTCTCAGCAACTTAATTTTTGCAATAAAATCATTAAACCTTAGCAAATTGAAAGGGTAGGTCTTGCTTTATGCAACTGATAAGATCAGGTTTATGTCTTAATATCTATAAAGCGAGCAATCGTCGTTCGTATTTGGACAACACTGATACATCTCACATCTAGGAAAAGAGCAAGATGCTATCCGTTTTTGTCATTCGTCCCGTTCAAAGAACACGCAACACAGTTTTGGGATTGTTTGGAGGGTAGCTCATAGCCTTCCTACCAGTTCTGTAGCCAGGGGGGGGGGGGTTGGTGGTTGCAACCCCCCCCCCCCTTTAGCACGCGTGTAACGTCACGATATTGAAAATGATGCTTTCAGTCTTGATGTCTCTAAAACAAAGTTTGCCTAATTTTAAACGAATCTGCATTAAAAAAGCGAGTTTTGCCAATACCAATCATTCAAATATCTCAACCAGGAATTCGCAACAAGAAAACATAGCGACTGTAGATGTATGATCAATTGATCATGCTTTCCAACGATGGCAAAATTGTTAAAATCCGAACAGAAACGAGAAAACTACAGCAAGTTTAGTGGAAGCACTATTTACCGATCACAGCAAACAGGGGGTGGCGTATATTGAATAAGGATCGATTCGCCTTTACAATGCATTGGAAAAAAGCTTCGCTGGGTGGTTAAGTTTGAACAACGATTGCTTGTTTGGTAGTGAGATATAAATCTGAAACTTTTCAGGTGCATAAAGCAAGACATACTTTTTCCATTTGCAAAAAATTAATGATTTTATTGTAAAAATTACATTGCTGAGAATCGGTACAAATTGGTGAAGTTTAAATTATTACAAGATAAAGATAGTACTTGTTCTGGATTTGTAGCCTATTGATTCGTATAGATCTATGATCATGCTTTCCAACGATGGCAAAATTGTTAAAATCTGAGCAGAAACGAGAAAAATACAGCAAGTTTAGTGGAAGCACTATTTACCGATCACAGCAAACAATGGGTGGCGTATACTGAATAAGGATCGATTCGCATTTACAATGCATTGAAAAAAAGCTTCGCTGGGCGGTTAAGTTTGAACGACGATTGCTCGTTTGGTAGATGAGATATAAACCTGAAACTTTTGATGTGAATAAAGCAAGACATACTCTTTCAATTTTTAAAGGAATAATGATTTTAATATAAAAATTAAATTGCTGAGAATCGGTACAAGTTGGTAAACTTTAAGTTATCACAAGATAAATCTAGTACTTACTTTGTGCTTGCATTTAATTGATTCGGGTAGATATATAATCGTACTTTCCAACGATGGCAAAATTGTTGAAATCCAAGCAAAAACAAGAAAACTACCGTAAGTTCAGTAGAAGCACTATTTACCGATCACAGCAAACATGGGGTGGCGTATACTGAATAAGGATCGATTCGCCTTTACAATGCATTGGAAAAAAGTGTCGCCGAGCGGCTACGTTTGAACAACGATTGCCAGTTTGGTAGATAAGATATAAAGCTGAAACTTTTTATGTGCATAAAGCAAGACACACTCTTTCAATTTGCAAATGTTTAATAATTTTATTGTATAAAGTAAATTGCTGAGAATCGTTACAAGTTGGTGAAGTTTAAGTTATCACAAGAAAAAGATGCTACTTGTTTTGGATTTTTAGCCATATGATTCGTGTAGATCTATGATCGTGCTTTCCAACGATGGCAAAATTGTTAAAATCCGAGTTGAAACAAGAAAACTACAACAAGTTTAGTAGAAGCACTATTTACCGATCACAGCAAACATGGGGTGGCTTACACTGAATAAGGATCGATTCGCCTTTACAATGCATTGGAAAAAAGTGTCGCCCAGCGGCTACGTTTGAACGACGATTGCCAGTTTTGTAGATTAGATATAAACTTGAAACTTTTCAGGTGCATAAATCAAGACATACTCTTTCAATTTGTAAAAGAGTAATGATTTTATTGTAAAAATTAAATTGCTGAGAATCGGTACAAATTGGTGAAGTTTAAGTTATCACAAGATAAATCTGGTACTTACTTTGTGCTTGCATTTAATTGATTCGGGTAGATATATAATCGTACTTTCCAACGATGGCAAAATTGTTAAAATCCGAACAGAAACGAGAAAACTACAGCAAGTTTAGTAGAAGCACTATTTACCGATCACAGCTAACATGGGGTGGCTTATACTGAATAAGGATCGATTCGCCTTTACAATGCATTGGAAAAAAGTGTCGCCGTCGCCGAGCGGCTACGTTTGAACGACGATTTCCCGTTTTATAGATAAGATGTAAACCTGAAACTTTCCACGTGCATAAAGCAAGACATACTCTTTGCAGATGCGCTTGATTGGTAGGCTACTTTTATTGTAAAAATTAAAATGCGAGCAGAAATTAGATAGCTACAACACATTTAGTTGCAAATGTTTCGTATTTTTATTTTTAAAGTTTAATGGGTAAAATTTTAGTTGAATTGATGCAATTTGGTAAATTTTATGTCATTTTAGGTAGTTATATTCAACACTCGACGTTGGTTTAATGTTTTTATTGTAAAAACACAGTAAAATTGTCAAAAAATCCATATTCATTCCGCTTTATCACCTTCATTCCGCCGCTTTTCGGCATCCTTTTTTTTCACCCTTTATGTAGTAGTTGCGTCTGTTTTGTGACGTCATGTTGACCAAGGTGGCGGATTCTATACTTGCACCGGTAAAGCGACGTAACTACAGATTTTTGATTTTCCCACTTTTTATTGTTAAACGCTTCGCAAAGACTATATTTTTCTTCTGGCAAAGACTCAACAGCGTAACTGCAGTAGTTTGCGAGATATTTGTTGGTCAAAACGACGTAACTGCATATAAAGATCATATATGCAAAGCCAAAACGACGTAACTGCCAGTTACGTTGTTTTACCATAGAATCCAAAGCAAATAATCCCAGTTAGGTGCTCTTTCACAAGACGCCCTGTTGGTCAACTGGACAAAACGATGACGTCATAAGACGTCAAACACATTGCAATGGACTATTATGAAAGAGGAAGTGCGGGGTGAAAATGCAATGAAACACACCGGAAGGAAACTCTCTCTCATTTATTGATTTGTTGTTCAATTTAAACAAATTTGCGATCGTTAAAAAGCACAAGCATAGATCTAACCAACTAAGTTAATACTAAGTCCCAAAAGACTACTAGCTCCATCTAGTGGCCACCTAAACTTCACCAAATGCAAACCATCGCCAAAACTTCATTTTAAATGATAAACAGTCTAAATCAAATCCAATTAAAAGAACATGTCACTGTTTATTGAAGTGTTAACTTTCATTTTTATATCTTATTTAATATATGAGCAATCGTTGTTCGAAGACAGCCCCCCAACGAAGCTTTTGCCCAATGCATTTCAATGGCGAATCGATCGTCTTTCAGTTCACGCCCTGCGTGATCACGACAATTAATTGTCTCCCATTTATTCATTTCTTGCTCAATTTCAACAGATTTGCTATCGTTGAAAAGCACAAGCATAGATCTAACCAACTAAGTTAATATCAAGTCCCAAAATACTACTAGCTCCATCTAGTGGCCACTTAAACTTGACCAAATTCAAACCATTATCAAAAGTTTATTTGCAATGATAAAAACATTTAACGACAACCAATTAAAAGAACATATTACTGTTTATTGAAGGGCTAACTTTCATTTTTATATCTTATTTAATATGAGAGCAATCGTTGTTCGAAGACAGCCCCCCAACGAAGCTTTTCCCCAATGCATTTCAATGGCGAATCGATCGTCTTTCAGTTCACGCCCTGCGTGTTCACGATAATTAATTGTCTCCCATTTATTCATTTCTTGCTCAATTTCAACATATTTGCTATCGTTGAAAAGCACAAGCATATATCTAACCAACTAAGTTAATATCAAGTCCCAAAAGACTACTAACTCCATCTAGTGGCCACCTAAACTTGACCAAATTCAAACCATTATCAAATGTTTATTTGCAATAATAAAAACATTAAACGACAACCAATTGCAAGAACATATTACTGTTTATTGAAGTGTTAACTTTCATTTTTATATCTTATTTAATATGCGAGCAATCGTTGTTCGAAGACAGCCCCCCCAACGAAGCTTTTGCCCAATGCATTTCAATGGCGAATCGATCGTCTTTCAGTTCACGCCCTGCGTGTTCACGATAATTAATTGTCTCCCATTTATTCATTTCTTGCTCAATTTCAACAGATTTGCTATCGTTGAAAAGCACAAGCATAGATCTAACCAACTAAGTTAATACCAAGTCCCAAAATACTACTAGCTCCATCTAGTGGCCACCTAAACTTGACCAAATTCAAACCATTATCAAATGTTTATTTGCAATGATAAAAACATTTAACGACAACTAATTAAAAGAACATATTACTGTTTATTGAAGGGCTAACTTTCATTTTTATATCTTATTTAATATGCGAGCAATCGTTGTTCGAAGACAGCCCCCCAACGAAGCTTTTGCCCAATGCATTTCAATGGCGAATCGATCGTCTTTCAGTTCACGCCCTGCGTGTTCACGATAATTAATTGTCTCCCATTTATTCATTTCTTGCTCAATTTCAACAGATTTGCTATCGTTGAAAAGCACAAGCATAGATCTAACCAACTAAGTTAATACCAAGTCCCAAAATACTACTAGCTCCATCTGATGGCCATCTAAACTTGACCAAATTCAAACCATTATTAAAAGTTTATTTGAAATGATAAAAACATTAAACGACAACCAATTAAAAGAACGTAGCCTATTACTGTTTGCCCAATGCATTTCAATGGCGGATCGATCGTCTTTCAGTTCACGCCCTGTGTGATCACGATAATTAATTGTCTCCCATTCATTCATTTCTTGCTCAAATTCAACAGATTTGCTATCGTTCAAAAGTACAAGCATAGATCTAACCAACTAAGTTAATATCAAGTCCCAAAATACTACTAGCTCCATCTAGTGGCCACCTAAACTTCACCAAATGCAAACCATCACCAAACCTTCATTTTAAATGATAAACAATCTAAATCAAATCCAATTAAAAGAACATGTCACTGTTTATTGAAGGGCTAACTTTCATTTTTATATCTTATTTAATATATGAGCAATCGTTGTTCGAAGACAGCCCCCCAACGAAGCTTTTGCCCAATGCATTTCAATGGCGAATCGATCGTCTTTCAGTTCACGCCCTGCGTGATCACGATAATTAATTGTCTCCCATTTATTCATTTCTTGCTCAATTTCAACAGATTTGTTACCGTTGAAAAGCACAAGCATAGATCTAACCAACTAAGTTAATACCAAATCCCAAAATATTACTAGCTCCATCTAGTGGCCACCTAAACTTGAACTGTTGCCAATGCAGCATTTTTCGTCGTAATATGCTTGAGCTTGGATTACAAAGCAAACAAAGCATTAATTATAATTGCTTAACCATGTACTTCTATACTACCTAGGTAGTCTAGAAGTACATGGCTTAAAGTCAAAATGTCTGACCCTTTCAATAATTTGGGCTGGCTATGCCACTGTCTCGACACTGACAATTTCCTCACGATTGATCTGGGGCGGAATCATTAAAATCATTCAGCTTCTCCACTTACAGTTCTGTCCAGGTTTTTCTTTTTTGCTGTCTACTGTAGGTTTGCTTTTTTGAGAGGGAAAATTGAGAGAATATTTAATTTTAAAAACTGTCACAACTGACATCACAACCTACATTAAAAACTGTCACAAATGACATCACAACCTACAAAAAAATTTTGAAACTTTAAATACTAAAGTTCGAGACTCTAATTATTCACTTGTATTACTTGTTTGACGGCGCGATCATGGCTTTTCCCAATTTTAGTAATATTACGTATGACGACATGCACGAAAGTGGAGTGTTTTTAAGCACTACCAGTGCAATTGCTTGGTTGAGGCAACATGGGTTACTTTCGACACGACGTACTTGTGGTAAGTGTGGAAGCGATATAGCGGAAGGAGTAAAGAGAAGCCTGGTGGATGGGAAACTTTGGCGGTGCAAAGAACAGGTAGTGCATGTTCAATTGATTTTAAAAATGGAATAAATTAGTTGGGCTGTTCGAAACGAAACGAAATCCTTCTAAAAGATGTTTTATTTCGAAACGAAACCAAGATAAATAATTTTCGGTGTAAACGATTTTTCGGCTATTTCAAATGAATGCTGCTGCAGAAGCTCGATATTCAATAGATTACATCAATAAAAAAAATTTTATTGTGGGTCATCATTTGCATGCAAGGCGTACTTTACCTCATCCTTGTATACTTCCTCTGGGATGGGGTATTTAACTTCATACAGTAGCCTACTTGAGTGATTAAATGTAGTGGTAAGAGGCATACTTTTGTTTAGGAAAACTGCAGTGACCAAGTTCCGTTACCTGCGCAACTCCTCTACTAACTTTAAATATGCATCGATATCCAAGCTTGATATCATGTGATTGAACGAGTAAAAGGAGGAGACAACTTGACAAACATATAAAACAAATTGCACTGCTTTAGGGTGGACGCATGACTAAGCTCCCCTTTGTCCTGGTACTGAGTAGGTCATGAAATTGCTTCAGCTCCAGATCACGCAACTTACTTACTGTGAATTGAGATTAATGGACTTATTTCTGTGGGCCTGTGGCTGCAGCCTCTTTACCTCTCGCCTTGATCCTGCCACAAGTTGTGATATCACATTTTTAAGGCGAATGTTTCAGTAAGCATTTGAAATTGTAACAATTTCATCAGCCGTTCCTACATATGTTTCCTGTAGACCTGCAGAACAACAACATCACTTCGGAAAGGCTCCTTCTTCGAAAAATCTCATTTGGATCTCAAAACGGGAATCAAATTAATTTTTCATTGGGCAAAAGATGCTTTACCGCAAAGAGGAATTCAGGAATACACGAAAGTTGGTCCTACAACAATTGTGCAATGGATGGCGTTTCTACGCGAGGTTTGTCAGTTAATGTGGCTTTTACATGTTGTCCATTGCAAGGACGTGATCTCAATAGCAATAGTGTGTAAAGCAGCGTTTCTCAACCTGGGGGTCGCGAAGGTCATTTCACGGGGTTCGCAAAGATATTCATAAAATATTTTCGAAATCGCAAAAAATCTTGGAAAAGTGAAAAATCTTTGCAGCAATCACTTTAGTACACAGTAATGTAGCCTACCGTAGTCGATTGTTGCAGAACAATTAAATCTTCGTGTTTCTTAATAGTTGCACTGAGGTCTCCAAGCAAAATATTCAAACACAAACGGTTTTGGAACGAAAAGCATAGGCCTACTATGTGGCTTCAGGCCACACCATCACTATTGATAAACACGAATATTCGCCATTTGTTGATAACGTACAGATCTGTTCGGAAGATTTGTTGAGGAATCAGCATCAAATCGGTGGACCTGGCCACATCGTCGCTATCGATGAGTCCTTCGTGGCCAGACGAAAACGAGGAAATTCACAAGGGCGCCCAGTGCCACAGCAGTGGATTTTCGGTGGGATTGACACCACAACAAAGTAAGTTATATATTATGTGCATGTTTACGCACTACAACTAGGCCTACGCCCAGGGATGGAGGAACCACGTGGGCCTGGGCCCACCTACTTTATTTTCTGGGTGGGCCTGGTCCACCCACTTGTGAAAGCCAAATTTCTTTGAAAAGGTAGTGAAAACGGCAAATTAGAGAAGGAGTTCCAAAAAAAAGCTCTTCATTCATTTGATACATACTAATTTGATTACACAGGCCAACAAAACGATTTTGACCCAAAAGGTGAGAGTCATTTTAGAGTATTTCAGGGCTCCTGATTCCAAAAATGCACTTACTTTTTTCGAATTGTCGAAACTACCAGGAATTGAATTTCGAACAAAGGTTAAATTCTTCCGTAACAAGGATAACATTTTAAGCAGCTACTTTATTAAAGAACACAACTTTGTATTCTGTAATTAGGCTATATAAATGGCCTTCGTACCTTGATGGGTGTTGCTCAGTATAGTAAGCCTACAATAATAAAGAATTGTGTTTGTTTATCGATGGCTTTGTTTTGCTTAATGCTTATTCGTCTAGTTTGTTAAGCAAAACAATGTACCGCATGTATTTTATTTGTACTTAGTAGCTTAGTTAGTAAACCTGGTATTGTTGAAGACTTGAAGTCAACAAATATATTAAGGCAAAGCACAAGTTATATATTCTACATCTTGTATCCTAAGGCTTGCTTCACGTCGTATTTTGATTGTTACTAAGCCAGTAGCCTAAACGTTAAATAGCCGTTTGTTTGGGTTGTAATCAACGTGATTGGTTTCAAATGGCGTTTATACAACTCAGAAATGTGCCTGGGATTACTTTCAGTTTTTTTTATGTAATAAACGACACGATGTTAAATCTATATGGGCTCAAAATTGCCAAAAAAAAGTATTTGCTGTAGGTTATCTCAAAAACTAGAGCCAATTCGAAAAAAACAAGTGCGGAATCAAGGGCCTCGAAATACCTTAAAATGACTCTCACATGCCGTGCCTTTAAAAAAAAATTTTGTTTGCTTGTGTTATCTTTGATAGCTCAATGATGAAATCTAATCTTCAAACTTTTCTGTTGAGCCCACTGTTGATGGGCAGTGGATGTGGTTGCGTGTGATTGGTGAAGTAATCTATAAATCAATCTAATTGTTCTCCAAGGTTAAAACAATGATATTATTACATATTATGCAGTGCATGCACGTCGGCCTACTGTGTAATGCTGCAGATTATCCCAGGTTGGTATTATAACTGTGTGTGTAGGCTATATTGCCTTTTTATTTGTGTGTAGCCTACATCGCCATATTTTGTACAGCGCTACAATTTAACAATTTTGTAATTTGTTTGACCAAATCGGGCCTAAAAACGCAATTTTTTCGGTGGCTGGCACAAAAGGCGATCATGAAAACACAATGCATAAGCGATTTGAAGTATCAGGAATGCAGCAATGCTATGGGAGGTCTGGGAGGCGAAGCCCCCCAGAAGTTTGAATAACTTTGACTACTACGCCTTTGGGCCCACCTACTTTTAAAATGGTTCCTCCATCCCTGTACGCCTAGTCAACTACGTTCGAGCAGGTGAGCAATATCACTTGGGCTTGGGATTTGAAGGAATATTTGACACTTTTATTTAACCCACCCTACTTAGGGCACGTTCTTTTGCTTCTCAATGCCTGTAGATATCCCTAGTAAATTGTGCTATTAGAGAATGCTTCATCGTAATGGTACCGCGGCGGGACAGGGCTACACTGGAGGCAGAAATTCTACGCCACATCGCACCAGGAACAGAGATTCATTCCGATGAATGGGGTGCATACTCTAACTTGTCTAGTGAGTGTTTCTTGTAGTTCTATTTTAAAATGACATACACTAACATGTAAACACTTAACGTGGATTATGTTAAACATTAAATGGATTAAACATTTGTGTAGACTAGGTGTACTGAGAGTAAAAATATGTAGGGGAGATGTGGCACCTATGGGACGAATATGACATTATTTCTAATAAAACGACGTTATTTTAAAGCAAATCATGAACTAAAGCAATTTTATTGCAAAGTTTAGTCATTGTTTCATAACATGAAATCAAAACAGTGATGACTGTAGGCTAATATTCTTTATCGTTTTTTTTTTCATCATTAAAAAGTGTCAGACAACTGTCCCATAGGTTGCTTACATACATGATCAATGGGACAAGGGTCTATGTGCCAGGGGACACTTTGCTAGATACATCAATTGATTGTCAAGGGTATGATGGAATGAAAGAGACTCAAGAGAAGAAGCAGAACTTGTTTTCTTGGTTTTCATCAATAACACAGTGTAACAAAAAAAGAAAAAAATTTTGTCCTTGGGAAATAATTGCTATTTTCTGTTTGCTTTTGCCAAAAAAATACAAAAAATCTTTATTGTACCACAATAACTTCAGGTTTGTGTTTCTCAGATTAGTTTGAATTTTTTCTCATTTCTCATGAAAATAGGCATATACATAACGTTGAAATTTACTGTCAGCTGCTTCCAGCAATAGTTACCTAATAATTGTAGTGGCACCTATGACATACACTTTGACTACTTTTTTTTGCATCCCTCCCCAGTTTTCAGTTATGCCAGCACTCTCCATCCCTCCTGGAGCAGACCTCTCAAGAAAGGCATGGGTCACATTGAACAGGATCAGATGTGACGTTGGCTGTACTGGAGCTAATTTGTTTAGGTGGGGGTTGCATAATTCGCCGATATGTGTCTGCGGAGCGGTAGAACAAACAATGCAACACATACTCCACGAATGTCCCATCTTACGACCCCCAAGTGGAATCACTGGTATTCGACAACAGGACCCAACTACCGTATCTTGGCTGCACGAGGAGGCATTGCCAATCTAAGCTACTGCAAGTCAAACGAGAGAAGAAGAAAAAGACCTAATAATTGGTATAATTAACTAACAATTGGATTCTGTTTGTACACAAAGCCTTGCAAGGTTTTGCTTTTGTGAGGAAACAAAAAAGGCTGAGCATTTTTGCAGTAGCATACCTTACTGGAGCAATTTATTCACATTTACTGCTTTGCGAGATGTAACCCTACACAGTGTGTTTGTCTTGTCTTCAACTCCGAGTTACTGGTGAAAAGCGCCCTTACTACCACAAATAAAAAAGATATAAACGATAGTGTGGAAAATTGTCATTGACAAAGTCCAATGCTGAGCTACTCATTTCTACAATAGAGCAATGGGACTTATTGGATGACAGTGTTCAACTTATTTCACAAAGAAGTTTTTCAGGGTTCTACACATTTAAAGACAGTTTCAATCAATCAATCAATCAATGTTTTATTTGTCAGTAACAGGAACATAGGTACATGTTTGAAATATGCAATATACACAGTACAAAAGTTACACAGGTTCCCATACCGACAGGGAGACAACGAGACGACCATACGGTCTACTAGTCAATTGCCACCCTACGGAAATTACGATTTTGCCATTTAAAATAAGCTTACAAGAGAAAAATAATAATTGAAACGTTCCCGCGCTTCAATAACAGCATACGCACAAAAAAAAAAACATATTGATGATAACGTAGGCCAAAACACAAAATTCCATGAAGCAAGCAGAGAATAATAAAGTTTTCGAAGCAACTGACAAGTTGGTTTCCATAACATATCACTTACGATGCACTGTAGCTTTGTAAAATTAACGTTTTGATCTCTTTTTTGAAACAATGAAATGATAAGTTTTTTAGCCTACTTGGAACCTCTGACCAGAGCATTGGTCCCAATACCTGCATGGACTTCTTGCCAAATTCTGTGTTTGATCTGTTTATAAAATAATTGTTGCCTGTTTGATATCTTGTGTTATGCTGATGAATAGATGAAGCATTTGTAAATAAATCACAATACGTAGACGGA
The DNA here is from genome assembly GCF_918807975.1 of Aplidium turbinatum. Classification (NCBI taxonomy): domain Eukaryota; kingdom Metazoa; phylum Chordata; class Ascidiacea; order Aplousobranchia; family Polyclinidae; genus Aplidium; species Aplidium turbinatum. The sequence continues at coordinate 1,061,058 of NC_137486.1, forward strand.
TACTCATTCATATGAACTTTGTACATATGTTTTTTTATTTCAATGTTATGTATGTCTTTATGCTACTACCATGATATAGAAAAACTTTTTCAGGCTAAATAGGCATTTCCTACAATCCTTGAGTAGAGGCTCTTCATCGACAGCTCATCTAGAAGTCTCACAGCTGTATTGTTGAGTAACGCAGACAAGTGTCCCTCCATTCTTCCGCCTTACTCAGTTTATATGAAGGAAAAATATTAAAACATCAAAATCGTGATGAGTGCATTGAAGTAGGACCTCTACAATTGGGAGGTTGTTGGTGATTTCAAGATAGTGGCCTTCATAATGGCACTTCAGGGTGTTCTATCAAGTTTCAATGCTGTCTTTGTCTCTGGGATAGCAGAAACACAGCTTTGCACTACAAGAAGAGAAATTGGCACTCGGCAACGCCGGCTTGCGTTGCCGAGTGGTGAGAGCGTCTGCGCGACGTTCGAAAGGACGTTGGTTCGACACCGCTGTAGGGCACGCGGCTGTGCCTGGGCAAGACACTTAAAGGCCAAAATAATTGGAGCAGCTGACTCGATAACTATATAGTTCCTTCGCTGCTTCCAGTCGTCTGTTGTGTTGCATATGTAATCGCAGTGTACTGTATGTTGTCGCAATGGGCGCAAAATAAAACATGTTAGTATTAGTAATTGGCCTCCAAGAACCAGCTATGAGATTGGACCTTATAATGTAAAACAACAACCTCTGGTAGATGCAACAAAAATACTGATGTCTTCTCTGCACATAAAACTAGGTCTTAAACAATTCTACAGAGAGTGGAGCATGCAAGCAATTAAAGAGCTGTTTTGAAAACTGCAAGATGCAAAAACCAAAGCTGGAGTATTTACGTGACATGAAGTGAAGCGACAGATAAACTCCATTTATTTTCCTGATCGAGATGCTGTCTTAAGTTTAACAGACAGCTTGGACCTGTTTCATGTCTGTAGTTAACAGATTTTTGGGCAATCACAAGGCAGATAACTAACTTACAGGGTGCTTTTTGATAAACTCAGGGATGCGTATTAGAATATGGGATGCAGGATGTCAGTAAAACTACACGCACTACATGCTCACCTTGATCAATTCAAAGATAAAAAGGGCGACTCCTCAGAGAAACAAGGTGAAAGATTTGATCAAGATATCAGGTTTTTGAGGAACGCTATATAAAGGCCAGTTGGTCTACAATGAAAGTATGATGGAGGACTACAGTACATATGAACGGTTTACGTGAAAGAAAACTGATAGGCTATATCATCGCCAATCTAAAAAAAAAACACGTTTGTTTGTAATTATGTTATAAGTTGTAAGTGCTTTAAGAATTAAGTGACGACATATAAGTTTGCTCTGTAATAATTTTGACCAAAGGCCTGTAGCAGGGTATTCAGGCCTTTAGGGATTCTATCATGTTTGTAGCCTAAATTAAAATCGCGTTCTATACATGTTTTTGTCTTGTTTATGTATTTCAACATTCTCTGAAACAACGTTCATCGTCATTATTTTAGAATGACAACACAGACAACAATAAGTAATCTTGGATTTAACTTCTTTATATTGATTTAAAAAGATATAGTGGGAGCCATGCCTTAAAAAGGCACAATTAGCCAGAAAATCCAATAAATAAATCTCATTAAGTCAAAACCGAAATTTGAACTTTATGAATGCTCATTTTTGTTGATTTAGGCCATATTAAATCAGAAAATAATAGTTTTAACCCAAGGACAAATTTTGTGTTACATAGTGATAGACCCGCTTTTCTTTTCAGACATGATAAAATAAGACACTTTAAAGGTTCAATGAATTGAAATCTAAAAAGGTATATACTTTTGCCATGATCTATAGCAAAGTGTAGTGTAATACGGTAAGGCTTTTCAAGATTGTACAAAAATAAAGCAGTAGCTCTTATCTACATCCCTAGCGAAAAATACTTTTTAAGTGAAAAAAATTCCTTTCAGCCTTAAAATAACCTAAGAATATGTCCCAAAATTGATTGCTTGCACAGTCCCATTGGTCATTCAACCACCAGTTTGTGTTTAGCTTGTCTGAAGACATATCACAGTACAATGTGTACTTTTCTGTTGTGATAGCATCAGACCCAACCATATGGCTTAAACTGTCATGCCAAGTCCCACTTGATACAACTTATTCATAGTGTAGAAACTGTTAACAACAGTTAACCATTTAAAGCAGTGGTTCTCAACGTGGGCGGTACCGCCCCCCAGGGGGCGTTTTTGATTTTGCAGGGGGGCGGTATGATTACTTCGGATTAAGGGGGCGTTTCGATTACTAGGGTGCATTTTGGTTTAACCCATCTACCGCCCAGCGTAACGATTTTGTCAAAGAGCACGTATCTACGTGATAGCATTTCCTACCTCATACCTGGTGGAAAAGGGATTCATGTTGTTCTGCTACATACCAAACAGCGAATCCCACTTAACATATCCATAAGAGGTGATCTTCGAATGTTTCTCACTGGCTTTACACCGGATGTGAAGAAACTGACACTTTCTCACCAAGCCCAAGGTTCACACTGACTACCAGTAGGCCTATACTATTTTCATGCTCGCAAATATATATTGCTTTTCATCAAATATAGTTACTAGTCTCTAAAACCCTTACAGCCTGTTTCACCCTAAAAGGGGATCATCAAAAGGTCCTTATTCTAATAAAAATATAATTCTATTTGAATAAGGACCTTCTGATGATCCCCTTTTTAGGGTAAAACAGGCTGTAAGGGTTTTAGAGACTGATAACTATATTTGATATAATTATATCGCTCTGCTTGTCTTTTTGCTTGGCATTGAGCACTTTTTGTAAAATAAGTAATATTTATTGTTTTATATTCGCTTTTCATAATTAATCGTTTTTGTTGGGGGGCGGTAAAATTTTGCCAGTTCATGAAGTGGGCTTTGGGCCAAAAAAGGTTGAGAAACACTGATTTAAAGTTACTTTGGGAGCAGAAAAAACAATCAACTGACCTCGCCACTTAATTGCACAGCTCCTTTTCAAAAAGCACAATGGCTCATGTCAAAAGAATTATGCATCCATTAAAAATAAATTTACCAATTTAACATGTTTTTGTTATTTCTATTTGGAAACCGTTGCAGCAAGCATTTTACGCTGAAATTTATTTAAAGTTGCTTTCGTATTTTTTTTAGATCTTGGATATCGCCACCAAACGGTCAACCATCACCATCATTATGTTTCGGCCACAGGGGTTCATACGAACCACATTGAAAACCTGTGGTTGAATTGTAAACGGAAATTTAAAAGAATGGGTGGCACCACAAGACACATGATACCTGGGTATCTTGATGAATTTATGTGGCGACATCAGTTTCCACGGGGACGACATTTTCCGGAAGTTCTCCGCGCCATAAGGGAGTCCTACCCACCAACTGTAGCCGCCATATCGTCCATTTGCCAAAAAACAGCGCTTTTCAGGGCTACCTAATGATAAAAAAGAGTTGCTGCCCACATACTTTGTGATGTTTATTCTATTACAAACAAACTAGGCTAATAAAAGTGCAATGTCGCATGAAACAAAATTATTTTTTTAACTTAATAAAAGTTACGTTTGTAACATGATTTTTGTGTGTCAACGTTTAAGGTTTGGACCTATGAATCATTTTGTTTACACACACGGATGCCTTTGGGAAAATGACTTCATGTGGTTATGAAAGAACACGAGAATGCAAGCCCAAGTCATTTCATTACGGTTTCGTTACTTACCTTTGATCCATATTTAAGCCTAGGTTTATTCGGCTTAGCCTATGTGTTGTGAAAAAAATTCTTGGCTAAGCATTGAACAAAACATAAGTATCCGCACCAACTGTATCGCTGGCTGTTGTTTCTTTTTATTATTTGTAGAAGTTTCTCCATCCAAATAGGAACAATTTTCTGGTTCCTGCACTTGGAGCTGACATCACTTGCTTCCTCAACCGAGCTTTTCCAGTTGATGTCGACTGCGGGCCGAGTGACAAGAATTCTTCCACGACCTCACAAAGGATCAAAGTTCTACACCGCTCTAGAGCACACATCGCTTTCCTATTGATCAGTGTTTGTTACATTACTTGATTCGGACAAGCCATTACACCACCAATTAGGCTATTTGTGTGCCTGATCCTAATCCTTTCTATGGCTTTAGCATTTTTTCAATATAAATGGGAGACAATTAATTATCGTGAACACGCAATGCGAATCCAGAAAGACGATCGATTCGCCACTGAAATGCATTGTGCAAAAGCTTCGTTGGGAGGCTGTCTTCGAACAACGATTGCTCATATATTCAATAAGGTATAAAAATAAAATTTAACGCTTCAATAAACAGTAACATATTCTTTTAAATGGTTGTCGTTTAATGTTTTTATCATTGTAAATAAACTATTGATAATGGTTTGAATTTGGTCAAGTTTAGGTGGCCACCAGATGTAACTAGTAGTATTTTAGGACTTGGTATTAACTTAGTTGGTTAGATCTATGCTTGTGCTTTTCAACGATAGCAAATCTGTTGAAATCGAGCAAGAAATGAATAAATGGGAGACAATTAATTATCGTGAACACGCAAGGCGTGAACTGAAAGACGATCGATTCGCCATTGAAATGCATTGGGCAAAAGCTTCGTTGGGGGGCTGTCTTCGAACAACGATTGCTCGCATATTAAATAAGATATAAAAATGAAAGTTAACACTTCAATAAACAGTAATATGTTCTTTTAATTGGTTGTCATTAAATGTTTTTATCATTGCAAATAAATTTTTGATAATGGTTTGAATTTGGTCAAGTTTAGGTGGCCACCAGATGGAGCTAGTAGTATTTTAGGACTTGGTATTAACTTAGTTGGTTAGATCTATGCTTATGCTTTTCAACGATAGCAAATCTGTTGAACTCGAGCAAGAAATGAATAAATGGGAGACAATTAATTATCGTGAACACGCAGGGCGTGAACTGAAAGACGATCGATTCGCCATTGAAATGCATTGGGCAAAAGCTTCGTTGGGGGCTGTCTTCGAACAACGATTGCTCGCATATTAAATAAGATATAAAAATGAAAGTTAACACTTCAATAAACAGTAATATGTTCTTTTAATTGGTTGTCATTAAATGTTTTTATCATTGCAAATAAACTTTTGATAATGGTTTGAATTTGGTCAAGTTTAGGTGGCCACTAGATGGAGCTAGTAGTCTTTTGGGACTTGGTATTAACTTAGTTGGTTAGACCTATACTTGTGCTTTTCAACGATAGCAAATCTGTTGAAATTGAGCAAGAAATGAATAAATGGGAGACAATTAATTATCGTGATCACGCAGGGCGTGAACTGAAAGACGATCGATTCGCCATTGAAATGCATTGGGCAAAAGCTTCGTTGGGGGGCTGTCTTCGAACAACGATTGCTCGCATATTAAATAAGATATAAAAATGAAAGTTAGCCCTTCAATAAACAGTGACATGTTCTTTTAATTGGATTTGATTTAGGTTGTTTATCATTTAAAATGAAATTTTGGTTATGGTTTGCATTTGGTGAAGTTTAGGTGGCCACTAGATAGAGCTAGTAGTATTTTGGGACTTGGTATTAACTTAGTTGGTTAGATCTATGCTTGTGCTTTTCAACGGTAGCAAATCTGTTGAAATTGAGCAAGAAATGAATAAATGGGAGACAATTAATTATCGTGATCACGCAGGGCGTGAACTGAAAGACGATCGATTCGCCATTGAAATGCATTGGGCAAAAGCTTCGTTGGGGGGCTGTCTTCGAACAACGATTGCTCGCATATTAAAAAAGATATAAAAATGAAAGTTAACACTTCAATAAACAGTAACATGTTCTTTTAATTGGTTGTTGTTTAATGTTTTTATCATTGCAAATAAACTTTTGATAATGGTTTGAATTTGGTCAAGTTTAGGTGGCCACCAGATAGAGCTAGTAGTATTTTGGGACTTGATATTAACTTAGTTGGTTAGATCTATGCTTGTGCTTTTCAACGGTAGCAAATCTGTTGAAATTGAGCAAGAAATGAATAAATGGGAGACAATTAATTATCGTGATCACGCAGGGCGTGAACTGAAAGACGATCGATTCGCCATTGAAATGCATTGGGCAAAAGCTTCGTTGGGGGGCTGTCTTCGAACAACGATTGCTCATATATTAAATAAGATATAAAAATGAAAGTTAGCCCTTCAATAAACAGTGACATGTTCTTTTAATTGGATTTGATTTAGACTGTTTATCATTTCAAATGAAGTTTTCGTGATGGTTTGCATTTGGTGAAGTTTAGGTGGCCACTACATGGAGCTAGTAGTCTTTTGGGACTTAGTATTAACTTGGTTGGTTAGATCTATGCTTGTGCTTTCCAACGATTACAAATTTGTTTAAATTGAACAACAAATCAATAATCCTGTGTGTTTCCTTGCATTTCCACCCCGCAGTTCCTCTTTCATAATAGTCCATTGCAATGTGTGTGACGTCTTATGACGTCATCATTTTGTCCAGTTGACCAACAGGGCGCCTTGTGAAAGAGCACCTCAGTCTCTGCCAAACAACGCCAGCTGTTTTGCTCGTGTTGCAAAGACAATTACGTAGCAAAAGAATAACCTTATATTCTTATTAGCTTCTGAAGTGAAAACATTTTATCTACAAAATGAGGTTAATATTTTGTTTCGTGTTGACTCTGCAGCTTTTGTACCCAAACACTCTTCATAAAGCGTCTTGTAGCATCCTTTTAGTGAACAGAATCAGCAGTTAGCTTTAACGCAGTTACAAGTTAAACGCAAATAATGGCAAAAAAATCGACTTGCATGAAGTTGTGAAAACGCCTATGAATGATTCTGTGGACCATAACGCTAACGACAGAGACTACACGGTGACATACTAAACAAGCTATGCCCGCTTATGCCGGCAAATCGACCACAATTTTAGGAATAGCTACCCGCCAACGACAAATCACTTGACTTAATTGATGTTGACTGAAGATACTGCATTGTATTTGAACCATATTCCATTATTTTGCGTGTGAATTCAATACATTTCGTCAGATACGCCGGTTTGCCTTTGCAGCACGGTCAGAAACACAATTCGGTTTACAAAGGTAAAGCGACGTAACTACACTAATCTTAATTAGCAAAAATTAGGACAGCAATCAATGTTTTTGTTCTCATTGAAACAAAAAGTAGGTAAGATCTTTTAGTTGGAGGCATCAAATGTAGAATTGCGATTAAAATGTCGTTATGGTTTACGATTAACTTTAAAGCGCTTTATCTCGCTTTTAACTTTTCTATAGTAACGTCGCTTTACCTTTTCAAGCGATTTGAAGAAATGTTAAAAATTTACTGAAACAACAAGTGGATGAAGACATGAAGTGGGCTTAATGGAAATTGACTTGAAAACTGACTTGTAAAAAGTAAACTGTTCTAGACAAATTTGCAACTCATTATGATTAAAATTTAACTTTAAATTATACTAAATTTTTATTACTAAACTGTCACTAAACAAAGGTTCATTACTAGCCAGGGTGGCCAGATGTAAATTTGGCAAGGAGCCAACTGCACGCTCAAAAAGGGCCAAAAAAGAGCCAACTTCTAAAACAAGGGGCCAAAAAAAGGGCCAACTCAATTCTCAAGTACTAAGAAGCAATTTCACTGAATTAGCAACACATTCTTAGCAATATAGCTACCTATTTGATCTGTAAACAAAATAATTAAGGTAATACCTTATTTAATAGTTATTGCGTAGGCTACACAAAAATATTTCACATTTCTTTCTTGTACAAGTTGTAACTTTCCTGTACTTTCTTGTACTAGTTGTTATTTTGTTTGGCAGTTGCAGAAAACAATAGATCTGTTTGGCCTGCGTAGTGCGGATCGAGTCTTAGCCTTGTGCTTATCAGTTTTCTCATGCCTTTCTAAATTGGCGACCTTTGGAACAATAGTGCAATGGCATAATTTACAGAAATATTCTTTTGCTGCACCTGGAGCTCTTTTTACCAACGAAAAGTTTTTTCCCAATTACTATTGTATTTCCTACCGCTCTCATATCCTGCTTTCCACTTCTTTGGCATCCTAGTCTTCCTTCCTGGATCAAGGTCAAGTCCAACGAACACAATTGAAATAAAATGGTGTAGGCCTATCAGTAGGCCTATTAGTGTTATTGTGTTACCACCTTCTCCAGAAGACAGGACAAAAAAAAATCACTTGCAAAAAACATTCACAATCCCTCACGGCATCATTCACATCACGTGAATGATTAATTAATCTATTCTCATTTCACAAGGATTCGGACACTATGCGTTTCAAAAAAAATCTGGACATTCGAATTTCAAAATTTTAAAAGCAAAAATTTCTTACATATACTTTGAAAAAAGGCCAAACAAGGGCCAAAAAAGGCTAAAGGGCCAAACTAAAATTTAAGGAACCAACTGGTTTTGAAAAAGGCCAAAAAAGGGCCAAAGAGCCAACCCAAAATTGGGGAGCCAACTGGCTTTCAAAAAGGCCAAATTTCTGAGAGTTGGCCCCAAAAAGGCCAACCTGGCAACCCTGTTACTAGCCTCTTGTGTTTTGAAAGTAGTGTTGCCAGACGTGCTTAGATCAATTATAATGTACTGAAGTTCGTATCATCGTAACTGTTTTTTGTAGCCTTAATTTTGGTGCAAACTGTTAGAACAATAATCTTTCTTCTTAACTTGCTTTTAAATACTTGTTTTTAACTTTTTATCACTTATGGCTACCTTTTAGTGACATTGTAAATTGATTTAAATTACAAAAAACTTGTTTTATTTGTGATTTCCATAAAGCTTTGGAAATTTTGAATTGAATTTGCTTAATCCAACTTTATCTAAAAAAAAGTAAATAGCACCTATGGTTTTTTTATTACGCTTAATTATATCTCACTTTTTATTAATTTGTTTTTGTGAATTCATATGGTCACACTGAGCCGGTTTTATGTAGGCTAACTTTTTGTCACTCTGACTCATTCTTTTATGACATCACACTTTCATTTTGTTAATTGTCTTGAGACTTCAGTTCAGTTGTTTTTATTTCTGACCATCATATCAAAACAATACACGTCAACATAGCAAAGGTCGAGAAAAGGGTAAAAGCGACAAAACGCGAACGTTAAAACGTGTTTGAGATCGAAGTAAGTTATTGAGTTGAAAGAAATTTGGCACGGTCGCAACACCTTTTAGTCTGAGCGTAAAATGCGAAAATATAGGGCCGCCTGGAATAAATTGCGACCTTAACAAATTTGGTATCGTTGGAAAGCTTAATTCCTCTAGTTTAGGATTATCACTCTCCTCCAACCAGGGACCCTTGTCAAAAAAAGTTGTGGCCGCTTTTTAAGCAACACCTTGCGCCGCTAGTGGCGCAGCTAATCTAGCTATGTTTTCAGCAGAAACAGCCGGTCCCACGAATTACCCATAAGTACCCATAAGCACCATAAGTACCCATAAGTCGCGTCGAATTACCCATAAGCACCATAAGTCGCGTCGAATTACCCATAAGCCCCATAAGTCACGTCGAATTACCCATAAGCACCATAAGTCGCGTCGAATTACCCATAGGCACCATAAGTAGCATCGAATTATCTAGAAATAACGTCGAATTACCCATAAGCCTGTAGTGTAGAGTGTAGTCTATAGTCTACAGTTTTTTTTTTTAGTTATCAAGTTCAAAGCAAGAATTAAGTCTCTAGTTGAGTGCGAGAACGATTGCTATGCTGCAGTCACCTGGTTCATAGGGAAAATTGTCCAATGTTAAAGTGTTTTATCGGACAAAACACTCCATCTGCTGCAGCAAACTGCAGATTACACATTTAGCGGACGGAAAGGCAAGGAAGCCAATCTTCGTGTCCACCTTTAGGCATGCCTTCAAGTGTCCTGCTCTTGAGCGGTGTCAAACTATATTTTGGAACGCCCAGCCAGTGCTCCTCACCACTCGGCTATGCAGCCGACTAGGCTACTAGGCTTCTAGACGGCTGTAGACTACACTCTACACTACAGGCTTATGGGTAAATCGACGTTATTTCTAATTAATTTAATGCTACTTATGGTGCAATTCGACGCGACTTACCGGGCTTATGGGTAATTCGACGCGACTTATGGTGCTTATGAGTAATTCGACGCAAATTATGGGGCTTATGGGTAATTCGACGTGACTTATGGGGCTTATGGGTAATTCGACGCGACTTATGGTGCTTATGGGTAATTCGACGTGACTTATGGGGCTTATGGGTAATTCGACGCGACTTATGGTGCTTATGGGTACTTATGGGTACTTATGGTGCTTATGGGTAATTCGTGGGACCCAAAACAGCAAGCCGTGTAAAATTCTGGCAGTCGAAGTTGCTCCGGTGACCACTGACAGGCTTGTTAGCCCCGTAGTGGTATCCGTCTTGAACTCTGAGCGTTGCGCAAAAAGAAAAAAATAGCCATGAGGTTTGTAAGTAACTAGGCAGCACTGAGTAGTGAGTAGGTTTGGGACAGCAAAGATTCTTGATTCAAACTGAGTACCGTACCAGGCAAGCCTACCGTAGTTTAATTTGTTTTGGGAACTGTTTGCAAGAACATCATTATCGGTACCGTAAGTTATGTCAGGTTATTTATTTAATTTGGTTTGCAACAGAAGTCTTGGTTTACCAATGAATGCAGTATGGTAGTAGTAGTAGTAGGCCACTGTTACCAGTGCACTGGTGCACAAACTGACAAAGGAAGGGTGTTTATTGAGACCTGGTAGCTTTTAGTGATATCCATGCAACAATACGTTTTCTGGTAATTGCACACACTATCACTCAGTTAAATAAGGAGGCCAGCCTACCAGTAGGAGCTATGGTTCTTGTTACTTCTGAGACCACCTGTAAAGGCTATAACATATTCAGATATAGATTAAGTTTGAAAGAGCAAATGTTCAGATCTGATGTTAGTTTTTTCTCTTTACATTTTTTTTCCCAGGTCTGATGTTAGTTTTCTCTCTTTACAGCTTTAAAGATTTTTATGAAATATCGGTAATGATTTCTAAGTTGTATAGCTTAGTTTATTAAACAGTTAGAATTGATAGACTAGTTTTCAGATGTTATGGAGATAATTGAATAATGGAAAATCAAAATCAAGCTTTTTATAATGAAAGTTTATGCATCAAATGCCAATCTCATAATTTATCGAAGCTACAAGAAGTGAAACAAGGTGGACTGAAGACATTAATCAGCTATGCACAAAACATTGGTGACAGTCATGTTTATCAATATCTAAAAGAAAAAGAAGAGAGCAAAAGTAGTTGTAAGGTGTGTCAAAAATTACTTGCTGTTTGCTCATGCTTGGAGTGGATGTGATACAACTTCTGCAATATATCAACAAGGTACCAATATAATTAATTAGCTTTGGTAGCAGTACATTTTAATCTTGCTTTCAGTGTTTTATATAATAGTGCTTGTTACAGTGTTTTATATATTCCTGAACTGCTTACCATGCTTGTCTGAAAGTACATTTTTACCATTTTCTGATCAGCTTTTAAAAGATATGCAAGAATTCAGATGGCAGTCATTACCAAATCCACTCAATATTTTTGTAATATTGTAATACTTTTATTTGGAATGCCAATGTATGGAGTGTATGCACACATTATTTGGTGACATTGATTAATTATGTCATCTGTCTTGTTGCTTAGGAAAGCTAAAGATGTTCAATTACCTGAAGAAGAAAGAATTTCAACAATCTGCTGATGTATTTAGGAGATTACATGCTACACGTGAGCAAATAGCTGATGCTGGAAGAGATTTGTTATTGAAAAGGTTAGTTACTGGGACTGTATTGGTGCACTGTTAATTAAATAAGAAGACATGAAAATGTTGCTGAGTAGCCTACCAGTCTGAATGAGATTCACCGATAGTAATGCTATATTTTGTTGATCCATCAAGCTTTAGAGCAAAACCTGCTGATTCACTTGGCCAACTACAATACGTCAAGTACATGCAGATGGTTGCAACAGCTTCCACTGTTCATCCTGAAAGATTGCCACCCACCGAAGCTGCAATTCGTTTTCATTCCTTCAGAGTACATTTGCAGGTGAAATAATAGTGCGTAGCCTATGGTACCTATGTTACAATATGTTACATATAGTATTGTTACATAGGCTACCTATGGTACCTATGTTACAATACCAATAATGGTATTGTAACACAATACCGGTAATCATTTAGTATAAAAGCGTCTTTGTTCTATAGATTATACCACTTGAAGATATTTTTCAAGAATTGTTTATTGTCGGTAACTTCAAAATATTACAGCAAATTGCGCTATTAAACTGCTGTAAGGAAAAGATGCAAGTTATATAGCAAAACAACTTGCGTTATAATATGACTAGCATAAACATGTGGTGTACTACAAATCAAAAATTTTATGGCAGCAAGACTTGATTTATCTAAGTTGATATAAAACTGTTGCTTTAGGTATGTCAGTGGAAGCATCTTGACACTGAAATCTTGGATCTCGCATAATGGGGATGGAAAGCTGACGCAGCAGGTGCAGTTATGCCAATTTAGATCCGCACCAGAATGGCTATTGAACGTTGTACGATGCAAATGCAAAGAAGGAACAAAAAATCAATGTGGTACAATGTCTTGTAGCTGCAGAAAACATGGCTTAAAGTGCGTAACAGCATGTGGAGAGTGTCGTGGGGAAACTTGTTGCAATCTCAGTTGTGTACAAGAAGACTGCCCTGAGGATTGCGACATTTTGATCATGTTTCAATAAATGATCTGTTCTGCCAACAAATTAAAATCAAAATTTGACAAGTGCTCCAGTGATATTAAAAATGTTCTATTCCGTTCATATTGTACTCCAATGTATGCATGTCATCTGTGGGAAAATTATCATCAACGTAACATTAATCGCCTTCGTGTTGCCTTCAATAATGCATTTAGAATTATACACAATTTGCCTAAACATTATAGCGTAAGTGAACATCAAGTCTTGTGCAACCTTAAAACATTTGATGCATTACTTCGGAAATATGTTTTTTCTTTTGTTGGAAGATGCGAAGTATTGTCTAACTCTATTTGTTGCCTCCCTGATGAGGTCCGATTGCCATCGTATATCAAATTATCGTCTTCATTATAATAATTCTGTATGCTGATATCTAGTTTTGATGGCTGCCATGTCATCTGATTGTTTTTATCGTTCTGAATACTTTCAGTTCTTCTAACTTGCAACACTACCGTACCATTGTCTGTAAACTTGTAACATTAGATAGCCTATTTAGTGAGATTTTGTGCATTTGCAGTTTGTGTATTATTTCGTTGTTGTTGTTCGTTATTTGTGCATAGGGATATTGGACTTAGGGGATCCGAAGCTTATCCGTTTTTTCATTTATTCCGTCCAACTGAAGGGCATGCCTCAATCGTGGTGTGCTCGTTTTTAGTTTGGTTTAAACTGGTAGGTTATGAATATGGAAGACAAAGTTGTGACTAGTGTCAGATAGGCTAGACCGAACAGATTTTTAATTTTCAAAATTCTGTTGATTGGATGAAGTGTCAATCTGCTATTGCCTGGAGTGGTCATTTTCTAGGCCTTAGGGTACCAGTATGGTATGTTGGAGGGAAATAGTTAATTTCATTATAAACTAACGGTCCAAGTTTATTCATAATAAAAACATACTTGAGTTTAGTACTAATCAGCTGGAAGCAGCGAATGACCAATGAGATTAGTAGGCTAACACTGGGGGAGCAAGTCTTTTAGGCGCAGACAGTTAGGCGCCGGTCAAATAGACGCGCACACTGTGGCGTCTGGATACTTAGGTGCGGAGCACAAAGTCATAGAATAAAAAATACTGAATAAAACTATTTTTGCCAGCCGCAAGCCAACGATGGCCTTTGCTATTTTCAGGTGTATTCTGTGAATCAACTGCGCAGTGCGCATGCCTTGGAGTTGTATGCTGAAAGCAATGCTGGGTTCCTGGAAACATCAAGATTTGTGAAATTCATATCTAAAATTTGGAAAATCATGTTCGTTAAATCACCATTTAAGGGTATGTCATGTCACTGTACTGATATCGCAAATTTTACATATACAGTATATAAAGCAGACTTCGTACAACCAACAGCAACAGCTTTTCTGCAAAGTTTGCAGAAGTTAGTGGAAGAAGTTAAAAACAGTGAACCAGCATATTTGGATCAATCTTATTGGTGCATACGACGACCCTAAAGCTGTTTTAAAGTTTATTATGCTTCCTGTCCACAACATTACTTGTGAAAATTTTCTGTTTTTTTTTCAATCAAATTAGATCATGAGCAAGTGGTAGAATCACTATCACCAGCAACTATTCCAACACATTAATAGCCAAATTCAGGACTTGTAGACTACATGAGGAAACATTTGCTACTGATAGCGGTTCGACATGTTACTTTCCAGGCGTCGCACTCTCTTATAAACGGTTACATATTAATGCAATGTTATTGATGACATTTTTTGTTTGTGAAATGCTCACTTAACTCACTGCATTGTGTGTTTTAAAGGTGTAGAAAAAAAGGATGACATGTGCATGCCAAGGAAATTTCCTAAAGAAGGAGAGGATCAACCTCCCATCATGTGCTACCTTGCAGTTGCAGTTAATATATTTGTGAAGTGGCAACAATCTGGAAATGCTGGTCTCACTGAGCAAACATTCTTAGCATACATTCAAACGATGACAGCAGTGCCCGAACTTGCTCAGTATTTGCATGACAATTTGGGATTGATGTTCCTTCTTCAGTGCCAACAGAGTTGTGCTTCGCTGTAACGACAATGGCTGTTCAGTATTACGATGTCGTACTCAGCAATCCTTCTGCTAAAAAGAAAATGCTCACCCTACCAAACCCACGCTCTGCTTTTATTCGAGCCGTTAAAAATGCAGCAGAGACATCATTCGGTTTGCAGGCTGATGTGGCTTGTTCAAAAAAACACTGTGATTTCGAGTTGATTGCTAAAACTTCGTTTAATTGTTTTGCCAAAAATCAATTAAAATGTTTGAACGCTCCCAGGCGCGGGGAACCCGCGAAGATGGCTCGAACAGTACGCAAGCTTACGAGTGGTGGTTCACGCAAGACTGCAAATACTTGAATTTGTGTCATTGCCTGATTGTGGTTACAGTGTAAAGTTATGATATCTGATTGTCCAGTGATATTTATTGGTATTATTTTTGTTTGTGTAGGCTACATAGCCTAGTATCCAAGTTTATGAACAATAAGCCATTAGTCGTTTTTTTTCTTTTGTGGATTCTACATGTAGCCTAATGGATTGGTTATAACTTACAATATTAATAATTTTGTCATCAACATAAGATTGACAATAATGTACAGATACAACTTTTGTGAAACGACGAATAAAACAGCCAGTGCAAAACAAACATTTTCTCGTGTAGTAACACCGCATTGTGCAATTCATTGAAGGCAATAATAATAATAACAACATTTATATAGCGCCACATCCACAGTCAAACTATGCTCCTGGGCGCTGTACATGACAATGGTGATAATTAATACGGTAATTTCAGTCATAATGTTCATTGAAGTAGAACGTTTTCAAGCGAGTTTTGAATTCATTTAAATTTTCTGCTTCTTTCACACAAATAGGCAAACAGTTCCAGCAACTGGCAGCAACAACTGGGAAGGTACGATTTCCATATTGTGTCTTATATGAAGGGTTGCACAAGAGCAATTGATGTTGAGAACGCAAAGTTCTGGCAGGTTTATAATGAACAAGCAAAGTGTCCAGATAGTTTGGAGCAAAACCATGGAAAACTTTATAAATTAATAGACATATTTTGAAGCGAATACGATACAATACTGGAAGCCAATGCAGGGATTTTAGTATAGGAGTGATATGCTCACGTTGACGTGTTAAAGTAATTAGCCGAGCAGCAGCATTCTGAACTCTTTGAAGACGCAAAATAGTACAATGTGGAATGTTTTTTAACAATGAATTTGAATAATCAAGCCTGGACGTCACAAGTGCATGAGTTAAAGTTTTACAAGCATCAACATTAATAAACTGTCTGATGGAACCAATATTTCTAAGATGAAAAAAGCAAGATTTGACAGTGGAACTGACAAAGTTTTCTAAACACAAATGTTGATTTAATGTTACACCAAGCAATTTAATTGAGTTAGAAGAAGAAAGATTGATATTACTCAGGGTAAGGGTCATGTCATTAAACTTTGAAATACACCGTTTCGGAGAAAATACAATAAACTCACATTTTTCTTGATTCAGTTTCAACATATTATAAGACATCCAATTTGAGATATCAACCATACATTTTTGGAATTTTGACTTAATACAACATGTAGAGTTTAAACCCTAAACTACAGGTTAACTCCACGAGTTGCCAACAAGTGGCCAAAGTTTTCGTCTACTGCCTGAACTGAATTGCAGATCACTTCTCCAAGTCTGGTCGCTTAAGTGCTAGTTGCCCTATACTCCACTCTATTTCAAATACCACTAGGTTAGCAAAAGTATAATGATACAAGTAAAGACACAATAAGACACAAACACAAACTATGAGAAACAATTACAATAAAAATGGCAGCTCTTACCTTCACAATAGACGAAGCAAAAAGAAAGAGCTACCAGCAAAATGCGAATATCGTGCGCTCGAAAATCAACCGAGCGTGAAACAATTTAATCATTTAAGAAAGGGAGTCGAGTTTCTAACATACCGGCCCCGAAAATGCGAATGACATTTTCTACTTTGTGAAATAGACGAGACTAAACATAATGTACTGGGTGATCGTAACATGTTTACATATCCTGACATCAGAAATTCAAGCCTGACCAAAGCGGTCAACTAACAGAAAAAATGCGTATGAATAAAATGAAATACACACAAGGACCCATCTTACAATTCTATACACAATAAGTGTTGTGTGCGACGCGAACACAACAGGTGCGGTAGTTAATTGCGCCGGTGACGTCACGATTTTCCTAATCCACCCGGCAGGACTGAGCAACTGTTAAAGCACGCCAACTTGAAGAAATCACTCGGTTTCCAATGACTGCCTCGCAGCAATGAAGTTTATACGGTTTTTCTGTCAAGAAATAACATAACATAAGACACTAGTCACAATTCAGCAAGCACAACAGTCGAACTGATAAACGTACCAAATTTGTTGACAAACAGTTTTCAATCCACTGTACGGTACACAAGTTCCACAGGTTGGCCAATGACGCACTGAATAAATAAATTCGCGATGTTACCTTACACAATTATTACGTAGGCTACCGTACCGTACAACCATAACGCTAGGTCAATAATCATTAAAAAAACAAAGAAACGTGGCAATTCACTTGGCCTAGTTAAGATCGGTTTACGAGAATTAATTTCCATTAGGCTGACAAATTATTGGTCAATAATTCAGTAGTGAACATGAATCCACAATTCACGACACAAATCAATTGATCATACAATTCAGAATAACAAACATACCGGTAGTATGACCGGATCAGCAATGCCAAATGATGCACTTGTAGGCCTACGCGAAGGATTCTATAGTGATTGACTCTGCAATATTTAAGTTTGAAGTATTAGCCTAACAACCATTTACGCACACCAGAGATACGTTACGTTTGTTTACGGTAGAAAGTCAACATTCAGCTACAAAAAACATTATTACATCACAAATAAGCTCACCAGTAAGTTGAACTCTGAGAGATATTGAGCTGCAAATATGGAATCAGACAGCTTACACGAAAAATAGGGATCACCCTAACAATTGTCAAACTTAAGTCCTGTAGAAATACATAACAGAGAAGCAGCTAACAAAGCATAAACATCACTCAATCAATTTTCATTCACAAACTACAGTAGCTAACAAGTTCGGCTAGCTGGCAAACTAGCAGCAAAAACGAAAACGTCTCGAAAGTTCTATAGACAATCTCGTGGTGAGTGTTGCCATTTGCAAATCAGCGATAACAATGAAGGGGAAACGACGCTAGGTGGCGAATACACAAATTAACGGGAGTAATGCGGTAAAACGAAACGCAGGCTTTTCAAAGACCTGTTGAAAATCTAACACTCCCGGGCCAAAGAAGGGCCAAACTGGGTCATTCTTTTCATGAATAAAAGTTTTTCAACAGTCTATTGTCATGTAACAGTTCAGTCCTTTGTCTCTTCCTCATCGCTCTGATCTTCCAGCAAAATCTCAACGGTGTCTATTGGTGTCTCATCTTCATCTGGATCATCTGCTTCCCTTTGAACAATTACACAAAGCTTGGATATTGGTCTCTTCAGAGATCCGGTTGCAGTCTTCACTTCTACGGAACGAACAACGCCGTGACGATCAGGAAATGTTTCAATTACTCTGCCTAGTGGCCATCGTTGTCTGGGAGCAGAGTCATCAATCAAAAGGACGATGTCTCCTCTTCGGATATTCTCCTTTCTGTGAAGCCATTTTGCTCTTGACATCACAGATCGTGGGTATTCCTTAACCCACTGCTTCCAAAAGGAGTCTGCCAGAAACTGCACATGGCGGTATCGATCACGTGGTCGGTAGCCATCTCTGTCGCAGCTTAACATTGGCGGTAAATTCGCTGAAGAATTCAACTTCAACAAGTGGTTAGGTGTAAGAGGTAAGTCGCCATCAACTTCCAGCTTCACATCGGTGAGTGGTCTTGAATTGACGATGTCTTCCACTTCAAGAAGTAACGTGTGCAATGTGTCATCATCGAGTGGTTGTTTTGGTAAGATGTTCATAAGAATTTGACGTACTGTGCGAATCATTCTCTCCCAGGCTCCACCCATATGGCTGGCTGTTGGGGGGTTGAATGACCATTCTATTCCTTGTTGTCGAAGGCTCTGGTGGATCTGGTTCTGATTCCACTCATCGATGGCTTGCTTCAAGATTCTTTCACAACCCACAAAGTTGGTTCCATTGTCAGAGAAGATTTTCTTGATGGGGCCTCTGCGTGCTACGAAGCGCCGCAAGGCATTTATGAATGCGCCAGTTGTCAGGTCTGGTGCCACCTCCAAGTGAATGGCTCTAGTTGTGAGACATGTAAAAGGGCAGCCGTATCTCTTAATGTCACTTCGTCTGTTTCGGACATTTAGCGGCCCAAAAAAGTCAACGCCAGTCTGTGAGAATGGTGGCTGTGACATTTGTAACCTTGCTTCTGGCAGTTCTGCCATGAGCTGTTGTCTAGGTTTTGCGGTCCTTCGTCGGCAAGGCAGGCATCTTGCAAGTACGTTTTTAACCGCAACTTTGGCATTAACTATCCAGTATTTTTGGTTAATATTGTTCAGTGTATGGCTTTCACCCATGTGCTTCGATTCGTTAGTATGACAATGTTCAATTATCAAGTCCGTTAAGTGGCGCTCTGGAGCTATGATAGCAGGATGTCGCGTTTCGAACGGTAAGTCGGCTCTGTCGATTCGTCCGCCAACACGTAGAACATCTTTCATTAGGACAGGGCTGAGTTTTTCGAGTGGGATCCTCTTGGATTTGGGCATGTTTGGGTGTTCTCCTTTGGATAGAGATTTGATCCAGGCAGGAAAACTCTGACGCTGCTCGTGTTTGATTAACTCAATTTCTGCCTCATGAAGTTCTGGCACACTGATTGGTCCTTTCAGTGTAATCTGGGTTTCTTTCTTCATGCGCATCAGTAAGTACGATTTGAATCTCAGGAACCAAGCTACTGATAGTTTCAGTCGGCGCAGAGATGAGAAGTAGGAGATTAACTTGTTGGTTCCTTGGCTTTCAGTCGTAGAAGCAGTAAAGGTTTCGATTTCTCTCTTTGGTTTGTAAGCAGCAAAGATATCTTCAGATTGTGGTTGCTGAGCGGTTTGATTGGGCCATTCTTCTGGGGGTTTCCTCAGAAAATCTGGGCCATTGAGCCACATCCCAGAATGCATCAAGGCTTTGGCCGTCATGCCCCTTGATGCTTGGTCAGCAGGGTTCTGCTTCGTGTCGACATGGTGCCAATCATACACTTTGGTATGGTTCAAGATTTTTTGCAATCGGTTTCGTGAAAAGGTAGGGAACCTTTTGGTGTCAGCCAGCAGGCTCTGCAGCACAATCATAGAGTCTGTCCAGTATAAACATGGACAATCAGGTAACTCTAACTCTTGCTTCACAACACGGGAGAGATTAACAGCATCCAATGCCGCTTCCAGTTCAAGGCGTGGAATCGTGTGTCTGCCCGGACCTGGAAGAAGTGATTTCCCCATCACAAGACTACAGATTACACTCGAGTCAGGTAGTATGGATCGCAGGTAGCAAACTGCACCCCGGGCAACAGAAGAGGCGTCAGAAAAGAAGTGCAGCTGCACTTGAGGAGGCGGGCCGCTGACTTTCAGCTTGTAGCAACGAGGAATCCTGATGTCTCTCAGGTGGAGCAAACTGTTCCTCCAGGCAATCCATCTCTTCAGATTAGATTCGTCGACCGCCTCATCCCATCCCAGCTTCTTCTGGCAAACATCGCTGTAAATGAGCCTTGCCTCAAGTATGACAGGTGAGACAAATCCAAGTGGGTCATAGAGGGAGTTAATTATGGACAGCATCTTCCTCTTTGTAGGTGGATCTTCTGGTAAGTCAACTGTGAACTGGAACTCATCGCTTGTAACGTCCCAGTTTATACCCAAGACGCGCTCTCTTGGGCTTTCTGAGGGCAACAAGTTAAGCATTGCCTTTGATTTTTCTTCATCGGGGAGCATCTTCATTAGCTTCTCACTGGTGGATAACCACTTTGTTAGTCTGAAGCCACCCATACCGAGAAGCTTTCGTAAATCATGGACCAATTTGATTCCTGCTTCTTCGCTTTCAACCGTCACCAAGCAGTCATCAACGTAGAAATTTTTCATCACCACTTCAGCAATATGCGGGTCGAAGTACTTCCCGTGCTCTCTAGCGGTTTCGCGCAAGCAAAATGTTGCACAACTGGGGGACGACTTTGCACCGAATATGTGCACTTTCATCCGATAAGCGGAAGGATCTTTGGATAGGTCTCCGTTTGGCCACCAAAAGAATCTCATGGCATCGCGGTCACGTGGTGAGATCCTGACTTGGTAAAACATTGCCTCCACGTCTGAAATTATGGCTATACGTCCTTTGCGGAATCTCAGCAGGACGCCAACAAGAGAGTTCATGAGATCTGGGCCTTTCATCAGAAAGTCGTTTAGTGACCTTCCGCACGACGTTGCAGCGCAGTCGTAGACTATACGAAGTTTGTCTGGTTTCTTTGGGTTAAGTACAGGATGGTGAGGTATGTACCACTTGCGGCAGTCGTTGCTGATTTCGTCTTGAGGAATGATCTCAGCATAGCCCTTGTCCAAGGTGATTTGCATTTGTGCTGCATACCTTTCATGAAGAACGCTGTCACGTTGTAGGCGTTTCTTCAGGCTGTCTAGTCGTCGTAGAGCCATGTCACGGCTGTCTGGAAGCTCGACGGTGTCATTACGCCATAGCAATGGTAAGCGATAATGGCCGTCTACATGTTCGAGATGACGAGACATCATGTCATAAGCTATGGGATCTTCCCTCGAGAAATTAAACCCAAATTCTAACAGTTCCTTGTGGGTTCGTAGCAGATTCATTAAACCTTCCTTGTCATAAAGGTCCGTGTCAGCTGTTGGAGAAAACGTTTCTCCTTCATCAGTGATTATTAAATCAGACAAGTCTTCTACATCGGTGGGCCACTTCATGCCACGGACAAGAAAATTTGAAATGTCAGATTCAGCACCGAAATTGCCTACACCTGTCTCTTTTGGTCGAGTACCTCTAAGCAACCAGCCTAAGGGTGTCCTGACTGCATCAGGTCCTTGCTTCGGGTTAGGTGCAAAGCGGCTTTCAATGCATCGGTGGGCGACAGCATGATCATTTCCGATCAACAGTGTAACTGTAGCATGGTCCAGTTGCTTCAAGTCAATGCCTTGGAGGTGCTTGTGCGTTTTCAGATACTCCGGAGAAGGCGCTGGAGTTGGCTTGGTAGGTATCTTGTCAACGACGATCACATCTGTCAGTTCTTGCACTTCGCCGCCAACTACTGGTAGAACTTTCAACGATACAGTTGAAGAATTAAAGGAATATGGTCCACTCGAAGACAGTGTTTGCACCTGGAAGTCACCAGATGGCTCAGGTTTCAGTTCAAGCATCTCTACAAGTTTTCGTTCACAAAAGGTGCGGTTTGAACCAGAATCTAAGAGAGCATAAGTATGTATTACCTTTCCTTCTCCTGTCACACGTACGGGAACGATGTCCAAGTAAGTTGCCGAGTTGCTGGTTCTGGAATGGAAGGTTTCTACAACTTCATTTGTGTTCCTTTCTGATGGTCTTCTTACGGGATCATCTGGCTGGCTATCATTTCTTCTATTAGCAATGGGGTTGGGGTGTCGTCTCTGGATTTGTTCTCCAGTTGTGACCAAGTACCGATGTAACAGAGAATGATGTGATGAGCTTCCGCATTCAGTGCATTTACCTCGGCTTCTGCAGTCGGCACGTATGTGATCTGGTCCAAGACAGTTTAAGCACAATTTGTTCTTCCTTACAAATTGTTCCCGTTCAGTGACGGATTTGGCTTTGAACTCTTTGCAGTGTTGCAAATAATGTGTATTATCGCACAGGATACATTGTATGAGTCGCTTGTTGCCAATTCGGAGCTGTCCAGATCTTTCAGTAGGTTTTGTCACTACGTTAAACAGTGCAGCCTTTTGTTTCCCTTTGGTGTCAGGCTTGTTAAGTTTGTCGACATTTGATGAAAAGAGTTTCACGCCATAGATTGAATTGGCAATCCTAGATTCGTTCGTTATGAAGTCAGCAAAATGTTGGAATCCAGCCACTTTTCCAGTGTCATCATTGATTTTCAGAGCTTCAATTACCCACTTTTCTTTCAGAGACGCTGGCAGCTTATTTGCAAGGCAGGTGATAAACTGCACGGTATCCAAGTTCGAAGCTTCGGTGTTTGAGCTCAATGATGAACAACATCTTTTCAACAGGACGGACAACTTCTCCAATTGTTCGGGTTCGTGGTGAGAAATTCTGGTAACAGCTCTCAAGCGTTCCTCGCAAGCATACGCAATAACGTGTGGTTGGCCATACCTCCGTTTCAATTCTTCCCACGCTTCATCATAGCAGTTGTGACCTTCGCTGCTATCGGCAAGGTGCCTTATTTGTTCACAGACTGCATCACAGCAGTGCTGCATGAGGTAAGACATCTTCCTGTCGGGTGTCAACCAATCAGAAATATGGGACTTAAAACGGTACCAGAAAGCCCAGAAATCGAGTGGGTCACCAAAGAATTTCTTAACATCTGGTTTAGGTAGAAGTCGTTCTGAAAGATCAGGTTGTCGGCTAGTATAATAACAAGGGTAATTTACCTTTTGGTCTGGCATTCTTGCAGATGTTGCAGTTGGTTCTTGTTTGTGCCGCTCATCACCGTGACGCAGAGGTTCCAGGTGTGTGTCTTTGTGAGTGAAGGTTTGCTGTGGCAATCGTACGGGTGTCATTGATCCAATATTGATAACCGAAGAAGAATCATCTTGCCAAAGTGCGGCTTCAGTTTCGGCAGCTTTAATTTGATGCAGGTCTTCAGCTTCGGCTCTCTCACGTTCAAAGCGAGCTTTATCCTGCTCCAACCGAGCTTTATCCTGTTCCAACTGAGCGAACAAGCGAGCTTTATCCTGTTCCATCTGAGCGAACAAGCGAGCTTTATCCTGTTCCATCTGAGCTTTCTCCTGTTCCATGCGAACTAGTTCTTCTTCCTCTCGTCGCCTGGCATCATTCTGTTCTTTTGTCAAACGAGCTAGTTCCAATTTGGCATGTGCTTCACGTTGACGCAAACTGTACGTTGTACTCGATGACCGAATGCTTCCGGATTTGGAGCGGTGAGAATGGGTACGCAAAGACGAGTGATGTGAGCGTAGTGGAGGAGTTTTAGTGTCTGTCCTCTCGCATTCCGTGAACCACTGTTTGGCTCTATCAGCAAATTCTTCTTTACCTTGAATGTAATCCCGTTTGGTTGAAAGACCTCCTGAAATTTGTTCATTGTCAGGGACATCGACACAAAGCGCCATTAAAGAGGCATAATTTTTGTCAATTTCTAACAGGATAGTCTGTACTTCTGTGAGGTTTTCACGTTTGCTCATCAGCTGTTCACCACGCTTGTAGCTGTCTCTCAAAGTATCAGCTGCTTGTTGAATAGCTTCGGCTTTGGAATCCATAGCTGTGTATGCAAATCCGCTTCGTAACAGCATAAGCTAACTTCAGCAAATGAGAGATGTCAGGTAACACTGATGGGAACTAGGTAAGTAAACGCAAATTTGATCGTCAGGTTGGTGAAGATCAGCAGTTTGGTTCAATTGACGAAATCAGCTTCAGTTCAAAGATGGTTCAGCTTTGATGTCAAATTTGAAAAACGATGTTGTGTGCGACGCGAACACAACAGGTGCGGTAGTTAATTGCGCCGGTGACGTCACGATTTTCCTAATCCACCCGGCAGGACTGAGCAACTGTTAAAGCACGCCAACTTGAAGAAATCACTCGGTTTCCAATGACTGCCTCGCAGCAATGAAGTTTATACGGTTTTTCTGTCAAGAAATAACATAACATAAGACACTAGTCACAATTCAGCAAGCACAACAGTCGAACTGATAAACGTACCAAATTTGTTGACAAACAGTTTTCAATCCACTGTACGGTACACAAGTTCTACAGGTTGGCCAATGACGCACTGAATAAATAAATTCGCGATGTTACCTTACACAATTATTACGTAGGCTACCGTACCGTACAACCATAACGCTAGATCAATAATCATTAAAAAAACAAAGAAACGTGGCAATTCACTTGGCCTAGTTAAGATCGGTTTACGAGAATTAATTTCCATTAGGCTGACAAATTATTGGTCAATAATTCAGTAGTGAACATGAATCCACAATTCACAACACAAATCAATTGATCATACAATTCAGAATAACAAACATACCGGTAGTATGACCGGATCAGTAATGCCAAATGATGCACTTGTAGGCCTACGCGAAGGATTCTATAGTGATTGACTCTGCAATATTTAAGTTTGAAGTATTAGCCTAACAACCATTTACGCACACCAGAGATACGTTACGTTTGTTTACGGTAGAAAGTCAACATTCAGCTATAAAAAACATTATTACATCACAAATAAGCTCACCAGTAAGTTGAACTCTGAGAGATATTGAGCTGCAAATATGGAATCAGACAGCTTACACGAAAAATAGGGATCACCCTAACAATTGTCAAACTTAAGTCCTGTAGAAATACATAACAGAGAAGCAGCTAACAAAGCATAAACATCACTCAATCAATTTTCATTCACAAACTACAGTAGCTAACAAGTTCGGCTAGCTGGCAAACTAGCAGCAAAAACGAAAACGTCTCGAAAGTTCTATAGACAATCTCGTGGTGAGTGTTGCCATTTGCAAATCAGCGATAACAATGAAGGGGAAACGACGCTAGGTGGCGAATACACAAATTAACGGGAGTAATGCGGTAAAACGAAACGCAGGCTTTTCAAAGACCTGTTGAAAATCTAACAATAAGGCTCCTAGGAGTAACGACGTCGACGGATAGGAAAGCTGATGCTAGACTTCAATGTCACACTGCACAACTTCAAGGTAAAGTAGGCTACATGTAGCAAACTTAAGCCACTTTGGCTGAAGACATAAAATTGAAAACACGCATAACTTGTCACCATTGTCAGCGGTATCAGAGCATGCCGAGGCAGCGAGTGATACAGTGGAAAATAGAGACCAGTAGACTATCAGTATACGAAATTCTTACATGCCACAGCAACGTCGAGATGAATCGACAACGAGCGTCCACACAAATAAACACCAATACAGGCATGCAACAGTGACTGGAACATAATATTACGTAGTCGTTTCACTCAAGATTAAAACGTCATTCTAATGTTTAGTGAAGCCTTCAGTCACGCTACAACTGAGAAGCACTGTAGCACTTAAGTCAGCCACAAAACCGGAGATAAACAATAATAGCTGAGATAATGTCAGAAGTAATTAGCCAGATTAACTGAATGAAGCGTTCTCGAAAGCAATAACAAATTATTAAAATAGATTTTAAACAGATTTTTGATACTAAGTCACATTACAGAACTAGTTAGCAATCGAATCCTGAATAGGCATGAGTGATAATCCAGTTAAAACCAATACCACACAACCGTAATACGAAAATACAACTCAAGTTTCTAACCTACATGAGGTCATGACACAAACGACGCAAGCATGCACATTATGCGACCATTGTCACCTGTGTCCGAGCATGCAAAAGCAGCGCATGACACAGCCGAGAATGGTGGCCAAAAAATTCATCAATGAGCGTACCAACCTGAGGACGTACAGGTACCAGCAAATGTTACTTCATCAGTTGTGATGCTTATCAGTTAACACAAGGCCAAGGTGGCAAAACAAGAAAGCTGACATGAGATACTACGCAGATATGCTTCACCCAACATCAAACATGGTTGTAATGTTGAGTGAAATCTCCAAGGTCATGAAACAAGAAATTAAACAGCGATGTTAATTGGCACCTGATCAACGTTACCATAAATAAGGGCGATAGTTAGTGTACTAGTTAGTGTAACAAACTAACATTAGATAAACAAACTAACAATGTTGTCACCGCCACCACCGTAAACAACTAACCTACTACAGAATACTAAACAAGTCAACAATAATAAAAGAAGAAAAAAAAAAGGGCCTTTGAGATAAAAACGCCGATGAAAGGCCACAAGGTAGGCCTACTACAAAATTAGTCAAAGTCGGTTTTACAGTCCTGCAACAGACAATTTCAAACATAGTCTTGCAAATGTCCCTTGAGCAGACAGATCTTCCTGGTATCCCTCATGAGCACTGCATCCGCTGTTCGCACGCGGACCCTTCGCACAAGACCGTCCTTGTCGGGAAAGCATTCTTCAACGATGGCTTTAGGCCAGGTGCCCCTTTTAGCGTTGTTGTCCATCAGTAGCACGAGATCACCTGGTTCAAGGTTGGGTGAAGTACCCCACCACTTCTGCCTAGGCTGCAGCAAGAAGGTACTCACTCATCCAACGGCTCCAGAACATTTCTGCTAGGCATTGCGTCTTACGCCACGACCGCTTGTATCGATCACTCTTCATAAAAACGTCCGGCGGCAATGAGTCGTCGACAGAGCCGGTTAACAACATTGATGGAGTTAAGGCACTTAAGTCTCTGGGATCTGTGGACACGTCTGTTATTGGACGGTTGTTAAGGATCGATTCAATTTCGGTTACCAGGGTAAGCAAATCGAAGTCGTCGAGAGTGGCTTCACCAACAACAGCACGCATGATTTTTCGAATGCTACGAATCATTCTTTCCCAAACGCCACCTGCGTGGGAACAAGTCGGAACATTAAACGACCACTCGATATTGTCCTGGAGCATTGCCTCCTGAAGCTGGTGGCCGTTCCAAGCTTTGATACCGTCATTCAGCTCTCGTTCGGCGCCTTTGAAATTCGTGCCGTTGTCGCTGAACATTAGCTTTGGCTTTTGTCTTCTGCTGGTGAACCGACGAAAGGATTGGATGAAAGCGGAGGCCTCCAGCGACTGGGCGATTTCTAGGTGGACGGCCCTAGTTGCCATACAGGTAAAAACGACAACGTACCGCTTTACGTCACTTCTTCCAAGCCTTACAACGAGCGGACCCATCAGATCCACACCTGTCGCAGCAAAGGGTGGGTTTCCAGCTGTGACCCTGGCCTCGGGAAGACTTGCCATGCGTTGACTTCCAGTGCTGCTATTCCAAAGGCGGCACTTAAAGCAGGAATGAAGCACTCTTCGCACGGCTGCTCGTCCGCGCAGTATCCAGAACTGTTTACGAATCGAATTCAGGACATGAGACACTCCACTGTGGCCTTCCTTCTCATGGTGGTCCTGAATTATCATGTCAGTTATTCGATGCCTGCTCGGAAGAATGATTGGATGTTTGGTTTGAAAAGGGAGAGCTGAATGTTGTAAACGCCCATCCGAACGCATGACCCCGTTGAGAACAAAAGGGCTTAGTTGACGCAACTCCTGGAAGTAGCTGACGTTTCGCATTTCTTGGTCGGAGTGTAGTCTTTCTGGTGACGTACAATCGGATACGTTTGGCAACGCACGCATGGCGTCATGAAAGGCGTCCCATTGAACTTGCTGTACGATTGCTATAGTAGCGTTTTTCAGTTCATCCACAGTGAGACGTCCTACAACCGGCGGCGAGAAACCTGACAAATACTTCCATTTCATGAATTGCTTCCATTTTAACCACCAGGCGGTTAGTCGTTGTGCGGTCTTGTACTTAGAGCAGCGCGTTAGCAGCTCATCCAGATAGCTCACGGGAGATGTGACGATGGCGCAGATGTTTGTCTTTTTCAACTCTGGATCATCCGAGGTAAGGTCCTTGATGCAATTCGGTTGTTGAGGCCAACTAGCCTCGTGTTTAAGTAAAAATGGCGGCTCCTTAAACCACAAGTCAGCAACATCAGCCTTGTCAGGCATTAACCCACGTGACGCAATATCAGCGGGATTTTCTTCAGTAGGAACATGGCGCCACTGACGGGGTACAGTATGTGTGTGAATTTGTTGCAGGCGGTTGGCCACGAAAGTTTGAAAACGGGTGGAAACATTGTTAATATACTGAAGCACAATCGTCGCGTCTGTCCACAAAACTACGCTATCAAAATTGAAGTCCATTTCGCGACAAATGAACGAACACAACTTTACGGCGATGGTGGCGGCGGTCAATTCTAGGCGCGGGATGGTTACCGGCTTGAGAGGGGCGACACGGGACTTTCCCATACAAAACATGTTGTCAATGTGACCGTTGGCATATACAATACGAATGTAGCATGCGACACCGTGGCTTATGCCGCTGGCATCACTAAATGCGTGCAATCCAACATGGCTGATTACCTGCTCCTGACGTTTGAGGCTTCGATGGATGGAAATACCACCAAGATGAGGAAGTCCATTCAGCCAAGCCTCCCACGTCTGTCTTTGCGACTCTTCGAGCGGTTCATCCCAGGCCGTTCCGCTCTGACACGCTTCCTGCAAAAGCTTACGGGCTGGCAGGATAAAGGGCTGCACAAACCCCAGGACATCGTACACCTGGCTAACCATAGACAGCAGACCTCTTCTAGTAAATGGTTTTTGTTCTATGTTAACCTTTACCGAAAAACAATCCGACGCGATGTTCCAATAGACACCCAAGGCCTGCTCCGTCGGTAAGTCATGCAGACTCGGGTCCAACACCGACGACGCTCGATCTGCTTCTGGAATAGAGCTCATTACGTCAACCCTATTTGAAAGAAATTTGGTAAGGTTAAACCCACCACTGGCCAAAAGTCCTTTTAATTGGGTAATTGCTGTGACAGCTTCCTGGGAAGTGTTGTACGACTTAAGAAGGTCATCTACATAAAAATTTTTATCTACAGTTTGTAATACTTCCTCAGTAGCTGCAGTTACGTTGTCACTGGCAGTTTTCTTGAGGGCAAACGCAGCACAACTCGGAGAGCATGTAGCTCCAAAGACCAGAACGTTCATCCTGTAGTCGACCGGGGTCTGGCTCATATCTCCATCCGGCCACCACAAAAATCGAAGGGCATCTCTGTCCTTCTCAGACACAAAGACCTGGTGAAACATGGCCTTTATGTCTGCTGCTACAGCGACATTACCTTGCCTGAATCGCAACAAAACACCAGTTAAATTATTGTTGAGGTCTGGTCCCTGTAAGAGTTTATCATTTAAGGAAACGTTTTGAAACTTAGCGGCACAGTCGAATACTACACGGATCTTTTTTCCGGTGCAATGGTGAGGCAGGTACCAGACGGTATCCGAACACTGTAATTTATCATCAGGCACACGACTAGCATAACCACTTTGAATGTAATCATTAACTTTCTCGCAATACTTACCGTGCAAGTCCGGATTTGCACTTAACTTACGTTTCAGACCTCCAAGACGCTTTTCTGCCACAAGTCGGTTGTTAGGCAGTGTCGCATTCTCCTTCCATGGCAGTTCCATCTCATAGTGGTCTCCTTGCTTGCGAATGGTGTGTTCCATAACCTTCAATGCTTGCCGGTCATTCAAAGAGGGCGCACCTATTTGGGGTTCATCGATGTCCTGAAAATCCTGATTTAAAATGTTAATTATCTGCTGACATGAGCTGTCAGCAGGTGACGACTTAACGAACAAGCATGTCGAGCAAACACCATTTGCGTCCGATACTGACTCGTAGTCTGACCCAAAAATAGTCCATCCCAGAGCAGTATGTAGCGCAAATGGCTGCCCAAACTGACCATACCTTTGTTCAGACGTTCTAAACATCTCATGAGCATTAGCCCCTATTAGCAACTCTACCCTTTTGGACTGCAATTGGGGAAGGTTTACATCTGCCAAGTGAGGATAACCTTTCAACGAATTGGCACCAGGGATGTTATCTTCCAAATGAGGCAACTCTCTTAGCACTCTACACGAAGGAATTCTAAAGGATTGATCCTCATTTATTCCCTGAACACACAACTTCCCTGCACTTATTCCACACTTACTTACCCCACTTATGCCTTGCAGCTCAATATCATCCCTTTTTGTTTGCAATTTTAATTTACGAACCAGGCTTGTGCTACACAGGCATGTTGTTGAGCCTGTGTCCAACATAGCATATGTGGTAACGAATGAGTTTGAGCCTTCTTCCCACACTTTTACAGGGACAATGTTAAGCATAGCAGCACCCTTGCGACCTGAGCTTTTACGCGTCATGGCTACAACTTCCCTTTTTGACAAGTCGCTTTGTTTAGGTCTTAAGTGGAGCAAAGAATTATGCCTTTTGTCACAAATTTTGCATGACTTTTTGAATGAACAGTCAGCTACGGTATGACCAGGTTTCAAGCAATTGAAACAGAGTTTACTTTCCTTTACAAACCTATGACGGTCCTCTGCTGTTTCCTCCAGAAAGGTAGCACAAACCCACAGCTGATGTGATTTACTGCAAAACTTACACAATATAGACTGGTTACTTACCTTAACATTGTCATTCACAGCCAAAGTCTTAAACCTGTAACGCCGATCCTTGCCATCTCTAGTTCGAACGTCTGGGTCATTCCTCTTTTCCTTGAGATGGAAGACTTGCTGTGCCCATTCTGTTTGTGCATATGAGGCTGCATCTTTCACAATATCGATTAGGTCAGAGAAACATGGTCTCATGTTAGCCTTTTCTCTAGCGTGAGACAGAATCGAAAATTGCTCTCGAACCTTCAATGGCAGTCGAGTTAGAATTTTATGCAATAATTCAGAACCATTGAGCTCAGTTAAAATGCCTTTGCTTTCAAACAAGCACCTACAGTTATTCATTTTTATGGCGAGCTGGCTCAATTGTTCTGAATCACTCTCACGGATGGAAGGGCCCCTGGTAAGTTCATCTTTGGCCCTTTGCATTAAACGCATGTTGCTACCATACTTGCCATTTAACAGGCTCCAAGCCTTGCGATACCCATCACTCTTGTCCATATAAGATGAACAACCCTGTATTAGGTTCAATGCATCCCCTTCCAAATACATTTGAAGGTACATCAAACGATGATGGTCATTTGGACAGTAGGGCTCTACAAATGTGAAAAACTCCTGCGTAAAAGAACTATAAAAGGAGATATCTCCATTAAATTTCTTTAACGTGAGTTTGGGTAAATGCATTGGTGGGGCATGCTGGGATGGAGGTGCTTGATGCAAATGCATAGGATATGCATGCTGAGAGTGAGGTAGCGATGCTCGAGGTGAATGCATAGGTGGCGTAAGCTGAGATAGCGATGCTTGGGGTTGCTGATAGGGACGGCTGAAACGCTGACCCCATACGAGTACCTGCCATAGCATTATGCTGGATTGGCAGCGTAGGCCCAAAAGATTGCCCTAGAATAAAGCCTGGAGGAGGGCGAGGTGACATAGGCCCAAAAAACGGTTTATTGTCATCAACCTCAGGCATCTCCTGTTTGGGAGTTTCATCCAGAATCAGAAGGTCAGATTGGTGGCGACTAAATGGAGTTTCAAACTCAGTTAGGCCTATGGGTTTGGAATGAAATGGTTCACTGGGACCTAGGTCCACAGCACCTTTCAATGGCAGTAATGAACTGTCTCCCTCCACATTTCCTAATTTGCTCTTGAGCAGAGACATCAATTTTTCTTGCCTAAGATTAGCTTCAGCCTCCCTCTCACGAGATAGTTTTAATTCTTGCTGCATCTTTATCAAAAGAGCAGCAAGGTCAGGGTTGGAAGCTTCATGATTAGGTTTAACAGCGTTAAAACCACTAGCCTCAGAACTCATGTCTGTAAATTTACAATTAGTAAACACAATAATTAATGGTTTAAAAGAGTTACCTCTCTACCCAAATTGTACAATAATTATAATCCACAAGTAGTTTAACCAGCAGCCTATAAACTGACAAGGCTACGGTACTTCAACTATTATCAAGATAACAAAACTACAACAATTAATGAAAGCTACAAGAGAAATTAGCTTATACAAATGATTACAATTAAACCAACTTACAAATCAACAAACAAATGATGGTATGGACTGACACACAATTGCTTAGTGCAATCCAAATACTTAGCACATGCAAAACTTACCTTTTACTAACAGACCAGGTGAATGTCACATACGGTACCAAGCTAAAGTTACTAAATAGAAAAGTTTTGTAATTTTATAGCAACAAAATTGTAAGATGAGCACCTTTTTGCTTAAGTCGCTTTTACAAAAGAACGGTTTGTTTTGGAAAATTTTAATAGGGTAAACTTAAAGCACTAGTGAATCAGCTACATTTTAGATTGAGTTTTATCACCTTGCGATTTTTATTTTATTTTTTATTGATACTTATTCGCGTGTTGCTCAACTTACCCCGGCATAAATTGTATGGGGTAAATTGAGCAATGACCTGGGGTAAGTTGAGCAATTCGACTAAGTTGAAGCATTCCCCTGTCAGTTTGTTTGTATAATTGCGAGGCATTATGCTTCACAACACAACACTGTTTTTTTTATCCAATACGAACCTAAAAAGACACAAATTCAACAGTTCAAACATTAAATAAGCTAAGGCTATTTCTTTTGGGGTAAGTTGAGCAACTGCTCCAAGATACAGTACTTCAACTAGCATTGCACACTTTACCCCATCCTGATTTTTGTGACAAAATTACAAATATTTAAAAAACTACAAGACCAACCAACCTGAACGTTTTATTGAATATCCTCACTTTTTATACTTACCAATACAAAAAAACAGATTTGATTTACATAGTGTAACAATAAAGTTATTCAGTTTTTGGCAAAAAAATAAAAATTTCGAATTTTCGACATTAGCAATATAATCTGATATAATTGCGTGCCATTGTAAAATGCAATTCTCAGTGGACATAACAAATACATTGCATGAAGTGGCAATATGAGTGATACATCCAGAATAAAAATAAAAAAATTCCGCCGACTCGTTTTTCCAAAAACAGGGGTTGCTCATCTTACCCCATTGCACACTTTACCCCAGTCTCCCCTAAAAACAATACTACACCAAAGGGAAAAGCTTCGAAATTTTATTGTAATGATGTAGAGTTTAAACCCTAAACTACAGGTTAACTCCACGAGTTGCCAACAAGTGGCCAAAGTTTTCGTCTACTGCCTGAACTGAATTGCAGATCACTTCTCCAAGTCTGGTCGCTTAAGTGCTAGTTGCCCTATACTCCACTCTATTTCAAATACCACTAGGTTAGCAAAAGTATAATGATACAACTAAAGACACAATAAGACACAAACACAAACTATGAGAAACAATTACAATAAAAATGGCAGCTCTTACCTTCACAATAGACGAAGCAAAAAGAAAGAGCTACCAGCAAAATGCGAATATCGTGCGCTCGAAAATCAACCGAGCGTAAAACAATTTAATCATTTAAGAAAGGGAGTCGAGTTTCTAACACAACACAATGAATCTTCATCAGTAACATGGTTAGCCCTTCAGTTGGACGGACGAATTTTGAGTTTCGCATCCCGTTAGTGTCTAGGTATCCCTGTTTGTGCATTTGCAGTTTGTGTATTATTTCTTTGTTTTGTATATTGACAGCTTTGTCTGATGCAAATAAATATTATTATTTGTGTAGCCTATTGCCCAAATTTGTGCTACCCGAAAGATTCCACTGGATAGTTGAGCTGTACTCCTCAGACATGGCATATTCATAAGCAGTGTGAGTCGAACTTTCACCGTCGACAAGAACAATAGTTACACGCCTTGGGCACTGGCAGCAGTGGCCGAGTGGTTAGCGCGTTGGGCTCGCAGTCGAGAGCCTGCATGTTCGACTCCAGCCACCCGCACTTGCTGTTGTTTCTCTGGGCAAGAAACTTTACGATAATTGCCTCTACCCAGTGTTCGATTTCGAGTAATACCAAATTTAAGGTAGTACCAAATTTAAGTCATAAGTAGAGTAGACAACCGGAAACAGACCTTGCAGTCGGCTGCAGCGTGGGTCAGGTGTACGTCGGAAGGCGTACACCGATGCATAGCGCTCAAGTTCGCTTTCCCGCAATGCAGGATAAAGATAATAAAACAAAAACACTCCACGGCATAATTATTGAAGTAAAGTTTTAAAAATTTTTGCATTTTTTGTATAATGCCCATAATATACTCTCGCCACTTGTAGCGCTTAGTTTCGTCATTAAACCGGACCTGGGGTCAAAATGCCCCCTTAAATCATTATATGAAGCTCCGTTGTGTCTAAAAACGATCTTTTACAACAAATGTATTGGATCTGCAATTATCAATGGGCTGAAAGCAATAGGTAAGCAATTTTAATTTGATGACGTCATAGTGACGTCATTTAAATATGAATAATATTTTATCAAATGTGAGTTGTCTCTTTCTTATACACATAGGGAAAAAGTTAAAAATGAGCCTAAAAACTTGTGCAAAAGGAAAAATATAGTTTCGCCACTAGCGGCGCAAGATGCCGCTTCAAAAACGGCCATAACTTTTTTTGCCAAGGGTCTCTGATTGGAGGAGAGTGAAAATCTTAATCTAGAAGAGTTAAGCTTTCCAACGATACCTAATTTGTTAAGGTCGCAATTTATTCCAGGTCAATACGTTTTACGCTGTCTGCTGTCTTTTACAGAGTCTGCAGAAGTTTTTACAGAGTCTGCAGAAGTTTTTCCATCCTTTTTGACCAATCTCCATCTTTCGGTGAAGCGGTGGCCATGTGCTCCAACCAGTTGTTTTATTTCAATATCTTGGACTGGATCGTCATGCTATTGTCTGATTGTTTATCTATTTTTTTAACGTAATATGCCAAATTGGATATTTTTTGTCACTTTAATATGGTTTAACGTGTAAAACATACGGTAACCCAAATTTATCATATTACTGGGACATACCACTACTACATCCCAGCTGGCGATGACTGTCATTTTTGCATTAATTCAACGTTAGCCAACGTTGGATCGGTGTGGAAGTGGCGAGTTTAGCTGACAGGGGTCTAAAATTATCGCTTTATCAACGCAACTTTTATCAAAGCACGCTTGATATCTTTAAGACATAACTTCCCTGGGTATAATTGAATTTCCGCAAGATGATGATGTTGTTTTTTGCTAGTTTGTTTTATTTGTTTTTTTGTCATTGTTTCATGTCGTCAAGTTATAGCCTATCTATTTTGTGAGTCGTGCAAGGCCTGGTGCGTTGCGCTTGAAATGGCTTTGCCCGTGGTAGGATTTCTTTGTGGGGTTTTCTTTGCCTGCCTTGCTCTTTGCTATGAGCTAAACGCATCAAGACGTGTTCCCCTTACGACCATCAGCACTCTTGATAACGCACCATGGCCGATCTTCATAGCAACTGTCCATACAAATCTTCAATATATCAGCTAAAGTTATGTAGGCTAATAAAGTTGTAGCCTATATATGTTTATTTGTTTTGTAACATTTTTTATTTTTTTTTTCCCTTTATATCTTAAATTTTTCTGAAGGTGTTGCGACCGTGCCAAATTTTTTTCAACTCAATAACTTACTTCGATCACAAGCACGTTTTAACGTTCGCGTTTTGTCGCTTCTACCTTTTTCTTGACCTTTGCTATGTTGATGTGTATTGTTTTGATATGATGGTCAGAAATAAAAAACAACTGAACAACAACTGAACGCTCAGACTAGTCTGAGCGTAAAATGCGAAAATATAGGGCCGCCTGGAATAAATTGCGACCTTAACAAATTTGGTATCGTTGGAAAGCTTAATTCCTCTAGTTTAGGATTATCACTCTCCTCCAACCAGGGACCCTTGGCAAAAAAAGTTGTGGCCGCTTTTTAAGCAACACCTTGCGCCGCTAGTGGCGCAGCCAATCTAGCTATGTTTTCAGCAGAAACAGCAAGCCGTGCAAAATTCTGGCAGTCGAAGTTGCTCCGGTCAGTCCGGTGACCACTGACCAGCTTAGTTATTAGCCATGTAGTGGTATCCATCTTGAACTCTGAGCGTTGCGCAAAAAGAAAAAAAAAATAGCCATGAGGTTTGTCAGTAACTAGGCAGTACTGAGTAGGTTGGGGACAGCAAAGATTCTTGATCTACCACTCTGCACTGGCTGCAGTACTAGCCTAAATATCACAGAACTGAGTACCGTACCAGGCAAGCCTACCGTAGTTTAATTTGTTTTGGGAACTGTTTGCAAGAACATCATTATCGGTACCGTAAGTTATGTCAGGTTATTCGTTTAATTTGGTTTGCAACAGAAGTCAAAACGTTAGATACGGTACCGGGCAGCAGGCGATACACATTACACAGGTGCACTAGGCCTATAAGAGTGTACGGTACAGTACGGTATGCTGGGCTATGATGAATGTTGAAGGAAACAGGTCTAAATGTTCTTTACATGCAGCATGTCTTATCATCTCTAGCTTAAATGTTAAATTTTTGAGTTTTCTGTTGTTCTTTTAGTTGAGTTCTCTTTCATTTAACATGTTGGATTTTAAATGGCATTGCATGCAGGTGTGAAGTATTTGTACCAATGAATGCAGTATGGTAGTAGTAGTAGTAGGCCACTGTTACCAGTGCACTGGTGCACAAACTGACAAAGGAAGGGTGTTTATTGAGACCTGGTAGCTTCTAGTGATATCCATGCAACAATACGTTTTCTGGTAATTGCACACACTATCAGTTAAATAAGGAGGCCAGCCTAGTTGTAAGGTGCATGTTGTAAGGTGCATGTTGTAAGTAGTTGTAAGGTGCATGAGGTGTGTCAAAAATTACTTGCTGTTTGCTCATGCTTGGAGTGGATGTGATACAACTTAACTGCAATATATCAACAAGGTACCAATATAATTAATCAGCTTTGGTAGCAGTACATTTACCATTTTCTGATCAGCTTTTAAAAGATATGCAAGAATTCAGATGGCAGTCATTACCAAATCCACTCAATATTATTCTAATATTGTAATACTTTTATTTGGAATGCCAATGTATGGAGTGTATGCACACATTATTTGGTGACAATGATTAATTATGTCATCTGTCTTGTTGCTTAGGAAAGCTAAAGATGTCAATTACCTGAAGAAGGAAGAATTTCAACAATCTGCTGATGTATTTGGGAGATTAGATTCTACATGTGAGCAAATAGCTGATGCTGGAAGAGATTTGTTGTTGAAAAGGTTAGTTACTGGGACTGTATTGGTGCACAGTTAATTAAATAAGAAGAAATGAAAATGTTGCTCAGTAGCCTACCAGTCTGAATGAGATTCACCGATAGTAATGCTATATTTTGTTGATCCATCAAGCTTTAGTGCAAAACCTGCCGATTCACTTGGCCAACTACAGTACGTCAAGTACATGCAGATGGTTGCAACAGCTTCCACTGTTCATCCTGAAAGATTGCCACCCACCGAAGCTGCAATTCGTTTTCATTCCTTCAGAGTACATTTGCAGGTGAAATAATAGTGCGTAGCCTAATGGTATTGTAACAAAAAGCGTCTTTGCTCTATAGATTATACCACTTGAAGATATTTTTCAAGAATTGTTTATTGTCGGTAACTTCAAAATATTACAACAAATTGCGCTATTAAACTGCTGTAAGGAAAAGATGCAAGTTATAGCAAAACAACTTGCGTTATAATATGACTAGCATAAACATGTGGTGTACTACAAATCAAAAATTTTATGGCAGCAAGACTTGATTTATCTAAGTTGATATAAAACTGTTGCTTCAGGTATGTCAGTGGAAGCATCTTTATTCTTGACACTGAAATCTTGGATCTCGCACAATGGGGATGGAAAGCTGACGCAGCAGGTGCAGTTATGCCAATAAAGGCCAATTTAGATCCGGCACCAGAATGGCTATTGAACGTTGTACGATGCAAATGCAAAAAAGGAACAAAAAATCAATGTGGTACAATGTCTTGCAGCTGCAGAAAACATGGCTTAAAGTGCGTAACAGCATGTGGAGAATGTCGTGGAGAAACTTGTTGCCATCTCAGTTGTGTACAAGAAGACTGCCTGAGGATTGCGACATTTTGATCATGTTTCAATAAATGATCTGTTCTGCCAACAAATTAAAATCAAAATTTGACAAGTGCTCCAGTGATATTAAAAATGTTCTATTCCGTTCATATTGTACTCCAATGTATGCATGTCATCTGTGGGAAAATTATCATCAACGTAACATTAATCGCCTTCGTGTTGCCTTCAATAATGCATTTAGAATTATACACAATTTGCCTAAACATTATAGCGTAAGTGAACATCAAGTCTTGTGCAACATTAAAACATTTGATGCATTACTTCGGAAATATGTTTTTTCTTTTATTGGAAGATGCGAAGTATCGTCTAACTCTATTGTTGCCTCCCTGATGAGGTCCGATTGCCATCGTATATCAAATTATCGTCTTCATTATAATAATTTTATGTATGCTGATATCTAGTTTTGATGGCTGCCATGTCATCTGATTGTTTTTATCGTTCTGAATACTTTCAGTTTCTTTCAGTACTTTCAGTTCTGAATACTTGTAACATTAGATAGCCTATTTAGTGACATTTTGTGCATTTGCAGTTTGTGTACTATTTCGTTGTTGTTGTGTTATTTGTGCATTTGCAGTTTGTGTATTATTTCTTTGTTTTGTATATTGTCATTGACAGCTTTGTCTGATGCAAATAAATATCATTATTTGTGTAGCCTATTGCCCAAATTTGAGCTACCCGAAAGATTCCACTGGATAGTTGAGCTGTTCTCCTCAGACATGGCATATCCATATCCACTAGCAGTGTGAGTCGAATTTTCACCATCGACAAGAACAAGTTACACGCCTTGGGCACTGGCAGCAGTGGCCGAGTGGTTAGCGCGTTGGGCTCGCAGTCGAGAGCCTGCATGTTCGATTCCAGCCACCCGCACTTGCTGTTAAAAAAGGAACTACACAGAACAGAAAAATGAAAGTGGTGTGGTGTTGAACAAAGGAAATTGATTAAGCAAACTTCTACACCTGTCAATGGTAACGGACCACTTTTCTGCCCCACAATTTGTTTACGCAGGAAGGCAAAATGTTTATAAGTCTTATTTTGGTGAACAGTTTAAAAAATCTTACAACAATTTCATAAGCTTCAATTTGAATTATAAGAAACTTAGAAGCTCTACTATGCACAAAGCAAGAAAAAAATATTTCAATAGTGCAGGCCCTTAGGGGCAAAAATGAGCATCTTTAGGCTAAACGTGTTACACGTTTTTTTCTTTGCATTTTTGTGTAGTTGATGAGTCTAACTTCAATTTTAGTGGGTGCCGCAACTTTTTGGGTAACGTGATCACTCCCAAATCGGGGATTCCCCTCAAATCAATTTTGAGCTCTTCACGGCATTTCTATGCAATTAGATATTTTTTTTTTATTTGGACTGACTGCCACTTCAAAATACACGAGATAAACATCACACAAAATTATATTATTAATGATGATGTCATAACATTAATTTTTTGCTTTTTTTCTGATTGTAGTCTCTTGTTTGTTGTTGGTGTTACTTTTTTGGTTACAATAAATTACCAATGCAAAAATAATTCCCTCTTCCAATATGACGTCAGCATTGCATCATGAATGACGTCGTAATTTTGTTTTGTGATTTTTTTTCAGATGTTTTTCTTATAGGTTAGTATAGTAGGTAGTCAATAACCGGTATTTGTACAGGTTGATTAGTGATAGGCCTATCATGAATGTAACTACCAAAAAAACTACTCATCATCGGCGTATGAGCAGATCTTTCCAGGCTAGATTGGAGGGCAGGAAATCATCAGCCACTCAACAGCAGGGCCTCTGAGAGAAATTTTCACTAGGGGTACGAAGAGTCATTCGGGCCCCCCACTCACTCCGGGCCCCCTTTGTCTTGGGCAAAAAGTGTGATGTTTGCTTAGGCAACATTTTACTACAGAATTGGACATCTGTGCCCAATAATAGTATCAGGCTGCAATAAAACTATTATTTTGTGTTGTGCATATCATGTGATCTGTCCCTCACCAATTTGTGTAATGTATCCTGCATTGAATTTGTTTGTCAGTAGTTGATGGTGCTGTTGAGAGGTGTCACTTGTACAATGTACATCTTTAATGTAAAATTTTAAATTCAATTTTTTTATTTCTCTTAGATGTAGCTTATAATTATTTCTGAATAGGACACTATGTGCTGTCGAAAACGTTGGATTTAGTAGTTTTTTTCATGTTTTTTTGTGTGTTTAATGTTAAATCAGTTAACGTTACTGAGTGTTATATGTATCTGGTACAAGCCAAGCTCTCTACCAAGGCTCAAACATAACATCTTGTTAAAACATATTCAAGTTAATCATCTGACCAATCCTAACCTTTCTTCATTAACTTTTGCATTCACCACATGCCCAGCACTAGCAGAGGTGAACGAGAGAAGTCACTCTTTTTACTCCGGCTCCGGTCCTGCTCCGAAAGTATTCTCCGGCTCTAACTCCGAAATTCATTTTGAAGTGAAATAAGCGTGAAACTACCTTTGTCAAATACGTTTTTAAATACACAAAAAAAACACCCGGGCTTTTTGCCCGGGTTTTTCTCAAACCTGCTTTTGCTACACTATGCCCCTCCCCCCCACTGGACAGGAAAATAACTAACTTTTATGTTTTAATTTAGTGTGCTTTTAACAGAACATTTTTGCATGTAAAGCATTAAATCACCACTTTGGGCCCCTAATTTGCTCGCAAAGCACTCGATTACCTTTCTGGGCCCTTTTGCTAGATTATGGGCCCCCCAGGACTAAAGAATAACAACTTTTATGCTTGAAATTAGTTGTTTAGGATGGTTTTAGCCAAACATTTTTGCGCGTAAGCAATAAAACCACAATTTCGGGCCCCCAACAAACACAGGCCTGGGCCCTCAAGGGTACGCCGTACCCTCCATACCCCCTTTTCATAGGCCTTGGTGTAGACCTGAGGTTTTGACGTGAAAACATTTCTAAGCAAGAGAACTCGCTTAAGCGCTCAGTTTTTCACTCTGGAGCGTATTTTTTCTTGCCGGCTCGCTTATTTGCCTAAAAGTAAGCGGTACAAACTGCGATTATCTTAAACAAACAAGAAGTTTTGCTAGTTTAAGCAAGAAAACAGTTGTCGTGTAGACGCACCTTAACGATTAAGTCACTTCGAGGGTCAAAGTTTAGTTAAAAAAAAACGCTTCTGGGTAGTATTGAACTCATTCCCTCTGGAACACCAGCCCGAGAAGTGTCATACGCGCCACTGTTCCAGTTGAAAATTATTGTGGAATTTAGAACTTATATAGGGACTTTTTTCTTCTCTTCTCATCTGTTGCTTTGAAAGAGAAAAAGAAAAAAGTGCCTACATAGTGACGTCATGACCGGTCAAATAGTGTTTCAGATTAAAAGACCGGAGCCGGTCAAATAGCCACTGCCTTTAAGGTTTTGATATCATAGCAGAAAAAAAACATTTAAAAAAATTGTCATGTTTAAGACCCTCTACTTTATGGCCTCAGATGTTATTTTTGAAAGTAATTTGAAAATTTTGAACAACAAACATAGCATATTAGTACCGTATATTTGAGCATAGTTTACTGGTACATTGATGGATAGTTCTATCACTGCCCATAGCTTGTGAAGTTTAAACTGAAAGTCCTGTATTAAAATGTCAGTGGATTTCGATATTTGCCCTGGACGTTATTGCGGCAGAACAGAACTTATAGTGGAAGGTAAGTTTATGGAGATAATGCACATTGACAATGAGTTTAGCCTAGTTCAACCATTGTTAAAAAATGTCACCACATACGTGTATTGCTCCCAGCGGCGCAACTAGAATAAATCAAAGGGGGTCGGCAACGAGAGAGAAAACTAACAATTATTTGTAGAAGTGGATATATCACATTTAGATTGTTATAATATTAACCTAGTGTAAATTGACAGCGCAATGATACAATTCTGTGATGTGCAAAGCAACCTTTTTCCCTCTGTCCGCGCTTGTTACTCGCTCTCAAAAAAAGTTTCCCACGCTTTCGGAAGTAGGCAGAAAATTGTTTGCTCTCCAGGCCCACATTTTAAAAAGTAGTCCACACAAGCTTAGGGCCTGGGTACACGTCAAGTTTGACAAGATTGTAAAGAAAATTTAATTGCCGTCTTTTTGATGCCAAAATTATAAAAAAATTGGTTTAAAAATGTGTGAAGTTGCGATCATACGAAGATTACAAATCAGACTAGCCTAAAGCCAGCTGCAGTTTTGTGGGTTAATAAGGTTGCATCCTAAGTAGGGATTCCCAAAGCAGAATTTCGAATCCTTAAGATTCTAATCCATCTAGAATCGAATCTAAAAACTGCTTGTTTATCGGGTAATTGAATTCGGAAATAATACGGAGAAAGGAAAAAAATTATAAAAAAGAAAAATTTTGAAAAATGCTCCGCCGTCCGCAAAACGCCTGCAAGTCACGTGCGTCGTGCATGCCAATCCGTTTCTGCATGTGATTAACAGAGGTCCCATACGTGTGTGTGCATGCGTGTGTTATTTTGAGAGAACAAAGTTAAGAAGAAAACGATTGAACTTGAAAATGAGAACTTGTTAAAATGATGGCTTTGTAAAGCTTCTTTTTCATGCTGTTGTAAGCATAAAGCTGAGCCAGTTTCCCGCACTTCAGGTTTTACTACCCTGGAAAGTCAGCCATTTTGTTTTTATAACATCATATTGCGTGAATAAATGACGGTCTGTTGATATTTTGTATTCCGGTTTATGCGACTTGAGCGTGAAACAAGTTTGGTATGCTTAGAACGTAGCTTGAACTGACACACGTTAAGTAATAAATACGTATGTCCCAGTCTAGTTAGTCGTCCATCTTCTTGAAGTTGAAAATCTTGAAGGCTGTCATGTAGGGTGATTCAAAATCGATAAAAAAAAATTTTTTTGAAATGTTTAACTCTCACCCCCTAAAAGTGTGATGAGTAAAGCAATAATATGATACATAAAAAAAATTTTGTTCTACCTAAAGGATTAGTGGTGGCACATCCAGTTTCAATTTTTGCAAATTGGATGAACTTTATTAAAAAATAACATATTTAGCCTATTCTTATGTCATTGAAATGGTGGATTTACTGATTCACAATATTTCACAATAGAAGAACAACACCTAACCTAAAACACAAATACATGCTAAAAAAAGCTATATAAAGCTAGAATACAACCTAACAAATTAACACACACAAAACAAACAACAAAAAATTCGCATTTTTGTTGGATCAATAATACTTCGTAACTATCAAAAACACTGTCTTAAAAAGTCATCAAATATTTACAAAGATTCAATGAATGCAGAAATGTTATTTTGTAATGTAGATATGTGTTCTGTTCAGTCGTTATCACAAAGTTTATGCACATTATTGTTTTTCAATCTGGCTCACAACAGTATTCTTACACTGTCTGGAAAATTTTTTTGTTGCTCAGTCACCTCTTGAAGAAGAAACTGAAATTGCTCTTCAGTCTCCGAAAGCAGCTTCTTAAACCGCTGTACCAGGGCCACACCTCGTTCGACATGATCGTTAACCACTTTTAGAGCCAACACTTGTGTTTTAGCTTTGACATAATCATCTCTGTCATCGGTCATCCCAAGTAATCGGATCTAATGAAAGGAGCTCATGTGGAATGTCTGGCTTATGGAAAAATTCCATAGTGTCTTTTGACACAAAGTCCCGCAGCTCTTTTTGAGCAATTTTGGGTGGAGGTTGTTTCTTGCCCTCCAGGTTTTGTTTCATTCTGAGTGAGCTTATCATTTTCCTCTTGGTTTCCAAGCTCACTGAGGTATTAAAAAAAGCAAGAGCCACTAATTCTTCTGACATGTACCATACCATTTGTGGTGTGAAAGTTTATTTGAAGTAGCTTTTGAAAGACCTGAGCAGATATGTTTATACCCTAAGACTACGAGCTATGTCATTATTAAGATCTTGTCGTGGAGCCTCACTTGGCAAAATGCAAGTAATCCATGCTTTCACATATACTAATGAAGCAAAGAGGCATAGATCTCGGAGTCCAGTATCTTCTTTCTTAGTCAGCTTAAA
Source organism: Aplidium turbinatum (assembly GCF_918807975.1). Classification (NCBI taxonomy): domain Eukaryota; kingdom Metazoa; phylum Chordata; class Ascidiacea; order Aplousobranchia; family Polyclinidae; genus Aplidium; species Aplidium turbinatum. The sequence continues at coordinate 1,105,609 of NC_137486.1, forward strand.
TTGGCTGCGAAAAAGCCAGATCTTTTAACAGTACAATACCTTGGGCTTGGACATCCATCGAGTGTGGTGGAATGCACCTGGACAGCGGAAGGCAACCCCATTGTGAAGTTGTTCTAAAAAAGTTATAAGCAATTCCAGCAGGTCTCAGTAATAATCTCGTGGGTGTCTTACAGACAATTGTTCATTTGCAAATGTCAACAGATCTGCACAAACTGGCTAGATGAAGTTATTGACATGTGCATCAGTTGGGCCTGGCTGGTAATTGGATTGATCAATGAAGTTCCATTTTTCGTGAAACCGCTTGAAGAGGCTGATGCCTGGAGCAGAGGACATATCAAACTTTGTTTCAAATGTGCTTTTCAATATAAGTTCCATAATGTGATATCTGCAAGCAAAGTGAAGCAGAGTTTTCCAAGTTTCTGCTCCAAAAGAGTGCATGCACCAGCGTGTTGGCCGGTGTTGGAGGCAGTGGTGTCAAAGCACATGGCCCTCACTTTCGCACTAACTTCCCATTCTTCAAATGCATTAAAAACAGCAGTTGCCATCATGTCTCCAGTTCCTGAAGCAAGTTTCGGTACCCAGAGAAGCTTGGAAATGCTGTGACCGGAAACTGGTATTGGTAAATGGTCCACATGCTGCTTGCCTACCAGATCTTCGAGGAGCTTGCCATCCCAATGCACTTTTAATGGATCATTAGGATTTTAGAATGGAACTGATCTTTTATTTCATTTATAATGTCTAGTCGATACTTTTGTCAATGGTATCTTATGGTAGAAGAACTTAGCCTGAATTGAGCAGGGTCTCCACCCAACCCCGCCACTGTTTCTGCTGATATATACACGGCTCTCCTGTCAGTGACCCCTGTGCGATCTAACGCAGCTGCAAGACCAGGTGATGACTTTTTCAGGCACTCTTTCTTCTGGTTTACGAAATTACTGCCATGTACTTGTAATATTTACCCAGTTTTTGATATATTCTACAGTGGCATCTCGACCAAGAATTTCTGTGGTTCTGGTCAAGACGATGGTAGATTGGTAGTGTAACGCATATAGGAAAGCTATGAAAATTTTGCATGGGCTGTGCCACCTCTAAATGATGTCTGATTTCAAAAATCTTTTGGAATATATACATGTTTTTGCATGATGCATCACATATCTAAGGGGTGAGAATAATGAAAAAAAAAATTTTTTTTTTTTTGAATCACCCTAGTGTCATGCCGACTAGACAGCCCCCCCTAGTTGTGCCCCTGATTGCTCCATATTATTCACTGAATCCTTGACGAGATGAGCTACATCCTGAATTTTGGATTCGCAGTGTGGGTATTTGGGCTGCTGAAAGTACCCCACCTACGTAGTGTTTGGGCAGTGCAGGCGTGTTTGCTGATGATTCTATTAGGTGATACCGTTACCCATTCTTGGCTATTTGTTGTGTGAAAGCCTGGTATGCCACCGATGTCGTCCCCTGAACATGTCATCCCCCCGATGTCGTCTCTTAAAATCAGTGTTGCCAGATGTTCAATTTTTTTGTCTATTTAAATGTAGGTAGGAATTAGGATTGTTTAAAACAAACTTTTTCAAGTCAAAATGAAATTTTTGCCACCTTTTCCTTTTTTTAGCGAATATCTGTAAAAAAAACAACTAGCCTAGAAACTAATTTTTAAAATGTAATCGAGTAAAATCAAAGACTTAAAAATTGTAGCAGGCCTCGAAACAATTTTTTCCGGCGGCCAAACGTCTCCGACTGAAGCAAGCTGTCTGGCGGCCAATCACAAGCACATGGCGGCCATCGGAACTTCGACATGCGTGAGTAAATCGCATTGCCTGATGCGCGATAATTATTGTGTATTGTGATATCACTTGCATCCTGTTTGGTTCTACTACTACAGTATTCGGCGAGTTCCCTATTCGGCGAGAGCCTTTTTCGGCGAGTTCCCTATTCAACAATTTTTTGAAAATCCAACAATTGAACATATTCAATATTCAGACATTGAATCAATGTAAATACGAACTGTTAGGCTAATTGGGTTCATTGAATCCTACGTCGCCGTCTGTATGCAAACTTAGAATATATTAGTTATTTTTTTATCAAATTACATAACTATATTTTTCGTCTGTATGCAAACTTAGAATATATTAGTTATTTTTGTCATCAAATTACATAACTATATTTGTAGAAGTAGTGCTGCCAGACCTTTTTAGTTTTTGTACTAAAGTTCGTATCATCAAAACTACTTTACTTTTGTAGCTTTAATGTTTGATACAAATTGTTGCAACTATAATCTTTCTCCTTAATTTGCTTTTAACCACAATTTTTTTTGCATTTTCATCATTACCTTTTTGTTGAAAATACAGTATGATTACGTTTAAATCGCCATAAAATTATTTCACTTGTAACTTTTGTAAAACTTTTGAAAAGTGAAATTGATTGAACAAAGTTTATTTGAACAGAAGTAGTATGTCTTTATTTTATTACATTTAATTATATCTTTATTGTTATTTACTTTTTTCTGAATCCGCATGGTCACACTGAGACGGTTTCCTGCAATGTTTATTTTTCTAAGTCTTTTATGACAACACAACCAAGTTTTTGAATGCGAGACTCTCAAAGTAAAAACTTCGGGAAACTTGTCAGTTTTTGAATTTCTTTTGTGTTAAATCGCCCTTGTTGCTCTTGCAAGTGTTAATTGTAGGTCTATTTTTTTAAAATTCCTTTCAAAAATTTCAAAAAATCGCCAATAAGGGAACTGGTCGAATCGGACAAGCTGAATCGGACTCGCCGAAACCGGCCATTCCAATCCTGCTTATTGTCAGACTTCAGCTGCTTGGTCAATCAATAATGTTAACAATTCAAGCGTAGACACTGTCTACTAGACAGTGTGTATTGTGATTTTATTGAGTGGTTTGACTGCTTTCTAATCCTTTGTGATTATAAGTAGCAAAGTACTTTATTCACAAGGCCGCTTGCGTAAAATTTTTTCTTTGAACTTTATGACGGACAAATATGGCAGATGAAAGGACGAGACCCGGCAGACAAAATGTTGGTTGTTATTGGTTAATCGCGGCGATGGCCGTACCAAATTGATTGTTTTTTTTGTTTGTTTACCAACTAATTCCACGTTGTACCAAACTGAAAGAATAGCGTAACAAACACCACAATAAATAATATTGAAAATGTAATAGCCTACTTTCAGAATTCTGCTCAGTAACCTACGCTTCAGCAAAAAAGTGTATTCCCAGCAAATATCAAGTTTTTTCGGCAGCGTTATTTATAATCACTCACTGGGAACGACACGCGCATTGACACTCGAGCTGAAATGCAGCTGCATATGAAGTCTATTCAGCAACGTTATTCATAACACTGGTCGACATTTTAGAACTTTTTTGTTATTTTTTTCAAACAGTTAGGCGAGGATACCTAATTTAGTTATGCTGATACCGAATTTGCAATCAGAATTTATTCATCACGTCACAATATTTAAAAAAATTAATTTTAAATTTTACTCAAATGCACTAACTAAGCCTGAACAGTAATTAAGTAACTACATTAAGTAAATACAGTAACTAAGCCTACACATACTCCAAACTATTTTTCAACAAAATTTTCATTCAAGTGACTGAATAGCTTTTCCTGTTGAATTAAGGCATAAATTTTCTTGACTTTTTTTGAAATGTCACTATCTGTACACTGTAGACCTCCCCAATCCCCGGACTTTCTTTTGTTTTCATCTATATTGTGACTTTTCTGCATGGGTTTTCAATGCTGATTTCAAAAATATGCATAAAAATTTTTTTCGATCAACGTCTGGGAAGTTATTCGCTGTTGCTTAGCAACAACTTTTCAAAAAAATTACAAAAATCCCCTTTAAAACCCCTTTACTTTTAACCTAGTATGCTGATATCTAGATTATCTGAAAGCATTTCTTCTGCTGAAGAATTAAAAAAAAAATTTATTAAAATTGGACAATCGGTACCAGAGTTATGACCGTTTCAGTACCCAGATTATGCAGTCACGCATGACTGATTTTTGTTAATTTATTGCCAAATGATACTAGAAAAATGGTGAAAGTTGCTGTCAAGGGGTTTTTGAGGGTAAGGAGTTCAAAAAATACATTAAAAAGTGTCTCAGAGCAACAGAAAAAAAGTTATTAAAAAATTGATACGAACAGTCATGCATGAATGATTTTGTCGCTGTCGCTTCATTCCTACAACGAGATGTATTCCTTAGGCACCACAAACGTTAAATGCCTGGAGTCATATACAGTATAACATGGAACCGATCATCTCAATGTAGCTAACATCTGGGTACCCATTGCACTTGATGTTAAAATACACGCTTCATTGCTCGGAAATAGCTCTGATCAAGTGCAAGATGGTCACGGTCCGCCACAATTTCAATAGCATCTCTCACCCAGCATAATGTAGTCTATGTATCTAAATCATGTGGCAAAAAATGGATTAAGTCAGCTGAACTTAACGATAACCTTCTGTAATGCATTTCAGGTTTCACTATTGATCAGTTAGCATTTTCTACTTGTATCTTGTATGATTATATAACGTATTGTATACACCTCTACTGTCTAATATTCCGTGTGTATTCACGGAATGGCCCGTTTCGGCGAGTCCGATTCGGCGAGTCCGATTCGACTAGTCCGATTCGGCGAGTTCCCTATTCGGCGAGAGCCTTTTTCGGCGAGTGCCCTATTCGGCGAGTTTTTGAAATTTTTAAAAGGAAATTATCGGGTACCGTAGCCTAATTACAATTGCCGTTTTTACATCGTTTTAACGTCGCTAAACGTTGAAATCGTGCAGAAAGGAATAAAAATAAAATGTTTGAACTATTAAATTAAAATTCGTCATATCAGTTCAGTTAGTTTTATTTCTGACCATCATATCAAAAACAATACACGTCAACATAGCAAAGGTCGAGAAAAATGTAAAAGCGACAAAACGCGAAGTTAAAACGTGCTTGTGACCGAAGTAAGTTATTGAGTTGAAAGAAATTTGGCACGGTCGCAACACCTTCGGAAAAATTTAAGATATGAAGGGTAAATAAAACAAAGACAATGTTACAAAAAAAATCATGTTTATGTCTATAAGTTAGTACTTTTGAATAGTTAAAATGATTAGTTTGGATCAACAAATGTGTGACCTACAGCTTAGATTGAAAGGAAATTATCGGGTACCGTAGCCTAGTTATCCCGACCAGCAAAAATTTGTTCCAAGAACCCAGTTAGCCTAACAGTTCATTTTTACATTGCAGTAACAGAATAAAAAGGCTAACCAAATGTGTGGCCTATCGTTTTAACGTCGCTAAACGTTGAAATCGTGTAGAAAAGAAAACTTTGCTGACTAGGATACGTTGAAACTGAAAAACATTCACAGAAGCCCTACGATACGTTGCATTTTTAAGATAATGTATCCAGACGTTGAATCAATGTACAAATGAAATGTTATGCTAAATGGGTTCTTGGAACAATTCGAAAGGCTTCTGTGAATGTTTCTCAGCTTCAACGTATCCTAGTCAGCAAAGTTCTCTTTTCTACACGATTTCAACATTTAGCGACGTTAAAACGATGTAAAAACGGCAATTTTTGCTGGTCGGGATAACTGGGCTACGGCACCCGATAATTTCCTTTCAATCCAAGCTGTAGGCGGCCTACAGTAGGCCACACATTTGGTTAGCCTTTTTATTCTGTTACTACAATGTAAAAATGAACTGTTAGGCTAACTGGGTTCTTGGAACAAATCGAAAGGCTTCTGTGAATGTTTCTCAGTTTCAAAGTATCCTAGTCAGCAAAAGCTCCCTTTTCTACTCGATTTCAACGTTTAGCGACGTTAACACGATAGGCCACACATTTGGTTAGCCTTTTCATTCTGTTACTACAATGTAAAAATGAACTGTGTTCTTGGAACAAATTTTTGCTGGTCGGGATAACTAGGCTACGGTACCCGATAATTTCCTTTCAATCCAAGCTGTAGGCCACACATTTGTTGATCCAAACTAATCATTTTAACTATTCAAAAGTACTAACTTATAGACATAAACAAAATTTATTTTATTTTTTTTTGTAACATTTTCTTTATTTTATTTTCCCTTCATATCTTAAATTTTTCTGAAGGTGTTGCGACCGTGCCAAATTTCTTTCCATAGGCGCCGACTTTTCAAAAAACCTTGGGGGGCGAGAAAGGTGATGACGTCATAACCATAACGCTATTTTACTCAATTAAAATAGTCTTTGATTAAGCTTAGTGTCTTGTTTATATGAACAAATAGGTCCCAAACTGAATTTATTAGAAGCGCTGCTTGAAAGGATTAGTTTTACGCATGCAGTACGCCTAGTCGTAAAAATTTTGATATTGTTAGCTCATAATTGGAACTGTTGGAAAACAAGCCGATTCATTTCCTTTTCGTGCGAGTGAATAACAACGATCAAGACAGTGAAGTTATCGAAATAAAACGCAAAAAATCATGATCTCAAGCAGAGTGAAAACCCGCTATCAGTTTTATTAACCTCGTTTCGCTAATTACTTTCAAAGCGTTAACAACTGCGAAGTGTTTTCTCTTCTGTTTTTTATCGAAAGTCTTTATAGTCTTTTATTGAATACAGTAGGCTATACTCGAGCGTGGCCTAGACTCGAGTAAAGGTCGAGATGTTCGCAAGTGATTTTCACCTCAAAAAGACAAGTTCAACTAACACGGGACAAGCTGTTGTCTCCAGCTCGGCAATTTTCAAAATGAACGCACTAAAAATCATTGTCGATGTAGATTACGTAAGTGTGAAATCGCGTCGGCCTAAGTAAAACTTTTGAATACGTTTATTTGCAGTGATTCAAACTTAATTTTCAAATTCAATGATTTCTTGTCAATTCTAAACTTTATGCACTTGTTGAGCAATATGCAAAGCTCACGAGACAAAACAGAAAGAGGAGATCATTTTTTTATTTTTGCGTGTAGGATATAATCGTTATTATTTTCACGTAACATTCCATGATCGTTGAAGTCGATGTCAAACCTTAGCGGCCGCATAAAACAATGATGTCAGGTTAGCTAGGTGATAATAGCGGTAAGAGACGTCGTTAATGCAGGCAATATCTGCGACCAAGACCCACCTTTTCTTTTATCGGTTTTCGATTTAATTCTCACACATTGCGAAGAAAACAATGCGTTCTGTTGAATCATAATTGTCTCACAGCGGGAAGGCCTCGTTGAAAATAGCGCGTCTAATTTAGCTGGTTTACTTAATATTGCAGTGAATAGTTACGTGACTATTCCAGCAGTGCAAGTTACTCTACCATCTACTTTGAAACTTCCATACCGTATGAGAAAGCCATGCGATCAGCTGCTGTTTTGCGGGCAAGAGCAACGTAGGCTTTTCTTGCTTTCGGCATTCTTTAAGACCGTTTAAATTATCTAAATCTCTTTCACGAAGTGTTTTATCTTTGAAACACCACTTGTCATCACCATTTTTGTTGCCCTTCAACCATAAATTTACGGGGGGCGCCGCCCCCTGGAAGTCGGCGCGTATGTTTCTTTCAACTCAATAACTTACTTCGGTCACAAGCACGTTTCAACGTTCGTGTTTTGTCGCTTCTACCTTTTTCTACGCCTTTGCTATGTTGACGTGTATTGTTTTTCATATGATGGTCAGAAATAAAAACAACTGAACTGACATGACGAATTGTAATTTAATAGTTTAAACATTTAATTTTTATTCCTTTCTGCACGATTTCAACGTTTAGCGACGTTAAAACGATGTAAAAACGGCAATTGTAATTACGCTACGGTATCCGATAATTTCCTTTCACAAATTTCAAAAACTCGCCGAATAGGGCACTCGCCGAAAAAGGCTCTCGCCGAATAGGGAACTCGCCGAATCGGACTAGTCGAATCGGACTCGCCGAATCGGACTCGCCGAATAGTAGCAGACCCGTGTATTCATGTATCCATCATGGAGCTGAGGAAGAGTAAAATGAACAATGGTGGTTTGCTTGGTAATTTGCAGCCTTTAAAACATTTTAAGGAAAGACAATTTAGACCAACTACTGGAGATGTTCTTCAGAAATACATATATCATCTTCAATTAAATCCTCGTAACCACCAGAGTGGGAAGCTCGCAGCTTGGGATACAGCAGTATGTCTAGCAAAAGTATGGCAGCCTGCTTGCATTCCACTGATGACAAAACAAAATATCCAAAACAAAATTATTCGTTTGGTTGATGAATACAAGAAATACAAACATGCCAAAAAGGAATCTGCTGCCTTAATTAAATTTCGAGAAACACTGACAACACGATTTATGATATCTGCTAAGAATGCCAAAAATCTTATTAACAAAAACAAAACATTGCTACCAGAAGGTAAGGCAGAAGGTATACAGTTTCTTAATTACTTGAAACAAACCAACATGCATCTCTTGGACCCCTTGATAGAAAGAGGTTGAAATGCTTCAAGAATTATGCATTGAAGAATCGAATAAAGGTAATAAAGTATGATGTATGTTTGTTCCCAGTATGCTTAACAGCCCAATGATTTTTAAAGTAACATTCCGATTAATTTTTGATACGGATGCATAAACAAGACATTTTTTACAGATAAATGCAGATTCTCAGTGCAGATTCGACTTAATTTATTGGGAAGATGATATCAGAAGATGACGAGGAGAGTAAATTAAGTCCTGAGGTAGATGGCTGAGAATCTGCATTTATTTGTAAAAAACGTCTTGTTTATGCATCCGTATCAAAAATTAATAGGTATGTTACTTTAAAAATCATTGGGCTGTTAAACATACTGGGAACAAACATACATCATACTTTATTACCTTTATTCGATTCTTCAATGCATAATTCTTGAAGCATTTCAACCTCTTTCTATCAAGGGGTCCAAGAGATGCTGGTTGGTTTGTTTCAAGTAATTAAGAAACTGTATACCTTCTGCCTTACCTTCTGGTAGCAATGTTTTGTTTTTGTTAATAAGATTTTTGGCATTCTTAGCAGATATCATAAATCGTGTTGTCAGTGTTTCTCGAAATTTAATTAAGGCAGCAGATTCCTTTTTGGCATGTTTGTATTTCTTGTATTCATCAACCAAACGAATAATTTTGTTTTGGATATTTTGTTTTGTCATCAGTGGAATGCAAGCAGGCTGCCATACTTTTGCTAGACATACTGCTGTATCCCAAGCTGCGAGCTTCCCACTCTGGTGGTTACGAGGATTTAATTGAAGATGATATATGTATTTCTGAAGAACATCTCCAGTAGTTGGTCTAAATTGTCCTTCCTTAAAATGTTAAGGCTGCAAATTACCAAGCAAACCACCATTGTTCATTTTACTCTTCCTCAGCTCCATGATGGATACATGAATACACAATACACATGGAATATTAGACAGTAGAAGTGTATACAATACGTTATATAATCATACAAGATACAAGTAGAAAATGCTAACTGATCAATAGTGAAACCTGAAATGCATTACAGAAGGTTATCGTTAAGTTCAGCTGACTTAATCCATTTTTTGCCACATGATTTAGATACATAGACTACATTATGCTGGGTGAGAGATGCTATTGAAATTGTGGCGGACCGTGACCATCTTGCACTTGATCAGAGCTATTTCCGAGCAATGAAGCGTGTATTTTAACATCAAGTGCAATGGGTACCCAGATGTTAGCTACATTGAGATGATCGGTTCCATGTTATATAATGTATATGACTCCAGGCATTTAACGTTTGTGGTGCCTAAGGAATACATCTCATTGCAGGAATGAAGCGACAGCGACAAAATCATTCATGCATGACTGTTCGTATCAATTTTTTAATAACTTTTTTTCTGTTGCTCTGAGACACTTTTTAATATATTTTTTGAACTCCTTACCCTCAAAAACCCCTTGACAGCAACTTTCACCATTTTTCTAGTATCATTTGGCAATAAATTAACAAAAATCAGTCATGCGTGACTGCACAATCTGGGTACTTAAACGGTCATAACTCTGGTACCGATTGTCCAATTTTAATAATTTTTTTTTAAATTTTTCAGCAGAAGAAATGCTTTCAGATAATCTAGATATCAGCATACTAGGTTAAAAGTAAAGGGGTTTTAAAGGGGATTTTTGTAATTTTTTTGAAAAGTTGTTGCTAAGCAACAGCGAATAACTTCCCAGACGTTGATCGAAAAAAATTTTATGCATATTTTTGAAATCAGCATTGAAAACCCATGCAGAAAAGTCACAATATAGATGAAAACAAAAGAAAGTCCGGGGATTGGGGAGGTCTACAGTGTACAGTTGCTTTTCAGGCACCAACAGTGGTACGCCATCATGGCTCCATCTCATTGCCCTTGGTACCATGTTTCCTCAATTTTGATGTTCTGGTGAAAGCGTTTACCAGGTTCTTTGCTATCCAACTGTGCTTATAAAAAAATGTATTTACAAACTCATGCTACATCCAAGTTTTTCCAAATGAATGAACATCTTTTAAACAATGTTGTGATAGTCAAGATCCTTAGTATTGCCAAGAAACTTTTTATACGACTTTTGCAAAATAAAGCCATGTAGTTCTTTCTACATTCATCATGGTGAATAGAAATTCAGTGTTTTTCATGAGTTTTCTGATTTGTGTTCCAACCAATGCACCTATTTAAAACTTTTTTGGCACTCAAAGTAGGAAATTTTTCTTGAATGTATTTAAAGCAAGCACTGTCTTTGTTGAGAGCTTTCACAAACTGTTTCATAAGACTCAGTTTAATATGAAGGTTAGTGGTGGAAGATTGGACTGGATCTGTCAGCAAGAACAGGTTGCTAAATATTTTTATGTCTTGGATATAAGAACCTTTCTTAACCGCCATCCATGTTTAATCCAATGATTGCTTCTGTTCCTTCTGCCCCATTCGCACATAAAACAAGCATACTTTGTAATCTAGATTGTTGATCCAGTAACATAAAACTTTAAATCAACACAAATCTTCCATGTATGAGTGTTATATTATAACACCCAAAGCAAAAGTCTCATGTTTTCATACAACTTTTCATGCAAGCCGAATAAACTGAAGAAATCTGGTATAAATGGTATAAATCTTGATTCTTGAGCACACAATTTTTCTTCAATCTGCTTCCAAGAATAAGAGCAGACTCGTTTGATAACTTCCAATTTCTGACAAGATCACTTAGCTCTGCTTGACTGAACTGTTGCGGATGCTGATTATTATCATCATGGTCATAGTCATATCATTTTGTCGATTGGCTGTCAAATGAAGATTTATCACTGACAGAATGTTGAGACCATGACTACAGTATCTGCAATAAGCCGAAGAAAGCTAGTTCAACCATGGAAAGCAATGCTATTCAGTGAGGTCACAATTACTTTTTATGACATCATATCACAGTGATTCAATTGACAACCCATGACGCAATAATAGAAGATGTTTCTCACAGCCAGCTGTAATGCGAAAGCTTAAATCACAAATTGTAAAATATTCTGATGTGATAGAGAAAGAGCGACTTCATATTTGTAATCAGCACTACAAACTTATCTCAACAGTGATATTTTACCCAAAAAATAAAAATCATGTCGACCGGTGTAATCACTCACTGACCTAATTCACTCACTGACATAATCACTGACCTAATTCTACATCACTCTTTGATACTACATATTTTCGACAGTTAATCCACTCTCATTCTATTGCGAAATTAATAATTGGGTAGAAGAAACCGGCGGCCAAACTTGGCCGACTGAGAAGGTAGCACCGACGGGTCTGCTACTATTCGGCGAGTTTCCTATTGGGCCATATTTTGAAAATCCAACGATTGAATATTATTCAATGTTCAGACAATGAAAATACGAACTGTTAGGCTAATTGGGTTTTTTGAACAAATCGAATGGCTTTTGTAAATGTTTCTCTGGTACAACCTATAGGCTACCTGGTCAGCAAAAGTTCCCTTTTGTACATGATTTCAACGTCTAAAACGATGTAAATGTCTTTATATTACATTGAAAAGTTTGTTGACATCAAAAATTCTTTGACTGTTGCAGCATCAGCTTATTTAAAAAATGAATAACATGACGAATGACATAAACCTGATGCAAAGAAGGTGGATGACGTAGGATACATGTCAATTTTATAGTTAGGATACAAACATTTTAGGATACAAACATTTTAATTTAATAGTTCAAACATTTTTCGCTAAATTTCATTTTAATTTATTTTTCTTTGTCGGAATGCAAAAGAAACAATATTGTGGAATAAAATACAAAATTCTCTAAATAAACAGAAGCCGTCGTTGGATTTTTAAAAAATCGTCGAATAGGGAACTCGCTGAAAAAGGCTGTCGCCGAATAGGGAATTTGCCGAAACGGGCCATTCCGAGCACCGGCGGTCATTCAAGCACTACTTAGCAGCCATGGCGGCCGGCTGCTTTAAGGCTTGGGTTTTAGTGGATTTGTTTTTGGGGCTAGTTCATTTATTTTTCGGTTATGTCACTTATGTGCAATTTTGGCAGATGCACTCTTGTGATTGTCTTTGCTGTTGCTGAGGTTGTGTAACTTACAATACTAGGGATGTGCCGATTACAAAATTTTGTCGATTCTTAAATATTTGCCAATGCCGATTCCGATTCTTTGGTTAAATGATTAAAGCTGCTTTTAGTTGGCGCTCTACAAGTGGTTGCGATTTTGTTACAAGTTGCTGCCTTTGAAATGTCTAAAAGCGTTCACTTTGTCGCCTGCTCTAGACAGCGTGATTTTTTACAGTAGTTCTTCACTTCTTGCGCGCTACAAAGTGGTGATAGACACAAGTTTTATTTGTCGTGGAAATCAGTTAAAAGAAAAAAATGGCCATCGCTCACAGAGTGCAAAATCAACGTAGCGCAGTGTGCAACATAGTATCTTGTGGGTTTGCAGTATTTTTCTCGCAGAATTCAAGAAGGTGCCAGAAACAAGAAGAGAAAAAGACTAGAATGTAAAACAAAATGAATGCAGCGGTATTGAATATACAAAAACCTTTAAAAAAGTAACACGGTGCCAGAAACAAGAAGAGAAAAAGACTAGAATGTAAAACAAAATGAATGCAGCGGTATTGAATCTACAAAAACCTTTAAAAAAGTAACACACCAGCCTTGCATTCAAAGTGCATCAATAGGCGAAAAAAGAAAAGCATCTAGTGAAGAAATTAGTATTGTTTTCGAACGCAGAGTTGCAGCCAATCTTGTTGCTTAGCAAACACACGAAAAAAGATTACCGGGTAGCTGGTTTGATTAAGTTTGCGCAATCAGACGATTGTTTGTTGAACGCATTAAGCGTAATAGGCCTATACTTGGAATTTACTTCTCTCTGCTTAGTAAATTAACATTAAGCAACTTTCAGTGACTACGAATTTTACAACATAATTACAAAGAACATTTCCGCTGTTTAATATTCAAAATTGAAGGCACGTAAATTAAAATGCAATAACATCATTGAACGTTTTTCGTCATTTCAAAGAAAGAAAGTATTTTGATCTGGTGTCTACTAAACAAAAGTTTACAAAATGGTGGAGAATCGTCATAATTTAAACTACTGCTCTCAGAATGCTCGATGACGCTGATGCGGTTGTTCAAAGAAGCCGTTCTTTGATCGGTATTTCTACGCGCTCACGCTACTTTTGATTAGGGAACTTTGATAAAGAATCGGCAATTTTTTCCATGTCGATTCTCCAAAAAATTGCCGATACCTGCCGATTCCGATGCCGATTAATTGGCACATCCTTACAATATACACAATAGGGTGGCTCTTATATGGACTTAAATTTTTTTTTTTGCAAATTTTTTAACTCCAATTGTCTAATTCTTTTCCTATGCCTGAAAAAATGATTTTGTGAAAGTTTGAAGTGATTTGAACAAAGTTTAGAACTTGCACATCGACGTTGAAGTTTTAGGGGGGTATCGCAACATATCGTGAGGGGGCAAAAACGCTAAATCGGCCATATCTTTTCTTCTACACGGCCTAAAATCATGTTCAACCACTCAAAATTTGTAGAATGATTATAATGGTTATTCACTGGAGTTACAAAATACAGCTTTTAATTTTGTTCAAAACCATTAACTTATAAGAATGTGAAAAAAATTGCCATAATTTAGTGTTTTGCAGAATATTTTAATTGGTTTGATATTTTCGATAGTTTTAAAGTTGAAAATTAGCAAAATTACAAAACAGAGAGCTCTAAGAATTGTAAATTCAAGGCAAAACATTGTCAAACCGTCGCAGATAAATACAAATAGAGTTTACACAAACATGTTCTTAGTTACTGAGTGAGAGTGGATTTTTTGCAGTTTGGAAATTGTTCCTGATGTTCAGAAAACACCTGTAGCAGATATTGCGTCTGCTCTTCACTATGAGTGAGGATGCGATTGTACTCTTCAATGAGTGCCACTCCTCGCTCTGCATGATCATTTGTGACAGTAAGTGTGTGAACCGTTTGTAATGCCTTATGAAAATCATCACGTAGTGGCCAAGTTTGTGGATCAACCTCCATGAACTTAGTTGAATTGCCAAGCTTTTGTAACAGCGATAAAGATCCTCTGGTGACAAGATCAGGTAACTCGAATGGAGTAGTTGTTGAAGGATTAATCATTTGTCGTTTTTGAGGCATCTTCTGTCTCGTTGTGGTCTTTGATAGCTTGAACCATAAGTCTCTTGGACTCTTGGTGTTGGCAGGCACAGATATATCGAAGAAGGCAAGGGCCACAAGTTCTTCGGATAGATGCCACAGATGGGAACAAAACTTGGACAATACAGCTTTGGATACTGCACTGTTGATGCTAGCATATGCCTGAATAGACTGGAACAGCTTGATATCATTGTTTGGAGCTGCAGCTGATAGAGGAGCTTCTATCCATGCTTTAAGATAGATTTTCACAGCAAAAATGCACATCTGCAGAACCCCATTGCATTCTTTAAGTAAGTTTAACTGTTGATGAAAAATCCAAACCTTTAATGAGTGTAAAACTTTGGACATCCACCTAGCATGATGCATTGGACCAGGAGCCATGAAATGAAAACCTCTTGGTGGAGTAACTCCCATAAAATTTAATGAGAGTTCAATAAATTCTCTATAATCGTCACGAAGATCTTTTCTTTCTCTCAATGATTTTTCAGCCCAAGCAATAAGATCCGAATCTATAACTGTTTCAGCTATGCCTTCATTTTCTGTCACTATCGAGATGAACCATGTCTTATCCAAAAATTCCCATTGAGACTGAAATCGTTTGAAGAGTAGCATTTCAGGTGCAGCAGTGCTCCCCATAATTGTGGTGAAGGCTGTTTGCGCAAGCAATTCCAGAATGTGGTGGCGGCACGCCAAATGCAGAAGATCTTTTTGTAACTCTTGTTCGATCAAGACACATGCGCCTTGATTTCTTCCTGTGTTGGAAGCTGTAGTATCGAAAGATATAGCAGCAACTTTATCTGTTAGATCCCAATCATCAAGAGCTTTTGCTTGTTGTAATCCTGTACCATTTGGCAATTTTGCTACTTCTAGCAGTTGAGACACACCATTGCCAGTAACAATAATTGGCAAGCGATCAACATGCTTTCTGGTTGTCAAGTCTCGAAGCAGTTTACCATCCCAGTGAACCACTAAAGGACAATCAGCATGAAATTCAACTTTCAGAGATCCTGCAATTGACTTCTGGTGACGTTTGCATAATCGTTGAATAGAAGTACGATTAATGTTGAATTCTGTTGGGTCTTGACCAATTGAAAGAACTGTTTCGGTCAAAACATAAGCAGCACATCTGTCAGTTACTTTTATCCTGTCGAGAGCCATAGCTAATTGCGGAGTTAAAACATTCTTGGTTGCTCTGCGTTGTTTCGGAAAGCTTGCCTCTTGCACAGCGCTTGTGGCTTGATCATGATCACATGTTGAGTCTGTATCGCTGCCGCTAGAAGATAATTCCAATCCTACTTTGCTGGAAGTTGCAATAGCGTCTTTCTCACATTGAATTTGCCGTTCTTTTTCAATCATTTGTCTTTTTAAAGATCGTTTTTGTATTGCTGTATTGTCGTTACTGGTATCAGTACATTAAATGTGTTAGAAGTATAGAAATAAATCAGTTTGGCGTAAATTTTTACCTTATATACATTTACCTCGCAATTAAATAGAAAAAAATGTGAATCTTTTCAGGAGTTAAGTTAACTGTAGCTAGACAGTAGACATTTTAGAGTGTTTTGAAAGAGGAGTAAAAGCATTACAACAACAACAACTATAGTAGGTTTGCAATTAGATGTTCAAAAGCTCTCAGCACATGTAATTCACTTCTGAGAAATTCCTAATTATCCCATATGAACAGCAATATCCAACCGTTTAAGCAAAACTTTGCTAAAAAATTAGTTTTTTTTCATTTTCTGCTAAATTTGTGGTTTTAAACAAAATTAAAAGCTATTCTATGTAAGTCCAGTGAATAACCATAATCATTCTACAAGTTTTGAGTGGTCAAACATGATTTAGGCTGTGTAGAAGAAACAATATGGCCGATTTAGCATTTTTGCCCCCTTGCGATATGCTGCGATGCCTCCCTAAAACTTCAACGTCGATGTGTAAGTTCTAAACTTTGTTCGAATCACTTCAAACTTTCATAAAATCATTTTCTCAGGCATAGGAAAAGAATTAGACGATTGGAGCATGACATTTCAAAATTTAAATTTTAAGGGCCACCCTAATACACAATCACTATTCTTGTTTTTACCATCTTCTTACTAATAGCTATTCTTACTATGCAAAAGCAATGCTAATGTGCAGACCTATTTGACTATTCGTGTATTGCAATTTCTACAGATCAGCTTGTATATTATGAAGAATTAGAGATGTACCGATGCCAATATTTTGGCCGATATCGATCACTTTTTTAGGCCGATACTTTAGTGTTACAAAAAGAAGCAATTTTGATATTTGCAAGGAATTATATCAAATATTAAATTTTACCTTATTTGCATAAAACTATTAAAAAAAGCTTTGAATTGGCATTATTTATTAAAGATTCAAGAATCCAATCTCAACCGCATTGTTGTATCATAATACAGACGAAGTCGGTTAATCGTATCACCTATTTACCAGACGTTTTGATACGATACTCGATTATTATATACGATTCATACGTTTAACAAATTTGCTAAAAAAAAGGTTTGTCCTGAACAGGCGTACTGTAATTGTTGAAAAGATGTCTGTGCTGACTAGGCTACAATGCACACTACAACTGGTAGCCTACTTCCTACAACTGTTTACAATTCTGGTTTAAACTTTAAAGAGTTTACTAGTTATATATGTGTTACGTAACACTATGCTGTATTGTCAGCGATGGTACCATGCACGATGGTACCAGCGTCCAGCGATGGTACCAGCATGCATGATCAAAGCATTTTTCTGCAAACTGCGGCAATCGGACTTCTTTTTTTTACCTCACCAATCTCTGACGTCACAACGCAAACTTTGACGGCTGAAGTTCTTTTTTCATGCGCACTATTTGTTTTACAATTTGGGTAGAGAGGTAACTTTTTTAAACCATAAACAGACATAACTAAGCAACAACACTACATTTAACATTATAAAAACAAAAAACAACAAGCGAACGTTTTCGGCTAGTCATATAGCCCTTTTCAAGCCTATAAGAAAAATACATTATTGAAAGAAATGCTAAAGAATCATATAGTATCACAGCAAAAAATATGGTCAAATCTAAACATTTGAGAAACTGCCTCGCTCACACAAAATGATAACTGAAAATTACACAGCGCAACGGGTCAAGTATTTCAGAGGTAAAATTAATTGATTGTTCAGACAAGGACTCAGGCAGATTACGCAAGAATGACAGAAGCACAAGAGATAGTGGCACAAAACAAAGTAATGCGAAAAGCACAAGACGTCATAATTTAATCAAAAAACTGTTAAAAGGTAAGAAGCTCCGCAAGCAAATAATTGCCTGTTGAGCCCTGGGTTTAAAGATTTGATGATCAATGCCTCATGAGTTTTGGTTTCGAATTCGGACAAACACTTACGTACAATTTTGAAAGACTGCAATGACGGTTTATTATTTGAGCACGATTGGCAGTTTCTAATATGGTCTTTAATTGCACTGTTTTTATTAAAATTAGCCATTGTTGTATCATAATACAGACGAAGTCGGTTAATCGTATCACCTATTTACCGTACTGTAATTGTTGAAAAGATGTCATCAAAAAAGACATTTTTATCAAATTGATGCATTTAGCCACAGAGGGCATGTTTCTATACAAAGATAAACTGTACAAGCAAATTGACGGAGTGGCTATGGGTTCGCCTCTGGGTCCCACTCTTGCCAATTTCTTTCTAGCCCACCTTGAAAATAAGATTTTTTCTGAAAATACTTCCCAATTCTTTCCCAAGCTTTACCTACGTTATATTGACGACATTTTTGCCATATTTGATGACGATAATTCTTGTTCACAGTTTCTTGAAGTACTCAATACGCAACATCCAAACATAAATTTTACTGTAGAAAAAGCCACGGAGACTATACCTTTTTTGGATGTAGAAATCAAAATAAATGGTAATGGATTTGATACTTGGGTCTGGCGTAAACCGACAAACACTAATCTTTTCCTTAATTTCAGCGCTGTTTGCCCGTCTAATTACAAATCTGCTTTGATCAAGTGCCTTATCTCGCGAGCTCGAGACATTTGCTCGAACAATGACTGTTTCAATAATGAAATTAATAAATTACGCTCATACTTTGGTGCTAATCATTATCCGACTTGGTTTTTTAATAAGGTTCTTAGAGGGTTTTTGAATTCGGTTTCCACTACGTCTCCAGTTGAGGAGCCTGATTTCAAAAACTTTCTAACAATCCCGTTTGTTGGCAAGGAATCCAAACGTTTTGCCACAAGTTTGTCCAGATTTATTGCATTGAAGTTCAACGTTAAGATTTTTCCCGTTTATAAAACATTTAAAGCTGGTTATTATTTTCAGTTAAAGTCCAAAACTCCTTTCCGCTTATGTTCTAACGTCGTGTATAAGTTCACTTGCTCGCATGATGCGAGATCGTCATACATTGGTATGACCACGCGACATTTGGTGACGAGAGTGGGAGAGCATTTGAATTTGGCTAATTTTAATAAAAACAGTGCAATTAAAGACCATATTAGAAACTGCCAATCGTGCTCAAATAATAAACCGTCATTGCAGTCTTTCAAAATTGTACGTAAGTGTTTGTCCGAATTCGAAACCAAAATTCATGAGGCATTGATCATCAAATCTTTAAACCCAGGGCTCAACAGGCAATTATTTGCTTGCGGAGCTTCTTACCTTTTAACAGTTTTTTGATTAAATTATGACGTCTTGTGCTTTTCGCATTACTTTGTTTTGTGCCACTATCTCTTGTGCTTCTGTCATTCTTGCGTAATCTGCCTGAGTCCTTGTCTGAACAATCAATTAATTTTACCTCTGAAATACTTGACCCGTTGCGCTGTGTAATTTTCAGTTATCATTTTGTGTGAGCGAGGCAGTTTCTCAAATGTTTAGATTTGACCATATTTTTTGCTGTGATACTATATGATTCTTTAGCATTTCTTTCAATAATGTATTTTTCTTGTAGGCTTGAAAAGGGCTATATGACTAGCCGAAAACGTTCGCTTGTTGTTTTTTGTTTTTATAATGTTAAATGTAGTGTTGTTGCTTAGACTATTTGTTTTGATAGGCAAAAGTTTTTTTCGCTGTCTTGTAAAATAATTAATTTGCAATGTTCTTCAACTGAACGAAACTGCACAAATGAAATTACGCACTACTGTACATTTCACAGCAGTAGGCAACTTTTATTCAGCAATTTAAAAAAAATTCTCCAAAGTTTTCTGGTTTAAACTTTTGGACATGCTTTCCAACACTTCCCTCTCAAGCTGAAATAATTTGTCCGCGTCCATTTCTTGGAAGGCCAGTCGCCTACGGATGACATCAAAAGGATTTAAACATTCTTTATTGGGAAGTGGGATTATTCCTTTTGTCTGCTCTTCTGTTTTAATGAAGCCCAGCTGTGCGAAAATTGGTTGTTTGCAGTGTGATGTCTTGCGCGTAAGATTATGGCCTGGGATTACAGACACTAGTCTTTGTTTTGATCGCTTGCGTCTGTCTCACCTTTGCTTTATTTTGCGTTTGAACATTGCAGACACAGTCTTCGAAATTAGCATATTTTTACTTCGGCAAAAACGTTGGCCGGGCCAAGCGGCAAAAGTTGAGATTGCCTCGGCAATTGCTGTGAACAGTTATTACGATAAAATTGTACCAAAACATGTAAACCGAGAAGCGAAAAATATGCTAGAGTAGACTATCACGACTGCATTGTTTGATTTGTTGTGATTTAATACCAAAAGTAGCGATAAAGCGAGCAACGCGATACACACGCTGTTACTGTAATTCACGTTAAATACCGGTAACTCATGGGAGGGGGAGTATTGGAGTACCGTACTGTAAGTTAATTTTGGGTTGATTCAACGTTCGAGTCAGCACAAATCAATTTAATTTTCCAGGCAGGTTATATTGCGTAACAACAATGCCCAATAAAAAATTTATGTTTTGTTTTACATTATTTCGACATCTAGCGACGTTGAATTATCATAAAATAACGTTAATTGCTCAATCAGGTACCGGTAACAAATTAATAGCTCCCTGCGAGAAAATCGGATTGGCATGTTTTGGCGAGTCCGATTTGGAGAGTTCCCTATTCGGAGACAGCCTTTTTCGGAGAGTTCCCTATTCGGAGATTTTTTGAATTTTTTTTTTGAAAATTATCGGTGGGTGGGTATCATAGCCTATTTATTATTGCCGTTTTTACATCGCCTACAACGTCGCTAAAAGTTGAAATCGTGCAGAGAAAATAGAAATAAAATGTTTGAACAATTAAATGAAAATTTGTCATGTCAGTTGAGTTGTTTTTATTTGTGGCCATCATATCAAAAACAATACACGTCAACATAGCAAAGATCGAGAAAAAGATAGACAAAACGCGAACGTTAAAACGTGCTTGTGATCGAAGTACAGCTACCGCAAAATGACTTCGGACCTTTTTGCGTAATGCAAATTTTACGCTTATAGGTTTTTAGCTGTGCGTTTTGTATGAGATCATATGACTAACAATAGGTCTTATGACTAACAATATGAAGATAATAGTCAATTACCAAAGCTGTGAAAAGCTTGTTTCAGTTTTTCTTTTCGGTCAAAAATCTTCAAATCTGCTGGAAACCATCACGATCCGGACAAGATCCGAACAATCCAGCACCGCCTCCAGAAGGACTTGGCATTGCCATGCCGCAAAGCTTCCAAGAAACCTCTCATCACTGAGCAAATGAAGCAAAAACGTCTTGCGTTTGCAACGAAGTTATATGCCCACTGTGCATTGCAGTGAAGGAGTGTAATGTTTTCAGATGAAAGCAACTTCCAAGATTTCTGGATGGGCTCCACCACAGTGAGGCACCCTAGATCATCTAATCGCTTTGATTCTTGCGATACCATTCCAACTGTCAAACATCCAGACTCGGTCATGGTGTGGAGAAGTTATTTTGATGATGAAGGAAGGACAGGCATGCATTTCTTGTAGAACAAAAACACGAATGTTGATGTTTACCAGGAAGTGTTGGAGGAGCACATGCTGATCTTCCAAATTCATGACTGCGAGGTCTTTATGCATGGTGGTACACCATGCCACAAAGATTAAGAAGTTTCTTAAGAACAACATTGGATTGATGTGCTTCAATGGCCTGGTAACAGTCCAGATTAGAATCTAATCGAAAATTGCTGGCAAATAATGAAAATAAAATGGCATAAAAGAAGACACCCAATCTGGACACACTCAAGATGGAGCTCAAAAACGTTTGGTGCAGGATATCGCCCGAAAATCTTTTGGAAGTTTAAGTGATACATGCCAAATCGCCTGCAATTGGTCATTAAAAACAAGGGCAATATGACAAAATATTAAGAAAAGTCGATGTTTTAAAAGATATTGTTGTATAGAAAATGTTTGTTTTTCTTGAAAATTTAAAAAGGTCCGAAGTCATTTTGCGGTAGCTGTAAGTGATTGAGTTGAAAGAAATTTGGCACGGCCGTAACACCTTCAGAAAAATTTAAGATATGAAGGGAAAATAAAAAAAAGAAGATGTTACAAAAAAAAATCATGTTTATGTCTATAAGTTAGTACTTTTGAATAGTTAAAATGATTGCCGCTGGTTTGGATCAACAAATGTGTGGCCTACAGCTTGGATTGAAAGGAAATTATCGGGTACCGTAGCCTAGTTATCCCAACCAGTAAAAATTTGTTCCAAGAACCCAGTTAGCCTAACAGTTCATTTTTACATTTTAGTAACAGAGAACTAAATGTGTGGCCTATCATTTTAACGTCGCTAAACGTTGAAATACCGTAGCCTAGTTATGCCTGCCAGCAGAAATTGCCGTTTCTACATCGTTTTAACGTGGCTAAACGCTGAAATCATGTAGGAAAGAGAACTTTAGCTGACTAGGATATTTCACAATATCGTTTCTTTTATAGTTAAAATTATCGAAGCTTTAGATGAGTGGGGTTTAGACCTAACCATTGAGATCTTAAAAATAAAAAGCGAATTCAATTTATTTTTGAACTATTAATGTTTGCTCAGATAAAATTGACGTGTATCCTGCATCGCCTTGTGCATGCAAACTTAGAATATATTAGAATCCTCAACTATTACAAAATTCTAAATCCAATGACGCCTTCTGTTTATTTATAGTAGAGAATTTTGTATTTTATTCCACAATATCGTTTCTTTTATAGTTGGAATTCTCGAAGCTTTAGATGAGAGGGGTTTAGACTTTAGACCTAACCACTGAGATCTTAAATCATATTTATGACACTGGAAAGACCCTAGAGATATGGTACGTTCCATATTCATAACGTAATCAAAGAAAACCGGAGCAACAGAATGCTCAGTTGCTCACTCCACAGAACAATTAGCCTTGTGAATCACCTAACAAACATCTTACTCCAAATCATGATGATGAGATTGTGACCAAAACTACAATCGGAAATTTCAACAGCACAGTTTTTATTTGTTCCAGACAAAGGGACCACAAAAAGGAATTTTTACATTAAAAATGATAACAGAGAGATGTATGTCCGATTCTTCTGTTTATTTAGAGAATTTTTTATTTTATTTCACAATAACGTTTCTTTTGCATTCTTGCATTTTATCCAGTGTTTACCTTTGAGTGCCTTCCCAGACGGCAAAATCCGTCATTTTTACATTGATTCAACGTCTGCAGACGTTCGAATCAATATAAAAATGACGAATTTTGTAGTCTGGGTTTGTTCAAAATATGTGTTTTACATCAAAACAACAGTTTTCATGATTAACAATAGGGGTTACTGAGATAAAGTCTCAGCGAAAACGTGTCAACTAAAAAAAGACAGTTGCCAAATAGCGTTTGCCATTAAAGATGAAGTTAAAACCTAAGTGGCAGTTTAGAGTAAACCTATAATTTTTAAATAATTAATTTTTAAAATTAATAATAATTAACAATAATTTAAAAAGAAATTTCAAAAAATCTCTGAATAGGGAACTCTCCGAAAAAGGCTGTCTCCGAATAGGGAACTCTCCGAATCAGACTCTCCTAATCGGACTCGCCGAATCGGACTCGCCGAATAGTAGCAGACACCGAGAAGATTGCCTAGATTTACGCATAAGCTAACATAATTTTGGCACAATTTCGACACTGCGAAAACAAAAAGTCTGTTTGATAAGGAGCAAGTCCGTAGTCAGATGCTGTATCAGCTGAACGAGATATTGGAAAGCGAGGCGCAATGAAGAGTAGATGCTTACAATAATTTGATGTCAACTGGCGTTAAATCAATGTAAATAGGGTGATATTTCTATAAAAGATTCAATTCTCCCAGCTGGGCGCATGTCTAAGCGCTGGTGAAGTAGGAAGTGACCCAAATAAAACATCCAGCAATAATAAGATTGAATCAACATCCTAGTCTGGTGTAGTCTAAGAAACATTTTTTTTTAAATGTTGTGGTCCTTACAAGCGCTTGTGTGGCTTCGGCATTTTTATTGCCGATGTTAACGCGCCATTCATACATCTGCGTCGGCAATTGCCTAGGCTAGCTTCGAAGACTGAGGAGACAATTATGCTAAGCAAAAAAGAGACATTCTATTTTCGCTTATGGATTTCGTTTGTAATGAAATAAAATGCCATCGTGATTGAGGACTGGGGTATAAGGGAAGAAACATTAGTCTACATCATAATTGGGGTTTCTGAAAAATTAATACACGGTTTGCGCAATTGCGCAAACTCTCCAAATATGCTATCATAATTGATAAGATGTGAAATGTGAACCAAGTCACTTGTGTAGTCATACAAAAACTATTCTACAAGTAATGTGCAACCTAAGGGCGCTTGTCGTTTGGTTGAGAAGCTTTTGCCAAGCCAAGACTACCCAGGTAGCAAAAATGTATAATTTTACATTGTTTTAAGCTGGGTTTAGACTACGTGCGTTTTACGTGCGGTTTTGTTGCGTTGCGATTTACGTGCGTGTTGTCTCAAACAGCTCGCGTTTACACTACTTGCGGTTTTCATGCGTCCAGTGTTACGTCATTTTGAAAATATAGGTTATTCCCCTACATTGATGTCAATCAGCTGATCTACTTGACATCACTTCAGTTCTGTCAATGCGATCATTGCAAATCGTAATACATGTTGAGTTTTACTTCCTCTGCACAAATGACTTTCACAGAAAGAAACAAGCTCATAACACAAGTAATTGAACTCTAGACTACACTAGCTATTAGCACACAATGATATCAAAGTAGAACACTTTTGAGGGTCATATATTGCGAGTGGAAAAGCCAAAAAAAAATTACTTATCAATATGGAGTGCAGAGTGGCATCCAGGTTTTTCAAACCATCCAGAATTTTAAAGCAATGCCAGATACATTTAATTACACCGAGTGGGTTCTTGTGTTAAAATAAACTTTGTTACATGTGGACCAACACCAAGAGTGTATCACTGGAATTTTTAGACAGGCTATGTTTTTAGAATAACCTTGGATTCTAAACTTATGTTTAGCAAACACTTCGAAAACTAAACTGTCTATTTCTGGGCTATATAATATATTTTTTGATTAGATTGACCTTGCATTCCAACCATTTTACCCCTGACCTTGGTATCTTTGTTCAACAACCTTGCTTGTTTTATAACCTTCGAGGAATAACTTTGAATTCTTTGTTGGCTTTTTAGTAGATTGGTTTGTTTATTTAAATGTTAAAAGTTAAAACTATACCACAAGTCTACTGCTAAAAATTGCTTTCCTACTTTGCACTCAGCATAAAGAGCACTAAAAATGCCGGCAATGTAAACCACTGAGCAATGCAATTGTATATTTGTGTAAATATACACTATACAATACAGGGTGTATGAGACCTCACAGATCACTACCATTTGTGACGGACTAAATTTTCTGATATTATGACAGGCTATAGTTTAATAGCTGTTTATTTTCTGCTTTCATAAAATATTAATAGGCTAAAACAAAAAAAACTGAATGCAATTCAACTTTATTTGTCACCAGCGAATCAAAACAAAACATAGTATTTTTGCATGTTAGCAGTTTTCTGTATTATATACTTGTTTATAGGCTATGCACAAATAATGAAAAAAGTAGATGCTACAAATTTGGTAGAAGCAAATAAAATAGCACTAACAGAATTAAAAAGGTTGCAAAGTCACAACAATGACAAATATGGACAAAGAATTCTTTGTAATAGCAATGTTGATAATAATAAACCACCATTATAGTTGACAATTTTTGGCTGTTTATCAACAAATCTATAGGCCAGCAATGGCAGTTATTCATCACAACAAATAATTTTCAGTAAACAAATTTTCTTGTATTAATCTGCCTAATGATGGCAATTACAATATTCTATATTGACATGTTTGTGTCACACATGTATGGAATAATGTCAGGTAATATTATACTTTTGTCAAATCAATTGTAATGCCTAAGAACACATACTATAACATGATATGTTATGTGTGTGTTCTAACCACCAAATTCCTTTAAGGGTGATTGTAATGAAATGCACAGCCAAAGTAATCATAAGAACAAATGACTTCAGAATAATTAATTTTAAAAGTGATTGTAATAAAACACATAGTCAAAGTAACCATAAAAACCCATAACTTCAAAACTGAAATACAAAAACAAAATGAAATAGGCTATAAGCAAATGTACACCTCAAGTCTACATGTATACTTTTGAAATATTGTATCATACTAGAGTAGGTGTAATGTATTAATTCTGATATAGTACATATATGTCTATGACAGTACAATGATTATGCAGTTCAAATTCTTTATCATGGACTTTATATTGATGTAGAAAGTGCAAGACTTCAAATTTCAACAGCAGAAGAATCATCATGAGTCCGATAAGACCACAAACATATCTGCAAAACAAATGAAATTACAATCAACGAAGATACACACAAATGCAGTTTTTATGTTCATAGCAATATGTGACTGAGAGACATAGCCTATAAACCTCTGAGAAGGAATATTACTTTATTTTGTCTACAAAGAACAATGGACAAGCCAAAATAGTGTTCGCACTGTTTGGTAATAATGGCAATTGTATCAACTATCAGCTACACTTTGTTTTTATGCAGTATGCTCAAGATATGCATTTGAAATAAGATCATAATTGTATGAGGTTCTGGGGCCGAAATATCATCCTACAACAAACCAATATAAACTAGGTTGTATAATATAATTAGGAACGGCATAGCAGTAATCTACAAACACATTGCTCACTCAACTAGTTGACAATTAATTTGGCCTATTTCAATGTATGAGGTGAAATGTGCCATGTAGGCCTACACTATAAGGGAAGTTTGGACAACATTAGCAAATTTTCAAAACTCTATTGAAAGCCAACACAGCACTATACAAACCTTCAAAACACCAGTCACTCTTTGTGGCCATGATAAAAAATAAAATGTTTAAAACAAAGCTTCAATTTAAAATCAAGATTTGTGATACAAACTTCTATAGAAGTCCAGTTTTAATGAACTTGGTCAAATATAAAGTGTGTGTCTTAATACAAAATATACATTATTAGGCCTTAAAGTGCATGAAACGACACCAAAGCAAGGTAAACTTTTATGGGGGGCAAGCATCTCAGAACTTTTGCGTTGTCTATGTTGTATTACAAATTTTCATTTGTTTTAAACTTTGGTGTCCCCCCAAATATTTTTATAGATCTCCCACTGGACATAACTAGCATGTTTGCGATGACTTTTAAATGTTAAATATGCCTTCAATTGAATTCATTTTTCTTTGTTGAAACGCAAATCAAGCAATATTGTGTCAAAAAAAGCCTCTACAAGTACCGGCATGCGAAACTACCAGGAATAACCTATCAAGGATTTTTCAGTCAGAGGATAATAAAGATTCAACAACCAAACAGCAATAAAGCCAGCAAAAAGAAAAGGTGGCAAAACCATAATGGTTTAAGTGAAATAATCAGCACTTCCAAATATAGAATAGGTAGGCTATTTGGTATGATCATTAGCTTCATACTTTAAAATAACATTTAGGTAGTAGGAACTTGATAGTCAACTAGTCATTTTACTCACCTTCTGGTTATGGTAGCCTCTCATAATGACATAAGCATGGTGATCACTGGTTGATTTTACTTCAAAACTTTCATAATCATAGCCTAGATTTTTTTATGTGTAACAATCTATCGAAAATAAAGTTCAAAACGGTGGCCTAAACCTTGAAGAATGAAAAATAAATTAAGTTTGACCAAGAAAAACACTACTGAGAGGCATCTATCTTGCTTAAAAATACAATAAAACCCTTTCAAAAAGTCTAAACTTCAGCAAAATCTGCCCAACAAGTCACTTTTGATGT
This sequence comes from Aplidium turbinatum, assembly GCF_918807975.1. Lineage (NCBI taxonomy): Eukaryota > Metazoa > Chordata > Ascidiacea > Aplousobranchia > Polyclinidae > Aplidium > Aplidium turbinatum. Next base: position 1,133,549 of record NC_137486.1, read on the forward strand.
AAAAAGCAATTTTACTATCAATACTTCACAAAAAACTAACCTACCTCGGTGTTTTTTTGCAAAACTACCTAGACTGACTTAACAAATACGCGACCTAGGATTCGTTGCGACAGCTTCAGCTTCCACTCAGTTCGGATCGCTTGCGACGGCTTGCGATTGTCGGAGTGCTTACGCACAGAAAACGCATGTAGTCTAAACCCAGCTTTAACGTAGCTAAACGTTTAAAAAACCCATGTAACTTGGTTGTTTTAGTAGGCTTAAGCTGGTTCTATCAGTTTGTGATTTAATTTCCACCTTTCCTTGTAATACACTTATCAACTTAAACAATGTCATGGCAGAGTAAGTAAGCGTGGCAGAGCTAATAGACTCAAAATGAAAGTAATGGGACTACAAATCCTCACTAAACCAACCAATAAATGGTCTTGTTGCACCTAAAATGACAACCTTATCTTTTACTAATCTCTGGAGCTGATGTAAACCTTAAAAATCATGTCGACTTATTCTTGATGCCTGCCCTTATCGAAAATTGTTCTTTATAATACCGCTTTAAAGGTGGGTTACGACTATGAACAAAAGAATAAATTTTAAACTTCAATTTGTATTGAAAATACCTGACGTAATGTCTTCTAACCTTATCACATATTTCTTCATTACGTAATGTCTTATAAGAATGAATTGCAAGCGAGTCAATTCACTAAAAAGGAGAGCAATGGGCCCACGAATCCTCATTGAACCAATCAGTAAAAAGTCTTGCTGTGCCTATTGATCTCTGGAGCTGAAATAAACCGTTTTAAAAATATGGACATTTGATATGGGATTTGACTACATATATTACATATCAATTTTAAAGTGGATATTTTGTTCCACTGAACTTCAAAGTCAAAACGTATTTGTTCACCACCACCAAACCACTTGTGACGATCAAATTTGTTAATTCATTATCAATCTTCGAAATTTGCAATTGCCGACACGGATGCATGAATGGCGCATTAGCGTCGGGAATAAAAATGCCGAAACCACACGAGCGCTTGTAAGGACCACAAGATTAAAAAAAAAAAATTTAATTACAAACAATTTTGGACATACAGTATTACTCATAAAATGGCCGATATATCGATACATCTCTACATGTCAAATTGACGGTGTCAACGTACAACACTGCAAATAAATAATGAAAAAAAAGTCACATAACTGATTAACTTCCACCGAGTGAGGTCGTGTGGCTTATTGCGTCACAATGCTCTGGGAAGGAGTCAGAAAATTTCTACACTAACGCTACTATTTTCTGCTGTGCAAAGTTTCACAGGCTTTTTTCTTTAAGTTTATTTTTGCGTGTCATGTGAGCGAAAGTGAATTTTTTTTGGGTTTTTTCTTTCTTACTGTAAAACCAAAACTTAACAAATTTTGTTGCATCTTGCTGTAATAGCCTACTCGTATAATATAATTTAGTAACCAACCTTGCCGTATCATTAGTACTCGGAGATCAAAGCCAGACATTGTGACGTAAAACTTGAACTAAATTCCGCGTGATTGGTGTAGAAGTACCTGCACTCCTATCGATTCTTAGCAAAGAATTCACCTTTTTTACGCTGATTCAATGTCATGAATCGTTGAAGCAACGTAAAAATCGAAAGTTTTCCTCCTTGAATGGAAGCTAAGGGATACATTATTCACATTGTCTAGATGCGCGCTAGAATGCGCTGGAAAATATATTATTGCAACAATTGTTCGTGCTATGCAATGACGATTTGTATCGCTAGTTCCTGTGTTATTTCTCGATGGACAAATATGACCGATCTAGATGGTACTTCCCGCTGACATCACATGCTGCGACGGCGGACATGTCCGATGTCCAACGTGAATTTCGAGGCCTGAGCTTACATTATAAAGCTTGGCGATATACAATGTCATTTAGACGCAAACAAACATCAATGCTGACAAACAAACATCAGCATTTTGAATGTAAGCAATCAGTCGGCTAGAAAGTTTGCCCCCCCGGCAATTTTCAAAACCCGGCGCCTATGCATCTTTATGTAGAATTTTATGTTGTTATGTTTTGATTCAGGTAACCGGACAATTTGGAGTGAATGTTCAATGTGCCCAGCCGGATTTCGAACAAATAGCCGGAAACAATGTGAAGAATGTTCTGTTGTCCCATCGCTATATCAATGGATGTATCTTGGTTTTATGGCAATGCTTCCTCTATGCTTAAACTGGATTTACATTTTTTATTATCATCAGTCATGGCAGTATGTGTTGTAAAATTTACAGTCTACAGATTAATATTTTTTGTTAGTTTAAATTTTTTTAAATTAATATTCCTGTTTTGAAATGACATGATGCAATAGCCTAAGTCTTAAAGTTCTGGTGGAACACCTCATTTGGGCACATGCAAAATAAGTACACTCACTTTGTCACCATTTAATTTAGTTCTAGTGATGAATGATGATGCAGCAGCAATATCTTGGCCGTATGTTGGCTAGAGAAGTGCAATCCCAGCCAGAAGCTGAATCTTCCAGCTTTGATAATATCTTCTTTATAGATTGCACTGAGAAACACAATTTTTGGTGACTGATCTAACAGTTGTTTTTAGCTAATTTTGGGACGCTGAATCATTTTTTTGAATCACGTCATTTTTGAGCTAACGATCTATCATTTTGTTTCATAACCCACAAAAGTACAACTTTTTAAACATCTGCACTATAAAACGTTTTAAGCCTTACATGCAGTAGAAAGTCCTTCAGTGGTTTTTAAACTGAAACATTTGTACAACTATTCTCTGCTATATTAAATGGATTTTGCTTTTGCAGGCCAATATAAATGCAAGATTTAGGCAAAAATTTACCCTTGTGCAGTAGCCTATTTTTTCTGGCTTGCTCAAGCTGTAGACAGTCTTGCTTAATACTCCAGCAATAGTCAGCCACCATAATTATGTAAATCTTATCTTTCCTGATAGGGATACTTTTACTCTATCACCTTTAAATCTCTGTGGAGTCTTTTTCAAACACATCAAGGTTTTTCGGAAAACTAGCAAGCTGGCTATGCTAAAAATAAATCTTTACCCAATACCCATGCTATTCTTGAGGCGATGTGACCTTCAAACAATTTCATGTAATCCTCTACACAGGTCTCAAGATAGCCCTTGACAAGGTTCTTACATGATAATCAAGTTTTTGTTTCCAGTTTTGACATTTTTTCTATTAAAAGTTTATCTTTGATTGGCTGTCAAATTTGTGGACAAGTATCTACCAAAATGAGGTAGGCCTATTTTAAACAATTGCCATAAGTTGACAAATGACAATACTTTAATAAGTGGGTAAATAATTTTTTTCTCCTATCCATCCAATATCTAGTAATCTTTCTCTCTGCTATTCCACATACACAGATATAGACCGGGAGCCCGCGACGTCCACCCTAGGTGAAAAAGTTACCAATTTCTATTCATACAGCGATGTCCGGTGGTATGTGAGTACTCATAATCTGGAAGTCTGCCGGGCCGCCAGTGGTGGGTATGGGAATGGGGGGCATTTTTCATGGCCCAAAAAATGCGCTAGGTCAGCTGAAATAGTTACCGCTTGAAACTTAGTTGGTTGTAAAGTAGATTGTTTCTAGATGATTGTCTGGTATGTGACAGACATTTTCGGTGGTGGGGGGGGCTCTGACAGACAAGTTTTGTACCCCCCAAAATTTGCGCTAGGTCAGCTGAAAAAGTTACCGGATAAAACCAACTGATTATTAATCTGTGAGTGTTAAGCTTCACAAAAATATATGTGACAGACAAATTTGGTGGTGGGTGTCCCCTGACAGACGACCTAAAGTAGGTGACCCCCTTAACTGAGCTAGGTCAGCTGAAATAGTTACCGGATAAAACCAACTGATTATTAATGTGTGAGTGTTAAGCTTTACAAAAATGTATGTGACAGACAAATTTGGTGGTGGGTGTCCCCTGACAGACGACCTGAAGTAGGTGACCCCCCTAACTTGAGCTAGGTCAGCTGAAATAGTTACCGGATAAAACCAATTGAAAATTAATGTGTGAGTGTGAAGCTTCACAAAAATGTATGTGACAGACAAATTTGGTGGTGAGTGTTCCCTGACAGACGACCTGAAGTAGGTCTAGGTAACCCCTTCCCTTTTTGAGCTAAATCAATGACAGGAGTTACCGCTAAAAAAAACTTGAAGAAGTGTTTTGTTTTATGTGTGCACAACAGAAAATAAGTATTACGTATAACAAGCAATGTAACTACTAATGGAATACCAGAATAGAAATGATGCAAATTGAGCAAGCACCCAATTTGGGTTAGGGTTAGTTAGATCTATAATAACAATCACTGTTAAGGGTAGCCTATTAATACTTGAAAAGTTTTTGTCTGAACTTTTCGTCAACACTGAACAGTCTAGCCTATATAAGAAAAAATGTTTGGCAATGGTGGTGAGTCATTGACTGAAAAAATAATTCCAAGTAAGATTCATCTTCCGAGTCGAAATCTACGCTCCACTGTTCATCACAACTCTCAATGTTATCCTCAGCACTTCTTTCCTCCGATTTAGCCTACTAAATAGCTCAGATGGTATAGCTGCGCCTTCAAACCAGCTTGGAATGATAACTTCATTTGCTTTCGACCAGCCATAATAGTGACATTTGCTCGTTTTCTTTAACAAATTCTGTGATTGCGTAATTGTTTCGCGGCATGCCGGCATCTTCGGCTTGTTCTAAGCCTGCAAGATATCTTAACTCTGTTACAGAAGCAGGTCTCTGTGTAACTGTGACACAACATCTTTTTATGGCACTTTTTGAGTTCCTAAAGCCAATTATTCCTTTTAGCTGCGACGCAGCGTCTCTATTCGCAGTTTGCTCTAAAGACAGGTCGACTGCCGTCCTAGAGTAATCCTTTTTGGTACGCCTAACTAAGAAAGCACAATTATCCAGTATAGCCCTCAGTTTCGGATCCGCGTTTTTTAGTTTGTTGTAAAACAACGATCCCCATCTTGCATAATTTGGACGATTCAGAGCGAAATATATTTCTAAAAGTATTGGTTCAATAACCATGTAACCACTTACGTCGTTCATCCTGACGCATCTCTGCACTTCTCGATAGAGTCGGTTTATTAAGAACACGTATAGTGTCCAGAACTGACAGGTTTCACCAAACACTCCATTCATGGACCTGTTAAAGCATTCTTCATACTTCTTCCGATGTTCGGTGACGACCGGATTGGCCAACAGGCCAAGCATACTTTTACTTTATCAGGGTCAGTTGGAATAGTGGACATGACTTGCTGGAAGTTGTCAATTTCATCTGCATCTAAAGTTGTCAAGAATCGATCGTATAGCTTTCTTTCCATGACCTTGGCTGTAATTTCGTGCACACGAGTACAGTACACCTGTTGTAAAATTTCCTATAATGAACCCTTGTAATAATCCCTCGGCAAGGATCTTTGACTCCGACAATATGGACTCTATCCCGCAATCATTTATGAAGGTTCCTTTTGCTCCGAAAAATGCAAGATCCATGTGGAAATTCCCAAGCATAATGAGGAGATTGTTAAAAAGAGGGGCTTCAATGGCTTGAATAAAGTAGGCTTTTTGTGCAACCAGGGGTGTGCAACAGCTACGTCATACGTCACCACGGCATATTATTGATGAGTTTCAGTTGCAACCTTCATGGTTCTAACCAGTAACCAGTGTTTCTTTAACAACGTTATTGTTAGTTGGTGATCTTGTTATTGAGTCCATGTAACATATTCGCTGTAGCTGTAGGCAATCCACTCTATATTTGCTCATGAAACCAGCATAGAGTGGAGTTGCAAAATCTCTACTTTTGCTGAACCAATACATATCTAGCGGCTTCATTTTGCATGTTAAGATGGACTCTTTATCCATTATTTCCTGAATATGATCAGATGCTTCTCTCCCACGGAACGTGATTCTTACTTTCTTCCTGTGCTAAAGCGGAGTGTGCAAATTCCGGCTCTAAACTTTTTACATCATTGTAGTTAATTGTGTGGCCTTTCCTGTTAGGTATCTGCAAAGTTAACTTGGAACCTGTCATTGCTCCTAAACCAAGTATTGTGTGCTTCCATGGCTTTACATGACCTCGACTGACGTTATACACAGCATCTGACTACATTGATTCTACTTTTCTTTCCATTGCGTCTGTGCGAGAATCACTGAATTTGGATTTCAACCCGCATAATAGTGGGATATAGAAGAGTTGCAATCATTCGGGAAGTTTTGGGACCATATCCTTCAAGATATCTATGATTGTTGGATTTGGGGTTTTGGTTTTGAGTAGCGCGTAAGTTCAATATTTCATCTCGTAAGAGAAGTGCCACTGCTCGAATCTGATCATCTTGATTGGCACTATAATCGCCTATCAGAGCATATTTTTCTTCTTGGGCGGAGAGAAGTGAGGTGTAAATAAAATTGCCTACTTATTGTTTGTGCTTTACCAAACTTATGAGAAATTTTCCTCACAAGGTTCTTTGTGGTATTGGTGAAGGAAGTGAGTTTGGCGAGATGAAATATTCCAGTTTGTGGTGGTTTAGGGATTGCTTTTAGTCTCTCTATCAAAATGAACCCGGCAAAACTTGTGATACTCTGCTTCTAAGGCAATTAAGTCCACACCACTACGAATTAGCGATTTAATCCTTTCGTTTTTAGAAAACACTGCTCTTGACTTAAATGATTCGCATCCATCCATCGTTGAGACCTCAACGGTATTTTATTTTTTTGTATTTTGCTTACGGCCGCAAAATATACAGGATCCTTTCAATAAACCTATTTTGTCTGACTTAAGGAGCGAGCTTCTGCATCTTGTTTCAACTTTAGCGACTTTAGCAGAAGATAAAGCAACTGCCTCAGGTTGAAATGTTCTTTTAACTGCTGTAGCCTACAGGTAAACTTTTTGTGACATGGCTGATGATAGACACCTGTGGGTAACGCAGAGGAACTTGTCTGAATGATTTTACGTGTGGTGACAGAAAAGCAATCGGATGATAATAATTGTAGTCGAATGCTGGCAATGTTTTTCCATGAAGTCCTGATTGTTACATTCCAAACTTTACATTTTGCATCGCCTGCAGTCGTGCTTCAGCAAATAAAACATAGTTGTGAGCCTAAAGAGTTTGACGTACGTCAACCTAAAGTTAAATTAGCAACATGTTGGTTACTAATCTATAGTTTTGCGTTGCAAATCGCGATATACAGTAATTGTATACGAGTTAATCTCATGTCAAGTGCTTCCATATCGCGTACGAAATACCATTCTTTATCATGATAGTTACTATACGGTACCTTAGTCGCACTCGCATCCTCATCGGTTCGCGGAGTTATGATGATTGTAGGCAACTGATCAAAGACACACTCCTCCATTTGGTAATTGTTTGTCTGTAAAATATCACTCCGAAATTCGGACATTCTTTTGAAGTCTGTCCAGTTAAGTTACTGCTGCTTTTCCAACATGTTTGTTACTAAAAATCAGGGACCTGCTAAAAATCTTGCTTATCTTTTGAGTAACTCCTAGAATTATGGCTACGGTAAATAAAACCTTGGTGTGATAGGCGAAACATTACTGGCTTGAAAATAATAAAGTAGCCAAGTCACCTGATAATTCTTGTAAAGTTAGAGTAGCCTACCTATTGCAGACATTACCTGGGCAGTGGGCATTACCAGACATGCAGTACGGTAAATCAAACTATAGGAGCAAATAGTTGCAATACTTGTATTGGCTAATAACGTACACTAATTACTCCCAGACAGCACATCAACCGTTTTTTTTTTATTGATTCAACGTCTGCAGATGTTGAATTGATGTAAAAAACGGTTGATTTGCTGTCAATGTTTTTTCGAAAGGATGTTTTTTACACTGTTTTTGTATCATATTCTTCAACTTAGCCTACTAATATTTATCCATACTCGTTAGATCGCTGATTTGTTGCGTAGCTTAAACTAAATTGTCACTGACTGCCTCTTTAAAAAGTCTTGTTCATGGAATAAAGGTTTGGAGGAATAAAAAACGTAGAGTACATGATTATTTATCATTGTGATGTCATATACAGCAGTAGCTTATTGTAAGGAGTTTCGAAAAAAGTGTTATCACATAGCTAAATGGTTAGGGTATAGTCAGATGATCAAGCGCTTTAAGGAGTGAATTGTTAGTAATCATCGTTCTTAGTGAATTGTTAGTAATGTTCTTAGAATTGTTCGTTGCCCACTGTGACACAAAAGCAAATGATTCCTTTCAAACTGATTTAACAGCTTGCACTTGGGCTGTAAAATTCCAATCACAAAACTCGCTAAAAGTAAGCCAACCGTATTTCTCTATTTCAGAGAGCAAATCAACCCTTTTTTAAATTGATTCAACGTCGAACCAATTGAACCAATGTAGAAAACGGTTGATTTACTGGCTGAGATTGTAGTGAGCCAAGCAGATGCAAAAACGCTTGATAAAGTTCCTTGCACTGAAACTATTTTTATTTGTGTAGACAAATGAAGTAGATAAATCACGTTCTGTTACTTAGTATACCGTACTTCAAAAGCACAGCTAACAAATCTCTCCTATAAATCGACTTAGTGCAAACCTGGGGGTTACCCAGGCCTATTTCAGGTCGTCTGTCAAGGAACACCCACCACCAAATTTGTCTGTCACATACATTTTTGTGAAGCTTAACACTCACACATTAATTTTCAATTGGTTTTATCCGGTAACTATTTCAGCTGACCTAGCTCAAGTTAGGGGGGTCACCTACTTCAGGTCGTCTGTCAGGGGACACCCACCACCAAATTTTTCTGTCACATATATTTTTGTAAAGCTTAACACTCACACATTAATAATCAGTTGGTTTTATCCGGTAACTATTTCAGCTGACCTAGCACAGTTAGGGGGGTCACCTACTTTAGGTCGTCTGTCAGGGGACACCCACCACCAAATTTGTCTGTCACATATATTTTTGTGAAGCTTAACACTCACAGATTAATAATCAGTTGGTTTTATCCGGTAATTATTTCAGCTGACCTAGCGCAAATTTTGGGGGGTATAAAACTTGTCTGTCAGAGCCCCCCCACCACCGAAAATGTCTGTCACATACCAGACAATCATCTAGAAACAATTTACTTTACAACCAACTAAGTTTCAAGCGGTAACTATTTCAGCTGACCTAGCGCATTTTTTGGGCCATGAAAAACGCCCCCCATTCCCATACCCACCACCGGCGGCCCGGCAGACTTCCAGATTATGAGTACCCACATACCACCGGACATCGCTGTATGAATAGAAATTGGTAACTTTTTCACCTAGGGTGGACGTCGCGGGCTCCCGGTCTAATAGTAGAGATACTACTTCGTGTATCCCTGCTGCTGCTGACTAAGAAGGACACATATGATATTAAGATCAAACTAATTTATTCTATTACATTAATTCTATAATTATATATTTAATTAATTAATTAAATCAATTTAATTTAATTTGCTCTGCTTTGCCTTTTTGCTAGCATTGACCACTTTTTGTAGTATTAATAGTTTTTGTTGTTTTAATTAATTAATTAATTATTTAACTGATTCTATTTGAATAAGGGCCTTCTGATGATCCCCTTTTAGAGTGAAACAGCCTGTAAAGGTTTTAGACAATAGTAACTATATTTGATATAAGATCATCACAAATGTGTTTGTGATAATACTTCTAAAATTCAATGACTTGTTATGTTTTCGTATTCTTTACGAAGACTAATTGTATGTTCAATTGGGACCACACCATATAAATTGCCAATATGGAGGAGGACGCAGCTTTAGCTCCCCTTATGGTTATGAACAATCGCTGTTCAGTTGAGTTGTAGATCGGTATCCCCAACTCCTCCAGTAAACTATGTATGTCATACATAAAGCAGGGGTCGATCTTAACTTTTTTTTTCACTAGCCTACCGGACTAGTTGCTCCCCGTTTTCACTAGCCCGCACAATTTTTCACTAGTCAGACCAGTTTACTGACTTTTCACTTGTCTGATGACGCATTAAGATAAGTGTTTTGGCTTAGACTGAAACTATCTGAAGTAAAGGCTTTCAGATTTCAGTACGCACAAAAACGCCTTCTCGTACTACAGACGCAAACAATGCAATTTTAAAACATCAAAAATAAATGTGGCATGCGGTGTGTGCTTAATATTTATTTATGTTGTAATAATACATTGTGTGCATCTTTAGTACGAGATAACAAGCCGCTCGCCAGGGTGGTACAATACATAATATTCGTTCACTGTGAAAAGAAATGGACTATTGGATGGATTGCGTTTGGTTTGGCCTCTACCGTCAGACCTGTCTGGCTTGTTGGGTCAGCATAACTCTTTAGGTCACGGAGGCACACGTGCTCTTCAACTACGACAAGGTAGCAATCCAAAGAAGATAGAAAAAACGAAACAAAAGTCACATGAAATATTGTTTGTAAAAATGTTCAAGCTTGGGGATTAGGGTGGCTCATTTTCCTTGATGTTCTTTAAAATTTTTGTCAGTTTGGAATAATGTTCCATTTTGCTCACTAATATTTGCAAACCAAAAATTTTTGTTGGGTTTTGACCTTTGACCCTGGTTCACTCAAGGAGAAATTCTAAATTTTTCTGAAAAATTAGTAAATTTCGAAGTGGTTTAGCAGTATCTGAACAGGGGATTTCTCAAAATTTGACCACGTGATTTTGACGTCACTTCCCCTGTTAATTTCCACGTGGAACATCTTCACCCTGCTCCAAGTCTGAGAGTCATTAATAGTGCATGCTTTTAGTATCCTTTTAGTTCATTTTACAGCCTTTTCGCGGTCAGTGAATCTATAATCACAGACCAACAAAAAAATTTGGGCACAAAAGGAGAGAGTTATTTTAAAGCATGTCAGGGCCCCTGATTCCGAAAATGCACTTAGTTTTTTCGAATTGGTTCTAGTTTTCGAGATATTCGACAATGAAAATATTTTTGAAATTGTTACTCAAAACCTTTCAATTAAAAAATTACTTATTTTCAGCCCTGTTTGCTATTATGATGTCATAATTGCATTTGTCTAGTTCAATTAGTTGATATGGTATGAAAGTTCAAAACGCAAGCAAGGGTTGAAATGAACTGTGATTAACGTAAGGGAAACATGAATACTCAATGACAACAGTTATAAATTAGTAGGCCTACATCACATGAAAAATAGCCCGAAATGTGTTTGGGAATGCAGCCTTATACTGAAAAGGTAGGCCTACTGAAATGGATACTTGTACAAATGAAATTTTACTCTAAGCCTTTGCTAAGGCCAAGTCTTTGCTGCAAGACGTTTTTTTTTCTGGTCTATTAGGCTAATAAGTGACATATAGGCTAGTAAAATATGCCTTTGACAAGTAGGATGCTGTACAAACAATCCAGATATATTTTACTGCATGAGGCAACGCATAGGAGTAACGCATTCTACGATAGATACAGCGCTATATAAAAACAAGCATTATTATTACTTTGACATGAAGCTGGGTGATCCAAGATAAGTCCTGGGTTCCTCCTAAAGTATGCAAACATTGCACTCAAACCCGTTTTTGATGGGCTTAAAGCTAAGAAGAAGTTCAGAGTGCCATGGCATAAAGAGAGCCGTGGAATCACCATGAAAATTGATACTTCTGCACGGTGACCATGTTCGAAGGAAGTTGGAACATCATGGAGTGTGCAAGGCAGCCATTGCGTGGACGATTTGCTTGAAACAATAGGAAAACGGGCATGACTGAGAGTAACCTCAATACCTTCAGCAATGTTTCAGAGCAAGGTCAACCTTTTTTCTCAAAACCATTTCTACCACCTACTGTAGTAGTAAAAGATTTACTTATCAAAAGTGGTAGCTGGAATCTTGGCTCATCTCGATCAACGTGACATTCTTGACTCCAAGGCCAAGATTACGTTCTTCGCAACAAGGATAAAAATCTAAGCAGCTACTTTACTGAAGAACATAACTTTGTATTCTGTAATTACATATATCGCCTTCATACCTTGATGGGTGTTGCTCAGTAGGCCTACCATAATAAAGAGTTGTGTTTGTTCATCGATAGCTTTGTTTTGCTTATTTGTCTAGTTTGTTAAGCAAAACAATGTATACCGTAAAACGCCCTAACTTTAGACGGGACCCTAACTTTAGCCGAAACCGGATTTGTGATGTCAAAGGGTACTGGAGCAAAACTGCTTTGCTTATCACATTCATATAGGATATACACTAGAGTGGTTCAAAAAAATACAATTTTCTCAGAATCTTCCTCCACAAGGCTTAAAATGTGCCATTTCCCCATGGAAGTGCCCTTGCAAAAAATTAGACTGATTGGAAGTCGTTTAAAGGTCAATCAGATTTTCACTTTTTTACCACATTCTGCCTATGTCAAACCCTATCGCACACAGGCCGATATTGTGTACAAGAATTACAGAGGGGGAAATGCCCGCTATCATCTTGAAAACCACAGCAGAGAATGAGCTAGACTTCTAAATGATGCAGAATTAAACTTAGTGTGTATGTAAACAGATTTATTAACTTAACACCCAACAAAGCAAAAATCTTATTTCCATACTAAACTATCGGCAATTCGGCATCTACCATTATTATTGAAAAACACTCGAAACCGGCATTAGTCTCATCAGTCATCACTTCAATCATTTTCATGAGACTCAGAAACAGTACCAGTACCTACTGCAGTTAGTAAGCATCTACAGGAAAAGGTTTCCGGTGCCAACCAAAGCAACCCTTAATCTCAACAAAGCCTGAAATGAGACTGTGACGAAAACAGTGGCCGAATGTCATATCTGATTTAACACCACAGTCCTTGATGCTAACATTGTATTTTAATTCATTTATCGTGATATGGATGTCTCTTTGTGATAAAAGGAAAATTGTATTATGTTTAAACTTATTTAACCTATCAAAATATTTGAAGTGATGACTGATGAGACTACTGCTGGTTTCGAGTGTTTTTCAATAAAAATGGTAGATGCCGAATTGCCGATAGTTTAGTATGAAAATAAGATTTTTGCTTTGTTGGGTGTTAAGTTAATAAATCTGTTTACATACACACGAAGTTTAATTATGCATCATATAGAAGTCTAGCTCATTCTCTGCTGTGGTTTTCAAAACAATAGGGGGCATTCCCTCTCTGTAAGTCTTGCACACAATATCGGCCTGTGTGCGATAGGGTTTGGCATAGGCAAAATGTGGTAAAAAAGTGAAAATCTGATTGACCTCTAAACGACTTCCAATCAGTCTAATTTTTTGCAAGGGCACTTCTATGGGAAAATGGCACATTTTAAGCCTTGTGGAGGAAGATTCCGAGAAAATTGTGTTTTTTTGAACCACTCTAATATACACTTCAGTAGGGACTATGTGGATTGTTTAAAGATGTTTGGAGAAATCTCCAGCTATGTGGGGGATTAATAATCAACAATTTTTAAAACTCACTAAAACCAGAAAAATTGCACCCTGGAAAACTGACTCCGGTTCATGTACTTTCTGAGTATCCAGAAAAAAATCAGTAAGTTAGAAAGATTTGTAATATGGCAGAGAGTAACATGTTAAAATTTGATGAGTTTACTCCAACTTCAACTAAAAATATAATGGGTGGCCAAAGTAAGGACCTCAACTTCAGACAAAATACCCTAACTTTGGCCGCCACTTAATCCATATTCGTATGGTTCAGTGATGGTATACCAAGGTTCTATTTATACTTTCTTGACATTTCAGATGCCTATATTACCCTTAAGTACCATAACTAAAATGTCTAATAAAAGAAAATATGCAGCATTTAATGATGGGGAAGGTTTCAAGCGAATGTGCCATACCGTACAGTGATAGGGGGTGTTTGAAATTAAATCTGAAATGCTGTCGATGTGGTGATTAGGTCTTCCCATTGATTGATTTTAAGTACATGCACAAACTGTTGACTGATTTTCTGTCTGTTGTTCATTGGTTTTCAGTACATTTACAAACTGTGATTCATTTTCTGTGTTTCTGCTGTAAACTTTGAGTAAAAAAATTTTTTTTACCCCTCCTCCCTCACGTCCCCCCTTAATTATATGAAAAACACAGCTAAAGTTAAAGATAGCAGCCATATGGCTAATTAAAGCAGTTTAATTAATGCGGCTAACTGTAATCAGTCTTAAAATACCATAATTGTGAAGAATAAACCAGTCTCATGTTTTTAGAATTTTTGTTTATTCAAGGACCATTGTTAAAATAATTGATAAAGCAGTTAAAAAAACGGCTAAAGTTAGGGCGTTTTACGGTACATTTTGTTTGTACTTAGTAGCTTAGTTAGTAAGTCTGATGCTGTTGAAGACCAACAAATATATTAACGCAAAACGCACATCTTGCATCCTCACTCCTCAGGCTTACTTCACATCATATTTTGATTGTTACTAGGCCAGTAAACGTTAAATAGCTGTTTGTTTGGGTTGTAATCAACGTGATTGGTTTCAAATAGCGTTTATACAACTCAGAAATGTGCCTGGGATTACTTCCAGTTTTGTCTATATAGTAAACGACACGACGTTAAATTTTAAGGGCTCAAAATCGTGAAAGAATATTTTTGCTGTATCTCAAAATCTAGAGCAATTCGAAAAAACTTAGTGCATTTTCAGAATCAGGGGCCTCGAAATACCTTAAAATGACTCTCACATGTCGTGCCTTTATATAGTTTTTTTTGTTGGCCTTTGAAAATCGATAAACATCGTCAAATGATTCAAGAAACTGAAAGCAGTAGATATATTACTACGGTGAACGGTGCACAAAGAAAATCATGTCTGAAATGTGGTAGAATTCGACATTTTGAGAGTAATACACGTGTCAGTGTTCATGGAGTTGCTAATTAAACTAGTTTTCTTGCTACAAGTTTGTGTTACTGCCCCTTATTGTGTCCATTAAGAAGATAGCGAGTGAGCAGTTTCAGGGATAAGCAAAAACTCGATATTTTGAAAAAATTCAAACCAGGTGAACCAGGGTCAAACGTTAATATTTTTTTGTGAAATTTGGTGTAGGACATACATTTACCAAAAGGAACAATATTACAAACTGACGAAAGATTTGAAAGAAAATTTTTTTTTTTTCGAGATTTTGCGCCAGCCTATTGGGAATGTATTAATATTATACAGTGACAACAAGCTCTTCTTCGCTGTCAGAATCAAAATCAATGTCAGAATCAAAATCATGTCAAAATCAGAATCAGCATATGCTTTCTTCCTGTCAGTCCTCGTAAAAACATATCCCGTGTTAGGCCTCCTGGACCTTTTAGATGAGCCGGAGCCAGATGTCCTCCAAAGATGGATAGCAGGTTTGAGGTCAAAATCTTTTATCTCGGCTGATGCAAGTTAAGAGCTATACACAGTTACACAGTTAAGTCTTACACAGTCTTACACAGTTAAGAGCTGATAAAGTGAATGTCTTCTGAGACACCGAGACCTAACCCTGGCACACCGTCAGCAAGAAGCGGTTGACTTGATCACATCGAAAATTTTGTTTGAGAATTATTAAAATAAAGTTCAACCAGCCTCATGTTTAAAAAGAATATATATTTCGCTACATAATGAGCATCTTCAGTTCTTATTCAAATAGAATCATTTTCTATTTGAATAATAGATTCTATTTGAATAAGAACTGAAGATGCTCATTATGTAGCGAAATATATATTCTTTTTAAACATGAGGCTGGTTGAACTTTATTTTAATAATTCTCAAACAGTTAAGAGCTATAATTAATCTTAGTTTGACAATTAAAATGTTTATAGACACTAAGTATTATTATTTCACATTTTTATGTGCTTGTTTTTGCAATGAAAGTGAGAAAACATGTTTTGTTTTTCAATGTTTGCTGGTGTATAATAGGTCCTTCAGGGGCAGGACCGATTATACACTACAGTATACACTCTTCAAAAAAGTTTGTACAGTAGAATTCGCCTATAACGGCTTCGTCTATAACGTCAATTCGCCTATTACGTCACATTTCGCTCGGTCCCGGCAGAATTCCTATCTTTTACGTACATTGTAGTTCGGCTACAACAACATCGCCTATAACGTCAATTCGCATGTAACAGCACCCTTTATTGGTCCCCAGACGTCTTTTGTTCGTTTATAACGTCACTTTATGCCATCGCCTTCACCACGAACTGTCAGTGTTTTAATCCAGTTAGCGCTGCAGCTTGCGAAATGTCTTCCCTTTATTTTGCTACGTCGTTCGCAGCAGGGACTTACTGGTCCCCAGACGTCTTTTGTTCGTTTATAACGTCACTTTATGCCATCGCCTTCACCACGAACTGTCAGTGTTTTAATCCAGTTAGCGCTGCAGCTTGCAAAATGTCTTCCCTTTATTTTGCTACGTCGTTCGCAGCAGGGACAGGATCAATGCTTTTTTTGCCAATAAACAACGAACTTCTCTACTACTGTAGCCTATGTAACGAGCTGTATTGCGCAAATTTCCTGTACCTTTCGCAGTAGCTTATTTTTTTTAAACAATTTCTTTGTTTACTGTATTTTCTGCGTGACTTTTGTCAGTTTGGTGGTACTCAGTAAACCTGACTGGATTATACACCTCTTTCTTTAATCAAAAGACAGTTTTGGAATAGTTTGCGGTAGTTCGTCTATAACGTCAATTCGGCTATAACGTCAGTTTTTGCAAATCCCCTAGAGGTGCCGTTATAGGCGAATTCTACTGTATAAGCTTTAACCTCACAAAAATAAATTCGATTGTCAAGATATTTACACAGTCAATAAACCTTGACCGTATTCTCTAAAAATTTTGTTTTATTTTGAAGCTGAAGAAATGAGAGCAAAAATGAAAAAATGTCTAATAGGTCCTGCATCTCCCCTATACTACAAAAAAATATTAAAGTTGAGTTTTTTGCTTATAAATATTTTCCGAATAGTCCTAGAATAAAAAGTGTTCTTAGAGCAGATATAAACATGCCACTTCTGCAGATTTTGATGTAACGTTCATCTTTTTATCTCCAGTGGTTTTTGAAATATGACAAGTTTTATAAAAATGGGTACTGGTAACCATAGAAACACCCAGTGCGACCGTGTGACATCATTATTTTCAATTTTTTTTCACAATTGTGTTTGTAAAAGTCCACTACAACCTGTTTTTTTTCGGTCATTGATTTTTTAGCAAAATGTTTGAAAAAAATATAGTCAATTCGGTCAAAATGTCCAAAAAAATGTATAGTCAATTGACTATATATGACCAAAAGTGACTAAAAATGACTGAAATAAATAAAAAATGACCGAATTTTTTCAAGTCATTTTGGACAAATGACCGAAAAGTGTCTGCAAAAAAAAAACTTAGACTACAACTTTTCAGAAAGTTAAGGAAAAATTCATGAACCTCGCCATTTTTTGGCACAGCCTAATGTATATAGCGCCACATCCACAGTGCAAAATATGTTTCTGAGCGCTGTACATGACGATGGTAATAAATAAAACTGTACTTTCAATCATAATGTTCATTGAAATAGAACGTTTTCAAGCGAGTTTTGAATTCACTTACATTTTGCAACAACTGGCAGCAACAACTGGGAAGGTGCGATTTCCATATTGCGTCTTACATGAAGGGTTGCACAAGAGCAATTGCTGTTGAGAACGCAAAGTTCTGGCAGGTTTATAATGAACAAGCAAAGTGTCCAGATAGTTTGGAGCAAAACTATGGAAAACTTTATAAATTATAGACATATTTTGAAGCCAATATGCTCATGTTTATATGTTAAAGTAATTACCCGAGCGGCAGTATTCTGAACTCTTTGAAGAGGCAAAATAGTACAATGCGAAATGTTATTTAACAATGAATTTCAATAATCAAGCCTGGATGTTACAAGGAACCAATATTTCTGAGATGAAGAAAGCAAGATTTAACAGTGTCACTGACAAAGTTTTCTAAACACAAATGTTGGTTTAATGTTACACCAAGCAATTTAGCTGGAAAATTGAATGAGAAAAATAGGGATAAGGGTCATGTGTTTAAACTTTGAAATCAACCATTTTCGAGTAAATACAATAAACTCACATTTTTCTTGATTCAGTTTCAACATGTTATATATAGTACATCCAATTTGAAATATCAACCATTTTATATACATTTTCGGAATTTGATTTAATACAACACAATAAATCTTCATCACTAACATGCAAGTACAATTGTAGATCATCAGCATAATGAGTGGTATGAAAGCCCATGTCGCTTTATGATGTCAAACAGAGGTTTTATGTAAAGGCAAAACAAGACAGGGCCTAGAACAGAACCCTGAGCAACTCCAGAAGAAAGGAATGTTGCAGAAGACATTGAGTAGCTGAAAGATCAAGAGAAAGTAGAACAACACTGTGATTACAGTCAAGTACAGTAGCAATATCATTATGGATTTTTATTAAAGATGTTTCTGTGGAGTGATGTTGACCATAAGCTAGATATCAAATACATTTTGCACGTTTAAAAAATCATTTAACTGTCTGCCAACTACTCTTTTCAATATTTTTGACACAAAAGATAGATTGGACACAGGTGAAAATTTCTTTTCTTTAGACTATGCTTTTTTAAGTGTAGACGAACAATGGCATGTTTGAGTTTTGGAGGGACAAGACCACTGGCCAAGGAAGTCACTCGCGTTGTGCTCTCTTCAGCTTCTAGTTCTGTTTTCCTTATTTCGCAAGCAGCTCTTCTTTCTTTTTTGTCAACTTCTCTCTGAAATTTTTGATACATTATCTTGTAATATTCTATCACAAACTGAGATTTCTCATTGCCACTCAGCCTCATTCGTTTAGCCATGCTCCATAAGTTTTCAATCATCTCATTTTTAACGATATCCGTCATTTTGACAGCTTGTTGATTTATTGTTCATTCGGTATGATCCCTGACGAGCCCTCAGAATGTCACAGTTACTTCTATCTCCTCTCAGGAAAGAGACTTGTGAACGATTAATGACATAGTTTAATGGAATATTAACGAAAAGCAGTCAAATAAATGGTTGGGTAGTTCTACTAGCAGTAGCAAGATGATAAATGAAAATTCTTGGAGGACTTTAACGAATGTCTCAGCACTTCCAACAAATAATCAAAGTAACAGTGAATAGCAATAGATTCCAATGCCTGTAACTCTTATATCGCAGAGCCTTTATCGTTAAGTTTGAGCTAAAAGAAAAGGATTAAGGTTTGCTATTCCAATAGTGTGGCGTGAACCAAAAGATCATAATAGCGACTGCTATTTTTGTGCAGTAAACATAAAAGGCATAAACAGGAAAAATAAGACTTCCTTGCAATATCCAAACCTCGCTTCAGCAATCAGGCCTGTGCTACAGAGAAAAACTTCCTATTCCTGGTTTTGAAGAGTTGCCACAATTGACTTTACTTTCTGACAGCGAAGATGAGCAAGCTCGATTCCACCCTTGCTGAAATCGAATTTTCTCCTGCTATTTTACCTCGTCAACTTTTTTCTCAGGGAGAACTCACTGACTTGGCAAGGGATTTAAATTTATCAAAGGAATCTTCTGAGTTACTGGCTTCAAGACTAAAGAAAAAAATCTTTTTGAATCAGGTACTCTAATCACTTTTTATCGGAAACGCCATGTCAAGTTTTTGCCCTATTTTTCTCAGAAAATGATATTGTATTGTGGAAGGTCTTCTTAAAAAGTTTGGTGTAGCAGAATACAATCCTCAAGATTGGGAACTTTTTATTGACAGCTATAAACGAAGTCTAAAATGTGTTTTACTGCATAATGGAAATGTTTATGGATCTGTACCACTTGGACATTCAACAATTCTCAAAAAAAAGTACAACGAAGTCAAATTTATTTTGGAAAAAATTTCATACTATGAACACAATTGGACTTTTGCGCTGATTTGAAAATGGTTGGATTTCTGCTTGGAATTCAAGGTGGATTACTGGATACACAAAGTTTCCTTGTTTTTTTCTGTTTGGGGACAGCAGGGCAAGAGATCAGCATTGGAAAAAGAAAAACATTGGTCTATGAAAAGTGAAATGATTCTTGGCAAGAAAAATGTTCAAGCTCATTCTCTGGTGGAAGGATCAAAAATTGCGTTACCTCTTCTTCACATTAATATAATAATGATAGTGTTGCAAGCACAGTAATGTTTTTTTTCACCTTCATGATAAATTGCGTAGCAAAGTTGGGCATAATGAAGCAATTTGTAAAAGCACTATGGATAAAGATGGAAATTGTTTCAGATATATTTGCACAAAATTTCTAGGATTAACAATTGAAAAGTTAAAAGCCGGCATATTTGATGGGCGTCAAATCAGAAAATTTGTCAATGATCCAAACTTCCCATCTTCTATGAATGAGAAAGAACTGAGTGCTTGGAATGCTTTTGTGAAAATTGTTAAGAATTTGTTGGCAAATTAGTGAGATGGAAGTCAGATAGAAGTCAGATATCAAGGGAGATGGGATGCTAACATGCTAGCTGACTATTGCTGGTCTATTAAGCGTGATGATGCTTTTGCAGTTCACTCTCATAGATCTCTTAAGCGCAAGTTTATGGCAGACACTTAAGCAAGGTGAAGAATAAGAAGCTACCATGGTCTATTAATCCTATGTTTGTGTGTACGTTTTTAAGTTCTTTGTTGGCTTATTGAAATTGATTTATGTCTTTTGACAATATATTTGACTCGTGAATAGATTTCATACCTGATACACAAAAACTGACTGCATTTTCGAAATCAGCGACCACAAATTAGCTAAAAACAGTCGAAATATCTTCTGCACCACAATTTTTTTTTGTTGGCTGAAAAAAAGTTTTCAAACACTGAAACGGCAATCGAAAGGGCACCGGTTCGACACAGCTCAAGAGCATGCGGCTGTGTCTGTGGCAGGACACTTAAAGGCATGCCTGAAAGTGGACACGAAGATTGGGTTCCTTGCCTTCCTGTCCACTTAATCTAAATCTTCAACCACCGGGTGTAAGCCTGGATACGACAAACAAACAAAAACAAGTTTTCAAATATTGCAAATAATCATGTTTTTGAGAAATATTAGTTTGATTAGTTTGGGTGTTATAACCATTTGAAAATTGAAAAAAACACTTGTACGTTGCAAAAAAACAAGATTTTGATGACCCACGTAACACCTATGCATCAATTGATGTTGTTTTTTACTATTGAATTGTGTAGTATAGTTTGGCTGGGACACTGCACGACAAAGGGAACATTGGAAGAATTTATGAACTGAGCATCTAGTTCATCAAAGGCCGCATCGGCTATGATACTGTAGTAGTAGTATAGTTTATAATGAACTAGCATAACAATTTTTAGTCTTCTGTCTTAATTACAGTAGAATTCGCCTATAACGGCTTCGTTTATAATGTCAATTCGCCTATTACGTCTCATTTCGCTCGGTCCCGGCAGAATTCCTATCTTTTACGTACATTGTAGTTCGGCTACAACAGCATCGCCTATAACGTCAATTCGCATGTAACAGCACCCTTTATTGGTCCCCAGACGTCTTTTGTTCGTTTATAACGTCACTTTAAGCCAGGGGTTCCCAACCGGTGGTACGCGTACCACTAGTGGTACGCGAGAGCTTTTCAGGTGGTACGCGAGCAGCTCTCCGTTGCATGCGATATGTAGTAGTATTGTTAAATAAAGTAGGCCTATTGCAACAATTATTTAATTTTGAGTTTCTAAAATATGCGAACAACACTTTTATTTCTTTCCGTACTAAATTCTCTGCACTCAGTAGCCTAAGCTACTTTTGCCGATCTTGCTCCCGGCTGTCATTGTTATTAATACAATGCCGCTGTGCGAACTTAATGGTGTCTGTGACGAAGCTATTATGTGTGCAATGTGGTCTGTGCAATTGCAGAATTGCGTTTATTCTGATGTTGGTTTTTCGACGTGTAGTGGCTGAATCCTGAACAGCATTGCATGTTTGTCTAAATATTTGAAAACGTCGAAGCGAAAGTATAGCGCAGATTATATTAAGTATGGCTTCATTGCTATTCAACATCGTGGAGATAGCTTACCTCAGTGCGTGATCTGTATGAAAACCCTTTCAAATGCAGCTTTGAAACCAAGTTTGTTTAAGCGGCATCTTGAGTCCAATCATGCAGATAAGATGAATCGAGATAAGAGTTATTTTGAGCGACTTGGGAAGAACGTGAAGCGACAGCGCATGGATCACACAGGCCAGTTTTACCGAAATAATGCCGGAATTGTGAAGGCATCCTATGAAGTATCTCTTCAGGTGGCCCAAAACAAAAAAGCTCATGTCATTGCGGAGTCACTTGTTTTTCCAGCAGCAATGATATTAGGCAGAAATTTGATTGGACAAGATTCAGTGGCAAAGTTGGATAGTGTATCGCTTTCTAACAATACTGTGAAACGACGCATATCGAGGAAATGTCAGTTGATATCACTGACCAAGTGATTGCAGGAGTAAGAGATTCGAAGTTTGGATTTGCCTTACAACTTGATGAATCCATAGATGTCACAAACTGCTGCCAATTGCTTGTCTATGTCCGCTTTACACAGAACGATGCTGTAAAAACGGAATTATTGTTGAATCATGAGGTGTCCACTACATCAAAAGGAAAAGATATTTTCAACTCTTTGGATAATTTTTTCAAGAAAAATGAACTGGATTGGGGAAATCTTGTCGGATGTACGACATATGGGGCTCCCTCTATGCTCGGTAGAAAGTCTGGATTTCAAGCTCATGTCAAAGCTGTGTCACTTCGCGTCATAAGTGTTCACTGTTTCATACACATGTGTGCTCTTTGCACAAAGGTTCTTCCTGCAAAGTTGTTAATGTGCTTGAACAGGGTAGTCAAAATCGCAAATTTTGTTAAAACATCAGCTTTAAATACTCGATTGTTTAAGGTTCTTTATGAAGATCTTGGCTCAGACCACACTTGTCTCCTCTATATATCACACAGAAGTGCGCTGGCTCTCTCGAGGAAATACAACTAAGCGTCTTTTTGGAATGAGGAATGAATTATTTTTATTTTTCCAACAGAAAGACCATGAATTTCAAAACGATCTGGAGGACGAGGAATTCATTGCAAGATTGGCTTATTTGTCAGATACATTTGAAGCTTTCAATCATTTAAATCTGTCATTTCAAGGGCAAAACTGCACTGTCGTAGACTTTGTTTCAAAACTGGGAGCTTTTATTCGAAAGGTGGAATTATGGAGGAAAAATGTGGAAAACAAGCGCTATGGTATGTTTAAATTTCTGTCAGCCCTTGAAATAGAAATCAGTGATGACTTTTCCAGAGAAATTACCCAGCACCTCTCGCTGCTAACTGCTGAATTACAGCATTACTTTCTAGATACCACAAGCTGCCCATACATCACAGATCCTTTCTCAGTGGACCCAGCCGACCTACCTGTCGGTACAGGTGAACAAGAGGAACTGATAGACATGCAGGAGGATCAGACAGCAAAAAAACAACGCAAAGATTGTTCTGCAATAAACTTCTGGCTTAGTATGGCTTCTTCATACCCAACGCTAGCTTCCCACGCTGTTCCACAACTATTGATTTTTCCTTCTACTTGGAAATGCGAGCAGGGATTTTCTATTCTTATGAACATCAAATCAAAAAATCGAAACCGACTAAGTGCCCCTGGACTTGACTTCAGATGTGCTACAGTAGAATTCGCCTATAACGGCACCTCTAGGGGATTTGCAAAAACTGACGTTATATAGGGTCATTCCATATCAAA
The DNA here is from genome assembly GCF_918807975.1 of Aplidium turbinatum. Classification (NCBI taxonomy): domain Eukaryota; kingdom Metazoa; phylum Chordata; class Ascidiacea; order Aplousobranchia; family Polyclinidae; genus Aplidium; species Aplidium turbinatum. The sequence continues at coordinate 1,157,244 of NC_137486.1, forward strand.
ACAGCCAATATGAAGATATCTTGTATATGGTACCTCTCAGATTTTGCTGAAAAGTTGTCATATTATGCTTTAAGCTACCAAACAAAAGAATCCTAAATTTTAGATCAATATCTCAAACGGTTTTCCCATGGCGGCCATTTGAATTACAGGCGCTACCCTCGTTTTTGACTTGGGGGATAGCGAATAGCAATTTCAGCCATTTTCAGAGCCCCATAACTTTTATTGTAATTGTGGTAGAAGACTAAAAGTTGCTGTGCTAGTTCATTATCAACTATACTACACAATTCAATAGTAACAAACAACATCTCTTGATGCATAAGTGTTAGGTGGGTCATCAAAATCCTGTTTTTTTGCCTCGTATAAGTGATTTTTTCAATTTTCAAATGCTTCTACCACCCAAACCAATCAAAATATTTCTCTAAAACCTAATTATTTGTAATATTTGGAAACTTTTCTTCTGCCAACTTGAATTTGGGAGTTGTGGTGCCATTAACAGAGATCTTATAGGGGTCTGAAAACCCTATCAGGCAGAAATGGCCCTTTTTTACCCCTATGTTTAGAGCCCTGAATGACCGCGTGGGCATTTTATGGTCATTCTGAAATTTATACCAGACAAACACATTCATTTATTCTTTCATTTCATGAAATAAAATCTTTGAGTATCAAACTCCTTCACTATAAATTTTATGTTTTTAAAATGTAACATTTTGGTCATTTTTGGCAAATAATCTCAAGTCCTTAATGTAGGTCAGAGAAAATTCAACAATGATTTATCATGAAAACAGTTAAAATAAGTAGGTTCTATGCTTAGTGATCATAAACATTGGAATGCTGACATTGTTGACCATTAATTTATGTTCAAAATGATGTTTTCACCTCTTCTCACCCATGAAAAAGTACCCACCTGCAATCAATAAGCTATTATTTGGAGATATAATTGTAGGAAAATGATCAAGTCGTGTTCAAAAATTAAATTGTTTTCAATTTGCACTATAATTCTGCATTATGTAAAATGCATAGCTCAAATCAGCTCAGTTGAGTTTGAATATCATCTATTGTCTAAGAAACTGTGGAAGTAGTGTCACAACCTTTTTGGTAAAGTTTGTATTTTCGAGCACTGTGTCTAGGTTTCTGGTACACCGACACAACAAATTATATGTTGGAATAGCACCCAACAAGGCATTTGTCTTTGGTCTGGCAGCCACATTAAAATGTTGTTTACACGCTTCATGAATTTTACGAAAACATCACCATCACCATTAGAGTGGTTCAAAAAACACAATTTTCTCGGAATCTTCCTCCACAAGGCTTAAAATGTGCCATCTTCCCATAGAAGTGCCCTTGCAAAAAATTAGACTGATTGGAAGTCGTTTAAAGGTCAATCAGATTTTCACTTTTTTACCACATTCTGCCTATGTCAAACCCTATCGCACACAGGCCGATATTGTGTGCAAGACTTACAGAGAGGGAATGCCCCCTATTGTTTTGAAAACCACAGCAGAGAATGAGCTAGACTTCTATATGATGCATAATTAAACTTCGTGTGTATGTAAACAGATTTATTAACTTAACACCCAACAAAGCAAAAATCTTATTTTCATACTAAACTATCGGCAATTCGGCATCTACCATTTTTATTGAAAAACACTCGAAACCAGCAGTAGTCTCATCAGTCATCACTTCAAATATTTTGATAGGTTAAATAAGTTTAAACATAATACAATTTTCCTTTTATCACAAAGAGACATCCATATCACGATAAATGAATTAAAATACAATGTTAGCATCAAGGACTGTGGTGTTAAATCAGATATGACATTCGGCCACTGTTTTCGTCACAGTCTCATTTCAGGCTTTGTTGAGATTAAGGGTTGCTTTGGTTGGCACCGGAAACCTTTTCCTGTAGATGCTTACTAACTGCAGTAGGTACTGGTACTGTTTCTGAGTCTCATGAAAATGATTGAAGTGATGACTGATGAGACTAATGCCGGTTTCGAGTGTTTTTCAATAATAATGGTAGATGCCGAATTGCCGATAGTTTAGTATGGAAATAAGATTTTTGCTTTGTTGGGTGTTAAGTTAATAAATCTGTTTACATACACACTAAGTTTAATTCTGCATCATATAGAAGTCTAGCTCATTCTCTGCTGTGGTTTTCAAGATGATAGCGGGCATTTCCCCCTCTGTAATTCTTGTACACAATATCGGCCTGTGTGCGATAGGGTTTGACATAGGCAGAATGTGGTAAAAAAGTGAAAATCTGATTGACCTTTAAACGACTTCCAATCAGTCTAATTTTTTGCAAGGGCACTTCTATGGGGAAATGGCACATTTTAAGCCTTGTGGAGGAAGATTCTGAGAAAATTGTATTTTTTTGAACCACTCTAATCACCATGTTTATCTGAACGTTCAATAATATTTCCAGTGAACCAAATCATCATCATAGATACAAGCAATGTATATTCCTGGTTGGAACAGAGTTGAGATTTTTGTTTGATCTGAAAGCAAGCGTTCTTCATCCAAATGTTTTGCATCACCGATTTGTTCTGCACTGATGTCAGTGAATATTGAATTATGTGACATTCTTTTCATTCGTACTATATTGATGGAAATTGGAATAAAGCAATGGTGTGAACGTGTTCCCCTAATAGTTTTTGTCGAGGCATAACGTCTCTCCTATTCATACTCTTCTCAACCATGCACCAATGGGAAATGGCCTCTTCTTCCTCCTGTGAATGTGGTGCCGAGGAACAGACCGCAGACCACATCATCAATGACTGCTCCATCTTCAAGTCACCTTTAGAACAGAGTGGAAAGTCTGCGTGTCATGGATGATGAAACCAAAGACTGGCTGCTCTCTAGTAGCCTTCCAGTGTAGTACGGTAACATCGTGAATATGGGGTGGTAAAATGATAGACTCTCGGCCCCAGAGGCTCACACAACAACGACAATACTCTTCTTTATTTTTTTTTAACATTGTCTGCACTAATGAAGAATAACTGAATGTTTTTGATGTTTGTTGTTGCCCATTCAAACATCTGTAATGGTGTCAAAATATGGTTTGCATTGGGGGCCTGAAGACTTGCACGTGCTGTAAGACGCTTGACAGTGCCTCCAATTCCGTCACATGGGCTTTTCCCTTGCAAAGTGGCAAAAAAGTGCCATTCAGCAGAAATACCAAAGTCATGTTTGTGATAGCACAGGTTGGTGAAGTTCTTATAATTTTTATATTGTGAAGCTGCACTATTGCTAAAATAGATTACTTTGTGCAGATTTGGGATAAACTGTTTTAGATGAGGTAACAAGAGTGAGTCACAAAGATGGATCATGCATTCCCTTTCATTTTGTGCTGTAGCCTGTAACATTGGATCAAGTATGACAAATCAAAAATCATAAATATCTTAAAAACAATACAAAATCAGGTGAATAGAAAATTTTGCCAAATTGGAAATCTACCTAAAAAATACTCCTAAAAGGACCCATCTACAGATCCCTAAGCATTGTGCACTGCTTGGTGAGAGTGGTGTACCAACAACCGCACAATTGGAATATTGATTTGAGCTAAGCATTTTGGGTCTGCTACTATTCGGCTAGTCCGATTTGGCTGCAGTCTTTTTCGACTGGTTTGTTAGATTTACGAAAGGATTTTGTTGGATTACAGAAGGATTATGGTTGAAGTTTCAAAAAATTTGGCAAATAGGGAACTAGCCGAGAAAGACTGTACCCGAATAGGGAACTAGCCGAATCAGACTAGCCAAAACGGGCCATTCCGAAGCATTTTACATAATGCAGAATTATAGTGCAAACTGAAAACAATTTATTTTTTGAAAACGGATAGATCATTTTCCTACAATTTTATCTCTACATAATAGCTTATTGATTGCAGGTGGGTACTTTTTCATGGGTGAGAAGAGGTAAAAGCATCATTTTGAACATAAATTAATGGTCAACAATGTCAACATTCCAATGTTTATGATCACTAAGCATAGTACCTACTTATTTTCACTGTTTTCATGATAAATCATTGTTGAATTTTCTCTGACCTACATTAAGGACTTGAGATTATTTGCCAAAAATGACCAAAATGTTACATTTTAAAAACATAAAATTTATAGTGAAGGAGTTTGATACTCAAAGATTTTATTTCATGAAATGAAAGAATAAATGGATGTGTTTGTCTGGTATAAATTTCAGCATGACCATAAAATGCCCACGCGGTCATTCAGGGCTCTAAACATAGGGGTAAAAAAGGGCCATTTCTGCCTGATAGGGTTTTCAGACCCCTATAAGATCTCTGTTAATGGCACCACAACTCCTAAATTCAAGTTGGCAGAAGAAAAGTTTCCAAATATTACAAATAATTAGGTTTTAGAGAAATATTTTGATTGGTTTGGGTGGTAGAAGCATTTGAAAATTGAAAAAATCACTTATACGAGGCAAAAAAACAGGATTTTGATGACCCACCTAACACTTATGCATCAAGAGATGTTGTTTGTTACTATTGAATTGTGTAGTATAGTTGATAATGAACTAGCACAGCAACTTTTAGTCTTCTACCACAATTACAAGAAAAGTTATGGAGCTCTGAAAATGGCTGAAATTGCTATTCGCTACCCCCCCAAGTCAAAAACGAGGGTAGCGTCTGAAATTCAAATGGCCGCTATGGGAAAACCGTTTGAGATATTGATCTAAAACTTAAGATTCTTTCGTTTGGTAGCCTAAGGTATAGTATGACAACTTTTCAGAAAAGTCTGAGAGGTGCCATATACATGGGTGGCTGAGTTGATATGGAATGACCCTAATAGCCGAATTGACGTTATAGACGAACTACCGCAAACTATTCCACAACTGTGATTTGATTAAAGAAAGAGGTGTATAATCCAATCAGGGTTACTGTGTACCACCAAACTGACAAAAGGCACGCAGAAAATACAGTAAGCAAAGAAATTGTTGTAAAAAAATAACCTACAGCGAAAGGTACAGGAAGTTTGCGCAATACAGCTCGTTACATAGAGTAGTAGAGAAGTTCATTGTTTATTAGCAAAAAAGGCATTGATCTTGAGCTGTTTCGGATTTGACACAGCTGTAGAGCTGCTTTTTACACGTGATAGTTTTTCACGCGGGAAAAAAAGTTAATTCAGTTAATTAGTTTATACAGTACTGCACGTACAACTGTTGCTTTGAGTTGTTTAAAGGTCAACTGTAGAGCTGCTTTTTACACGTGATAGTTTTTCACGCGGGAAAAAATTTAATTCAGTTAAAGTCCCTGCTGAGAACGACGTGGCAAAATAAAGGGAAGACATTTTGCAAGCAGCAGCGCTAACTGGATTAAAAGACTGACCGTTCGTGGTGAAGGTGATAGCTTAAAGTGACGTTATAAACGAACAAAAGAGGTCTGGGGACCAATAAAGGGTGCTGTTACATGCGAATTGACGTTATAGGCGATGCTGTTATAGCCGAACTGCAATGTACGTAAAAGATAGGAATTCTGCCGGGACCGAGCGAAATGTGACGTAATAGGCGAATTGACGTTATAAACGAAGCCGTTATAGGCGAATTCTACTGTATTAGCAAAGTTATGCCACGCATCGATCAACTGGTGAAAGATAAACGAAAACAAAAATCTCATTAAATTTAGTTGTATTGTGTTTGTGTTTAGTTGTGTCTTTTTCTTTGTTATTCTGATGCGTTCTGTGCTGTGTGGTGTAATGGACTCTGTGATGTTCTGTTGGTAATTTTGCTACTTTTGCTGACTTTACATCCAGATTCATCATCTTGCAAATAATTTAATATTGGATCAAATTAGTTGTTTTGAAAATAGTGGTACGTGTTGACAATCCGTGGTGGCTAAGTGGTACGAGAACTTAAAAAGGTTGGGAACCCCTGCTTTACGCCATCACCTTCACCACGAACGGTCAGTCTTTTAATCCAGTTAGCGCTGCTGCTTGCAAAATGTCTTCCCTTTATTTTGCTACGTCGTTCGCAGCAGGGACTTTAGTTAACTGAATTAACTTTTTTTCCGCGTGAAAAACTATCACGTGTAAAAACTTCTCTACTACTGTAGGCTATGTAACGAGCTGTATTGCGCAAATTTCCTGTACCTTTCGCTGTAGGTTATTTTTTTTTAAACATTTTTTTTGTTTACTGTATTTGTTTACTGTATTTGTTTACTGTATTTTCTGCGTGACTTTTGTGAGCTTGGTGGTACACAGTAAACCTGATTGGATTATACACCTCGATTATACAGTATACACCTCTTTCTTTAATCAAAAGACAGTTTTGGAATAGTTTGCGGTAGTTCGTCTATAACGCCAATTCGGTTATAACGTCAGTTTTTGCAATCCCCTAGAGGTGCCGTTATAGGCGAATTCTACTGTACAAGAAGTTATGGGGCTCTGAAAATGGCTGAAATTGCTATTTGCTATCCCCGCAAGTCAAAAGGGTAACACCCAAGGGTAACACCCGAAGTTCAAATAGTTGCCATGGAAAAACCGTTTCAGATATTGATCTTTAAACTTACGATTCTTTCGTTTGGTAACCTAAGGCATGGTATGACAACTTTTCTGCAAAATCTGAGAGATTCCATATACAATTACAAGATATCTTTATACAGTAGAACTCGATTAATCCGGATTCGATTTGACCGGCGATTCCATCCGGATTAGGCGAAGGTCCGGATTAACCGATGACGGTTCTATCAAGCATGACGTCACCTAGATAGAAGGGTATCGGTAAAAATCACCGAAATTGAACGCATTAGTGTGGTTATCTGCCAATTCCGAGACGCGCAATCACCACATTAGCGACCCAGTGATAGAGTTCTTTTGAAATGCAGTATGCATGTAAAATTACAAAAAAATCGGGAAAATCTAGATAAAGCGATAGAGAAAGCGCAACTTTTGTCCGGAATAGGCAAAGATCCGGATTAAATAATCCGGATAATCCAAAGCTGTTTCTCAAGAAAAAGATTACAAATCATTTGTACTTCCAGTTTTATCCGGATTAGGCGAAGATCCGGATTAACCGAATCCGGATTAACCGAGTTCTACTGTATTAGCTGTTTTCATATAGAATTACCTAAAATGAAGTGACAAAGTGAATATGTCAGGTTAGCTGGTGCTGGAGTATAATGTCACCAACGATCAAGGCGTGCACACTCAGCTAGCTTCACAGCTTGAAATGAAATAGAGCATTGCCTACACCATTTTTGAAGTAGCTTGTAATAATAAATAGGTGGTGTACTGTATCCCATTTTGAAATATATCAGACAAATGGTAGTCTTACAAAAGTTTGTATTTGCAGACGCCATGTCAACTTGCAACTTCTATCAGCTTTATTCGAAAGTGGTATTTCAGTTTTTATTTCATTGCTGGTAAACAAGCCAAAAGGTGAATTGGCACTGACATCTTGCACTGTGGTTGGATTGTCGGATTGGTACACTATGTTTTACAATCCGAAAATAAAGTATACTGAGACAATATTTTGTGCACAGGAAGCTGTGTATCCTTTGTAAGTTCAAATTATAGTTTTGCTGTAACATTAAATTACATTACATCTACAAATTAACGGAAGTATAATTGAAATGTTCTGTTGGTTATTTGTAGCCTTGCACTGTATTTTAAAGTCTATTCTGATGTTGGAAAAACATGATTGCCAGCTAAGTCAAGAGGTTTTTTTTTCATTTTGTTTAAATGTTTGCTAGCTTAGCAGTTAATTGTAGGCTAATGTTCAAGCAGCGTTTTTGGTTTGCTGTTTTTTCTGAGTAATTCTCTCACTGCAGTATATACTACTTAAGTGTAACTTCACTCTACGTCTACATAATCTTACGATTTCATCAAATACAGTTTGGTACTGAACAGAATCACCGTTCAAATACCATTTTGTTTCCACTAGTAGGAGTGGTCTGTTATTTCCTTTACAGTATTTGGTCTGCTACTATTTGAAGAGTGCTTTGCAGAGAATCCGATTCAGAGAAAGCCTTTTTTGGAGAACTCTAAAATTCCACAGCGGCATCTGTTTTTTCAAATGAATTACCTTCTAATAGAGGTTAACCAAGTAGAGTGTCAGCAAAAAAAACTCTACTAAACAAGAAAAAACAGTTATCCAATGGCGTTTCATGATTAACAATAGAGATTAATTAAATAAACTCTTCACCAAAAAAAGCAGTGGTCAAACAGTGAGTAAGTAAGAAAAGTGTCAACTAAAGTCTCAACAAGAAAAAAATAAACAGTTATCAAGTGTTAAATGGCCTTCGAAACTACCGCGCCAGTAGGCCATGTTAGGGACAGCATCCACAAGCCAACATTTCTCCATTCCGATGGCATTTGAAATGTTTTTCTCTTCACTCGCATTTGCAATATTTTTTCAGCACCAAGGCAAACTATGAGCATCTCTGTTGACCTATAAAAACTTGAACACTAGCTCTACACCTACGTGGGAAGCAGTGCATTTAAATACAACTGCAAATATGTTTCAAGTCCTTGTTTGCATTGTTCTCTGAGTGAACACAAAGACACGATAGGTTATCAATTAAAAGATTTTTATAAACACAACTTATTAACTGATTTTTTGTTTTGGCTGCCAAGCGTGAGAATTTGGCCACCAGGAAACAGCTCTGGTAGGCCATGCTTGGCCTCCGGAAAAACAAACGAGCTTAACCCTTTCAGTGCGTGTACCCGGTGTTACCAGGTATAGCAACATGTCGGTGAAATGCATGTACCCGGTAATACCAGGTAGTCAGTTAAAACCTTGTTAAAAAAGCTAGTTATTGACTTGCACGCGCCAGCTTGGCTTGTTTCTATGCACTAGAAGTTATTTGTAGCTGTTTAAAAACGTCAAACTTTAAAATGTCGGGGAGCAATATGCGAGGTAGTCGATTCAATACGGAGGAAGCGGTAGGTCAGATTTTTGCTGACACAGACAGCCAGGACAATTTTGATATTGCTGATAGAGAAGATTCGTTTCCGCATGTTGACTATGACAGCCCGGGGAGTGATTGGCAATGTGATTTGAATGATTTTTATGATTTACATCTTGACGATGGATCCATGGATGTGTCTCCCGATTATGATGAAGAGGGTGGTCGTCGTCGTCGTGTGAGCCTCTGGGGCCGAGGGTCTATCCTTTTACCACCCCAGATTTGCGATGTTCCCGGACTACACTGGAAGGCTACTAAAGAGCAGCCAGTCTTTGGTTTCATCATCCATGACATGCAGACCTTCCACTCCATTAGATGGCTTGAAGATGGAACAGTCATTGATGATGTGGTATGCGGTCTGTTCCTCGGCACCACAGTCACAGGAGGAGGAAGAGGCCATTCCCCGTTGGTGCATGGTTGAGCGGAAAAGCCCGATGCCCGTACGAAGACGGTTGAGGCGCACCCATGCCTGTCTTGGTAGCCTTAGGCCGATGGGGCGTGTGTCGGCGTCGGGGCTGAACGAATAGAGTCTGGTGGCGTTTGACTTCCATTCAGAACTCCAGTTATGGGCAGCCCAAGTAGCCGCATTTATGGTCCGCCCAAGTTTGCCCTGACTGTCCAAGCCAGCCAGGCCTGTAGGCAGATAAAGATTGTTTTAGGGTTTACCACATAAAATTGGATTATTCTGTAGGGCCGGGGCCGGATTTAGGGCCGGATTTAGCTGATGGGGGGCCAGGGGCACTTTTAGATCGGGGGGCCCCCGTGCAAAAATTGTTTTAGCTCCGTCGGCGTGATAAACCACCTCTCTCCTCTACGTGTAGCCTACAGTAGCAGTAATCCAGCACTGCACAGCATTTTGCAGAAACTTCAAAGGCTGAAAAAAAAAACACAAAAGTACATTTTTTCTACGTCGGGGGTCCCTTCAAAAGGGGGCCCGGGGCATCTGCACCCTCTGCCCCCTCCCTAAATCCGGGCCTGGCTGCACCTGATGAAAAAACAGAGATTCATTAGACGTAACCTAAAGCCTATGAGTAATTGTCCAAATTATGCTCTCACCAAACTCAACAGCCTAAAGTTTGTACTGTGAAAGAAAGCAAAAACGTTTATTGAAAAGCATTAGCCTATGTGATAGAAGACTACAATCACTATGTAGCCTACAAACTATAACTATTTTTCAATGTATCTTTCATTTTTTACATGGTATTCTATGGTTCTTTTTGTCCGTTTTGTGTATTTTTATCCGTTTTCAGTAAACAACAAGACATTCCAACAACATTTTACTAGAAAAAAACTTTTTTTACAGATTTTCTAAAAATTGAAGCATCTAAAATGGCTGCCACGAAGTCACGTGACAATCTATCTGCGTAAAATTTTAAAATTTTCCTTTTTTTTATTAGTTCAACCTTTTTTAAATCTAAAACATAAAAGAAATTTTTAAAAAGCTCTAAGAGGAGCTTATTTTTTTCACATTCATTATGAAATGCATATTTTTTTTCTAAATTTTTTTTTTTAAATTTATTATTTTTTTTACCAGTTTCATTTTTTAAATGTTATTCAGTAATTGATTTTGTTCGTTTTGTGTATCTTTATCCATATTTAGTAAGCAAAAAGACTTTCTAACTACATTTCATTACAAAAAAACGTTTTCTTCACAAATTTTACAAAAATGAAAAAATCCAAACCATGACGTCACGTGACAATCTAACTGCGCAAAACTCTAAAATTTTGCCTGTTTTTATTAGTCCAACCTTTTTTAAAATCTAATACACAAAAAAAATTTTCAAAAAAGCTCTTGTAGTACTTTTTGTACATTCATTTGAAAATGCATATTTTTTCCTAAAAAAGAGCTTAGCACAGGGACTATACATACCTATAGCAGCGAAAGGGTTAAAGGCCTGCTAGAGTAGCCTAATTTGGCCTGCATCTAATGCGATTTGATATATTTCCACCATAGGAAATAAAGCAAACACAAATTAAAGTCAATGTTTGGTTTGTGACAATAGATTATAGCCTCTCCATTAAAACGTACATTATTTTCAGTTGTAACCTGTATATATTTATTTTTCTTTGTCAAAATGCAGAAGAAACGATGTTGTGGAAATAAAATACAGTGGCATAACCAACAAAAGGAAAACGTGGCAAAGCCATAATCGTTTAAGACATACATGCAAAGATCCAATTCCAAATTGCTCATCCATACTTGTTACATTTCGTTACAATCGCGTCCTTAAAACGTAATAAATTAATTTTATTAGCCCAGGCAAGCTTGTGGCTGGTGGACAGCTTTGCAGAATCAAAAGGTAAATGTGTACCTACTCTCCGCATACGAAGCAAAAATTTGTTTCGATGTTCAATCCACCTCATCTTGAGCTACTTGGTCTAGCACTCATGCTTGTTGCAGTCGCTCCTGCCAGTGATGATAATAAAAAAAATAAGGCAACTTGTAAGCTACGTCATACAGTTTAAGTTTTCAAAAACCATGCTAATTTTGACCAAGCATAGCACTGGCTGCATATGAGTATTGAATTATTTACTTGGGCACCAGAATTATTTGGAAATGATTGTTGGGATGAAAGACAAGTGGCTCCTTATTTCCCATCTTGTGAGTACCATCTGCACATAAGTAGATGAGAAACGAAACTTTCAACAAAGGGCCTGTACAGTCCACACGGACGGCACAGCTGCAAGGGGTAATGGATAAGTTCAGATACCATTCTGCAGCCTATAGAAAGCTACACAACAAGCAAGATCAAAGTTGTGGAGTAGCTTGCTTATACTAACCGGGTGGCGGGTACTCGTCATCCTCCTCGTAGACACCCACTGCAGATAGGCTAGCTATTCCCAACTACACACTAACCAGGTCTACCTTGAGCAGGAAGCACGGCATTGCCATGTTTGTGCAAGAGAGTCTGAAGTCGACCTTTGTCGACCAATCAACTGATGCCGAAATTAAGTGTGCATTTGTATCTCGGACGATCTACAAGCCCCCACCCTCGCGAATGTTGCCACCATCCCTTCCAACGTTCCCCTCCCCCAGTCTCTATGCTGGCGATTTCAACTGCCATCACACCGACTGGGGCTACAACAACACAAGTAGCGACGTAGAATCGCTGGCTGACTGGGCCTCTACAAACCATCATGCTCTCTTATTCAATCCAAAGAAACCAGCCAATTTCCACTCCAGTTGCTAGGGAACAGGGACAAACCCATTCGCCACCACCCTCTTCCAAGTGAAACCACACAAGTCTCCAGGGCCGGATAAGATCTGCCCTGAGCTTGTGCTCCTTGCTGGCCCTGCCCTCAAGTCCTGGTTACGTAGATTCCTCTCTTCCTTGCCTGCACCACCTCACAATTCCAAAAATCTGGAGAAGAGCTTTAGTACTTGCAATCCGTAAGCCTCACAAGCCACTAGAGGACCAAAGGAGTTGTCGTACGATATCCCTCCTCTGTGTTCCTTTCAAAATTCTCAAAAGGCTGATCTATGCCCCAGTCAACCCAATCGTCGACCCGCTCCTTCCAAAAGAGCAAGCTGGGTTTCGGTGCGGAAAATTCACTGTAGATCAGGTCACAGTCTTGACCCAAGACATTGAGGACTGCTTTGAGGCAAAAAAGAAGGCCGGTGCTGTCTTTCTAGGTCTCTCAGCTGCCTATGACACTGTATGGCATCGTGGCCTTACTTGCAAGCTGCTTTGCCTGCTTCCTGACTGACATATGGTCCATACTCCATATGATTATGGATTTATGGAATCGTATTGGAACCGATTATGGAATACTCCATACGATTATGGAACTTGTCAGGAACTGAAGCTGCACCCTCACCACCAGCAACTCACGGCAAAGCAGACTGAGACGTCTGAAAAACAGTGTCCCACAGAGATTGGTCCTGGCTTCACTTCTTTTCAACATCTACACCCACCACCTGCCAATCACGGTCTCCGCAAAATATAAAATGCGGACGACATGGCAATTCTGTACTCCACAAAGTCGTGGGAAAATCTGCTTGACACCTTGAGCCAGAACATGAAAATCCTTTCAGTTTATCTCCAGAACTGGTGACTGAAACTCATCAAAACCAATACTGTAGCTGCAGCTTTCCACCTACACAATCGGGAAGCTGATCGTGAGCTACATGTTCAGAACAATGGAAAATCTCTGTCCTTCTGCCTCAAACCAAGGTATTTTGGGGTGACACCAGACAGATCGCTCACATACCGCCACCATTTGATGTCACTGTGCAAGAAACTGACATCCCGCTTTGCGCTACTCAAACGTCTGGCAGGCTCCAGCTGGGGGACGAGGTCAGCCAGCTGCTCAACTTCAGCTCAACGAAGCTGATAGTGATAAACAAGATATCTATGCAGTTACTTGGGCGGACCATAAATGGAATTCAAGTACCACCAGACTCCATTTGTTCCTATTTGACAGGCATGAATGCGTCTCTCGTATGGGCGTCGGGCTTTTCCACTCAACCATGCACCAATGGGGAATGGCCTCTTCCTCCTCCTGTGAATGTGGTGCCGAGGAACAGACCACAGACTACATCATCAGTGACTGTACAATCTTCAAGCCACCTAACGGAGTGGAAGGTCTGCACATCATGGATGATGAAACCAAAGACTGGCTGCTCTCTAGTAGCCTTCCAGTATAGTCCAGAAACATCGTGAATCTGGGGTAGTAAAACGATAAACCCTCGGCCCCAGAGGCTCACACGACGACGATTGTTAGTTTGTCTGGTAAAAATTTCTTGCTGACCAGTGTTTTAGGTTGTTAATTCCCTAAAAGACCTTTTGCATGGGTATGGAATAGTAAACACAAAAACCGCCTACATAAATAATCCTTACAAATTCTCGAAAGTTCTCTGAATCGTTTGTCTCCAATAAAGGCTGTCTCCAAATTGGGATTTCTCCGAATTGGATTCGCTGAAACTTGTCATTCCGTCAAGCATTGCAGGCCACACACAACTTCAATAAGTTTTTCGCACATTGCTACAAATAAAATCAGAATCTAGCTAGAGCCCAAGTTTGTTCTATTGCCATTAATTATAGCATTGTTTCCTCACAATACAGATATTCCATTGTGTTTATATATTACCTGTTCTCTCTCTTACTGATGTTGTTGTTGCGACTTGTGGTATTATTCAAACTCATCAATCAAAGCATTACCAGGAAGATAGGAATGCAGTCGTTCTATGCCGCCATGTACTTTTATCCTCTTATTGTTCTTGTACATGCTCTTGCAGCTGGACTTGTTTGTGAGTATGTCATACATTTTTGGTATTTTCATACATTTCTTTATTTTAAATCAAAGTAACCATGTACGATTGTACGTATAGGCTATTATTTATGTATCAGTGATATCGGTATCAACTAAATTTTGCCTACGCAGAGGTCGATAATAAAAATGCAAAAAAATGCATTCGCTGCGGCTTTTTAACAATCAGCGAAGATATATACATTTTTTGAAGCAGGCTAGTAAAAGCGCCACACTGCTGTAGGAAACTGACAAGCTGTTTAAATGCTTGATATCTCACACTTCCAAGGTTTCTTGGGCACAAATTTTAGTATTGTTACTTGCAGTGATTCTTTCATTCAAACAAAACGTTTTGTTTCGACAGTGTTACTCGATTCTTAAATTGTAAAGTAGACTTAATTTCTCCAATACTTATCATCTGTGTTTCTTTTTGACTCTCAACGGAGCATAAAACTTGTGAAAGTTTTTTTGTCCATATGACATCAGGAAATTATATTTCAAATCAGCTTAATGACGTTACATCATCTTGACATTTTATCAAATAATAAATCAACAAATTCGATTATCATAGGTGAGTTGGTATGTGAAAAATAAATACTTATAACTTTGAAGTTCAGTAGAACAAAGTATCCACTAATCTATATGCGATTACCTACGGTATACATTAAAATTAATTTCTAGTTCATTAAAAACCTTAACAGCCTGTTTCACCTTAATACATGGGCGTCCAAACTACGACCGCGGGAAGTTTTTATTGGCTCGCGGCAAAGTTTGAAAATATAATTCAATATGGCCCACATAAGAAGCTTGAGCTCAACTCTGTTGCACTTTTCAGTTTAACACCAGATGGAGCCATCAATGGATACAGTGCTTCGCAACTGTTACCCTTACCAAACAAAATTAAGCAAAGAAAAACTTTTACCGTGAGTCACCAGAAATAGTAGCACCCAAGAAATGAAAGTTAGCAATTGAGTGTAGAAAATTTCCAACACGGTGAGAAAATGATTATTATTTCAAAGAAATGTAATCTCGCCAAACACATGTGGAAAACACGTTAAGTACAAAGCCTATTTTTAGTGGGAAGGTGTTTCATTTGATCAAAGTAATGGTCCAATTGAGTGAGAAAAATTGCACCAAAAATCAATTTAGATTTGAGATGAACAAAAAATGGTCCGATTAAGCGAGTAGTTCGATTAACCATGACCCAATTAAGTGGGGTTGATTGTATAACTGAAAACGTTTCGTGACTGCCTTCTCTACAATATGAGGCCTGCCAAGACTCACAAATAGCAAAATGTGGCTCGTAACTAAAAAACTTTAGGCACCCCTGCCTGAATAGGATCATCAGAAGTAACTTATTTAAATAAATTCTAGATTCTATTTGAATAAGTTCATTCTGATTTTTTTTAGGTAAAATAAGCTGTTAAGGTGTTTAGTGAACCACTGTAGTACCGTAACTAATTTTGATGTAACTCACTGTGCTTGGTTTTTCGCTTGGCATTGAGTACTTTTTGTAGCATTTATTGTGATAATACCGGTAACCTATACGTAGTAGTATCTCATATGAAGTACAAGTTGATATCATTTTTAAGGGTTAGCTTAGCTTTGCTCTTGACAGACTGACAGGGCATAACCTCTCCATGAGGATAAATCCATGGCCAGTATAATCAAAATTGGTTGATTATGATGAATTTATCTTAATATACCAAATCTGTATGTTCATTTAAGCACTTTTGTATGTTTAAGCAAGTAAATACAACTTGGTGAGATGAGTGCACCTACACCTGTTTAGTTGAACTTTTCAGCATTTACAGCAACTTGACAGCAAGTACACAATTTCGATACTTCAAACTTAGATTGTCTGCTTTAGCCCCTATCAGCACATGCGTTGACATTTTGTCATGCTCTTGCCCCGCACGCAGTAGCTCAGCAACACTCAGTGACAAAAGAGTAGTCCAGTCGCTGAACTGAAAAAAATGGTCAAACCCGAAAAAAAATAATACCAAGCTGAAACTTTGTCAGGAGGTTCGATTGGTGATGTGGAGTCACCAAAAAAAAAGCCCAATGATTCCCCCTTGGGAATAGCGAGTTTTGGCCATTTTTCCATAATGGCCGCAGCCCCCATAAGCCAAAAATTCGAAATCGTCTAAAATTGATGTTTTATACCTCATTCGAAAGATAATTTCATACTGAATCACTTTTACAAAAGAACTATGTTCAAAAAATGCACACATTTGAAGTTATTAGCCATTAAATGCGGACTATAAGGCAGAATCCACCATTAGGCTTTAGCCTGGTGTTTTCCGCACTAGATATAAAGTCAAGT
The DNA here is from genome assembly GCF_918807975.1 of Aplidium turbinatum. Taxonomy (NCBI): domain Eukaryota; kingdom Metazoa; phylum Chordata; class Ascidiacea; order Aplousobranchia; family Polyclinidae; genus Aplidium; species Aplidium turbinatum. Next base: position 1,173,737 of record NC_137486.1, read on the forward strand.
GAACAGCACATACATATGGGCGACTCCAGACGCAAGCGCGACTATGATGATTATGTAATGTTTAGAGATTGGCTTGAACAACGCAATCCATAATTTACTTTTTCTGATGAGCATCTACATTCCTTGACATCCGGCTGGGTTTCTATATCTGGAGAAGATTTGGTTAATTGTGAGAGATCAGAAGATATAGGAGCAATCATTCAAAAAACATTGGATGGTCAAAGTTTAGCAACTGCAACTATTCAACACAAAACCTGCATTAAACCACTTGAGGTACTTGGAATTTTTGTAAAGATAGACAAGGAACACGTAAATGTCATTCCAATCATTCATTTTACAAGACTGGCCGCTATTGCAGAACGTGAAGACGATGTTGAGAAGTAGCCTACTTTTCATTCAAAATGATACCATATCCTCCTTCACTGTTGAAGCCTTGAAGGATGGACTTATGAGAAAAGCTGATAAAGTTGCTTTGAGAACAGCACTAATGAATGATACAGAAGCTGTTGGTAATTGGACCCGATTGTATGCTGTTGATGGAGGTACCCTACTTCACAGAGTCAGATGGTTGAAAGACTCAACATTCGCTGAATTGGCTCAACTCTATGTATCTTATGATGGAAGATACTATGGTTCTGCTCATGTTATCTTTGATGGATATAAATACGCTTCTACTGTACAAAGTCATATGAACATATTAATTGACAAACTGCTAGTAAAAAGTGTCTAAATGTTGAAGTGGCGTCTATCAATTCTGTACCAGCTACACAAGATTGTTTTCTTTCGAATGAACACAACAAAGCTCTATTTATTGATCTGATTTCTGAGAGTTTGAAGAAAGATGGACAGCAAGTAACTACGGTGAACTGTGATGGTGATGCTGACACTGAAATTGTGGAAACAGCAATCAATCTTTCTGCAAGCAGACGAAATCCTATTGTTGTTGTAGCCGACGACACAGACATCATTGTTATGTTACTTTATCATTGGAAGGGAGATTTTCAAGATGTTGTATTTTTCCAAGAAAGGGCTCAGAAGGGATGGAGCATGAAAATTGTACCACCTCCACTGGAGACAATCAGAAAGCATCCTCTGTTTGCATGGTCCGGCTGTGATACTGTTGCATGGTTCCGGCTGTGATGCATAGTCGGCCTGTGATACTGTTTCGGCTCCATTTGGAAAAGGAAAAGTAAGCTTTCTCAAGCTTGTGAAAAAATCTGATGAACTGAAAGATTTATCCATAAAACTGAGCGATGTTTGGGAAGACCAAGCTCAAATTGCAATGTTAGCAGAACCAACCTTTGTAGCAATGTATGGTGGAAAGAAATTTGAAACCTTAACGAATCTCAGGTTAGTTTTAATAGTATTGGCTCAGTCAGTTATTGTTTGTGTATACATATGTATTTCTCACTGAAGATCACTTTATATTACCCTAGTAGCCTATAGAAAGTTAAAGAACCACATAACAAATCAGCATTTTAGCACGAATCTCAAAGACATTGCATTTGTGAATAAGGGTGCAACATTTTAAGTACCGGTAATTAACGCAGAAGAGAGGCAATTTAAGATAATTTCCTTGATCTTTTAAACATCCCTGTAATAAGTTATTATTTCATATACCTTCCATTACTAATTTTACTTTGGACATAGTGATAGAAAGTATATGGAGATGGCAACCCAGGGTGTGTTAGAACCAGAAAAATGCCATCAACAATCAGAGCAGCTCATTACCATGCTCTTCGTGCACATCATCAAGTAACCATATGGAAATTTTTAAGCAATAGGGAAATAGAGTCAAAGGAAGAGGAGTGGGGCTGGAAACTTCAAGACAACAATTATTCTCCAATAATGACGGACAATAAAGTTGCTCCAGAGTGTCTCCTGCAGATTATAAGATGCAAATGCCAATCAACGAAGAATCAGTGTGGTACAAAGAGATGTTCATGTAAGAAGCATGGCCTCAGTTGTGTAGCAACATGCAGTGGTTGTCATGGTGAAGGATGTGAAAATAAAGAGGTAAACAGTCCTTCACTTCAATGTTTTCTAATTTCTTGGACAATCAAGCTTTTAGTCAATTAAGATGAAAATAAGCGTATTTCGCCATAATTCATTAGGCTACAACAGAAGCAAGTCATGTGACCATCATTTTAGTTGTATGGAGTGACTTCAACTATTTATAGGCTATGTCTGGTGACATGCAGTCAGATCAGATATTTCATAAAGATCAATATTATTAATTTTAGATACTCGAAGTTTACGAATCAAGTGATGATGATAACGACGATGATGATGGACGGAATATCTTTGATTTATTCTAGTATAAAATATGCAACATTTTTACATAATTTCTACAATTTTGCTATTTACCGGTCAACATTTTTTCAGTGTGGTGTATTTTAATGCCAAAAATATGTTAATATTGGTTTGGGAGTAATTCAGGATAAAATATTGCAAAAATTATAGATTCAGCAATTTTTGAATTTCTACACCTACAATTGGTTTAAATTTTCCACTTTTATGGAGACTTTTTGTTTATACATTAGGTTTTCCTAATACAGTTTGAGGAGTAACTTCGGATGGGAAATTGTGCACTTTTTTGTAAGCTTTGGTTTAACCATGGAGTAATTCATTGCTTGTCACTCCTCACAAAAATCCACCAGGCTAAAGCCTAATGTTGGATTCTGCCTTATAGTCCGCATTTAATGGCTAATAACTTCAACTGTGTGCATTTTTTGACCATAGTGGCCAGTCGGCAGCCGTTTCGGCAGCCGTTTCAGCCGTTGTCGGCAGACCAGTCGGCAGCCGTGGCCGAGTGGTTAGCGCGTTGGGCTCGCAGTCGAGAGCCTGCATGTTCGACTCCAGCTACCCGCACTTGCTGTTGTTTCTCTGGGCAAGAAACTTTACGATAATTGCCTCTACCTAGTGATCGATTTCGAGTAATCGGTAGTACCAAATTTAAGTCATAAGTAGAGTAGACAACCGGAAACAGTCATTGCCGTCGGCTGCAGCGTGGGTCAGGTGTACGTCGGAAGGCGTACACCGATGCATAGCGCTCAAGTCCGCTTTCCCGCAATGCAGGATAAAGATAAACAAACAAACAAACATAGTTCTTTTGTGAAAGTGATTCAGTATGAAATTATCTTTTGAATGAGGTATAAAACATCAATTTTAGACGATTTCGAATTTTTGGCTTATGGGGGCTGTGGCCATTATGGAAAAATGGCCAAAACTCACTATTCCCAAGGGGGAATCATGGGGCTTTTTTTTGGTGACTACACATCACCAATCGAACCTCCTGACAAAGTTTCAGCTTGGTATTATTTTTTTCCGGGTTAAATCATTCAGCGACTGGACTAGATGGCTTCTGAGTTGCTTACTGTTGTAGAGATTTCAAAATGGTGACCTGTTTTCACAATGAGTTATTTATATTTCACCTTAATCGCCACATGTGTTGACAAAATGTCAATTGTCAACAATCAAAAACAATAGATAGTCTTGAAAATAGGGAGGTTGAAATCACTTTGTAAAAGCTGGCTGTTATCGCATATAAATAGCCGGCTGCTTTTAAGAAAGTTGCACATGCAATCGTGCATTCTCTTCAATTCCAGTCATTATATTTGCATCTCATGGTCTGATTTGCAGTTATTTACTTGAAAATCTTACATGGTAAGAACATGGGTCCCATTCAGCATAAAATCATTAAAAGAAAACGCTAAAATTGCTGTGCAAATTGCAGATTAAAAAATTGCACGAAGCAGGCAGACACTAATTATAAGCAGGCAGACACTAAAATCAAATTCCATATTCAATTCGGCATTACACCCATTTAAAAAATGCTTGTTTTTGGTGTAAAAACAAGCTATTTAGTTTTAAGTTTGATGAGATCATCACCAGTCAAAAAAAAAAAAACAATTTGACGAACACTTGCAGTATTGGTCACCAAGTGATCAACATGTATTGTGGTTCACTTTTTGTTGGGCACTGTGGAGTGTGGACGGTACATGACATTTGGGTGAAATCCTCTTAGGCGAGACCATGTGGGCGATGACCGAAGTGGGCGACAGACCATGTGGGCAACATTAGCAAATGTTTAGCCGTTTGAAGCGGTGGTGACCTATATAATTTACCTAGTTGCTTTGCGGTGTCACGGCAGTCACGTCACACTCACAGTCCATCCCTATGGAACTTCATCAACGCTCTTCATAAAATCCAAAAGTTAGTAGTTACGTGATGTGGACTACGAACGAATGATCACTGGATACGAACAGCCAGCGAACGAAGAAAATACAAAGAAGCTGATAACCGCATTATGCGCCTCGTTGACCGATTTATTGGCAATGGACATGATCCACCACAGACTATGTGGACTTCTTAAGAGACACAAGTCATAATTTTAACTTGTGCACTTAAAATAAAATCATTTACTGCAGCAATATCTACTGGTTTGCATGTGGTTAGTACAGCAAGCTGTGTCCTCTGCTACTGAACACCAACTGATATTTTTAATGCGAATGCTCTAGACCAGGGGTCGGCAAACTTTCTGTACTACTGGGCCAAATCTACAAACTTCCGGTAACGTGCGGGCCGCATAAATTTCAACCTATAAACAATCGCCACATTATCCTTAAAATCATGGCGCGCCTGCAACTCCTATTTCTGTGTCTATTGCACAATGAGACGTGTTTGTTGCTGTTTCATATTTATTATCAAACACGTATTAAAACGCAATGCATGGTTTTTATTTACTTATCATTTATCAATGTGAAAGATGATGTTGTTTCTGTGTCATGGCCAAGGTGTTTAAATCAACTGGCAACTTTGTTGATGATATTTGCAATACGTCATTCAAATGACGATCTGACAGGCGAGTGCGAAGTTTATTCTTTGCGTAATTCATTTTTGAAAAAAGCTGCTCACACGCAGTGGTGCCACGGCTTGTGTTTTAGCACAAGATCTTGTGTTTTTACTTTTCATCTTGTGCTCTTGTGCTTTCCGATCAATTTTGGACTAAATCTTGTGTTTTTTAATCAAAGTCAAGTTAAACGTTGCTACCATGGTTTGAGTTTGGTAGAGAATTAAAGACTGGCACTACAAGGATTTAGTAACTAGGTTTCTAGTACCGTACTTAGGCATATTGACCGATTTTACATATTGAGTTAGCAAGCCTGACAAGATGAGCTAAAAATTTGATCTGAAGAGAGTACGATATGTGCTCGTCGCCAGACTTGTGTTGATAGATAACAAGAGCAACGAAAAGAGTACATCAGCATTCAGCATCAAATAATGACAATCATTCACCAATTCACAAAACAAAAAAGTGGTAGAAACAGCATTTTAATTGTCAAATGGTTGAATGATCCTGATTTTAAAAGTTCAATACAAGAAGACAAAACTGATCGATATGCAGCCTTTTGTAAGATTTATGATATTAAATTAAAGACCACGAATTGAAATCTTGAGACAGTGATAAATAAGCATGTATCTTCTCTAAACTGTTGATTTCAGAGTCATGTTATTCTTCAAATTGGCACAAAATGGGTCGCAAAGGTTCAATTTTGCAACCTTGTGCTTTTGTATTCAAATCTTGTGCTTTTTTTTCTTAAATCTTGTGCTTTTTCTAAATTTGCTGTGGCAGCATTGGCTCACAGCAATATGTGCTTCCAAACATGCACAATATTGCACATTACACGTTTTGCATTGTCATACAGATGAGGATAGGTGGATTTATGGACATATTCTTTATAAAAGTTGGCAATTGGAACTGAATCGTGGAAAATTACTGCAGAAATCAGTTTCGCTTCTGTTACGTTGTAATTACACATAATCAATAAGTGCTTTCGCTTGCGTCATTCCTCGACAGTGGGGTAGCCTACATAATTTTGAGTAACGTCAGACCATAATTTTGAGACATTTTGTAGCGTACATGGAGTTACCGAGTAAATTCGGGACACATGTTAAAGGGCTTTTTGTTATGATATAAAATAAATTCATGCGTAGATACTGATGAAACTTTAGTTTATGCACTAAAAGTAAGATCGTTCGAGGGCCGCAAAAAGTTTGTCCGCGGGCCGCAGTTTGCCGACCCCTGCTCTAGACGCTGCGTAGGTGCATCAGCAGTTTACAGAACACATTGTGACTGACAGTCATTACCTTTTAAGACTTGAAATCACATGGAATCAGAACTTTGCAGTGGTTGCCGGATGATTCTGCTGCCTGTCGCTTATACCGAAAAATGTTTCAACAGAATGCATCATCAGTAATCAGCATCAGTATTACGACTGACAAGTTTCAACAACAGTTAGGGAGCTTTCATAACTGACTTCAACCGCTTTTCAGCTATTCTTCTCGGGAGGTCTTCGTTTGTCTCTTTTCTGAAGGGTTTCTCTTAAGCTTCACAATAAACCATGACGCCACAAAGCATCTAGATCAGTGGTTCTTAACCTTTTTTCTATCAAGCCCCCCTTCAATAATGGTCATGTGCCTCGCCCCCCCCCTAGATTTTAAATAAGTATCATACCAGAAAAATTGCATTTTTGTCTGATTATTGTACACATCAGTGAGATACTTGACACTGCTTCTTAGCGACTAGATTTTTAATGCGAGGTTTACCTCCAGAGAGTGAAAAACGTAAGTCTCCTTCAACTCTCAGCCTGTTTCTGTACTTGGTCTTGATAGAAACGAAAGCAGAAAATGCAGCTTCACAAAGATACGTGGATCCAAACATTGTTAGAATTCGAAGAGCCCGAGTTGCGATAAGAGGGTAAACAGGAAGGTAATTGGCCCAGAACATTTCAAGTTCCAGTTCTTTGAATTCTTTTTTAGCTGTGGAGTTGAACTTCATCTCAAGAAACTCTTCTTGTCCTTCTTCGAAAATATCAACTACTTCGCATTGAAACGGGTTTCTGATGAACTGCCAGGTTTCACGCTTCTCATCCAGATCTGGAAAGTATTTGACAAACTTCGCTTTCAATTCATTAAAGTGGGTTTCTATTTGTTTCTTCAACTCAGACTCAAAGTTACCATCTTTAAGAGCAGAATCCAAGTTACTGAAGCTCGCTGGATTTCTTTGTTCAATTCGACTCTTCCAGAGGTCGAGTTTGGCTATATAAGTTCGAATGATGTCATGATGCTTAATGATGTTGATGTTTTTTCCTTGAAGCTTAAGGTTGAGAGTATTCAATGCTTCGAAGATGAAGACATTAAAGTAATTAAAAAAATTGAAATTGTTGTAGAGCTCGCGCCCCCCCTGAGAGATGCTTCACGCCCCCCTGGGGGAGCGCGCCTACCCGGTTAAGAACTACTGATCTAGATCTTCTTCTTGCGTTTGAGGCCGCCACAGATCACGTTGTTACATCCAGGCGCAGCAGCCAATGGATTGTGTGTTCATCGAGCATTGTTAGGTCCACATGTCTATCTTGTGGTTGGTATACAGGACATTGATAGATAATGTGATGTGCAGTTTGAAAATCTGAGCCACACGCACAAGATGGTGAATCGGCGAGGCCCCACTGGAACGTGTTGCTGCTAAAACGGCCCACTCCAGTCCGCAGGCGATTGAGCTTCACCCATTCCTTTCGAGGTAGTTCTGCTCCAGGTGGGGTGTTGGTATTGGGAAGGACTGTGAATTGGGTTGGTCTCGCAACTTCTCTCCATTCACGGTTCCAAACTTCGGAAATGTGGAAGTTTGATTTGCACATAGCTGCAGCATGTTGGGAGAATGGGCGTCGAGATTTCAAGCGCCGGGGCTTTTGGGAGTGCGAGTTTAGAACAATCTGGTTGAGGAGGTGGTCATCCCTTGACATAGATTGTAGGACCAGACTACGTACGTGGTTTTCCCTACAAAGTCTACCTGGGGCGATGCCTGATAGTACCAGCAGAAAGTCAGTGGGAGTTGGAAGCAGGCAACTGGTGATTATTCTCATGGTAATGTTGAGGGCAGTGTCAATTTTGGAAGTGTGTACGCTGCGGCACCAAGTGGGGGAAGCATATTCGGAGGTGCTGTAAACAAGTGCAAGAGCACTTGTACGGAGTGTGGATGTACTAGCACCCCATGAAGTTCCAGCTAGGCATCTCAGCAGGTTGTTGCGTGCTGATAGCTTAGCATGGTGTTTGTAGGTTAATTGTCGGTCGAGCTTCACTCCTAGGTAGGTGGGACACGGGTTGTGTGGGAGTGGTTTTCCGTTCGAGAGAGACTGTGGGAGTGGGTTCCGGTCCGAGAGAGACTGACAATTGGAGCGTAGATTCCATGTTGCAAAGATGAACATGTGTGACGGTGGTCTTTGCCAGACTCAGTTTCAGCATCCACAGTTTCAGGTAGTCTACGATTTGGGCCATGTCATCTGTAAGTGCTTCCTCTACCACATGCCAGGACTTGTCAGAATTGAGTACCATCAGCATAGCCGTACTGGCGTGATGTAGTCTGTGGCGGTACTACGACAGTTTATCGAACGACAGTTCATCGAACGACAGTTTATCGAACGACAGTTTATCGAAACGACAGTTTATCGAACAACAATTCATCGAACGACAGTTTATCAAAACGACAGTTTATCGAAACGACAGTTTATCGAACGACAGTTTATCGAACGACAATTTATCAAACGACACAGGGCCGTAGCCAGATCGCAGAGCAAGGGGGGCCAACTTTTTTTAAGGAGGGCCGAAAAAATTTAAATGGGCAAAATCATTATAAATGTAGCTGTTGCTCTTGAATGTTTGGATTTTGCCAGGGGGGGCGAATTTGTTTTTAGGGGGGGGCGAGGCCTCCCTGGCCCCCTGTTGGCTAGGGGCCTGGAACAACAGTTAATCGAAAACCTAACCCCTAACCCCCAACCACTAACACCTAACCGTAACCCTACCCCTAACCCTTAACCCCCAACTCCTAACCCCTAACTCCTAACCACTAACTCCTAACCACTAACCCTAACCTTAACCCTACCCCTTAACCCCTAACCCTACCCTTAACCCCTAACCCTTAAACTCCAACTCCCAACCACTAACCCCTAATTCTAACCTTAACTCTTAACCTCTAGCCCCTAACTCCTAGCCCCTTCGATGAATTGTCGTTCGATGAACTGTCGTTTCGATAAACTGTCGTTCGATGAACTGTCGTTTCGATGAACTGTCGTTTCGATGAACTGTCGTTTCGATAAACTGTCGTTCGATGAACTGTCGTTTCGATGAACTGTCGTTTCGATGAACTGTCGTTTCGATAAACTGTCGTTTCGATGAATTGTCGTTCGATAAACTGTCTTTCGATAAACTGTCGTTCGATGAACTGTCGTTCGATAAATTGTCTTTCGATAAACTGTCGGGTCACGGTCTGTGGCATGTCACTAATGTAGATGTTAAAAAGTAGGGGTGGTAAGCATGATCCTTGCGGAACACCATTTTTTAAGCGGCGGGGCCGGCTGCACTGCCCGTCACTCGTCTTAAGCAAAAAGGTTCGATTTGCAAGAATATTTGCGAGAAATCGCACTACCTTTTTGTCTGGGATTATGCGGAGGAGCTTTAGAGTTAGCCCTTGGTGCCACACAGTGTCATAGGCAGCAGTGAGGTCTACCAAGATAACTACTGCTTTGATGCCCTTTTCAAAACTTTCCTCTATATCCTCGGTCAGCTTGACTGCTTGATGAGTCGTACAGCATCCATGCCGAAATCCAGCTTGTTCTTGTGGTAGCTGGAGATCAACAACTGGCTCGAGTCTAGTCTAGTTAGCTCTTGGGATCATCAGCTGGCTTGTTTGGTTTAGGTACTGCCACTAGCCACTACAGTTGCTTTTCGCCAGTTTTTAGGTATGGCCTGGAGGGTCAGGCAAGCAGAATAGAACCTTTTCAACCATGCCAGACATTTAGAGCCACAGTGCCTCAAGAATTCTGGAGGGATGTTATCAGGCCCTTGTGCTTTCACGCTTTTAACTTGTTTGATGGCAGACGCAAGTTCTCTGGTGTTGAAAGGGGCTGACAGATGGCCATCTGCGCTTGGGGCGTTCCAGAGCATGCTGCATTCCTGCTTCACTGCAAGGGTGTGCTTCTTGTTTGCCACTTTACATTTGCCATTGGCTAGGAGTTGTTGTGCTATGGCGTTAGCGGTTACAGGGCATCGTTTAGGATTGGAGGTGCGGCCTGTAAAGCGATTAAAGGTTTTCCATGCAGCTCTGCTTGAGTGGGTAAAGCATCTAGATAAGTATTCTATATAGGTCACCACCGTCCCAAACAGCTGAACTTTCGCTACTGTCGCCCACATGATCTCGCCCAGATGTTGTGTACCGACTGTGGAAGTGACCAACTTTTGGATCACTTTGACCATTTTGTTGAAGATCTGTCATTAGAGTTATTAGGCTACTACATATCGCCATGGATGGGCGAAATGTTAACAAGTGCTTTCAAAAAAGACTTGTAAAACATTTAGAAAAATGACACTTCCTTTGTTCATTTTGGGACGTGTTCATTACATCTTGTACACACTGCATTTAGACATGGAATGTCTCAGTTGGCATATGATATTATATAGATCAGAGGTTCTCAACCTTTTGAGATTCAAGGACCACTTAAAAAAATTGTGTTTCACTCACAGACCACTACTTCCCTTCCTCCTCCCCTTGTAACAAACAAATGTCACTTATTGCTTACTAAGTCATAAACTGTAGTTAGTATTACAAAGAATGCTGCATTTAGTGCGAGCCTTGAGCTTGCACATTTGAGCACAGCATATCCAAACGAGGTGTAATATTTGAAGGATTCAATCGGAGTTCATATTCGACTTCAAATCGGGAACAATACTTTGTTTTTATTGTAACCAGTGCAGTGCAAAAAGTTGACAATGATAAGATGTTGCTAAAGGTAAAATTATTTTCAAAGCTTTCTGAGACAGTTGTGGATACTCATGTGAAGCTTGTATCCAAAATTTCACCAGCTCACTCTCGGATGCAACATATTCAAAGTACCGTAGTGTCACTGGTCAGTTCAATGAATTTGTTTAATTCCAATGTTGGTAATTTTGATGAATCAGTGTGTGCAAGAAACGGACTGGAAACCCACGAAAAACTTTAAATGTTCAAATCCCCAAAGTAGAAATTAAATTGATCCTGCAGTGACTGAGTATGGTCAGAAATAAAACTCATCAACAGTTGTTTATTGATTTCAGCATTTTCTGGTTTCTCAGTGAATTCGTGCAATTGATCAAGCATGTCAAAGTTACCCTGCAATAATCTTGTCTTCCAAAGATCAAGTTTTTTCTTAAAAGCAGACACTTTATCACTGAGGGTAATCAAATTTGTCTGCTTTCCTTGCAGCGATGAATTAAGTTTATTCAGTTGTTCAAAAATGTCAGCCAAGTAAGCCAGAACAGCAACCCAAAAGCTATCGATGAAATGCGCAACAAGCTTGCATTTTTTTTCTTCAAGAAACTCTCTCACAGCATCACCTAACTCAAATAGCCTGTTAAGCACTTTTCCCCTTGATAACTAACAAACTTGAGTATAGCCTATGTATCAGTAGCTGTTCATGATCAAGATCCTTATTCGAACATAATGAAGCAAAGAGTCGACAATTTGGTGGATAAGGCTTGATATGATAAAATTCACAACTTTTATGCAAAGTGTTAAAAAAACAACGATTTCAGACTTTGCTCGTGGACCACCAGGCAAATGTCGGCGGACCACAGGTTGAAAACCACTGATATAGATGGATTTTTGGAGACATAGTCTTTAAATTAGCACTTTTTTTCCAATATTATAATGCTAGAAGGAAAGACATAAATTTTAGCAATCCAAAAAATAACAAAAATCACAGCAGATATTTTTGCAAAAATGTAATGCGTCACTCAGCAAACATGGTCACATCCTCTTATGAGAAACATTTTTTTTTTCTATCTCTTTTCCAGGTTTAGTGGCTGTACAATTTTAAGATAGTGGTAGTTTAGCTAGTACTGTTTTATGATCGATGTATATTTATACTTTTGGGTTTTACCATCTTTCCCTTTTGTTGATGTCAAATTCGTATGTTTACTTTGTCGTTCTGTACATATTTGCGCCAGCAGCAAAAAATAAAATTGAATGGAATGACGAACGGAAACTTACCCAGAGAAATTTTCAAATTCCAACAAATTAAAAAAACTCTAACTTTATTACTCATGTTTGAAAAGACATAAAAAATTGGGCTGTAGGCTACTCAAATTAAAAATTGACCACAAAAATGCAGCAGCCTAACGATTGAGTCACTTCGGGTCAAAGTTTAGTTAAAAAAAATAACGCTTCTGGGCACTGGCGCCGACTTACGGGGTTACGGGGTGTAACCGCTGTGGCGCCACCCCATTTAGGTTACATTACTTACTGCAAATAAATGTAGTTTGAACGGACATTTAAATCTTTTTTTTATCATTGGTTTTCGCTTCAAGTCAAGTAAAGCAAGGGGTGAACCAATACAGTATTGCAAAGAAAATGATTGTTTTTGTCACAAGCATGATACTCGCGTAACATAAAGCAGACAAGCAAGCTACGTGAAGATTACGCAACACGTGGCTACGAGTTTTTTCCTTGTTGTTGTTGCGATCGTTTTATTTGTTACTTGTCATAAGTCATTGTTACATTTGTTAGGTTTACAATGGGATTTATTAATCAATAAAATACGATCTTTCTATTGCCTCCCTCAAAAATCTTTTTGAAATTTTTTAAACTGCTCATAATATCGCTATAAATTATGCCAACTATAAAATACTTGGAAACAAAATTATCTCGATGATTGATAGCTCCACCCCCTAAATAAATATATATTTTCAAATTTCATTAAAAAAATGCAATTTTTGAAGCTTTTTGAGTTTTATTTAAAAAATGCACTTAGTAAAGTAGCAGTTTTAACGTTCCGCAAATTTACACGTTTATATGATTCTATTTGAGGAAATCTACACCCCCTGCCAATTCCCAATAATAAAAGCAACCTGTTTCAATTACTCAAGATTTTTTGAATTATTTTCCGATTTCAATTGGAGTGTACTGTCATCTACTTCGTGCTTTAATTTCTACTTTTTTATCTACTTCATGCAGTAATATTGCGTCACCGTGTCAATGCGTGACAAACTGTGACAAACTGTGAGGCGGGAATTTATTGGTCTGACATGGGAGTTGCTTGTTACATCATAGAAAAAATTACGAAAAGTTGTCCTGTAAAAGTCTGAGGCGGGAATTTATTGGTCTGACATAAGAGTTGCTTGTTACATCATAGAAAAAATTACAAAAAGTCGTCCAGTAAAAGTTTTCGCCGACATTCCAGTTTTATTCAGCTTAATGATGCCACCGAAAAAGCGCTCAAAATTGAAGCCCTCCATTGAGTCATTTTTGTTGCGTCTAGTCAGGATTTCAGCCAGCATGAAAGTGACCAAACGCCTGAACGAAACAAGTGTGCCACTGCCAAAAGACGTTAGCACGATCAGGGAGGTGGAAGAACCGAGCACGAGCAGGATAATCGCTGTTGAAGGGAGAAGCTATCAAAAATCGTGGGAGAGCGAATTCCCGTGGCTAGAATACGATAGATGCAAAGATAGAGCATTCTGTTCGATTTGCAACTATGTCGCAACTGTTTGATCTATTTGCAAGCAATGAAACAATTTCATTAATGCTTCCAAACGTGGTCTGCATTGTGAAAATATACTTATCGTTGCCTTCCACCACCTGCGAGGCGGAGCGATCGTTTAGTGCACTCAGGCGCATAAAAACCTACTTGCGATCTACCACGACGCAACAGCGATTGAACCACGTCCTAATTTTAAATGTTTATCAAGCTGAAGCTTCACGGTTACAACTTGACCAGTTGATTAACAGTTGGATTGAAAGAGCTGCTGTTCGCAAAAATACTTTTGCCATATGTTAAGTGTCAGAGCAGCAACGTAACAATAAAATTTACGACATACCTCCTGTGCTTTGTTTTAAAGTTGCTTTGTATATTATTGAGCTACAAATCAGGTGTGATAAGACAATTGCATCTACGAAACACGCTTAGTAAAAATCAAACAAAAACATGCAGTTTGAAAGTTTTTAGATTGCCATGTGCTATCCGCCACCCCGTGCAAAAATAATAGTCGGCGCCTATGCTTCTGGGTAGTATTGAACTCATTCCCTCTGGAACACCAGCCCGAGAAGTATCATACGTGCCACTGATCCAGTTGAATATTACAACTGGAATTTACATGGACTTTACAACTTATATAGGCACTTTTTTCTTTTCTCGTCTGTTGCTTTGAAAGAGGAAAAGAAAAAAGTGCCTAGATAGTGACGTCCTGACCGGTCAAATAGTGTTTCAGATTAAAAGACCGGAGCCGGTCAAATAGCCACTGCCTAAATTGAATACCGGTACTGAAAAGTTTGGGTGTTTATCAGGACAATTATCGTTTCTAGCACTACTGTAGTTGCAACGTTCATCTGATGAAAGTGAATGTAAAAGCAATTGAACTGAGGATGCGCATTGTCATGGTGTGCGAAACGTGCATTGCATTGTGATGGTGTGCAAAAGCAATAAATCAAGCTGTTTGTAGTTGCTTTTACTTTCACTTTCATCACATGAACGTTGCAACTAGTGCTAAAAACAAGGATGAACTGCCAAACGTAAACGTCTTACTGGCAAGAAGCCTTAGGAAGATATGGTTTATTCAATCTTACTGAAAGTAAAACTGCAGCATCATGTCACAAGCTAATTGATGAAAATTTTTTTTGCTGTTTTTTTTTTCAATAAGTTATGGAAATGCTGTTCTTGACCAAAGTATTTTAATCAATAAAGCTTTGATCAGTCATGATTTCACAATACAGCAGGCCTCAAAATTCGTTTTTGTTGACGACGGACAACCGTGTCCGGTCTGAGCAGCTATGTCGGCGGACAAATTAAGGCTCACGGCGGACACACAGGTTTTAACATCGATCGTCATGCTTAATCACTTTATCTTGATAATTCTTTGCCATTTGAGAACTATAGGTACGGTTTAGAAGGCCTTTTTCAAATTTCAGCGAAGTAACTCTGAAAGGCTTTCACCAGACCAACGATGTGCGCTTAAAGAGTCAAAGCGTCGTGCAGCTGCTTAATACGTCACATAACTGATTAACTTCCACCGATCGAGGTCGTGTGGCTTCTTGCGTCACAATGCTCTGGACACGAGTCGGAAAACGTCTACACTAACGCTACTACCGTTTTTTTCTGCTGTGCAAAGTTTCACTAGGCTTTTTCTAGGTTTATTTTTGCATGTCATGTGAGCAAAAGTGAATTTTCCCTGGGCCTTTTCTTACTGTAATACCAAAACTTAACAAATTTTGCTGCATCTTGCTGTAATAGCCTACTCATATGATCTAATTTTGTAACCAACCTTGCCTTATCAATATTACTCGTAGATCAAAGCCAGACATTGTGACGTAAGACTTGAACTAAGTTGCGCATGATTAGTATACAAGTACCTGTACTTTCATCGATTCTAAGTGTATAATTCACCTTTGTTACGCTGATTCAATGTCATGAATCGTTGAAGCAACGTAAAAATCGAAAGTTTTCCTGCTTGAATGGAAGCTAAAAAGGATACATTATTCACATTTTCTAGATGCGCGCTAGAATGCACTGGTAATTATATTCTGGCAACAATTGTTCAGGCTATGCAATGACGATTTATATCGCTAGTTCCTGTGTTATTTCTCGGTGGACAAATATGACCGATCTAGATGGTACTTCCCACGGACAGTCGGACATCACATGCTGTGACGGCGGACATGTCCGCTGTCCGCCATGAATTTCGAGGCCTGGTACAGGAAATACTATTGCATCTTTACGGTTTGTCAAAGATTAGATCAACCAACATGGAGGTGGTTAGTAGCCATCATCATCATCCGTTCAGTCGATTTTGGTTCACAGTCACTCTATGTATCCTTACCCTCCATAGCTCCTGATTCCCCACCCCCCTTCAGCTCTTTCATGCCCATCCCATGTTGTCACTATGTTGAGCTATCTCGTTTTGAGACGACCTTTTTTGCTTCCTCCGCTGACCAAACTTAGCATGAAGTCTTTTTCCTTTGATGTGCTTCTCGTTATGTGACCAAAATATGAACGTTTCTGTTTGACTTGTAGTCTGTACTATTTTTAAAAAATTGATGTGGTTACAATTGTGCCCCAAGTTTAAAAAAATTGTTACAAGGCATAAAAGAAAAATTTAAAATCATAAAATTTAAATCATGAAAAAATCATTAAAAATGCCTTGTTTTGATCATAAAAAGGTTGAATTTTTAGATAGGGACCCCTGGGAACAGTATTGTCTAATTGACGTGAAGTAGCATCGCAACTCAAATCAGCAGGGACAAGAGAGGTGGAAAATACTGTAGCATTGTATGACCATTTGAACAACATATTGCTGTTGTCATCTGTACCAAAACGAAACAGGAATGTCCTCATGATTTCATCTTCACACTCTTTCGTTTCAAACTGTCAAGACTGCCACAAGAAACCTTCAGTTATCATGGATTATAACAAGCATATATAACAAATCGTTGGCCAATGGTTATCAATTGCAATTTGATTAATGTTGCCAGTCACAATGCATTTGTCGTAATGAGACACAATGGGAAAAGTAACAAAAAAACAGAATTTCTCAAAACACCTTTCAGCTTGCTCAACTGTATGTCAGCAAAAATAAATTAGCAGCAGAAGCTAAATTACTTGCCAAAGAGTTGGGGTTCATCGATGCTGCTACTTCAAAAATTTAAAAACTCACAACAAATACTTCACACACTCCCTGTTTTTTAATGCATTGCTTTGACGAAGGATGATACCTAGCTGAACTTTTTTTGGTGCTTGCTGTACTTTGCCTGCTTTTTAACGTAATCGGTTTACTTGTCTTGCAGATTACTCCTATGCTTACCTTATGATCATTGGAGCGCTGCTGGGTTTAGTGATATATTGTGTTCATTGGGAAGCTCTGGTGAGTGTAACTTATTATTATTGTTGATGATATGAAGTGTCTAGCTTGTCCCGCCAGAAGTTTTAAGCGATCATTTTTGACGGTTAGTCATTTTCAAAATCTTTACTTTGACCGTTCATGGCTTTTGATAATTCATTTTTGTTAAAGTTCACAATGATGGGATAATTTTTTCTGTAACACTTATAGTTTGTGCAATATTTAAGTCAATATCTATAAATACCAAGCGGTCATGTCTGACTGCTGTTTCATTTTCACTCGGTGTTATGCAATTTCCTTTTATGAGCTCGTTTTTGATACGAAACACAATTCCAAGAAACAAAAAATAAAACTATTCTACTTTTGCATGAAAAGGTGGTCAAGCCTTAAAAAATAAAACAATATTTTTCAATTCAATTCAATTTATTTTTCATTACTGGCGCGAACATGTAGAGAACGATAAAGTAAACATGCGAATTTTACACCAACAAAAGGAAAAGATGACAAAACCACAAGGTTTAAAATATGCATCAATAAAACAATGTTTGAAAAATATAATCTTAAAAATGCACAGCCACCAAACCTAGAAAAGAAAGTAAAAAAAGAAAACTTATTTCGTCAATTGAAAATAGACCTACAATTAACACTTGCAAGAGCAACAAGGGCGATTTAACACAAAAGAAATTCAAAAAGTGACAAGTTTTCCGGAGTTTTTACTTTGAAAGTCTTGCATTCAAAAACTTGGTTGTGATGTGATAAAAGACTCAGAAAAATAAAAACTGCAGGAAACCGTCTCAGTTGTGACCATGGGATTCAGAAAAAAGTAAATAAAAATAGAGATATAATTAAATATAATAAAATACAGATATACTACTTTTGTTCAAATAAACTTTGTTCAATCAATTTCATTTTCAAAAAGTTTTACAAAAGTTACAAATGAAATAATTTTATGGCGATTTAAATGCAATTATATTTTCACCAAAAAGGTAGTGATAAAAATGCAAAAAAAATTGTAGTCAAAAGCAAATTAAGGAGAAAGATTGTAGTTGCAACAATCTGTATAAAACATTAAAGCTACAAAAGTAAAGTAGTTTTGATAATACGAATTTTAGTACAAAAAATATAAAAGGTCTGGCAGCACTACTTCTAAAAATATAGTTAGGCCACCATTCAACATATAATTTAATGAGCAATTTGATGACAAAAAGAACTAATTTTCACAATTTAAAGTTGTATTTTAAGGATAAATAATCACATCTCAGTCCAACACAGGCAGCTTTTTTTGATATGACCGAATTCCCATTGGAAAGCTTATTTCTTGTCTTCTCTTTTTTTTCACATTTTTCTGACATTCCGCTTCGTAATTCCCTTGCAAACTCTTGAAAATTGTAATTTTTCCTTTATATTTTCTTGAGTTTGCTTATCTCCAGGTCCTAAATTTGCACAAATCCAGTTTTTTAACTTGGACCTGGAGAGCAGACATCTTGCTTCCGACATCCAAAAAGCGCGGGGAAAAATCAATCTTGTTTTATGTTGTAGTCCTTACTCGATATTCCTAAGCGATCTTTTCTGACCATTTTCCTTTTTAAGTAAATTAAATTTTAAATAGTTGTGAAAAGTTGGGGAAAATATTTGTTCTAAATTTAGCCTAAATATTGACAAATTAAAATTGTGAAAACTTCATTAATTCTTTTCCAATTATGAAATTGTATACCGTACCTATTTTTTTTTTCAAGCCAAGATGATTTCTGAATGTTTTAAATTTCAATTCTTTGTGTGGATTATGAATGGCTGTTTTTCTGTACCACTTGTTGTACAATGACCCAAATAGTTTTGAGGAAATCACTCCATTGTTTAACTCTACTAAAGTGGATGTTTGGTTGAGTTAACGCTGTGCTTTTCAACCTTTAAATCAGGGGTGCCCAAAGTGCGACTCGTGGAATTAATATTTGCGGGCCTTGTCAAAATCTACTTAAGTTATTACGTCATAATGATGAAGAAAACTTATAGTTGTGGACAGACTTTCCGGACTTTTTTAAATTTTTGTAGTTGAAGCCAGGGTTGATCTCTAAGTGGTCAAAACTGGTTTTGACCACTAAGCGGTTTAAACCTGGTTTTAACCGGTGAAAACTAGGTTTAAACCAGTCAAAACCCAGAAAAATATTTTTATGTAGTGAATGGTCGGCTACCTGGGCTATGGGCTATTTAGGAAATATAAAAGCAGTTGTGAGTTGTGACCATTTTGATATGCTGGCGGCCCTGGCCGCCTGAACTTTCATTAATGGCCGCCAATACCAACCTGTCAGGCAGCCACAGGTGGCTGCCTGTAAAATTTGTACGAAAGATTATATTTATCTTGGATTTTTCTCTTGTTTCAGCGCCGCCAAAAACAAGACATCAAACAGCGTTAAGACTACTACCTTAATTACATGTCATGCTACGTCTTATGTGCTACGCAACGGGAAGGCAATTGTTGCGCAAATTTTACGGCAAAATTGATGGCAAATGTTTTTCATAAAAAAAATTTGTTGGAATAAATTCTTGTACTTCAGTTGGCTGTGCAAATGGTTCATTGTTCTATCAAGCATTTTTTGGTTCATCAGAAACTTATTTGTAGAATTTGAATTTTCTCAATAATTAAAATAACCAACTGATTGAATTATCAAAAATAAACAGAGAAATTGAATATTTTTTGTTCCAAATCCAGCATTTAGGTTATTGTTGATCAAAAATAAAATATAGTTGAACATCATTACTAAACATGGAGGGTAATATTTTTAGTTCAATTGAAAAGCAACTTGATTCATACACTAAAGGGGTTTTGACCAGTAAATAGGTGGTCAAAACTTGTTGCCCAATGCAGTAGACATAAAAGTATTTTATTAACCTGCAAGACCAACAGGTTAAAATAACGCAGACAACCCTACGTGCTTGACCTTTGGTTTGTAATCATTTTGTTGTATAATAATCATATACAAGGTAGACTATCATTTGCTACTGTTATGCAGTTGAAGGTGCACATACAAACCAATCCCGCTTAATCGGACCACATTGGGACCAAGCAAAACTAGTCCAATTAAGCGGGAGAACAAATTTCACTGTTTTTACGTATTGTAATGTATTTTTTTGCTAAACTTGAACTCCTGTCCCGTGTTTCTCTGCATTGCTTAATCCGCACAAGATAAAATAAAATAAACACAAAACTAAATTTAAATTTTTGCCAATTGGAAAAACTTTAGCAGTTGCTGTGTGTTAGTTGATTTTGTTTGGCTTCATTTCAAACCAAATTTCACAAAATACGGTAAACATCATTGCAAGCTAAAAATTAGTATAAAAGTATAGGAGCTTAATGACTGTCACAATTCCGTCTAGTTCTTACGAAAAGACTTTGGAAAGATTGATGACATAATTTATTGCGATGTCAAACGTTAAACAGACGAATAAGTGGTCGAATAGTTCTACTTGTGAGATGATAGATGAAAATTCTTAAACTGACAAATGGTTCACCACTTCCAGCACATAAAGAAATCAAATTTTGAACAGCAAACGTCTTTGTCGATTTCAAAATAAATATACATGGTGGGATAGCGCAACGGATAAGGCGTTAGCTTTCCAATTATGCAAACCTGGTTCGACTCCCGGCTTCAGCTGGTTGTTGAAAAACACCGCTCACCTCTGTCCAGGGTGTAATAGGGGGGCGGAGTTGCTGAAGTAAAGGTGGCCGAGAGAAAAGAACTGGCCACCCTACTCTCGTTAGTGCCGAAGGCTTAATATAATGAGAACCTTATCTTCTCATTCCCCAAAGCTCAGTATCTGAGTATGGGACCTTTACTTTACTGCTTGCAACAGCTACTTTACAATCGGCAATAACTTCCAATTTTGCAGTTGGCACTTTTACAATCTATTCAATATCGGTTGGAACTCTACAATCGTTTTCAATACGCTTTTCATTACAACTTTTTATCCCCATGATACACAACTCTATTAATAGTTGTTGTCAAATCACCGGCTTTTTATTGTATAACAGGTTTGCTTGGACCAGAAACTTCCAGAGACTAGGGTAATATTACTTCACAACTCATTCTTCTGGTCAACAAGTCAAAGAAGCTTCGATACTGTCATGTATACAAACATTTTCTAGAAGCAGATTTCACAATAAAAGATTGCATAACTAAAGGTTGCTATCGGTCAGTATTCGACGAAACACTACAACAGAATCACGCACTAAAATAGTTCACCTATTGTAGAACAAAAATGTAGCTTGCTGCCCAAGCTATGCATAATGATTGTGGCAATGACCTTGTTTGCCTGACAGATTCCTTGATGCTTGCAAGCCTCCACACGACCACAACGTGTCGACCCAGGTCGTGGAAGAGTTTAAAAAAAATAAATAATAGGAAAAAGATGCCATCATTATTATTCATTACATTACATACATTGTCAGTAATATGTCAAGTTTTATCAAAATGAAGTTCAACGTGGATATTGTTCCTGTGTATAAAACGTTCAAAGTTGGCTATTATTTTCAGCTTAAATCTAGGACTCCCTCCTACTTGTGTTTAAATGTCGTGTACAAGTTCACTTGTTCGCATGACGCGAATTGTACATACATCGGTATGTCTACGCGGCATTTGGCCACGAGAGTGAGGGAGCACTTGGATTTAACTAATTTGAACAAGCAAAGTGCCATTAAAGATCACATATTCGATTGTCAAACATGTTCAAGTAACAAACCATCATTGGAGTCCTTTAGAATTATGCATAAATGTTTCACCGAATTCGACACTAAAATCCACGAGGCTTTGCTAATAAAATCATACAATCCTCGCCTCAATACACAGTTGTTTGCCTCAGGTGCTTCTTATTTACTCAACGTCTTTTCTTGATACGTCATATGATGCGTCTTTGCCTGGTGTAATTGAAACGCCATGTGATGTGCCTTTCTCCTATGTTCTGCCGTTTCATTTTGCATTTCGTTTTTCAATTCAGTGTTTAGATCAGTTATTCATTTTCATTGTAGATATGATAAGCAGTTATTTTTTGTTACTTGATAAGGGCTAACGTGTGTATGGCCGAAAACGTTTGTAGCTTATAGTTTTGTTCAATTTTAATCGATTATGTTAAATGCCGTGTGGTTGCTTGGTTGTATATGTCATTACATGAGGTTTTTGATTGATAAACCAACTCTCAGAAAACATTTGTTTTTGATTATTTAATCACTTTCCGGTTTTAGAATTGCTCCATGTTATTTTATCATTTAAAGTTATGGCATGCATGCAAGGATAAGATTTTTCCGGGGGTTGAGGTTGATATTTGAAAGCTCTTTTGTGTTGATTGCAATTTAATTTATCAGTTACATAATTTATGTTGGTCAAACAAAACAAGATCTTAAAACAGGGAAGATGAAGAAGCCTTTACGTGGCCTTCTCTGCAAGTAACTTAGAACATAGCTAACAAGCACCGGAAGTGAAACCAATGTCTTCACCACGTCACTCGACAAGCATACCTACTCTTGAGCCTAGCCAATCCTTTGCAGGGCTTGTTCTAACGGTGATCTTGGCTAACATCGAAAGATTTTCTTCAGAAAAATCAACCATCCTTGCTGAACTCTGCAAAAAAAAAAACACCAATGCAATGTCCTCTGCCCACAGGAAGCTCACCGAAGTGCTGCACACCACAGGCCAAGAACACCTGGAATGGACCTTGTCAACTAAATCCCTCCTGAGAAACACGGCAGTGCTATCTACATAAGATCCGGATTACTCAGTTTTGTCCGATGATAGCAATAACATCGAACGCCTGACCCTCCACCTCGATGGAATAGACGTGACATCTGTCTATAAGCCCCCAAATGAACCCTTCATACCAAACGATCTGATGGTCCAAAGTGGCAGCACGCCTGGCTTGTTTATCTTCGATTTCAACAGCCACAGCTCGAGCTGGGGCTATAGAAACACCACTAAAAGCTGTTAAAAAGTTGGCTGGTGATGCACTTCATACATGACCCATGCAACCTGCACTTCATACATGACCCCAAGCTGCCATTTTCTTTTAACAGCTGAAGATGGAAGCGAGGTTCAAACCCAGATTTCATCTTTGCAAGTCTCGATCACTCCGGGCTGTGTGATGCATATCTTGGATCCAATTCCACACACTTAACATCGCCCAATTTGCCTTCAAATCAAAGCAGTTGTAGCGCCCGAGAGCTTTCTCTGACGTCACGCGCTTCACTTCATTGGTGTCACGTTAGAATGCTGGAATCGTGCCGCTACACAGTCATCGCTCCAAAAAATGTCCCATATTAGTGACGACATAAGTTTCGAAAAGCTAACTGGAAGGAAATTACTTCAAATCTGGACTTCCACATCGCAAAGTTGCATGCGTCACCAGATAAATACTCTTCATAGAAGCTGTACGAAGAGCATCAAGAAAAAATATCCCTAGAGGCTGTAGGACACGTAACATCCCTGCTCTGAATTCAGACTCAGCAGATCTCTATGAAGACTACAAACAAACGTTCCAATTGGATCCTTTCTCTCACTCTACAGTTGAAGCAGGAGAAAGCGTGATGGCAGCTATCGCCAGCGAAAAAGGAAAATGTGGCAAGATATGATTGAATCCACAGATCTGTCCCATGGCAGTCAGAAAGCCTGGAAAACAATCAAATTGCCCATCAACATCTTTTAAATCATGGCAATAACAACAATATCATAAAAAAGCAGTCTAGCCCCGACTGAAGAGACTTGAGAGACTTCAAATGAACGCAACCCTAGTCTTAACATATCTTTTCTTGATTAATGAACTGAAGAAGGGCATTGAATCTCTAAAACAAGATAAATCTGCTGGATTAGATGGCATTCGAACAGAACAAATTAAACATTTCAAAAAAAAAAGGCTGTATGATAAAAGAAACTGAATGGCCAACATGAAATACTAGTTCGCACAACCATTTTCTTATTTTAGAAATGCATTTGTTACTGCGTATTATTTTACGCACTACGCAGCCTGCCTACGCTCGTTTTGAGATTATATGCTGCTGACGTCTTGCGATTCCTCACTATAGGCTATAACAAACAAGTAAAGGTGCAATACAGCAAGAATCCTGGCAGAAATTCCATTTTTATTGAAGTATTATGCAGCAATGCATTTGATTTTCAGTTGTTTTGATCAAATTTTTACAATAAAAAATTTCAGCCATAACGAAACATGTTGGAAAAACACAATCACTCTCGGATGGTTGCTAAAACTTTACAATAACTGCCTCAGCTCTAACCAAACTTCTAAGCTATGGAGAAAAGCCAAAACTATTGCCTTGTTGAAACCAGAAAAAGACCCAACTAACCCTAAAAGCTTTCGCCCTATATCTGGGGTGTCCAAAATTGATTATGCGGAAGAGCTCGCAAGCCAACAATATCTGATAATCTTGTTTTGCTCGAACAGTGGTGCATTATGCAGTAACATTGTGTTATTTAATATAATTTTTATACAACAAAGCAATATGCAGGTTTAAGTATTTTGTCATATCAGTTATCTGCTTAACCATTATAAATTGAAACATATAAAAATTCTGTAAAACACAGCTGTGTTACCCTGATGTGAAGGATGAAACTGACGTCTTGATTTCAGTAGGTCAAATTTGATTAGAGTTCACTGGTTAGTGGTGGACAAGCCTAAATATGTTGAACCGAACACGCTCAACGTCTTCTTTGTAAACGTAGGAGAGAGTGGGGCACAATTGGACATGGGGTACATTTGGACATCGTATTATATAGAAAAAATTGGAAACTCTGGAACTCCATGCCTCCGCAAAAAATTAGTTTCACATCAATCGTTGTACTATGAAAATTCTAAGAGTTTGTGTTGGTCGTGTATTGAGTTTGGCGGTGGGAAGTCTTTTAGCAACTGTATAGTATTTTTTGTGGATTTTGTTTTAATCGTAATTTTTTTATGTAAACTAAAAAAATTTAGTTTCTTTTTCTGTTTAAGCCATATAGCCTACAGTAAAGTATCTTTTCATTGCCTTTGCTTTGACCTGGCTTTTAGAACAAGTTGTCCCTGTCCAACTTTAAATCGATGTTGGTGGGTGGGGCACAATTGGACACAAATTTTGAGGTACAATTGGACAGCAACACACGTGGTATATCATACTGTAAAAATGTTTGTTTTAATGGTGTATGGTCTCATGTAATACAATGTCATTTAAACGTTGTAATAACATTAAAAATCCATGTTTTGAAAGACAAGATAAAATTTTAAGGGGAGAGGGGGTAAAATTGCTTTTCCAATACCCCCTCCCCCGTGGTAACGTCCCTGATTTTACCGCAATAAACAAGTGAAATCTATTTATTAGAGTCCTTGTCACTTTCTTGATTACTTTTGTGTTGGTTTAAACTGTTGTTTCTAAACCATTGATAAAATTTGCAAATGTCCAAATGTGCCCCATTACTGGGGTACAATTGGACACAAACAATATTTTTTCAATTGAATATAGTAGGTATTTAATATGCATTGCCTAAAGCCTGGTTTACACTACAAGCCCGAAAAGCGCAAACGCCTGCATTGTCAAGCCTCGACTGACTAAAAGCTGTCTACTCTGGCAAATTTGATCTTGCGACTGGGGGCATTCAAGCGCTAACAACGTCACTTTCTGCTTGTTTACGTCATCTGGCTGGAAATTCGCCTTCAATTGATTCAAACTTATCAATCAAACGCATCCATCACTGTACTGACACAGTGTAATAGGTCAACTGAAAATAATCCAGAATAGTATTGTAGACCTAGAGCTATCCTATAACTTGTAGAGTTGATCCCTGCAATGTGCAATCAATGCAAGGCTAGCAGGTAGGCCAACCCAAGTTTGACCAAAAGCCTGGTGAAGTGCTACCTGAACCTGACCAACAACTAAAGAAAGTTTGAATCAGTCTAAGAGGTAGGACTACCATACTAGCTGGAAGGCCAACTTTAATCATACCAAAAGCCTAGTGAAGTGCCACCTTAACCAAACTAACAGCTAAGTAGGCCTATATGTAAGACTTTTTTAAACCTAACCTTTTAATTTTTATCTACACACACCAACTAACCTATTAACTGAAACAGAGTACCATCTTTCCAGAAAACTGAAACTGCCTTTCCACCAAAGTTCCACAAAATGCCAAGACCTGAGCTCAAACTGAAATAAACAAAGAATGAGCCACGCTCAGCTCAAAATATTTTGTAGTGTAGACCAGGCTTAAGTGTTGTTTCACTGTCTCATTTTGTTAACAGTGTGATACTTTGTTATTGTGCAAAAGTTGGATTTTGTTAGACGTTTAAGAAAGACGGGATTTCTATTTTACTATTTTTTGTCCAATTGTGCCCCACTCTCCCCTACGCATTTCTGGAATTCTTTTTATCCAGCTGTTGGTAAAAAATACACAAGGGAAGTATGTTGCTGTCGAAGTTGAATTGGTTTCTGTGTGTCTGCGGTTATACAAACAGGGGTCGTCAACCTTTTTTGTATGAGGGGCCATTTTAGCACAAAGAAAAGCCGATACCGGCGCACAAATAAATGTTAGATAGATTGATTTTTTTTCAAAGTAACAATCTTTTGATTACGTACGTACTTCTCTGCTAAGTAACTTGAACTTATTGTGGCAACTTTCGCAATGGCCTTTGCACTCTTTCTGTGTGATTACTTCATTGCATATTAGAAAGGTTGCTTTTGATTGAAACAAAAAATTCATTATAATAGTTGGAACGCCTGTTCAATCTAATCAAAAAATAAAGAGCCCAAAATGAAGATACTAAACTCGTGTTCCGCAAACGTTTCGAAAACTATAGTACTGTCTTCAATGCTATAAAAGTAAGAATCCCTAAAGCCGCTTCGTTTTAAATTCCGGCTGACGTCACAAGGACTAATCAATAAGCTATTGTGAGTGAAAAAAACGAACAAAGTATTAGTAAGAGCTAAGGTAGCTTCTAGAAATAATATTTTACTGAAACTCAGAAACTCTGATTGGGGTGCCCTCTCTGATACAATACGGTCAACTGCTTTAGCCTCATGCTATTTGGTTGCAGAATATGCTTGCGCAGTGTGGGAACGCTCAGCACCTGCCAAGAAAATCGACCCCCTTATTAAACCAAAGCTGCCGTTCGATTACAGGTTGTCTCAAACCAACCAACATCACGTCGCTGCACATTCTGTCTGGAATTGCTCCCCCCAACATCAGAAGAAGCGTGACCAGCAGAAAGGAAAGATCTTGCCAGGACATGGATTTAAGACACCCACTGTACGGTCAAACTCCAGCACACAGGCGTCTGAAGTCAAGAAAAAGTTTCCTTGCCTCAGTTGTCTCATTAGGTCAAGTCGATGTCGCCGCCAATGTGCAGGTTCAATTATGGCAGGAGAGACTGTAGCCGGATCGATATTGGCCAATATGGAGCTCTCACCCGTGGAGGGCCTTCCACCCGGAAAGCATAACCCGTGAAAGTATTGGCGATGCCTCAACTGCTCAGGAACTGACATTGGCAGGTGTAAAACTTTGATGAGACACTGCATGGGGGATTGGGGGTATTCCATGGGGAGCACAAGTTGCAAATGCGGACAGGAGCAAACGATGCTACATCTACTCGAATGCCCTGACCTAAAAGCAAGGTGCTATGCACAGGATTTGGCCGAGTTCACCGTTACAGCAAGAGCTTGCTTGATGCTTTGGGCTACGGCCGTGTGACACACGATGATGAATAAGAAGTAAAAAACGTAACAGAAGTCAAGTGTTTGATGCAGCAACTTATCTCAACGAGAGCCTAGCCTACAATTGCAACTACCAAGGTAAGTTTTAGAACATGAATACAAATCAATCGTGATGCACAAAAAAGGTAAATTATGGAAGATCGCAAATAAGAAAGTGAACAAGAATCCGTTTTTAACATTAAAACGTATTGAAAGTTCTGTAGTTTTATGGAAAAGAACAGGCAATTTAATTTGAAACTAAGCGGCACCAGGGATTGCTTACCGTACATTTGTAGCACTGAAAATGACAGTATAGCTTTCGAAACATTTGCTGAATATAAGTCCAGTATCTACATTTTGGGCTCTTTATTTTTTATTAAAAACCTCACTACCTCTTTGGCTAAAAAGGAGGTTAGCGCACTAGTTGATAGCACAACGAAAAAAGAAGTGGTCATTTTAATTAGAGCAATATGTTGTGCTTAACTGGTTTAATTTTTTTTGAAATGTTTAGCAGCAAACGAGTCATTACTAAAACTTCAATAACTTGATGTTTTGAAACTTCAGTTTTATTACATTAACGACTCGTTTTCTGCATCAAGTAATGCGCTAACCTCTTTTTCAGCTAAACAGGTAGTGAGACTGCACGAGAAACTTTAAGTGTTTGGATGACGAGGATCCATTAAGATTTTAAGACCCAAAATCCAGACTGTTTTTTACGGTTAAAAACATCATTTTAACCAAACTCGCAAACGTGTTAGAAAACAGCTTCACGCTCTTTTCTAGTGTAAACTTG
The DNA here is from genome assembly GCF_918807975.1 of Aplidium turbinatum. Taxonomy (NCBI): domain Eukaryota; kingdom Metazoa; phylum Chordata; class Ascidiacea; order Aplousobranchia; family Polyclinidae; genus Aplidium; species Aplidium turbinatum. Next base: position 1,202,158 of record NC_137486.1, read on the forward strand.
AACAAGTAGCACTTCTAAGTTATAAACAAATAAACTGTAAAACCGCAATAAAAAGCAAAACTATCCCAAATGCTGAACTTTTCCCGCGATTTGGACTCAAAACTAGTTCAATTCTGGGGGAAGACCGTAACTCTGTTAGAAACCTGTTAGCCATTGAACCTACATGTGAGGCCAACGTCAGCCGGCGGATTAAAAATAGTGCCAACTGACAAGCGGACAAATGTAGTTACAAAATTCCAATTAACTGCATGAAAATACTGACACACATGCAGAGGTGGGCAGTAGCGCGCTACTTTTTTGGTAAAAGTAGCGGAAGCGGCGCTACTTTTTAGTTGGAGTAGCGGCTGCAGCAGCGGCGCTATTTTTTTCCAAAGTAGCGGTAGCTGGAGAGGCGCTACTTTTTTTCAGTCGCACTCCCGCTACCCGCTACATTTTAATTTAACTTGAAAAAAATGCTTGTTTTTTTTTGCAATACTGGCGTGGTCAAGCAGCTATAGCATATAATAGGTTTGGTTGCAATTTGCAAAGTTTTGGTCTTTTCTAGCTGACGTCAACTTCTTCGGCAAATATCTCCGTGTGATGAAGCCTATCTGCTAGGCTTTAGACATTTTCCAGGGCGAGTCCAAGGCATATTACGGAGTCTTGCTTCCAACCATCACAATTTGTGGGAAGAAGTGGACCGAGATCAGTGATCTTGTGACCTGTAAGGAGTTGAAAGTGAAAGTCCTTGAAGGGGTGAAGAAACGATTCAACAAGTGCTTCAACGACATGAAATGCGTTATGGCATCATGTCATCTCTCCTTCAAGACGTCGTGGCTACAATTTGTGCACTACGTTTCCACGGATGATGCTGACGCACTGCGAGAAAAAGTCAAGACAGGTGTAATTCGACTGTTGCGGGAGACATCAAGCCAGGTTGATACCGAGAAGAGTGACACCAACACCAGTCATGACCCCGAGGATGTATTTTTGGAGTGTTTGCGCCATCCCGTGAAACGTGCAAAAGGAAGCAGCAATTGTAGACGCCTTTTTTTCGGACAAGAGCAAGTCCTTTAGCTTTTGGAATACCGAGTTAAAGCATCTGTTGATTAAATACAACACCCCCAAGTCCCCCATTTCACTTTTCTCTGTTGGAAACGATGTGCTTAAGCGAAAGCGGGCAGGACTTAGTGGCTTTCATTTTGAAATGCTCATGTTTTTGAAAGATGCGTAACAATAAATTTCCCTTAGAATGTTTTTTCTATAACGACGTCAAAATGACAGCGTAAACGAATGTTAAAGGTCGTTTTTGCGTCACTAGGGACTTGAGTGTTTCCTAGTGTCATTTTACACAAAAGTAGTGGAAGAAGTAGCGGGTGCCCACCTCTGCACACATGTTGCTATTGCTTACAATACTTTATATGGCTTAATTGAATTATTACACATGGCAAAAAGTAAAATCATGCACAAAAATTTTTATTTTCCGCACGAGTTTGTACCATCCCACTGGTTGAAAAGCACTGATAACTATTTTGAGTAAAAAGTAAGAAGCACATAATTTTTTTCCGTTATAGTGAACCTTGGAGAGGATACAGTCAAGGTTAATAATTTACGAATCACATTAATCCTCAACAATTTGCTGTAATTGTTTGATATTTGTTTAACAATAATAGAGTTACGCCAACCATGTTTTCTTAACTAATCACCTTATCTTCAATTACGTTCAGTGGCTATTTATTTTTTACAGACTCCTCAACGAATCCTCGCCAACGATAAGATGCAGCATCTATTTATTATCACTTGTCACCTGGTGGCCCTCTCATACGCGGTTATTGCGATCGGAAATGCAACGCACCCCTCCAGTCCGTCCAACCTTTCTTACCTTGGCCTAGTGCCTGTTCCTTTTGCATTTTTCATGGTCACCGAACGGCTTTCACATCCACACCACGTGATTGCTGAGGCGGTCGGCCGAATATTGTAGATGCGGTGCGCTGCATTTGGAAGGCGTAAAGAATCTTGGATCTTTGAGAACTACATGAACAACAGATAGGCTATAGGCAGGTTTGTGAAGAGAACATTTCGGGCCCAGTACCAAGCAAAAATCCGGGCCCATAAAGCTTCAAAAAACAAAGCAGATCGTAAAACCACCTTGCATGACCGTCACTGAAACCTGAAATGGGTATCACAACTTTTTTAAATATTTGATAAAACTATCATTCAACGTTTTATAGGCAGAGAAAACTTTTTCTCGAACCGTTGAAAATTTCATGATCAGATCACCGCTTCAATGCATGATGGAAATCTACAGATAAATCTGCATCAGGCATTGCAGAGTGCAAAAAACAGTGTTGCAGAATGCGTTTTCGAATATTAAATTATCATCAGTGCAACTATGTTTATGAACGCAATAACAACGGTTAAACTTAAACTCAATACAATACATTACAAACATTATAAGGACATATTCTCAGTGTTCAATTGAATATTAATAAATCCAGAGACATCAGAAAATAACTTCCCGCATGCAATTCCAGACCGACATTACTCGCTTAAGGTTTTTTTTGTTAAAACAAACTTAATGTTCAAAGCAAAAACAGCCATCACGCATTGAAGCGGTGATCTAATCATGAAATTTTCAACGGTTCGAGAAAAAGTTTTCTCTGCCTATAAAACGTTGAATGGTAGTTTTATCAAATATTTCTGGAAACTTTCTTGATTTCGTATTATCTGAATTTTCTCAACTTTTTAAAATGCTTCATAAACAGCGTTAACTATCGTGGTCTAAACAAATTTTGAAAACTTGGATATAAATAAACACCAGCTCTTGTTAATTTTCACAGTCAGTAGCCTACAACCTAAGTACCGGTAGAGCCTACAACCACAACATAGCCTAGCAGCCCTAGCTACAATTATTAGATACACACATTAAAAAAAAGACCTGATAGAGGTAAATTACAAGAAAATACATTCTGTTTAGCTGCTGTACCCAGCTAAAGTATCGACACTAATTTAGTTACAGAGGTAGTGAGGTAATTTAGTTACAACTTACATTGCACATATAGTGGTATCAGTCAACAAAGGTTTATTTATTTGCTGTCAATGCAGTTGGCTACATCTCCAACATGCCACTGAGGTTAAAGACGGTGGATGCTTTTTCCAAAATAAGTTTGTAGCCTACGGTTAACCCTATTCGGACTAACGGGTGGACGGGTTCCATCCATACTTAAAACTTTCATCGATTACATAAAAGCTACTGGCTCAAATCAACTGGCTCAAATCAACTGAAGTTTTATGATTTTTCCTAAAATTTATTCATCTTTGGTTTAGTAATAAAATGACATTTTTGCGTAGTAGGCCTATAGCCTATTGTCAGTGCTGTGTTAAGCCCTTGGTGGGCCCCGGGGCCAAAATAATTTTGGGCCCCTTATCGGCAAGCAGACTTATGATAATATAGTGTGTATGTTAACTGCACTGATATGGAAAGGTGGTTCACTTCACTAGACTTTCTCACCAGTTGAGAAAACAATACAAATGTAAATAAGAGCAAACACAGGTCTATCAAGTCATAGCTACACCTTTGCTTGCAATGAAAGCCAAAAGTGTTAACGATTTCTAAACATACTGGCAACGGTCATGAAGCGTAGGGGTCATTCAACCCAGATCTTATATCATACAGTAGAAGTTAGCATAAAGATTTGACATGCTTATCACATTGAGTTCATACAATTTTTTATATCTAACAAGAATTGACAAAATTATGAGAATTTTAAATTGGTTAGTTATATACATTTGAAAGCAATTTTTTCCAAAAATTACAATTGGCATTTGAAATTTCACTAACCTATTATTTTTAAATGTATAGCCATAACATAGCAAAACAGTTTAGAAGTGCAAAAAAAAAGTGAATTCACAAATGCTTTAACAAACAACATTTTAACACTTTCACCAAGTGGTAATTATGTTTTGCCTTATAGGATCACCGGGGTGGAGGCTGACTTGGTGACCTCATACGGTCTTTCGCTTCCTTCCTCTCTCACTTTTATGTAATGTCCCAGTGCGTTTGATGTAATATTTTGTGAAAAAACATAAACCAGTGATTGATTGATTAAACCACTCACCATTACAATACTTTCAAAAAGCTACCCAAGTACCCATTCAAAATGCTAGCAGGAAAACTCAAGTGTACTCAAAACTCAAATGTGCATAATCAGGAACTTTAGTATGATAAAAACAGTAGTTACCAATCTAGTGATATACTTTCAATTCACAACAGAACAGTGTTAATTTATAACAGCACAGAATGGCGTACATGGTTTATTAACTAGGCCCACTCACACAAGATACACTATTATTAGAAACCTGTTGTTAATCATGCTATATTTCACTAAAACATTTTTTTTATTAATTGCTTTATTTTTGGAACATTGTGGTTGTTGAATTTAAGAAGCACAATTATTATGAGCAGCAGTTGCTGTAATCTAACTGTTGAATTAACTTTACTACATGTAATTATTTTTTTCATATGCAAACACCATTGGTCATGCTAAAAACAGCTGTTATTGGAATGGTGCATGGGCATTGGGCAATGGGCATGAATGCTGACTTATGTAGATGAAGTTTAATAACTTTATCACATGTTGCAACTACTTCACAGGAATCACAGCATACATAAGAAAATTACTATGAACTTTAACAAAACGGAGCAATATTTACAGGGCAACACTAGTTAAGAGGTTTCTAGGTAAGGTCTAACAGCTTCATAACTCACTGACAACTTTGCAGTACTCAGAAAGCCTTCATAGGTTACTGGTGCTTAATGAAATGTTGTAATGCTTACTGCACAATAACTACTACCTAGTTAAACTTTTATAACTTCATAAACAACCATCAACCGAGCAGTGTACAGAACACAGCAGAAATATAACTTATAGTAAACACAGGTCTATAAAGTTATAGCTTCATCTTTGCTTGGAATGAAAGAAATGAAATATAAAGCAGCAACGATTTGAAATCACAAACAAAATCCTGGCAACTGTCATAAAATACTTACTATACTGGTATCTAAATGTATGCTGGTTACACTTGCTGATAGCTACCTCTGTAAAGTCAGGGATATTTATAATTACGGGATTGTAAATGCTAAAAATGAAATGCTAATTAATCTATGAGAAATGCTATTTTGTTTACTGTTTACAATTTTTTAGCAGTAAACAAAATATGACTGCAGAAATGGAATAGACTAAAAATAAGACAAACATTTTTATGGCCTACATCTAAAGGCAGGTGAATTGATTATTACACTACTCAATGTCCGCTTATTACTTGCTGACCTTTGAGGTCAGTTTTGAATTGTTTGCCTTACTTTTGGTGGTCGTTCTTCAGCTTGTGGCCTGCTGGTCACTTTATCTGGTTCTTACCACAGCAATTAAAGACATGGGTAAAGATCGCATTAAATGCTTCATGGTTTCTGGTACATTCAAGGTTTAACATTTGGCTCAACATAACTTTTAAAATAAAAAACTATGCAAAGAGCTTTGAGAAAAACATTCCCTTGTTTGGAACATCTGCAAAACTTTTGCAGCACGTCTGCACCATTGGTAATCATAGTAAACGAATGTACTTCAATGGCAATAATGGCAAAGCAAAGTTTGCTTGGTTCTGACAAACCTCCATGGTCAGCCATTTCAAAGAATTCCTCTTTGAGAGTTTTGTTTATAAATCTGAAATGTTCAAAGCAAGAATGTTGCTAGTTCAAACAAGACATCTTCTTTGTGAAATGCTGAATGAAATCTTGGTACATAGCAAGGTTACACCATTCTAGAACTAGACTACTAGTCCTGTAGAATTTGGTCTAAAAATGGGTCAACCTAGAAAAAATTCTTATAAAGACGTATGATATATCGTTGGAAAGATAATTTTATCAGCTTGTCAATGATGGGTTTTGTCATTTTTTTTACCTTGGGGAAAAAAAGTTACGACCAAAAATGTGCCGGAGGGGTAAAAATTGAAATTAGGAAAAAAAATTTACATAAGAATATTTATTTTCTTATTATTCCTGTAATGGGTGAACAAAAGGTTAGAAACTTATGAATTATCAACAGAAAAGCAGGATATAGATGCAAAAGGTATAAATGAAAATAGAAATATATATCTGTTTCAGGGGGTAAGAGTGAGCAAGACGGGGGGGGGGGGGGGCACCAGTAAAGCTGTCGTTGTTCATTATAACTTTATTATGTTATAGTTTACTTACTACGATTAGTGTGATGCATTGCAGATAGATTCAAGTCAAGAAGAAACAGCAATTTGTGTTAAGTGTCTATCGGACTGGTGATTCACTGTGTCATGTTGGAGCTTATTTCTGCGAGAGTGATAGTAGCCTACCACACACCCTTTGGACACTATAATTGGTCATGCTTTGAAAATGGATTGTGAAACGTTGGTTGCAATGGAGAAAAATAGAGAAAATGGCCATATTACATACATCCATACATCATGCCGTAATTTCTTGAGAAACCATGCGAGATCCAAGAAACGTCCAGCCTCAAGCAATGAACAATCCAGTAGCAAGACATTATCGAACTGGTCAGATCAACAGTCGTTCGACTTTAAAAAGCAGTGTTTTTACTGTGGATTACTGTAGTCCGCCCCGTTAGCTCAGTGGTTACGCGCCGGGTTCAAGATCACGCGGCGCTGGTTCGACTCTCGGGGTGTGCGTTTGAGCAACGCATTTCAGGACTGCTCTCCATTCAGCGGCACCTAGTGAATGGAATAATTTCTCGGCAACAACACTTCAACAATCGGAAAACTTCACTCTGCCAATCTCGGTAACCGGCCCTGCGTCAAGAGCCTCTACAAGTATGCAAACAAGTACCAGGAATAACCTATCAAGGCTTTGTCAGTCCGAGGATAAAGATTCCAAACCAAACCATATACAGTAGTTGTATGTTTGATGAACGGCACCCTGGTCGAAATAAATTTGAAGAGGTGCAGACAAAATCGTCAGGAATATATTACGTAACACTTGCTTTATGTCAAAGTAGAGACGATGAACTTGCTAAAACTGTTCAGAAACGACTGCTTAGTGCACACAACCTGGTGTTTGCTGAAGCCAGATACCATGTAGGCCTACCATCCAGAACAAGGTTTGAAAATCCTGCTCGGTATTCAACACCTGGTCGTCCAACATACACTGAAAAAATGACATTGTTTAATACTGTATGTAAAAAAATGGAACATGATAATGGACTTGTACACCGTTGTCAGTATAGGATTGGAATCATGATTTGATTACAGAATGCCACACAAACCGTAGCCTATTGTTTTTCATATTTACTTTCAGGAGGACCTTCACAATCGCTTTATTGATCTTCTCTGGAGCGCATCTTACATCTTCAAGAAGTCACCACCCAGTTGGTCTGGATACATGAGTGCGAAAACAACATCGCAATCTAAGCCAAAGTCTGTTGTAACCATGTTACCGGTGATCGACTTACACGCCACAGATTTAACAGCTTAACACTCGTTTCTATCGTTTGTGGTTGAACATTGCCAAAAACTGAATGTCCGAATGGCATGTGTAACCTTCGACCAACAGCTTCATATAAATGCATACGACATAGAATCATCAAAGAACATGAGCGTATTTGTTCGATTGGGCGGCTTTCACCAGCTAATGAGTTTTCTGGGATCAATTGGTTCTTTTATGGAAGGAAGTGGCTTGAGAAGAGCTCTTGAGACAGCATACGCTCCTGTAACTGTAGGTAGGGCACATGTTTAGTGGGAAGGCAGTTTCCCGCGCTGTTCGAGGTCAGCTGTTATGCGCAACAGCTATTCTGTCCCTTATGTTGGAAGAATTTTGGAGTGAGTTGACGCCCGGAGAGCAGAGTGCCTTGGAGAAATTGTATGACTCAGACAGTCCTTCTGATCATAATAATGATAACATTGGGCATAAGATGATGGCATTTTTCACCGATGAAAAGGAGCAGTTCACACGAGAATCACGTACATCAGCTCTGTAGTTGAGCTATGTCAATTACGTTTCAGTTGTGCTGGAGTTTATTCAAACAGAGAGAACAAGCACTGGTTACTACACGTTTCTGCGTCAAAAAGCATGCTGAAGCTATTTGCTACCACAGGTCACAACAATTGTGCAAAAACATGTCGCCTGTATCTTTAAACAGTTGCAGAATTGGAAACAAGTCCCCCAGATGTCTACCAGCAATTTATGTACGGAAATCACACCGTCAGGCGTTCTAACAAACAATTGTATGGGCAGAATTCTGAACTGATTCTCATGAACTCTTTAAAAGGAAAAGGCGGAGTCATCGGCAAGGGCACCACCGATAATGTATTAAGGGTGTGGAATAAAAAACCATGCATGATGTATTAAGGGTGTGGAATAAAACCATGCGCAGGTGTGCAACAGTGACAGATGCACTCAGTACAGTCTCATCATTGTCAAATTCTGATGATAAACACAAAGAGGCATTTTCTGGAAGAATCAAACATGATAATGATGATTTAAAAAAAGTAGGCTACAAACCTGGTTTTGTTCACATAATCTGTTGGAGTTCAGCTTATGGCTCTAGACTCAGGGTTGATTGATAACAACAACAGTATGTGACCTGTGACCGATCTGAGGAGATAGGGGCGTTTATCCAAATTGAACTTGATGATAAAACCTTTACTAATTGTTCCTTCAAGAGGAAGAAGCAAATAAATGCTATACAGACAGAGCCTTTATGCCAGTCTAAAAATTGGTCATGATACTATCACCATTCACCATTGATCCATTAACACACTTTTTGAGATTGGTTGTTGTCATAGAGAGAAAGCCAGAAAACGAAATTGCAGACTACCGATACTTCTTCTACGAGTTATCACCGTACCCAATGTCACTGTTCAAAAATGGAGTTTTACGAACTGCGCAAAAATCAAAACTGAAGTCATACATCTTGCACAAAGTTGAAATGACAAAAGAACCTGACTCCATTAAAATTATTGATGGCGGTGCCTTGTTGTGGTGTTGTGACTGAAAGAAGAATGAGAAGTTCCATGAGTTCTTCAAAAAGTACATCAGTTTTCTTCAGCACTTGCGCGCCAACGTTATTGTTTTTGATGGCTGCAGGGTTGGTTTTGCATCTTCATCCTCGAACTGACAAAGCCTGGATAGGTTATTCCTGATAGTTTCGCATAGCCTACTTGTAGAGGCTTTTGACGCAGGGCCGTTTACCGAGATTGACAGAGTGAAGTTTTCGATTGTTGAAGTGTTATTGCCGGGAAATTATTCCATCCATTAGGTCCCACTGAATGGAAAGCAGTCCTTAGAATGCGTTGCTCAAGCGCACACACCGAGAGTCGAACCAGCGCAGCTTGATGAAGCTTCTTCGTTCACGAAGTCACGGGCTAACCAATTAAGCTATCGGGGTGGACTCACATGGGAAACGACCACAGAAGTACAAGGAAATGGTCATGTCTAATCGTTCACCTGTTGATCCGGCTCTTCTTCCACCATCACCACGAGCTGCATACTATCACGGCCTCAGAGTATATCACCAGCTGAAAGTTTGGAGAACTTTAAGCAACTCAGATTTGAAACCATTGTCATTGGGTTGGCAGAAGAAAGATGACATGTTTTCTCCAGTCATGACGGATGTAGCTGCTGCACCAGAAGATGTCTTGAAAATCTTTCGATGTGGCTGCAAGGGATCATGTGACAGACGCTGCTCTTGTCGGAAAGCGGGCTCACCATGCACATCGTCAAGCAAGGAATGACACGGTGTCAACCAAAGATTCCATCCATCAAAAACGCTCTGGTACGACGTCTCAAACTGTTGAATTGAATGATCAAAATTCTTGCCAAACTGAAAGGAACATCTTTTTCTCAAACTATACAAACAAAGATTTGTGCTGGCTTTAACGAAACAACTGGAGTTGAATGGTTTTAAAGTTCATTTGTGCCCTAGTGTTGCAGATACAACAATCGTTCAAGTTGCTTTGATTCGGGAGGTAGGACACCTGTAACTGTGTACTCCGACAATACTGATGTCCTTTTTTTACTAGTGCATCCGTGACTATTCTAATATCTTCTTGCCAAACATTACAAGAGGGAAAAACTACCAGCAAAGACAGTGCTACAGAGTTAGAGATGTTATGGCGAAGGTAGAAGTTCTTGTTTTGGAGTGGCTGTGATACAACTTCAGCAGTTCATAAATTCGGCAAGATGTCTATTTGAGAAGTTGAAATCAAGCAAGTTTGCGAAATGTTGCCGATGTTTTCTACGAAGACGACATGTCTCCACACCAAGTTGGCAGGGCTTGGATACGGTTCTTCGAACTTTTAAGCTTGTCTACATATACTTGTTCCAGACGGTTGTTCGCCTGGTCAAACGTCATGTAGAAACCGTTCGGGTCTACTGAATATTACGTCATGGAAATTCCTAAAACATGAGCCAAAATTGCACCATCGTCCGTAAGACTCGTGTCAAACCTGTTTAAACCTGTTTCAGTTGAAACCTGTTTGGACATGAAATTGCGTCACACGAACTGCTCTCGTGCCTTTGAGTTATCACAAATTTTTCTGATTCATTCTCGAAGTTGTTTGTTGGAAGTCGGTCGCACATTTAACTGGTTTATTTGGTGCTTGCTAGCTGGACAAATTCTCCGTCTTTTATCCAAGTAATTTGTATCGTAGTGACAGTTTTTAGAGGTGCAAGGCGTTGCATTTCGATAGCCGCGGGCTAATTTTACAGGAATACACTTTTGAAAAGACGTTTCGAAAGAGTGTTTATTTTTCGGTCACCTACATGCAGACGAACGGATTTGGGAATCTTATGTTACAATTTTCCCACGAAGAGATTATGGTTTACCGCTGTGACCATAAAAAATAAAAGACGAGTTCTTGTTAGCTGGTAGGCCAAGAAGCACTAGAAGCACATAAAAAATAAAAGACGAGTTCTTGTCAGTTGGTAGGTCAAGAAGAAATTAAAGCAAAAAAAAATAAAAAAACGATTTGTTAGCTGGTAGGCCAAGAAGCACTTGAAGGCATAAAAATAAACGACGTGTTTGTTGTCAGCTAGTGCAGAAGAACTACTTAGAAGTACAAGAAATAATAAAAGAAGATTTGTTGGTTGGTAGTCTACACTCTTACAGAAGCAAAGAAAAGTAAAGACAATTCTTCTCAGTTTGGTACAGAAGAAAAATAACTTTGACATTCATTGGCAAGAAAGAAGATTAAAAGACAATCCATCTGTGCTTGTAGATTCAAGTGGAAGAATCCAAGCAAGTTTTGTGGACTTTAGGACTTCATACCCGTACAGCTACGGTATCGTGCATTTAAATTCTATTTTGTATTTTTACGGTCTTGGCAGTTAAGTTTTTTATAACTACTGTAGCCTAATAATTTTGTGTGTTTGTGTAACTTAATTTTTTTAATTGTTAATTTAGCCCCAACATTTAATATGTCTACACTCGGTGGCGACAAGGACTCGACCGCCGTAGACTCGACTGAGTTTAAGCCTGATGATGTTCTTTGCGGTCGGGCAGGCCATTCTGGGGAGGGACCCAATAACGATGAGGCTAAGTCAGTTCGAGAGGCCTGGCATCTTAGACGGGATATTTTGACTCAAATTGGGGAACTTTCTGTAGCCCTAGGTTCTTTGAGTGATAAGCAGGAACTGTTAATTTTTAGATCTAAGTTCTCTACTTTAGAAGAGGAATTGCTGCATTTCCATGCTCTTTTGACTAAAATCTTTACCTCTGCAATCTTGGCAGAACTTCGTGATAGGGTAGATCCCGAATTTAACTCTTTAAAACATAACTTCGAACAAAAAGAAAGTGAGTTCTCAGATAGGTTGGATGCTGACATACATCCTGAGGATAGCGCCTCAAACGTAAGCACTAGGATGTCTGAGAGCTCGTCACGGATAGTTACACAAATTAACCTACAGTTAAAACGAGAGGAGCTCCAGATACAAGCTGAGGCCGAAGCGAGAGCTGAGGCCATACGAGCTGAGGCTGCTGTGAGAGCTGCAGAGGCCGCCGCGAGAGCCGAAGCGAGAGCTGCTGAGTTCGCACTCAAAGACGCTCAGTTGAGGGCTGAACAACGAAAAGAGGTAGTTTTAGCTGAATATCGATCAGAGGCGGGCTCCCGGCGTAGCTCTAAGAAGAGCTCTTCTAGGCATTCCAGAAATGAACATCAATCGCAGTTTAATTTACATAACCTTTTCCAAACGCCCGTTCAACCTGTGAGTGGACCAGGGCAATCCACACGTTTTCCAGCTGTTTCAGGAGGTCTCGGGGCCGCGGCTAAGGGTCTTCCGAATGCTGTAGAGCCAAGGTCTGTGAATTACAACCGAACTCCTCCCCCAGAGCGTACAGGTCACGGGGCCGCCATTAGCAGTAATGCTTTGCCCCCTTCAAAGTTTTCTGCGCCGCTAGTTGTGGATCGCCCAGCTACACGTAATTTGGGTGGTTGTGAGAAGCGTATCACGTCTCCTGATTTTAACGTGTGTGAGGATCGTGATCGGGCTGTGCATGTGACTGAGCCCACTCAGCCCCTTAAGGGATATAGCTTGTCTTCTCCCGCTAAATCGAGTTCTCAACAGCAGGATTGCTTTTTTGAATACCAAAATAGTAGGACGTTTTTCGATAAGGCGGCCTTGATTGGTTACGATGGTAATAATATGCCATTTATCTTCTTTAAAAATCGTGTTACGGCCTTAATGGCAGCTTCGCCCTTTAAGGGGACTCGTTTGACTTTGTTACAAGCAGCTTGTGTTAGGACAGCTGCGCAAACGATTGCTAATTTGGTTTCTGACACCCCTGGCTTGTCAGAGGAAGACAGGATAGAAATGTCGTTAGCTCGCTTGTCCCAGCGTTTTGGGGTTCGTGGAGGTCTTTTTGCAGAACCGGAAATTAGAAAGTATCGCTATGGTAGCAAATTGACTTCGACCTCTTCCAGTGATCTGAAAGAGTTTAAAGATGAATTATCGCAGTGTTTGCTTTACGCGCAAGCTTATGGTCAGCGTGACAAATTGGAAGGACGTTTTGTTTTGGATTTGGCTAAGCGACTCCCGTTTGACGCTAAGCAGCGTTATCTTGACTTTTTAGGTGAGCCTACTTTTCAGAGTTTGTTTGAATTTGTAGTACGGGAGGAAACGCGTAAGTCGACTGATTTTAGCATTATGCTAATGGGCGATTCTGGTGAGTCGCAGCAATTTAAAAAGTTTGGCAAAGGAAAATTGCCTTCATGTCCGGTTAGGCAGACGTCCGTAAAACCCCATGATGATGTGATGTCAGGGAGTTCGCAGTACTCGACTGTTGTTGGCGCACCGCGCGGTGGTGAAGCCAGACGTAAAAACCTACCGGCATGCATTTGTTGTTCGTCACGTGGTCAAGTTGAATATCATTTTTTGTCTAATTGTAAAGAATTTTTGCGCTTGACACCTAAAGATCGGAGAGATGTCATTGTGAAAGCTGGCAAATGCTTGAATTGTTTGCGCCAGCATATGGTTAAGGATTGCGTTCATGCAAATAACTGTCGTAAGTGTGGGCCTACCAACGATAGGAAACACTATTTTCTTCTGCATGATTTTTATGTGACGTCACGTGATTCTCTGGATTCGGTTGGCAAAGATGATACTGGTGCCAGAGTTCCTGTGCGTAATGTTAAGATTGGAAATGTTAAAGCAGCCTTTAACCGCGTTACTGCTGCTCGTGTTTTGAATCCAATGACTGGCAAATCGAAGTTGGTGTATTGTCAGCATGATCCTGGTTCGCAGTTGACGTTTGTTTCAAGTGATTTGGTGTGTGAACTTGATCTTAAACCGTACGATAAAGCGTCGTTTAAAATGGATACCCTAGCTGGTCAGAAAGCTACTTGTGCTGACCTTGTCAAACTCAACATCCAGTCGTTAGAGACAGATGAACTGTTTTGTGATATAACCTCGGTGGTTAACCCAGCTTGGGCTGATGATGTTAAAACTTTACCGCATAAACAAGATTTAAATGGTTTCCGTCATTTTCATGACGTGAATATGTTTCATTTGAATGATTGTAGTACTGTAGATGTACTGATTGGCAACGACAACGCTTATTTGATGTGTGCAAAAAAAGAGCGTGTTGGTGAAAATCGTAGTGAACCACATGCTTTGCTCACTCCTCTCGGCTGGTTGGCTTGTGGTGGTAAGTCACCCTTAGATGAAAGCGTTGCTAAAGTGTGCAGAGTGCAGACGTCTTCAGAGTCGGATGTCATCTCTGGCTTTCAGCGTAAAATTGAGTCTCGTGATATGGAAATAGCAGACCTGAATAAAGTCATTCAGGATTTGACGTTGCAAAATGAAACCTGTGAATTGTCTCGCAATGATAATTTGGCTAGAGAACTTGTTGAACCGAATATTGAGTTGAAAGATGGTCGATTTGAGATACCTGTTCCGTTGAAGGAAGATATTGATCTACCTAACAATTTTGTGTTGGCGTCAGATAGAGCTGCTGCTTTAAGAAAGAAAGCTTTAAAACAACCTGAACTTCGTGATTTCCTTACTGACACCATGAAAGATCTTAAATCAAATGGCTATATTGAGCGTACTGGTGAAGCAGGAAATGTCAAGGGATTTGAATGGTATTTACCATACTTTGTTACGTCACAATTAAAAAAGCGCATTGTTTACGATGGCAAGTCTGAATTTCGAGAAACTTGTGTTAATGATGTAATGTTTTCGGGTCCTGACTTGTTAAACCCTCTGGTAGATGTCTTGGCTAGATTTCGGCTTGGTAGATTTGGTCTCATGGCTGATGTGACTAAATGCTTTTTTCAAATAAAGTTACCTGAGTCGCAAAGGGATTTGTTTCGTATATTGTGGTTTGAAGATGATGACCTTGAAAATGGTAGGATGGTACCCTTTCGTTTTTGTGTACACCCTTGGGGAATAAAGAGTAGCCCGTATATCGCTTGCTTGGCTATAAAGAAAATGATCGAGCAGAATCCCAGCAGTGCTGGTGAATTGACTCTCTGCAATATTGCAAATAATATGTACATGGATGATTTTATATTTTCGGCTGATAGCTTAGAGGAAGCTCAGCAAATCACTCATGAATCAATTGCTTTGTTTGATAGCCGTGGGTTTAAACTTGGTAAGTGGAGTGCTAACAAGGAGGCTATGATTGTCTTGTCAAATTTGGATAATGAGATGCTTTCACCTTTGATTCGTGACATTGACTTTCAGACTGAAAATATGACTTTGCCATCAGCGAAGACATTGGGTTGTGTGTGGCAAACCGAGTCTGACGAGATGCGTATCGCATGTTCCTTAAAGCCCTTAGCTAAACACACGCGCTGAAGTATGCTCAGTCAGCTTGGACAAAATTTTGATCCGCTAGGCTTTGGAGCGCCATTTTTTCTAAAAGCACGCCTTAAACTTCAGCAATTGGCGATAGACAAGTTTGATTGGGACACCGAGGTCCCTGATAGCTTTGTTAAAGAGTGGGAGTCGTGGCTTCGCTCTTTGGACCTGCTTAAGGATTTTTCGTTACCGAGATGGTATTTTGCAAACTCTGGTGTGTGCAGTCCGGATGATATTGTTTCATATCAATTGCATGGGTTTAGTGATGCTTCGGCGCAAGGTGGCGCCTGGGAGGCAATGGTTAAACAATTTAAAATTGCATTTTTTCACGTTTTGGACTCTTCAAGTCGTAAGCCCAATTTTATTGAACTGCTTACGTACACAGGCAGTGCCGTTCGGATCGTGAACGAACGCCCTTTGGTACCTTTGAGTGACGACCCTAGGGATTTTACTGTCATCACCCCTGCCTCACTTTTGACCCCATACTTAGACCCATACTGTGCTGTTGGGCAACCACATGATCGTGACCAATTAAGAAGGGATTATCGGTTCAATTTGTCACTTTCTCATCAGTTTTGGAGTAAATGGATTGATTTTTACTTGCCAGGTCTTCAGGGCCGGAAAAAATGGCTAAAAATGGCCGAGAATTTGGAGCCTGGTCAACTTGTAGTGGTAGGTTCTCTCCAGGACATTGGTAAACGTGGGAAGTATCAACTTGGGAGGGTGCATGAGGTAGTTCCACAAATTAGGAAAGGGAAGCCTGTGGTTCGTAGAGCTAAAGTTGCCGTCTGCAACTATGATGAGAGTACGGGGAAAGTGAAAGTAGACTGTGTGTTGAGGGATATTTCGTGCCTCGCCCCCGTAAAGAACACCTAAGTGTTAGGGTTTGAGCCTGGTTTTGTCTGCGGTGGCCGACACTTGTCTGAGCCCAGAACAGTCGGTTATTATCGCAACCATGGTATATAGCGTCATTTTTTTGCATGTACCTAATACCTATGGTACCAATTTCATGTATCGTCGTGTTAATTCTTATTGCTGTTCATTCTTTGCATGCCTTTTGTATTTGCGTATTAACTTAAACGTGAATGATTCAAACAATTTGTGTATCATGTGTTTTTATTCATTGGCTCACAATTGTCGTCAATTCTTTTTTAGTTATGCCATGTCAGACTGTCATAACTAGGGGCCGCTATGTTCCAGACGGTTGTTCGCCTGGTCAAACGTCATGTAGAAACCGTTCGGGTCTACTGAATATTACGTCATGGAAATTCCTAAAACATGAGCCAAAATTGCACCATCGTCCGTAAGACTTGTGTCAAACCTGTTTAAACCTGTTTCAGTTGAAACCTGTTTGGACATGAAATTGCGTCACACGAACTGCTCTCGTGCCTTTGAGTTATCACAAATTTTTCTGATTCATTCTCGAAGTTGTTTGTTGGAAGTCGGTCGCACATTTAACTGGTTTATTTGGTGCTTGCTAGCTGGACAAATTCTCCGTCTTTTATCCAAGTAATTTGTATCGTAGTGACAGTTTTTAGAGGTGCAAGGCGTTGTATTTCGATTTCGATAGCCGCGGGCTAATTTTACAGGAATACACTTTTGAAAAGACGTTTCGAAAGAGTGTTTATTTTTCGGTCACCTACATGCAGACGAACGGATTTGGGAATCTTATGTTACAATTTTCCCACGAAGAGATTATGGTTTACCGCTGTGGCCAATACTTTACCACAAATCACTAAACAGAAGTACGAGGAAATGGTCATGTCTAATCGTTCTCACATTGATCCGGCTCTCCTTCCACAATCACCACGAGCTGCATACCACCACGGCCTCAGAGTATAGCCTATCATCAGACATGCACAAATATTACAGTCGTGTTTGATGACGAATTGGGAGAAGAGAGAAATTTTATGGATGCGTTTGCATCACTTTGATTGAAATGTGTTTACATTTTATTAGAACTTAAAACTGTAAATGTCGTTTTTACATATCCACAGCTGGTTTAACCCTAGCAAGACCGGGCTTTTTTGGCACCTCAGGACTTGGGGGACACAGTGTTTTTGTAACAAAACACCCTATGAAATAGCGTTTTAACTAAAACCTTCTTCACTACGTCCTAGATAGCTTTTATGTGTTGCTTACATATCCTTGCTTATAAAAGAAAAACTTTTTCTTTCGGTGAAATCCATCCTGTTATCTCCGTCTCGGTCAACTTTTACCCCCTTACACGTGTGATAAATACCTCCCAATTAGGTTATGTTTTATATTTTTGCTTTCCGATTGTTAGTTTGCTTTGTTGATAGCAATATTCCAATTGATGGTGTTGTATTCTGTTATAAAGGTAACGTATTTTAGCTTATAATTGTATTATAATATTGAGCAAATTAGTGTTTTACCCCCCCGGCACGATTTTGACCGTAACTTTTTTTCCCCAAGGTAAAAAAAATGACAAAACCCATCATTGAAAAGCTGATAAAATTATCTTTCCAACGATATATAATTCGTCTTTATAAGAATTTTTTCTAAGTTGACCGAAAATTCTACAGGACTATACCAGTTGTAAACCAGTAACATTCACTTTGAAGTTAAGCTTAAAGGGGTATTAAAGGAAAAACCTGACTTGGCGATTTTCCACGTTCTTTGTGTTTAACATGCTACCATAAAACGATTTTCAATAAAATTTTGCCCCATTGCGGTCTGACCACCATTGTGCGCGTGCTTTTGTCAGAGCTTTCAAAACCAGATTGGCCTGAGCAACGAAGCGTGCGATTGTAAAGAACGTCATAAAGTCTACGTCATAAAGTCTAGCAATCAACCGATCACGCAATAATTGTTACTGCGGGCGATTTGACTGTAGGCTATGTATGTATTTACATCAAAACAGCACATTTTAACATCAAAACAGCAGACAGTTTGCTCAAAACATCAGATTGGTAACGTGGCTTTTGTTATTGCTGGACTTTATGACGTATTCTTGAGCTGTGTTTGCACGTTTTGGTCATTTTGAAAAAAATGAAAATAAATGAAACACTGGACTTTGGGCCTTGCCAGCGCCATTGAAAACAAATTTTTTTGGGTAATTGTTTTTGAAATGTACTCTTGAATGTTCAGTTTACTCATTTTAATGCTTAATTCCGGTTTGAAATTTTCTTTTAGTATGCCTTTAAGAAAACAAAACACCCTGTAAAACCAAAACGTTAAGCTAAAAGTGCAACAGCCTTAATGCAGCTTATGACACTTCAAAAAAGACTTTTACCTTGCATGTTATACCAGTAGATGTAGAAAAATACTTTATTGTTAAAAGGGATATCAATAGACCAACCAAACTTTCAGCTAGTCCAGTATTACAAAAAGTATTTTATGTGTCTTGTTTAGTTATTGGCAGACTTCAAAATCAATCGTACCTCACTCTTAAAGTTTATGCTAAAGAGAAGCTAACCTACAAAACATGAACGCTTTCACCTTACCCGGTATGCTAAAGAAAGGTTTCAATCTATGCTTTTGCAAAATTTAGACAAGGCATTGCAATTAAGTTATGCAAATGTCTTATATAATTTGCCCATTTATGACAATCCTTTTAAAATGAGCTGTCTACTTCGTGGTTTAACAGTAGCTTACAAAGTATGGTGATCCTACCAGTGTATAAAGTGGTTTCAGTTCAACAGTTGCCAATTCCAAAGTTCTACCACAAAATACGAAAAAATAAACAACCAAAATAATTAAAACACCTTTATCTTAAACACACCTTTGTGGGAATTGGGCCCGTCTTGACTTCAAGTATTAAATTGCAACCAACCTGTTTTATTTCAAATACAGGTAATTTTACTAATGTTGTCATATTTTAACTTTTCTTTAAGATAATGTGGTGTTTTTAGAGATGTTTTGGTATAAGGGCCCAGCATCTCATTGGTACCGGGCCTGAATTATCTTCTTAATGGACAAGTAGGCTACACGCAGTAAACTTTAACAGCTAAAAAACACACTGTTACTGAAACGCAAAAGTCTATTACCTGTGGGCCCCCTGAAATTCCATCACAAAATAACTACAACACATTTATTTTAAACACACCTTTGTGGGAATTGGGCCTTTCTTGATTTCAAGCATTCAATTGCAACCAACCTGTTTTGTTTCAAATACAAATGATTTTACTAATGTTGTCGAAGCCTATTTTAACTTTGATTCAAGATAAAATGGTGATTTTTGAGATATTTTGGTATAAGGGCCCAGGCCCGGCATCTCATTGGTACCGGACCTAAATTATCTTCTCAATGGAAGTACACGCAGTAAACTTTAGCAGCTAAAAAACATGCCACTGACGCGCAAAAGTCTATTACTTGTGGGCCCCCTGAGATGGTGGGCCCGGGGGCCGGGCCCCCCTTGGCCCCCCCCTTGACACAGCACTGCCTATTGTCTTTTAGTCAAAACTAGTAAAAAATTAATCAGCGTAAAATTGAAGAGGGATTAACTCCACCACTGGATTTTGCGTCAGTAGTTGACAAAAGAAAGTAGGTCATGTCAAGAAAGAAGGGGAAGGTGGGACAAGTTGTGCAACGGGGCAAGTTGTACAAGTTCCCGTTTGAAAGAAAATAAAGAGCGTATTGAATCTTTAACGCCATTAGGGAACGTTCAAATATTACGTAACGCTTTTTTTCCGAATTTTTGACCCCCCCCCCCTCCCCCATGTAACGCCAACGTAACGCTTTTTTCTATCCCCCCCCTCCCCCATGTAACGCTTTTTCACTACGAATTCAGCACAAAAAAACTACCATTTCGTACTCGAAAGCGTTACGTAACGTTTTGCTTGAACCCCCTCCCCCCCCGATGTGACGCTAACGTAACGCTTTGCATAAACCCCCCCCTCCCCCTCGAAGGCGTTACGTAATATTTGAACGTTCCCTTATTATATTTTACCTATAATGCCTTTGAAGCACGTGAATCGCAGTTTCAGTTTTTTGGGCAGGTTAAGCTTGATCAACGATATAGCCTAAGGTATTTAGGTTTTAGGATCTAAATTCGGATGCAAACGAAATTTTGATTTTTTTGGATGCACAGAAGAACTAGTCAAACTTTAGCAGTAGGGGTCTGTAGACAACTAGACATATAATGTACGGGTAGCCTAGTTGTTTTTTCGTACATTTGTTAGTTTTCTTAAAAAAATTTGTTTTTTTAAAACAAAGTGTGAATGGGGCACGTTGTGCAATTGATGACGGGGCAAGTTGTGCAACTCCCTGTAAACCGCCTTTGTTAGTTTACAAATGTAGCCTATTAGCCATTTTTACATAGTTTCAAACAGGCAGGGCCGGATTTATACCATGAGAGGCCCTAGGCTATTCCATTTGTGAGGCCCCTTCCTATTTTTGAACTCAGAATTTCTCTCTAAACAACATC
Source organism: Aplidium turbinatum (assembly GCF_918807975.1). NCBI lineage: Eukaryota > Metazoa > Chordata > Ascidiacea > Aplousobranchia > Polyclinidae > Aplidium > Aplidium turbinatum. Next base: position 1,222,866 of record NC_137486.1, read on the forward strand.
ACATGTCATCGCTTGTTAAAAATATGAGTGCATTAAGCTCTTCGTTCTTTTCATTTTTCGCATTCATGGGTGCAAATTTTTAATAAGAATAAAAATTTAGTTACGGCAGTTTTGCTTTTAATTTTATTTCTTTAAAGGGCGGGAAACCCAAATTAACTTTGCGAGTTTTTTGTTTCAGTGTGATGTCATTGTGTACAACATGCGTTTTAGCAATAAAAAAATCCAAATTTTGTTACCCTCGTCTCGCTAGGGCCGCTTTTGTTTGATACCCGTTTGCGAGGTCTCGTTGCGCATCAAGCTGTGATTCTGTTCGCTATGACGTCACAAGGTACATATAGTTGTGGCCAAAAGTTTAAGACCAGACTTGATTTATGACGATTTTTGCATTACTTCAAAATACTGCATCAGATATAAGATGATGCAACTGAAACAATATATGATGCAGTATTTTGAAGTAATGCAAAAATCGTCATAAATCAAGCCTGGTCTTAAACTTTTGGCCACAACTATATGTACCTTGTGACGTCATAGCGAACAGAATCACAGCTTGATGCGCGCGAGACCTCGCAAACGGGTATCAAACAAAAGCGGCCTTAGCGAGACGAGGGAAACAAAATTTGAATTTTTTTTTTGCTAAAACGCATGTTGTACACAATGACATCACGCTGAAACAAAAAACTCGCAAAAAGTGAATTTGGGTTTCCCCGCCCTTTAATGAAACAACCGCTACAATAATTGTAAAGTTTATTTACGAGGACATAAGAAATAGTTACAGTCATCAAACAGAGTAAGACTAGGCTACCACTTTATTTTTCTAGCTTTCGTCAAAGCAAAATCATGCAAAAGTTCATCAAAATTTATCTGTTTAAGTTTGTCACTCTCAATGCTCAGTGCGGACAACCTTTTCTGAGACATTGTCGATCTCAGTTTATTTTTGAGCCTTGAGAAAGATCTCTCTCCTGAGCAGTTAGTGACCGTTAAGCTCAGAAACAGTCTTAATATTGCTTCCACATTAGAAAAGGCAGTGTTAATTTTTCCTTGCACATAATTTCATAAAGGTCTCCATGAGACATTGAGACAAGAAAATATATTGCTCTTCTGTGCCGGTAAGCCCTTGGTTTTGTGTTTGTCTCACGTACAAATGAAAATGTAGAAGTTCATCAGTAAGTTTCGGTTCAACATCTTCCGGATACGCTTCCGTTAAAAGTTCTACGCCTCGTACAATTTCTACCTTTGTTGCTTTCAGATTACCAAGAAAGAGGAACATTTCTGCAATGCCACTGTAGGCTTACACATTAGCTCTTCTTTTTAAATTTGCTTCAAGTGCGTCGAGCATAGGGATAAAGGAATTTACTTTAAACCTTTTCTTTGAAGAGAGTTCACTTAAGGGAACGTTCAAATATTACGTAACGCCTTTTTTCCAAATTTTTGACCCCCCCCCCCTCCCCCATGTAACGCCAACGTAACGCTTTTTGCAATCCCTCCCTCCCCCATGTAACGCTTTTTTACTACGAATTCAGCACAAAAAACTACCATTCCGTACTCGAAAGCGTTACGTAACGTTTTGCTTGAACCCCCTCCCCCCCGATGTAACGCTTTGCATAAACCCCCCCCCTCCCCCTCGTAGGCGTTACGTAATATTTGAACATTCCCTAAAGCGTCAGGTAGGCTACATTTCTTTGTCTTTTAGTGACAGCTGTGTACTAGTTAATATTAGGCAAAGTTGCTTTTGCTTGCTGATCAAACTCATCTCTAATTTCGCTTAGAAAGTTTGTCAAACCAGTTGTGTACAGAATTTTCTACTCTAAAAAGCTTGATATATATATACTTTAGGTAGGGTTTAAACTTGTCAAGTTTTTAAAAGAATTACAAACTTCGAACCGAATTTTGAGGCCCCTGGATGTTGAGGCCCTAGGCGTCAGCCTGCCTAGCCTATTGGTAAATCCGGCCGTGCAAACAGGGATATCTAAAAAAGGGGATACGAAGGCTTTTAATACCTCTGACAATAGAAGAGCTTCTGTTTATCGTAAATAATCTGTGTTTACCGTGAAATGACAATTGGCACCGGTAGGCTAGTAGTTTAATAACTCTGCGAAAACACAAGCAAAAAAACGTGCAACACCAAAACAAGGCTGAAGTTTAACCTAAGGTAGCCTACTCTGCCCAAATAAGGCCCACCCTTTCATATCTGGAAAACCAAAGCAAGCAAGGAACAGCTGTTGTAATCTAATTGGCGGCGATAATCATGTGAACGAACAGAAAAGTAATTTTGTTTTCTAGAAGAAACCACCTGCCAGCAGAGTTAGTTGTAAATTTCTGAAAGCTATCTTGCAGGAGTAAAAGTTTGTTCAGTACTTAAAGGCAGGAACCACAAGAGGGTGAGACAACCGGTACATTGCACCAGGGCCCGGTGAGTTCAAGGGGATCCGACAAAATGTCTAAATTCACGCGATAAAAAGATTGATTTCAACGATTTGGCATAAAATATTGTTTTTATATTAGTTCCGTATGTCGAATGGGGCCCCCTTAGGGGTAGCCTAGGCTATGCCCTTTTTTAAAATTACAGAATTTTCAATTTTTTGAGTTTAGGGGCGCCCGACAAAATGTTTAAATTTGCGTGCTCAGGTCGGTTTTGCATAAAATATTGTTTTTTTGTATGAGTATTAGTTTTGTATTTTGAGTGGGCCCCCTCATGAGTAGGCCTATGCCCTTTTTTAGAACAACAATATTTTCATTTTTTTGCGTTCAGGGGCCAATAAAATGTTTAAATTTGCGTATTAAGGTCAATTTTGCATAAAATATTTTGAAGTTGGTAGCCTATTTCTTATATTGAAGTTGGTATTTCTTAATGTCATGAGCAATAGCAATGCATTTGCAGGGGTTTAAGGTTTTGTTGAAATTTAAATGTTTATTCCCCTGATGACAGCAGATACGCTGCTGGCGTAACAAAGCTCCGATGGCAACAGACGTAACGCAAATGAGTCTCAAGCACTTTTATTCGTGAGTTCGAATTGAATTTAGATTTTGAATTTGAAAAGTTATCTTATGAGTCTGAGTCTGTTTTCGGTAATATTATGAGTCTCTGTTAAAATTGTTTTGTGCAGAGGTATATAAACCGCTTTCAGAAAAAGGAAAAAACAAACAGTTACGTAATTTAAAATTGGCAAATTCCAACAATGTTTACGAACTAGGTTGAACTCCTGCTAGTGAGATTCCGTCACGGGGTGAACTGCGGATGTAACGTTTTGTTAAAGCAGAGAAGATTGAAAGCGATGACTTGCCATTAAACAAAATCACTTGAGGAAAGCTGCCGGTGGTAGGTTATTTGAGTAAAAAATGATCCATCAAAGTTATCCCGGTGCACAACAAGTGAGTTTTCTTAAGAAACGCAACTATTTAATCTCACTGTTGGGTTCAGTGAGTTTTTAAGAAACATAAGTGTTATGTGAGATTATTAAGTGAGAATTACATTTTGTAGAGAGCTAAAAACAATGGAAATTCATTCGGGTCCCTACACATTCATCCTAAGTTTGCTGCCCTAGTCTCTGCAGATTTCAAGGTCAGAAATGGTATTGCATGTTAATGTAAAGCTGTAAGCACACATATGCAATGCTATGTCAGCCATGTCGGATAGTACTGCAATTTTTATCTTCAAAATGGCTGATTTTACCCACTTGTTGCCATAGTTACAACCAGGTGTTGCCAGAGTTAGGAAGGGTTAGAGTTAGGAAAGGTTAGGGTTTTGATCTTTGCCCAGGACTAAAAAAAATATCCAAAATACAAGTTTTTGTTTTCAACAGCTATAAACTTTTCCTCAAATTAGGGCAGAATTCCATATCTGACAACGCTATTGAGGCTATATTTACACTATGTAGTGTTTTAGCATTTTATCTTTGTGTATAACTGGTGTGTATCTGTAAATTTAAAGTTATATTTACAATAGTGCATTGTTTGTGAAGTAATGGTGTGTTAATACTTTAACTTAATTTATCCTTTGTAAGAACGTGCACCGCAAATTTTGCTTGTGATTGGTGAGATATCACGCGACATGTCGCGCTGCGGGGCCCGGCAGCAACATCTGTACCGGGGCCCAGCAGGGCTCTTGGAGGGCCTGCTTAAAGGCATAGTAAATGAAATTTTCAAACGGGATTTAAGCATAAAAATGCGTAAACTGAACATTCAAGAATACATTTCAAAAAGAATTACCGAAAAAAAAAATGTTTTCGATGGCACTGGCAAGGCCCAAAGTTTAATGTTTCATTTTTTTTTCAAAGTGGCCAAAAAGTGCAAACCTGCTCGAGAATACGTCACTATCGACAGCAATAACAAAAGCCACGTTAACACTAACATCAGATCTGATATTTTGAGCAAACTGTCTGATGTTTTGATGTTGAAATCTGCTGTTTTGATGTAGCCTACATACATACATACATAGCCTACAGTTAAATCTCCCGCAGTAACAACTATTGCGCGATCAACTGATTGCTCGCCTATAGTGACGTAGACTGTACAGTAGGGTGGAGTGGAAATAACTTTTTCGCGAAATTCAAAAACATAGCCCCCTAAAAAGTCGCTTTTGTTCATGAAAAACACATTTGTGAAAAAATAAAATAAAAAAATAATGTCTTGATGAAGCTCAATCCACAAATCAAAGATGGCCGCCAACTTTGCTTGGAAATACAGTAAATTCACCATAACTTTGCCAATACTTGCCCAATTTTCATCATATTTCAACAAGCTTTCCTCGTTCATGTCATAAAACACTAGAAATACATATGATGACAGCGTGAGCAAATTATGACGTCACCAAATCCAATATGGCCTCCAAATTATGTTTTTTTTGCATTTTTTCCATTTCTACTATTTCTTTTTTCATTTTTTTATAGTTATATAGGCTACGTTCTCTTCTTCAATGGGTATGATTGCGTATTGCAGACCTGTTCAAAAGTGTTCATCTTATACCAGAAATACTTGTGGCACAAGGCATCAATCCCTATTGTGACGTATCTTAGGATGGAACAAATGATGGACTCAATCTACAAGGAATACAGGCTTATTCTGAAGAACTATAAGCGAGATAAAGACAAAGATAGTTACAAAGAAAGACTTTGCAAGTTCAAGGAGAAAGCTGACCACCTGTTTGACGTTTCGGCTTGCAAGTGTGCTAACTTCTTGTATAACTGCAAGTGTGAAAAAGAGTGTAAATTGCCTAATGTCGAAAAGGAATTTCTGATAGATCAAAGAAATGCCAGGCAAATGATTATTGGTAGTATTGATAAAGCAGAAACACAAAAGCTAGAAAAAAGAAACAAAAGGAGAACATTGTTAAAGCATTGTGAAATGACCCCAAGAAGTTATGCAACTCAATCGTCTGCATCATCTCAGGTTTATCATAGTAACAGTGACACAGAATGTCCTAACAATAGTGGTAGGCTACATAATTATATAGATGCTTCCTGTCCAAAGAAGAAATCTTTGCAAACAATGGCAGCAATTTGTGACAGATATGGAGTCTCAGATTGGGCAGCAGCAGCCATAGCGAGTTCTGTTCTTGCTGATGTTCAAGGCGGCAACTCCTTGGTGATCGACAGAAGCAAAGTTCGCAGGGAAAGGATGAAGAAACGCACAGCTTTGTCAGGTGAATCCAGCACAAAGATTATAGGTTTATATTTTGATGGCCGAAAAGATAAGACATTAATGTTTAATGCAAAAGAGATTGATGGCAAATTTCACTGTAAAATAATATCAGAGGAACACATAACAATTAGGCTATAGCAAAACCAGAATTATCTTACTGTTCCGGCGGGTTAATTGCCCTTTTGATTATAATTGTAATGAAATTTGTAACTTGGCTGGCTGAATTAAGCAACGTTGAATTTGCGTTCTTTCACTGTTCTATGTGACGTGGCCCGCCTGATGATCAATACGTTTAATCTCTGATTGTCGCCTTTGCCGCGTGCCGGGAGCGTGGTTTCTGGAGACTTTTTGCCATTGTGTTGGTTTTCATTTCATTATCGAAATAGACCAGCTCAGTGGCGGAGTGGTTTCGCCTTCGGCTCTGGTGCTGGTAGATCTGAGATCGATTCCAGGTCGGGTCAAACCGAAGACTTTAAAAACGGTACCGATTGTGTTCTATCCTGCATAACGCAGTGAAAATAAGTCGGGTACTAATGTGATAACAACGTAAACCTGATATAAATAAAAAATGAGCCCTGTCGCTAAAAGACCTTAGCTGTTGTAGAGCGACAATAAATAAAAACCATAACATTATTATTATTATCGAAATAGCAAGCTAGAGGAATGCCGATGTGTACCACGGATTTAAGTTATCGTTGTTAAAGCCATTATAAGTTTATACAAAATCAGGTTTTTATCCTAACTCAATAAATAAATCAAGAAACAATTGCAATTATGATTGAGGCAGACCGAGGAAGGATTGTAGGTAGGCAGTGAGCACCTACTCTTGTAACTACTTACTTATTGCATTTTTGTGCAAGTAACGGGACAGGGGCTGAGATAGCTTCAAAGTTGTTAGATTATTTAGAAAAAAGTGGGATAGATACAAATGAACTCAATGTAATTGGTACTGATGGAACAGTCGTCAATACTAGTGTAAAGAAGGGAGTCATTCGATTAATTGAAGAGTCACTAGGTAGACCATTACAATGGTGTATCTGCCTGTTGCATGCAAATGAGATTCCTCTCAGGTATCTTTTTCAGAAGATATATGGTCCAACTACTGGCCCTCATGGATTTTCAGGACCAATCGGAAAAGCCGTTCATACCTGTGAGCTGTGACCCTCAACCACTGGTAAATTTTGACAAAATACCTTGTGATTTAGAGCACATAGGCTACTGCAACCCAAAGACTTAAGCACCCATCAGAAGTATCTGTTTGAAATCTGTCTGGCTATTAGCAAAGGTTGTTGCTCCATTGGACCTTTCACTCAAATGCCCTGGTAGGCTACAATTAATCAAGCAAGATGGCTGACTTTAGCAAATCGCATATTGCGGTTGTATATTTCAACAGAAGCACCGTCCATAAAATTGAAGACTGTTGTCACCTTTATTTTGAAAGTGTATCCACCGATGTGGTTCTCTTTTAAAAAGGCATCTTTGTGTACAGATGGAGCAAAACATGTCTACAACATGGTAGACAAGGCCAGATATCTTGAGGATGAGTTGTTATGAAGTTGTTATGAATGCTATCCAGAGAAATGTCATTTTTGCGCACCTGAAAACGTTCTGCTAGCAATGTTGGCAGACGACAACATCAGTATCAGAGAACTGGCTCTCAGGCGAATACTGAAGTCCAGAGAACGCAAGAGCAGCAGTACAGTGCGAGTTTTTAGAGTGCCAACCTTGAACCTTCACGCTAGGAATTATATAGAAATAATTGACTGGCAGACCGAAGATGTCACTGAACCTCCCCACACCAAGAACCTTAGCAATGAAGATTTGATTAATATGATCAAAACAAATCCATTCACGATGAGTCCTCTCACAGTTGAAAGTTTCCCCAGTCATAACCAGGCTGTGGAACGCCATGTTAAGCTTGTGAGAGAGGCTTCAAACTCCGTTTGTGGAGAAGATAACAGAGATGGTTTCATCAGGGCTCGATTAGAGAGCAGGCGCAAAATGCCAAAGTTTGACAGCAAGGCTGATTTCAAAGTTTAGAATTTCAGTGAAGGTTACATTAAACAGGTCATTTTGGGGTGAAATTCATATCCCTTGGACTTCCCAGAATGCCCTTGGGCGACAAACGTATTCCATCCCCGGTTTGTCCCGTAAAAGGTTCACATGTAGGATTGCCTCCATGTGGCGTGAACTGTAAACGTTAATTCTACGGGCTTAACGGCTAAACGTGCTATCCTACTCTGTTGCAATTATTGAAGGTATTTTTAATTTCTAGATGAATAGTTGAATACTATACCAAATAAAGCTTCCATCTGTATTTACTATTATCAAAAGGAACAATCTTACCCACGACAGAAGACAGCGTAACCATATAACTGTCAAATGTAGGAGCAAATCGAAAAAGAAGTGTGTAACATGGATAGGAAATGTGAAAAACTGAATTTGGTGGCCATATTGGATTTGGTGACGTCATAATTTGCTCACGCTGTCATCATATGTATTTCTAGTGTTTTATGACATGAACGAGGAAAGTTGTTGAAATATGATGAAAATTGGGCAAGTATTGGCAAAGTTATGGTGAATTTACTGTATTTTCAAGCAAAGTTGGCGGCCATCTTTGATTTGTGGATTGAGCTTCATCAAGACATTACTTTTTTTTTCACAAATGTGTTTTTCATGAACAAAAGCAACTTTTTAGGGGGCTATGTTTTTGAATTTCGCGAAAAAGTTATTTCCACTCCACCCTACTGTACAGTCGCACGCTTCCCTGCTCACGCCCATTCTAGTTTTGAAAGCTCTGACAAAAGCGGCGCGGAATGCTGATCAGACCGCAATGGGGCAAAATTTTATTGAAAATCGTTTTATGGTAGTGCGGGGGCGGGTCGCTAGTCCTGACACCCGTTGGTCGACGTTGCCTTACATGCGTGATTTTTTTTTTTTTTTTTGCGTGCGTGAGTGGGAGCTCCCGATGTTGGGGTTTCTCAGCGAAGGCAAGTCGACCCTTGTGTTCTATCAGAAACAACTTAGGTTTGTGGTACGTAACGAAGTAAAGCAAAATCCCGAAAACGGATTTAGTTGCTTCGTGCCACATAATACCCCACCAGTGTCAGAGGGCTGGGTTGGCCCGAGACACGCAAAGGTAGAGTGCCCTGCGGTGTTCTGAACGTCGGGGGTCACCAGTGCGGGGGAGGGTCGCTAATCCTCACACCCGTTGGTCGACGTTGCCTTTTTTTTTTTTTTTTTTTATGGGAGCTTTCGATGGGAGCTTTCGATGGGAGCTTACATGGGAGCTTTCGATGTTGGGGTGCTCAGCGAAGGCAAGTCGACCCTTGTGTTCTATCAGAAACAACTTAGGTTGGTGGTACGTAACGAAGTAAAGCAAACTCCCGAAAACGGATTTAGCTGCTTCATGCCACAGTAGCATGTTAAACACAAAGAACGTGGAAAATCGCCAAGTCAGGTTTTTCCTTTACTATGGTATTCCTTTAATCTATCGGCGTGTTTTCGTAAGTGGTGTTTGTTTTCTACCTTTGTTAGAGGTTTCAGATATGCTAAAGGGTCTAAAGCAGTGGTTCCCAACCTGGGGTTCGCGGACCCCTTGGGTGTCCGTGAGAAAGCATTTGGGGGTCCTTGATTACCTTGATGAATTTTGGAAAAAAAAACGAAAAGCGATCTTTTTACTTTCATTTCTCTCTTTAAATGCAAATGTGTCAAGCTCAATCCCACGAGCATAAACTGTACCGGTATGCATTAAAATAAATCTATACTACTGCCTACAGTGTGTACAATGTACATTGACTTTAAACTACATCTACCACAGGCACAGTCCACAACGCATGTCGATTACAGTCAAATCAAGATTGGCTCGTCTATTACGTAATAGAAAGCATGCGGTGCAACCAAAGTTAGATAGTCAATAGTATGTTAATTGAGTTTCTGCAAAATTTAGGTGGAGATCCGCAGAATTAATAATTTGTCTAAAGGGGTCCGTGACAACAAAAAGGGTGGGAACCACTGGTCTAAAGTTTCAACATGTATTGACATATTGACTTTTCTTGTATAGTGTATTTAGGTAGTTGTGAAGAGTTGCCCTAACAAGGCCCATCAAAATCAGCCATGGGTCTTATTAGGGCAGGTACTCTTGGCATTCAATTGTGGGCTTGTAAGGGTTGTTAGAAAAAAGACAGTGCAGGTGATACTCCCTTACTGGCAACTAACAAGAACAACCTCAGATCAAAACACCACCACCATGTGGTTAGGGCACAAAATAACTTATCTGTTTCCAGTTTTGCGAAAATTGGGTTTCGCTTTTAGCCTATTAGGATTTGGAATTTTTCCATTTAATAACAAGGCTACTGCTGACCATGTCTTTGCTCCAAGTGATGTCACCAACATTGGCCACACAGTCGATGACCAATCTCAGCTGCCATCACCGAGTCATGACATGTTTTCACAGCCACCAACAAGTTGTGGTATGTCTCCACAACCGTCAACAAGTCATGAGATGTCTCCACAAAATCAACAAGTTTTGGGATGTCTCCACAATCGTTAACAAGTCATGAGATGTCGTCTCCACAAATATCAACAACTTATAAGATGTCTCATGTCTCAACAACCGTTAACAAGTCATGAGATGTCTCCACAAATATAAATAAGTCATAGGATCTCTCCTCAACCATCAACAAGTCATGGGATCTCAATACAGCCCCCCATATCAACACCATGTCATAGCATTATGGCTACACCGTCAACAAATACCCTAAGCAAGAAGCGGGGGCAAAGAAAAAGGAGCATTAATTATCGAGCAACAACTGTATCGAAGTCTCAGTTTGACACGTATGGAAAAGGGAGAGAAAAGGCAAAACGAATGGGGAAAACAGTAAATATGCAAAGACCGTAAAGACGTCCAAGTGTAGGAGATTGGTGTTGCCCAGTATGTTTAGAAAATACAGTCTCCGACATGAGGCAACGTAAAAGTTGAAAAATATGGTAGACAACCATGAAGACTGTGTTGGTTTAACAAAAGATGATGATGAATTTGTATGCCCTAATTGTAATATGTAAATGTTTTATTGTTGAAAAAGAATTTCTTTGAAGATATTTATTTGAACTTGTGATTAAAAAAAACCTTGTTTGCACGAACTTACGATTGATTGGAAAAGAATTTACTTGAACTCACTACGTGAAGTCTAACATTTCTTTTTGTAATAAACTATGGTAACTAAATTATTTTTGGGAATTTTCACTGTTTTGATGCTGTGTATTGTTTTTCCCGCAATTTGTGGTTCAAAAAATTTCAAGCCTACATGGATTCACCAACAATTTGAACCGAGATTTTCAGCAATAACTAGACAACAATGGCTGAATATCCATGTCGTCAGATTAAATTGAAAATCTCCAGCCCAATTGCAATAACAGGCCAGACCAAAAGTAGCTCAATCTCTTCATTATAACTATATTCCAAAGAATCGTTATTTGAAAATTTGCATTGCAAAAAAAAAACTAAAACATGGGCGAAACACGTGTCTATCGCTGTCAATTCTTGCTACAAATCGGCTGCCGAGAAACAAATGCTTATTTACTTATCAAACCAGTCTTTGCTTAATTCATGCTACTTCAAACCCTGCAACCTGAAAAGAATTTGACAGTTTACCATGCTATGCGCGTCAAACTTGTTTGTTTGTTTGTTTATCTTTATCCTGCATTGCGGGAAAGCGGACTTGAGCGCTATGCATCGGTGTACGCCTTCCGACGTACACCTGACCCACGCTGCAGCCGACGACAATGTCTGTTTCCGGTTGTCTAGTCTACTTATGACTTAAATTTGGAACTACCCATTACTCGAAATCGATCACTGGGTAGAGGCAATTATCGTAAAGTTTCTTGCCCAGAGAAACAACAGCAGGTGCGGGTGGCTGGAGTCGAACATGCAGGCTCTCGACTGTGAGCCCAACGCGCTAACCACTCGGCCACTGCTGCCTTTGAACCTTGCACCTTTGAACAAAACTACTTTTATATATCACAAATATTAATATCATATAGTTAATGTTCTTTCAGAACATCATCACAGAGATATTCTAAATTCAAAATCAAGCATCTACAGTAGCCTACATCAGGGGTGTGCAGATATAAATATCTGGCTGAAACCGCGGGCCACACGTTTATTTAACATAGCCTATGCTTTCTAGTAGTTGCAGGCACAAAAAAGTAGTTTTTCTGTTGTTCATGTTATTTTTATGGCATTATTAGGGGACCTTATCTCTTTGCAGAAATAATAAGTTAAGACGCATAAATTTTTAAAGAAAGCTGCTATTCAAATTTATTGTCACACTTGTAAGATTATGACGTCACACCAAGTGTTTGTTGTGATTATTATTCATTGTGAAACCTTTTCGTGTCACTGGGCATTTTCGTGTGTAGTAAGGTCAAGGTTATAGTTGAGCTTCGATACTGCTGTTAGTTGATTGTCCTAGCTGATTAGTCAAGTTCGTTCATTAATAAAAGTAACTACAGCTTAGGGCCAGTGGTTATCTTATATGGCGCTGCGAGCAAACAATTTGAATTAGGCTACAGTGGTACTGTTGTATTGGAAGCTGAAACGTTGTTGCCTACTCGAAGAACTTGTGTGCTGAAGATAAAATGGCGGACAATGCATTAGAAACATACCTTCTTACCATAAATAACGATGATGAAAGAAACGCTGCTAGAATCGCTTTAGGTGGAATAAACCAAAACAGCAGAGAAATCAAATGGACTCTCTTAAACACATTTGTGAAACATAAGCTAGATTTGGATCAGCAGTCTGACACCGGTTTTGCTAATTGGAGAAGACAGTTTGAAAGTTTCGCTAGTAACGCATACTTGAATGAAACAAACGTGAGTTGGGAAAATAAATTAGCTGCTGTTGAGGCATCTACTACAGCCGAAACTTATGATAAAATAAGATCGCTTCATGATCATTTGCCCGCTGAGCAAAAGTTTAATTTAAAAAGACTCTTAGATTTGGTTGACAATGTTGCTGGTTGTACCATTAATGTTTGGATACACAGAAAAAACTTTGAATCATGCAGTCAGAAAGAGGACCAGCCGTTTAGAAATTACTATACAGAAGTGATCGCTGCCGCTAACAAGTGTAATTTTCAGTCGCGTTTTTGTGACAATTGCCATCAGGTGGCAAGAGAAGAGAGGATCTTAAACAGAGTTGTGTTTGGGATAAATAATCCAGTGGCCAGACAAAAACTGTTTCAAGAAAAAGATTTGCAGTTAAGTAAAGCTGTTGCGATAATTGAAGCAGCTGAAGCTGTTAGTAATTCTGAAAGAACTTTCAGTGAAGGCAATGTGCAAGCTGTTCAGAAATTTTCAAGGAAAACAGAACAATATCGTAGTAGGGCTTGTTTTTATTGTGGCCTACCATGGAATCCGCAGCATTTGAAAATTTGCTTCGCTAAAGGCAAAGAATGTTATGACTGTGGCAAAACAGGGCATTTTGCTGGTACAAAAAGCTGTAAGGGCAAGAAGGACCGTCAGCCTCTGGCCAAATTCGATGGCGAGGGCAAATGCTTTGGTGCTGTGCTGAATAGTGTATCTACTGACACAGATACTGTAGAAATTGCAATTGAAGATAAAGGCAATGTACATCATCACAGAGCAGTGATAGATACAGGGTCCGATTGGGATTGTTTAGGTGTGAAGCAGTTGGTTTCTGTAGGGAAATCACTAAATGACATCTTGCCTCCAGATTGGGAAATGCAGAATACCAAAGTAGCCGATGGTCGAAAATTATTTGCATTTGGATATTATCCTGTTAGAATCGGATTTGGAAACAAAAGTATTAACACGAAGCTGGTGGTATTTAAAGAGTTAGACAAGATGATTTTATCTAAAAAATCGTTGCAGAGTTTAGGTATTGTTGTCATCAATAAATACCCATGTTTAACCGAAGATGTGCCAGAAAAAGAGGTATGCCCATTGCAAAAAGGTAGTAGCATATTGCTCCCTTATGGTGAAGGTAAACTGGTAATGAATCTTGAGTCAGAAAATAAATCCGTTGGTCGTGCGATTACTAAAGAATCTTTGATTGAAGAGTTTAAAGACGTGTTTGATCCAAGACTTACACCTATGCCTGGTGAAAAGTTTAAAATTGAACTTGAAAGTGGTTGTAAATCATGCAAAGTCCCTTATGCTAGACACGTTCCTATGGCTTACAAAGAAAAATTGAAAGACGAACTGGATGAATTAGTTAAGGAAGGTATCATTTCTGCAGTTACAAAGCCAACAGATTGGTGCAGCCCTATTGTCGTTACTACCAAAAAGAACTCGGACAAAATTCGTTTGTGTGTTGATTTTAGACACTTAAATCAGTCAGTCTCACGAGAACTCTATCCAACAAAATCGGTTTTGGAAGCATGTCAGAGCATAGAACGAGAAGAATCGGGAATTTTTTCAAAATTCGATGCTGTAAAGGGGTACCATCAAATTCCGTTGGATGAAGAGAGCAAGGATTTAACCACGTTTATTACGCCATTCGGCCGATACAGATATGAGAGAGCCCCGTTTGGCATCTGCAGTATTTCAGAGCACTATGAGCGTCGAATGGACGAGAGCCTAGAAAACTTGACAAACGTTGTTAAAGTTGTAGACGACAATTGTATTTACTCAAAAAATATGAAGGATCACTTAAATCATGTTCGTTCGTTTTTGCAACGTTGCAGAGAAAAAGGAATTAGACTCTCAAAAGAAAAGTTTGTATTTGGTCAGAAAGAAATCGAGTTTGCCGGAGCAGTGTTGTCAAAAGATGGCTATAAGATGCAGCCCAAAATTTATGAAGCCATTCAAAGTTACTCTTTTCCAAAAAATTTGACTGAGATGAGGTCATTTTACGGCATGGCAAATCAGCTTGCTCCATTTAATGAAGATTTGACAAAAGCTCTTTCTCCGTTGAGACCATTGCTAAAAAAAGACGCTGACTATTTTATCGATGAGGAACGACAGCAAGCGTTTGACAACGCGAAGAAGATCCTGAGTTCTAATAAAACCCTTGCATTTTATTGTCAAGGCAGGCCACTGAGACTATTTACAGATGCTTCAAATATTCATGGATTAGGCTGTGTTTTGCAACAAATGCAAATCGATGGATCGTGGAAACCTATTCAGGTAGCATCTAGATCATTATTGGATGCAGAAACTCGCTACCACCCAATTGAGTTGGAGCTACAGTGTATCGCGTGGGCAACTAGAAAATGTCGCACATTTCTACTCGGAAATCGTTTCATTTGTTACACTGATCACCAACCTTTGATCAACATTTGGAATAAGAAAAGAATAGATGAGATGCTTAACAACAGAATTTTAAAATGCCTTATGAAGTTGTTAGATTATGACTTCAAGATGGAATGGATTCCTGGAGCAGAAAATAAAATTGCAGATGCATTAAGTAGGAATCCATCCTCAAAGCCTGATGAGAACGAGATGCAGGAGTCTGAAGAAGATTCAAAACAACTATTTTCTTTAATCAATGCTTGTGCTCAAGAAGCTGAATGCTCTTTCAGATTAGAAAAGGTTAAAATGGTTGCTGATGAAGATATTGAGTATCAATTGCTAAAGCAACGAATCCTTACTGGGTTCCCAAATGCGAAAAGTAAACTAAATGAAATACTTCAACCATTTTGGCAAGTCAGGAATAATCTCTCTATAAGTGATGACGGCTTTATTCTGTTTGGTTCACGACTATTCATTCCAAAACCTTTAAGGAAGCAAGTATTGGAAGATCTTCATTCGTCACATAGAGGGATCGAAGGAACACAAGCAAGAGCAAGGCTGATTGTTTATTGGCCATCCATTGATCGGCAAATTGCACAAAAATGTCAAAGCTGTCAAAAAGGTTGTCAGGAAGACAGACCATCCAATCCTAGAGAGCCCATGCGACATTTGCCGATTCCAACAAGAGCATTTGAAATTGTATCTGCTGATTGGTTTGAATTAAATGGTATGAAGTTTATTTGCTATACAGACTGGTACACTGGTTGGTTTACTACAGCTAAAACTGTACATGCGGGTTCGAACTTTCTCAAAGATTTTCTTAGAGCAGTCTTTGTTGATACTGCTGTGCCCGATCAAATATGGAGTGATCAAGGTCCTCCATTCGGGTCTGAAGATATGAAAGCGTTTTATGATTCTTGGTCCATTAAGTGGGTACCAAGTAGTCCGGAATATCCGCAAGCCAACTGTTATGCTGAGTTAGCAGTCAAAAACGCTAAACGTTTAGCTCGTAAATGCATGAATGGCAAAGTGATCGACATGAATGCATGGACCAAAGGTCTATTGCAAATCAGAAACACTCCTCATAAAGCTACTGGGCTCAGCCCTTCCGTTTTACTCTACGGTCATTCGGTGCAAGACTGTGTCCCAGCACATCGAAAAAACTTTGAGCGGTGCTGGTACGACAAAGTGGGTGAATATGATCGAAAAATGTATGAGGCTAAGATTCGTAGTGAAAAATACTACAATACCTTGAAGCCCAAAGACTTGTCTTCTTTTAGGGTCGGTGATGAAGTGGTTGTGCAAAACACAAAATCTAAGCGATTTGATCGTTGTGGTGTTATAAAAGAATGTGGTGATAACCGTCGCTATTAGGTGCAATTGCCTAGTGGTATGATTTTAGAGAGGAACAGGAGATTCCTCCGAGCTTTCAAAAAACCAATTGATGGTGGTGTCGAATCACCCAAAAACTTGTCGCAAAGTTATTTAAATGTCACCTGTGATGAAGCACCACTCATATCAAAGAATGTTATTGATGTACCTGTTTTTGATCCATGTGATAATATGTTGGACAGTTCAAATAACAGTGATGTTGGAAATTCCGACATTACTTGTAATCACATAAATGAACAAAACTCTTGTCTCCCTGAACCTAATCAGATAAACTTACGCAGAAGTTGTAGAACACGTAAACCACCTAACCGTCTTAATTTGTAAAAAGGGGATGTAAGATTATGACGTCACACCAAGTGTTTGTTGTGATTATTATTCATTGTGAAACCTTTTCGTGTCACTGGGCATTTTCGTGTGTAGTAAGGTCAAGGTTATAGTTGAGCTTCGATACTGCTGTTAGTTGATTGTCCTAGCGGATTAGTCAAGTTCGTTCATTAATAAAAGTAACTACAGCTTAGGGCCAGTGGTTATCTTATAACACTGACTATAAACGAGTTCAGTGAGAAATTTGCAGCTGGCTTCTTTTCCGGACGACTTCTTCTATTTTAGAAAAAATGTCGCACAAATACGTTGATCCAAAAAGAGCCATTTTTGAAGCTATGAATTTTTTCAAATGTGGAAAGTCATTGGTTGGGAAGTTTTCGGTAAGAATCGCCAAAATTCATTTTTAAATACTTTGCTTTCAAATCCGTTTTCTCTTGAAGATCAATCAGTTTGTTGGATATCAGATGGTGCTTTGTCAATGTCTGTGTTGAATGGCGAAGAGAATAAGATTTGAAGTCCTTGAAACGAGCGAAAGATTCATACAATAATTTTTCAAATTAGTCCGCAAGTTCAGTTTTCTCCTCAGGATGCATTCCATATTTCCTGTCTATATATTGGCTTTCCAAAGTTGTAATTTGTTCACAAAGCCTTTTATGTGACCATACATTTGATTTGCATACTGATTTTTTTGCTGCAGTCTTGTATTAAGATCATTCAGGTGCGTAGTTATATCAGCAAGAAAGCTAGATCGAATATCCACTTTTCCATTTCGTCTTCGTCTTCCATTTCAGCTATTGGGTATCCTTTAAGCTTCAAAAAATTCCTAACTTCTTTCCACAGTTTGTAAAATCGTCGCAGCATGCAGCCCTTTCTTAACCAACGCACCTCGGAAAAGTCAGGAGCCTACATCTTTATGTGTCGTGTTAAGACCATCCAGAAACTTTTGAAACTGACGATGGTTGAGCTCTTGTGCTCGAATGAAATTAGTGCTTTAATAACCGGGCTCAAGACGTGTTTGAACTTCAAGGATTTTGCGCACAAGTTTTGCTGGTGAATGATACAATGAAAAATTGCTATATCATCATCGATTTTACTCTACTTCAAGGCAGACTTCAAAAGACCTATGAAGCCAATGCCAGTTCCGGACATCGATCAAGCACCATCAGTTACTATTCCGCATAAGCTGGACAAATCCAGTTCTAACTTGTCAAAAGCATCAATTACTTCAGTAAAGATGTCAGCACCGGTTGTCGTGCCCTTCATTGACTGTAGTGACAGAAGCTCTTCCGTTTCGTTCAAGTCTTTGTCCACTCCTTTTACATATATGGCCATCTGGGCTGTGTCCTTCTGGTCCGTACTTTCATCCATCTCAAAACTCCATGAAACAAAGTTCTTCACCTTATCCCTGAGAGTGTCACTAATATCACAAGCAAGGTCATCGATACGCCTCGCTATCGTCCACCGTAACAGACTTATTTTCTCGAACTCAGTCTTCATTTTAGGGCATATTTCTTCTGCGACATCGATAAGACACCGCTTTTCAAAATTACAGTCAGAATATGGTTTCATAGGTTGAGCTATTCCCTGTACAATTATGTGCCTCTGATCTACTGACGTTCCAAATAATTAAATACAATCGGATTAGCGGTAGCTGGTGGGAGATTTCTAAAATGGTTAATAGAAGGTGCGAAATGTACAACAATCCACTCTAATGAATTGTTCGCACGTAGACTACCAGACTAAACTAAACTATAAACACGTTTCGCGGGCCGCACACAATTCAAAATTGGCACATCTTCGCGGGCCGCACAATTTTTTTTGCGGGCCGCATTTGGCCCGCAGGCCGCACGTTGCACACCCCTGGCCTACATAATCGCAAGCACTAAAGAAAAATGACCTATAGGCAGGGTTGCCATCGGCATGGACCCAAAAATAAAGACAACCGAAAAATTAGATTAGCATTGAAGAAACATTTTTGGACATACTTTGTATTTATACGAGCCGTGTCATATCACATTCCATACTTTTGCCAGAAACAATCTGCTCCAGCAACTCCTTGTTATTAGAAATTGCTTCAAGGATCTTACTGCAGCTCAGGTATAGGTTTATCGTTACTTGTAGCTGGGATTTGAGTGTCATTTCACTGATTCTGTTCCTTTCCATGGTCCACTGCGCCGAAACAAGAGAGAACACTCTTTCCACAAACGCACTGCTGACCGGAATGGAGAAAATGATGCTAACCAGCATGTAGAGCAGCGGAAAAGAGTTGTTTCCGGTAAAGATCTTCATCCACTTAGCGTCAGGTTCATTCTTGCTGAACACATCATCTGAAATCTTCTTGAGCAGAGCGTAAACAGCCGAGACCTCATCGAACAGCTCATCTTTCATTGCCATTTAGTGAATCAACTAGCTTTGCCAACCCCTTGACTTCCTCGTACTCGATTGCTTGATCTTTCAGCAAGGTAGCCTACAGTTGATGTGCGTTGGATGCTTCTCAAATCGATACCACTTGATATATTCCAAAGTACGGTAATGGTGTAGAACTCCTGGAAGCTCGCTTTAAGAACCTCACTGTTGTATTTCCAGACGTTTAATATAAAATAAACAATAATAATTGTAGCGATAGCCAACCAAGTGAGAAAACCATTTACCTCTTGTTACTTACTGATTCAGTGCATAAAATCAACGCAATATATAGTAAGAAAGAAACGCAAAACAATCAACTAAGGAACGTGGTACAGAACGCTCAATTGATTACACGCGCAGTGCGGTAGTAATCAATTCCAACGTCTGTACCAGAAAACGCTGAACTGTGATTATGTAGTGACGCTGGTCACGAGTTACATATATTCAACGTAGATGACGACTATAACACCTCCCCGATAATTTTTATACACAAACATAAAAAATGAACAAGACACCGAATTAACAATAAAACTCAAAGTCCGAAACGAGCCGGAGGTCTGCGGCGACGGCTCGACCTTCGTGGGTTGTGTGGCCCGAATTCCGGTACAGTCGGTGTGTCGTCCGAATTCGTTCGGGCTGAGGTGGAGACAGCGGAAGAGTCGATTGTTGGTGCAGGAGTATCTCCCGGCTCCTGGTCCTCCGATGATGCATAGCGAGGTTGCAGTTGGTCCATATGGCGCCTCCACGTCGGACCATGTGGCAGCAGACGTACCAGGAAGATTCGGCTACCCTGTCGCTTGATCACCTCGGCTGGAACCCAACGAGGATCCTGGCTCCGTCGTGGAGTGAATGATAGCGCGTAACAGGGATCTCCCGGTTTGAAATGTCGTTTGGTACCTTCGGAGGCGTCGGTGTTGTGAGGGTTTCGTCGGGGTACCACTTGAGACGGTGTAGGGAGAAGCGTGTCGATCTTGGTTCGAATCTGACGATTGTTGAGTAATTGGCTTGGAGAGTAGCCACTCGGAGTGGGCGTGCGTCGATATTGCTGTAGGAATTCCAAGACGGCCTGCTTCGGGGGTAGGGAAGATTTGCGAAGTGCTTGCTTGAACGTACGTACGAGGCGCTCCGCCGCTCCATTGGTTTCCGGATGGTAAGGTGCACCCGTGATGTGTACCATACCCCTCTCCTTACAGAAAGTTTGAAATTCTGTGGATTTAAAAGTAGTAGCATTATCGGTAACTATAGTATGGGGATAGCCGAAATGAGCAAAATCTTCTTCTAGCAGGTTGATAGTAGCTGTTGAAGATAAAGAAGTAGTAGCATGAATACATGGGTATTTAGAAAAAGCATCAATGCTGAGTAACCAATGGTAACCCATGAATTCTACCGCATGATCTATGTGCAAGCGACTCCACGGTGCTTCTGGAACCGTCCATGATTGGACCTGGGTTTTAGATTGCGGTTGATATTCGCCACAGGTACTGCACTTGTGACAAAGTTCCGCTATGTCTCGGTCAATGTTTGGCCAGTAGACGGACGTTCTTGCCAACTGCTTCATTCTCTCAATGCCGAAATGTCCTTCATGAAGCAATTGAAGGACGGAAGGACGAAGTTTGGACGGGATGACCACTCTGGAACCGTAAAGTAGACATCCGTAACAAGTAGAAAGAGAGTCTGCGTACTTACGAAACGGTTCGACCGGGTCTTGTGGAGAAGACTTGGCCGGCCATCCTTCATGAATGAAACGCATTACCGTGGAAATGGTAGGATCTTTAGAAGATTCTTTACGCAGTGAGGCAGCATTTGGGGTCTGGACCTGTAAATCCAAAGCATCGATAGCGCAGACGATATCAATGTCATCCGCACTTTCCTCTTCATCGAAGACTTTATCCCCTCCTGCTGGTAAGCGACTCAAAGCATCAGCGTTTTGATGATCCTTCGTCTTCCTGTACTCAATAGTGTATGTAAATTGCGACAAAAAGAGTGCCCAACGAGCCAAACGATTTGCTGCCAAAGAAGGTGTCGATTTAGTCGGGCCAAAAAGACTAAGCAATGGTTTATGATCTGTGACCAAAATGAATGATCTACCAAAAAGATATTGATAGAATTTCTTTAGCGCAAAAATTATCGACAAAGCCTCTTTTTGAATTTGACTATAGTTTCTCTGCGAAGCTGTTAATATCTTTGAAACGTTTGCTATAGGCCGTTCTGTGCCATCTGGGTAACGGTGAAACAAAGTAGCACCGATGCCCACACTAGAAGCATCACATGCGATACCTACCGGAAGTGACGCATTGAAATGTGTAAGAACCTC
The DNA here is from genome assembly GCF_918807975.1 of Aplidium turbinatum. NCBI lineage: Eukaryota > Metazoa > Chordata > Ascidiacea > Aplousobranchia > Polyclinidae > Aplidium > Aplidium turbinatum. Next base: position 1,244,197 of record NC_137486.1, read on the forward strand.
ATCAGTAGATAGATGATGCTTCAGCTGAGCAAAAGAGTTTTCCTCTTGTTTTCCCCATCTCCAAGGAATGTCCTTTTTCGTGAGATGGTATAGTGGTTCTGCTACAGTAGAAGCGTTCAACGGTAGAAACTTCGAATAAAATTGTAAGGAACCTAAAAACGAACGAAGAGAAGATACGTCAGTGGGGGCAGACATCTCCAGTACGGCGTTTACCTTGGGACCTTTGGAGATGCCCTGCCTGGACAAAATGTGTCCGAGATACTCTACCTGAGGTTGTGCAAACTTACACTTGTCTTTCCTACACCTCAGGCCTTTTGAGTGAAGTCGATCGAGGAGCCGTCTAAGATTCTGGAGATGCTCCTCAGCAGTAGTGCCACTGACAAGAATGTCGTCTAGGTAGACTGCGACCCCGGGAAGGTCGGCTGTAAGGTCGTCCATGATCTTCTGAAAATAACCTGGAGCAGAAGATATGCCAAAAGGTAAAACATTTTGTAAAAGTACGCCACGGTGAGTGCTTAATGCGAGTCGTTTTCGACTGTCAGGACCAAGTCGAATCTGATTGTAGGCATCAGCCAAGTCTATCTTGCTGAAACCGTACCCACCACCCAACTTTTGTATTAAGTCTTCTGGTAAGGGTAACGGGTGACGATGGGTCTCCAGGGAAGGGTTCACCGTGACTGAATAATCGCCACATATGCGTAACTTGGCCTTCGCTTCTGAAGAGTTTGAAGGCTTACGGACTGGAACAACCGGTGTGCCCCAATCGCAAAACTGAACTGGTGTCCATACACCACGTGCAATGCCCGAATCATAGGCTTGTGCTAAGTCCTCCTTTAGCGCGAAAGGTACAGGCCTAGGTTTGAGAAAAACAGGTTTAGCATCAGACTTAAAATCTATGTCTAGTTCATAATCTCGTAAGCACCCGAGTTCAGGCTTAAAAACATCTTTGAACTCGTCACATAAGAGGGAGCATGCCTTCTCCAGACTCTTATCAGGCTTGTCGCATGACTGGATGCTCTGTAAAGTAGAACAGTTAGACAGAAGGAATTTATCGATAGAAATCCCTAAAGACGAGATTGCATCACGACCTAGCAAGTTCAGTCCTTTGACTGTCGTGACTACAAAAGGAATATTATCTGACCTTCCCGTGGAAGGACAAGTTACCTGGGCCGTGAAAGAACCCGTGATTGGTACTAGATGCTTGGTAGCAGATTGGAACTGCGACACTGGTGCTTGCAATTGAGGTGCGCCTACCCGAGTCCAGACGTCGTTGGAAAGGAAATTTCCATTTGTAGCAGTGTCCAGTTCTAAGTGTGTGGTTACCGAATTAATGGAGATCGGTACTTCCAACTTTGAATTTCGAGGTTTTCTGCAAGAACTAGAAAGCATGTTAATTTCCTCGATACAATTTACCTTAGAAGGTTTGAACTGTCTAGCTTTCTTTCGACAAACACTCTGTAAGTGTCCCGTAATATTGCAGAAATGGCAAGTGGCTTTCTTAAACCTACAGTCATTGGCGTTGTGGTTGGAATTACCACAGCGATAGCATTCTTTATTTTTAGAAGAAAAGAAAGTACCTGTAAGTTGCCTAGTTTTTGGAGGTTTACTGATGGTCCTTACTTTCGCAACTGGTACTGGTGGAGTGCCGTAAACAGTTTCTTTGGCCACCTTGGCTGCCTCTTCGGTTTCTGATGCAACCTCCACCGCACGTTTGAAAGTAAGTTCATCAGCTCTGATTTTGAATAATGCCTTAAGCACCGCCTCGTTACCTATTGAACAAATAAAACGAGTACGTAAAGCTTCGTCCAATGGATTTGAAATGGACGAGAAGTCACAGGTGGCAGCTGCCTGGCGTATGCGGATGGCTAGTTCTTGAGCTGTTTCACCGGGCTTGCGCTTCATTTCGCTCCAGAAACGGAATCGCTCCCTCACGATGAAGCGTTTTGGGTCGAATTGTTGAGCCATGTAATTTGTAATTTCCGTCATGGTGAGATCGTTGACTTCTTTTGGGTTTGTTTCCTGCGCAGCCAAATTTGTTAACATTTTGTAGATTGTAGGTGATTGATTGGTGAGAAAAACCTGCGGCATTTTGTCTTGTGCGACTGAATGTGCTGCTACAAAGGTGTTAAACCTCTTCCAATAGTCTGCCCACAGTTCAGTGGTGGCATCGAACGTTACGAACTTAGGTAAAGATACCTGCTGTTGTATTGTTGTTGGTTGTGGTCTTGAAGTTTGGGCTCGCATTTCTCGTAGTTGCTCCATGAGTAGTTTCGTCTGATCTTGGTGACGTTGTTCTTGTTCTTGGTGACGTTGTTCTTGTTCTCGGTGACGTTCTTCTTGTCTGGCAATTTGCTCCTTCGTCTGGCGTTCTTGGTTGGCAATTTGTTGTTGCAGGACTTCGATCAGTTTCTCCATGTTTCTAAAATCCTGTAGAAATTCTGTAAAGATCCTGCCGACGACGCCAGTTAAATGTCTGTTGTATTTCCAGACGTTTAATATAAAATAAACAATAATAATTGTAGCGATAGCCAACCAAGTGAGAAAACCATTTACCTCTTGTTACTTACTGATTCAGTGCATAAAATCAACGCAATATATAGTAAGAAAGAAACGCAAAACCATCAACTAAGGAACGTGGTACAGAACGCTCAATTGATTACACGCGCAGTGCTGTAGTAATCAATTCCAACGTCTGTACCAGAAAACGCTGAACTGTGATTATGTAGTGACGCTGGTCACGAGTTACATATATTCAACGTAGATGACGACTATAACACTCACCATGCTCTTCATCGACTGTTCTTAGTGGTTGTCTGTTGTTGCTCCGAAAAATTCCTGAACAGTGGCATTGCAATATTTTGATCTTGAAAGATTCAATTATTTCTGCCAGTTCTGGAAACAATGCAGTTGACTTTTGTAGCACTAACAGTGGTTTATTGAAGAGCAAGAGAGCGCTGTGGAGGAATGATACGATGATCAGTGATTCTTCAGATTTAAAGAAATCCTCCAATATTCTTGGTCGATGTTTAAGCGAAAAAAAATGCGCTTTGAGTGGTTCCCAGAGATCCAGTAGCGCACCCAGAAAAAAATTTAGGGGGGGGCTAATTCAGAAATCTAGGCCGAGTGATTTGCGACAATACTGACAGTAGGCCAATGCCCATCTCTTTTATTAATATTTAAAGGCACTCACGGCCCACAACCCACCGGTTGCCGATACATCAAGATTCGTTCTCTCAATCAGATTACAAGTTGGGCTAGTGAACCCCATGCTACTAGCACCATCAGCATCCTCATTCCTACGTCCACTCTCGCAATCTTCTATATATCTCGACTTTTTCGTCATGTTGACAAAATAGAATTAGCTTTCCGTTTGCCAACACAAATAAGTGCGAAAACAGTTTGAAACAAAACACTAATTTTACAGTAAATTTGATGTGGACATTTTTCCTACTTACAAAACATTCAAAATTAGTTCGTATTTTCAATTAAAGTTCCAGACGCCTTCGTCTCTCTGCTCCAATGTCGTATACAGGTTTACACCACGAGAGTACGGGAGCATCTGAACTTTAGGGAGTTAACCCTAGCTGTAACGATACAGGGTTTAATTAGGACGCCCCACTCTAGTAGTGAAATATTTCTCAAAAGGAAATATGCTAGAAATGAGAAACTTCTTGACTTTTAGTTTTTGTTTATTGCGAATTTTTTAAACCTACACTGGTCATTTCACAATAAGCATTTCGTCTCAGGTGGCTATAGAAATTTTCGTGCAATGCTAGATATATATAATTTAATGTAAATGCAATATAAATGTTACTGCAATTACTTTGAAATGTAAAAACGCCCAAAAATGCCTTATATTTATGAGCAAAGGTAATTTTTTGTTTAGTATAGCATTACTTTATGTTTTAATTCAAAACTTTCAATTTGAAGCTATTTTTGGGAAAATAGAATAAAAACCGACTTTCTGACGTCTTTTCATCTCAAACAATTTATTTCAATAAATTTGTTGGGTAAAAATTTAATTTCTATACGCACAATACACATCGCTATTGTAAAATATTTTGGCTCTGTGATTTTCATAGCTCCCGTTATTAGCGATTAATTAGCCCGGGACTAAGATAGCCCGTGACGTGCTAACCGAATACGAAAACAGCTCGTATTAAGATAGAGTTGAAGAAAGATGCCATCAAAGACCATACCATGGAGAGTTCTTTTTGCATAGATCAAAAATTCTCTGCTGACTCATTTAAAATTTTACGCAAAGGCAAATCCCAATTTGACACCAAAATTCAGTAAGCACTGTTAACGCTACAACCCAAATTCAAACAAACAATTATTTGCTGGAGGCGCGTCCATTTTTCTTAACATTTACTTGATATATTACGTTCCCTGTGGTGCACATTTTTTTGTAGTTATTTATGTTGTTGATTTTTCTTAATGTAAATTTACCTTGAAGAAGTTGAAATTTATTGCATTTTTTAATTAACTTATTTTCAGATTTCTGATGAGAGCTTAAAGTTAAGCCGTAAACGTTCGACTGTTAAAACTATTTGTAAATATGTAAAATATATTGTTATAATGCTCAACCCTGTTGTATTGTTGTGTCTTATTCATATCTAACCTGTAAGCAAATATGGTATAACTTAAATGGAGAACATACAAAAACTTTATTTTTTGTGGCGGGTTTGGGGGGGGGCTTGAGCCCCCTTAGCCCCATGCTGGGTGCGCTACTGCAGAGATCGATCATTCGCTCGAGTATAGCATCAAGTGTGGTCTATCGAGTCGGCTTGTGTGTTGATAGGGTCGAGTAATTGCTATCAAGCTCTTCACAGAAATGCTTGGGCCTCATCGTTCTACCAGTTTGGCTTTTGAAGTGGCTACCAACCTTCAGCACGATTGTTTTTATGTCAAGTGTGAGGCGCTCTGATCCCTTCTCTGCTGCATTATGCAAAATACGAGCTGGGCAGCCGACTGGTATCAGATGCAATGTTTGCTCTTTGAGGCGAGAGGAGACGTTGTTGTTTCCACTATGCTGTGATCCTCCAAAATTCAGTGATGCAATTTCGGCACAAAAGGATGACAGCTGTTTCATGCCTAGGCCATTCTTTTGAATAGAGGAGAGAATAAAGTTTGTGATCTGTGCCGAGGTCTGGCCTGGCATCGATGGCGTTGAAGAACCTGATGACTAGAGGAAGCTACTTAGACTAATATTAGACTATTATGCAACACCGGATACCAGAGGAAAACGATCGAAGTTCTGTAATTGTTGAAAATAAGACAAAATCGGGACACAAGTCGAAAATAAGGACATTTCTTAGAAATAAGGACATTTAAGTTTTCTAAGACCTGGCCCTTCAAAATAAGGACATATCTTAGAAATAAGGACGGTATGGCAACCCTGTCTATAGGCAGGGTTGGAAGTCGTTAGTCAAAAAACAATGACTATTTCACTATTCGATAGTGCCCACATAAGCCTCCTTTACGACGTAACTCAGCGGGTTGGATGCCTGCTAGGATGGGTAGGTGGTCCGTCGGAGTGGGACGCAGGCATCCAGTCACAGTACGCAGTCCACGATTTCTCTCGCTTGCTGCGCTCTGGACCCCGATCATCTCCTCCATGCAACACTCAAGCGACCACCACCTTCAAAGCAGCGGCTGAAATCAAGACGCCCTTTTGTGCCTGCCGCACAACAACTACTTAAGAACACAGAAGAACTTGATTTAAGTGCGGAACACTGGACGAACCACATGTGGAACACGGAGTGGCAAAACCACACTTCCACGCTCCGTGACTTCATACCCGACGCCGATCCCCGTCTACAGGGATGTCCATCGCAAGGCTTGCGTGGGTCAGGCTTAACCGCCTGCGAACTGGTGTCGGCCGTATTTGTTCGACATGCACAAGTGGGGCCTGGCTCCTTCACCAGAATGCTAGTGTGGTGCCACTGAACAGACCGCAGACCATGTCATCCACCTCTGTCTAACCCAGGGATGGAGGAACCATTTTAAAAGTAGGTGGGCCCAAAGGCGTAGCAGTCAAAGTTAATCAAACTTCAGGAGGGGGCTTCGCCCCCCAGACCCCCCATAACATTGCCGTATTCCTAATACTTCACTTCTATTATGCATTGTGTTTTCATGATTACCTTTTGTGACAACCAGCGACAAATTTCCGTTTTTAAGCCCGATTTGGCCAAACAAATTACAAAATTGTTCGATTGCTCTATAGCACTGTACAAAATACGGCGATGTACACACAAATAAAAAGGAAAAATACAAACACGGTTACAATACCAACCTGGGAGAAGTAATCTGCAGCGTTATAGCCTACAGTAGGCCTACGTGCATGCACTGCATAATTATGTAATGATATCATTGTTTTAACCTGAGAGAACAATTTGATTGATTTATAGATTACTCCACCAATCACACGCGCAACCACACCCACATGTGCTGCCCATCAACAATGGGCTCAACAGAAAAGTTTGAGAATTAGATTTCATCATTGAGCTATCAAAGATAGGCTAACACAGGCCGACAATTTTTTTTTTGTTAAAAAGGCACGGCATGTGAGAGCCATTTTAGGGTATGTCGAGGCCCCTGATTCCGAAAATGCACTTGTTTTTTTTCGAATTATCTCTAGTTTTTGAGAAAGCCTACAGCAAAAACATTTTTTTTTGCAATTTTGAGCCCCATAGATTTAAAACGTGGTGTCGTTTATTACATAGACAAAACTGAAAGTAATCCCATGTACATTTCTGAGTTGTATAAACGCTATTTGGAACCAATCACGTTGATTACAACCCAAACAAACAGCTATTTAACGTTTACTGGCCTAGTAACAATCAAAATACGACGTGAAGCAAGCCTTAGGATACAATTACGATGTAGATTACAAACCTTGTGCTTTGCGTTAATATATTAGTTGACTTCAACAGTATCAGACTTACTAACTATAAGCTACTAAGTACAAACATAATGCATACATTGTTTTGCTTAACAAACTAGACGAATAAGCAACACAAAACCATCGATGAACAAGCGCAATTCTTTATTATGGTAGGCCTACTATAGTTCAGTTCAGTTCAGTTGTTTTTATTTCTGACCATCATACCAAAAACAATACACGTCAACATAGCAAAGGTCGAGAAAAGGGTAGAAGCGACAAAACGCGAACGTTAAAACGTGCTTGTCACCGAAGTAAGTTATTGAGTTGAGAAATTTGGCACGGTCGCAACACCTTCAGAAAAATTTAAGATATAAAGGGAAAATAAAAAATAAAATGTTACAAAACAAAAACAAATAAATTTAGGCTAGGCTATAGCTTTATTAGCCCACATAGCTTTAGCTGATATATTTTAAGATTTGTATGGACAGTTGCTATGAAGATCGGCCATGGTGCGTTATCAAGAGTGCTGATGGTCGTAAGGGGAACACGTCTTGATGCGTTTAGCTCATAGCAAAAAAGAGCAAGGCAGGCAAAGAAAACCCCTCAAAGAAATTCTACCACGGGCAAAGCCATTTCAAGCGCAACGCACCATAGGCCTTGCACGACTCACAAAATAGATAGGCTATAACTTGACGACATTGAAAACAATGACAAAAACAAATAAAACAAACTAGCAAGAACAACATCATCATCTTTCGGAAATTCAATTATACCCAGGGAAGTTATGTCTTGAAGATATCAAGCGTGCTTTGATAAAAGTTGCGTTGATAAAGCGATAATTTTAGACCCCAGTCAGCTAAACTCGTCACCTCCACACTGATCCAACGTTGGCAAACGTTGAATTAATGCAAAAACGACAGGCATCGCCAGCTGGGATGTAATAGTGGCATATCACAGTAATATGATAAATTTGGGTTACCGTATGTTTTACACGTTAAACCATAACAAAAGTGAAAAAAAAAATCCAATTCGGCATGTTAGAAAAATAGATAAACAATCAGACAATAGCATGACGATCCAGTCCAAGATATTGATATAAAAACAACTGGTTGGAGCACATGGCCACCGCTTCACCGAAAGATGGCGATTGGTCGGAGTGGATGGAAAAACTTCTGAAGACTCTGTAGAACTTCTGTGGACAAAAAACACAAGAACCAGAAGGCCAGTAGGTGTACTAACATTCTAACAACCTTACTATTTTGCTAATGAATCTACACACATTGGCCTATCATTTCTGGGCAAAAAAAAAATATTAGTATGTTTGGTGCATGTAATACTTAGATAGGATCATTTTAAGGAAGATTTAGCTTGTTCATTTTTAATTTAAAGCCTTTTACAGTTTTGCATTCATTTCTTATAGTAGGGGGAAGCTTGTTCCAAACTGTTGGCCCCATGTACCGTATTGATTGTTTGCAAGTATTAATTCTGCAATATATCGGAATATAAGGAGAATTACTTCTTGTTGTTAGACTACTTGCTCGTTTACACATAATTATATCATTGAATGTTGTGGGAAGTAGCTTTTTTGAATATTTAAACATGAAAGTTGCAATCTCTGTAGTTTTCATGTGGTTAATTGATTTTAAATTGTTGAGTTCCATTACACCTTTTATGCTTTCTCTGCGGTCAATGTTAAATACAGTACGAAGAAAGTTATTGCATGTACGTTGTAGCTTTTGCAGTGTAGTTTTGTTTTCATGACACCATGTTGAGATACAATATAATATCTGACTCTCAACTAGAGAATGGTAAATGGAGAGTGTAGTGTATTGAAATGTGATTATTATGTTATGCTTATGACCGGTTACCAGATTATCTTTTGGCAACCCTGGCAAGTATCCCGGAAGTTCATTCTGTTGTCAGTAATTAATCAAAGTGGAAGTGCATGTTGTTTCTGTATATAATACACCAGTAAACAGACAGAATATGACATTTGGCGACGAGGAAAATATTTAAATCTGTAGCCTATTAGTTCAAGAAGTCCAAGCAGACAGTGAATTGTTCTTATCGTGTTGTCCAAACTACTAGTGAGCATCATGAATGGAGCTGCAGTTACCTGCGAGGTGTCAGCTGTATTACCCTTTGATGTCAATGGTGATGCACAAAACCAGGGACAACGTTGGAAGCGATGGAAACGGGCGTTTTCATTGTATATCACTGGAAAAGGTGTCACCAGTGATGAACAAAAACAGGCTCTGCTGCTGCACACTGCTGGTGTGGATGTGCAAGAAATTTATTTTTCTTTGGTTTCAGACAATGAAGGTAAAACTCTTCAAGAGACTTTAACATTGTTGGATGATCATTTTATTCCTAAGGCTAATGTACCTTTTGAACGCCATGTTTTTAGGCAATTGATGCAAAAACATGATGAGCCGGTGAACAAATTTGTTTGCAGACTGCGACAACAGGCAGCTATGTGTGAATTTGGTGATTCATTGGATACCCAACTTCGTGATCAAGTAATTGATAAATGTCATTCCAATCATTTACGACGAAAGTGTTTGGAAAAAGGAGATGTGCAGTTAAATGATATATTAGCTATTGCTAGAGCACATGAAGCAGTTAATTCACAGGTTAAGATGATGGAAAGAAAATCATTAGAACCAAGCATGCAGCATGAAGTAAATTCAGTTCCTATACAAAGAAAGAGTAACATTAAGTCAAAACATGGCAAAGACACACAAGAGTGTTTTGCATGTGGATTATTTGGTCATTTCAAACTTGACAGGCAGTGCCCTGCAAGAGGGAAGAAGTGCCACAAATGTGGAAATCTGGGACATTTTCAAAAGAAATGCAGATCAAAAGTAAGGAATACAACACAGTTTTATCAACAAAGAAATGCAAAATCTAAAACCTTTTTAAAATCTAATGCCAATCAAATAGATAATTCAGGATTGGGTGAAAATGAATTTGGTACATCAAGTAATGTCTTTTCAATGAAGAATTCAGCGCATGGGCTGTGCAGTGTAAATTTAAACATTGGTGGTGTGTCGGTGGGAGACATGTTAGTTGATTCCGGTGCATCATGCAACATTGTGAACAAGCAAACTTGGGAATGGCTGAAGACATGTAATATTAATGCAACAACAAGGAAATCTGCTAAAACATTGTACGCGTATGGAAGTAAGAAGCCAATTCCAACATTAGGAACATTTACGGCAAAAGTTGAATCAAAAGTTACACAAAAAGTATGTGTTGCTGACTTTGTGGTAGCAGATACCGATGGACACAGACTATTGGGCAAAGACACCGCAGAGACTTTAGGTTTGTTGCATGTTGGCCCAATACATGTAAATGGTGTTAAATCTGGTGCTAATAATGTTGAACCTCAAGTTAAGTATGATGGTTTATTTACTGGTGTTGGCTTGTTAAAAGATTATGAGTTAAAATTGCATATTGATGATTCTCTTAAGCCAGTAGCTCAACCTGTTCGAAGAATACCATTTCCGCTGAGAGAAAAGGTAGATGTGAAGTTAAATGAATTGCTTGATGCTGATATTATAGAAGAAGTCCCAGAAGGACCATCAAGTTGGATCTCTCCATTGGTAGTCATACCTATGGTGACATTCGCATTTGTGTTGATATGCGACAAGCCAATCAGGCTATAGTTAGAGAGAGACATCCAATTCCCACTGTTGAAGAACTGTTGTATCAACTCAATGGTAGTACTGTTTTCAGTAAGTTGGATTTAAAATGGGGCTTTCATCAAATAATGTTGGATGAAACGAGCCGCCATATTACAACATTTGTTACACATCGAGGTCTATACAGATATAAAAGGCTAATGTTTGGACTGAGTTCTGCTCCTGAAAAATATCAGAAAATTATTTGGGATTTATTGAAGAACTGCGATGGTGTTGCTAACATTGCAGATGACATTGTCATTTATGGAAAAGACAGGACAGAACATGACAGTCGATTACATGTGGTACTGGAAAAGTTGTTAAAATCTGGATTGACTTTGAATAAAACAAAATGTCAGTTTAGAATGTCAAAGCTTACATTTTTTGGACATGACTTGCACCAACAAGGGGTAAGTCCCAGTGCAGAGAAAATTGCAGCTATTCAAAAAGCACAACCTCCAACTTCAGCTAGTGAAGTCAGATCATTCATGGGTCTTGTTCAGTTTTCAGCTAAGTTTATCCCAAATTTAGCAACCATTGCAAGGCCTATACTAGACTTGACCAAAAAGACTGCAAAGTTTCGATGGCATAAAGCACACCAAGATGCATTTTTGAAACTAAAAACAGTGATCACAAAGGCTGATACATTGGCATATTATCGGAATGACTGCAAGACAAGAATTGTGACAGATGCATCTCCAGTTGGTCTAGGTGCTGTGTTGACACAGTTACAAGATGGAATGTGGAGAGTCATTTCTTATGCATCTCGAAGTTTGTCAGATGTGGAAAAGAAGTACAACCAAACGGAAAAAGAAGCTCTAGGGTTGGTTTGGTCTTGTGAAAGATTCAATTTGTATGTATTTGGAAGACATTTTGAACTTGAAACAGATCATAAGCCCCTGCAATACATTTACACGAAGAAATCAAGACCATCAGCAAGAATAGAACGCTGGGTATTGCGTTTACAATCGTTTGATTTTAGTGTTATCTATCGTCCAGGGAAAACTAACATTGCTGATGCATTGTCAAGGCTAAATAAAGAGCCCTATGAAGAAAGCAGAGATTTAAAAGAACCTTATGATTATGTGAGATCTATTGTTCTTCAAAGTATGCCAGTCGCTTTATCTACAGAAGAACTTGAACAAGAATCAGCTGCTGATCCACAATTGTCAGAAATTAGGGACTATATTCATTCAGGAAATTGGTCCAAGTGTACAGACACAAGCTTTTTGCATGTAAAAAATGAACTGTGTACATATGGAAACTTGTTGCTCAGAGGGACAAGACTCGTTATACCTGCTACATTGCGTGAAAAAGTGCTCAATTTGGCACACGAGGGTCACCAAGGCATTGTCAAGACAAAGAATCGATTACGCACAAAGGTGTGGTGGCCAAAGATCGATGCTGATGCAGAAAATATGTGTAAACTTTGTCACGGATGTCAAGTCACCAGCGACTTTTGCAGACCAGAACCAATTGCTCGGGTATTGCCACCAAGTGGGCCTTGGCAAGATTGTGCGGCAGATATTCTTGGTCCATTACCAAGTGGTGAGAACATTTTAGTAGTGGTAGATTACTTTAGTCGTTTTTACGAAATTGCAATCTTGAAATCAATCACAAGCGAAAAATTGATTCAAGCGATTCTGCCATGTTTTCAAGGTTTGGAGTACCTTACTCATTGCGAACTGATAATGGTCCACAATTTGTATCGAATGATTTTGAGAATTTTCTTGAAGAATATGGAGTAATACACCGCAAAACAACACCATTATGGCCTCAAGCAAACGGTGAGGTGGAACGACAAAATCGAACATTGTTAAAGGCAATCAAAGTTGCTCAAGTTGAAAAGAAAGATTGGCGGTATGATATGAACAAATTTCTAATGGCATATCGTTCAACTCCGCAAGTTTCTACAGGTTCTACTCCTTATTATATGATGTTTCGCAGAGAAATGAAGTCTAAATTACCTGAACTGTGCCGAGAACCTCAGATTTTTGATGAAGGGATTCGAGCAGGGACCTCAGAATACCGGGACCGCTCACTGGAGAATTTTCGGTGCTTTAGTGGCCACTAGTAGGGTAAAAAAACACACACGTTTTTGAGAATTATGAATGTGATTCTTTGAGGTCGATAGTGGTCTGTTTTTTGCAAGCAAGTGATGAATCCTCATGATGTGTAATTTTATTATAACAGATGGTATTCCTAACATATGAGTACAAGCAATAACGTGGTGGTTCTCGGTTTAAGAGACTTAGCTGAAGACTAATTGCTACCCTACTGACTGAGAGATGACTTTTAAGCTTATGATTTTCAAGCTAACTTAAATCTGTTTCAGTGGCAAGTACTATTATTACTTCACTAGCTGGTACAAACAGGTTATTTTAAGCATAGATTGTAGTCATGGTCATCCCTTTTACATCAGCAATAAACATGTGTTGGGGTGGGTACCGTACTGTTTCTCCAGTTCTGGTAAACTTCCTAATAATTTTGTAAACTTTTGATCAGCAATGTTGACTTTCACCTATCAGGCTACATACCTTAGAAGTTTTACTCCAGTAGACTATACTTTTTTGGCAGGTTCTCATAATGGTAAAGTGATTTTTTTTGTACTGTAGTCAACTTATATTTAATTGCAAGGTTTTAGCTGTTTTTTTGGTTGAACGATCAATGTCGCTGTGCAACAATAGCAATATCAAGTGTATTTAAGCATTACAGTTAGGCTACACACTACAAGATAAAAACAGTGCACTTTTTTCTTCTCCTCTCGTCCTTTGCTTTAAAAGAGAAAAAGAATACGTCATAACCAGTCAAATGTGTTTCCGATTAAAAGACCGGAGCCGGTCAAATAGCCACTGCCTTCAATATGCGTTATATCACTAGCCTATCAGTTACTTTACATGATTTTATTAGGTTAATAATTTGGAAGTGGCTATTTTTCCACAATCAGGTGTTGCCAGAGTTAGGATTAAAGTTAGGAAGGGTTAAGGTAAGGGTTAGAGTTAGGAATAAGATTAGGGTTTTGATCTTCCCAGGACTAAAAAAATTTCCAAAATACAAGTATTTGTTTTCAACAGCTTTAAACTTTTCTCAAATTAGGGCAGAATTCCTTATCTGGCAACACTATTGAGGCTATTATTACACTATATAGTGTAAATATAGCCACAGCCTAATAATTTTTGCTTAATGTCTAAATAAATATATACAACTAAGGATAGTGCTGTTATGCCAGTGTTTAGATACCATGGTGTTTACTTACTGTATTCCGAAATGTAAAACTGGATATAAAACAACTAAACCAACCACCACTGAAAAAATCACATTGTTCAAATTTCCACCTGGTAAAATTCTACAACGAAAGTGGATTAGAGCAATTCCTCGTCAAGATTGGAATCCAACAGAAAAACATAGAGTGTGTGCAAAACATTTCAATAATGATGATTTCATTACCACTTCTCATGATACAAAAAAGAGTCGAAAGATTACTCGCAAATCTGATAAACTGCAACGGATACGTTTTTAACCTACGGTCTACGGAGCCCTGTTCCATATGTTTTTCTGTGTCTTCCTAAGTATTTATCTACGCCTGGGATCCCATCTCAACCTGCATCTGCAAGACTTAACTTAGGAAATGCAGCAATAACAAAAATGAGTGAAGATCTGTTACAACAGGAAACATTTAATGATTTTGCATCATTCCAGCAGAAAGTAAAGGATGAACCATTGATAAGTGGGTACATTACAATAAAGAAAGACAATTGTATGCAATTTCATTACATGAAATGCTCAGGGAACTTCGTTGATGCTCCACAGTTGCTGGCATCAGTAATTATTACTGATAGTATGGAAATTAAAGCATGTAGCTGTATGTGCAGATAATCATGTTTGCAACAGGTAAGCTAAAATATGTTCTTATATTGATACATGTGCAGCATAGAAAATTGTTGTTTAGACAAAATTTTGACATTTTTGGTGTGCAAGAAATTAGCTTGCTTTGGCAGCTAATAACAGTTAGTTGTCGCTAATCTCACCACACTCTTTGTCTTTAATCTCAATGTAGAGTTTGAAACTTTTTGATAAAAATGATTTAACTTAGTGACATTTTTTCTTTACAAAAACCTATGAGCAACTCACATTTGTTTCCGGCTTTGTGCAAAAGTGAGCTTGTTAGTGACACTGCATTTGTATATTATATATATACATAATGTATATACAGTATGTGAAAAGATTTGGAGTTTTAAATAGCAAATGTGGAGTTAAAAAGTTTAATTGCATCTAGAATTTCTATCCTCTAGAGTGTGGTGTTCATATGGTATGATTCCAGTGTGGTTTGGCATTTTGGCAGTGTGTTGCACTGCTTTTAATATTTGGTGCATACATAGCATCATCCGATGATAACAGTTATAAGCATAATTTTAATGCTCTTTTTCTCTGTGTGGGTTAGTTTGTTGTGTTATGGTAATTTATAAACTGTACTAACTACTGGTACTGGTGTAATGGTGTATGTATATTATATATATATTTTTAGGAAGCTTTTTGTGGACCTTTGTGATGGGAAGTTGTCACACAACATTGATCACCCAACACGGAATGGAGAACGTTTGTTTATTTTATTCGACTTTACACACAACTTCAAAAACATGTACAACAACTTTCTTAACAGGAAAATAATGTATCTTCCCACTGTTGGCCATGAACAAATATTGGGTGAAGCCTGTTGTGCTGAATTCTCAAACACCAAGAAGCTGTAGGCCTATGCTCTGGAAGAAAATAAGACTCTGAAAATAGCCCACAGCTTGAAGAAAGTATCATTAAATCCAAGCAGTATAGCACGAATTTCTCAACATGCTCTGGGTAAGTAGATATGTTTGTTATACCTTGGTTACCTGTTTATTTCACTAATAATTATGAATATAACAAACTTTATATTATACATAGACATAATTTAATGTATTGTTAGTTAAAATAGCGGTTACTGTGTTACAGTACCAGTGCTGTATTTCCATAAAAACAGCAAAGTTTTGTAAGATAGCAGCTTGATGTCAAGCCTTCTTGGTAAATGACAACCTCTGGTTATATGAACAGGTTTGTGCTCTTTTTACTGCATGATTAATTATTGAATGACTATATTTATTGAATGATTATTATTGAATGACACATTAATTAGTTAATCATTAAATTCCTTATCCATTAAGTTTGTTGTGAACAATTCAAAAGAGCTTCATGAATGAAAGTATATTATACCATAATGTACTTTCCAGATGTATTCGGTGAATCCACTGCCAGAGGTTAGGAATACTATCCCAGCACCTACCCTCCATTCATGCAGACTGCTCGGTACGTGAAATTTGTGCACAACATAATTATGGAAAATCAAGTCAGTAAAAGCACCATATAAAGGTAAGTCTTGTTTCTTTTTAAGCATTTTTTTAATCTGGCCAGAACTCAAAATCCAGGTCTGGTATATCCCTAATAGTGTCTACTAAAGTATATTATATTATACACAAAATAATTCTGGCTATGTTTTGTTAGATTTAAGAAAAAGAGACCAAATGCATATGGAGATGAAGGTAGTAGATGGTGAAAATGATGCAGCATTGGCATACTTGCAAGAAGCAACAGAACTCTTAAAAGAATGGCAAGCATCTCATAGATCTGGACTTACAACCGAAACCTTCACAGCGTGCATACAAACCATGGGGGCACTCCCTGAATTAACTCGGCATTTGCAAGATAAACACAGTTTCCAGTAGCCTATGTTCTGTCTGGCAAACTAATATCGGATCCTTTGCAATCATCAGTTTAAGCAGAGCCACAATAGTGGGTAGATTGCTTGACCTACGTGCTCCGTTGAATTCTGTTGTTTGTACTTTGTATGCTTGTGATATTTGATGCTTTGGATGCTTGTGATATTTGTATGCTTTGCTACCGCTTATTGGTAATATAGGCTACTTGTGATAATCTCTAAAATGTGGTCTGACGAAGTGAGTTAAGTTGCCCTCAAAACATCAAAAAATAAATGCGGTGGATCAGCGTTATGTATTGACCTCTTAGAACATAAATTTAAGAGAACATTAACAAGTTTGCTGGGTTTCGAAAATCTACCCTACTAGTGTCCGGGGCAAAAACAAGTGAGCCATCCCGTACTTCAGAGATCCCTGGATTCGAGACAGAGACTGGAAGGGTAAAATAGACGGTAAACTATATACTGACTTTAAGCGACGTGCTGTCGACTCAGATATTCGGGTTGGAGATGAAGTTTTGGTTAAAAGTCAAAAATCAAATAAACTTTCTGCAAATTTTGATAGCGCTACCCAACAGGTAGTTAGAAAGGAAAGGGGGGAAGTGACAGTACAAAACAATGAAGGGGTTCAATTGACACGAAATTCGTCGTTTTTTAAGAAATTGAACACCAGTGATGAAAATGTAAACTCACCTCCTGCTGACATGACCGTGAACGCTGATTTGAATGAGTCCTCAATACCTGTACGTACTCGTCCGACACGTAATGTCAGTAAACCTGCTCGCTTTAACGATTATGTAACTTGAAGTGACTATTAAGAATGCAGACTTGTATGTCTATGATTCCTTTTGTTCTTTCGTTATAAAGACTAGCTCTAGAACGCATGTCTATTTGTTTAAACGTCATGTCAATTGAGTGGTAATCTATTTAATTGTTCGCCACTACAATTTCAAGATCAAAGTGTGAAAAGTAGAAGCAAACGTATTAGGCTAATCATGATCTTTGGAGTATGGCTATATTGCTTTTAACAGTAAATGTTGGTACTTAAAGTTAATCTGTGTATACCATAGATTGCATGAATGATGCTTACGTAAACGAAATCTAATGATGATGCGTCGTTTGGTTCAAGTGCTCATGGTTTTCATCACCTGTTATGATCATTTAATGTAAAATAGGTTTTTATCGAAAGAAGTAGGCCTAATGCCTTTGAAAACTACGTTTTAATCCGAGAAGGAAGGGATGTAGTGTATTGAAATGTGATTATTATGTTATGCTTATGACCGGTTACCAGATTATCTTTTGGCAACCCTGGCAAGTATCCCGGAAGTTCATTCTGTTGTCAGTAATTAATCAAAGTGGAAGTGCATGTTGTTTCTGTATATAATACACCAGTAAACAGACAGAATATGACAGAGAGAAGTGCTTGTTTGTTTAGGAATGGCTTAATTTTTTTTGTCACGCAGAGTGTTGATCTTATTTTTTGAAGCAAGATTTCCATATGAGATTTCCATGACAAATGCTCGTTTACAATTATTCCCAGAAACTTTATTGAGGCAACTTGTTCTATGTTGTTTTTTCGAATATTTAAGGGTGGGTTGCATGATAATGTCTTGCTTCCTTGACTTGAAAATAATATATGTGTGGTTTTGGTGACATTTAGAGACAATCGATTTGTTGATAGCCATTGATCTATGCATACAAGCTCTTGATTTGCCATGTCATATACAGCAGAAACGGTTTTATTTTTATATATAATGGTGGTGTCATCTGCAAACATAATTGCAGTTCCGTGTTGAAGGCAGTTAGGAAAGTCATTTACATAAATCAGGAATAGAAGAGGGCCTAAGATAGACCCTTGTGGGACACCCAAAGTTATGTTGTTAACGTTAGAAGATAGTGTGCCATTGAAAACAACTCTTTGTTTTCTATTACTCAGGTAACTCATGAACCAATCATAGGCCACGCCTCTTATTCCGAAATGATATAATTTAGCTAGCAATATTTTATGGTCGATGGTATCAAATGCTTTAGATAAATCAAGAAAGATTCCTAATGCAAGATGGTTGTCATTGAGTATACTGGTGATACTTTCTATTAGCATTGAAGCAGCATGGCTTGTGGAATGATTTTTTCTGAAACCAAATTGATTGTTATAGAAAAATTTATGTCTAATTAAAAACGAGTATAATCTGTTGTACATGATTCTTTCTAATATCTTTGAAAAAACAGGTAGTAGGCTGACTGGTCTGTAGTTGTTTGAATCTTTGCAGCTACCCTTTTTAAAGATAGGTATCACCTTCCCCAACTTAAATGAATTTAAGAATTTTCCACTTGTTAAAGATAAGTTAAATATATGAGTTAAAGCATGCAGTATATTGTTTGGGGTTGACTTTACAACTATGGATGGTATTTCATCGATGCCACTGCTAGTTTTTGCTGGCATAGCATGAATAATATTGTTAATTTCATTCAAAGTAGTTTGATAAATATAAATTGTCTCAGAGCATGGAGAATCAAGATATGTTGAAAATATTGTATTTGATTTGGGAATTTTTTTTGTAAGGGAATGGGCAGCACAGGAAAAGTGATCATTGAAGTGATTTGCAATAGTTAATCTGTCAATGACTGTACTATCATTTATTTTGATGCCATGGTTAGTCTTAGACTGGGATTTACCTAATAAATTGTTGATTGTTTGCCAAGTAGCTTTCATATTAAACTTTTGCTTTTCAAATTTAGATTTATAAAATTCCTTCTTTTTTTGTTGAACTGTATGGAAGTATAAGTTTCTTGCAGAGGTGTAGTTCTTTTTGGAGTGAATAGTTTTATTGGATATGTACTTTTTAAACAAACGCTCTTTTCTTCGTAATAGATGTAGTAGTTCTCTATCAAACCAAGAATTATTCTTTTTTAAAGGTGTTTTTTGTAAAGGAAAATGCTTATTAAATTGACTAGTATATTCTCCTATGAATGACTCATAAGCTTCATCAGCATCAGTTTGATTTAAGTAACAAGTGATGTCCATATTTTCCAGAGCATTTGAGAAATTTTGTATGTTTGAGAGATTAAATGATCTGGTATATTGATGACATGTAACTGAGGGTTTTCCAATATTTGTACAATGCATAACTGGGAAGTGGTCTGAGATGGCATTAATTAGAATTCCACACCGACTTTCATTACCTGTTTGCACATTGGACCATATTTGATCTAAGACTGTTGCACTGGTGTCAGTTATTCTAGTAGGTTTATTAATTAGTGGGTAAAAAGAATTTGAGAACATCAAGTCTGTAAAATTGCCTACATTGATGTTTTCATAATCCAGTAAATTATAATTAAAATCTCCCATTATGTAGCATTGTTTTGATGTACCTATGTTATTCATGCACTCACTAAGCAAATCAAGAAATTCCAAATTTGACTTAGCATCCAATGCAGGTGCTCGATAAATGCTACCACAGGTCACTTGTTTACCACCAACAAAAATATCAATAAAAATAGACTCAAATACTTTTTCTTTCATAATGGTTAGGTCATCACGCTTGGTATATATAATATCACTTTTTAAGTATATTCCTACTCCTCAGCCGCGACTGTTTATTCGAGCATTTGATATGAATGTATAGCCCGGTAGGTTTAAGTAAGGACCCTTTGAATTAGGCTGAATCCATGTTTCGACTACAGAAATTAAATCAGGACTGATATTTATAGACATCAGCAGGGCCTCAAGTTTGGTGAAATTTTTTACATTAACAATAGACCGAGCATTGATACATAATGAAGTGAAGACTGGCCCTAGTGAGGAGTCCATTTTTAGTTTATTGACAGTTGAGTCTACATATGTTTCAGATATATTAGGCATAAAAAGGTCATCTATGTCATTGTTGCTTGTGTAAGATGTGCTAGCAAACATATCATTCAGATAGTCAGGCTTGAAGGTAAGATTTGATACACTGTGGCTTCCAACCAGTGTGGCTAATTCGGTGTTGGATAGATGGACAAAAGGAGAAATCCAGTCACTGCACAAGGTACATGTCCAATTTTGTGTGTCATGATAATTTGCACTTTTTTTACAACATTGAACATGAACTTCAATGGGACAAGTTAAACATTTAATAAATTTTTGATTTTTTCTGATTGTTTTCATGCAATAGTTACATTTTGGTTTTAATAACATGTATTATATAAACGTAGAATTGAAAAACAAAAAGGTATGTATAAAATAGTGTTGGTTAAAAGCTAAGCTAAGGTTTAAGAGAATGGATAAAGTAAAAAGGTTCCTGAGTTTGGTTTTACTGTCATTGGTAATAATATATCATGTGATATGATTTGTTTAGTTTCAAAGAGATAAATGAAAACTGCATAATGTTACAGCCTAACAAAATAAGTTAAGATGCCTTATGGTTTAAAATTTTTGGAATATCTGAAAAATCATCTATCACTTGCCTTTTGTTATTCCAGAAGCACCACACTATTCCTTTGGATGTCCAGATGTCCTTGAAACCAAAAGCATCTCTCGCTTGACGAAGTAATGACAGACGTCGCTTGGTCAAGGACTCTGTAATCGATAGTTTAGGACCATCATCAGTTTTTAACTTGCTTTTTGAATAAAAAATTTCATCCCTTGTCATCCTTCTAACGAATTTGATAATTATTGGTTTGTTTAGTTTTTTAGATGGCAAGGGGTGGCATGCATCTATGTCACTCATAGTAAGGCAGTTAGTTGGTTTAACTATTTGATTAATTTTTTTTACCACATATTTCGAGTAATCAACATTACTTCCCTTGTTTGGGCTGTCAGTACATCCATGAAGAATGAGGCAATTGCTTCGCCCATACTGCTCCAAGTCATCCAGCTTGCGCTCTGTTCTGTATACAGAGTGCTGGAGTTCCCAAACTTGTTCTTGCAGAGCATAAACTTGTTTAGATAGCTCCGTCAGCTCCGAGTGTTGGGCCTGCTGAAGTCCATCTGTAAAAGATGAAGACACAGCAACAGCAGGGGGTGCAGCAGTGGTTTGGACATTATCATATTTTTGCTCATACCTTTTTTGACTTTTCATAATCTCTGCCATTCCTTTCAGTATCTCATCCATCTTTGCCTTGTCCTCAGTAGTCATGTTGCAGTTCAAATATTTCAATATTTTCTTTCTTTTTTTGAATTATTTAATATGATATTATCAGTAAAAATACAGGAACCTATACAATGTCTGCTACTCCAGCATTCCCTTATTCAACTTGACGTACAGCTTATTCAAATAGAATTGATGGGTGTTGCTCAGTAGGCTATAGCCTACTGAGCAGCACCCATCAAGGTACGAAGGCCATTTATAAAATTACAGAATACAAAGTTGTGTTGTTCAATAAAGTAGCTGCTTAAAATTTTATCCTTGTTACGGAAGAACGTAATCTCGGTTTGAAATTCAATTCCTGATAGTTTCGAAAATTGGAAAAAAAAACTAAGTGCATTTTTAGAATCAGGGACCCTGAAATACTTTAAAATGACTCTCACCTTTTGTGCCAAAATTTTTTTTTGGCCTGTGTAATCAAACTAGTGTGTAGGCTATCAAATGAGTGAAGAGCTTTTTTTTGAAACTCCTTCTTTAATTTGCCGTTTTCACTACCATTTTAAAGAAATTTGGCTTTCAAAAGTGGGTGGGCCTAGGCCCACCCAGAAAATAAAGTAGGTTGGCCTAGGCCCACGAGGCCCACGTGGTTCCTCCATCCCTGGTCTAACCCACCGGCTTCCACACGGTGCGCATGATCTGAGGGTCCTGGACGACGAGACTGTTGAGTGGCTGATGATTTCCTGCCCTCTAATCTAGCCTGGAAAGATCTGCTCATACGCCGATGATGAGTAGTTTTTTTAGTAGTTACATTCGTGATAGGCCTATCACTAATCAACCTGTATAAAATACTAGTTATTGCCTACCTACTATCCCAGTAAACATTGATTATTGGGCCAGCATTGGCAAGATGCAGACGCCAACGCTGGCAAGATGTTTTATGCACCATTTTGCTTCATCTGGCCAACATTGGCGTCTGCATCTTGCCAACGTTGGTTTCTGCATCTAGCCAACGTTGGCGCCTGCAACTTGCCAACGCTAGCGTCTTCATTTTGCCAACGTTAGCTTCTGCATCTAGCCCACGTTGGCTTCTGTATCTTGCCAACGTTGGTAAAGTGTTTTATGCACCACTTTGCTTCATCTGGCCACTGTTGGCGTCTGCATCTAACCAACGTTGGCATCTGCATCTGGCGAACGTTGGCGCCCGAATTCTGGTTGACGTTGGCCAGACGTTTTATGCACCATGATGCTTCATCTGACCCATTGTGCTGCCCGAGCTCTGACCAAGGTTGGCCATACGAAGCAAGCTGGTGCATAAAACATCTGAGCAACATTGGCATCTACATTTGCCAAATGTCTCTGTACCTATACCGCGCTCATCACCAAAAGTTTATTGTTGAACCTAGCTAATCCTTGGGTGAAAGAACAGCAGTAACAAGAATTTATAAGCAATACTACTCCCTTTGTGACAAAGCGAAGTAACAGCCGAGCTTCGTATATTTTCACATTTATTAGAAACAAGCCACGTCAAATTGTATAGAACATTAGATAGATGGAGATTCATTGCACATCAGCAGCTTTCTCTTGTGTATCTTCATTATTCTGAGTTCCTGCGATTGAAACAAAAATATTTAAATTAAAAAGGCTGTTTGGCAACAGTGTAGACTGTAGAATTTTGAGCAGTTGTCGTCCAGGATAATACGACATTAATTGACAATCTGCAATATCAATGTAATATCCCTTTCTCCAACGTGCGTGACAAAAACTTCATCCTTCGATTCTGCGCTACACACAGCGATAATCGAGTTACGATACCTTATAATTGCTTGTAGACTACACCAGTGATTCTCAACGTCGTTTTTCTGTTGGTCCACAGAGAGTTCTATAAATCCTCTATAAAACATTCTTCAAAATTGTGGGATGGCGCAACGGATAAGGCGTTGGCTTTCCAATTATGCAAACCTGGTTCGACTCCCGGCTTTAGCTGGTTGTTGAAAAACACCGCTCACCTCTACCCAGGGTGTAATAAATTGGGTGGGCGTAGTTGCTGAAGTAAAGGCGGCCGAGAGAAAGGAACTGGCCACCCTACTCTCCTTAGTGCCGAAGGCTTAGTATAATGAGAACCTTATCTTCTCATTCCCCAAAGCTCAGTATCTGAGTATGGGACCTTTACCTTTACTACAGTAAATTATGTAAGGACTGCATACAGGTGTAAGAAACTTGTAGCTATGATTGTATCTGTATGTCAGCGTGACATGATAATCCTATTCACTTCGTGATTTTTGATCAATTTTTATGGAAGTGCTGGACTAGCATAAGCTCAGCAGTTTTTGAACTTATTTTACCAGTTGACGAGTAGGCTATTGAACTGTTCAAGGCATAAGGGAAGTGCTGGCAGGCCTAATCAATAAATCATATGTTGCTGTAATTGTTGTGGTGTTGCACGAAGATTGCGCTTCTTCATGGTACAAAGTTTCTATAGGGAGAGTAGAGCCATTCGCTGTTTCACTGAATATTTTATGAATGTCAAATTTTTTCAGATGCTAAATTAAGTGTTGTATTCTGCAGTGCTTTCAAATTAACAAAATGTCAGAAGCTCATGTTGCTAAGAAGGCAAAACTGAGACATTACCATTTTATTGAAACAATATGTGCAATTGTGCATGATGTTTTGTTAGAATAAAATTTGAAATTAAAATTATGTGTATTCAAGTAATTAAGCTTAAGTGTGAAAATTAAGAGGGTTTGCTTAATTAGTTTATTAAGTATTATTTTATTAAGGACTAAGATTGAACACGCCCTTGAGTTTTCTGACCTATGTGCAATGCAGTTTCGAGTAGTGGCGTTTATGAAGCGTCAACATAGCAAAGTGGTCCATAGGATATTTTTTTTTAAATATAGTCCATGGGCCAAAAAAGGTTGAGAATCACTGGGCTACAGTAATTATTCAACAACTAAAGCGACACATTCGCAGACTTTGTCTTTCAAACATATAACAAACTCACCAGAAATCTCACAAATCAAACTCACCAGAAGTTAGTCTTCGTCGTATCTGGCCACCTTGCCTGTCCTTCTAATTTCGAAACCAATTTCCCAAAACTTCGTGTATTTACTGCACGGTATCAGCTTTGGCATGCGCCATGACCACGCCTATTCATGAAAACTGAAAAAGAAAAAATGTGTTAAATCTGCTCATAAATGCGGACATACAACAACCATGCAGAGTTGCCAGTTTTTCCGTGGAATTGAGCTAATTTTGTTTAGGAATTACCGAAAAAAATTTAAGAGTTAAGGGAAAATTTTAGCAGCAGCGTTATTTTTTTTCGTTTAGTTTTGTTCCATTTTCACTGAAATTTTTTTCGAATTTGACCATATTTTGGGCTTGTTTCATTACTTGTGAAATTGCAACCATGTTCACATCAATGCGAGTATGCCACCAAGACATTTCCATACATTAGCCTATTCATCACAATTAAAAAGAGCAAAATGGCAAAGTTATGACATAATCATTTAGCCATATTCACCAAGAACAATCTTTTTGATATTCTTTAAAGAACGAGTGCTTGGACTTGCGAATATTTTTCAATGATACTTTTCCTTTTCCAATTCTCAGTGGGTGAAATTAGACAGAAATGTTGCCCAAGTGTTTCTTGTAATGCCCAGTTTACGCCAGCATCAAAAATATTGGTCACCAGATACAATATCTGTGTCAATAGTAAGTTACTACCTGTTTGTAATAAAGTTCGTGAATCAGCTGGTACTGATAGATTTTGGTCTTTTAATATTCCCAACAAATCTTTTAAAGCAGCATGTTTGATATTGTATGTTATTGCCCATCTTTGAAGCAACGAAGCAAAACCTAAATCATTGCTAGTTTGGTCATCATCAGAATTATTGCTATTTTATGACAGACTTTCTGAAAATGTTTGCTGCCATCCCAAACTGCAACTATCAATAGAACTTTCACTGCTGGTACAGCTATCAACTGTGTCACGGTTTCTTTCTATCTCTTACCAGGAAAAAGACTTGGAAAAGTTCAATGACGTAGTTTAATGGGTATAACCGAAAAGTAGTCAATTAAATGATCGGATAGTTCTACCGGTAAAATGATAATGAAAACTCTTAAAGGACTTTAACGAACGGCTTCTCTTCTAACTCTAATTTCGAACACAATTTATATCAGCACCAATTCTCATCTACTTGTATTCAATTACTTCAAGTCTCAAATCACCAATAATTTCTGCACCAACTACCAATCCACAACTCATAACACAACTCTCATAATCAACTCATAATAATGATCTCAACAATAATAAAAATCATTACACAAATTACACCACTATTTATAGTTGATTGTTCAGTCCAGTAACTTCGACAAGGTTACATAAGGTTACATCATAAAAAACCATTGTTCTATCAAGCAGCATTTAAATGTAAACAACAGAAGCTCAAAGAAGTTTAAAGAATGTCACGTAGAGTAGAAGATTGTTACATAATAAATATTTTGCAATCGGACATCTACTGTAAACATCCTTATGACGTCATGACAAACGACGCTCAGAAATTATGAAAAACAACAGAACATTCCAGATTTGCATGCTTACAGACGATTCTGGAAATGTGTTACATAATACAGATTTCTCATTCAAAGGTTACAAAACACATTACAAAACAATTAGTTACTCAATAAAATAGTTCTCATTAGTTATCTCCAACGATTCATTAGTCCATCGTTGCATGATCTACCAATGACAACGTTTCTCAAAACAATAATTACGTTTTCTGCGAAAGTTTCCAACGTCCTCAACAACCTCAGTGCATCGGCGCGCAAGATGACCCATCTTCTTACATCGAAAACACTTCCTCTCTGGACAGTCCTTGGCCAGATGACCTTCTCTGTGACAGTTATAGCAAGCCTTTTCATCAAAAGGGCAGCTCCTGGCTATGTGTCCAATCTCTCCACATCGGTAGCAATGGTTGTCACGGCAACGTCTGTTTTCCGAATGTCCGCCGTCAGCAACGCACTCCCTGGCGAAGTGTCCGCGTCTACCGCATCTATAACAAACTCCAAATGGTCGTCGCCTGTCCTCCTCTCCTCGGTTCTTTGCGCTTGTAGTATCCGTGATCGTGAGATTGTCGCTGATTATCTGCAGAACAATCTCGAGCAAAGTGACCATTCTTGCCACAAGAATAACAAGTAACTTCCGAATCTCTCTCAATAACATTTCCGATTATAAGATCAACTAAAGGATTTTGTAAACATAATGCTTTCACAGTCCCACTACAATACGGAGTTTCGATATATATCCTCGCTAACGGTCCTTGGATTGAAGTATTATTTATCGACATCACATGAAGTTCCACGTCGATATTGTTAACGCAAGTTTCTCCACGTGTTAATTTTATTCGTAGGCCTTTATCCATTGTTCGTTCAACCGTTTCGCCACTGTCCAAATTGTTTGCTCCGCGTTGGCAGTGATTGACGTTGTTTTGCAATGCCATCGCTGTCAACGTGGAACCTTTTTCGCTATAAATACCAGTTCATTTGTAGTGTTGTTCATTCGCAATTCAAAAGTTGTACTGAAGAGAGCTAAATGCTCGAAATCCGGATATACAACAAATTCATGCTGTGTATGAATTGGAATTAAAAGCGAATTGAAGTTCATCTGGTCCTTTGTCTCCATTCATAGAATTTGAGCATACGCTGACGACGACGACAATTCCAGTTTTCCCGTTAACTGACTTTCTTTAACCAAATCTCTCCTCACCATTATACCCGTAGAACCAGAATCACGTAAAACTTGTACCTTTTTGTTTCCAACCGTTCCATTCACTACTGGCAGGTAATCTTCAGGTATTATTTCTTCGTAAGCATCTTCTTTTGTCTTCTTTCCCGTTTTCCTCTCCAACTGATCATCTTCATCCGATCTCTCATTCCCAAGCGTGGGTTCAGGAATAATTAACGCACAACCGCATCGATAAACGTCCGTGTCTTTATCTTTTCCAGACTGATTGGATAGGGAAAACGACTTGTCCTTGCATTCCTTCGCTTCGTGTCCTTGCCTATTGCAACGATTGCACCACTTTCTCGATTCCTGATGATTCTTGCTAGTCTTCTTCCGGCAGTTAACAGCCTTATGACCTAAGCCAGGGGTCGGCAAACTGCGGCCCGCGGCCAAATGCGGCCCGCGGACAAACTTTTTGCGGCCCTCGAACGATCTTACTTTTAGTGCATAAACTAAAGTTTCATCAGTATCTACGCATGAATTTATTTTATATCATAACAAAAAGCCCTTTAACATGTGTCCCGAATTTACTCGGTAACTCCATGTACGCTACAAAATGTCTCAAAATTATGGTCTGACGTTACTCAAAATTATGTAGGCTACCCCACTGTCGAGGAATGACGCAAGCGAAAGCACTTATTGATTATGTGTAATTACAACGTAACAGAAGCGAAACTGATTTCTGCAGTAATTTTCCACGATTCAGTTCCAATTGCCAACTTTTATAAAGAATATGTCCATAAATCCACCTATTCTCATCTGTATGACAATGCAAAACGTGTAATGTGCAATATTGTGCATGTTTGGAAGCACATATTGCTGTGAGCCAATGCTGCCACAGCAAATTTAGAAAAAGCACAAGATTTAAGAAAAAAAAGCACAAGATTTGAATACAAAAGCACAAGGTTGCAAAATTGAACCTTTGCGACCCATTTTGTGCCAATTTGAAGAATAACATGACTCTGAAATCAACAGTTTAGAGAAGATACATGCTTATTTATCACTGTCTCAAGATTTCAATTCGTGGTCTTTAATTTAATATCATAAATCTTACAAAAGGCTGCATATCGATCAGTTTTGTCTTCTTGTATTGAACTTTTAAAATCAGGATCATTCAACCATTTGACGATTAAAATGCTGTTTCTACCACTTTTTTGTTTTGTGAATTGGTGAATGATTGTCATTATTTGATGCTGAATGCTGATGTACTCTTTTCGTTGCTCTTGTTATCTATCAACACAAGTCTGGCGACGAGCACATATCGTACTCTCTTCAGATCAAATTTTTAGCTCATCTTGTCAGGCTTGCTAACTCAATATGTAAAATCGGTCAATATGCCTAAGTACGGTACTAGAAACCTAGTTACTAAATCCTTGTAGTGCCAGTCTTTAATTCTCTACCAAACTCAAACCATGGTAGCAACGTTTAACTTGACTTTGATTAAAAAACACAAGATTTAGTCCAAAATCGATCGGAAAGCACAAGAGCACAAGATGAAAAGTAAAAACACAAGATCTTGTGCTAAAACACAAGCCGTGGCACCACTGCGTGTGAGCAGCTTTTTTCAAAAATGAATTACGCAAAGAATAAACTTCGCACTCGCCTGTCAGATCGTCATTTGAATGACGTATTGCAAATATCATCAACAAAGTTGCCAGTTGATTTAAACACCTTGGCCATGACACAGAAACAACATCATCCTTCACATTGATAAATGATAAGTAAATAAAAACCATGCATTGCGTTTTAATACGTGTTTGATAATAAATATGAAACAGCAACAAACACGTCTCATTGTGCAATAGACACAGGAATAGGAGTTGCAAGCGCGCCATGATTTTAAGGATAATGTGGCGATTGTTTATAGGTTGAAATTTATGCGGCCCGCACGTTACCGGAAGTTTGTAGATTTGGCCCAGTAGTACAGAAAGTTTGCCGACCCCTGACCTAAGCCATTACAATTAAAACAACGTACTTCTCTTGGAACCGCACCTCCTTTAAAATTATTTGTTTGTTCCTCGCCTTTATCGAATGACAACGTCTCTTCGGTCGACAACTTCTCATCATGGGCAACTAAATACTGTTCCGCCACACTGGCTATGTCTTCTAGAGTCTTTGGACTTCTCTCCATTAAATAAACTGACAGATCTTTTGAACAAGAATCTGTGAATTGTTCTTTAACTATAAGGTTTTCCAATCCGTCCAATGATTGCTCGGCCCCCGAAAGTTCAAACCATTTTAACAAAAGGTTTCTTAAACGTTCAATAAATTGACCTGGGCTTTCGTGTCGTTCAGGCTTTGCCTCACGGAATCTTTGACGGTATCCATGCTCGGTAAAATTGTATCGCTTTAACAGAGCTAACTTCAATCTGTCGTAGTTGTTACTGCCAAATTTCTTATTTAAGCCCTCTGCATTCATTTTGTGACTCGTTTGTTAATATTTGGCTTTTGTCTCTTTTGCAAGTCTACTGTACTAAAAAAGCCACCTGTTTTTCTTTGATTGGAATTGTTTTTGCCTCTGTCGCATCTGTGTTTGCACCTGTGGTTTGTTTTCGTTAAATCAATAACTTATCAGTCAACGATATAACGTCAGTTTTCATTGAATTATACAACCATTATGACCTATTCGTTTTTCAATAATTGTCAATCCTTGAGAAAGGGAATCGTAAATTGTACTGTAAATCGATTTGTCTCATTCTAAAAATTGCTTTTCTCTAGAAAGACGGTCGCAAATTAAGAAATCTCAAAGTTACCTGTGTTTAAAAGATTGTCTAAAAACGCACAATAAGAACACGTGAAACTCAATTAAAACTCATGTGTTGTGTTGTTGTTAGCAATCTAGACAGTTCAAATAGAGCAAAGGTCAACAACGAAAAACAAAATACGTCACTGTAACGTTGCAATAAAATAGACAAAGCGGACGTTACATTCAGTTTTTAGACAATCAAATGAAGAAAGTCTTGAATATACATCAAGAGCTTGTCCCGATAATAACATGCTTAGCTGGGTAGCCCACGTCGACTTCTCCAATTTGGCTATTGCAGCATATCTTTCAAATCTTAGCAAGTAACTATCCAACTCATCTTTTTCCTCAACAAATGATGGCAAATCTGGACGTCTAACTTGCGCCACCATAACATTTCGAACATTATCGTTAGTAGAATTAGATCGCTCACCATTGTCCAGTTTTTGTTTTGCTAAATCAAGCCTTAACTTTTCCAATTCATATTGCACTCTTCTTTCTTCAGCTTCTGCTTCGTACTGCCATTGTGCACGTTTTTCTTCTGCTTCGCGTTGTGCTCGCTTCTCTTCAGCTTCTGCTTCGCGTTGTGCCCGCTTCTCTTCAGCTTCTGCTTCGCGTTGTGCCCGCTTCTCTTCAGCTTCAAGTTGTGCTCTCCTTATTTCACGAGCAGCTCTTCTATCTTCTCTTTCGTCAGCTTCTCGCTGAGCTTTTTGGTCCATTATCTTGTGATACTCTTCCATCACAAACTGAGACTTTTCATTGTCACTCAGCCCCATTCGTTCAGCCATGCTCCGTAAGTCTTCAATCATCTCATGTTTGACGGTATCCGCCATTTTGACAGCTTGTTATTAATTTATTATTCTTTCAATAAATCTTTCGGTATTCTTCGGTATTCGGTTATAATCCCGGACGAGCCCCCAGAATGTCACGATTTCTTTCTATCTCTTACCAGGAAAAAGACTTGGAAAAGTTCAATGACGTAGTTTAATGGGTATAACCGAAAAGTAGTCAATTAAATGATCGGATAGTTCTACCGGTAAAATGATAATGAAAACTCTTAAAGGACTTTAACGAACGGCTTCTCTTCTAACTCTAATTTCGAACACAATTTATATCAGCACCAATTCTCATCTACTTGTATTCAATTACTTCAAGTCTCAAATCACCAATAATTTCTGCACCAACTACCAATCCACAACTCATAACACAACTCTCATAATAATGATCTCAACAATAATAAAAATCATTACACAAATTACACCACTATTTATAGTTGATTGTTCAGTCCAGTAACTTCGAGAAGGTTACATAAGGTTACATCATAAAGAACCATAGTTCTATCAAGCAGCATTTAAATGTAAACAACAGAAGCTCAAAGAAGTTTAAAGAATCTCACGTAGAGTAGAAGATTCTTACATAATA
Organism: Aplidium turbinatum; assembly: GCF_918807975.1. Lineage (NCBI taxonomy): Eukaryota > Metazoa > Chordata > Ascidiacea > Aplousobranchia > Polyclinidae > Aplidium > Aplidium turbinatum. The sequence goes on from NC_137486.1 coordinate 1,275,519, forward strand.
AATATTTCGCAATCGGACATCTACTGTAAACATCCTTATGACGTCATGACAAACGACGCTCAGAAATTATGAAAAACAACAGAACATTCCAGATTTGCATGCTTACAGACGATTCTGGAAATGTGTTGCATAATACAGATTTCTCATTCAAAGGTTACTTCAGGTCAATACCCGATAATAACACATCGCTCAAAATTCCATAATGAAAACAGCACATTCTGTCAAGACGCAAAGCAGCCCGACGCGAGGCCTTCCACATTGATTGTGACAAACTGGATCCACAGATATGGCTGCTGAGGTCATTTGTAGGCCTGCTTGTTTGTGAATTTGTATCGGTACTTCTAAATATGCTATAGTATCCAGTGCTACTTCTTCCATGTGCATTTTCAGGATTATCAGTAGCATTGGCACTAATTTGATCCAATTTTTCTTTAAAATTTCTTCTGACGTTACGCCTTCTGCTTCATCTGGACTTTGGTAAGCCTTTATGCCTTGGCATGTTTAATGGCAAACTTAGCCAAGCTATAGAAATCAGTTTTGAAACACAAAATAAATACCAAATAAAGAAAATCTTATCGAAATTAAATAATGCAAATTAATTTTGTTTTTTTGCACCAGTAGGCCTATTACAAACAAACAAACATTTCCAACACAAATAGAATAATTAGAGGAAAACAGTCAAAAACAACTTCTCAAAAATCGATGACATACTTTGAAGGGGTGTCTTTAAATGTAGCAAGCCTCGCAAAGCTTGTACAATATTGATAATGGTAAAAAAGCTATAGTTTTGAGGAAGGTCTGGACATTGTGAGTTGATAGCTATGCAAGTCAGAAAATCAGTTGTTTTTTTTACATTCATTCAATATCTGCAGACGTTGAATTAATGTAAAAAGCGACTGAATTTCTGGCTGGGATAAGGCTGTCATAGTCTGCATAATATAGAAAGACTAGACTGTATTGGTGATTGTAAAAGGATTATGGCAGCTAGAGCTTGTGCAGTTGGTAACTAGGCTTTGACTTTGAGAAAGGCTTGTGCAATTGATAGCTTTAAAGTTTTCTTAGCCTGATGTATAGAATTGACAGGCTAACGCTACAATTCATAAAACAGAAAATGACTATACAAAAAGATTGCTTTCAGAAAGTTGTTAGGCTACCGTATATAAACCATAAAGGCTTCTTATCCAGAATGATGATCAGAGCTTTCCCTTTGTTTACAAAAAACACTTAATGTCAAAGCTATCAATTGCACAAGTTTTTCTCAAAGTCAAAGCTTAGTTACCAACTGCACAGGCTCTATCTGCCACAATCGGAGCTTTTTAGAATCACCAATACAGTCTAGTTTTTCTATTTTATGCAGACTATGAATGTAAAAAAACGAGTAATTTTCTGGCTGGCATAGCTATCAACCGACCATGCCCAAACCTTCCTCAAAACTATAGCTTTGTTACCATTACCAATATTGTACAAGCTTTGCTACATTTAAAGTAAAGACGCCCCTTTGTTGGCGACACGAGAATCTCATACACGTGATCAAAATCAGACAGTGATCGAGACTGCTCTCAGAACACACTCAATAAGTGACAGCGCATCAATCGATTTTTTTACATTGATTCAGCGTCTGCAGACAGGTCAGCAGCCACACAGACACAGCGGCGGCAGCGCAGCTTCAACTCAATGATCACATCACCACAATCATGCTGCTGTGTGGAGCGCTACCAAACATCAACAAGTGAATTCGATTAAGCTTACAAGTTGTTTTAAATTTTCTTGAACTGCACGCAAGTTTTGAGGTTAGTCCTGAAAAAATGTTTTCAAAAATATTAGGGTTAGCTTAAGACCTTAGCTTAAGACCAGACTTGATTTATGATCATTTTTGCATTACTTCAAAATACTGCATCAGATATTGTTTTAGTTGCATCATCTTTATGCATCATCTTATATCTGATGCAGTATTTTGAAGTAATGCAAAAATCGTCATAAATCAAGTCTGGTCTTAAACTTTTGGCTACGGCTGTATGTATCTTGTGACGTCACAGCGCACAACATCACAGCTGGATGCGCACGAGGCCTCGCAAACGGGTATCAAACAAAAGCGGCTTTAGCGAGACGAGGGCAACAAAATTTGGATTTTTTTTGGTAAAACGCATGTTGTACACGATGACATCACGCTGAAACAGAAAACTCGCAAAAGTTACTTTGGGTTTCCCCGCCCTTTAAACTTGAAAATTAAAAAAGATTTTGTTGAACACAAGAAAAATATGAAGACCTAGCAACTTGAATTAGCAACCACGTTTTTAAGTTTATTGCTTGTTAGTCATTTTACCAACGTCTGCAAACTTTGAATCAATGTAAAAAGAACGGATTATGCTAGCTGGGTATTGGAGGCGCCAAAGCCTAAACTTCCTGGAAGTGCCCTCTGAATCACAAGACATTTATTGCACTAAATTATCTGAAGCAAATGAATATGAACAAACGATTTATATCATGGCGTTGTTGGTACAAGAATACGGTATGCTAAAGAAACTGTGTTTTTCCACTAAACCACATGAGTCATTTAGTTAAATAGTCATTTTATTGTTGGCTATCCATATTTTCAAAGAATAAATCAAGTGAAGCTAAAATGAAGTAGCCAACGTTGCAATTGTTTATTTTGTAGAAACGTGTAGGCTAATGGAAACTTTAAACTGGTTCGGTATCAAGTACGTTATCGCGTTCGCGTTTTGTTGCTTCTACCTTTTTCTAGACCTCTGCCCCGTTTGGCATAAACAAACTGAAATGAAACTACTTTGTTGGCAAAACGTTGGCTACACTTCTGACCAACGCTGGTCTTAAATATTGGTCACAGCGGTAAACCATAATCTCTTTGTGGGAAAATTGTAACGTAAGATTCCCGAATCCGTTCGTCTGAATGTAATGACCGAAAAACAAATACTCTTTTGAAACGTCTTTTCAAAAAGTGTATTCCTGTAAAATTAGCCCGCGGCTATCGAAATCGAGATGCAACGCCGTACACCTCTAAAAAACTGTCACTACAGAACAAACTACTTAGATAAAGACGGAATTTTTGTCCAGCTAGCAAGCACTAAGCAAACAATTAAATGTGCGACTAACTCTCAAGCAACCATTTCACGAATGACCAGAATAGATATCAATATCTCAAAGTCACGTATGCAGTACTGTGACGCAATAGTGACAGACATTGTCACGCAATTCAAAACAGGTGTTCAAAGCTGGTAATCCAATGTTTCCTGTTTAAACAGGTTTCAAACTGAAACAGGCCTAAACAGGTTTAAACAGGTTTGACACAAGTCTTATGAACGATGGTGCAATTTTGGCACATTTTCTAGCAACTTCCATGACGTAATATTCAGTAGACTTGAACGGTTTTTATATGACGTTTGATTAGGTGAACAATTGTCTGGAACATAGCGGCCCCTAGTTATGACAGTCTGACATGGCATAACTAAAAAAGAATTGACGACAATTGTGAGCCAATGAATAAAAACACATGATACACAAATTGTTTGAATCACTCACGTTTAAGTTAATACGCAAATACAAAGGGCATGCAAAGAATGAACAACAATAAGAATTAACACGACGATACATGAAATTGGTACCATAGGTACACGCTAAATGACGCTATATACAATAGTTGCGATAATAACCGACTGTTCTGGGCTCAGACAAGGGTCTGCCACCGCAGACAAAACCAGGCTCAAACCCTAACACTTAGGTGTTCTTTACGGGGGCGAGGCACGAAATATTCCTCAACACGTAGTCTACTTTCACTTTCCCCGTACTCTCATCATAGTTGCAGACGGCAACTTTGGCTCTACGAACCACAGGCTTCCCTTTCCTAATTTGTGGAACTACCTCATGCACCCTCCCAAGTTGATACTTCCCACGTTTACCAATGTCTTGAAGAGAACCCACCACTACAAGTTGACCAGGCTCCAAATTCTCGGCCATTTTTAGCCATTTTTTCCGGCCCTGAAGACCTGGCAAGTAAAAATCTATCCATTTGCTCCAAAACTGCTGAGAAAGTGACAAATTGAACCGATAATCCCTTCTTAATTGGTCACGATCATGTGGTTGCCCAACAGCACAGTATGGGTCTAAGTATGGGGTCAAAAGTGAGGCAGGGGTGATGACAGTAAAATCCCTAGGGTCGTCACTCAAAGGTACCAAAGGGCGTTCGTTCACGATCCGAACGGCACTGCCTGTGTACGTAAGCAGTTCAATAAAATTGGGCTTACGTATTGAAGCGTCCAAAATGTGAAAAAAGTATTTGGTCACATCAGCCATGTAACCAAATCTTTCAAGCCGAAATCTAGCCAAGACATCTGCCAGAGGGTTTAATAAGTCAGACAAGTCAGGACAAGAAGACATTACATCATTTACACAAGTTCCTCGGAATTCAGACTTGCCATCGTAAACAATGCGCTTTTTTAATTGTGACGTCACAAAGTATGGTAAATACCATTCAAATCCCTTGACATTTCCTGCTTCACCAGCACGCTCGATATAGCCATTAGATTTAAGATCCTTCATGGTGTCAGTAAGGAAATCACAAAGTTCAGGTTGTTTTAAAGCTTTCTTTCTTAAAGCAGCAGCTCTATCTGACGCCAACACAAAATTGTTAGGTAGATCAATATCTTCCTTCAACGGAACAGGTATCTCAAATCGACCATCTTTTAACTCAATATTCGGTTCAACAAGTTCTCTAGCCAAAATATCATTGCGAGACAATTCACAGGTTTCATTTTGCAATGTCAAATCCTGAATGACTTTATTCAGGTCTGCTATTTCCATATCACGAGACTCAATTTTACGCTGAAAGCCAGAGATGACATCCGACTCTGAAGACGTCTGCACTCTGCACACGTTAGCAACGCTTTCATCTAAGGGTGACTTACCACCACAAGCCAACCAGCCGAGAGGAGTGAGTAAAGCATGCGGTTCACTACGATTTTCACCAACACGCTTTTCTTTTGCACACATCAAATAAGCGTTGTCGTTGCCAATCAGTACATCTACAGTACTACAATCATTCAAATGAAACATATTCACGTCATGAAAATGACGGAAACCATTTAAATCTTGTTTATGCGGTAAAGTTTTAACATCGTCAGCCCAAGCTGGGTTAACCACCGAGGTTATATCACAAAACAGTTCATCCGTCTCTAACGACTGGATGTTGAGTTTGACAAGGTTAGCACAAGTAGCTTTCTGACCAACCAGGGTATCCATTTTAAACGACGCTTTATCGTACGGTTTAAGACCAAGTTCGCACACCAAATCACTCGAAACAAACGTCAACTGCGAACCAGGATCATGCTGACAATACACCAACTTCGATTTGCCAGTCATTGGATTCAAAACACGAGCAGCAGTAACGCGGTTAAAAGCTGCTTTAACATTTCCAATCTTAACATTACGCACAGGAACTCTAGCACCAGCATCATCTTTACCGACCGAATCCAGAGAATCACGTGACGTCGCATAAAAATCATGCAGAAGAAAATAGTGTTTCCTATCGTTGTTAGGCCCACACTTACGACAGTTGTTTGCATGAACGCAATCCTATATGCTGGCGCAAACAATTCAAGCATTTGCCAGCTTTCACAATGACATCTCTCCGATCTTTAGGTGTCAAGCGCAAAAATTCTTTACAGTTAGACAAAAAATGATATTCAACTTGACCACGTGACGAACAACAAAAACATGCCGGTATGTCACTACGTCTGGCCACACCACCGCGCGGTGCGCCAACAGCAGTCGAGTACTGCGAACTCCCTGAAATCACATTATCATGGGGTTTTACCGATGTCTGCCCAACCGGACATGAAGGCAATTTTCCTTTGCCAAACTTTTTAAAATGCTGCGACTCACCAGAATCGCCCATTAGCATAATGCTAAAATCAGTCGACTTACGCGTTTCCTCCCGTACTACAAATTCATACAAACTCTGAAAAGTAGGTTCCTCAGTGCTACCATACTGATCACCTAAAAAGTCAAGATAACGCTGCTTAACGTCAAACGGGAGTCACTTAGCCAAATCCAAAACAAAACGTCCTTCCAATTTGTCGTGCTGACCATAAGCTTGCGCGTAAAGCAAACACTGCGACAATTCATCTTTAAACTCTTTCAAATCACTGGAAAAGATCGAAGTCAATTTGCTACCATAGCGATACTTCCTAATTTCTGGTTCGGCGAAAAGACCTCCACGAACTCCAAAACGCTGGGACAAGCGAGCTAACGACATTTCTATCCTGTCTTCCTCTGACAAGCCAGGGGTGTCAGAAACCAAATTAGCAATCGTTTGCGCAGCTGTTCTAACACAAGCTGCTTGTAACAAAGTCAAACAAGTCCCCTTAAAGAGCGAAGCTGCCATTAAGGCCGTAACACGATTTTTAAAGAAGATAAATGGCATATTATTACCATCGTAACCAATCAAGGCCGCCTTATCGAAAAACGTCCTACTATTTTGGTATTCAAAAAAGCAATCCTGCTGCTGAGAACTCGATTTCGCGGAAGAAGACAAGCTATATCCCTTAAGGGGCTGAGGGGGCTCAGTCACATGCACAGCCCGATCACGATCCTCACAAACCTTAAAATCAGTAGACGCGATACGCCTCTCACAACCACCCAAATTACGTGTAGCTGGGCGATCAAAAACTAGCGGCGCAGAAAACTGTGAAGGGGGCAAAGCATTACTGCTATCAGCGGCCCCGTGACCTGTACGCTCTGGGGGAAGAGTTCGACTAAAATTCGCAGGCTTTGGCTTTAGATCCTTCGGAAGATCCTTAGCTGCGGCCCCGAGACCTCCTGAAACAGTTTGAAAACGTGTGGATTGCACTGGTCCATTTACAGATTGAACAGGCGTCTGGAAAAGGTTGTGTAAATTAAACTGCGATTGATGTTCACTTCTGGAATGCCTAGAAGATCCCTTCCTAGAGCTACGCCGGGAGCCCACCTCTGATTGATATTCAGCTAAAGCTACCTCGTTACGCTGTTCAGCCCTCAACTGGGCGTCTTTGAGTGCGAACTCAGCAGCTCTCCCTTCGGCCTCAGCTCTCGCGGCAGCCTCAGCTCGTATGGCTTCAGCTCTGGCGGCGGCCTCAGCAGCTCTCGCTTCGGCCTCAGCAGCTCTCGCTTCGGCCTCAGCTCTCGCGGTGGCCTCAGCAGCTCTCGCTTCGTCTTTATTTTTTTTATGTCTTGCCTGTGCTTCCGTACAAACACTAGCCAGAAAATCGTCTTTATTTTTTATGCTTCTAGTGCTTCTTGGCCTACCAGCTAACAAACTTCGTCTTTACTTTTTATGGTCACAGCGGTAAACCATAATCTCTTTGTGGGAAAATTGTAACGTAAGATTCCCGAATCCGTTCGTCTGAATGTAATGACCGAAAAACAAATACTCTTTTGGAACGTCTTTTCAAAAAGTGTATTCCTGTAAAATTAGCCCGCGGCTATCGAAATCGAGATGCAACGCCGTACACCTCTAAAAAACTGTCACCACAGAACAAACTACTTAGATAAAGACGGAATTTTTGTCCAGCTAGCAAGCACTAAGCAAACAATTAAATGTGCGACTAACTCTCAAGCAACCATTTCACGAATGACCAGAATAGATATCAATATCTCAAAGTCACGTATGCAGTACTGTGACGCAATAGTGACAGACATTGTCACGCAATTCAAAACAGGTGTTCAAAGATGGTAATCCAATGTTTCCTGTTTAAACAGGTTTCAAACTGAAACAGGCCTAAACAGGTTTAAACAGGTTTGACACAAGTCTTATGAACGATGGTGCAATTTTGGCACATTTTCTAGCAACTTCCATGACGTAACATTCAGTAGACTTGAACGGTTTTTATATGACGTTTGATTAGGTGAACAATTGTCTGGAACAAATATTCATACTATTTTTGTATGGTATCATAAAAACAATAACAGCATTGATAGCCTATTATTAAAATTTAAAATTGTAGCAAAATGATGATATACATTTGCTTAACTTGAAACAAAACACCGAAATTGATATAAATTGGCACAACGCTGGTAATGCTCCTACCGAGATTGGCCAATCGCAAAGCTATGTTTTGAAGCAATATAGGCTAACATAAAAAGAGGTTTGTGTTAGTATTTTCAAAGATTAAATCAAATAAACCTGAAATAAAATCTTTGAGGCCTTTTACAACGCATATAATCAAAAATATTGAAATTGTTGGCGTATTGTTGGCAACATGTTGGACATAATTGCTAACCTCGTGCCCTCACATCCAGCATATGGCCGACATTGCAATTGTTTGTGTTGTTATTTTGTTTGTGGGGGCACCTTGACTTAAATAACCGCATGGTTTTTTCGGTGCCTCCATGGTGTAGTTTCCATATCAACAAAGCGATTTGTTATATCTCCTGATGTGTACATTGAAAATGAATGTGGAGCTATGCCGAAATAAACTTGATTGATTGATTGTTTGTTTTGTAGAAACGTGTAGGCTAATGGAAACTTTAAACTCTTTGGGTATCAAACGCGTTATCGCGTTCGCGTTTTGTTGCTCCTACGTTTTTCTAGACCTCTGCTCAGTTTGGCATAAACAAACTGAAATGAAACTACTTTGTTGGCAAACCGTTGGCTACACTGCTGACCAACCCTGGTCTTAAATATTCATACTATATTTGTACGGTATCAGAAAATATAACAGCATTGATAGCCTATTATTAAAATTTAAAATTGTACCAAAATGATGATATACATTTGCATAATTTTAAAGAAAACACCGAAATTGTTATGAATTGGCACAACGCTGGCAATGCTTCTGACCGATGTTAGCCAATCGCACAACTGTGTTTTGAAGCAATACCACATGAAATGAAGTTTGTGTTAGTATTTTTAAAGTTTAAAACAAATAAACCTGAAATAAAATCTTTGAGACCTTTTTGAATGCATAAAAAGAAGTATTGAAATTGTTGGCGTAATGTTGGCAATGTTGGCAAAATGTTGGACAAAATTGCTAACCTTGTGCCAACATACCCAGCAAATAGCCAACGCTGGCCCAGCAATCAATGTTTGCTGGGATACTAACCTATAACAAAAACATTTTAAAAAAAAATCACAAAACTAAATTATGACGTCATTCATGATGCAATGCTGACGTCATATTGGAAGAGGAAATTATTTTTGCATTGGTAATTTATTGTAACCAAAAAAGTAACACCAACAATAAACAAGCGACTACAAGCAGAAAAAAAACAAGCAAAAAATTAATGTTATGACGTCATTAATAATATAATTTTGCGTGATGTTTATCTCGTGTATTTTGTAGTGGCAGTCAGTCCAAATAAAAAAAAATAACGTATCTAATTGCATAGAAATGCTGTGAAAAGAGCTCAAAATTGATTTGAGGGGAATCCCCGATTTGGGGGTGATCACGTGACCCAAAAAGTTGCGGCACCCACTAAAATTGAAGTTAGATTCATCAACTACACAAAAATGCAAAGAAAAAAACGTGTAACACGTTTAGCCTAAAGATGCTCATTTTTGCCCCTAAGGGCCTGCACTATTGAAATATTTTTTTCTTGCTTTGTGCACAGTAGAGCTTTTAAGTTTCTTATAATTCAAATTGAAGCTTATGAAATTGTTGTAAGATTTTTTAAACTGTTCACCAAAATAAGACTTATAAACATTTTGCCTTCCTGCGTAAACAAATTGTGGGGCAGAAAAGTGGTCCGTTACCATTGACAGGTGTAGAAGTTCGCTTAATCAATTTCCTTTGTTCAACACCACAGCACTTTCATTTTTCTGTTCTGTGTAGTTCCTTTTTTGATGAACGAAACTTTTCAAGAAATAACACAAGCATTTAAATACAATTTTAACTTTCTAAACATGTTTTTAATATCATAGACAAACAAAACCAAGCAACCACACGGCATTTAACATAAAGCAGAGGTCACCAAACTACGGCCCGCGGGCCATAACCAGCCCGCGAACTGATTTCATCCGGCCCGTCACGTGCTGCGGAAATAACAGCTGCTTTGCCTTTTTGTGTAATAGAGACTTCTTTGTTAAAATTGTTCGTTCTTATAGTTCGTTGTTGTATGTTGAATTTGTACATTTTTCCACCGACGTCATTCATGATGCAATGCTGACGTCATACTGGAAGAGGGAATTTTTTTAGCATTGGTAATATATTGTAACCAAAAAAGTAACACTAACAACCAAAAAGTAACACCATCATAGATAGATCAAACCAAGCAACCACACGGCATTTAACATAAAGTGAACAAAAACTATTCATACATTTATACATGAAGTGAACATAAACTACGAACGTTTTCGGCCATACACATGTTAGCCCTTTTCATGTAACGAAAAATAACTGATTTTACATCTACATTGAAATAAATAACTGATCTACACATAGCCGTAGGAGATGGGGGGGGGGGGGGCAGGAGGTGCCTCGACGATCGCCCCCCCCCCCCCCCCCCAATGAAAAAAAAACATCGCGAATTTGGGCAAAAAATGTCCAGTTATTTGGGCAAATCAATCGTTCCATATTTCAACATCTTACAAGTTTAAGAACTTTGCATAATTATTATAATTTATGAGATACATTAATATTTTCCAATGAATGTAAAATGTATTATGGATTTTGGAGACTTTGGCATGTGGTATTGCAGTTTGGACAGAACGATAAGTTTCGATTCGACAACTGCAAAAAATAAGTGTAAAAGAGCATAGTTGATGAACAGAGGTAAGCAGCAGCTTATTACTGATATTCACTAACATGTAGGCTGCATTTGTTCACGGGTAAGATATAAAAACCTACTGGGAACCGGTAATTTGATGAGGTTTTTTGCTTTTTTCTCAATATCCTACAAATGTACCGTCGTTATTTTTGTAATTTAATTGTGCAAAAATGTCTCGGTATCTAAACAAATCAATTCTTACCATGAGTTTTCAACATTCTACCAGTTTAGTAACTTTGTATACGGTATTTGTTAGTGTTGTATTTTGTATGAAATACAATATAAAATGTAACATCGACATTTTTGGAAAATTTAGTATTGCAATTGGGGCAAAATGTTCAATTTTGATTTACCATCTGCAGAAACTGAACGTGAAATATTGCAATTAGCAAACTGAAGTAAGCTTTTTACAGATATTCGTTAGGGTATACAGCACACACTAGCCTACACTTCTCTATAAGTAGAATTTTGAAACACCACTTTTGTGAGTGTTTGATCCCAGCAAGTAACTATTGGCCTGCACAAAGTGAAAAAGTATATTAAATGAAAACAATTGGTGAATTTTCTAGCATTTGATTTCATGTTTTTATGGGCTACGGTTTAACTGTTTTCTATAAAGATGTTTTCGTGTAAACTGCTATTTGTCTTTGCCTGTCCTAGAGTCGATATGCTCAGCTATTTACCATCTATAACACACTATTATTGCAACAATGATCAAATATAAAGGCAAGTAACCTATTATATATGTTGTTTTGTCATCCAATTCATGCAGTTGATGCATAAGGCAACGTAGACAGGGCTATTGGTCAGGGGCGCCGGAAGCGGGGGGCAGGGGGGCAATAGTGCCCTTTTGAGGTTATGTAAGCTATTGCACATTTTGCAATACGATATAACAATTTCAGATGTTAGCTTTTAGCCTAATTATAATCTTTCATTTCTGCTTTAAAATAATATTTACGACACAACATTCTGTAACACAGTAGATAATTAGCCTACAATTCAGGGGTCAGCAACCTTTTTCGCATGCAGGCCACTTTGGCACTAAGGAGAGCTGTGGCGGGCCGCACTAGTAAAATTTTAGGTAGGTTGACTCTTATGCTAGAAAAGAACGCATTTCGTACCCAGTATCCACCGTTACATGTTGTTAATATTTATCTTTGAATACTGCAGCAACAAAATTAGTCGAACAACGCTACTGCCAGGCCAAGCTCCTCTAACAACACTTTTGATTTCTTTAACAATGCCTAATAAACGAGGCCACTTGTTTTGCGCACAGAGGCCTATAGCGAGGCGAGCGGTTTCATCAAAATATTCATCGCCAAGCAAGAATGGTGTTGGTCACAGCGGTAAACCATAATCTCTTCGTGGGAAAATTGTAACATAAGATTCCCGAATCCGTTCGTCTGTATGTAATGACCGAAAGAGAAACACTCCTTTGAAACGTCTATTCAAAATTGTATTTCTGTAAAATTAGCCACCTGGTTGTCGAAATTGGAATGCAACACGGTACACCACTAAAAACTTGTCACTACAATACAAACTACTTGGATAAAAGACGGAAACTTTATCCAGCTGGCAAGCACTAAGCAAACAGTTAAATATGCCTCCAACTTTCAAGCAACCATTTTACGAATGACTAGAATAATTTGCGATATCTCAAACTCACGTACACAGTAACTGTGACGCAATAATGAAAGACATTATCACGCAATTCAAATCAGGTGTTCAAAGACGATGGTGCAATGTTTCATCAGGTCTTACGAACGATGGTGCAATATTTGGAAATTTTCTAGCAAAGGAGTATTTCTTTTTCGGTCATTACATACAGACGAACGGATTCGGGAATCTTATGTTACAATTTTCCCACGAAGAGATTATGGTTTACCGCTGTGACCATAAAAAAGAAAAGACGTGGCTTGTTAGCTGGTAGGCCCAGAAGCATTAAAAGTACAAAAATAATAAAAGACGTTGTTGTCAGTTGGAACTTAGAAAGCACAAAGTAATAATAGATGAAGTTGTTGGTTGGTAGGCTACAGAAGCAAAGACATAATAAAAGAAGATCTTGTTGGTTGGTAGTCTACAGAAGCAAAAGAAAATTAAAGACATTTCTTCTCAGTTGGTGCAGAAGAACTTCAAGTTAAAAATTAAAGGCAATTCTTTGTTGGTTCTGAAGGAAAACAACTTTGATATTAATTGGCAAGAAAAAAGATTAAAGACAATCGATCTGTGCTTGAAGATTCAAGTGAACGAATCCAAGCAAGTTTTGTGGAACTTTAGGACTTCATATACCCGTACAACTACGGCATTGTGCATTTAAATTCTTTTTTGTATTTTTACGGTCTTTGGAGTTAAGTTTTTTATAACTTAATTTTGTGTGTTTGGGTAGCGTAATTTTTTTAATTGTTAAATTTAGCCCCAACATTTAATATGTCTACACTCGGTGGCGACAGGGACTCGGCCGCCGTCGACTCGACTGAGTTTAAGCCTAATGATGTTCTTTGCGGTCGGGCAGGCCATTCTGGGGAGGGACCCAGTAACGATGAGGCTAAGTCAGTTCGAGAGGCCCGGCATCTTAGAAGAAATATTTTGACTCAAATTGGGGAACTTTCTGTAGCCCTAAGTTCTTTGGGTGATAAGCAAGAATTGTTAACTTTTAGATCTAAGTTATCTACCTTAGAAGAGAAACTACGGCAATTCCATGCACTTTTGAGTAAAATTTTTAACTCTGCAATCTTGGCAGAACTGAGGGATAGGGTAGACCCCGAATTTAACTCGTTGAAAAATAAGTTCGAACAAAAAGTAAGTGAGTTCTCAGATATGTTGGATACTGACATACATCCTGAGGATAGCACTTCAAATGTAAGCACTAGGATGTCTAAGAGCTCGTCACGAATAATTGCACAAATTAACCTACAGCTAAGACGAGAGGAGCTCCAGATACAAGCCGAGGACAAAGCGAGAGCTGCTGAGGCCGCCGCCAGAGCTGAGGCCATACGAGCTGAGGCCGCCGCGAAAGCTGAGTTCATACGAGCTGAGGCTGCCGCGAGAGCTGAGGCCGAAGCCAGAGCTGCTGAGTTCGCACTCAAAGACGCTCAGTTGAGGGCTGAACAACGTAAAGAAGTAGTTTTAGCTGAATATCGTTCAGAGTTGGGCTCCCAGCGTAGTTCTAAGAAGGGCTCTTCTAGCCATTCCAGAAGTGAACATCAATCGCAGTTTAATTTACATAACCTTTTCCAGACGCCTGGTCAGTCCGTGAGTGGACCAGTGCAATCCACACGTTTTCCAGCTGTTTCAGGAAGTCTCGGGGCCGCGGCTAAGGGTGTTCCGAAGGCTGTAGAGCCAAGGCCTGCGAATTATAACCGATCTTCTCCCCCAGAGCGTACAGGTCACGGGGCCGCCATTAGCAGTAATGTTTTGCCCCCTTCACAGTTTTCTGCACCCCTAGTTTTTGATCGCCCAGCTACACGTAATTTGAGTGGTTGTGAGAGGCGTGTCGCGTCTACTGATTTTAACGTTTGTGAGGATCGTGATCGGGCTGTGCATGTGACTGAGCCCCCTCAGCCCCTTAAGGGATATAGCTTGTCTTCTCCCGCTAAATCGAGTTCTCAACAACAGGATTGCTTTTTTGAATACCAAAATAGTAGGACGTTTTTTGATAAGGCGGCCTTGATTGGTTACGATGGTAATAATATGCCATTTATCTTCTTTAAAAATCGTGTTACGGCCTTAATGGCAGCTTCGCCCTTTAATGGAACTCGTTTGACTTTGTTACAAGCAGCTTGTGTTAGAACAGCTGCGCAAACGATTGCTAATTTGGTTTCCGACACTCCTGGCTTGTCAGAAGAAGACAGGATAGAAATGTCGTTAGCTCGCTTGTCCCAGCGTTTTGGGGTTCGTGGAGGTCTTTTTGCCGAACCGGAAATTAGGAAGTATCGCTATGGTAGCAAATTGCAGTTATGGTAGCAAATTGACTTCGACCTCTTCCAGTGATTTGAAAGAGTTTAAAGATGAATTGTCGCAGTGTCTGCTTTACGCGCAAGCTTATGGTCAGCGTGACAAATTGGAAGGACGTTTTGTTTTGGATTTGGCTAAGCGACTCCCGTTTGACGCTAAGCAGCGTTATCTTGACTTTTTAGGTGATCAGTATGGTGGTACTGATGAGCCTACTTTTCAGAGTTTGTATGAATTTGTAGTACGGGAGGAAACGCGTAAGTCGACTGATTTTAGCATTATGCTAATGGGTGATTCTGGTGAGTCGCAGCATTTTAAAAAATTTGGCAAAGGAAAATTGCCTTCATGTCCGGTTGGGCAGACGTCGGTAAAACCCCATGATAATGTGATTTCAGGGAGTTCGCAGTACTCGACTGCTGTTGGCGCACCGCGCGGCGGTGTGGCCAGACGTAGAGACATACCGGCATGTATTTATTGTTCGTCACATGGTCAAGTTGAATATCGTTTTTTGTCTAATTGTAAAGAATTTTTGCGCTTGACACCTAAAGATCGGAGAGATGTCATTGTGAAAGCTGGCAAATGCTTGAATTGTTTGCACCAGCATATGGATAGGGATTGCGTTCATGCAAACAACTGTCGTAAGTGTGGCCCTAACAACGAGTGGAAACACTATTTTCTTCTGCATGATTTTTATGTGACGTCACGTGATTCTCTGGATTTGGTTGGGAAAGATGATGCTCGTGCCAGAGTTCCTGTGCGTAATGTTAAGATTGGAAATGTTAAAGCAGCCTTTAACCGCGTTACTGCTGCTCGTGTTTTGAATCCAATGACTGGCAAATCGAAGTTGGTGTATTGTCAGCATGATCCTGGTTCGCAGTTGACTTTTGTTTCGAGTGATTTGGTGTGCGAGCTTGGCGTTAAACCGTATGACAAAGCGTCGTTTAAAATGGATACTCTGACTGGTCAGAAACCTACTTGTGCTAACCTTGTTAAACTCAACATCCAGTCGTTAGAGACGGATGAACTGTTTTGTAATATAACTTCGGTGGTTAACCCAGTTTGGGCTGACGATGTTAAAACTTTACCACATAAGCAGGACTTAAGTGGTTTTCGTCATTTTCATGACGTGAATATGTTTCATTTGAATGATTGTAGTACTGTAGATGTACTGATTGGCAACGACAACGCTTATTTGATGTGGGCTAAAAAAGAGCGTGTTGGTGACAATCGTAGTGAACCGCATGCTTTACTCACTCCTCTCGGTTGGTTGGCTTGTGGTGGTAAGTCACCCTTAGATGAAAGCGTTGCTAATGTGTGCAGAGTGCAGACGTCTTTAGAGTCGGATGTAATCTCTAGCTTTCAGCGTAAAATTGAGTTTCGTGATATGGAAATAGCAGACCTGAATAAAGTCATTCAGAATTTGACCTTGCAAAATGAAACCTGTGAATTGTCTCGCAATGACGTTTTGGCTAGAGAACTTGTTGAACCGAATATTGAGTTGAAAGATGGTCGATTTGAGATACCTGTACCGTTGAAGGAAGATATTGATTTACCTAACAATTTTGTGCTGGTGTCAGATAGAGCTGCTGCTTTAAAGAAGAAGGCTTTAAAACAACCTGAACTTCGTGATTTCCTTACTGACACCACGAAAGATCTTAAATCTAATGGCTATATTGAGCGTGCTGGTGAAGCAGAAAATCTAAAGGGATTTGAATGGTATTTACCATACTTTGTGACGTCACAATTAAAAAGCGTATTGTTTACGATGGCAAGTCTGAATTTCGAGGAACTTGTGTTAATGATGTAATGTTTTCGGGTCCTGACTTGTTAAACCCTCTGGTAGATGTCTTGGCTAGATTTCGGCTTGGTAGATTTGGTCTCATGGCTGATGTGACTAAATGCTTCTTTCAAATAAAGTTACCTGAGTCGCAGAGGGATTTGTTTCGTATAATGTGGTTTGAATATGATGACCTTGAAAATGGTAGAATGGTACCCTTTCGTTTTTGTGTACACCCTTGGGGAATAAAGAGTAGCCCATATATCGCTTGCTTGGCCATAAAGAAAATGATCGAGCAGAATCCCAGCGGTGCTGGTGAACTAACTCTCTGCAATATTGCAAATAATATGTACATGGATGATTTTATATTTTCGGCTGATAGCTTAGAGGAAGCTCAGCAAATCACTCATGAATCAATTGCTTTGGTTGTTAGCCGTGGGTTTAAGCTTGTTAAGTGGAGTGCTAACAAGGAGGCTATGATTGTCTTGTCAAATTTGGATAATGAGGTGCTTTCACCTATGATTCGTGACATTGACTTTCAGACTGAAAATATGACTTTGCCATCAGCGAAGACATTGGGTTGTGTGTGGCAAACCGAGTCTGACGAGATGCGTATCGCATGTTCCTTAAAGCCCTTAGCTAAACACACGCGCAGAAGTATGCTCAGTCAGCTTGGACAAAATTTTGATCCGCTAGGCTTTGGAGCCCATTTTTTCTAAAAGCACGTCCGATACTTCAGCAATTGGCGATAGACAAGTTTGATTGGGACACCGAGGTCCCTGATAGCTTTGTAAAAGAGTGGGAGTCGTGGCTTCGCTCTTTGGACCTGCTTAAGGATTTTTCGTTACCGAGATGGTATTTTGCAAACTCTGGTGTGTGTAGTCCGGATGATGTTGTTTCTTATCAATTACATGGGTTTAGTGATGCTTCGAATCAGGCTTTCTCTTCTGTTGTTTACTTACGTAGACTGGTTAACGGAGTTCCTAGTGTGTCTTTCGTTTTGGGTAAATCTACCATTGTTGTAAAAAATAAGTTTTCTTGGCCGATAGCTAGGAAAGAGCTTGTTGCCGCTTTGAATACAACAAGACTCGTGAAGCAGGCCTACGAGGCATTGAAGATGCCCGGCTGCCTTAAGTATTTTTGGTGTGATTCTCGGACTGTGTTGCAGTGGGTTAAAAACCCTGATTTACGTTTGAATAAGTTTATCACGCGTCGAGTTGAGCATATTTTATTGTTGTCTGGAGCCCAGGTTTGGCGTTTTTGCCCTACCGATATGAACCCAGCTGATGTTGGCACAAGGCCAAATCTTATTACAAAGAAAGAATTTCGAGAGTTGTGGTTGAATGGTTCTAGTCTTCTCTATCAGTGTGAAGAAATTCCATCTGTAGAAAATGCCACTTCAGTACCTGTCCATAGCCTATATCTTCGTGACGAAGAGGAGTCGCTTGACGTCGGACAGGGTGGTCTTCACAGATTGATCGAGGCCGCACCTTCTTTGTATGTTATGAAAAAGAGAATCGCTTATTTGGTTGCTTTTGTTGAATATTTGTGCTGTAAAACGAGAAAGCGTAGCTTTGTGAAGCCAAAACTGGTTGCATCTTATCTTAACAGTGCTTTAGATTTGGCTGTGAAGTTTGCTCAGAAAAGCGTGTATGGCGATGTGGTGCGTTTAATGACCAAGCGATCGCCGGATGCCTTTGAGGAAGTGATAAAGCGGGGTAGTGTTGGCGCTTCGCAACGTGAGAAGGAACGCTTGAAAGAATTGCTTTCACTTAAAAAGTACAGACCTTGTGTAGATGATGCTGGTGTAATCCGCATTGAAGGGCGCGTAATTCTCCCGAGATCTCTCTAGAAGCAAAGCATCCGATCGTTTTTCCTTCGAAACACCCCTTCACTATAGGCTTGTTGTACAGTCGCATCATAATCGAAATGCGCACTATGGAGTACAGCACACTTTGTTGTCTACGCGACAGAAGTTTTGGATCGCTAATGGTAATGCCTCCGTGAAGAGGTATATTAATGACTGTGGTGTATGTGCGATTGAGAAAGCGCGGCCTATAAGGCAGCTGATGTCTGATTTACCTTTGTTTCGCACAACTGCGCATAGGAAACCCTTCTTTGATTGCGGCTTAGACTATCTTGGACCTTTAACCTTTGTTGAAGGTAAGAGCCACAAGAAAGCTTGGGGACTCTTGTTCACATGTATGGCATCTCGAGCTATTCATGTTGAGCCGGTTACGTCATTGTCGCTGAGTGATTTTATACTTGCCTTTACTAGGTTTACAGATTTACGTGGGCAGGTTAATGCTATCTATTCCAATAATGGAAGCACCTTTCAGGCGGCATCTAAGAAGTTACCCGAGTTGATAGAATCAGCTGAATTTCACAACGCCCTGAGACAGAGGGAGATAAACTGGGAATTTATACCTCCATATGCTCCGGCGCAAGGTGGCGCCTGGGAGGCAATGGTAAAACAATTTAAAATTGCATTTTTTCACATTTTAGACTGTTCGCTACGTAAGCCCAATTTTATTGAACTGCTTACGTACACAGGCAGTGCCGTTCGGATCGTGAACGAACGCCCTTTGGTACCTTTGAGTGACGACCCTAGGGATTTTACTGTCATCACCCCTGCCTCACTTTTGACCCCATACTTAGACCCATACTGTGCTGTTGGGAAATCACATGATCGTGACCAATTAAGAAGGGATTATCGGTTCAATTTGTCACTTTCTCTGCAGTTTTGGAGCAAATGGATAGATTTTTACTTGCTAGGTCTTCAGGGCCGGAAAAAATGGCTAAAAATGGCCGAGAATTTGGAGCCTGGTCAACTTGTAGTGGTGGGTTCTCTCCAAGACATTGGTAAACGTGGGAAGTATCAACTTGGGAGGGTGCATGAGATAGTTCCACAAATTAGGAAAGGGAAGCCTGTGGTTCGTAGAGCTAAAGTCGCCGTCTGCAACTATGATGAGAGTAGGCTACGGGAAAGTGAAAGTAGACTACGTGTTGAGGAATATTTCGTGCCTCGCCTCCGTAAAGAACACCTAAGTGTTAGGGTTTGAGCCTGGTTTTGTCTGCGGTGGCCGACACTTGTCTGAGCCCAGAACAGTCGGTTATTATCGCAACCATTGTATATAGCGTCATTTTAGCGTGTATCCATGGTACCAATTTCATGTATCGTCGTGTATTATTCGTATTGTTGTTCATTCTTTGCATGCCCTTTGTATTTACGTATTAACTTAAACGTGAGTGATTCAAACAATTTGTGTATCATGTGTTTTTATTCATTGGCTCACAATTGTCGTCAATTCTTTTTTAGTTATGCCATGTCAGACTGTCATAACTAGGGGCCGCTATGTTCCCGACAATTATTCACCAAATCAAACGTCATATAAAAACCGTTATGGTCTACTTAACCTAGCTGGCATCTTACGTCATGAAAATTGCTAGAAAATGTCCAAATATTGCACCATCGTTCGTAAGACCTGATGAAACATTGCATCATCGCCTTACAACACCTGTTTGAATTGCGTGACAATGTCTTTCATTATTGCGTCACAGTTACTGTGTACGTGAGTTTGAGATATCGCAAATTATTCTAGTCATTTGTAAAATGGTTGCTTGAAAGTTGGAGGCATATTTGACTGTTTGCTTAGTGCTTGCCAGCTGGACGAAAATTCCGTCTTTTATCTAAGTAGTTTGTATTGTAGTGACAAGTTTTTAGTGGTGTATCGCATTGCATTCCATTTTCGACAACCAGGTGGCTAATTTTACAGAAATACAATTTTGAATAGACGTTTCAAAGGAGTGTGTCTTTTTCGGTCATTACATACAGACGAACGGATTCGGGAATCTTATGTTACAATTTTCCCACGAAGAGATTATGGTTTACCGCTGTGACCAATTACATCAATGTATTTAAGTAAAGTTGTCATAAGAATGACGTTTTCTATTGACCACAGAGAAAAGGCATCTAAAAAATTTAAGCCCTTAATTGATACTTGGGGAAGGTCGGGTTAGTTGAGCCACTGGGTTAGTTAATCCACCCTTTTAATTCTTAAATGTGGTGAGGTAACCACATTTTATCATCACGTGATCTTAAAGTTTCTCATCGCGTGGTCTCCCATCTGGTTTGAGTTGACGATTGATATTGTATGTGGTAAAAAAAAAGGTAAAGGTGAGTCCCATACTTGATCCAAGCATCGGGGGATGAGAAGATAAGGTTCTCATTATACTAAGCCTTCGGCACTAACAAGAGTAGGGTGGCCAGTTCCTTTCTCTCGGCCGCCTTTACTTCAGCAACTACGCCCACCCAATTTATTACACCCTGGGTAGAGGTGAGCGGTGATTTTCAACAACCAGCTTAAGCCGGGAGTCGAACCAGTGGTGCTTGTATGTGGTGCTGTATGTGGTGGTGCTGAAGTTAAAAAGTTGTGTTTTGACCTTGGAAAGTATATAGGCGTATTAAAAATGGAGGTACGTCTAATAATATTTTTTTATACTTGGTTACTGAGACAGTTTCATTTAATTTGTTTGGTAGCTTACCAAACAAACCTAGTTCTAAATAAAAGCGGCATAATGTGCCATGAAGTTTTGCTGTAGTTTTAACATTTTCATGGCGGTATGGTTAAGGTGTTAGTTGAGCCTTTGCATTCGGTGTTGGTTGAGCCAGTGTAGAAAGGGGGTTATAATGCTTACGATACCTCCACACACCTTACATAGATTGCAGCCGTTAGATAAGTCTGTTTACGGTCCAATAAATAAATCACTTTGAACAGCATAAAACTCAACAAAGGCACGTAAACTTGGTCAAACTTTAAAGTGCCCCTGACAGGTTGGACCCAAGTATAGTAAATTTTCTAAGCATTTTCTAGCGCAAAATTATGCTTAGCGAACTTTTTAATCTTAACCTCGAAGCTCGACTGGTTAGGGCGAAATTCATTATTTCATTATTCATTATTTGATGTGTACATCGAGTTACGAGCGACTCTTGGAACAATTGTTAATCTGTTTTCATATATTGATATTATTACTTTAAACATAAACTAAGACTTGGAAAAGAAACGTGGTTAAAATTGTGTTCTCAAAAATATTAAATGAGGCTCAACTAACCCCAGTCTGTGGCTCAACTAACTCTTACCGTGGTGTTAGTTGAGGCATTTGACTACTAGTTTTTAAACACCTGTGGACCCGGTTGTTGTCATTCGATAAGGTTTGTACTTCCTGCAAATATTGTTTAATATACGCAGAAGGTAGAGCACTGTGAATGAAGAAATAAAAGCAACTCAAATAAAAAAAATTGCAGAAATGCAAAAAGTGGCTCAACTAACCCGACCTTCCCCCCGGTAATATTTTAAGATGAGTAGCCTACTATGGAAGTGTTGTAACATTGTAGGCTATCTCAAGAAAAACATAGTTGCCGCATGGTGATGTGAAAAAATTCGGACTCCTTATAGTCCAGGAGTTATACGAGTTTAATTACATTTTCATTAGGAAAATTAAGGAAGAACTTTTTAGATGTATTTTTGGGCGTAGAATCCAAAAATCGAGTGCTTACACGCCGAAAACTGGACATTTTTGAGATATTAGCAATTTTTAATGTTTGTGGGCTACTTCCGTTTTTTATTTACTAATTTTTTCCTTTAGCAATTTGTCACTAAATTAAGACAGCTTCTTAGTTGAAAAAGTGAAATTGGTCAAATTCTGCCAAGACCAAAGATTATCTGTCAAGGCTTTTGAGTAACTGTAACAGTTTTTGTGTTTTTCAAATATGAAACTGTAAAAAAAATACAATCTGAAATACAAGATTTAGTTAGATAATGTTAAAATTATCATTCTGACTTTCACTGTCATCTGAATCGTCAGATAAATTCGAATCCTCATAGTCACTGTCATTGTTATATTGGTCAACTTTAAGAGAATCTGGCAGCTGAGGGCCTTCAAACCAATTTGGCACTATCTTGCCGCTATTATTCTCTTTCCACCCATGGTCTAAGGGTGACTCTGTCACAGGCTTGAATTCATTTGCAAGTTTCCACATCCTTGCAATAAAATTTGCTCGCTTAATGTGCTGGATAAACGCTGCCCTGCAAGAAGGTATTGCTGTAGGTTTCAAACCTTATACTTTTTGCAGAGGCCGCTCACTATGTATTGGCGTAAACTTCGTTTCAAATATAACTCTGCGGGCTTCATTGACGTCACGAAGTTGCCTTTTCCCGTATGTTGCGCATACAAGCTCTTCGAGAGCAGCTTCCGTGGCAGAGCTAACACTGATGAAACTGCCTAACTCTGCCAGTGCTTGAAGGAGTTGAGGGTACTTTAATGCAATTAAGAGTGGTCTAGTTTTCCCTTTTCCAAAGAAACAGGAATCGTAATCACACCTTGTGATGGCATGGTATCCTGGCAAAGCTGTACAGAATAAGCCATTAATTTCACTGAGCTCCCCCATCATGCTTCTGATGTTAACAATACGCCGAGTATTGTTGTAAGCATGACCCATTTCTAATAAAACTTATGTTTGCAGATCCACATCACTGCAATAATGCAAGAGAATGATCATTACATCTCTGTCATTACAACGCACATTCATTCGCAGAGGATTGTTACTACTTTTGTAAAGCTGAAAGATGTGATGCACCATCCTTGTGTCCGTTTCAATGTGTTCGCAGTCATATAAACAGCAGTTCTGTCTCATTATAAGATTGTTACTTTGCACACTAAATTCATAGCACTTTTTTCCCTTTGCCAAAACTACCTTCTTGTTCCCGATTACTTCAGCATAGGCATTTGACTGCCACTCATAAAACAAGAAAGCAAGGAAAGAATCTTTGAACTGTGATGAGGATAGGCACTTTGAAAAGTCTTTAGGTCTTTTTTGGCTAGGACCAGTCATGCTGACGACAGTGTCGGTGTCCCCCCGAATTTCATGAGCCGAATCTTTGATTGTGTTCTGAGTAGTCTATAATCGTCACATATAAAGTGCACTTCTTCGCTAGTAGGCTTTACAAACCATAGTTAAGAGAGCTTTGGAAATTCCACCATAAGTAGAAGGAAGGTTCGTAATCATTCTGATCAAGAACATGCCATTAAAAATACTCACATCGCTTCCCGTATTCAATGGTTCATTAGCTGCCGTCGCAAGTGATTCAAGATGATTAGCCAACTTGGACTTGTTGGTTGTGGTCATACTTCCATCTACATTGCATAGACTAAGGGGAACTACTGACTGGATGAGACAGGACTTTTCTTAAGTCAAGCTTTTTTTGGCAGGACAAGTAAAGAAGTCTGCCAAACATGTCTCTGGAACATTTCAGCTCTACCACTTGCTTATCTTTTGTGGTGACGAAAATCTTTTCTGCATTGCTAGCAAAATTTCTAACTTTCCTTCTCTTGATGGGCTTTTCAATTCGAGCTGGATCTTCTTTTATTTCATCAAGGAACTCCTGTTGCTATTCAGAACCTTTGCTAATTGTGTTCAAGAGATCATTTCTGATCTCATCTTGAGCTGGTCTTCCAGACGATAGCTTGATCAAGTGATTGCTTTGTTCAACATGTTGAATGGATTCATGGTCGAATCGATAGTTTCACCAATCTTCATGAAATCAGCATGGTTTCTTTTTATTCCGTAAGGTTTTGATTCCTAGTAAACAGTTTCATAATCTTTCATACCAGCCTTCCCCATCGCATAATTTATCACTTGACTTTTTATATACCTCGTGACACTCCATCTTCGTTGGGAAGGAAAACTCTGGGTGAATGCACTTATGCCGGTCATCCTGGATGCAGCATCCACATTCACAGCCATCGCCACTGCTTGATCAACAGGTAATCTAGAGAAAAATGTCCAGACAACCTCACAGAGAAGGCTCCTTTCTCCAGCTGATCACGTATGCCAGGGTGTGTGTACTGTGTAGTCCATGTTCAACAGTTTCAGGAAGTACAATAGCATGTGTCTGGAATAGTTAGGTTTGTTGCATGCAAAAAACACAGGGATTATTGTTTTCAGAGCATAAGTGAAGAGCTCAATATCATTCTTCTTTACAGCTCTGTTCATAAGTAAAAATTGCTGTACAAGATTGATGTAAAGAATCCAGAACTGGGCTGTACCGCCATGGTTGCCGTTCGGTGTGTCGTCACAGAACTTCTCATAATCATTCATAAGACCTTTCATCATCATTGTCAGCCATTGTTGTTCCACTGCAGGATGAAGGCCTTCCCCATATCTTGTCCGGTGTTTGTCGAATTGGTAGAGTTCGTCTCGCCATCTTGTTTTCTGTTTCCCTCTTTTGCGTTTATTGTCAAGCGGTATCCAGTTAGTAGCTCTTCTTGTCCACCTGTTGTCAGTTGTTTGCATGATATGTCCTGCCCAATTCCACTTTAAACTTTTTATTGTTTGAATGATATCTTTGATTTGTGACATTGTGACTTTGATTTGTGACAAGACCTTTGAAGGCATCTGATTTCTCTACATCTTCAATATGTATACTGTTTCGAAGCATTGCTGTGATGATAGCATGTCTATTCCCATTGTCCTTCATCTGCTCTAAGAACGACTCTACATGTTTTTTTTTCCTGAACGCAGTGGCAAGTAAAACATGCAATCGTTTACACCCGTTATAATGCTTTCCTGATAAGAAGCCGCTAATTGACCTATAAGGAGCTAGTACTTCCGATTAAGTAAGGATGTATGGACCTCCAGATGGCTCCATCAGGTAACCCAAGCAACCAAAGTATCTGAATATGATGTGGAACGGTTCATAGTGGATGAATAACCTATCAAGTCTGGGAGCCAGAATATTCTGAATTTGGGCAGCAGGCTTTGCAATACCAAGGCCATACGTAACATTCATGTAATGTTCCTTGCATTCATCCGCTACTTTCAAGCTTGTTTTCATAGTATCAAGAACTACATCCTTGTAGGTGGTGTCCCTATATTTGGCATGTATGCAACTGTCTGGCGAGGCAGGGGATCTTTTGTAAGCTGAGCATTTAATCCTGACCACATAGGCGTGTCTTTACAGCCAGCAAAGGCGATTGACCAAATCACATCCCTTTTTGTCACATTTTGTAGATTTTCAGGAGAAGTTTTGAAAGGCATATCGAAAGTTTTGAAATTGGTAGAAACTTTCTTTGGCTTTTTTCTTACAGGCTCCAGCTCAATATGAGGGATTGCAAGACTGCTTTTTCTAATCCAAGACAAACCAGAATTGCTACTATCACTCTGTGATGGGCCTTGTTCTTTTGATCCATCTAACTCTGTTGTCATATTGTGGAAGCATATTCCTTGTGTATCATGGAGGGTGCCACTGCCTGAAAGCGTATCTTTATTCTGATCACAATTGTCCCAAGCAATTGCAATTGCTAAACCTTTTTTCTCCAATTATTCCTTCTGGAGAAGCTTTTTCCTTCTCCAAAGCCTGTAGAGCAATTTCTGTTTCATACTCCTCACGCAAAGTGTAGCCTAAGCAGTGTCCAAAATGGTTAAGAAGTTCAATGACTTTTTTGGAGCCCGTCAACGACTTCAGAGTCATCCCTAACAGCAGATGCTTTGCAGGTTTGATTCTCCCATATGTAGCTTTGTAAACATCGTCTTCAGCGGATGACCTTGCATATCTTTCACAGCGCTCAGTCATGGTATCTTGGCCACCATACATATATTTGTAGAACTGCACAAGGTCTTCAGGTGGTTGTATTTTACCATCATTCAACAGATCCGCTGTTATAGGTGGCTTTAACTGCTTTACCTAAGACATTTTAATCTTATTTCTGAGAATCATGGCAGCAGCTTTGATGATGTCCTGCTTTGAGTAGTATTTGTGGGCAGTAATAATTATTCCTTTTTTTCTGCTTTGTTTATCTGTTTTAATATTAGACCCAAAATACCTTTTCAGTACCCAAAACACCCAAAATTGGACCCAAAATACCTTTCAAAATACACACAGAAATTGTGCTTTGAAACTTAGATTTGCGATTCATTCTTCAGAGAGAAATTCAAGATACTTTTTTGATATGTTTGTGAGCGTCTCACTCTTGTCCTTCTTTAGAAATTCTATCTAAATGTAAATTTCCAGCCCAAATTTCTAGGAAAACTAGCCTAAAAGTAGCCCAATCGTTAAACGTAATGAAACAAGCACAAACGTAACCCAACTTTAGAAAAATTGTGCAAAGTGAAGTCATCAAAACTGAAAATTGTGAAGTAACAATAATATTTATTCTATGAAAGTTGGTTCGAATTGAAAAGAAACAACCAGATCACAAACCATCACAACTAAAATTTTGCTGCGACCAGGAAACAAAACTACCCGAACTCCGTGGGAAAACAGAGGAACTAGCTACTTTGGTTTTGAGCCATGTATTCAAATGCAGCCGCTATCCAACGATCGCGAATCTCTCCTGAGCTACCAAGCAATGACGTCATTCTCTTGCTAGCCCAAAAAATGCAAATATCTCAAAAACGTCCAGTTTTCGGCTTGTAAGCACTCGATTTTTAGATTCTACGTCCAAAAATACATCTAAAAAAGTCATCGTTAAAATTCCCAATGAAAATGTAATTAAAGCCATGTAACTCCTGCTCTTAGATTGGCAATTATTGAAAAACGAATAGGTCATAATGGTTGTATAATTCAATGAAAACTGACGTTATATCGTTGACTGATAAGTTATTGATTTAACGAAAACAAACCACAGGTGCAAACACAGATGCGACAGAGGCAAAAACAATTCCAATCAAAGAAAAACAGGTGGCTTTTTTAGTACAGTAGACTTGCAAAAGAGACAAAAGCCAAATATTAACAAACGAGTCACAAAATGAATGCAGAGGGCTTAAATAAGAAATTTGGCAGTAACAACTACGACAGATTGAAGTTAGCTCTGTTAAAGCGATACAATTTTACCGAGCATGGATACCGTCAAAGATTCCGTGAGGCAAAGCCTGAACGACACGAAAGCCCAGGTCAATTTATTGAACGTTTAAGAAACCTTTTGTTAAAATGGTTTGAACTTTCGGGGGCCGAGCAATCATTGGACGGATTGGAAAACCTTATAGTTAAAGAACAATTCACAGATTCTTGTTCAAAAGATCTGTCAGTTTATTTAATGGAGAGAAGTCCAAAGACTCTAGAAGACATAGCCAGTGTGGCGGAACAATATTTAGTTGCCCATGATGAGAAGTTGTCGACCGAAGAGACGTTGTCATTCGACAAAGGCGAGGAACAAACAAATAATTTTAAAGGAGGTGCGGTTCCAAGAGAAGTACGTTGTTTTAATTGTAATGGCTTAGGTCATAAGGCTGTTAACTGCCGGAAGAAGACTAACAAGAATCATCATGAATCGAGAAAGTGGTGCAATCGTTGCAATAGGCAAGGACACGAAGCGAAAGAATGCAAGGACAAGTCGTTTTCCCTATCCAATCAGTCTGGAAAAGATAAAGACACGGACGTTTATCGATGCGGTTGTGCGTTAATGATTCCTGAACCCACGCTTGGGAATGAGAGATCGGATGAAGATGATCAGTTGGAGAGGAAAACGGGAAAGAAGACAAAAGAAGATGCTTACGAAGAAATAATACCTGTGGCGGCAGCTTTCCACCTACACAATCGGGAAGCTGATCGTGAGCTACATGTCCACAACAACGGAAAACCTCTGTCCTTCTGCCCCGAGCCAAGGTATCTTGGGGTGACATTAGACAGATCGCTCACATACCGCCACCATTTGGTGTCACTGCGCAAGAAACTGACATCCCGCGCTGCATTACTGAAGCGCCTGGCAGGCTCTAGCTGGGGGGCGAGGGCTGACACTTTGCGAATAGCAGCCTTAGCCCTTGTCTACTCTTCAGCAGAGTACTGTGCACCTGTCTGGTGCCGCAGTGCTCACTGCCACAACATCGACACTGCCATAAACAGCGCCCTGCGCACAGTGACCGGATGCCTG
Source organism: Aplidium turbinatum (assembly GCF_918807975.1). Lineage (NCBI taxonomy): Eukaryota > Metazoa > Chordata > Ascidiacea > Aplousobranchia > Polyclinidae > Aplidium > Aplidium turbinatum. The sequence goes on from NC_137486.1 coordinate 1,303,930, forward strand.
CGTCCCACACCATTGGACATTTGGACAATCTCCCCATTCTCGCTGGCATCCAACCTGCTGAGCTTCGTCGCGAAGAAGCCACTCTGTCCCTCGGTCGACGGGCACTGGAGCCTAATCATCTTCTCCACCACAAGATCTCTGCCTTCCCAAACGGGCACCCCCGCCGACTGAAATCAAGACACCCATTCGTGCCAGCCGCTCGGCTTCTGATCAACGAAGCTGACGAACAAGACATCTCTGCGGCTACTTGGGCGGACCATAAATGGCATTCTGAATGGAGGTCAAGCACCACCAGACTCCATTCATTCATCCCCGACGCCGACACACGCCCCATCGGCCTGACACTACAGAGACAGGCATGGGTGCGCCTCAACCGTCTCCGTACGGGCGTCGGGCTTTTCCACTCAGCCATGCACCAATGGGGAATGGCTTCTTCCTCCTCCTGTGAATGTGGTGCCGAGGAACAGACCGCAGACCACATCATCAATGACTGTACCATCTTCAAGCCACCTAACGGAGTGGAAGGTCTGCGCGTCATGGATGATGAAACTAAAGACTGGCTGTTCTCTAGCAGCCTTCCAGTGTAGTCCGGGAACATCGTGAATCTGGGGTGGTAAAAGGATAGACCCTCGGCCCCAGAAGCTCAGACGACGACGACGACGACCTGCCAGTAGTGAATGGAACGGTTGGAAACAAAAAGGTAAAAGTTTTACGCGATTCTGGTTCTACGGGTATCATGGTGAGGAGAGATTTGGTTAAAGAAAGTCAGTTAACGGAAAAACTGGAATTGTGATGTCGATAAATAATACTTCAATCCAAGGACCGTTAGCGAGGATATATATCGAAACTCCGTATTGTAGTGGGACTGTGAAAACATTATGTTTACAAAATCCTTTAGTTGATCTTATAATTGGAAATGTTATTGAGAGAGATTCGGAAGTTACTTGTTATTCTTGTGGCAAGAATGGTCACTTTGCTCGAGATTGTTCTGCAGATAATCAGCGACAATCTCACGATCACGGATACTACAAGCGCAAAGAACCGAGGAGAGGAGGACAGGCGACGACCATTTGGAGTTTGTTATAGATGCGGTAGACGCGGACACTTCGCCAGGGAGTGCGTTGCTGACGGCGGACATTCGGAAAACAGACGTTGCCGTGACAACCATTGCTACCGATGTGGAGAGATTGGACACATAGCCAAGAGCTGCCCTTTTGATGAAAAGGCTTGCTATAACTGTCACAGAGAAGGTCATCTGGCCAAGGACTGTCCAGAGAGGAAGTGTTTTCGATGTAAGAAGATGAGTCATCTTGCGCGCCGATGCACTGAGGTTGTTGAGGACGTTGGAAACTTTCGCAGAAAACGTAATTATTGTTTTGAGAAACGCTGTCATTGGTAGATCATGCAACGATGGACTAATGAATCGTTGGAGATAACTAATGAGAACTATTTTATTGAGTAACTAATTGTTTTGTAATGTGTTTTGTAACCTTTAAATGAGAAATCTGTATTATGTAACGCATTTCCAGAATCGTCTGTAAGCATGCAAATCTGGAATGTTCTGTTGTTTTTCATAATTGCTGAGCGTCGTTTGTCATGACGTCATAAGGATGTTTACAGTAGATGTCCGATTGTGAAATATTTATTATGTAACAATCTTCTACCCTACGTGACATTCTTTAAACTTCTTTGAGCTTCTGTTGTTTAGGCTACATTTAAATGCTGCATGATAGAACAATGGTTTTTTATGATGTAACCTTACGTAACCTTCTTGAAGTTACTGGACTGAACAACCAACTATAAATAGTGGTGTAATTTGTGTAATGATTTTTATTATTGTTGAGATCATTATTATGAGTTGATTATGAGAGTTGTGTTATGAGTTGTGGATTGGTAGTTGGTGCAGAAATTATTGTGATTTGAGACTTGAAGTAATTGAATACAAGTAGGCTAGATGAGAATTGGTGCTGATATAAATTGTGTTCGAAATTAGAGTTAGAAGAGAAGCTGTTCGTTAAAGTCCTTTAAGAGTTTTCATTATCATTTTACCGGTAGAACTATCCGAGGGGAACACTCTTGATGCGTTAGCTCATCACGTAAAGCAAGGTAGGCTGTAGGAAAAGAAAACCCCTGAAAGAAATCCTACCATGGTAGTCACTTTAAAATAGGACAAGTTTCCGTGCGAACCCGGTACCACCATTGCGCCGTGGCGCATGGGTTAAGAAAGGTAGGACAATTTTCCTTATAAACTCAATTGATTACAGTCATTAGGATCCTTCTTGCACTCAGTTCAGTTGCAGAAGAAAAAAGAACATTAGCAGAGGGTGGGAATCGAACCCACGCAATCGAAATGACTATTCCCTTGCCCTAAGCTTTACCCATTAGGCCACGTTGCTTGTGGCGATACATTCACTTAATTTTCTTTGTATCAAAATTCATTCGAGTAGATCTGTCAGAATATCACGTGCTGAGTCGCATGACTGAAATCAGCTGATTCGCAAGGAAAACTGTCCTATGTCAAAGCGCCTACCTCAGGGGCGTTGACAGGGGGGGTCTAGGTGGTACTTTTGGACCCGGGCCCGGAATATTTAGGGGGCCCGGATTTAAAAGATTCCCCGCAACTCCAAACATTATCAAGGTCTTAAAAAAATCAGATGTAATGGAATTACCATCAGAGGTTAAAACAGACACTTCAACCGTCAGATGTAAAGTAGCCTACCGCAGGCTACCGGGCCCCCTTCAGAGTATAGTGATATCCCTAACCACGATTTTTTTTTTCATAAACACGAAATATTTTTCTTTACTTTCTCTTTAATTCTGAATATACTGTATATATTTTTTGGTGGTAATCGCTTCTAGCCACTTGTGTTTACTTTACAAAAATTAGTTTCAGCCGAAAACTCCTACAATTTTAAACATGCCGACGAAGATCGTGATTGAGAGCAAGGATATCGCGATTTACGAAAAAATTTAATGCCGTTGAAAATGATATTCCTCTTAATTTTCTATTTTGAACGGCATGTGTCATCCTCATTTTAACAGCACATCAATAAACGTTTGTACACAACCATTATTTTCATAACATTGTCGATGAAGGGGGTCAGAAAATAAATTAGTACCGGGCCCGAGAAATCCTGTCAACGGCCCTGGCCTACCTCCTACCTCGGGCAAAGCCATTTCAGAACGCAACGCACCAGGTCTTGCAATTAAAACAGCGTAGAAATATAAACAATTTGTTGATGACTTTTTTCTTTTCAAGTCACGTAGATAATAGGCGGTAGTCAGTTAAATGCGTCCCGATCAGTCGTAATCGTAAACGTATTAGTCCAGTCGCTGAATGATTTGACCGGGAAAAAAATAATATTAAGCTGAAAATTTGTCAGGTGGTTCGATTGGTGATGTGGAGTCACCAAAAAAGCCCCATGATTCCTCTTTGGGAATAGTGAGTTTTGGCCACTTTTCCATAATGGCAGCAGGTCCAGGCCAAAAATTCGAAATCGTCTAAAATTGATCTTTTATACCTCCAAAGGTAATTTAATGCTGAATCGCTTTCACATACGAACTATGGTAAAAAAATACACACATTTGAAGTTATTATAAGACTTGTTACTCAATGCAACAAACAGTGTACCAGCCTCATTTTTTAATCTTACCTATGATTAAAAAATGAGGCTGGTAATCTGGTAGGCTACACTACTTGTTGCATTGAGTAACAAGTCTTATAGTAATGATACGAGACAATCAACCACTTCAAGTGGACAGTATGCTGGGTCAGTTCATAAAAACAGAAAAGTTTTATTAGTCACATTTATTAGTCACAAGTTATTAGTCATTAAATATGGACCATAAGGCGGAATCCACCATTAGGCTTTAGCGTGATAGATTTTTGTGAGCAGTGACATGCAATGAATAATTCCATGGTTAAGCGAGAGCTTACGAAAAAGCATACAATTTTCCTTCCGAAGTTACTCCTCAAACTGATTTAGGAAAACTCAATATATAAACATCAAGTCTCCATAAAAGTGGAAAATTAAAACCAATTGCAGAGTGTAGAAATTCAAAAGTTACTGAATCTATAATATATTTGGAATATTGAACCATAGGCATACGAAGCCGAGTAACGTGATCAAGTTCAATTGTGTTCAAGTAACGTGATCAATCCGCCCCGATAGCTCAATTGGTTAGCGCGTCACTTCTGGAACGAAGAAACTTCAAGATCAAGCGGCGCTGGTTCGACTCTCGGGGTGTGCGCTTGAGCAACGCACGTTAAGGACTGCTCTCCATTCAGCGGCATCTAATGGATGGAATAGTTTGCCGGCAACAAGACTTCAACAATCGGAAACTTCACTCTGTCAATCTCGGTGACCGGGCTTGCGTCAGTGATCCGAAGCCTCTACAAGTATGCGAAACTGCCAGGATTAAGCTCTGCAAGAAGCTTTCCCAGTCCGAGGATAAAGATTCAAGCAATCAAGTTTTTCATCTTTAAGTTTATTACATATAGAAACACAAAACTACGCAACAAATTAAGTATCGAACGTTTTCGACATCACAAGATGTCCTCTTCAGGGATAATATACATACAACTTAACTACATCTGAATAAAATGCAATGGTTTATTAAATCTATAAACAGGAAAAAACAAAAACTGCACAGTACTTCTGACTAGCTCAAACTCAACGATAGGCTCCACGAGAATCAAAGGTAACTGCAATAAAAGGTGTTAAACAGATCACATGATAAGGTAGAAAGGCAAGGTGCGAAAAAACTAATTTTAAAATACAGAGAGCAAGAAAGACGAGCCGTAAGCATACAATTGTCTGTTCAAAAGTGGATTGTGACGTTTTATGTACAAGGCTTCCAAGATCTTAGTTTGATACTCAGACCTGCCTCTGGACATGATCTCAAATTGCTTGATAGAAACGTTATTTTGGCATTCTGTACATGAGAAAATGTGATCTTCAATTGCGCTTTTTTGTACAGAATTCAAATTCAGGTGTTCCCCATCTCTAGTCGATAAATGTCGAAAACGTTCGATACTTAACTTGTTGCGTAGTTTTGTGTTTCTATATGTAATAAACTTGAAGATGTTAAACTTGATCACGTTACTCGGCTTCGTATGCCTATGGTTCAACAAGACAAACTCTCTACCGAAGCTCTATCATTTGGAATATTTTATCCTAAATTGAAGCGGTGGGATGGCGCAACGGCGTTGGCTTTCCAGGCGTTGGCTTTCCAATTATGCAAACCTGGTTCGACTCCCGGCTTATGCTGGTTGTTGACAAACACCGCTCACCTCTGCCCAGGCTGTAATAAATTGGGTGGGTGTAGTTGCTGAAGGAAAGGCCGCCGAGAAAAAGCACCTGGCCACCCTACTCTCGTTAGTGCCAAAGGCTTAGTATAATGAGAACCTTATCTTTTCATCCCCGATGCTTGAATCAAGTATGGGACCCACCTTTTTTTATCCTAAATTATTCTCAAACCAATATTGACATATTTTTGATATTACAATACACCACACTGAAACAACGTTGACCGGTAAATAGCAAAATTGTAGAAACTATGCAAAAAAATGTGAAAATCAAGATTTTACATTTTGGGACATTCCAAAAAAAACACTGACCTAAATAGTAAAAGATCACTTTTCACTTATAACAAATTTAAGTTCATATATTTTTTTTTAAATCTTGTAACCAATGTCCAAGTACTAGCATTTCCATATTTTACATTAGAATAAACCAAAGATATTCCGTCCATCATCGTTATCATCATCACTTGATTCGTAAACTTCGAGTATCTAAATTTAATAACATTGATCTTAAGATATAAAATATCTGATCTGACTGCATGTCACCTGACATAATCATTCTTTATTACAAAAATACATGGAAAATCAGCAGAGCCCTATTGGCATATGCATTTCGCTCTAACTGTAGACTATAGAGCATCATTAGTGCCTTATTCAAATAGAAAGATTCTATCTGAATAAGGCACTAATGATGTTCTACAGCAGTGTTTCTCAACCTTTTTTGGCCCAACGCCCCCTTCATGAACTGGCAAAATTTTACCGCCCCCCCCCCCCCCCAACAAAAACGATTAATTACGAAAAGCGAAAATAAAACAGTTAATACTACAAAAAGTTCTCAATGCCAAGCAAAAAGCCAAGCAGAGCTATATAATTAGGCTACATCAAATATTGGCTACAGTTACCAGTCTCTAAAACCCTTACAGCCTGTTTTACCCTAAAAGGGAATCATCAGAAGGTCCTTATTCTAATAGAAATATTAAAATAAGGACCTTTTGATGATCCCCCTTTTAGGGTGAAACAGGCTGTAAAGGTTTTAAAGACTGGTAACTATATTTGATGAAAAGCAAATATATATTTGCGAGCATGAAAACACTATAGGCCTACTGATAGTCTGGTGTGAACCTTGGGCTTGGTGAGAAAGTGCCAGTTTCTTCACATCCGGTGTAAAGCCAGTGAGAAACATTCCAAGATCACCTCTTATGGATATGTTAAGTGGGTTTTGCTGTTTGGTATGTAGCAGAACAACACAGCTGAATCCCTTTTCCACCAAATGCTACCACGACGATACCAGCTCTTTGACGAAATCGTTACGCTGGGCGGTAGATGGGTTAAACCAGAATGCCCATTAATAATCAAAACGCCCCCCTTAAGCCGAGGTAATCGTACCGCCCCCTGCAAAATCAAAACGCCCCCTGGGGGGCGGTACCGCCCCCGTTGAGAACCACTGCTCTACAGTTAGAGCGAAATGCATATGCCAATAGGACTCTGCTGATTTTCCATGTATTTTTGTAATGAAGAATGATTAAGTGATACGTGATGGAGAATCGTTGGCCTGCTGCTTCTTAGTCAGGAGATCCCCTAGACCTAGACTATCCTTAATGGAAATCAATATAATTTATGTATCACCTGACATATAAACAGTTAAAGTCACTCTATACAACTAACATGATGGTCACATGACTTGCTTCTGTTGTAGTGAATTATGACGTTTTATACTTAGATTCATCTTTATTTACTAAAAGCTTGATTGTCCTGAAATACATTGTTGGAAAACATTGAAAACATTCACGATGAGTGATAGAAACGTGACTCTCACAGTTGAAAGTTTCCCCTGTCATAACCAGGCTGTGGAACGCCATGTTAAGCTTGTGACAGAGGCTTCAGGCTCCGTTTGTGGAGAAGATAACAGAGATGGTTTCATCAGGGCTCGATTAGAGAGCAGGCGCAAAATGCCAAAGTTTGACAGCAAGGCTGATTTCAAAGTTTAGAATTTCAGTGAAGGTTACATTAAACAGGTCATTCTGGGGTGAAATTCATATCCCTTGGACTTCCCAGAATGCCCTTGGGCGACAAACGTATTCCATCCCCGGTTTGTCCCCTAAAAGGTTCACATGTAGGACTGCCTCCACGTGACATGAACTGGAAACCGTTAATTCTACGGGCTTAACAGCTGAACGTCCTATCCTACTCTGTTGCAATTATTGAAGGTATTTTTAATTTCTAGATGAATACTAGGCCTACCTACTAAATAAAGCTTCCATCTGTATTTACTATTACCAAGAGGAACAATCGTACCCACGACAGAAGACAGCATAACCATATAACTGTCAAACGTAGGAGCAAATCGAAAAAGAAGTGTGTAACGTGTAGGGACAGTAGTAACGTGGTTAGGAAATGTGAAAAACTGAATTTGGCGGCCATATTGGATTTGGTGACGTCATAATTTGCTCACGCTGTCATCATATGTATTTCTAGTGTTTTATGACATGAACGAGGAAAGCTTGTTGAAATATGATGAAAATTGGGCAAGTATTGGCAAAGTTATGGTGAATTTATTGTATTTTCAAGCAAAGTTGGCGGCCATCTTTGATTTGTGGATTGAGTTTCATCAAGACATTACTTTTTTTTTTTCACAAATGTGTTTTTCATAAACAAAAGCAATTTTTTAGGGGCTATGTTTTTGAATTTCGCAAAAAAGTTATTTTCACTCCACCCTACTGTATATAGTTGTTTGGTATAATTAGCTCACTGGACGTTTATTAAATGCTCGTGTTTTTGATTTTTCTTTTTTTGTATTGGTTTTGAGGTTCAGTCGTCCCCGCATGGCTTCATCAACTGTCACACCTCCAGTTGCTTTAGGTATGTGGAGCCAACTGATTCTTTCAACTAATTCATCTATTTTATACTGTTAGGTTTGGTGGCCGTGCTTAACTTTACTTTCATCGACGTATGCTTTAAATTTACATCGCATGCACGTTTTAAACTTCTGTGGTTTTGCCGCTGTTTCCTTTTGTTGGTTTGTTCCCGCAAACTATTAGTAACTTTATCATTGCTGTTATTTTCCGACAAAAAAAAATAAAAGAATTGAAAATTAAATTGAACTTAATAACATTGAATTGCATAATTCAAAATTAATGAAGAAATGAAATAGATAGCCTACATAATTTCAAACGTTTTCGGCAAAACTTTCTGCCCTCTTCAGGAAAATATCTTAATTCATCTAAACAAATTTTTGGACTCGAAATTTAAACCTTATATTCCTAATAAATGTATGCTCGACTCTACCAACAACTTCTTAGAAAATGTAAATAACTTTCCGTGCCACAAAAATCAATTGATGGTGAGTTTTGATGTGTCTTCTTTGTTTGGGGAGACTGGGGTTAGTTGGAAAGTTTTTCTTTTAAAGTGAAATTTAAAACAACTGGTGCATAACCTGACAACTTGAAGCGGCTTAAATTATCACCTATGGTATCCTGTATCTTACAACCAAAAATAAGTATTGAGTCAATTCAGCTTTTAATGGAAATTTAAAATAAACAAACATACAATTGATTTTCCAACTAACCCCGTGTCTGGGGTTAGTTGGAAAACATCATGGGGTTAGTTGGAAAACGTCATGAGGTTAACATTTACATGTCGTTGTAAGCAAATAAATTACTTTCTTTCAAGTAAAAAAGCAATAAATTCAACAACCAATTACTTGAAACCAGGGTTTCTCATCCTGGAGGCCATGGACTTTAGTAGGCCATGAGCCTTTTTCAAGGGCGCCATTGAAAAAAAATATTTTTTTTAATTTATTATCTCTATGTCCTTTGTACTTTCCAAGTTATTCAAAGTTCAAACTAAAACCTTACAATGTGCTAAAAACAAGTATATTAGAGCATATACTACTTTCAAAAGCACAATTTAAAACTTCAAAAGTATTCAAAACATTTTCCAACTAACCCCATCTACAATTTTCCAACTAGCCCCATCAGGACATGACTAACAATTTTCCTAAAATATTCAAGCATGGTTCATTTGACCAAAATTTATTTATTTCTCAGTAGCCTATTGTGGAACAACTACAGCTAACACACACCAAAAAACGTGTGTCTATCTTTAACGCCATGGACGCATAAGATGTTTCCCAAAGAGCCAAAAATTTTACTTCATAGCTAAAAAAATAAAAAATGTTCACCCAAGCAGGCATACCTGGACTCAGCAAATCGAAACTAACATGGATTGTGTGTTTTGACAAACTACATCACATGGTGGCAGTAAATATTTAAAAAAGTTTTCGGGAGTTGCAAAAATGCTGATTTTTCAACTAACCCCGCTTTCCAACTAACCCCAGTCTCCCCTACCGTTGGTTGAAACCATAAATATCATTGCTGATTACATTTTTTCGGATTCCCAACCTAATCACCCTCCTATCAAGAAAGAAATTTTCATTAAACTCCTCACGTTAGCCACACAAGGCATGTTTTTTGTACACAAATAATTTATACAAACAAATCGATGGCGTAGCAATGGGGTCTTCATTAGGCCCTACCATCGCTAATTTTTTCCTAGCACATATTGAAACAAAAATTCTTGAATAGTTTAAAGATTTCCATCCGAAACTTTATCTTAGGTATGTAGGCTAGATGATATTTTTGCTGTTTTTGATGATGAAGATTCGTGCTCAACTTTTCTAAAATGTGCTAAATTCCCAACATAAAAACATAAAATTCACAGTGGAAAAAGCTAGAGAAACTATACCATTCTTGGATGTTGAACTAAAGATTAACGAAAGTACTTTTGACGCATGGGTTTGGCGAAAACCTAGTAACACTGGATTATTATTAAATTTCAACGCAGAGTGTCCTATGAAATGGAAATTTGGGTTGGTGTTAGGTTTGCTTAATCGTGCTCGTTCTATCTGCTCAAACCAATACCACTACATGAATGAAATCGCCAAAATTAAATCTAGGCTATATGTTATGTGCGAATGGATATCCCGGACAGTTTTTTGATAAGGTTTTACAACGTTTCAATTCAGGCTCTTCACCGAATACTGACGTCATAAATTTCCAGAACTCTATATCCATACCTTTCCTAGGAAAGGAATCTCTCGTATACGCTAAAAAACTAGGGACAGTAGAATATCGGGACGACTCACTTTGCTGATTTTTCTTGCGACATGGACAGCTGGAGGGTTACTTAGAAGTTCAAAAATTAGAAGAACTGCAAAGCGTTTTCTTTGCTTTTAGGTAAATTCATTCTCATAAAATGAATTGCTCTATTTGGTTAAAAGTTTTGGATGCTAGAAAATCTGCAAAACCATACTGCAGCAGTGTGAGGCTACTTACCGTTACCGGTGTTGCATGAAGTCTACCCCTGCATTATCATAACTTGAATACTATTAAATAAACATGATATCACACATTTGTTTTGTTGATACACACTTTGTACACACTTGGGCAGGTCATATCTGTTCCAGACAATTGTTCACCTAATCAAACGTCATAAAAAAACCGTTCAAGTCTACTGAATATTATGTCATGGAAATTCCTAAAACATGAGCCAAAATTGCACCATCGTTCGTAAGACCTGTGTCAAACCTGTTTAAACCTGTTTCAGTTGAAACCTGTTTAAACATGAAATGTTGCGTCGCGCTAACTGCTGGCGTGCCTTTGAGTTATCACAAATTTTTCTGATTCATTCTCGAAGTTGTTTGTTGGAAGTCGGTCGCACATTTAACTGGTTTATTTGGTGCTTGCTAGCTGGACAAATTCTCCGTCTTTTATCCAAGTAATCTGTATCGTAGTGACAGTTTTAGAGGTGTACGGCTTTGCATCTCGATTTTGATAGCCGCGGGCTAATTTTACAGGAATACACTTATTGAATAGACGTTTCAAGGAGTGTTTATTTTTCGGTCACTACATGCAGACAAACGGATCCGGGAACTTTATGTTACAATTTTCCCACGAAGAGATTATGGTTTACCGCTGTGACCATAAAAAATAAGCGATTTTTGTTAGCTGGTAGGCCAAGAAGCACTTGAAGGTATAAAAATAAACGACGTGTTTGTTGTCAGCTAGTACAGAAGAACTACTTAGAAGTACAAGAAATAATAAAAGAAGATTTGTTGGTTGGTAGTCTACACTCTTACAGAAGCAAAGAAAAGTAAAGACATTTCTTCTCAGTTTGGTACTGAAGAAAAATAACTTTGACATTCATTGGCAAGAAAGAAGATTAAAGACAATCCATCTGTGCTTGTAGATTCAAGTGGAAGAATCCAAGCAAGTTTGTGGACTTTAGGACTTCATACCCGTACAGCTACGGTATCGTGCATTTAAATTCTTTTTTGTATTTTTTCGGTCTTTGCAGTTAAGTTTTTTATAACTACTGTAGCCTAATAATTTTGTGTGTTTGTGTAACTTAATTTTTTTAATTGTTAATTTAGCCCCAACATTTAATATGTCTACACTCGGTGGCGACAAGGACTCGACCGCCGTAGACTCGACTGAGTTTAAGCCTGATGATGTTCTTTGCGGTCGGGCAGGCCATTCTGGGGAGGGACCCAGTAACGATGAGGCTAAGTCAGTTCGAGAGGCCCGGCATCTTAGACGGGATATTTTGACTCAAATTGGGAAACTTTCTGTAGCCCTAAGTTCTTTGAGTGATAAGCAGGAACTGTTAATTTTTAGATCTAAGTTATCTACTTTAGAAGAGGAATTGCGGCATTTCCATGCTCTTTTGACTAAAATCTTTAACTCTGCAATCTTGGCAGAACTTCGTGATAGGGTAGATCCCGAATTTAACTCGTTAAAAAATAACTTTGAACAAAAAGAAAGTGAGTTCTCAGATATGTTGGATGCTGACATACATCCTGAGGATAGCGCCTCAAATGTAAGCACTAGGATGTCTAGGACTTCGTCTCGAATAGTGGCACAAATTAACCTACAGCTAAGACGAGAGAAGCTCCAGATACAAGCTGAGGACAAAGCGAGAGCTGCTGAGGCTGAAGCGAGAGCTGAGGCCATACGAACTGAGGCTGCCGCGAAAGCTGAGGCCGAAGCGAGAGCAGCTGAGGCCGCCGCGAGAGCTGCTGAGTTCGCACTCAAAGACGCCCAGTTGAGGGCTGAACAACGTAAAGAGGTAGTTTTAGCTGAATATCGATCAGAGGTGGGCTCTCGGCGTAGCTCTAAGAAGGGCTCTTCTAGGCATTCCAGAAATGAACATCAATCGCAGTTTAATTTACATAACCTTTTCCAAACGCCCGTTCAACCTGTGAGTGGACCAGGGCAATCCACACGTTTTCCAGCTGTTTCAGGAGGTCTCGGGGCCGCGGCTAAGGGTCTTCCGAATGCTGTAGAGCCAAGGTCTGCGAATTACAACCGAACTCTTCCCCCAGAGCGTACAGGTCACGGGGCCGCCATTAGTAGTAATGCTTTGCCCCCTTCACAGTTTTCTGCGCCGCTAGGTTTTGATCGCCCAGCTACACGTAATTTGGGTGGTTGTGAGAGGCGTATCGCGTCTCCTGATTTTAACGTGTGTGAGGATCGTGATCGGGCTGTGCATGTGACTGAGCCCACTCAGCCCCTTAAGGGATATAGCTTGTCTTCTCCCGCTAAATCGAGTTCTCAACAGCAGGATTGCTTTTTTGAATACCAAAATAGTAGGACGTTTTTCGATAAGGCGGCCTTGATTGGTTACGATGGTAATAATATGCCATTTATCTTCTTTAAAAATCGTGTTACGGCCTTAATGGCAGCTTCGCTCTTTAAGGGGACTTGTTTGACTTTGTTACAAGCAGCTTGTGTTAGAACAGCTGCGCAGACGATTGCTAATTTGGTTTCTGACACCCCTGGCTTGTCAGAAGAAGACAGGATAGAAATGTCGTTAGCTCGCTTGTCCCAGCGTTTTGGGGTTCGTGGAGGTCTTTTTGCAGAACCGGAAATTAGAAAGTATCGCTATGGTAGCAAATTGACTTCGACCTCTTCCAGTGATCTGAAAGAGTTTAAAGATGAATTATCGCAGTGTTTGCTTTACGCGCAAGCTTATGGTCAGCGTGACAAATTGGAAGGACGTTTTGTTTTGGATTTGGCTAAGCGACTCCCGTTTGACGCTAAGCAGCGTTATCTTGACTTTTTAGGTGATCAGTATGGTGGCACTGATGAGCCTACTTTTCAGAGTTTGTTTGAATTTGTAGTACCGGAGGAAACGCGTAAGTCGACTGATTTTAGCATTATGCTAATGGGCGATTCTGGTGAGTCGCAGCAATTTAAAAAGTTTGGCAAAGGAAAATTGCCTTCATGTCCGGTTAGGCAGACGTCCGTAAAACCCCATGATGATGTGATGTCAGGGAGTTCGCAGTACTCGACTGTTGTTGGCGCACCGCGCGGTGGTGAAGCCAGACGTAAAAACCTACCGGCATGCATTTGTTGTTCGTCACGTGGTCAAGTTGAATATCATTTTTTGTCTAATTGTAAAGAATTTTTGCGCTTGACACCTAAAGATCGGAGAGATGTCATTGTGAAAGCTGGCAAATGCTTGAATTGTTTGCGCCAGCATATGGTTAGGGATTGCTTTCATACAAATAACTGTCGTAAGTGTGGGCCTAACAACGATAGGAAACACTATTTTCTTCTGCATGATTTTTATGTGACGTCACGTGATTCTCTGGATTTGGTTGGGAAAGATGATGCTCGTGCCAGAGTTCCTGTGCGTAATGTTAAGATTGGAAATGTTAAAGCAGCTTTTAACCGCGTTACTGCTGCTCGTGTTTTGAATCCAATGACTGGCAAATCGAAGTTGGTGTATTGTCAGCATGATCCTGGTTCGCAGTTGACGTTTGTTTCGAGTGATTTGGTGTGTGAACTTGATCTTAAACCGTACGATAAAGCGTCGTTTAAAATGGATACCCTGGCTGGTCAGAAACCTACTTGTGCTGACCTTGTCAAACTCAACATCCAGTCGTTAGAGACAGATGAACTGTTTTGTAATATAACTTCGGTGGTTAACCTAGGTTGGGCTGACGATGTTAAAACTTTACCGCATAAACAAGATTTGAATGGTTTCCGTCATTTTCATGACGTGAATATGTTTCATTTGAATGATTGTAGTACTGTAGATGTACTGATTGGCAACGACAACGCTTATTTGATGTGTGCAAAAAAAGAGCGTGTTGGTGAAAATCGTAGTGAACCACATGCTTTGCTCACTCCTCTCGGCTGGTTGGCTTGTGGTGGTAAGTCACCCTTAGATGAAAGCGTTGCTAACGTGTGCAGAGTGCAGACGTCTTCAGAGTCGGATGTCATCTCTGGCTTTCAGCGTAAAATTGAGTCTCGTGATATGGAAATAGCAGACCTGAATAAAGTCATTCAGGATTTGACATTGCAAAATGAAACCTGTGAATTGTCTCGCAATGACATTTTGGCTAGAGAACTTGTTGAACCGAATATTGAGTTGAAAGATGGTCGATTTGAGATACCTGTTCCGTTGAAGGAAGATATTGATCTACCTAACAATTTTGTGTTGGCGTCAGATAGAGCTGCTGCTTTAAGGAAGAAGGCTTTAAAACAACCTGAACTTCGTGATTTCCTTACTGACACCACGAAAGATCTTAAATCAAATGGCTATATTGAGCGTACTGGTAAAGCAGGAAATGTCAAGGGATTTGAATGGTATTTACCATACTTTGTTACGTCACAATTAAAAAAGCGCATTGTTTACGATGGCAAGTCTGAACTTCGAGGAACTTGTGTTAATGATGTAATGTTTTCGTGTCCTGACTTGTTAAACCCTCTGGTAGATGTCTTGGCTAGATTTCGGCTTGGTAGATTTGGTCTCATGGCTGATGTGACTAAATGCTTCTTTCAAATAAAGTTACCCGAGTTGATAGAATCAGCTGACTTTCACAACGCCCTGAGACAGAGAGAGATAAACTGGGAATTAATACCTCCGGATGCTCCGGCGCAAGGTGGCGCCTGAGAGGCAATGGTTAAACAATTTAAAATTGCATTTTTTCACATTTTGGACTCTTCAATTCGTAAGCCCAATTTTATTGAACTGCTTACGTACACAGGCAGTGCCGTTCGGATCGTGAACGAACGCCCTTTGGTACCTTTGAGTGACGACCCTAGGGATTTTACTGTCATCACCCCTGCCTCACTTTTGACCCCATACTTAGACCCATACTGTGCTGTTGGGCAACCACATGATCGTGACCAATTAAGAAGGGATTATCGGTTCAAATTGTCACTTTCTCAGCAGTTTTGGAGTAAATGGATCGATTTTTACTTGCCAGGTCTTCAGGGCCGGAAAAAATGGCTAAAAATGGCCGAGAATTTGGAGCCTGGTCAACTTGTAGTGGTAGGTTCTCTCCAGGACATTGGTAAACGTGGGAAGTATCAACTTGGGAGGGTGCATGAGGTAGTTCCACAAATTAGGAAAGGGAAGCCTGTGGTTCGTAGAGCTAAAGTTGCCGTCTGCAACTATGATGAGAGTACGGGGAAAGTGAAAGTAGACTATGTGTTGAGGGATATTTCGTGCCTCGCCCCCGTAAAGAACACCTAAGTGTTAGGGTTTGAGCCTGGTTTTGTCTGCGGTGGCCGACACTTGTCTGAGCCCAGAACAGTCGGTTATTATCGCAACCATTGTATATAGCGTCATTTTTTTTGCGTGTACCTACTACCTATGGTACCAATTTCATGTATCGTCGTGTTTATTCTTATTGCTGTTCATTCTTTGCATGCCCTTTGTATTTACGTATTAACTTAAACGTGAGTGATTCAAACAATTTGTGTATCATGTGTTTTTATTCATTGGCTCACAATTGTCGTCAATTCTTTTTTAGTTATGTCATGTCAGACTGTCATAACTAGGGGCCGCTATGTTCCAGACAATTGTTCACCTAATCAAACGTCATAAAAAAACCGTTCAAGTCTACTGAATATTACGTCATGGAAATTCCTAAAACATGAGCCAAAATTGCACCATCGTTCGTAAGACCTGTGTCAAACCTGTTTAAACCTGTTTCAGTTGAAACCTGTTTAAACATGAAATGTTGCGTCGCGCTAACTGCTGGCGTGCCTTTGAGTTATCACAAATTTTTCTGATTCATTCTCGAAGTTGTTTGTTGGAAGTCGTTCGCACATTTAACTGGTTTATTTGGTGCTTGCTAGCTGGACAAATTCTCCGTCTTTTATCCAAGTAATCTGTATCGTAGTGACAGTTTTAGAGGTGTACGGCTTTGCATCTCGATTTCGATAGCCGCGGGCTAATTTTACAGGAATACACTTATTGAATAGACGTTTCAAGGAGTGTTTATTTTTCGGTCACTACATGCAGACAAATGGATCCGGGAACTTTATGTTACAATTTTCCTACGAAGAGATTATGGTTTACCGCTGTGACCAATATCAACTGCACCTGAGTATGCGACATATGGAAGTAGACCTCAAGCTGCAGTTGCATCAAATTTGGTCATAACATTGTGACCCTCCAGTTGTCCACCTTACTTTTGAGTGAGCAATCCCCTACTTCTACCATCCCTATAAAAAACTATCTAAACTCTTTAAGTGTAAATTTGATATCGATATTGTTCCTCTGTACAAAACCTTTAAAATCAGTAGATATTTTTCGCTGAAATCTCCCGTTCCGCAGTCTCTTCGTTCCAACATTGTCTACAAATTCACTTGTTCGTGCGACACGAACATGACATACATAGGTATGTCCACAAGACACTTGGTAACAAGAGCAACGGAACACCTAAATTTAACAGACATCAATAAACACAGTGCAATCAAAGACTACATTTATGACTGCAGTATTTGTTCCAAGATCAAATTTACATTAGGTTCATTCAAGATTGATTGACTGACTGATTGACTGAATTTTTTATCCTCGGACTGGGAAAGCTTCTTGCAGAGCTTAATCCTGGCAGTTTCGCATACTTGTAGAGGCTTTGAATCACTGACGCAGGCCCGGTCACCGAGATTGACAGAGTGAAGTTTCCGATTGTTGAAGTCTTGTTGCCGGGGAACTATTCCATCCATTAGATGCCGCTGAATGGAGAGCAGTCCTTAACGTGCGTTGCTCAAGCGCACACCCCGAGAGTCGAACCAGCGCCGCTTGATCTTGAAGCCGTTCCAGAAGTGACGCGCTAACCAATTGAGCTATCGGGGCGGACGGTATTGCAAGATAATTCGCAACTGTCAATCAGAGTTTGAAACTAAAATTCATGAGGCACTTCAAATAAAGCAGCACAACCCCAGGCTCAACAAACAATTATTCGCTGGAGGGGCATCTTTTTTGTTGAATTTGTATTAGCTTACGTTTATTTTATGTTATTTTATCCGCTCACTATCTTGTCTCATGACCACACTCCCGCATAATTATGACAGATTGCTACCACCTTTTGTGTTTGTTTGTCAGTTGTTGCTTGTACGCAAGTCAGTGCAGTTTTATTGAATTTCGGTCATTTAATATTAACATTTCACGAATAATCGTTTTGTTTAGATGAATTAAGATATTTTCCTGAAGAGGGCAGAAAGTTTTGCCGAAAACGTTTGAAATTATGTATCTATTTCATTTCTGTATTAATTTTGAATTATGCAATTCAATGTTATTAAGTTGTTATCGATTGTCTGTCTATGATTTTTAAAAAGTACCTCTTTACCAAATCAATCAATCAAGTTTATTTCGGCATAGCTCCACATTCATTTTCAATCTACACATCAGGAGATATAACAGTCGACTTTATAAATATGGAAACTACACCATGGAGGCACCGAAAAAACCATGCGGTTATCTAAGTCAAGGTGCCCCCACTTGGGATGTTTTACTGGGTAGAATATATAATTGGATTAACAGTACGGAGAAAAAAAAGAAAAAAAAAAAACACACAAAGAAAAACAACAACAAAAAAGGTTATCAAACGCACTAAAGCAACAATATAATGAAAGAATGGCATTTAAATGGGTCAGTAAGTGGTAGTCTATATCAGTTCAGAATGTAAACAATGTCAAAAATCAGCTTTAGTAATTCGAGATGAGTTGTTTTTTATACTCCTTTTTAAATGAAGAAAACGACAACGTTGTGGTTTGCTTTGGGATTTTATTCCACAAAGTTGCTCCAGCATATTTGATGCATTTTTTCCCGGAATTGGAGTTTATTTGCTGAATATATATAGACTCTTTCTTAGCACTTCTAGTTGAGTACTTGTGAATGTCTTTAGATTTTGTGAACATGTTTTCAAAATGATTTGGTAATATATTATGGTGAATTTTAAACATAAATTTTCCTAGTTCTAGTTGATGAATATCCTCTATCTTGAGTATGTCAAACTGTTTATATTTGGGGGAAAGTTTTGTATAGTAGTCGCAGTTGGCTAGACATCTCAGTGCATTGTTTTGCAAGGTGTTTAGAATTTTAAGATTGGAAGAGTCAGCTGTGCCCCAGCTTGTGATGCCATATTGGAGATGAGTATATATAAGAGCATAGTATAACATCACCAGTGTTTTTTCATCTACATAATGCTTAATCTTGTACATTAAACCGATAGATTTTCGCAATTGTTTTGTCAGTTTTTCTATGTGATGTGTCCATTTCATTTTGTCGTCAAGTATAACACCTAAGTATTTTACATTATCTGTGCGATCGATTTTGGTTCCATTGATAGATATTGCAAAGTTTTCATTTATATTATTTCCTCCTTTCTTGATTAGCATATACGTAGTTTTACAATAATTTAGAGAAAGCTTGTTGTATCGAAGCCAATTATCAACTTGTAGTAATTCTTTGTTGACATTACTTTGGAGATCACTTAGTGTGTTTGCTGACATGGATAATAAGGTGTCATCTGCAAAGAGGGTGGTTTGAAAAGAAGAAGCCAATGGCATGTCGTTTACGTACAGTAAGAATAGTAAAGGTCCAAGTATTGAGCCTTGTGGGACTCCGCATAATATATCTTCAGGGTTAGTTATAGTATTGTTTATGCATGTATATTGTGAACGGTTATTTAGATAACTACTCAACAAGCATAGAGGAACCCCTCTGATACCATAACAGTTTTCAATTTTTTTTAACAGTAGGGCATGATCAACGGTATCGAAGGCTTTTGACAAATCCAAGAATACACTACATGTGTGAAGTCCCTTATCCTTATTGGATAATATATTACTACAGACATCGGAAACAGCAAGAGATGTAGAGAGGCCATTTCGGAAACCATATTGACACTCTGATAGTAAGTTATATTTTTCTACATATTCATTGATACGTGATGAAATAATTTTTTCAACAACTTTTGATATAGGAGGGAGAAGTGAGATGGGACGGTAATTGCTACAATCAGTCTTTGAACCTTTTTTATAAATTGGTACTACTTGAGCAACTTTTAGGCAGTGTGGAAAAATCCCTTGATTCATGCACTTGTTTATCATTTGGCTTAATATGGGGGAAATTACGCACCTTGCCAACTTGAGGAATTTTATTGGAATATCATCTTTTCTCACAGATTTGTTTGGATTTAATTCACTGATGTATTGTTGGACCTCATTTGGATTTGTTTCCTTTAAGTAGAAGGAATGAAGAGGACTTTTCATTTGCTCAGGTGGTGACATGTTTGGTGGATTGATTTTGGATGCCATGATAGGTCCAACAGTGCTAAAGAACTTGTTAAACATGTGTCCTATTTCATTGTTATCAGTGATAATCTGTTTCTGTTCGTTTTCTAATGAATAATTTGAAATATTGTCTTTCTGTTTCGTTTGTAATATTGTGTTTATAGTCTTCCATAGTTTTGCTGGATTATTTTTGTATGTTTTTACACGGTCTTGATAGTGTTTTTGTTTAGATATTTCAATAAGATGATTTAATTTATTTCTATATTTTTTGTACTTCAAGAAAGAATTTTCAAGTCTGTTCTTAATCCACACTCTGTAAAGTTTATTTTTATTCTTAATGGATTTTAAGATGCCTTTTGAAATCCATGGTTTTTGAATTAACTTTCTGTGTTTTCTTGATATGGTTTTTAAAGGTGCGTGTTTATCTAAAACTGATTTAAATTTGTGCATAAAGATATTGAAATCATGATCAACTGTGTTGTTGTATGTTTCCCAGTCAAGAAATGAGTCATGCAGTTCAGTGAGAAATTGTTCAGAATCAAAATTACTCATATTTCTAGTAGTTATTTTAGTGCCTGAGTTACACTTTACTGAAATTTTTGTTTCTACCATTACAAAGATTGGCAAGTGGTCACTAATGTCATTCATTAAAATTCCAGGTGTTACATTGTCTTTGAAATTATTTGAATACATATGATCAATTAATGTAGCACTGTGGTCAGTGATTCGAGTCGGTCTATCAATGAAATTTTCACATCCATTGCTAATAAGCTCATTAATGTAATTTTTAACTTTATCACATGAATTATACAAAAGTTGGTTAATATTGAAGTCTCCGCATATATAGTAGTTAAGCTTGCTTTTATTTATTTTACTTAAAACATTCATAAAACTGTTCTGAAATTCATCAAATACATTAGTGGGGTGTCTATATATAACACCAATCAAAGCAGGTTTGTCTTTTTGTAGAATTTCAATCCATATAGATTCACAATCAGTGCTGTCTAACTCTAGTTCAGGTCTTAGTTTATAGTTTATCTCATTTTTAATATAGAGTCCTACCCCTCCAGCATTTGTAATAGTATCACAATGCTCAAAAGTGTAACCATTTAGTTTGTTTATAGCTTGAGGGGAAGATTTAAGTATTTTGGTTTCAGTTAGTGCTATAATATCAGGGTATTTGTTTAAATTCAAAAGCAAAAATTCCATTTTTGAAAAGTTTTTTTTTAAACTTCTTATATTAATGTGGAGAATACTTAGGCTATTTTTATGTTTTTCCATGTTTATTAGTTTTCCAAATTCAGATAGATCATAATATTTAGATTTAACTTCTTTTTTGTTGGATGTCTCGTTGGTAGCCAGGTTTCTTATATTATCATTGTTTGGGGTTTTTACATAGTGCTTAGAGTTACAATATTTAGCGAGATCACAAATTACATCGTCATTCACATTGGCAAATGGAAAGGTATCATTCATACAGATGCTGCAAAAATATGGATCACTATTATTGGAGAGATATTTAAACTGAGAAAAAGTTAAACATGTACATTTTAAATGAGACCATTTATTACAGATATCACAACAGATGGAATTTTGATTGCTTTTGCAAAATTTTTTGCAATGTGGGCAAGGAAATTTGACAGCCATTAAGTAGATATTGGTTAATATTACCAGGGGACGATTAACTGGAAAGCAGGCTTTTAACTACATTTTTGCAACATCTGCATCACTGGATACCTTGATACGGGGTGACAACTCATTTTTTCTAACAAAAATATCTCCATTAAAGGTCCATATATACTTGTACTAACGATCTCGTCTGGCCCTCAATGTTTTGAAGTACAGATCTTTTTTTTGTGGAGTCAAGTTCTCGTTTATGTACAGAGATGTCATACCTTCGATTCCAAAGTTGTCAATTTCTGAAAAGCGCTTCCTGTTTGCAAATATTTCGTTTCTGACGTCTCTATTGGAAAATCTAACAATTATGGGTGGTGGTCGTTCTACATTCTTTGTTGGCAAGCGATGAGATGTGGAGATGTGATAGTCATTTATATTCAAATTAATCAATTTTAACAGTTTTTTAATAACTTCATTTGTGCTTTCGTCCGGCTTTTTGGGCACCCCATGGAATTCCAAGTTTTCACGCCGTCCATATTGGTCAAGATCTTCTAATGTTTTTTTATTTTGTTCAAGAACAGCGAGAAGGTCATTCGTTTCCTTTTTTATTTTGTCAACAGTTTTGTTTTTTTCTTCTTTTTCCTCGTCAGATGCTTTTGCTGCTTTTTTAATTTCTTCAAATTCCAAGCTAATAAACTGTTGGCTCTTTCTCAAATCTTCAATATCTCTTTTTTGGCTTTTTTGTTCAGTCACAATTTCTCTAATTTTTTCTTCAAATTTATCCATATACGTTGAGAGTTCCTGTTTTAGCATTATCTTGAATTGCTCTTTTAGATTGGATTCCATTTTGTTAATCATTTTTTTAAATTCTTCCATGTTCGCCATGTTGCAGTCAAAATGGTCAAAAAAAGTTAAATTAAGTTTAAAGAAAGTACAACAAATAGAATTATCAATATCCCTAGAACCTTATTCAAAGTGGTCGTTATCGGCCTAAGTAGCATGAGCTGAGACTCACCAGGTAAGAGCAAAATAAAGAAGAGGAAACAGGACATGAAACATGAAACAGGCCTTGTTGTTATAAATGAGGAAGTTGTCTGTTTTGTGTGCCTCGTTCTCGAGCTATACTATAAATTGAAGCTACCAAATTACCAAAGCTATACTATAAATTGAACTTGTCATGCCCCTTCCATAAAACAAGAACCATCGTCCTCGTGTGAGAATAAAGCATGCTTTTGCGCATGCGCACATGAGCGTAATTACCTTCCTTCAATCATTGGTGTTGTCCGATCTTTTCCAACTGAATGGATTTGTTGGTAGTGTTTAAAAGCCCTCAATATTTCTTTCGACAAATGTTTGCCGGTTTTGCAATTGTGCTGTGTGAAGCAGGAAGATTTGAATGAAAACCACACATGCCGATGGACAAGTATGATGGTCGATACTCGTGGATACAGGCAAGCTAAAAAATGTTTGTTAGCATTGACGTGAAAACACGTGTTGTGCATTTTGAGACTTTAGTATATCTCTTGTTTAAAATAGCAACATTTGGTTTGATGTTGTATTTAGACCTAAGTGTAATTGTAAAAGTAATTAGGCTACAAATTTGACCAAGTTTTTTTTGCATTCACAAGCACAGAACAAAAAGTTCAATTGTATCTGATCCAACCTAGGCTGTGTTAAATTGATTAGGGGCCCACTCATTTTGTGCAATGCTTTTTGATTGTAGTTTCACTACCGATTACATTAAATAACCCTAAATTTTTTTTTTCCAATTTTAAAAGAGTTTTTTTTAGGCACCAGACATTTTTACACCAGACACCAGACATTTTACAAAAATCTGTCATTTTTACATTGATTTAATGTCGGCAGACGTTGAATCAATGTAAAAATGACTGATTTTGCTGCCTGGAACATAGCAAAAATCAACCATTTTGTGTCGATTCAATGTCATCAGATGTTAAATGCACCCAAAAACAACATAATTTGCTACGTCGACGGAGTGTGCGTTTAGCTTTATCTGCTTGCAAACATACTCGATGTCGCTTTCGAGTCGAAACCTCTGCACTCTGCAGTGAAATGTTGCGGCAGTGAATCGCTCGCTGTGAAAATGAACTTGAAGTATTTGGGATCCCAGCAACCTCGGCTCCAGCGGAGCAATCATTTTCAAAAGCTGGCCTGACCGTCAGGAAGCTGAGATCCCGACTGACGCGTGACCATGTCGATCAGCTTGTCTTCATAAACACCAACATGGGCCTGGAGCTGTAGATGTTATTTTGTGTTCTTTTTTCGCAAATTTTCGAGGCTTTTGTTCGCGTTTTCTAGCAAATTTTCATGTTGTTTCTTTCAATAAAATCACATTTTGCAGTTTGGTGAATAGTTGTAATATTTGAAATCGAAATTCAAAAATCGAAAATAAATTGAATTTTGAATGTTCAAATAATCAAAATTGAACACCGCTATCTAGCGCTAACTTAAACTTTACTATTTTGTACCAATTCTCAGCAATTTAATTTTTACAATAAAAATACCAAACCAACACAAATTAAAAGAGTATGTCTTGCTTTATTAGGGCAACACTAAAATGCGGAAACACGGAAATAAAGCCGAAATAACTTTAGAATTAAAACAGTCATAGTATTTAATGATCTCCCAATTGCTTCTAAATAATGTCTTTCAATGATATTTCAACATAAGAAAATGTTCGGTATTGAGTTGTGGCTAAAAATCGCATTTCCGCCTTTTTCCTATTTCAATAAACTCCATTAAATTTTGAAATTTACTCCAATAACTGTAAAATTAAAACAGTCAAAGTATTTAATGACCTCACAATTGCTTCTATACAATATCTTTCAATAATAATAATATTTATTTACATCAGACAAAGCTGTCCATATCCAAAACAACAAAATAATACACAAACTGCACATGCACAAATAACGAATACCAACATTAGATATTTCAACATAAAAGTAGGTTCGGTGGTGAGTTGTTATTAAAAATCGCATTTCCGCCTTTTTCCATGTTGCAACATTTTATTCTTTCATGATGAAGTTATCGCTATGTTAAACAACATGGACGCCAAGATCGTATTTCCGCGTTTGCTACATCGGCATTAATCGCTACTTCTGCGGATAATACGCCATTTCACCCCCGGCTTATTTCCGCCTTTTAGTGTTGCCCGCTTTATTAACCTAACAACTTTCACGTTTATATGTTATCTACACAACGAGAACTTCAAACCTTCAAACCAATCCCAAAAACAAACCAATTTTTGCAAATAAATATCCCTTACTTTCTAAACACACACAAAAACTTGTCATTAGGAACTTCTTCGTTGCTTGTCACACAGTGTAGCCCAGGGCAGGAACTACGGTCGCCTGCAAAAGATAAGTTTTATTTATTGTCTGCAGCCCGGTTTTTAGAAAACCACTGATTAGTGAACTCACCCAACCATGGTTAGAGCTCGACCGATATCACTTTTTCAGGCCGATACCGATATTTATGAAATTTTTAGGCCGATACCGATATATATCGGCCGATATATATCAATTACGAAAAATTTGTTACCAACAAGGTTATTAAGCAACAAACCAGTCCAAGAAAGTTTATGCATTGGTTGCTGTCATAGGCGCCGAGTTTTCAAAATAGCTGGGCGGGCGAACACATACTGTCACGTCACGTCGTGATCACCAATAATAATGTAGAACTCCACTGTTGTTTTCCTGCCACCAAGGTCCAAGATCTAGGCTTCCTAGTTCCTACTACTATAAATTGCAAATATCTAGCGATAAACTGCGCTATTGAACCGAGCTTACATTGAATCTACAATAGAACAGTTAACGAAGGAGCTGAATTGCAACTAATGAGTGACAACCAACGGTTTCATCCGGCCAAACCAACACGTGTGCACTGTTCAGTAGTGCACAGTTTAATATCAGTGACGTAACAGACGCAACTGTGATGGTTGAGACGACAACATAGAGCATTTTAGCAGCAGAGTTAATTGATGACGTCGTTTGAGAGAAAATTACTCCTTTGAAGAACAATGCTACAGTTTTTACACCGATTTAACATCTGGCGATGTTAAAACGATGTAACAGCAGTGGAAATTGCGGTCAGACTTTTGCTGCGAATGAACCCAGACAGCAAAATCTGTCATTTTTACGTTGGTTCAATGTCCGCAGACGTCACAGCAATGTAAAAATGACGGATTTTGCTCTCTGGGAAGTTCCTCACAGGTTTGCACAATTTACTTGATTTATAGCACTGGGCTTACGAGTGGCAGAGTGGAGACAAACGGCGCGGCTGGACACTTTTGCTCGTTTAACGACGAATCAACGTTGTTTAACGTTGCATGAATGTAACATGGCTATAATTGACGAAAACTAATCGCTTAATTAGTAGGTCTAGTAGGGCCTATCATATGGCGACAAAACCTTGCGAATAAGGTAAGTAGGCTAGTATTAGAAGGTGGCAGATGGTTACAGAAATTTTTGGACTTAAAATTGAATTAATTTTTTTTTTAATTCCTGAAATGTCCGGCGGGCGTGGCCCACCCGCCCGGGACTCGGCGCGGGTGGTTGCTTGTTTAATTACGCCGCATAACTTCCACCGAAAGAGGTCGTGTGGCTTCTTGCGTCACAATGCTCTGGGCACGAATCGGAAAACTTCTATAATGACGCTACTATTTTCTTCTGTGCAAAGTTTCACTAGGCTTTTTTCTTTGGGTTTATTTTTGCAACTTCTACAATGACGCTACTATTTTCTTCTGTGCAAAGTTTCACCAGGATTTTTTCTTTATTTTGCAACTTCTACAATGACGCTACTATTTTCTTCTGTGCAAAGTTTCACTAGGATTTTTTCTTCGGGTTTATTTTTGCGTGTCATGTGAACAAAAGTTAATTTTCCCTGGACCTTTTCTTTCTTACTGTAATACCAAAACTTGACAAATTTTGCGGCATCTTGCTGCGATAGCCTACTCGTATGATCTCATTTTGTAATGAATCTTGCCTTATCAATATCACTGAGATCAAAGCCAGGCATTGTGACGTAAGACTTGAAATAAGCTGTGCGTGGTTAGTGTAGAAGTACACCCGCACTCCCAACGATTCTTAGCGAAAAATTCACCTTTGTTACACTGATTCAATGTCATCAATCGTTAAAGCAACGTAAAACTCGAAATTTTTCCTGCTTGAATTGAAGCTAAGGGATACAGTATTAACATTTTCTAGATGCTCGCACTAGAATGGGCGGGAAATTTTACAGCAATTCTCACAGCAATTATTCTCACAGCAATTGTTTGTGCTATGTAAGCACGTTTGAGAAACTTGTGTTTCTTCTAAAGGCATGCATGGATGGTTTTGAGTGTGCTTTTGCTGGCCGATGTTTATCGGCGAAAAATAGCCGATACGATATATCGGCAACACCTGATATCGGCCGATACATATCGGCTGACCGATATATCGATCGAGCTCTAACCATGGTCTAACTAAGGGATGGAGTACTGATTCCCGAATGTCTGACTGTCTACCAAAAAAAAAAAAAGCAAGTTTTACCGTTGGGGTCCATTGGACCCCAAACTTCAAAGAACTTGTATTAGACAAAAAAAATCATCTCCGATGATGACATTAAAGCTCAATAGGAAAGAGCGTAACAGACTACAAATATCATAACTTATAAACACTGTAGAAAAACCAAAAATACTCTAAATTTAACAAAAAAGTCATACAGTAGCCCATGCACAAACCAAACTGATACGGAATTGGTCTGAGCAATGGTCAAACTATTAACACTTTGAGGACCGTTGGTACATATGTGTACCATGAACTTTTTCCACGATTTCTAATCACTTTCTTGTAGTTATCAAAAAGTATTTGTCTCTAAATGTTTCTTAAATAGATAATCTATTTATAAATAAAAAAAATTGGAAATTGTATTTTGTTTTAGCTTTGCTTTAACTGGTTTTGTTTGGTGAATTGGTCAGGGTTTGAACGGTAAACTTTGAAAGCTCAACAAGACAAGTAAAAAATAAAATATAATTTTTATTCTACAGTCGTAGCCAAAAGTTTAAGACCAGACTTGATTTATGACGGTTTTTGCATTACGTCATAATTCTGCATCAGATATTGATTCACTTGCATCATCTTTATTCTTGGTCGAAATCTGATGTAATCAGTCATTATTTACCAAATATCAACTGAACATTAGCCAGTAGAGATTACTTTTTTGTATTATTTGTCTGTCTAAAATGGGTAAAATGTGCTCTCTTTTGGAGGTTCAGCGATGTCAAATTGTTGTTCTCCACAGGGAAGGCTACACAGAATGTCAAATTGTTGAGCAGCTTGGATTTAGTAAAACTTCTGTGCATCAGGCAATTGTGAAATTTAAGTAACCAGGAACTTATGCTGATGCAAATTGCAGTGCTGTTGTCCTTGAAAAACAACTCCTAGAGCTGACATCTCCATGAAAAGGGAAGTGGTGAAGTCTCCAACATGTTCAGCTAAAGAAATCAGGGCTGATTTGAATGAAGCCGGTATTCCAGTCAGCAGGAGGACTGTTAGCCGCTGTTTAATTGTAAAATTTGGTCTGAAGTCACGAAAACCAGCTAGAAAAACGAGGCTTACACCAGTGATGAAGAAGAAGGGCCCCCTGTTTGCGTTGCAGCACAAAGTCTGGACTTCTGCTCGATGGTCTAAAGTTTAATTTTTGGACGAATCAAGTGTCCAACAGTTTGGTGCAAGAAAAATAAATGTCCGTCGACCCTCAGGAACACAATTTGATGAAAAGTATACCTGGCAAACGAGGAAACATCTACCACAGGGGTTCTTAACCTTTTTTGTCTCGTTTAACCCCTTGCCGAATAAAAAAAGTAAAATTTACCTCCACCGTTTTGGTGGCCCCTTGTGATGTCATCGTGTCTAGTCAACCATGCGAAGAAATGCAAAACATCTTTTTTTGTCTGGATTTATCTTAAAGGGGTCCTGTGAAAAATAATGTCTACTCGAATGACTTTTGTGCTTGCTTTTCACGAACACTTTTGGAGATTCTTGGAACAGTCATTGAAAGAGCTACTCGCATGTCGTCTTTGGGAACAAAGCGAGATCGATGTTTTGTTTTAATAGTTAACAATGAAGAAAACCCTGCTTCATACAGATAAGTAGTTGGAAGAGGTATAATAACTTCAAATGCACGATTAGTCAGCGTAAGAAACTCTTTAACTAATCCTCACTAAAACTTGGAAAAGTCCCCATTGCACGATAAGAATTTGGAACAAAGCGTTGTTGAACATTGAAGATCAATCAATTCATCTTTGCAAAGATCATCGTCAGCAATACTTTCTAACTTGGCTTCGAAGGGATGAGTTATCCAAAGAGCAGTAGCCTACTGTTAAAACTTTCACCTTCGAAGTAACCGTCAAACTAAAGTTCTTTTTTAAGGCGGGAAGGTGCTGGCATACTTCGACTTCGAGGTCAGAAATCTCGTTGCGACTTCTACTGACTTTTTGACTTTTTAATCATCAAATGTTGGAGAATTTGTGTAAATTCCTTTTTGAACTCTTCTACTCCACAGATCTAATTTTGTCTGAAAGCCCTGAATTTTATCATGTAGGCCTACATCTATAATGGTAACACTTTTTCCTTGCATTTGCATATTGAGCTGGTTCAAACTTGAAAAAATGCCTGTCAAGCAAGCCAATACACCAAGAAATTTGTTGTCGCCAAAGTGCTTACTCAACGGGATTTGCGTTCTCGGAGAAAAACTTCGATTTCACCATATACTGTAGTTCGAAAACTTGAGACAAAACAAGACCCCTATAGAGAGCCACCGAACTGCGGTGTGATAAAGGAGAACAGAGTGTTCTGACCCCATCTGATTACAAACCACTTTGAAAAGACGATGATTAAGAGCATGTGCCCTGATAAAATTCACACATTCAACCACATGCTTCAATACTGCTGCTTTCAAATATTCTGGAGGGTTTTATATACTTGCCAGTACATGTCGATGAAGGGCACAGTGAGTAGAAATGATGTTCGGTGCGCGTTCTTTCACCACAGTTGTGAAGCCAGACTTAGCACCGAGCATAGATGCGGCACCGTCTGTGCAAAGTGAACCCACATTATTCAAGGATATATTATTTTGTTAAAAGAAATTATCAATTTTTTCCAGTTTGCCAGTATCCATTTTTTCCAAAAATGTAGCACACATAAGCTGCTGAAATGAAACTGGTAGTCTACTTGTGTGGAGATAAAAGAAAAAGACGAAAACTTACATTAAGCATAAATTTTGAATCAAAATCGAGTGCAACACTACCAGTTTTTTAATAACTAAAAAAATAAAGTTTACTTTAATTTATGATTCAGTAAATTTACCCCCTCTGTAGGTGAAATTTACCCCCCAGGGGGTAAATTTACCCCCGGTTAAGAACCCCTGATCTACCAGGTGTGATGATATGGGGAGCCATTTCGACCAAAGGTACAGACTAACTCTTTTTTCTAAAACCAGGAACCACGATGAACGGCCAGAAATACTTGAGATTAATGAAGAAGCTACAACTGCATAATAATGCACATGTCGGTGTACGAGTGCATGATTTTTATGCAATATGGAGCCCTATGCCATCGTTTAGAGATAGTAACAGAGTTTTTTTAGGGCTAAGAAAATTACTCTTCTGATGTGTCCGGGAAAAGGTCCCAATATTAACCCCATCGAAAACTTTTTGACCTTTTTCAAAAATAAAGTTGCTGAAAATCATACCCCGAGTATTCCTTCCCTAATTGAAGCAATCAAATTAGTCTGGATGCACGAAATTCCTGAAGAACTTTGCAAAAATTTAATCAAAATTATGCCCAGAGGAATCAAGGCCGCCATCAAAGCGAAAGGAGGACACACCAAATATTAAAAATTTGAGATTTTGATGCAAAATACAATAAAAATGCTTATTACTTTGTCTTGTATACAGTTTAACAAGAAATAAGTAAAAAAAACGACAAGAAATATGTCGAAGAACGAATTTTCTCGAAATTTGCGGTTTGGTCTTAAACTTTTGGCCACGACTGTACATCAAAGTTTAGTGATTAATCTGACTTATCCCATCAGTAAAAACCATAAAAAAATTAAAAAACATGTTGCTAGACAATGCTGAACTTTTGTGGTACACATATGTACCAAAAGTCCTGAAGGGTAAATTCTATTAGTCTAATGGAGGGATATAGTGATGTGGAAAAAACATAAAAATTAAGACTGTTGTGAAATGTTAATATAAATAACACGTAATATTTTATGAATGTATTTTAGATCTACATGCAAAGGTAAATTTAACTGATAGCATTACTTCCGGTTAAAAAACTTCTATAATTTGGCGCGAATTATGTCAATAGGCCTACTGTACAAGCAATTATGATTTTCGTCGTCGTCGCTGTGTGAGCCTCTGAAAACAGCCCCACCTAACCGAATAACTTTACAGACTTTTTGAAGCTAGTTTTTATTTTGCAGAGTAGCGATGAGCCATGAATGTGGAAGTGTTAGTTGTAGAGTTAGGGTATTCAACAGGTAATAGGAAGTGCTAGTCCAGTCGAGCGCATCTCAAAATCACTTGAACCTTGCATGCAACGGCTAGGCTAGTCAAGACTAAGCTTAATACTAGTAAAGTTTGTCTCCAAAGCAATACTATTAGGTTTTTTAAAATACAGCTTAGGAATATCATATTTTCAAAAAAGTTTGAATGCATTTTTTCAAAGTTTAAGGTAAAAACATGCTCAGAACGCACCAAATTTAATGTGATTTCTCAAATTTTTCTGGAAAGACCCCCAGACCTTCCGCAAAGTCGTTTGCCTACGGCGAACTTAGCGACAGGCTTTGCCCCCCCCCCCCCCAACTATTCATTGAAGCCCCACTGCTCACAAACAGCACCAGCTGCCGTTGTGTAGAACCATACCAAGAATGATACTAAACACATTACCCTGAAGGACCAATGGTACACATATGTACCACAGCGTAACTTCTATTTGAAATTTTTTCATGACGTCACTTAGGGATGGGCAACATAGAATTTCGAATAGTTGCAATCCGAATATCTAATTATTCGAATTGAAATGACATTTCGAATCGAATTTTCCAAACCGAAATTAATAAATCCCCTTTTCCGACTACCAAAATTTTTTATCGATTTTTCGCTGATCAATTACATTCGGCTCAGCGATAGCTTTTCGCTCTAGCGAAAACGGCTAGCCAGCTCTCTACCAGTGCGGTTTGTGGACGTCGGAAGACCCTTGTGCTGTGGATTTGCATTTATTTTTATCGTACGAAGCATGGAGCGCAATTCAACTCTGAATGAGGCTACCGCTACACCTAGTGTCGGAAGTTCCACAACAATGCAGCAATGAAATGGATGATAGCTCCTGTGTTGAAGCGACAAATACTTTAGCATCTAGTAACGACGACAATGAACAGCTTTCAGCTGCCAAGGAAATCCGATCGTACCTTAAGGCAAAAGTGCCAAACAGCGATGCAAGACTGCAAGTGAATGGTGGAACAAAAATAAAGAAAAGTTCCTGCTGTGGTTTGATCTTGCCAGGAAGTATTTACTATTCAGCCACTCCTGCATCGCAACAAAGACTTGCTCTCCTAGGCAGTTACTGTTGTTTTTCGTTTCGTTGCCACTTTTCAATTATGCGTCTTCAATAAAACCACGATAAAAACAAAGCTTTTTGACATTTTCTGAAATTAAAAAAACTTATTCTAGAATAGGTATTCGAAATTCTAAATTCGAAAAATTATTCTAGAATAATTCTAGAATAGTTTATTCTTCTATTTTGCCCATCCCTAAGTCGTCACTATATAGGCACTTTCTTTTTCTCTTTCAAAGCAAAAGACGAGAAAAGTGCCTATATAAGTTGTAAATTCGACAATTATGTTCTACTGATTGGGTGGCATGTAGGATACGTCTTGGGTTGGTGTTCCAGAGGGAATGAGTTTGGTACTACGCGGAAGCATTTTTTTTTCAAATTTTTAACTAAATTTTAACCCGAAGTGACTCAATCGTTAGGCTGCTGCATTTTTGTGGTCAATTTTTAATTTCAGAAACCTGAAGCCCAATTTTTTATGTCTTTTCAACTATAAATAACTCTATTCGTTCATCCCCGACACACGGCCCATCGGTCCAACACTACCAAGACAGGCATGGGTGCGCCACAACGGTCTCTGTACGGGCGTCAGGCTTTTCTGCCCAACCATGCACCAATGGGGAATGGCCTCTTCCTCCTGTAAATGTGGTGCCGAGGAACATACCGCAGACCACATCATCAATGACTGCTCCATCTTCAAGCCACCTAACAGAGTGGAAGGTCTGCACATCATGAATGATGAAACCAAAGACTGGCTGCTCTCTAGTAGCCTTCCAGTGTAGTCCGGGAACATCGTGAATCTGGGGTGGTAAAAGGATAGACCCTTGGCCCCAGACGCTAACACGACGACAACGAACTATGAGTAATAAAATTAGAGTTTTTAATTTTCTGGAATTTGAGAATTTCTTTGGGTAATTTTTTGTTTGTCATAAGAGGATGGTGACCGTGTTTGCCGAACGACGCATTACATTTTTACATTACATAATTGTCGAATTTACAACTCTTCTCGTCTTTTGCTTTGAAAGTGAAAAAGAAAGAAGTGCCTATATAGTGACGTCATGACCGGTCAAATAGTGTTTCAGATTCAAAGACCGGCGCCGGTCAAATAGCCACTGCCTTATTATTACCTTTCAATATCTCACAAATGTTGATCGCAAACGCATTGCTTTAAATGTATTTATATCAAAACTAACCATATCCAATAAAGCAGAGATTTTGATATCTTTTTATGTAGATAAGAATAGAACATCTGCAACATCAACACTAAACAAATAACATATTCGAAAGGGTAAAAAATTAAAAAAAAATACCATCTGGCAACTTTGTGGTTTGCGAGGTTTGCTAAATTTAAAGACGGCCATGCTCTCTAACTCTCGCTGATCGCAGTTTCCACTAACCCTCGAGTTGTTTGTGGAATCTTCGACTTTGTGCTATTACACTACAATCAGTGACTAAGGCTTTTTAATTTTTTCTCTCGATTTTTTCAGGGTACGAACTAGGTTGCACCCTAGTAAAAGCATCCACTTTATCACTGAAGTTGATAAAATTTGTCTGCTTTCCTTGCAGCGATGAATTAAGTTTATTCAGTTGTTCAGAAATGTCAGCAAAGTAAGCCAGAACAGCAACCCAAAATCTATTGGTGGCCTAACAAGAGCTTCTCGGCGGCCAAATCTAAGTGCATGAAGGCCAAAATACAAATAATGATAGCACAAATGAATACAATTGAACTTGCAACAATGCCAAAATGATTATTTTGCAACCTTTAAAACAGCCATCGTGGCCATGGCCGCTAAGCAGTGCTTAAATGACCGCTGGTGATACCTCCTCATTTGGCCAATTTGACGGCTAGTTTCTTTAATTTTAATTATTTAAAACACAAGATTTTAATTTATAAAGCAATGTTTCCTTCTCACTTTGCCAAGAAATATTTGATGTTATTTCTATGGTCATTCAAAAGGAATATAATAATGTGGCTAGTGTATGTTGTAGACAGTTATACGTTTGCATTAGAGCTAGCCATGACATTCTTGCATATTTTAAGTTTTCACAACATTTTTAGTACAAAAATTTAACATTAACATAATTGTGTAAAAATTTTATTCTGTAATTTGAATAAAATATATCTTTGGAAACTTAAATCAAATATAGTTATTACTATCTGAGTTCTTAACAGCCTGTTTCACCTCAAACGGATCATCAGAAGGGTCTTATTCAATAATGTTTTTGTAACCGTCTCAAGAGGTTTTTGAAGCAGTAAAAACTGACAAATATAATGCGAAGTTCTTAACTGTTTATTTACAAAGTCATAGTTTGACTTATACACACATTGGTGTGTACTGGTGTTTGTGACAAGTTTCTTCTTCCCATAGTTCGGAGCTACTTGCACTGCTCTTTTCAGATCCGCTTCCTTGACAAGAGCTGCTCTCTTCATGGCATTCCAACATTGATGGTTCCGGTTGAAGACTGATCAGCTGGAGTTGATTTCTGAGTTTATGCTGATATTTAGCAGTATATAAGGAATTCATCAATCATCATTTTCCTGTCAGTGCACTCATTGTAAAATTCTCTCTCTGGTATTGGTACATCAGTTGTACTTTTAAGAACAGAGAAAATCAAACTTAGATGATCTGTGAAGTCAAGAATTCGTTTGGGATTCTTTTATTAACTTCCTTCCTCATTTTTTCTAGTTCTTGTATTTCGGCTATTATTCTGGTCTTTTTGTTACTGGAATGGATGCAGCTGTGTAGATTTTACAAATGCAGTCATAAACTTTATTGTAGAGCACAGTTTGTCCTACATCTAGCTTAAGCGGAAGCATTGACTGACTCATGGGTTGGTACGTACCAATATCAAGCGGATCTTTTGCAATTTTTCTTCTTTTTCTCTCATCTATATTAAAAATTTGACAAACCTTACTATTAAATGCTGAAATCAAGAGAATAAATACAGTAAACACAAAGGCAGTTGCTTCAGACATTGCTATGCAAAATGAGGCTAATAAGCGTAATAACAGTAATTTTTCAAATAATTACAAAAAATCAAGTTTTTGTAAATCATGCCATATGTATCAAAAACCTTTAGATTCTTGTTCTCCATGAAAAACCAATGAAAATGAGTACTTACATGACATTATTAACATGAATATTGTAAAAGTTACGGCTGTTTTAAAATTCGTCAACTGGCGAGACGGAGATGGAGGCAGGGTCTAGACATGGTTCAAATCCAAAAAAAATTGGGAATCTCATTTTTTTGGGTCAAAACAAAAATTTAACACCCACGCCTAATCAATTTCCAAAATTACCCAAAAAGGGGCTAGCTTAATGTAATGTGAGTGAGCAAAGTGAATTTTCCCGGGGAATATCAAAACTTAACAAATTTTGCTGCATCTTGCTGTAATAGCCTACTCGCATAATCTAATTTTGTAACCAACCTTGCCTTATCAATATTACTGGGAAATCAAGCCACACATTGTGATGTAAAACTTGAACTAAGTTGCGCGTGATTAGGGTTGAAGTACCCGTACTCCCATCGATTCTTAACGAAGAATTTGCCTTTGTTTTGCTGCATCAATCAATCAGTTTGCATCAATCGGTGAAGCAAAGTAAAAATTAAAAGTTTTCCTTCTTGAATGGAAGCTAAGGGATACAGTATTCACATTTTCTAGATGCGCGGGAAGTTGTATTCTCGCAACAATTGTTCATGTTATGCAATGACGATTTCTATCGCTAGTTCCTGTGTTATTTCTCAGCCGACAAATATGACCGATCTAAATGGTACTTCCCGCGGACATCACATGCGGTGACGGCAGACATGTCCGCCGTGAATTTTGAGGCCTGGTCATGTTAAAACTGTAAGTGGTGATAGACTACTGACTAACATTTCTAAGTTAAGCAATAAGCATTGATCAACAATCTGCTGTCTCCAAAAAATTAAGTTGAACATAGCCTTTACTAAAAAAATTAATTCATTTATATAAAACAATGAAAACTATTAATACTACAAAAAGTGCTCAATGCTAAGCAAAAAGGCAAAGCATATATATTTTTTTAGTTAGGAAAGCAAACTCTTTTGAAATTTCAAATGAATTCAGTTCGACACGGTTTGAGAATTACTGCAACACATCAATAAAGTACAACCACTTTTTAAATTTTATCATTTATCAATCATGCTGTGAATTTGAAAAACTTTTACGGACCGCAAGTTAAGAACCACTGCTCTGGATAATGTTTAAGAGGTCTTTGTTCCTTTTACTATTTTATATGTGGTTGGTTAGTGCTTACTGCTGATGTAGTATCCACATGCATAACAAAACCAATCTGGTAAATTTCTTGTTAAATACAAGCACTTTTCAGCTAGATTTTGTACTGTCACATGCCCATTCACTTCCTTAAGTTCTTAAGATGCTCATTAACAACATGATAATGCTGACGGACACAGATCATGGCAACCATAACCTCTTAATAAAACTGCAGTTTATGAGAAATCGTCATGGTAGCAACTCAAAATACAACAAAGTGCTTTCATTTAAGTATGATGCTCACGGCACTATCTGAAAGTAAAATCACCATTGCTAAGTTTAGCCATTTCTTTGTTGCATCAATCTGTTTGTATTTCATCAGTGTGTTTGCTTTATGTGTCCATTTAACACAATCTCTTTTATTGGCAGGTACATTTGTCCGATGTCTGTTGAATTGTTTGCTCGATGGTGATGGAGTGATGTCTTGAAATCAGTAAGCCACAAAGCAGCATATATATGAACGTATAAATAACATTTAATTATAAAACATACACTAGGATGGTCCTTATTCGGGGTTACAATTTTTTTTTACAATTTTTCAGGTCTTACCCCCCAAAACACCCTGTGTGAAAATATTTTGAAAAATATTAACATTATTAGAGGTTTCTCGAGGCCTCTGAAAATTTCACGTTTTTATGCATTTATGTCATACCTCTGTTGGCTTAGTTGATTTGCTGACTTAAAATGCATACGTACACTCGTACAGGCTTGTTTTCATCAGCATGGCATAAATAATAACCCAGTTTGGTGAAGCAAATTTTAGCTGCTTCAAAGTATTGCGCAACAAACAGTGTAAAAAATAGCTATAAATGAGCCTTAAGTTGCAATAAAAATAACAATTGAAATCTAAAATTGATGCGTTCATCAAAAATTGAACACCTTGAAACCAAAATTTCAAAAAGATTTATCTAATATGTTCTCACTTCGCCTACCGTTCCAACCTAAACAAAATTGAAACCTGCGTTAACAAACACTGAGCCACGGCTGGACTTGCTTTGTGGCAGAAAGCAGTCACACTCATCACACTGAATAAATGTGTTTGCTTTTTGGTTTTGTTTACAGTAGGTTACCCAATGCCCATAGGCTTTGTTGTTATGGTCAGAAATAAAAACGAACTGAACTGAGAACGGTAAGTTGTTTTTGGTTTTCGTTAGATTTAAACTTTTCAATAAACATCACAAATGTAACTTATATTTCACACTGTTAGTGGTTTTAATCGTAAGGGGCCTGCAAAACATTTTAGGAGATTAAAGAGGGGGTTGCGAGCAAAAAAGTTTGGGAAGCCCTGTTATAGATGACTTTCGACATCAAACGAGCCTGGGGCCATGAACTAAACTTCGTTGGCAGGTACTCCACCAAGAAAGATCAGGCAATATCAACATTTCGAGGTAATCATCTCTTGCGTGGCTTTTGGCTAGCTGACTCTCAATGAAACTCAGGATATCATCCTTGACGTCAGAAAGGGATTCACTGACATATCCATACGTGGATGCATCTTCAAAGTTTTCTAGATCTAGAAATTCCCAATGAGCCTGGAATTCTTTTAAAGTTAGACCTCTGGTCCAGAAGAGGATCCCATGCAGATGTGACGACAAGCAAGAAGCAGAAGATCAGTACCAAGTTCTTGTTCAATTAGAACATATGCTTTCCCACGTCTACTTGTGTTTGCCCTTGTGTCAAAACACAATGCTTGAACACTTTCATCAACACCCCATTTCTTTGAAGCATTGATCATAACATCTGCTTTGAACACATAAATTATACGTATCAGAAAACATAAAGGGTGATAACTGGCAGACGTAAATGTCGAAGTGGAACACTACCTTTAGCGGACATTTGTACAGTTTGAGTCAGACTTGTCCGCTAGGGTGCATCAGGAGCCCCGACCATGCAATTTTTATTTCTTCTATTGTTTAAATTGTTAGGCTATATGAATTAGAATGTGTGGTAAAATATTATTTAATTTTTCCAACGTTTAGGTATGCCACACAGAACATAAAGATTGATCCAGTACAGGCCATACAGGGTTGCCACTTAGCAGATTTATTGCAAAATTTGAGAAATTTTGCAAATTTTTTAACTGTTTTGATGCGAAATTTTGAGTTGGCAGAATTTTTAAGTTTGGCAGATTCACAAAACTCATAAGATTAGTTGAATTTCATTGAATTTGTGACAAAATTGTGGTTCTATCTTGTTGTTTGTGAAGTAAATGGTGATTATGTTTTGGTTGTTATCATTTGCTTTTAACAAAGTAATTATGAAATCTAAGAATGGAAAGCATATTAGTTCATTTTTGTGGGTTTCATTTCAGTTTATTTTGGGAGTAAACTAAGCATAATTGGTTTGGCAGATTAAAGATGATTTTGGAAGATTTTTGGACACTGTTTGGCAGAACATCAAATTTTTATCTGGCAACGCTGATCCAGTAACTGTGTGCAATTAAATTGCTAGGTGCTCAGATAAACTGTACTAAGGTAATATCGCTGATTTTCGTTGTTATATTATATAGGCTAGTGCAAAATAGGATAGGTTTAGGTATGGTAGATACCAGTTTCAACATCCTTTCAACATCTGTTGAAGACAAGTGGAACAGGTGTGAAATCACCCACCCAAACACTAAAAACTCGACAATGTTCAAACATTTTTGTGTAGGTAAAGGACTGTCTGTTAATGCTGCAGAAATTACAGGGAGCAAACTGCCATCGTCTATGCAAGTATTACGTTGCTGCTGTATCACATTGAAGATGGAGCCAAAACCAATCGAACTAAATTTCAGGCTTCTAAAATTGTTCTATCAAAAATCATTCCATTTTAATATAAAGCCAACATTTCAATGGTCACCGAACTTTATGCCTGTAACAAAATCATTAAACTTTTTGACTGCAATAAGAAACTTCGTGACATTCCAGCTAACTGAAGACAAACTCCATTAGTGATAAAGAAATTAGGAGCCAGTAATTTGAGTTTGTCAAAGAGTTTTCGACTGTGGCCTACAGATGTTGAAAAACTGATAAAAAATGAAGATGACATAAAGTTCCTAAAATCCATGCAAACTGATAGAGTAGCCACTTTTGGGTCGTGTGATAAGAAACAAGCTTATTTGGTTCAGCGCTGCCAAGCACGCAAGGAGGCTGAGACTCGACGTCATGAAAAAGCACTTTCTGATATGAGTGCTAACACCAGCACAGCAGTCTTAGACGATAGTGAAAGTTAAAATACATGTACCTCGTCCGATCAAGCAAAGGCTAGCCGAAGCCACAAAGGTAGCAGGTACACAGACATTTATACCTCATTATATTTTACAGTCCCAAAAGCTAGTACCTCTTGCGACACACATGAAAATGATCCCAGCTCAGCAGGTTGCATTTGAAGTTTTTATAGAAGAAATTGGAGGTGACACATCAAAGGTAGTGACATCATATTCTTCAGCGGATCTCACCAGACGAAAGGTGGGAAAAAAATAGCAAGTTCTGTGAAAGAAAAATGGAATCCACCAAAACTCCATTGGGATTCGAAGCTGCAATGCAAACTAACTTACTGTATATAAATGAGAAAGAGGAGCGAGTAGTTATAGCAGCTGGCACTACAAAGGAAATGAAAATTCTGAGCATCCCTAGTTATGAACCTCAAACAGACCGTAAAATGGGTGAAATAGTTGCAAAAGTTTCAGCTGATTTGATTAAACAATGGAACTGTTCGAAGTGCGTTGTAAATTTAGTGTTTGATACCACTTCAAGTAAGTCTGGACATGTATTGGCAGCATGCATCAGCCTGCAGCAGTTTGTAAGACTACGCAAAAACTGGGGAATGATTCCACATTGCTCGGCTGAAAAACTAGCTAGATTGAACCTATCTAATTTTGATGAAGAAACGAAAGTATTAGTATTACAGCTTAAAGAAGATGTTCTCAGGTTATGCACAGCGCAGGAGAAGTTTAAACGTGATAACTATGTATAAAGAATTTATTCATTTGTGCTTGGGTTACCTTGATCCAAATAAACGAGGCCGGGTGCTTTAAAGGCACATTGGATGGCCAAGATCATATATATTCTTAAACTAAGCATACTGGAACACCAGATTATACAGAGCCTAATTTAGCTACCCAAGACCGCGAATGTTTGTGCATTGCATGATTTTGCATCCTACCCTGCTATACAAGATGGAACCCAATCATTATGATGTTCTAAATATCAATTAGTGTAAAATATTGTTCCGTACACGCATACTATAGTGGCACTAAATTCAGAGTTGTTAACTAGAACGTGACTTTTTGAGTTAAAAGAGGTTAAATTGCACAAGAGTTACTGTTCAATAACATTAGGGTCATGTGGCATACCTAAATGTTCACGAAACTTAATAGCATTTTCACACACTGATTTTCTCACCCAGTCTAACAGTTTAGGCAATAGAAGAAATGCGATGTTAGTATTTTTCAAAAATATGGGGCAGCTGATGCACCCTATTGTCCGCCAGGTATTTCAAGCTCTGCTTATTTTGAAAAAATACACAAAGTTTTTAAAATCGCAATATTCCATAAGTACATATTAAGCTTTGTTTGACTTTACCAATAGTACTCTCCAACCTGATGAAAATGAATCCAAACAGATGTATGTTTGCTTTAAGAGTTTATAAAATACAGCCTATTATAGTTTGACCCATTTTGTCAAATACCCTCAAATTTGGAAAGCCTTGAGCTACCCCTAAACATTAATGTTTTTCAAAAATGTTTTCCACAAGGTGTTTTTGTAGTAAATGGACACTTTTGAAAGAGTGATACTTTGAAATTTCACTTTGTTTGAACCACCATATTACATACAGGGTTTTTTTGGGAAGTTTGCTTACACTTGCAAACTTGGCAGATGATGATGGTAATATTATGGACAAGGGACGTAATTCTGAGCAAATTGATGATATGTCCATCTGATGTCATGATAAAGTGTGTGATTAACGTGCTAGTTCATTATATCCTTTGTTATAGTGAAACTTTTAATTCTGATTGCTAGCATTAAGGAAGAGCACAGTGAAAGTGCAACTTTGATAGTGTGTGTGTTTCATGCTGTCAGTGATGCACTTGGCACAGTGCTACTTCACATGACATGTGAGGTGTATATTCAAAGTCACTGCAAGTCAATTCGTAGGCCTACTTGGAGGCTAAAATTATACAGTGCAGTCATTTTTAAAGGCAGTTCAAACCAGGGCTTTGGAGCCGGAGCTCTACGTAAAATTGAAATGGAGCAGGTTGTTTGCAAAATAGCTCCGGCTCCGATGTATTTCATAAGATGCTATGCTACTAGCCTACTACTATTGGCTGAATTTACATAATTTCACAGCATCCCTTCACAAAATTAAGAATTGTTGCCTCTTTGGTGCCACCTTTTCTAACTAACCACGTTGCTGGAGATATGACAGCAGAGCAGTCAGGTAGGCACTTTAACGCAGTACACTGTCCGAATTCCATAACGCAATCATGCGTGACGTACACGCAAATCAGCTGACTTCAGTCATGTGACTAAACACGTGATTATCTGGTCGTCTTTATCTAAAAATTTTAATACAAAGAAATTTAACTGAATGCATCCCCACAACCTGCGTGGCCGAATGGGTTAGGGGCAAAGGAGTAGTAATTTCGATTGCGTGGGTTCGATGCCCACCTTCTGCTCATACTATTTTTTCTTCTGCAACTGAACTGAGTGCAAGAAGAATCTTATAGACCGCAATCAATGGAGTAAGGAAAATTGGGACTGAAATACCAGTGATGTCATATACTTCATTATGGAATTCGGACAATGTACTACGTTAAAGTGCCTACCGAGCAGTCATGTTCATAGCTGCAACCGATAGTATTGGACTGGCATTCATCCTTAAACCTCAGTTTTTGTGACTTAATGGAGGTGGAGCAGTGGTATCAATGAGCTACGAAGCTGGAGCTAATCTATGATAAAAGAGAGCGCTGGAGCTGGTAACATTTTTGCCTGCTCCAAAGCCCTGGTTCAAACTAATTTTGACCCCTGTTGAGTATTAATAGAATACAGTTTCTTCCAAGTGAAAAAACAAGGATTGTTGAACAATCGTCATCCAACGCGATAGAAAAGTGGATTTTATGTTATAAAAATATCAGCTTCCGCCTCAAAAGTGATTTGGTGTCAGTACATCTCTAATCGTAATTATACTGTTATTGTTGCATTACAGCATAAATTATAGTGTTTTATTGGAGTCATGATTTTTAATTATTTTTTCCCAGGCTTGCTTTTCATTGAAATGTCATAGCGCAGAAGTTGCTGTCAGGAGAGGAGTGTGCAACAAAGGCTCATTATGGTAATCTATGTCTGTAATCTGTATTGATACATAAATGATAGGGTACGTTGCGTTCAAAGCAACGTACTTAACTA
Organism: Aplidium turbinatum; assembly: GCF_918807975.1. Lineage (NCBI taxonomy): Eukaryota > Metazoa > Chordata > Ascidiacea > Aplousobranchia > Polyclinidae > Aplidium > Aplidium turbinatum. Next base: position 1,346,757 of record NC_137486.1, read on the forward strand.
CTTACATATGCATTGCAAACAATTGTTGACCAAATGAAACTTATGCCTTGAATTTTAAAACCATACTGCAAAAGTGGCATTACTAAGTCTGTCTCCTAACGTGTTAGTACCAATACCATCATATTTCTGTATCGAAAAATCTAGTTGAACATTAGCATAAATTCTGAGTTACACCAAACGTAGCAGTTAAGCCTTCAGTTGAATTTGAAGCTGACATGTGTCGGAATGGCCCGTTTCGGCGAGTCCGATTCGGCGAGTCCGATTCGACTAGTCCGATTCGGCGAGTTCCCTATTCGGCGAGAGCCTTTTTCGGCGAGTGCCCTATTCGGCGAGTTTTTGAAATTTTTAAAAGGAAATTATCGGGTACCGTGGCCTAATTACAATTGCCGTTTTTACATCGTTTTAACGTCGCTAAACGTTGAAATCGTGCAGAAAGGAATAAAAATAAAATGTTTGAACTATTAAATTAAAATTCGTCATATCAGTTCAGTTAGTTTTATTTCTGACCATCATATCAAAAACAATACACGTCAACATAGCAAAGGTCGAGAAAAATGTAGAAGCGACAAAACGCGAAGTTAAAACGTGCTTGTGACCGAAGTAAGTTATTGAGTTGAAAGAAATTTGGCACGGTCGCAACACCTTCAGAAAAATTTAAGATATGAAGGGAAAATAAAACAAAGACAATGTTACAAAAAAAATCATGTTTATGTCTATAAGTTAGTACTTTTGAATAGTTAAAATGATTAGTTTGGATCAACAAATGTGTGACCTACAGCTTAGATTGAAAGGAAATTATCGGGTACCGTAGCCTAGTTATCCCAACCAGCAAAAATTTGTTCCAAGAACCCAGTTAGCCTAACAGTTCATTTTTACATTGTAGTAACAGAATAAAAAGGCTAACCAAATGTGTGGCCTATCGTTTTAACGTCGCTAAACGTTGAAATCGTGTAGACAAGAAAACTTTGCTGACTAGGATACGTTGAAACTGAAAAACATTCACAGAAGCCCTACGATACGTTGCATTTTTAAGATAATGTATTCAGACGTTGAATCAATGTACAAATGAAATGTTATGCTAAATGGGTTCTTGGAACAATTCGAAAGGCTTCTGTGAATGTTTCTCAGCTTCAACGTATCCTAGTCAGCAAAAGCTCCCTTTTCTACTCGATTTCAACGTTTAGCGACGTTAACACGATAGGCCACACATTTGGTTAGCCTTTTCATTCTGTTACTACAATGTAAAAATGAACTGTTAGGCTAACTGGGTTCTTGGAACAAATCGAAAGGCTTCTGTGAATGTTTCTCAGCTTCAACGTATCCTAGTCAGCAAAAGCTCCCTTTTCTACTCGATTTCAACGTTTAGCGACGTTAACACGATAGGCCACACATTTGGTTAGCCTTTTCATTCTGTTACTACAATGTAAAAATGAACTGTTAGGCTAACTGGGTTCTTGGAACAAATCGTAGGGCTTCTGTGAATGTTTCTCAGTTTCAACGTATCCTAGTCAGCAAAAGCTCCCTTTTCTACTCGATTTCAACGTTTAGCGACGTTAACACGATAGGCCACACATTTGGTTAGCCTTTTCATTCTGTTACTACAATGTAAAAATGAACTGTGTTCTTGGAACAAATTTTTGCTGGTCGGGATAACTAGGCTACGGTACCCGATAATTTCCTTTCAATCCAAGCTGTAGGCCACACATTTGTTGATCCAAACTAATCATTTTAACTATTCAAAAGTACTAACTTATAGACATAAACAAAATTTATTTTATTTTTTTTTGTAACATTTTCTTTATTTTATTTTCCCTTCATATCTTAAATTTTTCTGAAGGTGTTGCGACCGTGCCAAATTTCTTTCCATAGGCGCCGACTTTTCAAAAAACCTTGGGGGGCGAGAAAGGTGATGACGTCATAACCATAACGCTATTTTACTCAATTAAAATAGTCTTTGATTAAGCTTAGTGTCTTGTTTATATTAACAAATAGGTCCCAAACTGAATTTATTAGAAGCGCTGCTTGAAAGGAATAGTTTTACGCATGCAGTACGCCTAGTCGTAAAAATTTTGATATTGTTAGCTCATAATTGGAACTGTTGGAAAACAAGCCGATTCATTTCCTTTTCGTGCGAGTGAATAACAACGATCAAGACAGTGAAGTTATCGAAATAAAACGCAAAAAATCATGATCTCAAGCAGAGTGAAAACCCGCTATCAGTTTTATTAACCTCGTTTCGCTAATTACTTTCAAAGCGTTAACAACTGCGAAGTGTTTTCTCTTCTGTTTTTTATCGAAAGTCTTTATAGTCTTTTATTGAATACAGTAGGCTATACTCGAGTAAAGGTCGAGATGTTCGCAAGTGATTTTCACCTCAAAAAGACAAGTTCAACTAACACGGGACAAGCTGTTGTCTCCAGCTCGGCAATTTTCAAAATGAACGCACTAAAAATCATTGTCGACGTAGATTACGTAAGTGTGAAATCGCGTCGGCCTAAGTAAAACTTTTGAATACGTTTATTTGCAGTGATTCAAACTTAATTTTCAAATTCAATGAGTTCTTGTCAATTCTAAACTTTATGCACTTGTTGAGCAATATGCAAAGCCCACGAGACAAAACAGAAAGAGATCATTTTTTTATTTTTGCGTGTAGGATATAATCGTTCTTATTATAACGTAACATTCCATGATCGTTGAAGTCGATGTCAAACCTTAGCGGCCGCATAAAACAATGATGTCAGGTTAGCTAGGTGATAATAGCGGTAAGAGACGTCGTTAATGCAGGCAATATCTGCGACCAAGACGATTAAACACCTTTTCTTTTATCGGTTTTCGATTTAATTCTCACACATTGCGAAGAAAACAATGCGTTCTGTTGAATCATAATTGTCTCACAGCGGGAAGGCCTCGTTGAAAATAGCGCGTCTAATTTAGCTGGTTTACTTAATATTGCAGTGAATAGTTACGTGACTATTCCAGCAGTGCAAGTTACTCTACCATCTACTTTGAAACTTCCATACCGTATGAGAAAGCCATGCGATCAGCTGCTGTTTTGCGGGCAAGAGCAACGTAGGCTTTTCTTGCTTTCGGCATTCTTTAAGACCGTTTAAATTATCTAAATCTCTTTCACGAAGTGTTTTATCTTTGAAACACCACTTGTCATCACCATTTTTGTTGCCCTTCAACCATAAATTTACGGGGGGCGCCGCCCCCCGGAAGTCGGCGCGTATGTTTCTTTCAACTCAATAACTTACTTCGGTCACAAGCACGTTTCAACGTTCGTGTTTTGTCGCTTCTACATTTTTCTACGGCACGCCTTTGCTATGTTGACGTGTATTGTTTTTCATATGATGGTCAGAAATATAAACAACTGAACTGACATGACGAATTGTAATTTAATAGTTTAAACATTTAATTTTTATTCCTTTCTGCACGATTTCAACGTTCAGCGACGTTAAAACGATGTAAAAACGGCAATTGTAATTACGCTACGGTATCCGATAATTTCCTTTCACAAATTTCAAAAACTCGCCGAATAGGGCACTCGCCGAAAAAGGCTCTCGCCGAATAGGGAACTCGCCGAATCGGACTAGCCGAATCGGACTCGCCGAATAGTAGCAGACCCGATCATATGTGTCAGCTTGTCACATGTCAGCTTCAAAGGTGTAGGTCGCTAGGAGTAAATCAACTGTTTCTCTGAAATGATTGTTTTAAAGGAAGTCAACTTATATTGGTTGTCATCTGTCGGAGCAGTCAAAAATAAACATTTATTGCATTGCTTAATTGTACAAGACTATGGTTTTGTAAAAGCAATGCAATGACAGCATACTGGTACGAAGATTCTTATTTATTTTACTATTTGATTATTGTTTAAACTATTTGAATGTTTGCCGTACTATAAGTCGATATAGTAGGACATGACTCTGGAGTAATTAATTATTGCTAGTTATTTTCCACTTCAGCTAACTAAAGACGTCGTTGATTGGCTGACGAAGCACCAGGTTTTGGTGAGATACTTTATATTCTTTAAAAGACTTTGTTGACTGTACAGTTGGGTGGGTAGTATTTTAGTTGTTTATATTAACAATGCATACCTTGGTATCTCCGAGCTATCTGTCATTGGTAGTTCGATCGTTTGTGTGTGCTAAAAAAACTCATATGTTGTCTCCAGCACAGGAGTTTTTATGTGTGCTGTTCCGACTGCTTGTTGACACATGCGAAGTAGTGACTTACCCTTGCAGCACTTATTTTGTCATCTGTATTCTAGTCCAGTGCTATTCAACCGGGTATACTGTATACCGAAGTGCATACCAGATCAAAACTAGGGTATACAGCTGGAGAAGGGTATACAGTTTGAGGACGTTTCTACTGAAGATAACTTATCTGCCCTTATTGTTGGTCATAAAATTACTTGCAGACAACTTGATTAGGTATTTTCCTTAAGATAACGACCAATGTATGAAAGCAAACTCATATCCAACCATTTAATAAAAAACCAACTGAGGAATTATTGGAACTCCGGGCTGATTTAAATCAAAATTACTCATTCCAAGAAGTGGATTACACAGAATGTTGGGTTTCTCTTCTTGAATTTCTCGAACACAAAAATCTCGCACAAAAAGCAATTGATGTTTGGTGCAGATGCCTACCACTTATTTGTGTGAAGAAGGATTTTCCAGTCTTGTTGAGATCAAGTCAAACAAACGAAACTCGATACTTGATATTGATTCTTTAATGCGGGGAGGAATAAAGAAAGAGCTAACACCACGTTATGTCCAACTTGCCGAAACAATGCAACAACAAGCTAGCCATTAAATCAACTTCAATTTTGACGTCTTTTGCACGCGTAGTTTCTTGTGCCCAGTTCAAGACTACTATAATCACTTTAACAAATAATCAATTATTATTTTTTTTTTTACTTCCGGTGCACAATTAAACAGTGACGTTCGGTGGCTTAAACCGTTGGGAAAGCAACTTGGAAATATGCTGCAGCAAGGTAGTAGGCACGAAGGGCGTAACCGTCGGGCGAAGCCCGAAGGTGTGTTGCCGAAGGCAACACTTCCAGCGGGGGGTCTGGGGGGCCTCCCCCAGAAATTTTTGAAAAACACTTTCAATTTGGGGCGCTCTGAGAGCATTTCCAAAACAAATCAAAAAAAAAATCTGTCAAATTGTGCTTCGCCTATGTCGTGATCATACATCCATTTGATGTTTAGAAGTCATAAACAATCTTAATTTTAACGTTGCAGGACCAAAATCCAGTGTTAGACATGGAATAATAGTTGTCTAAATATTTAATTCGTCATGAATGTTCATTCTCAGATATTCAGTTAGGCCTACACTACAAAAACTAACACTTGTGCCTAAACATTACAACCGCAAGCAATTTGTACAAAAAGCTGGATAAGTTTGCCTCCTGCGTATAGAAACTTAACGAACTAAATATAGCATCCGCACCTGAACGTTCATTGGCGAAGTAACGTTATATCAACGCTGTAAAAAGGGCGAAGGCATGACTAATGACTATGAAAGCTAGTAGGCTGAAGTACATGGCGAGGAGACATCAAAAAACAGCAACAATTATTTCGGCATTATGATCGATGCTGTGCTCTGCACCGTGACGAGAGAACTTCTGACGAGTTAGTCTATCCGCTCTAGCAAATGTTCGCATTGACGTCACTGGGAAAGCACAACTAACCTAACCATAACCATAACACATCTGATTGGCTAAGCAGCTGGTGACGTTTTGCAAAACGAGTGATGATTGGATAAAACGAAGGCGTTTTTTGACATTTTTGAATATGGGAAAGCAAGTTTGATAGTTGCTTACCTGGAGCCTCAGTGATTGTTTCTGACAGAAGCGTTTGCGTTAATTGGCATTTATAGGCAAGACATGCGGTTTGGTGAGGACTTAGACTACTCACAAGCGTTACGAGTAATTCTAGTCACGAATACAGTAATTTTCAAGTTAAAATAGACGTGATAAAGATAATAAGAAGTTAAACCTAAAATTCAGTCATTATATTTTGCGTAGTTTTCGCTCAGGTAAGCACTGCTTTCCTTGCTTTCCCTCACCGATCGTCACTGATTAAACATTGCTATTTGTGAGGCATACGAAGTTATTTAAAATTGAAAAAAGTTGTACCACAGGCAAAAAGGTTAAAGATCACTGTTCTAGTCTACCGCCATTAATTCATTCATCGATAAGTTATGAAATAGGCTCCACGCCAGTAGATCATGTTTGGTCGCCGCCTTCTACGAGTCAACACTTCCATTCCGTTGCTGTTTAAAGCTTTTTCTTCAGTCGTGTTCGTACATTACGTAAAATCTTTTTCTCATTTCAATTCGCAATCTTTTTTACAAACTAGGCAGTATCTCACATGCCGACAAGAAGTATTTCCTGATAAAAGTATCACAAAAGTAACAAAAGTGTCGACTTTAAAAAACTTTATGAGCTAAATTCAACTGTAAATATTTTTCAGAGCCTTGCTGGCGTTCTTACCTGAGTGAACGCAAAAGCGATTAATCAGGTTTATACTTTAGCACAGTTTAGAGCAGAATGGCCCGTTTCGGCGAGTGCCCTATTCGGCGAGTTTTTGAAATTTTAAAAGCAAATTATCAAGTACCGTAGCAAATTACAATTGGCGTTTTTACATCGTTTTAACGTCGCTAAACGTTATAATCGTACAGAAAGGAATAAAAATAAAATGTTTGAACTATTAGATTAAATTTCGTCATGTCAGTTCAGTTATTTATATTTTTGACCATCATATCAAAAACAATACACGTCATCATAGCAGAGGTAGAAGCGACAAAACGCGAACGTTAAAACGTGCTTGTGACCGAAGTAAGTTATTGAGTTAAAAGAACTTTGGCGCGGTCCCAACACCTTCAGAAAAATTTAAGGTATGAAGGGAAAGTAAAACAAAGAAAATGTCACAAAAAAAATAAAAATAAATCATGTTTATGTCTATAAGTTAGTACTTTTGAAGTTAAAATGATTAGTTTGGATCAACAAATGTTCACAGAACATTCACAGAAGCCCTACGATACGTTGCATTTTTAAGATAATGTATTCAGACGTTGAATCAATGTACAAATGAAATGTTATGCTAAATGGGTTCTTAAAACAAATCGCAGTGCTTCTATGAATGTTTCTCAGTTTCAACGTATTCTAGTCAGCAAAGTTCTCTTTTCTACACGATTTCAACACGTAGCGACGTTAAAACGATGTAAAAACGGCAATTTTGCTGGTAGGGATAACTAGGCTACGGTACCCGATAATTTCCTTTCAATCTAAGCTGTAGGCCACACATTTGTTGATCCAAACTAATCATTTTAACTTCAAAAGTACTAACTTATAGACATAAACATGATTTATTTTTCTTTTTTTTTGTAACATTTTCTTTGTTTTACTTTCCCTTCATATCTTAAATTTTTCTGTAGGTGTTGCGACCGCGCCAAAGTTTTAACTCAATAACTTACTTCGATCACAAGCACGTTTTAACGTTCACGTTTTGTCACTTCTGCCTTTTTCTACACCTTTGCTATGTTGACGCGTATTGTTTTTGATATCATGATCAGATATAAAAACAACTCAACTGACATGACGAATTCAAGCACGTTTAACGTTCGCGTTTTGTCGCTTCTACCTTTGCTATGTTGACGTGTATTGTTTTTGATATGATGGTCAGAAATAAAAACAACTGTACTGACATGACGAATTTTGATTTAATAGTTCAAACATTTTATTTTTATTCCCTTCTGCACGATTTCAACGTTTAGCGACGTTAAAACGATGTAAAAACGGCAATTTCGCTGGTAGGGATAACTAGGCTACAGTACCCGATAATTTCCTTTCAAAAATTTCAAAAACTCGCCGAATAGTAGCAGACCCATTTTAGAGGCCGAGTTATTTGCATCCTTTTTGTTCAACGTCATATTATAATAAGTTGTAGATGGGTAAGCAATATTTGGAAGATGCTTTTACGATAAAACGTGGCTTGACCGTTGTACTGATTTGTGCTTATATTTTTTCAGGACGTGGAACCAAGACTCACAGTTTAAACATTCTGAAGACTTTGATGTCAATAGTTCAGGTTTTGGAAACTAATACTAAACTAATAGCAGTAGTCAACGACAAATTTTAATCAGAGATGGTTTTATGTGTCCTTAAACGTATTTATGACGCTGATTTTAAAAATGTCTTTACTTTTTTCTAGTATATCACATTTTTGAGATATTTACATTTTTGTGAAAGTGAAGCTTGATCTATACCGTTCTATATTTATATCACTTTGACAACATTGGTAAGCTTAATAAAACCATCTGTTCGTGTGGCACACTTCTGTGCATTTAGGAATCTACGAAAAATATTGAAATCCTCCGATTCAGTTCAGTGAATACAGTAGTAACATATGGGGTCGGTTTGGTTTTTAATCTTTGTTCTTGTACTGACAAAGCCTTCGATAAGTTTTAGTAGTTTTTGTTTTGGTTTGTAGGTAACCAGACGAATGAACCATTGCAATTGCACAGTGCACACTACATGTAACATGTAAGTATCCTGGTGACATTTTAGTATTTTGCACTGGTGTTGCTTATGTGATGAGACAATTCCTGTCTGATATTTTTGTTGAGAAATAGACACTCGAATCCTGATGCAACAATCCTGTTTGACTTTCAGCTTGTTGGATGCATAAGACATGTGACAATTGTATTCTCGTTAATCTGTCTGCAGGTAACAATCTTGTGATTTCTTCAACGATGCGTTGAAATAATATTCTGCAGAAGGAGAAGAGATAACCGAGGCTTGCAAGGTTTGGTTCGTCTACATCTGTTAAACATTGCCCACCTTGTTGAGGCATCGACGAAACGATTGTTTTGAACCCTGTGAAGCAGACACACACACGTAGCGCTGTGTAGCGTACCGTGTTATACAACAGGGATATTGAATGTGCAGATCAGTATCTACATGTTGTATGTGTGCATGCTAGATCCCGTCCTGTACGAACAACCGGCATAAATGGTCTGGTAGGCTACAAGCTTGAATGTATAGTTGGTTAAGTGGTCCGTGGGGTACCTAGTTACATAACCTTTGACTCTTTTTTTTCCTACAGACGTTTTTAACTACGGACAGTGGCCAATTTTTCGATCTTGTGGATTTCTTCAGCATCGTGAAATGTAAGTAGGGTTGTCTTGAAGTTTCAGATTAGATGAAGGTTTCCAAAAGTGAATTATGTCCAACAAAAATTAGTTTAATTTTTAATTTCGGATTTTAGCGAAACGTAGTTTTTCCTCAAATTAGAAGGTGTAATTTTTTTCAGAACGGTTATGCCAAGAATGAATAATAGCCAATGCATCAACAATTGATTATTCACCGATTTAGCAAATCTGGTGATTGGATTTGTGTATTGATTTACAAATCAACTTCATGCAGACTGAAACTAATATTTTTTATTGTTTACACGCAATACATGGTGTAAGCGTTGGTTTGGAAATTTATCAACTAATTTGTGTTGCATGACAACAAGTGTGTGACATCACTGGTACACATGTTGTAACCATGATTTAAGATTTAGTTCAATGTTGTAATAGTATATGACCATGATGATCTGATTCAATGGCGTAGTTCATCTGAGCTGTGTGATGTGCAAATGAATCAATAATTCTGATGGGTCACGCATTTGCTGCATTTGAAAAGTTTTCAGTTAATAAACTTGTACAACACTGAAACATATTAATACTTCATTCTCATTTATTTTGCACTCATTATTCCACAAATAAAAGAAATGTCGCATAGTTTTAAAGCCGAATGTACTTATGTTTTTAGTGTAAGAAATCATGAACGGTGCGTTGAAATAGTATTCTGCAGAAGGAGAAGAGAACCGAGGCTTGCAAGGTTTGGTTCGTATCTGTTAAACATTGTCCACCTTGTTGAGACATCGACGAAACGATTGTTTTGAACCCTGTGAAGCAGACACACACACGTAGCGCTGTGTAGCGTACCGTGTTATACAACAGGGATATTGAATGTGCAGATCAGTATCTACATGTTGTATGTGTGCATGCTAGATCCCGTCCTGTACGAACAACCGGCATAAATGGTCTGGTAGGCTACAAGCTTGAATGTATAGTTGGTTAAGTGGTCCGTGGGGTACCTAGTTACATAACCTTTGACTCTTTTTTTTCCTACAGACGTTTTTAACTACGGACAGTGGCCAATTTTTCGATCTTGTGGATTTTTTCAGCATCGTGAAATGTAAGTAGGGTTGTCTTGAAGTTTCAGATTAGATGAAGGTTTCCAAAAGTGAATTATGTCCAACAAAAATTAGTTGAATTTTTAATTTCGGATTTTAGCGAAACGTAATTTTTCCTCAAATTAGAAGGTGTAATTTTTTTCAGAACGGTTATGCCAAGAATGAATAATAGCCAATGCATCAACAATTGATTATTCACCGATTTAGCAAATCTGGTGATTGGATTTGTGTATTGATTTACAAATTAACTTCATGCAGACTGAAACTAATATTTTTTATTGTTTACACGCAATACATGGTGTAAGCGTTGGTTTGGAAATTTATCAACTAATTTGTGTTGCATGACAACAAGTGTGTGACATCACTGGTACACATGTTGTAACCATGATTTAAGATTTAGTTCAATGTTGTAATAGTATATGACCATGATGATCTGATTCAATGGCGTAGTTCATCTGAGCTGTGTGATGTGCAAATGAATCAATAATTCTGATGGGTCACGCATTTGCTGCATTTGAAAAGTTTTCAGTTAATAAACTTGTACAACACTGAAACATATTAATACTTCATTCTCATTTATTTTGCACTCATTATTCCACAAATAAAAGAAATGTCGCATAGTTTTAAAGCCGAATGTACTTATGTTTTTAGTGTAAGAAATCATGAACGGTGCGTTGAAATAGTATTCTGCAGAAGGAGAAGAGAACCGAGGCTTGCAAGGTTTGGTTCGTCTACATCTGTTAAACATTGCAGTTGATGAATCTAACTTCAATTTTAGTGGGTGCCGCAACTGTTTGGGTCACGCCGTAGGGACCAGTGATAATTTTCCATTGTCTTTTAACTTCCTTCAAAATGTAATTCTCCCATTTTATTTGTGTTTCTTAAAAAAACTCAGTTGTTGTAAACAAATAATGGACAAATCGTTTTCTGCACAACAACACAATCGCAGCTTTCAACAGTGATCCTGTTCTATAGCGATTGATAGTTCAATTTTCTCTGTTGTAGCAAAACGTTGCATTATAAGGTAAATTCGTGTGATTTCATCAACAATAACTTAAAGAAATAGCTTCAGTTTCAAGTTGCTGTGAAATAACAAGTTAACAACCGTTTAATATCCGCAATTCACCTCCATGACGAGATTTTAACGTGATTTCACCGTCGCTGTTCTACAATCGCAAACATATTGTTGTAATTTTCCAATTGTAAATTACGTAATACAGTAGCTTGCTTTTTTATTTTGAAAGTGCTTTATATACCTCCGCATAAACAAGTTTTACATATAGTATAGTATAATAATTACGGTAATTCTTACTTTTCAAATTTAAAACTCTATTCATTCTGAAAAACGCTAGTTCAAAAAATTGGTGTTATAAATCCTGCAATTCGAACTCACGAATAAAAACAATTCTTTGAGACTCATTGTGTTACCTCTGTGCCATCGAAGCTTTGTTCGCCGGCAGCGTATCTGCTGTCTTCAGGGGCTAATAAACATTTACAAATCTAATAAAAACGTAAACCCCTGCATTGGTGCCCGAGTGTTTCCTTGAAAGAAAGAAGCGGTTAGAAGAAAAGAACAAGTTAATTCAACCAAAAAGGAGTACCGTACTACAGTATCATCAACTTCAAGCCGAAGACCAAACATTAAAAACATTCCATCGAAGAATCAACTAACGGCGAGTTCTAACTTGTCCTCTTCGTGATCACACGGGGAAATCTGTCCATTGTTTGATTGCTAAGAGCTGTATCTAACGATGTTACAACAATGGTAAACAAGTTTTGATTGACTGAAGTTATCACAGCTTGTTGAACCAGTTGATATGACACAGTTTTGTTGCTGTCATTTCTCAAAAACTCGGACCTGTTGAGAGGAAGACGAGTATTACTTGTGACAGCCACGTAACATCCAGACCCTGTTTCTTGCAGAAGATAAGCCTCAAATAGCTACCGCCATCGCAGAACATGCCAGCAGTGTGATGTCAGGCGATTATGAAGTAGTGAAAGAATCTGCCGTGAAAACCGATCGTTCTTGATGTAGGGTTCTTGTTGCGCGAACGAGCGTATTTTCAGGTCTAAATTGTGATAAAAGTTTAAGATAAAACTGGCTTATTTAAGAGTTTCGCAAATGTGTAATATTTTGAAGGGGACGACCAACAAACAAATGTGAATAACACGTTTTAGCTATTGTGCTGTCACAGCATCTTGAGCAGGACAGGGTAATGTTACTCACTTGGTAAAACAATGTTAGTAATAGTAAATATTCATATCAGTAGCCCAACAGGCGGCAGGCCTGACTGGTCAGTCATAAACAACAGCTGCAAAGCTTAAAACTAAGCAAGTGGTTAGTCATGTGAACAACGCTTAAAAGGCCAAATTAAAAACTGCCAAATTTTGAAAAAAAGCCAAACGTTTTTTTCATGCCAAACAACATAAAAATGGCAATCCTGAATGTGCTGCTTGTAACACAGTACAAGTGTTAGCTATCGTTTGTATAGGCAACTCAAGAATACACGCGGCTCGTTGACGTCACGAACGAGTGTTTGTTTTATTGTAACCTTGCGCAAAATATTTCACAGCACGCAGAGTTGCCAAATATAATTTACACAATTCTGTGAACAGAAAACAAACTACATTTTGGGCAGAAAAAACGCTAAGATTTTGAGAAACTTCTCGTGAAAACTTTTGCGGGAGTGCTGCAGCACACACTATAGTCCAGTCAAATTAACCAAATACCCGAAAAAAAAAATAGTAGAAAGCTAAAATTTTGCCACAAGCATTAGTGCATGGTCTGAAACAAAATATCAAAAATCCACCTTGTGCAAACAAAATTATGGGATTTTTGAAAAAACAATCTTTATAAAAAAAATTATCAAAAATGATAATTATAAAAAAGATATATCAAAAAATAGGCAAGTGATATATGAAATTGAAACTAATGAGGCAAATACAATTAGGATAAATTTAGGTCAAAATGAAGTTATTTCAACGAGGTATGGTCCTTTCAACACAAAAAGCCTATACATTAAACTAATAGGACAGCAAATATTTTCGTCTTACACATTAAAGATATCAAATACTGTATATTTCTGTGTATTTCAACAGGAGTAGTAGTGTTTTCGCGTTCTTCTGATTCAAGTGAAAGAGGCTCAATATTTTTACACATTCCTGTGCAAAAGATACAAGCTGAAATACACTTCAGTCCATTGCTCTTGCAGGAACGTGCTGCATTGCACCCTTTCTTGCATTTACACCTAATAATGTTCAACAAATCTGGAGGTGCGGGTTCCATGTCCGTCATGATAGGAAAGTATTTTCCACATACAATCTTTCATCCCCAGTTCTCAGGATTGATGACCGTAGCAGGAATGAAGTTTCGTTGAAGCTGCGTATCCATCAAAGACAACAGTAGAACCACCTCCATAATTACTTTTCATATATCCCACATACTGACTTACAACTTCCTTGTATGAAGAAGCTGCTTTCCAATAGACACGATGTAATAATGCGCTTCCATCTATAACAAATTTGGCATCTGTTAACTCGGAAAGCTCTACTGGTGGCACACCCTTTTTTAGAACGGAGGCAAGTGATGATTTCTTTCCTTTTCTCATCATGTCATCCTTGAACGGAGAAGTTGGTATAGGAGCTAACTCATAAGCAAAAAGGGACTTAATATTGTCACTCCTTTCAACTTGAATCAACAATCTGGAAACAGCAGCATCGGATCTATGTGTATGGTGTTATCTGCAATTTTTATTCCTTTTCGAAGATTCTCCAGAGTCCTTACTTGGTCAGCTCGCTTAAAGGACATTTTCGTGTAAGACTTGTCCATTTTCTTCTGCATCATGATTCCAACGTCTTCCACAATGTCGCAATTAATGCCGTCTTTCTCATCTGGTGCTTGTGCAGATGACAAGGATCGTAGAGCCGGGTCAGTGTCATCGAATGGGTTGTGATTCTGTAACCACGTGATCATTTTGCTAATGTCTTCAGAATCACATTTAATTCTGCTGACTCCCATTTCAGCGTGTTGTTCACTGATGGCCACGTGCAGTTCAGTAAAATCACTCATGGAATGATGGATTCCAGCACACCGGTGCATACTATAGATCAACGGTGTTCAACCTGCGGCCGTCAATGAATAATTATGCCGCCGTTAACACGTAATTTAATAAGCATGTGTTGGCGGCCGTGCCCTGTTTATGAAATAAAAAAATATTTCATTAAAAAAATAAAATGTATTTTAAACATTATATATAGGCTACAGGCAGAGATGGGCAAGATCACATAGTTTGGTGATCTTGAAGATCAAGATCACCAAGAATAGGTGATCTTGAAGATCAAGATCACCAAACTATGTGATCTTGAAGATCGTGATCTTGAAGATCAAGATCACTTTTTGTGTACTTGAATAAAAATGCAGTTTTTGATCAATGATGTTGCAAAAAATAATTACTAGGCTACAGTATAAGCAACCTGGGTAAAGGTATATTGTTGGTATTGCAAACTTTTACTTTTAACTACCGTACTCGATCACTGGCCTAAGAATTGTAGTAAGTTAGTGACTGTTGCTATTAGGCCTATCAATTGCTGACGTAGTTTGCGTAGAACCGCAACGTCACACCCAAGGCAGAGGTTAATTACAGTAGTAGGCTACTGAAAAAGTCGCAAAATTTGCAATTAGTTTTATACTTTTTATTTATAATAAATAAATAAAAATAAACTTTGAACTGCATCATTTTTTACCACATTTTTGTCTGGTTCATGGAGTTTTTATACGTGTTACTAACATAGGCGTAGCCAGGGGGGGGCGAAAGGGGCCATGGCCCCCCCCAAATTTTCCAACTTTGGATTCCGAAATTGAGCTCTTTGTTGAAAATGTAATAAAATTTGTCGAAATTTATAACGTTTTCCAAGACATCTGGTTATTAACACCCCCCAGGACTTGTTTTAGACACACAGATAGACATCAATAAATTTTGCAAATCGTAAATCTCGCAAAATTTACGTTTCTTAGAACTAATTTGTGGAAGCAATTTTAGAATCGTTTACTCTGTTGGGTTTTTATGTACTGTAGTTATTGAGTTTTTGTGTAGCTGAGTTTTTGGTGTTTACTAATTTTAGCCGCAGTTTTTGCCGTTCGTGTGTAAGAGCTACCTTTAATAAGTTAATAGCTGTTTATCTGCTTATAAGCTTCATACAAATATTACCTTAAGTGTTTCCAGAAAGCGCTACAATCCATTATTTAAGTGTAAATTTTCCGGGGGAACATGCCCCGGACCCCCCTAGAAAACGCGTGACTTCGGCACGCTCTAACCCCCCACCACTTTCATTGTTTCCCTTGCTCAACCCACCAGGATACGCCACTGCACATCAACTGGCGATGGCTTAAATCAAACACTTTGTTAATCTCTTCAATTCATCAAATATTTGGCCCCCCCAAATTTTTTTTCTGGCTACGCCACTGGTTACTAAGAAGTTTTAACTTTCACTGTATTATGTCAATGTTGATTGCACCATTTACCCATCTGGCAACCTTGATACTGTGGTCTGCTACTCTGCTATCAAAAAAGTTCAGAGGTTTGCGGTCAGACAAACTGCTCCATACTCAGACCTTAAACAAGTCTTGGTCTGGTTGATTTGCTGCAATAAACCACTTTACATGAGCAAAGTCGACTAGAGTCCAGATTTTTAACACCGCCATTCTAGACTTTTGAAACATCTGAAATTGAGTCAAAGAAAGCAAACATTTCTTTAAAATTCACACATGGAAATTGTGAACAAAGTTAAATCATTTTTTATTATACGTCAACATAAAGTACACGGAAGTAGACTTCTTTATTATGACCAACACAGAAAACTTTTGCAGTTTTGAAATGGCAACACTGACCAGTTTAAATGGAGACTTTAAATCGTCTTTTATTGGACTCATATCATATTAAAAGTGGCTTAATGTTAGTAGTTGCCACTAACTGCTTACCAGTTCTAATATAAAAAAATGCCTCTATCTAGTAAGTAAACTTCAATTTTAAAGTGATCTTGATCTTATTGTTTTAAGATCAAGATCACACAAAAAAAAGTGATCTTAAATCAAAATCACCAAAAAAAAGTGATCTTCAAGATCAAGATCACGCCCTGTTCCAGCCAATTGTTCACCAAATCAAACGTCGTATAAAAACCGTTATGGTCTACTTAACCTAGCTGGCATCTTACGTCATGGAAATTGCTAGAAAATGTCCAAATGTTGCACCATCGTTCGTAACACCTGATGAAAAATTGCATCATCGACTTTCAACACCTGTTTGAATTGCGTGACAATGTCTTTCATTATTGCGTCACAGTTACTGTCTACGTGCTTTGAGATATCGCAAATTATTCTAGTCATTCGTAAAATTGTATGTTGGAAGTCAGTCGCATATTTAACTGTTTGCTTGGTGCTTGCTAGCTGGACAAATTTTCCGTCTTTTATCTAAGTAATCTGTTTTGTAGTGACAAGTTTTAGAGGTGTACGGCGTTGCATCCCATTTTCGACAGCTTTGAGGCTATTTTTACAGAAATACAATTCTCGAATAGAGGTTTCCTGAAGAGTGTTTCTTTTCGGTCATTACATACAGACGAACGGATCCGGGAACTTTATGTTACAATTTTCCCACGAAGAGATTATGGTTTACCGCTGTGACCACGCCCATCTCTGGCTACAGGGATATCTAGAACCACTGGATACCGGTACCCATTGTAACTATATATAATATTTTAAAACTTGAAATACATTCTCATCATAAGTTTTGTAGGCTAGGGTCCTATCCCTGGGTTTAACCCTATTCGGACTAACGAGTGGACGGGTTCCGTCCATACCTAAAACTTTCATCGATTACATAAAAGCTACTGGCTCAAATTAGGCTAACTGAAGTTTTATAGCTTTTCCTAAAAATTGTTCATCTTTGATTTAGTAATAAAATGACATTTTTGTGTAGTAGCCTATTAGTTCAGGCTCTTAGGGGAATCTTTAGGCTAAACGTGTTACACGTTGTTTTTTTGCATAGTTTTGCAGTTGGTCAACCCAAGTTTGATTTTAGTGGGTGCCGCAACTTTTTGGGTTACATGATCACCCCCAAATCGGGGATTTCCCCAGAAATCACATTTCAGCTCTTTTTACGGCATTTTTGTGCAATTACATATTTGATTTTTGCATATTTTTACTTAAAAAGCACACACAAATAAGTGAGACAAAACAAACACAAAATAATTTGACTGATGACGTCATTGTGGCGTCATCAATTTTTTTTTTGATTTTTTAGCCGATTTTGGTCGTTTGCTGTTGGTTTTAGTTGGAGTACCGGTGTAGCAGTCCAAGAGTTACTGCATGCCAAAAGTTACAAGAGTTGCCAAATATTTCATTTAAATTTTATTTAATTTTGTTTTAAAAAATAATTAAATTTTTAACCTCTCAAAAGATCAGATTAATAATTATAAGTATTTTGTAATGTTAACTGAAAAGCTTGCATTAGTTTGAGAGCAATGAATTCATTACACTTAGTTAAAACAATTTTCGCTTTTCTATCGATTGTGAAAACGCCTGGCACCGCTGGTAACTTTTGGACTGACAGTAACTTCCAGACTGCAACGCCGCAGAAGCAGTCCAAAAGTTACTGCTATTGTAAGTGGGTGTGCTTTTTCGAAATTCTTTTGGGAAAACTTGTAAATGGACTGAAACTTCACTTGGTCAGTAGATTAAACCCTCTGCAAGTGTGCGAAAGATAAATCCCAAGGATAAATATGCTCACCACGAAACCATAATTCTAGAATTTTAAGTTTCGTGCCACGTGTTTTCGATGGGAGTCCAACGGAAATTCATTGTTTTCATCACTTTCGTAAAAGCTAAAGCCTTCCCCACGTGTGAGACTGTGATAGCCTACTCACTGAAAGTTGATGGCGTTTTGACTACCGGTTGGCCTACATGTAGCCTGAGTTACTTTATATTTCTTCAAAACGGTAGTTATGAAAAACCAGACCAAAAATAGGCTCAGTGCTTCATTTACTAGAAAACTTTGCTTTTAACTTTCATGAAATAGGCCTACATAAAATATAGTCAAAGACTATGTTCGTCAACTACAACTCAAGACCAGCGGCTAACAAGTCAGCCTTCAAATGCAAACTTTGCACGATATATTAAGGCCTGTTGCTGTACAGCTTATTAAATGCCACCGATTCACGCATAGCCCGATTCAAACTTTGAAATGTTTGGAGCGATGATCAATTAAATTATTTGTTTCAACAGAGCCATATAGCCTACAATGAGTCAATAAAACACTCATAATACTACATTGTGAATCGTAGATTGCATTAGGCCAGTGGTTCTCAAACTTTTTACAGTCTAAGCGCACTTACAATACTACAAATAATTCTGGGCACACTTTATATAAAAACCGTTTTACCGACCTGCGACCGACCGTACAAGTTTTACCGAATGTCTGCGACCGTGCCTGAAATTATCGTAATAATGATGTTAAACGGAAGGAGCAGATAAGAAAATTGATCTAATATGGTAACTATTCTTTTTATTTTTCTTATTAGAATACTTTTTTAGGAATTCTGTTGGGCACACCTAGATAACCTCTGGGGCGCACCAGTGCGCCCGGGCACACCGTTTGAGAACCACTGCATTAGGCTATAGCACAATTGTTTGTTTGTTTGTTTATCTTTATCCTGCATTGCGGGAAAGCGGACTTGAGCGCTATGCATCGGTGTACGCCTTCCGACGTACACCTGACCTACGCTGCAGCTGACGGCAATGACTGTTTCCGGTTGTCTACTCTACTTATGACTTAAATTTGGTACTACCCATTACTCGAAATCGATCACTGGGTAGAGGCAATTATCGTAAAGTTTCTTGCCCAGAGAAACAACAGAAAGTGCGGGTGGCTGGAGTCGAACATGCAGGCTCTCGACTGCGAGCCCAACGCGCAAACCACTCGGCCATTGCTGCCAATCAGGATGACAGCAAAAAACTATAGGCTAAGTGGTCATCTAGTCAATCACCTCCCCATGCAAATTTATTTGCCACCGCACGTAAGGCACGGACACAACTTCAAATGGTATAATACAAACAAATCAGTTTAAAATGATAGCCTACGTAAATTGTTAGGTTACAAATTCAAATTTCATTCCAAAACAGCAACAATTTCTGGTACAAAACTCATCTTTTAACTTTCATCTTATTTTCGCTTCATTCCCAATTACGTTTCTGCTGTAAATCATGTTGTTAAGATGCAATGGTGGATAATTCTTCAAGTTCAACATGTTTTCAATGTTGAAATCATTGATACAAATCTGCTGCAAGCGTCAAATCTGAAAACCCTGTTTTAGTAACTTCTGGACTGGCAGTAACTTTCAGACCGCGTATACGCGGTCCAGAAGTTACGGTAACTTTCAGACCGCAGTAACTCCTGGACCGTTACACCGGTTACTAGAACCATTTTACAATTCCCAAAAGTAGTTTCGTGATGATTGCACCGTTTATTACGTCATTATTACGACTAGACAACTTGAAATTCAGAAACCAAATGTAAGTTTATTCCGAAAAAAGCGATCAACTACTATCATTATAGGTTTTGCAAATGCTTAAAATTTTGAAATTGCAAGCAATAACAATAATACCAGTACAGTATGACGCAATAATGACGTCATCAAGGGTATAACCAGAAAAGCAACAACCAGGGGTGAATTTCTCTTTTAGCCATGCCACTTCAAAATTTAAAATAATATGTAATTATGATCTACAAATCAAATGAATAGGCAGGCCTACACGACACCAGATTATGCAATGTCTGAATCTTAACACTGTCAATTCAAGATGAAAAAATTAGCGGTTTTCTTCCTCTTTCGTGATCACACAAGGAAATCTCAGACATGTCCAATGTTTGATTGCTAAGAGCTGTATCTAACGATGTAACAACAATCGTAGACAAGTTTGGATCGACTGAAATTATCACAGCTTGTTGAACCAGTTGATATAACGCAGTTTTGTTGCTGTCATTTTTCAAAAACTCAGACTAGTTGAGAGGAAGACGAGTATTACTTGTGACAGCCACGTAACATCCAGATCGTTGCTTGTTTCTTGCAGAAGATTTGATGTTATTTTTCAGATATACATCGTAGACAATGCCGACACGATTGTACTTTGCTGCCTTGTCAGTAATGTAACGGATTACGATTTAAAAAATGCATTCTTCAAATGTTTTCACATTACCTCTGGGTTTTATTATTTGCATGAGTGCTGAACCGTCTATAACATAGACGCTGCAACTTGGTACAGTACATTGTGGACATCCAAAACGTTCTAAAACTGTGAGAAGAGCCGATTTTGTTGTAGATCTCAAAGAACCGTTCGCAGATAATGCTGTAGGGTACAATGCTACTTCGTGCTTGAAGAACAACTTTGAAAAACAGCACAGCAAAAACAAGGACAGCCACGAACATAGTTTGAAACAAACACTCTATGAAGAAGGGATGATTTATATTTGACTATGGGTTGTGTGTTCTTCTTTGGTGTTCGCGTTTTGCCGAACAAGTCTAACGATACTTTGGTTATTGGTTCTCCAAAATTTGTATCTTCAAGAAAACTAGAAGATCCAAACGATTCAAATTTTGTTTTCCCAAAGTTATGAAGGTTTAGAAGCTGTTGCACACCTTCATCATTGGAGGCTTGCCTTGAGCACATTGTCAAAAGTTTTCCGGACGAGTCGGTGAAAGGGTTGCCAAGCTCTTCAAACGTTTGTACCAAACAAATCAATTCTTCACGAAACCTCTTGTGATAACCTTTACTTTCTTTGTGATGTAGCCATTGGAGTTTTTTGTCACTAAAGCCAATTTCTTCATGAAATTTTGTCACCGTTTCTACAATCATTGGTTGAGAAATCATTCATCGTTTAACAACGGCATTGCACTGCTCATGATTCTGGTCAAGTGCCATTGCAGAAAACATCTTACCGGATTTTGTAACCACAAACTTCCCTTCAGCAAAATGTGTCTTCAAAGTGAATCAGTTTGCTAAAATGCTTCAATATCACGAATGTGAACTGATGTCCAACGAGCATAAAGGTGATGATTTAATGCAAAAAACCTAGGGCAAATGCTTTTCAGATACTTGCAGTACATTTTCCAATTTTGCGTTTTTTCCAATTTTGTACGTGATGACCCCGATAATTGCTGACCGAACAGACGTGTGCTAGACAGGTTCCCCCAGTCCCAACACTGACCCTCGCTCATCACGGCTCCAACGCTCACAATGCCTGTCCCGAGCAAGCCTGTTAAGCGATGGAACTTCAGAATGGCTAACTGGGAGTACTACAGCCTCCTCAGCAACGAAGCCACACAGTATATTCCATCCCCACACAACAACAACGTGGAAGAAGCCTACCAGGACTTTTGTCATGCAATAGCATCAGCGGAAAAACACTCCATCCCCGCGGCCGACAAAAGAACGACATGCCGTGCTGGGATAAGGAGTGCGAAAGCCTCTACTCCGACTTCCTCCACGCCCCCCAAGACAACGATACCAACCGCTCAGCCACAGCCCTGTTGGCCACAGCTACAGCCCAAAGAGGAAGGATTGCTGGACAGAAGCTGTTAAATCAATCGAATTCACGCACTCCATCCGCATAGCATGGAGTACATTGAAAACCTAACTGGTAGATCACGTGCCTCTCGGCAAAAACTACTTAAGAGCACAGAAGAACTTGGTTTAAATGCGGAACACTGGACGAACCACATGTGGAACACGGAGTTGCAAAACCACACCTCCACGCTCCGTGACTTCATACCCGACGCCGATCTCCGTCCACCGGGGATGTCCCTCACAAGGCTTGCGTGGGTCAAGCTTAACCGCCTGCGAACTGACGTCGGCCGTTTTTGTTCGGACATGCACAAGTGGGGCCTGGCTCCTTCACCAGAATGCGAGTGTGGTGCCACTGAACAGACCGCAGACCATGTCATCCACCACTGCCTAACCCACCGGCCTCCACACGGTGCACATGGTCTGAGGGTCCTGGACGACGAGACTGTTGAGTGGTTGATGATTTCCTGCCCTCCAATCTAGCCTGGAAAGATCTGCTCATACGCCAATGATGAGTAGTTTTTTTAGTAGTTACATTCGTGATAGGCCTATCACTAATCAACCTGTATAAAATACTGGTTATTGCCTATCTACTATACTAACCTGTACAAAAAACATCTGAAAAAAAAAATCACAAAACAAAATTATGACGTCATTCATGGTGCAATATTTGAATGACGTCATATTTGAAGAGAGAATTATTTTAGCATCGGTAACTTATTGTAACCAAAAAAGTAACACCAACAACACACAAGCGACTACAATAAAAAAAAAAGCAAAAAGTTAATGTTATGACGTCACAATGACGTCATTAATAACATCATTTTGGGTGATTTTTATCTCGTGTATTTTGTAGTGGCAGTCAGTCCAAATATAAAAAATAATGTATCTAATTGCATAAAAATGCTGTGAAAAGAGCTCAAAATTGATTTGGGGGGAATCCCCGATTTGGGGGTGATCACGTGGCCCAAAAAGTTGCGGCACCCACTAAAATTGAAGTTAGATTCATCAACTACAAAAAAATGCAAAAAACCAACGTGTAACACGTTTAGCCTAAAGATGCTCATTTTTGCCCCTAAGGGCCTGCACTATATATATAGTTTTTTAGTTATTAGCAGTTTTTGACACCCTACTCCCAAAATTATCTGTAAAACTAGTAAAAAATTAATCAGCGTGAAATTGGAGAGGGATTAGCTCAACCGCTAGCTCAATTGCGTCAGCAGTTGTCGGAAGAAAATAGGTCACGACGTCAAATCTTCGCTCTGCTTGATATCAGATGTGTTGCAATGTATTGTTCAGTAAAATCAGTGAACCATAACAAGTAGACTGGCTTATGAACAAATGCAGTTGATCTCGTGGGAATTGTGTTTGCGCAAACAAAAGTGCATGAAGTTTAAAACTTAACTTTGTCACAATTTTGTAATCGGCTTCTAGCAACAATTTCCCTATGTAAAAAATTAGGCTACTGAACAAAAAATCCCTCCAAATTTTATGATAAACAAAATGGTTGATAAATAATATAAAAATGTAAAAAAATATAACGTTGGTATAATAAATAAATACAAAGATTAAATGTAACCATAATTTTACTGCATGCTTTTCATCTATTTTTATGGCTTTACGGAGGTCAAGAAGAAGACTTTTATATCATGTCAAACTTGTCATTTTTGTGACTTGTCTTCAAGTAGCCTAAGCATTATCTGAAAGTTGAAATATTACTTGTAAATGCAGTACTTAATTAATGTTTTACACTAAACAACAAATGTTTTTCGAAGCATAATATTGGTTGGTGAGAAGTTTTGTGCTGGTTATCTGGAAAACTTTATCTTCTTGTACAAGCAAGTTAGCAAACATTTCTGTTGTTTTGTGCGTTCCAAGATTTACTGCGTGACCTATACAGTATACATGACCACTGACCAGTAACCACTGATCATTTCGGATTACATGCATAACTGGACCGTGCGTGCCTTTAACGACGAGATTAGAGATTTCAAGGAGATTATGGCGGAGACAACAGACAAATTAAAAAAAAATTGACTACTTTTAGCAAAAAAGCAATACCGGTAGCAAAAACTGGTAGAGCATGTGTGTCCACTTTAAATTTTAACCTGTTTGTCAATAATTTTGCTCTAACTTTGCGAAAAAAGCAACCTCGTAACGTTTTTATATCAAAAGTTATTAGAAAATGAAAGTGTGGATGGAATAAGTCCACACGTCAGGCCATTACCTCACAAAAATAGCTTGGTTCGAATACAGTTAAGGTGGTAAGAAAATCATTAAAACAAATGAAATTAACTCACTAGTTTAATGGAAAGACTTATATGAAACCGGAGATATAGTCACGTGACCTCGCGAGAGCACTTCTGCGCACAGTAGTGTCACTGTTTGGCAAGTATTCAAAGTTTAAACAGGGCTGTTTTTGGTTGGGCTGCACGTTGAAGACTAGTTAGTACGGTAATGAAGTTTAGTTGTGTAATAGGGACAGAAAGGCTAATGAACGTCTTGGAACAAATTACCGGAACAGCTAAGAAAAATTCAAACAATTAGTATGTTTTCTAAAAAATTAAAACTGCACTTAATGTCTGGGTATAAATTAAGTAACTGATATAGTGCCATCAAACTGTTTTTACTTATTCTCACCGTATCTCGCTAATTACTGTATATTCGCTTTTTCCTTACCAGTAGCCTATGCTGTGTTGTATGTATAGCCTATGCCATTTTGTATTTCTGCATCGCTTCTTGTATTCCTGTTTTATATTGTACTGTTAAATTTCGTGTGTGTATTGTTTTTTATTTTGTAATGTATACAATATATATTTGCGTTCAACTCCGACACCGTTCCATGTCAAATAAGCTATGACACCACACGGGTGTGGCAGACTTGATGACCAGTTCGGTCCTTCTGCCACTCCCATCATCGTCAGCAAACATTAAAACAACCTAGTTCACATTGTAATCTTGTATTGTTTTTTCCACATGTGCTGTTGATGCAAATAAAAGAACTTCTCTTACATGCTGGTTTTCTGTAGGCTATCTGCAAATACACATTTAAATACTTTAGGGGAAGGTGGGGATGGTTCGGACACTTTTTTGAAGCTTAAATTTTATGTCAACTTATAGCTATGTCTTTCTTGAAAAAAGGGTGCACAGCATGGATTTCTCAAAATTTGTTTTCTTATTAATTTTCCTAAAATGCTGACATCACTGAATTGTCCGAACCTACCCCGATGAGGGGGTAGGTTTGGACAAGGTATGGGGCTATGTCGGACAAACCAAAATATTGTTGAAAATAACCTTGAATAACATGTATTGTATCAATAATATTTACAAAGAAATCCTGCAATTGTTTCATGTTGAAGGGAATAACAAAATATCAAAATATCAAAAAAATTACAGAAGGTCTATAGCCTAGGGCAGGGGTTCTTAACCGGGGGTAAATTTACCCCCTGGGGGTAAATTTCACCTACAGAGGGGGTAAATTTACTGAATCATAAATTAAAGTAAACTTCATTTTTTTAGTTATTAAAAAACTGGTAGTGTTGCACTCGATTTTGATTCAAAATTTATGCTTAATGTAAGTTTTCGTCTTTTTCTTTTATCTCCACACAAGTAGACTACCAGTTTCATTTCAGCAGCTTATGTGTGCTACATTTTTGGAAAAAATGGATAGGCTACTGGCAAACTGGAAAAAATTGATAATTTTTTTCAACAAAATAATATATCCTTGAATAATGTGGGTTCACTTTGCACAGACGGTGCCCCATTTATGCTCGGTGCTAAGTCTGGCTTCACAACTGTGGTGAAAGAACGCGCACCGAACACCATTTCTACTCACTGTGCCCTTCATCGACATATACTGGCAAGTATATAAAACCCTCCAGAATATTTGAAAGCAGCAGTATTGAAGCATGTGGTTGAATGTGTGAATTTTATCAGGGCACATGCTCTTAATCATCGTCTTTTCAAAGTGGTTTGTAATCAGATGGGGTCAGAACACTCTGTTCTCCTTTATCACACCGCAGTTCGGTGGCTCTCTATAGGGGTCTTGTTTTGTCTCAAGTTTTCGAACTATATGGTGAAATCGAAGTTTTTCTTCGAGAACGCAAATCCCGTTGAGTAAGCACTTTGGCGACAACAAATTTCTTGGTGTATTGGCTTACTTGACAGGCATTTTTTCAAGTTTGAACCAGCTCAATATGCAAATGCAAGGAAAAAGTGTTACCATTATAGATGTAGGCCTACAATACATGATAAAATTCAGGGCTTTCAGACAAAATTAGATCTGTGGAGTAGAAGAGTTCAAAAAGGAATTTACACAAATTCTCCAACATTTGATGATTAAAAAGTCAAAAAGTCAGTAGAAGTCGCAACGAGATTTCTGACCTCGAAGTCGAAGTATGCCAGCACCTTCCCGCCTTAAAAAAGAACTTTAGTTTGACGGTTACTTCGAAGGTGAAAGTTTTAACAGTAGGCTACTGCTCTTTGGATAACTCATCCCTTCGAAGCCAAGTTAGAAAGTATTGCTGACGATGATCTTTGCAAAGATGAATTGATTGATCTTCAATGTTCAACAACGCTTTGTTCCAAATTCTTATCGTGCAATGGGGACTTTTCCAAGTTTTGGTGAGGATTAGTTGAAGAGTTTCCTACGCTGACTAATCGTGCATTTGAAGTTATTATACCTTTTCCAACTACTTATCTGTGTGAAGCAGGGTTCTCTTCATTGTTAACTATTAAAACAAAACATCGATCTCGCTTTGTTCCCAAAGACGACATGCGAGTAGCTCTTTCAACGACTGTTCCAAGAATCTCCAAAAGTGTTCGTGGAAAGCAAGCACAAAAGTCATTCGAGTAGACATTATTTTTCACAGGACCCCGTCAAGATAAATCCAGACAAAAAAAGATGTTTTGCATTTCTTCGCATGGTTGACTGGACACACTGACATCACAAGGGGCCACCAAAACGGTGGGGTAAATTTTACTTTTTTTATTCGGCAAGGGGTAAACGAGACAAAAAAGGTTAAGAACCCCTGGCCTAGGGGATACCCCGGACACTTAGATATATTATGTCCGCGGTATCCCCATGGTCACGTGTAGCAAACAATGGCGGATTTCTATTAGTACAAAATGCTCTGCAAAAAACTCTTTTGCTGTAAAGAACCTGCTATCTACAACGTATATACTACACTAAAGTTTAAAAGCTTGACTGCACAAACTTTTTTATAAAAGCTTACGACGTTCACTGAAAATATTACCTCTTTGAGAAAAAAATCTAAACTTCTAAATTTGAACAACTGAAGTTCTTAAAGCAGTCCTAACGCAGCTGGCAACTTTCACCAATGGTGAGAGTTGGCGTGCAAACTGCGTGGCGATGTGAAAATTAAACGGAAGTTGCCTGTCCGGGATATCCCCTTGTCCGAACCATCCCCACCTTCCCCTACAAGTGGATTAGACTAGGTTTATAAAACATTACGGTATTTTGTATCAAGAAAATAAAGTATCTGCTGACAGGTGTCAAACCCACAACAATGCTTGATATGAACGACTCTATTTGAATAAGCTTAGCTTAACTGAAGATGATCTAGCTTCTAGCTTCTAGCTCGATTTTTAGCAATAGCCTATATGATTGAACCGACTCGTGTGAGAATAAATTTCTTTGCATTACGGTATTGTCCAATGTTCATTGAAGCAAATTTGTGTGATCAGTGTTGTTTTCTGTGCAAAGTGGAATAATAAGAAACAAAACAGGCAGTTCTGAGATTATTAAGGTTTATTTTTTCTATTAAAAGCATGACTGAGGTCTGAGGATACTTTTTATATAAATGATTAGTTTGTGGGCCTACATTGGATATGTAGCCTTGTCATTGTAGTGAGAGCTTTCAAGAGTTAATTTTTCAGAACAAGAGCTAGTAGTAAGAGTATGGGTTAATTTCAATACATCACACCATCCATACACTGACTAGTATCATTGACTAATCCAATGTAGCTTTGTGAATATAGTAAATTGTGCTAGGCCATAGGCAGGTGAAGCAGTTGCCCAGGGCTCTATCATCAACAAAATCACTAATTTTGGCAAAAATGTATGTAACTTAATTAAGCAATGTTTGGGAAACTACAAAACTAGCACAATCTGATAAAGTAGGCTACGGTATGTTAATTTGTTGTTTGTAGGCTACAACTCCATAACAGGATAGCAATATTTGTACCCACAGACACCGTATAATAATGAATACCGAATAATAGAATGTTTACAAACCTGCAATAAATTTATATTTTCAACTACAATAGTCATGTATGCTTTTTGCGCATTAAAATGCAGTGGAACGGTTACGAGCAACCTATTTGTGCAAAAATAGTTTGCTACAATCGCCCTTCTCCCAACAACGCTTGAAATCGCCTTCGCGTCCCGATACTCACTATGTCCCCGTATGAAACAAAACCAATAGTGAAACACTGGCAGTACAAGAATCAAACACCACTTAGTTATTTACATTCAGTCGCTTAATAAGTCCTGGTCATTATCTTCGTCCAGTAATGACTGATTGTAGGCTACGTATTGTCACAGGCATCAAGTTGCACTGTCCACATGTTGAGGTACAGAGTAGATTATTCTGCCTTCACCTGGCAGTGCTACAGGCAGTTGTGCAGTTGCAGTAGATAATCTATAAGAGGGAATCTGGGGCCGCATTCATGTTCGACTCTGTTGTCACAAACTGACTGTCTTCCAGTTTCCAACCCCACCCGCAAGTTTCCATATCACACTCCTGTCCTAACCAGACCATTATTTGGTAGTAAACCCTTAGGGCGGAATTCAGAAACCAGACTTAAGCTGTATATCGATTGGGTTGGTGTAACGTTTACGACAGTCTATGCCAGCTGTCGCAACAATGTTGTCCCCTCTGTTAGTACTGACAGCATTAATCTTATCAGCACCCTTTTGACGCAGTATACTGGAGACTTCAGAAGCTTGAATTTTCTTGTCACAGATCGTAATTTCTTTGCAGGCATTTTCTCTGAACCTTTTTTCCGTGTATAAGGAAACTTCCTCAGGCAATCACGGCGGACCAAAACTTTGCCAATGCGAAATAATTGCAGTATGAAATTTACTTTTAAATGAGCACCAACACCGTAAGTGTAATAATTTCACCAAAAATTGAATAATTCAGTATTTGTACATCCGCCATTTTGAAAAAAATGGCGGAATTTCGAAAATAGCGGATAACTTTTTTTCCACAAGAAATTTTCACGGGGATTTTTTTTGGTCATTGTACACAATGAACAGAACCAATGTGCAAAATTTCAGCTTTACACCAAGTAAGTCAAAGTAAAACCCTTCAACGACTGGACTAATCGTCAAGACGGCAGATGGACTGCTCTCATCGACAATCGACATAGCACGATTTTAATTGGTGAAGACACAGACCTTTTAATATTGTTAGGCTACTATACACTATGCTGGAACTGACCCAGACATTAAAGACCTTTACTTCCGCTCCGACAAAGCTTACGCAACCAAGATACACGACATCAACAAACTTAACGCAATCATCGAACCAGACATACAGTATGCTCACAGCTCCTCCTCTTCATTCATGCATTCACCGGTTGTGATTCAACGTCAAGGATATTTGGTATCGGGAAGAAGACGCTGTCAAGAAACTGGTGAAAGGTCAACCAATAATCAAAGAATGTGAAAATTGCTTTATTCTCCCAAATCAAACAGACCACATCATTAAGGATCTTGGAAACAAAGCTATGACCGTTATGCTTGGCAACGATGGCAGTAGTAACCTAGAAACACAGCGATACAATACATTGGTCAAGAAAATTAAAACAGCCAAATCCTTTGTTCACCCTGAACGTTTGCCACCTACATCATCCTTTACAAAATTCCACTGCCTCAGAGTTTACTACCAGATTATGGTCAGGATGGATAGGCTGCTGACGATGGTATGGACGCTCTAGACTGGGGATGGAAAGTAGACAATAATCAGATGGTTCCAATCATGACGGACATGAAAGCTGCCCCGGACAACTTACTAAAAATGATACACTGCAATTGCGAATCGTGTTCACCTCACTACAGTTGCCGGAGATATGTGCTACCATACCATGCTGGATGTGGACCATACCAAACTGGTTCATGTGTCCATACAGCGATTGCATAATTACAGACGATGACATCGAGAGTGACAGCGATGAGCTTTGGTAATACTTGATCCATGTGCTTTCTTTACACTGATTATGTTAAGAGTCTACATGACCACATCGTATGAGCTCTTTATGCCTGCTCAGTTAACCCAAATATATATAGAAATTTACCGGGTTTTTTTAATAAACAATACATTGCTATTGTACATTTTTAATTGTTTTAGCAGCCATCTTGCATTTCCATAATGAATTTATAGGTTATCAGATAATTTAACAATTCTGAGAATGGTCTCATTGACTTTACAGGGTATAAAAACCTAGATATAGACACCAAAACTACATGTTTTGGTCATATGATGACCGAGTTATGGTCAATTTACTGTTATTTTAATGGTTTGGCGGCCATCTTGGATTGCAATATTGAATTTATAGGCTATCAGATAATTTAACAATTCTGAGAATAGTCTCATTTAGGCAAGTAAGAAGTGACATTGGACCCGGACATTTTTGATAACAACCATTTTTTGGTTGCAGGAAGCTTGTCTGGTAGTCAGACCGACGATTCCAAAATTCGGCAAAACTCGGACTTGGGGAACTGCCCCAAAACCGCATTTTAAAACTTCATAGCGCGCCATCTAGCGGTTGTAAACATTTGCTCTAAATACAATGCAATTTAGGAAGCATATACACGTAATTTACACTCACAAAAAGATAAACGTAATAATATTTTTTTAAAAAGGTTGTGATCATGGGTGTCGGAAGGGAAGGGGCACTTACCCCCTCCCCCAAGATTATGATTTAGCCTACCTGTAATTTGCTCGAGAGTGCAATTTTCAAAAATTGTATTCGCTTTCCACGCTAACACTTTCTCATCAGGTTTTCAACCAATTCTACTTCAGTTTTTTAATTTCTCTAAATAGTTTTGCGCCGTAGGCGCAACACCACTTACATCATACGTTAATAGTAGCCTAATTTATTTTTTTTACAATTTTCGCACCTCACCACTCAAATGTTACTTTAAGTTTAGAACTTTTCTTACCTATGTGGCAGCTTACAAGATGAATTTGGCTTCAAAAATTGTGCCCTCCCAACCCCCGCTTCTCCCCCACCCCTGCATTTTTTCTGCCGACGCCCATATTTGTGACGTATTTGGTCATTTATTACAGTTTCATTATTATCAAGCAATTATAATTGCCTACGTTAAAGTGTAATGCAATGTATAGGCTGTATGGTACTTCAACAACATTAGCAACTGAAACAAATGGCGATACAACGTTGGCAGATGTACAATCAACTTATATAATAAAAAGATAAACATCAGCAATTTGAGCGATTAATGTTTATCTGAAGACAATCTAATGTCGTTTATTCAGTACGGTACTATTGCTTTGCTTCAACAGAAAAGGCAGCGTACATATAATATATGGGTTCACTTTCATTTACAAATTATTCATTGCAAAAATATTTTACTTGCAAAAACTACCACAGTAACAATTTGAGGTCCCGTTCTGGGGATGCAACTATTTTTATTAAAGTAAATATACTTCTACACTTACAGCTCTTGGGTATCTAACACTCTAAAAGTGATGAATTTTTACACTGAGCTTCACAAGCACAGTGAATACTGCGTTTAAAGCCTTTCTTGGAGCAACCACAAGATGTGCATAACGCTTAGCGCTCCTGCAATTGCACCTAATTTCTTTCAAAAAGGTTTTAGGTGCACATTCATTATCTGTCATTATAGGGACCAGACCAGAAGCTGTTTCCTTGTATCCATAGAAAGTAGGATTCAGAACAATTTTCAAACGACGCCACGTTGACACTTGATGATGCACACGAAGACTGTAAAAGTAGCATGCTTTACTTGTTGGAGGCATTCTTTCAACTGATATATATTTTGGGGATACAGCGTAATGGTAGCGCAATAAATTCAAAGTATTCATGGAAAACGCTTGCTTGTACAGAATTTGGGAGAATTCTTCTCCAATTCTAGAAACATCTTTTCTTTTAAGCTTCCTTGTTTCCGAAGGCGGCACATTACATTGCACTTTGTCCAGACCTTTCAAGATTTTAAAAACTTTTACTTTTCCCGTTTCGTAAAAGCAGGATGTTGTATCGCATCCAGAGAACGCGTGGCAAAATAGCAAAGATGGGCACATATTTTCTCCGAGTGCAAGCTGAGCTCGATGAATGGAAATTTTCGCGTTAGACGTTTTCATTTAACCTAAATGCTGTTTCCGCATGGTGCGAGATAAAGCAAAAGGATGAGTAGGCCTACATCAGTATCGTCAGCCATCACAATTAGCCTATATATTTGACCAATTGACCATATAGGTTTCATGTTCTTCCAGAATCTTACGGACGATAGCAACATCAGCGTCTCTTTCTCCTTGACAGATAGAGCCGGGATGACTTGTAGAGTCCATTACCTCATTCGTATTATCACCATTCGCTTGGCTTACAGTAGCTGATCGTTTAAACGCTATCACGTGACCATAACTTGAGCACAGACCAAGGGATGATAGTACAACCAAGAGAATACTCGATCTTGTGACCTGATGTATAAAAATGCCAATTGACAATAAAAGTCTAGCGACATTGCATCGACGTTAGAATGACTACCTATGTAACGACCTATTTCTTCAGGTAAGTATTTTTGTGCAGCTTTGGCGATGATGCAATGGATTTAATGGCTTGGCTGGTATGATGTTATATTTGTTATCCAACTCCTTAATTATGCTTTTTCTGAAATCTTTTCGTTGTGAAAGTTGAAAATATAAATCATTACCAAATTTTATGTGTCCGTAATTTTCATGTTCGTCAAATACGTTGTAACAGACGAAATTGCATTTTCCGAAATCCATCTTGGTTAATTAGCATTTTGTAGAATTTTATAACCACTACACTGTGGGTTGGCACTTGGCACAACGGGTAAGGCGTTGGCTTTCCAATTATGCAAACCTGGTTCCAAGCTTCAGTTGGTTGTTGAAAACATCGCTCATCTCTACCGAGGGTGTAATAAATTGGGTGGGCATAACTGCTGCAGGAAAGGCGGCCGAGAGACAGGAACTGGCCACGATACTCTCCTTAGTGCCTGTTCTGTTACAATAACCAGATATTTCACTTACTGAAGTTTTAATTAACTTAAAAGTATGGTATCTAAATACAGAACATTAATACATACGTAAACAGAAAAGAACACCATTACTCTGTAAACACAGAAACCTAACACCAGCTAACAAACTAAAGACTGCAACGAGTTGAAAACACAAAACACCGCGTGTACCAATAAAGAAAGAATGCCTGCGTCCGAAACAAAATAATAATGACGTCACACACGCGAATCAGAAGAGCGCAATTTCATTACAATCTCCTCCACCAAAATAGTGAGGATATTAATAGCGAATACATGGCAAATATAATACCACGGTAGCTTAAAGAGAACACATTTAGTAAGATAGTCTATCAGGAGGTTTACGTTCTCTTGATGATCGCCAACCCACTTCAGTTTGTGCTTTCACAACCTTTTTGGGCGAGTCGTCAACTTCGGCGAGCGGTAAGTCGGTAGGCCTATTATCTGCTGGGCTAACTCCCATGCTATCAGGTTCAAGCACGCCATCTTGTGACGGAGGTGAAGACGAATGTCCTGTGGGGGCAAGATCTCTGGCAGATACAGTGGCTTCATGACCATTTTCGAAACGTACACGGGCATAATTCGGATTACTTTCGAGAATCTCGGCACTGTCAACAAGAGGTTCATATTTACTGTTACGCACATGCCGTCTAACATACACAGGACCATCTTCGAGCCAAGTCGGGACAGAAGTGCCAAACGATGATCGTCGTGAAAACTTAAACAAGCGATCGCGAGGATCGTGAATAAAAACTAAACATCGAAATCGCCTGGACGTTGAAGATGACATGCGTGTTACAACTGTTACATTGTCAAAAACTCAACCACAGTTCAGTCGTTTAGTTCAGGAAAGACAACAACAGCCCTCTCATTACTGTAAATATGCTTAGGCCTACGTTGAAAAGTTTCGGCATGGCACTTTGAGTCACTTTAATATTCAAATACTGCTGACATTTCTTGAACAATTCATTCATTTTCTTATTTGAGCAACTGTTTAACCTGATATTTGCCGCAGGAGTCATAGCGGCAATGCAGTATGACACAGTACAGTAATTGAGTAGCATAATTACTGCAATAGTCAATGGTATGTTAATTGAGTTTCAGGCAAAATTTAGGTAGGGGTCCGCAGAATTAATAATTTGTCTAAAGGGGTCCGTGACAACAAAAAGGTTGCGAACCACTGGTCTATACAGTTCACAATCTCGTAAATGTTCATTAGTCTAAACTGTGGTTCAGAACCTGCAAATAAAATATAGTAAAAAAGATACATGATTCAAAATTATGCTGTTGTTTCATGCAGTATGGAAAGCAATGTTTCGTAGGCATATGCAATGCATGCGTGTCCAAAATAGGTTAGTGCAAGTCCTTGAGCCGAAAAGGTCAACATTTTGGAGAAGGTGTAGTGCACATACGATCACAGGATCAGCTGAAACCTTCCAGATGGTTTGGGTAAGAGGTTTCTGGAAGATTGTACGTACAATAGTAAAGTCGTAAACTTTGCTCATTGCTGCGTCATAATGCCTTGTGTTGCGCTACCGGTATATCGATAATGAATGAAATAATTCCCTGGCAACAAAACTTCAACAATTATCGGAAACCTCACTCTGTCAATCTCGGTGACCGGACCTGCATCAGTGATTCAAAGCCTCTACAAGTATGCGAAACTGCCAGGATTAAGCTCTTCAAGAAGCTTTCCCAGTCCGAGGATAAAGATTCAGTCAATCAATAATGCTGGGCAATTCGTTAATCGTTTTCCCCCTATTGGCCATATAAATCGAAATGTAAGACAGATGAATTTAAATGAATGAAATATATTCATATAGCTTATTTTAACAAGAAGAAACAAAAAAGATAAATTTTACGTTCATAGCGTCACAATCTGCTGCAAAGTATAAAATGTGTCCACGGGATAATTTGTAGGCCTATGCGGTACTGCATATTGACAAATATCAAACCAATCCAAAGTACATTTTACGAGCGTCGGTTGCTCGAATGAACTCATTTTCAACAGCTTCTAAGTCAGCGATGTCCAACCTTTTATTATAGTGGTCCGCATTGTCACTTGAAATAATTCAATGAGCCGTAGAACCTATTAAATTTCAAGAAAAATGGGTAGCCTACATTAAGAAGTAGGCTAACTAAAAACCATTAATTTCATCTTTAAAAATAGGAAAAAATAACACACACATAGAAAGAAACAAAAATTTATTTCTACAATACAAACTCCATGAGATTTTTGGCATTGTTTTCCAGCTAAGATGTCATCAACATTTGCATTAAAGGACGTTGTCTTGATTCTTAGGATGTCGGTCAGTCTGTTTTTTTTTTGTTTTTTTTCGTGGATGAAAATAGCTGCTCACAACAATATGTGCTGCCCCACATGCACAATAATTTTCTGGACAAATTAACCAATTTATTAAATTCATTACATGAATGTAATTCTTTATAACATAAAGGAAGAATGTGTGTTCTCTGTGGTGTTATGGACAATCGTTCCCCAAATGAAACGTCACATAAAACCGTTAAGTTCTCTTACGTAATGGAATATTACTAACAAATGAGGAGAGTTTGCACAATCTTTTGTAACACCTGTAAAACATTGCACAAACCGTTTCAACACCTGTGGGGATTGCTTCACAATGTTTATCGCAGTTCTAACATAACGAGACCCAGATTACATCAGACAACGGGGTTGTGCTGAGTTTTTAAAGAAACTTTTAGACTCCGGTTGAAGCGTTCATTGACGCCGTTGGACGCAGGGTGGTATGCCGTGGTGTGCACAATCTTACTTTCCAAGAATGTGGCCCTCTCGTGCCATAGGACAGAGGTGAACTGCCTACCACGATCCGATAATATTACGCGGGGGCTCCGAACCTGGAGACCCAATGCAGTATGAATGCCTCGGCACAGATCTTCGCGCTGACCTCTGGCAGGGGTATGGCTTCCGGCCAGCCAGTGAATCTATCGATGACGGTTAAGATGTAGCAATATCCACCTGAATTCGGAAGAGGTCCTACCAAATCGACGTGCACATGTGAGAAACGAGCATCAGGAGCGTTAAAGTGCTGCAGTGGGGCAACGTTATGGCGTCCTATTTTGGTCTGCTGACAGGGCAAGCAT
Organism: Aplidium turbinatum; assembly: GCF_918807975.1. Taxonomy (NCBI): domain Eukaryota; kingdom Metazoa; phylum Chordata; class Ascidiacea; order Aplousobranchia; family Polyclinidae; genus Aplidium; species Aplidium turbinatum. The sequence goes on from NC_137486.1 coordinate 1,383,025, forward strand.
TCTCTACACCATTGCCTTAAATCGGACCTCATTTTCGGCCAGACGAACCGCGCGGCTACAAGATTACGGGTTGCTTTAATTCCCGGATGGGCCGAGTTGTGCAACGTTTGAAACACGAGGGGTCTGTACAACTTGGGTACTAGAAATCGGTACCTCCCGTACTGATGTTGCAAATTAAAAAGACCCCGTGGTCGGGTAAAGCTTTTCTTTCTAACTCCAAGGAATGTTATGTTATCTTCTCCCTTTATGTACTGTAGATCAGACGTGAACTCCGAAATATAGGAGAAATGTCGAGACTGCCTACCTGTAGCATGGGCTAGCGTACCCTTGAAGGCAGTGATGAGAGGTTTGTGATCCGTGAATATGGCGAACTTGCGACCTTCCAGGAAGTACTTAAATTGCCTTAAGGCGAGGTATATTGCTAACAACTTATGGTCGAATGTAGAGTAGGGTCGCTGAGTATTATCCAGAAATTTGGAGAAGAAGGCGATGGGCTTCTGTTTGCCATCAATTTTTTGTTGGACGACAACCCCGACGTCGGCGGAGGATGCATCTACGACGAGAGAGGTCGCGGCGTCGGGGCATGGATACGCTAACAGTGAAATGCTTTTTAAACCTTCCTTAGACCTATCGAAGGCTAAAATTGCATCGTCGGTCCAGGGTATCAGTTTCTGACCGGATAGCTTTGGAGTTAAGATGCCGTGTAGCGGCTGCAAGAGCCGTGCACAGTCGGGAATGAATTTACGATAGAAGTTTACCATGCCAAGATACCTCCTGAGCTGTCCCGCCTGGAGTGGGCGTTGAAACTTCTGGATTGGTTCCACCTTTCCGGAAACGGGTTGAATGCCTTCAGAGTTGACCTCGTGGCCTAAAAATTTTACCTTCGGAACACCAAACACACATTTTCCCTTATTCAGAATGAGCCCGTAGTGAGTCAGGCGTCGAAAAACTGCCCTCAGGTGGATCACATGCTCTTCCTTATTTTGGGAAAGATTAACACATCGTCGACATAGCAAAACACGAAGTCCAATCCACGCAAAACCTCGTTCATGAAGCGTTGAAACGTTTGGCTAGCATTACCCAGACCCATGCTTAATTTACAGAATTCGAAGCCGCCAATGGGCGTAACGATGGCAGTCTTTGGAATGTCCCGTTCGGCAACACGAATTTGATGGTAAGACTTGAACAAATCCAGACTAGAGAAGATGGTAGAACCATGCAGCGCGTCGACGAAATCGTGCAGGAAGGGTAGTGGATAAGTGTCGCGCCGGGTCTGACGGTTGAGATTTCTATAGTCCCCCGTGATGCGGTAGCGACCTATGTCCCCTTTTGGGACCATGTGAACAGGAGAGGCCCAGGGATAGTTGGAAGGGCGAATGACACCGAGATCTAAGAGGTGCTGTATCTCCTCGCGTAGATGTATTAACTTTTCTGGCGATAACCTGCGCACGCGCGACGCTGTGGGAGGACCAGAAGTGAGAATGTGATGACACGTTTCGTGTTTAGACGGACGATGATACTTTCCCAGAGCAAAAACCTTCGGGAACTCGACGTTTAAGAATGCGAAGGCGCCCAGCTCGGCAGCATTGGAATCTTCGCCTTTTAATCCGCTAGAGGGTGCTGTGTGTCGCACGCGATTAACATGGTTATCACGATTCGGCATGATCAGACGCCTATTAGGGATATCAATGGACAGGCCAAAATGTAACAAAAAGACTATGCCTATTATGGGTACAGGTAGATCAGCGAGCTTAAAAGTCCATTCAAATTCGACGGGTAGACCGAGTGAGAGCCGCTTGCGCACGCTACCGAACACCTGAATGGGCGAGGCGTTCACAGCGGTGAGAACACTAGAGGGTTTAGCACGATTAAAGGAACGGCAAGGAAGTATGCTTAGACTACTACCAGTGTCAATAAGAAAAGTTAGATTCGTGTAAGGGTCGTAGAGCCGAAGCATCGCGGCGGAGTTTAAGCTGATGGTCCCCACTTCGCCCGCTCTGCTGAAGTGGGACTTGACACGTTTTTTGCTCCTTCCCAATTGCAAGGAGGGGCGCAGCGACGAGCATTAGGACCAAACCTATTGTGATAGAAACAGAATGAGGGGCGATCTCGAAGATCGTCACGTAGGTGCGTGTGCCTCCGAGCGGCGAGAGAGGGGGACGCCCGAAAGCCAAGCGTCCTAAAACTACCACAGGTCTCGCTACCGGAAGAGTTCATCCTGGGGTCAAATGATTGTACAGACTCAAACAATGCGGCGACACGCCTATCCAAAGATTGATTAATGTCTGCCTGCGTGGACCCTGTACGACGGCATCGTCGCCGCTTGAAATTTTAACAATTTTATCCGCTCGGCACGCTAACGTCTCCAAATTATCCCCCGCATGTGCGGCTAGAATGCGCCTAACGTCGGTCGGCAACTTGCCCAAACACAATTCACGCAACAAAGATGTATTTTCTCTAGCAGCATTACCCAAAAGTCGTCTTATTTTAGCTAAAAGAGTCGAAGGCCTTTCAGCTCCGAGAGGAGTCCTGTGGAACAGGGCACTCACACGGCCCCCTCGGTGAGACCAAACTCGCGCAGGAGGGCCCGTTTGAGCATAGCATTGGGGTCGTCACAACCGTCATAGTCGACTACGGCGTCGGCGACCCTATGCAACTGTTGCTCGTTGAGTGCTTGTATAACTAAGTCATATCGTTCGTCAGTATCATCAATGGTCCTATTTTTAAAAGAAGCTTTCGACTAACTCGATCCAAAGGGGTACCCGGTCATTTGGTCGACAGGACGTTTGGTCGACAAGACATTTGGTCGACAGGATGTTAGGTCGACAGAACGATTCATTTTAGGCTTAGGGTTAGTTAACTAACCTTAACCTAACCTAACCCTAACCCTAAAATGAATCGTTCTGTCGACCTAACGTCCTGTCGACCAAATGTCCTGTCGACCAAATGTCCTGTCGACCAAACGTCCTGTCGACCAAACGTCCTGTTGACCAAACGACCGTACACCATTTTATACACCCCCTTACAGACATCTACAAAAAAAATTAATCGAAAATATTGTCACCAATAGGCGAGTAAGAAGTGACATTGGACCCGGACATTTTTGATAACAACCATTTTTTGGTTGTAGGAAGCTTGTCTGGTAGTCAGACAGACGATTCCAAAATTCGGCAAACCTAAGAAAACCTAAGGAAACTAAGAATCTGCCCAAAAATTTCGGCAAACCTAAGGAACCTAAGGAACTGCCCAAAAGCGCATTTTAAATTCGCATAGCGCGCCATCTAGCGGTTGTAAATGTTTGCTCTAAATAAAATGCAACTTATGACGCATATATACACGTAATTAACACTCACAAGAAGATAATTGTATTAAAACTATTTAAAATGGTTGTGATCATAGGTGTCGGCAGGGAAGGGGCACTTACCTCCCCCCCTTCTCCTAATTAGGTTTTTACATGTAATTTGGTCGCAAGAGCGCAATTTTCCAAAATTGGATTCGCCTTCCAGGCAAACACTTTTTCATCAGGTTTTCGACCAATTCTACTTCAGTTTTTTGATTTGTCTAAATATTTTTCCGCCGTATGCGCAACAACCACCTACATCATACGTTAACAGTAGTTTTTTTTTTCACAATTCTCGCGCCTCACCACTCAAATGTTAGGAACCTAAGGAACCTAAGGAACTGCCCAAAAGCGCATTTTAAATTCGCATAGCGCGCCATCTAGCGGTTGTAAATGTTTGCTCTAAATAAAATGCAACTTATGACGCATATATACACGTAATTAACACTCACAAGAAGATAATTGTATTAAAACTATTTAAAATGGTTGTGATCATAGGTGTCGGCAGGGAAGGGGCACTTACCTCCCCCCCTTCTCCTAATTAGGTTTTTACATGTAATTTGGTCGCAAGAGCGCAATTTTCCAAAATTGGATTCGCCTTCCAGGCAAACACTTTTCCATCAGGTTTTCGACCAACTCTACTTCAGTTTTTTGATTTGTCTAAATATTTTTCCGCCGTATGCGCAACAACCACCTACATCATACGTTAACAGTAGTTTTTTTTTTTCACAATTCTCGCGCCTCACCACTCAAATGTTAGGCTACTTTAAATTTAGAACGTTTTTTGCCTATGTTGCAGCTTACAAGATGAATTTGGCTTCAAAAATTGTGTCTTTGCAACCCCCACCCCTGCATTTTTTTCTGCCGACACCCACGTTTGTGACGTATTTGATCATTCATTACAGTTTAATGATTTTCACGGAATTATAATCGCCTACGAGTGTAATGCAATGTATAGGCTGTATGGTACTTCAACAACATTAGCAACTGAAACAAATGGCGATACAACGTTGGCAGATGTACAATCAACTTATATAATAAAAAGATAAACATCAGCAATTTGAGCGATTAATGTTTATCTGAAGACAATCTAATGTCGTTTATTCAGTACGGTACTATTTATTTGTTTCAACAGAAAAGGCAGCGTATATTTAATATATGCGTTCACTTTGATTTACAAATCATTCAGTGCAAAAAATATTTTACTTGCAAAAACTACCACAGTAACAATTTGAGGTTCCGTTCTAGAGATACAACTATTTTTATTAAAGTAAATATACTTCTACACTTACAGCTCTTGGGTATCTAACACTCTAAAAGTGATGAATTTTCACACTGAGCTTCACAAGCACAGTGAATACTGCACAAAGCCTTTCTTGGAGCAACCACAAGATGTGCAAAAATGTTTAGCGCTCCTGCAATTGCACCTAATTTCTTTCAAAAAGGTTTTAGGTGCACATTCATTATCTGTCATCCTTGGGACCAAACCAGAAGCTGTTTCCTTGTATCCATAGAAAGTAGGATTCAGCACAGTTTTCAAATGAAGCCATGTTGACACTTGATGATGCACACGAAGACTGTAAAAGTAGCATGTTCTACTTATTGGAGGCATTTTTTCAACTCATATATATTTTTGGAGATACCGGTACAACGTAATTGTAGCGCAATAAATTCAGAGAAAACTTGCTTGTACAGAATTTAGACAAATTCTTCTCCAATTCTGGAAATGTTTTCTTTTAAAGCTTCCTTGTTTCCGAAGGCGGCACATTTACGTTGCACTTTGTCCAGACCTTTTAAGATTTTAAAAACTTTTACTTTTCCCATTCCGTAAAAGCAGGATGTTGTGTCGCATCCAGAGAACGCGTGGCAAAATAGCAACGATCGGCACATAGTTTCTCCGAGAGCAAGCTGAGCTCGACGAATGGAAATTTTCGCGTTAGACGTTTTCATATAAATGCTGTTTCCGCATGGTGCGTGATAAAGCAAAAGGATGAGGATATCAGTATCGTTAGCCATCACAGTTATACTTGACCATAGGCTTCATGTTCTTCCAGCACCTTACGGACGATAACAACATCAGCGTCTCCTCCTTCGGCCTTGTTCACATTAATGCCATTTTTACTAAGATTGTCCTAGAGTAAGTTTATAAATTTTTGCTTGTTACGTTTGTTTGATAAAAAATGTGAGTTTATTTGCCGGGATGGGTGTGTCTAGGCTAAGCGAATTGTTATGTCGGGACAAGATGTGGTCAGCTTTCTCCGCTTTTGCTCTGCTCCTTTGGTTGTTTCAATATCATAATTGTCAAAAACAACGGAGATGGTACTGCTATTTTGCATTCATCAAATGCTGGCATTTGCACAACAATCTAACCTCTTAGTGTTATTTATTAAATAAGAATCGATTTCGCTATAGTAATAGCATCTTCAGCTAGCACATGTAAAAGGTATTGAATGAAGATTTCAACAAATGTTTCATATTCCCAACTTTTGGCCAGGGAAGTCGGAGAATGAGAGCACAGCCATCAAATAAAAGCGAAATACAAGATAATCGAGAATTAGTGCACAAAATATTCTCATTTTGCAAATTATGTATTTGAACAATGCAGATGTCTGAGATTTCCGCATACTTCCGTCATCTGAAAAAAGTGATGGTGGAACATTGGCAAGTTCATACAAAAATCAGTGGCCCCTGCAAACAGGCTATAGACAGTAATCTGTGAAAGATTTCGGTGGATGACATGTGTATCTCTTCATTTCCACATTTTAAGGCTTTTCGCATAACGGCAAAGGAACTTGCTTTGTCAGATCTTTTTAGCGAAATCTCTTTAGCGTTATCCACATTTACACGAGTATCAGCGATAAAGCCTGTTGAATTGTTGTAGGCTACAAATCTTCTCTCTCTGTATGAAATGGGTTGTGGCTTTGCAAAAATGACAAATACTTATTTAAATGTAAACAGTTAAGCTTAATATTTCCATCTCGAAGATGTTGGTGGAACCAAGTGCCATAAAACTTCATTTTTGAAAAATCGGAGTGTTTCGGTGTAGCCTACTGCGACAGGATGTGCGCAGTTAAAAGCCATTTCACCTTTGCAGATTCCCTATGAGTTATGTTAATTAATCCCCCGGATGCTTTCCCTGATCTCATCAACGTTTGCTCAATCGTCATATCACTCCATGTTCCGCTCCAGTACAAACTTTTGTTTCTCCTGATAGTGAATAGACCATTCTCCATTGTAGATTGAAGACAATGGCACATGTTTTCATTATCTTGAAGATACAAAATACAACATTTCAAATAATGGTTGTGTCCAGCAGCTGCAAAATAGGGAAGCATGTCCTTGTTAGCCTTTAAATGCAGGGCCCAATCTCCGCTGCGTTCAGATCTCACATAGGCTACATTCGAATAATAGACACAAATGTCATAAAGATCACCCACAGTTTTCCAGTTCTCGACTTTTCCTTCTCCTGCTGTAGTTTGGTTATTTGAGATTGAAAGTCAATTAAAACTTGATTGTCAGTAATTTTATCTAATCCAATCTCGTCTGATGTACAACTTTGTACATCTTTGTACAACTTCTCCAACTGTAAATCACTCGTAAAAGCATCTTCCTGTTTCATAAACATTAACGGAATCTTAGGATACCATTCAAAAGAGCTTCTATGTGGTTTTGTACATAACAACTAGAACATTTGTTCTGGGCATTTTCTGAAATCTTTTCTTTGCAAAAGTTCAGAGTATAAATCATTACCAGATTTTATGTGCCCGTAATTTTCGTGTTTGTCAGATACGTTGTAACAAACGAAATTACATTTTCCGAAATCAGTCTTAGTTAATTAGCATTTTGTAGAATTTTACAGCCACTGCATTATTATTGCAGCGTAGTTTCTGTTACGTGAGACACTCAGCAAACAAAATAAGTTATTTTGCGTCAATTTAACGTCGCCAGACGTTGAATCAACGTAAAATAGCAAATTCTGCTGAAAGGTAATTCTAATTCTAGACACTATGTTAATCATCCTTGTTTCACTTGAAATTCCCGAATTAACACGACGGAAAATACTTATGTTTTTCGGTGCGCTAGATGGCGCACCGATCAATAATTGCTCCTCTCAAAACGGCCTTTCCTTATGTCCGAATTTTGCCAAATTTTATATTTGGGGTCTCAAACAGGTTTTTATGAAGAAAAATGGTTGTTATCAAAAATGTCCGGGTCCGGCTATCAAAAATGTCCGGGTATGTCAATTCTTACTCGCCTACAAGTGAAAAATCACTGAAAATAATGCCAACAGAAATATTACCATGCAGCTAACTTGTGCTTTTGTGACATAAAATGGCTGAAGTGCGTTTTTTGAATATTTTTGTAAAGTTTTTAGCTGTACTTGATTATTTTCATAAAATGATGGTTTTAGTCAAAGTTTTCCCAAAAAAGTGTTCACAATAGCCCCACCTTATGGTACTTGATTATTGTCGTCTAGAAATTTGAAGAAAGGTTCTAGAGATATGAAACTAAATTTATCTGATAGTTCATTGATAAGGCTTCAACGGCATATAATGTTATGTTTCTGCAATGTGCATCCAAGAACACACCCATCAGGATTTTTGTAACTTAAAAAAAGAAAAAAAGAAGCTAAATTAATAAGTGTACACAGTGTATCGAATTACCTTCCATGACTGTAACATATGTTGTCATTAGTCTAGTTGATCAAATAATTTGTTCTGTCTAAACTAATATGATACTGTGGGGAACAGCAACTAGGCTATGTATATTCCCTTTCGTGGTTAGGTGAAAAAAGTAAACACACCGGCTACAAATACTGTAAAGTAAACACACTTTCTCACAATTTAAAGATCTTATCTGCTTGTCTGCTTGTTTAACAAGTCCCAAAGTGTTTCTTGCTGTAACCAACTCCTTTCTGGCAATAGGCTAGAAGAACTGATTTTTTAGCACAATTGTGCACTTTCCGAGTACACACGAGACACTCGGAATATCATTCACGACTCTGCGTAAATATACCACGGAAGAGAATGCTTGATTAGAAGCGTTACAAAAACCGTGCAACTGATACGTCACAGCTTCAGTTGGGCCTGGCGTTATGCCATCCACAAAGTACCACCTCGGTAACGAAAATTCTTTCAAGAGCTATAAGGACTGGAGCCAAACGGTCCAGTCCTTAACAACACTATTAAGGTGCTATCCTTAATTCCTTATCTCATCGTCCAAATTCAGTTTATCGAGGACTAGTTGTTGAAGGATCAAACCTGCCTTTACAAAAAATGGGGCACAAAACCATAGTGGGTTGAAGTCTTGTCCCAGCTGACTAAGCATAGTTCTACGTGTGTACTTAACCAGGGGCTCTAGAGAGCATTTAGTCAGTAACTCATCAGATTCTGTTTGCCACACCACACGCAGCCCAAAGTCTTGGCAGACAGTAAATATGTAGCCTACCGTCAGCGTGTAAATCAAGGTCACGGATAGCAGGCGCCAGAGACTCACTGGTCAGTCCAGCTAAAATATCCATTGCGCTTCTGTTAGTCCTCCACTTTACTAGTTTAAAGCCACGACTATGAAATAATTCTATTAATTCATCTGTGATTTTCTTTGCATCTTTCAAAAGATAAACTCATCCATGTACATATTCTGCAAAACGTTACAGTCAAATTACATGCATCATTGGGATTCTGTTCAGCCATCTTCTTGAAGGCTAAACAGGCTACATACGGGCTGCTTTTCACACCCTTAGGGTGGACGCTAAAACCAAATGGGACTAGTTTGTCGTTTGTTATGTCATCTTGGGCGAACCAGAGTATTCGAAAGAGATCTCTCTGCCTCACAGGCAGTCTTATCTGAAAGAAACATTTTGTAACATCGGCCATCAAGGCAAATTTCCTAATCTGAAACTAGTTAACACATGTAGCAACGGATTGAAGAGATCCGGATCACATATAATTACGTCATTTACACACATACCTTTAAATTTGGACTTCCCATCATATGCAATGTGCAAATTTAGATTGCGAAGTGACAAAATACGGCAGATACCATGTAGGCCTACAACCAGTAGCATGAGTTGCACTCAAGTCATCACCGATACGCTCGATATAGCCATTCGACTGCAAGTCTTTCATTGCATCGGTTAGATATTCACAAAGGTGGGGTGGTTTCAATGCCTTTTTCAGAAGTGCCGCGGCCCTGTCTACTGCCAGCTTACGATTGTTAGGTAAGTTGATGTTACTCATCAAAGGAACAGGGATTTCAAATTGTTCCTCTTTAAGCTTAATATTTGGTCTGACTTGTTGAGTTGCCATCATATCATTACGAGATCTGAGGTAATTCGTCATTTATCAAGATTTCCTGAAACACCTCTTTTAGGTCGTTGATTTCCTGATTTTTAGTTTTAACTTCAAATTTGAGGTAAAATATCACATTCTCAAGCCAGACTGGTTTCACCAGCTTTTGTAACGCTGCCCTCTATGGGTGATCTTCCACCACAGGCCGGCCAACCAAGAGGAGTTAGAATTGCGTGTGGGCCAGTAACATTTTCTCCTTGGCGCTCCTCGTGGACCAAAATGAGATGAGCGTTGTCGTTAGGCCTACCTATAAGTACGTCGACCGTGTCAATTTAGTCTAAAGAAAAAAGGTCTACATCATCAAAATTCCGATAGTCACTCACGTTCTGTCTGTGTGGCAGTGCGTGAATATCATCACCCCAAGGGAGGTTGACTACTGATGTAATGCTCTTAAACAATTCTCCAGTCCTAAATACCGACATTTTTTCATTGTACATCGAAATAATTTTAAAACATATTGAAGATGAGAGAGGTATTAGTATTGGAGGAAACAACATTAACCACATACGATATGCTGGCGACATGGTTTTGATAACTGACTCGGACGTAAAACTGCAGAACATCTTAGATATTGTGTGTACGAAAAGCAAGATATTTGGCATGGAATTAAATAAAAAGAAAACAGAAACAATGGCCATAACAAAGAAAAAAGCAGCCGAAACTCCTATTTGTAATTTATCAGTTAATGGAACAATTCTTAAACAAGTCCAAAAATTCAAATACCTCGGTACTATGCTGAATTGGGATGCAAGAGACGAAACAGAGCTCAACATAAGAACAGCCCAAACAAAAGCAAGCTTCCAACAAATGAAACCAATTCTTTGCAATAAAAATATCTCCTCTAAGACAAGGTCTAGAGTTTTAAAATGCTAGATTTATCCTGTTTTTCACTACAACTCTGAAACCTGGAATATATCAACAAAAATGGCTGAAAAAATTAATGCTTTTGAAATGTGGTGTTTCCGTAGAATGCAACGCATTTCATGGCTGGCAAAGAAAACAAATAAAGAAATTTTACACCAAGTGAACCAAATCAGAACTCTGTTAAAAAGTATGAAAACCAGACAATATAAATTTCTTGGCCATGTTATAAGAAGGCAAAAAAGTGGAGCATCTCTCTTTAACTGGAAAAATTTTGGAAAGCGGGCACCTGGCAGACAAAGACAAACACATCTGGAACAATTTAACGACAAGGCAGAAACAATCATCCATGCAACATACAATAGGAACATCTGGTCTAATTATTATTCATCTGAGACCGTCGATGCCTGGTTCAGGCCAGGCAATTGAAGAAGAAGAAGTCCTTACATAATAACTGGATGCTAAGCTCTGGAAAGAAAGCAACCAATACCGATGTAGTAGAGTGATACTGTAGCCTACGTATCCATATCAAACGATACGTTATCGAAGGAAGATAAACTCAGGTCTCTGGCTAATTATTTGAAACAAAGGTTAATTGAAATTCATTTTTTTTCGCGCGATTTTCAAAGTCAGCAGCCAATTTTCGACCTCCAGGTCCAAATCTAAACATTGAACTTGAAAAATAACGTAGCCTGAGACACACCTAGTCTAGTCAAGTTTAAAAAAGTTGAGAAAAGAAATTGATTCTGGTCACTTTAAAAGTAAGATCTTCCGATTTGATGAAGAATTAACCCAAACCCTAAGAATATTAACCCTAAACCATTAACCCTAACTCTACTTTTTTTGAAAAGCTTTTGTGCACCGCAAAATTTAATTCAAAGAAAAGAAATTGACTTCGATGGGCGTTGAACCGTTGTCTTCACGAACATAAGGCAGAAAATGAAACCACTGAACCAAACACGCCAACAAAAGATGTTTGCATTCACACTGTACTAATACAAACTCTACGCGAAGTACCAAAAAGTTCTTGGGAAAAAATTTTGCCACCGGGCATGCAGGTGATTTGTTGTAGGTAATTTTTTGGTTCCCAAAGAGTCAGAATCACTCAGCAACAATATGGCGAAGTCGGAAGATAGATATGTTTCTTCCCGTACTACAAAATCAAGTAAATTGTGAAACTCAGGTTCGTTAGTAGGCCTACTGCCATGTTGCTCAAACAGAAAGTTTAAAAATTTTGATCGCGTTGCCAGTGGAAGTCGTTTCGCTAAGTCTAATGCAAACCGCCTTCTAACTTGTCGCGTTGGTCATGTGCCTGAGCGTACAGCAAACATTGTGATAATTGATCCTTGTAATCTCTCCACATAGGAGCCAACACCGATGGCCACTTGGGTCCGTAACGATACTTCCTGACTTCCGGTTCTGCATAAAAGCCTCCAAGTACTCCAAAGCGTTGTGATATCCGTTCTAGGCACATTCTAATCCTAGCCTCAGGAGGCAAACCTGGAGTATCAGAAACAAGATTAGCTATAGTTTGCGCCGCCGTTCCGACACACGCAGCTTGCAGTAAAGTAAGGAAGATTCTTGGAAGGGGCAGCTTTTCATTACAGCAGTGATGCGATTTTTGAAAAATATGAAGGGCATATTTTCCTCATTATAAGCAATCAAAGTAGATCTATCGATATAGTACCTACAGTTTGATATTGAAAAAATGAGTCTTGTTGTGTACCATAAGTTTCTGTCTCCCTGGGTGGGCGAGAATCATAGATTTTAGAACGACCAGTACTTAGCCTACTTGTTGGGGTTACGCTAGGGTAGTTATTAAGGTTCACTTTGACAGTGAAGCCGTTGTTAGAAGCTCGATAGTTTGACATAAATTTAAGTTTTTACAACATGGCTGCCATGCAGGGAAGTTGGCTCATTTCCACCCTGGCCAACCTGCCTTTATGAGGTATTATATACAATGATAATCAGTGGCGCGGGAACTATTCTTCTCTAGGAGGGGGCTGAAGCTGCCGTAGTGTTGTGAGCTTCTGGGGGGCGTCGCCCCCAGACCCCTTTATGTGGGAGAACATTTAAAAACTGGTAGTAGGTATTATCGGTCCCCTACAGTGTGTAATAAGACGCCAAAAACACACACATTGTAAGCTGTAAGAAACGAAGAACAGCAACAACAAAAGCAGCTGTTCAGGAAATTAAAATGAAAACGAACAAATTAGAAAGTGATATGAAAACGACAGTTTGTGGAAATGTGTTCTCACACGCTTCCAAAGATTGCTTTTCGCTCAGGATTTTCTCTATGAACTGTGTCATGAGTTTTTTGACATCGACAGTGTTCAAAATGTTTTGGTGGACATGCATCAACGCAAGACGAGTAGGCCTAAATCTTTTTTGTGTCATTGAGCTTCTCAACCACGTTTTCAGGCGCCATAGAGCAGAAAAAGAACGTTCTGATGATGCAGCTGAAACCGGGAGGCAAAGGCAGAGCTCCACAACTTTTCAAGTTTTTTTGAAAAGATCTAGTCTTTGAGGTTTAGTTGCGATAATATCTCAGCAACCTTTTAACGGAGTTTGCGATTTTTCCACTTACAATTACAACATCGCTGAGCAAGATAAGTTTCGTTTTTAGGCGATCTTTTCTGATGGCATCGGGTAAGCTGATTTTAGTATCAGATCCTCCCTCACCGTTTGCACAGCTCAGAAGGGCCTTCTCTCTGTTAGTTGCTGTAAGCAGATCCACTTGGTCGAATCTTCGATCAAGCTCAGCTTGAACAAAATCAAGGGTTTCGATGTATTGCCGTTTCCACGCTCCTTCTCCCGCAGACGACAAAGCATCCGATTCCTCTGTGTTTTGAAATCTTGCTAGAGTTTTGCTCACTCGGGGATTATTTGGCGTTTTTAGGTTATTGGCAGACACAAAGACGTTCGCTGCTTCCACCAGCATGGAAACGGATTAATCTTTTCTGAGATTTATGATCTGTTTGCGGAAAATGGTGATGATCCAAAGATGAAGCAGAGATCTTCTTGTTTTGGAGATGACTTGCGACGGCTTCTGCAAACTGAAAAACTTCACCGCTGCAGGTAATAGCAAAATAAAGCCACATCATGCGTGCTTATTTTACCAAGCTGAATATCTTTGCACGTGCGTCTCCTGTCATTGCACTATCTTCTGTCATGTGGGTCAGACATTGCCGCAGGCAACTTCATCGGAACCAAAAAGCAACATAAACAAAGATTTACGTTTAGACGATTGATTCACGAATTAGTTACAACTGCAACACTTTGAACGAAGATTAAGGCATCGGCAATAAGCCTCACCTCCTTTACAACGTTTCGTAAAATCAAATCGAAAGCATGATCACTGCAGTGAATGTATAACGATCCAGGGCATAATGCTTTAAGTTTGGCCCGCACTCCGTTATAACAACCAGATATCTTGCTGTTTTATGCTGCAAAGTGGATATTGCAGAATGATGTCCAATAAACGATGGACCGCCGTGTTAGTAAGGAGGGTGGCTGGTACCGCTACTGCGAGATATTATAGCTCCCTGTGATTGACGACTCTTATTGCGAATGATGAGCGCGACCACACGTAACAGGAACTCGATTCATCGTAGCAGTTATTGCTCAAATAATTTTCTGAAAATATGTTATGTACCTTAAATTTTCAGAATTTTTTAGGGGGTCTGAAGAAATTTTGGAAAATTCCAGAGGGGGCTGAATTAGCTCTAGGGGAAGCTGAAGCCCCTTGAGCACCCCTACTTCCCGCGCCCTTGATGATAATGAACTAACATATGAACATACATCAGCATTAAGCGATTAATAACAATAATTCACTTCCTAACATCGTTTGTATGCTACAGATTGCGACAACTTATTCTTAACCCATATTGTAAAAATAGAATAATGGTAAGTAATTATATCAAGAAAACCACTCGTGGAAATGTGTCTCAGCAGGTGTATAAAGAGGGGCTAAAGATGTTGAGGAATGGTGTGAGTCAAAGAAAAGTATGCAACCACTTCTCAAGCGACGGTCTAAAAACGGTCTAAAACGCACATCGCTTCCGAAATAGGCTACATTAAAAAATGTTCCGGTATTGGTACCCATGCAAAATGGGGTTTGCACTGTAAACAAGGCCCTACCTATCAGTATCGTTGGGAATATAAAGGCATGCCGTTTCAACTACATGATATTTGATATAGCCTTCATTATTTTCAAAAGTTTATTTGGTGTACTCATGTAAAAAAAGTTTACAGAGGTAAAATACTGCATTATAATAGTAGATTATATTATAAACCATACCGGTACCGTACATGAATGCATACAATGTATGTAGCCTATCCCTGTATAAAACCAAGAAATAATTAAAAAGAAAGTAAAATTGAGGGGAAAGAGAGCTTTTCCACTGTTTAGTAGCCTATACCGAGAGATGGACACGTTGGCCACGTGGCCAAATTACGTTCCATGGTGGGCCAAATTACCTGCACAGGCGGGCAAGACGGTCCATTTTAATTTTTTCGGAAAACTTGAAAAATTACATACCTAAGAATGTTGGTTTGATGCAGGAATACGTCCACTTCTAGAGTGATAAATTCTCTACTCTTCAATAGGTTTCGCTTTAACATATGTTTTGTTATTAGCTCACAAATTCAATTTTAGATTTTGCTGGGCCAACTTACCCGAGTTTCCCCTACTTAGTCTACGAGCTTTGAGATTACCTGTGGGTTGTGAAAATGGTTCGTACCAAAGTTCTGAGTTCGTGTCTGGCGCCCATACTTGTCCCTAAAGTTAGGCTCGGGCACATGATCAGAGGATTCAGGGATCGAGAGACCGCTGGGGTCTCGTCTAGAAGTAAGGCTTCCCAGGTTAAATTATCGTTTCTATATAAAGTCGACAGTATAAAGTCAAAGTCGACTCTAGCGGCCCCAAAGCTTACACGTCTTTCAAATTCCGGATACGTTGGGTCATCAAAGGGAACGGTATAATTCAGATTAGTGCTCGACTCGAGCAACCATTGGTGATCTTCACCCAAGCCAGTGGTGGCATTTAATTTCATTTGCTGTTTCTTGAATTCAGACTCGGCACTTAAGTTTTGAATGTCTAGGTTAGATCTTATCTCTTCCTTTTCAATTCATTCCTAGATATCAGGGCATTAATTTCTCTTTGTTTATTAAATTCTATAAGGGCTTCAGAATGCCCTGCATCGGGGTCAAAGTTTCGAGACTGTATAACTAGTGTAAGTCTGGATTCATAAGCAGCCAGATGAGATTGAGTTTCGATCTTAGCTAAGCCTTTTCATGGGGTGAGACCCCTTTTTATATGTGTAGTTAACATCAGGAACTGTCATCACACTCTTTATTCAAGCTATCGATCGGTGGTGGGTGGCCCTCCACGTATCACTACGGTCACTAATTCCAACAGTATTTAGGCCCTCAAAGGTACAACTGGAGATGGGCGACGAAGACATTCGCCTACCACTTACTGCAATTAATTACTGGCTAAAGAAATACAGAGAAATAAAACAAAGTAACTTCAGCCGGTTTAACCTGATGTATTACATACACAAATATAACATAACTAAAAACAAACTCTCACGTTTTCGACACGTACGTGTGTCCTCATCAGGAATTACATATCTGCAATATACATAAAATGAAAATTGTAAGGTAATTTTGACTTTGCACTATAACTGTAACTATATACTAACGACACTCCAGACTGAAAAGTACAAACTGAACAAGGGACACGGGAATCCAAATATTTAATTATTCTATTGAGAACAAGTCGGATCTACCTTAAATGCCAACACTTCGTTTGTTGGATGGATGGTCATTTTATTTTTGTTTGGATGCGAAACGTCAAAACGTACATAAAACAAAAACGTACAGTGTGCATCCAATGAGAGAGTGCGAAAGACCGTAGCCCTGAAGGCGTAGGAGGTCGTCGAGTCTGCACTCTCTCATTCCAATAGTTATACGAAAGAAAGTATTGCGTTTTTAAATACTGTAGCAAATTGACACAAATAAGAAGAAGGAAGAACAGAAAAAAAAGCAAATACAGATACAGACGCAAGAAATACAAAAAATAATAACAATGGACCTAAAGTCAAGTAGTGGATGTCGTTTCTATAGCTCTTGATTATTGAAGAAGTGTTTTTTGCACATTTTACTAAAAATTTGTAGCCCTTTTTCATGTTTTTTTTTTCTTCATATTTTGAGGTAAACTGTCCCATACCTTGATTCCCATGCATTTTAAACTTTTTTGAAATAATTGGGTATTTGCCTGTTTAGTATAAAGCGAATTGGAGCTTGAGCGTCGGGTGTTATACGAATGAATAGCCTAGCTGATACATGTGTAAAGAAAGTTTTGAAGTTTTTCGGTAGTTTGTTATTATAAAATTTGAACATAAACTTGCTTATTTCTAGTTTATAAGTAGAATTAACAGTTAGTATTTCATTTTCTTGATAGATTGGTAGTAATTTTGTTTTCATTTCAAATGCTCCTGTAACGATTTTAATTATGTTATTTTGTCTAACTTGGATTCTATTCAAGTATTTTGTGTGTGCGCATCCCCAGTTGATAATTCCATATTGTAGGTGAGAGTGTACAATGCTATAATAAATATTGATGAGAACTTTTCTAGAAGTAAATTTTCTAAGTTTACTCGGTAGCCTACGCCTGCAGAAGAGAATAGTGTTTTCGAGAGGCTATCAATGTGTTTATTATTCCACTTAAGTTTGTTATCTATTGTGATTCCTAAGTAGCGCGTGAAGTCAACTTCCTTAATTATTGTACCATTTAATTTGTATATCGGAGAGTTTAGTCTTTTTATTGTGAAAGAGTAGGCTATGTACCGGTGGTTAGTTTTACTCAAGGTGCCAACTGATTGTTATCAAGCCAAGTATAGAGTTTGCATAATTCTTTGTTTATCATCATCATGAACGCTCTTTATTTCTGAATTACTTCTCTATTTATTCCATTTATGAATTCCTCTCCAAATTATTGAATATGAATTATGAATAATATGAAAATATGAGTATGAATATGAATATGAATTCCTCCTCTCCAAGTAATTTTTTAGGGTGTAGGCTACTGTCCTTGATCACAAATAGGCCTACAAAGTTTCGTTTTTTCTTTCTTCAGGTGTTGCAAAAGTTAGATTAATAATGATGGTCTTTGAACTACTATTTTTAATTTGGCTGCTCAAGTCCGTTCCTCAAGGCTGCTTAAGGAGACTTTCAAATTTAGGGAGCTTGTATTGTAAGTCTCCCTATCCTTTTGAAAACTTCCTTCAATGCACAACTCTTCGAAGCTTATTTGTTTTTTCTTTTTAAAGGATTAAAAATAGTTCTTTACAAACACCGAACAATATCAACACCAAAAGATCTCAGCCATCCGGAGGGCATTTAACAAAAAACTGAAGTGATTCAAAGGAAACAGTGAAACAATACTAGCTCTACCTTTGAGAAAGCGCCTTCCCGCAGGTAAAGCGCTAACGAATTAGATGTCGCGTGCGCAGAAACAGTTAAGCCAAATGAGCCCCGGGATCAGCGCTTGAGCAATGAGCAACGCACGTTAAGGACTGCTCTCCATTCATTGGCATCTAATGGAAGGAATAATTCTCCGGCAACAAGACTTCAACAATCGGAAACTTCACTCTGTCAATCTCGGTGACCGGGCCTGCATCAGTGATTCAAAGCCTCTAACAAGCATGCGAAACTGCCAGGATTAAGCTCTGCAAGAAGCTTTCCCAGTCCGAGGATAAAGATTCAATCAATTAATCAATATGACGGTGTTAACAAATCTTTTTCTTTAGAAAGTCATGGGACATTTAAACAACTCCATAATGTAATGTATTTTGTTTTCAGTAGCGTTTGTATTGTAAGTTTGTTGAGTCAATCCATTAAAACTATTTATTTCAACGTTTCTTTAATGTAAAGTGTCGAAACAGTGCCTTGCAATACACAAATGCATGTATGAAAGCAATGTAAAATCTCTGTTTTTTATTTGCAGCTAAATTTGGTTTGCACTAAATACATTTTTAAAGTGTCACATTGCTCCCTTAGGTGAAACACCAGTGGGACATTTAAGTGCGACACTTTAGTGCGGCATTTAAAACTTGAAAATAAACATAAAAATTTTTTGTTGAAATGTTTTGAATATGTGAGCAAAAGCTAAAACTTTATGAAAAATCTGTTTGATACACATTTTTCGTAAATTAAGTTATATGAGTTATTAAAGAAAAGTTATTTTTGTTGCGCTGGTCCCTGATCTTCCCTATAATATATTTTTCAAAGCAGTAGTGGGTCCAAGGAGGGGGAAGCTGGTTATGTGCCCCCCTCCCCAAAAAAACACGTAAATCTTCTACATATTTGAAAAATCTTCTCGCTGGCTTGTTCAATCCCAGGTTACCAAACGGATGACATCGGAAGGTTTCAGCAGTGGATTTAAGGAATAGTAACTTACCGGTAAAGTTTAATGGTCCTCAAAGTCAAGATAGGGTAGGCTACTAATAAAAGACTTAAAAGTAAACACCTTGCCTAATGCTCACTGACTACCAAATAATCAAATCCACCTATTTCAGTGTTATTAGATGTGGCTAGTGATTAGAGGGGGAAAGAACAGTCACCTTCATGCCCCCTTTGTAAGTAGCATCGTAAAAATGCTAAACGAAGACTATCGAACCTCGACCCGGAACGCTCAGAACAAAACCCCATGGAAACCGCTCTTTTCAGAGCGCGGCAGTTCCACTGTCGACAAGTACCGTCATCCCACCATCTTACAGCTGAACGATGAGGGCATCAAGTCCAGCAAGATGTGATCGAGCAGCTCGTGCATAAGAACCGAGCTCTTATAGCTCAGTTGGTTAGCGCGTGACTTCTGGCACGTAGAAGCTTCAAGATCAAGCGGCGCTGGTCGACTCTCAGAGTGTGCACTTGAGCAACGCACGTCAAGGAATGCTCTCTATTCAGTGGCATCTAATGGATGGAATAATTCCCTGGCAACAAAACTTCAACGATTGGAAACTTCACTCTGTCAATCTCGGTGACCGGGCCAGCGTCAGTTGTTGCTTGTTTGTTTTTATTTCTGACCATCATATCAAAACAATACACGTCAACAAAGCAAAGGTCGAGAAAAAGGTAGAAGCGACAAAACGCGAACGTTATAACGTGCTTGCGACCAAAGTAAGTTATTGAGTTGAAAGAAATTTGGCACGGTCGCAACACCTTCAGAAAAATTTTAGATATAAAGAGAAAATAAAAAAAGAAAATGTTACAAAAAATACAAAAAAACAACATACATTTAGGCTATAGCTTTATTAGCCCAAATAGCTTTAGCTGATATATTTAAGATTTGTATGGACAGTTGCTATGAAGAACGGCCATGGTGCGTTATCAAGAGTGCTGAGGGTCGTGAGGGGAACACGTCTTGATGCGTTTAGCTCATAGCAAAGAAGAGCAAGGCAGGCAAAGAAAACCCCACAAAGAAATCCTACCACGGGCAAAGCCATTTCAAGCTCAACGCACCAGGCCTTGCACGACTTACAAAATAGATAGGCTATAACTTGGCGACATGAAAACAATGACAAAAACAAACTAGCAAAAACAACATCATCATCTTGCGGAAATTCAATTTTACCCAGAGTTATGTCTTGAAGATATCAAGCGTGCTTTGATATAAAGTTGCGTTGATAAAGCGATAATTTTAGACCCCAGTCAGCTAAACTCGTCACCTCCACACCGATCCAACGTTAGCAAACGTTGAATTAATGCAAAAATGACAGGCATCGCTAGCTGGGATGTAGTAGCGGCATGTCACAGTAATATGATAAATTTGGGTTACCGTATGTTTTACACGTTGAAGTGCTACTGCACGATGACTTTGACCGCACTTTATCTGAAAGAGCATGTTTCAATCTATAAATACCAACCTCGCCCTTACTTTTTAAGGCTATATTTATCTCAATAAAAATTATCAAAACTATGGTTTTCCACGCGCTTGTATTTTTGGCCACGTTTCTGCAATGGCTGATTGCATTGTGCAACATGCGGGTTATGACGTCAGTTAGAGTCAGGAGTTTTATTTCTCTATGGTTCAATAAAGCAAACTCTATACCAAAGCTTTATCATCTAGATCAGAGGTGGGAAAACTACGGGCCGCATGCGGCCCTAAACAACTTTCTGTGCGGCCCGCGAAAGCCTGAAGCAATTATATAAAACATAATCCTAAAATTGCTTGAAGATTTTAATTACTACAATGAACTTTTTCTTTAACTTTTTCTTCATATTTTATCTTGATAGATAAATTATAGTCTTTTTGTCGCATTGTAGTAGTTTGTTTCCCCAGCCACAATGTGATCTTGCATGAATGCATGGCTGTTGTTAGTGTCAAAGCAGCCATTGCAAAAAGCTTATTACGTTACAATCAAAATTTCTGACTTCGGCCTGTCACATCATGAGACTTTCTTTTTTGTTTTAGTCTTGGATCAAGGCCAAGACTATTGGTAGAGAGAAAAGCGGCGATTGCGACAATTTTTCTGATTGTGTTAATTACCTCAGATGTAATCTATTTACTTCGCTCAAAGTGCGTCTGGCCAAGTGTTATCTTGATGTGGGTTGTATTCAAATTAACAATTGAGACAAACAGTTTTTATATATTTTATGTAACACATGTACTGCAATAAAAGTAATTTGCGTTCTTCTGGTGACTATTTACTAGGTTACCTCCTGATGTTAAAGATGATAACTAGCTTTTGTATTTCCGACGTTTCGTCAGTCAGCACGACTGACTTTATCAAGGTGGCTAAAACAGGTTAACACAACCTGTTCAGCAACGATGGCACAACACAAAAACGTACTGATAAAATGAATAAAGTAAGCAGCAAGAATCAGAATTAAAACACGCAACAAGACACCTAGAGGTTAAACTGAATGCAGTGAATGCCTAAAACCAGTAGGCTGCTTTCCAACAGCGTAAATTTATCTATCTATTGGGCCACCGTCAAGAAACATTGAAAAGTCATCAGACAAGACAGAAACCAAGGGAATTGGCAATAACAATGATAGAGAAGACGCACTGAGAATGGAAAAGGTGAAGTTAAAGTTAAAGTAATTTTTTGTACACAGAGGGAAAATTCTGACCATCTTTCTGGTTGAGAGCATGTTGTGCTTTCTGGTTTATGTACCACTTTTCTGTAAATAATCTTTTTGTGTAATCCTTTTCAGTTTTAAGAATGGTAGCGTTGGTCCAAGTAATTTTATGGTCTGAATTTATAGAATGTTTGCAAAGAGCGGAATGCTCCGGACGTTGAAATTTAATAGCTCTTTGGTGCTCGTTGATTCTAGATTTAAGGTCACGTTTTGTCTGTCCAATGTATGTCCTACTATAAATTCAGACCATAAAATTACTTGGACCAACGCTACCATTCTTAAAACTGAAAAGGATTACACAAAAAGATTATTTACAGAAAAGTGGTACATAAACCAGAAAGCACAACATGCTCTCAACCAGAAAGATGGTCAGAATTTTCCCTCTGTGTACAAAAAATTACTTTAACTTTAACTTCACCTTTTCCATTCTCAGTGCGTCTTCTCTATCATTGTTATTGCCAATTCCCTTGGTTTCTGTCTTGTCTGATGACTTTTCAATGTTTCTTGACGGTGGCCCAATAGATAGATAAATTTACGCTGTTGGAAAGCAGCCTACTGGTTTTAGGCATTCACTGCATTCAGTTTAACCTCTAGGTGTCTTGTTGCGTGTTTTAATTCTGATTCTTGCTGCTTACTTTATTCATTTTATCAGTACGTTTTTGTGTTGTGCCATCGTTGCTGAACAGGTTGTGTTAACCTGTTTTAGCCACCTTGATAAAGTCAGTCGTGCTGACTGACGAAACGTCGGAAATACAAAAGCTAGTTATCATCTTTAACATCAGGAGGTAACCTAGTAAATAGTCACCAGAAGAACGCAAATTACTTTTATTATAAAATGCCTGGTGAACAGTCTCTCTCTGTTTTTACTACATGTACTGCATATAAAATCTCCGTTTCTTTCGTCACTTCAAAACTAAATAAAAGCTTGTGCTTTGACTATTTTAGGTTTTATATTTTGGCTTATAACCTAATCTTAATTATACTATACTGTGGCCCTCGAACAAATTCAGATTCTGAATGCGGCCCTTGATATAAAAAGTTTGCCAACCCCTGATCTAGATTATTTTAAAAAAACCTTGGTGAAGACAGTCCCAATGAATGCTAAAGCGTTATCGCATGATAGTCGACTGTACTATGTCCTACAATACAAAATGTTTTCGATATAACCAAGTTTGGCTGTTGTAATCTACGAAACTAGCCTTCGGCGATGGGCTTCGCAAACCACTCCTGGCACACAGGCATGAACAACTAAATTTGTATAATGCTGACTGAAAGATACGTCTTCATTATGAATGTCTTATAAATTTGCGCATTCACTAGCAACCAAGCTTATATCGGCTAGTTTGGTCTCCACTAAGGTCGACTCCAACTGACGTCATATTACTAGGTGGCGTTGACGAGTTTGCCACTTGCAGGTAGCGTGAGAGAGAAGCGCTAGAGAGCGTGGGAAAAGTGTCAATTTCTTGGCTGTGGGCAAGGCGATCTCTATAACAGGCCTGGACACCACGCGCCCCCAGTCAAAAACTGGAAGCGGATGGTATAAATACACATTTCTTCAATAAGACTACATATTTTTGGAGTCAAGATATTTTCTGCTAAGCATGGTTCCATAGCAACTATTTGGGGGTATAATGGGGGTGATGAAGGTAGACCTAAGCAGGGTGCAACCTAGTTCGTACCCTGAACAGTTCGTACCCTGAAAAGATCGAGAGAAAAAATTAAAAAAAGCCGAAGTCGCTGATCGCAGTTACCGCAAACATTTTAAAATTTTCCCCCTGAAAAGATTGAGAAATAAAAATAGAACAAAGACGAAGTCGCTGATCGGAGTTCCCGTTTTTCCGCAAACATTTTAAAATTTCCGGTAATGATCATAAGAGTTTGCCGAAGTCGCTGATTGCAGTTTCAGCAAACATTTTAAAAGGGTTAGGGTTAGGAAAAGATCGAGAAGAAAAAATTCAAAATAGCCGAAGTCGCTGATCGCAGTTTCCGCAAACAAACAAACTGAAAAGATCGAAAGAAAAAATAGAACAAAGCCGAAGTCGCTGATTGCAGTTTCCGTTTTTCCGCAGTTTCCGCAAACGTTTAAAAACTTCTGGTAATGATCCCAAGAGTTTGCCAAAGTCGCTGATCGCAGTTTCCGCAAACAATTTAAAAGGGGTTAGAGTTAGGAAACGATCGAGAGAAAAAATTAAAAAAAAGCCGAAGTCGCTGATCGGAGTTTCTACAAACAAACAAACTGAAAAGATCGAGAGAAAAAAATAGAACCGTTTTTTCGCAGTTTCCCGCAAACATTTTTAAATTTCCAGTAGTTAATGATCCTAAGAGTTTTCCGAAGTCGCTGATCGCAGTTTCCGCAAACATTTTAAAATTTGCGGTAATGATCCTAAGAGTTTTTGTTTGTTTATGGAAACTGCGATCAGCGACTTCGGCTTTTTTTATTTTTTCTCTCGATCTTTTCAGGGTATGAACTGTTCAGGGTATGAACCAGTCATAGGCCACGCCTCTCATTCCGAAATGATATAATTTAGCTAACAATATTTTATGGTCAATGGTGTCAAATGCTTTAGATAAATCAAGAAAGATTCCAAATGCAAGATGGTTGTCATTGAGTATACTGGTGATACTTTCTATTAGCATTGAAGCAGCATGGCTTGTGGAATGATTTTTTCTGAAACCAAATTTATTGTTATAAAAAAATTTATGTGTAATTAAAAACGAGTATAATCTGTTGTACATGATTCTTTCTAATATCTTTGAAAAAACAGGTAGTAAGCTAACTGGTTTGTAGTTGTTTGAACCTTTGCAGCTACCCTTTTTAAAGATAGGTATCACCTTCCCCAACTTAAATGAATTTATGAATTTTCCACTTGTTAAAGATAAGTTAAATATATGAGTTAAAGCATGCAGTATATTGTTTTGGGTTGACTTTACAACTATGGATGGTATTTCATCGACGCCACTGCTTGCTTTTGCTGGCATAGCATGAATAATATTGTTTATTTCATTCAAAGTAGTTTGATAAATATAAATTGTCTCAGAGCATGGAGAGTCAAGATATGTTGAAAATATTGTATTTGATTTGGGAAGTTTTCTTGTAAGGGAATGGGCAGAACAGGAAAAGTGATCATTGAAGTGATTTGCAATAGTTAATCTGTCAGTGACTGTACTATCATTTATTTTGATGCCATGGTTAATCTTAGACTGGGATTTATCTAATAGGTTGTTGATTTGTTTCTCGGCAGCCGATTTGTAGCAAGAATTGACAGCGATAGACACCGTGTTTCGCCCATGAGGCTGGGTTCGTCAGTATCGCACCTTTTGCTTTTCAAATTTAGATTCAAAAAATTCCTTCTTTTTTTGTTGAACTGTATGAAAGTATAAGTTTCTTGCAGAGGTGTAGTTCTTTTTGGAGTGAATAGTTTTATTTGATATGTAGCCTACTTTTTAAACAAACGCTCTTTTCTTCGTAATAGATGTAGGTTCTTTATCAAACCAAGAATTATTCTTTTTTAAAGGTGTTTTTTGTAAAGGAAAATGCTTATTAAATTGACTCCTATGAATGACTCATAAGCTTCATCAGCATCAGTTTGATTTAGGCAACAAGTGATGTCCACATTTTCCAGAGCATTTGAGAAATTTTGTATGTTGAAAGATTAAATGATCTGGTATATTGATGACATGTAACTGAGAGTTTTCCTATGTTTGTGCAATGCATAACTGGGAAGTGGTCTGAGACTGCATTAATTAGAATTCCACACCGACTTTCATTACCTGTTTGCACATTGGACCAAATTTGATCTAAGACTGTTGCACTGGTGTCAGTTATTGTGGTAGGTTTATTAATTAGTGTGTAAAAAGAATTTGAAAACATTAAGTGTGTAAAGTTGCCTACATTGATGTTTTCATAATCCAATAAGTTATAATTGAAATCTCCCATTATGTAGCATTGTTTTGATATTATGCTAAGTGAATGCACCTATGATATTAATGCACTCACTTAGCAGATCAAGAAATTCCAAATTTGACTTAGCATCCAATGCAGGTGCTTGATAAATGCTACCACAGGTCACTTGTTTACCACCAACGAAAATATCAACAAAAATAGACTCAAATACTTTTTCTTTCATATTGGTTAGGGCAGTGGTTTCCAACCTTTTTTTATCCGGTGTACCCTTTTAGTCGATATTCAAATTAAAATTCTCCCTTATAAATTTAGTTTGTTAAAAACTCGTTTACATTAATATTCTAATCTAAGTCTTGGAAGATAAACTAAACTTTCACTAGTAGGCTAATAAGCTTTTTAGCCTGTAATATTCCTTTTCATACTAAAATAATTAATTAATGAAGAACGTTGCTGAAAAATATTTTATTCAAAGAATACATTCAAAATATAAGAGTCAATGCATTTAACAGTCTATGTAAAGCTTGTGATTTTTTTGTTTCAACAACTCATGAATGCTGGAAGAGTATTGGAAAGAGTATTGGAAAGAGTATTGGAAAGAGCACAACGAATACCATTCTCTACGTCTAATCTGTTTATCTGTTTTGTTTTCATTTGCAAAAGTTGAAAAACCTGATTGGCAAACATCAGTGGAAACAAATAGAAGGATACTTCTCTGCCACTTTGGAATAGAAATTACACATTAATGCCCAAAATCCAGTGATTGATTTTTCTCTGAATAAGTCTCTTGCAATAATCCGTTTTGAGCTTATAAAAATTCTTCCTGCAATAAATCGGGATTTTTTTCCATCAACAATGTGAATGAATTTCGTATTAAATCAAGATGATCGTTATAAATTTCAAGACAATATCGAATGAATTCCAGTTCTAATCCTGTGAGATGTTGCAAAATCAATTCTTTTTCCAACTCTGGAAGAATTTGTTCTTTTCCGTCAGCAACCAGCACCGATGATAATTCTTTAAACATTGTAACATGTGCAATTGTTCATTCTAACTTTTCTCTTTCAATTATCAAGCTTGCTGGTGAAAGCTTCCAAAGCATCTTTAAATAATGCTGAGCGGTACTGGCATATGCTCTTGGAAGGGCCACCCAAGCCAGGGTGGTCGAAAGGTAGAGGCCAGAAAAAACGTATTCTCCCGCGACCAGGACAGCAGAGCTTTCTACTACCAAGACAATCTCCTAATGACAGTGACATAAATCAATCACTCTCCTCCAATCTGCCTTGAACCAGAAGGAAGCAGTAGGCCTACAGTTTGTAAATTCACATGATATTAATATGTCAATGACTCATGGATACAGATAACGCATATTGATACGCAATCTGCTTCAAACGGAGATGGCGATTGAATATATACCCTATATTGGTGTTTTCCCTTGCATTTTCAGATTCAGCTTATTCTTTGGTGAATGCGGTTGTTATGGTCGGATAGTGTTCGCTAAGCACTACCGATGTACGACTCTGAGCTCAGAAGGGGTGAAGTTTTAACCTTATGTCTTTTAGAGTGCACTGCCTATTAACACAACACAAGCTTTGTATAATTTAAATCAGGGTAGACCAACACAATAATATTAATAACACTGCAATCAATGTTCCGAGTCAAAGTTCAGGTTTAACCTTGAAATTAATGTTCCGGATATCTTTTCTTTCTTTGATTCGATCTTTGGTGGTTTACATCCTGTCACAGATAAGAGTCGTGTTGTCAAAACTGTTTTGCTCAAATTCTTGCGCGAGCCACGTTCCAGCCCTGGCGACCTCTAGCGAACCAACACTCTTCAGACGCAGGCAGTATTTTAAAGGGGAACGCCACAATTCAATGGACCAAACATATCAACCAAACATGCAAGGAATCTAATCCATCTGTCATCATTCAGCAATGAAACAAATTTCAATTTTATTTAAAGGTCAAAAAATAAGTTACTATAAGCTCGTCTCTGAGCTCAGACACTTGCTAGCTTATGTTTCCTCTTGAAAGCCATCGAGTATTTGAAAGAAAAAGAAGTAGGCCTACGTGATGGTCTGCATCCATGTCAGTGCACAGTTGCTTAAATAATCGGGAGTTAATCTAGTAATAATTTCCTCTTCAACGCTCTTGTCTAGGCCAACTTACTAGGCTTAAAAAGGTTTACAATCCTAAAACCAACTTCCCCCCTGAACATTGCAAAATTCCCCCCTAGTGGGGAATTCACCCCGGTTGGGAACCACTGTTAGGTCATCACGCTTGGTACCGTATACATAATATCACTTTTTAATATGAGTGATTCAAAGCCTCTACAAGTATGCGAAACTGCCAAGATTAAGCTTTGCAAGAAGCTTTCCCAGTCCGAGGATAAAAATTCAATCAATACAAGCCAGTAATTCCTCACTACTTATTAGCTGGGTCTACCCAAAACAGGAAACATGGCCTTGCCACGTTTGTCCATGAGAGCTTGAACTGGACGCTAACAAACTGCTCCGCCAATGAGGAAATAGAATGGGTTTGTGTGAGCATTGAAAAATATAACATCATCAATGTATACAAGCTACCATTCTCACGCCTGAACCCATCATCTATATCCGCATTTCCCTCACCCAGCATCATCTATGCTGGTGACTTTAACTGCCAGCACACCGACTGGGGCTACAATTACACCAACAACGACGGAGAATACCTGGCTTCTTGGGCTGCTGTGTAGACAACAACCTTGCCTTTCTTTACAACCCAAAAGATCCAGCCAACTTCTGGTCTGGACTGTGAAGAACTGGCACAAACCCAGACCTGGCCTTTGCAAGCATGGACACAGACAACTCTCTTCCTGACAGACGTCCTGGAGAAGTTCTAACGTTCCCAACACTGACCTTTTCTTGTCACTTGTATCTAATAAGCTTGTCCCTAAGCTTGTCTCTAATACTCCAAGTGCCCTAGTGACGCGATGAAACTTCAGAAATGCTATTTGGAATCGCCTACACCAATCAAACCGCGGCGGAACTGACAACCAAAGTAGTCGCGATCCCTTAGCCTCTTAGGCCACAAGGGGATTCGAAGAGTTATCGACCTATATCTCTTCTCTGCATCCCTTTTAAAATCTTCAAACGTCTTATTTACACTTGAGTCGAACCAATTGTTGATCCACTCTTGCCCCAGAAGCAAGCTGGTTTCCGACGTGGAAGATCTACTGTGGACCAAGTTACTCTCATGACTCAAGACATCGAAAACTGCTTTGAGGCATAGAAGAAGGCTGGTGCTGTGTTTCTTGACCTCACAGCCGCATACGACACCGTATGGCACCAAGGCCTCACATGCAAACTCCTCGGCCTACTCTCAGACAGACACGTAGTCTGCATGATTATGGAGAACGTTTACTACAGAAGCTTTACCCTTAGGCTACCACCGGAAGTGGTAAACTAGTCGCCTTAAAAATTGCGTTGCTTAGGGATCTGTCCTGGCCCCCCTTCTGTTTAACATCTACACCCACGACTTGCCAAACACGGTATCCGCAAAGTATGCCGATGCTGATGGTTTGGCCATTCTACACTTGTCGAATCATTAGGAAACACTAGAAGGGACTCTAAATCAGGAAATGTCGACACTTTCGGCATACTTCCAGAGATGGAGATTAAAGCTTAGGGAAACCAAAACAGTGACGACAGCCTTCCACTTAAACAACCGGGAAGCGAAGCGTGAGCTCAAAATCAACACTGATGAAAAAAAAACTCTGTCCTTCTTCCCAAACCCTAAATATCTAGGGGTAGTCCTGAACAGGTCGCTCACTTACCGTTAACATTTGGAATCACTACGCAAAAAGATCACAACATGCATAGCTTTGCTAAGGCGTCTGGTCGGCTCAGGCTGGGGAGCCGGAGTTGACACTCTGCGCATTGCCACCATTGCGCTAGCTCACACTCCAGCAGAATACTGTGCATCCGTCTGGAGCCGCAGTACTCACTGCCATCAATTTAACACTGCCATAAAGGACGACTTGCGTATCGTGACAGGATGCCTGCGACCTACACCATCGGACAATGTCCCTGTCCTTGCAGGCAACCAACCAGCTGAGCTTCGTCGCGATGAAGCTATCCTGTCTCTTTCTCGCCGCGCTACGCAACCCAACCACTTGCACCATTCAAGTCTCTACGATTCTGTAAGCGAGCAACCCCGCGACTAAAATCGAGACACCCACTTCTAGGTGCAGCACAAGTTCTGATGAAAACCGTTGAAGACCAATCCATCAGTGTGGTTACTTAGGCGGTCCACTAATTCAGCTTGAAGTGAAAGAAAAACTCCTCAAAACTCAAGTTTCATCTCCGACACCAGCCCTCACCCAACCGGAATGCATTTGCCAAGGAAGGCTTTGGTGCGGCTCAACCGCTTCAAGGCGTTGGACTATTCCTCTCCAACATGCACAAATGAGGGATGGCTCCATCCGCGATCTGTGAGTGTGGCAAGGAGGAACAAACCGTAGACCACAACATCTGTAACAACTGCGCCATCCATCATGCGCCAAATGGTGTGCGTGGTCTTTGTGAAATGGATAACGAACCAATTCAGTGGCTGCTCGACACCTGCCCAAACATCTATACCGAGTCGCCGCCACTGCCCAAGGGTGGTAAAAGGCAAGGCCTCTCGACCCCTGGAGTGGTGAAGAAGAAGTCTACTATGCATCAGCGTTAATAAAAGTAGGCTATGATGTAAAATGTGCCTTTTACAAACCTTATAGTCAAGGCTACGGAGAAGTGGGAACAACTCAGATGAGTTTTTGAATTTTAGTGAAAATGCATAATACCTACTACACAAAGATGCACCTTGCACAAATAAATCCTTTGTATGGTCTTGGAAGAAAAAATATTTGAAATGTAACTTCAATTTTAAATCGAAACTTGTGGCTCAAACTTCTAAAGAAATCCAATTTTACATCAATAATGATATTGCACAAATGCAAGGTGCACGTCTTGAGCACATGGCAAGCAAAGACAAACTCACCTGAAACAATTTAACGACAAGGCAGAAACAATCATTCATACAATATATCATAGGAATACTTGGTACAATTACTAGGGCCATTTTTATTTTAACTTAAAAAAAAATTTTTTTTACTTTATTTTTATCAAATTTTGACTTTATTTTGACCTAACAAAATTGCTTATTTGTAGAGGGCACAGTTCTTCCTTGAATTGATACCAGTTATCCAAACGTAATATTTTGTCGAAAAGTCAAGGTGTTTTATGGGTTACAAAAAGTGCGTCGTGTTTTTTTGGCGATAGGAAAATCTTCACAAATCTGTCTAACTTTTGCTGAAGACGAGGCTTGCTGAGGCATTTTGTATTACAGAATGCCTGTAGGGCTGTAGGCTATTCCTAAAATCCAAACCGTTGATCTTCGAAAAGACCACGTTTGTAAAGAGGCAGTGTTTTATAAAAATTATTTAAATACGTAACAATGACTAAACAATGGACAATTTGCGATAAAAGTTACTGCTCATCCGTGGGCATATTTATTTTGGGTTAATATGGTTTAATTGTGTCGCAGTTCCTGATTTACAATGCTTCCACGAGGGTTTTGACAAAAATTACTCTCAAGAAACACAAAAAGTTTGTCAAAAGCCATAAATTGACAAATTTTGACTTTCTTAAAATGTTTGACTTTATTGTCAATTTTAACCTATAAAATTCTTAGAAACACTCCCCTAGGTGCTGCAAACAATTTCATTCTTTGATTCGTGGATAGACAAAGTCCTTAAAAATTTTTGACTTTATTGACTTTTGCGGGCCCCCCTAATTACTCATCCGACGCTGTCGATGCCTGGTTCAGGCAAGACAATTGAAGAAGAAACACGTAACCTACATTATGCCAAAGTAGTTGTGAGCTTTTGTCTATATATCTGCATCAGATTGGAAACTCCTGATTTGCATAAATACGTAGGTCAGCTGCATAGATAGAAGGCACATAAGCTACAGACTACAATAGCCTACATCAGGGGTCACCAACCTTTTTGCATACTGGCCACTTTGGCACTAAGGAGAGCTGTGGCGGGCCGCACTATTAAAATGTTAGGTAGGTTGACTCTTATGCTGAAAAAGAACGCATTTCGTACCCAGTATCCAGCGTTACATGTTGTTCATGTTAGAATACCGCAGCAACAAAATTAATCGAACAGCGCTACTGCCAGGCCAAGCTCCTTTAACAACACTTTTGACTTATTTAACAATGCCTAATAAACGAGGCCACTTGTTTTGCGCACTTATAGCGAGGCGAGCGGTTTCATCAGAATATTCATCGCCAAGCAAGAGTGGTGTTGTCACTTCGCTTCACAAAAGATATCTTGCAATTAACAATTTTATTAAACAAGGAAATTTTTGACACATTGCAATACAGGCAACTATAGTGACCTACAAACATATCAGGGAAAAATAGGCTCCAATAACAGGAAAAAAGAAACCAGGCACCATGAAACAAATGCTTGTAGAAATCACCCAAAAATCGTAATTCTATCGTAATTCATGAACAGTCTTCCCTTTAAAAAAGCAATGAGTTGGTTTTTCAACCTTTTTTGTGAGAGTCTATAAAACCGTCTTTCTTTTGATATAGACAACTGTCACTTGCGATGCTTATCAGTGTGGCAAGAATTTGTTGATTGATAACATTTTGCATAACTTGCTTCGGCAGTAGATATACTAAAATTGGAACGATACAGAGAAGATTAGCATGGCCCCTGCGCAAGGATGACACGTGAAATCATGAAGCGTTCTATATTTCTTTAAAAAAAGAAGAAAAAAAACATTTTGCAGTACTAAGCTAAATATTTTCATAATAGGCTACAATCAGAAAAAGTCTTTAAATTTATATATGATATTTTGCCAATTTATTACAAATTGAGTTGGCACACCGACCTATTTTGCCAACAAAAACTTGCATAAAAAGAACACTAATCGTGAAACACAATAACGGTGAAGCGCACACTAGTGTTTACATGACATTTGCAAACTTAAAATAAGCAACCCTATGCTCGACATTTTCGAAATTCGAAAACAGACGTTTTAATCAACCACTGGGAGTGTGGCCGGACATCGCATTGGAATAGCTTTAAGCAACCCCCACCTAGAACTATAATCTGCTTGGTCGGTCGGTGGAATCGTATGCAAAGCGAAAATATGCTTCCCGGAAAGTATTTTTTGCCTTCGTGCTCTTTAACTCCTCAAGAAAAGTATTTTTGGTTATACTTGTACGCTGATACCTTCCGCGGGCCAAAGCGATACAGCGTGGCGGGCCGCCATTTGGTGACCCCTGGCCTACATCAAGGGTCTCAAACCTTGACCTGTCGAAGGTGACGCTCAAACACGCGACCAGCGGACTGCATGAGGCTTGCGAGGACGTTTTGGTGCGGCCTGCGATGCATTTATAAACTTTCAAATATATAACAATTAAAACTCAATCTTATTCACTGTCCACTTAACTTCAGTCGTAAATTTCTCAATAAATTAAAAAAATGCCCCTCAAACTTCACCCAACTCTGAGGCTTTACTGTCCCGCTATTTTATTGGCATTGCGTGCGAAAAACCCATATTGTTACATCACAATCACATTGCTTATTCACTTTTTGTGCCTTTATCGCAATAGCAACCTTGGCAGCCTATTTGCGAGTCAGTTCTTCAAAGATTCATTTTATTATTATCATGCTTTTTGAAAGTCGGTTGCAAGATTCCCCCCCCCCCGGTTCAGGTCGTTACGTTTGCATTTCTTTTTCCGTTTTTACAGTATTTTTTATTTCTTTGTTCTTATTACTACGACATTTTTTTTGTGATTTTACATTCTTGATGCGTCCTTATTACATCTTTTATTGCGTCCTTATTTGGTTTTATTTTGTTTATTGAACGGCGATGAACTATTTTATTCGCATCAAAAACGTACGTTTGAAAAATAATTGACACGGCGAGAAGAACACAATAAACATAGCCAGGTCAGTGACTTCAAAAAACCGGCCTGCCACACACGCGGCAGCGAAGGGCGGTGTGATTTTGAGATGGCGCTGTACCCGGGGAAAGTCCACCAGCGCAAGCCGCGGGGGTCAGGCTGGCAAGTCGAGGTACCTGTGTAATGAAAGTGTGGATCGAAAACTCTGTAAGACTCGTCTGCAAAATTGAGAATGGTGGAACGGGCCAGGGAGACAGACATAACTTTCCTCAATGAAAAAAAGGTGTGGCTCTTGGGTTAATTTACAAGTATTCATTTGGCCCTCAGAGCAATTTGAACTTGAGACCATTAGCCTGTATATACTATCACTACACATCCTTCCACCCCACGGAATAACTGGTCTCGACCTACTTGAGGACTTGACTAGAAAATAGTTCGAAACATTGTACTAAAACTAAAAAAAATTGCTTAATTCGATTTGTTTCTTCAGATTCTACATGTCTGCTTGCAGTCTCTGTCGAACCTATGAAGGTTGTTTCCCTTCTCAAGCAACAAGCGACGCTCGTTCCAAGGCGATTGACCTTATCAGTTCTCCGTCCATCCACCTCCGATGGTGCGGAGGGCTGACAAGCTATTTTGCCTGGCATGAAAGTTTGTGCTATTCCATGTCATTCTGTTCTGGATACCTTGATGCACATTGATTTATTTTACAAATTAAAATATTAAGTAGGCAGATCAGCTGTGGCATCCTTGCCAATAGGAAACTCAAGCAGTCTATCACTGCCAGGATGTTAAAAATAGCAAATAGTTTACCAGAGGCTTAGCCTACTCATAAACTTTGTCCTGAATGGTTCATGTTACTCTGCTGATGTCTTTCATTGTCTGAAGATACAAATTTAATACCGGACTAACAAGAGTATAGAAAATAACCTATAGCGATAGCTCTGTAACAGCCATACAGGTCTCGTGGGCAGGATTCAAAGCCTGCTGGGTAGTGGTAACCTTATAGTTTTTTTGCTTCTCTATCAGGGCCGTTGACAAGATTTCTCGGGCCCGGTACTAATTTATTTTCGGGCCCCCTTCATCGACAATGTCATGAATATAAAGGTTGAGTACAAACTTTTATTGATGTGCTGTTAAAATGAGGATGACACATACCGTTCAAAGTAGAAAATTAAGAGGAATATGATTCTACTTGAATAAGGACCTTCTGATGATCCTGCTTTTAGGTGAAACAAGCTGTCAAGGGTTTAAAGACTAATAACTATATTTGATTTCATATACATATATATTATTATATTCAAACAGATTTGTTGTATCCACGAATTTCCCCAACCGCGCAATTACGCAATATGGATTTCTCCGTAAACCGCGAAATCCTTGCGCTCAATTACAATCTTTATTGTCTGCATGTTTAAAGTTGTTAAGAGTTTTCGGCTGAAATTAATTCTTTGTAAAGTAGACGCAAGTAGCTAGAAGTGATTACTAGCCTACCAAAAAATATATATATTCAGAAGTAAAGTGTGGGTGCAGAAAGACATTTCGTGTTTTTGAAAAAAAAATTGTGGTTAGGGAAATCACTATACCCGGAAAGGGGCCTGGTACTTTACCATCTGACGCCTGAAATGGCTGTTTTAACCTCTGATGGCAATTCCTTTAGATCTGATTATATTAAGATCTTGATAATGTTTGAAGTCGCGGGGAATCGTTTAAATCCGGGCCCCTTAAATATTCCGGGCCCGGGTCCAAAAGTAACACCTAGACCCCCCTGTCAACGCCCCTGTTTTCTATATCCTGCTATTGCAGTTATTAATAAAACCATTTGCGAAAAAATGTCTAGTTATTTGGACAAATCAATATTTACCATAAGTTTTCAACAGTTTACCAGTTTAGGAAATTTGTATAGTGTAGTATTTGGAAACACATTTACATTTTTCTAAGAATGCAAAATATAGCATCATTAACTTTAGAAGCTTTTGTATTTGGTATTGCAATTTGGGCCGAATGTTAAGCTTCGATTTAGTATCTACAGAAAGTAAATGTAAAAGAATGCAATTGGTAAGCGGAAGCTTATTTCAGATATTCATTAGGATGCTAGCCTACATTTGAAGAGTCCAGGTGCAAAACGATCAAACTACCAAAACCAACTTTTCGAGTAAACAGAAAAGTAAGTTTGAGATTGATCGTTTTGTGGCTGAACCCTGTTATTTTAAAGCCTTAATTTGGGAGATATTGACCGTTTTGCCGCAAAAAAAGCTGCTACGTAAAACTTTCGATGTTAACACAATGGGAGATGGTAAAATTTAAAAATCAGAAATAATGGAGTTTGATCGTTATGCACCTGGACTCTTAATTTCTTCATCGGTACAACTTCAAAAGCCTGCTGGGTACTTGCAACCTTACGAGGTTTCTGTTTCGGCATCGGAAACCAGTTATTAGCGTAACGATGGTACTGAAAGAACATTGGTTATGATTTCATTGTAGCCTAATATTAGTCTACATCAAATACTAAAAATAGTTCTGTGCAAAGGTACAAGTTTGATGCAAGAAAAATTCAATTTGATGGTTTGTTTACAGTAATTGGGTCACAGACAGGTTGTAGATTAAAGTGAAGTCAGCCTTGTTTATGAGGTTAAACATTTTGTTGTCTTTGTGCTTTCCTGCGGCTTTTTGTTGAAGTATTTTTGCCGTGGAATTATTCCATCCATTTGATGCCGCTAAATCTAAATGGAGGACTCAAGCGTGAACGAAGAAGCTTCAA
This sequence comes from Aplidium turbinatum, assembly GCF_918807975.1. Lineage (NCBI taxonomy): Eukaryota > Metazoa > Chordata > Ascidiacea > Aplousobranchia > Polyclinidae > Aplidium > Aplidium turbinatum. Next base: position 1,419,333 of record NC_137486.1, read on the forward strand.
GATGGAGCGGCATTGGTTCTACTCTCGGGGTGTGAATGCATGCTACTAAAGTTCTACTCCCCGAGAGTAGAACCACTGCCGCTCCATCTTGAAGCTTCTTCGTTCACGAAGTCACGTGCTAACCAACGTGCTATCGGGCGGACACTAATATAGAATGTGAAGGATAGTTTGCAACAGCAGTTCAAGAAGGAAGACTACGCCGATTTCTTGAAGAATTTATGAATCAGTATTCAGCATGTTAAGTTCCATTGGTATTCGTTACACTAAGAATTTGAAAATTAATTACAAGCCTAAAAGAAATCAACCACAAGCTGAAAAGCAACATAAAAATAAAATCCTGTTGAAAATATATGCAAGAAAACTCAAAATGCAAAAAGGAAGATATTTTAACTTATTAAGTGTCTTCTGAGGACAATTCATCAAGGAGAAGAAACAATCAAAAAATAAAGAGCCCAAAATGTAGATACCAAACTCATGTTCAGCAAACAAACGTTTCGAAAACTACACTGTCTTCATCTTCAGTGTTATAAATGTTTATAATTTAAATAAGTCTATAAATAACATTTATAACACTGAAGATGAAGACAGTATAGTTTTCGAAACGTTTGTTTGCTGAACATGAGTTTGGTATCTACATTTTGGGCTCTTTATTTTTTGATTAGATTAACCAGGCGTTCTAACCATTTTGCTGAAAAGAAACAAATTTTCCAAAAAAGAAACATATGATAGTCCTATACATTGTGCCGTCATGATAGCTTTTAAAATTTACCTCTAAACGTTCAATTCTGACTTCTTAGTTTTTTTCTTTCCATTTTCCTGCTTCCCGTCAAGGTTGGATGTAACAAAATATTTCTGTTCGATTGTCTCCTAATCTTCTTCCATCGCGATGCTGGCTTTTGACGCTAATAATCCCACACAGTATTTCATTGTGATCATCTGTTCAGCTGACTGGAGTTGCGTTACAGAAACTTCAAGCGGTTCTCCATAAAACCTCTCGACCCTAACAATTTGGTAGGATACGAATTCAAGTACTTTACGTGCAAATACATTGAATATATGTCAACAAAAATGTTTCAAAAACCTTTTATCCTAAAAAGGCAAAATTTCTTTGTCTAACAACATCATTACAGTACTTGCGCTCTTGTCTCAAGTACACTTGGATGTAGCTTGCCGGGCTGACGGGAAAAGGCTAAGTGCTGCTTTGCGAGGCTTTTCTTAATGACCACTTTTCAGACAATTTCAGTAATTATTTAAAAATGTTTTCGTCCAGACTTTTCTTTCCTACGTAAAACTTAAATAACAACTCGATCAGCTTCAAACATTCTTTAAATAAGAAACTGGCTTTGATCTCGATGACATTCGCACTCCAGTCAGTTCATTTGTTGCTTTAAATTCTTTTTTGTAGCCTACTATCCAGACATTCTGATCGCAATTGAAGATTTAATATAGTGGACATGAAGGCAAAAGTGGCAAAAGGAAGCCAACACTCGTGCCCAGCTTCAAGCGTATCAATAAGTGTCTTCTTAAACACAGCCGCATGCTCTTGAGCAGTACCAAATCTGAGCCATTTGGAGTAGTCAGGGCCAGGGATGGAGGAACCATTTTAAAAGTAGGTGGGCCCAGAGGCGCAGCAGTCAAAGTCAAATCCAACTTCTGGGGGGCGAGCCCCCCAGACCCCCATAACATTGTTGCATTCCTAATATTTGAAATCGTTTACACTAGGAGTCGGCAACCTACGGCCCGCCAAGAAAAATCACCCGCCCGCTGCTCCTTTACAAACTATAATAATATGTGGCCAGGCCAGTGGTTTATTACAGTATAATCGAATGGAAGAACAAGTACTTTACATTAATCATTTTATTAGGCCCATGTCTTTGATTTGCAGCGTTTCTGTTTGTATAAACCAGTGGTTCCCAACCTGGGGTTCAGTGAGGGCACCTTGACTTAGATAACCACATGGTTTTTTCGGTGCCTTCATGATGTAGTTTCCATATCAAAAATGTGGAGCTATATGCTCGAAATAAACTTGACTGATTGATCACATATGTGATCAATCAGTCACATATGTGATCAATCATATGTGATCAATCACCACATATGTGAGTTTGCTCACATATGTGGTGTCGAAAACGTTGGATTTAGTAGTTTTTTCATGTCTTTTTTTATGTGTTTAATGTTAAATCCATTAACGTTACTGAGTGTTATATGTATTTTCTGGTAGGCTACAAGCCAAGCTCTCTACCAAGGCTCAAACATAACATCTTGTTAAAACATAATCTAGTTAATCATCTGACCAATCCTAACCTTTCTTCATTAACTTTTGCATTCACCACATGCCCAGCACTAGCAGAGGTGAACCAGAGAAGTCACTATTTTTTACTCCGGCTCCAGTACTGCTCCGAAAGTATTCTCCAGCTCCAACTCCGAAATTCATTTTGAAGTGAAATAAGCGTGAAACTACTTTTGTCAAATAGTTTTTAAAAAACACACAAAAAAACAAAAACACCCGGGCTTTTTCTCAAACCTGCTTTTGCTACACTATGCCCCTCGCGGGACAGGAGAATAACTAACTTTTATGATTTAACTTAGGGTGCTCCAGAACATTTTTGCACGTAAAGCATTAAATTACCACTTTGGGCTCCTAATTTGCTCGCAAAGCACTCGATTACCTTTCTGGGCCATTTTGCTAGATTACGGGGCCCCATGGACTAAAAAATAACTTTTATGCTTGAAATCAGTCGTTTAGGATGGTTTTAACCAAACATTTTTGCGCGTAAACTATAAAACCACGATTTTGGGCCGCCCAAAAAACACAGACCTGGGCCTCAAGGGTACGCCGTACCCTCCCTCTCATAGGCCCTGCCTATATTGACCTTAAACTACATCCATCACAATGTCGATTACAGTCAAATCAAGATTGGCTCGTCTATTACGTAATAGAAACCATGCAGTGCAACCAAAGTTCAGTCGTTTAGTTCAGGAAAGGCAACAACAGCCCTCTCATTAAATTTGCTTTTTGAAAAAGTTTCGGCATTGCACTTTGGGTCACCTTAATATTGCTGACATTTCTTGAACAATTCATTCATTTTCTTATTTGAGCAACTGCCTGATATTTGCCGCAGGAGTCATAGCGGCAATGCAATATGACACAGTAGCCAACAGTAGTTGAGTACGGTAGTCGGCAGCCGTGGCCGAGTGGTTAGCGCGTTGGGCTCGCAGTCGAGAACCTGCATGTTCGACTCCAGCCACCCGCACTTGCTGTTGTTTCTCTGGGCAAGAAACTTTACGATAATTGCCTCTACTTAGTGATCGATTTCGAGTAATGGGTAGTACCAAATTTAAGTCATAAGTAGACAACCGGAAACAGACATTGCCGTCGGCTGCAGCGTGGGTCAGGTGTACGTCGGAAGGCGTACACCGATGCATAGCGCTCACGTCCGCTTTCCCGTAATGCAGGATAAAGATAAACAAACAAACAAAGCATAATTATTAAAAGAGTCAATAGTATGTTAATTGAGTTTCAGGCAAAATTTAGGTAGAGGTCCGCAGAATGAATAATTTGTCTAAAGGGGTCCGTGACTACAAAAAGGTTGGGAACCATTGGTATAAACAAAGAACTCAACATAAAGCGCCATTATGATAGGTTATAAATCATATTATTTTTTCCAAGTTAATGGGTGAAACAAAGGAACGGCAAAGTTAATCTACTCAAAAATAGGTTTAAAACAGCAAATTTCTCTGTTACAAAGGAAAGGAAAACCAATGAATCAGAAAATTCTTTTGCGTGCTACAAGGTAGCACAATCAATAGCAAAAGACAAGAAATCGTATAGTGATGGAGAATTTGGGAAAAGGTGTAAGATGATGTAATTGAACTCTGAAGACGTATGTCCAGAGAAAAAAAAAACTAAGTTACTTTTCAGATATTGGCCTAAGTCTTTCAACAAGAACCGTAACTCGACAAAAGAAGAGATGTCGGAGAACGTAACATCTAGCAAAAAGTTATTGTAGGCTATATCTACAGTTTTTCGCAATGGCAATAGATGAGAGCACAGACACGACAGATAAGCCTACTGTTGAGTTGGCAGTATTTGTGCGTGCAGTAAAATAAGATTTTGATGTGTTAAGAATTTGTTCAGCTGATTCCCATCTAGGATATTACTAGCCGATATTCTGAAGGCATTAGGCTACTTCAACGCCTTGAAATCATGCCTCTGAATCTATCAAAACTGGTATTAATAGGCTACGCCCGCCAAGACCATGTAAAGTTTGGCTTTGGCCCGCAGTTAGAAAAAGGTTGCCGACCCCTGGTTTACACATTGCGTTTTCATAATTGCCTTTCATGCCAACAGGCAAAATTTTCCAGTTTTGGGCCGAATTTGGTCAAATGTGGCGATGTACACAAAATAAAAAGGCAACAATACACACACAGTTATAATACCACCTGGGAGTAATAATATGCAGCATTATACAGTACGTGCATATGTAATGATATCACTGTTCTAACCATTATAAAGAGCATAGCTAGAAAATAATTACAGTATATTGATTGATATGTTACTCCACCAGTCACACGCAACCACACCCACACGTGCTGCACATCAATAATGGACTCAACAGAAAAGTTTGAAGATTGGATTACATATAATTACTTTAATCAAACTAGTGTGTATCAAATGAGTGAAATTTTTTTTGTAACTCCCCCTCTGATTTGCCGTTTTCGCTACCTTTTCAAAGAAATTTGGCTTTCAAAAGTGGGTGGGCCAGGCCCACCCAGAAAATAAAGTAGGTGGGCCCAGGCCCACGTGGTTCCTCCATCCCTGGTCAGGGCTCTAACCACTTGGCTGAGCAACCAACTGAAATGCGTTACAATGCAATGGTTGTGAGTTTGCTCGATCGCAAGATCTGTCCAAATTATGGTGAAGTTTTTTGCAGTCCTCTTTACTGTGTGCTGCTCGGTTAGGATTTGATCGTACAACCATAGATGAAAAGAGAATTCTGCAATTATCAGCAATATCTGGAGTTCCCAAAATGAGGTCGGAGAAGCATCTATAGCTGCATTCAAGATCTGGTATGGTGGCAATGAAGATTCAACGCTTATTACATTCAGGTATGTATTTTTACATAGGGATTATATAATAATGTTTACACTTTTAAGATATTGTCCAATTCTAGATACCATGTATGGTGTATATAATATTGATCTTTGTTTACTTTTAGACATGGCAAATACATGCATATGGCATGCAAAGGGATAATTGCACCAGAAAAGCTACCACCAAGCCAAAGAGCAGCCTACTTCCATGGGTTACGTCTTTAGAATTTAAATTCAATGTTTGTGAATGGGGATGGAGAAACAACAGCAACAACGAACTTGTCCCAATAATGACGGATATATGCATATAGCACCAGAAGCATTGACCAAAGTAATTAGATGCAGATGTAGGAAAACAACAAAAAATCCATGTGGAACGAAAACTTGCACCTGTCGCAAGTATGGAATGGCATGTGTTTCTTCGTGTGGTGAATGTCATGGTGTTGAATGTAATAGTATAGTAAGTATGCTTGAAATACAAAGATAGTTTCACATCTTTTTCGCATCTAAGCATAATTAGTATGAACGACATACTCCAGAGACTAGACGAACACTTTTAACTAAATTAACGCAGAAGAGAGGCAATTCAAGATAATTTCCTTAGTCTTTTATACATCTCTGTAATAAGTCATTGTTTCATATTACTTTTACTTAAGACATAGAAAGTATATGGAGATGGCAACCAAAGGTGTGTTGGAACCAGAAAAAATGCCACCAACAAGCAGAGCAGCTTATTACCATGCTCTTCGTGCACATCAAGTAACCATATGGAAATTGTTAGGCAATAGCGAAATAGAGTCAAAGGAAGAGGAATGGGGCTGGAAACTTGAAGACAACAATTATTTTCCAATAATGACGGACAATGAGGTTGTTCAAGAATGTATCCTGCAGGTTATAAGATGCAAATGCCAATCAACGAAGAATCAATGTGGTACAAAGAGATGTTCATGTAAGAAGTATGGCCTCAGTTGTGTAACAGCATGCAGTGGTTGTCATGGTGAAGGATGTGAAAATAAAGAGGTGAACTGTTCTGTATTTCTTGGGCAATCAAGCTTTTAGTCAATAAAGATGAACCTAAGAATAAAACGTAATTAATAATTATAATAATTCACTACAACAGAAGCAAATCATATGTCAGGTGCCAGATCAAATATTTCATATCTTTAAGATCAATGTTATTAATTTTAGATAGTCGAAATTTACGAATCAAGTGATGATGATAACGACGATGACAAAATATCTTTGACTTATTCTAATATAAAATATGGAAATGCTAGTACTTGGACATTGGTTACAAGATTTAAAAAAAATTATGAACTTAAATTTGTTACAACTACAAGTGATCCTTTACTATTTAGGTCGGTGTTTTTTTTGAAATGTCCCAAAATGTAAAATCTTGTATTTCACATTTTTTGACATAATTTCTACAATTTTGCTACTTACCGGTCAACCTTTTTTTTTTAGTGTGGTGTATGTCTAAGTAATGTCAAAAATAGGTAATGTCAAAAGTTTAGGTAATGTCAAAAATATGACAATATTGGTTTGAGAGTAATTCTGGATAAAACATTCTAAAAATTATAGATTCAGCAACTTTTAAATTTCTACACAATTGGACTTAATTTTCCACTTTTATGGAGACTTGTTTATGTAGGCTATTGAGTTTTCCAAAAGCAGTTTGAGGAGTAACTTCGAATGGAAAATTGTATGCTTTTTCATAAGCTTTGGCTTAACCATGGAATAATTCACTGCATGTCACTCCTCACAAAAATCCACCACGCTAAAGCTTAATGGTGGATTCCGCCTTATAGTCCGTATTTAGGGTGGGGTGGGGCAGCAGGAGCACCTTTTTGCCAAGTCGCGTTTACAAAATGTTATGGGAAATTTTAATAGGGTGAAATTAAAGCCCTAGTGGATCAGCTACATTTTAGATTGAGTTTTATCACCTTGCGATTATATTGATACTTACCCCATTGCACATCTTTGTATATTGATACTTACCCCATTGCACATCTTTGTATATTGATACTTACCCCATTGCACATCTTTGTATATTGATACTTACCCCATTGCACATCTTTGTATATTGATACTTATTTGCGTGTTGCTCATCTTACCCCGGCATAAATTGTATGGGGTAAATTGAGCAATGACCTGAGGTAAGTTGAGCAATTCGATTAAGTTGAAGCATCCCCTGTCAGGTTGTTTGTATAATTGCGAGGCATTATGCCCAGGGATGATTATGCCAATACAAAAAAACAGATTTCATTTACATAGTGTAACAATAAAGTTATTCTGCTGTTGGTAAAAAAAAAAAATTGAATTTTCGACACTACCAATACCATTGCATGCCATTGTAAAATGCAATTCTCAGTGGACATAACAAATACATTGAATGAAGTGGCATTATGAGTGATATATCCAGAATAAACAAAAAAATCCGCCGACTCGTTTTTCCAAAAACAGGGGTTGCTCATCTTACCCCAGTCTCCCTAATGGCTAATAACATAGCGAAATCGATATATGATTAAAGAATGAGGCTGGTACACTGTTTGTTGCAACAGTTGCACAAGTCTTCTTATAACTTCAAATGACGTGTGTATTTTTTAATCATAGTTCTTATTTTAAAGCGATTCAGCATTAAAGTATCTTTCTAATGAGGTACGGTATAAAAGATTTATTTTAGACGATTTCGAATTTTTGGCCTATGGGAGCTGCTGCCATTATAGAAAAATGGCCAAAACTCACTATTCCCAAACAGGAATCATGGGGCTTTTGTTTGGTGACTCCACCTCACCAATCGAACCACCTGACAAAGTTTCAGCTTATTATTTTTTTTTCCGGGTCAAATCATTCAGCGACTGGACTACTGACTGACATCGATCCTATGTGATCTGACTCCAACCCTTCTACATATAATTGAAGTTCATCAGAAAGTGTTGCTTTTATTATTTTTTTTACTCATACTAATAGCCAACATAAATTTTTAAAAAGTTTCACTTGCCATTTTTTCACGATTCGTTTTTTTTCTAATTCTTTTAAATTCTCCTAAGGTGTTGCGACCGTGTCATATTTTAAACTGATTGTCCTGCTTTGGTATCATGCACGTTATAACGTCCGCGTTGTGTCGCTTCTAGCCTTTTCTATGCCTCTGCTATGTTTGGTATATATTGTTTCTCGTTTAGCTGGTTAGAAATAAAAACAAACTGGATTGATCAACAAATTGTAAATATAACATAATGGATCCAAACATTGCGGTATAGTGAAACAACATTATGAACATTTTAGGAATCGTTCGATTGTAACATGCCAGCAGGTAGCATGAAAAATGATACGAGTTGATTTGGGTCAATAGTTATAAGGAAACTCATTTGACGTAGCCTAATCTCCCTTCAGAGCAGTGGCATAACAAGGGGGGGGGGGGGGGGGGGGGGGGAATTCCTCCTGTAAAATGCAGCTAATGACACATTAATCAGGAAGAACCGTTTTTGTTTAGAACTCTGTATCTCACAGTGCAGTGGCCTACAGCAGTTCGCCTATTTTAACCAGATTCGGTTAAATGTATCCGTTTTCCTCGATCTAACAAAAAACGGCACAGTTCATCACAATTGAGGATGTGTTATCTTGATTAGCATGTTCGTTCATTAGAAACTGTCCTTTGCGTCGCTTTCCTTCAATTATAATCAAACCAGAATCAGCAAGTGCAATTCGTACAACCAGGAGCGTAGTCAGAGGGGGTAATTGCCTTCCTCCCGAAATAATTTTACATATGCAATTGAGTAACAGACTGGTAAGCTATCGAAAAACTGTAGAAAAATATGCCTTTCCCTCTGTTACAGCATCATTTGACATAGTTTTACTATTGATTTAGGCTGAAAGTGCTCTCAGAATGTGCAATTTCATGTTTCCCTTGGGTCTGCTCTGCTACAATAGGCTATTTATTTGTCTTTCATGAACTATTTTGCTGGCCACAAACGTGCGTATGACCAGTCAAAAGCCAAACTGCGAGAATTATAGTTTAACATTTATACTGCCTTCATTTACGACGTCACTGAAAATGTTGCCCCCTTAGAAAAAGCCTTGCTCTCCCTCCCCTGTAAAATGGATCTGGTTACGCCACTGCTTTCAGAGCTGATGTACTTTGACATCAGCAACCTAGCCTGGGCATGCGCCAGATACCGCAAGCAGCGCCAAAGGTTTTACGGGTTCGGAAAACACTGAGATAACTCACGGGAAAGAATAAATGATGTGGAATTGACATAATAGGTATTAGGTAGCCTACCTTCTTTTGCTAACCAGAAAGCATTGCAAACTCCAGCAAACTATAAACAAATTATCGAGGAAAACATGATGATACATAGATGCACTATGAAAACCTCACAGGCTATCAATTGGAGAAACCTTTCTCAAGCTTTGCGAGGTATGCGGAATTTGTATCATTTAAAGACGGCCACTATGTTGGAAGATGACGTCATCATTGCAGCACAATATACGGCTTGTGAGAGAAGATGCATAGCTCAAGGTCTCACAGTGAACACATCTAAAAATTTAAATGGTAACACTGAACGGTGGTTGAAGCAATCGTCGAAGTATAAACCCACTGTCGACGGTGGACGCCCCAGCAAATCATGTGAGGGATGGTTGAAGTTGCACACCACCACTTGATGGCGATGGAATTCACCGATGAGCACGATATTAGCGATTACTCGACATTAGATTATGAACGAAAATAAGTTTTCCAAACAATCAACACACGCATGATAATTAATAACAAAACTATGATTCTTGTAAAGATTTTTCCGTCATTCAGCAACCGAGGCGATAGAAGAATCTGAAACAAAATAAAACGTGGTCACTAGTGGACGACACTTGGGAGCGACTGAACTAACCGTCGGCCGGCGATGTTCAGGGTTCATTGATACAACTCATGCTGGCGGTGGCAAGTGCGCCGTGGCAACACCGCGCAGTGAAGCATCCACTGATTGTGTTGCCGATCTTATGCTCTCAACCCAGTTGCCGATCGCATGCTCTCAACCCAGTTGCCGATCGCATGCTCTCAACCCAGTTGCCGATCGCATGCTCTCAACCCAGTTGCCGATCGTATGCTCTCAACCCAGTTGCCGATCGTATGCTCTCAACCCAGTTGCCGATCGTATGCTCTCAACCCAGTTGCCGATCGTATGCTCTCAACCCAGTTGCCGATCGTATGCTCTCAACCCAGTTGCCGATCGTATGCTCTCAACCCAGTTGCCGATCGTATGCTCTCAACCCAGTTGCCGATCGTATGCTCTCAACCCAGTTGCCGATCGTATGCTCTCAACCCAGTTGCCGATCGCATGCTCTCAACCCAGTTGCCGATCGCATGCTCTCAACCCAGTTGCCGATCGTATGCTCTCAACCCAGTTGCCGATCGTATGCTCTCAACCCAGTTGCCGATCGTATGCTCTCAACCCAGTTGCCGATCGTATGCTCTCAACCCAGTTGCGGATCGCATGCTCTCAACCCAGTTGCCGATCGCATGCTCTCAACCCAGTTGCCGATCGTATGCTCTCAACCCAGTTGCCGATCGTATGCTCTCAACCCAGTTGCCGATCGTATGCTCTCAACCCAGTTGCCGATCGTATGCTCTCAACCCAGTTGCCGATCGTATGCTCTCAACCCAGTTGCCGATCGTATACTCTCAACCCAGTTGCCGATCGTATGCTCTCAACCCAGTTGCCGATCGTATGCTCTCAACCCAGTTGCCGATCGTATGCTCTCAACCCAGTTGCCGATCGTATGCTCTCAACCCAGTTGCCGATCGTATGCTCTCAACCCAGTAAAGGATCGTTCAAAAATAATCGAAGGCCACGCTTGGAAATGTTTAAGCACTTTACAAAAATGTTTGTGGTTTATCTTTTTTTAAACTGGAATCTCTTTTGTGTTTGGGTGTTTTAGCACATGTTTTGTTTGGTGTCAAAACTCTGAAACCAAACATCACACATTAGTGGCATGATGTAAATCTAGTATTAACGTGTAATTGCACAGCTTTGTCCGAATACGCGACGTTTTTTGTGATATGGCAATTATGTGTAATACAGTAAGCCTCGCAGTCCACATTTTATAACACATTTACTAAATCAAATAGTATCGTAATCCACACCCGTTTCCTAACATTCCAAAGCTTCATAGTTCGTTGCGCTGCCAACCCGAGTTGTGAATTGAATTGTTTCATAACAAACTATTAATTGTAAAGTATTCAAATCCACGGCAACGAGTGCTCTGTTGCTTGATTTTATTGCTACTTAAGAAGTGGCTAAGGCACTGGTTGCCAAGATTTCGATCAAACAGCTTTGTTGCATGTCAAGTGTTGTTAGGGTTAGGGTTTTGCTCTCTGCCCAGGTCTTCAAAGTTTCTCAAATCACTTCTTTTTTAAGCCAATGCACATTGCACAACCAATTTTTAAATGTCGTAATTAGAGATGTACCAATACCAATATTTTGGCCGATACCGACATCACTTTTTTAGGCCGATACTGATATTTTGGCGGATACTTTAGTGTTATTAAAAGAAGCAATTTTGGTATTAGCAAGGAATTATTTCAAATGCTAAGTTTTACTTTATTTGCATAAAACTATTAAAAAAAGCTTTGAATTGGCATAATTTATTAAAGATTCAAGAATCCCATCTCAACCGCATTGTTGTGTCATAATAGTAGGTTTTAGTAATGAAAGGCCACCGTGGTTGAGGACTGGGGTATAAGGGAAGAAAAGAAACATTACATCATAATTGGGGTTTCTGAAAAATTAATAAAGTGTTTGCGCAATCTCTCCAAATAGGCTATCATAATTGATAATAAGATGTAAAATGTAAACCAAGTCATTTGTGTAGTTGTAAAAAAATTATTCGACAAGTAATGTGCAACCTAAGGGCGCTTGCCGTTTGGTTGAGAAGCTTTTGCCAGGACAAGACTAACCAGGTAGCAAAAATGTATAATTTTGCATCGTTTTTACGTTGCTTAACGTTTAAAAAAATCATGTAACTTGGTTGTTTTTAGTAAGCTTGTTCTATCAGTTTGTGATTTAATTTCCACCTTTTGTTGTAATAAACTCATCAAGCTTAAACAATGTCATGGCAGAGAAAGTAGGCTCAAAAGGAAAGCAATGGGACTACGAATCCATACTAAATCAATCAATAAATGGTCTTGTTGCGCCTAAGATGACAACCTCATTGTGAAGAAAGGAGCGTTCTTCCCGGTTATCAGCACACGGCTGAGCACTCACTAGTCACTAATACAACGAGCAGTTGCGATTCGCTAACCATAATGGTGTATAGCTTCCACGCTAGACATTTAGACCATGTCTTCCAACCTTATCACTAGGGCAACCAATTTTTTGACCTAAAAGCTTGAAATTTTGATTTTATAATTTACAAATTTTGACCAATCGCTTTCTGCGTTTGCAATCCAAATGCGAAATACAAAGCATATTAGAAATCAAACCGTTATGTAAGGATGTATTATTTTTTCTAATGAAATGAAAAAAAAAACGTGGAAGACTCAACGACACCACAGCAGCTAACGAACAGGTAACGAAAGTCACTCGAAAAACAGCAAAAGATAAATATAGAGTGTCTACAAATATCCCGAAATTATTGAGAGGGTTCTGCGGTATTTTACTTCGACATCAAATAATGCTTCACATTATCGCCTTTGAAGTTCCTGTCTTCTGTCATTCACCTTTAGGTGTTGAGGTAAACTCAGAAGCATAATCAAGCAGTGTATTACAAACTTTAGAAGAATGTGATTGTTTAACTTTAGGCATAATTATAGGCTAACTAAAGACAAATTTGACAACATCAGGAAGCTGAAGCTCAATACTACAGTATATGTATAATGGTTTGAGCATTCACCTAACCAAGAACAAAGACAACGTCACCTGCCTTCCACGCCTAGCCTACTTAATATTCAATCGTCAGTAGTGGGTGAAACAAAATTTATTACCTCAGAACTTGCAACAAATGGATTAATACGTCAGAATAAAAACAGAAATTGCAACAAAAAATCAGTATATGTGTAGCAGACCTTTCCAATCCCCGGACTTTCTTTTGTTTTCATCTATATTGTGACTTCTCTGCATGGGTTTTCAATGCTGATTTCAAAAATATGCATACATTTTTTTTCGATCAACGTCTGCGAAGTTATTCGCTGTTGCTTAGCAACAACTTTTCATAAAAATTACAAAAATCCACTTTAAAACCTCTTTACTTTTAACCTAGTATGCTGATATCTAGATAATCTGAAAGCATTTCTTCTGCTGAAGAATTAAAAAAAAAAATTAATAAAATTGGACGGTTGGTACTAGAGTTATGACTGTTTTAGTACCCAGATTATGCAGTCATGCATGACTGATTTTTGTTAATTTATTGCCAAATGATACTAGAAAAATGGTGAAAGTTGCTGTCAAGGGGTTTTTTGGGGGTAAGGAGTTCAAAAAATGTATTAAAAAGTGTCTCCGAGCAACAGAAAAAAAAATTATTAAAAAATTGATACGAACAGTCATGCATGAATGATTTTGTCGCAGTCGCTTTATTCCTACAACGAGATGTATTCCTTAGGCACCACAAACGTTAAATGCCTGGAGTCATATACAGTATAACGTGGAACCGATTATCTCAATGTTGCTAACATCTGGGTACCCATTGCACTTGATGTTAGAATACACGCTTCATTGCTCGGAAAAAGCTTTGATCAAGTGCAAGATGGTCACGGTCTGCCACAATTTCAATAGCATCTCTCACTCAGCATAATGTAGTCTATGTATCTAAATCATGTAGCAAAAAATGGATTTTAAAAGTCAGCTGAACTTAACGATAACCTTCTGTAATTCATTTCAGGTTTCACTATTGATCAGTTAGCATTTTCTACTTGTTTGATGATAGAACGTATTGTATGCACTTCTACTGTCTAATATTTCGTGTTCCGTGTGTATTCATGTATCCATCATGGAGCTGAGGAAAAAGAAAATGAACAATGGTGGTTTGCTTAGTAATTTGCAGCCTTTAAAACATTTAAAGGAAGGACAATTTAAACCAACTGCTGGAGATGTTCTTCAGAAATACATACGGTATATCATCTTCAATTAAATCCTCATAGCCACCAGAGTGGGAAGCTCGCAGCTTGGGATACAGCAGTATGTCCAGCAAAAGTATGGCAGCCTGCTTGCATTCCACTGATGACAAAACAAAATATCCAAAACAAAATTATTCGTTTGGTTGATGAATACAAGAAATACAAACATGCCAAAAAGGAATCTGCTGCCTTAATTAAATTTCGAGAAACACTGACAACACGATTTATGATATCTGCTAAGAATGCCGAAAATCTTATTAACAAAAACAAAACATTGCTACCAGAAAATAAGGCAGAAGGTATACAACTTCTTAAATTACTTGAAACAAACCAACATGCATCTCTTGGACCCCTTGATAGAAAGAGGTTGAAACGTTTCAAGAATTATGCATTGAAGAATCGAATAAAGGTAATAAAGTATGGTGTATGTTTGTTCCCAGTATGCTTAACAGCCTAATGATTTTTAAAGTAACATACCTATTAATTTTTGATACGGATGCATAAACAAGACGTTTTTTACAAATAAATGCAGATTCTCAGTGCAAATTCGACTTAAATTATTGGGAAGATGACATCAGAAGATGACGAGGAGAGTAAATTAAGTCCTGAGGTAGATAGCTGAGAATCTGCATTTATCTGTAAAAAACGTCTTGTTTATGCATCCGTATCAAAAATTAATAGGTATGTTACTTTAAAAATCATTGGGCTGTTAAGCATACTGGGAACAAACATACATTATACTTTATTCGATTTTTTAATGCATGATTCTTGAAGCGTTTCAATCTCTTCTATCAAGGGGTCCTAAAGATGCTGGTTGGTTTGTTTCAAGTAATTTAAGGAACTGTATACCTTCTGCCTTATCTTCTGGTAGCAATGTTTTGTTTTTGTTAAAAAGACTTTCGGCATTCTTAGCAGATATCATAAATCGTGTTGTCAGTGTTTCTCGAAATTTAATTAAGGCAGCAGATTCCTTTTTGGCATGTTTGTATTTCTTGTATTCATCAACCAAACGAACAATTTTGTTTTGGATATTTTGTTTTGTCATCAGTGGAATGCAAGCAGGCTGCCATACTTTTGCTAGACATACTGCTGTATCCCAAGCTGCGAGCTTCCCACTCTGGTGGCTATGAGGATTTAATTGAAGATGATATACCGTATGTATTTCTGAAGAACATCTCCAGCAGTTGGTCTAAATTGTCCTTCCTTTAAATGTTTTAAAGGCTGCAAATTACTAAGCAAACCACCATTGTTCATTTTCTTCTTCCTCAGCTCCATGATGGATACATGAATACACACGGAACACGAAATATTAGACAGTAGAAGTGCATACAATACGTTCTATCATCAAACAAGTAGAAAATGCTAACTGATCAATAGTGAAACCTGAAATGAATTACAGAAGGTTATCGTTAAGTTCAGCTGACTTTTAAAATCCATTTTTTGCTACATGATTTAGATACATAGACTACATTATGCTGAGTGAGAGATGCTATTGAAATTGTGGCAGACCGTGACCATCTTGCACTTGATCAAAGCTTTTTCCGAGCAATGAAGCGTGTATTCTAACATCAAGTGCAATGGGTACCCAGATGTTAGCAACATTGAGATAATCGGTTCCACGTTATACTGTTTATGACTCCAGGCATTTAACGTCTGTGGTGCCTAAGGAGTACATCTCGTTGTAGGAATGAAGCGACTGCGACAAAATCATTCGTGCATGACTGTTCGTATCAATTTTTTAATAATTTTTTTTTCTGTTGCTCTGAGACACTTTTTAATACATTTTTTGAACTCCTTACCCCCAAAAAACTCCTTGACAGCAACTTTCACCATTTTTCTAGTATCATTTGACAATAAATTAACAAAAATCAGTCATGCATGACTGCATAATCTGGGTACTAAAACAGTCATAACTCTAGTACCAATCGTCCAATTTTATTAATTTTTTTTTAAATTCTTCAGCAGAAGAAATGCTTTCAGATTATCTAGATATCAGCATACTAGGTTAAAAGTAAAGAGGTTTTAAAGTGGATTTTTGTAATTTTTATGAAAAGTTGTTGCTAAGCAACAGCGAATAACTTCGCAGACGTTGATCGAAAAAAAATTTATGCATATTTTTGAAATCAGCATTGAAAACCCATGCAGAAAAGTCACAATATAGATGAAAACAAAAGTCCGGGGATTGGGGAGGTCTTAATTGTGTAGCTTTAATAAAATATCAACAGAGAGAAAAAAAAACTACGTTAAAAGAAAATTTTGACCTAACCAAGAAATTGGACTTTTTTTTACTTAATAACTTTGAAATCTCTCTTCGTGTCAGCCTGAAATTTAGTTTTACAAACTCTGAACGAGGCAGAAAAATTTTGACTTTATTGACTTGTGGTTGCCCTACTTATCACATATTCCTTCATTACGTAATGTCTTATAAGAATGAATTGAAAACGAGTCTATTCACTAAAAATGAGAGCAATGGGACAACGAATCCTCACCGAACCAATCAGTAAAAGATCTTGGAAAAAGCCTACTGATCTCTGGAGCTGACGTAAACCTTAAAAATATGGACTTATTCTTGATATGGAATTTGACTACAGTACATATATTAAATATCGATTAATGGATATTTTGTTCCACTGAACTTCTAAGTCAAAACGTATTTGTTTACCACCACCAAACCACTTGTGTCGATCGAAATTGTTAATTCATTCATTCATGACGTCGTATGGATGAAAAACTTTATAAGTTTTGTACTCTGCTGAGAGTAAAAAGAAACACAAATGATAAATATTGGAAAATTGAGTCTCCTTCACAACTTAAGAATCGAACAACGCAAAACTGCTGAAACATAACGTTTTGTTTGAGTGAAAGAATCACTGTAAGCAACCAATGCCAAAAGGTGCGCGCAAGAAGTCATGGGAATGTGAGGAATCAAAAATTTGAACAGGTCGTTATTTTTTTACATCAATGTGACGTTAGTTACTACTTTAAAAAATCTATATCTCTGCTTCTGTAGAAAAACCGCAGCAAACGCCTTTTTTATATGTTTAGTATCGGCCACAGTATAAGCTAAATTTTGCTGATACCGATACTCAAAAAATGGCCGATATCACCGATACCGATATATCGGTACATCTCTAGTCGTAATCTATGAATCATACTGCAAACTCAGAAACTGTGAGAACCGCTGCCCGAGACCAATGATTTTCAACCTCAACTATTAAATCGCTTTGTTGGTTGTTTTGATTGGGGAATCTCTATCCTCGACTTGGAAATCTTGTATGAGAGCTTAATCCTGGCAGATTTGCATACTTGTAAAGATGCAACCACTGATGCAGGCCCTGTCATCGAGTGAAGTTTCCGCTTGTTGCCGAGGAATTATTCCATCTATTAGGTGCCAAAGCATGGAGAACAGTCCTTGAATGCGTTGATCAAGCACACACCCCGAAATTCGAACCAGCGCGGCTTGATCTTGAGTGGGGCGCTTAACCACTGAGTTATAGGGGTAAGGGTTTGAGTTTGGCTCCATTTGGGCAGCATAGAAAAAGGTTGAGAACCACTGGGCCAAGTAGTGCGCGTATTTGTAATCTGCAAGTCGCTGCAGCAGATGGGATGTTTTGATCAATCAGAAGGCAAGATTTAACGCGGCTGAAAGAATTTTCGCGGAAAAAGTTTAGTAACTCAGGTTTCTCACAACCCTATGATGTTGAAATTTACATAAGCAAGCCAGCCACACACTTACCTTCATACCAGCAACACACACAACACTGGGGTGAGTTGCTGGTGGTGAAGGTGAAGCTTCTGTTCCTGACAAGTTCCATAATCATATGGACCATGTGTCGGTCAGGAAGCAGGCAAAGCAGCTTATATGTAAAGGCCATGGTGCCGTGCATTGTTGTAGGCAGCTGTAAGATCTAGGAAGAGAGCGCCTACTTTTTTGTCTTAAATTAATCCTTGATGTCTTGTGTCAAGAACGTAACCAGAGCCACGGTGGATTTTCCGTACCGAAACCCAGCTTCAGGTTCGTTCTTGCTTTGGAAGAACCTGGTTAATGATTGGGCTGACAAGAGAATCGATCAGCCTTTCGAGGATTTTGAAAGGAACACAGAGGAGGGATATCGGATGATAACTCTTTGGGTCCTCTGGTGGCTTGTGAGGCTTAGGGATCACAACTGCTAAAGCTCTTCTCCACATGTTTGGAATTGTGAAGTGGTGCATGCAAGAAAGAGAGGAATCTACGTAACCAGGACTTGAGGTCAGGGCCAGCATGGAGCACAAGCTCAGGGTAGATCTTATCCGCCCTGGAGACTTGCGTGGTTTCACTAGGCGGAGGTAAACTCTTCTGGAGTGAAGTCTCGTTTCTTTCTTGTTTCAGACTTGTTTCTGAGCTGCGACTTTGACACAACACATTACGAAACCGTTGGATACTTCGGTGTTCATTCACGCAAACCCGTTTTTTTATCACACCTGCTGCACAAGCAAAATATTGACAATAATGTTTCGCTGTTTTAACACTGTGTTTAACACCCAAACTTTATAAAAGGGACTATCAAATGTTTCAAAGATGTCTTCGACGACTGTTGGTATCCCAAAATAATATCAATAAAACATCAGATAATTACCTGCGCCGTCAGCTTCACGTCATCAATCGGCCTCGTCGTCATCATCGACTAACACCAGGAATTCTTTCTTCTCCTCAAAGTAAAACTGTAAGACATGTAATTTGATTAACGATACCTTTGTAAACAATCTCGCTGCCTCCTTGTAAGGTTAAATAAAGACTCCTCCAAAATAAGTACTCTTCACTCTATTCCATAATTCAGAATAACTCCGCCAATAGTCCAATACGTATTTACAGTATTAAACAATTATTAATTCCCTAGTTACAATAGGACTCCTTCAGAAAAGAAATTAACTTGTTAATGATAACTTATGCCACGGACACTTTATTCTTGTAGAAATATTTTCGGTCCCTTTGTGTAATCTTTTCCCGAGAAAGGATCATTGGCAATTGAGGCCTACAGCTTTTTTTCTGGTACTCTTTTCTTTGCTTCACCTTTATGTTCGTTTGCTCACCTTTCTACAAAGCAGAGGAGCTGGTGTAGTTCTGCTACTCTGCGTGGTTGATGGTAGCATTTCAGATTTTGTTTAGGTTTTTACCTAAGTTTACATAGTTGTATGATGTTTGCTTGCGAGTAATTTGTCATCTGTTTCAGTAGATTACAGCTTTTATCACATACATTCGAAAATGCCTAACGTACGATTAGAGGACATCCACGTCCGCATAAATTTGAAGATATTGCTAAAGCACGTGAAAACGAAGAGTGACAAGGGCAACTTTCAGGGCATTAAAACAATCAAATCGATTTAGGCACTTGCCAAAAGCTGGTTTAATTTTCATCAAAACTATTTCAGTCAAGCTAAGTGATTGTTGTGTACTCAATGCAGATTAGCCAATGAAGCTTTTTGCGCATCTTTTCTTTGTTTTATTACGGTTCGTTTACTCAATTCACTACAAGACAAATGAAATTTCTCGGACAGTTGCGGCCACGCATTTTAACTACAAATAACTTTTATGTTACTGCCATCGTGCCTGCTTTGTTACATTTAGCGGACTTTTCCAGATTTTAGCAACTTTTGGTAACTGTCTGAATGAAACTTTATAAAAATAATGCTTCAACGTCTTTTTGCTGTCTTTCCTAGGTGACAAATTGGGTTTTAACATCACAAAGCTTTTCAAAAATGAAGACGATTTGAGGCAGACAATTCCAGTCAATTTCGTTTCAGCCGATTGCTAACAGTTTGATTAAACGTTTTTTATCTTGCTTTTTTTCATTTTTTACTACAGTACTTTTCCAAGGCAACAAAATGCCTTTAAGTTCACAAATGTAGATACAAGCGCACTGTTTTAGCCTGATGCTGCACGTTCGCTATGGTAGCAACGGTTTGCACTAGATTTCGAAACACTGTTCCCCAGTCATATGCTATGACAAATAGGACTCGTTAATCGTCATAGTGCATCACAAGAACAACTTCTTTGTTTGAACGTTTTGCTTTCTTTGCCACTCCAAGGATGAAGAGGCCTTTTCCAACCCTTGAGCAGAGGCTGTGATTCGGGGTAGATGTTTGGGCAGGTGTCGGGCAGCCATTCATGATAGATAGCTCAGTTGCAGATTGTGTGGTCATCGGTACCTTTCTCCTCGCCACACTCTCAAATCATGGATGGTGCCATTCTCCATTTATGCATTGCTTATTTAAGTGAAACAACTTGGGGCCAATGAGGTTGCGATTGAGCTGCACACAGGCTTTTCTTGGGATAAACATTTCAGTTGGGTGGAGGATAGTGTAGAAGATGAAGCTTTGAGGTTTTGTGGAGTCTCAAGAGAGGTTATCTGCACTAAGTATTCCGTATTGAAGGTGACATTCTGAGGCGAATAAATTGTGATGAGATTTTGAATGATTTTGCTACGAGAAAAGCTAGAAAACAAACTTTTAGTCAAATTGAGTATTTTTGATAACAATAGTTAATTTCTTATGTGTTTTAAACCAGACTATTTAGTGAGAAAGTAACATCATAATCATTAAGTTCCTTCCTCTCGTCGAGGGTTGGAGGCAGTAAAGCACCAACTTTCTCTGTTGTGAAATTTTTCTTTTACAGTTTTGTTATCAAGTCCTGACCAGGCTTTAATATCATTAGTCCAAATTTTTGTGGTCTGCCTTTATTTCGTTTTCCATTCATTTTCCTTCGAGTAGTTGTATTTGCATAAAATCATTGCTAATCATATGACCAAAATACTTCAGTTTTCTTGTATTAACTGTTTGTAGAATCGCCATGTTGGTTTGTATTCGAAATAGTACATATTCGTTTGTGATTTTATCCTCTATGAAACTTTAATCATTCTTCTATAAACCTAGAAAACAAATCAATAGCTTTTTTCCTAAAGTCTGAACCTTAAAACATTTGTCCAGGCAAACACTCACAAAAGTATTTCAATAAAATTTAATTTATGTTGTGGAACCGGTTTTCGTTCATTAGAACTCTTCAGCACAACTTGATCGAAACAAAAAAATTAGCCTACAATATAAAAGGATGTCAGCACAACTGGACCAAAATTGTTTCTAGTTTTTCCATCCCTTGTCACCTATTTCTGCCGCATTGATTGCTTAACCTTTTGTATAATGCGAGTTTTGCATGATGATGTAATAGAAGCGTTTGTTCTAGATTTCACCGACATAGCATTTCTGTTATCCTTCTACTTAGTAAATTTTATTTGAATTTTCACTTTTCAACTGTTTGAACTAGCTTGAGTAAGTAACGGCAATCAAATTATAGTATTCGATAGTTGCGGTGTTGTTAAAACAATGAAGAAGAAATAAAAAAAATGTGGAAGTCATGAACATTTTTATCTAATTAATATGTAATTTTTCGTTCGTTTTGGTCCAGTTGTGCTGACATCTTTTATATTGTAAGCTAATTTTTTGTTTCGACTCAGTTGTGCTGAAGAGTTCTAATGAACGAAAACCGGTTCCACAACATACATTAAATTTTTTGAAATACTATTGTGATTGTTAGCCTGATCAAATGTTTTAAGGTTCAAACTTGAGAAAAAAAGCTAGCGATTTGTTTTCTTAGTGATTGCTTTCTGTGTTAGGTAGATCGCCCATTTGAGGAAGTGTCATAGTACCAGATCACCTTTTCCAGTTAGTTTTTCCCACTTTTGATTCTTCTATAAACCTATTAGTTTTCTTTCTAAGGGTTCCTTTCTTTTCTAAACTGCTGCATCCTTGAACTGACCTACCATGCCTGTTATAAAGTTGTGCTGAAGAGAATTTAATATTCGACATCGCGATACACAACATGATAACTTAAGCAATGAAATCACAAATCACAGGTTGTTGTTGGCCGCTTGGGCAACCAACAACAACCTCGCCCTCTTATACGATCCTAAGGGCGCACCGAGCTTCCACTCCGGTCGTTGGAACACTGGCACGAACCCAGACCTGGCTTTCGCAAGTGATGACCCCGATGATCGCCAGCCGGACAGACGTGTGTTAGAGAAGTTCCCAAGGTCTCAACACCGACCCTCGCTAATCACGGCCCCCTTGCTTGCCACACCTATTCCGAGCAAGCCTGCCAAGCGATGGAACTTCAGAAAGGCCGATTGGGAATACTACAGCTTCCTCACAAACGAAGCTACGCAGTACCTCCCATCCCCACACACCATTAAAGTGGATGAAGCCTACCAGGACTTCTGTGATGCAATCATATCTGCGGCAAAAGACTCCATCCCGCGAGGTCGACGGAAAAACTACATACCTTGCTGGGATGTGGAGTGCGACAGGCTTTACCGCGACTTCCTCCGTTCCCCCCAGGGTACCGCCACCACCAACTCAGCAACAGCCCTGCTGGCAAGATTGGATTCAAAGAGGAAGAAGCGCTGGACAGAAGCCATAGACTCAATCGACTTCACGCACTCCAGCCGCACAGCATGGAGTACACTCAACAACCTCACTGGCAGATCACGTGCCTCTCGTCGCCAATGCCCCATTTCAGCAAATGCCATCGCCTCACAACTTGTGAAAAATGGAGTGCACAGAACGAGAGACCGTGAATCAGACAAGTCCGTCCTCAAGGAAATGACGGACCTCTGGAAGGTCCCAACACCTGTCGAGGGCAACATCTCTGGTGAGTTTAACCCAGAAGAATTTGCCTCCGCCCTCCAGCACCTAAAGCCAGGCAAATCCCCGGGCCTTGACCACCTATGCCCGGAACTAATACTCCAAGCTGCCCCCTCTATGAGGTCCTGGTTAAAAGAATTCCTTTCCTGCTGCTTGCGTCACCTGCGCATCCCAAGAATCTGGAGAAGAGCCCTAGTGGTTGCAGTCCCAAAGCCGAAGAAGCCCCCAGGGGATCCGAAGAGCTACCGCCCCATCTCTCTGCTCTGTATCCCTTTCAAGATACTCGAAAGACTTATCTACGCCCGTGTCGAACCGATAATAGACCCTCAGCTCCCTCGGGAACAAGCCGGCTTTCGCCACGGAAGATCAACTGTAGACCAGGTCACTCTGATGACCCAAGACATCGAGGACAGCTTCTCGGCAAAAAAGAAGGCTGGCGCCGTGTTTGTCGATCTCACGGCTGCCTACGACACTGTATGGCACAGCGGCCTTACCTGCAAACTACTCCGTCTCCTTCCTGACAGGCACATGGTCCATATGATTATGGAACTTGTGCAAAACCGCAGCTTTACCCTTTCCACCGGTAGCGGCTGACGAAGTAGACTACGTCGACTCAGGAACGGCGTCCCACAGGGCTCTGTCCTGGCTCTCCTCCTCTTTAACACTTACATCTATGACCTGCCTGACACCATCTCCAGGAAGTATGCTTACGCAGACGATCTAACTCTCCTGCATCCAGCCGGAGATTGGCAATGAAGAGGAACCTAAGCCAGGACATGTCAACTATATCAACATATCTCCAGAAATGGAAGCTACAGCTCAGCAAGGCAAAGACAGTGTCGGCGGCCTTCCACCTAAACAACAAGGAAGCAAAACGTGAGATCAACATTACCACCGATGACAAACACCTCCCCTACTGCGCCGAACCCACCTACCTCGGCGTAACCCTGGACAGGTCACTCACGTACCGACGACACCTGGAGTCACTGCGCAAAAAACTATCTGCGCGCGTTGCACTTTTGAGGTGGCTGGCGGGTTCCGGCTGGGGAGCTGATGCAAAAACCCTTCGCACAGCTACCTTGGCCCTCGTCCATTCTACCGCCGAGTACTGCGCACCAGTGTGGTGCCGCAGCTCTCACACCCGCCACATTGACACCGCCATCAATGACGCACTACGCACTGTGACTGGATGCCTGCGTCCCACTCCAACGGACTGCCTTCCCATCCTTGCAGGCATCCAACCTGCTGAGCTTCGCCGTAAAGGAGCCATGATTTCCCTTGCTCATCGCGCACTGGACCCCGACCATCTCCTCCACAGTACATTCCAGCGCCTACCTGGAGGACAGCAGCGACTGAAATCAAGACGCCCATTTGTGCCCGCCGCACGACAGCTTCTGAACAACGTTGAAGATCTTGGAATAAGTGCGGCACACTGGACGAACTACACATGGAACATGGAGTGGCAAAACAACACCTCCCGACTCCGTGATTTCCTACCCGACGTCGATCCCCACCCTCCGGGAATGTCCCTCGCAAGACTTGCGTGGGTCCGGCTTAACCGCCTACGAACCGGCGTCGGTCGCTTTCGTTCAGACATGTGCAAATGGGGCCTGGCTCCCTCACCAGGATGCGAGTGTGGCGCCACAGACCAGACAGTAGATCATGTCGTCCATGACTGCCCAATCCATCAACCACCACATGGAGCGCTTGGACTGAAGGCCCTGGATGACGAGACTGTCGAGTGGCTGATGACATCATGCCCAAACATATAGTCCAGAAGAACAGCTCATACGACGAAGAAGAACATGATAACTTGATAGACTTGTAGTACATTTTTCTTGAACATATCATTATCAGGCAGTGCATCCTATGGATCCGTAATTGGGCCTCTCTCTAGCACCAACTTGCTGGGTGTGCAGTTGTTCTTTTGCGTTATATTGCCTTTCTCAAAATTTTTGCATTCTTCCATAAACCCGCATTTCAAATGTCTCTAGTCATTTTACTATTTGTGATGACAATGTCCATGTTTCTGCGTTGTAAAGTAACGTAGTCCTGATATAGCATTTCATAATTTGTTAGATGAAATTCCTGCGGAACTTCTGAAACAACTGGGAGAAAGGGATTGCATAACATGACGAAGCTAATAAACAAGATGTACAACAGTGGTGAAATCCCAATACCAAAAATAACAAAAACAATGAGATGTGAAGAACACAGGACTATAAGTCTGATTTCACACGCCAGAAAAATTCTGCTACACATTATCGAAAAAGAATAACCTCAATAATACAACAACAAATTGATGAAAATCAAGTGGGATATAAAAAAGGATTCGGAACAAGAAATGCAGTTTTCCTCCTACGAACAATTGGCGAACGGAGAATAGAAAAAGGAAAATACACTTACATTGCATAGTGCATACATAGCTTACAGCAAAGCACTTGACAGGATAAAACATACCAAATTACTACAATTGCTCGAAAAAATTTAATGTCCCGTTCTTAAAAAGAAGACTTACAAAAACATATATTTTAAACAAACAGCAGCAGTTCGAAGTGGTAGCAGTCTCACAGAATTTTTCCCAATACTCAAAGGAGTTCGGTAGGGATGCATCCTTTCACCAATAGTATTCAATTTATACAGCGAAGCAGTATAAATTTCAAGGAAACATTAACAACACTAAACAAAAACGGAGTCAAATTCAACGGTCAAGTAGTAAGCGACATAAGCTACGCAGATGACATTGTCGCTGACACAGAAGAAAAACTGCAAGAAAGTATGGACAAAATCAATTAAACCAGTAAAAAATACGGTATTTACGGTGTTGGGAGACGTTTGTGTTGGCCAAACAAATTTCTACCTTGTCTGGGTCAGGTGGAATAGTGGCATGACTTGCTGGAAGTGGTCAAATCTCATCTGCATCTAGTGTTGTTAAAAATTGATTGTATAGCTTTCTCTCCATGACGTTGGTTGTAGCTCCGTGCATACTAGTTGTACAATTCCCCCTTTAATGATCCTCCGCAAGGATCTTTGGCTCCGACAATATGTAGGCTACAGTTAGTTTCTAACTAACGCTTAAAAGCTTAAATAACAGGCCAATAATGTTGACGATTTAGTTATAATGGGAAACAGTTAGAAATGTATGTTAGATGGAAAAATGAATTGGAAAAGAAAGGTTTAAAAGTGAATATGAATATAATGAAAGCAATGAGAACAAGCATAAAATGTACAAATGAGGTATTGGCAGTCAATGTTATGGACCCATGAGCTGTATGTGTCAAGAGAGTAATGCCATGAGTAATTCTATTCAGTGTAATAAATGCAAGTATTGGGTGCACAAGAGATGTTCAGACATTCATGGAAAATGTGATTAATCTTTACCAGAAACAATAAAAGTAATTTCGTTTTGATTTTATAAATGCAAAAATAGGAAATTAAAGTTTTGTAGCACAGCTTCAAATAAACTTCCTTACATTAAATGAACTTAATTAAAATCGAACCAGATCGAACGAAAATGAAAAACGCCATACTCGAGTTTCACCCGTTTCGTGATCATCAGTAGTGCACATCCAAGTTGTCTTGAGCTAGATTCAAATTTTGGACTTGATGGAAAGTGTGGACGTCCTTGACTTAAGTGCAATTTTTCTGCACACTTGGAAATCCAGGTATCATGCATTGAACGCAATAAAGATCGAAGTTAACAGCAGTTTTACTGTCTTGAGACGTGGTGGAGTGGTTAAGACAGAATGCTAGACAGTGGACACCGTAATACAATCTTGATGAAGATTCTATTCCCACACATATTTATTCGCAAAGTGATGATTTCTTTTTTACCACAAGCGAAACCATTGTTTTCTCAAGCCATGTTTAGTCGGAATCCTGCAGTCGTAAAACGCTGGTATGTACAGTTGTACACCATAACATGCTGCGCTTTTACATTGGATGACGGTATACTCGGAGCAGCACAGAACCACCAACCAACTGGTTGTGTTTTCAGTCTTTTGACAAAGGCAGTCACGCTGGCAAAAAAAACGTCAAAAATAAAACTGGTTGTCATTTTCAGCAACTAGGCTGAAGTTAGAAAAAGAAAACAAGAAATTTTACATTTGATACTTAAGTTCTTTACAAGTACTTCTTTTAAAATGCAATCTGCAATCAACTATTGACTACTTTACAATCTTTCTCTCTCCATTTTGCTTCAAAAAAGCTTGGTCTTCATTCCGAAATATCGGGGTCGACTAGTTGTCTGCAGTGCCTGCTATTTCTCTATATTGTTGGCATCTGCAATTTTCAAGTTTCTTTTTGTCATGTCCACTTTCACGGTGTCATCCGACGTTTTTCTGGTCTTCTATTACTCATTTTTCCTGTCACTACCACATTCCAAACTCGCTTTGCCAAATTGTCTCATTCATTCGTTCAAAATGTCCAACCCATCTCAGATGATGTCCACACAAGTACTTGTAGCTCTCACAAACTTTCTCTGACGTCACCCACTATTGTTTCGCTAGAATTCTGGAATCTATGTAATCTGTGCAACACCGTATGCGTAAAGCGCAATCCCGCATCACACAATGGAATTTAAAGCATTGGATTTTTAAGAATGCTTTATCGCACTCTGGCAATTGCGCCACTCATACGTAGTTTTACGGTCTCCTTACTTTGTGTGTTCGTGAATAGTGATTGCATTACTCCCAGCAGTACATTTCCAATCAAACCTGGGGTTCCTTTTTAAGTGGCTGCAACAATGGTATTTGACTAACCATGGCCACTTGGAGATGTTGTTATTGAAAAATTAACAGTCTGACTAAAATCTTCGAAGTCAAATTGTCTTTGTTTTTCAATATCTGATGATGTTAAAACCTATTATATCATCTGGGGAAAACAGTAAGGAAGGCAAAAAATACAATTTTTAGAAAATTTAATTTAAACAGTCGCCCAAAGTTGGCAAAATCTGGAAATTTCTGCAAAATGTGACAAATCAGGCCGTATCTTTAGGCAGCCATGGACTAACATACTAACCAAACTAAAAGTTAAACTTCAATTTTCAGTAATGTAGAGCAGCATAACGTTGTTATTATGTTTCTGGCTTCAGGGCTGTTAGTCTTTAGTTCTGGTGTTTTTTGTTGAATGTTCTAGGTTTTGGATTCCATTATGCTTGCTGTGTTAAACTTTTGTTCCTATACCTAGATTTAGAACAAATGTAACACTGAAGACCATCGTGTCCTAATCACCTCTCGCCACCATCGTGGCCAGAAATGTTATCGTCCTAACGACAACCGTGTATGAGCGGGGGTCTCATCATGCAGGATGCCACATACTCCTCAATATCTTCAACATATGTCCACTCTCACAAGACACCATAAGCTATCTCAACCTTTAAAAAGGGAAATATACGTACCCATTTTTAAAAAAATTGGCAGGTCAGTTTCTTTTAACTTATAAAAAGAGAAAAATTATAATTAATAGTAATTTTTTAAACATTTTGTACAAAAATTTGCATTTGTTGTAATTTGAGCCATTGACAGCCATATAAAGCAAAACAATTAACAAAATGTATCGTCGCAATTTTAAAAATAGACAATGCATTGCACAGAAATAATTAACTTGACTATGAATTACAAAGAGAAATTTGCATACCTTGTGCAAGACCAAGCCAAAACCAAGTAGCAAGAGAAAGATCCCAATGCCCAGTATGACGTAAGGAATGGCGTGCACAGTGGAAACAAGCAATACGACTTCCGATTTAAAGGTGTGGGCCGTAGCAGCGTCCAGAGCTACGCTCTAAAAAGACCGAACAATACTTCGTTTTGTGATGTACGTCGTACATGCAAATGCAAATAAAGAACTCAAAAGTTTGACAAATCCAATAACCTTTTTGCTCTCAAAACTTACTGAGTGATGCATATTGCATATATTGACAAAGTATGGTGTACCACACAAGAAAGAAAAGTATAGCTTGAAGGAATAATAGGTTTCTGAGAAGCTTGTTCAACGCATTTTTTCAGAAGAAATGTGTCTCTTCTGTCAAGTACAGCCCCAGCTGCCCCACTTATCAACCCACAACAGCTATCCTATCAAAGGGTAACACGGGGACCTGCGTAACCACACTAACCTCATTGAGCCACAGCGTGGGTAGGATAACCTCATTCACATGTTTTGTGTGCTTCAACACCTTGGATTGTTTGAGGTGAACGTTCAACTGCAACCGCTTCATGGCGCCAAACACCGCCCCACTCATCTGGAAAAGATGAGATCAATCAACTGGTAAATACTTTTTTCTGTTTCAGTTGGACCAGTGCTTCCCAATCTTTTTTCAGGTAGCAACTCACTTTTTGCATTTTTTTTATGCAACTCACAATGAGATGTTCTGACCTAACAAACAAAAACAAGTTAATATATGAGAAAGAAACAACGTTTATCTATATGCAAATTTTCTATTACTGCAAAACTTGAGCTTGCATATTATCAGATTAAATCGAGGCATGACAGGAGACAAGCTCACACGCAATAAAGCATTTAAAAACCTTTAACTGCCATGAGTTAAACCCCTAGAAAATACACACTGTCTACAATCACCATCTCTGGTCTTTGACAAAATGCACGGGCCTTACTTTTTCAGAAAGGAAGACTTGTATTTGAAAAGATAAGATCGAAAAGTATGTAAGTCATAAAATGTCAGTTTTGGTATAAGATTTGGACTTCAGTACTTTTTTTCGTAAGTGTGACTTTTTTCTAAAAAAATGTGTAGGCTATTCCTTACATGATTTTTGATAACATTTAGTGTCATATGTGCCGCTGTTGTTTGGCCGCATTGTTGGGGAATTTGTTTTAGCTTTTCAAACAAATTAAAAGAAAAACTTTCCAACTAGTAGTACGTTGGTCAAATCAACACACGCATGATGGTATATGTTGTGTTAAATGTTTATTCCATTTATTTATCGTGTTGTCATACACGTTCAAAAGGTGATTGTGACACCCAAAATCCCATAACTACGTTGCTGAATTACTTGTATTTCTTACACTACAGCAGCATGAATTCGCTACCACTTGCAGTGTGTACAATTAATTGTGTTAAAGATTGTTTTTTGGTGTGGTATATAATTTTAAGAACACTAAGCAACACTGGTTTCGTTGGACACCGTTGCATAGTGTAGTGCTTCCCAACCTTTTTCAGTTTGCAACCTACTTTTAATGCAAGTTTTATTGTGCGACCCACAATGAAATATGACATCGTTACTACTGGCGTGTGTACTGAAATAGTTAATGCGATGCAACACATCTAATTGTTACGT
This sequence comes from Aplidium turbinatum, assembly GCF_918807975.1. Taxonomy (NCBI): domain Eukaryota; kingdom Metazoa; phylum Chordata; class Ascidiacea; order Aplousobranchia; family Polyclinidae; genus Aplidium; species Aplidium turbinatum. Next base: position 1,449,498 of record NC_137486.1, read on the forward strand.
AATCATAATGCAATAATTTCCTATCTAATAGAAAACAGGGAGCACAATTCATGAAAATAGAAAGTCAATAAATGAAATGAAGATAAGAATAGCGATGGCGAAGTACTGTTCAAGACCAAACTGCGGTTTGTGAGATCCATAGTAATGTCGGTATTTGTTAGAAAATTTTAACATTCAATAACATTTAGAAATGCTTTGCGACCCACCAGTGGGTCGCGACCAAGACGATCTCTATAACAGGTCTGGACACCGCACGCCTCGAGTCGAAAACTGGAGACGGATGGTTCTAGCGAGGTTTTAGCTATCACACAAAGTGCTTTTGATTTTTGCGAGTGCATTGTTATTCAGGGAGCTAAATATGCTTAATAACAATAAATTTAAACTAGGCACTGCAGTTTTTTCAGAGAATTTGAGGTTTTTATGTGTGAATCTAGATTAGCCTGGCAGTAAAGCTGCAGAGGCCACCAGGCTAGTGTGTTAAATATGTTTGTACATGAGTTAAAACTAAATCCAAGCTAATTAGTCTAAATTGTGTGCTTTTGAAAGTAACATGTTTCGTAGCTTAGAGACACCTCTAGCCCTAATGTGTTAAGTGATAATGGGCAGAAAGTGTTGTGTTACTGGATGCAGATCTGGTTACGATGGAAATAAACAAATTTTAATGTATCACTTACCCAAGGATAGTGAAGAGAGAGAGAGAGAGAGAGCGCTCTTACTAGAATTGCATCAAAAGTTAATAATATGCAAGGTTTTAACTTAAAAACTATTTTAGATACATTGCAGAGTCGCCAGAAACAAGTACGGTATTTCTTTGGCAGTGGCTATTAAACCGGCTCCGGTCTTTTAATCTGAAACACCATTTGACCGTTCATGACGTCACTATGTATATAGGCACTTTTTTTCTTTTTCTCTTTCAAAGCAAAAGACGAGAAGAAAAAAGGGTGCTCTTTCACAATTCGTCCTGTTGGTCAACTGGATGATGACGTCATCCCACGTTGGAATGGACTATTATAAAGGAGGAAGTACGTGGTGGAAATGCACTGAGTTAGGGTTTAGGGTTAGTAACACAGTACACAGTAACATGTTCTTTTAATTGGCTGTCGTTTAAAGCTTTTATCATTTAAAGTAAACTTTTGACAATGGTTTGAATTTGGTCAAGTTTAGGTGGCCACCAAATGGAGCTCGTACAATTTTAGTACTTGGTATTAACTTAGTTGGTTAGTTACTTAGTTCGCCTTAGTCACTTAGTTACTTAGTTAACTTAGTTACTTAGAAGCCTCTACGAAATCGGAATATCTAGGGAGCTGACATTGTTCAGCCCCCATCTTATGGAGATGCCTCAACGTGGTGTAGAGGTGAACCTAGGCTGAAAACTAGGCTCATTCCTAGCAACTCCTGGGAATAATGGACACACGTAAAAGTCCCCAACGGCAATATCTTTTTGGCGGAAGAGGGCAATGTCTGACGGGCAGGTATCCTGTAAGGCGAGCCTCAATGAACAGAGTACCCGGCAGCCTGTTGCAACCGGTTCCTCTGAATCTGCACGTTCCGATCTTATTGGACCGCAGTGGACATGGAGCTGGCCAAGAGTGTGTGTGTAGCCCTCGCGTAGTCACGACCACCTTAAACAACCACACAAGCGAATGGCCTTTGTCTCAACTTGGACCAGGACCGAACAAAGCCCTATGGCGATGATATTACGGGTAACGGGGGCAGGCTTGGTAGAGCTGGAAGCCTCCAGCCCGGTCTCACACATGGCGGCGGATCTATGATGATCGTCTCCCAACATGTCTCCCGCCCTCCATACAATGTGACTTTTGCCCACGTCTTTTTCATCATAGACTGGGCCTCCAAAGCCACATACGACATCACCATCTAAAACCAAATTCATTTTGAAGACGAAACCAATGCTCAGACACGAGCTGGAGCCGACGACGGCGAGTTGGTTAGATCTATGCTTGTGCTTTCCAATAGGGTTGCAAAATTCCTGGGAATTTTCAGAGCCGAAACTTTCCATGGAAATTAACGGAAATTTTGGGGAATTTCGGGAAACTTTCAAAACAATCTTAATTTGATGTTGAAACAGGAAAATAATGGCCTTATACTGTTTAGAATAATAGTACTATGTTTAACTAAAATACTTAAGAACATACAAACACATGGTTTAGTTTAATAACTCCAAAAATGATTCATCACCAATCTGTTTTTTTGCAAAGAAAAACACTACTGAGTCAGTTACAAAGTCGTTGTTCTAGTTGCTGCCGGTTAGCATCTCCTCCGGCACGGCTTCTTCAGGTGATGTACTAATGATTGTTCTGGCAGCGTCATCGACTTCAGAGTCAACTTCAACTTGAGTTGACTTGTCTTCACAGGGCTCAAACAATGCCAAGGTTGACCTGACTGATACTAGTTTTTCCGCCCTTTCATTTGCGAGCCTATTGCGGACCTTGGTGTGAGTGTACCCAAATATGATCAGTATTTTTTTAAATATTGAAAAAGTATGCATAAGCCTCATTCTTAATTAACACCAAATTAATGTTTATAATAATTAAAGAAAATAAGAAATGCTTAAGATAGGTTTTTGATATTTTTTTCTAATTGATGAAATATTTAACAAATGTTTTAAACATAATAAATGCCAAATGAAAATTCCCAATATTCCCACGTCCTTCAAAATTCCCGGAAACTTTCCACCCCTTTATAACCCTACTTTCCAATTATAGCAAATTTGTTGAAATTGAACAACAAATGAATAAATGGGAGACAATTTCCTTCAGGTGTTTTTCAGTGCATTTCCACCCGGACTTCTTCCTTTATAATAATCCATTCCACGTGTGTGACGTATGATGACGTCATCATCCAGTGACCAACAGGGCAAATTGTGAAAGAGCACCGAAAAAAGTGCCTATATAAGTTCTAAATTCAATAGCTTTATTCAACTGAATCAGCGGTGCGTACGATGTTTCCCTGGCTGTTATCCCCAAGGGTATGAGTTTGATACTACCCAGAAGCACTTTTTTTCAAACTAAATTTCCTTCTAATAAACACTGCCTGAAAGTAAACTTGACATTGATGAAACCACCATTTTTTTTAAAGAAGTATTGTAACTTTTTCAGCCACCAAACTAACTTGTTGAGAGCAGAAATGTAATGCGTCATTCGGCAAACACGGTCACATCCTCTTATGACGAACGGAAAATTACCCAGAGAAATTCTCAAATTCCAGCACATTAAAAAAACTCTACCTTCATTACTCATATTTGAAAAGACATACAAAATTGGGCTGGAGGCTACTCTAATTAAACATTGATCACAAAAATGCAGCAGCCTAACGATTGAGTCACTTCAGGTCAACATTTAGTTAAAAAAAAGAAAGCTTCCGGGTAGTATCGAACTCATTCCCACTAGAACACAAGCCCGAGAAATATCATACGCGTCACTGACCCAGTTGAATAAAGCTATTGAATTTAGAACTTATATAGGCACTTTTTTCTTCTCTTCTCGTCTTTTGCTTTGAAAAAAAAGGAAAAAAGTGCCTATATAGTGATGTCATGACCGCTGACCGGTCAAATGGTGTTTCAGATTAAAAGACCGGAGCCAGTCAAATAGCCACTGCCTATTTCTTTTGATAAACGAAATATAGGCTTATGTCAAGCCTAGTATGTCTTACCACGTAAGAAAGATTTTTTGGAAAGCTCAATATAATTCTAAATAATTAGTAACCACTGTTCTAGCAGTTATGGTTAAGTATTTTTTGGCGGTCCCGAATTCGTATTAAAAATGATACCAGTTCATCATTTAACAGCAGACTTTCAATATGATCAAATCATCATTAGTATTGATAAACTTGAGCAGTGCTGTTATTTTTTCAAACATTTTGAAACAATTTCAAAGAAACCTTGGTTGACAAAACACAAAAATAAGTTCATAAAAATGTTTCTTTAGTTTTGGAAGATTGTCAATGTGAAAGGGTTAGGAGCTAATTTGTGCTTTAAGTAACCAGTCAGAGATGTTGTAAGATCTGACAAATGACATTCAGCTGAAGATTTTAACACAGTTGGCTAATTCAGTTGAATGTATGGGTAGAGTTCAAAGAAAACAAGTACAACAGTTGACCAGTTTAACAAGCTCAGCTTTTCATTACACCTGCTTAGGTCTAGTTGATCTTGCTCAAAGCCTTTTATCAGCAGATCATGAGTTTGTTATGTTCTGTGAGTTTTTAACAGATCCTCTTGAGAAATTATTTGGCAAGGTTGTGGGGGAACATATTTTATAAATGTTCAGCAGGTCTCTGAAAAACTGTCTATAAGCAAGACCAGGCTTGCTTTGCATCAAGGAATTGACATTTCTTCTGTATGTGCACCAGCAGGGCATGTTTGCAATCTATGCTCATGCAGAATGGTTCTATAAGAAGGGGAAGTGTTTGAGGGATTGTCAAGTATAGAAAAGAATTTATCATTTGATGAATCGCAAGCCATTGTTTACTTAGTTGGATAATGGAAATGTTACAATGAAAGAGGAAATTTGTAGTGACGACACTTTCTTTTACTATAAAAAATTTGGCTCTTATACCCTGTACTTGAATCGGGGAGGATTAAATGTACCAAACGATGCAACATGTCAGATTGTCAGTAGTGTGGTTTTTGCTATAGCTTATTTTTGGTTGTAAAATTAAAAGTTTGCCAAAAGTCACTTAGCACAATTTTTCAGTATATATATGTAAATGATTTTTATAAATATGATTTCATTACATTGCACTACTTTGTCCAATATTTTGATCAATAAGTTATGCAAAGCAATGACTCCATTATCATGCAAAGAACCATATCAGAAACAGTTAAAGTAAAGTTGCAGTAATCATAATAAACAGTTATGCTACTAACAAACTGTTCATTCTGAAACCTTGTGATTCTAAAAAACACATAACTTCTAATGTTGGCCTCGTATTTGGTAACACAGCAACCCCTTAATATGTGTGGACACAATTGAATGCATATCATAAATCGTTGCTCAATCACACCCAACAAGGCCAACATGTATAAACATTAAACAATATTGTCACAACCTACTGTATTTAAGCGGAATGGCCCGTTTCGGTGAGTCCGATCCCTTAACGGGGGATTTTTTCAATATTTTTTTAAAATTATTAGGTATCATAGCCTAATTATTATTGCCGTTTTAGGGTTAGGGGTTAGAAACTCACCGAATCGGACTCACCGAATAGTAGCAGACCCGTATTTAAGTGATTCCCTTGAGAATTGTATGTCAAATGTACAAGTTTGGTCTAAAGAGGCAGAAAGCTGCATATCAAGTATTTGTTAATAAGCATTAAGCAATGTTATAGCCTACATATATGTTGGGTGTTTGAGGTACGAAGTTTGTTGCATTAATTAATAGGTGCTTGTGTACTGAAAAGTTTGGTTGTTCCTGTTCTATGTGGAATGCAATAAGCTGAGTTACAGTAATTTCAAGGTTTTATGTTATTCCATGTTTTTCTTGTGCTGCCAACAAGCAAGGCACATTCATTTGCAAGGTACGTATACCTATGTTATATAAATGCATCAATTAAACAAAATATTATAATCTTCTATGATATCATTATAATGTCATAAACAACCTGCATCACCCCCCAAATAGTTGCTTTTGACCCATGCTCAGCAGAAAATATCTTGACTCCAAAAATATGTAGTCTTATTGAGTAGTAGTAGTAGTAGTCCAGTTTTAATCCGGTGATGTCCCCGTTACCGAGGGTGGCCGGATTCACCTCCAAGTGCCGCAATCGTCTTCACACCCTGCCTCCACATCGATCTGTCTAGCGCGTCCTCTCTTGTCAAGCCCACCTTGCTGCTTTCTTCCTCAACTTGCTTTTTCCATGTTTTCTTTGGTCTTCCTTGTTTTCTACGACCCTCCACTCGCAACTCCAGCGCTCTTCTCAAAACATCATCTTCATCCCTTCTCAAAACATGCCCATACCACCTCACTCCATTCGCTTTTGCCAACTTATCAACACTCTCATTCAACCCAAGCAAGCTCATAAGTTCTTCGGTATTCCTTTTGTCCATCAGCTTTACACCACACATTGCTCTCACCATCGCTCTCTCAGTTCTTCTTAAAATCGCCAATTCGTTTTCCCGTAAGCACCATGTCTCACTTCCGTACAGCATTGCAGATCTCACACAACTAATATAAATTCTTCCTCTCATTTTCAACGGAAATCTTCTACCACATAACAACTCTCGACACTCTCTGAATTTCACCCAACCAAACCTTCCTCTTGCAGTCACTGCCGCTTCACAACCACCACTGGCATTCAATCTATCTCCTAGATAGCAAAAGGCATTTACTGATTCAACTTCGTCATTCAGCTTTTTAACAGGACCAATCATTCCTTCCTCAATCTTCTTGCATCTTTCACATTCAAAACCATCTCCAGATCTGCATGTCACTCTCTTCATCTTTGCACATCTTCCATGCACCCATTTCTTGCATTTCGTACATGTAACAGAATTTGCCATCACTCTTCTTCCGCAGACGCCATATTGAGGAAATGTGTATTTACACCATCCGCCTCCAGATTTTGACTGGGGGCGCGTGGTGTCCAGGCCTGTTAGAGAGATCGCCTTGGTCGCGACCCACTGGTTGGGTAACACTGTCATAGTGGATGCAGCAGTGAGTATTAAATAAACCGAGCGCAAAATCATGAGCTTAACCTTTTGCAAGCAAGTATATAACAATATGAGCACAAATCTATATTGAACCTAACTTGTTGCAAAAGTCAGGCCATGTTTATCTGTTAATAACATTATGTAGGCTACCGCAATTACTGTAAACTCAGTGGCGTGACTTTAAAGTTTTCTCAATGATGTTGTTTGTCTGCAACAACCTTGAAATTGTCCAGTGTCCAGTTATTTATCTGACAACATTGATACAAACCTGCATTAGATATCACATGAGGTTAACTGAAATCTAATTGGTTATTTAAAGGAGTTGAGTATCTACTTTTAGTGCAAAAAAATCTGTGGTTATGAAAAATGGCAATATGTTTTGTATTTCGTCTTTACTGACTTATTTTTATCTAACATAAAAATAGTCTGGCGATTATGGTCACTATTGATGGCCATTTAGGACGTGTGTTCTCGCCACCCGGTAGCAATCTTTTCACAACCTAGTGATTGGGGATTCCTGCCTAGACCTTACAGCTGCCTACAATAGGGTATGGGTCATTCCATATCAACTCAGCCACCCATGTATAATATATGGCACCTCTCAGATTTTGCTGAAAAGTTGTCATACTATACCTTAGGCTACCAAACGAAAGAATCCTAAGTTTTAGATCAATATCTCAAACGATTTTCCCATGGCGGCCATTTGAATTTCGGACGCTTCCCTCGTTTTTGACTTGGGGGCGGTAGCGTATAACAATTTTAGCCATTTTCAAAGCCCCATAACTTTTATTGTAATTGTGGTACAAGACTAAAAATTGCTGTGCTAGTTCATCATAAACCATACTACACAGGGTTGAGAAAAACCCGGGTTTTTTTAAAAAAGCCCATCTCGCCCGGGTTTTTTTAAAAAACCTGGGTTTTTTTGGGTTTTTTAAAAAAGATGCAAAAAAAGGTAGATTCATGCTTATTTCACCTCATAACTACTTTTTACGAATGAAGTGCCTTTCACTCACAGTACATGCTTGCATAACTCGATAAAACAATGCACTAGGGCTGTTGTTGCTTGAATGTTGCATCATCCATTCATTTCAAGATCAAGTTGGATGTTGCATCATCCACTGATTTCTATACCAAGTTGATGCTACCGTGGTAGAAATCACATTATTGCATCATTTGCTTTAGATTTAAAGGCAAGGAGCATTTATGCCATCATGTTTAAATATTTTTTATCATTTATATATATATTATATATAGTAATGGATGAGCAATTGAGCGATTGCGTGGCCATTTAGGCAAATGCTCTGAAACAGCCATGCGTTAGCATCATGAATCTGTAATTGGTAAATAGCCTCCTAAATTGCATTTCACATCATTCTTCAGACTACAGTAGAGTAGTACTTTCACCAGTTTATCTATAAGGCCTTCTTGCATAAATGAGTTTTAATGTAGTAAACACAAAGTGGCATTACTTGATTTTTGTGTACTGTACAATATCCACTGCGTTTTCAGTTTATTCTTGGAAATTTACTTCACAATCACATCCTTAATTAAAGTTTGTTTTAAGTGCCTTGTCGTGTTTTTGTTCATTTTTTAAATTTTCTAATAAAAACTGGACAAATATGATGTTCTGGGTTTTTTTATGTTTTTTTTTGGGTTTTTTTAAGTGGGTTTTTTTGAAAAACCCACCCGGGTTTTTTTGGGTCGGGTAAAATACCGACAACCCTGATACTACACAATTCAATAGTTACAAACAACATCTCTTGATGCATAAGTGTTAGGTGGGTCATCAAAATCCTGTTTTTTTGCACCATATAAGTGGTTTTTTCAATTTTCAAATGCTTCCACCACCCAAACAAATCAAAATATTTCTCTAAAACCTAGTTATTTGTAATATTTGGAAACTTTTCTTCCGCCAACTTGAATTTGGGAGTTGTGGTGCCATTAACAGAGATTTTATGGGGGTCTGGAAACACTATCAGGCAGAAATGGCCCTTTTTTACCCCTATGTTTAGAGCCCCAAATGACTGCGTGGGCATTTTGTGGTCATCCTGAAATTTATACCAGACAAACACACACACTTATTCTTTCATTTCATGAAATAAAATCTTTGAGTATCAAACTCCTTCACCATAACTTTTATGTCTTTAAAATGTAACATCTCGGTCATTTTTGGCAAATAATCTCAAGTCCTTAATGTAGGTCAGAGAAAATTTAACAATGCTTTATCGGGAGCAAGTCTTTTAGGCGCTGACAGTTAGGCGCTGGTCTAATAGGCGCGCACACTGTGGCATCTGGATATTTAGGTGCGGAGCACTGTGGCGCCTGGTCATTTAGGTGCTATTCCTAGTAAAGTCTGCAGATTGTATCAGCTTGGCAGGTAGGAGCGTAGGGCAATGCTTTTCACACAAAATGTTATATTGAACAGAAAAATATATTGTTGTTTTATTGATTTATTATTGTTTTATTTGTTGTTAGTCCAGGTTTGCGTTGGTGAAAGCTTTATCAATAAATTATTCAAGCTTCCGAACATTATTGAGTTCGAATAGTCGCAGCTGCCATATCAATCTTTGCTTTATGATGTAGCAAACTTACCAAACTTTTCGGTGCAAATGAAGTGCTCAGATCCAACATCAGCTGATATGCAGGGCAATTCGAGCAGTAGGCTATACTACCTGATCTCCACAGGACACGTACTTCTGGAGTAGAAAATTACCAAACTTTTCTGTGCACACATGCAGTGCTCAGACCCAATGTCGGCTTATATGCAGGGCAATTGGAGCAGTAGATCACCTGATCTCCACAGGACACGTACTTCTGGAGTAGAAGTTGCCGGTTTAAAGGCACAGCTTTGTGCAATCTGTTACCTTTAATAATTACTTCTACTTGAGACGGATAGATCGCGTGAAGATGAGGTGCGGGAAAACGCTCTACTACTATTGATATTAGCACATCTCTACAGGACATTTGCAATGCATCCTGAACACAAGTTGCAGCCAGATGGAACTTTACCTAATCTGTTATCTTTCGCAATTACTTCTGTTCGGGATGGATTGGCCATGTGACGAGAACGCGTAAGACGCTCTACTACTGTTCACATGAATATATTTCTACAGGGCATATAGGCTACACCTTGGCTACAAGTTGCAAGCATAATGGTGAGACTTCTTGATAACATTTTATGTGAAAATCATTGCCGGTTTAAGCAGCTTCACTCGCGGAAGCCATGACATATTTTTCTGTTCAATATAACATTTTGTGTGAAAAGCATTGCCGGTTCAAGCAGCTTCACCCATATATTTTTCTGTTTAATATAACATTTTGTGTGAAAAAGCATTGCCGGTTTAAGCAGCTTCACCCATATGTTTTTTCTGCTGAATATAACATTTTGTGTGAAAAAGCATTGCCGGTTTAAGCAACTTCACTCACTGAAGCCATGACCAACAACGCACACGCATTAACAAAACAATATATTTTTCTGTTCAATATAATATTTTGTGTGAAAAGCATTGACCTACGCCCCTACCTGCCAAGCTGATACAATCTGCAGACTTTACTAGGAATAGCACCTAAATGACCGGGCGCCACAGTGCTCCGCACCTAAATATCCAGACGCCATAGTGTGTGCGCCTATTTGACCAGCGCCTAACTGTCAGCGCCTAAAAGACGTAGACCCGCTTTATCATGAAAACAGTGAAAATAAGTAGGTACTATGCTTAGTTCATTCATTCACAGCTTGTCACGCCAGTGTCGGAGCCAGGTAAGAGCATTGTTTGTGATGTTTTTGAGGTCATTGTCATCACATGAATGGCTAAGGAGGCAGTGGTGACTGAGGATGTGCTTCATCGTCTGATTGTCTAGGCCGCAATCTCACGTTGGGTCTGGAGTCATCTTCCATCGGAAAAGGTTTCTTTTATTTCTCTGGACTCCGCAGCGGCTTTATTTAGCCAGCACCACTCTCTTCTCTCAAGGGTGGGAGTTTGTTGAAGACTTTCAAAAGGACTTGGAATGGCAGGATGTTGTGTCCTATCGAGCTCAGAGGTCCACATTTCTAATCGTGCAGCTGCCGCGCTTGCGTGTTCCAATGGGCCGACTTTGATGAAGCTCTTGCGAGACTTGAGTCTTGTTGGAATACGTTTGTGTTCGTAGAGAGGGTGGCGTTGGTCGGATATTTGTTTTACTCTTTCCTTTTTTGTAACGACTTCTCTTCGGATATGAGGTGGAGCTATAGTTGCTAAGTTATAGAGGTCGGAGATTGGTGTTGGACGGAGTGTGCCAGTTATGATTCTACATGCTTGGTTTAATTCGGAGTCAATTACTTTAGTGTGGCTTGACTTAGCCCATACTGGGGCGCAGTATTCAGTGGTCGAATAACAAAGAGCCAGTGCTGTTTGCTTCAGTGTGTGCTTATCTGCTCCGAAGTTTGAGTTTCCCAGCTTTTACAAAAGGTTACTGCGAGCAGATAATTTTTTCTTAAGTTTTAGTAGGTATGTCTTATAGGATAGGGTCCTGTCCAGTGTTATGCCAAGATATACAGGAAAGGGGTATATTGTAATGCAGTGTTTTCCCAATTGATCAGTTTTTGGCTAGCCTTATGATTGTTCAAGTGAAAGCATGTTACTTGGGTTTTAGAAGGGTTTGCATTTAAGCTCCAGTACTTGGAATAGGTGGAATACTTGGAGTGCTCCTGTTAAGGTCTTTTCTATCACCGATACGTTTTTTGATTGGGTAGCTAGGCAGAGGTCGTCGCGTAAATGAAACGACGTACGTTGGGGGTTTTGGTTGATCGTTGGTGTATATATTAAATAAGATAGGTGCAAGGACAGAGCCTTGCAGCAGGCCATTACACTGGGTTCTCAAGCGGCTTTTGCGACCATTTATCTCAACAAAAAATCGTCTATTTGTAAGAAGTGATCGAATAGCTTTGTTGATTGTGGGGTTCTTGATGACTTGATCCAGTTTAAGAAACAAGGCTCTATGGTTGATAGTATCATAAGCACTAAGCAGGGTTGTCGGTATTTTACCCGACCCAAAAAAAACCCACTTAAAAAACCCAAAAAAAAACATAAAAAAACCCAGAACATCATATTTGTCCAGTTTTTATTAGAAAATTTAAAAAATGAACAAAAACACGACAAGGCACTTAAAACAAACTTTAAATTAGGACTTAAGGATGTGATTGTGAAGTAAATTTCCAAGAATAAACTGAAAACGCAGTGGATATTGTACAGTACACGAAAATCAAGTAATGCCACTTTGTGTTTACTACATTAAAACTCATTTGTGCAAGAAGGCCTTATAGATAAACTGGTGAAAGTACTACTCTACTGTAGTCTGAAGAATGATGTGAAATGCAATTTAGGAGGCTATTTACCAATTACAGATTCATGATGCTAACGCATGGCTGTTTCAGAGCATTTGCCTAAATGGCCACGCAATCGCTCAATTGCTCATCCATTACTATATATAATATATATATAAATGATAAAAAATATTTAAACATGATGGCATAAATGCTCCTTGCCTTTAAATCTAAAGCAAATGATGCAATAATGTGATTTCTACCACGGTAGCATCAACTTGGTATAGAAATCAGTGGATGATGCAACATCCAACTTGATCTTGAAATGAATGGATGATGCAACATTCAAGCAACAACAGCCCTAGTGCATTATTTTATCGAGTTATGCAAGCATGTACTGTGAGTGAAAGGCACTTCATTCGTAAAAAGTAGTTATGAGGTGAAATAAGCATGAATCTACCTTTTTTGCATCTTTTTTAAAAAACCCAAAAAAACCCGAGTTTTTAAAAAAAACCCGGGCGGGTTGGGCTTTTTAAAAAAAACCCGGGTTTTTCTCAACCCTGATCATAAGCGGCAGATAGGTCTACGAAGACGGTTCCAGTGGCGAGTTTCTGTTCGAATCCATCCTCTATATTGCGTTAGGTTTAAGACTTGACCGCAGCAAGAACGCCCTGGTCGAAAACCTGCCTGGTCATGTGTGAGTTGGTCATCTACTTGCGTTGAAATCCTATTTAGTATGAGGTGTTCGTATACTTTCATGAGGATGCATAAAAGTGATATTGGTCTATAATTCTTTGGGGAAGAGGGATCTTTTTGGGGTTTCAAAAGAGCTACTACTTTTGCTTTTTCTCCAGATCTTAGGGATTGATTCACCGGCCAGACAATTGTTGAAGAATTTTAAGAGCCAGGATTTAGCTTTCGTACCAAAATGGAGGATCTGTTCAGTAGTGATTCCAACTAGGCCAGTTGTTTTACCACTTTTCAAGTGTTTGAAGGCTACCTGGAGGTCTGCTGGTGTGAAAAGTTGATCGTTGGTTTCCCTTTCTAGTAAAGTATCGTTTTTGTGCCTGGTGGGTTTATGGTGTCGGTGCTTGGCTTTGGTCTTTCCATTAAGGAGTAGTTGGTGGGCGACTTCGTTTGGTGTGACTGCTGTGAGGTTATTTTGCAGTTGGTTATCAGAATTTAATTTTTATGGTAGCCCATGCTTTCTTGTTATTGTGGAAAAGGTCAGTTGACTCTATCATTTCTCTCCGGAATTGGAGGCACTGTCAAGCGTCTTACAGCACGTGCAAGTCTTCAGGCCCCCAATGCAAACCATATTTTGACACCTTTACAAATGTTTGAATGGGCAACAACAAACATCAAAAACATTCAGTTCTTCTTCATTAGTGCAGACAATGTTAAAAAAATGAAGAGTATGAATTGGAGATGTTATGCCTCGACAAAAACTATTAGGGAAACACGTTCACACCATTGGTTTATTCCAATTTTTATCAATAATTCAATATAGTACGAATGAAAAGAATGTCACAAGATCCAATATTCACTGACATCAGTGCAGAACAAATCTGTGATGCAAAACATTTGGATGAAGAACGCTTGCTTTCAGATCAATCAAAAATCTCAACTCTGTTCCAACCATGAATATACATCGCCTGTATCTATGATGATGATTGATTTATTGGAAATATTACACTGGCCAACAAAAAAAAACTTGTTTCCGAGTGCCGAAGATATTTTAACGGTTTCTAGGCGATTTTTGGCCACTGAATCCGAAAATAACATCGGTTTCTTTGAATTGGCTCTAATTTTTGAGATATTTTATGGTTTTGCTCTAAAGTTAAAAAGTGGGTCATTTCACATCAAAACAGCAAATATGAAGATATCTTGTATATGGTACCTCTCAGATGCTGCTGAAAAGTTGTCATACTATGCCTTAGGCTACCAAACGCAAGAATCCTAAGTTTTAGATCAATATTACGGCTTTTCCATGGTAGCCATTTGAATTTCGGGCGCTACCCTAGTTTTTGACTTGGGGGGGGGGGGGGGTAGCGAATAGCAATTTCAGCCACTTTCAGAGCCTCATATAACTTCTATTGTAATTGTGGTAGAAGACTAAAAATTGCTGTGCTAGTTCATTATAAACTATACTACACAATTCAATAGTAAAAAACAACATTTCTTGATGCATAACTGTTAGGTGGGTCATCAAAATCTTGTTTTTTTGGCCAGTATAAGTGTTTTTTTTTCAATTTTCAAATGCTTCCACCACTCAAATCAATCAAAATATTTCTCAAAAACCAACGGATTCAGTGCTTAAAAATACAAACTTAACCAAAAAGATTATGAAAATGTTCTGACACTACTTCCACTGTTTCTTAGTCAACAGATGATAGATAAGCTGAGTTGAGCTATGCATTTTGCAAAATGCAGAATTATAGTGTAAACTGAAAACAATTTAATTTTTGAAAACTACTTGATCATTTTCCTACAATTTTATCTCCACTCTCATTGATTGGAGGTGGGTACTTTTTCATGGGTGAGTTCAGTTCAGTTTATTGTTTTGCTGGCGATAAACAAACAAAAAGTACACACAAATTCAATATCTATCAGCACAACAGGATGGCAACGAAAGACCTGTAAAGTCATCTGAGGTGAAAGCGTCATTTTGAAGATAAATTAACGGTCAACAGTGTCAGCATTCCAACGTTTATGATCGCTAAGCATAGTACCTACTTATTTTCACTGTTTTCATGATAAATCATTGTTGAATTTTCTCTGACCTACATTACGGACTTGAGACAATTTGCCAAAAATGACCAAAATGTTACATTTTAAAGACATTGAATTTAAAGTGAAGGAGTTTGATTTATAAAGATTTAATTTTATGAAATGAAAGAATAAATGTATGTGTTTGTCTGGTATAAATTTCAGCATGACCATAAAATTCCCACGCGGTCATTTGGGGCTCTAAACATAGGAGTAAAAATGGGCCATTTCTGCCTGATATGGTTTTCAGACCCCCATAAGATCTCTGTTAATGTCACCACAACTCTCAAATTCAAGTTGGCAGAAGAAAAGTTTCCAAATATTACATATAATTAGGTATTAGAGAAATATTTTGATGGGTTTGGGTGGTGGAAGCATTTAAAAATTGAAAAAAAAACACTTATACGGGCCAAAAAACAAGATTTTGATGACCCACCTAACACCTATGCATTACTAGATGTTGTTTTTTACTATTGAATTGTGTAGTATAGTTTATAATGAACTAGCACAGCAATTTTTAGTCTTCTACCACAATTACAATAAAAGTTATGAGGCTCTGAAAATGGCTGAAATTGCTATTCGCTACCCCCCCCCCCCAAGTCAAAAACGAGGGTAGCGCCCGAAATTCAAATGGCCACCATGAAAAAGCCGTTTAAGATATTGATCTAAAACTTAGGATTCTTTCGTTTGGTAGCCTAAGGCATAGTATGACAACTTTTCAGCAGCATCTGAGAGGTAGGCTACCATATTAGGCTATATTTGCTGTTTTGATATGAAATACCCCACTTTTTGGAGCAAAACCATGAAATATCTCAAAAATTAGAGCCAATTCGTAAAAACTAAGGTCCTTTTCGGAATCAGCGGCATCAAAATACCCCAAAATCGTTAAAACTTTCTTGGCACCAAAATGTGTGTTGACCAGTGTTATTGAACGTTCAGATAAACATGGTGATGTTTTCGTAAAATTCACGAAGCGTGTAAACAACATTTTGATGTGGCCGCCAGACCAAAGACAGATGCCTTGTTGGGTGCCATTCCAACATATAATTTGTTGTGTTGGTGTACCAGAAACCTACGGACACAGTGCTCGAAAATGCAAACTTAACTAAAAAGATTATGAAAATGTTCTGACACTACTTCCACAGTTTCTTAGACAATAGATGATATTCAAACTCAACTGAGCTGATTTGAGCTATGCATTTTACATTCCGGTAATGCAGAATTATGGTGCAAACTGAAAACAATTTAATTTTTGAACACGACGTGATCATTTTCCTACAATTTTATCTCCACATCATAGCTTATTGATTGCAAGTGGGTACTTCTTCATGGGTGAGAAGAGGTGAAAGCATCATTTCGAACATAAATTAATGGTCAACAATGTCAGCACTCCAATGTTTATGATCACTAAGCATAGTACCTACTTATTTTCACTGTTTTCATGATAAATCATTGTTGAATTTTCTCTGACCTACATTAAGGACTTGAGACTATTTGCCAAAAATGACCAAAATGTTACATTTTAAAAACATAAAATTTATAGTGAAGGAGTTTGATACTCAAAGATTTTATTTCATGAAATGAAAGAATAAATGTAGGTGTTTGTCTGGTATAAATTTCAGCATGACCATAAAATGCCAACACGGTCATTTGGGGCTCTAAACATAGGGGTAAAAAAAGGCCATTTCTGCCTGATAGGGTTTTCAGACCCCCATAAGATCTCTGTTAATGGCACCACAACTCCCAAATTCAAGTTGGCAGAAGAAAAGTTTCCAAATATTACAAATAATTAAGTTTTAGAGAAATATTTTGATTGGTTTGGGTGGTGGAAGCATTTGAAAATTGAAAAAACCACTTATATGGTGCAAAAAAACAGGATTTTGATGACCCACCTAGCACTTATGCATCAAGAGATGTTGTTTGTTACTATTGAATTGTGTAGTATGGTTTATGATGAACTAGCACAGCAATTTTTAGTCTTCTACCACAATTACAATAAAAGTTGTGGGGCTCTGAAAATGGCTGAAATTGCTATTTGCTACCCCCCCCCCCCCCCCAAGTCAAAAATTAGGGTAGTGCCCGAAATTCAAATGGCCGCCATGGGAAAACTGTTCGAGATATTGATCTAAAACTTAGGATTCTTTCGTTTGGTAGCCTAAGGCATAGTATGACAACTTTTCAGCACAAAATGTGAGAGGTACCATATACAAGATATCTTCATATTGGCTGTTTTGATATGGAATGACCTGTATGGCAACGTGGCCTTACTCGTAAGCTGCTTCACTTGATTTCAAACCAACACATGGTCTATGCATATCCATGGTGATTAGAGCTCCATTCAAGTAAAGGATTTTAAGTAAAAAGTAAAGATTAAAAAACTCAAGTAATAAGAAAATCTGCAGTTTAGCCAAGTACAATAACAAATTTTTGCTATAGAAGAAGCATATTTAGAAGACCCATATTTGCAATGTTCACATCATGATACTTTTGTAGGCTACCGATATTGTATTGACCATATGGGATTATGGGTAGTTGCTAAATCACATTCACTTGGTAGGAATAATAATGAAGTTATGCAAAAGTAGGTTAATCAGTCAAGTGAAATAGATCAAAGAGGCATAATATTGTAAACGAAAATATGGGGCCCTAGTCACATAGTCACCCTGTTGGATTACAGTTGTACCTCTCGCACTTGCTCTGAAAGCACAGAGATTCAATCATCCTACCACTAAATAAAGAGGAATTTGTAGCCTGCAGACAAAATTTCATTCAGTATTTCTGCTTTCATTTTTTCTCTACAGATTCCTGGTTGACAATAGAGTAATTTTTATGATCAGCTACAATGTCCTTCTTAGGAAAAAGTTTGACGTATACAATTAGTAATCTTGGCCAGATCCATTATCTTCGGACAGTTCATGAAATATGAATCTGTCAACTGAGATACTAAGTACAAGGCAAGCCCACATACTCTCTCATTTTCTCCTGGCTTTGATCATCTCTGTTACATTAGCTAGCAATTTTAGTGATATAGGCCCTTCATCTTTGATGAATTTCTTGAGAATGTATTGACCTTTTGTTCTTTCAGACCTTTCAACTCTGTCTCTATGTCAAGATATGCTAAATTGCTGGCTTAATTTCCTGGTATTGTTGCACCATATACACTATTGGTTACAAGAGTAGGTGCTCACTGCCTACCTACAATCCTTCCTCGGTCTGCCTCAATCATACTTGCAATTGTTTCATGTTGTTTTTTGATTTATTGAGAGCGAGTTGGGATAAAAACTTGATTTTGTATAAACTTACAATGGCTTTAACACGACAACTTAAATCCGTGGTACACATTCATTTCTCTAGCTTGCTTTTTTCGATAATGAAAAGAAACTCAACACAAAGGCAGGCAAAACTGTGTCCAGAAACAACGGCTCCCGGCACGCAGCAAAAGGCGATAATCGGTTGTGAAATCTCTTTGCAGCCAGGCAAGCCACGTCACGCGAGACACAGAAGCAACGCAAATTCAATGTCAACAAAATTTCATCACAATTTCAATTCCGATCAAGAGGGCAATTGACCCGCCGGAACAACTATACAGCAATGAGTTTCAATGTAACATGTTATTGTGTCTACCATTATACATAATCTCTTTTCATTGTACTCTTCACAATGCTTTTGTGCAGTTTATAAATCTTTGCTTTTATATTCCCGCTTACTTAAATTACCATACTTTAAAATTTAAAGTAATTGAGAATTACTCAAGTAAAAATAAATAAAAGTTTTCAGGTAAATAATTACGTACTTGAATCCAGCACTAATGATGCTAAAGTGTTCTTCTTCGTTTGAACCTTCTTTGCCACTCCAGGGGTTGAGGGACCTTGTCTTTTACCACCCTTGGGCAGTGGCGGCAACTCGGTCTAGACTCTAGCTCTAGCTGTTAGGACAGTTGTCGAACAGCCACTGAACTGATTCGTTATCCAGTTAATGCAAACTACACACACCATTTGGCACATGGTAGATGGCGCAGTTACAGATGGTGTGGTCTGCAGTTTTTTCCTCCTTGCCACACTCACATATCGTGGATGGAGCCATCCCCTATTTGTGCAATGTGCATGTTGAATCGGAATAGTCCAATGCCAGTAAACAGGCAGTTAAGACGCACCCAGGGCTTCCTTGTTAGATGCATTCTGGTTGGGTGGGGGCCGGTGTTGGAGATGAAACTTTGGAGTCTTGAAAAGCTCTTCTTCCACTCCGAGCTCCATTGGTGGTCCACCCAGGTAGCCGCACTGATGGATTGGTCTTCAGCACTTTTCATCAGGAGTTGCGCGGCATGTACAAATGGGTGTCTCGATTTCAGTCGCTGGAGTTGCTCACTTAGACTCGTAGAGACTTGTGTGGAGTAAGTGGTTTTGGTTCGTAACACGATGAGAAAGAGACAAGATGGCTTCTTTGCAACAAAGCTCAGCTGGTTGGATGTTTGCAAGGACAGGGAGATTGTCTGATGGTGTAGGTCGCAGGTATCCTGCCTTGAAACACAAGGCTCAATGCCATAATATCAACACCATCATCAACAGCGTCATCAACAGCGCCATGCACACAGTGACCAGATGCCTGCATTCCACACCATCGGACAATCTTCCTATTCTTGCTGGCATCCAACCTGCTGAGTTTCGCCCTAAAGAAGCTACTCTGTCTCTCGGTCGATAATAAGCATTAGAGCAAAACCACCTTCTTCCCTTCAAGGTCTTGCATCCTTTAAGTGAGCACCCTAGTCAACTAAATTTAAGACACCCATTCAGCTAGTAACTCAACTACAGCTTAACAAAAATTGACAAACAATACATCTCTGCGGTTAATTGGACGATCATAAATGGAAGTCAAATGCAACTAGAAACTGACATTCATCCACATTCCACAACCATGACTCCTATCCCATCAGCCTACTCCTGCAGGTGCATGCGTGTACCTGAACCGTCTTGGCTTACGGTTGTTCGAAATTTCAGCTTCAATAAGAAATGGCATATTCCTCTTCTTGTGAATATGATTAGGTGGCCTCATTAATTATTCCAAGTGTTCGAGGATAACATAAGGTTCTCATTGTACTAACTCTTCGGCACTAAAGTAAAGAGGGTAAGGTGGCCAGTTCCTTTCTCTCGGTGGCTTTTCCTTCAGAAAGTATAGCCACCCAATTTATTTGTAGAAGTGAGCGGTGTTTTCAACCACCAGCTTAGGCCAGTCAAACCAAGTTTGCATTATTGGAAAGCCAACGCCTTATCCTCTGCATCATCCCACCATAAATAGGACGCTGAGGGATTAATCGCAGACCACATCATTGCATGGTTGTACTAACTTCAACTCACCTTACCAAGTGGAAGGTCTGCTCTCTACTATCCTTCTAGTGTAGGCTAATCCGGAAACAAGATAGAACGACCTTAGGCCCAAAAGCTCAAGCGAAAAAGAATTCCCTTCAAAAAAGCAACATTGCTGCCACAATCAATCACCTGAGGAAGAAAGTGTCCCTGGGGGATATCCCTCACCTCAAGAACTGTTTTAAATGATAAAGCTGAACTCATCAATACATGACTGCTAAGCCAAAACCGAGGCAATAAATAAACAGTGAATGTAATGAATGTGAAGTAAGCAATAAATAAAATTGCACTGGATCAACTCACCGGTTCTATGTCGAGGATAGTTTCGTGCTCTTCCTTAGAAGGGTGCATGCCGTTTACCCCTGTCTTGTACTTGGCAGCCCCCAAATAAAAGTGGGGTGATGATACCACTACAGGTGCCCCTTGTTTGCATGGGGCAAGGCTCAATACACCAGCATCCAAACAATTACCTGCATCAAATTACGGTACCTGCATCATTTCATCACTTATCAGCAACAATCGCCCTACATCTGTACAGCAACTACGAAAGCGGAAAAATTTGTGAATAAAACGGTAATATTTTCTCTTTAATAACAATCGTTGTTTCACCACAGGACCAAGTTGTGCGTCTCACCACAGAGGTTTTCCCCTTGTTTGTTCCATGAGCTCGGTGGTGACAAGCAACATTGAGAGCAAAGGCTTAGGCTGCAAGGTAAATGCAGTCCATGCATTGGGTAGGCCATTCGTTCATAAAACAGACTTGTTACAATAACAACAGAATGGCCCGTTTCGGCGAGTCCGATTCGGCTAGTCCGATTCGGCGATTTCCCTATTCGGCAAGTTTTTGAAATTTTATTTTTGAAAGGGAATTATTGGGTACCGTAGCCTAACTGTTTTCACATTGTTTTAACGTGCAGAAAGGAATAAAAATAAAATGTTTGAACTATTAAATTAAAACTAGTCATGTCATGTCAGTTCAGTTGTTTTTATTTCTGACCATCATATCAAAAACAATACACGTCAACATAGCAAAGGTAGAAGCGACAAAACGCAAACGTTAAAACGTGCTTGAATTCGTCATGTCCGTTCAGTTGTTTTTAAGGTAGAAGCGACAAAACGCGAACGTTAAAACGTGCTTGTGACCGAAGTAAGTTATTGAGTTGAAAGAAATTTGGCACGGTCGCAACACCTTCAGAAAAATTTAAGATGTCAAGGAAAAAGAAAAAAAAGAAAACGTTACAAAAAAAAAATCATGTTTATATCTATAAGTTAGTACTTTTGAATAGTTAAAATGATTAGTTTGGATCAACAAATGTGTGGCCTACAGCTTGGATTGAAAGGAAATTATCGGGTACCGTAGCCTAGTTATCCCTACCAGCAAAAATTTGTTCCAAAAACCCAGTTAGCCTAACAGTCCATTTTTTACATTGTAGTAACAGAATGAAAAGGCTAACCAAATGTGTGGCCTATCGTTTTAACGTCGCTAAACATTAAAATCGTGTAGAAAAGAGAAGTTTGATGACTAGGATACGTTGCAAGCCTTAAAGCAGCCGGCGGCCATCGCAGCCATGGCCGCTAAGTAGTGCTTGAATGACCGCCTGTGCTACCTCCTCCGTCGGCCAAGTTTGGCTGCCGGTTTCTTCTAGCCAATTATTTAATTTCACAATAGAATGATCGTGGATTAAATGTCGAAAATATGTAGTATCAAAGAGTGACGCAGAATTAGGTCAGCGCATCAGAGTCACTACTAGTCACACTTATATCCAGCTGCGATCACCAGCGCTGTAGGCCTAAGTCTTGTTTGCAATTACCAATGTTTATTTTAACAAAGTGTTAATCCGAAGTGCTAATTTACATCCGCTGGCAATATTGTCGTTTTTATATCGATTCAATGTTGTCGGACATTGAATCGTTGTTAAAAAGGAGAACTAGGTTAGTTGACATCCGTGGGTAAAACACGTGTCTTCATAGTTGAGAACGCTGTGGGTTAGTGACTTCACACCCTCATTGGTGACATCATAACGGAATAAATGGCCAGGTTTTATGAAAGGCGGTATGCAGTTGAAACAATTTACTGAGCTGCGAGCAGTTAAAACAATTTAGGGTCGTTAGATGGTCCGGCAATACCGGATTACAATCCTGATGCGGCATTTAATGCGTGGTACAACGATTCTATTGCAGGACGTCGCCCAGACTTCAACAACGCTAAGTGATCATTTTAACATTGTTGCAAGTTTAATGCTATTTACTTGTGCTATCGTTATTGTATTTTGGCCTCCAAGCACGCAGATTTGGCCGCCAAGAAGGAGCTCTCGGTAGGCCACGATGGCTGCCGAAAAAAACAGGAGTTTTAAGGCCTGCATTGAAATTGAGAAACATTTGCAGAAGCCCTTCGATACGTTGCATTTTTAAGATTATGCATTTTTGAGATAATGTATTCAGACGTTGAATCAATGTACAAATAAACTGTTTGGCTAAATGGGTTCTTGGAACAAATCGAAGGGCTTCTGTGAATGTTTCCCAGTTTCAACGTATCCTAGTCAGCAAAGTTCTCTTTTCTACACGATGTCAACGTTTAGCGACATTAAAACGATGTAAAAACGGCAATTTCTGCTGGTTGGGATAACTAGGCTACGGTACCCGATAATTTCCTTTCAATCCAAGCTGTAGGCCACACATTTGTTGATCCAATCTAATCATTTTAATAACTATTCAAAAGTACTAACTTATAGCCATTAAACATGATTTTTTTTGTAACATTTTCTTTTTTTTATTTTCCCTTTATTTCTTACATTTTTCTGAAGGTGTTGCGACCGTGCCAAATTTCTTTCAACTCAATAACTTACTTCGATCACAAGCACGTTTTAACGTTCGCGTTTTGTCGCTTCTACCTTTTTCTACACCTTTGCTATGTTGACGTGAATTGTTTTTGATATCATAATCAAAAATAAAAACAACTCAACTGACATGACGCATTCAAGCACGTTTTAACGTTCGCGTTTTGTCGCTTCTACCTTTGCTATGTTGACGTGTATTGTTTTTGATATGATGGTCAGAAATAAAAACAACGATGACAACGTTTAACGATGTAAAAACGGCAATTATAATTAGGCTATGGTACCCGATAAATCCTTTTCAAAAATATAATTTCAAAAACTCGCCGAATAGGGCACTCGCCGAAAAAGGCTCTTGCCGAATAGGGAACTCGCCGAACCGGACTCGCCGAATAGTAGCAGACCCCAATAACAAAGTCTGGGGCTAATCTAAGCAGGGCAGCTAAAGTCAACAAGGCCAGCTGGCGACCTCACATACTAGTGACCAGACCATGTCTTCAATGCTTCGACTCTACATTCAGTATTGCATTGTATCTTTTATGCAAATCAAACAGACAAATTTCATCAAAAACAAGCATCAATTTGTTTGTACCTGGAGGAACACAGAATCCTGCATTGCTGGGGTTGGTGGTGATATTGGCAAACACCTCACCAGGGAGATGGAACCTCAATGTCTTGATGCCGCGAACATTGGTGTGGTTCTCAAACACCAAATACATTGATCTAAAAATGCAATGAAACTATCTTTTATGATATCAATGAAATACAAACAAGTTAATCATCAAATACCAGCATGCTTTGACCACTTTGCTGATGATATAAACAAGCGACAGTCTGATTAAAGGTTAAAGCAAAAAAAAAATGGTTAAGAATCTGAGATCTAACAGATGCCTCTACATAGTAGATTTCTGAGAAATAACAATAAGTTCACTTAAATTCTTTCATGTTCCATGTTTATCCGCCCCGATAGCTCAATTGGTTAGCGCGTCACTTCTGGAACGAAGAAGCTTCAAGATCAAGCGGCGCTGGTTCGACTCTCGGGGTGTGCGCTTGAGCAACGCATGTTTAGGACTGCTCTCCATTCAGCGGCATCTAATGGATGGAATAGTTCCCCAGCAACAAGACTTCAACAATCGGAAACTTCACTCTGTCAATCTCGGTGACCGGGCCTGCGTCAGTGATTCAAAGCCTATACAAGTATGCGAAACTGCCAGGATTAAGCTGCAAGAAGCTTTCCCAGTCCGAGGATAAAGATTCAATCAATCAATCAATCATGTTGTCTTCACACAACAGAACCAGTTTTAAGAAAAACACACCTTTAAACATTCGCTTTGCTCGCTCAATCATATTTCATAAACCTAACCAGTTGCACAAAGCACTTGTGCTTTTAGAAGAGAGTTTCGATTATAAAGAGAGTTTTTAGTATGCCCGTCAATAACTTCAAACACAATACCGGTACATCTTTTCGATAGACACATTGTCCTTCCAACTGGTTAACTGCTTAGGCGTTTAACTAACCGATTAAACGATTATTTCTTATCCCCGGTACTATTTAACATCTACATTAGTGACATGCCAGAGACTATGTCACTAGGGTGTAACACTCCGACCAACTTACTTGTTGGCTAGTTATTGTGGTTTGCAAAATGACCTAACTTGATCAATGGAAAAAAAATTTTGGAAAAAAAATATTGTTTAAGCAGGCCACACTCCCCGTTTTTGTCGCGAAATCCCCATTACCCCACAATTTGCTATATCTCGTATCCTGGTGGAGATAGAAAGCTGCTTTTGTCACCAAAAGATGCAGAATACCAAAGTTTCTATCCGACTTATGAACATGCTATAGCCCTAAAACCTTTACTTCTTTCTATAATTGAGAAAAACTGTTTTGAGAGTAAAATCTGTCATTTTTGAAACAAAATGCTTGTATTTCAGATCTTGGCTTGCATGATTGTCATTCAGTCATAAAAAACATAACCTTTAAATCAAACTTGTAAGCTGTATAAGAACAGTGATGTTTTATTCAATAATGAGGCAGGAAACAATCAACACAAAACTATACATAACATGCTAGACCAGTGGTTCTCAACCGGGGGTCCACGGACCCCAAGAGGCCGTGAAGCGATTTCAGGGGGTCCGTGAAAGTTTCCGAGTTTTCAGCATGATTGATAAATTACGAAATTTAAAAATTGTTTGTGCTTTGTTTATGTATTAGCTTACAGTGATTCTCAAACTGTAAGTTGCAACCCACTGGTGCGTTGTTTAAAATTGCAAAGAACATTGCACAAAGGTTTGATTTTTTAACTAAAAAATATCATATATATAAATGACTTAAACCTTTTAATAAGCAATGTTGGCTATGTTCAACTTAATTCTTTTGAGACAGCAGATTGTTGATCAATGATTAACTTGGAAATGCAACTCACAGATTTTGCAATGACTGTGATTATAACGAATTAATATTGATTACAAATGAAAAAAGAGAGAAATTCTTTGTAACTATCACAAGTATTCTATTAACCTTTGATAAAATTTATAGAAAAACATCCTCAGCATATAGATTACTGATGTTTGATCCTGTGTGCCAACAAATTATAGCTCATAAGTCATAACATAATTTCATCAATCGTCAAGTGCATTGCGAATTCAGCAAATTCTTCTCAGTGTGTTCCTTCGAAACTTATATAACATATCATTCCATAAGGAGACGCGATATACCAAAATTTCAAATAGAAATTTTTAGGGGTCTGCGACCGCTTCGAAGGCACCAAAAGGGGTCCCACCAAGACAAAAAGGTTGAGAACCACTGTGCTAGACAAAGTACATTGTCCTGTTAATTTCTCATTGCGAATAGTATGCATTGTTAATGTAACTCTTTGTCTTTATGTCAACATCACTTGTGTCACGAATCTTTTTGCTATTAATTGTTTCCTTCACGTGGCCTATCATTCGATCACAAGAAGTATTGTTGTTTCGAAACACTTCCTAATCATCCTTACTCCCTGCTGTCAGATATAGTGAAAATGCAGAAGTTGCATCCATAAATGCTGCCAGCGGACGGTTTGACCACAACAGAGCTTTGGTGTCTGCTTTTTTTGCTGTTGAAATCCTAGATACATCAATGTTGGCATGCAGTGCACCCAGCGCAGCTGTCTTTGGGTTCAGCCATTTCTCACTGTGGTCAATGAAGCATTTCTTCGCTGGGTCAGAAGCATTACATGCTTTCATGAAGCTTCTCATTTTTAAGACAACTGATGAGCCTTGTACGACACTGGGATGCAAGTCTTTTGTCTGTTGATTTACAAACATTAGAACTCACAAGGTGTGATGATGTTGAAGCAATTTCCTCTTCACTGCCACTCATACACTCAAATTCACTGGATGATGACCTTGGCATTTCCTCTTCAAAAGATGTCTCTAATTCATCACTGTCACTAGTAAGATCAAACTCATCACTAGCGTGTTTATGGCAAGTTCTGAGAGTTCTGTTTTGTATTTGCTTCAAATGTATTTGCTTCAGACAGCCACATCAACACTACCAATCACCATGTTACGTTCTGAGCGCTGATCTAAAATAAGTCTTAGCTCTTTTGGATGAACTCTTGAAGACATTGGACAAGAGCAAATAACCTTTGTTCTCCAATGGTCTGTGCAGGGGCGAAATGGCCTGTTTCGGCTAGTCCGATTCAGCTAGTTCCCTATTTGGCTACAGTCCGATTCGGCTAGTCTAGTATATACATTTAAGTAATGCTGAAAGAGTTTCTATCACAGACATATTGCTGAGTATATTTTGATGTGATATTTAACACCAGCAGTTTTAAAACCTGAGGTAATTACTTAACCAGCTTAAAAGCATTATTTTGGTGACCTGGGGAAAATTCATTATTCGACTTCTTACACCTTTGTAATCAATTTTGAGATAAACATCATAAAATTTTGTATACCAGTGCTGTATATTGGTGAAGGACACTTGTAAAATTATACTGATTCAATTCTGTGAAAAAGATCGAGAACAACAATACTGTCTTCTGTTCTATGACTGTACTAGTTACACAGTTGTTGAACAAAGACGGTTATTTTTCTTAAATGTATTAACAAAAGAAAAATGATCGAATTGCAATTTCTGCAACAAAATACACAACGTAAGATTGTTAAACTCAACACTAGAACTAGAACAAAAGAAGCTGTTGTTCGCTAGCCTGCCAGAATGAAATGATACGAATAGAACAGAGTACTGCCTCGCGGAGTACACGTGACAAAAGGAGTGCAAAAGTAATCAAGGAAGCATGCTAACTGCAGGCATTTGTGCATCCCCCCCAGCTCGTAAGGCGAAACTGAAGACTTACGAGCTCGAACCCTTGATTACCCATTGACCAGAGGATGCGTCTAAATCCAATGCCGGCCGTCGGGACCGCGTAGAACGGCGCAAAACAGGCGATTTTTCAATATGAGGGACTCCACTTGTGGGTTCGGTTGGTTCCACTGAATCGAAAGGTAGCGGCTGCTTTGGAGGTTCAGGTGAGTGCTGTGGCTCACAAAGCTTCAGGCTTGAGGCTGGTGTGGGGCAGGAGAGTGCAGGCGGACTGTGATCTGCATCGAGAGGCAACATCGGTGATTCTCCAATTTCTGGGCTAGGGCCTATCTCGAGATGCGGAGGGTGGGGAGGGCAGTAGTCCGTTTCAGGAGGCTGGGCAAATAAAGATGATGGGAGGCTCTGTGGGTGAGCATTGATGTTTGGTTGAGGAGGGATGGGATCGGCACATGCTTTAGTATGTGGAATTACTCGCAAGAAACGTCGATTCCGTTTTGTGATTCTGCCCGACCCATCAACTTTCACTACATATTTGTCATGCGGCAACGTTTCGACAACCATTCCCACTTTGTCCCATTTTCGAGGATATTTACCGTTTTGGTTTTGGATAAATACGCGGTTTCCACATTGTAAAGTACGTAAAGGACGAGTATGCTGAGACAGCGCCTTATCGGTTCGACCAGCTCGCAGGCGAAGGGCGTCTTCCTTTGCCTTCCATGTATCCCGCCATGTACGACGAATGTGACGATTGGAGAACTTGACTAGGCGATTTACAAAACCGAATGCGTCGCGCAGAGGGTGACCGAACACGATCTCTGCTGGAGAGATATCACAGTCAGGATCAGGTGTGTTACGCAACTGTAACAATGCACGTAAGAAGGAATCGTTGTTCAGGTCTCCGTTTGGGCTCACATTAGTCATGAGCAAGCGTTTGACAGTTTTGACAGCCACCTCAGCTCGACCATTAGATTGAGGGAAGTAAGATGACGATATGCGGTGCTGCACACCCCAATTTTTAAGAAAGAGTTCAGTAACGGTAGCAGTAAATTCGGGACCCCCATCTGTAGATATTTCCTCAGGAACACCAAACGTGGCAAAGTACGAGCGCAAAAGTTGAGTCAAAGCAGCTGCTCCTGCGGCACTCGATCCTGATGGCGTGGCAAATACATCCGACCACCCCGAGAATCTGTCCCCAATGACCAAAAAGTGACGGCCCCCATAGTCAAAATAATCTGCAAAAATTTTCTCAAATGGTGTAGCTGGGGGATCACATGGCGTCGAGGGAGGAGCTGCTTGAGATGGAGCATTACGATTACATGATGTACACGAATCATGAATAGCATGGATATCATTAGTCATACCGGGCCAAAATACTATAGCACGTGCCCGGCGTTCCATGGCAGACACACCTTGATGACCAGCATGCAACGTTGAGAGTACTCTAGGCCTAAGCGATGGTGGTACAACAATACGATCATGATATAGAATAACGTCGTCTTCAACAAAGAACCCGTCACGATAGGGGAGATATGGGCGAATGTCGCCGGTGTTGGGAAAGGTGAATCCCGTTTCAATAGCTACCATTAACTTGCTAAGGTTTGGATTGGCGGCTGTTTCCCGAACGATTTCAGACCATTGCAAGCAAAAGGTATGGGCGGCATCTGCCTGTATGGTAGTAACATCATCTTTACCGAATGGTCTGAATGACTAGCGTGGAAGCTACACCGTTATGGTTGGCGAATCGCAGCTGCTCGCTGTACTAGTGAGTGCTCAGCCTTGTGCTGATAGCCGGGAAGAACGCCCCTTTCTTCACAATGTCCTCTGGTTGGCGAATCGCAGCTGCTCGCTGTACTAGTGAGTGCTCAGCCTTGTGCTGATAGCCGGGAAGAACGCCCCTTTCTTCACTTTCTTTGTTTCCACAAAGATAACAGTTAAACTGACTGGTAAAGCGGTGGTCGAATAAATTTGTGGCAGAATACGGTGCGATACTGATGAGCCCAGCCTCATGGGCGAAACACGTGTCTTTCGCTGTCAATTCTTGCTACAAATCGGCTGCCGAGAAACATATTGTTGATTGGATGGTCTGAATGGCTAGCGTGGAAGCTACACCGTTATGGTTGGCGAATCGCAGCTGCTCGCTGTACTAGTGAGTGCTCAGCCTTGTGCTGATAGCCGGGAAGAACGCCCCTTTCTTCACAAGTCTGACGACGTTGATTTCTGGTTCGATAAGATTGTGCGCCATTTCTTGCTTGATCTGATGTTCCCCTAAAGTTGGGAACTTCGGGGATAGGGCACCTAAATGCAATAGTGTGTCATGAGATAAGTATAACTTGTCAACGTCTTGACTGATGTAAATCATGCTCCGACATTCAACATTGCAGCCGTGCGCTGTACCCCGAATGATGGCACGAAATGCTCCTGTAATGGAAATAGTAGAGCGATTTGCAGCTATTAGGTTTGGTGCGGGTACAAGGGTCTCTTGTCCAAAGCCGGATTGCACAAAGTTCTTCAGTGACCACACATTTATTTGGGCACCAGTATCTGCGATGGCTGTTGCTTGTGCTATCACGCTAGTGTAACTGCCATGATGACATGAGTCATCCATAGATATGTTTACCCGAACTGTGGGATGTTCTCGCATGCGGGATGGTGTCCAATGCCCTTTTTGGAATGTGTGGTGAGGACCACGAATTGTTGAGCACATTGGGTCTTGGGCTACGATGTCAGTTTGTGTTGAGGCAAATGTGCCTATTTGAGGTACAGTAGGTGCTGCACAGAGTGCTCCGACTGATGCATCTTTAGGAGGAGCGCCCCATTTGTTTTTATGACGAGATGACCAAAAGCATTCGAGACAAAGGGAATAAGGCGTAGTGTTCCAACCTCTGGGGCCTTCTCTGTAACGATTGAATAATCTATTGCATTTAGGGCAGTGAGTTTGTTTTGACCAATTGGGAGAGGAGGGTGCTGCCTGGATGTGTCCACGGTCTCTTGGAATAGGGCTTTGGCTTTTCTTGCGCTTGAAAGTCGACACTGCCGAAATGCCATGAGATGGTACCGCATTGCGAGCCATTTCTTTATTCTCGACAAGGGCGATGATATCGTTAATGGGAATCGACAATACTTTGTCCATTCCCATCATGTCGCGGCGAATCTCATTGTCAAAAATTCCACTGAGTAGTGTGTCTCGGATCATGTGATCTGTATAACTGACTGTCAGGCCGCAAGAACATTTAGTAGTGAATGCACATATATCCGCTTTTCCTCGAGCACGAGCTGCAAAAGCGCGAAATTTTTCATCACGCATTTGGTGCATAGCCATAAACTCTGTCCGTAACACCCCTGTGGCGACAGGTATAACGGCCAGTTGTCGCATTGCAAGCAAAAGGTCATCTACAGGTTCACTCACTGTTTCAGCGTCAGCTTGGAGAAGGCTGTCCCCTAGGGCTTGACCGGTACATTGGAATAACTGGGCTGAAGCTGCTTCATCAGAAATTCTGCAACCTTCTTTGAAAGCCTTCCATCTTCTGGTGAACACGTTCCATTCTTCCGGAGAAACTCCAATGTCTACAGTAGGTTGAATAAGCTTCGGACCAAGGTTTACGGGCGCTGGAACGTTGCGCGTCGTAGCAGCATGACTGTACGTGTGACTTTGCAGCACCACACAAGCAACCGCTTCGGGCACGTCGGCTGTTTCAAAATTACAGTTGGGAAAGGCGCATGTTATCACCACCATTCCACAAATTTCTTTAGATTAACCTTATCCTATTGCGATTCGATCATGAACAAAGACGGTTATTTTTCTTAAATGTATTAACAAAAGAAAAATGATCGAATCGCAATTTCTGCAACAAAATACACAACGTAAGATTGTTAAACTCAACACTAGAACTAGAACAAAAGAAGCTGTTGTTCGCTAGCCTGCCAGAATGAAATGATACGAATAGAACAGAGTACTGCCTCGCGGAGTACACGTGACAAAAGGAGTGCAAAAGTAATCAAGGAAGCATGCTAACTGCAGGCATTTGTGCAGTTGTGAGTTTGAATAAAGGCTATCTGTAATGGCTGAATGACATTCATCTCAGCCATGACCTGAAATACAAGCATTTGGTTACGAAAGATGCAAATTTTACTGTCAAAAACAGTTTTTCTCAATTATAGAAAAAACTAAAGGGTTTAGGGCTATGGTACATTCATAAGTTGGATATAAACTTTTGTATTCTGCATCTTTTGGTGGCAAAATTAGCTCTCTACCTCCATCGTGGGATGAAATATAGCAAATAGTGGGGTTATTGGGGTTTCGCCACAAAAATGGGGAGCGTGGCCTGCTTATATGATTTTTTTTTTCAAAAATTTTTTCCCCCTTGATCAAGTTAGGTAATTCTGCAAACCACAAAAACTAGCCAGTAGCAATTTATAAAAAAAGTGTGTAAAGTGTTACACCCTACTATGTCACGCCAGTACGCTATGCTGATGAACTGCCACTACTCCATTCTGACAAGTACTGGCATGTGGTAGAGGAAGCACTTACAGATGACATGGCCCAAATCGCAGACTACCTGAAGCTGTGGATGCTGAAACTGAGCCTGGCAAAGACCACCGTCAAACCTTTTCACCTTTGCAACATGGAATCTATGTGCCAATTGTCAGTCTCTCTCAACGGAAACCCACTCCTACACAACCCGTGTCCCACTTACTGAAGCGAAGCCCTCCATGCTAAGCTATCAGCAAGCAACAACTTGCTGAGATGCCTAGCTGGGACATCCTGGGGTGCTAGTACATCCACACTCCGTGCAAGTTCACTTGCACTTGTATACAGCACCTCCAAATATGCTTCCCCCACTTGGTGCCGCCGGAATGGCTCGTTTCGGTGAGTCCGATTCGGTGAGTCCACTTCGGTGAGTCCGATCCCTTAACAGGGGATTTTTTCAATTTTTTTTAAAACTATCGGGTACCGTAGCCTAACTATCATTGCCGTTTTAGGGTTAGGGGTTAGGAACTCACCGAATAGTAGCAGACCCTGGTGCCGCAGCGTACACACTTGCAAAATTGACACTGCCCTCAACACCACCATAAAAATAATCACTGGTTGCCTGCTTCCAACCCCAACTGACTTTCTGCCGGTACCATCAGGCATCGCCCCAGGTAGACATTGTAGGGAAAACCACGTACGCAGTCTGGTCTAGAAGCTATGTCAAGGGATGACCATTGACCACCTCCTTAACCAGATTGTCCTAAACTCGCAATCCCAAAAGCCCCAGCGCTTGAAATCTCGACGCCCGTTTTCCCGACATGCTGCAGCTATCTGTAATCCAACTTCCACATTTCCGAAGTTTGGAACAGTGAATGGAGAGAAGTTGCGAGACCAACCCAATTCACAGTCCTTCCCAATACCAACACTCCACCTGGAGCGGAACAACCCCGGAAGGAATGGGTGAAGCTCAATCGCCTGCGGACTGGAGTGGGCCGTTTCAACAGTAACATGTTCCAATGGGTCTCGCCGATTCACCATCTTGTACGTGTGGCTCAGATTTTCAAACTGCACACCACACTATCTACCATTATCCTGTATATCGACCCCAGGATAAATATGAGGACCTCACAACACTCGATGAACACACAATCCATTGGCTGCTGCGCCTGGATGTAACAACATGATCTGTGGTGGCCTCAAACGCAAGAAGAAAACTAACCTATGTCAGTGTTAGTAGAGATACAAGGTAAAGTGCACTTGTGCATCCCACGAGGCTTATAAGGGCAATTGCAGACACCTTTAGATTAAAAATTTTAATGAAAGACTGTGACCTACAACATTATGCAAGACCAGGCTATACAAATTTCATACAAAAATAGGTGATAGAAATCTTTCTGTCATAACTAGGGCTGTGGAGTGGGCGAAAATTATATGACTCCGACTCCTTGATTTATACCTGGCAGACTTTAACTTCAGTGATGCCAATTTTTGAGTTTGCCAAAATCCTTCTGACTCCAGGACTCCACAGCCCTGGTCATAACTTCAACTCGTTTACTACACAAATCTAGTTTTAATTTGATGAATTTTGTCAAATGCAAAAAGTTACCCATCAGACCTCCTGCCAATCAGTTTGCTTTTTAGGATGATATACCACTTTTCACATTTTCTATTATCTTTTAAAATTTTTGTCTCTATGAAATTGCGGTGTCCTCCTAACAGTTTACTAGAATCTAGAATCCGATGTCAAAGCGACTGTTTTAAGAATGAGGTGTCACTATTTAAGCAATATGCCTTCATGTGAAAAATGATGCCCCTATCTGTATCTGGTTGAGAAAGATATATTCTTGTTGCACAATATTGATTTCATTTGCTGAAAAACGGCTTTTGCTTGAGCAATACGTATATTAAACTTCTTAGGCTATCATTTTTTACTTCCCAGCTTATTGTTGACTCAAGATTTCGAAATTTTTTTACTTGCTTTGTAGTTATTCCTTTCATTTTTATTTGACAACTGGAGTTTCACTGTCGTTTTTTTTTTGAGTTACGGTCTTGAAAAACTATAAAAGGTATATCACAAGAAAAAAAGTGAAACAGCACTGATATGAACATCTTACAGTGGTAGCAAAAAACTGAATAATGTTCAAATAATTCTTACAGTATTTCAATAACAACTAAGAGATGGTGGATTGGTGGCATACACCCAAAACAACGTTACAACATAGTTTGACAAATAGCTTGCTTACATAAACTTGTGGAAAACTTTGCCTCCCTTACACATTGACAGAGCTATTTCAGCATTTAAACTACATGTACACCATTTTATTGAAACGTTGGTGGATGGTATTATAAGCGAGATACAAAACTCGGTGCATGGGTCGATTGGGTTGTTCATATATTTCTTGCCAAATTAAAGCAATAGTTTGTAGAACTGAGCTAATGCTTCACAATTAAAAGTGCGTCAAATAGGCCTCACCTGCACACATCAGTCGTGTAAATGTACAACCTCTCCATGGTGTCAACTTTAGGTGGCATAAATACTCCATCTGTAATTTAAACCATGGTGAATGGGTAACGCTGAATGATGATAAAAATGTGTAACAGCGCAAACAACATCTGTTTCAATTGTTGCTTGTTTAGTGCATAAACTTTCTTGCAATAGCTAGTCTCACTCTCACCAGTATAGACAAATTCTTTTAGCGACATAAGATTGGATCAAACGTTTGTATAAAGATTGCTTTTGGTTCAGTTCAATTTATTGTTTTGCTGGCGATAAACAAACAAAAAGTACACACAAATTGAGTGTCTATCAGCACAACAGGATGGTAACAAAAGACCTGTAAGGTCATCTATGTCAGCTGCCACCCTAGCCTGTTGCAGGTAACACAGTAATAAAAAACAAACAAATAAAAAAAAACGGAAATATGAACACCAATACAGAAAAAATAAAAAATAGTAAAATATCAACATTAAAGCAAATATGAATTAATTACCATATTGACCATCTTGAATTTCTCAAATTGCTCAAAGGTGACAACATGTCATTAAGCAGTTACTGAAAATAGAGACCCTTGGCTACCAAAATCAACAGTAAAAAAACTTAATACAACAAAGCAAGGTTAAGGGGAAAATGGCATTTCGCTCCCAGACTATAAGGCAATTAACTTGTTTTGAAACAGGGAAAAACTTTTGGTGGAATGGCGCTATACAACACCTACAAGGAGGCTTTTTGAGTTTTTTTGCTTAACTTCAATCCACAAATTCTCACATTCAGGCACATCAATTTCAAGATCATTACCGTACGTGTTATAAATGTCATAGTGTTTTTTATATACAGCGCTTCTAGACCGTTTAATTTTTCGGAAATTTTTTTTTTATTTGTGCACACCCTTTCAATCTTTGCATTTGCCCGTAAAAACCTTCCTGGCAAAATTTTGGGTGAATCCACCAACATTTAGTGACCTCTCACAGTGTTTTCATGTTCTCACAATTGGGTCATTCCATATCAAAACAGTCAATATGAAGATATCTTGTATATGGTACCTCTCAGATTTTGCTGAAAAGTTGTCATACTATGCCTTAGGCTACAAAACGAAAGAATCCTAAATTTTAGATCACTATCTCAAATGGTTTTCCCATGGCGGCCATTTGAATTTCGGGCACTACCCTCATCTTTGACTTGGGGGGTAGTGAATAGCAATTTCAGCCATTTTCAGAGCCCCATAACTTTTATTGTAATTGTGGTAGAAGACTAAAAATTGCTGTGCTAGTTCATTATAAACTATACTACACAATTCAATAGCAAAAAACAACATCTCTTGAGGCATAAGTGTTAGGTGGGTCATCAAAATACTGTTTTTTTGCCTCGTATAAGTGTTTTTTTCAATTTTCAAATGCTTCTACCACCCAAACCAATCATAATATTTCTCTAAAACTTAATTATTTGTAATGTTTGGAAACTTTTCTTCTGCCAACTAGAATTTGGGAGTTGCGGTGCCATTAACAGAGATGTTATGGGGGTCTGAAAACCCTATCAGGCAGAAATGGCCCTTTTTTACCCCTATGTTTAGAGCCCCAAATGACCGTGTTGGCATTTTATGGTCATGCTGAAATTTATACCAGACAAACACATACATTTATTCTTTCCTTTCAGGAAATAAAATCTTTGGTTATCAAACTCCTTCACTATAAATTTTATGTCTTTAAAATGTAACATTTTGGTAATTTTTAACAAAAAATCTCAAGTCCGTAATGTAGGTCAGAGAAAATTCAACAATAAGTTATTATGAAAACAATGAAAATAAGTAGTTTCAATGCTTAGTGATCATAAACATTGGAATGCTGACACTGTATTTATGTTCAAAATGATGCTTTCACCCCTTCTCACCCATGAAAAAGTACCCACCAAAGTTCAGACCCACATAACATCTCTGTTAATGAAACCACAACTCTCAAATTCAAGTTGGCAGAAGAAAAGTTTTCAAATGTTACAAATAATTGAGTTTTAGAGAAATATTTTGATTGGTTTGGGTTGTAGAAGCATTTGAAAATTGAAAAAACACTTATACAGGGCAATTAAACAGTATTTTGATGACCCACCTAACACTTATGCCTCAAGAGATGTTGTTTGTTACTATTGAATTGTGTAGTATAGTTTATAATGAACTAGCACAGCAATTTTTAGTCTTCTACCACAATTACAATAAAAGTTATGGGGCTCTGAAAATGGCTGAAATTGCTATTCACTACCCCCCAAGTCAAAAATGAGGGTAGGGCCCGAAATTCAAATGGCCGCCATGGGAAAACCATTTGAGATATTGATCTAAAACTTAGGATTCTTTCATTTGGTAGCCTAAGGCATAGTATGACAACTTTTCAGCAAAATCTGAGAGGTACCATATACAAGATATCTTCATATTGGCCGTTTGATATGGAATGACCCAATTATGATAACGGGTCATTCCATGTCAAGTGATCCAGAAAAATGGGATTTTGTAACCCACCCTCTCAGATTTTAATGAAAATTCACACACTGATAAAACTTTTCTTCCTGATTTCAAAAAACTAATTTTTTTTTAAATCGGTCAACTAAAACAAAAGTTACGTCCACTTAAAGTTGACTGCTTTTTGTGATCGCTGAAGCGTAAAATCCATTTCGCTTTCACAAGTTTAACTGTAGGAAGATATTTCTCAGCTCGTAAGAAATTGTACTGATTGATATTTTCAGGTATTGTACGACATATACTTCTTAAGCCATATCACTCAAAACTAAAGCTCTTGACCATCACCTTTGACCTTTAACCTCATGTTTATGCGTAGCCCCAATTGTGCTCAATCATGCAGAACATAATTTTTGATCATAAATAACTCATGGTGCTCACTAGTTACAATCACATGCAATGCATCATTTTAAAGGTATTTTCAAGGAGAATTAATATCAGAAATAAAAGTAATGGCTTATTGAGTATTTCACCTCACAAAGTGAAAACAAAAGCTTGTGTCTGAAAATCACTACAACATTGCAAGTGTGCTATGCCAAGTTCCCCTAATGATGTTTTGTATATTTATAAGTTAAAATAGGCTCATTAAATATTTAATTGAAGAAGATTGTAGCAAACAATGCAAACCTATTTTTCCACAACAAAACTAACACATCAAAAATACCATACAACAATACACTGAATAATAACATAAGAGTTTACAAATGGTTATCTAAGGGTTGGAATCTGGTAATTGGACATTGAAATAACAATTAAATATAATAAAGATTAAGAAATATCCCACAAATCCCACAAAAGCGACCAAGCTTGTGGCTGTGTGGGGGAGGCCATGGCTTGACCACTAAACAACTTGGAATAGCTCTTCCTCAATGACTTTGAGGGAGAGGAGCCAACAACAAGATTGTGCCAAAAATTTATGTTTTTAAACTAATATGGGTCCTGCTACTTAATCATTTTAAGCTATAGATCCATTTGAGCAACAATGATAAATTCTAAATTCCAGAACAACATTTTGTCACTTCGGGTACATACTCTTTCTTGGCCTATTTTTCCACAACAAAACTAACACATCAAAAATACCATACAACAATACACTGAATAATAACATAAGAGTTCACAAATGGTTATCTAAGGGTTGGAATCGGGTAATTGGACAGCGAAATAACAATTAAATATAATAAAGATTAAGAAATATGGAAAGAGACTTAGTCAGAACATCTAGCAATAATGCAGGCATTATATATGAAGACACATACTGCACATATGCATATAAGTTGCATGTGTGCATACATACACTACCTGCCACTGATGGTCCGCCATATACATACATATGATGTAACTGACTAGTTTGCTGAACTATTCAGTATTTCGCTCTGATTATATCATTGAGCACTCTGAATCTACCGTATTGGCAATCATACCAGATATATATTATATAATATATACATCATAAAGTGAAACAGATCACATTTTTAGATTCATATTTTATTAAGTTCTCTACTATTGGTTTCGCCCTTAGGGGCTCATCAGAAGAAATGCTAAAAGAAGGAGAACTTAATTATATAAATATGAATCTATAATGTGATCGGATCCACTTTGTGATATTATGCTCTGACTCTGGTCATCGAGCACTCCATATATTTGTTGAGGCAAGATTCACCATGATATATATAATTGTATATGTTCAGCGGTGAATCTTGCTCATACACGTATATACTGAAATACCACAAAATACCAAAGTACATATACCATAGTCTTATAGTCTACCCCACACATATAAATCAAACAATGAAAATTAACTGATTATTCAGGCCTTGAAACATCCGGCGGTCATGGCGGACAGGACCTTCGGAATGACCTCGAATGTCTGCCGAAGCCGACTCATTGGTCGGTCACAAATATTCACGCTTAACCTGCTCCAGTATACTTCAGGGTCAGTTAATTAAGCCATCAACCATTGCAGAGCTATTCTGTTGTAAAAATTCTTCTTCTACAAACACGACCACACAATACTGTAGTGCGATTTTGTGTAAAATGTACATGCAAAAAATATGTCCGGTTGAGATATTAAATGTCCGCTGAAAGGGCCAGTCCGGTAGGACATGCTTGACCGCCGGAAAAAAGTACAAATTTTGAGGCCTGTTATTTGATACAAGTATCTAACTAATACAACGATACTAGAATTGATACAGAATATTCTAGACTAGATTGTGACTCAAATTAGTACATATCAGTTTTTGATTAAGTCTTTGAAGCTGTCTAACCTCAAGGCACACACATTGTTTTTTAGCAAACAACACATCTTGCCTCAACAAATATATGAGAGTGCTCGATGACCAGAGTCAGAGCATATTATCACAAAGTGGATCCGATAACATTATAGATTCATATTTATATAATTAATTCACAGTGTAGATTCAAACAATCTGTTATAGCCTGCTGCAGCGGGTTCTTTTTGGCAATATCCAATTACACTAGCTTTCGGAACACAGTTCCCTAGTCATGTGCTATGACGAATGGTGTTGAAGTCAGTGAGTGGTTCTTTGAGTCTTGAAGTCAGTGAGCTAAACCAAAGAGCCACTTTAAAGAAAGAAAAAACCACTCACTGACTTCAACACCATTCGTCATTGCACATGACTAGGGAACTGTGTTCCGAAAGCTA
Source organism: Aplidium turbinatum (assembly GCF_918807975.1). Taxonomy (NCBI): domain Eukaryota; kingdom Metazoa; phylum Chordata; class Ascidiacea; order Aplousobranchia; family Polyclinidae; genus Aplidium; species Aplidium turbinatum. The sequence continues at coordinate 1,488,866 of NC_137486.1, forward strand.
GTGTAATTTGATATTGCCAAAAAGAACCCGCAGCATCAGGCTATAACAGATCGTTTGAATCTACACTGTGAAGTAAGCAACAATCATGCTGCTAAAAGCGAAACTCATTCAATTATATAATTAAGTTCTCCTTCTTTTAGCATTTCTTCTGATGAGCCCCTATGGGCGAAACCAACAGTAGAGAACTTAATAAAATATGAATCTATAATGTGATCTGTTTCACTTCGTGATGTATATATTATGTAATATATATCTGGTATGATTGCCAATACGGTAGATTCAGAGTGCTCAATGATATAATCAGAGCGAAATACTGTATAGTTCAGCAAACCAGTCAGTTACATCATATGTATGTATATAGCGGACCATCAATGGCAGGTAGTGTATGTATGCACACATGCAACTTATATGCATATGTGCAGTATGTGTCTTCATGTATAATGCCTGCATTATTGCTAGATGTTCTGACTGAGTCTCTTTCCATATTTCTTAATCTTTATATATATTTAATTGTTATTTTAATGTCCAATTACCCGATTCCAACCCTTAGATAACCATTTGTGAACTCTTATGTTATTATTCAGTGTATTGTTGTATGGTATTTTTGATGTGTTAGTTTTGTTGTGGAAAAATAGGTCAAAAAAGAGTATGTACTCGAAGTGACAAAATGTTGTTCTGGTATTTAGAATTTATCATTGTTGCTCAGATGAATCTATGGCTTAAAATGTTTAAGTAGCAGGACCCATATTAGTTTAAAAACATAAATTTTTGGCACAATCTTGTTGTTGGCTCCTCTCCCTCAAAGTCATTAAGGAGGAGCTATTCCAAGTTGTTTAGTGGTCAAGCCATGGCCTCCCCCACACAGCCACAAGCTTGGTCGCTTTTGTGGGATTTGTCCATAGGGTGGTTGTGTCCAGGGTAGTTGGGAGCTTGGAGCATTCAAATGGGTGTCTTGGAGGTGTGGAGGGTGGTTTTGCATTGTTTGCTACAATCTTCTTCAATTAAATATTTAATGAGCCTATTTTAAATTATAAATATACAAAACATCATTAGGGGAACTTGGCATAGCACACTTGCAATTCAAAATAGTAGTGATTTTCAGACACAAGCTTTTGTTTTCACTTTGTGAGATGAACTACTCAATAAGCCATTAATTTTATTTCTGATATCAATTCTCCTTGAAAATACCTTTAAAATGATGCATTGCATGTGATTGTAACTAGTGAGCACCATGAGTTATTTATGATCAAAAATTATGTTCTGCATGATTGAGCACAATTGGGACTACGCATAAACATGAGGTTAAAGGTCAAAGGTGATGGTCAAGAGCTTTAGTTTTGAGGGATATGGCTTAAGAAGTATATGTCGTACAATACCTGAAAATATCAATCAGTACAATTTCTTACGAGCTGAGAAATATCTTCCTACAGTTAAACTTGTGAAAGCGAAATGGATTTTACGCTTCAGCGATCACAAAAAGCAGTCAACTTTAAGTGGACGTAACTTTTGTTTTAGTTGACCGATTTAAAAAAAAATTAGTTTTTTGAAATCAGGAAGAAAAGTTTTATCAGTGTGTGAATTTTCATTAAAATCTGAGAGGGTGGGTTACATGGTCTGGATCACTTGACATGGAATGACCCTAACATAAAAACACTGTGATAGGTCACTAAATGTTGGTGGATTCACCCAAAATTTTGCCAGGAAGGTTTTTACGGGCAAATGCAAAGATTAAAGAGGTGTGCACAAATAAAATAAAAAATTTCCGAAAAATTAAACGGTCTAAGCGCTACACCACCGGCTTTACTACAAGAGTCTATATGCAACATATTATAACCAGGCAAAGCATAATTGTACACTGAATTAGGGCCAATTTTGGTTTCTGATATTGCCAAAATGTCTGGAACATGATCAATTGTGTCAAAGAATTCTTCAATATTTGTTTTGTTCTTTCCTAGACTTCTCATGTTAAAATGGAACAAGAAAATACTGTTTTTGCTGTGGCTTTTTAAATTTTCCTTTCAATCCCTGTGGGAAAAATATTCACTATTTGAGGTTTTAACTGGTAATTTTAACTTGACGTTTTGTGGCAAAAATGTACTTTTGGATAATTTGTTACATTTAGACATGTTTTCAAGTACTTCAGTATTTACAGATCTAGTTAGCACTTTTCTATCAACATATAGAAGATTGTCCAACACAACATTATCCTCATTGCCAAAGGGTAAAGTTTTAATCATGCAGATGTTGCAGAAGCATATGTATTAATATTATTAGGGAGATTTTTGAATTGGGAAAGTGTCAAGTTAGAACACTTTAAATGAGTCCATTTATCACAAATATCACAACAAATTGAATTTTGGTTACTTTTGCAGTTTTTTTTGCAGTGTAAATAGGGAAATTTAATAGCCAATAGCCATTATACAAACATTGCTTTGGTACCATAGAAGGTTTTAACAGAAGTATAATTCCTACATCCCTGCAACATCTGCATGATCAGATATTTTGTTACGTCGTGATGTCTCATCTTTTTTGACAAAAATTTCTCCGTTATGAGTCCAAATGTATTTATATTTTAATTCACGCCTGGCCTGCAGGGTTTTGAAAAAGAGCTCTCTTTTTTTTGTAGTTAGGTTTTCATTGATATATAAAAATGCCATACTTTTCATTCCAAAGTTTTTAATTTTTGAGAACTGTTTTCTGCTAGCAAATACTTTGTTTTTAATGTCTGTTTGCAAATATGAAAATTATAACAGGTGGTCCATTTGATTTCTATGAAGGTAGTCAGTGTGATGTTGAAATATGATAATCCTGCACATCGATATTGATAAGTTTTAGTAAATTTTTTACAATAAGATTAGTCTCTTCCTCTTGTGTCGTTGGGATTCCATGAAACTCCAAGTTCTCACGGCGCCCATATTGTTCAAGGTCATTGACTGTCTTCCCATTTTGGCTAAGAACAGTTTGTAGTTCTTCAGATTTTTTGATAGTCGTGTGAAAAATTTCATTTTTCTCTTTGTACTTTTCTTCAGCCACTCTTGTTGTCTTTTTATCTTTTCAAATTCTGCACTTATAAACTACTGACTTTTTTTTTAGTTCTTCAATTTCATTGTTTTGGGTATTGAGTTGAAGCACTACTTCTTCTAATTTTTTTTTTTAAATTTCCATGCAATTTGACAATTCTCTTTTCAGCATTTGTTTGAAGTCTTTTTTCAGATTAAATTCCATGTCGATCATGAGCTTTTTGAATTCTTCTACCTTTGCCATTTCTAATTTATATTACCTTTGACATTTACAATTCACATTCACAAAAAAAAATCTACCTTATACCTTATTCAAATAGGCAGGTAGGGCACTTAAGACTAACCTTGATTACAAATAGAATTAGTGATGCCAGATGGAATGAGGAACGGCCTTTAGCAAGAATTGAAAACATTTCTAGTCTAATGTTCAAAGCACATTCTTCGTTATTTTATTGATGAATAACAAACTAGAAATAGAAAGTATCTTCATTATGTAGCAAGTGTTGTCCAATTGCAGAGTCACTAGATATGCTTTAGTCATTTACAGTTTTGCAAGCACAGTTTTGCACGTTTGATGTGATTGATTTCTTGTTGTATTGTTTCCTTCTTAGTTCTATTATTCTTTTCAGGACACGTTGTTTGATTCATTCCTCCAAGCGTTGGGAAGTGCGGCCCACGTACCGACTCTCACAGTAACACTTAAATTGGTGAATTACATTACTAAATTTTATGGTAGGCAAGATGAATTTGTTGCTTGAACGAAAAACTTCATGGTCCTGAAGAATATCCATGGTTTGACGCAAGGAAACATTGGTTGACGGTTTTAAAAATGGGATTTTCAGTTTCTCTGGAAACAGATCCCAGCCTGAGCATTTTTGTGAGCCGAATTGTGGTAAATCTGTAAGATGATCTTGGGTCTCTCATCATGCTCAGGCAAATGAGAATGAATTCAACATGCCATAGTCGGAATAGAGCCGCAACACGAATTGCAAATGTGGTGAGCCAGATTGTAATATGATGTTGGGCAGATCCTGTCATTGAAATAATCGTTTGGAGAGGTGTATCCTTCTTGTGAATTTTTGGGAGACTATACATGCAAGGACGTTGAGAACCAGTCGGCCGAATAGAATCATAAATTTGGCGTGGTACATTATTGGGTTTTTGAAGTTGCAGCAGGCGCCGTTGAATACGAGATTCAATTTTGGCAGTGTTGTCATTCTCAGCGATGAGGCCTAGTTTTTTAAATTTAGTGTCATTGAGGATGGATTCCATTTATACTGTTGTAGTCGTGTCTTTGTGCTTTAAACTTTATACAGGAAATGTTTTCAATTCTTGCTAAAGGCCGTTCCTCATTTCATCTCGCAGCACTAAAAGCAATCTTTATAAAAACTCTCGATGCAATCTTATGCCACCAAAAAATAAAGTGTTTATGCCTTAAAACTTCTTTGTTAATTTTGACTTTCCTCACATTACAACCACAACAATTTTTAATACAGTCAAATACTAGGATAAATGAAAAACTATGCATGAAGGCTTAAGCCTGGAACAGGCATTGTACACAAAAAAAAAGTGCACTCCGTAAACACAAACAAACAGACTGTCCCATGGAGCTCTAACTGTATATCCCGAAAGCCAGAACACAAATACTACTCACCTGTTCCATTTATCATATTTGCTTGTGGGGTTGACCAATAAGGCAAAGACCTGAAATTTATAGTAAAATTGTTAGTTTAATAAAAGTTTCATACAAGTTAACCAAAGTATATCTGATCCAAATTCTAATCAGAGTATCTCCCAAACTTTTCTTTACCCGCATACAACACATAAATAGCTCGTCTTTACCACTTTTCCCACGGGTATGGCGCAGGGTTCAGTGATATCTTTAGACAATGTTCCTCCACCATTGGGTCATGGCTCAAAAGTGAGCCACAGTTTGATTTGGATGGGTTACCGATTACAGGAATGTACATGGTTAAATTTTTATTTATGTCCTTTTATTTCTTTGCTTTCCTTTTCTGCCGTTGCTATAAAAACGTGCATGGAGAAATATGACATAAAAGCTAAACAAAATGTTATTGTTTAACAACTTAAAATTGTCGGGTGCCCTAAAACTCGGGAAAATATGATAAATGGCCCTAATTCCATATAACTTACTGTGTCCGATGGCTAGCAAATCATTCACACACATTCATTTTTTTTTTGTAAATCACTATAAAACTATTTACTCGATGCTTTTTGCTTTTCATTGCTTTTTACCTTGTTCTGCTACATTTTGTGAATGTTTGAATGTTACAATTGTTACATGCCGGTGCTTAGCTTCCTGTAAAATCAGTAAACTGTTGGAGCATAAATAAAACACTTTTTTATTGTTTGTCCTAATTGATGTTTTTTAAGATAAAGTGGTAGAAGCGTTTATCAACATATGGTAGAGCTGCATAGCTAAGCTTAAAAGGAATTGGTCTCATGTGCCAAATATTCTAACTTCTATTTTTCGTTTTTAGTTTGAAAAAATTGGGGTCACTAAAGTTTCGCTTTTAATTTGGTATCTGGTTACTACAAAAAGATTGAGAAACACTGTATTAAGGAGCATGATTTTTCAGTAATCTCGACGATGTTGGGTAGTGGTCACTGGTCACTACCTCAATTGTTACAGTTTTTGCAACATTTTCAGGCGAACAAAAGGACGCAAAACGTTTGCAAAAGATCAAACTACTTCTGGCCTTTGTTCAAAAACTAGTTCAATTCATTAAAATGCATGCAGTGGACGAAGTTACCCTCTGAACTTAAATCGTTGGATAAAGTTTAGACAAGCTCAAATTTCACATGAACAAAGGTTACTTGAGTAACGACGTCTTCCGCTCTTCTACACCCTTATGGTGGCACTAAAGAAAAAGCATAAACACACTTTCTTTACTTACTTCTCCCCGTTCCACCTGTGCAAGAGGTTGGTGTTGCTAATGTTTCCTCTACCAGTGTCAGCCAAGTACAGACCGTCATCAGAGTTGTTAAACTGCAATAAAAAAACCCTTCTTTATCATTCCACATCCTTGCAACCGCACAATCTGGGTGACAAAATACACATTAGAACATGAAATTAGCAGTAGGCAACATCAATCTACTACATGTCTGAATTTTAATCCAAGGGTTGATGTTCATTGCAGTTTTGTATACTGAATGTCCACTAAATAATTCGCTTTGCCACACCATTACAAATGTCTTTGCAACACAAAAACGATGTTCGCATTTCCGAAAGGTAATGTTGTGGTTGTAATATTGTAATATTATTTATTTGTACTGACCCCTAGAAACAATCCGAAGTCGGCTGGGATGTCTTTGTGAATGATCTTTAGTAAGGAGTGGAGAAGCTCAAAAACGGGGTCGGGATAACCGAACAGCCACTCTTGGACAGTGTGCTTAACAAACAAGTCCGCATCATCAAGAAGGTACAAAACAAGACCAAGCCATGAAGTAGGCACCCATTCAGGGAGAGATGATAACATGGTATCAACGGTCTGAAATTCCAACACATACCTTCACAAACCCAGTAAAGAAAGAGCAATATACAACCGAATGAGTTAATCTACTTGATGTGACCCAAAAAAACAGTAATTTATAAGTTATATTAACAATTCCGATTGATGTTGTGTATTAGCTCTGCATGCTGCATTGAGCATTTTTTTACATTTGCTGCAATTTGTTCTTGGAATAAATATATTAAGCATTGCACAAAGCTCACTGCTTGCAGTTTGAGCACTTTGGCAAGGTTGGCGATAGTATCGTTTTTAGGGGAGCACGTCTTTTAGGTGAAGACAGTTAGGCGCCGGTCAAATAGGCGCACACACTGTGGCGTCAGGATATTTAGGTGTGGAGCCCCGTCATTTAGGTGCTATTCCTAGTAAAGTCTGCAGATTATCAGAAAAATATGTCATGTCTTCTGTGAGTGAAGCTGCTTTAACCGGCAATGCTTTTAACACAAAATGTTATACAGTATTGAACAGTAAAACATATTGCTTTTTTAATGCACGTGTTTGGCATTTATTTGTTGTTAGTCCAGGTTTGCATCGGCGTAAGCTTTATTAATAAATTTTTCAAGTTGACTCTCTGAAGCCATGACTAACAACAAATAAATGCACGCGCATTAACAAAAGAACATATTTTTTGTTCAATATGACATTTTGTGTGAAAAGCATTGCTTTACCTGCCAAGCTGATATAATCTGCAGACTTTACTGGGAATAGACGTGGACCTATTTTTGTAGCTTGGGTTCCACAAATGGGAAAACGTCACACGGAGGTATATATCTCCATGGCCATACCCAGTGTACCTACTGCATTGAGGAGGCTGGAAGGCCGAAACGGTGTGCACTGTCTGCAGTTATGAATACTAAAATATATTCTATTTGAATAAATGTTGCGCCTGGTGATTGCCTAGCGGCCATCTAGCATGAAGCCTTAGATAGCACATGACTTAGCCAGTATAGCTTTCTGTAATTGTATTAGCTCTGTTTGCTGCACTGAGCATTTTGTTTGCAATTGCCATAATTTATCCCTGAAATATAACTATACAGCAGTAAAACAATGAAAACTATTAATACTACAAAAAGTGCTCAATGCTAAGCAAAAAAGCAAAGCAGAGCGAATTAAATCAAATGTAGTTACTACTATCTAAATCCTTAACAACCTGTTTCACCTAACGGATCATCAGAAGGTCTGAAAAACATGCACAACCAATAAATCAGTAATTCCTGAAGAGATATTAAATATTAAAACCATAATCCAATCTGCAAAAAAACCCTTAGAATTACAAAGGGCTACCTTCATGCGCTACCACAAAGCCTCAATTAGAATGTTCAGCTTGAAACCAAGCAAATTGATGCCAACACCTGTGACATCACAATGAAGCAAAATGCGATAACCATGAAGCGACCTGTAGTAACCTGAACAAATTAAATGAAATTTTTAAAACCTGTAAAATTCAAATGAAATTTATATTTAAATTCATAACCTGTGAAAATCAAAAGGAATTTATTTTATTTTGAAGTACTTGAGTTTAAATTTGTTTCTATGACGACATTTACCCACCAGTTCCGAATGCTTGTTCATAAGGTGGCCACTATCGGCCTTTAGAATGGCCAGCTTTTCAGCCAAACAGAGGCCACAATTGTTACGACCACCTCCACTATAAGGCCGAGCATAGCTATGGATGGACCATGTTATTTTAGGATCAACAGTTCAACACCCTTGACCTTAAGATCCCAAACTGCCTTAGATAGTTCCGTGCTGTTTCGTTTAGACCTATCCATGAAGGAACATTTATGGTTGGAAAAACGTTTTTTTTAAAAGTAGTTTCACAACAACCAATGTAATTAAGAACCTTCGGGCCGTTATCAATGGTGGCTTTGTAAACAATGGCCTTCTGCAAGCATTGCCCATTCAAAGGACAATCTGGCTTCACCCTACAATTGCAACCAGGCTGAGATGGTTCATTATCAGCCTGCAATATTGATTTATTGTGGGAGGATATGATGCTTGCAACATTCGGAGTACAACTGTAGTTCAGCTTAACAGTATTACGGTTGAATATTTTATGCAATCTATGATGGGGCGGAAAGTGGATGGAAATGAGTTTGAAAAATTCCTTACCAAAGTTGCTATCAACCTGCAAGCTGAAAGAAGGATTAAACCATAAAAATTTTTCGACTCCTTTTCCTACATGTGTGCAAGTTATTAGCAGGGTTGTAGCAAACTCTCTCCGTAAAACCACTTTTCAAAAAGGCATCATTATAAACAGATGCGGTCTTATCAAATTCATTCTGGCCAAATAATGTGGCGGACAATCGCTGTGCAATCATAGTCAGGATTTGTTTAGTTAATGTTGGGTGGGTGGTTGGACTGGGCAATGGGCATGTATGTAAATTGGATCATTGTTGGGTTTTCGGTAAGGCCAGAATTTACCAGATAGTAAATTCAAAGTGGCGTCAAGAAAGTCAGTTTCAATTAGGCCAGTCTCCACAGTAATATTTAAGCCATGTTGTTTAAATAATAGAATGACATTTTTTCTCAAACGATCAACTTTTGGGCCGGATAAATTACGCAAAATAGCTAGACCATCATCACGATACAACCCAAGCATCTCTCTGTCAACAATATCAGAAAGTTCGTTTAAAAAAAACAAACCAACTATTTCCCAAACTTCTGTACCATCAAATTCATTCATTCATAGCTTGTCACGCCAGTGTCGGAGCCAGATAAGAGCATTGTTTGTGATGTTTTTGAGGTCGTTGTCATCACATGAAGGGCTAAGGGGGCAGTTGGTGAGGATGTGCTTCATCGTCTGATTGTCTAGGCCGCAATCACACATTGGGTCAGGAGTCATCTTCCATCGGAAAAGATTGCTTTTATTTCTCCCGACTCCGCAGCGGGCTCTGTTTAGGCAGCACCACTCTCTTCTCTCAAGGGTGGGAGTTTGTTGTAGACTTTCGGAAGGACTTGGGATGGCAGGATGTTGTGTCCTATCGGGCTCAGAGGTCCACATTTCTAGTCGTGCAGCTGTCGCGCTTGTGTGTTTCAATGGGCCGACTTTGATGAAGCTTTTGCGTGACTTGAGTCTTGCTGGAATAAGTTTGTGTTCATAGAGAGGGTGGCGTTGGTCGGATATTTGTTTTACTCTTTCCTTTTTTGTAACGACTTCTCTTCGGATATGAGGTGGAGCTATAGTTGCTAAGTTATAAAGGTCGGCGATTGGTGTTGGACGGAGTGTGCCAGTTATGATTCTACATGCTTGGTTTAATTCGGAGTCAATTACTTTGGTGTGGCTTGACCTAGCCCATACTGGAGCGCAGTATTCAGCGGTCGAATAACAGAGAGCCAGTGCTGTTTGCTTCAGTGTGTGCTCATCTGCTCCCCAGTTTGAGTTTCCCAGCTTTTGCAAATGGTTATTGCGAGCAGATAATTTTTTCTTAAGCTTCATTAGGTGTGTCTTATAGGATAGGGTCCTGTCTAGTGTTATGCCAAGGTATACAGGAAAGGGGGTATATTGTAAAGCAGTGTTTTCCCAATTGATGATAAGTTTTTGGCTAGCCTTATGATTGTTCAAGTGAAAGCATGTCACTTGGGTTTTGGAAGGGTTTGCATTTAGGCTCCAGTACTTGTAATATGTGGAATACTCGGAGAGTGCTCCTGTTAAGGTCTTTTCTATCATCAAACAATCCAACAACAAATCAAACAATCAATCAATCAATCAAATCAATCAAACAATCCATCAAACAATCCATCTTTCTTAGCCCAAGTATCACCTCCTTTAAAAAGCAACGATTTCCTAGCATGGAAAATTGTTTGTATAATATAATCATCTAAATCCATAAATGGTTTGGCTTTTACATAAAAGTCCCTCCGTAATAGATGGGTAAAAATCTACAATATTGTAATTCTGAGGGTTTATTTGCAGACCGGATTATGGTTTTAATATTTAATATCTTTTCAGGAATTACAGGTTTAAAGGTTTTTTTTTGCAGATTAAATTACAGTTATACATATATTTAATATCCCTTCAGGAATTACCGATTTATTGCTTTTGGGTCATTCCATGCCAAACGTCCTGAAATTTTGAAACTTCCCAGTTTGACCCTCTCCGAATTTGCTGAAAATCGGACAAAAGGTTGTATAACATGATTGAGCTAAAATTTGAAAATTTTAGCTCAAAATCTATCGTAGTTTTCAAATTATGACATGTTTAAATTGGGTACACCCCTGCGCTAATGAGCGCTTGGTCATTTTCGGCCATTTTTAAACAAGCATATGATTTTCATTGCAAATTTAATCTACTTCATTTCTGGCAAAATGAGACACTTGTAGGTATACTACATGAATCCAGTTTCAAAATTAAGCATTTTGAAAATATGGAGGCCCAAAGTGTCCCCATTTTGATGCAAAGACAAATTTTGGACCATATTAAAAAAGCTGTAGCTTCCAAACAAAACATAGCATTGCTCCCAAATTTATCCTGGAAGCTCTCGTCCTACTGGATTACAACTACATTGAATTTGGAAGGAAACACTGCTTTCATTAATAAGTTATTTCACGTCAAAATATGGACCAGCAGCAAATTTTGCTAAAATACGTCATCTTGTGATGAAAAAATGACCCCGTGACACTGTTTTCAAAAAAAAATTTTTTTTCATCTTTAAGAGATTTTCATAAGAAACTCATCTTCTGAGTTTCAATTTTGTTCCGCAACTATTAAGGGGTGAGATGCAGTGATGTTTAACCCCTCTTAATATCCATTTCAAGCAATGAGTAAAACGTCAACATTAGCTTTTAAGTTAGCCAATTGCACTTGTTGTATCGTAAATGACATAAACAATTACAGCACATTGTACAAAGGAAGCAAATAACATTCAACCTAAAATGACTGGTTGTCTTGTAGGCTACAGTACTGGAATTTGACTTTCTCGTAAATGTAAAACTTGTAAATGTGTTTGCATGTTAATTTTCCTCCATGTTTGGTTCTTCACAACTTTTGATTTAAACCATTTACAAAGCTGAAATTTGGTATTCTGAGTAAGAAGCAGCCCTAGTTTTCATATCTACCATCAAAATTGCCAATTTCAAATTAGTTTTAGAGATAGAACGTCTCAAAAATTGATTTGAAAATGTTTGAGCAATTTTTGATGTCCGCTATCTACCTAACCAATTGTCACAGAACTACCATTTTGCATATCATTAACCTATACTAGTTGGTAATTAACCCCCATGAGACTGACACCAAACAAAAGTGAAATTATTGAAGTTTGGATGGTGCAAAGATGAAACCCGAGCAAAAAAACTCAAAATGCGCCATCTTGTGGTTCATATTTGACATTGTGGACAGTCATTCAGAAAGTCAAAACTTTCAGGAAGAAATCTTTTTTGCCTAAGCTATAGACAGTTCAAGTTTCAAATATGTAACCTAACTCCTTCAATAGTAAATGCAGCTGTGAAATCATGAGCTTGACCATCACATGCAAAAGTCTCGGGGGTGGGAGGTAGGGAGGCTCTTATTAGGCAAAAAATGAAAAAATTGCTGAGGACACCTTTTTAAATGGTGAGTTTGTCAGAAAAAATGACTCCTGCAAAAGTTTTAAATTTGAAATTGATTTAGGAATGATCCTATTGGCCCTCCCCCCCTAAAGTTCTGTGTCCTCCCCCAAAATACCATCTGCATATATATCTTAAAAACTGCTTGAGCTAGAGATATGGTTTTTGTGTCAAAAGATGCAGAAAACATGATTTCCTATTTGCTTTCTGAACAGTTTAAAAGGGTGTCCTCAGCAAAATTTTTATTTTTTGCGTAATAAGAGCCACCCTACCTCCCACCCCCGAGACTTTTGCATGTGATGGTCAAGCTCATGATTTTACAGCTGCATTTACTATTGAAGGAGTGAGGTTACATATTTGAAACTTAAACTGTCTATAGCTTAGGGCCTTAGGCAAAGAAATTTTTTCCTGAAAGTTTCGACTTTCTGAATGACTGTCCACAGTGTCAAATATTAACCACAAGATGGCGCATTTTGAGTTTTTTTTGCTCGGGCTTCATCTTTGCAAAACTTCAATAATTTCACTTTTGTTTGGTGTCAGTCTCATGGGGGTTAATTACCAACTAGTATAGGTTAATGATATGCAAAATGGTAGTTCTGTGATAATTGGCTAGGGAGATAGCGGACATCAAAAATTTCTCAAAAATTTTCAAATGTAAAAAATTTTCAAATCAATTTTTGAGACGTTCTATCTCTAAAACTAATTTGAAATTGGCAATTTTGATGATAGATATGAAAACTAGGGCTGCTTCTTACTCAGAATACCAAATTTCAGCTTTGTAAATGGTTTAAATCAAAAGTTGTGAAGAACCAAAGTCCAAACATGGAGGAAAATTAACATGCAAACACATTTACAAGTTTTGCATTCACGAGAAAGTCAAATTCCAGTACTGTAGCCTACAAGACAACCAGTCATTTTAGGTTGAATGTTATTTGCTTCCTTTGTACAATGTGCTGTAATTGTTTATGTCATTTACGATACAACAAGTGCAATTGGCTAACTTAAAAGCTAATGTTGACGTTTTACTCATTGCTTGAAATGGATATTAAGAGGGGTTAAACATCACTGCATCTCACCCCTTAATAGTTGCGGAACAAAGTTGAAACTCAGAAGATGAGTTTCTTATGAAAATCTCTTTAAGATGAAAAATTTTTTTTTTAAAAACAGTGTCTGACGGGGTCATTTTTTCATCACAAGATGGCGTATTTTAGCAAAATTTGCTGCTGGTCCATATTTTGACGTGAAATAACTTTTTTATGAATGCAGTGTTTCCTTCCAAATTCAATGTAGTTGTAATCCAGTAGGAGGGGAGCCTCCAGGATAAAATTGAGAGCAATGCTATGTTTTGTTTGGAAGCTACAGCTTTTTTAATATGGTCCAAAATTTGTCTTTGCATCAAAATGGGGACACTTTGGGCCTCCATATTTTCAAAATGCTTTGAGACAATATAATTTTGAAACTGGATTCATGTAATTTACCTACAAGTGTCTCATTTTGCCAGAAATGAAGTAGATTAAATTTGCAATGAGAGATATAATTATGCTTGTTTAAAAATGGCCGAAAATGACCAAGCGCTCATCAGCGCAGGGGTGTACCCAATTTAAGAATGTCATAATTTGAGAAGTACAATAGATTTTGAGCTAAAATTTTCAAATTTTAGCTCAATTCGGAGAGGGTCAAACTGGAGGGTCCAGGACGTTTGGCATGGAATGACCCTTTTGCATGTTTTTCAGAACTTCTGATGATCCGTATAGGTGAAACAGGCTGGTAATGATTCAGATAGTAATAACTATATTTGACTATACAATAGTATATTTATATTGTCATAATTTTGGTCCATTGATTTCAATTACCTTCTTGAGTTTTTTACATACAGTTTGGTGAGCTTTATAAGTATGTCAAATTTAAACTAAATGCTACATAATGCATTAGATTACTTAATTTCTATAACCTTGACATGAGATAATAGAAATGTTTTTATTTGTATCTGGCTGTTTCGATGAATACAGCTGCCACGCATTGTCGCTTTCTTGGTAATCCAAATTTCAATAAACCTTAACAAAGCAAAAACTAACAAAATTGCAACAAAATACAAATAAGTTGCTGATAAACTAACCAACAAGGGAATATTGAGCTGTGTGATGTTTAAGTCCAGGTCACAGCACGACTTCTTCCGTTGGAACACCAGAGTGTGATTATACTTATACATCACAGTGTCGTTGGTAAAGAAAGCAACATTCTCTCTGGGCTGGTACAGTCTGAAAACAACATCACTGGTTGGTGACCTCAATATTTATGCAAGGAAATACATTATCAGTTTTGCTTACTACTCTATAGCATGCATATAACCTAGTGGCACTTGTTTACCTGTAAGTGAATGGACCTATCTCTTTCACAGTTGGCTTTCCTCCCTGGGAAACATTGTCAGGATTGGTCACATTAAACATCCAGTACTGCATATATATCGGCGGAGCCGGGGTCATCCACTGAGAAAAGACTGGTGAGTCCAAACCGAGAACTAATTGCTGCAACACAAGCAACCACTAAGGGATGTAGAATAATTTATCATCAATAAGCTCTAGCAAAACCAATTCAAGCAGTGTCTTAAACATCAATCAAATAACTTAGAGCTTCTTCTTCACCGTGTGTCACACGGCCGTAGCCCAGAACATCACGCAAGCTCTTGCTCTATCGTTGAGCTCGGCCAAATCCTGTGCAGAGCACCTTGCTTTTAGATCAAGGCATTCGAGTAGATGTTGCATTGTTTGCTCCTGTCCGCATTTACAACTTGTCCTCCCCATGGAATACCCCCAGTGTCTCATCAAAGTTTTACACCTGCCAATGCCACTTCTTAAGCGGTTGAGGCATCGCCAATACTTCCACGGTTCACGCTTTCCGGGAGGAAGGCCCTCCACGGGTGAGAGTTCCATATTTGCCAATTCCTCCTGTTCCTCCTGCTATAGTGGAATCAGCACATTGGCGACGACATCGTCTTAACCTAATGGGACAACTGAGGCAAGGAAACTTTTTCTTGACTTTAGAAAATCTTGTAAAACACTTATATCAACGACCAATCAATCCATCCTGGTACAAGAAGCTTCCTATACGCTGACAATTTGTGTATAATAACGCAACACAAACATTTCACTTCCACGGAGATGGAGAGAGTACTCAATGCTCTGGATGGGTTGACAACATATTACACAGACAACCACCTGCGTGCCAACCCCAATATAACCCAAGTCTGCGCATTCCACCTTAGATCCCGGGATGCATCACCCCAACTAAATATTTCCTGGAATGGAACCAAACTGGCACACTGTAACTTAGAGCTGATAATAATAAGCAAATGGTAACAAATACGTAGGTGTCATAACATGTAGGGTAGGTGATCAGAATGTATTTATTGTTCAATATACCATGTAAAGGTGTTTTTACGTCCCTCATTCAAACCTTTCAGTTACGCAAACAGTAAATATGGCATCATATCAGTTTGTTGATGCTTGTTACTTGAAAATCTATTTTAACGACTATTAGATAAATAACTGTGAGCAAACAGACTTAACTAAAAAAATCAGCAGTGACTTGAAAATCAAATGAAATTCAAACATTACTTTATCCATCTGTGAATCTATGACTTCATCAGCAACTTTCAATCCAAGAAGTAAGCCTCCAGTCAAAGCCAGTAAAGCTCCAACAACACCAGTTGCTATGTGGCAGGTTGTGGTACGGCAACATGCCATCATAATTGCTTGTCTGAAACAATAAACAGGTCTTGACAGATTCAAAAGCACTTGATGCAAAAGCCTGATGGTCTTAAAAAAATCATACGTACATATAGAAATCATGGGCGCCTAAGCCGTGGGGGCGTAGGTGCCAGACCCCCACGCATATTTCTGCATGGGGACAACTTTTTATGAGCCGTATTGGTGCATAAAACAATAGATGAACCAGCGATCGGCAGCGGGAAAACATTTTTTAAATGCAAACCGCAACAGCTTGGTGATAAATAATCACTAGAGCGAGTAGCGATGCTACAATCCCACATAGCAAAAATCTACCATTTTGCGTCGATTCAATGTCATCAGATGTTGAATGCACCCAAATACAACGGTTCTGCGTCAATTTAAAGCCGATCATTCAAAGCGGTATATTCAAAGCCGATAATTTATTTACGATAAAGACAATAACCCTAATCCTAACACTAACCTTAACCCAGGGATCTCTGAAGAACAGAGATTTTTTCTTCAGAGATCCCTGCCTTAAAATTTCGTTGTTGAATCATCTGCTTTGAATTGTAGTGATACCAAAAACAACATAATTTGTTGCGTAGACGCAGCGTGCGTTTAGCTTTATGCGCTTGCAAACAGACTCTATCTCGATGTTTAACGCTTTCGAAAGTCGAAACCTCAGCAGTGAATTGCCGCGGCAGTGAAAAACCCCTGCTGTGAATAGTCACGGCAGTGAATCGTTTGCTGTGAAAACGAAGTCTCGGCCCGACATAACCAACGCAACAACAGACTCGCGCAAACTGCATGGCGCACACACAACCGTTGCCATAGAAACAAGATTAAGGGAGGGAATATGAGTAAACGCTTTTGTTGCATCTGCAACACGAAAACGGGTATTTTACAGCAAGTTGAAAGCAGGTCAGTCATAAGTTGCAATATTTATTACGTCATCCATCTGAGTGACATTTTGCTGAATTTACGTTGCTGTTGATGAAACACGCTTTCGCCTCCACGGCCAAAAAAAATAGTTAGGCGCCTATGATAGAAATGAATTAATTTTGAAAACAGAAGGGTCATTATTCCATGCCAAGCGTCCTAGACCTATCAGTTTGACCCTCTTCGATTTTGCTCAAACTTGGTCAAAATGTTATTTGGCATGATTTAGCCATGAATTACAAATTTTAGCTCAGTATCTATTATAGTTTTGGAAATATGATGTTTTAAAGTTTTAGGTAACGCCTAAACTTTTTCGCATTCGTTTTTTTGGACCATTTTCAATTAACCATATCTTTTTCTCCGAAGGTTATATAAAGTTTATTTTTTGGTAAAATGATTCACTTTTAGCTATATTACATCATTGCATTGTCAAAATGCAATTAATTTGCAGCATAATGGAGTAATCAAGCCTCAAAGTAGCTCTTTTCTTAGCTCTTTTCTTCACCAAATACAAATTTTGTGCCATATTTGGAAGTCTGTAACTTTTTTATGAAAAGTAGGATGGTTATTATATTTATCATGTATGCTCTTTCCCTACCAGGCAACAACTTCACCAAGTTTGATAAGTAATATTATATTTATTAAAAAGTTACAATGCATCAAAATATGGACCTCAAGCAAAAAAGCCAAAATAACGCCATTTTGTGGCATAAAAATACCCCCGCAACAAAGTGTTTACAAAATAATCTTTTTAACCATTTGAAGAACATTACCTAAGGAACTTGTGTACAAAGTTTTGACTTTGTCACTCAACCATTTAAGCGGTTGAAGTGAAAGAGCAAAAAATAACTGTAGAGACAAAACTATTGCTCTGAGCCATTTGGAACTGTTTTTATTGAATTCAGTGCCCCTGAAAACCCCCAAATAGCAATTTTCTCCACTCTTCTACCATGTATATAAGAAACATACTTAAAAATCACTCATGCGTAACCAGGATTTGCCCCTCGTGTGGCCAGATTGCAATCCTCAATATCTCGAGAACCAAAGGCCATAGAATGCTAATTTTTTTTTAAAAGAGTTGTCTCAATGAGCTCTATCTAAACACAATATATCATAAAATTCTGGAACCATGGGTGTACTAATACCACGGCCCCCAACTTACCTCTTAATAGTTGAGTGACAAAATCAAAACTTTGCACACAAGTTCCTTAGGTAATGTTCTTCAACAGGTTAAAAAGATTATTTTGTAAACACTTTGTTACGGGGGTATTTTTATACCACAAGATGGCGTTATTTTGACTTTTTTTGCTTGAGGTGCATATTTTGATGCATTGTAACTTTCTAATAAATATAATGTTACTTATCAAACTTGGTGAAGTTGTTGCCTGGTAGGGAAAGAGCATACATGATAAATATAATAACCATCCTACTTTTCATAAAAAAGTTACAGACTTCCAAATATGGCACAAAATTTGTTTTTGATGAAGAAAAGAGCTACTTTGAGGCTTGATTACTCGACTATGCTGCACATTAATTGCATTTTGACAAGACAATCATGTAATGTGGCTAAAAGTGAGTCATTTTACCAAAAATGAACTTTATATAATCTTCGGAGCAAATAATGTGGTTAATTGAAAATGGTCCAAAAAACCGAATGCGGAAAAGTTTAAGGGGTACCGGTACCTAAAACTTTAAAGCAGTCATATTTCCAAAACTACAATAGATATTGAGCTAAAATTTGTAATGCATGGCTAAATCATGCCAAATAACATTTTGACCAAGTTTGAGCAAAATCGAAGAGGGTCAAACTGGGATCTTTATGATTTTCAGGACGTTTGGCATGGAATGACCCAGTAGTGACTTGCATTAATAAAACAAACAAAATTGTTGACGTGGATGGAAACAAAAAGCGGTGTGGTGCAATAAAGCAATAAACATAAACGTTACGTGCAAATATCAGCAACTGGGACCAAATGCTCAGTAAAACTATTTTATTGATTTTTGTCGCCATATTGCTACTTGGCTCTCTGTTGAAATGTAGCAATTAATTTATGATTAATCAAATTAATCGTGAAGCACCAATGTATGATACAATAGCGATAATACGTTCGTCGTTCATCACAGTCACTGCTAAATACATTAGCACGTAAAGTTTGTGAGATAGATAATATATTATTCTAAAATAATCCATGCTAGACGCAGCAAGTCAAAAATACACTAGCCTACCAGTTATATATATATATCTATTTTAAACCAACCCAACACTTTTGCCAACAATTGCAAATCAAATACTTAAAGCTTGCCCTTGCTCAATTCGATATGCAATGAAATCATTTGTTTACCAACAGCTGTTTCTTGATGACACAGCAGCAAATATTATTTAAGAAAGCAAACAGTGTCATAGCATTCAAATATTATGCAACAAATCAATATGATTAGAAGAAATTGACGTCACATGCAAACATTGCCTGAGCTTGTGGTTGCAATAAAAAGCGAAAAACTGAAAAAGTTGAATCTATCAATGTACCAAGCTTCATCTTGCAAGACATGTTGTATAGGGCACATGACATCTTTGTCTGAATAATCTGGCATAACGCTATTGTTGGTGTCTAATTTACCGCAACGTACAGTCGTACATCTCACCACAAGACGGGTTAGTCCAAAATATATTTTCTATTGAGCACATCTTGTCTTCTTCAACTCTATTTTAATGACGAAAAAATACCCAGTAATTTTGAACAATGACAATGAATTTGTAAGTTACAAAAAAGGCAATAGAATCAATTGCAGCAACTACAGTCCAATAAACTCTTCAGTTCACCAACTTCTAGCTTTGGAACAAATTATAGAAAAATGTACTGAATTCAACAATTACGTTCATATGATCTTTGTTGACTTCAAAAAAGTCTTTGACACAATTGACAGAATTAATTTACCCCACATATAGCAACTTTTGGATAAAACTTTCATCAACAAATACACATCTACTTTTTAAACTGTGCCACTGTCTGCAGTTATGGACACTCTTTGGTTTACGCCGATTGAGAACTTTGCTGGAGACGCCTTGCTGTTGCAATGCGCATAGATCACTGCTTGTACTTGTAGTTTGAGCACTTTAGCAAGGTTGGCAAAAGTACTAATTTAGTTGCCTCTTTAGGGACCATAAATTGGAAAACACCCTGTGGGGTTTATAGCTCCATGGTTATATTCAGTATACCACTGGCACTGTACAGTGTACATACTACACCAGTGGTTCCCAACTGGAGTACCATTTTCAATACTCTGGCCCCTGGGGTGCGGCGAGCTATTTTTCACACTCATTTACCTAAAATTAGTAGCATCCAACTCAGCCAGACGACTGAATGCACAAGTTTCACTGACTGAGACAAGACATTGCGAAAATTACTTCTGTAACCTACAAAACAACCACAACCAGTCCGCTACACGAAGAATAACAAAACGCATTAATTAATTAGACAAAATCAAAATTACAACGCTAGAACAGCTGTTTTTGTAAATCAATGAACCAAGTTTTGCCCATGCGAAATTACTACAAATACATTACCAGGGCATAAAAGATAGTGATGATTTCTTGATGTTTGATCTACCTACCACAGTAGACACTTTGTACATTTTCAAGCGAACATCATATTATTAGCACTAAAATGCCATGGCTTTCCTTTGAAATGTAGATTGAGACCCTGAATCACGATGCTGTTACACTTGCTTATGTTTGGTCCTCCAGTGAATGAGCAGGTCGTCGCTAATGTCTTTACTTTTTTTTTTATTCGTGGATGTTTTTGTACCTCCGCAAACATTTCGAGTGTTTTCAATGACACTTCCCATGCTTTTTACGATGCTTTCAGGCGGACTACTGCAATATATTTGTGCAATATTGCTAAGAACATGTTCAGCTCCGAGGTACAAGTTGGAGGTCGTAATTACACAGTGATACAAATCAGTGTCGGAACTGCAATGTGTCACCAAACTACCATGACGGGGAATGTTAAGTAAATTACAATGATGGTTGACAGTGAATGAAAGACTTTAGTAATGTGATTCTTATGGTAAAAATTTCCCGCAAACTGACAAATTTCCCAGGAATCTCATTCCAGGATTTCCTATTTTTTCCAGGCCTGTATGTGATCTATCGCCAGAGCGAAATTAGTATTTTAGACCACTTCTGCTCACTAGAGTTGTATTTTTAGCTATTGCAATGTGTAAAATGTGAATTTACAGAGATATCATATAGACATTAGACAAGCATATTCTTTTAATTCCCTGTAAAATAAATAATAGCACAGACATAATTTTTATGAGTTTTATGCATATTATTTCGTTGAAACATACAAATTTTGCTAAGAAGTATGACATTAATTCAATAATTTTACTAAATGGCACCCCTGAAAATTTAAATGGGATGGTGACCTACATAAACACAAATTTTGGGCCAGCAAAGTTTCTTGGCTAGTGGAACATTCTCAGAAATCTACAAGTCAATAGTACAAAAAAAGTAAAAAGCAGGGTGGTTGTGTGCACTCTACCTGGCAACACTATTATTTAATGCAGACTTCTTTGAGAACTAGCTTTCGCATCCTGTAGTTATAGAAATCCCTGCAAAACATTGTTATTGCTCTAGACTTCGGAAGTAACTTACCAATAATGGTCTTTCAACGAAGTTAGCAGCTGAATTATAAAGTATTTCAATCTCAAAATAAAGCCAGTTTTTTTACTTAAATGATCTGCAGCATGACAAATTTTGGCTTACTTGTAACTAAAACCAGGCAAATCTAAATGAAAATGTTAAAGCTAACTCAAGTACAAAAACACAACATGTTTACATTAACTTAACATAATGTTGAATCAATGTAAGATTACAGAGTGTACAGTGTACACTACAGACCAGTGAATTAGCATCACAGATCAAGTATGAGCAGCATTGGTACCAAATGCACTGAGTTAATCTAAACATGCACAAAAATTCAACAAAACTCTGAAGCTACAACATAAGCATATAGAACATAACAAGTGATTTGAACAAATTGCATTTACAACAAAATAGTTGAATATTCAAACAAATCTACAGCAGAAGCAAAGACACTTTATTTCATAGTGCTTCAGTTCAATCAAATATCGTTTTTAGATGAATGTTTTTTGAGTCATGACATGTAACATAAATAAACATCAATAAGGTGCACACAATATTGCAGCACAACCAAACCTAAAAAGCTATTGGTCAGAAAGGTGGTGTAAACCAGCCTGGTTAAGATTATATCAAAATTTCTGAAGGTAATTTTGAAAGTTTGTTATTTTGCAGGTTTGCTGAGCATACTTTAAAGCAGGGGTCACCAAAATTTTTCCTTTGAGGGCCGGATTGCTGCAAGATTAACAGCTGCGGGCCTGATGCAAATTGCGAAAAGATATACAACTATTTAGAATCTCCATTGACTTGAATTGAGCACAATAAATAACAAAGTCAGTGGAGGAATAGCAAAGTTATAGTGAAAATCGAAAGGTTGCTGGAAAAGTTATCCCCTGCCGTGATACACTACAGGGCATCGTGCTCTTAAAAAAACATTACATCTTTCCAAATTTGGCGTAGGCTGTCCCATTTGTGGTGGCCTAATGATAAACAGAAATGTCAGTCCTTTACAAAAAGTTTGGTAACTGTTTTCCTTAACAGTTTTAGTGCAGCTGTTATTTCCGCAGCACGTGGCGGGCCGGTTGCGGCCCGCTGTTTGGTGACCCCTGCTTTAAAGAAAACATTCTCCAAAATACGTTTTATCCAATTATGCTTGCAAGTCTTCTATATGCATAGGGCTGTCAGAGCATACTGGATTGCTCAGCTGGAAGCGACTTAAAACTCCTAGTTTTTCCAATGAAGTGTCTCTGTGAACAAGTTTTTTTATGATTTACATACATAAAATCAAAATAATACAATTGTTTCGATGCTGAAGATGATATTAAACATGCACCCTCAAACAACACAGTTCTCAGACAATTTTGAAATTAAGCAGTAGGATACCACTACTCACTTTGAGAAAAAATTAAGGTGATCCAGTAATATTCCGAGAAAAAAATATTTTATTGTTTAACTGCTTAAGAGATTTTGCAATAGGATAGCAATTTGTGATATGTAATTTTGTAATTGCAATGCAATTTTTGCAAAATTAGCTATGTCACTACAATAATGCCATGGTACGATGGATCTGTTCCAAGCGTCTGTCTGACTGAGAGACAATTGAAGAGCTGATTCCACACTCGGCATCCATCAGCTTGAAATGTCATGAGATGAAGGTGGCATTGATACTGATATGTATTCTTTTGTAACCGATAACAAAATATAATTGTTGAAGCAACTACAATTTTTTTCCAATTCATAGCTTACCAAACAACTACCAATGGGCCATGAATAGAAATATTGAATTGTATAAACTATATATATATTATACAGGTAACAGGGTCATCAACAATTAATGTTACAACTTCGAACAACTGTATTTAACACCAATATTTAGCCTGACAATGTCAATAAATTGAATACTTCTCAATTTTAAATTTTTAGGCCTAAATTTCATCATCATTTATCATTTTCAGCCTGTGAGAGCCCACTGCAGAGCGTAAGCCTTCCCCTTTTCATGCCAATTTACATGATAATGTGCTAGTTGGTACCAATTGGTTGTATTGCATTGTTTGTCAATGTCGTCCCTCCATCTTACTTTTGGTTTTTCTTTCTTTCTTTTGGTTTCTCGTGGTGTCCATGTTGTTAATTTTTTAGTCCATCTATTCTCCTGATATCTTGCTATATGACCTGCCCAGGACCATTTTAGTTTCTTGATTGTGCTTAATATATCGCATAATTTTGTTTGATTTCTGATTCATTCGGCAGTCTTTTTATTTCGCCACATGTTAAACCCATCATGATTCGTTCATGTGCTCTCTGCATAGTTCTTAGTTAAATTTTATAGGCCAATAAAAAAAAACTTGAATAAAAAAATAGCTATTGTAGAACTCATCAAATCGGGCAAGTCAAGGAGTGATATTTGCAAGGACTTAAAAATTAACATAATGTTGGTCTGGAGAACTCTCAAAAGACACAAAGAAACTGGAAATGTCAAAAATCGACTTGGTCAAGGTTGCCTTTGAAGAGCCAGAACTTCAAAATTGATAAAAGCAACTAGAGAAAGGGTGCAAAGAAATCCCAAGAGATCCATTCAAAAACTGGCAAGGGAGGCGAACGTGGCCTATGGAACCATGTTCAGTTGTTCACAGTTCTCAAGGATTTGAAGATGAGCCTATTCAAACGGGTCTGCTACTATTCACTGAGCCCGATTCGGTGAGTCCGATTCGGTGAGTCTGATTCGGTGAGTTCCTAACCTCTAACCCCTAATCCTAACCCCAAACCCTAAAACGGCAATGATAATTAGGCTACGGTACCCGATAATTTAAAAAAAAAATTAAAAAAATCCCCCGTTAAGGGATCGGACTCACCGAATCAGACTCACCGAAACGGGCCATTCCGTATTCAAACACATGAAGAAACAGTTGCTAAATCTAATACTATTGAGAAACGTTGCCATCGAGATACCATCCATAACTAGAATTCTGCTGTTTTGCATTGAAGGAGGCACGCTGCCAAACCTTGTGTTCAGCGATGAGAAGAAATTTGATGTCCAGCATCATTTTATTGGTCAAAATGATCTTGTTTGGGCAAGAGATGGTGACGTGGAACCCCAGGTAGTCACTCGGAGCCAAGTAGCGGCATCAGAGATGGTGTGGGCCACAGTCAACGAATTAGGAAGAAGTCTGGCTTTCAGCCTTGGAAATGAAGAATGGCCTCCTTCATCCCCAGACCTGGACCCCCTAGACTTTGCGGAATGGCCCATTTCGGCGAGTCCAATTCGGCTAGTCCGATTTGGTGAGTGCCCTATTCGGCGAGAGCCCTTTTTGGCGAGTTCCCTATTCGCAATTTTTTGAATTTTTTTTTTAAATTATCAGGTACCGTAGCATAATTATTCATATCATTGCCGTTTTAGGGTTAGGGGTTGGGATTAGGGTTAGAGGTTAGGGTTAGAGGTTAGGATTAGAGGTTAGGGTTAGAGGTTAGGGTCTTCTTTCAACGTTTAGCGACGTTAAAACGATGTAAAAGCGGCAATAACTAGGCTATGGTACCCGATAATTTTTAAAAAAATTCAAAAAATCGCTGAATAGGAAACTCGCCGAAAAGGGCTCTCGCCGAATAGGGCACTCGCCGAAAAGGGCTCTCGCCGAATAGGGCACTCGCCGAAAAGGGCACTCGCCGAATCGGACTCGCCGAATAGTAGCAGACCCTAGACTTTGGCAGCTGGTCTTACCTGGAGAGCAAGGTTTCGGCTAAACACCACCAAAGTTTGGAAGTGCTAAAGGCTAATCTGAAAAAAGAATGGAAAAAATACCTCAAAGAGTTATTCATGACTCTTGCAGGTCATTTTCGAAGCGTCTCCGACTTGTTATCGACGCAAATGGCGGACACATTGAGTAAAACTTGTTTTTCCTAATTATATATTTATTCATTTGACATAAATATTATATGCATATTTCTCAAAAATTGTCTACCATTTGATACATACCGTTGTTTGAAGTTGTAACGATAATTAATGATGACCCTGCAGTGTACTTTCATACAACTTGGGACTTCGAGGACATCTCTCACAGCACACAATGGGTAAAAGCAACAAAAGTTTGCCGACCACGATAAATAAGTTGACAAACTTGGGTCTACTGAAATTAGGTTCCAGTAAATTAACTACAAAGATCATGAATACTCCAATAAATGCATGAATAGTTTAATGTGCAACTGGTTTCATGATAATTCTTGCACAGTCCAAACACCATATTTATATTATTTAGTAAAAAAATTGAATGCAGTAATATTAACAACGACCTTTTAAAGTACATGTAGTTCAAACAGAAATAGAAAATGTTGGGTGGAAATTCAATGATCATGACAAAGTCCAATTTGAAATTCTTCTGTTGCAGATCGCGATTTCGGGTATTGAACCCTCTTCAGTACAACTTATTAACAGCATAGTATCAGTAAAATTTACAGCAGTTCACTTTAGAAAATGACTAAAAATGTTATGTGGTTGCTAAGGAACAAATTAGTCTACGAGCAGTAATAATGACAATTTCTATGCAAATTATGAAGGTTATTAGGTCATACAACCGACAGTTGCAACAATAAAAAGCACGAAAATATTAAACATTCAGGTTTGTTTGTTGTTAGAATTTAAATACTTCGCCTGAATGTTTAATATTTTCGTGCTTTTTATTATTGCAACTGTCAGTTGTATGACCTAATAACCTTCATAATTTGCATAGAAATTGTCATTATTACTGCTCGTAGACTAATTTGTTCCTTAGCAACCACATAACATTTTTAGTCATTTTCTAAAGTGAACTGCTGTAAATTTTACTGATACCGTACTATGCTGTTAATAAGTTGTACTGAAGAGGGTTCAATACCCGAAATCGCGATCTGCAACAGAAGAATTTCAAATTGGACTTTGTCATGATCATTGAATTTCCACCCAACATTTTCTATTTCTGTTTGAACTACATGTACTTTAAAAAGTCGTCGTTAATATTACTGCATTTAATTTTTTTCACTAAATCAGATGCTTTTGTATTTGCTTTACACGGATCCTCTATTGACTTTACGTTAATCAGGGTTTAAAGTGTCGAAATTCTCTTTTTTTTATTTATATTATTTCACTGTGTTTAATGGTAAAGACTTCTATAGCTAATGGATAAAAAATGCCATGTAATGTCTGGCAGCTCACACTACCATGACAGTTGCAAAAATTACTGGCAATGAAATAAACATCACACGATATTTACAGTTTTCACATTAGAAATATCTTAGCAGCTGATCATTCAAACACAGCAAGAAACTCACATCTTTCTCTAAACAAATATGCAAGGGCAAGAACTTTGCCTTATACAATAAATAATAGCCTATACAGAAAGTTCAAATCAGTATTTAAAATAAAACATTTGAGTTTTATTACATAGTAATAAAGCGTACACATAAAGATACCGTAGAGGTGCTCAAAACAAAAAGTCATATCGGTACACGTAGTTTGACAGGTATCACTACCATGCTCTATGAAGCAATTCATCAGTCCATAATACTTCATTTCTACCAAAACATTTTTGTTTTAGGTTTGTTCCAAGGTGAATTTGAAACAAAATAATTTGCATATTATTCCGAGTAATTTAATATTAGTTCAGCACTAAATTACCTCAAAATATATTTTTTTAATTAAATTCTTTGTGAAGAGTTTTCAACCAATAAAGAAATGTTTGCACTCCCCTACTGCTACTACAACGCAAACAACAATTACCGTACTTGGATAGATACCATAGGCGTCGAAATAGAGTGGGCAAATTATGTTTCGCCCACCCTGTTTTCATGACACTTATGAAGTGTTCGTTACAATTATTTCCGTTTTTGTTAAACGCTGAATTATCCAACCAACTGCAGTGCAACTTCTTGTTTTACGCTATGTCTCTCGCAAGATATCCGACAATACAAAGCAATTCCGCAACAACGCTGCGTTGAAAAAAAGGCGTTTGGGCACGATTTGACATCAAGCCAATACGCTGTAAAACCGCCGAACTCATCTCTCTCTCTCTTCGGACGTCGCACATTGAAAATCTGTCTAGAGCAGAAAGCCAAGACAATAAGAATCCGTGTGGCCTAGCTTTTTGTGGTAATCGAAATTGCGCTGACTCATTCAAACAGTTATTCGAAAGAAAGTATTGCGTTTTTAAACAGCAAAAAATAGTTTTTGAAAACTATAACATAATAATTCTTGATGTGTACACATGTACGTGTCCAAAACATTTGAGTTATTATGTTATTTTTTTGTGTGTAATACATTATGTTAAACCCGCTAAGATTACTTTGTTATGTGTGTCTATAGTTCAAGAAAGCAAACTCTCTACCAAAGCTTCAACATATGGTTTTGTATGTGGAAGATGTGTTTAAATTGTAAGTAACATCCAACAGACAGCTATGTATCAAGCAATTGTAAAAATCAAGAAAACAAATCTGTGTATCCTACATAAATCAGACAAGGATGAAGATTACAACACATTTCTGTGTGAAGACAACGTAATTAGAATGATAGTTAAGAAAACAGTTTCATGAAGAAACTAGGCCTGTTACTTAGAGGACATAAAATGTTAGGTACCAGTATACGATTTTCTGTAGTCCAGAAGTTACCGGAGTTTCAAATTAACTTTTTATCAATTTCCATATAAAGGCACAGGCTTCGAAATTCACGGCGGACATGTCAGCCGTCACAGCAGGTGATGTCCGCGGGAAGTACCATCTAGATCAGTAATATTTGTCCGCCGAGAAATAACACAGGAACTAGCGTTACAAATCGTCATTGCATAGCACAAACAATTGTTGCAAGAATATAATTTCCAGCGCATTCTAGCGCGCATCTAGAAAATTATGTGAATACTGTAGTGTATCCCTTATCTTCCATTCAAGCAAAAAAACTTTCGATTTTTATGTTGCTTCAACGACTGATGACATTGAATCAGCGTAACAAAGATGAATTCTTTGCTAAGAATCGATGGGAGTACCGGTACTTCTACACTAATTACGAGCAACTTAGTTCAAGTCTTACGTCACAATGTCTGGCTTTTGATCTCCGGGTAACATTAATAAGGCAAGGTTGGTTACAAAGTTAAGATTATACAAGTCACAGGTTATTACAGCAAGATCCAGCAAAATTTGCTAAGTTTTGGTATTACAGTAAGAAAGAAAAGGCTCAGGGAAAATTCACTTTCGCTCACATGACACGCAAACATAAACCTAAAGAAAAAAGCCTAGTAAAACTTTGCACAGCAGAAAATACTAGCGTAAGTGTAGAAGTTTTCCGACTCGTGCCCAGAGCATTGTGACGCAAGAAGCCACACGACCTCGTTCGGTGAAAGTTAATCAGTTATGCGGCGTATTAAGCAGCTACACGGCGCTTTGACTCTTTAAGCGCACGTCGTTGGTCTGATGAAAGCCTTTCAGAGTGACTTCGCTGATATTTTAAAAAGCCTTCTAAACCGTAGTTATAGTTCTCAAATGGGGAAGAACTATCAAGATAAAGTGATTAAGCATGACGATCGACGCTAAAACTCGTGTCCGCCGTGAGACATCATTTGTTCGCCGAGATAGCTGCTTAGACCGGACACGTTTGTCCGCTGTCAACAAAAACGAATTTCCAGGCCTGAGACATCATGTTTGAACTGCAACCAAGAGCTGAATTAATGATTTTCACATTTAACATTTAATTATCAGTATGGCTATAGCAGGATTGCCCATGTTCACTACATTGCCGTGACTGAATTGTCACTAGGCAACTGACCGTGGCCGACCTGTTGCAGGGACATCTCACTGCTATAATACTTGTCACGAATTTTACATTGAGCAGATATTTCATACAAGACCTTTTTGTTCACTTTCCTTATCCGATTAACGCTTGCTAGTCACAGCATACCTGTGGCTTGTTTGACTCGAACCTTGGACATATGAAGAGCCCAGTTCCAAAACTGCTTAGGCGCCACTTTTACCAAAATTGAGTTTAGAGTGTCATTAGGTAGAGTATTACCATAGGTATCTACTATCCATGCCTTTTTTCGAAAACCTTCTCTTTCTGCTTCAAATTCGACACTAAAAATTGCGTTTTCTTCCAAAACCACTTACGCGCCATCACGTTTTTCGTGGTTTTCTCGATTTCACCGAAAGTGGATGTAAGCGGTTTTGGAAACAAGCTCTTCATATGTTGATAAATTTTAGAAAAACAGCAATAGAGCAATCTGAAGTATGCCAATGGAAATTATTGTATCAAAAAATGTTCCTTTTAATTCCACACTGGAAAATGCTTGATAATGTTGGGTAAAGTAACAGCAATCTGATGCAAAAATAAATGCAATGCCTTCTGTTAGGTTTGACATGGGGCCACATACTATGCTCATCATATAAACACGAATATTCTTGACTAGGCAATTTGATATTCTATGGTCTTTGGTACAAACAAAAATTATGAACAATTGTGCAAAGATATTTTTCTTCGTACAAATAATTTGTTTAGTTCATGAAAATCGCTTTGTTTGTATGAACACTATTTTGTTCATAGAAAATATTTCTGTTTGTTTAAAGACTTTTTGTACGCAACTTATAATTGTTCAAAAATCCTCGTCCAAAGGTCATTATTTTGAAAATTCATGAATGGTCAATTGGTCATTGGTCAAGACATTCTGAGTTTCAGGAAGATTTTTACATGTAAAAATGAGCTAAATGAAACTTTATGCTCATAGGTGTCGATTACACAAAAGCAGCACCCCCTCGGTTCTGAGATAACTCTGGGGGGGAGATATGTGTTGCCAACTCAGTTTGTGTCAATATTTTTAAACAGCATTAACAACTTCGTCAAAAAAATTGCTGGTTTTGTGCTGTTTACGCGAATGTATAAGCTGCCTTTGTTCAAATTTCAAAAAATTAGCTTCTCCAAAACACGACAAGTCGCACCGTGCTTTGGCAAGTTTAGCTCGTTTGTTTAACTTTGAGAATGTGAGAATGTGCCCCAATGCGTAGAAAAAAAACTTGTAAAAACTGTTTGTAAAATTGTAAAAACTTTTCATGTTTGAATTTGATCACTAAATTACAGTATTTTGTGCTATTTCAGAGTTTTTTTTCATTGCAATTTTAAAATTTGAAATTTGTCTATAAAACGCATTGGGGCACCTATTTTGAATATTGGACATGATACCTTGATTCTAGAAGGTCATTTTCCTGTTTTTACTTTTTCAAAACATCATCCCCTTTTCGGAGGGCACGCGCTTGAAATGGGTCACTTTTGAAAATAAAATCCCAGTTTTGACCCATTTGCAAGTCTTTTTTGCTTAATTTGACCTCATTTTTGAATTCTACACCCCCAAAAATGGTACATTACCAGTTTTCGCCACATTCCTAGCATTAGAACTGCAAATTTTATCAATATTTGTATTTTTACCTTATCGCGCACAGCGCCTCTAGTGGTACAATCAAATCAGTGTAGCTCCGCCATTTCTCGATGGATTTCACTGAAATTTATTTTATCGGATTTAGCTCATTCAAGTGCAGTAGTGCACCTTATATCAAAAATTCATGAGTTTTTGAGACATTAGGTTACAAATTGCAATTTTCTTGTTGAAATATAATGATTTGACCCTCTCATGAGCTTTGCATATTGCTAAACAAGCGCATACAGTTCAGAATAGACAAGAAATCATTAAATTTAAAAATGCTGTTGGAATAACAGCAAATAAACGTGTTGGAAACATTTACTTTGGCAATTGTCAAAGCCATTCCACTATTCGTTATTTTAAATCGGTAATGATTTTGCCGTAGTAAAAATATGGAATGGCCCATTGGAATTGCAGATTTAATTCCTGATGCGGACACAAGTACATGTCGAAAACGTTTGAGCCATTATGTTAGATATTTTGTTTTGTATGAAATACATTATGTTAAACCCGCTAAGGTTACTTTGTTTTGCTTGTCTATGGTTCAAAAATGCAAACTCTCTACCAAAGCTTCATCATTCCATCAGTTACAAGAGAGGAATTTTGGTCAGTCAACTAAGAAAACTAGAATATTTGGGAAAGAAAGTTTCAGAACTGAGACTAGACAAAGTTTAAAAACTGTGACAATTCAATACTACATTCCAGAGCACTTAAAAAAATTTAATCAAGATGTGGTAACATCTCTTATACCAACCGGAAACTGTCCTGGTAAATTATATGGATTAATAAAAGTGCACAAGCCAGGCAATCCCGCAAGACCAGTCGTTTCCATGATTGGCACTCTAGAATACAAACAGGCTAAATTTTTAGACAAAATTATAAAACCGTACATACCTAATAACCAGGCCTGGAAAAAATAGGGAATCTGGGAATGAGATTACAGGGAAATTTGCCGGTTTGCGAGAAATTTTTTCCGTAAGAACGTGTAACTTCAAGTTAAGTTTCAAGTAAGTTCAAGTTTCAAGTTTTTCACGTTAAGCACCTTAATGTGTATCACTGTATATTTACGACCTCCAACCTGTACCTCGGAGGTGAACATGTTCTTACTCTTAACAATATTGCACAAATGTATTGCAGTAGTCTCCCGAAAGCATTGTAAAAAGCATGGGAATTGGGAAGTGTCATCGAAAAAATTTGAAATGTTTGCGGAGGTACAAAAACATTGACAAAAAAAAAATGAAGACATTAGCAACGAGCTACTCATTTACTGGAATGGGCCAAACATAAGCAAGTGTAACAGCATCATGAAACAGGCTCTTAATCTACATTTCAAAGGAAAACCATGGCATTTTAGTAGTAATGACGTTCGCTTGAAAATGTACAAAGTGTCTGCTATGGTAGATAGACCAAACAACAAGAAATTGTCACTATCTTTTATGTCATGGTAATGTACAGTATTTGTAGTAATTTCGCATGGGCAAAATTTGCTTGCGGTTTCTTTGATTAAAAAAAATAGCTGTTTTAGCATCGTAATTTTGATTTTTTTGTCAAATTAATTAAATGCGTTTCGTTATTCTTCGTGTAGTGGACTGGTTGTTTTGTAGGTTACAAAAATAATTTTCGCAATGTCCTGTGTTCTCAGTCAGCGAAACTTGTTGTGCATTCATTTGTTCAGCTGTCTGGCCGTTTTTAGCGTTATATGCCTATATCGCTTTTCGTAGTTGGTTATGCTATTCATGCATATTGCACATACGATCAACCCGTTCGAGCATGAAGTGTTGTTATTGTCAACTACAAACAAGCGGCTCATGATGTCGTATTGTTTCATGACATTCACAGGGTGGTCGGTGAGTCAGTGGATCTAATTTACTAAGCATGACACAAACAGCGCACCGTGCCTACTTACGTATAAAATATGATACCAAGACTGTTTATTAGAACTATGAAGCCACAGATGGCCATCTATAACATATATCGCCGGAAAACGTGTAAACGGTGTAATTATGACGTCATTATAGTGATTGTAGGCTAAGCCGTGGGATTTTTTTTTGCTAAAAAACAGATTCCCGGGAAGCTAAGCATTTTTTCCAGACCTGCCTAATAACTACATGCTTAATTCAAATAACCAATTTATGGAAAGGTTAAACGATTTTAAGTGTCCAACCAATAGTCGCATGGTGAGTTTTGATGTTGTGTCTCTGTTTACTAACATGCCTCTCAAAGAAACTATATATGGTACCGCATTAATATAATTGCTGACCATAGTTTCAGTGGAAAATTATTACATTTAGCCACAGAAGGCATGTTCCTGTACATTTGTACAACAATAGTTTGTTTCAACAGAAAAATGTCGTCACCATGGGTTCCTCATTCGGCCAAACACTGGCAAACTTTTTCTTGGCACAATTGAAACCAAAATATTTCAATTTTATCGTGATTTTCATCCCAAACTGTATTTACATTATGTCAATGACATTTTTGATGATGATGAATCGTGCTTAAACCTTTTAAACTTGCAACAAAAGAATATCGAATTCACACTTGAAAAATCCAATGATACCAATACCATCGCTTTTTTAGATTTCAAAATTGAAATTAAACACAATTCTTTTGACACCTGGACTTGGCAAAAACCTACCAACACTGGCTTGCTTTTAAATTATAACGCTCTATGCCCTAGCAAATGGAAATCTGGTTTAATCTTGTGTCTGTTATCTCATGCTCGTTTGGTGTGTTCTGATGATCAGTTCAGAAAGAAATCGAGAAATTGAAAAACATGTTTTATTTAAATGGATATCCTTCTCACTTTTTCAATAAAGTCTTAAACACCTTCATGGCTAATGAACCAAAAGACACACCTGAAGAGGTAGATTTTAGTTATTTTATTAGTATTATATAGCCTACCCTTTCTAGGAAAAGATTCAATAAGTTTTGCAAAAAAAACTAGCTAAACTAGCTTAAACATTTCCCACCGCATAATTTACTCGTAAACATTCTTGTATCATTTGTTCAGTTTGTGCTTTTCAGTCCAGAGTGTCGTTACAGTTATAGTGCAAAGTCAAGTTTATCTTACAATTTTTCATTTTATGTATATTGCAGATTTAATTCCTGAGGACACATGTAAGTGTCGAAAACGTTTGAGTCATTATGTTAAATATTGTGTTTTGTATGTAATACATTATGTTAAATCCGCTAAGATTACTTTGTTTTGCTTGTCGATAATTCAACAATGTTTATACAGTACAGGTTATTCATAAACGTTGCGTCGTTGCTGTTAACAAGTTACTTGCACATCTGACATCAAAACAGTCCGTTCTGGTGAATCATATGCTCCCACAGCAGAAGACTTCAATTGTGAATTGTATTATTTATCTGGTTTACTTTTTATTATACTAAATCGTAGTTGGCGTCTATTTACCGGTAGCCAACCACGATGTGTCTGTTTTGTGCTGGTGGTTCATAGGCTGTTAGTATTAGTAACACTTTGTTGGTTGGGGGAGCTGAAATTGCACTACTTTGAAATTACCTCACTATGTCAGGGTCATCAATAATTAACCTTACAACTTCAAACAACTGTACTTAACACCAATATCTAGCCTGACAATGTCAATGAATTGAATATTTCTCGATCATATATTTTTAGGCCTAAATTTTATCGGAATGGCCCGTTTCGGCGAGTCCGATTCGGCGAGTCCGATTCGACTAGTCCGATTCGGCGAGTTCCCTATTCGGCGAGAGCCCTTTTCGGCGAGTGCCCTATTCGGCGAGGTTTTTGAAATTTTTAAAAGGAAATTATCGGGTACCGTAGCCTAATTGCAATTGCCGTTTTTACATCGTTTTAACGTCGCTAAACGTTGAAATCGTGCAGAAAGGAATAAAAAGAAAATGTTTGAACTATTAAATTAAAATTCATCATGTCAGTTCAGTTGTTTTTATTTTTGACCATCACATGAAAAACAATACAAGTCAACATAGCAAAGGTAGAAGCGACAATTCACGTCAACATAGCAAAGGTGTAGAAAAAGGTAGAAGCGACAAAACGCGAACGTTAAAACGTGCTTGTGACCGAAGTAAGTTATTGAGTTGAAAGAAATTTGGCAAGGTTGCATCACATTCAAAAAAATTTAAGATATGAAGGAAAAATAAAACAAAGAAAATGTTACAAAAAAAATAATGTTTATGTCTATAAGTTAGTACTTTTGAATAGTTAAAATCATAGGCGCCTAACTATTTTTTTGGCCGTGGAGGCGAAAGCGTGTTTCATCAGCAGCAACGTAAATTCAGCGAAATGTCACGCAGATGGATGACGTAATTATGTCGTCACACTAGGATTGCTTTTATTGCCACACTCGGAGTTATCGCTACGTTCGACCTACCGTTAATTATTATAAACAAAGCTCGACCAAAACATATGCTATGCGTTGGCTAGCGGTTGATGGACTGCGACTCTTTAAGCTAAGCGCAACATAAAGTTTAGCAACGAACTAGATTTATTAGCATGAAACAAGAGACGAAAAGGTTTACTAAAAGGTATACTGTAAATTCAGATAATATGAAACCAAGGAACTTTCAGAAATAATTAATTAAACTACCATTCAACGTTTTATAGGCAGAGAAAACTTTTTCTCAAACCGTAGAGAATTTCATTATCAGATCACCGCTTCAATGCGTGATGGAAATCTACAGATAAATCTGCATCAAGCATTGCAGAGTGCAAAAAACAGTGTTGCAGAACGCGTTTTCGAATATTAAATTCTCATCAATTGGATACGCTACTGTATTACATTGTATTATAATCACTGAAATCATATTGAATTGATATTAATAACAATACCGTCTATTAATTTTCAGTGCTTATCTAAGTACTGTAAATTAATATACTTCGGTAGATGTTCATTGTGATGGCTTTTTTGCTTTGAACATTAAGTTTGTTTTAACAAAAAACACCTTAAGCGAGTAATGTCGGTCTGGAATTGCATGCGGGAAGTGATTTTCTGATGTCTCTGGATTTATTAATATTCAATTGAACACTGAGAATATGTCATTATAATGTTTGTAATGTATTGTATTGAGTTTAAATTTAACCGTTGTTGTTGCGTTCATAAATGTAGTTGCACTGATGAGAATTTAATATTCGAAAACGCGTTCTGCAACACTGTTTTTTGCACTCTGCAATGCTTGATGCAGATTTATCTGTAGATTTCCATCACGCATTGAAGCGGTGATCTGATAATGAAATTCTCTACGGTTTGAGAAAAAGTTTTCTCTGCCTATAAAACGTTGAATGGTAGTTTAATTAATTATTTCTGAAAGTTCCTTGGTTTCATATTATCTGAATTTTCTCAACTAGCTACTCTCCAAGGCGTATATAATCAATCAGAGTTGACTCTGTCAAGGAAACAAGCAAAGATGGTCCTGTAACCGGTGGTGAAATCTTTCTAAAATGACTGAGACTTTTGCTAAATTCTTATTTCTGTTCAAATTAACGTGTACTTTAAAAGGTCGTCGCTAATTAATTGGATACGCTACTGTATTACATTGTATTATAATCACTGAAATCATATTGAATTGATATTAATAACAATACCGTCTATTAATTTTCAGTGCTTATCTAAGTACTGTAAATTAATATACTTCGGTAGATGTTCATTGTGATGGCTTTTTTGCTTTGAACATTAAGTTTGTTTTAACAAAAAACACCTTAAGCGAGTAATGTCGGTCTGGAATTGCATGCGGGAAGTGATTTTCTGATGTCTCTGGATTTATTAATATTCAATTGAACACTGAGAATATGTCATTATAATGTTTGTAATGTATTGTATTGAGTTTAAATTTAACCGTTGTTGTTGCGTTCATAAACGTAGTTGCACTGATGAGAAT
The DNA here is from genome assembly GCF_918807975.1 of Aplidium turbinatum. Lineage (NCBI taxonomy): Eukaryota > Metazoa > Chordata > Ascidiacea > Aplousobranchia > Polyclinidae > Aplidium > Aplidium turbinatum. Next base: position 1,525,562 of record NC_137486.1, read on the forward strand.
TTAATATTCGAAAACGCGTTCTGCAACACTGTTTTTTGCACTCTGCAATGCTTGATGCAGATTTATCTGTAGATTTCCATCACGCATTGAAGCGGTGATCTGATAATGAAATTCTCTACGGTTTGAGAAAAAGTTTTCTCTGCCTATAAAACGTTGAATGGTAGTTTAATTAATTATACTGTAAATGGAATGAAAATACTAATTTGATCATATGCTTGAAAATATACCTGTTGAAAGCAAAATCATTCATGTTTACATCAATTCAACAGCACGTCACCTTTAATAAATTTAAAAGTTGCTGACATCTGTAAACAGCCCTTGAAAAATAGTTACAGAGAGACGTTTGATTAAGTTTTCGACTTGACATTGCTCCCTTTTCACTACAATATCGCAACTTATGGCTGACCAGCTTTCAAGTTTCAATTCGCTGTAATACGCCCGTTTTCGTGTTGCAGATGAAACAAAAGATGCGCATATTCCCCGCCTTTGATCGGGTTTCTATGGCAACGGACGTGTGTGCGCCATGCAGTTTGCGCGTGTCCGTTGTTGTGTTGATTATGCCGCTTGTGCGACTGTGCGCAATGCGGTTTGTACCAGCCCTTGTTACGTTGGTTAGTGGTAACCTCGGGCCGAGACTTCAAGTTCATTTTCACAGCAACCGATTCACTGCCGCGACAATTCACTGCAGAGGTTTCGACTTTCGAAAGCGACAGGAGGCTCTGTTTGCAAGCGCATTAAGTTAAACGCACGCTGCGTCAACGTAGCAAATTATGTTGTTTTTGGGTGCATTCAACATCTGATGACATTGAATCGACGCAAAATCGTAGATTTTTGCAATGTCACAGGCAGCAAAATCAGTCATTTTTACATTGATTCAACGTCTGCAGACGTTAAATCAACGTATAAATGACAGATTTTATTGTCTGGGGTGGGATTGTAGCATCGCTACTCGTTCTACTGATTATTTACTGCGAAGCTGTTGCGGTTTGTATTTAAAAATGTTTTCCTGCTGCCGATCGCTAGTTCATCTATTGTTTTATGTATCAATGCCGCATAAAAAGTTGCTCTCACGCGGAAATATGCGTGGGGGCCTGGCCCCCACGGCTTAGGCGCCTATGGTTAAAATGATTAGTTTGGATCAACAAATGTGTGACCTACACTCCTACAGCTTAGATTGAAAGGAAATTATCGGGTAGGCTACCGTAGCCTAGTTATACAGACCAGCAAAAATTTGTTCCAAGAACCCAGTTAGCCTAACAGTTCATTTTTACATTGTAGTAACAGAATGAAAAGGCTAACCAAATGTGTGGCCTATCGTTTTAACGTCGCTAAACGTTGAAATCGTGTAGAAAAGGGTGCTTTTGCTGACTAGGATACGTTGAAACTGAGAAACATTCACAGAAGCCCTACGATAGGTTGCATTTTTAAGATAATGTATTCAGACGTTGAATCAATGTACAAATGAAATGTTATGCTAAATGGGTTCTTGGAACAAATCGTAGGGCTTCTGTGAATGTTTCTCAGTGTCGAAGTATCCTAGTCAGCAAAAGCTCCCTTTTCTACACGATTTCAACGTTTAGCGACGTTAACACGATAGGCCACACATTTGTTTAGCCTTTTCATTCTGTTACTACAATGTAAAAATGAACTGTGTTCTTGGAACAAATTTTTGCTGGTCGGGATAACTAGGCTACGGTACCCGATAATTTCCTTTCAATCCAAGCTGTAGGCCACACATTTGTTGGTCCAAACTAATCATTTTAACTATTCAAAAGTACTAACTTATAGACATAAACATGATCTATTTTTTTTTTTTTTGTAACATTTTCTTTGTTTTATTTTTCCTTCATATCTTAAATTTTTCTGAAAGTGTTGCGACCGTGCCAAATTTCTTTCAACTCAATAACTTACTTCGGTCACAAGCACGTTTTAACGTTCGCGTTTTGTCGCTTCTACCTTTTTCTACACCTTTGCTATGTTGACGTATTGTTTTTGATATCATGATCAGAAAGAAAAACAACTGAACTGACATGACGAATTCAAGCACGTTTTAACGTTCGCGTTTTGTCGCTTCTACCTTTGCTATGTTGACGTGTATTGTTTTTCATATGATGGTCAGAAATAAAAACAACTGAACTGACATGACGAATCTTAATTTAATAGTTCAAACATTTTCTTTTTATTCCTTTCTGCACGATTTCAACGTTTAGCGACGTTAAAACGATGTAAAAACGGCAATTATAATTAGGCTACGGTACCCGATAATTTCCTTTCAAAAATTTTAAAACCTCGCCGAATAGGGCACTCGCCGAAAAGGGCTCTCGCCGAATAGGGAACTCGCCAAATCGGACTAGTCGAATCGGACTCGCCGAATCGGACTCGCCGAATCGGACTCGCCGAATAGTAGCAGACCCAAATTTTATAGGCCATGAACAAAATTTGAATAAAAGAATAGCTATTGTAGAGCTCTTCACATCGGGGAAGCTAAGGAGTGATATTTGCAAGGACTTAAAAATTAATAGAATGTTGGTCTGGAGAACTCTCAAAAGGTACAAAGAAACTGGAAATGTCAAAATCAAAACTTCATTATTGAAAAAGCAACCAGAGAAAATGTGTAAAGAAATCTCAAAAGATCCATTCAAAACTGGCAAAGGAGGTGAACGAGGCCTATGGAACCATGTTCACAGTTCTCAAGAAGGATTTGACAATAAGCCATGGCGATTGATTGAATCTTTGATTGATTGAATCTATAGTACTGGCTATTGAATCTATACTACTGATTGATTGAGCGATCTATACTAGTCTACTGGCCTTTCCAACGCGGCCACAGCCAAATAATGTGGGGGCCTATTAAGTTTTGGCAACTAACCGGTATTAGGCGTAAAAAAGGCATCTTTGCATGAATTATTACTATAATACTAACAAACAAATACAGTACTTCTGGATTAGAAAACGAATTTTTTAACATACTGAATGTTTTGAAAGTTGGTCATTCTTGATTTCATGTACCTTGATTCTGCTCATATCTTGATTCTTATGGTATTCTTAACATGTAGCTATTGTCCAGCTTTCTTGACACTTATTTAATAATATTACATCTTAATTACGTTTTGGCACTGTATTTACAATTTTTAGGCTAAAAAACATTACTTGACCAATGAAAATTGCTGATTATATGTTGTAACACTTAAATCTCAATTGGCAAATTGAATTTTCGTATAGGCCACCACATGATATGGCTGTTGCCACGTTGGGAAGGCCAGGAGTATAGATCGCCATGCGATGAGCCTATTCAAACACATGATGAAACAGTTGCTAAATGCCAATACCATGGAGAAACGTCTCTCCAGAGCTAGAATTCTGCTCTCACACATTGAAGGAGGCATGCTGCCAAACCTTGTGTTCAGCGATGAGAAGAAATTTGATGTCCAGCATCATTTCATTGGTCAGAATGATCGTGTTTGGTCAAGAAACTGGTGATGTGGAACCCTAGGGTCACTCGAAGACAAGGGGAGGCATCAGTGATGGTGTGGGCCACAGTCAACGAATTAGGAAGTCCACTGAGTTTTGTGGACCAAGGAGTGAAATTGAACCAAGAAAACTAACGAAATGATGTTCTTGAGGACCGTTCATGGCGTTCATTGTGGCCTTGGGCAAAGAAACACTTCATAAAACGTAATTGGGCATTCCAACAAGACTCTGCCCCTTCACATAGAGCTAAGAGAATGCAAACTGGCTTCAGCCAATGTGCCGTTTTTCATTTTCAAGGAAGAATGGCCTCCTTCATCCCAGACCTAAACCCCCCAGACTTTGGCATCTGGTCTTACCTGGAGAGCAAGGTTTCGACTAAACAGTAAACACCACCAAAGCGCTGAAGGCTAATCTGAAAAAATGAATGAAAAAAATATTTCAAAGAGTTATTCATGACTCTTGCAGGATCTTTTCGAAGCATCTCCGATTTGTTATCGACGCAAATGGCGGACACATTAAGTAAAACTTGTTTTTCCTAAATATTTATTTATTTGACAATAATATTATGTGTTTATTACTCAAAAATTGTCTACCATTTGTAAAATACAGTTGTTTGAAGTTGCAACGTTAATTAATTATTGATGAGCCTGTAGTATATGCTAATGCCAACACTTAGATCAGGCGTGACGAACCTTTTTGCGGTCGCATGCCACTTTGTCAATTACACATGAGTTATCGAGCCACACAACTTTTTAATTCTAAATGTAACCTACTATGAAAGTATGAAAGTACTATGAAAGTAACCTACTATGAAATCATTTAGAAGCGACTCAAGATATTATTCATGAAAAGTAACAAACGGCAGATGAAAGTAATAAAACCCACACAGTTGAAATTATCTTACGCAGAATCGAAACATAAAACAGTAAAAAATAAAAACAAATCAACTTGAGCAAAAAGGATAGGGCAACAGCACTTGTACTGATAATGAAGACAGTTTAATTTTCGAAGCATTTGCTTTCATATGAGTATAATTTCTTCTTTTTTGGCTCTATCCTTTTTGCTCAAGTTGACTAAATGTTTCGACCATTATGCTCCTAAACAACAAATCAATTAATGAAATTTCTTTTTCAAACAACAAATAAAAGCCCTTGCGAATCATACAGCTGAAGCTATCTAATGCAGCATAGAAGCATAAAATATTAAAAAATAACATTGAAGCATTAAACCCTGAAAGTTAGGGTCCACGTCTTTTTGGCGCAGACAGTTAGGCGCTGGTCAAATAGGCGCGCACACTGTGGCGTCTGGATATTTAGGTGCGGAGCACTGTGGCGCCTGTTTATTTAGGTGCTAGTCCTAGTAAAGTCTGCAGATTGTATCAGCTTGGCAGGTAGGGCGATGCTTTTCACACAAAATGTTATATTGAACACAAAAATATGTTGTTTTGTTTATGCGCGTGTGGAGATGATGAGCGATACAACGCTCTACTACTCTTGATATTAGCACATCTCCACAGGACATTTGCTATGCACCCTGAACACAGGTTGCAGCCAAATGGAACCTTATATAGAGTAGAAGTAAAAAAACATATATACAGGGTCATCAATATTTAGCGTTACAATCTATTTCATCCATCGAGGTTCTGGCTAAAGAGTCGAGAGTGTCGTATGGGACCATGTCAACTTTACTCCGAAAGGACCTGAAAATGTCTCCATTCAAGCATGCCAAGAAACAACAACTTTCTGCTCAAGTTGTTGATAAACAACTCCAAAGATCCTAGATTCTTCTTTCCTGCATTCAGGATGGCATGCTACCAATCTCGTTTTCAGTGATGAGAAGAAATTTGATGTTGAACATCACTTTAACTCCCAAAACGATCAGGTTTGGTCGAGAGATGGGGATGAAGCATCTCGAGTGGTGACAAGGAAACAATGTGCCGCCTCAGTGATGGTCTGGGCAGCCGTGACAGAGTCCAGTAAAAGACCCCTCTTTTTTGTTGACCAGGGGGTGAAATTGAACCAGCAAAACTATCGAGATGACATCCTCATTGGGGCATTGTTGCACTGGGCCCAAAAGCACTTCAAAAAACGTCCCTGGTCTTTTCAGCAGGGCTCTACACCATCACATGGGGGCTAAAAAGACTCAGGAGTGGCTTTCTGAGAATGTCCCGCACTTCATTCCCAAAGAGGAATGGCCCCCATCTTCCCCCGATCTGAATCTCCTTGGTCATACCTTGAGAGCAAGGTCTCGGCCACTCACCATCAAAGTTTGGAAGCTCTGAAGGTGAAACTGCAGAAGGAGTGGGCCAAAGTCCCTCAGAAAGTAATTCGTGACACATGCAAGGCTTTTCCTAAACGTCTTCAACTAGTTATTGACGCAGATGGAGGACATATTGAATAATATTTTGTGTATTAACTCTCTATTGCATTTTCCACAATAATACATTTGCAAAAATTCTAAATTTTCTTTCATTTCATAAATCCAACCAATTTAAGTTGTAACGATAAATACTGATGACCCTGTATACTTAATCTGTTATCTTTCGCAATTACTTCTACTCAGGATTGATTGGTCGTGTGGTGAGTAAGTATGAGACAACGCTCTACTACATGAATACATTTCTATAAGGCTTTCCTCGTTATTAAACCTAGTCGGGGTTTTGACGGAAAACTAAGTTACTCTTCACTCAAGCCTACCACCCGCTTGAATATAGGCTACGGTATATTTTTAACTTGATGTTTAGTGTAGTTATTATTTGACTCACTAAAAGTGAACTCAGTCATGTTCGGAAACTTGAATAATTTATTGACAAAGCTTTTGCCAACGCAAACCTGGACTAACAGCAAATAGCCTAAATGCCGAACACGCGCATTCAAATACAATATACTTTTTCCGTTCGATGTAACATTTTATGTTAAAAGCATTGCGGGTTTAAGCAGCTTCACTCACGGAAGCCATGTCATAGCTTTTTGTGCAATGTAACATTTTGTGTGAAAAGCATTGCCCTACCTGCCAAGCTGATACAATCTGCATATTTTACTAGGAATAGCACCTAAATGAACGGGCGGCAGGCACCACAGTACTCCGCACCTAAATATCCAGACGCCACAGTGTGCGCGCCTATTTGACGGCCGCCTAACTGTCTGCGCCTAAAAGACTTGCTCCCAAAAGTTAGTGTTTAGGGCAAGAAAATAGTAAAGGAAAGGTGTACCAGTGAAGACATAAAACAGCTTTGAGATGTCTTTTGTCTTTAATGCATGAGCGATTGTCAAAGTCTTTTGCGGGCCGCACAAAATTCTTTGACGGGCCGCATGCGGCCTGCGGGCTACAGGTTCGTCACCTCTGACTTAGATGAACCACCGAAGGGCAGTGCCAGAAATAAACAAGTCGACTTTTACACGAAAGAATAAAAATGACTGATTTTCAGCAAAAAAGTAAGGGTTCATACTCGAGTATATACGGTAAACACTAAACAAAAGTATCTGGGAAAGACAAGATAGGCCCAATGAAAAAGTTGAATTATCCACAAGTACTGTGGGAGATGCTCCTTGTGGAGAGATATCCCTGCGGTGAGATGTCCCTGCGGTGAGATGTCCCTGCGGTGAGATGTCCCTGCGGTGAGATGCCCCTGCGGTGAGATGCCCCTGCAGTGAGATGCCCCTGCGGTGAGATGCCCCTGCGACAGGTCAGCCATAGTTAGTTATCTAGGCAGGTCGGCCATAGTCATTTGTCTAGTGACAGGTCGGCCACAACAGAATGTCCTCATCCCGGATAGCTCAACACCTGCATCAAGAATCCAAGGGTTGAATATCAACTTAGTTCAAGAAATCAAAATTCTCTGGACAATCCAAAATTTCTGTATTTGACATTTAGAGACACTTTAGGTACCTGCCAGCACATCTAGAAATTAACAAATCAATTATTTGGTAACATTTTGGATCTCAATAGCTTTTGAGCAATAAAACCAGCTGATTTGATTCTGAGCAAATAAGATTAAAAAAAAAAAAACAGATAATATGTATCTTGTCTCTGTCTCAATGAAGGTAACAAAATTAGTTCATTACAAGTGGCATGCATATTGCATACATATACAGACAGGCTGCACACCTCTTACCTGTTGCAATGCAATCATACCAATGCAACCTACACAGTATGTTTTTACAATTTCTTTGATAAAGATGCAGTTTAGTTTCTTTCAAATGAATCTTTTCCGTGTATTTTTTTCTGTTATTTTCATAGCTTTTTTCTTTGTTTTTATTTTTGATAATAGGTAGATCATAATTTACTTGATTTTTACAATTGCTTTTTCTTCTGTTATGGCAATTGAGCTGCAAATCATACCTTGTGTGTAAGTCACCCCCCACTTTTTGGTCAACACTTTGGTAGAAAAAAATTTGTAGCATATTCAAATAATTATTTTGTAATAATTTTGTGTATAAAAGCTTGTAAAATTTTTAAGTGGTCACAAACTTTTGTTCATGATGGTAGTTACGGCATTCCACCAATGTTCTGTAATTCAACAAACCTGGTTTTGCTCTTTTTTTATGATGTTGCTTTACAAATGTATGAACTTCAAATGGCAATGCATTGATGTTTTTTTACCCATGTCCACTTCCAACAACTAGATTTAAATTACCTAACAAAAACTGAAATAGTAAGCAAAGCATTTCATAGCCTATACCGTATCCAACTGCATCAGAATCGAAAAAAAAAATTGGAATATAATGATGTATGAAAGAAAAGTCCTTGCGAGTTATACCTTCTACAGTCGATCAGCAACAAATAAGAACAATTTCTCTTGTTCAACATACATTAGTTCATCAGTCAGCCATTGCTTTTGATCTGCCACCTGGCGATGGAGGTGGTGATGGCTTGACAAAGCCTGATGAATCCTGGGATGCTCCTTGCAGTCGCAGGCTTCCACTTGCTGCATGCTGACGTGTCAACCCAGGACCGATTGTTGCACCAAGATTTGACCCAAAAGGATTTGGCTGAACAGAATTACTGACAAAGGGCCGATTGGAGTGAAACGTTGGGGTTGTGAATGTAGCAGGGGCATTTCCAGCGTTAGGAGATATTGATCGGGCTGTCAGGGTGGCATGTGGAACAGGACTTGATATAGCACGAGGTCGCACTGAGCTTGATGGCCCTGCAGATGTCGACAAATTCGGAATACCCCAACTTTCTGTGCTGTGGCGACTTTCCTCATCCATTTCTAAACTAGATTCTGATTCAGATAATTGTCGAGATAATGCCTCTCTTCGTTCAGTCTCCAGGAGTAATTGGCGATGTAACCTTGCATTTTCTTCACGCAAATTTTTTTCTTCACTCATAAAAAGGTTAACTTTTGAATTTCTGTCATTCTGCATCGATTTTAATTGCCTTCTCAAATACTCAACTTCTTTTTTCAAATATCTCACATGGGCAGTCAGATTGTCACTGGCGCCACCATCATATGACATAGACTGCCTAGGAGATGGGGGAGCACTCACTGGTTGATTAAGCTTTTCTTGTAAAAGCCTTTTTTCCGTTTCTAATTTATCCATTTTCTTCCAAAGTCTATTTACAAGCCCTTCTTGCTCCTTCTCAAGAGTGTTTTCTAATTCTATTTTTTCACGCCGAAGTTCTTCTAATTTGTAATGCTTATCATGAGTTTCCCTTTTTAATTTTTCAATTTTCCTCATCAGAGTATTAACTTGTTTTTCCTGTTCTTTTTCTAAGGTTTGTTCAAGTTCAACTTTCTCTTGTCGAAGTTGACTCAACTGTCTTTGCAACTCATTGGTGAGAAATTCTTCTTCGTTTTCATATTTGTTTACTAATGTTTCCTTTTCTTTCTTCAATTCTTGTATTTTTTTCATCAAAGTGTTTGAAATGAATTCTTCCTCCTGTTCAGCTCTTGCTTGGATGTTGACACTTGCCTGACGTAGCTCCTTATTTTCCTCTTGCAGAGCATTACATCGCAGTTTGTATGTTTCCAATTCCATCTTTAAAACTGTATTTTCCTGTTGCAAAGATGCAACTCGAATAGCAAGTTCATCTCTTTTCATAACATTTCGGACAGAAGCTGGATCAGTGTCAGATTCAGACTCAGACATTTCACAGTGCATTTACTGAATAGCCAATAATTAAGAAAACTAAAACCTAAACAAAAATACACATGCAACAAAAAGAAAATAATGTAAACATTGCCAAAAATTCATTCTGCATTTATTCCAGTATAAGACACAGCATTTTGTACCAAATGTTTACTCATAAAGTCAAGATGCAAGTTGCACACAAATAATTTCAAAATCATATCGAAAAAGCAGGGTAGCTAAATTGTGTTTTTTAAAGTAGCTGCATGGGGACACACGTACTTGATTACAATAGCCAAGTGCAAACAAACACCTTACTTAACGCATGTTTTGTGTGCATATGCCCGTAGTCAAAAAATACCAGGAGAGCAACTGAAAGGTTATAATTGCACTACTTTATTTACTGTGAAGGTATTTTTTAATAAAACCTTGTGAAATAAAATAAATGTACCGTACCACTTTTTTGATCTGAGTTAGGAGTTAGGAGAGCAATTTATACACCAGTGCAATTAATACTCGAATAAATACAGTAAAATGAACAAACAGGAGATTTTTCCTTGAAATAAATTCAATGGACATAACTTCCGCAAATGTTTTTGGTTTGTTAACATTAAAATATCCAGAATAGGCTATGCTACAAAAGAATCTGCTACAATATAAAATTTAATGAAATACACAAATTTTGAAACCTTGATCATCATAAGGTCAGTGCTTCATAATGTGTAAGTAAATGCCAATAAATGCAAGCAAAACTTTATAGGACGGCGTGTATAATTACAGTCAATGGATAATTAGATATGTTACAGCCTCTGTTTTTGTTGTTAAAATCAAAAACAAACAATAGTCATCAAAGTTATTTAAATGTAGACTAAATCAGAAGTCAAATATGAAAAGACAGCTACTTCAAACATGAGGATGTTATCAGCAATGCACTGACAAAACGGGTCCACGTCTTTTAGGCGCAGACAGTTATCGCCAGTCAGATAAGCGCACACACTGTGGTGTCTGGATATTTAGGTGCGGAGCACTGTGGTGCCTGTTCATTTAGGTGCTATTCCTAGTAAAGTCTGCAGATTGTATCAGCTTGGCAGGTAGGGGATTGCTTTTCACACAAAATGTTATATTGAACAGAAAAATATGTTGTTTTGTTAATGCGCGTGTGGAGATGAGGTGCGAGACAATGCTCTACTACTCTTGATATTAGCACACCTCCACAGGGCATTTGCTATGCATCCTGAACACAGGTTGCAGCCACATGGAACCTTACTTAATCGGTTATCTTTCGCAATTACTTTTACTCGGAATGGATTGGTCGTGTGGCGAGTTTGTATGAGACAACACTCTACTACATCAATACATTTCTATAGGGCATATGAACCCTGGCTACAAGTTGCAAACATAATGGTGCGACTTTGCTCGTTCAAATAAATGTCGAACACGCGCATTAAAATACAATATATTTTTCTGTTCAATATAACATTTTGTGTGAAAAGCATTGCGGGTTTAAGCAGCTTCACGCACGCAAGCCATGACCTATTTTTCTCTGTTCAATACAACATTTTGTGTGAAAAGCATTGCCCTACCTGCCAAGCTGATACAATCTGCAGACTTTACTAGGAATAGCACCTAAATGAACGGGCGCCACAGCGCTCTGCACCTAAATATCTAGACGCCACAGTGTGTGCGCCTATTTGACTGGCGCCTAACTGTCTGCGCCTAAAAGACTTGCTCCCAACAAAACAGTGCAATCCACAACAATTTACAGATTCCTTTCTAATAATCGCCACATACATACACACAACCATTGTAACCAAAGCAACACAACAGGTTGTATTCCACATGACAATCTGCATGATCAGTTGATCACGTATTTTTAAAAATATAATGTTCAATTGTTCATGTACAAATTTTCCTTTGAAATGACTTCGACATTATTGGTGATTTATATTCAATATCTCCCCAGTCCCCATTCAACTTTATTAAGTCAAACTCCCATAAAAATTACCACACATTCAACCACTTGCGATATTAGTGACATAACAGCCACTCGATTGCCTTTCCTTGCAGTAACAGATCATTTTCCATGTGGTGTTAGTTTTAAATTGATTTTAGAGCTAATTGGTTTACTGTACAAATCGTTAAATCCTTCTATTGTTATATAAAATTTAATCTTGCAAGTTGTCTTCTGGGAAAAAAAATTGGTGATGAAGGTAGAGTGTTCCAGAAAGAATGGACAAACTCATACCTTTTTGTCAAAATAAGTGATCAACCTGTATGTGTATGCCTTGTTTGTGGCAAACATGTACCAGCAAAAAAAAAAGTCAAATCTGGAGAGTCAATATGAATCCTGCCATGGTAACCTGAAAAAATTCACAGGGCAGGCTCAGCAGATAAGACTAATGTTCTTAAAAAAAGTCTCACCAAGAAGAAGAACTTTCATCCATCCTGGTTTTTTTTTTCGGTCATTTATCGGTCATTGACCGATTTTTTAGCAAAATGTCCGAAAAAAATATAGTCAATTCGGTCAAAATGTCCGAAAAATATATAGTCAATTCGGGAGTTGCACGGTTGAGTTTTGCTGATAAACGTTGAAGAAAGTTTTCTCAGATAAAACACCACAATGTTTCTCAGCGAAACTTAATGTTGTAGCTCATAGGCGCCTAACTTTTTTTTTGGCCGTGGGGGCGAAAGCTTGTTTCATCAGCAGCAACGTAAATTCAGCAAAATGTCACGCAGATGGATGACATAATTATGTCGTCACACTAGGATTACTTTTATTGCCACACTCGGAGTTATCGCTACGTTCGACCTACCGTTAATTATTATAAACAAAACTCGACCACTTCGGTTAAGCAAACACATGCCATGCGTCTGCGTAAACTAGCAGTTGATGGACTGCGACTCTTTAAGCTAAGCACAACATAAAGTTTAGCAACGAGTTAGATTTATTACCATGAAACAAGAGACGAAAAGGTTTACTAAAAAGTAAAAGGTATACTGTAAATGGAATGACAATGTCTTGAAAATGGAATGAAAATACTAACTTGATTATACGCTTGAAAATGTATATACCTGTTGAAAGTAAAATCATTCACGTTTACATCAATTCAACAGCACGTCACCTTGAATAAATTTAGAAGTTGCTGACATCCGTAAACAGCCCTTGAAAAATAGTTACGGAGAGACGTTTGATTATAGCTTCCTTTTCACAACAATATCGCAACTTATGACTGACCTGCTTCCAACTTTATGACTGACCTGTTTTCGTGTTGCAGATGAAACAAAATATGCGCATATTCCCGCCTTTGATCAGGTTTCTATGGCAACGGTCGTGTGTGCACCATGCAGTTTGCGCGAGTCCGTTGTTGCGTTGATTATTCCGCATGTGCGCAATGCGGTTTGTACCAGCCCTTGTTACGTTGGTAGGTGGTTACGTCGTGCCGAGACTTTAAGTTTATTTTCACAGCGAGTGGTTCACTGCCGCGACAGTTCACTGCAGAGGTTTCGACTTTCGAAAGCAACATCGAGTCTGTTTGCAAGCGCATAAAGCTAAACGCACTCTCCGTCTACGTAGCAAATTATGTTGTTTTTGGGTACATTCAACATCTGATGACATTGAATCGACACAAAATGATAGATTTTTGCAATGTCGCAGGCAGCAAAGTCAGTCATTTTTACATTGATTCAATGTCTGCAGACGTTAAATCAATGTAAAAATGACAGATTTTGTCTGGTGTAGAATTGTAGCATCCTACTCGTTCTAGTGATTATTTATCGCGAAGCTGTTGCAATTTGCATTCAAAAAATGTTGTCCTGCTGCCGATCGCTAGTTCATCTATTGTTTTATGTATCAATACAGCATAAAAAGTTGGCGCCTATGTTGTAGCTAGTCAGAAAGTGCAAATTTTGGTTTGTATCAGCTACTTGAAAGGAAATATTTTCCTCAGAAAAAATGACCGAAATAAATAAAAAATGACAGAATTTTCTCAAGTCATTTCGGACAAATGACCGAAAAAAGTCAGCGAAAAAAAAACCCAGCATCCATCTCACTGAGAGTTCTTCCTCTCATTAAATATAAAACCACTTGTGTGCTTTGGGTATTTTTATACAAATTTTTAAAGCAAAAAATTATTTGGCCTGCCCAAAATGTTGTGCAGTTTATATGACCCGCAGTATTATGTAGGTTTCCCAATCTCTGATATAGACTTAGTGGTGCGGTTTTAATAGTGAAAATAAATACATTAGATCAGGGTTTTCCAAACTTTTTTAGAGCGCTCCATTGAACAACAAACAGAGTACGGTATCAAAACTCCTCTCAACAAAAAAGTACTGTATTTTACGGACCATAAGGCACAATTTAAATCCTTTTTTTCCTTATAAATTGATCGTGCGCCTGATAAGCCGGTGCGCCTAATGTATTGATCAAGTAGTACTTTATTGCCTACACTCAAAACCAGTACCGATACTATTATTATATAAATAAACCACCGTCTTACACAATAAACTACGATAAAAGCAACCAGGGCTGCGATTTTTGCCTTTTTTGGTGACGAGGTCACTCGACACGCGCCATCACTATTCGACAAACGCCGTGCCTTACAAAAAAAAAAGGAAAATAAAAAGGTAAAAAAAAACTGAGAGAGGACTAATCGTCGTCAGGTCGAGAAACAATCGGGGGGGGGGGGCATCACGTGATGCAATCATAAGAGTGCTGACTTACGTAAACTTTCTTGCGCCAGGTACTTCAAAGCAAGGTCTAAATGTGACGCTTCACACGAGAAACTCCCAAGGTGTCAGCGCAGCCATTTTGAACACTGCGGGAGAATGCTTTGATCGAAGTTCCAATGCCTGGCATCAAACATTTCGCCACACACGTTTTGTGCTATTCGACACAGCGGGTTTCTTTTATAGATAAAATAACCGAAATAGGCTACTTTATTTGTCAACGTGTTTGCAAGTTTGTATTTATGTCTGACTTATGCACTTGTTGTTCCAAGCTTGCAGAAATGTTTTGCAATGTGAATAAGGAATAGTAGACAGATAAACACGGTTGCAACTTGACTTCCATCCACTAAAAGGTTTTCTGTGATTACGTAATGGGCGATTTTGCATTCACAAAAGCACACAACCCAGCTGGCAAAACCCGTCGTTTTTACATTGATTCAACGTCTGCAGACGTTGAATCGAAAAAACGAGAAGCGAAAAATATACTAGAGTAGTCTATCACGAGTCACGACCTCACTGTTTGATTTGTAGTGATGTACCAAAAGTAGCGATACGCACGCTTTTACGTTAAATAACTCAGGGGGAAAAGTAAGTTAATTTTGGGTTGATTCAACGTTCGAGTCAGCACAAATCTACTTAATTTTCCTGGCGGGTTACATTGCGTACCCAAATAGCAAAAATCATCATTTTTGCATTGATTCAATGTCTACAGACATGAAGTCAATGCAAAAATAACGAATTTTGCTGCCTGCGTAACAATGCCCAAGAAGAAATTTACGTTTGTTTTACATTAATTCGACATCTAGCGAGTTTGAATTATCATAAAATAACGTTAATTGTTCAACCAGGTACCGGTAACAAATTAATATCTCACTGCGAGATGATTGCCTCGATTTACGTTTACACTAACATAATTTCGGCACAATTGAGATACCGCGAGCAAACACGAGTCTGTTTGATAAAGAACTAGCTGTCAGAATCGGAATCATAAGACGCTGTATGGGAGGATGAGGTTGTCGCGTCATCACTGAAATACTTGAAGACGCAAAACTGCCCGTTCATGAACGCGCAATGCCATTTGATCAGAATCATTATTTTTCTTTTCTGCCGAAGAACCATTTATCTAATTTCGTATTACTTTTTTAACTTGACCCCGTAGCTTTTCTAATTCCAATTTGTTTCCGTCATAAAGTTCTTTACAAATTTTGCAAAATACCACACTAATAGCAGGTAAATTCCACTTTTTAACTGTATCTTCTTTCACCATAATTTATATTCGCAACGACATCGGTAAACAATAAGCATTCGATGAAAGAATAACATTTGCGTAACAATTAAGCCAGTATTCGTAAGGTGGCAAACTTTTTACAGTTCACAAGAGCATTGTCGGCGCATAAAATAACTTGCGTGCTCTGGGCTACCGCCGTGTGACACGCAATGAAGAAGCGCATAAAATTTCGTTTGATTAAACATTAAAGCATACGGCAATTGTCGCAGCAATCTAAGGTGTGTTGATTTGGCGACGGCAATGTTTTTTGCCGTCGTAGATGGAATCACTCAACCAGCGTGCGATTAAAAGCAGTAAGTGACTCTGATACCACAACTTGTGCGGTAACTCGCGGCCAAACGCTTATAATCTGACTCTTGTGACGTCATATTACTATTCGACAAACAAGCGTAGAATTTTTGGTCGTTCGACAAGAAAGAAAAAATCGCAGCCCTGAAAGCAACTAGCAACTGTGATATTCACTAGGCCCATTTTTTCTTTTGCTCATTGTACTATTGTGACTTGCTTACATTTATTACGCAACAAGTAAACTGTGATATTCACTGAAATACTCACTAGCTTTATACGCTAACCCACACTCCTTAAAATATGTTGTGTTCTATAGCCCAGTGCGCCTTATGTATAAACAAAAAACTAATGAAAGCAATTTATTGACAGTGCGCCTTATAATTGGGTCTGCTACTATTCGGCTAGTCCGATTCGGCTATTTCCCTTTTCGGCTACAGCCCGATTCGGCTAGTCCGATTGGGCTAGTTCCCTATTTGGCTACAGTCTTTATCAGTTAGTTCCCTATTCGGCAATTTTTTGAAAATCAAACGATAATCCTTCTGTAATCCAACAAAATCCTTCTGTAAATCCAATGACGCCTTCTGTTTATTTAGAGAATTTTGTATTTTATTCCACAATATGGTTTCTTTTGCATTCCGACAAAGAAAAACAAATTGAAATGAAATTTAGCGAAAAATGTTTGAACTATTAAATTGAACTGTTTGCTCACATAAAATCGACAACGATGCCTTCTGTTTATTTAGAGAATGTTGTATTTTATTCCACAATATATTTTCTTTTATATTTGAAATAATTGAAGCTTTAGATGAGTGGGGTTTACACCTAACCACTGAGATCTTAAATCATATTTATGACACTGGAAACATCTCTAGTGATATGGTACGTTCCATATTCATAACTTTACCAAAGAAAACCGGAGCAACAGAATGCTCACTCCACAGAACAATTAGCCTTGTGAATCACTTAACAAAGATCTTACTCCGAATCATGATGATGAGATTGAGACCAAAACTAAAATCGGAAATTTCAACAGCACAGTTTGGAATTGTTCAAAACAAAGAGACCACAAAAGGAATTTTTACATTAAAAATGATAACAGAGTATGTCCGATTCTTCTGTGTATTTAGAGAATTTTGTATTTAGAGAATTTTGTATTTTTGAAGACTTTTGTATTTTTGAAGAGAATTTTGAGAATTTTGTATTTAGAGAATTTTGTATTTTTGAAGACCGATACTATTGAAGCTCTCATGCGCAATACGCAATTACGCATATGCATGAACAGCCCCGACTGCGCCACTCACAACCCCAGGGAGCAAGTCTTTTAGGCGCAGACAGTTAGGCGCTGGTCAAATAGGCACACAGCCGCACACACTGTGGCGTCTGGATATTTAAGTGTGGAGCACTGTGGCGCCCATTCATTTAGGTGCTATTTCTAGTAAAGTCTGCAGATTGTATCAGCTTGGCAGGTAGAGCAATGCTTTTCACACAAAATGCTATATTGAACAAAAAATATGTTGTATTTCAATGCGCGTGCTCGATATTTATTTGTTGTTAGTCCAGGTTTGCGTCGGCAAAAACCTTATCAATAAATTATTCAAGTTTAAGAACATGACTGAGTTCACTTTTAGTGAGTCAAATAATAACTACACTAAACATCAGTAAAAAATATACCATAGCCTATATTAAGCGGGTGTAGGCTTGAGTGAAGAGTAACTTAGTTTTCCGTCAAAACCCCGACTAGGTTTAATAACGAGCTAAGTCGCACCATTATGCTTGCAACTTGTAGCCAGGGTTCATACGCCTATAGAAATGTATTCATATAGTAGAGCGTTGTCTCATACGTACCCGCCACACGACCAATCCATCCTGAGTAGAAGTAATTGCGAAGGTTCCATTTGGCTGCAACCTGTGTTCAGGATGCATAGCAAATGTCCTGTGGAGATGTGTTTTTTGTTTCAAAACATGTTTTTTTGTTCAATATAACATTTTGTGTGCAAAGCATTGCTTTACCTACCAAGCTGATACAGTCTGCAGACTTTACTAGGAATAGCACCTAAATGAACGGGCGCCACAGCGCTCTGCACCTAAATATCCAGATGCCACAGTGTGCGCGCCTATTTGACCAGCGCCTAACTGTCTGCGCCTAAAAGACGTGGACCGCAACCCCAAGCCTGCCGTGATCTCGTGGAATACTGATAATATTTTGGAGAGGCGACCACATCACGGAAAAAGCAACAAATAATTGTGCTTTTTCTAATGGTTTGTTTAGTCTTTATGTCATTTCACTCACATGACATGCAGAAATAAACCTTAAGAAAAAGGATGCAACCTAGTTCGTACCCTGAACAGTTCGTACCCTCAGTTCGTACCCTGAAAAGATCGAGAGAAAACATTAAAAAAAGCGGAAGTCGCTGATCGCAGTTTCCGCAAACATTTTAAAATTTTCCCCCTGAAAAGATAGCACAAAGCCGAAGTCGCTGATCGCAGTTTCCGCTAACCTTAACCGTAACCCTATCCTAACGCTAACCCTCGCTCATCGCAGTTTCCGCAAACATTTTTCCGCAGTTTCCGCTAACCCTAACCATAGACTAATCTATGCTCTAACCCTAACCTTCGCTGATCGCAGTTTCCGCAAACATTTTTTCATAGTTTCCGCTAACCCTTACCCTAACTCTAAGTCTCTAACCATAGAGTAATCTATGCTCTAACCCTAATCCTCGCTGATCGCAGTTTCCGCAAACATTGTTTTGCAATTTCCGCTAACTGCAGTTTCCGCTAACCCTTACCTTAACCATAGAGTAATCTATGCTCTAACCCTCGCTGATCGCAGTTTCCGCAAACATTTTTTCGTAGTTTTGCAGTTTCCGTTAACTGCAGTTCCCGGTAACCTTTACCCTAACCATAGAGTAATCTATGCTCTAACCCTCGCTGATTGCAGTTTCCCCAAATATTTTTCCGCTGTTTTATTTTTCCGCAGTTTCCGATAACCCCAACCCTCGAGTTTGTTTGCGGAAGCTCCGATCAGCGAGTTCGGCTTTGTGTTATGAAACTGCGATCAGCGACTTCGGCTTTTTTTAATTTTTTCTCTCGATCTTTTCAGGGTACGAACTGAGGGTACGAACTGAGGGTACGAACTGTTCAGGGTACGAACTAGGTTGCACCCAAGAAAAAAAGCCTAGTAAAACTTTGCACAGCAGAAAATAGTAGCATTAGTGTTTGTAGAAGTTTTCCGACTCGTGCCCAGAGCATTGTGACGCAAGAAACCACACGACCTCCTAAGGTATACAGCGCTTTGACTCTTCAAGCACACGTCGTTGGTCTGATGAAAGCCTTTCAGAGGGACTTTGCCAAAATCTTAAAAAGCCTTCTAAACCGTAACTTTAGTTCTCAAATGGGAAAGAATTATCAAGATAAAATGATTAAGCATGACGATCGACGTTAAAACTGGTATGTCCGCCGTGAGACTTAATTTGTCCGCCGAGATAACTGCTCAGACCGGATACATTTGTCCGCCGTCAACAAAAACGAATTTCGAGGCCTGGTCTCCACATCTAACTATGTCAAGCATAGGCGCTAGGGTGTTGCAGGCCCTCTCGAATTTTGCTTAATTCATAAATTTTCATCGACGTTTACCTCCACCGCCAAGGCCATTTTGAGGCCCACTTTTTGCATTTTGTCATGTTTTTTTGCCACTAGAGGGCAGTGTATAAGTTTTGCAATACTGGGGGTATATTTAAAAGATACTCTATGATGTTCTGAATAATGTTTAAAAAAAATTAGAGAAATGGAATAAGTATATCCAAAAATATTCAAGTTTTGTCACTAACTTTTTGCACAATACTGCCCCTAGTGATGAAAAGAAAAATTAAAATATCTTAAAAACTACTCGTTATATTGTTATGGAACTTGCATGCACCCCCCCATTTTCATGGGTAAGGAGTTTGATTTTAGCAATATTTTTGCAAAATATTACCACTAAAGGGCGGTAATTCTAATTTTGAACTATTTTTCTGTAAAAAGGTGATATTGCATGGCGATCTATACTACTGGCCTTCCCAACGTGGCAACAGCCAAACAATGTGGGGGCCTATTAAGTTTTGGCAACTAACAGGTATTAGGCGTAAAAAAGGCGTCTTTGCATGAATTATTACTAAAATCAAATACTTCTGGATTAGAAAACGAATTTTTTAACATACGGTACTGAGTGTTTTGAAAGTTGGGTCACTCTTGATTTCGTGTACCTTGATTCTGTTGATATTTTGATTCTCATGGTATTCTTAACATGTAGCTATTGTCCTGCTTTCTTGCCACTTATTTAATAATATTACATCTTAATTACGTTTTGGCACTGTATTAACAATTTTTAGGCTAAAAAACATTGCTTGAGCAATGAAAATCGCTGATTATATGTTGTAACACTTATCTCAAGCGGTAAATTGAAATTTCGTATAGGCCCCCACATTATTTGGCTGTTGCCACGTTGGGATGGCCAGTAGTATAGATCACCATGTGATATTGTAATGCTGCATTTCTTGAGCTGTGCTATCTGAAGAATACAATTTCATGGCTTTTGCACAATGAAATTTATTCAATTGTAAAGAAACTGCATCATGCATACACTACATCAATAAATCCAAACAGGCAATGTGAGTCTTAGTTAACACAATTTCCGCAAAGGCAGTTGTGCATCTTCATTGTGTTGATAAACGACATTTTCTAAGATTTGGTACGGTATCTTTCTTCGATCCTCCTCCACCACTTGAATATAGTTTTGCGGATTTTTTTCTTGCTTTGCTAGATGAAGAAAGTCGGACACCAGTTTTACCCCTCTGCTGAATCATTACAGACTCTGAGTGCACTTGCACAAGTACAAAAAACATTTTGCTACTGGCATTTGCATAGGAGCACAATGACAATGAGTTATCATTAACAATGTCTGGCAGCTGTGGCTTACTGTAGGGTCATTCCATGCCAAATGAGCAAATTTTTTGGAAAAATTACACCACATGTCATAAATTTTATTGAAATTTGGCATACTTGTAGATGTCAAGGAAATATGAAGAAAGCAAAAAAAAATTGAAAAATTTTAAACATTGGTGGAGTTGTGGTCATTCGAAAAATCACCATTTTTGCCTGTTCCGCTTCAGTGATTTTGTCCAACTTCTTGTTATATTTCTAATTTCTTAACTTACAATCATACAAAATGGCTGAAAATTGCTAGACAGATATTTTAAGACCCAAGGAATTCAAAAATATATATTAAAAAGTCGTCAGAAAGATACTTGATGTGATTATAGAGGTTTCAACTTGATACATGCATTTTTCGGAGGCCAAACTTTGGGGTCCTAAAAAAAAATGGGTATAAAAATTAAGAACTGAAATTCATATGTTTTATACTTATATCAATACTCTTTCATGTCAAATAAAAAATATGAATTAATTTTGATAACTATTATAATAAAAACTAAATTTTTTGACTTGCAAATTTTGTACTTTTTTACACTCATTGTTCAAGATTTTTGTCTATGACATCACAATTCACATTATTGCTTGTTGATGACATCACAATTTACATATTGTTTGTCATGACAATTGTTATGTAGCTCATGAATGAATTGAATACTGGTAATGCACTTAGGTTTAGTGTTGTAGGCCATGCACCATAGTAGTGGTAACTTGTAGAGGTAATTACAGTACTCTTTTAACTGTGATTTCAATTTTAGGTTGTCCTAAGTATTAGCAATGTATTATTCCTAACATGCTCGACAGATCTTGCAACCAGGAAATATACTTTTCCTACTGTTCAAGTGTTCAAAGCCCATCTATCTGCTTGAAGCAGAGAAATGTCAATGTTCATCTGTTTCTGCAATTCCACCAATGTCCACAAACCCACTGCTTCTGGCAAATTGAATTTTATGGCACAATTTGCCAATTTTTTTCCAATGCCGCGTAGCTGTGATGAATAATTGTGTTATTGTAATTAAAACAATGAAAACTATCAATACTACAAAAAAGTGCTCAATGCTAAGCAAAAAAGCAAAGCAGAGCAAATTAAATCAAATATAGTTATTACTATCTGAAGCCTTTACAAATTGTTTCACCTAACGGATCATCAGAAGGTCTGCAAAAACATGCAAAAAAAGTAATGAATCGATAATTCCTGAAAAGATATTAAATATTACAACTGTAATTTAATCTGCAAAAAAAACCCTTTAAACCTGTACTTCCTGAAATGATATTAAATATTATAACCGTAATCCAATCTGCAGAAAAAAAACCTCAGAATTACTAAGGGCTACCTCCATCCATTACTACAAAGTTTCAATTAATTTGTCCATCTGGAAACCAAGCAACTTGATGGCAACCTCTATGACATCACAAAAAAGCAAAATGCAGTTTGATGATCAATGCAACCTGTAGTAATCTGAACAAAATAAATGGAAATTGTTTGTTTAAAAACCTGTAAAAATTAAATGAGATTTATAACCTGTAAGAATCAAATGAAATTTAATTTTTTCAAAATTATAACCTGTGAAAATCACAAAGAATTGTGATGATGTAACCTGTAGTAACCTGAACAAATGAAATAAAATCATGAATTGAAATCATTTAATTTTCACAGGTTTAGAAACAGATTTCATTTCATTTGTTCAGGTTACTACAGGTTACATCATCACAATTCTTTGTGATTTTCACAGGTTATAATTTTGAAAAAATTAAATTTCATTTGATTCTTACAGGTTATAAATCTCATTTAATTTTTACAGGTTTTTAAACAAACAATTTCCATTTATTTTGTTCAGATTATTACAGGTTGCATTGATCATCAAACTGCATTTTGCTTTTTTGTGATGTCATAGAGGTTGCCATCAAGTTGCTTGGTTTCCAGATGGACAAATTAATTGAAACTTTGTAGTAATGGATGAAGGTAGCCCTTAGTAATTCTGAGGGTTTTTTTCTGCAGATTGGATTACGGTTATAATATTTAATATCTTTTCAGGAAGTACAGGTTTAAAGGTTTTTTTGCAGATTAAATTACAGTTGTAATATTTAGTATCTTTTCAGGAATTATCGATTCATTACTTTTTTTGCATGCTTTTGCAGACCTTCTGATGATCCGTTAGGTGAAACAATTTGTAAAGGCTTCAGATAGTAATAACTATATTTGTGTTATTGTAATTAAGTAAAACTAATGTAGTACTAATAGGACAACCTAAAATTGAACACCAAACGTAAGTGCATTATCAGTATTCAATTCATTCATGAGCTACATCACAATGTCATGACAAACAATATGTAAATTGTGATGTCATAAACAAACATCTTGAACAATGAATGTAAAAAAATACAAAATTTGCAAGTCAAAAAATTTAGTTTTTATCATAGTAGTTATCAAAATTAACTCATATTTTTTATTTGACATGAAAGAGTATTGATATAAGTATAAAATATGTGAATTTCAGTTCTTAATTTTTATACCCATTTTTTTTTGGCCCCCAAAGTTTGGCCTCCGAAAAATGCATGTAGAAAATTGAAACCTTTATAATCATATCAAGAAGTTCTCTATTAACTTTTTAACATACATTTTTGGATTCCTTGGGTCTTAAAATATCTGTCTAGCAATTTTCAGCCATTTTGTTTGATCACAGGTTGAGAAATTAGAAATATAGTAAGAAATTGGACAAAATCACTGAAGCGGAACGAGCAAAAATGGTGATTTTTCTAATGACCATAATTTTACTAATATTTAAAATTTTTTTTGCATTCTTAATATTTCTTTGACATCTACAAGTATGCCAAATTTCAATAAAATCTATGACATGTGGTGTAACCCATTTGCTCATTTGGCATGGAATGACCCTGTATCCATTACCAAACCTGTTTGTAACCTGGCCATGGAAACTTGCATTTAAACGCAGCAGAGTTCCAGCCAAAGCTTCCTTTTCATCCATAATGACTTGTTTGTCCCATAGAACTAAGGGGATCAGCTCCCTAGTTACATACCATGTGTGCCTACCTAAAGCTTTTAAAGCAGCAACACTGATAATTTTGTCTACTGCATCATAGCTTTTGATGTCACTTACCAGTTGCTAATCTTCTTGGGGTGCTGATGCAGCAATTGGACAGTTGAACCACCATCCATTAAATACAAAAGTCAACAAATCGCTCTAATTTTTGTATTTGTGACTTGGAAATGATTCCTTGTGGTAGAAAGTCTTGCAGCATTACCATCTTATAGCAATAGAGCTGCTTTCCCATCTACCTTGCTCGATGGACTGCACCACATTTTCCAATATGTTTTCTGCATGCTAGGCAGAGAAGTGGTTTGTCTAGCTTTATTTGAAGAAAAATGCATGCAGCAGAGAGATGGAATGGAAAAACAAGAAAAATTTAAAACAACAACACCCAAAACTTTTTTCAAGCCATCTCTCTGCTGCATGCATTTTTCTTCAAATAAAGCTAGACAAACCACTTCTCTGCCTAGCATGCAGAAAACATACTGGAGAAGTTATACTTTCTCATGTGTGGGAAGTCGAAACGTCAAGATCTCCAGGCATTGAACTATTCAAAAGATTCCGGAACAAAGGATTCGATGCAACCCCACACGCTGCAGCTGTACTGCATACCAAAGTTCCTCAAGAGTTGGGAAAATTTGTAACAACTCAAAGCAGAAAAGTGGAAGCACTTATAAATTTTGAGAGAGATATGCAAAATTATCAGAGGGGTGATTACAAAGAACTTTTAGACCTGATTGCGGTGTACATTGGAATCAACAGTGGACAGTACAACTTCATGAAATGCGTGCAGTCTATCGAGCAGGGTCTGCTATAGTGTTGGGCGATATATCGAATTTTCGATACGATACGATATCTTTTCAATATCGATATTTATTTCAATATCGTTCGATAACTCATAACTGCAAACCCCTACAAAAACATTGCCAAAGCCAAACGGCAAAAGTTGAAATTACCTCGGCAATTGCTGTGAACGTTTATAACAAAAAAAAATGTACCAAACATGGAAAACGAGAAGCGAAAAATATGCTAGGTTAGTCTATCACGACCTCACTGTTTGATTTGTTGTGATGTAATAATACCAAAAGTAGCGATAAAGCGAGCAACGCGATACGCACGCTGTTACGGTAATTCACGTTGAATAACTCAGAGGGAAAAGTAAGTTAATTTTGGGTTGATTCAACGTTCGAGTCAGCACAAATCGATTTAATTTTCCCGGCTGGTTATAGTGGTTATATTGCGTAACAACAATGCCCAATAAGAAATTTACGTTTGTTTTACATTAATTCGACATCTAGCGACGTTGAATTATCATAACGTTAATTGCTCAACCAATTACCGGTAACAAATTAATCGCTCCCTGCGAGAAGATTGCCTCGACTTAGGTATGCACTAACATAATTTCGGCACAGTTGGGATACTGCGAGCAACACAAAGTCTGTTTGATGAAGAACTAGATGTCAGAATCGGAATCATCAGATGCTGTATCGGAGGATGAGGTTGTCGTGTCATCACTGGAATCGGACACCTCAAGAGGATCATCGCTTGGCTGTAAATCTACACTGTCTTCGCTGTTCGCAATGAAGCGTCCACGTTTTGCGGCTTTCGTGCTTTGATACCCATCCACAGTCCACACGCCTCTTTCGCAGAGCTCCATCAGGGTGTTGATTAAGGAGCAAATCTATGGCTGTGGCATAACGACTGGGAGGAATGTCTAACCCTAACCTTACAAGCGCTCTTGTGGCCTCGGCATTTTTATTGCCGACGCTAATGCGCCATTCATGCATCTGCGTCGGCAATCACCTCGGAAATTGCCGACACTAATTTCGAAGACTGAGAAACTCTTTTCTTAATTAGTACAAAAATATCGAAAAGTATCGAAATATCGAGTATTTTTTCAAATATCGTATCGTTTTGTTTTTTTCAATATCGCCCAACACTAGTCTGCTACTATTCGGTGAGTCCGATTCGGTGAGTCTGATTCGGTGAGTTCCTAATTTCTAACCCCTAACCTTAACTCCTAACCCCTAACCCTAAAACGGCAATGATAATTAGGCTACAGTACCCGATAATTTAAAAAAAAAATTGAAAAAATCCCCCGTTAAGGGATCGGACTCACCGAATCGGACTAACCGAATCGGACTCACCGAATCGGACTCACCGAAACGGGCCATTCCGCATCGAGCAAGGTAGATGGGAAAGCAGCTCTATTGCTATAAGATAGTAATGCTGCAAGACTTTCTACCACAAGGAATCATTTCCAAGTCACAAATACAAAAATTAGAGCGATTTGTTGACTTTTGCTCTTTCGTATTTAATGGATGGTGGTTCAACTGTCCAATTGCTGCATCAGCACCCCGAGAAGATTTGCAACTGGTAAGTGACATCAAAAAGCTATAGTAGACAAAATTATCAGTGTTGCTGCTTTAAAAGCTTTAGGTAGGCACACATGGTATGTAACTTAGGGAGCTGATCCCCTTAGTTCTACGGGACAAACAAGTCATTATGGATGAAAAGGAAGCTTTGGCTGGAACTCTGCTGCGTTTAAATGCAAGTTTCCATGGCCAGGTTACAAACAGGTTTGGTAATGGATAC
The DNA here is from genome assembly GCF_918807975.1 of Aplidium turbinatum. Lineage (NCBI taxonomy): Eukaryota > Metazoa > Chordata > Ascidiacea > Aplousobranchia > Polyclinidae > Aplidium > Aplidium turbinatum. The sequence goes on from NC_137486.1 coordinate 1,552,018, forward strand.
AGTAAGCCACAGCTGCCAGACATTGTTAATGATAATTCATTGTCATTGTGCTCCTATGCAAATGCCAGCAGTAAATGTTATTTGTACTTTTGCACATTTCAACAACTTTTCTTGCCATACACCCAAAAGAGTGGGAAATAGATGATGGTTATGCTTCTGCTCAGGCCTGGAAAAAATGGGGAATCCGGGAATGACATTCCCGGGAAATTTGTCGGTTCGCGGGAAATTTTTACCGTAAGAATCACGTTACTAACGTCTTTCATTCACCGTCAACCGCCATCGTAATTTGCTGACGCATTGCAGTTCCGACACTGCTTCGTATCACTGCGTAGTGCGTATTTACGATTTCCAACTTGTACCTCAGAGCTGAACAAGTTCTTAGCAAAATTGCGCAAATATATTGCAGTAGTCCGCCTGAAAGCGTCTTAAAAAGCAAGGGAAATGTAATTGAAAAAATTCGAAATGTTTGCGGAGGTACAAAAAATCCACAAATAAAAAATAAATAAATAAAGACATTAGCAACGAGCTGCTCATTCACTAGAATGAGCCTCACATAAGCAAGTGTAATTTTAGCATCGTGAAACAGGCTCTTAACCTACATTTCAAAGGAAAACTACGGCATTTTAGTACTAATAACGTTCGCTCGAAAATGTACAAGGTGTCTGCTGTGGTAGATAGACCAAACAACAAGAAATCGTCACCATCTTTTATGTCCTGGTAATGTATTTGTAGTAATTTCGCATGGGCAAAACTTGCTTGCGGTTTCTTTGATTTACAAAAACAGCTGTTTTAGCGTCGTAATTTTGATTTTGTTGTCAATTTAATTAATGCGTTTCGTTATTCTTCGTGTAACCAACTGGTTGTTTTGTAGGTTACAGAAGTAATTTTCCCAACGTCTTGTGTTCTCACTCAGCAAAACTTGTTGTGCATTCAGCCGCCTGGCCGTTTTTTGTGCTATATGCCTATATCGCTTAATAGTTAGTTATGCTATTCATGCACATTGCACATACTATCAACCCGTTCGAGCATGAAGCATATTGTCAACTTGTCAAGTACGTAACAAGCGGCTCGTGATCTCGTATTGTTTCAAGCTGAACACACGTTCAGCCACTAACCTCAACAAAAGAAGAAACAAGACTTAAGCAATGGAAACAACAATTCGAAAATGACCCATCATACACTGAAATGAAGATCCCACCATCAGAGCCCCTCCCCCCAGAGCAAACGCTCCTTGGGCAAAGTGGAAAACATTAAATCGACTCTGAACCGGTGTTGGACGTACTAAGTCTACAATGGTGGAGTGGGGCTACGACACGGGCCCTGTTGCATGTATCTGTGGCACCGAGCCCCAAAAAACGGACCACCTTCTTGTTTGCCCTCGGCTTGCCACCCGGTGCAGTAGGTGGAACCTGTCAGAGTGTCAGTGTATAACTCCGTTGCGGAAGAATGTGTCAATCTGTGGTGTATCAACGAACTTTAGAAGACTCGATAGAAGAAGATTCCGATCAAAATGGGCACATCAGGCACAAACAGTGTGCCATGCCTGCTTACGAATAACATACGATACCAAGACTGTTTATTGGAACTGTTTATCGGCAGCAGTGGCCGAGTGGTTAGCGCGTTGGGCTCGCAGTCGAGAGCCTGCATGTTCGACTCCAGCCACCCGCACTTGCTGTTGTTTCTCTGGGCAAGAAACTTTACGATAATTGCCTCTACCCAGTGATTGATTTCGAGTAATGGGTAGTACCAAATTTAAGTCATAAGTAGAGTAGACAACCGGAAACAGACATTGCCGTCGGCTGCAGCGTGGGTCAGGTGTACGTCAGAAGGTGTACACCGATGCATAGCGCTCAAGCCCGCTTTCCCGCAATGCAGGATAAAGATATGAAAAACAAAACAAACTATGAAGCTACAGATGGCCGTCTATATTTTTTGCGTGAGGCTTTTTGCCGGAAAACTGTAAACGGTGTAATTATGACATCATTATCGTGCTTGTAAGCCGCGGGAAATTTTTTTGCTAAAAACAGATTCCCGGGAAGCTAAACATTTTTTCCAGCCCTGCTTCTGCTAATGGTATCATAAGTGCACTCAGAGTCTGTAATGATTTAGCAGAGGGGTAAAACTGGTATCCGACTTTCTTCATCTAGCAAAGCAAGAAAAAAATCCGCAAAACTATATTCAAGTGGTGGAGGAGGATCGAAGAAAGATACCATACCAAATCTTAGAAAATGTCGTTTATCAACACAATGAAGATGCACCACTGCCTTTGCGAAAATTGTGTTAACTAAGACTCACATTGCCTGTATGTATTTATTAATATAGTGTATGCATGATATAGTTTCTTTACAATTGAATACATTTTATTGTGCATAACCCATGAAATTGTATTCTTCAGATAGCACAGCTTAAGAACTGCAACAATATCGCCTTTTTACAGAAAAATAGTTTAAAGTTAGAATTACCGCCCTCTAGTGGTAATATTTTGCAAAAATATTGCTAAAATCAAATTCCTTACCCATGAAAATGGGGGGTGCATGCAAGTTCCATAACAATATAACGAGTAGTTTTTAAGATATTTTAATTTTTCTTTTCACCACTAGGGGCAGTATTGTGCAAAAAGTTAGTGACAAAACTTGAATATTTTTGGATATACTTATCCCATTTCTCCAATTTTTTTTAAACATTATTCAGAACATCATAGAGCATCTTTTAAATATGCCCCCAGTATTGCAAAACTTATACACTGCCCTCTAGTGGCAAAAACATGAAAAAATGCAAAAAGTGGGCCTCAAAATGGCCTTGGCGGTGGAGGTAAACGTCGATGAAAATTTATGAAACTTCATATTTGTGGTCTACTGATCTAAACACAGTACCACAAAAAAGGTAAGCATGGTGAAACCCAGTATTAAATTTCATGGGGCGCCTGCAACACCCTAATAGGCGCCTAACTATTTTTTTGGCCGTGGGGGCGAAAGCGTGTTTCCTCAGCAGCAACGTAAATTCAACGAAATGTCACGCAGATGGATGACGTAATTATGTCATCACACTAGGGTTGCTTTTATTGCCACACTCGGAGTTATCGATACGTTCGAACTACCGTTAATTGTTATCAACAAAACTCGACCAAAACACATGATGCTATGCGTCTGCGTTGGCTAGAGGTTGATGGACTGCGATTGTTTAAAAAGCTAAGCAGTAAGCACAACATAAAGTTTAGCAACGAACTAGATTTATTAGCATGAAACAAGAGACAAAAAGGTTTACTAAAAGGTATTGTCTGTAAATGGAATGAAAATACTAACTTGATCATACGCTTGAAAATATACCTGTTGAAAGCAAAATCATTCATGTTTACATCAATTCAACAGCACGTCACCATGAATAAATTTAAAAGTTGCTGACATCCCTAAACAGCCCTTGAAAAATAGTTACGGAGAAACGTTTGATTAAGTTTTCGACTTGACATTGCTCCCTTTTCACTACAACATTGCAACTTATCGCTGACCAGTTTTCAAGTTTCAGTTCGCTGTAATACGCCCGTTTTCGTGTTGCAGAATGAAACAAAAGATGCGCATATTACCCGCCTTTGATCGGGTTTCCATGGCAACGGTCGTGTGTGCGCCATGCAGTTTGCGTGAGTCCGTTGCTGCGTTGATTATGCCGCCGCGTGTGCGCAATGCGGTTTGTACCAGCCCTTGTCACGTTGGTTAGTGGTTACCTCGGGCCGAGACTTCAAGTTCATTTTCACAGCAAGCGATTCACTGCCGCGACAATTCTCTGCAGAGATTTCGACTTTCGAAAGCGACATCGAGTCTGTTTGCAAGCGCCTTAGGCTAAACGCACGCTGCGTCAACCTAGCAAATTATGTTGTTTTTGGGTGCATTCAACATCTGATGACATTGAATCGACGCAAAATGGTAGATTTTTGCTATGTCTCAGGCAGCAAAATCAGTCATTTTTACATTGATTCAACGTCTGCAGACGTAAAATCAATGTAAAAATTACATATTTTTTTTGTCTGGTGTGGGATTGTAGCATCGCTACTCGTTCTAGTGATTATATAGCGCAAAGCTGTTGCAGTTTGCATTTAAAAATGTTTTCCTGCTGCCGATCGCTAGTTTATCTATTGTTTTATGTATCAATGCAGCATAAAAAGTTGCTCCCATGCATAAATATGCGTGGGGGCCTGGCCCCCACGGGTTAGGCGCCTATGATGTCAAGACAACTTCTTTTGTTATACAGAAGTGTGGTCACAGCAATGAAAGCAAACTCTACCAAGTAGAGCTGGGAAAGGCAACAATAAAAAATTTGACTCGATTCCATACTTGAGGATATTTCTCTTTGATTTGGTTCTGCAGCCTAAATGATTTATAAGATAATTATATTGATGTTCGATTTGAGTACAAAATCGCTTTGCAGTGTTATCAGTTCCTCCTCAAGAATGTTCGGAAATATCATGGAATGGGTTGATTACCCAGTCAGGGATTTCAAACTGGAATACATCCTGAAATCGAACTCTCATGTCTTTGTGTAGTTTGAAACGGTTTGTGGAAGTGAAAAAGATTGGAACCAGACAAAAATCTGGTGTACTTTTAAATGATTTGGCACTAAAACAGAATATCTTGGAAGCAGATATAAATTTAGTGTAATTGTATCGCACTGTTCATGACAGGGCATGTTGTTGGTATGTGTGTAACTGCCCGTTACTCTCAGCGCTCCCCAATAACTAGTTTATAGCTTCATGATCGCAAATATCTCCAAATCCCCAGGGGGTGTTGGCACTCACTTTAAGTATCTAAAAGTGAATACCACCAAACAATATATATATTCAGAATTAAAGTGGGTGAAGAAAAATATTTCTTGTTTATGAAAAAAAATTGTGGTTAGGGAAATCACCATATTATACATTTTCGGCCATGATGAAACCATCACGTTGTATTAATTTGATATACCGGTACAACATAAAACATCACTGAAAAAATGTAATATTATACTTCTGAAGCTAACAGCACACATTTATCAAATACCCCACAGTATTATTTATATAAATTTATATTCATAAAGTACATCCAAACTTGTATATGTACATCCAAACTTTCTAAGTTTAACAGTCATTGTACTCAGATATCTGATGAGGCTTTCATAAAAGTCAACAACATTAGGGGTGAATTCTTGCTTGAAATTAAATACTGTATTATAATTCTAAACCTGGTCAGTGGACTTAGTTTCATCTGTTCATGGAGAATTGGAATTATTGATGACTCAACCAAGATCGTACTGACTGTCACAAAGAATGTATTGGCAGTAGCATTGTAGTTAAGATAACTACATATACAATCAAAATTTGAAGTGTGATCTATCTATGTGAACAGCTCAAGATTATGAAATGTTTTTAATACGTTTTCTTGCTGCAATCATGTCATAGTAAGGATCTTGGCTAATACTTCTTCGAATGCATTTTATCCAGTCATCTTTTTCAGCGGCAGTTGCTGCTGACATTCTGTATGTGCTATGTTTCCCCTCCACAACTCGACCTTCAGAGTCAGTTTTGGCTGCTTTAATTGTCTGAACTAAAGCATCTTCAGGCAAGTACATTTCAAAACAGTTTGGTTTCTTTTGATCAAAGGATTCTCGTACTTGAAGATTTTCAAGTGGGATTATACCTCTTGGTTCCTTGTCAGATGTGTACTCAAAATAAAACAAACAATTATCAACCAAAATAAACCACCTACGCTTCCATGTCTTGTATCGACCTCCTTGCTTCAGCAACCAGCCTTCTTTGTCAGGGTTAAAGAAAGCTGTTGTGAGATCACCACCATCATCGGGTAAAATCTTGAACGGTTCTTTTTTTATACTTTCATAAAGAGATGTCAGCAGGTAAAGTGGCAAATCCTTTCCATCATTAATGCCTCTATTCATAGCAATGAAGCGCTCTAATGAAGGCTTATCCTTTACACTGGGATTATGCAAACTTGTATTTAGCATAATGATAGAAAATGATAAAACATAGCAGGTGTCAGGGTTACTGAACATTTCTGAGTTACAGGTGCAATACCTTGAAGCAAATGATTCCATCATGCGGTCTATTTTCTGTGCTTCTCCAGGAAGGCGAAAACTCCACAGAAACTGACGAAGAGACTCATCTAAACTTTTTCCTGTGAACTCGTGGAGCTCAACAAATTCTTTCAGAACATGAAGATTAAATTCTTGCTTTTGTCCAAGATAATCTCCTATTGCTACTTTATTGAGCATTTCATTGTTGAAGAGAAAATCTGCAACACTTTTAGGTGTGTTTTGAATAAGTCCATGCTCTACCAAATATTTAATTCCCTTCTTAGAATCAGCATTGAATGCTTTGCTGCCAATTTGAAGCTGCTTGGCTTGAGTAGTTGTTTTAGTTTCCTCTGTCTCTTCCATCTGCTCAATTTCTTGGTTAACTTCTTTAATGTCATCTTTCAATCGCTGGATTTCGTCTAAAAGCGTACATTTCTTTTTCAATATTTCTTTTAATAATTCTTCATCGCTTGGCAATAACCTATCGTCATTCATTGCTACAAAACACTTCTTATTCACTGGTGACAAAAATAAACCTAATCTAATTCCTGCAGAAACAAAGTAAACTAACATGTCTGTTAGGCTATATAATACATTTTATTTGCGAAGCAACTTAAAATGTCGAATCAATACAAATCCTAAACTATTCAAATAATTTAAATCTAAACATGGGATTCATCTTATATTTTCTCTAGAAACCTCTTTTTTTTAAGTCACATGAATTTACGTTATTTATCACTGATGAACTGCGCGTCAGCAGCAAACAAATATATATGTGGCACAGGCGCACACGATCTGATTGACATCATTGTTGCCAGTTTTGAGGTTTTCCCTGCAGAACTGTCATTATCCTGTTTTGGAACTGCAAACTACTTGGAACTGCAAACTGCTGCAAACACTTGGCCAATTTTGACAAACTTGTGTGACCTAGAATTACTTCAACCAGCAGTTTTATTGCATTTAGTTGATGTGATTTTGCAATTTCACACTTGTCACTGTGTGAGCCCCTGTGCCGAGGGTCTATCCTTTCACCATCCCAGATCCACGATGTTCTCGGACTACACTGGAAGGCTACTAGAGAGCAGCCAGTCTTTGGTTTCATCATCCATGACACGCGGACCTTCCACTTCGTTAAGTGGCTTGAAGATGGTAGCCTACAGTCATCGATGATGTGGTCTGTGGTCTGTTCCTCGACACTATATTCACAGGAGGAGGAAGAGGCCATTCCCCATTGGTGCATGGTTGAGCGGAAAAGCCCGATGCCCGTACTGAAACAGTTGTGGCGCACCCATGCCTGTCTTGATAGTGCCAGGCTGATGGGGCGTGTGTTGGCGTCGGAGATGAACGAAGAGGGTTTGGTGGTGCTTGACTTAAACAATCATATTTTACCCTTTGCTGATTGGAGATCACCATTTTACGTAAACTAGAGCGTTTCCTTTCATCTGAGATTAAAAGAATCTTAGCAAAATCTAAAAAATTGCTTAAAAACTACTTTTAAAACCTTGAATTGCAACCTTATCTCACACAAATTTAAAATGTGTCCTGCGTCGCACTCTTCACTTACACTTTTGAAAAGTTGCCTAACACGTTTTAGCAGGCCTAACATGTTTAGCAGGCCTAATTAGCATAAATATATTTGTATGAAACTGTCAAATAAAATGAGCCAGAAGTATTGCAATTACAATGGTTATTGCAGCGCACACGCAATTAACCAATGTTACTGCAATAATTCTTTGTATTTTGTATCCAAAATCGTTATTTGCAATGCAATTGTTATATGCAATTATACCAACAAAAAAAAATTGTATAACAAAAAGACAAAATTAATCTGCATTTTTTTTTGCATGACCTCCAGGTAGCAAAATATGTCTTTTATGATACTTTATCAACGTTTGCAGATGGGAAATCAATATAAAAAACGTTTTCTGTTGCTTTATTTAAAAAAGCCAAACTAAAATTCCGCTAGCGGATGTCGCACTACAGTATCACATGTCAGTCAGTCAATACCATCCTCATGGTATTAAAATAGCGATTGCATTCAACGCTGTATTTCATGAATTCTTCTCCATGTGACCTTCTTCGCCACACCAGGGGTTGAGGGGCCTTACCTTTTACCACCCTTGGGCAGTGGCGGCGACTCGGTCTAGACACTAGCTAAATGTTTGGGCATACGTTGAGAAGCCACTGAATAGATTCGTCATCCAGTTTACGCAGACCATGCATACCATTTGGCGCATGGTAAATGGTGCAGTTGCAGATGGTGTGGTCTGCGGTTCGTTCCTCCTTGCCACACTTACAGATGGTGCCATTCCCCATCCGTGCATGTTGGAGAGGAAAAGTCTGACGCCAGTGCGCAGGCATTGAGCCGCACACAGGCCTTCATTTGCAAAAGCATGCAATAGCGCATTTTGTGACTGCTGTTTTAATTCCAAACACACTGGCTATTCTTACCATATATTGCGAATACAGTCAAACTTCGATACTACCGGTATGCCATCCTTTGGGACCGAGAGAAAGTGGCATAGTACTAGTAGTGAGAGTGGCATAGTACCGAGACTTTGTAAAAACAGCCTTATGACGTGACAATGTAATGCCACGTTGTGTTGTACGAGGAAATCCAATCTGAGCCAGACGATGCTAATCTGCTCGAGATCTGGGAAGCGCTGCCTTCCGAGGAAAAGATGCACGAGAACGAGGAGATCGAGCTGTCTGACTTTCTTAAAGCTGATGAGCGCCTCGAGACTGGTGGGTCTTTTACACTGGATGGGATTGCGAACGAGATGTTGCACGGCAAGGAACCGATTGAAAGCGAAGATAATAAGATAACTGTTAAGGAGGAAATGAATTCGGTTGAGGAAGCCCAGCGGGCATGGAGTACTGTACGCAAGTTCATGCAGCAGAGAAGCCCAGTGTGATGCAAATATGCGATCAGCTAGACGACTAGGTGCACAAAATTCGCCGAAAGAACATGCGCCAGCTGACAATTCCTAACAGTTTTGGGCTGAGCTACAGTAGATAACTTGAGAGAAACATTACATGCACGTATACATATACTTTTGCCGTTTTACAGCCGTTTAATCGTTTCTTTCGTAGCGTTTGTTGTTTCGTTAATACAGTAATAACTGTACTCTCATGTGGCATACTAGCGCCCTCTACTAAGGGCATAGTAAACATATTTTCTATTGAATTTAGTTGGTGACGGCATAGCATTGAGGTTTGACTGTATGGCCTCAGAGGCTATATGGACCTGTTCCCTCAAGCCACTGGCGTAGCTAGGGGGCGGGGGGCGAACTGCCCCGGGCGGCACAAACATTGGAAAGTTTGGCCTGCGCGGGGGATAAATCCCTCGCGCACTTCAATTTCCAGCCGCAGTGTCAGCCGCGCAATTCACGAAAAATCACAAGCGCAGCCGCGCAATTCACTAAAAATCGCAACCTCAGCTGCGCAAAATCGCTCCGGCCAGCCGCGAGAATGCAACTAAATAATCGCAACAATTCTATCGTTTTATGCAAAAACCACTCGTGAGTTTTTGTTGAATCAAGAAAATCAACAATTTATGTTCCATTGTTTCACCTTATGTGACATAACAACGAAAATTGCCCACCCCTGCAGTGCTTCCACTTTGAAGGATTGTATCCCGAAATTGGGATTTTTCAACGCTTCGAAGGATAAAAAAAGGAAATGAAGATCGGAAGGATTTTTTAAGGATTTTTAACAATTTTACAAGGAAATTTTGTCTTAAAAAGGGAATTGTTGTTTTTAGCAATTTTAAAGAAAATATAATTAACATTCCCTTTCAAAAGTTCTAAAAATGACTGGAATAACGATGATCAGCTGGTTTCCGTCGTCACTCGCCACCAGTGTTGCCAGATTTTTTGAAAAATAAGAGCCCAAAAATGTGCCAAAGCGTTTTAAAAGTAGCCCAATTTGCCATCGTGACGTCGACGATCGAGCGACGAAGGCTCAAGCTTTCTAGGGGGGTTTTGGGGCATGCCCCCAAGAGTCATGGACAAAGCAACATCTTTGTCCATCATGCTGATTGTGTTGATACAAAATACATACCTACACTGTTACAACATACAAGAAGTAGAATGTTCAATATTGAATCAAGCATTGTTCAATAGAAAAAAACTTATAGACGGGACAATGCTATACAGACTTCATACAAATTCCTATTTTCAAATTCAAGATACAAATGGTTCCATAGTAGATGCTAACGCATAGCATAGGCCCGTCAACTCAGATGAACTACCGGTAATAAGAACCAAGACCCGACAAAATTCTATCATCAACTGCTGAAGCTTCATTTTCATAAATAGAGCTGTCATACTTCAGCACTGATGACCGGGGATCAAACAGCATTTTTACAAATGTTGCAGCAGAGTTCTGATCCTCAAAATCGCTGACAAAAGTTGAAGTCCTATACGATTTCGCAGTTTGGCTTTGATTGCAGAAACTCGCGAAAAGGCTCGCTCATCCAATGCATTGCTGATTGGTATACATTGTTAGTGCCAATTGAGCAACTTCTCTAAATTTATACTCCCCTGCACTGCAGCATTTCTAAACTCGTACACCTTGGTACAAAAAGTAGCATACAACAATCTATCATTGTTTTTTCATCATACAAGGAAGACCAGTTCACATTCAGTAAATTTCTCCACTGACATTCAATTTTTCCAACTTTAATTCATAGCTCAGACACCAATAAAAGCTTCAAAAATTATGGCACTACCAAGATCATAACTATAATTTCCGATATTCGATACAAGTGCAATTTCACCACCGTCATTCTGACCACCGTCATTCTGGCAGAATAGTTTTTCCGCTTTCCGCCTAAAAAAGTCATCCGTGAATAAGTGCGAGGCATAAAATGCGACCTGACATACCTTCGAAAAACCTTAAATAAAACAATAACTCGCAACACGTGCCACTTAAATTTTACATGCATCGGATTCAGTATTAAATTACCTTTGCAGGGATGTGCACCAATAGGTGGGCATTTGGAAGGAACTATCAGCAGAACGCTCCAAAGATGGAGGATATATTTACAATAAACATTAAAATAATATGATTTTTGCATAATAGACACCACTTCAAACATCTTCGAATAGAACTATAATCCGCAACACGTGCCACTTAAATTTTGCATGCATCGGATTCAGTATTAAATTACCTTTCCAGGGATGTGCACCAATAGGTGGGCATTTGGAAGGAACTCCCAGCAGAACGCTTCAAAGATGGAGGATATATTTACGATAAACATTAAAATAATATGATTTTTGCATAATTGACACCTCTTCAAACATCTTGAAATAAAACTTTAATCCGCAACACGTGCCACTTAAATTTTGCATGCATTGGATTCAGTATTAAATTACCTTTCCAGGGATGTGCATCAATAGGTGGGCATTTGGAAGGAACTCCCAGCAGAACGCTCCAAAGATGGAGGATAAATTTACAATAAGCATTAAAATAATACGATTTTTGCATAATAGACACCACTTCAAACATCTTCGAATAGAACTATAATCCGCAACACGTGCCACTTAAATTTTGCATGCATCGGAATCAGTATTAAATTACCTTTCCAGGGATGTGCACCAATAGGTGGGCATTTGGAAGGAACTCCCAGCAGAACGCTTCAAAAATTGGAGGATATATTTACAATAAACATTAAAATAATACGATTTTTGCATAATAGACACCACTTCAAACATCTTCAAATAAAACTTTAATCCGCAACACGTGCCACTTAAATTTTGCATGCATCGGATACAGTATTAAATTACCTTTCCACGGATGTGCACCAATAGGTGGGCATTTGGAAGGAACTCCCAGCAGAACGCTTCAAAGATGGAGGATATATTTACAATAAACATTAAAATAATATGATTTTTGCATAATTGACACCTCTTCAAACATCTTGAAATAAAACTTTAATCCGCAACACGTGTCACTTAAATTTTGCATTCATCGGATTTAGTATTAAATTACCTTTCCAGGGATGTACATCAATAGGTGGGCATTTGGAAGGAACTCCCAGCAGAACGCTCCAAAGATGGAGGATATATTTACGATAAACATTAAAATAATACGATTTTTGCATAATAGACACCACTTCAAACATCTTCGAATAGAACTATAATCCGCAACACGTGCCACTTAAATTTTGCATGCATCGGATTCAGTATTAAATTACCTTTCCAGGGATGTGCACCAATAGGTGGGCATTTGGAAGAAACTCCCAGCAGAACGCTCCAAAGATGAAGGATAAATTTACAATAAACATTAAAATAATACGATTTTTGCATAATAGACACCACTTCAAACATCTTCAAATAGAACTATAATCCGCAACACGTGCCACTTAAATTTTGCATGCATCGGAATCAGTATTAAATTACCTTTCCAGGGATGTGCACCAATAGGTGGGCATTTGGAAGGAACTCCCAGCAGAACGCTTCAAAGATGGAGGATATATTTACGATAAACATTAAAATAATGCGATTTTTGCATAATAGACACCACTTCAAACATCTTGAAATAAAACTTTAATCCGCAACACGTGCCACTTAAATTTTGCATGCATCGGATTTAGTAATAAATTACCTTTCCAGGGATGTGCACCAATAGGTGGGCATTTGGAAGGAACTCCCAGCAGAACGCTTCAAAGATGGAGGATATATTTACTATAAACATTAAAATAATATGATTTTTGCATAATTGACACCTCTTCAAACATCTTGAAATAAAACTTTAATCCGCAACACGTGCCACTTAAATTTTGCATTCATCGGATTTAGTATTAAATTACCTTTCCAGGGATGTACATCAATAGGTGGGCATTTGGAAGGAACTCCCAGCAGAACGCTCCAAAGATGGAGGATATATTTACGATAAACATTAAAATAATACGATTTTTGCATAATAGACACCACTTCAAACATCTTCGAATAGAACTATAATCCGCAACACGTGCCACTTAAATTTTGCATGCATCGGAATCAGTATTAAATTACCTTTCCAGGGATGTGCACCAATAGGTGGGCATTTGGAAGGAACTCCCAGCAGAACGCTTCAAAGATGGAGGATATATTTACGATAAACATTAAAATAATACGATTTTTGCATAATAGACACCACTTCAAACATCTTCAAATAGAACTATAATCCGCAACACGTGCCACTTAAATTTTGCATGCATCGGAATCAGTATTAAATTACCTTTCCAGGGATGTGCACCAATAGGTGGGCATTTGGAAGGAACTCCCAGCAGAATGCTTCAAAGATGGAGGATATATTTACAATAAACATTAAAATAATATGATTTTTGCATAATTGACACCTCTTCAAACATCTTGAAATAAAACGTTAATCCGCAACACGTGCCACTTAAATTTTGCATTCATCGGATTTAGTATTAAATTACCTTTCCAGGGATGTACATCAATAGGTGGGCATTTGGAAGGAACTCCCAGCAGAACGCTCCAAAGATGGAGGATATATTTACGATAAACATTAAAATAATACGATTTTTGCATAATTGACACCACTTCAAACATCTTCGAATAGAACTATAATCCGCAACACGTGTCACTTAAATTTTGCATGCATCGGATTCAGTATTAAATTACCTTTCCAGGGATGTGCACCAATAGGTGGGCATTTGGAAGGAACTCCCAGCAGAACGCTCCAAAGATGGAGGATATATTTACGATAAACATTAAAATAATACGATTTTTGCATGTGCCACTTAATGTGCCACTGCATGTGCCACTGGTAATTTAATACTAAATCCGATGCATGCAAAATTTAAGTGGCACGTGTTGCGGATTAAAGTTTTATTTCAAGATGTTTGAAGAGGTGTCAATTATGCAAAAATCGTATTATTTTAATGTTAATCGTAAATATATCCTCCATCTTTGAAGCGTTCTGCTGGGAGTTCCTTCCAAATGCCCACCTATTGATGCACATCCCTGGAAAGGTAATTTAATACTGAATCCGATGCATGCAAAATTTAAGTGACACGTGTTGCGGATTAAAGTTTTATTTCAAGATGTTTGAAGAGGTGTCAATTATGCAAAAATCGCATTATTTTAATGTTTATCGTAAATATATCTACCATCTTTGAAGCGTTCTGCTGGTAGTTCCTTCCAAATGCCCACCTATTGGTGCACATCCCTGGAAAGGTAATTTAATACTGAATCCGATGCATGCAAAATTTAAGTGGCACGTGTTGCGGATTAAAGTTTTATTTCAAGATGTTTGAAGAGGTGTCAATTATGCAAAAATCATATTATTTTAATGTTTATCGTAAATATATCCTCCATCTTTGAAGCGTTCTGCTGGGAGTTCCTTCCAAACGCCCACCTATTGGTGCACATCCCTGGAAAGGTAATTTAATACTGATTCCGATGCATGCAAAATTTAAGTGGCACGTGTTGCGGATTATAGTTCTATTCGAAGATATTTGAAGTGGTGTCTATTATGCAAAAATCGTATTATTTTAATGTTTATTGTAAATTTATCCTTCATCTTTGGAGCGTTCTGCTGGGAGTTCCTTCCAAATGCCCACCTATTGATGCACATCCCTGGAAAGGTAGTTTAATACTGAATCTGATGCATGCAAAATTTAAGTGGCACGTGTTGCGGATTAAAGTTTTATTTCAAGATGTTTGAAGAGGTGTCAATTATGCAAAAATCATATTATTTTAATGTCTATCGTAAATATATCCTCCATCTTTGGAGCGTTCTGCTGGGAGTTCCTTCCAAATGCCCACCTATTGATGTACATCCCTGGAAAGGTAATTTAATACTAAATCCGATGAATGCAAAATTTAAGTGACACGTGTTGCGGATTAAAGTTTTATTTCAAGATGTTTGAAGAGGTGTCAATTATGCAAAAATCATATTATTTTAATGTTTATCGTAAATATATCCTCCATCTTTGAAGCGTTCTGCTGGGAGTTCCTTCCAAATGCCCACCTATTGGTGCACATCCCTGGAAAGGTAATTTAATACTGAATCTGATGCATGCAAAATTTAAGTGGCACGTGTTGCGGATTAAAGTTTTATTTCAAGATGTTTGAAGTGGTGTCTATTATGCAAAAATCGTATTATTTTAATGTTTATTGTAAATATATCCTCCAATTTTTGAAGCGTTCTGCTGGGAGTTCCTTCCAAATGCCCACCTATTGGTGCACATCCCTGGAAAGGTAATTTAATACTGAATCTGATGCATGCAAAATTTAAGTGGCACGTGTTGTGGATTAAAGTTTTATTTCAAGATGTTTGAAGTGGTGTCTATTATGCAAAAATCGTATTATTTTAATGTTTATTGTAAATATATCCTCCAATTTTTGAAGCGTTCTGCTGGGAGTTCCTTCCAAATGCCCACCTATTGGTGCACATCCCTGGAAAGGTAATTTAATACTGATTCCGATGCATGCAAAATTTAAGTGGCACGTGTTGCGGATTATAGTTCTATTCGAAGATGTTTGAAGTGGTGTCTATTATGCAAAAATCGTATTATTTTAATGCTTATTGTAAATTTATCCTCCATCTTTGGAGCGTTCTGCTGGGAGTTCCTTCCAAATGCCCACCTATTGATGCACATCCCTGGAAAGGTAATTTAATACTGAATCCAATGCATGCAAAATTTAAGTGGCACGTGTTGCGGATTAAAGTTTTATTTCAAGATGTTTGAAGAGGTGTCAATTATGCAAAAATCATATTATTTTAATGTTTATTGTAAATATATCCTCCATCTTTGAAGCGTTCTGCTGGGAGTTCCTTCCAAATGCCCACCTATTGGTGCACATCCCTGGAAAGGTAATTTAATACTGAATCCGATGCATGCAAAATTTAAGTGGCACGTGTTGCGGATTATAGTTCTATTCGAAGATGTTTGAAGTGGTGTCCATTATGCAAAAATCATATTATTTTAATGTTTATTGTAAATATATCCTCCATCTTTGGAGCGTTCTGCTGATAGTTCCTTCCAAATGCCCACCTATTGGTGCACATCCCTGCAAAGGTAATTTAATACTGAATCCGATGCATGTAAAATTTAAGTGGCACGTGTTGCGAGTTATTGTTTTATTTAAGGTTTTTCGAAGGTATGTCAGGTCGCACTTTATGCCTCGCACTTATTCACGGATGACTTTTTTAGGCGGAAAGCGGAAAAACTATTCTGCCAGAATGACGATGGTGTCATTCTGGCAGAATAATTTTGCCAGATCCGCCTAAAAAAATGATCCGTAAAAAATTGCGTGGTAAACAATGCGATGAAAGCAGCATCATTCGGAAGCTGATAAAATCACTTCTCCTTACCACATCAAAGCAAATGTTATATTTTTTTCATAGCCAAATGAACAGTGAACACAGAAATTTAAATAAAAAACTCGACTTGTCAAATATAAAGCAACTGCAATTGCGAAAAGTTAGACAAAAAATCGTATCTATTAAGACTGCTTATGTGATATGGCAAGAAAAGTAAGCATCACAAAAACGACTATAAAAATACTTTCCCGAAATATTTTTCGAAATTTTATTTTTGAATCGTGTTCAGAATTAAATTTCTTTTCCAGGGGTGTCAATTTCGTGGTGGGGCAGACGAAGGAAACGCGAGCAGAATGGTTTAAAAATGGGGTAAATGTCTTACGTATTTAAAAATAAATAGAGATTTTAACGTTTATAGACGCCTTTAATAAGGCGTCTATAAAAATATTTTCACGAAATATTTTTCGGAATTTTATTTTTGAATCGTGTTCAGAATTAAATTTCCTTTCCAGGGGTGTCAATTTCGTGGTGGGGTAGACGAAGGAAACGCGAGCAGAATGGTTTAAAAATGGGGTAAATGTCTTACGTATTTAAAAATAAATAGAGATTTTAACGTTTATAGACGCCTTCAATTAGGCGTCTATAAAAAATATTTTCCCGAAACATTTTTCGGAATTTTATTTTTGAATCATGTTCAGAATTAAATTTCTTTTCCAGGGGTGTCAGTTTCGTGGTGGGCAGACGAAGGAAACGCGAGCAGAATGGTTTAAAAATGGGGGAAATGTCTTACGTATTTAAACATAAATAGAGATTTCAACGTTTATAGACGCCTTCAAATAGGCGTCTATAAAAATATTTTCCCGAAATATTTTTCGGAATTTTATTTTTAAATCGTGTTCAGAATTAAATTTCCTTTCCAGGGGTGTCAATTTCGTGGTGGGGCAGACGAAGGAAACTGGGGCAGAATGGTTTAAAAACGGGGAAATGTCTTACGTATTTAAAAATAAATAGAGATTTTAACGTTTATAGACGCCTTCAATTAGGCGTCTATAAAAATATTTTCCCGAAATATTTTTCGGAATTTTATTTTTAAATCGTGTTCAGAATTAAATTTCCTTTCCAGGGGTGTCAATTTCGTGGTGGGGCAGACGAAGGAAACGCGAGCAGAATGGTTTAAAAATGGGGTAAATGTCTTACGTATTTAAAAATAAATAGAGATTTTAACGTTTATAGACGCCTTCAATTAAGCGTCTATAAAAATATTTTGCCGAAATAATTTTCGGAATTTTATTTTTGAATCGTGTTCAGAATTGAATTTCCTTTCCAGAGATGGTGTAAGAGGTCCCGCGTGACCAAGTTGGTTGTTGATTCTACTGAAGGTGGTTTTCTGGAATCTAACGCCACTCGTGCTGTATTTCCAAATATTTATTTCCACAAAGCCAAAGATTGCAGTAACATTTAGATTAATACAGTCTTAGACAGTGAAGGAGGGGTTAATTTCGGCTTAATTGACACCTGTCAACAATACATAAATTGATAATTCCCTGATACACTAACACTTAAAAGCTTCCCTTTCAAAACAATATGGCTGACAGGCGAGAGAAAATGGCGGCGTGCGTAGTTAAAGGGAAACGTCTTCTACCAGAAAGTTAAAGGTGATGTCTCCAATTTGGGTTTTAAGTAACATATTGCTGTCAGTCCCCGCTACAGTCCCCCCGAAAACTTTTAATAAGTTTTCTAAAATTGGAAGGGGGCTGACGACACAGTAAAGCAGATGTGAATCACATACAAGAAATCGTCTGGCGGCAAGTATAAGCGTCCGCGTAAATCAATCAAAGTCAGTTATCGTCGTTGGGCTCAATCAAAGTCAGTCTCGTTATTGGTCGCTCTCTGAGCTTTCCGCCAGGCAAGCGAGCCACAACGGAGCGTACATGTCCGTCCGAACCTGTTTTTGTTTGTGTAATGATTGCGTATGGATACTTCAGGAACTGCGGTTCGTCTTCGTCGTTCAGGATGACGAGATCGCCTATTTTGAAGTCTCTTTCTTCTTTGCGCCACTTCTGGCGTTCCTGCAAGCCTGTGAAGTAGGTTTTGTACCATCTGTTCCACCACAGTTCTGCTATTCGCTTTGTAAACGTGTAGCCTCGTCGAAGCTCGTCTCGGGGTGAGGTAGGCTAATGTTGGAAGGCATACAATCATCTCTTGGTTGTAGTGTGCCAACCATTAAGTCGATGGGTCGCAATGGTGGGAGGCCGTCATCTGATGGTGACTTGGTAAGTGGTCTACAATTGATGATATATTCTGCCATCTTACAGCAGGTTTGAAGCTCATCTTCCGTCGGGTTCTTTAGAGACAGCTCTGGAAGAGCAGCCATTGCCTTACGAATGGTGCGGATCTGCCGTTCATATAGCCCTCCATGATGAGAAGCTTCCGGTGGCCCAAATTGCCACTCTATTTCCCACTCTTCCATTCTTCTACGCAATTCTGGTGATTTACCAACCGATTGGAGAGCAGTATCAATTTCCTTCTTCATTAGGGTATTGGCACCAACGAAATTTGTCCCGTTGTCAGTTCGCATGAATTTGGTCCTGTAGCCTGTGGAGCAAAGAAACCTGCGGAAGACATTCATGAAGGAAGACGTAGTTAAATCTGCCGCTACTTCAACACGCACTGCAGTGGTGACCATGCACACAAAAACACATAGCCAGCGCTTAACACAGCTTCTGCCCACTGCCACACTGAAAGGGCCCGCGAAATCGGAAGCAGTGTGTGTGAAAACATGCAACCTAGGTTGCAACCTTACAACCGGAAGCGGTGCCATCAACTGCTCACCCCTTTCCCTACGCCTTAACCTACAACCCAAACAGTCCTTGATGTAATGTCGAATGGTGGCTGTGCCTCCTATTGGCCACAGTCCGTAGTCGTGTTGCAGAGTCCCGAATACTAAGTCAGGACCAAGGTGTCCACCGTCTGCATGACTCTTTTTCACATATAGCCTAGTTCGGTACACCAATGCCTGTACGGCAGAAGAATTGGATGTTTGAAGTCGAAACCAAGATCTGTGTTTTGCAATCCTCCCCCTATACGAAGTAAACCATTGCCATCTAAGAAGGGAACATACCTACACAGCTGGGTCAAGAAATTAGGTCTTTCTTTCGGGGGATCTTTATTGAGGGCCTCTTCAAAGGGAATCTGGTCCTTTTCCATTCTGCTGGTGATCTTTTCCAAGGTCTCCTGCTGCACCAGTTTCAAGAGAATGATCCGTGCCTTATCCCTTGTCATAGGTGCCATTGCCTGTGCACCTTTTCCCGTTTGAAAGTGTGTTTGAAGAGATCTGAGGCAATGATGAGCTTTGACTATCCGTATTTCTGCTTCCGTACTGCTGCTTGAGTCTAACAAGGCATTTAGTATGCGGCCTTTTCCTTCTGCTTGTGCAAGATTAATGCGCAGAACTGGACTTTTGATCCCTTCCAATATGTCTGTGTCACTGTCCCCCGTTCCTCAGTTTTTTCTACCAGAATAATGCCAGATTGTCGAATAAATGCAGGGCCTTTGGCCCACAATTCGAAACTCTTTGTTTGCCGATGGTGCATACCCCTTGATGCTACATCGGCCGGGTTTTCCTTTGTGTCAACATACTCTGGTATTTGGTTCCCAGTGCCACTGAGAATTTTGTCCACGCGGTTTCTGACAAACTGTGTCAGCTCTTTCGTAGTGCACTTGCACCATTTTATGACCGTTAAGGAATCAGTCCAGACACATGTCTGGCGTATAGGGATACTGATGTCATATTCTGTCTGTTTACTGGTGTATTATATACAGAAATAACATGCACTTCTACTTTGATTAATTACTGACAACAGAATGTCCTTCCGGGATACTTGCCAGGATTGCCAAAAGATAATCTGGTAACCGGTCATAAGCATAACATAATAATCACATTTCAATACACTACATCCCTTCCTTCTCGGATTAAAACGTAGTTTTCCAAGGCATTACTTATTTGGATAAAAACTCATTTTACATTAAATGATCATTAAGCTACAGATGATGAAAACCATGAGCACTTGAACCAAACGACGCATCATCATTAGGTTTCGTTTACGTAAGCATCATTCATGCAATCTATGGTATACACAGATTAACTTTAAGTACCAACATTTACTGTCAAAAGCAATATAGCCATACTCCATAGATCATGATTAGCCTAATACGTTTGCTTCTACTTTTCACACTTTGATCTTGAAATTGTAGTGGCGAACAATTAAATAGATTACCACTCAATTGACATGACGTTTAAGCAAATAGACATGCGTTCCAGAGCTAGTCTTTATAACGAAAGAACAAAAGGAATCATAGGCATACAAGTCTGCATTCTAGTCACTTCAAGTTACATAATCGTTAAAGCGAGCAGGTTTACTGACATTACGTGTCGGACGAGAACGTACAGGTATTGAGGACTCATTCAAATCAGCGTTCACGGTCATGTCAGCAGGAGGTGAGTTTACATTTTCATCAGTGGTGTTCAATTTCTTAAAAAACGACGAATTTCGTGTCAATTGAACCCCTTCATTGTTTTGTACTGTCACTTCCCCCCTTTCCTTCCTAACTACCTGTTGGGTAGCGCTATCAAAATTTGCAGAAAGTTTATTTGATTTTTGACTTTTAACCAAAACTTCATCTCCAACCCGAATATCTGAGTCGACAGCACGTCGCTTAAAGTCAGTATATAGTTTACCGTCTATTTTACCCTTCCAGTCTCTGTCTCGAATCCCTTCATCAAAGATCTGAGGTTCTCGGCACAGTTCAGGTAATTTAGACTTCATTTCTCTGCGAAACATCATATAATAAGGAGTAGAACCTGTAGAAACTTGCGGAGTTGAACGATATGCCATTAGAAATTTGTTGATCTCATACCGCCAATCTTTCTTTTCAACTTGAGCAACTTTGATTGCCTTTAACAATGTTCGATTTTGTCGTTCCACCTCACCGTTTGCTTGAGGCCATAATGGTGTTGTTTTGCGGTGTATTACTCCATATTCTTCAAGAAAATTCTCAAAATCATTCGATACAAATTGTGGACCATTATCAGTTCGCAATGAGTAAGGTACTCCAAACCTTGAAAACATGGGCAGAATCGCTTGAATCAATTTTTCGCTTGTGATTGATTTCAAGATTGCAATTTCGTAAAAACGACTAAAGTAATCTACCACTACTAAAATGTTCTCACCACTTGGTAATGGACCAAGAATATCTGCCGCACAATCTTGCCAAGGCCCACTTGGTGGCAATACCCGAACAATTGGTTCTGGTCTGCAAAAGTCGCTGGTGACTTGACATCCGTGACAAAGTTTACACATCTTTTCTGCATCAGCATCGATCTTTGGCCACCACACCTTTGTGCGTAATCGATTCTTTGTCTTGACAATGCCTTGGTGACCCTCGTGTGCCAAATTGAGCACTTTTTCACGCAATGTAGCAGGTATAACGAGTCTTGTCCCTCTGAGCAACAAGTTTCCATATGTACACAGTTCATTTTTTACATGCAAAAAGCTTGTGTCTGTACACTTGGACCAATTTCCTGAATGAATATAGTCCCTAATTTCTGACAATTGTGGATCAGCAGCTGATTCTTGTTCAAGTTCTTCTGTAGATAAAGCGACTGGCATACTTTGAAGAACAATAGATCTCACATAATCATAAGGTTCTTTTAAATCTCTGCTTTCTTCATAGGGCTCTTTATTTAGCCTTGACAATGCATCAGCAATGTTAGTTTTCCCTGGACGATAGATAACACTAAAATCAAACGATTGTAAACGCAATACCCAGCGTTCTATTCTTGCTGATGGTCTTGATTTCTTTGTGTAAATGTATTGCAGGGGCTTATGATCTGTTTCAAGTTCAAAATGTCTTCCAAATACATACAAATTGAATCTTTCACAAGACCAAACCAACCCTAGAGCTTCTTTTTCCGTTTGGCTGTACTTCTTTTCCACATCTGACAAACTTCGAGATGCATAAGAAATGACTCTCCACATTCCATCTTGTAACTGTGTCAACACAGCACCTAGACCAACTGGAGATGCATCTGTCACAATTCTTGTCTTACAGTCATTCCGATAATATGCCAATGTATCAGCCTTTGTGATCGCTGCTTTTAATTTCAAAAATGCATCTTGGTGTGCTTTATGCCATTGAAACTTTGCAGTCTTTTTGGTCAAGTCTAGTATAGGCCTTGCAATGGTTGCTAAATTTGGGATAAACTTAGCTGAAAACTGAACAAGACCCATGAATGATCTGACTTCACTAGCTGAAGTTGGAGGTTGTGCTTTTTGAATAGCTGCAATTTTCTCTGCACTGGGACTTACCCCTTGTTGGTGCAAGTCATGTCCAAAAAATGTAAGCTTTGACATTCTAAACTGACATTTTGTTTTATTCAAAGTCAATCCAGATTTTAACAACTTTTCCAGTACCACATGTAATCGACTGTCATGTTCTGTCCTGTCTTTTCCATAAATGACAATGTCATCTGCAATGTTAGCAACACCATCGCAGTTCTTCAATAAATCCCAAATAATTTTCTGATATTTTTCAGGAGCAGAACTCAGTCCAAACATTAGCCTTTTATATCTGTATAGACCTCGATGTGTAACAAATGTTGTAATATGGCGGCTCGTTTCATCCAACATTATTTGATGAAAGCCCCATTTTAAATCCAACTTACTGAAAACAGTACTACCATTGAGTTGATACAACAGTTCTTCAACAGTGGGAATTGGATGTCTCTCTCTAACTATAGCCTGATTGGCTTGTCGCATATCAACACAAATGCGAATGTCACCATCACTCTTAGGTATGACTACCAATGGAGAGATCCAACTTGATGGTCCTCCTGGGACTTCTTCTATAATATCAGCATCAAGCAATTCATTTAACTTTACATCTACCTTTTCTCTTAGCGGAAATGGTACTCTTCGAACAGGTTGAGCTACTGGCTTAAGAGAATCATCAATATGCAATTTTAACTCATAATCTTTTAACAAGCCAACACCAGTAAATAAACCATCATACTTAGACACAATGTCATTATCAACTTGAGGTTCAACATTATTAGCACCAGATTTAACACCATTTACATGTATTGGACCAACATGCAACAAACCTAAAGTCTCTGCGGTGTCTTTGCCCAATAGTCTGTGTCCATCGGTATCTGCTACCACAAAGTCAGCAACACATACTTTTTGTGTAACTTTTGATTCAACTTTTGCCGTAAATGTTCCTAATGTTGGAATTGGCTTCTTACTTCCATACGCGTACAATGTTTTAGCAGATTTCCTTGTTGTTGCATTAATATTACATGTCTTTAGCCATTCCCAAGTTTGCTTGTTCACAATGTTGCATGATGCACCGGAATCAACTAACATGTCTCCCACCGACACACCACCAATGTTTAAACTTACACTGCACAGCCCATGTGTTGAACTTTTCATTGAAAAGACATTAGTTGATGCTCCAAATTCATTTTCACCCAATCCTGAATTATCTATTTGATTGGCATTAGATTTTAAAAAGGTTTTAGATTTTGCATTTCTTTGTTGATAAAACTGTGTTGTATTCCTTACTTTTGATCTGCATTTCTTTTGAAAATGTCCCAGATTTCCACATTTGTGGCACTTCTTCCCTCTTGCAGGGCACTGCCTGTCAAGTTTGAAATGACCAAATAATCCACATGCAAAACACTCTTGTGTGTCTTTTCCCTGTTTTGACTTAATGTTACTCTTTCTTTGTATAGGAACTGAATTTACTTCATGCTGCATGCTTGGTTTTAATGATTTTCTTTCCATCATCTTAACCTGTGAATTAACTGCTTCATGTGCTCTAGCAATTGCTAATATATCATTTAACTGCACATCTCCTTTTTCCAAAAACTTTCGTCGTAAATGATTGGAATGACATTTATCAATTACTTGATCACGAAGTTGGGTATCCAATGAATCACCAAATTCACACATAGCTGCCTGTTGTCGCAGTCTGCAAACAAATTTGTTCACCGGCTCATCATGTTTTTGCATCAATTGCCTAAAAACATGGCGTTCAAAAGGTACATTAGCCTTAGGAAGAAAATGATCATCCAACAATGTTAAAGTCTCTTGAAGAGTTTTACCTTCATTGTCTGGAACCAAAGAAAAATAAATTTCTTGCACATCCACACCAGCAGTGTGCAGCAGCAGAGCCTGTTTTTGTTCATCACTGGTGACACCTTTTCCAGTGATATACAATGAAAACGCCCGTTTCCATCGCTTCCAACGTTGTCCCTGGCTTTGTGCATTACCATTGACATCAAAGGGTAATACAGCTGACACCTCGCAGGTAACTGCAGCTCCATTCATGATGCTCACTAGTAGTTTGGACAACACGATAAGAACAATTCAATGTCTGCTGGACCTCTTGAACCAATAGGCTACAGATTTAAATATTTTCCTCGTCGCCAAATGTCATATTCTGTCTGTTTACTGGTGTATTATATACAGAAATAACATGCACTTCTACTTTGATTAATTACTGACAACAGAATGTCCTTCCGGGATACTTGCCAGGATTGCCAAAAGATAATCTGGTAACCGGTCATAAGCATAACATAATAATCACATTTCAATACACTACAACTGAGGCATGATTTGCATTGAGTCAACAGATCTATGCCCATACATAAAGCAATTAATTCCTTACGAGCAATAGAGAATCTTTTGACTTGAATCGATGGGATGAGCCTTGACTTTCCCATGACTAAGGCCGTTTCCACATTCCCATCCTGAATTTTTCTTAAGTAAATGCATGCACCCATCGCATAGTCTGAAGCGTCAGTAAACAGATGAAGTTCATTTTCCCCACCGGAGAGAGATGAGTATTGTCGGGGGAATGGGAAAGATGATAGTTGCTGAACATCCGACACGCTCTCATTCCACTTTTTCATTAGATCAGGGTTTACTTCATCATCCCATCCCAAGGTGTTGGCAACTATGTCTGAATAGCCCAGTTTGAGCTTAACAAAGAAAGGGCACCAGAGTCCTAAAGGGTCAAAGTGAGAGTTGACATAGCTGAGTGCTTTGCGGCGAGTTAGCCGAGATTCTGACACAATTGGGCGATCCTTAACATACAGCTCTAGCTGGTCCTTTTTGGCATACCAGGAAATGCCAAGCGTCTTTTGTTGTGGAAGTCCATCCTTTGAAGAAGTGATTTCTTTTAACGGCGGTGCCAAGTGATCCCGGTCCACATCCTCTAACACAGACAGACAATTACTGGAAAACTTGGTGAGCATGAATCCGGTTGTGGCAAGTAGTTCTGTTGCTTCAGCAATAGTCTTTTTTGCATCCTCTACTGTTTCGACAGAGGTGATGAAATCGTCTACATAGAAATCCGTTTCAACTCTGTGCAAAGTTTCGGGAGTAATATTTGCATAGTTCTTTAGCGCAGTGTACTTAATACAGAAACCTGCGATGCTGGGCACACAAACAAGGCCACATGGCATAACGGTAAATCTCCACTCTTGTGGATTGTGTCTCTTCACTGCTCCAGTGAAAGGAAAAAACCTCAGCATGTCTCTGTCTTCATTACATAACTTAATCTGAAAGAACATGCTCTTTATGTCTTCTGTGATTGCATAAGCATGTTGTCTGAAACGAAGGAGAACACCAACAAGTGGTTCCAAGAACATAAGACCGCGATACAACATGTCGTTTAAGCTAGTTCCGTTGATGGAAAGAGCTCAATTGTAGACAACACGAAATTTTTCCTGCTCAGTTGCAAAGTGAGTTATGTAATGTTTAGGTTTCTTTTCATGGTTGCTAGATTGGCTTTCAACTGGCTCAGCATGGCCTTCCATCTGCATCTTGATAAATGTGTCTTTGTATTTTTGTGCCTTCTGTGGCTGGGATGAGAGCCTGTTGACTTGAGATCTTGAACGACGTTTGGCAATGTGCAAGCTTTCTGGTACATCTTCAGGGTATCCTTCTTTCCATGGCAATGCAAGCTGTAGTCGCCTTTGACCACGACCGTCAAACACTTCCGTCAAGCTCTGGTTGTACATATTGAGGACTTTTTCATCTTCCTTGCTCATTGTGTTCTTTTCAGAATCAACCTCTAGTATCAGTTGATCCTTGTAATACCGAGATAAGTCATGCTTCAACAGAGGAATGTATTCCATACACTCCTTCTCAGTAATGCCATGCTCAGCAGTTACAATGCTACGGTAATGATGTCTTCCACACAATTTCTTTCTTGGACTGATTGCATTGCGCAGATGTGTTTAGTATGGGAATCATCAATCTTCATACCCCAGAATATTGATCCAAGTGAATGCTTTCCAACCAGGGTTTCGCTTGCAAGGGCTTCTTTCCAAGTACAAGTTTCTAAAATTTTAAATCTCCTAATGTCCTGTGCCCCCAAGATCATACTGACTCGACGTTCTCCTTTCACAACTGGGAAATTTTCTTTCGACAAGTTATGCCTCAGAAGGACCTCTGTACTCGGAATACATTCTCTGTACGGTAGCCGAGTGTCGATAAAGGGAACGTTGGGCAACTCTACCAGCCCGTAGTGTGATCCTTTAGGTGCAGTGTCTGGTTCATACATGGGTGAGTCTCTGGAGTATTTTCTAAAAACTGAATTGTTATTTCGTCGTTTGGCTTCCACCCAAATAATTGCTCTGCCAAATCCTTAGTACAGACACTGGTATCAGCCCCCGTGTCAAGCAGTGCATAAAA
This sequence comes from Aplidium turbinatum, assembly GCF_918807975.1. Lineage (NCBI taxonomy): Eukaryota > Metazoa > Chordata > Ascidiacea > Aplousobranchia > Polyclinidae > Aplidium > Aplidium turbinatum. The sequence continues at coordinate 1,579,116 of NC_137486.1, forward strand.
CGTAACCTGATTTGTGGCATGGTGCTTGCTGTCTGTCTTTACTGCTGTTAGTGTCATCAAAGGTACAGATGCCGCACTGTTTGATTGGTCGAAATAACTAACTTGTTTTGCATGAGCCATATTCATATGGGATGCGACTGGTTCATACCTTGGGCCATTATTGAGATGAGTGTCCCGTTGACGATGGTCTTGTGAATCGTTTTTGTCCTGCTCTGGCGTGTGGAGCAATACTGAATGGCCCCCTTCACATTTGTCGCATGGCTTGCGGTTCCTGCAGTTTTTAGCGAGATGTTTTTCAAGACAGTAGTAGCACAAGCCTTCTCTCCAGACGAAGTTTCTTCTTTCTGCAACCCTCATTTCTAAAAACTGTCGGCATTCCTTTGTGTTATGTTCGGCCAACGGATGGATAAAGCACTTTGTAACATGAGCTCTTGGTGGTTGTTGGGGATAATAATTCGCTTGTCTTGAAGTGTCTGGAATAGGTGACTTCCTGTCTGCAATGTCAGGGGTAAACCTTTGCAAATGATTGGTCCTGGCTTGAGGAGGACCATCGTTGTGAAAGGACTGTGAAAGGACCATCGTTGAAAGTCCCGATATTGTTGAGCAAATTGAGCATACAAATTTGCATTGAAGCAATCAACAATTCTAATTAGAAGTTTTGGCGGTGATAGTTCATCATTCATATCTATTGAATTTGCCACACTTTCCAAACTTCTGAGCTTGGTCCTATATAGTTGCATAGGTGTCACATTGTTCGACAGTGACCCTTTTTCCCACTTGATTTCTCGTATGGCGTCTTCTAGCAGGTGTCGAGGGTCGCCATATAGATCTTCAAATATTTCCCAGATCCGATCCAAGGCATGTCTAGGATCTTGCATTATCCAGGCGCTCTTGATGTGATCATACACTGTGTCAGTAACTGAAGCTGCAATCTTTTGAAGCAGACCATAAGGATCTGCCTCCCAAACATAGAGTAGTCGCTTAAAAGCTGTTGCCTGAACATTGGATAGTCCGAGGCCTTTCCAGAAAACCGGCGATTACTCTCTCTATCATAAGCTAAGTATCGTGGCAGCGATCTCCATGTTGGTCCGCCAAATTGTTCCACTGAGTGGTTGGGTGTTGTCTTCCATGTGGCCTCCCTTGCAGGTGTAAATGATGGAGTATTAGCTCGAAGCATTGGCCCTCCAACATCATTGTATATTCTCGCACCACTTGACTGAGCCTCCACTTGAGCATGGCCTGAGGTCTCTCCCATATTGCCGTCATTAATATCACTATTGCCTCCAATTTCTGGTGACGACTCCACTCCAATTGCTTGTTTGTAATATGTTTCTAATTTTGTCTGGATTGATGTATCATATTGAGCCTGCAGTTTTCTAACCCTAGGTAAGGTTAATATGGGAGTTTTGTTTTCTTTTTTTTGTTTATCAGCTTCTGTGATCCATTGATTTAATGCTTTAAGATATTCGTGTGATGTGCTTTAACAACATAGTCATACACCGCATTTATGACATCATGGTTCATTTGATCTTCGCCTAGTGAGTAGGCCTACTCATGCATGACTGCATTCATTGCGTCTAACTCTCGAGCATATCGAAAAAGATTTCTATGATTAGATTGTTGTACTGGGCTTGAATTGTCTACCCATGTTTGTTGAATTTCACTTATGGCCTCAGCAATAGCCTCATCAGGTGACATTTCTTCAGACCCCATGGTTACTAAGGTACGGTACCAGCAAAAAGACTATATCCTCGAAGAAATGTAAGATATTCTGATGTATTATTGTATAACCCCCAGTCTTGATTGGTCACAAATTATTGCAGATGGCACCGCCTACCACCTGTGATTTCACACACCTTACAACCGAAACACAAACACCTATCAGATAGACACTACACAAAAACAAGGAAAGCACTAACCTGTGCACGTTTACCAACATCCGTGCAGTCCGAGCCAATGCAACAAGCTTCCTTAACCAGCCAACTCCAATCCCGTACATCCGTAAGTATGCTCTGAGCAGTATTTGTAGGGTAGCTGACTGGCCCTGATTCTTGCGCCACCAAAGTCCGTAAATGGTTTGCTCGAATCTCAGTTTTCCCGTAGTGAAATGTTCAATCTTCTTTACTTTTCGGCATCAACGATAGAGTCCATTCGAAACCGAAATTAATGTAAGAGGTCCCGCGTGACCAAGTTGGTTGTTGATTCTACTGAAGGTGGTTTTCTGGAATCTAACGCCACTCGTGCTGTATTTCCAAATATTTATTTCCACAAAGCCAAAGATTACAGTAACATTTAGATTACGGTAATACAGTCTTAGACAGTGAAGGAGGGGTTAATTTCGGCTTAATTGCCACCTGTCAACAATACATAAATTGATAATTCCCTGATACACTAACACTTAAAACCTTCCCTTTCAAAACAATATGGCTGACAGGCGAGAGAAAATGACGGCGTGCGTAATTAGGGAAACGTCTTATTAGGGAAAACTAATTAGGGAAACGTCTTCTACCAGAAAGTTAAAGGTGATGTCTCCAATTTGGGTTTTAAGTAACATATTGCTGTCAGTCCCCGCTACAGATGGCAATCTCGTGGTGGGGCAGACGAAGGAAACTAGGGCAGAATGGTTTAAAAATGGGGTAAATATTTTACGAATTTAAAATTAAATAAGGATTTTGACGTTTTGACACGCCTTCAATTAAGCGTTTATAAAAAATAGTTGAAAAATTGGAAATTACAGAAAATAATGGAAAAGACCTATGTTACATTTGTTTATTAAGCTCTGTATTGTTGTAAGGTTTTCCCACCGCACCTTTGAGGCAACCTTATGCGGTCGTTAGGTTTTTTCTTAACGCAGGACCTGTCGCCAATTGTTCCCGACAATTTTCACCAAATCAAACGTCATATAAAAACCGTTATCGTCTACTTAACCTAGCTGGCATTTTACGTCGTGGAAGTTGCTAGAAAATGTCCAAATATTGCACCATCGGTCGTAAGACCTGATGAAATATTGCATCACTACCTTTGAACACCGGTTTGAATTGCGTGACAATGTCTTTCATTATTGCGTCACAGTTACTGTGTACGTGCATTTGAGATATCGCAAATTATTCTAGTCATTCGTAAAATTGTTTTCAATTCAATTCAATTTATTTTTCTTTGTCAGAATGCAAAAGAAATGATATTGTGAAAAAGAAATACAGTAACAAAACTAACAAAAGGAAAAGGTGGCAAAACCTTAATGGTTTAAGACGTGCATGAAAGGATCTAATATTGCGGTATATGCATCAATAAATATAGTTAAGCACGGCCACCAAACCTGATACTTTAAAATAAGTTGATGAATTAGTTAAGAATCAGTCGCCTCCTCGTTCCTGGAACAACTGGAGCGCCAATTCTTAAAGCAATGAGAACACGACTGAACCCAACATCACAAAAACAAACTAATATACACAGCTACACACACATATTGAAATTACGTAACGGACTATCAAAACAAGGACTATTTACAGATTTCATACAGAAATAAAGTGTTCGCAGCAACGATATTAAGTAGCCTATATATTGCAGAACAAATACATAATATGGCAGCTCATTATCAAGATAAAATAGTTAAAAAAGCTTTGTTTTTTAAATTAATTTCCTGCGCATGTAAGACCATAAGAAGCATGATGATATAGCAGCGTGTTTTTGGTATTTCTAATAAGAGTTGAATCATCTTTTATAGCGTCAATGAGGGATGGAGTTGATGTTGATGGATGTTTGTTGGAAGTCAGTCGCATATTTAACTGTTTGCTTGGTGCTTGCCAGATGGACAAATTTTCCGTCTTTTATCCAAGTAATCTGTTCTGTAGTGACAAGTTTTAGTGGTGTACGGCGTTGCATTCCATTTTCGACAGCCAGGTGGCTAATTTTACAGAAATACAATTTTGAATAGACGTTTCAAAGGAGTGTTTCTTTTTCGGTCATTACATGCAGACGAACGGATTCGGGAATCTTATGTTACAATTTTCCCACGAAGAGATTATGGTTTACCGCTGTGACCATAAAAAATAAAAGACGTCGCTTGTTAGCTGGTAGGCCAAGAAGAAATTGAAGCAAGAAATAATAAAAGACGATTCTCTGGCTAGTGTTTGTACGGAAGCACAGGCAAGACAGAAAAAAATAAAAGACGTTGTTGTCAGTTGGAACTTAGAAGCACAAAATAATAAAAGAAGATCTTGTTGGTTGGTAGTCTACAGAAGCTAAAGAAAATTAAAGACATTTCTTCTCAGTTGGTGCAGAAGAACTTCAAGTTAAAAATTAAAGGCATTTCTTTGTTGGTTCTGAAGGAAAACAACTTTGACATTAATTGGCAAGAAAAAAGATTAAAGACAATCGATCTGTGCTTGAAGATTCAAGTGAAAGAATCCAAGCAAGTTTTGTGGAACTTTAGGACTTCATATACCCGTACAACTACGGTATTAGGCATTTAAATTCTTTTTTGTATTTTTACGGTTTTTGCAGTTAAGTTTTTTATAACTAGGCTACTGTAGATTCGACAGAACTCAGTATAACTCACATATACTGTATGATCATTTACTCAAAAACTTAAATAACAATAACTATACGTGCTCCATTTTTCTTGACCTGAGTAAAGCATTTGACACTGTTGATCATGGAATTTTATTGAACAAATTATATTGTTATGGTTTACGTGGAAAAATATGGAACTTGATGAAGTCTTATTTAACCAACAGACAACAATACACCAAACTTAACTCATTATCATCAAACTTTTCGACGGTCAAATGCGGCATCCCCCAAGGGTCAGTCCTTGGTCCTTTGTTATTTTTATTATATGTGAACGATCTACCTGCTGCGTCCTCTTTCATGACCACTCTTTTTGCGGATGACACCAGCCTAAACATGACACACCATAATTTGACTTGCCTAGAACAACAAGCCAATGAAGAAATAAAAAAGATTGATGTATGGATGAGAACCAATAAATTATCGATTAATTACACTAAAACTAATTTTATGATCATTTGTAGAAATCTTCCTGTTGCAAAATCGTTCTCCCTCACCTTAAACGGCCAAAGCATTAACAAAACTGATCAAGTAAAATATCTTGGAGTAACGATGGACCACAGATTGAACTGGAACGCCCATATCTCTGACCTTTGCACAAAATTGAGTAAAGTAGGCTATGTGGCATTGCTTACAAAATCAGATACTATGTCCCATTATCCACATTACGATTAATTTACTTTTCATTATTTAAATCAAATCTCCAATAGTCGATAATTAATTGGGGTAGGGCCAACAAAACGTTAGTACACAAGGTGGAAGTGATTCAGAACAAATTTATTAGAGCGTGTTTGTTTGGTGACAGGAAAACTTCGACGACCTACATGTAGGCCTACAGCAAAACTCAGGTATTAAAAGTGAGTGACCTTGCAAAGCTGGCATATGCACAGTTCATGTTCAAGTACGAAAATAATTTTTTGCCAGCATGTTTCTCTGGCTACTTTGTTAAATTAGACGACATACATCAACATGATACAAGACATAAGAAGGCTAAAATCAGATTTTTTCTTCCCAGGTTTGAAACAAACTTTGGCAAAAAAACACTCCATTTCTTGTGTGTGCAAGTGTGGAGTGAAATTTCACACGATATAAAAGATTTACCGTTCCATTGCTTTAAAAAAAATCTCAAAAACCAACTGTTACATGAATATACATGCGTACCTTAAGTGCTCAATACAAAGGATAACTTACCTTTACAGTAGGCCTATATCATCATATCGTACTTATTAATATTTGTTCTCTACAGTTATTAGTATCAAATTGCCCTGTTTTTGTATGCTTCACATAAAAATTGTTGCAATTCGGTGGTGGTATCCACGTTTTTCCTCGTTATTTCAGGAAAACTTTCGCAAGTGCTGTAGCCTATTATAGCACACAATCACTAATTATTGGTGGTTGGTCAATTCTTGGTCGTTGGTTTGAATCTTCATCCTCGGCTTACTCAGTCTGAGAATGCAGATTCAAACCAACAGTAATTGTTTTTCAATCTCAGTGGCGAACCCTTTTTATTCAATGAAATAGTGTGCCTGCCTCTGCACACTAGTGTGTATGAATGTGTAGTTAGATTTACTGTGATGGGGTGGTGGCTGACTAGATGACTGCTTATGGTCTTTCGCTACCATCCTGATTGCGCCATAATCTAACCAACAGTTGTACAATGCATTGTTTTGACAATTACATTTTACTCTGATTATATGTTAATATATGGCGCTGTTAAAACAAAATAAATTGACTTGACTTGACTTGACTTGACTAATAATAATTTGTGTGTTTGTGTAACTTAATTTTTTAATTGTTAAATTTAGCCCCAACATTTGATATGTCTACACTCGGTGGTGACAGGGACTCGACCGCCGTAGACTTGACTGAGTTTAAGCCTGATGATGTTCTTTGCGGTCGGGCAGGCAATTCTGGGGAGGGACCCAGTAACGATGAGGCTAAGTCAGTTCGAGAGGTTCGGCATCTTAGAAGGGATATTTTGACTCAAATTGGGGAACTTTCTGTAGCCCTAGGTTCTTTGAGTGATAAGCAGGAACTGTTAATTTTTAGATCTAAGTTCTCTACTTTGGAAGAGGATTTACGGCATTTCCATGCACTTTTAACTAAAATTTTTAACTCTGCAATCTTGGCAGAACTTCGTGATAGGGTAGATCCCGAATTTAACTCGTTAAAAAATAACTTCGAACAAAAAGTAAGTGAGTTCTCAGATAGGTTGGATGCTGACATACATCCTGAGGATAGCGCCTCAAATGTAAGCACTAGGATGTCTGAGAACTCGTCACGGATAGTTGCACAAATTAACCTACAGCTAAGACGAGAGGAGCTCCAGATACAAGCTGAGGACAAAGCAAGAGCTGCTGAGGCCATGGCGAGAGCTGAGGCCATACGAGCTGAGGACGCACGAGCAGAGGCTGCTGCGAGAGCCGAAGCGAGAGCTGCTGAGTTCGCAATCAAAGACGCACAGTTGAGGGCTGAACAACGTAAAGAGGGAGCTTTGGCTGAATATCGATCAGATGTGGGCTCCCGGCGTAGCTCCAAGAAGGGCTCTTCTAGGCATTTCAGAAGTGAACATCAATCGCGGTTAAATTTACATAACCTTTTCCAGACGCCTGTTCAATCCGTAAGTGGACCAGTACAATCCACATCTTTTCAAGCTGTTTCAGGAGGTCTCGGGGCCGCGGCTAAGGGTCTTCCGAAGGCTGTAGAGCCAAGGTCTGCGAATTACAACCGAACTCCTCCCCCAGAGCGTACAGGTCATGGGGCCGCTATCAGAAGTAATGTCTTGCCCCCTTCACAGTTTTCTGCGCCGCTAGTTTTTTATCGCCCAGCTACACGTAATTTGGGTGATTGTGAGAGGCGTAACGCGTCTCCTGATTTTAACGTTTGTGAGGATCGTGATCGGGCTGTGCATATGACTGAGCCCTCTCAGCCCCTTAAGGGATATAGTTTGTCTTCTCCCGCTAAATCGAGTTCTCAACAACAGGATTGCTTTTTTGAATACCAAAATAGTAGGACGTTTTTCGATAAGGCGGCCTTGATTGGTTACGATGGTAATAATATGCCATTTATCTTCTTTAAAAATCGTGTTACGGTCTTAATGGCAGCTTCACCCTTCAAAGGAACTCGTTTGACTTTGTTACAAGCAGCTTGTGTTAGAACAGCTGCGCAAACGATTGCTAATTTGGTTTCCGACACTCCTGGCTTGTCAGAAGAAGACAGGATAGAAATGTCGTTAGCTCGCTTGTCCCAGCGTTTTGGGGTTCGTGGAGGTCTTTTCGCCGAACCAGAAATTAGAAAGTATCGCTATGGTAGCAAATTGACTTCGACCTCTTCCAGTGATCTGAAACAGTTTAAAGATGAATTGTCGCAGTGTCTGCTTTACGCGCAAGCTTATGGTCAGCGTGATAAATTGGAAGGACGTTTTGTTTTGGATTTGGCTAAGCGACTCCCGTTTGACGCTAAGCAGCGTTATTTTGACTTTTTAGGTGATCAGTATGGTGGTACTGATGAGCCTACTTTTCAGAGTTTGTTTGAATTTGTAGTACGGGAGGAAACGCGCCAGTCGACTGATTTTAGCATTATGCTAATGGGCGATTCTGGTGAGTCGCAGCATTTTAAAAAGTTTGGCAAAGGAAAATTGCCTTCATGTCCGGTTAGGCAGACGTCGGTAAAACCCCATGATAATGTGATTTCAGGTAGTTCGCAGTACTCGACTGCTGTTGGCGCACCGCGCGGTGGTGTGGCCAGACGTAGAGACATACCGGCATGTATTTATTGTTCGTCACGTGGTCAAGTTGAATATCATTTTTTGTCTAATTGTAAAGATTTTTTGCGCTTGACACCTAAAGATCGGAGAGATGTCATTGTGAAAGCTGGCAAATGCTTGAATTGTTTGCGCCAGCATGTGGTTAGGGATTGCGTTCATGCAAACAACTGTCGTAAGTGTGTGCCTAACAACGATAGGAAACACTATTTTCTTCTGCATGATTTTTATGTGACGTCACGTGATTCTCTGGATTCGGTCGGTAAAGATGATGTTGGTGCCAGAGTTCCTGTGCGTAATGTTAAGATTGGAAATGTTAAAGCAGCTTTAAACCTTATTACTGCTGCTCGTGTTTTGAATCCAATGACTGGCAAATCGAAGTTGGTGTATTGTCAGCATGATCCTGGTTCGCAGTTGACTTTTGTTTCGAGTGATTTGGTCTGTGAACTTGACGTTAAACCGTATGACAAAGCGTCGTTTAAAAGGGATACTCTGGCTGGTCAGAAACCTACTTGTGCTAACCTTGTTAAACTCAACATTCAGTCGTTAGAGACGAATGAACTGTTTTGTGATATAACTTCGGTGGTTAACCCAGCTTGGGCTGACAATGTTAAAACTTTACCACATAAGCAGGATTTAAGTAGTTTCCATCATTTTCATGACGTGAATATGTTTTATTTGAATGATTGTAGTACTGTAGATGTACTGATTGGAAACGACAACGCTTATTTGATGTGTGCTAAAGAAGAGCGTGTAGGTGAGAATCGTAGTGAACCACATGCTTTGCTCACTCCTCTCGGTTGGTTGGCTTGTGGTGGTAAGTCACCCTTAGATGAAAGCGTTGCTAACGTGTGCAGAGTGCAAACGTCTTCAGAGTCGGATGTCATCTCTGGCTTTCAGCGTAAAATTGAGTCTCGTGATATGGAAATAGCCGACCTGAATAAAGTCATTCAGGATTTGACCTTGCAAAATGAAACCTGTGAATTGTCTCGCAATGACAATTTGGCTAGAGAACTTGTTGAACCGAATATTGAGTTGAAAGATGGTCGATTTGAGATACCTGTTCCGTTGAAGGAAGATATTGATTTACCTAACAATTTTGTGCTGGCGTCAGATAGAGCTGCTGCTTTAAGGAAGAAGGCTTTAAAACAACCTGAACTTCGTGATTTCCTTACTGACACCATGAAAGATCTTAAATCTAATGGCTATATTGAGCGTGCTGGTGAAGCAGAAAATGTAAAGGGATTTGAATGGTATTTACCATACTTTGTGACGTCACAATTAAAAAAGCGTATTGTTTACGATGGCAAGTCTGAATTTCGAGGAACTTGTGTTAATGATGTAATGTTTTCGGGTCCTGATTTGTTAAACCCTCTGGTAGATGTCTTGGCTACATTCCGGCTTAGTGGATTTGGTTTCGTGGCCGATATGACCAAGTACTTTTTTCACATTTTGGACTCTTCAATTCGTAAGCCCAATTTCATTGAACTGCTTACGTACACAAGCAGTGCTGTTCAGATCGTGAACGAACGCCCTTTGGTACCTTTGAGTGACGACCCTAGGGATTTTACTGTCATCACCCCTGCCTCACTTTTGACCCCATACTTAGACCCATACTGTGCTGTTGGGCAACCACATGATCGTGACCAATTAAGAAGGGATTATCGGTTCAATTTGTCACTTTCTCAGCAGTTTTGGAGTAAATGGATAGATTTTTACTTGCCAGGGCTTCAGGGCCGGAAAAAATGGTTAAAAATGGCCGAGAATTTGGAGCCTGGTCAACTTGTAGTGGTAGATACTCTCCAAGACATTGGTAAACGTGGGAAGTATCAACTTGGGAGGGTGCATGAGGTGGTCCCACAAATTAGGAAAGGGAAGCCTGTGGTTCGTAGAGCTAAAGTTGCCGTCTGCAACTATGGGTTCTAATGGGTCTAAGTATGGGGTCAAAAGTGAGGCAGGGGTGATGACAGTAAAATCCCTAGGGTCGTCACTCAAAGGTACCATAGGGCGTTCGTTCACGATCCGAACGGCACTGCCTGTGTACGTAAGCAGTTCAATAAAATTGGGCTTACGTACTGAAGAGCCCAAAATGTGAAAAAATGCAATTTTAAATTGTTTTACCATTGCCTCCCAAGCGCCACCTTGCGCTGGAGCATACGGAGGTATAAACTCCCAGTTTATCTGCTTCTGTCTCAGGGCGTTGTGAAATTCAGTTGATTTTATCAACTCGGGTAACTTCTTAGATGCCGCCTGAAAGGTGCTTCCATTATCGGAATAGATAGCATTAACCTGCCCACGTAAATCTGTAAACCTAGTAAAGGCAAGTAAAAAATTGCTCAGCAACAATGACGTAACCAGCTCAACATGAATAGCGCGAGATGCCATACATGTGAACAAGAGTCCCCAAGCTTTTTTGTGACTCCTACCTTCAACAAAGGTCAATGGTCCAAGATAGTCTAAGCCGCAATCAAAAAAGGGTTTCCTATGGGCAGTTGTGCGAGACAAAGGTAAATCAGACATGAGCTGCCTTATAGGCCGCGCTTTCTCAATCGCACATACACCACAATCATTAAGATACCTCTTCACGGAGGCATTACCATTAGCGATCCAAAACTTCTGTCGCGTAGACAACAAAGTGTGCTGTACTCCACAGTGCGCATTTCGATTATGATGCGACAGTACAACAAGCCTAGTGAAGGAGTGTTTCGAAGGCAAAACAATCGGATGCTTTGCTTCTAGAGAAATCTCTGGAGAATTACTTAAGCGCCCTTCAATGCGGATTACACCAGCATCATCTACACAAGGTCTGTACTTTTTAAGTGAACGCAATTCTTTCAAGCGTTCCTTCTCACGTTGTGAAGCGCCAACATTACCCCGCTTTATCACTTCCTCAAGGGCATCCGGCGATCGTTTGGTCATTAAATGTACCACATCGCCATACACGCTTTTCTGAACAAACTTCACAGTTAAGTCTAAGGCTCTATTAAGATAAGAGGCGTCCAGTTTTGGCTTCACAAAGCTACGCTTTCTCGTTTTACAGCACAAAAATTCAACAAAAGCAACCAAATAAGCGATTCTCTTTTTCATAACATACAAAGAAGGTGCGGCCTCGATCAATCTGTGAAGGCCACCCTGTCCAACGTCAAGCGACTCCTCTTCGTCACGAAGATATAGGCTATGGATAGGTACTGAAGTGACATTTTCTACAAATTGAATTTCTTCACATTGATAGAGAAGACTAGAACCATTCAACCACAACTCTCGAAATTCTTTCTTTGTAATAAGATTTGGCCGTGTGCCAACATCAGCTGGGTTCATATCGGTAGGGCAAAAACGCCAATCCTGGGCTCCAGACAACAATAAAATATGCTCAACTCGACGCGTGATAAACTTATTCAAACGTAAATCAGGGTTTTTAACCCACTGCAACACAGTCCGAGAATCACACCAAAAATACTTAAGGCAGTCGGGCATCTTCAATGCCTCGTAGGCCTGCTTCACGAGTCTTGCTGTATTCAAAGCGGCAACAAGCTCTTTCCTAGCTATCGGCCAAGAAAACTGATTTTTTACAACAATGGTAGATTTACCCAAAACGAAAGACACACTAGGAACTCCATTAACCAGTCTACGTAAGTAAACAACAGAAGAGAAAGCTTGATTCGAAGCATCACTAAACCCATGCAATTGATATGAAACAACATCATCCGGACTACACACACCAGAGTTTGCAAAATACCATCTCGGTAACGAAAAATCCTTAAGCAGGTCCAAAGAGCGAAGCCACGACTCCCACTCTTTAACAAACCTATCAGGGACCTCGGTGTCCCAATCAAACTTGTCTATCGCCAATTGCTGAAGTATCAGGCGTGCTTTTAGAAAAAATGGCGCTCCAAAGTCTAGCGGGTCAAAATTTTGTCCAAGCTGACTGAGCATACTTCTGCGCGTGTGTTTAGCTAAGGGCTTTAAAAAACATGCGATACGCATCTCGTCAGACTCGGTTTGCCACACACAACCCAATGTCTTCGCTGATGGCAAAATCATATTTTCAGTCTGAAAATCAATGTCGCGAATCAAAGGTGAAAGCATCTCATTATCCAAATTTGACAAGACAATCATAGCCTCCTTGTTAGCACTCCACTTAACAAGTTTAAACCCACGGCTATCAAACAAAGTTAGCATATGCATATGCCATGCGCCAGCATATGGTTAGGGATTGCGTTCATGCAAACAACTGTCGTCAATGTGGCCCTAACAACGATAGGAAGCACTATTTTCTTCTGCATGATTTTTATGTGACGTCACGTTGTTCCAGACGGTTGTTCGCCTGGTCAAACGTCATGTAGAAACCGTTCGGGTCTACTGAATATTACGTCATGGAAATTCCTAAAACATGAGCCAAAATTGCACCATTGTCCGTAAGACTCGTGTCAAACCGGTTTAAACTTGTTTCAGTTTGAAACCTGTTTGGACATGTTGTTGCGTCGCGCTACTGCTGGCGTGCCTTTGAGTTATCACAAATTTTTCTGATTCATTCTTGAAGTGGTTTGTTGGAAGTCGGTCGCACATTTAACTGGTTTATTTGGTGCTTGCTAGCTGGACAAACTCTCCGTCTTTTATCCAAGTGATCTGTATCGTAGTGACAGTTTTAGAGGTGTACGGCGTTGCATTTCGATTTCGATAGCCGCGGGCTAATTTTACAGGAATACACTTTTGAAAAGACGTTTCGAAAGAGTGTTTATTTTTCGGTCACCTACATGCAGACGAACGGATTTGGGAATCTTATGTTACAATTTTCCCACGAAGAGATTATGGTTTATCGCTGTGACCACACGTGATTCTCTGGATTCGGTCGGTAAAGATGATGTTGGTGCCAGAGTTCCTGTGTGTAATGTTAAGATTGGAAATGTTAAAGCAGCCTTTAACCACATTACTGCTGCTCGTGTTTTGAATCCAATGACTGGCAAATCGAAGTTGGTGTATTGTCAGCATGATCCTGGTTCGCGGTTGACTTTTGTTTCGAGTGATTTGGTCTGTGAACTTGACGTTAAACCGTATGACAAAGCGTCGTTTAAAATGGATACTCTGGCTGGTCAGAAACCTACTTGTGCTAACCTTGTTAAACTCAACATTCAGTCGTTAGAGACGAATGAACTGTTTTGTGATATAACTTCGGTGGTTAACCCAGCTTGGGCTGACAATGTTAAAACTTTACCACATAAGCAGGATTTAAATAGTTTCCATCATTTTCATGACGTGAATATGTTTCATTTGAATGATTGTAGTACTGTAGATGTACTGATTGGCAACGACAACGCTTATTTGATGTGTGCTAAAGAAGAGCGTGTTGGTGAGAATCGTAGTGAACCACATGCTTTGCTCACTCCTCTCGGCTGGTTGGCTTGTAGTGGTAAGTCACCCTTAGATGAAAGCGTTGCTAACGTGTGCAGAGTGCAAACGTCTTCAGAGTCGGATGTCATCTCTGGCTTTCAGCGTAAAATTGAGTCTCGTGATATGGAAATAGCAGACCTGAATAAAGTCATTCAGGATTTGACCTTGCAAAATGAAACCTGTGAATTGTCTCGCAATGACAATTTGGCTAGAGAACTTGTTGAACCGAATATTGAGTTGAAAGATGGTCGATTTGAGATACCTGTTCCGTTGAAGGAAGATATTGATTTACCTAACAATTTTGTGCTGGCGTCAGATAGAGCTGCTGCTTTAAGGAAGAAAGCTTTAAAACAACCTCAACTTCGTGATTTCCTTACCGACACCATGAAAGATCTTAAATCTAATGGCTATATTGAGCGTGCTGGTGAAGCAGAAAATGTAAAGGGATTTGAATGGTATTTACCATACTTTGTGACGTCACAATTAAAAAAGCGTATTGTTTACGATGGCAAGTCTGACTTTCGAGGAACTTGTGTTAATGATGTAATTTTTTCGTGTCCTGATTTGTTAAACCCTCTGGCAGATGTCTTGGCTACATTCCGGCTTAGTGGATTTGGTTTCGTGGCCGATATGACCAAGTACTTTTTTCACATTTTGGACTCTTCAATTCGTAAGCCCAATTTCATTGAACTGCTTACGTACACAAGCAGTGCTGTTCGGATCGTGAACGAACGCCCTTTGGTATCTTTGAGTGACGACCCTAGGGATTTTACTGTCATCACCCCTGCCTCACTTTTGGCCCCATACTTAGATCCATACTGTGCTGTCGGGAAACCACATGATCGTGACCAATTAAGAAGGGATTATCGGTTCAATTTGTCACTTTCTCAGCAGTTTTGGAGCAAATGGATAGATTTTTACTTGCCAGGGCTTCAGGGCCGGAAAAAATGGTTAAAAATGGCCGAGAATTTGGAGCCTGGTCAACTTGTAGTGGTGGGTTCTCTCCAAGACATTGGTAAACGTGGGAAGTATCAACTTGGGAGGGTGCATGAGGTGGTCCCACAAATTAGGAAAGGGAAGCCTGTGGTTCGTAGAGCTAAAGTTGCCGTCTGCAACTATGATGAGAGTACAGGGAAAGTGAAAGTAGACTACGTGTTGAGGGATATTTCGTGACTCGCCCCCGTAAAGAACACCTAAGTGGTCACAGCGGTAAACCATAATCTCTTCGTAGGAAACTTGTAACATAAAGTTCCCGGATCCGTTCGTCTGTATGTAATGACCGAAAAAGAAACACTCCTTCGAAACGTCTATTCAAAATTGTATTTCTGTAAAAATAGCCTCAAAGCTGTCGAAATTGGATGCAACGCCGTACACCACTAAAACTTGTCACTACAGAACAGATTACTTAGATAAAAGACGGAAAATTTGTCCAGCTAGCAAGCACCAAGCAAACAGTTAAACTTGCGACTGACTTCCAACAAACAATTTTACGAATGACCAGAATAGATAGCAATTTCTCAAATGCACGTACGCAGTACTGTGACGCAATAGTGAAAGACATTGTCACACAATTCAAACCGGTGTTCAAAGGTAGTGATGCAATATTTCATCAGGTCTTACGACCGATGGTGCAATATTTGGACATTTTCTAGCAATTTCCATGACGTAAGATGCCAGCTAGGTTAAGTAGACCATAACGGTTTTTATATGACGTTTGATTTGGTGAACAAAATTGTCGGGAACATAGCGGCCCCTAGTTATGACAGTCTAGCATGGCATAACTAAAAAAGGATTGACGACAATTGTGAGCCAATGAATAAAAACACACGATACACAAATTGTTTGAATCACTCACTTTTAAGTTAATACGTAAATACAAAGGGCATGCAAAGAATGAACAACAATACGGGATAATACACGACGATACATGAAATTGGTACCATGGGTACATGCTAAAATGACGTTATATACAATGGTTGCGATAATAACCGACTGTTCTGGGCTCAGACAAGTGTCGGCCACCGCAGACAAAACCAGGCTCAAACCCTAACACTTAGGTGTTCTTTACGGGGGCGAAGCACGAAATATTTCTCAACACGTAGTCTACTTTCACTTTCCCCGTACTCTCATCATAGTTGCAGACGGCAACTTTAGCTCTACGAACCACAGGCTTCCCTTTCCTAATTTGTGGGACTACCTCATGCACCCTCCCAAGTTGATACTTCCCACGTTTACCAATGTCTTGGAGAGAACCTACCACTACAAGTTGACCAGGCTCCAAATTCTCGGCCATTTTTAACCATTTTTTCCGGCCCTGAAGCCCTGGCAAGTAAAAATCTATCCATTTGCTCCAAAACTGCTGAGAAAGTGACAAATTGAACCGATAATCCTTCTTAGTTGTTCACGATTATGTGGTTGCCCAACAGCACAGTATGGGTCTAAGTATGGGGTCAAAAGTGAGGCAGGAGTGATGACAGTAAAATCCCTAGGGTCGTCACTCAAAGACACCAAAGGGCGTTCGTTCACGATCCGAACGGCACTGCCTGTGTACGTAAACAGTTCAATGAAATTGGGCTTACGTACTGAAGAGTCCAAAATGTGAAAAAATGCAATTTTAAATTGTTTTACCATTGCCTCCCAAGCGCCACCTTGCGCTGGAGCATACGGAGGTATAAACTCCCAGTTTATCTGCTTCTGTCTCAGGGCGTTGTGAAATTCAGTTGATTTTATCAACTCGGGTAACTTCTTAGATGCCGCCTGAAAGGTGCTTCCATTATCGGAATAGATAGCATTAACCTGCCCACGTAAATCTGTAAACCTAGTAAAGGCAAGTAAAAAATCGCTCAGCGACAATGACGTAACCAGCCCAACATGAATAGCGCGAGATGCCATACATGTGAACAAGAGTCCCCAAGCTTTTTTATGACTCCTACCTTCAACAAAGGTCAATGGTCCAAGATAGTCTAAGCCGCAATCAAAAAAGGGTTTCCTATGGGCAGTTGTGCGAGACAAAGGTAAATCAGACATGAGCTGTCTTATAGGCCGCGCTTTCTCAATCGCACATACACCACAATCATTAAGATACCTCTTCACGGAGGCATTACCATTAGCGATCCAAAACTTCTGTCGCGTAGACAACAAAGTGTGCTGTACTCCACAGTGCGCATTTCGATTATGATGCGACAGTACAACAAGCCTAGTGAAGGAGTGTTTCGAAGGCAAAACAATCGGATGCTTTGCTTCTAGAGAAATCTCTGGAGAATTACTTAAGCGCCCTTCAATGCGGATTACACCAGCATCATCTACACAAGGTCTGTACTTTTTAAGTGAACGCAATTCTTTCAAGCGTTCCTTCTCACGTTGTGAAGCGCCAACATTACCCCGCTTTATCACTTCCTCAAGGGCATCCGGCGATCGTTTGGTCATTAAATGTACCACATCGCCATACACGCTTTTCTGAACAAACTTCACAGTTAAGTCTAAGGCTCTATTAAGATAAGAGGCGTCCAGTTTTGGCTTCACAAAGCTACGCTTTCTCGTTTTACAGCACAAAAATTCAACAAAAGCAACCAAATAAGCGATTCTCTTTTTCATAACATACAAAGAAGGTGCGGCCTCGATCAATCTGTGAAGGCCACCCTGTCCAACGTCAAGCGACTCCTCTTCGTCACGAAGATATAGGCTATGGATAGGTACTGAAGTGACATTTTCTACAAATTGAATTTCTTCACATTGATAGAGAAGACTAGAACCATTCAACCACAACTCTCGAAATTCTTTCTTTGTAATAAGATTTGGCCGTGTGCCAACATCAGCTGGGTTCATATCGGTAGGGCAAAAACGCCAATCCTGGGCTCCAGACAACAATAAAATATGCTCAACTCGACGCGTGATAAACTTATTCAAACGTAAATCAGGGTTTTTAACCCACTGCAACACAGTCCGAGAATCACACCAAAAATACTTAAGGCAGTCGGGCATCTTCAATGCCTCGTAGGCCTGCTTCACGAGTCTTGCTGTATTCAAAGCGGCAACAAGCTCTTTCCTAGCTATCGGCCAAGAAAACTGATTTTTTACAACAATGGTAGATTTACCCAAAACGAAAGGCACACTAGGAACTCCATTAACCAGTCTACGTAAGTAAACAACAGAAGAGAAAGCTTGATTCGAAGCATCACTAAACCCATGCAATTGATATGAAACAACATCATCCGGACTACACACACCAGAGTTTGCAAAATACCATCTCGGTAACGAAAAATCCTTAAGCAGGTCCAAAGAGCGAAGCCACGACTCCCACTCTTTAACAAACTTATCAGGGACCTCGGTGTCCCAATCAAACTTGTCTATCGCCAATTGCTGAAGTATAAGGCGTGCTTTTAGAAAAAATGGCGCTCGAAAGTCTAGCGGGTCAAAATTTTGTCCAAGCTGACTGAGCATACTTCTGCGCGTGTGTTTAGCTAAGGGCTTTAAGGAACATGCGATACGCATCTCATCAGACTCGGTTTGCCACACACAACCCAATGTCTTCGCTGATGGCAAAGTCATATTTTCAGTCTGAAAATCAATGTCGCGAATCAAAGGTGAAAGCATCTCATTATCCAAATTTGACAAGACAATCATAGTCTCCTTGTTAGCACTCCACTTAACAAGTTTAAACCCACGGCTATCAAACAAAGCAATTGATTCATGAGTGATTTGCTGAGCTTCCTCTAAGCTATCAGCCGAAAATATAAAATCATCCATGTACATATTATTTGCAGTATTGCAGAGAGTTAGTTCACCAGCACCGCTGGGATTCTGCTCGATCATTTTCTTTATAGCCAAGCAAGCGATATATGGTCTACTCTTTATTCCCCAAGGGTATACACAAAAACGAAAGGTTACCATTCTACCATTTTCAAGGTCATCATCTTCAAACCACAATATACGAAACAAATCCCTCTGCGACTCAGGTAACTTTATTTGAAAGAAGCATTTAGTCACATCAGCCATGCGACCAAATTTACCAAGCCGAAATCTAGCCAAGACATCCAGGGGCGCCGGAAGCGGGGGGGCAGGGGGGTGGATGCCCCCCCTGCCCTCAATTTTTCTGCAGATGGAGGGGCAGGGGGAGCAATGGTGCCCTTTTAAAGCCATGTAAGCTACTGCACATTTTGCAATATAACAATTTCTGCTATTCGCTTTTACCCTAATTATAATCTTTCATTTTGCCTTAAAATAATATTTACGGCACAGAATTTTGCAACACAGGTAACAGGCCTTAAAACTCGTTTTTTTTTCGGCAGCCATCGTGGGCTACCGGGAGCTCCTTCTCGGCGGCCAAATCTGCGTGCTTGAAGGCTAAAATACAAAATAAAAATAACGATAGCACAAGTAAATAAAATTAAACTTGCAACAATGCTAAAATGATCACTTAGCGTTGTTGAAGTCTGGGCCTGGGCGACGTCCTACAATAGAATCGTTGCACCACGCAATAACTGCTTTATCGAGATTGTAATCCAGTAGCCAGTAGCCTACAGCGGGACCATCTAACGACACTCGCACGAGTGTCTCCAATGTGGCTGATTTTAAAGAAGTTCGCCACTCACCTAGAATTCTTTTTAGCAACGAAAAACAACGTTCGACATGTGTTGACGATGAGGGCAAGGTAATAAAATAAGTATTTCAATGATGTGAAGGACATTACCGGTACTAAAAGAAGCATAATTTTTGCAAAATCTGATCAAAAAATGTTTTTCCCTCGGATGTCAACTAACCTAGTTCTCCTTTTTAACAACGATTCAATGTCCGACAACATCGAATCGACATAAAAACGACAATATTGCCAGCCGATGTAAATTAGCACTTCGGATTAAGACTTTGTTAAAATAAACGTCGAGAATTACAATCAAGACTTACAGCGCTGGTGATCGCAGATGGATGTATTCCATCAATAAACAATATTCCCGCACAATGCAACAGTGGCGATTATGACGCGCTGACCTAATTTTGCGTCACTCTTTGACACTAGATATTTTCGACAGTTAATCCACGATCATTCTATTGCGAAATTAAATAATTGGCTAGAAGAGACCGGCGGCCAAACTTGGCCGATTGAGGAGGTATCACCGGCAGTCATTCAAGCACTACTTAGCGGCCGTGGCCGCAGGCTGCTTTAAGGCTTGACAGTAGGTTACATCATTATAACATGGCATGATGCCTTCTTTGTATACCGGACACTTGTAGGCTATCATTACTCAATACATAGTGAGCTGATAGATTAGCATTATCGCTATATTTTATCTTAAAACTTGAAAAAAATTGGCCTTTTAGTAAACAAAAGTGCCCTTTTTTCGTAATCTTGCCCCCCCAGTCAAAAATCGTTCCGGCGCCCCTGAAGACATCTACCAGAGGGTTTAACAATTCAGGACACGAAAACATTACATCATTAACACAAGTTCCTCGAAATTCAGACTTGCCATCGTAAACAATACGCTTTTTTAATTGTGACGTCACAAAGTATGGTAAATACCATTCAAATCCCTTTACATTTTCTGCTTCACCAGCACGCTCAATATAGCCATTAGATTTAAGATCCTTCATGGTGTCAGTAAGGAAATCACAAAGTTCAGGTTGTTTTAAAGCCTTCTTCCTTAAAGCAGCAGCTCTATCTGACGCCAGCACAAAATTGTTAGGTAAATCAATATCTTCCTTCAACGGAACAGGTATCTCAAATCGACCATCTTTCAACTCAATATTCGGTTCAACAAGTTCTCTAGCCAAAATGTCATTGCGAGACAATTCACAGGTTTCATTTTGCAAGGTCAAATCCTGAATGACTTTATTCAGGTCTGCTATTTCCATATCACGAGACTCAATTTTACGCTGAAAGCCAGAGATGACATCCGACTCTGAAGACGTTTGCACTCAGCACACATTAGCAACGCTTTCATCTAAGGGTGACTTACCACCACAAGCCAACCAACCGAGAGGAGTGAGCAAAGCATGCGCTTCACTACGATTTTCACCTACACGCTCCTCTTTGGCCCACATCAAATAAGCGTTGTCGTTGCCAATCAGTACATCTACAGTACTACAATCATTCAAATGAAACATGTTCACGTCATGAAAATGACGGAAACCACTTAAATCCTGCTTGTGCGGTAAAGTTTTAACATCGTCAGCCCAAGCTGGGTTAACCACCGAAGTTATATCACAAAACAGTTCATCCGTCTCTAACGACTGGATGTTGAGTTTAACAAGGTTAGCACAAGTAGGTTTCTGACCAGCCAGAGTGTCCATTTTAAACGACGCTTTGTCATACGGTTTAACGTCAAGTTCGCAGACCAAATCACTCGAAACAAACGTCAACTGCGAACCAGGATCATGCTGACAATTTGCCAGTTATTGGATTCACCAACTTCGATTTGCCAGTTATTGGATTCAAAACACGAGCAGCAGTAACGCGGTTAAAAGCTGCTTTAACATTTCCAATCTTAACATTACACACAGGAACTCTGGCACCAACATCATCTTTGCCAAGCGAATCCAGAGAATCACGTGACGTCACATAAAAATCATGCAGAAGAAAATTGTGTTTCCTATCGTTGTTAGGCACACACTTACGACAGTTGTTTGCATGAACGCAATCCCTAACCACATGCTGGCGCAAACAATTCAAGCATTTGCCAGCTTTCACAATGACATCTCTCCGACATTTAGGTGTCAAGCGCAAAAATTCTTTACAATTAGACAAAAAATGATATTCAACTTTACCACGTGACGAACAATAAATACATGCCGGTAGGTCTTTACGTCTAGCCTCACCACCGCGCGGTGCGCCAACAGCAGTCGAGTACTGCGAACTACCTGAAATCACATTATCATGGGGTTTTACCGACGTCTGCCTAACCGGACATGAAGGCAATTTCCTTTGCCAAACTTTTTAAAATGCTGCGACTCACCAGAATCGCCCATTAGCATAATGCTAAAATCAGTCGACTTGCGCGTTTCCTCCCGTACTACAAATTCAAACAAACTCTGAAAAGTAGGCTCATCAGTACCACCATACTGATCACCTAAAAAGTCAAGATAACGCTGCTTAGCGTCAAACGGGAGTCGCTTAGCCAAATCCAAAACAAAACGTCCTTCCAATTTATCACGCTGACCATAAGCTTGCGCGTAAAGCAAACACTGCGACAATTCATCTTTAAACTCTTTCAAATCACTGGAAGAGATCGAAGTCAATTTGCTACCATAGCGGTATTTCCTAATTTCTGGTTCGGCGAAAAGACCTCCACGAACTCCAAAACGCTGGGACAAGCGAGCTAACGACATTTCTATCCTGTCTTCCTCTGACAAGCCAGGAGTGTCGGAAACCAAATTAGCAATCGTTTGCGCAGCTGTTCTAACACAAGCTGCTTGTAACAAAGTCAAACGAGTTCCCTTAAAGGGCAAAGCTGCCATCAAGGCCGTAACACGATTTTTAAAGAAGATAAATGGCATATTATTACCATCGTAACCAATCAAGGCCGCCTTATCAAAAAACGTCCTACTATTTTGGTATTCAAAAAAGCAATCCTGTTGTTGAGAACTCGATTTAGCGGGAGAAGACAAGCTATAGCCCTTAAGGGGCTGGTGGAGCTCAGTCACATGCACAGCCCGACCACGATCCTCACAAACGTTAAAATCAGGAGACGCGTTACGCCTCTCACAATCACCCAAATTACGTGTAGCTGGGCGATAAAAAACTAGCGGCGCAGAAAACTGTGAAGGGGGCAAAGCATTACTGCTATCAGCGGCCCCGTGACCTGTACGCTCTGGGGGAAGAGTTCGACTAAAATTCGCAGGCTTTGGTTTTAGATCCTTCGGAAGATCCTTAGCTGCGGCCCCGAGACCTCCTGAAACAGTTTGAAAACGTGTAGATTGCACTGGTCCACTTACAGATTGAACAGGCGTCTGGAAAAGGTTAGGTAAATTAAACTGCGAATGATGTTCACTTCTGGAATGCCTAGAAGATCCCTTCTTAGAGCTACGCCGAGAGCCCACCTCTGATCGATATTCAGCTAAAGTTACCTCCTTACGTTGTTCAGCCCTCAACTGGGCGTCTTTGAGTGCGAACCTAGCAGCTCTCGCTTCGGCCTCCGCTCTCGCGGCAGCCTCAGCTCGTATGGCCTCAGCTCGTATGGCCTCAGCTCTGGCGGCGGCCTCATCGTTACTGGGTCCCTCCCCAGAATGGCCTGCCCGACCGCAAAGAACATCATCAGGCTTAAACTCAGTCGAGTCGACGGCGGCCGAGTCCCTGTCGCCACCGAGTGTAGACATATTAAATGTTGGGGCTAAATTTAACAATTAAAAAATTAAGTTACACAAACACACAAAATTATTACAGTAGTTATAAAAAACTTAACTGCAAAGACCGTAAAAATACAAAAAAGAATTTAAATGCACGATGCCGTAGCTGTACGAGTATATGAAGTCGCCAAAAGTCCACAAAACTTGCTTGGATTCTTCGACTTGAATCTTCAAGCACAGATCGATTGTCTTTAATCTTCTTTCTTGCCAATGAATGTCAAAGTTATTTTTCGTCAGTACCAAACTGAGAAGAAATGTCTTTAATTTTCTTTTGCTTCTGTAGACTACCAACCAACAGAATCTTCTTTTATTATTTCTTTGCTTCTGTAGCCTACCAACCAACAACTTCGTCTTTTATTATTTATGGTCACAGCGGTAAACCATAATCTCTTCGTGGGAAAATTGTAACATAAAGTTCCCGGATCCGTTCGTCTGTATGCAATGACCGAAAAAGAAACACTCCTTCGAAACGTCTATTCAAAATTGTATTTCTGTAAAAATAGCCTCAAAGCTGTCGAAATTGGATGCAACGCCGTACACCACTAAAACTTGTCACTACAGAACAGATTACTTAGATCAGTGGTTCTCAACCTTTTTGTCTTGGTGGACCCCTTTTGGTGCCTTCGAAGCGGTCGCGGACCCCTAAAAAATTCTATTTGAAATTTTGCTATATCGCGTCTCCTTATGTAATCATATGTTGCATAATGTTAGGCCTACATAAGTTTCGAAGCAACACACCTAGAAGAATTTGCTCTATTCGCAACGTAATTGATGAGATTGACGAAATTATGTTATGACTTATGAGCTATATGTTGGCACACAGGATCAAACATCGGTAAGCTATTGCTCATTTGATGTTTTTCTACAAATTTTATCTAAAGTTAATAGAATACTTGCGACCGTTACAAAGAAATTTTTATTTGTAATCAATATTAGTTCGTTATAATCGCAGTCATTGCAAAACTGTAAGTGGTGATAGACTGCTGACTAACGTTTGCATTTCTAAGTTAATCATTGATCAACAACCTGATGTATCAAAAGAATCAAGTTGAACATAGCCTTATATTTTTAGTTAAAAAACCAAACCTTTGTGCCACGTCCTTTGAAATTTCAAACGATGCACCAGTGCGTTGCGACTTACAGTTTGAGAATCACTGTAGGTTAATACATAAACAAAGCACAAACAATTTTTAAATTTCGTAATTTATCAATAATGCTGAAAACTCGGAAACTTTCGCGGACCCCCTGAAATCGCTTCACGGACCCCTTGGGGTCCGCGGATCCCCGGTTGAGAACCACTGACTTAGATAAAAGACGGAAAATTTGTCCAGCTAGCAAGCACCAAGCAAACAGTTAAACTTGCGACTGACTTCCAACAAACAATTTTACGAATGACCAGAATAGATAACAATATCTCAAATGCACGTACGCAGTACTGTGACGCAATAATGAAAGACATTGTCACACAATTCAAACCGGTGTTCAAAGGTAGTGATGCAATATTTCATCAGGTCTTACGACCGATGGTGCAATATTTGGACATTTTCTAGCAATTTCCATGACGTAAAATGCCAGCTAGGTTAAGTAGACCATAACGGTTTTTATATGACGTTTGATTTGGTGAACAAAAGTGTCGGAAACACCTAAGTGTTAGGGTTTGAGCCTGGTTTTGTTTGCGGTGGCCGATACTTGTCTGAGCCGAGAACAGTCGGTTATTATCGCAACCATTGTACATAGCTTCATTTTAGCGTGTACCTATGGTACCAATTTCATGTATCGTCGTGTATTATCCCGTATTGTTGTTCATTCTTTGCATGCCCTTTGTATTTGCGTATTAACTTAAACGTGAGTGATTCAAACAATTTGTGTATCATGTGTTTTTATTCATTGGCTCACAATTGTCGTCAATCCTTTTTTAGTTATGCCATGTCAGACTGTCATAACTAGGGGCCGCTATGTTCCCGACAATTATTCACCAAATCAAACGTCATATAAAAACCGATATGGTCTACTGAATCTTAGCGTATTACGTCATGGAATTTTTCCTAAAAATGAGCCAAAATTGCACCATCGTTCGTAAGACTTGTGTCAAACCTGTTTAAACATGAAATATTGCATCAGCCTCTTTGAACACCTGTTTGAATTGCGTGACAATGTCTTTCATTATTGCGTCACAGAAACTGCTGACGTGCATTTGAAATATTGCAAATCATTCTGGTCATTCGTAAAATTGTTTGTTGGAAGTCGGTCGCATATTTAACTGTTTGCTTGGTGCTTGCTAGCTGGAGAAATTTTCCGTCTTTTGTCTAAGTAATCTGTTCTGTAGTGATAAGTTTTAGTGGTGTACGGCGTTACATCCAATTTCGACAGCCAGGTGGCTAATTTTACAGAAATACAAATTTGAATAGACGTTTCGAAGGAGTGTTTCTTTTTCGGTCATTACATGCAGACGAACGGATTCGGGAATCTTACGTTACAATTTTCCCACGAAGAGATTATGGTTTACCGCTGTGACCAATGTTACAGGCACAAAAGTACGGAAAAAACGTTTGTGTAGGCTACCTATCACGGGTCATAATAATAAAATCGTTAGGCCTAGTAAGGTGGTTGCAAGCAGTAGGAAATCATATTTTATAAATTTTTGTATTATACTGTTAAACTTACGTTCATATTGGAAAGTTAGTTGCTAAATAGTTAATCTGTTAATTTCTTATTTACAGTTCATTCTTCTTCGTCGTATGAGCTGTTCTTCCGGACTGTATGTTTGGGCATGATGTCATCAGCCACTCGACAGTCTCGTCATCCAGGGCCTTCAGAAAGTTTATGCTTAAGATATGCCTAATTCATGTTGTGTGCCAAACTGTCAAGGGAACTATAAAAATGGACCAAAGGTTCGTGTATTCGGATTCCCAAAAATGAAAAGCTACAAAAAAAGTGGCTCAATACTATTCGAAGAGAAAAAAGTTTGTTGTTATTAACAGCAATAAGGTAGGTTTCTCCAATTTTGCTATTTACTATTGTGGGCATGCATAATATATACATACACAGGTTTTTTTTTAAGGTTTGGTTTGGGTGACCGCTAAGTGGTTTTAAGAGACCACAAGTGTTTCATTTAAATACCAAAAAATAGCCATAACTACATACAATCAACGCAACATAAAATGAATTATTCGACAAGGCACAGCTTAAATGATTGTGACAGCGACCAAACAGCCTGCCCAACTCGGCCGCCAAACAAGTTTGCTGCACAATCAAACAAAGCGTGCTTGTTGGCTTTTGCTTGTTATGTTTCCACACGTAAAAACTGATCATTATGCGCCATAAATCAGAAATAAACATTGATGAGTATCGAAGGTGCACTTTTTTTATGAATGACTTTTTGATTCAGCTGTTAGCTGTACCTCCACCATATCCACCTAAAGATACGGCTTGATTTGTCACATTTTGCAGAAATTTCCGGGTTTTTCTAACTTTGGGCGAACGTTTAAATAAATTTTTCTAAAAATTAGATTTTTACGCTTTCTTTATTCTTTTCCCCAGATGACACAATAGGTTTTAACATCCCCACATGTTGAAAAACAAAGAAAATTTGATTTCGAAGATTATAGTCAGACTGTTAATTTTCAATAACAATCTGATTTTGCGTTTTTCAACTTACTTTTTCTCATTTGCTATTGCTTCCCCAATGCAACAAAAAGCTTTTATATCATTAGGAAACCCCAAAAAGTAAAAACATCTCAAAAAATGTCAGTCAAGCACTAGCAGTAGCTGTAATCAAAATCTGCAAAATGTGACAAATCAGGCGCATCTCCAGGTGGCCATGAGTCCACTTATTCTCTTTTCCGGACGTGAACTATTGATCGTAGGCTATATTCGTATTATCGACAAGCAGAGATGTACGTATGCGCCGCAAATTCTACGCCGCATACTTGTGGCGTAGACTTTTTGTTTGCGCTAACGCTTGCGGCCACATTTTTTTGGATAGTTTGCGCTTGAGGATGCGCCGTAAAGTTTTCGCGGTTTTTTAGCGCATAGCGTCAACGCATACTTTTTAATGTCTTAGTTGTTGTTTGCAATTTTTTTTGTCAAACTGCGAAATGTTGACGTCTTGCAATTGCCCGTTGTTCTAGTGTTGTGTCACAGCGTCATCTATTGTTCAGTCAGCTGGAGTTTGTTTGTATATCGCACTACTGCCTTTGACGCTAAAGTCCCACGTGGAGAATGAAGTCTTGCAGAAAAAAAGAAAGAATTAGTTAAATCAACTTGGGCCTACTGAGAAATTAATAAATTACCGGTCAGAACAGGAATGTAATGTAAGCAAGCAAGTAGGTAGGTTGGTAATGTCGCTCCATGTAAAATGTAAACAATGACTTGGCTTCGTAGTGTGAATTATTTTTAGTCAAGCAGTGTTGAAGGCGTTTGTAAGCAATTGTGAGCACTTTAATTTATAATAAAAGTAATTTGCGTTCTTCTGGTGACTATTTACTAGGTTACCTCCTGATGTTAAAGATGATAACTAGCTTTTGTATTTCCGACGTTTCGTCAGTCAGCACGACTGACTTTATCAAGGTGGCTAAAACAGGTTAACACAACCTGTTCAGCAACGATGGCACAACACAAAAACGTACTGATAAAATGAATAAAGTAAGCAGCAAGAATCAGAATTAAAACACGCAACAAGACACCTAGAGGTTAAACTGAATGCAGTGAATGCCTAAAACCAGTAGGCTGCTTTCCAACAGCGTAAATTTATCTATCTATTGGGCCACCGTCAAGAAACATTGAAAAGTCATCAGACAAGACAGAAACCAAGGGAATTGGCAATAACAATGATAGAGAAGACGCACTGAGAATGGAAAAGGTGAAGTTATAGTGAAGGTGAAGGTGAAGGTGAAGGTGTCTTGTTGCGTGTTTTAATTCTGATTCTTGCTGCTTACTTTATTCATTTTATCAGTACGTTTTTGTGTTGTGCCATCGTTGCTGAACAGGTTGTGTTAACCTGTTTTAGCCACCTTGATAAAGTCAGTCGTGCTGACTGACGAAACGTCGGAAATACAAAAGCTAGTTATCATCTTTAACATCAGGAGGTAACCTAGTAAATAGTCACCAGAAGAACGCAAATTACTTTTATTATAAAATGCCTGGTGAACAGTCTCTCTCTGTTTTTACTTTAATTTATATTAGTTAAGTCTTGCATTTTGGGGCAAATCAGAAACTTCTCAGGCAATGAGCAATGCAGCCTATGTATCTAAACAAACTCAAATATTTGGTCTCCGACCGTGATTGCCTGCATGATGTTGTACTCTGTATGTTATATGTAGTACATTACTTTGCCTTTGCCGCTTATTCTTGTTGTAGGCTATGTAGCGTACTAATGTGTAGGCCCACATACAGTAGGCCAGGGTTTCCCAAACTTTTTTGGGCCACGGACCACTATTTGTGAATCTGTTTATTCGCGGACCCCCAACACAAAGGTAAAAATGAATAAAACCGAATTTTGTCTATTTGAAAAACTGACAACATCAATAGGATGGATACAATCAGATCATACAATGCTTCTCATTGCATAAGTCATCCATTCTCGGAGTTATTTGTGGCCATCTCGTGAATGAATGTGGCCATCTCGTGCCATAGGACAGAGGTGAATTGCCTGCCACGATCCGATGATATTACGCAGGGGCTACGAATCTAGAGACCCAATGCAGTATGAATGCGTCTGCGCAGCTCTTCGCGTTGACATCTGCAAGGGGAATGGCTTCTGGCCAGGGAGTAAATCTGTCGATGACGGTTAAGATTATAAGAAGACCCATTTGAACTAGGAAAGGGCTCTACTATACAGGGTCCACGAAAAGTGTGGACCTGGACAGGTATTTTGTCTTCATGTTGGTAAGAGCTGAAAATGCTGTCTCACACATGCAGGTCGTGGCAATAAAATTTTAGTTGCCTTTTGCGATAGCAATGGGTATTCCTCCACAACACTCAACCAGAAAGATGCAATAGCTGTTTGATTGAAACTAAGTATTAAAGTTCGATCAGATGATAATTCGGCTAATTCTTCTTCTTCGCGTCCTGACAGATCAGTCTTTGTAACAACAAAAAGGTTTAAAATCCAGTCAAAATTCTCATATGTCTCTTTTAAAGAGTAGGGGAGAGTGGGGGAAGTGGGGGGGCCGGTGGGGCACGTTGGGCCACCCATATATCTTGCGATACACAATCACTGCATGTCACGTGATGGCGTCATGTGATGCCGTTTCGTTCTCAGATCATACAATGGTGAGGTGAAGATGATTGCAGTCACCGGTTATGAGTGAAGTAAGAAAGTTTAGTTTTTAGTGTTTTTTTGAAAAATTATCTACTTGAAACGTAAGCATGCAGAACTGTAACTGAAAGTGCTATACTTGTGGCTCATATATTTATATCGCCAGGGGTTAAGTTTCAGTTTATGGTACTCAATTTTGTCGAATCTTTCACAGGTCAGTCTGGCAAGTTGTACAACACAATATGGCTGCTGTTGGGGTAAGTTGGGCCACTTTGAAAAACATTAATTTTCGACCTATTTCTGCATTGTTTGTTTAAAAATGTTTTGTTGCAATTATGGGAACCTGTACACAATTATCTGAAAGACGCTTACCCGAAAGGACACTTGCCCAAAAGGACACTTGTCCAAAATGATACTTGCCCGAAAGGACCCTTACCAGCAATCGCACTTCCCTGAAAGAACATTGCATAAAATAGACTTTATTTTCGGGCAAGTGTTCTGTTAGGAAAGCGTCCTTTCGGGAAAGTGTCCATTTATGATATTAATTCATCATTTGCAGTTAACACTGATTTAGTATGGTTATTTCTTTATTGTTCTGCACACCGGCCCAACGTGCCCCAAACACGGCTCAATATACCCCAGGGGTAAGGGTACATTGGGCCGAAAAGTTATCGTTTTTTAAACCTTAATACCTTTTTGCCTGAAAGACTTGGAATAAATTCAAAATTCAGAAAAAATTACTCGAAAGATCAAGATCATAATAATGCATAGCGTTCTACAATCGAATTAGAGTTGAGTGATCTACATTCAAAAATGTGAAAAACGGCCCAACTTCCCCCACTCTCCCCCTACTTCTTGAAATATGCAGAAAGCAATTCCAAATGTTGTGTAACGTCAGAGAAAATCGACTCTGTATTAATTAACGGTTTGTTGGCAATGTAGTCACACAGAACAGGATACTTGACAGGGTACGTACTGTAGGCTACCACGTATATGTGTGACTTTTTAATTTCTTGTCATATCGCCACGGACTACCTGTGCAGTCGTCGCGGACCACCAATGGTCCGCGGACCACAGTTTGGGAAACCCTGCAGTAGGCTATCAAGCTAAGGTAATTTTTACTTGAAAATTTATACATTCTGTTGCGTAAGTATGTAATTATATATGTTTTGTAACTTGATGAGCAATTTAGCAAAACATGCATCCAGGGGCCAATTGTGAGAGGCTTTTGAGTAGCCTACTGCTAATAACACTAGTAGGCTAATGCTAACTATCCCTGAATGCTAATAACAAAGAGTTGTGCAGTTCAGAATCTAAACTTGCTTGTGTCTGGCAGTTTTGTCTTCCATTAACCCACTTTTTAAAAATCTTATCAGAAAAAAACATAGAGCTTACTGAGAGAATTATGGCATTAAAAGCAACATCAGTCATATTCAAACGGAATCATTTTAAAAATAGTGTTTTTTTATAATGGATTTTTAGGGAGCGACAGTTAGTATATTACTAGGAGCGACAGTTAGTATAATACTAGAATTTTCGTGATAGGCACTCGCCACATATCAAAGTTGTTAAAAAACTTTGAGGCTGAGAGCCACTGCAACCAGACGAAGGAAGCCAGCGACAACGAACCCCGTGGGCTACTCCATGCTCTTTATGAGGACACTGGCGAAGACAGCGTAGGCGAGGTTGTAAAAGCGTACTTGGAAGAGAGGCCACACAAAGGACCAGTAACCGTGGGCGCTTTTCCAACGAAAGATTTCCAAATACTTTTTTTCGCTACAACACGCCAATACCTTCCAGTGCTGCGGTTGAAAGAATGTTTTCAATGGGCAAAGACATATTGAAACCAAAACGCAGCAAAATGTCAGATGAACACTTTCAGATGCTTGTGTTTCTTCGTGGAAATTCAAAATAAAACTTGTTTGTTTCGAGTGGTTTATACCGTGTGAATGTTTGGCACCTAGCAAACAAAATGAGTTTGCGCTAGTGTATGCGCTGACGCTGACACCGCCAACTTTTTTTACAAGTTGCGTTGACGCATGCGGCGTATGGTTTTTCGAACGTTTGCGTTTGCGCTGATGGCGTCAATATTTTTTATATGCGCGTACATCACTGTCGACAAGACATAGCGAGAAACAACCATTACTTTTCTACTGTAGTTGCAAGTCCAAATTTTGGGAAACCGCTGGAGAAATTTGGGGGACCGTTTCGGTCCCCCAAAACACCTTAAAAAAACACTGTACATACATGTGAAGAGAAGGGCGTTCTTCCCGGCTATCAGCACAAGGCTGAGCACTCGCTAGTACAGCGAGCAGCTGCGATTCGCTAACCATAACGGTGTAGCTTCCACGCAAGCCATTCAGACTTTCCAATCAACGATATGTTTCTCGGCAGCCAATTTGTAGCAAGAATTGACAGCGATAGACACCGTGTTTCGCCCATGAGGCTGGGCTCGTCAGTATCGCACCACTATTGTTAAACTGTTTTATTTGCATCAACAGCGCACGGGTACAAATAATTGACACGGCGAGAGAGCACAAACAAACATAGCCAGGTCGAAGACTTTAGAAAACCGGCCTGCCACACCCCGCGGCGGCGGGGAGCGGCGTGATTTAGGGGTGACGATGCACCCGGAGGGGTAAGTCCACCAGCTTAGGTCGCGGGGGCCAGGCTGGGGAGTCGAGGTACCTGTGGAGGGAGAGTGTGGATCGAAAACGTTACATGACCCGTCCGCAAATTTAAAATGGCGGAGCGGGCCAGGGAGACAGGCTCTTTCTGCATTGCCCAGAAAGATGGCCTGCGACGGGCCGGGCGACCCGTCGCGTGTGGACGCTGGAACCGGCAGTAATTGACCGCCGGGCGGCGCCCACGTCTCCCTCACGCGACCTCGGCGCAGGTACTTGACTCTTATACCCGGTCTGCCAGTAGGCAGAGCGGATAAAATTGTGGTCTACCACGAGGAAGAGAGTCAACTATTTAAGGATAATTTGGCTCTCGTGGCAAACAAAATTCAAATAAAAATGTGGAGCAGAGGCTCGATTAATCAATAGAAACAAAAAATATAGGTGGGATTGTAATACATACTCACTGGAGAAGAGTAAGCTTTGATTCGGCGAGCACGGATGTGCACTGGCCAGACGTTGACGCAGGTTCGCCCAGCTGGGTCGGGGAGGCTAGCGATTGAAACTAGAGGCACTGATAGGCTACATTACCAGGAAAAAGTAGAAAATTGAGGTGGAAATTTTGAGGCTGCATCGAGTTGATCAGGGGATCGTGTTGATCAATGCGTTGAAAGCAGAGCGAGGTTGATCCGAGCGGGCAAGAACAACGATATTCGACCACCGCTTTACCAGTCAGTTTAACTCTTATCATTGTGGAAACAAAGAAAGAGCCAACAAAACCAGCAGGCGCCAGGGCAGAGGACATGTGAAGAGAGGGGCGTTCTTCCCGGCTATCAGCACAAGGCTGAGCACTCGCTAGTACAGTGAGTGCTCAGCTTTACCAGCTTTGCTTTACCAGCTTTACCAGCTTTGCTCAGCTTTGTTTTACCAGTCAGTTTAACTCTTATCCCCGACGAGCTCTCGAGCTCTGACGGCCTTGGGCGTTCCTTCTCGTGGGGTAGCAGAGGTGGCTAGAAAAGTGGCTTCCCTCTCAATCAAAGGATCCTTCCGCGTCTGGAAAGCTTGGAACGCCGGGCTCACTTGTGGAGGGGCTACGTCATAGAAAAGACGACTTCAGCGATCAGAAACTTATTCCCCAATAACAGAAACGTTGCAGTAAGTATCCGAGCGCGCAAGACAGCAAACCGTTTAGACGTCATAACCTTATATCAATTGTCTTAAAATTCATCACCTTATATCATCAACTTATGTCTATAAACCAGTGTCATTTTTTTTTTATAACGCTCCAGTCTCATCAAACCCAAGCATTCAAAAATGAACAAAGGAAAGGAATAAAATGTCTAATGTACATGGTTTAACAGCAATTAAGTAACTTCAATCATCACTATATCTCTATGTATTAATCAATCAATTGTTTCGAATTATCTTACGCTGCCTTCGCCTTGTAACGCTGTTCTTGCCCGCTCGGATCAACCTCGCTCTGCTTTCAACGCATTGATCAACACGATCCCCTGATCAACTCGATGCAGCCTCAAAATTTCCACCCCAATTTTCTACTTTTTCCTGGTAATGTAGCCTATCAGTGCCTCTAGTTTCAATCGCTAGCCTCCCCGACCCAGCTGGGCGAACCTGCGTCAACGTCTGGCCAGTGCACATCCGTGCTCGCCGAATCAAAGCTTACTCTTCTCCAGTGAGTATGTATTACAATCCCACCTATATTTTTTGTTTCTATTGATTAATCGAGCCTCTGCTCCACATTTTTATTTGAATTTTGTTTGCCACGAGAACCAAATTATCCTTAAATAGTTGACTATCTTCCTCGTGGTAGACCCCAATTTTATCCGCTCTGCCTACTGGCAGACCGGGTATAAGAGTCAAGTACCTGCGCCGAGGTCGCGTGAGGGAGACGTGGGCGCCGCCCGGCGGTCAATTACTGCCGGTTCCAGCGTCCACACGCGACGGGTCGCCCGGCCCGTCGCAGGCCATCTTTCTGGGCAATGCAGAAAGAGCCTGTCTCCCTGGCCCGCTCCGCCATTCTAAATTTGCGGACGGGTCATGTAACGTTTTCGATCCACACTCTCCCTCCACAGGTACCTCGACTCCCCAGCCTGGCCCCCGCGACCTAAGCTGGTGGACTTACCCCTCCGGGTGCATCGTCACCCCTAAATCACGCCGCTCCCCGCCGCCGCGGGGTGTGGCAGGCCGGTTTTCTAAAGTCTTCGACCTGGCTATGTTTGTTTGTGCTCTCTCGCCGTGTCAATTATTTGTACCCGTGCGCTGTTGATGCAAATAAAACAGTTTAACACTAGTGGTGCGATACTGACGAGCCCAGCCTCATGGGCGAAACACGGTGTCTATCGCTGTCAATTCTTGCTACAAATTGGCTGCCGAGAAACATATACATACATGTTAATTGTCTTAAAGAATACGTAGCCTACCTTTGAACACTCTGTACAATTTACATGCCTTTATTTTCATAGGTTTGTGAATTGCACTTCCTAGAAAATGAACAGGAAAAGGTGGCAAAACCTTGAAAGGTTTAAAAGTGGATTCCATCAATGCTGTGCACCAAATTTGTGATGCCCTTGTTGTATTACAAAATACTGCTTCAACATCCAAATGAGACAGCACTAATAATGCCTTGATTTTAAACTTAATTTTATCACTACTGTTGCCGTTGAAGTGTGATTCTTTTAAGTTTTGTTATGTCATATGCTCTTCATGCTGCTCTTCTAAAGGTATCGGAATATTGTATGTCTGATTTAGGTGCAAATTATGTAATATTGGAAAAATTTCGAACGACACCTTAGAGCAGTGGTCTCCAACCTGTGGGTCGCGACCCCAAGTGGGGTCGCCTTAACTTTTCCTGGGGTCGCCACAACTCACCATATTCAATTTGTTAAGTTACAGTTTCAATTCATTACCGAAAAAAATACCGATACTTTTTTGTTCTAATTCGCAACCTTTGCCTGTGTTTTGGAGTACAGCTTGCTACCTCGTGTCACAAATAAACCATTGTGGTGCAATAATCAAAAACGGAATAGTTGCGACAAGTAGGACAGAGCGAAAGCATTCGCGATGCTAGTTTAGACTAACTTTTTATTATTCAAGGTGACACGTAGGCTACGTGTGTGCTCATCAGGGATTCAATCTGCAATAGGCCTACACATAAATGAAAAATTGTAAGATAAATTTGACTTTGCACTACAACTGTAAGGACACTCTGGACTGAAAAGCACCTTTTCAGTCCAAAGTGTCCTTACAGTTGCAAACAGTGCAAAGTCAAATTTATCTTATAATTTTGGAAAAAACAAAATGGGGTCGCACGTAAATGTTGAAAATCATTTTCATTTAAATTGGGGTCGTTTCAATGATTGGAGACCACTGCCTTAGAGGCCAGATTTGGGCAATACCGCCAGTTAACTGGCGCCCAATATGATGTGTCATTGCGTCAAGTGTATGAGTGTAAAAAAAAGCTTCGATTGCTTTCTGTTAGGTAAGACTGAATTAGGACACAGTTCTCGCTAAATTGGGATGAGTTTAGTGACAAATTTAAAGGTAGGGATGCAGCTTCAGTTACTGTTTGTCAAGCCGAATTTTCTTCATAACAAACTATAACGGCAGCAGTGGCCGAGTGGTTAGCGCGTTGGGCTCGCAGTCGAGAGCCTGCATGTTCGACTCCAGCCACGCACACTTGCTGTTGTTTCTCTGGGCAAGAAACTTTACGATAATTGCCTCTACCCAGTGATCGATTTCGAGTAATGGGTAGTACCAAATTTAAGTCATAAGTAGACTAGACAACCGGAAACAGACATTGCCGTCGGCTGCAGCGTGGGTCAGGTGTATGTCGGAAGGCGTACACCGATGCATAGCGCTCACGTCCGCTTTCCCGCAATGCAGGATAAAGATGAACAAACAAACAAACGTATGTTGCTGGGTGCTGCTTTTACGCTGTTACTAAACGGTTGGGTTGCTCTGAACGAAGCAGAGAGTAGTTAGTCCTCACTGTGATGCCGGTCAAATCGAAAATTCATTAATAAAAGGCATTATCAGAGGAAGTTTATTGTACCCATGTTCCTATATTGTTTTGATGGAGTGTTGTAATTAACAAATTATGTGAAACTGATCAGTTTCAAAAATCTTGTTCCCAAAAAAGTCATGCTATTGATTGTATTTTGACTGTTTTGGAAGACCACGATTTTATGTTTTTTGTATGAGAAGAAGTGTGAAAAAGGGCATAAAAAATATAACTTAGTAAAAATGGTTTTGTGGCCTTGCACCAATATTCTTTTAAACAATTATTGTTTTAATAAGAAATAATAAACTTATCAGTGATAAATTGTCCAAAAGAAGAACACTGCAAACTTTGAAGTAATTTATACTTTTTGTGACCAACTTAGGCTGTTTTGAAGTGCTTGTATATTTTTATTGCGCTATGAAATTTGTCTGAGTTTGTAGGCCTACTACCTTTATTTCATGATGAAGGAGGCAGTAAAACTTTGCTAATTTGTTGACGTGTTATGTATCGTATCTTTTTTAATAGCTGAAAATCACTTTTTGAGTCGCAGGCAGAGATTAAAAAGTGAGTTATGCGTGCACCAAAACATTAGGTCGATCAGAACAGCAAACTCAGTCCTTTCACTGCAACTGTATTTTGTCAGCGACAAAATTTGTTAATGTTCATAGCCTGCGAACTGCAGCGAACAGTAGCCTAAGAATATAGCTAAAACAGATCGAAATCTATACAAAAGAAGTTCAAATCGCAACCTAGTTATGTTTTTATTTCACAACGTTTCTACTTTCAGCAACGCGTTATCATTTCTCACTATGCCGCCCGTGAAGTTTTTCTCAGACCCTAATGTGGCCCTTCATGTTCGCAGTCTTGGACCACCCTGACCTAGACTAAACATTTGAGACTCATAATTGATTCCTATATTCATCCCTGCCCACAATATTTTATAAATAATAATCTAATTTTATTTAATCTAGCGACATTTAGTTGATATAAGCTACTTGAACAACTATGATAATAGCCATAAAAGAAACAGCGATGATAATTTTATGAAACACAACTGCTAAGATATTACAGTGATTTGAATCTTTGCAGAATTAGATGATTCTAAAGAGCTGGTATTTTATTTTACTGAAAATCAGGAAAGAAACTTCGGTAATTCAGACATTTAGAATCTCACACAAAATTTGAGGTACTCACAACATAAATTGATAATTAATCTGCTTGAATGGAACATTATAAGGAAATTATAAGTCAAATCAAAGGTAGGCTGATAAGTTCTAAATGTATGCTGAAGCTTTCCATTTAGCTGTTCATTCTTTAACTTGGATCTAACTTAAACAAAAATTAAGTCTTAAAAATTGCTCACCTAGTTTCAAACTAGGTGGGCAAA
Source organism: Aplidium turbinatum (assembly GCF_918807975.1). NCBI lineage: Eukaryota > Metazoa > Chordata > Ascidiacea > Aplousobranchia > Polyclinidae > Aplidium > Aplidium turbinatum. The sequence continues at coordinate 1,616,457 of NC_137486.1, forward strand.
GAAAGGGCTAGGGGGGCAAGCAGAGGGACTAGGTGGGCAATTGCCCACCTAGTTTATATGTGAAAAAATGCTATGAACCCTGGCATAACTGGTCTCTATAAGTGGAGTTAAAAAAACAAGATACCTGCTGGTTGCTGATAAACCGCAGTGTATCCACTAGCTGTGACGTAGACATTTACATCACAATAGCGCAATAGGCCTTGTTATCTCGGAGGTGACGGATCAACCCCAAATCGGGGATTTCCCCAGAAATCACGTTTCAGCTCTTTTTACGGCATTTTTGTGCAATTACATATTTGAATTTTGCACATTTTAACTTAAAAAGCACATACAAATAAGTGAGACAAAATAAACACAAAATAATTGGAATGTGATAACGTCATTATGACGTCATCACATTTTTTTGCTTTTTTAACCTATTTTGGTCGTTTGCTGTTGGTTTTAGTTGGAGTACCGGTTACTAAAACCATTTCACAATTCCTAAAAGTAGTTTCGTCATGATTGCATCTTTTATGACGTCATCATTACATTATTAAGACTAGACAACTTGAAATTTAGGAACGAAAGGTAAGTTTATTCCGAAAAAAGCGATCAAATACTTTCATTATTGGCCTAAGTTTTGCAAATGCTTAAAATTTTACAATTGCAAGCAATAACAATAATTCCAGTACAGTATGACGCAATAACGACGTCATCAAGGGTATAACCAGAAGACCAGCTTTTAAATAAAGCTTCATGTGGTGATTCTGTGTCACCGTAGACCACTGAAGCTGCTCCACCACAAACAAGCTCCATGATATGATGCCTGCAGGCTAGTTGAAGGATACTGTGTCCTATATGGCTTTGAAATTGAACGGTGACGCCAGTTTTCTAACTACTATTTACTGCAGTTTTGCCAAAAACAAGACTCAAGACTATTTTTAGGTCGAAATTGACAGCATTCAGTGCTTCTATCACGTTTCTTGTTTCATTCTTTGATCCACTTGAGTCCGTCGTGTTTATCACATCAACCAACACTTCTGCCTCATTATTTAAACATTTCAGTACCACTGCAAGAACTGGTTTCTTTTTTCCAGTATGTTAACGCTTTTTTATGTTAAATATTGGTTTACATCCTCAAGTTTGACAAATGCTGAAGTGAATGACTAAGAAATGTGGAACGCTCTCACAAACGCCATTCCTAAAAGCAACATAGGCTACCTTGACCTTTTCCTTGAAATGGCTGTTGGTGCTCGCACGAAACTCAACCTGCACCTGTGGTACCTCATTGAGCGCCACGTTGTGTTTGCGTTTGCAAGTGATCGTGTGAGCATATCCACCAAGGTCCGAATGTGGCAAAAGATGCAAACATTTCGATCAAGTTCTGAAAGAGCCGTTATTGGAAAGGGCTTAGTTCAAATGCATACTATTCAAAACTCCACTCGCTTGCCGGACCAAACTCTTTTGAACTCATTAGAGTTTTTCCTAAGTTTGAATATCTGACTAATAAAAGTCCCAGATCTTGGCACCATATGGAGGAGTTTTCATCATTCAAAACTCACTCAAAGTCACTCATGCTTACCGTTCTAAAGTTCGAGATATGGCCAAGAAGTCATTGTCTACCAAAAAGCTGGACACAACCACAAAATCATTTTTAAGAAATGTTAAGTGGTAAACTAATACGAAAAATGAAAAAAATCTGTCTTGAATTATTTAATGGGTAATTACAGTGGTCAATAGTTGAAAGTTAAGTGGTAAACCAAAGTGCAAAAGCAATAAAGCTTGTCTATGATTAAACAAAAGTTGCTTGTATTTTAAATTTTGTGTCATTAGTCAGTTAGTGTTGTATACTAAACTAAAAGTTGAACATTACACGTTTATGGGGGCCACATTTGGTCAAAAATGTGTTTTTGCATTTTTTTCATAAACTAAATGGCTTAGACCCCAAAACCCTCTGGAAGTTAGATAGAAAACCATGCATTCTGCTTTTTCAAAGCCAAGTTTGAGTATTCTAGGCCTACCGGTTGCTGAGATACAGCCAGATTGGCCGATTTTGACCTGGCAGGCGGTGCCAGCCCACTGCAAGGGCGTCAAATGTAGACCAATCTTAACAAAACTTGGCAAGGTGTCATTTTGGACCACAATGCAGAGGTCTAAACAAGAAAAAGTTTAAAAATCAAAATCTAGTTTTTTTTGGGTCACCCTACTACCTACCATACTAACCTATAAGAAAAACATCTGGAAAAAAATCACATAACAAAATTATGACGTCATTCACGATGCAATGCTGACGTCATATTTGAAGGGGTAGTTATTTTAGCATTGGTAACTTATTGTAACCAAAAAAGTAACACCAACAACACACAAGCGACTACAATGAGAAAAAAACAAGCAAAAAATAATATATGACGTCACAATCACGTCATTAATAACATAATTTTGTGTAATTTTTATCTCGTGTATTTTGTAGTGGCAGTCAGTCCAAATGTAAAAAAAGTAACGTATCTAATTGCATAAAAATGCCGTGAAAAGAGCTCAAAATTGATTTGGGAGGAATCCCCGATTTTGGGGTGATCACGTGACCCAAAAAGTTGCGGCACCCACTAAAATTGAAGTTAGATTCATCAACTACAAAAAAATGCAAAACAACAACGTGTAACACGTTTAGCTTAAAGATGCTCATTTTTGTCCCTAAGGGCCTGAACTAATGTGTTTTATATACGCTACCGTTTGCACATCCCCATCAGAAAGTCAAACGGGTCATCCCATTTGCCTTCTTGCGAGGGTGTCTGTAGCTTTGACGTCACCCACTCTTGTTTCGCTAGAATTCTAGAATTTATGCAACACCGTAGATGTTAAGCGCACTCTAGTGTTTCGCAATTGAATTCAAAACACTGGATTTTTAAGAATACTTTATCGCAGAGGTGGGCAAACTACGGCCGCGGGCCGCATGCGGCCCGTAACAACTTTTTGTGCGGCCCGCGAAAGCCTGAAGCAAATATATAATAAAATAATCGTAAAATTGCTTGAAAATTTTAATTACTACAATGGCTTTATTAAACTTTTTATTCGTATATTTCATCTTGATAAAGATAAATCATAGTCTTTTTGTCGCATTGTAGTACTTTGTTTCCCCAGCCACAATGTGATCTTGCATGAATGCATGACTGTTATTAGTGTCAAAGCAGCCATTGCTAAATATTACATCACAATCGAAATTTCTGACTTCGGTTTGTCGCATCGCGAGACTTTCTTTTTCGTTTTAGTCTTGGATCAAGGCCAAGACTCTTGGTATTGATAGAAAAAGCGGCGATTGCGACAGTTTTTCTGATTATGTTAATTCGCTCACAGATGTAATCTGTTTAATTCGCTCAAAGTGCGTCTGGCAAAGTGTTATCTTGATGTGGGTTGTATCCAAATAAATAATTGAGACAAACATTTTTTATATTTTTTATGCAATACATGTACTGTATATAAAATCTCCGTTTCTTTCGTCACTTTAAAAATAAATAAAAGCTTTTGTTTTGATCATTTCAGATTTGATGTTTTGGCTTATAATCTTAATTATACTATACTGCGGCCCTCGAACAAATTCAGATTCTGAATGCGGCCTCGAGATAAAAAGTTTGCCCACCCCTGCTTTATCGCACTCTGCCAATTGCGCCACACATAACGCCACAATTGCGCCACATATTAACGTAACGTAATTATTGCGATAGGCTATGTTTTATATGATTGAAACTTACGTTTCATGTCTACAAAAAATTTTGTTAGGAATGCATGGTAGACAGTTTTTTTATTGGTGGCAACACGAATGTTTAACATCTCGTGCATTTTCCAAATCTATCTGAAAGCACAAAATTGAAAAATACGTTTGCATCTTTATTGGGATTTATTGTTGGAAAAACTTTATTGGGATTCCAAACAGTTGGACGACCACAAGCCGTCTATTCGTCAAATATGACTCAAGGAAACACCCTCGTGCAAACGATTTTGCTGGCTTGGGCCATCACGCACAATGATTTTTTCTGTAACGAGTGGACTTGACAAATCCTTCAAGGTGAGTTCCCTTGCAGTGGTTAGTTGTTAACATGTGGCTTCAAATTCGCATTGGCAATATTGACTGACAGTCAAATAAAGAAATTTTAATATGATTAAAAAGTGAATAAGTCTCAATTTATAAGTTCTGCTATCAAACTGATGCTGAAATATATGATGAACGATGTTTAAAGTTTGTGTAAATTTTTGAATTTGCAATTTACAACAATTTGCAAGTAACAATCAACCTCTGTCAAACAACATAAGCTATGACAAGTCAAGTAAGCTATGACAAATGTGCATTGTGTAGCTAACATGCATTAAAACAACGAGTTCTTTGGAAATATGTTCTTTTATTAGAGAACACAAAAACTGCTCCTTACAAACTTTATAAAGTTTAAAAACATGAAATTCGCAAACAACGGTTAAAGAGGTTCATCCTGACTGCACAGCCGAGTGGTGATGACCCTGGTACCAAGGATGGATCCAGGGGGGGGGGTGCACTAGGTTGCACCCCTCCAAAAAATTTCAAACTGCTATTATTTTAATAAACTAATTGTATTAAGATCTACTAATATTACTTTATATTTTGATAGATCATAGCATTTTATATCGGGTGCAACCTAGTTCGTACCCTGAACAGTTCGTGCCCTCAGTTCGTACCCTGAAAAGATCGAGAGAAAAAATTAATAAAATCCTAAGTCGCTGATCGCAGTTTCCGCAAATTTTTAAAATTTGCCCCCTGAAAAGATCGAGAGAAAAAATAGCACAAAGCCGAAGTCGTTGATCGCAGTTTTCGCAAACAAACAAACTGAAAAGATCGAGAGAAAAAAAAATAGAACAAAGCCGAAGTCGCTGATCGGAGTTTCCATTTTTTCGCAAACATTTTAAAATTTCCGGTAATGATCCTAAGAGTTTGCCGAAGTCCTGATCGCAGATTCAGCAAACATTTTAAAAGGGTTAGGGTTAGGAAAAGATCGAGAAGAAAAAATTAAAAATAGCCGAAGTCTCTGATCGGCAAACAAACAAACTGAAAAGATCTAGAGAAAAAAATAGAACAAAGCCGAAGTCGCTGATCGCAGTTTCAGTTTTTCCGCAGTTTCCGCAAACATTTTAAAATTTCTGGTAATGATCCTAAGAGTTTGCCGAAGTCGCTGATCGCCGTTTCGGCAAACATTTAAAAAAGGGTTAGGAAACGATTGAGAGAAAAAAATTTAAAAAAGCCGAAGTCGCTTATCGGCGTTTCCGCAAACAAACAAACTGAAAAGATCAAGAGAAAAAATAGAACCGTTTTTTTGCAGTTTCCGCAAACATTTTAAAAGGGTTAGGGTTCATCGGAGTTTTCGCAAACATTTTAAAATTTCCGGTAATGATCCTAAGAGTTTTTGTTTGTTTGCGGAAACTGCGATCAGCGACTTCGGCTTTTTTAAATTTTTTCTCTCTATCTTTTCAGGGTACGAACTGTTCGGGGTACAAACTAGGTTGCATCCTTTTATATCAGCATGTAACGAATTGATGCTGTGTAGATTATGGAATGTGTACCAATGGAAATAATCATGTGTTTTGTACTGTTCATGTTTTTAAACTTTAGAATATTTCCCAAAATTTCATCACGTTCTTGAAGTTTGTTATACCATAAGTCTTTTTAATTCATGCTTGTTTTTAAGACTTGATTTTTCATGCACACTTTCTCCGTTTTCAGGTCTTTATAAATATTAAACAAAAACATCTATCAACAACATGAATGCTTATCAGTATGCCAAATACAGCAGAGACACATTTTGACAGTGCCACACTGATCGGAATGGCCCGTTTCGGCGAGTCCGATTCGGCGAGTGCCCTATTCGGCAAGAGCCCTTTTCGGCGAGTTCCCTATTCGGCGATTTTTTGAATTTTTTAAAAAAATTATCGGGTACCGTAGCCTAATTATCATTGCCGTTTTAGGGGTTGGGGTTAGAGGTTAGGGTTGGAGTTAGGGGGTTAAGGGTTAAGGGGTTAGGGGTTAAGGGAGTTGAGGGTTAGGGGGTTAAGGGGTTATTTGAACGTTTAGCGACGTTAAAACGATGTAAAAGCGGCAATGATAATTAGGCTACGGTACCTGATAATTAAAAAAAAAAATTCGAAAAATCGCCGAATAGGCCACTCGTTGAAAAGGGCACTCGCCGAATCGGACTAGCCGAATTGGACTCGCCGAATCGGACTCGCCGAATAGTAGCAGACCCACACTAATGGACCTCCTTGAATGAAAATAGATTTCAGTAGCACCTCCCCAAAAATTAGAGGCTGGATCCATCCCTGCCTGGTACGGTACTCGAAAGGCGCTGGTTCGACACCGCTCAAGAGCATGTGGCTGTGTGTTTGGCAGGACACTTAAAGGCATGCCTGAAGGTGGACACAAAGAATGGCTTCCTTGCCTTCCCGTCCACTTAATCCAAATCTCCAACCACCGGGCATAAGCATGGATGCGACAAAACAAAAAAAAACAAACAGGTTCATCTTACAATGGGATGCATGGATGATGCTGTTGGCAAGGCGTTCCAGCTTAACGAGCAAAGGATTGTTGGTGATGCCGCCTATATCGTGAGAGCGTAAAAGGAAATGCAGTAGAACAATCCAACAGTCCGCGAAAAGAGACGCACATCTTCAGCATCTTTCTCGGGTAGTCCAGCACCTTTTTCTATTTGTTAATGCGCGCAATATTTTTGTAACCACGCAAAACTTAATTACCCGCCGTAAGATTCTTTTTTGATTGAATGGAACGAAACAGTTGGATCAGTTGCCGTTTCCTGTCGTTATGACAACCAAGATAAGTATTAGCAGCATAAGATCCACCGGAACTGTCTATTCCTCCTTCCTCAGCGTATATTGGCCCATCATTCCACATCAAGTCGAAGTTACCAACCCTTTTTTCCTTTCCGGTCATCCGGCTCTCCATGTCTATAATAAGCAGGGTGTCATCTAAAAGGCCAAACTTTAAGTCATAGTCCTCTTGGTTGCTTGCGGTGAGAGATGGAGAAGCATTCACTTCTAAAAGCCAAAGTTTCAAATTGGAATCAAGTAAGATGTCGTAGCCATACAGTTCAAAGCAATGCTTATCATTGATTATATTTTTTTGCACACTCTGCAAGCTTTTAATAAATATTTCATTCATCTGTTCAAACATACTGGCTACAGTTTTATATCCATGCTTCGCTGTTAAGTAGTGACGTAGCTGCTGCAGTGACCATTTGCAACCTTTCTCGGGATCGTAATCTGGCGCGGTCTTCTGTATTGCAACGTTAGTTAAATGTACGTAGCTGTCATCAATACTATCCAGTGAGAATCTAGTATTAGAGAATCGAGCGAAGCCATCCCGGTACAGCCAAGCCCGGAGCGGAACGTAGGACGTTACAAGAACATAAATTCGTAAATCAAATTTTTTCCCTCCGATTAAGTAAGGATTCCCGAGGTACCTTTGTACAATATAAGTTTCAACATCTTTTGTGTCCTCTTTCTTGTCTTCGCCATTTAATTTGTAACCTTCTTTCTTCCATTCAGTGATGTCTTTTAAACGTCGAAACAAGAAGATACCTTTCCCTTGGGATTTAGCGATAGGCTTCATGATCCAAACAGTGCCGGGATTTTTCTTGAATTCTTCAACAAAAATATGATATTCACTCGGCAGCTCGTAAGTCATGGGAAAAAATTCACATTTTGCAGCTTCAGATTTTGATTCTCTTTCCAATTGTTTTTTGAGCCGTTTTAAATTTTTGACCATGAGATTTTTTCTTGTTAATTCAAAGTGATTGCGAAAGTGACAGATTCTCACATGCTCCTCCATGTATATGTGATCAAAGTTTTCTCTCAGCCAACCGACGTCACACCAGTAGAAGTCCCAATCCTCTCCATCTTTAGCTTCCACCCAACCAGACTTTTGCTTTAGAGTATCGGAAATGACGTTGTTGAGCGCGCAACGATACCGGATCACACGGTGGTCGCCAGCGAGTTTCTTCTGGTAACCTCTTCCAACTCTAGTGGTTTTTGACATATTTACTGAAGACAATCATCCCTTAGCCTGTCAAAAAAAAATAAATGCATCTTTAGAAATTCGGAATCGGTATCATGGCTAGAGTCCTTCAATAAAACGAGTGATAACGCTGGTAGGTTTAAGCTGGTACCATACAATCATACATTGTAAACAGTTTAGTTGTCAACACTTGCATCACCGTGAAGTTGCTTGAATTTAAATTAAAAAACAGTTTACTAGTGAACAACACAATATGGTAGCAATTTTAACACTTGGCTTAGGTTGTGTGAGAAAGTTACAAAAATGTTTATATAGCTACCAGGGGCGTAGCAGCAAACAAATTTTTAGGGGGAAGCAAGTAGGCCTAAGTATTGTTGCCCATGTCAGTGAGCTCTGCTACGAGTCGGCAAAAGGGAAGTACTCAAAGGGGGATCGGGAGCCCTTCCCCAAAAACTTGTGAAAAAATACCTTAAAATTGCGCATTCTGTGAGTACTTCCAGCTTAAATTTATAGTATGTAAAACTCTATAAAACGATGCTGTAACAGAAAGTGAAATGTTTATTTAAAATATGGTACTGCTTTTTGCATTCATCAAATGCTGGCATTTGCACAACAATCTAACCTCTTAGTGTAATTTATTAAGTTAAGAATCGATTTCGCTATAGTAATAGCATCTTCAGCTTACTCTTAAGGCGCTCCCAATATTGATAGATACTGCTTTTAGCAATTTCTGAAAAGTTACTTAAAGTTTTAACCAATAAAAATATAGGCCTATTTTTATAATTGGCCAGAACTATATCATAATGCGTAGGCTAATTTGAGAAAGAAAATCATTCCGACTTATGTTTCCCTTGAAATGAAGAAACGTCAGTGCGAAATAGCCAAACATCTTTTTACATGGCTTGGATTTCAGTGCAACAATCGTTTTTGAAGTATATATATCCAACTATTAGTTTACAAAACTCAGAAAAAAAAGCTTTGTTAAATACAACAAAATCAAAACTTTGCAAAGTATCATTCATCAGGTTCCACGCTCCGTGACTTCATACCCGACGCAGATCCCCGTCCACCAGGGATGTACCTCGCAAGGCTTGCCAGAGTCAGGCTAAACCGCCTGCAAACTGGCGTCGGCCGCTTTCGTTCGGACATGCACAAGTGGGGCCTGGCTCCTTCATCAGAATGCGAGTGTGGTGCCACGGAACAAACCGCAGACCATGTCATCCACCACTGCCTCACCCACCGGCCTCCACACGGTGCGCATGGTCTGAGGGTCCTGGACGACGAGACTGCTGAGTGGCTGAAGATTTCCTGCCCTCCAATCTAGCCTGGAAAGATCGCTCATACGCCATCATCATCATCATCAGGTTTTGAAGACATTTTTTTATTCTTTCGATCTAGCTTTAAATAGCAGTATGGGTGCACATGGTAGCGCCATGGGTACACATGGTAGCAGCTTGGGTACATATTGTAACGATATGGGTACACATGGTAGCGGCATGGGTATGCCATCTTGCAAACTACCCATTGAGGATGGTGTAAGGCGCTCCCACCTTCTGCAGTCTAGAGTCGTACCTTCGGCAGGCATGAGCAACCCATTGCTCCCCGATCAGGGACACAGAAGTCATGGTAAGCAGGTCAGGATTAGTCAGCTGATATGTTTTCAAAACTGGTTTTCTTCTTTTCACAGTAGAGCAGCTACACAGCTACCTAGCTTTCACAGCTAGGCAGAGGACACTGAATAAGGCACAATGGCTAGGACCTTCATTCTGTAGAGACACTGCTCACACAGAAGGCAAAGTCTGCAAATCACTGTGTGTTATTTTTGCAAAGAAAACTATGGTCAGCCAAATCAAAAGTCAGATGAACAGCGTAAATGGGGTTTACAAGGTACACACTTCGCTCGGAAGGGATTGCCATGTGCGACAGGTGGCACCCGGTCGTCATAATGCGACTGTCAGCAAAGTCAAACCAAAGAAACGTGTATACTCTGCATCAAAAAGGAAACTTGCTAATGTTTCAAAACTTGCTAACTAATAATAATGCAATAGACGCTGATCTATCTCTCAACCTTCGTTCTGGTTCCTTGATGTTATGCAGGATGAAAAGTTATATAGGCCTAAGGATCCTTCATTTAGGATGTCAAGCAAGGTGGGCTTGACAATCAAGACAAGCAGCAAGCAGCAAAATCAAGACAAGCAGCAAGCAGCAAAAGCTTGACAAGCAGCAAGGTGGGCTTGACAAGAGGTGGGCTTGACAAGAGGACGCGCTAGACAGATCGATGTGGAGGCAGGGTGTGAAGACGATTGCGGCACTTGGAGGTGAATCCGGCCACCCTCGGTAACGGGGACATCACCGGATTAAAACTGGACTACTACTACTAAGGATCCTTCATTTAGGATACAACAGAACGATTAAACTTAATAAGTAAACAAAACCAGTCAGGTTCGAAAACTTGCATAATTTATTGATAAAGCTTTTGCCACCGTAAAAGCGGCTTTTTCAACCTTCAGTGTCTCATTCAAACATGCAGGAAATGAAAAGAATGAGTATAAATATTCTTGGCGTACCGGTAGCAGAAATTTGTTGAACTGGTAAGCTACAGGCACAACTACACTGAATAGCTGCAAAATATTATATTCCGGAGGTGATCAACATCAAAGAGGTGTTGGCATTACACTTGATCCTGCTACATCCAGTAGTGTACGCCGGGGGGCATTGGGCCATGGCCCAAATGTTGATTTTTATAGCGTTGTTGTGATTGTGTACTGCAAACAAGTTATTGTTAAAGACTGGTCTTGGGTAGCAGGGCCATATTAACCGCCCCACTCAAAAGGATTTGAAACAAGTGGCAAATTAGGTGAACCAACAAACAATGCAAACAGGTCAAAATCACAGCGACAGATACACATGGAGCATCCATTTGTTCTTAGCGAAGTATGTGATGTTGATTGTTGAACACAATTCTCCCAAACAAAATCAACATTTACAGCATTAATTCAAGTGCCACTTTTGCAATGTATAGACATTTATACAACTTGAATATTTCGAAAGTGTAGCCTACTGTTTCTGGCCAATAAACCATTGATTGATAATGACCCTTTGTTTGTATGAGGATGATCTCAAAAACTAGAGCCAATTCGAAAAAAACAAGTGCATTTTTGGAATCAGGGGCCTCGAAATACCCTAAAATGACTCTAACATGTCGTGCCTTTAAAAAAATTTTTTTTTGGCCTGTGTAATGAATGATCACCCAATTTAAAAGTTAGTTTTAACAATCTTGCTTTCAATTGTTTAACATTAATAATAATAATGGTGTTGCAAGCACAGTGGTGCTTTTCACCATTAAGATTAAGGTGTTTATATAGTGTATGTAGCCGTTTCGCAGCATGGGCTACATATTGTGAGAAACTCTGGGCTATAGAATCAATATTGTTTCATCCACCTTCTTTGCATCATGTTTATGTCATTTATTTCTTAAATAAGCTATTTGTTGATTTTATATAATATTTCAAATTATATCTCATTCAGTGTTTACTTCTGAGTGCATTTAGCCTGTAAGTTAATATTTTGAACAGACTGTTCAAAATATTTGTTTTACATCAAAACAACCTTATTTTTCGCTAAATTTAAATTCAATTTATTTTTCTTTCTTCACAAGGTAGATTTAAACGATCTGTCTTAGCCTGATGCTGCGAGTTTGTTGTGGCAATAGTAAGTTGCGCTAGCTTTCGGAACACAGTTGCCTAGTCATGTGCTTTGATGAATTGTGTTGAATTATTTTTCTTTGTTGGAATGCAAAAGAAACAATATTGTGGAATAAAATACAAAATTCTCTGAATTAAAAGAAGGCGTCATCGGATTTTCAAAAAATCTCCGGAAAAAGCTGTCTCCGAATCGGGATTTCTCCGAATTAGATTCTCCGAAATGGGCCATTCCGTCCTAAGGTACCCCTCTCAACATCACTGATGGTGACAGCAGCCAACTACCCAATGAGTGCCCTGGCACTAGCGAAAAGACAAGAAAGGAAACAAGAAAAACATGCCTAAAATGGTCATACCTTTGAAGGGGTGCAACCTATTTCGTCACTTGAACACTCTGTCCCCCGATTTCGTCTCCTGAAAAGATTGAGAAAAAAAATACAACAGACCTGAAGTCGCTGATCGGAGTTGCCGCAAACATTTCAAAAATTTTCTTTTGAAAAGAAGGAGAAAAAAATACAGAAGCGCTGAAGTCGCTGATAGGAGTTGCCGAAACAGTTGACCACGCTCAGTATCTTGAAATAATAGTTGATACACCATACCTTACTTTTGGGTTATCAAATTAAGATTGTAGCCTCTCCATTGCAAATGATCACGAGCTGCTACACGGGAATGAACTATTCACTTCCAACTAACATTTGTAGACAAAATTACAAAGAAAAAGTCACACTTATGTTGTGGTGGCTGATAAAAATTCAATGATCAATTGAAGGGGAAAATTTTACAATGTTTGCGGAAACTCCAATCAGCGACTTCAGCTTTGTTCTATTCTTTTTCTCCATCTTTTCAGGGGAGGAAACGGGGGACGAAGTGTTCAGGGACGGAATAGGTTGCATCCTCTTTGAAGTGCCTATACCTTCCCTTATTTTGTTTTGCTGTCCAAGTCAACTTATGAAGTGGCTATTTTTACCCACTTGTTGCCATGGTTACAATTAGATGTTGCCAGAGTTAGAATTCAAGTTAGGAAGGGTTAGAGTTAGGAATAAGGCTAGGGTTTTGATCTTTGCCCAGGACCAAAAAAATTTCCAAAATACAAGTTTTTGTTTTCAACAGCTTTAAACTTTTCTCAAATTAGGGTAGAATTCTTTATCTGGCCACGCCATTCAACTATATTTACACTATATAGTGTAAACATACGACCTTATTATCATTTTTCAGGTGCAAGCACATCTTAACTTTGTGTTTTGTTGCTTCAACCTTTTTTAGACATGTATTGTATATACCAGAGGTGTGCAACATACGGCCCGCGGGCCAGAGCACGGCCCGCGGTACCCATTTACGTGGCCCGCACATTCTTCATCAAGTAGCCCATTATTTTTAAATACTTTTCACTGTTAGATCGGAAGATGTTGTTATTTGTAACATCATCATTAGCGTTATTGACTTTTAGCATTATTACATCATTAACATTATTGTTGCGTCATTAGTAAGCGTTGTAGAAAACCGCCTTGTTCTTCTGGCAATGATTCAGTAAGGGAACGTTCAAATATTACGTAACGCCTTCGAGGGGGAGGGGGGGTTTATGCAAAGCGTTACGTTAGCGTCACATCGGGGGGGAGGGGGTTCAAGCAAAACGTTACGTAACGCTTTCGAGTACGGAATGGTAGTTTTTTGTGCTGAATTCGTAGTGAAAAAGCGTTACATGGGGGAGGGGGGGATTGAAAAAAGCGTTACGTTGGCGTTACATGGGGGAGGGGGGGGGTCAAAAATTCGGAAAAAAAGCGTTACGTAATATTTGAACGTTCCCTAACATAAATCTTACTTTATGGGTGCAGTGTGGTGAATATATTAATATTTATTCTACAAAAAGCTTAGCATAGTAAAAATGTCTACAAGTAAGAAAAGGAAGGTTGATTATGAAAGGCGGAAGTTCAACAATGAGTGGTGAATAAATTACTTCGTTGTTCAACACAATCTAGATGTTGTTTGCCTGATTTGTCAAAACACTATAGCAGTAGCCTAATGAAAGAGTACAATATCAAGCGACACTACTGTGCAAAACACTCTGCTAATTATTATAGCATGATAGCATTGCATTATGAGAGCAGTTCTTTTCAAAAATGAAGCTGTTCAAGACAAAATGCAGGAATCAGCTTTCAGATGAGCACTTGTCAAGTCAACTTCGAGTTGCCACTTCCTCCGTCAAAGCTGACATTGGCAAGATCTCTGGACAGAGAAGATATCAGACATCTCATTAATCACTCACTCAATGTGTAACGATTGTGTGTACTTTTCCATTAAATAAATTTTTTATATAAATTCATGTGTTATTCGATAGACTGGCCCTCAGCTTCATTATAATTGTACGTTGTGGCCCATTGAGATAAGCAGTTGCACGCCCCTGGTATATACTGTTGGCTTGCAGAATTTTGTGATAGTCAAAATTATACACACAACTGAAAAAAAAATTGTTTTTTTCCTATGTGTTGCCAGATAAGGAACTAGGCCTATGTCCTAAACTGAGGAAATTTAAAGGTGTTGAAGAAGAAAACTTACAACCAATTTCAAACCAGCCAAAAAATGTAAAAACAAGCCAAATTTTTTGAAAGTACCGTAGCTAAAAATGGATTCAAAGCATGTCGGCTGCATTGCCAAGTGGTGAGAGCCCTGGAACGACGTTCGAAAGGGCGTCGGTTCGACACCGCTCAAGAGCATGTGGCTGTGTCTTTGGTAAGACACTTAAAGGCATGCCTGAAGGTGGACACGAAGATTGGCTTCCTTGACTTCCAGTCCACTTAATCCAAATCTTCAATCACCTGACGTAAGCCTGGATGCGACAAACACACAAAATAATAGAAATATCACGCACATGTACCGACTGCTGTCTCATATTCGGCACCAGATTGTACTGCAGAATAGGTACCCGGTCATTTGGTCAACAGATATTTGGTCGACAGGGCGTTAGGACATTTGGTCGACTGGACATTTGGTCGACAGAACGACTCATTTTAGGGTTAGGGTTAAACCAAATTCAACCCAAATTCAAATGTCCTGCTGACCAAATGTCTTGTCGACCAAATGTCTTGTCGACCAAATGTCCTGTCGACCAAATGTCCTGTCGACCAAATGTCCTGTCGACCAAATGTCCTGTCTCTGTCGACCAAATGTCTGTCGACCAAACGACCGGCTAACAGCAGAATATGCCGCTGGTGCCGAATATGAGACAGCAGTCGGTACACAAACTTAAAGTAACCAAAACCTTGGAAAACCAGGTTTTGTTCATATTTGTGAGTTTTATTTATTGTTTGGGGCTGAATTTCAAAGAAATCAGTGAAATCATCCAACCGTGGTCTAAAAGAGTGACTAACTGATGCCTAACAACCTAAGTACTGTACACAGTGTACGGTACTGTGTAAGTCTCAGCACTCAATATTTTACTCAGGTTGATCTTAAAAACATCCTTTCAAATGCATTTAAATCAAAATTAACCATGGCTGACAAAGCAGATATTTTAAAAGCTTATATTATGGATGAAAATGCAACATAAATAATTAAAAATAACATATTCAAATAGAGTTAAAAAAACCGACAGCCGCCAAACCGAAAAATAAAACGCCAGCCAAAGTCAAAAGAAGCCCAATTAGGCGCAATACGCTATTCTGCCAATTGTAGCCTCGCGTTGCTATGGAACCTCAATTACAATAACTTTTTGCCACGTGATGTAGCTCTTGAGTAATAATGCCGGGTGCAGATCGGTTCAAGTTCAGTTCGTTTTTATTTCTGACCATCACAACGAAAAGAAAAAGCAGAGGTCCAGAAAAGATAGAAGCGACAAAGCATGATACCAAAACAGGACAATCAGTTTAAAATATGGCACGGTCGCAACACCTTAATAATTTTTTGTATAAATTTAGATCGATATGCCATTGGCTTCTTCTTTTCAAACCACCCTCTTTGCAGATGACACCTTGTTATCCATGTCAGCAAACTTACTAAATGATCTCCAAAGTAATGTTAACAAAGAACTTCTGCAAATTGTTGGCTTCGATACAACAAGCTTTTTTTGAATTATATTGTAAAACTATGTAGCCTATATGCTAATCAAGAAAAGAGGGAATAATATAAATGAAAACTTTGCAATATCTATCAATGGAACCCAAATCGATCGCACAGATAATGTAAAATTCTTAGGTGTTATATTTGATGACAAAATGAAATGGACACATCACATAGAAAAACTGTCAAATCAATTGCGAAAATCTATTGGTCTTATGTACAAGATTAAGCATTATGTAGATGAAAAAACACTGATGATGTTATAATATGCTCTATAGCCTAGCCTACTCATCTCCAATATGGCATCACAAGCTGGGGCACAGCTGACTCTTTCAATCTTAAAATTCTAAACACCTTGCAAAACAATGCACTGAGATGTAGTAGCCAACTGCAACTACAATACAAAAGTTTCTCCCAAATATAAAGGGTTTGATATACTCAAGATAGAGGATATTCATCGACTAGAACTAAAAAAATTTATGTTTAAAATTCATCATATATATTACCGAATCATTTTGAAAACATGTTCACAAAATCTGAAGACATTCACAAGTAGGCCTATTCAACCAGAAGTGCGAAGAAAGAGTCTAGGCCCAGTGATGGGCATTATCGGAGATAATTTACCTGCGATAATTATCGGCGATAAATTTTTATCGCTTATCGTTATCGCTCAATTATTTTTTCAGTTATTGTTGATCGTTATCGCCAAAGGCAATATTTGATCATCGCCGATAAATTTTATTTCGGATCAACACACAAATGGAAAGAACATGAAAAGTAATATTTTTACTAGCCACCTTTTTAATGAAACTAAAATTGAAACCAGTTCTTCTTCAGTGCCTGAAGTGTGTGTGCACAGCCTAAGCACAGGACGTTGTCAGGGGAGTGGGCACGCCCCCCCTTCAGCGACGGCCCTGACAACACAATAATTTTTAGAGTTGCAATGCAATGAAATGCATGCAATAATTCTCTTGTTGTTTTGCTGCAATCGGCAATCGCGAGTGAATTTTACAATTAAAATGTAAGCGCACAGGCGACTTTGCAGTAAACAGCCCTTTAAGCAGAAAGCAAAATACAAAGTTTGGAATTTTTTATGGTATTTTCATTTGATTTAATTACTTTGCCTGCTGCACGTAAGCGGCAGTGTAACTCACTTGATAAAAGCACCCAACTGGTACCTGAAGGTATAGTTATAAGCACGACGGTTACCTCAGTGGTTTGATTCTGGATCAAGAGGTTGAAGATTCGATACCCACTGCCGCTGTTGCGATTCTATTCATGCATAACTTACAAAAAGTTTTGTCCCTTTACAGTATATTATGTTCGATTTTTTGTCATGTTGATGGAAACAGTTCGTGCTGCATGGGATGGGGCAGCGCTAATCAAAAAAAAATATCGTTATCGGATATTATCGGCGATAATTTTATTGTTTATCGTTATCGCTTAACTTTTTTTTGATTTATCGTTTATCGTTATCGCTTTAGGCATTTTTCGTTTATCGATTATCGTTATCGCTTAACTGATAAATGAGTTATCGCGCCCAACACTGGCTACAGAGTTAGGGAGGCAGCAATCTCGACGGCGTAGGCTACGTGGGCTCAATTCACCCTCGTCACCACTTTTTATCTTTTCAAAGTTCAAAGCAAGAATCAACTCTCTGGCCGAGCGCCAGAAGGGTCACAACGACCTGCAGTTAACTGGTTTACAAGAAAAAACAAAATAAAAAACGTCTGATCTTCAAAGCGTGTGTGGTCATAACACTCCATCCGCTGTAGCGATCCACGGACCACAAACACGTCAACCCCAGTGAGTTGGAATGCACTTGTAGGCTATGTGCCTTAAGCGTTTAAAAAAAAAAAACAATCCATGAAGAATTAACCAGGTAGCCTAATTTATGTACGCAAGTGGGTTGAAGGGTTGTATACAGGTTGGTATACAGGGTTGTATGATAAGTTACAGCATATACGTCAGCCTAAAAGATGAAGACAGCCTCTACGTGGCTGTACTGTTTTCTTCCCTGTGCTGTAGGCTACTCTCCTCTACAAGTAACTTTGACCAGAGCTAAGCACCAGAACTGAAGCCAATGTCTTCACTACGTCACACGACAACCGTGATCACTCTAGCCACTAGTTCAGGGAATGGCTCTTTTCAGGGCTTGTCTAACGGTGATCTCGGCAAACATAACTCATTACCTGAGGCACAAATTTATGTGGTCTTGTTTCGGTGCAACTTCAACACTTGTTGTGTAGCCTACTGTGTAGAGAGCGCAGTGAGATAGAGTACTGTGCATTGGAGTGGCTGTTTTTCGTGTTTTGTCAATTCATGTGATACATCACTTAGATTGTAGCGATCCATTATTTCGTTATATAAGTTTCCCTTTCTTTTACTATAGTGAACTAGTTTAACCTAAATTTATTTCCTAATGTTTCTGTAATTTTCCATGCAATCTGCTCCCGAAGTAAATAAGAAAAAGGGAACAGAAAATAAATGACGATGTCGAAGAAGATAGGCTATGGACAAACTTTAGAAACTGTATGCTGATGACGTAACTTTTACCGAGTTGAGACTAGAAATCTCTAAATTTAATCGACTGGTACAATCTAGTCACTATAGTGGTTTTATATTTAAAAATGACGCTAAAGCACTGGATGTGCTGTAGTGGTTAAGCAAACATCGTTTATGTGAATCAACACCTTATTTATTCATGAGCCATAAGCTTTACCTCACTGTTGCCATTTTATCGCAAGATGTGAAAGAAGTTTTTTCAAAACTTAAGTTGATAAAATCTTACTTGAGATCGTCTAAGGGAGAAAGCAGGCTATCTGCGCTAGCAATAGACTAGCCTACTGTTCATTAAAAGTGATTTAGTCGAGACATCATCTTTTGACGACATAATTGCTGAATTTGCTTCAATGAAAGCTAGACGTATTGAATTTTGAACTTTCAATAAAGTTGAACAAACACTGCTTTAATTCTTCTGTTGTGTGGAATTTTAATCCGCTTTTACGACGGTGTTAAAGGGAGCGGCATTTCGTGCGACAATCCAAGACCGGCATATTGCGTTGCTACGCCACTGGGTTGGGTACGTGGGTGAATTGACAACCAAAAGTAAATATTTGCTAAGACCAGTGGCGTATCCTGGTGGGCTGAGCAAGGGAAACAATAAAACTCGTGGAGGATTTTTTTTCTAGGAGGGTCCGGGGGCGTGCCCTCCCATATTCCGTTGGATTTATCGAAGTGCTTTGAGTGCAGTAGCCTTCCAAATTTTAAAATAGGAGACGACGGTATCACAGCCAGAAAGTGCGTGCCGGGAGCATTCCTTTGACTACCTGACAATGCTTCTGCACAGTTTTTCCTACATCAAGCACCGCGCTTCCTTTGATGGGGGACTCCATCAATAGAACATTCTTGAGATTTGCCATGTGATGATAATGCCACAATTTGTTGATTGGTAATGCCACAATATAGCACAACGTGTTGTTGCTATATATCAGGGCACCCATCGGTTAGCCTATTACCTGGTGTCATCGTCATTGGAGACTAGACCTTCTATACCATGAGGTTTGTACAGAGAACAATCCTTGATTAAGTTGGCTACCGTCTGCATTTTACCACATTCTGTCAAGCCCCAACGCAACATGTCTGCACCATATCGTCCAATACCAGTGAGCAAACGGTTACGCCTTGATGAGGCAAGTCAGTTGTTGATGTGGGCGCTTCTGCACCACGTAGCGTATTCAGCAAGGGGATGGACTAAGGCTAAATCACTTGTTCTCAGCACTGAAAGGCTAGCACCCTACCTTGTGCCCGCAAGACGCTTCAAGAGTGCGTTGCAAGCTGACACTTTTCTGCGTAAGTGTCTTTATTGAGATTTTTAATGTTATTTGACTGTCTAATGAAATACTGTGTGTTCTTGATGAATATTCTAACTAATTTGACTATCTGACTCTATTAATTAAACTATTTCCACATACTCAAACTAAGCTATAATTTTAATTAGTTATCAGAAGGTGTTCGTACAATATTGTAGGTTTATATATCTATAACAAAATGAATTTAAACATTACAGAATAACGAAACAATAAGAGGTTACGAATTATCACATTTAACCATAGCCGTACCAGCCAGGGGGGCAGCTACCCCCCAGTTCTTTCAAAACGTTGCGAATTCGGGAAAAATCTTGCAAATATTAGGGCAAAAATTGCTATATGAAAAGCTTCAAAATTGCATGAATTAAGAAAACTATAAATTAATATCTTTTACCTATCAAACTAAGTACAGCCTCTTATTTGCACAAGAAATGTGCCGCAAAATTTTCATTTAGCACACCCGTATTGATGTAGGCTATTGTATTGCATGGTGATCAAACTGTAGTACGAAATGCATTTAACCAACTGCGTCATGCCAATTTGGGCAGCCACCTAAATATGACTCTAATACTTTTGTGAAACTGCCCAAATCAAAACGCAAAATTTGCTATCCTATAGCTAATTTTATTAATTTTCACAAATGCATCGTGTTGATTTGAGCAGCTGAAAACATGAAATTATCTGATAAAACTGATTAGTCTGTTTATGCAACTGCCCATATTAACGTGAGGCAGTTTCCTCAAAATGAACAAATTCATTATTTTTTCCCATTTACAAAAGCTGTATAATATCGTTTAGATTTGGGCAACAAAAATATAAAATTTAAAAATTATCTGATCATAGTCTATTTATAAAACTGCCCAAATTGGCATGATGCAGTTGCCTCGGTATCAAAATTTACAGTCTTTAATTTTTTTCATAATATCCATAAATGCATCATCTTGATTTGGGCAACTACAAAATATGAATTTATATGAATCTGGTGAATACTTTTATAAAACAATTCGGGTGGAGAGGTTACACTACTTTTTCAACCATAAACGGACATAGCTAAGCTAAGCAACACCACAACATTTAACAAAAACATGTTATAGCCTACCTGTTAATGTTAATGTTGCGGTGTTGCTCAGCTTTGTTTGGTTACTTTTATAAAACTACCCAAATTAAAATGATGCAGTTGCGCCCCAAAATAAAATAAAATAGGCCTATTTAGTTTGTTTATGCAACTGTGTCATGTTAATTTCACCAACATTTAAAATGCTACTGCTGAAATATATAATCTCAAACCAATCATAATATATTCATTTATTTCAAAGCTTTCCAAACTCAAAACCTGCCATGCAAGCTGGCAAAATATTTGCTTTGCAAGATCTTGTATGAAACATGGCAGCTCTCCTTTTTTTCATTAACATCTTGACTTCTGTTCTGTGGAGACAGATCCAGTTGTTTACATTAACTTGACCTGCTTTTTCTGGTTGCAAAAAAATGTTGGCAAGCTGCATGCATAGAAAGTGTTTCTTGTGATGATGTAGAAGCATATTTTTATAGTTTTATGTGTATGCCTATCTTAATTTTGATATTAAACTCATTGGCACAGATATTATACAATGGAGAATTAATTAAAGCACTTGAATGCATACTCAATGAGGCGTTTTAACGGTGTGTAAATCAATATTTGTTACTCCTACCTATCATGCCAAAGTGCAGAAGCATCGAGCAATGCACAAGCAAGGTATCTTCAAAGATGGATTCAGTTGTTCTATCTTGATTACTTTGATAAGAACTTCTAGCTAGCTGGTGATCTTGTTATGTTAGTTTTTCACTGTTATCATGCACCACATAGGCTACACTATATTTGGGCAATTTCTATAAAAGCGTGCATATTTGGGCAAATTTACGTTCTGCCCCCCCAAAATGGTTTGGTCTCGTACGGCTATGCATTTAACAGTCATCCAAATTGTACAGTAGCCTAGAATTCGCCTATAACGGCACCTCTAGGGGATTTGCAAAAACTAACGTTATAGCCGAATTGACGTTATAGACGAACTACCGCAAACTATTCCACAACTGTCTTTTGATTAAAGAAAGAGGTGTATAATCCAGTCAGGGTTACTGTACAGTAAACAAAGAAATTGTTTAAAAAAAATAACCTACAGCGAAAGTTACAAGAAATTTGCGCAATACAGCTCGTTAAATACAGTAGTAGAGAAGTTCATTGTTTATTAGCAAAAAAGGCATTGATCTTGAGCTGTTTCGGTTTTGACACAGCAGCTATAGAGCTGCGTTTTATACGTGATAGGTATTCACGCGGAAAAAAGGTTAATTCAGTTAAAGTCCCTGCTGAGAACGACGTGGCAAAATAAAGGGAAGACATTTTGCAAGCAGCAGCGCTAACTGACCGTTCGAAGTCTAACTGACCGCTAACGAAGATGATGGCTTAAAGTGACGTTATAAACGAACAAAAGACGTTTGGGGACCAATAAAGGGTGCTGTTACATGCGAATTGACGTTATAGGCGATGCTGTTGTAGCCGAACTACAATGTACGTAAAAGATAGGAATTCTGCTGGGACCGAGCGAAATGTTTGTTTGTTTATCTTTATCCTGCATTGCGGGAAAGCGGACTTGAGCGCTATGCATCGGTGTACGCCTTCCGACATACACCTGACCCACGCTGCAGCCGACAGCAATGTCTGTTTCCGGTTGTCTACTCTGCTTATGACTTAAATTTGGTACTACCCATTACTCGAAATCGATCACTAGGTAGAGGCAATTATCGTAAAGTTTCTTGCCCAGAGAAACAACAGCAAGTGCGGGTGGCTGGAGTCGAACATGCAGGCTCTCGACTGCGAGCCCAACGCGCTAACCACTTGGCCACGGCTGCCGACTCTGTGGGGCCACTTGGCCAAGGCTGCCGACGTAATAGGCGAATTGACGTTATAAACGAAGCCGTTATAGGCGAATTCTACTGTATAAGCTTAGCCTACGTTCTAATTTTTATTTTCTCTCGTGTCGCTGTTCGTCTCTCTCTTCAAAAGGCGAGTGTGAACAGTTTTATTTTCTGGTAGGCTACCATTTTAATTCTATTTAGAGCACAGCTTAGATGAAAAAAAATACAAAATCTTTAGGAAATGACGTATGGGTTAAAATGGTTCACTTGTTAACGTGTTTGACATGATTTTGGATTGCTACACAGTAGGCTATGTAAGAAATCGGTCGAGTCGAACCCAAAATTATGTGGGTGTAGCTTCAAAAGGAAGGGTCCAGCTATTAATTTTGACATTTTAGATAGGAGGATAGAGTGTCCATGGGCTATCCTTGGTCAAGGTGTTCTGCACTACTTCCCATTTGTGATGTGAATAAAGAATCGCCAGGTCATCTGCATATTTATTGGAGTAAGTATTTGAAAGGTTATTAGGTAGGCTATACATGTTAAACAGCAATGAGAGGAATCAGATCTCTGTGGAACTTCATTTCTCACACGTCTATGTAGGCCTTTCTTTCATTCATTGATTTCAAGGATGAAGCTGCGGTTGGAGATACGTTTAACGAGGGTCTGTCTGGAATTATCTAGCAGTTTGTGTTAAGTAGGCTACAAACTTTTTAGGTTTATACTTTAACAGGCCGATCGCGAGCAGGAGCGTTCCTGATTGAACAAGTTTTTTTCTCTTTCAAATTCGACGCCAACAGCTCGTAGCCTTAGAATGTTCGGATAGGCTCCAGTTTCGAATAATCGTTTTTAATCTGCTTGGTTAAATGGTGAAGACTTCAACGACACGTTAGGATGGGCAAACTCGGTGCTAAAAATCTACGTAAATAGTATTTTGCGCTCTCATTTGACCAACTCGGAAAAAGTTTTGTTTTGTGATGGTAGCGATGTTTACATTAGTCCATGAGAAATTCCAATATTTCGCTTTGCTCCACTTTTCCTTACGGTAACTTACTACTTGTTGAATGTGGCCTGTCGACTTATTGTACGGCAAAGATATTTAATTACTTGGTTTGCACCTGGATCGAATGTTCTTTTCCATGAAATAATCGGTGTTTTCGAATTAGGATAAGATGTTGACTACAAAAAAAAGTGACACAAAACGGATCACTACTAACTTTCCTGATTCGGACAAAGCTAGGCCCCAACTTGAGGGCGCGACATAAAAAAATTGATCTCAAATAAATAATAATTTTATTGCAACAATTCAAGCAAGAAAAATATGCGACAAAGCGAACGAAATAATAAAACAACACAATTATCCAGCACGGTTTCATAGTTGAGATGTTGTATGATACAGTGGCCATCCCTGTGCAATCAACAAGGCTTAGAAAATTGACGTGATGAGGTACACACAGCTGCATGCGAGCAACGTTATAAGTAGATGACTTTCCAAACCACTGAGGGTTTCAGTAAATATTTTCTACAGCAAAGCGGCGGTGGTCCTTCCTGGATGAATCATAATGCCCACCAATGACCTGTGGTGCTGTTGAAGCATGAAGGGCAACAGAGCGAATACAATATGCAAAGTCTTCAAAACAAAAAATGGAAATGGTGGATGTAGACACAGCATTAACAATTCCGATAGCAAATTAGGCGCTTCAAACGAAATCTTTTTTTCACTTGCGGTATATACCATACACGCAGCACCGTATAAAGCGAAAGCACAGTGTCGGGCCGAAGAATCATATGTTTGCTCTGCGTTTCAATAACAACCTGTCTTCTTGGGTTGCTGAGATTTACTGCGACCATGTAAGAATGTGGCAAAACTTGCCTTGGAAACACTGCTCCAAGGCTAAATCCGAGAAAGTGTAAGGAGGTTTCGTAGTCAACCCAAGGAAACTTAGAAAAAAGGGTAGAGCCCTGTTGCGAACAAAAAACGGGAACTAAAATTTTCCAACTCATAGAGGTCTTAACGTGGCATTGACCACACAAGTTAATGATACTCATGATAATTGTATCTCGCAGTTAGCAAGCCAAGACTGCAATACGCAAAAGTTAAGTGCAAAACCACACAACAATAAACACCATGATCCGGAAGAAGCACATGAGGACGTCATGATGAACAGCGGTGGTTCTGTCACCACGCTCAGGTGGTGCGTTACGGCCATTTTGACATCACAATAATAAAAAGATGACGTCATCTTGAAGAGAATGGAATGGACCACAACCCACAAGATGGCGCGCTGTACTCATGACTGTCAACAAGCTGAGGCTTTGTTTCTGCAATAACGCAAATAGAAATTAAGGAACTAGTAGAAAATTGTTGGCAACAGCGTACAGGACCGAGAATACAGTATCTCCAATTGGTCCCTAACAAACAGCAGCAATATTAAAAAGAGGCCGTGTAAGCCCAAAGGCAAAGAAGTTGCTCAGCTTGTTTCATATTTTCAAAAAGCCTGGGGTCTGAAATGATGGAGTTTTGAGTAAAACCTAAAATTTTAGCTCATATGATGTCATAAAGAAGTGGGGCACGGCCCTTTAAGTTTCGAATACCTCAATTTTTATGTATTTCGAAAATTACTTATCGTAGAGCGACAAAATTGATGTCAAAATACGAACAAGAAACGGTTTCCTGTGACCGCTTGCGACTACAGCTATATTCAGTAGGCGACTATAAGAATATCAATATCATGTAAACGGTAGTGCTCACAAGGGCAACAGATGCAGGTCACGGGTTCAACGCAAAGAGCAAGAAATTCTCAATAAATCATCAATAGACCTTTTCCGAGCTGATATCAATCAAGCGTGACCGGGTAAACACAGTCCTCTGAGATGGCGCAGTCACAACTGATTTTGCTTGAAACTTGTTGCATTTTTGCGCGTGTAGTTGTAACAACATTGCAACGTTTTCTAAGTAGTTTTCATCTGGACAAACGTGTGTTTTAATGACTATGAAACCCAGGGTTAGAAGTCGATAGTCAAAAAGCAATGACTATTTCACTATTCGATAGTGCTCAAAAAAGCAATGACTTTCCGCTATCGACATTTAAAAAGCAATGAATAGCATTTACTAAAAATATTGTATTTTATTCATCATCATAATCCATCGTCGGTTTGTTCCCCACTAGTGGGGGTGGCCGATTGTTTCCGCGCAGCAATTGTTTTAATCCCTTTTCTCCATTTCACCCTGTCCCTTGCATCTTCCTCCTTCAGTCCGACTTTTTTAAATTCATCCTTCACTTGTTGTTTCCACGTTCTTCTTGGACGACCGCGTTTCCTCTTCCCATCCTCCTTTAGATCTAATGCCTTTCTAAGAAAACTTCCTTCCTCCCTCCTTATCACATGTCCATACCATCTTACTCCATTTGCCCTTGCCAGTTGGTCTATGGTCTCTCTCATCTCTAGCATATCCAACAATTCTTCAGTCCTTTTTTCCCTTCTCGTTTTCACCCCACACATTGCTCTCACCATTGACCTTTCCGTTCTTCTCAGGATTGCCAGTTCACTCTCTCTCAATACCCATGTCTCGCTACCATATAGCATTGCAGGCCGCACACAGCTCCGATATACTTTTCCTTTCATCCTTAGTGAAAATTTTCTGCCATACAACATTTCCCCACATTCCCTGAACTTTGCCCAGCCCAATCTTGCCCTTGTTGTCACCGCTGCTTCACATCCACCACTTCCATTTATCCGATCACCCAGATAACAGAAGTCTGTCACTGTTTCGATGCCATGGCAGAACTCATCATCATGGCCTTCCACTACATTCCTTCCTTTACTGCATTTCCCACAAACAAAACACTTCGCCAATCTTGTTGCGGCTCTCTTGACATTAGCACATCTTGCATGTACCCACTTTCCACATTCCTTGCATTGCATTGAATTTCTCATCACTCTCTTGCCTTGCCTTGCCATTATTGTATTTGCGTATTTAATGACCAGAGATGCCAGGTTGTTTTTTGAAAACAAGCAAGTGAATCTAAAAAACAAGCCCGAAACAGGCAAATTAACACAAAAACAAGCCCAATAATTTGCAACCAATACCAATTAGCATAAAGCACGCAGTTTAGCAGTTCAAAATTTTCAATACAACTATTGCAGTCCATAACA
The DNA here is from genome assembly GCF_918807975.1 of Aplidium turbinatum. Lineage (NCBI taxonomy): Eukaryota > Metazoa > Chordata > Ascidiacea > Aplousobranchia > Polyclinidae > Aplidium > Aplidium turbinatum. Next base: position 1,643,147 of record NC_137486.1, read on the forward strand.
TCACGTTTATTTCAAGAACGACATTTGTTTACGCCATTCCAGGCAATAATATCTTGAAAAAAAGGGATACAATGTTGACTACAATAAAAACCTCGCAATTTCAGTGTCAAAAACAAGTTTAAAAAAGTTTGACTGCCCAAAAAATAAGCTCAAGAACAAGCAACCCGCAAACTCAAACTAAAAAAAAAACAAGCCCAAACTTGCGAAAAAACCGCAAGGTTGGCAACACTGTTAACCACTCTAAGTTTCGGTAGCCACTTTAACAAGTCGAAATTCTGCCACTGCGAATGACTACAATGCAACCGCCAACCAATCAGAACATGTTATAAGAGGCTACCGTCAATTGTGACCCTTCTAGCACTCAGCCAGAGAGTTAATGCTTGTTTTGAACTTTATTTGGTAATTACAGAAAAAGAGCAATAGCAGTAGTGGGAACCCCTAAGCCAACCAGCTGACAAAAAATCCATCACTTAATTTGCTTTTTATCATCTTCTTTTCGCCATTTTTTACGTCACTTAAACCGTAGCTTATGATTGGTTGGCAGTTTCATTCTAGTCAATTTCAGTGGCAGAATTTCGACTTGTTAAAGTGGCTACCCTAAGTTTCACTGGCATGATTTTTCTGAACTGTGTTGCCGCAAAATTTTCCTTAATCCTTTAAAGTTCGAAAACCTGAAGGGGACTAGGTCGGATAGTAATCCGAAAACTAAATCTCGTAAATTCGTTTTGACGACGAAGTAAGGGAACAACAAAAAAGTAGCTGGAGCCATAACTTTTAGCACATACATTCTTGTAGATTATCTTTATAGGTACCGCAACATAAACATCTTCACTGTGAAACACCATGAAAGCCTAAATTGTATATCCACCTTTGTGCATATGAAAATTGAAATAACTTATCTTGTTTAACTTGGATCTGACTAATTAACATATTTTTCTCTCAGATCAATACTTTAAAAACAATCAACATCTTTATTAAAAACTACATCAGACAGATAATAAATTATCCATACCATAGAGCAGGGGTCCGCAAATAGTGGGTCGCAAGACCATCCACAGTAGGTCGCAAAACGGTTTAAACTTACTATAAGTATAAATTGTATGGCAAAAATAAATACAATCATATACTCTTTGATGTGCTGAGTTTCGTACAATTTTGTGCAAGAAAATTTATACTTTCGATTGTAGTACAATGGTCCCCGCTTATTAAGCCCACGGTTATGAAGCTTAGAAGACACCTTGAGCCAGCACATAAAAACCCTCTCAGGTTATCTCCAGAACTGGCGACTGAAACTCAGCAAAACCAAGACTGTGTCAGCAACTTTCCATCTGCTTAACCGGGAAGCTGATCGTGAGCTGAATGTCCAGAACAATGAAAAATCTCTGTCCTTCTGCTCCGAACTAAAGTATCTTGTGGTGACACTACATCACTCACATACCACCACTATTTGGTGTCACTACGCAAGAAACTGACATCCGCGCTGCGCTACTCAAGCTCCTGACAGGCTCCAGTTGGAGGGCGAGAGCTGACACTTTGAGTGTAGCAGCAATAGCCCTTGTCTACTCTTCAGCAGAGTACAGTGCACCTGTTTGGTGCTGAAGTGCTCACACTAACACAACATCGACACTGCCATAAACAGTGCCCTGCGCACAGTGACCGGATGCCTGCGTCCCACACCATTGGACAATTTTCCCATTCGTGCTAGCATCCAACCTGCTGAGCATCGTCGCGAAGAAGCCACACCCTGTCTCTCGGCCGACGGGCACTGGAGCCTAACCACCTTCTCCACCACAAGATCTCTGCTCCCCTAAACGAGTATCCCCCGACGACTGAATCCAAGACACCCATTTGTGCCAGCCGCTCAGCTTCTGATCAACAAAGCTGATGAACAAGACGTCTCTGCAGCTACTTGGGCGGACCATACATGGAATTCTGAATGGAAGTGAAGTACCACCAGACTTCATTCGTTCATCTCCGACACATGCCCCATCGGCCCGACACTACAAGACAGGCATGGGTGCGCTTCAACCCTCTTCGTACAGGCATCGGGCTATTCCGCTCAACCATGTTCCAATGGGGAATGACCTCTTTCTCCTCCTGTGAATGATCAATGACTGATCATCAATGACTGTTCCATCTTCAAGCCACCTAACGGAGTGGAAGGTCTATGGGTCATGGATGATGAAATCGTGAGTCCGGGGTGGTAAAAGGATGGACCCTCGGTCCCAGAGGCTTACACAACGACGACGGAGAAGCGCACGGTTAATAGGTTCACTCACCTACTAAGCCCAATTTGGTCCATTCCGGAATTACTGAAGGTATAGGAGTGGTAAAAAATTGTTTCCCGTTTAATAAGCCAAAATCGTCAGGTTCCGGTGTAGGCTTGATAAGCGGGGACGACCGTATTAAACTCGCGAAGATTTCGAACGATTGTTTTTTGGGTCGCGCCAACAAATATGTGCGGACCCCTGCCATAGAGTATGACTGATAACTGGATAACTTCCCAGGATTGGCCTAAATTCTTTGTATGATTGGTCTCGTTGTGACGGAACTCATGAGAAAGAATACAAATTCTTTTTGGAAAGTTATATTCATGACATGCATACTGCTGGCAAAGAAGATCGCACCAAGGTATGTATTGAGTGTGTGGATGCCAAGAACAAAATTTCACGTTTTATGCAAAGTCTGATTTTGAAAATTAATATGGAAAATAATTCAGAAACTTTGCTTGAAAGATGTAGGCACATATCAGACTTCTTGTTCGAACAATGTTTTGGAAAGATGTGCAAGGATTTGTTGAAATTGAATGAAAAACATTTGTACTGATTTTTCTACTAGCCTTTGAAAGTCTAATTACTGTTTTTGGTTAAGGTAAAAGCAAAGTGCTACGCTTCACAAAAGAAAAACTCTGACCTACATGAAATTTCTCTGCAATCGAAACAGGATGGAAATGTCCGTGAAGCAAAGTGCTCCTGCAAAGCTGGGTATGTATCCATCTTCTACTATGTAGAGTTTTTCTTTGGGTATTAAAGTATAAAAAAACTCTATAAATGGATGTATAACTGCAGACAATGGCACACCGTTTCGGCCTGTCAGTGGGGTTGATTTTGGTATATATAGTGTATGTACAGTACTGGTAACTAACACACAGTAGTATCGTTTTTACAGATCGGGTGGGAAATGCAGCCATGTGATTGCATTAATGTATAATCTACGGGACTTTCAGGCACGTAAACTCCATGAAGTTCCTGCAGATGAGTCAAAAACCAGCAAAGAACAACAGTGGCATAAACCAAGAAACGTTTTACATGCCTTAGACTCAGAACCCATAATGAAGTGCACCTTTGCAAAAGCCACCACTGATAAACATGGAAAAGGGATAAAAAGTCCAGTCTAGGCCAAAATGGTAGATATTAGAACCTTTCTTTACGACAACCATTCACTGAGTCCGAATTAAAGAACATCTCCGATTCATGTTTAGAGATTGCAAATGACATCCCTTTATCGTATATGATCGGGTCTGACACCGGACTCAAAAGTACCCATTATGAACAGTATACCATGGGTTCATTTCTGAGCTATCAGCTTAGTGGTCAGACAAGCGGTTCCGACACCCAACTTGAGTTCGTAACAAATGACATTGCTGCGGCAGAAAACAATTCACATGCTGTAAGATAGATTGTAACTCGGACGTTACATTAAAGTTTTTGTCAGCCATTATTACATCACCTTTTTGTAGTTCACCAACTGTCACTTTATATTGCAATAAATTCAGAAAACCACATCTTTTGCAGATTTCTTTATCACCAATACATCCTGTGTACAGTTGGGATGCAAGCATAATTGCACCTTATGAATCCACACCAATCAATCCTTTTAAAGTGTTTGTGGATTTATAATTGGAGAAAGTTTGTGATTGCCGCACCATTGATGATGGGATTTGAACCTTTATTTCAGTCCAGTCGATCATGATCATCTTGCATGTAGGATAATCAGTTCGAAACTATGATGTCATATTTTTTATGATAACATCACGGCGGGAAAAAAAACATTTACACTTCCCAAACGGAAATACATGAGGTTAATCCAGGTGTAAAATATGCGATGTACTGATGTTAAACTAACATCAAACCTGGTTGAAAGGTCTTTATAAAATACACCAAGTCGTAGCTTCATCAATACCAGTAAAAACTCATCTTCAAGTGACAATTTGTAACAATCTTCTGGCATTGTATTACCCTTTTGATCACTACCATTAAAAAAGAAATGTTCAGCTTCATTTACTTCATCTAATTCAAAGAATTTCTGTCCAGAAATTCCAGTTTTGCGTACCTTAGTGCCATAATATAAAAGATTTCGACGGTTTTACCCAGGTGGTCACAGCGGTAAACCATAATCTCTTCGTGGGAAAATTGTAACATATAGTTCCCGGATCCGTTCGTCTGCATGTAATGACCGAAAAAGAAACACTCCTCGAAACGTCTATTCAAAAAGTGTATTCCTGTAAAATTAGCCTGCGGCTATCGAAAATGGGACGCAACACCGTACGCCTCTAAAACTGTCACTACAGAACAGATTACTTGGATAAAAGACGGAAAATTTGTCCAGCTAGCAAGCACCAAGCAAACAGTTAAATATGCGACTGACTTCCAACAAACAATTTTACGAATGACTAGAATAATTTTCAATATCTCAAATGCACGTACACAGTAACTGTGACGCAATAATGAAAGACATTGTCACGCAATTCAAACCCGTGTTCAAAGGTAGTGATGCAATATTTCATCAGGTCTTACGACCGATGGTGCAATATTTGGACATTTTCTCGCAATTTCCATGACGTAAGATGCCAGCTAGGTTAAGTAGACCATAACGGTTTTTATATGACGTTTGATTTGGTGAACAATTGGCTGGAACACCAGGTAAAATCAGGTTCAGCAATAGATCAAACATTTGACAACTCTCTAAGCCAGTGTGAAATTGAAGAAGACTTGAGTCTTTGTGATCTCTTAAATATTTGTAACCAAAGTTTATCACAGGGTTGTTTGTTTGAGTTGCCTTCTCCATACATTCTTGCTTGTCATCATTTTCCACAGAAGTTTTATGGTATGCTAGTTATGGTCTTTTGCTGGGCTGCTTCCATGGAAATGTTGTAGGAACAGGATCAGCAACGAGACACTTTTTAGAACGGTGTACCTTCATATCTTCTTCACTTAAATGTGAATATACTTTCCATCAGATGAAACAAAATTTGCACGCTTTGTGCTGGCTTCCCACATCTAAAAAATAAACAATCCAATCAAGTGACAATACAACTAATTACAGTGATCTGTGACAATACACCAGCAGAACACCTTCAGCAGCACAATGTTACAACAGTACCGGTACACTGTGATACGTATTAAATCATGCTTTATTTGAAGCTGGGTTAGGGTAGGCCCAACATATACCCAGCAATTTGATAAGCCTTTAGTTACATAATCTAAAATAGAATTTATACCTTTCTTGCTCATTTATTCCAGGGAATTGAAATAAGGATATTCCTGGCATAGATGCATTGTTGTTACAACCAAACACGAAACAGCTTTTCATGGTGTTTCACAGTGAAGATGTTTATGTTGCTGTACCTATAAAGATAATCTACAAGAATGTATGCGCTAAAAGTTATGGCTCCAGCAGGACTCTCCAGTAATCACAGTCGTTTTTATGAAATAAAGTGCTTGTTTGAACTATTTTGGTTTACAAAGGAAAATACACAATTTAGGATTGCAGGCTACCGGTGTGGTAGTTAATTAATATAATCTGAACTGAATCTCAACATAATCTAAATTTCTGACTTTGTAACCTACCGGTAGGCTACTGCACTCAAGTTTACATATGATCATAACTTACCCTGTTAGTAACGAATGCAAGATTATAGGTTTCATAGTCATTAAAACACACGTTTGTCCAGATGAAAACTACTTAGAAAACGTTGCAATGTTGTTACAACTTACAACACGCGCAAAAATGCAACAAGTTTCAAGCAAAATCAGTTGTGACTGCGCCGTCTCTAAGGACTGTGTGTAAATATAAATGCTGTATATATAAATATGTATATAATCCAGAAATTGATTGCAGCAGTTGCAAATAAAAGTGCTCAATGTTTAAAAGACAGAGCTAATGTAAACCATTATTTTTTCAACTACAAAAAGTTTGCGCTACCATTGGTTTCATGTACTGCAAGGTACAATCATCAGGCGCATACTAAAAAACACATCAGCAGAAAATTAAAAGCTATAGCCTACGTCAAAGGCAATTTTTTTATCAAGCAAAATTTAGAAAAAATTTAGAAATATTTTGAAGATGTTGCTAAGGAAAAGCGAACAATCATTCATTGTGACGTCTGAATAAGAAATTAAAAATAATTTTTTGAAAAAGAAAAGGGAGTAAAAAAAGAAAACTAAAGGCAATGGTTAAGAAAAATATGCGATATTATGGTAAATAGATTAAAGCGAATGCAAAAAGCTATAGGCATGTTCGATAGGAAGCAGCAATTGAGCGTAGGCTAATTGTGAAGATGGAAAAAAATATGAAAAGTGCATCACAAGCAATACATGCTTGTGACGCACTTTTCATATATATATATATAAAAACAATGAAAACTATTAATACTACAAAAAGTGCTCAATGCTAAGCAAAAAGGCAAAGCAGAGCAAATTAAATCAAATATAGTTATTACTATCTGAAGATGATGAACTGTTTTATTTTGATCAACGACGCACGAGTACAAAATAAATGACACGGCGAGAAGAACACAATAAACATAGCCAGGTCAGAGACTTTAAAGAACCGGCCTGCCACGCCCCGTGGAGGCGGGGAGCGGCGTGATTATGGGGTGGCGATGCACCCGGAAGGGAAGTCCACCAGCTTAGGTCGCGGGGGCCAGGCTGGGGAGTCTAGGTACCTGTGGAAGGAAAGTGTGGATCGAGAATTTTGTGCGACTCGTCCGCAAAAGTTAGAATGTTTCACCTAACGGATCATCAGAAGGTCTTATTCAAATAGAATCTGTTTGATTTCTATTTGAATAAGACCTTCTGATGATCCGTTAAGTGAAACAATTTGTAAAGGCTTCAGATAGTAATAACTATATTTGATTTATATATATATATATGTATATAACTGCAGACAGTGCACACCGTTTCGACCTTCCGGTCTCGTCAGTGCAGTGCTTCGACCTGGCTATGTTTGTTTGTACTCTCTCACCGTGTCAATCTTTTGTACCGTGAGCCACTGATGCGAATAAAACAGTTCAACACTTTACACTGGAATGGCCATGAAGGTATATACCTCCATGTGACATTTTCCTATTTGTGGTACGTAAGCACCAAAAATAGTACTACCGCCAACCTTGCCAAAGCGCTCAAACTGCAAGCAGTGAGCTTTGCGCAATGCGTAGCAAGGTGCCCCCAGTAAAGTGCTCAATCGGCGTAAGCCAATATATAAATATCGGCCGGGTAAAAGTCTATTGAAGCGGCGACACATACCCACAAATGGGATATAATCTTAAGATAAGCTGGATGTTGCACCTGAGAGCGGGCCGGGAGAGGGGGAGGAAGGTTGACTGTCAGCCCCACTACGGTTGCTGCTTGCTGAGCCAGGATACAAGTCGTCTTGCTTGACCTCTATGGTTGTAAACAAAAAGGTAAGAAAGTATCATGTCTTTTGAAGCACCATCAACATGGCAACCGGACATCCAAGCACATTAGGATGTCTCCAAAAATATTGATGCTACGTTCCAAGATCACATGACCAGCAGAGAGAACTTACTGTCCCTAGAGGATGGATGCGTCGAGTTGAAGAGCTGTGTGGGAGAGTAACCAATGACAGACTGGTACCGATGGTACAGTTCGATGCCCGACGTGTAAACGCACTGAGGGGCTGTGTCCGGGCAAGCAGGCTCGGATGTGCGGAAGAGTTGCTTCGGATCACCCGGTAGATGGATGGCTTCAGGTGGATCCATCTTTGTAATTCTGGAAGGCTGAAAGATATTTGTTAGCGCAGTGTCAACGAAGACACATCTTGTGTAACCTATGAGACGACAAAGACATTACTGGATGACTTTCTAAAAAAGCGACACGTCCGTTTATTACTTAGAGGGAAGAGATATTGTATTAACTTGCTTAAGCCGGACGTCGAACCAGATTCGTGTCATTGAAAAGAAAGTCTCTCACCCACGATGCCATGTTAATCCCCTAGTTAATTCCCAGCGCACACTTTTTTTGTTCATCGTTTGATACTGATCAACTTTCTCTGATCCTCTGATTTAGAGAGTATGGCTGCAGTGCTAACTTGTTTGAAAGTGTGATAATCACTAGCCAACAAAAATAAAAAAATCCTGGTGCTATTTCAACGGTTTTGGGGTGTTTTTAGGGAGCTGAATCCGATGATGACATTAGTTAGTTTTATCAAATTCGCTCTACTTTTTGAGATATTCATGTTTAATTTTACCAATACCGGATAATCGCATTAATATGGGCGTCTGGTAATGGTACTAATGGTAAATTTATAATATTGTGATGGAGTTGGTATAAAATTATTCCAGAAGGGGGATAAACCTCATTGCAATAAGAAAAGTATAAACTTTATTTTCATATCACTCGTCATTATCACATATCACTTGAGTAAGTTTCAAATCCCATGCTTTGTTGGGAGTAAAACAACAACAGACACTTTTCTGACTAATATGCCTTATAGCATGATGAGCCTCATAGCATGATGAGCCTTATAGCATGATGAGCCTTATAGCATGATGAGCCTTATAGCATGATGAGCCTTATAGCATGATGAGCCTTATAGCACGATGAGCCTCATAGCATGATGAGCCTTATAGCATGATGAGCCTTATAGCATGATGATCCTCATAGCATGATGAGCCTTATAGCATGATGACTTGATGAGCCTTATAGCATGATGAGCCTCATAGCATGATGAGCCTTATAGCATGATGAGAATCATAGCATGATGAGCCTTATAGCATGATGAGCCTCATAGCATGATGAGCCTTATAGCATGATGCAATAAGGCTCATCACCCACTACACACTACTACACAATTTCCTGACCACAGGAAATGAGTCTTGTTGGCTGAATGTGACCCAGGAACTACACCTTTCTTTCGCTTGTTGTATAGAATAATTGTTGTGCTTTCCTGCTTATATCTACACTACCGTTTGTAATTCTACTTCACTTTTGGAAATTTTCCCTGATTTCTACTATTTATGTACTGGAACACGTGACAGTATCTCAGCATAAGTTTTATGCTTTGGAAGCAATACTGCAAGAAGACAAAGTCGTATCAAATATGTCTTTAATTTCTGTATACCATGACAAGTAAAAAAATATAAAAAATGGTAATTTTTACCATTTTTCATCGTTCCCGAACCGAAAATTACAAAATATCTCAAAAACCAGAGCTAATTCGACAAAAATAAGTTAATTTTCTGATTTAGCAGCCCCAAATTAATCCCAAAATCGATAAAACATCTCCAGCACAAAAATTATGTTGACCAGTGTTACAAAGTAGTCTGGTTTACTTCACAATAGTCATGTAGGTTGGAGCAGCGCTTTTCAACACTTCATTCGTCATCCTATATTTTAGATATTGTCAGGCAGTGCAGGTACGGCAAGCCATAGTGAACAAACTATCTCAACTTTACATCAAAGCAATCAAACCGCGAGCATCCTGTACCGAAACGACTAAAGAAATGATCTCCTCCAGTGGTCTTGGTTTGGTGGAAGGCATCACTCCAACTTCATCCAGGTCCTGATGGGACTCCACGATAGGAAGGGAGGCGGACAATGGTCCATCTGTTCAAATTGAAAAAAACTTATTACCAATGAGCAAGGTTTGATCATGGCTCGAGAGAGCCTGATACAATATCATCCACAAAACATACATTGCATATGGTTCCTTAAGGACAGTGTCTTTTTTATTCCAAATCCTTTAAGGGTGAGCACAGATGACAATGCACGCAGTAAGTCCTCGACGGATCGGAATCCATGATGCTCAGCATCAAGCGACTTAAGATACTGTGTCCGGTATGCTTGGTTGAACTCCCTGGAGAGAAGAACACATGTCTACAGTCTACAGATGTTGCCAGTGATCTAAATCATTTTGTCCGCTAGTTTTTGAATTTATGCACTGTGCTATATTTTAAGGACAGTTTTTGGATATGTTCAATTGTTCAATCATGAATCACGGAATTAGAAGGATTGGAGTGTTTAAATCCGGCTTTACGAAAAAAGCCCAATTTTTGCATTCATAACTTCGGTTAACCAGTGGTTAATAATCCTTCAAAATTGTAAATAACTTGAAAAAAGCAAATCCAAGGATTCCGAAATTTGATTTTTTAAGTCTGACATCACGTCATACATGATACAGTGCTATGTGACGTCACAAAACAAAGTTCACGATTTCTGCAATATGGATGAAATCTTAAAACATGTAACAAAACCAGGCATTTTAATTTGTATCCATTCCTAATTTACATTTGGACTACAACGCAATTACAAATAACAGCTGGAACCACATACAAGCGTACATCCATCAAAGAGAATGTTTATTCTTCCACTATTAGCCCGTCTTCAAAATGCATCATAACATACGATACATGGCATTGACACCACAACAGAGCGCACAGTGCGCAACGCTAAGCAGAGCTAACTCAAATACATTGAATCACTATTTCACCATTCAGAACACTTTCCGACGATGCCGCAAAGGGTGAAACAGGCTGTAAAAGTTACTTTGATAATAGTGATGCTATCTACGTATAATGTATATGTATATCAATCAGTGTATGTAAGCACATGGATTGGTCAGAAGGCACCAACAGTTGGAATTGCACAACGTTTCAATATTTTGCGAACCAAGTTCTAGAGCTTTTGCTGTCTGGCAACATTTGTATATACATTAATGGTGCTGCTGCTTTTTGCTACAAAATGGCAATTTTAATTATGTATTGAACCAGCCTAATAGCTAAGGCGGTGTCATGCACTGATGTTGGTTTTAAGCTCTCTAAGGAATTCGTAGCGTAAAGAAGAATTAACACAGGCCAAAAAAATCTTTTAAAAATATAAATTATTTAAATATTATATAAAATAAAAACAATGAAAACTATTAATACTACAAAAAGTGCTCAATGCCAAGCAAAAAGGCAAAGCAGAGCGAATTAAATCAAATATAGTTATTACTATCTGAAGCCTTTACAAATTGTTTCACCTAACGGATCATCAGAAGGTCTTATTCAAATAGATTCTATTTGAATAAGACCTTCTGATGACCCGTTAGGTGAAACAATTTGTAAAGGCTTCAGATAGTAATAACTATATTTGATTTAAATATTATATATATATTTTAAACATTAAATCAAATATAGCTATTACTATCTGAATCTTTAACAGCCTGTTTAACCTTTAACGGATCATCAGAAGGTCTTATTAAAATATATAATATAATAATAGGTATTATTCAAATAGATACTATTTGAATAAGACCTTCTGATGATCCGTTAAAGATGAAACAGGCTGTTAAGGATTCAGATAGTAATAACTATATTTGATTTAATTCGCTCTGCTTTGTCTTTTTGCTTAGCATTGAGCACTTTTTGTAGTATTAATAGTTTTCATTGTTTTTATTTTAAACATTAAATATTATCAATACTACAAAAAGTGCTCATTGCTAAGCAAAAAAGCCAAGCAGAGCGAATTACATCAAATATAGTTATTACTGTCCAACTAAAACCTCTACAGCAGTGGTTCTCAACCTTTTTGTTTTGGCGGACCCCTTTTGGTACCTTCGAAGCGGTCGCGGACCCTTAAAAAATCTTTATCTGAAATTTTGGTATATTGCTTCTTCTATAATGGAATCAAATGTTTCATAAGTTTCGAAGCGACACACTTAGAAGAAGTTGCTGAACTCGCGACGCACTTATCACGATTGATGACATTGACGAAATTATGTTATGAGCTTTATGTTGTCACACAGCATCAAACATCAGTAATTTATATGTGGATTTGATGTTTTTCTATAAATTTTATCAAAAATCAATAGAATTTTGCGACCGTGACAAAGAATTTCTCACTTTTTTCATTTCTAATCAATTCATTATAATCTTTGTTATTACAAAACTGTGGTGACTGCTGTCAAACGTTTGCATTTCTAAGTTAAGCATTGATAATAGACAGAGGTCTCAAAAGAATTAAGTTGAACATAGCCTTATTAAAAAATTAATTCATTTATATGATATATTTTTAGTTAGGAAACCAAACCTTTGTGCAATGTCCTTTGAAAGTTCAAAGCAGCAAAAGGACATCGCACCAGTTCGTTGAAAAGCACAGTTTGAAAATCACGGTAATACACAAATAAAGCGCAATCAGCCAATTTTTAAATTTCGTAATTTATCCATCATGCTGCAAACTCGAAAACTTTCACGGACCCCCGGTTGAGAACCGCTGCTCTACAGCCTGTTTCACCCTAAAAGGGGGATCATTATAAGGATCTTCTGATGAAACGGGCTGTAAAGGTTTTAGAGAGTAATAACTATATTTGATGCATGAGGGAACCGGAAGGCCGAAACGGTGTGCATTGTGGACTGTCTGCAGTTATGGACGCTCTTAGTTTATGCCGATTGAGCACTTTACTAGAGGCACCTTGCAGTGCATTGTGCAAAGCTCACTGCTTGCAGTTTGAGCACTTTGGCAAGGTTGGCGGTAGTACTATTTTTGTAGCTTGGGTTCCACAAATGGGAAAACATCACATGGAGGTATATGTCTCCGTGGCCATACCAGTGTACCTACTGCACTGAGGAGGCTGGAAGGCCGAAGAAGTGTGCATTGTCTGCAGTTAAATGTAATATAAATTTATTTGATTTGATCTACCGATATGGTAAAAGTTTAATTTATTTATGGCTGAGCACTGAGCAGTGACACATTTTTAGATCAACGTTGAGTTTTTACAACACTTTATGATGTCATAGACTACTTTTTTATTACAATCAAGCTGTAACTGAAAGCGGTACTCTCGTTTGACTTCTGCAGATCTCTTTTTAGTATTCTTTCTGTGAATTACTGTGGGGAGAAACTGACAATACTTGAGGCTTTCGAAGGAGGAATAGGTCATAAATGTTGAGAACAACTGTAACTACAAGTTGGTCAAACGTATTCAGGAGCAAGTACCTCACTAATTCTCGGTTGAATGAATAATATTTTTTTAAATATATTCTGCTGTTTTTTCCTTGCATAAAAAGTTAATGCGGCACAGAGTTTTTGAACAACGAAAATGGGCCACGAAAAAAAGGTTGAGAACTACTGATCTAAAGCACAGCTGCAAGTGAAACCCGAGTTATCTTATTTTGAAAGTTAATTTTGTTTTGTCACTTGACAAAAATGTATGGAATAGTTGCAAATAGTATACATAAAAATGAAACATAGCTGGCGCGGCCGTTTTGTACAAAGCTGCTCGATATCCAATGAAATCGCAAGGTCTGACCTCAATAAAAAGTACACATTCCACAAGCAAAATGGTTGTTATAACCGAGGCGTTCGGCTCACCCGAGCGACATCGTCCCGCCATGTTTGAGCAGGATGTTCCGGGCCCGTCTCGCAACAAGGTAAATCGGCTTGATGTGGATGAGCAAACCGCCGTCAATGAGTTCAAGCTGCAACGAAGAAACTCGTTCAATTGTTGGGGAAAAGTGAGCATGGAGGCCAAGTTTACATTCTACTTCACCGAGCAACAAGGACGGCTGTTGGGTGGAACGGAATCAGTGGCAGCCTGCATTCCTTCATTGACTGGGACGACAACCCATTTATCGCCATGGCGCGTGGCGTATTGGAACTGGAACTGTTATCCTTATCCAGGAAACATCAGTTGCAAAAACCTTGCAATGAAATGAACCATGAAACGTTGGTAGTGAGAACAACCTTCACAAGCACGAAATATCGGTCTAACCTTGGCTATACCGGACAACGCTTTGTTAATGACGTCATCAATGGAAACGAATCCAAACTCGGTGGCGGTTACTTCCTCCTTGTATCTGTGCAAACGATTAGATGATAAACATCGAGGCATACTTAGCCTCGCTCGAAACTATGCACGGTGAAACTTTAAGCGCGTCACAACCACTTCTAGTTGCGTTTAGGAACTTTTACGGAGAGATGATTTCAAGTAAAAAACTAAAATAAAAAGATGATCACTAAAATATGAATGTTGCCTGAAACTCATAGTGGCTGCTTCTAGAAGTGTCATCAGTGGCGTACAAAAGGTTGGACGCAATTGAACCGAGTTGTTCTTGTCCGAAATAACAAGTTAACTCCAAGACGACCGAACAAACAAGTGATTGTTGGCCAACCTGTCCCGGTAGGCTTGGCGGAGTTCCTCCCACGTCACGCAATCCCCCCCAATGTCAAACAACAGTACGAGGAGTTGTGCAGCCAACAACCTGAGAGGTTTCCGTTCCGCAGGTTTCACCACAAGACCACCCTGAACATCATTGACCATCTGAAAAGCAAAGATTCACATAAGGCACCGGCGTCCAAACCAACCGACATACCACGCGCATATTGACAAGTCATGCCTAGCTACTTGTCGCGCCCTGATAACATAAATGTCACAATGAAAGATATTTTTGTTTCAAACAATTAAATACCTTGACAGCGTGACCTAACATTCTAATAACAGCCTCCAGAGAGGTGCAGTCGTATTCCTTCGGGACAAGTGGGAATCCATACTTTCTCAAGTAGAGAGATTGAAGACGTTGCAGTGGAACGCCAGTGTGCTGGCCAACCTCGTCAACGCTGCTCGGTTTTCGAATTATTCCAACTACTTGCGAAGTGAGGACTTTTAATCTCTCTTCGTCCGCCAAGTGAAGGAACTTATCCGCAAGTTCATCTTTGACCTGCACGTCAGACCGACCGTCATAATAATTGATCCTTTTACTCAACTCTAATACACAACAGACAAAAAGAGATGAAGTAAGCTGTATCCAGCAACGAGTCATGCCTCAGCTGGAAACAAACTTTGATCAAAATAAAATGATACATTGACATAATAAAGCAAAAGGACCATGATAGGTCACAACAACTAGGCTTGACTGAACGCACAAGACTAGAACAATTGAATTTGTGACATTTACTTAAACTCGTTGAAATATCACAGGACAGCGCAAACAGTTTTTGTGGGCCAGGTTATATCATAAAACAGAATAAAATGGTCATTTTGATTTGTGCAAGACAACGCACATGCACAAAAGCATGATGTCCATACAGATATTTTGTATTGGAGATATGGAGAGTACCGGTAGACTACTATACTGGTTATGCAGCTTTGCCACACAAGTGTGGCTTCATTTGTACATTCTTACCATAATAGAACTTTATAGATATGTCTTTATTAACGCAGTTACAACTTGTGTGATATACAATACACTGAACTTAAGCAATTTAGTGTGGTACTCTCTATTTCTTTGATGAATGTTAATCGCCCTACGCGTCCATTTGGATCATTGGCAAGTTTAAAGGAAGATTTTTAACAAAAAGTTTAGTTACGAAGTTTTGTATGGTGATGAAATTAACAACGTCATAATTGCAACGTCATAATTATAACCACATCAACTTAAAATCTGTTTTGAAACTTTCACAGGTACCGTAAAACCTCTATTTCACCGTCATGGCGCTCTATTTTTCAACTCTTGTTTAAATGTGGCGTTCTACTGTATTAGAGGTGACGTTCAATTGGAGGTTGGCGCTCTACTTTTCGACTAGCTGGTCAGAATTTTGAAATAAAGTTTATTAATGAAAAGAAAAAACACCAAACACATTTACCGGTGTATACAGGTAATTTTTAGTTTAAAATTCGTTTGTTTTTATTGGCAACACGGCAAAGTGGTGTTCTATTGGAGGTGGCGTTCAATTAGAGGGAGGCGCTCTATTTTTCAACCCTTCTTTAAAAGTGGCGTTCTATTAGAGGTGGCGTTCAAATAGAGGTGGCGCTCAAATAGAGGTTTTACGGTATTTCACTGTTTCGTGAGGTGAAGTGCATATACCAGGTATATTTCTACAATTAGTCATGTGAGAATGTATGCAAAAATCTTCTCCGGATCAATATTCTTGACGGCAAATGTGTTTATAGTAAGCGTAACCTCCAGTAATTAGCCTTTTCTCATCAGCCATTGAGTTGTCAAATAAAAATTTCGATACAATGTAAGTGGGCGAACCAATGAAGGACACTATAGGTCAAAGAGGATGGCACTCATTACGTACCTGCACTACATGAGGGATGGCTTCAAAAAGATCGATCAACTTGAAGAAACCATATCGAGCTAGTTTGCACTGGCGGCCAAAGTGGCGGTGGTAGGCCGGTACAAAGTCGGTAAAGCGCATCCGAAAACGAGGCTGGCACTTTAATATCTCGATGAGCTCGCGGGAGAATTGATTCGTCCGCATGATTTCGTCCGCACTACGCTCTGAGAGAAAAGTGAAACTATCACGAAAGAAACTTTTTAAAAGTTGATGTTGAAAAAGTTCCTTCGAGCAATGCATTTTGCCTCAGTCCTCATATCAAGTAGAGTGAATGTTAACTTGAAGCCAATAGTGAAGTTTGAAACAAAAAATCGTAATAAATTGCGAATCGGTATTAAATAAACCAGCTACAACATTCAAAACAGCTTAGGAAAAAATCATTATCAAGTGGAAGAGATCAACTTGGCGACAAATATGCGACCAGCACTCAACAGAACCGTTGTGTTGAAACACTTTCATTCAGTTGAGCCACGTGCGTTTTTTATACAAACCAAGAATTACATAGATCGGGATATTTTTAAGAGATGCGACATTTTCCCATCCAAAGCATGAAAGATTTAGTGAAATCTACCAAATAATAATAAGCCTCACCTCGTTTTGGGAGGGAGAGAATGATATTATCTCCTTCCCCGGACACGCCAATGTTTCCATCAGGAATGTCATCTAAAAGATCGGAAAGCAAGCACACTCCGTAGTCGTACACGCTCCAAGGACGAGACAGCGTCCTGCGACAAAAGATAACTTGAGGGGCAATGATTAACTTCTTGCAGGCGCAATGGCGCATGATTCACCAACAAAATTTGCTAAAAATTTCAACACTGATTGCTTCAAAATCAACAAATCATGTACGCTAATGCATAGCTTTTATAGTTACATCAATCTTAAAAGATCCAGCACTGCAGAAAACTTTAAAAGTAAGTTACTGCTAAGTTCAGTTTATTTTGTTCTGTTGGCGAATAAACTAAAACACAATAGTGAGGTGATATGGAGTGGTTGGTATAGTGAAGGTGGCATGGAGTGGGTGGTATAGTGAAGGTGGTATGGAGTGGTTGGTATAGTGAAGGTGGTATGGAGTGGTTGGTATAGTGAAGGTGGTATGGAGTGAGGTGGTATGGGCATGTTTTGAGAAGGGATGAAGATGGTGTTTTGAGAAGAGCGCTGGAGTTGCAGGTGGAGAGTCGTGGAAAACAAGAAAAACCCAAGAAAACGTGAAAAAGGCAAGTCGTGGAGGAAAGCAGCAAGGTGGGCTTGACAAGTGAGGACGCGTTAGACAGATCTATGCGGAAGCAGGGTGTGAAGGCAATTGCGACACTTGGAGGTGAATGAATGCGGCACTTGGAGGTGAATAAATGCGGCACTTGGAGGTAAATCCGGCCACACTTAGTAACGGGGACATCACCGGATTAAAACTGGACTACTATAAACACAAATAATTTGCACAACAAGGATGGCAGCGAATCAAAGGTCACCAAAGTCAGCTGCCACCCAAACATCTAAACAAAACACCAAAAATTTAAAACATTTAATAATAATACCGGTAGATCGGATAGATAATACATAATACCGTCTACCGATAGCATACTTAACATAATACATAACAGTGAAATAACAAAAACAAGGCAACATAGAGGCATAAAGACTATGTGCAAGAAGATAAGCAATGATACGTTTTAGGAGTGATTATTGTGTATACAAATTCTTTGAAAAATTATATTTAAATTTAAAAGTATTGTAAGTGTTAGCCAGAAAGAAACCACTCTATTGTCAGGACAACGCATTACAATCGATCTCTCTCGCGTCATTCGCTCAACTATGACACGTCACAATGCAAAGTGGAGACCTACTTGAGATACATGTCAGGTAGCTGGGCCACCAGGATAGCCTTATCAGGAGAAGTCTTCAATACTCTGATGATTTCCTGAGT
The DNA here is from genome assembly GCF_918807975.1 of Aplidium turbinatum. Taxonomy (NCBI): domain Eukaryota; kingdom Metazoa; phylum Chordata; class Ascidiacea; order Aplousobranchia; family Polyclinidae; genus Aplidium; species Aplidium turbinatum. The sequence continues at coordinate 1,661,411 of NC_137486.1, forward strand.
GAATCGTTTCACTTGAGCTCGGTGAGTTAAAGTAATTAAGCGACTATCACTCGGTCCCATCACCTGCAATACAAAAAAACCCTTGATCGTTGCCTCCTTGGTGCATGACGCATGTTTCATTGTGCATTGACTGAACAACGGAAAGTTTGAATGTCAACGTTTGATTTAAACTTTGAAAGTTTTACTCTCAAACAGCATTGTTTTTCATGTTCTTAAGTATTACTCACAATGGAATAGTTAAAACAATCTTACTTCAAAGGTTAATAGAATAAATGTTGCACCATCAACTGTTTATCAGTTTATAAAAAAAGGTAAAAAGGTAAACATGGTCCCAATACTTGATTTCAGATGTTGGGGATGAGAAGATAAGGTTCTCATTGTACTAAGCCTTTGGCACTAAGTAGAATAGGATAGGGTAGCTATATGCCCAGTTCATTTCTCTCGGCCGCCTTTCCTTTGAACAGGAACTACGCCCACCCACTTCATTATACCCTGGGTCGAGGGAAGCAGTGTTTTTAACGACCCGCTTAAGCTGGGAGTCGAACCAGGTTTGCATTATTGGAAAGCCAACGTCTTATCCGCTGCGCCATCCCACCGCGTTCGCGTATAAAGGGTACTGTAAAACAGCACAACTTCGTCTAAAATTTGTGAGTTAAAGTCCGACCACAATATGGTCTTCATGTTTTATTGGGTTTACTAATAGATGACATTTAACAATATTATCCATTTAGAACAACCCAAAAAACACGAAGACCATATTGCGGGCACTTTAACTCACAAATTTTAGGCAAAGTTGTCCACCCGGGCAAAGTTGTGCTGTTTTACGGTACCTCTAAATATTCATTGTCAGTGTTGCCAGATGTTTTAAATAAAAATAATACCTATTCTACGAAAGTCAGTTGAAAATCAAACAAAATCGTAGGAATCAACAAAATTACAACTAGAAACTTCCAAAATTTTCCTGCATCTGGAAAATAAAACTAACCCAGTTCCACAGGCAAAATCCGTGAAACTGGCAGCCTAGGCATTACTTTTTTGGCATTTAGGCATTACTTTTTTGAAAATGGGTCCCTAAAAATGCATTGTCAGCATTTTTAGGGACCCACTTTCAAAACAACTGTAACCCCACCAGTAATCTCAAAAAACTAACCCAGTTGATATTGGCAACCCTGACAGTGGGTATTTAGAGGTACCAGATTATAAGTAGATGAAAGAAAGTTATTCTGCAAAGACAACCTTAAACCAGCTACTGTGAATATGTGATATCTATACCACAAACGCAATACAAGCTTGTTCATGCCGCAATACGTACGTATATCTTCATTTTAAAACCGAGCATTTGATTCACAGCAAAAAAATGTTTTGGGTTGTGTCACCTTCAAGCAAGGTGTGTAGCAAACACGAGTGACGTGTCCAGGACATTATATTTGTGGTGTCTAGTTCAAAAGAATAAAGCCTGTTCTCTTCTTCATGTTTGTGATCATAAAATAGAACAAAATTGTGGATTTAACAAAGTTCCATTAACCTGTAAAAAAATAAAATAAAAAAATAACCTGTAACCTTGCGCGAAAAATAAAAATAAATAAATAACCTGTGCAACGTGCGGTAGAGCTGCCAAAACATCATTAAGACCACGAAATCCGGAAATGTGGAGAGGCTTCCCAAAATGCAGTTGGTACTTAGACTTCAAGTCATCGAACGGCATGCAACAACACCGGCACGTCTGCGGTAAAGAAAACTTAAGGCATTTTGTAATAGGAATAGTCGTGTGTTAAAAGCTCTAATCTAATAACAATACTTACAACACACAAGGAGAAAATTATTTGCCTATTTGATGCAGAATAGCTTGGCCACAAAGGGGCGTAGTTGCGAGAGTTAAATGTTTTACTGATTGCTTGGTATCAATCACACATTGTTTGGTATCAATCACACATAGCTTGGTATCAATCACACATAGCTTGGTATCAATCACACATAGCTTGGTATCAATCACACATAGCTTGGTATCAATCACACATTGTTTGGTATCAATCACACATAGCTTGGTATCAATCACACATAGCTTGGTATCAATCACACATAGCTTGGTATCAATCACACATAGCTTGGTATCAATCACACATAGCTTGTTATCAATCACACATAGCTTGGTATCAATCACACATAGCTTGGTATCAATCACACATAGCTTGGTATCAATCACACATAGCAATAAAAGTGAAACAATTTTCCAATAAAAATTCTTGAAACTGAAAGAATGGATGAAAAATTCCGTTGGTTTCTCAATGCGTTGAAAAGTTTTTAGGGGGTACTTTAAACCAGGGCCCAGAGCATTTGCATCCAATCCATTTGATTTTTGAACACAACTTCTACCATTTTACAAAAACAACACTACAGCCAACTCTAACCCAGATAATGTTTCAGCTATTTTCTCCATACTTTTGTCCTTTTTATAGTCACCTTATTTTTTCAAGGTGTCTTTAGGGGCTCTAGGCTATCTTATGAAAACGGCGAGTTTAAGATTGATCGTTTAGTTTAAGAACATTTGAGGAGTTTGTTGAGGTTCGCAGAGGAGAAAGTAAGCAAGCTCAAATAAAAATATTATTCGGCTTGGAGCAAGTGACGTTGTGGGAGCTCTGCCCCTAGAATATTGTGATATTTAATGAAACAAGGCGATTTATTAGTAAAAACGTATTAAAGCGATTATCGTGATGGAAGAGTTGATTGGTGGAATAAAACTTAAAAATTGCGAGTAAAAGATTGCACATAGCTCGTTGCAGGTTTTCGTCTCAACTATAGAACACATAGCTCGTCTGAACTGAACTTTTCTTTTCAAGCAACAAACAGCTCGCCATAAAATGTAGCAACGTAATTTACCAATTTAAGTGCCACAGCGAGTACGTAGGCCGCACGTCCCAACGCCTGGAGGAACAAATCAAACATGTCCCAAAAATAATTAGAGAAGGAAATAATACAACCAGAATCAAACCAAATCACGCTTGCAAAACTGATAATTACAAAAATATATTTAATAGCTCTGCAATTGAACAACACCTGCTGGATAATGAAGAATGTGCTTTGAACTTTAGACTCGAAATGTTTTCAGTTCTTGCTAAAGGTCGTTCTTCATTCCACTTTGTAGCACTGGAAGCAATCTTTATAAAAACTCTCAATCCAGTCTTATGCCGCCAAAAGGAATTCGTTTATGTCTCCAAGCTCTTTCGTTAATTTGAATTCTTCTGATTAGCCAAAATTCATATTATGTTTTTCTTCTACGATAAATACTTCACCACATTTCAGTTTATTTTATTTTGACGATAGCTCCTGAAGAGAGTCAGACGAAAACCTGCAGCTTCGAGCTATGTGCAACCTTCTACTCGCAATATTTTGATAGAGCACATAGTTCATACCTATACCTCAAGGATTAGACGAAATAATGTCTGAATATATTGTCATTTGCAGAAAATATCGCAAAAACAAAATGCCTTACCAGTCAATTAACCGGTATGATAGTTCCTGGGTAAATCCAGAATAAAAGTGTTTTTTTTGTATGAATAATTTCAATAATTAATCTCCAGGGTTGAGATGCGTCTTGTTTTTTATTATTGATTTACGTGTTTTACTATCCTGCAGCTTAACACAGAAAGCTACAATACAAGTAAAATCAAAATTATGGAGCAATTTGTCAACCGGCACTCATCCTGTTTAGTTTTGGTTGACGTCAGAAAGGGCACCTGACTGGAAACCTTATGCTCCCAAATTTTGAATGGTGCAGCAAAAACAAAAATAGCCCCTAGTTCCCAGCAGTGTTAAGTGTTTTTTTTCATCTTGCAATCGGAGTATTAACACTTTGATAGTTGATAAAGTAATATCCACCAATGAAAACTATTGAATTATGTTTAGCCTACATATGCTTGATAAAACGTTAATTTTTGTCATCACAACTTTTTATGATAAACGAAAGAACTTGAACATTGAAACAATTGAATAAAAACATTTGAAAAAACATTTTAGGCAGATGTGAAACCCAAGTACATGTCAATCTGCAATCGACTTCAGTCTTCAGTTGTGAAGGCTTATGCACGGCGTCTGAGCAATCTATTTTCGTAAACCACGGTTCAAGCTTATAAAACAAAAAAAAGAATGGAAACGATGTATAAAAAACAGAGATAGAAAACTATACTTTAGTTCGGAAAGCAGAAAGCACGTATGAAAAATATTATGAATGAGGAAAATGATAAGATAATATCATAATTTAGTGGAGGAGCCTGTGGAAAAAGTTACTCGAAAAGAAATGGTGGAAGCAATGGAGAAAATGACACAGCGTAAAGTGGCCGGTCCATCAGATGCGAATGCAGAGATGATAAAAGCAACTGGAAAGCTTGTGGAGATTGAAGTGATGATGCCATAAGAGTAGAAAGAAAGCATTGTTTTACCACTGTTAAAGGAAACAGGGGATGTGAGAAGTTGCAGTGCAAGGTAAACTTAATTCAAGTGTCGGGTATGAGAAGATAAGGTTCTCATTTCTTTCATGGCCTCTCTAACTCAGACTGGATGGAAGTAACGAAAGCACTAATCGCACAAAGGTAGGGTAACTAACTAATACAATAATCCTTTCAATGAAAGTACATATTGGCAACAAAAATCACTAAATATTAAAATATCTGCAACATGTGACGATTCTCCATTTGTAATTCACATAAATATACAAAGTTCACAAAAAACATAGATAAACTGATCAATTATCTAGCTGACTTTAGACGGAAACCTGACATTATGGCTATTACAGAAACAAAACTCACAATGTATCGAATATACAACATCGACATTGAAGAATACACATTCATTCACTCGGTTAGTTTAAAGGGACACTCCTGACGGAAATTATTTTTTTATCAAAGTATTCTTTTTGTATGTAAAAAGCAATAAATTTCATCAGGATTTTGAATATGGTAAAATTTTCACTCTAATCAATATTTTTGTGTGTCAAAACTTACAGTGATAAACGTGAGTAATGTAGCTTGTATTTTAGGGTCTGCTACTATTCGGTGAGTCCGATTCAGTGAGTTCCTAACCTCTAACCCCTAACCCTAACTCCTAACCCTAAAACGGCAATGATAATTAGGCTACGGTACCCAATAATTTAAAAAAAAAATTGAAAAAATCCCCCGTTAAGGGATCGGACTCACCGAAACGGGCCATTCCGGTATTTTAATGGGTGATTTTCAAGTCCTGTTTTTTTTTCGAGTCATTAGTTGAAGTTTTAAACTACTCAAATTACAACTACTCATTTATTTCTTGTAAGAATGACATTAAATTTTGTAGGCATATTTAATATATGAGAGGATTTTTGCTATTTCTGTGTAGTTTCACTTAAAGTTAAAAAACAATTGCAAATACATACATAAATTCAAAATTCATTTTATTTTACATGTGTGGAAGAAAATCTCTCATCATTATTCATTGTATGGGTAAGGGATGGTGACAATGCCAGCAAAAAGTGGGGAATAATATAAATTCTCACTGGAGATTTATTAAAACTTCTGTTGGTGATAAAAAATTTTTAAAAAATGGAAAAACTTTTGGGTTTTTTTGACATTTTTTTTTCAAAGAAAAACGTTTTTCATCTATTTAAGTGACATATTTTGATTGCAACTTTCATACTCTTTCCAAAGATTATATAATATGTTTTCTATCAAATATAGTTATAATTACTATCTAAAACCTCTACAGTCTGTTTCACTCTTAAAAGGGAGATCATCAGAAGGTCCCGAAAAATATGCAAAAGCAATAAATCGGTAATAACCTAATTTTAGTAAAAAAATGTCGAGCTGGTATCAAAATTTCTAAATTTTGTGCCAACGTTAAGCTTAGTTGAAGCAAACTAGGTCAACCCATGCAAACCACCAGTGTGAATAACCGGTCTATTTTTCACTGGTGGCTCATCTAATTTTTAATAGGCTTTGGTTTTGACGTAGCTATATTGGGACTACTTGCTTTAATTTGAATGAAGCTGTTCACCAGGCATTTAGTTATCTTGTGATAGTTTAGCTTCATTTACACCAGTAGAACACATCATGTTATTTAACAAACAAAAAATTGACTTTTCAATAAGATCTGATTTTGGTGAGCTAATTATTGCTTTTATGTTAACAATTTCATGTATACTTTTCATCGAGGTCAGGCCAAGAGTTTACTGAAGTAGGTCGGCCAGTCCTGATCTACAGTGCCCCACGATCTTGACTGCTTCGGGTTAATCGTCGTTAATCCTCAGCATTACTAGTTCCGCCACGTAGAGGCGATAGTGTGAGACTTGGGGAACCGACAATACCAACATCAACATACACCTAATACATACAGCAAAAGACCGAGAATCTTGGAAACGTTTTATACAAGAAGCTTGGAATGAAGTACGACAATGAAAGAAGAAGTTAACAAGGTTTTCACAAAGTTTTGATTCATTTTGACAGAAAAATCTTTGTCTTTCATTTAGAAATCGTAGCAGTAGAGTTTTGTTATGCGTTTGAAAAAATATGAAAATGCAGGAGAATGTTATAACGCAGAAAAAGTCGTGAAGCGCAAATTGAGCAAGCTTGCATAAGTGCCTGATCAAGACATATGAACTATAGTTTTAATCACAAAACGCTGTTTGACAGCGAGTTCAAGCCAAATGCTATTTTGACAGCGAGTCCAAACCTAATCGGTCTTTGAAAACAATAGTGTAACTCAGGGGTGGGCAAACTACGGCCCGCGGGCCGCATGCGGCCCGCTAGACCATTTTATGCGGCCCGCCGGCACTTACATGACAATGCCGGCACTTTACATGACTTACACATTACATGACAAAATATTATTCCCTTTACAAGTGTTTTTTTTTTCTCTTCACTTTCAGTGCGTGCCAACATAGTTGATGAAGAGTGGAGGTTGGACTTTGGGTTTGCCATTGATATCATAGAAAAGTTGAACGAATTGAATGTAAAACTTCAGGGCAATGGACAATGGTTTATTTGCACGCCAGATGTACGTCCTCCACGTTATATCATTCCAAATGAAGCTTTCATTGTTCCTCAGACAAGCTGGTAACAACAGGTTTTGTCACTTTCCTTTGCTGAAAGAAGCAAACATTTCTGGTGAACTTGCAGCAAAGTATAAAGTTCAGTTGGATACCTTGGCTATCGAATTCGGCAGTAGGTTCCAAGACTTAAAGAACCTGGAACAGCAGTTTAATATGCTCAGCTCTCCATTCACTACATAAGTTTATTCGGCTCCCGAGGATTTACAGCTGGAACTGCTGGACTTGCAAGCCAAATAATGACTTGAAAGAGAAGTTTAAGTCAGATTCACTGCCTGACTTTTACAAGTCATTACTATTTTTACGACGACGACGACAAGTCATTATCTGACGATTTGTTTCCAAACTTAAAAAACTTTGCTGCTAACTTTTTGGATCCACATACATATGCGAACAATCATTTTCTTGTTTAAAAATAAACAAGTCGAAGAACAGGTCTTTGCGGACAAACACCAACTTGCATGATGTTATGAAGATATCTACCAGCAAACTTGCTCCCAATTTGCAGAAGATTGTGAAAAACTGTGAACAGTTGCACAAGTCTCATTAACTTTTGTGATGATGATTGCATAGCTTTAAACGTAACTGAGTGTAAAATACAAAAATTGTGTTTAATATGAATATGCGTTTATTTACACACCGGGTAAATTTTCCTACTTTGTAGGCCTAATGAGAGTGTGCGGTCCCCAGGCTGCAACATTTTTCAAATGTGGCCCTCAGTACAAAAAGTTTGCCCACCCCTGGTGTAACTGACCTCTTGTGTTGTTCCTAAAGCAAGAAAGACCGAAATTAACCGTGGGAAGCCAGACCATGGACTTCTAAATAGTAGCACCTGGACTGGACACGCAGTGACCAACATGAGGCCAAACAGTCGGTACAACGGTTGGCCAACAGTGGGCCAACAGCCAAGTAACTAACCCTGTTGGCCCACTGTTGGCAAACTGTTGTACCAACTGTTTGGCCACATGTTGGCCACTGCGTGTCCAGTCCAGGTGCTACTATTTAGAAGTCCATGGCCAGACTTACGCTTTGAGATTACGAAACATTTCTGATTAGTAAGATTTCCCTGCAGATGTGTCCATTAAGATTTAAAAGCAACCAATGAATTAGTGGCAGCTTCATCTTTATTGGCAGCTTCAACTGTTCAACTTTAGTGGCAGCTTCAACTGTCAATCAGAGTTTGAAACTAAAATTCATGAGGCACTCCAAATAAAGCAGCACAACCCCAGGCTCAACAAACAATTATTCGCTAAAGGGGCATCTTTTTTGTTGAATTTGTATTAGCTTACGTTTATTTTATGTTATGTTGTCCGCTCACTATCTTGTCTCATGACCACACTCCCGCATAATTATGACAGATTGCTACCACCTTTTGTGTTTGTTCGTCAGTTGTTGCTTGTACGCAGGTCAGTGCAGTTTTATTGAATTTCAGTCATTTATTATTAACATTTCACGAATAATTTTGTTTTGTTTAGATGAATTAAGATATTTTCCTGAAGAGGACAGAAAGTTTTGCCGAAAACGTTTGAAATTATGTATCTGTTTCATTTCTGTATTAATTTTGAATTATGCAATTCAATGTTATTAAGTTGTTATCGATTGTCTGTCTATGGTTTTTAAAAAGTACCTCTCTACCAAAGCTATACTCATCTTTATTTTGTTATGGAAAAAATTGAAATTGCTCCCGTGGCAACTGAAAATACTACAGCATTAAAAAAACATTTAGTTTTAGTGAGAAATAACCAGGTCTCATCTCCATTATGTTAAGTGCAAAAAACAATTTTATATTTTTGTTTGTTAAAAAAATAAACATTGAAATTGCAACCGTGACAGATCAAATTACACTGAATACCGAATTCAATTAATTTTAGTACGAAACAATCAAATCTTGCGTCATTCGGGGTTTGTGTCATTCATGCATTGCGGCATTCAGGTCTTGCGTCATTCGGGCCTTGCGTCATTCGTGCCTTGTGTCATTCGTGCCTTGCGGCCGAGGGATCGCGTCGTTCGGAAGGCAGCGTAAAGTCGTGGAGAAAGGAAACTTTTGTTGAAAGTGTTGGAGTTGTGTGTTAGGGTGGAGTGAAAACAATTTTTTTTTCAAATCAAAAAGTCAGATTAACCAAAAGTGGCGTATGGACCAAAAACCAACTTCTGAGAAGGTTTTGGGTTTGTCCCACCTACACCCAGGTGGCCCATAATTTTTAAAGGTCATCCGAGGGTCAAATTTCATGAAAATCCCATAACTTGGAAACTGGTTAAGCTAGAATGTTGGTTTTTGGCTTAAAATTTCCAGAAGGTCCATGTTTATATAATATATGCTCTAATGCAACTTTTGTCTCTATTTTAACTACATAAGCTGATAATAATAAAAAATGACGTTTTAGTTTGAAAGCTATATAACGTGAAGAAGTGAAAATGCTATATTTGAACTATTTGCACTAATAGTTACCGTATGTGTGAAGGGGGTAATGTGCCTTGATTTTGACATATTTCAATGGCATAATTTTGAGACTATCAGAAAATGGACATTCGTTTGCTATGCATATTATTGTAACACAAGGTAAGTACATTTGAAAAATATCGTTCATAATCATTTGGTTGCCATGGTAACCAACGGGGGGGGGGGGGGGCCTAGTAACAAAAAACAATAACAAGCTTAACTCAAAAACCAATTAAGCTACAGGCACCAAACTTGCAGAATATGTTCTAATGTTAATTGCGCACAAAACTATGTTTTTGTATTTAATTTAGGTTGCCATGGCAACTTAACAACAGCTAATCAAATTATTTTTAGCAATATTTCCATTTTGCCTAAATAATATAAAAAACGCTCTCATGATTTTGTAGATATAGTTGTTCTTAAAATATATTCCAAATTTCACACCAATGTGATGTTTGGTCATGGAGTTATACTTGTTCCCGTGGGGCCACATGCACCAAAACACTAATTGGAGATATTGCCCTCCAAAGTTTACAATTCAAAATAGCCAAAAAGTTAACACTTTTGAGAAACTATGTGAATTATATACGACTGGAAATACATAACAAGTGAACATGCAGTCAGCTTTTCTGTATAAACACATTCAGTGCATTATGGGAAATTTTATTAAACTTTATTCTTTTTGAAAGGGGATAAATAACGATAAAACAACATGCAAAATTAGCAATAAAATGCTAACCAAACGCCATGAATCGGTTGTCAAAAATAAGAGTGGCCTTCGTAAAAATTGAATTTCAATGTCTTATACGCCACATATTCCAAGTTTTATGGGTATATTTTATAGAAGAAGACTTAACGTATCCAAAACCAACAAAAACAGAAAAAAAAAATATTTTTTTTGAATATTTGAGCACATTACCCCCTTAAGGCATAATAGGTACAAACTGACTAAGTACTGCTTAAAATACTTTCTAAGTAGTTAGTACAAAACAAAGGATATGCAAGCAACAATCATGGATATGTGACAAAAAACTCAATCCAAAAAATAAGTAGCAAAGACTCATATGCAATAATGTTACAATGCTATTTGACATTATCTTTAGTTTCCATGAAATTTATAAGAAACTACTTACAATCAGGGTCGCATTATAAAAATTATCTTGTGGTGAAAAAATATTAAAAACCTTCAACCTGAAAACATCAGGATTATCAAAGTCAGAAAAAATATATTTCGACTCTGATCCATTGCAAATTTGGGCAAGGTTGACTGGGCTTTGGTAAAGACCCTTGCCAACCTTAATCCACCACTGTTTGCAATGAGTGTTACAGAAACCATGACATCAACTCATTTATAATTACACGTATCCAATAACAATACACAGCCAGGGGCTCCGAAAGGGGAGAAGTCGGGCAACTTTCCCCCTAGCACAACAATGTAAAGAAAAAACGAGTAGTTTTTCGTTTTTTCCACGTTTGAGGGGGCCCATTTTTGCCACTAAAATGATAGTGTACCAACTTAAAAAAAACAAATTTTTGAATGAAATAGGCAGTTCCAAGCATTTTTCGATCATAGTATATGTAACTTCAAATGTATCTCATCAAGAACGAATCATTCTCGCATTAAGGTAGGCGATGTTAAACTGCTTCAAGACGTAAAATTTGATGCTGTTAAGCCTACTGATTTCTGCATTATCAATTTTCTATTGTTTTAACTTGAAAACTGGTGCTGCTGCGTTTGGCTAAGCGTGTGGCCTACTATTTTTGCTTGACCAACAGAACCTTGACTTCAAAAACTGCGTTGGCCAGGCGTAAGTTCGCCCTGTTAGCTCAGTGGTTACGCGCCCGGCTCAAGATCACGCAGCGCTGCTTTCACTCCCGGGGTCATATCATTTTTGGAGTAATTGATCTACTGTAGCTTGTGTCATTTTCCGGAATGGCCCGTTTCGGTGAGTCTGATTCGGTGAGTCCGATTCGGTGAGTCCGATCCCTCAACGGGGGATTTTTTCAATTTTTTTTTTAATTATCGGGTACCATAGCCTAATTATCATTGCCGTTTTAGGGTTAGGAGTTTGGGGTTAGAGTTAGGGGTTAGGAACTCACCGAATCGGACTCACCGAATAGTAGCAGACCCTCATTTTCAAGTGTAACCAGGCCAGACAGGAAATTCAAAATAAAGCTGCCTCCTTCAAGAAGCCTACTTAAGCAGTTTCAAATCCATGCTTCTCTGCATTTTGTGGATTACAATTCTACATTACAAGCTACAGTAGATCAATTACTCCAAAAATGATATGAGCCCCTGGCTGTGTATTGCTATTGGATACGTGTAATTATAAATGAGTTGATGTCATGGTTTCTGTAACACTCATTGCAAACAGTGGTGGATTAAGGTTGGCAAGGGTCTTCTTTACCAAAGCCCAGTCAGCCTTGCCCAAATTTGCAATGGATTAGAGTCGAAATATATTTTTTTCTGACTTTGATAATCCTGATGTTTTCAGGTTGAAGGTTTTTAATAATTTTTCACCACAAGATAATTTTTATAATGCGACCCTGATTGTAAGTAGTTTCTTATAAATTTCATGGAAACCAAAGATAATGTCAAATGACATTGTAACATTATTGCATATGAGTCTTTGCTACTTATTTTTTGGATTGAGTTTTTTTGTCACATATCCATGATTGTTGTTTGCATATCCTTTGTTTTGTACTAACTACATAGAAAGTATTTTAAGCAATACTTAGTCAGTTTGTACCTATTATGCCTTAACACATACGTAACTATTGGTGCAAATAGTTCAAATATAGCATTTTCACTTCTTCACGTTATATAACTTTCAAACTAAAACGTCATTTTTTATTATTATCAGCTTCTTCTTCTTCTTCAATTGCCTTGCCTGAACCAGGCATCGACGGCCTCAGATGAATAATTAGACCAAATGTTCCTATTATATGTTGCATGGATAATTGTTTCTGTTTTGTCGTTAAATTGTTCCAGATGTGTTTGTCTTTGTTTGCCAGGTGCCCGCTTTCCAAAAATTTTACCAGTTAAAGAGAGATGCTCCAGTTTTTGGTTTCTTATCAGCTTATGTAGTTAAAATAGAGACAAAAGTTGCATTAGAGCATATATTATATAAACATGGACCTTCTGGAAATTTTAAGCCAAAAACCAACATTCTAGCTTAACCAGTTTCCAAGTTATGGGATTTTTATGAAATTTGACCCTCGGATGACCTTTAAAAATTATGGGCCACCTGGGTGTAGGTGGCACAAACCCAAAACCTTCTCAGAAGTTGGTTTTTGGTCCATACGCCACTTTTGGTTAATCTGATTTTTTGATTTGAAAAAAAAATTTTTTTTTCACTCCACCCTATTGTGTGTGGCCTGCAATATTGTACGGCAGCGAGACATGGATGCTAAGATGAGAGTGAACTTACAATTCTGAGAAGAGCAGAAAGGGTAATGGTGAAAGCAACGTGTGGGAAAACCGAGAAGAAAAAGACTGATGAACTGATGGACATGCTAGAAATGAAAGAGATCATAGACAAATTTGGTCAAATGGAGTAAGATGATTTATAGTATTTATGGTAAGACTTTCATAAAGAACATGAAATAAACAGAAGAATGAGGTGGGCAAGGTTGTACTGAAGGAAGAAGGTATGTAGGTGCTGCAAGGAAAGAAATGGCCACTTCACCAGCGGGGACATGATGACTCGTTCATCCTTCTCCAAAAGACCCACTGCAGACTGCACTTACACAGACAGGCTAGCTCAGGGTGGCCCAGACTTCGACATACAGGCCACGAGTAAGTTTTAAGCGGCCCGGATTGTTAAACAGCTGACAGCAAAATCAGTTGAGATTGTTAATACAGGGTGGCTCAGCGAAGTGTGGACAAATAAAAGTTATTTTTTCTCAAATATATAGTGGCCAATCAAACAACTTATATCAAATAAAAGAGAAATGCATTGTCTTCAATTACATCCAAAAATTATTCAACATATCCACCTTTCTACTTAATAACCTGGCGGAGACAAGGGATCACACGTGGCATGCACAATTTCAGCGTCAATTTCTGCCCAAGACGTAGTCAGTTTTTGCTTCAGAACCTCAACATTTGAGTGAGAGGTTGTTCTATCCAGCTGAAGTATAATTTCTTCATTTCCAGTGACTTTCGCTACCAAGAATCATCCTTTAACATCTTCAGATAAACATGTTGATTGATTTTGACACTACCCTAGATGAAAATCAAAGGGGTTTTGAGACTTGTGAACGTAACCCTTGCCCACACCATTATCGAAGCTAGTTTTTGCCTCCTGAATAAAGTTCGACGTTCAACAGGCACAGAATCTTTAGATTTAATCCAAATCCGATCATTTTGATTGTTGCGTATGGCTTGAACGGCGAATAATTTCTTATCAGTCCAGAGAACTTGTGGCTGCGTGCCATCAAGGAGCTTATTCAGAAGAATCTTCGATCTTTCAAACCTTTTCTTCTTTGTGGCACCAGAAAGAAACTGTCGTTGGGATAATTTTGTAGGGCTTGACGCTAGATCCCTTACCACCACCCTCTGGACAGTTGAACGGCTAACATGTGCCTATTTAGCAAGTTTTCTGCTGCTGCTTCTTCAAGGATTCCGCTGCAACTTTTCTCTAATGTTCTTAATCAGTTTTCTGGTTAATACGGACCTCTATGGGGTGCTCCTAACTTTTGGTAACCAGCTACCAGTCTCTCTCAACCTTTTTACTGTCTTGTATACACCAGAACGACTTACAACTCCTTTCAAAACCTTGAAAATCTTAGCAGGTGTGAACCCCTTATGACAGTGCGTAGTCTTCGTCATGGGTATAACTGTAATTTTCCAGAAAATTTATAGAACATCAGTACTTTAGGATGATTGCACCATAAATTCTGTAATAAATACTAAAAAATTGGTAGTCTGGAAATGTGTTTAAATTTAATGTGAAATTTTGTTCACACTTTGCTAGGCCACCCTGTAGTTTACATCACTGGGTCGATACCTGATCGATTGTCATTTATCGATGCACAAGTGAAACGGTGACTTATGCTTGGATTGGCTCACCCAGACCCAAGGAAAAATATGAAGTCAAAACTAGACGCAGTGCATAATGGATTCAAGAGTCTTCAACAACTCGTGTTCATACAAAGAGAACTTAAAACGTTTTCACAATCTCACCTTTAATAAATCAATCAGCTCTTTAGTGAACAACAACAGAGCGGAAGTGCCCAAGCGTGACGACGATGAAGACTCACTGACTGTGTCGGAACCTGGAGTGTACATTGTATAGACAACTTAACGTATACACACAGTAAATCATGAATTAGAAATTACATGGTGACTTCACCATCACCACGAAACTAGAACTTCTGTCTGAGGTACAGTAGATGGTCGCATGGATCAATGGTGCGTTACCTGAGTCTGCGTGGGGTTGTGACCAAACAATCATCTTCGAGCGGCCATCCACGATGTGAACACCCGGCACGTAGCTGATCTCGTGCTCCAAGTAGACACCGCCCTGTCCTTTCTAAACAATGCGGATTAAATCAATGAATTAGTGCAAGTCGATGTCACTTATATTGATGACTTTGTGAACATTTTGTAAAATTAATTGACTGTTATGAGACCAGAAGCTAACGTGTCACCTTGGGGTAAGGAAAGGCACCAAACTCAGCTTCGTAGCAACATTCAAATCTGTGGAAACATAATATTAAATGTTGGTCATCGTCGTCATCCGTGCACGACACAAACAAACATTATTTCAAAACAAATCATCTCGGTCGTTCGTGAAAGCAAAAAAGGAATGTGATGGAAGTCTCACCCCTGCAACTGCAGAACGCCATCGTGCGAGTGCAACAGAGCGTGAAGTTTGGCGGAAAATTCTCGAAGGCACATTTCAATCTTTGTGTCAGTACGACGAAAGCTGCAATGAACGCCATGTTGAATGCTTCACATATTTTTAACTCGAGAAAATGCAACTCATGATCACAATAAACGAAAGAATGAAGTTCTTACAAGAAGAATGAAGCCGTTGCACTCACCTGGTTGGTCGATAGTGTTTTTGGCAAACACCCGGCGTTTCAACATCACTAAAAACACAAAAACATTTTTTGCAAAAAGTAGGCTACCCAGTACGGCATCCGGCCGTTGAAAAGTAGGCTACCCAGTACGGCATCCGGCCGTTGAAAAACAGAGGTTTATGATGAACAATACAGATCAACAACAAAAATTTGGCCCAAAAAGTTAAGAGTTATTTTAGAATATTCCAAAATTTTCACTTATTTTTTCGAATTGGCTCTAGTTTTCGAGATATTTGACAATGAAAGTATTTTCGAAATCGCTACCTAAAAGCTTTTAACTAGCTACTGTCTACCCAAATTGTAGTAGCCTATAAAAGCTTTTAATTAGTAAAATCACTTATTTTTAGCACAGTTTATCATTACGACATCATCTATCGTTTATCCAGTAGCTCATGCAACTGGTACAGTATTTCTCGGTAGTGGAGTGTAGCAAGAACTCAGTGATACATACGTGTTTCGCCCATGAGGCTGGGCTCCCCCCCCCTTTTTTTTTGTCAAGAGATGGTGACATGGAACCCCGGGTAGTCACTCGGAGACAAGGGGCGGCATCAGTTATGGTGTGGGCCGCAGTCAACATATTAGGAAGGAGTCCATTGATTTTTGAGGACCAAGGAGTGAATTTGAACCAAGAAAACTACCGAAATGATATTCTTGAGGGTTCATTGTTGCCTTGGGCAAAGAAACACTTCAAAAATGTAATTGGTCATTCCAACAAGATTCTGCCCCTTCACATGATTTTTTTTTGTTGGCTAGTGTCATTAGTGCCAATGATCCTTGCATTAATTTAATTGCAACCGAGACCCCAGATGGCTTTGAAAATGAAACACATACAGAAAAAAGTGAAGAGCGAACCTGATTCATCTTAAGACTTAGATTGACATAAATTTCTGCAGGACAAAGGTTAGGAATTTCTCTACATAAAACTAACAATAGACAGATAAAACCAAGCAACCACACAGTTTTATCTGTCTATGGTTGAAGAAAGTCACCTCTTTACCAAAATTGTGTGTTTAAAACTAACAATTACATAGCCAAACATTGCGAAATAACTTGGCATCACTTGGAAAACCAAAAAGGAATACTTAGAATCTGTTTAATTGGTGTTACCCACTGATTTGCTATAACATAACAATGCGATATACCTTTTAATGAAAACAAACAAGCCTTCCGCGCACTCGGTAACAGCAACAAAATCGTCCACTTCTTTTAAGTCTTCCAGAGAAAGTTGTTTGCGATAACTGCTCACAAAAACGTAATGCAATGAACCCGGACAAACTTTAAAAAACAATTCAATCTCAAATCAAGAACAATTGTGTGATTTTTCTAAACAAAGAAGAAAATTTAAATAAAAATAATTTCAAACAAATTAGTTTTGCTAGTTGTCTTCATTAACAGTGGTTCTTGAATTGGGGTGCATAAAGAGAGAGCACAAAATTGACAATTGCTAACTTTTTGTGTAAGTGATAGTGCATTTATGGGTGTTGTTGCTACGCCAAATTTAATTGAGCTTTCACGATCTTAGAAAAACGCATTTTAACTTTGGTGGGTTACTGAAGTTACCTCAAGACAAAGAGCGTATTCGTTTATCCAACAGAGACATATTGAAGTTAAAAGTACTTGAAAAGTGAGTAAAAACATGCGAAGCAAAAAAACAAGTTTGCAAAAAAACAAGTTTGCAATTTTTGAAAAACAGTGGCCTTTGGTAAAGAAATGTGTCGATGTATTGATCACATACTGTACTGCAGGTGTTTGATAATAATTTATCTTTGATTTGTTAATTGGCACGGAGAATTCATCACAGATTTATCAATGAAATGTGCATTGTGTAGTCTAACTCCAAACAACCTCAAAATCACGTATGTGCTTTCTAACAAACACACGTGAATTAACAGAGATGGTTCGTACTGAAAAAGAGTTTTATTTAAATTCGTGAGAAGGCAAGCGTGGCATTTGATGTTTATCGACGCAAGGGTGCAACTAAACAAATTAAAAAACACCGTTCGAGATGTTTTCTGGGTAGCCTTCACCTCGGTTTAAGAAATTCTTCGACCAAAAGCCGCACTTTGACATATAATCTCCAATTCTCCATTATAGCCTACACAGTTGCAGAACCAAGTTGTAACTGAAAAGTCAAGCTCTTGACAAACGCAGAGTGGTTGAGGACCTACTTGCGCATGTATAGAGAAGCTAGCTTGTTGATGTGGACACCATCTCGTCCGTACTCTTGGAGGAGGAAGAAAAGCTCGTTTCTGAGAACAAATAAGATAATGAGAACAGTAATGTAAAAAGTAAAACATCCATGGAGCGGTTTCTAAGGAAAAGTGTAAAAAATAGAGCGCATGAGATGAACTTATGTTCACAAAGCATGAATTGTAGAGAATGCCACAATCCGATATAACGAACCTTGGGCCATTCTGTAAACTTAATCCCAATGAGCGCTTTCAAACTTCTTGCTGAAAGTGAGATAAGATAAACTTTTTTTTATTACGCTCCGTCATCTAGTCTCAAAAACATCTTGAAAATTTAAATATTATTTCTTTCATGCTTTGGTTGCTGTGCGGACGGATATAGTTCATTTTACTTTTGTAATTTGTTTTCACACTAACGTTAATCACATTTCCAAGTTTCAAAATAATAAATATTACTACAACTTTGAATATCCGTAAATTTTCTGATGGTGTCTCGTGATGTACCTCAGTTGCGCTGGGGGTGATGGCTGCTGTGTGATGGTAACCAAAACCCGCTTTCCTCCCATCTTCCTCCGGTGGAGCTGAAGAAGAACACGAAGAGCAGCATTGACGTTAGGAACGGTCACGTCACACATAACCGTGAAACGATTGTGAGGCCGAACCTGCAGCTTCCAGACCTATAAAAAACAGCGATTAGAGACGCCGCATGGCGGGCATCCTATTTCACAGAGCAAGTTTCAAAGGTGGCATCAAACCTGTTGGTGTTAATAAATCCTCACCGTACGGGTGAGTGGATGGCACACAGTTGGACAGAGTACGTTCTGTTATGTCTGAATATGTTATTGAGTATTTGGTGGTATAACTGACGTTGTAAGAAGTGCCATGTAAACACATTCGTGCTGTAGCACATGAACAACGTTATGCTACCGTGCTCAACCACGGTCTATAGCCTTATAGGTCATTCCTTATGAGGTAAAACTAAAGGAAGAGTAAAGATACCGCACAGGTCTTTAGGCTGTTAAATTTTTGGATGGACAATTTACACCTTAAATGAAATCACAAAAAGGTAAATTTATGCAGCTAGTAGTCTGATATCAGATCAAGCAGAAAATATTATCACAAACAGACTGTAACCTGTGTTAAGCCAGCGATATATCTAAAAACATTCCCTTAGTTAATATTTTTAGGTTGAAAAACGAACACAAGAAGCCCCCACTTATACATAAACAATAAATTTGACCGTTTAATAAAACTTTATTAAAGATTGATGTGACTCCGGACGACTTCAATCAAACAAGAGAAGGGTCATTCCATTATAATTCAATCAATTTCAAGAAAATTGAAAACCATTACCTCTCACATTTTTTATTTTTGAATATTTTAAAGATAGAGAAATGATTACGGATTTATCTTTAAACTTTGTCTTTATTTTATTTTTGAGTAATCACTAGGACAAGTTTTTATTGCATTAAAATCGTGAGAAATTTGCAGTTAATTTTAACAAAAGTTGCAGTAAAAAGTTGCATTTATGCACAAGTATTTTAAAATTGTTAGGGTATGAGATACTCGAAAGGTTCTGTTGTATAATCCAACAACTTAAGACTTTCTTTTCTGTACGCTATCGATCATGTATACATTTTGATGTTCTTGAGATTTGACACCTAGATCACAGCATTTCGCTGTCAGCTCCTGCAGAGCTGTCAAATTTAAACGACATTGATTTACTCAAGCGATCTATTTACGTATAATGCCAAATATTTCTTTGTTATGCAATTCAAAGAAAATAGAACCATACTAGAAACAGTTTTATAGCATGTTTTTTAAATCACACCTTTACATTTGGCGCAAAACTTGATAAAAGTTGCAGTAAAAAGTTACATGTAAAATATAAATAAGTTGCAAAAAGTTGCAATATAAAATTCCTACAAACAGCTTAAAACATCATGCTACATAAATTCTGAGTATTTAGGAAGCTGTCGGAAGCTGTAAAAAAAAGTTGCGAAGACTCGCTCTAGCAGGGTTGATCAGTTTAAACCGTGGCGGTTTAAACCGCCCGGTTACAACCTGGTTCAAACTGGGCAGTTTTGACCACCTATTACTGGTCAAAACCCCTTTAGTGTATGAATCAAGTTGCTTTTCAATTGAATTAAAAATATTACCGTCCATGTTTAGTAATGATGTTCAACTATATTTTGTTTTGATCAACAATAACCTAAATGCTGGATTTGAAACAAAAAATATTCAATTTCTCTGTTTATTTTTAATATTTCAATCAGTTGGTTACCGTATTTTGCGGACTATAAAGCGCATCCGATTATAAGGCGCACTGTCAATAAATTGCTTTGATTAGTTGTTTGTTCAGACATAAGGCGCACCTGGCTATAGAACGCAAAGTATTTTAAGGAGTATGGGTTACCGTATAAAGCTCATTAAACAAAAATGCCTAATAAATGTAAGCAAGTCACAATAGTACAATGAGCAAAAGAAAAAATGGGCCTAGTGAATATCACAGTTGCTAGTCGCTTTTACCGTAGTTTATTGTGTAAGACGGTGGTTTATTTATATAATAATAGTATCGGTACTGGTTTTGAGTGTAGGCAATAATGCACTACTTGATCCATACATTAGGCGTACTGGCTTATAAGGCGCACGATCAATTTATGAGAAAAAAAAAAGGATTTAAATTGCGCCTTATGGTCCGTAAAATACGAATATTTTAATTATTGAGAAAAATCAAATTCTAAAAATAAGTTTCTGATGAACCAAAAAATGCTTGATAGAACGATAACCAATTAGCACAGCCAACTGAAGAACAAAAATTTATTCCAACAAATCTTTTTATGAAAAACATTTGCCATCAAATTTTGCCTGACAGGTCGGTATTGGCGGCCTGCATATCAAAATGGTCACAACTCACAACTACTTTTATATTTCCTAAATAGCCCATAGCCCAGGTAGCCGACCATTCACTACATAAAAATATTTTTCTGGGTTTTGACCAGTTTTGACCGGTTTAAACCTAGTTTTGACCGGTTAAAACCGCTTAGTGGTCAAATTTAAAATTTGCATTTTTGCCACTAATGGCGCCACTGTTCACCTTGGTGTTAAACAAAATTGTCCTCAAATCTTCAATTCTGACTCAAACTTTCTGAACAAAAAGTCTCATTGTATGCTTTTTGGACCAATGATATCATAACTCAGGTCAAAAATACAAACAAATACTTTGTTTTGTGTGTAAGTGGTCTCATAAAAAAATTGGGGAATTCAATTACGTGGTAAAAAGGAACGACTAGACTTAAAAAAATGATTGAATAGAGACAATGATGAGAGGAAGAATTAATGTGGGATCTGCAATGCTGTGCGGAAGTGAGACATGGTGCTTACTGCTTAAGTGCTTACGGAAAAACGAATTGGCAATTTTAAGAAGAACTGAGAGAGCGATGGTGAGAGCAATGTGTGGTGTGAAGCTGATGGACAAAAAAAATACCGAAAAACTTATGAATTTGCTTGGGTTGAATGAGAATGTTGATAAGTTGGCGAAAGCGAATGGAGTAAGAGGGCATGGGCAATGGGCATGTTTTGAGAAGGGATGAAGATGATGTTTTGAGAAGAACGCTGGAGTTGCAAGTGGAGGGTCGTAAAAAACAAGGAAGACCCAAGAAAACGTGGAAAAGGCAAGTTAAAGAGGAAAGCAGCAAGGTGGGCTTGACAAGAGAGGTCGCGTTAGACAGATCGATGTGGAGGCAGGGTGTGAAGGCGATTGCGGCACTTGGAGGTGAATCCGGCCACCCTCGGTAACGGGGACATCACCGGATTAAAACTGGACTACTACAACTACTAGAGACAATCTAGTCTAGACTTAAATTGCAGCAGAAAAGCAAGAAATAAGTTGCAGGTCTTAAGTGTACTTCGGGAAGGAGAATTGGAACACAAGAACACCTTTCACCAATACGATTGAAGTAAAGCGTGCGTGTCTCAGACAGACCAATGTTGACACACTTGAAGCAACAAACCAACAAAAACAATGCAATTGATTGAGTTTCACTCTTAGCAGCATGATCGTTGCTTACTCCACAATGTAGATTTTAACGACCTGTTTTAGCCTGATTTTGCTAGTGTCCGTTTTGCTGGTGTCGTCGTCGTCTAGGTGGTTGCTTCAGAAAGTCCTTGGGGTATCCCTTCTACTCGATTGTCTTCTCGAATTCCATCAGGTGTGTATTGCTCTGTTGGGTGAGGAACATCTATCCTTTCTTCTCTGTATTTCGTTTAGGAGTATGGTCTTCTTGGTATTTGTGGGTAGGGCCGAGTCGAAGTGTAGGAGTAATTTTGTCTGTGCTTTTGTCTGGTAGAGTTCGTGGTGGATTGTGCCGTCTCTGTCGATTTATGGTGAAGTCCAGTAGTGAGACGGTGTTGTCTGCTGTTGGTAGTTCTATTTCAAAGTTAATAGCTGGGTGTGCTTGATTGAGGGCGTTTTGGATTGCTAAGGCTTCTCTGTTATTGACTGTCAGCAAGAATGTTTCGTCAACGTATCATCTGTAGAGGGTGAGGTTTGTGTGCTTCTGCAGTGTCTACTTTTAAGGGTGTCTATGAAGAGGATGGCGAAGATTCCAGATACGGCGTTTCCCTTTGGTAGACCGTCAACTTGGCTATAGAACATCTTGAATGTGAAGATGTTGTTCTAAAGGATAATCTCGAGAAGGAAACCGACCTCTTCAGGGTGGAACAGGTTGTAGAGCTGTGTTCTTCCTGTCGGAAGTTTTTGGATGGCTTGTCATTGGATCACATTGTCGATCGCTTCCTTAGGAGGGACGGAGGTCGGAGGTGTTGTACATTGCTGTCACATCCTGGCTGAAAAGGAAGTTGAATTTTCTCAGAGTGTCTGACGGCATGTCTCTGATTTGGTTGAGTAGTTCTTGACTGTTTGTAAAGTGTGCCAGAACGTCTTTCCATAAGGGGTTGAGTAAGGTGAAGACTAGGTGGGACAGTTTGGCGGATGACCCGTTTGTACATGAGACGATTGGACAAATCTTGATGTCAGGTCCTTCTTTGTGAGTCTTGATCAGGTGGTAGAATAGTGGAATCAGACTATACAGGTCGTTAAAATCTACATTGTGAAGTAAGCAACAAAAACAATTTCAGCCTCATGGACGTCATGAAAGTCAGAGATAGAAAAAGCTTAAGTGCGTTTCAAGCTTCAACCTCATTTATTCAAGTAACTGCACTAGTACATAGTCGCAGAAGCATCAACGGTTGGTACTTTACAATGTGGATTAGGGTGGTCCAAAAAAAACTTTTTTTGTAAATGTTAATGTCTCACCCTAAAATATTGTTACCATTGATGAGAAAATGACATCTGTAAATTTTTATAAAGATTGGTTGATATTTAGAGGTTGCTACCGGGGTTCAAAGTTTTGCCATTATTTTAACATTTCGAGAGGATATGATACAGATATGATACCGTACAGTATTTGCTTGGCATTGAGCACTTTTTGTAGTATTAATAGTTTTTATTGTTTAGTACATATATACCGTACATATAGGAATTATTGCGCGAGGGTCTTTCTACTACACTCTGGATATCGGTGATCAGCGACACCGCACAAAAAATACTGCTTTTGATCATCGTCACATATGTGTAATATGTTGCATTCTGTGATCAACGCCAGTCGGCAATGTCATTTTCTCATTTACAACCTTCATTTCACTCACAATTGCTCTCTCTTTTTGATATGCGTCATTGGTCTTCCAGTTATCTGGGTCTCTCTTCAAAAATGATGAAGACAAATTCAGAGCCTTAAAAAATCGGTTTGTATTTGATGTAACAAAATCAATGAATGACCTTTTCATTTGAAAACCAAAGACTTGTTGTATTTGGCCTGCCGTCATGAGCGGGCAAGAACAGCGTTACAAGGCGAAGGCAGCGTAAGATAATTCGAAACAATTGATTGATTAATACAGTCGAAATCGTTTAAGCGCATAGTCAATTTGTCAAGCTTTTTTATGCGCTTAAACGGTATATGCGCTTAACCGTTTACATTGTTTGACAGTATCCTATACGTCAATACCGAACGTTTATCTAACGCAAAAGCGTGAAAACAGACCGCTGGACTTTTTCGATGAACGAAGGCATTGAGCCTTAATACGTAACCCGGAGTGTTAGGAGATTTACAGAATATTCTAGAATAGTACTGTACAACCGAATTCCAAATAACCATATTCACGAGATAGTTATCGACTTCTCGAGGCAATATTTTCATGCGCGATGGGTCGCTCGTCTGGTCCGGACATTCTACTATTCAAGCGATTTCAAATGAAACGGTCATTCATTGCTAAAGATGATGTACAATGTGCGTGAACTGATGACGAGGCTTTTAAGCATGTGACAGACGTAGCAGATGTCATAATAACTTTCACTAATGAAAATTGTTGATACAGCAACATTTGTGACGACTATAGAGAGCTCTTTGAGTTGACCATCATATTCTTGGCTAGAGTTCCTCTTCGTGGCATCAAAATCATGGCTCCTGGTGCCCTTCATCATGCCAGGTGGATGGCAAAAGCCATCTATGCACTCAAAGTTGGATGTAATGAAAACAGTACACGTTGACTAATAGGGAGGATGTCAATTTGCGCAATATCTGTGTGTTCTTTGTGAGAGTGTACTTGAAAGCTTGGTTTGTCACCCCATCGGTGATTCTTGCACCATCTCAGGATCTCGCATTTCTCAACAACTCGATCAGTACAAAGATATTCATTCAAAGATGGCGAAGGCCGCAGTGAACAAGATGTTGCGTCATTTGTGGCACCTAGGAGAGGAGCTTATCGTGTTGGCATTGTTTGATAATTCTGTATCATCAGACACTAAACGGAAAATGGTGACTGCAATAAAGACATGTGACAAAGAAGTAGAGCATAGTAAAAAAGCTGTAATTGGCCACAAAGAAATTGTGGAGAAAAGTTTGGAAGATTTTGTTACATCAAATACAAACCGATTTTTAAGGCCCTGAATTTGTCTTCATCACTTTTGGAGATAGACCCAGATATCTGGGAAACAGATAACTATGCAGATACTATGTATACGGAACGGAAAACAGATACTATGTATATTAGTTTACATCATGCACATTGCACATTTGTACATGTAGTTTATTTACTGTCTTCTGAAGTTGTTATTGGATGTCCAATTTAGTCTCTGAATTTTAAACACAAGTATACAAAGTCGCAGCGGTGAGATAGCGCAGCGGGTGAGGCGCTCGCTTACCAATTATGCAATCCTGGTTCGACTCCCGGCTTATGCTGGTTGCTGACAAACACCGCTCACCTCTACCCAGGGTGTAATATATTGGGTGGGCGTAGTTGCTGAAGTAAAAGCGGCCAAGAGAAAGGAACTGGCCACCCTATTCTAATTAGTGCCAAAGGCTTAGTATAATGAGAACCTTATCTTCTTAACTCCCAATGCTTGGATTCAAGTATGGGACTCACCTTTACCTTATACGAAGTCGCACATTTTGTATATGTAGACCAGTTATTGTAATTCGTAATACAGACACATGAGTTTATAAACAGACTATAGCGTAATTATTAAACTGTATTTTTCTTGCAATATACCATGGCACTGTACCGTATTTTTTACTATACCGAATCATATCTGTATCATATCCTCTCGAAACGTTAAAATAGGGGCAAACGACAAAACTTTGAACCCCGGTAGCAACCTCTAAATATCAATGTCAATCTTTATGAAAATTTACAGATGTCATTTTCTCATCAATGGTAACAATATTTCAGGGTGAGACATTAACATTTACAAAAAAAGTTTTTTTTGGACCACCTTAATGTAGATATTAACGATCTGTTTTAGCCTGATGCTGCGAGTTCGCTGTGGTAATAGCGAATTGCACTAGCTTTCGGAACACAGTTCCCTAGTCATGTGCTTATGTGCTATGACGCATGGTATTGAAGTCAGTATGAGTCGTTGTTTAATGCGGCTCTTTTGTTTGGCTTGAGGCTGCTGGCTGTTGAGTTTCTGTGTTGTGTTATTGGCGTTATTGCTGTGAAATTTTTTTGAATCAGTTGATTATTAAATTATATGACGTAGTTCTTCCCTTTCGGCACGGTTGTTGATTTTTGGATTCTATCTACTTACAAAAATAGCCTCTTTGAAGTTTTCTCTGGTAATGATTGTAAACTCAAAGTCGGCGAGGCACTGTTGTTGATGTTCAAAGACCGAACGTTTATCTATATAGCTTTCCCTGCATTTCTTGCATATGATCTTGTAAACACAGTTCTTAGTGGCACACATTTCGTCGTCATAATGCCTAACAACACAGAAACTCAACAGACAGCAGCCTCAAGCCAAACAAAAGAGCCGCATTAAAGAAAAACTAACTGACCTCAACACTATTCGTCAAAGCACATGACTAGGAAACTATGTTCCGAAAGCTGGTACAACTCGTTATTACCACAGTGAACTCGCACTCGCAGCATCAGGCTAAAACAGGTTATTACATTGTGGAGTAAGCAACAGTCAATGATCATGCTACTAAAAGCGAAACTCAATCTATTGCAAAGGTTGGTAAGATCAACATAGTTGTCCAGGAGAATCACTGATATCAAGAATCTCAACCCAAAAAAGACACTTGATCCAGATCGGGTCTGTCCCAAAGTTATTTTTCACGCTGACCCAGTTTCAAAAAATAAAAACAAACGATAGCCAAAAATTATACACAGTGGTTTATTTAAACAATGAGCGTCTCCAGAAGATTGAGATTCAATCTGCTTGCCTATGTTAAAACTGAAATCTTCAAATTCTTTACTTCACAAGTAAAAAAGGTTTCGTCGTAGAAACTGAATAAAACTACATCAATAATAATTAATAATACTAATTGAATAGCAAGTGATTATAACCAGTTTGGCTCACCGCGCAGCTTTCTGACACCAAGTTCAAAATAGTTTCTTGAATTGCTTTCATGCCAAGCTGTGAGTCAATGTTGCTGATAGTCAGCTGAATGCCTCCGCTATCTATTAAACGGGTTGTGATTAGTACTGCCTTAAAACCTGACTTCTTCCCTAATAAAACAGAAATGCTCCAATGTACAACTGTGAAAGTATTAAATTAAAGTAATCAGACAAGCTAGTGAAAAAGTTGTTACAAATATAATTAACTCATTAAACGTGAATGGGTGGAAAACAGTCGATCTCCAATGGAACAGTTTGGACGTGAGCCAGGATGCAGTGATATAGACAACATGTAGAATATCGTATTGATATCACAACTTGCCTTTCTTCTTAGAAGATTTTATTCCATTGTTCGAAGAATCATCCCTGAAACAATTTTAAATAAAAAAAGTATTTCATGACCAGTAGTTTCAAACTAACTTTAGTCGGATTTCAAACATGTGAGTCTCAATCCAAAAGTGTACAATTCTTGAAAAGGCTAGAAAAACCTTTTGAAATTTAACATTTTTAATGGTTTTTCATGCAGATAAAAGTCACTTACTGTTCGCTGTCAATATTTTATCAAAGCGAAAAGTTATCATTGATAGTCGCATGGGTCAAGGATTGTTAACAAATGCATCTTTGGAAGAAAGCCACAAAACCATGCGCACCAACATGCGGGAGTTTATAAAACGAGCCTCACCCGACTGTTTGTCCTGGTGGCTGCTTGTGTTGTGCCTGGGAATATTGTAAGTACAGTTATTACATGTATAACCAAACAGTTGGACTTTTGTGATGACAGTGAAAAGATTCATCAAAACAGGAATGTATATACGACATACGTAAAACAATTATATACAAGTATTGAAAATAAAGTCTTCAGAAAAGTAATCTACACGATATCAGATCTAAAGTAACAGCATTGAAGCTAATTTAGGGTGAAACCCTGTTTTTGAAGCTGAACAAAGCAGCAAACAAATTTGGTAAAACAAAAGAATGTCTACTAAAATTGAATTTAGATAACAATTGGTTTGCAAAATTTTAGTTCCTCCTAAAATGAACCAGAATTAGATGCCTGGGAAACTGGTTCTGATATCGCACCTGATGTTTCCTTCGTCGAGGTGTGAAATGTTTAGAGAATGCAGACAAGCTGCCTGTGGTTAGTTGAACAGATATCTTTTTGCCAAACACGTCTTCGCCCTTTAACCGTTTCAGCGCCCTATATATAAGTTACAAGAAATTATTAAGCCTATACGTCAGTAGTTTGCTTCAGATAAGATGATGGATTCGTCTAACCTTTGCAGATACCTTTCAAAAGCTAAATTGTGAAAGTTATTTTGGACTACCTGTCCAAACTAACATTACGAAAACATACAGATTACAGAGATGTAAATATTCAGCAAGTGTTTCAAATCAATATGCAGCATTCCTACTCAAGACACATTCTTATGCTTTTAATGCCTGAAGAAAATGTGGTGAAACTGACATAACTTCGCCATCAGGTGATGTAACTTTGCCAACTTTTCAAAGCAAAGCAATACCATTTATTCTTGTTCACGATGAAAACTCGACCTTCATCTAATCACCTATACCACACGCAACATACACACCATTGAAGATGTAGTTACACATGGGTCACTGGGCCCCGCTAGCATTACATGTAGGCCGCTAGCATCACATGTAGGCCACTGGCATCAGACCTCTCAGACCAACTAGGTTGGACCTCATTTAACAACTCAGTTCCACACATAAAAAGCCACGCATACTATAATTATAATATAGACGGATTGTACATCTTTTTCACAACCTTTGGCCATCCAAGAGTTTTGATTGCTAAGTTAAGTTAGAAGCTCACCTTTTGGCAAGCTCCGCTGTACTGAACTTCATAATAGCAGTTGGGGGTGTCAGCCTTAAAACTTTGCCACCACAATTGAACGATAGACTTTTAAGCCGTACACGGATTAGATTTAGATCATCAATTATAGGAAGATTTGCGACAAGTAACTGGAAGCTGGATGGATCGCCCTGCATTGACAAACACTTTTATGGAAGTCTGCATTTCAGTAAACACAAACACTTGTGACACAAAAATCGTTACTGTACAGGTAAACATTAAATGAAACTATTCACCAAGCATTTAGATTAATAACATGATCCGTTCTTCTTGTGTAAACTAACTATAAGCTAAACTATTTCAGATGATAATAATCCGTGTTTATTTATTTAGTTAAATAACATGATACGCTCTACTGGTGCAAATTAAGCTGAACCATCACAAGATGTATCAGGTAATAATCTGCTTTTATTCTGATGTTTCGTCAATCAGATAGACGGACAAGGCTGACTTCTACACTACAGGGAGCCAAATTAGGTAATGACTACATGTCTAGCGTGACAAAACACAGGACCATGTTGCTGTAAACTAACTAAACATGCATGATTGACTTACGAATTTAATTTGGAACAAACGCCATTCACTGCCTTGTATTGTATTAAACAAGGTCTTACACAAGTATGTGAGGGGTTTTCGCTATGTGTTCCCCTAGTTGTTTGGTCAATGTTACACAATCTAAACGGTGCACAAAATGTTGCACGACAATCGCAACAGACTGACTTGTGGGTCCACAAATAGTGGATTATAATTGTTTAGACTGAAAATCGGCAACTTTAACAAATTGCTTTCACAATTAGTGAGGAATTTTTGTCACCCTGGCATTAGCTTACTTCATTAAATCGACACCCAAAAATAACTTTACGGAGTCAAAATAAAGTCACAAAGGTTTGAAATTGTTATAAAGTACCAGAGTTAGCTCAATTACCGTACATCGGTAGTCTTCAACACTCAACAGGGGTCCCAGAAGTTTAAAGGGTTTCAAGAAGGTTCCGCAAGGGTTTCTCATTTTTAGGAGAATTGATTTTACTTCACTTTTTTGATGTGTAATTCTGAATTTTTGATTATCATGCCACATTCACACTCCAAGCAGACAGGGTTGAGAAAAACCCGTTTTTTGGGGGGTTTTATTTAAAAAAGATGCAAAAAAGGTAGATTCATGCTTATTTCAGGTCAAATACTACTTTTTACCAATGAAGTGCCTCTCACTCACAGTAGGCCTACCCTACATGCTGGCATAACTCAATAAAATAATACACTAGGGTTGTTTAACTATGAGGCCTTCTTGCATAAATGAGTTTTAGAGTAGTACAAAGTGGCATTGCTTGGTTTTTGTGTACAGAAATATCCAGTGTTTTCAATTTATCCTTGGCAATTTCCTTCACAATCACATGCTTAAGTCCTAATTTAAAGTTTGTTTTGAGTATCTTGTAGTGCTTTGGCTCATTTTTTCAATTTTCAGATAAAAATCGGACAAATATGATGCTCTAGGCTTTTTATGTTTTTTTTTTATTTTTTTAAGTGTTTTTTTCAAGTTAATTAACAACTGGGTTTAAGTTAAATAACAACCAAAAAAAAAAACACAAAAAAAACCCACCCGGGTTTTTTTGGGTTGGGTAAAATACAGACAACCCTGCAAGCAGATCAGTTAGTTAAACAAGAGCTTATTTCTGACTTTGTGACATCTGTAAAAACTGTTTATTTGTTAGTGTCCAATTACTTTTTCAAGTTAGTGAATGAGGTAATCAAAAGTCAATAAAAATAAAATATGAGAAAAATGTGAACACTGTGAACACTTTAATATTACAGTGTTCACATTTTTCTCAAATTTATTGATGCTTTTGTATCTGCTTTACGCGGATCCTCGATTGACTTTACGTTGATACGGGTTTAAAGTTATCTCCCCTTTTTTTTTTAAATTAAAATATTTCTGCTTTGTTTAAAGTTTTTGAAACGCCCATAAGGTGGGGTTCAGATTTGAAGGCAGCTTATATTTTTGATTAATATTAAATATTTTTCATCAATAGTACAATATCAAAAACATTGGCAATCAACCGGTATTGGATAGAACTTTCAAGATTACTCTGTTGCTGGTTTCTAAAATAGATTAACAAATGTCCATTGTCCAACGTTCGAGTCAAACAAGTCACGTGAATGCTATGATAAGGAAGCATTAATCGGATTAGTAAGAAGTTGTGCCAAGTCGTCTAGTGGTGAAATGTCATTGCGACAGGTCAGCTGTGGTGAAATGTCCTTGCGACAGGATGTCGTGTATCCCATTGAGCAGCATCACTTGCATTACTTTCATGACACTCATGCAGGACACTAAAAACACTACTAAAACACCGTTTTCTATAATGTCAATTTCTATTTGACCTTTCCAGGGTACACAGTGGGCAAGTCATCGACAAACTCTTCATAGGAAAATGCAGACGAAGCAGTTTGTACCAGAGCATCCGAGCTGTTCACTTGGTGGATGAGAACAACAAAGAACTTGTGACGATGTCGAAGATCACTCACCTCAGACATAAAATTGCAATCACCTGCACAACAAATTCAATTTATTCCAAAAACAAAAAATCTGCAACATAGATTACATCAAAAAATGGACAATTTGATGTAGTGTACAATGTGGTACATGGCTTCATGTTGTATGTTCAATGACGCGATCCCAATACTGCAAAACATCAATGAAGCAAGACATAAATGCTACAAGACATGAATGACACATGACTTTGTTATTTGTTCTGTTTGTTGTCAAGACTGCTCTGGTCAGAGGGATCGCTTGTAGTGCTAGTGCAGCAAAATTAAATTTCCAAATGATGTAAATTATTTCAGCAGTCGGTGTAATGATACTGCACCTTTGATTTGATAATTGCAAATTTAAAGCTTGGATAAAACTTGAGAAATTTTATTTTGCAACACCAGCACTGTAAGCAATACGCCAATAGCTCTGAACACTGAACAGCCCCACCTCAACAACACCTGATCAATGGCCTAGTAGTCTGAGTGCTTGCCTCTGAGGCGGTAGATGTGGGTTAGGGTGGGGTACGGTACTGATGTGGGTTACATACTTTCTCGATGTCATTCCCAACTACTGAGCACTCGGTGTCAAGGGATAAGCATGCTTCTTGTGCGAGCTAAAAGAATGGTCTTTGGTAAACAAGAAGGACTTCGTCAAAAACCTGGTAGTTGATTGCAAGGATGCCTTCAATTTGGAAAAGAGCCCAAATTGCTCAACAAAGAAACAAACAAATCTCAGCAACATAAGAAGTAACCTGAGTCATTCATGTCTTGCAGGATTCAGGACTTACGTCATTTGTGTTGAGTTATAGGGGATCCTATCGTTCATGCTCACAACATTCGGACTTGCTTCATGCACAACGTACATCTCGCACAACAAAATTTGATACCAAGGCTGTTATGGTAATGTTATGTACGGTAATCTTCTACATATTTTAATTCAGCACAAAACTTGACAAAAAAATACTTTGCCTTTCCCATACCACCATGCGAATTGACTGATTTTCTTGACATCACTTTGAATTTGCTATCTGGTAAATTCTGGCCTTATCGAAAACCCAATAATGATCCAATTTACATCCATGCCCAGTCTAATCACCCACCCAATATTAAGAGACAAATCCCGACTATGATTGCAAAGCGATTGTCCGCCACATCATTTGGCCAAAATGAATTTGACAAGACCGCAGCTGTTTATAATGATGCCCTTTTAAAAAGTGGTTTTGCGGAGAGAGTTTGCTACAACCCTGCTAATAACTTGCGAACATCTAGGAAAAGAAGTCGAAAAATTTTATGATTTAATCCTCCTTACAAGCTTGCAGGTTGATAGCAATATTGGTAAGGAATTTTTCAGGCTTGTTTCCATACACTTCCGCCCCATCATAGATTGCACAAAATATTCAACCGTAATACTATTAAACTGAGCTACAGTTGTACTCCGAATGTTGCATGTATTATATCCTCCCACAATAAAGCAATATTGCAGGCCGATAATGAACCATCGCAGCCTGGTTGCAATTGTAGGGTAAAGCCAGATTGTCCTTTGAAAGGGCAATGCTTGCAGAAAGCTGTTGTTTACAAAGCCACCATTGATAACGGCCCGAAGGTTCTTAATTACATTGGTTGTTGTGAAACTACTTTTAAAAAACGTATTTCCAACCATAAATGTTCCTTCATGGATAGGTCTAAATAAACGAAACAGCACCGAACTATCTAAGGCAGTTTGGAACCTTAAGGACAAGGGTGTTAATCCTAAAATAACTTATTCCATCCACAGCTGTGCTCGGCCTTATAGTGGAGGTGGTCGTAACAATTGTGGCCTATGTTTGGCTAAAAAGCTGGCCATTCTGAAGGCTGATAGTGGCCACCTTTTGAACAAGCGTTCGGAACTGGTCGGCAAATGTCGTCATAGAAACAAATTTACACTCAAGTACTTCAAAATAAAATAAATTCCTTTTGATTTTCACAGGTTTTTTAAAAAAAATTTCATTTGATTTTTACAGGCTATAAATCTCATTTAATTTTTACAGGTTTATAAACAGATTTTATTTCATTTGTTCAGGTCACTGCAGGTTACATCATCACAATTCCTTGGGATTTTCACAGGTTATAATTTTGAAAAATTTAAATTTCATTTGATTTTTACAGGTTATAAATCTCATTTGATTTTTACAGGTTTAAAAACAATTTTTATTCATTTTGTTCAGGTTACTACAGGTTGCGCTGATCATCACAAATGCATTTTGCTTCTTTGTGATGTCATAGATGTTGCCATCATGTTGCTTGGTTTCCATTGGGACAAATTGATTGAAACTTTGTCGTAACGGATGGAGGTTGTCCTTAGTAATTCTGAGGTTTTTTTTCTGCAGATTGGATTACGGACTACGGTTATAATATTTAATATCTTTTCAGGAATTCAGGTTTAGAGGTTTTTTTGCAGATTAAATTACAGTTGTAATATTTAATATCTTCTCAGGAAGTACAGGTTTAGAGATTTTTTTTGGCAGATTAAATTACAGTTGTAATATTTAATATCTTTTCAGAATTATCGATTCTTTACTGTTTGCATGTTTTTTCAGACCTTCTGATGATCCCTTAGGTGAAACAATTTGTAAAGGCTTCAGATAGTAATAACTATATTTGATTTAATTCGCTCTGCTTTGCTTTTTTGCTTGGCATTGAGCACTTTTTGTAGTACTGTATTAATAGTTTTCATTGTTTTATTTTCTAAACTATGTATCAACTAAACACAAGCTAAACATAGAGCTATTTTTTTATAATGTTTCATAATATACCGTAGTGACTTCTCCAGATACGTTGAAATTAGAATAGAATAAAACAAAAGTCATTTACACCCTGTACCATTCTAAGTGAAATTTTAATGAAAATTTGCTTGTAAGCAGACCTGTATAAATTTCAGAAATTAAGAAAAAGTTTGTCTGTAATGATAAAAACAAAGTAAGGTTAAATATTTACTGTAGAGACTTTACCCTAACATTTGAACCTACTCAGACTTAACTGCGTTACAATTTTATTTTTTACTTTTTCTGTCACACAATTTTGAAATATGCCCTGCTTAACATTAAGATTAAGGTGTTTTTATAGCCTACCTAATAGTAATAATCAGCCATAATTTCCAAATGGACGCATCAACTGTTATTTTTGTTTGTTTTGTTATTTGACATCGATTGAATCATCTCCGGCGTTTTTGTATTGACTTGTTGAACTAGGGATTGGAATTTTTTAATAGTTGAGGATTCGAATATATTCTAAGTTTGCATACAGGCGGCGACAATGTTAGGATAGATGTCAATGTTATGTGAGCAAACATTTTAATTTAATAGTTCAAAAATAAATTTAATTTGATTTTTATTTTTCGCTAAATTTTAATTTATTTTTCTTTGTCAGAATGCAAAAGAAACGATATTGTGGAATAAAATACAAAATTCTCTAAATAAACAGAAGGCGTCATTGGATTTTTAAAAAATCTCTGAAAAGGGCTTTCTCCGAAAAAGGCTGTCTCCGAATCGGGATTTTTCCGAATCGGATTCTTCGAAACGGGCCATTTTGCTGACGATGTTACGGTTGTATGTGACGTCACCTGCCGGTTTGACTACGGTGCGGATTCCTTTCGAGAAATGTCGCCGACAGGAAACATGGCAAGTACGGTGATTTATGTGTAAACATAAAGGAAGACAGGAAGCGCGCTTGTAGGGACATCCTGCCGTAACACCACATGTTACACTTTGCAGACCTGATGCCATACCATTAATTATTGTGCAATGTGTATTGCTTTCTTTGTGTGAGATAACTTTCTAGTAATTGCAAAGGTAGCCCATGTATTCCATATCTTTGCAATTTCATTAAATAGGATGATTTACAGTATCAAATGCTTTTGCAAAATCAAGACAAATTAAACAAGTTATATTTATAGGATCTAGACTCTAGAGCTCAAATGAATTCGTCATATGTGTGAGATACAGCGATTAAAGTAGACCACTTCTGAAACCATGTTGACATGGAGTTCAGAAGATCTGTTTTGTCAAAATAACTGTATAATTTCTCATACTAAGCATTTTTTAAATATTTTAGAAATAGGGGATAGATACGGTACTAGATAGAAGTGATATTGGTCTATAATTTCTACAGGTTTCAAATGAACCAGACTTGTGAATTAGTCTGAATATGTAGATTGCACAACACATTCATTAAATAAGGTAGTTATGATTGGAAAAATAATTGGAGAGAAGATCTTTAAAAACTTAATTGGTATTCCATGCATCTCGGAGCTTTTTATTTGCATTCAAGTTTTCTAAATGTTTTAATACTTCTTCAGTGCACCAACAACCTGGAATGGACACCAACAACCTTCTTCATGGAATGGACACCAACAACCTTTTGCAAAAGCTCAAAAACTCAAACTGAAGAGCAGATAAGCACACACTGATACACACAGCACTGGCTCTATGCTATTCAACTGCGAAATACTGCGACCCAGTATGGTCCAGACTAAGCCAAGCCAAATTGGCTGTTTTTATTTTTCTTTTATTTTACATTTTTCCTTGCACTGCACTGTGGTCACTGACTTACATTTCTGACAACTAAATTTGTTTTTCTTGAAGTCATCATGCTTTTGAAAAATAACTGGAGCTGCTGTGCTTATCAGTGGTACACCAGCTTATGCTCAAAAAATTTGTCTATGCCACTACCAGCAAGCTTATAAGATACTATGCAATCAGTTGAGCTTCTGAAATCACATCAATTGTCTCATGTAAGAAGTGAATGGCAAATAAAAAACAGTGACGATTGCTTTACTTAATTACCAATTATCACAGAGAATTCATCAATCCAGTTTCAATGGAAGACAACCATGAAGTTTTCTGGAAGTACTGCAGTTGACACACACACAAAACTTGAACGGCTGTGCACCTTTTTACGATTAAGCACCTCATGTTATTCACAGTATAGCCAGTTTAAAAAGCACTTACCAAGACTTAGGCTACATATTCAAACGTACTTGGCCAAGAATTTTAATAATGTAAGTTCATCATCAGTTATGAAACTAACAGTTAAGAACAACATGAACAAATGAATCAGAAATGATAAAATGGGTTAAACAAAAGTTTGAATTACTTACTGTTTAGTAAATTCTAACATTGGTTTGTTTTTGTGTGAGATCATGAATTTCATTAACAACGTTAGTGCACTTTTAAAACAGTTAATTAAAAACTAAATAAAATGTTAAAAACTGCAAGCAATAAACCAATTTCGATAGGCTACAGTAGATATGTCTACTGTAATAAATTTATCAAAAAAAAAACATGTCACCACCATTGCATGCTTTTTAAAAAAGCGAACTA
This sequence comes from Aplidium turbinatum, assembly GCF_918807975.1. Classification (NCBI taxonomy): domain Eukaryota; kingdom Metazoa; phylum Chordata; class Ascidiacea; order Aplousobranchia; family Polyclinidae; genus Aplidium; species Aplidium turbinatum. The sequence goes on from NC_137486.1 coordinate 1,697,913, forward strand.
GTTTAAACAAGGCTAATTGCGCAACAGCCGTTAATTATAGGTTATAACTTGTGCTAGTCCTTTCAGTTTGTACATTATTCATTATATTGTTGATTGATAGCTTTAATTAACATGAGAAATCAAATTGCTTCAAAGTAAATGTGTTAACTTTGCAAAATAAGTGGAAGTAAAGTTTCTCCACCCTGTAATTTACCAGTGAAAATTTATAAAAATCAATGTCCTTGTGGTAATCACAACTTTTGATAAAAATATATATCTTTTCATCTTACATCAAATATAGTTATGTTATTTTACTACTATGTTATATTGCAATCGTTTAATTTTTTGGAAAATTAATTTCTTTGAAAATATTGCCCTAATTATTTCAAACAGTTAATTTTCTTTTTGTTGACAAACTTACTTACCTGTGATAAGAATAACAGTGGCAGGTGCTTTGTGGCAATGGGCATAACGACGAATACTCTGTCTAAGTTTGTCATCTGCTGCATTTTTTGCAGTTGCATTGACATGAACCACATTGACCTGATGAGAATGAAGTTATTAAGTCAAGACTATTGACATTTTTGTAATTGAGTCACACTCTTACTAGAAGATGTTAAGTATAATGACAATGAGAATATGGTTAGAATTATTTGTCAATACGTATAAGTACAAAATCCAAAATGACAGAACTAAACGTCCGTATATATCAGAGGTTGAAATGTTTTCATAAAATTAAATAGATCGTACTGATTACATTTAGCATAGATAAGAAGTAAATTGTGTGTTCACTTTACCATAATTATTATGATCTATTCGTGGACATCACTATGATAGTATGTGGACTGGAAGCCAAATGTTGCATGGCATTGGCAGTTTCAACGCCAAGTTTTAGAAATTTGAGCATTTTTTAATGTGCTTGGCAGGCTACTTTGACTTAAGCATTACTAATTATAAGCATATTTTTGGTGCTTTTTTTTATTTTTTTCAGCATTGTAAATAGTTTAATGAACTTTGTTTTATCAATGTGCAGTAGCCTCTTTACAAAACATCAGGTTTGAAAAGGCAACTTTTCCCAAACAAAATGATGCTTTTCATACCATTGCATTTCGGGTTAATTTTGTCAACAACATGATTAGCCTACTACCATAGCCTAACGTGTTACAACAGTGCCATATTTAATTCTGAAAATGTATTAAAAAAACATTAAGTTCCTAAAATCTGGCGTTAAAACTGCCAATATGGCAATCCTGATTTCCGTGCAAGATGAAGCCTAGCATTTGGCATTCAGTCCAGATGCTATTATAGCGACAACCACGATCTATTTCACGTATGTTGTGTCGATTGTATGAAAGTGTTCACCTTTCCATTGGTAGATGTGGGTTTACTTCCCTATTGGGTCATATCAAAGATGTTTAAAATGGGACTAAATTCATTCATGCTTGCCACTCAGCAATGGAGTGGGTTCAAGTACTTCCCTGACATTGTTTGCAACCGCTGAGCACTCTGCTCTTAATGTAAGGGAACAAGCTTACCACCCGACAAGCTGAGCGAATTGTGTTTGGACAACAAGGAGGATTACTTCAAAAACCCTGCAGTTGATTGCAATTCAAGACGCCTCAACGTTGGTCATGGGAAAGAGCCCAAATTGCTCAACAAACAAACAGCAACAGGTACCGTATGTTATATTTTATTGATCAACAGAAAACGATCACAAGTAACAGGTAGGTTTAAAAGAAACAATGATATTAAAAACTGTAGTGATAGATTTTCATTTTTCAGCTTGGTAAGTTAGACTAAACAGTGCTTTCCATAACCCTCTAACAGTTATTGGGGCCAAACCTGGCCCTCAAGAAAAATTTATCAATGACAACTTTTTGAATTTTTAAAATTTTGCGCAGCACTCACATTTTTTTTCAATTGTTGTGTTTTAACAAAACTAAGAATAAATATCTTTTGGTGTTACTTTTCTGTGTGTTTTCTTGAGTCTAAAAATACAGTATATAACCCCATCTGCAATTGGGTGTCAAATTTGACCCCACAGTGGAAAGTTTCTAATGCTTGTATTATAAAGTTTCTGGTCCTTTTATTTTGCTGGTAAGGGAGTTTCAGCTTTGTCCCTGAATATTTCTAAGTACCTTAAAATTGTCTTTAAATGCATGACTAAACAGGAGTCAAAGGTTATCAGGGTTTTTTTTTTCTTTAAACGTTGTTCAACACTGTGTTTTTCACACAAGTGACAAGGCTTGACAGTACTTTATGATTCAATTTTTATCGGTAAATAGAAGGTGGTTAGAAAAGCTTGAAACTGCTTCCGCGATGAACCTTCTTATTATATTTCCACAATATCGTTTTAGTGAAAAATAAAAACTGAATTAAAGTTTATTTTTTAACAATTAAATTAAAATACTTGCTCACATACAATTGACATGTCCTGCATCGCAGTCTTTATCCAAACTTTTCAAATTCATAAGCACAAACACGGAGGTGGAAAGTAGCGCCGTTACATTTTTGTTGGAATTGCGGCACAGTAGCAGTGCTGCTCTTTTTCAATGTAGAGGTAACGAAGAGGCATATTCAGTTGCACTCCCGCTACTTTTCAATTAAAGTGAAAAAATGACTTGTTTTTGGAGATTAAAAAAAAAAACAATGCATGAAAAAATCAAAGCAGAAATCATTTGACTTTTACAGAAAACATTAGGTCACGCTGATACCGACGTCATGACCTTGGGAATTATTTTTTTGGTGTGTTGGTGCCATCACATGAAACATCGGTACAGAAAGAAAAGTCAATTTTGGAGGCCTTTTTTCAGACAGAAGCAAGTCCTTGAGCGTTCCTAGTGCCGATCTATACCGTTTTTAATTAAATCCAACTCCCTCATTCCTTCCAGTGCTGTGGTGGAAAGATTTTTTTCCATTGGAAAGATGTGCTGAAGCCAAAGCAGGCAGGTTTTTTAAAAGCAGTGTTTTTAAAAGATGAATACAGTAGCAATAAACTTCACCTAGAACGTGTTGTCTATAACTTTGTTGAAATGGAAGTTGTGTATTTGTGTAAACGTTGTTGAAAGTAAACGAATGATATCATTCCTTTTCAAGATCATTTTGACATCATAAGGTGCTTCCTGTTTCAGTTTAGGTTAAGAAAAAAGTTGGGGTAGAACGCACATTTTTAAAGTAGCGGATGCATTCACTGTAATCTCGTCGCGGTAATTTCATCGTGGTAATTTCATCGCAGTAATTTCATCACATGGTAATTACATCGCATACATTGTCATCGCATTGTAATTACATCGCAAGATACCACATCGTCAGTAATTTAATCGTCTTTGTCAACGTCCACCCATTTTTTTTAAAGTGAAAAAGCGGATGATAAAGTAAATGAAACCCATTAAAATTCAAAGTTGTTGTAATAAGCAAATTAAAATGAAGTAACTAAATAGGGTGATTCATAAATTGAAATTTTTTTTAATTCAATGGGGCACCCTCTTGTATCGTGTCAATACCTGAAAAAATAATCCTGTCAAATTTTTAGAGCAATCGAAAGTATTTTTAAGGTTGCTACCAACTTTGAAAGCTGCACATAATACACAAATGGGTCATTCCATGTCAACTCAACAGGGTGTGCAAGCTCGACCCTCTTAGATTTTCTTGAAATTCACAATAAAGTTTCATATTGACGTATAATGAACAAAAAAAAATTTCAGCTCATTATCTCAAGACGTTTAGAAATTACAGCCCTTTAAAGTCACCAAGGTCCCTCAAAATGCGTTTGCATGTAAATTTTCCTTCATGTTTGGGTCTTCATAACTTTTAATCTAAAGCATTTACAACACTGAAATTTGTTATTCTGAGTAAGAAGCAGTCCTAGTTTTCGTATCTACCACCAAAATTGCTAATTTCAAATTAGTTTTAAATATAGAACCTTTCAAAAATTGAAATTTTTTGCATTTGAAAAAAATTTATCAATTTTTGATGTCCGCTATCTCCCAAACCAATAGTCACAAAACTACCATTTCACGTATCATTAATCTATACTAGTTGGTAATTAACCCCCATGAGACTGACACCAAACAAATGTGAAATTATTGAAGTTTGGAGGGTGTAAAGATGGTTCAGGCTTCATTTTTGCACCCTCTAAACTTCAATAATTTCACATTTGTTTGGTGTCAGTCTCATGGAGGTTAATTACCAACTAGTATAGATTAATGATATGCAAAATGGTAGTTCTGTGACTATTGGTTTGGGAGATAGCGGACATCAAAAATTGATAAAAAAATTTCAAATGTAAAAAATTTCAAATTTTAAAAGGTTCTATATCTAAAACTAATTTGAAATTAGCAATTTTGGTGGTAGATATGAAAACTAGGGCTGCTTCTTACTCAGAATACCAAATTTCAGTGTTGTAAATGCTTTAGATTAAAAGTTATGAAGACCCAAACATGGAGGAAAATTTACATGCGAACGCATTTTGAGGGACCTTGGTGACTTTGAAGGGCTATAATTTTTAAACGTCTTGAGATAATGAGCTGAAATTTTTTTTGTGTTCATTATACATCAGTATGAAACTTTAGTGTGAATTTCAAGAAAATCTAAGAGGGTCGAGCTTGCATACCCTGTTGAGTTGACATGGAGTGACCCATTTGTGTATTATGTGCAGCTTTCAAAGTCGGTAGCAACCTTAAAAATGCTTTCGATTGCCCTAAAAGTTTGACAGGATTATTTTTTCAAGTATTGACACGATACAAGAGGGTGCCCCATTGAATTAAAAAAAATTTCAATTTATAAATCACCCTAGTAACCATATTAAAAATATCTGAGACAGTTGCTTTTTAATCAAAACGACAAGTTATGTGCAATTCCTTTTTAAGAAATCCAGAATTTCGCGATTTTCAAAATCGTTGACTATTCTTTGAATTCTCAATGCAGTATCCTTATATTTCTTTTTCTTACGGGGAATTTCCGCACCTGCAGTATATTGTTCCATTATTGCTTCACTTCTTGCTTGTTTGTCCTTCAAGATTTGTAAAAATTTCCAGATGGTAGGATGAGATGCCCCAATTAATTCGTTGAATGAGCGATGCCACCCTTCACAGGCATTGTTTGTCTTAGAACCACATAGTTTGGCTGCATTAAAACAATTCCATAGAACATGATCAAAGCGAGGGGGGCGACGTACTAAGCGACGGTTTGGCCGTCCAATCCATGTATCCTCAACATAATCTAAGACAGGCTGGGCTTCTTCGGGAAAATCATTGTTATCCATTAGAAATTCAAAAGAGCTAACCACATCTGAGACAGGAACAAATGCAATGGTTGCAATCATACGCATTTTCAATGCAAAATCAGCATCACTTTCATACACTTGTTGCAGACCATTTGACTGAAGGGATCGAAATATACATTGTGAGAAATGAAAAAAACAACCCTGTTGATCTGAGTTCGGAAAAACTGCTCTAAAAGCATTAATTGCTGCACGTTCAAAATCAGTCATAATTGTTCTTGGTGCTAAGGTAGGCTCTAAAACTTTTAATTCTGACAAAAGTTTATTGTAACTTTCTTCGGTTTTGTTGGCCATTAAAACGTTAACAAGCAGCAAAACGTCACCATTCATGATACCATGTATTGTGTATAATTGACTAAATAAAGGGAGTACTGTTTTGAAAATCCCATCTGTGTACCAGTTATGTGCACTGGATAAGACCTGCAAATTTCTCCGAGTAGAAAATAAAATAATCCTGTCTGATCCATCATCACTGTCGAACAGAAGAAACGGTTGATTTGAATGGCTTATCCTATATGTAGGAGGATTGCTTAACTGGAGTAAGCATACTGGAGTTGCGGGAACTTGGGCTGCTACATTTCTAGCATTTTGGATATTCCTTTTTAAGCACTGAGGTGTTGGTAGCTTGCCTGCAACTGCTTGGGATACTGCCACGTACGCATTTGTTGCAATGCAATGTGTTCCTTTTTGAGTTGTGATTGCTTTTTCTTTAGTTGAGTTAATCACTTTAGAAGCTTCAACACAAGCAATATCGCCTGCATGATTGTGCTCTCCAACACGTTGCGTAACAGAATCTTCATCTGTATGAACTCTTGCATGGCACTTTATTGCATAAAACTGGTCACATTTCCAAAAAGTTTTTACTCCACTTGTTCGCTCTTTCACAAATAGATGACTATGAACAATAAGCTTTTTCTTATGCTTACGACGTACTGCAGAGGCATCTTGAATGATCTACTAGTCTACTTAGCAAAATTCCAAACACAATCTATCTTCCAACCTTTACGCAGTTCTGACTTCAACGAATGACACAAAATGTGGCCTGTGAGATAGCAATCAAAGTTCATTAGGGCAAGAACGCAGCTTGTAGGTGGTAGCCGCAGAACACAGCTGGGCAAGAACGCAGCTGGTGAGATAACGCAAGAACGCAGCTGGTAGCCTACGCAGCTCTCATACTGCGATGTAATTACCTGACGATGTGATATACTGCGATGTAATTACCATGCGATGAAATTACCACGATGAAATAACTGCGATGAAATTACCGGACACCAGCGGATGCCCACCTTTTCTTAAATACTGCACCACAAAAATTGATTAATCTATTGATTAACCTCTATTGTTAATAATGAAACGCCATTTGACAAGTTTTTTTTTTCTTGCCGAGAGTTCAGTTAAGACATTTTCGCTGAGAATCTATATATTTGATTAATATGATTTATTTGACAACGATTTCTAGGTTATGAAAACAAATACGGTAGGTAGGCTACAAGGTAGTTTAAAAAAGGAAATAACACAATAAAGTCATATAGAATTCTTTCTGTATGTTCTTGTTAAAATGCCAATAACACACACCTGAGCATTATTTAAGTCTTGAATGACATTCTTGCTTTCCTTGTTTATATCACAGACGACCATAAATTCTTCTTCAGAGTGATCCGCTATTAAACATAAGATTTGAAACACTAGCTATTGCTTGAACAAATATTTTCCAAAAGTTTAGCCTGTCATGGGACATACATCTATATTTGTCAAAACAATTAGTCACTAAACTTTTTTCTATAAAGTAAGACATTTGGAACAAAATTCTGCATCTTTTACTCGAATAAATGTAGTAGCCTGCTTTCATTTGTTTCACATCAGCTACTAACTTACAAAAAACACATTTTAACTAAAATACCACTCGAATAGTTACAAAAGATCTGTCTATTATTGTATTTCTTTAAATCATTGTTACATCAGAATAGTAATATACATAACATTAATTTAACTATGCTGCACAATGCACATGATGATATAGTTGTCGGACTGAGAGAGATACGATACGTCGATACGGTACCTGAAAAGTGATATGCACAATGTAATAAGTTTGTAATCAAACAAACTTCCTTCAAAGATCACTTTGAAAGACAAGATACAATAACTTACAATGTGGCTTTTGCCCATGTCTATTCCACCACAGACTGGGCCTTCAAAAAAACATTCAACTTTAACATCTATCTTCACACGTCATCTTAAAAAGGAGAAAAAAACCAATGCTTGTGGCTGGGGCCAACTATTAAAAATAGTTGATACCAAAACTAACTACCAATTTATGATAACAAACCTTTAAAAAATGTTTTTCGTATTTTTTGAACAATTGACAGAGCAGACTTGCCACATGGTACTTGGCAGTTTTCTAGATCCCAAAACACAGCTATAGGGCACTTTTGTGATGGGTCATCACCTGGAGAAGCTGATGTACCTTCTGAGGTAACCTGTAAAATATTTGTTAGTCTAGTTCACAAACTAACTTTTGTATAAAAGTTGCAAGTAAAAGAAAATCAAAGGTTTTTCGTAATGAGGTTTAGTGTGTGGTACAAGCAGCTCACCTTGGTACAAGTAGCTCACCAAAAAAATGGCCCTTAGTCCTCAGCAGCCCTTAGGTGGGCAAAGGGGCGAAGAATCTCTGGGTTCCAAAACCATGTTTTACAAAAAAAATTGTGGAGTGCAGATGTGATGTTGGAATGCAGGAAGCTTGTGTGGGAAAGGAACTGAAATAACTGAAATATGTGAAGAACTAAGGAAAAGGAGGGTGGATGTATGTTGTCTAGAACAGTGGTTCTTAACCTATGGGTAATTACCCACATGTGGGTAATTTCAGGATAGCAGGTGGGTAATCAGCTGAACCAGAATATTTAGAATTATAGATCTATAACAAACAAATCACAACTCATCACAAATATCAAAGCTTCTCCTGTGTTTGGAATACAGCTTGATGAGTCTGTTGATGTTGTGAATCTTTCTCAACTGATGGTGTTTGTTCGGTATCTTCACAACAACACTATTGAAGATTTTCTTTTTTGCCGCCAATTGCAAACAACGACAAAAGCTAGCGATGTGCTAAAGCTAGTGGAAGACTTTTTTACGACAGAAAAATTTAAATTGAAGCAAATTTGGAAGTGTTTGCACGGATGAGGCATCTGCTATGCTTGGGGTGCGATTTGTTTTTTTGCAAATTATCCAACAGAAAAATCTCAACATTATTGGAACGCACTGCATCATACATAGGGAAGCGTTGGCATCAAGAACTATGTCACAGCCACTTCAGTAAGCACTTGATTGTGCTATTAAAGTTGTGAACTATATAAAAGCGAGTGCCCTTAATACACGACTCTTCCGAAAATTGTGCCAAGACAAGTAAGCTGAGTATGATTCTCTGTTGTTCCATACTTCTGTACGCTGGCTCTCAAAAGGAAACATGTTGATTCGGCTTGTGTGTTTATTACCAGAGGTTACTGAATTTCTTGAGATGCAACATAAACAAGAATTGAAGACGGATATTTCAAATACAATGTTTCAGACCAGGGTGGCGTTCCTAGCAGACGGGTTTTCTCATTTGAACGAATTGAACCGCAACTTGCAAGGTGTGCATGCAAACATGTTGGTAGGCCTACTACGAGACAAGGTTGCAGCTTTTATTGCTAAGCTTAACCTTTGAAAAACAAAAATGCAATCTGGTTATAGAGTAGCAAATTTCCAATGATGAATAAAATGATTGAGACAAACGGTGTCAATTGCATTATTCAAAGTGAGGTTGTTGATCACTTCAGCAGATTAATTAAGGAATTTCATCGCTACTTTCCTGGTTTTGAACAAGACACTTCTTTGATGGCATTAACAAGGAATCCTTTCAGAGTTTCTGTTGAAAATTTTCCAAGTAAAGAAGATGAAGATATCCAAGAAGAGTTTTTTATAGACATGATACCGTAGACATCATCTGTCAAAGCTTTTTTTGAAGCATATCCAAAAGTTGCGTAAAAACCACTAACATTGTTGACTATGTTCCCTTCTACTTATCTCTGTGAATCAGCATTTTCAAGTGTTGTTGCTTTGAAATCAAAATCTCGAAACAAGCTGTTAGATCTGGAGTCAGATTTGCGTTGTGGAGTATCCAAAATCGCACCCAATATTGCATCAATTGTACACAAAAAAAAACAAGAGCAAATGTCTCACTGACACTGTTGATGTTGTTCTTCACATTAAATGTTGTTTTTGTTGAATAACGCTGTTTTAATAAGTTATGGCAAAATAGCAATATAGATAAAATTAGATTTTGGGTAATGGGACTTTGATCTGGACAGAAATGGGTAATAAGGGAAAAAAGGTTAAGAACCCCTGGCCTAGAAGAAGTAAGTTGAAGGGGGCAATCCTCACGATTTTTAGGTGTTCACCGGAGGAGATATAAGTTATGGCGGTCAGGAAATAGTGCAGGGACTGGTGGTGTAGGTATCTTGGTAAAAAAGAATTATGTAAAAAAGTTGTAAAAGTTCAAAGAAAAAGTGACAGAGTAATGTCAATGGTACTTGCTTTTGAAGAGGATGTTATAAGAGTATACGTGCTTGTCTACTGCAAAGTGGAAGAGAATAATATTTAGAAAAGGGGGGGTTTATGATGATTTAACAGAGAAGTGGGATTTATGGGGTTCGAACAAGTTGGTGCTTGGATTAGAGGATTTCAATGGACATGTTAGAAGACAAGTAGATGGCTTTGAAGGTATTCATGGGGGTTTGGTTTGGGAAAAGAAACTTTGCAAGAAAGAAACTTGGATTTATGGGGTTGGAACAAGTTGGTGCTTGGATTAGAGGATTTCAATGGACATGTTAGAAGACAAGTAGATGGCTTTGAAGGTATTCATGGGGGTTTGGTTTGGGGAAAGAACCTTTGCAAGAAAGAAACTTGGTTTAAAAAGAAGGTGACATATAGCTCAAGAAGACATGACTCGAAGATTGATTTTATCTTGATTGTGCAGGATTGATGAATGTAGAAGCAATACTATGGGAATTGCAGCATAGACTGATAATGGGAGACTTAGATTTGAAAAAAGTAAAAAAAATTGTGAAACAAGAACTTTACTTAGAAAAGTTTGGTAACTGGGAGGGAAAGACAATAAAACAAAATTTACAAACAGAGCAAAGGATCTGGTAGACATGAGTGCTCACTGCTCAGGGCCTGAGAGTTTTATTTAAGAGCGATGTTATAGCAGCTTGTGATGAAACGTGTAGGGAAAATAAAGCAAGGAGAGTTCGTGAAGATATGTGCTGGTGGGATGAAGAGGTGAAACATAAAATTTTGGAGAAGAGGGAGGCATACAAACAGTGGCGCAAACACAGGTCAGAAGAGAACGGAAAGAGATACAAAAGTTTGAAAAACAATGAGAAAAGGGTGGTGGCAAAAACAATGAAAAACAGTGCCGAAGAAAAACTTTAACAATTTGGGGAAAAGCGATAATAATGTGTTTAAGCTAATAAAACAAATAAAAAATGACAGAAAGAATATAGCAGGGGGAAGATGCATGAAGAGCAGAGATGAAAAGTTGCACTTTAGTCCGGAAAGCAGACAAGCATGGAAACCACATATGAAAAACATTATAAATGAGCAAAATGTATGAGATAATATCACAGAGGCTAATTCAGTGAAGGGGCCTGTGGAAAAAGTTCCTTGATAAGAAATTGTGGAAGCAATGGAGAAAATGAAACAACGTACAGCGGTTGGTCTATCTGATGTTAATGCAGAGATGATAAAAGCAAGTGGAAAGCTGAGGAGGAGATTAGTGATAATGCAACTTTGTCAAAAAAGTACTGGATGGTGAAGGAATGCCACAAGAGTGGAAAGAAAGCATTGTTTTTCCACTGTTCAAGGGAAAGCGGGATGTGAGAAGTTGCAGTGCATATAGCGGAGTTGAATAATTGGATCATGGAATGAAAATTGTAGAATGAGTATTGGAGAAGCGGTTGAGAGAGGTGGTGGAATTGAATGCTATGCAACTTGGGTTCATGCCAGAAAAAAAAAAAAAACCGACACTTTGTTCATTTTAATATGAATGCAAGAAGCTTACAAGGAAAAGAAAAAACTGCACATGAGCTTTGTTGACTTGGAGAAGGCGTTTTACAAAGACCCAACAAAAGTGATGGAATGGACAGTGAGAAAAAGATGGATTTCGGAGATGCTAGTAAGGGCGGTGGTGAAAAATTGTAGATCTATGAAGGCGCAGGAATAAAAATAAAAGTTGGTTTAAATCAGTACTCAGATAAATGTTTTGTGAAAGTCGGGGTACATCAAAAATCGGTACTGTCACCTCTTATATTTGCTATTGATGTTGTGACTGAAGGGGTGAGGGGGAGGATTTGCTGAGCAAAATTTTGTCTTATGGATGATCAGGTCTTGTCCAGTGATAGTATGGAGCCTTGGAGGTACTAGAAAAAAAGTTTGGGAAATGAAAAGAAGCGTTTAAGACAAAGGGTCCATAGGCGTAGAGTAAAGGGGTGCAGCGCACCCCCTGCTCTTATCGGTATCGGTGAGGAAATTTCAAAGTAGAGCGTAGAGTAACTTACGCTGCAACACTCTTCACGGCAATATTAAGTAATCCAGCTAAATTAGACGCGCTATTTTCAACAAGGTCTTCCGCTGTGAGACCAATTATGATTCAACAGAACGCATTGTTTTGTCATCAGACGCAGGAGAATCGAAATTCGCTCATTAACACATAAACATTCAACACTGGCAGACATTGAATCAGTGTAAAAAATGGGCTTATGTTCGCCAGCGATTGTTTATCTCCGGCAAAAAGCTTATTCAGTAGTGCAAAGGAAAAACTGTAACTTCTAACTTGAGTGGTTGAACTCAAACAAACCTAGGCCAGCAAAGTGTGCTATCATGACTCGACTCGATGTTCTTGAAGCAAAGATAGTTCGCAATGTGTGAGAATTAAATCGAAAACCGATAAAAGAAAAGGTGTTTAATGGTCTTGGTCGCAGATATTGCTTGCATTAACGACGTCTATTACTACTATTATCACCTAGCTAATCTGATATCATTGTTTTATGCGGCGCTAAGGTTTGACATCGACTTCAACGATCATGGAATGTTACGTAATAAGAACGATTATAATATTCTACACGCAAAAATTAAAAATTGATCGGTTAACAAGTGTATAAAGTGTAACAACAGTATAAAGTTTAGAATTGACAAAAAATCATTAAATTTGAAAATTAAGTTTGAATCATTGCAAATAAACGTATTCAAAACTTTTACTTCGGCCAACGCCATTTCACAATCCGTAATCTACGTCTGCAATGATTTTGCCGCAGCAAAAATGCGTTAATTTTGAAGGTTGCCGAGCTGAAGACAACAGCTTGTCCCGTGTATAAGTCGGAATGGCCTGTTTCGATGAGTCCGATTTGGTGAGTCAGATCCCTTAACGGGGGATTTTTTCAATTTTTTTTTTAATTATTGGGTACCGTAGCCTAATTATCATTGCCGTTTTAGGGTTAGGGGTTAAAGGTTAGGAACTCAGAAAACCGGACTCACCGAATAGTAGCAGACCTGTATAAGTCGAACCTGTCTTTTTGAGGTGAAAATCACTTGCAAAAATCAACTTATACTCGAGCGTTATACGGTATTTGATGTTTATGCATGTGATATTCTGATATAACTGCACCCCCGGTAATTTCTAAAACTCTACGCCTATGAAGGGTCTGCTACTATTCGGTGAGTCCGATTCGGTGAGTTCCTAACCTCTAACCCTAACCCTAACCCCAAACCCTTAACCCTAAAATGGCAATGATAATTAGGCTACGGTACACGATAATTTAAAAAAAAAATGAAAAAATCCCTCGTTAAGAGATCGGACTCACCGAATCGGACTCACCGAAACAGGCCATTTCGCCTATGAAAGGGTATGAAGGTAAATTTAGAAGAAAAAAAACGGAAGTGATGGTGAGTGGAGCGGAAGGTTATTATTATTGTTATTGTAACTGCCTCCGCCGCCAATGTAGCCAAATCGTTTGGCATCCGCTGGCTTCCATCAGTCTTTCAACAAGGTTGATAGGATCTCCATTCTGTTTTGTCCTTTGCGATGTTTTGCAATCAATGGAGATGTGGTGTGCTGAGCAGATATCCCAGGCCAGCTTTTCTGATGTCAGACCTTAACAGTTGTAATAAGTTGGTACGGTGACGTCCGGTTCGGCCTTGGTACTTTTTGCTGCCAATTATCGCAAATTCAAGGGCTTTCTGGGGAGGTGAGTCCTGGTGAAGTCTCAGAATGTGTCCAAACATGTTCCATCTCATGGTAGAGATCTTGCAAAACAATGGTTCACTGTTGCATATTTTGTAGAGGTTTTTGTTCGAGATAAGACCGTTTGGCCAAGTATGACCATTAGGCTGGAGTGAAATTCCTAAATCAAAAAAGTGTAGTTCTTAAAACCCGACAAATGGTCCAAAACCACCATAAAATTTGATTTTAGGGGGTTGCCACTTTTATTGTCCTGGCAACCGGCCACTAGGTGGTCTGAGAGGTCCCAATTTCTGAAAATAGCCATAACTCCTGAACCGAACATTCTAGAAACACGTGGTTGGTCTCAAAAGATGCAGAACTATCAAGTTTCTATAAGTCCTAAAAGAAGTTTTTGGTCTAAATCCACCAGAAAAAAAGTTATCTGAAAAAATCTATATTTTAGAGCAAGTGCAACCAAAAATAAAATGCATTTTTAACGTATGTAAATGAGCTAGTTCTTTTGATCTAGAGGCATGATAAAAGATGCTGGTGTAATAACTGATGCAGATGAATCCTACGTGATTGACAGAAGCAAGTTGAGAAGGGAGCGAAATAAATATAGATGTATAGTGCAGGACGAAGAGAAGAAGTACTTTGATTTGGTCGATAGTTTGTATTTTGGTGGAAGAAAGGATGCTACTCTGGTTATGCTTATGGGGAAAAATGAAAAATTGTATAGATCGACACAGTTACAAGAGCATTATGCTATAGTTGGCGAGCCTGGAGAGTTTTACCTCACACATATATCCCCTGAGAATGGTAAAGGTCGCACTATAGCACAAGATATATACAACACAATCAAAGATACTGATTTAGAGGAAGCGTTGGTTATGCAGGGACAGATGGCACTGCATGTATGACTGGTGCAAAAAATGGGTGCATCAGAGTTTTGGAAGAACTAGTGAACAGGCCACTACAATGGGCCATATGTCTTTTAAACTGCAACGAATTGCCCCTGAGACATGTCTTTCTTAGTCTGGATGGGACAACTCAGAGTCCAACTACATTTTCAGGACCTATTGGTAAAATCTTGGGTGGGGTTGTTTCAGACTGGCCAGTGGAAAACTTCAAGCGGATACCAAACCAAAATTTCCCAACACTTCCAAATGAAATTATTGATGATTTAAGCCATGATCAATACTATGGCTACAGAATATGTATGGCAATCATTCTTGGTACGGTAGACACGGATCTAAAATTGTTGGAGATAGGTCCAATTGCTCATGCAAGGTGACTTACTCTTGCTTGCCGAATCCTCCGATATTATACCTCAACAAGGAGACCATCCAAAAATTTAATACTCCTGGCTGAGTTCTGTGTTCATATCTATTTTCCTACTTGGTTTCAAATAAAATTAAAAAACAAAATCACTGATGGATCCAAGAATTTCTTCAATCTTGTGCAGAGAATTCTTCAATTTCCCAACCAAGAAATTCGAGATATTTCATTGAAAGTTGTGCAAAGAAATGCATTCTTTGCACACCTTGAGAATATTCTTTTTGGGATGTTTTCCGATGAGGATGAATATATCCGCAGGTTAGCAGTCAACAAAGTCCAGGCATTAAGGGGTAAAATACCTTTTGTAATAAGTGATAATAATTTTAAAGGAGGGTATGTTGAACGTGACGATGACAAGGACGATGCCAACACTGATGCCAGATGCGGATCAATAAGGCGATTTCTATTACCCCGTCTCAACCTCAATGCCAAGTCTTACCACAGACTTGTTAACCTCAATGCAGTTGACATCGAAGAACCTCCAGCAATCCGAAATCTCACTGACTCGCTTATTGAAGAACTGAGGATGAAACCCTTAACATTTAAACAACCCTGCCACAATCAAGCCGTAGAAAGGCATGTCAAATTAATTTCGGAAGCTTCCACTGCTGTAATAGGACATGATCGAAGAGATGGTATGATTTGTCAAAGAATAAAATCGAGGAGGCTGATAAAACGATTTGATACCAAGAAGCAATTTGTGTAAACAGGTCTGTGATGTGTATTTTGTATTGATCCTCAATGACTCTATTATGTCAATGCAATAATTTAACTTATTTTTAACACTGATGATGGATAATTGGAAATAGTCTTTATCCAAAATGTCTCATGAAGATATGAGTCTATTTGATAATCTGTTGGCTCTTATATGTTAGCGTTGATTAACTAAACGCTCCACTCATTTTGCTCCTAAATGTATCTTTGCTTTATGCTTTTGCTCGTTCTGGGAGAAATGTACATTTTTTCACATAACTTTTTTCTTGTTGACTTTAGACCAAAAACTTCTTTTAGGACATATAGAAACTTGATAGTTCTGCATCTTTTAAGACCAACCATGTATTTCTAGAATGATCAGTTTAAGCGTTATGGCTATTTTCAGAAATTGGGGCCTCTCCGGCCATCTTGTGGCCGGTTGCCAGGACAATGAAAGTGGCAACCCCTTAAAATCAATTTTTATGGTGGTTTTGGATCATTTGTCGGGTTTTAAGAACTACACTTTTTTGAATTTCAGGAAAAAAATTGTTTTCACTCCACCCTAATGACCATTGACCAGTTATGACACGTAAATGTCTTCGATGACAGGCATCCAATCTTTCAAGACTTGTTTTGGTAACAGACCAGCTACTGCAGTTGTAGATCATAATTGGGATGCAGTACGCATTGTACAATCTTAGTCGCAACTGTAATGGGATTCTCGATCTCTTGCTCCATAGTTACCAGTGTGATCTGAAAGCGACATTGTTTAAATTGCAGCGAGATTTGACATCGGCAGTGCTGCACAATGATGATCCCAAAAGTTTGTGTGTACGCCATTTTTCGTTTCCTCGAATCGGAAGGCTATCAGCATCAGTTTAATTTGTGTCTGCAAGAAATATGTGGGTAAATTCAGTTTTAGTCTCATTCATGAAAAGATTGTAGTTTTTCAGGTTCTTTGTAGCAATAGATTGTAGCATGTCAAGTGGCTGTCTTTCCTCATCCAGAAACTCAACATCGTCTGCGTACTCCATTTCCAAAGGCATGCATGTGTCAGATATAGGGGGGTTTGGTCTGGAGGACTGTTCTCGCACTGAGCTCAATGCTGCAGATACGGAATGGCCCGTTTCGGTGAGTCCGATTCGGTGAGTCAGATTCGGTGAGTCCGATTCGGTGAGTCCGATTCGGTGAGTCCAATCCCTTAACGGGGGATTTTTTCAATTTTTTTTTTAAATTATCGGATACCGTAGCCTAATTATCATTGCCGTTTTAGGGTTAGGGGTTAGGAGTTAGGGGTTAGAGGTTAGGAACTCACCGAATCAGACTCACCGAATCAGACTCACCGAATCGGACTCACCGAATCGGATTCATCGAATAGTAGCAGACCCCTGCAGATAGGTAGCAGGTAAAGAGTATTGGGAAGAGGCTGTCTCCTTGAGCGGAACCGATAGTTGTCTCAAAGTTTGCGGACATTTTGTTGTTAATGCGCACATAAAGTTTCGTGCCAGCTAGCAGGGTGCGGGTTAGTCGCAGTTCATCTTCATCACAACCAGCTTGGTCTAAAATTTGAAGGATTTTTTTTGCGTTTGATGGTGTCAAAGGCTTTGGGCATATCTATTCCCATTTTGTGGAAGTCCCATTTTCTGGCCATTACCACTGAAACGAGCATACGTTGTGCCCAGATGTACATGGCAAACTCGATCAATGTGCAATATGTGGAAGGAGAGTGATGAAAATCTCGATGCCATGCAAAGAGTGTAGTACATGGGACGTGGGTACGTACATGCAATATGTGTCAATACGAATAGAGCAACAGCAATACTGGCAAATTGTTTTATTTGTGGGAAATGTGATAAAGAAAATAATTTAGCTGAGAATTTCAAAAAAAGTTTCTGTTATGGACTAGAAATAGTGACCAACTTGTGTTATTTGAGTTATCAAATAAATGGAAGTGATGGATGCGGAGCAGCTGTGACAAGAAGGGCAAGGATGGGTTGGAAAAAGTTTAGGAAATGTTGTGGAGAAAAGTTTTTGTTAAAAAAGAAAAGTCTATTGAAGTTGTGTGCGACCTGCAATATTGTACGGCAGTAAACATGGATATTAAGAGAGTGAACTGGCTATTTTGAGAACGGAAAGGGCAATGGTGAAAGCAATGTGTGGAGTAAAAACCAGAAGGGAAAAAAAGACTGAGGAACTGATGGATACGCTTGAGATGAGGGAGACTACTGAACAACTTGCCAGGCAAACGAAGTAAGATCGTATGGACATAGGAGGGACAACGTACTAAGGAGGGAGGAAGGACGTTTTCTTTGAAAAGCATTGACTTTGAAGGTATATGGAATGAGGAAACAAGGACATCCAAAACGCACAAGGAAGGAAAAGATGAAGAATGAAGCAGACAAATTAGGACTAAAGGAAGACAATGCGATAAACAGAATATGGCAACTAGACGAGTGATGGTAATCGCTGCAAGGTAAGAATCGGCCACCCTCATTAGTTGGGACAAAACCGAATTTGGATGATGATGAATGAGCTATCTAGAGAGCCTTGGCAAGTACATATGTTGTGAGAGACCTGATTAAAATTAAGTACCGTAGCCTAGAAAAATTTGAAACAAAATAGCGACACTAAGCTAAATTTACTTTCTATCTCCTTAAAATGATGGTTTTAAGAATCAAAATTGCCAAAGCATGATGCCAGGCGCTTTCTAGATTTCCAGCATAAGTATCAAAATCTAGTCTATTATTTGTATGATAACTATAGCATCATAATAGCTCAAAATCACATAAAAGATACACGAAGACAATATTTATTAGTTAGGTATAGAGATGTACCGATATATCGGTATCGGTGATATCGGCCATTTTTTGAGTATCGGTATCGGTATCGGCAAAATTTGGCCGATACTGTGGCCGATACTAAACACGGAAAAAAAAGGCTTTTGCTGCGGATTTTCTAGAGAAGCAAAGATATAAATTTTTTATAGTAGTAACTAACGTCACATTGATGTAGAAAAATAACAACCTGTTTAAATTTTTGATAGTCACACTCCCATGACTTCTTGCGCGCAAGTTTTAACATTGGTTGCTTAGAGTGATTCTTTCACTTAAACAAAACATTTTGTTTCAGCGGTTTTGCGTTGTTCGATTCTTAAATTGTGTAAGGAGACTCAATTTCTCCAATATTTATCATTTGTGTTTCTTTTTTACTCTCAGCAGAGTATGAAACTTGTAAAAGTTTTTCATCCATACAACGTCATTATTGCGTTCATAAACGTAGTTGCACTGATGAGAATTTAATATTCGAAAACGCGTTCTGCAACACTGTTTTTTGCACTCTGCAATGCCTGATGCAGATTTATCTGTAGATTTCCATCACGCATTGAAGCGGTGATCTGATAATGAAATTTTCTACGGTTCGAGAAAAAGTTTTCTCTGCCTATAAAACGTTGAATGGTAGTTTAATTAATTATTTCTGAAAGTTCCTTGGTTTCATATTATCTGAATTAAATTATTATATCTGGAATCGGCATAATAACGTGACATCATCTAAACGTAACAGAAATAGCGAAGAGCAAGTATCACTATACAAAAAAAACACAAAAATGCAACGCAAATAGGCAACATCAAAAGACATGGATGTTCTTTGACTTGTCAGCAGCAAGTGGGGATAACTGTGGCTGTGGGAGTTTGTTGCGCAGCCTACTTAGCCTACTCTGACATTGTTTAAGCTTGATGAGTTTATTACAACGAAAGGTGGAAATTAAATCACAAACTGATAGAACCAGCTTACTAAAAACAACCAAGTTACATGTTTTTTTTAAACGTTTAGCAACGTAAAAACGATGCAAAATTATACATTTTTGCTACCTTGGTAGTCTTGGCCTGGCAAAAGCTTCTCAACCAAACGACAAGCGCCCTTAAGGGTAGAACCTTTGACATACTGATATCCAATTGAACGAACCCGAACCATCAGATGTTAGGTTGTCCGTCCAATTGTGGCTATTTCAGCATTCAGCCAGAGAGTTGATTATTACTTTAAACTTTTTTTGGTAATTACACAACAAACAAGAGCAATAGCAGTGGTGGGAAGTTGCATTTTTCCTTTGTTCCGAGAAACGCAACCTTTATGACGTCATGAACAGCGTAGCTTCTGATTGGTTGATGATTCAATGGGATATCAGTATGTTAAAGTGCCTACCGCCCTTAGGTTGCACATTACTTGTCGTATAGTTTTTGTACGACTACACAAATGACTTGGTTTACATTTTACATCTTATTATCAATTATGATTGCCTATTTGGAGAGTTTGCGCAAACTCTTTATTAATTTTTCAGAAACCCCAATTATGATATAATGTTTCTTCCCTTATACCCCAGCTCTCAATCACGGTGGCCTTTCATTACTAAAACCTACTATTATGACACAACATTGAGTTGGGATTGGATTCTTGAATCTTCAAGTACCAAGGACTTCGAAATCCGTCCATTGTCACTCATAATGATGTAATAATGCCCCTTTGGCCCCTAATGTTGCCCATTTGAAGTTCCCCTTGCTGCTCTATAAATTTCCAAATTTGGTTGGTTTTGTGGCGTATTTTGGAATTTATTTATTGTAAGCGCTAAACTTGAACACAACTAATTTTAAATTTAGGGGATTTTTTGGTTTTAGACTAATTTGTCACTGTGTCAGTCGCGGTGGTGCCACCGCTTGTGTTTTAGCACAAGATCTTGTGGTTTTACTTTTGATCTTGTGCTCTTGTGCTTTAAGTTTTACCTTATTTGCATAAAACTATTAAAAAAAGCTTTTTTTAATAGTTTTATGCAAATAAGGTAAAACTTAGCATTTGATATAATTACTTGCAAATACCAAAATTGCTTCTTTTTGTAACACTAAAGTATCGGCCAAAATATCGGTATCGGTATCGGCCTAAAAAAGTGATATCGGTATCGGTATCGGCCAAAATATTGGTATCGGTACATCTCTAGTTAGGTACTACTCAAACTATCAACTAGCAGTTTTGGCTACTGATGGATCGACTCCTGATGGATCGATCGAAAATTTGAAGCTGCAAGTTGGCATGGCCTGTGTATGAAGTAGCCATGGTAAGTATCACGTATTCGTTCATTATGGCAGTTCAGCGGCTTAAAGCAGCATGAAAGAAACAAACAAATGTTGTGAAAAAGTTGTTTATGACGCTTCCATGTATTTCTGTACAGAATTTCAACATCAAAATAACTAGGGCCAGTAAATGTACATAAGTGATATAAATTACTACTACTACTCAATACACACTTTAAATAGTGGATATAAACACTGTGTTGCTCTAAAACAAAACAAACTAACCTTATTAAGGAAGTGACGGTGCAGTGTCATTTGAGAAAAAGAAAACTCCATGAGATGTGACAAAACAGCATCGCAAACATGGTGACAATATAAATTAGCCATTTCATGCTGAAAATCCACAAAGTTTTTGCATCTTTTGCTAAGTGAATATACATTTTTTATAAACTCGCCACTTCTACTTTGAGTAAAACTTGAGCAATCATTCACAGGTGTACTAATTCCAGAATCTGAGCAGTTTTTAAGATTAGGTGTCAAAGCGGAAGAGCCATGATAACCTTTATTTACAGAGTCAGTAAATTTATTAAAAATACGTTTTTTTGTACAGTCTGTGGTGAATCCTGCATTTAGCACAGAATCAATCAATGTACTATCCCTCTGTTGTGTTTTTTTTGTTGAATTCAGCACAAAATCACTCGGTGCAGATAAATCACATACACAACTTGACTTAAATTTACAACAACAGTGTGACATAATCTTATCATCACAGTTGTGCAGGATGAAATCTTCTGGTGTAAGCAGGTGCTTGCTTACAGGTACCACAGCAGTGTCAGATACAGAAAACTGTCCAATGCCTGGGCTTCCATTGCTCACTGGTGGAGACATAAGCCACTGAGGAACATTCAAATTTCTAGGATGAACAAATTCGGGCGTTGTCGTTGTCAGACCTAACCAAATTAAAATGCATATTAATTAAATCCCAGAAAGTTACCATAATACAGTCAACCCCGCTTAATCGGCCCACGTTTAATAGGACCACCCGCTTATTCGGACCATTTTGCACTGGTCCCGAATCCAAATCCATTTTTCTGTACAATTTTCCCCGCTTAAACGGACCACCACCCCGCTTAAACGGACCACCCTCCGCCCTAAAATAGGCCTTTATGGTTAACGTTTTTTACTTTTTGTACATTTCTCTGCGAGGTGACGCGTCAAGAGTTGATGTGGGCAACGTGCTACGTTCTCGCTAAGCCATTTTAAAGTGAAGTAGGCTACAGATAAACAAACGCTTGTTGTCACTTCATAAGGTCAATTGTCATCTATAAGAATTGCAGTAATTGTGATGCAGCACCGAATACTGTACTGTACAGAAGAATGAATGCTTTTAGCGCTTGACTAAAAATGGCAGCAATAACTCGCGTAGATCGAACACTTAAAGAAAAAATAGAGATTCTTAACAAAATGAAAAACCAGCCTTCGGGAACGTCAGAGAGGAAGTTAGCCGAGATGGTTGATTGGTTGGCCTACCAAAGTCAACATTAAGAAGGCTACGTGTACAGGAGAGGGAATTGCAAGATCTATGGGCAAAGCATGAGAATAATGGTAGTGCAGCTACAGCTTCGCGTAAACGCCAACGAGGTGCTTAAACTATTTTCAAAAACGATGAAAAAAATAACGAAATTCGTTCTCCCCGTTTAATGGGACCACCCGCTTAATCGGACCAATTTGGCTTGGTCCGGATGTGGTCCGATTAAGCAGGGTTGGCTGTACTAATAATGTCGGCATTGAGTTAGATTGTTTACAAAGCGGCAAATTGTAAATTGGCAAATTGTGTATCACAGTGAATATTCTTCAGGTTGATTGGGTATAACTATCTTTATCCTCTGGCTGATAAAGTTTCTTTTGAGAGCTTAGTCTTGACAATTCTGCATAGTAGTGTCTTTAAACCACCAATGCAGACTCAGATCGGAATGGTCCGTTTCGGCGAGTTCCCTATTCGGCGAATTCCCTATACGACAATTTTTTGAAAATCCATCGATGCTTTCTGTAAATCCAACGACGCCTTCTGCTTATTTAGAGAATTTTGTATTTTATTTCACAATATCATTTCTTTTGCATTCCGACAAAGAAAAATAAATTACAATGAAATTTAGCGAAAAATGTTTGAACTAATAAATTAAAATGTTTACTCACATAAAATTGACAAGTATGCTACGTACTCCACCTTCTTTGCGTCATGTTTATGTCATTCGTCATCATCATAATCCATCGTCGGTTTGTTCCCCACTGGTGGGGGTGGCCGATTGTTTCCGCGCAGCAATTGTTTTAATCCCTTTTCTCCATTTCACCCTGTCCCTTGCATCTTCCTCCTTCAGTCCGACTTTTTTAAATTCATCCTTCACTTGTTGTTTCCACGTTCTTCTTGGACGACCGCGTTTCCTCTTCCCATCCACCTTTAGATCTAGTGCCTTTCTAAGAAAACTTCCTTCCTCCCTCCTTATCACATGTCCATACCATCTTACTCCAGTTGCCCTTGCCAGTTGGTCTATGGTAGCTCTCATCTCTAGCATATCCAACAAATCTTCAGTCCTTTTTTCCCTTCTCGTTTTCACCCCACACATTGCTCTCACCTCGTCATGTCATTCATTTTTTAATTACCGTATTTTACGGACCATAAGGCGCACTTTAAATTCTTTTTTTTCCTCATAAATTGATCGTGCGCCTTATGGTCCGATGCGCCTTATGTATGGATCAAGTGCGGTAGTGCTTTATTGCCTACACTCAAAACCAGTACCGATATACTATTATATATGGTCCGGTGCGCCTTATGGTCCGGTGCGCCTTATGTATGAACAAAAAACTAATCAAAGCAATTTATTGACAGTGCGCCTTATAGTCCGGTGCGCCTTATGGTCCGTAAAATACGGTAAGCTATTTGTTGATTTTATATGATATTTCAAATATATTTTACATCAAAACAACCTTATTCACAAAACGATGCTGTAAACTCAAAACAGTCAAAGAATTTTTGATGTCAACAAAACTTTTGAATGTATATAATGTAAAGGCAATTACATCGTTTTAACATCGCCAGACGTTGAAATCATGTACAAAAGGGAACTTTTGCTGACCAGGTACAGGTTGTACCTGAGAAACAATTACAAAAGCCATTTGATTTGTTGAAAGAACCCAATTACCCTAACAGTTCGTATTTACTGGCCCAAAATACCAGTTAAATGTCTGAAAATTGAATAATATTCAATCGTTGGATTTACAGAAGGGTCATTCCATATCAACTCAGCCACCCATGTATATGGCACCTCTCAGATTTTGCTGAAAAGTTGTTATACTATACCTTAGGTTACCAAACGAAAGAATCCTAAGTTTTAGATCAATATCTCAAACGGTTTTCCCATGGCGGCCATTTGAATTTCAGGTGCTACCCTAGTTTTTGACTTGGGGGGGTAGCGAATAGCAATTTCAGCCATTTTCAGAGCCCCATAACTTTTATTGTAATTGTGGTAGAAGACTAAAAATTGCTGTGCTAGTTCATCATAAACTATACTACACAATTCAATAGTAACAAACAACATCTCTTGATGCATAAGTGTTAGGTGGGTCATCAAAATCCTGTTTTTTTGCCCCGCATAAGTGATTTTTTCAATTTTCAAATGCTTCTACTACCCAAACCAATCAAAATATTTCTCTAAAACCCAATTATTTGTAATATTTGGAAACTTTTCTTCTGCCAACTTCAATTTGGGAGTTGTGGTGCCATTAACAGAGATTTTATGGGGGTCTGAAAACCCTATTAGGCAGAAATGGCCCTTTTTTACACCTATGTTTAGAGCCCCAAATGACCGCGTGGGCATTTTATGGTCATGCTGAAATTTATACCCGACAAACACATACATTTATTCTTTCATTTCATGAAATAAAATCTTTGAGTATCAAACTCCTTCACTATAAATTTTATGTCTTTAAAATGTAACATTTTGGTCATTTTTGGCAAAATAATCTCAAGTCCTTAATGTAGGTCAGAGAAAATTCAACAATGATTTATCATGAAAACAGTGAAAATAAGTAGGTAGGCTACTATGCTTAGTGATCATAAACATTGGAATGCTGACATTGTTGACCATTAATTTATGTTCAAAATGATGCTTTCACCTCTTCTCACCCATGAAAAAGTACCCACCTGCAATCAATAAGCAATGATGTAGAGATAAAATTGTAGGAAAATGATCTATGATCCGTTTTCAAAAAATAAACTGTTTTCAATTTGCACTATAATTCTGCATTATGTAAAATGTTTAGCTCAAATCAATATTCCAATTGTGCGGTTGTTGGTACACCACTCTCACCAAGCAGTGAACAATGCTTAGGGTTATGTAGATGGGTCCATTTAGGAGTATTTTTTTTAGGTAGATTTCCAATTTGGCAAAATTTTCTATTCACCTGTCCTGATTTTGTATTGTTTTTAAGATATTTAAGATTTTTGGTTTGTCATACTTGATCCCATGTTACAGGCTACAGCACAAAATGAAAGGGAATGCATGATCCATCTTTGTGACTCATGCCCAGGAAAGGAAGGACTGCAAGCTTACTTAAACGATATGTTTGAAAAAATGACTTTGATGTTGATGATACCATTTTTTACAAACAATTGGTGCACACTGACAGGACAACACTTGTGTCGATGCAAAATTTCAGTCCAGGAATTTATAGAAATAGTGTGTTCATTATTTGATCATTTGCGACAACATCATTTCATTATGAAAGCACCTTAGGCGTCTTTTCTAAGATCACTGCAGGAAGAAGTTGCCCCTGCTACAGCAATTGTTCTCTTGGACTTTTTAGAGAACTATAGTTTTATTGTCCAAGATGCTGTGCAAGGTTATCACTGGGATAACAGCCAAGCAACCCTTCATCCATTTGTGGTACAAAGATGCACAGAAACTAAAGTGCCTCAGCCTGTCCGTAATTTCAGATTGCCGCATGACACAACTGCAGTTCATTGTTTTCTATGATGCTTGTTACCTCATCTAAAACAGTTTATCCCGAATCTGCACAAAGTAATCTATTTTAGCGATGGTGCAGCTTCACAGTATAAAAATTATAAGAACTTCACAAACCTGTGCTATCACAAACATGACTTTGGTATTTCTGCTGAATGGCACTTTTTTGCCACTTTGCATGGGAAAAGCCTATGTGACGGAATTGGAGGCACTGTTAAGCGTCTTACAGCACGTGCAAGTCTTCAGGCCCCCGATGCAAACCATATTTTGACACCATTGCAGATGTTTGAATGGGCAACAACAAACATCAAAAACATTCAGTTCTTCTGCATTAGTGCAGACAATGTTTAAAAAAATGAAGAAGAGTATGAATTGGAGACGTTATGCCTCGACAAAAACTATTAGGGGAACATGTTTAATGAACAACGTTCACACCTTTGCATTATTCCAATTTCCATCAATATAGTACGAATGAAAAGAATATCACAAGATTCAATAATATTCACTGACATCAGTGCAGAACAAATCTGTCATGCAAAACATTTGGATGAAGAACGCTTGCTTTCAGATCAATCAAAAATCTTAACTCTGTTCCAACCAGGAATATACATTGCCTGTATCTATGATGATGAGTTCATTGGAAATATTATTGAACGTTCAGATAAACATGGTGATGTTTTCGTAAAATTCATGAAGCGTCTAAACAACATTTTGATATGGCTGCCAGACCAAAGACAAATGCCTTGTTGGGTGCCATTCCAACATATAATTTGTTGTGTTGGTGTACCAGAAACCTACGGACACAGTGCTCGAAAATACAAACTTAACCAAAAAGATTATGAAAATGTTCTGACACTATTTCCACAGTTTCTTAGACAATAGATGATATGCAAACTCAACTGAGCTGATTTGAGCTATGCATTTTACATAATGCAGAATTATAGTGCAAATTGAAAACAATTTAATTTTTGAACACGACTTGATCATTTTCCTACAATTTTATCTCAACACCATAGCTTATTGATTGCAGGTGGGTACTTTTTCATGGGTGAGAAGAGGTGAAAGCATCATTTTAAACATAAATTAATGGTCAACAATGTCAGCATTCCAATGTTTATGATCATTAAGCATAGTAGCCTACCTACTTATTTTCACTGTTTTCATGATAAATCATTGTTGAATTTTCTCTGACCTACATTAAGGACTTGAGTTTATTTGCCAAAAATGACCAAAATGTTACATTTTAAAAACATAAAATTTATAGTGAAGGAGTTTGATACTCAAAGATTTTATTTCAAGAAATGAAAGAATAAATGTAAGTGTTTGTCTGGTATAAATTTCAGCATGACCATAAAATGCCCACGCGGTCATTTGGGGCTCTAAACGTAGGTGTAAAAAAGGGCCATTTCTGCCTAATAGGGTTTTCAGACCCCCATAAGATCTCTGTTAATGGTACCACAACTCCCAAATTGAAGTTGGCAGAAGAAAAGTTTCCAAATATTACAAATAATTAGGTTTTAGAGAAATATTTTGATTGGTTTGGGTAGTAGAAGCATTTGAAAATTGAAAAAATCACTTATGCGGGGCAAAAAAACAGGATTTTGATGACCCATCTAACACTTATGCATCAAGAGATGTTGTTTGTTACTATTGAATTGTGTAGTATAGTTTATGATGAACTAGCACAGCAATTTTTAGTCTTCTACCACAATTACAATAAAAGTTATGGGACCCTGAAAATGGCTTAAATTGCTATTTGCTAACCCCCCCCCAAGTCAAAAACTAGAGTACCGTAGCGCCTGAAATTCAAATGGCCGCCATGGGAAAACCGTTTGAGATATTGATCTAAAACTTAGGATTCTTTCGTTTGGTAGCCTATGGCATAGTATGACAACTTTTCAGCAAAATCTGAGAGGTACCATATACAAGATATCTTCATATTGGCTGTTTTGATATGGAATGACCCAGAAGGCATCATTGGATTTTCAAAAAATTGCCGAATCAAACTCGCCGAATAGTAGCAGACCTGATTCAGATACCGACATTGGCAGGGAGAAGTTTGTAGCCTACTAGTTGTTCAAGTGTTGTTGTCCACAAATCACTTCATTTACCAGATGCTGCTGAACGAAAAGCTGTCCTTTTAGCTGTTCAAATGCCTTTGTTGACATAGTTGAGATTTCAATCAACTGAGCTATTGGGATGGACGGACATGTCGAGTAAAACTTATCAAAAAATGTGGTACCAATGGTAGACAATTTTTGAGTAATAAACATAATAATATTATTTTCAAATAAATAAATATTTAGGAAAAACAAGTTACAGCCTACTCAATGTGTCTGCCATTTGAGTCGATAACAAGTCGGAGACGCTTCGAAAAGGACATGCAAGAGTCACGAATAACTATTTGAGGTATTTGGGCAATTTCTTTTTTCAGATTAGCCTTCAGCGCTTCTAAACTTTGGTGGTGTTTAGTCGAAACCTTGCTCTCCAGGTAAGACCAGGTGCCAAAGTCTAGTGAGTTCAGGTCTGGGGATGAAGGAGGCCATTCTTCCTTGGAAATGAAGAACGACACATTGGCTGAAAGTAGAGCTCGACCGATATATCGGCTGATATCAAGGCTAGCCGATATATTGTATTGGCTATTTTTCGTCGATAAACATCGGTCAGCAAAAGTACACTCAAATCAGTCATACATGCCTATAGAAGAAACACAAGTTGCTCAAACGTGCTTGTAAAAAGCACATTTAAATTCTCTCGTTTACACTCACCATTGTACTTTACCTTGCGGTTGTACACAATCCATTTTTGCACAAAGCATGTGGGTAGGGATGGGCAATTCAGAATAATTCACTATTCCAGAATTATTCCGGAATACTAAACCGAATCCAGAATCGAATCCAGAATACTGAATCCTATTAACTTCCAGGCTCCAGCAACACAAAAAGTAAAAAATTTCAGACACAAAAGCTACACAATCAAAGTAAATGTTTGTTGCAATGCAACACATTAAGGCATTCTAAATGACTTCCAGCCAAATGGGAGCAGTGTTGCCAGATGATGGAAAGCGCTTGGCAACAAAAAGTAACTAAAATTTCACCAGATATTTAAAACACCCTAAACAGGCCCGTAACCAGCCGGGGGCCAGGGGGGCATCGCACCCTGCCCCTGAAAAAAATTCGCCCCCCTGGCAAAATCCCAACATTCTCGAGCAACAGCTACAATTATAATGATTTTGCCCAAAAAAATCTTTCGGCCCCCCCTAAAAAAAAATTGCCCCCCCCTTGCTCTGCGGTCTGGCTACGGCCCTGACCCTAAATAAAGCAATTTCGCTTAAATACAAATAGTTTTTAAGACATAAGACACTGCCATCATCCATATGCAAACCTCTTGCAAAACGTTTTCTATACGAGCAGGGATTATAGCCTATTGCTAAAAAGTTTAAAAAAATTGAAAAAACTTTCTTGAAAAAAATTGAGTAGGGAAAATTTCACCAGATTTAACCAAAAAGTTATCTGGTTCCAATGTCAAAAAGCTTGGCAATAAAGACCTGTAAATTTCACCAGAATTTTTTAATTTGATATTCTATTTCCCCATCTGGCAACGCTGAACGGGAGCGCAGCTTAGTTTCCGTCAAGCCGCGGTCGAAAAGAATCGCTCGGAAGATGCTGATGTGGCAGGTATGCTGAGGTGTTTCAGAGCCAACTCCTTTAGCAGGGGGCATCTGCTCAATGTTGTTACGCCCACCGGTCAAACTATCGCAGAGTCGCATACGCACGTGGATTGAAAAAAAAGCATTGCACGATTGTGCATGTGTACAAAGCGTGAAGAAAATTGCACGCTTAGTTTCTTTGATTGCTCATGCGAGCGAGTGACGTAGAGTTGCATGCGCCGTGCGCGCACAACGCGTGCACAATGTTTTCGAACGTTTGCGTGGGTAAACCACATTTTTTTCAGTTCACTGTCTCCAGCTGACAGCTTGCACAAGACTTATGCATATCTTTAAAACCGAATCTTATTACCCGGTTTTATTGCCGGTTTGGATTCGTTTGGATCCGAATCCTTCTGGATTCGGTATTCTGAATTGCCCATCCCTACATGTGGGTATCACGGACATAGGCGCCGACTTTTCAAAAAACCTTCGGGGGTGAGAAAGATGATGACGTCATAACCATAACGCTATTTTAATAATAATAATAATAATAATAATAACAACATTTATATAGCGCCACATCCACAGTCAAACTGTGCTCCTGGGCGCTGTACATGACAATGGTGATAATTAATACGGTAATTTCAGTCATAATGTTCATTGAAGTAGAACGTTTTCAAGCGAGTTTTGAATTCATTTAAATTTTCTGCTTCTTTCACACAAATAGGCAAACAGTTCCAGCAACTGGCAGCAACAACTGGGAAGGTACGATTTCCATATTGTGTCTTATATGAAGGCAGGCGTCGAAATTTGTACTTTTTTCCGGCGGTCAAGCATGTCCTACCGAACTGGCCCATTCAGCGGACATTTAATATCTCAACCGGACATATTTTTGCATGTAGATTTTGCACAAAATCACACTACAGTATTGTGTAGTCGTGTTTGTAGAAGATTTTCTACAACAGAATAACTCTGCAATGGTTGATGGCTTAATTAACCGACCCTGAAGTATACTGGAGCAGATTGCTTGCAAATAAATCAGTGCGTTAATGACGCAATAAACACAATTGAAAACAACAATCCAAATTTCCTTATTACAAAAGCAACTACGATCACTTATTCCGTGGTTTTCGCGTTATAGAATCGTTGTGCCAAGCGATTACTGCCGGCGCGGTGTCGTAAATCTCCAGCTCAGGACCGCCCAGACAAATGCGCATTAGTGACTCAATAGTGTTAGCCCTCAATAGTGTTAGTGTTAGCTAACTAACACAATAGTGTTAGTCTAACACCCTCCCTTCTGTGCAGAAATTCTATTTCTATCAGTATCAGCGTGAATAAGGTTGCCACATTCGCCTGAGCACGTGCGGAACCTAGCTGAGACTTGCTTCTCTGTGACGTTTCTTTTTAACAAACGATCAATGTAACGCAATAATCTTCATTGCTAAAATTAGAATACATATCCTGCCGAAAAGTTCAGACCACTTTATTTCAAGGCAACATTGCAAGGCGTTGAAATGATGTAAAAATGGCTACTTTTGCCATCAGCTCGTTAACTACGCCACTCTAATGTGATCTTTAGCAATTGCCTGTACTATTATTGCTTCAGCTCCGTATTTGTTCGCGTTAAACAAACAATTGTAACAATTCAAATTTAAAATATATTTTTGCTGCATTAGCTCTATTTTTGTGAAGAGTTTTGCGGCGGTCATTTATGACCGACCAATGAGTCAGCTTCGGCAGACATTCGAGGTCATTCCGGAGGTCATGTCCGCCATGACCGCCGGAATTTCGAGGCCTGTGAAGGGTTGCACAAGAGCAATTGATGTTGAGAACGCAAAGTTCTGGCAGGTTTATAATGAACAAGCAAAGTGTCCAGATAGTTTGGAGCAAAACCATGGAAAACTTTATAAATTAATAGACATATTTTGAAGCGAATACGATACAATACTGGAAGCCAATGCAGGGATTTTAGTATAGGAGTGATATGCTCACGTTGACGTGTTAAAGTAATTAGCCGAGCAGCAGCATTCTGAACTCTTTGAAGACGCAAAATAGTACAATGTGGAATGTTATTTAACAATGAATTTGAATAATCAAGCCTGGACGTCACAAGTGCATGAGTTAAAGTTTTACAAGCATCAACATTAATAAACTGTCTGATGGAACCAATATTTCTAAGATGAAAAAAGCAAGATTTGACAGTGGAACTGACAAAGTTTTCTAAACACAAATGTTGATTTAATGTTACACCAAGCAATTTAATTGAGTTAGAAGAAGAAAGATTGATATTACTCAGGGTAAGGGTCATGTCATTAAACTTTGAAATACATCGTTTCGGAGAAAATACAATAAACTCACATTTTTCTTGATTCAGTTTCAACATATTATAAGACATCCAATTTGAGATATCAACCATACATTTTTGGAATTTTGACTTAATACAACACAATGAATCTTCATCAGTAACACGCAAATACATCAGTAACACACGCAAATATATCATCAGCATATTTACTCAATTAAAATAGTCTTTGATTAAGCTTACCGTCTTGTTTTTATTGACACCTAGGTCGCAAACCGAATTTATTAGAACTGCTGTTTAAAACAATGAGTTTTACGCATGCAGTACGCCTAGTCGAAAAAATTTTGATATTGTTAGCTCATAATTGGAACAGTTGGAAAACAAGCTGATTCATTTCCTTTTCGTGCGAGTGAATACTGAATAACAACGATCAAGACAGTGAAGTTATCGAAATAAAACGCAAAAAATCATGATCTCAAACAGAGTGGAAACCTGCTTTCAGTTTTATTGACCTCGTTTTACTAATTACTTACGGTACCTTCAAAGCGTAACATTCCATGATCGTTGCAGTCTTTTATCAGTTTTCAAAATAATTCTCACACATTGTGAGTATCTTTGCTTCAAGAACGTCATGATAGCACATTTTGCTGGCCTAGTTTTGTTTGAGTTCAACCACTCACGTCAGAAGTTACAGTTTCTTCTTCGCACAACTGGATATGCTTTTTTGTCCGAGATAAACAATTGCTGGCGCTGGCGGACATAGCATATTTTTAATATTGATTCAATGTCTACCAGCACTGAATGTTCATTCGCTGACTGAGTTTTTGTCATAAATATGAAGTTTAGGAGTTTTTTGCCATCGACCTATACTCGAGTATATAGTATACGTTACGCTCCTTATCTAATTCCAGCTCCACAGGCAACGCTGGACTTGATTACGCAACCACATGTTATCCTAAATCAGCGCATTCCACAGACGACCATCGCAATCGGTATTTTATGCTGTCATCATGGTTGGAACTTCACAACTATTACACATCACACTATTACAAAATTTTTAATTTTCCATGCTCAGTTCTCCACAACTAAATTTTATGATTTTTTATGATTGTGTCTAAATTTTATGCTATTTTATGATTTTTTCCAAATCAAGCAAAATTTTATGATTTTTTATGATTTTATGCCGAGTGGGAGTCCAGCGTTAACAACGGCGAAGCGTTTTCTCTTCTTTTTTTATCGAAAGTCTTTATAACTTAGTCTTTTGTCTCCAGCTCGGCAGTTTTCAAAATGAACGCATTTTTGTTACGCCAAAATCATCGCCGGCGTAGATTACGGAGTGTGAAATGTTGTCGGTCGTAGTAAAAGTTTTGAATACGTTTATTTGCAATGATTCAAACTTAATTTTCAAATTGAATGATTTCTTGACAATTCTAAACTGTATGAACTTGTTGAGCAATATGCAAAGCTCACGAGACAAAACAGCAGGAAGAGCTGTTTTAAGAGATCAATTTATTTTTATTTTTGCGTGTAGGATATAATCGTTCTTATTACGTAACATTCCACGATCGTTGAAGTCGATGTCAAACCTTAGCGCTGCATAAAACAATGAGGTCAGGTTGGCTAGGTGATAATAGCGTTAAAAGACGTCGTTAATACAAGCAATATCTGCGACCAAGACCATTAAACACCTTTTCTTTTATCTTGTTGGAATGACCAATTACGTTTTTTGAACTGCTTCTTTGCCCAAGGCAACAATGAACCCTCAAGCATATCATTTCAGTAGTTTTCTTGGTTCAATTTCACTGCTTGGTCCACAAAAATCGATGGACTCCTTTCTGATTCATTGACTGCGGCCCACAGTGTGGTGTGGGGCTGTGGGCCCTACACTATCACTGATGCCGCTCCTTGTCTCCGAGTGACCAGCTGGGGTTACACGTCACCATCTCTTGACCAAACACGATCATTCTAACTGTTAAAATGATACTGGACATTAAATTTTTTCTCATGGCTGAACACAAGGCTTGGCAGCATGCCTTCTCCTTCAATGCGTGAGAGCAGAATTCTGGCTCTGGGAAGACGTTTCTCAATGGTATTGACATTTAGCAACTGCTTTTTCATGTGTTTGAATGGGCTCATCTTCAAATCCTTTTTGAGAACTTTGAACATGGTTCCATAGGCTACGTTTGCCTTCTTTGCCAGTTTGTGAATTGGATCTCTTGTCTTGTAACGTTAATTATTGATGACCCTGTGGCCTGTAGTGTATACCATCGTGCAATGGCACATAGTTTGAAAAACCCTCATATGAATAATCCGGGACATGACCTAATGCCGCGAAAAAGTATGATGCCATCAGTAGGGCGCAAGGCATAGATGACACAAGGCCCAAATGCCGTAGGGTATGAATGACACGAGACTTGGTTATTTCTTACTAAAATTAATAAGAGAAAAAAGAAATGTTTTTATGAATAGTTTAAATGCAATTATTGAATAATAAGTACAACTTCAAAATGTTATAAACCGAAAATGACATAAACATGACGCAAAGAAGGTGGAATAAAATATGCAAAAGAAACGATATTGTGGAATAAAATACAAAATTCTCTAAATAAACAGAAGGCGTTATTGGATTTACAGAAAGTGTCGTTGGATTTTCAAAAAATCTCCGAATAAGGAACTCTCTGAAAAAGGCTGTCTCTGAATTGGGAACTCTCCGAATCGGACTCACCGAAACGGGCCATTCCGAGACAAAGTATAGTTATTTCTATAACTGCAAGGGTACCGTAGTGACTTGTTTATGCAATGAACATAGAAATGTTCAATGAACACAACAGGAATTCCACTACAGTACTTGGTATTACGTTCCTGCTGATATGAAATCAATTATATATAATTATTTTTGATGAAAATATATCATTAACAAACCAGTATTAACAAACATAATTATTTTTGATGAAAATATATCATTAACAAACCTGTATTAAGTATTGAACCTTGCATATTAGTTGGCGTTAAAACTTTTTCCTGTTTATTTTCTTTGCTTGTAACAGACTGCCAATGCATTTCTGAAGGTGCTGAAACAGGCTGCAATGAAAAATACAAGCTCGATAAATTTGCCACAAAAAACATATTGCTTGTTTATTGCATAGTATCAACCAGAGCTGCAGATCCATGGAGTCAAGTGTTTTCAATGGAGCCGAAGCCTTTAACTCTGTTTGCTATGAAGCCGGAACCTTTAACTCTGCTTATTTTGGAGCAGGAGCTGGAGTCAGAGCCTTCAACTTTTTTTGCTGTGTGTGGAGTCGGAGCTGGAGCCACAAAAAATGTAACAGCTCAGGCTCCAGTTTTGACTGAGACGAGAAACTATGAGAAATTATGTCACATTTAGAAACATTCTTTACTGAGAGGATTATTTTGTTATAGATTAACCAGAAAAATCATACATAGAAATCATGCAGTACCTTAAATGCATGTAAACGTTGAATCTATAAAAAATACGAATAAATTTCGCTAGTTCGTACTCCGACAACAAAATCCATCATATTTGCATTAATTTAACGTCTGCAACATTGCAGATTACTGCAGAATCAATGTGAAATGACAGATTTTGCTGCCTGGGTAGTCAAATAATGAGCAGCTATGCATTTTGTGTGATGAATATCAGAAACCGAGAAACTAGAGATGGGCAATTTAGAATAGTAGAATCAAATCGATTCGAATAATTCAAATCCTAAACACGATTCGGAAATCGGTATGTATCTCATTTATTTTTTTCACGCCACATTTTCACAATTCATCACGGAAGAACTGTGCACAAGTTGCACAACAAATATGTTACACAAGCGCACACACACACACACACTGATTGGCATCGCAGTTGCCAATTTTGAGGTTTTCCCTCAGAACTGTAACTGTGACAATATTGTTCAGGAGTTGTAAGTACTTGACTGGGATTTCGTCGTCATACAACCTGGAATTTCAACACACAAAAATTTTATTGCGTTTAGTTGATGTAACTTTGTATTTTTTTGACTAATTCTTGAGACCAAAAATTTTGAGACTAGCTGACAGATATTTTCAAAGAATAAACAATCACATTCTTCACCTTTAGTCAATTGGAGATTATCATTTTATTTCAGTTAGAATGTTTCGGTTCTTCTCAAATTATATAGATTTTAAAAATTTAGAGAAAAATAAAACGCAAATTACATTTTAATTTTGATTGTCTAAGTGTTCATGCATGACATTTGCAGACCTCTAAACACTATTATTTTCCTGGCAACCAAGAATGGCCTACCAGAGCTTCTTTTGGCAGCCAAATTAAATACCCGTCATTACAGCAAAAAGTGTTTTTCTGCAACCAACAGAACAGTTCATAATCGAGACTGCTAGTGCATACGTTGTGTCTTTTTACATTCACTTACGTAAAAACATTGCAAACAAGATGGTGAAAAATATTTGCAGATTGATATAAATGCACTTCTGCACTCCCACTACTTTCCAATTTAAAGTGAAAAAATGGCTCTAGTTTGGAGATTTGAAACATGAAGCCATGCTGATACCGACAAGAGCGACACCAACACTAAGAACAGGCCATTTTGAATAGTTAAGAATTTGGATCTTTTAGAATGTTTTTGTCAAAAAAAATGAAGCTGTGCTGTGTTAATGGGTTTCCAACATTTTCCTGTTAAACATTGTCTTAATTTGATAGTGGTTAACTCTGCAGTGGAAACTAATTATGTTGAGACTCACGCAATGCAGGTTTGCTGTTCAAATACCCTGGCGATTAACAGCATGACATGCACTGACGAGATTTTATTTGATTTCATTTACGGTAGCCTATATAATACAATTATTCAAACGAAATGAACCAACCAACAGATATAGCGGTAAAGCTTTTCAACTTAATTTACCATCTGCAAACATTGCCACAATATGAAAAAGACGGTTTTTGTTATTTAGAGCAGGGGTCACCAAACTTTTTTCTGTGCGAAAATTGCAAAAGGATAGGCTATACAACTATTTAGAATCTCCATTGACTTGAATTGAGCACAATAAATAACAAAGTCAGCGGTGGAATAGCAAAGATGTGATGAAAATCGAAAGGTGATGCTTCGTTTCATAGTGCCGACGAAGATTATACTCTTTCAGAATAGCAACACTTTCGTTACATATCAGTCAACTAGCTGTACCATTATTGCCTTCCACAAAAAAATACTGTTCTTCCTATTTTTCTTTAAACACCCGACACTCAGAATCTACTTTTCTTTTTTTAGTAGTCATTTTAAAGAGTAAAGTAGCCCTATACAACACAACCTAAAAGTTAATTATTTAGCACTGGTACTGTCCAAATCCTACTGCATATGATGTCTAGTCTGGCTGGTATGATTTGCCTAAACAGAGATATAGCACTGATGAAACATTGGTGTTTGGAACAACAAAGTTTGTGATGTCATAAGAAACAATATGGAAAAATCATTTAGCAGGTTGCGTGTAGCTCAACAGCAACGTCAGTCCTTTACAAAAAGTTTGGTAACTTTTTTCCCTAACAGTTGTAGTGCAGTTGTTATTTCCGCAGCATGTGGTGGGCCGGATGAAATCAGTTTGTAGTTTGGTGACCCCTGATCTAGAGCAGGGTTTCCCAAACTGTGGTCCGCAGACCACTGGTGGACTGCGACGACTGCACAGGTGGTCCGTGGCGATATGACTAGAAATTAAAAAGTCACACATATATGTTGTACAGTACGTAGTCGTACCCTGTCAAAGATAATTGCCGCAGTTCTTTACAACTTAAATGATTTCGAAAGCTTTTGCTATATA
This sequence comes from Aplidium turbinatum, assembly GCF_918807975.1. Lineage (NCBI taxonomy): Eukaryota > Metazoa > Chordata > Ascidiacea > Aplousobranchia > Polyclinidae > Aplidium > Aplidium turbinatum. Next base: position 1,735,307 of record NC_137486.1, read on the forward strand.
GTATCGTAAATCTTACTTGTTGCACTTTTGTTGCAGTTAAAAAGTTGTTTTCGAAACAGTCTCGTATTCAACATTCTCATTTAACTTGCTTGGGTTAAATCAGAATGTTGATAAGTTGGCAAAAGCGAATTGAGTGAGGTGGTTTGGGCATGTTTTGAGAAGGAATGAAGATGATATTTTGAGAAGGGCGCTGGAGTTGCAAGTGGGGGGTCGTAGAAAACAAGAAAGACCCAAGAAAACGTGGAAAAGGCAAGTTGAGGAGGAAAGCAGCGATGTGGGCTTGACAAGAGAGGATGCGTTAGACAAATTGATGTGGAGGCAGGGTGTGAAGGCGATTGTGGCACTTGGATGTGAATCTGGCCACCCTCAGTAACGGGGACATCACCGCATTAAAACTGGACTACTAGTAAAACTTGTAGAATGCGTATTTGAACTGCAAGAGAAGCTTTTAGTTTTCCTGCATGCGCACAATGCTGACTTGGCTTCACTAGTAGCATCTGGCTGTGAAATCTGGCTTGGGAAACTTGCATACCTGGCAGGCATTTTTAACCTTCTAAACCAATTGAACTTGTCACTTCAGGAAAGAGAAGCAAACATTTTACTTACTCAAAACAAAATAACAGGATTCATAAAGAAACTCAACATATGGAAAACAAGGATAAATGATAATGTTGTGGATATGTTTCCTGTTCTGTGTGACTACATTACCAACAAACCCTTAATTAATACAGAGTTGATTTTCTCTGACGTTACACAACATTTGGAATTGCTTTCTGCATATTCCAAGAAGTACTTTTTAAAAGAGACTTATGACAATTTTGACTGGATTTTAAACCCTTTTGTTGTTACAAAGAGTCAAAGACTGATCTGTCAGGACGCGAAGAAGAAGAATTAGCCGAATATCATCTGATTGAACTTTAATGTTTAGTTTCAATTAAACAGCTATTGCATCTTTCTGGTTGAGTGTTGTGGAGGAATACCCATTGCTATTGCAAAAGGCAACCGAAATTTTATTGCCTTCTTCCACGACCTACATGTGAGACAGCATTTTCAGCTCTTACCAACATGGAGACAAAATACAGGTCCAGACTTTCCGTGGACCCTGACTTACGGTTTGCCTTTCACAAATAACTCCATGACTTAAGGCAAAGCAATCCCATCCGTCCCATTGATGTTGTTAGTTTTTTAAATAAACAAAATTTGGTTTTATTTATTTTTATCTTTGTATTGGGGGTTCGCAAATAAACAGATTTACAAATAGTGGTCCGTGGCCCAAAAAAGTTTGGGAAACCCTGATCTAGAGTGTCACGTAAGAAAAATGCAGATTAATTTTGGTGTTGAAGTGTTAGTGAACTAAACGATTATATTGCATCAGTGACTATCGCACGGTTGGATTAATTATTATTGTACCAATCATAGGCGTAAATTTTTAGTAATTACCGGGGTACAGTTATGTCAGAATATCACACACGTCGCATAAACAACAAATTCCGTAGGCTATAATATACTCGAGTATATGTCAAGATTAGACCTCCCCAATCCCCGGACTTTTTTTTGTTTTCATCTATATTGTGACTTTTCTGCATGTGTTTTCAACTCTGATTTCAAAAATATGCATAAAAATTTTTTTCGATTAACGTCTGGGAAGTTATTTGCTGTTGCTTAGCAACAACTTTTCATAAAAATTACAAAAATCCTCTTTAAAACCCCTTTACTTTTAACCTAGTACTCTGATATTGTTACAGACGGTTGTTCGCCTTGTCAAACGTCATGTAGAAACCGTTCGGGTCTACTGAATATTACGTCATGGAAATTCCTAAAACATGAGCCAAAATTGCACCATCGTCCGTAAGACTCGTGTCAGACCGGTTTAAACCTGTTTGGACATGTTGTTGCGTCGCGCTACTGCTGGCGTGCCTTTGAGTTATCACAAATTTTTCTGATTCATTCTTGAAGTTGTTTGTTGGAAGTCGGTCGCACATTTAACTGGTTTATTTGGTGCTTGCTAGCTGGACAAACTCTCCGTCTTTTATCCAAGTAATCTGTATCGTAGTGACAGTTTTGAGGTGTAAGGCGTTGCACCAGTCATCTCGATAGCCGCGGGCTAATTTTACAGAAATACACTGTTTGAAAAGAAGTTCAAGTGTGTGTTTCTTCGGTCATTATATACAGACGAACGGATTCGGGAACTTTATGTTAAAATTTTCCCACGAAGAGATTATGGTTTACCGCTGTGACCAGATATCTAGATTATCTGAAAGCATTTCTTCTGCTGAAGAATTAAAAAAAAAATTATTAAAATTGGACAATTGGTACCAGAGTTATGACCGTTTAAGTACCCAGATTACGTAGTCACACATGACTGATTTTTGTTAATTTTTTGCCAAATGATACTAGAAATATATTGAAAGTTGCTGTCAAGGGGTTTTTGGGGGAAAGGAGTTCAAAAAATATATTAAAGTGTCTCAGAGCAACAGAAAAAAAGTTATTTGACCCCATATTGAACCAAAGCTGCCGTCTGATTACAGGTTGTCTCAAACCAACCAACATCACGTCGCTGCACATTCTGTCTGGAATTGCTCCCCCCGACATCAGAAGAAGCGTGACCAGCAGAAAGGAAAGATTTTGTCAGGACATAGATTTGAGAAACCCACTGTATGGCCAAACTCCAGCACACAGGCGTCTGAAGTCAAGAAAGAGTTTCCTTTCTTCAGCTGTCCCATTAGGTCAAGACGATGTCGCCGCCAATGTGCGGGTTCAACTATGGCAGGAGAGACTGGCAGCAGGACCGACATTGGCCAATATGGAGCTCACACCCATGGAGAGCCTTCCTCCGGAAAAGGTGAACCGTGGAAGTATTGGCGATGCCTCAACCGCTTAAGAACTGGTATTGGCAGGTGTAAAACCTTGATGAGACACTGGGGGTATTCCATGGGGAGCACAAGTTGCAAATGCGAACAGGAGCAAACGATGCAACGTCTACTCGAATGCCCTGACCTAAAAGCAAGGTGCTCTGCACAGGATTTGGCCGAGTTCAACGATAGAGCAAGAGCCTGCGTGATGCTTTGGGCTACGGCCGTGTGACACACGATGAAGAAGAATGTGTGAAAATGAAACCGAAAACCGGAAAAAGTGTTTAATAGTCTTGGTCGCAGATATTGCCTGCATTCACGACGTCACTTCCCTCTATTATCACCTAGCCAACTTGACACCACCGGCGCCGAGTCCCGGGCGGGCGGGCCGCGCCCGCCGGACATTTCAGGAATTAAAAAAAAAAATTAATGCAATTTTAAGTCCCAAAATTTCTGTAACCATTTGCCACCTTCTGATACTAGCCTACTTAGTACTTACCTTATTCGCAAGGTTTTGTCGCCATATGATAGGCCACACTACACCTACTAATTAAGCGATTAATTTTCGTCAATTATTGCCATTGTTACATTCGTGCAACGTTAAACAACGTTGATTCGCCGTTAAACAAGCAAAGGTGTCCAACCACGCCGTTTGTCTCCACTCTGCCACTCGTAGGCCAGTGCTATAAATCAAGTAAATTGCGCAACCTGCGACTGCGAGGAACTTCATTCGCGACAAAAGTCTGACCGCAATTTCCACTGCTTTTACATCGTTTTAACATCGCCAGATGTTAAATCGGTGTAAAAACTGTAGCATTGTTCTTCAAAGGAGTAATTTTCTCGCAAACGACGTTATCAATTAACTCTGCTGCCAAAATGCTTTACTTTGTCGTCTCAATCATCACAGTTGCGTCTGTTACGCCACTGATAACTGTGCACAAGTGTTGGTTTGGCCGGATGAAACTGTTGGTTGTCATTAGTTGCAATTCAGCTCCTTCGTTATATATATAACTGTTCTAATTGTAGATTCAATGTAAGCTCGGTTCAATAGCGCAGTTTATTGCTAGATATTTGCTATTTATAGTAGTAGGAACTAGGAAGCCTAGTACTTGTTTCCAAATCGTGTTAGAGGAGACATAGACTTAAATGTAAAACTAAGCTAGCCCAACAACCTAGCAAAATTGCCCTTTTGAAAAACGCACAAAATAACCTTTATGACGTGACAGTATGTGTTCGCCCGCCCAGCTTTTTTAAAAACTCGGCGCCTATGCTTGACATCATTGTTTTATGCGGTCACTAAGGCTTGACATCGACTTCAACAATCATGGAATGTTCTGTAACTAATAAGACCGATTATATCCTACATGCAAAAATAAAAAATTAATCGGTTAACAAGTGTATAAAGTTTAGAATTGACAAGAAATCATTAAATTTGTAAATTAAGTTTGAATCAACGCAAATAAACGTATTCATAACTTTTACTTCAGACGACGCAATTTCACAATCCGTAATCTATGTCGGCAATGATTTTACCGCAGCAAAAATGTGTTAATTTTGAAGGCTGCAGAGCTGGAGACAACAGCTTGTCCCGTGTATAAGTCGAACCTGTTTTTTTAATGTGAAAATCACTTGTGAAAATTTCGACCTATACTCGAGTATATACAGAATTTGATGTTTATGCGTGTGATATTCTGATATAACTGCACCCCCAGTAATTTGTAAAACTCTTCGTCTATGTCTACACCTATGGCACCAATGACTGCCAGTAACGTTAAGTCAAGCACCGAAATCATCAACTTACATGACATTTATTCTGCCGAGATTGCAAATGTCATGCATGAATGCATAGGCGTTCAAAAATAAATTTTAGTTCGCTTTTTACTTTTTGCAAAATATTCTTAAATTTAATTTGAGAACAAAGAAAAAATTTCGATCTAAAAAATTAGTCAAAAAATGCAAACATCCATCAACTAACTGCCATAGAATTATTGCTGAGTGAAAAAATTCCAGGCTACATAACATCGAAATCCAGGGCAAAACCTCGCAAGACCTTTCTCTGTTATAAAAGACGTGCTGAAGCCCAAGTGGAAGGACTCAACAACCTGCATTTCTAAAGGTTCATCTTTTTAAAAGATGCGCAATGCGCATTGCACAATGATACATTTAGCCAGTGTTGTATGCGTCAATGAAATAAATTGACGGCGTCAGCGCAAATTGTCTAAAAACTTCACGGTGTAAAGTACCGGTACTGCGTAAGCTCTTAAAGAAATTGACGGCGTCAGCGCTATTTTAGCCAAGGTCTCACAAAACGGAAGTATTTCAACCAAGTGTAGGCTAACAATAGGTATAAAAAACAAAGAGCAGGTTTTATGTTTTGAGACTGTACTGTAATTAGCTGCTTTAGCTTATTAATTATTTCTTTGTAGAAACACAAGCATTTCAAAACGTTTGCGTGACAATCTGCTGCGTTTGGGACGCATGATGTCCTTTCCAAGCGAAAACAAGCGTTCCACAGCAGCAATGAATGGCATTGGAATGTTGTAGCCTATTTCAAAAACAAGTCTTGAAAACGTTTACTCGAAAGGTAGCCTATCACTGTTCCGAGGGTGTTGTAATCAGTGGCGTATATTCAGGGTGTTCAAGGTGTGCACTGCACACCCCAAGAAATCCAGAAAAAAAGAAAATTTCCATCGGTTGTCGATGTTCTTTACTTTCATGATATTCTAACATCTTGCTGCATGCTGATTGCTTTCTTTTCAATTGCAAAACTCGTCCCCTTCTAATTTTAATATTCCAACGTTTGAGGTCATTGCCTTTGTCACGATTTCTTTCTATCTCTTACCAGGAAAAAGACTTGGAAAGGTTCAATGACGTAGTTTAATGGGTCAAACCGAAAAGCAGTCAATTAAATGTCGAATAATTCTACTAGTGAAATGATAATCTGACTTCTTGAAGAACTTTAACGAACGGCTTCTCAAATAACTCTAATTTCTGCATCAACTACCAATCCACAACTCATAGCACAACTCTCATAATCAACTCATAATAATCATCATAATAATCCATTACGCAAATTACACCACTATTTATAAAAGGTTTGTTCGGTCTAGTAACTTCGAGAAGGTTACGTAGTGTTGCATCACACGAACTCATCGTCGGTCACGTAGCATGGAGCGGCATAAACAAGCAAGTTTAAAGAAGTCTAAAGAATGTCACGTAGGAGTAGAGGACTGTTACATAATACAGATTTCTCATACAAAGGTTACTTCAGGTCATAACCGATAATAACACACCGCACCAGAATTCTACAACCAAAACAACACGCTCGTTGAAGATACAAAGCAAGCCATCGCGAGGCATTGCACCTTGATTGTGACAGCCTTTAATTTTTTTCGGTCACTACCTTTAAGCTGGGTGTGCACTGACAGCTTGGCGAGTGCTATTTAAAATAAACAATTTTAAAGAAAAATGACGTCACAAGGCAGCGAAAACAGCAATGGTTTTAGGTCAGCCAGGCTATGCACTCGCTGATCTGCACACCTTGGCGCGTCATTGGGGGAATCCCAGGCAATAGCAAGTTTTAGCTTGTTGGATTAGAGTTTGAGGTGATCAGCGTTGGAAACAACTTTTGCTAGAACTGAAGCAAAAGCAAGCTTTCTACGACGATGTATTTCAAAAATTTATTGCACAAACAAGAAGAATCGAATTATGCTATAGATGAATTTTCCTTCTGTAGTCAAGGTGTTAAACATTTTCGTTTTTACTGAGTAGTACGGCGGATAAAAGTACAGCCGACCAACATAGCAATCGACTAGAGATGTACCGATATATCGGCCAGTTTTTGAGTATCGGTATCGGCAAAATTTGGCCCATACTAAACATGTAAAAAAAGGCGTTTGCTGCAGATTTTCTGCAGAAGCAAAGATATAGATTTTTTAAAGTAGTAACTAACGTCACATTGATGTAGAAAAATAACAACCTGTTCAAATTTTTGATACCTCACACTCCCATGACTTCATGCGCGCACCTTTTGGCATTGTTTGCTTACAGTGATTCTTTCACTCAAACAAAACGTTTTGTTTCAGCAATTTTGCGTTGTTTGATTCTTAAGTTGTGAAGGAGACTCAATTTCTTCAATATTTATCATTTGTGTTTCTTTTTTACTCTCAGCAGAGGATAAAACCAGGCCAATACTACCCAGGTTGCAGAAATGTATAGTTTTGCATCGTTTTTGCATTGCTGGGCGTTTGAGGGAGCCATGTGGCTTGGTTGTTTTTAGTGGGCTGGTTCTGTCAGTTTGTGATTTGGTTTCCACCTTTTGTTGTGGTGGACCCGCCGGGCTTGGGCAATGTCATGGCGGAGTGGGTGGGCTCGGGGTGGGGGCGGTGGGACTGCGGGTCCTCGCTGGGCTATTCAATAAATGGTCTTGTTGCGCCTGGGCTGTCGGCGCGGGGCTGAGCACTCACTGGTGCAGCGAGCTGTTGCGGCTCGCTGGCCACAACAGTGTGGCTTCCACGCTAGCCATTTACACTATCCAATCAACTATATGTTTCTCAGCAGCCGTTTTGTAGCAAGAATTGACATCGACAAGAATTGAAGTGGCTGGTGTGGAAGCTGCACCGTTGTGATTGGCGAGTCGCTGTGCTGGTGAGTGCTCGGCCTTGTGCTGGTGGCCGGGGGGAGCGCTCCTTTCTTTGCGGTGGGGTTGTCTTCTTAGGTGCAGTGGGACCATTTTGATTGGTTTGGTGGGGATTCGTGGTCCCATTGCTTTCATTTTGAGCCTGCTTATTCTGCCATGACATTGTTTGGGCTTGGTGGGTTTGTTGCGGCGAGGGGTGGAAGTTAGATCGTGGACTGGTGGTGCCGGCTTACTGGGGGCAGCCGGGTCACATGGGTTTTTTGGACGTTTGGCAACGTGGGGGCGATGCAGAGTTGTACATTTTTGCTGCCTGGGTGGTCTTGGCCTGGCAAAAGCTTTTCAACCAAACGACAAGCGCCCTTAGGTTGCACATTACTTGTCGAATAATTTTTGTACGACTACACAAATCACTTGGTTTACATTTTACATCTTATCAATTATGATAGCCTATTTGGAGAGTTTGCGCAAACACTTTATTAATTTTCAAGAAACCCCAATTATGATGTAATGTTTCTTCCCTTATACCCCAGACCTCAATTACGGTGGCCTTTCATTACAAAAACCTACTACTATGACACAACAATGCGGTTGAGGTTGGATTCTTAAATCTTTAATAAATTATGCCAATTGAAAGCTTTTTTTAATAGTTTTACGCAAATAAGGTAAAACTTAGCATTTGATATAATTCCTTGCAAATACCAAAATTTGCTTCTTTTTGTAACACCAAAGTATCGGCCAAAATATCGGTATCGGCCTAAAAAAGTGATATCGGTATCGGGATCGGCCAAAATATTGGTATCGGTACATCTCTACAATCGACTTTCTTTTCTTGTTTATTATCGAGTTGCTTTGCTATTGTTTTTTGTTTTAACTTTCACCTGCTTGTTTTTAATTCGCTTGTACATTTCTCAAGGTGTTGCGACCGTGCCTAATCCTTGCATGAAGTAAATCATTTCCATCTCGAGCACGCTTTAACTTTCGCGTTTTTTCAGACTCCTGCTGTGTTATGGCAAGTAATATTGTTCGTTTTGATGGTCGGAAATAAAAAGTGAACTGAAGTATGTGACTTTAGAAATGCAACTTAATGTTTGATATTATTAAGTCTTTTATTCAATGCGCTGTCAAATAAATATCTATTTTGTATTCTTCTCCATTCCGACAACATTATTTTTGTCAGTTCTGTTCATGTTCAGAATTTGTGCTGAAAATGCTCTCTGAACGCACCAAATTCAATGTTAATTTTAAAAATTTTCCGGGGGAGCCCCCCCCGCTGTTGCTTTGCCGTCACTGAACACCCTGCCAAAGTGGTCACAGTACGCCATGTTGTAATTGCTTAGCATATATAAATCTTATTTTAACGTGGTCCACTGCACCAACATTGCTCTTTTTACGGGTATAGAGCTCTTAAAATAAAGTTTCTTCAACCTCAATGACATTCATTGACATTCATTGATTTTTCGCTTGTTCTCGATACTGCTCACAATATGAGTGATCATCATTTGGCGAACCTCTTCTGCTTGTATTCCAGGGAGCCATTCCAACCAACGCAAAAGCGGGTAATTTGGATGTGTCGCGCTGGCCAGAAATACATTGTGAAACTCTCACTGTGAAATGAGATTTTCCATGAAAACAAAAAATGTTGCATAGCGCTTGACGCTTAAAATCGACAAAATAGTTGACGGCGCTATCACTTCCGTCAACTAAAAAATAAACTGACGGCACTAGCCTCAGCGTCAACGTACAACACTGCATTTAGCCCAGAACGTGTTTTCTATAATGACGTTGAAATAACAATGTAAACAAATGATAACATATTTTTTGAAGGTCATATTTAGCCTACATCACTATGAAGTGCTTTTTGTGTCAGTTTATAACAAAAGTAGCAGGAGAAGTACCGTAGTGGTAGCATGCGCTACTTTAGCCCGAGTAGCGGTAGCATGCCACTTTTATGGATTAGTAGTGGATAGCAGTAGCACACTGCTTTTAAAGTATTGGATGCCCATTGCCCGCCTAGGGTTGATAAGACAGAATACTTACATGAGTCAGACAATCAGTTGTTGGTACTGTACGGTTCAAAAATGGGAAACTAAATGAAGCTGCAGGGCTTAACGATCCATGATACTGAAGTGTTATTGGTTGTACAGGTAAAACAAAGGGATCATAACCTTTTTCAATCCCATTCGGAGAATAATTATCAACAGATTCTTGTGTAATATGAAACATATTTAGAAATATAATGTTTAAATAAAAATCTGAAATTTAATCAAAAAGTGATTAACCAAATTAAAACTTTTCAAACTGTAACACATGGAAACCCGGTATACATGGAAATCCGGTTACTAATCTCATTCGTCAGATAATGTTATTAGTCAGTGTTGTACGCGTCAACGAAATAAATTGACGGCATCAGGCTGTCAGCGCAAATTGCCTAAAAACCTTATGGCGTAAAGTACTGCGTCAGCTCTTAATGAAATTGACGGCGTCAGTGCTATTTTAGCCAGGGTCTCACAAAATGGAAGTATTTCAACCAAGCTTAGACTAACAATAACTATGAATAAACAGCACATATTATGTTTTGAGACTGTATTGTAATTAGCTGCTTAGCCTATTAGTTATTTCCTGTAGACAAGCATTTCAAAACGTTTGTCTGACGCTTACCAGATGTTTCGCCCTGAAGCTGAAACCTTTCATCCCGACTTTTCGGGCTTCGGCCCTACCAGACATTGGCTTTTGGCAAAGCGCTGTTATGGAAAGCGAGTGGCAAAACACCTTAACCGAAACATTTTATTCGAAGTTGGGAAGGGCCGAAACATTTTGTGCAGTGATTGTCAATGGTATTGTTTTTGCAGACTTGACTTAGACTACTGAATGTTCTTTGTGCTTGTGTCATCTAAAACTCATTTATTTTAAAGCACAGTAAGAACTGATCTTACAGTAGTTTCAAGCTGTTTTAGGCTCTTTACGATAATCTGTGGTAAAGGCTTTAAACTACTGACGCAGGTCCGATTAACGAGATTGACAAAGTGAAGTTACTAACTTCACAAGTTACTGTTTGCTAATGTATTAAAGTGTGGTTGTGATTGTCTCTGAATTATCCCATCCAATAGGAGCCACTGAATGGAGAGCAGTCCTGAAAGGTCCACCCCGATAGCTCAGTTGGTTAGCTCGTGACTTCTGAAACGAAGAAGCTTCAAGATCAAGCGCGCTGGTTCGACTCTCGGGTGTGCGCTTGAGCAACGCACGTTAAGGATTGCTCTCCATTCAGCGGCATTTAATAGATGGAATAATTCCCCAGCTACAAGACTTCAACAATCGGAAACTTCACTCTGTCAATCTCGGTGACCGGGCCTGCGTCAGTGATTCAAAGCCTCTACAAGTAGGCTATGCGAAACTGCCAGGATTAAGCTCTCCAAGAAGCTTTCCCAGTCCGAGGATAAAGATTCAATCAATCAATCAAATTGCGTCACTCAAGCGCACACCCTAAGAGTCGAACCAGCGTCGTTTAATCTTGCAAATTCTTCGTTTGTAAAGTCAGGCGCTTTTTAACCAACTGAGCTATCGGGGCAGATATCGGGACAACAATAAGTCGTCAGTGTAGCCTACAGTAGCCTATGGTGGAAAGAAATTTGACACCTTAACGAAACCCAGGTTAGTTAAGTATTGGCTAAATCAGTTGTTGTAGATAGGCCTACATGTATATTTCTCACTGAATATCACTCTGGAGTACCCTAATACAGAAAATTAACGAACCACATGTAGGCCTACGGTATTAACAAATCATCAATTTAGCACGAATCTCAAAAACATTACATTTGTGCATAGGCTAAGAGTGTAACACTTTAACTAAATTAACGCAGAAGAGAGGCAATTCAAGATAATTTCTTTGGTCTTTTCTGGGTCTTTTAAACATCTCTGTAAAAAGTTATTATTTCATATACGCTACCTTCCATTATTAATTTTATTTTAGACATAGAAAGTATATGGAGATGGCAACCAAAGGTGTGTTGGAACCAGAAAAAATGCCACCAACAATTAGAGCAGCTTATTACCATGCTCTTCGTGCACATCATCAAGTAGGGGAGACTGGGATTAGTTGGAAAGTTATTTTTTTTAAATGGAATTTAAAACAATCGGTGCATAACCCGACAACTTGAAGTGGCTTAAACTATCACCTATTGTGTCTCCTATCATACAACTAAAAATACGTTTTCAGTTAATATAACTTTTAATGCAAATTTAAAATAAACAAACATACAATTGATTTTCCAACTAACCCCATGCTTGGGGTTAGTTGAAAAACGTCAATTTACTGCACACTAATTAACTGGATACTCTTTTTTCAACCAACAAAATTGACATGGGTGGTCACAGCGGTAAACCATAATCTCTTCGTGGGAAAATTGTAACATAAGATTCTCGGATCCGTTCGTCTGTATGTAATGACCGAAAGAAACACTTCTTTGAAAACGTCTATTTAAAATTGTATTTTTGTAAAATTAGCCTGCGGCTATCGAAAATGAGGTGCAACGCGATACACCACTAAAAACTTGTCACTACAATCCAAACTACTTAGATTCTTAGATAAAGACGGAATTTTCGTCCAGCTGACAAGCACTAAGCAAACAGTTAAATATGCTACCAACTTTCAAGCAACTATTTTACGAATGACCAGAATACATTGCAATATCTCAAACTCACGTACGCAGTTAGTGTGACGTCATAGTGAAACATTGTGAAGTAATTCTCAACAGGTGTGATACAAGTCTTACGAACGATGGTGAAATCTTGGCTCATTTTTAGGAAAAATTCCATGACGTAATACGCTAAGATTCAGTAGACCTGAACGGTTTTTATATGACGTTTGATTAGGGAAACAATTGTCTGGAACATTGCGGCCCCTAGTTATGACAGTCTAACATGGCATAACTAAAAAAGAATTGACGACAATTGTGAGCCAATGAATAAAAACACACGATACACAAACTGTTTGAATCACTCACGTTTAAGTTAATACGCAAATACAAAGGGCATGCAAAGAATGAACAACAATAAAAATAAAACACGACGATACATGAAGTTGGTACCATAGGTACACGCAAAAATGACGCTATATACAATGGTTGCGATAATAACCGACTGTTCTGGGCTCAGACAAGGGTCGGCCACCGCAGACAAAACCAGGCTCAAACCCTAACACTTAAGTGTTCTTTACGGGGGCGAGGCACGAAATATCCCTCAACACGTAGTCTACTTTCACTTTCCCTGTACTCTCATCATAATTGCAGACGACAACTTTAGCTCTACGAACCACAGGCTTCCCTTTCCTAATTTGTGGAACTACCTCATACACCCTTCCAAGTTGATACTTCCCACGTTTACCAATGTCTTGAAGAGAACCCACCACTACAAGTTGACCAGGCTCCAAATTCTCGGCCATTTTTAGCCATTTTTTCCGCCCTGAAGCTCTGGCAAGTAAAAATCGATCTATTTACTCCAAAACTGCTGAGAAAGTGACAAATTGAACCGATAGTCCCTTCTTAATTGGTCACGATCATGTGGTTTCCTGACAGCACGGGTCTAAGTATGGGGTCAAAAGTGAGGCAGGGGTGATGACAGTAAAATCCCTAGGGTCGTCACTCAAAGGTACCAAAAGGCGTTCGTTCACGATCCGAACAGCACTGCCTGTGTACGTAAGCAGTTCAATGAAATTGGGCTTGCGTATTGAAGAGTCCAGAATGTTAAAAAACGCAATTTTAAATTGTTTTACCATTGCTTCCCAAGCGCCACCTTGCGCTGGAGCATACGGAGGTATAAATTCCCAGTTTATATTCTTCTGTCTCAGGGCTTTGTGAGATTCAGTTGATTTTATCAACTCGGGTAACTTCCTAGATGCCGCCTGAAAGGTGCTTCCATTATCGGAATAGATAGCATTAACCTGCCCACGTAATCTGTAAACCTAGTAAAAGCAAGTAAAAAATCACTCAGCGACAATGACGTAACCAGCTCAACATGGTTACGCGAGATGCCATACATGTGAACAAGAGTCCCCAAGCTTTTTTATGACTTCTACCTTTAACAAAGGTTAAAGGTCCAAGATAGTCTAAGCCGCAATCAAAAAAGGGTTTCCTATATGCAGTTGTGCGAGACAAAGGTAAATCAGACATGAGCTGCCTTATAGGCCGCACTTTCTCAATCGCACATACACCACAATCATTAAGATACCTCTTCACGGAGGCATTACCATTAGCGATCCAAAACTTCTGTCGCGTAGATCACAAAGTGCGCTGTAGGCCTACTCCACAGTGCGCATTTCGATTATGATGCGACAGTACAACAAGCCTAGTGAAAGGGTGTTTCGAAGGCAAAACAATCGGATGTTTTGCTTCTAGAGAGATCTCGGGAGAATTACTTAAACGCCCTTCAATGCGGATTACACCAGCGTCATCTACACAAGGTCTGTACTTTTTAAGTGAACGCAATTCTTTCAAGCGTTCCTTCTCACGTTGCGAAGCGCCAACACTACCTCGCTTTATCACTTCTTCAAGGGCATCCGGCTATAGTTTGGTCATTAAATGTACCACATCGCCATACACGCTCTTCTGAACAAACTTCACAGCCAACTCTAAAGCACTGTTAAGATAAGAGGCGTCCAGTTTTGGCTTCACAAAGCTACGCTTTCTCGTTTTACAGTGCAAAATTTCAACAAAAGCAACCAAATAAGCGATTCTCTTTTTCATAACATACAAAGAAGGTGCGGCCTCGATCAATCTGTGAAGGCCACCCTGTCCAACGTCAAGCGACCCCTCTTCGTCACGAAGATATAGGCTATGGACAGGTACTGAAGTGGCATTTTCTACAGATGGAATTTCTTCACACTGATAGAGAAGATTCACACCATTCAACCACAACTCTCGAAATTCTTTCTTTGTAATAAGATTTGGCCGTGTGCCAACATCAGCTGGGTTCATATCGGTAGGGCAAAAACGCCAATCCTGGGCTCCAGATAACAATAAAATATGCTCAACTCGACGCGTGATAAATTTATTCAAACTTAAATCAGGGTTTTTAACCCACTGCAACACAGTCCGAGAATCACACCAAAAATATTTAATGCATTCAGGCATCTTCAAGGCCTCGTAGGCCTGGTTCACGAGTCTTGCTGTATTCAAAGCGGCAACAAGCTCTTTCCTAGCTATCGGCCAAGAAAACTGATTTTTTACAACAATGGTAGATTTACCAAAAACGAAAGACACACTAGGAACTCCATTAACCAGTCTACGTAAGTAAACAACAGAAGAAAAAGCTTGATTCGAAGCATCACTAAACCCATGTAATTGATATGAAACAACATCATCCGGACTACACACACCAGAGTTTGCAAAATGCCATCTCGGTAACGAAAAATCCTTAAGCAGGTCCAAAGAGCGAAGCCACGACTCCCACTCATTAACAAAGCTATCAGGGACCTCGGTGTCCCAATCAAACTTGTCTATCGCCAATTGCTGAAGTATCAGGCATGCTTTTAGAAAAAATGGCGCTCCAAGGCCTAGCGGGTCAAAATTTTGTCCAAGCTGACTGAGCATACTTCGGCGCGTGTGTTTAGCTAAGGGCTTTAAGGAACATGCGATACGCATCTCGTCAGACTCGGTTTGCCACACACAACCCAATGTCTTCGCTGATGGCAAAGTCATATTTTCAGTCTGAGAGTCAATGTTACAATATCAAAGGTGAAAGCATCTCATTATCCAAATTTGACAAGACAATCATAGCCTCCTTGTTAGCACTCCACTTAACAAGTTTAAATCCACTGCTATCAAACAAAGCGATTGATTCATGAGTGATTTGCTGAGCTTCCTCTAAGCTATCAGCCGAAAATATAAAATCATCCATGTACATATTATTTGCAATATTGCAGAGAGTTAGTTCACCAGCACCGCTGGGATTCTGCTCGATCATTTTCTTTTTAGCCAAGCAAGCGATATATGGACTACTCTTTATTCCCCAAGGGTGTACACAAAAACGAAATGGTATCATCCTACCATTTTCAAGGTCATCATCTTCAAACCACAATATACGAAACAAATCCCTTTGCGACTCAGGTAACTTTATTTGAAAGAAGCATTTAGTCACATCAGCCATGAGACCAAATCTACCAAGCCGAAATCTAGCCAAGATATCTACCAGAGGGTTTAACAAGTCAGGACCCGAAAACATTACATCATTAACACAAGTTCCTCGAAATTCAGACTTGCCATCGTAAACAATGCGCTTTTTTAATTGTGACGTCACAAAATATGGTAAATACCACTCAAATCCCTTTACATTTCCTGCTTCACCAGCACGCTTAATATGGCCATTAGATTTAAGATCCTTCATGGTGTCAGTAAAGAAATCATGAAGTTCAGCAGTGTTGTACGTTGACGCCGTCAATTTGACGGCGTCATTTGACGGCGTCAACTTTTTGTTGACGCTGAGGCTAGCGCCGTCAATTTATTTTTCAGTTGACGGAAGTGATAGCGCCGTCAACTATTTTGCTGATTTTAAGCGTCAAGCGCTATGCGTCATTTTTTGTTTTCATGGAAAATCTCGTTTCACAATAAGAGTTTCACAATGTATTCTGGCCAGCACGACTCATGCGAATTACCGGCTTTTGCGTTGGTTGCAATGGCTCCCTGGAATACATGCGGAAGAAGTTCGCCAAATGGTGATCACCCTTGTATTGAGAACGAGGGATCAGAGACAGAAAGCGAAAAATCCAAGAATGGCATCGCGGACGTTGAATATACTTTATTTCAAGGGCTCTATGCCCCTAAAAAGAGCGATGTTGGTGCAGTGGACCTCGTTAAAAGAGTTATTCATGCTAAACTATCACAGCACGCTTGGAACAGTGATACCTTTCCGACTAAACGTTTTCAACTTGTTTTTGAAATACAACACACCAATACCAACCAGCGCTGCTGTGGAACGCATGTTTTCACTTTGAAAGGACAATATGCGCTGGGGCGCCGGAAGCGGGGGAGAGCAGGGGAAGCGGATGCCCTCCTGCCCTCAAATTTCTATGGATGGGGAGGGAAGAGGGGGCAATGATGCCCTTTTAAGGTCATGTAAGCTACTGCACACTTTGCAATATAACAATTTATGCTATTCGCTTTTAGCCTAATTATAATGTTCTATTTTTGCCTTAAAATAATATTCACGACACAAAATTCTCCATCACAGTAAGTTATATTACATCATTATAAAATAGCATGATGCCCTTCCGTGCCATTGTTCTTTGTATAGCTGACACTTGTATCATTACTTGATAATGAGCTGATAGATGAGCATTATCGCTATATCTTATCCTAAAACTTACAAAAAAATTGGCCTTTCAGCAACAAAAGTGCCCTTTTTTCATACTCCTGCCCATCCAGTCAAAAATCGCTCCGGCGCCCCTAAATATGCGTCCCAAACGCAGCAGATTGTCAGACAAACGTTTTGAAATGCTTGTTTTTCTGCAAGGAAATAACTAATAGGCTGAGCAGCTAATTACAATACAGTCTCAAAACATAATCATCATCATCATCATTTTCAGCCTGTGAGAGCCCACTGCAAAGCGTAAGCCTTCCCCTTTTCATGCCAATTTACACGATTATGTGCTAGTTGGTACCAATTGGTTGTATTGCATTGTTTGTCAATGTCGTCCCTCCATCTCACTTTTGGTTTTCCTTTCTTTCTTTTGGTTTCTCGTGGTGTCCATGTTGTTAATTTTTTAGTCCATCTATTGTCCTGATATCTTGCTATATGACCTGCCCAAGACCATTTTAGTTTCTTGATTGTGCTTAATAGGCTATATCTCGTAATTTCGTTTGGTTTCTGATCCATTCGGCAAAACATAATACCTGCTCTTTATTCATAGCTATTGTTAGCCTGAACTTGGTTGAAATATTTCCGTTTTATGAGACGCTGGCAAAAAATAGCGCTAGAAATTAGCGCTGACGCTGACGCCGTCAATTTCTTTAAGAGCTTACGCAGTCCTTTACGCCGTAAAGTTTTTAGGCAATTCGCGCTGACGCTGACGCCGTCAAATTATTTCAATGACGCGTACAACACTGAAGTTCAGGTTGCTTTAAAGCTTTCTTCCTTAAAGCAGCAGCTCTATCTGACGCCAACACAAAATTGTTAGGTAAATCAATATCTTCCTTCAACGGTACAGGTATCTCAAATCGACCATCTTTCAACTCAATATTCGGTTCAACAAGTTCTCTAGCCAAAATGTCATTGCGAGACAATTCACAGGTTTCATTTTGCAAGGTCAAATCCTGAATGACTTTATTCAGGTCTGGTATTTCCATATCCCGAGACTCAATTTTACGCTGAAAGCCAGAGATGACATCCGACTCTGAAGACGTCTGCACTCTGCACACGTTAGCAACGCTTTCATCTAAGGGTGACTTACCACCAGAGATGTACGTATACGCCGCAAATTCTACGGCGCAAACTTGCGGCGTAGACATTTT
Organism: Aplidium turbinatum; assembly: GCF_918807975.1. Classification (NCBI taxonomy): domain Eukaryota; kingdom Metazoa; phylum Chordata; class Ascidiacea; order Aplousobranchia; family Polyclinidae; genus Aplidium; species Aplidium turbinatum. The sequence goes on from NC_137486.1 coordinate 1,753,297, forward strand.
GTTTACGCTAACGCTTGCGGCCACATTTTTTTGGATAGTTTGCGCTTGAGGGTACGCCGTAAAGTTTTCGCTGTTTTTTAGCGCATAGCGTCAACGCATACTTTTTAATGTCTTTTTTTCGCTACAACACGCCAATACTTTCCAGCGCTGCAGTTGAAAGAATGTTTTCAATGAGCAAAGACATATTGAAACCAAAACGCAGCAAAACGTCAGATGAACACTTTCAGAACCTTGTGTTTCTTTGTGGAAATTCAAAATAAAACTTGTTTGTTTCGAGTGGTTTATACCGTGTGAATGTTTGGCACCTAGCAAACAAAATGAGTTTACGCTAGTGTATACGCAGACGCTGACGCCGCCAACTTTTTTTACAAGTTGCGTTGACGCATACGGCGTATGGTTTTTCGAACGTTTGCGTTAACGCTGACGACGTCAATATTTTGTGTATGCGCGTACATCAATGCTTACCACCACAAGCCAACCAACCGAGAGGAGTGAGTAAAGCATGTGGTTCACTACGATTTTCACCAACACGCTCTTCTTTAGCCCACATCAAATAAGCGTTGTCGTTACCAATCAGTACATCTACAGTACTGCAATCATTCAAATGAAACATATTCACGTCATGAAAATGACGGAAACCACTTAAATCTTGTTTATGCGGTAAAGTTTTAACATCGTCAGCCCAAGCTTGGTTAACCACCGAAGTTATATCGCAAAACAGTTCATCCGTCTCTAACAACTGGATGTTGAGTTTAACAAGGTTAGCACAAGTAGGTTTCTGACCAGCCAGAGTATCCATTTTAAACGACGCTTTATCATACGGTTTAAAGGGCGGGGAAACCCAAATTCACTTTTTGCGAGTTTTTTGTTTCAGCGTGATGTCATTGTGTACAACATGCGTTTAAAAGACCAGACTTGATTTATGACGATTTTTGCATTACTTCAAAATACTGCATCATATATTGTTTCAATTGCATCATCTTTATGCATCATCTTATATCTGATGCAGTATTTTAAAGTAATGCAAAAATCGTCATAAATCAAGTCTGGTCTTAAACTTTTGGCCACAACTATATGTACCTTGTGACGTCACAGCGAACAGAATCACAGCTTGATGCGCAACGAGACCTCGCAAACGGGTATCAAACAAAAGCGGCCTTAGCGAGACGAGGGCAACAAAATTTGGATTTTTTTATTGCTAAAACGCATGTTGTACACAATGACATCACGCTGAAACAAAAAACTCGCAAAGTTAATTTGGGTTTCCCCGCCCTTTAAGGCCAAGTTTGCACACCAAATCACTCGAAACAAAAGTTAACTGCGAACCAGGATCATGCTGACAATACACCAACTTCGATTTGCCAGTCATTGGATTCAAAACACGAGCAGCAGTAACGCGGTTAAAGGCTGCTTTAACATTTCCAATCTTAACTTTACGCACAGGAACTCTGGCACCAGCATCATCTTTGCCGATCAAATCCAGAGAATCACGTGACGTCACATAAAAATCATGCAGAAGAAAATAGTGTTTCTTATCGTTGTTAGGCCCACACTTAGGACAGTTGTTTGCATGATTACAGTCCCTAACCATATGCTGGCGCAAACAATTCAAGCATTTTCCAGCTTTTACAATAACATCTCTCCGATCTTTAGGTGTCAAGCGCAAAAAATCTTTACAATTAGAAAAAAAATGATATTCAACTTGACCCCGTGACGAACAATAAATGCATGCCGGTAGGTTTTTACTTCTGGCCTCACCACCGCGCGGTGCGCCAACAGCAGTCGAGTGCTGCGAACTACCTAAAATCACATTATCATGGGGGGTTTTACCGACGTCTGCCTAACCGGACATGAAGGCAATTTTCCTTTGCCAAACTTTAGAATCGCCCATTAGCATAATGCTAAAATCAGTCGACTTACGCGTTTCCTCCCGTACTACAAATTCGAACAAACTCTGAAAAGTAGGCTCATTAGTGCTACCATACTGATCACCTAAAAAGTCAAGATAACGCTGCTTAGCGTCAAACGGGAGTCGCTTAGCCAAATCCAAAACAAAACGTCCTTCCAATTTATCACGCTGACCATAAGCTTGCGCGTAAAGCAGACACTGCGACAATTCATCTTTAAACTCCTTCAAATCACTTGAAGAGATCGAAGTCAATTTGCTTCCATAGCGATACTTTCTAATTTCCGGTTCTGCGAAAAGACCTCCACGAACTCCAAAACGTTGGGACAAGCGAGCTAACGACATTTCTATCCTGTCTTCTTCTGACAAGCCAGGAGTGACGGAAACCAAATTAGCAATCGTTTGAGCAGCTGTCTTAACACAAGCTGCTTGTAACAAAGTCAAACGAGTTCCTTTAAAGGGCGAAGCTGCCATCAAGGCGTAATACGATTTTTAAAGAAGACAAATGGCATATTATTGCCATCGTAACCAATCAAGGCCGCCTTATCGAAAAACGTCCTACTATTTTGGTATTCAACAAAGCAATCCTGTTGTTGAGAACTCGATTTAGCAGGAGAAGACAAACTATATCCCTCAAGGGTCTGAGGGGGCTCAGTCACGTGCACAGCACGATCAAGATCCTCACAAACGTTAAAATCAGTACACGCGACACGCCTCTCACAATCACCCAAATTACGTGTAGCCGGGCGATCAAAACCTAGCGGTGCAGAAAACTGTGAAGGGGGCAAAACATTACTGCTGATGGCGGCCCGTGACCTGTACGCTTTGGAGGAGGAGTTCGGTATTATTCGCAGGCCTTGGCTTTAGATCCTTAGGAAGACCCTTAGCCGCGGCCCCGAGACCTCCTGAAACAGCTTGAAAACGTGTGGATTGTAGCCTACTGGACCACTTACGGATTGAACAGGTGTCTGGAAAAGGTTATCTAAATTTAACCGAGATTGATGTTCACTTCTGGAATGCCTAGAAGATCCCTTCTTAGAGCTACGCCGGGAGCCCGCCTCTGATCGATATTCAGCTAAAGCTACCTCCTTACGTTGTTCAGCCCTCAACTGGGCGTCTTTGAGTGCAAACTCAGCCGCTCTCACTTCGGCCTCAACTTTCGCGGCGGCCTCAGCAGCTTTTGCCTCAGCTCGTATGGCCTCAGCTCTCGCAGCGGCCTCAGCAGCTCTCGCTTCGGCCTCAGCAGCTCTCGCTTCGGCCTCGGTTTGTATCTGGAGCTCTTCTCTTCTGAGCTGTAGGTTAATTTGTGCAACTATCCATGACGAGATCTCAGACATCCTAATGGTTACATTTGAGGCGCTATCCTCAGGATGTATGTCAGCATCCAACCTATCTGAGAACTTACTTTCTTTTTGTTTGAAGTTATTTTTTAACGAGTTAAATTCGGGATCTACCCTATCACAAAGTTCTGCCAAGATTGCAGAGTTAAAAATTTTACTCAAAAGAGCATGGAAATGCCGTAATTCCTCTTCTAAAGTAGAGAACTTAGATCTAAAAATTAACAGTTCCTGCTTATCACTCAAAGAACCTAGGGCTACAGAAAGTTCCCCAATTTGAGTTAAAATATCCCTTCTAAGATGCTGGGCCTCTCGAACTGACTTAGCTTCATCGTTACTGGGTCCCTCCCCAGAATGGCCTGCCCGACCGCAAAAAACATCATCAGGCTTAAACTCAGTCGAGTCGACGGCGGCCGAGTCCCTGTCGCCACCGAGTGTAGACATATTAAATGTTGGGGCTAAATTTAACAATTAAAAAATTAAGTTACACAAACACACAAAATTATTATAGTAGTTAGGCTATAAAAAACTTAACTGCAAAGACCGTACAAATACAAAAGGAATTTAAATGCACAGTACCGTAGTTGTAGGGTTATATATATAAAGTCCCAAAGTTCCACAAAACTTGCTTGGATTCGTCCACTTGAATCTTCAAGCACAGATCGATTGTCTTTAATCTTCTATCTTGCCAATGAATGTAATGTTGTTTTTTCTTCAGAACCAACACTAGACAGACTAACGTCTTTATTATTAATGGTCACAGCGGTAAACCATAATCTCTTCGTGGGAAAATTGTAACATAAGATTCTCGGATCCGTTCGTCTGTATGTAATGAACGAAAGAAACACTCCTTTGAAAACGTCTCTTCAAAATTGTATTTCTGTAAAATTAGCCTGCGGCTATCGAAAATGAGGTGCAACGCGATACACCACTAAAAACTTGTCACTACAATCCAAACTACTTAGATAAAGACGGAATTTTCGTCCAGCTGACAAGCACTAAGCAAACAGTTAAATATACTACCAACTTTCAAGCAACCATTTTACGAATGACCAGAATACATTGCAATATCTCAAACTCACGTACGCAGTTACTGTGACGTCATAGTGAAACATTGTGAAGTAATTCTCAACAGGTGTGATACAAGTCTTACAAACGATGGTGAAATCTTGGCTCATTTTTAGGAAAAATTCCATGACGTAATACGCTAAGATTCAGTAGACCTGAACGGTTTTTATATGACGTTTGATTAGGTAAACAATTGTCTGGAACAATGGGGTTGTAAGCAAATATGTTTATTTGCTTTGAAATTAAAATGCAATGCATTCTACACCTAATCACCGCAAAAACGTTTTTTTATAAACTCGTTGTTAAAAATAAAGTAAACAATATCACACCAAATCAGAAGAATCGGTTTATTTAAATACAGAGCTTTCGCCACACAAGTGTGGCTTCATCAGTATAAACTGCAACAATAATAAAGAATGATATACTATTAAGATGGTTATAAAATTTAATGAAAGTGTTAAAAAAAGTAGATAATATAGTAAAAAAATAGAAAAGATCAAATATTATACATAACTATAAGACTTTAGGTCAATACACTAGATAATAAGATGATAATCAACATGTAAAAATTCAAATCTATTAAAATTGTAATTGGAGAGAACTTTTAACTATAAAACTAGTTTCTACGTATTGTAGCTCCTATCATTTGTCTGACTTCTAACGATGACATAGCCTACACTATTTATTATCGTGATAGCAAGGAATAAAAACAAACTGAACTGCTAATTCAAAGAATGTTGAGATGCAAACAAACAGTTTTGGAATTTCGTTGTTAAAACTTGTGATATCGTATATATTGCACTTTTCAAGTTATTCAAATTTTACCAGTAGCCTATATCTGCTTAAAACAAGTACATTTGAACTTATACTACTTAGGCTACTATCATACCACGACGACATAGCCTACTCCTATCATACTACATCGTCATACTGTTATCAAAACATTTTCCAACTAACCCCACCCACTATTTTCCAACTAGCCCCATTAGCATAAGACAAACTATTTTCCTGAAATTTTCAAGCATGGTGCATTTGACTAAAATTTGTTTATTTCTTAGTGTTAGTTAGCTCTACTCTGCATGGAAAACGAAATTTTGGAAAAAAAATAGACACCGATGATGTTACAGCTTTGCTTTGTCTAAATCCAGAAAATATGTCATTTGAATGTGTTTGATAAGCAAATACTGTACTTCGGGTATAATTTTTGCTATTTCATTTTAATTGTGAATGGTAGGCTACAACGAAGGGAATGAAATATAGGCCTCAGATTACTATATAGCCCCAGGTCCATCAAAACCTTAATCCGGCCCTGCTCACGTGGTTCCTCCTCGCCTGACCTCTGATTGCGAAATCTTTATTATGTGACGTATTTCCAGAACATTCTGTGTAGCGGTACGTGCAAGCCGGGAATATTCTTTTGCTTTACTTGCTAGGTGTGGGTTGTTGTGATGTCACAAACAAGTTTACGTGTAGTAAAACTTGAGAACAATGAGTACTTATGATGTAACATTATGGTAGCCTACCTTCTCGAAGTTACTAAACCAAACAACCTGCCATAAATAGTAGCGTAATTTGCGTATTGTAGATGGTAATTGGTAATCTAATACATGTAGAGATTAACATTGGTTGATTTGAGAGTTGAAGTTATTGAATACGAGTAGATGGGAGTTGGTGCTATGATAAATTGTGATCGAGATTAGAGTTATATGAGAAGCTGTGAGTGAATCACGTTAAAGTCGATTAAGAGTTAGAAGCGTTGGAATCTATTGCTGTTCACTGTTAGTTTGATTATGAGCTGGAAGTGTTGAGCCGTTCGTTGAAGTCCTTCAACTAAGAATTTTCATTTATTATCTCACTAGTAGAACTATTTGACCATTTAATTGACTGCTTTTTGGTAATATCCCATTAAACTACGTTGTAACGTCCGCTTTGTCTATTTGATTGCTACGTTACAGTGACGTATTTTGTTTGTCGTTGACCTTTGCTCTATTGAACTGCCTGGTCAGTTTCTTCTGTCTAGATTGCTTCCAACAACACGACACATGAATTTGAATTGGTTTTCACGTGTTCTTTTAATGTGCGTTTTTAGACAATCTTTTCAACACAGGTAACTTTGAGATTTCTTATTTTTGCGACCGTCTAGAGAAAAGCAATTTTGTAGAATGAAACAAAAACGATTTACAGTACAATTACGAATTCCCTTTCTCAAGGATTGGCAATTATTGAAAAAACGAAATGAATAGGTCATAATGGTTGTATAATTCGATGTAAACTGACGTTTTATCGTTGACTAATAAGTTACTGATTTAACGAAAACAGACCACAGGTGCCAAACGCAGATGCGACAGAGGCCAAACATTATAAGAGAAACAAAAACAGGTGGCTTTTTTAGTACAGTGGTCTGCAAAAAGAGAAAAAAGCCAAATATTAACAAACGAGTCACAAATGAATGCAGAGGGCTTAAGTAAGAAATTTGGCAGTAACATACGTCATTAAACCTTTCCAAGTCTTTTTCCTGGTAAGAGATAGAAAGAATCGTGACACTCTTCAACTGTTAGGGTAGTTTAGTGACAGGACTGATTCTTAACTTAAGTTTTGAATCTTTATCCTCGGACTGACAAAGCCTTGATAGGTTATTCCTGGTAGTTTCGCATACTTGTAGAGGCTCTTGACGCAGGGCCGGTTACCGAGATTGGCAGAGTGAAGTTTTCCGATTGTTGCCGGGGAATTATTCCATTCACTAGGTGCCGCTGAATGGAGAGCAGTCCTGAAATGCGTTGCTCAAGCGCACACCCCGAGAGTCGAACCAGCGCAGCGTGATCTTGAGCCGGGCGCGTAACCACTGAGCTATCGGGGCCTATGAAGGAAGTTTATAGCCCCTGATGACAGCAGAACCGCTGCTGGCGTAACAAAGCTTCGATGGTACAAAGGTAACGCAATGAGTCTCAAGTTCTTTTATTCGTGAGTTAGAATTGAAATTTTGAAAAGTTATCTTATGAGTCTGAGTTAAAATTGTTTTGTGCAGAGGTATATAAACCACTTTCAGAAAAAAGCAAACAGTTACGTAATTTGAAATTGGCAAATTCCAACAATATGTTTACGAACTAGGGTGAACTCCTGCTAGTGAGATTCCATTACAGAGGTGAACTGCGGGTATACTGAACAAGATTGAAAGCAATCAATGGCCATTTTGACAGCCTCACTTGGGAAAGTTGCGGGTGGTAAGTTATTTGAGTAAAAAATGATCCATCAAAATTATCCCGGTGCACAACAAGTGATCCTTTTTCAAGAAACGCAAATATTATGTGAGAATTACATTTTGCACAAGGTCGAAAGCAGTAGATATTCATCATGGATCCCTACATATCAAACCGTCTCAACAACAGGGTGGGCTACATGATTGACAGATTCTATATGTAATTTAAAATTTTTAGTCACCAAAAAAAACTATTCAAAATATCTTGAGTATAGTCTATTGCAGACATAGAGCCTGCTAACTAGTAATAGTAAACACATGACAACCGTTTATAAACATAAAAATAACAAGAGAAAATCAATGCTGAATGTACGATAATAGTTTAATGATCAGAGGTGGGCAGTAGCGCGCTACTTTTTAGTTGGAGTAGCGGCGCTATTTTTTTCCAAACTAGCGGTAGCGGCGCTACTTTTTTTCAGTCGCACTCCCGCTACTTTTTAATTTAAAGTGAAAAAAATAGTCATTTTTTTCACAACACTGGCGTGGTCAAGCGGTTACATTATATAGCCTAGCCTATATAATCGGTTTGGTTGCAAAGTTTCGGTCTTTTGAGTATCTCGTTTTCTGGTGTGGAGCTGCAATCCTGCGATCAAGGTATGAAATCGATAATGTTCATTTTACTAATAGCCAAAGTAAAGTTGTATATGGTTTATAGAATATAGACTACACGCAGTGAGCATTGCCTCATCAGTCATCACCGATGCTAAGACGTCCAAAAATAAGGTTTTATCGTATTGGTTAAAGTAAAACTGTTGACAAATGGTTAGTTAAGATATTTGTTGCTGATAAAATTTTCTTACACGATGGTTTTTGTTAAAAGAAATCATTACAGGGCAATTTTGTGTGATTTGTTTTGCTTAAAACTTAGAAGTTACAACATAGTTTATCTTATTTCTAAACAGCTCATTTATTTCTAGCTGACGTCAACTTCTTCGGCGAATATCTCCGTGTGATGAAGCCTATCTGCCAGGCTTTAGACATTCTCCAGGGCGAGTCCAAGGCGTATTACGGAGTCTTGTATCCAACCATTACAATTTGCGCGAAGAAGTTGACCGAGATCAGTGATCTTGTGACCTGTGGAGCTGAGAGTGAAAGTCCTTGAAGGGGTGAAGAAACGATTCAACAAGTGCTTCAACAACATGAAATGCATTATGGCATCATGTCGTCATCCCTCCTTCAAGACGTCGTGGTTACAATTTCTGCACTACGTTTCCACGGATGATGCTGACGCACTGCGAGAAAAAGCCAAGACAGATGTAATTCGACTGTTGCCGGAGACATCAAGACAGGTTGATACCAAGAAGGGTGACACCAACACCAGTCACGACTCCAAGGATGAATTTTTTGGTGTGTTGGCGCCATCCCGTGAAACGTCGGTGCAGAAGGAAACAGCAATTGTGGACGCCTTTTTTCGGACAAGAGCAAGTCCTTGGCTTGAGCTTTTCGAATACCGAGTTAAAACATCTGTTCATTAAATACAACATCCCCATTCCTTCCAGTGCTGCGATGGAGAGACTGTTCTCTGTTAAAAAAGATGTGGTTAAAGCCAAAGCGGGCAGGACTTAGTGACTCTCATTTTGAAATGCTTGTGTTTTTGAAAGATGCGTAACACTAAATTTCCTTTAGAATGTGTTTTCTATAACGACGCTAAAATGACAGATTAAACGAATGATAACATTCGTTTTCAAGGTCATTTTTGCGTCACTAGGGACTTGAGTGTTTCCTAGTGTCATTTTAGACAAAAGTAGCGGAAGAAGTAGCGGTAGGGCACCCTACTTTGGTCCGAGTAGCGGTAGCGTGCTACTTTTGTAAATTAGTAGCGCGCGCTATTTTGGTCCAAGTAGCGGTAGCGCGCTACTTTAAAAGTAGCGGGTGCCCACCTCTGCCAATGATATATGTATAGTTTTGCAAAAAACTATAACCAGAATATTCTCAATATCTTATTATCTTATTTCTTAAATATCTATATCTTAAATCTTAATATTCTAGTCAAGTGGGTACCCCACTTGACTATATTATAGGGCCAAGAACAGCACACAATTTCAATACTACATTAACACTTGTTAACATTTTCAACTATTGTGTAGAAAGGAGCGTTCTTCCTGGCTGTCAGCACAAGGCTGAGTACAAGAAATGGAAATCAAGTACAGCTCATCTACACATATCACGCAAAAGCATCTTGTTCAATTGGTGAAACTGTGGATTTCAGGTGGTTTTATACCAAGCTCTGTCAGCAGTTTCAGAGTGAGCTTAGTAAACAGTGGAGTCCCACACACACATGTAAATTTTGACAAACTAACTCTGTCATAAATATGTCGAAGGTGAGGGAGAGTGATACGTCCTGTTTGACCTTTCCAATCCACCCCAGCATTGGATAAAATATTTTCAACATGGAATTGTGCAGGAAATTTTTTCACCAATTTTTCTAAATCAGTTTTGCATAAAATGTCTTTGGATTGTTTATTAAAGAAAAGCAAATAAACTTGTTTGTTAGTCTTGTGCAGACAGTGATGAAGGATCCTTATCATTGGAGTGAAACCAGTTCCAGCACACAACAACACAACGCACTGATACGGGGATATAACACTGAGATTAAAACTTCCTTCATAGGAACTGATGAAAATATTATCATTGACTGCCAGATTTTTTAAGTAGGATGTAAAGGTACCAAAGGCATAGATCTTAACCATAGCATAAATACTGTGGTTATCAGCCATAAGTTTATCATTTGTTATGTCAGCAACAACTGCTGTGTAAGGTCTGGAAATAGACATATCTTCAATGACAGCCTGAAGGTACACATGACAACCAGCTGGAATGTGCATAAAACAAGTCTCAGGAAGGTGAAAGTGATAAAGAAATGTGTCATGTGTCACTGCAGTTATATCAACTAGTTTGCACGAACGAAAGCGTAATATGTGTAACTTTCTATCATGAGTTTTTCCATGATTTTTAGAAAATTCTCCCAAAACCTCCCATTGCAAATGTCTTGCCTTTTTTCTTAGTTCGATTTCAATAATGCCACTATTTTCCAACACTTTTACACTTAATGGTGGCTCAACTTGTTCATGAAGATTTACATCAATAATCATGACTTCATCATCAACAAAAATCTCCCCTTTTATTGAATGTCCATTTTCTTCAAGATCGCAAACTGCATTGGTCTCAGTTAATGAACTACAGCCAGTAGAACAAATAACTTTGATTTTTTCATCTGTTTGTGACCAATCTGTCCTTAAACTTTCAAACACAGGTGATGATACCATAACTTGAGGGATGCTGGTGCTATTGCTTGGTGGGCTGATACATGCTTCGCTTTTTTGCCTCAATGATCCTAATTTGGGAAGATTGACAGATGAAGGAACTAAAAAAGTGGAATTTTGGTGTGATGTTTTTTGTTCAGACAATTTGCCAATTAAACACGCTCTTAGCATTGATTCAAAGTTCACCCATCTGTGGATTTCGTCAAACAATTCTGTGCCATCCTTTCCTGCTCCTCTCAGTAATTCATCTTCACCTCCAGGGTGATAACTCATGTATTGTGTGACATTATATACAAACCCTCTGATAGCCATCCATGCATCACCAACTTTATTATGATTTTTCAATTCTTCCATGGAAATATGAAGCATACTTGATCCAGTGCCTCTAAGGTCAGTGCCAGATTTTGTTAATTTAATCCAGTCCATCAATGAATGTCCCTTTTTGAGGGGGACCTTTTTGGCAGGAGCAATGGGTTGGGAAATGCCAAGACGCTGTGGACTGTTTTGTGATGGAAAACTTGGCTTCATTTGGATTTTTGACTGAAGTACTGAGCTTATTCAAATTGTCTAATTCAAAGTTACTGCTAGGACTTCTTAAAATTTTTGAACACACTCAAGTTGTCATCAGCCTAGAATTAACAACATAAGTCTGAATACTACAAAATGCAGTGTGATGACCATTTTTTTTTCTAGAAAAAAATGCAAGTATGGGTAAGTGACTCATAATGTCAATTTTAATAAATATGCAGTTGCTTTAAGCGCTTGAACAACACATTTTAAGGACTGCTCTCCATTCAGAGGCACCTAATGGATGGAATAATTCCCCACAACAACACTTCAACAATCGAAAACTTTATTCTGTCAATCTCAGTAACCGGCCCTAATAATATCAAAAGCCTATAGAAGTATGCGAAACTACCAGGAGGAAAAAGATTCAAAACCAAACCAAGTTGTACTGACATTTCACTAGGGGTTGTAAGATTCAAAATTTCATCGTTAAACAATGAGTCTACAAGAAAGTTATGCTACATGTTATAATTTTAACACACAAAAAGTTTTAATCAAATCTGCTACAAATTAACCCCTCCAAGGGCACAGTGAAAAAAGTTGGAGGGCGCGCCAACAAAAAAGGAGCTGAATGAGAAAAGCTTGGGTGTTCATCAGGACAACTATCGTTTCTAGCACTAGTTGCAACGTTCATCTGATGAAGATGAAAGTAAAACAACAATGGGTTTATTGCCTCACTGACGTTTTGCGCACAATGACAATGTGCATCCTCAGAGCGAATAACATACAAAATAAAATTTACAAAGTTATATATTTACAAAAATTTGCAATGTTATATTAAAACCCAGCTGAATAGTATTCAACCAAGCGCAAGCTGCTTATGCCTTTACTACATTTCTTTCACTTCAATATTTTCTTACATTCACCTTCATGGTTAGGTTAGAGTTTTGGTTGGGAGTAAAAATTAGTCATCGTCGGCTCCAGCTCGTGTCCGAGCATTGGTTTGTCTTCAAATCGAATTTGGCTTTGGACGGTGATGTCGTATGTGGCTTTGGAGGTCCAGTTAATGACGGAAAAGACGTGGGCAAAAGGCACATTGTATGGAGGGTGGGGGGGGGTGGTAGTTTTAACTTTTCTTTTCTAATGTTTTGTTTTTCTTGGGCTTTTTGTATCCTGTTTTTTTTGAAAATTTCCGTGCCTTCCCTAGTTCTATTTCTCCAGAGTAATCTGTCACTAGCAAGTTGTTCCCATAAATCCAGCTCAATGTTTGCATGGTTGAGGGAGACTTTGTTTGAAACAAATGTTGGAAAGTAAAAATTAGTAAAGCAAAGATAAAGCAGCAAAGACACAAAAAAGCTACTTTACCCTATATTTTTTGTTAATTCCAATCTATGATGAAATACTACTTTTGACCAAGGAAGAGTTGTACACCAACTCCCAAAAAACAGATTCCTCAAGGTATTCCTTGAACTACTTACCACAAAACTCCTCATTGGTACCAAATTTTGATTGCTTGCACAAAACAAAACTTTGCAGGCCTCGAAATTTGTACTTTTTTCCGGCGGTCAAGCATGTCCTACCGGACTAGCCCTTTCAGCGGACATTTAATATCTCAACCGGACATATTTTTTGCATGTAGATTTTGCACAAAATTACACTACAGTATTGTGTAGTCGTGTTTGTAGAAGAAGATTTTCTACAACAGAAAAACTCTGCAATGGTTGATGGCTTAATTAACCGACCCTGCAGATTGCTTGCAAATAAATCAGTGCGTTAATGACAGTCGTGTAATGACGCAATAAACACAATTGAAAATAACAATCCAAATTTCCTTATTACAAAAGCAACTACGATCACTTATTCTGTGGTTTTTGCGTTATATAACCGTTGTGCCAAGCGATTACTGCCGGCGCGGGGTCGTAAATTTCCAGCTCAGGACCGTCCAGACAAATGCGCATTAGTGACTCAATAGTGTTAGCCTCTCAAGGATGTACATTGTACACCAATCACCTAATATTCTTTTCAGCAAAGAAAAACACCTCTCAACATGTGAGGAAGAAAATGGCAGTGTTAGTGTTAATTTTTATCTGATGGTGTGAGACAAATGTGTCTAACACCCTCCCTTCCTTACAGAAATTTTATTTCTATCTAATGGTGCCAGACAAATGTGTCTAACACCCTCCCTGCTGTGCAGAAATTCTATTTCTATCAGTATCAGTCCTTCCACTTTCAAATTTTCAATTTCCCTAAATTTAGTGTACAGTTTGCTTAAATTTCCCTAAATCAAACCTTGAAATTCCCTAACAATTCTCTTAAAATAAAAGAACAAATATGTGTTGGAAAAAGCATAAAAAACCCAGGTTTCTATATGTAGCCACAGATAAAAAAAAAATCAAATGATACACATGAGAATTTGATAAGCACACAAAACAAATGGCAAAAAATGAAACAACAAAAGAATCTCACTCAATCAACAGAAATTTCTAAAATTATCCAATTGTTTCTGGATCTTTTACTGCCACAATTATGCATTAACAAAATTACAATATACACAATTACAAACCAGTCAAAATTTTGTTCTGAGTTCTCTTGCCTCTTCATACTGTGTGAAGCCATGTCATATCAATTCATTGATAATACAAAGAGAGAAAACTTTTTGTCTGTTGCGAGAATAGCATGGTAGGCTACAATTATATATACACAATATGAATAAGATAGCACCATGGCCATTGGCCATATCAATCTAGATACCACAACAGACAGGAAGCAGCAAAAGTCTATATCAGTCATCGAGTCAGCTTCCCTCTTTTTAATGTGACAAATGTCAAGCATCGGCAAATTACGTTTTGTTATTTTTCCAGTTTTCCTTTTGTTACTTTGCCGTTTACTACATGTTTGCACCAGCAATGAAAAATAAAATTGAAAAGAAATTAAAAATACAACAAGTTTTCTGAACTTCTTATTTTGAGAGTCTTCAAAGGAACTTTTAAAAATGCATTTTGATGTCAGAGAAGTCTCCACCAAATAAAAAGTTACAATAAAATACAAGTGATACGTAAACAAACACGTTTTTAAAGCTGGGCTGCCTAAAACACAATTTGAAGGCACTTTGCAGCAGCCAGCCTCGAAAATTCTATAACATAGCGAAACAGTGTAAGGCAATTTAAATTTTCAACTATACTGACTCCTGCGACCTGGCATGAAAATTTCCTGTGAATTTCCAGTGTTGCAATACAAAAAGCTAAATTTAGAACTTCTTTTTTCAAAAATTACCAGTCAAATTCTAAGTCATAAAAAAAATTGATTTTGTTTTGTAAAATTTAAATTTCCCTAAATATTTCCCTAAAACAAGCATTTCCCTACAGCCAAAAATTTACTGCAAATTTCCCTAATTTAGGAAAATTTCCCTAAAAGCGGAAACACTGATCAGCGTGAATAAGGTCGCCACATTCGGCTAAGCACGTGCGGAACTTGCTTCTCTGTGATGTTTCTTTTAACAAACAGTCAATGTAACGCAATAATCCTCATTGTTAAAATTAGAATACATATCTTGCCGAAAAGTTCAGACAACTTTATTTCAAGGCAACATTGCAAGGCGTTGAAATGATGTAAAAATGGCTACTTTTGCGATCAGCTCATTAACCATGCCACTCTAATGTGATCTTTAAAGCAATTGCCTGCACTATTATTGTTTCAGCTCCGTATTTGTTCGCGTTAAACAAACAATTTGTAATAATTCAAATTTAAAATATATTTTTGTTGCATTAGCTCTATTTTTGTCAAGAATTTTGCGGCGGTCATTTATGACCGACCAATGAGTCAACTTCGGCAAACATTTGAGGTCATGTCCGCCATGACCGCCGGATATTTCGAGGCCTGCTTTGGACATGATTCAACTCATTTATGATGCAATTTTTATAAAAACAAGTGTGATTTTTAGCTTCAAATTTAAATTTTTTCTCTCCATTGAGGAGGCCGCCACAGATCACGTTGTTCCATCCAGGCACAGCAGCCAACATTGGATTGTGTTCATCGAGCGTTGTGAGGTCCACATATCTGTCCTGGGGTCGATATACAGGACGATGGTAGATATTGAGATGTGCAGTCTGAGAATCTGAGACATATGCAGTCTTTGAAATTAGCCTTGGCAATCGGCAATTGCCGAGGCAGATGCATGAATGGCACATTAGCCTCGGCAATAGAAATGCCGAGGCCACACGAGCGCTTGTAAGGACCACAAGATTACAAAGATAACCCTAATTTTCTTAGACCACACCAGACTAGGAGGTTGATTCAATCTTACTATTGCTTGATGTTTTTATTTGGGTTACTTTCTACTTCGCCGACACTTAGACACATGCCCAGCTGGGAGAATTGAATCTTTTATAGAAATATCACCCTATTTGCATTGATTTAACGCCAGTAGTTGTCAAATTATTGTACGCATTTACTCCTTATCGCGCTTCGCCTTCTGTTATCTCGTCCAGCTGTATCAGAAACGATCGTGCCGCTTTCACAACGAACCACACAACATCAACAGACGTCGAATACATGTAAGTAATAGGTTAACACGTTAACCTTTAGAGTGAGCTTTGTTAATTGCGGTTTGTGATAGATGTCTGGTTGCATAACAACAGGTGCAATTTTATGCGCTGACAATGCTTATGTGAACTATAAAAAAAGTTTGCAACCTTATAAATACTGGCATAATTGTTACGCAATAAGTTATTCTTTCATCGAATGCTTGTTCTTTACCAGTGTCATTGCCAATATAAATCATGGTAAAGAAAGATACATTTAAAAAGTGGAATTTACCTGCTATAGGTTATGAAACAGAAGGAAAAGTTAGTGTAGTATTTTGCAAAATTTGTAAAGAATTTTATGACGGAAACAAATCGGAATTAGAAAAGCTACGGGGCCCAGTTAAAAAAGTAGTACAAAATTGGATAATGGTACTTCGGCAGTAAAGAAAAGTAATGCTTCCGATCATATGACATCGCGCGTTCATGAACGGGCAGTTTTGCGTCTTCAAGCATAAGCTTCATGCGTCTTACGAACGTTGAATCAACCCAAAATTAACATATTTCCTCACCGTGAGTTATTTAACATGAATTATCGTAACAGCGTGGGTATCGCGTTGCTCGCTTTATCGCTACCTTTGGTATTATTACATCACAACAAATCAAACAATGCGGTCTTGATAGACTAATCTATTATATTTTTCACTTCTCGTTTTACATGTTGTGGTAGCCTACAATTTTTTCGTAATAAACGTTCACAGCAATTGCCGAGGCAATTTCAACTTTTGCCGTTTAGCCTCGGCAACGTTTTTGCCGAAGTAAAAATATGCCAATTTCGAAGACTGCATATGCACAAGAAGGTGAGTCGGCGAGGCTCCATTGGAACATGTTGCTGTTGAAACAACCCACCTCAGTCCGCAGGCGATTGAGCTTCACCCATTCCTTCCGATGTAGTTCTACTCCGGGTGGAGTGTTGGTACAGTATTGGGAAGAACTGTGAATTGGGTTGGTCGTTCTTCTTTCCATTTACTGTTTCAAACTTCGGAAATGTGAAAGTTAGATTTACAGATAGCTGCAGCATGGTGGGAAAAAGGGTGTCGAGATTCCAAGCGCTGAAGCTTTTGGGAGTGCAAGTTTAGGACAATCTGGTTGAGGAGGTGGTCATCCATTGACATAGCTTGTAGGACCAAACTGCAAATGTGGTTTTCCCTACAAAGTCTGCCTGAGGCGATGCCTGATAGTACCGACAGATATTCACTCTATCAACATAGCATAACTAGTAACTACAGTTAGCCCTTTTGTGAAGTGAAAACTCAAGGTCAAGGCCTTGGCAGTGTTCACAAATTTGGAAAACAGCTTTTAAAAGATCAAAATAGAAACAAATGGCAAGTATATACCTTAAAACGGGGTAACTTTAAACCAATTGTTTTGTGGCAGAGGCTATGTTTAAAATTGTGAATATAACCTCTGAGGCTAAACAATAAATATATACAGAGGTGGGCACCCGCTACTTTTAAAGTAGCGCGCTACCTGCTACCGCTACTTGGGCCAAAGTAGCGTGCACTACTGCTACCCGCTACCAATTTACCAAAGTAGCGCGCACTACCCGCTACCAATTTACCAAAGTAGCGCGCACTACCCGCCTGGGTTTTTTTTTTCGGTCATTTATCGGTCATTGACCGATTTTTTAGCAAAATGTCCGAAAAAAATATAGTCAATTCGGTCAAAATGTCAGAAAAAATATGTACACGCTCAAATCGATTTCAGTGATTGCAAAGAAGCTTCTTGCGCCACTGTACGATTTTTTGTCAATCGGAAATACAAGACGTAGACTTAGTGTTTAAACGTTGATCCAATGTCTTGTTATATGTGATAACGCAAATACAGAAGTCATTCTTCGAAATTAGCGTGGGCAATCGGCACTTGCCGACGCAGATGCGTGAATGGCGCATTAGCGTTGGCAATGAAAATGCTGAGGCCACAGGAGCGCTTGTAAGGACCAAAAGATTACAAAAAAAAAGTAATTTTCTTGGACTACACCAGACTCTTACTATTGCTGGACTCTTACTATGTTTTATTTGGGTTACTTCCTACTTCGCCGGCGCTTAGACACGTGCCCAGCTGGGAGAATTGAATCTTTTATAAAAATATCACCCTATTTGCATTGATTCAACGATAGTAGACGTCAAATTAGTCTAAGCATCTACTCCTTGTCGCGTCTCGCGACTTTGTGTTGCTCGCAGTATCCCAATTGTGCCGAAATTATGTTGATGTAAACGTAAATCGAGGCAATCTTTTCGCGGGGAGCTATTAATTTGTTACCAGTACCTGGTTGAGCAATTAACGTTATTTTATGATAATTCAACGTCACTAGATGTCGAATTAATGTAAAACAAACGTAAATTTCTTATTGGTTACTGTTGCTACGCAATATAACCCGCCGAGAAAATCAAATCGATTTGTGTTGCCTTGAACATTGAATCAACCCAAAATTAACTTACTTTTCCCCCGTGAGTTATATAACGTGAATTACTGTAAGTTCAGCGTGCGTATCGCGTTGCTCGCTTTATCGCTAGTTTTAGTATTATTACATCACAAGAAATCAAACAGTGCGGTCGTGATAGACTACTCTAGTATATTTTTCGCTTCTCGCTTTACATGTTTTGGTACAATTTTTTCGTAATAAATGTTCACATGCAATTGCAGAGGCAATTTCAACCTTTGCCGTTTGGCCTCGACAATGTTTTTGCAAAAGTAAAAATATGCTAATTTTGAAGACTGGAAGTAACGTTTGTCTATTCTAACTTTTCTCAGATAAAACACGACAACGTTTCTCAGCGAAACTTAATGTTGTAGCTAGTCAGGAAGTGCAAATTTTCGTTTGTATCAGCTACTTCAAAGGAAATATTTTCATCAGAAAAAATGACCGAAATCAATAAAAAATGACCGAATTTTTTCAAGTCATTTCGGACAAATGACCGAAAAGTCTCAGCGAAAAAAAAACCCAGCGTACCCGCTACTCGGACCAAAGTAGCGCGCGCTACCGCTACTTCTTCCGCTACTTTTGTCTAAAATGACACTAGGAAACACTCAAGTCCCTAGTGACGAAAAAATGACCTTGAAAACAAATGTTATCATTCGTTTACGTTGTCATTTTGACGTCATTATAGAAAACACATTCTAAGGGAAATTTATTGTTACGCATCTTTCAAAAACACGAGCATTTCAAAATGAGAGTCACTAAGTCCTGCCCGCGCTTTCGCTTAAGCACATCTTTTCCAACAGAGAAAAGTCTCTCCACCGCAGCACTGGAAGGAATGGGGGTGTTGTATTTAATGAACAGATGTTTTAACTCGGTATTCGAAAAGCTCAAGCCAAGGACTTGCTCTTGTCCGAAAAAAAGGCGTCCACAATTGTTGCTTCCTTCTGCACCGACGTTTCACGGGATGGTGCAAACACTCCAAAAAATACATCCTCGGAGTCATGACTGGTGTTGGTGGCACTCTTCTCCGTATCAACCTGGCTTGATATCTCCGGCAACAGTCGAATTACATCTGTCTTGACGAATTACAACGTAGAGCAGAAATTGTAGCCACGACGTCTTGAAGGAGGGATGACGACATGATGCCATAATGCATTTCATGTTGTTGAAGCACTTGTTGAATCGTTTCTTCACCCCTTCAAGGACTTTCACTTTCAACTCCTCACAGGTCACAAGATCACTGATCTTGGTCAACTTCTTCCCGCAAATTGTGATGGTTGGAAGCAAGACTCCGTAATACGCCTTGGACTCGCCCTGGAGAATGTCTAAAGCCTGGCAGATAGGCTTCATCACACGGAGATATTCGCCGAAGAAGTTGACGTCAGCTAGAAAAGACTGAAACTTTGCAACGAAGCCGATTATATAGCTTCTTGACCACGCCAGTATTGCAAAAAAAACAAGCATTTTTTTCAATTTACATTAAAAAGTAGCGGGTAGCGGGAGTGCAACTGAAAAAAAGTAGCGCCTCTCCCGCTACTTTAGAATAAAAATAGCGCCGCTCCTGCAGCCGCTACTCCAACTAAAAAGTAGCGCCGCTACTTTTACCAAAAAAGTAGCGCTGCTACAAAAGTAGCGCTGCTACAAAAGTAGCGCGCTACTACCCACCTCTGAATAGATACATACTATTAATACTACAAAAAGTTCTCAATGCCAAGAAAAAAGCCAAGCAGAGCAAATTACATAAAATAAATTAAATAAAGACCTTCTGATGAAGGGGATCCCTTTTAGGGTGAAATAGGCTGTAAAGGTTTTAGAAAGTACCGTATATAATAAATAGGGTGATTATTTTTTCACCTAAAAAACGAAAAATTTTGACTTAAAAATTGAAACTTTTGACATTAAAAAACTTTTTTTTTACAAATATTGATGTATGTAGAACCTGTATGAAGGGATGCAACCTACCGTAGTTCGTACCCTGAACAGTTCGTACCCTAAAAAAATCGAAAGAAAAAATTAAAAAAGCGGAAGTCGCTGATCGCAGTTTCCGCAAACAAACAAAAACTCTCAGGATCAGGGTTGCCAGACTGAAAATTGAAAAAAAGGCCAAACTCAACAAGAAAAAAGGCCAAATAGGTACAAAAATGTCCAAAAATAAGCCAAACTTAAACAAGATAAAATAAGCATTGTAATCAGGGTTGTCAGACTGTGAAAAGGTCTCAATGCCAAAATAATACAAGAAAAATCCATGGAAAATTTTCTTAGGAGGTGTAGGCCTAGCGCCTGCAATCTTTTTTCATGTTTGCTTTAGACAGTCTAATTGCCGTTGTGAAATTTGTGCTTGGTAGGAATTTGAAACGCTGGCTGAAAATTAGGGCGTTTTCTCGGAATTTTCACCACTTATCAGGGTTTGATTTTACATACGTAGTTTTACGTTGTTGTAGGTTTTTGCGCATTTGACACATGCCTGCCAGGCCCGTAGCCAGCCGGGGGACCTTGCCCCCCTGAAAAAAAATTCGCCCCCCTTGGCAAAATCCCAACATTCTCGAGCAACAGCCACAATTATAATGATTTTGCCCATTTAAAATTTTTCGGCCCTCCCTAAAAACAGTTGGACCCCCTTGCTCTGCGGTCTGGCTACGGCCCTGCATGCTGCATTGCTTGAAGCAATAAGCCCCTTTAAATCAATTGTTCAGCGTTAAATAAACACAGTCAGTTTGTGAGTTTCCAGTATGGTTTCTGTCGGCCAGTTGTGTGGTGCCTTATTGTCTCAGTCAGTTTGTCACGGATGCCTTTCTCGGAAGTCACGGTGTTAGTTTAATTATGGTTGTAGTGTAGTTTTTCATGTTCTGAATTAGTTTAGCTCGTTCTATTTGAATTCAAGGCATTATTTGGCTACAACGTTCCGACGTGGAAGTTCATTCATTTCTTTGTAATAAACTCCTACTCACAAAAGAAGCAAGGTATTGTTCTCAAGATCATCCCCACTACATGCTAGTACCCGAGATGTTGCTGTAGCAGCTAAAGCTAGGTATGGGAGGATGTTCAGACCACTCGATGTCCGCTACAAAGGCAATACCTTAGCAAGGTATGAAAGGAATGGTCCAACAGGAAGAAGTCGTGTCGAACACGAACACTGTAGTGTCGAACAGACCTGAACACTTTTCATAAGAAGGTCAAATATGAAGGCAATCAATATTAAAATGTCGTCAGTGAATAAAGCTAAATTCATATCGTCATAATTGAATAATTTATGTTGGGGAGACTGGGGTAAAGTGTGCAATGGGGTAAGATGAGCAACCCCTGTTTTTGGAAAAACGAGTCGGCGGAATTTTTTTATTTTTATTCTGGATGTATCACTCATAATGCCACTTCATTCAATGTATTTGTTATGTCCACTAAGAATTGCATTTTACAATGGCACGCAATTTTATCAGATTATATTGCTTATGTCGAAAATTCGAAATTTTTATTTTTTTGCCAAAAACTGAATAACTTTATTGTTACACTATGTGTCATATTCTGTCTGTTTACTGGTGTATTATATACAGAAATAACATGCACTTCTACTTTGATTAATTACTGACAACAGAATGTATATTCGGGATACTTGCCAGGGTTGCCAAAAGATAATCTGGTAACCGGTCATAAGCATAACATATAATAATCACATTTCAATACACTACATCCCTTCCTTCTCGGTTTAAAACGTAGTTTTCAAAGGCATTACTTCTTTTGATAAAAACCAATTTTACATTAAAGGATTATAACAGGTGATGATAACCATGAGCACTTGAACCAAAAGACGCATCATCATTAGGTTTCGATTACGTAAGCATTATTCATGCAATCTATGGTATACACAGATTAACTTATCAGTACCGACATTTACTGTCAAAAGCAATATAGCCATACACCAAAGATCATGATTAGCCTAATACGTTTGCTTCTACTTTTTACACTTTGATCTTGAAACTGTAGTGGCGAACAATTAAATAGATTACCACTCAATTGACATGATGTTTAAACAAATAGACATGCATTCCAAAGCTAGTCTTTATAACGAAAGAACAAAAGGAATCATAGACATACAAGTCTGCATTCTAGTCACTTCAAGTTACATAATCGTTAAAGCGAGCAGGTTTACTGACATTACGTGTCGGACGAGTACGTACAGGTATTGAGGACTCATTCAAATCAGCGTTCACGGTCATGTCAGCAGGAGGTGAGTTTACATTTTCATCACTGGTGTTCAATTTCTTAAAAAACGACGAATTTCGTGTCAATTGAACCCCTTCATTGTTTTGTACTGTCACTTCCCCCCTTTCCTTCCTAACTACCTGTTGGGTAGCGCTATCAAAATTTGCAGAAAGTTTATTTGATTTTTGACTTTTAACCAAAACTTCATCTCCAACCCGAATATCTGAGTCGACAGCACGTCGCTTAAAGTCAGTATATAGTTTACCGTCTATTTTACCCTTCCAGTCTCTGTCTCGAATCCCTTCATCAAAGATCTGAGGTTCTCGGCACAGTTCAGGTAATTTAGACTTCATTTCTCTGCGAAACATCATATAATAAGGAGTAGAACCTGTAGAAACTTGCGGAGTTGAACGATATGCCATTAGAAATTTGTTGATCTCATACCGCCAATCTTTCTTTTCAACTTGAGCAACTTTGATTGCCTTTAACAAGGTTCGATTTTGTCGTTCCACCTCACCGTTTGCTTGAGGCCATAATGGTGTTGTTTTGCGGTGTATTACTCCATATTCTTCTAGAAAATTCTCAAAATCATTCGATACAAATTGTGGACCATTATCAGTTCGCAATGAGTAAGGTACTCCAAACCTTGAAAACATGGGCAGAATCGCTTGAATCAATTTTTCGCTTGTGATTGATTTCAAGATTGCAATTTCGTAAAAACGACTAAAGTAATCTACCACTACTAAAATGTTCTCACCACTTGGTAATGGACCAAGAATATCTGCCGCACAATCTTGCCAAGGCCCACTTGGTGGCAATACCCGAGCAATTGGTTCTGGTCTGCAAAAGTCGCTGGTGACTTGACATCCGTGACAAAGTTTACACATCTTTTCTGCATCAGCATCGATCTTTGGCCACCACACCTTTGTGCGTAATCGATTCTTTGTCTTGACAATGCCTTGGTGACCCTCGTGTGCCAAATTGAGCACTTTTTCACGCAATGTAGCAGGTATAACGAGTCTTGTCCCTCTGAGCAACAAGTTTCCATATGTACACAGTTCATTTTTTACATGCAAAAAGCTTGTGTCTGTACACTTGGACCAATTTCCTGAATGAATATAGTCCCTAATTTCTGACAATTGTGGATCAGCAGCTGATTCTTGTTCAAGTTCTTCTGTAGATAAAGCGACTGGCATACTTTGAAGAACAATAGATCTCACATAATCATAAGGTTCTTTTAAATCTCTGCTTTCTTCATAGGGCTCTTTATTTAGCCTTGACAATGCATCAGCAATGTTAGTTTTCCCAGGACGATAGATAACACTAAAATCAAACGATTGTAAACGCAATACCCAGCGTTCTATTCTTGCTGATGGTCTTGATTTCTTCGTGTAAATGTATTGCAGGGGCTTATGATCTGTTTCAAGTTCAAAATGTCTTCCAAATACATACAAATTGAATCTTTCACAAGACCAAACCAACCCTAGAGCTTCTTTTTCTGTTTGGCTGTACTTCTTTTCCACATCAGACAAACTTCGAGATGCATAAGAAATGACTCTCCACACTCCATCTTGTAACTGAGTCAACACAGCACCTAGACCAACTGGAGATGCATCTGTCACAATTCTTGTCTTACAGTCATTCCGGTAATATGCCAATGTATCAGCCTTTGTGATCGCTGCTTTTAATTTCAAAAATGCATCTTGGTGTGCTTTATGCCATTCAAACTTTGCAGTCTTTTTGGTCAAGTCTAGTATAGGCCTTGCAATGGTTGCTAAATTTGGGATAAACTTAGCTGAAAACTGAACAAGACCAATGAATGATCTGACTTCACTAGCTGAAGTTGGAGGTTGTGCTTTTTGAATAGCTGCAATTTTCTCTGCACTGGGACCTACCCCTTGTTGGTGCAAGTCATGTCCAAAAAATGTAAGCTTTGACATTCTAAACTGACATTTTGTTTTATTCAAAGTCAATCCAGATTTTAACAACTTTTCCAGTACAACATGTAGTCGACTGTCATGTTCTGTCCTATCTTTTCCATAAATGACAATGTCATCTGCAATGTTAGCAACACCATCACAGTTCTTCAATAAATCCCAAATGATTTTCTGATATTTTTCAGGAGCAGAACTCAGTCCAAACATTAGCCTTTTATATCTGTATAGACCTCGATGTGTAACAAATGTTGTAATATGGCGGCTTGTTTCATCCAACCTTATCTGATGAAAACCCCATTTTAAATCCAACTTACTGAAAACAGTACTACCATTGAGTTGATACAACAGTTCTTCAACAGTGGGAATTGGATGTCTCTCTCTAACTATAGCCTGATTGGCTTGTCGCATATCAACACAAATGCGAATGTCACCATCACTCTTAGGTATGACTACCAATGGAGAGATCCAACTTGATGGTCCTTCTGGGACTTCTTCTATAATATCAGCATCAAGCAATTCATTTAACTTCACATCTACCTTTTCTCTCAGCGGAAATGGTATTCTTCGAACAGGTTGAGCTACTGGCTTAAGAGAATCATCAATATGCAATTTTAACTCATAATCTTTTAACAAGCCAACACCAGTAAATAAACCATCATACTTAGACACAATGTCAATATCAACTTGAGGTTCAACATTATTAGCACCAGATTTAACACCATTTACATGTATTGGACCAACATGCAACAAACCTAAAGTCTCTGCGGTGTCTTTGCCCAATAGTCTGTGTCCATCGGTATCTGCTACCACAAAGTCAGCAACACATACTTTTTGTGTAACTTTTGATTCAACTTTTGCCGTAAATGTTCCTAATGTTGGAATTGGCTTCTTACTTCCATACGCGTACAATGTTTTAGCAGATTTCCTTGTTGTTGCATTAATATTACATGTCTTCAGCCATTCCCAAGTTTGCTTGTTCACAATGTTGCATGATGCACCGGAATCAACTAACATGTCTCCCACAGACACACCACCAATGTTTAAATTTACACTGCACAGCCCATGTGCTGGACCTTTCACTGAAAAGACATTACTTGATGCACCAAATTCATTTTCACCCAATCCTGAATTATCTATTTGATTGGCATTAGATTTTAAAAAGGTTTTAGATTTTGCATTTCTTTGTTGATAAAACTGTGTTGTATTCCTTACTTTTGATCTGCATTTCTTTTGAAAATGTCCCTGATTTCCACATTTGTGGCACTTTTTCCCTCTTGCAGGGCACTGCCTGTCAAGTTTGAAATGACCAAATAATCCACATGCAAAACACTCTTGTGTGTCTTTTCCCTGTTTTGACTTAATGGTATTCTTTCTTTGTATAGGAACTGAATTTACTTCATGCTGCATGCTAGGTTCTAATGATTTTCTTTCCATCATCTTAACCTGTGAATTAACTGCTTCATGTGCTCTAGCAATAGCTAATATATCATTTAACTGCACATCTCCTTTTTCCAAAAACTTTCTTCGTAAATGATTGGAATGACACTTATCAATTACTTGATCACGAAGTTGGGTATCCAACGAATCACCAAATTCACACATAGCTGCCTGTTGTCGCAGTCTGCAAACAAATTTGTTCACCGGCTCATCATGTTTTTGCATCAATTGCCTAAAAACATGGCGTTCAAAAGGTACATTAGCCTTAGGAAGAAAATGATCATCCAACAATGTTAAAGTCTCTTGAAGAGTTTTACCTTCATTGTCTGGAACCAAAGAAAAATAAATTTCTTGCACATCCACACCAGCAGTGTGCAGCAGCAGAGCCTGTTTTTGTTCATCACTGGTGACACCTTTTCCAGTGATATACAATGAAAACGCCCGTTTCCATCGCTTCCAACGTTGTCCCTGGCTTTGTGCATCACCACTGACATCAAAGGGTAATACAGCTGACACCTCGCAGGTAACTGCAGCTCCATTCATGATGCTCACTAGTAGTTTGGACAACACGATAAGAACAATTCACTGTCTGCTTGGACCTCTTGAACTAATAGGCTACAGATTTAAATATTTTCCTCGTCGCCAAATGTCATATTCTGTCTGTTTACTGGTGTATTATATACAGAAATAACATGCACTTCTACTTTGATTAATTACTGACAACAGAATGTATATCCGGGATACTTGCCAGGGTTGCCAAAAGATAATCTGGTAACCGGTCATAAGCATAACATATAATAATCACATTTCAATACACTACACTATGTAAATCAAATCTGTTTTTTTGTATTGGTAAGCATAAAGTGTGAGGATATTCAATAAAACGTTCAGGTTGGTTAGTCTTGTAGTTTTTTAAATATTTGTAATTTTGTCACAAAAATCAGGATGGGGTAAAGTGTGCATTGCTAGTTGAAGTACTGTATGTTGGAGCAGTTGCTCAACTTACCCCAAAAGAAATAGCCTTAGCTTATTTAATGTTTGAACTGTTGAATTTGTGTCTTTTTAGGTTCGTATTGGATAAAAAAACAGTGTTGTGTTGTGAAGCATAATGCCTTGCAATTATACAAACAAACTGACAGGGGAATGCTTCAACTTAATCGAATTGCTCAACTTACCCCAGGTCATTGCTCAATTTACCCCATACAATTCATGCCGGGGTAAGTTGAGCAACACGCAAATAAGTATCAATATAAAAAAATATAAAAATCGCAAGGTGATAAAACTCAATCTAAAATGTAGTTGATTCACTAGTGCTTTAAGTTCACCCAATTAAAATTTTCCAAAACAAACCGTTCTTTTGTAAAAGCGACTTAAGCAAAAAGGTGCTCATCTTACCCCACCCTCCCCTTCATGTCGTCTAAATTCCTCAATCGTCGTAGGCTACTGCGTGATGTGCAGTCTGATCATGGGAAGAGCTCAACACTTTGCTCTCCTGGGCCGCATCAAAACGGGCTTTTGCCTAAGGATAGGTTTCTTTTATGCCTGGTTTTCTTTCTCCATCCTATTTTTATTATGATGACTGCTCATCCACATTAATATTGGAACTGGCAAATGCGAACCACAACACTTTTCATTAGGCTATCATTTGTTGCTACATGTGTGCTTCTCTTTGTTTTTTGGGTTTTGTGGCCGTGCTAACTACAGACATACAGGCTACTACATGATTTACTATTCAGGCACGTTTTAAACCTTTCAAGGTTTTGCCACCATTTCCCGTTCATTAACGTCCTGGTAGGCCTATATCGACTATTGTAGTTACTATACTTAGTTAGTATCTTTTTCGTCCCGGACGCGTTAATGCCTAAAAATAAATGAATGATGTATTGATGTATGTATCATTTAAGTGAACATTACTACAGTAATTATTAAAAAAAGATTCTTTTGTAACAGGTCTATGATCAATAATATATTTGCTCATCACAAATTTATTTATAACATCACAATAATAGTAATTTGAAACGCACTCAATTGCACAACCACGAATCACTTGTATTGCTCAACAACTGAATTTCTGAAAGCATGCTCTGCTGGGAAGCCAGAGCGGTTGTGTTGGACTACCGATCGATCGAAAATGCAGCTGACTTTAGTGACCTTTTGGTCTATCGCTGCCATCTTTGTTGTGTGAATTATTTGTGTTTATTGTGTTTTTGTATATCTTTGTTTTTTTCTTTCTTTTTTGCCAACAAAACAAAAATAAATTGAACTGAAAGTGAACACGTTAGTCGTTACATTTCTGTGTAGGCCACCTACTTTTGAGCGTTAACATTATAATTCCAAAATAATGTCTATAACATTCATATTTATCGATATCTTATGACTTGTAGCGAATTTTAATAAACTATAGCAAAAATAATTCTGAAAGTAGCAAGTATATGTAAGAGAAATATTGATTATTATGCATTTTAAAGATTAAATTTTAAAAAGGCCAAATTTAAGGCCAAATCTAGAAAAAGGCCAAACGTATAATTTCTAAAGCCAAACGGCTTTAAAAAAAAGCCAAATTCGAGAAATTTGGCCTTAAAAAGGCCAATCTGGTAACCCTGCTCAGGATCATTATCAGAAATTTTAAAATGTTCTCGGAAACTCTGAACAAGCCTAACCTTTTTAAAATGTTTGCGGAAACTACGATCAGCGTCTTCGGCAAACTCTTAGGATCATCACTGGAAATTTTAAAATGTTTACGGAAACTGCGGAAAAACGGTTCTATTTTTTCTCTCTCGATCTTTTCAGTTTGTTTGTTTGCGGAAACTCCAATCAGCGACATCGGCTTTTTTAAATTTTTTTCTCTCGATCGTTTCCTAACCCTAACCCCTTTTAAAATATTCGCGGAAACTGCGATCAGCGACTTCGGCAATTAGGATCATTACCAGAAATTTTTAATTGTGTGCGGAAGCTGCGGAAAAACGGAAACTGCAATCAGCGACTTTGGCTTTGTTCTATTTTTTCTCTCGATCTTTTCAGTTTGTTTATTTGCGGAAACTACGATCTGCGACTTCAGCGATTTTTAATTTTTCTTTTCGATCTTTTCCTAACCCTAAACCCTAACCCTTTTAAAATGTTTGCTGAAACTGCGATCAGCGACTTCGGCAAACACTTAGGATCATTACAGGAAATTTTAAAATGTCTGCGGAAAAACGGAAACTCCGTTCAGCAACTTCGGCTTTGTTCTATTTTTTTCTCTCGAGTTGTTTGTTTGCGGAAACTGCGTTTTTCTCTCGATCTTTTTAGGGGGAAAATTTTAAAATGTTTGCGAAAACTGCGATCAGCGACTTCGGCTTTTTTAAATTTTTTCTCTCGAACTTTTCAGGGTAGGCTACTGAGGGTCAGGGGCGCCGGAACGATTTTTGACTGGGGGGCAGGATTATGAAAAAAGGACACTTTTGTTTACTAGAAGGCCTATTTTTTTCAAGTTTTAAGATAAAATATAGCGATAATGCTAATCTATCAGCTCACTATGTATTGAGTAATGATAGCCTACAAGTGTCCGGTATACAAAGAAGGGCATCCTGCTATGTTATAATGATGTAACCTCATGTCAAGCCTTAAAGCAGCCGGCGGCCATGGCCACTAAGTAGTGCTTGAATAACCGCCGGTGCTACCTCTTCAATCGGCCAAGTTTGGCCGCCGGTCTCTTCTAGCCTATTATTTAATTTCGCAATAAAATGATCCTGGATTAACTGTCGAAAATATGTAGTATCAAAGAGTGACGCAGAATTAGGTCAGCGCGTCATAATCGCCACAGTTGTATTGTGCAGGAATATTTGTTATTGATGGAATATATCCATCTATATCCATCTGCAATCATCAGCACAGTCTTGTTTGTATTTCCCGACGTTTATTTTAACAAAGTGTTCATCCGAAGTGCTAATTTACATCGGCTGGCAACATTGTCGTTTTTATGTCGATTCGATGTTGTCGGACATTGAATCGTTGTTAAAAAGGAGAACTAGGTTAGTTGACATCCGAGGGGAAAACATTTTTGAAATTGATCATATTTAACAAAAAGTATACTTCTTTTAGTAATGCCCTTCGCATCATTGAAATACCGGTACTTATTTTATTACCTTGCCGTCATCGTCAACACATATCGAACGTTGTTTTTCGTTGCTAAAAAGAATTCTAGGGGAGTGGCGAACTTCTTTAAAATCAGCTACATTGGAGACACTTGTGCGAGTGTCGTTAGATGGTCCCGCAGTAGCCTACTGGATTACAATCCCGATAAAGCAGTTATTGCGTGGTGCAACGATTCTATTGTAGGACGTCGCCTAGGCCCAGACTTCAACAATGCTAAGTGATCATTTTAGCATTGTTGCAAGTTTAATTCTATTCTATTTAATTCTATTTTACCGCCGAGAAGGAGCTCTCGGTAGGCCACGATGGCTGCAGAAATAAAAACGAGTTTTAAGGCCTGTAGCCTACTGTGTTGCAAAATTTTGTGCCGTAAATATTATTTTGAGGCAAAAATGAAGGATTATAATTAGGCTTAAAGCGAATGGCAGAAATTGTTATATTGCAAAATGTGCAGTAACTTACATGACTTTAAAAGGGCACCATTGCCCCCCCTGCGCCTCCATCTGCAGAAAAATTGAGGGCAGGGGGGGCATCCGCCCCTCTTGCCACCCCGCTTCCGGCGCCCCTGCTGAGGGTACAAACTGTTCAGGGTACGAACTAGGTTGCACCCTGAAGAACTCAAGTAGTTAAATTACGCATTCTTGTACAAAATGCCGTATAAAACAGTTCCCACAAAACGACTTAGGACCTTTAAAATTTTTTACACGATTTAAGGTGTGTTGAGCACCATGCCATATCCACCTAATTATTTCACCTAATGGCTTATGATTCATAATAAGTAGACAATGGGCCAAACACCAGTATAAAATAGGCTAAAAAGGTGAAGGTGGTCCCATACTTGATTCAAGTGTTGGGTTTGAGAAGATGAGATTCTCAACTTCTCATTGTACTAAGCCTTGGATGCAACCTAATTTGTTCATGGTACGAAGTAGGTTGCATCCCTAAGCCTTCGGCACTAAAGAAGGTTCCTTTCTCTCGGCCGCCTTTCCTGCAGCAATTATGCCCACCCAATTTATTACACCCTAGGTAGAGGTGAGCTGTGTTTTCAACAACCAGCTTAAGCCGGGAGTCGAACCGGGTTTGCATAATAGGAAAGCCAATGCCTCATCCCTTGCGCGAAAGTACCATGATGTAGGCTACAAGGTGTAAAATGAAAACCACTAACAGTGCAATCTCTGCGACATCACGACATTGCAGTTTGTAAACAATTTTGACCTAGTGCTAAAATTTTGACGAATTTTTGACAAGTCAAAAAATAATCGCTCTAATGATAAGTGAATAAGTATATTTGATGCAACCTCTAACCTTTACCAATGAGAGTCTCTGAATAAGACTGTACTAATGTACTTCCCTATTTACTCAACCAAGACGATGACCTCAATATGCACTCAGGCGTGTTGATAACCTATGGCTTTGTACCTTTTTGGTTGGTTTTGAAAAGAAACCTTTTATTTCGTCTGTTGCGAGAATAGTATACGGCAGTGGCATAGCCAGGAATTTTGAAAGGGGGGTGGGTTTTGTCGTCCGGCGCGGGGTCTGGGAGGCCTCCTCCAGAAAAATTTGAAAAAACATTTTGAATTTGGTGCATTCTGAGAGCGTTTTCAACAAAAATGTGGGTATGAATATTCCTGTAAAATGGTGCTGTCCGGTCGTATAGCAAAAGGATAAGATCATGTTTTCTTTGGCATTTTTCGGAAATAAAGCTAAGTGTCTATGTTTTCTTGTTGCTAATTCCTGGCTGAGATATTTGAATGTTTGGTATTGGCAAAACTTGCTCTTTTAATGCAGTTTCGTTTAAAATTAGGCAAACTTTGTTTTAGAGACATTTGTTTTGTTTTATTATCTTTATCCTGCATTGCGAGAAAGCGGACTTGAGCGCTATGCATCGGTGTACGACTTCCGACGTGCACCTGACCCATGCTGCAGCCGACGGCAATGTCTGTTTCCGGTTGTCTACTCTACGTATGACTTAAATTTGGTACTACCCAGTACTCGAAATCGATCACTGGGTAGAGGCAATTATCGTAAAGTTGCTTGCCCAGAGAAACAACAGCAAGTACGGGTGGCTGGAGTCGAAAACATAAAAAGACTGAAAGCATTATTCTCAATATCGTGACGTCACACGCGTGCCAAAGGGGGGTTGAAAGCCCCAAAACCCCCCCTTGGCTACGCCACTGGTGTACGCTACAAACATAAACAATGCGAATCCATAAAGACATCATCATCTAATCTACTAGCTCATCCATTCCATCATCCACCAAAACAAGAAACAATAACTTAAACTGGATCTCAAACCTCAATCGTCGTAGGCTACTGTGTGATGTGCAGTCTGACCATAGAAAGAGCTCAACACCTGTTCTCCTGGGCCACATTGAAACGGGCTTGCCTGAGGATGGATTTCTTGTCCGGTTTTCTTTCTCCATCTTATTATTATTATGATGGCCAAGGCCTATGAGAGGGAGGTACGGAGGGTACGGCGTACCCTTGAGGGCCCTGGCCTGTGTTTGTTGGGGAGCCCGAAATTGTGATTTTACAGTTTACACGCAAAAATTGATGGTTAAAGTTTTAGCAGTTTACAGTGTACAGTACAGTGTACAGTTTTACAGTGTAGCAAAAGCAGTTTTAAAAAAAGCCCGGGTGTTGTGTGTTTTTTAAAAACTATTTGAAAAAGGTAGTTTCACGCTTATTTCACTTCAAATAAACTTCAGAATTGAAGCAGGAGCCGAAGTCAATACTTTCGGAGCAGAAGCGGAGCCAGAGTAAAAAAACTGACTTCGTTCACCTCTGCTAGGCATGTGGTGAGGTGCAAAAGTTAATGAAGAAAGGTTATTGGTCAGATGATTGATTTGATTCTGTTTTATTAACAAGATATTATGTTTGAGCCTTAGTAAAGAACTTGGCTTGTACCAGATAAATGTAACACTCAGCAGTGGCGTAGCCAGGGGGGGGGGGGGGGGTTGTGAGTTACAACCCCCTCCCTTTGGCACGCGTGTGACGTCCCGATATTGAGAATGATGCTTTCAGTCTAAAAAAAATTGCCAAATTTTAAACAAAATTGCATTAAAAGAGCAAGTTTTGCCAATACCAAACATTCAAACATCTCAGCCAGGAACTTAGCTTTATTTCCGAAAAATGCTGAAGAAAACATGATCTTATCCTTTTGCTATGCTACCGGACAGTACCATTTTACAGGAATATTCGTACCCACATTTTTGTTGAAAATGCTTTCAGAATGCACCAAATTCAAAGTAATTTTTCAAAATTTTTTGGTGGAGGTCCCCCAGACCCCCCCGCTGGGTGGTCAAAACTCCCCCCTTTCAAAATTCCTGGCTACGCTACTGACACTCAGTAACG
The DNA here is from genome assembly GCF_918807975.1 of Aplidium turbinatum. NCBI lineage: Eukaryota > Metazoa > Chordata > Ascidiacea > Aplousobranchia > Polyclinidae > Aplidium > Aplidium turbinatum. Next base: position 1,786,692 of record NC_137486.1, read on the forward strand.
TTAACGGATTTAACATTTTTTATTAAACACACAAAAAAAAAACAAGAAAAAAACTATTAAATCCAACGTTTTTGACACCACATAGTGTCCTCATCAGAAATAATTATAGGCTACATCTAAAATAAATGAATTTGAAAATTTACATTAAAGCTGGGGAAAGGTGTGTATTTTGAACCCCTTAAAGAAAAATAAGCACAACTCAGCCAACTTCCGGTCAATGTGTATTATTTTTCACCCAGATACAGTCTAGGTACTTGCAAACCAGTGTAGAAAATATAAATCACATACAATAAAAAAATACAGAATAATTAAGCAATAAAAAATGTTCAAATTACACATATGGTGTGTATTTTGGACCATTGGGGTGTGTATTTTGGACCATTGGAGTATATAATTTCAACTGAAGTTGCTTGAGGTCTTCGAAATGAAATTTCTGGATGACGGTTCAAGAATCCCTTAAGCCAACCTTTTTCAGCCAGACCCTTTTCACTGTTGAAGCGGGTATTGATATTATTGGCAGACGCAATGTCATATGCAAGCTTTCTTAAATCTATGGCCCCTAAACCATAAAATTTTCACTCCATTTCCAAAACATGTTTGACCAGTTGATCTTCAATATTTTCGGGAAGATCAAGTTGTCGACCAATGGTTTTTGACACTTGTGTAGCATATTTATTGGTAGCCTGTTATGGACATGTTTTAACACTACAGCTTTGGGAATTTTGAACTGACGCGATGCTGCATAGGTGAAATGACTGGTCCAAATTACACACTGTCATGCACTGTTAAAAATTACCAACTATGACTTCCACACTTGGTTACAAGTCTGGTAATTGATCACAACATCTCCTTATAGGTTAAAGATAATACCAACATCATATCAGACTCAAACGTCATGCCAATAACGTCTCAGCGCTTAGCAATCAACTCCCCAAAATAACATCAGCATACCCAAAACCACAAATTCCAATCTCCCGTCCACGTTTTTAAACCTAATGAGCTGCGCTTGAGTTTTTCACATCCGGGCTATTATTATTTTTTCTTTCAAGCTGTTCAAAAATACTGACAAAACGATTTTTATTTTTTGAGTTAGGGGACTGGTCCAAATTACACACTGGTCCACGTTACACCACTTTCCCCTACAAGCGACACCTCTCAACAGCACCATCAACAACTGACACACGAATTCAATGCAGGATACACAAATTGGCGAGGGACAGATCACATGATATGCACAACACAAAACACTAATTAATAGTTTTTTTTGCCGCCTGATGCTATCATTGCGCACAGATATCCAATTCTACAGTAAAATATGTTGTATGATGTGCAATACGCCTTAGCAAACATCACGCGTTTTGCCCAAGACAAAGGGGGCCCGGAGTTAAAGGGGGGCCCGGAGTGACTCTTCGTACCCCTAGAGAAAATTTCTCTCAGAGGCCCTGATGATGGCTGCTCATCCACATCAATGGGCTACTGGAACTGGCAAATTTAATCCACAACACTTTTCATTAGGCTGTCATTCATTACTGCATGTGTGCTTCTCTTTGTTTTTTGTTTTATTTTTGCTGTTAGTTTTTTTTGGTTTTGTGGCCGTTCTAACTACAGACATATAGTCTACTGCATGATTTTCTATTCAGGCCCGTTTCAAATCTTTCAAGGTTTTGCCACCTTTTCCCGTTCATTAACGTGCTGGTAGGTCTATATCGACTTTTGTAGTTAGTAATATCTTTTTCGTCCCGGACGCGCTGCATTAATAACGAAAAATAAAATGATTGATTGAATATAATGGCACCATAAGTCCATAACCATCTAGATTCCACAACAGACAGGAAGCAGCGAAAGACCATATTAGTCATCGAGTCAGCTGCTTCCAGTGTTTTTAATGTGACACATGTCAAGCATCGGCATTAGCCTACGTTGATACAAGATAGGCTTAAGTTCCGTAAAAATGAAAACAAAAATATTTTTACTGCTGCGACAGTCAAGTGAAATCCTTTGGCTTTATTCAAATACCAAAATATATCATGCCCTATAAAAATAGTATGAAAAAAAACAAAAAACACCTTTGACAACTGTTAACTGCTAGCATAAGGGACAAAACAAAAACAGTAAAAGTAGGCCTAATCATAGTTTATAATTTCATACTCTAACAAAATCAATCAGTTTATAGGCCAACTTGAATAGAGTAAGTACTATACAACTTAGAAGTAAGCTATAGTTAGAGATGTACGCATACGCCGCAGACTTGCGGGTGTTTACGCTAACGCTTACGGCCACACTTTTTTGGATAGTTTGCGCTTGAGGCTACGCCGTAAAGCTTTTGCGGTTTTTAGCGCATAGCGTCAACGCATACTTTTTAATGTATTTTTTTCACTACAACACGCCAATATCTTCCAGCGCTGCCGTTGAAAGAATGTTTTCAATGGGTAAAGGCTATCAGGGTTACTCAACTAATCTTAACAAAGGTCCAGTTTCACAAGTTAAATATTTTTGGCGGTCCGGTGAATAGGCTAAGTTATTTCACAAGCAACCACGAAAGTTCAACTGTCTGTAGCCTACCAAACCACTTTTTAGGTAAAATGTAACTCGAATTGGATTTCTGAGAAAGTGTTGGAGAGTCTGGGAGTCGAAGCCCCCCCGGCAACTAGGATAATCACAGAAAAAATGTCTTTCTCTCAGTATATATCTGTTTAAAGAGGCCCTGAAACATGGCAATGAGGTTATTCTTCCAAAAGCTAAAGGTCCACCATCAACATCCAGAAGGTCCGGATTCGGACCGCAGTTCGCCAGTTGAGTACCCCTGGCCTGTATAGTACGTAGCACCAGTTCGTGAGTAGTAGCCTACGTCTACCAACAATGTTCAATCAGAAACAATTTGCGAAACAATCGTCAGTGTTGTGACAATAAAAACAGTCACAGACCACGTTTATTCATATATTAAATTAAAATGTTTTCGTGAAAGTTTTATACTCGTAGACCCGACTAACTTATTTCTGAAGGTAAATCATTCCATATTTTTGGGCCTAAGAATTTCAAACTGCGTTGACCTTTTCTTGAGCTGACGCTACGTAGGCCTAAGTAAAAGTTATTTTTTGAGAAGCTCTCGTGCCATGGCAATGTACTTCAGTAATTTCCTGAAAGTATCGTTAAAAGTAGCCAGATACTAGCATATTTTTTCTAAAGACAAATTTATATATTCCTAATTAATATAAATTAGGCTACTGATAGAAAGTACGGTATGTCGAGATCTTGGTACAGAAGTGAAAGTTTTGCTCTTCTGTTGCTAAAGGTTATGGTGTGAATGATTCGATCTTGCATTGTTAAAATTTTCTTGAGCAGTTTTTGTGAGCTTGAACCCCAGCATAAAATGCCATGTTGTATTATGGAGCGTGCAAGAGCATAGACTAGTCTATTGTTAACATGCTTTGTTTGTTTGTGTAGTTTTTAATTTTATAAAAACATTTCAGATATTTTCGCCAATCTCCCAGATAGATCTTCAATGTGAAAATTCCAACTTAGTTTGTCATCAAGAAATATGCCAAGATATTTGATGTTGTTTGTTTTTTAATATTTTGTGTTGTTTAAGACTACATTTAGTTTTGAAGTTGACCCTACTTGTCGTTCAAGTAACATGTAAAACGTCTTGGAGTAGTTGATGCATAATTTGTTTGCAATCAGTGATACACTGCATCTCATTTGTTGCAATTGCTGAAGTAAATAAAACAATGTCATCAGCAAATAGTTGAGAATCCAAAGTTGTTATAAGAGGCAAATCATTTATGTAAAGCAGAAAAAACAATGGTCCAAGCACGGATCCTTGCGGAACACCATATGCGATATTTTCATGCTTTGATTTAAAGCCATTATTTGAAACATATTGTTTACGGTTGTGTAAGTAAGATTTTATAAGGCCTCCCAGCCTCTTAAGCCATAAAACTTTAGGTTTTTTAGAAGTATTTGGTGGTTAACGGTGTAAGGATTTTAACTAACTGTCGTAATTTGTTTATATTGAGAGACTCTAAGTCTCTAATTAAAAAAGGATGACTTAGGCTTCTGTCTAGTCTAGGGGTATGACTTCCTACAAAAAAGCAAAACGAATCAAATAGAATTAAACATTTTTATTAAATCAAAGTTACAAATTCAGGAAATTGAAAAATATATCTAACTAATTTAATTTATTGCAACAAGTGTCAGAATAGCGACATTCTCCAGTCGTGAATTTAACATTTTTGGTTCTGCCCAGTCGCTATATAAAATCTCTGTTTTATATATGTTATCAGCATTTTCCAATTCCCCGCTTCTCTCATAATATGGTGCCTTTTTATCAGTAGCCTAATAGCCTATCGTGAGAATTATTAAGCGAACCCAGTTACACAATTATATCGCTTCAGAAATACGTTTTTGGTGAGCTAATTCTGTGAGAGTGGCATTTCTGGGAAAGCTTGGCCTAGATTCCGTGAGAACGTTTGGGTTTTGAATTTGCAGCGTTGAAATGCATTTTGCAATTCTGATAAGTTTCGGTTAACTGTTAAAATATAAATTTTTAGTTAAAAACATGGTACATGTTACACACTTCCTCCTTACGGCAAAATAACAGGTAATTCATATCACAATAAGCGGTTATACAAGATGCAAACTATGTAGCCTACAGGTGTACAGATGTGTGGTTATAAGATACTTTACAACAAAATTAACAATTGTAGTCTAACACCTTAGTAGGGGAAGACGCATGACCCCCCTCCTTTCGTGGGATGAGGAGATTAAACGCACACATAAGCAAGTAGATGACACATACTGAACTTATTGAATTATACTGTAGCAGGGGTAACACTCGTTTATCATGAGAGATAAGGCGATGTCGTATGTTCCCTGGAAGCCCTTTGGCTTAGGACGATATACACAAATTGCAGTTTCAGGGGTAACACTCGATTATCATAAGAGATAAGGCGATGTCTTAAGTTCCCTGGGAGCCATTTTGGCTTATTTGGCAAGGCAGCAGTGGCTTAACTAATGGCTTTGGGTACATGTTACAACGGTATCAAACGCTTTTGGTAAATCAAGAAATAACAGGTAAACGTAATGATTTTTTTTCTTTGAGTTCAATTAATCTTTCATAAAGATTACTTATTGCTAACGTTGCAGAATGTCCTTCCCTAAATCCATATTGTTGGTCATTAATCACTGTTCCCGAGGCTCATTTGCTTAATTGCTTCTGCGCACGCGTAGCCTAACCTAATTCGTTAGCGCTTTACCTGTGGGGAAGGTGCTTCCTCAAAGGTAGAGCCAGTATTGTTTCGCTGTTTACTTTCAATCACTTCAGTTTTTTGTTAATACCGTCCGGATGGCTGAGATCTTTTGGTGTTGATACTGTTTGGTGTTTGTGAAGAACTATTTTTATCCTTTAAAAAGAAAAAAAAATAAGCTTCAAAGAGTTGTGCGTTGAAGGAAGTTTTAGAAAAGGATAGGGAGACTTACAATACAAGCTTCCTAAATTTGAAAGTCTTCTTAAGCAACCTTACGATCCAATCACATTGAATTTGTCAAGAAAGTTCACCAAGCGTTTGTAAATAATTGTTTCTGAAAGTTTGCTAATATTTGAAAGCAAGAAAATAGGACTGTAGGCTAATTAATTGGATCTGCTTTTGCGTTTTTCTTGAAAACGGGAATAACTTTTGCAGTTTTTAGAGCGTCAGGAAATATTCCTTGTATCAAGCATGCATTAAAAAGTTTAGATAAATGAGCTACAATAATACTTTTTGTGTTTTTGATAACTTTAACATTCGAGAAGAGATGTCATCTGGTCCATCCGATTTTTTGTCGTTTGACATTTGGTCGACAAGACATTTGGTCGGCAAGACATTTGGTCGACAAGACATTTGGTCGACAGGACATTTGGGTTAGGGTTGGGTTAGGTTAGGGTTAGAGTTAAGGTTAGGGTGAGACTGTCGCTACAGATAGGGTTAAAGGTATTGCTTCACCTGAATTGTAACCTCATTGCAATCCTGTGTAAAGAATTTTAGACTGTAGCTGTTGTCGAAATTCCATCGGATTACTTGGCAAAAATTGGTATGTACATTGTAATTATGTGAATTTTATTGTTGATTTAATGTTGTTCACACTATCTGATTCGGTAAACCGCTAAGATCGACGCATAATCACGATAGATGTAGCAATGTAAAAACTCACATTAATCATTATTGCCTTGTAGTTTTAGGCAAATGCGCGATGCGTGCTTTTATGTTGTTTCAGAAAACGACTTCTCATCACTCCTGTTCTGGTTACTCGAAATTGTGGTTTGAGAGATTGGTAACAAAAACGTCAAGTTTCATTGTAATTTAGCTCCAAATCAATAAACCATTTACATCTATATTCGACAACAGTCGGGTTGCCTTTGCGGTCGAGCCTCGTGATATAGAATAATATCACAATCAGTGTGATCCGGGTAGGCGCTGGAACAGTACATTTCAGCGCCTACCTGGAGAACCGCAGCGACTGAAATCAAGACGCCCATTTGTGCCCGCCGCACGACAGCTTCTGAACAACGTTGAAGATCTTGGAATAAGTGCGGCACATTGGACGAACTACACATGGAACACGGAGTGGCAAAACAACACCTCCCGACTCCGTGATTTCCTACCCGACGTCGATCCCCACCCTCCGGGAATGTCCCTCGCAAGACTTGCGTGAGTCCGGCTTAACCGCCTACGAACCGGCGTCGGTCGCTTTCGTTCAAACATGTGCAGATGGGGCCTGGCTCCCTCACCGGGATGCGAGTGTGGTGCCACAGACCAGACAGTAGACCATGTCGTCCATGACTGCCCAATCCATCAACCACCACATGGAACGCTTGGACTGAACACCCTGGATGACGAGACTGTCGAGTGGCTGATGACCTCATGCCCAAACATATAGTCCGGAAGAAAGCTCATAGGACGAAGAAGTGTGATCTAACTTAGCCTAATTTTGACCGACAAGTAAAGATTTGTTTTCGATTTTCTTGATTTTTATTTGAAGATTTGTTTTCGAGCCAATGACGATGCTAGCTCAAACTATTTTAATAATGCTAAAATCATAATTGTTTCAAAAAATATTTCATGGTTGAAGCATATTGTATCAACAAGAGTTTAAAATTGTAAGATATTACCAGAATTTGATTTGTAGAAGTTTATATCACCATTGACCAACTTTTTCTGGCGGAGAGTAAAAATAAATTACTACAACAACTGACAAATATTATGATGCAATCTAAAAGTAACTCCAAAGAAATTTATTTTTGTAAGCGACCACAAGAAAGGCTTTACTGCGCAGTCTTGCAGCTTTGATCATGAATATAATTACAAGCCTACATAGGCTGTTCAATCGGTTTTGAAGGTGGCCACGGCTTTGAGTCATGGTGAATCGTAAATAATTCTTTACAAATTTCTATGCCCTAAAACTAGGTTTTCAACTCGTAACCGTTGGAGGCACCAGTTTACATCAAAAATTTCAAAGCAACAAAAGTATTTGGAAAAGTGTTTCGAAAGTTGCATTCAATGATTTCGTTGAGTAGAGATCATGGCCTGGGGTGTTCCGGCTTGCAGCTCAAGTTTGCTGCATAGGTTTCTTTCAAAAGTACCAACCCAAAATGTCTTTTCCACAACTTGTTTAAATTTATTCCACATGCCTGCAGCTGTACATCAGACATACCGGTACGATGAAGTTTTCATAGATCTTTAAACTTATCAATGATATGTTTTGAGTTTGTTGATACAGTTGTTAATTGATCAACACCTAGCGAATATGTTACAACATACAGTACAATAGAATAAACTTTGTTTGTTTAATTGAGCTAGTGAAGCGCGGTTTGAAGTGAAGCTAGCGGAAAAAATGAAGTTCAACGTGGATATTACTCCGTATATAAAACATTTAAAGTGGGTTATTATTTTCAGCTTAAATCTATAGGACTTTCCTCCTGCTTTTGCTTGTGTTCGAATGTCGTGTACAAGTTGTACTGAACATACATTGGTATGTCCACGCGGGATTTGGCCACGAAGGTGAAGAAGGACCACTTAGATTTAACTAATTTGAACAGAAAAAGTGCCATTAAAGACCATAGGCTATATTCGATTGCCAATCATGTTCAAACAACAAACCATCCATGGAATCTTTTAGAGTTTTGCGTAAATGTTTCACCGAATTTGACACTAACACCCACGAGACTTTGGTCATAAAATTCTGCAATCTTCGCCTCAATACGCAGTTGTTTGCCGCAGGCGCTTCCTATCTGCTTAACGTCTTTTCTATTTATTTTCAATGTAGCCTAGATGTAAAATCAGTTATTTTTCGTTACTTGTTAAATGCCGTGTTATTGCTTGGTTTTATCTGTCTATGGTTGAAGCGGAGTTGTTGGAACGTTCCGTCCCTAGAAAAATCAAATCTTTTTATTTTCAATTCATAGTTCCTGTATAGTTCAGGCCCTTAGGGGCAAAAATGAGCATCTTTAGGCTACACGTGTTACACGTTGTTTTTTTGCATTTTTTTGTAGTTGATGAATCTAACTTCAATTTTAGTGGGTGCCGCAACTTTTTGGGTCACGTGATCACCCTCAAATAGGGGGTTTCCCCCAAGTCAATTTTGAGCTCTTTTCACGGCATTTTTATGCAATTAGATACGTTATTTTTTTACATTTGGACTGACTGCCACTACAAAATACACGAGATTAAAATCACACAAAATTATGTTATTAATGACGTCATTGTGACGTCATGTATTAATTTTTTGCTTGTTTTTTTCTTATTGTAATCGCTTGTTTGTTGTTGGTGTTACTTTTTTGGTTACAATAAGTTACCAATGGTTTTTCAACTGATTTGATTAGTATTGAGTGTCAGTACTAACATATTCAAAAATCTTAAGGAATCCAACTTCCGGAAAGTGGTTATTTTCAGGATAGCTTCCAAGATGGCCGCCAAACCATTGAACAAAACAGTAAATTGACCATAACTCGGTCATCATATGACCAAAACATGTAGTTTTGGTGTCTATATCTAGGTTTTTATACCCTGTGAAGTCAATGAGACTATTCTCAGAATTGTTGAATTATCTGATAGCCTATAAATTCAATATGGCAAACCAAGATGGCCGCTAAACCATTAAAATAACAGTAAATTGACCATAACTAGGTTATCATATGACCAAAACGTGTAGTTTTGGTGTCTATATCTATGCTTTTATACCTTGTGAAGTCAATGAGCCATTCTCAGAATTGTTAAATTATCTGATAGCCTATAAATTCAATATGGCAATCCAAGATAGCTGCCAAAACAATTAAAAATGTACAATAACAATGTATTGTTTATTAATAAACCCGGTAAATTTCTATATATATTTGGGTTAACTGAGCAGACATAAAGAGCTCATACGATGTGGTCATGTAGACTCTTGACATAATCAGCGTAAAGAAAGCAAATGGATCAAGTATTACTAATGCTCATCGCTGTCACTCTCGATGTCATCGTCTGTAATTATGTGATTGCTGTATGGACACATGAATCAGTTTGGCATGGTCCACATCCAGCATGGTATGGTAGCACATATCTCCGGCAACTACAGTGAGGTGAACACGATTCGCAATTGCAGTGATCATTTTCAGTAGGTTGTCCGGGGCAGCTTTCATGTCCGTCATGATTGGAACCATCTGATTATTGTCTACTTTCCATCCCCAGTCTAGAGCATCCATACCATCGTCAGTAGCCTACCCATCCTGACCATAATCTGGTAGTAAACTCTGAGGCAGTGGAATTTTGTAAAGGATGATGTAGGTGGCAAACGTTCAGGGTGAACAAAGGATTTGGCTGTTTTAATTTTCTTGACCAATGTATTGTATCGCTGTGTTTCTAGGTTACTACTGCCATCGTTGCCAAACATAACGGTCATAGCTTTGTTTCCAAGATCCTTAATGATGTGGTCTGTCTGATTTGGGAGAATAAAGCAATTTGCACATTCTTTGATTATTGGTTGACTTTTTACTAGTTCCTTGAAAGCGTCTTCTTCCCGATACCAAATATCCTTGACGTTGAATCACAACCGGTAAATGAAGAGGAGCTGTAAGCATAATCATGTCTGGTCCGATGATTGCTTTAAGTTTGTTGATGTCTTGTATCTTGGTTGCGTAAGTCTTTTCATAGCGGAAGTAGAGGTCTTTAATGTCTGAGTTAGTGTCAGCATAGCGTAGTATCAATATTAAAAGGTCCGAGTCTTCACCAATTAAAGTCGTACTATGTCGATGAGGGCTGTCCATCTGCCGTCTTGACGATGTCAACATCTGCGACACCTGGAGCGTTCATCACACTGCAGCTTCTATTCCTCAGCTGAACAGAAATTAATCCTTCCTTGTTGGAAGCTCGAGGCAAGAACTGCTCCTTCTTTCCAATGAACTGGGTGTCTACAGTAAAGTGAACAACCGGGTGGACGTTCATGCCGCGTCTTTGATGGGTATTGTCTTTGATAGACGGACCACCATATCCATCAAAGACCACCGTTGCTAAGCGATAATGACGAATGGTAAAATCTGCATACGACTGTGCAATAGACCCATAACTGTCTCCAGTTTCCATGGCACTCGATGCAACAAGAACCCTCCATCAAAGACGTAGTGATCGGTTTTCGAGGCAGATTCTTTCACTACTTCATAATCGGCTGACATCACACTGCTGGCATGTTCTGTGATGGCAGTAGCTATTTGAGGCTTATCTTCTGCAAGAAACAGGGTCTGGATGTTACGTGGCTGTCACAAGTAATACTCGTCTTCCTCTCAATTGGTCTGAGTTTTTGGGAAATGACAGCAACAAAACTGCGTTATATCAACTGGTTCAACAAGCTGTGAACTTCAGTCGATCCAAACTTGTTTACGATTGTTGTAACATCGTTAGATACAGCTCTTAACAATCAAACATTGGACACGTCTGAGGTTTCCCCATGTGATCACGAAGAGGCAGACACCCGTATGTTTCTCCATGTGAAACATGGAAAATCCGATGCCATAGTCAAAACAGTAGATACTGATGTGGTAATCATTGCAATTTCGTGTTTTGACAAGTTAGAAATCTGTAAACTATGGGTTGAATTTGGAGTTGGAGAAAAAAATCGCTTTATTCCAATCCATGATATTGTTTCATCTTCACCTCAATCTCCGATGATTTGCGCTTCTTTACTATTGTTTTATGCTATCACAATTTGTGATACTGTTTCGTCTTTGGAAAAAAAGGCTTGGGATTGTTGGATGCTTAATCTTACCGCAATGTGTGGCTTATTTAACTCTCTGAATTTCTCAAGCTCACCTAGTTCTATAAATGACATACAAAAGTATGTCATAGTTCTTTATGGCAATGGTCCTACTATCACAGATGTAGACGAATGCCGTTATATGATGTTTACCAATGGTTGCACTATTGAAAAGCTGCCACCAACGTCAGCTGCTTTGATGCAACATACACGCAGAGCGATACATCAAGCTGAAATACGGAAATCAAGCCTCGTAAATGTTCAGCAACTACCTTCTCCTTTAGCTTGGGGTTGGAAACATAATGATGCAAATCAGCTTGTTCCGTTTTGTCAGTCTACTTGTGGCACTCGATGTTCCTGTAAGAAAAAATCCATAAAATGCACAAGTCTTTGTTCATGCGAGTACGAAACATGCAACTCGACCACAAAATATCCAATCCTCTCTGATGTTTCATCTTCAATCCACATTGACGTTTCATCTCCAATCCACACTGATCATTCAAGAAATGCTTTTGACTTTCTAAACTCTATCTTGTAGATTGAAAAAACTTGTCGTACACGAATTTTTTTAACATCAAATTACGTTTGGTAGGAATTTAACATCGAAAACCGCTAGTTTTTTTTTATCTTGAATTAACAGTGTTAAGACTCTGACATTGCATCATCTGGGGTCGTGTATTAATTTGATTTGTAGATCATAATTAGGCCTACATATTATTTTAAATTTTAAAGTGGCATGACCAAAAGGGAAATTCCCCCCTGGTAGCTGCTCTTCTAGTTATTCCCTTGATGACGTCGTTATTGCGTCATACTGTACTGGAATTATTGTTATTGCTTGCAATTGTAAAATTTTAAGCATTTGCAAAACTTATAATGGGAGTATTTGATCGCTTTTTTCGGAATAAACTTACCTTTGGTTCTTGAATTTGAAGTTGTCTAGTTTTAATAATGTAATGATGACGTCATAAAAGATGCAATTATGACGAAACTACTTTTAGGAATTGTGAAATGGTTTTAGTAACCGGTACTCCAACTAAAACCAACAGCAAACGACCAAAATAGGTTAAAAAAGCAAAAAAATATATGTGATGACGTCACAATGACGTCATCAATCAAATTATTTTGTGTTTATTTTGTCTCACTTATTTGTATATGCTTTTTAAGTTAAAATGTGCAAAAATCAAATATGTAATTGCACAGAAATGACGTAAAAAGAGCTGAAACGTGATTTCTGGGGAAATCCCCGATTCGGGGGTGATCACGTGACCCAAAAAGTTGCGGCACCCACTAAAATCAAAGTTGGGTTGATCAACTGCAAAAAAACAACGTGTAACACGTTTAGCCTAAAGATTCCCCTAAGGGCCTGAACTAGTAACAACAACTTAGGTTTGCGAATAGCCTGGCCTACTCTTCCTAGCTTCCCTTAACTTTGATTACATTTTTATAAGTTGATTGGTTAGTTTGGTTTTGAATTTTTATCCTTGTACTGACAAAGCCCTGAATAGGCTTATTCCTGGTAGTTTCGCATATTTATAGAGGCTTTTGACTCAGGGCCGGTTACTGAGATTGGCAGAGTGAAGTGTTGTTGTAAAGTTTCCGATTATTGAAGTGTTGTTGCCGGGAAATTATTCCATCTACTGTATTAGGTGCCGCTGAATGGAGAGCAGTCCTCAGCATGCTTTGCTCAAGCGTACACTGAGAGAGTCGGACTAGCGCCGCTTGATCTCGAAGCTTCTTTTTTCACGAAGTCACACAAGCTAACCAACTGAGCTATCGGGGCAGACATCTGGTAGCCACTTTAACAAGTCGAAATTCTGCCACTGAAATTGACTAGAATGCAACCGCCAACCAATCATAAGCTACGGTTTAAGTGACGTAAAAAATGGCAAAAAGAAGATCATAGAAAGCAAATTAAGTGATGGATTTTTTGTCAGCTGGTTGGCTTAGGGGTTAGGGCTAGAAAGTAGTCATTTCACTGACGCGTGTTCGATTCTCACCACTGCTATTGCTCTTTTTCTTCTGTAATTACCAAATATAGTTCAAAACAAGCATTAACTCTCTGGATGAGTGCTAGAAGGGTCACAATTGGACGGTAGCCTCTTATAACACGTTCTGATTGGTTGGCGGTTGCATTGTAGTCAATTTCAGTGGCAGAATTTCGACTTGTTAAAGTGGCTACCCAGACATCTATCCATTGAATATCTAGCTATCCACTGAACAGTTCTTTATCGCTGTATGAATAGTCGAGTAAATATTCTTTAGAACTGTAGTCCACAAAATGCACAGAAGCATAGATTTGCACTTCTCAAGAAGGCTGCTTGGATGAGACAGCTTTCTTTAGACTTTCCTATATGGCCGGTTACAATGGAAAATGACACAAGCTTAGCCTACAGTCGATCAATTACTCCAAAAATGATATGACATCCGGACAACACTATGAATTCCAACCAGATTAAAGCAATGACATAGTAAGCAGACAATAGGCAAAAAGGGTTTAGCCTACTTCCCTTAAATTGAATCTTGCTTGAACATTTTTAATCTTTCCAAAAATGTTGGATCAAATGGCCATCGCAGTTTTTGAAGTCCAGGCTCAGTTGGTCAAGCATAAATAGTAGGCGACACGCTAATAGCCAAACGCAGCAGCATCAGTTTTCAAGTTAAAACAATACAAACACTTTTGATGATGCAGAAATCAGTTGGCGTAACAGCATCAAATTTTACGACTTAAAGAAGTTTAACACAGCCTACCTTAATACGAGAACGGGAATGATTTGTTCTTGATGAAAAAATCTGTAGTAGCATCTACCATGATCGAAAAATACTTGAAACTGGTTATTTCATTAAAAAAATTATTTTTTTTACATTGGCAAAAATGGGCCCTCCTCAAACGCGAAAAAACGAAAAACTACTCGTTTTTGCTTTACAATGTTATGCTAAGGGGGAAAGTTTCCTGACTTTCTTTCCTCTCTTGGAGCCCCTGTCTGCAGGTGCGCCCTGGAGTGAAAAAGGTTAAAAAACACTGTCGTATACGTTTGAAAATAGGCCCAGTTAGAAAGGTAAAAATAGCAAGATTTTATTATAAATGAGTTTATTGGATAATGGGTGAATTTTGAATGTCAGATAGGCAGGGTTGCCACACCGTCCTTATTTCTAAGATTTGTCCTTACTTTGAAGGGCAATATCTTAGAGAAAAAAATTGTCCTTATTCCTAAGAAATGTTCTTGATTTTGATTTGAGTACTTATTTTGTCTTATTTTCATCAATTACAAAACTTTTATATTTTTTTGAATATATCAATAAGTGGTGTAAGTAAGTGGTAACATACAAAATGTGTCAGTACGGGGAAAGCAACAGCAAGACTGGCAAATTGTTTTATTTGTGGGAAATGTGACAAAAGAAAACATTCAGTTGGGGATTGCAAAGAGAGTTTTTGTTATGGAATTGAAATTCTGTTACTAGGATGATCAAATAAATGGAAGTGGTGGATGCGAAGCAGATGTGACAAGAAGGACAAGTCTGGGTTGGGCAAACTTCAGGGAATGTGGGGAAATGTTATATGGAAAAAGTTTTCATTAAAAATAAAAGAGAAATTTAATCGGAGTTGCGTACGGTCTGCAATATTGTATGGCAACGAAACATGGATATTAAGAGAGAGTGGGCTGGCTATTTTGAGAAGAACGGAAAGGTCAATGGTGAGAGCAATGTGTGGAGTAAAAACAAGAAGGGGGAAAAGACTGAAGACCGATAGATGTGCTTGAGATGAGGGAGACTATTGAACAGTTTGCCAGGGTAAATGGAGTAAGATCGTATGGACATGTCTTGAGGGAAATAGAAAGTTTTCTTCGAAAAGCATTGTCGTTGAAGGTAGATGGGAAGAGGAAACGAGAACGTCTAAAAAGAACATGGAAAGAACAGGTGAAGAATGAAGCAGAAAAAGTTGGACTAAAGGATGAAGATGAGATGGACAGAACAAGGTGAAGAATAGGAGTGAAGGCAATCGCTTCAAGGAAAGAATCGGCCACCCCCACAAGTGGGGACAAAGCCGAATTTGGATGATGATGGTATGGATTCGAAAAGCTTCCAACGCATATCAACTGGACCCTGCTAAGAGATTAAACATTTGAGTACGAGGAAATCAAGCGGTTAGCGAAGCAAATTGATCCGCCAATGGAACAAAGGATGAGTTGTTCGATGAGGTCTCGGCTGTTAATGCTCTGCTCAAGAAGATTTCCAAATGATGTGTTTCGCAAGGATGAATTTGAGCACAAGTGGATGAAGATTTTTAATGGAGACGATTCTTTTTCGTTGCTCTTCTACAAGTTGGTAAGCATCAGCTTTCTTCCAGTCAGTGATGTGTTTGTGGAGCGAGTGTTCTCTGTTGTTGTGGCTCAGTAGACCAAGAAAAAAATATAGTGAAATGACAGTTAAATCTCAGCACAAAGTATTTTTACAAACAAGGAGTTGCTGGAAAAGATTGTTTCTGGCAAAAAGTATGGAATATGACATGTCATGGCTCGTATAAATGCAAAGATTTATTCAAAAACGTTTATTTCACTCCGTATGAAAATGTATTTTTTGGTTGTCCTTATTTTGGGGTCCATGTCGATGGCAACCCTGCATATAGGCATAGGCCAAAAGTTTCTTAAAGCCAAGCTAAATTTTCATGTCAAGTTAAATATTTTTGTACTGGATTGTCCCCTCCCCCCAATCAAATGAGTCACGCTACTCCACTGGTTGCAACTTATGCTTG
The DNA here is from genome assembly GCF_918807975.1 of Aplidium turbinatum. Taxonomy (NCBI): domain Eukaryota; kingdom Metazoa; phylum Chordata; class Ascidiacea; order Aplousobranchia; family Polyclinidae; genus Aplidium; species Aplidium turbinatum. The sequence continues at coordinate 1,802,704 of NC_137486.1, forward strand.
TTTAAAGAAGAATTTTGTTTCGACAAAATTAAATTTGTTGCAAATGCGTGCACTCTTAAGATATGAAGAACAATTATTATGAAGTCACTATAGTCTTGGGCATCCAATATTCGAAGTTTAGGCCTTCGCGATTTTAACAGGTTGCCGCATGAACAAAATTAAAATTTTAAAATTAGTTTGAAAGATATCGGATCTTTGCATCGAAAACTCTTACTCTGAAAGGAAAAAAAGCCGCACGTGATGTCATAGATGCTCATTTCAATCCAGTTAAACGTCATATCACGTCACTACTCAGCTTTGAAAGCGACCAAAGCTTCGAGCTCTTCATCGCCATCCACCGGGCTGGATGTAGTGGAAAATAAACCTTCATTTCCTTGAGGTTCACTAAAAGCTGTCGACACGTATGAAGGGTTCTCCATGCCGGCACTGGCGGGTATGTCGCTATACAAGTCATCATTTCTCGAAGGTAGACCTCTATCCTTCATAATATGAAAATAAAATTAAAAATTTGTAGTAGAAGTTGCAATTACCAACGAGCTTTTTAAACTGAACTCCAGTCATAAACTCCTTTAGATAAGGACTGGAATGTTACGATCTCGGGGTTTGTAACTTGAGTCTGAAGGAATAACGCAGATGGATAGCGCAGATGGATAGCGCAGATGGATTGCGCAGATGGATTGCGCAGATGGATTGCGCAGATGGATAGCGCAGATGGATAGCGCAGATGGATTGCGCAGATGGATAGCGCAGATGGATTAACGCAGATGGATAGCGCAGATGGATTGCGCAGATGGATAGCTGAGAAACGGTTTTTCACATTCATCATCTTGAACCACTCACTTATTGTCAGGGTGAGAATCATGGTGCCTTCACTGACTCTCAGTGAATCCTTGAAGGTCTTTAAGGCAGCGACAGTGTTGTCATTGAACACTTGACATACCAATAGTACGCTCTGGCGTTGAAGGGGCTTGGGGAAAAATAGCGGTGTGTGTCAGCTTCGTTAAGCGAATAGGAGTAGCCCGGTCAATCTCATAAACTTTCTGAATATCACTCCAGTAAGCTTTGTACTCATTGCCATTTACAACAAATGAGAGTGTCTGGCCACCAACAGTAATCCAGTTGTTGCAAACATTTTTGAAGATGTGCACGTAATCATACACAAAAAACATAGATTGCTCTTGAACTGACAATACTTGACAACTTCTTGGTCCTCCAAGTTTTGAATATACACTGCGGTTGGACCTGCAATTGTCACATATCAAAGAAATTATAGCACCGCCAGCACCAACTACAGCTAAGGCAGCTTCGATAAGCAGTTCCTTCAGCTGATTGGCAGTTAATTTTTTGCTAGGAAAAACGCGTAGAATATAGTGTGGACCACTGAAATGACAAGCAACTTCAACAACCATCGCTGTTGTGGCGTAAGCTGGTCGAATAAGATTTTGAGGTTGGAGTCTTGCACATCAGGCCATCTAAGCATGTGTTTTACCCGTTTTGTTGATGGTAGAATGATTAAGCCTGATCGACGAATTATTTTGTAAGCATTGAGTGATATATTATGAAGCTGAATTACGAAAATAATAATGTCGGTATCAAATCGGCGACCAGTAGGATGCTGCAACATAAGCCGCAGCTCCGACAGAAGGAAGGTGAAATGAGCAAGATCGTATGCCTCAGTTATCTCACAGAGCTGGCTTATTACACGCTGAAGAGTTTCATTGCTTGTGTGCTCATAAGTGTTTGCCTGTGGTCCATTATGGATCTAATCTGGGACCATTTTGAGAGCAGACTGTTCGTCTGCAGAGGAAAAAGTCGTTATTCAAGAATAGGAATTCAAAGGGTGAGCTGACTTGTTGAAAGTAAAGGAACTGCTTGACAGTTTGTCCAGTAGGATCATTTTTTGATAGGTGCAAGCTTTGCTGATCTTTTATTACATCACAGCCAGCAACATAGGAGCTGATTTAAGCACAAAAGTGGTCAAAATCTTTGATCTTGTCTGTGGCCTCTTCAGCTGCCTCACCTTCTTAGCTCTTGCTTCTGCCGTAGACGATGACGCTGGGCGTCGGGCTGATGTCATCTGCTTTAAAGCTGATTTTAGTACTCCAGGAAATATTGAAGGCGGTTCTTTGGGTCGTTTACCACCCCTAACTGACACCCATTCACAGTTGAAATATGTCTCACAAACATACATGGTGTTTCAAAAAATTTGACACCATTGTACAGTCTTCTAACTGAACTAATCGTTTATACAATCTCAAATTTCACCAGTATGTAAAACTACTACATAAAATTTTATCTTTTAATTTTCAGGCGTTTTTTTAGATCTAGACATGCCATACAATAGCGTAGAAAAAGCATTTTGTGTAGGCTACTGGAGTATGCTAGAACACAGTCGAATAAGACTGTGCACTGTGTAGCGTGCATTTGCGCAACGATATGGAAGAAAAGGGCCAGATGGAAAGCAGATTTGGATATGACAACGATCTCGCCCTTTTCTTCGCTCTCGGATTCCAAGATTGTGTCTCTAGCTTTTTTAGAAGCCATTTTAGCCCAGGACTCAAGTTATTCCTTCAGACTCGTTACAAGCCCCAAGTATGGGAGTTTTCAGTCCTTAGCTAAAGGAATCTACGACTACTGTACATAATATAGTTTCGGGGAAAGTTCGCTTTTGTACCACAGACAAGCAAGGCACAACAACACAACAGGTTTGAGCATTCTTCTTCTTCAATTGCCTTGCCTGAACGAGGCATCGACGGTCTCAAATAAATAACACTGGTCTACACGATTTTTGCTTTATAAACTTTGAAAACTGATTTAGAGTAATTTTGGGGTGCTGAATCCGAATCTGACCTCAGATTTATGCTATCACGTCAGGTTTGTGAGATATGATAACAGCATATTGTTACTTTTGTCAAAAGTGGAAGATTTGACGTTGCGTTTATTGCACATACACATTGTGCAAGATCCAGAAATCCAGGCCATGTGGTGCATAAGCAGCTGAAATACACCTACCAATTATAAATTTGATACCAATTTGTTTTCTAAGCACAATTATTAACAAGGCAGTAATAACAAGCTAAAAGGGAGGCTATAAATGTAACTGACCCCCTCCCCCGTCAATGTTTTGCATGAAACCACAAAGATTTAAGCAGGCCTATGGCAATGCTTGTTCAGTAACCATATTTAGGCTGTTTTGGCCTGTCTAACACTAACCTTTCGTTACAGCACTGCATATGTTGGTGGTAAACGCAACGCCAAATCTTTCACTTTTGACGAAAGTAACAATTTGTTGTTATTATATTTCACAAACCTGACGTGATAGGATAAATCTGAGGTCAGATTCGGATTCAGCACCCCAAAATTACTCTAAATCAGTCTTCAAAGTTCATGGAGCAAAAAAAAAAATCTTTTTTTGTAGACCAGTGATAATTACACCAATTATTCCTACGTTGCATGGATAATTGTTTCTGTCTCGTTGTTAAATTGTTTCAGATGAGTTTGTCTTTGTCTGCCAGGTGCACGCTTTCCAAAAAAATTTATCAGTTAAAAAAAGATGCTTCAGTTTTTGCTTTCTTATAACATGGCCGAGAAATTTATAAAGTCTGGTTTTCATACTTTTTAACAGAGATCTGGTTTAGTTCACTTGGTGTAAAATTTCTTTATTTGTCTTCTTTGCAAGCCATGAAATGCGTTGCATTCACCACACCACATTTTAAAAGCATTAATTTTTCAGCCATTTTTGTTGAGATATCCCAGGTTTCAGAGTTGTAATGAAAAACAGGATAAATATAGCATTTAAAACTCTAGACCTTGTCTTAAAGGAGATATTTTTATTGCAAAGAATTGGTTTCATTTGTTGGAAGCTTGCTTTTGCTTGGGCTGTTCTTATGTTGAGCTCTGTTTCGTCTCTTGCATCCCAATTCACCATAGTACCGAGGTGTTTGAACTTTGGGACCTGTTTAAGAATTGTTCCATTAAGTGATAAATTACAAATAGGAGTTTCGGCTGCTTTTTTCTTTGTTATGACCATTGTTTCTGTTTTCTTTTTATTAATTCCATGCCAAATACCTTGCTTTTCGTACACACAATATCTAAGATGTTCTGCAGTTTTACGTCCGAGTCAGTTATCAAAACCATGTCGTCAGCATATCGTATGTGGTTAATGTTGTTTCCTGCAATACCTCTTTCATCTTCAATATGTCTTAAAATTATTTCGTTGTACAATGAGAAAAGGTCGTGGAATAGCACACAACCTTGTCTTTCTCCTTTCTAAATGTAGTCACTGCAGTCATCATTAATCCTGATAGCAGCTGATTGTTCGTAAAATCAATTTTGAATAATTCTTAGATGTTTGTCGTCTATTCCAATTCTGTCGAGCATGCATAACATTTCATTATGTTGAACTCTATAAACAGCTTTTTTATAGTCGATAAAGCACAAGTACAGGTCTTTTTGCATTGCGATTGATCTCTGAGTGAGGTTTTTCCGAATAAAGATTCCTTGTTCCTTTATCAGGCATAAACCCATATTGGCTTTAGTTTATTTCTGGGTATAATTCGTTTTTAACTCTGTTCATGATGACTCTCAGCAGTAGTTTAATAATATGGGACATCACACTAATTGTGCGATGTTCTTCGCATTCTCTTGTGCCTGGTTTCTTCGGAATTGGAATGAAAATAGATTTTGTCATATCAGTTGGAATTTCACCAGTGTCATATATTTTGTTGAAGAGTGCGTGGAGTACGTCGATGCCAATGTCATCTAGTGCTTTTATCATTTCTGTGCTTATTTCCTCTGGACCTAATGCTTTGTTTTTTTTTTGTTTTGCTTAAAGCAAATGTTATTTCACTTTACAAAATGGTTGGTCCTGAAAGTGGCTCAGAGAATTTAAATGATTTTATTGTTCTTTCTGGGTCCCCATATAACTCTTCAGTGTAGTTCCAATCAATTTTTTGTTTCTTTTTAAGTTTCTTAACTTTTTGTAGTTTGAGTCTAAACTTGGCAACCAGTAGGTTGTGATCGCTGTCGCAGTCGGCTGCAGGAATTGTGGAAGCATCTGTGATAGTATTTCGGAATTTTTGAAATGTCAGAATATAGTCAATTTGATTTCTCGTATGATTATCAGGACTCTTCCAAGTCCAAAGTTTTTCAGGTTTTTTCATAAACCAGGTGTTGGCAATGTACAAGTTTTGTTTGTGACACCATTCAATCAATGTTGTGCCTTTTTCATTCATGAATCCTTAACTGTTGTTTTCAGTTGTTTTTTCATGAGCAATATTTCCGACCTTAGTATTGAAATCACCCATTATAATTGGTATTTCGTTGTGTTTACAGTTTTTTAGATCTCTTTCAATGTCGCCGTAAAATGTGTTAATTTCTTCATCACAAGCAGTAGCCTACTTGTTGGCGCATATACTTGTATTAGACTGATGTCATGTTGTAAGTTTTTTAGTTTTATGAGAAGAACACGGTCTGAAATTGCCCAGAACCCAAACAAATTAGCACAAACTTTGGGGTGTAGTATTATTCCAACTCCATTAGAGTGTTTTTGATTTCCTGAATAAATTACATTGTAACCAACGTAACCATGTATTCCAACGCATTTCAGGAACACCAAGAATGCCAATCTTCAATCTCTCCTTTTCTTGTATGATATTATAAATTTTTCCTTTTTGGTAAAGTGTTCTAACGTTCCATGTTCCAATTTTTAATATTGTTTTTCCAGTTTTTTTTCTGAGTTTCTTTTTGATTTGTTGCTTTGTTGTTTGCGGGGCAATAGCATTGTGACGATCTGGTCCAGCCTGCCCACAAACTGGAGTCCTACCGAACGAGGAACCTCCAAAGGGGATTGTTCCTTTTACGCTGTTCTTGTTATTCTTTATCTTTGTAATTAAATATTCATGAGGTATGTTGATTGTTGAACCGTGATTTGACTAGCACAGGCCATTGCTAGTGCCAGAGCTCCGTTGGCCTACTAGGGCTTTGCCCCAGCGTTTCCCTATCCTTACTACGAGGAAGTGAAGTTGGCCTTCAAGGACTACTTGAGAATTATAAGAATATATTTCACATCTTTACAAATAGTTTTAACAGTCAAATGTTTTCTGCTAAACCTAAATCCTTATCAGGAATCTGAAAATATTTGTAAGAAATGCAATAAAACGTAGCCTAGCCTACGTGTCGAAAACGTTTGAACATTTGTGTTATATTTTCTTGTATGATAAAAATAAAATATGTTAAACCTATTAAAGTTACTTTGTTTTGTATGTCTGTGGTAGTTAATTCCAGAGATGTACGTATGCGCCGCAAATTCTACGCCGCATACTTGTGGCGTAGACTTTTTGTTTGCGCTAACGCTTGCGGCCACATTTTTTTGGATAGTTTGCGCTTGAGGATGCGCCGTAAAGTTTTCGCGGTTTTTTAGCGCATAGCGTCAACGCATACTTTTTAATGTCTTAGTTGTTGTTTGCAATTTTTTTTTGTCAAACTGCGAAATGTTGACGTCTTGCAATTGCCCGTTGTTCTAGTGTTGTGTCACAGCGTCATCTATTGTTCAGTCAGCTGGAGTTTGTTTGTATATCGCACTACTGCCTTTGACGCTAAAGTCCCACGTGGAGACTGAAGTCTTGCAGAAAAAAAGAAAGAATTAGTTAAATCAACTTAGGCCTACTGAGAAATTAATAAATTACCGGTCAGAACAGGAATGTAATGTAAGCAAGCAAGTAGGTAGGTTGGTAATGTCGCTCCATGTAAAATGTAAACAATGACTTGGCTTCGTAGTGTGAATTATTTTTAGTCAAGCAGTGTTGAAGGCGTTTGTAAGCAATTGTGAGCACTTTAATTTATATTAGTTAAGTCTTGCATTTTGGGGCAAATCAGAAACTTCTCAGGCAATGAGCAATGCAGCCTATGTATCTAAACAAACTCAAATATTTGGTCTCCGACCGTGATTGCCTGCATGATGTTGTACTCTGTATGTTATATGTATAGTACATTACTTTGCCTTTGCCGCTTATTCTTGTTGTAGGCTATGTAGCGTACTAATGTGTAGGCCCACATACAGTAGGCCAGGGTTTCCCAAACTTTTTTGGGCCACGGACCACTATTTGTGAATCTGTTTATTCGCGGACCCCCAACACAGAGGTAAAAATGAATAAAACCGAATTTTGTCTATTTGAAAAACTGACAACATCAATAGGATGGATACAATCAGATCATACAATGCTTCTCATTGCATAAGTCATCCATTCTCGGAGTTATTTGTGGCCATCTCGTGAATGAATGTGGCCATCTCGTGCCATAGGACAGAGGTGAATTGCCTGCCACGATCCGATGATATTACGCAGGGGCTACAAATCTAGAGACCCAATGCAGTATGAATGCGTCTGCGCAGCTCTTCGCGTTGACATCTGCAAGGGGAATGGCTTCTGGCCAGGGAGTAAATCTGTCGATGACGGTTAAGATTATAAGAAGACCCATTTGAACTAGGAAAGGGCTCTACTATACAGGGTCCACGAAAAGTGTGGACCTGGACAGGTATTTTGTCTTCATGTTGGTAAGAGCTGAAAATGCTGTCTCACACATGCAGGTCGTGGCAATAAAATTTTAGTTGCCTTTTGCGATAGCAATGGGTATTCCTCCACAACACTCAACCAGAAAGATGCAATAGCTGTTTGATTGAAACTAAGTATTAAAGTTCGATCAGATGATAATTCGGCTAATTCTTCTTCTTCGCGTCCTGACAGATCAGTCTTTGTAACAACAAAAAGGTTTAAAATCCAGTCAAAATTCTCATATGTCTCTTTTAAAGAGTAGGGGAGAGCGGGGGAAGTGGGGGGCCGGTGGGGCACGTTGGGCCACCCATATATCTTGCGATACACAATCACTGCATGTCACGTGATGGCGTCATGTGATGCCGTTTCGTTCTCAGATCATACAATGGTGAGGTGAAGATGATTGCAGTCACCGGTTATGAGTGAAGTAAGAAAGTTTAGTTTTTAGTGTTTTTTTGAAAAATTATCTACTTGAAACGTAAGCATGCAGAACTGTAACTGAAAGTGCTATACTTGTGGCTCATATATTTATATCGCCAGGGGTTAAGTTTCAGTTTATGGTACTCAATTTTGTCGAATCTTTCACAGGTCAGTCTGGCAAGTTGTACAACACAATATGGCTGCTGTTGGGGTAAGTTGGGCCACTTTGAAAAACATTAATTTTTGACCTATTTCTGCATTGTTTGTTTAAAAATGTTTTGTTGCAATTATGGGAACCTGTACACAATTATCCGAAAGACGCTTACCCGAAAGGACACTTGCCCAAAAGGACACTTGTCCAAAATGATACTTGCCCGAAAGGACCCTTACCAGCAATCGCACTTCCCTGAAAGAACATTGCATAAAATAGACTTTATTTTCGGGCAAGTGTTCTGTTAGGAAAGTGTCCTTTCGGGAAAGTGTCCATTTATGATATTAATTCATCATTTGCAGTTAACACTGATTTAGTATGGTTATTTCTTTATTGTTCTGCACACCGGCCCAACGTGCCCCAAGCACGGCCCAATATACCCCAGGGGTAAGGGTACATTGGGCCGAAAAGTTATTGTTTTTTAAACCTTAATACCTTTTTGCCTGAAAGACTTGGAATAAATTCAAAATTCAGAAAAAATTACTCGAAAGATCAAGATCATAATAATGCATAGCGTTCTACAATCGAATTAGAGTTGAGTGATCTACATTCAAAAATGTGAAAAACGGCCCAACTTCCCCCACTCTCCCCCTACTTCTTGAAATATGCAGAAAGCAATTCCAAATGTTGTGTAACGTCAGAGAAAATCGACTCTGTATTAATTAACGGTTTGTTGGCAATGTAGTCACACAGAACAGGATACTTGACAGGGTACGTACTGTAGGCTACCACGTATATGTGTGACTTTTTAATTTCTTGTCATATCGCCACGGACTACCTGTGCAGTCGTCGCGGACCACCAATGGTCCGCGGACCACAGTTTGGGAAACCCTGCAGTAGGCTATCAAGCTAAGGTAATTTTTACTTGAAAATTTATACATTCTGTTGCGTAAGTATGTAATTATATATGTTTTGTAACTTGATGAGCAATTTAGCAAAACATGCATCCAGGGGCCAATTGTGAGAGGCTTTTGAGTAGCCTACTGCTAATAACACTAGTAGGCTAATGCTAACTATCCCTGAATGCTAATAACAAAGAGTTGTGCAGTTCAGAATCTAAACTTGCTTGTGTCTGGCAGTTTTGTCTTCCATTAACCCACTTTTTAAAAATCTTATCAGAAAAAAACATAGAGCTTACTGAGAGAATTATGGCATTAAAAGCAACATCAGTCATATTCAAACGGAATCATTTTAAAAATAGTGTTTTTTTATAATGGATTTTTAGGGAGCGACAGTTAGTATATTACTAGGAGCGACAGTTAGTATAATACTAGAATTTTCTTGATAGGCACTCGCCACATATCAAAGTTGTTAAAAAACTTTGAGGCTGAGAGCCACTGCAACCAGACGAAGGAAGCCAGCGACAACGAACCCCGTGGGCTACTCCATGCTCTTTATGAGGACACTGGCGAAGACAGCGTAAGCGAGGTTGTAAAAGCGTACTTGGAAGAGAGGCCACACAAAGGACCAGTAACCGTGGGCGCTTTTCCAACGAAAGATTTCCAAAATACTTTTTTTCGCTACAACACGCCAATACCTTCCAGTGCTGCGGTTGAAAGAATGTTTTCAATGGGCAAAGACATATTGAAACCAAAACGCAGCAAAATGTCAGATGAACACTTTCAGATGCTTGTGTTTCTTCGTGGAAATTCAAAATAAAACTTGTTTGTTTCGAGTGGTTTATACCGTGTGAATGTTTGGCACCTAGCAAACAAAATGAGTTTACGCTAGTGTATGCGCTGACGCTGACACCGCCAACTTTTTTTACAAGTTGCGTTGACGCATGCGGCGTATGATTTTTCGAACGTTTGCATTTGCGCTGATGGCGTCAATATTTTTTATATGCGCGTACAGCACTGGTAATTCTTAGTTTATGAAAGAGTTGCAACAATTTTTTCTATTGATTAGTTGTTATGAAAGAAAAAGCAATAGGCCAAGTAGAATATGGAAACGTGAAGGCATCTTATGGAAAAACACAAATGAAATCAACTCACAGATAACTGTCTAAAAACGAACATTCCACGTTGACGCTTCCAACAGTAGAAGGCCCCAACAACCACCAACATGAGTCCAACCACACTGACCGCGATCCCGACCTTAGCGCCGCTTGATGACGTTTGATTTTGAAGAATGTTTTTCATTGTTGAAGTTGAAGCACTGAACTTTGCAGTGACGTCAGTCTCAGTGGGACTAGTACCCACCATCGGCGCTGTTGTGTTTGTGCTGTCTGTCACCAACTTCCTTGCTGAGCTGTACGTAGCCTCGCTCACACGCGTGACTCGCTCACCTGAACGAATCCAAGATTCAATTTTATATTGATTCATAAACAATGGCAAAACGTTTAGTTATTAATTAACTTATTCACTGCTTTATTTTATAGCCTAATGAAGTTCCCCTAGGATAGATGCCGTATTAGTGCTACCCAGGCATTCCAAAGTGCAATAACAATTTGTTGCAATTGCATCTTGCAGACTCTATGGCGGGGTGACTTCTTCCGATGTATCAATGCAAGTTTCAACGTCATTTTTCGTATTTTTATTGTTGCATCCACAAAAACAACTAAGTAGACTGTACATTTTCTACGCTTTCAAAATCAATCAGAAGCAGGGCGTGTGAGCGCTATGTTGCCCTCCCGAAATCCACTAGTGGGTCCCTTTTATGTTTACTGATGGCGCTTAAAAGTAGGACAAGAAATCGTTAGGGAAGGGTCGCAAACTCTTTCAAAGTAGGAAAAAGTTACATCCATGATTTTAGCAAAGAGTAAATAATTCTAATGTAGTTAAACATTTTCATTTAAATTAATTGTCAGGGAGGCGCTAGGCGTTTTGCACCTAAAGCAAAGTTCAATTTCTGCTCCCCAAGTGGCTTAACATTTCACTGTATGAAGTGAACAATGACAGTTATGAATTTTTTCGGTTTCTGTAAATCAATAAACGAAATAATTTGCTGAGTAGGCAAGCCTATCCTTAACCATTGTAGAGTTGTACACTGTACAGTCGTTTTGATGAGTTTCAGATTTAAAAGGCTTCGTTCAGCACCTGCTACGGATATTGGAAGCGTCAGTGGTATATGCAAATCTATGAAGACTTTGGTATACTGTAATGTAGGCTACTGTATTTTCTGATGCACCAAAAACGATGGCACATCTTCAAGTGTCAAAGGTTTCGGAAATTTTGTAGTTATTGCTGTTAGTTCACAGCCCAACGCATTGACGTCAATGTGCTTGCTTGATTGTAGACTACGTAGCAACGTTTTGCTAAAATTGCAACAATCTCAAGCTCTTGATGAGCCTATCAAACTTGCGGTTGCTTCAGAGCGACTTTCTCATTTATTATCTCGTAAAGTGTAGGCAGAGATGGGCAAGATCACCAGTATTGGTGATCTTGAAGATCAAGATCACCAAGAATAGGTGATCTTGAAGATCAAGATCACCAAACTATGTGATCTTGAAGATCAAGATCGTGATCTTGAAGATCAAGATCGTGATCTTGAAGATCAAGATCACTTTCAAGATCACTTTTTGTGTACTTGAAAAATAATGAAGTTTTTGATCAATGATGTTGCAAAAAATAATTACTATAAGCAACCTGGGTAAAGGTATATAGTTGGTATTGCTAACTTTTACTTTTAACTACTCGATCGCTGGCCTAAGAATTGTAATAAGTTAGTGACTGTTGCTATTCGGCCTATCAATTGTTGACGTAGTTTGCCTAGAATCGCAACGTCACACCCAAGGCCGAGGTTAATTATAGTGGTTCTGAAAAAGTCGCAAAATTTGCAATTAGTTTTATACTTTTTATTTATAATAAATAAATAAAAATAAACTTTGAACTGCATCATTTTTTACCAAATTTTAGTTTGGTTCATGTGGGAGTTTTTATTCGTGTTACTAAGTAGTTTTAACTTTTACTGTATTATGTCAATGTTTATTGCACCATTTACCCATCTGGCAACCTTGATACTGTTGTCTGCTATCAAAAAGTTCAGAGGTTTGCGGTCAGACAAACCGCTCCATACTCAGACCGTAAACAAGTCTTGGTCTGGTTGATTTGCTGGAATAAACCACTTTACATGACCAAAGTCGGCTAGAGTCCAGATTTTTTAACACCGCCATTCTAGACTTTTGAAACATCTAAAATTAGGTCAAAGAAAGAAAACATTTCTTTAAAATTCACACATGAAAATTGTGAACAAAATTAAATCATTTTTTATTATACGTCAACATAAAGTACACGGAAGTTGACTTCTTTATTATGACCAACACAGAAAACTTTTTCAATTTTGAAATGGCAACACTTACCAGATTAGATGGAGACTTTAAATCGTCTTTTGTTGGACACATATCATATAACAGTGACTTAATGTTAGTAGTTGCCACTAACTACTTTGTACAGTACGAGTTCTAAAAAAATGACTCTATCTAGTAAGTAAACTTCAATTTTAAAGTGATCTTGATCTTATTGTTCTTCAAGATCAAGATCACTCAAAAAAAAGTGATCTTAGATCAAGATCAAGATCACCAAAAAAAAAGTGATCTTCAAGATCAAGATCACGCCCATCTCTGAGTGTAGGCCTACTGTTCGTACGACAATATTCGAAACACGAAGACATGATTATTCAAAGAAAAATTACTTTAAAAATGTAAAAGAAAAATTGCAAGAAAAAAAAGTTCTGCGCTCCTTTGAAAGCTGCGCCCTAGGCGACTGCCTAGTTCGGCCCATAGACGCGCAGGCCCTGATTGTAGTTGTAATATTGCAATTGAGACTTTTTGTTGTTGCCTAATATAATTGTAGTTTCAAAAAAATTGGTCCAAATTACAATATTTGGTAAGTTTTGAAGTAATTGAAACATGTAATTAATTACATTTGAGGGTAACTGTAATTTGAAAATTTCAGAACAATATGCAATTGTAATGCAATTAAAAATTTGATAAAGTAATTGTAGCCTAATTGTTAGTGTTTAAATCCACTGCTGAAACTATATAATTGATACAACTGTGGTCGCTATGTATGTAATCATTTTATCAACTTAACATTGGAATTGGATAGAAGTTTTGGTTTAAAGTTTAAGTTAGCCTATCATTTCCAAAAAAAATCTTTTACAATCAAAAAAGGATTTTAATAACTTATTTCTTGAAAGCCCTGCATGAAAGTTGATACTATTCAAGTATGGTACCTAACCTCTTCTTCAGGCGTACTGAGCCTCATACCCGAAAAACGTTTCTATCACTACACTCGACTGCCGAGAAACACATGTTTTTGGAATGTCTTGATGGCAAGTGTGGAGGCTACACCGTATAGTTAGCGAAACACAATACTCGCTATGTATAGTAGTGATTACAGATTAGACAAGTAGTGCTGACGCCAGGAAGATCGCTCCTTCTCAACTGTACTGAGTAAACTTAAACAATTTATTCCTAGAAAAGTTCTCATAAATGTTTATTATAGTATTGTACACTTTCACCTACAATATGAAATTACCAACTGGAGATGCTCACCAAAAAAATACTTGAACAAGACCCAAGTCTTACAAAATAAGATAATTAAAATCGCCACAAGAGCATTTGAAATGAAAACGAATATTGCCACTCTATCGCGGTTTGCAAATTTTGTACAATTTTAAATGGCAGGTCCGGAAAGTTCACGATTTGGTGAAGATTAAGTTAGAATCGGTGGGAAATCGTTTGGTTCGCATTTGAGTTCGGGAGGAAGCGCAAATAGGTCTATTACGTTTCGTGAAACGCTGAAAAGGAACTGGATTAAGTTTGCGTCACTGGTTTGTTGTTTATTCTTGTATTGCAACATGTCACCATCACTGGTTTATTGTTTGAGTTGCTTAGGTTAATGATTTCAATTAATCTTGGTGACAGCGTTACAACCACTGCACTACTGGTCTTGTTTGTGTGAAGGATTTGCAAATTTGACAAACTGTCAATTGAAAACCTTGTCAGACCTCATCTCACTCCTGCAAGTGTTACATCACCATTGCATCATGCAACAAACACACGACTCTTCTTACCGGGTTTAGTGGAGACTGTTACATCGACTATTTTCCTTGAAATGACGTCATCGATGATATGTATGATCCCGTTGGTGGCTGGTATGTCTGACGTCACAATCTGAGCGTCGTTGATGAACATCTTCCCGTCCGAGGTTGTTCTGATGGGCATGGCCGTCCGAGAGTCCAGCAAAACCAACGAAGAGTTCCGGAGATCGGAAGATGTGTAAACAACACCTACAATATTATCGCTGGATGTTTGTATTGAAACGATGAAAGCCAACAAAGATGTAATAGGCAATATTGCGGAATTTTTATTTGCTGATTCTTTTTCCAACAACAAATATGACAATATTTGTAACGAGTGGAAACTGGCTGTGATTTAACTTTTGTTTATCAGCAAGCCTCAAGCTTCTCGCTAAATGATATTTCAGATTTCCTTTCAGTTAGAATAATATCATGCAGCTACAAGCGGGCATTTCTAGCCATCAAACAAAAGCCAGTTCAATTTTTGATTGATTGAATCTTTATCCTCGGACAGGGAAAGCTTCCTTGAGAGCTTAATCCAGTTTCGCATACTTGTAGAGGCTTTAAACCACTGACGCTGACTTCACTCTGTCAATCTCGGCCTGGTCACCGAGATTAACAGAGTGAAGTGTTGTTGCCGAGGAATTATTCCATCCATTAGGTGTCTCTGGATGGAGAGCAGTCCTTAACGTGCGTTGCTCAAGCGCACACCCCGAGAGTCGAACCAGCGCCGCTTGATCTTGAAGCTTCTTCGTTTCAGATGTCACGCGCTAACCAATTGATCTATCAGGGTGGACTACCAAACAATTCGCTGTTTCAATAATGAAACAAAACAACATGGTTCAGTTGACAATAGATCGAGTTTCACTTTTCGCAGCATGATTGTTGTTTACTTCACAATTGTAAATACAAAGAACAGGTCATTTGTATTTACAATTGTGAAATAGTTCAGTTCAGCAGGCCATAACCCTAAGAAGGGTCGTAAGCGTTTCTCTCTAGAGCAGCGGTTCCCAACCTTTTTGGTGCCGTGACCCTTTTATAACATTTTCCAAGTTGCGGTGACCCCAAGGATAAAATTAGTTGAACTCTCAACACTATGTCTGCCTTCCCCATCTAACTACGCTAAAACAATAAAATACACCAGTATCTCAGCCTTACTGCACACGAGGTCTGACTACAGAAACTACTGCTGAGCAGTGCTTCCACTTCTGACAATTGATAAATCCTCTTCAATTTCCTTTTTTGTCCTGAAAAATCTCTTTTTTCTCAGTCGGAAATCTTTCAAAATTTTCTTCATAGAAGAGGTTATTTTTGACATTATTTAGGTTAAAAAAGGTGCCAATACAACTTTAAAGTTATTATAATCTCAGTTAAAGCCATTGTAATCTCGATTTTATTCAGTAGCACCGGTATGTAGAAGCAACGTTGTTTTATTAGAACAGTAGGCTGCACAAAAGCAGCCCATACTTTACAATGACATGGTTTACTTCCTTTGTTCACTGTCCAGCTAAAAAACTGCTTGTCAGTTAGTCGGTTCTGGGACATTTACCACCTGGTCCTGGACATCATTTACCAATTACTACTCTCATCATTCCTACCCGGACTACTAACCTATCCCTAACAGCAAAAATGTACAGGTGGTAAACGTCCAGTTTCAACGAATTATCCATCCATTAACAAATTTATTTTTGTGTTTGGTTTTCTTGATGCGCTAAGCCGCTAACTTAACACTATTGGCTAGGCTATCTCTTTTTTCTACTTGTCAGTAACGTCTTCACAATCATCTGAGACTGACGAAAAACTCAAGGATACTAGTCCTATTCATGATACTAACTCAGTCTGACTGTGTACACTATATTATACATGTTGTATACACACAACATAGCCTAGCCTCTATTATTATGACACCATAATCAGTTAGCATAGGCATAAACTAACTTTTATAAACCGGAAAGATATCACTAGCCTAAGCTTATCATACCTAACTGTACGTCGAACCTCAGTGAACTTTGTCATTGCTACTCAACTTCAACTGTAAATCAACGGATTACCTAATTTTAACTAAACGAACTGAGAACTAACTCACTCACTGCAGTTTGCACTCACATCCAATTCCCAAAATGGTGAGAAAAGAAATCAAGCGACAGAAAGGTGAGGATGGGAAAGAGAGTAAGAGGGGTTATGGATGTCGAGGGACGACGGAAACCAGCTGATCATCATTATTCTAGTCGTTGTTAGAATTTTTGAAGGGGAATATTAAAAAGTTTTTCTTTAAAATTGTTAAACACAACAATTCCCTTTTTAAGACAAAATTTCCTTGTAAAATTGTTAAAAATCCTTAAAAAATCCTTCCTATCTTCATTTCCCTTTTTTATCCTTCGAAGCGTTGAAAAATCCCGATTTCGGGATAAAATCCTTCAAAGTGGAAGCACTGCTGCTGAGATAGAGAAAATGATTCGTGATTATAACAACAGATTTATTACGTAATAAATGTTACTAAGAATTGAACAACAAACGGAGTACAGTACAGGCTACAGCCAGTGTTTCCACTTTTAGGGAAATTTCCCTAAATTAGGGAAATTTGGAGTAAATTTTTGGCTGTATGGAAATTTTTAGGGAATTGCTTGTTTTAGGGAAATATTTAGGGAAATTTAAATTTTACAAAACGAAATCAATTTTTTTTTATAAATTAGAATTTGGCTAGTAATTTAAAAAAAAAGCTTTAAATTTAGGTTTTTTAATTTTATTTTGAAACACTGGAATTTCGCAGGAAATTTTCAGGCCAAGAGTCAACAAAGTTGAAAATTTAAATGGCCTTGCACTGATTCGCTACGGTATAGAATTTATCAATTTTTTTTTATAAATTAGAATTTGGCTGGTAATAAAGTTTAGAAAACTTGTTATATTTTTAATTTCTTTTCAATTTTATTTTTCATTGCTGGCACAAACATGTAGTTACATTGCTGGCAGCAAAGTAACAAAAGGGAAACTATAGCAAAATAACAAAACGTACGGTAATTTGCCGATGCTTGACATTTGTCACATTAAAAACAGGGAAGCTGACTCGATGACTGATTTCTTTTGTTGCTTCCTGTCTGTTGTGGTATTTAGATTGCTATGGTGCTATCTTATTCATATTGTATATAATTGTACCGTACTACTCTCGCAACAGACAAATTAAAGTTTTCTCTCTGTAATATCAATGAATTGATATTAAATGGCTCACACAGTATGAAGAAGCAAGAGAACTCAGAACAAAATTTTGGCTGGTTTGTAGCCTAATTGTGTATATTGTAAATGCATAATTGTGGCAGTAGCAGATCCCGAAACAATTGGATAATTTTAAAAATTTCTGTTGATTGAGCGAGATTTTTTTTTGTTTCATTTTTTGCCATTTTTTGTGTGCTTATTAAATTCTCATGTGTAGGCTATCTATCATTCGTTGTTTTTTTTATCTGTCGCTACATATAGAAACCTGGTTTTTTTATGCTTTTTTCAAGTTTCAACACATATTTGTTCTTTTATTTTAGGGAAATTTTTAGGGACTTTCAAGGTTTGATTTAGGGAAATTTAAGCAAACTGTACACTAAATTTAGGGAAATTGAAAATTTGAAAGTGGAAGCACTGGCTACAGCTATCCAACATCTCGCAAGAAGCAACTCGAGCTTTTTAACTGTTGTTCTATCCTTAAATTTTTTAAGGTGTGCTAGCTGTCTCTTTGTAAATCATTTTCTTGTTTTACTTTATATTTATTTTTGCATTACTTTATTTCTCGTGCTGTGTACACTGTACAGCCTCATTTTACCGCCCCCTTGCAGCCTACCGCCCCTGGCGCAGAGCCAGAACCGCCAAGTGGCTGCTACGCTACTGAGCCTACAGTACTGGCTTGCCTTAGCTATCAACTGATGCAGAAATAATAGCCTAGCTCTCAACTTGCGTCCTAGCTGCTCAATGTTTGAAAATTTAACTTTTTTCTTACAAAATCAACAAAAATCGCGACCTCAAGTCCAACTTTTGCTTAAAAAATGCATTATTTTTGCCCAGGGTGTTCCATGGTAAAATCGCGATTTTTACTAGACTCTAGTAAAATCGCGATGCACTCTGTGGTGAGCTGCCCACTGTTAAGAGTTAACTTTCTAAATTTTTAAACTAATGAAATTCTAAATTTTTCAGAAGGCCTCAGGTGACCCCAGGAAAATTGTCAGGCGACCCCAGTTGGGGTCGCGACCCACAGGTTGGGAACCGCTGCTCTAGAGCAACGTACTGTTTGTAATCATGAGAGAAATCAAGGCCTATAGTCGAAGGGGCGTCACTCCGCAATCGACGGCAAGCCTTCTGTAGCTGACTGTACCAGCTGCATTACAAAACTTTCTGCAATTTTGAAAAGAACCGCATATTCAACACAGTACCAACTACCGCCCTGATAGTGTCGTGAGAATAAGCAATCGCTGTGAGTCTTCGTATAACCTTTTTTAGATATCCCTTGTAGTTTCGCATACTTGTAGAGACTTTTGACACAAGGCCGGTTACCGAGATTGACAGAGTAAAGTTTCCGATTGTTGAAATGCTGCTACGAGGGAATTTTCTCTCCACTAGGTGCCGCTGAATGGAGAGCAGTCCTGAAATGCGTTGCTCAAGCGCACACCCTGAGAGTCGAACCAGCGCTGGTTGATCTTGAGTCGGGCACGTAACCACTGAGCTAACAAGGCGAATGAATGTCGTCAACCGCTTAACAACAAGCATATGGTTGCATAGACAAATTTCATTTTTAATTTTTTTAATTTTAATTTCAAATTTCATTAGACAATTCCGCCCCGATAGCTCAATTGGTTAGCGCGTGACTTCTGGAACGAAGAAGCTTCAAGATCAAGCCGCACTGGTTCGACTCTCGGGGTGTGCGCTTGAGCAATGCATTTTAACCACTTCAGCTCGGATGACGTACTTACACGCAAAAAAAAGTGTTGTTGGAAGACGGCAGACGTATATTTACGCATTTTGTTACATGACGAAAAGACGGATGGCAGATATATACGTCTTTCGAAAATTCAAATGTTTAAATTATTTTTGGAAACACTATGTTTTGTTCTTTAGGGGAAACACCGGAAAATGTTAAATTTAATCCCGTCTGAGCGACATTGCTGTCGGTAAACAATTCCGTCCGCAAGTGGCTAAGAACAGCTCTCCATTCAGCGGCATCGAGTGGATGGAATAATTCCCCGGCAACAAGACTTTAACAATCGGAAACTTCACTCTGTCAATCTCGGTGACCGGGCCTGCGTCAGTGATTCAAAGCCTCTACAAGTATGCGAAACTGCCAGGTTTAAAGTTTCCCAGTCCGAGGATAAAGATTCAGTCAATCAGTCATGTGAGGAGATGACTTCTTCAACAATGTTGTAAAATAATAATATGTGTTTTTATATAGCGCTGTATACATCAAAGATTCGCGTTGCTTTCTACTCTTTACAAAGCCGGCACTGCAGAAAGATAGGGCTGTGATTTGAAGATCAAACAATGGAACAAGTAAACCCGGAAGAAATGGGATTTCTAACGGAAGATACTGGCAGCAGTTGCATTATATGGCAGTTTCATACGTCCAGCTCAAGATATTAAAGCTAGTTATGCAAAAGTAATTTAAAAGGACAATAGATAATAATTTCATCTGTTGAATATGATAATAGTTCTACAAAACAAAAATTATGTGAATCTACTTCTGGCCTCAAATGCTAGTTTGTAAAAACTGTTTCGAACCTTGGTGACCTCTAGTAGCACGATAGACTTATAATGATTTTTCTATAGAATTCTTGTGACTTTTCCCCCATATCATATCACCCACCTGACGCAATGTGACGTATGGTATCACCCACCTGACGCAATGTGACGTATCAAAGTCCGATAGGTCACCCTTCGCTTAATCAGAGCTTCATTCCGCGGTACAAAAAGCGTCATCTGCTTTGACTGTCGCAACTTAATCATGTAGTTGATGTTCCTCCGAAGACCCTGCATGCATCACATGCTCATGCGCTTGTAACTCTTAAGCCTCTTATTTGTCATCAGAAGTGCAGAAAATTAAGTTGGAATAATTGCTTGGAAAAACGTAGCAAGAAAGATAATCGAACTTATACTTCCGATATTCCCTTTACATCGAATGTGATGAGGAGTTCACATGACGCCAGCATGTAGCACGTTGACAAAATGCGTAAGTTATACAAGTTATAGTAAAGAACACCTGGTCGGCGACGTAAAATATAAAATTTACAACAACAACCTGACAAGGCAAAATTCAGGTCTCAGGTAAACCTCGTTTAATCCATTCAAATGAAAAGGCAGTTATAAAAGCGATTGAATTGCACTAAAAAGATTTTGGCTCGTCTGTTCTCGGGTACGATAATTACGTCACCCCCACGAGATCTAAAAAGCTGAAACAAGTTGCACGATAATGTAGATGTCTTGTTGTTTGAGTTGGTTGCAGATTGATTGAGTTGGTTGCTGAGTTGCTGAGGTTGGCTGATTTGGTGTTCAATGGGGATCACCTGAGATTAAGTGACTTGAACTTATTTGACATGGACGGGATTAAGATTTTGGCATGGTCACCATTTCAGAATTTTCCGCTTTTTTAGCTTGAATGAATCGCGCTTCTTGCTAATTATTTTCATTATAACAATAACCAAATATTTTGATGACGTCAGCATGACGTCAATCTATTTCATAACTTGATGCAGTAACGGGAAAAACAAACGCTTACGAAAAACAATGCGCAACTTGAGTAGACGTTGAGTGACGCAAAATACATCAATATTAAAGTCTGAAGCTTTATTTTAACTGTGCGTCATTCATTACGCGGTGTTCTATTGCAAAATACATACATTTCAAAATGTTCACTAGTGCGTCTTTCCCGCAACAAACCATGTGGTCAACCTCAGCACTATAGGGTAATCCCCATCTTGAAGTCAACCGCGCATGTAGTCAAAATATTTGATTGCACGAAAATCTACAAGAACTTTGAATATATTTTTGATGAAAAAACTTTCTATGCAAGAAAACGAAAAAATTTAGATACCACTGATACAAACAAACATTTACAATTTGTCCTGTTCATATAATAAACCGAAGATCGTCTCCGGGATGTTTGATGTCTCAATGGCACAGGATGGAACTTTCATGAATTTCAAAAACAGGTTCACCCAGGTCAGAAGTTCTGTCCTGGATCTCAGGGTTGTTACCATAGTGCTTCAGTTCAGCAGACCATAGCCCTATAAGAAGTGCCTTAGGCGTTTCTCTCAATACAGCGTACTGTTCACACGTGCGAGAAATCAAGGGCTATAGTCGAAGGGACGCCATTCCGCAATCGACTGCATGCCTTTAAGTGTTTTGCCAAAAACACAGTCACATGCCCTTGAGCGGTGTCGGACTATGGCTCTCACCACTCGGCTATACAGTCATAATGCTTAAAAAAGATTTATTGAATAGTTGTATTTTTGAGGATATTTACAGATCAAAATGAAAAAGAACCTGGTTCAATTGGATATTGAACCAGGTTCTTGGAACCAGATATTGGATATCTCAACCCCAAGTCCAAATCCAACTCCGCTTTTTAAATAGTTAAATCCAAATTCAATCCAAACCGGTTGCTAACATCAAATCCGATAGGATTTAAATCTAAATCCAAGTCCATGTTCATCTCTGCTACAAAGATCTGTCATCGTTGTTGGGTTCATTTAGTTTACCCTTTGATTCATCCTTTGGTTCATTTGGTTCAACCTTGCAAATTTTTATTTCGTCAATTTTTAAGCTCATGCGATATGTTTAAATTGAATAAAGCTGTCACAATATTGCTAGATGGGCAATTTATTCTCAATTTGAATAAATTTGAAATTTGTAGGAAACAAAAAATTGCGATTGCTGAAATTATGAGATTCCACAAAGAAAGAGCGGAGGCCTAGCGTGGAGACCTTCCAAACGTGGACTTGAAAACGTGATTACTTTTTTTTAGACAATTTTACACATTTTACGATGAAAATGTTCTGGTGAAATGTAATTGCAATCGGGAAATTTACGAAGTAAGTTTGAGGTAATTTGGCGGTGTCTGGCAGCCCTGATCTGCAGCAAGGCAGGTATAATCAGATCAAAAAGAGTTGGTCTTTCTTTTAATATAAAAACTCGTTTTGTAAATATAGTCAGTATGGTGCATGATAAATTATAGTAGTGTTTACATAGCTAGATAAACAGTCTTTGCCCACAGTATACTCATTTGACTCGCCTATCAAATCTTAGACATTCGATTCAAAAAGTTTCAACGGATCGGATCATCCAAATGTCACAACATCTCTCATATAGCCAACGTTTCTATCATAATCAAACATCATAAAAAAAAGGTGAACATGCATCAATAAAACACGATCAAGTGTGCTTCTAATTATGTACGTTTATGATAGTGGATATGAAATAAACTTTTTTTTTACTTTTTGATAAAACCTCCCAATGTTGTACAAGCCTTCTTTGAACACTTGGTATAAGTTTCCATTGCAAACGTACCCGTCGCCTGTGAAACAAATGTTTGCATAACACACAAATCTGATCACACAAAGGACGACCAGTCCCCTAAGAAAGATAACACGATTCCATTTCCTGGTATACCAGACCATTCACAACTTGAACGGAGTACCATTCATTCGCTAAGCATTTTCTTGATAACATAACTGGTAACAGATCAGTCTATCCTGGGTGAGGATGTGCTTATGGATTCATTCTTTATGCGATATCTGACACTGTTGTTTATAGAGTAGGAGGCGTGATGCCTATCTACTATCCGTACCACTTACTCGACTGCTATACATACGGATCTGGCAATTCTTTATTTCTTGACTATTGATATTGAGTTTAACAACTGGGATAGAAATCTAAATTTAGTAGGATACTACGGGTGGTCAGTTGGTACAGTTACGTATTCTCACAAACTAATATCGCACACGTCTAGTGCTGGCCGTCCAGGCATCTGGTATTAATGAAATGAAATATTAAAATATTGAAGTCTAGCATAAAGAACGTGGCTTTTCTTTAGACAATTTTGCGATGCGGCAGAAGCGATGTAAAAGTAGAACAACGTAAAAACGGCAACAATTACAATTCAAGAAAAGGCAATTGAATTGCCGGAACAGACAATTTTTTTGTATTTTTTTTTTTCAACATAAACTCACATGTAGTTTGTATTCGTATCATTAGAACCCATGTCGCTTTATTCCAAAAAAAATTTCCATAGTTTAACTATTTATCTGTTAAATTAATCGACAAAAAAAAGTTTGTTAAGTTGACATATACACGACGTACGTGTTGGAAACAATTTTTTGACACACAGCTCTAAATCCGCTTCAGGTGGACAAAACAAAAATCATCCTAATTTCTCACCGACGTATTCAGGCTTGCACGTGCAGTTGACCCTCGGTGGGATGGCGTCTCGAACATCAACGCACGCGGCGTTCATCGAACATTCTCCATTATTGAGGGAGCACTTTGCCGGTCTGGATGCTCCAAAGTTATACTCGCAGGTTTTCTTTCCATCTCCATGGTAACCTGGAGGACACTCACACTTTGTGATGTTAGGACCTCCGTACACGCAGCGAGCGAGCTCGTGACACTGTGCCGAGAAGTGTAGATCTTGGCATGGGTCGTATCCAACACACACGTATCCGTCACCTGAATATCAAAATACATCGAAAGTTAATCAGGCTGAAAGATTACATTGGAAGAAACTTTCACAGTTTTGTCTTAAAAAAGTTATTTTGGTTAAATATAAAAAATCATTTTTTTGCATTTAAAAAACATTATAAAATTCCTAATGGCAGAAAATTAGAAATTGTTAGAGTATAATTTATTGTTGTAGACTCATATATGGTTTTGTGAAGCTTTTTGTTGATTATGAGCACCAACTACGTGAACCTATGTATTTTCATTGTCCATGAATGTAAGTTTGTTTTTCTTTGATTTTTGTTTCTTGTGTTGATAATGTAGCATTTGACAAACTGTTCCTGATCAGCTTGGTTGGGGGTGGCTGCTTGACCGTCATGGTCACTTCGAACTTGCACGAGACCTCTACCTCATCCGACTGTCAGAGCCGACCGGCCGCTCTCTGGGAACAAAGGAACTATTAGCTCTCGCGCCGTGCGGGAGGATAGGACCCCGCTGTTCAATTAATCGCGTTTAGCGTTTAGCACCTTTTTCACTTCAGCATTGCCGTACCGTTGTAACATTGTGTCTTGTGTACCGTTTACACATCTTCCTTAAAAGTCAAATGGCTCGCTCCGTTTGCCTTCTTACGAAGTGTCTGTGGCTCTTGTAGGTTTTCTGTATTTTTGAGTTTGTTTAACGTCTTCTTCGTTCTTTTATAGGCCGTTTTCCATGTTTGTTGCCGTTATAGAACTTATAATGCTATCAAGCAATCAATCAAATTCTTGCCACCAGAACATCGGTATCCATACGTAGTTTTGCGTCCCGTTTGCGTTGCACATCTACTACAGGGTCATCAACAATTAACGTTAAAACTTCAAACAACTGTTGTATTTAACAAATGGTAGACAATTTTTGAGTAATAAACATTTAATATTATTTTCGAATAAATAAATATTTAAGAAAAACAAGTTTTCCTCAATGTGTCCGCCATTTGCGTCGATCACAAGTTGGAGACGCTTCGAAAAGATCCTGCAAGAGTCACGAATAACTTTTTGAGGTATTTTGGATCATTCTTTTTTCAGATTAGCCTTCAGCGCTTTGGTGGTGTTTACTGTTTAGTCGAAACCTTGCTCTCCAGGTAAGACCAGATGCCAAAGTCTGGGGGGTTCAGGTCTGGGATGAAGGAGGCCATTCTTCCTTGGAAATGTAGAACGGCACATTAAATCAAAATAAAAATTAATTTGCAATCCTGCAAATGTTTGGAAAAAAATCTAGGAAGTCTTCTCATAATCTGTCACAAAGTGATTGTGTTTATTATATCTCTTGCAATATTTTTTACGATAAACTTTGGAGAATCCTTATAATCATTTTATCTTAGAAACTACAGTAGAAGTAAATTGTTTTTGTTTCTGACCAGAAACACAATCGACAAGCCCAGCCTCATGGGCGAAACACGTGTCTATCGCTGTCTATTCGATGCTACAATCGGCTGCCCAGAAACTTATCGTTTATTGGAGGTCTTAATGGCTAGCGTGGAAGCTACACCGTTATGGTTAGCGAAGCGTTACTGCTGCTCGCTGTTCTAGCGAGTGATCAGCCTTGTGCTGATGGCCGGGAAGAACACCCCTTCTTCACAACTTATTCAATATGCGTTGCTTTATTGTGGCATCGCTTTGTCACTTTGTGCAAATTTTTTTGCGTTTCAAACAATAACGACCCAGTCAACAATTCAGTCCTTTTGCATTGATTCAACATTTGTAAACGTTGAAGCAATGCGAAAAGACTGATTTGTTGATTGTTGGTTTATTTCACTTTTTCTTTATTTACGCATGTTCCTCACTTTGCTGTTGCATTGTTTCGACAATGGCGGACTGAAAACATCAAATTGATTAACACAATCTTCCATCCGTGACGTTCGAACTTCGCTTTGTGGATGTAAATGTTGTATTTTAGTCGATGTAATACATGAGTCATGTTTATAAACACCCGTAAGTCAAATGACTTAAGATGTAGCCTGCATGATATTTGTGATGCGACTTGTAAATCAATAATTCTAAAAGCAACTAATTTGAAATTTCAAATAATTTCAACAGTTTATTCAATTGCCTCTCTATCAAAAATACCCATACTCCAAACTCAATTATAGACTTACATGTACATAAACGAAGTTGTAAACAACTTTTCAAATAAGGTGTTACTTACGAGAATCTTGGTTCCATAAAACCAGAAGCTAGCCCATGGGTTTTGAAAAGCATTAGATTAGGACAAAAATATAAAACAACAAATGCATTTTTTTTCTCCAAATTTGTGAAAAAAGTATTAGTCTGGTTGTAACTGTTTTAAAAGGAATGAGCACAATAAGATTTGCTCTCAAGTCGTTAATCTTTATCAATGCAATGAGTGGGCACACACATTTCGTGAGGTTGATCGAGCTCTTTGTTCTTCAGAACTTTGCATGAAATCAGATTAGCACGTTAATTAAACGGCGGCAAGATAAAGCAAAATTGTCGTTGTTGGGTACCTTTGCAACAATCGAAATATCAAGTTTAGCATATTAAATGTTAGAATATTGACTTTTCAAACTTATAGACAAATGATTTTTCTACACACCAATGCAACTTTTGTTGAAGTAGCATCAGTGGATCACACGTAACAGCTGATAGAACTTGATCTAAAAAGGGCCCTCCTTGACCAGTTAACTTGCCAAAATGGTTGAAAAGCAAAGGGCTAAGTTCATGTGTGCTAGTTGAATGTAAGCTATCAAATTAACACCAATCAACTTTAGGTACAGGCATCTTCGCAAGTAAACTGGTATTTTTCGTCGCATTATTGCTTGTTGGGATGCTGGGGAACCTCCATGCCGTAGCACAATCTGTTTTTGTTCAATTTCCTTTTGAGTTTATTGGTTTAGCTTCTTGTCTTGACTATTGCGGAGAAGTCTCCGGCTGGACTATTGTTATTGTTATGCAAACAATGTCTTTTTTTCTCACATTGCGCCTTCCAGACAAAGCAAAGAGTGTGAGGCCATTCCACTGCAAAACGATTATAGTTATATTGGTTTGGTTGGTTGGTTTTGAATCTTTATCCTCGGACTGACAAAGCCTTGATAGGTTATTCCTGGTAGTTTCGCATACTTGTAGAGGCTCTTGACGCAGGGCCGGTTACCAAGATTGGCAGAGTGAAGTTTTCCGATTGTTGAAGTGTTTTTGCCTGGGTATTATTCCATTCACTAGGTGCCGCTGAATGGAGAGGAGTCCTGAAATGCGTTGCTCAAGCGCACACCCCGAGAGTCGAACCAGTGCCGTGTGATCTTGAGCCGGGCGCATAACCGCTGAGCTATCGGTGAGAGCGACTTGTTGACACTGAGCTGGTAAACTTCAATCATTTGAAAAATTGATCATCAACAAAAAACGTTGGATACAAGAGTAAGGATTATAGCAAGTAATTTGTTTCGAGTGCGATGTGCAATCATATATCACTTGTAACACAAAGAATGATACTTGCCTGCGTATGGAAAGTTGCATTGACATGTAACGGAGTGGTTGAGAGAATTGCAGGTTGCATGGACGGAGCACGGATTCTCTGCGCATAAGTCCAAGACCTCGCACATGTATGTACCTTCACCGGCGTAACCATACTCACACACGCACTGGCCGTTGTCGAGACATATCGCATGTTCTGTGCAGCTTGAATTGCACAATGAGGGGTGAGCGATTTTCTAAAAAACGAACACCAAAGTTTTTTCCACACTTTCGGGTTCCTGTGACGTTCCGCCATGTATTGTCAAATGTTCGCTACCTGCCCAGAATCACAACTAGCAGTACAAAGGATGATGCTAACCAAATAATGGTTCCAATCCCTGTTTATTGTTGTGCAAGCAATACAGCATTAGCTCTTTGTGTAGGAAACTCAGAAGATTGACTTACTTGGAGCCAACACATTCACATTATAGTCTTCGGTGATGCAGTCTACCATAGTGATTTACTAAACAGTCAAAAGTATCCATAAGTATGCTAAACTGCTTGAATTAGGTTTTAGAAGAGGCATTTCAAACCTGAGAATGAAAATCCTCACAGATAAGGCGTTTAAGTCTAGTGTACTTTAACTGCACTGATGAGACCTTAAGGTCGAAACAGTGACGTCCTGTCTGCAGTAATGAAAATCAATCTATATTTCGCCTGAAACATTTCGCTTTATGGCAATTTGTTGTGATTGCAAAAGTTTAGTAGCACTGACTCCAGCCTGACGCTAGGTGGGGAGAAAGACTTTTATGGAGGAGTCCATTTATTAGCTTCATCTAAAATCTTGCACCATATCACTTGTATGCTAAACACTACAATACAAGCCTTGTCAGCTCAGTGTTTACGCGCCGGACTCAAGATTAAGCGGCGCTGGTTCGGCTCTTGGATGTGCGCTTAAGCAACGCCATTCAGGACTGCTCTCCATTCAGCGGCATCAAATGGATGGAATAATTCCCCGGCAACAACAATGCAACAATCGGAAACTTCACTCTGTAATCTCGGGACAAATTGCCTTTGTGCTTTTTATTGCTTCATAACTAAAAATAACTAATTTGTCCGTGGTAAACCTATACTCTTAGTCAGCTTGCTTTTCATAATTATGCAAAACTAATAACATAATGTATTTACTCACTTATATATTTGCTTTTAGGTATATGGCGACTGTAAATGCACCGGGTAGCCTACTGGACGCAGTAAGAGAAAGAAAAGGAAAAAGAATGTCACCCCAAGTTCAGTTTTCATGATTGACCGATTGGTCAGCTGTGACGACTGAACTGAAATCTAATCGATGCGATGTTTCCATCTTAAACACATTTACTGTTTTCAATGTTTTTTGAAATTCGTTCTGTATTAAATGTTGTAATTGTTTAAGTTATTTTGGCAGCCGATTGTAGCATCGAATAGACAGCGATAGACACGTGTTT
The DNA here is from genome assembly GCF_918807975.1 of Aplidium turbinatum. Taxonomy (NCBI): domain Eukaryota; kingdom Metazoa; phylum Chordata; class Ascidiacea; order Aplousobranchia; family Polyclinidae; genus Aplidium; species Aplidium turbinatum. Next base: position 1,831,517 of record NC_137486.1, read on the forward strand.
CGCCCATGAGGCTGGGCTCATCAGTATCGATGTTGTAATTGTGTTGTGTTTTTACTGTAAAATTTAATATTAACAGCCAAAAAGTCAGTCAATTTGTAATACATAACTCGGCTATAAATTTTGTTTACTGCAACCTGTCTGTACATCCTGACGCCAGGCAAAAACTGTACCCTAATATTTTACAGTTAATCACACTAAATTGGCTAAAATAAATGGACATCATACGGTAAAATTTACGTAACAGAGTAGTCAATCTTACGGACAGAGTATTAGTAAAATTTACGGCATAGGTATTATAGGTAAGGAGATCTTGACGCCAGTCGATTTGCCAGTGAATTTTTCTAACAGTGTGGTGGGATTCGATCGATTCGCACCAAATCGCGCAAACCGCTTACTAAAAATAAAAAATTCTACATAACAGATTCCTGGAAAACTTTTTTGAGTGAACCTAATATACTTATCGTGCGCATGGTCATCGGTTGCCAGATGTGGCTAATTTAAGTAAAAGCAAACCGATTGCTAACTGGACTGAATCCCACCACTAGGCATGGCTTTATAGGCTAGTTACATCACTAGGGCAACCAATTTTTTGACCTAAAAACTTGAAATTTTGACTTTATAATTTACAAATTTTGACCTAATTTTGACCAATAACTTTCTTCGTTTGCAACTCAAACGTGAAATTTAGAAATCAAACCGTTAGGTAAGGACAGCTTCTTTTCTATTGAAATATGAGAAAAATGTGGAAGACTCAACGACTCCACAGCTAACGAACAGGTAATGGAAGTCACTCAAAAAACTGCAAAAGATAAATATGGAGTGTCTTTAAATATCCCGAAATTACTGAGGGTTCTGCACTATTATACTTCAACATCAAGTAATGTTTCATTATTATCGCCTTTGAAGTTTCTGTCTCTCACCAAAATTTTTCCTAAAATAGTGAAGCTTCTCTCTACTGATACAGAAGTTGCTTGGGAGTTCCTCAGCCTTCTATAAAAATGTGGTGAAATATCATCTCGTCCCATTTTCACAATGCACTTGATGCTATTCCTTAAGATTCTTGCTTGAATATATTTTCCAATTTGGCAGCCATCAACACCAAAGTTAAGAGACCTCATTTTCTGGTAAGCTTCTTGAATGGTGTAACGGCTGTTTTCCATCTTCTGAATTATATCAAACAGTGCACTGTACTGCTCCTCTATTTCTACAAGGTGAGTAGCTAAATTGGGAGCTTTTACAGCATCTTGAGCACGCCGCAGCAAGACACCACCAATCCACCATCATGGAAGCCTTCCACAATATTTCTTACTTTTGGTAGACTTCTTGAATAATAGAAAGCAGCTTTCAATCAAAGGCCCATTGAGTTACATTTGGCTTTGGAGTGTGGAGGTTGGCCAATAGAAGTTAAACTAGCTCTTCTTGACCTGTTTTTAATGGTCACTGCTTTAACCCTGGCAACCAACTCATCAACAGCAGGATAGCTGGCTAATATTCAATCGTCAGTAGTAGGCGAAATAAAATTATTACCTCAGAAATTGCAACAAATCGATTATTACGTCAGAAAAGCAACAGAAATTGCAACAAAAAATCAGTATCTGTGTAGATTTAATAAAATATCAATGGAGAGAAAAACTACGTTAAAAGAAAATTTTGACCTAACCATGAATTTTGATTTTTTTTACTTAATAACTTTGAAACCTCTCTTTGTGTCAGCCTGAAATTTAGTTCATGGACGTTTTATAAACTTTGAACAAGGCAGAAAAATTATGACTTTATTGACTTTTGGTTTCCCTATACATCACACATATCGAGATTGTAATGGAGTGAAGTGCAATAAACCTCGTGCTGCTGTAATTCTTGGTGCATCAATATCTGAGCAAAACCACTATTTCAAATATCTTTCTGCAACAATGACATGACCACAGCTAGTTGACATGAAACTACCCACCTGATCGCAGGCCTGTCCAGTCCATCCCTCGTCGCAGAAACAATAGCCGCTTCCAGTCATCCCATCAAAACAATGTCCATGTGTTGAACAAGCGCACGACTGACAGCTCCTTCCGTATCTGCAAATCACAAACTAGTGTAATTGGAGTGGTATCTTGTGGAAGATGGCATCTCACAATAAATAAATCACATCTCTCCTGATGATAGGAAAATCCACTGGTGCAAAACAAGCACGAGATTTGTCAAATGAAAAATAAATGAGTTTAAACATCATCCTCAACAGTTTATTGGACTGTATTGTCACCACTTTTTAGAGTATTTACGTAACTTTTATAGGAACAGTATTTAGTTTGAAATTTATCATTGGACGAGTGCTGGTCACGTTTCCAAGCAAAAACTTTTTAAACTAAAAACTCAACAAATATTACATTCAATGTTTTCAAACACATTCTGTACATTTCAAAATTGAAATTTAATTTAATTACTTTTTTTGAAGCAGATGCCCCCAGTGTTCTTGCAAGTATTTCTGCCGATCATAAAATTGTTGTAGGCACAATATCATGTCACCTGGTTACATCTCGTACAAATTTTGATATGTTCACATACCACGCAGTGGAATTGAACCAACCTTTGCTGTTGGCAGCGTTCGCAAGCGAACCCTCGATGGCCTGGGTCGCAAGTGCACACTCCTTTCCCATCTATTCCTTCGTCACATTCACCAAAGCCACCGCAAACCTCTCCCGGCAAGCCTGCAGTAAATAGTCTAATACTAACGTGCACCAAGTGGGCTTTTTTGGGAAAGGTCACGTTGAAAAAACTCAGGTTTAAAAAAATTTAGGTAATTTTGATCCAAGTTCTTTTTTCCAGTTTAAGAATAGGCTACCATTTTTATGGAACGTTAGGCTAGTTGTCAGAAAGAAGACAGTCAAAATCTTATATCTTATGTCAAAAACAACAGTCAAAAACAAACAGAGAAAAATATAACAAAATTCATCAATCTATTCAAGAAAAGTGCAAATCAGAAAAGATTATCAGAAAGCTTTCGATAAAGTACGCCATTTCCAGCTTCTTTCATCACTAAAACGAATTGGGATTGATGATAGATTTCCTTATGATACACAATCTATATTACAAGCAGCAAGCCGCTGTCATGCTTCCCCATGGAATCACTGAATGGATGGAGATATCAAGAGGTGTTCGACAGGGCTGTGTCATGAGCCCAGATCTCTTCAATTTGTGCAGTGAACTCATCCTTAGAGAACTGGAAGATATTGATGAAGGAATTAAAATATACGGAAAACTTATAAATAACATTCGATATGCAGATGATACAGTCTTGCTTGCAACGTCACAATGTGGTTTGCAGATTTTACTAGACACAGTTCAAACATCTAGTGAAAAATATGGACTAGAAATAAAAATTAACATAACCAAAACTCTGGCATTCTCGAAACGTCTTCCTGAACCAACAATTTGGTATACTGTACTGCAATGATAACAAAATTGAACAGGTTCAAAAGTTCAATTATTTGGGCTCAATACTGAGCCCAAGCACCCGATGTGAAGAAGAAATTAGTCGACGCATTGCGTTATCAAAGTCAAGTTTCAACACCATGACAAAAATCTTTAAAGATCGAAAGCTCTCCAAAACTTTAAAATTCATTTGTTAAAATGCTTTGTTTAGCCAATTTTGATGTACGGATGTGACACCTGGACGCTAACGGCAAAAACCCGAAAAAAGCTTGAAGCTGCAGAAATGTGGTTTTACCGAAGAATTCTTAATATTCCATGGACAGCTTTTCAAACAGCAGAGCAGTTCTCCAACAGATGGGCCGGGAGCAGCAGAAAATGAGATCTTTATAAATGCGGCAGCTGAAGTTCTTGGGTCACATCATGTCAACGGTGAAGAGGAGCTCAAAGATTCACATTTTTGCACAATTTTCAACCACATACCAAGAACCCTACTAAAAGTTGGCAAGACGTACGAGATCGATCAAGCTGGAACATCATTGTACATCGAGGGCTGTAGCTATGATACCTACAGAGAGATAGGATAGTTGTAAACTGGAGATGAAATGAGGGGGTGACCTAATAAATACCAATGCTGCCAATAGACGTTAGGTTTTTTCAACAAATTACTAGAAATTATTAAACCTTGTTGTAACCATGATTTGGCTTTTATTAAACTTAAAACTCGAATCTGCAAAATAAATAGCTACACCACGAAACAATTCAAACTTAACACCAAACCAGCTGAATCAAAATCTTCGCTATAACCTGCACAAACTGAAACTGCAAACAGAAATGTAGTTTGGCCGAGTGGTTAGCGCGTTGGGCTCGCAGTTGAGGGCCTGCATGTTCGACTCCAGCCACTCGCAGTTGCTGTTGTTTCTATGGGCAAGAAACTTTACGATAATTGCCTCTACCCAGTAATCGATTTCGAGTAATGGGTAGTACCAAATTTAAGTCATGAATAGAGTAGACAACCGGAAACAGACATTGCAGTCGGCTGCAGCGTGGGTCAGGTGTACGTCGGAAGGCGGAAGGCGGAAGGCGTACACCGATGCATAGCGCTCAAGTCCGCTTTCCCGCAATGCAGGATAAAGATATGAAAACAAAAAAAAACAAAAACCAACAGTGAATAATGGAATCGACACGTCGGCTGTAAGCGCTGGCTTTAGGCGTCAGAGCACTTGTTCAATTAGACTTGGACAACTAGATAATTCTAGTTGTTTAATTCGATAAATTAGAGCGAAATGTCTGTAATTCTAATCTAATTCGGTAAAAACTTGTTTGCTCTAATTGTACTTCTTATCCAATCTCCAGTTTAGCTAAAAAAATTAGTTTGTCCAACAGTATTTTTTCGCAAATGGAAGGATACTGCGCTCTTATCAACGTTATACAAAGAAAGTGCAATAAAACGATCAAGATCAATGTGTCATTCCACTCCTTGAGCAGCAAAGTCATGAAAAATTCGATTAATTCATCATTCATTGACGTTATAATGTAGGCTATATTATGGCGTAAGTGGTTTTGGCGCTGTGATGGTGGAATGACACTTTGATCCCGAGTTACCACATTGGCGTGTTTATCCAACTAAACAAAGATATGTGACAACTGCGTCCAACTAATTCTAATCTAGTTTAAATTCTACTCTAATTTGTGAAAACTTGGGTAGCTCTAATTCTAATCCTAGTCTAATTTTTAAAAGCTTAAATTACTCTAATTATAATTTTAATCTAATTTCGAAAGACTAAAAAAATTCTAGTTGTCCAAGTCTGTGTTCAATTACATATCAAGTCTTAATGGCCACAAATGAAAAGCGTATTAAATATATTTTTTCAAAAGTTTTAAGAAATAATCTTCTGGTGATGTTGATCAAGGAAACTACGTTATTGTAATTGTGTAAATTAAGTGATTGCATAAAGTATTTTATTGATGAAAGTAATGACATTTTTACCTGGGTCTGCTACTATTCGGTGAGTCCGATTCGGTTAGTCCGATTCGGTGAGTTCCTAACCCCTAACCCTTAACCTTAACTCCTAACCCCTAACCCTAAAACGGCAATGATAATTAGGCTATGGTACCCGATAATTAAAAAAAAAAATTCAAAAAATCCCCCGTTAAGGGATCGGACTCACCGAATTGGACTCACCGAATCGGACTCACCGAATCGGACTCACCGAAACGGGCCATTCCGTTTTTACCTGGACAAGGATGGCAATCTCTTCCAAAGTAGCCTGGGCAACACTTTTCCGTCACGTTGTAAACCGAACAAAGAGGCGCGCATCCGGAGAGAGGTTGTGCACGGACCAAACTTCCGGTCGGCTATAATGAAAGATTATTAGGAACACACGCCTTTCGTGATGATGGGTGTGGGTTCAATGTTTCTAATCGCTTTGTAATATAAACATATTGCTCGTTTAGTAGTTATATTTCACAAGACTAATCAATACAAACAGGGTAGCAGTTTCATTCTCAAGCAAGTGAGTTGCCTTGACAATGCCTCAAACGAGAGCACTTTTGATAACCCACCAAGCGGAAGCAACACTTTTTACAACGTTGAAGTCTTTGAAATTTTGTTTCTATTGATGATATTTCAGTTATCTTTTGTAACAGAGCTTACTGAGTTGACTCTAACATCACAGGAAGCAGTCCTTTGTCCAACGCGCACCATTCCCGTTGGGCAATTCATTGCTTGATTGAAGCACAATGAGCAGGTGCCCTCCACAGTTGTGTTCGTCACAACATCACATCTCCCCCCGACAGATGGCGGGTTCAGCACCTACATTTAACAGATTCTCGAGTCAGTCCAGGGACAATAAAAACCTTCCAAACTCTCTTTGGACAAACTGGTGAACATGATAGGCCACCATTTTGGCCGACGAGAATAGACGGCCTCAGCATCGTGCACAAGCTTTTATTACTTCAATTGTTTGTGATGAAAAACAATAGTAGTTGGTTGGAAAATTAAGTACCGTAACAAGAATTGATGTATCAGGCATTTGAGTGTTGCATATGGATATGAGTCGTTTTTTGGCACATGTATGTTTTTTGAAAAAGGACAATAATTGTTTTTTGCTAAAATAATAATTTGTCTAGAATTTAAATGCTGAAACAAAATTTGCATTGTTGCTTCTCTGAAATAGCTGTTTTGAAATAATTAATACAACGAAATAAGTTAATCTGTATTAGTCGACTAGACTGCGGACTCCCTAATTAAGGTTTAAAGAACATTAAAAGAATTTACTCATCACAATATCGGTACTGTATAATGCAATGAAAGAAATGTGTAACAGAAATAAATGAAAGAAATAAGCGAACTAATACAGGCTAGTAAAAGAAATTAAGACAAACAACAAAGAAAGTTGAGTTTTAACATGGTCACCACTCCCGGCCTCTTTTAACAGATTTTCACTGGAGGAGAAAAACTACCAGTGATTGTCATAGCTGCTGGGGCTTTCGCTCCCCAGACCCACCAATTCGTTGCTGACTTCTCTGATGTATAAATCACATGGCAATGCGTGTTATTTCATTTTTTCCAACTTTTTGTATGATAGCATCAACGTTCATTTGAAATCCACGATGAAAATATTATTTGAGATTCGTTAAGGCCTGTAGGTCCATGAAATAGGCCTATATCGTCAGCGTATTGATATGGTAGAGCCAATATGGAGATATCCTAACAAGGTGGTCATCCGATAGAGGTGTCCTAAAGGTCACCTGATACAGGTGTGAGGTATCCTAAACAGGTGGTCACCTGGTGGAGGTGTCCTAACAGGTAGTCATCTGGTGGAGGTGTCCTAACAAGGTGGTCATCTGATAGAGGTGTCCTAACAAAGTGGTCACCTGATAGAGGTGTCCTCAAAAGGTGGTCACCTGATTGAGGTGTCCTAGCAAGATGGTCATCTGATAGAGGTGTCCTAACAAGGTGGTCACCTGACACAAGTGTCCTAACAAGGTGGTCATCCGATAGAGGTGTCCTAACAAGGTGGTCATCTGATAGAGGTGTCTTAACAAGGTGGTCACCTGGTAGAGGTGTCCTCAAAAGGTGGTCACCTGATTGAGATGTCTTAACAAGGTGGTCACCTGATAGAGGTGTCCTAACAAGGTGGTCATCTGATACGAGTGTCCTAACAAGGTGGTCATCTGATAGAAGTGTCCTAATAAGGTGGTTATCTGATACAAGTGTCCTAAAGAGGTGGTCACCTGATGGTGGTGTCCTAACGAGGTGGTTACCTGATGGAGGTGTCCTCACAAGGTGGTCACCTGATAGAGGTGTCCTAAAGAGGTGGTCACCTGATAAAGGTGTCCTCAAAAGGTGGTCACCTGATTGAAGTGTCCTAACAAGGTGGTCATCTGATACAAGTGTCCTAACAAGGCTGTCACCTGATAGAAGTGTCCTCAAAAGGTGGTCACCTGATTGAGGTGTCCTAATAAGGCGGTCATCTAATAGAGGTGTCCTAAGGAGGTGGTCACCTGATAGAGGTGTCCTAACGAGGTGGTCATCTGAAACAAGTGTCCTAACAAGGTGGTCATCTGATCGAAGTGTCCTAACAAGGTGGTCATCTGATGAAGGTGTCCTAAAGAGGTGGTTATCTGATACAAGTGTCTTAACAAGGTGGTCATCTGATACAAGTGTCTTAACAAGGTGGTCACCTGATGGTGGTGTCCTAACGAGGTGGTCACCTGATAGAGGTGTCCTAACAAGGTGGTCATCTGATAGAGGTGTCCTAACAAGGTGGTCATCTGATACAAGTGTCCTAACAAGGTGGTCATCTGATAGAAGTGTCCTAACAAGGTAGTCAGCTGATGGAGGTGTCCTAACAAGGTGGTCATCTGATAGAGGTGTCCTAACAAGGTGGTCATCTGATACAAGTGTCCTAACAAGGTGGTCATCTGGTAGAAGTGTCCTAACACGGTGGTCATCTGATGGAGGTGTCCTAACAAGGTGGTCATCTGATAGAGGTGTCCTAACACGGTGGTCATCTGATAGAAGTGTCCTAACACGGTGGTCATCTGATGGAGGTGTCCTAACAAGGTGGTCATCTGATAGAGGTGTCCTAACAAGGTGGTCACCATTTATTCAACTTTCTGGTTACTACATATCGAGGTTGCTAAGTTTTCTTGCAACTAATACAAAACAAGAGATTTTTTACCTATGTTACTTCTAATTTTGCAAGTTTAGACTTGATATAAATCTAGAATTGATGGTTAGTTTATATTGTAAAGTACATTCCAGTTTCATGATTTGATTTTGAAATGATTTTGATTTTTTTTAAACACCAAAGTTGATGCAATGCCATGAAGTCAGTGTTAAAAAAAGAAAAATATAGCGTGCTCTGCTGAAATCAGTGCAGTTTTCCTGCATAGATTTGATGCAGATGATGTCATCACACCTACCGCATCTATTATGAAAATTGAAGTTGGTACTAATTGTTGCATCATAAGTACAGTCTCAATCCAATAAAATGCTGACATAGAAGCTTTTTGATTGATCATCATTTGACCAACCACTGTTGATGAACATTCGACAATGAGGCTGTAAAAATGGTAACGTTTAATTTTATAACTCATCAAAAGCAATTGTTAATTTGTATTAAAAGACCTTTTCAAATTAAAGTTTTGATGTAACTCTTTATGTAAGACAAAATAGGCCTACCGCAACCGGTTCAATTAGTCGGTAGTTGGACATCTCGAAATTATATAAAAACTTGTAACAATTTAAACGATTTCAAAACTCGATTGAAAACATTAATTTTACTGAATGTTATAACTGAATGCATTATTTTGTCACCATCGCTATGTACAACGCTAGGAAGCATAGTTTGCACTGTGGACTGTGTGCGTACTTGTAATCTGTCGGTCGCTGTGGCAGATGAGTTTTTATGAATCGATCAGAAGTCACTGATTGTGACTCATGCACGTGATATTGTGAGCGTTCTTCTCGAAGCATTTTTGATAGAAAGTAAATTAAGTGAAAGTTTCGCCGTCGGCAGCGTGGCCTAGTGGTTTGAGGGTGTGAACTAGAGAAGTAGTCATTTCCATGATGTGGGTTCGAATCTCAACCCCGCTATTTCTGTTTTTTTTCTGTAATTACCAAACCAAGTTCAAAGCAAGAATCAACTCTCTGCCTAAATGTTAGAAGGTTCACAATGCTGCAGTCAGCTGGTTCATAGGGAAAATTGTCTTGTATTTAAAGTGTCTACTGTTCAAAACACCCATCTGCTGCAGCGACGCACATATTAAAAATAGGCGGACAGTATGCTATTATGTTTATGAACAAATTGTTAACTTTTTTTTAATATGTTCTCTAATCTACATAAAAAGTAAAGATGGTGAAGTTTTGTGGCAGAAAGATACGGTAAAAAAAAGATGAAAAGAATATTGCGAAGAATTACACAAAGGAAAAAATTCTATCGATAATGTACAAACAAATCCAATTACACAATGCAAAGATGAAAATGATACAGAGCCACGACCACTGCTGAGTGAAGTAGAAAATGCTTTAAACACTATTAAAAACAAAAAAAGTCCCGGATCTGATGATATAGCCTACCCATCGAACTATTGAAAAATATTGGAGAAAATGCAGTGAGAACAATTTATAAACTTTGTATCAGAATATGGGAGACCAACATTTGGCCAGATGATTGGATAAAGTCAATATTTGTCCCATTACCAAACAAAGGCGATATAACGGAGTGCAGCAACAACCGTACAATTGCCTTATATAGTCATGCCAGCAAGGCAATGTTAACAACAATTAAAAAAAAGACTAGAAAACAAAATTGAACACGAATTAGCTCCTGAACAGGCTGGTTTTAGACCACGCAAAGGAACAAAAGACGCAATATTCAATCTTAAAATGCTGATAGAGAAATGAAGAGAACGCAACTTTTCAACTCATCTATATGTTTTCTAGACTATCGAAAGGCTTTTGGTTCACTAAAGCACCAACAATTGTGGACAATTCTGAAAGGTTATGGCCAGTGTTGTACGTTGACGGCGTCAACGTTTTGTTGACGCTGAGGCTAGCGCCGTCAGTTTATTGTTTAGTTGACGCAAGTGATAGCGCCGTCAACCGATTTTAAGCGTCATGGGCTATGCGTCAATTCTCGTTTTCATGGAAAATCTTGTTTCACAATAAGAGTTTCACAATGTATTTTGGAAAACACGACTCATCCGAATTAGCGGCCTTCGCGTTGGTTGGAATGGCTCCCTGGAATACGGTACTACGACAGTTTATCGAACGACTATTGATCGAACGTCAGTTAATCGAACGACGGTTAATCGAAACGACTGTTTATCGAAACGACTGTTCACCGAACGACAATTTATCGAACGACAATTAATCGAAACCCTAACCTTAACCCCAACCCCTAACACCTAACCCAACCCCTAACCCAACCCCTAACCCAACCCCTAACCCAACCCCTAACCTTAACCCTAACCCTAACCCCTAACCCCTAACACCTAACTCCTAACACCTAACACCTAACCCCTAACACCTAACCCCCAACCACTAACCCCTAACCCCTAACCTTAACCTTAACCCTAACCCCTAACCCTCAACCCCTGAGTATTCCATTGCATATGTGCTTCGTCGTTCAATAAACTATCGTTTCGATAAACCGTCGGTTCGATGGACTGTCGTTCGATAAATTGTCTTTCGATAAATTGTCGCGTCACGCTGGAATACAAGCGGAAGAAATTTGCCACATTGTGATCACTGATATTGTGAGCAGTATCGAGAACGAGAGATCAGAGAGAGAAAGCGAAAAATCAATGAATGTCATCGTAGTGGTTGAAGATACTTTATTTTAAGAGCTCTATGTCCCTGAAAACAGCGATGTTGGTGCAGTGGACCTCGATAAAAGATTTATATATGCTAAACCATCACAGCACGCTTGGAACAGTGATAACTTTCCGAGTAAACGTTTTCAAAACTTGTTTTTGAAATACAACACACCAATACCATCCAGCGGTGCTGTGGAACGCATATTTTCACTTGGAAAGGACATTATGTGTCCCAAACGCAGCATATTGTCAGATAAACATTTGGAAATGCTTGTGTTTCTACAAGGGAATAACTAACAAGTTAAGCAGCTAATTACAATACAGTCTCAAAACATAATATCTGCTCTTTATTTATAGCTATTGTTAGCCTAAACTTGGTAAGGCGAAATGCTTCCTTTTTGTGAGACCCTGGTTAAAATAGCGTTAGAAATTAGCGCTGACGCCGTCAATTTCTTTATGAGCTGACGCAGTACTTTACGCCGTGAAATTTTTAGGCAATTTGCGCTAACGCCGACGCCGTCAATTTATTTCATTGACGCGTACAACACTGGTTATGGTTTTCCTACACATCTGATCAATTTAATCCGAAGCCTGTATAGCCCACTGCTCAAAAAGCAGCAGTAGACTAAAAACTGAAATTGACCTCACGGGTAGTTTTCCATTGGAAAAGGTGTCAGACAGGGATGCATATTGTCACCATATCTTTTCAATCTATATACTGAACACATAGTGAGTAAGTTTTGGAGAATTTTGATCTCTCTGTGAAAGTTGGAGGAAAAATGGTAACCAACTTTCGATATGCTGACGACATAGTGTTGGTCGGTGGAAGTGTAACTGAACTGCAAGAACTTTTGAATAGGGTCAAGTCAAGAATTGAACAATATTGTTTGCAATTACATCCCACAAAAACAAAAGTGATGGCCATAAGCAAAAAAGATGAAATTTGTCCAAACTTATACATTGGTGATAATGTTGTTGAAAATGTAAGTAATTTCTGCTATCTTGGCAGTGTCATAACTGACACTTACGATGATAGCACGGAAATTAGAAGGCGAACTGCTATGGCAAAAACAGCTGTGACATCAGTTACAACGGTGTGGAAATAGAGGTCAATTGGTAAAAACACAAAATTAAGATTGCTGCAAACTCTCGTTTTCTCAATTGCCACATATGGATGTGAAATTTGGACATGCACAAAACGTGACATTAAAAAGTTAAAAAGCTTTGAAATATGGTGTTACAAAGACTATTACGCATCAGCTGGATGGAAAGAAAAACAAATGAATTTTGTTTCCCAACAAACAGATGATAAAAAGAGACTGATTAATAATATTAACCTCACAAAATTGAGATATTTCGGACACATAGCAAGAATCAATTCGTTGAAAAATTCAATGTTGTCTGGGGTGGTGCAACGCCAACGAACAAAAGAAAGACAAAAAGTGAAGTATTTTGACAATATCAAGCAAATTAAGGGAATAAAAAGCATGTCGAAAGCACTAATAAAAACCAAAGACAAAACAAAATGGAGGCAGATCATATGGGAGATCACAGCTGATCAAACATGATCAAAGATCGAAGAAGAATCTACCATATATTTCGACGCGATATTTATGCGCATTTCATGTGTTTTCAGAACATATTTGATTCTTGAAGGGAAGTTATTTGCTCAAGAAATTAATTCTAAACGAAAACAAGATTGATTAACTTTAGCCTACCTAGAACCATAGTCAAACTTACTAGCTCAACCTTAACAAGAGCACAACTAAGACTCGAAATTGGAAACTACACAAAACTGCGAGGAACAGATCACATAAAATGTTACAGATAAGTAAAATACAAAAAATTAAATGAATAAGGACACGCAGAGTAGAAAAAAGGAGCTGTAGGCAACGCAATTACCGCTTTACCGATAAATTGTTACGTTTTATATGAAGCAATTTTGGTAAAGAGGTCACTTTCTTCAACCACAGACATATACAACCAAGCAACCACACGGCATTTAACATAATCGATTAAAAATTGAACAAACTATAAGCTACAAACGTTTTCGGCCATACACACGTTAGCCCTTATCAAGTAACAAAAAACACCTACTTATCATATCTACAATGAAAATGAATAACTGATCTAAACACTGAATTGAAAAGCGAAATGCAAAATGAAACGGCAGAACAAAGGAGAAAGGCACATCACATGGCGTTTAAATTACACCAGGCAAAGACGCATCATATGACGTATCAAGAAAAGACGTTGAGTAAATAAGAAGCACCTGAGGCAAACAACTGTGTATTGAGGCGAGGATTGTATGATTTTATTAGCAAAGCCTCGTGGATTTTAGTGTCGAATTCGGTGAAACATTTACGCATAATTCTAAAGGACTCCAAGGATGGTTTGTTATTTGAACATGTTTGACAGTCGAATATGTGATCTTTAATCGAAATAGAATTAAATTTTATATGAAGAGTTTCCAAGATCTTTGTCTGGTAGCCTATTCAGACTCGCCTCAGAAATGATCTTGAAGAGATTGACTGTTAGATAAATTCAATCTCTAACAGCTTGATTTTGTTTTTTAGATGTAATTAAATTTTATCGTTATCATTTCTGAAAACGTATGACCTGTCAAAAACGTGCCAAGCAAATCCTTGTTAATGTACCGTAGTTCTTTTGTGCGAGTTTAAAAATAAATCTTTTAAATCCAGCTACGTCACTTGGCTTTGTATGGTCATTGTCCATTTGTTGGACTTCACGTGAGTAGAAGGTGTTAGGGCGTAGTTTCAGCAAGCCAAGCGCGCAGTTGACATGAGCGTAGTTGAGAGGAGCGTGGGAGGTGATTCATGTGTCACATTTTCAAAAAATATTTTAGAATATTTTTTAAATACTCATTGTAAATACTCAAATTCTTTGTAAAAACCCTAGATGTTCTTTGGTGCTCCTATACCAAGTTCCGTAGCCTACGTTGTTTTCAAATACAGGTTTGTTCATAAATGTCGTGCGTTAAGGTCCAGGTAACCATATATTAGAGAACTCACCTTGATCCTTGCATGGTTATAAGCTCACGCGAAGTGAAGGCGTCGCTAGGCAACAGCATGCTCTGCCTCACCATGTGGTACCTGGGTAGTAATTTGTGTGGTTATTAGGATTGCACGTTTTAAGAAAGATATGTAAGTTGCAGCCTTGCACGGCAGCAGAGTGCCGTGGATTGTCTGCATAATTTAATGTGTCTGTGGCAAAACACTTAATGGCACACTTGACTTGAAGTGGACACGAAAATCACTTTCTTTGTCTTCCCGCCCACTTAGCTGCATTATCACCAACCGAACATTAGTCTGGGTGCAGTGAAACAAAGGTAGTCATAATTTGCATTTGTTCACTAAAATCTATCCCGGTGTGTGGACCAATGTAAGCCTGTTCTTCTTTTTTCATTTCAGCCTCTAGGGCGGATGATATATTTTTTATCTCCTTAGATCAGCGATGTGTATCGGACTACACCAGAAAGATTACAGGAGGATAATCTATTTTTGGTTTCATCATGCAACCATGCAAACGTCTTCCATTTTTTGGACGGTGGATGGTCGATCATTAGTGATAAGGTCTACGGTCAATCCTTCAGTGCCACAATCACATGAAGAGAATTATGCAATGTTCGGTCGGAGTACAGATAAGTGGAATAAACCGACGGAAAAGTTTTCAAAACCCTCACAATCAATAGGCCTCAAACAATAAAAACTGATGCTCAGCAAAATCAAAACTTCGATGGCAGCCTTTCATTCAAACGTGAGTTGACTGATTGATTGGAATGGCACTTTAACATGAAAATTTCTGGTAAGACAAATGAATCATTGGACTAATCAGAAGTTACAGGAACAGCGTTTCAACCAACCAGAAAGTTACACGTAAAACAGAACAAACGCACATACTTTTGATAGAAAGTAAAATCAGTGAACGTTCCGCCGTAGCCGGCGTGGTCTAGTGGGTTAAGGTTAGGGAATACACTTCGATAAGTGGGTTCGATTCCCACCATCTTTAGCCTCGGCTGAGAAAGCTTCTTTGAGAGCTTATTCCTGACAGTTTCACATAGCCTACTTGTAGAGGCTTTAAACCACTGACGCAGCCCCGGTTATCGAGTTTGACCAAGCGAAGGTTTCGGACTGTAGTTGAAAGTGTTGTCTGTGAGTTATTCCATTCATTAGGCCTAAGTGCCGCTGAATGGAAAACTGCCTTGATATGCGTCACTCAAGCGTGCATCCCGAGAGTCGAACTGGCGCTGCTTGATCTTGAAGGATCTTCGTTCGTGAAGTCAGGCGTTTAACCAACTGAACTATCGAGGCGGACACCAAGCCTCTGCCCTCTCACACAAGGAATACAAATCTTAGTTCAACACAGGATTCCCCTTGTGGGGTGTATGATGGACACAAGGAGAGTCATGAATATACAAGGGGTGAATAATACCTTCTTAGAAATCTTTACTAGGTTGCAATCAAGGAGAGTATTACCTGAGGTATTCTTGAGCCACTTTGCTGTCAGTGCGTAGTTGACGCTTTTTATAGCTGGAAAGTTTCTGATAGGCCTCATCAGTCGGTATAAAGAGTGTCCATGATTCATGTACTAAGTTGGTTAGCAGTGATAGGTCACCAGTAGAGTTGAGATACTGTGGTAAAACGGATTTAATACTCAAAAGATATTGTTGGAGATGTTTTTGCATCTTCACTTGCAGGGTTGATTTTATGTATTAGTCTCGCATAGCATAGACTTGCTGTTTAGAGGAAGCAAGTAATTTGTGTTGATTTATTTTGATCTTCCATTTGCTAGAGAAGTTATTGCGCATGCCAAGCTGATTAATTGTACAGGGTGCGGCAGAAAAACCTACCACATTTCAAACTAGAAAAAAAAGACAAAATTTATAAGCAATCAAAACATTTATTGTCTCATTTCAAAGTCAAAAGGTTACCATTTGATGTATTTCGCTCATTTCACTCAAAAGCCTCAATGCCGAGCTTGCGAGCTGAATGACTAAGAGATTGCAAAATTGACTCTTTTACAGCAAGGATGTTTGTTAGAATTCGAACACTTCGAGGCCTTCCAGGTGGCTTTCGCTTTGTGCTAAACCCGTAGCTCTGAATTTTTTTGACCCAGAGTCTTAAAATTAAATTTCTTAGCGTTCGAGTCACAGATTCTCCAATTCTAATGAAATCTTCCACACTAAATGCACAGTGTTCGCCAGTCCAGGTCATTTTACATACAGATACAAAATTTTAAAAATTTGAACAAAACATTATTTACTTATAAAAACTAAAACCTGAAACACAAATGGTAAGTCCTTTTCTGCAAAATTTCAATTCAACCTCCTGTCAGACTGCAACAGCTTTGGTACAATAACAATTTGAAATGTGGTAGGTTTTTCTGCCGCACCCTGTACTTGCTTTGCGATAGACACACGATCTTTCTGGATCCTTTTCTGCCTTTCTTCACAAGTTTTACACAGGTTTTTTGAAATATTACAGCTAGTTTTTGAAAATCAAAGTTTTCGCCAATGAGAAGAAGAATAAAACCATTTCAAAATGAACGTGATATAGTGTGGAGGCACAAATACAATCATTCGCTCTATAACTCAAGTATTGTCTTGAACCGGAAGGATTAAAAACAGGGATGTCCAATCTTTTTGGCCTAAGGGCCACATGCGGTGTACAAATGATTGCGCGGGCCACTTGAGTGTTTACCGCTAACTTATAATCTTAGACACTGCTGTTTTATAATTTCTAATTTAAAACCCTCACACCAACATTTTAATCTTAGAAATATGTATTATACTCTTTTACAATTATAAGATCAATAGACATGCCAAGATATAGGCCTACTGTAGTAAAGTCAACGAAATTTTTACTACAAGTCGACATTTTAATGTGAAGTTTGGTACTGTTTTTCTCTAACAAGTTTAGCAATACTTGGTCAGGTGGATTATGAAACAATTCGAAGCGAGTTTTCCACAAGACTGTCAGAAATTAGTGATCTCACAGGGGAATGGATATGGTTCATCCGTGAAAAAACCTGGTCGCACGAGTGAGTGCTGCCGAATAATGTCACGAAAACTGCCAATCAGTAAATCCTCTGACATTTTTGTTTGAAGACATATTTTTCATATCACTGCAGAGTGCAGAAGATATTTCACTGCCAAATGCGTTTTGCGCGAGTCTCTGATATCAGATATACCTCAATGAAGCAAAAAATCTTACTGACTGACTCTTCTTCTTTCGTGTTGTCGCTATATGTCAGGGCATCCGTTGGTTAGCCACAGCCTGGTGTCGTCATCGATGGAAACTAGACCTTTCATACCATGAGGTGGTCTGTATAGCCGGCAATCCTTGATAATGTGTGCTGCCGTTTGCATTTCACCACACTCACAAGCAGCATTCTCTGCCAAGCTCCAGCGCAACATGTCTGCACCATAGCGTCCAACACCAGTGAGCAAACGGTTACGCCTTGATGAGGCAAGTCTAGAAAGGCCATGTCCCAGCTGGTTCTCGGGCGGGGATCTGAATACTTGGCGAAGTGGGGATGTGCTGCTTGACCATAATTGTTCACACCATGCCGCGTGGCACCACTGTTTGCTAGGGCTTCCACCAGAGGCTGCCAGAAGATCTTGTGCAGCGCGTACAAATGGCTTTCTTGATTTTAACCGCTGCTTTGGTGGTTACTCTGGTGGTTACTCAAGAGGACTGACTCTTGAAGCACGAGTACAATTGTGTGGAAAGGATGTGGACGTAACAATGTGCATTGTGATGCAATAAAATTTAAACAGTTGCGCACCCCTGCACTAGAAACTATTCAGTATATCAAGGGTCTCAAACTCAAATTGCTTTGAAGGCCAAATGAACGCTTGTAAATTAACCCGAGGGCCACAATAAACCTGTTCGTGCTTCTGTTTGTTTTCGTTATACTTTTGCTGTTTTTGGAGGGGTTAAAGAATAAACAATTTTTTGTTTTTGGAGGGGTTAAACAATTTTTTTTTGTCGCTTCTCCCTTTTTCTTGACCTTTGCTATGTTGATGTGTATTGTTTTGATATGATGGTCAGAAATAAAAAAACAACTGAAGTGAACTGAACTGGGTTTTGTGGATAATGACACAATAAGTGACTATACAATGTGATTGTGATGCAACAATACGAGTTACTAGCATGGAATAAAATAATGCGAAAGTAGGCTAGTGCTAAAAGGTTGTGTGAAGTTTGATGGGCCTTTTTGACCACTTTTAGAGTGCATTTTATCTCTAAATTTATGGCAAAAATATGTACTGCAATTGTTAATTGTTTCAAAGTTTAAAAATGCATCGCAGCCGCACCAAAAGTTCCCACCGGTCGCATGCGAACCGCGGGACGCGTGTTTGATACTTTTGCAGTAGAGTAATAAACAAAGAAAGCCAAAAATAAATGCCAATTTCTCAGAATGTAGGTTCGCCATAAATTGCGGAGGCTTGGTGACATAATGGTTAGTGCGCCCGCCTCTGAATCGGTAGGCATGGGTACGATACCCTGTCGGGTCATACCAAAACTTTATAAAAATGGTACTGAATCTAATTCCTGCTTGGCACTGAGCAATGGAATGGATTCGGGTTATAATGTACTCAGTTACGCCTCTACAGTATACAACTGTATTGACACTGTCTGCTTAGTAAAGCGCTGAAGAGCAACGTATTCTCCGATGGATACAGCGCTATATAAAAACAAGCATTATTATTATTATAAGTAATTTCAAAAAATACCGCGCCGGCCAAGGGTTGGACACCTCTGATTAAAACGAAGATATTTCAAATGGAGACTTAATCTGCTGCCTGACACGGTTTCTTTAAACACAAGAATGCACAATAAAGATCTCAGCAAACAGATCAGTGACACTAGACCAAACATATCCGACTTTGACTAAACATTTCGAAAGAAAACACGTTGGCGTTGGGCATCGCTTCAGTCGCGACATTGAAAACAATCGAGATTGAACAACATTTGAATCCAAACCTGAAAGAATTGTTTGCTTCCATAAGCTTTAATTATGTCTTCGGTGCTTGTCAGTAAATCAGACATTATTCTCATCTCGGAAGGAACGCTCAAACTTCCGTTGATGAAGTAAATCATTCCGTTTGACGTCACTTTGCTTTCTTCCACACTATTCAATACCAAATTTGTTTAGTAATTGCAATAGATATGATGTCATGAACGAAACCAATTCAGTAAACTCATTATAGTGCAACGTTTGAAGGTCTCCTTACGTGCCACACTACCATGAGTGTTGACGATTAATCTTAATCATCAGTGATGAGTATTTTTTATTGAAAATGTATGGAGAATCAGCAGAACCCTATTTATGGCATATGTGTAACATGTACCATGTTTTTAACTAACAAATTTATATTTTAACATTTGACCGAAATTTATCATTATTGCAAAATGCATTTCAATGCTGCAAATTCAAAACCTAACGTTCTCACAGAACATAAGTCAAGCTTCCTGTTGACAAACGCCACTCACACAGAATCTAGCTCAACACATCTGTATTTCTAATGCGACATAACTATGAAACCGGTATAGCTTTTCCCTTGATTCTTACGATAGCCATTATTGATGAAAAGGCTCTACCGGTATATTATGAAGTAAGCGGGGAATTGAAAAAGACAGGCATTCGAAATTAGACTTGCAAGCGAACGGACTGAACTTTAGAATGAGAAGGTTAAATTCACGACTGGGGAATGTCGCTCTTCTGACACCGGTCGCAATAAATTATATTGATTAGAGATATTTTTCAATTCCCGAATAGCAAATTTGTAACTTTGATTTAATAAAAAATGATTAATTCTATTTAATTCGTTTGCTTTTTCGTAGGAAGTCATACCCCTAGACTAGACAGCCAGAAGCCTAAATTCTCCTTTTTATTTCCTTTTTATAAACAAAAATACGACAATTAGACAGCCAAACTCTACGCTGACAAGTTAAGATAGGCAAAACCCTACACTTAGGAGACTTAAGATAGTTAAAATCCCTACACTGGGGGCTCGTCCGGGAATGGGGAATGGTGCGTCATGGGGAAATCATGCGAAACCGCCTGGACACATAAGGTTGTTATCGTTCCCTCCATTTTTTTTTAGTATTATTAGGAGCTAACATGATTTGAGAAACTTTGTTTAGTTATTTTAGCAGCTGTTTTTCTTTTGTTTGGAATTGCAGTATATGCACAGTTATTTACCCTGAATAGTGAATATGGAACTTTGTGTGTAAAAGCTTGGTTGGCATTTGGCCATGTAATTTCTTTTGTTTCTTGATAAGGCAGAAGCGCTGCCACGTTCTGAAATCGATTAAACAGCACCATTCATCCCACGTCGTTCAAACGTTGATTAACCATTACAAAACATGCTAGAAGTTTTATGCCTACCGATTTTATCTCGGTATGTTCTATTGAACCATTGCTTTTTCCTGTTACATAATTCTATTAGCCGTAAGCTTAGCCTACGCCATGACACCGTCATATTACGTAGTATTCCCATTATCCTATGCTATTATTTACCGCTTTTACACATCGTACTTCAAGCTAAGCCATGTCTCATTGACATTGTTCATTCACTGATATATCGTATCAACACCTGTTTTTCACTGCATTTTAATTACAATTTTAGGTGCTCATCATTTCACCTTGCCTACGTTAATTAAGCTATTTGTTCTCAACGACTTTGCTCATTCACTGACACTGCATCCCTCCTGGACAAGAGGTAAAACTGTACCCAACTCATAGATCCTCCTGAGCATGAGGTGAAACTGCATCCTTCCTGGACAAGAGGTAAAACTGTACCCAACCCATAGATCCTCCTGAGCATGAGGTAAAACTGCATCCCTCCTGGACAAGAGGTAAAACTGTACCCAACTCATAGATCCTCCTGAGCATGAGGTGAAACTGCATCCCTCCTGGACAAGAGGTAAAACTGTACCCAACCCATTAGTTAAGCCACTGCTGCCTTGCCAAATAAGCCAAAATGGCTCCCAGGGAACTTAAGACATCGCCTTATCTCTTATGATAAACGACTGTTATCCTTGCAATCACGTTATCGACTACTTGTTAACTTATGTGTGCGTCCAATCTCCTCATCCCACGAAAGGAGAGGGGTCATGTGTCTTCCCCTAGCAATTGTTAGCCTACAATTGTCAAATTTCTTTGTAAAGTAGCTACATATCTTATAACCACACACCTATATATTCTTGCATCACGTATAACCGAGTTATTGTAATATTATTTATCTGTTATTTTGCCGTAAGGAGGGAAGTGTGTAACATGTACCATGTTTTTAACTAACAAATTTATATTTTAACATTTGACCGAAATTTATCATTATTGCAAAATGCATTTCAATGCTGCAAATTCAAAACCTAACGTTCTCACAGAACATAAGTCAAGCTTCCTGTTGACAAACGCCACTCACACAGAATCTAGCTCAACACATCTGTATTTCTAATGCGACATAACTATGAAACCGGTATAGCTTTTCCCTTGATTCTTACGATAGCCATTATTGATGAAAAGGCTCTACCGGTATATTATGAAGTAAGCGGGGAATTGAAAAAGACAGGCATTCGAAATTAGACTTGCAAGCGAACGGACTGAACTTTAGAATGAGAAGGTTAAATTCACGACTGGGGAATGTCGCTCTTCTGACACCGGTCGCAATAAATTATATTGATTAGAGATATTTTTCAATTCCCGAATAGCAAATTTGTAACTTTGATTTAATAAAAAATGATTAATTCTATTTAATTCGTTTGCTTTTTCGTAGGAAGTCATACCCCTAGACTAGACAGCCAGAAGCCTAAATTCTCCTTTTTATTTCCTTTTTATAAACAAAAATACGACAATTAGACAGCCAAACTCTACGCTGACAAGTTAAGATAGGCAAAACCCTACACTTAGGAGACTTAAGATAGTTAAAACCCCTACATATGCATTTCGCTCTACTACTGTAGAGCATCATTAGTACCTTATTCAAATAGAATCATTCTCCATGCATTTTTAATAAAAAATACTGAACTGATACTTGATAGAGAATCGCTGGCCTGCTGCTTCGGAGTCAGGAGATCCCCTATCCTTAATGGAACTCAATAAATGTATCATCAGTGATTATAAATATCGCATTTTTTAAAATATTTTTTTGCAAAATAAGGCGCTGGCACGCTTCAGCTCATTCACTGGCAATTTTGACGACTCATCCAACCAAGGCACCTGTGGTACACTGTTAATTAAAAAGGTGGAAAGCCTGGGGTGGAAACTTTCATGGGTAGAAATCCTTTGCGGCAAGGGTGGACAGCGAAACGAATGATGGATATTCCCAGCTTTATAAATTATTCCACCCTAAGCGGTGGAAATACACACGCAGTTAATCGAGAGGGTAGATAGGTTGTCGGAAATTACTGCTGTAAATGATGATTATTTCAGGCAGCAAGGGTGGAACGAAGGAAAAGAGTGGATTGTTCCACCAACCAGGAATTTGTTCACATATTTCGAAAAAGTGGTAAGCAGTGCTGCGTCAAAAAGAGCCAAAGAGGGGGCCAGCCCCCGGGCTCATCATCTCAGGAGGCCCACAGACAACATACTTTTATGCTTCGGTAATAACATGTTTACTGTACTGTTTTAAACTTTAATTCTGATAGGAGTGTGGTTCGGTTAATTTTTTTTTTTGTAAATTGTTTGGTGCAGAGTCGCTTGTAGTAAACCATTGATTTGAATGGAGTGGTTGTGTGCTAGCAATGTTAGCATGACAGATGGTACAGTATTGGTTCGTGGTTTTAGCATGCACGTGTTTTGCTCTCGATATTTTCTAGAATTCTTTTCGATCAGTGGTGTCAGGTGTATGGTTGTTAGTCAATGTTTTTCAGTCAATGATCTTTCGGCTCTTCATTTAATGTTAGTGGTTAGCTTTGGAATATATATTTTGTGCTTTGAGTTTGTCTTGTAGGTTATTCTTTAGTACCAGTATTCTTTTTGTTTGCTGGTGTTAGGAGTGTGATAGTTCATTAATGTTTTTTAGTCAATGGTCTTTTGGCTCTTTAGTCAATGTTTGTAGTTCGGTACAATGTTAGTAGTTAGCTTTAGAATATATATTCTGTGCTTTGAGTTTTCTTTAGTAGGCCATTCTCAAGAATTCTTTTCGATCAGTGGTGTTAGGGGTGTGGTTGTTCGTCAATGTTTTTCAGTTGTTCGTCAATGTTTTATGAAGATCTTTCGGCTCTTCATTTAATGTTAGTGGTTCGGTACAATGTTAGTAGTTAGCTTTAAAATATGTATTCTGTGCTTTGAGTTTGTCTTGTAGATTATTCTTTAGTAAAGCTTTGGTAGAGAGTTTGCTTTGTTGAACCATAAAGAAATAAAACATAGTAACTTTAGCGGGTTTAGCATACTTTATTTCACACATTTTATTTAATTATGTTATATTTTGTGTGAAATAAAGTATGCTAAACCCGCTAAAGTTACTATATTTTATTTCTCTATTCTTTAGTACCAGTATTCTTTTTGTTTGGTGGTGTTAGGAGTGTGGTTGTTAGTTAATGTTTTTTTAGTCAATGGTCTTTTGGCTCTTTAGTCAATGTTTGTAGTTCGGCACAATGTTAGTACATAGCTTTAGTTAGCTAAAGCATGCACATTCTTTGCTTTCAGTATTCTCTAGTATTGTTTTTGTTTGGTGGTTTGGTGGTGTTAGTTTGGTTCGGTGAATGTTTTTTCGTAATTGTTTGGTGCAGTCACTTGAAGCAAACTACTGATGATGATGATAGAATGGTTTTATGTTAGCAAGCACAGATGGTACAGTGTTGGTGTGAAATCGGTAGCCCAGTGCTAATTTTTGTGCCCCTGTAGCATTTGGCAGTCAGGTAGGTTTATTTGTGCATGAGCTTACAATGGAGTGGTTTAAACCTACCATGCAAAACATAATTACCACTTGGTAAAAGTGTTGAAATGTTCTTTTTGCTAAAGCCAATTTTTGTTGCACCCGAAGTGTTTTGTTCTGTTACGCCCACGTATTTAAAATGATAGGTAAATAAAATTTTAAATAACTGTAATTTTAGGAAAAAATTGCTTTCAAATGTAGCTAAGCAATTAAGCTTTCCCAAAGAATTTGCCAAAACTTTGCAACTTTTAAATTAGTTGTTAGATATTTCCGTTGTTATTGCTTATTAGCACACTTGTGCAAGCATTATAAACCAGTTTTGAATACCGTAACAATTTGGCAGTGGTGTAATTCAGTGATTTTTAGCAGGTGTTTCGCAGTTTACTATAGTGTTTCGGAAGTTTTACAAGAAATTTGATTAGTTAGACTTGTGTTTCATGGAAAATCGGTCGAAAATCAAAGTTTCAAGAAATTCAACATTGTGCTCTTCCAAACAGGCCCAGTTATCGTAATGAGAATAACTAAAAGTAAATATTAGCCTATTATAAAATTTAGTTTGGTATTTTGCAAGATTGTTTCAATGCATAAAGTTTCTCATGGTATTTGCGCTTCAACAAGTTTTCACGCACCAGGCGGATTGTTAGGAAGAAAGCACAAAAAAAATCAGAAACAAGAGATTTTAGCATTAACCCTATCTTAATACGAGCTGTTTTCGTAAGCCGAAAGCACGTCATTGGC
Organism: Aplidium turbinatum; assembly: GCF_918807975.1. NCBI lineage: Eukaryota > Metazoa > Chordata > Ascidiacea > Aplousobranchia > Polyclinidae > Aplidium > Aplidium turbinatum. The sequence continues at coordinate 1,856,412 of NC_137486.1, forward strand.
TATCTTAGTCTCCTGTTAATTAATCGCTAATAACGGAGCTATGAACATCACAGAGTCAAAATATTTTACAAGATAATAGCCATGTGTTTTGTGTGTATAGAAATTAAATTTTACCCAACAAATTTATTGAAATCAAGTGTTTGAGATGAAAAGACGTCAGAAAGTCGGTTTTTATTCTACTTTCCCAAAAATAGCTTCAAAATTGAAATTTTTGAATTATAACGTAGAGCAGTGGTCTCCAACCTTTTTAAAAAGCGACCCCAATTTAAATGAAAATGATTTTCAACCACCCCATTTTGTTTTTCCCAAAATTGTAAGATAAATTTGACTTTGCACTGTCTGTAACTGTAACGACACTCTGGACTGAAAAGGTGCTTTTCAGTCCAGAGTGTCGTTACAGTTGTAGTGCAAAGTCAAATTTTTTATGTTACAATTTTTCATTGATGTATATTGCAGATTGAATCCCTGATGAGGACACACGTACGTGTCGAAAACGTTTGAGTTATTATGTTATATACAGGGTGGTCCACAAAAATGTGACACATTTCGTTTGTTCATAATTTCTACAAATCTGAACATTTTTTAAAATCCTTTCAGCCGGAGATGGGTCATAGCTATAAGTTTTTGCCCTCAAAAGAACATTTGAAAAAACGAACCGGTTTCTGAGTTATTTTAATATTTGATAATATGTTCGATCCATGCTCCTCGCTGCTGAATCATCGCTGCCACTCTCACATTGAAATTGTCCATTACTCTCCCTAACATGTCCCTTGGAATTCTTCTAATTTCTCTTCTAATGTTTTCCTTCAGTCTGTCAATGGTATCAGGATTGTCCTGGTAGACTCTATCCTTCAGATATCCCCAGAGGAAGTGGTCAGGAGGGTTAAGATCAGGTGAATATGGCGGCCAGGGGTTGTTGGTCCTCCTTGAAATCAATCGATCCCCAGGAAAGTTCTGATGCAGATACTCAAGGGTACGATTGGAACAATGCGATGGGGCACCGTCTTGCTGGAATACAGCTGTATTCAAGTCGGTCCTCCTTCTCCTCCTTACTGCTGGAATGAATTGTCGTCTGATCAATTTGATGTAACGTTCAGTGTTAACAGTCACCTGGCATCCCTCGTCGTCCTCAAAAAAGTAGGGACCAAAAATGCCATTACGTCCTATTGCACACCAAACTGTGACTTTTGTTACACTCAAGGGTGCTTGCACATGCGCATGAGGCTGTGCTTCTGCCCAAAATCTCATATTTTGTTTGTTCACATGGCCACTCAAATGGAAGTGGGCCTCGTCGCTAAAGAGAAGCACATTCAAAAGACCGGGATTGTTCTCAATCCGTTCACTGATTTGCTGACCAATTTCAAATCGTTCATCCTTGTTGGCTTGACTTTGAGTCTGAAGAAGCTGAATTTTGTATGGGAAAAGTTGCAAGTCAGCATGAATAGTTCTATTGACAGAAGATCTTGAAATCCCCACTTCCTGAGAAAGTCTTCTGGTGGATTTCCGTGGAGACTTCTCCACACGAGTTCGAACATCGTGAACTTTTTCGGGGGTTCTTGCGGTGGAAGGTGGACCACTATGGTTCTTATTGTTGTTAGTCACACTGCCAGTGTCTCTGAACTTCTCCAACAAGCGTTTGATAGTATTCCGAGACGGTGCTTTTCTTCCAGGAAAGTCATGACAAAAATGTCTCTGGGTCAAGATTACAATTTTTTGTCGAAAAGTAATGTTCAATGATTTTTGTCCGCTCAGCCACTGAAAATTGATATCCCGGCTCCATACTGCTACACATAAAACTTATAGCTGTACTCTATAAATAACCTGAAAATCAAGAGGTAGAATTAATTTTTATGGAAATGACAGATAAACAAAATATGTCACATTTTTGTGGACCACCCTGTATTTTGTTTTGTGTTTAATACAATATGTTAAACCCGTTAAACTTTAAGACAGATTACACACTTTGGTTTGCCATTAAATTCAGTGAAACCAAGTTTTTAAAAAGCCTCGTCATATGATCTTTTTCTGGTATTTTTGCTGCTATTTTTGTATAAGATTTAGCTATGCTTACTAGCTACAAATTACCACTACTAGCTGCAAAGCAAACCGTAAATAGCCGGTGAAATGTCTGCACACTACACAGTAGCCTACACACGCATAAATAACTATTCGCTCGTTCTGGAGGCACCTTGAATAATGAAAAGTTAGTCTAAACTAGCATCGCGAATGCTTTTGCTCTATCCTACTTGTCGCAAGTATTCCGTTTTTGATTATTGCACCACAATGGTTTATTTGTGACACGAGGTAGAAAGTTGTACTCCAAAACACAGGCAAAGGTTGCGAACTAGAACAAAAAAGTATTGACCTTTTTTTTCGGTAATGAATTTAAACGGTAACAAATAGAATATGGTGAGTTGTGACGAGCCCAGGAAAAGTTAAGGCGACCCCACCTGGGGTCGCGACCCACAGGTTGGAGACCACTGACATAGAGTAATGCTAAACTAAACAAAAAATTACTTTTTTTCATAAATATAAGGCATTTTTGGGCGTTTTTACATTTCAAAGTAATTGCACTAATAACATTTATATTGCACTTACATTAAATTATTTATACCTAGCATTGCACGAAATGTCCAGCTATCTGAGACGAAATGCTTATTGTGAAGAGCAGGAAGGTAGAAAAATGACCAGTGTAGGTTTAGGAAATTCGCAAAGAATAAAACTTAAAAGTCAAGAAATTTCACATTTCTAGCATATTTCCTTCTGACAAATATTTCACTACTAAAGTGGGGCGTTCTCATAAAATCCCCTGTCGCTACAGATAGGGTTAAAAACTGGTCTGCGTTATGCTGTGGAAATTTATACCTCAAGTAATTAAGATAAAAAACAAAACCAATTCTAAATCTGGATGGAAATTTAGACAGCCTGAGAGTAGATGATGCTGAGGTGGAAAATTGCACCAGCAATGTGGTTATAGTCGCCTCAACCCCGACTTCAGTGGACATTAATTAAAGATCGCAATTCATCATCAAACAAGTACGAAAAAGAAAGGCAGTCGGATTAGTGCCCGACCGGTACATAAAGGATATTTTTGCGGTGCAGTTGGTTATTTCAAAAAACGATGCTTTTTCTTGGTTTTACATAATTTATAAGCATTAACATGACCATTAGTTTGAAAATGCTTGGTATGTGGTAGCTTGATATCTTTTTGAAATAATATTTTTATAATCAATTACTGAAACCTGAGCTTACAAATGCATTGTCGGAACTGTACTGCAATTATTAAATCCATGAGCTAAAAATATAATATTTAAGAAAAACTTAAATGTGACAAATAGTGACTAAAACAGCATAGAAGATACTCGGGTAATTTTATTCAGTTTGCTTAACACAAAGCGTTCTTATGCACAAATGTGTAAAGTAAGCAACGTAAATTAAGTTCTACCTTATGTTCCCATTCAGAAAAATAGATCTACCGTCGGTAGAAAGATCGATTCTACTTCCCACCATAGAACGCAGGTCAGTCAAAGATTCCATCCGGGCAATTGTAAGGCTCTCGCACGGCACGATGTGACTCATCAACGACCACTGACGCTGTACAGCAAGTTCCTCGTTTATAAATTATTAAGGACAACTAACAACAAAACTGTTGTTCGCGACATCATTACGCTTTAAATACCTGTGGCTTGTAGATTCATAATCCCGCAATTTTACCAGGACTGTAGCAGTGCTGAAGACACACTTTATGCAATTTGCTAATGTTGTGGAAGAACACTCAGACAGAATATTTAAAAAGAACACTCAGACAGAACACTCGGACAAAACACTCAGACAGAACACTCAAAACGAACTCAGACAGAACACTTAAAAAGAACATTGAGATCTCCTTGTCTGGTTGCTTGTCACCCGGAAGGCTATTTGTGTGGTCCTACCTAAGCGAGCAAATGAGTGCAGATGTCTTTGCATTTTTGGATTTTAATGATAGCGGAAACTTTTTCGTCAGAAAATAGGATCAAGCTCAGCTTTAATAAGCAACATTCATCAACGTTTCTGGTGAGAAGCATGTGGGATCTTTTCAGCACAAGTTGTCAAGAATCTTGAAACATAATTACAAAAATCACTTCAATTGTCCGATAAAATAAGTTTAGCTAGATATTTGATGTTACCTCAAGAAAAGAAGTTTGTTTTGTAAACAAGTCTGAGTTGGTAGGAGGAGGAAGAAACAAGGTTTTAGGAGACGGAGACGACAACACTCTCCGGGAGATTTGGTCTTCTCCGGCACCAAACAGCGCATTATATGCTGGAATCCCCAACAGCTCAATATACATGGTTCCTATGGGTAAAACCAATAGGCATTCATTCTAGCTAGTAGTAATTATCTTAAACACATGAACAAAATAACCAGACGTTAACATTACCTCTATACCACTATTTGACTTCAAATCTTTCGTTTTAACTCTCATAATCTTGTTACATACTAGATCCAAATATTTTTATTTTATTTTTCAAAGTCTTCCTGAAATGAACAACTGCAGGGTAATAGATTTTTTTAGTTCAAAAGTTCATGTTTTGTAGTGCCCAAACTAGTCTTTGGGGTGATTTGTGAGGTGTCTCAAATCTGATGACGTGGCAGGCTACCTGTGCAGTTTTCTACTCCATCTCCAACGTAGTCGTCAAAACAAATACAGTCTCTGGTGCCTGGTCCAGTAGTGGTACATTGTGCAAACATGTGGCATCCACCGTTTTCTGCATAAAAACATGGGACGTTGCTGTGTCGTAAACATGAGCCGACAACGATCGGGTCGAATATTACCATTCAAATAATAATCGAAATAGTAGCAAACAGCACAATGATATGATCTGATATAAAATTTTGTTTAGTTAAAGCCTGTAAAAACAATTCAATTTACAAATTTGTTGTAATGGGCTATGTCAAAAGTTCAAGTGTTTGTGCAACTTGCCAGTATAACTGGTAGTCATGGAAATATGCTGAAGCAAAGCCAGATGCTGTTGGATCATAGACTTCAACAAGCTGGGCAGTGAAAATCAATCTATTGAGAATGTTTGCATTTGTAATACTTCACTGGCTTCTCTGTTGATCGGATAACCATATTATAAACATAGTGTTGACATACAAACATAAAAATATAAAAACAAACTGAAAAACATTGTTTCTATGATGCAGCCTCACCAGCGTAATAAAAGGGACAAGTCGAGTCCGCTCATCTTAACAGTGAACAATTTCAATCATATTCCGTGGAAGCAATTTTATAATCTCGTTAAAGTTGATCCTTCCTTATTGAAAAAAATTAACAAAAAACACAAAAAATGCTCATGGGTTGAATTTGACTAATAACTTTGTTTTGTTTTTTTGCTGAAAATTAAAAAGAAAGTTCTTCAAGAGCAAGAATTTATTTGCATTGTAGGCTACTTGTTTACGAAACTTTGGATGATGAAAATATGGAAGGCATTTTTGGCTGCTAGCCAAGTTGGCCAGATGTTTTTAAAATTTCCATCCCAATTACTGCTGAAAAGTAGCCTAAAAATTGTCCAAAGTATGATCTATCTTGCGCAAAATATAGTCAAAATCAAAAAAGTTTTGAGGAAAATAGAACAAAAAAAAACTCAACTGTTCTAGTCGCACATTTTCTCGCGACTCTAAAACAAAATTAGCCTAAAAAGCCGCGGAACTGGCTTCTTTATACAGAGCACGCACAGCTATGACTGTGAATACAATAAAATATTGATCATTTGCGAATGAGAAAGGAGGAAATTCTTTGTAAAGGTCGCAAAATTTTTATTAATTTTCGAAAATTAGAAAAACTTCAAATCAGGATTTACATTATCAGTTTTTGTTTGCGAATTCAGAAAATTCTTGCAAGAATGTCTCTTCCGAACTTATGAGACGTTTGTTTTCGTCATTGAGAGAGGCAAAATACTAAAATTTCAGATGTTTTTGGGGGTCCGTGATCGCTTTGAGTGCGCTAAAAGGGATCCACTAAGACAAAAGGTTGAGAACCACTGTCATAAACGAAACATCACCGTGCACGTTTTCTATACCAATATATGTTCTTATTAACAATGTTACGTGAATCGCATGCGTTGGTTGGGTCGCAGGTCTTCCCGTCGCCAGTGTAGCCATCTCTACACAAACAGTTGCTTTGTGCCGGCCCGACGTGCATGCAATCAGCATTTACATCACAAGGGGAGTTCCCTGTCGTTTGAAGACAAGGGTTAATCTCGGAACAGTATGTGCCGTCGCCTTGGTAACCATCCTTGCATTTACAGCTGTGGCGCCCTGGTCCATCATACCTGCAGAAATGTTCACTTTTAATTTTGGTTAATTGAACCTACAATCGTTAGAGGTTCAGTTTTGATACGATGTCACAAACATGGCACAGGAAAAAGCTCGGCTTAATGAGAAAATAGAAAGCACTTTCTCACATGAATTGTTAGAAGTATGGGATGCCAACAACGTGCTAAGAGAAAGGCGCGTTTCAAATGTTTCAATCTGTTTCTATTGTTTTTTGCCCAAGTGATATCTAAAGTGGTAATCCAAGACTTTCTAATTAAATCTAGCCCAAAATTAAACCAAAGCAATTTGTTTTTAACTGATCAACGCATAGCAGTGTTTGCAACTTTAACCCTATCTTAGTACGAGCTGTTTTCGTAAGCGGAAGTACGTCACGGGTTATTTTAGCCACGTGCTAGTTAATCGCTAATAACGGGAGCTATGAAAATCACAGAGCCAAAACATTTTACAAGATAATAGCCATGTGCATTGTGCGTATAGAAATTACATTTTTTCCAACAAATTTATTGAATGAAGTGTTTGAGATGAAAAAAACGTCAGAAAGTCGGTTTTTATTCTAATTTTTTGAAAATAGCTTCAAAATTGACTGTTCGAACGCATATTTTTGAATTATAACATAGAGTAATTCTAAACTAAACAAAAAATTACCTTTGCTCATAAATATAAGGCATTTTTGGGCGTTTTTACATTTCAAAGTAATTGCACTAACATTTGATAGCTATAATGCACTACATTATAACACTAGCTATTATGTAGGCAGTTTCATGAAAATGTCTAGCCACCTGAGACGAAATGCTTATCGTGAAGGGAAGGAAGGTAGAAAAATGACCAGTTTAGGTTTAAAAAATTTGAAAGAAAACTAAAAGTCAAGAAATTTCACACTTTTAGCATATTTCCTTCTGTGAAATATGTCACTACTAGAGTGTGACGTCCTCATAAAACCCCGTGTCGCTACAGATAGAGTTAACCTACATACAAACTAATAGTAAAAGTAATAGTGAAACATGCCACCAAACAAATTATAAAATTTATCACTTGGCACATGACGCTGTTTATCCCTTTTAGGTGCACTTTGAGTTTTCTTCAATTTTCTTAGTTCGAAATGCCGAAACGAATATTTTGTAAACCCGTGATTTCTTTTTAGATAAATTCTGTACATAATTTTAATAATATCAAAAAATGAGTTGAAAACAAATTTGTTTATTTTGTGCAACCTCAAATTTTGAAATAGTTTTGAAGAGCCACGGTCACATCACTGCTTTCAAATAGCATTTCTGTTTAAAATCGGAAACTATCTGGCAGCACTTGTGAACGCCCTTCTCTTGGCATTGAAATAGACGAGTTGGACGTTCTGTTCTTCCGAATCTGTTATATTTCAAAAAGATTGTTATAATATGATCTGACGCAAATGTTTCCGTCGTCGTTGTTTTATTTAGCACAAAGCTCCCAGAATCAAGCTTCCTTTTGTAAAGTAAAATTATATAAGTTATATTTCATGCTTATGTAAAATGCATTTTGCATAGGCTACCTCTAGTCAGAAAATAATACCAAGGAGTGTCTAGCCTAGATACGTCTCTTCTGTGCATTGTTACGCATCTAAGCCAAATGACGAGTGAACGAACGGGATGCCTTTGCACTCAAAATTTAAGTCTGGTTGATCTTACTTGCATGTGGCAAATGCATTGCAGTTCGCAGATCCGTAATGGTCACAAGGATTAATTGGAGTGCACGAGTCGGTTCCTGTGTAGCCCACGTCACAACGACAGATCCCGGACACGCACACAGAAGAGGAATCGCAGGAACCTCCGCAAGAGTCATTCGGGTCTTTAACTTTATCGCAAAATTTTCCCCAATAACCTATACAGGGAATTGTCTCAGGTTTAGAACGTTGGACGTATCCCAAAGTTTACATGCAAACACCTTTCAATTGCCATGTTGAGTATCGTTGAGCTAGATCACTCAAACATGCGAAAGTTTGTAATGGCCAGCACGACACTGGCTTCCATAATATTTTCGGACCAAAGTCTCCATCTACTACATGCAGGGAGGGTTTTGTTGGAACATCGCCTACTTCCCAAACGAAATAAATCAGCTGCCCTTCATGACTTGCACATTGTATTGTAGCTTTCTAACTTTATTGTGCGTCTATCTAAAGTGTTACAACGTAACTTTCCTAAAGTTCTCTTGCGTTTCTGGAGCAGACGTCAATGGATTAGGTTACATTCATGCTTTCGAGCTTCAATTAATCTACATTTTGTACCAATTCCCAATTAATATTTCTGGATTTTTTTCAACCATATATTGGGTTGCTAAAGACCCTATTTTCAATAAGGAAGTAGCTAACCGTATTTAGCCTAAGTTAGTAGGCTACATTCATTGCACTGCTAATTTGTTGTATAAGTTGCTAAGTTTACTGCGTTGTATGGTTATTCTTGAACTGCGATTAGCAAATGCGACAATCCGCCAAGGAATAATCTACTGTTTGACAAAGGAAAAAGGTGTGAAACTATTTGTCTTTGTTATTCAGTTCCTTTCAAACAGTTGTAAGCCGTGGAGGGCTGAGTCATTTCATGGGACTAATTCAAATCTGGCATAAATCAGGACATACAAAGTTTTCCAAATTATCTCACTAAGCGTAAGAAACAGTCGCAAGAGAAGCACGAGAGGAGGATGTAATGAAGAGAATCGTTTGAACTGACGCAACGGTGTCTCCACAATTGTAGCCTACTTCAAAAGAAGGTTTGAAACATTGTGGCACTTGAAACACTCTGGTAAGTTGTTGAGCGATGTTCAGTTCAGTTTGTGTGTATTTCTGATCATCACAACGAAAAACAATATTAGTTATGCTTAGGTATTCTACTGTCCCTGCTTATGCTAAACATAGCACAGGTCTACAAAAAGGTAGAAGCGACAAAACGCAGACGTTATAATGTGCTTGATACCAAAACAGTTTAAAATATGGCACGGTGGCAACACCTTGAAACAAGCCATCAGGCACTTTGTAGCTTTGGTCACTTTTGGTCACTCGCTAAAGTGCGCTACCCGACGGCAGCAAATGCCAAAACCAGAGCTCTGCGTCGAGACAGTGCGCTGTAGGAGCATGTTGCGTACTTTTGAAAAGGACCGTTCAAATCAAATTAATTGTGTCAGCGAATAACGGGTTGGTTCATTTTTGTTTGAATCCATTTCTGCAACTATTCTAACCCTAGTTTAAGTTTGTTTCAAAATGGACTTTTTTTCTGTTCTTATTTATTACCGGTACAGGTATTTATTGTAATCTTCATCATCGTTTATTCTTTCGCCATTAACGCGTCCGGAACGAAAAAGATGTTACTAGCCACAATAGTCCATATACTGGCACTCCAATGAACGGGAAAAGGTGGCAAAACCTTAAAAGGTTTTAGACGTGCCTGAATAGTTGTTCATATAGTACGGGTAGGCTATTTGTTTGTAACTAGCACAGGCGCAAAACGCCATGTTCATAAATAAAGTTATATTACCTTTATCACAGACACACTGGCCAGTCCCAGCTATCCCGTCGAGACAGATTCCATTGACACATTTGCACTGAACATGACAATCGCTTCCGAACAGGTTCGGTGCGCACTCATCACAAGCGATCCCAGAGAACCGCTCATTGGTGCAGTTGCAACTTCCTTAACATACGAAGCAAATTACGATCAATAAATGAGCAGCAGGAACCATACACATCCAGGCATTCATCAGCAACAATTCTAATTTTCCGAAAATAGCTTCAAAATTGAAATTTTTGAATTATAACTAAACTAAACAAAAAATTACTTGTGCTCATTAATATAAGGCATTTTTGGGCGTTTTTACATTTCAAAGTAATTGCACTAACCTTTATATTGCACTAACATTTACATATATATGTTAACGTTAACATATTAACATATAACTACCACTGCACGAAAATGTCTAGCCACCCGAGACGAAATGCTTATTGTGAAAGGCAGGAAGGTAGAAAAATGACCAGTTTAGGTTTAGAAAATTTGCAATGAATAAAAACGAAGTATCAAGAAATTTTACATTTCTAGCATATTTCCTTCTGTGCAATATTTCACTAATAGAGTGGGGCGTCCTCATAAAGCCCCGTGTCGCAACAGATAGGGTTAAGGTTGTCCCTCTCTCATTTTGTTGACCGAGTCCAAATGTCCTGTACACTTTTGAACGATCGGCTTAAGCTAACCACTTGCAACGTTAAGTTGGTCGCTTAGGCTGATTACAGATTAGTCATTAGCCTACTGTATAAGCTGGAAATTTGATTTTGTCTTTGTCCTTGTCACTTGGATTGGTTTTTGTCATAGTCACTTAAATGGTTCTTGTCATGTTCACTGAGATTGGTTCTTGTCATGGTCACTTGGATTGGTTCTTGTCATAATCACTTGGATTGGTTCTTGTCATGATCTCTTAGATTGCTTCTTGTCATGGTCACTTGGATTGGTTCTTGTCATGATCACTTGGATTGGTTCTTGCCATGGTCACTCGGATTGGTTCTTGTCATGGTCACTTGGATTGGTTCTTGCCATGGTCACTTGGATTGGTTCTTGTCATGGTCACTTGGATTGATTCTTGTCATGGTTGCTAGGAGTGGTTCTTGTCATGGTCACTTGGATTGGTTCTGGGCATGATCACTTGGATTGGTTCTTGTCATGGTCACTTGGATTGGTTCTTGTCATGATCACTTAGATTGGTTCTTGTCATGATCACTTATATTGGTTCTTGTCATGGTCACTTGGATTGGTTCTTGCCATGATCACTTAGATTGGTTCTTGTCATGGTCACATAGATTGGTTCTTGTCATAATCACTTGGATTGGTTCTTGCCATGGTCACTTATATTGGTTCTTGTCATGTTCACTTGGATTGGTTCTTGTCATGGTCACATGGATTGGTTCTTGTCATGGTCACTTGGATTGGTTCTTGTCATAGTCACTTGGATTGGTTCTTGCCATGACCACTTGAATTGGTTCTTGTCATGATCACTTGGATTGGTTTTTGTCATGGTCACTTAGATTGGTTCTTGTCATAATCACTTGGATTGGTTATTGCCATGGTCACTTGGATTGGTTCTTGTTATGGTTGCTCGGAGTGGTTCTTGTACTGGTAACTTGAATGGTTCTTGTCCTAATCACTTGGACTGCCATCCATCTCGTCATAATGTGGTGGCCACAAGCTGGCCACAAAATGGTTACTTGAGCCGGTATCTTAAGCTGGTTACAAAGGCTTATTGGTGCAGATAAATTGAGATGTCCATTGAACCTGATCGAATTGAAAGAGACAAGCATCAAGCATAAAGTCATTTTTATAATCACTTTTTTTTCACTTTTATTTTTTAACATTTTTTGGCAAAATCAAAAGTAAAGCCATAAGAAAACGAGAACAAGTAACAACACGACATTCATTATGATACGAAAAGATAACAAAAAATGCAATGGTTTCCACCTACACTATATAACTGGTATTCAAACATTCAAGCATTCAAGAACAGATTAGTTGCACAAAAATAAGAAATGCTGGCAAGGTAGATCAGGGGTGTTGGTGGGTGGATTTTGAATCTTTATTCTCGGACTGACAAAGCCTTGATAGTTTCGCATACCTACTTGTAGAGGTTTTTGACGCAGGGCCAGTTACCGAGATTGACAGAGTAAAGTTTTCCGATTGTTGAAATGTTGTTGCCGGGGAATTATTTCATCTATTAGGTGCCACTGAATGGGGAGCAGTCCTTAGAATGCGTTGCTCAAGCGCACACCCCGATAGTCGAACCAGCGCAGCTTGATCTTGAAGCTTTTTCGTTCACGAAGTCAGGCGCTAACCAATTGAGATATCAGGATGATGCATGATGCCAAATTTTTACGACATGGACACGTAGCTCAGCGTTAACCATGACTAGCTCTCATGTTCACCCTTGACAGCACCATTAATCCAGCAGAGTGAAATGATTTTTCAAAGATTTATATTTAACATTTGTTACGTTACTGAGACAAGTTCTTATTGACTAAACTGATCTAAAATTAAAGTCAATGTCTATCCTAGTTAAATTTTTGTTAGTGTAAATCGTTTGTAGATGCTGCATGTTTTCAATTAGTTTTTCACCAATAACTTAGTTGCTTGTGATTTGATTTGGTTTGCTTTTTGTTTACAAAGTAACCAGGTTTGTCCGGTTGAACTTTGTTGACTTATTGTTTTATTACTTTTAAAACTACTGTAGAATGCCCACGGTAGTCAAAATGACTACTTGACGATGTTAAAGTTCGCACATCTTTTTTGCTGTTATATTCAAGTCACTGGCCAGCTGTGACTTTTAATCAATCGGTGAACTTTAATTGGATTTCGAATTAACACTTTGAAATTTATTTGTTTGAGGGTCATATGACCCAAATTTTCTTCAATGCCCAATGTAGTCATATTGACTACCTGCTAAGCTTTTGTGGCAGCAACCATTATCACCAGATATTTTTCTCTATTTAACTGCTCATTTTTTCTGTTTATGTCCCAAAGTACTGGCTATCGCTTTTTCATTCATTCTGCATTTTCTTAACTAGCATCAGTAGACATTCTAGTGCAATACTGTTGTGTTGAAAAGAAAACGAACTTCTTGAATATTTGCATAATATTCCTGATGATGTATCTGAGTGTGAAGACTCAGATACGTCATCAGATACGTAGGTCTACGATACGTAGGTCTGCATTTGACGACTCACATATTCCTGAGCTACACTTAGATTTTACTTCCAGTGACGAATCTGACCAAGGCTCATCATGGAGTTTCAATTCTGGCCCTCGTTTACCTGTTCACCCTCCTAAACGACGTCGGATTCAAAATCAACCTGTAGCAACCGAAGCTCTTCATGTGATAGATGGTATTGATTCTGCAGTAAATGTAAGTCACAATGAAGAGGAAATAGATCAGAATATTGGCACTTGACACTTCACAAAGTGAACTTCCTTCTCCATATGTTTATAATGCTGCTGAGAATAGAGAATAGAATAAAATAGAAGAAATGTAACAACTGATAATTATTTTACTTCTGTGAAATTAGCCTCTCAACTGAAAGAAAAGCAGACGAGTCTTTTGGGGAAAGTAAACAAAATCAAGAGATAAGTGCTATTGTCTTTGAAAAAGATGAAAGAAGAACTTCATTCTTGCAAGCTTATGCATTAGGAGATATTACTCAACTGTGTACCAGGGAAAGGTGAAAAACATGGTCTGATACTTAGTACAATCCACAAAGACATTACAATAGCTATTAATGCAAAATACATCGGAAACAGTTGCTTCCTACAATGAAGCAAAGTACAGGTGCGAGAGGAGGAGTTGGCTGAGCCACAAGCGCAGAAGCAAAATGCGTTACAGGACAAGCATCATTCGCCACCAGCAATGAAGACAAAAAGCAGCATAAATAATTCTGTCAAGTGAAGATTTTGTACAAGAGAAACGCTCTGTTGGCGTGTGCGTTCACTGTGAGTAGAAGATCTTTATGTGAAACTAGTAAGCTACAGCGTGTCTGCAAAACGTGCACTGTATAGTCAAGTTCAGTTTTATCTACATTTTCAGTTAAACTGTAATGTGCTAGAAAATAAATGTTTGTATGTGTCATTATGAGCGTGGACAATTTACATAAAATAAAACTGGAAGACAAAAATTTGAAGTTAGCATAAAAAATTTCATTCCTCAGTTCTACTACCTACAAGTATAGCACCAACATGCAAGTGAAACTCTCATATAAATAAGTTGACAGTAGATTTAACTTTTATTAGAAAATTACAAGTTACATACCAGCAAATAACACAATAATTGTTTGTTTTATTTCAAAGTAACGAAAGTAGTCAAAATGACTACCGTTGGGCATTTTAGGTAGTAAAAAAATTCTAGTGTTAATAGAAAAAAACAAAACAATAAAACAAAGAAGCTATCTGTTACATGCTAAGCTGAATTTTTGTTGAAACAAATTGACTGCTGAGTCCTCCATCAAGGTCATAATGTGTCAAAACTCCTACACCGGTGATTTTGAGGTCAACAAATGCTATAGTGGTGATAAAGAAATCATTCAAGAGGATGTAATATAGAGTTAGACCTAGTTATATTTTTATCTTGCATTTTATAGGCTACTATTGTTTTTCAGGTTGTCACAACCTAATTAGAGACTTGGTTTTTTCGTGTTTGCCGATGTTGAATCAATGCAACGTAAAATATAGGCCCACTACAGTATTTTTTCTAGCTTGAAACAAATGCAAAGTAATATTTTTTGTTGTTGCAGATGAGTGAAGCGGCCATGTTCAATGTGAATGAGTTGGTTGAAAATCAGGAATGAATAAAAGAGATGCTTCCACGCCAAAACTTGCCATACTGCGAAACATTTACCTAAGTTACTATACGTGGCATCCTGTGATGCGTCAAGCCGCGAGCAAACATTGAAGTGAATTTAGGGCCTCACTCATGAGGTGATGATCATGGTCAACATATTTGTTTTAAAATCAAGTGCTTGCCAGCATGACAATGCAATATTGTTTACAGTTGTTTTTTTAAGAAGTAAAAGTTTAATTTTATAAAACGAACTTGTGTTTCTTGATTGTTCATGATATTTTGGGTTTAATTCTAGCTTAATTAAACCCCTAAAAAATTTGGTTTGTTGAGTGTGATTGACTTAAAGCTTACCTGGAAGTCATGTGAAAACAAGATTGCTAAATAGACTATTTTTTAACCAGTAATTCTATACAATAATAAACTGATTTGTAATTACTCTGAAGTTTGCTTGCAGGTCAAATGAAAAGCATAACGACTAATATTAAATCAAACTTTGATACTCCACAAACTACATTGAAAGGTCGTGTTAGACATTATTGAACAAAATTTTGTTTTAAACAAAGTAGCATATTTTTAACATTAAATTATTATGAGCGTAAATATGTTTTATGATTAAATAAAACAAGCCCTAAGTTTTATACGGCATGGACCCACCCATTTGGTGAGTGTTATCAGGCTTTAGCAAAGTTACCAAAAGTTTTTAAAATTTTCAGCATAATTGCTATTAAAAAGCAACCTAATCGCCACAAGTCATCATCATTTTATTTTGACTTAATTACAAGAACTTTTTGTCGAAACAAGCCCAAAAAGTGACAAATTTGCGAGAAATATTCAGAGAGAGAGAGAGAGAAACCTGTTATTTTGTCTGTTGCGAAAAATAGTGTAGGCTACGGTACAAATATAAACCGGTACAAATATATTCAACAACATACAGGAAGCAGCGAAAGACTATATTAGTCATCGAGTCAGCTGCTTCCTGTGTTTTTAATGTGACAAATGTAAAGCATCGGCATTACGTTGCAAACAAGACAGGCTTGAGTTCCTTAAAAATGTAAACAAAAAGTTGTTTACTGCTGCGACATTAGCTGCAACAGCAATAAAAAAATGGTGATAATGGCATTTAATCTATGAAAGTTGAAATGTAACTGTTCAAATTTTTGTGTGACTCCAAAACAAAACCAACCTAAAACCGTGGAACTGGCAGCCTTTAGTTTTAGTCACAGTTTGGTTACAAATCAGGCAAAAACAGCTCTACAAAACAAAATTCAAATGTTTAATTAGTTTTGACTAAATAATATTTCTTTTCATGAACGCAAACCGTTAATAACACTTTTAAACGTTCTTTCTAAAATGACCAATCAAAAGTCCTTAATATTTCAAACAACAGCATAATTTTTGTGAAGCAAGAAAAAAAGCAAACAATTTGACAACACTTACGCCTGGTCTATTTAAGTTGAAAAGTGAATTGGAACACATATCACGCTCCACTAATCAGCGCGATTCTGGTTGGTCAAATTTCAAAGTAGGGAATTTTTATAGTAGCCTACCTTTTGGAAAGTTGCGACCGGGAAGTATTTATGTCAAGTAATGTGAAACTGGCTTTATCAAACATCATACCCAAAGTGGAAACAAAAAACTAAATAAACTCAAAGTTTTTCATGAGTTGTTCATTTTGCAAATGTTCTCAAATTGAATTTTATCCCGATTTGCGAATGCAACAAGATTGTATGATTCGTCTGGAGTTTGGACAGCAGTTCTGAAATGCGCTGCTCAAGCGCACACCCCGAGAGTCCAACCAGCGCCGCGTGATCTTGAGTCTAGCACGTCTCCACTGAGTTAACGAGACAGATACGAGTCCAAACTTTTTCCCTGGCTGGCCAGATTTGATAATGCGGAAGTGCCCGCGGGTCAACGGCTTCTGACAATTTTGTTTTGCGTTAAGATGCACGTATTGCAACATTGTATTATTTAATGTAATTTTCATGCTACCAAGCAATATGCAGATTTAAGTATTTTATGATAAGACTGTATACTGTATAAGTTATTTTCCTTTCCACCAGAAATTAGCACATCCAGACACTTTGTAAAACACGGCTGTGTTAACGTGAAAGATGAAACTGACGTTTTGATTCCAATACATGGATCAGTCTAGTTCGAGGTTTGTGGTAGATTATAAACGCAGGAAAAAGTTAGTTTTTGGGGGCGCAAAAAAATTCTTGCCCAAATATAATTAAATGGGCCGAAATATTTTTACGATCAAGCATAGACCACCTGATTAAAAAATCTACACTGCCCTCGATAGTCTGGTATAATTTTGATTATTTGAGGAAAAAATCAAAAATAAGTTCAATCTTGTAGCCTGTAGCCGAAATGGTTGACATGTTTTATGATTTTGTTGGTTATGATAAATGACACGCGATTTTAAGGAACTGGAAAACTTGGCAAAACCTTATGATAATTTAATTAGTTTGGTTGGTAGGATACACGTCTGTAGTCATGGCATGCAATAATTAATCTTACCGTTTCCTTTGATGCCATCAAAGCATGTTCCTTGGTTGAAACACACATTTCCCACCCCTCCTTGACAAGGATCGCAGCCAGGACCGTAAAAACCAGGACAACACCGTGGGATTGTTTGCTGGGACAGACAGAGAAGTTTGCATCCAGCTGGGTTGAGTAATGGACCGGTCGGGAGGATTGGTAGTCGACATGAAATCTGCCACATAATGTTGGCATAGTGTTCTTGTAAAACCAAAGTGTTGACTTTAATAGAACTACTGCTCACTGGTGTGAGCTTTTGTGATTATGACACGACTTATAAAACCATACACAGGCAATGAGGAACCATTAAGTATAGTAGGTGGGCCCAGAGGCGCAGCTGTCAAAGTCAATCCAACTTCTAGGGAGCTTCGCCCACCAGACCTTTTACATTTGTTTTCGCTCTCTAGGTCTAAATCTAAAAACTAGATTCACTATAAATTGAGACCTGGAAATAAACTAAGTTTATTAAAATGAAGAAGATAATTTGATTACGAACATTATAATACCAAGATTTTTAAAATTGATCAAGAATTTGAAGAGAAATTATAGTATCAACAATCCAACTCTGCGGTTGCTGCATGTAGCAAACAAGCAATTGACTCCCCAGCCTCAGATATGAAAGAATCGGGATGAGAAAATTAAAATTATTAGCCACTGAAGCAATTGAAGTACAGTACAAAATTTATCAAAAAGCAACAATAAGTCTTAATTGTTTTACATGTTGTAGCCTATTTATTGTTTAAACTGTGATTATTTTTGAAATACTTTATCGAAAATGTTTTTGCTTGTGCTATTTATTGGCTTTAACTCTTATTGGTTGCACTGAAGTTTAAACCCCCTTGCTACAAGAGTTTATTGATTTCAAAAGTTTTCTTTTTATTCTATTAATTTTTAAACAGCCGAAATAAAGTTTATATTTAAATAAAACCGCAGGACTTCACTTGAGGATCGCAGAAGCACATGACTTCTTTTTTTTTCTTTCATTTTTACTATCAGCCTGTCTTGTTTCAACGTAATTCGCCGAAGCTTAACATTTGTCACATCAAGAACAGGGAAGCAGCTGACTCGATGACTGATACAGTCTTTCGCTGCTTCCTGTCTGTTGTGATATCTAGATTGCTATGGTGCTATTTTATTCGTAATGTGTATAATTGTGCTGTACTATTCTCGCAACAAATGAAATAAACGTTTTTTATCACTTGCAAGTGCAGAAAAGTCACTTTCACACAAAATAACGTTACAAACAGCGATTGTTAGCGAACAATAATTAAACAACAACCGCAAGAATAAGCGCTAAGAACTACAGTTAAACTACTGGTAGGTCACATTGGCTATGGAGAGGCTTAAGGGCTACACCGGGCTCAAGGGCTATGGAGAGGTAGAACATTTCACTGTCTGATGCGCGATACAAAGCCTCTCGTCTATTACTGGTCCTCACAACCCAGGCGAAAGGACATGTTGAAGGGAACTTCAGCCTCTGTCTGTGTAGCAAGACCGTCCCAGCTAAAACCTGCACAAGGAGAGCCTGCTATGCTGATCTGGGCGGATCTAGAGAAGCCAACTCGAAAAAAATTGTCGAAATTGCTGGTAGCAGGGCGATGGATTTCTTGTCTCACCGGAAGTGCTCCAAGATGAGTCAACGATGAGGTCAAAATAAGATGTTTTGGCGGAAAATCCCTACATGTGGACAACGACAAAGATAAAAAATCTCAGTTAGCGAGATACTGCGATGGTGGAAAGAACTTTGGAGGCTCTACCACCATAATTTTTCATACATCTAGACTATTTTCTAATATGAACAAGCTAAATAAGAAAACAAACTTTAGTTGGTCAGATAGTAGGCCCCCCAGGCTGTCGGCCAGCTCTGTAAAAGCGACTGGGAAAGAGATCCACACTGGTGAAATTGGTTTACATGGTGATGCAGAGCATGCCATTCATGATGTGGCTAGATTAAATCCTTCTGGAAGTCTAGTCACGGAAAATGTAACTGATGAACGTGTGAGACTAAGAAAAGATTTAATGTTTGGAACATGGAACGTAAGAAGCTTAATACAACCTGGAAAATTAAAAGTAGTTAGTGATAAAATGAAACAACAAAAAATAAAAATGCTTGGGCTCAATGAAACAAGATTGAAAGGGAAAGGTACTTTCAGAACAGCTGATAACAATTTGCTTATTTACTCGGGGAAGGAGGATGGAGATGGATACTGCCATGGTGTTGGTGTTGTTGGAAAGGAATACTTCGAACAGTCTTATGGGATATCTCCCAGTAAATGACAGAGTTTTAATGATAAGAATCAAAGCAAAGCCTTGCAACATCACAGTTATACAAATATATGCGCCGATTACATCAGCAGAAAATTCTGTTATCGAAGAATTTTATGATTCATTACAAGATACAATGGACAACATTCCAAAAAGAGATATTTTAGTAGTTATGGGAGACACAAATTCAAAAATAGGAAAAGTGAATTGTGCATCCAGTAGGCTACACATGGAATCCATGCACTTGGTCAACTGAATGCACAAGGAGAAAAACTAACACAGTTTTTTTGAAAACAACAAGCTTGTAGTAACAAATACATCATTTGCACAGCATCCTCGTCGACTGTATACAGTACCTAGACATCACCCGATGGAAAAACACGAAATCAAATTGTTTATATCACTGTTTATATCATGATATCACAAAAATGAAGAAGCAGCATTAAAAAAGCGAAAAAACTATCCTGGAGCTGACTGTGGTACCGATCACCAACTGCTAAAAGCAGCAATAAAGCTTCGGCTACAAAAGATGACACCCTCTTTGCCCCCACTTCAATTCGACTACGACAATATGACAGAAGATTATTCCATTGAAACAAGTAACAGATTTAAGGTGTTCTTAGGTATAGACGGAGAATCATCACCTCAGAAGCTTTGGAATAACACAAAGGAAACAATTTTAAAATCAGCCAAGAGCATTAGCCTACCAATGAAAAACAGGAAACAAAAGAACTGGATTAGAGAAGAGACATTAATGAAAATAAAACAACGGAAAAATTGAAAGAATAAATTTCCCATTCAGAAGAGGACAGACAAGAGTACGCTCAGGTCAATAGCGAGGTACAAAAGGCAATGAGAAAAGACAAACGAGACAATATAGAACAGTGGTCACCAAACTTCTTTCTCTGAGGGCCGGATTGCTGCGAGATTAACAGCTGCGGGCCGGATGCAAATTGCGAAAAGATATACAACTATTTAGAACCTCCATTGACTTGAATTAAGCACAATAAATAACAAAGTCAGCGGTGGAATAGCAAAGTTGTGATGAAAATCGAAAAGTTGCTGGAAAAGTTATCCCCTGCTGTGATACAGTACAGGGCATCGTGCTCCTGAAAAAACATTACATCTTTCCAAATTTGGCCTAGGCTGTCCCCATTTGTGGTGGCCTAATGATAAAAACAGAACACCAACATGTAGGCTGTCTGGTGGAAAAATGTACAAATTCAAAATACAACAACGAACTATAAGAACGAACAATTTTAACAAAGAAGTCTCTATTACAAAAAAAGGCAAAGCCAAAGACGGTTGCTAATGCCAAGGGAAGCACATGTACAGAATTTATAATAATGTCTGGCAGTTTTTCTATTACCGGTGGCAGTATTATAGAAAAGTATTATTATAAAAACAATTCTTATTTTAGTTTTAGAATCTACAATAATTTGTGATAGGCATAGGCAACTAATATTGCTATTTGCCAATCATTATTAGGTTGCGTGTAGCTCAACAGCAACGTCAGTCCTTTACAAAAAGTTTGGTAACTTTTTTCCTTAACGGTTGTAGTGCAGCTGTTATTTCCGCAGCACGTGGCGGGCGGGAAGAAATCAGTTCGCGGGCCGGTTCTGGCCCGCGGGCCGTAGTTTGATGACCCCTGATATAGAACAACAAAGTTGTAAAATCGAAAAACACGCATCCAATAACTCATGTCGTGATTTACACAAAGCGATAAAAAGCATAACCAATAAGTTCCAATCAAAACTAGACAACATAAAAAGTAAAGATGGTGAAGTTTTGTGACAGAAAGATGAGGTAAAAAAAACATGAAAAGAATGTTGCGAAGAATTATACAAAGAAAAAGATCCTATTGATGTACAAACAAATCCAATTACACAATGCAAAGATGAAAATGATACAGAGCCACGACCACTGCTGAGTGAAGTAGAAAATGCTTTAAACACTATTAAAAACAAAAAAAGTCCCGGATCTGATGATATACCCATCGAACTATTGAAATATATTGGAGAAAATATTGTGAGAACAATTCGTAAACTTTGTTTCAGAATATGGGAGACCAACATTTGGCCAGATGATTGGGTAAAGTCAATATTTGTCCAATTACCAAAAAACGCTATATAACGGAATGCAGCAACAAGCGAACAATTGCCTTAATTGGTCATGCCAGCAAGGAAATGTTAACAATAATTAAAAAGAGACTAGAAAACAAAATTGAACACGAATTAGCTCCTGAACAGGCTGGTTATAGACCCCACAAAGAAACAAAAGACGCAATATTCAATCTTAAAATGCTGATAGAGAAACGAAGAGAACGCAACCTTTCAACTCATTTATGTTTTCTAGACTATCGAAAGGCTTTTGATTCAGTGAAGCACCAACAATTGTGGACAATTCTGAAAGGTTATGGCTTTCCTACACATCTGATCAATCTAATCCGAAGCCTGTATGTGTATACTGCTCATAAAGCAGCAGTAAGAACTGGAAGTGAATTCACCGAGTGGTTTTCCTTTGGAAAAGGTGTCAGGCAGGGATGCATATTGTCACCATATCTTTTCAATCTATATACTGAACACATAATGAGTAAGTTTTGGAGAATTTTCATGGCTTTGTGAAAATTTGAGGAAAAATGGTAACCAACTTTCGATATGCTGACGACATAGGGTTGGTCGGTGGAAGTTTAACGGAACTGCAAGAACTTTTGAATAGGGTCAAGTCAAGAAGTGAAGAATATGGTTTGCAATTACATCCCACAAAAACAAAAGTGATGGCCATAAGTAAAAATGATGAAATTTGTCCAAGCTTATACATTGGTGATAATGTTGTTGAAAATAAAGTGAATGTCTTCAGAGACACCGAGACCTAACCCTGGCACGCCGTCAGCAAGAAGCGGTTGACTTGATCACATCGAAAAACTTTTTTGAGAATTATTAAAATAAAGTTCAACCAGCCTCATGTTTTAAAAGAATATATATTTTGCTACATAATAATGAGCATCTTCAGTTCTTTCTATTTGAATTGAATAAGAACTATTTGAATAAGAACTGAAGATGCTCATTATTATGTAGCGAAATATCTATTCTTTTAAAACATGAGGCTGGTTGAACTTTATTTTAATAATTCTCAAAAATGTTGTTGAAAATGTAAGTAATTTCTGCTATCTTGGCAGTGTCATAACTGACACTTACGATGATAGCACGGAAATTACAAGGCGAATTGCTATGGCAAAAACAGCTGTGACATCAGTTACAACGGTGTGGAAACAGAGGTCAATTGGTAAAAACATGAAATTAAGATTGCTGTGAACTCTCGTTTTCTCAATTGCTACATATGGATGTGAAATTTGGACATGCACAAAACGTGACATTAAAAAGTTAAAAAGTTTTGAAATGTGGTGCCACAGAAGGCTATTTGGCCTACGCATCAGCTGGATGGAAAGAAAAACAAATGAATTTGTTTCCCAACAAATAAACGATAGATGGAGTCTGATTAATAATATTAACCTCAGAAAACTGAGATATTTCGGACTCATAGCAAGAAGCAACTCGTTGAAAAATTCAATGTTGACTGGGATGGTGCAAGGCACGACCAAAATGAAATATTTTGACAATATTAAGCAAATTACGGGAATGAAAAGCATGCCGGAAGCCCTAATGAAAACAAAAGACAGAACAAAATGGAGGCAGTTCATAAGGGAGATCACAGCTGATCAAACATGATCAATCTGCTGAAGAAGAATCTGCTGAAGAACATTGCCTGTCAATAATCGTGACACAAGATAAGTTGTTAGGCTACCCAGATTTCTGTTCACGACTTATACAATACAGTAGCATGTCAGTGCAATATCGTGCCATCTTTGCGTTCTCCTTAGAGAATTTTCACGCCCCCAAGGGGAGCGCGCCCTCCAGTTTAAGAACCACTGCTTTAAGGACTTTGAAACTTTGTTTTTCAGTCTTTTTTCCGCGACCAAATCGCTTAATACATCGATCTGCTAATGTAACTGCCAATGAAATAAATTTGAGGCGGCGCATATGGAAATAACATAAAATAAAAACTTTTTATTAATCTTATTTACCTTGGTTTGGTTTTGAATCTTTATCCTCGGACTGATCTTGAGCCAGGTGCGTTACCACTGAGCTAACGGGGCGAACGCTACCACTGAGCTAACTTCAAGTATTCGAAATCGTGGCTGAACAACACACAGTGCTAAACGCCTAGAATGCTCTGCATCCAATCGATTTCTATCATTGAATAATATTCATTACCTTGCTTAAACGTAAAGCTCCGTTGGGACAAGACGTGTAGGAAGAACATGGTCTGCACTCTCGCGTCTGCAGTTGGACCACCTTTTGATCGCAGTTTTGTTTGATTGGGACAAGCAGCTGAGATCTCAAGCCATGTACGACCCCGCGTTGTGTGCGGATGTCTGGATCGATAATTTCTTGGTTGTTGACGAGATACTGACTGTGCCTTCGAATAAACGTAACCTGGAAACAAAAACTGGCTTACGCGTTGGGAAGCAACTTTCCAAATGGTATCATAAAATATTCTCTTCTGCTCAAACCTCACCAAAAATTTTATTTAAAATTTTATTTTTCAATTAAGTCTAAATTTAAAATTTTGCTTATTGCAGATGATGAGTGAAGCGGCTATGTTCAATGTAAATGAGTTGGTTGAACATCAGGAATAGATAAAAGTTCTTGTCATGGTCACTTGGATTGGTTCTTGTCATGGTCACTTGGAATGGTTCTTGTTGTGGTCACTTGGAATGGTTCTTATCCTCATTACTCGGAGTGGTTCTTGTCATGGTCACTTGGATTGTTCTTGTCATGGCACTTGGATTGGTTCTTGTCATGGTAAATTGGATTGGTTCATGTCATGGTTGCTCGGAGTGGTTCTTGTCATGGTCACTTGGAATGGTTCTTGTCATGGTTGCTCGGAGTGGTTCTTGTACTGGTCACTTGGATTGGTTCTTGTCATGGTTGCTCGGAGTGATTCTTGTACTGGTATTTTGAAATGGTTTTTGTCCTAATCACTTGGACTGCCATCCATCTCTTCATAATGTGCTGGCCACAAGCTGGCCACAAAATGGTTACTTGAGCCGGTATCTTAAGCTGGTTACAAATGCTTATTGGTGCAGATAAATTGAGATGTTCATTAAAGCTGGTCGAATTGGAAGAGACAAGCATCAAGCAGAAAGCCATTCTTATAATCACTTTTTTTCACTTTTACTTTTTTAACATTCTTTGGCAAAATCAAAAGTAAAGTCATAAGAAAACGAGAACAAGTAACAACACGACATTCATTATGATACGAAATAATGACAAAAAATGCAAAGGTTTTCGCTTACAGTATATACAGTATAACTGGTATTCAAACATTCAAGCATTCAAGAACAGATTAATTGCACAGAAATAAGAAATTCTAGCAAGGTAGATCAGGGGTGTTGGAGGGTGGATTTTGAATCTTTATTCTCGGACTGACAAAACCTTGATAGGTTATTCCTGGTAGTTTCGCATATTTGTTGAGGCCTTTAACGCAGGGCCGATTAGGCTACCGAGAATGGCAGAGTGAAGTTTTGTTGTGAAGTTTCCGATTGTTGAAATGATGTTGCCGGGGAATTATTTCATCCATTAGGTGTCACTGAATGGGGAGCAGTCCTTAGAATGCCTTGCTCAAGCGCACACCCCGAAAGTCGAATTAGTGTCGCTTGATCTTGAAGCTTCTTCGTTCACAAAGTTATGAACCATGACTAGCTCTCACAGTCACCCTCGACAGCACCACACCATAGATCCAACAGAGTGAAATGATTTTTCAATTAGTTACAGTCTTGAGGCAAGTTTTTATTGACTAAACTGATCTAAAATTAAAGTCAATATCTATCCTAGTTAAAGCTTTGTTAGTGTAAATTGTTTGTTGATGCTAGATGTTTTCAATTAGTTTTTCACCAATAACTTAGTTGCTTATGATTTGGTTTGGAAAACAAATCAATAGCTTTTTTTCCCTAAAAGTCTGAACCTTAAAACATTTGACCAGGCTAACACTCACGATAGTATTTCAATAAAATATAATTAAATTTATGTTGTGGAACCGGTTTTCGTTCATTACAACTCTTCAGCACAACTGGATCGAAACAAAAATTATTTGAAACAAAATTAGCCTACAATATAAATAGATTTCAGCACTAGTGGACCAAAACGAACGAAAAATTACATACGGTATTAATTAGATAAAATGTTCATGACCTCCATGTTCTTTACTTTTTTTCCTTCTTTTCTTCATTGTTTTAGCAAAACCGCAACTATCGAATACTATATTTTGACCAGGCTTGAGGAAGTAACGGCAAACAGTTGAAAACTCAAATAAAATTTACTAATCAGGAGGATACAGAAATGCTATTACGGTGAAATCTAGAACAAACGCAATTCTTATATCATTATTATTTTTCTTATTATTATTCTTATATTATTATCATTAATTTCTCAGAAGCGTTTGTTCTAGATTTCAGTGTAATAGCATTTCTGTATCCTCCTGATTAGTAAATTTTATTTGAGTTTTCAACTGTTTGCCGTTACTTCCTCGAGCCTGGTCAATTTATAGTATTCGATAGTTGCGGTTTTGCTAAAACAATGAAGAAAAGAAGGAACAAAAGTAAAGAACGTGGAGGTCATGAACATTTTATCTAATTATTACCGTATGTAATTTTTTGTTCGTTTTGGTCCACTAGTGCTGAAATCTATTTATATTGTATAGGCTAATTTTGTTTCAAATAATTTTTGTTTCGATCCAGTTGTGCTGAAGAGTTCTAATGAACGAAAACCGGTTCCACAACATAAATTTAATTATATTTTACTGAAATACTATCGTGAGTGTTAGCCTGGGCAAATGTTTTAAGGTTCAGACTTTTAGGGATAAAAAGCTATTGATTTGTTTTCTTAGTGATTACTTTCTGTATTAGGTTCTTCTTCTTCTTTCGTTTGAGACTAGATCAAATCAAATTTCAGGGCAAGTGATGGAGAGCCAGGTGAGTGTAGCTTCGTCCAGCGTTGCTATACCATGCGTTACATTTGGTGCCTTATAGATTGGACATTCGAGAACGACATGGTCAGCAGTTTGTTCCTCCGCGCCGCATTCGCAGGCCGGTGAGGGAGCCAAACCCCACTTGTGCATGTTGGAATGGAAGCGACCGACTCCGGTTCGGGTTCTGTTGAGCTTGACCCAAGTCGGCCGAGGCAGGTCCATACCAGGGGGGCGCGCCACCGGGTGAGGTATAAAACGATGTAGTTTCGTGTCGGTGGCACACCACGCTGCATTCCAATTGTCTTCCATGAAGTGTGCTGCGCTGATGGCATGATCGCTGAACGGATGTAGTAATTCAACAGCAGCTGGCACAAAGGGGTGTCTTGACTTTAATTGCCGGGGAGATTCCTGAGGTGGGATGTTGAGTTTTGCATGAAGCAAGTGGTTAGGATCCCCCGCCCGGCGAGCCAGGTGTATAAGGGCTCCTTTCGGCGATGCTCAGCAGGTTGGATGCCTGCGAGGATTGGTAAATACTCTGTTGGAGTTGGGCGCAGGCATCCAGTTACAGTTCGCAATGCGTCGTTGATTGGGCTGTCGATGAGACGGGTGTGGGCACTGCGGCACCAGGCAGGGGCGCAGTATTCAGCAGTGGAGTGGATCAACGCCAGGGTTGCAGTGCGCAAGGTGTCAGCACCTGCACCCCAAGTTGTGCCTGCCAAACGTCTCAGCAGGGCGACGCGAGATGTCAGCTTTTTGCGTAGTGACTGTAAATGGTGACGGTATGTGAGTGACCTGTCAAGTGTAACCCCAAGGTATGTAGGTTCTGGGCAAGGAGGCAAAATTTTGCGGTTAACGGTCACTTTTAGGTCACGTTTTGCCTCCCTGTTGTTGAGATGGAAGGCTGCCGTCACAGTTTTACTTTCGCTGAGCTTCAGTTTCCATTGGTGAAGGTATCCAGATATGGTCGTCATGTCTTGGCTCAACGTCATTTCTAATGATTGCCAGTCTTTCGCAGAGTGCAAGATGGCCAAGTCATCAGCATATGCATATTTGTCAGATGTTGTTGATGGTAGGTCATGCATATAGACATTGAAAAGGAGGGGAGCCAAGACTGATCCCTGTGGGACACCGTTTTTGAGTCGCCGCAGTCTACTTGGTTTTCCGCTTCCGGTGGTAAGGGTAAAACTCCTGTTGTGGATCAGTTCCATGATCATTTTGACCATGTGCCTGTCAGGGAGTAGGCAGAGTAGTTTGTAGACTAGGCCACGGTGCCAAACAGTGTCATAGGCTGCTGTTAGGTCGATAAAGACAGCCCCCGATTTTTTTTTTGCCGAGAAACTCTCCTCAATATCCTGAGTTAGTAGTGTGACTTAGTCTACAGTTGACCTCCCGTGTCGGAATCCAGCTTGTTCTTTGGGAAGCAGTGGGTCAATTATTGGTTCGACACGAGCGTAGATCAGTCTCTCAAGGATCTTGAATGGGATGCAGAGCAAGGAGATGGGGCGATAGCTCTTTGCATCGTCTAGTGGTTTGTTTGGCTTAGGGATCGCGACGACCAGAGATCTTCTCCATATTTTAGGAATCTTGAGGCGGCGCAGGCAGGACGACAGGAAATCGCATAACCAGGACTTTAGAACATAACCAGCGTGCATGATAAGCTCTGGACATATCCTATCTGGACCAGGGGCCTTACCAGGTTTTAGGTGCTTGAGGGCAGCATTAAATTCGCTCCGTGAGAGGGAGCTAGAAATGCTCTCCTGGTCTGGTGTGTTGATCTTCCATTGCTTTTTCACTTCTTTGGTAACAAATCGATCGGAGGTACGATCACACGGCTTATATATCCCATTTTTTATTACCTGCGATGCGATCTTATTAGCAGGAATGGGACATTGTCGGGGTGATTGTCTTGATCGTCCCGTAAGGTTATTGAGTGTGCTCCACGCTGTACGGCTTGAGTGCGAGAGATCGATAGATTGGATAGTCTCTGTCCAGCGTTCTTTTCTTTTTGCATCGAGTCTTTCCAGAAGAGCCTTGGCGGCTGAGGGTGTTGTTTGACCATCTGAAGAGCTAACAAAAGATTGGTAGAGGCGCTCGCACTCTGCATCCCAGCATGGAGTGTAGTTACTTCTACGACCTCGAGGGATGGCTTGTTTGGCACATGTTAAGATGGTGTTGCAAAAGTCCTGGTAGGCCTCGTCCACATTGTGACAGTTAGGTGGAGGTAACTCGTTTGTGAACTTGTTGGTAAGGAGGCTAAAGCGATTCCAGTCGGCTTTACGGAAGTTCCACCGCTTGACTGGTTCACTCGGAATTGGTGTCTTGAGCGGTATTGCGGTTATGAGAGAAGGTCGGTGTTGGGACCGAGGGAACTTCTGTAGCACACGTCTGTCCGGAAGCTGATTGTCGTTGCCAGTGCTAGAAAAGGCCATGTCTGGGTTTGTTCCAGTGCCCCATCGCCCGGATGTAAAGCTCGGTTCGTCTTTGGGGTTGTACAGTGGGGCATAGTTGTTATTTGATGCCCAGTTAGCCAGACATGCACCAGAAGGGCTGGTGATGCGGTATCCCCAGTCGACGTGCTGGCAATTAAAATCGCCAGCATAGAGGCAGGGGTGGGGGTACACTGGGATGGCCGTCGGAGTGAATGGCGAGGGAGGTGGCTTGTAGATGTTTACGATTTTGTAGCCGTTGACGTCCACACTTAGCCATTCAATCTCTGAGTCTGAAGGGGATTGTTCAACCAGTCTCCAGTTCAGCTTCTCGTGGACAAATGTGGCTAAGCCGTGTGTCCTGCTTAGGATTGACCCAGCTAGTGAGTAATTTGGGATCACTAGCCTATCTGCGCTGTGGCAGTGGGTCTCCTGGAGGATGATGATAAGGGCCTTTTGTCGTTGAGCTATTCTTTGTACGACGTCGATTTTAGCAGTCGTAAGGCCTTCAACGTTAAGCTGTAGGATGTTGGGACTTCTGGCTTCTTTCTTCGAACTCTGGGGCCGAGGGTTTATCCTTTTACCACCCCAGAGACGCCCTGATGTGCCTCTGTTTGTTGTCATTAGCCTGTTTTGTGCAGTTACCGGGACTCACCACGAGGAGGTTGACAACATGAGTCCCAAGCCATGTTGTCAACCTCCTCGTGTATTAGGTTGATCGCCCATTTGAGGAAGTGTCATAGTACCAGATCGCCTTTTCCGGTTAGTTTTTCCCACTTTTGATTTGGTTTGGTTTGCTTTTTGTTTACAAAGTAACCAGGTTTGTCTGATTGAACTTTGTTGGCTTATTGTTTTATTACTTTTAATAAAAAAATAAAAAACAACAAACAAACAAACCATCTCTTACATGCTAAACTGAAGTTTTGTTGAAACGAAATTGAATGCTGAGTCCTCCATCAAGGTCATAATGTGTCAAAACTCCTACACCGGTGATTTTGAGATTAACAAATGTTATAGTGGTGATAAAGAAATCATTCAAGAGGATGTAATATAGAGGTATACTGAAGAGGAAGCAAGCACAGGGTATAATAACAGGTGACAACCATTCTGTATCGATCGCCAACATTGCCATGCACCACGTCATCAAAACAACTTCCAACACACTGAAACAAGCAGAAATATTCAAGCAATTTGTAAATGACATGATTTGGATATCACTTGGCCAAAAGACCACAGAATTGATAAAACACAGTTTAATTACAGAATTTCAAAGTCAAGACTTTAAACTTACTTTCAGAGAAATCAACATCTTCCAAACTGATAAAAATGTTGAGATTCTAGATGTTAACCATCGCATTTGTAAAACTTCGAACTTCAAATTTGTGACCACCAACTACACCAAAGAAACAGCTATAGACCGCTTGTACCTCAATGTTAAATCACATCACCCCACATCTACATTCAAGGCAATCATACATGGAGAAGCATTACGACTCAGGAGATTGAATGAAACGCAACACGACTACACTACAGCACTTGAACAACTTAAAAACAAAGCTTTAAAATCAAACGTTCGCCAAAAACTTACCGAAGAAAAAATTCAACTTGCTGAAAAATGGACAGAATGAATACCTAAACCCACAGAAAAAAATGCAACCAAAGCCAACAGAGTAATCTGGCCCACATCATTTCCTAGTTTACTCAAGACCACCAACGCAGAAAAAAACTACAGCCCAATCAAATGGTTACATATAAAAAGCCAAGCACGCTGGGAAATTTGCTTACAAAACACAAAAAAATTGCCCTGAATTCAGAAACACCAACCAATGGCTACTCTAAACCATGCGGTAAATGTGCACTGTGCGGTAACCATGGAGCGCATAAGCCTATGATAAAAGAATGCACCTCTATTAAATGCAAACCCAACAAAAATTTCAGTCTCAAACATAAATTAACTTTCCAAAATTACGGGATATACATTGCAACGTGCAATATATGTCACGAACACTATGTAGGACAAACCATGACAAAGTTTTCCACACGTTGGGCCACACATAAATCTATTTGGAACAGCTTTAATTACTCTGATAAATTCGGTGACAAAGCAGCATTGTTGCAAAATTATGCAAAATAATACATTATGTATTATTTTGAACACATTATGCAAGATTCCTACGAACACATTATGCAAAATTCCACAAAATTGAACTGAAAAAGAAACCCCATGTATGTACATTGACCAGCTGGTACCAGCCGACCTGCCTTGAGGACAGGTTTTCTGTTTCTGCATGACAACCTGTGCACTTTCGTCGATCAATCTAATTCCAAGATTGACTAAATGTACTTGGGTTATTGACTACAACCCCCATCTGGCAAATGGTGATAATTGCTTTTCTTTCACCCAACTTTTCCTTACCGAGGTCTCTACGCTGGACACTTTTACTCTCAATATTGTACATCCACTGGGACTGCAATAAATATGCTACCAAGCGACGGAGAACTTCTGGCTGACTGGGTGCTATAAACTGCATCGCTCACTTGTGCAACTCGGTCGCTCATGAACAGATGCAAGTCCATACTGATCCTGCGATCATGGACAGTTCAACATGAAACGATGTGAAAATTGGCTTCAAACCTGCAGCAGAACTAGTGTCGGCAGATCAAAAAGCTAAGAACACAATTCAATCAACAAAGCACACGGTGGAGTGAGAATTACCTGATAACCATTTCCTGCCATTGTCGTTTCGTGCTGCCCGCTTTTGGTGGACTCCAGCCTAATCAACTTTCCTGGAATGACGTGATATTTGAATTGCAGAGTAGCTTTATTATTTTGGTCAATATCAGCTGTCCTGAAAACAAGGTTATACGTCATAAAAAGGAAAACTAACTTTTCCAGCACAATAGATTGCAATACGTTATGGGCAAGGGAACTTGAATCGTATACTCGAGTTTCAATGGCGTCTTTCATTTTTGTTGGATCGGGCCCTTAACCAATTCCTACATTCCCTTGATCAGATTGTAGTTCTACAACAGAAGGTTACAGTTAAAGTTAACCCATATAAGACAAACGTTGCGTTTTCGCAACAGACAAGTAGGTCGCGCTTTTTTCCATCTCTAGGTCGAACTGGTTGAGATTTTGAGGTCAGTCCAGTTTCATTGGTTAGTTTAGTACTGTAAGAGTCAGAAACAAGTTGGCTTATCTGTTTATTACCCTTACTGAAGTTTTAACATAGTTCTGAATTTCGACAATTTTTTGGAATACGATGGCTGCAAGAAATATTAGGTAAGTTGCATTTTTATATTACGAATTTACAATTTTTTTTAGTGTGTATCTTAATTTAATGTATTAGGTATTGCTTGGTTCACTTATATAAAATCTAGCTGGATTCTAAGTAGAAGTGTTTTCGTGTTCAAAATGCGTGGCTATTTTTGTTGCGTTTTCGCAACGTTTGTCATCACATATGCGCTGAACGATGCGTTTTCGCAACGTTTGTCATACCATGAGGTTTCGATGTGCGACCGCTCTGCATTTTATTATGGATTGATTGCTGTTGATAATGAAATATGCTAATCTGTAAATAAAGTTTTCTTTACAAACTATAATCTGACCCAACTCAATCCATCTGCTATCTGTCTTTGAATGTTTTATAACATATTACATTAGTTTCGTACATAATTAAAGTATAACGAAAAACTCATGAAAAAATATTTAACCGCTATCTAAGTTAGAATTCATTTGTCAATTAAGAATTATATATTAATTATTAAAATTCTACAATGTGTTTCAAAGATCTGTTGAAGGTTTTCAAGTAATACCCCACAAGCCCGACTTATCTTCCATATCATAATTTGTGCTAACTGTTGGCCTTATTTAGTGATTGTTGTCGAAAGCAAATTACATTGTTGTTCTACTTTTCTAACTATAGTTTTCCCACACGTGTGGTTAATTATTTTTGTCTCCATTGTTAGGAAAAAGAGATTGGATGAAGAGTTGAAAGAACTTGAAAGATTCTCTGTCAAAGAAAGTTCTGAAGAAGAAAATGATGATAATATCACTGTCGTTCAAACGTCTGAAGAAATTAGAGTGTTTATCGCTCCACCGGATGATGGAAATATCACTGATGAAGATTCAGGTGACGAAGGAAATGTGCACCTGGGCAATTTACCGCGTGATCAGCTTACGGCTGAAGCTATTGTGGCAAGGCCCCGCCCCTTCAGTCTCACAATACAGGATAAATATTCGAGGCAAGAAATGGTACTTTTCAATCCTCTCCTACATGTTGAATGTATGTGTGAACAACGCTTGGCTGTTTGCGAGTGAAGGTGGTTACAGCCAAGACATGCTCACCTTTACCAGATCACTGGTACAAATCTGGCTTAAAAAATGTGGAGTCCCTCTGCAAAAAAACAGGAAGACAACAGTCGCTAACAAATGCGATCAATGCAGAGATGCGGTTTGATGAAATTGCTCATGATATCGTTCCAAGTGAACCCAAAAGCTGCCGAAGATGCAGACAATGCCAGAGCCAAACAGTATATGTCTGCAAGAAATGCGATGTTCCTTTACATTTGAAATGCTCTCAACATTACCACTAACAGTGAATACGTTTTTACGAGTGAGTACATGATAATGTAACGGTTTTTTCAGCAATAAATCTTGCAAACTGCCAAGCTGACTTAGTGTACTAAATATTACAATATTTCAGAAAAAACACTGGAGACAGATCATAAACTGATATGCATGCAACTAAACGGATGAAGATAATAGCTAGGAAGATCAAGAGATTAGACAGACATAGCCTACACATAAGTTTTAAGTCTGTACGAATCAATCGCGACAACAGCAATAGCATGCGTGGTGACAAACTTTGCGTTTTCGCAACATCCAGTGCCGGCGGGGTGACAAACGATGCGTTTTCGCAACGTTCGATTTTTGCAAATATTTCAATAAATCAAAAAAATTTAATTTTTTTTTTGGCAATTATCATTCCTTTACACACTATTTAAGATGATATGTAAATTTCACGAATTTTTAAGCATCTTTATTTTTCATGTCTTGTATGGGTTAATATATACAACAGAAGGTTAAAGTTAATATTCAAATACCATATCTAGCTACAGTATCCAGGTGGTCTCACAAAGATCAGGCCTTGCTTCACTTCTTTTTAACATCTATATCCACGACCTACCAAGCACCATCTCTGCTAAATAAGCGGACGATCTGGAAATTCGTCACTTCATAAAGTTGTAGAAAAACTTAGAAGACCCTCTGAGCCAAGTCATAAAAACCTCTCAGTTTATATCCAGAAATGACGACTGAAACTCAGCAAAACCAAAGCTGTGGCAGCATTTTTCCATCTATATAACGGACAAGCTAATAGTGATCGGAGCGTCATGTCATAGACAATCTCTTTCGTACTGTTTGGAGACAAAGTACCTCGGGGTTACATTAGACAGCTCGCTCACATACCGCCATCACTCGGTGTCACTAAGCAAGAAACTGGCATCCTGCTCTGTGCTATTGAAACAACCTGCAAGTTGCAACAGGTATTTGGGCGGACCATAAATGGAAATCTGAATGGAAATCAAGCACCACCAGACTCCGTTCGTTCGTTCTCGACACCGACTTCTGTTCAAATGGACTGACCCTAACGAGACAGGCGTGGGTGCGACCCTCAGCCCCAGAGGCTCACACCACAAAGAAAAAAAAATGAATTTGGATTGGCAGTAGCGTAGTTTGATTATTTTTTGTTGTTGTGGTATACTAAAATACATTAATTATTAACATCATATTGCGTTGGGTACTGGACACAAAATGCATTCTTTTCTAGCATAAGAATAAAGAGTCGACCTATATAAAATTTTATTAGTGCGTTCCACCACAGCTTTCCTTAGTTTCAAAGTGGCCGGCATGCAAAGAAGGTTGACCTTCCTTGGCTACATGAATCAGTTAATTAGTGCAACAACGATTATCTACGCAACCTTCTAGCAACTCACTTGATCAAATTGTTGGACAAAACAAAAATCGTGTACGGTTCAGCATTCTCTTCTAATACAGATAATACTCCGGTGCTGTTCAAATACGACAGAAAGGTGGAATATTGCGCAAATTTAGTCCCGGTGGAATTCTGTTTACAAGAAAAAGTCTAAATTCAATAAATATATTATGTTTCCAGCATTAAAACTTGTATGGCTCCAACGGAGGTCAAACACAGACCACACAGTGCATTGTGATAACCTTCTGATATGCTTTGATTTGAAAAACTGATTTGTTCTTCCATTAGGAGAAGCTCTCCATTGTTTATTTTGGTAAATAAAACTAAACGCAAAACTAAATTGCCTGATAATCACATGTAAGAGATTACTTTAGCCCCGATTCCTAAAGGAGCCGCTCTCATTGCCCACAGTACCAGTGGCGTAGCCAAAGGGGGGGGGTTTGGGAGTTACAACCCCCCCTTTTGGCACGCTTGTGACGTCACGATATTGAGAATGATGCTTTCAGTCTAAAAAAAAATTGCCTAATTTTAAACAAAATTGCATTAAAAGAGCGAGTTTTGCCAATACCAAACATTCAAACATCTCAGCCAGGAATTAGCAACAAGAAAACATAGAGACTTAGCTTTTTTTTTCGAAAAATGCCAAAGAAAATATGATCTTATCCTTTTGCTATGCTACCGGACAGCACCATTTTACAGAAATATTCGTACCCACATTTTTGTTGAAAATGCTCTCAGAATGCACCAAATTCAAAGTAATTTTTCAAAATTTTATGGGGGAGGCCCCCCAGACCCCCCGCCGTTGGGTGGTCAAAACCCCCCCTTTCAAAATTCCTGGCTACGCTACTGCACAGTACTAATGAATCCAGCTGTTTTGCTATAATTACATTCTAATTTCATTATCACGTACAAGAATGGCATCTTTCAAGTAGGGATGATCTTCGACGACGTCACGCGGTGGCAAGAGAACGTCATCGAGGATGTGAACGATCCCGTTGAAGATCGGAATGTCAGGTTCGGTTATCTTGGCGAACTTAGGGCCAAGCGTTGGAATAAAGTGAGATATCGTCATGTTGTTTTGAATATCCTGAGAAAATTTGAGATGTATTCAGAGGGTGAAGCAAAATCACTTGCAAGTAGTAGTAGTATTGTCAAGTTCTATTATTATCTGGCTGGTGGCAAAGTCCAGGGGCAACAAAAAGTTAAACTCAGTGACTGAAGAACATCGGTCAGCAAGCTGAACAGCTCTCATGGATGCCTATTGTGCCTAAATAAGAAAACCCTTTTTTATTTGATCAAAACAGTAAAAGTTTAAATTTCCTAAACGAAATTACAAAGATTTCGAAGAGACGAAAATGTACGATCAAAGTAATCACATTATGAGTGAGCTTGATTTGGATAATTTGCAGTTTGCTATAGTAGAAGCTGCACTTTAAATCGTCGTGAAGCTACCATCATTGGGACAAGGCGTAGGCTATTTCAATTTCAATTTCAATTCAGTAGCAAGTTTCAATTCAGTGGTAGCAAATTAATAATCACAGTTTATTGATCTGTGTTTCGGTGTGATATCTGGGATGGTTTTGTACCAAACTCAAACAACATTACTTTACCAGTCACAACCTCAAGCCTTCCTTGGAATCATTATTGAGTAATTAAGCCTGACTGTGATAACATTGTGTTGTCATATGAGAGGCGGGACTTTCTTGCGGAAAAGCGGTTAAAAATCACTTCAATGTTAGTTATTTATTTTCGCTTGGTTTGTTTTGGGAGATAAACTAAATCAAAAATTTTAAAAGTTATCAACATTAAAGTTCTTAAAATTCTAATTTTTCTAATATTTGTGTCTATTTGCATATCAAGCTAACCAGTTAAAGTTATTTCAAACTTTATCGACAGATACAAAAAGAATATAATCTGGTGCAAATTGTTTCTACCTTGCTTCAACACTTTTATCGGGACATGGGTAACGTCTCACTGCGCAAACATGATTTGGAAAGTTAGAGGGTGATTTTTAGAATTTTCGATGACGACAATCCCCAAATGGCAATCAGCGCTTTTGTACTTTGCGACACGTATCAATAAAGAAGCCATGGGCTGAATTCATGAAAATCGCAGTTGGAAACCTACCGTGATGACCGTTTCATTAGTGACGTTGGTGACCTACCGTGATGACCGTTTCATTAGTGACGTTGGTGACCTACCGTGATGACCGTTTCATTAGTGACGTTGGTGACCTACCGTGATGACCGTTTCATTAGTGACGTTGGTGACCTACCGTGATGACCGTTTCATCAGTGACTTTGGTGACATACCGTGATGACCGTTTCATCAGTGACTTTGGTGACCTACCGTGATGACCGTTTCATCAGTGACGTTGGTGACAACGATGGGGGCAGAGGGCAACATGCTTGCTAATGTTCGAGTCGATTTCAGGCTTCTTGATGGAATTAATCCTATGCAAGTAAAAGAAATACGTCTTTACAAATATCAGCAAAAAATATTAATCAATACTACACACGTCATAATGACGCACTCAGTTTCCTTTCGCTGACAAACAAAAATGAAAAACCTTCGGACAGACCTATGCGTCTGATAACTGATGCAGTGTTTAAAAAATAAAATTGATATAATATAATGTTATCCCATGCCATCAGCAACCTCTGACCCCTGTGCTGTAGATTATTCAACCATGCCCATTCACACTTTATTCCTTTTGACGTTGCATCAATGTAAGCTTATTGCAATGGACTGTAAATTAAATTGCGTTTTTCTTTGTATTCGTCTTGTTGAACGGTTGTAATTTACTTGATGGATGATAATATTCATGTGTTTCATATTCATGTGTTTCTAAACCAATAAGTATAGCTTATTGGTTTAGCATTGTTCCTTGGGGGTTAAAACAGATTTGACGTGATAGACGTGATTATCGAACAAATAAAAACTATCCTGTTGAATCACAAACATATCGGTTAGTTTTGTTCGCACTTATTTGCTGCCACAAATTTCGACTTCCTAGGCCTTCTGCACAGCAGTCAGTCATTATTCGTTTGTTTATCAGAGACGCGGGCAGTATTGTTTATGAACGAATCGAAACAAACTCCAGACAAATAATTTTGTTTGAAAACGAAAGAACATAAAATATTTGAAACTACAAAAAAAAAAACTGTAAAATGAAGCAAAAAGTAGAAATATTGGCATAAACACAATTTTGCATATTCTGCAAAAAAAAGGCGTGATGATTCAGAAGTTCGAATTTCTTCTTTTCGTGAAAATCACAGTCGATAAAATACAAAATTATCTCGTGTACCAATGCCGGATCAAATAATTTGAGAACAAGATGAAGGTCTAGAGACACCACAAAAAAATTAAGAAAGTGTTCATGTAAGAAATGAATCTACTCCTTCCCCCCGGAAATATTTTAAATAAAAATTTTACTCTCTGATACAACATCACTTGACAGATTTTTGTTGTTGATTTTTAGGCTGAAAGTATTCTCAGAATGCGCAACTTACAGGTATTTTTTTTCAAATTTTCTGGGAGCGCCCCCAGATCCAGCTCAGAGTGCTTCGCCATCGTCAACTCTTTGTCGGGTTCAATGACATGTGTGGTAATGTCTATTTGCTCCCTCCCCGAAATTTTGTACTGGCTACGCTCCAGCACATCAATACACTGACAAATTATTTTATGAGACTGCAAGCAAAACTCAAACAATATTTTCATCGCGGATTTCAAATGAACGTTGATGCTGTCGTGGAAAAAGTTGGAAACATTAAAATAACAAAGTTCTGCATGTGAACTATGCATCCGAGAACGCAGCTTGGAGTTGCGGAGTCAAGAAGGCGAAGCCCTTCAGCTGCCACAGGTGCTTGGCATGTTTGCTCTACAGAGAACTTCTGTATCAGGAACTTTGTCCAACTGACCTATTTGAGAAGTTTTTAGAGGCATAAAAGGTTGGAACGGAAAGCCTGACTCTGGTGTATCCTTTAATTTCTCGCATGCATGAATATGAATGATCAGGCCAACATCTCTACAAACCTTTGAGTTTGTGAATAACTTAATATTCCTCGCCTCCCACATATTAGAATACACTCTGCTACATCCAAAGAGTGCTTTGTAGAAGATGATGTTGATTTTTAAGTTAAAGGTCATAAATACACAGGGAAACATAAATTTGATGTATTTACATTGATGTATGACCAACATATCTCAAACAGCAGCTTAGTTTTATATCGAAAAAAAGCACACCTTCTTCTTCTTCTGGCTTTGTTCCCACTTCTAGAGTCGCCGGTACAGATTGCAGTCCTCCACATCACTCTGTCAGCAGCATCTGCCTTCTTCACTCCCACTATTTCCATATCTTCCGTCACACAATCTCTCCATCGTCTTTTTAGCCTTCCTTGCTTTCTTTTACCAACTTCCAAATGTCCTATTCTTCTTCTGGCGCAATCTTTGTCTCTCCTTGCAACGTGACCCAACCATTTAAGGCGTGTCTCTCCCAGCTTGTCTTCCAGCTTTCCGACTTACATTCCTTCTCTGATGATTTCGTTTCTTACTCTGTCCTGCTTTGTCAACCCCAGAGACTATCGCAAAATTTTCATTTCTGCCACTTGCATTTTATCTTCCTGTGTTTTCGTCAGGGCTACCGCCTCCATCCCATGCAACATCGCTGGTCTTACCATCGTTTTATTAACCCCATTTGGACTAGGCGATTTTTGTGAGGTAATGGCCTGACGTGTGGACTTATTCCATCCACACTTTCATTGTCTAATAACTTTTGATATAAAAACGTTACGAGGTTGCTTTTTTCGCAAAGTTAGAGCAAAATTATTGACAAACTGGTTAAAATTTAAGTGGACACACATACTCTACCAGTTTTTTGCTATTGCTTTTTTGCTAAAAA
This sequence comes from Aplidium turbinatum, assembly GCF_918807975.1. Classification (NCBI taxonomy): domain Eukaryota; kingdom Metazoa; phylum Chordata; class Ascidiacea; order Aplousobranchia; family Polyclinidae; genus Aplidium; species Aplidium turbinatum. The sequence continues at coordinate 1,896,210 of NC_137486.1, forward strand.
AAGTCAATTTTTTTAAAATTTGTCTGATGTCTCCGCCATAATCTCCTTGAAATCGCTAATCTCTTCGTTGAAGGCACGCACGGTCCAGCCATGCATGTAATCCGAAATGGTCACTAGTCAGCATGTAGGTCACGCAGTAAATCTTGGAACGCACAAAACAATATAAATGTTTGCTAACTTGCTTGTACAAGAAGATAAAGTTTTCCAGATAACCAGCGCAAAACTTCTCACCAATCAATATTATGCTTCCAAAAACATTTGTCGTTTATTATAAAACATTAATCACTACGCTGCATTTACAAGTAATATTTCAATTTTCAGATAATGCTTAGTTATTGCGTTGGCTATTGATTTCCTTGTGACTTCAATCTGCTTGTGACTTTGAAAGGAATAAGTTACTTGAAATGGAATTGTTTTAGACTTGCGTTGGAACATGTATGAATTATGAAGAAAGTCGTCAGAAATTACAGCGCAAGCATACCAACAAACGTCTCGATAACTATTCAACCGAATTATTATTTTGAATTTAATTGATACGGTTTCGTAGTAAATTACTGATTTTGAGGGTTTCTGTGAGTAATTATCAGTTTTTGCGTTCATACTAAAATGCTCATCATTCCATTGTTTATACGACGTTTCAATGTATCTAATCTGCTTTGTGAATAAAACGAAATGTCTCAAGCACATGAAGACAATAAGGGTGTTTCGGTTGACTGAATACTGTGGAAGGATGCAGTCTAAAATCTCTCAAAAGACTTTTCGAGCAGTTTAGTTCAATACATGCTTCACAATGAAACTTACTTCAAATTTGAAGCATAGATTTGTGTGGTAACAAAAGCACAAAATCAAATTAAGAAATTGGTGATGAATGAATTATGTAAACTTTCCATAGCCTGAAGCAATCAGTACGACAACAGTTTGAGACGGTCTTTCAACGCAAAACAATGTTGCTTTAGCAAAACTATTAGTCAAAAAGAACTTGGTTCCATCGATGTAAATTTGTTTAGTTTTGGATCCATATTTTTAATCTTTTTTTGCATTATCGCTAAATGGCAAAAATAAAAATAAACGTATTTGTTAGAAAGTTTACTTCATGTTGGTTCAGCGTTGTTAAATGTTATTCAGCAAAAAAAACTTTTAAATTTATCTGAATTTGGGTTTTTATTAGTTTGAAAATTGTAGAAATAACATCGAAAATGTCCCTGTTATTTCAAAAACTTTGTTTTTTGCAAAAGTTCAAAACAAGTAGGCTGTAGTGTATAGTGCATAGGCCTACTTCTAAACTTAGTAATGTGCTCTCTGTCCCTTTGTAGATTGTCGATCAAAACAAAGTCGAAAGCTGGCTTATCGCACTTTTTAAAAGTTGTATGTTGTTGTAGGCTACCATAAACCACTGAATATATGATTTACCAACAAATATAACAATTGAAAACACGTAGTGATGTATTCGAAACTAAAAAACGCAAATGCAGAAAAATCATCTTTTGTTCAAACCAAATTTATTTTAGAGTAGTCTATGCAAGAACTCCAAATGCAAATATATTTGTGAAGAAGAAATCAACGATCATGCTGCTAAAAGCGAAACTCTATCTATTGCTATGCAAGATTATTTGAATATTTGTCATTTGATAGTTTATACGACGTTGCTAAATGTAGCCAATCTGCTGTGGCAATAAAAGTATTCTCTCCTTGATGATGTTTTAGTTGACTGAACAGTGTAAAAGTCTGCAGTCAATCATTACTCCTAAACCTTCTCCATTGGTGTGTTCCAATCGCGCTTTTCGTAATTATATTTAGGCCTATATAATACAGTATAGGCCTATGTTAATGTTTGGAAATTTAAGGTGAGATTGATTTAGCAATAAAATAAATTCGGTAACAAATTGTGATGGCGAATAAACCAAAACTTTCCCAGCCAAAGCAATTGCATTGGTTTTTGAACATAAAGCTGATGTTAGTTTAGAGATGATATTAGCTTAGAGAAAATATTTTCTTCTCAAAATTAATTCCATCAAAAGAAAGTTTTGGCATATATCGTTTCTGGTGTTGTCGATGGATTGAGAGAAATTCAACTAAATTTATCTATGACGCCGATCGAGATCAAACAAGTGCTTATTATTATAGTTCATATTGATTCAACTTTGCTAAATGTTGCTTTATTGCAAGCAAACCTATGTTATTTGAATTTGGGCTTGACAAGAGTTTGAAAATAAGAGAAGTGCTATATTAAAAAGATATTATTACATATAGAATATTAGTGCGCTACAAAAGGAAGTGAGTAGCCTACATCCATTTCAAAGATTTTTGATTATAAATGAGCAAAATCTTATGTAGTTACAGCATTGCAAGTATTACAAGTTCATTTTGCATGTCAAGCTTTATTGCATTTGTGTGGTTTTCATATTCAAATCACTAAGAGTTCATTGTGCTCCAAATTATTCTGAAAACAGTTTCTAACTTGATGGTGCTTCAAAATTTCAACTGTAGTTGTCTGGTTTTGAGAACAGTGAGCTACTGCCCCGTTGGTGAAAGTTGCTTTATTGCATTTGCAGACTGCGGTAACTTCCCGGTTGAGTACGGACATGCCGACAGTAGCTAGCAAACAAAATTAAACGGTCAATCTATGAGCATATGTAGGCCTATTGATAAACTGGGCGCCACAAAAAAAAAACAAACAAAAAATTTACATTGCTGAACTAACTCCGATAAATTATGGAAACTTTATGAAGAAAAGCTGTAGCATCTTTGATGGAAATACTAGGATTAGGAAGAACTTTGGTCATTGCATCAAACAGTTATGAAAGGATAATAAACAATAACAAAAAATAGAGTATAACTTTCTGAGTGGTAGAACCGGTGCCAAAATGTTATAGTTGGCTACAAAAGCTTTTTTTCACAAATCATTCTAAATCAAAATACATTCAAAATGGAATGTGAACAACATACAATATTTTTGTTGCAAACAATTGAGCATAAATTAAAACTTTGCATCCATTCCATTACTCTTCAACATCAATGTTTATTGCACACTCTGGACGAACCTGCGTCACATGAATAGCACAGACAGCTTTACCACACAGCTGGCACTGGTTTTTACTTTGAGACCAGGCCCGTAATTGCCGGGGGGGCTTGGGGGGCAATGCCCCCCCAAGCTCAAAGTAAGAGATACATATTGTAGACTGAGCTAAAACGTTTACTTCAATTCTTCCCTTGTCCCTAGGAGTAGGTTGTCATGACGAGTATGCTTAGTGACTACACATTAGGATGAGTAGCTAAGAGTAAACGATATATCAAGGGACTTCATCAATGCAAACTCTGCCAGGCAAGCTACATTTGGTTTTCCAAATGAGTAATCCCAGACCCAAGACTTTCTATATTTAATTTGTTTTGATTCTCATATGTCACTTTGTACAATTATATTGCTTGTAATTTTGTAGCTGTTATGTACTGGTAGGGTAATAGTTATAGGGTTATTCCAGACAGATTGCACGATAATGATTTTTAAATTTGGATGAGTTTTTTTGGCAAGGCATCTCAGGTAAAAGCAATTACAATGGAGTAAGATGCTGGTTTTGGAAATATTGTTCATGAATATCTCTTAAAAACAAATCCATCAACATTGGTATTGGTATCAGTTTGGATAGCTGTTCGTCGTCGTCGTCTGAGCTTCTGGGGCCGAGGGTCTATCCTTTTACCACCCCAGATTCACGATGTTCCCGGACTACACTGGAAGGCTGCTAGAGAGCAGCCAGTCTTTAGTCTCATCATCCATGACGCGCAGACCTTCCACTCCGTTAGGTGGCTTGAAGATGGTACAGTCATTGATGATGTGGTCTGCGGTCTGTTCCTGGGCACCACATTCACAGGAGGAGGAAGAAGCCATTCCCCATTGGTGCATTGTTGAGCGGAAAAGCCCGACGCCCGTACGGAGACGGTTGAAGCGCACCCATGCCTGTCTCTGTAATGTCAGGCCGATGGGGGCGTGTGTCTGCGTCGGGGATGAATGAATGGAGTCTGGTGGTGCTTGACCTCTATTCAAAATTCCATTTATGGTCCGCCCAAGTAGCCGCAGAGATGTCTTGTTCATCAGCTTCGTTGATCAGAAGCCGAGCGGCTGGCACGAATGGGTGTCTTGATTTCAGTCGGCGGGGGTGCCCGTTTGGGAAGGCAGAGATCTTGTGGTGGAGAAGATAGTTAGGCTCCAGTGCCCGTCGACCGAGGGACAGAGTGGCTTCTTCGCGACGAAGCTCAGCAGGTTGGATGCCAGCGAGAATGGGGAGATTGTCCAATGGTGTGGGAAGCAGGCATCCGGTCACTGTGCGCAGGGCGCTGTTTATGGCAGTGTCGATGTTGTGGCAGTGAGCACTGCGGCACCAGACAGGTGCACAGTACTCTGCAGAAGAGTAGACAAGGGCTCAGGCTGCTATTCGCAAAGTGTCAGCCCTCGCCCCCAGCTAGAGCCTGCCAGGCGCTTCAGTAGTGCAGCGCGGGATGTCAGTTTCTTGCGCAGTGACACCAAATGGTGGCGGTATGTGAGCGATCTGTCTAGTGTCACCCCAAGATACCTTGGCTCGGGGCAGAAGGACAGAGGTTTTCCGTTGTTGTGGACATGTATCTCACGATCAGCTTCCCGATTGTGTAGGTGGAAAGCTGCTGCCACACTTTTAGTTTCGCTGAGTTTCAGTCGCCAGTTCTGGAGATAAGCTGAGATGGTTTGCATGTCCTGGCTCAAGGTGTCTTCTAGATTTTCCCACGACTTTGTGGAGTGGAGAATTGCCAGATCGTCCGCATAAGCGTATTTTGTGGAGACCGTGGTTGGTAGGTCGTGGGTGTAGATGTTGAAAAGAAGTGGAGCCAGGACCGACCCCTGTGGGACGCCGTTTTTCAGGCGTCTCAGTCTGCTTCGCCGTGGATTGCCGGTGGTGAGGGTGAAGCTTCGATTCCTGACAAGTTCCATAATCATATGGACCATATGTCGGTCAGGAAGCAGGCGAAGCAGTTTGTAAGTAAGGCCGCGATGCCACACAGTATCGTAGGCAGCTGTGAGATCTAGAAAGACAGCGCCGGCCTTCTTTTTTGCCTCAAAGCAGTCCTCGATGTCTTGGGTCAGCAGTGTGACCTGATCTATGGTGGATTTTCCGCGCCGAAACCCAGCTTGCTCTTTTGGAAGGAGCGGGTCGATGATTGGGTTGACGCGGGCATAGACCTGATCTATGGTGGATTTTCCGCGCCGAAACCCAGCTTGCTCTTTTGGAAGGAGCGGGTCGATGATTGGGTTGACGCGGGCATAGATTTTTGACGTTTACTGCCGAATATTACACCCCAAAGGCGATAAATTGGTTTGGTGGAGACCTGTACCAGACAAAGTCACGAGGGTCATTCCTGACAAAGTTGTGTGTTAAAAATATTGCATCTATTCTATTCTGCAATCATTTTGGCTGGAATTACCCATGTTTTGGCTGGAATTATCTCAATCATTCGAAATTACTGCTATCTAGCACCTTGTGACTTTATAACATATGCCGTGCCTTTGCCAGAAAAACCGCAAATTAGACTCATTGCAACTACAAATGTTATGTGCATAGCCTTTTACTTCGCAACAGCTTTTGAGCCCCCCCCAAGCTAAAATGTATAATTACGGGCCTGTTTTAGACAAATTGCTTTTTTTCCTCTTTGCTGGTGAGCCAGTGATTGGAGGGCTGCAAAAATAGCAACGTCTGTCTTTGTCTGATTTTGTAGGAAATTGCTTCTTTTGAAACAAGTTGTTGGAAGATGTTGAAGCAACATCAGTTTGATCTTCGCATCCAAGAATAGTAACTATTTTGCTGAGAACGGATTTTTCAAGACCGCACCGTGACCGCATTTGTATGTGTGGTTTGGTCAGCATCATTGCAAGTTCCCAACCAAAATCAAAAGAATTTTGAGTTTTGTGATCAATTCCTTTTTGCATAGCTAAAATTGTGCTTGCATCATCGTGACTTTGTTTTGCAAGAATAAAAGCCAATCCTTTGATCTACGACATCTGTTCCACCTTTCGTGAAGTCGTAAAGCTTGTACATTGCTGGCTTTTTCTTTGGGTCTTCTTTTGTAGTTCCAATGAGAGGTTGCATTGTTGACAGCAACAGAACATTGCGTTTTCCTGAACTTTTAGTCTTTACTATATAGGAATGTAGCACTAACTTCTTTTCAGAACTCTCCCAATAACACTGATAAGACAATTCCTCTCGCTGACCGACATCTTTAATTTCGGCAGGGATTCCTTTCTGTTGCTTTGCAATGTCCCGACGCAAGTTATATTTAGACTCAATAGCCACTGAGCAAGTGGAATACTTGAATAGAGCCTGTCATATGATAGGTTTCGTCTTTGTAAATCATGACTGAGCTGTAGCTTATTTACAAGGTATTTTACAGTTTCTTCCGTTCCACAAACATAATACTCGGTGGGATTTTCCAGCGGCTTTCCACAATAAGGATAGGTGGTAAAAGTGTAACTGTAGTTAGTTGCGTTAATCGATTTGAAGAGCATTCCATATTTAGCTGGCTTGCTTGGGTTGTATTGCTTGAAACCAATACGATTTCTCATTGGATACAATGTTTCATCCAATGCCAGAAACTCTGCTGGAATAATATGTTTGGAACAGTTATCATTGAACATTTCAAACAGTGTGCGAATAGCAGCAAATCTGTCATGCTTCCATCTTGTCTGGCGAGTGGCTTGATCATCAAATGTCAAGCAAGCATGGAGAAACTTGAAGCGATTTTTGCTCATTGTTGCTCCAAACCCTGGCGGTCCTACTACAGGTGCGAATAATTGGTTTATTTCATGACCGTTGAGACCCAGCATACCTCGCATATAAACCAAACCAATATATGCCAATAGTTCGGTTTCATTGGTTTCTCTGAGATCATCATCGTCTCTGCCTAAATTCATGCAACGTATTCGGTTGTTTGTGCTATCAACTATCAAGTCAATAATTGGTTGAGAAAACAATAGCTTCCATGCCTTCTCACAATTGTCTGCATGCGTTGCAGTGTCTTTGAGTCCTGGCTGTCTTCTCACAATAACACATGACCTCGCTTGGCGACCAGTTTGTTGCGGTGACTTAGTTGTCCAGCCAATTTCCTTATCTTTTTTGCTTTTGTTTCCTTTTTCTAATATTCCTACGTACGATTTATGAGCTCTAAGTACATTCACGTCATCATAGTTTTCCTCATTCAAGGCCGAAGTAATATCGTGAACTCGTCGTTTAGAAACTGCTACAGTTACTCTTCTACTACCAGCATTTGATTCCACATTATTTTGCTCTAAAATAAGCACTTCTGTCGACGGCTCATAATCTATTTCTTCATCAGAATCAGACATTAGCACATCGTTAATATTTTCCTCAAAAGAATTTTCCAGTTGCTTGCAGAAAATTGTTGTCGAGCCATGTTGCGCTTTTGAAGTGTGGTTGTATGTCATGCACAAATTTTTCTCACAAATGAATGTACATGTTGGGTTTTCTGAGTATTTATGTGGAAATTGGTTGCACCATACTGTTTGTAAAAAACAATTAGCCTAGAAACAATTGTAACTTTGCTGGCATTGTTATAGCACAGACAAAGGAATGAATGCAATCAATATGTTCTGAAAACAGCGATGTTTGCACAGCAGCTTGAGCGTTTCTTTTACCTAACCTAATTTTATCCTGGATGTTTGTTCTAAATCATTTCTGAGGAGACTTTGTAACAATTTTATTTTGTTCAAACTGCTGTTTTGCGTGCAGAACAATAAAGAGTGAAGTTCCAAGATTACAAAACAAAGCGATGTTGACTAATCTCGATTGGGTTATTTTGTACAGCTTGATGTTACTATTTCATGAAACTTTATTACGTTAGGCTGCAATCCTGCTTGCACAAAAAAAACCAAAAAAAAAACCGTTCTATTCAGTGTTTGTAATTTGCAAATTTATATATTAGATAACCTATTAGCATTAGACACAATTGTAACCTCAAACTTCTATTAAAGTTTCAACCCAGGCAGCAAAATCCGTCATTTTTAAATTGATTCAACGTCGACAGACGTTGAATCAACGTAAAAATGACAGATTTCGTTGTCTGGGAACCTCTGTCATTTTTGGTGAAAAAAGCTCTAACAGCTAATGAAACTAACTTTTTCTGTTTTTGTGTAAACTAAAATGTACAGAGCATACTTGAAGACAAGTCACAAAAATGACAAGTTTGACATGACATAAAAGTCTTCTTTTTGACCTTCGTAAAGCCATAAAAATAAACTAAAAGTATGCAGTAAAATTATGGTTACATTTAATCTTTGTATTTATTTATTATACCAACGTTATATTTCTTTACATTTTTTTATTATTTATCAACCATGTTGTTTATCATAAAATTTGGAGGTTTTTTTGTTCCATAGCTTAATTTTTTACATAGGGAAATTGTTGCTAGAAACCGATTACAAAATTGTGACAAAGTTGAGTTTTAAACTTCATGCACTTTTGTTTGCGAAAACACATGTCCTACGAGATCAACTGCATTTGTTCATAAATGCCAGTCTACTTGTCATGGTTCACTGATTTTTCTGAACAATACATTGCAACACATCTGATATCAAGCAGAGCGAAGATTTGACGTCGTGACCTATTTTCTTTCGACAACTGCTGACGCAAAATCCAGCAGTGGAGTTAATCCCTCTTAATCCCTCTTCAATTTCATGCTGATTAATTTTTTACTAGTTTTGCAGATAATTTTGGGAGTAGGGTGTCAAAAACTGCTGATAACTAAAAAACTATATTACACAAAAATGATAAAGTGAATGTCTTCAGAGACACCGAGACCTAACCCTGGCACGCCGTCAGCAAGAAGCGGTTGACTTGATCACATCGAAAAACTTTTTTGAGAATTATTAAAATAAAGTTCAACCAGCCTCATGTTTAAAAAGAATATATATTTCGCTACATAATAATGAGCATCTTCAGTTCTTATTCAAATAGAATTGAATTCTATTTGAATATTCTATTTGAATAAGAACTGAAGATGCTCATTATTATGTAGCGAAATATATATTCTTTACATGAGGCTGGTTGAACTTTATTTTAATAATTCTCAAAAAAGTTTTACACAAAAATGTCATTCTTTTACTAAATCAAAGATGAATAATTTTTAGGAAAAGTCATAAAATTTCAGTTAATTTGAGCCAATAGCTTTTATGTAATCGATGAAAGTTATAGGTATGGATGGAACCCGTCCACCCGTTAGTCCGAATAGAGTTAAGTTTCTCTTTCAGACTTTCTGGCATCTTTCTGTCACACATAACTCCTGATTTTCTTTTACGCTCTCTATCCTGTCTGCCATCCTTTTGTCACCTCACTGTCACTTGTTCCGATCTCATGAACTATCGATCCAATGTATTTGATTTCTGAAACTTGTTTCACCGTTTTCCTTGCAGTTGTATTTCTGTCCCACGTTCTTGATCATTATCTTTTGTTGACCTCTGGTGTTTGAGATATCTGTGATTACCATCGTTTCCGTTTTATTTTCATTCATTTCCATTCCAAATCCTTTGTTTAACAAATTTTGTAGTTTTGCTTCCGAATCAGCCACCAAGACAGTGTCATCATCATACCTCAGGTTATTAAAGTTAGTTCCCCCAACATTTACGCCAGCTTCATCATCAACACATCGGAAGATGATCTCACTGTATAAAGTAAAAAGGCATGGAGAGAGCACACATTCTTGTCAAACGCCTCTCTTGATTGATATCTAATCGCTGATATCCAATCGATATCTAATATCCATATCTAATCGCTGATGATATCCATATCTAATCGCTGATGTTGTGATTGATCTTTATTGCTGCAATTTGATTAAAGTAAAGGTTTTGAATAATACGTAGATCCTTGTCGTCAATTCCAATGTTATCTAGCATCTCCAGTAATTTGGTATGTTTTACTCGGTCGAAAGCTTTCTTATAATCAACGAAAGCGATGTACAGATCTTTCTTCATTTCAATTGATCTTTGAGCGAAATGTTTTAATACAAATACAGCATTTCTTGTGCCGCGATCTGGCATGAATCCGTACTGTTCTTCAGCAATTTCATGGTTGATTTTGTTCTTGATTCGGTTCATGATAATGCGTAGTAAAATTTTTGTAATATGTGATGTCAAGCTGATTGTGCGGTGGTTTTCACATTCCTTTGCTCCCGGTTTTATAGGTAATGCTATAAAAATTGATTTCTTCATATCGCTGGGCATCTCTTCTGAATCATATATGTTTTTGAAGAGTTCATGCAATGCATCCACACCTACATGTTCCAGTGTTTTTAGCATCCCAGTACTAATCTCGTCTGGTCCCACAGCCTTAATCAATTTAGTTTGTTTTATGGCATGTTCAATTTCACTTTTTAGAACCTTTAGTCCTGACAATGGTTCAATGAATTTGAAAGGTTTTACAGTTCGATCTGGATCGTCATATAAATCAGACAAATACTCTTGCCACCTTTTTTTGTATTTTGTTTTCTTCCATTAGTAGGCTATTTCACCTGTTTTACTCTTCAAAAGTCCTGACTAACGTAGAATTGTGCTTTGCAGTTAATGTCTTGACTCTTTGATGTGTTTCTCTTGGACTGAGATTATACAATTTTACAATTGATGTGCACTCGTCATTCAAGTATTTTTCACAGGCTTTGTTACATGCTTTCTTTCTTTGCTTGTTCGACTTTTGGTATTCACTTTTATTGTGTTTTTTTGTCTTCTTTTTTCCATCATCTCTAAGATTTTTTCTGTCATCCAGTTTATATGGCGTTGGTATTTCATTTTAGGAACTATTTCATTGGCTTTATAAATCGAATCTTTGATAATGTTAAAATGTTCTTCCGTGGTCGTCGTTTCAGTTTTGTTTTCGGTATTACTGCTTGTCATTTGCAATGTGAAATCTTGTTGGAATTTCTCTTTAATGGTTTTGTCTTCTCTACATGCGTTCCAGTTGAAGTGAATAGTTCTTTTCTTCCTTTTTCGTTTTTCTAGTCTCAATCTGAATTTTGCAACAACAGGATTGATCACTATCGCAGTGTCTGCCGATGGCATTTATATCTAAAATCGATGTTCTAAATTTCTCTGGTACGATGACGTAGTCAATTTGATTACGTGTTTGGTCATTTGAGCTTTTCCATGTCCGAATTTTCCTTGATGTTTTTCGAAGCAAGTGTTTGTTATGCATAGTTTATTTTCTTGGCACCATTCAATTAACCATTCAATTAACCATTCTTAGTACGAGCTGTTTTCGTACGCGGAAAGCAGGTCACGGGCTATCTCAGCCCCGTGTTAATTAATCGTTAATAACGGGAGCTAAGCTAAAACCTCAATTGCTAAGGTAACAGGGATCAGTTGTCAGTAGATGTTACAGAAAATATATTTCGCACTTATTCAGTGCATCGTCAGTTCTCTTCATCGTCAGAGAACTGACGATGCACTGAATAAGTGCGAAATATATTTTCTGTAACATCTACTGACAACTGATCCCTGTTACCTTAGCAATTGAGGTTTTAGCTTTCTAGATATGGAACAGGGATCGTTTCAGAATAAGACTAGGTCAGAAAGCGAGGCAGACTCCGACGCAGCTCAGCATCAGCCAAGAGCAGTTAGCTACAGAAGACAAGGTAGAAGAGTCCCTCGTTATGTTGACCAAGTATTCGCAGTTTGCCTAAAGTGTGCGCATGCAAAAGAAAAACTGATCTTTTTGAAGAGATGTGCAAGCCGCAACGTTTTACTTCCGTCGAACCACCGTCAAGGTATGGATTTTGATCTTTTAATACAGCAGCAAAATCGAAAATTTTCTAAAGAGCTCGCAACCCTTAAAATACAGGCTAAAAGCGACATAGGCTTATGGAGTGCATTATCGGAATCCCAGCGCTTTCTAATCAATGAGAAACGTCTCAAAGAAAAGAATCGTTTTATTCGTAAATTCAACTGGTTGGTGTCTAAACAAAATTCAACCATACAAGCTTTGACCCGGAATAGTGTAAGAAAAACTAAAAGTTCCAAGAATGCCAATGACAGAAAGAGATACCGTGCACGTTGCAAATTTAAGGCAATGCAGGAAGCCATGAATAGAGCCAATCATCTGATCTTGAATAAATCGTCTCTTAGCCTAAATGATCAAGATAAACTTTTACTTATGAATGGTTTAAATTTTGCACCGACCCCAAACTGGACAGAGACAGTTGAAAACACTGAATGGTATAATGCCTACCAACACATCAGGCGAGTTGAGTGGAAAGACGTTTTCTTTGATGATAGTACTGAACAAACAGCTATACCGAAAAAACTCAAAATAACTAAAACTTCCAGACCTCAGTTAGATCAAATTCACCAGAAAACCAAAGTGTATGTAAACATGGCATTTAGTAAACTTAGAAATTTGGGAACAGCGGTCAAACAAGGCTATCGCAAACACAATAACCTCACTACTGCACAGCGCAACAGCCTTAACAAAATTCGAAAATTGGTGTCTGAGAGAAAAAAATTGTGATTTGCAAATCAGACAAAGACGGCAAAATTGTTTTACTTGATTACCAGGATTATGACCAAATTTTGCAAGAACAACTTAAGCAGTTTCAAACGTTGCCCTACAATCCCACCACCATCAACAAACACATGGATCAAATTAGAAAGCACTGCGAGGATTTTGTCTTGAGATTGCATAAATTGGGTGTCGTTGACGACAATCTGCTATACCATACAACCGGATTTAAACTAAAAGGTTCATCCTACTATCGAGAGACAGGTAAAAATGCCAAACATTTTCGGGATAATCAACCAGCCTACTGTTACCCTCTCTTCAAAACGCACAAACTGATTTCGGAAAATTTATCCGCTGTCAATGTCAAAGACATTCCAGTACGTCTACTTCAATCTGCTGGAATGATTACTACATCCCGCATCACCGCTTTCCTTGAAAAACTATTGGCACCCATCAGCATCAAATTTTGCCAATCCAATCTGAACGAATACTGCAGGGATAGCAGAAACTATATTGAGGAGCTATTGTCCTGGCAGAGTACAAATTCAAGTACAATTGATAACGTTTTGAAGAAATCGCCTTTATACATTGTAGCGGCGGATGTGAAATCACTTTATCCTTCTCTTAAACGTTCAGTCGTTGATGTTGCCTTGTATAGTGCTTTGAACACACACACCACATTTTCTGCTGAAGCTAAGAAAACAATTGTTGATTTAAATAATTTCTGTATGAACAATGTTGTGACTCAATATCAAGAGCATTTTTTCACTCAAACTGATGGTATTATAACTGGAGATAACAACTCAGTTTCACTTGCTAATATAACTATGCATTTCATTCTGCAATCTCTGTATACAGTTATTAACCAAGCATGCATTTTCAAAAGATTCATCGACGACATCATTTGGCTTTTATTTGGACTCGAAACAACTAATAATATAAAATTAGCGCTTATTGATAATTTCGCCAAATTTGGACTTGAATTAACATTCAGGCAGGTTGATACTTCTCAAGAGACAGGCGCAGTGGAATTTTTAGATGTCAATCATTGCATCACCCATGGTAACAAGTTTAAATTTACCACTGAAGATTTTGTCAAAGCTACAGCAAAAGATCGTTGCTTCATAAACGGAAAGTCGCACCACCCTATATCCACCTTCAAATCCATATTATACGGAGAAGCCATTCGAATGCGTCTTCTGAATGAGTGCCATGAACATTACATTTCCAGCTTGTCAAGACTCAAAGAAAAAGCTACTAGGTCAGATTTCCCTATCGCGATGACAAATGACATGATTGGAATTGCTTCAACTTGGACTGACAGACTTAGGCCACCAAAACCTCAAAAGAAAAACAGCAAGACTGTGTGGGCTACTGCTTTCCCAGCTCTATTAAAAATGAGTGAAAAAGAAAAGAAACTTAAACCTGATGTCATGGTCACATACACAAGGCCAAAAACAATTGGAAATTATGTTACAAACTACAAAGATCTATCAAAAAAAAATCCAATCTTCTGTTCTACAAAGAGGTTATTCTGCCCCTTGTGGTCGCTGTGCGTTGTGTGGTAACCATGGTCATCATCGTTTGTCAATGGTTTCACGTACAACGACATTGAGCACTCCGCAAAGACTTTTTAAGTTAAAACAGGAACTCAATTGCAGCAATTATGGGATTTATGTAGCAACATGTTTACTTTGCCATGAACAATATGTTGGACAAACGGTTAATAAATTTTCGGTTCGCTGGTCAGGCCATCGTGCAACTTGGAACACTTTCGATTTTTCTTCTAATAATGACAGGGCTGCGTTATTGAAACATTTTGCTGTATTTCATGATCTAAGTACTGAACCACAACTTTCCCAATGCTACAATGTCACATTTGTTGAACAACCCAATATTGATAATCTAGATGCTTGTGAAGATAAATGGATACATAGGATACATGCCAAAATAAATATCCAAAAATTAATTCTGCCACAAGTTTAATTTTTTGACGCTCCACTACATTTTTGGTATTTTTTCAATATTTTACTGCCTTATTATTCACTGCCGTCTTTGCCTACTCTTTTTTCCACAACGCTACATTTTGTGTTTTCCAAGACGCTCCATTTAATTATTTATCGCTGTACTTAGTTTGTTTATCACTGCCTTTGACTGCCGTGTTCCGCATATGCTTTATTTTCTTTGCCGTAATTTGTCACAACGCTACATTTGCAGGCTTTGCTCATCGCTCTTTTATCAATTCTAGTTTATAATTTATATTTGATACGTAATTTACTTTACTGCCGGCTTGGTTTAGTTTTCATTCAGCATTTTTTCAATATTTACGCTTATGTTTTTTCAATTTTTTACGCTCATGTTTTGACATTATTGCGTCACTGTAATGTTGTTTAAAACATTACTTGTAGGTTTTAACTGCCTTTTATCAGAACTGACGATGCACTGAATAAGTGCGAAATATATTTTCTGTAACATCTACTGACAACTGATCCCTATTACCTTAGCAATTGAGGTTTTAGCTTTCTAGATATGGAACAGGGATCGTTTCAGAATAAGACTAGGTCAGAAAGCGAGGCAGACTCCGACGCAGCTCAGCATCAGCCAAGAGCAGTTAGCTACATGTGTATTGTGTGTATAGAAATTAAGTTTTTACCTAACAAATTTATTGAAATAAATTGTTTCAGATGAAAAAACGTCAGAATGTTGTTTTTTATTTTAATCTTCCGAAAATAGCTTCAAAATTTAAATTTTGAATTATAACATAGAGTAATGCTAAACTAATCAAAAAATTACCTTTGCTCATAAATATAAGCCGTTTTTGGACGTTTTTACATTTCGAAGTAATTGCACTAACCTTTATATTGCACTAACATTAACAAATATTAATTATAATATTATAATCGGAAATTTCAATACATAACTAGCATTGCACGAAAATGTGTAGCCACCTGAGACAAAGCGCTTATTGTGAAAGGCAGGAAGGTAGAAAAATGACCAGTTTAGGTTTAGAAAATTCGCAAAGAATAAAAACTAAAATTCAAGAAATTTCACATTTCTAGAATATTTCCTTCTGTGAAATATTTCACTACTAGAGTGGGGCATCCTCATAAAACCCCGTGTCGCTACAGATAGGGTTAAGGTTTTCCCTCTCTCATTTGTTAACCGAGTCCAAATGTCCTGCACACTTTTGATCGATATCGATTTTGCCGACTTTCGTATTACTGTAAAGTCTCCCATAATTATTTCCAACTCATTATGTTTACATTTTTTCAAGACTTCATTCATATCTTTGTAGAAACAAGTGATCTCCTCATTTGTAGAGTCTGAAGTTAGTGCATAAACTTGCATTATACATAGATTTTGGTGTACGTTTTTCATTTTGAAATTTTATTGTGAAACGAATAGAAAAGTTTAAATATCTTGGTTCGAAAGTCCATGAGGGGAAACAAGCGATAAAGATGTCAGGCAGGATGGGGAGCATGGAAGAAAATCACAAGAGTCATGTGTGATAGAAAAGTGGCAAATAAGCTGAAGGGAAACTATATAAAAGAAGACCAGCAGGCAGCAATACTGTATGGGATACAACAGACGGTAGCCCTGACGAAGACAAATAAAGGGAAAATTAAAGTGGATAAAATGAAAGTGCTGCAATCATTTCTAAAATTGACAAAGTTGATAGAGTAAGAAATGAAATAATCAGAAAACGATTGAAAGACGGAGAGATAAAACATAAATTGAGAGACACGTCTCAGTTGGTTTGGACAAGTTGTAAAAAAAGACGAAGATTATGTCAGAAGAATAATACAAAAGTTGAACGTTGGAAAGCGAAACCAAAAAAGATGGAGAGTGTGTGGCAGAAGATATGAAAATAGTAGGAGTGAAGTAGAACGATGCTGCTGATAGAGTGATATGGAGGACTGCAATCTGCATCGGTGGCCTCACTTAAAGTGGGAATAAAGCTAGATGAAGAAGAAAACCAATAAGAACTTTTGGACAAGCAATTATTATTCGTGTTGTAAGGTAAATCTAAATCATGAATCAAGCCGAACGTGCTGAATCCTAAAATAGTTTTGCTGATGGTAGGCTACTACTGTAAGTATCTTCATGATGCGTACTTGGACAAATTACTTGCTTAAACTCAAAATTTGTACGACCAACAGATTATTTTTCAATTGCTTTATAACCTAAAATTGTTGAAACCGAGCAATTGTTTATCTGGAAAGAAAAAGGGGTCGCGGTTAGATCCACACGAAGTCTCGAGTATAATAATGTATTCATGGCGATCGCTTAAACTCACCGCCCACAAGATGATGCCGCAAGAGAAACGGTAAGTGAGCTTCATTTGCCCAAAAGTGGAAGTCGTCAAGACTGAGCCTTCTCCAAGCCCCATCGCGTGGAAGGAAAGCAGTGAGTTGGGAAAATTGAACCTGAATCGTTTAAGTCTCGAAGTTATAAAGTTGCTAACACCAATGATAGTGTCAATCAAACCAAGCCAATAAAACGTAGACAAATGAAAAATGTAAGTTAACTTTAGTGTTCCCAAACTGTACTTTTTACTAAAGCTGTTGATTAATTTGTTATGGGAGCTTCAATTACAGATCGAAAAGCCTCTGTTCAATCTTAATCCCCGCAGTTACCACATACGTGTGAACGATCAAAACCATTGACTCAAGCCCGGACACCGAGACTTGACAAACTGGAGTGTTTGCTTATTGAGGTTTTTTAAAAAATGTTCTGTCTATTAGATGCTGCTGAATGGAGGTCTGTCTTTGAAGTATGTTGTATGTTGATGAAGCGCACACCACGAAAGTCAAACCAGCACCGTTTGATCTCGTTCACAGAGTCGAATGCTTTACTGAATGAGTTATCGGAGTAGACCAGTGGTTCACAAGCAACCAGTTTTAGGCTAAATGTTGGGCTAGGAAACTCTATTATGACTTGACTTGCTTGAAAGGTAAAAGCGCTGGATTGATTGCTGAGTCAAACCGGCATCCCTTAAGAGCCGCTTCTGGGTGCAAAAAATGCGTTAATTTATTACATGTTCTGGGCGCTTCTCTATTTGTCTCTTTAATTTGTTCTCCTTCAGAAATTTGTTTTAGAACATTTTGCAGCACACATTGCGGTTTCACAGCATCACAATCGCTGATGAACGGGAATCCCTAATACAGAAATTCTGGCTTGTAGGAATTAACGCTTAGTCAGCCTTCAAAATGCATAGAGAATTTGTGATCTGATAAATCAACTAGCACTGACTTATTGAAGAAAGTGACATAACTGTAGTCAGCCGATAGCTCAGTGGTTACGCGCCCGACTCAAAATCAAGCGGCGCTGGTTCAACTCTCAGGGTGTGCGCTTGAGCAACATCAGGATTGCTTTCCATTCAGTCGCACCAAATGGAAAAAAACAATTATTCGACAACACCAACAACAACTTCATTCTGTCAATCTCGGTGACCGAGCCTGTGTCAGTGGTTCAAAGCCTCTACAAGTATGCGAAACTACCAGAAGTAATTTTCCCAATCCGAGGCTGAGAATTCAAAACCAATTAAACTTCTTATGATGTAATGATTCAGTTCAGCAAAATCAAGTCAAACAAACCAGTTTGATACTTCAGTTTATGTTGGAATTGAAACAACTTAATAAAAAAGAGCAAGGTTCATTCACGAATTAATTTGCAACAGTCTCACTATGGAAGATTTGCGTCATCTGTTTGCAATCCATTTTTTTTACCCTTTTGTGACCCAAGTTTGGGTCGCCACCCATACTTATGGAACCACTGGAGTAGACAGTTAACATAATGTTTTAAATTCAAAGAAAGAGGCATTTCGACAAGTTGAAAAAAATTGTAAATAAACATTTCGTAGCTCAATCAACTTGGTTATATTCTTTACCGATGTGAAAAAATCCCTGACACTTGGTAATGTATCGACCCAGTTTTTGACAAAAGTTAACCGAGGATTTTCGTACACTTCCATCAAAAGGTATCCAACACACTGTATTCCATCGCCTTGGTAACCATTGACGCATGTACAAGACCGTTCCCCAGGCGTGGTAGATTGACACCTTCGCATATAACGCACAATTCTTTATGAAGAAGTTCAAGTGCTCAAGATAATTTTTGAAATA
This sequence comes from Aplidium turbinatum, assembly GCF_918807975.1. Lineage (NCBI taxonomy): Eukaryota > Metazoa > Chordata > Ascidiacea > Aplousobranchia > Polyclinidae > Aplidium > Aplidium turbinatum. The sequence continues at coordinate 1,914,853 of NC_137486.1, forward strand.
AGCATTACCACCAAACGAGTTCGAAATAACTATTTTTACGGCCCCAAGGTGGGGCTTAACCTCATTTTTGGGGTATAACTCCCCAAAATCACAAAATCAACATCATGAGGTACATGGATGAAACCAAGCGTAAGTGGCAATATTTTTCTTGCAGATTTCGAAACCTCAAAATTTGTTTGTTTCAGCTGGCAATTTATCCTAGCACAAAAGCTGAAATTGGGTGCTAAATTTCCTCCAAATGACATTTCTGCAACAACATTTTTGTTAATTTATAAGCTCTAGTTAATTAATACAGGCTACTACAAATATTCTGTCAACAAAGCATGTAGGCTGCAACATTTACGTCGTATGACATTGTAGGTAGTTTAAAATACAGCATTATAAATAGGGATGTTGTACGTAGACTGCCGTACGTTTATTGTTTCTCTCAGACTGAACACTGAGCAGAAACAAATTACACTATGCGGTCTCACTTAAACATCTGAGAGGACTTATGGGAATAACAAGTGATTTCTAAAGAAAAGAAAGAAAAAAGTGTTCACTACAAAATAATGAAACTGCCAGGATGTGCGATATAGCTTTGAGTTCTACAATACAGTAAATAACACAATGCGTTCTACTGGTGCAAACAGGTGGTCACTACTTGATCTAGCCCCCTGAAGAAGTCAGTCGTGTCTGATTGATAAAACGTCAAAATAGATCCAGATTATTACCTTACACATATAACACATCTTATGATATTTTAATTTGCACCAGTAGAACGTATCATGTTATTTAACTAAGTGCCTGATAAACAGCCTCATTCAATTTTCATCTTCGCGTTGTTACATTTATCTATTGTGATGAGATTGATGTCATGAGATGGGTAGGCCAACTCATTGTAGACAGACATCCGCGAAGTAGAGGTCACCGGCAGCTGATGTTGTAGGCTACTGTAGATCTTCAACCATGCAGAAGCGGATAACAGAGCTCGATTTTCTGGCTTTCTAGATAAAAAGAGAATTCCAACGTCCAAGGCTTTGCGAAACTTTCCTACGATAGATTTGTTGTGAATGGTGTCTCTTGACTTGGTTATTCCAAGGACACCTATGTGGGTCGGATGGAATGCAAAATTATTCAAAGATAACTTCCCAAAACAGAAGATCTCGTACCTTCTGCAGATCAACCGGTCTTCCATCAGGCTGGAAGTGGTTGCTGAAACAATGAGAAGATCTTTGCAAATAGCAGATAAATGCAAGCAAGAGTTCATGTGTGTCATATACGACCTGGTCACTACACAACTGTCTGCAGTCAATGACGTGTCTCCTGGAATTCCAAACTGAGCAAGAAAATGTCATTGTGCCATTTTTGTTGTGCTATTGTTCCAGTGCCATTTTTCTTGTGCAATTGTTTCCTAATATCAGTTAATCCATTTAGTGCAAGCTTTGATGTATCCTCTCTGTTCAATATTAGTACAGGAAAAGCAGTGGTTCCTGCCACTTTAAATCTCCTTATATTGTTCAACAAGCCAATACGCAGAAACAAAATCTGCAACTTAGGTTCTGAAGCTGCAGTTGTGAAAAACATAACCCACAAAGGCTAATTTTTTCAGTTCTGAATGGAACGCAATTCGATGGGAAGGCTTCTATGTTTAGCAGTAGATACCAAGGTAGACATGTGCCGCATCGATATGCGTGGTCCGGCGGTAGGCTAAATTTTTGTTCTAGAATGGGTGGATTATTTTATTGCGTAATTCTGTTGTGGTGTTTCCACGATTACTAGGGTGCATCAAAACCCCCCCTCATGAAAACAATTTCTCATGGCTGCATATTAAAATTGTACTATCCCTAGAAAAAATCAATGGTGAGAAATATTATAACTTTTGGATGAAAATTACTGAACCAAAATATTAAGAGTTTGGTGACCTACCTATTACCATCCATCAAAAAATGTTGTTTTTATTGTTGAATAATGTATTATAGTTTATAATGAGCTAGCATAGCAAATTTATTTTAAATTTCCATTACATTTACAATAGAAGTTATTGGGCTCTGAAAACGGCAAAAACTGCTATACGCTACCCCAACAAGTCAAAAATGGGGGTGGTATTCGAAATTCAAATGACCGCCACGGAGAAACCCTTTGAGATATTGATCTATAACTTGAAATTTTTTCGTTTGGTAACCTAAAGCATAGCATGACAACTTTTCAGCAAAATCTGAGAGGTATCGTATTCGAGATATCATCATATTTGTTGTTTTCATGTAGAATGACCCTATTTTTGATTTTTTCAAGGTCGATGTGGACCCGGTAGTTTTCATCCAAGTTTGGTAATATATTACACAATTAATTTTTTGTAAGGGTTGTACATTGTACAGCTTTAATATACAGCCATGACAGCTAGCCTATTACAAACGTAAGCTATTACAAACGTAAGGGCCCACTAGTAGATTTCGGGGTGGGGGGGAGGTGTAATATGGTGCTCACAAGGCCCTGGTAGCAGGCCTATCTCCCCACACGGTAAGCAGAGTGCTCAGCGGTGGTTTAAAAAGATCTTTGGTACGACCCGATGTGGAATCAAACTCACGTCGACTGATGCAAGGGCGAGCACTCAAACCACTAACCAATTGTGTTACTAAAATAAAATTTTATTCATGTTTCTTACATTACAAGGCCTTCTCACAGAAAGAAGTAGCAAGCGAAGTAAATCAGATCAATCCATTACAACATAAACCAGGGGTGTGCAACCTTTAACACAGGAGGGCCAGATATAAATAACTGGGTAAAACCACGGGCCGCACGTTTATTTAACATGTGATTTCTAGTAGTTGCAGTCACAAAAAATAGCTTCTTTTTGTTATTGATCTAAAGGCATTATTACAGGAGATCTCCTTGCTGAAATAATAAGTTAAGACGCATAAACTTCTGAAGAAATCTGTTATTCAAATTTATTGTCACCTGACTTTAAAATAATTCAGTGAGAAATTTGCAGCTGGCTTCTTTTCCCGACAACTCTTTCCAAATTTGCTTTAATGGAAGTTCTCGCAATTAGGAGTCCATATTCCAAGTGTTCGTCTGTCAGAACCGATCGATAAGGACATTTCATGACGCCCATTTTAGAAAAAAATTGTTTGCACCAATACGTTGAGCCAAAAAGAGCCATTTATGAAGCCATAATTTTTTTTGGAATGCAGAAAGTTATCTGCGTTGAGATATCTTCTATGAAAACCGCCAAGATTCATTTTCAAATACTTTGCTCAGAAATCCCTGCTTTTACGTTCAAATCAGTCTTTTCTCGGAGGTTGCCGTAGGTGCCGACCCCTGCCTTACGTTGTTATTACACAAAAAGGGAAAACAAATAACAGTAAACTCAGTATTTTTAGTTTGTGCGGATGAAATTTTTGCGAAATAAAAAACTGTGTTTTAAAAGTTCAAAACCACCGGTTCAAAGGCTGTGTCTTGTTTTAATCTGTTTTGCTCTGATGCGGTTTGCAGAGGATCAAAATTTGTGGTAGCCTTGTCCAAGCCTCGGACAGCTTTTGTTGTATCGTTGATTACTTCTCCACCGGGAGGAATTTTGTTTTTTCAAAATTTCTGCCACTCTGATGTAATATTTATCGAAGATGGTTCAGTTTTGTAGAAGGGGTGTCAAAGATTAAGAAATCTCCAAGAATACAAAAATTTGAAATAAGACCAAACAACATTCTAATTTGCACACTATACTCTATATTATAGAGTTAGTCTATATAGTATAATTTTCAATTTGTGAAAACTAAAACTTAAAACCAAAATAAACGCACCTAGCTCTGTAGTGGCAGCCTCCATTGTTATCTAAGCACGCATTTATTCCTTCACAAAGATACCCGTTCCCTCTGTAGCCATGATGACAAGCACATTCCATTTGGCCAGGACCAGTGAATATGCAATCTGCGTTGGCATGGCAACCGCTATAGGCGGACTGGCATGGGTTTATTGGATCGCATATGGTGCCATCTCCTGAAAAGTGAGCTGTTTATGCTTGAGTGGTTTTCGTCTTTTCGATCGTCAGTTTTGATTATGTGTATGGCCTGAGATGTGAATAAAAATAGCTACCCCCAAAAAGTATTAAGCAAGTCAAAGATAGGCCTACGATTTGACCAAACCTGCGAAATCACTGCGAAAACATATATTTGGCGGTAAATTAATGAAATCTCTAAACTACTTGAGTGCAGCTACTATCGATTGCAGCTTCAGACAAAATTGTTGCTCGTATGTGGTCGGTAACCAACCTGTGTAAAACCCTGTACATTGGCATGAATAGTTTCCTTTACCGAGGTACCAGCACTCAGCATTGACGTCACAATCTGCCGCGTTATCTGAGTCCACGCAAGGATTGAACTCGACGCAATCAATGCCGCTCCCTTGATATCCAGCGTCGCACTCGCATCTGGGTGTGTGAGTCACAAAGCAAGTATTATAACATTTGCAGTAAACATTTCCCTGTATAACAATTGGTTTAACTAAATGTGTCACTTGGACAATGAGCAAAATTAAACTATTAGTCAGTAACGTAGTCGATCCCAATCATTTATGATTACAGGTAGGCTGCGCAAATAGGCTATGCGCCCTTCAATTTTTCGTGATATTTATTTTAAGTAGCGGTAACCAAAACGACAGTAAGTTATAAATGTCGGTGGTGAACAAAGTTTGGAAACATGGTAAGTGTAGCCGAGATTGGTACAATGCCAACGAAAATGAATGGAATTAATAGTGACTCTGCAACTCGGGCTGGGTTTTACCAGTCTGGCACATTACAAAGACCCTGGTTGTGATTTATATTATTTTAAATATATATATATATAACCGTCTTAATACAGAAATCATTTGCGACTGAGAGATTTCCAGCAGTCGCTCTCGCAACCTAAGCATGTTGTCAAGAATCAAATGTTTCCTTTTCTCTTCTGTTACCGTAGCTCGGGATAAAAAAATTCAGCTTGACACGCACGAAAAATAACAGAAAATCTCACATTTGCTCTCAACCTACGAATGTTTTTAAGAATTAGACTTTTTAATGCTCATAATTTAATTACAAGTCAAGTCACGAGTAACAGTTTTGTAGTCGCTCATGACTGGAATGTAACACCACTTGGGTGTTCACCTTTCAAAGCCACCATTGCTGTTTGTTGACACATTGCTGACACAAGTGGCATGCTGGTGGCAGATTATACTTTCCGGTCCACACTGATAAACTCTCCTGTCGCAGTTTTCACCTGCCCACCCTGGGTCACATGTCCTGGTCAGACACACGCCTCGGGAGGTGATGCTTGCATCGCAGGAACCGTGAACGCAGGTGCAATCTGAAAGCGTGACGTGTTTAGAAAAGCTCCTAAAACGTAACGCACAAAATTAAGTTTTTCATTAAATGTTGAAAGACAATTGAAGTGTGTAGATAGGATAGTGTCTGCGATCGATTTGAAGTGACCAGCGGGAATGTTTTCATTGCAAGTGTTCAGCTCTTTTGTAGCTTATTTGTCCCACAACTAAAAACGACATCAAAAGAAAATTACTAAAACCTTTTTCTCAAAACTACATCTGGTTAAGCACTTTTAAAAGTAAACATTTCGATGAGAAAACTATGAAGATGGAGCTCATTTGTAAAAGCAACGTCCAACGTCTCTATTATGCGTCACCAGAGTAAAAGTTTAAAAGCAACGAAATTCCAATAAAAAGTAGAAGCACAGGAAGCGTGAAGTGTTAATGCAACTGCTGACAAACCTGTGACTCCTTCTCGGGGTGTAAGTGCTGCCAGTAAATTTAAAAACACTTTTATTTATCGCATTCTACACCAGGCAGTGAGATGAATACCTTAACATGTTCAGTACCTCAGTAGAATTTGTAGTTTATGTAAACTTTTCACAGTGCTTCCTGAAATACTTATCAAATCTGGCACGGTAACAATATTATATCAAGATGAATTTAATTGTCGTTTGAGCTTTTGTTTACAGAACTTTTGAAAGAGCTGTTACCGCCAATGTAGGCTACCTGTTTTTACTATCATAAATATCTACGCACTGATGTAACACATCAACTGTGCCCTTACTTTGAATACAATCTTTTCCAAAAAGAAGGGTTGAGTTGCATATGGAGCAATCCTCCCCAGTGAAACCGTTCTCGCATTCACACCTTCCACTGCCCATCTTACCGTCAACACAAATCCCATTGTCGTTGCAAGGACGATGAGTGGGACCTGGGCAACTTTCAACAAAACAAATTCGTCAATGAAAAAAACTGAATGTGTTCTGTTATATGTTAACCTGGTAAAGGTTGAGTCATCTGCCAGGTATGAGCAGTCGTGGCAAGATTATGTTTTAACAAGCTACCCAACTATTTATTTAAGTCAACATGCCCTACCTCAGTATAAGGAAAATATAATAAAAAGCTTATAGTCCTAACAGAGTTGCATTATGAATACAACAAAACAAACCGACTCCTTTGTCAAAGTTTTCTTTGCGTGATCACACGTTACAATAAAAAATCGCTGTAAAATTAAGATTAAACCCAAAATAAACAAATAGTATTATCTTAACAAGAACGGGATGCATTGTGATTAGAACCTATTCAATCAACTCGTACAAGGTTTAAAGGTAATTATTACTTTTTCAGCTGAAATTTAGGGCATTTCTTGTACGTTCCTTGTTGTGCTTGTGTCCACATAACATTCAGATGCAAAAGCAATAAAGAAATTAAGACTTGCAGTATCTGGTTTTACAAAGTGCGCAAATGAAGATCACATTCTAAATTATTTGTCCTTCGTGACAATCTTCATTTGAATTCTTTAACATTGTTCGTAGTAGATTAAAGTTTTTTCTAGTTCGACACACAAATTCACAACCCCCTGCTCTCCACAGAAATTTGAAATGGACTGGACAAAGCTGCAAACATGTCACAGTATCTTGCAGCAGGAAGGTCGTAGTTTCGCACTCTTGGTTGAAACGTATCGCCCCTCGGAAAACCAACAATGCAAATGACCCTTTATTGGCTTCAAAATTTAGTAGATACAAAACGCAGCCTGCACGTTGCTGACTTCGATAAAAAAAAAACGGTGTCACTTAATGAAACTAATTGATCCGCACCTCCAACAATCTGGTCCGAAAAAACCATCACAGCATACACGTGATGTCACGTTGCTTCTGCACATGTAGCGGCACCCCAATCGCTGGCCGAACGCGTTGTCGCCACTAGTAGTGGTATAGATACAGCTGGTCTAAAAAATTAGGTTTATATCAAGCCTGATGAAAAAATCAAAGATTAAAAATCCCTTCAATTGTTCACTCACAAAGAAAGCGAAACTTTTACCATCAAGCGAATCGACTCAAAACTTCAACTAACCGGATGTGGTTGAACTACATTAACCAGTTCATCACCAGGAGAGCAACGACGCTCTGTGCGGGTGCAATCCCCACACGGGCCATACGCGTTCACGATCGTCGTTGTTAGACACACGTTCTTCACCATCAGCAGTATTGAGTCAGGGATAAGAAGTTTGTCGATCAAATAGATGTAACTTCCACTTTTTATAGGAATCTCGGATATTAAAACCTACAATCAATAAAATTATCAAACGTTGACATTGATCAAACACTGACACATTGTACTAAATCAGCAAATGCGTAGCCTATATTTCAAGGTGCATAAAGTTTTTTCATGTACAAAAATTAACATGTTCAGTTTTTGTAGGTATGTTTTGTTAATCAAATTTGTTCGTACAAATTTGAATTTTTACCCATGTTGAAAATCCTTATTGATTAATAGAACTTGGATTATTACTCAGTTTTTCACAGTGCTTGCTTTTAACCCTATTCAGACTGACGAGTGGACGGGTTCCGTCCATAACTACAGTAATACTTTCATCGATAACATAAAACCTACTGGCTCAAATTAGCTGAAGTTTTATGATTTTTCCTAAAAAATATTTATCTTTGGTTTAGTAATAAAATGACATTTTTGTGTGGTATAGTTTTTTTAGTTATCAGCAGTTTTTGACACCCTACTCCCAAAATTGTCCGTAAAATCAGTAAAGCATTAATCAGCGTGAAATTGAAGAGGGATTAATAGGGATTTACTCCACCGCTGGATTTTACGTCAGCAGTTGTCAGAAGAAAGTAGGTCATGTCAAGAAAGTATGACTGGACCGTACGTGTCTCCAACGAACAAATTACCGATTTCAAGGAGATTATGGCGGAGACATCACACAAATTTAAGAAAAAATTGACCATTTTTAGCAAAAAAGCAATAACAAAAACTGGTAAAGTATGTGTGTCCACTTTGTCCAAATTTTAACCAGTTTGTCAATAACTTTGCGAAAAAAGCAACCTCGTAACGTTTTTATATCTAAAGATATTGAAAAATGAAAATGTGGATGGAATAAGTCCACACGTCAGGCCATTCGCTTCAAAAAACAGCTTGGTCCGAATAAGGTTAAACTGAAATATTTCAAAAGATTTATCAAACCCCAAAAATCAGTTTCGTTAAAATGATTCTGAAGTGGTCTTATTTTTTAATAAAATAGACAGCATAACAGTACTACAAAAAGTTGAGAGGCCGTTTTCTTGAGCCCAAGATGTTATTTTTGGGTTTTTAAATCCTCTAGTATCGAAAGCATCTTCTTGTTTGTTTAACAAATCCATTTTAATAAGGAATGTGAAATGAAGCAGCTGATGAACCATGGCTCTCACGACTTGGCTTTTCAGTTGACTAGCAACGAGCTGGTAGTAACGACATAAACGTTAACCTTGTCAAATCGTAAAGTTCTGTTCCGATGATTATTGAGATATCAATGACTTACTTCCTGAAAGTTAACAAGGAATGAGAAACCTGAAATTTTATAAAAAACCTACTTCAAAGCAACTGAGATTTAAAACGTTGCTGTTCCATAAATAGCTGTTGATGATCTGTAATAAGGAGGCGCATGGAAACCAACCCTCGTGTCTACTTCCCAGCATGTTATCAAGTGTCTGGCCTAACCACAAAGTAATAGCATAGCTTTTTACAAAATATATAAATAAGCAATGTTTTAAAACCAGTTTTTGTCAAGTTTTAGAAATATTAGAAATTGAACGATGGTGTTCATTTAGTAACATGATACATTATACTGGTGCAAACTGAGCTGAAGAGTGACTAAAATTGATTGATTTTAGAAGGAAGTTGACCAATAAAGCCTAAGATACTTGTCACGAGAATGGTGATTAAAAAGTGTCGCCAGATGTTTTTTTAAACTTTTAAACAAAAACGCTATTTTCTAGAAAAGGTGGGCATCCGCTACTTGAAAAGTAGCGCGTAATTGCTACCGCTGCATGCAAAACAAGCGGCGTTCCGCTACTTGCGAGCAGTTCAGTTCAGTTTATTGTTTTTCTGCTGGCAAACAAACAAAATATACAAAGCACAATACACACAAATAATTCGCGCAACAAGGATGGCAGTAAAAGATCAAAATGTCACTATACTTAGCTGCCACCCAAAAAGTGTAAACAAAACACCAAAACTTAGGAACACAATACCGGTGCTTATATAGTACATAACGGCGAAGTAACAAAAGCAAAGCAACATTAAACACAAAGACTATGTGCAAGGAGATAAACAAATGATATATTGTGAGAATGATACTGTACAAATTCTTTGAAAAACATTTATATTTAAATTTAAAAGTACTGTGAGATCTTTCTTTTATTTCTTTTGGTATTACATTCCATAGTAACACTCTATTGAAACATAGCATCTTTTTAACAAAGTTTGATGTTGCAGATGGTAAATAAAAACTAAAACTTATTCCTTTTGTTTTGACGGCTGCTATAATGGTGAACTTCATTTGCAAGAGCAAAGCAGCCAGCAAAGACTCGTGGCAGCATTTTCTACACACATATTTTGTACATGAACTTTGCAGTCTTTAATTTAATAATATCTTTAATTTTGAGCACATTAAATTTATGATAAAGAATAGTTGTATTTGTTGATCTTGGCAAAAATGGACACGATGGGACAAACTTGTTTTGTAACACTCAAATTGGAGCAACTAGTGTAGAGTTTGTCCTTCCCCAGTTCATAAACGATTATGGAATCTTGGATTGAAACAAAGCGTAATATAGAGTTTGTAGTATTGTTAATGGAGCAATGTATCTTTGGTTAAATGCTACACTACAGACCTTTGCAAGCTGCTTTTTAAGATTAATAATATGACTATTCCATTGCAATCTTTGATCTAAAGTTATACCAAGACAGTTTATACTTTTCTTCCTTTCAATACTTCAGCCATTGATTGACAAACTAGAATTTTCTGCTGCACTTTTTTTATTGCAGAGAATCATACAAGAAATTTTAGTATAACTTAATGACAGCTTATTGGATTTTATCCACACATCAATTTTTTCTATTTTGCTATTGACATTTTTTGAAGAGATGACAAGCATTTATCTGACATATGAAAGTTTAACCCATTAAAAGCCGCCACAAGTTCCCGTTGCTCTTTTTAGGAAATATTTCAGCCACAAAGTTGTATTGTCATAACTTTTGAATTAGTTTAAAAAAATTTGATCATTTTTGCTTTTTTGATGCATTTTTTGTTTGCCTTTTAAAAGGACACCGGCCACATAGTCAAATGTAAATCTCGCGATACCTTAACATAAGAAGGTGTTTGTTTCGGTAAAAATTTGTCAGATCTTTCTTGAAGGACGTTTCAAAGTTATTGTATGAACATATTATATTCACGGTAACCATCGGCGTAGCTAGTGGGGGGGGGGTGTCCCCCCCAGTTGGCAGTCTCCCCCTCGGTCGGAAGCTTGTGGCAGTAGAATATTTTTAAACGTTAACGAAAAAGCATAGTCAAAATTTTTTTTGAAATGGATTTGGCTCCTATTCTATTTGCTGGTTCCTACTTCACGCGTTCAGGGGTGCAAAATCATGGTCCGCCGCGGGCGGCACAAACCATAGCGATACGCCACGACAGTCGTCGGCTCCAGCTCGTGACCGAGCATTGGTTTTGTCATCAAATCGAATTTGGCTTTGGATGTGGATGTCATATATGGCTTTGGAGGCCAGTATATGATGGAAAAGACGTGGGCAAAAGTCACATTGTATGGGGGGTAAGGATTGTATGGAGGGATGGACGTGGTAGTTTTAACTTTTCTAGTGTTCGTTTTTCTTGGGCTTTTTGTATCCTTTTTTTTCGAAAATTTCCGTGCCTTCCTTAGATCTTTTGTTCCAGAGTAATCTGTCACTAGCAAGGTTTTCCCATGAATCCAGATCAATGTTTGCATGGTTGAGGGAGACTTTCAGCTGATCTTTGTATCTCATTCTTGGTCTTCTGGAGGGGGGAGTTTCCTGTCTCTAGTTGTCCCTCCTCGTTGTTCCTTCTCATGACATGTCCTGTCCAGCGAAGGCAGTGTTGCAATATGGTGGCTTCTGAACTGGGCAACCTAGCGCGATCAAGGATTGCATAGTTGGTGAGACAATCTTCCCAACGAGTGTCTAGCATTTGACCCAGTTTCCTCTGCTGAAAATTTTCAAGACGTTTGATGTAACGGCGGTATAATGTCCAGGTTTCACAAGCATAGAGAAGAGTGGATAGAACGACTGCCCGGAGGACCATAATTTTTGTGCGGATAAATATAGCATGGTTGTTGAAAACACGATGGTTAAGTCTTCCATAGGCACAATGTGCTGCTTTTACACGATGTTCAATATTCTTTGACAGTGTTACAAACAAGCAAAAAAATGTGGCCATGTGGCCGGTGTCCTTTTAAAAGGCAACAATAAATATAAAGCAAAATAAACAAATAAAAGAAGCAAAACCTTACACAAATTAGAGTGTAGTAGGAAGCACAATATTACAGAGTGTCAAACTATGAAGAAACATAATTCATATCTATTACCAATAGGCAATAAAACATGCATGTTCCTCCTCACTTCACTTTATCGGGCTCTTCTCATTTTTCAACAATTTTCAAACTTTCACAAAATTCAGAAAAAGTACGTTGTTCGCAAATATTTATCAACACCTTCCAAAACAGACCCTAAACAACTACTAGGCCTAGCAAGTCCAAAATGATTCAATCAAAATAAGATGATGCAATACTGATGCATTCAAAACGATGTCCTTTTAAAAGGACACCGGCCATGAATGGGTTAAATCATCAGTAAAGAATGTAGTTTAAAAAAAGAATGCAATTGGAAGATCATTCACATATAGAAGAAAAGCAAAGGACCTTGGATTGACCCCTGTGAGACACCACATTTAACAACATTGAAATTAGAGTTCTTACGGTTAATTTTTTTTACTCTGCATTCTATTTGTTAGATAAGATGTTAAAACTTTTAAAAGCTTGCCTCTGAAGCCATAATGTCATGTTTTTGTTAAAATTATGTCATGATAAACTGTATCGAAGGCTTTACTTAGATCAACAAAAACCGAGCATGTATATTTGTGATCATTCATGTTAGAAAGCAAATCGTCCTAATTTTTTACCAATAAAATACCAATCGATACAAAGCAACGTGCTACCAACCCCGCTACTCTGATCAAAAGTAGCGCGCCCTCTATGTACTGTACTTCTACACGCTACTTTTTATCTTAAGCTGACTATGAAAACCTCTGTTCAAGTACCTTTGAGAATTCAAATGGCCTTGAAAACAAATAATACCACGTTTCAGTGGGCAACCGCATTCGCTTAAACTTTAAAGTATCCTTTCAACGTTGTTGACACTTTCTTGGTAAATTTTTTTTTTTAATTCATCTGGGTAGCAGGTAGCGGAAGTAAGTCTGAAGAAAATTTAGCGCCTATCCGCTACAGTTACATAGAGAAAAAGTAGTGTTGCTTCTGCAGCTGCTACTCTAACAAAAATTTAGCGCCGCTACTGCTATCGCTATCTAAAAAGTAGCAGCATTACTGCCCACTTCTGTCTCAAAAGAGTGGTCGCCCAATATTTGTTTACTTAAAACTAACAAAAAAATAATATGAAAACTTTATATAATCATATTAGACTGATAAAACTAAGCAATCACACGGCATTTAAAATAATACATTAAAGTGAACATAAGCTATAAACTACGAACGTTTTCGGCCATACACATGTTACCCTTTTCAAGTAACAAAAAATAACTGATTTTAATGTGGTTGCTTGGTTTTATCTGTCTGTGGTTGAAGAAAGTCACCTCTATACCAAAATTGTATAGTGATATTAGCTTGCAACAAAATTTATAAAGTAACATTCATGACTGAATCTGATAGGATTAACACGTTGATGAAATGTTGTACAACGAATTTGCAGCTATTAAAGTTTAGGAAAACCCGAATTATACATAAGGGTTATACTTTTATGTGTCCACTGCCCAAACCTGTGATTTCTTTTTTTCGTTGATTTGATTCAAATTTTCAGTTTTGCATGTAGGCTACTATGCCTCTATAGGGCCTACAATGAAACATTTAAACATCCGATGTAAAAGACATCGAACATCCCTACTTCTTGAAATCCATGATCTTAGTTATGTAACTGCATTGCAATAATACCATATGTTACAAATTTGTCGTAGTAATCTACAGCAACGATGTAACAATGTGTCACAATGCATAACATAATGATCGACAACGCAAAATTCTGTGTGAAAATTGCCCAAACATCAACCAAAAAAATTAATCATTGACTCAAGGCTATGCAAAATACTTAAAAATCTGGATGAAAAATCGTCAATTATGCAGACAAATGACCAGTTGACCACTTTAAGCAAAAATATGCTTCATTGCAAATCGATGTACATTTAAAAATGCTTTGATAAAGATACGGAAAAGACAACAAAATGTTACCTTCGCTTGTTGCTTTCCAATCTTTATGACGCCATTTTCTGAAATGTTGACAGACAATGGTCCCCGCGTTGTCTCAACGCTAGAATCAAAAACCAAGTCCTTCACATTGACTTGATTTGGCGACATGTGCTCAAGCATGAGAATTTGTAAGGAATTCAGACCCTAAATTAGCAAGAACAAAGAGCATTACTCAACTGACGGAGTGGTATTTCATTCTAGCGGGACACCTGAGGCCACACAAAATCGGTTTGCTATAATCTTTAAAAAATTTTGTGTGTGACTTTATAGTTTGTATCAATTCATAAATTTGTTGGTTAAGGAGAAATGCAAATTATGAACGCAATCCACTGTCCACAAATCTTTCATGAGATTTTTGGCCGCTTTTTCCTGTGGAGTAAGAAGACTTTTTTCCTGTGAGTTTGTTAAAATTGCACCACGTGGCAAATCGCTATTTCAAAATATACTCGTTGTAGTGAATTGCTTTTACTTTATGACAGAATAAATTAGGTCAAAGAAGATAAAAAAATCTTCATTCCTCTTTGCGCTTCGCTTTTTGCGTAGTAGGTCTACGATTCTCATGAATTAGCATTTCATATTTCTTCAAGAGCATAGGAAAACCAAATTGCTGAGATCTCGAAATAAAAGAAGACAAAAGAATTATTCTTCATCAAATAAAACCAGTATTTGTTTTAGAAACGTTCAACCAAAAAACTGAAGTTGCTCATGGAACTGCTCCAACAAACGCTGGGCACTGTGTAGAAATGAGCATTCTTCCTGGTTGTCAGCACAAGGATGAGTAGCCTGCTTACTAGAACAGCGAGAAATTGCGATTCGCAAACCATAACGGTGTAGCATCCACCCTAGCATTCATTAGAATAAACTAAAAAATAGTCTAGATTTGCATAATAAGTTGCTGAAAAAGCTGGCTACCAGTGCACAGTAAATCTGTTCAATAAATAATAATTGGCCTTACGTCTGGACTATTAAGAAATTTTAATTCTTCTGAAGAGAGTGATTCGATGGCGTCGTTCGTTGGGACAAACAAAGTAAACCTTGACTGCTTTATCCACCTCCTCCACACCAAACTGGTTTTCAACAAGACGAGAAACTGTGATGCTTCCGGTATAGCTCGGAGGGATTGCATTAGCGTCATGTTCCGGGCGTCGTAGTTCTTCAAAAATATATTATGATTTTTAAGTAAATCTTCAATAAATTCCCGCTTTAAGTTGTGAATAACAAGATCACATCTTATAGAAATGCTTTTGTTATTCCAGATGCTATAAAGTGAGTTGTTTCATATAAAATTAAATTGTAGTTTACAACCACTGCAACAATTACAACTACTCATATAGCTTTGTCTTACCAAAGAAAACGTTGGCGGTTTCAAAAATGTATCTGTGATATAGAACATTCCATTGGAAGCCCACTTCCCTGGTTGCAAGATGTTTCCATTCGACATCTGGTTAAACTTTAGAACGGCAAAGCTTTCGGGCCTATCGCCAACAGCTTGGATTGGGCGAAGAGCTTGTATCGAAGTATTGTAACCCAAAAGTGGAAACATGGAACTAGCTGTTTGCTGAGAGAAATCCACCTCAACAGCTCCAGCAACGATATGAGTTCTGGAATATAATAAAACTGATGGTTTGAGTCATTTCTAGCGATTGCATACTGTGTTTTCGTATTTTAGCCAAACATTTCATAATTTACGTTGCAGCACTACACATACATTTCGTGGTGTATCGAGGAATTTGCGTCAAGAAGAGCAAAAATAACTGAAATACATCCGTTGACTGTAATTTTCATGCCGAATTGTTTTTAACGCAAATATTTATTTACAAATGGAGAGTGGCAAGCCAAAACTTTGCTAATCTTCAGCAAGAAATCTCAAAAGTTAAAGCACAATTGTGCCCAGTAATCTTTACACTTGGCATTGCATATTGAAGCAGCAAATGTAAAGTCAATTGTGCAGCTTTTACAAACAACAAACTTTTGTTATCATATGTCAAAAACTTGGTCTGATAGAAGAAACCGGAAGCTAGATTCGGATTTAGCATCCTGAAATTGCCTTAAATTAGTTCTTGAAGTCCAAAATATACGAAAAAAGTACTTTTTGTTTATACGTTAGGAGGAAGGAGTAGGCTAGAAATAATCCCAGCCTGTAACTCCAACCTCCGGTCAGAGTTGCCATCAAACAAAGTGACTTATTCAAGCTGGGACGTCCAGCCCCTGAACAAAAACCAAAAGTTTTGATATAATTTTTGTTAACACAACATATCAACTTTTGTTCACTTTCCATTAACAAATAATTTTGTCTACATTCCAATGGTCAATAAATCGAGTGCAGTGTTTTTCAGTGACAGCAGTGCTTTTTGAAAAATCTGGTAAACATAAAAACACTTAGGCCTATTGTATTTATAAAAACGATAGAGTGTATTTTTCAATGTAAAGCTACTCTACCTTGGTGTGAGTAAAAAAGTGTGAAGAATCTGTTCAGAAAACGTCAATAAGGTCACTATCAGTGCAGTATTTCACAACAATGAACCCACAATGACCAATGTAGGCTACTTTATGACAAAAACCTTCATGGCGCATGTGGAACTGTTCTACAAAGAATAATATTATTTTGGTAGAATCGGGGATTATTAATGTACCTCGCTCTTGTTTTCCATAAAATGTCGTCATCTGGATCTCCAAGCTCTGTGTCAAAGGCGTCATCGCGAGGTACGAGAACAGTAAATAACCCCAAGAAAGAAAGCTCATGGAAGAAAGTTAAGCTACAAAAATAATTTAGCAAATGTATCAAACTGTTTGTGTAGAATTTTACTTTCCATAACATAGACAAACAGTAACGTTCAGTTTGCAGATGATAGCAAATGGTGTATTGTGAAATCACCGATAATGAAACAGGTGATTTTTATCCAAATATAGCATTTCACAAGACAGAAAAGGTTTTTTGAAAAGTTGAATAGCATTCATTTGCATCCTACAACTTAGGTGAAATGCTTTGTTTAACAATTTTTTTGTATTCCAATTTATTACGTAAGAAATGCAAACAATAATTCTGTAGCGACAAACCGATTTAGCTTGACGTCTAAATGAAGTCACTTTACTACATGCCAGCAGGGTAACTCAATTAATGTTAACAAAGGTCCAGTTTGACAAGTTGAATATTTTTAGCGGTCCGGTAATTAAGTTATTTCGCACGCAACCATAAAAGTTAAACTATCTGTACCAAGCCACTTTTTTAGGTAAAATGTAACTCGAATCGGATTTTTGAGAAAGTGTTGGGGAGTTTGGGAGTCGAAGCCCCCCAGCAACTGGGTTAATCACAGTAAAAATTGCTTCCTCTCAGAAGGTCCGGATTCGGACCGAGGTCCGCCAGTTGAATAGCCCTGCATGCTATCTCTCTTTGCATGCTATCTCTCTCTTCTTTTCTTGAATACGATTTTTAAACGTTTTAAACCAAATGTACCTTCATCAAATAACTTCAAATAACCTTCAAAACCTTCAAATAACTTCATCACTTACCTAAACATAGAAATAGCCTTTCCAAGTTGGTTTTGAAAAGGTCCAGTTTTATTATTTAAATTAATAATCTCTGTTAAAAGATCGGAGTAGCAATTTAATCCTCTCACAATACTTCCCAATGGGCACTGAAAACAGAGTGCTAAGTAAACGTGATGCAAAGATCAAAAGTAAAAAGTAGGATATGCTGAGCTGTGAACTAACAGCAACAGCTACACCATTCTCAACATTTATGATAGTGTCATTTAATTATTTTAAAACTATCAAACCACCATTTATGATAGTTTTATACTATAGGTGCTATACCAAATGCTTCATTGCTTTGCAAATTTTACTTTTCTATTATCCGTGGCAAACGCAGAGCAAAGTTTGAGCTGAAACATATCAAAACGTTGTAATAATAACGTTATGGTTTTATTTATTGTCGCTTTACAACAGCTAAGGTCTTTCAGCGACAGGACTCAATTTTAATTTTATATCAGGTTTACAGACGATTTTATCACATTATTATCCGACTTATTCTCACTGCGCTGTGCAAGAAAGAACACAATCGGTACCGTACTCTTCGATTGTACCCAACCTGGAATCGATCTCAGATTTAACAGGACCAGAGCGGAAGGCGATAACGCTCGTCCACTGAGCTAATAACAAATCATTTGTAGCCTACGCTCTACTGTATAATGCTTTAGGATAAACTTGATGGTTTACTGTAGTTACGATCAGGATCTTTCAAAGAAAAGGTCGAGCCTGGTACCAAGCGTAATTCTGGGCATTTTCTAAAAAGTTTTTTTCCGAGAAAAAATTAGGTGTTTGTTTTATAAGGAAGGACATTTCAGCCATTGGAGTGCAGCAATGGGATACTTATAAAAATATCTCAGGCTTTTCAACAAGCTTCCGGATACTTGTAACAATTCCGGGCCCTGGTGCACAAGTACTCACTGGATACCCGCTTCCACTCTAACGGCTATACGTTATCTATCTAGTCAGATGATGCTTCCGCGCTCGACATGGCGGAATTGGCAACGAAACTTAAAAGTAAATATATAAGTATACCAAGCATGAAGTGGCTATATCAGTGCATCAACCATGAGTCTATCAGATTAGTATCAAAACTGATTTATGGCTTTTCTTATTTTCGAAAGAGTTTTTAATTTACAGAGGTATGGCCGACCCCTTGATTGTTTTCTTTTATCATATTGCTTCTAAGGAGAGTTTTCTTTTGATTTTTAATTTTTATTGTGAAATTTCACTTACAATATTTATGATTGATTGTGTCTTCACCAGTGTTGTACGCGTCATTGAAATAGTTTGACGGCGTCAGCGTCAGCGCGAATTGCCTAAAAACTTTACGGCGTAAAGGACTGCGTAAGCTCTTAAAGAAATTGACGGCGTCAGCGTCAGCGCTAATTTCTAGCGCTATTTTTTGCCAGCGTCTCATAAAACGAAAATATTTCAACCAAGTTCAGGCTAACAATAGCTATAAATAAAGAGCAGGTATTATGTTTTGAGACTGTATTGTAATTAGCTGCTCAGCCTATTAGTTATTTCCTTGCAGAAAAACAAGCATTTCAAAACGTTTGTCTGACAATCTGCTGCGTTTGGGACGCATATTCAGGGGCGCCGGAGCGATTTTTGACTGGATGGGCAGGAGTATGAAAAAAGGGCACTTTTGCTGCTGAAAGGCCAATTTCTTTTGTAAGGTTTAAGATAAGATATAGCGATAATGCTCATCTATCAGCTATTATCGAGTAATGATACAAGTGTCCGCTATACAAAGAACAATGGCACGAAAGGGCATCATGCTATTTTATAATGATGTAATATAACTTACTGTGATGGAAAATTTTGTGTCGTGAATATTATTTTGAGGCAAAAATAGAACATTATAATTAGGCTAAAAGCGAATAGCATATTGCAAAGTGTGCAGTAGCTTACATGACCTTAAAAGGGCACCATTGCCCCCTCTTCCCTCCCCATCCTCCCTCCCCATCCACAGAAATGTGAGGGCAGGGGGGCATCCGCTT
This sequence comes from Aplidium turbinatum, assembly GCF_918807975.1. NCBI lineage: Eukaryota > Metazoa > Chordata > Ascidiacea > Aplousobranchia > Polyclinidae > Aplidium > Aplidium turbinatum. Next base: position 1,934,213 of record NC_137486.1, read on the forward strand.
CCCCTGCTCCCCCCCCCGCTTCCGGCGCCCTGCGCATATTGTCCTTTCCAAGTGAAAACATGTGTGCCACAGCAGCGCTAGTTGGTATTGGTGTGTTGTACTTCAAAAACAAGTTGAAAACGTTTAGTCGGAAAGGTATCACTGTTCCAAGCGTGCTGTGATAGTTTAGCATTAATAACTCTTTTAACGAGGTCCACTGCACCAACATCTGTCTTTTCAGGAGCATAGAGCTCTTGAAATAAAGTATATTCAACGTCCGCGATGCCATTCATGGATTTTTCGCTTTCTGTCTCTGATCCCTCGTTCTCAATACAAGGGTGATCACCATTTGGCGAACATCTTCCGCATGTATTCCAGGGAGCCATTCCAACCAACGCAAAAGCCGGTAATTCGGATGAGTCGCGCTGTCCAGAATACATTGTGAAACTCTTATTGTGAAACGAGATTTTCCATGAAAACAAAAAATGACGCTTAGCGCTTGACGCTTAAAATCGGCAAAATAGTTGACGGCGCTATCACTTCCGTAAACTGAAAAATAAATTGACGGCGCTAGCCTCAGCGTCAACAAAAAGTTGACGCCGTCAAATGACGCCGTCAAATTGACGGCGTCAACGTACAACACTGGTCTTCACTTGTTTTCCCATCAGGTAAAGATTGTATTTGAATGACTAAAGTTAGGCTGATTTCTGGTGGCCACTTAGTATACTATGGTTTTGGCTTGCGCATCTTCTCTTGAATGATGAAACGCATGATCCCCCATCCCCGGCCACGTCAAGCAAAGATTATATCGAGTAGCCTAAAGCATAATCCAGGAAACACAGTGCTGTGCAATGGGACAAAACTATCAGGCCTCATCATACTTGAGAAAATTAAAATTAAATTCGCAAAGTTCCTGTTATAACAGTGCAGGAGATGCACTTCATACAGTCTTTATTTACCGGGATGACTGGAAAGAACTATACATGAACGCCAAAGCCTGGAACAGGCATTGTACACAAAGAAGAAGAATAAATTGCATAAAAAACACCAAAAGCATTGGTATTGGTAAAGGTCCAATGTTCAGCTACTGAGCTTTAGAGTGCCAACAACATTGAAACCACCCAAATTTAATGTAATATTCTGGTATCTAGATGAATAGACTGCAAGTGCTTCGTGTTCTCGCAACGCAGGCAAAGCTTTGGAAATAGAATGCTGCATTTTACAAAAATGTATTCTGTAAAATTCAATGCGATACTTGTGTTTGTGAGCAAATATAATTGAACCTCGCTACAGAGCACAGGCGTATTTCATTGCCAATTTCGAGAAGCTTCCAGTTTTTTGCTTCTAATTTTTTTCCGAGCAGAAAATCCATATTCACAGGTCCATGAATATGCAAGTAGCAAAATTATTGTGTTCTCTTTAGCACTGATCGTTAAATAAGGTTTTTAAATGGATAGCCAACGCTTAACCAAGGAGTTTGTGGAAGACTGTGCTTGAAAAACGACTTATTTCATAAATGATTTAGCTGCTCTTTTTAGGTAGTAAGGTTGCTTGCTTTATTGACTCCACATGAATTACGCCCACCCATCTATTAATGGTGCAAAGAGCTTATTTTTCATCATCATCATCATTATGTTCCTTCCTCGTATTGAGGGTTGGATACAATGCGCCTTTGTTCTCGACCATGAGCTGTGCGTACTGCATTTTCGTAAGTTAATTTTGTCCATTTAGTGATGTTTGTTGTCCAAAACGCATTCTTAGTCTGCCTTTATTTCTTTTTTCCGTTTACCTTCCCTTCTATTATTGATCTTTGTAACGAGTTTTGCCTTATTGTGTGTCCGAAATACTTCAATTTTTTTCTTTTGACTATTTGTAAGAGAAGTTTGCTTGAATTGAATTATTTTTCAAGATTCTAAAAATTTTCACTCATCTGAAAATCACATCGCAGATAGTTTGAGAAACATAGGATGAGGTAAAGTGTGATAAACTAAACTACAAAACAGTCAAAAAACAATTATCAGATACCTCACAATCAAGAAAATGCACCGAAATGTTTTCAATCTTTGTGTGCATTCAGTCAGATATCAAACCAACTTACTTCACATTTGACGGAAATTATATCATTTTCATCAGTTGTAGTGCAACTTGCAGCAGGGTCACATGTACTGTTCGGGTACAAGTTGCAGATACCAATCAAAGTACATCCGCTTGCAGTCAAATTGCTATATCCGTTCTTGCAGATACAATCGGCCTGAAACATATTTAAGTGGATGTAACAAAACATTTTTTCGTTCTGGCCCTAACTGGCTATCAAAAAGCATAGACTTGGGGGACGTTAGTTTTTGCGTGTGCGAAAAACATTTTGCCTACATATAATTAATTGCGCCCAAATGTTTTTTGCGATAAATCATAAACCATCTGATTAAACATTCTATACTGCTACCTATAGTCTGATATAAACTGTAAATATAATTTGTCAACTAGCTTATGCCCTATAATGAGACATCACCATAACAATACAAATAACTTAATACAGAAAAAAACATTTCACATCAATAAGATAGTAATAAACTTGCATGTACTTCAAAATACAAATTGTCACAATGATCTAAAATCTTAACAAGTTAAAAATTATTTATAAAATTTTAAAAACTAAACTTGTTACATTCTCAGCTGAGCATTTTGATATTGTAAGTTATTAGTTTGAAGCATTAGGCTACATTCAATATTGGAGCACTAGATTGGAAAATACTTTATATAAACTTTGTAAACATCTGGATATTTTCTGCCCTAATTTCTTTCAAATTTGCCTTAGGTTTTGACTAATTGAAAAGTTTGGGGGTGTGTTTGCACCTCCTGCACCCCTGGTTTCAACGCCTATGCTAAAAAGTAAAAGTGCATCAATTATACAAAAGACGACAATTAAAATCTTTTAATTTCTGAGTTTCATCGATTGGACCAGCGATTTTCAATCAGGGTGTCGAAGAGGGGCATCATATGTTTGCAGAGACAATGCGTTACAGATCTACCTAAAAGACCTACGGTTGAGCTTTAATAGCATTAATAAGCTTGAAATTACCAGTGTGTCCAATTTTCAGGCATAATGTTCTAGCAATCTAGTTTGCAAAAAAGCTTGTCATGAAATGCCAGCACATCAACTATTAGGCTTCTCTAGAGTTGATAAATTACTCAAGAACTTGTAATCGCTTTCCAAGCGTAAACTTTGTGTTGTTTGGTGCAAGTAGGATTGGAGCTCGGTAGTGGAAAAACAGAAATTGTTTCATTTCTCGATGGTCCCCCAAAAAGCAGGAAGTATGTTGATGTTAATATTGAAAAAAACAAAGAGTGGTACAAAAATTTTTTCCTTCAAAACACTTCAGCTACCAAGGTCTTAATGAAACGGTTATTGATCAATAAATACCTTTCAATAAGAAGAACTTAACTAGTTGCAAATTCATCAGCTACACCAACATATTACGACTAATCTTCCTCACTGACTTTATAATTTTGATATAAGCATGAAATATTGATTAAATTAGTTTATTCAATGCGTTTATTCAAAAGTTTTTAAAAACTCCCTTATCTGATGAAACACAACCAGAATTGATGACACTCTGTACCTTTCCTGGGCTCCTGTACTGACATGACATGGAGCGGGTGTGGCAACCACCGTTGTTGCTCTGACAAGGGTCAATGGGGTAGCAATATGTTCCATCTCCTGTATAGCCATCCAGACAATTACAATCGTACATTGCTGCAAACATAAGCATCCAGTTGCTTACTATTGGCGTAGTGAATCTGATGTTTCTGCCCATTGTCGAGTGTTTGCTTTTTCAGAGTTTGTGATTTCTTCTGCACTTACCCAAAGCAACGATATAATGTTATGAACAATTCTTAATTATATTTAATTTGTAGAACTTAATCATAGCAAAGAGAAGGTATATGCAATTCCAGACCGACATTACTCGCTTAAGTCTGCTTTAACAAAAAACCTTAAGCGAGTAATGTCGGTCTGGAATTGCATGCGGGAAGTGATTTTCTGATGTCTCTGGATTTATTAATATTCAATTGAACAATGAGAATATGTCCTTATAATCTTTGTAATGTATTGTATTGAGTTTAAATTTGGCCGTTGTTATTGCATTCATAAACGTAGTTGCACTGATGAGAAGTTAATATTCGAAAACGCGTTCTGCAACACTGTTTTTTGCACTCTGCAATGCCTGATGCAGATTTATAAGGAAAATTGTCACTAAAACACAAAGCAATTTCACATTGAAAAGCAGGCACTCTTCGACGAGTGGGTGATGTTAAAGTGCCTACCACTCTGCAATGCCTGATGCAGATTTATTTGTAGATTTCCATCACGCATTGAAGCGGTGATCTGATCATGAAATTTTCAACGGTTCGAGAAAAAGTTTTCTCTGCCTATAAAACGTTGATTGGTAGTTTTATCAAATATTTTGCAAACTTCCTTGGTTTCGTATTAAGTCTCTTGTCGTCAAACAAACTGGGCAGTTGTTTTAACGAAGTTGATTCAGGATTTGGTATTTGACTTTCATTCACCAACAGAAATTCAATTATAACCATATGTAAGTGAATCAACTCTCAACAACAGCACAGTGTGTTAGACGAAAAGAGACTTCATTACAAAATATATTGCCAGCGATCTGCAAGCATTTCAAAGTTTCGGCGCCTCCATTAAACCTTCGCCTGCACTATTGAAAGGAAAGCGGTGTACAAATTGATCATTTTGTTTATTTTCCAATGCCATATAAATTTCCAACAAAAATGCAGAAAAGTAAAATCGCATTTTTTTTATATTATACTGCATGCATTTACCATCCCCTACAGTCTATTCCAGCACCCTCGTTAAGAAACGCTGCTCTACAAGTATGCGGAACTGCCAGAAATAACCTATCAGTCCGAGGATAAAGATTAAGATTCAAAACCAACCAAACCAAGATGTAGTACTGGGTAGTGGGTAACCCACTCGTCAGTAGGCTTATGTATGCCATAAACATTGAAAAAAAAACGATTTTAAATCAGTGGCACAGACTGCACAAAAATTTTCAACGGTAGGCTAATAGGAAGTTGAAAATAAATTGCCTTGAGGTAAATTACGTTAACACTTAAATGCAGTAGAACCATGAGCAACCACTTTTTACTGAAGAAACAAATCTGGGCTTATGAAAAGTTAAAAAATTTAGTTTTGTGGGCCAATTATGGCCTCTCATCATCGGAGCTGTAAGATTGTTCAGTAAAGTTTAGCTTTTTGTTTAAGAAATTCGTGAAATTTTTTTGGTTTAGTCAGAAATGTTGACTACGGTGTGGGAATAGAAATAATTGGCCACAATGTTTTAAAAAACACCAAGTCCATTAATTGCTATTTTTTGTTTTGCATTCGAATTTTCAAAACAGAAAATCTTAAAGTGCATGAATTGCGCAATTTTAGTCATGGTGACCCCCACACCCCTGATACTTATATAGTTCAGAAAATTTTCAAACCAACCGTATAAAAAGTTTTTTATTCCAAAAAACAAAAAAATTACTGTAAGGTCAAAATGATTGGGGAGCACGTGTTTCCTTCTTAGACGCTACGCTACTGGTCGCAGCTGTAGTACTTTTCTTCTGACTCTCTTCAGGAGTTTGTCGTCAGAATAGTAATACAATAATAATGTTATCGTTTATCTAATTGTCGCTTTACAGCTGCAAAGTTTTTTTTAGCGACATGGCTCATTTTTCATTTTATATCAGGTTTACGATGTCATCACATTATTACCCGACTTAATTCTAACTGCGTTATGCAAGAAAAAATACAATCGCTACCGTTTTTAAAGTCTTCGGCTTGACCAGACCTGGAATCGATCTCAGATCTACCAGCACCAGAGTCGAAGGCGATTACCAATCGGTTACTGAGCTGTTTTTTTAGAATGATGTAAACCTACAGTAAATCAATGTAGATAGAAGGAAAAGAAAAAGAGAAAGTAAATGTTGTTTGATCAGCTTGGGATAAGATTTCAGATTAATATCAGATCAGATTGTTATCAGATTATTATTTCAGACTTCTTAGGTATAGACGAATTCTTTTTGGGGTCTGCGTCTAAATGGAGAGTTTTATTGAATATTGCCTCTGGTGCTGCAAGGTGAAACGAAGAACTGACAAGAATGGAGAACATTTCAAGCCTAAAGTATGCACGTTTTTTATGGTTAAGCAGTTGTTGTCATAGATTAGTGTAAAATCTATCTCATCTGCTTTTGCAATACTACATGTTATAAAGCAATAAATAGAAAATCAAACCATTGTTTTAAATAAAGTATCCTGGTTTAAGACTCTGTCTGATATATTTCTTTGTACAGCAATATTTATTCCATGAAGTAGGCTATGCAACACGATGGCTTCAGGAACATTATATCGGCTCTGTGACGTCAATAGTCGCCGAGCATGGCGTTGTCACTTGCTGCAAAACTCACCTGGGCCGTTTTGCAGACACCTGGCGAAAGTGTGACACCTGTTTGTGCTGTTATCTGCGCAAGGGTTGATTTCTTGACAATCTGTTCCATTCCCAACATAACCTGAGTTGCAGAGGCAAGCTAACGACGTCGCGCTACCCAGGCATCGCGCGTGTTCGTGACAATTCATTGTGGCACAATCAGAAAGTGCTAAAATAAAAAAATAAATTTTCGTGAAAGTACAAAAAATTTAAGTTTTATTATCAACAAAAATTCGTTTGTAGCCTACAATAATCGCAATAGTCAATTCACAAAGATTAATATCTTTATACAGAATATAATACAATAAGAGTTATATTTTAAAATAACAGTAGGCCTACGCCAAGACTACATAGAGATACGCCTAATTTGTCACATTCTGCAGACTTCTCCAGATTTGCCAACTTTTAGTAACTGTCCAAATAAAATTTTCTAAAAATAATATTTCAACATATTTTATACTGTCTTTCCAAGACCAGCGGTCCCCAAATTTTTTTCTATCAAAGACTAGTTTTGAAATGAAAATAGCTTCGCGGACCGGCGGTAGAAAAACGAAGCTTGACATGCTACTTATTGGTATATTTTTTTTATACTGGGTAGCAATTTAAACCCACCATAAACAGGATTCAGAAAATAAAACAGATACTGTAGAAGTCGCGATTGGAAAAGGAAGCTATTTAGCCTGGGGTCTGAGAGAATTGCCACCTGGAAAATTTTTACCAACTTAACGTCGTTTGAACGCTTTTGGTGCAAGTTAAAGCCCAATAATGATTTTTTAAACAAGGCGCACCTTGTACTTGACAAATATTATCAAATTAAAATTGAATTTCTTCGGAAGTTTAAATAACAAGTTTTAATTTTAAACTGAAGTTACTTTTAAAATCCGAGGTGCTCTCACCTTTAGTATATAGCTTATACAAGGCACATTTCACCTCTTACCTGAAATAGATCAATTTAATTGTTAGGCAGTTATTGAGCAAGATGATTACTTTGAAATATTTCATTAGTACCGGTGTTTTGGATTTTGAAGGGCCTTAAAACTTGACCTGTACTAATCTTTTAAGTTCACTGCTGCAACCTGCAACCCATGCGTTTCTAATACCACCGGTCGGGTTAATGACATGAGATTGAGTGAGCGAAACGAGCGAGAAAATTTTACAAAAATGTCGGTTACATGTTTTTTTTTTCGATTTTGGGTGGAGGTACGTGACCAAGCACCTCTCCTTGGATCCGCTATTGCTTTGATATACAACAATCTAGAGATAATACTCATGCGTACGTGGCCTATTCAGTGCATGGCTGCGATTGATTTCTCTGTAATCAATTTATTCTATGGCTAAGGACATAAGCTAAGGATGCTTTCAACTAACTAGCACTCTCTACAGCCATTTTGGACTCGAGTTTTCGCGACCCGTAGCAACCTTTTCGCGATCCGGTGGTTGGGGACCCCTGCCCTAGGTGATTAATTAGATTTTAACATTCAGCAGGCTTTAAAAAGCAAAGGCAATTTGATTCCGAAAATTTGAGTCAGACTGTTAATTACTTGCTAACAGTCTGATTATATGTTTTTCAACTTGCTTTTTATCGCTTCTTCAAGGCAAAAAAAAGCTTTTTATCATTGCGAGTAAGCAAAAAGTAAAAAAATATTCGAAAATTTTAGTCAGGCCGTAACAGTAGCGGTAGTTAAACTCTGCTAAATGTGACAAATCAGGCCGCACTTCCAAGTAGCCATGAACAAGCTTAAGAATATTTTTGTGTTACCAATATCGCAACTTGCCCCTCCGAACCCGCTCTTGCACTCACACCGCCCGGGCCGGTCCACACCGCTGTCGCACAGTCCATGAACACAAGTGCAATCTGCATACAAGTAAAGTTAGTGAGTGATTGACTATGGAAGTACAGTAGTTGCTGCATTGTGTTACATGCAAAAATAAGCAATCCTCCATATTTTAATTAACATTCCTCTGAAATTAAATTTTGTGAGCAGTTTCCAAAATGCCTACAAACAAAACTGAAACAACGACAACAAGTTTCCCAAACTGTTAGTAACCTCAACAAACACTACAACTCTTTACTTTTGAAAAGATCAAGAAACAAAAGTAGGCCTTTTGAAATAGCTCACAAAATATGACATAGCTAGCCGTAACGGTGACATCAGGGATATCTAATGAAGGGGAAACGAACGTTTACAGGAATTGTCTTGTTCTCACGACACTAGAAGGCCGGTAGTTGATACCGCGTTAATTTTTGTGGTGCAGCTGATACAGTCAGCTACAGACTACAGTGAGCAAATGTTACGTAGAGCATATTTAAATAATATTTGTTTGGAAAGACAGTTGAAAAGTTACCAGTAAGCTGTTGTTCTTAACAAAGCCTTTGCAGTAGGCTGGGTGTAAGGCAAGTATAAGGGAGACCGGGGAGGGTTGTTACAATTTTCAGTAAATCTAAGATTTCTCTTTCAATATTTGCACAAAGTTGCTGAAAATTTTATGTAATCTTGCCACATGACCAGTTGTTATAAATACAACTTCAAAATTTAAAAAAGTTATGTTTACAGGAAAATATTTGCATTAATATATCAATGAGTCAGTTGTAACAAGTCACCCCAGTATCGGAGTGACTTGTTACACAGTATGGGGTAAAATGTTACAATTTCAAATAGGCTGTTCTATTAACTGATTTTTCTTACTAAAATACCTAAAACTGATGGAATACGTTGACACAGCATTCTTGAATTTATTGAACATCCAAATTCAATAGAAAAAATCATGAACAAGCAAGTAACATCATTATTAACAATGCATTGTCACCAGGATTGCAAACACATGATCTCCATTCAACCATTCATGGTATTTGGCCTCAATAAGGTACCCTTTATTAGTTTTTGGCATGTTTAGGTACAGATACAGCAACAACAGATATTAGTAGAACTTAAAAATGTAATCAATTATTTTAAATAATACAAAGTTTGTTATCTGAGTACCAAATTCAGTACTTTTTCCAGTTGGGATGAGCAAGCATTACACTGTGTAACAACTCACCCCAATAGTAGTTGGCTGAATAAGATCAACATATGTCAAACATGTGACATTCAGCTTTAAAATGTTTATAACGAATCAAAGGTATTGCACTTCAAGTCTGATTTAACTTTGAAGTCAGTTAAATATCACTCATAGTTTTGTAGCAATAACATTTTCTTTGACAAAGCAAAAAGTTACTTTTCATATTCTAAAATTGTTTTTCATCAATAATTTTCTACTGCAGCCTTCAAAATGGCTGAAGCTTCGTTTGCACATGGAAACTAAAAACCTGAATAAAAAAAATTTAATTCCAGCGGTTGATGTGAACTAATTTAAAAGTTAAAAGGACTTTAACAACCCTCCCTTGTAACAACCCCGGTCTCCCCAATGGGTATTTGAATTAACAAGTAGGGGAAGGAAAGGTAATTTGATACATTTCTAACACTTTTGCCTGTTATTTGAAAATTACATGACACAAACGATTGATTTTAGGCTGAAATGAATGTCTGATCCCTCACACACTTTTTAAAAACATTTTCACTTTTCTATTTTTGTTACTTTTTTAAATTGAAATTTTAAATACGGCAATCCGGAAAGTAATTTGATACAGTAAAACTAATACAGAAATCTCCTTTTACAGTAAAGCAATAAATTAAAATTTAATATGTGGTTAGCGTGCTTGGGTGCAAAGATGACTGTTGAGGTCCATGTATGCGGCAAAGCTTCTGCTGCAGGATGGACATGGGAAGGATGATTAGCTGGAGTTCTTATTCAGGGTTCGGGTCCTACGCTGTTCTCGTTTTTTTTATTACAGCAGGTCGGGTGTAGGGCTACAAAAACCTATATAATGGCTGTTTCCCAAAGTAGGCCTAGCAGGTCTAGTTAAAGAAGAACAACTTATTTTAATAATTTTTAAATTCTGATTTTGTATGCTTGGATGCAAATTGCAAAAAAAAACGTGTCGTGCCCTTGAAGCCTTATCGATGAACTGTCAAATGAGTTTGGTTTCATTTCTGTGGAACTCTTCTTCAATTTTCCAGACGAAAATAAGCATAAGTTAAAAGCCTTACAAAAATACTCAAAAACACATTTTTCCAATTTAATGCCACAAAGTTAGCCAATTTTAAGCACGAGTTAGCTGCATGGCATTATTTTCACAGATCTTCCACTTGATGACAGTATTTTCGACTAATAGTTTTTGTACATTTCTGTAAGGGGGATGTATCAAATTACCACCCGTATCAAATTACCTTCTCTTCCCCTAATTATGAGCATTCGGTGAATATCCATGCCTGATGATAATCATAACAAGCAGGTTATCATAACAAGGTGTATTAAACTACTTTCAGTGGCAATGGCCATTTTACGATAAACAGAAACCGTTCTATTGTCAGACGTAATAAAATTCTTCGTATCCCTTTCTTTAGATATCCCTGGATGATACTTATTAAAAGGCTTAATTCGGACGAAACTACAGTAAAAACAAGTTGCCGGTACTCGGAACCTGCTATTTTACAAGTAGCCTATTGGAAATCAAACCGAAAACACATTTATTCAGTGTGATGGGTGCGACTGCTTTCTGCTACAAAGTAAGTTCAGCCGTTGCTCAATGTTTGTTACTGCTGGACCTGGTGTTAAGGCGGTTTCAATGTTGCTTAGTCTGGAACGGTATTTTCTTGCGTTTGCTGTCGACTTTGAAAACCAGACAAACGACAGGAGTGCGGTTACTGTTGAGTGGGATAATTATAGATATTACGCTCTAACGTGCCCAAAAGTGTGAAGCTTTCTTCCAGAAAATTCATCCCCCAACTTAAAGTTGTAAAATAGATCAGCAAATTATTCCTGAAATTTGGAAAAAAGGTGCTCGGTGCTCGGTAGGTCTATTTTGTTTTTGTATTACAAATGGGTGTTGGATCTAATCTAATTTGGCACATTGTCAAATTCTGGAAGAAAATATTTCTTAAATCATTTCAACAGATTTGAAAAATGATCGATACCCACAGGCTTAATAACATTGGTTCCACATCATTGTTAGTCAAAACTCTTCAGTAGATGAGAATACTTCAAATTAATTGAAGTATTCTCTGTATATTCTATTATTGAAGTATAGTAAAAAAGATTTAAAATTAATATTTTAAGTTAATAATTTCACATTTTGCACAATAGCATTTTAATGAGATATTTTTCTAGCTATTAAGATCTCGCAATAAATCATGGTCTATAGTGCATAAATGCAATATGAATATCACTTGCAAATTGCACTTTTGCATGAAATTCAGGTGTATGTCCTGTCATTGCAGCAGCTCCCTCAGTAGCCTACACATAGCTTACATACCAACACAGCAGTCCTTCCAAAATAGCTCCACTTTCATGAAAAAATGGTCTAAATTACTGTCACCGTTCGATTGTTTTAACCAGTTATCCATTGGTTCAATTAGTTTTACTTTTTCAATATTTAGCTGTCTAGCCGCATGCAGTTCGCAGATTTATAGCTCAGATAAGAATAATGTTTTAAACAGTTACATAAGTTTCCACAACTGCGTTTTGAAATGAACGTCTGAAAAGTACCATAGGATAATATGCAGTACTTTATGTAAAATTACTATATTCTTTGCAAATCTTGAAATTTGTTACGCGATCCCTTGCGAGGTCGCAGCCTCCAGTTTGGGAAGCCCTGCTGTAGACTATTTGTAGCCTGTAGGTTTTCGACACTGACAGCAGAGGTTTTGCTTGCCATTTAAAAATGTTTCTAATTATTAAAACCTATTACTTTACTTTGCACATATTTGTCTTATTTTTTGACTTGGTGACTGATACGAAGTCAATCGTTGGATCCAAGATTGGGTCATCATTTGCTTGTTTCAATCTAGCAGGTTTTCATGACCTTGCTATCTTTGAAAGTAGCAAACACGTTACAACTCAACTAGACTATCTACTTTTTGAAACAAGACATGGCATATTTTTCTATTCTTTTTCGGCTGGCGACGTCCTAGAAGAATCCCTTAATTGTAGTACAACTCATAGAAAAAAAGAATCTTACTATTTTCGCAGTAAGATCCAAACTGGTATGGAGATGCGCACTTTTCGCAGGCACTCCCAGCTACGTTTCCGTTACATTTGCAAGTCCCATTCCCTTGAATTCCATCAAAGCACACACCCTTACCGCCACAGACATACATGTTCAATTTCGGGCACTCTGTAAGTGAAAATAGTTTTATTGTCACAAATCATATCTTCAGAATACTTGTTGACTTTTCAAGCAAAATCTTAACTGCTGAGACAAACTAATGTCTTGACGAATAAACAAGATGTTTATTCATTCCGGCCGGAAGCTTTTATCCATTGAAACTAAATTTGAGTTTCTCATACCACACGAGACATTAGTGTTACAGTAGAACAGCTGTAAAAATCTAACTATCATAAAATGGACTTGGCTAAACAAAGTATTTTGGGTTTTGATAAACTCGGCTGTTAAAGCAAATTTAGATACAAAAGTTACCTACTGCTTGTTCGTTTGTATCGACATATACGAAAACAAAACTTCACCTTACATTGATCTCATAAGTAACACATTAATTTATGGGTTATTACATTAACACATTAAGTTATGGGTTATCACGGTAAGATGAAGTAGATGGTTCAATAATTACTTGTGCGTAAACAAATGAAACTACTGTGGCCCATATAAAGTTTTTTTGTAGGTATTTAATATATTTTTCAATAAATATGTTTCTATTTCAAGACAGTTTGCTGAACTTTTCATGGCGCAATCTTTTTCTTAAGTTTCGAGATCAAGCGCACCTTGACAATCCCGTCCCCAGAATCCTTCACAGCATCTTGGTTCGGTTCTCATCGCCAAGCAGCTGTGCTGGCAACCACGCGCTACTCGAAAGCGACCTCCCCTGCCTGGTATTCTGTACCGGCAGCCTTTCTTTCCTCTTCCGCTGGTGGTTTTGCGATAACCCGCTGGGCACTTCACCTGACAGAAGACAATTTATTATTCGTGAATCAACACGAGTGTGACCATATAAAAGGAGTTTGAACAATTTCTATGAATTAGCGTGAAAGCAAATAGCTGGCTATCGTTTACAGCACCTCATGCTTTTATGCTTTCAGGGTCACCACATGGTCAAGAAATAGTTGAAGATCAGGTATGTATTAGGTACGTAGGGATAGTCTCACTCAAGGTTTGAAAATACAGGCTTGGTGATTCAACAAAACCAATCATCTCCCACACAAAATATTACTTCTTTATCGGCAATTTATTTAGTGGTCATTGAAAATTGTCTGTAGGTTTCTTATCACCTGTAATGGTAGCTCCCAAACATGGGCAACGTTCTTTTCCGCAGCAAAAACCTTATTTTTTTTGTAGCTTTTTCCAGGGAGACTACTGAAGCACTTCAACTGATAAGCTTGTGCATTTCACAATGCGCAATAGCTAAGTTGACACAAACGAAAGCATTGCCTTGCAAAATTCAAAATTAAATCAAAAACGTATACGTCATCTGCATTTAAATATTCACATTTGTGGAAACTTACTTTAATGTTTGCTCTGCAATTAGTACAACCAGTTCTTACAACATTTGATCTGCTGATATCGCATCTGTTTGGTTGGCTAGTTTGGGATAACGTCGACAAAACTGCAACAACAAAAATAGTAACCAACAAACCAATAGCCCAGTGTGTGGCCTTCAGGTATTAGCTTCTTTTGTCTTGCGCTCAGACCATTCTAATTTGCCACTTTTTGCTGCTTTTGTATTTGAGTTTGAATTGTTGGCGTGGGTAACATGAACAGGTTGTTGAGATGGAGCGATCCTGGCGTCAGCATCACCTAGTTCTGACGCCAGGAAGATCGCTCCTTCTCAACAGTGCATATCCTTGGCGACAGTTAGTTTAGTTGTTTTCTTTCCACAAATGTCGTCGTCGTCGTCGTCGTCGTCGTGTGAGCGTCTGAGGCCGAGGGTCTATCCTTTTACCACCCCAGATTTACGATGTTCCCGGACTACACTGGAAGGCTACTAGAGAGCAGCCAGTCTTTGGTTTCATCATCCATGACACGCAGACCTTCCACTCCGTTAGTGAGTGGAAGACCTTCCAGTGACAGACCTTCCACGCAGACCTTCCACTTCCACTCCGTGGCTTGAAGATGGAGCAGTCATTGATGATGTGGTCTGCGGTCTGTTCCTCGGCACCACATTCACAGGAGGAGGAAAAGGCCATTCCCCATTGGTGCATGGTTGAGCGGAAAAGCCCGACGCCCGTACGGAGACGGTTAAGGCGCACCCATGCCTGTCTTGGTAGTGTTAGAGCGATGGGGCGTTAGTCGGCGTCGGAGATGAACGAATAGAGTCTGGTGGCATCCACAAAGGTAAGAATTCAATTGACTGACAAAAGCAGCGGTCGAGAATTAGTGATGCGATACTAATGCCCAGCCTCATGAACGAAACACGTGTCTAGCCTGTCGCCGTCTTGCTACACTTGACTGCCGAGAAAAACATGAACAGGCTGCTCACAAAAACAAAGCAAGGTCAGTTAGATTGCTTGCAATTTCATTTGCTTTCGTCAGTTTCAATTACAAACTTGATTAATTATTCAGTCGGCATTTAAGACTTCATTCATTGAGAGGTGAGTGCATCTACTGCTTTCATTCACTGATCATTCTCACCTGTCACCGCCAGCAGAACGAGCCACAGGCAAGGTTTCATTCTTTGTTAACAGCTAAAACACCACTTTCCTACAACCTTCAATCCAATCTGATGATATAAGCGTTGTTAATAGCACACTTTATTTTCTAAAAGGTAAACAAGTTGTATAATAGCACTAAACACAGCTTCAATTTTAAATCTTTCTAACCGTTGCATCTAATGAAAACCTGTCTGGTTGCGTGATTGCATAAACATAGATTTAAAATATTTTTGCAATCTCCTAATTCAAGGTTGTGACGTAATAAACGTGAAAATTAGTTTCCGACGTCCATCAGTTAGCACGATTGGCTTTCCCATGGGGCTGCCTGGCATCGCTCGTCCCAGAAAATATTTATTCCATGAGTAAGTTTCACTAATTTATCAAGCATGGTTTCAAGTTGGTGGGGAAAAAAGCAAGTCTGAAATATCGAACGGCTTGTTATCAGCGGGCTATGCTTCAAATCATTTGGAGAGATTTAAATAGAAATCATCAACTGAGAATCTACCAGAGAAAATGATGCAAAACTTTCGTAAGCTCATTGAATAAGGAAGCAATAAAAGGATATAAAATCGGTTTGGGCTGTTTAAGAATTTTGTACGTTTTTTGCTCAGGAGCGACTCTCTATAATCTAGAAGAAGAAGAAGAAGAAGAAGAAGAAGAAGAAGAAGAAGAAGAAGAAGAAGAAGAAGAAGAAGAAGAAGAAGAAGAAGAAGAAGTAGAAGAAGAAGAAGAAGAAGAAGAAGAAGAAGAAGAAGAAGAAGAAGAAGAGAAGAAGAAGAAATAATGCAAGTGTTGGTCTGATGTTACTTCTGAAAAGTCGTGTTTTTAATCCTGCTTAGTCATTGTGATCAGCTGTGAATTCTTAGCGTTCCTGTGCTTGCAGCGACTTGAAACGATGGCCACGCTGTTGTAAACATCTTATTATATTTGCCAATCTTTGAATAAATGTTATTCACGTGAGCCATTGTAGCTTCACGTGAAAAGAAATAACTGAAAACCGATCCATTTTAGTATTACTTGGAATTTTGAAACAGCAGATAGTGTCATACCTGGAGCTAAGAGACTTCACCCGCTCATCTCAATAGAATCAACGATAAAACTATCTTAACCCAAATAATAATATTCGAAATTGTTCAATGGCGATTTTGGACTCGTGAAAATCACCTGGTTTTGAAACGTCCAGATGAGTCCATGTACTCCTTGAGTCAATTGCAAAGATTATACATTTATAGTTTTCAAAATCGTAACCTCTTGTTCAATTTTGTTCTAAAATTAATAAAAAAAAATTTTGTAAACTAAAAGTTTACGGAATATAGTCCCGCCATCGGACACAAATTGCAGGAAACGGATTTATTTTTTCGTTTTTCCCACATTAATTCGAAAGCCCTGCTATTTATAAAAGTTTTGGAACAAATTGCTTGCTTTTAGTAGACAATTTGGCGCATGACAAATTGATTGATTGATTCAAATGACGCAATAACAGTTGGTGTTTGCGGTATCTTCCTCCTTGAGCACTCACAGATCGTGGAAAGTGCCATCCTTCATCTGCGCACTCACAAATCGTGGAAGGTACCATCCTTCATTTGCGCACTCACAGATCGTGGAAAGTGCCATCCTTCATCTGCGCACTCACAGATCGTGGAAGGTGCCATCCTTCATCTGCGCACTCACAGATCGTGGAAGGTGCCATCCTTCATTTGCGCACTCACAAATTGTGGAAGGTACCATCCTTCATCTGCGCACTCACAGATCGTGGAAGGTGCCATCCTTCATTTGCGCACTTACAGATCGTGGAAAGTGCCATCCTTCATCTGCGCACTCACAGATCGTGGAAGGTACCATCCTTCATTTGCGCACTCACAGATCGTGGAAAGTGCCATCCTTCATCTGCGCACTCACAGATCGTGGAAGGTGCCATCCTTCATTTGCGCACTCACAGATCGTGGAAGGTGCCATCCTTCATTTGAGCACTCACAGATCGTGGAAGGTGCCATCCTTCATTTGCGCATGTTTGAGCCCAATAGCCCGACGTCAGTGCGCAAGTGGTTGGGCCGCACTAGGGACAGTAGATACCGGGACGCGCCAACATTAGAAGGGTAAATTGCCAATTTGACATTTTTTTCACGCTTTGCTGCAGGCTTGCTTTCAACTAAATAGTTTAAATTACTTCAAAACCAACTTCACTCTTTTTATATAACCCATAAAAAATACACTATTTTGTAAATAAAAAAAAAATTACCCTTCTAATGTTGCAGATGAACGAAAAAGCGGATGTAGTTACGCATCCCGGTATCTACTGTCCCTAGGCCGCACCCAGGCCTTTCTTTGTAGTAGTCTTCCGGTTGGGTGGGAGCCACTGTCAGAGATGAAGTATAAAATTTTAGTGGAGTTTTACTTCTCTAAGCTCCATTGGTGGTCTGCGCAGGTTGCGCACTAATGGATTAGTCTTCATCACTTTTCATCGGGGGTTGTGCGGCTTATGCAAATTGGTGTCTTGATGTCAATAGCCGAAGTTTTTACTTGCAATCTCATTGAGTCTTGAGAGGATCAAGTGTTTCGAATTTATGGCCCCACTAGAAAGAAACAGGGTGGCTTCTTTGCAATGACGACAAATGCGCTAAACTGATAGCATTGAAAATTGATGAACCGGATTATTAAGAGTGAAGCTAAAATAATAATTAATTAACGCTAGATGTAGTGGCTAGTTGACGAAAACAAAAGCCGATTATCCCGTGACGATGATGAGATAAAAAAACCACCTCGTTCAGTAGCAGCAAATGAAGCCATATCTGAAATTTCTACTTTGATTACTTTGGGCAACATTCTTTTTGCCTAATACCACAAATAATCTTGACAGTACATAAGCTATCAAAGGGATATAGAATCTACTGAAGAATCACTCGTGCAACGTTAGATAACAGACTTTTTAAGTAACAAATTATTTGTCTTGATTTTTGTCTTTTCATCATTTTGCGAGGTTGACGTATTTCTAAAATAAAGATACAGGGTCATAAGTAGGCCGTGCCAAAAATGGCGAGGTTCATGGATTTTTCCTTAACTTTCTGAATAGTTGTAGTGGACTTTTACAAACACAAACGTAAAAAAAAGAAAGTAATGACGTCACAAGGCCGCGCTGGGCGTTTATGGTTACCAGTACTGTACTCATTTTCATAAAAACTGTCATATTTTGAAAAGTGTTACTAGAAAAGGAAGCTTTATTTTTAAAACGTACAAAAGTTAATTCTTCAAGTGCCTTAACTCATTTTATAATAGGTCCTGGACGTTATTGTTTTAATAGGTCCTTCAAGGATTGAGTTCCAAGGTGTGAACGGTGTGAGAGAAAAGCTTGGAAGTTTGGCGATATCATCAGAGCAGGTTACTAAAAAAGCCATTGCCGTTGTTGATCATAACTGGAGTTGAGGTGACAAATGCCAAAGACACATTTTCGAAGCATTGCTTCATGTAAAGTTGTAGACTCTTTATGGACAAACATAAAACGAAAAACATTGTTGTCAGTGCTAAAATCTTGCAATTGCAAGCTCTTTAGGCCTACTTTATAGGCCATGCTGTTGAATAATCACTTGATTAGCTAAGCACGCAGTTTCAATAGAGAGTGAATGTAAAAGCGTATTCTTTACATGGTATTTGAAGTCAAATTATTTACGTGTTAATGTGACAAATTATGCAATTCGCATGTCGAATAGTTTATAATTATTTTGGACTGTCCTTTATCTTAAAAGTTTTGGCATGTCTTTTTGGGTCATGGTTCAGTTACTCTTGATTCTGTTTTTGGACTATGCTATATGCTTACGAAAACCCGCAATCTTAACTGTAAGAATGTCTGATCTAATCCGTATTGCCTGCAAGACGTGAAAAGTAAAATGTTTTGCTTTTCAAAAAAATGTTATATTGGACTGTTTTATACTGTTCTTTTTACGCAATTTGTGACTAATATTCGTTTTTTGCTAATAACTATTTTTCTAGACTTTTCACAGTGAAAAGTGCTTTGAGAGCATGTATAAACATGATGTTTCTGCAGATTAAATGTGCGTTTTCACTTTCTATCTCAAGCTGTTATCAAAATATGGCGAGTTTAGTAAAAACGGCTATCGGTTACCATAGAAACGCCCATCGCGACCGTGTGACGTCAATATTTTCAATTTTTTTTCACATTTATGTTTTTAATAGTCTACTACAACTTTTAGGAAAGTTAAAAGATCTTATCTCAAAAAATAAATTTTTACCCCATTTTTGGCACCGCCTAGTCATCAGTAATTAACGTTATAACTTCAAACAACTGTATTTAACAAATGGTAGACAATTTTTGAGAAATATACACATAATATTATTGTCAAATAAATAAATATTTAGGAAAAACAAGTTTTATTCAGTGTGTCCGCCATTTGCGTCGATATCAAGTCGTAAACGCTTCGAAAAGGACCTGCGAGAGTCACGAATAACTCTTTGAGGTATTTTGGATCATTCTTTTTTCAGATTAGCCTTCAGCGCTTCCAAAATTTGGTGGTGTTTAGTCGAAATCTTGCTCTCCAGGTAAGACCAGATGCCAAAGTCTAGGAGTTAAGGGGTTAAGGGTTAGGGGGTTAAGGAGATGAAGAAAGCCATTCTTCCTTGGAAATGAAGAACGGCACATTGGCTGAAAGCCAGTTTTGCGTTCTCTTACGTCCATGTAAAGGGCAGAATCTTGTTGAAATAACCAATTACGTTTTTTGAAGTGTTTCTTTGCCCAAGCCAACAATGAACCCTCAAGAATATCATTTTGGTAGTTTTCTTGGCTCAATTTCACTTCTTGGTCCTCAAAAATCAATGGACTCCTTCCTGATTCGTTGACTGCGGCCCACACCTTCACTGATGCCGCCCCTTGTCTCGGAGTGACTTTTAGCAACTGCTTCTTCATGTGTTTGAATGGGCTCATTTTCAAATCCTTCTTGAGAACTGTGAACATGGTTCCATAGGCCACGTTTGCCTCCTTTGCCAGTTATTGAAAGGATCTTTTGGGATTTCTTTGCACCCTTTCTCTAGTTGCTTTAATCAATTTGAAGTTCTGGCTCTTCGAGGGCGACCTTGGCCAAGTCGATTTTTGACATTTCCAGTTTCTTTGTGCCTTTTGAGAGTTCTCCAGACCAACATTCTGTTAATTTTTAAGTCCTTGCAAATATCACTCCTTGACTTGCCCGATTTGAACTCTACAATAGCTATTCTTTTATTCAGATTTTCATTCATGGCCTATAAAATCTAGGCTTAAAAAATATAAAATCGAGAAATATTCAATTTATTAACATTGTAAGGTTAAATATTCATGTTAAATACAGTTCTTTGAAGTTGTAACTTTAATTATTGATGACCCTGTAGATTAAGATCAAGGACATAACCTAATAAAGTCTTAATTCGTCTTATAAGTTCTTGGGTATTGGACACCATGTTGGAATATGCAACAAGATAATTTAGTTTTGGTTGCTGTCCTGCTTAAACCACGCTACTTTAAATTGGACTAAAGTGCGTTTAGATTTGACTGGTAGACTATAGCCCAAATTTTATAGTAAGCGTCGTACATTCTTATGCTTATTCGTTTTCTGTCAAATAATCTGAACCCACAAAAATAAAAAAAATTGGGATACCTCGCTTCTATAGCATCATCGAAGTAAGATCTTTACGTCCAGCAGTGGTTCTGCTGTCATCTGCATCATGCTTTCAAATCTTCACAGAAGCATAATCTCACTTTAAACGACTTGGAATATCAGGATGACGCTGCAAACGACTGATTAAGTTCCTAAGTAAGTGACTAAGCGAAAATCAAACTAATGCTATACATTCATGTCTGTGACGTTTGAAATCGTAAGCACTGGAGCTTATATCATCATAGTAAATTTCACCATGATTTTGGTTACTACTAAGCGAACTGTAGCCACAAAGGTAGAACCTTCTCATAATAAACCTTTTTTACAGGAGGTTACGGTTTGACGTCATTCACTGAGTACAAACCACATCGAGCAGTTTCCCTGTCAGATCATGTGTGGTCCATTCATTGACTGTGTGAATACTCTATGCAGGGTCTGTTTCATTAGATTACGTTCAATCAATGTAAAATTAGAAACACATGTAACTTCCGCGCTTAAATCAGCACAAAGTTATGCAACGCACTCCTGTAGCCTACTACCTTGAATTGGATTGGACCAGCGCTTTATTATCAGCAATTCAGCAAATATCAGCAATGAACAAAAAAAGGTGAATGAGATAGGTTTTGATGCAAATAAATTCAGTAAGAGAAAATTGATTTGATGAAGCACTTTAAGTAGAATAGCTCAGGTTCTTGCACTCACTACAAAAACGCATCGTCGATTAATAATAACCATGATACCGGTAGCATGCTTATAAGAAATACAAAAAGAATTTGATTACAGTGTTTGTATTTTAGTGCTAGAATGGATTTTCAAAATTATTTAAGAAACATTTTATGAGTAAGTTGCAGCCTAACTTGTCAGCCCAAGGAGATTATTTAACAGCAACAACCCCGTAACGATATTGTAAACATGCCCAAATAATAACCATTTAAAAGCATGGGTCGTCGTCGGCTCCAGCTCGTGTCCGAGCATTGGTTTTGTCTTCAAATTGAATTTGGTTTTGGATGGTGAATAGATCCGCCGCCAATGTGTGAGACCGGACTGGAGGCTTCCAGCTCTACCAAGCCTGCCCCCGTTACCCGTAATATCATCGCCATTGGGCTTTGTTTCGGTCCTGGTCCAAATTGAGACAAAGGCCATTCGCTTGTGTGGTTGTTTAAGGTGGTCGTGACTACGCGAGGGCTACGCACACACACTCTTGGCCAGCTCCATGTCCACTGCGGTCCAATAAGATTGGAACGTGCAGATTCAGAGGAACCGGTTGCAACGGGCTGCCGGGTGCTCTGTTCATTGAGGCCCGCCTTACAGGATGCCAGCCCGTCAGACACTGTCCTCTTTTAGCTTAGTTTTTAGCCTGGGTTCACCTCTACACCGCGTTGAGGCATCTCCATAAGATGGGGGCTGAACAAAGTCAGTTCCCTAGACACTCCGATTTCGTAGAGGAGAAGTACTTACAAAACAACTTTAACAGCTAAAAAAATGCTCAAACTATAAAGCCTACATTGCTTCAACCTGACTATGAAAGTATTGGAAGGAATTAAACGTTTTTATTCGTCCTGAATCTAATATGATATATTTATCAAAATCATTTCTAGATGTTGCCATTTCACTACCACTTGACCCACCTACAGTCGCTGCTTAACATACGAGTCAAACAGTTTCTGCGTAACGAGAAATTTTCAGAATGACAAAAGTGGTTATTCATATTTAGTGCACGACCCATTCAGTAAGGTGCATTAAACTCCTTCATGAAAACATTTTCTCATGGCTGTATATTAAAGTTGTACTACCCTTACAAAAAAGCGATTGTGTAAAATATGACCAAATTTGAATGAACTGTACCGGGTCTACTACGAGCTTGAAAAAATGAAAAATAGGGTCATTCCAGATGAAAACAGCAAATATGAAGATGTCTCGAATACGATACCTCTCAGATTTTGCTGAAAAGTTGTCATGCTATGTCTTAGGCTACCAAACGAAAGAATTCTAACTTTTAGATCAATATCTCAAAGGGTTTGTCCATGGCGGCCATTTGAATTTCGAGTACCACCTTCATTTTTGACCTGTGGAGGTAGCGCATGGCAATTTTTGCCATTTCATGGCCCCATAAATTCTATTGCAATTGCAAATATAATGGAAAATTAAAATTTTCTATGCTAGCTCATTATACACTATACTACATAATTCAACAATAAAAAACAACATTTTGTGATGCATGGTTATTAGGTGGGTCAAGAAAATCCAAATATTTTGCCCCGTAAAGGTGTTTTTTTTTTCAATTTTTAAATGCTTTTGACACCTAAACCAATCAGAATATTTGTCTAAACTCTAAAGCATGATTATTTGTAATACTTGAAAACTTTGTTCCTACCAAATCAAGTTTGAGAGTTGTGTTGCTATTAACAGAGATCTTATGAGGGTCTGAAAACCCTATCAGGCAGAAACATCCCTTTTTAGAGCTCTAAATGACCATGTGGGCATTTATGTTCAATTGATCATATAATAATCCAACTGCCTGTTGCAGAGTAACACAAGACTAAAGTATTTTATTCCACTGCTAGACGATCATGAACACTTTTATCGTCACCCAAACATGAAGCATCATCAACAACCTCACTGGGCGTTTAGGCAGCAAATTTAGATACAAAAGTTACCTACTGCTTGTTCGTTTGTGTCGACATATACGAAAACAAAGCTTCACCTTAAATTGATCTCATAAGTAACACATTAAGTTATGGGTTATCACGGTAAGATGAAGTAGATGGTTCAATGAAGCATCATCAACAACCTCACTGGGCGTTCAGCAAACTCCCCTCTCGCCAGTGTCCAGTTTTTGCAAATGCCATCGCTTCTCAGCTAGTGCAGAACGGGGTCTACAAGACAAAGGACCGCAAGGCATCCCGCCTTGTTGCCAAGGAAGTATCTGCTCTGTGGCGAGTGGAAACATCACAAGAAGAAACAATCTCTGGAGATTTCACTCCAGAGGAATTCGCCACCGCCCTCCGCCTAGTGAAACCACACAAGTCTCCAGGGCCGGATAAGATCTGCCCTGAGTTTGTGCTCCATGCTGGCCCTACCCTCGTCCTGGCTACGTAGATTCCTTTCTTTCTGCTTGCACCACCTCACAATCCCAAAAATCTGGAGAAGAGATTTGGTGGTTGCGATTCCTAAGCCTCACAAGCCACCAGAGGACTCAAGGAGTTATAGTCCGATATCCCTCCTCTGTGTTCCTTTCAAAATCTTGGAAAGGCTGATCTATGCCTGCATCAATCCAATCATCGACCCACTCCTCTCAAAGGAGCAAGCTGGGTTTCGGCGCGGAAAATCCACCGAAGATCAGGTCACACTTTTGACCAAAGACATTTAGGATTGCTTTGAGGCAAAAAAGAAGGCTGCGCTGTCCTTCTAGATCTCACAGCTGCCTATGACACTGTATGGCCTTACTTGCAAGCTGCTTCACCTGTTTCCAGACCGACATATGGTCCATATAATTATGGAACTTGTCAGGAATTGAAGCTTTACCCTCACCACCAGCAATTCATGGCAAAGCAGACTGAGACGCCTGAAAAATGGTTTTCCACAAGGATCAGTCCTGACTCCACTTCTCTTTAACATCTACACCCACAACCTGCCAAGCATGGTCTCCGCAAAAATATGCATATGCGGACGACCTAGCAATTTACCATTCCACAAAGTTGTGGAAAAACTTCAAAACGGTCAAGCTCAACAAAATTCCAACAGGAGTCGAAGTTAAATTCCAACAAAATTCCATTCCAATATGTACAAGTGGGGTCTGGCTCTTTCATCGGCCTGCAAGTGCGGCGTGGAAGAACAAACTGCTAACTATGTCGTTCTTGAAGTTACAAGGCGTGAAATGGAACGCATGGCATAGCAGCACTCGCCGAAGCTACACTCACCTGGCTTTCCATCACCTGCCCTGAAATCTGAACAACCCTGTCTCAAACGAAACAAGACTGCAAAATCAATCCGACGGACCTTAGGTCTTTTAAACTCGTGAGTTGGTACTGTGAACACAAAATGGATATTTGTGTAAACCTATAGCTGGTTATCTGCGCTGATTAATATTAATAAATAGACATTTCTTTCATAAAAAAAATAATTTGTGAGTAACTGGACGTCACCAGTTTTCAGGTTTGTGTTCCATGTTTCAAAAAATCCTTCTGTAGACTACGTCACTTGAATTGCTCTCACCAGGTCGCTGGTTGTTGTCAACAATGAAAAAACGTATAAGATTTTCAAGGTAAACTTCTACTCGTTGTGCTCAGCTAATACGGTCGAACATGCACATGGTCAGCGCAAAACGTTTTATAGCTTCACGTGAGCTTGATGGATTTGTAAGGCACTTACATAATTCTATTGATCATTCCATAATATTGCGTTCTGCGTTCTTAGAGTTATTTTAGTCTAACGTTACTAAAGTTGTTAGTTAATGTGCCTAATCCCAAACAAGCCTCCCCCAACCACCAACAATTGTAGTGGCTTCATGACTGCAATGGGATACTTTAGTAGTAGCTTTCACTTCTGATGGAACACCATCTACAGCATAGTGCCTATTAACCCTATGACTTCTATGCAAGCTGTATCAATGTGAAATTGCCTGGTCACTCCCCTGAAATTGCAATGAAGAACCATGAAGTGAAATTGTAATGCCACGCAGTTGGAGCAACGCGTCATAAACTTTTGCATCAGTTTCACGCAAAGTTGGCGTCACCAATTGTTAATCAAGACAACCTGAGGCTTGATCTCTGTGGACAAATCAAGCTTAAAATAACCAGGTTTCGGAAGCAATTTCCCCGAAGCGGAAGCATTTGAGTTGCACAATTTTGACAAAATTATACCTTGGATAAGCTACAAACATGATATGAAGAGAAACAAGGTAAAAACACATTGCATGGACATCTAAAACACATGAGTTGCTTGAAATCCATACATTTTGCGTTTTACTTGAAAAGATCTCAATGAACGTTTTAAGTAAGTAATATTAACAAGCGACTTTGGCATTCCATATCTTACAAAATCGATTGAAGAACTTACTTTAAAGCAGTATCCTATCCTAACCACTTCTGTCAACAATAACTAAGATGTTGTGGTTGCCATACTGGGTCTTGCATAAGCTGTTACATCACAACCATCAATAACTTATGGCATGTAACAATGTTGTAAAATTGTTGGCGAAATGTGATTTGAAGCAGTTTTCTGTTTGAAGCAGTTTAGATAAGAAAACACTTTACTCCAACAAAGTAGCCTTCTCTCGACTTTGTTCAATGCATTTTCAGCCTACTGATCACAGTTCAAGCAAAACAAAAATAGAAACCTCACAATTGACAAACAAGAGGATGAAAGAAAATGTATAGGCTCTTCAATTTTCAAAAATTTGCTAGCATAGGCTATATACAGCAATATAGCCTACCTATGAAAGTGTCCCTAATCGTTCTGGTCTGTCAACATCGTTTTCTTCACACGCAAATGAAGCAGTTCGGTTGGAGGAACGTTGCGAAAATTTTTTGGAAAAAAGGTAAAATTAGCTAAGCTGCCGAAAGAGCTTAAACGTCAAAAAGTTTTTCCCTATGAAACACGCACAAGAGCGTAGGCTACTTGATTTATTGGTCAGAACAACAACTACCTTCTATCACAACAACAATTTTTGTCAATAATGATCTGACAGTTACATTGCATCAACATCAGCCAGTCATTTGTTCATCAGAAACACATTTAGCTTAATAGTGAAGCGACATTGCTGTCGCAAATACCCAACTTGATAGCCTTTGTTAAAATTACAAAAATAGTACAGGAATATCAGTGGATCAATTAAAATTGAATATCACGGTGGCAATCATAAGCTTTCTTTCTGTTGCAAAAAATGAAAAAAAAAGGCTAGGCCTCATCCTGCACCATTGTGGCTTCCAATAGTTTTAATAATGAAGTCTATTGATTACGTTCTTACTTCAATGCTAGCGACTATCCCTCGTGGTTTTTTAATGTAGTGCTAAGAAGGTTTTTGGATTCAACTTCTACTGACTCTCAGACCATAGTTAATGGTATATTCATTAACTATGCTCAGACAGAGGAATGTGAACGCGAATTAAAAAACTTTCTCACTGTCCCTCTTATTGGTAAAGAATCCAAACGTTTTGTCAAGAATATGTCTACTTTTATTAAATTGAACTTTAGCAGTGTTATTGTTCCCCTGTATAAAACATTTAGTGTAGCGATCCATTATTGCGTCAGATAGACTAAGTTTTACTTCCTAACAAGTGAACCATTTTAACCCACACGTCATCTTCCAAAGATTTTGTATTTTTCCTTATAGCCTAAGCTAACTTAATTTAAATAGAAAAAAAGAGGACAGAAAATAAAACTGTTCACATTCGCCTTTTGAACACATTCAGTCAGACCCGCTTAGAAAACACCAAATTGATCGTGTAGCCTACTTTTATGTAACAATTTGGACGACTGTTAAAATATAATAATTCGTGATGATGTTTCACTGTCCTGTAGTTTCGCTATCCTGTAATGTTCAATTTCAACTTTTGTCATAAACCTACAGAGATAGCAATAGCAAAAAGTCTACGCCGCATACTTGCGGCGTAGACTTTTTGTTTACGCTAACGCTTGCGCCACATTTTTTTGGATAGTTTGCGCTTGAGGCTACGCCATAAAGTTTTTGCGGTTTTTTAGCGCATAGCGTCAACGCATACTTTTTAACGTCTTTTTTTTCGCTACAACACGCCAATACCTTCCAGCGCTGCAGTTGAAAGAATGTTTTCAATGGGCAAAGACATAGCCTATTGGAATCAAAACACAGCAAAATGGCAGATGAACACTTTCAGATGCTTGTGTTTCTTCGTGGAAATTCAAAATAAAACTTGTTTGTTTCGAGTGGTTTATACCTTGTGAATGTTTGGCACCTAGCAAACAAAATTAGTTTACGCTAGTGTATGCGCTGACGTTGACAATTTTTTTTTACAAGTTACGTTGACACATACGGCGTATGTTTTTTCGAACGTTTGCGTTAACGCTGACGCAGGGGCGCAGGAACGATTTTTGACTGGGGGGGCAAGATTACGAAAAAAGGGCACTTTTGTTTACTAAAAGGCCAATTTTTTTTCAAGTTTTAAGATAAGACATAGCGATAATGCTAATCTATCAGCTCACTATGTATTGAGTAATGATAGCCTACAAGTGTCCGGTATACAAAGAAGGGCATCATGCTATTTTATAATGATGTAACCTACTGTCAAGCCTTAAAGCAGCCTGCGGCCATGGCCGCTAAGTAGTGCTTGAATGAACCGCCGGTGCTACCTCCTCAATCGGCCAAGTTTGGCCGCCGGTCTCTCCTAGCCAATTATTTAATTTCGCAATACAATGATCGTGGATTAACTGTCGAAAACATGCAGTATCAAAGAGTGACGCAAAGTTAGATCAGCGCGTCATAATCGCCACTGTTGCATTGTGTGGGGAATATTTGTTATTGATGGAATATCTATCTGCGATCGCCAGCGCTGTAAGTCTTGTTTGTAATTCCCGACGTTTATTTTAACAAAGTCTTAATCCGAATTGCTAATTTACATCGGCTGGCAATATTGTCGTTTTTATGTCGATTCGATGTTGTCGGACATTGAACCGTTGTTAAAAAGGAGAACAAAGTTAGTTGACATCAATGGGAAAACATTTTTTGATCATATTTTGCAAAAATTATGCTTCTTTTAGTAATGTCTTTTAGTAATGTACATTATTGAAATAGCTAAAACCTCAATTGCTAAGGCAACAGGATAAGATGTCAGTAGATTTAACAGAAAAAATATTTCGCACTTGCTAGTGCATCGTCAGTTCTGATAAAGGGCAGTTAAAGCCTACAAGTAATGTTTTAATCATTGAAATACTTATTTTATTACCTTGCCGTCATCGTCAACACATGTCGAATGTTGTTTTTCGTTGCTAAAAAGAATTCTAGGAGAGTAGCGAACTTTTATAAAATCAGCCACATTGGAGACTCTCGTGCGAGTGTCGTTTGAATAGTAGGCTACTGGATTACAATCCCGATAAAGCAGTTATTGCGTGGTGCAGCGATTCTATTGTAGGACGTCGCCCAGGCTTCAACAACGCTAAGTGATCATTTTAGCATTGTTGCAAGTTTAATTCTATTTACTTGTGCTATCGTTATTTTTATTTTGTATTTTGGCCTCCAAGCACTCAGATTTGGCCGCCGAGAAGGAGCTCCCGTTAGGCCACGATGGCTGTCGAAAAAAAACGAGTTTTAAGGCCTGTACTGTGTTGCAAAATTTTGTGCCGTAAATATTATTTTGAGGCAAAAATGAAAGATTATAATTAGGCTAAAAGCGAATAGCAGAAATTGTTATATTGCAAAATGTGCAGTGGCTTACATGACTTTAAAAGGGCACCATTGCCCCCCCCTGCCCCTCCATCTGCAGAAAATTTAAGGGCAGGGGGGCATTCGCCCCCCCTGCCCCCCCGCTTCCGGCGCCCCTGCGCTGACGGCGTCAATATTTTTTGTATGCGCGTTACATCACTGTAAACCTACAATATAATATGAACACCTTCTGATAACTAAAAATTATAATTCGAATAACAATTGTGTGGAAATAGATAATGGAGTCAGATAGTCAAATTAGCTAGAATATCCGTTAGACAGACAGAATTTCATTAGACAGCCAATTAACGTATAAAATCGCAATAAAACCATTTTTATAAGTTACCGTATGTAAAATAAATGTTACCACAGTAGAAAGATGGCCGGAGTTTCAGAATTATAAAAGATGAGAAAATGTGATAAAGAGTATTAAAGTTGTGAACGATGCGGCAGGACCAGGAGTGAGAATTATTTAAGAGTAGGCTACAAAGGGATTTTAACCCATGATGCAGAAGAAAGAAATGTAATTATTCATTGTGTAGAAAGAGCACGGCGGGATTATCCAGATTTCAAAAAAGCCACATTTTCATCCTCCAAGATGTAATTATCGACGTATTGGAAGTTTATTTCAGTTTCGTTTGCCTCATCACCCCAATTATATGTTAACGGTAAAAAGGATTTCCTTGCCTGAACTAACAGCAAATAAGAGAAATCTGGATGACGGGCGACACCTTAAAGTGCCCCTGACAGGTTGGATCCAAGTATAGTAACTTTTTAAAGCATTTCTTAGCGCAGAATTATACTTAGCGAACTTTTTAATCTTAACCTCGTAGCTCGACTGGATAGGGCGTAATTTAATCAAACGACTGCTCCGCAGTGCCACCACAGGCGAAACTCCATATTTCACTGCTCTGGGACGACTTTGGTGGTATTACGTCATCCTAAGTGGGCGTTGTTAGCAACGGATGAAACAAACGTTTCCTAGATGTAATTGGTGGATCACAGTTTGGTCGGAGTTGGTACAAGCGGTTGCTTTTTTCGAAGATTTATTGTTTTTTGCAGTTTAATAAAACTGTAGGCCTACTGATACGTTCCTACAAAACCTAAATATACTTGAAGTGAAAAATGAAGAAATCGTACGAATCATCATTCATATTTAATTCATCATCACTATTCAAAAATAAATAAAAGTTCTCTCTCTCTCATAATGTGTCTTCAGTTGGCCATTGAAATCCGGTGTAACGGCCATCTGGATCTAGAAAATTGTTTCGGATTCGCCAAACAATGCATGACGGCATCACAATCCGATTGTTGCTTCCGAGAGCATCACCTTGGAGTATCCACTCCAACACATGCCTGTAGGCATTTTTACTTGAGTGGTATTAACAAAATCATCTTCAGTGAAGTGAAGAGAACATATACGACTAGATTTGTATGGCCCATCCCACTTTCGAATACTTGAAGAAAACTTTGACCATTTTCTTCTCAGCACCTTGTTTTGTGGGAAAGTGTGAAAAGAAAGTACCCGGTCTTTGTCACTGACAATGTCAAATAAACAGCAATTTGTAGGCATTGCCTCAACCATAAATTAAAGGTACTGTTTGTGAGATACTGTTGTTACAGTGCAAATGGCTATAGCCAGATTAGGACAAGGAAAAAAGTATGAAAATTGTAGCCCTATGAAACTGCAATTTTAATTGAATTGAGATGCTGTTTGATAAAAGTAAACTCAACCTATTTGATCGAAACCTGATCGTAATAATAACTTCACTTTTTCATTTCGGTAATTCCTAATTTGCACATGCTTTAGACCAACAGAGCCCCACACATTCACGTTTTGCGGTAGTCGTACCATACTTTACCAAGTCATCACAGAGAAAGAATGCATCCTTCCCGCTTACTGTGACGTCACAGCGGTGTTGCCGTTTTTATTTTCGCAATTAAATGAGTGCCAGATTCGCCGATGTCAACGAAAGTTTGCAAGCGTGTTGATGCAATGCTTAGTAGCCTGTTGATATTTTTTACGATTTGCTGGTCAGGGAAGTTTGTTGGTGTAATCTTTTTGGTATCTTAGGTAAATTTAGCGAATTTATTTACCTGTCAGAGGCACTTTAACGCGGTGTTCAGGCATTCAACTAAGATTGCCCTTACAAAAATAGGCATAATATTACTACTATTTTTTTTTATCCAATTGAACTTTTCTTGTATCTTTTAAACATCGATTGATACCAGATATGTGGTGATTTCAGTCAGAAATGATTATTTTAGACGTTAGCAAGGCCATAGAGATAAAGAAACCCCTTAAAAGCCCTCCCAAAAAAATTTTTTTTACAATGCGTTTTCCCATATGGCCTATCATGTTCCTGTACTGAAAATTTAAAAGGGCCATTGCTTGGCGAATACTTGAACAAACCTGATCAAGCTTTTTTTTGGGGGGGTTTCTCGAACCAACCTCATAATCTGAGGGGGTTACCCTTACCGCCATGTTTTGGAAGAAAGTTTTTTTTTACCCAACCTAATGCTAATACCCAATACCCTAATACCTAATACCCAACCTCTGAGGTCCAAAAAGCCAATCTACGCGCTTTCAAGATATTTTGCTGAGGACACAGTTATGTGCTCTTCGATTTAACATTATCGAACTGGCGGCCATTCGGGCGTCAAACACGGGCTCCCACAACTCGGCCATGCAGATGCTGCGTTATTTACTTTCTATCTATTCTCCTTGAGGTGAGGAACTAGGCAAATTATACCTAAAACAAAATATTGTTTTCACTGATGTCGTCGTCTCAATTACAGTAGTTTCAAAAGTTTGTTCTTGTTCTGTTTTTACAAGTCCAGTCAATAGAATGCCTAACCTACAGCGCTCCCAAGCGGTCAGTTTTAACACATGGCGGTCTACCATCCACAACAAGCAGCCACATTGAAAGTTCTTTAATATAAGAAAACCACATCTAATCAATCAACCAAACCAATCAGTAACGATGTAGGACATGCTAATAAAATCTATCGTTGAACGAGGTTTAGGGATGTTGGAAGCGCTTTTACTGAAATGTCGGTAGCAACATCGGACGACCATCATTCAAAAGTGGTTATAAAATCGTGGGTTAATGACATGATTGTGTTGTGGGATGATATATCTCAACGCATTGCCCCATCAGGTAACGAAGGAGGTGTGTAATAAGTGCAGTGCAGCTACAGCAAAAGATCACCAAGCAATATGTCGCAAAGTTAAACACAGGTTCAATGGCTACATACACCACAAGTTTATGCAATATAATACACAAGACATTATAAATGAACATGCAAATAAGGTAACACTAGGAGCTACTTAAACTAATCAGTAAATCCAACAAATAGATTTGATTTACTCGAAAAAAGTTAAAAAGCAGATCATAGGTGGCAACTCCTTGTCAAGAAAAAGCCGAAAAAAGATGAACTGATATTCCAAAGTGAGGTTTTTAATAAAAGATCATAAAATAAAGCTCTCATTTTGGCG
This sequence comes from Aplidium turbinatum, assembly GCF_918807975.1. NCBI lineage: Eukaryota > Metazoa > Chordata > Ascidiacea > Aplousobranchia > Polyclinidae > Aplidium > Aplidium turbinatum. Next base: position 1,966,919 of record NC_137486.1, read on the forward strand.
ATAGTAGACAGAGTGATCCGACTCATAGTAGTGAAAGCATCATAAACGGAAAGGCTATGTTAGTTGCCAGTCAATATAGTTGCAGTTGAACAACCTGAATATCTTTGAGACTTATAGCCAATCCTCCCAAGCAGAGGTTCACAAACTCGCAACACGAGTCGCAAAGATGGTGATTTGCTTTTCCACTTCGCCCTTTATAGCGCTGCTTGATGCTTGCGGGTGCTTGTTGATGAAATCGACGATGTTACCGATGCATTGCTTCTGTAAACAAGATGACAATAAGAACAGTCGCGAACAAGCCAGATCTTGCTTGGTACACAGTGACTACAATGATGACATCACTAGCTGCATCACAATAGCGGCTCTATAAAGAAAAGCGGTGCTTGCAAGCCACATTAAGGTACTTTCAAGTTACTTAAAGAAAACTTCGTTATGTGTGTGAGTTTTGATTGAAACACTTTACAATGTGTTTAGAATCATTAGCACGTATATATGGCCCAAAAAAGAGTGCGGTTTGTTAACGATGTCAGCGGGGTTGAGAAAAACCCGTTTTTTTTTAAAAAGCCCAACCCGCATGTTTTTTTTTTAAAAAGTTTTTTTTTGGGGTTTTATTTAAAAAAGATGCAAAAAAGGTAGATTTATGCTTATTTCACCTCAAATACTACTTTTTACCAATGAAGTGCCTCTCACTCACAGTACATGCTGGCATAACTCAATAAAATAATGCACTAGGGCTGTTTAACTATGAGGCCTTCTTGCATAAATGGGTTTTAGTGTACAGTGCCGGCAAAAAAAATCTTTACATTCAGTAGGCAAAAAAAAACTTTACATGTAAAATCTGCACAAGTTCTTAGCTTATTGTTCCCGCCAAAGGCATTGCGTCACAAAAACGCTTATAGTTACATCATCAGCTACACTCTGGCAACACTTCACCGTAAAGCCATTGCTCTGCATGCCTAGTGTTGCTTTCCAGCTTCGTGAATAGTAAAGGGGGTGAAATCGCACAATAGTTTTCATTTTCTCAAAGTTTCCAGGTCTTGCAAATTTTTTTTCAAAAATTAAAATGGGTCGAAAGAAGAAGCAAATGAAAAAAAAAAACCTTGTGCCTTGACTTTGTTAGAGAAGGGAGATTCTTTGATTGCTGTAGCCAGAGATATTGGGGTCTCAAGAGAGGCGATGTATCAATTAAAAAGGTGACATATTCACTCATTGTAAAGATTTTAGTTGATACATTGCCTCTCTGGAGACCCCAATATATCTGGCTACAGCAATCACAGAATCTCCCTTCTCTCACAAAGTCAAGGCACGAGATTTTTCTTCCATTTGCTTCTTTTTTCGACCCATTTTAGTTTTTAAATTTTTTTTTGCAAGACCTCGAAACTTTGAAAAAATGAAAAATATTGTGCGATTTCACCCCCCTTACTAATTCACGAAGCTAGAAAGCAACACTAGGCACGCAGAGCAATGGCTTTACGGTGAAGTGTTGCCAGAGAGTAGCTAATGATGTAACTATAAGCGTTTTTGTGACGCAATGCTTTTGGCGGGAACAGTAAGCTAAGAACTTGTGCAGATTTTACATGTAAAGTTTTTTTTTGCCGACTGAATGGACAACACTTCAACAACATAAGATACGCAGACGACACAGTACTAATCGCCACATCAAACTCCAGTTTACAAAATTTACTCGACATAGTCAGCAAAGTGAGAACCTTAGACTTAATTTGAAGGCAACAAAAACCTTCTGCATGACCATCTCATCAAAAGAAATAACTCCAGTATGCACTATCAAAATACAAAATACAACAGTCTCACAAGTAAATAGTTTCAACTATCTGGGTTCTATGGTCACTTCGAATGGTCGATGCTGGAGCGACGTAAAATCAAGAATTGCACAATCCAAACAAGCTTTCATCAAAATGGACAAAATACTGAAATCTAATTCAATCTCTCTAAACACTAGAATAAGAATTTTACATCTGTACATTTGGTCAGTTCTGCTATATGGCCTAGAATCCTGGACTGTATGCCCGAAGATAGAGAAGATCAACAGTGCTGAAATTTGGTTCATTCGTAGAATGATGGGAATTAACTGGACGGATAAAATCACTAACGAAGAAGTGTGGAGACGCTCTGGGTGCACCCCTGGCGTCCTCATCACAACTATCAAAAAAAGGCAAATGACATTTATCGAGCATGTCTACCGCAAACGCGGAATTGAACACTCGGTAATGATGGGGCGATTTCCTGGTCAGAGACACCGGGGACGTCCACGTTTGGAAATCTTCAAAAATCTTTCAACAGCAAAATTTTGAAAACCTAATTAGAAGTATGGACAATCGATCGTTGTGGAGACTCACGGTAGCCGACACCTTATTCAGGCATGGCCGATGATGATGATGATGATGAATGTCAGCCCTCGAAATTAGCTTTCATCTACGACGGCAAAAACATTGCCGTCGCCAAATGAACAAACCCTGGATTACGGTGGCAATTGCTGTATGCTTTAATCAAACGAAATTTTATGCGCTTCTTCTTCATCGTGTGTCACACGGCGGTAGCCCAGAGCATCACGCAAGCTATTTTAAGCGCTGACAATGCTCTTGTGAGCTGTAAAAAGTTTGCAACCTTATAAATGCTGGCTTAATTGTTACGCGAAACTTATTCTTTCATCGAATGCTTATTTTTGACCGGTATCGTTGCGAATATAAAAAGTGGTACAAAATTGGATAAATCAGTCTTCGAAATTAGCCTCGGCAATCGGCAATTGCCGAGGCAGATGCATGAATGGCACATTAGCCTCGGCAATAAAAATGCCGAGGCCACACGAGCGCTTGTAAGGACCACAAGATTACAAAAATAACCCTAATTTTCTTAGACCACACCAGAGTAGGAGGTTGATTCAATCTTACTATTGCTTGATGTTTTTATTTGGGTTACTTTCTACTTCGCCGGCGCTTAGACACGTGCCCAGCTGGGAAAATTGAATCTTTCATAGAAATATCACCCTATTTGCATTGATTCAACGCCAGTAGACGTCAAATTATTGTAAGCATTTACTCCTTATCGCGCTTCGCCTTCCGTTATCTCGTCCAGCTGTATCAGAAACGATCGCGCCGCTTTCACAACGAACCACACAACATCAACAGACGTCGAATACATGTAAGTAATAGGTTAACGCGTTAACCTTTAGAGTGAGCTTTGTTAATTGCGGTTTGTGATAGATGTCTGGTTCATGGACTTCTAAATATACTACTATTTAGAAGTCCATGTCTGATTGCATAACAACAACAGGTGCAATTTTATGCGCTAACAATGCTCATGTGAACTATAAAAAAAGTTGGCAACCTTATAAATACTGGCTTAATTGTTACGCAAAAGTTATTGTTTCATCGAATGCTTGTTCTTTACCAGTGTCATTGCCAATATAAATTGTGGTAAAGGAAGATACAGTTAAAAAGTGGAATTTAGTTTATGTTATGAAACAGAGGGGACCGAGGGAAAAGTTAGTGTAGTATTTTGCAAAATTTGTAAAGAATTTTATGACGGAAACAAATCGGAATTAGAAAAGCTACGGGGCCAAGTTAAAAAAGTAGTACAAAATTTGCAGCAACGGGACCAACTCATGAAAAAGTTCCAAATGGCCCATTTCTTGGCTTTGAACAATAAATCTTTCAAATTTTACAAAGAACTATATAAATTTGAAAAAAAAAACGTTTTTAATGCTGACTTGAGAATTGGATACTCTACTGATAAGGCTTGTAGAGAAATCATTCATTTTTTATCCAACGCATTAATGCAAGACGAGGTTACTGTGCCTTTAAACAGTAAAAGCAAGCAATATTTCAGTATTTTGTACGATGGGTCGTCAAATGCCAAAACTATGGACAAAAAGAAGTTTTCGTCATTAAGACGTGTTCTTTGGGAAAACCTACCTGTCACGTGCTATCTGTCGAGGAACCAGAGGACCGTAATGCGAAAGATTTGAAGGATGCATTCGACGAAGCGTATTGAAGGGGAACTTCGAATTTCCGAAAAACAGCCGACTGATAGGCATTGGGTCCGATAGAGCCAGCGTGAACAAGGCCGCGTTCAACTTGCAAAAGGCAGAAGTAGGCGATCATTTGCTTTTAATGTTATGCATTGACGAGACAACCTCATCCTCCGATGCAGCATCTGATGATTCCGATTCTGACTAGTTCTTATCAAACAGTATTTGAGTTGCTCGCAGTATTCCAATTGTGCCGAAATCATGTTAGTGTAAACGTAAATCGAGGCAATCTTCTCGCAGGGAGCTATTAATTTGTTACCGGCACCTGGTTGAGGAATTAACGCTAGTTTATGATAATTCAACGTCGCTAGATGTCGAATTAATGTAAAACTAATGTAAATTTCTTATTGGGCGTTGTTGTTACGCAATACGTAAATACAACCGGTCGGGAAAATTAAATCGATTTGTGCTGACGCGAACGTTGAATCAACCCAAAATTAACATATTCCCCCCCCCCCCCCCCGTGAGTTATTTAACATGAATTATCGTAACAGCGTGCGTATCGCGTTGCTCGCTTTATTGCTACTTTTGGTATTATTACATCACAACAAATCAAACAATGCGGTCTTGATAGACTACTTTAGTATATTTTTCGCTTCTCGTTTTACATGTTGTGGTAGCCTACAATTTTTTCGTAATAAACGTTCACAGCAATTGCCGAGGCAATTTCAACTTTTGCCATTTGGCCTCGGCAACGTTTTTGCCGAAGTAAAAATATGCTAATTTCGAAGACTGATAAATGGTTCTTCGGCAGTAAAGAAAAGTAATGCTTCCGACCATATGGCATCGCGCGTTCATGCACGGGCAGTTGTGCGTCTTCAAGTATTCCAGTGACGACGCGACAACCTCATCCTCCGATGATTCCGATTCTGACTAGTTCTTTATCCAACAGACTTTGTGTTGCTCGCAGTATCCTAATTGTGCCGAAATTATGTTAGTGTACAGTGTACTGTATACGTAAATCGAGGCAATCTTCTCGCAGGGAGCTATTGATTTGTTATCGGTACCTGATTAAGCAATTAACGTTATTTCATGATAATTTAACGTCGCTAGATGTTGAATTAATGTGAACAACGCAACAAATTAAGTATCGAACGTTTTCGACATCACAAGATGTTCTCTTCAGGAATAATATACATACAAATTAACTACATCTGAAAAAATATTAACTACGTCTGTAGTTAATTTGTATGTATATTATTCCTGAAGAGGACATCTTGTGATGTCGAAAACGTTCGATACTTAATTTGTTGCGTAGTTTTATGTTTATGTAAATGTAATAAACTTGAAGATGTTAAACTTGATCACGTTGCTCGGCTTCGTATGCCTATGATTCAACAAGACAAACTCTCTACCGAAGCTCTAATGTGAACAAACAACATAGTAAATTTCTTATTGGGCATTGTTGTTACGCGATATAACTTGCGGGAAAATTAAATCGATTTGTGCTGACTCGAACGTTGAATCAACCCAAAATTAACTTACTTTCCCCCCAATGAGTTATAACGTGAATCACCGTAACAGCGTGCGTATCGCGTTGATCGCTTTATCGTTACTTTTGGTATTATTACATCACAACAAATCAAACAGTGCGGTCGTGCTAGGCTATTCGATTATTTTTTTTCTCTTCTCGTTTTACATGTTTTGAAACAATTTTTTCGTAATAAACGTTCACAGCAATTGCCGAGGCAATTTCAACTTTTGCCGTTTGGCCTCGTCAACGTTTTTGCGAAGTAAAAGTATGTTAATTTTGAAGACTGAGTATTCACAGCAAGTAAAATAGTCCGAGGTGAGGTCTTGGTACGACGTTTCTGCTGATTAAACTCCCGCTGCGAGTAAATCAAACAGGAAGAAATTTTGAACAATTTTTGTCGGAATTAAATGCTCATTTTGCGACGGCATTTTTATTGCCGTAGCAGAATGGCCATTATGACGTTTGCGGCGGCATTTACCACGGCAATTGCCGTGTGCCGCCGCTAATTTCGAGGACTGAATGTAAAGATTTTTTTTGCCGGCACTGTAGTACAAAGTGGCATTACTTGATTTTTGTGTACAGAAATATCCACTGTGTTTTCAGTTTATCCTTGGAAATTTCCTTCACAATCACATCCTTAAGTCCTAATTTGAAGTTTGTTTTAAGTACCTTGTAGTACTTTGGTTCATTTTTTCAATTTTCTGATAAAAATTGGACAAATATGATGCTCTGGTTTTTTTACGTTTTTTTTTTTAAGTGGGTTTTTTGAAAAAAAAAACACCCGGTTTTTTTTGGGTCGGGTAAAATACCGACAACCCTGGGTGTCAGCAACTTACCGCTTACAGTTGACGCGCCAACTGACAGGCAATGCAAAAGTATCTTCAGAAATACAGAAATATTGGTAAGTGGTAAGAGCCCTGGTTCGACTTTCGATAGGGCGCGGTTCGGCACCGTTTAAAAGCATGTGGCCGTCTCTGGCAAGACACTTAAAGGCGTGCAGTCGATTGCGGAGTGACGCCCCTTCGACTACAGGCCTTGATTTCTCTCATGATTACAAACAGTACGTTGCTCTAGAGAGAAATGCTTAGGCTACAACCCTTCTTAGGGTTATGGCCTGCTGGACTGAAATAACTCTAAAAAAAAATTTTTTTCAAACTGCAGTAGCCTCTCCAAGTCTGCAGGCATTGAAATCACCGGTTACGACCATGTGTGATTGTGTGTGCCCACAAATACAAGCAACAAGATGAAGCATCGCACGGTGGGCTCAGTTTGTGTATGACCTGGCATAAGTCTCTGGAATATACGTAATAGTACATCCAGTAACTACAGCCAGCTAAATCGGTCACCAGGATTGCTTTCCATAAGAGGGAAAAACTTTCAGGTTAAGAGGCGTCGAACAAGAAAACCACAGGAAGGCGAGTGTAATATGATGTGATTCAACGGATCAAAGGAATGGATAAGACAGTTCTAACGTGCGATTTATACGTTACTTTTTGGTATGATATATTTAATAATGAAAAAGTAGTTTATCATTACTTGAACCTGACTATGAAAGTATTGGAAGGAATTAAACGTTTTTATTCCTCCTGATCTAATATGATATATTGTTCAAAATCATTTCTAGATGTTGCCATTTCACAACCACTTGACCCACCTACAGTGGCTGCTTAACACACCAGTCAAACAGTTTCTGCGTAACGAGAACTTTTCAGAATGACAATTTAAGTGGTTATTTATATTCAGTGCACGCTAGGGTGCGTCGTGTGCCCCAATGTTCATATTTTTTGTATTATTTTTTTTCAATGGTGAGGTTTCACTGAAACAACAATAATATGAAGTTTCAGCAAAAAATATTAATATTTAGGTGCTCCACATTGCAGTTAAAAATACAGGAATTTCGACCCCCATAGGCCTACTCCATAAATACCTTGTTTTAACATAACACTGGTCTACACGATTTTTACTCTATAAACTTTGAAAACTGATTTAGAGTAATTTTGGGGTGCTGAATCCGAATCTGCCCTCAGATTTATCCTATCACGTCAGGTATGTGAGATATGATGACAGCAAATTGTTACTTTTGTCAAAAGTGGAAGATTTGACGTTGCGTTTATTGCACATACATATTTTGCTATATGCAGAAATCCAGGCCATGTCGTGCATAAGTAGCTGAAATACACCAAATATAATTTTGATACCAATTTGTCTTCTAAGCAACATTATTAACCATGCACTAAAAACAATCTAAAAGGGAAGCTAAAAGTATAACTGACCCCCCCCCCCCCCCCCCCCGTCAAAGGTTTGCATGAAACCACAAAGGATTAAGTAGGCCTGTGGCAATGCTTGTACAGTAACCTTACTTAGGCTGTTTTGGTCTGTCTAACACTAACCATTCGTTATAGCACTGCATATGTTGGTGGTGAACGCAATGCCAAATCTTCCACTTTTGACAAAAGTAACCATTTGTTGTTATCATATCTCACAAACCTGACGTGATCTGAGGTTAGATTCGGATTCAGCACCGCAAAATTACTCTAAATCAGTCTTCAAAGTTCATGGAGCAAAAAAAAATCTTTTTTTGTTTACCAGTGTAATATATGGATTATGCCTGCATTGTGCTTGGGCATGTTGAATGTTGATGAAGACTTGCAGTTTTTGTCAGTCGGGAAATTATGTCATTCAAGGTGGCTAACACTTGCTTGTAGGCTACTTCGTAAATACACTCATGCAATCAACCCTTCCAAAAGTTTCATGAACTTGTCTGAGTACTGCATCAAGGTTTGCTTCCCACCTTGATTTGAAATAAAACACCACAATTCATTATCTGATGGGTCAAAAAACTTCTTCAACATGTTGCAAAGAAATCTTCCCAAACCAAGAAGTAAAAGATTTCCAAGAAGGTTTTGGAATGCAATGCATTATTCGCTCACTCTGAAAATGTCATTGTTGGAATGCTAGGTGATGAAGACTGCCAAGTTAGAAGAGCAGCAGGCCAACAAATCTATTCCTTAGGTGCACAAGCACAGGAAAAGCAAAGCAAGAATCATGTTGGCTCCTCACAAAAAGCAGAAGATGAAAATCGAAAGCTGAGAAAGGAAATTTCACCAGCCGTGCCACCTGCAATATGCAGATTTCTTGTGCCACAGCTTAATACTAAAGCAAAATCATACCACCAACTTGTGAAGCTTGGCACAGTTCATAAGTCTGAGCCACCTATCATTAGATCGCTAGCAGATCAACAGCTTGACAATGTCATCGACAAACCTCTGCGGCTGGATTATCCTTGCCACAACCAAGCAGTGGAGTGTCACGTTAAGCTAGTGACTGTTAAAGCAAGCTTATATGCTGTAGGTTTTGAAAGAAGGGATGGACTGATTCGTCAGAAGGTGCAATCTCGTCAACTTATGAAAGAATTCAACAGCAAGAAGGAATTCACACTAGATTGACATGTTCACCTTTTTGTGCTGGTTGCTAAAGTCTCAATGTAGTACAGGTAGTCTAGCACATGCAGCAGTATGGAGTATATCAATCTGTGTGCTGGTATTTCCTTGACAATGATTTCATGGCAGATCACAGTCTACCCATCACCAATTATGTCTACTAATTACAGTATTTGTTTTATGCACCTACACTTTGAACAGTCCAGTTAGTAACCCCCAGGTCGTGCAGTAAAGTTGTTACTTGCTACTGTGTGTGTACATGACACGAGCACTATATTGTATTTCCAGTCACACTACTGTACCGTTAGACCACTGCCTCCATGCTCTCGATTAACCCTTGTATTCTCTACATCATGTGTAGTGTGTACCGTATATTATGCATCGGAATGGCCCATTTCGGTGAGTCCGATTCGGTGAGTCCGATTCGGTGAGTCTGATTCGGTAAGTCCGATCCCTTAACGGGAGATTTTTTCAATTTTTTTTTTAATTATTGGGTACCGTAGCCTAATTGTCATTGCCGTTTTAGGGTTAGGAGTTTGGGGTTAGGGGTTAGAGGTTAGGAACTCACCGAATCGGACTCACCGAATCGGACTTACCGAATAGTAGCAGACATATTATGCATACCATGCTGTATATTTATTGCAAATGCAATAAGCAAAAGTATCCAAGTCATCTGTGACCTGCATCAACATATGCAGTACAGCATGTACATTTACCCATTACCTTGTGCCTGCGCTACCGTTTTGTCCAAAACATTGTCAAATAATATACGCTTTTTGTCATAACTTTTTTTCTAGTGAAATTAAGGCAAAAAATCCTCATAGAGCAGATAGAAACATTATGATTCTGCAATCTGCATTATTTGATACCAAACTCATGTTCCTAGCACCAGCAGTTCCAAAGTTACATCCGATTTGAGAATTTTGGGGGGTATTCCCCCATAAAATGGGGGGTAGAACGGCCAATATGTGGTACAACTCCCTGAAACCAGTTTTGTTATTGTTTTTAGCCAATTTGTCAGTGGTCTAGACCCCCCTTTTTTTTAATTAAAAAAAAAAAATTTTCAATCCACCCTATTGTCAAGCCAACAAGGGGATACTGGCAATTGGGATGTGGAGCACCTAAACCTTGACCAAATTTTTTGAAATTTTGTAATTTTGCTTTTTTAGTCAAGCCTCACCCACAAAAAAAAATAATTTTGCTTTCAACCATTTTTTAAATTTTTGGGGGCACACGACACACCCTAGTGCACGCCCCATTCAATTCAGTCATAATCCTCCAGAAAGATGAAAAATAAAGAAAATATTGGTCACTGAAATGTGAAGTCCGTGCGGGTCACTGTCAGAAGAAGCTACCAACCTGAACAGTTCGAAAACACTTTGTGTCTCTAAATAGCAACGAAAAGTGGAAACGTGCCTTCAAACGACAGCGCCGCAGCTCGTGGGCAATGACGTATTTCTCATCACAAACAGGCAAGCGACGGACTCACCCTGCAATCGGCGAGTTGTCGCTCTCCACTTAAGCGCTGATAGATCTCGTTCGCGATCCGTCCTGACGTCACCAAGTTGTAGAAGGGCTTCGACTCTTCCCCATTCACCAGGAAGTTGCGCAGCGCGATCTAAAGCGAAGCACACAACACAATAACTTAGCTGGGTTCCTTCTAGCATTCTAGCAGAGACGAGAAACCATTGAAACAATTTAAAAACAACACAGATTGTAGAATATTTGTTTTGATTGGAGAACGCCTCTTCCGAAGCTTACCCACGGAAGTTTCACTTAGAGGCTCCGGATCTCTCACCCAGGTCAAGTCACTAAGGTTGACAGTTCAAAGTCAGTTTCAGCTGATTTATCATTAGACTATAGTCGATCGTGTAAAGCATGGAATGCAATATTGAATTTTTTCTCCCTTTATCATTTTAATGCCGCGTTCAAGTAGTATATATACATATAGGCTATTTATAACAATTCGTGGTATTTTAACAATAGCATTCAAACACTCTGCAACTTTTTAAACAGCCAGCTGTAAGATTTGTGTCTGAAAGTATGGCCACATAGTAGTTGCACCACTCAAGACATGAAACGCGGAATGGACGATTTTGTGTGGTGTGAAACATTGGGCTGCTTCCGTCTCAGTCCACATGGTAAAAGTTTGAGATTCCGACCAACCTGCTGCAGCAAGTCCAAGTTGTTCTCAAGCGTTCTGTCCTTTGTTAGCGAAGCTACAAATTGGTCCATCGCGGCAAGCAACGACAACTAGCTAAGCGATCAATAAAACCTAAAGCAGTTCAAAACAATTAATAACATGCAATGCAACATACCATAAAGATGATTTCTCTTTTCAGAAAATATATCGAAATTAAATGTTCATTCTGCAACCTATTGGAGCATCTAATTGCACTTTGACCTGCGAGTGTATTTAGCAATAAGCACTCAATTAAAATAATTCTTGAAGTGGTTTCCAAACCCCAAGCAAAAAGTTGGCTTGTCGCATTTAGACTGAACACCAGCTACAGCAGCATAGGGAATGATGAAGTAGAAATTCAAACAGAATGACTGCGTGGTTACCAATGGTTACAGCACCAATGCGTGGTTAATGGTTATGAGAAAAACAAACGAAACCACAGTGAATTAATAAAACACTACACCAGAGTCTTGTACGTAATCGGGTTATTTAAAACGGATCTTTATAACTTGATAACAGCTTTTGTATATATATATATATATATATATATTGTTTAATAGACTACAAACTTTCGTACGAAATGCATTGACCTACCAAGGTGAAAAACAAACAAAAATCATGACAATAGCTTTACCAAAGCGTTGATGCTAAGCCTAATACATAAAAACAAAATGTGATAACAATGTAAAGCCTAATCACCACGAACTCAACAAAAAACACTTTCCCCGGAATAGCGTCGAAATCACTCAGCGCCACAAGTGCTCACCTAGGTCTACAAGTCGTACTTTGTTATTTATAAGTATGTAAGTTCAACGGTTTGCTGGATCGAAAGTAATTTCGCATTATCAATTACACAACCAGTACAGCTCAAAATATCCACCTATAAAGACAAAATTCCATTTTTATAATAAAAAATCTGCGCTTAAAAGGGCATAGTGGATAAGGCTAGCATTTTCAGAACTAGGATTAAAATATTACAAGCATTACTATTTAAGGTATTAGCTGTAAGCTATTCTGTGACATGCACAGTATGATCTTTCAACTAACCAGTCGTCATGAGCGTATTGTCACTTCCCTTCCCACGAATTTAAACTATGGCTTAGACATTGAGAAGCAAAAGACCGAACTCCATCTAGCCCCGAGTAGGAGTTGGTCACAACTCACAACACATCATTTATTAAATGTTTTTTAATTGATTTATAGTTGCGATATAAAAACATATCTTTAACAACAAAGTTATGCACATCGAGTCAGGCACTGGGTACGTATTGTCGAATCAATGTACAAGAAAGTGACAAAAAGAAAAAAACAAAAATGAATGGTCTATTAAAATGCAAGAAGCACACTGACATTGAAGACAATCAAAACAGTTGACAAAAACATCTTGGTCCACAAGTTACTACTGAATTGTAAACATAACTGCACGTTGTGGTGAGGCTTTTGTGGCTGTGCAATGTGCATACTGCATAGCGCTGTAAAACACTTGGTAATTAGAAAACTTTTACAATTGAAGTTTGAAACTTAAGATTTTTCTTTTTGATTGACTGTAATCCAAATTGGCGCAGAGGTTCACAAACTCGCAACACGAGTCGCAAAGATAGTGATTTGCTTTTCCACTTCGCCCTTTATAGCGTTGCTTGATGCTTGCGGGTGCTTGTTGATGAAGTCAACGATGTTAACGATGCATTGCTTCTGTGAAATTAAAATAAAGAAGACTTCTTGCTTGCACAACTCCACAAACGTAAATCAATCTAGTTAAGAGAGACACATTGCCGATAGCTGTGTAATGAGGCTGCTTAACAACCCACACCTATTTATTTGTAAGTTACTACAATTTAAATAGAGTACCTTGTCCGAAACAAAGCACAATGCAACAAAGCTGACCATCTACCCTAAAATAAAATAAATTACAATGAAAAAGTCGCAGAAAATAAATGTCAATACAACGCTACCTTCAAGTCAGCTATCTTTCTTTGGCCACTGACTCTTTGATAGAACTCATTGGCAATTCGAAACGAAGTTACCATGGTATAGAAAGGCTTGCACTCGTCACCATGAACGTTGTATCGTTGCAGAGCAATCTGTCAGTTCGTAAAAGGAACAATTTAGTTCTCGAGCAGCAAACTTCATTTTGTCGAAGCCAACTTAATTCCTCAAGCAACGCATTTTTCAACAAAAGCAAAACATAGAAATTTGTGACATAAAAAGCACAAAAGATGTTTTGAAAACTTTTTTTAGAACATTGCATTTTATGTTTTCTGTATTGTGAGATTCATAAACGTGGTTAATTTAATGCGAAACAAAGATGAAAGTTTGCGTTAATATTGAATCGAAATGTTTTTATTTTGAACTGAAAAATTAAAACCCTGTAACGTAACTCAGTGGTTCTTAACCTTTTTGTCTTGGTGGACCTCTTTTAGTGCCTTCGAAGCGGTCGCGGACCCACGCGGACCCCTAAAAACTTCTATTTGAAATTTTGGTATAGGCTATCGCGTCTTCTTATGGAATCATATATTCAGTGTTGTACGTTGACGCTGAGTCTAGCGCCGTCAGTTTATTTTTTACTTGACGGAAGTGATAGCGCCGTCAACTAGTTTGCCGATTTTAAGCGTCACACGCTATGCGTCATTTTTCGTTTTCATGGAAAATCTCGTTTCATAATGAGAGTTAAATTTTGTTTGACGTTTTGACTTTCAGACTGATAGCAATGAACAATCTTTTTCTGTGGCAACTGTTCGTCTATCCAATTATAGTCCATTCCATTATAATTCAACAAATTTTAGAAAGAAATGTAACCACTAGGTTTCAAAAGGTGTTGGTTTTGATATATTTTGTTGTTTTCAAAATTTGAACTTGAGCAATTTGAACTTGAGAAAATTTGAAAAAAAACAATTTTGAAAATCGGACAAGCGGTTTTTGAGATATCGCGTTTTGAAATTTTGTGGCTGTCACTAGGTGGCGCTGTTGATGTTCCCAATATTTCTTGATTTTATGGTTATATTTGGGGTAGAAAGTTGGTTGAAGTGTCTATTCCACCATTTTTCATGATGCAGAATTCAAAAATGGTCTCAATTTTAGTCTACAAGCATTAGCTAAGGAGTTATGGGGCATTTAAAAAAAATTGGGGGACCAAATGCCAACCCTCAAACTGTCATGTGGGTAACGAGATATCCCAAAAAAAATTTCTGTTCTTGAAAGTTTCTTGCATATACTTCATGATAGTACAATATTTTTTATGAGACTTTTGTCCTTTTTGCACAATGCAACCTTATATCAATGATCTATTAATGCAGTATTTGAATGATGCTTGCTTATGATGTCACAATAGTAAATTACAGATTTCCCAAAAAAACTTTTTTTTCATTGTGAAAATTATGTACCCAGGAAAACAAAATTTGACTGCAATTTTGAAACAAGGACTGGTTTTCCCGGGCAAATTTCACAATGAAAACATTTTTTTGGAAAAATCTGTAATTTGTTATTGTGACGTCATAACACGCATCATTCAAATATTGCATTAACAGATCATATAACTTCTCATGCAAGTCTTTGATAAAAGGTTGCATTGTGCAAGAAGGACAAAAGTCTCATAAATAAACGTTATATTATCATGAAGTATATGCAAGAAACTTTCAAGAACAAAAATATTTTTTGGGATATCTTGTTACCCACATGACAATTTGGGGGTTGACATTTGGTCGCCCAATTTTTTTTAACTGCCACACAACTCCTTAGCTAATGCTTGTAGACTAAAATTGACATCATTTTTGAATTCTGCATCATGAAAAATGGTGGAATAGACACTTCAATCGACTTTCTACCTCAAATATATCCCTAAAATCAAAAAACATTGGGCACATCAACAGCGCCACCTTGTGGCAGCCACAAAACTTCAGAACGCGATATTTTGAAAACCACTTGCCCAAATTTCAATTTTTTTTTTTTGCCGAGATGCATTTTTCACATACTATAACATATGTTTTAGTCATCAAAATTGAAGACTTAGTGGTTATTTGGATTTGTTGAATTATAATGGAATGCCTCTTATGCAGTTTCAAGTTTGTTTATCGTAACCTGGGTTAATCTGAGTCGAGAAAAGACGAAATCGTTTTTCGCAGCTCAAAACAGTCTCAAAAACCAATCTCGTTAGAAGTCGAATACACAAGAATGGCGCACCAACGATAAAGAACCTTTGTCTATGACCTATGGCTCGCGAGCTATATTTGGCTCTTTTGATGACGGCATCTGGCTCTCCGATATAATCTAAGATGGCACTTCTTAATTAGCATCTTAATTATCAATATTGCTGCAACTTTTTTTGTAACTTTCCATAACGTAACAATTAAGCAAAACAATAGATGGATTCGTAACAATTAGTTAAAAAAAAGAGCAGCAATGGTACCCTATCACGTAGTAACGGACAGCCAAGCTCGAAATATTATGTTTTCCTGCTGCTATTAGTTTGCCTTTTTTGTTGTTACAGACGGCAGGTCGGGGTCAGAAAAAAAAAAACGTAGAATAATTAGTCACTGATAAGTGATAATCTACCTCCTAAATTTTGCACTCTCGTTAGTTTAATCATTGCTTTGATCTACGTTGTACGCAAAAATAACGCTAGAAATTAGCGCTGACACCGTCAACTTCTTTAAGAGCTGACGCAGTACTTTACGCCGTCAAGTTTTAATTCAATTTGCGCGCTGACGCCGTCAATTTATTTCATTGACGCGTACAACAAAGTTTCGAAGCAACACACTAAGAGGAATTTGCTAAATTCGCAACGCACTTGACGAGTGATGAGATTGACGAAATTATGTTATGAGCTATATGTTCGCACACAGGATCAAACATCAGTAATCTATACGCTCAATTGATGTTTTTCCATAAATTTTATCATTACTAAATAGAAAATTTGCGACCGTTACAAAGAACTTCTCCCTTTTTTCATTTGTAATCAACATTATTCGTTATAATCACAATCCCGGGCAAAACTGTGAGTGGTAATGAACTGCTGACTAACGTTTGCAATTTCAAGTAAATCATTGATCAACAATTTGCTGTCTCAAAAGAATTAAGTTGAACATAGCCTTATTAAAAGGTTTAAGTCATCTATATGATGTTTTTTAGTTAAGAAACCAAACCTTTGTGCAATGTTCGTAATTTCAAACGACGCACCAGTGCGTTGCGACTTACAGTTTGAGAATCACTGTATGCTAATACATAAACAAAGCACAAACAACTTTTAAATTTTGCTATTTATCAATCTTGCTGAAAACTTGGAAACTTTTACAGACCACCTGAAATCGCTTCATGGACCCCTTGGTGTTCGCGGACCCCAGGCTGAAAACCACTGCTGTAACTAATCACCTTTCTTCCGCCTATATACAGAAATAAGTTCATAATGCAGATTGCAGAGTTGTACAGCATTAACTTGCGATGGTTAACAGGCAAGGCTTGAAACACAGCAATATGTTAGTGACTGATATTGCTTGGGTTTTGGTTCATTACCTTTTAAAACTTCAGAGACTTCGACTAATTAAAGATGTGTGCCTATTGGTGCAAAAATGTAAGCCAAACATAAATTTATCTTAAACTCTTTGAAAAAAGTAAATCAGAATACTGTATATATAAATGAAATCAATAAAAAGGTAAAGGAAAGTCCCATACTTGATCCAAGCATCGGGGGATGAGAAGATAAGGTTCTCATTACACTAAGCCTTCGCACTAACAAGAGTAGGGTAGCCAGTTCCTTTCTCTCGGCCCCCTTTCCTTCAGCAACTACGCCCACACAATTTATCACACCCTGGGTAAAGGTGAGCGGTGTTTGTCAACAACCAGCATAAGCCGGGAGTCGAACCAGGATTGCATGATTGGAAAGCGAGCGCCTTATCCGAATATCCGCTGCGCCATCTCACCGCATGAAATTAATGCTTATCAAATTTATTTATGTGAAATAACTTACTGCACATCTGTACGACTAAATATGCCTGTAGGCGTCGAAATAGGGTGGGCAAAATATGTTTCGCCCACCCTGTTTTCATGACACTTATAAAGTGTTTGTTACAATTATTTCCGTTTTTGAATTATTTCCGTTTTTGTTAAACGCTGGAATGCTGGATTATCCAACCAACTGCAGCGCAAGTTCTTGTTTTACGCTATGTTACTCGCTAGATATGCGACAGAACAAAGCAATTCCGCAGCAACGCTGCATTGAAAAAAAGACGGTACTCACTGCATTGTTGTTGCTACGGCAACTGCCACAGGCTGGCAATTCCTAGTGAGAAAGTCACGTTTAATCTTTTCTCCGAATGGTCGGTCTCACTTTCGTTACGTCACAATCAAACTTCAGTTCCGGGTCAGCGTAAGGCATAGGTCACCAACCTTTTTTGTATGCGGCCACTTTGGCACTTAGGAGAGCTGTGGCGGGCCGCACTAATAAAATTTTAGGTAGGTTGACTCTTATGCTAGAAAAGAACGCATCATTTCGTACCCAGTATCCAGCGTTACTTGTTGTTAATATTTATCTCAGAATACCGCAGCAAAAAAATTAGTCGAACAACGCTACTGCCAGGCCAAACTCCTTTAACAACACGTTTGACTTCTTTAACATTACCTAATAAACAAGGCCACTTGTTTTGCGCACTTATAGTGAGGCGAGCGGTTTCATCGAATATTCATTGCCAAGCAAAGAGTGGTGTTTTCACTTCGCTTCACAAAAGATATCTTGCAATTAACAGTTTCAGTAAACAAGAAAATATTTGACACATTGCAATACAGGCAACAATAGTGACCTGCAAACATATCAGCGAAAAATAGGCTCCAATAACAGGGAGAAACAAATCAGGCACCATGAAACAAACGCTTGTGAAAATCACCGAAAAAACGTTTCTATTGTAACTCATGAACAGTAGTGTTCCCTCTAAAAAAGCAATGAGTTGGTTTTTCATCCTTTTTGTGAGAGTCTATAAAACCGTCTTTCTTTGATTATTAGACAAATGTCACTTGCAGTGCTTATAAGCATGGCAAGAATTGTTGATTAACAACATTTTGCACTGCAGTACTAAGCTAAATATTTCCATAATACCAGAAAAAGTCTTTAAATTTATACAGTATATAATTTTATTCCAATTTACTATAAATTGAGTTGGCACACCGACCTATTTTGCCAACAAAAACTTGCATAAAGGAACACTGCTTGTGAAACCCAATAACGGTGAAACGAACACTGGTGCTTACAGAACATTTACAAACTTAAAATAAGCAACCCTATGCTCAGACAATTTCGAAATTCGAAAACAGATGTTATAATCAACCACTGGAACAGTGTGGCTGAACATCGCATTGGAATGGTAGCCACTTTAACAAGTCGAAATTCTGCCACTGCGAATGACTACAATGCAACCGCCAACCAATCAGAACATGTTATAAGAGGCTACTGTCCAATTGTGACCCCGCTATCACTCAGCCAGAGAGTTAATGCTTGTTTTGAACCTTATTTGGTAATTACAGAAGAAAAAAGAGCAATAGCAGTGGGGGGAATCGAACCCGCATCAATGAATTGACTACTTTCTAGCCCTAACTCTAACCCCTAGGGTCTGCTACTATTCGGTGAGTTCCTAACCTCTAACCCCTAATCCTAAAACGGCAATGATAATTAGGCTATGGTACCCAATAATTAAAAAAAAAAAAATTGAAAAAACCCCCCGTTAAGGAATCGGACTCACCAAAACGGCCATTCCGAACCCCTAAGCCAACCAGTTGACAGAAAATCCATCACTTAATTTGCTTTCTATCATCTTCTTTTCGCTATTTTTTACGTCACTTAAACCGTAGCTTATGATTGGTTGGCGGTTTCATTCTAGTCATTTTTAGTGGCAGAATTTCAACTTGTTAAAATGGCTACCCATTGGAATAACTTTAAACGACCCCTACCTAGAACTACAATCTGATTGGTCGGTTGGTAGAATCATATGCAGAGCGAAAATATGCTTCCTGGAAAGTATTTTTTACCTTCATGCTGTTTAACTGAATAACTCCTCAAGAAAAGTATTTATGGTTATACTTGTGCGCTGATACCTTCCGCGGGCCGCACATAACAGAGTGGCGGGCCACATGCGGCCGGCCAGTTGGTGACCCCTGGCGTAAGGGAATATGAATATGACATCATAATGAACATGACAATAAAATAACCGATACAAGACGTACCGTACTAAAACAATCGCTTTTTACAAATCTTTCCTCACAAACTTGTTGCTGGGTATAAATTGGGGCACCGCCCGACAATGGTCACTTCATTATTGAAAAGTTAAACATAAAGCAAAGTCAAAGGCGCAAGAAAGAAACATCGAACCTATTAAAGCTTAATTGCTGCAGCGACGCTAAACGCAGTCTTTGTGAGAAAGATTAACCATTGCGAATTTGCGAACATACACATTCAATGACATCTGTTTGAAAACTCTTGTCCACCCAGAATTCCTCTCTTCTAAGAAAAAATCGACGCCTATGAATATGCCGATGTTGAAATGTTCCCAGAGTCAAGCAAAAAGCTTTTACAAGTCAAGTCAATGTAGTTGCTTCAATAATCATGTAGAATCTCTCTCAGTAGGTATCATGGCTGATACAGCCCTTGATGTACAATGATGTTCCAGTTTGATCGATCTCGTGCGTCTTGCCAAATTTTAGTAGGGTTTTTGATTTGTGGTTGAAAATTGTGCAAAAATGTGAATCTTTGAGCTCCTCTTGACCGTTTTCCTATTATTTTTCCACTTAAAGATAAATCTTCAAGTTCGCCTTTCCTGATGCTGTGACCCAAGAACTTCAGTTGCCGCATTTCTATAGATCTCATTATCTGCTGCTCCTGGCCCATCTGTTGGAGAACTGCTCTGTTGGTTCGAAAAGCTGTCCATGGAATTTTAAGAATTCTTCGGTAAAACCACATTTCTGCAGCTTCAAGCTTTTTTCGGGTTTTTGTTGTTAGCGTCCAGGTTTCACATCTGTACATCAAAATTGACCAAACAAAGCATTTTAACAAACAAATTTTTAAAGTTTTGGAGAGCTTTCGATCTGTAAAGATTTTTGTCATGGTATTGAAACTCGACTTTGATAATGGAATGGGTCGTCTAATTTCTTCTTCACGTCGGGTACTTGGATTCAGTATTGAGCCCAAATAATTGAATTTTTGAACCTGTTCAATTTTGTTATCATTGCAGTACACGCAAATTGTTGGTTCAGGAAGACATTTCGAGACTGCCAGAGTTTTAGTTTTGTTAATGTTTATTTTTAGTCCATATTTTTCACTGGATCTTTGAACTGCATCTAGTAAAATATGCAAACCACATTGTGACGTTGCAAGCAAGACTGTGTCGTCTGCATATCGAATGTTATTTATAAGTTTTCCGTTTATATTAATTCCTTCATCAATATCTTCCAGTTCTCTAAGGATGAGTTCACTGTACAAATTGAAGAGATCTGGGCTCATGACACAGCCCTGTCAAACACCTCTTGATATTTCCATCCATTCAGTGATTCCATCGGGAAGCATGACAGCGGCTTGCTGCTTGTAGTATAGATTGTGTATCATACGGAAATCTTTATCATCAATCCCAATTCGTTTTAGTGATGAAAGAAGCTGGAAATGGCGTACTTTATCAAAAGCTTTCTGATAATCTATGAAACACAGAAATACATCTTGTTGGTGTTGAATTAAACGTTCACACAGCATGCGAACTACAAAAAGTGCATTTCTGGTTCCTCTGTCAGGCATGAATCCGTATTAGCAAACAGATATTCCTTTAGTATTGGTGGTCCAGTTTTACAATTAATCATATTATGATCCATATTTTCTCTGTCATCTTGAAAAAGGTCAGTAATGTACTCTTCCCAACGTTTCTTCACATCTTTCGGTTCATAGAGAATTTTGCCATCAGAAGATCGAATGCACTTCGAGGTTAATACAGGACTGGTTTTGGATATTAAGCGTATTTCCTTGAACAGTTCCTTCGGGCTGATGTCTTTAAGCCTTTCAATTTTTTCACACTTTTCTTCTAACCATCGTTCTTTCGCAGATTTGCACTTTTCTTGAATAGATTGATGAATTTTGTTATATTTTTCTCGGTTTGTTTTTGACTGTCTTCTTTCTGACATAAGATTTTTTATTTCTTCAGTCATCCAGTGAGGCTGTTTAGTTCGTCTGGTTTCTTTTGGTATAACTTTATCTGCTACTGTTAGAATACTTGTTTTGAGATTGTCCCACTGATTATCTACTGTTTCATTCTTTTGGTTAGCTTCATGTAGAATAAAATGGTTAAAATAAATGTTGCGTAGTGGCAGGCATAATCCAATTGGTCGGAAAAGGCTTTAGCGACAGAGACAGCGGTCACACCATAACAACAAATCGAAGTGCACTCTTATACATCTTGTGCTCACTGTGTCAATTGAAATTGAAAACTTAGTTGTATTCCTACAAAAGCTATACCGATACTACATTTACGGCACAGTAGATGTAGCCACTTTTAATGATTAAGTTACCTCTGAGCCATCTAAGTTCTGTTATATTAGTCAGAATGGCCCGTTTTGGAGAGTTCCCTATTCGGTGAGAGCCTTTTTCGGAGAGTTCTCTATTTGGTGATCTTTTGAATTTTTTTATTATTGGGTACCGTAGCCTAGGTATCATTGCCGTTTTAGGGTTAGAAATTAGGGTCTTATTTCAACGTTTAGCGACGTTAAAACGATGTAAAAGCGGCAATCATAATTAGGCTACGGTACCCGATAATAAAAAGTTCAAAAAATCACAGAATAGGGAACTCTCCGAAAAAGGCTCTCACCGAATAGGGAACTCACCGAATAGTAGCAGACCCACATTAGTAGCACTTTTTCAATTGATAAAATTAAATCAAACAACAAAAACTTAACACAGGATGATCTTTTCATGAGACAAACAAGCCAAGGCACCAACTGGTGCACAGCCAAGTGGTGAGAACATTTGTGAGTGACGTTTGAAAGGGTATCGGTTCGACACCGCTCCAGAGCACATGGGTGTGTCTAGGCAAAGACATACAAAGAATGTAGGCCTAATGGCATGCCAAAATAATAGCTCAAAATAAAGTTTGTTTCGAACCCTAATTTTTACCTACGTCTAAATCAGTGTTTCTCAACCTTTTTTGGCCCAACGCCCCCTTCATGAACTGGCAAAATTTTACCGCCCCCCACAATAACGATTCATTACGAAAAGCGAATATAAAACAATAAATACTATTAATATTACAAAAAGTGCTCAATGCCAAGCTTAAAGCCAAGCGGTTATAGGTAAATTGTTCGTAAACAATTGTTCGTAAAACAATTGTTCGTAAACAGTTGTTTGTAAAACAATTGTTCTTAAGCAGTTGTTCGTAAAATTAAATCCCTAAAACAATTCTTCGTAAAGCATTTCTTGGTACACATCAATTCTCAATTGGATGCATGAAGAAATGCTTTATGAAGAATTGTTTTACGAAGAATTAATTTTACAAACAACTGTTTACGAAAAAACGTCAGACACCAAGCCAAGCACAGCGAATTACATCCAATATAGGCTAACCAGTCTCTAAAATCCTTACACCTTGCCCTTACAGCCCGTTTTACCCTAAAAGGTGGATCATCAGAAGGTCCTTACTCCTTATTCAAATACTTCTATTTCTATTAGAATATAAGGACCTTCTGATGATCCCCTTGTTAGAGCGAAACAGGCTGTAAGGATTTTTAGAGACTATAGTAACTATATTTGATGAAAAGCAAATATATATTTGCGAGCATAAAAACAGGATTGGCCTAGTAGTAGTCAGTGTGAACCTTGTGCTTGGTGATAAAGTGCCAGTTTCTTCACATCCAGTGTAAAGCCAGTGAGAAACATTCGAAGATCACCTCTTATGGATATGTCAAGTGGGTTTCGCTGTTTGGTACAGTATGTAGCACAACATCACAGCTGAATCCCTTTTCCACCAGATGAGGCAGGAAATGTTATCACAAACTGGGTTTTTTTTTTTGCTGAGACTTTTCGGTCATTTGTCCGAAATGACTTGAAAAAATTCGGTCATTTTTTATTTATTTCGATCATTTTTAGTCATTTTTGGTCATTAATAGTCAATTGACTATATATTTTTTCGGACATTTTGACCGAATTGACTATATTTTTTTCGGACATTTTGCTAAAAAATCGGTCAATGACCGATAAATGACCAAAAAAAAAAACGCAGATCACAAAGATACGAGCTCTTTGACGAAATCGTTATGCTGGGCTGTAGATAGGTTAAAGAATGCCTCCTAATAATCAAAATGCCCCCCTTAAGCCGAGGTAATCATACCGCCCCCCTGAAAAATCAAAACGCCCCCTGGGGGCGGTACCGCCCCCGTTGAGAACCACTGGAATGGACAAAAAAGAATTAAATATCTGGCAACACTGCTTTCAAGGGACGACATCGACGTGGGATGACATCGGCATGGGACGACATTAGGGGGACGACGTGTTCAGGAGACGACATCGGTGGCATCCCCGTCAACCCCATCAGGTGGCATCCCCATCAACCAATGCATTAATTGAAAGAGTACCTTGACACTAACCTGTTGTAATAACTCCAAGTTGTTTTCCAAGTTTCTATCATTTTGTAAGCAGTCCAAAAAATTAGACATTATGATATAGTAGCCTACTGTAAACAAGGAATTTTTGTAAGATTAGCTGCACCTGATCAACAGCAAACTGAACATAAGAAAACATCCATGAGTTTGATATCCTCAAATAAATGCACAGATATTCCTTTTGCCATGTGCAGGCAACAACACAATAGCCTACTGCAGTATAAGAACCTAACATGAGCACGAAAGGGACTCAGAAAATTTTGCTTTAACAGCCTCAAAACACCATGGAGCCACATGCAAAAATATAAAAAATATAATTTTTACCTTTAAAAAAGAACGTTTACCTCTTTCAAAAAAGCTGACATCTCACGTTGCTAACGACAACCATGGGGAGCGTACAATCAGCTATTTTCCTAAACTAGTCTACCAAAACAACATTTGAGGGGGCTTCTACGACTTCATTTTTTATTTCCTCATCACCAAGCAATTATTTCCTCGTTTTGGAAACTAAATTTCTCTCAAATTTCCTCTCACACAATATATATACATGCTACTGACTGAAAAAGTGGGTTATTATTCATCAAAACATTAAAAGTACCAGTCATACAAAGAAAGGTGCACAATAAGCTACGGTATAGCTTCCAAGTTTGATACCACCGTCATTCTGACACCACCGTCATTCTGGCACCACCATCAATCTGGCAGAATAATTTTTCCGCTTTCTGCATAAAAAAGTTATCCGTGAATAAGTGCGAGGCACAAAATGCGACATGACAAAAGTTCGAAAAATCTTAATTAAAACATCATTTCTAGTAAGTTAGTGTCTTCCCCTAATAAGCTGTTACACAAACCGCCCAGAACCAGGTTGATTATGTATCTTACAGCCGTTGAGAGCCCGTTACTGTATGTGTAGAATTATTAGATGTCTGATTAAATTTATGCCAAAGTCGAGCAAACTCTACTTTCGGGATCCCTGCCGTTATTTACAGTATTTTTTGTTGACAATTTTAGGCAGCATTTTTCCAAGATAAATCTTCTTCTTGCGTTTGAGGCCGCCACAGATCACGTTGTTACATCCAGGCGCAGCAGCCAATGGATTGTGTATTCATCGAGCGTTGTTAGGTCCACATGTCTATCTTGTGGTCGGTATACAGGACATTGATAGATAATGTGGTGTGCAGTTTGAAAATCTGAGCCACACGCACAAAATGGTGAATCGGCGAGGCCCCACTGGAACATGTTGCTGCTAAAACGGCCCACACCAGTCCGCAGGCGATTGAGCTTCACCCATTCCTTCCGGGGTAGTTCTGCTCCTGGTGGGGTGTTGGTATTGGGAAAGACTGTGAATTGGGTTGGTCTCGCAACTTCTCTCCATTCACGGTTCCAAACTTATTGGAAATGTGGAAGTTCGATTTGCACATAGCTGCAGCATGTCGGGAGAACGGGCGTCGAGATTTCAAGCGCTGGGGCTTTTGGGAGTGCGAGTTTAGAACAATCTGGTTGAGGAGGTGGTCATCCCTTGACATAGCTTGTAGGACCAGACTACGTACGTGGTTTTCCCTACGAAGTCTACCTGGGGCGATGCCTGATAGTACCGGCAGAAAGTCAGTGGGAGTTGGAAGCAGGCAACCGGTGATTATTCTCATGGTGGTGTTGAGGGCAGTGTCAATTTTAGAAGTGTGTACGCTGCGGCACCAAGTGGGGGAAGCATATTCGGAGGTGCCGTAAACAAGTGCAAGAGCACTTGTACGGAGTGTGGATGTAGGCTACTAGCACCCCAGGATGTTCCAGCTAGGCATCTCAGCAAGTTGTTGCGTGCTGATAGCTTAGCATGGAGGGCTTCAGCATGGTGTTTGTAGGTTAATTGTCGGTCAAGCTTCACTCCTAGGTAGGTGGGACACGGGTTGTGTGGGAGTGGGTTTCCGTTGAGAGAGACTGACAATTGGCGCGTAGATTCCATGTTGCAAAGGTGAAAAGGTGTGACGGTGGTCTTTGCCAGGCTCAGTTTCAGCATCCACAGCTTCAGGTAGTCTGCGATTTGGGCCATGTCATCTGTAAGTGCTTCCTCTACCACATGCCAGGACTTGTCAGAATTGAGTAGTGCCAGATCATCAGCATAGCCGTACTGGCGTGACGTAGTCTCTGGCATGTCACTAATGTAGGGGAAGGGAAGGTAATTTGATACACTTTTAACATTTTTGCCTGTTAACTGAAAATTACGTGACACAAACTATTGATTTTAAGCTGAAATGAAAGTCTGATCCCTTACACACTTTTTAAAAACATTTTCACTTTTCTATTTTTGTTACTTTTTTTTTAATTGAAATTTTAAAAACGTCACTCAAATGTATCAATTTACCTTCCACGGAAGGTAAATTGATACACCCGGAAGGTAATTTGATACAGTAAAACTAATACAGAAATCCCTTTAGACAACAAAGCAATAAATGAAAATTTAATATGTGGTTGGCGTGCTTGGGTGCAAGGATGACTGTTGAGGACCATGTGTGCGGCGAAGCTTCTGCAGCGGGATGGACATGGAAAAGATCATTGGCTGGAGTTCTTATTCAAGGGGGGTGCTTTGCGCTGTTCTCATTTTTTGAAAGCAGATAGCGTGTAAGCCTACGAAAGCCCATATAATTGTTGTTTTCCAAAGTAGCAGGTCTTGTTAATAAAGAATAACTTATTTAAATCAACTAGATCAATGACAACATTTATTACAGTCACAAAAAAGAGTTTAATATACTGTATCAATTTACCTTCTCCACATGTATCAATTTACCTTTTTCAAAAAAAGTTATAAAGTTCTGATTTTTGTATGCTTGGATGCACATTGCAGAAAAAACGTGACAAGCCCTTGAAGCCTTATCAATGAAGTGTCAAATGAGTTTGGTTTCATCTTTCAGGAGCTTTTCTTTAATTTTCCAGACGAAAATAATCATGAGTTAAAAATTTTACGAAAATACTCAAAAAACAGACTTTTACAATTTTATGCCATAAAAGCACGAGTTAGCTGCATGGTGCAATTTTTGTAGGCATTATTTTCACAGATCTTCCACCTAATGACAATATTTTTGTCTAATATTTTTTGTACATTTCTGTAGGGGGGGTGTATCAAATTACCTTCCGTATCAAATTACCTTCCCTTCCCCTAGATGTTAAATAGTAGCCTAGGGGTGATAAGCATGATCCTTGCGGAACACCGTTTTTTAAGCGGCGGGGCCTCCAAGATAAATGAAAACATCGGTATTGTTCGTCACTTAGATTAAGTTTTCTCAGCATTGTTTATTCATTTTTGATCCACTAATTTGTCCTACTTTTGGTATAATCAGATCGTTTATAAATGGCGGGTCTTCACAGTAGCCGGCCTCTTATACATTGGCGCAACGTATTCAAATGTTGAATCAATGATCAAGAAAGCTGATTTGTTGTTTGTCTTATGTGACGCCTAGCTTTATGCCTCGTCTACATTACAAAATATTTTGTAGTGTAGACGAGGTATTATCATCTTTATTTTGCGCTCTTTGGAACAACACACAGTGCACTGTGAAACAAAAATGCAGGACATAACAACAAGTAGGCGACATCAAGCAGGGAAGGGACATGTAGCCATCGAGTTAGCTGCTACGTGTAAATGGAGCCTACCTCATAACTTTAAATGGATCTCACAATTTCTGTTTGCAAAAACGCTTTTTCTCCGGCTTCACCCAAAAGCATTTGCAGTGATAGGCCTACATTTCCTCAAATGCAAGTTTTGTCAATGAGAGCATTTCCATAGAACGTTTATTTCGAAACCAGGTTTTTCGTGTCTTTACCCAAAGGAAGATTTCTTATTGTAACGTTTTTTTCGTCAATGAATATTATCTGCTTGGAACAACTAATTTGAATAGTTTGTGGCCTACATAGCCAACTATTTTGATCGTGGATTGCTATTCTTCGTAGAGCTGATAACGCAAAAAACCTTTGCTATTATTGTTTCTAATTAACAGCTTTGTGATCACTGGCTTTTCTTTTAAAGGAAGACAAGAGGTTGTTTCTCTCTGCTCGCGCATATTGATGCACGAAGCAATTATGAGCTTATGGCTTGTAAGCGCAATGTAATCCATTTCACGCTTTGCTGGAAGTTAGCTAGAAATAGCAAAAATTTACCAAAATCTTGAATTTACAAGAATACTACACAACTTTTAGCATCAAATTTAATATCATCAGATCCGCCTGGCAGTTTTAGGAAAAGTCAATAAAAACCAAGTTCATGGCGTTACTGTGCTTCCAGTAATCAATTAAAGGAAATATGAGGGAGGGGGCAAATCTGGCCTCCCTTTGAGGAGCAAAGTGTTAAAGAGTGGATCAAGAAAAACATTTCGTGTTTTTGAAAAAAATATTTGAGGTTAGGGAAATCACTATACTTGGAAGGGGGCCCGGTACTTGCCATCTGACAGTTGAAGTGGCTGTTTTAACTTCTGGGGGCAATTTTTTTAGATCTGATTATATTAAGATATTGATAACCTAATGTTGGAAGTCGCGGGGAATCTCTTAAATCCGGGCCCCCTAAATATTCCGGACCCGCGTCCAAAAGTACCACCTAGACCCCCCCTGTCAACGTCCCTGGGTAGCGACCCCAAATGGGGTCGCGTAATGAAATTTTTGGGTCGTAATGAAATAGTTTAATTTAGTCTAGTGCCGGTAGGTTGTAGTCTTGCCATGATGTCAATTGACCGCTACCGTCGGTGTGAAATGTCGAACGATACAATATAACCAATCGTAATAAGCACAAGGATAACCACAAGGAATGAATACCCAAACCTTTCTGACCTAGCCCTTGACAAACTCTTGCTCTTTTGCACAACATATTTATGTGAAGCGGCATTCTCAAAACTCACCACCATCAAGTGTAAAAACCGATCCTCTCTGGAATCTGTTGAAGATGCTTTTCACTCTGCCTTGTCTTGTATCATTCCCCGAATGGATCACTTGTGCAAGAAACATCAAGCGTATCCATCCCATTAAATGATTTGTTTTTGTTCACGTTTCATCATGTTAGCGGGTTTTTTGTGATTTGTGAATTGGGTGCATTTGTATTGTTTGTCATAGTCTTAATTAGGGTCGGATTATTCGTTTGTTATTTCTTGTTTTCATTCGTTGCTTTTTTTCATGTTTCATTGTTGTTGTTTTCATGCTCCTTTCGATATTGTTTTACTACTTCATTAAGAGAATTATACAGTAAGCCAAAAAGAACCAAAACAAATTGAGACAAAAGAACTAACCCCGTTTTAATGTCATTAACGTGGATATCTCCATAATGGGGTCGCATGGAAATATATTTTTCAAAATTGGGTTGCAGAACAAAAAAGTTTGAGAAGCCCTGAATCGTAGCCTACTGCGTGTGCAGTGTGTGTTAGGAGTTTGTAGCAAGGCAATACTTTCTATTCTATCGCTTAAATTTTATTTATATTTGGGAGGCACCTTGTCTTAGATAACTGAATGTTTTTTGGTGCTTCTCTCTAAGATGTAGCCTAGCTTCGATATGGCTAAAAAGTTAGACTGTGTGTTGGATATAGCCTACTACTTTGTCTCTGACTTTTGTGTACCTTACCATTATGTGAAGCTATAATACTGAAATAAGCTTAATTTATTTATTTAGTATTATCACAGTTTGCGCTTTGGTTTTCAAAGTGCCACTGACGAGGATGTTTGTGAATGTTATTGGCTTCTCGAACCACCATCGCGTTGGTTTAATACGAATCAAAAATCGAACTATTTTAGTTTAAGAAACGTAATCAAACGACAGCTTTTACTTGAGCTAATTTACAATTTTTGTATGTTTTACAAAAACCGTGTTAGAAAGTTAATGATGGAAAAACGTTTGAGATGATGAAGTTAATGATGAGTTAAAGTTAAAGTTAATGATGAAACATGGAATGATGGAAAACCGCACTTCCATCCCACCCAGGGCCGGATTTACCTATAGGCTAGGCAGGCTGAAGCTTAGGGCCTCAAAGTCCAGGGGCCTCGAAATTCGGTTTCGAAGCTTGTAGTTTGTAATCGGCACAACTCTTATCTTATCCAAGCTCATGAAAACTCAGAAAAACACACAAATGCCATGTACGATTAGCCTACGAGGATATACGCTTAGCCTACTGAATTCAAAGCCGGAGGACCAAATAAAAGCAGAACAGCAGTATTGGTGGCATGTAATGGAAAGAATCACCGCTGTAATTGTACTTTTGCTGAACGAGGCTTGCCTTTTAGAGGGTACAATGAACAATTTGGATCTCCCAATAACGGCAGTTATTTTGGTCTTTTGGAAGTAGTGGCCAAATTTGATCCATTTTTACTTGCTCATATCAATCGCTATGGAAATTCAGGATCAAGAAATCCCTCTATCTCAAAAACTATTTGCGAAGAGATGATTCAGCTCATTGCCAAAAAAGTTAAAGAGTCAATTGTTTTGTGGCTAGCGTGAAAAAATCGGGATATTTCAGCTTTTCTGTGGATTCTAATCCCGATATTTCACATACCGATCAGACCAGTTAACTTTGATTATCAGGTAGGCTACGTGTCTCCTGTAAACGGTTTACCAAGATCAAGTGAGAGATTTATAACTTTCCTTGAGATGAAAGTCCACTCTGCGGTAGGCATGGCAGATTTAGTGCATAAATATCTCACTATAGCTAGGCTACTGAGCTTCAGCTTGATAATAATAAATGCCGAGGGCAGTCTTAGGACAATTGACAATGCTGCAAACATGGCTGGTAGGTACAACGGTATGCAGCAAAAAATCCTAGAAAGAAAGCAATTTGCAAAATTTATTCTATGCGCAGGTCACTCCTTAAATTTAGTAGGCCGCTCAGCTGTTGATTGCTGTCTTGATGCAGTGAATTGTTTTGGCATTATCAATGAAATTTACACCTTTTTTTCAACTTCCACAAAGAGGTGGGCAGTTCTAAAATCATTTTTGCAACCTCAATCAAAAGTGCCAAAACATTTGAGATCTTTCTCAAGGCTCAAAAGCATCAAAAATAAACTGAGATTGACAATGTTTCAAAAAAGGTTGTCCGCACTGAGCATTCTGTGCATTGAGAGTGACAAACTTAAACAGATAAATTTTGATGAACTTTTGCATGATTTTGCTTTGACAAAAGCTAGAAAAAAAAATTGCTAGCCTAATCTTACTCTATTTGATGGCTGTAACTATTTCTTATGTCCTCGTAAATAAACTTTAAAATTATTGTAACGGTTGTTTGATCTTTTTTTTTTTTTTTTTTTTATTTCTCTCGCGCAACGCTCAGAGTTCAAGATGGATACCACTACATCTTGCAGGTTTACAAATTGTCCATATGGAATGGATTTGTTTCCTGTCTCATCATTAGTGCGTCCGCTCCGGGAGCCGTCCACACACCCAAACACTCAGCAGGCACACCATACTTACATGGGAGATACCTACCAGGGAGGCGAGGGACTCACTACGACCGAAGGGACCCACCGCGGTAGATGGTAATCTGTGGATGTAAATGTTTGGTTAGTGGCTGCCTCAAGCTGATCTGCCTGTCTCAACTTTCCTTTTGCTGATCTTGGAGCAGTCTAGGACAGGGCTTCTCAAACTTTTTTGTTCTGCGACCCTATTTTGAAAAATATATTTCTATGCGACCCCATTATGGGGACATCCACGTCAATGACATTAAAACGGGGTTAGTTCTTTTGTCTCAATTTGTTTCGGTTCTTTTTGGCTTACTTTATAATTTTCTTACTGAAGTAGTAAAACAATATCGAAAGGAGCATGAAAACAACAACAATGAAACATGAAAAAAGCAACGAATGAAAACAATGTTACAATTCGGGACAAATAGCTGGGCAATAATTTCGTGAACACATGTATTGCATAGCATTTTATATGTAGGTTACAGCTTTTGTTACTGAACTTAAACGAGTGGCTCAACTTTCCTCACACCCCGGCTCAACTTACCGCGTGGGGTAGGTAAGTTGAGCCAAAATGACGTTATATTTAAAACATGTTTTTTTCAATATTCTTATGAGTTATGAAAAATTTTTTTTTGTTAAATTAAGGCCAAAGCATCAACCATTATGCTGCCACTTTCACTTTAATTGTAAACCAAGCGGTTTTCTTAGTAGAAGCGTTTAAGTAAAAAGTGGCTCAACTTTCCTCATCCTCCCTACAGAGAGGATCGGTTTTTACACTTGATGGTGGTGAGTTTTGAGAGTACCGCTTCACATAAATATGTTGTGCAAAAAAGCAAGAGTTTGTCAAGGGTTAGGTCAGAAAGGTTTGGGTATTCATTCCTTGTGCTTATCCAATTATTTCATTACTTTATTTTATTTATTATTACGACTTTATTTATTTATTATTATTTTGTTATTACGACCAATTATTTCATTATTTCATACGACCCCAAAATTTCATTACGCGACCCCATTTGGGGTCGCGACCCATAGTTTGAGAAGCCCTGGTCTAGGAGATGGCGGGTCAAGCTCAAGAACTAGCTCATTTTGGTAGAGAGTTGATTTTAATTTTATTTGAGTTTGTTTGTGTGTGTGTGTATCTTCTTTTTGCCCGCTTGAAGAAGGGCACCTGTTTGTAGAAAACGGGCCACTGCAGTCTGACATCTCATTTGGCGGAGATGCCAGAGAGGAGCGGCCAGAGGGAGGGTAGCTTTCGCTGACCCCAGAGTCATCTTGGAATGGGCCGCTGCAATCCTGTCATCCCAGAGCGAGTGGGACAACGGAGAGGGACGGTTAAAGATCTCCCGCTGCAATCACTCTTCCGGCATCAGGCCGTTGCAGATGAGTGAGAGGGACGGGTTAAAGGTGGGTTGTTACGCCCTTGGCTGTCTAAGCTTCTTCAAAGATGATCTACGACCGTACTGTGCTAGTGAGATCCACCGCTGCAATCAGTCATCCCTACCACCAAGGACGACTGAGAGGGTGGTTGAAGAGTGGATCTCGACTGGTTCTTCTTTCTTCTGACCGTAGGAGGAGGTTTGGAAGGAGTAGAAATGTCAGATGACAAAGGAATGTTATGCTTTTGTGTTATGTTTTTCGTTTTTGTCATGATGACCCACAGGACTTGAATGGTGGACCGTTTTGTGTCCTGTATATATGTGTCGCCTATGTCCAGAGATATCTTCTTTTGGATGATGGTGTGCTTGGCGACATTCATCATGGTCAAAAGAATCGGGTTGTTCTTCTGTCCGTCAGGGATTTGGTTGTAGAGGATCATGTCTTTTGTTATCTCCATGTCTTCTTTGGTTAGGCCAAGATATTGTTGTTTCAGGCGCTCCCATATTCCTAGCGCAAAAGAGCATTTGGTGAGGACGTGAGCAACATTGTCTTCTGGTTTTCTGCAGAATTTGCAATTTGTTATTCTGTCGTAGTGTGTTGATCTATTAAAGTCTCCCCATTTGTATCCTCCATGTGCAATCCGAAAGCACATGGAGGATAGGTAAGGTGGAAGGAGGAGTTTGATTCCCTTGTTTTTCAAGAGGATCTCATTCCAAGGAATCTTCTTTCCGTTTTGATCAATCTTGTCAATTTTCTTTTCATATTGCGTTTTCAGATTGAGATAGATGTTTTTGTAGGAAGTATTTTCCCAGTCGTGTTTCAAGCCTTTAAGTTTGCAAAAGGACTTGAAGATGTCCGCATACATTTCGTTTGGAATTGGGGCATGCGGAATGCTGTTGGAGAACAGATGAGGATTAATGTGTCTCATTCTGTAACTCAAATTGAACATGGCCCATTCGTGCCAGATTTCGGTGGCGTCTTCTAGTGAGAAGAGGTGGCGAATTCTGTCGATGCGGCTTGTTTGAAATTTTGATTGGATGTCCACCATGTTGATGCCTCCATCTTTGACAGGAGGAAGTGTTTTGCTTCTCTGGAGCTGTTCGAATGGTGAAGGATACCAGAGGAAGTTGAAAAGGATTTTGTTGAGTTCTTTGATGTGTTGTTGTGTTGGCATCAGGACTCTACTCAGATGCAGAGTGACGGGTACCAAGAGAGTGTTGATGATGGAGATCTTTCCATAGAGGGAGAGTCTTCGTGGTTTGTGGATGTTGGCGATCGTTTGAGTTTTCTTAATGGCGGTCTGCCAGTTCATCTTGTCAAGTTGTGTTTTGTTTGTGCCTAGCCAGATGCCCAGGATCTTGACGTTGTTCAAGATCGCAGCTTTTGGAAAGAGTTGCTGAGCTCTTTGGGCCAGGTCAGGTTTGGACGCCAGGATCTGGGTCTTTCCCTGGTTCACTTTCTGGCCGGACAGCGTCTGGTAAATGGCTAGTTCTTTGTTGATTTCCTTGAGAGATGGAATGTCTCTTGTGATGAATGTGGTGTCGTCCGCATATTGCTGGATTTTGATTGTCAGCTTGGAAAAGCGAAAACCGTTGATCAGATGGTTTTTCTCTATGCGTCGGGTGAGAACGTCAGCACAGATTATGAAATAGAGCATGCTGAGGGGACAACCCTGTCGTATGCCCCTTTTAACGTTTATTCGTTTTGTTAAAGCTCCATTGATTTATATCTTGCTTTTTGTTTTGTGGTAAACTAATGACAGGTAATCTGTTGGAGAGGATTTTGCTCAAGATCTTGTAGTCTGTGTTGAGCAGAGAGATCGGTCTCCAATTTTTGAGCTTTTCTTTTTCACCTTTTTTAAAGATTAACTTCACTTTTGCTTCTCTCATTGAGGGAGTCATTGTTTTTCTCAAGTAGCAATTTGTAAGCATCTCTAGAATGTCGTGTTTCAGGAAATGCCAGCATTTTTGGTAGAATAATGAGCCGAGACCATCTGATCCCGGTGCAGAATCCTTGTTAAGAGAATCGATGGCGGTTTTTACTTCTTTTAGACTGATCAGCTGTTCCGCTTGTTCAGCTGCGTCTTCCTCAATTTTGGCCTCTCCAAGAATGTTTAAGTAGTTGTTTTGTTCTTGAGAGTTTATGTTGTCTTTTACACCCCATAGGGAGTGGTAGAAGCTGTGTACTTCTTTGAGAATGTCTTCTTTCTTGGTGAGTGTTGTGTTGTTTGCGTCGTGTATCTCAGTGATGGAGCTACTTTTACAATTTTGTTCCTCTGCTTTGAAGAAGCTTTTTGATGGCTCTTCATCGGTAGTTGGGATAGTTCTGGATCTGATTTGCGATCCGATTGCTTTATAATCGTAGAAGTTGTTGACTTTCTCCAAGACGTGGTCTGGATGAGCGTCCAGAGTGTGGAGCATATTTTTCACTTGATTGTAATCTTCTCTATTGATGATGAACTGTTTTATTTTGGTCAACGACGCACGAGTACAAAATAATTGACACGGCGAGAAGAACACAATAAACATAGCCAGGTCAGAGACTTTAAAGAACCGGCCTGCCACGCCCCGTGGAGGCGGGGAGCGGCGTGATTATGGGGTGGCGATGCACCCGGAAGGGAAATCCACCAGCTTAGGTCGCGGGGGCCAGGCTGGGGAGTCTAGGTACCTGTGGAAGGAAAGTGTGGATCGAGATTTTTGTGCGACTCGTCCGCAAAAGTTAGAATGGCGGAACGGGCCAGGGAGACGGGATTTGCTTTCTGCAAACGCAAAAAGGTCAGCTCACGACGGGCCGGGCGACAGAAGTTTTATAAAGCCAGGCAGCGCCCACGTCTCCATCACGTGACCGTAACACAGGTACGTTTGACTCCTATACCCGGTCTGCCCGTAGGCAGAGCGGATAAACTTTGGGGTCTCCCACGAGGAAGAGAAGCTTAGCTACAAGGACGATTTGAATACTCGTGGGAGACGAAAATTATTTAAAATCTGGAGCAAAGGCTCAATTAATTGGTGTAAAAAAAAAGATGGTAAGTGGGAATATATTGTATGCTTTACCTACCGAAAAAGTGTTGACGTTGAACCAACGAGCACGGATGTGCACTGGCCAGACGTTGAGGCAGGTTCGCCCAGATGGGTCGGGGGGACTAGCGATCGAAGCGTAGATATGACTAGGCTACGTTACCAGGAAAAATATATAATAGTGGGATGAAACTTTGGAGGTTGCATCGAGTTGATCGGGAAATCATGATTATCGATGAGTTAAAAGCAACGCGAGGTTGATCCGAGCGGGAAAGAGCAGCATATCGGGAGAAGGTAGTGTGTGATAATCTAAAATATTGAAATATGAAAATACAGATCCAGTGTTGTTAATGATATTACGTCATTGATGATGATATGAGTCCATTCACGATATGCAATATATACTTAATTCATATATTGCTATTTTATTTTATTGATGATGATTGTATTCTTCATTGAGCTGCAGCATGCTGATGAAACGACAATTGTTTACAGGTAAATTGATAATGAAACAATGGATTTAACATACTATGACGTCACACAATTACTGGCGGGTTTTGAGGTTTGCTGTCTTGCGCGCTCGGATGCTTACTGCAGAGCTTCTGCTGTTGGGGAATTGAGCTTCTGATCGCTGGAATCGTCTTTTCTATGACGTAGCCCCTCCACGAGTGAGCCCGGCGTTCCAAGCTTTCCAGACACGGAGGGAACCTTCGATTGAGAGGGAGGCCACTTTTCTAGCCACCTCTGCTACCCCACGAGCAGGAACACCCAAGGCCGCCAAAGCCCGAGAGCTCAACGGAGCATAGCTCCCGAGGGAGCCTACGACGAACGGAAGTGACAGGACGTCCCTGCAAGGGCGCTTCCTGTCTTCCAATATGTTTACACATAACTCGCCGTACTTGTCGTGTTTCCTGTCGGCGGCTTTTCGAAGGGAATCCGCGCCGTAATCGAACGGGCAAGTGACGTCACATACAACCGTGACACCGTCAGGGCGTTGCAGGACAATGTCAGGGCGCAGATCAGCACCGCCCGCTTCCACGTGTTGTGGAACCGTACTATCTATGGTAAGCAAGGGTTGCCATTCGGCAGGTACATGCTTCACGATCTCCCACAATACCGAATTGTGTCGTTCCGTGACAACAGGCATCACGGTAGGGCAGTGATTCAATATATGAGGGAGAGTCTCTTCCGCTTTCCCACACGCGCGACATATGGCAGGTTTATATGGGTGGCCATGGCTTGGTTTTGATTTCAAGGGAAGTAGGTTTAGGCGGGCTTTATAAGCAAATGCACGGTTCGCGTGATCCAGGAGCTCCGGTCGCCGAGTCCAAGAATTCGAAAATCCGGACAGACAGTGGGCACTGACCGTCTTGCCTTGGTCAGGTTTGGATTCCCACTGTCTCCTCCACCACAAGTCATTGTGTTGGTGGAGGGTCGGAACCACTTTTTTTCTTAGGGGAGGGGTGATTTTGGAGCTCCCCGCGGTCAACTCGAGACCGCCATCCGGGCGTGCGGACCAACGTACATTTAGACGACGGGTAGCCGCCGGGACGCGGCCCCACAAGCTTTCGCCTGTTGGGCACGGTCGAGAACGGGCACCTTCAGGTGGGGGGTCCTTATTCAAGTAACTGGCTAGCTGGCACGGGGTAGGATCTGGAGTGCCGAACCTCAGACTGGCACAACGCCTAAGCTGCCCGAAAGCGATGGCA
Source organism: Aplidium turbinatum (assembly GCF_918807975.1). Taxonomy (NCBI): domain Eukaryota; kingdom Metazoa; phylum Chordata; class Ascidiacea; order Aplousobranchia; family Polyclinidae; genus Aplidium; species Aplidium turbinatum. Next base: position 2,004,191 of record NC_137486.1, read on the forward strand.
GAGACACGGTCGTCAGGAGACGTCAGCATCTTGAAGGCCTGGGCTATCAAAAGCGTGTCGCTTTCGCGACACAGATTCAACACACCAAAGCCCCCCAATGCAGGCTTACAGTAAAAGAAAGCGCTGCACGCCCACCTGGGAAGACGCCACGCCACCTTCAAACACTGCAATACCAGTCGATCGAGCTTCAGAAGCTCATACTGTCTGAAGCGCCGCACTCGCAGATGGTATGACGCGGACGGAAGAATGATAGAATTAAGTGCCAGAAGTTTCTGGCTTGGAGTAAGGAAAGATTTCATTAAAGAGGAAATGTGTTTCTCCAGGGTGGAGATGAAAGGTTGGGTAAGGGACGCATCCGAGGCGTAACCGGTTCGAGCGCCAAGATATTTGTACGTTTCGCCTTTGGGGATGACTCGGATTTCCTCCCCGGCTAGGGAGAAAGGTTCCGGGTCGACCCGCAGACGAGACGCCGACGCCTTCCTATAGGATAAGGTGCCACACTTGCGTGGGTTGAACCGTAGCCCGGACCAGGAAGAGAAGGGATCAGTAGTAGATAAGAGGGAGATCATCTGCTCGCGATCGGAAGAAACGAGACAGATGTCGTCCGCATATGCCATACAACGTACTTTGATGTCTTCTTTAGCAGGAAGGTTGTAGCCGCAATCCGTTTTGTCACGGACGCCCCTGAGGAGCACCTCGATGACCAAATTGAATAGCAGCCCAGACAACGGGCAGCCCTGACGGACTCCCCGCCCCACAGGGATACGGTCGGTTTCACCATTGCCGCAGCGGACGGTGCAGGTGTTGTCGACGTATATGTCGGAGATGCACTCAATAAGGTCTGTGGGGGCGTCGAAATGACGCAGGACCTCGGCTATGCATTCGTGCCGGACACTGCCAAAGGCGTTTCGAATGTCCAGAAACGCAACCGACACAGGCCTTTTGCGTGACTGTGCATCCGAGAGGATGGTGTCGAGCATGAACACATGCTCGTAAACGCCCTCCGTGGGCATGAATCCCTTTTGCTCTCGGCTGATAACATTCCCCTCCACCGCCCATCGCTGCAGGCGTCGGGCCAATACGGCGGCGTAAATCTTATATATGTTTCGGCAGATGGAGATGGGCCGCCAGTTGCTGACGTCGTGCAGATCACCCTCAGGGTCTTTGCATATGAGTGTGATCCTGCTGGTTCTCCACTGGTCCGGTACACGACGGTTGATCCGGCAGGTCTCGAAAAGGCTGGCCAAGAGTCCCCCTCTTGGGTCCAGGGTCTTCCAGAAACCGTAGGACAATCCGTCAGAACCAGGGGCGGAACCGACATCAAGCGACTGGAGGACCGCCTCCACCTCCCGGGCCGTAATGGGACCTTCACCGTCATCGATGAGGGAGAGGTTTACATTGCCATACTCGTAACGGTGGGCGTTCATCCACTCAGGCATCTGCGAGCAACTCCCAGCTTTAGGAGCGGCCATGTCACGTCGAAATCTCTCCTCAATTTCTTGAGGGGGAATTTCGCAGTGAAGGTCGCAGTTTTTTCCTTCAACGATCCGACGGACCGTTCCCTTCGCATCCCGCGAGAAGGCGGCTCGCAACTCCACTCCCCTACGATATCGGGCTCCGTTCCCGCGCGAACCCCCGCCGTCCGACCGAGGAGAACCCCCGTTCGAACGACGGCGAGCCGCGCGAGCCCGGGCGCCACGATTGAAGCGTGGTTTGCGAGGACGTGTCCTCTTGGGCGGCGAAGTGCCAGCGGTCCACTCTTCCAATTCAATGCAGAACTGGTCGAAATTTATGCCACCCGCTAAAGTAAGGTTCACTAAACTGCAAAGAGCCCGCCTGGAGCTCTTCGTCTTACTTTCCCTGACCGGTTCAACAGGGTCTTGGATGGATCGTTGAGTGTTGGGTGTGATGGACATCCCTGGGGTAGTCTGTGGGAGTCCGGGGTCATGCATGGCTTGGTTGCATGCCATGGTGTCGCTTCGGGGTCGAGTCAAGGTTTGGGAAGAGATAGTGGAATGGAATTCATTGTGGGTGGTTTGGGTAGGTGGGGTAAAGGGTCGGGCTTCGGCAGACAGCGTCGAGGTACAGGATTGTATAGGGCAGATGGAAACAGGATTAAAAGATAAGGAGGAGTGAGATGGGTAGTGTTGGAGAGACTTGGAAGAAGAGGTCTGCATGGGCGGCTTGGAAGAGCTGATTGAGTCCCCAGCTTCAGCTCCGGTGGTAGCCGTCCGAGGCAGAGAAGATGGGCGCGAAGCCGGCTTGGATAAACCGAGCGAGTCCACTGCCACGGCTCCGGTGGAGGTCGGCTTGCGTAGAGGTGCATATAGAAAAGGATTCGCACTGACAGTAGGGCCGTAACCGTTCGTGGTTGGGCTATCAGGCGAGGAAGTGGAGGAAGAGGAAAGAGATTTGCTGTTCGACGAGTCGGACGAGTCGGAAGAGTCCCCACTTTCCGACCCAGGTCCGGCCGAAGACAGGCGAGGAAGAAACAGCACATCTAGATCAGGCAAGCTGTCAGCATCAGCTGGGCTGAGCGAAGTCTTGCCTGAATGGGATAGAACAGTACGGAAAAGTTCTGGTATAAAGTCAGGTGGGGGGGGCAAAGTGGAAGTGCTTTCCAGGTCTTGGCGCCAGAAGACTTGAGAGCGGATGACAGAGGAAGAGGAAGGAAGGGATGACCCCTCGACCGATGCGCCTGCAGTCGAGGGCCGGCGCCTTTCATGCCTAACAACAGAGGCGTAGGAAGGCCCAGGCTTGGTCATCATAGGGGGCCTTGTTTGGCTCTCCGACGGCGTCGGGTCATTGCTCGGCCAGGGAAGGCAGGTTGGCAATTGAAGGCCCTTGGGGCAGGATCGCCAGTGCTCTAAGGCCCCATCCAGCTTGTAAGCTCGAGGGAGAACACGGCAGCACCTGCTACAGGTGATCAGGAACTCGGCGCGCGAACCATGGAATGCTCGCATATGGTCCTGATACGCCTGCACATCTCGGTAAGGTCGAGATGCCCTCCTGCAAGTGGAGAAAGGACAGAGAAGGGGGAATAGATTGGGGAGGGTGAGGCGAATAGGGCAGACGGACTGCAGTCTATTCGACCTCAGATATAGTGGAGCTGACTCGTGGCATGCGACAGGTAAGCCACTGTGTGGTGTGGGATCACGGATCGGACACTCGTCGCCACGACGAAGCAACGAGTTCGTGAAAGCAATAGAGTCTACCGGTGAGGCTTCACCATCTGGGTTGAGTGGGACTGAGTGCCCACTCACAGGAACCTGCTTCCTCGTCGGCCAGCCTAAACTAGTGGACTCAGCAGACGGGGAGGTAAAATCAACACCGGCCAGGTTATCTTGAAAAGTCTTTGAACCTGTGCGACTTAAATGGCGTGACATATTCAGTAGAAAATGTATAAATATAATATATAAAAAGTTGGTTAAGTTTAAGATGTTTCGGAATTTACAGCGACAGCTCAAAGTTTAGAAATTGAAAGTAACGGATTACAAAAACAAAGAACTACTGGCGGATTACAAGAGGGTTGAATCAGAGGTTACTACTTAAAATTTGATAATTATTTTTTTTTTTACATAGACTCAACGTTACTAAATGCAATTAGAATTAGGCTTTGAATATCAGTTAATTACGGTACTGCAAATAAGTTTGATGAGCTAGGAGGTTAAAAAATGCTTTGAGAACAATTGACTAAAAAGTCAATTGTGACGTCACTACTGAAAACTTAAACCAACAAATAGGGTGACCCTTTGATTTGAAGTACGATTAGTTAGGATCGATATAAATAATTGTTCAAAAGACTTTAAAGATAAAGAGAGGATTATTGTTCAAATTATACGGTATAGAATATTAACAAGATAAGGTTATGATTCAAGTGAACACTTCAAGGAGAAAGGAAGTTATGGAAGATGCGTGTTTCAGATGCAAGAAAAGGAAGATTTGGCAGACAACTGGCAACACTAGATTACCAATGCAGGAGTTTGAATGCCGAGATTTCGAAAATTAACTGAACAAGGGTGTTTAAATTGGGTAAAAAAAGGATTTTCGGATGGATTTATTATTGCAATAGAGGCACAAGTCTACGAATTAATTAATTTAAGTAGCAAGATACTAACTGATTAGAATTAAGGTTAAAAATGAAACAACAAAGTGAAATGGAAAAATAGGCTAGGAATTAATTTAAAACTCGATAAAGCTAAATTTAGGTTAAATAATGAACATATAGCAATTACTGTAGTATACAATTAACACGACATCAATAATTACAGTTTTATATGATTCCTTTCTTGTGAAATGCTTTTCCTTTTCTTCTTAAACCTTGTTCTTCGGGGGAAAAGATAGGGATACCAAGCCCGGGCTGGAATTGCAGATCCCATGGTTTGATTGGGGTGGAAATAGTTAACTAGGATGGGGGTGGGGATAAAAAAAAGGGGGGGTTTTCAGAACAACTCACTTTTTCTTTAAATTCTTTCTTTTCTTGACTGAGATTTGGAACTAAGCATCCGCACGACAGAACGGTGATCTGAATCTAACTTTAAGCTTTCTTTGTAGCCTTTTCTTTATTTATTTCAGCACTTTCGCAATAAATCACCTGGCTCACTTACTAATCTCTTCACTTTTTCTTTAAATTCTTTCTTTAGTCTCCTAGGCAAGTGTCATTGCACATTACGAGCTCATCAGTTTTTAGACTTTATACAGTAGATCGATTATGATGATGAACTGCAATAAATTGCCGGCTGTTTAATTCTAGAGTTGCGAGAGTTCGATCATGTTCAACATTTTCTTGCCAAGATCCCACCTTATAAGCATGTCTTGTGGTTCTATTTGTGGTACGTTTATAGTCCAATTTTCCCAAGCCGTTTCGAGCTCTGTTATGACGTGAGCATATTCTAATATGCTGTTATTGATTTTGTATGAATATTCACCCCATTTGATGTGTTGTTGATATTGGAGATGAATTATTGGTAATGTGCAGTGGTCTGATGATGTGAAATATTCATGTTTAATGTTATGATAATTTTCAAGTGTATGTTCATTTATGTATATTCTATCTATCCTGGTCTTACTGTTGTGGTTTTGGCGCGTGAACAATCTTTTGTATGGATGTTCTTGTCTGAATATGTCTATCAGTTGGTTATGACGTATTAATGTTCTAAGTGCTGTTTTATCCGGTGTAGTGAAGAAAAATTGCGGCTTAGCAGTGTCCAACGGATCAAGTATCACGTTAAAATCACCAAGTAAGACCACATTTTCATGTTCATATTCCAGCATAGCCTCGGAGAGCAGTTCAAAACATGACTTTCTCTCTCCGCTGCTCTGCGGAAGGTATGCATTGAATATGTTTATGTTATTTTTACCACATTTGATGTTGAGGTGATGTATTCGATTTTGTACTATGGTGTGATGTGTGATTTCGGACCTATCGTGTATGTCCTTCTTTACGATGAACGTTGTCCCTGCATAGAAGGGGGTTCTATCAGGTTCTATGTTGGTGTATGTTGTGTAATTGTTATGTTGTGCCCACGTCTCAAGTTGATCGGTGGGGATTCTGTGTGTTTCTTGTATTGCCAGTACAGAGAGTCTGTGAGATGTAAAGAAGTTTTTGACATCTCGCAATTTCTTGGATATTCCGTTGATGTTCATTGAGCCAACCTTGAGGTTGCCCAGTCCGGCGTCCGAATCGTCACTCTCCGTATCTGCGAACATGATTATAGATAGAGAAAGCAGCAGGTTAAAGTTTAAGAGGTTGGACTAGACCGTGTAGATGGCTGGGTCGTCGCCGTCTGAGTCCGTGAGCTCACCCACCGAACTGAAAACATTTCGATGGGGAGGAGAGGTCCCGGGCAGTCCAGCCCGCGGAGACTCTCTCGAAGAAACGGACTTCGAATCAGTTGACGAGTTGTCATTGTCAACTGAGACCGACGCATCCTTGGAGCTGGCGTGGGATGCGTCATGATCTCTGGGATTCATCGTCTTCGGAGATTCAGGTTGGGTTACCGATCTCCGCGTGTGTGCGAGTTCTTTTGGAGTCGATGTCTTGGACTCTGTGTTGGACATGGGCTTATCCAATTCAGCATCTGGCGAGAAGATGCTGCGCACGTGGGTTTTGGGTTTGTGTTTCCCTCCTTTGCCCACGGTGGTAAAGCCATCGTCGCTCGTGGGGGGGGGTCTTCCTCTTCCTGTTGTTTGGGGCGGGGGGGGGGGTTCTGCCTCTTCCTCTTCCTCTTCCACTACACATTTTCCGGAACTTTTCTCTTGCGTCACATCCAGGCTTGTGAAGGCCTGTTGATTGGCAAACATGGCAGGGGAGATGGTACCTGGCCGGTGACGAATCCCGGGAGCGTTTTGAGTATACTTTGTCGCTCCTGTCCCGGGAGTGTTTTGTTCTTCTTTTAGGCGTCCGGTTTCTGGTCGGCTTGGACGCCCGGTCACGGGGTGGATCAGTTTTGGACGCCCCGTCTCGATGTGGATTGGCCTGGGTCTTTTTCTGTTTCGTGGGGCATTTGGAAGCTAAATGGCCCCGGGCTTTGCAAATTTGGCAGAGAGGCAAATGTCCTTCCCCAGGCTTGGTGATGGATATCCATTCACCAAACATCTGCACCTTTTCTGGGATGTTATTCAGTTGAGTGTTCTGCAGGTAGACATGCAGAAACTCGTTGCAGATGGTGGGGTGCTGCTTATGTCTACCTTTGGTCATTTGATAGACTGTTCCCCAGTTTGCTTGGCAAGCAAACTCGTTGATTAAGTCCAGATGCCACTCGTCTGGCACTGGGTATAAAGTAATCACGTCGCATGGTGGCATAGGGCGCCATACTTTGATTACATAATCAGTTTCTTTGTGCTTGTAGGTCACGGGTGACCGATGGTCTAGCGCCAGCTGTTCCATCAGCAAGGATTTTGTTTCGTTCTCAGAAGCTGAGAATGTAACGGTGAAAATGTGCTGCCGCAGGCTCTTGGCACGCACAGCTTTTAGCTCCTTTCCATATTTGGCAAGGAAACCGCCTTCCATAAAGAAACCTATGAAAGTGCTTACATCAAGCCAGGACTGGCTTGATGCTTGCACAACCAAGGTTCTTTCATACTTGAATTCATTGGCCTTAGAATCGCCCATCATGAAGTAAGTATTTAGAGATGTTAATTAAGGTAAGTAAGAAATAAATTCAAACGGACTTACCGTAATTCAAGCTTTAAAGGTTTCAAATTTTCCTTCTGAAGGAAAATTTAGCTAATTCTGACTTGACCACACCCTAAAAGCTGGTCACGTACTGTCTAGACTCGCTGTAGCTAACTGGCTATTCTCACCTGACCTACTTTCTACGTGGCAATCAGTTAATTCCCTTAAGGGGAAAAGGCTGACTCCAAAAAAAATCTAGGGAGGGAAAAAAGGCTAACTACTCGCCTAGATCAGTGGTTCCCAGCAAGGAGGCCACTGATCTAGCTGACTTAGGCTATTTTCTAAACTTTCTAGTTATTTATTTATCTAGCTGACTTTAAAAAAAATCTAAAAAGGCTAGTAAAAGTTAGGCCGGTGTCGCTTTCACTCGCTCGCTCTAGCGAGGAAAGCAAGGCTTGCTTGTTAAACGCTTTTTGGCAGCAATGTCTCCAAGGCCACCAAGTTGCAGATAATCGTTCGCAGTGAATAAGGCTCGTGAGACTTACCTTATTCAAATAGAATTGTTTGATCAAAGAAATTAATATTAAAAGCAAAACTGCCTTAACTAAATTTTTATTCTTTTAATTAAAAATTTGCACCCATAAATGTGGAAAATAAAAAGAACAAAAAGTTTAATGCACTCATATTTTTGACATTAAGCAGTGACATGTGATGTTGTTTAGAGAGAAATATTCTGAGCTCAAAAATAGGGAGGGACCTCACAAATGGAATAGCCTATGGCCTCTCATGGTCTAAATCCGGCCCTGATCCCACCATCTAAATTTTCCATCCTTTTCCATCTTTGTCATCTTCCATCGTAAAATATCGTCAAACTAATAAACTAATGGCGTAACTCATTTTTTCTTGTTTTGAGATAATCGAAAAAAACTGTCTACACGGTTGTTTTTATCATATTTATTGTACAGTTAAACGAAAATAGCATGTTGACACAAGTACAATGAGCATGTATACTTTGATTTGTTTCATTTTGCATCCCATAATGGTCTGGCATGACTTAGGCCATTCTCCGAATGCACCGACATGACTCATGCCATTTGATATTTTGAGTTTATCAATATGAGTTTTTTAACGGTGACATAATAACACTAATAATACGATTAGAATTAACAGGAAAATCCCTAGTAGCAACTCCAATTTAATGATAGGAGTTTATTTCATGCTAGACTGCATATTTCGCCCCAAAACAGTTCAGAGTTGGCAAGACAAGCTGAATAAATTATCAGTGATGAGGCAAATGATCAAAAAAGGAGTGGCACCCTATTGGCATAACATGTTTCATAGATTGGAGATCATTGTATTTCCTCAATTTGATTGGAAGATGGCTTGAAAAAATAGGAATCCATGCAGTGTCACCTAAGTTTGTTTGTGACCGCTGTGGCAGATCTTCCCACGGTGCATCCTCACATAATGGGACCTTGTACAATACCTTTCCACTGCTTTCATGATTCAGGCATCTAAGATCATGAACCGTGGGATCTCCAGCTTTCTTTCCAGGCCTAATACTCAACAAGCATCATCCATCGATTTTCATAAAATCACTGTGTTGCATTCTCTGTACATTGTTGGGATGCGGTCTGATCCTGGCATTCTGGATGATAATTTCGTAATTTCTCGTCGTAAAAATGTCGTTTACCAATTTTCACTCGATAGTACTGTGCGATGTGCATGCTATCGCACTCCATTTGCGTGTGACCAGCCACGAGGTAGCCTACTTCTGAGTAATAGTGATGCCATGCTTCCATGCAAGGGCACTGTAGGCACTAGCGATAATAGAGTTTCTATTTTAATATCCACAGTCCACACCCATCACTCCAAATAACTATCTCCTCCAGACCGGGGCTTCCACAAATTACCCGTTTGAAATGATTAAACTGCAAGAAAGCGAATACTTCACTGCGTAAATCACCTTCTGTTTCATTCCAAATAGAGCAATAAGCATTTTTTGATTCAAGATTGAATAGTGTAAAATTGTGTACCTGCAGCTTGGATTTATAATACATACTGCTTGTCTTAGTTTTGGGACACAGAAGTACAGCCTGTGAATCCATTGTCCGTACGGATTTTACTGTGCTAGCGGACTCTTTGTTTTTCATCTTCTCATCTCAAGCTTCATACTTCAACTTGATATGGTCATCGTATTGTTCCTTGGTAATATTACTGTGTTTGAATGAAACACACACGTCGCACTGATCCTTACGTGGTATGAACAGAGCACCCGGCAGCCCGTTGCAACCAGTTCCCCTGAAGCTGCACGTTTTGATCTTATTGGACCGCAGTGGACATGGAGCTGGCCAAGAGTGTGTGCGTAGCCCTTGCGTAGTTACGACCACCTTAAACAACCACACAAGCGAATGGCCTTTGTCTCAATTTGGACCTGGACCAAACAAAGCCCAATGGCGATGATATCACGGGTAACGGGGGAAGGCTTGGTAGAGTTGGAAGCCTCCAGCTCGGTTTCACACATTGGCGGCGGATCTATGGTGATCGTCTCCCAGTGCCTTTTGCCCACGTCTTTTCCATCATAGACTGGGCCTCCAAAGCCACATACGACATCATCATCCAAAGCCAAATTCAATTTGAAGACAAATCAATGCTCGGACACGAGCTGGAGCTGACGATGAAGACGGAGAAGTTCTCATTATGAAGTAGCCTACTTCATTAAAATAGGCTGTGCTCAATGATCGTATTCCTGATGATTCAGCAAGCTCTTTGTATTGCCGACGAAGTTGGATTATGGTAGTTCCAGGGTACAAGAATTTCTTCTTTTTGTACGTTGTGACCTTTTTACAGTAATGGGAATCTACAGTAGGCAAGTTATTGAGAAATTTCGCCAAAAAGTGATTTTCCTCTGTTCCCACTTTGGCACATTTACCTACATATAAAAGTCAATTCAAACGTTTTGAAATCTATAGGCCTACTCTCCTTCTTCCATCACTGAAACTGAAGAATGATGGCGGAGAACCAGCAACGAGCTTATGAAGTTGCTAAGTGTGATATTAAGCTGAGAATTAATTAAGTATCCAACAATGGCTTTCTACAAAAACCTGCCATGGGTACAAGAAGACTCCGAAAAGCGGTGCATTGAGAAGATCTGACCTGTATCACAGTGTGAGGTGATAAGTCGCACTACCAGAGTGCTAGGAAAATGAAGCTTCTCAAAGGAATAGAAAAAAAACAGATTGATTTAAGTAGGGTAGTTACTTGGAAATGACCAAGATTACGATACATAGAATAGAAAAAAACATGATTGTTTTGTGCTAAATTAATCGTCTAGACTTGTGATGAAGTGGAAGCTCTATTTCTATACAATTTAGATCGTCGTCTTCTGACCATCTGCTCTGTTGGAGGAAAGCTTTATTTCCAGCAAACAATTAAAAATATTTGTAAAATGGCCTAAGTCATGCGTTTGAGTTAGGCCATTTGACATTTTTACGAATATACCACTTTCTCGTTATGTCTTTCATTCCATTCCATCCCATTCCCTGGTCGTCGCATGCCAAGTGGTCCGACGACCCAAATTCAACGACAGCTGCTAATCAAGCTTCTCTGCGAAGCCGACAGCAACATCTTTCTGTCGTGCCTTTTTACCAAAAAAAAAAAATGCTTGAGCTTGTTTGGTTTAATGTATTTGTGTGAGCAGACGTTCTCGATTATGAACTTAAACAAGAACGACATGAGATCATGGCTGAGCGACTTCCACCAACGTGACATTTTTTGCTTGTCTACCATTAGCCTCTAACTTGACCTTGACCTGAATATTGAATCAAGACGTCAGCTTCATCCTTGACACTTACGCAGCTGTGTTTTATAATGTTTCTGAATGTAATAATTTCTGATGGAAAAGCAGATAACTTATACACAATATACAATATACATTATACAGTCTAACTTATCATATCCCATGATATGCAGGCTGCAGCCTATAATACAACGAAATACTTACACTTGCGTATGGCTTTGTTTCTCGGCAGTCAATTATAGCAAGAATTGATAAGAATAGGCACAAGGCTGTGCAATTTGCACTCGCCAGTAGGCTACAGCGAGCAGTTGCGATTCGCCTACCATAACGGTGTAGCTTCCACGCCTTAGACCAGGGGTGGGGAACCTTTTTAGTATTGCGGGCCACATAAAATGAGAAATAACACAGGCGGGCCACTAAAAATTTCGAAATTTTATTTACAGATAAAAAATGCAGCGAAGTAGACAATGATTTATTTCACTTTCACAGCTAGTGGGATGGCTGAAAGTTTTTATTTTTGGTGAGTCGTGTGATGTCTGCGGACACGGAAGATGTTGCAACTTTTAACTGCATCACGTTTTTATCAGTCAGTCTGGAGCGAAGTCGAATTTTTGTTAGATTCAATTTGGAAAAAAAAATTGCTCACGACAGTAGGTGCTTCCAAACAGAGACACATATTTCAAAGCATGTTTCCGCATGACTGAAAAATCATCAGCATTTAGGCTATGTAGCGTTGATAAAAGTTGAGCAGTGGAATGTTTTGGTAAACTTACATCGCTTTCAACGTACCGTCACTCTGGAGCTCTACTATTTCATGTTGGAAGTTACTAGGAATATCAGTTGCAACCACATTACAAGGAGAGGCAAAAATATCTAACTTCATTTCTTTACTCTTTATGTCCAACAATCTTGCTTTAAGTCTCTTTTGTTGACTCTGGTGACATATCACACTCTTCCAATCTGCCTTGAGCCAGCATGGAAGCAGTACGGCTCATAAAATCACATGGAACCCTGTCAAGTAACCCATGTTGATGCGTAATCTGCTGCAAGCGGAGATAGCGAATAATTATTAAGTCTCTTTTGAGCTGTTGTTCCAATATACTTTGGGTAAAGAAATTTTGACGCGGGCCACATGGAAAAGTCACGCGGGCCGCATTCGGCCCGCGGGCCGCAGGTTCCCCACCCCTGTCTTAGACCATCCAATCAACAACATGTTTCTGGGCAGCCGATCGTAAATGGCTTTGTTTTGTTTGTGACCTGTCTTAGATCAAATAAATGCAGTTCACCATTGCGTAACATGGTCTCATGCAAAATTTTTCAACACCCCATAAAATTTTTCTGTGTCCGCCACTGACTCAAACAAGCAGTTAGTTTTGACAAAGCATTAATAGCCTGCAATAGATACTGCAGCAAAATAAGTCATCAAAGCAGTACAAGGAGTCAAAGATTAATTGCCTACTTCAAATTATAAGTAACTTGCACACACAGTAACGTTGACAGGGGAGTCCAAGGGGTACTTTTGTAATCGAACCCAATGATTTTATTGGTACCGGGCCCAAATTGTCTTTTCAACGGCCCAAATTTTTTCCACATCAAAATTACAGCCTATAAAAATTTCAAGACGGTATCCTTTCTTGCTTTTGAAGTTGCAAAGTTGTGAATAATATTCTCAAATATTTGACCTTCTTTTCATGAGTAACTTTCTTATCAATGGTTGGCCGAATTGTCGTAGGCCTGAAGCTTCAGCTTGTTCAGCTTTATGGATAGTCCGGCACTGGCCACATACGCCTGTAGCTGGAAAACGTCAATTGGAAGGACTGCCTTGAAGCCAGAATGTTTTACTTCAAGGTTATTCCAAGAAACGTTGATTCAATGTTGATTTAAAGCTTGCTTGACGTTAGATGAAACAATTGAAGGAGCTTGTTACATAACATCACATCAAACGTAACAATGGCGAATATTAGAACGAAGGTATCAATTTTCTCTTCAAAGAAACAAACATTGCCTGGCAAGTAATCTTTGACCAGGCTATAAATAATTGCGTTATGGAAACATTTGTCCATTTGTGAACTGGTCAGGCCGTTGGCGGGTTCCAATCGTGTTGCAAACTAACAGCAATAGTTTGGTTCCTGGTCTAGCCATGTCGCAATGACTATTTGAAGTGGCCAAGAAATTATGCTTTTTATTCTATAATGATGCATTTGAACAAAACTTGGCTTTGAGAAAATGTAAGCATAGTTTTGCCCACAACGACAATTTTGTTAGGTTGAGGGATGGTTCGTTTTGCTACAGTAGTATCAAAGGTGGCTACTTTTATTTGAAGCAAAGATGGCTAATCTTAGATGAAAAGTGTGTTTCATTAGTTCACAGTCTATTGCTTGCTAGGTTAGATAAAGAGCATTTATACAAATTCTCAGCGACCACGAGGGATCTTGAGATGTGATTCATAAACAACGTGGTATTTAAACCAGCTGGTCGACGTGAAAGAGATGGTGATAGTCGTGAAACCTTAGTGCTGCATTGCAAAAATAATTGAACTGAGAAAGTTTCTTTGGGTCTTTAACCTGCCAGTTTCGCATGCTTGTAGAGGCTTCGCCTTTAAACCACTGGCGTAGGTGCGGCCGCAGAGAGCGCTTGATATAAAAAACCTAACGGACTAACGATCTAAGTTTTACTTTGTTGCAAAGCAGCTTCAAGAGTATGACAAAATGTTTCTCTTCAGAATCCTGTGATTGAAAATTACTTAACCAAGCAAAAATAATCGTGAACTTAATTTTTTAATAAACTGAAAGGAATTTGGAGCCAGAATGTCTGGGCACGGGGGAGTTGTCACCGCCTTCCTCCTTTTTCTTGTCTCTGGTCTCGTGACGTCAGGTAAGAGCAGCGGTTCACTGCGCAATGAACTTTATAAAATTGATCAAGTCATTTTAATTTTGCCGCATGTGAACAGTATGCATTACAATTGATGTGGCATATTTTCAATTGCTTTAAATATCGGACCTGACATTTTATTTTTCTCAAGCAGGTATTATATAGTATCTATGAAAAGGTTTTATAAATACGTGTGACAACCAGATTGATCCTCTTTTCACTCGCCGCCCTCTGCGCTTCCATCTCGTTCAGTTTTTATGCAACGTTTGCGATATGAACGCATTGTTCCTTCACTTTATTGAGCTACTAAATACTTGTCGTCTAGTGATAGGAAACACATTCTAAGATTATTTATTTCTGTAATAACTTTGCGGTTGTACTTAATGTACGCTGCTTTGTAATTAAAAGTCAACGGTCCCACACGATTTCATATTTTTATAGCATTGTCCAGTAACCTACTTCAATTTTATGATCTTTGTCGCCATAAAAGTCGTAACCAGCCTGTCAATCACCTGGGAAATGAAAGCTCAACCGCTCAACATGAGATGTGCAGCTGAATTGCGCTGCATCCACAAAAGGTTTGCTGTCGACAACAGCGCGATAGCCAGTGGCGCAATTTTCATACCAGCATTATATTTTATTCGCGATGCAAAAGCGCAGCTTTATAATGTTATACACAAGAAGACACTGAAACTAGTGATATAACACAGATACCAAGCGGTGAGATTCACAGTGCAACCAGGTGGCATGCAACCTTTTAGGATTGAGGTTCCTAAACATTTTATGGTGACGAATCCTTTTCATATAATAAGATGCGGATTCATGAACTAAGAGCGAACCTGAGTGACGGTTTTGTGAAGTTGTGCCTTGCCATGTTTAGTGCCTAAATTTAAACACGTTCACTATAATCAATGCACTCTTGCAGTTCAGTTAAACTTTTCATGGATTTCTAAACCCAAAGGGGTTGGTAGACCCCAGATTGGGAACCGCTGATCTAGGAAACTGCAAATTCTCTTGCGCTTGTTTATATTTCCGTGCTAGATTAGATTCACTTGGCTGACCTTGAAATAAGTGCCCGGGCGTGATGCTGCTACTGAGCAGTTGAACTAAGTTTAAGGCGTTGAAGAGCTAAGTCCAGTACTTGATGCTGCTGTTTTGGGGGATATTGAAATGTTTATATTGTCTACATTTATGTTTTCTTTATCCAATACGATGAAGCAAAATAGCATTCGATGATAAGTCTCGATAGAAACCGAATAATACTCAACTGAAGTACCCCACTGCAAACATCGATTGTTGCCAATGATGGTAAGAATTAGAATGACAAATATGCCGGTGAGATTGTTCTCTTGCTGCAGTGAAGAAGTAAACACTACAGCATACAGAACGAAGAAATAATTGTAACATGGCAACTTCCTTTATGCCGTGATCACAAAACAGCTTAGCCCCAGACCGCGGGACAAAGACGGCAATTATAGAAGAGAGCGTTGTATGACTATGGGTTAACTCAAAATAATTTCCTTTGCATCAAAGCATTTTGTCTATTTGTAACAAGCTTGAAACAGCTTTTATTTTTGTCTTTGGCTGATCAAACTTGAATTCGATTGACCAGCTCTTGGTAGCTGGTGGTTTACAGTTTGAAGCTGTGGCTGCCATTTACGGTTGTCAGCCAGAATTAACGCTACACCAACGAGCAGTACGTTTGCATGACATCGCTGCATGTTAAAAAGGCGTTATCTTCCCTATTCAGTCACTTCAAACACAAATCTAACCACCAAGCGCTAGTTACCCGAGTGCGTCGTTTAGTCGAGCTCCCATTCAAAGTGAACAATAACGATTGCTTACCTCATAATAATTTAGTTTCAAAATAGATAGCAAAAAAGTTTTGAAAATATAGGCTAAACAGTTGTTGCTAGTACTGCTAGTAGCAACATAATATGAAAGTAAATACAGAACTTTTGGTAGAATACAAAAAATGCGCAAATAGCGATCAAAACAATGCGAGATTTGTCAAAAGTTTTTGGGAGGTTCTTTCATAAAAATTTAATTCACTTAGAAGGAAGTGCCATACCACAACGAACCTAGATCGGGTTGTGCCTGCTGCAATGATGCCACTCTCGAGATGGGAAAGGGCTGGTGCATCTTTTGTTTGTTGCAAAGCAAGTTTGTCGTTGATACAAACCTTTGTCAAACAAGTTATAGAAAGATGGGCTTGTTGTTGGGAATAAAACATACAATCATCATTATGACAAGACTATTTCAGAGGACAAGCTTTGTTACGAAACAATGCATTATGTACAAGAAAGTTTAAAATCAGTGCTTTCAAGAAAGACAATGCCTTTCTGTGTTGACAACACAGCGATGTGGTGATGACAGTGATGTAATATTACACCATCCATTGTGACAAGACAATGCACAACACATATTTATTTTTTTATCTCCACAGCAAACAGTTGAAATTGTGGCTTATTTTGTTTCATCGCTAAAGTAACAAAAATATACAAAAATCGCAATAAAAGGTGCCGCGTGTTTCACAACTAAACTATGTTTGTAAATGGACAACACAGGTGTGACAAAGCAATTTGTCATTATTTGTTGTACAAATTTTAGTTTCGGTTTTCATTGGCCATCTTTCCCGCTATCGCACAGTGCTGTGTAGCCTACATCGTTAGATTTGCTATATCTTGCTGCTGCGGCTACAAGGATGGTCTTTTTGTGTCTACAATTATAAGAACTTCGAAAAGTGGTCAATCTTCGTCTTCAAAACAACATTGAACAATTTCTAGCAAACATGCATCAAAATAGCGATATATTAAACTAAAACACGCAATGCTCATTTATGTCTTTTTCCATAGCGCACCCAATCGAGGTACACAACCTTATGAACAAAGAAGTTTTTGAGATATCATTATTACGAATTTCAACAACCTACTTCAAAAATTTCTATCCGAGCCATTACTGAACACAACTCATTGCTCCGTTAATTTTTCCTAACAAAAAGCGGTCGCTTTGTGACGACACAATCTACTTTGCTTTACGCATAATTTAGCTTCTTCAGTGTCGAATTTGAAATATTGCTCATTTCATTATTTTGAATATTCCAAATCTAAACGTAATTCCCTTGTCTAACTTCACCCTTGTCGAAGTTTGACAAATAAAACTTTTCTGTTTTTGTGAACCAACCCAGCAAAGTGTTTTCTTTAAGCGGTTGACTGTCTCGTATCATTTGTATAAGCCTTTACTCAACGCAACAGACAGTTTACCAGCCTCATTTTTTAATCATAAATCGATGTCAAGAGCAAGACGATTTGCTCTTGGCATGATTAAACTGAGGATGCTGTGATAGCGATCGATTTATGATTAATGAGGCTGGTAAACTGTTTGTTGCGTTAAGTAACAAGGCAACTTGTCAGTTTGTTCGAGTGTTGTTATGGATTTCAGTGAGGGTGATGGTACATTTGGAAATGAGTTAGTTTGCTACATCGTGTGATTAATTATTGGAATGATTTATGATTCCCAGTTGAAAGTAGATGTTTTGCAGATGAAGCATTCGTGAGTTACATCACTCCACAGTACGGGAGCAGGAACGGAGCCACGCAGCTGAGAGTGTTCGGCACGAGTAAGTTTCTTCTTCATAACATCAGCTAAGCAAATCTCATGGAGCATGTTCCTAGCTATTTTAATTGCCTTTTTCTCCTAGCAGTTTTAATTCAAAATAATTTAACAAAATTAACTGCGTAGTCTTACATTAATGTACAGTATAAGGAAAACGTTTCGCTTTTATCATCACATTGAGTGATGGAGTTAAGAAGTTGTATGAAACATCACTGGACAATGAACGACGCTTGAGTGCATGCAAGTTTGTGTTATGTTATGGAGGCCATTGACAGTGGGTTACTAAATACAATTTTGTAATGCAACTTAATTTTATTAATGATAACACAACCGATGAAACAACTCAGTATGATACAAACGATCCAGCTAACGAACGTCAAGGAATTGTTCATCGTTTCAACAGGTTTCGATACCAACTTGAACTTGGGTATTGACGTCAAAACAAAAGAAGTGTTTCTGGTGTCTTCTCTCAACCAATACGTCTGCGACGTACATGAGGCAGAAAGCGACGAGCGACAGACCGTTTGCTACTCCGGGTAAATCGCCTTGCATTATAATGTAACATGCCAACAACAGAGTTTTATTTTCAGAGTAAATGACAATATTATTGATATGATCAACACAAACTCAAACACGGTTTTGAACAGTGAACTCCAACATACCGAGATAACGGGTTACGACGTACGTGTAACATGTAGGCTACCATGTTTCTAAAGAACAAATTTAAATTATGAGAACATTTGGCAGAAACCTATGAGTGCTGCAATTTGCTTGCTGTATCTGGTACTTCATTTCTCACTTGCAATGTTGTTTTTCTCAGAAAAATGGATTTAGGAACTTACTATGCCCGTATGAAGATCAATGGAGTTTGGTTGGAGGAAAGTCAATACAACGGAGGAAAAATGGCCAACCAGTTCAAGTTCCATGTGAGCAGTTTCACATCTTCCTTGATGACCCTGCCCCATGTTTTGTATCTAAACATTTTAGCTGCACCCTAGAAATAACAAATTAAAGAAATTTCAATCGTAAATCAATGAGCAGCAATTGGTAACAAACTCGTCGATGAGCAGTCGCCAGCCTTAGTGGCGCATGGCTTACAGTTTAGTCCGGTTCAGTTTATTATTTTGTTGGCGATAAACAAACAAGAAGCTCATACAATCTGAGTGTCTATCAGCACAACAGGATAGCAACGAAAGACCTGTAGGGTCATCTATGTCAGCTGCCTCCCTAGCCTGTTGCAGGTTACACAATAATAATAAAAATATAGCAAAAAAAAACAAAAAAAAAACAAATAACCACACTAAAAAAAACGGAAATACGAACACCATAGAAAAAACGAAAAATTATCAACATTAAAGCAAACATGAATTAATTACCATATTGACCAAGAAGAAAACACTTGTGCTTGGCTATAAAGACATTATTATATGTATTATATTTGAGCTCATTAGAAATGTCACTCCATAACTTCACACCGGTAAAACATAACACATTTTTTGTAATGGCAAGTGTTGTAACAGTGGATAGTATTTAAATTGGTGAAGTGTAAGCATCATACAGGTTTGGCAACATATCATGCACAACTTTAAACATACATTTTTCATATTCAAGTTTAATTAATTCTTCAATCTTTAAAACTTTAAAAGCACGGTAAAGATCCTTGTATAGAGTCACAGATCCTCATGGTTTTGATGCAAGAAGTTTAAGTGATCCATTTTCTCTGGTAGTGCATCATTATCATGCGCCATCTTCAAACCGAAGGCTGGCTGTAAGTTGTTTCCACAATTCAGGTCTTCTATATTCTTAATGTCTTTGATGCTTTGACTAGTCCACCTATTGTTGTAGGTAGGCCCACACAGCCTTCCCGAGTTTTCTTCCCCAGCATCTCTTTTCTTTCACCATTTCTTCAACAGTCAATGATGTAGATGGCTACCGACCCTCTCGAAATATGACCCGCAAATTCTATTTTTTTGTTTTGCTAAATTATCCTCCATATGTCCTGCACTCCCATTCTATTTATACGTGTTGTGACTTCTGCTTGTGCTTTTGTATGATATTTGTAATTCTATTTTGTTGCACCAAAATGAAAAATCATTTATTTTATGTGATTATTGATTGTAGGCTATCGTTGCATCAAACGCCTCCATGCTCGTCTCTACACGGAGTCTGTTCACAATAGAGTTAATTCTAAATATTCAAAACAGAAGTTGTTTTAAACTGCATAGTTGTGAACAGTCAGCAACAATATTCAACAACCCAACTCGTTTTCAATATAGATGGAAGTACTCGCATATAAAAATTTTACTTTAGTAATAAAATAAATGAAAGCATCATTGCGAAGAATAGTTTTATCGTAATTATTAGATAGATTTCACTTTTTAGTCTTCTTAGGATTCTCATATTCATTCGATAACGTGTTGATGGCGGATTTGTTTTCGTCTTGAAGGTTGTCAACTGGCGAACACCCTTGCTGTCATCTTTGAACTGGTACACCAACGAACCCCAAAAACTCTTGAGCATCTCGGGCCGTCTGTTCACTAGCCTCGTCTCCTCAAACCAGGCCACATCAACCAACGGTGCCACCGCAGCCATCACCAGGGTGTGGCTCACTTCAGGAACGTGTTTGCTTTATGACGAAAACAATGAAGAGTAAGTTACCAACAAACTTAAGACTCTAGCAAACGGAATACTCGAAGATGGAATGCTCATTTCTTAGATGAACACTTCATTTATGAAATAAAATTGTTCAATTTTATTGGAAACGTTTGAAAGAGCATAAGCTGATGCAACAGCAGCGGTATTTTTATAACTTAATTAGGAACTTTTGATTTCATTTCGAGAAAGATTTGATAAATGTAATACACGAAATAAAAAGATTTTATGTTGAACATGGTGTGGACAACTAAATGGGCCTTTTAACAAAGGTATTATGAAAACACCAATGAAGTTGTTTAACACTAGATGACTAGAACTACTGGAAAATTGTTATACATTAGAAAAACCGCACCGGTCAATTGACTCGTGGATAAGGATAGCGCTATTTTCAAATGTTCCTAAAACAAATTATCCCGTTTGTAATTGGTGACAAAACTAATGCTAAAGCTGACATCAAATGGGTTTGGTTGTTCGATATAGTAGTATCAGAAAAAAGTTAACAAAAATCTAAACTCCAAAACTACTGAAATATCTATATAGCCTACCTAGATCCTAGAACGACAACATTTTAGAATGCAGATAAGGATAACGGGTTTCAACATGAAAATAAAGTTTGACTATTCGATATCTACATGAATAATTGTATCCAGCATTTCCACTTACCGGCCAATTGACCGGTATGGTGATTTTAGAGTAAAAAACTATTTCATCTGAAAAAAATTAAAAAGGAAGCTATAGTTCCTTTATTTTTTTCGTAGGCATCTAGGATTCGTAGGATTCTTGTTCATCGTTTGAGATGTTGCCGCCAAAGGTCCGTCTTTTTATTACCCAATGTTAATAATTGTTGCCTGGATGCCACTAACGTGGGTTAAAGTTGACATTGTAGCCTATAAGTTCCGCTTGTAATTTTGGAGATTTCAACATAGATTAACCACTTTTTTCATCACATGAAAAGCTTTCTTGCTCTCTGCTTCAAATGAAAATTTGCTTCACAAAAATTTGTCATAAATTGTAAAATCAAATGACTAGTGTATCAAATGCACTCACCAACTGTTGCAACCTTTGCTTACAACTACATGCTTTGTAAAACTTATTTATGTGTTAAGATATGGGATCACCCTCGCAGACGAAGGAGAGTCAAACTGGGGGTCCGTCCAGTGCAAGGTACACAGCTCGTACGTGGGCAATCAGAACGTCTCGTTTATCGTGGACAGCGACTTCGGCCGCTCCGATCCTTACGTCTCTGTCAAGAGGGTCAGCGCCGACAACAGGATCTACATGGTGCAAACCTACGCAGGTCAGCGGCGATATGAATGATTGCAACCATTAGGAAGCAATCGGCTATCTTGTTGTTTTGTGTAATTATGTTTTGCCTCTTGTTACACCGAAGAATGGGATCACATGCTACACTGGGACATGGCGAAGTACAAAACAACTGAAACGTAGCCTAAGCTTAAAGAGAATGAAAATTGTGCCAGAAAGCTTCTGGCCGCCACGGGCGGCAAACTGCAGCTTGAGAGCCGCACTACACTCGTTGCCTGTGTAGAGATTCGATTTGGCCTCTGTCCATTGTAGTTATCTACTGTGTCTTGTATTTAGTTAAACTCATAATTAGATGCAGTTGAGTCAGAGAACAACATACAATGTCTGTATATCAAACACATCAGGTGATACTGCAGCGGCTAAAATCAAGAAAGCCATTTGTACGCGCTGCACAAGACCTTCTGGCAGCCTCTGGTGGAAGCCCTAGCAAACAGTGGTACCACGAGGCGTGGTGTTAACAATGGTCAAGCAGCACATCCCCACTTCACCAAGTATTCAGATCCAGCCCAAGAACCAGCTGGGCCATGGCCTCTCTAGACTTGCCTCATCAAGGCGTAACCGTTTGCTCACTGGTATTGGACGCTATGGTGCAAACATGTTGCGTTGGGGCTTGGCAGAGAGTGCTGCTTGTGAGTGTGGTGAAATGCAGTCGGCAGCCCACATTATCAAGGATTGCCGGCTATACAGACGTCCTCATGGTATGGAAGGCCTGGTTTCTGTCGATGACGACACCAGGCAGTGGTTAACCAAAGGATGCCCTGACATATAGCGACAACACGAGAAAGAGAGAGAGAGAGAGATAATACTTAAAGCATACAAACGTAGAAAGTGATCGATACTCCCCACAACATGTAAAACATAACATTTGATGTAACAATGTGTTATTATATTCAAGACGTTACACGAACAATCAGATACAAATTGTTGGTTTTTTATTTATGTTTTTATTTGTGGACAATACCAATTTAAAGTATACCTGAAACATGTATCCACAAATTACATGATATTGAATAAAAACGAGCAAAAGTGTTCATGCAACTTTTTCAAATTCAAAATTCTTATACACGGCTTGTTTTTGGTTGTAAATCTGTGGTTCAATAAAAGCAATGAGCTCAACTTGCGCATTTGCTCATGAAACCTACCGCAAACTGCCACCTTGCGGAGACTGCGTAGATTCTTTACAATGATTCATTGTCATCTTTAACTTTGTCAATTATGGCGCAACAGTTGTGACTGATGTGAGTCCAAAGATGGGGAGCATAGTGGGAGGCACCATGCTGACGATATCCGGACGACATTTCGACGATTTATCTGACGAAAAGGCAAAGGTGAGAAACTAATTGTTCAGAAGTAACTTAGAGTAGATGCGTGAAATGTCAGACCTTGGAGTGCTCATAAATCGAAAGATTCTTCGTTAGTTGTAATCTTTTGATGGTAAAAAAAAGCCAATCAAACATGTTCCAAGGAAATGTTTCAAAATGAGATTTGTTTTTTCGATTCAATATCAGACGAGATTTTCAATTTGATGTGTTTGATGTGCGCGTCTTTCAAAGGAAACATTCATCATCGGTGTTATTGAGGTTATGCCATTGCTCTTGTAAACGGAAGAATTTTCCTCAGTTGTTTACTGATTGGAAGAAAACTATTGTGTGCAAGTCAATTGCCACATTGTATTTATTACATCTAAGGTGTTTGTTGGCGGTGAGGAATGCACAGTGCAGAGTGTCACTGATACTGAGATCAAGTGCATCACTCCTATCCAGCCCTCCGTAAAGTCCATCTACAGCGGCGGGAGAGGATTAAAAATCGATGTTTTTCCTGGAATCACTGATTTATCTGCAACCTTAAATGAAAACAATGTAATAGGTAGGTGACCTACAAAACACCAGCATCAAGCAAAATTGTTTCACATTTTTTCTATTTTGCGACTCAACTTATATTTTCAAATTTAGCTTCTAGTTTTTTTTCTTTAGGCTAATGCTGCTGTTTGCAAAGTTAAAATTTCAGAATCCTTGGCTTTACGCCGCTCAGTGTGAGATTAAAAGGTTGTGCGCACAAGTGGGAAACATGTGTGCTGTACGGATTCCTCATGTTACCAATTTAAATGTATTTGCAAAGAAGATTTGATACTCTTTAAAGCGTTAAAAGACGCAATTGTTTCTTTAGCTCCCTCTAAATTCATCGATTATGCGCATCCAACCGAGTTCGAAGAAAGCAGCGACTTCTTCTCGCGTTCTGAAGGATTCTTCATTCCTTCAGTGACCGCTAAGCATTACTTCATTCTACAAGCTGACGACAAAATGGAGTTTTTCTTTAATCCCGATGGAGCAGACAAGGACGAAGCTGTGAGACCTACTTCGTTGTTTGTTTCGCTTTTCAAGTTTTTCCAAATAGTTTTAGTCAAAAGCTTTTGTTGACCTTTTTTTGGAAGTTAACTGCTCAAAGGGGGGAGGGGAGGCGTTTTTGGATTAAATTCAATCAGCTGTTACGTGTTTTCCGCTGGTGCTATTTCAACAGAAGTTGCATTGGTGTGAAAAAAATCATTTGTCCACAAGTTTGAAAAGTCATTACAGTATTCTAAAATTTTATATGTTAAACTTGATATTTAAATTTTTGCAAAGGTACCCAAAAACGACAATTTTGCTTTATCTTGCCGCCGTTTAATTACCATGCTAATCTGATTTCATGCAAAGTTCTGAATAACAAAGAGCTCGATCAACCGCAGGAAGTGTGTGTGCGGTGTGCCGACTCATTGCATTGATAAAGATTTACGACTTACGAGCAAATCTTATTGTAGGCTAGGCCTACTCATTAATTCTAAAATAGTTACAATCAGAGTAATATTGTTACCCGAATTTGAAAAAAAATGCGTTTGTTGTTTTATATATTTGTCCTAAACTACTGCTTTCCGAAACGCATGGCCAGCTTCTACTTTTATGGAACCGAACTTCTCATAAGTAACACCTTAGCCTACTTGAATAGCTGTTTACATCTTCGTTTGTGTATTTTAGGTCTACAATTGAGCTTGTAGTATGAATATTTTTATTAGAGAGAAAACAATTGAACAAGCTGTTGAAATTATCTGAAATTTCTAAGTTCAAATTAGGTGCTTTTGAAATTGTGGATTTGTGTCAAGTCGCATCACAAATATCATGCAGACCACGTCATAAGTCATTTGGCTGACGGGTGTTTATAAACATGACTCATGTATTACATCAACTAAAAATACAGCATTTACATCAACAAAGCTAAGTTCGAAGCTCACTTTTTATTGAAGATTGTGTCAATTAATTTGAAAATACATTTTTAGCCAGCGTCGAAACAATGCAACAGCGAATTGAGGAACATGCGTAAATAAAAGAAATGTGAAATAAACCCACAGTCAACAAATCTACATTAATTTAACGTTTACAAATGTTGAATCAATGTAAAAAGACTGAATTGCTGACTGGGTCATTATTGTTTGAAACACAAACATACGCGTAAAGGCGACAAAGCGATACATCAGCAAGGCAGCGATTATGTTTCTGGCCAAAAAACTAACTTTTGACTTCAAAGATAAAAATGATTATAACGAAGCTTCAAAGTTTGTCGTAAAAAATATTGCAGAGATACATTAAACATAATCATTTTGTGCTAGATTGTGAGAAGACTTCCTAGATTCTTTCCAAACATTTGCATGATTGCAAATTATTTTCTATAACTTTTTATTGCCAAAAAATGGCTTCTTTGTTGAAACAACGTGGCTACAATTCTATAAAAAATTCTTAGGCCTACTACATTGAAGTAATGAAATGTTGTTTGTGATTTTTTCTGATGATGTTTTACAATATCCGAAAAGTAAAAAATATTAATGATGAATTATTTTACAAAACCGTGGTTCGTAAACGCTTCACAAAAAATTGTTGGGGGAAAATTTACCATTAGACGTAAAACGTTTGAAAAGAAAATTGTCGGTTTACGTATTTATAATGTTTATTGCACTGCTATCAAATTATAAACTGCCTGTATTGTCTACTTTTGTGGTTGCCGGCCAGCTTAGAGCAGCATGCAAACTACGCGTTTATGGTATTTGCATCGTGTTATGATTCCTGCAAATTTCCCACAAGGTCCTTGTTTTTAATGTGATATTTTTGTGCCTTTTCTGTTCTAAACTTGAAGTCACTGTGCAGCACAATCCACATCGCTTTTTACAGACTCAGTCTTCATTGAAAATCTTTTGTGTGGTGCATCATTTCAAGTAGTGTCTTCCCCTGAACTGTTGAGGCATTATCATCTTTATTTTGCGCTCCTTGGAACAACACACAGTGCACGTTGAAGCAAAAATGCAAAACACAGGCTTAACAACAACTAAACAACAACATAAAGCAGGGAAAGCAGGGAAGGGACATGTAGCCATCGAGTTAGCTGCTACGTATAAGTGGAGCCTATCTCATGATGTTGACTATACAGTATCTCACACTTACTGTTTGCAAAAACGCCATTTCTCCGGCTTCTCCCAAAAGTATTTGCAGTGATACATTTTCTCAATTGCAAGTTTTGTCAATGAGAGCATTTCCATAGAACGTTTATTTCGAAACCAGTTTTTTTGTGTCTTTACCCAAGGAACGATTTCTTATTGTAATTTTTGTTATTCGTCAATGGATATTTGCTAGTTCAAACAACTATTTGAATTGTTTGTGGTCTACACACTAATTTGATCGTGGATTGCTATTTTTCGAAGAGCTGATAACACAAAAAACGTTTGCTATTATTGTTTCTTATTTACAACTTTGTGATCACTGGCATTTCTCTTGTACCATAAGAAACAACGCGCTTTGTATTATTGAGGTCAAACCAAACAATGGAAAACTGGAGGATGCTCTTCTCTGCTCGCGCATATTGATGCACGAAGCAATTATGAGCTTATGGCTTGTAAGCGCAATGTAATCCATTTCACGCTTTGCTGGAAGTTAGCTAGAAACAACAAAATTCACCAAAATCTTGGATTTACAAGAAAACTACACAACTGTTAGCATCAAATTTAATATCATCAGATCCGCCTAGCAGTTTTGGGAAAAGTCAAGAAAAACCAAGTGCATGGCGATACTGTGCTTTAAGTAATCAAAGGAAATATGAAGGGGGGCCAAATCTGAAGAGCAAAGTGTTAATTTCAATTATGCACATTTATTTGTTGTAATTATGACGTATTCAAAGGTTTCTGCTGCGCAAACCACAAGCGCCAGCAGTGCTGTCAGCACACCGAACTACTCGCTCAATGCCGGCCAGGAATACTACTTCCGAGTTCATCACGTGGAGATATCGGGGAGCCAATATTTCAAACTGGGCGTTTACGTGGAAAAGACTGACTACACTGCCGACCATACAAGTGAGCGTCATTCCACTTGCTCTACTTACATATTTAAATAATTGTAAATATAATACAATAATATTATTATCATAATGGGGTTGTCATCATGAGTGGTAAATCGTTGTAATTTTTTGCCGCAAGGTTCCTCTAGGACGGAGCATCAGACCGTGACAATCTCTTCAACTGTTGACAAAGAGATACAGAAGCTCACATTCCAGAACTGGGGGGAGCAGACAGAGATAGAGGCAAAGTGGGAAGTTACATTGGTGTGCCAGAATGGACCTGGGGGGTGCGTGGGAAGCTCGTTTTACTTTTCCATCTTTGGCAGCGTTACAGGTAAGGATGTAACTTAGTTAATCTATTTAAGTCTTCATAACCTAATTTTGTTTTTTCTCTACTCTATGTTCTTATCTCTGAACGGACTACGAATTTCATCGTATTGATTCCTCTTTTTTATTTCTTTGTCTTGTTTGAAGCCTGATTTTTTCAACTACTTGTGAATATGAATACAAATGAAGTTTTATTTCCCTTTTGCATGTGGTTTTGTTGGATTACTATTAATTCGTGTTGTGGAACGGACAACACATGCTCGTTTTGCTATAAGATCATTTTTTACTTACACGTGAAAACAAGGACAGTTGATCTTCTTTCGTGTGAGGCAAAATTGTTCAGATTTTAGGGCAGGGGATGGAAAGCCAAGTGATTGTAGTATATGCCAGGCATTCCATTTGGCGCCTTGTAGATGGGACATTCAAGAACGACATGGTCAGCAGTTTATTCCTCCGCGCCGCATTTGCACGCTGTTGAGGGAGCCAAAACCCACTTGTACATATTGGAATGAAAGCGGCCAACTCCTGTTTAAATTCTATTATGCTTAACCCAACTCGACCGGGGAAGGTCCATATTAAGGAGGCTCGCCACTGGGTGACACTTGGAACACAGCATAGTGTGCCACCGATACCAGGAAAGTTGATGATTTTGATAAACTACAATTTCCTAATATGTTACCGATTAGTTGACTAATTGACATTATGTGTTTAGAAAACTTTGAATATGGGGTGACCACCGCTCCTCTAATACAACTTGCTGTCAACAAGCTGGTAGCTCTCGATGGCGATCAAGTGGAAGTCAGTGAAACTACTTCCGGGTTTGAAATCACTTTCAAGTCCACTAGAGGTGAGATTGAGCTTTCAACTGTAAAGTTGCTGATACAGAGCCAACCAAAAGTGTGACTCAGCAGAAACATGATGAAATTGGTGGCTTTGCCTACGTTTCTGAATATAACAAGGAAGGCTACAACTAAACTGAAAACAATAAATACAAAAGCAAATCTTTTGTATTGCTCTCATGACGTCATCATTATAAAGTCCATAATCCACATTTACTTTTGGTGTAATAAAATTTTAGTAGAGAATTCATTTTGTCGACCACAAACATATAAAAACATATAAAGCTAAGCAACCACAGCCCATTCAACTCATTAATTTTTAAACACTTTGAAAAAAAACATTTATAAAGATTTACGTGGACCGTTATTTTCGATACCACCAACAGCACAGTGCACTATGCATTATTGTTCAATTTTCCGACCTACAGGACATGTGGACGTAATAGATCTCAACACTGATACAGTGCACTGGTTGCAGCAGTTGAGATATTTTGCCTGAATTACTGCCTCATAAGCAAGAAGAAGACACGTTATTCCCAGTGTAGTCAGGAATAACAACGACAATATGTAGCTACATTCAAAGAACAAAAATAGAGACTGAATTTGTATAAACTATTATCATTGTTAACACTTCTGACCAGCTCAACTTGAACATGAGCGGAACTAAGACTTAAAAGTGGAAACTACACAAAACTGCGTGGAACAGGTCACATGAAATGTTACAGATCAGTAAAATTCGAGAAACTAATAAATAAGGAAATGCAGAGTAGAAAAAAGGAGCTGTAGCCTACGCCACAGCTGCCGGTCGATATTATTTAAAATAATATATTGTTACAAGTAGCCTAAGTAAAATAAGAGAGCTTTAGAAACTTGTATTAAAGCTTTCGTCCCCGTAAATGCGGTTTCGTCAGCACCATTCAAATAGAAGCATAGATTTATTTATTGTAAACTGTGACTCGGAATCTTCTGGTGGTGATTAGCTTTATAACTTTGTGACCAGGGCCGGATTAAGGTTTTGATGAACCTGGGGCTATATGGTAATCTGAGGCTTATATTTCATTCTCCTCATTGTACCAATCACAATTAAAATAAAATAACAAAAATTATACCCGAAATACAGTATTTACTTATTAAACACATTCAAATGACATGTTTTCTGGATTTAGACAAAGCAAAGCTGTTAATAACATTATCAGTGTATATTTTTTCCAAAATTTCGTTTTCAATGCAGAGTAGAGCTAAGGAATGCAACGTTTTCTGGCTCATGGATGAACGCAGTTGATTCTTTACCCTTTTAAACACTGAAAATGAGCGCTCGCCTGAACAATTAGAAATCATCAGACAAAGATACATTCTTAATACAACAGATACGTTAGGAAATGCATACATAAACTCATTTTCATTGATGAATCTAAACACTTGAGTTTTTTTGCTGCATTCGCTGTTAAAATGGTGTTGTTTTATCAGTGCAGAAAAATGAATCATCTCTTCAGGCAGTGACTTTTTCTAGATCATCTGGATAATAGTGAAGCAATGTTTTAGCACTCTCTTCAATTTTACAGTTCGACATGGTGTTTAATTCCGCCAGGAACGAAAATCTTATTTGAAGACGATCGTATGCTGCAATTCGGGATTTCATACACAAAATAATTTGGTCAATGATTGGCAAATATGAGGCTACTTTGAATCTGCTCGATGGATCAAGTGATGTGTCTTCAGGTCCACCTTCGCCATCCAAGCATACTTTTCTTCTCTTCTTTCTTGAAGTTTCTTCAATATAATGATGACAGCCACCTACTCTACCCTTTTTTCGAATTCTCTAAATTGGGATCTTAATGTTGAACAAAATCATGTAGACCCTGAAGCAAATTTGTTGCCTTATTCAAAGTAATTTTGCTATCCTACAGCGCCCGACTAGTTTTGTGAAACCGTTCCATTTTGCACGACCATTACTCAATTACTCAATTAACAATTAAAGTTAAAGTAACAGTTTCAAGCATTTCCATTGACAAGATACACCCAAGCGCGCAAGGGAATACATAGGCTACTAGACGATAAAGCTCCTACAAGTCGACGATTTGAAGCAAACATTGGAGCTACTCTCCTAAAACCCACAACAGCATATTTCATCTCTATTGAGATCCTCAGAAAGTTCTTATTCAAATAAAATAAAAACTGTTCGTATTGTATTCTATTTGAATAAGAACCTTTTGAGGATCCTACTAAACGTGAAATAGGCTGTTAAGGTTTTCAGGAGAGTAGCATCTATATTTGTTTTAAGAAAACAGGAATTTGACCGGTCAAAACCTTCCAATAACAAGTTTTTAATTTTTGCATTGCTGCAACGCAATGAAAGATGTAGGCTACAGTTTGTTGTGTTAACTTCAGATTGTTTCAAGTCGGTCTATGTTGATATCTCTGATGCTTTGCGCAGGGAACTGGCCTCTGGAAGTCTTCAGCTATGACCCGTTAACAATCACCGCGACCAGTTTACAACTCGGTGAACCGAAGCTCGACACTTTCACCTTTATGGTGAACGACAGGGTCTCTCCACGCCTCCAAGTGGACGCTTCCGAGTCTGATGTGGCCTCCGCCGTTTTGAATCTCTTTGGCCCAACATGCCCGACGAAAATCCAAAGTGGAATGGGGAACGCAATGGTTTACTAGTAAGTGAACAATAGTTTGTGGCAAACTGCAGTGCAGCTTACTCTTTGCAAAGTTGCGGCTCTTCTGTTCTTTAGCAAAAAAATGGCCAGGAAAACAAGATACCATTCTCATCGGTTCATAATTGATCAGAATGACCGAGAATGCAATCATAACGTGCAACCCTCTGTCAATGGCTTAGTTTCTGTAATGATAACAATGTCACCACGCGAGTAGGCCTACATCAAAAATTATTTAAAAAATGGGTGTTTTTAGTGTCAAATTCAACTTTAGCTCTGTTTTCAAATACCACAAAATATTCTAATATCTCTGGTATAATGTTTTTGAAATTTTCATTAAAAGCCCCTTAGGCCTACCTGGAAAATTGCTTTTATGTTTAAAACGCCGTAAAAATCGTCTTGTATTATATTTACGTCATTTTAGTTTTTGGCATTTAAAGGTCAAGTATCATTTGTTATCTTTCGAAACTCGCTATTACTGTATGTTGCAAGACAGTAGAAAACGGGTTTCTGCTCTTGTCTTCACCACAAAACAAGATAAAATTACTGCTACGACTTATGCGCATGATGACGAGCATGCGTAAAACGTGACGTAAATGCAAAAACTTTCTATGGAGCTGACTAAGTTTATGCGGCTGTAACTACAGTTACATTTTGCTTTCTAATCAAAATCCCTCCGTGATAAACATGTTTAAATTAATTAATCTTCTTCATGTCCTAGCATCCAAATAGCCTACTTTTGTACCGCTGGCCTAAATAATTTTCAGCACGACAACGTCGCATTTTTCATGAAGCTTTTTGCCGTGGAAAGTTATTTTAGAAACTGCAACCATATAGGCTAATCATCTTTTATGTGTGATATTGTAGATTATTACAAAATGATTTTATTTTTAACCCTTTGAGGACCGCTGGGACATATGTGTCCCATGAAATTAGGCCGATTACCCCTCAGTTAACTATACAAAATTTATACTGCTGATACCCTAACGTAGCATTGGATATCTACTGTATATGCTTAATCTTAGGATAGACATCCTTTTTTAATTTTTTTTGCGTAGGTGTTGTTTATTTGACATTTGAAGAACAATGTTTGCTTGTTTTTGTGTTTTCTTGATTAATATGAAAAGTCAAGGTTCATGGCTGATCATGCCCAGTAGTAGGCTTGCTGTTTGTGAACAAATAATGGCTTGTTCGTCTAGCCTAGTAGTTGTAGAACAAGGTCAAAATGTGTATCCATCCACAGATAAAGTCCAGTTAAGGTTTTACAGCAACAAGCTCAGTGTATTTCATAATTCATGAATTAGGCAGTGACGAGGTTGCAAATACAAACGAAAGTAGAAGTATTACATAAGGACAACAATTACATAACGGGAACATGCGCATTGCTATAATAATTTACGTCACGGCTTCACGCATGCGCGTAGTCATGCGCAGTAGCATTACGACAACTTTACCTTGTTTTATGACAAAGACTGCAACAAAACGGATTTCGGTTGCAGCATATTGATGAGTTTTAGCAAAGTATCAAAATGCATTTGACCAATAATTGCTAAAAATAAACATAATGTGAACACAATTTGAATCGATTTTTACGGGGTTGTAAATATTACTCTTCCCGAAAAATACTTTTTGGAATAGAGGAAGTAGACGGAGGAACATTTCAATAAAATTATAACACAAGCATTCAGAATATCTTGTGTATCCGAAAATCAGAGCTAGTTAAGTTTAAAGGTTTTTGCAAACCCCCTCCCGAGTAGCTTATGACTAACATTGTATGTGACGTCACAGCGATGGTGAAACGGATTCCTACCCGAGCGGGTCAC
This sequence comes from Aplidium turbinatum, assembly GCF_918807975.1. NCBI lineage: Eukaryota > Metazoa > Chordata > Ascidiacea > Aplousobranchia > Polyclinidae > Aplidium > Aplidium turbinatum. The sequence goes on from NC_137486.1 coordinate 2,036,575, forward strand.
GATCCGCTGAACAATCTTTCTGTGGGAGCTACTCCTTGAAGAACCCGAATGATCTTTTCAACGAAGACGACAATCCCTACATACTCTCCATATACAAACAGGTGTATATGTGCAAGTGGTGGTGTTCTTGTGCACAAGGAAAGAAATGCTAGTGACAAAATGTTCATTTTAAAATTTCAAAAACCTTTATTCAAAGCTGATTCAAAGTTCATCTAAAAATACTGTTTCATGCAAAAATCATGAAGCTCTATGCTCTGTTGATTGAAATAATCAGTTGCTTCGATTGCTGCTACATCTAACCAAAAAAGCTGCTTTTGATAGCGAGAAAATATGAGCCTATTTTTCTCGGATTAACAGCAGCCTACGACACCCTGTGCTACCACTGTCTGGTCTACAAGCTACCCAATCTTGTGCAGATAGAAAAAATTGCAAGATGATTTTAGAACTTTTTACGTGAGGGAGGCATCTATGCTACATATCAAGTGATAGTGACATTTTGTGACGTGACCATGTATTCAGGTGTGTTTCGGGTACAAAGGAGACATAGCTGACTATCTCCGCGTCTCCTACGTGTACTCGGAGACTGATGACACCGGTTCCTCTGTGCTTCACACTGAGTCACTAAGATATTTATGGAATGTTGGTCTTTCTACTCTGGATGACGAATGGAGCCACATCTGCTATGACCTCAACGCGAGGCTTGCCGCTGGTAACATCCCGTGGCCTTGTAGGCTACAGTGAATGAGCAGTAGGCTATACAATAATATCTGCACATCGGCACATTGTATTGCTGTAGTGTTGCAAACTTTACCTACCAATATTAAAACAATTGTGCTTTGCAACAAGAAATAAGGAACATGATAAACCAACTTTTGTATCTTTTGTAGAAATTGTAGTTTTTATTTGTCTTGTAACACAATGATAACATAGACAAATACATCCTAGCTACCACATTAGAAAAATCATCACTTTATCTAAATTCCACAATGATAGCATACAACTATTTTTCCAGACCACCCGAAGGGACACAACTTCAAAGTGAACCGCGTCCACGTGACAGCAGGTTCCGACCCAGAAACCGACTTGTACCTGGACAACATCTTCATCGGGACCACGTCATTGACCTCCGATGAAATACAAGGTTTTATCAAAAAATGTCATCTTTACAATAACTAGCTTAAGCTACAAATGATGAAAGAGGTGAAAGCCCTTAATTTTTGTGGGGATCGAGGCCGTATGCTCACATGTGTTTTAACTGCACCTTAGACTTTGTTTCATATCTTGATAGATAATTCTTCTGATCTTTATCAAGATTTAAGAAAAGTGGAAATTTCGTCAAATCGGTTTTATCCTTTGCTTTTTGTACTCACAGATGCGATCCGTCTTGTTGTACCATCCGCAGTTCCGGACATCAAATTGATGTCAGTTGACGTTGTGAAAACTTCTGACGAGTATACATTGACCTTTAACCCCATCGAGTGTGGATACAACTTTCCTCTTTTGGGTAAGTGTTGTCTTTGCTTCTATTTTTAAACTGAATAAAACATTCAGCTTAGATGTAACAACAGCTGGTAGGTACCTCCCCGAAAATATCATTCTGACATCTTCTTAGATTCACTTGCCCACCTCATTAGACAATCTTTAAAGCTTCAAAACTGGCTTTCTCAGAGTGAAAATAAAGATTTCCTGTCCCAAATCTCACGTTGATTTCAATTATCTCTCCATGCTCATTTCCAAAGCATCAGTAAGATTCTTTTAGTGCTTTTTTAATCCCCATACAAGAGCGTATGCTTGAAGTTCATCAGGAATTAACTTTCTCCCAAACTTAGAAGTGAAAGGATTGAAAGCAACTTTGCATATACAAAGAAAAGGGATTTACATTATACTATCATTTTGTTTAGAAATAACGTGTTTACAAAACTATCATTGATCTCATAAAATGGAGGAACTAAGACCATGTAACGATGTTTTAAGTCGGTGATCAGCAGCTTTTTTGTTGTGGCCCAAAGCACTTTTCAATTGGTGTTGAAACCATTTTGACACTAAAAATATTGTTAAACATAAACCTCAATCGCTTGGTAGGTCTACTAATGTTTCAGCACTTGCTTGGACCATCGAACTACACACTACAGTGAAACTATGATACAACAGAAAGCCAAAAGTAAACCTTTGGCAATACCAGTACTAACTTTTTAAAATAATATGAATGTATCGCACGGTTAGAACAGGGCCAACAATTACTTCATGAAACTGAAACAATGATATAATTACGATCCACTAAGCATTGCTGAAGACCCACAATTGAGATGCGGTCGCCAGTTTGCCAAACATTGTTCTGAGACAAGGCTACATCGAACTTGATAAACTATGCACGTTTTTTTACGTTCTTCAGGGTTTGCCTTCACTAAGAGCGGCTCTTCAAATAATGGCGTCTACAGCTTTGCAGATGGGACCCCACAGGTAATACGAATGGTCACAGGTGTAAGCAAAAATTAGAGAATATTACGATAGCTAGTTTTTATAAAAGTTATTAAATTGTTTAAACTCGACTGGTCACCGATGTCTACAAATCAGCTTGAGTAGCCTACAACATTCATATTGCATCACGTCTTCTTAGATCCATGTAGAACGAACAAAGGCCGCTTCTCCTCCAGTACGAGGAACATTTGGCATCTCGTTTTCCGATTCTTCCTTTCTTGCGATTACAAATTTTCCAGCCGACATAGAAGAAGACTCATTTAAAAACAAGTTGGAAACCCTAGAACAAATCACTGAGGTTGAAGTGTCGAGAACCGGAACCTGTTCTGGGTGAGACGGACGGACCTAGAAGGATTTTTGATATAAGTTTTGTTTGAAACTTGTTTCAATTATAATCCATTTAAAAAAACAACGAAATTTTATCTTCAGTGACTTAATGTACAGCATGAGATGTCACAAGGTCCACAACTAAGACAGGCTTTATCTTTCACAACCTAGCTATTGTAAAAAAGTGTGTTTTATGTGAAATAATGAAAATAGTTTTTTTCGCTATCACACTTTTGTGTTAACTCGCAGCTTGTCATTTTTTAAAATTACATCTACTTTTGTAAAACTTTTGCAATTGCCGCACTTTCTTACTCTGAATATTGAACATATTGACAGGAGAAAAGTAGCATCGGTTTGGTCCATCACTACAATCATTCATTGCTTTGCAGTGACTAATTATTTCAAAGTTGCTCTGACAATAATGCTTGTGTTTAGATACCAATGGGACGTTTACTTCAAGTCTCCTGGAGGAAATTATCCTGAAATGATGGCCGATGCTTCAGGTCTCATCTCGAGTCCCGACGCAGCCACGATCAAAATAACCACTACCGTTCAAGGAGGGCTATACATGATCCCAATATACGGCGATTTTCTACGCACAGCCCACTCCAACCCCCAGGTGAGAGTTCAACCGTTTCATAGCTGCAGATGCAAAAAAAAAAGTGAATGCCATGTCGTAGGTCTACTAAACTGTATGTAACGAAAACGTGATATGCGCAAAAATCGTTTCTTGCCTTCACCTGTCTACACATAGCGCTCAAACGCATACTTGTATGCAGACCTCAAATTTTTATTTTGATTCCATACCAAACACGAGAAATTGATTGATGGCGAAACAGGTTGAAAGTCATTTCCTGATGTAATTAAACCGAAGAAAACAAGATTCTTTGCACTACTTTCTGAACAACGCATTTTTCTAGAATGAGGGGGTTGTCATATAGTGATGGGGGGTTGTCATATAATGATTGGGGGTTGTCATATAGTGATGGAGGGGTTGTCATATAGTGATGGGTTGGTTGTCATATAGTGATGGGGGGGTTGTCATATAGTGATGGGGGGGTTGTCATATAGTGATGGAGGGGTTGTCATATAGTGATGGAGGGGTTGTCATATAGTGATGGGGGGTTGTCGGTGATGGGGGGGTTGTCATATAGTGATGGGGGGTTTGTCATATAGTGATGGGGGGTTGTCATATAGTGATGAGGGGGTTGTCATATAGTGATGGGGGGGTTGTCATATAGTGATGGAGGGGTTGTCATATAGTGATGGGGGGTTGTCATATAGTGATGGGGGGTTGTCATATAGTGATGGAGGGGTTGTCATATAGTGATGGGGGGGTTGTCATATAGTGATGGGGGGTTGTCATATAGTGATGGGGGGGTTGTCATATAGTGATGGGGGGGTTGTCATATAGTGATGGGGGGTTGTCATATAGTGATGGGGGGGTTGTCATATAGTGATGGGGGGTTGTCATATAGTGATGGAGGGGTTGTCATATAGTGATGGGGGGTTGTCATATAGTGATGAGGGGGTTGTCATATAGTGATGGGGGGGTTGTCATATAGTGATGGGAGGGTTGTCATATAGTGATGAGGGGTTGTCATATAGTGATGGGGGGTTGTCATATAGTGATGGGGGGGTTGTCATATAGTGATGGGGGGGTTGTCATATAGTGATGGGGGGTTGTCATATAGTGATGAGGGGGTTGTCATATAGTGATGGGGGGGTTGTCATATAGTGATGGGGGGTTGTCATATAGTGATGGGGGGTTGTCATATAGTGATGGGGGGTTGTCATATAGTGATGAGGGGGTTGTCATATAGTGATGGGAGGGTTGTCATATAGTGATGAGGGGGTTGTCATATAGTGATGGGGGGTTGTCATATAGTGATGGAAGGGTTGTCATATAGTGATGGGGGGTTGTCATATAGTGATTGGGGGGTTGTTATATAGTGATGGGGGGTTGTCATATAGTGATGGAAGGGTTGTCATATAGTGATGGGGGGTTGTCATATAGTGATGAGGGGTTGTCATATAGTGATGGGGGGTTGTCATATAGTGATGAGGGGGTTGTCATATAGTGATGGGAGGGTTGTCATATAGTGATGAGCGGGTTGTCATATAGTGATGGGGGGTTGTCATATAGTGATGGAAGGGTTGTCATATAGTGATGGGGGTTGTCATATAGTGATTGGGGGGTTGGCATATAGTGAGGGGGGTTGTCATATAGTGATGGGGGGGTTGTCATATAGTGATGGGGGGTTGTCATATAGTGATGGGGGGATTGTCATATAGTGATGGGGGGGTTGTCATAGTGATGGACATTCTCGTAAACTGAAACTGTAATGTGACTCTAACAAAATTAAGATGCAATTAGTTTAGAACCAATTTTGGATCAAAATTGCTTAATAATGCCGGACCAGGTCTGCTTCTGTCACCCTTTAAGTACAACCAGCAACTAACAACACACACCACCCAATACCGCAAACCGCACCCATCCCGTTAACCCTCTGGAAATATGTTTAGCAACAATTCCTGTGGAGAGTTTTCAAATTCAATAAATGAGGAGACAACATTAAAATTTTTAACCTGGGCTAAACATTTCTGACGTAATTTATACACAAAACTGACATTGACTTGACCCAACAAGCGACAAAAGGCATTTGAATAATACATTGGTATTTGGATTGAACGTATTTCGACATTTCTTAGTATTTTGCATTTTTTCAGTTAATTATTTTCAATTTTCATTAAAGTGTTTTTTCAAGTTTGTCATCATTTTAACGTAACTTGTAAAAACTAAGTCTCCGTTATGAAATCATTTCGAAAAATTTAAAAGCCAAACCTGAAACAGTTTACTAAGTCAGCCACATGAGGGCCTCTTTTATTGAACCTTGCTGCATTTAGGTGCAAGTTTACATTAACGGCGTCCCATCCCATTGCAAGGGAGCATTTGACAATGACGTCGACTCATCTTGCGACTTCAACTGGGCGGCCTCTGCAACCCCCTCAGTCATTGATATCTCTCCCTCCACCGGATCTCCTGGAAGCATAATCACTATTACAGGTTAATTGATGCATTTGATTCTAATTCATTTTTTTAATGACTTATCGTCCATGTTTTTTTATGCATTGTTGTAAAGAGTGGTTTGCAATATCTGTTTACTCTCAGGTAGCGGGTTTTCAACAACAAACAATGACAACACCGTCAAAATAGGAGGAATAGATTGCCAAGTGACGACATCATCGGAAGACACAATTGAATGCAGCTTAGGGCCTTCCCCATCTGGAGTCCATGACTTGTCAGTGACTGTCGCCGGAAAAGGTAAGTTTAACATTAAGATTTACCTTAAGTTTTAAAAAGTATCTTTAAAATTATTTTTCAAGATTGAAGATATCTCAGAATGTTTTCAGGTTTTTGCCAACTTCGTTATTGAGTGATTATTAGCCTACTCAGTTTGGATGCGAAACTGTCGAAACATTTTTTATTTTCATTTTCAGGATCAGCAGATATTGATGCTGCTTTCAGGTCGTTTACGGTAGATGGCCAAGTGAACTCTTTCATGCCATCAAGCGGGAGTATTCACGGCTGTACCAAGATCACCATCACTGGATCAGGTGAGGTTGCATCATCAGCACAATGGCGTAAATTTGCATGTAAAGGACATTGTTTTGTAGTTTTATTTCGACAGTTTCTTTCTGTCAAAATTGAATGAGGCTGTTCACCAGGAGTTCCAGATAGTTATTTAGTTTCTTTATACAATGTTATTTGTAACCTATTAGTTATTTATAGACGTGTTTGGGCAGACAAGACCGTGCCCTCGCATTCGAGCAAGAGTGTAGTAAACTCTGGAGTGCCACAACTGTGGATGGATATTTGTCAGAGCTCTCCGTTCTCCACCAAAGAGCTCTCATGTGCCATTAACCAAATAAAATGCGAAAAAGCACAAGGTCCCGATAACATCCCATACAAATTCTTAAATCCCAGTGGTTACAAATACCTGATGTGATTGAAGAAAGTCTACACAACTTGCTTAAGCCGAAAAGCAATTTTGAAAATATGATGGAAAGCTACTGTAGTTGCCTTGCAACCATGATAACAATAATCATCATCATCATCATTTTCAGCTTGTGAGAGCCCACTGCAGAGCGTAAGCCTTCCCCTTTTCATGCCAATTTACATGATTATGTGCTAGTTGGTACCAATTGGTTGTAGGCTATTGCATTGTTTGTCAATGTCGTCCCTCCATCTCACTTTTGGTTTTCCTTTCTTTTTTTTTTGGTTTCTCGTGGTGTCCATGTTGTCAATTTTTTAGTCCATCTATTGTCCTGATATCTTGCTATATGACCTGCCCAGGACCATTTTAGTTTCCAGGACCAGCGCCTTGCAACCATGGTAACAATAATAATCATGTTTTATTTTGCGCCCATCGCGATAACATAGGCTACAGAACACTGCGATCATAGACGTGGTACAACAGACAACAGGATGCAGCGAAATGACATACAAGTCTTCAAGTCAGCTACTCCCCTTGGCTTGGCACCCAACAACCCCCTTGGTGGCTCCAGGAGCTACTTCCCTATACCACTGCTCTGCGTCCTTGTACAAGATCATGTCAGGACACTGACGTTGCACCAGTCACCAAGTAGTCAAGCTAACCAATAGCCTAACATCGAGGCAGTTTTGAAAAGAGTAAAAAGGCAGGAATGATTTTGATTGATCATACCGCTTTCTATCGTGGCGCTAAGGTTTAATGTTAGTTGGAAAATAGGACTTTGTTTTGAAAACCAGCGATAGAAAATGCAGTTGTTCTCATAGCCTACGAAATGAAATAATCGGTATCTCAAGGGTCGTGCCTGTCACTCATGCTTTTCAGCGTTTACATCAGTGACATCTCACAATCTAAGTAACGCCTACTCTGACGAACAGTGGCATAATGTGGAAGAAATACTTAAAGCTGGTATGGCCTTAATGTCGAAGCATGTGAGATTGTGGAAACGCATATTAAGCCTGAAGAAAACCAGGGGAACACTGTTCCACTTAACATCAAGCAATCGAAACGGCAAACCTCAGTCTTTCTCAACGGCACTTCAGTTCCACACAAAAGAAAACCCATATACCTAAAAGGAAAACTCAATCACTTATATGACAAAAGCATATTGCAACTCATTATGCAAACTGTCAGCACGAAATAATCTGCTACAATGCTTGGCTGAATCGCCATGTATAAGTGCTCTTGCTTTGGTCTATAGCACCGCCGAATATGCTGCTCCAGCCCGATGTCACAGTGCACACGTCGCTGAGGTTGATGTCACCATCAATAACGCCATGAGAATGATCACCAATTGTCTTCGTCTTATTCTCATTGACTTCCTACCTGCAGCTCACAATAAGAGATGGTTCAAGCTAATCTGTGGAGAGACCAATTGGCGCATCAACTAACACAGCCCATCAGTTGGTTCTCGAAGCAAACCTTTTAGGGGCTCAACGCCTCAGTTCTTGCCGACTTTTCTCTCGCTATGCTACATCTCCATAAATCCAATTTTAACCTCGAAAGTGCACAGAGTAAACGTTAGGATGAATCAGCCTTATCTGCGAAACTCGAGTGAAAATGCAAATTTTACAGCAATTGATAGCTACAGAGATCAATGGCTGCAGTGTGTGGATGGAATACTGCTACTGATGTATAGAGGTGGGATGGTGTGGCCGATAAGACGTTGGCTTTCCAAGAATTGAAACCTGGATCGACTTCCGGCTTCAGCTGATTGTTGATAAACATTGCTCATCTCTACCCAGGGTGTAATAAATTGGGTGGGCGTAGTTGCTTATTAAGGAAAGATAGCCTAGAGAAAACAACTGGCCATCTCACTCTTGTTAGAGCCGAAAGCTTAGTAGGCTACAGTATAAGAATTGTGTCTTCCCACCCTTGATGCTTGGAATCAAGTATGGGACTACCTTTACCTTTTTACAGCCCGAATGGAAAAAAGATAAACTTATTTGTTTTTGTTACGTGTTGCTTACTTGCTAATCTTTATCACAAATATTTTCTTGCACTGTTAATTGTAAAGTTATTTCTTTGATGACTTATTTATGATGTATTTTTTGTTTAAATGACAGGTTTTGATAGTTCCTCTGAAGTTTACATAGATGGCAACATTTGCCTCGTAACGGGTACTCCAACGTATTCATCCATTGAATGCATGACGTCATCCGGAGCGGCTGGGTCGTACAGTGTTGATGTTGCCACTGCTGGTGTATCAGTGCAGTCAAGCAGCTTGTTTGAATACACAACCGCAGGCGTTGGAAGAGTCGCGGCTTTGTCTGTGACAGCCCTTTCTGCTGCCGGAGGTGACTTATTTCTAATTGCAAGTTGTGTAAAAAGTGCTGTAATTTTTTAAGCTAAAGTTATTTAAAATCACAGCGCCTACGTTAGTCCACAACCAATAATACACTCCCCGCAGTTTAGCATTGCGCCGAAAGTGTAAACTTGTTTGGTTATAGCCAGGTGGTGCATCTCTGGATGTAATGATAAATTGTCTAAAGGCCATTCTTAGAACCTCCCATGGCACCTAAAGATATCCTGATGGAAATAATTTTCATGGTTCTTGTGATTTATTGAGGAAAAATGAATCTCCTCATACCAAGAAAGCTTTCTTCTTCGGAAGCTAAGCCTGATAGCTTTGTAGACTCTGAACTCTGCAGGTGAATTTGTTGATTGGTCAAACTTGAACCCACCAAATGTTATCAGACAATCTTAAAAGAAACGAATATAGACTACATACAGTTAATTAATGAAAAACTATCAGTAACCTCTCAGGTACATGTAGCTCCACACAAAATGAAATTTGCATGACCTTTCACTCTTTTTTATTTGTTTAAAAATAATGTCTAAAAAGACATTATTAAAAGTAACTACGGACAGTGGCCAATGTTTCGATCTTCCGATCTCTTTAGCGCAGTAAAATCAAAGTAGAAAGTTGTCTTCAAGTTTTGGGATGATAGTTTCTAAAAGTGATTGTCATAAGCCAATGAGAATTGATTTAATTTTTAATTTCGGACTCCAGCGAAACGTAAGTTTATCGCCAATTGAAAGTGTGTTTTTTTTTTGAGAAAAGTTGTGCTAAGCAATGAATGGAATTTGTTAAAAATAAAAACTTGAGAAGAAGATAGGATTTTGTCACTAAGCTAGAACATAACAATCATCTGAGATGAATCCAAAATACAAGAAATTGAATACTAGCGGCACATGTAAGTATTAAGATTGAAAGAAAATGAAGAGGAGTACCAGCAAACATCTATAGGATTGGCCCATGATACAAGAGAAGGATCCACAAAAGATGCAAAGTTATATGCATAAATCAACAAGTGAATAAAAATAACAGTAACCTCTCAAGTATATGTAGCTCGACACAAAGTGAAATTTGCATGACTTTTGACTCTTTTTTTTTATTTCTTTAAAAATAGTGTTTAAAAAGGCAAAAGAAAATAAGCCAAAAAATTAAAGATTAAATAAGTTTAAAGAAATAAAAAAAAAAAAAAATAGTCAAAAGTTATCCAAATTACCTAATTACCACTAATATCACCTAACATGATACGAAAACCACACATCAGCCGCAATCGAGCTTCAAAAGGGATGGAGCTGAACATGCTTTTTGTTATAAATCGAACTTTAAGAATAATTTGAGAAAAATGTGAATACTATAATATTAACTTACTCCTAAAGGTCGTCGTTTATATTATAGTATTCACATTTTTTGCTCAAATTTATTGATACTTTTGTATCTGCTTTACGCGGATCCTCGATTGACTTTACGTTGATACGGCTTTAAAGTAATTGCCCCCTTTTTTTAATAATTTAAGAATAATGCTTTAGTTTGTCCAGGAAAAGTTTTCATAAAAAGATGACGTAGAATATGCAATGGATCAATGAATAGAAAATCGTCTCATATATCAAATGCGAAACCATTTCAAAAGTATCATTTGTACAACTTCACTACTCCGCCGTGTGGTTTGCATAGTTAATTGCTGATGTGGTATTCTTACAAAAGGTGAAACTTTGACCATCGACGGGGACGGATTCGGGACTTCCAAAGGACAAGTTTATTTTGGAGATAGTTTGATTGACGATGTGACGTCATGGGCCGACACCCAGATCGTTCTCACAACTCTATCGCTTCCGCATGGCACTTATGATGTCAAAGTCGTGCTTCAACCAATCGGATGCATGGAACCGAAGTAATCCAGAACATTAAGTTCAAACAAGAATTGTATCAATTTACTTATTGATGTGTGTTTAGGATTCTATCTTACATTGATAATAATAAGTGAAAATTGCTGCTACCTGTTGCATTGCAGAAAGAGTGGAAGTAACTTTGACCATGATGTTGCTTTATCCCTTTATGAAACATCAATCAAGCATGCTGATGTCTTTTATAGCCTATTTAAAAAGGAATTTGTGGTGAAGGTTCAAACTATTTTTTTATTTTCTTTCGCACGACAGCGCGTAAACTACAGTTATAACACCCAGATATATAAAGACGTCGATTACGATGCTGGTGGCCTGGCATACTTAGATAGCAGCAAAACACCACAGGGTCAACAAAGTAAAAAAAATAAAAAACAATAAGGAAAAAAATAACAATGAAAAAACAAGAAACAAAGTTAGAAACAATAACAGGCAGCAACAGGAAGCGTACCATAGTGGTGGCAAGTTTATGGTAGGGCGGTAGGCCTAATGAAAAACAATATTATAAGTATAGCCGATTAAGCTGTAGATACTGTTCTAAGAAAGCGGGAAGATAAAGTTTGGCAATGTGCTACAGGTTAATATGACTTCCAGCCATTGTAGAAAATAGCTTGTTTTAGTAGGCTACCTAGTAGGTTTTAAATAAGCAATAAATAGAGCAAGAAATAGGTCAAAAATGCACAACAACATCTATGGCCACCTAAAGATATGGCCTGATTTGTCACATTTTGCAGACATTTCCAGGTTTTTCTAACTTTGGGCGAACGTTTAAATAAATTTTTCTAAAAATTAGATTTTTACGCTTTCTTTATTCTTTTCCCCAGATGACACAATAGGTTTTAACATCCTCACATGTTGAAAAACAAAGAAAATTTGATTTCGAAGATTTTAGTCAGACTGTTAATTTTCAATAACAGTCTGATTTTGCGTTTTTCAACTTACTTTTTCTCATTTGCTACTGCTTCCCCAAGGCAACAAAAAAGTTTTATGTCATTAGGAAACCGCAAAAAGTAAAAACATCTCAAAAAATGTCAGTCAAGCATTAGCAGTAGCTGTAATCAAAATCTGCAAAATGTGACAAATCAGGCCGCATCTCCAGGTGGCCATGCAACATCATGTTATATCTCTCATACTTTTTCTCACACTATTTGTAGTTTTTGAAGTTTTCTTGGGTGTACTGGATCTATTTTTTCCGACGAGGATGTGCGGTGCTGCGCCGAAATCGTTCACCGAAATTGACAGAGTGAAGTTTTCCGCTTGTTTCCGCTTATTGTCTGCAAATTGTTTCATCCACTAGGTAGCGGTAAACCGAGAGCTGTCCTTAGAATGCGTTGCTCAAGCGCACAATCCGAGAGTCGAACCAGCGCCGTTTGATCAAGAAGTTTCTTCATTCATGAAAGTTTGCTGCTGTACATACAATGTTTTGTTTCACAGGTCAGTCTCTTACACGTTTGAAGTGTCATCCATCAGCCCCACCTCGGGATCTCTTGCTGGGGGAACCATAGTAACCATTACCGGACAAGGATTAACATGCGACACGTCACTGAAGTTTGGTGACGTCACGTGTAATTGCTTAACCGCAACCGGCACAAGTTTGACTTGCGAGACGTCATCGGCGGCTTCGAGCTACACCATCACGAATTCTGGCCTGCATCCAAGTAAGACGTCATTTGGTATCATGACAACATTTGTGATGATGACGTCATCTCCACTTTTGATCATGGATTTTATTATGTTGTATTTGAATTCATTATTAGAAAGATGATATATTGTTTTTACGAGCTTCTACTTAATTGCTTATAAATTTGATTCAATTTATTTAAAGTTTCTCAATTTACACAGCCACACTGAGATAGTTTTCTGCAACATGAGTTCGTCATTTTTTATGACATCCAAGTATAATTTTGTATCATTTGACTATTTTTGTGATTTTTCGCTTTCGAGTTTTTTGTTCAATGCCTTGAACTATCGAAGCGTAAATCTTAAATTTAGTAAATTTGTTACTGCATAAAAATTGTCTGCCACCGCTGAGGTAAAAAATGTAGGTAAAATATCTCCTCGAAAAAAATCTCCCACAAAATATCAACCCAGAAAAAATATCTACTCTGTCAGTTGAGCTACAACAATTGAAAGTTATCCGTAATAGTAGAGTGTAGTTGTATTGGACACTGTCAGAGTTGCCATTGTTGATACTGTGTTCTTTCAATTTTAAAGTGTGTCATGAAATATCAACAGCAATTTGAAGTTACTGTAATTTTGTTTATACGTGTTAAGCTGCTCAAAATACTGTGAGAGGTTTCGTTTCATGATTACAGCTTGACGTTTAATCAAGAAAAAGCACCAGAAGGCCTACTGTACCACAGTGAGTAGTTAAGTCGAACCGATTAACAAGTTTTGATATCCTCGTTATCCTGTTGGACATTTTTTAGAGAGATATTTTTCTGGTGGATATTTTTAAGGAGATTAATCTCTGGGAGATTTTTCCAATTGGCGATTACCTTTCTTAAAAGCTAAACTTTAAGAGGATACAGAATCAACCCTTGCTATAAAAGTTGGTTGTAATATTAAAGTACTTTTTAAAGAGTGGGCTAGTTTCGAGGTAATTTTATCACATAGGCTACTGTAGGCTACCAGGTGGAATGCGTTGATTGTCATCCGTGTTCTGTTAATTTGTACTTTTTGCGTAACATCAGACCCGTTCAAATTTCTAACTGCTTAATTTTTTCGATGCCTCCAGCCGTATCGCCAACATGTTTTTGTGGATCTGAGAAGCGGCTGTTATTGTGTGTTCTGTTATCACTGTAATTGTTATCTTTTTGCCAACTGTGTGTTTGGAATTTGTTGGGAAGCAAACTTTCTCTTTTGTTTCTTAAATTTTAGGATTAAAATTAGTGATGAAGCCTTGACAATCAGTGACTATAAATCGCTTACAATCGAAGTAGCGGCGCTAACCCAAACAATAATTTGTTGTTTTGCAGCTTTCGGCATCGGATACGGTTGGTCGCCCTCGACACGCAGAGTCGTCGTCGGTGATCACGTGACATGGGCGTGGTCAGTGCCGATCGAGGTGTCGGGTGCCGCGATTGGATTATTCACTACCGCCGACTCTTCAAGCAAGGAGTATGACAATAATGGCTTTCAATTTGAACCATCTGCTTCAGGTGCGACCAGTTTCCATTTAGAGCTTTCAAACTGTTTCATAACAAACATAGTTTTGGAGTAAAATGGTTGGAACGTCTGGTCAATCCAATCAAAAAATAAAGAGCTTAAAATCATAAATGTAAATACTACACATTCATGCTCAGCAACGTTTTGAAAAGTATGCTGCATTTATCTTTAGTGAGTGTAAATGCACTGAAAGAAGAAAATTTTACACGCACTGAAGATGAAGACAGTTTAGTTTTCGAAACGTTTGCTGAACATGAGTTGGGTGTCTGCATTTTAGGATTTTTATTTTTTGATTAAACATAGTTTTGTTTTAACAGTTTGAAACGATATTGATTATTTCAATACTTTCGGCCTAAACAAATTGTTGATCGTGTAGGCCGACACACTGTCGTTATCAACACGGTTGGTGACATCCAATACGGCAGCGGATGCGTGGATGATGAAACAACGTGTGGTGTGTTCATGCGTGGAATCATACGCTCCGTCGCCGCATCAACACTAACACGCACACTTATTGTGTCCTTGAACAGCCAGGAGGCTTCATACTCGGTGAGTGGAAACCTATAGGAAGTGATGCTTTCTTGTCAAACGTAGATTGAAAATAATTAATCTGTCGCATTGCGCGAAGAAGCGCTATAGCGTCCATAGAATGCTGTGTAAAACTTCCTGATGGGTAAACGCAATTGCAGAAAAACAATAAGTTTTGACGTGTACACCGAAAACGTAAAGAATACTATGAAACTATACCTGTTGAAATGATGTGAATAAACGTCGCATTAACTGGACTAAAGAAATAATTGTTATTCTGTGATCGAACCACGCATAGTTGAAAGTCTTCATAATTATTAAATAAGTCATTATAACGGCGCAAGAGTACATTTATTGACTAATTTATTACTTGTTTTTTTTTGTTTTTTTTTTTAAATTGCATTAAATAGCATCAAACATAGATTTTAATAAATTATTGTAAAAGTGTACTGTTTAGCAAGGAGCTAATTCTTTTTCCTTGTACCTCAATCAAGTTATGGTTTCTTATTTTAGTCTGGCAGTTATGAATTCACGTTTGACACAAGCCTCACCCCCAAAGTAACCAACATAACCCCCAGAAGCGGCACCACTGACGACATCATTCAGATAACAGGTTTGATAGTTAAAGCACTTGTTTCAGAATAATGATGATTGCTTCACCGGCTTTATCAAACCGTTGTTTCATGCATTGTTACGTTTGTATTGTCAGGTTCTTGGTTCACTGCCGGCCCAAAAGTGACTGTTGGAGGAAAAACATGTGAATTAATCTCTTCTTCTGCGACTTCTGCTTCATGCAAGGTCCTATCAACCGAAGGTCTTACTGTAGGTGAGAAGAAAATTAATGCAATGCCATAACTGTACTGAATTAATCAGATGGGATCGCTTAAATATTTTTATGAGCATAGTCAAATCTATTGTGTAAGCTACCGTTTTAACAATAGTGCACACTTACAATGATGCTAACGCCAAACTATTCTGTTGCTGCAGGTACCTATCACGAGGTGGTCGTGACAGTAGACGGGACTGGGAGAGCACGAAACGAAATCCGCAACATTAAAGATCGAACATTCGTGCTGCTACCTCTTGTGACGTCAATATCTCCAACGGAGGGTTCGCTTTCTGGTGGAACTAAAGTTTACATTCAGGTATCTTGCCTCTACAACGATTTTCTATTTACACACAAAGCATTCTGTGTTGCGCGATAAACGGTAACTATTACGTTACTACAAAGGTTCCGCCACGCTTTGTCGTCAGAAACCTTGTTGATTTTTCTAAACATCATCGCAATGTTAATATGATTTTCCTGTTGGCGACGATTGGACTTTGTTGATGAGTTAGTCAGAATCTTTTTACGAAAGTTTAAGCAACAACGAAATTGCCATCTTCCTTGTAAGACGGATCCTAGCGCGCCACCTCGCTTACTCTTGTTCGACTATCACACCAGGGATCCGGATTCTGCGATGTTTCTTCTGCTGACTGTTCGCTAACAATCTCAATGAGCGGAGGAAGTACTTGTGATCCGATAGAGAGCAACTACAACACAATCACTTGCATTACAAGGGCTCCTCCGATCGCCTCTAGTGGAGAGGTCGTAGTCACAGTAAGGTGAGGACGTGGTGAGGATAATTGAACAATGCTGGTTCTGCGTGAAGTCTCAAAGCAATTTAGTTAAAAATGTTTCGCCTTAACATCACCAATTTACTCCAATAAACTTTTTTCCTTTTTGTTATTTTATTAAATGTGTCTCAATCAAGGCAGGAAAGGAGCTAAAAACCACCATTGGGATTGGCATCTTGAAAGTTTTTAAAAAAGTTTTATTGTTCATGCTATATCGCCTTTCACCATAGACTGCTTTCTTCTTTTTATTTGGGTATTTAGTTTTATTTTCTCAAACTAATGTCAGAAATACGTATTTTTATGTCAAAATAGATTGTTTTCTTATCTCCGTTTAGTTGAGATATTGATTTGATCACCATCACTTTTGTTCGCATATAAACATAAGGCCGTTAGCCTACACTGACATGCACATGAATTCAAACACGAAGTGAAGCGATTTGCAAGTCGGAAATTCATTATGAAAACGTCACAGACAGTCATTGTTGACCTGTCTTGTTTGCCATGCTGGCTCAATTCAGAACTTTTTGAAAAAAATGTTTATCCCTGAATTGCTGTTTCATGCCACAATCATGCAACCAATCATTTGAAAAAAATTTAAATTGTAGAATAATTTTTATGATTTTGTCTATTGTAACCTTATGGTAGAAATCCTCCATGAGCAATGGTACGGGTATTTGATAAAACATACAAAAGTCAATAGGTCTTTCAGAGCCGCGTGATGTTGAGCCGGGCGCGTAACCACTGAGCTAACGCGGCGGACATTTATCAACATCGTGAATCTGGGGTGGTAAAAGGATTGACCCTTGGCCCCAGACGCTCACACCACCACAACGAACTTATAAATCAAACCGAAAAATGCCTAATCCCTTTCAATCTCTTCCCTCATCAATGTGTTTGATTGAAATTCTTTTTTGATATTTGATTTCACAGAAATAAAAAACACTTACGCATAAAGACGTCGTTGGCATTTGAACAAGCATAAAAATTGTCTTTTCATGTAATATGCTTCTGTATTCTAGCACAAGTGCACCCAAGTCAGTGTATGGTATCTCTTTACAATTGAATCTTCAAATTCTGTAGTTAGTCTATCACAAAGGATAGGTTATGAAATGCAACAAAAAGCATTAATTGTGGCATGCTGTTCAGCATTAAAATAGTTCTCAAATTTTCTTGCAACGAAGATGGGCATCAATAAATGGAAAAAGTTGATTTTAAAAATGTTCATGTTCTTTCATGAAGTTGCTAATGTGTTAATTTTGGGCTGATGTGTTATGTTACTGCATGGTAGCCCAAGTGTTGCCCATTGACAATTATTCAGAAATTAGTTTAAAGCAAGATTCATCTCAATCAAATTCATCAAAGCATAATAATGTTAGCACGTTGTACGTACAGAACTTATAACCAGAAAGAAATTATTGGATTTATCTCTTGACTCTTGATGCCTTATAATCCCAAGACCTAGTTGCAAATTTCCTTTTTAGTAGGTTTACCAAAATATTTTTTAAACTTGGAGTTTCTTTTTACATTACGTAAGTTAACAAATATGCAGAAGATGTTGCAACCGCCTTGCCAAATCCTTCAACTAATAACTTACTTCGGTCACAAGCACGTTTTATCGTTCGCGTTTTGTCACTTCTACCTTTTTCTCGACTTTTTCTATGTTGACGTGCAATGTTTTGATATGATGGTCAGAAATAAAAACAACTGAAATGAACTGAAATATCATCGCAAGATGATTTCAGATTGGTTTAGAATAATTTTGTTAAACCTCGAATTTTGAATAGTTTTAAATGGATAACATCTGTGCATCTACCTCTTCAAAATAGCACCGTTTTTGCACCGTGCACACCAGATGAAGAGCACTAGTTTAGACTTTAATAGGCCTACCACATAACCACTAATAAATGTAGAGTTTTGTGAAGATCTCTAATAACAAAAATTATTACCTTATGACTAAACTCTCAAAAATTTATTTTTTCACCCCAAAACTGAAAATCCGGTTTTCTGTTAAACTGGAAGCTTTCAGAAACTTCACGCAATTCAGTTAACCAAATTCTCGACCTAATACCACAAAAGGTGAAAACATTTCTTTTAAAGCGAGGAAAATACAGCCCTTAGGTCCTTCTGTTAAACAAGCTTTGCTGATCAAAATAAGTCTTTGACAAACTTTCATCCGTACATTGGTAGTTCCGTGCCTTCGACTTGTGCAAGCACTTGCAACTTTGCGTATGCCGCCATTGCAACTCCATCTGTTACGTCATGGATGAGTGACAACGCAGCTGACCTCACGATGACGTTCACAGGATCAGGTGCTCATTTGCAGTTTTATTGATAGTGACAGGAATTGTTTGTAAATTTAATCTTGGCATTCCTATAAATGATTTTACCTCAATGATCTCAAACTTACACCCGGGGCAAAGTTGCCACGAGGTTGAAGCTGAGCTCCACAAGGTTCCCTGCTAGCACGAACTTGCTTCTTGACGTTTCCTCAGCATCACTTACTTATTTTTTTGAATGCGGTTAACAATCTCTTGGGTTTCACCTAACACCAAATTGCTTTTAATTTTATTACAGGCTTCTCAACTGACAACAGTGATATCACTGTTGCGTTGACATCGAATGAAATCACGGAGTCTTGTGTAGTGACGTCAGCGAGCGAGACTGAGGTGGTATGCAGCATTAGTGAATTTCCGGTCGGTCCAAATATGATATCTATCAGTGTCGCTGGGAAAGGTACATCGGCCACTTGTGATGTTTCTGTTTCATCTCTATAAAGAGACTTTTGTTTAACTGTTCTGTTAACCGTCGTCATGTACAAACGTTTACGCTCTTTTGGTTGTAATGAATCGACGATGAAAAGGATTTCTAAAATTTTGTTTTAACTATGAAGTTCGAATGAGGAATTTTAAGATTTCTGTTGCAATTGCTTTCGCGTTGTAGCCAGGGAGTCGAACCGAACCCGAACCGGATTTTTGTAAACCGGTTTTGGTGCGATTTTGTCTGAACCTTAACCGGAACTGAACCGAAAATTTGAGTTAGCTTAAACCCTAACCGAACCCGAACCGGTTGAAAAAAGCGGTTCACTCCAGCATTACGTCATTGTTCGCATTGTGGTAAGTGAAGCTGTACGTAGCATGTTGTTATCTTGGAGGCCACATTGTACTGATGAATTATAGCCTATTCCGTAACACACGATCCACTATCATCGATGCTTTGGAGAGGAATTTTTTGAGGTAAACAACTTCTGTTCTGTGACATCATAGACAATATAGTTTGATTGTAACTTGTGCAACAAACAACAAAGGCAAGTTAATTGAGCAAAGCAGTGTTGAGATCAGTGTTGCCAACCTTGCGGTTTTCACGCCCAATTTGGCTAGTTAGTAGTTGGGCAATAGTAGGCCTAGGCCTAATTTTGTCGGACCCGAACCGGAACTTATAAAACCGGTTTTAAGTTTCTTCGAACCTGAACCGGAACTGAACCAAATTTTGAAACAATCTTTGAACCAGAACCGGACCCGAACCGGAAAAATCAAACGGTTCGACTCCCTGGTTGTAGCAGGCGCTTGGTTTCTTGTGCATCATATGCTGATTTGTTCTCATTAGATGTTGCTTGTTGAATTTGCTGCAACGCGCATACCTGACTGATTGTGTCAAGGAGTGGCAGTTCAAGTATTTTAAATGTGGTTTAACTTTCATTAAAACTGAATTCAATTTTTAGCAAATTAAATGCAATATGCAGCTAAAGGAATGTCTTGTAAACATTGATGGCAATGTTTTGTTTGTCGTACCCAGGCTTACACCCGGTTGTTGAAAGATTTAGATTAAGTGGACGGGAAGGCAAGGAAGCCAATCTTCGTGTACACCTTCAGGCGTGCCTTTAAGTGTCCTGCCACAGACACAGCCGCATGCTCTCGAGCGGTGTCGAACCGGCGCCCTTTCGATTGCCGTTCAAAGGTTCTCATCACTCGGCTATGCAGCCGACAATTGATGGCATTTATGAATCTGTGGAATGCGTTCTTCTTGCTCGTGCAAGCAATTGAAATGACGCTAAAATCGCACTACATCCTAAGTGATTGGTGGTCTTTCCGCTTTTCAGGGTTTGCAGAATTTGGTGAATCCGCCATCATCGACAACACGGCATTGACTCCTAACTTGACGCCATCTAGCGGAAGCACTAAAGGAGGAACGGAACTCACAATTATTGGTAACACGTTTTCCTGACAATCGCCCATGAAAAATGGTTTAAAACTGCATTTTGGCAGCCAACTTTTGGCAGCCAACTTTTGGCAGCCAACTTTTGGCAGCCAACTTTTGGCCACCAACTTTTGGCCGCCAACATAGATAAGGTTTATCGCCTACATGACTTCCTTGATGGCTCACTTCCAAAATGTAAATTTAAGAAACAAGGAATTCGACTCAAACAAAATCTCTGAATGCTTCCGAACTTATTTTCAGTTTCTTGTTTTTGTTGTCATAGGCAACGGATTCATCGGCGATGATTCTACAACAGTTACCATTGGCAATAAAATTTGTGTCATCACTTCAATTACGTATTCCTTGATCACCTGCGTCACTGGCTCTGGCGCTGCTGGCAGTGTTGACGTCAAAGTGACGTCAAATGACGAGTCATATCCTTCCGCCAACTTCGATTATTCCGACAGTGCGACACCAACTGTCACGTCGATCACACCATCTGAAGGTGAAGCAGATTGTTTCTAAACATTGGCCAGGTCCAATTTGGGAGCGTGGCTACTTTTGATGGCTAGACAGACTGGATGCATAACATAACACTTCGCTGTGGGGTAGAAAATAAACTGAATTTTTTTCCACCCAAGAGGTTTAACGTAGAGAATTGCTTTTCTTAAAAGCATTAATCTTAGTCTCAGTCTTACCAAGAAATCGCACATATTTCAATAGTAACAACACGGTTTATGCTTTAATGATGTGAGCAATGTAAACTGCTCATTGGCAACCTTCGAGATTCATTGAACGATGCAAAATCTGACGTGCTGTGACTGTGATTTCAACAAGGATTTTGAGGCCAAACAACTCACAAGGCGTTAGTCTAAATATAAGAACCAAACAAACAACGATAAATAGTTGCTCAAGTGTTGTGGATACAATTAAGTTATTATGAAAGTCGTTGCAAAATATTTGCTGAAAGCAACGATTTCAAAACAGCGTTGTTTGCAGATGTCAGTGGGAGCACAGTCACAATCGACGGCTCTGGTTTCGGCACTGCTGTTGATGACGTCTCCGTGTTGGTGGGTGAAGTCCCTTGTGACGTGACGTCAGTAAAAGATGATCAGATTGAATGTATTCTCGGAGAGAGAGAAGGAGGTACCGTCGTCATAGAGGTGAGGGTACAGCGTCATAGACGTCAACCATGCGCCGGTGTATCGTCGTTTTCTTAAGACGTCACAATAGAGCTTCCACAACGTCACTTACTCGAATTCGTACAATGCACAATATTTTTATTAGAGCTTGTTTAATATCTCTTCTGCGAACTTCAACAAACTCCTTATATTCTAAATTTAATGTCCTTAAATTGAACGATATATTTAATCTTGAATGAGTAGTTTTTATATTGAAATCTGCTCACAATATGTTGCCTGATCAATTCCCAAATGTTTCAAATGCTTAAAATGGCGTTCATAAATACAACGCTCGACAGAAAATTATACAGAAATTTTCCTATCGAGTTGCAAATCCAACAGACAAGAAAAAAAAATTAAAGTCCTAAGATTAAAATTTCATGAGCACCTTCATTGTAGACCTTAAAAACAACACCTGAAGATGTTCCAAAAACGAATTAAAAAACCACTTTCTCAAAATAGTACAACAATTAGATCTGGAATTTTAACTTCCCCATCTTGTTTACCATCACCTCGCTGCCTGCCGTTGCCTGTTACTGTTTCTAAATTTGTTTGTTTATTCTTTTTTTTTTTGGTGTTGGTCCTATGGCCTCTTCTTTTTGTAGTTGTTTTTTTTGCATTGATGAGTGTCTCGAGACACTGTTTTTAACGTCTCAGTCTTGTTTCGGTCTCGAACCGTCAAAGTCTCGTCTTGGTCTCGGCCATCTGATGTCTCGATATTTACGTCGAGACATCGAGACATTTTGGAAGCTGTAGGCTAGTGAATACAAAGGCTTTTGTGGTGACAATCTTATTAAACTGTGACCTTCTTCCGTTCAAGCGGAACAGTGCACGAGGTCAAGAGAGTGAAAAAATGAATTCTTTCTTGCGTATTTAGGTTATATTCTGAGTTCTGACTGCACAGTCACAAGAAGAAGTAGGCTAGCTAGTAGAGTAAAATCTTGTCCAAAGTCTCGATGCCTTGTTTCGATCTCGGCGCGTTTGTGTCCCGTCTCGACTGTAATTTTAGAAAATTGTAGGTCTCGTGTCTTGGCTTGCCTCGAAGAAAAAAGTGGGTCTTGGTCTCGACAAGTCATCTTATCCGCCTCACTTATCCGCATCAACCCAGTAAATCAGAAATTTAAAGCACTTGCAGGATAACAGCTCTTCTTTACATTTCTTGCCTAGCACAGCCGCTAGATTAATTTCTCAAACACGGTTGCAGCGTATAATTGGAAAGGTGTTTTGAAAGGTTTGACAGACAGTTCGTATAGACCTACACCCAAACGCTTTGGTCTGTTGTTTGATCACAGAGAACCACTCTAAATCTAGTAGAGTCATTTTCAGAGGATCCGTGACCGTGTTGAGGATACCAAAGTTTCTCAGTGGATTTAACAAGGGCAACTGATACTAAAAAAAATAAGCTCCCATATACCTCGCGAAAATGGCGTGAAAGTTGTTATTTTTGATGTTTTTCAAAATGGCCACCACCGCCATCTTGGAAAACTGATAAAGTTCTATTTCTTGACGTGGATGGCCAAAAATGACAATTTAGATGTCAATTCCCACTAATTTTGGTGTCAGAAACACAATGGAATGGCATAATTCATGATTCAGAGTCCTCTTGACCTTAAAATCCAAGATGGTAGACGTATGCGGTCCCCTACTGTATTAAGATTCACTATCACTGCAGGACAAGTATGATGCATAGCTGTCAGAATCACTTCCGCTATTGTCATCGCTGTTCCCTTTATATAGATGACTTGGAGTTGTTGGAAGTTCCAGGGATGGTTGAAGTGCAGGTTGGGTATAGCGTACTGGGAGGCATATGTCATTTACAAGGTGCCATCCATGGCCAATTGGTAATGGATGATTTTGAAGCTAGAAGTTCTTCTGCAGATATGTGAGGTAATTGGTGCGCTCTAAGTGTGGTGGTAGTCTGTCAGAGTCAGGTACCACTCTGATGATCGTCTTTTTCTTGAGTACTAACCACTTTGCTGCTCTCACCTCTCCCAGTGTCTTGTGTTTGCTGTCACGATAGATGTACCGGATAACAAATTTCTGCAAGTCATTGATGATTTCTTGTGTGACCGGGAGGATTGTGCCACAACTCTTAAGGAGGTTGTAAGCTTCTGACGATTGTTCTACACGGTCAACAATAGTCTTCTTGCCTACTCCATAAAAGCAGGAGTTATGATGGCATCCGGTAAGAACATGAAGTGGGATCAAAGACTGCGTCATTGCCTTATCACACAAACATCGAGCATTTATCAGCTGAGATTTGCGTTTCAAGCACAATAGTCCTGATAGTTGCCGAGCCACATAGGCTGCCTGAACATAGTTATCGGTATCCTTAGTGTCTATGACATCGTCTTCTGAATACTCCTCGGATCGCAGTTTACCATAGAGTGTGAACAGAGCTGTGTCTGCTTCGGCATTGGCGCATCTGAGATTCTGCAATACTTCATATGTGGTGAGATGCCTTGCTGGTTTGCCAACAACACAATATATGAGCTGAGTAGTGATTGTAAATGCCCTTTGTTTGAAGGCAGCCTCGATGAATGCTTGAAGGCGAACTTTATTCTCTGGCTTACTAAGAAGAGCATGAAAGTCTCTACTAAAATGAAATTTGTCCTCTGACTTCATAAACACATTGCGAATGGACTGATTTTATTGACGGTGTTGTCGTTCATTATCTTTGATGGAGAAGTCTTGCTCGTACGAGTCATTCACCAAGATAATACGTTCTGCATTCCTATGTCGGTTCAGGACAAAGTTTACACGTTTCTCACCATACTCTCCCCACGTTAACTTGGTTCCATCTGCTTTTTCTCTGTCTTCAGTAGTAGGGGTTGTTAGACGCCATATTAGTCCAATGTCTACTATTGATGTGTAAATATCATGGTAAGGCATGCATGTTCTTGTCAGTTTTTTCTGTACGTACGCATAGTACCATTTGCATTAAATATTGAAAGGCACTCATCTGTTACTCGATGCTGCAATAAGTCTTCGATGTTTAAGTCATCACTTGCCTCAACAAGTTTGATGACAGAGGAAAATGCCTTACTCTGCATTTCTTCAGTTGCCTCAGGTTTTCACGTCCTGTCTTCTCGATTTCTTGAGTTGCAAAATTACCTCTTTTACTACATGGTATTCGAGCAGTAAGGGACTTTGTTTTGGAATAGACTCGGTCTGATCTTCTGATCAAAAGGCTGGTACGGTCTGATCTTCTGGCTTTGGTCTTGTTCCGTCTGCCTTAGCTCGGGCCAATGCATGGATAACACCTCTCATTCTTTGAGGAGCTGTGTCCAGATGTTGGTCATCCGCTACCCTTGGTCTGATGGGTGGTTCACCTGTCACCACGCTTGACTGTTTTGTATGGTTCAACTCTTTGCATCTGGCTTTCAAGTTTTTTGAGACTAGCAGAGAGGTAGGAAGGCAAGGTGGTATTTACAACTGGTCTATCTTCAATCAGCGTGGGTAGATTTAACTCAGGCAGGTCTGGCTGGACAAACATGACATTTGTACGATGTGATTGGCCACTTCCAGTCAAAGTGTCACTTTTGAAGTCATCGTTGTCGATTATACATATTGCGGGTGTTCCTTCAGAAAGTTCAAATGGACACTCAGTTGAATGCTTCAGGTCAGTAACTGACCAGAAATCTCTAAGCATAAGTACATCATTGTAACTGATTCCCAGACCATCCTTATTTAATATGTCTACCATTTCTCTGCTCTTTGCCATACCATGTAGCAGTACATATAGGTTTGTCTCAAATGCAGTACGTCTTCCAGTGATGTAGCTGGTCAAAATAGATGCAATTGATCTGACTGGGGGCGTGTCATCGACTTCAGACTTGGTGGGGTGCTTTAACCAAGTGATGAGCTTCAAGAGGAGATCATTTAGGTCTTCATTTTCTAACTCATGTATGTATGGAGGAGGCCAAGGAATAGTTTTTGTTTTGATGATCTGATCTCTGAGTCTCCCAGCTACATTTTTCACCAGGTTATCGTCGCTTACACCTAGAGAGGATATTGCAGCCTCAAGATATGAACCTGCAGCTCTCGTATCATATACCAGTTCACTCACATTCTTCTGACCTCGTTCATGAAATGCTATGTCATTTCCGAATTCCTTGATCAGAATTTCCTTTAAGAAACTGGACTTTGCTGTGGAATAGTATCCATAATTTGAAGTAATGCGTTTGTAATCCATTAGTAGACCTTGCAGTGTACGAATTTCATGATTTTCAAAGATAACTTGACGGACATGATGAAAGAAGATTGCTTGGGCCTCTCGAAGATTAACCTGTTGCAGATGCTCTGTATTTTCATCAGACAAAGAATTCTTCAGAGGGTTGCTGACATAATTGCGCCAACATCCACGATGATAACGAATTTCCAATCCAAACGCCGTTCGACTGTCTGGGATAGATGCGAGTATAGGGTATTCAATCTTTCTCTTATAAGCTCATCTAACAGACAAACTGTATGCAAGTTGAACTGGTTTCACGCGTCTTCTGTTGACAGAAGCAAAAGTTTGGATTTGCCAGGATTACTGTTTTTTGTGGTCCCTTCATACACCACACACAGAGATTCTTATCATGAACCACCCCAGTACTAGAACGAAGCTTTTTAGGCACATTTTCTGGCAGTTGTTGACTTGAAGTTGATGCTTGAGCTTCTTCTTATTGTTCAGTTTTCCGTTTACGATTCTGTGCTTGCTGAATATAGCGATTACTGCTGACCTGGATGTAACATTTACTATGCATGTATAGGCCTTTAGGCCCCTTGTCCCCTTCCATTGCTGCATAGGCATGCTGAAATTTATCAAGTTCCTTACACCTAAAAGTCTTGCTTTTCAGATTCTCCCACTTTGTATCAGATGCATTGTCCATACGATCATCAGCTATACACGGTTGTTGACATAATATGCATTTTAATTCAGGCCCTGCGTTAGGCACATCACTTATTCTCTACTATCCATGCTTAATGAATCTTAAGCAATAAACCTGCAAAAAGTAAACAGAAATCTCAATCAGTCAGCATTCTTGGTTTACATTTTAGTTTCAGAGGATCCGTGACCGTGTTTACGATACGGTACCAAAGTTTTTCAGTTAATTTAAAAGCATCATATTTGTCCTGCAGTGATAGTGAATCTTAATACAGTAGGGGACCGAATACGTCTGCCATCTTGGATTTTGATGTCAAGAGGACTCTGAATCATGAATTATGCCATTCCATTGTGTTTCTGACACCAAAATTAGTGGGAATTGACATCTAAATTGTCATTTTTGGCCATCCACGTCAAGAAATAGAACTTTATCAGTTTTCCAAGATGACAGTGGCGGCCATTTTGAAAAACGTCAAAAATAACAACTTTCCCTCCATTTTCGCGAGGTATATGGGAGCTTATTTTTTTTAGTATCAATTGTCCTTGTTAAATCCACTGAGAAACTTTGGTATCCTCAACACGGTCACGGATCCTCTGAAAATGACTCTACTAATCGTTCAGTTAAAATTAAAACTGTACCAGTGAGCCATAAGTATTCCTTTCCATTGAATGGAGCGCTTCTTTCAAATTGCGCTTCATAACAAATGTCTAGAGTTGAAATGTGTTGTTTTATCTCACCCTTCTTTTGCTTGAAGAACTAACATTTTAACATTTCACTTATTAATATTTTAGGGAAGAAAACTTATTGTCAAATTACAATACTTTTCTAGATCAATGTCGCTGGGAAAGGATTAGCCGATGTGATACCCTCTTTCACATATTTGTTGACTATCACAAGTATATCTCCCAACGAAGGTATGAGAAAAGTTCTCTGTCACTTTCTTGTTATTGGTGTGAAAAGCGCCAGCGTCGCATTGTGACGCACGCTGCAAAGGAAATATTCCTACCACTGGACAGCGACGTATTTATCTTCTGACTATTGCTTGACTTTATGCTTGCGTTGCACTGAATGCACATTGTGCATGTAGGCTATGGTGGAGTGTTTAACCCATATTTTATGATATAGCTTAATTTGATTACGCTGACTGACATTTTACTGAATGAGAGTGACGCAATGTCAACTCAGGGAGCTACGGGGGAGGACAGACCGTCGAAGTCACCGGTAACGGATTCTCACAAAACTCTGTCATAACCATCTGTGGCAACATCTGTGAGATAGATGGCGCGTCCTTGGCCTCGACGAGTGTCATGTGCATCACACCAGCCAACGGATACCTTGCTGACGGTTAGTACTTTCAGGTCGGGAAAGGTCAGCAGCAGCAAGTGACTGATCAGTCTAGGGCCAGTAAAAGTCACTAAAGTCATATTTTTTTCGGTGGTACAGAAAGTTGTCAAACTGATAACAGTGAAACAACGACGTTGTTACGGGGGGGTCAATTTAAGAAGTTATAAAGTCATAAAAAGTCATATTTTCTGTTTCAGATCATAAAGTATGACTTTGCATTTTTACTTTAAAATGTGAATATTGAACCCTAGTAACTTCGTAAATGCAGTTCAAACAGCTGCTCCTGTAGACATTGAAATTTGGTAATTTGTGGATGAGGGAAGCAGTGAGAGTTCTCAAGCTGAGTTTTACGAAGCATTGGAAGCAACAGTTTCATTATTTTCTGTAGCCTAGTAATAGCGCTTGCTGTTTGATAGCCTATCTATTTGCATTGTGGCATCATCAGACTATCTAGTCTCTGAATATTATAAACACTTGCAGTAGGCAGCCAGTGCTGAGATCTTAAGAGCCAAGGGTAGGCTACTTTTCGAGCTCAGAGCTTTGACTCTTATTACTTAGTAGCTGGTTTAGTAGGTACATGCATTAAACATTTGAACTTTTGTAGTGATTTTCAAGTGAAACAGAAGTGTTTTGTTAGTTGTTCGAGTGTGTTGTTGTTTAAAATACATGTAAAAACTTACAAACGAGTTATTGATTAAGGAGATTAGCAAAAATTTGATGCTCTAAAAATAAAGTCATATTTTTCAATTTTTAGGTCATAAAAAATGGCCCTGCAGTGATCACCTATCAAACCCGGATGGGCAAAACCTCGCTACTAATAGAGTTTAGGCTTAGCAGGATATTACATCGGCTTGGGAACATACCAAAATGTTGTTGTGTGTTAGCTAGCCTAGCCTGTATTACACGTAGCAGTATATTTTGCTGAAACCATACAATGTTATAACTTTAAAATTTAAATGATTGGTTGAGGTTAGAGGAAGTGTGGCCTATCAATAGTGAAGGTGGGTTGTTATGGGTATCCCATGCATACTTTTGTGAATTTTCGAGACTATCTAAATTGTAATCAGGACACGTTTGTCACATCGTCATAAGTCATCAGTAAATTCAATAAAGTTTTAGAACAGCCACAGATGAATTTCGAACTGAATATTTCACAAGTCACCTTTTCATAATATTCTCTTTGGTTTGCAATTTTGGCTTGCATTGATAAACATGAAACGGAACCTTGCAGTAGGCAAAGCAACAAATTGCAGCCTCTGATGTGCAGGTAGGCTACTTGTACAAACCCTAGCGTGAACAAAAAACATGTCCATTGAAGTCATTGTAATTGATAATAATGCAAAAACGCAGGAACTACCGACTGTACAATCACAGTTGCTAATGGAGAAGATAGCTACTCAACGACGATATCATACCACTACCAATCGAGCATGACCCCAGAGATAACATCAGTAAACCCCAGCATAGGGGGCACAGGAGGGGGAACGTTGATCACTATCACAGGATCAGGTTTTTCGTAAGTTGTCAAGTCTTTGTTTTAATAACTCATGACATTTCCATAGTCGGCCAGACTTTGACTACAGTGACAACTTTCTCACTGGCGGCAAGTACGTTCCATGCAACGATTGTTTGGGCGCGATATCAACTTTACAAACCTATAAAGTAAAAAAAAATCATCAAAGGCGCTGCCTGATATTTTCCACTAGAGGTTAATTAAAGCACAGATGTATCTACTGGTCACAATTATTAACAAATCAGAAGATGCCATATCGCAACGATAACGCTTCTGCTCTTTTCTAGCTCGACACCCACTGTAAACATCGACGGGAGCACGTGTGATGTTGTGACAGCAGCCGACACCACGATTACTTGCACAACTAATTCCCACCAGGGTTCCATGCAGGCCAAGGTACGTGCTGGAGGTTATTAGCTTATAGGCTTATTTCATTCTTGCAGCATGAGCAGAAAAATACCAGACTCATTGACGGAGCTGCGTTAGCCCAGAACAGTTGAGCAAAATAAGGCCGGTCGAACGTCATGTTTTTTTTATAAGATTGTTTAGGCAACGGTTAGCTTTTAGGATTGGCTAAGATTAGATATTGTTTTCATAATTTTGTTTAGGCGGCATCACTGCATCAAACACATGCTGGCTTACGACGTTGCTGTTGAAATGGCATATTACATTATCAATTATTATTAATATGCTAACTTGTTAGGAAAAAAAGCTTAACTTAGCAAGCGAATGATTGTTAGCCTATAAAAATGATTTTAGTTCTTTTTTTATTTATCTTTCTATTTCGGAATATACGTACACTTCTCCAAATAATGTAATCCTCGCCCGAGTTTGCTTTCAAAAGTATATACCACCCCAAGCTGCGTCCCCGAGTGTTATAGAAGTTGATCGACTTAGTTTTTAAATTATTGGATATATTTAGTTGCGTCAGGTGAGTCGATCCAAGCATGAGATGCCCAGAGTAGGCTAAAGTTGAACGTTTTTCATACTTCGATCAAAGCTATTAGAAAATGGATGGATGCACTTTTGTCTTAGAGAGATGGCGAAGCGCCTCTGTCTTCAAAACTTGAAATTGCTTCTCCACTTTATATGGATCAACAAAAAGATTGCTTTCTACTTAAATAAGTTTTGCTTTTGCAAACAGTAACTTTTCGTTAAGAAAATCACGGTTAACTGCGACTTGGTAAATGTCCTTTTACTTCATTTGAAGGTGATTAACTTTGAGATGAATGAATGAAGTGGACCTTGAAACAATATAGAACAATGTCGTTCTCTTCAACAGGTAGAAGTCAATGTTGGATCAAAAGGAATCGCGACGCAAAATGCAGCAGACTTCTATTACATCGATCGATGGTCCTCCGTGTTCACTTGGGGAGGAACCAGCCTTCCGGTTGACAAGGACTTTGTCGTTATACAAAAAGTAAGGATTTGTGTGATAGTTTGGACATGGACAGGCTGCAATGATTCAAGATGCAGCAAAATATGCTTCTCTTTGACCTTTTATTAGATTGGCCGAGTTGAACGCTCGTGTCTGCAAGGACGTAAGCACATCTGCTTTCCATGGCGTGTAACGATATGCTATTTTTCAATGGCAGTATCCAAGTGTTCCATTCCTTATTCCAACTATTGCTTTTTGTACTAAATTTTGACATGCACTTTTAGATTAATCTCATAGTAATTGATAAGCGTTTATTTTAAGCAATAAAATACTTTGACAAGTAGGTGGGATTTGGTGAGCTTGTGTCAATCGGGTAGGGAATGAGATAGAGAATTGTTTGAGTGTAACTGCAATATGCGTCGATCTCGTCCACTTGTCATTAAAAGAATGTCTGTTTAAACACCAACCTTACTGTCAGGGCCAGACTGTACTCTTGGACACAGACACAGCAGTGATGACCATGCTGCTTATCGACGGAGGAGAGCTGATATTCGACGAGCAAGATGGTGCTGGAGTATCCTTGCACGCTGAGAACATCCTCATCACTAACGGGGGACTCTTGCAGGTGAGCGTAACTGTGAACCAATCCAGCTTTAACATCTCAAAGTGATCATACCACTTGTATTTCTGAAGTCCATGTGAACCTGACCAAGTCTATTCACTTGTTATGTTTAATCGTTTGATTGCATGGTGGTTGATGGATCGTTGTATAACTTAAAATTTACCTTAACATCGGGAAGCCAGAACTGAGATCGAGAGACATCAGCGTCTACTTGATGACTCATAGTAAATACTACGGTGGTTTAGTTGTTTTAACAGGCCAACCTGGACCCGTTAAGTTGTGTTTCTAATGTTGATTTTGGGCAATGTTCATAGTGGACCCTGATCACTTGGCTAGTAATTGCTAACTACCTGTTTGAACAGAATAATTTATTTTTAACTATACAGTTTCTTTCTGATTTACTTTTCACGCAGATGATATTATCAAGCCAACATACTTGTCTATTATCTTATGAAATTTGTGGCCACGTTATAATGTTCATGTGTTGTTGCTTTTGTTATTTTCTAACTCCAGCTGTGCTTCTGCGTTTACTGTGTCTTGTGGTGGACATAAATGAAATGAAAGTGAACTGAGAAATACTTATCTATCTGTAAACACGTCCGGTCCAAAACCAAAGTCATGCTTTATACTGTATTTTACCAAACTGCAAATTTTAGTTGGTTTCTTACGCAGCACAATTAATTATGAGACAGCTGCACCCGCGTAATTGGAAACGAAGAGCTTCAGGGATGTTTGGCCCAGTGGAAACAGCCTGAGATTGTTCATCTTATTACATAACCACAGTATGTTCTGTTGAAGGTATATTCTCACTCAGGTTGGAACGGAAGCTTCACCATTCATGAAGAAAGCTCAGATTGTGATGTATGGCAACTTGAGATCACCCGAGCTTCCCATTTACGGGGCCAAAACTCTGGCCGTGCGAAACGGTACTCTGGACCTACACGGGTTGCCGGTGGACAACACCTGGGCACGATTAGCGTCAACTGCTGAAGCGGGAGCGACAGAGGTGAAGAGCAATTTATTCATTTCAGTTGCTTGAAGATCCGTAAAATGATAGAGAATAAAACTGTTTGTGTCTATGACGGAGTAGGGGTCATGGTATGGTTTAGGGCCAAGTTCCACCTGGCACACGTTTCTGGCCGCCAAAATCATGTGTGATTAGTGAATAGTTACCACCCAAAGAAAACACAAAACACTGGACTCAAGTACAGGGGACAAAATGGTTTCATTTTCAATCTCGAATGTATTATTTCATCACTATCGTCATATAGGCCTGCAGCGCCCAAGAGTATAGCTTGCACTGTGGATGTGGCGCTATATGTTATTAGTAGGACGATTTTTTTTGTAACCTAAAAAACTCAAAAAGGTGACTTTAATTTTGCGAAAACAAGAAAACGAAAAAAATGGCAGCAATTCAACATAAAAAAGCATCTAAATTAGTTTCAATTTGTACTCAAATCATAATCACACTTTCAAATTACACAATGGACTGTATGTATTGTTTTACATTCTCTGGCAGGAAGTTTCTGTCAAATCAAACACGTTATAGCTGTTGCAGGGAAAACAAGTGACTAAATGTCGTTAACACAATTTGTTTTATCGAAGTAGAACAGTGCCATAACCATAGTAGAAGGTTTATTAAAAGTTTTGACACTACATAGAATGTAAATTCATCTCTCCAGTAGCAATGAAAGATAAATAAATAGGGGATTAGGCAAAAAATATGCAAAAAAAAGTGACCCAACAAATAAAAAGTAACTTAAAAAATCGGCCTGGTTATTAAAATTATGAAGTCTTAGAGAAATTAAACGTGACAACGGGCTTAGAACGTATCGTCATAATGATAATAATAATTTTCCACACTTGTCAAGAGTGTGTAGATTGTATGTTGACAATATAAAAGAGGGTAGTTGCTTCCTTCGTCGCGACTCCGTCTGTGCACTTTTTTGACGGCTTTCATGCACAGACAGCAGTAGGTTACGACGGGGAAGACCACCAAGGCAAATGTTTCGTACGTAGTCATACGCATATCTATAAATGTCTAGTTAGCACATTTGCTGTTGTGACGCGTATTTGTGAGGCGTTCATCAACATGTTTTGTGATTGCGATATTAGGTTCATTGTTACATCGGTGCAACGTGTCGAAACATGACAATATATTATCTTTCAGATCAATCTACAAATCCCCGTTGATTGGCGTGTCGGAGATAAAATCGTTATAGCGACAACTGGTCTGCGACATTCTCAATCAGAGAACGAAGAAATGGAGATCTCGGCCATATCGTCAGGTTTGTATGGGAAACATTTTTGTTTTGCATTTGCTTGTGTCACATATTTTTTATCAGCAATGACAAGCTTGCACCTGGGCTGCATTCATTACGTCTGGTGGAAGTCATACAGCAGTGCAGTGGGCAAGAAGCGCATTTTGATTGTTCATTCACAGATCAACGCACCCTGACTCTCACTGAGGCTCTGACGTACAAACATCTTGGCGTAACGGAAACTCTCGGAGGTGTCGACGTCGATTTCAGAGGTTGGTTGGTTTTACAACTCATAGAGTTGCTTTTAGCACATGAAGGTGTGTGTGTGTGTGTGTGTGTGTGTGTGTGTGTGTGTGTGTGTGTGTAACTGTGTATGTCCTATTTTAATCCGTGGCGTCCCCGTTACCGAAAGTGGCCGGATCCACTTCCACGGGCCGCAATCGCCTCCAGACCCTGCCTCTGCATTGACCCGTCCAAAGCATCCTCTCTTGTCAAGCCGACTTTGTTCCTTGCTTTACACCAATAGATAATATTGAAAAATGTTTTATACGAGAAAAGCATAAGTTGCAGAGAAGTTTAAAATTGTTTTCATTTTGCTTTATTTTTGCAATACACATTAATGACGTATTTGTGGTCACATGACCGTATCTGTGGTCACATGACCGTATCTGTGGTTTGGGATCTCACCAACCACCATGGGCTAACAAACCGTCTTCTCCAGCCGAGGTTGGCCTCTTGACCAGAAACGTCGTCTTCAGGGGCTCCGATGACCACGCCTGGCACGATGAGATAGCCAAGTGCAAGGAGGGCTTCAACACAGGGATGTTTGCCACGCAAACCTGCTTCCAGGTTAGTAGAGGATTTCGACACAAAGTTTTCCATTTTTGTTTTCTAAACCGCTTGCACAGTAAATTGATGAAGCTGAGTATGAACGGAAGCAAAGAAAGTACCCAATTGTTTAGTGACGCCATGAAACAATTACCTCGTAACGTTCGTTTGGTTTCCAGGGTCGATTTGGTGAGGAAGTTGGTTCGGACCAGTTCGGTGCTTCCATCATGATGCACTCCCAAGAACCAAGCTCCCCCTTTATAATGTCTAGGATCGAGAACATTGAAGTGACATACGCCGGACAAGCCTTCAGACTGGGACGGTAGGTCAGAAGTGTGCATCACGTCAAAACAAAGAAGAGAAATTTGTCAGAATGATTGTCATTTATCATCTTCAATCATCGAATTCTTGACGCCAATCATCAACATACACAGGATATGGTTTCTCTAGGTTATTGTGACTTGTATATTGTAAGTTTTTGTACATTGTTGGGCTATGCATTGTTGGCTATGCTGTTTGAGGTTTGCCATTATTTACAGGTACCCAATCCACTGGCACTTAATGGGAGATGTGCAGGGCATGTACGTGAAAAGCTGTTCCATCCACAAGACTTTCAACCGAGCGATCACCATCCACGGTAGGTGTCCCTCCAACGTGTTGTTTAATATGTTTTATTATTAGAGATTAGAAAGATGGAAGACAATGCAAAGATATAAAGATGAAGATTTTCAGTGTCGCTCTCAAGATGAAAATTTAAAGAAAAGTTTCTTCAGTTTGTTAACATTGGCGAGTACGTTAATTGCCTTAGAGTTAATCTTTGGTTGTTGGTAACTATTGTAATAAAATCTACGTCCTGCCGCGTTCAGTTGATAACATTGGTCTAGACAATTTTTGCTCTATGAACTTTGAAAACTGATTTAGAGTATCTTTGGGATGCAGAATCCGAATCTGATCTGAGATTTTGCCTATCACGTCAGATTTGTGAGATATGATAACAGCAAATTGTTACTTTTGTCAAAAGTGGAAGATTTGATGTTGCGTTTATCACACATACACATTGTGCTACAACCAGAAATCCAGGCCATGTGGTGCATAAGTAGCTGAAATACACCCACCAACTATAATTTTGATACCAATTTTTTTTCTAAGCAACATTATTAACAAGGCAGTAGTAACAAGCTAAAAGGGAGGCTAAAAGTATAACTGACCTCCTCTCTCCGTCAATGTTTTGCATGAAACCACAAAGATTTAAGCAGGTCTATGACGACGCTTGTTCAGTAACCTTATTTAGGCTGTTTTGGCCTGTCTAACACTCACCTTTCGTTATAGCACTGCATATGTTGGTGGTAAACGCAACGCCAAATCTTCCACTTTTGACAAAAGTAACAATTTGTGGTCATCATATCACACAAAACTGACGTGATTGGATAAATCTGACATCAGATTCAAATTCAGCACCCCAAAATTACTCTAAATCAATCTTCGAAGTTCATGGAGCAAAAAAAAAAAGATTTTTTTTTGTAGACCAGTGTTATCCTTTCTTCACACAGGGACGCACAATCTCCTGGTGGAATCGAACGTGGTTTATGACATCATGGGAGGCGCCATCTTCATAGAGGATGGCATCGAGACTGGCAATATCATCCAATACAACCTCGCCGTATTCGTACGTCAAAGCACGTCTTTGCTCAATGACGACATCACACCCGGTAAGCTGATTTCATCACTTGCATTATGACGTGTGTTGAAGCAATATAGCGATGACGTGTGATCATGATTCGGTAAACGCATCACTTGACGATGATCAGAATATTTCTTAAAGCAGATGGCATGACGTGATTGTAGCAGCAAGCGTCGATCGTATCAAGGCGAGGCGGAATGGAGTTTTATGCAGCTTTTTGAAAACGTACAGAAAAGTACCTTATAGGTCGACGGCATAAAGGTTCTTTACAACAATCTGCCAAAAGCCAGATCTCAGATAAACCTCATTGACCAAGAACCCTTGCAATTTTATCCGGTGTTTTCGTTTGAATGAAATGTTTTTTGCAAAATTTTCGAAACCACGTTCACCAGAAGTAGAACTAGTTGCTGTTTGTCAGCTCGTCGCATGGTTACGTTCCCTGGCCGCCACAAAACAATAAAGTCTGTTGTTTTGAGTTATTGGCAAAAATTCACAATGGATTTTGATGATGAGCTGTACTCCACAGCCGCGTACTGGGTCACCAATCCCGACAACATTTTACGTCACAATCACGCTGCGGGAGGAACCCACTTTGGGTTTTGGTATCGAATGCACAAGAACCCGGACGGCCCTTCCTTTGACCCCAACATATGCCAGCAGAACGTGGAGCTTGGGACTTTCGAAAACAACACGGTTCACTCTCAGGGATGGTTTGGACTCTGGATATTCCAAACTTACCATCCTATGGTCGGGGGAGGGTGAGAGTTCATATGACGTAATGCAGTGTTTCCCAACTTGTGTTATTGTAGTTATCTTCTTTTGCAGCAATGCTTTGTGTTATTAAAGCGTTGTTTAAATTTACTTGCATCACGCTGTTCTTTGAAAGAAAGAAATTTTCTTTAAAAAAAAGTTTGACCTGTAGCTTGTTTAAACAAGTTATTCAGACTTACTTGCAAACAAGTCTGTCATTTTTGATCGAGAGACAAACTCCTTTGAAAACAATTAATGCTGAATTGGAACTTTTACGCCCAATTTTATTGAATTTTTTGGTTTGGTTGGATTTGAATCTTTATCCTTGGACTGAAAAAGCCTTGGTAAGTTATTCCTGGTAGTTTCGGATACTTGTAGAGGCTTTTGACTCAGGGCCGGTTACTTAGATTGACAGAGTGAAGTTTCCAATTGTTGAAGTCTTGTTGCCGGGAAATTATTCCATCCACTATGTGCCTCTGAATGGAGAGCCCCGAGAGTCGAACTAGCACCGCTTCATCTTGACGCTTCTTTGTTCATGAAGTCACGCGCTAAAACCAACTGAGCTATCTGGGCGGACAAAATTTTCACGTTTTCTGACTCTTTGCTGTTATGTTGTGTTAGGTACACAAACGTTTGTTTGATTCTATTACCGTTAGATGTCCAATATCAATGTATGGGCGAATTTTGCAGGTGCGACTCAACCCAACCGAGCCCAGCAAAGTTCAGGACTCTCACGACCTGGAACTGTGAGAAAGGAGCTGAATGGGTGGAAGGAGGAGCTATCCAATTTAATGACTTCGTGTTGGTCAACAATGAAGATTCGGCCATTGATATCAAACTGATTGAGGGCACCGAATGGGGCGAGGAGAATGGGGCTATGATTAAAAATGCGCATATAGCTGGCAGCGCCATCTCTTTGGACACGAACCCAAAAAATCCAGTGGGAATTGTACGTATTTATATTTTTGCGTCTTTACTGCACCAAAACACACTCTCAAACAGATCTATAGTTTTGTCGCAAATTAGCAAATTGTAATCATATTAATCGTAAATTAGCAAATTATGATCATATTAATCGTAAATTAGCAAATTGTAATCATATTAATCGCAAATTAGCAAATGATGAAACAATTTTGTTGGACCAAAAAGAAATTCTACAATGTTGGTGTAAATACATTGAAGAGCTGTTTTTCTACAACCGCGAAAACAAATCTATGGAAGTCTATTAGTCTATTATGAAAGAAGAAGTCAGAATCGCTATAAACAAAACGAAACATGGAAGGGCAGTCGGACCAGACAATATCTCAGTCGAAATTATCCAAGCTTTAGTTGAATGAGGTTTGGACCTAACCACTGAGATCTTAAATCATATTTATGACACCGGAAACATCCCTAGTGATATGGTACGTTCCATATTCATAGCTTTACCAAAGAAAATTGGAGCCATAGAATGATCACTCCACAAAAAAACTAGCCTTTCGAGTCATCTAACAAAGATCCTACTCCGAATCA
Source organism: Aplidium turbinatum (assembly GCF_918807975.1). NCBI lineage: Eukaryota > Metazoa > Chordata > Ascidiacea > Aplousobranchia > Polyclinidae > Aplidium > Aplidium turbinatum. Next base: position 2,075,077 of record NC_137486.1, read on the forward strand.
TAATGATGAGATTGAGACCAAAATTAAAACCAGAAATTTCAACAGCACAGTTTGCATTTGTTGCAGAAAAAGGACCAGAAATGGAATTTTCAGATGTTAACAGAGAGATGCATAGAAAAGAACAAGGATCTCTATTTGTGTTTTATAGACTTTTCTACAGCTTTTGACAAGGTTCAACATGCTAAATTATTCGAAATATTTTATTCTTTTGATATCGACGGTAACGACCTCAGAATTATACGAAACCTCTACTGGAAGCAAACGGCTGCAATACGTATAAATAACGATCTTAGCGAAGTCAGGCCTGTACGACGAAGCGTCAGACAAGGTGTGTCCTATCTCTCAACCTCTGCAACGTTTACAGCTGATATGATTTTGAGAGACATCGAAGGTATGAATAAAGTAAAGGTTGGGGGACAAAGCATAACAAACTTGAGATACGCTGATGATACAATCCTGATAGCAGAATCTGCAAACAATCTACAGGACTTACTAAATTCTGTTGTCAATAAAAGTAAAGCAATGAGTTTAGAGTTAATTTCAAGAAAAACAGAATACATGACTGCATTAAAAAAATACAACTTATCCAAAATGCAACCTGACACTCTACGATGTTAAAGTAAAACAAGTTGATAAATTTAAATATCTTGGGTACATTATAACTTCTTCTGGACATAAAGATTTCGAAAAATTAGCACTATTGGAGATGATGCAGGGAAAAGAAGCAAAGATTGTCAAAGACAGCTTGAACCAATGCGCCACAAACACGACAATCAAAACTACCGATTTTATACGGATTTCAAATGACAAAGAAGTTTGGAAGACCATGATCGCCAACGTCTGTATCAGATCAGGCGCATAATCATCATCAATCATATTTGCGTCAATAATAGTTAATTAATAGGTTTAAGTTTTCCGGCAAAGGATTGTTTGATGCACTAGATGTGACTAGAAAATAGGTTACTGCCCTTCGGGTATACACACCTTCGGGTTGTTACCCTATTTCAATTCTTTGTTGCAAGCCACAAAATTGTTGATACATTTATGGCTGAAGTCGTTGGCCTACTTTGGGGTATGTCATGAGCCATTACCAAGGTGATCAACTGTATATTAATAACATGTTTAGATATTGCCATTCGCCCCTGGACTATACGTGAACAAGGCTCACTTCGTCAATTTCAACCAAGGTGGCGTGGCTTTCATGGTGACCCACATATCAGGCACTTGCACGTTCGTTTGTGGCGGTTTCTACTACTGGGTGCGAGGTGAGATGCAGTTTAGATTGGCGAAGTTACTGATTTCACAAGGTAGATTTAAACGATCTGTCTTAGCCTGATGCTGCGAGTTTGCTGTGGCAATAGTAAGTTGCGCTAGCTTTCGGAACACTGTTCCCTAGTCATGTGCTTTGATGAATGGTGTTGAAGTCAGTGAGTGGTTCTTTACTGTGGTTCTTTCGTTTAGCTTGAGGCTGCTGGTTGTTGAGTTTCTGTGTTGTTAGGCGTTTTTGTTGCAAAATTGTTTTCAGTTGATTAGTAGATTAGATGACGTAGTTCTTCCCTTTCGGCACGGTTGTTGATTTTAGGATTTTGTCTGCTGATGAATATGGCCTCTTTGAAACGTAATTTTACCGCGTCATTTTCTCGGGCAATTATTGTAAATTCAAAGTCGCTGTGACACTGTTGTTGATGATTAAAGACCGAACTTTTGTCTGAACTGAGGTGTTCTTTTATGCGGGAGTGGAGTGGCCGAATCGTGCTGCCTATGTAGCTTTCCCTGCATTTCTTGCATGCGATCTTGTAGACACAGTTCTTGGTGGTACATATGTCATCGTTCCGTAGTGGGCAGTTTTGTAGCCGGCAAGGTTCGGGTTTTTTTGGTCTTTGAAGGGCGTTTCTGAGGGTTCGTGAGCGTCGAAAAAGGCGCTGGCAGATCCAGGTCTTTGAAAACTTTCTTTGCTTTACGGTCCGCGTCGTCGCTCATATATGGAAATTCAAAATGTATTGGGTTATATGGTGTCTGGGGGGTTTGTCTGTTTTGCTGGTGTCGTCGTCGTCTGGGTGGTTGTTTAAGAAAGTCCTTGGGGTATCCTGAACTCAATCAATTGAAGTTACTGATGCTTGAAACAAGCCAGAGTGAAGGCTTGTAGTGAAATCAAGCTTGTACAAGACGAGATTGAGATGCTTCCAAATCTTGCACGGTTTGCTGATCACTAATAGCCTAACAATAAATGAGTCATTGCCTCTTTTGAAATTCTAGTTATCTGATAGAAAGCCCTAAGTTTAATTATCATGTTGGTGGTTCAGTGGGCCTGTGTCAGTAGTTCGAATCCTACACAATGCGAAACTGTAACACTTTCAAACGATGTTTACATCGGTCCAAGGATATTGCATATAACCAATGGTCGCACTATATTCTCTAAACAGACTTTACAGTAGACCGTGAAACTAACCAAAAGATTATTTTACTTAATCTGAAACGACCTGTTGCTAAAAGATTAAAGCTAAACAAAGGTTTACATTGTTTTTTTCTCTCAGAGCTCACATTCACTGACGTCACAAGGAGGGTGCAATGGAGATGGGAACATGAGGGCGTGCTGAAGGATCTGGACGGGAGTTTGACTGGAGAAGCTGATGGGAGTTCTGTAGTTCCGTTTACCGACCTAATGGACACCAGTGTCTGCACTGTAAGATAACGATGGTGTCACAATCAACCTTTTGTTACGTGACGATAGCGATGACTACCGTGCTTATTGTCGGAAGCGCTTAGCTGATTGTGATTAACTTTACGCTTACCTAAAAGTGTAGCTAAAAGAAGTTACGCGAAAACATACGATATCTTTCTCAAGAGTAATCAAGAGTATATTACAAATAAAAATATCAACCTGCACATGACCTACTCGCCTTGAATGCGATATACGACATAACGCATGACCGGTCCGCCCCTATAGCGTTTGACTTTTCGGACTAAAAAACTGTACGATCAAGCGGCGCTGGTTCGATCCTAGGGATGTACGCTTGAGTAAAGCATATTAAGAATTGCTCTTCATCAGCGGCTATTAATGGACAGAATTATTCACAAACAATAACACTTCAGCCATCGGAAACTCCACTCTGTCAATCTCGGTGATTGGGCCCAGCGTTAGTGGTTTGTTGCTTCTACAAGTATACGAAACTGCCAAAATTAAGCTCTTCATAGAAGCTAGTTCAATCTGAGGATAGTAGAATAGCCGTTACTTGGTTGGCCTTCACTAGTTGTTCTAAGATGTCGATTTTAGACTTGGTCAGGCTTTCCACATTCAACTGCAGCAAGGTATTGCCTTCCCATACGACAACCGAAGTTACCCGCCCTGAACGGCTATTAGACATGAAGGGCGCATGCTCTGGGTCGGCATTACTCTGTACCGGATGGAGTTGCATGGAACTCCGTGAGCTACAATTGTTTTCTCGATTTGTTGTCATTCGCTTGATTGCAAAAATCAATTACCAGAGCTCACCATTAGGAGGTTGACAACTTGAGTCCCAATCTGAGGATAAAGATTCAATCAATAGCGATCGAGTGCGTTTCATCACCAGTTACATGTTGCAGGTGCAATCTGGGGACTTATTTTCCTCTAACGCGGCTGTTCCATCAGCGATCTGCACTCCCGGCACCCGTTTCCACCGCATTGCGCTCAACAACCCGATCCCAAGCTCCCTGGAAGCAAACAATTTGTGGTTCTCCAACCAGCACGGAAACTCTTCCAGCACCTACCAAAAGAAGAGGCTTACTCACAAACCAGGCACGTCCTACCTTAAATCGGTTGTTATTGTTTTCCACTTTTCACCTAGGCTGATCATGGATTTCCTCGGCATTAGAATGAGTTCTCAGGTTCGGAAGCAAAGCTGCAATCTTCCATGCGTCAATGTGATTTGTAGTGTTGCAAACTACGAAAAGATTCTATTACAATGGTCTTTTACAATAACACTGCTGAACGACTGGCAATTGTATAATTTGGTTATTTCACTTTATAATGCGTTCCTGCCTTGCAAAGTCAAGCATTGCGAGATACTCTTTGCAACGAAGCCAAGGAAACTGAAACACGCTTGTCATTTATTTAAAGCGACTGAAACATAGCGTAAACAACTTGCATAACTTTTTTAATTCTTTTGAATTCTATGCAAATTAACATCTCTCAAGAACAAACTTGTTGCTGAAAGCTTTAAGTATTGCTGATGAAATCATTGCCATGCCATCCAAGGACTGATGGCCATCTTACTCTGTGAAAAAGATGCATGAACTCTCATGTGTTGTTTATGAGCGGCCCGTGGTTCCTCATTTTTTTATCTGATTGTTGCTAGAGCAATGTAACCGCTGCAGGTCCTCAAGTTTATTTCCATCATATTTTCTTATTCATGCAGGGTGGATGCTGCTTCTTCCCAGCAAAGAGAAATACTTGATGTGGTTTGAGAACGGGGAGCAATTCACCAACATCACTTACAACGCGAGGTACTATGACTTCATGGAGGACGACTACATATTCGTCTCCCACCTGCTCAAACAAAGGCCAGACGTGTGAGTTTATGAGTGATGCTGTATTTTGGAACATTTTTTGGAAACACTTGCTTTATTTTTGTTTTTAGCAATGTATTTTTGCACGAAATGGCAGTCATCAACGATTTCACGAGATTGTTGTCAGACTAATTTTATTGATGACGCTATGAAGATTGATTTAGTGATGTATTCTATAGTTGTTGAATTCATGGTTCAATGATGTAAGAGCACCGGAAAGTTGATTAGTTTAATCACTTCTGGTATCATCAGACGGCACGTGCTGTTGTGGATGGAGCTGTTAGTTGTTGATGATTTTTAGATTTCTCTACTCTCTGTTATATAAATAACCACTTTAAAAGTTTTGAAAAAATTATTTTTTTTAGTTTTTTTTCTGTACGAAAACGCTTCCCAGTCGCGTGATGGCAGCATAACTTCCAAAACTTTTTTGAAACAAAACGCTTTTCTCAAAAATGCAATGTTTTTATTATTAGCCTAAGCATTAATGCATACGGATTGTATTTGTGTGTTGAGATCTACCGCATATCTTTCTGATGAGAAATCTTATTGCATGCAGCATCACCATCAATGGAGTGGAGAAATTTGCGGTTGAAAACGCCACTGACGAACTCACAGCCGACAATGACAACCTCGACTGGTCGTTCGATCAAGAGACACTCGAGTTTCAATTCATTGTTTCCGGGAAGACATCATCAAGGAGGAAGAGAGCGGCAATTGAAATCGTTGATGATGATTACAGACACGTCACTGTGACTCCTAACATATACAGGTAATGAATTGTCATTCAAGTTCACAATAGTTGCTTGTAGCCCACTTCTCTTGAAGTGGCAATTTGTCACATCAAAATGATTTTTAAAATATTAAATGGACAAAGAAGGAAATTTGTTCTATTGGGGCTTTTAGGGAAGTGCTTGAATAAATGTGTAAGCGTAAAAAGGTTGGGGTGGTCTATTTGTTCATTATGGAAAATGCATTTCCATAATCGAAAAATGTTGTTAAATCAGTTTTTACGTTTTTCACACTTGTGTTTCACATGGTCGTGTTTTTGATGTTTTCTTACTGTAAGAAGGCTACTACTTTGTGCTTACTTCACCATTTGTTAAAAGTACACAATTGTTTTAATGCACAAACCACGTGTTGTAGATGTGTGTATCTGGACTGTATTGGACCTGTGGACCCGGACAGCGTTCCTCCATCTAGAGAACAGCCTGAAAATGCCATTGCGTGGTCGCAAGCGGACAACCCATGCATGGAAAAAATCGGAAATGTGAGAAATAATTAACTCTCATTGGTGTATTTGGGTTTACAATGGACCCAGAAATACGATCTCTGGTATCAGATCAGAAGCACTGGTCGCCTTCGAAAATGGTCACGAACAACATATGGTAGTGATGGCGAGGGATAAGCACGAGGGATAGCAGTCCCTAGCCCCTAGCATGGATTGTTTTTAGAGAGGATACAGTGTCATCATTGGCACAACAGTGTAAAATCAACAAGGAATGTAGCAACAGAAGCAAGTGACGTTGTTAGGCGGGCACCACGGAGAGTCCGCTACTCATCAATACGACAACACGACCTTTTCTAAATTTTACGTGGTTCCTTTTACTTTGTTGTGTTGTTATAGGCCGTCGTCATAAAAAAAAGCGCTACTGACATCGACCTGTGCTGGGTACTTGTTGACGTGGACACCATCGACGTCGACAGTATCACCGTGGAAGGAGTGCTGCAGTTCGTAGAGAGCGCCCAAGTTTCTGCCATTTACATCTTAGTGAAGGTAACATCCATGACATCCAGAAAAGGGTTGATGATTGCACAAGTGGCATTGATGTGATGCAAGTAGATCGTTTATTCACTCTATTTACTTTGGTTGATCATTCAACCGAAACAAGTCTCAAGCCACGTAGTTCGGTAAGTATTCCTTTTCAATTGCATACATAACTTTCACTTTCAGGGTGGGCGAATCATTGCCGGGTTTTCAAGCGCGGAACCGTATCAAAATGACCTCACAATAGAACTGCGAGGAGACCACGACACCCCAGGGTTGGTTCTCCCAGGTAAGATGCTGGTGGCCAACTACTTTTCTTTGAGAATCCTTTTATCATGATAATAGCGATAGCTGCATGTGCAGTAATTCACTAAAACTAATGAACGTACTATTTGCCACTGCATTGCGTCACACGTGTCATGATCGGCTTCACTGTCAGTGCATGACCTGCAGGAAAGCGGTTAAAATGATTCATGAGTGTTTTTTGCAGGAGTGGAGTTGGGATCAAAGGCGCTGGGTTGTTTTGGTGGTTGTGATTTTCATGGACAAAGTCACGATGTTTTCTGGACCCATCTTGCTGAAACTTCCAACGCTGGCTCCACACAAATAACGCTAACTGATGGGGTGGACTGGAAAGTAGGGGACGAAATAGTCATCACAACTACAGGATACCGGTGAGCTATCACAACCTCTTCCGTTCCGCTGCTTTGCGATTGTTTGACGGCAGCACATTACAAGCATCCACATATGTGGTCGGGTTCGAAGGATGTTGTATAGAAGATTGACGCTACTCTTAAAGAGTGATTCTACCTGATAGTTGCATCACAATTACTTTTATAGTAAAAATAACTAGCCAACCACCAATTGGTATTCCATGTAAGCTTGAAACCAAAGTTTCTGGCCTGCTCTCTCCACGCGATGGAAGCTCCTTGCCATCACAATGAGCTTCTGTCACATCATGAAGTCAGTCAAACTGAATGTTAGTTATTCATCATCATCCAAATTCGATTTTGTTTTGTATTAAATTATATCGTTCCAGGTCAGAAGAAACTGAGAAAAATGTCATAACATCAATCAGCAATCAAGTAACCATCACCTTGCAGACGCCCCTTCTCTACAGACACATGGGGGAGTCGTACGAGGCTGCTGGGTGGCAGTATGACATGCGTGCCGAAGTCGGCCTACTCAGCCGTAACATTAAGATCAAAGGTACGACCTGTGTCCGGTGACAGTTGGGGTGGTTACTGAACCAATTGTTTTGCACAAACGGTTTATTGGTTTTATTTACTGGTAACATCTGTGTATCTTACCAAAGTAAAGTAGGTTAGGTTGGAGTATTGTTATAACTTATTATTGTCTAGCATTTGTGTGCGAGTCTTTTAAGCTCACCTAATTTTTATTTTTGCCATTTAAATGTTTCAAAGTTGCGTTTGGTTAAATTTGATGTTTTGAACGTAAAACATCAAGTTTAGTTGCGTTTGCTGAATTGATTTGTAAATCATCACTGGACTACAAGCAAGGATTTGTCCTTCTTCTCGACTAGCATTATGCCTGGAATTAAATTTCAATGATACTATGCTTGCATGGGGCTTTTCATTTGTTTCTATAACTTGTACCACATGACTTGCAGGCGCATCTTATCCGAACATTGATGAGCAGGCGTTCGGGGCTCGCGTGCTAGTGGGCTACATACGGACCTCTGACAACACTGATGTCTTCGGTAAGTCTTTTAGAAATAACTGAAATAATAATGATGTTGATCTTATATAGTGAAGGTTATGGGTTGGGAATCAGAGAATGTCAGTTGCCTGGTTCTTATTTATTAGTTTGTAACCAGAACATTGCCAACATCTTCTTCACAGGCTGGGGCCGGTTCAGTAATGTTGAGTTTTTTCAAACTGGCCAAGAAGGTTGGACTGAAGTCTGGGATCCTCGCTTTTCGTTGGCCTGGCTCAACACCGGGCCAGTATCAACTTCCCGCCCATCTTTTGTGGTCGGGTGCGCGTTCCACGACGGGTACTCCACAGCCATTGGGACGTTTGGAGCTGAGGGAATTGAGATTGCTGACAATGTGGTCCATCGAACCATTCACGACGGTGAGATTTCTTGTGACGTGTTTTACAACAATAATTTACAAGTTCCCATAGAGAACCGACCTGAGTACAACTAGTTGTTTTCAACGGTCAGGTAAGGACGAGTGATATTTTAACATGTCATTATCTGAAACCCACTAGGGAACCTTAACACCTTTTAGTAGCCTAGTTCTTTGGTTGATTCTCTGGTAAGGGTAGCATTGTAGTTTTTTCAAGGCAGGTTTCTATTACAATTTTACTACAAAAGGCTGCAAAATTTTAAATGTTTTTACGGTTGTATAATATAGCTACTTGCTTTTTTGTAAATTACGTTTTTACTGCGCATTTCTTTCACTGACAAGTTTATTAGAATTGTTTAAGGCGCCCCATAAACGCATTTACTTTTTCCATATTGTCCCCTTTCAAAGACTTGTATTGCTCGTAATATTATACTGTACAATCAATAGAATTATTAATATAAACAATAAATACTATTCACACTACAAAAAGTGTTCAATTCCAAGCAAAGCGAATTACATTGAAATTTGAATAAACATTTGAATAAGAGCCTTCTGATGATTCTAATACAAAGGTGAAACAGTGTTAAGGTTTTCAGTGAATAATACCTGCATTTGATGGAATTATTAATATAGATCTTTATAGAGTAAAACTGTCTGGAGCTTACAAGTGTTTGAAACATTGGCATTACAACTTCAACTAGGTAGGCTACAGTAAGCTTGTGCAAGAAAACCTCATTAATTTCCCTGCGAGTGTTTGTTAATTTTGTGCCGTTTTCTTTGGTACTTTCTTAGTTTTTAAAATTAGGCTACACGAGTTTTCGCAGTTTCCTTTTGTGGTAATTATTTAACCAATGATGACTATGTATTCATAATAGATAACTGTAATGTCACAATAGCCAAGCATCTTATCTACAGGAATCCGCATCACTGGAAGCAACCATATACTTGAACGCAACCTTGTGACTGTGACACTCTTCCGCGGGGCTTACCTGGATCGTTATGAAGAAACCAACTTCAAGGTAGGTCAGGAGCTAGGAACAGACGATTATTTGGTCATCGGCTGATTGTTAATTGCACTTCCAGATAGCCAGCTTCCACAAGACGCTCATCATTTGCATGGCTGGATATGTTGAAGAGGTTCAAACAGCATCTAAACAATAAATGGATGTCTATATTAGATTTTCACTCAAATCGTTTCTTGTACTGGGAGAGTGACCGAAATATTTATCGTAGAAAAGTCATTTCACTGAGTTTCTGTAACACGAATACAATTATTCTACTTGAGTTAAGAGACGTCTGTGGATAAGCATGTTATATTAGTCATAGCCATCGCTTACAGTTGCTATAAACTTTTCAATTGTAAACATTTTTTTTTGTGTTTTTCACAAGTTGTTATCGTTATCCAATTAGCAGATCTATATTTTTTAGCTTGTTAGCTTGAACAAATATCCTTTCCTCCATCTGTCTTCTTCCCCAGTAGGCCTGTTTTAATTCCTTCACTTGCAATTTTGTTTTTTGTGAACTACATTCTGCAAGACACAATTTTGCCTAAATCTTTAAACATGTCTAAGGCCCAACTAACTTTGACGTTGTCTAGTGACATCTCTGACCAGTGACTTTAAACATCTGGAAAACCGTTTTAATGTTTGTCCGCTTTTAATTGACCAGCATGAATGACCGGAAGAAAAACTACAGCTTGGTAGTTTACTTTTCGAAAGTACAGTACAGGAATCGTCAGCATGTTCGTAGTTTTGCATTCTTCGCTAAATAGCTTCAGCTTTTCAAATAGAGCATCATACATCCGGTTCAGGATCTCCGTCATCACTGGAGTTATCTGGAAGTAGCTAATGCAAAGTTGCTGACTATTTGTGGATAAATATTTGTTGTACGTCATATCTCTCGTCAGATTAAAGACATTATTTTTAATTGAAACGGTTTGTTTTAAGGATTGGCAAGCAAGCTTTGAAGTAAGTGATGCTCAAAACCTTATCATGATTGGCAACACTGCTGCAGGGAGCGAAAGGTTGTGCTTCCATGTTGATGGAGAGGCTTGTGGCGCTTCCGACGAGAACAAGTGGACAAGTGAGATCAACTTAAATCACTGAACATTCAACAATTGTCTTGCTACCATTGATGGTTTTCTAGTTCAGAAATTTGGCGCATGTATTTCAAAATGGAAATTTACGTTGAATATGTAGTTAGTTGTTGTACATTGACATCGGTCTTTGTTCGTCCACGTTAGACAGCTGGTGCTGACCTGATCTAGCCCGCTGAAGAAATCACTCGGGTCTGATTGACAAACGTCGGCATAAATTATCACTAGCATGTGCTTATCATGTTACTACTGAATTAGAAAACTGGAACGACGCAATGCTGGCCACCACAACTTTCAACTTGAATTTATTGCTTTCTTGTCTACCCAATAATTTTGAAGACTGAAAATACGTGGTTTTTAAAAGATGCTGAAACTTGATGTCTGGATTGTCATTCATTATGTAGATAACGTCGCCCATGGATGCCTTCATGGAGTACAGATCTTCATAGAAGATGGTGTTGGAAGTTGTTCTATGATCCGAGACTTCACCATATACAAGGCTTGGGATTATGGAATCTACCACCAGACTCGAACAAATGTTGTCATCCGGAACACCATCATCGCGGATTCCACGGTAAACCCCGCGGCTCTTCCATTTGTGTTTGCGATATCAGATAAAGTCGTCACCAAAAGACAAAATCAACATCTCTTACAACCAGGGCCGCAATAACCTCTCTCCGTACCCCCTCCCATTTGCCAAGGAGAGCCTACACTTGTTTAGAGGCCCAGTTACTTTAATCTATTTACATGCTTTTGGCTATAAAAAGGCTGCCACAGATTCTCGAAACTCCATAGCTTAAATCATGCAAGGCCTATTTGCAGCTTTCCACACTCGGCTGGAGGCTTATCTTTGTCTGGGGGCTCACACAAATTTAGTTGGTTTTTCAACAGTTGATAGAATGAGAGGTCCAACATTAAACGCTCTTATAATGATGGCAAAAATGTTGGATATTGATAGCCAGCAGCGTTGACAAGGGTGGTTCAGGGCATAACCTATTGCGCTTACTTTCAGATCTAATTTGCTTTTATTGGCTCAAATTCATTAAATTCCTTTTAAAGAGGGCTGCTGCATTTGGAAGACTCGCACTGTAAAATTGTTAAATCGAAAACTTTTTGACGTGTTCGTAACAAAAGTAGATTTTCCAATATTTTGTTGAACTCCATAGCTCATTGCATTGTTACGAAGACAAACACGGTGTCGAGTCACAATCGGATGTTTCTGATCCCCATTCACAATCTATGTAGCACAACATAAGTGTCATGAATAAACTAAAACAATTTAAACATCAGCACCAAAGCAAATAAAATTAAAGTTTAATGCAAACCAGCAGCGGATCCAGCAGGAGAACTTGGTAACGTGTCCATTTAAAATCGAGTAAAACATGAAACTTTTCTCCTGTTTTTGCAAAATTTTCTCGTTCGCTCAACAACATTTTCTTAACCAAACCGACATTGTACATATAAAGTTTCAGCAGTGGATTTAAGGAATAAAAACGTTTTTGTGTCCAATAAAACAAAGAAAATGATATAACATTCCAAAGTAAACATTTTGCTCACCCAAATAGCCCAGTTAACAATTAAATAGATAAATTTCAGTGTTAGTGATATAAAATAAATTGTGCCGTGTATATACTATGGCTGAAGATGGGGACACCTCAAATAGATTTTTGACGTTCTAAATCTAACCTGTTGAAAGGCTACGCAACGCCAAGCTGTAGGCTACAAACTTTTAAGAGAAAAATTCTTTGGAAACCTTCTGTAGCGTTAAATGGAAATATTCTTGGAAAGGTAAGCTAACTTAAATTTCAAATGAAAACTTCTTTGGAAATCCAATTATAGTTGGATAAATTTGATCAAATACACACTGCTGTTACACAGTGTACGTCTTGATAAAAAAAGAAAAAATTATTCCGATTATGTTTGCACACAAACTGATCAAAACATAATTAAATTTCTCACAATTCTCTGGAAGGCAAGCTTCCCAGATCCCTTAAACTTTTTTTCCGACATCAACGTTGGCAGTGTCCAAACTGGTTCGTCCCCAATTTGTTTTCCAGATCCACTATTGCATTGTCAGCATATTTAATATTCTTTTTTGAGAAAATTTTCAGAGTTGTTTACTCTTTGCTACAATGATGTACCGTATGTGAATTTGTTTCCTACAATGATATAGTTTGCAGGTCTAATCTTGAGCTTTCTTGCCCTACTTTTTAAACAAATTTGAAAAATATTTTAAGCGCTATCACTAACAATAGCGGCCAACTATAGGATTTCAAGGGAGACGCGAGATAGTGCCCACACAGTCTTTCTCACACCAACTATGTAGTCGAAATATAGCCTACATGAATGCGAGTTTGAATTTCTGTATGCATTGACGGATGGAAGCCGGCTACTCTTAACTTTAACATTTTGATTTCCTTAACATTTTTACTTAAGGTCGGGTATTTGCCTTTAATATTCGAGCCGCCATCGTTGTCCCACGTGTACGAAGACAAGTCTGCTACGATTGAGGATATGTTGTGTGTTGGCCGCAGTCCCCACTTCGACCCCATCCACGACTTCATGGACGAGAGTGGAGACGATAACTTGAAGATTAGGGCAGCCGGGTACGACGCTATAGCTATATGATGACACGAACATAGAAATAAATTATCCTGAAAAGCCGCTTTTGGAATGAGAGTTTGCTTACTGATACAAAAATAGAGCTGTTTGAAACAAAAGTTCAGTACTTTGTAAATATTTTAAAAGATATTTGTTTGGATGCAAAGTTCGTCTGTTTCGTTTTCATTTCGTTTCATTCAATATATTTATACAGACCTTTGTGAAATAAATTTCGGTTTGATTTGTTTAGCCTTATCAGTAAGAAATTAAACAACCTTATAGGAACAATACTGTCAAATAGAAAGTTTGTATCCATGCCTTAACATACAGAACCATGTCTTGGACTTGTGGTGTCTAAGAAATGCTTTTGTTTAATATTCAGTTTTAACCGTATCTGTTACTGGCGTAGACCCTATGGTCTCGCCCTCTGCTAATTCAGCAATTTCACATAGAAGCAGTGACGCTAGAAACCTGAGATTTCTTGACTTTTACTTTTTTTTCTTGCCCCAACTTTTAATCCCGATTATGTTGGTATCGGATAATTGTGAAGTTCACAATAAACCTTTTGTCACAGCCAGTTATGAAATGCAAGAAATTTGCTGATATTCAATAGCTTGATTGACAGTTTACTATTAGCGTGCGGTTTCATTTTGTGTTTGTTAATCATAACGCGACGGCGCTAAAATTCCATTCTGTACCCAGGCAGCAAAATCCGTCATTTTTACATTGATTCAACGTCGATTTTGCTGTCTGGGTAAAGAGACGGTCTCTGACGCGATATGAGTCATTCTTCGCTGGCAGACAATAATTAGGAAGGTGATTTGTTATTTGCGCAAATTGCTTTGTAGTGCAAAAAGTGCATGGAATACTGTTTGCACAGAAGCGGAAAAAGAAAATTGATGAAATTCTGTGTTCAATACAAGAAGACTTTCAAAATAAAATGTGAACTGAGAAATTTGACCAAGAAATGGAGAAAATAGGTCAAAAACTGAGTCTTTATCACCTTTTCTACCTAAAATACACAATCACGAATATATTTTGCGAAATAAATTGATTGAAGTGATAGATAAGGCTTTTGACCAATAGGGTGCGGTGAAAAATTAAAATTTTTGAATTTCAACAAAAAGTATGTCTTAAATGGTGGCCCTACACCTAAAAACATGTCTGATGGTGTTTTGGAGTTGTTGCTCCCCTAACTGTCCGTGCAACTTTGGAAAGCTGTATGCGGGGGCCCCAAAATCATAAAAAATAGCATAACTCATGATCCATGTGTCGTAGAAAGTTAATTTTTGGCTCTGTGGAATCAGAAACACCATGTTTCTATTTGTTCCAAGAGAACTTTTAGCTCTAAGAGCAATAAAATTTAAGTTATGCTCAAATATCTAAATTTGAGACATATTGTGGGCAAAAATATCACAAAATTGCCAACAAGTTTGGACAAACCAATGACTAAATTTAAACAAGAAAAATTTTCATTTTTGTCATATGTGTCAGTGCTTGACTGTTGAGCTTACACTTCAAATTTCGATAATGGAGCATTGGCTTATAGTATACTGTACAAAACAATGATGCAAATTTGTGTATGATGCGCTCAAATACTTTGGGACAAGAAACTCTGTAGTTTGGGCTAATTACCAGTACTTAAGCTAAGCTCTTTAAATGTCATTTGACTAATCAACGTGTGGGACATTAATCATAAGCAATACATTACACAATCATAAGCAGTTCTGCCATGGCATCGAAACAGTGACAGACTTCTGTTATCTGGGTGATCGGATAAATGGAAGTGGTGGATGCGACGCAGCGGTGACAACAAGGGCAAGATTGGGCTAGGCAAAGTTCAGGGAATGTGGGGAAATGTTGTATGGCAGAAAATTTTCACTAAGGACGAAAGGAAAGTATATCGGAACTGTGTGCGGCCTGCAATGCTATATGGTAGCGAGACATGGATATTGAGATAGAGTGAACTGGCAATCCTGAGAAGAACGGAAAAGGTCAATGGTGAGAGCAATGTGTGGGGTGAAAACGAGAAGGGAAAAAAGGTCTGAAGAATTGTTGGATATGCTAGAGATGAGAGAGACCATAGACCAACTGGCAAGGGCAAATGGAGTAAGATGGTATGGACATGTGATAAGGAGGGAGGAGGGAAGTTTTCTTAGAAAGGCACTAGATCTAAAGGTGGATGGGAAGAGGAAACGCGGTCGTCCAAGAAGAACGTGGAAACAACAAGTGAAGGATGAATTTAAAAAAGTCGGACTGAAGGAGGAAGATGCAAGGGACAGGGTGAAATGGAGAAAAAGATTAAAACAATTGCTGCGCGGAAACAATCGGCCACCCCCACTAGTGGGGAACAAACCGACGATGGATGATGATGATGAAGCAGTGCATCAGGACACACAATACGATGTGTTGTCAAATTTTTTTCTAAGAGAGTTTGTCGACAGTAAATTGATGCTTAGTATGAAACTTTTTCATAAGTTTTCTTGATTTGATTCGCTGGCGTATCATGTCATCTCGTTTTTCAAAACCAGCTACTGCTCCAGCAGCTTCAGTAACAAGCTTGACATGTCTCTCTACTCTTTGATTGTAACAGGGATGCTTTAAACTCAAAGGGCTGTCAAACAGCACGTTTAAATCAGCATCACTTAAGTCCTTGACAGCAGGTGGCTCTGTGATGCTTTCGAGTGCCAAATCAGTAAGTTCATGATATGACATTGCCTTGACATTAAGTTTTGGTAAAACAAATTTTCGAATTGCTTGTTTGGAATTATCAACATCTTCAACAATCACATCTTCTTCTTCTCGATGCCATTCAGAAACTTTTCCCAATGTAGAGCCATTTTGTAATGCTCGTATTTTATTTACACCCAATCTTCGAATATCATCATCCTCGTCACACAACATTGCAAGCAAGATGTTTTTGTGGTGGCCAAAATAAGCATTTCTTTGAAGAGTTTTCAAGGCCTCATCTTTTACTTGCTGATTTGAAAATTTGATAACACGCTGCAACATTCTGAAGATATTCTTGCTGCCATCAGAAATCTTGTTGTTCAGTTTGATGTCCAACCAAGAAGAAAAATATACTTTCAAACAAAATTCAGCCAAAACTCTAAGGTTCTTGGATGGTGTTGAAGTTGAAACATATCTTCGAAGAATTCTACATCCAAAAATTAACCACCGAGAGTGCACGATAGGTCCTACTTTCATAAATCTCAAATCTTCATCCACTTCTCCTAAAATGATGCACCAACAAATTCTGTAAGCGTAGAATTGGTCTGAACTTAGATCATCAGTAACGTCATTTGGTAAAGTCGGGAAAGTGAAATATGGAAGTGGCTGAAACTCTGCAATAGGCCATTCGAAAACTGAACCGCCAATTTCTTTTCCAATTGCACCTGAAAAGCTGTCAGGACTTTTTGTGCAACCATCTAGTAAGGAGAAAACATGTCGTAATGGCAGTTCATTGCAATGAAGTAAACAAATTACCCACTGCAATGGGCGTTGAAGGTGTCTCTCCAGGTTTACAATACAGCCATTGATATTGCCCGTGTTCACAGCAGTTCCATCAGAACCAGTAATTTTCAGTTTATGCTCCAGATCAGTTCCTGACAAGACATTATACAAATTTTCAGCAAGTGTTTATCCTTTACTATTGCTTGTTGTAAAGTGTGTCAAATAAACTTCCTCTGGCTCACCCACAACAACGTAGTGTTCTTCCAGTTTTGTAGACATTGAAGTTTTTCCGGTTTGTTCTTTTACCAAGGTTAGAGTTAAATCCTTTCTGCCATCAAAATAAATTGCATCAACCAGCTGAAAAAAGTTCTCTTCGTTTACTCTGATTTCTGAACTTTCCTCGTTCTCTTGGGCACTGAAATTCGATTTTTACGCGTAACTTAAATTCTATTGCTCTTAGAGTTAAAAGTTCTCTTGGAACAAATAGAAACATGGTGTTTCTGATTCCATAGAGCCAAAAACTAACTTTCTACGACACATGGATCATGAGTTATGCTATTTTTTATGATTTTGGGGCCCCCGCATACAGCTTTCCAAGGTTGCACGGACAGTTAGGGGTGCAACAACTCCAAAACACCATCATACATGTTTTTAGGTGTAGGGCCACCATTTAAGACATACTTTTTGTTGAAATTCTAAAATTTTAATTTTTCACCGCACCCTATTGACCAACATACTTTCTCCCGTTGTTATTTGATATAAGCCGACGGAGTAACTAGCAATAAGAGAGACGTATGCAGGTCTATGCCAGATGGCTGATGGTCTCGGCCAGTAACTCTTGCCGCCAAAAGGAAGCAGTAACAGATACGGTTAATCTAATTTTCATTTTCGAAGTTATTTTTATACATTTACAATCATTTCATACATTACTCAAGTTACAAACAGCTGCATATAGGGAGTTAGCTAAAATTAACCTTCAAAATAAGATGACTCAGTGGTTACGTTTTACTTGCAAGTTTTCTTTGTGTTAAAACTGTCTGCAAAAAACAAAACGTTGATAATCCATTATTGATAAATGTGAAAATTTTCCTTATAAAAGAGCAATGCTTTAAAGCAGTGATTCTCAACCAAGACCCATGGGCCGCATGCGGGGCTTAACCATTCTTCCTACGACCCTCAACAATGCAGCAAAATATTATTTGTGCTGGAAGAACTGCCCAAAATGGCGCGAACAAATGTTGGTTACATAACTTGCGTGCCAGCAAAGAAATTGCTTTGAAACCACGTTTCACGGATACAGAGCAATTAGTTTATCAGGGAAGTTACGCCAGATTTTTACATTTGCGAGCAATTTCTCACTTTGCGTTTCATTCAAGATACAACAAAAGTGATAGGCTATATATATGTTGATGATAATATTTGCAATAGCCTACCTACAGCAATAGACGTAACCACCACCCTCCAATGATACTCAGCTGGAGCTGCTAGATTTACAGTCAGATGTGAAGCTGACACAAGCATTCAAATGTGATCATCTACTTTTGGAGTCGCCCCAGAGGGAAGTATCCTCACTTGATAGCCAATGCACAGAAAAAGTGCCTCTGCAATTGGTTCAACATAACTTACGTGTGTGAAGCAGCTTTCAGCAAAACGATTAGAATTAAATCCAAATATTACAACCGATTAACGAACCATAATTTCAACCGGCTTTTGAGTACTGCATCTTTCAATATTGCCCTCGTTTTAAGAAACTTATTAAAAGTCAAAGCCAACATTAAGTTTCACATTAAACTGCATTTTTTCTGTTGCGATCCTTTACAAAATTTAGGTTTTGAACTTGGCCTCTGTGCTGAAAAAAAGTTGAGAACCACTTGTTTTGAGCAAGTTTTGTAAAAGTTTAATTGCAAAGATTTAGTGATGAATAAATGAACATACAAACCTAAAAAATTGTTTATTCCAAGATGATGTTAAATCCAAGCAGGCTTTTTATACAAACGTGCATGGCCACCTTTTTACAACGTCGCTATTTGCATGATGTTATATTTCAGACAATATCCTTTTAGTAATTTTGCGTGTTATAAGTCACCAAGCATTGCATTATAACAACCGTGTCCAGAAGGTTAAAATCTTTTTTTTGAGTTAACTTGACAATTTTTTTTTGACTGTTACAGGCCAGACAGAACAGCCCCTCGAACGCCCACTGACGGCAAGACCTGTATCATGCTTCCCCTGTTTCAGAGTTCCAGCAATGGGGCCCCGTTCAAGCCTTTCCACGGCAATCTCAAGTATCCAACAATTAGAGGATTACTAAAAATTACAGGTAGGAAGTTTGTTTGTGGTTTTACGAGTAACAGTAATTATTCAACCTCCATTGCATTTAGACAATCACAGAGGACATGACATGGGATGGAAGTTGTTTATGACGCGGTTTTGCTCGTCCGGTGTCTATTAATTTGTTTACAGTGTGCCAGGGACACACTGCATGTTTGAGTATGAAAAGAGTGGTATAATCATTAGGCTACAATATAGCAAATTATATGCACAATAATTTAAACACGCGGTATGACAAGGTTTGAGTCGAAATATTGTTAAAGTCATAAAAATTGTATTGTGAAAGTCATTTCCTTTTATCGTCATATCTGAGTTGTCTTATTGGGTAAATGCCTATACTTTAAAATACAGCTATGTTTGTTTCTAACGCAATGCAGCATGTACAGCTGGGGCTGCAAAACTGGCTGACCCCTACCAGCGGGGACAAACACAAGGCCCCATCTACTAAAGAAGGGGCAAATGGCTGATGATGATAATAATGATGATGTAATGTAAAAGACTATGAAAGAGGAAATTGAATAGTAATTTTGTTTTTATAATACGGGATATCGTAGTTGTTCGCCTGAGTGCTTTTTTAACAATGGCTTAAGCATTCAAACAATTGTAATTGTTGTTTCTCGTTGTAAACTTAGGTTCTTTCCTACCATTAGTTATGGACGCTCTTGGCTTACGCCGATTGAGCACTTTATTGGAGGCACCTTGCTATGCATTGCGCAAAGCTCACTGCTTGCAGTTTGAGCATTTTGGCAAGGTTGGCAGTAATACCATTATTCTATTTGAATAAGAACCTTCTGATGATCCTTTTAGGTGAAACAGGCTGTCAAGGGTTTAGATCAGTGTTTCTTAAACAGGTGAATGGTTCATCCCAGGGTGAATAAAATTTGTGCAGGGGTGAACCAAACAAAAGGGGTAAACCGTCAGTGTCACGATTTCTTTCTATCTCTTACCAGGAAAAAGACTTGGAAAGGTTCAATGACGTAGTTTAATGGGTCAAACCGAAAAGCAGTCAATTAAATGTCGAATAATTCTACTAGTGAAATGATAATCTGACTTCTTGAAGGACTTTAACGAACGGCTTCTCAAATAACTCTAATTTCGAACACAATTTATATCAGCACCAATTCTCATCTACTTGTATTCAATTACTTCAAGTCTCAATCACCAATAATTTCTGCATCAACTACCAATCCACAACTCATAGCACAACTCTCATAATCATAATAATAATAATAATAAACATTACACAAACTACACCACTATTTATAGTTGGTTGTTCAGTCCAGTAACTTCGAGAAGGTTACGTAAGGTTACATCATAAAGAACCATTGTTCTATCAAGCAGCATTTAAATGTAAACAACAGAAGTTTCTAGAATGTCACGTAGGGAAAATGATTCCAGAAAACACGTTTTACATAATACAGATTTTGTAATCAGAGGTTACTTCAGGTCATAACCGATAATAACACATCGCACCAGAATTCTACAACCAAAACAACACGCTCGTTGAAGATACAAAGCAAGCCATCGTGAGACATTGCACCTTGATTGTGACAGTCAGAAATGGATGATAGCTTACGAACAGGGCGAATATTCCGGGTGTTCAACCTGTTCAGTGAACAAATGAGAATTTCCGAAAACAAAATCAATTCTAAGTTTTTCATGATTTAATCAAAACTAATTGTTCTTTTTATAAATTTCAATATTTTTTTTATAAACATTAAATAAAAATATATAACAAAAATATTTTGTTATATATAGACGAGATAGTTTTATCATATCACGAGCAGGCCTGGAAAAATAGGGAATCCGGGAATGACATTTCCGGGAAATTTGTCGATTCGCGAAAATTTTTTCCTTAAAAATCACGTTACTAACGTTTTTCATTCACCGTCATCGTAATTTGCTGGCACACTGCAGTTCCGACTCAGATTCGTATCACTGCGTATTTACAACCTCCAACTGGTACCTCAGAGCTGAGCATGTTCTTAGCTCAATTGCACAAATATATTGCAGTAGTCCGCCCGAAAGCGTCGTAAAAAGCATGGGAATTGGGAAGTGTCGTTGAAAAAATTCGAAATGTTTGCGGAGGTACAAAAACTTGATCACGTTGCTCGGCTTCATATGCCTATGGTTCAACAAGACAAACTCTCTACCGAAGCTCTACAAAAACATCCACAAATAAAAAAATAAATAAAGACATTAGCGACAAGCTGCTCATTCACTGGAATGGGCCACACATAAGCAAGTGTAATAGCATCGTGAAACAGGCTCTTAATCTAAATTTCAAAGGAAAACCATGGCATTTTAGTACTAATGACGTTCACTCGAAAATGTACCAAGTGTCTGCTGTGGTATATAGACCAAACAACAAGAAATCGTCACCATCCTTTATGTTCCGGTAGTGAATTTGTATTAATTTCGCATGGGCAAAACTTGCTTGCGGTTTCTTTGATTTACAAAAACAGCTGTTTTGGCGTCGTAATTTTGATTTTGTTGTCAAATTAATTAATGCATTTCGTTATTCTTCGTGCAGCGGACTGGTTGTTTTGTAGGTTACAGAAGTAATTTTCGCATTGTCTTGTGTTCTCACTCAGCGAAACTTGTTGTGCATTCAGCCGTCTGGCCGTTTTTTGTGCCATATGCCTATATCGCTTTTTGTAATTGATTACTGGTATTTGCTATTCATGCACAATGCACATACTATCAACCCGTTCGAGCATGAAGTGTTGTTATTGTCAACTTGTCAAGTACCGCACGTAACAAGCGGCTCGTGATGTCGTATTATTGTTTCATGACATTCACACGGTGACTCAGTGAGTCAGTGGATCTAAGGTTTAAGCATGTGGTGTCTAATTTATTAAGCCTATTAGGCTATTGTTGTTCCAATTTATTCCGATCAAAGTGGGCACATCAGACACAAACAGTGAGCCATGCCTGCTTACGAATAAAATACGATACCAAGACTGTTTATTGGAACTATGAAGCTACAGATGGACGTCTATAATATATTTTTTGCGTGAGGCTTTTCGCCAGAAAACTAAACTGTGTAATTATAACATCATTATCGTGATTATAAACCGCAGAAAATTTCTTCGCTAAAAAATTCCCAGGAAGCTAAACATTTTTTCCAACCCTGATCATGAGACCAGGGTGAATGAAATCTGGAGATAGATGCTAGGGGTGAACAAAACTAAAAAAGTTTAAGAAGCACTGGTTTAGATAGTAATAACTATACTTGATTTAATTCGCTCTGCTTTGCTTTTTGCTTGGCAACTCAATTCATTCAATTTATTTTTCTTTGTCAGAATGCAAAAGAAATGATATTGTGAAAAAGAAATACAGTAACAAAACTAACAAAAGGAAAAGGTGGCAAAACCTTAATGGTTTAAGACGTGCATGAAAGGATCTAATATTGCGGTATATGCATCAATAAATATAGTTAAGCACGGCCACCAAACCTGATACTTTAAAATAAGTTGATGAATTAGTTAAGAATCAGTCGCCTCCTCGTTCCTGGAACAACTGGAGCGCCAATTCTTAACCCTATTCGGACTAAGCTATTTTTGTGAGGTAATGGCCTGACGTGTGGACTTATTCCATCCACACTTTCATTTGCTAATAACTTTTGATATAAAAACGTTACGAGGTTGCTTTTTTCGCAAAGTTAAAGCAAAATTATTGACATACTGGTTAAAATTTTAAGTGGACACACATACTCTACCAGTTTTTTGCTATTGCTTTTTTGCTAAAAGTAGTCATTTTTTTTTAATTTTTCTGATGTCTCCGTCATAATCTCCTGAAATCGCTAATATCTTCGTTAAAGGCACACGGTCCAGTCATGCATGTAATCCGAAATGGTCAGCAGTCATGTAGGTCACGCAGTAAATCTTGGAAAGCACAAAACGATACAAATGTTTGCTAACTTGCTTGTACAAGATGATAAAGTTTTTCAGATGACCTGGCAATTTTAGGAGTAGGGTGTCAAAAACTGCTGATAACCAAAAAACTATACCACATAAAAATATCATTTTATTACTAAAACAAAGATGAATAATTTTTAGGAAAAGTCATAATACTTCAGCTAATTTGAGCCAGTAACTTTTACTTAATCGATGAAATTTTTAGTATGGACGGAACCCGTCCACCCGTTAGTCCGAATAGGGTTAAAGCAATGAGAACACGACTGAACCCAACATCACAAAAACAAACTAATATACACAGTTACACACACATATTGAAATTACGTAACGGACTATCAAAACAAGGACTATTTACAGATTTCATACAGAAAAAAAGTGTTCGCAGCAACGATATTAAGTAGCCTATATATTGCAGAACAAATACATAATATGGCAGCTCATTATCAAGATAAAATAGTTAAAAAAGCTTTGTTTTTTAAATTAATTTCCTGCACATGTAAGAGAATAAGAAGCATGATGATATAGCAGCGTGTTTTTGGTATTTCTAATAAGAGTTGAATCATCTTTATAGCATCAATGAGGGATGGAGTGTTTTTGGTATCGCTAATGAGAGGTGGAGATTCTTTGGTAGTGCCGATGAAGGATGTAGTGTCTGAGTTGTTTCAAGCATCTTTTCCAAACCAACCTAAATAATAATCTTACGAAAAGTCAAGCGATCCTCTGAACGAACATAATAGCTTATAATAATCAGGGAGTAGTTAGATGCAAGCTGGTAGTAACTTAGTGATATATTCTTATCTGGCAAATATTAAATTATACAAAATGGTATAGTAGCTTATTCATGGAAGAGTACAGATAGTAATCATCATCCTTATCCGGTCGGGGGTAATATATAAGATATATTATACATATAGTAAGATATGTTAATGTATAATATAGTAATACAGTATATGATATGTAGGATAAATTTACAAAAGTGGCATTTGGAAAGGCATGCTATACCAGGATATGAGGCATTGAGCACTTTTTGTAGTATTAATAGTTTTCATTGTTTATATATGCATATATATAGCGAAACATGTCAATGACTTGTTCGAAAAGTAATTGATAAAGTTGATCATATCTTTTGTAATCCACACAATTCTACAATGACGTGGACAAAGTAATATTCCAAAACACTTTGATTAGATTGAAAACTTTCCTTACAAAAACTGCAGAATATCCAATATAATCATCGTGATGTTAAGTTGGCTGCGCCTCATCTATACTTTTTACATTGCGACCTCAGGTCTTCACGCCCAGAGCTACAAATCCCACAGCGACGGTACAAGAGATGTTGTTTTCTACACCAACCCCGCGAATGAGGACATCTTCCACCCCACCATCATCCAGGGATCTACTATTTTAGACGTGGAAGACGCGAGCAAAGTTTTCTTTAATCGTCCAAGTCTAAAGTTAGTGAACAGTCAGTTTACTGTACTTGCGAGTATTACGACCAATCGGCGGATTGCGAGATGGTTTCTAGGCAGCACCTCGACTAAAAAACCACAAAATTATTCGCTGCTGCCAGTTCTTTATGCATTGTTATGTGTTCTATTGCGTAATTACTCGATTTTTTCTTCTCGTGCTGGAAGGGCAAATAAAACACATTTCTTTCTCTCATCAAAACCAACCAAATATAAGCAGTTGTGCGGGCAAGCACAGCAATTTTTAACCCCTGTGCCTTGCGCCTGTAAGAAAAGGAATCGTACCAACCGTGACCGTAGCCATGATAATCTATAAACTAAGTAGTCTAACTGCATTAACAATGAAATTCAGTGTAGTCCCGAAATATCGTGAACCTGGAGTTGTAAAAAGTAGGCCCTCTACCTCAGAAGCTCAATCAAAGAAGAATAAGAAATCCCGGTTCAATATTGTTGAGCTACAGTATCTCAAACTGGGTGACTTCAATTTTTAAACCTTTTTCTAGGAAAATTAACCCATCGGACTGCGTTGATATGGAGTGCGACGGGATGAAGAAGGTTTTGATTAAGGACCTGGATGGAGGCTTCCTGGGAGGAAGAGGGGCGGTGGTTCCCCAGGTAGCTTCATACCGATGTCAAAGTCTTTGTATTATAATTAACTTGAGTTGATAAGGTGGCGTTATTTTTAATGTAAAACTATGTAGGGGAAAGGTGTGTATTTTGAACCCCTTAAAGAAAAATTAGCACAACTCAGCCAACTTCCGGTCAATGTGTATTATTTTTTCCCCAGATTCAGTCTAGGTACTTGCAAACCAGTGTAGAAAATATAAATCACACACAATACAAAAATACAGAATAATTAAGCAATAAAAAATGTTCAAAAATGGTCCAAATTACACATATGGTGTGTATTTTGGACCATTGGGGTGTGTATTTTGGACCATTGGAGTATGTAATTTCAACTGAAGTTGCTTGAGGTCTTCGAAATGAAACTTCTGGATGACGGTTCAAGAATCCCTTAAGCCAATCTTTTTCAGCCAGACCCTTTTCACTGTTGAAGCGGGTATTGATATTATTGGCAGACGCAATGTCATATGCAAGCTTTCTTAAATCTATGGCCCCTAAACCATAAAATCTTCACTCCATTTCCAAAACATGTTTGACCAGTTGATCTTCAATATTTTCGGGAAGATCAAGTTGTCGACCAATGGTTTTTGACACTTGTGTAGCATATTTATTGGTAGCGTGTTATGGACATGTTTTAACACTACAGCTTTGGGAATTTTGAACTGACGCGATGCTGCATAGGTGAGATGACTGGTCCAAATTACACATTGTCATGCACTGTTAAAAATTACCAACTATGACTTCCACACTTGGTTACAAGTCTTGTAATTGAGCACAACATCTCCTTATAGGTTAAAGATAATACCAACATCATATCAGACTCAAACGTCATGCCAATAACGTCTCAGCACTTAGCAACCAACTCCCCAAAATAACATCAGCATACCCAAAACCACAAATTCCAATCTCCCGTCCACGTTTCTAAACCTAATGAGCTGAGTTTTTCACATCCGGGCTATTATTATTTTTTCTTTCAAGCTGTTCAAAAATACTGACAAAACGATTTTTATTTTTTGAGTTAGGGGACTGGTCCAAATTACACACTGGTCCACGTTACACCACTTTCCCCTACAAATTGATTGATGGTGTTGGAGAAGAACGCTGCGAGTTCCTTGGACAGTTAAAATAACATATTTTGGACCAAATTAAATCGGATATATCCTTAGAAGCTAGAATAGTCAAACAGAAACTTTCCTATTTTGGCCACATCATGAAAAGCACATCACTGGAAAAACACATCATACTTTGTTTGGTCAGCGGAGGAAGACGTCCCAAAACGAGGTGGCTTGACACAGTGACGATTGACATGGATAGGCATGGAAAATCTAAAGGAGGTTGTGAGAAATCGAGAGCTGTGAAGGGAGAATATCAATAAAGTTATCGAACTTCAAAATCGACCGAACAAATTATGAAGATGAATGATTATAACCGATAGACTGGTGAAGGCTCGTCAATTGTTTCTATGTAGTATAAATTGAAGCGTCCAAACTATCAAAGGCTCAATGAGTTGAGCAACAAACTAAGGAGTTTAAAACCCAGCTTGAGGGAATACAGGCGAGTTATTCATCCAATTGTTTATGCACAGGCTGAGTTTGGCTGGGACGATCCTAGCGAGATATCGAGAGGGCTCGGAGATTACCGCATTCCGAAAACCTTGCTCACGGCCACAGATGGAACGCGCATTCCCGTGTCCGATATTGCAGACAAACGAGGTAAAACGTTTTAGTAAAAGCTTTCCTGAATAGAAGTTGATTGAAAAGTATTCGCAGATATGGAGTGAAATGGAGTTCATCGCGGGCTTGTTTGTGACATCACATTGCCAATTGCAGGTATCATCCGCTCTCCCGGATGCACATACAAGGACACGTGGCAGGCTTACGATTGTCATGGTAGCGACGCTTTGAACTACGAGATGCTCGTCATTGAAAGCATGGACGAAGACACGGAGCTGAGACGACTATCGCCTGTTGCACTGCTGGGCAACAGATACATCGACCTCAACAACGGTAGGTTTGCATCGCAGACAGCAAATGTTTACTTGGATAGTCGTTCATGAAAGCTGAAGGGGAGTTGCACTGCTCAGTGCTCATTTGCTGGTTAAAAACCAGGGCGTGATCTAACCTGAATATTTATTGACGGATGGCTGGGCAGTTACCACAAATACTATTCACTACGATCTTTCCCTTTTTAAATTTTCAACTTAAATTTGAACAAATGCAAACTTAAAGTTAGTGATGACGTTTCACTTGAACAACGCAGGACCGCAAGATCACGGCTGGTGCGCAGGCTACACTTGCCAGAAGCGCATCTCAACTTTTTACACCATTGTTGCAAGTGGTAACCACTTTGACATTTTCTTTACTGGATACGCTCCCAAGCATCTTCGATTGCATCTTCTCAACGTTGACAATAGCGTCACCATGCGGGTGGCTATTTGGTAAGCTTCGTAACACGAGAGACACTGTCATAAGCTGTTTCATCAAAATTTGGAAATAGTCATTGGCTTGCTTAAAGAAATGACCACGTTTGGTTTGCATTGGCACTCTTAGAAGTTGCTTGGAAGAGCGCCTGTTTTCCCACTGTCTGTTACAAACAAACCAAAATCATCTGCGTAAATCTCCATCTGTGTCTTATTTGTTCCATGGTCATTAAACGGGTTGTTCTTGGTTGGTTGTTTATTTGTTCTTGTTTTACCAGGTACGCCAGACCAGAGAGACTTGACGTCATCCGCGCTGAATCCGGACTTTACATTCATCCTCAAAATTCGATTTATGACGCAACAAACGATTTCTGGACTCTGCAACCGGCGACTAACTTGAACCAAGGAATGTTTAAGCCCCCGATAGATTCTGGTGAGTTCTTCGCGACATTGCGTGGTATGATAAACTTCTGTTTGTTCAGCAGTCAGAAGCTCGCACATTGTGATATAACAAACCACTCATCGCGATGTTGATACTTCCTCATCCACTCTACATTGGTCTGATAAAGTTCGCAAATTGTTTAACCCTATCTTGATACGAGCTGTTTTCGTACGCGGAAAGCACGTCACGGGCTATCTTAGCCCCATGCTAATTAATCGCTAATAACGGGAGCTATGAAAATCACACAGCCGAAATATTTTACAAGATAATAGCCATGAGTATTGTGCGTATAGAAATTACATTCTTACCCAACAAATTTATTGAAATAAAGTGTTTGAAATGAAAAGACGTCAGAAAGTCGGTTTTTATTCTAGTTTCCCAAAAATAGCTTCAAACTTGAAATTTTTGAATTATAACATAAAGTAATGCTAAACTAAACAAAATATTACTTTTTCTCATAAATTTAAGGCATTTTTGGGCGTTTTTACATTTCAAAGTAATTTCACTAACATTGATATTGCACTTAAATGAAATTATATCAAATATAGTTATTACTATCTATTATAAACCCTTGACAGCCTGTTTCACCTAAAAGGAGGATCATCAGAAGGTCCTTATCAGGCTGTCAAGGGTTTAGATAGTAATAAATATATTTGATTTAATTCGCTCTGCTTTGCTTTTTGCTTGGCATTGAGCACTTTTTGTAATATTAATAGTTTTCATTGTTTACATTAACTACAGTGATGTACGCGCATACAAAAAATATTGACGCCGTCAGCGTAAACGCAAACGTTCGAAAAACCATACGCCGTATGCGTCAACGTAACTTGTAAAAAAAGTTGGCGGCGTCAGCGCATACACTAGCGTAAACTAATTTTGTTTGCTAGGTGCCAAACATTCACGCGGTATAAACCACTCGAAACAAACAAATTTTATTTTGAATTTCCACGAAGAAACACAAGCATCTGAAAGTGTTCATCTGACATTTTGCTGTGTTTTGGTTTCAATATGTCTTTGCCCATTGAAAACATTCCTTCAACTGCAGCGCTGGAAGGTATTGGCGTGTTGTAGCGAAAAAAATATATTAAAAAGTATACGTTGACGCTATGCGCTAAAAAACCGCAAAAACTTTACGGCGTAGCCTCAAGCGCAAACTATCCAAAAAAATGTGGCCGCAAGCGTTAGCGTAAACAAAAAGTCTACGCCGCAAGTCTGCTGCGTAGAATTTAAGGCGTATACGTGCATCTCTGCATATATATATCTAGCATTGCACGAAAATGTCTAGCCACCTGAGACGAAATGCTTATTGTGAAAGGCAAGAAGGTAGAAAAATGACCAGCTTAGGTTTAGAAAATTCGCAAAGAACAAAAACTAAATGTCAAGAAATTTCAAATTTCTAGCATATTTCCTTCTGAGAAATATTTCACTACTAGAGTGGGGCGTCCTCATAAAACCCCGTGTCGCTACAGATAGGGTTAAACTTCTTGAGAAACAGCATTTGTTGGAATGCTTTGCTTTGGTCATTAGGACTTGTTGCTTTGGGGGCTTTGACTGAATATACATCAGAGATTAAAATAGACTTATGAGACAGCGAAATAGTTATGTGCAGAATCTTCACTAAAATTAACATTTAGGATACAAATGTGACATTCAACGAAAAATTATTTTGTTGTCGAACGAAAAAGCTTGTATGGTTAGTGATGTGGCATGAAGACCTTGCCAAAATAATTTTGCAAGGAAAGGATGAATGCCTAAAACAACATTGTAGACATCCAAGATAGGTTTGTAAACGCCATCGATTTATATCGTCTTATGCACTCAACAAATGTTCTTTGCAACAATTAGGTGTGCACGGAGCAAACTACATGGACATGGGAACGAAACTTCTCTACGTGACCCTACGCGGCCCGGAGCCTATCGACATTGTGACGGTACCTGCCGTCTTTCTTGCATTCGGATTTCCCTCGATTTCGGTCGATGATTTCTTTGGAGAAAAACTGGTTTCCAACCTCGCAAAGTAAGTCTTTCCAACATAGGGGCAATCGTTCAATGACCACAGTGCGTGTACGATTTTCTGCTGTGCATTGTGAAGAAATAACTTAGCAAACGAAGGTGTGTGCTCCTTGAACTCTAATAAAGGTACCTAATAACTTTGTGTCTTGACCACGTATGGTTATATTTTGCAAGCACACAGTTCATTATATAAACAAAAAATACTATTAGTAGCCTACTAC
Organism: Aplidium turbinatum; assembly: GCF_918807975.1. Classification (NCBI taxonomy): domain Eukaryota; kingdom Metazoa; phylum Chordata; class Ascidiacea; order Aplousobranchia; family Polyclinidae; genus Aplidium; species Aplidium turbinatum. The sequence continues at coordinate 2,105,067 of NC_137486.1, forward strand.
AAAAAGTGCTCATTGCTAAGCAAAAAGCCTAGCAGAGCAAATTACATCAAATATACAGTAGTTACTACTCTCTAAAACCTCTACTGCCTGTTTTACCCTAAAAGGGGGATCATTAGAAAATACTTATTCAAATAGAATCAGTTCATTTTATAGATTTAAACTACCACAAAAACATATCTATTTTTGGAAGGTAGATACTTCAAGCGTCTTCATGGTTTTGTTTGTCCTGTCAGATCAAATCTTTGCTAAGATTGATAGCCTACGCAGCAGAAGTAGCCAATTGAAGTACATGCACTAGATGTTCGTTTACACTAAAATGTGCTGTTGCGTTAATATCTTTAATAAACAAGCAAACATAAATGAAGGCAGCCATCCTTCGATTGCATTGTTGATAGTGTGTAACGCGTGTGTTTGAGCAGCCTTCTTGGAGTTCCTTCATACAAGATACGGATTGTGGAAGTGGTGCGGGAGACTGATTCTAGAAGACGAAAGCGAGACACCAGGTAAAAGCAAACATATGCTAGCCATCTAGTGATGAAGATGTGTGGTTGGTGCAAACTATTCAAGCAGCACCGTCTAACAAAGCTTCATGATTAGTTTGACTGCGAAAACGGTGAAAGGCGTTTGCATCGAGACGAGTCTGACTCAGAGATGTCATTTAATCTAGCGAATTCACATTTAAGTCACTATGACAACGGTAATTTGACTGTTGTGTCAAAGATACCTGTTAATGCAACTGACCGCTGTTGTTTTTTTATGATTAGCAGTGACACAGTGACGTACACAATCATGTACAGTGACGAGATCCGCAACGCCACAGCAGTAAACGACACAGCTTACAACGCTGCACTGCTCAACGATGGGTCAACAGTCGTAAGTGGCCACATGTGATGTCTCATTTTGTTAGGTGTGTCCACTAATGCCCTTTGGAAGGGAGTGAGCTGTCGCAAGAAATTTTTGCAAGTGAAGCGAAACAACGATTTTGCGAAAATAATTTACTATGGAACCGTCAACTTCATCGCTGCAGAACTTCAGAACAGTGTGTGTTTCTTCCACTGTCAACCAATGGCTTCACACTTTATATATTTTTTCAATCATTTTGGATGTTTATTTTTATTCCAATCATTTTCTAAACATCATCCGGAAAATATCAGCTCTTTTTTGAAGTAATTATTTGTAATTATTATTTGTAATTATATTTGTAATTATTTTGAAGTAATTATTATGAAAAGCTGAGAGTTTAGATTGTTTTTAACTTGCACTTTTTTAAAACATTCCTGTTACAATCGTAACTCTCTGGCGCACTTGCAGATTGTTGTAGCCCACCAAACCGGCAGCTTGTCTTCCATGCTTGGCGCAAACGTTACAACGTTGTCTGTGACGCAAGCTTCGGACAACGGGACGACAGGTAAGGATTAGAATATTTTATCTTTCAGCAGAGCAATTTTGCTTCTTTTGTAGATTAGTTTGCATTACACTATTTACTTTATTGATTTCATGTCGCAAGCCCAGTTTTAATCGCTTAGAATGTTGGCTTGTGGTGCTACGTTGGTCGGCCGTATCATTTGCATGGAGCGGCATTTCTTCTTCTGCTTTCAACACTTTTATCAAATTGAAATCTTGGCTTGTAACTTTCAACAGATCCTACTAACAACACGGATGTCTTTTTCACTATTCCTACGTCTATGGCTATTTCGCCACTTTCTACAACCACAGAAGAATATCTACCCTTTGCGGAACAACCGGTTGTCACACTGCTTGACGAAGAGGTTTGTACCAGCAACATATGGCCCAAAGTGGTAGCAACATATGGCCCAGAGTGGTAGCAACATATGGCTCAGAGTGGTAGCAACATATTGCCTAGAGTGGCAGCAACATATGGCCCAAAGTGGTAGCAACATATGGCCAGAGTGGTAGCAACATATGGCCCAGGGTGGCAGCAACATATGGCCCAAAGTGGTAGCAACATATGGGCCCAGGGTGGCAGCAACATATGGCCCAGAGTGGTAGCAACATATGGCCAGAGTGGTAGCAACATATGGTCAGAGTGGTAGCAACATATTGTCTAGAGTGGTAGCAACATATGGTCCAGAGTGGTAACAACATATGGCCCAGAGTGGTAGCAACATATGGCCAGAGTGGTAGCAACATATGGCCCAAAGTGGTAGCAACATATGGGCCCAGGGTGGCAGCAACATATGGCCCAGAGTGGTAGCAACATATGGCCAGAGTGGTAGCAACATATGGCCCAAAATGGTAGCAACATATGGCCCAGGGTGGCAGCAACATATGGCCCAGAGTTGTAGCAATATATTGCCCAGAGCAGTAGAAACATATGGCCCAGGGTGGCAGCAACATATGGCCCAGAATGGTAGCAACATATTGCCCAGTGTGGTAGCAACATATGGCCAGAGTGGTAGCAACACATTGCCCAGAGTGGTAGTAACATATGGCCCAGAGTGGTAGCAACACATTGCCCAGAGTGGTAGCAACATATGGCCCAAAGTGGTAGCAACATATGGGCCAGAAGGCTGGAAATATATGGCCCAGCCCCAGGGTGGTAGCAACATATGGGCCAGTGTGGTAGCAACATATGGCCCAAAGTGGTAGCAAGATATTCTATACCCCATCATGTGTTCGAAATTGAATCATAGTGTGATGTTTATTTTATACAGGGCAACACTGTCAACACTCTTGATGAAGTTTTCGAAGTCACCGTTTCCTTGGACAAGTCAGGTGCCCAAGCAGACGCAGCGGCCCAGTTGACCGGAACAGCGTCACTCATGTTTTCCAACGTAAGTTTTGTCTCGCGGGATCGTGAGCTCGCTTCAAGAGGGTTAACGACAATCTTTGTTCTAACCAACTTTTGTAGTTTTTTAAATAGTCTTAGTCTCTGAAGTTTTTAAGTTGTTTTGTTCTACAGCCACCATCTTCAAATGATCTTTTTCATGAATTAATATGGATGCCAGTAGGAACAACAGAATTTGTATTCTTATAACTTTTAAAATTTGAATTGTAATATTTACTTCGCTAACATAATATGAGAGTCTCTGTTGTGAAACAGGAGGTTTCACAAACATTGAAGTGTGGTAGTAGTATTAGACTGATGTGACCGATTAACAACCGATTTCATAGTTTAGAAAGTCCTATTATTATTATTTTCAAGTAAAAAGTGAAACAGAATAAGTTTCAAAAGTTTGTTAGAACATGAAATACTTTGCAGGGTTATGATTAAAAAAATACTACAACATAGCCTAAAATGACATTTTCTTAGTGATGAAATGCTTTGATTTGAATTGCGATAATCAAGCAGCTCGCCAGTAACGACAATTAGCTGATCGGTGGTTTGTTTTGCAGGGAGTGGCCCGGTTCAGTGACTTGCTCATCACCCACAGTGGATCCTACAATATCAATTTCCAAGTGAGCGCCATCTTATTGCTAGATTAATGACTGAGTTTGAACGGCTCCAAATTGGTTCAATGTTTTGCTTAATGAAGGTGGCTACATTTGTGGGTGGCTACATTTATGGGTGGCTTTTACATTCATTTGTGAGTGGCTGACTACATTTGTGTGTGGCTACATTTGTGGTTGGTTATATTTTTTGATGGCTGGCTACATTTATGGGTGGTTGGTTACATTTGTGAGTGGCTGGCTACATTTGTGGTTGGTTATATTTTTTGGTGGCTGGCTACATTTGTGTGTGGCTACGTTTGTGTTTGGCTACATTTATGGGTGGTTGGTTACATTTGTGGTTGGTTACATTTGTGAGTGTCCGGCTACATTTGTGGCTGGCTACATTTATGGGTGGTTGGTTACATTTGTGAGTGGCTGGCTATATTTGTGTGTGGCTACATTTGTAGTTGGTTATTTTTGTTGGGTACTGGCTACATTTATTGGTGGTTGGTTACATTTGTGAGTGACTGGCTACATTTGTGGTTGGTTACATTTGTGAAGGGCTGGCTACATTTATGGGTGGTTGGTTACATTTGTGAGTGGCTGGCTACATTTGTGAGTGGCTACATTTGTGGTTGGTTATATTTGCTGGGTGCTGGCTACATTGGTGTGTGGCTACATTTGTGGTTGGTTATATTTGCTGGGTGGTTGGCTACATTGGTGTGTGGCCACATTTGCGAGTTGTTGGTTACATTTCTGAAGGACCGGCTACATTTGTGTGCGACTACATTTGTGGGTGGCTACATTTGTGGGTGGTTGGTTACATTTGTGAGTGTCAGGCTGCATTTGTGGGTGGCTGGTACCAATTTTTATTTTGAAACGTGCAGTTATAACTTGAGGTGATAAAAAGTCGATTTGAAAGAGATGAAATGGCAACAAATAGCATAAAGGAAAACTGATTTGCAAAGCTTCATGTCCCCACTTGATGCAGGTCTGGGTTGTGACCCTCTCACCCATCACCACCAATAAAGCTTCAGATGCAACAATGCCTTTGAAACCCTCTTGCTTCAGCTCGTGATAGCAATTTTAATGCAGTTAGAGGTGTTGGTTGAATCGTTATTATTTTAACATCAAGGAAGCTGAAGGAAATGTCAGGCATTATGTTATCAATTATTATTATAACGATATCATTGCGTCATAGATCTCTCAACCGCTTTCGACATCGGTCACCTCTGCCGTTATCCCGATCGTCGTATCGGCGCGAACTGTTAGTGTCGCTTTCGTGGAAAGCAGCGACTACGTGATGCACGGAGGCGATATTTCCATCACTCTGGAACTGCAGAATTCCAACGGGGAACCTCTGGAGAACATAGGCTACAAGGTTGGTGTGATTAAGCAGAACATTCATCAAGAAAATGCACAAGGGCATCACCATCAGTTAATGCAAGCTCACCGGAAATCACACCAAAGAAAGTGTCAAAAACTTTATTAGACGACACTGTGTCGAATTTTTTTTTTTTAATTCATATCACACCATCAGGCACAAACAAAAAATATTTTTTGATCGCTTAAGTTCAATGCGGTGAAGATCTACATAAGATATCTGGTTGCACGCAGCAAACTACACAATTTAAACTATATCCAAAGTATTAAGCGACCTAATCATAACCAACAATACAATTTGGATTAAATAAAATCCGGGCATTCATGGTGTTCATTTTTGTCAGTGTATTAAATATTGTGACATGGCCAGTGTTTGCTTTTTATGCTTTCGAAATAATCATGGAATAGTAGCCTAATTTTTAAGCAATAATAAATAGATTAGTTCATAAAACTGGAATTGCATAACTATCGAAATAACTGCATTTAACTGAAGACATTAAAACAACCACAAAATGAAGTTATCGGCTGATTTCAATTAAATACGTCATGTAGCCAGTTACACAAGATTTTATATGATTTCCATTTTAGCAATGAATGATTTCTAAACAATTCCTTTATCGTTTACTGGGATATAGAAAAAATTGTGAGCCCCTATTTTCCTGACCTGCCATGATGACGTCACTATATCATTTCCAAAGTAGCATTTCCTTTGCGGGAAATTTTTAGCACCCTGTGCGTGTCATGTAAAGATATTGCAATTGTAATGCAATTGTAGACAAAGTACAATGTCAATTAAAGTTTGAATCTTGCTTGTGTTTTATCAAAGTACGCCCAAGCCAGCTTACAATCGCACGGCTGATGCCAATGCATTTTGCATCGGCTTGAACATGTAACATGTACCATGTTTTTAACCAACAAATTCATATTTTTACATTTAACCCAAAACTTAACAGAATTGCAAAAAGCCTTTCAACGCTGCAAATTCAAAACCTAACTTCTCACGAAACTTAGGTCACGCTTCCTATTTAACAAATGTCACTCACATGAAATTTGGCTCAACACATCTGTATTTCTAGTGCAACATAACTATGTAACCGGTATCGCTTCCCTTGACTCTCACGAGAGCTATTGTTGATAAAAAGGCTTTACCGGTATATTATGAAGTAAGCGAGGAATTGAAAACTGCTCACTCTCAGAGACAGACTTGCAAAGCGAATAGACTGAACAACTTTGAAACGAGAAGGTAAATTTCACAACGGGAGAATGTCGCTTTTCAGACACCCGTTGCAATAAATTAAATTGGTTGGAAATTTCTCAATTCCCCGAATAGCAAAATTGTAACTTTGAACAATAATAAAATATATTTAACATTACATTTTACTTGTTTAGTTTTTGTAGGAAATCATACCCCTAGACTAGACAGAAGCCTAAATTACCCTTTTTGTAGCTAGAGACATAGAGTCTCTCAATAACCAAAAGACAGAAAGCCTAAATTATCCTTTTTATAAACAAAATTACGGCTATCAGATAGCTCAAAATCCTACTCTTGGGACTTAAGATATCAAAAACCCTACATTGGGGGCTAGTCCGGGACTAAAAACCCTACAAACATGTAGAAATGGTTCAAAATTGAAGTAATCCTATATCTTCGTTTATTGCTGTTATTTTGTATTTATCCGTGGTGCAAAGCAACCACCGCTTTATGTTTGTACTCCTGAAGCTTCCTTGTAGTTCTGTGGTTTGGTGTCCACCATGCTGTTGGTGTATTAGACAATGCAGATCACTTGGATTTCCCGTTGTGATTGAACATTTACAAAGCTTTATTTTTTTCAAATAGGCCACCAGATTTTTACTTAAGGGTACTTGAAATTTGTTGCAGCCCTAACTATATAAATTTGCTACAAAATTGAATTTCATGTTCTTCTCAATGCAGGGTCACACATGGAAGGCCAGTGTGTCACTGGACCATCCGTCGATCTACGATCCAGTCCGGGTTGCTTCCACCGCCACCACAAACTTCATATTCAACCCCTCCACTGGAAGGCTAACCACAACCAACTTGCAGCTGTCAAACACAGAGAGCTTCCACAAATACAACTTACAGTTTCGCGTCTACACCGAACCTGGCTTATATGACATCACAACTACCTCGTTGGCTGTCCCGGTAAGTGGGTGCCAGTCATTTCATCCAGGTTCAGACCCTACTACTTGTTGTAAAAGAAGTCCGCAATGTTGAAAGCGTTTGTGAAAAGAACTAGTTAGGGTTAAATTTTATTTTCGAAGACAATAAAATTCCACGTCGTTTAGGTTTAGGGGAAGGCGGGGCAAGTTGAGCAGGTTTTTTTCAAATCTAATTTATTTTATTTCACTAACTTTTTCGAAGACTCAAGTATTGCATTTCAAAAACATGCTAATAAGCCAAGTTTTAAGACAAAAACTGGTTGGTTTTATTTATTATTTTGCACTGTATTCAAGTTTAAGTAACGATTGCACAACTTGCCCCGGATTATTTTTCCGGGGAAAATTGTGCAGCACCATGGGGCAAGCTGTGTAGCACTATGGGGTAAGTTGAGCAACATTAGGGGCAAGTTGAGCAACATATTACGGCCAGCAAAAGTACAGACAATTTAACAAATCAGCTATTTTTACATTCATTCACTATTTCCAGACTTTGAAACTATGTAAAAATGGCTAATAGGCTACAGTATTTGTAACAAAGGTGGTTTACAGGAACAGTTGCACAACTTGCCCTGTCATCAAATGCACAACTTGCCCCATCCACACTTTTTTTAAAGAACAAAAGATTTCAAGAAAAGTAACAAATGTACGAACAAATTTTACCTGCGAAAATACAACTACATCATATGTCTATTAACTGACCCCTACTGCTAAAGTTTGACTAGTTCTACTGTCCATCCAAAAAATCAAAATTTCGTTTGCATCCGAATTTAGATCCTAAGACCTAAACACCGTATATCGTTGATCAAGCCTGACCTGCGCAAAAAACATAACTGCGATTCACGTGCTTCAAAGGCATTAGGCTATAGGTAAAATACAATAATGGCGTTAAAGATTCAATACGCTCTTTATTTCCTTTCAAACGGGGACTTGCACAACTTGCCCCGTCTTCCCCTATTTACTTTTTGATCATAAAAAATCCGCTTGTTTACTTCTGTCCAATATTCAAGTAAGTTGTGTTAGTCGGCCCCGCAAATGGCGCCCCTCACATCAAGTTGGCAATAATTGTTTTGTTTCAGTTTTATTCGCCGGATGACACAATCGCTCTTCCTACCAACGTTCTGGAAAAAATTAGGTAAGTACTGCACCACTTCCACAATGTGTGTTAACTGCGTCTATGAGCCTTATTCAAGTCTAAAATATTTTAACTTAACCCTTTGAAGATTGGGCTCCTGGAGTCTTGTTTGTTTGTTTGTTATCTTTATCCTGCATTGCGGGAAAGCGGACTTGAGCGCTATGCATCGGTGTACGCCTTCCGACGTACACCTGACCCACGCTGCAGCCGACGACAACGTCTGTTTCCGGTTGTCTACTCTACTTATGACTTAAATTTGGTACTACCCATTACTCGAAATCGATCACTGGGTAGAGGCAATTATCGTAAAGTTTCTTTCCCAGAGAAACAACAGCAAGTGCGGGTGGCTGGAGTCGAACATGCAGGCTCTCGACTGCAAGCCCAACGCGCTAACCACTCGGCCACTGCTGCCGAGTCTTGCTCAGTGTTGGGGGGGGGGGGGCTGTCGATTCTTCTTATGCTTTAGGAGTGATATCTCTGTTATTTTATAAGGCACGATTTCAAAATTTGGTATTTACTTTGTAAAATTATTCGCGTTGAGCATATCCGAATTTTAGAAGTGCTCATATACGTTGAAATGTTGAGGTGACTTATGACTTAGGATTATTTTGCGATTAAAGAAATTCTAGCGTGAGTTTACACATTATTTTTTGGTAGAGTAATGAAGAACATGCATTTAGGATTAGTTAGGATTAACGAGTTAGGATTAACGAGGCATGGGCCAAATTAATTACTTTCATCCAGCTGGTGGGAAAATTTTGAACAATATGAAATATTTCAGAGGATGTGCTGAGAAATGCCTTATATCTCTCAATTAATAACCTTTATTCGCTCAAAATTTCAGTTCAATAGAGGTGAATAAAAGTTAGGAAGTCAAGAAATCTCGTAGTTGCAGCCCCATTGGTTTTAGAGATACAACTGTTGATACAAAAAAGTTGAATTGACAGCCCCCCCCCCCCCAACCTTCAAAGAGTTAAAACTTTAGAGTGTTTGGTCAAACCCCGGTTGTAACAAATTTTCCTTTCGAACATTAGTGCATTAAAACATCAAAAGATTCTAAACCATTGAATTTTGCAACATCCAAAATCATCTTTGTGCATATTGCCACTGCAACCGTGATGGGATTCCTGTTGTGAGAACAACACACAAGAGTGCGCCGACATCATGCAGTGCACTTTTGAAAACGTTTTCACCATTTCGAAATAAATCCAAATTATTTATTTTGAAGTCCTGCTTGAATTGGTGCGTTGCATGACTTGGCATTTCAACGTTGTTCATTGCAGCATCGAGGTGGCTGGTGTCCAATACAGAACACGAACCTTCGAGTCGACTGAGATGTTCGAAACGTTCATATACAACTTCCTGGTGACACAAATCATCGATTCATTTGCGCGCATCAGCAATTTGAGGACGAGTACTACAACTGGTGGTGAGAATATCTGTTCTCAAACAACATCATCTGTTGAGAACACTGCATTTTGCATCGTATCGTGTTATCACAGATAAAGTGTCGAAATAAAATTATCTTGATCCATTCATTCAACCTCCTTTGTCTTCTTCTGTAGATGAGTTTCCCGGCACGAGTTATATATTATGACTGCACTGTTTCTAATGACTTTTACTCTTCAAACTCCCCGTGTCCAAATCCGCCTTTACGCAGTGCGCATGTCTTCGTTCTGATGTAGGCGACATCTTTTTTCGTTCCTACTTCCAACTGTTGCAACTTTTTCTTTGTGGTTTTTCCAACCAAGCGTTCGAGCCTCTTCAATCTATTCATTCCGCATCTTGCCAAGTTGTAATTGTCTTCTGGTAATCTTACTCTGTGCTTGCCTCCTAGTTTTGCCATCTTCAAAGACCATCTCATTAGTTTCGTTTCTGCCCCCCTGCATCGTAGGCTATCCTCTGCCTCATCGTAAACTTTTTCATGCCATATGTCATGGCCATTGCCACCGTTGTTTTGAAAATAGACCTTTGCTATGTTTGGCATATATTGGTTTTCGTTGTAGCCTAATGGTCAGAAATTAAAACACACTGAACTGAACTTAAGCATCTTCCCTTAAACTTAATGAGGAAACTTATCAAACACGATATTTCTCCAATGGCTTCAACCTTTAAGTTTTCTATGCATGGTATCTCTCTAGGGATGTTACAGTATTGAACTCAAGTTGGCTACTCGAATACATCGATTTGCCTTCACGTGTTGCATTGATCAATTTATTACAGTACAATACTAGATTGGCAAACTCAGGTATACCGCATAGGGGGAAATCAAACATTTTCTAGTCAAGTAGTTTTCAGTTAATTAAAATTGATTGTTTCTACATCCACTGTGGTTTGAGGGAGACGTATTTTGACCTGTGTGGAGTGAGCTAGACCTAGTACAATAATACGAAGTCTAGCGTTGTAAAAAGAGAGTAAGTTTCTCTCTATGCTGCCCTGTGACAAACTGAACTTGGTTGCATTGAATTCCACCCATCCATCGCTTTTGTGCAGTCTTTGCTAAATCTAAACTTCAAGAACCTATTCTTTGAACTTCTTCTTCCATCTGAAGACGGCAGCATGTTTTCTGTATACCAAAATAAAGTGTGATTAACCCAATGCAATGCAGGCTGATTGGTGACATGATTGCTGAAAGATGAGGGCCTTCATGACATAAGGTTTTCTACTATTTTCATCTGAGCAAACACGTGCAGTCAATTTTGTCCTATGCTTTGCAGGAAACATCAATGTTGAGTTCGATTTGTCGGCTGATACGGCTGGCCAGATCAACATCGCGAAGGAAAATCTGCAGACTGGTCTAGAAGGGGAACTCCCGGCCACCGGCGTAACTGTGGCGAGCCAATCGTGCATCTTTGAAGTCAATAACGTCTGCTACGGGACCACTAGTGAGGTGGGGTGACATGCAGTGGCAACCTTTAAATTTTAACTGACTCATTGAGAACAGACCAAGCTGGCGATGTTGTAAATATTTTACTTCGTTCAAGTACAGAATTTCTTGTCTTCATTTCAATTTAAATTGACTTTCGGAATACAAAATTGTATTTTGTTATGAAATTTTCGAACGTTATTGCTTGGGCTTAAATATTTTCAATACGAAATTTTTTTGCGACAAAATTTGGTTGCATCTTATTCCTTTTCCGACTTAATATTGTTAATAGCATGGGTAGCATTTATGTAGCGCAGCATCCACGATGAAACATGCTTCTTGGCGCTATAGGTTTACACGGCAATGTCAAATATACTGTAACTTAGCCTACTTCATTAATAACATTACACTCATAGCCTACCGACTGGGAAAAAATAAATTTCTTTGTGAACAATTTTCTTCATTTCCTTTCATAGAGAGAAATATCACTTCAAGCAAAAAAAGTTCATGGGTTGCTTTCTTTTGTTACCTTACATTACTTTGATAGTTATTATTGTTAATATTTATTAACTTATCATATATTGTTAAACGAAACTCTGAATATAGGCTACAATTGCAAGACTATGAAGGCAAAATGTTCAAAGCCAATTTTAATGGATTCTTCATTAAGAAACTTAATTTGAAACAAAACCGAAACAAAGAAATTTTAAGTCAAAGTAACTTTGGTTTTGGAATCAAAATATTATTGAAAAGTTTTATTTCAAACACATCTTCGGCTCTAAAATTTTATTGCAGCTTTGAAGCATCTGCTGATGCAAGATTACGCACATAAAATTTTACGGAGCTTTCATATTTCATTGATATTCGTCTGCGTTTCGAAGTCACAAACGAAACAGAATTGTTTATCTAAACGAAAATGAAACCAAGCCTAGACAATTTGTGTCGACGCAAATTTAAGTAGCCTACTTTTGTTTTGAAGAACCTTGTTAGAAAAATTAAACCTACAACTGAAACAACAATCGGGCTCGTAGACGTGACCATCACACAAGATCAACCTTTATATTTCAGACAAACACGTCCTCTCTCGTGCCCACCGATGGAATAGAGGCCTGGGTGTATGTGATCGTTGGAGTGGTGGCAGCCATCTTGCTGGCAGCCGCATTCATTGCTACGTCATGCTTTCTTAAGAGAGGTATGAGTCTTGGATGGCGTCTCAGCAATTGAATAAGAACATTTGACATTCACTGTCAGTTTTACCAAGTTATAACAGATGCGACCAGCTTGGCAGAGTGGTTATCACCTTTGGCTCTAGTGCTGATAGATCTAGGTTCGATTTCAAGTCGGGTCAAACCGAAGACTTAAAAGCGGTAACCAACCGATTGTATTCTTTTTGTATAAAGCAGTGAGGATAAGTCGGGTAAAAATGTAGTTACATCCTTAATCTGATAGGCTATAAAATGTAAAATGAGCGCTGTCGCTAAAAGACCTTAGCAGTTGTAGAGCGACAATACATAAAACTGTAACGTCGTTATTATGACGAATGCAAAATCTAAAGTGGCGTTTTTGTTACAGCACAATCCAACAAAGTGTCAGCAACAGGATGTCTCGATGCGTCGTCTTCCCGAGGGTCAACTCCTCTAGGCGACAGCTTTTACACAGGCTCCACCGCTTTGTAAGTATTTCCTGGCTATCGTGTTTGTGATTGGTTGATTACTGCATAGGTAGTCTACCCCTTTGTTCTATTGTCAAATCAGTGAATTACAAAACTCTTCAACGGTTTTACGAACTATCTTACCATTGCAGAACACCTAGCATGGCTACACCTACCGGGGAGTACTATTCCCCTCGTACTGGTCTGACCCCCGTTCAAACGTGATCATGACCTTTAACTTTTCACCTCCGACCTGACAACTTTGGAACTGAATTATGACCACGAGTATTGCCTTCCTGCACGCCTTCTACGCCCTTAAATGGATGAAAATTCTGAACAATTAAACAAATAAAAATAACTTGTGAATTTTCAATACCACCAGAACGTTGTGATGTAAAATCATGTGTAGATATTTTCGATACTAACCACTTTCGTTCATCACATGCTCGGACAACTGTTGTCCCATTGAAGACGATTGTTCACATGATGTAAGGTCGTAGGCTATGGGTTATGCATGGAATTTTTTATATCTTAGTTTTTAAAAAATATATTTTTGTAGCTTTGTAAAGATACTGCCCGTATGTTTGAGTCACAATTGTGACAGAAGTCGAATTCTTATAATATTGTTAACACTCATTTGATATTTCGGCAACATTATTCCTATACCAATAACATTGATAGCAAATAGATCTTTCTCACTTCACAGAATTTAAAATAACTTTTTCTTCACGACTTTCAATAAAATCTTTACACTGTATTGGATTATGCTCGATGTTTCAGTCGCATAAGCTTGACGTCAGGGATGGGAAGCCAAGAGCATCTTTGTCACCTGATTATTTATTTTATGAACAGTTAGTTTGTAAATAACTAATTGTGAAGTCCGGCTCCATCAGAATGGATGAGGTGAGGTTATGAGCAGATAGACCAATAGGAAAAGACTAAACATATCCTATCTCACGGGCGGTGATCAAGGATGACAAGCGTAGACAAAGGACTGAGGTTTAATTTAAAGAGTTAGCTTAAGCAACCATGTGGGCATGGCCATGTTTCAATCTAAGCCTTTGGGTTTTTATCAGAGATGAGTAGTAGCGCGCTACTTTTGTATCGCCGCTACATTTTTGTTGGAGTAGCGGCTCTAGTTTTTTTCTATATGGCGGTAGCGGAGAGGCGCTACATTTGTTTTCACACCCCAGCCAGGCATGGAGGAACCATTTTAAAAGTAGGTGGGCCCAAAGGCACAGCAGTCAAAGTTAATGAAAATTCACTTTGACCTAATAATCACAAAAGCGCAAAAGAAATCGCAAGGAAATGCTAATCATCTTCGAATGGGGTCATCAATGCTTCAAAAATGTTTCTATATATTGGAGCAGTACTCTCGCTTGTGTGGTTCGAACTTGATGCATACCTGTTGAGAGGTTTGTGTTAAAGTCGTTTGGTTCGTAACGAACATCTGTAGGCCTAGACCAGTGCTATTCAACCGGGTATACTGTATACTCAAGACCCAAGTGTATACCAGATCAAAACTAGGGTATACAGCTGGAGAAGGGTATACAGCTTATTAGATCTGTGATAGTGGAAGTCACAACAGAGACATCAATTGGCATATTTGTAAATTTTAACCGAACCTACTGGTGTGCGGTTATTACTCGCCAACCTGCTTTGTGCTTTTGAAACAGATACGCTCGAATATACTTCGCGCACAATTAGAGGCATTTTACACTGCACGGAGACCCAAGGGCTTCCAAGTTTCGTGACATAGGCCTATTCTGGATTGCAAAATTGGCATACTTGGCGTCGATTTTTGATCGTTTGAACCAGGGTATCCCTGGTTTGAACCAAGTGAAGATCAGTCTTCAAGGTAGAGGGGGGTGATATATTTCGGTCAACTAGCAAGATCAATGCGCTGAAGATGAAAATAGTACTCTGGAAAGAGAATGCTTCGTCGAGGAACTTCAATGACTTTCCTGTATTAAGCTGGGTGTTAAGCTGGGTATCTAGCTGGGAGTTTGAGGACGTTTCTACTGAAGATAACTTGTCTGCCCTTATTGTTGGTCACCTGAAATTACCTGCCGACAATTTGACTACGTATTTTCCTGAAGATAACGACCAATGTCTGGAAGCAAACTCGTGGATTATCCAACCATTTAATGAAGAACCAACTGAGGATGAGGAATTATTGGAACTACGGGCTGATTTGAATCAAAAATATTCATTCCGAGAAGTGGATTACACAGAATGTTGGGTTTCTCTTCTTGAATTTCCCGAATACAAAAATCTCGCGCAAAAAGCCATTGATGTCTTGGTGCAGATGCCTACCACTTATTAGTGTGAAGAAGGATTTTCCAGTCTTGTTGAGATCAAGTCAAACAAACAAAACTCTATACTTGACATTGATTCTTTAATGCGGGGAAGAAAAGAGTAAGAGCTAACACCACGTTATGTCCAACTTGCCGAAACAATGTAACAACAAGCTAGCCATTAAATCCAGTGCCGGATTAAGGGGGGGACTGGGCTGAAGCTCAGGGCCCCCACTTTTTGGGGCCCCCACCTCAAAGAAAAAAATCTACTAATTTTTTTAGTTGCACAGCTGGAGATTACTGCTTTAATTCGTATCTCAAACAAGCAAGGGCGGCTCACCCATATGTGCTGCGGTGCTGCAGCACCCCTGCCCAGCCCCAGTTATTCAATTTTTCTTCGTTTTTTTTTAACAAAAAACGTATTTATTTGATACTTTCATATCCGAAAATGGTACGGATTACGAGTCAAAGTTATGATAATGCTGCCAATATGAGTGGCAAGTATAACAGTCTTTAAGCTCTTCTGCGCGAGAAATGTAGTGTAGCTCATTATGTCCCTTGTACAGTACATTCACTTAACTTAATCGGTAGCCTAAATGTCCTGTAGAAACATGCCGTTCTGCCGCTGAGCTTTTTGAATTATTGCTAAGCCTTTATTCATGGCTCGTCTCGTCTACTCATCGTTGGCAAGTCCATCCAAAATTCTTAGACGGTTTGCCTGTTTTGAAGACATTATCTGATACAAGATGGTCAGTTAGATATGATGCAGTTCTTCTTCTATCGAGTCTTCTAAAGTTCGTTGATACACCACAGATTGACACATTCTTTCGCAACGGAGTTATGCACTGACAGGTCCCACCTACTGCACCGGGTGGCAAGCCGAGAGCAAACAAGAAAGTGATCCGCTGCATAGGCGTAGCCAGGGGGGGGGGGGGCGAAAGGGGCCATGCCCTCCCTCAAATTTTCTGAGTTTGGATTCTGAAGTTGAGCCCTTTGTTGAAAATATAATAAAGTTTGTAGAAATTTATATCGTTTTCCAAGACATCTGGCTATTAACACCCCTAAGGACTTGTTTTAGACACACAGCAAGACACCAATAAATTTTGCAAATTGTAAATCGCGCAAAATTTACGCGATTTAGGCTAGGCCTACGTTTCTTTGAACTAATTTGTGGAAGCAATTTCAGAATGGCTTACTCTGTTGGGTTTTTGTATAGTTATTGAATTTTTGTGTAGCTGAGTTTTTAGTGTTCTCTAGTTTTAGCCGCAGTTTTGCCCGTTCGTGTGTAAGAGCTATCTTTAGTTAATAGCTGTTTATCTGCTAATAAATTTCATACAAATATTACCCTAAAAGTGTTTTCAAAAAGCGCTATAATCCATTATTTGAGTGTAATTTTTCAAAAATTTTCCGGGGAAGCATGCCCCCGGACCCCCCTAGAATACTCGTGCCTTCGGCACGCTTTAACCCCCCTACCACTTTTATTGCTTCAACCCACCAGGATACGCCACTGCACATCAAATGGCGATGGTTTTAAATCAAACACTTTGTTGTTCTCTTCAATTCATCAAATATTTGGCCCCCCAAAATTTGTTTCTGGCTACGCCACTGGTCCGCTGTTTGGGGCTCGGTGCCACAGATACATGCAAACTGGGCCCGTGTCGTAGCCCCCACTCCACCATTAATATTTAGCGAAAAATGTCACTTGATAAGGGCCCCCACTTTCAGCTCAGCCCAGGGCCCAATAAAACCTTAATCCGGCCCTGATTAAATCAACTTCAATTTTGACGTTTTTTGCACTTTTGCACGCGTAGTTTCTTGTGCCCAGTTCAAGACTACTATAATCACTTTAACAAACAATTAATTAATTATTAGGTTTTTTTACTTCCTGTGCACAATTAAACATTGCTATTTGTGAGGTAGCCTACCGGTATACGAGTAAGTATAGTAGTAGGCCTACTGTAAGAATGCTGCTTTGCAATTTTGCAATGCGAGGTTTTAAGCACTTAGAACCTGTATGGAATTACAGTACCGTAGTTGATACTTGATAAAGATTTTGTTGGTGCTGAATATGTGCTGTTGGATAGGCCTATGCTTTCAGCTTAATTTAGTATCCAAACGACGATACCAGCCAGCACAAATAAACTACCGAACTCGTAAGCGTTACGTAACGTTTTGCTTGAACCCCCTCCCCTCCGATGTGACGCTAACGTAACGCTTTTCATAACCCCCCCTCCCCCTCGATAGTGTTACGTAATATTTGAACGGTCCCTTTCGTACCAACCAGCAAAATTTTTTCATTTTTGGCCCCGATTTGGTCAAAAAATACAAAATTGTTAAATTGCTCTATAGCGCTGTAGGCTACAAAATATGGCGGTGTAGGTACACACAAATAAAAAGGCAGAATACACAGACTGTTATAATACCAACCTGGGAGAAATAATCTGCAGCATTAGGCTATACAGTAGGCCTACGTGCAGTCGTGCATGCACTGCATATGTAATGATATCATTGTTTTAACCATAGAGAACAATTAGATTGATCAATAGATTGCTCCACCAATCACACGCGACCACACCCACACGTGCTGCCCATCAATAGTGGGCTCAAAAGA
The DNA here is from genome assembly GCF_918807975.1 of Aplidium turbinatum. Lineage (NCBI taxonomy): Eukaryota > Metazoa > Chordata > Ascidiacea > Aplousobranchia > Polyclinidae > Aplidium > Aplidium turbinatum. Next base: position 2,122,581 of record NC_137486.1, read on the forward strand.
AAAGTTTGAAGATTGGATTTCATCATTGAGCTATCAAAGATAATAATCAAACTAGTGTGCATCAAATGAGTGAAGACCTTTTTTTGGAACTCTCTCTGATTTGCCATTTTCGCTATATTTTCAAAGAAATTTGGCCTTCAAAAGTGGGTGGGGGTGCTATTTTGGAGTGCTATTTAGGCTACAATGCTCTTGGTTTCCGCGAGCTATTTTTCATATTTAGGCTATTATTTATCTGTCATTAATAAACTGTTTATAAATTCAGAGCACAAAATAGTGTAGCCTAATAAGTAAGATACGCTCACAGTCCACAATATGCAACGCTAATTACCAGCCACTGCAACATCAGCGATACTGATAAGCTATATAGCCATGCCTCGACGTTCGAAAAGACGCAGGTTCGGCACCGCTTGAGAACATGTGGCTGTGTCTTTGGCAGGACATTTAAAGTAACGCCTGAAGGTGGACACATAGATAGCGTTCCTTGCCTTCCCGTCCATGCAGCCTAGTCTAAATCTTCTACTCCCGGGTGTAGGCTACAACAAGTGCCTTTACACTTGTATACAGCACCTTCGAATATGCTTTTTCCCGCAGTGTAGCCTACACAAGAAAAAATGACATTCCAACAATGTGACCTGCGACGATTTTGAACAGAAGAAGAATTCCCGGGTGCAAGCCTGGATAATTTATAACAAACAAATAAAATTACAAGTAGGCCTATAGGCTAAGATATAGGCTAACCGAAACGCAATAAAAAAGCATTTTTACAACAGTCATTAGTGCGTCGTAAGGAGCAAATTCTCCCGAGTGTGTCGCACTGAAAAAAAGTTTGAGTATGGACCGTTATAATTGTGCTGAACAAGATTTGTTGTGGGAATCTATTCCATAGGCCTACCCTCATACTGAGAAAGCTTGATTTTGGCTGTTCCACATATTTACAGAGGCTTTGAACCAGTGACGTAAGCCATCAGTCAACGAAATTGATAAAGAGTAAAGAATTCGCTTGTTGTCGGAATATCATTTCTTCCACCAAGTAACGCTGGAAATGCTGGAACCAAGCGAACCATGGAAATGCTTCAACGCACACTCCAAAAGTGGAACCGACGTTTCTTCTTTCACAAAGTCGCACATTCAACCCAGTGCCGGATTAACTATGTGCGGGGCCTGTAGGAGATTGATTTGATGTATAGATAATGACTGGGAAGTAATTGAATATTTTATGGATTTGATCTACATTCTACAACAAAAATAACAAAAGTCTAATGTAATGTTTTATTGGCAAGGAGAAATATAAAACTTCAATATCATTCACATTATTTTCGACGCATTTTGATCTCTGAAAATTTGGCAATTATTTCAGATGAGTTCAGTGACTTTAGAACGTCATTTTCAACATTCAAAGGAGACAGTGTACCCGTTCTTGCCCCATCGTGTTTCGCAGATAGTGTTTAATCAATTTCAATTTTGAAAATGATCTTTCTCCAGTAGGCTACAATTAGTTACCATCATATAACTTACATAGTTAAATGCCTAACAAATTGTCAATGTTAGGAAACGTGGTGTCAATATTGTTTTGTTTAATCAAAGTGAAATAGTTGTGTTCTGGAGAGGAGCAATGTGCTTTACGAATTCTGAAAACTGAGGTAGTTCATCTTTCAATCCGTCTTCCAAATCCTGGGAATATGCTTCTAAAAGTCTGTCAGCACTTTCTTGGATCTGCGCAGGTGTTAGGTCAGGCAGATTTCGCAAAAAAAAACTAAACCGTGTGTTGAAATGGGAGTAGGCCTATGCCTTGTGACGTTGTCCAGCGCCGATTATAGGCAGTAAGTTACAATACTGCAAGAAAAACTTCCACTACCAGTGGAAACAACTAGGACTAGCATCGTGGCACTCGATCAGGCAGTTGCCTCCAGCGGAAATCATCGGTTTTTAAAGTGTACAATAATTAGGAAGGGGCAAGACGTTACGACTAGTAATTTAATCCTACAACTAATATAATATTCTCCTATGCCATTCTAGTTTGCAAGCCAAAAATTACTTATCAACTATGTTCGACATTTTTTTGCAAAAAAATGTGTTGCTCACCAAGCGCAGGGCCCGTAGCAGCTGCTACTGTGTTAATCCGGCGCTTATTTAACCGAGCTATGGGGGCTGACGATAAATTAACTTGTCATCACTTTGCCTAATATACTCCATACCATATGCCTGGTTAATTCTTACTGTACAAAGCTGCATCATGTAGACTCATTTGTACGTGTATGACTAGCAATTGCTAAATAGGGTGATAGCGGACTTTTTGTGGTCTTTCCTAGTTATTGCGTAATTGTTTTATTCACTTTGGGGGCTTGAAAACAAACGGACTTCACAAAAGCTAAGATTATCGTAAATGATTTCTCTACTACTTTCTCAACTGTTCTCTACATGTTCGAGCCAGCAATGAAAAATAAATTGAATTGATTTGTAAAGCCACGTAAAATCTTTTTAACTGGCTTCAGCTACAATAATCTCGAATAAGTCACTTGACATCCGAGTGTTATGATCGGTATCAGTTGCTGATAGATATCTTGATTCATGGTTGCAAACGCTTGCACCTATGCCTGGTCTGCATTCTTTCAAATACGTTGCGTCATGCGCAGCCTCCGGTGGGCATCCACCCTCGATGGCGATATTGGACGGTCCAAATTCCTGTGGTTGAGCACAAGACGCTGCCAAAAGGTTCTAAAAATACTTTCTCGACATATTCCTTGTAAACTAGAGCAGCTAGAAAAAGGTAGCGACGATCAAAATTTTACCTTCCCGTCCCTAAGAGGGTGGGAGGTTCACGATAAAGTAGGCTATCGTAAGTTAGTGAATTGTCTGCACACGCAATGAACAATAAAGTTTAGAAAACACGACAACATGTAAGAAAGAATTGTGTTTATAAAATGAAAATTGTACATGGTGATCAACGAAGACATCAGAGCGACAAAGCAGACATCAGAGCGCCAAGTTTATCAATGACGGTAAAAAGTTACAAAAGCAGATACACTAAAACCATCCACATAATTATAGCACAACGGCGTGTAGGCTAGCCTACAATTATTGTTGTCAAAAAGCGAGGCAAATGAAGAGCCGCATCACACAATCTTAATCATCGTTCCTCAAATGATTGATTTACCAGCGGCGGACTAACAGCTTCGTGAAACCGCAACGAATCCCGGTGGCATTCCAAAATCGTCAACCTTCCTTTTCGTACATGCGTTATATACCTATATACCTACGAGTAGCAAGCAAATAAAGCCGTGTAAAAATAGTACTGTGATGTAGCCTATGGTTACAGCAAAACAAAAACGCCACATTTTTTAAGGCAACAACACAAGGCAAATAACAAAATGTTTGAAGCTGTTGAAAAATAAATCGGAAATTGGCAAGAGTAAACTTACAAGCGATCAATTAAGTTTTGCTGCCAACGAACAATCCATTGACTGAGTTACAACAGCCAGGCTCAAGGTTCATACAATTCAAGAAGGCAACATACAAATGATATGCGAGCTGAGATGAGTATCCGCTACTTTCAAAGTAGCGCGCTTTTGCTACAATATCTCAAAAAGAGCGCACGCTACTTTTGTCTTAAACTGACACTGGAAACCTCTATTCAGGTAGGCTACATTGTGAAGTCAAAATGATCTTAAAAACAAAGGCTATCACCGTTCAGTACCACATTTGTTATTTGGAAAGTAGAGGGTAGCGGAAGTACGACTGGAGCAAATGTAGGGCCTCTACAGTACCGCTGCATTGGGGAAAAAGTAGCATCGCTACTGAAGATGCTATTCCACCGAAGATATAGAGCCGCTACTACAAAAGTAGCGCGCTGCTGCCTACCTCTGTGAGTTACCGTAATGCAAACCGCGCACTGAGGAACTCGGACGATGTAACCAACAGCACGAAAGCTGTTGCTTACGAGAATGGATGTCATGAACCACACCGGGCTCCTGCAGCCGCCACAGATTAATCTGTGGCTTGTACTCAAGATGTGGGCTTTGTCGGTCGGTGGTCCACTCGGTTGTGGTGAGACAAATATTAATCCTTTCCGAACATAGAACTTAGTCATGATACAACGCAGCACAAGAGACAAAATATGGGCCCTCAGCAACGGATCGCTCGTTTGAAACGAATATCACTCAACACACACAGCTGTGGTTTCATAGGAAAACTTTCCTGCCCCAATAGATAACATGGTCGAGTGCTCATTATTAGTGACCACTTGTACAATTCATCAGCAACACATTGAAATTCAAAAACCAAGACAACAGTTATGGATTATTAAAGTGAAGTTTATCACAACGTTTGACTGGTCGGGGTGCACAACCAATGATGTGGGGAGCATGTCATTGGGGAGGACAGATGGTTACTCGAGCAACTCGATTTGCCACAATTCGGTGCGCAGCCGATTAGGGGAAAATTTCAACAGCAACTATGCATGCATTGCAAGTAAAGATTGGTGCAATGCGTGTTTTTCATAAACCGTGGGTTAGGCCTATATCCCTTTTTGATTGCACTGTGCATTTGATAAATTGTTCTAAAGATAGCTGTATTTTTGTTTGGTAAAATAGTTATGCCGCTAAGGAAGTAGCACACAAACTTCTGATCGCGTAAAAATGATTTACAAGTAAAAAATGGGAAAGAAAATGGTAGATTTTAGAAAGTGTGTCTGAGTGTCTGACTAGAGAAAGCTCAGAGCTATATCTCGGCTGTAGTATGAAAAATGTTACCAATACAAAATAGACGCAGAGTGACCCCATGGTCCATCTTGACCATAGAAATGGTGAGCAATCACGAAAACATGGTTATTGGTCTTTTCTCTTGAGCGAACTTCCTTTGTTGTCAGAAAAACAACAGCTGAACCATTCAATGTACCATTTGTTGTCTGGCAGAAAGTAATATGAGCAGTAATGAAGCAATCGAAACCATACGGTAGTGACAACAGCAAATGCATATTCGTGGCAGAAGTTAACGAGTAATTCCGAGTATAACATGGAATTTCGTAGTCGTAAAAGTGGCTTCATCAATACTCTTTAAATAGACTCTATTTGAATACAAGTATTGACGAAGCCTCCTTTACCACGGCAAAGACTCTAAATAAATTTTATTGTTGCCCAACCTGCATGTATTATTTATTGATTCGTTTGGCTGCATCGTTATACATGGATCCTAATAAAATCTAAATCTGTAATTCTCCTAACATCCAGAACAGAGGTTTAAGAGACATCAGAAGGACTTTATTACTCATAACATGAAGAGTTAGGAAGAAGACATCGCATCTCAAGTAGAAGCCGCCAAAAACTTGACTCTTCCGTGTTCCTCGGTAAGTTCAGTTCGTATAAGATATGTTAAAGATGTTTCCATCCTGATTTTCGTCATATCCAAGGTCATGCCTAGCGGTAGAAGATTCAGATAAAATAGACGGAAAGGAAAGAAAGTTAATCTCCGTATCCATTCTTTGTCTCACCAAGGGTACAACAGCATGGCCTCGATATCAGTCAGAACGCTCTTCCCAGCGTCGTGCTGGGCTTGAGCATTTGACTACGCAATCTCAACTAAAAAAGGGCTCCATAGGCTACATAAACCCCTACAAAATGAATCAAAGAAAATTTTACTGAAAATGCTGTTTTTAATTTCAAAGGTAAAAATAGGTCATACGTCAATGATCCACTTTCCAGGTTGGTTATCTTCCAGGAAGCATCCTGATCCTTAGTAGGCTGTATAGGTTGAACTGCGTCTGCTCATTTCATTCTTCGTCATTCACATTTGGACGAAAAAGATAGTACAGTAATAATCACGAGCAAAATCGTGAGGAGTTCACAACACACATGATTAGATGTTTGGGTGGTAAGTAGAATCCGTCTAACTCGTCACTTTTTTGGTTCAAGCGGGACTCCCAACTGCTTGTACTCATCAGACTAACTCGACGTTTTATGCTCGAGTGCACAGCATTCTGCACTTCCAAGGTGCTAACGAATTTGCGGCGATTGAACATAATTCAACAACATTTGCTGTTCAGAAATGCTGGGGCTTGTTTTAGTTTGCCTGATATACAAAAATTGCAGAAAATAAACTTTCAATGGGAATAGCCCTCGAGGACGTCCGAAGAAGCGTTGGCTCGACAACATTCGGGAAGATCTACGATTGGAAGATTTTGTTTCAGTCGACCCTCAGAACCGGGTGACATGCCATCAGACAAAGTAGACATTCGTTGGCGTCCAACCCTCGCAATACGGGGAACAAGTGACGTTTAATCATATAGATAGAAAATTTCGATTAAATTCGTTGTGATTCAATGAATTGTGATGTTACTATGCGCAATATTGTGACACCCTTGCAGGCACAAATATAGATATCGTCGTCGGATCAAGGTTTAACTGCTACATTACACTTCTTGTTTCCTTGCTAACACAACATGTTAAAACTTGTTATCACTCATGACTAGGGCGATTATTTTTTGACTTGCCAAAAAGTCAAAGATTTGTCAAAATGTTTAGCGTTAGGTTGTTTACAAACTGCATTGTGGTGGTGTCGTAGAGGTTGCACTGTCAGTGGTTTTTATTTTACACCTTGTAGCCTACATCATGGTACTTTCGCGCAAGGGATGAGGCATTGGCTTTCCTATTATGCAAACTTGGTTCGACTCCCGGCTTAAGCTGGTTGTTGAAAACACCGCTCACCTCTACCTAGGGTGTAATAAATTGGGTGGGCATAATTGCTGCAGGAAAGGCGGCCGAGAGAAAGGAACTGGCCACCCTACTTTCCTTAGTGCCGAAGGCTTAGTACAATGAGAACCTTATCTTCTCATACCCAACACTTGAATCAAGTATGCGACCACCTTTTTAGCACACTTTATACTGGCGTAAATGGACCATTGTCCACTTATTGTGAATCATAAGCCATTAGGTGAAGTATTTGGGTTAATCTGGTATGGTGCTCAACACACCTCAAAACATGTAAAAAAAATTTAGTAGGTCCTAAGTCGTTTTGCGGCAGCTGTTTGTACAGCATTTCGTACAATAATGCGTAATTTAACTACTTGAGTTCTTCATACGTCAAAATTTGTCAAAAAAAAAGTTTTTAATGTCAAAAGTTTCAATTTTTAGGTCAAAAATTGTCGTTTTTTTAGGTCAAAAAACAATCGCCCTACTCATGACCAATAGAAAGAATATGACTCATTGATCATTGTGGGTAAAAGTCAATGAATCACACTCACAACCTTAGAAATGGTAGAATAGAACATTGTCGTGAAGTGTTGTTATCAGGGGCTTCCCTACATCAGTCACGGTCAATGACTCTCAATTTCCCCCATTGCATCTCTGACAAGCTTCTCCACAAAAAGCAACTTGAAGATAAAACAATAAAATCACTACAACAAATTCACAAGGCATAACTTCAATAAGTTGCCAAATCATTTTCGATTACAAAACATCGCTTAAAGAAGTTTCATGGAATCTTCTGTTTCAAGCTACTAATGCGAAAGCATTTGCACAATCAAAATTTCATTAAATGTTCCTACCAGCCACATGACTTTCTGTATGCTCAGAAATAATAATACGCGTGACGTAGGTGGTTTGTCATGGCCACTTTTTACCAAAATACTGTTTCGACATGTATTTTGGTGTAAAAATACATAGTAACAAAGTATAACGGAAATGAATGTGATGGATCGCTCCTGGGTAAATTGATGTGACTTCTTGTCTTAAACTAAGAAAAGTTCAAACAAACACAGATCAAACCGGTGTGGCAACAATTTGAGTACCAAGAGTTCAGTAAAAGGTTCGTTGCACATCTACCAAGTGGGAATAACAAAACGGTATCTCACCATTTCAAACATTGAATTGCTTTCAATGCAAAATGTAAAAACACCAACCAAGATACTAAATGAAAGTATTCACATGTGACGCAAGTCAATGTGACAATCTTATAATCAATTGGAAAACGTAGCGCTCAGCTAACAAAAATCATATTTTTGGCAATCCTTCTTTTTGTAAACTCCTGTTGGTGTAATAATTGGTTAATTTGTGACATATATATTAAGTTTCTAATGAGCACAATTATTCGGCTAGTCATGTTTAGACTTGAAATGCACGCAAGCAGTAGGCTATTTGTAGCATTATTGGAAACTGAAGTGCGGTATAGATGGACTTCACGTGAAGCCTGAAACAGAAAAGTGATCATTGAATTGTCTGTGCGGATACCTCACCACAGCAACATAAACTAAAAAGTGTGAGGCATATTGCCGAGTGTTTCTATGTTGACGTTAATGAGTCAATTTTCTGAATTCACCACTTTTTCTTTACCTCCTAGAGGTGGCAAATTCCGCTGCACTAAAATAAAGTTGTAAAGAAAATGTGATCAGCAAAATTGTTCTGCCCCCCTTTACCACGTTTTCATTAACCATGCCAAAAGCAGCAGTCCCTGGTGCAGCAACTACTTGTGCAATACTACAAAGGAAAATACAAGTAATATCTGCCGCACCCTTAACACTGGCGATTCAGCATAATAGCAAAAAATATGTACAGGCAACCTAAGCCAGCCGTATCAATGCATGAAAGATCCACAATTAATGACAAAACAACAATGGTTGAACAAATGAAAAATTTAAAGTCAATACACTTAACGAAGATCACTTTCCGTCAGTCCGAAATCCACTTTGCTGAATAATTTTCGCCATATAATGGAGTCATCTGCTTCAACAAACCACTTTAGGCTTTATAGTCCAGATGTGGTCCGATGAAACGAGACTGACTGTAGTTGCAATCGCAACAATTATAAATTTTCACTTTTTGCTCTTCCGATAGAGTGGCAACAAACAGAGGTGGGCAAAAAGTAGCGCCTCTCCCGCTACCGCTACTTTTTTGGTAAAAGTAGCGGTAGCGGCGCTACTTTTTAGTTGGAATAATGTCTTCAGTAGCGGCGCTACTTTTTTTCCAAAGTAGCGGTAGCGGGAGAGGCGCTACTTTTTGCCCACCTCTGGCAACAAATAACAAAAAAGCAATATCATAAAACTTCTGCCCTACACACATATTCAAAGAGCTTTTCACTTGTCACAACTCAGGGCAGTGGTAAATCAAATCACACAAAACCATGGAATAGAAACAGTTTATAAGTAAAACAACCTATCACAAAGCTTAGGTGATGGCTCCGAGCGAAGGTTCTGGCCGACAAGGTAGGCTAGTTTGTGAGCATACTGGCAGGGTGCCGGTACCCGAACAGTGCCAGGCCAGTTGTAATACATGTGCGTGAGTTTATAAGACAGCTGTTGCATGTGATCCGCTTTGAGCTGATCTTCGCCAAACACAACGATGTAGTGAGTCGGCGAAACGGTGCCTTGTCGAACATGTTGAGAAACCAGAAAAAAATCCGGCCAGTTAGGTCGAGTGACTGTATGGTCTAGCACTGTACCCGGACCCGGATTTTCTAAGGAACGTTGACCTGCTTTGAAAAAGCGAATGTTGATGCGTTTTGAAACAATAACCACGGAGAGCTTTGGTTTGTAGGTGCCGTTATTGATGTTATCAAACATTGAAAAGCATGCCTGCATCTGTGGCATCTCATGCTCAGCGACATGCTTAAGCTGGCCATCCCCTACTCCATCACGATAGATGATGATTCGTGCTGGAAGACAATGGTTGATCTCATAAAACTTTTTGATAGACTCTGTGAAGCATAGCTTCAGCCCATCTATAACCTCTTGATGAGCGTTCTGCAGGATAGCTCTGGAGTACCACCTTGTCAGGGGCTTATTAGTGCTTGCTACAAAGGCAGCAACAGAATTTCCCTTTCCAGCAGCATCATGATAAACGTCAATTCCCACAACCATTAAACCGTTTAGTGGAATGCTCAGCGCCCAAAGTTCTCCTCCCAATTTACAGTTCAGTTGCAATGCAATCTTGGTAGTCACTGATCGAAATTTGGCAGCTTTGCAATCATCAGGTAGAGTACGAGAAATAATCACTTGCGAAGGAACAGGCATGTCGACACAACACAACTTTTTGAGCGCACTGTATCTGTCATCACGTGATGTGGGAAATATACAAACAACCAACTGAACTTGAGGTGTTATGGCTGATGATATAGCATTTTTGTAAGATGAACCCCTGTCGTCATGTAACTCGACAAAATGCGGTTGATTTACACGTATCCCTAACTTCACTGACACTTCTTGCAGCTTGTTTACAAACTGCCTGGCTTTTGTTGCATCTCTCCTTACAAAGAAAATAAGCCAGTTGTCAATGTTAACTGGACGAATCACAGGAGAATGACAAATATCCCTTGAAAAGTCAGCATTTGCATTGCATGTGAAACGTTGCCCATTGCCAACATAGACCGATTCTGGTTGAAAGCAACGAGCTGTTGTGGCGGCCGTTGTTCTATCGAGCTGCAAACCCCACTTGAGCAACTCTTCTCGTGCTTCCGGAGTTGCTTCAACTCGTCGTAAAAAGTTTTCAATAGACACATTTCGATCCATGGGATGCAGGCATGTGTGTTCCTTAATTTCCTTCATTGCACGAAAGTCATTGCGAATCTTGTCAGACAAACCAGTCAAAAAACACAACTCTGGAACCAAGCAAATCTCAATATCCTTTCCTTCTTTTTCTCTTTGTACTCGCTGTGTCGAGCGCTTGGGTCGGCTGATCAACATTGGTTGCAGCATGTCTTGAATCTCAATTTTGTATTGAATTTTATAATATTCCTTGAATGTGATGGATTCTCCTTTCGAGGTGGTGAATGTGCTGGATGGTGAAATGTTCCATGCAATGTCATCAATACGGTAATTTTTATTGTTATACCGAGTTAAGACAACTGCACCAACCAATTCTTTTGTGCATGCCTCCTTGAATGTACTGCGAGATTGCTGGTAAATATCCTGCATCATGTTTCTTGCTGTGTCATTTCGTAAAACTTTGTGGGAAACATCAATGTTCAGCAACAAGCCACCTTCAAATGTTTTTATGGCTGTGACATAACCAGGCCAGAGACTCAGTCGAAGCTTGTCAATTTTCTTTGGCGATTGAGGATCATAGTAGTTGCGCCCTACAGCACACATCTCCATTTTGTGCATGCATCGGCGCAAGACAGTATTGTAAAATGGAATGAGCAAGTGTGAGGCAGGATGTATGGCTTGGGTGAGACGAATAGTTATAAGAACTTCTGAATTATCTGTATGTCGAACGGATTTCAACTTTGTTTCAGTTTGTGAAAGACATTTAGGGAGATATAGCATTTGCCCATCAAAGGTCTTGGTAGAACCTATAACTTCCCTGTGCTGATTAAGCATGATCATACGCATATTTCTGCTGTCAAGCTCTGGGGAAAATGACACAAAGTACTGATAAACAGCTTCGTTTTGACATTTCAATTTGACACAATTAACATTAACTTTGACAGGTTCCCCACGACTTCCATGATATTTCACCAATTCAAGACCAGAAACTTTCACTTTATTCAAAGATTCTGCAATGTCATGAACACCAGCAATGCCACTGTCTGAAATAGAGCTAGACTCTGAGGAGTTGAGCCCGTTATTGTATCCATTTACATGCTTTTGCAATCCATTGTGAGAAGTGTTATGATTGGAAGCATTGTTATGTTCTGAAGATAAAAGTCCTTCTGATGTTTCAGTTTGCAATGCCGCACGTCCCCTTGCAATGAGCTTTCCCCGGCCTTCTCCTTTCAACAACTGCAATACTTGACCCCTTCCAGTGGCCTCTGAGATTGAAACTCCTTTAGACACCACACTACCTGACACCCCTGGAACTTTTGGAGTTGGAGCAGATGCGATTACTCCAAGTCCCCGTCCTATTGCATATTTCGGTTTAGGTTCACTTAAAGCTTGTGCAGAGCCAGCAATAGGAACATTTTTGTTCTTGAGTAGTTGATATAATGCGGCCCCTCTTCCCCCTCTACCCAAGCCAGGCTTCGGCAAATTGTCACTTGGATCCATAAAGAATAAAAAGCACAAAGATATTCTTTCGTATGTTTACAGTAAAACTAATATCCTAAAATAAAAAATCAATGATCAGTTATCAAAGCAGGCATGATGGTTTAAAACCTGAGAGAGGACAACACATCACTGTTTTCAACTTTTCTGGAGTCAACCTTAAGGTAGAACATGATGATGGTTGTCGCTGTGATTGTGTGCATGACTATACAGTATACACATGGTCAATAAGAGTGCCATAGAAATCAAAGTGCCTATATATACTATATAACTTTCAACAGCTTTTTTCAACTGACTTTAAAAGTTATACATCATCAACAGTATCATAGCCGATGCGGCCTTTGATGAACTAGATGCTCAGTTCGTAAATTTTTCCAGTGTTCCCTTTGTCGCGCAGTGTCCCAAAGTGTTCTTGGTTGGCTGATTGATGTATTGAAATTGGATATAAATGTTGTTCTTTGTCTGCCACGAGCACGTTTCCCGAGAAGGCGGCCGCTTAGACAGAGATTTTCGAAATCTTCCTTTCTGATAATGTGACCGAGAAATTTGAGTTGCCTTTGAGTTATGTTGTTCAATAGTTCCTTATCTTGATGTACTTGGTTCAAAACTTCTGCATTTGTGATTTGTGACATAGGCAGTGGCTATTTGACTAGCTCCGGTCTTTGAATCTGAAACACTATTTGACCGGTCATGACGTATTCATTCTTCTCTTTTACTTTCAAAGCGAAAGACGAGAGAAGAAAAAAGTGCCTATATAAGTTCTAAATTCAACAGTTTTATTCAACTGAGTCCGTGGCTTGTGCAATCTTTCTCTAGCCAGTGTTCCTGAGGGAATGAGTTCGATACTACCCAGAAGCACTTTTTTTTTAACTAAATTTTCTCCCAAAGTGACTTAATTATTAGGCTGCTGCATTTTTGTGATCAATTTTTAATTCGAGTAGCTTTTTTATGTCTTTTCAAATATAAGTAATAAAGTTAGAGTATTTTTAATTTGCTGGAATTTGAAAATCTCTCTGGGTAATTTTCCATTCGTCATAAGAGGATGTGACCGTGTTTGCCGAATGACGCATTACATTTCTGCTCTCAACAAGTTAGTTTGGTGGCTGTAAAACGTTACAATACTTCTTTAAAAAAATGGTTTCATCAATGTTCAGTTAACTTTTAGACCAGAGGTGTGCAACATACGGCCCGTGGTACCCATTTACGTGGCCCGCACATTCTTCATCAAGTAGCCCATTATTTTTAAATACTTTTCACTGTTAGATCGGAGGATGTTGTTATTTGTTAACATATTTCCTCATTTCAAGCAAAACTACAACTCTTTCGATCTCAGTTGAGCAAAGCATCTCTGACTCACTTTCCTTGTCTGGAAAGTAGAAGCGTTCAAATTCAAGACTGTGAAAAATATGTTGGAATGGTTGAAAAGTTAACTTCGGCGTTTGAAACTCGCTTTGAAGATTTTCGAAAACACAATACCGACTTTCAACTTTTCGCTTATCCATTTGACCTGGTTGTGGGAAATATTCTATCTAGCTTTCAATTAGAAATACTGGAATTGCAAGCTAACGTCGATCTCAAACGAGCCCACAATGAAAATGATTTGCTTACTTTTTACAGAAGCTACGTGTATGGAAATTACACAAATCTAGAAAATCACGCGAGAAAAATTATCTCTCTTTTCGGAAGCACATACTGCTGTGAGCAGTTCTTTTCAAAAATGAAGCTGTTCAAGACAAAATGCAGGAATCAGCTTACAGATGAGCAGTTGTCAAGTCAATTTCGAGTTGCCACTTCTTCCGTCAAAGCTGACATTGGCAACATCTCTGGACAGAGAAGATATCAGACATCTCATTAATCACTCACTCAATGTGTAACTTGATTGTGTGTACTTTTCTATTAAATAAATTGTTCATATAATTTCATGTGTTATTTGATAGACTGGCCCTCAGCATCATTATAATTGTACGTTGTGGCCCATTGCGATAAACAGTTGCACGCCCCTGTTTTAGACAGTGTTTTTAGCAGGCAATTTTAGTTTAAAATAAAACGCTTCTGGGCAGTATCGAACTCATACCCTTGGGGGTACCAGCCCGAGAAACATCGCATGCGCCGCGGACATTGACAAACTTGACATTGACAAACTTGACATTGATGAAACTACTTTTTTTAAAAAGTATTGTATATAACTTTTTACAGCCACCAAACCAACTTGTTAAGATCAGAAATGTAATGCGTCGTTCAGCAAACACAGTCACATCCTCTTATGACGAAACTAAGGACCACACTATTTGACATAGGCCAATAATACATTTCGGGCCTCAAAATTCACGGCGGACATGTCCGCCGTCACAGCATGTGATGTCCGCAGGAAGTACCCTTTAGATCGGTCATATTTGTCCGCCGAGAAATAACGCAGGAACTAGCGATGCAAATCGTCATTCATAGCACGAACAATTGTTGCAAGAATATAATTTGCGCTGGGAATGCGAAATTATCGCATTCTCAGCGCGCATCTAGAAAAACTTAATACTGTATCCCTTAGCTTCCATTCAAGCAGGAAAACTTTCGATTTTTACGTTGCTTCTACGATTGATGACATTGAATCAGCGTAACAAAGGTGAATTCTTCGCTAAGAATCGATGGGAGCACCGACCGCTACTTCTACACTAATCGCGCCCAACTTAGTTCAAGTCTTATGTCACAATGTCTGGCTTTGATCTCTGAGTAATATTGATAAGGCAATGTTGGTTACAAAGTTAGATAATACGAGTAAGTTACTACAGCAAGATGCAGCAAAACTTAAGTTTTGGTATTACAGTAAGAAAGAAAAGACCCAGGAAAAATTCTGAAAGTGAGAATGAGGGCGATGAACCTACTACTAGGAAATTTCGGAATGGCCCGTTTCGGTGAGTCCGATTCGGTGAGTCTGATTCGGTGAGTCCGATCCCTTAACGGGGGATTTTTTCAATTTTTTTTTTTTAATTATCGGGTACCGTAGCCTAATTATCATTGCCGTTTTAGGGTTAGGGGTTTGGAGTTAGGGTTAGGGGTTAGAGGTTAGGAACTCACCGAATCAGACTCACCGAATCGGACTCACCGAATCGAACTCACCGAATAGTAGCAGACCCAGGAAATTTATAGGTGATAGACGCATATATTAAAGGAACAACGAATGTAAGGATTAGCTCTGTCAAAGATCACAACACATCGTTACCTCATATGGCTGCAGCTTCAACATATCTGGCCGACAATACCCCAAGCCATCAATTTCCAATCACCAAGGCCCTCGACAACATGAGTGACAACGAAAATAATCAAAATTAAGAGGTGGTTTGAAATCGCATATTTTATCGCTAAACAAGAGCGCGCATTTACGCTTTTCCCTCAGTTAGCCAGTCTGGAGAGAAGACACGGAGTAGGTCTCGGTATTACGTATCTTAACGACAAGCAATGATCGCGTGGAGATTGGCGCACGTTTTTGAAGATCGATACTATTGAAGCTCTCATGCGCATATGCCTGGACGACCCTGACTGCGCTGATTATAGCCCCGAGCCTGCCGTGATCTCGTGAAATACTGATACTATTTTGGAGAAGTGACCGCATCACGGAGAAAGCAAAAAGTAATCGTGCTTTTTCTAATGTTTTGTTTATTCTTTTCGTCACTTTCGCTGTGGAGCTCGGAGTGGAAGAAGAACTCCTCAAGACTCCAAAGTTTCATCTCCGACACCAGCAACCACCCAACCGGAATGCATTTGCCAAGGAAGGCCTGAGTGCGGCTCAACCGCCTGCGTACTGGCGTCGGACTATTCCGCTCGAACATGCACAAATGGGGGATGGCTCCATCCGCGATTTGTGAGTGTGGCAAGGAGGAACAAACCGTAGACCACACCATTTGTAATTGCGCCATCTACCATGCGCCAAATGGTGTGCGTGGTCTGCGTGAACTGGATGACAAATCAATTGAATGGCTGCTCGACACCTGCCCAAACATCTAGACCGCGTCGCCGCCACTGCCCAAGGGTGGTAAAAGGCAGAGCCCCTCGACCCTTGGAGTGGCGAAGAAGGTTCAAACGAAGAAGAAAAAGTCACTTTCGCTCACATGACACGCAAAAATAAACCTAAAGAAAAAAGCCTAGTGAAGCTTTGCACAGCAGAAAATAGCGTTAGTGTAGAAGTTTTCCGACTTGTGCCCAGAGCATTGTGATGCAAGAAGCTATACTACCTCGGAGGTGGAAGTTAATCAGTTATGTGGCGTATTATTTTATTTTTTTATTTATTTGCATCAGACACAAAGTCCATAAAATTCAAAATTTTAACAATCATCATATTATATTTAGCAGCTACACGGCGCTTTGACTCTTCAAGTGCACCTCGTTGGTTTGATGAAAGCCTTTTAGAGTGACTTTGTTGAAATTTTAAAAAGCCTAAACCGTAACTATGGTTCTCAAATGGCGAAGAATTATCAAGATAAAGTGATTAAGTATGACGATCGACGTTAAAACTGGTGTGTCCGCAGTGAGACTTAATTTGTCCGCCGAGATAGCTGCTCAGACCGGACACGTTTGTCCGTCGTCAACAAAAACGAATTTCGAGGCCTGCATTTTATAGTTGAAAATATGCTTGTATTATTGAAAATTGTTAAAAAAACAAGCGATTTTTGACTATTTTCGATGCCGCGTGATTGCGCAATCTTTAAATCCCGTGTGCTGCACCTACATGTTGTCGAAATCAGCTGAAATTTTGCAGATGAGTTTGTACCACCCATCCACAGAGTATGCTAAAAGAAGAGCTGATTTGAATAACATAACGGCACCAGCCACACCCTAATATCTATTCTAGAATAATTTACCGTTTTTACCATCAAAACATTTTAATGATTTTATAAAAACAATGAACATCACAAAATTGCTTATTGCAGTGTAACAAATTTAGGCTTTTTAAATGTTCACCTGTCAAACGGGATCTCACCTTGGTGGCAGTTAGTGTTGAGTCATATATCGAACTAAAATTTTCGATACGATATCTTTTCACTATCGATATTTATTTAAATTTCGTTCAATGTTTTAACTATCACAGCCCTAACTCGTAACTGCAAACCCTTACAAAAACATTGCCGAGGCCAAACTGCAAAAGTTGAAAATGTCTCGAACTCTCGGCAATTGCTTTAAACGTTTATTACGAAAAAAATTGTACCAAAACATGTAAAACGAAAAGCGAAAAATATACTAGAGTAGTCCATCACGACCGCACTGTTTGATTTGTTGTGATGTAATAATGCCAAAAGTAGTGATAAAGCGAGCAACGCGATACGCATATTGTTACGGTAATTTACGTTAAATAACTCACGGGGAGGAAAAGTAAGTTAATTTTGGGTTGATTCAACATTCGAGTCAGCACAAATCGATTTAATATTTTGGCGGGTTATATTGCATAACAACAATGCCCAATAAGAAATTTACGTTTGTTTTACATTAATTCGACATCTAGCGACGTTGAATTATGATAAAATAATGTTAATTGCTCAACCAGGTACCGGTAACAAATTAAAAACTCCCTGCGAGAAGATTGCCTCGATTTACGTATGCACTATCACCGGTGCCGAGTCCCGGGCGGGCCGCGCCTGCCGGACATTTCAGGAATTAAAAAAAAAATTTAATGCAATTTTAAGTCCCAAATTTTCTGTAACCATCTGCCACCTTCTGATACTAGCCTACTTACCTTATTCGCAGGGTTTTGTCGCCATATGATAGGCCCTACTAGACCTATTAAGCGATTAATTTTCGTCAGTTATTGCCAATGTTACATTCATGCAACGTCAAACAACGTTGATTCGTCGTTAAAGGAGCAAAAGTGTCCAGCCGCGCCGTTTGTCTCCACTCTGCTACTGGTAGCCCAGTGCTATAAATCAAGTAAATTGCGCAAACCTGTGACGAATTTCATTCGCGGCAAAAGTCTGACCGCAATTTCCACTGCTTTTACATCGTTTTAACATCGCCAGATGTTGAATCAGTGTAAAAACTGTAGCATTGTTCTTCAAAGGAGTAATTTTCTCTCAAACGACGTTATCAATTAACTCTGCTGCCAAAATGCTCTAAATTTGTCATCTCAATCATCACAGTTGCGTCTGTTACGTCACTGATATTAAACTCGCAAGTTTCATCCCGCAACCCGCACATACCAATCACAAAAAATATGCGGAACTGAATTACCAGGACCAGACGTTGTTGTGTACCAATTATATTTATTGCTTGTTTCCAAATCGTGTTAGAGAAGACATTGACTTAAATGTAAAACTAGGCTAGCCCAACAACCTAGCAAAATCGCCTTTTTGAAAAACGCACAAAATAACCTTTATGAAGTGACAGTAGCCTATGTGTTCGCCCGCCCCGCTATTTTGAAAACTCGGCGCCTATGACTAACATAGTTTCGGCACAATTGGGATACTGCGAGCAACACAAAGTCTATTTGATAAAGAACTAGCTGTCAGAATCGGAATCATCAGATGCTGTATCGGAGGATGAGGTTGTCGCGTCATCACTGGAAACAGACACATCAAGAGGCTCATCGCTTGGCTGTAAATCTACTCCGTCTTCGCCGTTCGCAATGAAGCATCCACGTTTTGCGGCTTTCATGCTTTGATATCCATCCACACACCTCTTTCTCAGAGCTCCATCAGGGTGTTGACTAGGCTAAGGAACAAATCTATGGCTGATGGCATTATATAACGACTGGCAGGAATGTCTAACCTAACCTTACAAACGCTCGTGTGGCCTCGGCATTTTTATTGCCGACGCTAATTTTAAAGACTGAGAAACTTTTTTCTGAATTAGAACAAAAATATGGAAAAGTATCGAAATATCGAGTATTTTTTCAAATATCGTATCGTTTTGTTTTTTCCAATATCGCCCAACACTAGTGGCAGTTAAACCTGCACTTGAAAAACATCTCTCTGAAGAAGCAGATGTGGCAGTTACACAAAAATATTGCGCTTGACAAGAAAGATCTCTTTAATGCGAACAACCAAACTCGTACATTTTTTCTGTGCCGGATTGCACTAAAAATAGTCCTTCTTGCACTAAATCGATAAACAATTCTACTTTCGCTGCAGCGAATTTGTTGCGACCAGACGTAGCGGTACGGAGTCAATCGTTAAAACGGTTTCAATTATCCGATTTCATATGCATTTTGAAACCGGTTAGGCTTCACAACCGGTTATTCTATATTTGGTATTCTATTTTGCCCATCCCTATACGCTGGTCAGTTTGAACTTTAGCTTTTAATACGCGTAGATACTAAACTGAGCAAACAGCAAACCACACCTCGTTATTGACACTCCCAAGAAAAAACAAAGCAGAAGAAATCAAGAAAAACGTTATTCAATCATTGTTACTATGCTTCAACGGCACCATGCTGGCGTTTACCGGCACCATGCTGGCGTTTACCAGCTAGGCCTACCGCACTTCTGTTTCTTTTGTTATCTTAGGAGAAGCGCTCTTGTTGCAACAAGTAGATCTTTTAATTGAGATCGATCCGCAATGAAGGTCAAACTAACGCAAATCTGAACTTAGAAACATTTGATTTAAGATTTTTTTTAAATAATTTGTGGGGGGCAGCTACCCCGAGCTAAATTTACGGGGGGGCGCTGCCCCCCTGGAGTCAGTGCCTATGCTTATATAGGCACTTTTTTCTTATTCTCTCAACTTTTGCTTTGAAAGAGAAAAAGAAAAAAATAAGGCAGACTTGGCTATATGACCGGCTCCGGTCTTTTAAACTGAAACACTACTTGACCGGTCATGACCTCACTATATAGGCACTTTTTTTCTTTTTCTCTTTTAAAGCAAACGACGAGAAGAGTGCCTATATAAGTTCTAAATTTGACAATTATGTTTAACTGATTCGGTGGCGCGTAGGATACGTCTCGGGCTGGTGTTCCAGAGGGAATGAGTTCGATACTACGCGGAAGCGTTTTATTTTTTACATTTTAACTAACTTTTGACCCGAAGTGACTCAATTGTTAGGCTGCTGCATTTTTGTGGTCAATTTTTAATTTCAGAAGCCTACAGCCCCATTTTTTATGTCTCTTCAACTATGAGTAATAAAGTTAGAGTGTTTTAATTTTCTTGAATTTGTGAATTTCTCTGGATAATTTTCCGCTCGTCATAAGAGGATGCGACCGTGTTTGCCGAACGACGCAAAAATGTAAAACCAGCCCGAGACGTATCCTACGCGCCATTCAATCAGTTGAACATAATTTTCGAATTAAGAACTTATATAGGCACTCTTCTCGTCTTTTGCTTTGAAAGAGAAAAAGAAAAAAGTGCCTATATAAGTCATGACTGGTCAAATAGTGTTTTAGATTGAAAGACCAGTTCCGGTCAAATACCGTCACTGCCTTATTTTATCCGATAGTCGCTCCAAAATATTTAACTTGACAGCTCAGTTGGTTAGCGCCTGACTTCTGGAACGAAAAAGCTTCAAGATCAAATGATGTTGGTTCGACTCTCGGAATATGCACTTGGGCAACACACTTTAAGGATTACTCTCCATTCAGCGGCATCTAATGGACAGAATAATTCCCCGGCAACAACAATCGGAAACTTCACTCTATCAATCTTGGTGACCGGGCTTGCGTCAGTGATTCAAAGTCTCTACAAGAACGTGAAGTTGCCAGGATTAAGCTCTACAAGAAGCTTTCCAAGTCGGAGAATAAAGACTCTATCAATCACAATGCGCAATTGCGCATCCTCATTGGTGAAGTCAAAAGAAGATTTTAATAAAAAGTTTAGTGACGACATTTTATTTTAGTAACTTATCATAGTCTTGATTATTTCAGAAGAAATATTTCAGGGAAGTAAAAATACAAATTTTGCTCCAACATTTAAATTTTTAGACAGATTGCAAGCGCGAAAAAAATGATTGTTTTTTTTTTGTACAAAAAAGAAACATGACTCACATCTCTAGTTAGTATAGTATATCCATACCATCTTCCTCGCCATGCCTTTGCAAAACATTGAAGAGGCGGGGATGACCCCCTTCAGTCTTAAGCGCAATGTAAAAAGTAAATGTGTGGTTGGTAAGCAAAAGAAGCGTTGCCAGCTTATTTCATCTTCTTTTTCGTGTAAGAAAGGATTGTTCAGTTTTTAGAGCATGTAATGTTCAATTCAATTCAATTTATTTTTCTTTGTCAGAACGCAAAAGAAATGATATTGTAAAAAAGAAATACAGTAACAAAACCAACAAAAGGAAAAGGTGGCAAAACCTTAATGGAAAGCCAGGTGAGTGTAGCTTCGGCGAGTGGTGCTGTGGTAATATTTATTATTTATGTAAGAATAGTTTTAGCGATTAATTGAAATGTTAATTAGCTGCCTAATGAAATTCTGTCGGTCTAACGGATATTCTAACTAATTTGACTATCTAACTCCATTAACTATTGTCAGTGATGGGCATTATCGGCGATAATTTATCGGCGATAATTATCGGCGATAAATTTTTAACGCTTATCGTTATCGCTTAATTATTTTTTCAGTTATCGTTTATCGTTATCGCCAAAGGCAATATTTGATTATCGCCGATAATTAATCGCCGATAAATTTTATTTCGGATCAACACACAAGTGGAAAGAACATGAAAAGTAATATTTTTACTAGCCACCTAGTTCATGAAACTAAAATTAAAACCAGTTCTTTTTCAGTGCCTGAAGTGTGTGTGCACAGGTCGTTGTCATGGGAGAGGGCACGCCCCCTGCAGCGACGGCCCTAACAACACAATAATTTTTAGAGTTGCAAATTGCAATGCAATGAAATGCATGCAACAAGTCTCTTGTTGTTTTGCTGCAATCGGCAATCGCGAGTGAATTTTACAATTAAAATGTAAGCGCACAGGCGGTACAGATTCCTTTGAAGCGAAGCGAAAGAAATTGGCAAGTGGTTTATGAAAGTGTCGCAATACGAGGCCGCTTTTACATCGGAAACATGGTCTTTCGCGCCACCATCACTGAAACAAGTCATTGCAGAATATGATATTGCTTGAAGCATTTGACATGCAGACCGACATCACACTTTTTGCATCTTGTAGTAGTTTTTGCATGACAATAGGCGCATCGAGTTGCGTGGTAAAATTATGCTAAATACAGTATAACCTTTCTCATTTACCTATGCTGCATAGCCGAGTGGTGAGAGCGCTGGAACGGCAATCAAAAGGGCGCCAGTTCGACACCGCTCATGAGCATACAGTTGCGTATCGAGTTGCGTGGTAAAATTATGCTAAATACAGTATAACCTTTCTCATTTACCTATGCTGCATAGCCGAGTGGTGAAAGCACTGGAACGGCAATCGAAAGGGCAGGACACTGTCTTTCGCAGGACACCTAAAGGCATGCCTGAAGGTGGACATGAAGATTGGCTTCCTTGCCTTCCCGTCTACTTAATCTAAATCTTCAACCACCGGGCGTAAGCCTGGATACGACGACGATTTACCTATGCGACATAGCCAACGCTCAATCAAATATTTTTATTCCCACTGATAATACAGTGTCTATATTGTAATTCTTATCTCAACAACTCAGCGTTCTGCCATTGCTTTAATGATGGTGTTCACAAAGAAAACAGAAAAATTTATCTGAAATTATTAGTAAATTACGATAATTATGTTATTGTTCTTGAACAAACACGACTAATTTGACAAGCTTGATGGATTTCACAGTATGCACATTTTTACTACCAATAACGCTTAAGATTACTGATGAATTTTCAAGCATTTTGCGTTTTTTGGAATTTTTTCAATTATTGCTGACTTTGCTGTAAACAGCCTGAAAGCAAAATACAAAGTTTGGAATTGTTTATGGTATTTTCATTTGATTTAATTATTTTGCCTACTGCACGTAAGCGGCAGTGTTACTCAGTTGATAAAAGCATCCAACTGGTATCTGAAGGTATAATTATAAGCACGGCGGTTACCTCAGTGGTTTGATTCTGGATCAAGAGGTTGAAGATTCGATACCTACTGCCGCTGTTGCGATTCTATTCATGCATAACTTACAAAAAGTTTTGTCCCTTTACAGTACATTATGTTCGATTTTTCGTCATGTTGATGAAAACAGTTCGTGCTGCATGGGGTGGGGCAGCGCTAATCAAGAAAAAAAATTATCGTTATCGGACATTATCGGCGATAATTTATCGTTTATCGTTATCGCTTAACTTTTTTTTGATTTATCGTTTATCGTTATCGCTTTAGGCATTTTTCGTTTATCGATTATCGTTATCGCTTAACTGAAAAATGAGTTATCGCGCCCAACACTGACTATTGTGAAGAAAGGGGCGTTCTTCCCTGCTATCAGCACAAGGCTGAGCACTCACTAGTACAGCGAGCAGTTGCGATTCGCTAACCATAACGGTATAGCTTCCACGCTAGCCATTCAGACCATCCAATCAACAATATGTTTCTCGGCAGCCGATTTGTAGCAAGAATTGACAGCGATAGACACGTGTTTCGCCCATGAGGCTGGGCTCATCAGTATCGCACCGTAGAGTGTTGAACTGTTTTATTTGCATCAGTGGCTCACGGTACAAAACATTGACACGGTGAGAAAGTATAAACAAACATAGCCAGGTCGAAGACTTTAAGAAACCGGCCTGCCACACCCCGCGGCGGCGGGGAGCGGCGTGATTTATGGGGTGACGATGCACCCGGAGGGTTAAGTCCACCAGCTTAGGTCGCAAGGGCCAGGCTGGGGAGTCGAGGTAGCCTACCTGTGGAGGGAGAGTGTGGATCGAAACACTATATAGCCCGTCCGCAAATTTAGAAGGGAGAGGCCAGGGAGACAGGCTCTTTCTGCATAGCCCAGAATGAAGCCCTGCGACGGACCGGGCGACCCGTCGCGTGTGGACGCTGGAACCGGCAGTAATTGACCGCCGGGCAGTGCCCACGTCTCCTTCACGCGTCCTCGCGCAGGTAGCCTACTTTGACTCTTATACCCGGTCTGCCAGTAGGCAGAGCGGATAAAATTGGGGTCTCCCACAAGGATGAGAGTCGAACCATTTAAGGATAATTTGGCTCTCGTTGCAGACGAATATTCAATAAAAATGTGGAGCAGAGGCTCGATGAATCAATATACTGTAAGAAAAAAAAAAAAAAATATATAGGCTATATATATATATATACATAGGTTGGAGTGTAATTAATACTCACTGGAGAAGAGTAAGCTTTCATTCGGCGAGCACGGATGTGCACTGGCCAGACGTTGACGCAGGTTCGCCCAGCTGGGTCGGGGAGGCTAGCGATCGAAACCAGAGGCACTGATAGGCTACATTATCGGTAAAAATAGAAAATTGGGGTGGAAGTTTTGAGGCTGCATCGAGTTGATCAGGGGATCGTGTTGATCAATGCATTGAAAGCGGAGCGATGTTGATCCGAGCGGGCAAGAACAGCGTTACAAGGCGAAAGCAGCGTATGACAGTTCGAAACAATTGATTGATTAGTACATAGAGAATCTAGTGATGATTGAAATTGCTTAATTGCTATTAAACCAGTCTCAAGTCACAATGTACATGAGGTATTTTATTTCCTTCCTTTTTACTTTAGAATGATTGTTTTTGAAGAGACTGGAGTATCATATAAAAGAAATGGCGCAGGTTTATAGAAATAAGGTGATGACATAAGGTGATCAATTTTAAGCCAATATTGTTATAAGGTTATAACGTCTAAACGGTTTGCTGTCTTGCGCGCTCGGATACTTACTGCAACGTTATTAAGAAATAAGTTTCTGATCGCTGATGTCGTCTTTTCTATGACGTAGCCCCTCCACAAGTGAGCCCGGCGTTCCAAGCTTTCCAGACGCGGAAGGATCCTTCGATTGAGAGGGAAGCCACTTTTCTAGCCACCTCTGCTACCCCACGAGAAGGAACGCCCAAGGCCGTCAGAGCTCGAGAGCTCGTCGGGGCATAGCTCCCAAGGGAGCCTACGACAAACGGAAGTGACAGGACGTCCCTGCAAGGGCGCTTCCTGTCTTCCTTTATGTTGACACATAACTCGCCGTACTTGTCGTGTTTCCTGTCGTCGGCTTTTCGAAGAGAGTCCGCGCCGTTGTCGAACGGACATGTGACGTCACATACGACCGTGACACCGTCAGGGCGTTGCAAGACGATGTCAGGACGCAGATCGGCACCGCCCGCTTCCACGTGCTGTGGAACCGTACTATCTATGGAAAGCCCGGGTTGCCATTTGGCAGGCACGTGCCCCACGATCTCCCTCAATACTGAATTGTGTCGTTCCGTGACGACAGTCATCACGGTAGGGCAGTGATTCAATATGTGGGGGAGAGTCTCTTCCGCTTTCCCACACGCACGACACATGGAAGGTAGGTAACGGCGGCCATGGCTTGGTTTTGATTCAAGTGGCATTAGATTCAATCTAGCTTTGTACGCAAATACTCGGTCTGCGTGATCCAGGAGCTCCGGGCGCCGGGTCCAGGAATTTGAAAATCCGGACAGGCAGTGAGCACTGACCGTCTTGCCTTGATCAGGTTTGGATTCCCACTGTCTCCTCCACCACAAGTCATTGTGTTGATGGAGGGTCGGCACCACTTTTTTCCTTATAGGAGGGGTGATTGTGGAGCTCCCCGCGGCCAACTCAAGGCCGCCATCCGGGCGGGCGGACCAACGTACGTTCAGGCGACGGGTGGTCGCCGGGACACGGCCCCACAGGCTCTCGCCTGTAGGGCACGGTCTAGGACGGGCGCCGTCAGGAGGGGGGTCACTATTCAGATAACTGGCCAGTTGGTCAGTCGTGGGATCTGGAGTGCCGAACCTCAGACAGGCATGACGCCTAAGCTGCCCGAAAGCGGCGGCAGAGACAATGCTGTCAGGTGACGTCAGCATCTTGAAAGCATGAGCTAGCGAAAGCGTGTCACTTTCGCGACACAAGTTCGTGATGCCCAAACCTCCCAATGCAGGCTTACAGTAAAAGAACGCGCTGCAGGCCCACTTGGGAAGACGCCACGCCACCTTCAAACACCGCAAAACCAGTCGGTCAAGCTTCAGAAGCTCATACTGTCTAAAGCGCCGCACTCGCAGATGGTATGACGCGGACGGGAGAATGATGGAAGTGAGTGCCAGAAGTTTCTGGCTTGGGGTAAGAAAGGATTTCATCAATAAGGAAATGTGCTTCTCCAGAATGGAGATGAAGGGTTGGGTTAGGGATGCGTCCGAGGCGTAACCGGTTCGAGCGCCGAGGTATTTATACGTCTCGCCTTTGGGGATGACTCGAATTTCCTCCCCGGCAAGGGAGAAAGGTTTCGGGTCGACCCGCAGACGGGACGCCGACACTTTTCCATAGGAAAGGGTGCCACACTTGCGTGGGTTGAACCGTAGCCCGGACCAGGAAGAGAAGGGTTCAGTAGCAGATAGAAGAGAGATCATCTGCTCGCGATCGGAAGAAACGAGACAGATGTCGTCCGCATAAGCCATACAACGCACTTTGATGTCGTCTTCTTTGGCAGGAAGGTTGTAGCCGCAATCCGTTTTGTCACGGACGCCCCTGAGGAGCACCTCGATGACCAAATTGAATAGCAGCCCCGACAACGGGCAGCCCTGACATACGGTCGGTTTCACCATTGCCGCAGCGGACGGTGCAGGTGTTGTCGACGTATAGGCCTATGTCGGAGATGCACTCAATAAGGTCTGTGGGGGCGTCGAAATGACGCAGGACCTCGGCTATGCATTCGTGCCGGACACTGCCAAAGGCGTTTCGAATGTCCAGAAACGCAACCGACACAGGCCTTTTGCGTGACTGTGCATCCGAGAGGATGGTGTCGAGCATGAACACATGCTCATAGACGCCCTCTGTGGGCATGAATCCCTTTTGCTCTCGGCTGATAACATTCCCCTCCACCGCCCATCGCTGCAGGCGCCGGGCCAATACGGCGGCATAGATTTTATAAATGTTTCGGCAGATGGAGATGGGCCGCCAGTTGCTGACATCGTGCAGGTCACCCTCAGGGTCTTTACATATGAGTGTGATCCTGCTGGTTCTCCACTGGTCCGGTACACGACGGTTGATCCGGCAGGTCTCGAAAAGGCTGGCCAAAAGTCCCCCTCTTGGGTCCAGGGTCTTCCAGAAACCGTAGGACAATCCGTCAGAACCAGGGGAGGAACCGACATCAAGCGACTGGAGGACCGCCTCCACCTCCCGGGCCGTAATGGGACTTTCACCGTCATCGACGGGGAAGAGGTTTACACTATCATGCTCGTAACGGTGGGAGTTCATCCACTTGGGCATCTGCGAGCAACTCCCAGCTTCAGGAGCGGTCATGTCGCGTCGAAATCTCTCCTCAATTTCTTGAGGTGGGATTTCGCAACGACGGTCACTGTTTTTTCCTTCAACGATCCGACGGACTGTTCCCTTCGCGTCCCGCGAGAAGGCGGCTCGCAACTCCACGCCCCTACGATATCGGACTCCGTTCCCGCGCGAACCCCCGCCGTCCGACCGAGGAGAACCCCGTTCGAACGACGGCGAGCCGCGCGAGCCCGAGCGCCACGATTGAAGCGTGGTTTGTGAGGACGTGTCCTCTTGGGCGGCGAAGTGCCAGCGATCCACTCTTCCAATTCAATGCAGAACCGGTCGAAATTTATGCCACCCGCTAAAGTAAGGTTCACTAAACTGCAAAGAGCCCGCCTGGAGCTTTTCGTCTTACTTTCCCTGACTGGTTCAACAGGGTCTTGAATGGATCGTTGAATGTTGGGTGAGATGGAAATCCCTGGGGTAGTCTGTGGGAGTCCGGAGTCAATCGTGGCTTGGTTGCATGTCATGGTGTCACTTCGGGGTCGAGTCAAGGTTTGGGAAGAGATAGTTGGCAGGAATTTAGAGTGGGTGGTTTGGGTAGGTGGGATAAAAGGTTGGGCTTCAGCAGACAGCGTCGAGGTACAAGTTTGTATAGGACAGATGGAAGCAGGATTAAAGGGTAAGGAGAGGTGAGATGAATAGCGCTGAAAAGAATTAGGAGAAAAGGTTTGCATGGGCGGCTTGGAGAAGCTGATGGGGGTCCCCAGCTTCAGCTCCGGTGGTAGCCGTCAGAGGCAGAGAAGAAGAAGAAAGGCGCGAAGTCGGCTTGGATAAACCTAGCGAGTCCACTGCCACGGCTCCGGTGGAGGTCGGCTTGCGCAGAGGTACATGTAGAAAAGGGTTCGCGCTAACAGTAAGGCCGTAACAGTCCGTGGTCGGGCTATCGGGCGAAGCATTGGAGGAAGAGGAAAGAGATTCGCTGTTCGACGAGTCAGACGAGTCGGAAGAGTCCCCACTTTCCGACCCAGGTCCGGCCGAAGACAGACGAGGAAGAAACAACACATCTAGGTCAGGCAAGCTGTCAGTGTCAGCAGGGCTGAGCGAAGTTTTGCCTGGATGAGATAGAACAGTACGGAAAAGTTCAGGCATAAAGTCAGGCGGGGGGGGGGGGGGGGCAAAGTGGAAGTGCTGTCTAGGCCTTGGCGCCAGAAGACTTGAAAACGGATGACAGAGGAAGGAGGAAGAGGGGATGACCCTTCGACCGATGCGCCTGCAGTTGAGGGCCGGCGCCTTCCACGCCTGATAACAGAGGCGTAGGAAAGCCCAGGCTTGGTCATCATAGGGGGTCTGGTTTGGCTCTCCGAGGGTGTCGGGTCATTGCTCGGCCAGGGAAGGCAGGTTGGCAATTGAAGGCCTTCGGGGCAGGATTGCCAGTGCTCTTGGGCCCCATCCAGCTTGTAAGCTCGAGGGAGAACACGGCAGCACCTGCTGCAGGTGATCAGGAACTCGGCGCGCGAACCATGAAATGCTCGCATATGGTCCTGATACGCCTGCACATCTCGGTAAGGTTGAGATGCCCTCCTGCAAGTGGAGAAAGGACAGAGAAGGGGGAATAGATTCGGGAGGGTGAGGTGAATAGGGCAGACGGACTGCAGTCTATTTGAACTCGGAAAGGGGGGCTCGAAATAGGTGGAGTAGCCACGATGTGGTGCGGAATTGCGGATCGGACACTCGCCACCGTGACGAAGTGACGAGTTCGCAAAAAGCAGTGAGTCTACCGGGAAGGCTTCACCATCTGGGTTGAGTGAGTGACCACTCACAGGAACCTGCTTCCTCGTCGGCCAGCCTAAGCTAGCCTTTAACATACCAAGCGGGGTCTCGTAGGGACCCCAGAGGTGAATTTTTTTATCTCCCGCCTTACCTATAGCAACAATTTTTCTCATCATCTTTGTATGTGTCATAAATTTAATCAAGTTCGGTACAGTGCAACAAAAATTAAAAAATTATTTGAAACATATGCAAAAAACAGCATAACGTTACCTGGGGTCCTGATGGGACCCCCCTTGGTATATTACGTTACAAATGCTGAATGTTAACCAGTTAACTTCACGCGAAAAATGTCCTTACATTTTGCCAGAGATTGAGAATTTGATGACAAATCAACACGTAGTCAAAGAAAAGAAAATGCTAAACTTGCAGCTTTTCGCGAAATTTGAATGGATTTATAGAAAACTGCAAAAAACTCTATAAGCCATTTGAAGAAGTAACGGTAGATGAACAATTAGTCTCTTTCCGAGGGAAATGTCCAATGAGAGAGTATATGAAGTCAAAACCAGCAAGATATGGAATTAAAGTGTGGGCAGCTGAAGACGTGAAAACCACTCGCCTGTAGAATCTCCAAGTCTATACTGGAAAACTTCCTGGGAGTGCACCTGAGAAAAATCAAGGACGTCTGGTTGTGTGTACTGTGTGACATGATGAAATCACTGTTTGCAACTAGAAGAAGTGTTACCACAGATATTTTTTTTATATCAGTGCCAACTGCAGAATTTTTCCTCCAGAAAAATATCACCAAGACAGGAACACTGAGCAAAAAAGTCAGATATTCCTTCAGTTATGGAAGTTGCGAAGGGACGATATGTTTTATCGTCAAACTTTATCTTTTCAGATGAACTGTCAGTTGTAAGCTATGTGCCTAAAAAAACAAGACGGTTCGTTTACTATCTTCTCAGCATCTTGATAATTCACTGTCTAATGAAGATCACAAGAAACCCAACATGATACTTGAATATAACGCACAAAAGGCGGAGTGGATGATGCAGACAAGTTGGTGAGTGAATATTCTTGTGCCAGACGAATGTCAAGATGGCCTTTCCGACTTTTTATGAACGTGCTTGACATTGGAGCCCTGAATTCCTATATCACTTGGGTGTTCATAAACAGAGACTGGAACAGTAGAAAATCTAATCGAGGATTATATTTCTTGATGGAGTTAGGCAAAGAATTAACGAAACCTAATGTCTTGCGCAGAGCATGTAATCCATCTGGTTTTCAGCTTTACATCGTTAGAGCTATTGCAGTTATAGGAGTTTCTGTAGGTCGAAACACTGAAGCTTCAAATATATCCTCAACGTCAAGGCAGCCAGTGACGGAAGAGAGGAAGATGTTTTCAATGTCCTTGAAACAACGATAGAAAAGTTAACATTATATGCTCCAAATGCAAACGTTTCGTTTGCGAACAGCACCGAGTCACCACCCAACTGTGACAAGTGCAAAAGAATGTGAAGATGACAGTGGATGAACTGTGCGTTTATGAATAAGATCCTTTGTCTAAGTAATTTGTAGAAACACATGTGTTATACTATATGTGATGCTAAGACTAAAATTTTAGTTTTTATAACACTTGGGGTAACAACAGGGGTTTGTTACAGTGTCATAAAAATGGCATCTGCTTTACTTACAATTTCGGCAATCTTCCTTTGTTACATTAGCTGTATAAACTGTAATCAAGGATGAAGAAAGTAGACTACAAATTGGCTTGTGCTTTGGTGTGCCGGTATACAGATTGTATGTATTGTGAGACAACGCAAAACTGGCTCAGCCAATTTTCCGTTTTGCATTTCCAAGGAAGAATGGCCTCCTTCATCCACAAACCTGAACCCCCTAGACTTAGGCATCTGGTCTTACCTGGAGAGCAGGGTTTCGACTAAATACCACCAAAGTTTGGAAGCAGTGAAGGATAATCTGAAAAACTAATGAGCTAAAATACCCAAAAAGTTATTCATAACTCTTGCAGGTCCTTTTCGAAGCATCTCCGACTTGTTATCGACGCAAATGGCTGACTCATTGAGTAAAACTTGTTTTTCCTAAATATTTAAGTATTTGACAATAATATTATATGTTTATTACTCAATTATTATCTACCATTCGTTAAATACATTTGTTTGAAGTTATAACGTTAATTATTGATGACTTTGTATATACTGTATACTTTAAGCAATAGAAACGATGGGGTCCTTGGAGGACCCCACCTTGGTAAACGACGTTGGTGAGCTAGGCTTGGTATGTTAAGGGCTAGTGGACTGAGAAGATGGAAGGGAGAAACCAACACCGGCCAGGTTATCTCTAGAAGTCTTCAAACCTGTAGGCTACGACTTGAAAAGCGAGACATGGTTTAAATAAAATAGTTCTAAAAAGCTGGTTATTACAAATTGTTTAAAGTTTAAAGCGACATTTCTATGTTTTGGAGAGTTAACTAACAATTTAAATAACAAGTGACAGATTGCAATCGAATTGAGGGTTGAATCAGAGATTTGCTAAAGAATTGACAAATAAAAATAAAAAATAAACAATTTACGTTGATTCTATGTTAATGAATAATACTAAAATGGAAATGTCGGTTAAAGTTGAAGAGAAAACAAAGTTTGATTACGAATTAGTGAGACAGATTGAAAAAGGATAATTAATGCTTTAAGAGCAATATTTTGAATTTTCGATTGTGATGTCACGATTAAACTTTATGCCAGCTGGTAGAGTGACCATACGAGATACTTTACGGCTAAAATACGGGACAACAATAAAATATACAAGTCAAAAGGTCGCAAAATTGGTAGAAAACAATCAGTTTAGTTCAAGGATGAAAGATTCCGGATAAAAAGAAAATATGAACAACGTTTAATTTAAGATTAAGAAGAAATAAATAAATTTATATTGAAAGATCACAACACTAGGATTTTCGAAGAAATAATGCTAAAAGGCTATGATAAAGAAAATGGTCAAAATTCAATTCAATTTAATTCAATTTATTTTTTCTTTGTCGGAAAACAACAGCAATGATAAAGTTACAAATAGTGAACGGGAACAAAACCAACAAAAGGAAAAGGCGACAAAACCACAAAAGTTTAAAACGTGCATGCGATGCAAATTTAAAGCATACGTCGATGAAAGTAAAGTTAAGCACGGCCACCTAACCTAACAGTTTAAAGTAGATGAATTAGTTGGAAGAACCAGTTGGCTCCACATACCTAAAGCAACTGGAGGTGTGCCAGTTGATGAAACCATGCGGGGACGACTGAACCTTACAACCAATATAAAAAAGAAAAATCAACAACACGAGCATTCAAGAATAAACAATGAACATACGGCATATTATTACATATTAAACATATTACATATTATTTACATATTAAACATATTACATATACAAAATACTATGTACAGTACATCGTTTTAAGTAAAATGGAGTGTTCGCAGCAACGACAGTGGTGTGATATTGAATAGGAATTGATAACTGATGGGTACAGGAATTTAGATTAATTAACTTATTATTTGAGCATGATATTACACTGATGATCATGAATGATGAAAAATGTAGTGAAGATGATAATTATGAAAATGGTCTAGATGGCATGCGGGTGACTTCGGTATCGGAGCGGGTTGGAGCTTCTTGAAATGAATTTCCAACCAAACTTCTGGAGAGTGATAGGCCTACAGCTTCATTGTTGAAGTACTCTTGCCAAATAAATCTACACAACAAAGTAACAGAGAGTTATAAGGTTCTGTGAACAAGTACGTGGTTCGGCTAATTAAAGGCGTATTGCATTGGTAACATATTAGCATCTAATTGCAGCCTATTGAAACTGAACAGTTTAAGGTGGTGATGGCAGATATACGACATTGACAGTTGTAATAAGCTCAGATACTAGGTGTCAAACAGTAGTACTTGAAAGATTAAATATACAAAAGTGGTATCTATTACACAATGGACGTATGCTAATCGGTTTGAGTTTTTGTTTGCAGATGGGTTTTCAGCTTGCTGCTGAATAATGAAAAGGTTTCGATTTCAGTAATGTGTTTAGGGAGATCGTTCCAGACTTTAACTCCACTAAATTGGATGGATTGTTGGGTTAACTTTTTCGAGTAATAGGGGAGAAAAAATCGATTGCTACTTCTAGTTGATATGTGATGCAAGTTGCTATTAAGTTGAATTACAATTAAGTTGATTAAGTTGATACAATTAATTACTTATTAAGTTGAGTTAAATGGGTGAAAATTTGGGTAAAATAGATGGGTCAATTAGCTTATTTTTACAGAAATTTAGAAAGCTGGTTAACACAATATAACTAAAATTATTCGAATTGATAAAAACTGAGCGACAATATTGATGCAAAGATGTTCAAAAATTAAGCTAGGATTTTTTGGTTTTTAAGTGTTGCAACTGGAATTGAATTTATTTATGAAAATTACTATAAAACAACAAAATTTTTACAGTTTTTAAAGTCTTTTTTGATCTTCTTTCTTCTTAAACCAAAAATTAGTGTGATCTTCGGGGTAAAGATGGGGGTAACAAGCCCGGGCTGGAATTGCGAATCCCGGTGCTTGATAGGGGTGGGAAAGGTTAGCTAGGGTAAAGATTGGGTATTAAAGTATTCGGTGTTGATTGGGTAGGGTACTAAAGACTTGAGGTTGACGAATTTCCTTTCTTTGAATTATCGAATGGTTCGAGACTGAGTAGGTCACCGTACTTTTCACTGGCAGCTAGCAAATTTACTGTTTCTAAAACTGATAATTTTCTTTTTGTTGAGAATTCTTAATTTCAACTTTCCTGACCAAGTTTTGATTGCTACAAATCGGCTGCCGAGAAACATATTGTTGATTGGATGGTCTGAATGGCTAGCGTGGAAGCTATACCGTTATGGTTAGCGAATCGCAACTGCTCGCTGTACTAGTGAGTGCTCAGCCTTGTGCTGATAGCCGGGAAGAACGCCCCTTTCTTCACAATGTCCTCTGCCCTGGCGCCTGCGGGTTTTGTTGGCTCTTTTCTTTCCACAAAGATAAGAGTTAAACTGACGAGAGCCAAATTATCCTTAAATGGTTCGACTCTCTTCCTCGTGGGAGACCCCAAATTTTATCCGCTCTGCCTACTGGCAGACCGGGTATAAGAGTCAAAGTACCTGCGCGAGGACGCGTGAAGGAGACGTGGGCACTGCCCGGCGGTCAATTACTGCCGGTTCCAGCGTCCACACGCGACGGGTCGCCCGGTCCGTCGCAGGGCTTCATTCTGGGCTATGCAGAAAGAGCCTGTCTCTCTGGCCCGCTCCGCCATTCTAAATTTGCGGACGGGCCATATAGTGTTTCGATCCACACTCTCCCTCCACAGGTACCTCGACTCCCCAGCCTGGCCCTCGCGACCTAAGCTGGTGGACTTAACCCTCCGGGTGCATCGTCACCCCATAAATCACGCCGCTCCCCGCCGCCGCGGGGTGTGGCAGGCCGGTTTCTTAAAGTCTTCGACCTGGCTATGTTTGTTTGTACTCTCTCACCGTGTCAATCTTTTGTACCGTGAGCCACTGATGCGAATAAAACAGTTCAACACATACGGTGCGATACTGATGAGCCCAGCCTCATGGGCGAAACACGTGTCTATCGCTGTCAATTCTTGCTACAAATCGGCTGCCGAGAAACATATCCATTAACTATTTTCACACAATTATTACTCGAATTATAATTTTAAGTTATCAGAAGGAGTTCGTATAATTAAATGATATGAGATGTTCTACTGGTGCAAATTAAGGTCTATAACTATTGTAGGTCTATTAACTATTGGCTATAGGTCTATTAACTCACCACTCAGCTGCGTAGCCGAGTGGTGAGAACGTCTGCGCGACGTTCGAAAGGACGTGGGTTTGACACCGCTCCAGAGCACGCGGCTGTGTCTGGGCGAAAGACACTTAAAGGCAAGCCAAAATAACCCAGCAAACATTGATTGCTGGGCTAGCATTGGCTATATGCTGGGTATGTTGGCACAAGGTCGGCAATTTCGTCTAACATTGCCAACAATACGCCAACAATTTCAATACTTCTTATTAAGCGTTCAAAAAGGTCTCAAAGATTTTATTTCAGGTTTATTTGTTTTAAACTTGAAAAATACTAACACAAACCTCTTTTCATGTGGTATTGCTTCTAAACACAGTTGTGTGATTGGTTAACATCGGTCAGAAGCATTGCCAACGTTGTGCCAATTCATAACAATTTCGGTGTTTTCTTTCAAATTAAGCAAATGTATGCCATCATTTTGCTACAATTTAAAATTTTAATAATAGGCTATCAATGCTGTTATTATTTTCTGATACCGTACAAGTATGTTATGAATATTTAAGACCAGCGTTGGTCAGAAGAGTAGCCAATGCTTTGCCAACAAAGTAGTTTCATTTCAGTTTGTTTATGCCAAACTGAGCAGAGGTCTAGAAAAAGGTAGGAGCAACAAAACGCGAACGCGATAACGTGCTTGATACCGAAACAGTTTAAAGTTTCCATTAACCTACACGTTTCCACAAAATAAACAATTGCAACGTTGGCTATATGCTGGATGTGAGGGCACAAGGTCGGCAATTTCGTCCAACATTGCCAACAATACGCCAACAATTTCAATACTTCTTATTAAGCGTTCAAAAAGGTCTCAAAGATTTTATTTCAGGTTTATTTGTTTCAAACCTGAAAAATACTAACACAAACCTCTTTTCATGTGGTATTGCTTCAAAACACAGTTGTGTGATTGGCTAACATCGGTCAGAAGCATTGCCAACGTTGTGCTAATTCATAACAATTTCGGTGTTTTCTTTCAAATTAAGCAAATGTAGGCTATGCCATCATTTTGCTACAATTTTAAATTTTAATAATAGGCTATCAATGCTGTTATTATTTTCTGATACCGTACAAGTATACTATGAATATTTAAGACCAGCGTTGGTCAGAAGAGTGGCCAATGCTTTTATTACTTATTTCCATTTTTAAAAATATCAATAGCCTACAAACCTTTTTTATGCGGTTTTGTTTAAAAATATGTTTCTGTGAGCAAACATCGGTTAGAAATGTTGCCAACGTTGTGCCAATTGAACAACTATTCTAAAATTTGCTACAGACCAGGCCAGTGAGAAGATAAATTGGGCCCGGTACCAATGAGATCTTTGGGCCTCTAAACAGTTTTAAGAATAACGTACTACATCTAAATATACGCGGTAGTTTGTTTGTTTTTCCGGACACCTTGAAGAAGTTACGGGCTCCTAACATTATCCAGGGCCCGAGTTCAAAAGTACTCCCTGAACTCCCCTGACACCGCTACTGGTGGGCAACTCCCAGCTTCAGGAGCAGTCATGTTGCGTCGAAATCTCTCCTCAATTTCTTGAAGCGAGATTTCACAAAACGATTGCTACTTTTACTTTCAACGATCCGGCAAATCGTTTTTTCTCCTCCCGCGGTGCATAGAACAACACTGCAGGCACAATAATTGTTGTGAAAACTCCATTATGACGTCACTACTTAAACTTTGACTGCTCAATATGACGCGTTGAAGTGAAATAGGCAACAAAGCTTTAGAATGCGGCGATGTGTTATATCAACGTGAGGAGATGCAATTTAGCAGAAGAACTTGGTTTGTTTTGATGAAGGAAGACAGAGGCCATGACTTAATCCTTTGCTAAAGGGATTATGACGTCACTCGATTCACTTCGACTGTTCAAGCATGGCGGTTGTGCGCAATACACAATTACGTGGAGAGCCGAAAGCACAATGCTTATGTGAACAACGCTAATAAGAGGAATTTTCGTTTAGAAATGAGCCAAAAGAAGTTTTAGAAGTGATCAAAATGAAACTTTTGGAATGACTTACGACAATGTTTATGAAAACCTGGTAAGTGAATGTCTTTTATTCATTGAACCTGAAATAATTGTGTAAAGTCGTTTTTGTCACTAGGCTACGTTTACACAATTTAAAGAAAGTTATAAAACTCAATTCAGAGAAAGTTATAAAACTCAATGACCAATGGAAAACTTTCATATGAAATATTCTCGTGACAAATTTAGTGCCAGTGCTCCTAGATGAGTGCTAAGAAGATATCAGCAAAGTAGCAGAGCTTGTGATGTTCCACAACATGTGTAGGGTTTTGCTCAATCTTTGATTCTGCTGCTCCGGCAGTGTTTGCCTGACTGCTTGAATGTGTTTGTATTTTTATGTCGTGTGGATAGGTCTGTGATGGTTGTAGAGTATTTGCAAATGTAGCTTTCATTGCCGTCAACTGAATAATAATAATAATAACATGTTTTATTTTGCGCCCATTGCGACAACATAGCCTACAGTAGCCTACACTGCGACCTACATACGCAACACAACAGACGACTGAAATCCCAAATAAAACTTTAAACGTTGGCTGTCATTTGTAACAGTCGAAAATTTCTGTAACAAGTGCTGAAGCTTTTTAATATGATGGATGAAACCCCTGTCATTACATTCGATTTACATTTTGCAGGTGGCAAATTTAAGTCAAGTTGTTGGCAAAAATGCAAGCGATTGTATCAGTGGACTTATTCCAACTATTATTATCGAACACAACACAGTTCAAGTCATGTCGAGAGCAAAGAAAGAAAAAAAAACATCGTGAAATCTAAGCACTCGTTTGATTGTTTAAAAAAGAATCTGAAAAAGGTTGTTCTTGGTGAGTACGGATAAATGTTTCTACTACGACTAAATGATTATGTCATAACTGTAATTGTGAAGAGTATGGAGTAATGTATGAAAATGTTTTAGTGGTGTACTCGCATTGATGTGAACAACGAACATGGTGGTTAGTAGGCTATGTCGGCATTTATATACTGATTTAACACTTCTTTTTTTACTTTCATGATTAGACATGGTGATGGCGCACGACAAAGCTGCTGCCGTGCAGCAAATTGATGAAGAGTTTCAGAGTGATTTCGAAATTGGAAGGACAGGCAAGGTGGCCGAAAACGGCAAAAACTAACTTTTGGTGAGCTTGTTGTATGTTTGAAAGACAACTGCGAATGTGTTGCTTTAGTTGTTGAATAACTATCTGTACACGCAATTAGAATGTATTGGAATTTGATTATCGCTCTGTGTGGCGCAGAATCGAATGATAAGTTTTTTGTCACGCACGTTAGAGAGAGGGATATTACATTGATATTGCAGATTGTCAATTAACTTCGTATTATCCTGGACGACTACTGATCAAAATCCTACACTGTTGCCAAACAGCCCTCTTGAATTAAACATTTTTATTCATTCGCAGGAATTCAGAATGATAAAGGTACGCAAGAAAAAGCTGCTGATGTGCAATGAATATCCATCTGTCAATACGATTTGATGTGGCTTGTTTCTAATAAATGTGAAAATATAAGAAGCTCGTCTGTTACTTTGCTTTGTCACAAAGGGAGTAGTGTTGCTTATAAATCCGTGTTGCTGCTGTTCTTTCGCCCAAGGATTAGCTAGGTTCAACAATAAACTTTTGGTGATGAGCGAAGTTTAGGTACAGAGACGTTTGGCAAATGCAAATGCCAATGCTGTTCAGATGTTTTATGCACCAGCTTGCTTCGCATGGCCAACCTTGGTCAAAGCGCGGGCATCACAATAGGTCAGATGAAGCAGCGTCATGGTGCATAAAAGTCAACCAGAATTTAGGCGCCAGATGAAGCAAAATGGTGCACAAGCCATCTTGCCAACGTTGGCCAGATACAGATGCCAACGTTGGCAAGATGAAGCAAAATGGTGCATAAAACATTTTGCCAATGTTGGCAAGATACAGAAGCCAACGTTGGCTAGATGCAGAAGTCGACATTGGCTAGATGCAGACGCCAACGGTGGCAAGATGCAGACGCCAACGCTGGCCAGATGCATCCAAATGGTGCATAAAACATTTTGCCAATGTTGGCAAGATGCAGAAGCCAATGTTGGCAAGATGCAGAAGCCAGCGTTGGCAAGATGCAGACGCCAACGCTGGCCAGATGCATCCAAATGGTGCATAAAACATTTTGCCAACGTTGGCAAGATGCAGAAGGCGACGTTGGCAAGATGCAGTAGCCAGCGTTGGCAAGATGCATAATCCAATGTTGGCAAGATGCAGAAGCCAACGGTGGCAAGATGCAGACGCCAACGCTGGCCAGATGTGCAAATTAAGGTCTATAACTATTGTAGGTCTATTAACTATTGGCTATAGGTCTATTAACTCACCACTCAGCTGCGTAGCCGAGTGGTGAGAACGTCTGCGCGACGTTCGAAAGGACGTGGGTTCGACACCGCTCCAGAGCACGCGGCTGTGCCTGGGCGAAAGACACTTAAAGGCAAGCCAAAATAAGGGGAGCAATTGACTCGAAGACTATATGTCACTTCGCTGCT
Organism: Aplidium turbinatum; assembly: GCF_918807975.1. NCBI lineage: Eukaryota > Metazoa > Chordata > Ascidiacea > Aplousobranchia > Polyclinidae > Aplidium > Aplidium turbinatum. The sequence continues at coordinate 2,162,006 of NC_137486.1, forward strand.
TCCTGTCGTCTGTTGTATCGCATCTGTGATCGCAGTGTACTGTATGTTATCGCAATGGGCGCAAATAAAAGTATGATTATTATTATTACTATTATTGTATTAACTATTTGTATTAACTATTGTATTAACTAAGGTCTATTAACTATTGTAGGTCTATAACACAAATTGTATTTAAAGGTTGCAGAATAATGAAACTACAGGATAGTGAAACATTATCACAAATTATTATATTTTAACAGTCGTCCAAACGCCAAGAAACTCCATCCCTCTTCGATACCGAAGTCACCCGCATGCCATCAAGACCATCTTCATATCTTCTTCACTACATTTTTATTGATCAATGTAGCGCCAGAGAGCTATGTCTCTGACGTCACGTTCCACGTCAATAGAATTGTTCTAGAAGATTCTGGTCTTTGAGCACATACCGCGAACTGCCTTGCACGCAGTGCTCTCACTTTTAGGGATTTAGTTCCAAATTGGAACTTTTAGCCCCTTTCAGGGACAAATCTAGGGATTTTGATGATCTAGGGATTTTTTACAATTTCTTGTAAATCGTATTGTATAGTTTGCTAACTAGTAAATTTTGTTTTGTTTCCTTTTCTGATGAATGGATGAAACTGGACGGATGAGGCTAGGGATGTTTCAACCGCAAAACAACTGGGCATTGTTGTAGGCCTAGTCTATAGCGATGTAGAAGGTGTGTGTGTTAAAACCCAGTTCCTTGACCTTTTAGAAGTTAATGATGGCACAGCAGAAGGCATATTATATAGTGCAATCAAGCAGTCACTGAATGCAAAGGCATAGCAATGTGCATTGGCGTAGCCAGGGGGGGCGAAAAGGGCCCATTTCCCCAAAATTTTCAAAGTTTGGATTGCGAAGTTAAGCCCTTTATTGAAAATATAATAAAATTTGTAGAAATTTATATCGAAAGGCATCTGGCAATTAACACCTCCATAACTTGTACCGTATTAGACATACAGAAAGACATCAATAAATTTTGTAAAAACAAATGAACGAACTATTTTTAAACAAATGAACGAACTATTTTGAACAAACTATTTTTAAATTCAGACTTATTGCCGATTGTAATTGTATGTCACGAGAAATAATTATATTTAGGCCCAGGGTGAGATTGCTGGTTTGTGTTTTTTCAATTAATTTAGGGTCATATCTTAAACGTTTTATTTGCTGCTTTTGGCGTACGTGACTTTACATTTGGGCCTTCGAGACGTTTCGACGAGTTTCTACGCTTTTCTAGAGTCATATGATAATATTTCATAATCGCTTACTCTGCTGGGTTTTTGTATAGCTGAGTTTTTGGTGTTCTCTCATTTTAGCCGCAGTTTTTGCTCGTTGGTGTGTAAGAGCTGGCTTTAATAAGTGAATAGCTGTTGATCTGCTAATAAATTTCATACAAATATTACCCTAAAAGTGTTTCCAGAAAGCTCCATAATCCATTATTTGAGTGTAATTTTGCAAAAAAATTTCCGGGGTGAATGCCCCGGACCCCTACAATATGAGTGCCTTCGGCACGCTCTAACCCCCCAAAGTATTATTGCTTCCCTTGCTAAATCCATCAGGTGGCGATGTCTCAAATCAAACACTTCGTTGTTCTCTTGAATTCATCACGTATTTCGCTCCCCCCAATTTTTTTCTGGCTATGCCACTGCCAATGTGCAACATTGTCGGGTATTCATCTGACACTACCTATGTAATGTTTGGTAGCAACAACAGTGCAAGTTGCACGTGTCGAGAATTCAATTCAGTAATCAACCTTTTGTAAGGCGCTATTCCGAATTCCAACTATATGGTTCATCGTTATGTAGATTTGCAGTCGTGTTGCGTTGCATGAAGCGACTGTATGTAAAACTCGCTATTCCAAACTAGAACTTTTCTTAAAGAAGCTTAAATCATGATTTAAAATCAGTATGAAAAATCAAGTTATTAGAATCAGGATATCAGTATGTCAGTAGCCTATGCCAGATGTCAATGTATCAGTTTTATGGTTGCTACTGCTTCTATCTGCTGCCGCTAGTAGGCTATAACGTTTGAATCAGTTTAGTATTATGTTCAGAGTCTGTATGTTATGATTTTGGTGCAGCAGCTATGATTTCTGACTCAAGACCGTTAATAATGTAGAAGCGACAATACTTTATGTCCAGTTTTCGGTGGTGGAACGTTAACCATTCGGGTGTTTTCTGTTTTCGCTTTTGTGTTACTGGATCGAAGATTAGTCGAAGATTAAAATCATAAACAAATAGACTTGTGAGCAAGCACTACTCGTTTGGATGTAAGTCAGTAGATATACAGAAGCAAAATCAACCTCGTGTCCTATCATTCCTTGCCGACTTTGCCCAGGAATGTCGCCATCCCACTGATGGCTACGTATGAGCGTGTATGCCGAAAAGCAGCGTCTGCTACAATCAACACTATAATATCATGTTCAAATAATAATTAGTGTAGGCTATATTCCTGAACTCATCAGTTATTGATTGCTGTTTTAAAACTGCACCACTGTCGTTGCTACGAACACTTCACTTTATTTTAAAACGGTGCACTGTAGCCTACTATAGTTTTTTGTAGGATATAATAAGCTCACCGTACGTTTATAGCCTACTTAGTGCTCGTGTTTTTTTATTTTTATTTTTTTGTATTGGTTGTAAGGTTCAGTCGTCCCCGCATGGCTTCATCAACTGTCAAACCTCCAGTTGCTTTGGGTATGTGGAGCCAACTGATTTTTTCAACTAGGCCAGCGTTTCTCAACCTGGAGGTCGCAACCCCCAAGGGGGTAGCGAAGGTCATTTCAAGGGGGTCGCAAAGATATTCATAAAAGATTTTTGAAATCGCAAAGAATTTCGAAAAAATAAAAAATCTTTGCAGCAATCACTTTAGTAGCCTATACAGTAATTCAGTTCAGTTCAGTTTATTTTTTTGTTGGCGAAAAAGAAAGACACAAAAAGCAAAAACACAATAAACACAAATAATTCGCACAACAAGGATGGTAGCGAAAGACCAAAAGGTCACCAAAGTCAGCTGCCAGTCTGCCACCCAAACATTTAAACAAAAGACCCAAAATTAAGAACATTAACACATATAGCACAATACCAGCACTTTACATAGCCTAATAACAATGGAATAACACAGGACAACATAGAAAAACTGTGTAGAGAAATAAGCGGATGATACGTTTCAAGAGTGATCATTGTAGAAATTCTTTAATAAACATTTATATTTAAATTTAAAAACATTATAGCCTACGACTTTTCTTTTATTTCTTTTGGTACTTGATTCCATAGTTTCACTCCATTAAAACATAGCATCTTCTTACCAGAGTTTGACGTTGTAGAAGGCAAATATAAATCATTCTTTTGATTCTGACGGGTTTTATGATGGTGAATTTCGTTTACAAAAATAAAGCAGCAGTAATGTCGTAGCAAGGGACTAAAATTGGTTGCACTGTTACGAAAGAGAACGCGTAGCTCAGTTGTAGGCCAATTTATCATCGTTTGTTCAAGTAGAACGAATGAACTGAGTCAGCCTATTTAACAATCTTAAAACGTTTAGTTGTCGAAAAAACTTGGTAGGCAAAGTGAAGAAAATTGCGGTAAAAGTGCAGAACAAAGTTGTTAAAAAAACATTTGTCTAAATCAGATTTCAATGATTGTGGAGTTGCGTGAAGTGAGTTAGGAGTAAACGTATTTCAGTGAAATATTTTCAGTTCTATACTTAGCCTACCATGGACAAGAAACGAAAATATTTTGAAGAGTATTTAAAGTTTGGTTTTACTTCCATAGTCAGCAATGGCATTGAGAAACCACAGTGTGTTTTGTGCAATGTAGTTCTCAGTGCTGAATCTATGAAGCCATCAAAGTTAAAACGGCATTTAGAAACAAATCATTCCAATCACATCAGCAAGGGTTTAGAATTTTTTCAACGCCATGAGGCCGGTTTGAAACGTCAGAGACTTGATTTTACAGGAAGTTTCCAGCAAGAAAATGCTGCTCTAATACAGGCATTGTATGAAGTCGCACTGGAATTTGCCAAGCAAAAAAAAACGCAGACGATTGGAGAAACGCTTATTAAACTCTGCTTGTTAAAAACAGTAAAAATACTGCTTGGAGAATCTAATAAAGCGAAAATAAGACAGATATCCCTTTCCAATGATACTATTCAGCGGCGCATTTCAGATATGTCAGAAGATGTAAAGGAGCAGGTGTTAAATGAAAATTGAAATGAAAGCTTCTCCGATGTTTTCCTTCCAGGTGGATGAATCAACTGATGTTACTTCATGTGCTCAGTTGCTTGTTTTCGTGAGATATATTTATTTAGGGGACATCAAAGAAGAATTTCTGTTTTGTAGTGAACTGGAAGCTACTACAAGAAGTGTAGACGTTATGGAAAAAATGAAAACTTTTTTTGATTCAGCAAAGCTACAATGGAAAAATGTTTGCGGAGTTTGTAGCCTACTGATGAAGCACCAGCTATGTAGGGTTCACATTCAGGCTTTCAAAAAAACGTTAAAGAACTTGCTCCTCAAGCAAAAGGTACACATTGTGTTATTCACAAATATGCCCTTGCTAGCAAAACCTTACCAACCTCTCTGCAAAACGTATTAAATTCTGTGATAAAAATTGTCAACTGCATCAAATCCAGTAACCTCAACTTGATCGCGTCTGTTTAAACTACGATACTCTATAAAGACATGAATTCGGCACACGAAGTTCTTTTATTTTACACGTCTGTACGTTGGCTATCCCAAGGAAACGTTCTGAGCCGCGTTTTTGAGATAAAGGACGAAATAAAATCATTTGCAGAAACTAAAAAAAAGGAGTTTTTGTCATATTTTAGTGATGGGCTATGGATGAAAAGTCTTACTTATTTAGCAGACATCTTTGAAAAATTAAATGACTTGATCCTGGAACTACAGGGAAAAGGTACAAACATCATCCAACTACGTGACAATCTGATTACTTTTTCTTCAAAATTGCAAAACTCAAAATTGCAAAACAAAATCAAGCGGCGCTGGTTCGACTCATCTCGGGGTGTGCGCTTGAGCAACGTACGTTAAGGACTGCTCTCCATTCAGCGGCATCTAATGGATGGAATAGTTCCCCGGCAACAAGACTTCAACAATCGGAAACTTCACTCTGTAAATCTCGGTGACCGGGCCTGCGTCAGTAATTCAAAGCCTCTACAAGTACCGGGTATGCGAAACTGCCAGGATTAAGCTCTGCAAGAAGCTTTTCCAGTCCGAGGATAAAGATTCAATCAATCAATCAAGTGTGTCTGTATGATTTTACTGCACTGATTCCAAAAATGCTATCAGTTTTTTTCTATCATCGATTGTTTTCGAGATACAATGATTTCCGTTTTTTAATGATTTTTCCTAGTTTTTTTATACGGTTGTGGTTGCAACTTGCTATGATATGCGTCTGTCTACATTATCATGTTGCAAATCGGCGTCCTATTTCCTTGAAGAAGGGAATAGGGATGCAGGAGAGTGAAATCTCGCATACTAAAGAGCTTTTATTTCTTATCTCAGTATGTGTTTTATCTCAACCTGTTAAGTTCGGAATACTCTCATTAGAATGTCGTGTTCAGTGTTTACACAGAAAAGTACACCATGTAATTATATTGAATAAATTTAAAGCCTGTGTTCATCTTAAATTCAGGTCATCTTTTAAATACCGGTAGAGGAAATTAAAATGTCTATTAGGCAGTGCAAAAATTTACCGTACCGGATTGCTTTTGTTATGGATGTGGATATAACATCACCAGTGAACACACCGCATATATAATTGTGAAAGGAACAAAGCAGGCCGATTGGAGAACATAGGCTACAGTAGGCTAGGCTATAGAGTCTATATTTTTGGATGGACATTTGTTATCAGAATTAGTCATGACCACAGCATGGAATCTGTGGAAGTTGTCAAGCTAATCTGGAAAGATGGCTGAGTGGATTCTGAAAAGGTTATGTCTTTTGCAGTTGCGAGAGTTTGAAGAAAGCCGCAAATTCATCATGATGATTTCTTTTGCATGATAAACATATGAAGTATCGCAAGATCAAAAGCAGAAGAGCTATGCCATATCCAGGTTTATCTTCATGCTCATCCATTGCCCCTGTTCCTTATAGTGAAGTCTCACCCGTTCCAAACCCACCATCAAATGTTACTCTTTTTTGTGAATCACTAATGGCAATTTTTATGATTTGAGACTGGATTCAATTTTTTATATGCTGTAGCCTACAATTATTCTTTATTAACCTTTAGCAGTGGTGTTACTTGGAACATGACCATCAATTGAACTTCCTAACCAAGGCTCAGTCAGGGCACACACATCAATTTTGGGGTCAAAAATAAAGTCATTTAAGGAAAGATATTTATTTTTGATTAATCTTACATTAAACATCCAATAATGAAATTTACCAGAAGTGGGAAAATGTTGAACTGGAATAAGATTAGTTAAGTTCAAGTTATTTTGTTTGCGATGAAAAGTTATCAGTAGGGCGATTTTTTTGTAACCTAAAAAACTCAAAAACGTGACTTTAATTTTGCGAAAAAGTAACCAAAAAGTAACTTTATTCAACAAAAACAAGAAAGCGAAAGAAATGGCAGCATTTCAACATAAAAAAGCATCTAAATTAGTTTCAATTTGTGCTCAAATTATAATTACATATTCAAATTATACATTATGTAGCCTAATGTTTTACATTCTCAGGCAGGAAGTTTCTATCAACCAAACACTTTTGCTGTTGCAGGGAAAACAATTGGATAGTTAACTCAATTTGTTTCATCGAAAAAATTACTTTACTAGTTTTCAGTAATAGGCTACACGCGATGCTGTAGCGATCGATTATTAAAAGTCTTGGCATTACATAGAATGTAAATTCATCTCACCAGTAGCAATGAAAGGTAACTAAATACTGTAGGGAAATTAGACAAAAAGTATGCAAAATAAAGTGACCTAACGAATGAAAAGTAACCTAAAAATACAAAAAGTTACTTTTAGTAACTTTATAACTTTTTAAATATTGACCCCACAATCATGAAATTTTAGTTCTACACTTTTTTTGTTAATTGGTATAATTAAAAAAAAGTAACTAAAAGTAACTTTAGTGACAAAAAATCGCCCAAGTTATAAGCCTACTAGCAGTGTTGTACGTTGACGCCGTCAATTTGACGGCGTCATTTGACGGCGTCAACTTTTTGTTGACGCTGAGGCTAGCGCCGTCAATTTATTCTATTGATTTTCAATTTTAATAACTCATTCCGAGCTATTTTTTCTTAACTGTACTTTCCACTTAGTAGATTTTTTACTTTTAACAAAGTGCATCCTGAATAAGTGTACCATAGCCTACTGCTGCTTTCTTGAGTTTAATTTTCCAGGCTCAAGGTCTGCTGCAGCTATAAGATAGCGCAAAAACAGAAACCAAAAGTTAAGTCCAAGAATAGTAATCCATAGAATTTTTCAGAGCATCATAAACTTTAAAATTTTAAAACACTGGACTTTAAAATTTTAAACCACACTACATTATATTATTTAATTCCTTAAACCTTATTCAAATTTTGAGAGTACTTTCAACCTAAGTACTTTCATCCAAAAGAAAACTCTGTCAAATGATGCTATAGGCCTACATAGTGGTTCTTAACCTTTTTCCTTGTTAGCATCACTTTGAAATCATCAACTATTTTTCTCACCTCTTTTAAGAATGACTCAAAAGTATTGTTGTTCACATGTGTAAATAAAAAAATAATTGTTTTTTAAATCTTTATTTAGGCTATATAACTCACAATAAAATAACTCAACGTGATGCTTTCCTCGTACTTGGGATCTAAAAATTGCGTTTTTTTTCTTGATGTTTCGTGTCTCTATCCATCTCTACGATTTAACGCACTTCTCCATGCCACCTGTCATGAGGACTTACCAAGACGAGATCTACGTTTCTGCCAACCGCAGATCTTCTCTAACGCAGTCTAGCCAACGCTTCATTGGACGTCGTAGAGGGTTATTTCAATGGACGTTAAAAAACTTAATTTTTTTGGCCCCGCAACTTCTTCCATGCGTTGCACGTGTTCGCACCAATACAGCCTTCTCCATCTCATGACATCTCTAAGCTGATGGATGCCGAGCCTGGATCTCAGTTCTTCCATCGTCAACCGATCAAACAACCGGAGCCGGACGATCAACCGTAGATCTGGTTACACTTATGACCCAAGATATTGAGGATAGCTTTTTGACTAAGAAGAAGGATGGCGCCGTATTTGTTGATCTCACGGCTACCTATGATACCGTATGGCATAGCAGCCTTACCTGCAAGTTACTCCGTCTGCTCCCTGACAGACACATGGTCTACATGATGATGGAACTTGTGCAAAACTGCAGTTTTACCCTCACAATCGGTAGCGGTCGTCGAAGCAGACTACGCCGACTTAAAAACGGCGTCCCACATGCCTCAGTCTTGGCTCCTCTCATGTTCAACATATACACATACGACCTGCTCCCCACCATCTCCAGGTATTATGCTTACGCAAACGACCTGGCTTTCCTGTATTTAGCGAAACATTGGCAGTCAGTGGAGAGGAACCCCAGCCAAGACATGCAAACCTTTCAGCATAACTCCAGAAATGAAAGCTACAGCTCAGCAAGGCAAAAACAGTGTCGGCGGCCTTCCACCTTAACAACCGGGAAGCACAGTGTGAAATAAACATCAACATTGATGGGGAACACCTGCCCTACTGCGCAGAACCTACTTATCTCGGCATAACCTTGGACAAGTCACTCACATACTGCCGACACTTGGAGTCACTGCACAAAAAACTATCTACATGCGTCGCACTTCTGAGGCGACTGGCGGGTCCTTTTCGGGAGCTGGTGCCAAAACCCTTCGCACAGCCACCCTAGCCCTTGTTCATTCCACCGCTGAGTACTGCGCACCAGTCTGGTGTCGTAGTTCTCACATCTACCACATTGATACCGCCAGCAACGACGCCCTGCGTACTGTGAATAGATGCTGCGTCCCACTCCGACGGACTACCTACCCATCCTAGCAGGCATCCAACCTCTGAGCTACGTCGTGAAGGAGCCAGGATTTCTCTCGCTCGACGCGCTCTGGACCCCGACTATCCCCTCCACGCAGCAATCAAGCGATCACCACCTATAAAGCAGCGACTGAAATCAAGACGCCCCTTTGTGCCTGCCGCACAACAACTACTTAAGAACTTGGGTTAAATGTGAAACACTGGACGAACCACATGTGGAACACGGAGTGGCAAAACCACACCTCCACGCTCTGTGACTTCATACCCGACGCCGATCCCCGTCCACCGGGGATGTCCCTCGCAAGGCTTGTGTGGGTCAGGCTTAACCGCCTACGAACTGGCGTCGGCAGCTTTCTTTCGGACATGCACAAGTGGGGCCTGGCTCCTCCATCAAAATGGGAGTGTGGCGCCACAGAACAGACCGCAGACAATGTCATTAGCCACTGCACAACCCATCGGCCTCCACACGGTGCACATGGACTGAGGACCCTGGACGACGAAACTGTCGAGTGGTTGATGATTTCCTGCCCTCCAATATAGCCTGGAAAGATGACCCGGTCAAAAAGATGCGTAATAGAGATCCATTGTTCCATTACAACATGGCCGAGTTCGCTTTTCGACAATGATTGGCCCGGTCTCATTTGCATGCAGTAGAACACTCCTCGCACACACATTATGCATGTGACCTCGACTACGGAAGGTAATATCCTTGCCAATATAAGAATAGGGATCTCACGGAAACTCTTCCAAGCCAAAATTGCACCCTCACTGCCATGGCATCCATGCAGCCTCCCGACTGCCCAATCATGTCATTAAAATAGCAAAAGACAGGAACGACGTCGAATTCTGCATTGCCAATTGTCAGTTGTTGGCTTCGAAACTACCTTAATTTCGTTAGTTATGTAAAAAATGCAAAAAAGTTTCTTTGTGGAAATGGTTAAGCAACAAGCTCAGTAAAGTTTTTGCTGTTGTTTCCTGTTGGTGATGGCGTCAAATCGTGGTGTGTTTGTGCTGAGTGCTACTCGCATGTCAAGGATTTAATAGATTTTTTTTATCTGAAGCAGGTAGGAAAATCCTGATTTCTTAATTGTTTCTTTAAATTAACTCTAATTAATAATCATACAGCGTTGCGGCACCCCCTAAGAACAGCGCCCGCACCTCTAAGGGGTGTGAAAACCTCCAGTTAGAAACCCCAGCTGTAACAGAAGGTAAAATATTTATTCAAAATATTTCGGTGGACGACAATTTCCCCCTTTACCCCCCCTACTCCCAAGTCATAGGTTACTCATAACTGCAACGACCACCCCAACTAACTCTAGCAACAGGTCATGAAACAACTTTCCGTTCAAAAAGCATTTCAAGGTAGGACTATATTTTGTTTGTTTTCGTGCTGAGATAAAACCCTTGACGCTGCTTCGTTTTGTTCGATTGTTGTTGTATGTTAATTATGTTCATCAAGGCCTACTGTATGAAGTATTGTCAAATGAACTTAAAGAGAGCTGTCCCAAGGGTAGGTTGCTCAACTGCACATACCGAGAACTGAGCCATAGTTCCTCGCTTAGACGTCTCGTCGTTTGTAGAACCGGTTCTTCAAGAACAAGAAAGGAATCGGAGTTAGGCAAAAACAACCGAATTGTTCAAGTTGGATTCTGGTTAGAAAATAATTAATAATTCATTGTTGGTAATCGTATATTGAATGTGACAATCATTATCCTCGATCTGAGAGAGCCATTGTAAGTGTAACTGCGACAGTTTTGAATACTATACTGTATATAGAGGCTTCGAATCATTGATGCATACCCGGCCACCAAGATTGACAGACTGAGATCCAAGTTCAGTTTGTTGAAATGCTGTTGTCTGAAAATTTTTTACCCACTAGGTGCCGGTGAACTGCACCACGGTTTCTCTGATGTTCGCTTCCTACTCATGCCGCTGAATTGTTTTCAAACATAGGCTACACAATTTTCAATGTATGACGTAGCCTAATATCAACTACACTGTACAGAACACTGAAACAAAATGCATGCGCCCAATAAATACACAAGTGATACGAAATTGGTCAGCAGAAATATATATCACTATATGTTCAACAATTGTCACACTTTAGTAGACCATCCAGAAAAAGAATCTTTCCTCTAGATTGTAGAGTCTAGAAGACACGCAATTGAAGAGATCTCCGGCAAGGCTATGAAGTTTGCTACTGCTTCGTGAGCTGGGAGAGCATGCGGTGTAAGCCTACAAAGAAACCGAAGCGCTCATGGAATACATCAGCTCCGAGTGAATGACCACCAGCAGGTACCAAACAATGCAAAAAACAGTTAAAGCAACATGGTCTGTCAAACATTTATATTCGCAGAATTATAAGTTCTTACGAACCTCTGGCAAAGTTTAATAACTCATTTCATGTAAAAAATAAGTTGTCGCACTTTTAACACCGCTCTTGAGTTGGTTACACGTAGCCTACGCAAGATGAAGGACTGCTGGGATAAGGCTCAAAAGTGTCATGATCGTTTGGAGTATTTGATGTTTTTATTTGCTTCATACGTGATACAATTGTTGTTCCTTCTTATCCAGAAATTAGAGTAGAGCTGCAGTGATCGACGCTGTAACGACGTCACTGGTTAGTAAATCTGGCTGCGTCCCATTTCCCTTCTTGAATGAATCTTGTCGTTCATCATTATTTTCAACCGCATTATCCTTTTTCGTCTTCGTGCAGTCTTTCTTGTTTCCTCTTTTTAATGGTTTGATTTTCCTAGGGTCGTCCGTTGCAGCTAACAGACCTTCCAGCGACGTTTTTATGCTGTTTATTTCGCAAGAAACTTCTCGCATCATTGCATCAACATCATTAGTCTTGCTGAGTAACCCAACCATCACGTGGTTTAAAAAAGAAACATTTTCTCGAATTTCCACAGTTTCTGACTGAAAACAAAACACAAATGTGAAACAAATTTGATACAATAATCTTTTTAATCAGTTAACATAATTTGAAGGTACATACCGTAGGTAAGCATCAACAGTGCTTTCATCGATTACTTGTTAAATGAGTCATTGAACATTTCACATTTTTCCAAGATAATGACAAAGCACAAATGATACCAGGGAGTTTGTTCAAGCGCTGGTGGGCAGTGGCGTACTAATCAGATCAATTCTACAGGGGGAGGCAGAGAAAGGGCAAAGCTTTTTCAAGAAGAGCAACATTTTCAGTGACGCCATAAATGAAGACGATATAAATTGTTTTGAAATTTAGGTTAACGTAAAGCTAAATTTTACTTGGCGATAAATGATCAACTTTTTGACTTTGGAAGGTTTTTTTGGACTGATCATGCGCAGAGTAGCCATCACAGAATTTCCGGAGGAGCAAATGAGTAGCTGAGAGAGAGAGGATGGTCTGGGGGGCCTCCCCTCAGAAACTTTTGAAAAAAATACCTTAACATTGCGCATTCTAAGAGTGATTTTAACCTAAGTCAGTAGAAAACCTTGTCAATAATGCTGTAACAGAGGGTGAAAACTTTATTTAAGTTACGAAAAACCAAAGCAACTGCATGGATAAATAGACTGGACTAGGTTATAATGGTTGGTTCAATGGTAGGCTTCCATATGTCAATCCATAGGCTACCTTTCGCTCAAAATACAATGCAGTTGCAGTATAATGTTCATATTATATCTGAGGTATGTGTCGCAGGGTACGTAGAAGCAAACATTCAACATTACCCTACAGTAGGCTACTGATGAGCAAAAAGTTCAATAAAATTGCATATCACTGCTTCTGACTACTGCTAACAGCAAAAGTGTTCATCTTTTTTTAACAAACTTTTCTACAGCATTGCAATAGCTCACAAGTTTGTTAGTCGGTTGCATATAGAAAAAAAAAATCGGGAAAGGATTACGGAGAGAGGGGGCGGGATCATTGCCCCTGTGAATACGCACCTGGTTATATTGGTTGCACTTGCTGATTCTGGTTTGATTATAATTGAAGAGAAGCGACGCAAATGACAGTTTCTAATAAACGAACATGCTGAACCAAAGCAACACATCATCAATTGTGACATTTAAGCTAGCCTACTATTGTTTTCAGCTAGATCAAGCAAACCAAATGTGTTTACCCAAATCTGTTTCAATTAGGCGAGCTACAGTAGGCTTAGTGTACTATGAGAAACAAAATTCCAATCGAAAACTGTTATCTCTGATTAATGTTTTATTAGCTGCATTTGTACAGGGCAAGAAATTTTGCAAGGAGAGCAATTGCCCTTTGGTTACGCCACTGCTGGAGAGAAAACTAATTAACCTCCCGCTATTAATGTTTGCATTCTATTCCTCCACCTGAGAATTCCCAGGATCTGGAGAAGAGCCCCTGTGGTTGCAGTTCCTAAACCGAAGAAGCCCTCAGGAGACCCGAAGAGCTACCACCCAATCTCCCTGCTCTGCACCCCCTTCAAGATCCTCGAAAGAATCATCTACGCCGTGTTGAACCAATAGTAGATTCGCAGCTCCCTCGTGAGCAAGTTGGCTTCCGACACGGAGGATCAACCGTAGATCTGGTCACACTTATGACCCATCACATTGAGCACAGCTTTTCGACTAAGAAGAAGGCTGGAGCCGTATTTGTTGATCTCACCGCTGCCTGTGATATCGTATGGCATAGCGGCCTTACCTGCAAGTTACTCCGTCTGCTCCCTGACAGACACATGGTCCATATGATGATGGAACTTGTGCAAAATCGCAGTTTTACACCCACAACCGGCATCGGTCGTCGAAGCAGACTCATCATCATTAAGTTCTTTCCTATCGTCGAGGGTTGGAGGCAATGAGACGCCAAGTTTCTCTGTTGTGAGATTTTTTTACTGCAGTTTTGTACTTAAGTCCTGACCAGTCTTCAATATCATTAGTCCAAATTCTTGGTGGTCTGCCTCTATTTCGTTTGCCGTTCATTTTTCCTTCTACTGTAGTAGTTGTCTTAGAATAGAATTATTGCGAATCATGTGGCCAAAATATTTCAATTTTCTTGATTTAATTGTTTGTAGAATTTCCATGTTGGTTTGTATTCTGGATAGTACATCTTTGTTTGTGATTTTATCCTTCCATGAAATTTTAAGCATTCTTCTATAAATCAACATTTCAAATGCCTCAAGTCGTTTAACCATTTGTGATGACAGTGTCCATGTTTCTGCATTGTAAAGAAACTGTTGTGTATCGCTACGGGTCATTGCTTTTAGTTTCGACACATGGTCTGCGGAAAGTTGCATGGATGCTTAAGTATTCAATGAGGCGTAAACTCTCGTGCTAAGACGTGGTTGTATCTTTATGCAGTGATTGAAGAGTAGTTCGTGAAGTGGAGTGCGTTGTTATTGTGCTGTCTGACTTATAAGCGTTTCGTTCAATATACAAAAACCTATATCTTACCGAAGTATCTCCTGACTTAATAACGAGGCAGAAGTAAGAATACAACAGAAGTTTTGGCGACGAGGATGGGATATTCGTTTTAAGCAGTGAGTTGGTAAGAAGTTAACGCAAGTTGAAATCGGTTTTTAAAGTGAAAAAAAAAAGTCGAACAAAGAGCTCATTCAACTGATGAAAGAACAGCTACAGCAGCAACAACTGCAAATTGATCGACAAAACGAAGCTCAGCAACATGCACTACAGCAGCAGCAGGAACAACAGCAGCAGCAGATGCAACAAATGCAAATGCTCACGAAAGCTTTAGAAAAGCTTGGAGAACAAGGGACAACGACTACTAAAACAGAGAGTAGTTCTGTTATTCCTAACTTCAGCGCATTCGATCCGTCGAGTGAGTTATGGTCTGACTATCACGCCAGATTCAAAACATTTTTGGGAGCACACTCTGTCCCCGAAGGAAAGTTTGCGCAAGTTTTCTTGACAAATCAAAGTGCAGTCACATACAAGATGTTGCAGAATCTTGCAGCACAGCAGAGCCCTCCTGTGGAGATAAACAAACTTGTTTTAGAACAGATAACAAAGTTCATGAACGACCAATACGACCCGAAACGTTTCACGATACGAGAAAGATTTAAGTTCTGGAGCGACATGCACCGCAAGCCAGGCGAGTCTATCAACACGCTGGCAGCTCGAATCCGACTGGACGCTTCAACATGCGATTTTTCTTCCATAAAGGATGCTCAAGATGAGACCATGTGCACACGCTTTATTTGCTCCGTCAGCAATGAAGCGGTGTTGAAAGCCTTGTTCAAAGTAGACGCCGAAGCATTAAGCTTTGCCAAGGCCATACAAATTGGCTTGGAGACAGAAGATGCTGCTAAGGTAGCAAAAGAGACAGTTTACGGATCAAAGACGTTTATACCTGGCCAAGTTAACGTGGTCGAGGAAAAGAGACAATGGCACAGAGGACAAACTAATTCCTTTAACCATAGAGAGCGAGCAGATACGAAAAGAAACTTACAGTGTGGACGCTGCGGAAAGAAGGGCCACACTGGAAAAGATTGCCGTTTCAAAGATTCCATTTGCAACTACTGCAACAAGAAGGGACATATCGAACCGGCATGTTTCAAGAAGAAAAGAACTGCGCATGTCAAGGTGATTTGTAAAACTAAATTGCAAAAAGTAAAAACCACTAATAATGTGCCTCAGCTCCAACAATGTGTTTCTATTGATAACATGATGTTTAGTTTTGAAGTTGATACTGGAGCTGGGGAGAATTTCATGTGTAAACGTCGTTGGCTGCAGCTTGGCAAGCCACCATTGCAACATTGCAGTTCGAAATTTGAGTCCGCTTCCGGACACAAATTGCCAATTATGGGCATTTTTCACCCGAATTCCGTTACGACAGAAGGCTCTAAAGTGAACTGTAACAATTTATCGTTTATTGTGACAAATGTAAATGATTTGAACTTACTTGGTAGAGATGCAATTTCTAAATTACAAATTTCTGTAGATGCTTTGATATCTCCTGCTGATACTAAAGTGTGTAATTTGATTGGTGTAAATCATGTTTTTGATAACCTTTCCGCAGACACATCTCTCCAAAATGCTTGTAAGCAATTATGCAATGAGTTCCCTGACCTTTTTAAACCAGAATTGGGGTGTTTGAAAGATTTTGAGCTTGATGTCAAATTTAAACCGAATGTCAAGCCCGTGTTTTGCAAGCCCAGACCGGTACCATTTGCCATACAGTCCGATTTAGCCCAAGCGTATGACGCTGGCATTGCCAAAGGGGTTTGGAAGCCAACCCAGTTTAATGATTACGGTACTCCTGTGGTGCCTGTACGCAAGACAAAACTTCCAGGACAAAGCACAGCATCCCTCCGAGTTTGTGGAGATTATTCCGTTACCACCAACTCTCAGCTGGAAACACATAGACAACCTCTTCCTCTGCCGGAAGAGCTCATGCACAAGCTGGGAGGTGGTTATGGGTTCACAAAGATCGACTTGGCTGATGCCTATAATCAAATACCGCTGAGTCCAGAAAGCCAAAAGAAGCTTGCTCTGAGCACCCATCAAGGAGTCTTACTCCAGATGAGGTTACCTTTTGGCATCAGCTCAGCTCCTGGCTATTTCCAAGAAATTATGGGTCAACTCAACTCTGATTTGAAAGGAGTAGCCGTTTACCTAGACGACATTTTGGTGAGTGGACACAACGCCGAGGAGCATCTGCAAAACTTGAGAGCTCTTATGCATCGCTTGCAAGAAAAGGGTTTAAGATGTCGTCTGGAAAAATGCGCCTTTGCTCAACCAAGCGTTGAGTACCTGGGTCACCGGCTATCCAAGACAGGCATTGCAAAAGGACATAAAGTGGACGCAGTTTTAAAGATGCCACCACCAAACGACGTGTCCAGCCTGAGGTCTTTTCTTGGTTCCATGCAATTTTACAGCAAAGTTTTGCCAAACCTATCTTCCACGACAGAACCACTTCACAAGCTCACACGAAAAGGAGTAAAGTGGCAATGGGAAGCAGAGCAGGAAGAAGCTTTTCAAACTCTAAAAAAGGTGCTTTGCGCAGATTCTGTATTGGCTCATTTCGATCCTTCTCTACCTGTCGGCATATCATGCGATGCGTCAAGCGTCGGAATTGGAGCGGTACTCTTCCATCGTTTCCAAGATGGCCAAGAACGACCAATCGCCAATGTGTCTAAAACATTGACAGATACGCAAAGGCGTTATAGCCAGATACAGAAAGAAGCGCTAGCAATAATTTTTGGATTACAAAAGTTCCACCAATATCTTTACGGAAGAAAGTTTATTCTAATCACAGACCACAAACCACTACTGGCATTATTCGGGCCAAACAAAGCCACACCAGCTTTAGCAGCCAACCGTTTGGCAAGATGGTCAGTTGGTCACTCATGTTGAGTCAATACGACTACTCAATTGAGTATAGGAAAACGCAAGAGCACGGCAACGCTGACGCACTCAGCAGGTTGCCTGCGGGAGAAGACGCCATCTTCGACGGAAAGGAAGAGGAAGAGAACACTCTTGTAGTGAGTACCATCAAAATGATCAACGCTCAGCTGAATCCAACAGAGCCGGGAATGATCCCAAAAGAGTCTCTCAAGGATCCAGTTATCTCAACGGTAATGAGATACACCAGGGAAGGATGGCCTGAATCAAAGACGTCTGAAGCACCAAATTGTGACGCTTACTCGACAGAGGACTTCAGAAGAATCGCTCCATCATTCTGTAGAAAATGGTTGCTTACTTTATGGTGCCCGACTAGTCATCCCTCGAAGTATTCACAAACAAGTCCTGGAACTTCTTCATCTTGGGCACTTCGGGATACAAAGAATGAAACAGCTCGCACGGTCAGCAGTTTATTGGCCCAGAATCGACCAAGACATTGCAGAAAACTGTCGTCAGTGCACTGCATGCTCCGAACATCAAAACAAACCGGCAAAAGCAATCAACCACCCGTGGATGTTGCTAGAGAAGCCGTGGAGTAGAATTCATATTGACCATGCAATTAATTTTATGGGACGCAATTGGCTAGTTATTGTAGATGCGTACTCTAAGTACCCTTGCATTCACCCAACTACATCAGTGGGAACGCAAGCTACAACTAAGCTGCTGGAAGAAGATTTCTCGCACTTTGGCTATCCACATACAATTGTATCGGACAACGCCACAAGTTTTAAATCTGAGGAATTCCAGCAGTGGTGCAAAGAAAGGGGTATAGTGCACTTGACAGGGGCACCTTATCACCCAGCAACGAACGGGGCTGCAGAACGGCTTGTCCAGTCGTTCAAGCAAGCACTAAGGAAGTCGAGCTTGCCACCCAAGCAAGCACTTCTAGAGTTTTTAATGCTATACAGAAGAACACCGCTATCAAGTGGCTTATCACCAGGTGAACTGCTATCGGGGCGTCGCATTCGCGCCAAGATCGACGTCATGCTACCGTCACCAGCCCACTTCGCACAAAGTAAGCAAGTCAACAGGCAAGGAAATGCGGAAGCACTTCAGAGCGTGGAAAGACCTAAGTTCGAAGTGGGAACCCCCTGTTATGCGCTGTATTGCGGACCCCGACAGACACAAGACCCTAAGTGGGTCCCAGCTGTGGTAACGAAAGTGTTCGGTAGCCGCAGTGTAAACGTGCGGGTATTACCCCACGGTCCGATGTGGAAAAGGCACATCGAACAGCTACAACCGCGTTTTGACCATCCAGCAGATGAAGCAGATGTGGAAACATCCAATCCGGCCCAACAACCACCAAGAACGTCTTCAAGAAGACATAAGCCAAAAAGAATGTTTGAATGTTAACTCTTTCACGGGTTTTCAGAGTAGAAGGGAGGTGTTGTGTATCGCTACGGGTCATTGCTTTTAGTTTCGACACATGGTCTGCGGAAAGTTGCATGGATGCTTAAGTATTCAATGAGGCGTAAACTCTCGTGCTAAGACGTGGTTGTATCTTTATGCAGTGATTGAAGAGTAGTTCGTGAAGTGGAGTGCGTTGTTATTGTGCTGTCTGACTTATAAGCGTTTCGCTCAATATACAAAAACCTATATCTTACCGAAGTATCTCCTGACTTAATAACGAGGCAGAAGTAAGAATACAACAGAAACGTAGTCCATATATAGCATTTCATAATTCGTTTTCGAGTGTTGATGTTAATTTTGCGTGTTATTAATGTCTTTTTCATTTTTGCGAAGTTGTTTCTTGCTATTTCTATTCGTCTCAATATTTCCGTATCGCATCTGCTTTTTTCAGTTATTGTGTGTCCCAGATAGGTAAAGCTTTTGACTTCATCGAACAGCATTCCATCAATAGTAATATTTAGCCTACACTTGGTACCGTACATTTTCTTTTCGTGTAACAATCTTCGTTTTCTGGTTTGTGTTGATCTGGTTTGTATTGATTTTCATGTTATATTCCTTTCCAATATTGTTCACTTTTTCTATTATTGTTTGGAGAGCTTCTGCTGATTCCGCCAATACAACACTATCGTCTGCATACCGTAAGTTGGATATATTCATACTTTCTATGTAGATACCCTCCATTCCATCAATCTGTCTGAAAATCATTTCAGTATACAGGTTGAATAGACATGGGGATAGTATACATTCCTGGCGAACTCCATGTTTTATGTCCATTGCACCAGATAAACCATCTTCCATCTGAATAAACGCCTTTTGCTTTGTAATATCTGACGCTGCAATGTACGATGCCTGATGTCAGGCAGCACCTTGACTGGTTAACCGCAAGGTTGTTCGGTGCTGCCAGACCTTTCTATTGCTATATTTTGATTTTTATGTAATTGTCTTTCTTTTTCTAGACTCGTATTAGAAAGGCAAATAAACAAACATCTCTCTCTCTCTCTCTCTCTCTTTTGCGTCCAATATAGATTAGCTATCAGTTGCAGATCTTTTCCATTTAAACCTACATCAGCCAAACATTGCATCAATTTTTCGTGTTTAACTCGGTCAAAGGCCTTTTCATAGTCTATAAAGCAGGTATAAACATCTTTATTGGTTTGGTTGTAACGTTCACATATAGTTCTCATATTGAAAATACCTTCACGTATTCCCTTTCCCGGCATAAAACCACTTTGAGTTTCATTAATTTCATTTTCGATGATTTTTCTATTTCTTCTGAGAACAACTCTCAGCAAAATTTTTAGTATATGACTCATCAGACTAAGGGTTCTAAATTCTGTACACTGTGTGGCTTTTGGCTTCTTCGGCAGTTTGACAAGAATGGATTCATTCATTTCTAGTGGTATGTGGGCTGTCGCTATTCATGTAGATGTAATTACATAGTTATAAATATGTTTTAGTCCTTCACAATCCAGAGCTTTTATCATTTACGGTGTTATTTGATCTTTACCAGGAGCTTTATGGCTTTTCAATTCATTTATGGCTTCATCAAATTCAGATTCCAGTATTGGTTCACCTTCTTCATTATTAATAGCAGGAATATTTCCTCTCTCATCTCCATACAGGTCGCTAATATACTCCTCCCATCTTCTCGTCACCAGATCTCGGTCGAAAATCATTTTTCCGTCTTTATTCTTGATGGAATTGTTTTGTCTTGGCTTTGACTTTCTATTACCAGTCATTTCTTTAACTTTTTGATGCATATCTCGTGACTTGTGCGTAGCTTCTAATTGTTCCATAGTTTCACACTGTTCATCCCACCACTTTTGTTTTGCTGTTTGGCACTTATGATTTATTTCTTTACGTAGCTTAAAATACTGGATGTTATTGTCTTTATTTCTTTTTCTTTCTATCATCAAGTCTAGAATCTCTTGATTCATCCATGGTTGCTTAGAGGCTTTTTTCTTTTGTTTTAAAACTTTTTTGCTTGCGTCATTCAAGTTCTTCTGTATTTCATGCCATAAGCATGCATCGAAGCAGACTACGCCGACTTAAAAACGGCGTCCCACATGGCTCAGTCTTGGCTCCTCTCATGTTCATCATATACACATAGGACCTGCCTCCCACCATCTCCAGGTATTATTCTTACGCAAACAATCTGGCACTCCTGCACTTAGCGGGAAATTGGCAGTCAGCCAAGACATGCCAGCCAAAAAACTATCTACACGTGTCGCACTTCTGAGGCGACTGGAGGGTTCCGGCTGGGGAGCTTGTGCCAAAACTCTTCGTACAGCCACCCTAGCCCTTGTTCATTCCACCGCTGAGTACTGCGCGCCGGTCTGGTGTCGTAGTTCTCACACCCACCAGATTGACACCGCTATCAACGACGTCCTGCGTAGTGTGACTGGATGCCTACGTCTCACTCCGACGGACTACCTACCCATCATAGCAAGCATCCAATCCTCTGAGCTACGTCGTAAAGGAGCCACGATTTCTCTCGCTCGACGCGCTCTGGACCCCGACCATTCCCTCCACGCAACAATCAAGCGACCACCACCTTCAAAGCAGCGGCTGAAATCAAGACGCCCCTTTGTGCCTGCCGCACAACAACTACTTAAGTACTTGGGTTAAGTGCGGAACACTGGACGAACCACATGTGGAACACGGAGTGGCAAAACCACACGTCTAGGCTCCGTGACTTCATACCCGACACTGATCCCATTGCCACGTTTGGCGTGAGAGCCTTATGTGAACTTTTTCCGACCAATCTCGAACTGATGCCGAGATTGAATGAGTTGTGAAATATTTATTCTGTGAGAATTCTGGTCTGTAACATCAAACCCCTTATCTGATCCCTACACTGTTGACTTGGATTGCTTAGTTGTTGCGCCGCGCTGTTGCGTGCAGCTTGCGGAAAACATCAACAGTTTTTTTGTTGATGTTTTGTTACCATTGTTGCCTGTGTTCGATGTGTCAAAAATTACCTTGTTTACTTATTATTTGGTTGCAAGATATCATTTGTGGGTTCTTTTGAAGTGAATGGACTCCACGATTGATGAATTTCTGTGAACATAATTTATGGGGAAACGATGCAGAATGTGATATAAGGAAAATGACTAAAAATTGATATGCTTTAAAGTACCTTTTGGTTGTTTGGCAATAAATGTTTTAACGAAATCGCTCGCCTCGCCAAAAGTGCGCAAAACAAGTGCCCTCGTTTGAGGCATTGTTGAAGAAGTCACAAGTATTGTTAAAAAAACGTTCTTTAATTGTTGTTGTTGCTTCGATATTCTATGATAAACATTAACAACGTGTAGCGCTGGATGCTGAGTACGACATGCGTTTCTTTCTAGCAGAAGAGTCAACCTATCTAAAATTTTATAAATGCAGCGCGCCACAGCTTTCCTTGGTGCCAATGTGGCCCGCATGCAAAAAGGTTGACAATGTCCTGGCTTAGCCTCAATTGATTGCCGCTAAAATGTTGACTTACCTTGTTAGGGTTCATTGCGTTCAATATGTTCTTCGACGACAAATCCTGATTCTGAAACAACGCTTTCATAAACGCGTTACTTTTCCTGTATTTGTTGGGTCTCACAGTTTCACTTTTTCTCACAAATTGTTTGCGCAAAAAGTTAGGAACGCTGCAATAACGTAAATTGATTAATATCAATTGGAATGGGTACGTCATAATCGAAGATTTCTATTGCTGATTGCTGAATATGTTCAAAGAGAATCATTACAACTTTTTAGAGATGGAATATCAATACTTCTCAACTAAGTGAATAAAAAAAATGTCAGCAAACTATCAAATATAGCAAACAACAAACACAAAGTGAAATTCACTTTTGACTATTGTTTTTATTTCTAAAGAAATTGTTAACTGCGGACAGTGGACATTGTTTCGATCTTATAAAGCTCTTCAGTGCAGTGAAATGAAAGTAGAGAGTTGTCGAAGTTTCAGATGAGATGATGGTTTCCAAGAGTGATGATTAATAAGCAAATGAGAATTGATTCAATTCATACAATTAACAATTATCTGATATGACTACAAAATACAAAAAACTGGTTACTAACGGCACAAATATGTATTAATATTTTTTGTTTTGTTTTGTTTTATTATCTTTATCCTGCATTGCGGAAAGCGGACTTGAGCGCTATGCATCGGTGTACGCCTTCCGACGCCTTCCGACGTACACCTGACCCACGCTGCAGCCGACTGCAATGTCTGTTTCCGGTTGTCTACTCCAGGGGTCCGCAAATACTTTTTGGCGCGACCCTAAAAACAATCGTTCAAAATCTTCGCGGCCCAAACGTTTCAGAAGCATATAATTTTGCGCAGAATATTTTGCAATTTAATATCAATTCCAATACGGTCGTCCCCGCTTATTAAGCCCACATCGGGACTGGACGATTTCGGGTTTATTAAGCGGGGGACAATTTTCTACCACTCCTATACCTTCAGTAATTCCGGAATCGACCAACTTAGGCTTAATAAGCCGGTGGACCTATTAACCGTGGGCTTCGTCGTCGTCGTGTGATCCTTTGGGGCCGAGGGTCCATCCTTTTACCACCCTAGATTCACGATGTTCCCGGACTACACTGGAAGGCTACTAGAGCAGCCAGTCTTTTGTTTCATAATCCATGACGCGCAAACCTTGCACTCCGTTAGGTGGCTTGAAGATGGTACAGTCATTGATGATGTGGTCTGCGGTCTGTTCCTCGGCACCACATTCACAGGAGGAGGAATAGGCCATTCCACATTGGTGCATGGTTGAGCGGAAAACCCGACGCCCGTACGAAGACGGTTTAGGCGCGCCCATGTCTGTCTGTGTACTGTCAGGCCGATGGGGCATGTGTCGGCGTCGGAGATGAACGAATGAAGTCTGGTGGTACTTGACTTCCATCCAGAATTCCATTTATGGTCTGCCCAATGCCCACGTAGCCGCAGAGATGTCTCGTTCATCAGCTTTGTTGATGAGAAGTTGAGCGGCCTGCACGAATGGGTGTCTTGATTTTATTTAGAGTTTTCATGTCCTGATTCAAGGTGTCTTTTAGACTTTATAACCGTAGGCTTAATAAGCGGGGACTACTGTACTACAATCAAAAGTATTAATTTTTTTGCACGAAACTCAGCACATCAAAGAGTGTATGATTGTATTTACTTTTGTCATACTGGTTATATTGATAGTAAATTTAAACTGTTTTGCGACCCACTGTGGATGGTCTCGCGACCCAAATTTGGGTCGCGACCCACTATTTGCGGACCCCTGGTCTACTCTACTTATGACTTAAATTTGGTACTACCCATTACTCGAAATCGATCACTGGGTAGAGGCAATTATCGTAAAGTTTCTTGCCCAGAGAAACAACAGCAAGTGCGGGTGGCTGGAGTCGAACATGCAGGCTCTCGACTGCGAGCCCAACGCGCTAACCACTCGGCCACTGCTGCCACATGTTCAAAGAAAACGAAGGGGTGTAGGCTAACAGGAAACATTTATAATTCTATAGGATTATGTGGAGCTGCATGTCCTTGATGTTTTTTATTCACTTGTTGATTTATGCGTATCAGTTTGTATCCTCTGTGGATCCTTCTCTTGTATCACTGGTCAATCCTATAGATGCTTGCTGGTATAGCCTACCCCTTCATTTTCTTTGAATTTTTCGATTAACTTCAATAATTTAATTCAATAGCCTATGTTATATTTTGATGATATAGAAAACAAATATTATCTGAAAGTACTTGCGGTCACTTGCAGACAGAGCCTCTAAGATGTTAATTTGGGTTAGGTACCAATAATACTCCCAAACCCCAAACCCCTACAAAACAGCAGAAGAAACACTTTTTATGTATGAGCGACATAGAGAAAGAGGCCATGTTAAAATCATCGATAGAAGTGGCAGTTATTTTGCAAAATGCAGAAGTGGCCTCCAAACTAAAGTGGACGTGATGCAAATGTACAAAGCATTCAGCGTTTTATTCATCTTCCCTGGTCACCTGGAAAGTTTCCTTACTCGGTTCCCAACGTGCCTTGGGCCCCCTGTCAATGCTCATGCCTGCAAACAAGACTTGATTTTTCACATTTTGCAGACTTGCAGATTTTCTGTACGTGGCTAACTGTCTGACGGAAATTTTTTATTCATAATATTTTCTCGACTTTATTTCCTGATGAGTTATAATCTTTCAACAGGGAGTGAAATACAGTATACACAAAATTATATTTAAAAAAATTCAAGTCGGATTATTAGCCACTTGCTAATTTTTGACCACATTGGTTGTTGTAGCTATACATACAACAACTTAGGACCTGTGGCTCGTTACACTAAAAGTTATGTTTTCTAAAGGTTTTCCCTATAACATGGCGCGTCACCTAAATTCCACTTCCAGGGCAAGTTCAACCTGCATCTTAAGTCGCTCCAGCGTGGCATTCTCTTTCACTTCAATGATGTCACCAACGGCGAGACCAACCTGAAACGTCATAAGGGTTAGCCAGGTGATTCAGTCGATGATGTTGTTTATAGGGTGCTAAACCCACCACACCATGTCTGTTCAATGGCGTAGCCAGGCCAAAAATTTTGAGCGGGGCCACAATTTTGACTAAATATTTTGCCTATTTCAAAGAAAAATGCTGAGTTGGCAAAGTATAATTTACAGTGGTCGTTTAAAAGGTGTAAATAGCTCTCTTTTAGCAATACAAAATTCACTTTTTCAAAACTTTTTTTAACTAAAATATATAAATATTTACATCGTTATTACCAAATACCACCACAATTAAAAGTCCATCAATTGCTTCCGCCAACTATAGGCCAGTAGCCTAACAACTCGAATTATCTTCTTCTCATTGATCTTTCACAACGGCAATGAAGCACATACTATAATCTGAGAGGAGATCGAACGGCATCGCTGAGCCGTGTTTTGACTCGTTTCTTGCACTAAAAGGACCTCTCGGCATCAACAGTAATTGTTTCAGCTAACGCCACGATGACATAGATTGCGAAAGCGTGTTTGTTCACCACTCAAGTGACCCGCCATTGTTGATGTAGCCCTACGTGACAAGTTATTTGGAAATCCACTCTTATGCGGGCTTAGAGAGATGGGCTAAAATATTTAGGCCTAATGAAATTGTTTCTGCTGAAACGAAATCTATTTCTAGGCTACAAATCCTGTGAAACCTTTCAAGCACTGCTGCTTTTCATGCACCTCAAAACAATGCTGAGTTTTCCTTCACCAGAAATACCTCACGACTCGCCATCCTGTTACAGACACAAACAATTTGTTAACCTCAATGGCGACGTCTTGCATCATATTCCTGGCTGCGCCTGGAATCGAGCATTTCGGTTATTCAAGCAAAATGCTTTTAAAATCATCTTCATTTCCAGCGTCAATGCAAAACTGAACAACTTTAAAAAAATCTCTTTATTTGAAATATCCGCATAAAAATATATGAGAAAAAATGTGAAAACTATAATATTAACCGTGACGCGACAATTTATCGAAAGACAATTAATCGAACGACAGTTCATCGAACGACAGTTTATCGAAAGACAGTTCATCGAACGACAATTCATCGAAACGACACTTCATCGAAACGACTGTTTATCGAAACGACAGTTCATCGAACGACTGTTTATCGAAACGACAGTTTATCGAACGACGAAGCACATATGCAATGGAATACTCAGGGGTTAAAGGCTAGGGGATAATGGTTAGGGGCTAGGGGTTAGTGGTTAGGGGTTAGGAGTTAGGGGTTAGGGGTTAGGGTTAGGGTTAGGGTTAGGGTTAGTGGTTAGTGGTTAGGGGTTAGTGGATAGGGGTTAGGGTTAGGGGTTAGAGGTTAGGCTTACGGTTAGGGGTTAGGGTTAGTGGTTAGTGGTTAGGGGTTAGGGGTTAGGCGTTAGGGGTTAGGGTTAGGTTTTAGGTTAGAGTTTAGGTTTTCGATTAACTGTCGTTCGATAAATTGTCGTTCGATAAACTGTCGTTCGATTAACTGTCGTTTCGATAAACTGTCGTTTCGATAAACTGTCGTTCGATAAACTGTCGTTTCGATAAACTGTCGTTCGATAAACTGTCGTTCGATAAACTGTCGTTCGATAAACTGTCGTTCGATAAACTGTCGTTCGATAAACTGTCGTTCGATAAACTGTCGTTCGATAAACTGTCGTTCGATAAACTGTCGTTCGATAAACTGTCGTTCGATAAACTGTCGTTCGATAAACTGTCGTTCGATAAACTGTCGTTCGATAAACTGTCGTTCGATAAATTGTCGTTCGATAAACTGTCGTTCGATTAACTGTCGTTTCGATAAACTGTCGTTTCGATAAACTGTCGTTCGATAAACTGTCGTTTCGATAAACTGTCGTTCGATAAACTGTCGTTCGATAAACTGTCGTTCGATAAACTGTCGTTCGATAAACTGTCGTTCGATAAACTGTCGTTCGATAAACTGTCGTTCGATAAACTGTCGTTCGATAAACTGTCGTTTCGATAAACTGTCGTTCGATAAACTGTCGTTTCGATAAACTGTCGTTCGATAAACTGTCGTTCGATAAACTGTCGTTCGATAAACTGTCGTTCGATAAACTGTCGTTTCGATAAACTGTCGTTCGATAAACTGTCGTTTCGATAAACTGTCGTTCGATAAACTGTCGTTCGATAAACTGTCGTTCGATAAACTGTCGTTCGATAAATTGTCGTTCGATAAACTGTCGTTCGATTAACTGTCGTTTCGATAAACTGTCGTTTCGATAAACTGTCGTTCGATAAACTGTCGTTTCGATAAACTGTCGTTCGATAAACTGTCGTTCGATAAACTGTCGTTCGATAAACTGTCGTTCGATAAACTGTCGTTCGATAAACTGTCGTTCGATAAACTGTCGTTCGATAAACTGTCGTTCGATAAACTGTCGTTCGATAAACTGTCGTTTCGATAAACTGTCGTTCGATAAACTGTCGTTTCGATAAACTGTCGTTCGATAAACTGTCGTTCGATAAACTGTCGTTCGATAAACTGTCGTTCGATAAACTGTCGTTTCGATAAACTGTCGTTCGATAAACTGTCGTTCGATAAACTGTCGTTCGATAAACTGTCGTTCGATAAACTGTCGTTCGATAAACTGTCGTTCGATAAACTGTCGTTCGATAAACTGTCGTTCGATAAACTGTCGTTCGATAAACTGTCGTTCGATAAACTGTCGTTCGATAAACTGTCGTTTCGATAAACTGTCGTTCGATAAACTGTCGTTCGATAAACTGTCGTTCGATAAACTGTCGTTCGATAAACTGTCGTTCGATAAACTGTCGTTCGATAAACTGTCGTTCGATAAACTGTCGTTCGATAAACTGTCGTTCGATAAACTGTCGTTCGATAAACTGTCGTTTCGATAAACTGTCGTTCGATAAACTGTCGTAGTACCATATTAATGACGACCTTATAGAGTACAAGTTAAAAGGTCGTCGTTTATATTATAGTATTCACATTTTTCTCAAATTTATTGATGCTTTTTTATCTGCTTTACGCGGATCCTCGATTGACTTTACGTTGATACGGGTTTAAAGTAATCGCCCCCACCCCTTTTTTTAAATATATGAGACTGCTTTTGAGACCTAGAACATCACACCTTGACAATTGATGTCCTTACCGTTTCTTATTCTCTCTTGTTTGCATATTGTAATTTTCCTCCATCTTCGCGCACTCATTTTGACCTGTTTTCATGTTTTTGGCAAAACGTTTGATTTTTTGTGGTAACTAACATCTTGGTGTAAACAGGTTTTCCGAGTTTCCGATTAATTTCTGGAAATCTTGAGATTTTGTAGAAAAAAAATATCCAATTTTGCTACTTTTGGTGTTGCCTTCATAGAAAACCCGGTACAACGTCAATATAATAAGCTGGCTCAAGGTTTAAAATTCAAAATCGCAGAGTGCAAATCTCGACCAAGCTAAACTTGAGTGCAAATAAGGTGCCGTGCTTTTTCAATGACGAAAATCATAGCCGAGTACACGAATAGTATAATCACAACAGGTGGTCTGCAATTTTGGCTAACACTGTATGGAACAGGCGTAATAAAGTCCGGCCTGATGACCGACCGTCTGACAATGAAATGCTAGGAATACAATTTATTGACAGTTAAAATTTTTAGACATTTTTTGGAGGGGCATGGCCCCTTTGCCCCTCTCCCTGGCTACGCCTATGTGCTTGTTAACTCCTTTGTTGTGATTATTTTTAGTTCATCGTTTTGTTTTGTTGTTGTTGTGTGAATATGGATCTATTGGTCTGATGCAATAAACAATAAATATGATGAGTAGAAATAAACAAAATCAAACTATACACACAATCCCGGTCGGGTAGTGTAGTATAAACGTGTTGCCACCCTATTACACCGGTTTTTGATTGCAGAACGGTAGCCTATATAATGTTAATAGACTTATTGAAGATGCAATGCCACAAATATCTGAACGAAGCCCATCCAAATATTGTGCAGTTATTCAGTCAGCTGCTTCAGTCAATAAAGAGAGAACTTATTTAGCCTATTCAAAGTTTACATCATATGCACAATGCAGTTACCCTTCAATAAACATCTTAACAAGCTTTTTCACACTTTTTGGGGTCACCAGAAGGTTGTTATTCAAGTATTGAAATGAAAAGTTGGTGTTACAACAAGCTTGCATGGTGTTCAATTGAATTTATTGTAATCATGCGCTTACTTACGAGAAGGTTCATGATAATTATCATCATAATAATAATGAAAATGGTGAATATAAGGAAAGTGACGTCTTCATAATTAACTTGATTTTCGTAAAGATCTCCATCGCTGAAAAACGTTCCTCCGAAATCAATCTCTCCAACCATCATGACTGTTGTCTTCAAGATCGCTTTGAAAGGATCCTCAAACTGCGCCTGTCACCCAAACGTTACGTTTCGTTGACAAAACTAAACATGGATCGGTGGCTATGGATCCATCACTACCCAATAGTTTAGTTTACATCACAAATCGCAAAAATTCAACAAAAAGCTTAAATATTCAATTTTTGTATTTTTTTTCTCAGAAATAAGATTGTTAGATTTCCCCAAAGTAATTTTTTTCCTCACAGTCTATCATTATCTTGAAATCGTGGCCAGTGTTTAAAGAACGACATGTTCGAGACTTTCAATCCACTTCTTTTACATGACAACTGATGACTGGCGCATAAGGAAAGGTGTATTTCAAAGTCAATCAGACAGTTTGTCATGGATTTAAGCACTACCCTGTGCCAATTAATAAATAAAAATCACATAATTAATAGCCAAGAACTTCAGTCACGGGCAGTGCACCCATTCAGTTACTGCTCTATGGTTATATTATTATCTGCCCCAATGGCTCAGTTGGTTAAGCGCTTGACCTTACGAAGCAACTACAAGATCATGCGGCGCTAGTTCGGCTCTCGAGGTGTGCGCTTGAGCAACGCATTTCAAAGATTGCTCTCCATTCAGCGGCACCAACTGGGTGGAATAATTAATAGACAGTAACACTGTCTTCAACAATCGAAAACTTCACTCTGTCAATCTCGGTGACCGACCAGTGTCAGTGATTCAAAGCCTCTAACAAGCATGCGAAACTGCCAAAATTATGCGCTCAAAATATTGAATACAAAACTGCTATAAGGTTAGAAGCGAACAATATGTTGACGAACAAAACTTGAAATCGTCTCTCACGTTGTTTTGCAGCAAGGTATGAAAGGTGAAGGCGAAGGACAGGATGAAGAGCAAGAACACAAGTGAAAACTTCACAAAGGTCTTGAACACGTCGTTAAACATAACCACATAGATTCCCAGATAAGGGATCTTCCGAATATACAGAAGAAGATCCATCCAGGTTAGAAAAAGAGCCATCACTCCACACTGCCATTGCCAGTTCTGAAGAACAAAAGCTAAGTTTATTGTTTGTTTTGATTGAATTGTTGAACATACGTTTGAACATTCTTACTGTATTAAGTAAGACTGGTCTGTTCTATATTTTTATAACCTAAAAAGCTTAAATTTGTGAAAAATGAAGAGCTTCTTGAATGGAAAATTTAAAATTGTGTTTTTATCTTTTAGCACATGTACATGATTCAATTTAATTGCAAGTTCTTTTAAAACGCAGCATATTCAAGAACAAACCAACAATTCCATTGACTATGTTTGACAAGTAGATTGATGTAGTTCAAGCAGTTTTTGTTTGTTATGTACTGTTTCATCAAGCAATGTGTGTCCGTTACAAACAGCCTTGTCAACGCATGTTGTACCTGACGCAGCCCAGTTTCGAACTGAAGGTTTTTGATTGGCTCATGATACAGCTTCTCCTCTAGCTCCAACTGGCGGTAATGTCCAACATCAAATCCTCCGAAATCAAATGTGAGAAGAATGCAAAGGGCAAAGAGACTTCCTTCGAGGAAGAAGATTGGCTGGAAGGCTTCCCATTGATAGTTCCAGATCTGCAAGAGCTAAAATATGCAAAAGATTGTTTTTGTTTGAGATGATTTTAGGTTGAAATTAAAAAATCATTTACGAAATTTGACATTTTCAACATCAAAGGATGTTGTCACAACTAGGCTATACTCATGAGTTGCCATCATTCAAGTGCTCCGCACAAGTGTTTTTCCACTTGTTTACACCACCTCCAAATATGACTCCTCTGCTTGGTGCCGCAGCGTACACACCGGAAAATTGACACAATTGACGAATTGACAAGAATAATCACTGGTTGCCTGCTTCCAACTCCCACTGATTTTCTACCGGTACTATCAGACATCGCCCCAGGTAGACTTCGTAAAGAAAACTACGTACGCAGTCTGGTCCTACAAGCTATGTCAAGGGGTGACCACCTCCTCAACCAGATGGTACCAAAATCGCATCTTCAAAGGCCCCAGCGCTTGAAATCTCGACGCTCTTTTCCCACCATGCTGCAGCTATCTGCCACGCTAACTTCCACATTTCTGAAGTTTGAAATAACAAATGAAAAGAAGTCGCGAGAACAGTTCAATGCACGGTCCTTCCCAATATCAATGCTCCACCAGGAGCAGAACTAACTCGAAAGGAATGGGTGAAGCTCAATCGCTTGCAAACTGGGATGAGCCGTTTCAATAGCAACATGTTCCAATGAGGCTTCGCCGATTCACCATCTTGTGCGTGTGGCTCAGATTTTCAGACTGCATATCACATTCTCTACGCATGTCCAGTATACCGACCCAAGGATAGACATAATGAGCCGAACAACGCTCGATGAACACACAATCCATTGAGTTCTGCGCCTGGACATAACAACGCGACCTGCGACGGCCTCAAACGCAAGAAGAATCATTCAAGCAATTATGAATGCGCCATCATAACATTGCGGTCAATATGACATAATTTGACATTGTCTTTTTTTATCATGTTCAGGCTCTTGGACGTCGGTGAAGATTAAGTGGATGAGAAGACAAGAAAGACAATCTTTGTCCACCTTTAAGTATGTCTTTGAATACCTTAGCCTACCAAGTTGCTTGCTTTAGATAAGTGACAGAGCGACGTCCTTTAGATTTTACAACGTTGCGCCATCGCCACTCAACAGGCTTGCAGGGGACCTTTCATGTGTATTGTCAGCATCAAGTCCGATAACATAATTACTTCTATGATTTCTACCGCTGTTAAAGACGTGGATAACTTTTTGTTGACGTGAACGACATGTTCTAAGTGTAGTAATTGGTGACGTAAACAACAAAGGAACGGTTACCAAAAAGAAAAGGTTGACTCCTGAAACGACAAAAAGAGTGAAACGAATCGGATTTTCCCAAGGTTGCTTGTAGAGACACCCTGCACCCCATTTGTGTTCCGCTTTCTTTACAACGTAGTAACAACCGGATGTCCACTCCGCATCGAATGTTCCAGATGGGTAGTTTGACATTAAATGAAGAAACTCGTGTTCTCCTTCTTCCTCTTCTTCTTCCTCCTCCACAGCAGCTATAGAAACAATCAGGAGTGTCACGTGATCTTAACAGCGTCAAATCAGTTTGAAATATTCTTCACGCATAAATAATAAAGATAATGTTGCAATCAATAAAGATAATAATATTGCACTCAATAAAGATAATAATATTGCAATCTATAAAACGCGTAAATAATAAAGATAATAATATTTTGATAGAATAGTAGTTGTGGTGTTAACAGTGATAACGCTGCACCTACGTTTGCAAAAGCCACATGTCTTGGAACATTTTATTTCCATTTCATTTCGATGCGTGAGACACATGCCTTGGCTCTCGTTAGCAGCACATGAACTGCTTCGGTCTTGACAGGGGTCCAGCTTTTTGAAACACCAACGTGACTCAGAAGGTTCCCCTTCATGATGAACTACAAAGCAACATCCTCTAGCTTCGCAGTTGGCGCGATTTGTTCCTGGGGATCCACATGGCTCCTGGTACTCTTTTTCAACGTCACAAAGTGTTGTTTCTGTTAAAGAAAGGAATAAGGTGACAAAATAAATGATTCGACTGGTGTCGAAAGACTGTTCTCGAAATATAACTAAAATACGCAACATTGCTAAACCAACTGTTTGCAGTTGAAACTGAGTTGCTTCACAAATCGACTGCTTAGGTTTGAATCAGTATCGAATCCAGGATGAGGCACTTGGTTGCTTACTAGCCAAAAACAAGAAAAAAAACATGTAGTTGTTGAATTTTCGTACAATTTTCTTTCTTGCTTCGCTCGCTGCTAACTCACCTGATCTGCAACATTGGACACGCGCAATGAATTTAAGTAATTGAAATTTTACGTGTCTCTCAGAAACTAAAAAAATATTGCTCCTTTTTGAAATAATCACATCGCTAAAGTAGTGTGCCAGAACAATAACCCATTCTAGTAGTCATGGAGATATAATTAAAATGATAGACAGACAATCGATAACAACTTAATAACATTGAATTGCATAATTCAAATAATTCAAATTAAAATGCTTTTAAAAATAATCGTAGACTACAACACTATAGGCTACAAGACTGTAAATAACTTTGCTAAAAAGCAAAAGCAATTGGTTAAAAATGTGCCATGGTGGAAGGCACATTTGAATCTTGACTTTAATTTTAAATGCTTTAAATCTTCAACTTTTTAACTCTTGGCGTGATGTCAACAACCGAGAGACTTTCAAAAAGGCGGCTGGAACAAATCGGCTTATCTTGCGGTGGTGTGAACAAAGAGCATGCGTGGTGACATCTGACCTCTACAGCATTTCCCTTTCTTCTGGTCTTTGTCGTAGTCGTAAGTAATTGAACACCACTTTCCCTCCTTTGGATCAAGCAAACACTCGCTTATGTTTTTCCCTCCTAGCTTGAATGGGAAATGACACGTCATCCCCAGAGGCACGTCGGACCCTTTCACATAAACTGCAAAAACGTGAAAATATTGCTTCATGTTCAGCTTTGAAGTTATTCTTTTGAATGTCTGCTGTGTGTGAATAAGATTTAACATCGCATATATCATCCCGCTACTGCTGTGTAGAAACTAATCATTATATGGCGGAAAAAGACATTTCAGATTCTGTGAAACACAATATAGAAACTATGAACTGCATTGATCAAGGTTTCACACAGTTCTTTCTAGTTGAAACTATATCACATTATTGTCTGCAAGATGTTTTTAAAAATTCTACAATGTCTTATCCAGTTCATTACGTCATACGCAGACGTCATTGAGAAAATTTTACCAAAAGGCACATTTAAGGTTTTTTGTGTTTCAATAAAGCAATAGGTTCATTACAAAGCAAAGAAGAATAAGCTTGTCATGAAACGCGACCCATTGCCAAGATACTCTGCAAGAATTACCAAACAAATAAAACATAAAAAAATATTGGACCTTTAAAATTGAAGTTCAGATTTAACACACGAGATTAAAACAAAGCTAATAAATGGTTTACCACCACCTCACCTGGGCATGGTTTGACGCCGCACACTTCTCTAACGTTGTACTTCGGATCGGACGAGCTAGAGAGGATAAACAACAAACAACGTTCTCAATGACAATGCCCGGTCATGTTGAACTTTATGAATACTAGATCGGCAAATAGAACGAGATGAAAAACAAAGCAATTCAGTAGAAACCACAGAATCATGTTGGCTGGTTTTGAATCTTTATCCTCGGACGGACAAAGCCTTGATTGGTTATTCCTGGTAGTTTTGCAAACTTGTAGGGACTTTTGACGCAGGAGGGGTTACCGACTTTATCAAACTGAAGTATTCCGATTGTTGTTGAAGTGTTTTTGCCACGGGGAATGATTGCATTCATTAAGTGCCACTGAATAAAGAGCAGTCATTGGAATGCGTTGCTCAAACGCAGAGAGTTGAACCAGCACGGCTTGATCTTGAGTCGGGCTCTTAGCTACTGAGCTAATGGGGCGGACGATGTATTTTGCATGACTCACTGGCCTCTTAATTACAGTTTACATCAATCAAATTAGTGGAAAAAGCATGTACAACGTCAGTGGCGTAGAGTGACTCATTTGATAGGGGGAAGGAGCACTCGAAACTCAAATATTTAACATGAAAATTTACCGTTAGGCAATATTTTGGTCTGTAACATTATAAATTTTATCCACTAAACGAATTTATAATAAACTCAGGCCATTTTCGCCTTTCTTAATTTGCATATTTGCAATTTGTAATATTAATACGATGTGTAACTTACAACACAAAAAGGCTTATGACAGACCACAATGAAGACATAATGTGCAATTCGGCCAGGGATTCTTGATTTTCCTGAATTCGGAAAACAAGTTTCAAAGGCTAATTGAAATTAGCCTGCAGTGTCGTCACAAAGATGAAGTAAGCAACTGAGCTTTTAACTCATCATTGACCTCAGGACTGGTGTGTCATAAACCATGAAAAAACACTTTTTTGAATTAGTTGCGTAGATTACGCAGAAACTTTTCATGGGGGATTGAAAACATATTTCATTATTGAAATTAGTGCACTTTAAACAGAACCTTGGTAACTGCCTTCTACTCCACAGCAGAAATAAAATTTGCTTACGAAAAGTTACAAAATCTAGGTTTGTAATTATACTTATGATCTGACCTAAAAGAATGGTGCTCTGCACAGGATTTGGCCGAGTTCAACGATTGAGCAAGAGCTTGCGTGATGCTCTGGGCTACGACCGTGTGACACACGATGAAGAAAAAGAAGATCAGAGCTACAAGATTGTTCGGTAAATCTAATCGAGGTTACGTTTCTTAGTTAAGAAATTCGTGAACTGTTTTGATTTAAGGAGCAATGGTTAAACTGTGAAGGCAACTCGCTCTCCACAAATAATTCATTTGGTTGGCCTTTCCTCTAAAGTAGCCTCTAATTTTCGCCCTGGGAGTTACATTAGAATTTCATCACAACAATTGTTGCAGTGATTTACTTTACTCTACGTGAGAAAAAGTTGGCCACTGGTGATAAAAACTTCTATCGATATCACAAACAAATCTTGAAATAACCGCACTTGTCTTGCACTTAAATGTCAAAGCAAAAAAGTTTCAAGTGCACAAATTATGCAATGTGACGCGGACCACCTAAATTCCTCCACCTGGTACCCGGACCACTTAACTCCCCCCTTTGGTACCCGTACCACCTAACTCCCTCCCCTTGGTGGTTTGATACTTTAAAATCCAGAAAAGTTTCAAACCAACTTTATGAAAACATTTTGTTAATAAATTAACTTCAAACTGAATGGAGGCACGGGGGGCACTTGCCCCCTGTGCCTCTTGGACGCTACGCTAGTGTCATGTGACAAGAGTTTTTCAAGGGTGGTAAATATCACAGTTGATTTGTCTATTCGTAAGGAAAAATGTTTTATCGTTTTCTATTGTATGCTTTCTCAAAACCGATGTAGGCTGCTGTGAATAAATGTGTCAAAAGTTACAACAAAGTTGTTGGGAATTCCACATGAAATATGATCATGATGTTGTAGGAGATGTTAAATTTGTCATGGCCTTCCACTGCCCAGATTGCTGCAAAACCTTTAATTTCTGTAAAAGGCATTACTCGTCAAGGAACTAAAACGTCATATTGGCAATTATAATTGTCCACAATTAACAGGGAAAGTAATGCTTTGCATTTACATGAGAGATATTTTAACCTGAAACTTAAAATTTTTGTTTATCTCTGGTACCCTCTGTGCACTGGTACAACAGTAAAATGTCTGCTTGAGGCACAGCAACATTTGAGACATATTCTATTTTCAAAAGTTTTTGTCCGATGATTGTTTTTGCAAGATATGCAGGTAGCGCCTGAAATGTCGTGTCAGTTTTTTCTGTCATTGGACTAAAACCTAAACAATCTCAGTGTTCATTTTTGCACCTCCAGACAATGACCAGTGCATCCGTGCTTGTTAAAACCAACAAGGCCGCTCACCAATGGTTGTCCCCACTACCGCTCAGTTAATAGCTGCACTTATGCAAGTTTTAACTGAAATATGCACAGAAGTGGGCTGTGAGAGAGTGGACCTCTAAGGTAAATGATAACAGAAATGTTAAGTCTCCTGCAGTTATGGCATTGATACCAGCAAAGATATGAAGACATGGGTTCGATTACATTGGAACACGTGGAAGTCTCAAGCTGCAAGATACTTAGCAGATTATAACGAAGCCATGACGTTGTCTATTGAGCAACTGCGACTAAGTTAGCAAGAAAAGGACAGCGCACTTCTTGTTAAGCTCAATGATCAAACATTCCTCATCCCTGCATGTCATGTGGAAAGATAGAGTTGGCAGGAGCTTGTAAATAGCTTCTTGCGGGTATGTCCAAAAAATGTAGTAAAATAGGTTATATGATAGCCGCACAGTGACGCCTTTCACGAGCACACTTCTTGCGCATTGGATCTGATGACGTAATGCGTACCTATAGTTTGTGTAGCACCAAGGTTGCTTCAGCTGGTTCTCCGGGTTTCTACAGTAATTCTTTTCGAGGTTTGCATCTGGGAGCAGCCCGTTATTCATCCCAGTGTGCTTCCACATGAGACACTTGCGACCAGATTTAGTGGTCGACGCATAACCGCGATACTCCGTTCCCGACTGGAAGATGCTGTAGCAAGCCTTTGGTTCTGTGGGGTAACAATAAATATGCATGACGAATCAATTGTTTACACAAACTCAACAGATGAACACCAACCTGTGCAACGAATTAGTAAAATCAAGTCTCTAGCGACGCCTACGATCAACAAATATCAGTGAAAGCTCTGCATTCAGCAGCATCTAATGGACAGAACATTTTTTAAACAACCTCAATAAGCAAACACTCCAGTTTGTCAAGTCTCGGTGACCGGGCTTGAGTCAATAGTTTTGATCCTTCACACACATGCGGTGACTGCCGGGATTAAGATTGAAAAGAGGCTTTTTTGTTTCAAGCATATTCGCACTAACAATCAGGTTTTGATGAAGAAACAATGTTAAATAGAAATTTCTTGAAAAAATATTTCTATAAAAAGAAATATAGCCATTTCCAATTTTTTTAAAGTTTTACACAATTCACTTTGCACTTTTGAAACAGTCTAATTTTGTGAATAAACAAAATTAGAAAATCTACTGTGGTTTATACAAAGAATCTACTAAAATTTAACCTCGCGTTTTACAATTTGCCTCCATGCGTCAGACGGTGAGGAACGAAGATTCTAAAAGTCCTTGATTTTAAACTGATTTGTGAACATCGTGTCAATAAATGAAGAAGTTTACAAACTAACAAAACCATTTTCAACTCAAATGACAAGACCAAACATCGCCATTCATTGTGTTGCACACAAACATTCCTGGGTGAAGAATGCCACTTCCTAAATGTAGTTTTGATCCAGTTACTCCATGTTTTGACATCTTTACTACCGGTTTTATTTTTTCCGATATATTAACTTTTACAACGATAGATTTTCTATCAAACTGATATATTTTGATCATTGTGCGATGTTTTTATCGTTGTAGCAAACGCTGCTTGCAAAAAATCTCGGTAGTTCAGGGGAGGAAATCCTGTCTAAGGAGAAATTTCATAAAACCCTACTATGACTACAATGTCTAAGATGATAGTTCAGCCTACAATACACAATCTGAGCCATCTTAAAAGCGACACTTTATTATTTCAGCCGTTTTGTCAACATTACATATTCGAGGAGAACTTTAAAAGCTCCAAAATCAGCAAAAGGAGGAATGAAGTTTTGATAAAACTAGTTGATAATTTCAATGTGATAGGCCTATATCGTACTGTAGGCTAACTAACTATATTCACTTAATTAAAGTGTATGTGCATTGTGCAAACTGCATACGGGATCTTACTCGTGTAATTGATGAGATGTTCAGCGGAAAACTCCACGTGATAACGTCTATTTGCAAGAGACTTGAGAAAATCTATTGAGTAGGGAGGAGGGATCACAAGTAGGTAGAAATTGAGGAGAGCCACAAACAGCAGAAGAAAGATTAGACTGCTGTAGTAGACCAAACCTCCATATTTATCCCATTTGTACTGCAGAAGTCCTGTTACCACAGGGTGCTGGAGTAGCCTTTCTCGCTTTCTGTTCACCTACGACAAAATTGTGCGTGTTTATGATTTGTGCACCACTTTGAGTGGTTGAGTATATATGATGAAAGATATAGGCTAACGTATAACGAAAAGTCATTATTAAAAGTTAAATTGTTGAAATTTTACTCAATCCAATACAAATCTTCCCAACGGCTTTTTTGCCACTGCATGTTACCACTTCATTCGATGCCAATATCGTGAGAACTGTGCTAAACCGAGATCACTCAATAAACAGAAGTAGCATGTTTTGAGCAACTGATTGTAGCAAGAATTAACAGCGATAAACGCCGTGTTTCGCTCATGAGGCTAGGCTCGTCAGTATCGCACCACTAATTCATGCCACTAAGGTTCTCAATTACCGCCTTTATCAGTCAGTTTAAACCCTCAGTAAGTTTAACTCCTTGGGAGAAAGAAAAGATCCATGAAAACCAGCAAGCTTCTTCACAAAAAGAAGTAGACTAGGTTGACGAAGTTTAATCCAAAGCTTTGGTTGTTATCTTGCAGTAAGCAAGCAACTGGCCTCACCATGAGATGCAATGGGTGATTGTGACGCAACACACTTGTATCATCCACGTAAGTCACGGCTTGCTTAGAGGGCTTCCCATGATCATTGAAGGCGACGTAGCCAGCCTCCGACACCATGTTTCGCTCCTTTCTGGAAAGAGTGGTTCCCTCCAACTGGTTTTCGTCAGCTAGTTCTGGCTGACACCATTCTATCACCGTGTACATATCGTCTAGAAACTCATAGTCAAGCGTTACCTGGAAAGAAATCCATACGTCTCAATGCAGAAAACGAAAAAAATGTTTTAGTTCGTTTAAATTGAAACCAAAGAATTACATTATACATTGGACAGATCAAAAGAGACACCCGACTCTGAGCTTTAAGACTACTACGTTGTGGTAGACATAATCACACTTTTGTGGTGGCAATGTTTACCAGTGAACTTCGGGTGGAATTTGTAATCCATTTTAGGTGAACTGAATTCCAGAAATTGTAATCAGCTGTTAAGCAGCTCTGAGTTTAAAGTGAACAAGTTAGCTTATTGGGTGGTGGGAGCAGGTAGGCCACTGACTCAATGACTGTGCAGACTTGCCGCTTTCTACTCGCTGTTGTGTTGTATCTGCATCTGCACTAATACTTTCTAACGTGTGCAGTATATACAGTGATTGTACTGCGTGTTATCACAAAAAAAGTAAAATTAAGTAGTTATTATAATTATTATGAATTTAGTAGGCCTAGACAATTTTTCACAAAACTGAAGAACTTACGTTGAGGGTTTAACGATTTATTAGTAGTTCTTCAATTGTTTCAACACCAATAAGTAATTGAGCATGTTACATTGGCTTCCTTCAGTGTATTCATCGGCTATTTGATGGAACAAGTGGTGCGTTTGATCAGCCAATGGTAATTTTGCTTACAACAGGTGCTGTTCGCAATTACTTCGTTTGGTGAGTGGTAGGTCGGCCTCCCAACTAAGTCAATTGGAACTGAAAGTGGTCGATCTTTGAGTGGAATCACAAACCAAGCAGATGACATATGTACCAACATCGACACTGGAGTCTAGCAAACTTATACAGGGTGATCCAGAAAAACCTACCACATTTCAATTTGTTATTGTACCAAAGCTGTAGCAGTCTGACAGGAGGTTGAATTGAAGTTTTGCAGCAAAGGACTTACCATTTGTGTTTCAGGTTTTAGTTTTTATAAGTAAATAATGTTTTGTACACATTTTTTAAATTTTGTATCTGTATTTAAAATGGCCTGGACTGGCTAACACCGTGCATTTATTGCGGAAGATTTCATTAGAAATGGGAAAATTAAGAAATTTTAAGACTCATTTCAAACTAAACCGTAACGATCCTGATCCCAATCGAAAATCTGTAATGCTCTGGGTCAAAAATTTCAAAGCTACGGGTTCAGCACTAAAGCGAAAGCCATCCGAAAGGCCTCGAAGTGTTCGAACTCCAACAAACATCCTTGCTGTCAAAGAGTCAATTTAGCAATCTCCCAGTCATAAAGCTCGCAAGCACGCTTCGGCATTGAGGCTTTTGAGCGCAATGAGCGAAATACATCAAATGGTAACCTTTTGACTTTGAGATGAGACAATAAATGTTTTGACTGCTTATAAATTTTGTCTCTTTTTTTCCTAGTTTGAAATGTGGTAGGTTTTTCTGCCGCACCCTGTATATTCCCAACATGCTATTTTACTGTTTTTTAATTCAGCTTCAGACGGAAGCAGTGCCAATTCTGTTCTATCTGCTATAGATGCCACGTGTTCAGTGTTCACTCACAGAGATCGATAAAGCTTTCTTGACCACTGAGACTGATCACTTGGTGTTCCCACCAAGCTTCAACGACGCGTCATCGTTGTGGTCACACAACCCTCTCGCTGCAATGATACGTCACGCCTCCTTAACGTCACCCACTACGATCACATCATTTGTCGCAAACAAAATTTCACAGCGCAAGAAAATTTTCAGAATAATAGAAAGACACCTCAAAGTGCATGTCATCCAAGGGCTTGCCATTGTCAGTGATGCATCTGCTGAAAGCAAGTTCCGCCATGTCCGGCATCTTTGTGATCAACTTGCGAACTGGTGTTCCAACGAAACCTAGCAGAACGATCAAAAGTTAAACGCCCACAATTGCTTGCTACCTTCGTCCTTTTGTTGTCTCACTTTATCGCTTCGTTATCTCAATTCTAATTTCTAAAATGTGAGAATTGTAAATTACTTCGTTAATTTGTTTAAAGAGCTTAAAATCATTCAAAATGAGATGAGCTTGCTAAACCGATAATTTAATTGGCGAGAGATCATTCCAAACCTGTCACGTGGTCAGTGTATGCGTTCCGCATGGCTGACTTCCAGTTGTCGTGCTGTAGGATTGTTTGCACGCACTCCCTGTTGTCATTGTCTATAGCGCAATCTAGTGGATTCCGTCCATCGGCCAACCGAGCACTGACGTCAGCTCGCCACTC
This sequence comes from Aplidium turbinatum, assembly GCF_918807975.1. Taxonomy (NCBI): domain Eukaryota; kingdom Metazoa; phylum Chordata; class Ascidiacea; order Aplousobranchia; family Polyclinidae; genus Aplidium; species Aplidium turbinatum. The sequence goes on from NC_137486.1 coordinate 2,204,324, forward strand.
CAGCAGTAGCTTCACCACATGGAGGTGGCCGTTCATACAAGCTTGATGAAGGGGAGTTGTCTGGCAGGAGAGGAAATATCATTTACAAATTATTGCGACACAAAAAACTGATCCATAGTGAAGTCATGCCATTAGAAAATCTTAAAAACATAAAACGAAAAGAAAGAAAATCAGTATTTAAAAACATATATTCAAAAGTTTTATTTAGCAAAACAAGTTTATACAATTCTATCATGTGCATGCTCTACACTTACAGCATTACTCGTTCTGCTTCCACATGTTGGGCATACCTAAGACGTAGCCGACATTTTACACACGCCCACCAATATACGAATGATTCAAACGAAGCTTTCACCCAATATCGCAGTATCAAAGCAGTGACTCCCATCGTTACATATGATCATGCAGCTACCCACCCGATATCCTTTTGGGGGGTTGACAGGGGACTGAGCCTGCAACAGAACCGTCACCGCAGATTCTCTTCCTTTTGCGCATGCGCAGTCTAGAGCAGTCCATTGTCGTGTGTTGCGCGGTTCAACACTGGCACCATGATTCAGAAGAACCTGGATCGACTTTGTATGCCCTGCAGTGGTGACGAGGATCTTGTTACTTTTCGCTTTTAACAAAGAGGAGTATAGATGACGTCATCCCAACTTGCTTAACGATCCTCAGGGATGAACAACCTACTTATGATGGTCAGCTGCTAAAGTAATTGCACCAACAAGAGTAAGATGACCACTGCATTTCATCGGCGAAATTAAAATTTTATTTCAGTTGTATTGTAACTGTTCTTCACCAATAAGCAAGGTGGGAATTATTTCTAAATTAAAACGGTCAAAAGAAAAGGTTGTCGTAGATTCCACAAATAATCTTCTTTCAATTCATTGATGCTAACTGCAATTAATCATCTGGTAACTTCCTCGGTTTGGCGCAGGGTTTGGCAAAACACTGTGTTTGGAAAATATCTTTGTTAATTTCATTCGGCATGTTCAAGCTAATTTACGCTAATTGGGCTAATTTACACTAATTTACGCTAATTTACATCAGATGGAAATCTACCTTAAATAAATGTAATTTTGCATTGGAATTTCATCAGAAAGTTTGTAGCCAAATGTTGGTTGGCCCACCTGTTCTGTTCATTTGTGAACTTGGTTTGTGACAGCGTTTGTCAGCCAAGTGCCAGACTTATTTTTTAAGTCGAGAATTTAGAACAGTGGGCGGAAAACTGTGGGCCGTGGCTCAAATGTGGCCTTTTAGCAATTTTTGGTCGGCTGCGAGCTATTTATTATTATTTAAGTTTTATCATGTAGTTGTGGGCGCGTGGTGGCCTCACATTCATTGTATTGTTTTAAAAGTTGGTGTAGCTATGAATTTTTATTTTGGCTCATTGTTGCATCACAGTGTTTGCTGTAAAGTCTGCAATAGTCCCGCTTATTATGGCCACCTTGGGACTGGACGATTTTGGGCGTATTAAGTGAGTGGGCTTATTGAGGTCTTACAAGTCAACTTATGTAGCTCTTCTACTCAGGTCTTCAAAATAGATTACTTGGCAAGAACTGGGATGAACGTAGGAATTGTTTTTGTAAGTTGTTCATTGAAATGTTATTCTGTCTGAAAGTTTGTTCTAGGCAAATGATTTATGCATTTTACATTATTTCAGACCACACTGGTCACTTGAGTGTTCTCTTGTGCTTCAAAGATAAACAATTGTCAAGTAACACCATAATTTTGCTCCGATTCAACAAACCATTAAATTACTTTGCGGTCGAGCGTAGTGATATAGGATAATATCACACATACGCTGTATAATTAACTCCCATTGCAACATAGGCCTACACGCCTTAGAGGGCCCTGGTGATGACTGCAGCCATTGCAATAACAAGGTGTAGTTTATCTTGTTCTGTGAAGACATAATGCGAAACAATAGATTTAACTTTGATGGCTACAAAACGACTTTATAAATGTTTAGTGTAAAACGATGTTATTGTGTCGTCATCACCTTCTGTCGCCGCCAAGTGCAAAGCGGTGTTGGCGTTCTCATCCAGGCCGTTAATTGTAGACTTGTCGTTGTCAAGCAGCTCCTTCAAAGCATGATGCTGACCGTACATAGATGCGACATGCACCGGAGTCGCCTCGTCTTCGTTCTTGAAATCGATACGAGCTCCATGGTCAACTAATATCTGTCGATGGATGTTGCTAACTATCACATGTGATAGGAAAAAGTTGACAGTCAATCATAAACTGCAAATTTTAACAAGAAAAAAAACACATCTTGGCTGAGGAAAGAGAAACAGAGACAAAGGGTTTTTAAAAACATTCACAATCTGTTGACCCATCTCATCTCAGATGACATCTCAGATGGTAACGCAATTTTCAAAGCAAAAATTTGGCTTGCCAGTGATTGGCCTAATATAGCACCATCACCGTGATGGTATCACTCACTGATGTAAGGGACACAGCGGCCAGCATGAAAGTTGCAACTTTTATTTAACCAGAAACATTGAATTTCAGAGTTCAAATAAATGTTCAAATATGGGCCTATATCAACACACAACACAAAGCCGTTGCTTACAGCCCCACTAATGACTGATATTTACTACGATGCTGTGAATGTGCAGAAATGTGTCGACTACGGTCAGCGTATTTGTCATGTGTAGGTCGGTGCAGTAGACGGGGTGTATTTACCTGTAGCTAATACACTACATAGGGCAATTTTTCCTATGAACCAGCAGACTGCAATCATTGTAACCCTTTTAGCACTCAGTCAGAGAGTTGATTCTGGGTTTGAACTTTTTTTGGTATTTACAGAAGAAAAAACAGAAATGGCGTGGTTGAGATTCGAACCCACGTCATAGAAATGACTACTTCTCTAATTCTAACCCCCAAACCACGAAGCCACACTGCCGACGGAGAAACGCTCATTTAATTTATTTTTTATCAAAAGAACGCTAACTGCAATCGGCTGATTTAAATCTTGCCTTCTGATTGGTTAATAAGCCTCATCTGCTCCAGCGATCAGCAGATTACAAATACGCTAACGCTACCCTGGTAAATACACAATTAAGTCCAATACACAACTGTTCAGTATCAACTTCATGACATTTGTTTAAGACGTGATTTCTCCCAAAGCTCGTTGCAAGGCCATTCACTGAACATCGTCTAAAATTGATAAAGTGTCTGAGTGCTGTTAATCAAATTTAAATATTGTTCAAGAATTTTGACATCCTGCACTTTGATTCGATCAGCGTCATTCGATATTCAATTAAGGTTTGTGACATCAGAACTTACATTATTTAGTCGACAATTAATGTAACAACCATAAAGCACAGACAAACCTTTATAATCGGCACGTGGCCTATTTTGGCAGCTATGTGCAGGACACTGTTCGCGTTCTTGTCCGTCTCCGATAGCAAGTTGTGGACAGAGTCGTAAGTAAAAAGTTCCTGAGCAAGGCAAAGATATGTGAATAACTGTGCTGCAATGTGTAAGCCTACTGTTTAGTAATCATTACATAAACACATGCAGCAATATCAATGGAAGCCACAAAATTATTTCTAAACGTGAAAAAAACTACATTAAAACAAAAAATGACAGACTGTTTGTGTTCGACATATCTAAGCATGCTTTTGAGGATCAACAACGGCAAAAGGTAGCTGCCAAGACTCAAAATTGAAAACTACACAAAACTGCAAAGAACAGGTCACATGAAATGTTACAGATAAGTAAAATGCAAAAAATTAAATGAATAAGGACACGCAGAGTAGAAAAAAGGAGCTGTAGGCAACAATTGCTGCAGGTTCATCTTCATGATGCACGTCCCCGCAAACCTCGATAGACCACTGCTAGGGGCTTACCTCAACGGCGTGAATCTTCTTCACTTCAACAGCGAGCATCAAACAGGTCTTGTCGTCCTTGTCGGTGGCAGTCACGTCTGCTCCGTTCTCAATCAGCCACGAGATGGTTTCCAGGTTTCCATTCTTTGACGCCACCAGCAGGGGCGTTAGATTGTCTTTGTCGCGAATCTCTATTTCGGCTTTGCTACGAAGAAATAAACAATGTGTTGCTCAAATAAATACTGAATAAGATGCTGAAAATAAATTTGCATAAGATACTCAAGAAGCTGCTTTTACGGTGGGTTAAAAGCTTTATTAATAATTAAACAAGTTTCTGAACTTGGCTGATTTTATTTGCTTGTATTGTTTTTAAGCCGGCTTCTGCAAGTTTTCTATAGAAGAAACACCTGTCGCGTTCGGTATCATCACAAGCAAGACAAACAGGGAAAGCTTTCTTTCGACAAGCATCCCTTGCAAACACATTAAGTCTGAACACATTACAGCATTGCTGCAAAAACAGTTACATTAAGTTTTCAACCAAACTTGTTATGCATTGCAGTCATTTTCATTTTCTTCTATCAGATCCTTTTGAAAGTATATTCGATCCACTTTTCATCTCTCAATTAAAAAACATTGCACACACTGAGGTACAATAACGCTTCCTTGCTTCGTTCTAGCTTTGAAACCTTTTGTAATATCACCTTGTAAATTTGTTTGTTGAAATTTAACTGGTAGATACTTTCTAATTTAACTTTGGGCTGCTTTATTTATCCAACATGATCATCATTAATTTGAAAGTTCCTTCCTATCGTCGAGGGTTGGAGGCAATGAAGCGCCACGTTTCTCTGTTGTGAGATTTTTCTACTGCAGTTTTGTAATTAAGTCCTGACCAGTCTTCAATATCATTAGTCCAAATTCTTGGTGGTCTGTCCCTCTTTCTTTTTCCGTTCAGTAATCCTTCTAGTAGTTGTCTTTGAATAGAATTATTGCTAATCATGTGGCCAAAATATTTCAACTTTCTTGATTTATTGTAGAATTTCCATGTTGGTCATAATCAACATAATCCAACATACGTCATAACATAACAATTATTCTTGATCTACATGCAGAGAGGCAACCACTCAATCATGTTGTAGAAGTGCCATCCCATACTTACTATTCGAGCAAGAGTTCAACAATGTTGAAATAATTATATTGGGCTGCCAAGAGTAAAGGAGTAGCCAGGCTGTCATTTCTGGAATTCACTTTAGCTCCGTGGTTGACGAGGATTCGGGCAATGTCTATATGACCTGCACAATACCAATTTTGTCAATGCAATGTATTTTCACACAAGAAATCAAAAGTTTATGAAATGAAGCCAAAATTTTACGCTTTAAAACGATTAGTAAGTTTGTTGAAAACGTTTCATGAACTGCTACATTGATAATGCGCTTCAGAGAGTGTGCAAGTAAGAAACGGATTGTGTGAAGCAATAAAGTCACTGCCGGTTTGTTGTATGCGTTACGCTTGACCAGCCAGCTAAAGAACTGGACGAACTTAATCCATCAATTACCTATGATCTCATACCTTGCGACGCAGCAATGTGCAGTGACGTATTGTTGTGAGCTTTCGGAACATTGACAAAGTCCGTGACGTCACACACTTTTTTCATCCACCCGAAAAGCTCCAACACCATATCTCTGTGTCCTTTTTCCACGCTCACATGAAGACAAGTGTTCTTTCCGGAGTCAGGTCGGAGCAGCATCTTTCTAAAGACACCAGCAATCAAGTTATCGTGGTAGGGGGTAATTCCTGAATGAAAGACGGCCCAGAGAAACGAACTGGCTACCCTACTTCAGCTAGAGCCGAAAGCCTTGTATAACGAAAACTTTATCTTCTCCTTTCCCAAAGCTAAGTAACTGTGGGTGGGGCTACCTTAAGCTTTTCTAAGCCAATCTATTCAACAAAATATAGTTATTTTACTATTAATAAAAGCTAATTTTTTTGTCTTGGTGATTCAAAATGTACCGAAGCTACTATAGCACATGGAAAATAAAATGAAAGAAAAATCTCTTAGTTTCACCGGTGACCGAACGAAGCGTCTGTCTCTTACGTATCTCAGTGAACAGCCGAGATTGCGTTTTGGGTTCATTGTCGGTACATTACAAATTGTTGTCAGCTGTGACAATGAAACCTTTAAGAAGTTGTAATGATCAACACAACAAATTAGCAATTGGTTATAACTGGATAGGATTGTGGAAAATCACGGTATCAGACGCCTTAAAGGTTGATGACGATGAAACAGGATGCCAAATACGAGGAAACCACTTTAAACGATATTTCAAATATTAAAAAAGTCCTTGTAACGGCATATTTTCAGTGGGTTAACGAGCTGTGTTATCTGTGTGGATTACAAAACGTTAAATAGCGCTAGTGTGCCAGCAATATTGTAAGATAAATCGACATTATTTATTACTCGAGGTTCTTAAGAAAAATACGCAATCTCAAGAGGAATCTAGTCAAGCCAAGAATCAGGAATAAATCAAGTTCAAAGCAAATGTGATTTGTTGTTTGTTACTGGATATATTTCAGCATTTGATCTTGGCGTAATTAAAATAAAAGTGTTTTTTGTTTGTTCTGTGCTGTATGTTTCTTGCTGTTGTTAAAATGTCGGTGAGGTGTCTTACTTCACAGTGTCTAGTCCTCCTTCTTCCATCCCCCTCTGAAGTATCATCCGCATGATTTCGATGTTTCCTTCCGAGCAGGCAAAGTGTAGTGACGTCATGAGGTCGTGGTCACAGCCGTGCAAGTCCACGCCTTTCTCGATCAGCATTCTGACGATATCAACGTAACCGTGTGTGGCCGCCATATGCAGAGCTGTCATGCCTTGACTGTCAGTGCACTGGAATGAATAAGACGGCACCAATGAAATGTGAACATTTTACGCAAACATTTCATGGTGTTCAAAAGTATCATTCATTTACACTTCAAATTTTAGATTTCAATGTAAATCAGCACATGCATCAGTTGCAAATGTTTTTATTTTTATTTTTACCTCAATTGCAATGCCTCTGCATTCCAATAACTGACTGATAGCTTCCGTGTTGCCTTTTATGCTGGCGGCATGCAAAGGAGTTTGGCCTTCGGCATCTGTGATGTTTACGTGAGCGCCGCTAGAGGCCAGTAGGGATATGACGCTTTGGTTCTGCAAATACACTTAGATTGCTGAAGCCATAAAAACAAGCAAAGATTTCGTTTAGCTTAATTCCGTGCAGATTATTCGAACAAAAGCAACGATTAAAACAGTCTCTATAAGTTTTTCGAATCTACATGATCGGCCATCTTCTTGTCAAATAATCTCGATCAGTAGGTACATTTAGGCAGTTGATGTACGCACATACAAAAAATATTGACGCTGTCAGCGTAAACGCAAACATTCGAAAAACTATACGCCGTATGCGTCAGCGTAACTTGTAAAAAAAGATGGCGGCGTCAGCGCATACACTAGCGTAAACTCATTTTGTTTGCTAGGTACCAAATATTCACACGGGATAAATCACTCCAGACAAACAAGTTTTATTTTGAATTTCCACGAAGAAACACAAGCATCTGAAATTGTTCATCTGACATTTTGCTGTGTTTTGGTTCCAATATGTCTTTGCCCATTAAAAACATTCTTTCAACTGCAGCGCTGGAAGATATTGGTGTGTTGTAGCGAAAAAAATACATTAAAAAGTATGCGTTGACGCTATGCGCTAAAAAACTGCGAAAACTTTACGACGTAGCCTCAAGCGCAAACTATCCAAAAAAATGTGGCCACAAGCGTTAGCGCAAACAAAAAGTCTACGCCGCAAGTATGCGGCGTGTAATTTGCGGCGTTGACGTACATCTCTGCATTTAGGTCTTCTTTATGTTGATGTAGCTGAAAAAACTTCAAAAAGATTTTTCAATTATTTGAGGTTTACCAATAATCAAAAGTGAGAATTAGTAATTAGTAGTTTTAGTAAGTTACCGTATCAAATTGTTGCAATATTTTCTGTATTTGGCATATTTAGCAATACCATGAAGAAAAAAAAGAAATGAAAAAGAATAAAGCAAGGATATGAAGGTTTTGGACATTCAGTGACTTTTATTTTTTTATTTATTTAACATGTAAATTTGCGATTTTTTTGGGCTAGTTGTGCTGATAGTAATCTTCTGTAATTTGAGCTGTAATTTTTTCGTTTCGATCCAGTTGTGCTGATGAATCCTATCGGAAGAAAACCGGTTCCACAACATAAATTAAATTAAAAAAAAAAATTTTTTGAAATACTATTGTGAGTGTTAACCTGGTCAAATGGTTTAAGGTTTGGACTTGAAAAAAACCTATTGATTTATTTTCTTAGGTTTACCAATAGTAACCTACTATACTGTATACTAGTCCTGCATTGGCAGTGCTGCCAAATATTGAGAAAAAAAAACTAGGTTACTATTTTATTGACTTTTGTATTGATACACACCAGGAGTGTTACTTTATACTTCTATAATTTGATTCTTTTTGCATCTGTTTGATTTAATTTCATTTAGAGTTTCTTTGAAGACTACTGGTATCGTCAAAGTTTTCAAACCTTGTGATTAGCAACATCGTTTTGTTGCATGTAGCCTAGTACTTCAAAAAGAGAGAATTACGCTGTACCAAAAACACTCACGTTTTGCTTTCTTTTCCTTATTCTGTTCATGGTACAGCGTAATACATTCTCTCCCGATGATATAACCAAACTATACTAAAATTTTTCATGCCATTTTCCAAAATATTTTAAAATGCAAATACAAGTCAGTGACGTCACGGAACAATTGATTTATTGATTGCGAGAATTTTCATCTGAATAAACCCTTTGAAACCTATTCTTGGCAACTTTGCGTATTTGCAGAGGCTTTGAACCACTGACGCAAGCCTTGTTGTCTAGAGGTAGCCGCTTAAACATGACAATTCCCTGTAAGACCCGATGACACCGCCAACCAATCAGAACATATGTTTAAGTAACTACCGCTCAATTGTGACCCTTCTAGCATTCAGTCAAGGAGTTGATCCTACTTTGAACTTGTTTGGTAATTACAGAAGAAAAAAGAGTTATGGCTTGGGTAGGAATCGAACACACGTCATGGAAATAACTACCACTGCCTTAACCCTCTAGCCCAGTGGTTATCGCCACCTGGATCCGCGGACCCCAAGAGGTGCATGAAAGTTTCCTAGTTTGCAACATGATTGATAAATTACGAAGTTTAAAAAGTGGTTGTGCTTTATTTGTGTATTACCTTGATTCTCAAACTGTACGTCGCAACGCACTTGTGCGTTGTTTGAAGTTTCGCAAGTTTCGCAAGTTTCGCATTGTTTGAAGTTTCGCAAGTTTCGCAAGAACATCGCACAAAGGTTTGGTTTCCTAGCTAAGAAAATCATATAGGCCTACTGTAAGTTAAATCTTTAAGACTTTATTGGTTATGTTCAACTTAATTCGTTTGAGACAGTAGATTGTTGATCAAAGCGTAATTTAGAAACACAAACGTTTGACAGCAGCCTATTAGCACTCACAGTTTTGCCATGATGGTGATTGCTACGAAATATTAATTACAAATGAAAAAGGGAGAAATTCTTTGTAAAGGCCGAAAGTGTTACTTTGCCACAAGGACAAATAAAACTCTGATAGGGCAGCGGCAGCATATAGAAGAGTTAGCGTAGTTCTTTCTATAACGTTATGTTGGCTGTGTTCAACCTAATTCGTTTCCGACAGCAGATTGTTGATCAACGCTTAATTTAGAAACACAAACGTTAGACAGCAGTGTATCACAACTCGAAGTTTTGCTATATGACATATAAAATAAAGGAGAACTTCTTCGCAACGGTCGCAAAAATTCTATTGACATTTGATAAAAATTTATAGAAAAACATTAAATCAGTGTGGATTACTGATTTTTGATCCTGTGTGCCAACATATAGCTCATAACCATGGCGACCTTGCTCATAACATAACTTCGTCAATGTCATTAATCGTTGTACAGTAAGTGCGTCGTGAGTTTAGTAAATTCTTCTAAGTATGTCACTTCGAAACTTATAAAACAATTAATATCATTCGGAGAGACGATGTACCAAAGTTTCAGATAATTTTTTAGGGGTCTGCGAACCGCTTCGAAGGCATCAAAAGGGTCAGCCAAAACAAATGAAAATCATCCAAAAATGAGAACCACTACTCTAGTCTACGCCAATCTGTGGACGACCAAACATTGACTTAATTCACTTTATATCAGAAATTCCTTGCATTTTTTTTTTCTTTTTGCCCCTGCAGTTTCTGATTGGTTGAAACGCTGTTCCTGTAACTTCTGATTAGTCCAATGATTCATTTGTCTTACAAAACTTTTTCAGTTGAAATACCTACCATTATTTAGAGTGGAAGTTCCACTTGTGGAACTGTTGCTGTCTGTAAATTATTCTATCCACTAAGTGCCACTTAGTTGAATATTGTTCTTAAAATGCATTGCTCATACGCACACCCGGAGAGTGGCACAATGCGGCACATGCGTTGTTTGATCTTGTCGTTCCTTCGTTGCTGCAAGTTGGGCGATGATCCAACTGAGCTGTCGAAGGGGTGAAATGTATTTTCAACAAGATTTAGATGTGTTTCAACGAACGAGTAACGGAACGTTCATATAAGAAACTAATAGAAAAATGGTTGAAACGCCTGGTCAGTTTAACAAAAATAATAAAAATAAAAAATGTAGATAATAAACTTAAATTTATTTTCACAAGTTTAGTATCTACATTTTGGCCTCTTTATTATTTTATTAGAACTATAATTGAATTGTTCAATTAGCTTGAAAATGATTCAAACGTCAAGTTTGATTGAAGTAATTGATGAAGACATAATGCAACAATTTGGTTCCTTGTTAACTCATCAACAAGTCATAATACGAATGGCCATCTTGGAGGGAGAAAAATGCTTGTCAGAAATTCCTCATTATATATTTTTTGTGTTTCAGTTTTCAGCTTTTGCTGCTATTAAGTTACAGCATTTCATCAACTTCTCTTATTACTTTTGTCTATTAGCTTTTGCAGTCATTGTACAGTGCGAGCAACAGCGTGAGTCTTGTTGATAAGGTAAGAATGCTATCTCGTTGATGGCTCAATTTGCAAAAGCAACATCCTTGAAACAGAGCTTCCTAATTTAGCTAAATAAAATAATTTTAGAAAGTATAAGGAAAGAAATCAGGGCCTACAAATTGTTCTTGTTTCAGTGAAAGATTCTTTTCTGAATCATTTGAAAACATTATTTTACATCGCAACATTTACATTCAATTAAGATGAAATCGACCGATGAATCTGACACACAGGTTAAACACATTGTGACATACACAATGAAAGCTGCCCCTGTTGCTGTTGCTTTCATGATAAAACAGCAAGGTTTTTCTCACGCAATGTGCCATAGGCAATATGCCTTGTAATCAAACTGGGATCATTAAACATTATAAACAATTTCATTCTTACAAAATAATAAGAACAAAAGTAAATAAATATTTTATGAGGAATTAAGGTTTCAAAAAGCGTTTCATAAACAAAAAGCTTGTCAGGAAAAGAATCGATCTTTGGCAAATCGTTCTGATTGCATGAGATTATTTTGAATACTTGGAAAAGTTTCATTGATTTGCCATCAATTCCTTAAAATTAGTTTCCGTGACTTATTTCTTCTATAATAATGTAACATCCGAGTATCATTCGCAAGAATGCTGCTGCTGGTGAACATATGACCCATTGACCAATGACCATATATATTGAGGAAAAGGATGTTTTTGTTTTCAAGTAAATGCGGTTTTTACTTACACGAAATTACCCTGGAGAAATCCTGGAGGAGTGCTAATTTGTGAAGGATAATACTTGTGATTTTCGCCTGTTAACGCGGTAGTTTTAAATTTTCTGTTTTCACCAATTAATTTTATCATTTTGTTCACCACGTTTCTGTGGCATTTTTGTAACTTACAAAACCGACCGACTCATTCTAGCTGGTTTTCTTCTCTCAGTGACCCACAGTCATGAAGCAAAAGAATTGAAGGTTGAAGAACAATCTAATCCTTGCATACGTTGTGTTTTTATTCTTCAAAATTAATGAAACACTTTGATTAACTTGAGGATAAGCATTAGGGGAAACTTACCGTTTCTATATTCTTATTTTGTTAAGTTATTTTCTAGCTTTTTAGTTTTGTATGTTTTAAATTATTCTTCGATAGATATTGATATGGTGCTGATCGAATAGTTGTTCCACCACAGCAGGGAAATGAAAGTTGTCAACCATCAGTTGTTTATAAAAACTCAGTGATAAGCAAGTGATAAGCAAGTGACGTCATGTGGGTAATTCCACCATTTCATCGTTTGTAGCTCGGTCACATGACTTGTGCTCACGTGACTTTGTCCCAATGCAAACTCACCTGATTGTGGTTCTCCAAGCTGGCCGCCTTCTTTTTGGGCTTGTACCTTGCTGCAAAGTGCAGGGGTGTGGCCCGTCCTTCACCCCGCGAATCCAGGTCTGATAAAATTGCAAGTTAAAATTTATAAAACAAAGTAGTTTCTTGAGAGCAATAACTACAGACAGAGCATCAGTTTCGATCTATGTCATCCTTACATAGTAACATAATGCGAAAGAAAACCATAAACAAAAAGATTAGAATGTTCCATTAAGGAACCAGGACCAAGACCTTCAAGTCATCTAGTCAAGTAGCCACCTTTATGACATAGTTATAGTTAAAGCATGGTGGCTGCCCTGACGCAGACTTGGACAACTAGGTAATTCCAATTGTCGAATTTGATGAATTAGAGCAAAATGTTGGTACAGTAATTCTAATCTAATTTGGTAAAAACTTGTTTACTTCAATTCTAGTTCTAAACTAATCCCCGGTTTTGCTAAAAATTCTAATTTGTCTAACAGTGTTTTTCTGCAAAAGAAAAGAAACTGTGCTCTTATCAATCTTATGTAAGAAAAAAGCCACAAAATGATCAAAGTGTCATTTTATCGCTAAAGTAATGAAGTCATTAAAACCTCAATTAACTCATCAATTTACTTACATCACAATGTCTATTATGACGTAAGTGGTTTTGGCGCCATCATGGTGGAATGACACTTTGATGCAGAGTTGCCATATTGGCGTCTTTATCCAAATAAAAAAAGATATGGGACAACTGCGTCAAACTGCTTCTAATCTAGCTTAAATTCTACTCTAATTTGTGAAAAATTAGGTAGCTCTAATTCTAATTCTAGTCTAATTAGTAAAAACTTGAATAGCTCTAATTCTAATTCTAACCTAAATTTTAAAAAAAACTAAAAAAAAATTCTGGTTGTCCAAGTCCAGCCTGACGACAATAAATAAGACAGTAATTAATTAACAAGTGGATTAGCTCCACCATGACGCCAACAAATGTAAACCAATGGATTCCAACCACCTGGTGCACTTGAACTAATGTAACCATACTGCGAGTACCAGAGCAGCAGAATGAATTGAATAGTGAGAATGCAAGAATTTAACATTTTCTTCACCACCCAGTAACGACCAGTATCGACCCAGTTGGGTCAAGCTCAGCATAGCATCTTTTTACATATAAACTAGGTGGGCAATTGCCCACTTAGTCCCTTTGCTTGCCCCCCTAGCCCTTTCTTTGCCCCCCTAGTTTGAAAATAGGTGGGCAATTTTTAGGACTTAATTTTTGTTTAAATTAGATCCAAGTTAAAAAATGAACAGCTAAATCAGTGGTTCTCAACCTTTTTTTGGCTGTTACCATAATCTCCACCCTGAAGTGAGCCGATTACCCCCAAGATGATTTTTCAAAAACAAAAGTGTTTATTGCTATGTATTTCAAAGGGCTAACTATGACAATCAAAATGCAATACAATGCTGAATACAAGATGACAATGTGTGGTAAACATTCAATGCGAAGGTTGGACCTGGACTTCAGCCGCCAGATTTGTGATCCTGGGCTTTGTGGTACTGAGGGCGATTCTTGCGTCGCTTTCGACATCCAGACAATTGCGCTTCTTTGTCTTCATTCCTAAGACAGTTGAAAACCTTTGTTCACAGCGATACGTTGTTGAAAAAAAGGTCAGGATATTTGATGCAGTGTAGCTAATGTTGGTGCATCCTGGAGTCTACCCAACCAAAAGGGTCCCAACAGGGGTTCCAATCCAAGCCTTTTCCCTTGAAATCAAGTTGTTTCAACGCTTCGTTCATTCGGAGAGTAATAAATTCTTCTTTGGCCGGAAAGTCGTCACCATCCACCTGGCTGTCATCACATGTGAAGGGCTCAGTGCAACATTGGAGACTAGCCGTGTCCAAATTCAGAAAGTAGTTGGCCAATGTCCATCTTCTTGGCTTGCTGGCCTAAGTGGTCAGCAATGCCCTCCTTCAACACCGCTGTCAACTCAAGTCCATTGCCTTCGAAGTACATGTCAAGCGTCTGAAACTGCACTACTGTGCCTCTTCCAACTCGCTTGTTCCACTATTTAACCTTCACGATAAATGCAGCTACGGTTACTTTGGTGTCGATCACAGTTGCATTCTTGCCTTGAATTAAAAGTCTTTGTCTTTGTTCAATTCACCAAAGATATCAGCCAGGTAGCACAGCTGCAGGAAATCCACTGTTGGTTAGGGAAATATTCAGCCAAGTCGGACTTCTTTTCTATCAGAAAAACATGGACAGCCTGAGGAAGTTCGACCAGGCGGGGTTATCACTTTGCAACGAGACAGTCATTGTACTTCTGTGTGGTACAGTAATGCTTCGTATCTTTCTCCCATCTTCTTGCACAGTTCCTTGAAAAGACGGTGTTCAATTCATTCGCTTTTATAAAGTTCACAACCTTCACTTGCTTCATTGTTTCCAAACGGGTCTCGTTACCCCCCAAAAGGCAACTTACCCCCGGGGGTAATTTACCGCCAGGTTGGGAAACACTAAGCTGAATTCAAAGCTTTAGCATACATTAGCATACATACATCCATTCAAGCAGATTGTCAATTTGTGTTGTGAGTACCTCAAATTTTGTGTGAGATTCTAAATGGGTCTCAAAATTACCGAAGTTTGTTTCCTGATTTTCATCAAAATAAAATACTAACTCTTTAGAATCATCTATAACACTGGTCTACACGATTTTTGCTGTATCAACTTTTAGAACTGATTTAGAGTAATTTTGGGGTACTGAATCCGAATCTGACCTCAGATTTATCCTATCACGTCAGGTTTGTGAGATATGATAACAACAAATTGTCACTTTTGTCAAAAGTGGAAAATTTGACATTGCGTTTATCACACATACACATAGGGCTATATCCCGAAATCCAGGTCATGTTTTGCATAAATAGTTGAAACACACCCACAAACTATAATTTTGATACCAATTTGTTTTCTAAGCAACATTATTAACAAGGCAGTAGCCTAATAACAAGCTAAAAAGGAGGCTAAAAGTAGGCTATAACTGACCGCCCGCCCCCCTCCTCCGTCAATGTTTTGCATGAAACCTCAAAGATTTAAGCACGCCTATGGCAATGCTTGTCCAGTAACCTTATTTAGGCTGTTTTGACCTGTCTAACACTAAGTAACTAACCTTTCGCAGTAGCACTGCATATGCTGGTGGTAAACACAACTCCAAATCTTCCACTTGTGGCAAAATAAAGCATTTTGTTACATCATATCTCAAAAATCTGATGTGATAGCGAAAATCTGAGTTCAGATTCGGATTCAGCACCCCAAAATTACCTTAAACCAGTTTTCAAAGTCTGAACAGCAGAAAAAAAATCTTTTTTTGTAGACCAGTGTAATTCTGCAAAGATTCAACTCATTATAATATCTTAGCAGTTGTGCTTCATATAGGCTATTATCATAGTTGTTTCTTTTTACTTTAGTACAAGAGACGTCTGCAACTAAATGTTGCTAGATTAAATTTTATTACATTATTATTTACAAAATATTGTGGGCGGGGATGAATATAGGAATCAATGATGGGTCTCAAAAGTAGGCTATAGTCTAGTTATAATATGCCTTTTCACCCACAATTTGCCTGAGAAATCTACATTTTCAAGCTTAGGTTACATGTTTTACGCTCGTGAAAAAATGCCCTTTTTTCCATCATTTACGCGCGAAAAGTGCTCTTTTTAACATAACTCTCTCGCTAAAAGTGCCCTTTTTTGATAATTTGCCCATCTAGTCCCAATTTGTGAAAAGATGCTATGAAGCTCAGTTAAATGAAAATAAAATTGGGCCACTTAGAATGCCCAGGTGTGTTTGGCTTCCTGAGCGGTCTGCGAATAAGGCGCGGAGAAACAAATACTGCCAATGTCATTCCTGACTGAGTGAGCAATTTAAAAGGCATCAAACGAGCTGCATCGTGTAGCAGCACAAGACATCGCAACCCTGACCTGGTTTACCACTTTCTGCATTGAACCTTCATAAACTCGTCCCGAAAGTAACAAGAAAAAACTTAAATTGCTTGAGCATGGTGATGACAGGTCATCCTTGGTGATGATGACACATGTAGGCTGTAGCAAGCAAGAAAATATTCAGATGCAACATTGTAGATTTATCACAGTCACATGAACTGAAGGTGTGAAATGCAAAAGGCGTCAATTGAATGTTTGAAAGTACAAGAATAGATTGTAGATGATAAATAATTCTACAACCTCATGACGACCACCAACGCAATGGAAAGAGCAACGTGATGGGCGTCACTTTTACTTCGGACATAACCAATAGTTGGCCATGCTTACAATGATGAATGAAGATGAAGACTTCCATGCACATATGCACAATGAAATTGTAGTGTGTTTCAAGCGGATATCATCAAATTTAAAATCATGCAATACAATGTGCACCATCACACACAGGCTACTGTGACGTACTTGCTCCGCAATCGATGAACAGTTTGCATACGTCATAATGATTATGTCGCGCTGCGAGATGCAAGGGAGTGACTCCTTCTTCGTCGGTGGACATGTTAAGGATGCGCCTCCTTTGGTGATCCGGGACGTTCTTCAGCATACCAGCGAGAGACGAAGACTCGCCATCTCTTGCCAGCTGGAAGAAAGAAGATTAAGAAAATTTGAAAACTATTCAAAGTGTAAATAAAACGGCACCGGTAAAAATTGAAAGCACCAAAACTCTTAGTAGGGCGGAATCTTCATTGTATCTTCCTAGTCAGGGCCATGTTGACCTCCCTCGTACCCCCAGGTGTGGGGGGCACGGCTTTCTAAAGGCCCAAATATTTCTAATTTTTCCAGCGTGTTATCTATTTAATAAAATACTGCTGCACAAGCTCTTCAATAGATTACATCAAACAATGGCGCATTAATCTGTCCACCCCTTGCATTCCATGCCGAGGGCCCACAACATCCACCCCTTGCATTCCAAGCCGAGGGCCCACAACGTCTATGGACTAACCTAACATGAGTCTGCCAACGCTTTTGGACACGATTAAACACGTCAAAAATACTGCTACACAATATCGATGTTTAACAGCTTAATCACGTGGTGTGGTTTGGTAGTGCCGGCCATCATTTGATATCATTATTTCAACTGTAAGAAGCTTGGCAAGGAATGCAAATCGAAATATGCATGCAGTGTTGCCAAGTGTTATTTTAGTTTAGTAAAATTCTTCAAAAGAATTTTCAGGCAGAAAAAGATTTGCTATAATTTTATTCGGGTTGTAAAGTAAACTTAATTTCTCATAAACTATCTGTTCAAATTGCTTTTGTTTTAACTGTTCAGTAAGAATGAAATTGTTGATAATGCTTAATGGAAAAATTCAATTTTAAAATTCGCTGTTCATTGAATTTGATTAAGGCATACTGCCTTGCAATCACTGAAAATATGCCACTTTTTCACCTTTGCCACTTTATACCTGGTGTAACGTAACTTTGAATATTCCAGAATTAATAGATTTTTTCACGTCGACAGATTCCATGAAATCCTCCCACTGATTTTTCTTTCGATACTTCGGTGCTGACGTCACACCGTTACTTCCGACCGGAGTTTTCAAAGGATGCAAAAGTTTTGTTGAATTTTTTCTTTCCAGTTTGGATGGAACCAGCAAGATTTCTTCATTTTGATTTTTGATATTCATCGTCGCTGAATTTCGAAGACGCGGGCAACTTTCTGCTGTTATATATCCCATTGATACGTCACAGAATAAATGTCATCTTTTATGACGTCATCACTAGTTTAATCCTTCCGTGTCTTATTCGTTATTAATAAGAAATGTTTTGTGACCCCTACAACTTTTGCCTGGAACATACAAACAATAGTTCAATACCTTTCGTTCTAATAACTTAATATTTTCACTGAATGCGACACGACCAGTAGTAGTCGCCCTTGCACAAATCAGTGAAAAACGCTGTTCGAAACAAACTTTTTTGGATCAAACAAAATTTGCTGAAGAAATTGTAATTCAAACAAAGTCAACACAAATAATTTTGAGTCGAAACGAAATGAATTATTTTGAATTACAGAATATAAAAAATGAGGCCTGCAAACGTGTGAAAAGCTCAATCAGTTGAGCCAGGGATTCACAAAACTACGAGATGCAACAAGTGCAGGTAAAAATGCTGCCAGATATTTTTAGAATTTTTAGAAAAATTTATTTAAAGTAATGATCGCCCAAGGCTTGTTCATTTAAACCTAACCTGAAATTTAAAGTTGTACCAAATTGAGTTGGATCAATCTGTAGTTGTGTTACTTTGCAAAAAGAGTGTGAAATTATGTAAGTTACAAAACAATACTTAAATAAAACTTAAAGGCTTAAAAATGTATTACTAAACCATAGAGAAATAAAACAGAGTAACCTTAGCGGGCTTAACATACTTTATTACACACAAAAAATATAACATAATTAAAATAAACTCAAACGTTTTCGACACGTACGTGTGTCCTCATCAGGATTTAAATTTGAAATATACTGTACATAAATGAAAAATCGTAAGATAAATTTGACTTTCCACTGTAACTTCAAATTTAAGTTAAATTTATCTTACGATTTTTCAGTTTATGTATATTGCAGATTTAATTCCTGATGAGGACACACGTACGTGTCGAAAACGTTTGAGTTTATGTTAATTAGGCTATGTTACATTTTTTGTGTGTAATGAAGTATGTTAAACCCGCTAAGGTTACTCTGTTTTATTTCTCTATGGTTCAACAAAGCAAACTCTGACTCTCTACCACAGCTTCATACCAGAGACATTTCTCAGTGGTATTAGCATTTAGCAACTGTTTCTTCATGTGTTTGCGTGGGCTTATCTTCTTCCGATTGTTTGGTTGTTGATGCTGTCCCTGGAAATATCTCTTCAAGATATTGTATTACAAGATTTTATATTTTGCTTTAGCAGTTACTTTTTCAAATTCTGAACTAATCCAAATAAGTTTTAGGCTACAGCTCACTAAAGCAAACTTTGACACGGTCATGGGTTGGTGGTACTAGGGTATGTCTTCTCAACTTTTCCTGTCGGTCGGTCACTATTGCCTGAATATTTACGATATTATACCTTTTTTAGATTTGCAATGAACTCTCTCCATTATTCTGATTTCGTAAATGTACAACTGATTCTGTGGCTTCAATAAACCCGATGCAGTTTTAATGCAAAATTTGAAATTAATAATGGATGCTCATGACGAGGAACGTTGGGAATAGAAAAAAGGAAAACCATTAAACTGTCATTTTCAATCAAGGGTCGTCGTGCAGAAATAAAACCTGGTAAAGTAAACGGATCTTTCGGTCCCACACTCTCAACAATCAACTTCAACGTGCCGCATGAGGGTTGTAATGAACATGGTTCTGGTAATCAATTGGTCAATTTCCACTTATTTTTTCGGAACGCAACTTCAAAACTTATAAATAATCAGCATCACCTTGAAACGCAGCATTAAATGTTTTCAATAACAACTTAGTCACGATGGGAGCTAATTTCCACAACAGCTCATCGCTTATTGCAGCTTCACCAGTTGACAAGGTTGCCCATAGCTACGAAGCATGGCAATGTCTCCGAGCTGCAGTAGAATATGTTGATTAGATGTCGCTTAATGTCGTATCGATCAGAGAATTTCACTGGCGCAAGGTTTCCTTGTGACGTTTGCATCTGTTTGCTTGTTGTCTCGTCCATGTCCCCAAAATAACGACATCAGGTGTCAATCAAAGTGACGACTTCCCACCTCCTTCTTCACTTCGATTCGTATTCATTATGTGACGTATAAACAGAACATGACGTCATTTGCCATCTAAAGGAGGTGAAGTTAACAACAAGCATTGTGACGTCGACGTTCGAAGGCTATGACGTAACTGCTTTGTATCTTGTCATAAAGCAGCAATAAAGTTACAAAACAACGTAAAATTTAAAAACAAACTTTGCATAAACACAAAAACAAATTCTACATAAACAAGGCATTTGCAGTGAGAAACGTTACAACATTGAAGAGATGACTGCATTAGTTGAAAAAGTAGCATCATCAATTCAGAAGTTGTTTCGATGCCAAAACATGATTGTTGTTGCGTGGGGACAAACATGCTCGTTGGAAGCAGTGACGCAGCATGGGTGTTGGAAGCAGTGACGCGGCATCGTTGGAAGCTCGTTGGAAGCAGTGACGCGGCATCACCCGTGATTGCAGGAAATGCGCCCCTTTCCCAGTTTAAATCACCACTCCTTCAAACGTACATTAGCTGGGACGAAAGGTTTTTTCAATGTGAACGTAAAATACCAATTGCCAAGGAAATTACTGCAGACACAAAATGATACTGATGAACGTCTTCAACAGGAGGTCTTGCTGTAGGTATATGTAGGCTACTGCAGTTCATAGTCTGCACCTGTAAATTGTTTTAAACTCACTTCCAGTATATAAGTTTATTTTTATAAACAATTAAAAGGTTTATTCATTGAGCTTTTGCAGACGCAAAACCAGAAGTTATATCTTGAAGAGATATTTCCAAGGACAGCATCAACAACCAAACAATCAGAAGAAGATGAGCCCATGCAAACACATGAAGAAACAGTTGCTAAATGCCAATACCCAATCTCATCAACTGGAAAAACACTGCTTTTCACAGGCGTGGATTTAAGGGGGCCAGGGGATCCGGCCCTCCGAAATTTTGTAAAGAATTGTTGAAATTGTATGTTTTCGCATCAAATGGTTTGGTATGCTTCTAAACAGCTGATGTTAGTCCCACGGTAGACTAAACTTATCCAGGGAGGAGGGTTGTTATTATTATGGTTGAAACTATCCATCGATTAGACTCCGGTTATTTTCTTTCATACAACTTCAAATACATTTCAATAGCAACATTTGTTCGAGCTGACTCTGCTGAAACCAACGCTGAACCAAATGACGTCAGTTGAAACAATCTGAAACCTTGAATGGCTGTTTTATAGTTTTTAGTCTTTCAATCAATTGCCGTATATGCATGCAAACATACAAATATCTAAATGGTCATGGACACTGCATACAGGGTTTTAAACCAGATTTCAAGTTTACTTTGCATGCTTAGCAACTTTTATTCAAGAAAAATTTATTTTTTAAACATTCACAATTGACGAAAATGGCTGTTTTATTTGATTTTCAAATATTCTGCTCCCTCGAAAAAAACTCCTAGATCCGCGCCTGGCTTTACAATATACTCACTTTTCCTGCATACCTTGGCGTAACACTGGATAGGTCCCTATAGCATAAAAAACACACCTATTAAAACTTGCGAAACAATTAGCTGCTTGCAGCGACCTTTTGTAACAGCTCGAAACTCAAACTGGGGAGCAGACTGGAATGCCCCCACCCAACTGGAAAGCTTTTGCCAAGGAAAGCCCGGGTGCAGCTGAATCGCCTGCAAACTGGCGTCAAGTTGTTTTGCTTCAATAGGCTATACACAAATGGAGGATGGCACCATCCGCGATCTGTGAGTGCAGCAAGGGGGAAAAATACACAGACCACACCATCTCCAACTGTGCTATCTAGGCTATCATGCGCCAAATAATATGCGAATTTACAAATACCATATAATTTCCTCAATGACTACAAACAGTTCAGTCATTTGCAAATTAGCAGTTCAAAATACTGTGCTATATTTGCTTTCCATAATATATAAACTCAGCAGAAATTCAATTTGCATTATGATCTGTTTATGAATAGCTGACATAGCTCATTAGAACTAGTTGACGTCATTGTCAGGTGAACATTTCTACAAATTATGTTTAAACGTTTTTTTTTTCAATATACGTCGTAGATCTTACATTTTGAGGCTCCAAAGTCTTGAGATCCAAGGCTTCAGCTTTTCAGGTCTAGTGGTAAATCCGGCACTGAGCATGGTCCAGATCAAGCCACACCAAAGCAATTGACTCCGAACTGAACAATGCATGTAAAATTATAACTGGCACACTAGGTCCAATACCAATCACATACCTCTATAACAATGGTTCCCAACCTGGGGTTCGCGGACCCCTTGGGGGTCCATGAGAAAGCATTTGGGGGTCCGTGATTACCTTGATGAATTTTGAAAAAAAACAAAATTTGTTCTATAAATACATGGATGGAGCACCAGCTATGCTCGGGAACAAATCCAGATTTGCCGTTTTAGTAAACAACGAAGCTCCTCGCGTGGTTGTTACTCATTGCTTCTTGCACAGGTACGCCTTAGCAGCAAAAACTTTACCAGCGAGTCTCAAAGAAATTCTGACGAATTGCGTGAAAGTCGTTAATTTCATCAAAAGCCGAGCTGTAAACCACCGTACTTTTAAAGCGCTCTGTCAAGAAGTAGGGTCAGATTACGAAGTACTGTTGTATCATTCTGAGGTAGGCTACGTTGGTTATCTAGAGCAGGCCCGGATTTAGGGGGGGGGCAGAGGGGGCAGGTGCCCCGGGCCCCCCGACTTCTGAAGGGTCCCCCTACGTGGAAAAAATGTGATTTTGTGTTAATTTTTTTTCTTTCAGCCTTCGACGTTTCTGCAAAATGCTGTGCAGTGCTGGATTAATGCTACTGTAAACGTAAAGGTGGTTCTTCGCGCCGTAGGCGCAAAATTTTTTTTTGCACGGGGGGCCCCCCGATCTAAAAGTGCCCCGGGCACCTCATCAGCTAAATCCGGCCCTGATCTAGAGAAGTTTTAAAACGACTGCAGCAGCTAAAAAATGAGGTATCAACTCTTTGAAAGCAAAAGGAAGCCCCTCTCAAAATTGTTCGAGAGTAAAATTTTTCTATACGGCATGGCCTATAGGTAAACGGGGGCGCCAGCAGGCGGCAGGGCAGAGGACATGTGAAGAGAGGGGCGTTCTTCCCGGCTATCAGCACAAGGCTGAGCACTCGCTAGTACAGCGAGCAGCTGCGATTCGCTAACCATAACGGTGTAGCTTCCACGCAAGCCATTCAGACTTTCCAATCAACGATATGTTTCTCGGCAGCCGATTTGTAGCAAGAATTGACAGCGATAGACACCGTGTTTCGCCCATGCGGCTGGTTGCATGCTTGCGTGGAAGCTACACCGTTATGGTTAGCGAATCGCAGCTGCTCGCTGTACTAGCGAGTGCTCAGCCTTGTGTTGATAGCCGGGAAGAACGCCCCTCTCTTCACAAGTCAATAGTATGTTAATTGAGTTTGAGGCAAAATTTAGGTAGGGGTCCGCAGAATTAATAATTTGTCTAAAGGGGTCCGTGACAACAAAAAGGTTGGGAACCACTGCTCTATAACTTAGCAACTACAGGAAGAAAAGAGAAGTCACTACAAAAAGAAGGATTAAAACAAGTATGTGACCTACGCCATCCTCTCTGCTGTACGCCATCCTCTCCATGAATACAAACCTATTCAGGTGAGGCAAGTCACACAAGAGCTTTAACAAAGTTGCCCATTAGAATACAAGCGTGGCAACTGCACGATTGGAACAATGGATCTTTGAGTCTGGTGGAACACAAACGAGTCTCTACCAAGCTCTAACCCTTGAGAGAAGAGAGGGGTCTTGTTAATATACTCCTCTGCGAATTCGGGTGATATAAAAACAGCATTTTCCAATGAAAGATGACTCTCCACCCCCAACTTATGATTGTAGCTTAGACAATCAAACGATAAAGCACTTCGTCACTAAATGCTCCCTTAGCTCTTACTGTGACAATAATGATCTAAAAACATTACAGACAATGCTCATCTGGCTTTGACACTGGCGTGACAAGCTATGAATGAAAAGCTGCTTATGACGTAGCAGATTTTTCAACTTGAAGGAAGATCGATCTAAGTTTCCTTTTTAACAATTAAAAGTGTGAGAGATGGTTTTATTGTATTATTTCTCAACTTATTAGATAAGAATTCAAAGATGAATGATCGATATACAAACCGACGATAGAAAGATGTGTGCGCCTGAGAGGGCGGCACTTACAGTTATCTGGTCAAAGGTAGTCGAAACATTAATTAAGTTTACAAACTCTAAGTTCAAAAATGGAAACTTTTGAATCAAAACTGATGTTACAGTTTGGCGCACCAACTAATCACACAATCTTTTGGCACGGCGACAACATAAAGGCGACTGGCCGCACGAGCGGCCGCCACTTTAAAGCAATGTTTCAACTTTGACCATACGCAAAACATAACCATGACGTCATGCTGTAGTTAGCAAAGACGTCTCGGCTTAGCAACAATTTACTTGGGTAAGTTGAAGTTTGCATTTGCAGCTTTTTCTTTTCTTACCGCTTCGCTTATGACGTGCCAAAATGTTAAGCTAACTTAAATTTTAAACCAAACCTTCTACTCCAAACCAAGTTTTATTTGATAAATTTGGTTACATACCAAGGGTGGGTCTTGATAAAAAAAAACATTATTGTTCCTAAGAATGCCTATAAAAAGTGACCAGAACAATATTATATTTGTCAAAATTGTCTGGGTGGCAAACCTCCATAGTCCACACACCTTTAATTTTTTTCAATTTTCCCAACTGTTTTGTACATCCGCTGCTGCATTTTTCGGCATAACCTATTAGGCCGTACTATTTTTTCTATAAAATTTTTTACTCTTTCCTAAAATGATGGATGTAAATTTTTCCCCCACACTGAAAGATTTTATGACCCTAAATGCTTTTTTGTCTTATTTTTAAGCGCCATCACTAAACAGAGGAGCCCACTAATGGATTTTGGGAGGAAGGCCGAGATGGTGCTCACACGGCCTTGGCTCTGTCCTGACAGCAAAATGCTCTGCACAGGATACAGCCGAGTTTAAGGAAAGTGTTCCGGACAATTTTTAAATCAAACGTCACATAAAACCGTTCAGGTCTGCTGAATCTTGGCGTCTGACGTAATGGACTATTGCTAGAAATTAGCAAAGATTTCACCTGTTGAAACATTACACCATTGTTAAATCTTGAATTACGAGATATGGTGTAAGCCAAAGCCAACAGGCGCCAGAATAGCTTCATAATGCTTTTTATTATTACGTCACAGAAACTGCTTACGTGCGTTTGAAATATTGCAATCTATTCTCGTCATTTTGAATTGTTGCTTGAAGGGTTGGTCGCATATTTAACTGTATTGGTTAGTGCTTACCAGCTGGACGAAATTTCCGTTTTTATCTCAGTAATTTGTATTGTAGTGACAATTTTTTAGTGGCGTACGGTGTTGCGTCGCAATTTCGACAGCCTTGGGGCTATTTTTACAGAAATACAATTTTTGAATAGACGTTTTCAGAAGAGTGTTTCTTTTCGGTCCGTGCATACAGACGAATGGATCCGGGAATCTTATGTTACAATTTTCCCACGAAGAGATTATGGTTTACCGTGGTGACCAGAAAGAGCAAGAGCTTGTGTGATGCTCTGGGCAACGGCCGTCTCACAGACGACGAAGAAGGAGATGGTATTTCGTATTTGGAACATTAGCAAAATTCATAAAGGCTTTGGTGTTGAAATGTACAAAACTGTATGGTGTAATCTCGCAACAGACTACAGTCTTCAAACTTCGACTGAAGTTAAAACGATTCAAGAGGCCTTTATGACTATTTGACTTCCATTGTTTTCGGCTTTAAAGGCAGATATGCAGTAACCTCATGAAATACTTTGGTACCGTTTCCAACCTTATGTGCTTGGGTTTTGCTTTGTACTAATTAATGACAATTATCATGTTCGCCGCCGGTATTCCTAGCATGATTGTAAATGAGAGACATTTCAGTGTAGATCGCCTACCGCCTGCGGGCGTATAGTGGGTTGCTGGTGAGCGCTTCGCAGTTGAACAATCGAATGAAAATTGTGAAAGGAATATAAGTTAATTACCTTTATAGATGCAGATGATTGGCGATGATTTACTTTCGTCCAAATTGCTTCAGCAATTGTGATAAGTTTGTTGTGAAAATAGTCTGGGCAGCAGCGTTGGAATAAGAAACATGCAAAAGTGCTTTGTAGTTTCACAGACGCATCAAATAAAGAATTGTCATGAGGCAAGTGACGTAACAAAGAATAAGTTCCAGTTACGGCGTAAAGCTGTAACATCGCAAAACAGACATAGAGTGTTTTCAATTTTATTGCCTGACGAAATCTGAAGCTACGAGTTGGAACCTCCCACCTAGCAGTAGACAATCTCCACTTCGAAAGGTCGTCTGTAATGAGGTGGAGGATTTAGACAAAACGTTTGCTTTTTAACCTCCTCAAAGAATGAAGACCTATGTGAAAACACTAAAATCTTGCTTTTAACTTTTAAAAATAACTTCTAATGTATAAAAATAACTTTCAACGCTTAAAAATGTCAGGCTAACCTGCAAATTTATTGTGTATACTGTATGTGAAGCGAGGCTTGTTGTGTTCTTTTAAACCTAAAAATATTCGTTAGTTTTGGGAATGGGTAAGAATGTAGGGCAGGCTATCTCTAGCGAAACGTAGGCTACTTTTCTCCACTGTAAGCTATAATCTGTCTGCTTTGACGTTTTCTGCTTAATCTGAATTTACATAGCTGTTACTTTTTATTGAGAAAGAAATTGCCAATTTACGAATTTAAAAGCTTAAAGATCTCTATAATGCTTGGAAATATTGCAAAACCTCATTTGACAAAGTAGGCTTAGCCAACATTTTTCAACACAGTTTTGTTTATTTCTTTTTACTCTAGCTTTTATTTAGGAACAAACAGCCTATGCTGTTTCGGTAACCTATATTTCTTGGACAATTCAGATGACATAGGCCTACTTACATCTTACAATCAGTGTTGTCATTAAAAAAAAATGAAGCATTTTAAACTAAATTCAACAAAAACTTGTTATTCTACAAACTTAATTATAGTTCTATAGTTTACTTAATTTGAGAACACCCTTCATAACTACAAAGTAAATATTTCTTTTGTTTGTTTTGTTTGTTTTATTTGTTTTATTATTTTTATCCTGCATTGCGGGAAAGCGGACTTGAGCGCTATGCATCGGTGTACGCTTTCCGACGTACACCTGACCCACGCTGCAGCCGACTGCAATGTCTGTTTCCGGTTGTTTACTCTATTTATGACTTAAATTTGGTACTACCCATTACTCGAAATCGATCACTGGGTAGAGGCAATTATCATAAAGTTTCTTGCCCAGAGAAACAAGAGCAAGTGCGGGTGGCTGGAGTCGAACACGCAGGCTCTCGACTACGAGCCCAATGCGCTAACCACTCGGCCACTCCTCTCCTTTTAAAGGGAGAATTAATTGATTATGACGTGATAATGTTGTTTCATGTAGCAACACTGGAACATTTGTAATTAAAGGTGTTCATTATATGTTAACAATGCTACAAGGGCATAGGCTACTTTAAGTCTGGGAACTCTTGACGTATTTGTAACATCATAAGGTACAAAAGGTTTGAGTGTTTTATCAAACTTGCCCCATTGTGAGATGTTTAGATATCCACACTCGAGGTTTCACTGCTGGGGCGTTTGGGGTGTACGGCGCGATGAAAAACCTACTTTGGGGGTCAAAAAACATCATAAGGTACAAGAACAAAACTTTTTCCAGATTTTATGCCTTCACTTGTAGACTTTGAAACAAGTTGATTTAGGTGCCCCAGGAGGGGCATTTTCAAGTAAGGGGCACTCAGAGTTTATAATCAGAGGGGGCATGTTCTACTGAAGAAACTTTTCTTTTGACCCCAATTTGGAGCTCAACCTCATTTTTGGAGTATAGCCCCCAAAGTCACAAAGTTAACACCCTAAGGTACATGGATGAAGCCATGTGTTAGTGATAGTATTTCACTTACCAACTTCAGAACATGAGCATTTGGTTGCCGCAGATGAGGCATTTCCGAATAAGAGGTAAGCTACCAAGTTTGGGAAAATTACCTAACATGACATCTTAAGGTAGGATACAAAGATAAAACATGTGTCTTCACATGAGGCATGTTCCAACACTCCCCAGGCAGTGTTCCCTCTAAGAAAATTTTACGTTGAGCAAATATTTGATTTAGTGAGCATGAGCATTTTAATGCTGAGTTAAAATGAATTACCAACAGAAAATGTAATTACTGTAAATAGTAAAACCAGTCTTCAGAGTCGAAACTGGAAAATAGGCTATCTTTTGCAAGCTAAGTAATAAAGTTAGTTGCATCCACGAGTGCGGAGCGTTTGTGAAGCAAAGACAAAGGATTGTGATGTAACAAAAGGGTACTGTATGCTCATGTGCATCAGCACACGGTATAAATGCGATAAGCGCAGAAGCGTTCTGTCCAAAAATAATGTTGAAGATCATTTTACTTTTAAATTTGAAAATTGCAAGTGCGCAAGAATGAGATTTTACTGCGCAAATAGTCTGGTGGTACTGCGCATTTGCTCAGTTGCGCACCTTAGAGGGAACACTGCCCCCAGGCGTGTCTTCCCTTATTTCACTTAATTTCCTGTAAATGACATTTCTGCCACAACGTTTTGTTAATTTATAAGGTCTAGTTAATTAATACAGGCTACTACAAATATTCTGTCAACAAAGTATGTAGGCTGCAACATTTACGTCGTATAACACTGTAGGTAGTTTAAAATACAGCATTATAAATAGGGATGTTGTACGTAGGCTGCCGTACATTTATTGTTTCTCTCAGACTGAACACTGAGCAGAAACAAATTACACTATGTGGTCTCACTTAAAGAACTGATAAGACTTAGCCTGCTCGAATAACATTTGATTTCTTACTAAACAACAAAACTGGCAGAGTGTGCGATACAGCTTCACTGATGTCATGAATTTGTAATAAGCCAATTCTTTTCAGGCATAAATCCAGGAAGCGGAGGTCACTAGCTGCTGATGTTGTTCTGTAGATCTTCAACCATGCGGAAACGGATTAGGCTACAGAGCTCGGTTTGCTGGCTCTTGATGAAGAAAAGAAAAATTCGAACGCCTAAGGATTTGCAAAACATCCCTACAAGAGATTCATTGTGAATGCCTGAATGGTGTCTCTTGCCTTGGGTATTCTAATTACACCTACGTGGGTTGGATGGGATGCAAGAGTATTCGAAGATAACTTCTCAAGACAGATCTCGTACCTTAGGCAGATCAACCAGTCTCCCATCAGTCTGGAAGTGGTTGCTGAAATAATGAGAAGATCTTTGCAGATAGCAGATGAATGCCAGCAAGAGTAGGCTACATGTGTGTCATATAACGATCTGGCCATTGGAAAACACGCCCTCATCATTCAAGAGAAAGAAAATCCGAAATATGACCGTTTGATCATATCACTGGGTGGTTTCTATATTTGCATGGCGTTTCAATGTTTCAATCAATTTCTGAGTGGCACTCATTATAATAGATGCAAGCAAATACACGTTCTTTTACCAGCAGTATTAGAAACCTTACATTTTGATCAATTCTTGTCACAATGACATGCCCCTTGAAATCTGTACGAAGAGCTACGTCGTTTATTTATTCGTCCATAGGCTACCAGTAAAGGATTGGCTTTTTGGATGACGACGTTAAACACCTTTGGATTATGATGTTACAAATACATCACGGGCTCCCGGACTATTTTGGGCTTGTTGGAATTGTTATATTATGGTCCATATTTCGGTCTATTAGAGTATCGTTTTTTGCCAAAAAAGTGTCTTACTTTTCCTCAAATGTAATATCGCGCTAATGCAGAACATTTAATCAAATAGACAATCTACGCCCTAGAACTAGACTATGCTATGTTGGTTTGATGGGCCGGTTTGAAGGCCCACATTGGCCTTAGTCTTAAGAAGTTGAATGTTTTTAGGACAAGAAACTTCATTTGTCTAACCTTAGCTAGAAATAATGATTGCGATTGGTAAATGCTGTAACTTTAGTACGATTCAGCATCACGTCACAAGTTTTGTAAAAATGAAATTACTTCATCTCTCCTCAATAAGCCGCTAGAGATTTTCGAATCTGAATATTCTTCCATCGAAAGAGTAAATAGGCTATGTGGAGAAAACATAAGTGGAGGCCATCTGCCAGCAGTGGCAAGACTCTGGCTGATGATGACGACGATGATGATCATGAAAGAGTGGACTATGCGGATGGCAAACATTAAAACAATTTCCGATTTTATGCTTTCTATCCGCAGCATTAAAACTACGGTAGAAAGTTCACTTTAACTTTTGTACCACACAGATACTTTACATATTTCTTGTTTCACTTTTTGCAGATCAAAAACAAAATATCACGAACTATGATTATTGTGATCGAGATCCGCCAAACTCGTTTGCCAAGTTCGCGCGGCCTGGGGCACTAGCATACGTTGTTCGCGCGATTGATGCTTCATCGAGCAATGACGTAACAAGAATCGCATCAAAACAGTACAAAGCTCAACCACTGTACTGTACAAAGCAGCAAAGGCACAAATTATTGTGCTTTTCGTTAATTTATCAAGTGTTTTTGATGGATCATTACTGCAAACCTTTAGGTATTTAACATGTCTGGTCCATTGCATAGTCGGCACATTGGAAGCAATTAAAGACATTTAGTAAGAACAAGTCTTGTCCGGTAATTCACTAAACAAAAACGTTGGAAGTTGACAGCAATTAGGCTACAAGACAAGTTGATGGATTGCCTAGTGGTTGCTGTTACTTGCTCTTGTTATTTTTTTTCACAAAGCTGAAAGTTTCCAGATGGAACAATCGAAGACGACAGCACCATCTGGACATCCTATTCTGGATCTTCAGTAGTTATCCAAGCAACTGGTGGTCAGACAAAACGAGACCTTAGCCAATTCAAGTCAGGGCCGTAATTATGGCATGTGCAGTTGTGCACTGCACCAGGTTCCTTGAACTAGAGGGCTCAGTGTAAAATATATCAGTTGAAAGCTAAAGCAAACTTGTTATTACAGTGTTTTTTTTAGAATGTACATGTAAGCTGTAATCTTTTCGTGCAATATTTTCGTTTTGTAGCTACTTTCAGTTTTTGCCGCAGCTTACGTAAGGTTCCACTGTAGCCATAATTTGTTTTTGGCCCGGCTTCTTTTACTTATAGAACTTGTAGACTTATGTTGATACAGAATCAAAAATAACTTTTATTCTGTGCCATTACTACTCTATTGTTTGGTGAAATAGTTACTATCACAAGCAGTAGCGTAGCCAGGAATTTTGAAAGGGAGGGTTTTAAGCACCCAGCGGCGGGGGGTCTGGGGCCCTCCCCCAAAAAATTTTGAAAAATTACTTTGAATTTTGTGCGTTCTGAGAGCATTTTCAACAAAAATGTGGGTACGAATATTCCTGTAAAATGGTGCTGTCCGGTAGCATAGCAAAAGGATAAGATCATGTTTTCTTCGGCATTTTTCGGAAATAAAGCTAACTCTCTGTGTTTTCTTGTTGCTAATTCCTGGCTGAGATGTTTGAATGTTTGGTATTGGCAAAACTCGCTCTTTTAATGCAATTTTGTTTAAAATTAGGCAATTTTTTTAGACTGAAAGCATCATTCTCAATATCGTGACGTCACACACGTGCCAAGGGGGGGTTGTAACCCCCAACCCCCCCCCCCCTTGGCTACGCCACTGATCACAAGTTTCCAATTCTTACGACACGCACGCGGAACTACTCACCGAATGTCAATATTTGTTTGATTACAACAACATTGTTAACTTTGCTGTCTAAATTTTATTAAACTTTTTAGGTTTTAAGTAACAATGTTATAAAATTCTAGTTGACTGCAATTTAATAGGAAGAAAATGTTAGAGCTGAGCACAAAAACGACCAGTTTGAAGGAAAAATAGCCGAGGAAGCGAGAAACTTTCATCAGCTATTGAGCTCGTGGTTATTCCAACTAGAAACATCAGAGGATAAAGATTATTTAGCAACAGCCGAGCGATTGACTTTAGTGAGGTGTATTCACTAGGAGACCCAAAGGTGCACTTGGTAAAGTGATTCCCCCAAATCGAGAAACATATGCAATGTTTCACCTTGTTAACAATTTGTTTCGCTCGCCTCGCTTTCTCTGACAACCGACATTTGGCTCGCAAAGTTTCAGCATTGGATTTCAGGGGTAGTAATGTTTTACGAGTCTCCTCTAAAACTAAGACGCTAATAGGCTACAATATTCCGAAGTAAACCCATTAAACTAGGTGACAGTTAGATAGACCTGTTTCCGGAGGTAAGCAGTAGCGCGTTACTTTTGTAGTAACTTAAAGTTGTCGCCAAAGTTCTACGAAGATGCAATTTTTGTTTGATGAATTTGAGCAAATACAAAGTGTGCGTTTTGATCAAAATTCCATTTTGAGCGCAAACATGCACAAAAAGCGACCTGACAAAACAAGGTATGGCCACAATTGGTGACAACGATATGAACACAACAAATGGAAGCCCGATTGTTTGCACCGAGGCCAACTGACAATTAGGCTACGATACTGGACCAAGCCCATGATGTTCATTGGAGGCTATTGCTTGTACGTGGTCTGCTTGCCAGATAACAGGATAGCCCACCATCCCCTCATGGTAGCATTGGATTGAGGAAATGTCTACCTTGATGTTGAAACAGCTTCATCAGAAACTTTATTTTTACAAAATACTTGCAGACATTATTGTAACTCAAAGCAGCGCATGGGCAAAACAGGAAAATCTAACTTAGCCTTCAATTCTCCGTTGCATGATATCATGATTGTATCGTTTGTATAAAGTGACTGAGTATGAATCGCCTTGGAGACAGAACCTTCTCATTAAAGCGCGCTTACCATGTGATCTCGTTGTTGGCTAAGCTTGTCGGCGGCAAAGTGTTCGATTTTTGTTTATCACGAAAATTTGTTTTGTTTCATCGATTTTCCATAAAAAGCGTGTAACCGTTTTGGGACGCTTTTTAGTAATACAGAAGCAAACTTTTCGCTACAGCGACAAATGCTGGCAGCTCAATAACGTGTCTGACCATAGTTGATGTGTTTCTAGCAGAAACAAAGTATCCCCAGACAGCAAAATCAGTCATTTTTACATTGATTCAACGTCTATCAATGTAAAAATGACGGTTTTTGCTGTATTGGTCGATACAAAATACAAATCTCAAAAGTAAAATTTAGTGACAAATATAAATGAAGCTGTAACCTAACTTGGCGCTTTTTGGTTGAATCTCTGAAACTAATTACGCTTAATTTGTAGAGCAACCAAAATTGGTAACAATTTTATTGGTAACAAGTTCAAATGGCCAACATTGACCGATAAATGGTGTAGCCTACGTCATCTAAACGACTTAATCAATATCAACTGCTTTAGAATTAGTAGCAATGGAAATAGACGTGTTCAGGTGAAAGTTTTAAGAAGCTTTGAAATTGTGACGTTTTTTATCGTCGGGTGTTGTCATTTAATGGCATTCAAACGCACTTTGTTACAAGCGGAGTCATAATCACTTTATAAAGCTCCTTAGTCTTGGGACCCTACTTTATTAGGTTAAGTTTGACAATTGTGATACGTTTTTCAGCACTGCCGCACAAAACATTAGAGCATGTTTCTTATGAACACAGGTTCATGATGAATTCATTAGAATGTTTTACATGTAGGCTAGTTGTCATCAATTTATTGAAATTGCCGATCACTCTCACCCTGTTACTTCTTGTAAATTCAAAAAAATCTCATAACCGATGCTGAATGAATATGAAATTGACCTCATACGACAAAATCGAATCTGATTCAGAAACGGTCAGAAATAAAAACAAACTGAACTGAATAACTGGCGTCACATTTCGCCATTTTGAATTAAAGTGGTGACTGTAGCGGATTTAACTTATTGATGTCAATTTACGTTTTTTTTTTTAATACGTTTGTTTATTTTTATTATGCATTCGTTAGGTTTAAAAAAAAATCACACAACTTTGCTTTGTCCCTTGCCAGCGCACTTAAGAGTGGATCGAAGTCTCGGCGCAGCAATATGACGCTAGCGATTTCACCCGGGATACTTGCTGTTGTCGTCATTCTAGCCTTAGAGCTGCTGGTCATTGTGATGGTCATTGGTTTCCTCATGTGGGGAAGGAACAGAGGTGAATATGATGTTTTCATTTGAGTTGGAAACAATTAAGCTCCGTCTTTGAAACATGTCATTGATGAAGCTTTCAAACTTTGTAACTTGGTGATTACAATAAATGTTGCTGCTTGCAAGTTCCTAAAGTTTGTTGGTTTTAAATTTTTAAAGCAAAAAACTTCACAAATGTGATTGGTAATGACAGATGGGTATTAGTGGCGTGTTGCGATTGCAATTATGTCAACCTTTCATATAAACAAACTGGTAGCACAAAGCGGTTCCACAACGATGAAAAAGTTCTGTCTCCTTGTCTCAAGCCTAATTATGCTGAGGTAGTTCTCAATAATTCATAACATACCGTCGCCATTAAGTCCCTAAGAAGAAAGATTTGGAATCGCACAGCTCTTTGAAGATGACTTGTTGAATCTGGCTGAAAGCCGGAGTTGAAACCTTGCACCACCCCGTATCACAGTTGCAGGACGTGTCCAAGAGCATGACGTGACACGTAGACGTTATGGTCATCCTGCTGCATCTCATGCTTCACCCAATCGTCTTGACCATGTTTTGCCCAGGGATATCTAAAGAAGGGGATACGAAGGCTTTTATTACGTCTGACAATAGAAGGGCTTTTGTTTATCGTAAATAATCTGTGTTTATCGTAAAATGACAATTGGGACCGATAGTAGTTTAATAAATTTTGTTATGACAACTTGCATTGCGCTATTAGCATCAGGCCTGGATATTCACAGCATGCTCATGGTTGCTTGTTAATTCAACTACTCATATACTCGCTTTACATCTGGCCTACTGCAAAGACTTTGTTAAAAAAAACAGCTTACTGGCAACTTTTCAACTGACTTTGTAGACAAGTATTCTTTGAATATGCTCTATGTAACGTTTGTTAACTGTCTTCTGTAGCTCATTGTATCAGCTGCACTACAAAACTTTCTACGATTTTAAAAAGAACCACATGTTTAAAGCACTACAAACTACGGCCCTGGTAGTGTCACGAGAATAAGGCAATCGCTGCGAGCCTTCATATCCCCTTCTCTAGATATCCCTGGTTTTGCCATTGGACCCCGAAGCCTGAGACAAGAGAGTGAGGTTGGAGTCCTGCGCAGCTCTCCCTCACAACAAAATCACGCGCAAGTCATGTTTCTGGATCAAGCTTGATCTCAGTCTCATTGGCCATCTTCGGAAACGAAGGGCGAACATCAACATCAATTCGGTTCATTAGGTAAACCATCAATAGAGTACAGAGTGGAGGGAAAGCTGTAAAAGACCCATATATTATTTCCAACATTGGCTTTCTACTGCCTCTTCCAAGAAGTGCCTAGCTACGATTCAATCACCATTCAAGCGGCTTTGAAATATGTCTCACAAGTGGAGAAGCTAACTTTGCCACAGAATAGGCTGTAGCATAAAATACCAATTACAGCGTCAATTACACAATCCACCGCCCAGAACGAGGCTTGTGGTCTGTGTGAACCAAACAACACAATGTCTTCTCTATGCCTTACCTGGCAGTGAGCCAACGCCATCGCCACTGTTTTAATAGAGATAAAAGTCAGATCCTTGGACGAGCTAAAACATATCATAATAAGAAGTGAAGAAAGGGGCGTTCTTCCCGGCTATCAGGACAAGGCTGAGCACTCACTAGTACGACGTACTATATACTGTATAATAAGAAGTGACGACGTAAATATTTGAACTGTTGTTGGCAAATTGAAATGTTAGTGTTAGATGAGGCCTTAATAGACTTAATATTTTATGAATCATTCTAATCCGTTCAAAACGTGTACATAGCACTACTTTACACAGTACTACTTTACACAGCACTACTTTTCAGACATACAAACCGATATCCCAGACTCCGGAAAGTACCAGGGGAAGTCCGACGAACTGGCGCCAGGTGAGATTTTTATGTGTTGCAAACTTGTGTGCAGTTTGCTGGAACAACTAGCCGGATGACGTGGAATTTCCTCACGTTTCTTCCTCTGTTGGGTGGCATACAATGCCCCATTGTTCATGACTATGAGCTCTTCTTGCAGCTTTTTTATTCGATTTTGACCATTTTATGATGTTTGATTTTCAAATTATTCTTAGTCTGCTTATGTTTCTTTTTTCCTTTATCTTGTAACAAATGTTGTCATATAGCTTGTCAGAAATATTTTGATTTTTTTCTTTCGAGTTTCTAATAGAACTTTGTTAGATTTGGACTTGAAAAATACAGTATTTCATTATCTTGAGTAATACAGTATTAATGCAGCCTTTTTGTTTAATTGAACATTTAAAATATATATTTTTGTGATTTAATTTTCTATTGACGTCTATAATGCACGTTTCAAGAGGCTTTCTAGCCACCTGCAGTTACAAATGAGCAGTAAGCACGTGATAGTAATTTATAGTAAATAATTCAATTATCTTAAACTTCAAGACGTTTGAAATTATCATAATGATGTTATTTTTGGTGCAGGTGACGATGACGCATGCATTGTTGAAAATGAAGTCCTGGAGGAAAAACCGGTAAGAAATCGAACCTCATTGAAAGAAGCACAATTTTACCGTCCTCCACCAGTCTTGTAGATTGGATATCTCGAGCGTCCATGGCACGTCATCATGTCAGTTTTTATTATGATCATTCATCAACGCTACATTAACATATCTCTTTTACAGCCAGCTGAATCCAATTGCGATTCCTTGACATCAGAAAAGAATGACAAGGGATCGTTGTCTCAGTCTTCTTACACTTCGGATGATTCTTACACTTCTGGGGAAGAGGAATCTTGTCCATCCGACAGCGAAAAAGAGCAGAATCAACCAGGTGCTTCCAAAGAAGCAGAGAATGACGACATTCCATCAATTCCAGTTAATGAAGAACAAATTCAAATGCAAAACAACGAAACTGAATCTCACAGATCTTCCAGACGCTCTATTTCCTCCTCATGCTGCTCTAACTCTTCAAATTCTTCATCTTGCTCTTCTACTGTGGAAGATGAACGAAAACACAAAGAAAAAGATAATGACTCAACTGACGAACATTTTGCAGAAATAACCACAAACACTAATGATAATAAAACAAAAGAAAAAGAAGTAATCGAACAAAAAGTTGAAGAAGTAAATGTTGTAACGACAGAAGACATCAATCACCATTCCGTTCCACCATCCCAGGCCACTAACCCTTTAAATTTAGAAGAAAAACGTGAGTTTATGCTACTGTGCCAGTTTCCTTGTGATGTTCCTTTTTCCATTCACCATTCATGGTGATACTAACCTTACACGCTAATTTTTAATGTATAAATTTGTTTAATGTGACATTGTCAGAATAAGACTTCAGCTTATTGCTAGCAGCATACAGTATATTTCAATTAGTGCAAGTATGCGTCGAAACGCAAGAAAACAAATTTTTGTTATTTCCCTTTCAGAATGGTATTCTATATCTTGACAACACAATAGTCGTTCCCTCCAGGTTTCAATATCAGTCAAGTGCTCTAGGCACTGATTCATGCATTGGTCCAAGAAAACCACCATAGTGATCCCTTTCACCAAAAACAACTAAAATTAGGAGAGAAATGGTGGTTGGAACGTCTGGGTCAATCTAATCCAATAACAAAGAACCCAAAAATACTAAGCTCATGTTTAGCAAACGTTACAAAAACTAAAATGTTTTTATTTTATTTTCAACTTATTTTCTAGTTTTAGTGTTTAAGTTAAATAGTTCCTTCTCAACTTATGTTCTATTTTATTCCACTGTTAATTCATTCAGTAGCACTAAAGATCAAAACAATTTAGCTTTTGAAACAATGGGGTTGTGCGATCCACTCGGTGGCGCTACAACTGGGTCCTAGCAACACGCTCACAGTGATTGCTTCAAGCTTTAGCACGCTTTGCGTAACGCGCGTACAGCTGATATGGGTGGGATGGGAGTGCAGTGTTGTGTTGATGTGAGGGTAAGAAGGTGCATATTACCAAGTTTGATACATTTTAGGCTTGATTTAACGTTGTTGTGGCTATAAAAGCAAATAAGTAAACAGGCTTTTCGAACACATTGCATGACAAGGTATCGACTTGTGGTGACAGGCAGAGAGGGAGATAGAGCAGTTTTTGTAGCTATAATCCTTTAATAATGTCCTTGAAGTCTATGATTGTGCTGTCTCTTCCTTGTAATAATAAATTGAGATGATTTAACTCCGTAAACATGTCAGTTAAATAAGCAAGATTTTCTTCAAAATTATCAGCATTCATCACATCAATCAATTTTTTTTCAATCATGCCATTTTGTTTTTGGATTTGTTTGGCAGTTTGCTTCTTTTGCATTTCACTATCAATTTTATTCTGCATAAATGCCTTTACTTCTCTTCTTAGCTGAAATAATCGATTCAAAGCATTGCCTTTTGATTCAAAGCATTTGCCTTTTGATGACATTAAATAAAAACTCTTCTTTAATGTCATTTTTTATTTTGTAATGGACGTAAACTAGCATCTGTGCACAAGATCGAACTCCAGTGGACTCATCCACTGCAATGCTGAATAAGCCAGATTCTTTAATTTTCTTCACAAGAGTCTCCTTAACATTTTCTGCCATTTCAAAAATTTGGCTCTGCACTTTTGTTGGGTAGAGAAACTTGCATACCCTGCCATCACCTTTTATATAGGCTACCAAGTAGGCTACTTATAGGCTACTTGCATACAATGCCTTAACCATTTATATAGGCTACCAAGTAGCCTACTTGCATGTTTAACTGTATGATGATTGATGAATCAACCATGTTTGATGGGTGTGCGGAGCACACACTCTGAATAAACGCCACTGCAATATCCAGGGTTGCCATCGACATGGACCCCAAAATAAGGACAACAGAAAAATTAAATTTTCATACAAAATAAAACAAACGTTTTTGAACAAATCTCAGCATTTATACGAGCCATTATATATCACATGCCATATTGTTTGCCAGAAACAATGTGTTCCA
The DNA here is from genome assembly GCF_918807975.1 of Aplidium turbinatum. NCBI lineage: Eukaryota > Metazoa > Chordata > Ascidiacea > Aplousobranchia > Polyclinidae > Aplidium > Aplidium turbinatum. Next base: position 2,243,495 of record NC_137486.1, read on the forward strand.
GCAACTCATTGTTCGTAAAAAATACTTTGTGCATCTCACGACAACTCAGGTCTAGGTTTACTGTTACTGTAGTAGGAATTTGGCTGTCATTCTACTAAGTTTATTCACTAATTGTTGAAAATAAGACAAAATTAAGACTCAAATCAAAAAGAAGGACATTTCCTAGCAATAAGGACAGTAATATTTTCTAAGATAGAGTTCTTTAAAATAAGGACAAATCTTAGAAATAAGGACGGTATGGCAACCCTGGCAATATCCCTGGAATGGGGTGATTTACCGATTAGGTCCGTGTTGTGCACCGTCTTCCTGGCGTTCAATTAAAAAATGGTTTTCGATTTCGCCATTTACTCGACAAACCTCCTAAGAAACTCGAGTTGCTAAGCGATCTGTTTCCGACGGCCGTCCCTATACTGTACACTTAGTTAATCACAAGCACTTTTGCAACTTTATGAGAATTCTGTAACTTTATGAGATGTTTTTCTTATTTTTGTATCATTCTGCGTTCCAACCTTCTAAAAACAAACATGTTTTGATAACTACAATGCATATCCGAATCATATTTTAAGTTATTCTTTCGCCCACGCATAACCAAGCGCTGTACAACGCATCGTTTATTTGCTGCGCAAAGCTAGTTTTCGTCTAGAAGGACCCAGTTGTACCGCCGCTAGTGGTTTTGTGGTATCCTGTCGCACAACCCCATTAAAATAACATTCTAACCCCATTCTAAGATTATATTCTAACGCTAAGAACCGCCCTCAACATCTTTGTTTACTTTGACGACGTATTTCGTCAGTGGATTTACAAAAGAGCTGCTGCTTCGCCAACAACTAAACTTGGCTTCGGCAAACCAGGTTGTGACCAATTTGTTTCAGGTGACGAGCACCATCTACCGGAACCACACTCACAGTCGTTTGACATCGGAGGAATCACACTCTCCTTAAGAATCGAACCAGGGCCGTCTTCTCCCTCGGTCCATGTCAATCAAAAAAGTTTTGACAAACCTGATAATCCTTCTAGTTCCTCTGAATCTGACGATGATAGTTTCCCCCGTTCCAGCAATGAACTCGACAATGAGATCGAGGTCATCAGAAGATACGAGTCTACAGAAAGGGAGAACCCCTTGCTTTATGATCCATTGCTGAAGAAGGTAACTCGCAACTTATTTGTAGTTCATTTGAAAGAATCTCCAAAGCAGATCCATTGCTTGCTCAGTTGCGAATAGCCAGGCCTAGCCATTATGTTTGTTAGTGAGATTTTTTGAAGCTGTCAAAGATTATATTAGAGTAGCTTTGTAATAAAATCAGGTTTTACCTGCCTCGCATTTTTAAACCTCCCTGTAGTGGCAATAGCCTGTACTTATAACTGACTGTAATAAACTGAATATCTTGAAACACTTTTAAACGTTTCATATTCGCAATTTGCCATTGATGTTGACTGCGACACTGTCAACAATTCTTGGTAATAATTTTGTAGTTCAAATATTTTATTTTACGTTTGCATTGAAGCTTTAACGCAAGCGTTAATATTTACAGATGTTCAAAGGTTCCGCCGCCTCTCAAACGTATCCATCGCTGCAGACTGAAGACGATTATGACGTCGCCGACGACGTAGAAGGAGAACAAGCAGTCGCAGGGATTATCAACGTCACAAGTGGCGAGAAGCTGACGATTTGTCAAGCTATGAACAATGGATTAATTCCTAAGAAGACAGCGTTGTTGCTGTTAGAAGCCCAGGCCGCCACCGGATGCGTCGTCAACCCTAGAAACGGTGTCAAGCTGTCGGTAGGTGACGCTGTTACTTTGGGAATTATCGATGAAATCTACAAATCGACGTTAGTAGCAGCAGAGGGTGCATTTTATGGCTTTATGGATCCCAGAACGGGGGAAAACGTTTCTCTCGCGACAGCAATGAGCAGGGGAATCTTCCCCAAAGCACAAGGCACAAGGCTGTTAGAAGCACAAATCGCCACTGGAGGCATCATTGATCCGTGGACTGGCTTACGTTATCCGCTAGCTGGTGCTGTTTCTAAAGGTTTAATTAATCGCAATACGGCGTCATTCCTAACCACCCCAGAAGAACAAACAGAATTTTTTGATCCCACAACGCAAAAGAGACTCGGGTATGCAGACTTGCTCAGCAAATGCATTCGCGATTTGGACACTGGATTAAAATTTCTTTATATTGAAGAGAAACCAAAAAGCACAGCAAGTCGTTATCAGCCTGAGCTGCTCACCTTCAGAAGTGCATTCAGACGTAAGGTCACCCTGCGGGAACTGGTTGATGCTGGGATTGTTGAGAATCCAATTTTAGATGCTTTCCAGTCTGGGAGGTTAAGCAAGGAAGAGCTTCGCGATCTATTGCGTCCTTACCTCGTTGGAGAAAATCCAATATCAGGAATCCTCAACAAGACCACCCGCAAAGTCCTCACCATTTGCCAGGCAATTCAGGATGGACTTTTGCGCAGAGGAACAGGTTTAGAATTATTGGAAGCTCAAGCGGCCACCGGAAGCATCATCGATCCTCTTTCAGGGAAGAAAATGTCGGTGAATAAAGCTGTGAGCACCGGCTTGGTCGATGAACAATATGCCGGAAAACTGAGAAGAACGGAGCAAGCCGTACTTGGTTATTCAGAACCAGGAACAAAGAAAACAATTTCCTTGTTTGAAGCAATGAAACGAGGGATGGTGATTGAGAGCCATGGAATCCGGATGCTAGAAGCCCAGGTGGCAACAGGAGGAATCATAGATCCGGAAGCAGGATACCGCATTCCTACCAGTCTTGCACTCCAAAGAGGGTTATTCGACCAAAGAACGGCCCAAATATTGACCAGCAACCATCACGACATGAAAGGCTACTACGATCCAAACACCGGTATGCTAGTTGGTAATTGTAACTGTCTGTGACTACGCTTTTATGTGCATTTTTAATATAATCAGTAAAATTAAGATTTATCAACATCAGCTTGTCATTGTAAAAAATTCCAATGTACGTAATCGTTGAACAAAAAAATATCAAAACATCATGATTTGTACCTCAAGGATGCTTGATTGAACAATCCCTTTGTTACAGGAGACAATCTCACTTACAGTGAGCTAATGCAGCGATGCGTTCGAAATAAAAAGAAGTATGGAAACATGCGTCTACTTCCAATACGAGATAAGGCTCCTATGGCAGATGCGTTACAGAAAGGACCTTTCCGTCATCGCAAAGTAATTGTGATGAATCCTTCTACCCGGAAGCAGATGACAGTGGACCAGGCTGCGGCCGAGGGGGTGATCGACCAGGAAACAGCAGAAAAGCTCACAAGGCAGGAAGCGTCCTGGTTTACCAGTTGACAAATTCAATCAAAAGATAAATAAAAATAATCATGTTGATGATGCAAAGTGCTGCACACTTTATTAAATCTTTTATTTCATGTCATATCATTTAATCTTTTGTTATGTAATGCAATGTTATGTAGACATAGCTTACACACAGAAAAAGCTTTTTACTTTGAAAGCATGTAGGCTACAGTCTGTGTACGTGCACTATTCTATATTTAAAATATTCTTACATCAACTGACAACACTCGTCTTGTTTACATTGATTTATGATCTACCTAAGTTAAATCAATGTAAACAGGGCGGGTTTTGCTGGTTGGGTTGTGATACTGAACGGCCAGTGCTGCCTTTGTGGTGAGAGGAACAGTAACACCAACTATTGAATTGTACAGTTGTCAGTACCCGACGACGTGTGTAGAATGAAAGCGTTGGTTCCATGCGAACATTGTTGGCTGCATTGCCGAGTGGTAAGAGCCCTGGCTTGACGTTCGAAAGGGCGCCGGTTCGACACCGCCTAAGAGCATGTAGCTGTGTCTTGTGTAGGACATTCATGAGCAAGCGTGAAGGTGAACACGAAGATTGAATTCCTTGTCTTCCGTACACAATCTAAATCTTCAATTACTGGGCGTAAGCCTGGATACGACAAACAACAAAAATGTCTGAAGTTTGAGACTAAGTAGGCTACTCATATGAACTGACCAACACATTATTTATTGCATGACATATTGCGTGACAAAGCATGCCTTTTAGTGTCCTACCAAAGACACAGCCGCATGCTCTTGAACGGTGTCGAACCGGCACCCTTTCGAACGTCGTTCCAGGGCTTTCACTGCTCCGCAATGTAGCCGACATTCAGAAATCGAAAGTAGCCCACAGTGAAAACTTTGATAAATTCTGAGTTTGAGATTTTTAGTTTAGTCACGTAATTTCAACCCTACTAGGCTACAGAGAAGGAACTGTTCGGGAGTAGTCGTCTAGTGCAGTGGTTCTTAACCTACAGTGGGGGACCGGCAAAATTTTTAAAAATGTTCGCGGACCGGCAACCAAAGATCGTAGTCAGTGGCGTACGCAGGATTTTCTCAAGGGGGGGGGGCATTAACGGTAGCGTAGCCAGAAAATTTAGAAAGGTGGGTTTGACGACAGGCGGGCAAAGCCCGACGGCGTTTTCGCCTAAGACGAGACCCAGCGGCGGGGGGTCTGGGGGGCCTCCCCCAGAAAATTTTGAAAAATTACTTTGAATATGGTGCATTCTGAGAGCATTTTCAACAAAAATGTGGGTATGAATATTCCTGTAAAATGGTGGTGTCAGGTGGCATAGCAAAAGGATAAGATCATGTTTTCTTCGGCATTTTTCGGAAATAAAGCTAAGTCTCTACGTTTTCTTGTTGCTAATTCCTGGCTGAGATGTTTGCTATTGGCAAAAGTCGCTCTTTTAATTCAGTTTTGTTTACAATTAGGAAAGTTTTTTTACACTGAAAGCATCATTCCCAAGCATAAAGAGACTGAAAGCATCATTCTCAATATCGTGACGTCACACAACATCTTAAGGGGGGGGGGGGGCCATGGCCCAATGGCCCCCCCCCCCTGCGTACGTTAGTGATCGTAGTGAATAGAATGAATATTAGTATCGTTTTGTTAACCAAAGTTGTCGTTGCGCACCATAATGCAAGGTTTTAGCATATGATTTGTATTCAGGACGAAAATTAGAATAAAACGGCAATCAAATCAACTCAAACAGAAAAATGTCAATTCATTTCCATACAAAATTTACGCTGCCAGTAGACTATGTGAGGAAAACGAGATATCAAAGAAGTTTCTAAAACACGTAGCTCTGTGTCGGCATCCAGGCGATTTCTTTGCTTTGTAATGTAAAAGCCAGACATGAAAAAGAACTGTCGTTTCTAAATAGCTGGTTGAAACAATTTACCATCAAATCGATTGTTTTGAAAGTTTGGGACGAATTGGTTTGCAACAGATAACCAGAAGTGTGACGATGATGTTTTTCGAATCTGGACTGCAAAGTAGAAGCATAACATATTGTAATTCAATCAGACTTTCTTTTTCATGAAGATTAAGATCGCATGTGTTGAAATCATCGATGCATGGATTGTTTATCCAAAAGTTTCCATGTCGAGGATCTTCATGTTACGCGAAATGAATCGTTAAAATTGTTAGCCAACTCTTTCAATTGTTGACTCACAACGCTCAGCACCTCTTTTTAGTTTTTTCACCACTCCATTTCACCAGCATTTTCCACAGCAAATCGGCTTGTCTTCATTCCATTCTTTGAAAAACAAGATCTTTGCTTTCTCAAACTCCGGTTCTGGCGAATTTCCATTGCAGGCCTGACTTTATCCCGGAACTTCAAACTTATCTAATTCCAAATTTTCGTCTCCAACGACTTTGAAATTTTTCAAAATCAAGGACCAAATTCCCTATTTGTTTATGTATTTCTGTGTTTCAAAACTTTTTGAAAACTATTATGCAATTTGTCACAAAAAGATTATCAACGGCACAGAATTAGGTCATCAAAAAGTGCACCTTTATGATCAAACAATTTCACGTGGAGATTTTCAACATTTACATGCGACCCCATTTTGTTTTTCTCAAAATTATAAGATAAACTTGACTTTGCACTGTTTGTAACTGTAACGACACTCTGGACTGAAAAGGTGCTTTTCAGTCCAGAGTGTCGTTACAGTTGTAGTGCAAAGTCAAATTTATCTTACAATTTTTCATTGACGTATATTGCAGACTGAATCCCTGATGAGGACACACGTACGTGTCGAAAATGTTTGAGTTATCATGTTATATATTTTGTTTTGTGTTTAATACATTATGTTAAACCGCTAAACTTTAAGACAGATTACACACTTTGGTTTGCCATTAAATTCAGTTCTGGAGTGACTTTGAATAATAAAAAGTTAGTCTAAACTAGCATCGCGAATGCTTTTGCTCTGTCTTACTTGTCGCAACTATTCCGTTTTTGATTATTGCACCACAATGGTTTATTTGTGACACGAGGTAGAAAGCTGTATTACAAAACACAGGCAAAGGTTGCGAAATGCGAACTAGGACAAAAAAGTATCGGTCTTTTTTTTTGGTAATGAATTGAAACGGTAACAAATTGAATATGGTGAGTTGTGGCGACCCCAGGAAAAGTTAAGGCGGCCCCATTTGGGGTCGCGACCCACAGGTTGGAGACCACTGGTCTAGTGGAACTCAAATGTTGGCTTTGTTGAAATGATGGATGATGTGCATTGAACACTGAGTTGGACCTTTCAGTGATTATTTTACTTCTTTTATCAGTTGGCCTAATCAATAAACTCACATGACAACTACAATCATACTTTTAATAGATTTCTTTCTGTCCAAGTCTGTCGGGGTAAACCATGGGAACAACACCCTTTTGTGACGATGAACCAAAGCAGTGAACACATATCGAGCAATACTTTAGGTTATGCTACAATGTATTGTTTTATACGTAATTGATTAAAAAAATCACTAAAACATTTCCAAGATAAGCTTCGTCATAAAAACTGCATCTACACCACTGAAATGGTTGGCTAATAGACACCAGTTCTTTGCAATCTAACTTTTCAGAAAGAATTTAGTTATACGTGTAGCCTACTGTAAAATAGGCGCCAGTGTATCTTGGTATCGGCCAGAAAGCACAGTACGTTCTGCTATGACATGTTTAATAAACATTTAATAAACAAACATTGTTTATAGCAAGCAAGAAACGCCGATACGGCTTCAAATAACGAAAGCTTAACTCTCGGGTGAGCGCTAGAGCAATGACAACTCCACGTTCAGCGGCGCCTAGTGGATGAAATAATTTACTTCAATGACACTTCAACAACAAGCGGAATCTTCACACCTCGTGACAACATTATTTTAATTATAAGTTTGATAAAGAAGTTACGTCTTTCCTATTGTCAGTTACTATTGTACGTCTTTCCTATTGTTGTTGTTGTTTAACTGTATTGTCAGTTAAACAACAACAACAACGCATACACGAGTTCCTGGTAAATTCCTATCGAACCAGCAATGTGTCTGATGTCACAAGAAACGTCATTATCTATTCTGACCAGAAACGTGTTTTCATTGGTGCGCTAACTGGGTACTTGCTGGCGTAATAATGCACATGATTTGGTTATTGTAAAACGAAGCACAACGCTTTGTGGATGTGGACATATTTCGGTCATTCCATTGACACCACTATTTCGGTTTTAATCTAAATGTTAGATGGCGTTTGACAAAACCAATGCATGCGCATTGAAACTAGCTCTTTGAGCTTGCATGGTATAGAATCCCTACAGTGTGGTATCGTGCACGGACTTCCATGCTTTACTTTAGCTCCACCGAGCATGCGAAATCAAAAGGAATTTTGTTTTAATCATGGGCTCTATCCAAGGGGGGTGGGTGATCAACCCCCCACTCATTGGAGTGGGAGGGTGATCAATGCAAAATCACCCCCCCCCCCCCCACTCATTTGGCTTTGAAAAGGTTGTGTGAAATTTTATTGGTCAAATTTTGAAAAAAAATATTTTGGCTGTTATTATTCGACTGTTGTTACTCAGTTGGCTTTGAAAAGGTTTTATGATATTTTATTGATCGAATTTTCAAAAAAATATTTCGGCTGTTATCACTTTTTTTTAATTTTTGATTTGGTAACCCTGAACTACAAGCCAGGCGTTTACACTGTGGAGTTTTAACTTAGTTTGCTTACCCCTTACCCAAAAATGCCCTTCCGACAGTGGTGCCGAAGCTAGTTGAAGATTAGGGAGATAAATCAAACTCTTATTAAATTTTAGACGATTTTGAACATTGGGGGGGATGCATACTTTTATACACAATTTTAGTGGTAGGCTACTGGTATTTACTATTAAGTTTATTAAACAATCACCGGACCTCGATAAATTAGCTGCTAACAGCATAATATACAGATAAGAAATCATGGAAATAAAAGCGCTACCAGTGCTCTTGTGAATGACTGCTGCAAGATTAAGAAACAAGCAAAGAAAAATTGGTACCTCCAGCGGGATTCGAACCTATGACCTTCCAATAAATACTTAGTTTTTCCAACAAAAAAACAGAAGTTATACTTTTCCTCTTGCCCTCTCGTTCACTAGAATCCCTACACTTAGTGCGCTATAGGACAAAGTCACTCGTCAGGAGACTGAAACAATCGAAGCTACAGAAGAACATCTGTAAAATTATGACAAAAATAATAACTTTCAAACTCATCACAAGAACTTGTTACAACCGAACATATTGCGTCTTACGGTAGTGCGCATTGAAAACTCATTAGCACTGTCGTTTATGCTGATGTCATTAAGAATATTTTGGTGAATGTTGCAAACAGTGCTAGCATTCAACCTTTCCTGTCCCAAAGTATTTCTCAGCCAGGTTTCCAATCTATGAAGATTGGAAAACGACCTCTCACAAGCAGCAGAGCTTACCGGGCCAATTAATTCTTAATCAGTTGGAGTATTTGAGAATAGAAAGGTTTTTTCCAACTCGGACAATGCCTGGTAGGCTAAGCTCTTTTAGCATCGTAGGTTACAGAGATTTTGCTCCTGTTGCCTTGCTGAATGAACCAATTTGATAACTCATCGATTGTCTATTCAGCTCTGGATAATTTTTGACCATTTCAGGAACTGAGCCGGTCTTGAAAATTCGGGCAAGTTCTTTATACTTTGCCGAATCGGGCAAGTTCTTTATACTTTGCCGAATCGGAATTCAGGCTACTTTCAAACCGTTCGGTCAGTTCAGAGATAACTCTGTCCATGAACTGATTGTAAAGTATTTTATAATGCAGTTGAGTGTCTGCAGTACCGTAGTTGCCATCGAGCGTCTATCCAATCTTTCAGGGACTCTATGCATGTTGATGATCAATGAAGTTGATGCTACAATGAGGGGTCTGGGGGGCGTAGCCCCCCAGAAGTTGAAATGACTATGACGATTTTAGCCCACTGTCCAAAAATCACCCCCCCCCCCCGAATTCTAAAAGTGGATAAAGCCCTTGGTATTAATATTAGTCTTCCTCGTCGTTTGAACCTTCTTCGCCACTTCAGGGGTCGAGGGGCTTTGCCTTTTACCACCCTTGGGCAGTAGCGGCGACGCGGTCTAGATGTTTAGGCAGGTGTCGAGCAGCCATTGAATTGATTCGTCATCCAGTTCACGCAACCACGCACACCATTTGGCGCATGGTAGATGGCGCAGTTGCAGATGATTTGGTCTGCGGTTTGTTCCTTCTTGCCACACTCACAGATCGCGGATGGAGACATCCCCCATTGTGCATGTTGGAGCGGAGTAGTCCGACGCCAGTACGGTAGGCCTATATCAATATGGTACCAATATCAATAACTTGCTAGTCAGCGTTCCCTCTAAGAAAATTTTACGCTGAGCAAATATTTGATTTAGTGAGCATGAGCATTTTAATGCTGAGTTAAAATGAATTACCAACAGAAAATGTAATTACTGTAAATAGTAAAACCAGTCTTCAGAGTCGAAACTGGAAAATAGGCTATTTTTGCAAGCTACGGTAAGTAATAAAGTTAGTTGCATCCACGAGTGTGGAGTGTTTGTGAAGCAAAGACAAAGGATTGTGATGTAACAAAAGGGTATACTGTATGCTCATGTGCATCAGCACACGGTATAAATGCGATAAGCGCAGAAGCGTTCTGTCCAAATATAATGTTGAAGATCATTTTACTTTTAAATTTGGAAATTGCAAGTGCGCAAGAATGAGATTTTACTGCGCAAATAGTCTGGTGGTACTGCGCATTAGGGTGGGCCGTTTTTGACTTTTTTTCGAAATTCAATAACGGCTAGTCATAAAAAGTGGCACATGCATGAAAAAATTACGTGTGCAAAATTTCATCAGTTTGGAGGTGCATCTTCTGCCCCCGCAAGGGGGTCAAACTTTCAATTTTTTGAAAAAAAAGGGGAATTTCACTTTCCGTTTTAACATAATTTTTCTTATAATTTTTCTGCTGGCTAGTTATAAATTGTAAGTGGGATGTACCCAGAACTTTCCTATGTAAAGGCATGTTCGAAGCTTAAGGTTTACTGCCCCCGCATCGACGACCAAAGTGCTGACTTTTCACCAATTTGAAATGCTATTTTGTCATTGCTCAATAAACAAACTTGTCGCAAAAGGGCGAGATGGTGATAACGCTGTACGCTCATTTATGTTCTGTCCACTAACTTTGCAGGTTGACACGAACTGACAAACTATAAGACGTTGTCTTGCTTAAATTAAAAGCAATAGTAGCCTAGCCTACGTTTGATCAGTTGCAGCTATAAAACGCAACCTATAATTTACTTCAGAATAAAAACAATATTATCTGCAGGTTCCAATGTACTGTACAGTTCCACGTGAATTGTTATCATGATTTTGTTTACACAAATTTGTCATTTACAAACCATTAAACGTTCACTTAATAGGCTACGGTACAACAGAACCACATACAAAAGTAAATTTTGTTTGACAGCAATGTAACGATAAAAAAGAACTTGTGTTAACAAAAAAAAACGAAATTCTGTCAAAAATACAACAAACAACAAGGTCTTTTAGCCAGTTCCCCAGATTATTGCTCAAATTTAGTTCTGGCTGAAGTCTAATGAATCATAAAATCTTGTTTCGACTGGAACCTAGGAAATTTTTTTCCTTGATTGTAATATTGCTTTAATGTAGGCTACCCATCTCTTTCAACGCTGTCCACCACATGTGATGAGCATCTGTTGTGTGTGGCAGAGAAAACGTAGAAAACAACTGTTGTGAAGACATCTTTGTTTTGATGTGCTCTTTTATCACATTGCTGTCAACACCACGCATCGGGGTTCCGTAACTGGAATATTTTGCCAGTCTATCATCTCAAAGTAACGTTCGGAACTGAACTGCAATATTGACAGGGTGAATTTTTGCTGACGAATGGTGTGAGATGATAATATTCTTGAATTGAAAATTCTTCTCCATCCTAGTTCCCTTACATACTCTTTGGTATAACATATGATTGCAATCAAAATGTTTTCAGGATGGCATAAAACGCATTCCTCTATATTACTTTGTTGAGGATATTGGGGGTTTATTCGATAGCTTCTGAGCAGAGTGTAGAATTTTAATGTTTTTGGCCATTAGTGAAATTGCTTTCCTTTATAATGGCAAACCATACTGGAATATAAACATTCATAATATAGTCCACACGTTCCACCAATACAGCTGACGCGTTAGATGCAACATATAAGCGTAGAATTCTATTGGCTGTGTTCAACCATCTTGAGTGGTTCATCATACCTGGACTCTTATATGCGAAATGAATGGATATATCTCCAATTTTCACTGCTCTATGCATATGTAGAAGATATTTTTGGTCAGTGCTGAGGTCATTTTCATCAATTTCAGTCTCTGGTGCAGGAACTGCTTTATATTTTACAATATCTAGTTGTGTGGCAGTAGATACTGCTTTATAATGGGCCCAGTGAAGCTATCAGGTCTGCTAGTATTGCCATATCTTTTATAAGATGCCTAAGAGGCAATTCATTACTATGGAGTAGGCATATTAACCATTGAAGTGGCTTTTGGAAATGACCTTCCAGGAGCTTAATCACGACGCCTTTTTGACCAGTGTTTATTGCGGTTCCATCGCATCCAATTACCATTACATTATCACAGCTAATTTTATTGGATCCAAGATATTCAAGAATCCCGGTAGCTATTGACACATTAGATCAGTTGGCTGCAGTAAAATGACCAATGAAATGATAACTTGGCTCCTCAAGTAAAGTAATGTGTTCTTCAACTGCAAAATGTTTTCGAAGTCACCCAGCAATTTCATTTTGTTTGATGGTTTAATCTTTTCGGCCATCAAAATATATGCTTTGCAAATTTATGCACATGATAGGCCTACTTTCCATTTGAGTTGTACGCCTCATTTTTTTCTCGCCCTTCTCACTTTGCTTTTGTGGCCGATTATTCATGTTTATCAATCACCATTATGCGAGTTGTTCTTTGATCAAGAAGGAACTGTTGTTCTGTAACAGGGACACGATTTTCCTGCGGGCAAGTACATTGCAGAAAATTGGAACACTTAGGCTACAACAACCGATTTCAAATATTTTTACTTTGCAGATTCTTTCATTTGGTCCAAATTTCGCTGAAATTTAGGCCCACCTCTACAATTTGACTTCAAAAGGTTATTCATTTTTTTTTGTAACTCTTTATCATAAATATGTAGGCTACTGCTGATGTTCGTACCTCATTCGTATCATCCTGCAAAGTTAGTGGACAGAACATAAATGAGAGTACAGCGTTAACACCATCTCGCCCTTTTACGACAAGTTTGTTTATTGAGCAATGACAAAATAGCATCTCAAATTGGTGAAAATTCAACATTTTGGTCGTCGATGCGGGGGCAGTAAACCTTAAGCTTCGAACATGCCTTTACATAAGAAAGTTCTGGGTACATCCCACTTACAATTTATAACTAGCCAGTAGAAAAATTATAAAAAAAATTATGTTAAAACGGAAAGTGAAATTTCGCCTTTTTTTTCAAAAAATTGAAAGTTTGACCCCCTTGCGGGGGCAGAAGATGCACCTCCAAACTGATGAAATTTTGCACACGTAATTTTTTCATGCATGTGCCACTTTTTATGACTAGCCGTTTTTGAATTTCGAAAAAAAGTCAAAAACGGCCCACCCTACTGCGCATTTGCTCAGTTACGCACCTTAGAGGGAACACTGTTGCTAGTACGGTAACAAATAAAAATTCAATAGCATCTTTGACTTTGAAATGATCTTCAGTCTGGTTCGAAGGTCTTGTGACTAAACCAATACTTGAAATTAAGTTTATTATGTGATGTAAAGTCAGAATGAAAAACATTTCTTTTTTGCCAATGACTTGTAAAACTGACAAGTTTAGTTGATCGATACAAATCAACTTACAAACCGGCTCTTTATTTGAGTTGATGACGTCAATAGTTTACTGCTTTGGTGCGGCATAAGCAATAAACTACGGCGTAAGCTAAGTCGAAAGAAAAGTATTAAAGGTGACGTAAGCTATACATAGGGCCCGCAAAAGTCAATAAAGTCCAAATTTTTTAAGGACCTCGTCTGTCCACGAATCAGAATAAAGTTGTTTTCAGCACCTAGGGGACTGTTTCTAAGAAGTTTATAGGTCAAAATAAAGTCAAAATTGACAATAAAGTCAAAACTTTTCAAATTATGGCTTTTGACAAACTTTTTGTGTTTCTTGAGAGAAATTTTTGTCAAAATCCTCGTGGAAGCATTGTAAATCAGGAACTGTGACACAATTAAACCATATTAACCCATAAAAGCAGGAAATATGTCACATTGTCACAATGCCCAGTTGGATGAGCAGTAACTTTTATAGCAAATTGTCAATTGTTTATTTACTGTTACGTATTTAAATAAGTCTTATAAAACACCCCCTCTTCACAAACGTGGTCTTTTCGAAGATCAACAGTTTGGCTTTTAGGAATAGCCTACAGGCATTCTGTCAGGGCCGGGTTTAGCTGATGGGAGGCCCGGGGCACTTTTAGAACGGGGGGCCCCTGTGCAAAAAAATTTTTTGCGTCTTAGGCGCGAAAATTGAAATAGTTGAAAGAAAAAAGAGGCATTTTGCAAAAACTTCAAAGGCTGAAAAAAAAAATCAATACAGTAGCGCAATCACATTTTTTCCACCTCGGAAGCAATCCAAAAGGGGGGCCGGGGGCAACTGCACCCCCTGCCCCCCTAAATTCGGGCCTGCATTCTGTAATGCAAAAATGCCTAAGCAAGCTAAATCGTCTTCAGATTTAGACCTTTGTCGAGATTTTGCTGATGAATTTAATTTACCATGCGGAGAAAATCGAGGCAAAGTACTCTACTTTTCATAATCCATAAAACACCTTGACTTTTCGACAAAATGCTACGTTTGGGTCTGAAATCGACAAAATATTATGTTTGGGCAACTGGTATCACGGCTGGTATCAATTCAAGGAAGAACTGTGGCCTCTACAAATATGCAACTTCGTTAGGTCAAAATAAAGTCAAAATTTGATAAAAACAAAGTCAAAAAAATTTTTTTAGGTCAAAATAAAAATGGCCCTAGTGATGTAGTATTGGGAACAGACCATGACGTACTACATAGAGGCCGAGACACGCTCTATGGAATTGCTAAAGCTGGGGGCAGATTGTGACGTCATAGTACCATTATCTTCTATTGAACGGGCATTGAACATACGAATATTTATAACCAAGGTTGCCATCGACATGAACCCCAAAATAACGACAACTGAAAATTTAGATTTTCATACAAAAATAAACAAACGTTTGTGAACAAAGCTTTGCATTTCTACGAGCCATGACATATCACATTCCGTAGTTTTTGCCCGAAAAAATCTGTTTTAGCAACTCCTTGTTCGTAGAAAATACTTCGTGCATCTCATGATAGCTCAGGTCAAGGTTTACTTTACATGAAGCAGGGATTTGACTGTCATTTTACTAAGTATGTACAGTAATTGTTGTCAATAAGACAAAATAAGGACAAAAATCAAGGACATTTCTTAAAATTAAGGACAATAAGTTTTTCTAAGACACTTCCCTTCAAAATAACGACAAGTCTTAGAAATAAGGCGGTTCGGCAACCCTGTTCATCGGACTGAAATAGAAGGTAGGCACTTTAACGTACACCCCAGTACGAAGGACATAACGCAATAATGCGTGACGTATATGACATCACTGGTGTTTCAGTCACAATTTTCCGTATAAACTCAATTGATTGCAGTCATTAAGATCCTTCCTTCACTCAATTCAGTTGCAGAAGAAAAAAGAATATTAGCCGAGGGTGGTGGTCACAGCGGTAAACCATAATCTCTTCGTGGGAAAATTGTAACATAAGATTCCCGAATCCGTTCGTCTGCATGTAATGACCGAAAAAGAAACACTCCTTTGAAACGTCTATTCAAATTTGTATTTCTGTAAAATTAGCCACCTGGCTGTCGAAAATGGAATGCAACGCCGTACACCACTAAAACTTGTCACTACAGAACAGATTACTTGGATAAAGACGGAATTTTTGTCCAGCTAGCAAGCACTAAGCAAACAGTTAAATATGCGACTAACTCTCAAGCAACCATTTCACGAATGACCAGAATAGATATCAATATCTCAAACTCACGTACGCAGTACTGTGACGTAATAGTGAAAGACATTGTCACGCAATTCAAACAGGTGTTCAAAGGTGGTGATGCCATGTTTCATGTTTAAACAGGTTTGACACAAGTCTTACGAACGATGGTGCAATTTTGGCTCATTTTTAGGAAAAATTCCATGACGTAATACGCTAAGATTCAGTAGACCTGAACGGTTTTTATATGACGTTTGATTAGGTGAACCATTGTCGGGAACAGATGGGAATCGAACCCACACAATCGAAATGACTATTCCCTTTGCCCGAACCCATTAGGCCACGCTGGTTGTGGCGATACATTCACTTAAATTTCTTTGTATCAAAAATTTTTCGAGAAGAAGAACGATCAGAATATCACTTGCTGAGTCACATGACTAAAATCAGCTGTTTCGCATATACGTTACGCATGATTGCGTTATTGTTTTAGAAAAGTGGAATACGTTAAAGTGCCTACCGAAATAGAAACTGTGGCAGCTCAAGATTATATTGTTATCGAACAGCCGCCTACTGAAAGTTGAAGTTAACCGCCTAGTAGGCTACTCGTTTTGTTTACAATTTAGGCTATATATATATTTTTAATCTCGTATTAAGCGGCCCACCACAAACTTGTAAGAAAAAAATGCAGTTAATCGTTCGCTATAGCCTACTGAGACTGTTCCACATCAACCTTGAAAAAGGCTTCACAAAGTGAAACAAATCAAACATAGCCGCAATGGGACGCAAATAGGCCTAGCTATGTTAGGTCTATATTTATGGGCCTAAAACTTTTCGCGACCCATCATGTTAATTTACTCTCCTTGAATTTCCAATATCCATTACTCTTTTATTTGCAATATCCATTACTCTACATACGGTGCATCCTGACTCATTACTAGTAAGGTAACCGGGGTGGCTAAAGGATAGACCCTTTGCCCTAGCAGTTCAAATGACCACCAGCAATTTAAGTAGGCTTTGCTATTTCGAATCAAACCATCCATGAACGTAAAAACAATCATTGTGTTACAACCGGAAAAGCAGCTTATCATGCAATAGCATGGCTATGGCTATGAGGGCTATTTTACTGAAATGTGATTATGAGCAGCGAAATTTTTATACAAAACCCGAAAAAATGTTTTTTTTTCTCGGTTTCGAAGAGACACGTGACCAGCTGCTTGTATTAAGACCGATATCAAGAAGAGAGGAAATAATCACGTATTTTATTTAAATGCTTTCTCAGTTAAAAGCAGCACAGAATTATTCAGAAAGAAAATATACGTATGTTGAAAATTATATCAAATATAGTTATTACTATCTGAATCAAACTTACATTTTAATCGAAAAAAGGAAAAGGTGTTTTGAACATCTTAGCAGATGATTGAAAAAGAATTAGTTGAATTTGAAAAAACTTGAAACTTGCTATGCTTAAGTGAATTTGAAAAAATCATTTTTAGCTGTAAGCTCATTGGCAAATGCGTTAACAGTGCAGTAAATCTGGCAGTTTTGATAGCAATCAACAAACTATTGCAAGTCGCAAGCTCTGCATAGATGTTCAGTTCAGTTCAACTGTTTTTATTTCTGACCATCATATCAAAACAATACACGTCAACATAGCAAAGGTCGAGAAAAGGGTAGAAGCGACAAAACGCGAACGTTAAAACGTGCTTGAGACCGAAGTAAGTTATTGATCTGAAAGAAATTTGGCACGGTCGCAACACCTTCAGAAAAATTTAAGATATAAAGGGAAAATAAAAAAAGAAAATGTTACAAAAAAAAACACACAAATAAACGACATATATTAAGGCTATAGCTTTATTAGCCCACATAGCTTTAGCTGATATATTTAAGATTTGTATGGACAGTTGCTATGAAGATCGGCCATGGTGCGTTATCAAGAGTGCTGATGGTCGTAAGGGTACGTCTTGATGCGTTTACCTCATAGCTGGATGGAAAAACTTCGAAGAGGATGGAAAAACTTCTGCAGACTCTGTAGAACTTCTGTGGACAAAAAATCACAAGAACCAGAAGGCCAGTAGGAGATGAAGTAGAGTAGAGGTATAGGACCCGGACTTGAACTTCAAATATATTTTGGTAAGATTTTAAAGCTTCTTCCACTGCTACTATTTCAAAAACTGCCAAATTGTTTGAAAATAATAATCGTCTAATAAATTTTTTGTGGAAGATGGGGCATAGCCCAATGTCTCCCATGCGTACGCCAATGTGCCTGAGTGGTCCATTTGTTGGGAGAAGTGTCAAGTGGGAGCTGCAGCAAAAATAATTTTTATCCAATTACAAGATAGAACAGTTGGGAAAATAGAACTCCCCGAACAAACCTATCTTGATACCTGCCCACTTAATCCTATTGTACCTGTCTAACTATGACAACATATCGTATTATGACTGAATCATTCACCAGCTAGCTTTATGACGTATCAATATCCGGTTTGTTTGCAAACTTATATTCTCACTGACGAGATGCTACCACCTACTTTTAAACATGCTTAGCAATTTAACGTTTCCAAGACAAGAATTGGATATATTTCAATGAGGCGAATGTTTGCGTATTTGGGTATCATATTGGTCTGATCAGGTCTATATTTTGATTAGTCTATGACTCCATGTCGATTAAACTTTAAACAAAGACACGCTTGACGAAAGTGAATGGGAATTCGTACCACACTTGTCTTACTTGCAGCACGTTATCTGTAAATATAAAGTTTTGCCACGAAATAGCCTTTCAGACATTTCTTGGTCTGTTGGTTGGAGTTTCTTGCGTTTGTTCAACATTACTTTTTGTCACTTTAACGCTGCAGTCATGTATTCCTGCAGAGTTTGTGGTCTTTGCGCACGAAGTCAGCAAGAAGTGCGACAGGATTGTTTGTCTGCTTTCGAAAGAGTAAAATTATAAACAGTGCTGCATTGTTGATATTTCTTCACGAGCTGTAAAGTTAGAAGTATTGTTCTGATTAGAGTTATTGTCCTATGACACGGCATAAGGCAGTTTCAGCGTAAAGCAGCTTCTCAGCACAGACTTAGCTCAACTAGAAGGCAATTTCTCCTCTAAAAGTTAATTTTGTCTGAATAAAATTTTTACCCCAAAAGAACCTTTTGGTGTTCAATTAAATTATGTTCCTTCTAAATATTTTCTTAAATCGTTTTCAGGATTATTCCATTTCTTGGACAATTTCTTGACAGAAAAAGTTTTGGCTCACAATAAGTAGAAATTGTTGAAAATCGCAGTCTTCCGATGTCAGTGTTGGTGACACCTTCGTGTGATTGATCAAAGCATTTTGTGACAATCCTTGTTGGCCTAGTTACCAGTAGCTCCATCGGCCATCGTGGTTGGCTTAGTGACCTCCGATTAGAGCTGGCTTTTATTTGTTTCAAATATTGTAGAATAGTTGGAATTAGTAAAGATAAGTGATTGAAATGTCAGTAAGTAACTAGCCTACCACTCAAAATATGCATTAAGTAAAAAATCTTGTACTGTAGCTTATCGAAATCGGAAGTTTATGGTTCAACAATAAAAATCTTGTGCTTGGTATTTTTGTTGACTCGATCACTGACCGTTTATCGTGAAACGGATCGCTGTCAACTTTACATCACTAAAAACATGTTGCGTAAGATCAGTGGTTCTTAAACTGGAGGGGCGCAACCCCTTGGGGGGAGTGAAGATTCTCCAGGGGGACACGAATATGATAGGCGGTTGCGCTAGCATGCTACTGCATTGTGCAATTCTTAAACAGAAATGTTGGTAACGCTTCACCGTGTGCCACGATTATAGGCTTGTGATCTAGTTTTGACATTTGTGTCCCCAGCGCTTGTTCTTGGGATTGCAGTTTAGTCCATTGTTCGGCAACAATGGTTGTTTGTGACGTTTTTTGTGTAAAAGTTTTTCTGCAGTTGCAAGTGCGAAGATACAAGCTCAGAACAAACTTGACTGTGAATCTGACATGCGACGTGCACTGTCTTCAACCAATGAAGTGCATTGTCTTCCCCAAGTAAGCCACGAATTAAACTGCTGGTTTGAAAAAAGCAGGTACATCCTTCTCATTAATGCAAAGAAAAATATATTGTGTTTGTTGAAAAATAGATTGTTTTTGAATGCGAGACTCTCAAAGTAAAAACTTCGCGAAACTTGTCACTTTTTGAATTTCTTTTGTGTTAAATCGCCCTTGTTGCTCTTGCAAGTGATAATTGTAGGTCTATTTTACAATCGACGAAATAAAAGTTTTCTTTTTTCGCTTTCTTTTCTAGGTTTGGTGGCTGTGCATTTTTAAGATTATGTTTTTGAAACACTGTTTTATTGATGCATATTTTAAACCTTTTGGTTTTGCCATCTTTTCCTTTGTTGGTGCCAAATTCGTGTGTTTGTTGGTGCCAAATTCGTGTGTTTACTTTGAAGTTTTCCACATGTTCGCGCCAGCAATGAAAAATAAAATTGAATTGAGTTGTGTTCCACTTCATCTTTTGATTTATGCATGATGGAAAAAAAACTTTGTTTGTTTTAAAATCTAAAATATCAAAAATTTATACATAAAGTATACAGTATGACTTTGATATATAATTGAAACGAGAAAAGAGGGGAGATAAATTTTTACCTCAGATGACGTCAAGGGGGGTGCAGTCTAAAAAGTTAAAGAGCCCCTGCGTCAGAGCGAGCAGGATACCTAGCATCATTCTAACAGAAACCAAAGTTGATCAAGCAGAGACGTTTTGAAAGCCGCATCTAACGCATGCAAGAATTTTAATGGCGGCAACTGTTCGGTAAACGACTGGTGATGGAAGAAGTGACATGTCATCTGAATTTAGAAAACTTTATCACTATTTATAGTCGCGCATTCGTTGATGATCGACTACAAAAGTCATTCAAGTGCGGTTTTAAAAGTAATAGTGCAATAATGGTAAAACTGATGGAGTGGTTTGAAGTAATTTTCTTTTTTTCAGGACAATGTTGCAAAGTAAATAAAAGTAAGTTATTGCTTACTCAAGCCTCTTTAGAAATGATTTCTATTGACCGCTTTGGTTGTTCAGACACTGTGTCAAAAACAGGGTTCACAGATTGGCCGTTTTCCCCATCAAATTTGGCTCCTTTTAACTTCGGCTGGTGTATTATTTTTCGGTTTGGCGGGTGGCGGTTGGTTGGTCTCTATTTGAATGTGTTATTTGTCAAATATTACACTGGTCTACAAATAATGAATGCTTTTTTGCGCCATGAACTTTGAAGACTGATGTAGACTAATTTTTGGGTGCTAAATCCAGGCCCGGATTTAGAGGGGGAAGTTGCCCCGCCCCCCCCCCCCCCGACTTTTGAAGGGTCTCCTATGTGGAAAAAAATGTGATTTTGTGTCATTTTTTTCCTTTTGGCCTTTAAAGTTTCTGCAAAATGCTGTGCAGTACTGGACTGATGCTACTGTAGACGTAGAGGCGGTTTTTCACGCCGTAGGCGCGAAAAATTTTTTTGCACGGGGCCCCCCCGATCTAAAAGTGCTTCGGGCCCCCCATCAGCTAAATCCGGCCCTGGCTGAATCCGAATCTGACCTCAGATTTATTCAATCACGTCAGGTTTGTAAAATATGATAACAACAAGTTGTTACTTTTGTCAAAAGTGGAAGATTTGGCGTTGCGTTTACCACCAACTTGTGCACAGTGCAGTGCTATAACGAAAGGTTAGTGTTAGACTGGCCAAAACAGCCTAAATATGGTTACTGGACAAGCATTGCCATAGGCGTGCTTAAATCTTTGTGGTTTCATGCAAAACATTGACGGGGTGTGTCAGTTATACTTTTAGCCTCCTATTTAGCTTGTTATTGCTGCCTTGTTAATAATGTTACTTAGAAAACAAATTGGTATCAAAATTATAGTTGGTGGGT
The DNA here is from genome assembly GCF_918807975.1 of Aplidium turbinatum. Classification (NCBI taxonomy): domain Eukaryota; kingdom Metazoa; phylum Chordata; class Ascidiacea; order Aplousobranchia; family Polyclinidae; genus Aplidium; species Aplidium turbinatum. The sequence goes on from NC_137486.1 coordinate 2,264,864, forward strand.
GTATTTGAACTACTTATGCACCACATGGCCTGGATTTCTGGATATAGCACAATGTGTAGCCTATGTGCAATAAACGCAACGTCAAATCTTCCACTTTTGACAAAAGTAACAATTTGCTGTTATCATATCTCACAAACCTGACGTGATAGCATAAACCCGAGGTCAGATTCGGACTCAGCACCCCAAAATTACTCTAATTCAGTTTTCAAAGTTCTTGCCGCAAAAATCGTGTAGACCAGCGGATTGTTGAATTTTCATCCATAAAATATCCCTGCTGTTTGCCATGTTTTTAATTGTTATTTAATTTTGCTTGAAGCACTGCGCTCTGTGCTGAGGAGTAGGGGAAGGCGGGGAAAAACGGACATTTGCTTTTTTTGTAAAAACTACAAATAAAAATAATACAAACAAATGTATTTTCACACGAGTCAGTTCAATCATAAACAGCTAAAAATCGATTTTGATCAGCTAGCAGCAAGATCATCTTCAGTTAAGCTTACTCAAATAAAATTTAATTTGTATAACAAGACAAGTAACCGAGTCGTTCATATCAAGCATTGTTGTGGGTTTGACATACTGTACGTCAGAAGATATTTCATTATCTTGACAAATAAAAATAACACTTTTTTCTTTATTTTCTACACGTACTTGAATGAATATTCCGTACTAAACTTTGAAACTTTCGTGCCACATTGGGCGGCCAAGAGGTCGAAATAGCTTTCTCAGTACTTTGTTATAAAAACTCGTTTACTACAACTTGTCTTCTACACAGGGGCGCCGGAACGATTTTTGACTGGGGGGGCACGATTACAAAAAAAGGGCACTTTTGTTTACTAAAAGGCCAATTTCTTTTTAAGTTTTAAAATAAGATATAGCGATAATGCTAATCTATCAGCTCACTATGTAGGCTATTGAGTAATGATAGCCTACAAGTGTCCGGTATACAAAGAAGGGCATCATGCTATGTTATAATGATGTAACCTACTGTTAAGCCTTAAAGCAGCCTGCGATCATGGCCGCTAAGTAGTGCTTGAATGACCGCCGGTGCTACCTCCTCAATCGGCCCAGTTTGGCCGCCGGTCTCTTCTAGCCAATTATTTAATTTCACAATAGAATGATCGTGGATTAGCTGTCGAAAACATGTAGTATCAAAGAGTGACGCAAAATTAGGCCAGCGCGTCATAATCGCCATTGTTGCTTTGTGCGGGAATATTTGTTATTGATGGAATATATCCATCTGCGATCACCAGCGCTGTAAGTCTTGTTTGTTATTCCGGACGTTCATTTTAACAAAGTCTTAATCCGAAGTGCTAATTTACATCGGCTGGCAATACTGTCCTTTTTATGTCGATTTGATGTTGTCGGACATTAAATCGTTGTTAAAAAAGAGAACTAGGTTAGTTGACATCTCAGGGGAAAACATTTTTGATCATAAGTTATTTTGCAAAAATTATGCTTCTTTCAGTAATGTTGAACCATAGAGAAGTAATGTCCTAGTAATGTTTTAGTAATGTCCTTCACATCATTGAAATACTTATTTTATTACCTTGCCGTCATCGTCAACACATGTCGAACGTTGTTTTTCGTTGCTAAAAAAATTCTAGGGGAGTGGCGAACTTTTTTAAAATCAGCCACATTGGAGACACTCGTGCGAGTGTCGTTAGATGGTCCCGCAGTACTGGCACAATCCCGATAAAGCAGTTACTGCGTGTTGCAACGATTCTATTGTAGGACGTCGCCCAGGCCCAGATTTCAACAACGCTAAGTGATCATTTTAGCATTGTTGCAAGTTTAATTTTATTTACTTGTGCTATCGTTATTTTTATTTTGTACTTTGGCCTCCAAGAACGCAGATTTGGCCGCCGAGAAGGAGCTCCCGATAGGCTACGATGGCTGCCGAAAAAAAAACGAGTTTTAAGGCCTGTACTGTGTTGCAGTTGCAAAATTTTGTGCCGTAAATATTATTTTGACGCAAGAATGAAAGATTATAAATAGGCTAAAAGCAAATAGCAGAAACTGTTATATTGCAAAATGTGCAGTAGCTTATTACTTTAAAAGGGCACAATTGCCCCCCTGCCCCCCCGCTTCCGGCGCCCCTGCTTCTACATCTACACCAAACCAAACCAGTGGCGCGGGAACTATTTTTCTCTACGGGGGGCTGAAGCTGCCGTAGTGTTGTCAGCTTCTGGGGGGCTAAAACTGGTAGTGGGCATTCGGTCACCTCCTGCGTAAAAAAAAAACAGCGCCAAAACACACACATTGTAAATTGTAACAAATGAAAAACGGCAAACAACAAAGCAGCTGTTCAGGAAATTAATATGAAAACGAACAAATTAGAAAGTTATATAAAAACGACAGTTTGTGGAAATGAGCTTTCACATGCTTCCGAAGATTGATTTTTGCTCAGGTGTTTTCTCTGTAAACTGTGTAATGAGTTTTTTGACATCGACAGTGTCCAAGATGTTTTGGTGAACATGCATCAACGCAAGATGAGTACCGTAAGTGGTTATTGTGTCATTGAGCTTCTCAACCACATTTTTAGGCGTCTTAGAGCAGAAAAAGAACGTTGTGATGATGCAGCTAAAACCGAGAGACAAAAGCAGAGCTCCACGAATTTTCGCGTTTCTTTGAAAAGGTCTAGTGTTTGAGCGTTTAGTTGCGATAATATCTCAGCAACCTTCTGATCAGAGTTTGCGGTTTTCCCACTTACAACAACGATGAGCAAAGTAAGTTCCGTTTTTAGGCGATCTTTCCTGATGGCATTGGGTAAGAGGATCTCAGTATCAGATCTTTCCTCACCGTTTGCGAAGCTCAAAAGGGCCTTCTCTCTGTTGGCTGCTGTAAGCAGATCCGCCTGGTCGAATCTTCGATCAAGCTCAGCTTGAACAAATCAAGGGCTTTGATGTATTGCCGTTTCCACACTCCTTCTCTCGCAGACGACAAAGCATCCGATTCCTCTGTGTTTCGAAATTTTGCTGGAGTTTTGCTCACTCGGGGATCCTTTGGCGTCTTTAGGTTATTGCCAGACGCAAAGACGTTCGTTACTTCCATAAGCTTGAAAACGGATTCATCTTTTTTGAGATTTTTGGTCTATTCGTGGAGAATAGTGATTGATTCCAAAGCTGAAGAAGCACAGATCTTTGGAGCTGTCTTGCGACGGCTTCTGCAGGATGAAAAACTTCACCGCTGAAGGTAATCGTAAAATAAATCCGCGTCGTGCGTGCTTATTTTACCAAGCCGAATATGTTTGCACGTGTGTCTCCTCTCATTGCACTACGGTATCTTCTGTCATGTCGGTCAGACATGACAAAGCAATATCATGTATTATTGTAATGTTCGGAAGTAGGCTACAGTATGAAATGTAAATATTGCAGAATGATGTCCAAAAAACGATGGACCGCCGTGTTAGTAGGCTAGCACCGTTACTGAGAGGTATTGCTCCCTGTGATTGACGACTTTTTTATTGCAAATGATGAGCGCGACACGTAACAGGAACTCGATTCATCGTAGCAATTATTGTTCGAAAAAATTTCTGAAATTATGTTATGTAGGCCTACCTTAAATTGTCAGAATTTTCGAAGGGGGGCTGAAACAATTATTAAAAATTCCAGGGGGGGCTGAAATTTCTCTAGGGGGGGCTGCAGCCCCTTGAGCACCCCTGCTTCCCGCCCCCCTGAACCAAACTGTTTTTGTTTATGGATATTTATTCTAAAAAGTTTATAAAAATTCACTTGACCTTGACAACTAAATGACAAAATGAAATACGAGGCAGAGTGGTCTTATACTACGTCCGTTTTGCCCCATGCCCTGGGAAAAAACGGTCACTTATATTTTTTGTAAATAAACAAAAAAAGAAAAACACATTAAGTTTCATTCTCTGGGCAGTTGTTATTAAGTGACATCTTAATTCAAAAAGCGCAATAGGTCCATGATATCTAATTGGTCTGCTTAAATAGAGCACTTTGCAGTTAGCATGTCCGTTTCGCCTCGCCTTCCCCTAAGGGTGAACACTGTCAGGTCAGGCATCAGTAGTCGATCTCCTCAGACCACCATTGGGGGAGTTCACTGGATACTGGTTCTCCGAAGCCGAGCTGTATACGTCCACAAATAACACTCAACGATTACAGGCTACGCTTTTGTTGTTCATATATTTGCAGACTGCAACAGGTTCATGAATTCAATCAATGAAAACCATAGACAGACATTTAACTCAGCAATAATACTACATTAAATATTATAAAAACAAACAAAAAAACAATAAGCAAACGTTTTCGGTGAGTCATACAGCCCTTTTCAAGCCTGTGAAGATTTTTTTTTTAGAAATACTAAAAAATCATACAGTATCACAGCAAAAATATGGTGAAATCTAAACATTTGAGAAACTACTTCCAGCTCACACAAAATGATAACTGAAAAAATACGCAGCACAACAGGTCAAATGTTTGAGTGGTAAAATTGATTAATTGATCAGAAAAGGACTCAAGCAGATTACGCAAGATGGACCAAAGCACAGCACGAGATAGTGGCACAAACAAAGTAAAAATACGAGAAGCACAAGACGTGACAAATCAATCAAAAACGGTTAAAAGATAGAAGGCATTGATCATCAAATCTTTCAACTCAGGGCTCAACAGGCAATTATTTGCTGGCGGAGCCTGCTACCTTTTAACTGATTGGCTTTCTCTAACTGTTTTTTTCCTTCTTTTATTCGAAAATGCATTGTTTCTATGAAAACATGGGCTACATTGCATCGCAGCTCCCCTATATGACGTTTGATTACTGCAACGTCACTTGAACGAAGCAAGACATTGTCTGCCAGTGCATTGAAATTTTACAATTAATGAGCTGCAAATCCAATAGCCCCATTGTAAAACCTAATAAAATAATAAAACCTAATGAAAAATAAGATTGAATTGTTAGTGAGAGGTTTTGAGTTTTGTTTCTTAACACTTTATAAATATTTCTTGCATATTATTTAAAGCTCCAATAAAATCATCATCGGCCAATACAAATATCGGAGTTAGACTGCAACCACTCTGTTACGAATGATCAATTCACAAGGCGCCACTGCCTAAGACCAACCTTTGGAAACTTTACTAAAAGACTACGCAGTACGCAACCAACACAGATCACAAACGAACAAACAAATTATTGAAATCCTTTTGTGCTCACGAAAGGAAATCTTTTAAAACTTTGCTAAACCAACTTACCACACTTTTAAACTCATATTTTGGCTTTTGCTTTGTTGAAACTTTGGTGCACCCCTTTAAACAGTTTATTCTAGATCCACCCTTACTCCAAGCAGATAACCACAATAGTGTTGGAATAAATTCTTTTTGTTGCATCACTTCCCTTTCGCAAGTTTGTATTGCAGATCACCGGTCGATTTCATTGGGAACAAACCGGATTCAGAAATGAAATGATTCGCAAACCTTGATTTCAGTCCTTCCACTTCTGACAATTGATAAATCCTCTTCAGTTTCCTTTTTTGTCCTGAAAAATCCCTTTTTTCTTAATTGGAAATCCTACAAAATTTCCTTAATAGGCGAGGTTATTTTTGACGTTATTTAAGTTAAAAAAGGTGCCAATACAACTTTAAAGTTATTGTAATCTCGATTAAAGTTATTTTAATCTCGATTTTTTTCAGTAGCACTGGTACAGTATGTCGAAGCAACGATGTTTTATTAGAACAGTAGGCGGAAGCAGCACATATTTTGCAATAACATGGTTTACTTTCTGCGTTCACTGTCCAGCTAAAAACCTGCTTGTCAGTTAGTCGGTTCTGGGACATTTACCACCTGGAATCCTGGACATTATTTATCAATTACCACTTTCATCTTTCCCACCCGGACTCCTAACCGGGTGCAACCTAATTCGTACCATGAACAATTCGTACCGTCAGTTCGTACCTTGAAAAGATCGAGAGAAAAAATTAAAAAAAGTCGAAGTCGCTGATCGCAGTTTCGGCAAACATTTTAAAAAGGTTAGGGTTAGGGTATCGGAGTATCGGTATCCGCAAACATATCCGCAAACAAACAAACTGAAAAGGTCGAGAGAAAAAAATAGAACATCGCTGATCGCAGTTTCCGTTTTTCCGCAGTTTCCGCAAACATTTTAAAATTTCCGGTAATGATCCTAAAAGTTTGCCGAAGTCGCTGATCGCAGTTTCCGCAAACATTTTAAAAGGGTTAGGTTTAATGTTGATCGAAGTTTCCGCAAACGTTTTAAAACGGATAGGGGTTAGGGTGTTTCCGCAAACAAACAAACTGAAAAGATTGAGAGAAAAAAAATAGAACAAAGCCGAAGTCGCTGATCGCAGTTTCCGCTTTTCCGCAAACATTTTTAAATTTCCGGTAATGATCCTAAGACTAAGAGTTTGCCGAAGTCTCTGATCGCAGTTTCCGCAAAACATTTTAAAAGGGTTAGGGTTTAGGTTGATCGGAGTTTCCGCAAACATTTTAAAAGGGTTAGGGTTGATCGGAGTTTCCGCAAACATTTTAAAATTTCTGGTAATGATCCTAAGAGTTTTTGTTTGTTTGCGGAAAGTTTTAAAATGTTTAATGTTTAAAAAATTATCATACGCAACTGTACGTCGAAGCTCAGTGAATTTTGTCATTGCTACTCAAGTTCAACCGTAAATCAACGGTTTACCTAATTTTCAGTAAAAGAATTGAGAACTAACTCACTCACTGCACTCACGTCCAATTCCCAAAATGGCGATAATAGAAATCAAGCGACGGAAAGGCGAGAATGGGAAAGAGTGTAAGACTAAGAGGGGCCTGAGGGGGTTCCGGATGGCGAGTGGCGACGGAAACCAGCTGATCATCGTTATTCCAGTCGTTTTTAGAACTTTTGAAAGGGAATACTAGTGAAATTATCTTTAAAATTGCTAAAAACAACAATTTCCTTTTTAAGACCAAATTTTCTTGTAAAATTGTTAAAAATCCCTTAAAAATCCTTCCGATCTTCATTTCCCTTTTTTATCCTTCGAAGCGTTGAAAAATCCCGATTTCGGGATAAAATCCTTCAAAGTGGAAGCACTGCTTGATTTGCATTTCAAGAGAACGAGTCTGTTGGATTGTGACGGTGGTGTGATGTAATAAACAATTTGCATGCATCGAGTTTTGATTGGCTGAATTGTATGGAACACAAAGATACTTATATCTACTTCCAACTTTTTGAGTTGTTGTTTGGTTACAATAGCTTTGTATGCTAAAGTGCAGCCGCTGTATGATGTGACGTAAAATTAAATAATTGTTTTAAAAATAAAGGCTACTTGCCTGCCAAGATAAAGGAAGAAGTATTAGTGGCCAGTCAGGTCGAAACATTTCATTGTGACGACACAAGCCAACTCACTCAGATACATTCCAGCAAAACGTTTAGAATTAGAACTGCGCGGTTGCCGGTTAGTGAAAGCCTTAAAGTTTCAACATATGTTTTAATGCTCGATGACCAGTACAGAAGCTACAGTGAAACTCATAGAGTCAGTAGCGTAGCCAGGAATTTTGAAAGGGGGGGTTTGGCGACCCAGCGGCGGGGGGTCTGGGGGGCCTCCCCCAGAAAATTTTGAAAAATTTCTTTGAATTTGGTGCATTCTGAGAGCACTTTCAACAAAAATGTGGTTACGAATATTCCTGTAAAATGGTGGTGTCTGGTGGCATAGCAAAAGGATAAGATCATGTTTTCTTCGGCATTTTTCGGAAATAAAGCTAAGTCTCTATGTTTTCTTGTTGCTAATTCCTGGCTGAGATGTTTGGTATTGGCAAAACTTGCTCTTTTAATGCAATTTTGTTTAAAATTAGGCAATTTTTTTAGACTGAAAGCATCATTCTCAATATCGTGACGTCACACGCGTGCCAAAGGGGGGGGTTGTAACCCCCAAAACCCCACCCCTTGGCTACGCCACTGCATAGAGTAAACAAGTGAAATGAAACTTGGTTACTCTGGCAGCTACCTACTGTGTGATCAAAGTAAGCTACTATGTAGAATTTGCCTAAATAAAAGCCATAGCAGAGGACAGTGGCGTACGCAGGATTTTCTCAAGGGAGGGCCATTGAAAATGCTTTTGAATTGAAACGAAAAAAATAAAAAACGCCTATTTGCTAATAATAGCCGATAGCAGTGGCGTAGCCAGAAATGTTGAAAGGGGGGGTTTTGACGGCCGGCGGGCGAAACCCGACGGCGTCTTCGCCATAGGCGACACCCAGCGGCGGGGGGTCTGGGGGGCCTCTCCCAGGAAATTTTGAAAAATGACTTTGAATTTGGTGCATTCTGAGAGCATTTTTAACAAAAATGTGGGTATATTCTGCAAACTATTAACTGCAAACTATAAATATTAGGCAAACTTTGTTTTGCCTAATGTTCAATTTGACCAAGGTTTAAGGTAGCCTATCTGTTGGTGAAATGTAGACTCTCACGGTCTTTGCGTATGTCACTGTACAGATACCGATTCTGAATATGAAAAGCATGATAGTAGGCCTAAACGGAGAAGTAAAAACCATAATAGTTCGATCATGATAGGCAACGTCATTACCTTAATTAAAGCATAAATCGAACTACTCTGTGAAAGTTTAAATATCGAATGCAATTTTAACTTTAATCACAAATTACCGTACTCTGAACTATAAAACGAAAACGGGCCTACCCTAAACCACCCTCAGGCCAAGGTCTATGGGAGGTGGTACAGAGGGTAGGCTACGGCGTAACATCATCTATAAAACAACGTTGTTAATTGCTTTGACAGTGCAATCCAAAGCATATTAAATGCCTTATTCTACGTCGTTAACGACTATAACATTTTTAAGGGGGGGGGGGAGGCATGGCCCAATGCCCCCCCCCCCTGCGTACGCTAGTGGCAGAAGATCATCGATAGCGGATGCAAACAGACACACCATTACGATTTGTTGCTGCACTCCGATTCCAGTTCAATGTCAGAGCTTAGTATGAGTTAAATGTGCATTCCAATGTTAGCTAACAATAATGGTCGTCCTTGCTACCCAGGCAGCCTAGTTGTGCTTGTATTGCTGAACTGAACATCTCTTCTATGAATATTGCGCGTGAAACGGTAGGAAAGGTTCCCACATAACGAGATACGTCCTTCTCTTACATGCAGTGGCGCGGGAACTATTTTTCTCTAGGGGGGGCTGAAGCTGCCGTAGTGTTGTCAGCTTCTGACCCACCTTCAGACCCCCCTTATGTGAGAGAACATTTAAAGCTGGCAGTAAGCGTTGGGTTCCCTATTGTGTCAAAAATAACGCCAAATCACACACTTTGTAAATTGTAACAAATGAAGAACGGCAACAACAAAGCAGCTGTTCAGGAAATTACAATTAAGACGAACAAATTAGAAAGGGATATAAAAAACGACAGCTTGTGGAAATGAGTTCTTACACGCTTCCGAAGATTGCTTTTCGCTCAGGTGTTTTCTCTATGAACTGTGTCATGAGTTTGACATTGGCAGTGTCCAAAATGTTTTTTGTGGACATGCATCAACGCAACATGAGTACCGTAAGTCTTTTTTGTGTCATTGAGCTTTTCAACCTCGTTTTCAGGCGTCTTAGAGCAGAAAAAGAACGCTCTGATGATGCAGCTGAAACCGAGAGACAAAAGCAGAGCTCCACAAAATTTTGCGTTTCTTTAAAAAGGTCTAGTGTTTGAGGGTTTAGTTGCGATAGTATCTCAGCAACCGTTTGAATGGAGTTTGCGGTTTTTCTACTTCTACTGTAGGCCTACAACATCGCTGAGCAAGGCAAGTTCTGTTTTTTAGCGATCTTTTCTGATGGCATCGGGTAAGCTGATCTCAGTATTAGATTTTTCCTCACCATTTGCACAGCTCAGAAGGGCCTTCTCTCTGTTGGCTGCTGTAAGCAGATCAGCCTGGTCGGATCTTCGTTCAAGCTCAGCTTGAACCAAATCAAGAGCTTTGATGTATTGCCGTGTCCACGCTCCTTCTCCAGCAGACAAGCATCCGATTCCTCTGTGTTTCGAAATCTTGCTGGAGTTTTGCTCACTCGGGGATCCTTTGGCGTCTTTAGGTTATTGCCAGACGCAAAGACGTTCGCTGCTTCCATAAGCTTGGAAACGGATTCATCTTTTCTGAGATTTTTGATCTGTCCACTGAGAATGGTGATGGATTCCAAAGCTGAAGAAGCAGAGATCCTTTTGTTTTGGAGCTGTCTTGCGACAACTTCTGCAGGCTAAAAACTTCACCGCTGCAGAAATCGAAAAATAAAGTTGCATCGTGCGATTTGAGATCCGATGATTTCATTGGTACCCGGCCCAAAATGTCCTCTCAACGGCCCTGGCTAGGCTATATACATGGTTGTTCATTCATAGCTTGTCACGCCAGTGTTGAAGTCAGGCAGCATTTTCTGTGATGTGAAGTTACAATGCAAATTACTTGCTTAAGACGGTAGTAACACAAAGTGGTCTGAATTGCAGAATAATCGCAGTGCTTTCATTTCAGCACTACAGTATTTGGAAATACGCCAGCTTAAATTAAGGCCACAGTTTGGATTGATGGTGGACTCCTAGCATATACGTCACTGATCAGCAGTGACGTAACCTTTCAAAAGCCGTGAGCGAAGTAACTTCGATGCACTGAGCAAGTCTCCCAGCACCTCAAAACTATCGCAGGTTGCACTGACTTGATCTAGATGGCGAGCTATCACGCTGGTTTGATGTCACAAACTTGAATTAACCTCATTGAATAGTTTATAATTAGACATACTCGAAATTGAGTTTTGCTAAAGGTCAAATTAAGTCAGGAAATGCGCTATGCAGATCTGAACGAGCGGTTTGCAAGTTTTACTAGCAGCCCTAATTAACAAAGAAAGCATCAAAGTCACTTTCCAACGGTGTTGATTAGAGCAGCTGTGTTGTGTCATATATCCGTAATCATTAAAGGCTTTGTTTGCATAGTGACCAGTGCGTGTCATCACTCATCAGAGGATGGTTGTGACGTTGCCAGAGAGTTTGTTTTTTGTTTGATGTGATTGAAAGATTGAGGGAAACAGAGGAAGCTTCTGGCCAATGGAACTCGCGTTGATTGTATTTTAAACTGTTGAACAGCTAATGGAAATATCACGCTAAATTGATAACTGATTTGGTGGGTTTGGTTTTGAATTTTTATCCTCGTTTTGAAAAATGCTTCGCCGAGCGAATGCGTTTGAAAGACGAGTGTTGGTTGGTTTTGAATCTTTATCCTCGGACTGACAAAGCCTTGATTGGTTATTCCTGGTAGTTTCGCATACTTGTAGAGGTTTTTGAATCAAGGCCGGTTACCGTGATCGACAGAGTAAAGTTTTCCGATTGTTGAAGTGTTGTGAAGTTGTGGTGAATTTGTAACTAGTCACTTGTAGGTTGTTTTGTATAATGTTAGCATGTTCAAAACACGCTTCCAACACGAACTGGTTAGGTTGACACGACATGTCGTTTTGTTTCGGGAACATGGTTATAAAGCTATGCCATTTGAGTGCGTACTTTTGTGAGCTTTGAGGTTTAGTTTCAATTTTGTTTCGAGTTCACGAGGCACGAATGTTTTTAGATTTCAAAGCAAATCAAATTGTCTTCATCATTAAACCTTAAAATAACTTTTGGCCCTATTAGATTTTATTTGAGTAACTTAACTGAAAGCAATTTTTTGGATCAAATTTGGTGCCTCCCTCCGATGGTGATTGTTGTGCTGTATTAGCTTTAGCAATTCGACTTAATTTTAGATTATCTCAGATGGTTGTTTGTTTGATGTGTACCCGCAGCATCACTTCACGTCTATGGAAGGCATTGGCTAGCCCGCTGATGACTGTGACTGGCACTGAGCACATTGTTTCCTCATCAAAGCGACCTCTGGTCATGTTCTTGCGTTTTATCACTTCCGCTCTCGCTTCATGCAGCACCGCTGGTGGTCAATGCGATCATACCACGTCGATCAATGGGAAACAATTGTCAATCCGCTCCAAAATAGAAGCGTCAAGGCGTTGCTTGTCTTTCCCTCCCTGTGGTTGACATGCTTCAATAAGCTTATTTACGTTCCATGCAAGCAAAGCTGCTGTCCTTATGAAATCACCATAAGTGTTCATTTATTGAACAGTTCTTGTAACAGGATATTTCTGGATAATCTTCTGTGCTTTGCCCGTTCAGCAATGATGCTTTTGCGTCAGTATTTCTTGTATGTAAACAGCAGACCTGTTTGAGCAGTCACACAAGTGCTACAGTCACACTAGTCACACTAGCAGTCACACAAGTGACTGCTCAGCTACTAGCCTTAGGTTGGTGTGGATTTGAAGAAAGGCATAGACTGCAGTAACTTTGTGTTGGTTTTCATCGAGTCACCAATATATTAAGTAAGTGCGGCAGCTCTCTACTTGTAACAAATCGAAGACATGGCTTCGACTTCAGGTTTGATTCAGTTTCATGAGTAAACAAATTGGAGTAGCCTCACCAGCTCAGTGGCCGAGTGGTTTCGCCTTCGGCTCTGGTGCTGGTAGATTGGAGATCGATTCCAGGTCGGGTCAAACCAAAAAGGAAAAAAAAACGGTATTCTTTCTAGCATAACATAGTGAGAATAAGTCAGGCAAAAATGTGATGACATCGTAAACCTGATATAAAATTAAACATGAGCCATGTCGCTAAAAGACCTTAGCTGTTGTAGAGCGACAATAAATAAAACCATAACATTATTATTACGTTGGAGTTTTTATTTGTGATCAGGCTTACTTGCCCAACACTTGCTCATGCGCGTTTAGATCTCTTCTTCATGACTAAAAATAAATAATTTGATTTAACTCATTTGAAAAGATACGAATTGCTTTGCGACCACCGAAAACGTTTTAAGACCGTGAAGCCTCACTTTCAACAGAAAGCATAGATTGAAAGGCATAGCCCGCCGCGAAATGGCGCGCTTTCACATCAATTTTCATATCATATGCAATTTTGTGCCAGCGACGAGCAACTTGTGGCCGTGATATCTATTTGAACAAAATTTTACCAACACAAATGGCAAATAGTTTGCACAACAAGGATAACAAGAAAAGACCAAAACGTCCCCAAAGTCCACTTGAACTCGTCGTTAGCGCTGAGGTAAATGGGGATGGGTTCACGCGATCGACCTCGCTATGAAAGGAACCATCTGAGGAAATAGTGATGTTTTGTTTTGAAGTATTCTATCATTACATTGGACAGTCAATGAGACTCAGTAGCGTAGCCAGGAATTTTGAAAGGGGGGGAGGGGGTTGAAGGCCGCGAAGCCTGATGGCGTGTTTGCCAAAAGCGATACCCAGCGGCGGAGGTGGGGGGCCTCCCCAGAAAATTTTAGAGCATTTGGAGTATTTAGAGCATTTGGAGCATTCTGAGAGCATTTTCAACAAAAATGTGGGTATGAATATTCCTGTAAAATGGTGCTGTCCGGTGGCATAGCAAAAGGATAAGATCATGTTTTCTTGGGCATTTTTCGGTAATAAAGCTAAGTCTCTATGTTTTTTTGTTGCTAATTCCTGGCTGAGATATTTGAATGTTTGGTATTGGCAAAACTCGCTCTTTTAATGCAGTTTCGTTTAAATTAGGAAAAGTTTGTTTTAGAGACATAAAGACTAAAAGCATCATTCTCAATATCGTGACATCACACGCGTGCCAAAGGGGGGTTGTAACCCCCAACCCCCCCTGGCTACGCCACTGCGACTGAGTGATGCAACTGGAGCTATCTCAGGTTGGCTAGGCCGTTTATAAAAAAAAAAGATTAGCAAGGCCAGGTGACACCATCGAGTTTTGTTATGAAATTTGACCTCAGCAGTAAGTTTGCGCAAGGCAGCTATGATAGTTGGCTTTACCAAGTTAGAGCGACCAGAGAAGTAACCACAGCTTTGACCGATAGCCTGAGATGTGTTGAGGTGAATTAGAAAGCGACTTATCGTTGCGCTGAGATCGATAAGCGAACGTGATTGTTGATAGATGAGGCAATCGGCAATTGTCAATATTGATCTGTTTGATTTGTCACTACGCAGTCGATAAAGGGAAGACGCGTGGTTCGTTGCGCCTTGCACACTGCTACTGACAGCCAGGATGCGCGAAGCTGGCTCTACTCAGTCATAGAATATGTCAGGCTGTCAAACCAATGGCTCATTGTTCAGCTGAATTACAGAGAGCTCGACTACAACTGTTTTGAACAGTAGCAATGGTGCATACGTCACGTGAAATGAAAGGATTTGTTCAAACACCCCCTTTTTTGTCGCAACCCTCAATAGAATCAACCGATCGCACGACGAAGCGAGTCTACACACGTCGTTAGATATGAATGGTTTATGAAGGAAGTTGTATATGCAATTATGTATGGATTTTTCTTTGATTGTTTTGTGGGGCTCGTGAAAGCAAAAAGATTCCCAGACCTCTGTGCCATGTGGCATTTTGAAGAAGAAACTTTTTATTCCAGTAAATAGTGAGATAGTGGTTTCCATTGACAATGGTCCATGCTCGCATATAGCTGTTTATCCAACTCCGAGATGCATTGATTTCCGTGCTGTAGCCTAAAGTACAGACAGTTTCTGTGCAGCGACATTTATATGCATTCATGTGTTTCACTACCTAAACTCTATTTTCTCGCCTGGTCACGCAAATCGCATAAAACAATTTCTGGAGCCACGTCACCTTAAATATGGTTAGTTCTTGAAGCTTGCACCAAAACAGAGAGACAACTAGCAAGAGTGTTAAAGAATTTATAGCAATCGTTTCTAATCAACTGAAGAAAATACTAGAAAGTGAAGTGGTGCGGTCGTTGGAGGCTGTACAGAATGTTTACTTTCAATTATGACGTCACAACACTCAACTGTCTCGGGAGTTTGCAGGATGTTCGAGCGATGGTTTCGTTTTATTTCCTGAAAATGTTATTTTTGATTCACTTGCAACGTGAAACACCGTTCCCCAGCTGCAAGTCAGTAGCTGTGACCGCAAAACTTAAAACTTATGGCAAAACAACAACTTGTGACAGCGAAAACACTTAACATACTGTTCAAAGTGTGAATCACAATAGACACACAGTTGAATCATAAACAGCATTGTTCTTGTCGATGGCGAAGTGATAACATGACACAGCGTAAAGGACTAAAGGTACGAAAGGATGAAGTCGGAGTTGTTTGCCTGCTCATCTTGTTGCCGTGTTGTACGACATTAAGTTATTTTTATAATCCTGTTTCCACTTGACACAATTGTTTTGTGGTTACACATTATTATGTTGCAAGTTTTATCTTCACAAGTAGATCTAGGTTGCAGCTATTTTCGCTGAATGTAAAGCTGCATGCAGTTGTTTAGTAACTTTAGCGGTTGGACAGCTTTGCTAAATCGCTGTTTGCGGTTAAACGTCCCGCTCGATACTTATACCTGAAATTTGTAACCACTTGATTTTATTGACGGACGTACACAATTACATAACATTACAAAAGGTTAATTGTTATTGTGACGTAATCGGTGGTTTGTGGGTTGTGATTGGTTGGATTTCCGCTTTGCAACCATTGCGTGTATTGCAGGAGGTGGTAACAATAAGCTGGATTCAATTGCTGCGTGATACTGGAAACTTTCTTGTTTTGAATGTAACCCTGCTCCCGCTGGGTGACCCTCTTAATTTGATGAACAATATCTCGTGGAGATTAATGAAACCTGTAACAATTTTTCAACAAGCGAAATAGTTTGTCGATAATACTCACCATGTATAGAAGTCTTCATGTCAAAATAGATCCTAATGATGTAACTTAACGCAACAACGATGACGTGTATAACTCTGTGGCATGGTATGCGTCATAATTGCTACAATTGAAAGGACAATAATAATGCATCTCCATATCCAAATGACAATCCAGCTATGTCGATTATTTCTATTTTCTAGTGAGTGTTGTGTAGTATGTGTACAGATCAACGACACAAAATCCCTTTTCTTGATTTAGTTTTGTTTTTAATCAAATTTTTAACGAAAGTTTCTGATCTGTTTCGTTCCGGTATAAAAACAATTTCCTTTTGTGCGATTTCGAAACGTTAGCGAAATATCTGGATACTGTGAAGCACGAAAAGTACCTTTAATTCAATGCGAGTGCGTTTGCGTCCTGTGCTTATGATTACTTGCTCATCATAATCAGGGATTTATTACCGGGTATTATAAATTCTTCTTTGCTCAAACACAGTCGTTTCGAATGTCCCCATGAACGCCCCATCACAATGGCGCCTCCACGCGGTGGTATGAGCTATAATCACCTGAATTTTATTTCAGATAAGTTTGTAATTAACTCCTACGTAACTTTAACTGTAACGAGGACCGTGATAGCTGCGGAAGCTAAACGATAGTGACGGGACAATCATTGAGAAGTTGGATCTCGGCCAAGGTAAGAACACTAAATACCTCAGTTTTATAGAAAATGTTTTTGAAATACAGTACTCGTAACTTTGAGATTACTTCATTTTTTCATTTACAACCAGTTAGCTTCAAATTACGTATTATATGAAGGAACTTAAATAAGTTGATGTTGTTCTTTTTGGATGACTTTGATGACGTAATAACTTGATGATAAGAATATCTTTACTTGTGCGTTTGTAATAAGTTTCTTTAAATAGGTAATCACGGATAGGTTCATTATACAAAAGCTGAACGCGTCTTTCAGAAAAACCTTTCAAGGTCAAATTACTCAATGATTTTGTGTAAATATATTAAGTTTAACTTTGATCAATTTCTTCGGAAAATCGATAAGATTCCTTCCACTCGGTGTCACGTGACAGATGTGTTATCGCGATGTTGACCGACTCGCCCGGGGCGTGCGAGCAGCATCACAGCGCCTGCTCTGTGACAGACGTCCAGTGAGGAAGTGCAGATTGTTCAGCAGGCGATGCGAGGGATGATAGAGCCACTGTAGACATATTAGTTGGAGGAGGGTTAAAAATAAGAAAAAAATATTTTTTCTTTTTTGAAGTCATTGATTTTTGTAAGATAGTCGCATTCACAGTGTGACGTCACACTCACAGAATCTCGTCATAGATTCTTGAGCAATTGCGTTCAAAACAGAAAGCGGTGTATATGGAATTAATTTGCTTTGATTGTATTAATTTCGATTTAGATAGAAACCTCAACAATTGGTCCGTCCATAATGTTTTGTTGGCAATTTGTTTGTGCGATACATTCTGTTCGGTAATAAAACCTCCTAATTAAAAGCGAACGTTCAGCGATTCCCAAGTTACTTGTGTGTGCTATATCTAAGGAATCTCTTTAGTCGTCAAAATTATTTTGCAATGCAACAGTTTGACAACATACATATATTTGAAGCAGCCGCGCTTTTATGCATAGCACGTTAATAGGAACTGTTAAAGTTTAATTTGCAATGTCACAGAAACAAGTTCTGCAAAGACTAATGCAAGGCAAGGGTAGTGATGTATGCGCAGTAAAGTAATGCGCAGGATTAACTGAACCTGACACCAACCATGAACTTTTTTCGGTTGAAAGTAATCGCTATCAAAATGAAGAGACTATTTATTTTTTCCATGGCCCAACATTGTGCTTCATGTAGGTTAAAGTTTAGCCTGTATAAATTTGTGAGATCATAATACATTAATAACCTATCTAGCCATCATCATCTTCTGTGGATGATTTCTTGCGCTTTTTCATATCAATTGCTTTGGAGATAACGTTTGAGAAGCAGCTAATTTTTTCTCTTTCTACACTTAAACCAGTGGAAATGATGCTTGCATTCTTAGTGAGCATTCCTAAAAACAATTCACTGATTTTATTCTTTAATCAAAACTGCAATTACTTGATGGTAAGTTATTTGAGATTTCGTTCTGCTATAAATATGCTTCTTAACGTTTAATCAATGTTGTTTTTATTATTTTTAATTATAGCAAACACAACAACACAGGAATGCATCAGATATAGAATGCCTGCAATGTTGCTTTTGTACATGCACAGTTGCGCAGCGATACCAGGAGCGGCAGGTTAATGAAAGGCAATAAGGAATTACACTTGCACCTTGGTTTCGTTCAAACCGCACGATTCCTAAGAAATACTCAGCGGTGGTGTGTTTTGCTCAGCCTTCAAAATTTTATCTAAAACCTGAAACTATTTGAAACACTGCCTGAAGATTGCAAACATCCCTCGATAGAGGGCAGTCGTTAGCTATCTGATTAAATATGCGCCTCAGAGGTTTCCAGTGCAGCGAACACTGTTTCTTTTAGTTCATTGTATCAAAGAGGTGCCGAGAACTGATTCGATTTTTCACTTCAAAGTTCAGGTTATAGATTCTGTGTTTATTTGCACATCTGTTCAGATGTTTGAGAGAAGTTGAGTCGTCGAAAGGTTGTAAGAATGTCAGAAAGGGCTTAAAAAATATTTGTAACACCATTTTTGGCTGCGATGAAATTATGGAAGTTTATCATTAGCGTTGAATTGTGAATTGGTATATCACCTACCAGCTTCTCATCGTTGTGCAATACAAGAAACTTTTGTCATCGATCCTTCAAGCCTAGTCCATTTAAACCATAACATTATTATTAGTTCAGTCGTAGCTGCTGTTGGTAACCTTAATGCCATTAGAGCATACAACTGTGTTAAGAGAAACTTAATTGAGCCAATGTTATGAAGATGCAGCAACCAACTTCCTGTGCCATGGGAACGTGCGGCTTGTGGCAGCCAACAAAGTTCAGAGAACAGAGTTAAATTATTAAATTTTTTTAGATGTACATATAAGACGACGTCTCTCCATAGGCTACGATGACACTAAGTTACCAAACCAGGAAGTAGTAGAACAATAAGATATGTATAGTTAGTTCGAAAGGACGTAAATTTCCTGACAGCTCATAGCCTACTTTAACAAACAGTTTTCATATATGTTCGTTTAGTCATTTTCTTCAGGGGACTCAAAAGCGAAATTTCGTCTCCTTAGTCTGGGTATGTTCAGTCATTGCAACGAGAAAGCGTAGAAACTGGGAAATTATTAGTTACTTTGGTTTTGCTTAGACCACGTAGCTTATGTGAAGAGCTCACTTTGTTGCATCATAAATAAACCATGTGCTTCGAAACGGAAGATTCATTATTGTGCAAATATTGTTATGTTGGAACGGTCATCTGGCACTAAGCGATGTGATGCATCATCTAGCAACAACCACATATAACAACTAAGGGGGATGGTTTAATTTTAATTCCAACTTTAGCCCTGATTTTAGGATACAAGAGGACATTGACCTCTGGAAAAAAATTGAAATTTCTGTGCAAACCCTCTTACCCTGAAAATTACTTTTCGCATCAAATTGCCTTGTATTGCATTGACGTCAATGTTTGTTTACGTATGTAAAGTTCAAATATTGTTTGCTACTGATGTACTAAAACACGTCAATAATGTTGTAAGACTGCCGCAAACATTTTTCTGATTTTAGTTTCATCGTAAAACACGGGAAAGTGGTAATTTCGGTTTGTGTGCATGACTACGCGCATGCGCAAAAGCGAAAATCCAGATTGGTTGGTTGGTTTTGATTTTTTATCCTCGGACTGACAAAGCCTTGATTGGTTATTCCTGGTAGTTTCGCATACTTGTAGAGGCTCTTGGCACAGGGCCGAAAGATATTCTGTATAAGAGAAATAGCGAATAGGCTACTACATCAAATTGATTCGAGGGTATTGTATAGCTTTTGCCACACAAGTATGGCTTCTCAAGTAGGTAGCCTACACCGTGTAGGCTACACAAGTACACATATCACTTTTACAAAAGTAGAACTTTAGATCTTGATAAGATAAGATAGACTAGATAGTAGATATGTTGGCTAGTCACTAATCATGTTTTATGTTGTATCGTAAAATTACTTTTTTAGACACTGTCAAAAGTTTCACAAGACCCGTTGAAGGACATGTCCAGAAGTAGACCTAATGTGTGTAAAGTAGTGATGGTACCTACTATTGCTAGAACAGTTAGTGATGGCAATCGCCTACTTTATGAAACAAGTTTTATGTGCATCTATGGATATAGCGTCAAGGTAGTCAATATTCATGGCTGGCTGAGCTACAGTTATAGGGTCAAGCTGGCTGGGCTTCCACCGGTGTACAGGTTAATCAAAAACCGTGGCGCTAAAGCTTTCCATATTTGGCTTGTGGGACAAAATACAATCGGGGGAACACGGTATGTTTCAAGAAAGGACAGTTCAGTCATCAATGTTGCCTGAAGTGCAATGCCGTACATTGCAAGGGGATTTAAAGAAAGACATTCTGAAAGCTCACTTTAGGATCAGCGCATTGTCTAGTCACTAGTGTCCTTTTGATAGAGCTTTCTCAACAACCACCTCGCGTCGACAAACAGCCATATTGCAACGGTATGCTGTTGCTGGTAACACGGTTCTTCTTAGGTTGCGGTAGAACAGTTTCGTAATAAACAGGAAGCCGAGCCAGCTGCTCGCTTCAAGCATTTAGATTACTCCTGAAATCGCACTTGTTCATGGAACGAACCTCAGTGAGAAAGAAAGCATCGGGTAGGCTACTTATTTCTCAGCTGAAAATTTGCAATCACATTTACTTTGCTTTAAAAATCTTCTTGAAAGGATTTGTTATCATTACAGATCTTTTAGATTGTAACGAAATTATGAATTATTCATATTTGTCTGTTTGCCAACAGCATGAACGCCTAGACTACTTTATGACGTGGTTAGCGATAAATGTGTGTTGCCTCACTGTTTCATATCTGTCTTGAACAATCATTCTTTTAAAAAACCTTTTATAAGTAGGCAGAGGGGGCGCGCAGAAGCTCATGGTAGGAAAGTTTAAGGTTTATATCATTGATAGGGTATAGCCACTTTAAATTGGGATTATGTTAACTGTATTTACTTAACGGCAGAAGCAAATGTACTCGGGGTATGTTGTAAAATATCACCGCACTTTCTTGGAATACCCGCATCTTTGCTCATGGAGGATTTCGACCACCGAGTTACAATAGACAGAGTTGCAACAATTTATTTCATGATTTAAAAAACTTTTTCAAATTATTGATTGTGTGACCAGACATGGCCATCATTATCACAGTGTGGAAATTATTACGAATCAGATCAACAATAAATAAACAGCGACTTTTATAACAATCTTCCTACTCACAAATTGGCACATCGCATGCTTGAATAGTTGCGCACTGTGATCTCACTATACTGTAGTGTAGCTGAACGCTCGCATCACGCCGTTGTTACGCAAAGCAAATCAGGAAAAGTATGCAGGAAAGCCAGACAATTTAGTAATGATGAGAACATCCAATAGTGAGGTAGCATGTGGGAAGATGTCAGTCGATCGGCCTCTGTGCAATGAAAGAACGTTTGGTCTTGGGAGCAAAGTCCACCATGTTGATCGCCGATTCTATAGATAGGTGCCGGAATGATCGACAGCTATCATTTCACTGCGAGTTGACTTTCCTTTCGAGAACATGAGCAACATCGTGCAACTTCTAATTCGTTTCATAACAACCTGCCATTGCCAGAATATCTTGTATGGAGCTTGGATATGAGCAACGCACACAATCAAAATGAGCTTTCATACTGCAGCTCTGTGCATGTGCTGTCGATCTCGGAAAGTTGTTTCAGTTCTGTAGTCGGTGTGTGCGGTGATAATGTTATTCCAATGTCCAACTATGCTGTCAGTCGATGGAATTATTCACAGTCGGCAACTGCTTTTCATGTAAATGTGGAATTGCTAAAAAATCTTGTTACTGGTCAAGGATGGAGAATATCCCAACGTTCACTCAGGTCGGTTCAGAAAACATGAGTGCTAATGATGAATTTTTCGATAGGTTTATGATGTAAATATGATCGCACAAATGACCCTTAAACTGACGATTTGTTGCAATGCTATTGTTTGGACGTCGATATTGCAACGATTTCCTTGTTGGTGATGCTTTGTGTGTTGCAGTGTTGATAAACAGCTTTGTCGTCATTCAGGTTAAACTGAGCCTGTTTCCTTTATCTCAATGCGGAGGCTGCAGCTAAAATAGATTGTGCATTGTGCAGCCAGCAAGCAAGTCTTTCATTGTGACGTCAGGTACGGAGGCAGTAGAAGTTTCCAGCAGCAATCCATTGCATTCAAATTTAAGGTTTGCAGAGTTGACCGAGTGAACTGAAAGCAATAGCGAACCAATAAGCACATTAGTTGCAAGGTTGAAGCACCTCACCAGTGAAAACGTAGGTCTAGCTTAAGCGCAGCTCTCTAGAATTCTCCGTTTGCTTAGCCCTGTTTCTAGCAACGCTAAAGCAATGCGTTCTAAAATCTAAAGTTTTATCACAGACATTGAAAGAATAACGAGATGGTAAGTGGGTATGCTAGGAGGGCGAAAACACATAAGTTTATTTAATCCCAAAATTTTAATTTATTTTTATGAATTAATCAAACCGGCCAAGAAAATGTAGTCGATCTACAGATCTGCGAAATCAAGGTTTGATCCTTATTTTTTTCAAACTTACGCTCCATTCGACAAGCTAGTGTGACTGCCAACTCGTGCAGTCAGCAACGTACAGCAAAGTTTGATTCAATGCGAGCGACTTTGAAGACATTGTTTACCCTGCAGGAATGATTGTTTACCCTGCAGGAATGATTGTTTACCCTGCAGGAATGATTCATGTTTCGGTTTGCGCCAATAACACTTGAGGGAGCCAAATCAGCAGACGACGCGTATACATTTTGCAGTAGTGCGAAAGAGCTGAGAGCAAAAGGTGCACGGTCTTTCTACATTCCGTGCTTAAAAATACCCAGCGAAAATACAATTAAGGTTCAATCAGAACAGGTTGACTTCCTTTGTACCAAATAACAAACATCAATGCAACATCGCAATACGTAGAATAGCAGCTGTGCTTGTTGTATGCATCAAGCAGGAATTATTCTAACCAACAAATTACTGGAAGGCCTTCGTCTATGCAAGCCACATCTTCCCATCTCCCGCTTTAGTTCAACTTGTCGCCATTTATTTAATAAGATCAAGATATCCAATGTTTTGTTGTTTCTGATTTGTAATAGACTGATGATGATTTGTTGCACTGATGATGATTTGTTGCACTGATGATGATTTGTTGCAATGATGATGATTTGTCAATAAAACTGTTTGTTTTCCTCTTTTTTTGTCACAATTAATATTTATGCAGAGGATATTCGTTCTTCAGCTGACTTGAAGCCGTCGCGCCCAAGCACTCTGCAAATACACATCTGTGATGTAGTTCCTTGATGATTCACAATCGTATGATGATGTGTTGTTGCTAGTCTGCAACTACTCAGCTTGATCTATGGCTCTCCACTTTAAAATTAAGTCTGGAGCGAATTTGATTCCAAGCACGAGTTTAATCCTTGAATTAAAACACGACAAGAACAATAATATTCAATGTTGACATTCCAATAAATTAGCAATGACTTTAATTAATTGTTTATTTATCAATAACAAAAACAACACAATGATGAGATAAAACTAAGATACACGCAATGTTTAAGTTTTGATTTTGAATTGAAGACAACAAAACGGCCATACAATCTGTTAGTCAGTTGCCAACAGGGCCGGATTTAGACCATGAGAGGCCCTAGGCTATTCCATTTATGAGGCCCCTCCCTATTTTTGAGCTCAGAATTTCTCTCTAAACAACATCACATGTCATTGCTTAATGTTAAAAATATGAGTGCATTAAACTCTTCGTTCTTTTCATTTTCCACATTCATGGGTGCAAATATTTAATCAACAGAATAAAAATTTAGTTAAGACAGTTTTGCTTTTATTTCTTTGATCAAACAACCGTTGCAGTAATTGTAAAGTTTATTTACGAGGACATAAGAAATAGTTACAGCCATCAAATAGAGTACTAGGCTACCAATTTTTTTTCTAGTTTTCGTCAAAGCAAAATCATGCAAAAGTTCATCAAAATTTATCTGTTTAAGTTTGTCACTCTCAATGCATAGAATGCTCAATGCTCACAACCTTTCTTGACATTGTCGATCTCAGTTTTTTTTTAATGCTTTTGAGCCTTGAGAAAGATCTCTCTCCTGAGTAGTTAGTGACAAGTGTTAAGCTTAGAAACAGTCTTAATATTGCTTCCACATCAGGAAAGGCAGTGTTAATTATTTCCTTGCACATAACTTCATAAAGGTCTCCATGAGACAAAGAAATAGATTGTTCTTCTGTACCGGTAAGCCCTTGTTTTTGTGTTTGTCCCACGTACAAAATAATGAAAATGTGGAAGTTCATCAGTAAGTTTCTGGTCACCATCTTCCGGATACGCTTCCTTTAAAAGTTTCAAACCTTGGTTGTCCAATTTCATTTTTAGCCAAAACTCTGGTGGGCTAAGGTTATCACTATCATGGAGAGCATTGCACGCTTGAGGCAAAGCTCCCTGTTTTCTTGCAAATCATCTAAGTCTTCTTCGTAACAACAGAAGGACAGTTGATGCTGCCATTTTCAAAATTAAAAAAAAAAACACTGGATTCTCCAAGAAAACCACTAGATTATTTCAAAAACCACTAAATCTAGTGGAAAACCACTAGGAGTGGCAGCCTTGATGTCAACTACCGATACTGTTTTTTTGCAGAGAAGACTATAGGGTACTTTAACATAGAAGCTTCCAGCAGAATGCGCTTAATGCTTGCCTTTATTATGATGCAAACGACGTAATAATGACTGTTTACAACGTGGTTGAAACCAGTTGTGTATAGAAATTTCGGTGTCCGACAAATTTTTCTTAAGCAATTGTTCGTAAAGCAATTCTTCGTAAGCAATTGTTCGTAAAACAATTGTTCGTAAACTTAATTCTTCGTAAAACAACTCTTCCTAAAGCATTTTTTCGTGCATGCAGTTGAAATTTGATGTATACGAAGAAATGCTTTACGAAGAATTGTTTTACGGATTTCATTTTATGAACAACAGTTTACGAACAATTGTTTTACGAAAAACTGTTTACGAAGAATTGCTTTACGAAGAATTGCTTACGAAAAATTCGCCTATAACCAGAAATTTCTACTCTGAAAAGCTTGATGTAAGCTAAAGATACTTTAGGTAGGGTTTAAACTTGTCAAGTTTTTAAAAGAATTACAAACTTCGAAACCGAATTTCGAGGCCCGTGGACGTTGAGGCCCTAGGCTTCAGCCTGCCTAGCCTATTGGTAAATCCGGCCCTGGTTGCCAACCTAGAAAAATAATCATGGGGAGATATGAAACTATTTTACCATGTAACCAGATCGGGCACAAGT
This sequence comes from Aplidium turbinatum, assembly GCF_918807975.1. Taxonomy (NCBI): domain Eukaryota; kingdom Metazoa; phylum Chordata; class Ascidiacea; order Aplousobranchia; family Polyclinidae; genus Aplidium; species Aplidium turbinatum. Next base: position 2,290,058 of record NC_137486.1, read on the forward strand.
TGCAACCACAAAAACATTAACAAGATCAACACTAACATACAGATATATAACGATTGGTAACTTAGAATTAATTGTCAGTCTCATAAAATTTTATTTAAAATTTTCCAATAAATGTTAATGATGAATATCCCACATGAACACTGTGAACAGATAACCGATAGACATCGCTGAATATCGGGATATGCATTAGTCTAATGAAGACGCGCTTCTGGAGTATCATAGCTTTGCAAAGTTGATGGTTTGCTATATTTCTTAATATCATGAAAAGATAACTTTTGGAGATTTTAAAAGATTGCGGAGTTACGCCCTTTTGGTTTTCACAAAAAAAAGAGTAAACATCATCAATGCTGTGGATATTTGGTTGTATATTGCATATGTAGGGGGGAAGGTGGGGTGAGTTGGAACAAAAATTATTGTTTTGCCTCTAGAACCGCTTTCACTTTTTCAAAATTCTTAAAACTTCACAAATGGAGAGACTAATGGTAACTAAACATTTTCGCAAAATTTTAAAGTTGTATTACGCTCATATAAAAAAATCTGATAAACTCATCTCAAACCTGAACGTTCTAACTCAACCCACTAGTGGGGTGAGTTGGAGCATGCAATGGGGCGAGTTGAAAACGTGAATTTATTGTGTTTATTTGTGTATATTTTTCGAAACTTATACTTTTTAGTTGAGCCGTATTCGTACCGGCTAATAGCTGTCATTATTTACGATCACATGCATGCAATGTCACATAATAATATAGGCTATTTATGGCGATGAGCTTGCAAAAACGTTTCGTATAAAAACACACATTATTTTCTAATTGTGTTGCTTTGCAGACTCTAAATTGAAAAGGTTGTAGTGAGTATAATAGGTTGTAACTGAACATAGTCAGTTCAACATTATTCCTAGCCTTACTTCTAAGTTCTTACACAGTGGAGTGAGTTGGAACATGTTCCAACTGGCACCACAGCCACTGTTCTAACTCACCCCATCAATGGAAGCATTGAAAAAAATCTAATTTTACAATCTACACTTTATTTGAACAAAACTGACTATGCAATATTTAAAGTACAAGACTACAGCTAATCATTGCGCAAAAGAACTTTCTGTTGACAAACGCAGCTATAAGTTTATTAAACTTTGTTTAGCGTCCTCAAAAATTACTCTCAGCACTGAAAAACATATCATCCTTCCTATCTCCGCACAACTTTGAACAAATGAAACGAAAACAACACGTGTGATAGAGTGTGGCACATACTGTCTGTAGGTGGCAGCAATAGATTTATAAGTAAAACATTTCATTGGAAAACTGTAATGTTCTAAGTCGCCCCATGTTCCAACTCACCCCGTTAGAACTGTTATAAAAAGGTAAATGACATTTATTGGGCATGTCTATCGTAAGCGCAGCATTGAGCATTCGGTAATGATGGGCCGGCTTCCTGGTCAGAGGCACCCTGGGTCGGCGTCCAAGCTTCTAATTTTTTTAGGAATCTTTGATCAGGCCAGAACTCAGGTGGAGGGATTCCTCTGTTAATGACTTATGTTTTGCTTGCGTTTAGAATCTAATGTAGAATTTGTTGATTATATTTTGTTAATCTGACATGCCTTATAGCTGGGCACAATTGTTTTCCCACGGACGAGGAAGTCCAGAGTCATGTGAGGAAACCGTCAACAAAGTCGTCCGCAGAAAATCAACTTCAGCGCTGTTACGTCAAAACCACGCAAAGTCCCAAGTAAGGAAACAAAATGTTATTGAACGTTTTGTTGAAATTGAAACAACTTCAAAGTTTATTGTTGAAGAGATGATTGGAGGTATAAAACTTGAAAATTGCAAGTAGAAGTTTGCACATAGTACGAATCTGTAGGTTTTCGTCTGACTCTCTTCAGGAGCTATCGTCAGAATGAAATAAACTGAAATGTGGTGAAGTATTTATCGTAGAAGAAAAGCAAAATGTAAATTTGGCTAATCAGAAAAATTCAAAATAACGAAGGAGCTTTAAGTTTAAGGCATAAACAAATTCCTTTTGGTGTTATAAGATTGGAGCGAGCGTTTTTATAAAAATTGCTTCCAGTGCTGCCAAGTGGAACGAGGAACGACTTTCAACAAGAATTGATAACATTTCGAGTCTAATGTTTAATAATTTGTTATCCAACTAATATTTATTGATGAACAACAAAACTAGAAATATAAAGTTTAATTAATGTAATATCCAAGTTTGCGTTCCAGGTTTGGTATTGAAGTCTGTCCCTCACTAGCTTGCGTGCACCTTATTACTGCGATGCTTTACAGATTGATTTCTCAAACTATTCTCCGCCAGCACGAAAGTTGTCTAGTATTACTCCGCCGCCAAAGAAACTTTTAAACCCGCGCCAACGAAGCTACACCATTCACGATTTGTCGAACAAAATAAAGGGGAACAAGCATCGACAAGGTGACAACGCACCTGCTAATAACACGATTCTCAACTTGGATGACAAACAAAGACATCGCTTCAAAGATTTTGCTCTGGGCTTTGTTTCATCAAAGAGGCTTCGACGTTATAGCAGCAGCCACAACCACACAATCCACCAGAGAAGTGAAGTGTGCCAACTCTCCCCTCTGGTCACCTCTGAAAGGTGCAGACGGTTACGCCAGTCTTCCCCTGTGACGATGATGAGGCATGTGTCGAATGGTGCACCATACAAGCAACTGACGTCATCAAATGGTGACGTGTCGGATATTAGAGAATCACGTGACGATCCTGCCAGCGTTGAGTTCCTTGTGAGGAAATGTGCTGATTGTTTCGGTGAGTAGACGCTTGATCGTTTGTATCCATCCGTAGTCGTGTTTTGGGGGGCAACACAAAATTCTGTCTAACTAACATCTTCAGCAGGCAGTATTTGCCATACACGAGAAGGTCCTACTTCAAGGCATGAGAGAATCATTGCATGCATTAAAATATCAGTGAAAAATTTTAATTTACGCATTCTTTGATTCACATTGTTCAGTCATCACTGCAAACACCATATAATGAGTGCATCTAAGTTTTATGACTTTGCAGCGCAAACGTTTTAAATTCCAAAATTACAGTAGACGCTAACCATAGCGATCTGACTGAAGGCCGATGTAATTTCGATTTTGAACTTTAAGCTAAATTTACTTTATATCGCTTTGAAATGATAGTTTTGAAAAACCAAATTGCCAAAGTGTGATCCCTGAATCCCAAATCACTGCAAAACTTTTGATTTTACGTTGAAATAATGACAAACCTTTCCCTATTACCAGTGTTGCCAGACGTTTTTAGATTTCCAGCACAACTGCCAAAATTTAGTCCATTAATATGTATAGTAACAAAATTAACTCCAAATCACACAAAATACATACAAAGACGGTATTTATTGACGAATACTCAAACTATCAACTTATATCAGCGATTTTGGCTGCTAACAAATCGACCTTCATTCAAACTTAAAGCAGCACGTTGTCATGGCCTGTGTATAAAGGCTGCCATAACGCAAACTTAGTTGCACCATATATCTGGAGGAATGTTTGAGACCGCTCCGATAGCTCAGTTGGCAAAGGACAGCTCTCCATTCAGCGGCACCTAGTGGACGGAATAACGTACAGATGACAACACTTCAACAATCGGAAACTTCACTCTGTCGATCTCGGTGACCGGGCCTGCGTCAGTGATTCAAAGCCTATACAAGTATGCGAAACTGCCAGGTTGAAGCTTTCAAAGAAGCTTTCTTACTTCGAGGAAAAAGATTCCCTCAATTAATCCAATGAACTGTTTATAAGTAATGCAAAAAGGTATTAAATCGCAGACACATAAAATTCAATACCATTGTCAACTTGTAATTTCAAAATAGCCCAGCTTTACGAAATGCAGAGTGCTGCAAGAGAGGATGGGCATACAAAGTGCACTTTATCTTTATTTGCTCTTCCAATTTATCCGTTGATATTCTGTGATATTTCTGCAATCCTTTTGGTTAGCTGTGGAGAAAACTTTGAAAGCATTGGTGGCCCACATGCCTGGGCTTGTCCCGTGTGTCACTTTTATATCAGGCAATGCAAACCTCATTGAGTATTAGTACACTAGCTAACGATGCATGGAATTAATCTTGTTATTTTGATTTGCATTTGCTGAAAAGAATATTTCGTGCACTTGGTCATGGATTGTTTATTTTTGATTTAAAAAAACAGTAATAACTTCACAGTTTGTGCAATTAATTGAAACCACTATCGCTCATTGACGTCATGATTCCGTTGGCGCGTGTTCTCGAGATCGAACCAGTCTGAATTGAAAGCAACAATGATGGTCTTCACTACTCTCTTAACTTTTGGTGATCCGCTTGTTTCCTACAGACAGAGATGGCAACTGCAGCAACGAGGAGTTCCTCTGCATCCTCTTCCTCACCCACCGATGGTTCATGACGTCAGAACAGCTCATGGTCCTGTTCTCGCAACTATATCCTTATGACGCATCTATCAGTTTGTAGGTTAAAATTATATGTGGTTGACATCAGTTCTTCAGACGAAAAGTAGCAAGCGCACGGTTTCAACCACTGATGCATGTTGCACTCTCATGCAGCGCAGCTTGCTTCTGCCACCTCGTCTTGTTCTCAAAGTATTGTAGCTTCTAATAATGAGGTAAACCTTACAAAGGCAAAACAAGCTGTTTCTTGCCGTTGTCCTTAAAATCCAAAAAGTAAATCTTGTTAGCAATTCGGTGATGGCTTAAGCATACTCATGACCCTGATCATTCAAACACGATGAAGAACCCAGACCAAACATATTGTGGATGGTAGCGGTTAAAAAGCTATTTTGATGCAAATTTTGTTTTTCATACAATATTTGGTTTTCTAATTGTACATTACGATGACCACAAATTACAATTGTGATGTCACAGCGCATGTCAGTTTACTTGTGGTGACTTCCTTAACTCTTTCGATGATTTTACGTATGAAGAAGAAAAGTCGACTGAGGGCTTCGGAAGCAAAGTATTCTATGCTATCAGGTAATGATCTACGATTAACCTAAGTTATCGCTGGTGAAAAGCCACGTTCTCATTTACTATAAATCCACTTAGTTTTGAGGTTTTATGGTACGCCTGGTGCGAAACCTTTAAGCCCCGATCAAAACACTGTTCACAATAGGCTTGTTTGAACCAAAGTTAACATTTCCATTTTTTTGTAGGTTTTGGCTCCACAAATATCCTCATATATTCGACTTGGACTTAAAACTAGTCAGAGCTCTACAAGATCTCCAAAATTTAAGCTTGAATGACCAGGAAGTCGATAGATCCCTCATTGATTTGAGCAACAAGTGAGAAATTGACATCATAAACATTTTTAAATATAAAAGTTCCTTGAGCACTTTATGTACTTTCAACTTCTATGACATCGTTCCCTGAATCGAAATATATCATCGATGCCCATTAGAGAACAATGATCGCTCGGTGCTTAAGACTTAGTTAGGGTTGTGGAGTAGGGGTCATATGGATTTTTACAATACAAAACGATGAACAAAATTTATGTTTATTTCTCAATGTACATTCGAACGACCTGTTTTAGCCTGATGCTGCGAGTTCGCTGTGGTAGTAGCGGTTTGCACTAGCTTTCGGAACACCGTTCCCTAGTCATTTGTTATTCGTCATAGCACATGACTAGGAAAATGTGTTTTGAAAGCTAGTGCAAACCGCTATTACCACAGTGAACTCGCAGCATCAGGCTAAAATAGGTCGTTTGTATCTGCATTTTTGAAGTAAAAAACGATCATGCTGCTAAAAGCGAAACACAATCGATTGAATAACATTTTTGCTTGCAATCTTTTTTCCAAAATACTGTCTCTTGTTCTCCGTATTTCGCTGTAAAACTTTTGCGGCAAATAAAAGTGTTTGTTTTGTCAGTTTTTGTGAAAGTCTCCTTTTCAATTTCAATCACAGCTTATGTGAGATTAAATATTAAAAAAATAGAAAATGACCAAATTAAAAAAAATCTGGTAACCCTCAAGTTTCATGTTTCGTACAAATTCCCTTATTTTGTCAATATGTTCCTGTGGTGTGCTAGTTGCTGGTGAGCAGCGACTTTTTATTTGTTGCAATCTCTGTGTTAACTGACGAAACGCCGGAAATCAAGCTGGTTATAATTTTCAACATTTTGTTGTAGCGTAGTTTCCAATCACTAGATTTGTAGAAGAACGCAAGAAATTGTTTCATTATAAAATGCCTGGTGGACAGTCTCATGCTGTATCTTAAATTTTGTTGTTTTCTTCATAATCTTGGTTAAAGCTGGTTGGTTGGAGTCTTATGCATCTTTTATATTTTTAATCGTCGACATTCGAAACCGAGCCATTGCTACCACAAAGAGGTTTTAGTGAACACGGCACGGTCGCTGAAAGCACCTCTGTGCCTTCTAAGGTTTTAGAGTTGTCACAAAATGTTCCTTTCCCCTCAGTGGCAACCGTGCTCGTCGTCATCCCACCACTCATGCCATGCCTCAGTTTGCAATAGGCAAGCTGCAAGTCATGTCGCGGCCTACGTTACCAGTCATGGCAAGACTTTCTAAGTGATACAGCTATTTCGTTCACTTACATTAAAGAGACGTATGTTGACGATCAATCGACGATGTTGCCATCCGTGAAATTATAAACAAGCCAAGCAAATGCTTATCATGACGTCACGTCCACTTGCACGCGAGTACTTGTCGCTTTATCTCACAATCGCTGTTCAGTATGACGTATTTTCGCAGTCTTCAATGGCTGACGACTGCATTCTAACCCTCCAAACAAATGGCTTGCATCTTTGTTTACTTCCGTCGGAGACGTGCTGAACGATTGTATAATAAAAGAATTTTCGGCATAATCTGTCATTCTCGGCTTTAACCAGATTTTTACTTTCACGACAACCCACGAACCAAAGTTCTGGTTTTGGAGTTGTTATTCTGCCTATTATTATCGGTCTCTAATCTTTGATTACATTTCTGGTACACCAGCTTGTTTGCTTACGAGATGCACGGATATGAAGAGATGCTAAATTTTTGTGTGGTGGAACCTTAATTCTGTAAGCTTTGAGCTCTTGCCCAGGCGTTAAAGTGCAAGCGCAGCTCAATTACAAAGCAACCTACAAGAGGCACATGCGTATTTCACTCTAGATATATTGAAACCAGATAAGTACGGTGCATTAAACAGCAAATTAATTTCCCCTTATTTTCACCAGGGACTCCTACAAATGGATGTCAGAGGCTCACATGTCCGTCCGACCCTCCCAACTAAGCAGGAAGCGTCGCAAAGTATCTCTAGTGTTCAATCATCTGGAGCCGGCGGAGATTGCCATCCACATGTCCTACCTGGAGTACAAAAGCTTCCGGAGGTTGACGGTAAGCACCAAACAAACTGGCACCGTGTAAGAGATGTCGATCCCTGACTTCTGTTGAAGCTGACAGTAACGTGATTGTTATTTCACTTTGCTTGAAAACAGATTTGTGTTTCCATGGCCATGGTGTTTCTAACAGTTGTTCATTGTTGATAACAATGGATTGTAGAAGATGAGTGTTAGCTGACGTCGCATTGCCTTACAGCTGTCGGACTTCCACGACTACGCGGTGCACGGCGCTGTAAAAGACAATCTAAAACTGGAAAGAGTTGTTTTCTTATTTAATAACATCACACACTGGGTCCAGTGCATGATACTTGATCATCACAAGCCACAAGAGCGCGCTGTCGCTATTGTTAAGTTTGTGGAAGTTGCCAAGGTAAGTTCACCGCTAGGTGACGTGATTGGTTTCCATGAGATGTTGAATATTGATCTTTATGATAACGACTGACTTCAAACATCACAATACTTCTTTTAAAACCTGAGATTTTGGTTACATGACGTAATATTCACGTTTATAGAAATTATTCGCCATGCTCAACTTCAATACGTTGATGGCGATAGTTGGCGCGTTGACCCACACCGCCATATCGAGGATGAAGAAGACGATGGCTGCCGTCCCTAAAGAAACTCTAAAGGTGAGTTTTTGAGACAGAAGTGTTGAGTGATCCCAGCCAACAAGCGTACGTCTTGAGACGACTATGGATTCATTTAAGGTTCTTGATAAGCCGATATGGAACAATGGTAAAGCATTAAATTGCGCTGTCGCACCAGATCCCTCATAAGTAACAAATTGTAATGACACCTTGAAGGAATATGATGACACCTTTACTTTTGTTCCTTCTATGTGCAAATAACGGTAACGCGACAAAGTTGCCATGGTAGGTTGCCAACAATGTGAGGATGTCCCACTTTTGATCCACATTCTTTGCCGCAGACACTCGATGAATTCATAGACCTCCTTGATTCTAAGTCGAACTACTGCGGGTACAGACGAGCTTACAGCCAAGTCGTGGATCAATTCAAGATACCTGTCATGTGGGTGGATGATAAGTTTGAGATATTTGTTGTGAAAACAGCCACGTCCTTCCGCATTAATGGACAGTTATGCAAAGACAACTCGTTTCTTTAACGAACAAATTGTTAAGCAACAACTACATGTTATCATACAAGCTAAAACAAACAAAAATACTTTCTTGCAAAATATTCAACAAAGTAGCTTCAGTGGCTTTGATTCTATGTCACGCTTCGGCACACGCAGAAGTTTTGTTATTCAGAAGTAATCTTTCATTGTTTTTCAACCAACACCTTGTTTAACTTTCCTGTGTTGCTGTATTACGCGGGCTCTATTTTTATACTCGCTCTGTGAAAGTATCTGACTCACCAACATATTGCATCGCTCATTAATCATTGCACAAGACTGCTTATATCTTGTGATTGTGTCGTAGTTCAAACACTCGCTGCAACATTGTAGTATCGTGTATTTGTTAGACGTCTATTCGACAAAATATGATGACTAACAAACTCGCTTGTGTAGTCGTCCTTTTAAAAGGATGAGGCTTCTTGGGTATCTCCGCTTGCTGCCATTTTCCTGTTTGTCTAGCAGGGAATTCCCCTTCGTCACTTCCTGTGTTGTAGAGGTGGATTGGTTGTTATTGAGACGTTCAATAGACAGTGAGGCACGTTGCTAATGCTTTTTCTCCCGGCAGAGGCATACTGATGAAGGATTTCATCGCTCTCCACGCCGCCCTCCCGGATAGGGTTGGAGATGGTTTGATCAACGTACGTAAAATGGTCATGATCGGTTCCACATTCCAGGTGGGTGCCGTCATCTTTCGTGTCTTTGTGGTGCAGTGATCTTGCTCCTTGAGAGAGAAATAACTTTCTTTGCTAATCAGATTCTATTGTAGAATAGTAGTTTTTATTACAATATTTTAATATAAGCGTACATCACAACAACATACAATTCACAAACATAGAGAAGCGCTTAAATACCCTGAGTGTTGAACAATTCAACCTGATTAGGCAAGAGCAGCGCCAATCAGCTGCTCCCATTTACACTAGTACAACTGAAAAAAAAAAAAAAAAAAACGGTTCAAAACCAGGGTTGGTCGTGAACAAACAGTCACAATTTCTGGACTATAAATAAAGGTATGGGGAAAATTCGAATTTTTAAGCCTTAGTTCAAGTTCCCTCTCCAACAAACCTTTCAAAGCAGTTCCACAAAGCAACAAAAGCAGCAGGACATATTATCCAAGTAGCCGGTGTATGTGTAAATTTTGTAGAGTTGTGTCTCGGCAAACATAACAGTTGTTGTTTTTTTGTTTTCCCACATGAGGCTGGGCTCATCAATATCACACTACTAATTCTACCACAGACTATCGAAATACCGATGTCTGTCGTTGCAGTTTCCACTGGTGTCTAAAGCATTGTCCAGTTTCAGACCTAACCTTAGAAGACTTTAATTGGCTAATTTCTCATCGTTCTCTTTACAGGAACTTGTTCCTTTACAACGAGTCAGCTTCCCCTATGAAGTTAACCCTGACCTGCTCAACACTCTCAGAGTTTCTTTATACCTTTATTATAACGAGGAAGAAATATATCAGTTGTCCATTAGCAGGGAGCCTCGTGACACGAAGCACAGCACGTCTGGACAAGTGAGTGATGGTTTGTGGATTTCTTCGCAATAGAGTTACCCAGATATTCCAGTTGCAAAGTGGCGGGTTAGTTATTAATGATGGGAATGAAATCCTGATAAAATGTGGAAAAAAGTAAAAACTTAAAATTAGTTTAATAAATTATTTTGAAATTTTTCACGTCTTAATATTTTGTGTATTCTTAGTGTAATGGGCTTCTTCATTTCTAACTATTATAAGTTTTGTTGCTGACCAAAGTTGTCTGAACTGAGAGTGAATCACGGTCGTCTCTGTGACGTTTCTTTATCCCATTGTTCCGTCTGCAGACGCCCTCCCCGTCCAAGATGATCAACATGGGGTTTGCTGAGTTTGCCAGCTTCACTTGCCAGTTCGGTGACGACACAATCAAACAGCACGTCACAGCGATGGTTGGGGTACGTCATAAGGTCATTTGGCTGATATTTTTGTGGCAAGAATTTGCTCACAACTTTATCCACTTCAAATTGTAACCCCGGGTGTGTGGCCCATGACGCCAAAATCTATAAATTTGTTAATGACTAGTAGATAATGTCCCAGAAACAGGAAAATTAAGCAACGATGGTGCAGCTTTTGGACTGTGCAGTCAAGCAACGCACAAGCGGAAATTCCAACGGCAACTTCTGTGACCACATTCCTCGGTGGTTGAACGTTTTTACACGTAGCCACTCGAAACAGTCGAGATTTAGCTTCGTCAGACCGAAGTCATAGTATTCAGAATACCTAAGATGGAAAAAATAGGAACAAAGAGTCACAGCGTTCCCATGAATTTGGAATCTTCTTAATGTATAGAGTTGCTATCAATTTTATTGTTTTTTTTTTAGTTTCTCCGCTTATTAAAACCTGCATTGGAATTTCCTTTGCACTCAACTTTCTATAGTTTCACAGTCGTGTACGATCGTGTCCAATTAAAACAACAATTCTTAGTATTTGATTCCAACGTTATTCTGCTCTTTCGGTCTCTTTTGCAGTCTGTGTTCAAAACTTACGACGAAAACTCGGACGGTTTCATCTCCGAAGTTGAGTTTGGAAACTTTATTCAAAACTTCCCCGGCTTGGACTCTTTCGCCACTGTTGACAAGGACAAGTGAGTATGATGGAACAAGTAGTTTGAGTAAAACCCGAGTTACAAGACAAAACATCAAAGTCTTAATTCCGATCCATAAAATAGTTCTTGTCTATGAACGACAATATCATGAAAGTTTATTACTTGTCATGGTTGGACTAAAGAAGTAAGATGCGATGGACAGAATGAGATGGAGAATAAGAGTGCAGGCAATCGCTGCAAGGATAGAGCTGGCCACCCCCACTTATGGGAACATTTATCAATAAAACATGTTTTACGATTAATCCTAGCCGACAGGGATGCAGGCCTATTTCTTTAAAATTAATCAATTTGCTTCAGATAAACGATCTGCATCTCTAGCTCATCAAACCCTCTCAACTTGGTTCATCATTCCTGTGGTTAGTTTGTAGCCAACTAAAGTGATTCTTCTTTTCAGGGACGGGCGGATTAGCATGGCAGAGATGGTTGACTACTTTTTGAAGATCAGCTCAACTCGACGAAATCAGGTTTGTCAAAGCTTCAAACATGATTTCGTCGAAACCACGTATTTCCACCCAACATTCTGCGAGGAGTGCACTAGACTGGTAAGCGTTGTATCTACATGATTGAGATCAATTTGCTAATGCGAAACCAACTTGATAGACATTAGTCACTGTGGGTTTATTTATTACGGGACACTTTGCAAAGACAAAATAGTCTCGGCGGTTTATTTATCACTGAAAAGCGTAACAGAAACGATGTCGGTGGCACGTTGCATGGCAAAACATCGCGTACATTGTTGACTTCGCTGGTTCGACATAGAAACAACGTTGTGCTTCCGCCACAGTTTGGAACATTATAACTTTGCTCCTGGTTGTGAATTCAACTACGTTCCACTGGATTAGTCTTCATCAATGCGCAAAGTGGTTCTCTTGAGCAAACCTGTAGCTGTGCATCTCGACATCAAGAAGTTTTCACTAAATAATTATATTTTATTACTTTTTCAGCTATGGGGACTGGTAAAGCAAGGCTGGAAATGTCGAGGTAAGCATTCTAAAACACTTAACGCAGTTTCAAACACCAAGGTTCCAGCATTATTAGTAAATTAAACATTTTGAAATGTTTAAGAAATTTCCTTGTGTGTTCCACATAGTTGTGGAACCTCAACAAGCGATTTCCATTTGTTCCAAGTTTGCACTCAGCTTTGGGAATTTAATGTGGGATGCCCCAGTAGTTGTAATCGACCGAAACTAAACTGCCGCCTCTTTGGTAATGTTCTGGCCGCGAACGTGTCTGACGTCAATCGTCTTTGTGTGTGACATCATAAAAGCGTGATATATTGAGATACAAAAATGTGCATTGCATCGAGTGCGTCTGACGGGCGTCGACACGAACTTGCGTTTATATAACATCACCAGACATTAGATGAACGTGGTGGCAAATATAGTTTGCAAAAATGAAGAATTATGAATACAGTAGCTAGAAAACAATTTACTTTTAAGAATGCTTATATTATAAAATGCGACAAGATGGAAGGTGCGTGTAGAATAGATGGTTTGTTCACAGCTACATCAGCAGGCTCTTCTAGGCAGTCAGCTGCAAAGAATAGACGCTAACTCGATCTATGCAAGAATAGAGTTTGGATGAAGCGTCATCAAGAGAACACCTTGCGTGCCAGAGCAGATTTTCAGGAAGTTGTTCCTGGAGTTTGATGAAAATATTAAACTTGATTGACAATACTGTTTAGTTGAGAAAGCACTAACTGGTTCCCGTTGCCCGCAATGCAGTTGAGCTATGGCTGGTAACGTTATGGCAACGCGGTTAGAAGGCCTCGTTGAAATGGGGTTGCATTATATGACCCCAGTTGCAACCGAGTGGGTTGCATATGAGCACAAAATAAAACATGCTTAATATCATTGCGTTGTAAAACCGATGATATAATGAGCGCAGTGTTGGGATTCAATCCAGAGAGCAACCGGTTCGTCTCCTTGCTCATTGTTGAAGATCAACTTATTCTTTGTAAGGGTATTTAAAAATACGTCTACAAATACAAATAGGCTTATTAAGGCAATTATTTTATTTACCGTAATAATCTATACACTTTCTTATAGACATTTCAAATCACGTATGTAGCTAAATTAGCTAATTTCTCAAAAATATTTTCAGCCACGCGAAAATAGCAGATTGGCTTCTTTGACTAAAATTAGCCACATCTGGCAACCCTGCGTATGATTACATCAGGTCCATTCAGCAGCAGAACAGGAAGCAAATTTTGGGAGAGAGTACCAGATATTTTAAATTATTATTGGAATTAGCAAGATAAAATAAATAATTTAAAATTTAGGTCCAAAATAGGAAACAGACTTTGGGGGGTGTTGGGACTTGCCCCCAGACAATTTTGACAATTTTAACCTTAGTTTGATCGGTTTTTGTGCATTTTTAGGCCCAATGGTAATGCTTTGTTTTTCTTTATCGAGACTCACATTTTGTAGCCAATTTGACCAAATTTAATAAATTAAAAACTAGATTTTTGTAAAAGTTCAAACGACAGGTTTTGATTTAAAATTGAAGTTACACTGTGAATATTTTTTCTTTCACTTCAGAAGAATTTCAAAAAAAGTTTGAGAGGATTTCCACCGCTGAGATCATGTGTTTCGTCGCCACACGTTAGGTTCATAAAATAAGATCGAGCGAGCGCAAAAACATCGTTTTATTAGTTTGGGGAGAAATCACGCGACCAAGTGCTCCCCATTTATCCTGTCTACTGGGTTCGCTCCAGGAAGTTTGCCAGAAACCTGTTCTGCGAACTTTTTCATGCTTAGGAAGCGGTTCGCGCGAACCGGCCGAATTCCACCACTTGTTGCATTGTTGTTGTGTCGCTAAAAGTAACTTAAACAAAGTAAATTATCGCTTTTCCGCTAGGTTGTGCTATAAACTGCCACAAGCACTGCAAGGATAGAATTGTTCAGGAATGCAGGATCAAGCCGAGCAATCGGAGCAATAGCGCCACCTCGCACATGAATAAAAAGAAACAAGGAGAAAAAGGCTCTGTGTCGTCAGAATCGGATTTCTCTGTGAATGGAGGTGGGCTCTCGTGCTGCTAATTGTTTTAGCGTTATCAAAGCAATGACGCTTCTGAATAACAATGCACTTTGCGAGTATGCCTGCTCTTTTTAGCGCTCTTTGGTGCAGACAGTCTGAGCAACTGTTTTAATTGCAGAAGACAATGACCTCATCTATTGAAAGCATGAACTTATTCTTTGACGGCATGCTCTAACGAATGCAAGTCAAACAACTCATCCGCCGTTAGTGACCCGGTTCCTTTGACAATAAATTGTTTGTAAATTTTATAACCGCTAGATGTCGCTGTACACAAAGTAATCAAGAATTGTGCGTAATTACAAATACTGGATTTGCATTTTCATGATACTGAAGTGACAGACAACTTTGTGATTGAACAATGATTAATACAATCGCAGTTGCTGATGGAAACTATTGTGGTTATGACATGTTTCAATTTTTCTGTTATTAGATCTGCCACGTCCAAACTCCAATGATGACGACACGTTTGAGTGTTCAGAGAGTAAACCTCTTCCCACCATCGTCAATCGATCTGTTTCCCTTCCAGTTTCTGACGTCACTTCTTCCAAGTCCAACCTACATCCGAAGAAAAGCCGTCAAAAGAAAAGTTTGATGTCAAAGACGCCTCCTCCTACTCGTAAGCCATCCTCCCCTATTCTTAATCCTAGAGCTGGGAGGAACTCTTTGCAAAAGATGCACAACATGATCAAGAAAAAGAAATCATCTAAACTTGATGCCTCACTGCAAAGCACGAGCTCCCAGCGGTCTTCGTTTCTTCACGGGAAGTCTTTCAAAGAAGACAACCTTGATTCCAGAACTCCAGACGGTCTAAAACCAATCACTGAGGCGAACAATGCATGTGAGCAGCTACAAGCAACGATTCCTGAATCTTCTGTTGCCTTGACGAACGATCAGGCGTCGGCAGAACGCCGTGACAGCGGTCTGAGCGATTGTAGCTACGCTACTTTCCCGTTCAGATCTGTATCCGCTCCAGTGACCCCGCTGATGAACGAGCCGCCTGGCGGAGTTTTAAGCTTCCCATACTCGTCAAATACGTCGGTGTCCTCGGACCACTCATCAATCACATTCGGTGGAACCGAGACGGGAACCACCAACGTAAGTGATTGCCATGCTTCAGTGTTACATTGAACGATGTTCTCGGGTTTGAAGTATGTTTTTGAAAGTTGCCCCAACATTCGTGCTTGGGACTCAAGGCCCTTCCTCTAACCGCTTCTTTGGATGTCATACCATCATGTTAATGTTGCAAAACGGTTTTTCAAGTTTTCTTATTTTGTTACAGAAGTGCATTGTGGAGGAGAATGACCGACTACGTAGCGAAAACGAACGATTACGTCAACAACTCCGAAAAGCCACCGACGTCATTGAAAAACTTCAAGAAAAACTTTCAAACTCTCTCTTAGTGACGTCATAATTTCCAAGCACTTTCAGTTTTTTGCGCCATGCAAAAGGGCGTCATCCACGGTGCAATAAGCCAAGTTCAGATTAATTTACTAATTTTTATTTTCTTAGCGATTTGTTTAGTTCTTTTATTGAAACTACATGAAGTTGCACAAGTTGGTCGCGACCCGAGCTTCCTTCCCACCGCTCATCCACGACCGGTCAGCCTGCCATAAGTTCATAATCGATCGCGGGCGTGGATGAGCAATAGAGCATTGTTGCGTGAAGGTGGGCTACGGCATAACTGTGCCTGACAGCAGATCAACCATTTTTACATTGATTCAACGTTTGCAGACTTTCAATTAATCTAAATAACGGTTCAGTTGCTGTCTGGGAAAAGCTTTATGCGTCATTTGAGTCGAGTATTTGTTTCACCTAGGAACAGGATGCGATGTCTTCGAATTCTTTTCAAACTGTTTGTCGCAGTTAAACTTGAAAATACATAAAGTTGAATGTTCATCGTGTTTGCTGATGGAAGGATATTGTAGAGAAGCATGACTACCTGGAAATGGGAAGAGCTATAGTTTGTTTCGCGACTAGAGCTGGAAGATGTGGAGTGCCAAGGCACAAAGGCTAGACTGTTTCCTCAAGCACCAATTGTAATCTGCTGACCATTGTGATCAGATAATCTCACTTGCTACTGATCCACATATGAACTTTGCATAAATTGATTTTCGATTCGAATCACACAATCAGCTTAATCGGTCGCAAGATCTGCTTTTGGTGCAACCAACCATAAATCTCAGAACGTTGTTACAAGAAAGTCAGCAAATAAGCTGGGCCTAGGTAATTATTGCAAAAATTGTCAAAGCATTCACAGGATTGATTTTCGTAACATTTGTATGATTGACTATTAGCAGCAAGAATTGACACCGATCTTGATAAGATTAAGATGAAACACACGGAAGGCCTGCTCACAAGCCTTGCAAGTTCTGTGATACATTGATGCATCAGCTTCCTTCGGTGGCAATATGGAGTTGATGTAGTTGCAAGTGAAGCTTCAATTGTGCTAACCAAACGATAGGTTGGGAGACTTGAAATCATTCTGCAAATCTATTAACCTTCCGAGGTCTTTGCATGGTGACATGACAGCCATATTGTATAATGAAACTTGTTGGTTGCATTGATAACGAAATTGTTAATAATATTATTTTAAGGAAAACCTGGATATGATGAAAAAAACAACTTTTTATACAATTCTGAAACTTGGACAGTGTCACAAAAACAGTGAGAATGGATCGATGCCTTCGACCTGTGGTCATACAGGCAAATGTTTAAATTTCATGGAAACAAAAGATCACTAACGATGAAATATTAGCTATATTTAATTCAAACAAAATTCTATTACAAATAGTCAAAAGAAGCAAAAATTAAATATATTTCGGACACAGTGCGGTAAAACTCTTCATAAAGATCATTTGATCTAAAAGAAGAGAAATCAAACGGTAAAAAGAAGCACATGCAGACCAAGAATGATAAGGACAATAAACATCCTCAAATGGACAAAACTGGATTATGAAAGTGCAGTACGAACATGCTCATAATCAAGAACAATCTCGTATTCTCAATACGAGGAAGGAACATAATGATGATGATTCTTTTTTTTTAATGGTTTGTGAAATGAGCTTTGTAGCTTGTTAAGGCTACGAAGTTTGGTTAGATAAATTGTTTGGCCGCTTTTGTTTCTAAATTTCCGAGCCGGTTTAGTTTGCTAATCCGTCCTTGGGTTTGATCCTTTTTTTTGCAAATGTCGCAAGTCTCGGATTTCAGACGTTGCCAAAGCAGGGCATGCGAAACTGAGAGAAGTGAGTTAAACTAAAATGTTGCAAAATTTTCTTTTAATTTCTACACTGAATTCCATTTTAAACTATTTGAAACATAGATCAATCCTTGCATGTAAAAACTATACATACCAAACCAATACATGATAGTGATATCACTAAATACAAGAAGAATTTGCAAAATACCTTATGGTGCTGGTTTGATGTTAGGATTCCGTTATAATACGTCGTGTGTTGATGATTGTACCGTCTCGCATCAGAGATAGGCAGCTCCCGCTTCAACAAGACGCTTTCTAGTTTACACACACTCACCCAACATTTCATAAAGGCAGGCAACCGTGAGTTGTTACATGCATAAAAACGTGAGCTGTGTGTTGTGTAACGTAAATACTGCATCTCAACAGTGAACACATGAGCTATATGTACAGTATATATGGACACATGAGCTATATGTACAGATTATATTTGAATAAGGACCTTCTGATGATCTTCCTTTAGGTGAAACAGGCTGTCAAGGGTTTAGATAGTAATAACTATATTTGATTTAATTCGCTCTGCTTTGCTTTTTGCTTGGCATTGAGCACTTTTTGTAGTATTAATAGCTTTCATTGTTTGAGCTATATGTACAGTATATATAGACACATGAGCTATATATACCTGTGTACAGTGACAGGGTAATATCTTGTCTCAACATTTTCTTGTTGGTCAAGTTGCTTGAATTGCTGAGAACGTCACAACGTGCTGGATAATCATTAACATTGAGAACAAACTCAAATATTCAACAGACTAACCACCAAAGTTTTCTACTCTCCTGCTATACAACGTGGCGTTGCGTTGAATCAACAAGCCGTCTATGGCTTATTGCGCAGACCACTGTGGACTACTGCAATATTTGCTTTGCAAAACTATTTTGTAGTCGGGCGCCTATCGCTGATGTTGATGTAGTGTTACGTGACATCACAGCGACGAGATGGTGGCGACAAAAGCCTCAGAGATTCAGTTGATTGAAAGAAACTCGAAAGATTTACAAATTTAATAAACATCATCGCCCCAGGCACAGACGACCATGAGAGCGCCCTGCGAAGATTGTTCCACGAAAAGGAACGAGACGTACAAGTTGATCTGAATACTGAATTGCGAGTTAATTACAACCGACGTTTATTTCTTAACGTTTTCGCAAAACGTTGTGCGGCAAGTGCCTGGTCAGGCAATGATAGCAGTGTTAATGTAGAAAGCTCAGGCAAGAGGGCAAGGTGAAAAATTGTGCAAAATAAATTGTTTTCATCAATAATTATTCAATACATAAGTTGAGTCTTGAACTTCGTGGACGTGCCAGCTTTATCATTACCAAGTTAACATGAGGATTTTATAATTTTTGCAAACCGCTATCGTTTGGTCGTTGTCGTTCGTATGAAACAGAAAGTCTGCGATCAGCTAAATGAAAGGACTTGGAGCCAATTTACCGTCAGATCATCCAGTTTGTGGAGGCCTGTTATTCCGTTGGCAGAGAAGTCTTGTTTTGAAAGTCATCAGTTCAGTAACCGAGTGGTTTCGCCTAGGGACGGTACATTACGGGACGCGCAACTCCGTTGTTCCTTCAACATTAGAAGGGTCAATTGCCAATTTGACATTTTTTTACGCTTTACTGCAGGCTTGCTTTCAACTAAAAACCTTAAAGTACTTTAAAACCAACTTAAGTCTTCTTATATAACCGATTAAAAGTAAAATATTTTGTACATTAGAAAAAAACGTAACCCTTCTAGTGTTGCGGATAAGCCTAAAGCGGATGAAGTTTCGCATCCCTATGATCTACAACCCCTAGTTTCGCCTTCGGCTCTAGTGCTGGTAGATCTGAGATCGATTCCAGGTCGGGTCATACCGAAGACTTTGAAAACGGTATTGATTGTGATCTTTCTTGCATAATGCAGTGAGAATTGTGTCAGGTAATAATGTGGTGACATCGCAAACCTGATAAAAAATTAAAAATGAGCCATGCCGCTAAAAGACCTTAGTTGTTGACTTGTTGTGAAGCGACAATGAATCAACCATAACATTATTAATTAACAAGTGGTACACAAGGAGCCTGAAACACCACATGGACTTTGCTCAGAAGCGTTAATGTAATTGATTGGAGTTTTGTTGACATTTCTGTTTCAGTTATTTACAGGCCTAGATTTTAAGCAAGATAATTGCAATGTGGTAACTACACTTCCAAAAAGCGAAAACTTTTTATCTTTGTAAAATGGCTAGCCTACAACTATTGCAACGAATTGAAGTGTTCTTGCAAAAAGACTTAAAAAATGAAAGATTGTCTGCTCAAAACTCTGTCAAAAGAAACGAGCTATTGGAAAGCCTAAAGAAAGCTATCAGTGCCGAAGTTGAATGCCAAAAGCTGGGTAAGTCAACGTTAAGGCAAGACACCTCGACTTTCCTACCACTGCATTGTTCAAGATTGAAAACAACCATTGCCACTTTTAAATAAAGTGGATATCGATTTGTTTATTTGATAACTTCAGCCAAATAGATCCTTGCACTCCAGTTAAAGAAGATAGTTAGTGCTCGGTAGCAAGGGGATGTCAGGGTATCCTTTAGTTGCCAGACACTTGAAAGATTTCGGGGCCCCTGAAAGCATATCAATCCCTGGTCCAAAAGTACCCATAAGAACTCTATTTAAGGATGTTGGATCTCTATACTATGATTAGAAGGTACGACCTCTACTGCATACATGCCCCTGTTAAACTTCCACATCTTCCTAACGTACATTGAACAACGCAAACCGACAACAAGTTGCCAAGCAAAGGGCCCACAACATAATGATCTGGGTTGCTTTCTTCAGCATCACATAATAATTGGCTAAAAAATTCCCAAGCGATCGTTGAAGACCACTTGCTTTCGTCATCATCAGCTAAATTGTTCTTTCTCAGCAGCCGAGTGCAGCAAGAATTGACAGCGAATAGACACGTGTTTCGCCCATGAGGCTGGGCTCATCAGTATCGCACCACTAATTCATACCACATAGTTCTCAACCGCTGCTTTTGTCAGTCAATTGAATCCTTACTTTTGTGGAAAGAAAACAACTAAACTAACTGTCGCCAAGGATATGCACTCATGAAAAGGAGCGATCATCCTGGAGTCAGCACTACCTTACTAATGACAATAGAACAGCGAGCATTGTGTTTCGCTAAGCATGCCAGTGTCGCCTCCACAGTCCACACTAGCCATCAAGACTTTTCTAAAAACATGTGTTTCTCGGCAGTCGAGTGTAGCAAGAATTGATTGTGTTGTTATGTTTTGATGAGATTTCTAAGCAAATTGTCCGCCCCGTTAGCTCAGTGGTTACGCGCCTGGCTCAAGATCACGCGGCGCAAGTTTGACTCTCGGGGTGTGCGCTTGAGCAACGCATTTCAAGACTGCTCTCCATTCAGCGGCACCTAGTGGATGGAATAATTTCTCGGCAACAACACTTCAACAATCGGAAACTTCACTCTGCCAACCTCGGTAACCGGCCCTGCGTCAAAAGCCTCTACAAGTATGCAAAACTACCAGGAATATCAAGGCTTTGTCAGTCCGAGGATAAAGATTCAAAACAAACCAACCAATTGTATAAAAAGTTCGATGCTTGACTCCTTGAATTTGAAACGATTGACTTGTTGAATACAGTACAACTGTCGTATTTATGTCGCTTTTTATGCAGATGATTTTTTGAGCCAAGAGCGCAGGAGATCTCACACGGGTGACTACAATCGCAACAACATACCCCTGCCAAAGGTACCACGTTGATGTGTGATAATATTTGGGAAACCACCTTGCGAAACAATCCATCCGTATTTAAAACTTTCTTCACTTAGTACACTGGAATATTGATATTAACAATAAAGGAATATTAATAATAATCAATATTGAAATGTTTATGATGAGGATAAATTTACTGTTCATCAAATCACGCTCCATCAAATGTTCACTTTGTCAAGAGATTCTCATCTGCGTGTAAACGTGTGTGCTGTTTGTCTTTTGAGTATGCCGTTTGAACAAATATAAAATTTCAAATAAAGTTGCACTTTGACCATAAAAGCTCTCACTGTTCATTCATGAATCTTTGTCCGGTTTGAGGCGTTAAAGGTTTGCGCATTCTAGTCACCGTCAAATCTCTTGGTTCACTAATCTGTTCCATTTGACCAATATCTAATAATTTGGTCTCCTGTATTTACAATTACATACTTTTAACATTGCATAAATACATAAACTGGGAAAGTTATCTTGTGCAGAAAAATGTAACAGCTTTACAAGATAATATCAAGCCATCTTATTCTTCTTAGATTTAGAAAAAATTTTGTTTAGTGCAATTTGTTTGGTTTAGAAAATTTTCCTAAACCAAGCAGCAAGAAATTTAATTACTCTTCATGTTCTAACCATCTTGTTAGGGTTGATGTTGATGTTGAAGAATAAGCTTATCAATTAGCTATAAAATAATGTTTTGCAAACTTGAACTGCATAATTGTGACACCACCTTAAGCTATAATTTTAAAATTTTAAGTTAAGTAGTTTTCAAAGTCATGCCTTCAGCTATTTCAATTTTTTCCACAAAGTTTCCTTTCAGCACGATTAACAATAATTTAGATGCACAATTACATTAATAATGTCATAGAGTAATGACGCCATAAAGTAACACCCATTGATGTTCCTCCATAGACACCAGTGACATCACCTATCATAAGCGAAGAAGGAAACAATTCGATGATTCAAGAGGAAGAAGTGAGTATTCCCCATGGGGTTGTTCAAATCGCTATAACATTTATGACGTCATGAGGTTGACGTGCCTTGTAAATTTTCACTTAGTTTATTAAAGCAACCACAAAGAAAACTGTACAATACTATTTCTCTCCTCATAATAATGGATTCCTCTTGTATAAAAACTTGTTTCGCCAAATTTTGAAACAAAAGTCATTGGATAAATTGTCGCTCAATATTATTGTTTGGTGTGACGCTAAATACATGTTAGACCAAGGTGGTCCAAGACTGCGAGCATGGAGGGCTGCATAAAGATTTGAGGAAAATGCCAGGATTTGGACCACCCTGTGTTAGACTATAAAGTTTACCCCAATATATTTTCATTTAACCATTCTTGATAACGTTGTAATGTTGCATTGGTGAGTTGTGTGGTACCATCTTGAAGCTGGGCCTGCCAATATAAGACGGCTATGGACTTATGTAAGGGGGTTACATTTGGGACAGTTTGGTAGAGTTGTTATTGTTCAAAGTATTGGGTTATTTCATCATGAGGGAAAAGGGTTTTGTCAAAAACGTTCGAGTTTAATATGTTATGTCATTTTGTTAGTTTCTTGTATTGTTTTTGAATAATATCATTCAATCCAATTAGGCCTAAAATTGCTGTTTATTATTATCTGTCCAGCCATGATATTATTTGCGGATCCTCATCAATTCGGTTCAGTTTATTTTTATTATCACAGCGAAAACGATACATAACAACAAAGTCAAATTTGCACGGCTGCCACTTTTAAAAAAACTTTTCGATTGAGAAGAAAAGAATCGAAAAATAAAAACATGAATTTTGGAAATCAAAAATCAAAATCATGTTTTCAAGATTGTAAGAATGAGATGAATAAACAGTTGGTATTAGATTGACCCAGTGCGTTGGTGACTTGGCTTGTGCACGAGTTTCTTTGTTCCACATAAAAAATAAAAAAAAAACAGAGCCAATCTGGAGTAGGCTACAAAGTTTTTATTGACCAGATCTGTTGCGTTTGCTAGTGTAGCTAAGTAGGCCTATAAAGTTACTGCCTTTGTGACTTGTTGGTAACGATTGTGTAGAGGAACATTTTAGTGTTCCAGTGATCTAACTCATCGTGATCTGCAGTTGTGCACCAACCTTGTTGTTTCGATGAATCATTGTTTCGAAGAGTTGTTGGGTCACAATATCATACAAACGCTTCATTTAACTGATAATTTGCCTTGTTCAAACTTTCGTAGCTTTGTACCCTAATTCATGTATTTGTTGGCTCATGGTTGACAGCAGTAATTCATACACCATGAGAAGTAATGATAATCTCACTACTTATGTTTTTCAGCTCTACATGGACTTGAGCGAGCAGGAACCTTTGTCAGGTCTCACATCACCAAAACAGAGTATGAAAGATTTGTTATGAAACACCTGCTGATTGCTTATTAAGTTCACTTGCTGATTGCTTATTAAGTTCACTTGCTGATTGCTTATTAAGTCCACTTGCTGATTGCTTATTAAGTTCACTTGCTGATTGCTTATTAAGTTCACTTGCTGATTGCTTATTAAGTCCACTTGCTGATTGCTTATTAAGTCCACTTGCTAATTGCTTATTAAGTCCACTTGCTGATTGCTTATTAAGTTCACTTGCTGATTGCTTATTAAGTCCACTTGCTGATTGCTTATTAAGTCCACTTGCTGATTGCTTATTAAGTCCACTTGCTAATTGCTTATTAAGTCCACTTGCTGATTGCTTATTAAGTTCACTTGCTGATTGCTTATTAAGTCCATCTCGGGAGAGGTCCATTTTGAACTTATTAAGCGGTTAGCTTATGAATCAAATGACACATTTTCGCTTTACGTAAACATAAGTGGGCATCTGTTTGGGGCTAAAACTTTCTAAGTCTGTGACAACTCCCATCTCATGGTTGCACTGCCAAGCAGTTTCATTTGTTCAGGTAAAAGGATATTTACGTCAGAGTAAAAACATTAACAGTGAGTTTCCTACAACTGGGTTTGGCTACTAAATAAACTTTTGAACTTGAGAAAGCGGCAAACTACTTCAGATCAGCAACGAAGTGTGAAGCAATAGAATGAAACGCAGAAGTGTGCAAACTTCGATACTTTTGCACAAAATGTCAAGCAAATTTGTTTAAAAATGAGCTTGTTACAACAAGCTTTGGATTTATTGGGAGGAGTAGTGGAGTAATTGTGAATTGGACCAAGTTAGGTAAACAAGTTGGTAGGCTGAGCAATGTAGGGTGATGACTAAATTTTTTTTTTTGAGGAAATCGAAAACGCCTGCTATGGGAAACGATGAACTTTTTTATGTGTACCAAGAATGTGAAATTTTTTTTTGAAAATTTTCAAAAACCTCCCCCACCAATTGATATTTCTGACGTCACCTAAGTACATTTTCTCCTTTTTTACTCCTCATACATTGTTTAAACTTGTTACAGACTCCTTAATACCATACTAAAAAGGTGGTCCACAGTATGGTGCAGATTTAAAAAAAAAAAATGTCGAAGAAAGTCACGGGGTCCAGAGATTTTACCCTTTTTGTCATTATTTTTCGCAACAGCGCCTCTAGCGGAAATTTTTTAATTAGTGTAACTTCAAGAATTCTTAAGCAATTTCGACAAATTTTCTTGTCAGATGGTTTATTTTTGATACTGGGTGACTTGGTAGTTTGTTAGTTGTTACATTTTTACCACTAGATGGCAGTAATTTGTTTTTTTTAGTGTAAAACTTGCAAAATCTTCAAATGGACTGCATGATACCCAAATTTATCGTATATTTCCAAGTTCTTTTGCAATGTTTCAATATAATCAGTAAAAATTACTCTACTTATTTTCCTTATGTACTACACATGACTCACAATCAGTTACTTAGTAATATGAATGGCAAATTGTATTATTGTGACAAAATCATTTAGATGCAGTACAGGCGCACAAAGTATTAATACACCCAATACTTTGTCCTTATCAGCTTCACAATTTGTTGCATGCAACAAATTTCACACTCAAATATTTTTCTTTGGTGCACTTCTTATGGAGTTCTTCCATCAGCTTAACAGCTCTTTCAGCAATCATATTCGAACGAGGGATGTCGAGAACAGAGGAATCCTGGTTCCAATGTGTTTTCAAGCATTTCAGTGCACCGTCACACTTAACATAAAACATATTTGTTAAAGCCTAATTTACTGTTGGTATTGGTAGTCCGGTATAACCTTGAACTATTTCATAAATATTGTTTTGGCTATTCAAGAGTACAAATTTGATGAGGATGATGCTTTTATGATATAAATAGTACCGGTACCATAAAGTTACTTCAAAATATCACGGTTCACTATGGTTAAACACTAGTTTTACTGACTTTGATTTCTTCAACAGCCAATAACAATTTTGGGTATGCTTCCTCTGAGTATCTTTAGTCAGAAAACCATTGCTCTTGCCATCCATTAGCAATAAAGTGACATAAGATTTCTAATTTTCCTCTCCATTGCGGGATCAAGAAGTATGCAATTAAAGTATAAATTGCTCGTGAATTCCATCTAGCATTGTGCAAAGAAGGTAGTTTTCTCCATTTTATTTGAGGAAAAACATGATGCAACTGTAAAATTATGAATTTTAAATTGATTTATTAGAAGATGTACCTTTGGTAATCTTACAGCACAGCATGTTAAAATTTTAGCTCACCTTATAAAATTGAAAAGAACGACACAGCTCATATAAGAATTTGAAGTCATCTCTCCAACCAGGATTTTCATTGATGTTGACACAAACTTCTCCACTGTAATATCTCTGCAATTCTTCATATCTTTCGGAGATATCATCAATAAACTTGTAACTCAGAGTTGGTTTGGTGGAATGTTTGCTGACAAAGAAATCCAAGACATGCTTCAGAATTCTGTCCAAAATATGGTGTTGACAACCAATATATTGTGGTCGATCCAGTCCCATCTCAACCATTTTTGTTTGTAATTTCACCACTATACCATTTAGTCGACCAGTATTCACAGCGGTTGTGTCACAAATAATCATTTTGATACTGGACCAGGCTTCATATTCATTCAAAATTCGTTCCAATTCATTATAAATATCTTGAGCAGATCCACTTTTGCACTTTAGTATTCCAAGTTTGACCTCATTTGTTTCTCTTTGGAGGCAAACCACCTGAAACTCCTCCCCAGACAACCTTTTTCCATCAAAATGGAAACAGTAATATTTTCCTTCTTTCAACAGCCACTATATTTTATCCTTTTCGTTGTTTCCAGCTCTTATAACACTACGTCCACACGCCAGACTGCGATGGAGTAGGGAGAGTACCCCCTTCTTCATTCAGAGTGGAGCACACACCCGATGTTTTGTGCATGGACAAAGAATGGCGAACCACCATTTTTGTTGCTGACAATGTTGACGATCTCATCTTCTTTTCAAACCCATCTTCTGATATTGTGCTCTCGAAATAACTGGAGGCCCTGTCACTTTCAGAATCGCCATCTTTGCTGGACTCATGATATGCAATCCAAAACAACCAGTTAAGCACCCCCAACTCCAAAACCCAATACCGGTAACTAAAAAACTAACCCGATAACTAGGCTAACTTGAACTCAATTGCATGATAAATTGCATGATATAGGCCCATTAAATAAACAAGGCTACACTTTCAAGATTTTATGTACAGTACAACAAGCTGCTAATAATTAATAGATCAAATGATTTCAATTATTTTTTTAAATTATTAGCAACTTCCAATGCTATTAAAAACTCTTGTCTGGTCTAGCTTTATAGGCTATCAGTTCAGATATAAAGCACTAGTGCCCTCTAGTGACAAAAATATATCAAAATAAAGTAACAATAAACCTCCTCAGCATTCAAAATGAGCTTATTGACAAAAAAATTTATCGAAATCGCTTAAGAATTCTTGAAGTTACACTAATTAAAAATTTTCCGCTAGAGGCGCTGTTGCGAAAAATAATGACAAAAAGGGTAAAATCTCAGAACCCCCTTGACTTTTTTTGGCAATTTTTTTTTCAAAATCTTCACTATACTGTGGACCACCTTTTTAGTATGGTAAGGAGTCTGTAACAAGTTTAAACAATGTATGAGGAGTAAAAAAGGAGAAAAATGTACCCAAGTGACGTCAGAAATATCAATTGGTGGGGGAGGTTTTTGAAAATTTTCAAAAAAAAATTTCACATTCTTGATACACATAAAAAAGTTCATCGATTCCCATAGCAGGCAAAAAAATTTTTTTTTAGTCATCACCCTAATTGAGCATCCGTGGGTGAAAGTAAGCTTATTAATTAATAAGCATAATTTTAATGCGTTATTCCATACCCTGCATAAACCCCGGAGTGTAGGCAATAGAGCTAGACAGATTTTTCTCCTAAAATGATTTAAAAAACAGTGCACAGTCCCTATGCAACCCCGTGCTTACAGTTAAATTACTTTCATTCCATTCTGCAACACATTCTTTTACTTCGGTTAAATGTAATGTTCATGGGATAGCTGACAAGAACTATTCTGTTAGAAAATCAATGTTCGCGTCAGCCACACATCATAGCATGAGAGCAGTTTCACAGATATCCTCAGTCCTCACTAGCCTCCTGATGAGTGGCTAACGTGGCAGATGAGGGACCGGAAATTGAACTCAAGTCTGCAGCATAGAAAACGATCGTGACAAGCAAGATAACGCGATGATCAGCATCGCCTTCTCTCTCACACACAACGCTTTGTCGTCTTCCTTAACCCAACAACAAGCTTCACCGCTACTGTCTTGGATTGTGCAGGTGAAGGAAGTGGATCCGGGTACGAATCCTACGCATCAGATGAAGACACCAACGCAAGGTGAGAGAGAAACTACCAGCGTGATTATTGACATCGGAGTTATTGGAGCAATTTTGCTTACTTTAAATCAAAAAACTTTGCAACTTCCATTTCAAAGTATGTTACTTAATCGTCCAAAGTTACCGGGTTGAAGAATGTCTGATGTTTCCAACGAGGCATACATTTTAAAAGTCTCCGTTCATGTTCTTCTCCACATCATTCATCATATCCCATCACAAAATTTAATCCATGTGCGGAATTTCCGAAATAGATTTAGTTATATAGTGGCGATATGTCCGACGTGAAAGGAAGTAATCATTTTGTTTTCACATACTTCCGAGCTCAGCTTGAGATTTAGGGGCCCAAAATTACTTTAAATTTATCTTGTAATCTAATTGAATTGTGTCATAAAGGACAAAAGCAGAGAAAGAAGAAGAATCCATTACGAAATATTACGTAGGCACTAACTGTGACGTATGGAGCCAAATTTTTCTTGAAAACAAAACTTTTCTAAGTGGGAAGAAATGGCTTAAAAAAGTTGGAATCGTCAAAGGAAACCACCTTCAGGTAAAGGCTCAGATATTTGTTGACCTAACCATAAAGCATTCGTTTGCTTTAGCCTGTGTGGTTTTCTATGTGAATATAGTTTTATGTTGTGAGCAGAAACGACGAATTACGTCACGAAATCAGCCGTGCTATCGTCACTATAGTTTTGTCACATACAAATACTTCCGGCACTTCAGACAACATTTCCTATAAAAGCTCTTATAAAATTTTCACAAAACGACTGTTTTGGTTTGTCAAAAACAGGTTCCATTTACGTTTTATTGGACGGCCTATATTGTAAACAGTTTCAACTTGATCTTTACGCTTTCTCTAACAATAGCCTGCAATGGTTCCAGTGTTGTCAAACCGTAGAAATAAAAAAAAATCAAATTGAAACTCCTTTGACCTCAACAATTAAAACTACGCCTCATGCATTGATAACTTAATTTCTTTTGTAAAATTGTTTCTGACTTTACTTCTAAGGCTACCAGCCTACATCACTAAATATCTATTGAAATTATCACATATTGAAAAAATAGCCACGTTGTGTTTTATGCATCTTATTGGGATATAAAACTGGACCTTTGGGCTAACAAGGAAAATAAGTGCCAAAGAAGATGAATTACTTTTAGAACAAGGGTGACACGCGAGTATGGCATCTTTTACTTTCGTTCGATCTTAATGACTTTACAAATCCTCACATCCTTCTAAGAATAACCTTTTCTTTACTATGATTTCTTCTTTACCGGCGCCCTTCGTTTCGACTCCATCCAAGAGCATGCGGCTGTGTCTTTGGCAGGATACTTAATGACGTGCCTGAAAGTGGATCTAAAGATTGGCTTCCTTGCCTTCCGCCAACTTATCAACCACCAGTTGTAAGCCTGGATACGACAAAAGTCCTCCTTAACCTTTCAAACAACATTTGCTCTTTACATAGCTATGAAGCCGTCACTGGAGAGTGGAAGTAATATTGATATGGAAAAATAAAAAGAAAGTTAACAGAAGAATACCAGTGGACTTACTGGTAAACCGGTGTAGCAGATCGAAGCCAAACAGTTCATCAAAATAAAAATTTTGTTTAAAATTTGACAAAACAAGGTTTTATTAAAGAGGAGTCAACTGTGACGAGACGGAAATAGTTTTGCGTGCTTTTTACACAATTTACACGCAAAGATCTTTTGATTGCTGTCCTTGTTTTCGACCAACTGTGGCTTGATGAGCTGCTGCAGCAACAAGGCCAATACATTTTTGTATGGATTTCACAGTGAAGAAAAATATATTCTTAAAATTGAAACTGGTCTCGGCGGCTGTATGGCCATCACCAATCTAGTAATCTAAGTAGATCAGAAATGCATCAAGAATACGTCTTCTGAGAAGTCGAAGAAAAGGATTCTGAAAATAGTCTTGTGATGAAATCATAGTTTAATAGCCATCAACTTTTGACCGTCTCATTTTACAATTTAAATACATCATTGTCGCTCCGGCCTCTATCAAAAGCACGCAGCTGTGTCTTGGAGGACGTCAATCACCCTACATGACGTAAATACAACGAAAAATCAGTAGGCCTACTTGTGGATGAGGATAGAATTTCAAAATGGAGGAGTTGGAGATGAGATCACTCCTCCGTTGTACATTTGTCGAAAAATCAAGATCTTTTGCTTTGTCATCTTCTCTCGAATGCTTACAATTCACCGCCGAGACCCAACCAGATCGAAGCATGTCTCGGAGTTGAGCTTGCTGACAAGTGGCTAATTCTTTGGTCAATAAGGCTTGACTGGGACCCTGTTTTTTTGTCAGGACATAATGTGTGACAAATCATTTTCCCACCAACATGTGTTCTTAATATATTTGCGTCAAGCAAATGATTGTTTACATTTCAATGTATTCATTTCTTATTCATTCAGTTTCTGTGCGTTCAATAAATAATTTGATTTTCAAACTACTTTTCACTTCACTTCTCAAAGTAAGAAAGTATAGAGCAGTGGTTCCCAACCTGGGGTTCGCGGACCCGTGAGAAAGCATTTGGGGTTCCGTGATTACCTTGATGAATTTTGGAAAAAAATTCGTTCTATATGCACAAATAGAGCACCAGCTATGCTCGGGAACAAATCCGGATTTGCTGCTTTAGTAAAAAAACGAAGCTCCTCGCGTGGTTGTTACCCATTGCTTCCAGTACACTGTACAATATACAATGTACAGGTACGCCTTAGCAGCAAAAAATTTACCAGCAAGTCTCAAAGAAATTCTGACGAATTGCGTGAAAGTTGTTAATTTCATCAAAAGCAGAGCTGTAAACCATAGTACTTTTAAAGCGCTCTGTCAAAAAGGAGGGTCAGATTACGAAGTACTGTTGTATCATTCTGAGGTACGTTGGTTATCTATAGAAAAAGTTTTGAAACGATGCAGCAGCTAAAAAATGAGCCATCAACTCTTTTGAAAGCAAAAGGAAGTCTCCTCTCAAATTTATTTGAGAGTAAAAGTTTTCTATACGGCATGGCCTACTTAGCAGATATTCTCGGTCATATTAACAATGTTAATCGTGACATTCAAGGACCAGGTGTGACAATAATTGATGCAGCT
Source organism: Aplidium turbinatum (assembly GCF_918807975.1). Taxonomy (NCBI): domain Eukaryota; kingdom Metazoa; phylum Chordata; class Ascidiacea; order Aplousobranchia; family Polyclinidae; genus Aplidium; species Aplidium turbinatum. Next base: position 2,321,134 of record NC_137486.1, read on the forward strand.
GAAAAACTGAAAGCATTTTTAGCCAAGTTGCCGGCTTGGAAACGCAGATTGGAAGCAGGTAATTACACTAACTTTCCAATTGATCAGAACTGATCTTTTGATCAGAACTGACGATGCACTAGCAAGTGCGAAATATATTTTCTGTTACATCTACTGACAACTGATCCCTGTTGCCTTAGCAATTGAAGTTTTAGCTAACTTTCCAATGTTAGAAGATCTTATCTTGATGGATGAAACTCAAAGAGAATGTACTCTTTTGATCTCTATGAGAGAAAAATTTTGGGCACACTTGGAAACCCTGCAAATCTCATTTCAACGTTATTTTAATTTAGAACACCTGCCGCACGAAGTTGAAATATGGATTCGAATTCCTTTTCTTTTTGACTTGAACAACATTAGCGATGACGATCTCAGTAAAGTTGACCTAATTGATTTGAGATCTAAAGAGTTATTACGCATTGAATTTCATTCAAAAACTGTGGAAGAATTTCGCTGCTCACAACTGCAAACCTACCCATTCTTGGCAAAGCAAGCGGTTATTGTTTTGTTACCATTCATAACCACTTAACCTTTACGAGGCAGGATTCTCAGGTCTTGTTACAATAAAAATTAAACATCGAAATTGCCTGGACGTTGAAGATGACATGCGTGTTGCATTGTCAAAAACTCAATCACAGTTCAGTCGTTTATTTCAGGAAATCAACAACAGCCCTCATTAAATTTGCTTACGTTGAAAAAGTTTCGACATGGCACTTTGGGTCACCTTAATATTTAAATACTGCTGACATTTCTTGAACAATTTATTCATTTTCTTATTTGAGCAACTGTTTAACCTGACATTTGCCGCAGGAGTCAAAGCGTCGTCGTCGTCGTCGTGTGAGCGTCTGGGGCCGAGGGTCTATCCTTTTATCATACCGGCAATGCAATATGACACAGTACAGTAGTTGAGTAGCATAATTATTACAATAGTCAATAGTATGTTGATTGAGTTTCAGGCAAAATTTAGGTAGGGGTCCGCAGAATTAATAATTTGTCCAAAAGGGCAACAAAAAGATTGAGAGCCACTGGTATAGAGAATTTGGAATTTCGTTCAGCAACTTTGTACTTTAAGTTCCATACAGTTCAGTTTGAAAAAGAAATAAAATCTCCCCACGGTTTTCCCTTCTCGGATGCTGTTAATGATATGTGCCACAAAAAACTTTCACCTGCTACAAAAGTGACAAAATATTTTTGCACCCTCGCGCTATTTTCGGTCCATGTATGGGCAAGTGTGACGTTATTTCAAAACTTGATTTTGGAGTGGTGTGGATTTGGATTCAAAAATAATAAAACTTTCGGAGTCGGATTGGAGTGGGTCCAGTTTCATGGCGTACGAGTTGAGTGGGCGTCTCAAAATCCCACTCCGCTCATTAGTGCTTGGTAACTTTAATTGTTAGTTATCTTTGCTCAGTTCCTTAGAATGAGCAATCGTTTCGCCACAAGTTCAAGAATAATTACGTATTGTATTTCATAGTTTAAACTTCGTGCATCTGTAAACTCATCTTGCATAGAAATTACTTCATGCTTCCCATGACGTAATCCAAGACATGTCGGTAAACAAATGACAAACTTTTTCTCTGCAGTGCTATAAAAAGATCGGCGACTCACATCCCGAACTTGACCTACCTCTGCGCGCTTACAACGTTCTTCTCAGCAGCAAAGAAGGAACAAAAGCAATGATTGTCAGTCTAGAAGGAATAGAAAGTGATGGGACCGGATACAGGTGAGCTTGATAATGAGACTGGGGTACAGGTGGGCTTGCTAGGCGGACTGGGTAGGCGGACTGGGTAGGCTACGTATGGATTTTGGAGAAACTGGACACAAGCAGATTGGATAGTTAGATTGGGGTAGTACATTGTTTGACAATAGAGCTAGGCCTACTTAAAAGTGGTTTGATAATGAGAATTGTTGCATGTAGGTTTATTGCGGAGTTAAACACAGGGAAGTGGGACTTGGTGAAAGGGCGCTGAGGGCCCATTAGTAATTCAGTTGATTGAAGTTAATGCACAAGATTTGTTTTATCCTCGTACTGTTTCGAGTCAACTGTAGGCTAAGGATGATGATTTTTCAGATTCTATGTGAAGCAGAAATACGTTCAAGATTGGAACCGAGTTCTTCACGACAAAGCCGCCCATGTTTCCGTCTCTGGCACCCTTCCCTCCCCCTCTGTGGCCAATAGACCCCCCAGCACACTGCAATTCTCCGATAAACCAATGCTACGTCAGTCGTCACTTATAGGTGTCACAGGTATGACAAACTGTGTGGAATATAACCAACAGTCCTTGACTTACGTAGCGGAGGCACGAACCAATTTATTGTGAGGTAATTTCAAATCATATGTCACCATATGACGTCATAAAAAATCTCCCAAGAAACTAATCATCTATGTGTTTGTTAGATCTTGGGAAAGGGTTGAAGACAGCTGTGGCAGACATGTTCAAAAAAGATAAGACAAGAAAGAAAATATCAGTGGCCGAGCAAATGGGAGCGAACCTATGTGGTGAGACGATAGGGTTGCTATGACGATAGGGGTTGCTATGAAGTTGTGTCCTGACGTTAAAGTGGATAACAACTTTGAAAGATGATCTTCTCCATACTATTGTAATCACGTTTCTCTAACATGGCAGTCTGTAACTGTGGGTCTAGGCCCAGTTGTTGATGCAAGTAATTTTGATGGCTCATGAGCTACTTATACAATTTCAAAAAATAGTTGTGAGCCGCCCCGATGGCCGTATGCCTCAGTGATTCTATTTGATCAATATAATGTCAAATTCCGTAAACCGATTTACTTTGCCTGTCACTGAGGAAAACGTTGTCTGCATCTCACTGTACCTCATTTGTTACCTGAGCTTTACCACAGCCATCTAGTAATCTTTAATGCAGCGACGACGGAATCTGTCGCTTTTAGTTTCAACCGATTTTGTTCCAGTATCATATTAATATTGCGGAGAGCTTTAATCTTGTGTGTTGTGTTGTTTGCTTTAAAACAGCAAAGAAAGTTGACATGTCAGATGACCTACGTAATTCATTGTTTTTATTGAAGCCACAAAATTGTTCAAAGCAAAATAAACGGAACGGTTTAAAAAAAAGATGCTGAATCTCTAGGTAACCACTAGCCGCGCGGCTGAATAAATAAAAGAAGTATGCGCCACCACGTGGTGATCATTGCGGTCACAACCAACTTGAGATCAATGACGTCATCTTAGGTAACCTCAACGTTTATTCGGAGGGAAAGTGGTCTAAGAAGCTCTGTTTGATTCGAGATAACGAGCTGCAAGTTTATGGCAAAGACGAAGCCCCTGACCAGGTGGTTCATCTGCACGGGTGCGACCTTCAACCTGACTTTGACAACTCAGAGAGAAGATTTTCTTTCAAGATAACACAAAAGAAAAAAGAACTTATTTTTTTGGAAGTAAGTTAGCGGTAACTTTGTAGTTTTACCACCCACTAAGCTTGAATCGTGATAAGATAAGATACGAAATATCATTGTATGTTTAATATACAAAATAAGGCTGTTTGTCAATAATTTCTAACAATGTACAAATAAATAAACAAATCAACCAATCAATGGTTGATTTGTCAATAGTAGGAACAGGACATGTTCGAAATATACAAGTAGGCCTAATATACACAATGCAGAAGTTTCACATGTCCCCATAATGACAGGGAGACAACGAAACGACCATACGGTCTACTAGTCAAATGTATTGTGTAATTGAGTGCAAACTAAACCTGTAGATTTGTGCCTGTTTTTGAAAAATTCATCCTCATTCCTCAAGAAAAGTCTTCACCATTTAGTGTTTTAATTTCAACTGGGTTATTTTGATATGACTACCTGGAGATGTAGTCATCCGAGCGAATGTCAAAATAGAAATAAAGAACTTAAAAGGCCCAATTGAGTTCGATTCTTAAAAAGCTTTCAACTGATTTGTGTATTTCATCTTTAAATATTTTGTTAGCAAGGCATTGCAAAAAGCGTAAAGAAATAAATAACTTAAGTGATTTTTATATAGCTAAGCATGATTAATGACTTGCATTGTTAGTTTGCAATTGATTGATACTAGGGTTTTGATTTCCGTCTGTAGAACGAGCGTTTGTCCTTTGTGTTAGCAATCAGTAATTCTTTTTCTATCCACTGCCAGTCTAAGCTAATAACGAGCACCATGACGCAGGCCTCAAGTTCCTCTGAGATGGGAAAATGGGTAGGAACCCTAATAGCGGAAACCGGATGCGCGGAACTGCCGGAAAAAGAGGAAAATATTTATGTGGAACCCGATGTATACAATAGTTTTCTAAACACCGCGAAGCAGACGCTAAAGCAAACAATGAAGATGAAGAGCACCATCAAAGAAGACAAGGAAGCAGTAAGTTTTGTGCTGGATTGCAATCGGTTGGTGTCTGGTTTACCATTGTGTTGAAATGTTTACTCATCTTCTGTACAAGTCTAACAAATTTTCAAAGACAAAATGTTGCTGCATGCTTTGGATGATCTTAGTTAAATTCAAATTGAGTTGTGAAATTGAGTTGAATTCAAATTGAGTTAAATTCAAATTCAGTTGCTGCATTAACTAAGATCATGGACATCTCAGTTAAACAAGCAGTTGAAAATTATGTACAAGTTTAAACAAGGTTTTACAAATATTCACTTTGCAATGATTGCTCCTTGCACGTTTAGGCTATGAATTTAATTTTAGTTGAAAAGTATAGGATTGTATTGCTGTAACCATCTTCGATAATCTTTTACATGCAAATCCTCTCGTTTAGTTGCTGTTGTGGTCCTTACTTTCTGTGATTCGATGATACTTCTCAGAGTTAAACTCCATTGAATTTTTTTAATATGAAATAAGTAAAAAATTATAGCTTCCTAGCTAAACCCATTGCATATAGGCTACGCATTAGACCACCTAAACAGTATAACAGTGTTTGTTGTTTGTAGGGTCAGGGTAGTGATTATAGGCTGTTATAATTAATGCATGATGACGTCACTCCATTGCATCATTCTAATCAAACCATGTTTCCCGAAAGAATGCTAAGTTAGACTTGTTAGTTGTTGTCATTCATTAGCAAATGCATGTAAGAAACCAACAAAACGTTAGATTGGGATAAAAATAATCTTGATTTCAACCCTTTTAAAGGTGAGTCCCGTACTTGAATCCAAGCATCGGGGGATGAGAAGATAGGGTTCTCATTATACTAAGCCATCTGCACTAAGGAAAGTAGGGTGACCAGTTCCTTTCTCTCGGCCGCCTTTACTTCAGCAAATACGCCCACCCAATTTATTACGTCCTGGGTAGAGGAGAGCGGTGTTTGTCAACAACCAGCATAAGCCGGGAGTCGAACCAGGGTTGCATGATTGGAAAGCGAGCGCCTCACCCGCTGCGCCATCCCACCGCTAATCCCTATCTACGAAAGGACAAATAGAGGATAAAAGCTAACTGATCCGTCAAATCCATGGAAGTTGCATTAAATGAAGTCTGAATGAAACAAATACTGGTACTTGCTAAATAGGCTTAGAGCAAAACCATGATAGGCTGCACGTGACCTGAGCGTTTCTTCAGAAGCCGTAACCAAGGATAACGAAGACACAAACCCATGTAATATAGAACAGTAGGCTATTAAGATTAAGATTGTTACCTTATAGCTAAAAGTCTGATTATGACTGATTCATAAATATAAGAAATCACAATTTGAAATTTTTTGTGCGATTCAATCATTGTAGACCAGGGTTACTCAACTTATCTTAACAAAGGTCCAGTTTGACAAGTTGAATATTTTTAGCGGTCCGGTGAATAAGTTATTTCACACGCAACCACGAAAGTTAAATTATTTGGGAGTGCCCATGGGGAGTCTAGGAGTCGAAGTACCCAAGCAGCTCGGATAATCACAATAAAATTGCTTCCTCCCAGTAGAAATCCGTTTAAAGCAACCCTGAAACGTGGCAATGAGGTTATTCTTGCAAAAGCTCAAGGTCCACCATCAATACCCAGAAGGTCCGGATTCGGACCGTGGTCCACCAGTTGAGTAGCCCTGTAGCCAACGTAATTGATATCTATTCTTCAATCAATAAAATCCTGCTTAGTCGATGTTGATTCTAAGTTACTTAATGGAACCTTTTCCATTCATCTCACTTCTTCCCTCTCTTCAGATATTTTTATGTATTACATGAAATATTGTTTGCATCACAGAGTAATTGTGCATTTTACCAAAAATCATTTGGGAGTCTTATTTTGCAAACGACAGTTCGTTTAGAAGTTTGATCAACACATTGACTTTCTCAAAGGGTGATTCGGTCTATGTTGACTTCAACGAGTCGATCAATTTTGATGAAGTTTCAGCGGTGAAAACGTCAACAGGAAATGACACGTCCAAGAAACACAACTCGTTGGACCGTGACGAGAAGCTCCCAATGCCAACAGAACGTCTGAAGAAGAAGAAAGCCGCCAAAGGTGGAGCAGCTAAGAACAATGCAGCAGCGCACAAAGCTGAGAAACACAAGAAGACAAAAGACCACACAAAACCTGTCGAGATTGATGGACCAAAGCAAAAGGACATAAGAACGGGACAGGGATTGAATGGTATCAGCAGAAGTGACAAGACGACTGAGAGGAAAGAAGAAATCAACAACTCAATGAAGACTTTACAGTAAGTAGCAGTTTGCAGAATGCCATGAACCTTGTTCTACTATTGAAAACCTATTCTAATAAGTCAGCAATCCATAAAAATATTTGATACGCAATTAAAAATACCTTCTCTTATGCTACTTGCTGACGGTACTGGACGTCATTTCATCTTGCTTGTTATTTACGTTTTTGCTTGACAAGGTCCTGTTGTTCAGAATAAAGATATCGGAGTTGAAGAAATATATCGACGCCAGTAGCGCGTCGACTGGAAGAGCGAAGATCGAACGCGCCATCAAAGAAGCCGAGAAAGAACACGATAAGCTGCAACACGAATTATCTGCATTGGAGAATCCAAGCAAGCGTTCTCAAGCAACAGCAGATAGGACATCAAGCCGTGAAGTTGTGAGTCAAAGATGCTGATGTAATCATCAGTGTCTGATGGTAGGAGCTGACATTGCAACTTTGTAACTGAGCAAGATAATTTTTTTAAACTATCTCTATATATCTGTTGTCATGCGTAGTTTCTCGTTTGAGTTTGACGAATCCTAACTTTGCTTTAATGAACCTTCGACGTCACACTTCTACAACCTCACTTTGTTTGCAACATTTCAGTAAAACGTTTGACTTCTTCTTCTTTCGTATGAGAGGTTGTTCTTTTGGACTACATTTCATTGGGGTCAAATGTCCGGGCATTTTTCGAGCAGCCACTTGATTGTAGAGTCCTCCAGCGTTGACAGGCCAACTGCCCTTGGAGGAGTAAACGTCGGGCAGTGGTAAAGGGTGTGATCTGCTGTCTGTTCCTCTGCACCACAGTTGCATGCCGCAGATGTTGATAGGCCCCATTTGTGCATCAAGGAAGCGAAGCGCCCAACACCTGTGCGGAGACGATTCAGCCGTACCCAGGCAGGTCATCTGAGCTCCTTTCCTGGTGGCATGGGTCCAGCGTCGGGAACAAAGGTGTGCAGTCTGGAGGTGTTGTCTGTCCACTCCTCTTGCCAGGTATTGGCAATCCAGGATGAGGCACTGGTGTTGTGCTCCAGCAAGGATTGTGTTTAAGCAACAAAAGGGCTTCTCGATTTGAGGCGTTTCTTTATTACCGATCTGGTGATGTAGCTGTGGAGCGCGTGGTGTGGCTCCAGTGACCGGCGAGCCAGGGAGAGTGTGGCAGCTTTGCGGCGAAGCTCAGCAGGGGCGATGCCTGAAAGAACTGGTAAAGATTCAGTAGGTGTAAGTTTCAGGCATCCCGATACAATACGCAAGGCGTCAACGTTTGATGAAATGGCGTTTCTGTTCCAGATGAACCGATACACACCGTGTTGCATGGATGGATAGAAAATATTTACTTCGTTAAAAAGTCTATGTTCAAATTAATTGAGTTTCTTTCAGAGCGAATTTTTTTTATGACGTAATGTACTGGAGCGCCGAAGGCTTTCTTCAGTTTAACGGAGTATTGTTTTTCCAGCCTCTTGGAAGTGGCAACACTGTCTCCATCACTCCCCCTCCTCGGACATATCCTGCCAAGCAACTTCCGCCTCAGAGAGCAAGATCCCCTTTAAACGACACTTTGCTGACACCTAGCGGCAATGTAATGTCAAGAATGAAGGTTCGTTACACCTCATCACTTCCTCATCAATTTTCATTTTAGTTTTTTCATAAACTAATGAATTTATTTATTGGAGAATGACAGGCAGTTCTAGGAAATAAACATTTTTCTGCCAAACTTCGTATTTCTACTGCTCTATAGGTTCTGCATTTACTTCGTTCTAGTGCGCATGCGCGAACTACAATGAAAGATACTGTTTTTAGTATTTTTTAATCTTGCAAAACATTTTTTGCAACTCTGAAGGCTGAAGATTTTAATAAAATCCCAAAAGATATCTTCACCGAATGTCCCTAAAGTAGCCTACAGTAATTCAAAACTTTTTTGAATAGCCTACCAAGTAACCTACAGAAACGAAATTAGTTATAAATTACCTTGAAGCTCACCTCACACAGGAAACTCGTCTGTCTCTGTGTCCTTCGGATTTATTCAAAAAACTAGAAATAAAATATCCCATAATGAAAACAATTGCGCATGGCCAAGTGTTTTCATTTGAGTCTGCTGCTGAAGCACGCAAGTTACACCAATATAAATTTGTGGGTCTTCATGGAGTTGCAAAGTAGACCAGGAAACAAAAGATACAAGAGTTCTTGCTTTTTATAATTAATTATAAGTGTGGAAGGCGCTGTCGCTTGTTTGAGCCGGTCCAATGCAGTGGTTTACAGCCATATTTGATGCGTTTATACCTTTGCTTCATTGAAGCTTTTCGTTGCTCCCCTGTTGCATTGAGCAAGCGGTACGTGCTTCAAAGGTTCATTCAAAGAGTTGAAGGTTGTCTTTTACAATTTCTAAGTTCGCACGTTTTCTATTGAACTACCTACTGCCACCGTATTCAAGTTATAGCATCTTTGGGTAAGTCGCTGTAGCTATAACATGGCTTGTCACAAAAGTTCAAACAACAATCCTGTTTTAGATAAACGTGACTTTGCAAGAGCAATTTTCGACTTTCTCTTTTCTCAGACACCAGGAAATTTACTCTGTTTATGATAAAAAGGTGGCTGTAGACTGTGTAGTAGAGTAAGACGCTATTTCTACACCTCACTCCTCCCAAAAGCAAACCTGAACAGAATTCTCTCAATCAAGCACAATATACAAATAAATGAATTGTTCAACTGCACAGTTGAGAATAGTGAGCGTTTGCACAACGTCAGAAGAACGTCGCTTTAACGTCAATAGTGAGCATGTTGCTGTGTTATGGCAAGATACTTAATTCCTCATTCGAAGTTGGATAGAAACATTATCTTCCGTCCGACGTCGAAATACCTTTAAACGCAAATCAGGATGGGACAGCATTCCTAAATTTAGAAATAGCTTTATCATTCCTAAATTGTACAACATGAAGCTGAAGCATAAATATCTCCATGCGATTTCTTGTTGCAGATGTTTGAGAACTTGGACACGACTAACTAACCGCCATCCAAACGTCGTCGTGCCTGGTTCCGTTTCCACCCGTGCACTCGGCTTGTTCAATGTTACTTGCAAAGCCTAAAAACGGAACAAGTGTTGGAATAACTTTGTCGTTTTAATAGTTTAAGGTCGTTTGTGTATAAGTTACTACAATATACAGACTTTATTTGTAGTGCTGCTGAAAGGTGATTGCTTTCCTTTAGCTTAACATACGCTCCGTTTAAGTCGAGATACTCCTGTTTTTTGGCTTTGTGCCGGCGCCCCAGTCAGTCAGGTAAAAAATCCCGGTTCGGCATTCATTCATCCAACATAGATTCAGATTCTGTTTTATTTGTTTTTAGTACCGTAGGCTGCTACAGCAGCAACACATCAGGTTGCACAAATATATAGATAAATACTTTGAATGTGGTGCTGGCACTAGAATGACAGTGAAAGACCACAGGATCAACAAAGTTGGCTGTCACCCAGAGGTGAGCAGTAGCGGGCTACTTTTGCAGCGCTGCTACCAGCGCGCTACTTTTTAGAAACAGAAGCGACGCTACTTTTCCCAATGTAGTGGAAGCGAGAGGCATTACATTTTCCTCAGTCGTACTTTCGCTACTTTCCAATTTGATGTAGAAAAAGTGGATCGTTTTTAGACATTTTTGATGGAAATACTTGTTTTCCATAACGACTTTGAAATGGCCATGCAAATAAGTGTGGTCGGCTACTGAAACGTGATATCACTTGTTTTCAAGACAATTTTTGGCTTCAAAGGGTGCTTGAGTAGAGCTTTTCAGTGTCAGTTTAAGATAAAAGTAGCACATAGATGTAGCGGTAGCGCGTGTTGCTTTTGGTCCCGGTCGGCTACCAGGACCAGTTGCTTTTGGTAGCAGTAGCCTATTGCTTGAGTTTTTGGAATGTTTATTTCATGTAGCACCAGCATAAATCGAAACAGTCTCATCTTTGAGGTTGGTCTGCTGCATGGGTGTCCAATTTTTTCCCAGGCGGACCAGATTTGATAGTGCGGAAGTGCCCGCCGGCCAAAGGCCTCTGACAATCTTATTTTGTGTAAAGAAATATGCATAATTATATGATAATAGGCTATTGTATAATTTAATGTAATTTTCATGCTACAAAGCAATATGCAGGTTGAAGTATTTTGCTGTATACATGTCACAGGATATGAAAAGTTAATAGGCTATAAGTTATCTGCATTTCCATCAGAAATTAACACATCCAGACACTTTGTAAACCACAGCTGTGTGAATGTGAAGGATGAGACTGACGTTTCGATTTCAGTGCATAGGCCAGGTTTAGCTCGAGGTTAGTGGCACACCAGCGTAAAATGTCACTTCGGTGGGAGTCGCTCAGCTTTGATCTCAAGCGGTTCTTTTTCAAGCTTGTTTGTTTGTCGTATCCAGGTTTACATCTGGTGGTGGAAGATTTAGATTAAGTGGACGGGAAGGCAAGGAAGCCAATCTTCATGTCCACTTTCAGGCATGCCTTTAAGTGTCCTGCCAAAGACACAGCTGCCTGCTCATGAGCGGTGTCGAACCGGCGCCCTTTTGATTTGCCGTTCCAGCGCTTTTTCAAGTTCATATCCGAGAACGTCTGCTCACACAAATATTGCACTTTTCGACAATGATTGGCCCGGTCTCACTTGCATGCAGTAGAACACTCTTCGCACACACATTATGCATGTGACCTCGACTACGGAAGGTAATATCCTTGTCCATAAGAATAGGGATCTCACGGAAACTCTTCCAAGCCAATTGCACCCTCACTGCCATGGCATCCGTCAGTCTCCCTATTGCTCAATCATGTCACTAAAATAGCAAAAGACAGGAACGACGTCGAATTCTGCATTACCAATTGTCAGCTGTTGGCTTCGAAACTACCTTAATTTCGTTACATAGCCTATGTGAAAAATGAAACATAGTTTTCCGTAGTGGTGATTAAGCAACATAAGCTCAGTAAAGGTTTTGTTGTTGTTTCCTATTTACAATGGCATCAAATCGTGATGTGTGGTACTGCTCGCATGTCAAGAATCCAATCGATGTCTGTTTTATTTAATATGAAACAGGCAGGAAAATCCTAATTCCCTATTTATTCCTTCATAACTAACTCTATTCGTTCAGCATTCCCGCACCCCCTAGAAATAGCTCTCGCACTCCCGGTTAAGAACCCCTGCGATAATAGATTTTGCAATTATGACGTAACAATGATTCTGACTTCTCGCCGGGGTTTTGTTTGTGAGAAAATATTTCTTCAATATTATTTTAAATGCAAGTTGAACTTAACCTAATCAACAAAAATCAGTACAGCCTTGCAGATGAATTTGATAAACACCCAGGGCCGGATTAAGGGTTTATGGGGCCCTGGGCTGAGCTGAAAGTGAGGGCCCTTATCAAGTGACATTTTTCGCTAAAAAGGTTGTCGATCAATGACGCTAAAAGCATTTCTCAGCAGCTGGGGGGCTCCGCCTCCAAACCCCGAGTTGTGTGTATTGTGTTGGTACTGTGCTTTTGCTGCGATTGGGATCGAAAAAAAGCGACTAAACAGGAACATTATTTTTAGAACAACAAAATGACATAATTCGTTAAATGCTGATTTTATTAGAGGGGCGCAAGCTCTCAAACTTACCCGAGCGACGCCACTATTCTCTAGGTACGCCACTGTTTTCTAGTTGTCTTTTTGAAAGCAAAACCAATCATTTTAGAGCAGATCAACAAACGTATCCGTTTGTGAGATAGGCTATCACTGTTCAAAGTGAACTCGATCCTTTCTCCACAATTTTTAGTGGCAACACTTTCAATACTGCTTATAGGCGATTATTGATATACTGTACGATAACATGTTCATTTTGTGCAATATTGCACTGTTCAAAACAAACAATTATGCCCCAAGAAAATTGTGAGGAAAAGCCTGGTTAATTTTCAACAGTATTTCTTCGGAAAAGATTCGTTTTTAGGTTGAAAAGCAAATTTAGCAATGACAAAGTTTTAGTGCTTGGTGTGAATGGTGTCGAATACTTAAACACAAAACTGTTGAGATACAGAGCGATCAAAGTAAGCTTCATCGTTTCACAAAAAAAAACTAAACGTTTGTTTTTGGCCGCAACTTAATGTATGAACTGTGAATTGTTTGTCAGCTTCACACGATAAAAACAGAATCATATTCATAGGAGCATAGGCCATAAATCAAAAATGAAACTGCAAACTGGTAGGCGGTACCGGTAGTCATTTTGTTTGCTGCCCTAGAAAATTGTTCATATCAACTCAAAATGGACGCTTTCTTGCTTTTCTCGTGGCAAAATTGCTGATCAATTCTTCAAAATTCAATGAATCTAAAATATCGTGTTCAAAGCTTAGAAGCACCATCATACACAAATACATTCGCAGAGCAACGAAGACATTGGAAAAGGTTTCAACGCACCTGTTTCCCCTTAGAAGTAAGAACATGTTGAGCTCAACACTGTGTTCCACTTTGTGTTTATCAGGTTTTCTGAGGCTTCTTTTCCAACATCAGCAGTTTTCACTTTGAAAAATTCTGCAAAATGAACTGTTTCAGTTGGAAAATTGGCTTCGAAATCCATGGGATATTCCTTTATCAATGCAACAGTAGCTTAATGAATCTCGTTAGGGCTAAGATTCGTCAGTTTTGAAATGAAATCAAACTTACTTTCGACGTTACGGTATGCTTTCAAACGCTTATGCAGTTCTGCAGATAGTTTGTCAATCATGGCAAGATACACTTCAACTTTAAATTTATCTCTTGGGGAAAAAAATTGTTGGCTCTGTAGAGTGTAGAGGGCTCATCAAAATGCCTATAACGTTGGGTTTGAATTCGTTTTGAAGAACCTGCGTAGGTGTTGGATCCACATTTCCTCTTAGGGAGCGTTCAAATATTACGTAACGCTGTTTTTCCGAATTTTTGACCCCCCCCCCCTCTCTCCCATGTGACGCCAACGTAACGTTTTTGTCAACCCCCCTCCCTCCCCCACGTGACGCTTTTCCATTACAAAGCCCGTTTTGCCAGTTTATGTCAAAATTATGACGTGAACACGTGCTGATAAAATATCTTGGTTTGTATGCACCTAAAGCTCACGTTTAAGACATGAAATTTTAGCTATATTCTTTTTTTGGAATTAAAACGTTATGTAGACCTACCTACTGAAAACGTTTAGTAGCCTACCGTCCAAAATGTTTCGATCCAAACCTTTCATTGTTTGGTTATGTATTGAAAGAAACATCACAAAAGCGCAAAAGAAACCGCAAGGAAAGCTAAGCATCTTCGAATGGGGTCATCAATGCTTCAAAAATGTTTCTATATATTGGAGCAGTAGGCTACTCTCGCTTGTGTGGTTCGAACTTGACGCATAGTTGTCTTCTTCAGACTCGCACGTATGAATGTCTTCTACCTGTTCCTGTTGAGAGGTTTGTGTCAAAGTCGTTTGGTTCTTAATGAACATATAGGCTAGGCCTAAGCCAGTGTTTTTCAACCACTGTGCCGCGTGTCAGATCGTCAGGTGTGCCGTGTGAAATTATCCGATTTCACCTCATTGGTCTAAAAAAAAAAATTGAAAACAAATGAATTATTCTCTGCAAATAATATACCATTGTCGAGTGTACAATACATGTTGCAGTAGTGACTGATAGCGTAATCATGTAAAACTCTTACATATCACTAGTGCTAGATGACAGTAGGTAGTAAGGCGATGTGAAATTTGAATGGACAAAATCGAATTATCACACAGGGTGACTACTGTTGTGTAGAGTATTTTTGTGAAGTTTTATGCAATAAAATCCAGTATCCGTAAACATGTAAGCGTTTTAAGGTTAGTATTTTCTAATTCTTGCAAGGTGATTCCACAAAAAATGCTATCACAACGCATCAATCCACGTGATCCAGATAGCGCGCTCTGAATGGCTAGTTAGGGAAAACGCGTTGTGTGCCGCACACACGCGCGCGCGAGCGATTGCTGTCTGCTGCTGAGAGATTTATAGCTTGAGATGCTGAATTGCTGAAGATAAGGCTGCAAAATTCAGATAAAAAGTTGTGTTCAGCCGAAATGTTTGCCATAATTTTATGCTTGGTTGTTAAATAATCATTCAGGCTTCGGTTCAAAGTTAGTTTAGGCTAGGTTTTCCAAATTGTGTAAAGTAGGCCTAAGAGGCAGTGTCTGTAATTATCAGGTCTTCTGGAATAAGAACTGCTTATTCAGGTGAAGTTGCTGTTGGTGGTTCTGCATTTTTTATATGTAGCTTTGAGAATGACACTATTAAAGTTCATAGTATTACGGAAGGCTCAGACAACTAAGTTTTCAGCACTTAAAATCTTAGTTCTGTGTACTGTAAGTGGGCTATGTTTATTGTTTATATGTTTGTAGTAAGTTTATAGTAAGTTTTTAGTAAGTTTTTAAGTAAGTAAGTTTTTAGTAAGTTTTTAGTAAGTAGTAAGTTTTTAACAAAAGTACTGAATAAATGTGTCTTGCAAGAAATCTTTCCTGATGTACTCAAAAAGAGTCTGATAATACCTGTACCAAAAGTTAGTTCACCTTTACACTTTACAGATTTGCGACCAATTTCTTTATTGCCAACTTTTTCCAAAATTTTCGAAAAAATTCTATATAAACGGATGATGAATTTTATTGACAAATATAATATTTTAACCTCAGCTCAACATGGTTTTCGTGAAAATGATTCAACAAGCTTAGCATTGACAAAAATTTATGATGATTTACTTTCTAACTTGAATGATCATAAATACACATGCTCGGTTTTTGTTGATTTAAGTAAAGCTTTCGATACAGTTGATCATGGCATACTTTTAAAAAAACTTCACCATTATGGCTTTCGTGGCAAGTTTTTAAACGTTTTAACATCTTATCTAACAAATAGAATGCAAAGTACAAAAATTAACGGTAAGAATTCTAATTTCAATGTTGTTACATGTGGTGTTCCACAGGGGTCAATCCTTGGTCCCTTGCTTTTTCTTCTTTATGTGAATGATCTTCCAAATGCATCTTCTTTTTCAACTACACTTTTTGCTGATGACTCAAACTTTCATATGTCAGATAAATGCCTGTCATCTCTCCAAAGAAATGTCAATAGAGAAATAGAAAAAATTGATGTGTGGATGAAATCGAATAAACTTTCATTAAATTATAGTAAAACTACTTATATGATCCTCTGCAACAAAAAAAGTGCAGCAGAAAATTTTAGTCTGTCCATCAGTGGCCGATCCATCGAAAGGAAGAAATGTATAAACTATCTAGGTGTAACTTTGGATGAGCGATTGACATGGGATAGTCATATTATTAATCTTAGAAAGCAGCTTGCAAAGGTCTGCGGCATAGCATTTAAGCTGAGATACATTGTCCCTTTAACAGTATTACGGGCTTTATATTATGCTTTGTTTCAATCCAAGATCCAATACTCGATTATAAATTGGGGAAGAGCAAACTCTACATTGCTTGCTCCACTACAAGTGTTACAAAACAAGTTCATTCGATCCTGCTTATTTTTGCCGAGGTCAACAAATACAACTGTTCTTTATCACCAATTTAATGTGCTCAGAATTGACGATATTATTAAATTAGAAACTGCAAAATTTATGTACAAATATGTGCACAAAATGCTGCCCCGGGCCTTTGCTGGCTGCTTTATTTTTGTAAATGAAATTCACCATCATAAAACTCGTCAGAACCAAAAAAATGATTTATATTTGCCTTCTACAACGTCAAACTCTGGTAAGAAGATGCTATGTTTTAATGGAGTGAAACTATGGAATCAAGTACCAAAAGAAATAAAAGAAAAGTCTTACAATGTTTTTAAATTTAAATATAAATGTTTATTAAAGAATTTGTACAATGATCACTCCTGAAACGTATCATCCGCTTATTTCTCTTCACAATGTTTTTTATGTTGCCCTGTGTTATTCCATTGTTAATGTATTGTAAATTCCATTGTTAATTTTTACAAATTTAAGTGCTGGTATTGTGCTATATATTATATACCGTATGTGTTAATGTTCTTAATTTTGGGTCTTTTGTTTAAATGTTTGGGTGGCAGCTGACTTTGATGACCTTTTGGTCTTTCGCCGCCATCCTTGTTGTGCGAATTATTTGTGTTTATTGTGTTTTTGCTTTTTATGTCTTTCTTTTTCGCCAACAAAACAAAAAATAAACTGAACTGACGAACTGACGAGTAAGAAGCATGGAAAGCTCTTCTGTCATTGGACCCTCCAAGGAGCTTCCCACTGCTGATTTACCAACACAACGATATGTTCTTGCATTCTGTACTTTGTTAAAGGTGATACTCAAGTACTTTATTACTGCAACTTTTTCTCTGACCGGTTTTAATTAAGCTTGGTAGTGACATAAAACATAGACCAACTCGTATATCTTCGTATGGATGAAGGGTAATTGTTAAAAATACTAACATACCGGTATAGCTTGCATGACTGAACAGTACACGTAGGCTACAATAATCAACTAGCAGACACTTTTCAAAACCTTAATGTGTTGAAATAATTAATTGCACGTTTGCAGAGGCAGAGCACTCATAAGGAATTAATTTTTCAGGAAGCTGGAAAAAAGCTAACTATTCAAATGAAGATCGCATTCCTAAAACAATTGAGGTTTCTCCTCTCCCAACGTTATCGTGGAGTAGAAGCACTGTTATACCAAATTGAGCCTCTTGACAAAAGGACAACGAAAACGCTTCAAAAGAGAGTTAACAAAAGGTAAGTTCTTACATACGGTCTCTTTTCAAACTTTTTTGTCTAGTAATTTTCTATGAAATGTAAGGCTTTTATAAGTATATTCTTTGATAACAAGGTCAATGGGTCATGCATAGACATGTCCCATGTTGTGTACTGGGGTTGGTCAGTTGTTGTCATTGACATGGCTCTTCTAACAACATTTGTTGAATAGAGCCATATGAGAAGGAGAATGGGTTACTGCCAATTCTACAACCCCACTTCACCATTGCAGATGTAGTGCAACCAACTCTAGATAGTATATAGGTGGTTTAAGGATTTTTCGCTTTCCTTAAGCATTTCCTCGTGGGAAAGTGATTCAGATGTTCTGATTTCTATGTCTGTAAAGGCAGGCAGCTTGTGCTTTCACTAAAGCTAGTCGTGCTATGGCGAGAAGATTTTTCTTGACTATCACTGATTTTTACTGCCATTTGTCCGAAAGAGTACTATTTGTTATGTTTGGCATATATTGTTTTTCGTTGTGATAGTCAGAAATAAAAACAAACTGAACTGATTTACATGGATTATTTTGTGTTCTTTACATTTATCATTCACACAAAAAACTTGTTTTTCAAGAGCCTCAAACAACAGCGAGGAGATGATTTCGTTGCAGCAAAGAAGTCACAAGTGATCGAGGAAGAGAACTGGAAAAAAACAGCAGTTTTCTGCAGCAATTGATGAAGAAATTGACTCTCCTTTCGAACCAGCTGCACCTGGTACATCTGAATGTGACAATGCCCCGGTATCCAGTGATGATCCTGCTCTGCGATCTTTTTCTGTGAACATGTTAGAAAATATTCGCAAAGGCAGTAACTCTTGTGATGTTTCTGTCGATGTCCGCACTTTTACCCAACCAAAATTAAATTTGGATGCCAACTCACTGTTCTCTTTGATTGGGACGATGCCACGCTTACTGAGTCTATCCTTACTTCACACTTGACCATAGATGGGCTAAAGGGTTTGATAAACACAAAGTTTGAATGCCCTCATTTTCCTGCCCATACTCAGGCTGTGCAGCGTATCATTTGGGAAGTCACTAACGACTGTGGAAGTGTTGCTGGCCATCAATGACGGTATGGTTTCATTCGGGCGAGAATTGCTTCGCGTAGGGTCTTGCCGAAAGCAGACACGAAATCTGACTTTCTTTCATTGGCTGCAGTACAATGTTTTGATATTCACCATTGTTTCTTGTTCATTGTCTTTATTCTGCATTCGTTTGTGCACGTTTTACAAGCACATATAAAGTTGGTTGGTTGATGTGTAAGCTACCATTGGAGAGTTGCAGTTACTATATCTGTCAAAAAATAAATGTAAATCGGCGAAAACAATCGAATATTAATGCAGTGCGTTGTGTGATTATGTAATACATATTACTACAACAAAACCAAAGTGTCATCTTATGCACAGTGCATTCCTACTCTTGCCATTGAAGTGAAAAAGGCTTTAATATCATCAGTTTTTGCTGACCAAGCAATAATAGGGTTGCCAGGTGATTGCTTAATATCTTACTGTACACCGCCAGCCTTTACTTAAAAGGGCAACTAGCAGTCGCATCATATGTAATTGTTGTTGTGGTTGTTAAAGTTGGAAATTTTTACAATTTAAAAAAGATAAACAAAGTTTTTTCTTCAAAAAATTTGTACCTGGCAACTCTGTGCTGGCAACAAATGCCAAAGACAAAATCGACTACATGTTTAAGGTTACTGAATATTTTTACGTGAAATTTTACAGAAATACTCTACATAGCAATAGTCACCCTGTGTGATAATTCGATTTTTGATTTTTTTAAATTTTTTGATTTTCACATCGCCTTAGTAGGTAGGCTACCGTAGCGAATTGCATTGTACGTTGAGACAAGAGAATTAGTGAGGCATGAAAGTGACAGCTGGCGAAAAGGTTGCCAATTTGACTTTTTTGAAGCCAGATTTTGAAAATCTGGCTGTTTTTTTACTACTAACCAACTACAATCAGTTTCCTTGGCCTGACTCTGAATGAAAATCTTTCATGGAAACCACACATGCAACATTTGCTGCAAAAGCTTCGAAGAAATTTTGGCATCATTACCAAGATTAGACCCTGTCTTAATTTGTCAAATTTGATCTGCTTATACCATTCTTTAATTGAAAGTAACCTGAGGTATTGCATTACGACTTGGAAATATGGCAACGAAGGACTTATACAAAAACTTCAAAAAATCTGTGACAAATTTTATCGCATTTTCCGTCCCAACAATGATAGTTGTAGCAAGATCCCGATATCAATTGAGCAATTGTTCAAACTGGAAATTGGTGTTTTTGTGTTTAAATTTCACAACAATTTACTACCAGATTTTACTATATAAACAATTTACACAACAATTTACTATATAAAATCAAAAGTTTTAGTTTTTAATGAGTTTTTAAGTTAGAGTTTTTAAGAGTTTTTAATGACAATTTACTTAGTTTTTGACATAAAAATCGAACGTTGGCCAGCAATCAAGCCTAGTCAGTTTTTAAGAAGGGCTGCCAGACAAGTTTGGATCAATCGCACTTAGCCTAAATCGACAAAAATGCTTTTTTTTCTTGCTTTTATTTCAATGCAAAGTGTTTGATTTTTTTAATTGAATTTAAATTTTGTTGCTTTATGTCAGTAGAAAAGTGACAAAAATTGTCATAAATTGTTATTTTGGGCTCAAACTTTGTAATGATACGTCGTCTGGATTTGATTTTTGTTAAATTTCGTCTGAAGAAAACATTATTGACCTATATTGTGTTATTCGGTTACACTCAATTATTTCTCATTTACATTCTATTCAATTTGTTTGTCAAATTATATGGTCACATTGCGCTAGTTTCATGCAGCCTAACAGGTACCACTTAGAGTCACTCAGCCATTTCTTTTATGACGGAACAATAGGCCTAGGCTATACCTTTGTTTTAAATTGTGATTATTTTTGTATTGTAATACTGTTACTGAAAATGTTTTTACTCGTAGCCTTGAACTATTTATTGGCTTGAACTTTTCTTGGTTGCACTGAAGTTTAAACGCCCTTGCTACAAGAGTTTATTGATTTCAAAAGTTTTTCCTATTTTTAATCACCCGGAATAAAGTTTATATTTGAATAAAACCACAGGACTTCACTTAAGGATCGCAGCAGCACATGATTTTTTTTTCTTTCATTAATATTACTGAACATCAGCCTATCTTGTTTCAACGTAATTTACCGATGCTTGACATTTGTCACATTAAGAACTGGGAAGCAGCTGACTCGATGACTGATATAGTCTTTCGCTGCTTCCTGTCTGTTGTGGTATTTAGATAGCTATGGTACTATTTTATTCGTATTGTTTATAATTGTACCGTACTATTGTCGCAACAGACGAAATAAAAGGTTTCTCTCTCTCTTTTAAAACTGTTTGGCCACACTAAAAGATCACAATTCGGAATCAGCAAAGTTTGCACAGAAGGCAAAATAGAAAAAGAAAACGTGGCAGACAACCAAAACAATGGCAAGACAACATTCAATCATGGACCGGACTCCACTTGACGACACTGGGCGAGTTGGCTCAAAATCGCCACTCTTGGAAGCAAATAAGCCATGTTGATGCGCAATCTGCCGCAGGCGGAGATAACGACTGATGATGATGATACTACCAGATTGCTTCTCCAACTTTTTTAAATATGTCAAAGAGGTTCACAGCCTGTCTACAAGAAACCATGATAATGATTCTCTAAACATTCCATACTTCTCAAAAACGCTTACTCAGCATTTAATAGAATTCACAGGTGCAAAAACATGGAACAAATTTCCTTCTTCAATTAGAAAGACTGATACAAAGTCACTTTTTATTCACAAACTAAAACAACATTTAAGCAAAACGGACACGCAATAGAAATACAACGTAGAAAGGCTTTCTTGTATTCTTGTGAAGATTTTAGTGGAAATCCGAAAGTATCTACAAAAGATTAGACTTAGGCTACCTAACAATAATATCGATTGCTTGTGCTGTACTTTTATGTTTGTAGATATTAACAGCAAACGCAACACTCCATAATTAACACGACTCGTCGCAAAAGGGGATGAGAGCTTCATCAACACCATCAGGACATCATCATCTACCAGCTCATCCATTTCATCACCCACCAGGACAAGAAACAAAAATTTAAACTGGATATCAAATCTCAATCGTCTTAGGCTACTGTGTGATGTGCAGTCTAACCATAAAAAGAGCTCAACACCTGCTCTCCTGGGCCACATCGAAACGGGCTTTTGCCCGAGGATGGGTTTCTTATATGTCCGTTTTTCTTTCTCCATCCTATTATTATTATGACTGCTCATCCACATCAATATTGAAACTGGCAAATTTAATCCACAACACTTTTCATTAGGCTGTCATTTATTACTACATGTGTGCTTCTCTCTGTTTTTGTTTTATTTTTTTGCTATTTGTTGTTCCCGACAATTATTCACCAAATCAAACGTCATATAAAACCGTTATGGTCTACTTAACCTAGCTGGCATCTTACGTCATGGAAATTGCTAAAAAATGTCCAAATATTGCACCATCGGTCGTAAGACCTGATGAAATATTGCATCACTACCTTTGAACACCGGTTTGAATTGCGTGACAATGTTTTTCATTATTGCGTCACAGTACTGCGTACGTGAGTTTGAGATATTGCTATCTATTCTGGTCATTCGTGAAATGGTTGCTTGAGAGTTAGTCGCACATTTAACTGTTGGCTTAGTGCTTGCTAGCTGGACAAAAATTCCGTCTTTATCTAAGTAGTTTGTATTGTAGTGACAGTTTTTAGAGGCGTACGGTGTTGCGTTCCATTTTCGATAGCCGCGTGCTAATTTTACAGGAATACACTTTTTGAAAAGACGTTTCAAAAGAGTGTTTGTTTTTCGGTCATTAGCCTACATACAGACGAACGGATTCGGGAATCTTACGTGACAATTTTCCCACGAAGAGATTATGGTTTACCGCTGTGACCATTTGTATTTTGGGTTTTGTAGCCGTGCTAACTACTGATATATAGCCTACTACATAATTTTTCATTCAGGCACGTTTTAAACCTTTCAAGGTTTTGCCATCTTTTCCCGTTCGTTAACATGCTGGTAGGTTAATATCGATTTTTGTAGTTAGTATCTTTTTCGTCCCGGACGCGTTAATGACGAAAAATAAAATGATTGATTGATGATTGATTTAATTCTTCAAGCGCTAAAATGGTCTCACTGTATCCTTTGTTTAATGCACTGACTGCAGCATATCTAGATGACCATCTTGTATCAGATAACACTGGTCTACAAAAAAAGAATTTTTTTTTGCTCCATGCACTTTGAAGACTGATTTAGAGTAATTTTGGGGTGCGGAATCCGAATCTGACCTCAGATTTATCCTATCACGTCAGGTTTGTGAAATATGATAACAACAAATTGCTACTTTCGTCAAAAGTGGAAGATTTGGCGTTGCGTTTACCACCAACATATGCAGTGCTGTAACGAAAGGTTAGTGTTAGACAGGCCAAAACAGCCTAAATATGGTTACTGAACAAGCATTGCCATAGGCTTGCTTAAATCTTTGTGGTTTCATGCAAAACATTGACGGGGGAGGGGGTCAGTTACACTTATAGCCTCCCTTTTAGCTTGTTATTACTGCCTTGTTAATAATGTTGCTTAGAAAACAAATTGGTATCAAAATTATAATTGGTAGGTGTATTTCAGCTACTTATGCACCACATGGCCTGGATTTCTGGATCTTGCACAATGTGTATGTGCAATAAACGCAACGTCAAATCTTCCACTTTTGACAAAAGTAACAATATGCTGTTATCATATCTCACAAACCTGACGTGATAGCATAAATCTGAGGTCATATTCGGATTCAGCACCCCAAAATTACTCTAAATCAGTTTTCAAAGTTCACAGAGCAAAAATCGTGTAGACCAGTGTAGTGTAGACGAGACGAGCCATGAATAAAGGCTTTGCAACAATTCAAAAAGCTCAGCGGCAGAACGGCATGTTTCTACAGCACATTTACCGATTAAATTAAGTGAACGTGCTGTGCAAGGCACATGAGCTACATTACATTTCTCGCGCAGAAGAGCTTGAAGACCGTTATACTTGCCAGTTGCCACTCATATTGGCAGCATTATCATAACTTTGACAGCGGCAGTCTTCGATGTTAATATTAAGCTTTTCCAAAAACTCCAAAACAATTTTGGCGATTTCTCCTCCTGTATGGGAGTGCATTGGTACAAATTTTAAAAATCGCTCGATTGGACCTTGTTTCGAAACGTATCGTATTATCATTGTCAGTTGGTCAACATGTTCTAAATCCGATGTGGGCAATTGTTCTAAATCCAAATTAATAGATTTTTTTTCTTTTGAGTTGGGGGCCCTGGGCTTCAGCCCAGTCCGCCCCCCCCCTTAATCCGGCACTGTGAACACCTGGTCAAATATTGCAGAGGTTCGTCTGTTTGCATTTATCGTGCGAGGGATTGTTGATAAACATTTGTATGGCGCTATCAACAGATGGGAAGTTAAAACCAAAACCGATGTCTTCGATCGCACGTAAGAAATAAATACGCGCACTCCATCGTATTTTCGACTTCAGTAGACGTTGAATCAATGTGATAATGACCAATTTTGCTGTCTAGGATGTCCCTCAGTAACGCGTATCAACATTCGGCTGCCAACTACAATGAGAAAGCTAGATGTAGATAGTAGATATGATTGTTTGTAGATACTAACAGCAAACGCAATACTCCATAATCAACACGACACGTTGCAAAAGGGGATGAGAGCTTCATCAACACCATCAGGACATCATCATCCATCATCAACATCATCATCTACCAGCTCATCCATTTCATCACCCACCAGGACAAAAAACAATAACTTAAACTGGATATCAAACCTCAATCGTCTTAGGCTACTGTGTGATGTGCAGTCTAACCGTAGAAAGAGCTCAACACCTGCTCACCTGGGCCACATTGAAACGGGCTTTTGCCCGAGGATGGGTTTCTTTTATGTCCGGTTTTCTTTCTCTATCCTATTATTATTATTACGACTGCTCATCCACATCAATATTGGAACCGGCAAATTCAATCCACAACACTTTTCATTAGGCTGTCATTCATTACTACATGTGTGATTCTCTCTGTTTTTGTTTTATTTTTTGCTATTTGTTTTTTGGGTTTTGTGGCCGTGCTAACTACTGATATATAGCCTACTACATAATTTTCCATTCAGGCACGTTTTAAACCTTTCAAGGTTTTGCCACCTTTTCCCGTTCGTTAACGTGCTGGTAGGTTTATATCGATTTTTGTAGTTAGTATCTTTTTCGTCCCGGACGCGTTAATGACGAAAAATAAAATTATTGATTGATAGATCATTACTCTACAGTGCAGAGTGTACATTGTCAGCAGTAACTTTGCTTTCTACAGAAAAACGACAAACCAGCTCGGGAAGATAAAATTTAATGTGATGTAAGCAACGATATATGCTGCCACCAAGCGGTAGTAATATGCACATAATTTCTGCTAAAACAGCAACATCTCGGAACATTGGAGTGTGGAGACTCGGGAATGACCGAAACTCATTAGCAGCAGGTAACAACAAGATTAATTTATCGACAACTTTTTGTTAAAACCATTCAAACAATAGGCGTAAGCCAGTGACGTCACAAGTCATTTCTCAAGGCAGCTTCGTCGAACAATAATGGGAGGTCGCAACGATGACTCGTTTGGTTGAAACTTGAGGTTTGAACTCGATAGTGGCCCGAAACATTTAAGAAATAGATAAAAAATAATTTCAATAAAAACACGAAGTATAAAAATATAAAAGACGAACGCTGCACATTATGAACCCAATCCTTGTCGCTTGGAACGTCGGTTGACAGTGACAGGATTCCTCATTCCTTGGGAAGACGCCCCAAGTCCATCCCCGGGTTTCCATCCCATGCCCACTAACATCTGGTGGCCACGGTTGGTGTCGGGTATGGGAAGGTGGCACAGAGGCTTAGAGGTCCCTGAATGAAGCAAATTATGAAAACTCGCTTGAAATCGTGGAAACCTTTAAACTAAGTAGCCTCCAAATAATAATGAATCGCTCACAATTAATCAACGCTTTAAAAACCAAATGAGATACTAAATTTCTGCGTCACTTCATTGATACCTCACATCGTCAGAAAACGTGAATGGCTTTGAAACTGCAGAAACTCCATCAAGTAAACAAGCCGGTTGCTTGCGCATCGCAGCGCGGTAACGATCTATTACAACATCATTAACAACCATATGATGAAGTCTTTATTTTATTTAATTGATCTGAATAGTCTGCTTGGTCTCAAAAAGCGCTAATCAAAGTGACCAGATAGAGACATCACAAGTTGAACCAATCGTCGCAAATAACCAACATGCCGGCTGCAGCTCGTTCGTGGCAAACTTACTGTTATTTTGCTGCCTCGGTTTTGTATCCTGGTAGCGCTTTGCCCTGAAAAGATTGATTTGTGTAGAATTGGCATCTTATAATAATAATAATGCTTGTTTTTATAATGCGCTGTACCATCGCAGAATACGTTGCTCCTCAACGCTTTACGCTTTACAAAGCAGACAGTGTTAATGCAGCCGTAGAGGCGCAATTGAGTACATTATTGGCCGAATCCTTTTCATTGCTCAGTGCCAAGTAGGATCGCTTGGATCATCTTGCTCGCAAACTGAATCAAACAAACTCACAAACTATTTTTCTTCCTCTAGAATCTAGATCATCAGGTGCAGCGATTGCATGAATGCAAAAACGTTGCAGTAACAACCCAAACAACAAATCAGTCGTTTTTTGACATTGATTCAACGTCTGATTTTTTGTAAGGGAAACCACCTAGTTGGTTGCTCCTTGGAGGAATCATCTTTGAACCTCACGTGCTTTTCAGTTAAAAACCTGATACCGTCAAGTAATCCACGATGTGGCCGATCATGCATTTCTTCAATCGAAACTTATTGTCACAGACAGTTTGTAATCTATATGCAAGGTTGTTGAGCATAATATATTCGAAGAGTTGTGACTATGAAAGCCGACTCACCCTCTATCAAGCTCTGTTGGTGTGACGTGATGAGCCGTAGAGATATCATTGCCCATGGAACGATCGCTCACCTTCTGCAAAGCACGGCAATAGTTACAGCATATACCTAAAATTGGCCATGAGCTATTTAATGGTTCCAACCATAGCGACTTATGTAGGCCTTGCCAACGTGTAAGCTTATAATAATCACTGGAGGCTGACGTAATTTTGATTACAAACTCCACGCTAAATGTACTTTATATCTGTTTGTAATGATAGTTATGAAAAACCGAATTGCCAAAATTTAATCAATGAATCTCAAATAAGTGCAAGCCTCCTGGTTTCACCTAAAACATTAAAAAACCATTGACTTTCATATTGTCAAACTTAGTATCAAAATGTAAACCTTGTCATTTTGATCAAAAAGCGACGGAGCTGGCCACAGATATGGTTTCGAATCCCAGTTCATCTCTTTGTTATAAGTCACATGTTGGTAGGTTTTAACATCAGTACAATAAGTGAACCAAGTTATCAAAACATTCCAAAATGTCTTTGCTAGAAACATAGCAGAAGGAATCGCCATAAAATGCTTGACCTCAAAGCATGACTTCAAAGCCGCGTTTCTCGGCATCTTGGGTTACAAGGAAAAATGTAAGTTAATAAAGCAGAGACAAAACAATACAGCAACTCAGCTAGACGCCCAGAGCATCAAACTTTGTCACTTACCTTGTTCTTTAACCTTCTCCGTCCCTTCCTGATAGACCTTGCTGCCATCCCTGGAAGTCTGTTGATCCGGGCATGGAAGCCTGTAACAATGAATTTCTTCATTAAACCGCAAACACTTCCACCTCCCACATAAGCCCAAATAAGACACAACACTGCTGATCGAATGTGCCAAGACCTATGGACATTATCTTAGACTCATCCTCGTTTCTTCATTCAATTCAGTTTCTTTTGCTTTGGATAAACTTCCAATCACTTCACGTAATTTAAAAACGATGGTAACTCGGCAATGGGAAAAAAAGGTTGTACAGGTGAGAATTTGCTTATTAATCATCACTCTTGAAAACCATCATCTCATCTGAAACTTCAAGACAACTTTATCTTTTCAAAACAAAAAAAAATCAACAAGTCATACTTACTGATATTTTCTATTCACTTGTTAAAAGCTTTAAAGTGCCCCTGACAGGTTGGATCCAAGTATAGTAACTTTTTAAAGCATTTCCTAGCGCAGAATTACACTTAGCGAACTTTTTAATCTTAACCTCGTAGCTCGACTGGTTAGGGCGTAATTTAATCAAACGACTACTCCGCAGCGCCACCAGGCGAAACTCCATATTTCACTGCTCTGGGACGACTTTGGTGGTATTACGTCATCCTAAGTGGACGTCGTTAGCAACAGATGAAACAAACGCTTCTTAGATGTAATTGGTGGATCACAGTTTGGTCGGAGTTGGTACAAGCGGTTGCTTTTTTCGAAGATTTATTGTTTTTCGCAGTTTAATAAAACTGTACTGGATACGTTCCTACAAAACCTAAAATATACTTGAAGTGAAAAATAAAGAAATCGTACGAATCATCATTCATATTTAATTCATCATCACTATTCAAAAATAAATAAAAGTTCTCTCTCTCTCTCATAATGTGCCTTCAGTTGGCCATTGAAAACCTGTGTAACGGCCATCTGGATCTAGAAAATTGTTTCGGATTCGCCAAACAATGCATGACGGCATCACAATCCGATTGTTGCTTCCGAGAGCATCACCTTGTAGTATACACTCCAACACATGCCTGTAGGCCTTTTTACTTGAGTGGTATTAACAAAATCATCTTCAATGAAGTGAACATATACGACTAGTTTTGTATAGCCCATCCCACTTTCGAACACTTGAAGAAAACTTTGACCCATTTTCTTCTCAGCCGGCTACCTTGTTTTGTGGGAAAGTGGGAAAAGAAAGCACACGGTCTTTGTCACTGACAATGTCAAATAAACAGCAATTTGTAGACATTGCCTCAACCATAAATTAAAGGTACTGTTTGTGAGATACTGTTGTTACACTGCAAATGGCTATAGCCAGATTAGGACAAATAAAAAAGTATGAAAATTGTAGCCCTATGAAACTGCAATTTCAATTGAATTGAGATGCTGTTTGATAAAAGTAAACTCAACCTATTTGATCGAAACCTGATAGTAATAACAAGTTCACTTTTTCATTTCGGTAATTCTTAATTTGCACATGCTTTAGACCAACAGAGCCCCACACATTCACGTTTTGCAGTAGCTGTACCATACTTTACCAAGTCATCACAGAGAAAGAATGTATCCTTCCCACTTACTGTGACGTCACAGTGGTGTTGCCGTTTTTATTTTCGCAATTGAATGAGTGCCAGATTCGCCGATGTCAACGAAAGTTTGCAAGTGTGTAACTTAGTAGTCTGTTGATATTTTTTACGATTTGCTGGTCAGGGAAGTTTGTTAGTGTCATCTTTTTGGTATCTTAGGTGAATTTAGCGAATTTATTTACCTGTCAGAGGCACTTTAACCTTGAATTTTATTGTGCTGTACAATCACTTTAACCATGACAACCTGATACGTTGTGTTTTCTATAATGCAGTGATGATACACAAGCTTACTCCTAGGTATTTGACAAAACTTATAAATTTCAGCCTTGCTAAAACTATGAAGCAACCTCTCTGAGCAGATTCGGACAAGTTGGGAAAAGCTCCATTAATGATGTTTTTGAGTCGAGGATCATCTATGTTGTTATCTTCTTCCCACCATGGGTTCACTGATGGAATCCCACACACCGATCCCTCGCTTGCTTCGTTGAAGAAATCTGTCATTTCATCATCACCATCCTAATCAACAAGAATATTGTATTGACACAGTGTTACAACGTCCAGTAAAGCTGCCACACTTTTGTCAGGTTCTATTTATCTTCTATCTGGAAAAAACACTCCTGTAAATACTCACAGAAGCAAAAAATTTGTGAACATAAAGACTGCTTCAAAAAGTGGAAGTATTTAAGTTTAAAATACTGTTGAATACAGTAATAACAAAGCTCCCAAGACAAAATCACTCAAGGTCTTTCGCAATTCTGGACAACCGTCCATCTCTCAATGCACTTCCACTTGCTCAATGTTAAATTAAAAGTATTTTTAAAAGTGTAGCAGCACTGTAGCAGTGTAGCAGCATGATAATGATAACATATCTTATTAACCATTTTTCATGCACGTTGTGATTGTGAAAACGGCAGTTTTTGCAATTAACTTTTTGCTTGCTTTTCTACTTCTTTACACTGAGCTACAGTGTAAAAAAAGCATACGTTGTCAATGAGTCAGACACGCTCTTCTGGTGTAAATCACCATGTCTGTAAGGTGATAATCTGCATTTATTCACATATTCAGACGTTTCAAAATTGAACTTTTATTTTCTATGTTTAGTTGATTTACAGTAACATGGTCCTAACTCCTATGTATTGCAGAATGGCCCGTTTCGACAACTCCAGGAAAAATCACATTTCAGAAACAACCTTTTTCGAAGAATTTGTAGGGATTGCTTAGGTAGGCGGTTTCTGTGCTTACCTTTCCATACCCATGCAAAAGGTTAGAGAATTAACTTAACCTATAAACACAGGTCAACAAGAAATTTTTACAAGACAAACTAACAATCATTTCGGGCAATACTAAAAGGCGGAAATGCGGAAGCGCGGAAATAAGTCGAAATAACTTTAGAATTAAAACAGTCATAGTATTTAATGATCTCACAGTTGCTTCTGAATAATATCTTTCAATGATATTTCAACATAAGAAAATGTTCGGTATTGAGTTGTGGCTAAAAATCGCATTTCCGCCTTTTTCTTATTTCAATAAATTCCATTAAATTTCGAAATTTACTCCAATAACTGTGGAATTAAAACAGTCAAAGTATTTAATGACCTCACAATTGCTTCTAAACAATATCTTTCAATGATATTTCAACATAAAAGTAGGTTCGGTGGTGAGTTGTTGTTAAAACTCGCATTTCCGCCTTTTTCCATGTTGCAACATTTCATTCTTTCATGATGAAGTTATCGCTATGTTAAACAATATGGACGCCAAGATCGTAGTTCCGCGTTTTCTACATCGGCATTAAATCGCTACTTCTGCGGACAGTACGACATTTCACGCCCGGCTTATTTCCGCATTTCCGCTTTTTAGTGTTGCCCAATCATTTCCAAGTAATTCTGGTGCTCCAGTAAGTAATTCAATACTTATACACATTACGCAGCCAGTGCTATGCTTGGTCAAAATTAATATTGTTGTTGGAAGCTTAAACTGTATGAGGTAGCTTTTAAGTTGCTGCATATTTGTTATACATTAGAATAGATGGCAGGAGCAACTGTATAGACTATAATATTGTATAGGATTTAATAAATACATGCAACATAGTTTCTGCGGCTGCTAAAAGCAGGTTTGAAATTGTTCAATAAACTATCATAAATTGGTAATGATCAGAAAATTATTATCCCACCTGTGCCGTGCCATCTTCATCAGAATCATCGCTGGCACTCACTCCACTTTCATCATCAGTTTTGCTTTTATTGTTATTGATAATGCGTATTGGAGAATTCACATCAAACTCCACGTTTTTCATCAGCTTTTTAGAAAAATGTTTTTTTTTCATGGAGCTAGTTGATAACTGATATGTTTCTGTTTCCATGTGTTTTACTTTTCTTCTACGATGCTTTCTTACCACTGGTGGCACAAAACCACTCTCTGTGTCCGACCCAGTTACATTTCCTTCAGTGTTTTTGCACTGGTTTCGACAGACATTAACACGACAGTGAGCCACAGCAATGTAAGAGTCATGCATCATAGAATGGGAACAATAATTCACTCCAATTGGTCGATGTCTCTTTATCTTTCTTTTGGGAAGATCCTTGTCTAAAAATTTGTCGTCATCAACTTCAATTTTCAACTCAGACTCTTCAAGTGCAGATGTAAGATCTTGAACTAGTTCATTCATTATCAACTTTATTAAGTATGCAACCTCATGTGAGCAAACAATTACATCAACTCAATGATAATATTTTGTATGTTTAAAATAATAAACTAAATCAAATACCAGTACCTAAACAAATATTCTACTGTATATGAATAAGAACATTCTGATGATACTAATACAGGACAGTCCGTTAAGAGTTTTAGATGGGTGCTCTTATAGAATCCGCTTTTTTGGTCAATATGACGTCACCAAACAGACGCAACTATTATTGGGAGGGTGAAAAAAAGGAACGCGAAAAGCGGCGGAATGGATTGATTGATTGATTGATTTTATTTCGTTGTAGGTAAATATAATACAATAAATACAACAATAAAAAAGGAATTTCTAGCAACGGGAATCTGCGAAGAGACCATGGGCCTTCGAGTCAAGCAGATACCCCAGATTCTAATCATCATCATTTTGTTCCTTCCTCGTATGGAGGGTTGGATGCAATGCGCCATTGTTCTCGACCATGAGCTGTGCGTACTGCACATTCATAAGTTAATTTTGTCCATTTTGTGATGTTTGTTGTCCAAATCATTCTTGGTCTGCCTTTACTTCTTTTACCGTTTATCTTCCCTTCTATTAATGATCTTTGTAATGAATTTTGCCTGATTGTGTGTCCGAAATACTTCAATTTTCTTCTTTTGACTGTTTGTAAGAGCATTTTGCTTGAATTGAATTTGGAGAGTACTTCATCGTTAGTGATCTTTTGTTTCCATGAAATTTTTAACATTTGCCTGTATGTCCAGAGCTCGAAGGCATCGATCCGTTTCTCCATTTTTTGTGACATTGTCCAAGTTTCGGAATTGTATAATAGGGTCGACCAAATATAGCATTTTAATATCCTGAGACGAGTTGATAAATTTAAACGTTGATTGGTTAAAATATTTTTCATTTTTCCAAATGTAGTTCTTGCAATTTCTATCCGTCTAAGAATTTCATGATCACACCTCCCATCTTCAGTTATTAAATGACCAAGATATGAAAAAGATTTTACTTTTTGTATAATTTTGTTGTCAATTATAATTTGGAGTAGGGGAAGGTCGGGGCCTATGAGCATATAGGGTCCTATGATCCACCCCTTTATTTTTTCAAATAAAAATGTTTTCCACTCCGTTTCAGTCGAGATCTTTTCTTCACGCTTGAATGCATTTCTTACAATTCCCAGGACAATCTCCTGTGAGAATTCGAAGCGAAAGGAGAGTTTCTTTAACTCTTATTGGCAATACCAAAAACACGCTGCTATATACCATCATGCTTCTTATGCTTTTACATGTGCAAGAAATTAATTTAAAAAACAAAGCCTTTTTAACTATTTTATCTTGATAATGAGCTGCCATATTGTGTATTTGTTCTGCAATCTATAGGCTACTTAATATCGTTGCTGCGAACACTTTATTTCTGTATAAAATCTGTAAATAATCCATGTTTTGATAGTCCATTACCTAATTACAATATGTGTGTGTGTGTTAGTTTGTTTTTGTGATGTTGTTAGGTTCAGTCGTGTTCTCGTTGCTTTAAGAATTGGCGCTTCAATTGTTTCAGCAACGAGGAGGCGACTGATTCTTAACTAATTCATCTAGGCTACTTGTTTTACAGTATCAGGTTTGGTGGCCGTGCTTAACTATACTTATCGATGCAAATACCGCAATATTAGATCTTTTTATGCACGTCTTAAACCATTAAGGTTTTGCCACCTTTTCCTTTTGTTGGTTTTGTTACTGTATTTCTTTTTTACAATATCATTTCTTTTTGCGTTCTGACAAAGAAAAATAAATTGAATTGAATTGAATTGAATTGAATGTTGAAAAAGTAAATTTTGAGGGGTTCGGAAACTTTACTATAACTTCTTAGTTTTTCAACAGATATTCAAATTCAAACTCTTGATAACGCACCATGGCCGATCTTCATAGCAACTGTCCATACAAATCTTAAATATATCAGCTAAAGCTATGTGGGCTAATTAAGCTATAGCCTAAATATATGTTGTTTATTTGTTTGTTTTTTTTTGTAACATTTTCTTTTTTTATTTCCCCTTTATATCTTAAATTTTTCTGAAGGTGTTGCGACCGTGCCAAATTTCTTTCAAATCAATAACTTACTTCGGTCTCAAGCACGTTTTAACGTTTGTGTTTTGTCGCTTCTACCCTTTTCTCGACCTTTGCTATGTTGACGTGTATTGTTTTGATATGATGGTCAGAAATAAAAACAACTGAACTGAACTGAACTGAACTGAATTTGGTGACAAGTAGTGTCATTTTTAAAGGAATAATGAAAGAAGTGCAGTATTAAAGTTAATAGTTTAGAGTCAATACACGTGAACTTGTCAATATGGAGAGTTGGAACCTATGAGCCACCTTGTGTGCTGATCCTATGAGGCCGGCTCATAGGATCCTACTTGGTGGAAAGTCAGATCACAATTAGTTACTGTTAGAAAGTTGTTTATTTATTTTTTATATTTAAGCTAGTTAAGATTATAGTAAATTGTTTATGTGTATTTTTCAATTTTTGTTTAACAGTTTAAGGTACGTTTGTAGGCTATATCTGTACATAAGCAATTTCAAAATTAGTTCACAAAACTGACCATAATGCCTCGAACAATTGCTAAAAAAACTCATCGTGGTAAATCGCTGTTCCAGTTCATCTGTAGTCCACCCATCACTACTGGGTCAACAAAAAGAGTGAAGGGAATTAGAAAAATTTCGATTGACTTTTCTGCTTTTGACCTTGTGTAAATAGCCTGTTAGGAGCCTATATTTGATGGATCGGTTTTGTAAGCTTGTGATCATCAAAATGATGGCACGATTGTAGCATGCTTAATTTGTTTCATATTTTCTAGCCTTCTAGGCCTATATGATCTGTCAATTATAAAAAAAATGTAGGCCTAATGTGATTGTTAGAAATTACTATCTTTTTATTTAAAAATTGTGGAAATCTTCCAGTTTCATGATCACTTATAAGCCTCTATTTTCAACTTATCACGTCCCATTATCTTGTAAATGTGTTGTTGTGTATTCATGTAAATGTATTTATCAATGTATTCATGTAAATACGTTTATTATTTTGATTGTACTGGTGGCTCATAGGACCCCACGCGTTGGATCCTATGAGCCACTTCAACAAATTTACATTTTTTGCTCCACATTAAAAATCTGAAAAGATACGAATTTTCTCTTTGGTGATTCAGCAGGTTATATCACAAGTTATGCTAGCATGAAATATGAGGTGAAAATATTCATAAATAAAAAAGTTATGAGGCTAAATCAAAAAGGGGATCATAGGCCCCGACCTTCCCCTACTGAAGTGTCTGGTGATTTTGAGATTATCATTGATTTGGTCTTTTTAGCGTTAATTTTCATATTAAATTCTTTACCAATTGAGTTAACATTGTCCAATATTTCTTGAAGATCTTCTTGTGATTCAGCCAAAAGAACAGTATCATCAGCATAGCGTAAATTTGTTATGTTTAAGCCACCAACTTTTACTCCTCTCATATCATCAATGGATCGAAAAATCATTTCTGTATATAAATTAAAAAGACATGGAGAAAGTACACATCCTTGGCGTACTCCACGCTTGATATCAATTCCTTTAGACAAATCTTTTTCCATGCGAATAAATGCTTTTTGATTCCAGTACAAATTGATAATAAGACGTAAGTCTTTGCCATTCATACCAATATTGGACAAACAATGAATCAGTTTCTCATGGTTAACTCTATCAAATGCTTTCTCATAATCAATAAAACATGCATATACATCTTTATTTACTGCATTGTAACTCTCACAAATTGTTCTGAAGTTAAGTATACCCTCTCGTGTTCCTTTACCAGTTATAAATCCACTTTGAGTCATGCTAACCTCATTCTCAATAGATTTTCGATTTCTTAATAAAATTATTCTCAACAAAATTTTCAGTACATGACTGATCAAACTTAATGTTCTAAAGTCACTGCAGTTCTTTGCTTTGGATTTCTTTGGTAGTCTGACAAAAACAGTTTCATTCATTTCTTTAGGTATAAATCCAGTCATATATATTTCATTACATAATTTGTGTATGATTACAGATTCTAATAGAAGTTACAGATTCTAATAGAAGTTCTAAAATTGCGATAAGAATAATTCAATAACGAAAATTGAGACAAGGTGTTAGAAGATGGTCACAGAGAAATATATTTAGTAGTCTATCGGTAGCATAAAGATAATACAAAATTAATCGTGCTAATATTTGGCGATAAGTGAATATTTGTGTTGTTTTTTAAAAGAATAAAATGACAATTTACGCAAGCTCGTTGGTAAGGAGTTCCAGACTTTCACTCCGGCATATTTAATGCTGCGCTGGAGTCGGGATGAGGCGTAACGTGGGACAAAATAACAATCATTAGAAGAGTGTCTAGTAAGACGTGCATTATACATGAGTTTGGTTTTTTCAAAGTAGTGTGCGAAAGGCAGAGGCAATACATCCGTATCAAATTTAAACATGAATTTAGCAGTTTCGTGTTCGTACAAATCTTTAAGCTTGAGTATGTTAAGTTTCTTATAGAAAGGTGTGACATGATCAGACCACCTGCCACCTGCTACTATTCTGACAGCCTTATTTTGCAAGGTGCTAAGCTTGTTCATTTGTGTCTTGCAGCATGAACCCCAAATCGTTATCCCATATAGGCTACGATATGAGAATGTACCAGTGCGTAGTATAATTGTAATAATGTTTTGTTTGGAAGAATCGGGAAGAATGTATTTGAGTTTCGACAATATCCCTACAGATATAGAAAGTTTCTTGTGGAGCATATTAATATGAAGTTCAAAATTTAGACCATTGTCAAAAATAATGCCAAGGTATTTGGCAAACTTGACTTGTTCGATCTGAGCACAATTATAAAGTAGCCTACATTGATATCTTCTGGGTAGCTGCATTTTTTAGGAGGGATCACAATGACATTTGATTTGGAAGGATTAATAACTAATTTATTGGCATTAATCCAGTTCTTGATGTTAAGTTATTCAGACGATATTTCCTTTTCTAAGTAGGTTGGATTAGGATCGTTAATTACCAGGCAGGTATCGTCTGCGAAAAGTCTTGGAACAGAAGACGTGCAGTTTGGTAAGTCGTTTACGTATAATAAAAACAGTAATGGGCCCAGCGTTGAACCCTGAGGTACACCGTGTGTTATGCATCTCTGTTCAGATTCCTGTTCATTAATCGCGACATACTGCATTCTGTCTTTTAGGTAGGAGGAGAATAATTCGTTTGCTGTATCTCGGATTCCATAGTGATTGAGTTTGTATAGTAGAATGGGATGGTATACCGTGTCAAAGGCTTTTTTGAGATCCAAGAGAACCAAACCTGTGTAGGCTACAGGTTGCTTTTTACGTGTTCATAGGTGGCACTAATAATATCAATAGCGGCATATGAAGTAGAGGAGCCAGACCGAAATTCAAATTGCGTAGGAGCAAGGACAGAATGTTTGTCTAGAAAGGAAGAGACCCTTTTATATATGAGCTTTTCCAAAAATTTTTCGAAAGACGATAAAAGGGAGATAGGTCTATAATTATTTACCTCAAGTTTGTCTCCAGATTTGAAGACGGGTACAACTTTGGCAAGTTTAAATGTATCTGGAAAAATACCGAACTGAAAGGAATAGTTAATAAGATTTGAGAAGGGCAAGGCAATGATCACGGAGGCGATCTGTATGAAATATGCTGAAATGTCATCGTAGCCAGTTGCTTTGTTGGGTTTTAGAGCTCGGATTTCTTTGAGTACCTCATCGCCAGTCGTTGGTTCAAGAAAAATAGAAGAAGGAACGTGGTTTGTAAGGTAGGATGTGAAGTTGTTATCGTTGGCAAGCGGAACGCTGTCAGAGATCTCTTTTCCAACGTTGCAGAAGAATTTATTGAATTGGTTCGCCATTTCGATGGGTTTGTTTGATGACACTCCATCAATATTAATGGAATTGATTGTTTGCTTTGATTTTTGTTTATTTGGCAGCAGTGAGTTAATGACTTCCCAAATTTTACGTGGGGAAGATTTGTTCAGTTCAATTTCCGAATGCATATAATTTTGCTTGGAAATGTATTTCAATTTGGTGAGCTTATTTGCGTATTTTTTGTACTCTAGCCTGTCTGTTTGATTCCCTTTCAGGTAGTGCAATTGGTACATTTTTTGCTTATTTTTAATTGAAGTAAACAACCCACTATCCACGGCTTCCTTTTTAACTTGCACATTTTTTTTGACATTTTTTTCAGTGAAGCGTATTTGTTAATTGCGTTTTTTTAAATCTGTAATAGTTCGCTATATTTATAATCCAGTTCCTGAGATTGTAATGATTTATCAACAAAACGTTGGATATTGGTGTTTGGGTGACGGTATAGGCCTACTACGCTAATTTTCATGTTAGCGCTTGTTGTGGTGTTACTTGTATTAACAA
Source organism: Aplidium turbinatum (assembly GCF_918807975.1). Classification (NCBI taxonomy): domain Eukaryota; kingdom Metazoa; phylum Chordata; class Ascidiacea; order Aplousobranchia; family Polyclinidae; genus Aplidium; species Aplidium turbinatum. The sequence continues at coordinate 2,359,040 of NC_137486.1, forward strand.
ATAAGCTTTCACAGTCAACACAAGGCACTTCAAAAGGTTTCAAGGGTGTGATATTATATTTGTCTAATGCGTAAATCAAAACTCCACCTGCAGAGTAATGGAGTTAACGTATTTATACTCGTACCCAGGTAGAGTAATATTTGACAGAGGAGTGACTTTAATACGAGTTTCATTTATGCAAATAACATCAGGAAGTTTGTCGAAGTTAGCAAGAAAATCGTACAAAGAGTCCAAAATTTTTTGTAATGACCTGATATTTACATGAATAACAAATAATGATGCACTACGAATTGTCTCAAAAGTAGGAGAGTTGATGTTGTGGTATTCGCAGTTATTGAAGTTGCGAGTTAGTGACCGATTAAGAGAATCGCATAGGTAGAACGCATTTTCTGCGTCTGAATCAAGAGCAGCAGCCTGACTCGAGGACACATGGGTCTCTGAAATGTCATTAATGGAGGTGATAAGGCGGAATGGATATGTTTTTTTTTGACAATTGTAGTATGTTTTTAGAATAAAAACGTAACACCAACGTCGAGTGTTCGATATAAGGCCTTAGGATGACTTAAAACTCATCAATTTGCATCAACTCCAGTAATAATTTATCTAATTGCTTTCTCACACTGCTCGGATTTTAACAATTTTTCCATCGTTGGGAAGCACGATCATACATCTACACGAATCAATTGGTTACAAATCCAAAACAAGTACTGTATTTATCTTGTGATAACTTAAACTTCACCAATTTGTACCGATTCTCAGCAATTTAACTTTGGTTTGGTGGCCGTGCTTAAATTTACTTTCATCGACGTATCCTTTAAATTTACATTGCATGCACGTTTTAAACTTCCTTGGTTTTGCCGCCGTTTCCTTTTGTTGGTTTTATTCTCGTAAACTGTTGGTAGCTTTATCAATGCTGTTGTTTTCCGACAAAGAAAAATAAATTGAATTGAAAATTTTTGCTCATTGAAAGAGTAGGCTATTTCTTGTTTTATGCACTTGAAAAGTTTTAGGTTTATATCTTAGGTACCTACAAAACGTGCAATCGTCGTTCAAACGTAGCCGCTCGGCGACACTTCCAATGCATTGTAAAGGCGAATCGATCATCATTCAGTAGGCCTATAAGCCACCCCTTGTTTGCTGTGATCGGTAAATAGTGCTTCCACTAAACTTGCTGTAGCTTTCTCGTTTCTGCTCGGATTTTAACAATTTTGCCATCGTTGGAAAGCACGATCATAGATCTACACGAATCGATTGGCTAAAAATCCAAAACAAGTACCGTACTATCTTTATCTTGTAATAACTTAAACTTCACCAAATTGTACCGATTCTCAGCAATTTAACTTTTACAATAGGTTATAGGCTAATCATTAATTTTTTGCTAATGGAAAGAGTATGTCTTGCTTTATGCACCTGAAAAGTTTCAGGTTTATATCTCATCTACAAAACGAGGAATTGTCGTTTAAACTTAACCGTACTGAATAAGGATCGATTCGCCTTTCACAATGCATTGGAAAAAAGTGTCGCCGGGCGATTAAGTTTGAACGACGATTGCTCGTTTTGTAGATAAAATATAAACCTGAAACTTTTCAGGTGCATAAACCAAGACATACTCTTTCAATCTGCAAAAAATTAATGACTATATTGTAAAAGTTAAATTGCTGAGAATCGGTACAAGTTGGTGAAGTTTAAGTTATTACAAGATAAAGCTAGTAGGTACTTACTTTGTGCTTGTGTTTAATTGATTCGGCGTCCATAAAGTCTCTTTACAATTTAAAAAAAAATATTAAAAAATGAAATGATGAGATATCGCAATGAGGTTTGTTTTATGTTAATCAGTATTTCATAAAGTTTTTATTGACACTAAAATTTATTGTTTTAGACAAAATTTCTTGATTAAAATTTCTTATGTTTAATGATTGAGTTAGGCTATATGAATCGAACCCCCATAAAATGACTACTGCTCAAGAAAAAGCGCAATGTGTATCCTGGTTCATTGAGACAAAATCAAATGTTCAGACCCAGCGAAACTACAGAAGTAAGTATGGAAGAGACCTACCATCACGTCCTTCAATTCGTTTATGGCACAAGAAATTTATGGAGACAGGGACAGTGTTCGATGCAAGGAGGAGTGGGCGACCAAGAACATCTGAAGAAAACATCGAGCGTGTAAGGCAAGCCTTTCAACGTTCCCCTATGAAGTCCATCCGTACTGCTGCCAGGCAATTGGATCTACCACGTACAACAGTGCACAAAGTCCTAACTTACACAAAAATTTAAGATTGTTTGCTTACAAAGTGGAAATGTTAGCCTACAGGCACTTCAGCCAAACGACATGCCAAGACGAAAAGAATTTGCAATGAGCACGCTCCAACGAATTGTTTCAGTGATGAGGCAACTTTTCATGTCTCAGGAAAGTTAAACAAACACAATGTAAGAATTTATTTTAGAAGTGTATTTAATGTGTCAATAAAAACTTTATGAAATACTGATTAACATAAAACAAACCTCATCGCGATATCTCACCATTTCACATTTTAATATTTTTTTTAAATTGTAAAGAGACTATGGACACCCTTACAATCAAATGAGAAAGCTACAGCACTTTCAGTGGAAGGACTATTTACCGGGTTGTAGATAAAATATAAACATGAAACGTTTCACAAGAAGGCCAAAATTTCTGACACATTTCTCTGATAAAGCCTCACTGTCAGGCAGCATGACAGAAATACCAAGGTAATTCCAGAGCTGTCAGTGCTTTGTACTGTTCATTTTGTTTTTTTTTCTTTCGAGTTGCATTTGATCTGGTTTTGAATCTTTATTTTCAGACTGACAAAGCCTTGATAGGTTTCGCATATTTGTAAAGGCTTTTAACGCGGGGCCGGTTACCGAGATTGACAGAGTGAAACGTTGTTGTGAAGTTTCCGATTGTTGAAGTGTTATTACTGGGGAATTATTCCATCCAGTAATTGCCGCTGAATGGAGAGCAGTCCTGAAATGCGTTGCTCAAGCGCACATCCCAAGAGACGTACCAGCGCCGCGTGATCTTGAGTCGAGCACGTAACCACTGAGATAACGGGATGAACATTTGAAACGCTCTACGCACCCGGGTGTGTTATCCAGGTATCAATTGGTTAGCGCGTCACTTCTGGAACAAAGAAGCTTCAAGATCAAGCGGCGCTAGTTCGACTCTCGGGGTGTGCGCTTGAGCAACGCACGTTAAGGACTGCTCTCCATTCAGCGGCATCTAATAGATGGAATAGTTCCCCGGCAATAAGACTTTAACAATCGGAAACTTCACTCTGTCAATCTCGGTGACCGGGCTTGCGTCAGTGATGCAAAGCCTCTACAAGTATGCGAAACTGCCAGGATTAAGCTCTGCAAGAAGCTTTCCCAGTCCGAGGATAAAGATTCAATCAATCAATCAAAAGACTGCAATGAAGACTTCGAAGCGAAATAGGAAGAGCCCACACTAATATTATCTGTAACGCGCACAGCGACTGCCAATCAACGTGTATATTCTTGGCGCATATTATGTATATTTGATATCAAAAATCGGCATTCACAAACTGGTCATCAATTTACAAATGCACATGTGTGAGTATACTGAAAGAAACTAAGCTTGAAACTTTCCGAAAGTTTGCAGTTAAGCTCCTCAAGCGTCTGTGACGGAAATGGCAGACACCATCAGCTGCAACAACTCCCTCATACGGCTGAAATGAATGCGATACATTTGCAGCTAGACGGCGTAGACAAATATAGACAAAAACATCGGTGACGGTCCAAGATGGTCACGTCTCAAAATATTTATATATTTGCGTGACGTATGCCATGACGCGTTGCCAGTCTGGACGTTCCTTCGTCGTCATCTCTTCCTTGGTCAAGGTCGGGTCAATTCCAACGCTCTCTGCTGCCGCGAATGCCAAGCGGAAATTCTTAGCCTGAACACAATGGATTGTGGTCTCGTGCATTTACAAGAAGCGCTAACCACCAGTGCAGTGGTTGAGGGGATAACACGCAGTGAAAAGGCAAGAACAACGAAGAGAGCACCTCGTTGATGTTTCATCGCCTCTTCCCTCATCAACAAACGTGGCAGATGGTTGAGTATAACTGGGACTCACCACACCAAGGTACATAGGCCTCCTTAGCTTAAATGGCTCATCTACATTTTAAAGCAGAATCACAAGCAGAAGAGCCAATAACGTTCTCTCCACTTCTAGCCAGTCACAACATCACAGCAAGGATGTAGCAGGTTTCGACACATCCCACATATCGTTTGGTGAGATTTCACACAGCAGCTTATGAGTGGTGCTAACATTCTACAATGCAGCATCACTCACGATCGTTCCTTCCTAATGTGCGTCATAATGATAGCGCGGGCTACGTGTTATAATCCAACCAAGCATACCTGAAGTTGCTGACGTGTCCCCTCGTCATTGGCTGCATCGTAGGTTTGTCGCAGGGAGTCGTAGGGAATGTGCGCAGGAAGGTAGGAATGGAGGAGAGCACACAGCGCCAACCCATCCGACCAGCTGGAGCTGAAGTTGGTAATATCTATGCCATGGTACCCCTGCAACAGGTCAGTGGTTACTAGCCCAACTGCCATACCGATCATCTAGCAACACAAACCAAAGTGAGCCTCAACACAGCTCCGTCAAATGCTGATGCGCAGGAACCTAGATTCAAACAATGTCACAGTCGATTACAATCTCTCAGCTAATGTAGTCACAACAACTGCATTAGGATCAGTGATATAAATTAGAGCTTCCCAAACATTCCTAACAAGTAAACAGGGTTGCAAGTGTGCCACGAAAGTCTGGTGATTTGAATGTTGCAGCCCTAGTGCAAAGTAGCGAATTGTTAAATACGTTTAGAAGGTAGCACTTGCTTTCGCATTGCAACAGACTGCCTCTGCGAAATAGGAGTGTCTAGGGAACTGACTTTGTTCAGCTCCCATCTCTATGGAGATGCCTCAACGTGGTGTAGAGGTGAACCCAGGCTGAAAACTAGGCTCACTCCTAGAAACTCCTGGGGCCAATGGACACACGTAAAAGTCCCCAACGGCAATTTTTTGGCGGAAGAGGGCAGTGTCTGACGGGCAGGCATGTTATAAGGCGGGCCTCGATGAACAGAGCATCAGGCAGCCCGGTGCAACGAGTTCCCCTGAAGCCAAGAGTGTGTGCGCGTAGCCCTCGCGTAGTCACGACCACCTTAAACAACCATACAAGCGAATGGCCTTTGTCTCAATTTGGACCAGGACCGAACAAAGCCCAATGGCGATGATATTACGGGTAACGGGGCAGGCTTGGTAGAGTTGGAAGCCTCCAGCCCGGTCTCACACCATGGCGGCGGATCTATGATGATCGTCTCCCAACGAACTGCGGTGACATTGGGTTCAGGTAGCAAGACTTCTGTCTGGACTGGCCTATCTAGGATTTCCCGCGACCCACCCCACATGAGGAAGCCCTAACAGACCGACAACTTACTACCTGAATCTTGATCATCAGACCACTCTCATCTGATGTCAAGTCCTGACTGTTGGTGCACAAAAACAGTCCAACTTTTACATTGCAATGAATGTAAATGATATTCCTGCGATATAGTGATTATAATACTCGTGGTAAATTCCGAAATTCTCTCGCGTATCGTGGTCCAAAAAGTGTGATAAGCGCCGGTATAAGCAATTACCATTCAATATACAGAATCAATACGGTTGGAACGGCCACCACTGGCGCTAACGTGCTATGGATCGCACTGAGGCCGCTGCTGTGAGCGGTGGACTTAGCTAAAGTGCTAAACAACAACTAACCAATGTCTTTTCTTGGCACCACTTGAGAAGGGCGTTCCGTTTTGACCCCCCATACCGGCGGGCCAGCGAAGCAAGGGGGTCGCTTGAAGGGGTGGATATCGACATAGTGCGGTGCTTTGCAGGAGTAGAAGTGGGAGGGGGGAGCTGGGAAGATTGTGAGGTGGTTGGTGTCAGACGATCAAGGATCTCTGTAAAATATAGGAATCCAGTTTGAAAAATCACACGTCACGTGACGTCCACGTGTGACGTTGGCAATGCACCTACCTGTCAGGGGTTGCTTCCGCGTGTCCGACGCCTTCCTGCTCTCTTGCGCTCCAGAGTTGCGGCGCAACAATGATGACAATTGTGACAAATCGGATGTTGACACTAAAATAATAAATATGCAGGATAATTGCATGGTTCATGGTGGGCAAACATGGAGAACTGTGAACCCCAAGCAAGGAACTAACAAAGTCCGTCTTCATAAACATATGACCTGAGGGGGTAGCAGACTTTTAAGGGACCACCAGCGAGGCAGTTACATGGGGTTTGTGAGTTCAACATGCACATAACTACACAGCGCTAACAATACGCAGAGACAAAACGCTGAGGCACAACTCCGCAACAACACTCGTAACCTCGTAACACAACCTCGTAACCACAGCGTTATGAAGATGTCACCACATGAAACCTTCAAAAAGAATCTCATTGTTCAACCCACTCACCGCTGCTGCGTCCGCTCTCGGGGGTGCCAGGCTTACTACTGTTGTTAGGAGACCCCGTCGTTTGGTTGACATGGTGCTTGGAAGCGCTAGCTGGCGGAGTGGAGATTGTGATAGCCGACATCGATTGGTGGCGCGGGAGAGGGCTCACTGTGGCAGTCATCGGTGTTGTGCCAGGCCGAGTGGGTTTCGACTTGACAGGGCTGTAGGGGGGGTCGCTTTGAGTGGGTGTTAGGGAGGGGGAGGTAGGGGTTGTTGGCTCACCCGTGGAGCTTTGATTGTCAAATGACTTGATAAGCGTCTGTACTCCTGGTGAGTTCTCGCTGGCTCGCCGTTTGAAGTTCTGTGATATTGAATGACGGTTGAAACATCCACAATTGAGGAGACTATGAGCATGGCACTATGCTTCCACAACACTAATTGGCACATTAAGTATTCACGGCACAGCCGGACATTTATTAACGACAAAGTACCTCACGCAATGCGGCGATGTCGGATGATGATCTGTTAGAGGACTGGCGGAGAGCAGCAGCTTCTAATATGGCCGCTGGAGAGGAGGAAACGTTGGAAATCCTCTTCCTCCTCAACTGCTCATTTTCCACTCGGATTTTGGTGATTTGCTCATCAAGTAATTGGTTGCTTTCGCGAAGTCGGGACACCTCGGATTGAGTTTCTGCAATAATTCGAGAAGTGAAAACGCAGCGCATAACATTAGTTCCCGATGTGTCGACAAGCAAACACTTTGCGTGCTGCAAGAATGTATCGAGATATTGCAACCGCTTTGATTGAAAGGAAATTTTATCAATGAATGCGACGACATCATAGTTGCAGAATTGGAGCGGACGGATTCGTTTGCGATGAAGGAGGAGGAAAGCGACTGGTGAAATAACCCGACTACGTTCACACAGTTGAATGACGCACCAGCCTTCATGTCGTTGGCGATGATGACTGCCATCTGGAGGTCCGCCTGGAACTGCTTCCACTCTTCCGACTGGTTGCGCTGCTCTTTCTTTAGCTGTTGGATCTCCTTCTCCAACCGAAATCTCTCCTCCTGAACATATATCAGTTTTATTGCAACAAATTTTAATAGTTGCCAAGCAACATAGCGTTACTCAGATGTTGAAAAAACGAAAATGATAAACGGACGAAGTGATCCGACCTTTAGGCTGGATATCTGGTTCTGCAGCTGCTGGATGATGTGGTTGTCATGCTTTTTAACGGCGATGTGCTGCTCCACTGAGTCTTCCATCACAAATAACGTGTCGTTTGCTTCATCGAGACTTGCTTGCTTGATCCGCAAGTCGTCTTGAAGACGATCGATGAGCTCTGATAGCTCCGAAAGATCCCGCTTCGTCTGCACACGAACACCATGTTACGTCTGGGCCTGGCAAGCACAGAACATGCCAGAGACTAAACAAGTCAACCACCAATGTGCGATATCAACCGAATAAGATGCTTAGTAAATTAATGAAAGCGATTTATCCAACCATCGCTGCTACCTGGCCAGTCAAAAAAGACCGTTCAAACCTTCCGGCCACATGATACAAAAGTCACCCAGTGAATCATCACATTCAGTGAACGTGAGCCAAGCCATCAATGAAATGAAAAAAAATCAAACCTTTATACTGATCATTATCCTAAACTTGGAACAGATGACGAGTCAATGCTGATACTATCATTTATCTTACCTCGGATCACTCTAGACTTACCCGGGCGTTAGTGGCTTCTTGCTCCTCTTCTAGCTCAGCCACTTTAGCATCCAACTTCTCATTTTCATGCTGACACTGGTTGATGCCTTCCTCCAAAAGCAAGCACTTCTCTTCCAGATCCTACACAATAGATGGAACTGAGCACAACCGCTAGCAAGGTGAAGGCAGAAAAAACATTCGGTAGATAGCGCCACAAGGTATCACAACTGCCTGCTCCCCTCGAACGCTCCCATGCGATACCCCTCGGTAATATAGTCATCATGGCAAACGTAGACTAAAGTTTTATTTGGAAGCTTCACTCAGATCAGGATAACTTTATTTCGCTCAGCTGCATTATCACACAGATGCTGAGCGATCAGGTTCCGCTTGGCGCAATCTCACACCAGAAAGAAAGTATGACGCTTGCGTATGACGTCATGGTTGAGGTACCTGGTTTTCGTGACGTAAGACGTCGATTAACTCCACCGAATCCTCTGATTGAGAAGTTTTGAGAAATTTCTCGTTCCGCTGACGTTCCAATTGTAACTCCTCTTCCAGTTTGTGCAGCGTCTTCAGTTGCTCCTCTTCTGCCGTACCCTTAGAACTCTGAGGATGCAAATGAAACATCACCTGCCATGAGAGTTAGCGACCTAACAAGGAGATTGATGATTTCTAAGCAATTGATTTTTCTCATAGAACAATGTAAATAACTTCCTTACCTTGAGCTTTTTATCCAGCAACGCCCGCTCTGTGTTGGAATGATTGAGTTCCCGCTCCAGATGCCGCATCCGCTCCTGCATGGCTTGCACCATCTCTTCCGCATCTTTCTTCTCCCGAACGGCAATTCTAGATTCTTTGTTGATTGAGTCATGGAGGAGGAGGAGTTGCTCTCTCTCATTGAGAAGGATCAGGTATTGTTGCTGAAGATCGGAATGCTTCGATCCGTCGTTGTAGCGATCACTCACCAGCGCCTGCAGCGGCAGAACAGGTGAGCCAATGAGTCATAAAAACCGATGCGCAACAACCCGATGTAGCAACAAATTTACTTTCCTAAAAGAAGCTACTTTTAACAATACTCAATAAATCCGAAAGATTACCAGACAGTACAACCGTTAGACGAAGATGACACTAAAAGACTCGAGTGGTCAAACAAGACAAGCAGAACAGCAGATTTAATTTCTCAAGTCTCGTTTGACCATTCAAGTATTTTAGTGTTAACTTTTGGTCTATAATCTATGATTTCAACCAATAAGATCTTACAGTTTGCAATCACTGTACTCCCGGTGGGGAACCACCGTCAAGGTTTGGGATAGACACCAAAATGGTAAGTCCTTGCAGTGGAAATCTAATCAAGCATGACAATGATCATACTATGACGTCACTGACCCTCAAATGGTTGGTCTCTACACTCTCCTCCGCTCGTCTCTTCTCCGCGATCTGTAGCTTCGTTTCGAGGAACTCTTTTTCTTCCTGCAGCCGTCTGTTGTCGATGGTTAGCTCCGGGACTGACTTCTGAAGGTCCGTCAGCTCCTGAAATAATGGGCAAAAAATAAACCTGCATCTTCACCAAGAGGAACCCGAACATTAAAACCTCTTCGTCCCACCTTGCATGTTACCGGCGTAAAATCCTTTGCAGCCTTGCGCTCAATCTATAGCATCCTTGTAGTTATGACGTCAACTTAAAACAATCAATACCGGCCCAAGATTCATCCCACCAACCTGCACTGTGGCTTCCAGCTCCTCATTCGTACTGATGTGGCTCTCTTCCATCTGGTGGATACGCTCTGTTAGGCATGCCACTGTAACGGAGGATGATTCGCTCACACAATCGTCGGCATGACAACCTACAACAACATCGCTTAGTTAAAATGGGTTTGTTACACGTCATAGCAATGATCCGATCCAACTGGAGGAATAAGCCAAGACGCTGAATGACGCATTGCAGCAACCAATCCTCGTCCTGGACGTTATAAGAAGAGCGTTATAAGTTGAGTGTTGGGCAAAAAAAATTTATAAGAGTCCTCATCCGTGTTAACACGATCAGAAGTTCTGCACGACGCTACTGCAACTAACCTGTGCGGCCGTTTGATGACGTGGTGCCGCTTGTACTGACGTCATCGAGGAGATTATCGGCAGACGTGCATCGGGATAGAGAGCGTAATGCGTCACCGCTGGTGGCTGAAGCGACGTCATCGATCGAGGATACGTCATCGGTCGATAATGATTCAGCATCTGCAACAATCGAACAATTGTGACCCTGCAGGCGCACCAGAGGGGAAGGTCATCCCAACCGATCTGAAGGAAACTTCTCACCAGGCAACGGGGATGTTGGTTTCAAGATTATTTTCAAACCTAAACACTCCATGACCCGTCGTCACTAAGCAATCATCTACCACGGTCATGGCCATTTAGACTGGTGTATTACTACAAGTTAACCGGAGTATTGCAGATTAAACAAAGAAAATATACGATTCAAGGGGCTCGCTGCTTATGGTATGCCTGGTAAGTTCCTGCGTCATAGATGTTCGGTCGTCGCCACAAAATATCCGTCAATTTGATTCAATACCAAGACCGTTTGGAAGTCTTCAACAGCAAAGAGACGTTTCGAAAGCTACAAATCACCTTGTAGTAGTTTGTGCTGATGCAACAAAAGTAGGGATTTGTCCAGGTCCTTGTCCTTCAGTGACGTCATCATCGTTTCAACCTGCTCTCGCAATTTCATATTCTCGTCCTGCAAGAGGTTACTACAGGTCAGCACAATACAGCACATAGGTCACTAAAGGACACCTGAGGTCAGATTTCCAAACTAAGCTCGACTCCGGGTGTTAGCATATTATTAATCTATGATTCACTGCTAATAGTCTTATTATGACACCAAGAACATATCAAATACAGAATTTTGCATCACACCTAATTGAGGATTGTTGTATGAGCAAAAAAATTCACTAAACCTTTTCACATAAAATTTCGAAATACGGCCGTGTGTGACACGAAGAACATTCCAGACATTGCACCACATTACCAAACATGGAGCGTTGGTAGAGGCTTCCACCGTTATTAGCCCAAAACGGGGCCCTCACTTCGAGATGCCATCCATCGCTTGCTGTGGTGCTTCATTTACATGACGCCGGTAGTCGACTGGGGTATACGGCGACAACTGTTTCGGCGGCCTGAGCATGACACTGCGCTCAGCTCGCTCTGCCAAACATCCTAACTATTTACACTTGAAATCAATTGTCTCTGCTTAACACGCTCCTTATACAAACGATGAAATGTGAATAGGTGCTGGACGTGTAACCCTGGAATGTGCGTGGCAATGTTAGAACTTGGAAGCAATACATGAATATCCTGTGCCAAGGATAAGCAAGCGAGGTTACGCGTGACCATGATTAGCGATGTCGCAACATTCAAGCAAGTGACGAAACCTTCGCAAGACGCGTTTCGTGTTTCGTCGCGTGGTTCCTCTACAAGTCTACAACGTCTTTTTCAATCATAACTATTTCGTTGCTGCCCATGTCCTCTAATGATAAATCTCATATTGACATCCAACTATTTACAATACCCACGTCATAAAATGGGTCGTCTCTTCACGGCAACGTTCTATAAATAACATCACTACTATGTTGGGAAGGAGAGTGAGCTTGAGACATGTAAATGTCATCGACTGACACTAACCTTGTAGCACAAACAAGACCAGCAGAGCGTGCCATCCCTTCACATACCGCGACATTTCATACTACAATACGTCATATGACAAGCAATATTTCACAAGCACATGCAAACGCATGTCTAAATGTGTAAACGACCACTATTGTATATGCAACAACTCTACTTTCTTGACATCCATGTTAAAGGTCGACCACTTTGATAGACTAGGCCAGGGATGTCCAACCTTCTATTATAGTGGGCCGCATTGTCACTTGAAATATTTCAATGGGCCGCAGAACCTATTAAATTTCAAGAAAAATGGGTACATAAAGTAACAATTAAAAGCCATTAATTTCATCTTTGAAAATTGGAACAAATAACACACACATAGAAAAAAAACAAAAAATTATTCATACAATATCTTTGACGTTGTTTTCCAACTAAGATGTTATAAACATTTGCAATTTGCATCAAAGGACGTTGTCTTGATTCTTAGGATGTGTGCTACGTGTTAGTTGGTCAGTCTGTTTCTTTCTGCAGTTTTTTTATGTTTTTCATGGATGAAAATAACTGCTCACAACAGTATGTGCTGCCCCACCCCACATGCACAATAATTTTCTGAACAAATTACCTAATTTATTAAATTCGTTACATGAATGTAATTCTTTATAAAATAAAGGAAGAGTGTGTTCTCTGTGGAAAGTTTTCAAACTTACTCGACATTGCAGTTCAATCAGTTCAAGTTGGAATTCGGGTGGCGCTTTATCACACTGAAATGAAACTGGGTCACTGAATAATTTTAAATTCAATTTCGATCTTTTTGAAGTCAGAAAATCTGACTGTAAATTCTTCAAGCAAATCTTCAATTCTACAAGCAAACCAGTAATTCACATAACTTACCATACTTTTCATAGTTTACAGAACAGTCTTGAGCTCTTTCAAATAGACTACGAAAATATACAATTGCGCCAGCTTTCACTATGCAACTGAGCCATCAGACTTTAGATATAATCGGACTTATATATAATCCTGTTGCTTCCATACTATATGCTATTACTGGGCACTACGACAGTTTATCGAACGACAGTTATCGAACAACTATTGATCGAACGACAGTTAATCGACACGACAGTTTATCGACAATTAATCGAACGACGGTTAATCGAAACGACGGTTAATCGAAACGACTGTTTATCGAAACGATTGTTTATCGAAACGACTGTTCATCGAACGACTAACCTTAACCCTAGATAAAATTTGTTTCGGGAGATTCGTTGTTCGATAAATTGTCGCGTCACGCTATTACTACGCCCCTAAAAACTGACTGAGTACATTTTTATTAGGCTAAGATTCAAAGTTCAAAATACTACTTGGAGTGAAAAATGATTAGCGGGCCGCACAAAAATCTCAGGCGGGCCGCAGGTTGGACATCCCTGGACTAGGCCAACCAGATATAGACTAGAGTCACTAGACCACCAAGAGCGAAGACGCGCCGCAATCCAGTACAGTCTTAGAATGTTCAAAATTGAAACTAAACAGTTCCACAAGAAAACATAGAGCAGCAGCTGACTGGTGCGGTAGCTCAGCACTGCACATCGCACAACAACAACAAGTTGCAAATTTGCATGAGACAGAAGCAGATCAAGACACAAATTATTGGGCAAGAATCCGTGAATTTCACCGACGTAATCGTTGAGACCATCAATAAGGTTAACAACAGGTGAACTAGAAGGGACGAAGAGTTAACTAGTGGGGTTGAAAGGGTCATCCAGGAAACGGGGACAGATTTCAACTTCTGGTCGGCATCTTTTGCGCTTTTTAGATAGTACCAATAACAACCAACATTAAATCCTTGTGTGGCATTGGTTGATTAATGATTATTCCAAGACACAACTCATTCTCACCTGAAGTGTTGATCACGTGATGTCCGTCCACCAATCAAGTGATTTTTCAGAAGCTATCAACAACCAATCAAAAGTAATCCTACAAAAGACGCCAACTACCACCTCTGCTATGAAAACAAGGATATATTTATTATGTTTGTTACACACTTGAAACATTGCAACTGTTGAGCGATTAAGCGGTAAAGGAACAAAAACGCCCTGGTCGTCGCAAATCCCACAAACCAAGAAGCCGTCGCCTCAAGCACTTCCCAGTACCGTAATGACATTAATGCAATTTATGCTTCTACGGTTGCTGCTTCATTGGCCTTCAAACTTGTGTTGCAAAGATCCATTTATAGTCCAGCTCGTTACAACACGGCGCCACCCTGTGATAGGCTCAACGATAATCGCGGTTATGCCCCTGTAGCACTAGCGTTAAAAGGAACAAGGGAGTGCAATCAGACTGCTCGTGACCTCTTGGTAGTTCACACAACATGAGCTCCTTTTGCGGTGATCAAAAAAGTTCGAAATCGAACGCATGCTCGGACACTTTGCAACATAAACCTTTTCGATTTTAAAATGCAGCAAATTTCTTTTGTCTATCCATCGTTTGACGTCAATTTTGCGTCACAATCGCAGTTTGGAAACGAAGCTATCCACTGGATCACCTTCTCTTTTCGCTACCAAACAAACTATGTGCGTCACTTCCGAGAGACAAGTTACGTCGGTGACGTCATGTGTGAGCAGCTAGAATTGAAAGGAATTGTTGCCTCTGGATCAAAATTGAATGCTGCTCCTAACTATCGCCATGCAAACGATAACCTAACAGTTATTTTATTACAACTACTCGTTACGTAACACTGATGTAAAAAATCCCCTTCAGCGAGCGGAAAGCAAACTGCAACACTGCAGGCATCGTCTGTAGTAAATTCTGACCATAAGCCTTCAACCATTTCTGATCGCCTCAATCTGCATGCCATCAAAATGTGCGATGCATGAACGATGCGATAGTAATGTAATCCACTATTGCAATAAAGGAGGAAACAGGCACAGCTTTTTGTGGCGCATAATTCAAGCCTACAAGCAGGCAATCTATCGTATCGGCACCGCCTTAAGCTCGTGTTTATCCGATCGATATGTGGGATGTGACCTTCCTGTCCTCATGCTCATTGGCTAGCAATGTCAAACTACAACACAACTAGCTTCATCGCGTAGCAAGTGACGATTGGGATATGATCGCTCTGTCTCATGGTAACATCAACACAGCGCGTCGCAAACACAAAACTTAACCGGCAGTGCGTTTGCCCAATCTTCTTTATCCTGTCGTTAGTTCTTGTGTTCAATAGTCTGCTACGTACGAGCGCCTCCGGCCATTTAATGACAGGACACGCCAGATAAAGCAGCAAAGTAGGTGCAATATGATGAAGCAAGCTGCACTGACGCCGCTTGTGCGTAGCCTTCTGACGATAAACTTCTGAACTTTTCGTAAATTAATTTTTTGTCTTTATGTGGTTGGCTTGTAACGAGGCTACAGTGAACTCATTAAATAGACCGGTAATCATCGGATTGCTTGTTATGTGTCTAACGGCAGAGCCACCATCAATGCTCCACAGAAGCAAACAAACCTTTCCACTGCGCGAGTCAACAAACTTTACACCACTATCGATGCTGACGCCATAACTAACAACTTCTACACTGCGTCATCTGCTTCCCGTGACGTTAAGAGAAAGTTAAATGAGTGAAGCATGACCAAGTTCAAAGCGATGACAAATAAGCGAGGCGACCACACACGCGGTCACAGCAATACCTACCTTCAAATACGCAAATCTCAATAGGGTTTATAAGTAACAAAATACCTTAGCATCAGAGTAAAAATACTTGTGTTAGAAACTTCCTTCAGCCATAAGTTGAAATCGTGGCTTAGATTTCAGCACGTTCGATTTTTTGGATCAACTTTTCCAGACTCTTTAGCTTGTGAACTAATTTTTAAAGTTGCAAACTTGCAAGATTTTTAATATTAGATCGGTAAGACAAACCACACGGCGTTATAATGCGCTACGAAAAAACTTGAGAACCTCTACTGTTGTCTTGAAACCACTAACTGTAGACAAGTTGAAGTTTTCGCAGCCGTAACTATTTCATCCTCAAAATCTCTGCACTCACAAATGAACCAGTCAGATCAAAAACACGCTGAATTACAACAACCAACAATGACAATTAGAAACAGACAAACAAGGCCATTTCATCTATGTCCCTTCTCATAAACCAACAACAAGTTGCTGTTGCTCAACACGAGTTTTGACACATGAAGACACCAGTCCGTGCGGTGCACTAGTCACATTCACCACCCACTTGCAGTGAAGGTGGAAATTGAGGTGTTGCAATATGACGCTGGTGACAGATTGGAACTTGTGCACACCGCCTGACTGTTTCTGCCTACATGTACAACACTGTTCACCTTTTAAGACCACAACCTAATAACAGCAGTACTGTCTAGTTACGTCGGAGGTATGCAAATACTTGTTGGCGTGAGCACAAAAATAGTTCTATATCCCTGCAATCCAAACATTTACGGAGGATATAATTTTGAGGAAAATACGTTCCAAAAAAGTTACCAATTTCAAGACTACTATTGAATAAAATACAACATTCTCTAAATAAACAGAAGGCGTCGTTGGATTTGGAATTTTGTAATAGTTGAGGATTCCAATATATTCTAAGTTTGCATACAGACGGTGACGTAGGATACATGTCGATATTATGTGTGAGCAAACATTTTAATTTAATAGTTCAAAAAATTTGCGCTAAATTTCATTTCAATTTATTTTTCTTTGTCGGAATGCAAAAGAAACGATATTGTGGAATAAAATACAAAGTATGATTCAAAACTGTAGTCGAATAGGGAACTAGCCGAATCGGCTAGTCAGACTAGCCGAATCGGACTGTAGCCGAATCGGGAACTAGCCGAATCGGACTAGCTGAAACGGGCCATTCCGACTATCGACAGTACCAATTTACGACCCACAATGGAAACTTTTGTGGCCTACACTTAGGTCACGACGCATTATTTGAGGACTCCTGAATCCCGTGACCCTCCATCACTCCTCTAAAATACAAAGATTTTTCAAATAATTCTAATGACAATTGACAACTACATAGAAATTAAAAAATCTAAAATGGATCTCCCGATCGTTAACTTACGTGAGCAACAAAGGGAAGTTGCAGTATTCAAGATTAACAAAGAAAAAATTATGCGGAAAGGAACGTTCTTCCTGGCCATCAGCACAAGGCTTGGGTTTGGCTCCCTCATCGGCCTGCGAGTGTGGCGAGAATGAACAAACTGCTGACCATGTCATTCTTGAATGTCCCATTTACAAGGCAGCAAATGGAATGCATGGCATAGCTGCACTGGACGAAGCTACAATCACCTGGTTTTATATTCCCTGCCCTGAAATCTGAACAATCCTGTCTCACACGAAAGACATGAAATAAGTACAAGGCTGAGTAGTGAATACTCACCAAAAACAGCGAGCAATCGCGATTAGCTAACTACGGTGTAGTCTCCACGCTAGCCATCGACCATCAAACTAATATGTGCTTCTCGGTAACCCGATTGTAGCAAGAATTGACAACGACAAACGCGTTAATTAGTGGTGCGATACGGATGCTCTATATCGAAGTAGGTGGCTTTTATCATGGTTTCAAACTATACAACTTTTTAAAATAGAAAAAACTTTTCGTCTCAGATACATAGAGCCATTCACCACCTGAAATAATTTTGCAGTGATGAATCACAAGGAAGTTACAGAGTGACAACTACAACAAAAAACGCACATAACGCGGCCACAATGACAAGGCACAGTCAAACGAATACAGTAGAATAGACTGAGCAGAGAACTAACGACAGAACCAATTCACTTATTCGGTAAATGCTTTTCATCGGGGACACAACCTCCCCAAATGATCCAGAATTACATTTCGTTCGAATAATTATCATTTCACCCAACCATAAGTTCAATGTAATAAAAATCACACTCTCTTAAATATATCGAACACTTGAATCCTACAGAAGGCATTGACTTCTGTCGCCAGCTCAACGTACTTGTAACAAAACGTTGAAAGATAATAGTCTCATCACACCCAAGCAGTGCAAACATTTTACTCAATCTCTTGTCCGTGGAACATGTAACCAAAGTTTTAACCTCATTGACGGCAGACACACCAACGCAGCAAAGCATACGGCAACAAATCCATAAAACATGACCGCCAGTGCAATAGCGCCACACAACGGTGTCAGAAAGATACAATATCTTCAATTGGTGAAATGATAAAGCGTTCGCACCATTAATCATTGATGCCGTTCAGAGTAAAGTACTTGATATCAGGGTGGAGGTCATGAAAGAAACAATACTTGCATTACAAAGCAATCGCTCGGCTAATTCTGGAATATGCAACACTATTTGGAGCCTATGACATCACGCACAAAAGCATGCTAAAAAAGGAACTTCAAATTACAACTTGACGAAGGCGGTTCGATGGAGACTTCACCTACCTTGAACCAACTTGTACTTGCCGTACAATATAATGTTGTATAAAATTGACAGCAACTCTGCCCAGACAAACCACTCACTTGCAATCTCGTTAGTTCATGCAGGTCGTTGACCGATGATTCCTTGTCCTCGTCCATTTCATCATCGGCCAGTTTGACTAATGACGTAAACTCCCCGCGTGACGTCGCTGTGACGCCATCATTCTGCTTGTTAAGGAGGTGCATCATGTGATCGAGTTTTGTTTTGAGAGACCTGCAGCACAGAGACAGAACCATCTTCACATTGAGTGCATGGCAGAACGTTGATTGAATCGATGGCACAACTCACTGTCGCGAGCATCTCCCCTAGCTCGGATGCAACAAGGCAGACAACAAGCATCGACATTACGATGTTATTATTACTTTTCTATGAATCAAATTTTTATCGTTTATCATCAGGGCAATTTTTAATCAACATAATATTAATAAAATTATTTCAAATCGGAAAATAACCAAGACCATGCACAGACAAAAGCGAGGTTCTGACCGACACTACTTGGCTTCAAAATTTTGGCAAGGTACCAAAGAGAATTTGATATTAATTTATCAATAATTTCCATTAAATTTTCAGAACTTTTATTATGTTGTCAATTACTTTGTAATCACGCAAAGTTAAACCACAAAATTTAACACGCAAATTTAAACCTTTCTATATGCCAAATACAATTACTACATCTGCAAAGCAATAAAACAGTGTAACACACTAACGACATCATGCGGAGATCGAAGCACATGAATGTTGTACACTAAAACAATCGTACCTGATTTCCGAATCTTTAGTCTTGGCCATTCCCATCAAATCCTTTATTTTCCCTTCTAGATTGCTCTTGTCTGCATCAGACTTAGACTTCGTACCTAAATGTTGCGTCAGAGATAACAAAAAAACTCGCTATAGAAGTAGCTGACGTTACGAATTGACCAACAAGTAATTTCAGAGAAAGCGACAAATATTTGACAGAAGCGATTGAAAACGTTGAGGGAAAGGACGCCACCAAGTGTGACCTTGATGCTAAGTTGACTGCGAACAACCCTGGGGATTTAGAACAACCGTACGAACCTTCTTTTGGCTTTCGGATCATTGCATTGGAACTCCTACCACTAGATGAAGAGCTGCTCGATTTGGAGGTTTTGTTTTTCTCGCGCAGCTTCTCGGTCTTAGGAGCCTCCTTTGCAGATCCCGGTCTCCTTACATTGCTCGTGCCGGTGGAACCTGGACGACAACGGTTGACGTCACTACAGGAATGGATGTCCGAGTAGATGCAGATTGCCGAAAGATCATTCATTTTATTTCTATTATCAACTTAATGTTTTCAACTTAACACAAAACAGGAGGTCGGGAAATACCATGAAATTTATCCCCTGCGTTAGTGCGCATACAAGTTGATAACGCCGCGAAGGAAGGGGATTTTTAACTGTGGCATAATCTTGCATGTCTTAGCATTATCACAGAAAAAGAAAACAAATACTTGTGTAATTGTCGATAACAATCCAACAATTTCTCTGATTCAAAACAAATACATCTACCAACAAGTGACAAGTCAACTAACTGCCCCAACCATACGAAGGGGCACCTTTGTGTTGTTACGAAAATTTTTTCAGTGATGACGCGTTAGGAATGCGCCGCATAACTTGAGTGTACTTCTCACAATGACAAACATGTCAACAGCAGTGGATGCTACATTAGTTGAATCATCACAAACCGTGTGTGTCTGGACAAATATTGTTTGAAACCATTTACACTTGCAGTCGAAGTTCGGTTTGAATAAGCCACAACCATGCGCCACCATCTCGAAGTATGTTGAGGTTTCCACTCGCATGTTGACAACATGAACCTCGAAGGCGATCTACATGTTGTCGTGAGGAACAATATGGCAACCAAATAATGATACCAACACTAACATAATTTGTAGCTCACCAGCTAAAGGATCATATGAATCAACATAGCATCGCTGAAGAGGAAACTCTAATAATTTCTATACAAGAGAAATCGACCAACACTAACAGGGTCTGCTACTATTCGGTGTGTCCGATTCGGTGAGTCCGATTCGGTGTTCCTAACCTCTAACCCCTAACCCTATCCCCTAACCCTAAAACGGCAATGATAATTAGGCTACGGTACCCAATAATTTAAAAAAAAAAATTGAAAAAACCACCGAATAGAGATCGGACTCACCGAAACGGGCCATTCCGACACTGACATGTCTTTGAAAATCATCAGCACGTGGCACAGTAGGTAAACCACAACAGTCCCAGCAACAAGCTCTGTGCTGGAGACACAAACTGTTTGATAATGAAGCAACAAACTAGTTTCAATTAAACGATTTCTTCGTTGCTAGTCGTCCATCCTGAGCACTTTCACAGATTAAAAGCTGCTGGAAATTTGCAATAAACCGTCAAGATGCTGTTCAATCTATGTTACGTCTCTTGTTTCTTAAGCAGCTCACTTCATTCGTCCACTAAATACACACTTGGAAGCAAAACCGGCTTGGATTGTCTAAGAAATAATGGTCTGATCTAGAACCAAAATGATTGCTGCAATGCTGCTGCGTTTCTAGAAATGGTGAACGGGACAAGTCGCTGTACGTAACAATGCGCTGGGTGAGAATAAGTTTTGCCATTTCTTTCATTCTGTGACAAAATTGAAAAAGCGCAAAAACGAAACTCGTCCTTGAGCGAGAGAAATATCACGATCATAAAGACGATTTAACATTAATTTTACTCTACTTTACTTTGGATTGCTGCATGGTTTGAAACCGCCATTCAAACCATTTACGATCACCGTCATTTACAAAAAAGTAGTTACTTTTTTGCTATCTGTTTGTTTTTAATCATTAGGAGTTGATCGTCTCTTCCAATTCCCAACTCTTCCACTCCCTTCTTCACATTACAATAACTAACCCATTTCATCACAAAGTCTAACATTTGCCCAATGCCCACCTCCTCGCTGTTTGCCATGCAACCATCGTCTAGTTACTCTATTAACATTAAAAACTAGTTCAAACACATGAACTTAAACGATGAACTTCAAAAACTTATGCATCAACATTCAACAACGCCGATCCAGCAGCATCACAAGATCTGATGTGCAGTAAATGATCTGGTACAATTGAGCTGTTTCCTCAATAATTGGAATTGCCTCCAAAGCAACATGGAACGATCGGCAATGTAACTTCCTCCATAAAAAACAACCGTTTCTTTTGACCTCATTGTCTTACCAACAACAAGGCTTGCACGATTCCCAAACTAATTTAGGATTTCATGTCAATTGCATGAAGCTAGACGCACGGACTGGTTCAAACCACAAACGCAATACTCGCAACGTTGCTACACTTCAAACTACAGGTATATGCAAATGTCTACCTCGTAAGCAATGGAGAATATCTGCATGAATCCAGCAAGCTCATGTTACAACTCAAACCTTAACCACATCACAAGCTGGTTGAGATTAGAAGCGATGCTTGTGTTGCTTCAGGCCTTGTCACCAGTACTCGAAATTCAATAACAAGGTTCACGAGAAAGAACGATTCGGTTTCAGAATTTGTCTTATCCCAACTAGCGATGGATTAAACAAAGCACAATCACACTTTATCACGTCACTGTACATGCTAGAAGCCGCACAAGGAGGAACACAGCAGGGAGATGATCAACGATATCATTGAAACGAGTCGCAAATCTCCGTGAATCAACACAAAATAAGTAAACCGAATTACTAATTGACAATCGACAGAATAAGACAAATACTAAAATTGAAACGACATAAGACGGTTTAGCAAAGTACTGAAGCAACGTTGTATTGCACCATCATGCAAAACGACAAATCTATGCAACTGCAAGTTCGCCTTGATGATCACGAATCAAACTAAAGCATCGTCAACATGTCTCATGCCACTTTGCGGGAGGGACGATTGATGAGTAAATATGCAAAGAAGTATAAGTTAAGAAGTGTTCGATACGGGCAAAGCGATAACGCATGAGTTCAAAATCCTTCATCGCGAGTTGCACAGGAAAGAATGAAGGACAGCCGTGTTAGTATCAGTACAAGCAATGCTTTCTCGCGTTTGAGTGATGATCATGGAAAGCACCAAAAGTTAAATTCATAATGCGTTGGGAGTGCAATGAGTATATTACTAGCAAACTTCCACTACAAGTTACTGGCAAAGATAAACCCATTCTTTTCTTCCGTGATCGTCACTCACATCATTGTAATGGTCGTGTTAATTGTAACAAGCAATATAGGTTGACACTGTAATCTCCATTCTGGCAATTTCCCGACATCGATGCGCTAGTTGTAGGATGAAAACAATAATTGAGTTGTCACTCAAACACCAGCAACTACATGGAGATTACCACTTCTAACAAAAGGTCCTTGATACAGCAACTGGTTAGGTTGGCTCAAGTCGTGACACTCTGTCACTTCGCTTTAAAGAGAATGACATTTTTAATGCTCGAACGTCTAATAACATTAATGCGATGTAAAAACCAAGCCACTCTGACTTCTTAAAATATTAATATTCAAACACGTCAGACGTGTCCATGCAAAAGCATGGCTCCACGAATCCTAATTTAAGACATTCCGTCATATCATTATGCAAACAAGTAGCAATAACGACCTCTCATCAGCGTAATAACCGTAGTCCACTAAAGCACTCCTGTAACCCAATTGGAGAGCAGCAAGATTTTGTACCATTTTTGAAAAACAATTTTGTCTTTGCCATATCTTCAAGACCAAGCAACCAGATCCAGTCTGTGGCAACTGAACATTCAAAACCTGTCACTCTGTCAGACAGATTACTTCAGGAGCTGCACAAGGGTTTTGTCTTCACATCACACCACACCATTCTACCAATTATGTACTAGGAGAAGGATAGACCAGGCCTAGCTAAGCTAATAGACCGGTTCAAGTACTTAAGTTTGGTGTATTTGATTGTCCGCAAATTTGGCAACCTATCAAAGAAACAAAGATGGACCTTTAATTGGGTCAATATCAGAATTGGAAAAGAATCCTTGGTTATCATTTGACAACCTTGTTAAGGGCTTTCTTGAAACTTCACGGGTAGCGAATTGAACTGAAGTTGTTCAAAAACTACTGTAAGGTTACAAAACACTCAGGCATAACATGAGTATTAAAACTATTAAGATTTATTTTTTGCATAGCCGGTTTCCTTGTAACCAACTAGTTTGTTACAATCCATGATGGGTGTTCATCATTTTTGAGGTGAAAGCTTTGAGAAAACACTTTTATACACATTTGTGGTCAATTGCTTGTTTAACTATATCCCAGAACGAAACCTAACAATTGATAAGCTGTAAGCAAGTATATATACTACAGGAAACAAGCACCCGACTGCCCGTTTATGAAACATGTGGCTTACAAACCTAGTAAACTTGTAATGGAGAAGACAATGTCTAAAAAAACAGTAAAGGTGTCACAAAGCAGCTAAAAAAACGACGGTGAAGTCAATCGATACATGTGACAAAATGCTTATCAATACCAGTACAAGAAAAAAAGAACTCTGCAGTTGCGTAACACATCAAAAGTGTTCCCCTCAAGGTCATCAACACTTTTGATAACACATCAAGGTCGATCAACATAGCAGCTGTCTATTTTGACTTGTTATTTATTTCTACTCATATAAATTGTTTAAAAAAATTCACTTGCCGGTTTTTCTCTCTCTTCGTTATTTTTTCTAATTAAAAAAAAATACTAAGGTGTTGCGACCATGCCATATTTTAAACTGATTGTCCTACTTTGGTATCATGGACGTTAAACGTCCGCGTTTTGTCGCTTCCATCTTTTTCTAGACCTCTCCTATGTTTGACATACATTGTTTTTGTGTGTTTAATTTCAACAATGTATAACTCTCCAAACACTGATAAAGTTTAGAATAACCTGGTGATGGTGAGGCTGGTGTTATACACTTCTACAACAATACAAAAGTTGGAGTTATGAAATAGGCCCTTAGATCTAGATGTAAGTCGAAAAATTAGACAATGTCAAAATCAACATTGCCACTTGCCGAAGTTCTAGGTACAGTACAGTATCTGGGTTTTTTTTTTCGCTGAGACTTTTTGGTCATTTGTCCGAAATGACTTGAAAAAATTCAGTCAATTTTATTTATTTTGGTCATTTTTAGTCATTATTGGACATATATAGTCAATTGACAATGAAAACTATTAATACTACAAAAAGTGCTCAATGCCAAGCAAAAAGGCAAAGCAGAGCGAATTAAATCAAATGTAGTTATTACTATCTGAAGCCTTTACAAATTGTTTCACCTAACGGATCATCAGAAGGTCTTATTCAAATATATTTTTTTTCGGAAATTTTGATAGAATTGACTATATTTTTTTCAGACATTTTGCTAAAAAATTGGTCAATAACCGATAAATGACCGAAAAAAAACCCAGTACCGTATACTTATTTTCTGGAGATTTAGTGTTAAATTTAAAGTATTGAAAATCTACGTTCAAGTAGGCCTAACAGTATTTTAGAATTGCTGTCTGCCAGGACTGTTTAAAGCAAAATATTTCAATGGTGAATTTCCATTCCATATATATAAATGGTAATGTGACATCATCTTGCTTTCAGTTGTAGGTTAGGTTTTTTGTTTGTTTGCAGCTTGTATGTATTTTCTTGTTTCAAATAAATATTGGATAACTTTTGCATCACAATAAGTGTCTAGTGAAACAAATTGATGGGAACATTGAGAACACAAGGCACACAATAGAAACTCACAATGTATAGAATCAATTAATCATAAATTATAATAGACTTCAATCGCTCTCACACAATAATGTGTAGGATGCTATTTGATAGCAAAACTTACTAGGTGGTGCTTTTGTCTTTGGACGATCTTTGAGTTTGGTCAAATCTTCTTGGCTTCTTGCCTTTGCTACAAAAAAATACATTAATGAAGCAAGTGTCTGCTGGTGTAGTAAGCCCACAACTTCAGGGGAACCAAATATTTTGATTTGCAATTTACAATGTGTTGTTTGAGGCACAGAACTCCACGGTTCACAACCAACCTACAGCACCAGGTCTATTCGGGTCTGCTACTATTCGGTGAGTCCGATTTGGTGAGAGCCTTTTTCAGAGAGTTCCCTATTTGATGATTTTTTGAAATTTTTTTTGAAAATTATTGGGTACCGTAGTCTAATTATCATTGCCGCTTTTACATCATTTTAACGTCGCTAAACGTTGAAATAAGACCCTAACCCGTAACCCCTACCCCTAAAACGGCAATGATAATTAGGCTACGGTACCCGATAATTTTAAAAAAAAATCACTGAATAGGGAACTCACCGAATCGGACTCACTGAAACAGGCCATTCCGGGTCTATTCAAGCACATGTTTGTATACCACTCAAGTGACTTGCCATTGGTGATGTACCAGAACTCTCACTCTTTTATTATTCTGGAAACCAAGCATGGCCTACTAGAGCTTCTACCTGGCTGCCAAAAAGGAAAAAAATTGTCATCCCAGCAAAAGCGTTTTCCTCTACTCAACAGACCGTAGGCTATTTCATTATTTTTACCCCAAACAGACCAATAAGCATTAAGACGGCTTAATATCGTGTTTTTGAGTTCACCCAGGTGAGAACAGCACTAATAAGGCCAAGAAAAATAGTTACAGTTTAATTTAAATGCACTGCTTCCCAAGTAGAGAGTCTTCGACTTTTTATAGGCCGACGCTGAGAATGTTTATCAGCAATATTTCTTATCAGCATGTAAGAGTTTGCCTAGTTTGTGAAAAAGAGTTGTGAATGCAAGTAAAATTTTAAAAACTTTCAAATATGAAAACAAATGGAGAAAAAAGTTTGAAATGTCTAATTACCTAATGTTGGCTTGCAGAAGCCGACAACATATAGGCTACCGATGCAGTAGATTCTAAGACTATTTAACAATTTAAGACAGTGGTTCTCAACCTTTTTGTTGTCGCAGACCTCTTAGAAAAATTATTAATTCTGCGGATCCCAGACACCTACCTACATTTTGCCTGAAACTCATTTAACATACTATTGACTATTGTAATAATTATGCTATTCAACTACTGTACTGTGTCATATTGCATTGCCGCTATGACTCCTGCGGCAAATATCAGGTTAAACAGTTGCTCAAATAAGAAAATGAATGAATTGTTCAAGAAATGTCAGCAGTATTTGAATATTAAGGTGACTCAAAGTGCCACGCCGAAACTTTTCAACGTAAGCAAATTTAATCAGAGGGCTGTTGTTGCCTTTCCTGAACTAAACGTCTGAACTGTGGTTAAGTTTTTGACAATGCAACACCATGTCATCTTCAACGTTTAGGCGATTTCGATGTTTAGTTTTTATTGTAACAAAAGCTGAGAATCCTGCCTCGCAAAGGTAAGTGGTTATGACTGGTAATAACTAATAAAACAATAATCGCTTGCTTTGCCAAGAATGGGTAGGTTTGCAGTCAGCGGCGCAACTAGAAAAAATCAAAGGGGGTCGGCAACGAGAGAGAAAACTAACAATTATTTGTAGAAGTAGATATCACAGCTAGATTATTAGAATATTAACCTAGTGTAAATTGACAGCGCAATGATCCAATTCTGTGATGCACGAAGCGACCTTTTTCGCTCTGTCTGCGCTTGCTACTCACTCTCAAAAAAAGTTTTCTGCGCTTTTGAGATTAGGCAGCGAATTGTTTGCTCTCCAGGCCCACTTTTAAAAAGTAGTCCACACAAGCTTAGGGTCTGGATACACGTCAAATTTGACAAGATTGTAAAGAAAATTTAATTGCCGTTTTTTGATACCAAAATTATAAAGTTAGTTTAAGATTGTGTGAAGTTGCGACCATACAAAGATTACAAATCAGACTAGCCTAAAGCCAGCTGCAGTTTCGTTGTGTGGGTTAATAAGGTTGCATCCTAAGTAGATATGCCCAAAGTAGAATTTCGAATCCTTAAGATTCGAATCTAAAAACCGCTTTTTTATCGGGTAATCGGATTCGGAAATAATACGGAGAAAGGAAAAAAAATTATAAAAAAAAAAAAAAATGTTTTGAAAAAATGCTCTGCCGTCCGCAAAACGCCAGCAAGTCACATTTGGTATGCATGCCAATCCGTTTCTGCATGTGATTAACAGAGGTCCCTTACGTGTGTGTGCGCGCGTGTGTTGTTTTGAGAGAACAAAGGCAGAAGAAGAAAACGATTGAACTTGAGAATGAGAACTTGTTGAAATGATGGCTTTGTACAGCTTCTTTTTCATGTCGTTGTAACCGGTAAAGCTGAGCCAGTTTTTGCACTGAAAGTTTTACTATCCTGGAAAGTCAGTCACTTTGTTTTTATGACATCATATTGCGTGAATAAATGACGGTCTGTTAATATTTAAATTGCGGTTTATGCGACTTGAGCGTGAAACAAGTTGGTATGCATAGAACGTAGCTTGAACTGACACACGTTAAGTAGTAGGTAAGTTTTAGTCTAGTTAGTCGTCCGTCTTCTTAAAGTTGCTAATCTTAAAGGGGGTTGTCATGCCGACTAGACGACCCCCCTAGTTGCGCCCCTGTTTGCAGTTGTGAGCACCAAAATTCTTCCACAGTTTTTGGATGAAAATCAATGCGTAATAACTCAGGTCATCTTTACTGAGATCGTCATCACTAATGTTGTTCAAGTCAAAAAGAAAAGGATTTCGAATCTATGTTTAAACTTCGTTCGGCAGGTGTTCTAAATTAAAATAACGTTGAAATGAGATTTGCAGGGTTTCCAAGTGTGCGCAAAATTTTTCTCGCACAGAGATCAAAAGAGTAGCCTAGATTCTCTTTGAGTTTCATCCATCAAGCAAGATAAGATCTTTTAACATTGGAAAGTTAGCATAATTACTTGCTTCCAATCTGCGTTTCCAAACCGGCAACTTAGCATAGATTAATTTTAATGCAGTTTAATACCTATAATGCAGTTAAATAGATTAATTTTAATACCGGTACAGTTTATTCTCGCGGGCTTGACCTTGACACATTTGCATTTAAAGAGAGAAATGAAAGTAAAAAGATTGCTTTTCATTTTTTTTTAAATCCATCAAGGCAATCACGGACCCCCATATGCTTTCTCACAAACCCCCAAGGGGTCCATGGACCCCAGGTTGAGAAGCACCGATTTAAGGTAACCTGATGTACCACATAGACCTGCCAAGTTTTTGAAAATCCACTTACCCCAAAATAGCAGTTTTGTCTAAAATTAACCAATCAACACTTTGCCTGTTTTTTCACAATTTGGTGTGTTTTGGGAGCCCCATCAATGAAGAGTGGATCAGTTCAGGAATGATAGGATAAAATTCTATTATAGCTGATCTATTCTTTTCTGTTTCATGTCAAAAAACTTGAGAGGGGTGGTGTTGGTGTATAATGTCTCCACCGCATGGTCGATGTTTTGTCTAATCCTAAAGATGCTGGGTAAAATACTTAATGAAATTGATTCTGCTGAAATCAGGGTTGTAAAAAACCCGAGTATTTTCAATAAAACGGGCAAAAGCATGTTTTAGGTAAAAAAACTGGGCTTTATCACATTTAAATAACCAAAAGTATTTTACCAAATTAGTATTTTGCTTTAACAATAATTTGACTAATAAATTGTTTATGCACGGAATGGCCCGTTTCGGTGAGTCCGATTCGGTGAGTTCCCCATTTGGTGAGAGCCTTTTTCGGTGAGAGCCCTATTCGGTGATTTTTTTTTTAAATTATTGGGTACCGTAGCCTAATTATCATTGCCGTTATAGGGGTAAAGGGTTAAGGGTTTAGGGTTAGGGGTTCAGGGTTAGGGTCTTATTTTAACGTTTAGCGACGTTAAAACGATGTAAAAGCAGCAATAATAATTAGGCTACTGTACCCTATAATTTTTAAAAAATTCAAAAAAATCACCGAATAAGGCTCTCACCGAAAAAGGCTCTCACCGAAAAGGCTCTCACCGAATCGGACTCACCGAATAGTAGCAGACCCGTTTATGCAATACGTATTGATTTTTGAAAAATCATGCCCCGAGACAGTGAGTTGCTAAACGTAACAAGAATTTGATTAGTGTTTTTTTTTTCCTTTTCTAGCAATACTACAGTTGCAACAAAACTAATGCTAGAAAAGATAATAATCCCGATGAACATCCAAACTTTGCAGTGTTTTTGATTAATTGTTGATAATAAAACTTTTAAAGTTTGCTATTCCTAACTAGGAATAGCACCTAAATGAACGAGCGCCACAGTGCTTCGCACCTAAATATCCTGACGCCACAGTGTGCGGCGCGCCTATTTGACCGGCGCCTGAATGTCTGCGCCAATTAGACATGGGCCCATCTCTGGTGTCAAACAAAATTGAAGTTCAAAAAATTCACTTTATTTTGAAATGTACAGTCCAAGCTACCACAAGATCTTGACAAGTGATAATAACCTGCTTTATTTCTGAGGTTTCGTCAGTCAGCACAACTGGCTTCATTATTGGAGTATAGCAGGCACTACATGTTTAACAGCAAATGACACACTACAGAAACATAATATACCGTATTTCTCCATGCATAAGTCGCAAAATTTTGCACCAAATCTTGCCCAAAAAGGTTGGGGTGCGACTTATACACGAGGGTGCGACTTATACACAAGGTTCTGATCTTTTGACAAACAAATGCCACAGATCGCACGTTAGCGATTACGCACAGATCGCTATTAAGCGTTTGTATTTTGCATGCAAGGATTGCGAGCATCGCATTAACATGCTCACTGCACAGCATGCATGTGAATTTTAAAACAAACATCTCGCATGTAAGTTTGAAGGCTTCAAAACAAGTGTGAAAGCTTTTAAAATTTTGATTGTTTTTCAATAAAATTTGCTAAAAAGAATTTTGTACCAATATTTGAGCCAAATTTTGGGGTGCGACTTATACACAAATGCGACTTATACACGGATAAATATGGTAGACAAAATGAATAGACTCTTAGATAAAATACAAGATTGTTACCTTTAGAATGAGCAAGGGGCATGACAACACTGGGAGGAATGAGATTAGAAGGGACCGGTTGAGTGCTAACGGTTGATCGTGTCTTCACTGACGATGCAGGCTTTGAACTAGCATTGGATGAAAATCCAACTACAGGCTGTACTTTAGTGAGACGTTTGTTCCCAGACATAACTTTCTGTTTATATAAGCTATGAAAAAAACAATATAAGAAAATTCCTAATGAAATGAAAGCATCACTATTACAGTATTACACACTAAGAAACCTGTAGTTGCTCCACACTAAGTCTATAGAGTTGGACCAATAAGACAGAGCAGTCAAATTAAAAAACATCAGTTGATGTTCAGTAGCAGAGGACACAGCTTGTTGTACTAACCACATGCAAACCAGTAGCTATTACTACCAGGGGTCAATCTTAACTTTTTTTTTCTCTAGCCCACCGGACTATTTGCTCCCCGTTTTCACTAGCCCGCACGATTTTTCACTAGTCCGACCAGTTTACTGACTTTTCACTTGTCTGATGACGTATTAAGTCAAGTGTTTTGGCTTAGACTGAAACTAACTAAAGTAAAGGCTTTCAGATTTTAGTACGCACAAGAGAGCAACAATACGCACAAAAATACCTTCTCGTGCTACAGACGCAAACAATGCAATTTTAAAACATAAAAAAACTTTTCACCGGCTAATATTTTCACTAGAGATGTACCGATACCAATATTTTGGCCGATACCGATATCACTTTTTTAGGCCGATACCGATATTTTGGCCGATACTTTAGTGTTACAAAAAGAAGCAATTTTGGTATTTGCAAGTAATTATATCAAATGCTAAGTTTTACCTTATTTGCATAAAACTATTAAAAAAGCTTTGAATTGGCATAGGAGGCATTCCATTATAATTCAACAAATTTTAGACAGAAATGTAACCACTAGGTTTCAAAAGATGTTGGTTTTGATATATTTTGTTGTTTTTAAAATTTGAACTTCGGCAAAAAAAAATTTTGAAAATCGGACAAGCGGTTTTTGAGATAACGCGTTTTGAAATTTTGTGTCTGTCACTTGGTGGCGCTGTTGATGTTCTCAATGGTTTTTGATTTTAGGGTTATATTTGGGGTAGAAAGTTGGTCAAAGTGTCTATTCCACCATTTTTTATGATGCAGAATTCAAAAATGGTCTCAATTTTAGTCTACAAGCATTAGCTAAGGAGTTATGGGGCATTTAAAAAAAATTGGGGGACCAAATGCCAACCCTCAAATTGTCATGTGGGTAACGAAATATCCCAAAAAAAATTTCTGTTCTTGAAAGTTTCTTGCATATACTTCATGATAGTATAATATTTTTCATGAGACTCTTGTTCTTTTTGCACAATGCAACCTTTTATCAAAGATCTATCAATGCAGTATTTGAATGATGCGTGCTTATGATGTCACAATTAACAAATTACAGATTTCCCCAAAAACTTTTTTCATAGTGAAAATTACCCAGGAAAACAAAATTTGACTGCAATTTTGAAACAAGGACTGGTTTTCCTGGGCAATTTTCACAATGAAAAAAGTTTTTTGGGGAAATCTGTAATTTGTTATTGTGACATCATAAGCACAAATCATTCAAATATTGCATTAACAGATCATATAACTTCTCATGCAAGTCTTTGATAAAAGGTTGCATTGTGCAAAAAGGACAAAAGTCTCATAAAAAAACATTATATAATACTATCATGAAGTATACAATAATAATAATAATAATGTTAATTTTTATATAGCGCTGTATCCAACGCAGAATGCATTGCTCCTCAGCGCTTTACAAAGCAGACAGTGTCAATGCAGCCGTATAGAGGCGCAACTGAGTACATTATTACCCGAATCCACTCCATTGCTCAGTGCCAAGCAGGAATTAGATTCAGTACCATTTTTAAAAAGTCTTTGGTATGACCCGACAAGGTATCGAACCCATGCCTACCGATTCAGAGGCGGGCGCACTACCACTAAGCCACCGAGCCGGTTGCAAGAAACTTTCAAGAACAGACATTTTTTTGGGATATCTTGTTACCCACATGACAATTTGGGGGTTGGCATTTGGTCCCCCAATTTTTTTTAAATGCCCCTTAACTCCTTAGCTAATGCTTGTAGACTAAAATTGAGACCATTTTTGAATTCAGCATCATGAAAAATGGTGGAATAGACACTATGACTAACTTTCTACCCCAAATATAACCCTAAAATCAAAAAACATTGAAAACATCAACAGCGCCACCTAGTGACAGGTACAAAATTTCAAAACGCGATATCTCAAAAACCGCTTGTCCGATTTTCAAATTTTTTTTTTGTTGAGATGCATTTTTCACATACTATAACATATGCTTTAGTCATCAAAATTGAAGACTTAGTGGTTATTTGGATTTGTTGAATTATAATGGAATGCCTCATAGCCTAATATGCCAATTCAAGGTTTTTTTAATAGTTTTATGCAAATAAGGTAAAACTTAAAGCACAAGAGCACAAGATCAAAAGTAAAACCACAAGATCTTGTACAAAACACAAGCCGTGGCACCACCGCAAGTCCGCGACTGACACAGTGACAAATTAGTTTAAAACCAAAAAATCCCCTAAATTCAAAATTAGTTGTGTTCAAGTTTGGCGCTTACAATAAATAAATTACAAAATACGCCACAAAACCAACCAAATTTGGAAATTTATAGAGCAGCAAAGGGAACTTCAAATGGGCAACATTAGGTGCCAAAGGGGGCATTATTACGTCATTATGAGTGACAATGGACGGATTTGGAAGTCCTTGGCACTTGAAGATTCAAGAATCCAATCTCAATTCAATGTTGTGTCATAATAGTAGGTTTTAGTAATGAAAGGCCACCGTGATTGAGAACTGGGGTATAAGGGAAGAAACATTACATCATAATTGGGGTTTCCGAAAAATTAATAAAGAGTTTGCGCAAACTTTCCAAATAAGCAATCATAATTGATAAGATGTAAAATGTAAACCAAGTCATTTGTGTAGTCGTACAAAAACTATTCGACAAGTAATGTGCAACCTAAGGCCAAGGGCGGTAGGCACTTTAACATACTGATATCCCATTGAACCACGAGCCATCAACCAATCAGAAGCTTTGCTGTTCATGACGTCATCAAGGTTGCGTTTCTCGGAACAAAGGAAACATGCAACTTCCCACCACTGCTATTGCTCTTGTTTGTTGTGTAATTACCAAAAAAAGTTTAAAGTAATAATGAACTCTCTGGCTGAATGCTGAAATGGCCACAATTGGACGGACAACCTAACATCTGATGGTTCGGGTTCGTTCAATTGGATATCAGTATGTCAAAGGTCCTACCCCTAAGGGCGCTTGTCGTTTGGTTGAGAAGCTTTTGCCAGGCCAAGACTACCAAGGTAGCAAAAATGTATAATTTTGCATCGTTTTTACGTTGCTAAACGTTTAAAAAACCCATGTAACTTGGTTGTTTTTAGTAAGCTGATTCTATCAGATTGTGATTTAATTTCCACCTTTCGTTGTAATAAACTCATCAAGCTTAAACATATAAACAATGTCAGAGTAAGTAGCTGCGCAACAAACTCCCACAGCCACAGTTATCACCACTTGCTGCTGACAAGTCAAAGAACATCTATGTCTTTTGATGTTGCCTATTTGCGTTGCATTTTTGTGTTTTTTTTTATAGTGATACTTGCTCTTTGCTATTTCTGTTACATTTAGATGATGTCACGTTATTGTGCCAATTTGAGATATATATAATAATTTAATTCATGACGTTGTATGGATGAAAAACTTTTACAAGTTTTATACTCTGCTGAGAGTAAAAAAGAAACACAAATGATAAATATTGGAGAAATTGAGTCTTCTTACACTACTTAAGAATCAAACAACGCAAAACTGCTGAAACAAAATGTTTTGTTTAAGTGAAAGAATCACTCTAAGCAACTAATGTTAAAACGTGCACGCAAGAAGTCATGGGAGTGTAAGGTATCAAAAATTTGAACAGGTTGTTATTTTTCTACATCAATGTAATGTTAGTTACTACTTTAAAAAAATTATGGAAGTGGCTATTTTTCCACACTTAATGCCATGGTTACAATCAGGTGTAGCCAGAGTTAGGATTAAAGTTAGGAAGGGTTAAGGTAAGGGATAGAGTTAGGAATAAGATTAGGGTTTTGATCTTTCCTCAGGACAAAAAAAATCCAAAATAGCAAGTTTTTATTTTCAACAGGTTTAAACTTTTCTCAAATTAGGGCAGAATTCATTATCTGGCAACACTATTGAGGCTATTATTACACTATATTGTGTAAATATAGCCTCAGCCAAAAATTATATCTTTGCTTCTGTAGAAAATCCACAGCAAACGCCTTTTTTTATGTGTTTAGTATCGGCCAAATTTTGCCGATACCGATACTCAAAAAATGGCCGATATCACCGATACCGATACATCTCTAATTTTCACTAGCCAATCGGACTAGTACTGCAACATTTCTACTAGTCCGCGCAAATTTTCACTAGCCATTGGCTAGCGGACTAGCGTTAAGATCAAGCCCTGACTACAATACTACAGCCACCAGGCACTAACATACACAGCAAGTTTTGCAGGTCGTAATTAGTATTACTGTAACTTTAATTAGTATGGAATCACTTTAAATTAATAACCTTAAAAAATACAATTAACGTTTTTCTTTACAATCAGAAAATTGTATCTTTATGACATGCAGAGGTCACTTCTCTCATTTTGCTTTCATTAACCGCCTGGCAGAGGCTGAGCTCATAAACTTTGTTAAAGTTATTATTAGGACAATTTACATTTCAAATGGTGCATTCCCAGCTCACTGTAGCCTATTGCCATCAGCAAAATTTTAAACTTCTTTGTAAACCGGCATCAATTACTAGTACAGTACCTGAATAGGCTACTCCGTATTCAATGACTGTTCTACACTAGACTAAACGCTATGAATCTTATGTGCGCCGCATGACAGGACGTCACTGCATAGACAATCCAAAATTGCTTTTTTCCACAGATTACCGTAACACCTGCTATTTCGGATGAACCTCTTTTTGGGATTTTTACCAGAAGTCCCCCTAGCATTGAAATCAGAAGGGTGCAAGCATAGAATCATAGATATCTTACATATATAAGATATCTATGATAGAATCCGCCACCCTGGTCAATATGACGTCACAAAACGGACGCAACTACTACATAAAGGGTGAAAAAAAGGATGCTGAAAAGCGGCGGAATGAGGGTGATAAAGCGGATTGGATATGGATTTTTTGACAATTTTACTGTGTTTTTACAATAAAAACATTAAACCAACGTCGAGTGTTGAATATAACTACCTAGAATGACATAACATTTACCAAATTGCATCAATTAAACTAAAAATTTACCCAATTAAACTTTCAAAATAAAAATATGAAACGTTTGCAAGTAAATGTGTTGAAGCTATCTAATTTCTGCTCGCATTTTAATTTTTACAATAAAAAAACCAATCTAACGCAGCTGCAAGAAGTATGTCTTGCTTTATTCACCTGAAAAGTTTCAGGTTTATATCTCATCTACCAAACGAGCAATCGTCGTTCAAACTTAACCGCCCAGCGAAGCTTTTTTTCAATGCATTATAAAGGCGAATCGATCCTTATTCAGTATACGCCACCCCATGTTTGCAGTGATCGATAAATAGTGCTTCCACTAAACTTGGTGTAGTTTTCTCGTTTCTGCTCAGATATTAACAATTTTGCCATCGTTGGAAAGCACGATCATACATCTACCCGAATCAATTAAACAGTAACACAAAATATGTACTAGCTTCACCTTGTGATAACTTAAACTTCACCAACTTGTAACGATTCTCAGCAACTTAATTTTTGCTATAAAATCATTAAATCTTTGCAAAGTAAAAGAATATGTCTTGCTTTATGCACCTGGAAAGTTTCAGGTCTAAATCTTATCTATAAAACGGGCAATCGTCGTTCAAACGTAGCCGCTCGGCGACACTTTTTTCCAATGCATTGTAGCCTAAAGGCGAATCGATCCTTATTCAGTATAGCCTACGCCAGGGGTCCGCAAATACTTTTTGGTGCGACCCAAAAAGCAATCATTCGAAATCTTCGCGACCCAAACGTTTCGGAATGCGCAAAACACTTTGCAAATTAATATCAATTGCAATACCGTCGTCCCTGCTTATTAAGGCCACATCGGGACCGGGCGATTTTGGCTTATTAAGCGGGGGACAATTTTCTACCACTCCTATACCTTCAGTAATTCCGGAATGGACAAAATTAGGCTTAATAAGCGGGTGGACCTATTAACCGTGTGCTTAGTCGTCGTGCAAGCCTTTTGGGCCGAGGGTCTATACTCTATCCTTTTACCGCTCCAGATTCAAGATGTTCCCGGACTACACTGGAAGGCTACTAGAGAGCAACCAGTCTTTGATTTCATCATCCATGACACGCAGACCTTCCACTCCGTTAGGTGGTTTGAAGATAGTACAATCATTGATGATGTGGTCTGCGGTCTGTTCCTCATCGGTACCACAATCACAGGAGGAGGAAGAGGCCATTCTCCATTGGAGCATATGGTTGAGCAGAAAAGCCCGACGCCCGTACGAAGACGGTTGAAGCGTACTCATGCTTGTCTTTGTAGTGTCAGGCCGATGGGTTATGTGTCGACGTCGGGGATGAACGAATGGAGTCTGGTGGTAGGCCTACTTGACTTCCCTTCAGAATTCCATTTATAGCCCGCCTAAGTAGCCGCAGAGATGAAGTTCATCTGCTTCGTTGATCAGAAGTTGAGCGACTGGCACGAATGGGTGTCTTGATTTCAGTCGACGGGGGTGCTCGTTTGGGAGAGCAGAGATCTTGTTGTGGAAAAGGTGGTCAGGTTCCAGTGCCCGTCGACCGAGGGACAGGGTGGCTTCTTCGCGACGAAGCTCAGCGGGTTGGATGCCAGCGAGAATGGGGAGATTGTCCAATGGTGTGGGACGCAGGCATCCGGTCACTGTGCACAGGGCGCTATTTATAGCAGTGTCGATGTTATGGCAGTGAGCACTGCCGCACCAAACAGGTGCACAGTAGGCTACTCTGCTGAAGAGTAGACAAGGGCTAAGGCTGCTATACGTAAAGTATCAGCCCTCGCCCCCCCCCAGCTAGAGCCTGCCAGGCGCTTGAGTAGCGCAGCGCGGGATATGAGTTTCTTGCGCAGTGACACCAAATGGTGGCGATATGTGAGCGATCTGTCCAGTGTCACCCAAAGGTATTTTGGTTCGGGGCAGAAGGACAGAGATTTTCCGTTGTTCTGGACGTGTAGTTCACGATCCGCTTCCCGATTGTGGAGGTGGAAAGCTGCTGCCACAGTTTTGGTTTCGCTGAGTTTCAGTCGCCAGTTCTGGAGATAAGCTGAGAGAGTTTTCATGCCCTGCCTCAAGGTGTCTTCCAGGCTATTATAACCGTGGGCTTAACTACTGTAGGCTACTGCAATCGAAAGTATCAATTTTCTTGTAGCCTACCAAATTGTACGAAACTCAGCACATCAAAAACTAGCCTATTTGATTGTATTTATTTTTGCCATACAAGTTATATTTATGGTAAGTTTAAACCGTTGTGCGACCCACTGTGAATGGTCTCGCGACCCAAATTTGGGTCGAGACCCAGTATTTGCGGATCCCTGGCCTACGCCAACCCCTGTTTGCAGTGATCGGTAAATAGTGCTTCCACTAAACTTGTTGTAGTTTTCTCGTTTCTGCTCGGATTTTAACAATTTTGCCATCGTTGGAAAGCACGATCATACATCTACACGAATCAATTAAACAGTAGCACAAAATATGTACGGTACTAGCTTTATCTTGTGATAACTTAAACTTCACCAACTTTTAACGGTTCTCAGCAATTTAATTTTTTATTAAAATCATTAAATTTTTGCAAACTAAAAGAGTATGTCTTGCTTTATGTACATGGAAAGTTTCAAGTTTATATCTTATCTATAAAACAGGCAATCGTCGTTCAAACGTAGCCGCTTGGCGTCACTTTTTTTTAAAGCATTGTAAAGGCGAATCGATCCTTATTCAGTAGGCCCTATACGGCACACCCTGTTTGCTGTGATCGGTAAATAGTGCTTCCACTAAACTTGCTGTAGTTTTCTCGTTTCTGCTCGGATTTTAACAATTTTGCCATCGTTGGAAAGAGCGATTATATATCTACCGGAATCAATTAAATGCAAGCACAAATTAAGTACTAGATCGATCTTGTGATAACTTAAACTTCACCAATTTGTACCGATTCTCAGCAATTTAATTTTTGAAATAAAATTATTAATTTTTTTCAAATTGAAAGGGTATGTCTTGCTTTATGTACCTAGAAAGTTTCAAGTTAACATCTTATCTATAAAACTGGCAATCGTCGTTCAAATGTACCCGCTCGGCGACACTTTTTTCCAATGCATTGTAAAGGCGAATCGATCCTTATTCAGTATACGCCACCCCCTGTTTGCTGTGATCGGTGAATAGTGCTTCCACTAAACTTGCTGTAGTTTTCTCGTTTCTGCTCGGATTTTAACAATTTTGCCATCGTTGAAAAGCAAGACCATACATCTACACGAATCAAATTACCTAAAAATCCAAAACAAGTACCATGTTTTTCCTGTGATAACTTAAACTTCACCAACATTTACCGATTCTCAGCAATTTAATTTATGCAATAAAATTATTAAACTTTCGGAAATTGAAAGAGTATGTCTTGCTTTATGCACATGAAAAGTTTCAAGTTTATATCTCATCTACGCAACTGGCAATCGTCGTTCAAACATAGCCGCTTGGCGACACTTTTTTCCAATGCATTGTGAAGGCGAATCGATCCTTATTCAGTAGCCTATACGGCACCCCTTGTTTGCTGTGATCGATAAATTGTGCTTCCACTAAACTTGCTGTAGTTTTCTCGTTTCTGCTCGGATTTTAACAATTTTGCCATCGTTGGAAAGTACGATTATATATCTACACGAATCAATTAAATGCAAGCACAAACCAAGTATGAGATTTATCTTGTGATAACTTAAACTTCACCAAATTTTACCCATTTTCAGCAATTTAATTTTTACAATAAAATTATTAAACTTTTACAAATGGACAGGGTATGTCTTGCTTTATTCACCTGGAAAGTTTCAGGTTTATATCTCATTAACCAAACGCGCAATCGTTGTTCAAACTTAACCGCCCAGCGAAGCTTTGTTTCAATGCCTTGTAGCCTAAAGGCGAATCGATCCTTATTCAGTTTACGCCACCCCCTGCTTGCAGTGATCGGTAAATCTACTAAACCTGCTGTAGTTTTCCCGTTTCTGCTCGGATTTTAACAATTTTGCCATCGTTGGAAAGTACGATTATATATCTATTCTAGAGGAATCTATTAAATGCAAGCCTACAGTCAGTACTAAATTTATCTTGTGATAACATAAACTTCACCAACTTTTACCTAACTTCAGCAATTTAATTTTTACAATAAAATTATTAAACTTTTACAAATGGAAAGAGTATGTCTTGCTTTATTCACCTGAAAAGTTTCAGGTTTATAACTCATCTACCAAACGCGCAATCGTTGTACAAACTTAACCGCCCAGCGAAGCTTTTTTTCAATGCATTGTAGCCTAAAGGCGAATCGATCCTTATTCCGTTTACGCCACCCCTTGTTTGCAGTGATCGGTAAATAGTGCTTCCACTAAACTTGCTGTAGTTTTCTCGTTTCTGCTCTGACTTTAACAATTTTGCCATCGTTGGAAAGAACGATTATATATCTACCCGAATCAATTAAATGCAAGCACAAAGTAAGTACTAGATTTATCTTCTGATAACTTAAACTTTACCAATTAATTCCGATTCTCAGCAAATTCTTACAAATTTCTTACAAAACACCCCAACCCCCCCCCCCCCCCCCCCCTTTGGCTACAGAGCTGATAGGAACGCTATGAGCTACCCTCCAAACAATCCCAATTCAAAGGGTTTAAATTGTGTTGCGTGTTCTTTGAACTGGACAAATGACAAAAACGGCTAGCATCTTGCTCTTTTCCTAGATATAAGATGAATTGGTATTGTCCAAATACGAACGACGATTACTCGCTTTATAGATAAGACATCAACCTGAACTTTTCAGTTGCATAAAGCAAGACCTACCCTTTCAATTTGCTAAGATTTAATGATCTTATTGTAAAAATTAAATTGCTGAGAATCAGCACAAATTAGTGAAGTTTAAGTTATTTCAAGAAAAAAATAGTAGGCCTACTTGTTCTGGATTTGTAGCCAATTGATTCGTTTAAATGTATGATCGTACTTTCCAACGATGGCAAAATTGTTAAAATCCGAGGAGAAACGAGAAAACTACAGCACTTTAAGTGGAAGCACTATTTAGCGATCACTGCAAACAGGGGGTGGCGTATATTGAATAAGGATCGATTCGCCTTCACAATGCATTGAAAAAAAGCTTCGTTAAGCGGTTAAGTTTGAACGACGATTGCTCGTTTGGTAGATGAGATATAAACCTGAAACTTTTCAGGTAAATAAAGCAAGACATACTCTTTCCATTTCCAAAAGATTAATAATTTCATTGCAAAAATAAATTGCTGAGAATCG
This sequence comes from Aplidium turbinatum, assembly GCF_918807975.1. Classification (NCBI taxonomy): domain Eukaryota; kingdom Metazoa; phylum Chordata; class Ascidiacea; order Aplousobranchia; family Polyclinidae; genus Aplidium; species Aplidium turbinatum. The sequence continues at coordinate 2,399,934 of NC_137486.1, forward strand.
GTAAAATTGGTAAAGTTTATGTTATCACAAGATAAATCTAGTACCTATTTTGTGTTTCCGTTTAATTGATTCGGGTAGATATATAATCGTGCTTTCCAACGATGGCAAAATTGTTAAAATCTGAGCAGAAACGAGAAAACTACAGCAAGTTTAGTGGAAGCACTATTTACCGATCACTGCAAACAGGGGGGTGGCGTATACTGAATAAGGATCGATTCGCCTTTACAATGCATTGGAAAAAAGTGTCGCCAAGCGGTTACGTTTGAACGATGATTGCTCGTTTGGTAGATGAGTTATAAACCTGAAACTTTCCAGGTGAATAAAGCAAGACATACCCTTTCCATTTGCATAAGATTGATAATTTTATTGTAAAAATTAAATTGCTGAGAATCGGTAAATATTGGTGAAGTTTAAGTTATCACAAGGTGAAGCTAGTACATATTTTGTGCTACTGTTTAATTGATTCGGGTAGATGAATGATCGTGTTTTCCAACGATGGCAAAATTGTTAAAATCCGAGCAGAAACGAGAAAACTACAGCAAGTTTAGTGGAAGCACTATTTATCGATCACTGCAAACATGGGGTGGCGTATACTGAATAAGGATCGATTGGCCTTTATAATGCATTGAAAAAAAAGCTTTGTTGGGCGGTTAAGTTTGAACGACGATTGCTCGTTTGATAGATGAGATATAAACTGAAACTTTTCAGGTGAATAAAGCAAGACATACTTCTTGCAGCTGCGTTAGATTGGTACTTTTATCGTAAAAATTAAAATGCGAGCAGAAATTAGATAGCTTCAACACATTTACTTGCAAACGTTTCATATTTTTATTTTGAAAGTTTAATTGGGTAAATTTTTAGTTTAATTGATGCAATTTGGTAAATGTTATGTCATTCTAGGTAGTTATATTCAACACTCGACGTTGGTTTAATGTTTTCATTGTAAAAACACAGTAAAATTGTCAAAAAATCCATATCCAATCCGCTTTATCACCCTCATTCCGCCGCTTTTCAGCTAGATTTTCAACATCCTTTTTTTCACCCTTTATGTAGTAGTTGCGTCCGTTTTGTGACGTCATATTGACCAGGGTGGCGGATTCTATACTTGCACCCAAAACTACACAGCAGGTACGGAGCTAAAAATAACACGCTTGAACCTGCTTGAACTCTTTGGATTTGGAGTTGTGGAATGTCGAGTTGTCTTTTTGAGAATAAATCTTATGCAGTGTTGCCAAATGTCACAAAATGCATGTCCCAACAAAGGTTTCGAAAACGTTCTACAAACTCCAATTCGAAAAAGCTCCAACCGCAATACGGTACAATAAATATCACATTCACAACTTCGCCTCGATCGGTGGCATATCGTGAGCGAATTAGTACATTGTAAGTGTTTAGACACAACTTTTATCAAAGCACGCTTGATATCTTCAAGATATAACTTCCCTGGGTATAAATTGAATTTCAGCAAGATGATGATGTTGTTTTTGCTAGTTTGTTTTATTTGTTTTTGTCATTGTTTTCATGTCCTTAAGTTATAGCCTATCTATTTTGTGAGTCGTGCAAGGCCTATGGTGCGTTGCACTTGAAATGGCTTTACCCGTGGTAGGATTTCTTTTTGGGGTTTTCTTTGCCTGCCTTGCTCTTCATTGCTATGAGCTAAACGCATCAAGACGTGTTCCCCTTACGACCATCAGCACTCTTGATAACGCACCATGGCCGATCTTCATACCAACTGTCCATACAAATATTAAATATATTAGCTAAAGCTATGTGGGATAATAAAGCTATAGCCTAAATATATGTTGTTTAGTTGGGTTTTTTTTGTAACTTTTTCTTTTTTTATTTTCCATTTATACCTTAAATTTTTCTGAAGGTGTTGCGACCGTGCCAAATTTCTTTCAACTCAATAACTTACTTCGGTCTCAAGCACGTTTTAACGTTCGCGTTTTGTCGCTTTCTACCTTTTTCTCGACCTTTGCTATGTTGACGTGTATTGTTTTGATATGATGGTCAGAAATAAAAACAACTGAACTGAACTGAATATGCAAAAAGTTTGACCCAAATAAAGTAGGCTACAAAAGTCTTTCAAGAGCATTTTTTTCTTCGTAGATCTTGTACGGTATTAAAATCAGTTAAAATATCGCGTTTTTCTCTCTCGCCTTTGAACTTTTCTAATTATTATTTCATATCGTTGCAACATCAACACAAAAATGAACAAAAAAAAAACTATTGATACATTAGGCAAATGTTAAAGTACTAATCAGACTTGTATTTGTAACATAGGTTACGTTGGCCTACCTAAATGTTTAATTTATTATCATCTTGTACAGCCTCACTGATATTTATTTTTATTTATTTGTCTCAATTGGCCAATTATGTTTATCATTGATGAGTTGAAGGGTGGCTGCTTGACTTGAAGACTTTGAATGGTCACTTCGCAGCCTACCTTGCTTTACGTGATGAGCCAACGCATCAAGAGTGTTCCCCTCAAGACTATCAACACTTTTGATAACCCACCAAGGTCGATCAACATATAGCAGCTGTCTTTTCGTCTTGTTTTGTTTATTTTTTCTCATACAAATTGTTTAAAAAAAAATTCACTACCGGTAGCCTAGTTTATTTTTTTTCTCTTTTTTCTAAATTTATACAAACATTTATTAAGGTGTTGCGACGTGCCATATTTTAAACTGATTGTCCTGCTTTGGTATCATGCACGCTATAACGTCTGCGTTTTGTCGCTTTTACCTTTTTCTGGGCCTCTGTTATGTTTGTCATATATTGTTTTTTTTCCGTTGTGATGTTCAGAAATAAAAACAAACTGAACTGAACCTGATGCTATTATCATTTTCTTTTTTTAATTGTGACCTTTTCAACAGTTAAATTTATTGCACATTGTGTTTTGATTTATCGCACATCTTTTTTTTGCGCAGTAGCCTACCGGTAGCGCATCTTTCTGACTTTACTAGTTGAGTTTGTGCTTTTCAGCTCGGAGTCTCGTTATAGTATAGTGCATTGTTAGATTTATCCTACTATTCTAACTTTATGTAGGCTAGGCTATATTGCAAATTTGTAGGCTAATTCCTGATTAGTGACGAAGACACAAGTAGGCTACCGTATAGGCTACGAGCCGAAAACGTAAGAGTTTGTTTTATTTTAATTATGTTATATTTTTCTGTGTGTAATACATTATGTTAAACTCGTTGAAGTTACTTTGTTTTGTCTTTTAAAAACCAATTTGACTTAAATGGGCTTGGCGATTTTCCAGCGTAGGCTATGTTACTTTCAGCACAATACTTTGCATAAAAATTTTGGCAATTTCTCAACATAAATGTCATTGTTGCTCCCGCGAGCTTTCTCTGACGTCACCCACTCTTCTTTAGCTTGAGAATTCAGGAATCTATGTAATCTGTACAACACCGTAGGCGTACAGACTACAGAGCACTCTCACGTCTTGCAATGGAATTAATTTTCTGGGGTTTTCTGTTCAATGTTCTAGTTTTTAAATTCCATTTTGCTTGCCGTGTTACACCTTCATCCCCATAGGCCTGGATTTAAAATAAATGTAACACTGAAGACCATCGTGCCCTGATCACATCTCGCCACAACAGTGCCAAAGCCTATGAGAGGGGGGTACGGAGGGTACGCATACCCTTGAGAGCCCAGGCCCGTGTTTGTTGGGGGGCCCGAAATTGTGGTTTTATAGTTTACGCGCAAAAATGTTTGGTTAAAATAATCCTAAACGACTGATTTCAAGCATAAAAGTTGTTATTCTTTAGTCCTGGGGGGCCCGTAATCTAGCAAAAGGGCCCAGAAAGGTAATCGAGTGCTTTGCGAGCAAATTAGGGCCCAAAGTGATAATTTAATGCTTTTGTTCCCGACAATGGTTCACCAAAAAAAACGTTATGGTCTACTTAACCTAGCTGGCATCTTACGTCATGGAAATTGCTAGAAAATATCCAAATATCGCACCATCATTCGTAAGACCTGATGAAACATTGCACCATCACCTTTGATCACCTGTTTGAATTGCTTGACAATGCTTTTCATTATTGCGTCACATTAACTGCTTACGTGCGTTTGAGATATTGCAAATTATTCTAGTCATTCGTAAAATAGTTGCTTGAAACTTGGCCGCATATTTAACTATGTTTGCTTAGTGCTTGCTAGCTGAACAAAATTCCGTCTTTTATCTAAGCAGTTTGGATTGTAGTGACAAGTTTTTAGTAGTGTATCGCGTTGCACCCCATTTTCGATAGCCGCGGGCTAATTTTACAGAAATACACATTTTGAATAGACGTTTCAAAAGAGTGTTTCTTTCGGTCATTACATACAGACGAACGGATCGGAGAATCTTATGTTACAATTTTCCCACGAAGAGATTATGGTTTACCGCTGTGACCAGCTTTACGTGCAAAAATGTTCTGTTAAAAGCACCCTAAGTTACATCATAAAAGCTAGTTCTTCTCCTGTTCGGGGGGGAAGGGGGGGGCATAGTGTAGCAAAAGCAGGTTTGAGAAAAACCCAGGCGAAAAGCCCGGATGAATCTGTTTTTTTTTAATGATTTTTAAAAACTATTTGAAAAAGGTAGGTTCACGCTTATTTCACTTCAAAATGAATTTCGGAGTTAGAGCAGGAGCCGTAGAATACTCTCGGAGCAGGACCGGAGCCGGAGTAAAAAAAATGACTTTTTTCGTTCACCTCTGTTAGTGCTGGGCATGTGGTGAATGCAAAAGTTAATGAAGAAAACTTAGGATTGGTCAGACGATTAATTTGATTATGTTTTAACAAGATGTTATGTTTACGTAGCCTACATGGCGGGAAAATCAACTCTTCTCGCTCAAATAGGCTATTAGCGTAGGCTACTATTGAAGTTCTTCAGGGCAGTGTACTTGGCCCCTTTCTGTTTTCAGTTTACATAAACGATCTTCCCGATGCAATTAATTTAAAAACTGTACTTCATGTTGATGACACAGTTCTTTATTTGGCTCAAAAAAGTACCAGCAACCTCCAGCCTATGATAAATAAAGAATAATGCAAACTCTACACTTGGCTTGATAACAATCAGTTGACACTCAACTTGAGTAAAACTAACTACATAGGCTACTCTTGTATGTAGTCATACTCTTGTTAGTAAAACCAGAAGAACCCTTGAAGAACTCCAGAGAAGATTCTTCAGAGATCCCTGAATAAAACTAACTAGGCCTACTAGAATTATCTACATAGCCAACTCTTTAACAATAAAAAGACTAAACTCTCCGATATGCACATTAAATTAAATTGTAGCCTACAATAATTAAGGAAGTTGACCACACGCGCTACTGAGGAATCACAATAGATAACAAACTCAACTGGAATAAACACATTGATAGCCTCTTGAAAAAAACACCCTCGTCTTCAAGCGTAGGCTATTGAGAAAACTTAGAAAATTTACTTCTAGAAAAGTTCTCATCACTATTTATTATAGCATTGTACACTCTCAGTCTCATCTACAATATGGAATTATCAACTGAGGATGCGCACCCACAAAATACTTGAATAGAATCCAAGTTAGACAATATAAGATATTATTATTGTAACTGTCTCCGCCGCCAGTGTAGCCAAATCGTTTGGCATCCGCTGGCTTCGATCAGTCTTTCAACAAGGTTGATAGGATCTCCATTCTGTTTTGTCCTTTGCGATGTTTTGCAATCGATGGAGATGTGGTGTGCTGAGCAGGGATCCCAGGCCAGCTTTTCTGATGTCAGATCTCAGCAGTTGTAATAAATTGGTACGGTGACGTCCGGTTCGGCCTTGGTACTTTTGGGGTGGGAAAAGACGATAACCTTCTCGCGATTCACCCTGTCAGTACTGATTTTTCAGGAAGCTAATCATCGTCTAGGCTTGCGGGCTGACAGCCGCATAAACACCGAGTGGGTGGTAAAAGGATAAACCCTCGGCCCACCTTCGGAAAGATGTCTAACTTTCAATATAAGATAGGCCTAATTAAAATCGTTACAGGAGCATTTGAAACGAAAACAAAATTAATGCCACTCTATCAAGAAAATGAAATAGGCTACTAACTGTAAATTCCACTTATAAACTAGAAATAAGCAAATTTATGTTCAAATATTGTAATAACAAACTACCGGAAAAGTTCAAAACTTTCTTTACACGTGTATCAGCAAAGCTATTCATTCGTATAGCACCCGACGCTCAAGCTCCAATTCGCTTTATACTAAACAGGCAAATACCCAATTATTTCAAAAAAGTTTAAAATGCATGGGAAACAAGGTATGGGACAGTTTAGGCCTACCCCAAAATATGAAAAAAAAACATGAAAAAAGGCTACAAATTTTTCAGTAAAATGTACAAAAAAACACTTCTTCAATAACCAAGAGCTATAGCAACGACATCCACTACCTGACTTTATGTCCATTGTTATTATTTTTTGTATTTCGTGCATCTGTTTTTTTCTTGCATTTGTTTTTCTCTGTTCTTCCTTCCTTTTCCTTCCTTCTCCTTTTTTGTGTCAATTTGCTATTAAAAAAGCAATAGGCTACTTTCTTTCGTAGCCTATGACTGTTTGAATGAGAGAGTGCAGAGTCGACGACCTCCTACGCGTTCAAGGCTACGTTCTTTCGCACTCTCTCATTGGATGCGCGTTGTACCGTAAGTTTTTGTTTTATGTATGTTTCGCATCCAAACAAAAATAAAATGACCATCCATCTCTAAATTTGAATCTTTCAGCGATATATATCATTGGATCGCGGAAGGCAGTTTACCATTGTCCTATGGCATGAGATGGCCACATTTATGGCAGCAAGATTGCGCAGTGCGCACACCACTGCAAGTTCAGTCCTGTATTATTTTACGAAAATATCAGGAGAGCAGGCACCCTTGCTAAATCAATTGAAGCTGGTTAGCAATGGTACAGTCTGGCAGCTTGGGACTAATTAATGCCACTCCACAAGTCAATAACTTGTTTTATTGGGAATTTTTGGACTTACTTTTAATACACCATTCTCACAGGTCTGTGCAATGAAGCGTGACGTGGAAAACAATCACGCTGGCTGCTTCATTAGCAAGCACTAAATTGCTTGTGATCAAGTTACTTAATAACTTACCTTGTTATTAATTGGTAGCCTAGTTAATAGAATCTTCGTATAAACGTGGAATCAACGATGAAAAACAAGGAACTGACTGTTGTGAAGTAGGCTACTGGTCGGAATGCGGTTAGGCATCTTACAAAAATTGATTGCTAGATTGAATTCCGAGACAAGGGACTGCGCCAGCAGCAGGCGGTATTTGTTCAAATCAAGAATATTTCAGAGTCCAATGTGACGCCAGTGGAGCGAAGCGCGTGAGGTCAGAGAGAAATCTCTCGGGCGCTACATTATGTAAAGGCAAGCACGCAGCAGTAGCCTACCGGTCTTTGGAGTGTGCAAACTGTGCGATCGCACAGTGGCCGCAATTAACTCAGAAAATGAAGTAATTGTTGTCATTTCCAATGGAAAAAATTCAATTCGGTTCACAGGCAAGTAGGCTACCGGTATCCTTGAAGTCAGTTGCGGCTTTAGGGTGAGGCAAGTGCTGAGATTGTCGCGTCAGTCCACCTTTACAAGCTTACATGCTTTTAGGCCACCCAGTGCAGTTTTGCCGACGTTAGTATGGCCATGCACTAAATCCTTTCTTTTTTTTTAATAAATAACCTCATTGTAACACTCAGTCAAAAAAGTAGGAGAGACCGGGAAAACTTGTGCAACGAGGCAAGTTGTGCAAGTCCCCGTTTGAAAGGAAATAAAGAGCGTAATGAATCTTTAACGCCATTATTATATTTTACCTATAATGCCTTTGAAGCACGTGAATTGCAGTTAGGCTATCAGTTTTTTGGGCAGGTTAGGCTTCATCAACGATATAAGGTGTTTAGGTCTTAGGATCTAAATTCGGATGCAAACGAAATTTTGATTTTTTGGATGCACAATAGAACTAGTCAAACTTTAGCAGCAAGGGTCAGTAGACATGTGATGTAGTTGTATTTTCGCAGGTAAAATTTTTTTGTACATTTGTTAGTTTTCTTGAAATTTTTTGTTCTTTAAAAAAATTGTGAATGGGGCAAGTTGTGCAATTGATAACGGGGCAAGTTGTGCAACTGTAATATATGGTCGTAATATGTTGCTCAACTTGCCCTTGGCACTAATGTTTCTCAACTTACCCCATGGTGCTACACAGCTTGCCCACCATGGTGTTGCACAACTTGCCCCGGAAAATAATCCGGGGCAAGTTGCGCAATCGTTATTTAAACTTGAATACAGTGCAAAATAATAAATAAAACCAACCAGTTTTTGTCTTAAAACTTGGCTTATTAACATGTTTTTGAAATGAAATGCAATACTTGAGTCTTCGAAAAAGTTAGTAAAAAAAAATTAGATTTAAAAAAAAAACCTGCTCAACTTGCCCCGGTCTCCCCTACTTTTATAGAAAATGTACCACGACTAAAATGAGTAATGGTGCAATCAAAACAACAATGAAAACGTTCAAAAACTGTGCTTCACTGTTATGAACTTAGCCCGTGAAGTGCCTTGTTTTCCACGTCACGCTACGTTGGTTGGCTGGGGAAAAGGTCTAACAGTGCTTCCCAACCGGTAGGTCACGACACATTGGTGGATCGCGGAACCATTTCAGATGAGCGCGATGAGCATTTTGTTGACTTTCCATTTTCACGAATTGTCTCTTAAAATGTTGCGCGGCCCCTGTCGATTAAAACGACGAACAGTGCGAATTTGTGATATTTATTGAAAAGCTTAAATCTAACGAAAACCAAAACCAATTTATCGTTCTTAGCTCAGGTTGTTTTTATTTATTTCTGACCATTACCACGAAGCCTATGGGCAGTAGGGTGGGTCAATTTTCATATAAAATTGTCGAATTGTCGCATAAATCGGTATTTAGGTGAGGCTTGCCATACTAAATAAAGTGTTAAAATTTCAATGTGATGGTGTGCTCCTAACCACTTACCCCAGGTGGTATGGAAAAATACAATTTTCTACTTCACGGTAAATTATATTCAATAGGTAGGCTACAGTGAAAACGAAACACAATTGAAATGTAATGAGTTAAAGCCAAACCTGGATGTTAAACTAAACAACACAGTCTTTCTTTGATTCAAATATAGGCCGCTGCTTCCTTGCATCTAAGATATCCTCATGCACAACAATCCTCATGCACAACCCAACTTCTTGAATTTCTGGAAGACATCACATCTATTGTTGATAAAGGTCAATGCGTTGATGTTGTCTATTTGGACTTTTCCAAAGCCTTCAATTCAGTTCCACACGAAAGACTAATGAGGAAACTGTCGGCTTTGGGTATAAAAGGCAATGTTTATTCGTGGATACGTTCCTTCCTTTCTGGTAGGAGTGAAGTCGTTGTGGTGGATGGAGAGAAAAGTGATCCGAAACCCATGATATCCGGTGTGCCTCAGGAAAGTTGCCTTGGGCCTCTGCTGTTTATTGCCTATGTCAATGACGCTGATGACTACATTTGTCACAGCACCTTGTTGAAATACGCGGATCACATGAAAATCTACACAGAATTGAGCAGGGATGATCCCGATCTTGCCTCATCCCTGCTACAAACGGACTTGAAATTGTTAATGGACTGGTCTGAATCCTGGAAACTACAGTTTAATGTTGACAAGTGCTCCACTCTGCACTTTGGTCATGGCAGCTTAGAGCATCAGTATGTTCTAGGTGACATGCCAATTGCCTCTAAAAAGAGTGAAAAAGACTTAGGCGTCATGATAACGACTGATCTTAAAACATCTACCCATGTCTCGTATGCAGTTAAAAAAGCGGAGATGGCCCTGGGTGTTTTAAAACGAACACTGGTCAGCAGGGACAAGCATGTCTTTTTAAGATTACAGTATATACAGTTGATCAGGCCCCACTTGGAATTTGCAGTGGCGGCTTGGAATCCCCATTCTGTTCGGGACATTGATTTGCTAGAGAGGGTGCAACAACGAGCAACAAAATGCATTCATGGACTGAAAAACTTAACCTATGAAGAAAGACTGTTTAAATTAGACCTTCTCTCGTTGGAAAAACGGAGATTAATTTTTGATTTGACAGAAGTTTTTAAATTAGTACACAATGTTTCGGTATCACCATCTTCCAAATATTTCCTTTTTAACTCTAATTCAACCAGAGGCCATAATTTTAAATTGCATAAATAGTTTGCTCAACTGAACTGCCGTAAATTTTCCTTTGCCAATAGAGTAGTCGATACTTGGAATAATTTACCATATGCTGTAGTCAATAGTATGTCTATTGCGATATTTAAGCGACGTGTCGAAAACTATTTATGATTGTGTCTTATCTTTTTTGTTCCTTGTGATTTTTGTTTTCTCTTCAAAAATTTCTTATTTTTATTTATTTATGTTTCTTATCAATTGTTATTTGCGAGTATGTTAATGTTTTTCTCTGTAGTACCATGTGTACTGGACCAGAATACATTAGTATTATTATTATTAAGATAGAATAAATCATAGAGTTCCTTTCCGACAGTTTTGAGGCTGACCTCAGCGACTACACGAATCATTCTATCAACGGCTTGAGTCTGTGGTGTGTATGACGACTTTACTGGGACTGACTTTATTGCATCCCAAAGTTCCTTTCTTAGATAATAATAATGGAGGTTCAGAAACGCCAATCTGTGTCCACTCGAGCGTATCAGTATAATCCATTGCATTAAGATTAACTTGATCAGCAGGGCGATGGAATCTTCATATTATTGTAGATGAAAGCTTTCGTGCTTTCAGAATTCGTCTAACAGCTACTTCAGGAATGGCAGGTTTATTGTCATGAAATATGGCATATAGCAAGTTTTCTGGGTGAGCTGCATAAGAATTTTGCTTTATCGATTTGTCGATGACAGACTGCATTTCTACTGGCTCAAGTCTACGACTGAGTTGTATCATAAGGAAAAGTACTGACAATAGTCGGCAGCCGTGGCCGAGTGGTTAGCGCGTTGGGCTCGCAGTCGAGAGCCTGCATGTTCGACTCCAGCCACCCACACTTGCTGTTGTTTCTCTGGGCAAGAGACTTTACGATAATTGCCTCTATCTAGAGATCGATTTCGAGTAATGGGTAGTACCAAATTTAAGTCATAAGTAAAGTAGACAACCGGAAACAGACATTGCCGTCGGCTGCAGCGTGAGTCAGGTGTATGTCGGAAGGCGTACACCGATGCATAGCGCTCAAGTCCGCTTTCGCGCAATGCAGGATAAAGATAAACAAACAAACAAACATACTGCTGGAGCATCGCTGATATCTGTGGCCATCTTAGTGCAAACCATACAGGCCCATATCGGCCTACAGTTGCAATGAATCGTGTCAATGTCTTAACAGCTTCTGGTGGATGGGTTTGACTAACATAATAGCAGCACATTGGATTTGCTCCTGTAAATAATTATACTGTAGCCTATTTCCCAGGAACAGTTAAGGAGCAACGATAATAATAAATCTAGGCGTAGCCAGGGAGAGGGGGGGTTTTGGGGGTTACAACTTCCCCTTTGGCACGCGTGTGACGTCACGATATTGAGAATGATGCTTTCAGTCTAAAAAAAATTGCCTAATTTTAAACAAAATTGCATTAAAAGAGCGAGTTTTGCCAATATCAAAACGTTCAAACAACTCAGCCAGGAACTTAGCTTTATTTCCGAAAAATGCCGAAGAAAACATGATCTTATCCTTTTGCTATACTACCGGACAGCACCATTCTACAGGAATATTCGTACCCACATTTTTGTTGAAAATGCTCTCAGAATGCACCAAATTGTTTGTTTGTTTTGATTTATTATCTTTATCCTGCATTGCGGGAAAGCGGACTTGAGCGCTATGCATCGGTGTACGCCTTCCGACGTACACCTGATCCACGCTGCAGCCGACTGCAATGTCTGTTTCCGGTTGCCTACTCTATTTATGAGTTAAATTTGGTACTACCCATTACTCGAAATCGATCACTGGGTAAAGGCAATTATCGTAAAGTCTCTTGCCCAGAGAAACAACAGCAAGTGCGGGTGGCTGGAGTCGAACACGCGGGCTCTCGACTGCGAGCCCAACACGCTAACCACTCGGCCACTGCTGCCGTGGCCGAGTCGCTGCCGTGGCCGAGCCGAAATTCAAAGTAATTTCTCAAAATTTTCTGGGGGAGGCCCCCCAGACCCACCGCCGCTGGATGGTCAAAAAACCCCTTTTTCATAATTCCCGGCTACGCTACTGCCTTAGACTTAGAGTAATCTATGTTCTGACCCTCGCTGATCGCAAGTTCCGCAACACATTTTCCCGCAGTTTCCGCTAACCCTAACCCTCGAGTTGTTCGCGGAAACTCCGAATATCCGATCAGCGACTTCGGCTTTTTTTAAATTTTTTCTCTCGATCTTTTCGGGGTACGAACTGAGAGTACGAACTGTTCAGGGTACGAACTAGGTTGCACCCAAAGAATCATGGCAAAATGCAACGGGTGCAACCTAGTTCGTACCCTGAACACTTCGGACCCTCAGTTCGTACCCTGAAAAGATCGAGAGAAAAAATTAAAAAAGCCGAAGTCGCTGATCGCAGTTTAATAGCACAAAGCCGAAGTCGCTGATCGGAGTTTCCACAAACAAACTCGAAGGTTAGGGTTGACGGAAAACGCGGTTAGCGGAAACTGCGGAAAAAATATTTGCAGAAACTGCGATCAGCGAGAGTTAGAGAGCATAGATTACTCGATGGTTAGAATTAGGGTTAGGGTAAGCCGAAACTGCAGTTAGCAAAAACTGCGAAAAAATGTTTGCCGAAACTGCGATCAGCGAGGGTTAGGAATAGAGCATAGATTGCTCTATAGTTAGGGTTAGGGTAAAGGTTAGCGGAAACTGCGGAAAAATGTTTGGCGGAAACTTCAATCAGCGAGGGTTACAGTTAGAGCATAGATTACTTTATGGTTAGAGTTAGGGTAAAGGTTAGCGCAAACTGCGGTTAGCGGAAACTACGGATAAATGTTTGCGGAAACTGCGATCAGCGTGAGTTAGGGTTAGAGCATAGATTAGTCTATGGTTAGAGTTAGGGTTAGCGGAAACTTCACTAATGTTTGGCGGAAAAATGTTTGGCGGAAACTTTGTTCAGCGAGGGTTACAGTTAGAGCATAGATTACTTTATGGTTAGAGTTAGGGTAAAGGTTAGCGCAAACTGCGGTTAGCGGAAACTACGGATAAATGTTTGCGGAAACTGCGATCAGCGTGGGTTAGGGTAGAGCATAGATTAGTCTATGGTTAGGGTTAGCGGAAACTGCGATCAGCGACTTCTGCTTTTTTTAATTTTTTCTCTCGATCTTTTCAGGGTACGAACTGAGGGTCCGAACTGTTCAGAGTACGAACTAGGTTGCATCCGGTGTCAAAGATAGGATGCAAATCAATATCACAGTTGGACGGAATCTATGACAAACCAGACGGGTTTTATTTTTACTTTTTGAGCTGGGTACAAATTGCAACGGTTTGCCGATGTTAGAACGATTCAATTAGCGAAATCAGGAATTGTTTATTTACCACGTTTCTGCAGAAACAGATGCAAAACAAAACGTAGTGCAAAAATATATAGTTACAGACTTTTCACAGTCTATACTCACGAGTTACGTCATTTTACATTGATTCAACCATGATGATAATAAATCAAAGCTAAAACAACAATGTGCTATTCTAACAGCACTTATCTTTTGAAACATAACAACAAACGATGTCCACTTGTGCAATCATTGGAGGCAGTCAATTTTATGATAAATCAAATTCGTCTAACGTTGATTAATAAATCTAGCCAGGTGACCACGTCTAAGCACAGTGGTCGCACTTTTGCTAGCTGGATAATTACTCATTTAATTATCACAAATTAGATATTATTGCACGGTAGTTTCTCTTTACAATAATGTTATTTCGTGCTTCCCAATGACTTTGGCGCCGTTTTGTCTGCGCCGTTTTGTTCACTCCTTAATGTCCTGCTTCGGTGATTATAGGCCTGCCAGCACTTCACTTATGCCTTGAACCAATGAACAGTTCAACAGGATACTCGTCAACGGGTGCAACCTAGTTCGTACCCTGAACAGTTCGTACCCTCAGTTCGTACCCTGAAAAGATCGAGAGAAAAAATTAAAAAAGCCGAAGTCGCTGATCGCAGTTTCATAGCACAAAGCCGAACTCGCTGATCGGAGCTTCCGCAAACAAACTCGAGGGTTAGGGTTAGCGGAAACTGCGGAAAAATGAAACAGCGGAAAAATATTTGCGGAAACTGCGATCAGCGAGGGTTAAAGCATAGATTACTCCATGGTTAGGGTAAAGGTTACCGGGAACTGCAGTTAACGGAAACTGCAAAACTACGAAAAAATGTTTGCGGAAACTGCGATCAGCAAGGGTTAGTGTTAGAGCATAGATTACTCTATGGTTAAGGTAAAGGTTAGCGGAAACTGCAGTTAGCGGAAATTGTGATCAGCGAGGATTAGGGTTAGAGCATAGATTACTCTATGGTTAGAGACTTAAAGTTAGGGTAAGGGTTAGCGGAAACTACGGAAAAATGTTTGCGGAAACTACGATCAGCGAAGGTTAGGGTTAGAGCATAGATTAGTCTATGGTTAGGGTTAACGGAAAAATGTTTGCGGAAACTGCGATGAGTGAGGGTTAGCGTTAGGATAGGGTTACTGTTAAGGTTAGCGGAAACTGCGATCAGCGACTTCGGCTTTGTGCTATCTTTCCCTCGATCTTTTCAAGGGAAAATTTTAAAATGTTTGCGGAAACTGCGATCAGCGACTTCCGCTTTTTTTAATGTTTTCTCTCGATCTTTTCAGGGTACGAACTGAGGGTACGAACTGTTCAGGGTACGAACTAGGTTGCATCCCTCGTCAACTATGGTTCAATAGGTTATTCTTCTAGTAAAAGCTGTAAAATTGGTAAAAAAGTGGCTTGCGGCTCGCGAGCCTTGGGTTGGCCAGGCCGCGAAATTTTTTTTCCCGCGAGATTTCTGTCTCATTGATTCTAGTCACTCTAAAAGTAAGATTTTCCGAAAGTGTTTTGAGAGATTGGTTGATTCAGATTGCGAAATAACTATTTGCCAATGAAATTCTGCAATGATAATAAAATATAACCTTTCCCTAACCCTACTTTTTTGAAAAGCTCTTGTGCACCGCAAAAATTATTTTAAAGAAAAAAAAAGTTTGACTTCGACGGGCGTCGAACCCTCGTTCTGACGATCACTAGGCAAGGATGAAACCACTGAACCAACCGTGCCAACGAGAAAACGCTGAATTCACACAGTTTTAATACAAACTTTTACCAAAATATGCAAATGAGACAAAAATCTCGTGGGAAAAAATATTTCCCGGCCAGGCCTGTTCTAGACACTTGTTCAACTGGTGTGATACGGAATGGCCCGTTTCGGTGAGTCCGATCCCTTAACGGGGGATTTTTTCATTTTTTTTTTTAATTATTGGGTATCGTAGCCTAATTATCATTGCTGTTTTAGGTTAGGGGGTAGGGTTAGAGGTTAGGAACTCACCGAATCGGACTCACCCATGGACTCACCGAATCGGACTCACCCATGGACTCACCGAATAGTAGCAGACCCGGTGTGATAAGTACCAATATGCTAATTCGACCTGAAAAGCTGCAGTTGGATATTTAACTGTTTGGGCTTTAGATATTGATGTGTGTGTTGTCGTTGAACTGCGTACTATCTATCTAACATTAACTTACTGTTCATGTAGGTACTACAGATCTCACTCATCTATCAATTTTAGTTTATTCGCTATGAATATGGACAGTGATGACAATAAAGATGCTATATCAAACATTTGTCATGGGTCTGAAAACTCTGCTCTCAATGAAGAACAAAAAACATCTACCCACAAGGATGGCAAGACAATCGGACAGCAATATTCTGACAAGGCAGTGATGGAAGAAGTTTCTCAGATCCTGAGCAGCATGCCTGAAGCAGCAACCAACTTCGGCAATGCAGCTACACAGTGGACATCAATCAGCCAACCAGAGTGCATGGATTCAAGTAACCATGACAATTCATCAGTAGATTCATCCTCATCGAATAATGAGGTGAACTAAACGAGTGAAGTCTAAATAAACTTTTGTTGGTAGTCTTATCGCTCCAGTGCAGATATAAACTGATGACATCATTAACCTTTGATTGCTTTGCCAAGGATGATGAGTCGGAAGTGGAGAGTTCGGAGTTAGATGAGGAGACATCATCGATGAGGCGCGTTCAATGTGTCGACGAAATGAACCGTATAGAGAAGTACTTCAGTGACGTTCGAGATCAGTAAGTTTTTATCCAAGATATGATTTTGAACTTAAGGACTATAGCAGTGGAGTTGACTTTTTCCTAAAGTTTATTTGATGCTGCTTCATTGAAACATAAGCACGCATAGTTTACTCACTTATCCCCAAGAAACTTCACTGTGTTTCTCCCTTGGTGGATCCTTCAAAAAGTTCTCATTCGAATATGGAAGTGGACCACTTCCATGTGTATAATATTACTATGGTAAATACTTCCATGGTACAGTATAATATTGCTATGTAGGACACCTTGGTAAAATTAGTCTTTAGGAAAGCTGCTGTTAGGCCTAGTAAATTCTGAGCTGCATATGCATCGAGAATAAATATACGGTACACAGTATGATATGCTCTGCTTCTTGGTTGATGAATGTTACTTTTTGACAATAACAAGTTTATGTCAGCAGCTTTATGTACAGAGTGATAAGAAAAAGAGTAAACGAGTTTTCAAGTTTTTAAAAGGTTAAGAAACACTGTTTTAATCAGGGCTGTGAAGTTGGTGGAATTTTGGTATGTCCGGAGTTGTTAAAGAGAAAGCCGACTCCGGCTTGATACAAAACGAGAAATAATAAAGTTTTATTTGCATTTTATTTATCAATATATTCTTGTTTTTCGTATTGCACTCTAAAACTTTACCAGAAAATAGAAGCGTGTGGTCTTGTTCTTGTCAGTTTTTATGAAAGTTACCAGTTCAATTTTGATTACAAGTTGAGTGAAATTAAATGAAAAAAACAAAATTAACTCGCAACACTAAAGCCAGCCAGTTATAAATCGAGGAGTCAGATTTTTATATCTTTTCCCCGACTCCACAGCCCTGATTTTAATGAGTTTTATAGACGCTGTAAAATGCAGTAGATGATCAGTCCTTTTTCAGCTCTTTAGCCAAGTCTGACTTTAGCTATGAGTGAATGATTTTTTCACATTTTTCTGTATGTCATGCGATTGAGAGATACTTTCTGGAATACATTGATGCTGCTACTGAGCTATTGTTTATTTATTGTTTAATCATTTAAATCACTCAGAATAAATCTAAACTTAAGGATTACTAAACCACAAATTTAGTTGTGAAGTAAAACAAAGTGAATTGTGGTGGCTTTTAGTTTTGCGTCACTATACTTTGTTGCAATACCAAGCGAGGCAGAGAAGACCACATTGCATTGTCACTGGAGATGACTTCTCATCGGCTCTACAGTATTTGTTAACATCCTAGTCCTCAAGCGTCCAGTCAGTCATGCATATCTGACTCAGGTTATACAAAGTGCGACACTCTCTTGTCACAAAAAGGCTCTCTCAAGTTTCCATGGAAACCGACCCGGAGTACCTCCGCCAGTTGGATATATTACGTCAGCAACAAGAAGTGAGACTGCAGGTAACAACTTTATAATATATAACTGTTTCGTTGGTGCGGAATTTCCATTCAAGTCTTTGAGATATTTTAACTTAGTGCTGGCAGAAAACCTTGCTTTGGGATGGTTTTATCTCTGTAACTAAAATAAATGTATGGGAATCAATAACCCTGATTGCATCACGCAGTATGCACTTTAGAGCAACATTTTAACGTGAACATGGCTTCCATTGAAAGGTATTGGTATCATTAATATGTGAATACTGTGTATCCGCTTTCCGCTCTGCTACATGAGATCCATGACTAATTGACTATACTGTAATACATTCTTCTTCTTGCTTATGAGGCAGCAATTCAGGCAACATTTGCGGTGTCTCAGGAAACATTATAGACTTTCCCCAATCACTTTCTTTAGGTGGCGTCGACACTGCGTGACCTGCGCATCGAGTCACTAGATGGAGCATTGAAAGCTGAGAAACAAGCCAACTCACAACACCTTGCCGTAAGTGTTGACATTTTGTTTGTGGATACTGTGCTATGCTGGTTGCTGTCACCAAAGTGACCTTGGCCAAGTTGTTACAATTTTGCTTCTTTGTAGGTTTATTTCGTTTGCTCGAACAAGCTTGTATACTTAATGATGTCATCAACATCAACCGGTTGTGCCACTGCTGGCAGATGGCCTCCACATACGTTTTTCCCCACCATTCTGTCTTTCGCTTTTCTCCTTTTAGAGATAACAATCTTTTCTTCAATGTCATCCCGCCATCTTCTTTTCAGTTTCCCTCTAGTTCTTTTTCCATCTCTTGGTGTCCATTCTGTGGTTATTTTGGCCCATATGTTGTCTGTCATTCTTGTCACACGTCCTGCCCATTGCCACTTTAAATTTTTGTCATTTCAATAGCATCTTTGCTACGTGTTTTGTTAATTTGATGACTTCAGTGTCTTGCCGGACGTCGCGGTTTGTTGTTGGGCGAAGCTTCTCTCAAAGTTTGATGAAGACCATGAAGAATGTACATCGGTCATTCTGTCACCAAACAACGTCAATCTTATTAACTTTAAAGTGTATTTTATGTATAAGCTTAAAACCTTTTGTTCAAACTTTATGCCTTACCTAAGAACAACATGGCAGCATTAAGTCCACAAACATGGTGTGGTTTTACGTTTTTGAGTGCAATTTTGTTGCGCCGTATTGGTTAATACTAAATTTCAATGTAACCCTTTATAATAATCGATAAAACTAAAGTAACAAAAGTACGAATTACTTTCCTATACAATTTATGAAGCGGGAAACGCGAACGTTTCTAAAACAGCAACTTTTTATTATGGTGAAAAAATCTCCAAGTCAGTGACTCCCAAATAATGCAAAAGCTCGATGGATTGTGAAACTGTCATAACTTCCCACCACGTACTTGAAATGCTTACTATTAATGAAATGTTTACACTTTGAAAACTAGACATGTTGGCAACTTCCCAGGCAGTAAATCAGTCGTTTTCACTCTGCAAACGTTAAATCAATGTAAAAAAAATACTAATTTGCTGTTTGGGTTTACTGCTTTTGCCTGTAAAAATGCGTAATGTTATGAAACATTTTGTTGCATTTTGAAAAACTTTTTATTGTCTAGAATGAGAAAGTGATATTGACTGGAGAGATCCAAGCGGACCTCGATGAGAAGGTGCGGAGGTTGGAGGAGGATCGAGATAACGTTGATTCCGAACTCTGGAATGATGCAACACTTAATGGCAGCACATATGAAAGCTCGAGCATCAGTGATCGATCAAACGCGAAAGGGAAAAAGAACAAAAAGAAGGAGGAAGCTTCTTCATTGTTCAGCTTCGGCAATATCCGAAGGAAGAAGAAGGCTGTGGTGGTCACTGATATCCTTTTCCTCGTGTCGAGTAATTGTACTGCAGCATGGATGTGCTAGAAAAGACACACTAGCTGCAAAATATTATACGTTAACGCGCTTTCGACTCGAACAACCTGCTAGATTTAATGCGGGTTTAAACAATTGTTGGTGGAATACATTAATTCATTATAAATACATTGTAAATAGCAACCTGTCGAAAACGTCAGCAAGTAACTAAACAAAGTATGAAATTTTGCTAACAAAATGCCAAATAAACAAATCGTAGTCCACACTTCTACTTCGCAAATTTTGATGCTTTGTTGGAGCCTTGTGGATATGTACATAATATGGCATATTAATAATTGTCTTTATCCCAGAAACATCGAGTAGATCTACTATGAATGTGTTTAGCCTTTGATCAACGTTTTCAGGCATGAATGCATTGCCTGTTTGTCGTAATTGTTTCATCGGGCTCTCAATAAGTTACCTTTATGTTCTTAACCCTCCGTCACGTCCATATATCGTGTATATGTTGAAGGATTCCGACATCACCGATGACTGGACTGCCATCAAACGAGCAGTTAGCGTCAGCCAACGAAGGTCCAACGTCAGAAGTAAGTGGCTTGTTTACTTACAGTAAACCTAATTCCAACATTTTGCGATAAAGTAGCGACCATAGAGAAGGAATCCTGTTTTAGGAGACAGGTGCAAAGCTTTCTAGTTATGTAAATCGTTTTCGTCACATCTTATTTTCATTTGCAAAGAGTAGAATCATAGACAACGTGTCTACATTCTTGCCATTGGGCATTTGTTTTTGACTTGTCTTCAGTCAAATGCGATTGGGACTGTGTTGTCAGACTATCAAAGTATTGCTTGTTCTGTTTCCGGCTACCCGGTTCTTTCACTCCAATGCGGGCAACCTACAGTAGGTCATGCTGAGATTTTTTTTATCAAACTTATGATGCTCAAAATACTTTGACTGCTGCCTGGGGGCGTGTGAATGGATGATGCGGCATTGTTGTTACAGGCTTCAAGAAGCGACCTCACAGCTGCAAATACGAGGATGGGAAGATGATGTACAGCGGCAAATCATTCAGCAAAGGCCAGAACATCGTCATAAAGAATATGCTTCAAGCTGATGCTAGGATGACGTAAGTTGGAGCAGAACCTTCATTGCAACCCGGTGGAGATGTTAATACAAATGTTTGAATTAAGATATTTCTTGCAACACAAAATCGTCACCGTAGATTAGCTTTGCACTTCATGTCGTTCTATTGATCAATTGACAATTCTTTGTACGACTTTCTCACATTCCAGTGATCCTATAATCGTACTGATAGCTAAGATGTGCAGAAGTGACAGAATATATTGACGTGATGAAGGGGTTTCCTTAGTAGCCATGGTAGTTTCGGGAAAGATGCAAGTTCAACTACCTAGGTTGGACGATGGGGTGTAATATTAACAGAGGGCGCTTTAACCACGTGTTCATAGAGTCATTGGTCCACGCGATTACTGCCGGATACACTCAACGATGTTTCAGCTGCTACTCATGTTTGTTGAGGGATTTGGACTCCTTCCCAGCTGATAGTTAACAAGCCGGCAGTTGATTGCGTATTGAGTTGCAATCAACTGCCGGTTTGTTTGAAGGAGCGCAATTCACTCAGCCCAGCAGGGTAGCGAGGCTAATCCCCCGACACCGAGAGCAGAGGGCACAGCAGTTGCAAACAGCGTCGGGGAAGTACATAAACCCACTCCTCTGCTGCGTAGCAAGCATGAATGAAATTTAGTATCATTTAAAAAAAATATGTGACATGATCCGGTGGGTAATCAAACCCACATCTACCGGCGTAGAGGCGGGCACTCAAACCATTAAGCCGATTTACTGCTCATGTAACCTTGGCCTTGTTGCAGAGGAACGATTATCGGGATGAGCCCCACGGAGCTTCGCGTGCGTGACAGCAGTGGCGGGAAGATGAATCTTTATGTTCACCACCTCGTGAGAGGAAGGTATACGATGCAGCACAGGTGAACGCATCACTACGCGTCAAGATTAGGGAGAACTGAGTGCATACTGTGAGAGAGTTATGATTGCCAAGGAACACTGTAAGCGAACCACGGAGCTGGTCTGCAAATATTGGTCTGAGTGGCTTCCCGTCACAATCACCAGCGCGGGAATTACTGAAGGAACATTATCAAATCGGATGACCTCACTTTGTATTGTGATGACGTTGTGCCGTGAGGACCTCATGCGTATAATTTCTTATCTTTTCCAGTTGAAGACGATTTGAGTTTGGATGCACGTTGCGCCTATTTGTAAAACCTATTTAAGCTCGGCATCATAACACCGAATTGACCCATCACAAAGAAGGAAGCACTTCACAATTACTATTATAACTAGATAACTAGGTTATACTTTTCATTCATTTAATAAACTATTTCATCTTCTCAATCTTCAATTCTGCATAATAAGAAAAATCCTACGCGTGAAGACATGATTCCATAACTTCACATTTCGAAGAATGTATGCGAATGATTTTGCTTTTTTAATCTACCCAAATTATTTGAAGAAGCTCACTTGTTTGATTGGTTTGTTTGAAACCAATAACTTGCTAGTCTGATAGGTCGTTTCTTGCAGCAGACTAATCCACTAAAGATTTTATAAAGCACCTTTCAAGGAGCAGAAGCTTATCACAAATAACTCCAGCGAGTTTTGCAGTCAAGGACGGAGGCAAATCCATTTTTGTTTTGTAATCACAAATGTAACCACATGCTTTTGCAGGACTTCGTTCTTAACTCTGCTTTTTCTTGCTCCACAACTTTTCGTATCTTTTTTCAAACCTCATCTATTCAAGCATTCAAACTTCAAAGTAGTCATTTGTATTGTTATTGGTATTGCAGTCGTAAGGTCTTTGTCAAGTATGGGCAATTCTTCTTTGTAACTTCAATATTTCTTCAAGCATGAGCAATATTTGCTTTGTACAGAATATCACAAACATCCAGCTGCGCATAACGTATCTGATAATTAAGTTGGAAAATTTGTTATCACTGATTCCATCAAACACGATACTGATGATACATGTCTCCATGTTGGCTATTCCAAATTCAGCAAGTAGTTCTAAAATTGTTTCAACATTACAGTACATGATCCGATCATTCTTATCACATCCAGATTATTATGATTGTTGCAACAGTGAACATTGACGTTCGTGTATCGTCAACATCGAGCAGGTGCACTCGTCCAGAGCGACACTGAAACGTGTAGTGCATTGAAGTTTTGAATTTGCTTTTTTTCTGAATGCTCTTATGGTGCTGAATGCCAACTAACTAATTCCGTGATACTTCTTTCTGCAAAAAGAAATCGAAAACTTTTTGCACTAAGGCACTCTCAGATGAACTTGCTCTTGCATATTGCATCGATAAAAATTCTGTTCAAAGCCGGAACTTCAAAAACAATGCTCTGCAAACTGTCCCTTCCGACTGTTACAATCAACATAATATCTGCTGTTTTTTTTCTTTCTTGAAACAAGGTTGTTCTTCACTATCGAGGCAAAGATAGATCAACAAGACCCACCTTTGCAGTTTATCTTCCTAGGAATGACGACAAGTGGCAAGGTGTTTTCAAACTTCAGGAATGTTACTAATTTCCATTTTGTGGCAAACTTGATACTTGTTATGATCACAACACACGAGCTGTTGCCTCGACTTCTAGCTACTAAACCAGTTGGTCACCATTGAGCGTATGAATGGACAAGTTTGATATAAATCTCTATGTCGTCACATAGCTAAACACCACAGTATGCTGTCTCTATCACTGCGTTCACTGTGGGGCAACTGCGGATTTCAACATTTAGTTTTTTACTTTCAGATCTCTGAATAAAATTCTACGTTAAAATAAAAAATAATAATTACCTGATCTGGCAACACTGTAAACAAAATTAATTGATTTGAATTTTTTGCAGAAATTATTTCATAAAAAGTAATGTTTAACAAACAAACTTACCTTTGTTTATGTTTATCTGCCCTCAAATTAAAGAGCATAAAGAAGGGCGTCGGTGGGCAACACTAGGTGTCGTTGAAAAGACCTTCAAACAGAGGTGGCCCGCAACCTTTCGCTAACAACACAACTGCATCATTGCAACGTTGATACAACGTCGTCTATCATTGATTCTTCAATCATGGTCGTCACACATTCAATCCATATAATAAACAAATAATCAAAGCATAACATCAATTTAATATAAAAATAAACAAAATCGTTCAATCATCATCAGTAAAATCATCAACGATCCTTGTGTGTGAAGTAAACATCGAAGTTAACCCAGATCTACAACTTCTGTAAAACATTAAACAACTTTCACTTTATTGTCCAAGCGATCCAGTGCTTCTTGTAGCTTGGATCTTTTCTGTGAAGACAATGAACAACTGAAATGTTTGTTCGATTTTTTGTCACGAAACTCATGCTGACATTTATACTTTTGATCATGGACGGAGCGCACACAGTCAGACCACTTAAGCTGATGTTCTTTAAAGAACGAATCCACTCTCTTAAATATTTGCTCTCCTTTGGTATTTTTGACAAGCGTCATCAATTCCGGGAATGCAGAAAAATAATCTTGTAAAAAATCTCAACATACTGGGTGGTCCATAGGAACGAAATTAAAAGTTCACCATACCAAAATAATAAGCAAAGATAACCACCTACTGCATTTACAAGTGAGTGCGCGATCTCTTAATTTAGGCATGTCACGTCTGCCTTTTCAAAGTTTTTTCTTTCCATCGGTTAATGGGGATGATAGCCAACTTGATTTTTGCGCAAAACATTCATTAACAATCATTATTTTTACATTGGTGATGTTTTGGCTACTCTTTGATAGCTTTACTTAAAAACTATTGAAGAAGTTTCCACACTTGGAATGCTTTGCATCCTTTCAATTGTTAACCTTGTTTATTGATGGAAGTTGTTGAGTCAATGTAGTGTTGACGCGAATAGTCGACGTTGTGTTAATGTTGACACAATTAATTGTTATAACGTTGGTACAACATAAACAACTCTCACTTTATTGTCCAACCGATCCAGTGCTTCTTGTAGCTTGGATCTTAACTCTGGAAAAGAAAATGAACAACTGAAGTTTCCCACAACATTTTCTGACAATGATACTTTTTTATTGACCGACTGCTCTAAAATCACATTTAGCGTTTTTATCTCTGACTTGGCAGTTTTTAATGTACATTTAGCGTTTTGTGAAATGTTGATCTGGCAACCCTGGCATGACTGGTTTTGATGAGGTGTTTAAATTTTACAATTTGTGTTTTATTAAAGAAATTGCAATTCCGTCACTTTTTGTCATACGTTTAAGAAAATTAACCTTCTTAAATCTTAAAATCTACTTATAGGTCTCTGATTTAAATTGAAAAAAACTAATTGCTTTTTCTAGCAACACTTTGAAATAGACAGATAAGACTTTGAAATAGTTTAACCTGGCAACACCGTATACTAATGAACTTATTCGATGTCACTTACAGGTGTGGCTAATCTTGACTGCTTTTTTACTTTTAGATCTCGGACTCAAATTCTATGTTAAAATTAAAAAAAAGGAATTACCTAATTTGGCAACACTGTAAACAAATTAATTGGTTTGAATACTTTATTGAAATTATTTCATGAAAAGTAATTCTTTCCACACTTGGATTACTTTGCATCCTTTCAATTGTTTACCTTGTTTATTGATAAACAACTCTCACTTTATTGTCCAACCGATCCAGTGCTTCTTGTAACTTGGATCTTTCCTCCATGTTCGAAGATCTCTTCCCCCTCCATCGCCATCATTGAGGGAATTTAACATCACAACTTCCTCCTTAACTTTGCGCAACACCTTGATGACGTCACCGAGAGAGCAAGTTCTCGTGTTTGGCAAGGTTATGAACATATCAAATAGCCACTCTCCTGTGTAGTGCTGTATAGATTCATTCATTGAGTTTCATTCATCTTCTCAATCTTCAATTCTGCAGAATATGAAAAATCCTGCACATGATTCCATAACTTTACAATTGTGTACACAATTCGAAGAATGTATGCGAACAATTTTGCTTTTTTAATCAACCCAAGTTATTTGAAGAAGCTCACTGAATTGATTTTGATATGCTGAGGTGGTTTTTAATACTCGTCGCCAATTGTAATATTCTGTCTCACTGCTTAGGTGCCGGTGAGTTGCTGGCAAAAAATCTTTACATTGATTAAATATTTTCACAAAGTATTCAAACGAAACAATTTTTGCTATTTGGGAAAATATTTATACCGTACTAGACCAGTTATCAAAATATAATTTGAAGTTCTGGTTATCTGGAAGTTTGTTTACAAGCACCATGACAACATTTCCAACAACGCCCAAGTTTCCAGGCAACATCATGGCTTTTCTGGTATAAATCACAAAATCGTAAATCATTCCAGACATGCCTGCTCTTGCAAAAACCTTGAAGCCCTAACGATGAGGCTTATTTTTTATGTATTGTTTAAGCCCAGAGCGCCCTTTGAAAGGGATCATCTGCTCATCAACAACATGGCATTCTTCGGGCTCAAGCTGTGACATGGTATCACGCAGTCTATTCAGAAGAGGAGACACATTGAAAAGTGGATCATAGTCTGCGTGGTCACGGGCCCTCATGTCGACATTATCATTGAAGTGAATATACCTGAGAAGATCTTGAAAGCGATTTCTTGACATTACGTCTGCTATTAAAGGAAAGCTTGAAAAATTTGACCAGTACATGGTATAAGCTCTGCATGGAAAAATCCCTGTAAAGAGCAATATCCCAAAGAACTGCTCTATTTCCTTTGCTGATGTATCAATGACTTTTTGAGCATAGCAGTTCATTTGCTTTGCAATGTACACCATACAATCATCGTTTAGAAATAATTTGAAATACTACAACGGCGTCAGAATTTCGCCTGGTGGACTTGAAAATTCACCTTTGAAAGTAACGTTTGGAAATGTATACGGTTTCTTCCTCCATCTGTATTTTTTTCTGCGTAATGTTGCTTTGGTTTGCCTAGAACTACAACTTGCCGATACTTGATCTTCCTCATCGACAGACACAGCCACTTCTTCGATTTCAACTTCTAATGTTCCAGCAGTTATATCTTGATCTGGATTATAATCCGGGTCAACAACATCATCATCAACATACATTTCCTCATCTCCTTTATTGCCATCTTCCACATCTGACTCGATCACATCAGGGAGCAAAATATAATTAATCGCATCATCAACTCCAAATCTCTTCGCCATTTCATATAAAGGTAGCACTAGTAACTAAACAGTAATTTTTGACAGATAAGCTGCAATAAAGAAAGCTAACATTAATCCTTAAAGTTTCAGCAAAACACTTAAACTCACTTGCCTAACTTCCCATTGTCGCCTATCGGCAACATCGAAAATCAAATAATTCTAGAAAGCGAAGCACATGAAACAGGAGTGTACTCCAACTTGTTCTCAAACAAAATTGCCGAATATAGCCTGTCTGTAATTTGTGAATATTGCAAAACATAAAAACGAAAAACCAGTCAAGCAAAACAAACGTCTCATTAGGTTCTGTTTGCGATCTAATCTTCCCAATGTTGCTTTTTGGCAACACTGGGAAGGAAAGGGTTAAGAAAAGTAACCTTCTTAAATTTTAAATCTACTTGCAGATCTCTAATTTAATTTCAAAAAAATAATTAATTATTGCTTTTTCTAACAACACCTTGAAATAGTTTAACCTGGCAACACCGCATACAAATGAACCGATTCGACGTTACTTACAATGTGACTCATCTTGATTACTTTTTTACTTTCAGATCGACTCAACTTTTTTGTTAAAATTTAAAAAAAAATTACCTAACCTGGCAACACTGTAACAAATTAATTGATTTGATTTTTTTATTTAAATTGTTTCATGAAAACTAATTCTTTCCACACTTGGATTACTGTGCATCCTTTCCATTGTTTACCTTTATTGATGGAAGTTGTTGAATCAATGTAGTGTTGACGCAAATAATTGACGTTGATTTAATGTTGACACAATTAATTGTTATAACGTTGATAAAACGTAAACAACTTTCACTTTATTGTCCAAAACGTAAACAACCGATCCAGTGCTTCTTGTAACTTGGATCTTTCCTCCATGTTCGGAGATCTCTTCCCCCTCCATCGCCATCATTGAGGGAATTTAACATCACAACTTCCTCCTCAACTTTGCGCAATACCTTGATGACGTCACCGAGAGAGCAAGTTCTCGTGTTTGGCAAGGTTATGAACATATCAAATAGCCACTCTCCTGTGTAGTGCTGTATAGATTCATTCATTGAGATTCATTCATCTTCTCAATCTTCAATTCTGCAGAATATGAAAAATCTTACACGTGAACTGAACACATGATTCCATAACTTTACAATTTTGTGCATTGAACAATACATATCAACTTACGTTTAGCTTGTGATATCTCTGGAGGTGTTGCGAAACCATCCCCACTTGTTTGGCACATAGTCGGCATTGCTTTAGTGCCTTTATTTTGTGGTTGATGCGCGACATAGCGCACAGTCTCTGGCTTTCCTCGCCGTTGTTAATTTTGTGGGCTTTTATGAGGTGCTGCGCGATATTTTTTGTAATCTTTTCTTGTAATCACCATCATTGAGGGAATTCAACATCAAAACTTCCTCCTCAACTTTGCCCAACACCTTGATGACGTCATCGATAGAGCAAGGTCTCGTGTTTGGCAAGGTTATCAACATACCAAATAGCCACTCTCCTAAGAAAAGTTCACTATGAAGGAAAGGGTTAAGAAAAATAACCTTCTTAAAATCTACTTGCAGATCTCTGATTTGAATTGAAAAAAATGATTGCTTTTTCTAGCAACACCTTGAAATAGTTTAATCTGGCAACACCGCATACAAATGAACTGATTCGACGTTACTTACAATGTGGCTCATCTTGACTGCTTTTTTTGTTTGAGATCAACTCAAATTCTTTGTTAAAATTTAAAAAAATAATTACCTAATCTGGCTACACTGTAAACAAATTAGTTGATTTAACCCATTAAAAGCCGCCACAAGTTCCCATTGCTCTTTTTAGGAAATATTTCAGCCACAAAGTTGTATTGTCATAACTTTTGAATTAGTTTAAAAAATTTTGATGATTTTTGCTTTTTTGATGCATTTTTTTGTTTGCCTTTTAAAAGGACACCGGCCACATAGTCAAATGTAAATCTCGCGATACCTTAACATAAGAAGGTGTTTGTTTCGGTAGAAATTTGTCAGATCTTTCTTGAAGGACGTTTCAAAGTTATTGTATGAACATATTATATTCACAATGACCATCGGCGTAGCTAGTGAGAGGGTGCCCCCCCCCCATTAGGGTGCATCAAATGCCCTCACCTTTTTCTATTAACCCTACCTTTTTTTTGGTGGTGAGGTTCATCCTAAAAATAAAAACTGTGAAGTTTGGAGTTGATTGGACAATGTTAAGGGGTAGCAGATGGCTTGTTTTTATGACAACATGTTGCTCGAGAATAAAATGGTGTATAAATACCATATCTCGGTTCAAGAAAGGGGTAGAGACTTGATTTTTGCACCAAAAGATGCGTAATTGGCAAGTTTATATGTAACTTGTTAACATACTATAGGTCTAAAACCTTTATTGGTCAAGTTATTCTCAAAAACCTGATTTTTGGCGAATTTGGGTAACACTGCACGAAATTTCTGAAAAACGAAAACGCAAGTCAACTTTTTCAAAGCAGAGTGAATAAATGAAGACAGAAATTAAACAGTAGAAATGTTCACAATGTCAGTAAGACAGTGTCTAAATTCCAAGTATTAGTGCAAGTTCCATTTATAGAGTGAGGTACCATGACAATGAACCCAATTGTCTGTTGCGTTGATTTGGCAGTGTATGTCTACAGTTTTCAACTACCTGCAATACTTTCTGGTACCGTAACGGTCTTCCTTCATTGCTGTACCAATAAATTCGTAACCAAGTTTGACTCCTCTCTCTGCAGCATCATTTACAATGCTGATGCTACTTACAATGAGCTTAGCTTTGTTATATCCATCGTCAATGTGCCAATCTTTCAGAGGTTTGTAGAGAAATCCATGGTCTAATTTCATAATTTTGAAAAAAGACCAAGAATCCATCCCGACGTACCTTGAAAGATCATGTGTTGCCTCTGTTGGCATCTTTGGAAAAGTAGGTTTTCTAAATCCTGTGCCATGTCTCTTGGTGCATAGATCATCATCAACTTCATGTTTCAACATCTTGGTCACTATCAGCTCTTTAATGCTGTCATGTACTGCATTACTAAATATAGCTAATGGTACAAGTTCTTCTGTGAGGTACCACATGTGGTTACCAAAGCTCTTGATTGCTGCATTAGAAATCACCCCATCTATATCCTTGAAACTGATTAAAGAATTCATGAAAAGTTGATCATTGTGTGGTGCACTTAGGGATGGGCAAAATAGAAGAATCGGCTATTCTAGAATTATTCTAGAATAATTTTTCTAATTTAGAATTTCGAATACCTATTCTAGAATAATTTTGTTTAATTTCAGAAAATGTCAAAAAGCTTTGTTTTTATTCTGGTTTTATTGAAGACACATCATGGAAAAGTGGCAACGAAACGAAAAACAACAGTAGCTGCCTAGGAAAGCAAGTGTTTGTTGCAGCAAAGAATGTTTAAAGCTTCTAAATGCTTGCCAGTGAGCCGCAATCAAGTTTTGATGCTGTTAATCCAGCACTCGAGAAGGATCTTTCTGAGGATGCAGAGGTGGCTAAATACTTCCTCGCAAGATCAAGCAACAGCGGGAACTTTTCTTTATTTTTGTTCCACCATTCAACTGCATCGCTGTTTGGCACTTTTGCGTAAAGGTACGATTGGATTACCGGAGTTCCATAGATCATCCATTTCATTGGATTGCTGCATTGTTGTGGAACTTACAACACTAGGTGTAGCGGTAGCCTCACCCAGAGTTGAATAAATTGTGTTCCATGTTTCGTACGATGAAAATAAATGCAAATCCAGAGCACAACGGTCTTCATACGTCTACAAACCGCACTGCTAAAGGGAGCTGGCTAGCCGTTTTCGCTAGAGCGAATAGCTATCGCTGAGCCGAATGTAATTGATCGGCGAAAAATCGATAAAAAATTTTGGCAGTCGGAAAAGTCAAACTTCGATACTATGACACCTTGCTATTATGCCACTCTCGCTACTATACCACTTTTGATCGTCACCAACTAAATTCAATAGAAAATATATTTACTATGCCACTCCTTACCCTCGCTACTGTGCCACATGAGAGTACAGTATTACTGTATTAACGAAACAATAAACGCTACGAACGAAACGATTAAACGGCTGTAAAACGTCAAAAGTATATGTATGTGCACGTAATGTGTTTTCTCAAGTTATCTATTGTAGCTCAGCCCAAAACTCTGAGGAATCGTCAGCTGGCGCATGTTCTTTAAGCGGATTTCATGCACCTCGTCGTCTAGCCGATCGCATGCTTGCATCACACATTCACACTGGGCTTCCCTCATCTCTGCTGCATGAACTTCCGGACAGTGCTCCATCTCGAACGAAACGATTTCCTCCTTAACAATTATCTCATCATCTTCGCTTTCAATCGGCTCCTTGGCATTACATTGTCACGTCACAAGTCACATTTTTACGTCACATTTTTACAAACTCTCGCTACTATGCCACTTTCTCCCGGTCCCAAAGGGTGGCATAGTATCGAAGTTTGACTGTAGTTTCATTTCGGTTTGTAAAATTTGATTCGAAATGTGATTTCAATTCGAATAATTAGATATTCGGTTTGCAACTATTCGAAATTCTATATTGCCCATCCCTAGGTGCACTTGAGGGTGCAAGTGCTGTGAGCCACCATGGGATATAGCAAAAGACTACAAACTGCACAAAGCGCCTTATCTTTGGCAGCTGATCTCTTGCAAGTATGACCCCTTTCGGTAGTTCTCTTAATATCTTTGAACCCATTAGATCAATTTTTATGGCATAAAGAAGTTTAGCCATCCAACGAGCTTTATGTAATGCACCAGGTCTGTTGAACGAAAACCCTTTCAACTCATCTCCACCACTCAGATACAGAAGAACTAAAGTGACTAGTTCCTTGTAATCTCCTCTGCTAAATGTTTGCATTAAGTAGCTCTTGCACAGCTCTGCAATTTCACCTTTTCTTGCCGATAAAGCAGGAGGAAGTTCTGGAAAATCAATATCTTCTGTGTTTTGGTGTGTAATGGTTGAGAATTTTTCTTTAAACCTTGTAAAGAGGCTAATGTCAGGACTCTTGGATACTTCAATGTGCAAGGCATCCCACACATGTGTCAGAACTACTTTACCAACATGGTGACGACATGCATACCAGAGAAGGGGGCGATTGAGTCTCCTTTGTAGCGTCACACATGCAGCCGTTTGGGATCCTGTGTTAGAATTAGTAGTGTCAAACACCGTGCAGTCAGACACTCTGCACAGTTCCATTTCTTAATTAGTTGACAGCTAGCTTCTGCGATCAGATCTCCGGTCTTTTCCTTAGACTTATGAGGAATTGCTGGTACTCCTAACAGCTTTGTCCCACCAACTCCCGATAGAAGAACTGGTAATCTTTCTTGTTTGCTAGCACCATCCAAAGTATTCATCAACTTTCCATCCCAGTGGAGATTTGCAACAAATGGTGGTGTCCAATGCTCTGCAATTTTCTCTGCAATCGTCTGTACCGTTTCAACTCTATATCTTTGAGTAGTTGCATAGCTAAGGCTCAGTTTAGATGGATCTCCTTTAGCTGTTGTAACAATGTCATGCATAACAGAAGAGATTGCAGCTTATGAAATCTTGTTTCTAACTAAAGACTGAACAACAGTAGGTGATTTAAGTATGTTAGGAGGAATAAAAACCGTCAGACCAGTCTTGACACATCTTTTGTGGGATCTTTTGGCACAAGTATAGAGAAGAACCGGAGAATCATTACCTTCCCGTTCAACATCACTACCACTGAATGCAGTACTTGATCACGTAGCCTCAATTTGTCTTGCTTTTTCACTGTCTATCCTCTTTAACTCCTGTTGTTTCCCTTTTCTTACATTTTCTTCAGTCACCGTTAGTGTTCTGTCCACACCTCCCATTGCAGCCTTCCTGTCTGTCATCATGGATTGTAAAAACCGTTTATCCTCCTCATTTTCTATTCTATCCATGGCGTTTCTTGGTCATAACTTCATAGTTGCTTCGAGTCGTCTTTTAAAGTTATTCACTCTTTCTCCTTGCTTCCCTGAAGTACGAAATTGCGGTTGAATTTTAATGATTTTTTTCATATCATCAAAAAGTTTCTCCACCTCCTCAACCATTTTATGTTGAAGAGTTGGAATCCTTGCGCAAGTATAAAAAGGCTTTACAGTTTCTACAGTTTTGTTGGCTGCCTCGCGTCTGCTACTGGCTGTTTGATGATGGGCCAAGAAGCAGAGCAGGACTTGACGAGCTGTAGGTAATCGGCTACCTGTTATTCTCTTGTCAAAATCTGTTGGAATAGTGCCCAGAAGGAAGAATCGAGGATCTTTAGCAGGAGTCATTGTAATCTACTAATTATCTAATTTTCATTCCAATATAAATTATATTTTATGAATAATATAACCTGAAAATACAAAACAGTACATTAATGCAAACAAAAATTTTATTCCAGTGTAAACACAATGAATGCTGATTTCAGCTGTGATATCATGTTAAACCATGTTTATTGACTTACATACAAAATACATGAATTTATCACTTACACAGTTCTTATTCCACAAATATTTCTCTTCATAAATACATTATAAAAATAATTGTGTAGCCATGTCAAAATGTGCACTTATCGCAAAAAATCCCAAAATCAGTTTTTACGAATAATTTGAAAAATTAAGGCTTTAGGTCTATAGTATGTTAACAAGTTACATATAAACTTGGCAATTCCGCATCTTTTGGTACCAAAATCCATTCTCTACGGCCTTCTTTAACTGAGATATGGTATATTTGAGCTATATTTGGCCTGCGTTACTTGTCGTCATAGAAACGGGCCATCTGCTACCCCTTAACATTGTCCAATCAACTCCAAACTTCACATTGTGGTGTTTTAGGATGAACCTCACCACCAAAAAAAAGGTAGGGTCCACTGCGTTAATTTTGTATAATCATGGGGCATTTGATCCACCCTACCCCCCATTAGGCAGCCCCCCCACCCCGGTCGGAAGCTTGTAACCGCAGAATATTTTTAAACCTAAACGAAAAAGCATAGTAAAAATTCTTTTTTGAAACGGATTTGCCTCGAATTCTATTTGCTGCTTCCTACTTTACTCGTTCAGGGGTGCAAAATCTTGGTCCGCCGCGGGCGGCACAAACAATAGCGATGCGCCACTGACAGTCGTCGGCTCCAGCTCGTGACCGAGCATTGGTTTTTTCATCAAATCAAATTTGGCTTTGGATGGTGATGTCATATATGGCTTTGAAGGCCAGTCTATGATGGAAAAGACGTGGGCAAAAGTCACATTGTATGGGAGGTATGGATT
The DNA here is from genome assembly GCF_918807975.1 of Aplidium turbinatum. Taxonomy (NCBI): domain Eukaryota; kingdom Metazoa; phylum Chordata; class Ascidiacea; order Aplousobranchia; family Polyclinidae; genus Aplidium; species Aplidium turbinatum. Next base: position 2,434,044 of record NC_137486.1, read on the forward strand.
GTATGGAGGGAGGGACGTGGAAGTTTTAGCTTTTCTAGTGTTCGTTTTTCGTGGGCTTTTTGTATTATATCCTTTCTTTTCGAAAATTTCCGTGCCTTTCTTAGATCTTTTTCTCCAGAGTAATCTGTCACTAGCAAGGTTTTCCCATGAATCTAGATCAATGTTTGCATGGTTGAGGGAGACTTTCAGCTGATCTTTGTATCTCATTTTTGGTTTTCGGGGGGGGGAGGGGTTCCTGTCTCTAGTTGCCCCCTCTTCGTTGTCCCTTCTCATGACATGTCTTGGCCAGCGAAGGCAGTGTTGCAATATGGTGGCTTCTGAACTGGGCAACCTAGCGCGATCAAGAATTGCATCTTTAGTGAGACAATCTTCCCAACGAGTGCCTAGCATTTGATCCAGTTTCTTCTGCTGAAAATTTTCAAGACGTTTGATGTCACGGCGGTATAATGTCCAGGTTTCACAAGCATAGAGAAGGGTGGATAGAACGACTGCCCGGAGGACCATAATTTTTGTGCGGATAGATATACAGTAGCATGGTTGTTGAAAACACGATGGTTAAGTCTTCCATAGGCACAATGTGCTGCTTTTACACGATGTTCAATATTCTTTGACCGTGTTACAAACAACCAAAAAAATGTGGCCATGTGGCTGGTGTCCTTTTAAAATGCAACAATAAATATAAAGCAAAACAAACAAATAAAAGAACCAAAACCTTACACAAATTAGAGTGTAGTAGGAAGCATAATATTATAGAGTGTCAAACAATGAAGAGACATAATTCATATTTATTACCAATAGGCAATAAAACGTGCATGTTCCTCCTCACTTCACTTCATCGGGCTCTTCTCATTTTTCAACAATTTTCAAACTTTCACAAAATTCAGAAAAGTACGTTGTTCGCAAATATTTATCAACACCTTCCAAAACAGACCCTAAACAACTACTAGCAAGTTCAAAATGATTCAATCAAAATAAGATGATGCAATACTGATGCATTAAAAACGATGTCCTTTTAAAAGGACACCGGCCGTAAATGGGTTAATTTCTTAAAATTATTTCATGAAAAGTAATAAGTTTAAAGAAACAAACTTACTTTTGTTTATGTTTATCGGCCCTCAAGTTGAAGAGCAAAAAGAAGGGGCGTCAATGGGCAAGACTAAGTGTCGTTGAAGAGACCTTCAGGCAGAGGTCACCCCCCCCCCCAACCCTTTGCTAACAACTCAACTGCATCATTGCAACGTTGAACTTTATATTGATACAACGTTGTCTATCATTGATACTTCATCGTCGTCACACATTCAATTCATATAATAAACAAATAATCAAAGCATAACATCAATTTAATATAAAAATAAACAAAATAGCTCAATCATCATCAGCAGAATCATCTTCGATTCTTGTGTGTGATGTAAACATCGAAGTTAACCCAGATCTACAATTTTTATAAAGGACAAAGCAAATAATTAATTTCAAGAAGTTTCCACACTTGAAATACTTTGCATCCTTTCAATTGTTTACCTTGTTTATTGATGGAAGTTGTTGAGTCAATGTAGTGTTGACGCGAATAGTTGACGTTGTGTTAATGTTGACACAATTAATTGTTATAACGTTGATACAACATAAACAACTCTCACTTTATTGTCCAACCGATCCAGTGCTTCTTGTAGCTTGGATCTTAACTCTGGAGAAGAAAATGAACAACTGAAGTTTCCCACAACATTTTTTGACAATGATGCTTTTTTATTGACCGACTGCTCTAAAATCACATTTGGCGTATTTATCTCTGCCTTGGCAGTTATTAATGTACATTTAGCATTTTGTGAAATGTTCATCTGGCAACCCTGGTATAACTAGAGGCAGGCTGGTTCTCGTGGCGAGTTTAAATCCTACACTGTGTTTTTTTTTTGTTTTTTTTTATAGAAATTGCAATTCCGTCGCTTTTTGTCATACGTTTAAGAAAAGTAACCTTCTTAAATCTTAAAATCTACTTATAGGTCTCTGATTAAAATTGAAAAAAATAATTGCATTTTCTAGCAACACTTTGAAATAGACAGATAAAACTTTGAAATAGTTTAACCTGGCAACACCGTATACAAATGAACCGATTCGACGTTACTTGCAATGTGGCTCATCTTGATTACTTTTTTACTTTCAGATCTCCGACTCAAGTTGTATGTTAAACTTTAATAAAAAAATTACCTAATCTGGCAACACTGTAAACAAATTAATTGATTTGAATTCTTTATTTAAATTATTTCATGAAAAGTAATTCTTTCCACACTTGGATTACTTTGCATCCTTTCAATTGTTTACCTTGTTTATTGATACCTATATAACGTTGATACAACATAAACAACTTTCACTTTATTGTCCGACCGATCCAGTGCTTCTTGTAGCTTGGATCTTTCCTCCATGTTCGGATTTCTCTTCCACCTCCATCACCATCATTGAGGAAATTCAACATCACAACTTCCTCCTTAACTTTGCCCAACACCTCGATGACATCATCGAGAGAGCAAGTTCTCGTGTTTGGCAAGGTTATCAACATATCAAATAGCCACTCTCCTGTGTAGTGCTGTATAGATTCATTCATCTTCTTAATCTTCAGTTCTGTAGAATATGAAGAATCTTACACGTGAACACATACACAATTCGAAGAATGTTTGCGAACAATTTTGCTTTTTAATAGTGTTATTGCATATGCGTTCTAAAACATTGATATGGTCAGCTAGAAATTTTGTTACGATTTTGGACTTTTGAGCTGTGGCACCATTTTGCATAAAATAATCGCACTGATGTATCCTCCAGAATATAACAAGATGTTCTTTTGAAACATTAATATAATTGCTTCATTTCATTGTTACATTTTTAAGAAGGAAGTACAAATCTGCCCTCCCAGATTTCCACTGAAAGCACCCCATACTATTACACTGCGTGGTGGTTTCATTTTTTTAACCGCAGAATTTGGGTCATAGCGTAATGCGGTACTCTACTCGAATACCTTCGGGAACTCCTCTCTCCCGTCTAAAAGTGGTTTCATCACTAAACATTACTTTTCTCCACCGTGCAGCTGCCCAATGTCTATATTTTCTTACAAAAGTTGCCTTTTCTACTTCATTACTGAAGTGAGCATGGGCTTCTTGGCTTCACGGTGGCATTGGAGATCAAGATCCTTCTGCAATCGATGCCCAGTTGTCCTGGTTGTGATATGAAGCTCAGGGTGTTTCTTTTTTAATTCAACTGCGGTTATAGGCGTGTATGAAGTTACTTCATCTCAAATCTTATCCGTTCTTGACGAGGCCATCTTCAAATGCATCAGAGCCCGATTTCCTCTTCAGAACTATCCCTGGTGGTATCGACGCTGCCGATCTTTATAGATAAACTGCCTGTCTTTGGACACTTATATCTCTAGCTACACTAATTATAGAATTTCTCGGCAAAATAGAAAATCGGAAAGTAGGAAATAGAATTTCTCGGAAAGTTTTGATTTGTGATACAAATTTTTAAGTCCTCAAAATTTAAAAAAAAAATTAAAAACTAGTCAGATTTCACCGACCTACTTATTCACCATCATACGACACAACACGAGGCACTCAGAGCAATGGTTGTAGATTCATAGCGAAATATATCAGAAAACTGCTTGATAACCAGTTATAAAGTGAAATTTTTCTTAATAAATCTTGCTGAAAAATGACTCCCACTTGTCGAGCTTTGTAGGTTTTACAAACACTCGTAACGTTCACAGAGGACTTGTGTATTTTGTATAAAGCACGGAACTCTTCCACGACAGTTATCGTTTGCATGGTCACGAGGTGCTTACAGTTGATTGCACACTAAACCGTCAGATTGTATCGTTCGATCGTTGTTTTTGTATTTGAAATGGCATTTAATATAGATTAAATATTTTCTGTGTTTTTTGTAGTTAGAAAATTCTGTTATTGTAACTTACTACAAAATATCATCGCGAGCTGCGACAAAAGTTAGTAGCTACATCCGCTCTTGGTGGGTAGTGCGGCTGGCCTGTCCCGATCCCGACGAGTCAAAGATGTACATGGGATTCGATTTGCTATATTTCAAATAAAAACTAGATGTAGAACCCTATGTTCTACGTAGCAAGCAATTTCACCTATTGAGATCTCTCGCCAAACCCGAATAGCTAAGATGGTGCGGCTTTCTAAGGCAATTGGGTCGCTATCTTCTCGTCTGCAGGTGCCGTCGGACAATAAAAGTTAAATAAAGTCTTGTACTCGTCTCTCCTAAGTGCACTCTTACTAAACCAAGATGAAATTTCAGCTAAAAGAAAGCCTAAAGCTGAAGGAAGCTTTTCAAAGCCTTTTTCTACACACAGAGCAAGACTGTGGCAAATGCACTTAACAAAACACAGCTGGGCGATTCCTTCAAAATCCTTGAAAACAACAAGTTTTGCTCTCCCACCATGTTTGCTGCTCCATCACTTCCAAATCCGATGCAGTTCTTAAAATCCATACCAGCATCTGCAAGAGTTTGTTTCAGCAAACAAAACAAAGCTTCTCCTGTAGCTCTGGTGACGGGAACTAATCCAATAACCCAACATCAAGCCTTTCATTGAAGTAAATCACAAGAGCACACATATGTTTGTCAGAGGAAATGTCAGTAGATTCATCACAAATCAAAGAAAAGGGCTTGTTTTTTATATCTTCCATGAATTCTTCAAATAATGATTTGGACAAAACGTTGTGAATTATTTTGGAGCACTTCGTTCTGTGCAAGCGAATATTGGCTAAAGCACTACCTGTGCCATGCTTTTAAATGATCCACAGTTGATACAGAACAATGACAACATACCGAAGCAGCAAGCTCCATTTCCACTTTTTTAACTTCCAGTGAAGGTGACACGCTTTGAAATGTTATTTTTCTTGAATTGTTAGTTGCATTTTCTCTTTTCTTGTGTTCGTCTGTTTTGTGATGCTGGATGATGGCTGCTTTTCGTACCGCAAGCACTTTTCTGCAAAGTTTGCAATAAGGTGCATCTCCTCCATCACTAGATTTAGAGATCCAAGGAAATTCATCAGACCATTCTGAACGAAATTTTCGTTGACCATCATAACGTGGTTTCCATTTCCTTGATGCTATTATTATTCAATTTTGAATTTCCTATACTCTACTGTTACTGTAAAGGGTTGCCAGATTGTAAAGTAAATCTCTGGTAGAAATTCAGAAACAGTTTTTTTAATTTTAAAAATATACCAAGAATATACCAGTTTTCCAAAATACCGTATACCAAACGAAAAAATCGCATACCAAACAGGTTTGAAATATACCAGATTTCTGGAATTTGGTATATAAATATACCAGTTGGCAACCCTGTCACGCACCGATGCTTTGCTGGTTCAGCTCTGGATAGAAATGGTTCGCCATCTTTTGTTGGTTTGTGTCGTCTTTGACTCGTTGTCGTCGTCGTTGTTCGTCGTCGTTGTTTATCGTTGTTGTTTGTCGTCGTTGTTTATCGTTGTTGTTTGTCGTCGTTGTTTATCGTTGTTGTTTATCGTTGTTGTTTATCGTCGTTGTTTGTCGTCGTTGTTTGTCGTCGTTGTTTGTCGTCGTTGTTTATCGTTGTTGTTTGTCGTCGTTGTTTGTCGTCGTTGTTTGTCGTCGTTGTTTGTCGTCGTTGTTTGTCGTCGTTGTTTATCGTCGTTGTTTGTCGTCGTTGTTTATCGTTGTTGTTTGTCGTCGTTGTTTATCGTCGTTGTTTGTCGTCGTTGTTTATCGTCGTTGTTTGTCGTCGTTGTTTATCGTCGTTGTTTGTCGTCGTTGTTTATCGTCGTTGTTTATCGTTGTTGTTTGTCGTCGTTGTTTGTCGTCGTTGTTTATCGTCGTTGTTTGTCGTCGTTGTTTATCGTTGTTGTTTGTCGTCGTTGTTTGTCGTCGTTGTTTATCGTCGTTGTTTGTCGTCGTTGTTTATCGTCGTTGTTTGTCGTCGTTGTTTGTCGTCGTTGTTTATCGTCGTTGTTTGTCGTCGTTGACTTGTCGTTGAGTGCAACCGATACTCTGTTTTGTAATGTCTTATTTTACTTTGAAAATGACAAAGAGTCTAGACACATTTCAACTGATACTTATCCATGATGTTTGTGTACGAAAAGGAATATTGTTTTATCGTCATCAACAACAAAAAATATTTTGAACATTGTTGTGTGCAGTGGATTTAGTACATTTTAGCAACAACGCTGTCGATCAGTCATGCAGCCGACAGTGGGGCAGCGGCAGTGGCATTGACAGGGGGTACTTTTAGACCGGGGTCCAGGATCATTTTAGGGCGCCGAAATTTTTCAAAACGCCGCGTGCTAAATATTTAACATTACATTGTGGCAATAGATGTTACTTCTGGTGCTAAACTACCATGTCATGTCGCATGTGAGCTTATAAAGTTTAAAGAATTAATTGTTATGGGGCCCGGATTTTTTCAAATCATTACTTTCCAAGTATTTAACATTGCACTGTCACTGAAAGCTATAAATTCAGTCTTGTTAGTAGGCTATATTTAAATGCATTGCATGTTACTTTCGGTACGGTACTAAACTGTAAGCTCATGTAGGCTAATTTAAAAACAAAGTAATTTTATAGGGCCCGAGTTTTTTAAACATCTACTCTAGAGGTCTAGTTGATTACTCTAGCGGTCTAGTTGATTACTCTTGAGGTCTACTGCTCAGCAATACCATTTTTTTAGTTAACTTATAACAAAAGACATATTGGATAAAGTTTATGTAGTAGGCTACATTTTACACTTGGGCTGTCAGTGTTTGCAATTTTGTTTGACTGATTGGTAGGCTAATCAACTGATAAACTATTTTATTTGTTAATTTTTGCATCAGCCAAGATTGTATCGCTTAACAACAGAGTAGGGTTACCAAGTAGTGGAGCCTGATGACAATTCTTTTGGGTGTTCACATCTTTTAGAACACTTCAAACACATGCTTGATTTTTACAAGGATTCTTTATAGCCTATCAGTTCAGTTTGTTTTTATTTGAGGTATGAAAATTAGCGGGCCTTATTGGCTGCAGACAGTGGCTCCGAGAGGGGGGGAGGAAGTCGGGCTACTTTCCCCCCTAACATAACATTGTAAAGGAAAAACGAGTAGTTTTTCGTTTTGTCACTTTAGAGGGGGGCCCATTTTTACTACCGTACTAAAATAAAAATTTATCAACTTAAAAATATTTGAATGAAATGCGTAGTTACAAGTATTTTTCGATCATTGTAGATGCTACTTTAGATATTTCTTATCAAGAACAAACCATTCTTGTATTGAGTCCAGCTATGTTAAACTGCTTCAGCGCGTGAAATCTGTTGCTGTTAAGCCTGCTGATCTCTGTATCACTGAACGTTTTATCTTGTTCTAACTTGAAAACTAGTGCTGCTTTGGCTAAGCGTGTATTATGTTTGCTTGACCAACTGTACCTTGACATGAAAAACTGCGTTTGCCAGGCTTATAATGGATCCAACATAGCCTATTTGGAAAAGTGCCAAGCAAGATTGAAGGAAGTAAACCCTTCTTGCCTATTTTCTGCTTAAGGATGTCATTGCTTAAATGCACTAGAGTTGGAGTTCATGGTGTGCAGCGTTGTCCAAATATTATATCAGTTTTAAGTAGTCTAATTGATCGACTACAAGCTTACATGTCATTTTCAATTGCAGCCAAGCCAGATAGGAAGTTCTAAAGAAAGTTATCCCATTTCCAAGCAGCCTACCTGAGCAGTTTCAAACTTGTGCTTCTCTGCATTATGTAGATCACAGTCCTAAGCGAGATTCACTCTACTAACCTATTTATGCAGAGATAAAGAGCTGTGCAATGTTTTTCGGCCCCAGAGGAGGCCCACACGACGACGACAAATGGACAATAAGCTGATGGATTTAATGGAGTTAAAGGAAGATGTAAGCAAAGTTACAGAAAGCTGGAAAGAGTTGACTACTCGCAAGCTTAAGTTGTTATGGGAACTATGAATTAAAATTTTTTTTATTTTTTTGGGGACGGAACGCTCCAACAACTCCACTTCACCAGCTCAATCTTACAAACGAAATTTATTCTACTGTAGGGGAAGGTATGGACTGATGAGCCACTTTTTCACATTAAAAGCTATAGTTGGTTAACCAATCACTCTATGACAGGGGTTCTTAACCTTTTTTGTCTCGTTTACCCCTTGCCGAATGAAAAAAGTAAAATTTACCCCCACCGTTTTGGTGGCATCTTGTGATGTCATCATGTCCAGTCAACCATGCGAAGAAATGCAAAACATCCTTTTTTGTATGGATTTACCTTGGCAATAATTAGGTTGTGTACAGTAAAAATGTGGCATAGCCTACATACGCTGCTGAAATGAAACTGGTAGTCTACTTGCGTGGAGATAAAAGAAAAAGACGAAAACTCACATTAGCATAAATTTGAATCAAAATCGAGTGCAACACTACCAGTTTTTTAATAACTGAAAAAATGAAGTTTGCTTTAATTTATGATTCAGTAAATTTACCCCCTTGGTAGGTGAAATTTACCCCCAAGGGGTAAATTTACCCCTGGTTAAGAACCCCTGCTCTATGATGACGAAACTTTCACACAACATAGTGTGATCACTTCAGTATATTGTGTAAAAAAGTCAACCACATATAATTATAAGATCAACAAAAATATTTGACAACATTGACGGTGATCAGAGTGGTTTAAGGGTGCAAACGCGTTTGGACCCTTGAACCACCGGGTATGGACCCTTGAACCACTCTGATAAGTTTGACCTGAAAGATGTTTAGAGCAAACTTTTATGATACAATAAATACGCAGTTTGCAAAAATAGATTAAGCAATATTAAACTGCGAAAAGTCGGTTCAAAACTTTTTAATGTCGACTGTTTGTTTTGTCGCTTCTGCAAGTGGTGGGGGGAGGGCAAAAACAATTGATAAGGCATCACCAGCTTCGCTAGTCATTTTAAAATAGCCTACGTTACATTCTACTTACAATACACAATAATTTCTAAATTGAAAAATAAATGAAACATGTTTATTGTCCCTCAATTAGACATTGTGCTAACCCATGAACTATGTGGTTCAAGGGACAACACTTTTGGTAGATCTTTGGGCAGAACTGTTGGTGACAAAGTTCCATCTTAGCTTTACTTAATTAGAATGAAGTAAAGTCTAAATGAACTGTACTAAATCCTGCACTATATAGCCCATTACAAGTTCTGAATTTTATATCTCGATGCTAGCTGTATTTAAGTTTCTGTAAAGCTCCAAACGCAAACGAGAAATTTTACTAAAACACCTCAAAATCACACCCCACCCTCTAACTTGCAAAATTTTAAAAGATTCCATCCAGAACTTTCCAAGAAATACGATTGAACTAAATGCAACTTATTTAGTTGATAAAAAATCTACTATAAGGTTTTATTTGAATTTGGAAGGGGGTGGTTCATGGGTCAGGTATGGTCATGGGTCCATACCTTCCCCTACGCTATGTTGCAAAGGATTCGCTAGCTGTTGGTAGTTTATTCACAAATGTATCAACAAACTCAAAGATATCGATAAGTTTGAAGTCCTATGGAAATATCATTGTATGTCTGATGTGTAGTTGCGGGCATGTGGAACAAATTTAAACAAGTTGTAGGCTACAACAATGACATTTTGGATGAGTTTGTAGGCTACTTTTGAAAGAAAGCTACCTAGCAAACTTGAGCTGCAAACCGGAACGCATCACCTCAGGCTCATGATATCTGCTCAAGGAAATCATTGATTGCAACTTTCGAAACACTTTTCCAAATATTTTTGTTGCTCTGAAAATTTGTTACGTAAACCAATAGCCTACCTCCAACGGTTGCAAGTTAAAAACGTAGTTTTAGCACACAGAAAGTTGTAAGAATTGTTTACGCTCCACCACGACTCAAAACCGAGTGAACAGTTTATGCATGTTGTGCATCAAATTAGACGTTTCAAAATCTTTATTATTTGATGCTGTGATCCGTAACTTTGCATTGCAAAAGGTTTGGAATGGATTGAATGCTTTTTGAGCTATTTTCATTGCCAGCACTGTGTCTGTGTGTTTACAACTCTTCCTCTATCTACTGTAAGTTATACTAAAATTATCACCTATAACAATTTCGATTCACAACATGACTGGAGCCAACGCAGATGCAGTGACGCAGACTTGTCAAAGGAGGACGTTATCACCGACCCAAAAGCGATTCTTCCAGGATTCCACACAACAAACAGACAAGAATTCATCAGCAAACACGCCCACACTGCCCAAACACCAGAGAGTTTGCACAAACTACTGCATTCTTTGAATATGGTGCATTTTTCTTGGAGGTGTCTTTATTTGGGGATAGAGAATCGTTTTGGTACGGGACCTAAATTATCCTCTTAACGGCCATGGCCAAAGGCACCATGTATGAGATGTGCATGTGAACATCATATAACTTCACTGCGATTCTTTCAAGAGAAAATACTGAGCAACAATGGCAATTTTGCTGCAAGTGTAGTCGAGTAATTTTTGCTGATTTTCGTATTGAAATAATTTTTTTCTTATAAATATATACGCTGTTTAAAATCGAAACTTTAAAGGAATTCAATTTCACGATGAGGAAAGTAGCCAAGTTCGGCTTAAGACACATGATGCAAGGCATGATACAAATTCGTTACTTGTATTTTTGCTGAAAAATGTTTTTTTAGGGCCCACTTTTAGTATTGTTTCCCGACCAGTCATGATTTCTCTCGGAGGCCCTGGCTGCAGATGTCTAGAAAAAGGTAGAAGCGACAAAGCACGGACGCTATAACGTGCATAATACCAAAGCAGAACAATCTGTAGGTAGGCCTACTACAGCTATTGGAAAAAAAAGGCAAACTTATTGTGCAAACTTATTGTAAAGCCTGCTGATGAAGTAATGATATGTTGTTTTTTTGCTATAACCACAAATTCTAAGCCAACAAGGTTTTTAGTGGTCTGTGGAAAGTGTGAAGCTGAAATGCAGACACCTCACATAAAAAGTCATATTATCTTCCAGTTTTAAAATGTGTAGTTTTAAAAGTCAAAATCAAAAATAAAACAAAATCTATCTGCCAAGTCCTTGTAAACTTTCAACTATTCACCTACTCTAAACTGTTACTCTGTTTGGTGGCTTTGATTTTAAATTCACTTTCATCTACGTAACCTCGAAATCTACATCGTATGCACGTCGTGAACTTTTACGGTTTTGACACCTTGTTTTTGTTGGTTTTGTTCGCGTGCACTATTTTTTAACTTCATCATTATGCTACTGTTGCATTCCGACAAAAAATACTAAAACTAGCCTAATGTCACCATTGTGCCAAGCGAATGATGCTTTGAATGCAATAAAAGTGTGACCACATCGTTTTCATGATTTTGAAGTTCTATAAAATTCGTGAGTGCACTTTTTTTCTAGTTTTCATGTGCTTAGGAAACGTTCAAATATTACGTAACTCCTTCGAGGGGGAGGGGGGGTTTATGCAAAGCGTTAGGCTACGTTAGCGTCACATCGGGGGGAGGGGGTCCAAGCAAAATGTTACGTAACGCTTTCGAGTACGGAATGGTATTTTTTTGTGCTGAATTCGTGGTGAAAAAGCGTTACATGGGGGAGGGGGGTTGATAAAAAACGTTACGTTGGCGTTACATGGGGGAGAGGGGAGATCAAAAATTCGGAAAAAGGGCGTTACATAATATTTGAACGTTCCCTTAGGCTATAAATATATTTTCTAAACCTGTGATTTTTTTAGTTTACGTTTTGTCAGTAAATTTAGGACATCCCTGATTTAGAATCTCACTGCAATATGACATAATTACAAATCGTGAGCGACTAATATTTTGAGATATAAGCTTTGCTAAAAGTGTAAAAACATGTGGCAGCACTGATGTTTACCACATTCTTCACTTGACAAGTGGATGGACACTTGGTGTTCTTTCTATGAATCCTTGGTTGGGAATATGACAATCTATTGGAATATTCAAACAAATAATAAACCTTTACTTAGCCGCTGAACAATGGAAACAGAAAACTGCTTTGTGTAATCCATAGTCTATCGCACGCTAAATGTTTATTGCAAAAATGCGCACCTCAGGCAGGTCAATGCGAGCAGAGGCATAGCGAATATCACACGTGCGCTGTTGAAAAATGAAGCTGCCATTACAAAACCCTTCAAATGCAAGACAATGTCAAAGTTGAGCTTCAGAAGAGGCTCTCTGACGATAAATATTTCCAATTAAACACTGGCATTGCAATTGATGTCGAAAGTATTGCAAGAAACATCACAGTATAGTCGCCAGCTATGAAAGATGGTTGCAGACACCACATGGACTAAAGCTGCTGGTAACTTCACAAACAATGATAACGAGTATTTCAATTAACATATTTCAAGCTTAATATCATCATAAAATTCAGCAATACTCCTGTGACTCAACTTCTGCAACACTTTCAGCCCCAGGCTAGCTTTGTAAAAATAGCAATCGTTGATGCTAGGAAACAGTTTTGTCGTCATGTTTACTTGACCATTGAGGCGTCATTTCAAATGATGTCATGAGGAACCGAGCTTTTGCTTTGACACACAGCAACGACAACCACTCAGCATGTCTGTGAAACTAATAATAAGCAGTCCAAAACAATCAGTAGGTGGTGGACTGCATCAGATGTGACTGGAGGAGACTCGGCTCAGACTCTTCCTCAGCTTTAGAAGTGGTGCAAACGTTTCTCTCGATATGTAGTGGCTGTGATGCTTAGTCTTGTCCATCACTATGGATACTTCGGTGGCAGTGCTGGGTCGGCATAGGTTAGGGCAATCCACTGCGAAGGCATCGGAAGTTTCATCAAAAGCATTATGTGGCGAACTCACATCGTCCGAAGAGCTTGAACTTGACGATGAGCTCTCTGCAGCCAACGTGCGGTGAGGAGAAAGAGGACTGTGCTGTCTCACAAACCTTTTTAACTTTCCATCATGGTCACTGTGGTTTCGTGAAAAAAAGGCACTGTCGCGTTGCCGAGCTTGCCCCTTTGACGTGTTTTCTAAAAATGTACTTGTCGACACCTTGCGGTGCATGTTTGGACTCATTTCAATCGGCAAATTGGCGGTAGAGAACACTTTTTCAAACAGACGTTGAACGCTGGCAGGATCTTTGGCCGTAACATCAACATGAGCACGCCGCGTCTGGACCAAGGATTCCTGTCCACTCTGCATCCAGTCGGCCACGTTATCAGCAGTTACGACTCGCTCTTCTTCCAAATCAGATTTGTTTCCGGCCAGAGTTATAGGAACGCTCCATACGCTTTTTTTTCGACAATTCCAATTTCTCAAATTGCTGCTGTGCTGTTTGGCTTCGCTCGCTTGCGCTTGCTTTGCGCACTCAACCATCTTAGCCGTCGCTTTCGCGCTTTCGAAGCTGTTTGCGTCTGTGATCGAATAAACAATGAGGAAAACGTCTCCTGCAAAATAAAAATATACGTTTTCATCATCTTTCTAGACCAGACGGTTTTAGTCAAATTGATTTGCAATGATGCTACAGCAGCTACACACACGTTGCTGCACATGTAATTTAAAAGGTTTTGCCGTAAAAATATTAAGCTATATTGGAGCCTTGGTTGCAAAGCAAATGATCTTAATTATAGTAAAGCGTTGGTGTATGAAGTAGAATATGTTCGGGCAAAAACAGACAAGAAAATTAAATGGGTATATAGTAGAGTTAGGTAGCCTACAAAATCAGGATAGCGAGTAAGTTAAATATTTTGTTTTCTCAAAACTTTGTGGAATCACGGCAGCAATGATATTGAAACGTTCAGGTATTTCTACCAACTCTTTTACCTTCGGGTGCGCTTTACTCTTATAGAAATAATTCATTAAACCCAGTCTTTGAAGCTTCGACGTATTGCTCGCATAAATTTAATTTACTTTTGATCTTTTCGAATCATCCTAAAGATGCGACTGAACATGACGTCACTATGACGTCGGTTAGCTGTTGGGATGATATTCAGAGGGTTGGTTACTAGAGGCGCTATTCTGCTGCAATGAGGTTTATTTACAATCACTTGAATGAAAGCCTGGACACTATTGTTGGTAGATGTTGTAAACAAAGTGTCGGCATGGACTGGCGCACTTCAAATAATGGAAGATTAACAGGTGGTCGTTTTCTCGCGATCTTGCTAGCAGCCTTGCACATTGTGCAATAAATAAGTCTGCACATCACTCAGCCTGCCTTTGCAATTTTTCACCTGATGGATTAATTAATTATTATTTGATGTTCTCGAATGTTGATCTCGATGAGCCTCACGAAGCTTCATTTTGTTTTAAAATATTTTAAAGTTTGTTTTATTTCGAACACGTTGGAGCAACAATTGCTAAACTGAATACACAACTTGTTACTGCCGTCCAACATCGTTGATCTGTTTTGTTTTTGAAAATTAAAAATACAAAAGAAAATCATTGAAATTTCCAAAAAGAAAACACCTACGCGTTGAATCGAAAGGACGTTTCTAGCATAGATAAACGTACAAATCGTTTTGCGATGATTCGTTTGTGTCGTTGAGAAATCTTTCAGGCTAGTATCTAATCACCTTCTCAGATAAAGCCGAGTTGGTTGAAAAGACGCATTTTTTTCATGCAAATATAGTACGACAATTATTCGTGCAGGCTATCTCACCAATTTGATTGCACGTTTGTACACTCGGTGGTAGTAGGCTAGTAGCCTGGAAGCCAGTGGTTTTGTTCCCCACTTCACATGCTTGTGTTGATATAGTCTACTTTCGAAAGTAACAGTGAATTGGGTTCAAAAAAACCTTTCGCTTGCCTCTAGCTTCGATGTGTAAAGCTATTATATTCTTGACAATAGAGTTGTTTTTCATGGATGCGCATTGCATAACATCAAAACTACGTTCTCACCTGACATGAGGGTTATCTTTTGGTTTATCTGGTTTGAGTTCATCCCGGAAGTTTCCAGAATGTCGAGTTGGTATGTGCGACCTTTAATTGTGTAGATTTTACGATGGAATTCTTCCACGGATGGAATGTACGTGTCACTGTGAAACGAAAGATCTGGTGTTTTAACTAAACCCTTTATCATGGTCAGATAAAGACGTCAATCATGCGTAATTTTTAAGTTGATTTCAATGACGTCACCAGTTGTTTGCCTTTATTTCTAACCATCACAGTGATTGACACATGTAATGACAATGCCTAGTTTGAATCAAATGGAAATATATCACATCCTATGCAATCATGTCATTTCTTTCTCATCAATGTCCTTGGGACGTAAAAGATGGCTTCAACTGCAATAAGCGATATACCAGCGTCTCAATAAGCGGGAAAAGGTGGAAAACCCTTAGGATTTAAACATGTATGAATACTTGTTTGGTTAGTTAGGCTGCAGGTAGTTGGGTAGTAAAGCTACATGGCTGTAGCTCACACGACCAATTTGGCTTACCAAATTGCTCGAGTAATCCCGGCAGCAATGAAGTAATCCTACCTGAAACCCTTCCCCATGAACTGCGACATGATCTGGGTTTTCCCTGATCTCGATGCTCCGAGAACAACCAACCTCAGCTTGCGTTCTTCACTGACAGCAATTGGGAAGAGTGTGGATTGATCGTTACGCTCGAATGACCTGAAAAAAAAATCAATAATGACATCCGGCTTGACGCTTGACTGGCTCCGGTTGTTCGCAAACAAACGAGTTCAACGACCAATCAACTGGTTTTGAAAGCGAACATGATAGCGAGAAACCCAGCTAACCAGAAACAGTGATTGTTGTCTCAACAAATTAACTTGAACATATTGCTGAACATGTAAACAAGCAAAGCACCTAAACAAACGAGAGAAGCAAATTTCCACAAAGATTATTTTTCGAGAAGCGCTACATTCGCCAAAGACTTATTTTCACAATAAAACAAACAATCACAAACAGCATTGCGTAAAGCGTCAACAAGTCCATTGTGACGTGCTTGACGAGTCAATGATCCGATCTACCCTTCCAAAGCAACTTGTTTATTTGCGCACCAGCAACATTATTGACAAACTTCCGGCGACCAAACAAGTTCGTGGATAAGAAGAAGACTCTAGACACGAGGCTGCATTGTTTCGGTCGTTGGTGGTGCCATCATTAAAATTTTGAGCGTGATTTGGCACATTGTGCATTGATTGCAGTTGTTTTCCGACAAAGAAAAATAAATTGAATTGAAGGTAATTAAAGTTTTTTATTTTCGTTTTTAGATTAATTTCTTGTCGCTTGTCACTGCTGATCAAACCCATTGTCGTTTGCAGCCGACCATAAGTCATAGCAAGCACCTTTTACACCACAAAAGCTTTCAAATTGATGACTTCACCCATAAGATTCAAAAACCAAGTATATAAATGCATTTTTAGCTGTAAAACTGCAGTGGGCGCTACATGGGTTGTAAGTAACAGAGCCTTCGGCACATTAACAAAGAATTTAATCAAAAGAACATTAAATTATATACCATGGGTTGAACAAACTTAATAATCTTGTTACAAAGAAGCGTGCCACGTTCACACCCTGACGCCATAGTTTAACGACATATTGACTTAATTACATTGGCAAGTTGTTTTTTTCTAATCCTCGGTAATTTGACCCAACTTTGCCCCATTCATGTTTTCTATACGTCATAATGTGTTATTGTAGCTTGGCGAAACTAATGTTTTCGATGTCAAAATGTTGACCAACACATGAATGGAGGGGGGCTTCCCCTGTCTAATTCAGGTGAAGTCGTCAAGGTTGATGTCTTGTTTTGTTCGAGTGGCGTAATCAGTCTGTTTTTCCTTCGCGCTGTCACGGGAGAAAGCGCTCTCGTTGCATCCAGTTGCTTTCTGCGTTGATTATGACGTAACAAGCCAATGATGATCACGAGCCGGCAAGCATAATGCGATTTGTAGAATATTTCCTCAGGTTCTCGAATCAATAAATGCACTCTGCGCCACCAATCAATGTCACCTCGCCTTGCGTGCTTGTCATAATGTTCTAACAAGACCAAAAAACGCCTAAAACGAACCCTGATAATATTTGAATAATTTAAACGAATCGATGTGAAGCTAACTTGATGACGGGGCAATGTAGCAGTATACCTCAGTGAAAATCCTTGCAAAACTTTCATAAATCTCGTTATTGTGTTGAGATTGAGAACCCTGACGTCATTTCTGTTGCACGTACAAGAATTAAAAAGTTAATACTCAACTGCGGAAAGACATTAACTTTATGAGGTAACATTTAAATCTAAGTTAAAAGTCGTGTAATTTACTGTGTGCTTTGTTGGCAACTAAGATTTGCAGAAAAGTTGACAAAACTACAATATAACAACATGTTATCATGCGCTTGGCAAGCCCAAACAAATAATATTATTGCTACTGTTTGTTTTCTTAAGGCGTAATGGAAAGAAGTCGCGTGTTATCGCGCCCAAGCTCCGCAAGCACTCCCAACCGCGCCTGTTCAAACTTGGTTTGTAAACGCCTTTTCAAATATGCTAGTCTACACCTTTATTTTAAACAATAAACAAGAAGAATTTAGTTGCTCTAGAATTCTTCTCTACACACGACACACACTCTTTTTTCAGCAGCACACTTCAACCAAAAGTTCAGCAAATGCATAAAAATATGATGCACTCTACATCTATCAAGAGATGCTGCCTAACAACATGCTATCGGGAGCCACTACAACAAAAGCGCTCCGTGCCAAACATTCGTCCTCTGGCGCATTGCAGGTGGATCGTTTTAATACGTGGCCCTCGCTTTATGAAAAGTGTTTTGAATATTCATGTTTTTGTATAAACTGCTGTTTGTCGTTGCCACTCCTACATGCTCAGGTATTTATCATCTATGACACAGTATTATAGCAACAACGATCAAACATAAAGACAAGTGTTATGTTGTTTTTCCATTCAATTCATGCAGTTGAGTTTGAAGTTGTTATAATCTTTGGGTCGTTTTTTTTTCAGTGCTTGTGATTATGTACTGTGGCTGCTTCATTGTTTATAGATGTACTGTTTATAGATTTAATAAACCATTGTATTTTATTCGGATGTAAATAGGATACTGACAGGTCTATGAATGTAGATTAAAGTTAAGTCAGCCTTATTTACTTTAGTTGAACGGCCAATTTGATGCCTGTGGAGTTATTAGACTGCACTACCTCAGAAATTATGAGTTAATGTTGCGTTTTTGAAAACATATTTGCAGAGACAAAATGTGGGCAAAGTTTGAAAAATTTGGGCAAGTTTTGTTTGCTCCTCGCCCAAAAAAACGTGTTACTCTCCTGCGGCTATGGTCCTTCTGACAACACACTGAGCTGAACAGCACTTCATAAAAATGAAAACATCAATTACTTACATTGTGTTAATATCTTTCAAGAAGGCGTCTTTGACAGATTGTAAATTTCAAACACAAAAACAATTTGCCAAAATTTAATGTTACGAAATTAGAATATTTTTCTGCAAAAAAAATATTTAAAGGTAAGTTCATACAAAGGCTCGTATCTTTAAGTATACTTCTGTTCACTGTCCTCTTTTTGCCCTTTTGAAGCCATTTTTTGGTGAGATCTCCTTTATTTTAGAAACAGCAATAAACACCAAAATGCAATGGCTTGAGGGAGGGCGATATTGTCCTTCCACAAGATTTGCTTTGTTGAGCGCCATAACATGATTGTCCAATATCCACGCACGACCCATGTTTGTTTGTTGTTCTGTGGAAGAATGCAGCGTTCCTCTAGACTCTAGAGAGTCTAGAGTAGACTCTAAAGCAGGGTTTCCCAAACTGTGGTCCGCGGACCATTGATGGTCCACGACGACTGCACAGGTAGTACGTGGCGATATGACAGGAAATTAAAAAGTCACACATATACGTTGTACAGTACGTAGCCTACCCTGTCAAAGATAATTGCCGCAGTTCTTTACAACTTAAATGATTTCGAAAGCTTTTGTTATCCAGTATCGTAAATCTTACTTGTTGCACCTTCGTTGCAGTTAAAAAGTAGTTTACGAAAAGTTAGTGGTCCGTGGCCCAAAAAAGTTTGGGAAACCCTGCTCTAGAGGCTAAAGTTGTACCAAGAGCACAATATGACTTGCATGGTTTCATTGCGTTTTCTGCAGCCTACAGGTAGGCTGCGATCATACTTGTAGCATCAGCTCGAACTTATAAAGAAATTTTAATCTCATCGCTGTTTCCCTGACTTAGCGTGCAATTTAACTTTTTGCATTTCAGAAATCTTTATTTTCCGCTCTATCTACCGGATTCTTATCACGCCACTCTGGTCATTCAGCCGCCGCTCATGCAGTGGCGGATAGGCCGTTCGCATTCCTTGGATGCCAATATCCAGAGACTGACACTGCTTGCTGTCTTCCATTGTGTTTTATAGAGTTTCAAAGCCGCTTTTTTTTGTTCGGTTCAGGCTTGTCTCGCTCCACTGGACCGTCATTGTACATTTCCTTGGGCGAGTGTCAACTTTTCATCCGGGTCACTGGAGAATTATCAGTACATGACGAACACTGCACTTAAAAAAAATGAGGTTTTTTGAGAAAGAAATTCTCAGTAAATTCATGGACATTTTGTATCTGATGATACATTGTAAAAGATCATTTGAAATTGTACGACCCTCACGCTGAGAGTGAGGTACATCGGCAGCATTCGTGGAAAGGCCATAAATAGTTACGATGTGATTGTGAAGAGTTGCTACAAAGTGAGACAAACTACCACAGTTGAGCCGATTCCCGCAGCAACAATACGATGGTTTAACTCCAAGGCCACATACATCACGGTGGCCTACACACATGTGATGAGGCAGCACAATTGACGTTAAATCCATTCTCAGACTGAAAAAGCCTTCGAAAATTTCATATCATAATTCCCGGCAGTTTGTTTTGCACCTTCGTTGCGTTTAGCTTTTAAGTTTTGAGAACAAACTCAGAATCGTAGGCTAATTGGACGATCATATTTTACGTCCTCACAACGTATACTTGTTAATTGCTTCTTAATTCAAAACTGCATATGCTATTTGAATTGATCGTATGTTAACTTCAACGTGAACTGACGTTACTATATATGTATCAACAAGGCATCGGCTGAGTTGTAAGCTGTGTTGGGTTTCTCAAGCCGGGTTAGAGCTTGAGTTTAAAGAAATAAATTAGGTTTAAATTCCAAACATCTTTTGCAGGCCACCTTGACTTTGCTTCTGTGATTATAGTCTAGAAAATTTGACTTTTTTAATTATTAAAAATAATAATAAAAAATTTCGTAAAATTAAAGGTTAAAAAGTTTAAGTTTGCTGCTTACCACTGAACTTCACTTAGGCCTACTACTCAAATTTACTAAACAAGCATTTGTTTATATCTGAGAAGGTCACAAAAAGCATTTTTGATCAAAAGCCACCTTTTTTTTTGTTTAAGACCCCTACTCTGAGAAGATAGTTTTGTATCTCGTACCTAGAAATTCTTGATTACGTGAACGTCTGTGATAATAAGTAAAAACCTAACCAAGAGCACTAGGCTCCACTTTGCTGCGACATTCAATGCATAACGCGCGATGGTAGAAGAAGCAAAATAATTTTTAAAACTCTTTCTCATAATCTTTGACTCGGTACTTTCAAGAAACTGAAGTTTTTGTTGAAATAAATTTCTTTTCTTAACCTGCCGTACTTCATGCAAATTGCCGCACGACCCTGGTCTACATTGGATTGTTGACTGACTTGGACGCCACCATTGTTGACCGCGCTCGCTCGGTGGATCCGGGTCCGTGTCGACTGATACCTTTGTTGGTTTTATTTGATGTCCATGTCGCTATTATGACGTCACTAACAATAAGTACGAATAACAATCGATAACGCGAAAGCAGCGGTAGAGAGTCTTCAGGTACAAACAAATCTACTTAGAACTAGACCCACGCTGGTGAAGTGCAAATTGATCTTTCTATAGCCAAGCGTCAGCAGAACAGCCGTTTTATCATTAAACATTTTTCTGCTTTACTATTTTTGTTGTTGGATACAATCAAGTTATTTTTGTGTTTCAATATCAATTGTTTGTTTATACCACCCACTAGATAAAAATACAAACTAATACAATTAATCGAAAATGGCAACGTGAAAGAATTTCAACGTTCGTTCTGACCAAATTATAAAGTACCAATTCCACTCCTGAACGCATTGGATTCTTTCCTGGAGAGGAATACCTCCCCGGCTGGAAAGTACTGATTTAAACTTTTTTTTTAATTTGAAGAAGTTGACAAGTTGTCGTCTGATCGTACCTGCTTATACGTACCTGCTTATACAACGTCTGATCGTACCTGCTTATACAACGTCTGATCGTACCTGCTTATACAACGTCTGATCGTACCTGCTTATACGTACCTGCTTATACAATCGTCCACATGCTGCTTATACAACGTCTGCTCAACGAAGCCGACAGACATCTCTGCGGCTAATTAAGTGGACAATACATGGAAATCCAAATAGAAGTCAACAACCGTTTGATTGAGTCTCCCTCCTCCAAGTCAGCAGTTGTGAACTGAGTAAATGGCGAGCAAGTGACAACTGAGCTAACAATATTTCAGCAAGTGGTTGAAGTTAAAAAATGATGAAACTGAGCAAGTAACAACAGAGAAACCCGAAACTTGGCATGTCACAAGTCAGCAAATTCAGTTTAGCAAGCGATGACCAAGCCGTCCGAACTGAGCAAGCTAATCTCATTTGCTGACTTGACAGTAGCTGCAATGTACTTGCTGAGTTAAAGCCATGGTATGCTGTTTCTCCAGAAAGTGTAAAATGAGGTAGGTTTGTTTGCTTCCAATGAAACATAGCAACAAAGAAAAATCTTTTAGTCAAACTTGTTTACGTTTACAACATGGCCACCTGGAGATGCGGCCTAGCTACTGGCTATTGCTAGTGTTTGACCGACATTTTTTGAGATGTTTTTACTTTTTGCGGTTTCCTAATGACATAAAACTTTTTTGTTGCCTTGAAGAAGCAGTAGCAAATGAGACAAAATAAGTTGAAAAACGCTAAATCAGACTGTTATTGAAAAATTAACAGTCTGACTAAAATCTTCGAAATCAAATTTTCTTTGTTTTTCAACATGTGAGGATGTTAAAACCTATTGTGTCATCTGAGGAAAAGAGAGAAGAATGCTTAAAAATCTAAGTTTTTGAAAAAATCATTTACCAAAGTTAGAAAAACCTGGAAATTTCTGCAAAATGTGACAAATCAGGCCGTATCTTTAGATGGCCATGTTTACAATCATAATACAGTTCTATCAAAGTGTCATTAAAAACTTTAAAAAACTTTGCACGATGTGTGTTTAAGGTCGCGATAAATTAAAACTCTGTACCGTACTTATATTTCAGATTCGTTCTTATTTTAGGTTGTGGGTTGTTATCACATTGAAATTGTAAGAAAAGAAGATGTCATACCTACAAACATCTGTTGGACTTAATCAACAAATTTGCAAATTTCTAATGAAAAAACGTAGCTTACCGTTAATGAAGCTTGCTCGACCATCTTGTAGCCTTCTTTAGCGCAAATAAACACCTACGGTACGTTTTGTGGCCTGCCAGGCCTACTTTTGCTACTGCCGTTAAATAAGTGTAGGTTTCCATAGTTTAACATGGTCTCTCATGCAATTTTTTTTTAATTTTCTTTGAAAAAATTTCTGCGTGCGCCACTGCTCGCTTATCCAGTGCTTTAACAACTCCTCCTAGTTGGAACTGTGATGTAACTGTGACCTCCTCTGGTCCTGGTTAATCAGATTGAGTTGTTGACAGTAGTGTTTACAGGGGGTCCAGGAGGTACTTTTGGACCCGGATAATTTTAGGGGCCGGAAGCTTTTCAAGGGGCCAGGGAACAGACACTACAGTGTATTCTTTAGATTATACAATAAGTTTTTCTTATAAATGTATTTGATCCGATGACATTTGAGGCCAAATGATCTCATTAGTAAGCCCGGGCTCAAAGTATCATCTCTCAACGGCCCTGATTGTTCAACACAGAGCGTACTTAGCGATTTTTTAGGTTTGTGAATTGTATGCTATTGTGATGTAAGCTTGTTGTGTGCTGTTCTAGAATCTAACTGGCAAATGTTATTTCACTCTCACAAGAAAGTAATGGCTTGGTTTCTTAACTACTGTAGGCCACTTCTCCCACTGCAAACGTTTATGATTCAACTCACTACGTCATCAATAAAGAAATTCATTTTAGGCAAAAAGTGTTTTTACTGCGTTGTGTTTTGCAGGTGGTTCCAGGCATCATGCTCAAAAACACTGACCCCAGCAGAAACATCATCTCACGTCTTGACGTCATCGATGCAAAACCGTGGCCTCTTATTTCCAGACCACTGCGCTGCTGTTGTTTGTTGCAGGAATTATTTTGCACGAGTGCGTACTAAATGCTCTCAAGACAGAGGCATTGTTTGTGCCAAGTGGTAATAAACGTCATAATCTACACGCTTGCTGCTTGTTCCCAAGATCAAAGTGAAGCCATCGACATTTGCCCTAGTTGCCATAGCCAAGTTCCTCATGTAACAACGTCATAATGGCATGAATGAATCAGAACTGACGAGAAATGCCGAAATATTTTTTTGCTTTTGAAAACTGATATGAAAGGCAATATTGTAAGTTTTTTAATCCAATAGCTACTTGTTGTTCGCCTGTAGAGGGTACAGACTGCACCAATAAGGTTGCCATATGATGACGCACAACTCCTGAAAGATAACAGTCGCATCAACCAAGTTTTTGACTCAAACACGTTTATGGTATACATTCTGTGAACAACCAAACCACTAGATTGCACAAATTCTTTGGCGAGATTCACACCAAACATACAAAACTGTCTTCAGCAGCATACAAAAACGTCGCACAAAAAATGGCGCATGGTTGTTTCCTTTGATTTTCAGAAATTTTATTCCTGGTGTGAATGGTAAAAGGAAACAAACATGCGCCATTTTTCGTGCGACGTTTTTGTATGCTGAAGACAGTTTTGTATGTTTGGTGCGAATCTCGCCCAAGAAATATATTTTCCCTGTAGCAGCATTGATGAAATACGATGCAAGAGCAAGTGTAACAACGGGTTGGGTTATGTTCGGACAGGTTTAATGCATGAATGGAGTCTTTTTGGTGTAAATAGTAAAGCTGCGTCTGCGTGAAGCGTAGAAGTCCGGTCATGAAAAATGAATTTTTGTTTTGTGATTAGCAGAATAGCCTGATTTGTTAATTTTAGGTGATCCAGAAAATTTCTTATTATTTTATTGTTGCAACTCTTTGAGCAGACGCTCGATGACGATGACGTGATCAACATGAGAAGATAAAATTTCAGATTTTAGCAGTTTCACACATAAATATTTCTTGATCAAAATAATGCAAATAGTGCACTGCGGTACTGCTACAAAATTGAAAGCCAGCTTTTTGTATTAAACTATACGATAAAATGCACTCTAAAGTTGTCCAAAAACTCTTAAAATGCCTTTCAAACTTCACATGACTTTTATGCCTCGGTATTGTCCGTCATTTAATCAAACTTTATATCAGTAGTCCCCGCTTATTGATCCAACGGTTCAGTGGCGGCTGGTGCTGTTTGTGAGCAGTGCGGCTGCAATAAATAGTCCGGAAGGCGAAGCCCGTCGCTGAGTTCGCCGCGATGCATTCAAACTTTGTTAAAAAGTTGATGTAATTATAAAAAAAAACTGACAGTATTGCTTTGGCAACAAACTTTACTAGTATTGAGCTTACTCTTGACTAGCCTAGCCGTTGCATACAATGTTCAAGTAATTTTGAGATGCCCTAGGCTGGACTAGCACTTCCTATAACCTGTTGAATACCCTAACTCTACAGTTAACACTTCTACATTCATGGCTCATCGCTATTCTACGAAATAAAAATTAACTTTAAAAAGTCTGTAAAGTTATTCGGTTAGGTGGTTGGTCACAACGGTAAACCATAATTTCTTCATGGGAAAATTGTAACATAAGATTTCCGGATCCGTTCGTTCGTCTGCATGCAATGACCGAAAGGAAACACTCTTCTGAAAACGTCTATTCAAGAATTGTATTTCTGTAAAAATAGCAAGGCTGTCGAAATTGGAACGCAACACCATACGCCACTAAAACTTGTCACTACAATACAAATTACTGAAATAAAGACGGAGATTTCGTCCAGCTGGCAAGCACTAAGCAAAACAGTTAAATATGCGACCAACTTTTCAAGCAACAATTTTAAAATGACGAGAATAGATTGCAATATTTCAAACGCACGTAAGCAGCTTCTGTGACGTAATAATTATAAGCATTATGAAGCTATTCAAACACCTGTTGAATTTGGCTTACATCATATCTCGTAATTCAAGATTTAACGATGATGTAATGCTTCAACAGGTGTGACAAAGGTGATGCAATCTTTGCTTATTTTTTAGTAATATTCTATTACGTCAGACGCCCAGATTCAGTAGACCTGAACGGTTTTATGTGACGTTTGATTTGTACAGATATTGTCCGTAACGGTAGGCACTTTAACGTATTCCACTGGTCGACGCAATCATGCGTGACATAGTCTACGATTCATCTTCTACTGGTGGATGCAATCACGTGATTTTTTAGCCAATCAGAGCGCTTGAAATCCAGAATCTCGGACTGCAGACAAGTTTGCCCAACGTCGCTGTTGCCAAACGAAACTTTTAATATTTTAATTTCCTATCCGCAATTCTTAAGTGAAAAAAGTAACCGGGTTGGACAAACACAGAGGAAAACATATTTTCTCTCTTCTCTTTCTTTCAGGTGGGGCTGCAGCTCTGCAGCTCCATGGCACGAGCCGCCACTGCAACGGTTAATATCCGCTTATTAAGCCCAGTTTGGTCTGGTGAGTAGGCTATAGTTTTTTTCATAGGGGCAAGTTTGGTGCAAGAAAGATTCAATTTGACTGTTTATTTATGGTATAGTTCAGTTCAGTTTATTTTTGTTTTGTTGGCGAAAAAAAAAGAAAAAAACAACAATATACAAAAACACAAATATTTCGCACAACAAGGATGGCAGCGAAAGACCAAAAGGTCACAAAGGTCAGTATAATTAGAATACTGACAGGTCTACAAATGTAGATTAAAGTTAAGTCAGCCTTGTTTACTTTAGTTGCACGTTTTATTGCCTGTATTTTCGTATAGGCTACTGCCAAGTTGATGACCGTGGAGTTATTAGACCAGGCAGTGGCGGCTCGTCCATAGAAACTGCAAAACTGCAGCACCCCCTGCACATTTCAGTATTTTTTTTTTAATAATTTCACGTTTTTTCTCATGTTTTCTATAAATCCTACCGACTGGAAGTTTCATAATTTCTGGATTTTAAAAAGTATTATGATTTTTTAAGTTCTGTATTTGGCAGCTCTGAACTGCAAGCAATGCAGTTGCGATCTTATAAAAGAACAAAGAGAAATTATGACGTCATATTTTGGCTGAGGTTGCTTTAAATCCTACAATAGACCTTTTGCACATTCAAAATCACCAGAGCGTGACGTTTGAGTTACGTGGAGTCTGAGGGTTGAGAATCGCTTGTTTGTTACGGTTTATGAAGGCGTTTCTTGTTATTGCAAGCAAGCGTGAGGTCGATGGCAGGTGAAAGTAAATTTTTTGTGTTTATGAATTGTTGTAGGTTATCGGTACACTTCAATTCTTGTTCGTTTTAATCATAGTGTTGGTTAACAGACTAGGAAAGGCAATTTAGGACGGCCATTGTAAAGCTTGTGCATTTTGACCGGGAATTATGGACCACGATAGTGGCACCTTGTCTTGCAACATTTTATTTCATTCTGCATAACATAATATGCAACGAACCAACCACACTTCATTGATGATACCAAGCATAGTCACTGGTATTTTCCTGTCGAAGATGTGAAATTGACGAATTTTTTATGGTCCTCTCTACATGAATGAGATTGCGTGCAATACTTCGTTCATTCAACACTTCGTCCTCACTCATTTGAGGCCTTCTACCTAGGAACGGTGAGATATTTAAATGTAGACCAATACCATGTAGGCTAAGTCTTTTTCTACAAGAAACCCTTTATCGGCCATAACAGCATCATAAAGTGCAGTTCATTAGCAGCTATTTTTTGCTTCAAAAGGTGAAATAATCTACTCTTCTGACATATTTCTTTGTCACTCACATTACCAGTGTACAACTCAAATACAAACATATTACCCCCATTTGGATCAACTCTCACTAATGACTAATGCCTTTGCAGTGTTCGTACTTTTATAGTTCGTTTCGAGACGTACTTCAATGCAGTCGATGATGATCATGGTGCTTGGGTGGTCCTTTTTGAAGTCCGGCTTCATGGTTGTTTGTTGTTTGTTTTATTATCTTTATCCTGCATTGCGGGAAAGCGGACTTGAGCGCTATGCATCGGTCTACGCCTTCCGACGTACACCTGACCCACGCTGCAGCCGACTGCAATGTCTGTTTCCGGTTGTCTGTGACTCTATTTATGACTTAAATTTGGTACTACCCATTACTCGAAATCGATCACTGGGTAGAGGCAATTATCGTAAAGTTTCTTGCCCAGAGAAACAACAGCAAGTGCGGGTGGCTGGAGTCGAACATGCAGGCTCTCGACTGCGAGCCCAACGCGCTAACCACTCGGCCACTGCTGCCGACACTCGGCCACTGCTGCCGACGAATAACGTCACGATGAGGGAATAAGTTCAAACTAATCAACCTTAAATACATGAGGTGCATTGTACAGTACGAATGCAGAACTAATACCAAACCTTGTGCTTTAAGTCTGTATAAAACAAACCCAGGCGAAGCTTCAACACCAGCAAAAATTCAATCTTCCACCGCTAATCTATGTAGATGCAGTGCTCCTGTAACATTTTGAGGTATTTCGAAAATAGCCTCATCATTAAGTTCTGCATCAATATTTTGATTTGCATGCTTAGCTTTTGAAGCTGTATAAAACAAGAAATTGAACTGAACTGAACTGAACTGAACTGAAATTCTTCTTATCTTTGCCCGGCAAGATCGCTTCCAATACAGCAAAGAACTGGTCGAACTCGAAGGTTGACACTTCTGTAGCCTAAGTTTACAACTTAAAAGAGTTATATTTTTTGGCACATTATACTGAAACACTGATACACGCCTGTAAAGACCACAAAACAACAGCTCAAGCAAACGTTAAACAATTTATTCGCCTGCAAACTACACCACTAACTCTATCCCACAGCATTGTAAACAGCGACAAGTCGTTCACGACTCCAACGTCACGCTCTGTTGGTTTGTTATGCAAAAGGTCTATTTCGAACTGCAAATTTTGCAGTTGCAGGTCACGTGGTCAAGCTAGCTACTGTTGCAAATACTTCATTGTTTTCAAGCACGATATTAGGTGGCTGCGACTGATGTTGTTACATGGTTAGACTAATGTGCTTTGCTTTCTGCACAAAAAGATAAAGCTTAGAGACTAGGTTATCATTATTGTTGTTGAATTAAATTTTGTTAAGGTTCATTGTTAACTTACGATAATAAGTTAAGGTCAAAGGTCACATGCTAAA
This sequence comes from Aplidium turbinatum, assembly GCF_918807975.1. NCBI lineage: Eukaryota > Metazoa > Chordata > Ascidiacea > Aplousobranchia > Polyclinidae > Aplidium > Aplidium turbinatum. The sequence continues at coordinate 2,462,570 of NC_137486.1, forward strand.
ACAACCTATTTAAACTTGTTGAACATCAGGAAATTAAGTGCTCAAATAGCCTCAGAATTCATGAAATACCACTAAAATAAGATAAGATTTTATGGGGGTCATGCCCCCAGACCCCCCTTGCTTGGCATTGCGCCTTTGGCGCTCACTCTTTCACGTATACCTCCGGTTGCAGCACCCCCTGCTATAAATACCACGAGCCGCCACTGAGACCAGGGGTCTGGAACCAATGGTTCGCGAGCCATATATGGTTTTTGTGACGGCATCCAGCTCACAGAAAGTTTTATCTTAACTTTTCGTTATAATTAAAGCTGAAAATATGCTCAGAATGCACCAAATTAAATGCATTTTTTCAAAATTTTCTCGGAGAGGTCTCCTAGGGTCTGTTTTTATCATCTTCAGCAAACACGTGGCTGCCTGGCTGGTGGCTTCACAAAATTGTAGCTTTTATGGCTCTCTTACCTAAACAGGTTCCCTACTCCCTAGGCTATATTAGACTATACACCACCTCAGAGATTAGGAGTAGGCCTAATGTTGCGTTTTCAATGTAGGCTATCTTTGGAAAAACAAAATTTGGGCAAATTTTGTTCACCCCCAAAATGTATGACTCTCCTACGGCCATGAATCAACGATTCATTGGCCGCTTAATACAGAGCAGTCCTGAACGTGTTTTGCTCAAGCGCACACCCCGAGAGTCGAACCAGCGCCTCTTGATCTTAAAGCTTCACAAAGTTCATTAATAAGTTCACCAAGTGACACGATAATCAACTGAGCGATCGAGGCGGACTGGGCAAAAATACGCAAAACCTTTTATGCGTCTTTTTTGCATAAACAGAGGCCTTCTTTCAAGGTAGCCACCCATAGATATGACAATTCCCCGTAAGACACCGCCAACCAATCAGATCATATGTTTAACTGACTACCGTTCAATCGTGACCCCTCTAGTATTCACTATTCAGCCAGAAAGTTGATCTTACTCAGAACTTTGTTTGGTAGTTACAGAACAAACTAGATTTATGACAAGGGTGGGAATCGAACCCACGTCATCGAAATGTATTCCCTAGCCTTAACCCATTAGACCAGTCTGGCTACGGCGGCACGTTCACTGATTTTACTTTCTATGAGAAAAGTTTGCGTGTTTTCTCTATTTTAACTGTAACTTTCTGGTTGGTTGAAACGCTCTTCCCGCAACTTCTCATTGGTTCAATGATTCATTTGTCTTACCAAAATTTTTTATGTTTAAGTAGCCTACCTACCTTTTTGCAATGGTGGTTTTGACAACATTTATTTGAGTTGATATTATCAATGGTTTGCAAACTCAAAACTAAGAGCGGTTGGAGCAAAATGATTTATAAATGCGCGACAACACTTCCAAGAAAAACGCATCATGTCTAACAAGTACGAGGCGGTTTCTTCAAGTTAACGGGCCTCTTGGAATGGTTACAACTCAACATCATCCCGAGTCTAAAACACTTTCTGGACCACCCTGTCAACGTTACTGCCAACAATCGCTTGGTTAAAACATTATGAGGTAAATATTAATAAAGGCCGCCGGAGTTGACATTCTCTGGCCGGAACATCCTGCCTCTGGTGCATCACTAGTTGATTTCCAATGGTAGAAAAAGTAACCTTTCTACCTGAGATGTAGTGTAGACCTACGGTGTTTTGCGCTAAACCAAAGTTGTTTATTTAATATTTTTGTTTGGAAAATCAAAATAGAAAATAATTACAAAAGACACTGGTCCGTGTGCAATGCACGGTCATACATCTTGACTTTCGCGTTTTGTCGCTTCTACTTTTTGTTATCAACCTCTACTCTATTTGGCATGAATGGGCTTCTTTATGACGTCAGAATTAAAAACCAAACTGGTTTAAAGTTTTTACTTTACGACGCCTTTCAACGTCTGCATAGCCGAGTGGTGAGAACACTGGAACGGCAATCGAAAGGGCGCCGGTTCGACACCGCTCGAGAGCATGCCGCTGTGTCTATGGCAGGACACTTAAAGGCCTGCCTGAAGGTGGACACGAAGATTGGCTTCCTTGCCTTCCCGTCCACTTAATCTAAATCTTCAACCACCGGGTGTAAGCCTGGATACGACAAACAAAAACGTCTGGAAGATCTTCTGTGATCGTAGTGTGCTACATGTTGTCGCAATAGGCGCAAAATAAAACTTGATTATTAAAAACAATCCTGGTTTCAAGCAAAATTTGCGAAACTTTTATTTGCAGTGGGAAAATGTTTTGTCCTCCGACAGCTATGGCCAGTGACGTAACAGGCTGGATTCCTCCATCGAGCTATCATGGATGCGCTGTAACCTTTCTGAAGCATCAGTCGACCAACCAACGCATCGCGTGTATGGAACGCAACTTGCCTTTTCTCGTAACCTGGGAAAGTCAGCGAAACGCAACAATGCTCAACAGTGACGTCATTAACACAGCAAGCTGTGAAACTATTACCAATATTCACATCGATTCATACAATTCTGAAGCAAATTTTCTATGAAGTTATTTCGAGCGAAATATCATTGGCTTCAAAATCAAGATGTTTAGTTTTAAGCAATAATTGGGCTTGGCCGTTTGAAGTAACAAGCAGGCCATGACCCAGATAAAGAACAGCCAGTGCGCTCATGGCCAACATCAACAATGAGTTCTCGACATCAATTACTTTCCCTGGAATCTGTTCTGATTTCAGACAAGCTCTCACGCGGACGGTCAGTTGCAAGAACTCTTGAGCCAGTGGTGACGGTCTGATCGTGATACATCTCACGAACCAGACGAGTAGGCGTCAATCGACTCGCGACGTTGCCGCCGTTTCGATCGTTTCTCTTTTTTGTGCTTCTTGTCACGAGGCTTATCACGTGATCTTTCGGGTGAATCATGAGCTCTCATCTTTTCTTCATGACGTGATTTGTGTTTTTGTGAATGGTTTCTGTCGTGACGTCTTTCACGTGAACCCCTCTCTCGATCATGATTTTGTGATCTACGAACTCTGTCACGTGACTGATGGTGCTTCCCAGGAAATACGTCATGATCGACGCGGCCGCGAGAAGTCTTCTGTTGCAACATATCCCCGTGAACGTCATCACGTTTGTGACGTCGTGTGTGATCCTTTCCCTCGTGATGTCGTCTTCCTCGCACCTCCTCCTCATCAACGTGCTCCTCCTCACGACCTCTTCCAACGGAAGTCTTCGATTTCGCGGTGTGTACGTCATCATTAGTCTCCGTCGTGGCATCAATGGAGTCTCGGGAGCGATATTTGTGCTTCTTCTTTTTCTTCTTCTTCTTCTTTGATGCTTTTTTATGTTTATCAGAATCAGAATTAGTGAAGTTGGAATAATCTGAAAGAACAAGAGCATCCACATCCTCCAGTGCAGCGGACCGCATGCTCATGGCTTTCACTGCCTTTCCTTTCAAAGACACCACACTCTTATCAGGGGGGCTGGGATGATCTTGAGACTCCTCATCATTGTAATCAGGCTCAAAGTTGGATTCATCAGGATTCCCCATTGACACGCGCCTTCCTTGCTTTTCGTCACTAAGCTTCGAGTTCCTCCTTAAGGTGATCACCATCCTCGCATCTGTGATCGGCTTCTCCTTCTCTCCAACAGGTGGCTTCGTTGTAGGAGTTGTGTCAATCTCCTTATGAGATGCTGGCGATCTAAGTTCTGCTTCAACTTCTTTTGTTGCTTCCTTGATAAGAGTAGGAGGATTTCGTTTGATCCGGATGCGACGACCTTTCACAGCTGCTTTAGTCTCCTGTGACTTCATCACGCGTTGACCAACATCCCTTCTGTCAGCGACTTCTTTCCCTTCATCATCAGATTTCTCCCACCTGCAACAACATCTGGTTACAACCGATGCCTCTCAAGAAAACCAAGCCACCTTGAACTATCACAGTATCACACTCTTGGAGTGATCCGACGTGACCAGGGCTGCGATTTTTTCTTTGTCGAAGGACCAAAAATTCTGCGTTTGTTTGTCGAATGGTAATATGACGTCACAAGAATCAAATAAGCGTTTGGCCGCGAATTACCGCACAAGTTGTGTGGATGTACGTCAGAGTCACTTGAGTTTTTAATCGCACGCTGGTTGAGTGATTGCAAAGGGGTATCCAGCGCTGAGTTATGTACCTACCGGACGTGTATATTGTTTGTTTTGCTCCAAGAAGAGAGCTGTAATAAACGCGAAACTGAGGATCGCAAAACGAAAAAGCCCTTAGGCTATACCGCTAGCGTAACCTACTGCAAGATTTTTTTTCCTTTGGCATCTCTTTAGTCTTGCAGTCTCGCTTGGTAGTACGTAAATAGTTATACACGTACCCGCACGCAAACACAGTTAGGAGCGAAATATGCAAGTTACCAAATGTTTGATGCCAGGCGTTAAAACTTCGATCAACATATTTTTCCGCAGTGTTGGAGAACTCCTTTCCATAAAAATAACGGGTTTTTTCATCTGTATTTCTGAACACCTGGTCGGAAACTAGGCTGTTTTCTAGATGAGAAAAGCTTTAAGATGTGAAAGTATCCAACAAAGTCATTTTAACAGTGCAATATTGTTAATTGGCTCATACGGCGAAATACAAACTGGCGTAGACAATGAAAACTAAAAGTAGCCTAGGTTGTTCCATCTGTAAAAGAAACCCGTTGTGTCGAAAAGCACGAAACGTGTGTGGTGAAATGTTTGATGCCAGGCGTTAGAACTTCGATCAAAGCATTTTTCCGCAGTGTTCAAAGTGGCGGCGCGGACGCCTTGGGAATTTTTCGAGTGAACTGTCACTTTTAGGCCTTGCCTTGAAGTACCTGGAGCAAGAATTTACGTAAGTCGACACTCTTATGATTGCATCACCTGATTCTCCCACCCCCCAATTGTTCAGTTTTTATTTAGTTTTTTTCCCGTAAGACCCGTAAGCGTTTGTCGAATAGTGACGGCGCGTGTCAAGCGGCATTGCCGCCGAAAAAGGCAAAAATCGCAGCCTGGACATGACATTTTTCGATTTAGATAAAAGGAAGCGAAACTGCAAATTTAGCTTTCTCGGCCTCGATATTTCAAAGCATTGATCAGAAGCACTTAAAACTCGTATGACGTGATAATTGTAACATTCTTATACAACCTCGTCATATAAAGTTGATGTCACTGGTAGGCGCTTTAACGTATTACACTTTCCCAAACAGTAACGAAATCATGCGTGACATGTGACATCACTGATGATTCGCGAGAAATCGTAGACTATGTCACGCATGATTGCGTTATTGTTTTGGGCAAGTGTAATAAGTTAAAGTGCATACCGATGTCACTTGCACGAAGATTAAGTTCATTAATAAGTCATAAACATGCATGGCAGTCCGTCACACAGCGGCACACAGTAGGCAAGCGCGAAACAACGCAGACAAACACCACGTCACAGTCACGTGGGACTTACTTAGATTTGGGGATGGTGATTTTCACTAGCTCGTCCCCTGTGGGCGCTGGTCCACTCCCATCGTACTCCACAAACTTCCTGTCCTTCCCTTGAACCAACTTTTTCTCTCTTCCAGAGGGGGACGCTGTTTGCACAACCGGTCTGCGCTTGCGTGACACCTTGCGGGAGTCTTGATTGAGTTCAGGCTTACGATTTGAGTCCACAGCACTCTCTGCCACTTCTGCATTCATCTCTACCTCACTCTTCACGTCAACTTCCCGATGTTGTGAAGGCAAAGAGGAGGTCATTGGTGATGTAGTTTTAGTTTCTTGCCGGATTTTTGTCGATTTTAATTTTGATTTTGTAGTTTTGTCTCTTGTTTTAGTTTTAACCTTCTTCTGCTCTTCACCCCGGGCATTTTGTGGGGACTTGATTGAAGATCCAGCGTCCAAACTCTTTTCAACTGCTTTCGTCACTTGCTCTTCTAGCATTAAGTGATTTTGTTCGTCGACCAAGCGATCCTTCCTCTTGAGTTGTGCTGCATCATCATCAGTGGTTGATTTTCCTTGGCCAGGAGATGAACCTCCAACTGCCGTAGCTACCTGGTCACCGGCCACTGCAGACAAATCACCAACATCTTTGTCATCAGATGGTAGATCCTCCTTCAAAATCGGTGCAGGGTCCGGAACAGTTTTATTTTTATTATCATCATTCATTGGAGAGAATATCTTGTTAATTTTTGGTTTGGATACCTTCTCTTTACTTCTCTCTTCTTCGTTCTTACTAGGTTTGGACAGTTTGCTTCTCTTTGTAGAATCCGACTTCTTCACTTTGGTGACCACCTCAGATGGCTGATCGGATTTACGTTTTGATAACTTACTTGATGACTCACTTTTGCTGCCTCGTGATAACTTGGACGACGCTTTCTTTGATTGGCTCTCCTTTCTGTCAAGCTTTGATGAATCTTTTCCTCCATCACTTTCAAATTTTCTTACTTCTCGTCGTGGCTTCTTTCCTGCTTTTCCAATGTCATCACTTCTTTTGCTGGATGATTTAATTCGTTGTATCGGCTCCAAATCATCTGGAAGAGGCCGCTCATCTCGCACAGGCGTTCCATCCCCATCTCCAATATCAGGTCGAGGAGACGGCTTGTTTCGCTTTCCCACGCGCGGCATACCTCGATCCGGGGAAACATCACGTGGATAGTTGCGACTTCGCTTGCGCGCGCGATGTTCATCATAATTGCCGCGGTCGTTGCGTCTTCGCTCATCACCATAGCGACTTTCTCGAGGGTAGTCTTCTCTTCTTCGTGTTTCTCGGTATTGACGCTGATGACGTTCCTCGTCGAACCGCTGTCGGGATCGAGGTGAGAGCTGCATTCGATACTGTTCCTCTTTAGGATCAAAACCTCTGGAGGTTGGAGCAACATTGCGACCTCTGAAACGATTGTTGTAGTAATCAGCATCTCCACCACGATCCATGTGGCGGTGCATCTGACCGGGTTGTTCAATATAGTGAGGAGGAGGAGGAATCCGTTGATTGTTCCAAGGCTGTGCATCCATTCCAAATGGAGGAGCATGTGGAGGCAACCCACCCATGGGGTTGATTAGCACGGAATTTTGGATGGGTGGATGGTTGGAAGGGAGCATGGTGGGGCCAGTACCAGGAGGTGAGGGCGACTTAGAGTAACGTGACTGGATGAATCTATCATAGGGAGGAGGAGGCATGATTCCACGTTCGTACCAGTCTCTTTCATACGTCTGCCTGTAGTGGGCGTAGAGTGCTTGATCACGCTCGAAGTCTGCTGCTTCCTTTGTAGGGAGGCCAGGGATAGTGGGCTCTGTTCGAGTGATCACTGGTATGAGGGGATGCATTGCATCACTTTCGTTCCGATGGGGGGAATGCGATTTGCGGCCCCGTTCAAAAGATCTGCGACGACCCCTGCCAGGATAACTACTCTTCTTCTGTGGGGAGTAACTCCTCTCGGACCTCCTGAAAGATAAAGCATGATTGCAAATTGGGAACTACTGAAATTTAACTGAAAATAAAACTTTGTTCTTGCAACAGCAAAGCAAATGTGGACATGGAGTTTGACAAAACAAATCGTTTATTTTCTTCCTTGCAGAAAACGATCAAAAGTTTTAAGAAGTCAACTTGAGAAAAAGCACTAAACTTTTTACTGTAGAATTTGTACATTTAAAATCAGTTTGCAAACTTTACATTTAGTCATTAAGGGTCCTTAGGACTGGAAAGTTTGCTGAAAGGTTTCCGTGACCACAAAATGTTGGGAACCTCTTCTTAAAGGCCCCTATAAAATTAAATTGTTGTTGAAAAGGAAGTTGTATGACTGGTACACTCAAGCAAAATGATATAGGTTATTTTGCCACAACTCAATGGGTCTGCGCTCGTTAGCAAGTCAATGTTATGGTTTGACAAAGGTGGGCTCAAACACTCTCACCACCTCATCCTATCTCAGATTGATTGAACAACTTTCAAACAAACCGGTTTCTGTTGTGAGGACTCCTCTCCCTCCTAGGTTGCTTTTTCCGACTGTAGCTTCGACTTCTCCGCTTCTTCCTCGGGGAAGAGCTCCTATCCGACCAGGAGGCAGAACCATGGCGCCGACTTCTGACAGGTCGCTTAGTTGGTCGCTTACGTTTGCTTTGTCGAGGTGGAGGAGAGCGCGAGAAGCTCCGAGAGTAAGAGCTGCTTGTCCTTGTGGAAATGTTATAGTTTGTGAAGATCCAGCAGTAGAAAGCATTCGTGAAAGCGGGGAATCGTCACCGTTAACCTTTGTGGGGTTATAGAGACAATATCAGCGATTCCATGAACCACCACTATCTATGCTGGCCGTTGGAAGATGTTAATGTGGAACGATGTTTTGACATACAGTAACAAGGTAAGGATTTGAATGACATCAACTGCTCAGTCATCAAGGTCATCTATGACTGCTCAAACAAAAACTGCAAACTTACCAGGAAGATGCCGAGTAGGACGAATAGGAGCTGGATGTCTGGGAGGAGTAGCTGGAGTAGGAAGCGGAGCGAGATGACTTTGATGAATAACTTCCGGACGACGACCTAAAGAGACCCAATAAGTTTATAGTCGACAACAAAAAGTGATGAGATGAATAGATCGTTAACAAACCGATCAATCACCTGCTTCTTCGGCGTGGTCGCTGCTTCAGTTTCTCAGCAAACTCATCCGACATGATGTCCAGTTTCGACTTGTGGCCGCGACGTTCCGCGCGCTTTCGCGGCGATCGCTCATTCCTACCAGGCGACCTACCGCGACTATGCTGGTGACGATCTGATGACGTGCTAAAAAGATGCGTGCGTAATGATGACGAAGTTCAAATCCCTCACTGCGTTGGTAACATGACGATTAATAACGTTATGGTGACATCCTGTCAAGTTACCACATAACCTACCTCGGTTTGATGGTTGGTATGATGGCTGTCTCAGATCCGGGTGGCGGAGGGATCACTGCAAATAACAAAATGTTTCATATACAAACCATTCATTATGTGAGAAACAACACCTGGCTTAGTCATGTGTCAAGACTGATACATGTACACAAGTGGACCAACTGGCTAGTTCCATCGAGCAAGTAGAGGTTCGCTGGAACCCAGCGTAAAAGCCTGCTTCTTTAACAGAACAAATCGTTGGAACAATGAGTCACAAATTAACTACCCTCACCTGCAGAGGTGATGACCTTGCCAAGAGATGGAATTGCCATTCCAGGAGGAGGAGGGAGGGATCCGGGATGAGGAGGGAAACCTGGAGGGGGCTGAGAGAAAGGAGTTGGTCCCAAAGTTGGAGGTGGAATCATAACATGGAATGGAAATGGAGGAGGTGGCCTTTGATACATCGTCGAATCAGGGTTGATCACCTGAACAAAACAAAATAATTATCATCATTAAAATCAACTAAACTACACTTCTACGGGCAGCTCAACAAGAGTTCGAAAGTAAGACAACATACCTGGGGGGGCAAACGAGGCAATCCAGGGACAAGACCAGGAATAGCTTGACCCGGAGGTGGAAGCTGTGGCATGGAAGTTGGCGGAAGTGGATGCATCTGTGGGGGGATGGCAAGATTAGATGGTGGAAGTATGTTCTGGGGTGGGGGAAGAATATTGTGAATTGGAGGGGGTGTAGAACTAGAATGTTCACTGACAACTGTATGATGCCGTGTAATGGGGACAGCAGTACTGGGCTTACTGGGAGGGGTAGGATCGAGTTGAGGTTCAGGAGTAGGTGGGCCTAAATCATGAGATGTGGGGGAACTATTATCATCGAGGTGGTGGGTACCATCATCAATTGAATGATTTGATGAGGTTGTCTCCGTTTCAATAGTTACTAGTGGCTTTGCATCATTGTTTTCCGGCCTCTCTTCTGAAGCCTGCTCAAGACGTTCCTCTTTTTCCTCAGCTATTGGCAATGGTTCAACAACACTCTTTGGTGGATGCTCAACATGGATGGATAAATCTTTGGAGTCTTCAGCACTTCCAGGTTCGGGCTCCTGCATGGACTTTTCAAGAGGTTGAATTCCAGTTAATTCTCCACTTGTTTGTCCCACGGAACTTCTGAAAAGACGATTTATTTTGTTTTTCTCCCTTAATTTACACTACAAATAATTATACATCAAAAACAACATCTCACAGCGAGAAGTCGAAATAACACCAATTCCATGAAACATCGATCTATGTCACTCCACATGCCTCTCTTAATGACTGGAGCCTGAAGTGTAGAACGTAGTTATCGGGTTTTTAATACTTTTTTCTGCACTCGGAGACGTCTTTTACACTTTTAGTTTCAACCCAATCACATCTGACCCTTCTTAATTGAAAAATCAATAGTATCAAACACCCTAATAGCAAGAACTTCACATGGCCAGCACCACACAATGCCTTCTTCGTTAGAGCATCTGGAGCCGAGAATCGGTTATTTTACCATCACAAGCTCACGGTGTTTTTCAAGGCTACACTGAAGCTGCTTAGAGCAGACATATGTGTCTTGTCGTCCAAGAAACACAGGTTTAGTGGACAAAGATGATGTTTTTTGTTCCTCAGCGCCACACTAACAAACAAAAAATGTCACTTGGACAGTTGAGGCGCTTTAACGTTCCATGCCTGTCTTGGCTAATGTCGGTAAATTTGGATGGTCGCCGGTAATAAAGGAATGGAGGTTGGTGCTACTTTGTTAGACCTGTGGTCCGCTAAGTTAGCCGAGGAGATTTGTTTTCCAGATATTGTCTTGTTCAATACAAAGCGAAATAAATTTGTTGGCCTTAGTTAGACAAACCTTTTTTCTTCCGCGAGAGGACGAACCACTCTGGCAGTAGGAGGGGATATGCCGGGGGGAAGAGGCTCACTGGTGTTAGCTTTCACCCTGAAAATATAAGTTCTTAGGAATAACAGTAGTGCACATTGGATCGTCCCTCAAGGTTACTTAAAGAGACTTTCAAATTTAGGAACCTTGTATCATAAGTATCCCTATCCTTTTCTAAGACTTCTTTTAACACACAAATTTTTGAAACTTATTTGATTTTCTTTTTAAAGGATTAAAAATAGTTCTTTACAAAAAACAAAACTATAACACCAAAAGATCTCAGCCATCCGGACAGCATTAACAAAAAACTGAAGTGAGTGAAATAAACAGTGAAACAATACTGGCTCTACCTTTAAGAAGGTGCCTTCCCGCAGGTAAAGCGCTAACGAATGAGGTGACGCCGCGTGGGCAGAAACAATTAAGCAAATGAGCCTCGGGAACACACATTAGATTAGTCGAAAGCAGGTCCCTGAATTGCACTGGTTGGTCTTGGTCGCAAACCCACCAGTGCCAATAATAATAGACATGAAGTAATTAGACACCTACTTGGGTTCGCTTGAGTCAGGAGTGGAATTAAACGTGTAGCTGTCACTGGGGGTGCTGCTGGGGAGTGACGTGGTCTCGATTGGAGTGGATTGCATCTTTGGCTCTAATGGAGTCGACTCTTTGCTCCCTGCATCAACTACTGGGTCTTCTGACTTGCCTAGTTTGATTCGGATTGGCTGGTTTGGATCCCTTGGAGAGCCACTGCCACCTTCCGGAGCCCGCTTGGCCAGGTTGTACGGCTTTGATGCCACCACTTGATTGGAGGTTGCCTTAACAACATAACCGCTGTTTCCCACCTGTCGGTGCTCGGCCGAGAGGTCACGTGATGACTGTCCATAGCTGACCTTCATCGGAGGAGTAGGCTTATTTTTAGGGGCTTCGGTGGGCGCGGGTCGAGGCCACACAGGGGCGTTTGCCCTTTTCTTAGCGATCCCAGTGTCATTTTTGAATTTGTTCACAGCCTGGAATACAAAATTCATTGAGGAATGCAGCCGGTGCTTCGCCAGGAATGGTAAAAACGTTTGCTCGATACAAATTTGATCAATAACATGTTTGCATGAGCATGACATATATACCTGTCTGAGGAACTTGTTGGCGATAAGCGAGTCTGGTGAGATATTCGCCTTGTGACAGGTCGGGCACTGGTGGTTGTCAGAGTCTAGCAATGCATTGCGGATGCCTGGATGAAAGAAATTCATCTCCATGAAAGTTAAATAGATGGTATCACATCGGAAAGTTTGTCTAAGTTTAACACGACACAAACTAATAACAGATTTGATCTAAAAAATGAAACAAAGTTGAATGGCACTTCCGTTGCCTTTCCATCGTCTCAGTGACGCAGACCAAATGTTGTAAATAAAACTGACAAAGAAGCGAAACTGTGGCATCAGATAACTTACATTCGTCACAATAGCTGTTGCCGCAGCAAGGAATGACGACTGCATCCACAAGCAAATCCTTACAAAGGAGGCAAATTAATTCATCCGGGATGGGTTCCTCTTCATCCTCCTCCTGAGTGGTTTCTGCCGGAGCAGGAACAAAGGGAGGTCGCTCCTTCTTTCCAATGTCATAGCCTTTCCTGTAATAAATGAATACATCATCAGGGATTAGTTTGTGAAAAGCCTTGTCCTTGTAAGATGGAAACTCACTTCAAAATTACAACTCACAATGTTGTCGCTTCATAGAGATGTGCCGATACCAATATTTTCGCCGATACCGATATTTTGCTGATACTTTAGTGTTGTAAAAAGAAGCAGTTTTGGTATTTGCAAGGATGCTAATGCTAAGTTTAGCCTTATTTGCATAAAACTATTATCTCTATTAAAAAAAGCTTTGAATTGGCATAATTTAGTTGCAAAGATTCAATCAATCCAATTTCCTTGTATTGTTGTGTCATAATAGTAGTGTTTAGTAATAAAAAGCCGCTATGATTGAGGACTGGGGCTTTAGGGCACAAACATCATAATTGCGGTTTCTGAAAATTAATAAAGGGATTATCAATTTTTTGTGTTAATTTCCATCCAAGTTTGTGATTTAATTTTAACCTTTTTGTTGAAATAAACTTATCAAGCTTCATCATGGCAGCGTAAGTTAAGCTACGGGGTATGCAACGAACTCCCACAATTTTATTGCATTTAGTTGATGTAATGTTGCATTTGTTTGGCTATTTTTTTAGATCAAAATTTTAAGAGTAGTTGACAGATATCCTCAATGATCATGTTTTTACCTTTAGTCAATTAGAAATTACTGTTACATTGAAATTTGAGCGTTTTGGTTCTTTTCAATTAGATTAAAAACATTAGTGAAAAGTAAAAAGTGAATTGAAATTTACTTTTGGACGCCTGTACGTTCGTAGGCTACACAACCCGCGTAAGTAGTTACGGTCTGACAAACGAAATGTAATGCAAATCGACGATTCCGGTGCTTGAGTGAACGTCATTCTGTACTTCCAAGATGCTCAGATTTGCGGCGATTTTTCACAATTTGTCACTTCACACTTCACAGCAACATCAGGAAAATTTATAATGATAAACTGTTTGACTTTGCAAGAAAAGTGCTGAATTTTACATAGAATCGTTTCATTCGATTTGAACAGGCTTTAGATCAGGGGTGACGAACCTTTTTGCGGTCGCGGGCTACTTTGTCAATTACACATGAGTTATCGGGTCATACAACTTTTTAATCGTAACCTAGGCCTACCATGAAATGGTATTATTATTCCATGAAAGGTATTATTCATGAAAAGTAACAAACGGAAGATGAAAGTAATAAAACTCACACAGTTGAAGTTATCTTACGCAGAATCGAAACATACAACAGTAAAAAATAAAAACAAATCAACTTGAGCAAAAATAATAGAGCAACAGTACTTGCACTGATAATGAAGAGTTTAATTTTCGAAGCGTTTGCTTTTATATGAGCAGGAGCGCCGGAAGCGGGGGGGAAGGGGGGCGAATGCTCCTGCCTTTTTTTCTGTGAAAAGGGGGGTAGGGGGGCAATGGTGAACTTTTAAGGTCATGTAAGCTACTGCGCATTTTGCAATATAACAATTTCTGCTATTCGCTTTTAGCCTAATTATAATCTTTCATTTTTGCTTCAAAATAATATTCACGACACAAAATTCTGTATCACAGTAGGTTACATCATTATAACTAACTTAGGGCCCGCAAAAGTCAATAAAGTCAAAAAATTTTAAGGACCTCGTCTATCCGCAAATCAAAGAGTAAAGTTGTTTTCAGCACCTAAGGGACTGTTTCTAAGAAGTTTATAGGTCAAAATAAAGTCAACATTTGCAATAAAGTCAAGATTTGTCAAATTATGGCTTTTGACAAACTTTTTGTGCTTCTTGAGAGCAATTTTTGTCAAAATTCTCGTGGAAGCATTGTACATCAGGAACTGCGCCACAATTAAACCATATCCATAAAAGCAGGAAATATGTCACAATGACCATGTCAACATCAGCAGTAACTTTTATCGCAAATTGTCCATTGTTTATTCATTGTTACGTAAGCTATTTAAATATTTATTATAAAACACTTCCTCTTCACAAACGTGTTCTTTTCGAAGATCAACAGTTTTGATTTTAGGGATAGCCTACTGACCTTCTGTAATACAAAAATGCCTAAGCAAGCTAAATCGTCTTCAGCTAAAGATAGACGGATTTGTCGAGATTTTTCTATCGCCATTAAACACGACGCACTTTTTATAATCCATAAAACACCTTGACTGTGTAACAAAATATTACGTTTGGGTCTGAAATCGACAAAATATTATGTTTGGGTAACTGATATCTATTCAAGGAAGAACTGTGCCCTCTACAAATAAGCAATTTCGTTAGGTCAAAATAGGATAAAAATAAAGTCAAAAAAATTTTTTTTAGGTTAAAATAAAAATGGCCCGAATTATAACATAGTATGATGCCTTTCCGTGCCATTGTTCTTTGTATACCGGATACTTGTATCATTAATGAGCTGATAGATGAGTATTATCGCTATACCTTACCTTAAAACTTAAAGGCATACTAAAGGAAAATTTCAAACCGGAATTAAGCATTAAAATGAGTAAACTGAACATTCAAGAATACATTTCAAAAACAATTACCCAAAAAAATTTGTTTTCAATGGCGCTGGCAAGGCCCAAAGTCCAGTGTTTCATTTATTTTCATTTTTTTCAAAATGACCAAAACGTGTAAACACAGCTCAAGAATACGTCATAAAGTCCAGCAATAACAAAAGCCACGTTACCAATCTGATGTTTTGAGCAAACTGTCTGCTGTTTTGATGTTAAAATGTGCTGTTTTGATGTAAATACATACATAGCCTACAGTCAAATCGCCCGCAGTAACAATTATTGCGTGATCGGTTGATTGCTAGACTTTATGACGTAGACTTTATGACGTTCTTTACAGTCGCACGCTTCGTTGCTCAGGCCAATCTCGTTTTGAAAGCTCTGACAAAAGCACGCGCACAATGATGGTCAGACCGCAATGGGGCAAAATTTTATTGAAAATCGTTTTATGGTAGCATGTTAAACACAAAGAACGTGGAAAATCGCCAAGTCAGGTTTTTCCTTTAATACCCCTTTAAAAAAATGCCTTTCAGCAATAAAAGTACCCTTTTTTCATAATCCTGCCCCCCCAGTCAAAAATCGTTCCGGCACCCCTGCATATGAGTATGATTTCTTCTTTTTTTGGCTCTATCCTTTTTGCTCAAGTTGACTAAACGTTTCGACCATTATGTTCCGAAACAACAAATCAGTTAATGAAATTTCTTTTTCAAACAACAAACAAAAGCCCATGCGAATCATACAGCTGAAGCTATCTAATGCAGCATTGAAGCATAAAATATTAAAAAAAACATTGAAAGATTGAATTTTTTTGCCTAGTGGGATTTTTGAAAAGTTTTTTGCTTGACTAAGCGTTCAATATTAGGTCCAACAAACAATGTGGCCACTCTCAAGTACATACCAAGATTTTCATCTGTCAGCCTCGACCTGTAACAACTTTTTGTAAATTGCATTTTAGAAAAGAACTGTTCGCATAGATACGTGCTGCCTTTGAGCTTTGAGATGTCTTTTGTCTTTAATGCATGAGCGATTGTCAAATTATTTTGCGGGCCGCACAAAATTCTTTGACGGGCCGCAGGTTCGTCACCTCTGCTTTAGATGAAAACTACGTTTGCTTCGGAAAACGGTAAAGCAGAACTTACGGGGAAACCACAAGTGAAACAAGTAACTTTAGCCACCATGCGTCTTTTGCTAATTAACATAATATTGTTAATTTAATTTCTCTAAGTCAACACTCAATAATAATTATCGTGATGTGACATAGATTATAGTATTTTATCTGTCCAGTCAACACCACTGCATCCAACAGTGCAACAGGCATTAGTGCGATAATCGTTTGGTTCACTAACACCAACATTAATAAGCATTTTTCTTGCTTGACGCTTTCGTAGCAAACCGGTTTTTTAATTGTTTCAGCATTGGCAAATAAAAAATCAATCTATAACCCGTCGTCTGTTGCTTTGTTTAAAAACTTTAACGTTTGAATAACTTTACTGTATCAACGGAAGCAAAACAAAATCTTGTCAGTGAACGGGAAAAAGTTTGGAAAGCTACAGTATACTATAACACTGCACTGTAATTATTTTACATTATAACGCGCATAGTTTGTGCCACAAACAAAACCTTGACTTTATTTTGCGTTTGGTTCATTTTCTTTGGCGAAAATATAATTTTGGCTTCGTTATAATTATTCTAGAATAGATTCGAATCCTCAACTATTCGAAATCCCATCCCTATTTGCGTCACATTTTTGTAGCTTCTCATAGGCCATTTTTGCTCTTCGCTATCTCCGTTGCGTTACTTGGTTTGCGTTGATGTAACGAAATGTTGGGCTGCAAAAAAATTCAAACACAAATCCATGAATGCCAATTACAAAATGTTGCTTTGATGTATTGTAATGTTAATGCGTAATGTCTTATAAGAATGAATTGAAAAGGAGTCTAATCACTCAAAATGAAAGCAATGTCACCACGAATCCTCACTGAACCAATCAGCAAAAGGTCTTGACTCTTGTTGCGCCATAACCTTATTTTTTCTGATCTGTGGAGCTGACGATGTGACGTCATTAAGTCGCTTTGAGATGTAATTTCATGATGTCATACGGACGAAAAACTTAATTAGTTTTTTGCTCCGTTAGAAGTAAAAAAGACAGATGATAAACATTGGAAAATTTGAGTCTCCTTTACAATTTAAGAATCGAGCAACGCAAAAGCGCTGAAACATAATGTTCTGTTGGAGTGAAACAATCACTGTAAGTAAACAAGGCCAAAAGGGGCGCGCAAGAAGTCATGGGAGTGTGAGGTGTCAAAAATTTGAACAAGTTGTTATTCTGCATCAGTGTGATGTTAGTTACTACAATAGTAAGGTACTTCAAAAAAATCTATATCTTTGATGATTGCGAAAAATTCGCAAGAAATGCATTTTTTTACATTTTTTAGCATCAACAGTGACTGCAAGAGTAAGGTTTGGTTCGGTGAAATTCAGAGTGTCGAGAGTTGTTATGTGGTAGAAGATTTCCCTTGAAAATGAGAGGAAGAATTTATACTAGTTACGTGAGATCTGCAATGCTGTAAGGAAGTGAGACACGGCGCTTACAGGAAAACGAATTGGCGATTTTAAAAGAACTGAGAGAGCGATGGTGAGAGCAATGTGTGGTGTGAAGCTGATGGACAAAAGAAATACCGAAGAACTTATGAACTGCTTGGGTTGAATGAGAATGTTGATAAGTTGGCAAAAGCAAATGAAGTGAGGTGGTATGGGCATGTTTTGAGAAGGGATGAAGATGATGTTTTGAGAAGAGCGCTAGAGTTGCAAGTGGAGGGTCGTAGAAAACAAGGAAGACCCAAGAAAACATGGAAAAAGCAAGTTGAGGAGAAAAGCAGCAAGGTCGGTGTGACAAGAGAGGACGCGTTAGAGTTAGGCAGATCGATGTGGAGGCAGGGTGTGGCGATTGCGGCATATCTCGGTTAACTTATGTATATTTTCAGATTTAACTTGTCGATACCGATATATCTCTATTTTTTTAAAGAAAATCATTTACATTTTTACCAGGAAGTTGACAACATTGCCAAGCACTGCAGTTAAGGACATACCAATTGGCTTCTAGCTAATATGACGTCATTAAAAATTTTGTTGTCAATAACCACAGACGGATCCACAGCCACTTTAATAACGCAACTTACTTGTCCATAACCGGCACCACGTATCTTCCATCTGCGGTGAGCATCGCACCCTTTGATTCTTTGTTCACTTCGATCATGTGACTGCGGGGAATCCCCGTCGCATGATGGTGTTGGCGAGCTGCTTCGGTCTGCCAGAAAAAGGAGTTGAAACGATTTGTTAGATGCACTCCAACAATGGACGAGTGTGCACTGTGCAACCATGCCAAGATTCAAGCACTCACCGGAAACAACTAATATTCAAAAAGTAACACTGATATAAATCATCGAAGTCATTGTCAGGTAGGATTGCTGCACACTGACGAATCAACCCCAAGCACAGATCGGGTGAGCGACTTGACATAAGTCTCGTTTGATACGAGGTGGAGTTACAAAAGCGCAAAGCGTATACAAAACAAAATGAATTATATACGCCATCCTTCTACAGTGCGTTAAAATGACACCATCCTTGAGTGAAGTGTGTGGAGTGTTACCTTAGGTAGAGGGCATTGTGATGAATAGTGACCCTGCTGGTTGCAACGGTAGCAACGGATCTGGCTCGAAACGACGGAAGCAGAGGAGCTTGGGTACTTGTAAGTGCCATAGCGTGGAGGGCGCACAAAACTAGATAGAACGCATTGACAAGTTTAACACCGTAGTTGGTTTCGATGTATACAAGATGACGACTAAATGTATTAGGCGGTTATAATTGAAAGACAGCAAAATAAAACAGCTGTTTACTGATAGCGCCGGTTTGACTTGACGGCTCATTTTTTAAGCATTTGTAATAAGAGCATCGTAGAGACAATGTTCAATTGTTCAGGTTCAACTCCAATTTTGGAAAATTTTCAAGGTTTCTTTTATGGCTAAATGGAAATTTTGGCAAGTTATACTCTTGGTTTCTTTTCCATAAACTCGGCATTAAAAAGACCGCGATGCTAGTACTCAAGTAGTAGTACAAAGGACCATATTGAAACTTAATTTTTGCATTTCTTAACAAAAGTATAGTTTAAGCTAGCCTGACATCTCCGCAAAAATGACATTGTATAATGAAAATTATCATTCGAATGCCAAACTTAGATACAAGGCAACCCGACCTGTTCCGATTTATGAAATAAATAACTCTGCACAAGATTTACTTTTTATTCTTTCTTTCATTGTCAAAAGAATTCAGAAAAATAAAAAGTAACTTTTGTGCAAAACCACTTATTTCACATCATATCAGAACAGGCCGGGTTGCCTAAGTGTATCTAAGTTGACCCTCGGATCACAAATTGCATTGTACGATGCAGTAGTTCAGTGCTTTTGACACTGTTTTACCGCACAGCAATTAATTGTATATGCAACTGTAACACACTTGCTTTCCTAAGCAGAAACTTGTCCATTAAAAACTTTGTTACTGAAGCTACTTGTAATTTAGTGCATACACTGCTTATTGCAATTGAAGTCTTTGCAAACAAAATACGACCTGACGCGCACAACATGTATTTAGGCATCGTACTTTGAGATAATCGCATATTTCAATTGCAGGTTTGTGCCGTGTTTTTTGGGGGAGCAAGTCTTTTAGGCGTAGACAGTTAGGCGCCAGCAGGATATTTACCTAAATGGCACCTAAATGAACAGGCACCACAGTGCTCCGCACCTAAATATCCTGACAAACAAACGCAAACAAAAACATTACGTAAGTAGCAACGGCACTTACTGTGAGGGATCGTACTCATTAGTTGATTGGGCAATGGCTGCTTTAATTTTATCCTCCTCCGATGCATTTGCCGCCGCAAGGTTGCTTGTCTACAAACATCACACTCAGTTGTGACAACTCAAAAAAAGTTACAAGTAAACCGACGTCCGGCAACAGACTCGAAAATATTAAATTACTTTAGTGACATTTTAAACCAAATTAATGTTTAAATGATTTGAATCGTTTTTCGATTTTATTCTAAAAATATGTAGAACTGTTATATATATCCGCCATGTCCAGCCCTGGTGTCTCAATACACAACCAGCCAGAGCAGCAAGGTGTCAAGAAAATTTTTCTGATGTCCAACTCAACCAGTAGCGTTGACAGGGGGGTCAAGAGGGTACTGTTGGACCCAGATTTATATCTGAAATGGTTGTTTAGGACCCGGATTTATATCTGAAATGGTTGTTCAGCTACAACAAGCTGTTCAGTGTTTATTTCTGTTTAAGTCCTTGTTAATGCCAATGACTAGTAGTATAGATGCCCTTCTCAGTCGGAGATACTGCAGTCAGACTCTCACTGATCATGTTGGGGGTGGAGGGAGTATGTCAGTGTGATATTGAAAATTAAATTTATTTGAAAGTATGCTACTAGATAAAAGATTCCAAATACGTAATGGAAGAAATTTTCCGTATTATTTTTACATTGCGGTTTTATGCAGAAGTTTGAAACCAGTCCTGATATAAAAAAGAGATACTTTGTTGAATATTTGGCAACGAAGTCATCAAATAAACAGGGTTGCTTGTGTCTTCTGTACTGGAACTGGTACTTAAAAATCACAATATTAGCATAGCATACCAGATGCAATGAACATGTTGAAAGAAGCGGTGCGGCACTGACACAAGATGTCTTAAATTCATACATCACCCCCCAATGAAACTACGGGGTGGACCTAACTCAACCAACATGGACCAAGCTCAACTACCTGTGCAACTACGAACAGAGTTGGCCGTTTCCACTCTAATATGTACAACTGGACTCATAAAACTTTTCTATTTTTGTGAACCAAAACTGTCCACTTGAAGCGGTTGACTGTCTCGTATCACCACTATAAGCCTCGTTACTCAATGCAACAAACAGTTTACCAGCCTCATTTTCTTTATCATAAATCGATTTCGCAATCACACCATCCTCAGTATCTTCTTCTTCTTTCGTTTGAGACTAGATCAAATCAAATTTCAGGGCAGGTGATGGAGAGCCAGGTGAGTGTAGCTTCGTCCAGCGTTGCTATACCATGCATTCCATGTGGTGCCTTATAGATCGGACATTTGAGAATGACATGGTCAGCAGTTTGTTCCTCCGCGCCGCATTCGCAGGCCGGTGAGGGAGCCAAACCCCACTTGTGCATGTTGGAATGGAAGCGTATGATCATATAGCATGTAGCATCATATAGCATATAGCATCATATAGCAACCTCAGTATGATCATATAACATGATCATGATATATGATACGGACATGATCATACTGAGGATGCTGTGATAGCGAAATCGATTTATGATGAAGAAAATGAGGCTGGTAAACTGTTTGTTGCATTGAGTAACGAGGCTTATATAAATATATACAACTTGAACTTGACTTTTTTTCGTCAGTGATGATACAGTCCCAGTATAATTACTGAAGAACTAAGTTTAAGAACGACTTGAGTCACATTTTTGAGATGTTAAAATTGCTGACGTGTTGTTCAATGATTAAAGCGTCCTTCTGTACAAAAGTTTTTTTGTGAACAGGATAACTTAGGCTACATACTTACATCATACAAACCAATACAATGTCGTTCATATAAGTTTTGCAATAATTTGAAAAAATTAACTTCCTTCTTTAAAAAACTTTTTTTGTCCAGTAGTCCACGTAGTCCAACGTAGTCCACGTAGTCCAACTAGTCCAGAAGTTCTTATAGTAAAGTCTTCGATTCTAATGTCATGGACAACTTACAATTTTTTACACAAACACATTTGGGTGAAAAGCATGGAAGATACAGAAAACTTTTTAGTGAGGAATATGGAAAATTTGTTGCACCTCTTTGCATTCAGGTTTAAGTGAAAAATTTCCCCTTGCAACATAAAACAATACATTCCATAGGCCACAAAAGATAAAACCGTGCTTGCACACTTGCAGACCATAAACACTCGAAAGTATCTGCATGGAGTCTAAAGACTTCACACTTTGTTGGCAAAATTCAAGTAAATTATTATTTAATGCAAAAAATAAAAAAAATTACCTTGGACAATTCTGCGAGGCTTAGTTTGGGAGCCGCATCATTCTCCTTCAGGATAAAACATCAATAGGTTATTTTATATTGTTATAATACAGTTTTGTAAAACATTGAACACAAGGTAAAAATCTTTAAGGTATTAGACTATTTCCACTTCTCTGTTTTTGCTTGTTCCATTGTGCTACTTGGATGCACTTTGAGGATGATGATTCCCAGTGTTGATTGAAGTTCTAACTGCTGATAGCCATTCATTTACATGCCAAGAATGTGCATTGTTATAACACCATTTAAAACTCCATTTGTGGAAATATCTATCTATTTTACTGCGAATGTGCGTGTTATGGTGAATAAGTAAATTTTAAAAATAACTACAAAACACGGGTAAGTGTAGAGTACCGTATTGAGAATTCGTGACTGTAAACACATATCATCATCACGCATTATGATAAATGCAATTACACCGTGCAACAAATTTAAAACCTTGAAAAACTTTAACTAGTGAGGTTAAACTTTACAAATTTGGGGACGCTGATTCCTAATATGGGCTTGACTTTTTACAATCACTTTAACATTTTTAAAAAAATGTGTATTATTTGAATAAGCTGAAGATGCCATTATTATAGCGAAATTGATTCTAAACAAATTACACTTATAGGTTAGATTGCTGAATGCTGAGCAAACGTCAGCACTGAGCAAAAGCAAAATAGCAGTACCATCTCCAACAGCATGCTTAAAAATTCGATAAAATGAACATGACAGGTATGGCTAATCAACAAAATTCAAAACCAAACTAATGGAATTGCTTGGTTATCGTTGCTAACCCGCATATGTTGTTACAAAGAGAAGTATTAAGATTTTCACTGAAAATAGTGGATGGGATATATACATGTAAAACTATTCTGGTAATCTATCCTTGTGCAAAGTAATTTTACTTTAGCTTCAAAATAATCATTTCATGTGAAAACATTGCCACAAAATTGCTTAGTTTATACCAAGCAATAATTGTTTAGTATAAACGTAATCGGCATAAAATAGTTTTGATCACTTTACTTTTGAGCTATTGTTACCATACAAATACTGGATTCGGTTTTGCAGTGGGATGGACATCTAAAATGCTTCTGGCAACACTGATAAAGATTTGTCATTGTTTTACATAATATTAAAAGTTTTGCAGTGATTTGAGATTTAGTGATCATACTTTGGCGATTTAGAACTCTCCAAACTATCATTTGAAAGGGAGTAAATTTAGCTTGCGTTCAAAACCGAAATTACATCAGTCTCCAGTTTGCAAGGCAGGTGTATGATTGTAGATTGCAGTGTAGCCAATTATATATGCCCAATTTTCAAGTACATTACAAGAATGCATGAAGTTTTAAATGTATTGACTGTTTCAATATAAAAATATTACATAATATATTACATATACCCAATAATTCGTGTTTTGCAATATTAGGCCTCATCTTTTCAGTTAAAAATGATGTATTGCGGTGCCGCCTACCACGTCCCCCACCCTCCATAAAATGTGACTTTTGCCCACGTCTTTTTCATCATAGACTGGGCCTCCAAAGCCACATAGGACATCACCATCCAAAACCAAATTCAATTTGAAGACGAAACCAATGCTCGGACACGAGCTGGAGCCGACGATTGCGGTGCCGCCTACCACTACCAGTCAAGCAACTTACTTCACATAGTTCATCATATTTTCTATGTTATTAGTGTATTACAATGTTTCCCAACTATTTTTGCAACAACCCAAATAGCTACTAATCTACTATATGCATAGTGATTATCTGCTATATTTGCCATAGTGCATGGAAATCGAAAGCGTAGTGATGTTGTTGTCTATGAGAATGGGTGTAGTAATTTTAGAATATAAACAATTAACTTAAGTCAGCAATATGTGTTGCGCTCTCTTGCACTTTTCTTTTTATTACAGACATGCACAATTGTCTTTATACAGAATTGTTATTCTAGGCAGGTGGATAATTGAAAACCGATCAAGCAAACTAGACCCCTCAACCTAGACCCCTCAACGGCAATCTACAAATTTCTTGGACACAAGAAGTATAAACAAGTGAACCAATCGAAATAAATTTAGCTTTAGGGAGTCGGGAGCCTACAATACGCTTGGTCATTTATAGAAACCAACTCGGAGTCATGTTGATGTCTCAAACCTATTGTCACCTTTACGAAAATAACAAAAAGCTGAAGCGGCTTGACTTTGAGCGACTTCTACACATCAAGGTATTGTGATAATGTTTTACACAAATGTTCTTATAGAAATTCAAATTTTTGTCAGAACTTGGGATGAAAAATGTCAAAGAGATTTCTGGCCTTGAATAAGGACAACCTGAGAAGACAAACACTTAACTCCATGCTTGCAGAGTATTATGAGAAAATTGTTTTTGATCATTGCAATCTAAATTTAAATGTAACTAAGCTAAAATCAATGTGTGAGATGAAAAGTAACATTCTACTTCAAATCATCAACAAATATTGATGGGGTGATCACTGATCCATCAATTACTTCACATGTTGGTCTTATTCAAATGGTACCATAAGCAACATCGGAGTGTTCCTAGCTATAAAATTATGTAAAAGGACAATGCACATTCTTCACATGTAAATGTGGGAGTATTGATCATTCACTTCTGTACAAGCATGGTTGAGCTGGATGCTTTGAGGAATGAAACACTAAACTGCAAATTCGATAAGCTTCAGTTTCGAATCCATTTAATTTTATTGCGCTCATAACTCGTGTGCCAGCAACAATCTCAGAACACCTTCTACAAATTACCAAATTGTTCTGTGCATAAATGTTTGTTGAATAGTCTGATGCCTGACAAGGCGGCTTTCTGTTCATGAATTATTAGATGACATAAAGTCAGTCCAGTTCATCTTGATGTGAAAGCGCACAAACCATGGCAAACTTGCTATGCCATTAGTGAGCAAAAGTCCTTTCATTAACAAACTGTTGGTTTTGCTGACCAACTGACCATGACTGTTCGCGTATTCACAGTTGATAATGCAATAGTCATTATTCGGAACAAACAAAATGCAGAAAATAAAGTTCAATTAATTAACGTGACAGTCTTGTGGAGAGTTGTAAAAAATCAGTTGTGATTGGCAATAAAACTCAAACCTAATCGTTGAAGTAAATATGCAAATCATAATTTTACTATATATATATTCACAAAAAGCAATATACTTCTCTTTAAAAAAAAGTTCTAACTTAGAACATGAAAAAATTCAATAACAATAGCTTATGACAGTGAAATTAGAACATTACGGACAGTCGGACACACTGGGCAAAATGGATGCAACAATTGGCAATATCTTCAACTGCTACTGCATGGAGAATCTCCATGCAGTAGCATCTCCATTGGAGATCACAACAACTTTCACCTAGGGCCCTAGGCAGTACACAAACAGGTTTAAATTAGCACCGAAGCAGTCGTTCTCAAAAAGATTGGGATCTTGCAAAGTCGAGAACACATCTGCTTTAAGAATACAGGAACATGCAATGTCTTAAGTAAATCAATTATAATATTTCTCATTAAGATAAATTTAAATAGGTTTCAAGTCGAATATCTAATTGCATATGACGTAAACAGTGATACAGCATCCAATAATATAATCATTCAAACTAACCCGACTTGTAAAACTGTAAGAAGGCAAAAATCAAAAGCCTATATTATAATTCTGTTTAATTAATATATGCTTTTGTTTTTTTAGTTATAGCACACATACGGAACAGTTGTCTAATATCACCAATCTCCATTAGGACAACGCTTTAGTATGTTTGTTGCATGAGGTTTTTACTACACTGGGAGCATGCTGATTGCTGACTGACTAAACATAAATAATAAAGCTGCTCATTTCTGGTGACATTAATGTGCCAGCCTAAAAATCAGACCAATGCCACACAGTTTAAAATGGCACATCATTAGGATCACTACCAAGCATCAATCTGCAATCAATAAGCAAAACACTTTCACAGTAGGCTAAGGCTGGCGCATGTCCTTCACTTATAACTAGCACCTTTGGCACAAATTAATATGAAAATAAATAAATCCATAGCAAAAGTGTAGGTAGGGCAGCACTAAATCACAATGAGATATATCAATGGAACTAAAAGAAACAATTGATACTGACTTGACTTCGTCTTCTCATAAAATATACAGTATATATAACAATTAAACTGAGGAGATTGGGGTTTGCATGTTATATAACACAAAAAGCACAATTATACCTATAAACTGCGTTTTGAGCGCACACTACTTCAACACGGCCAGTTTAAGGTCTGGCAGTTTGCTAAAGCATACTTTTGCACTACACCACATACAACGCACCAAAAAATTTGATTGAGTTTAGTTATGCTATACATCAGCTGCATGGTTAAGTGGAGACAATCCTGGCACGATACTGCTCATTGCTCAAGGACACTTTCATATTACTTGCACAGTTTGTAATGCTAATTATAAACTGTTGTTACTTGAAAAGTGTAAGATGATTGCAGAAACAAAAAAGAAACATAAAAAAGTTTTAACATTTCTATTTGAGGCATTGTCATAAAAATGATACAGTGTGTGCAAGATGAGCAAAGCGATTAAGGTGTAAATAGTTTTGGTTCAAGTTAGCATGTACCGTGCGGTGATAAGTAGGAGGTAATTTTAAACTTAAAGATTTTTATGAAAACGTTAAACAAAATTTGATTTTTTTTTATAAAAAAAAAATCTAATTTTTTTTCAACCCTGTCGCAACAAAATGCTAGAAGAATTGACACTTGACATTTTATTGACTAGCCTACTTATTCAACAGTCAGCAAAAATCCATGACTTTAAACCTGCAGAAGCAAGAAGTTCAATTCTACTCCTAAACAATGCACTATCTATGAAAGAAACTTATAAATACAATACATGCAGAAATCGACTTGTGCAGTTATTTTGAGACATGATATTCAATACAGCAAAGAAAAACGGGCGAACAATGTAAAGCTTTATAGGGCTACTTTTCTGCAGCACACAAGACATCAATAACTTTGCGGTCGCGAGTTCAGTGCAAAGCAATGGAACAGTAATAATAAGTTAACAACATTGCACTTAAACAGTTTCTTCAAAAAAAAATTAATGAAGTTTGGCCATTGGCCACTGCCATTTTTAGCGACTGGATTTCTCTGCTAGATTCTTTACTAGTAAAACATCACAGACATAAAAGTATGTATGTATGAAATAGTGTAACTTCTATTCTAGCATTAAAATTTTAAAGTCAGGAGCCCAAAGCGTATTTAAGAAAAAAATTTCAGAAAAATTTCAATGAGTTGTAGACTCCTTGGGGTAAGTTTAAAAAACATCGCAGTTGATTTGTTCCATCATAATTACACAACATACAGTAACAAACAGTCCACAGAAAGTTTCATCTGGGTTTATAATTTATGAAAAATTGCAAATGAATTACTGGATAAAACCTGTACTCGATACACCAAGATAAAACATGCTGATTCATTCCAATATATCAACACTATACTGTATAAAATAAATACCTCCTGACAATTAAAACAAAGTATCAGGAGCATATAACTAAATCTGAGGTAAAAAAAAATCTGTATCAGTGCGCAACTATTCCCTAGAACAGTGAATAGCAACAGCTATCAGCAAACACAGAAATACAGACAATGGAGGTAGTGCTATCACTGGAGTCCATCTATAGTTCTACACATAAGGAATATGTATAAAGAACAATATTATATAAAAAAGATACTGCATATTTTGTGGTAACATTGGAAAACGAATGGAACAACATACGTGGTAAGCCTTTGTTGATGAGGATGATGAAGTAACCGAACTTTCATTACGTTTTCTGAAATAACAGTTCCTTGTTTAGGCAGGTGGATCATTCGAACCTTAATGACTGAATCATTCATCATTTGATTCCAAATTTAAAATTTGCCGCCACCACCATTCCAGGCATTCCACCAACCTCACTTCTAGTTCTATCAATCAATTCCTAGTTGCTATTCCCTAAATACCAGCCTACTTTGTCAGGTCGGAACATGTCTTTCAACAAGGTCTGAATTACTCCAGGCAACACTAAAATTGTTGTTGGTGTGACATCATTCGGATTAGAGTAAATTAATATTCTAGTTATTTTGGCTTGCTGGTACAGGAGGCGTTCAATCATTCACCAACATCTGCACGTCCTGTCAAATGTTTGAATGCAAGTTACAAACTTTTGGCCTATGTTGAATTTTAAATCTATCTTATGGCCACTGGCGCCGACTTACGGGGTTACGGGTGGCCACGCCACCCCGTAACCGCTGTGGCGGGGTGGCAGCCACCCCGTTTAGGTTACATTACTTACTGCAAATAAATGTAATTTGAACGGACGTTTCAATTTTTTTGATCATTGGTTTTCGCTTTAAGTCAACGTAAAGCAAGAGGTAAACCAATACAATATTGCAAAGAAAATCAGGCCTTAAAACTCGTGTTTTTTTTTCCGGCAGCCATCGTGGCTTACCGAGAGCTCCTTCTCGGCGGCCAAATCTGCGTGCTTGGAGGCCAAAATACAATAACGATAGCACAAGTAATAGCATTAAACTTGCAACAATGTTAAAATGATCTAGATCACTTAGCGTTGTTGAAGTCTGGGCGACGTCCTGCAATAGAATCATTGTACCACGCATTAAATGCTTTATCGGGATTGTAATCCGGCATTGCGGGACCACCTAACGACCCTAAATTGTTTTAACTGCTCGCAGCTGAGTAAATTGTTTCAACTGCATACCGCCTTTCATAAAACCTGACCATCCGTTATGATGTCACCATTGAGGGTGTGAAGTCACTAACCCACAGCGTTCTCAACTATGAAGACACGTGTTTTACCCACGGATGTCAACTAACCTAGTTCTCCTTTTTAATAACGATTCAATGTCCGACAACATTGAATCGATATAAAACCGACAATATTGCCAGCCGATGTAAATTAGTACTTCGGATGGTGATCGCAGCTGAATTCTAACGCATACTTCGCTGGTGATCGCAGCTGAATTCTAACGCATACTTCGCTGGTGATCGCAGCTGGATATATTCAATACAACAGTAGTGACTATGGTGCGCTGACCTAATTTTGCGTCACTCTTTGATACTACATATTTTCGACATTTAATCCACGATCATTCTATTGCGAAATTAAATAATTGCCTAGAAGAAACCGGCGGCCAAACTTGGCCGACGGAGGAGGTAGCACAGCACTACTTCAAGCACTACTCATTCAAGCACTACTCAAGGTCATTCAAGCACTACTTAGCGGCCACGGCCGCCGGCTGCTTTAAGGCTTGAAAATGATTGTTTTTGTCACAAGCATGATACTCGCGTAACATCAAGCAAGCTACGTGAAGATTACGCAACACGTGGCTACGAGTTTTTTCCTTGTTGTTGTTGCGATTGTTTTATTTGTTACTTGTCATAAGTCATTGTTACATTTGTTAGGTTTGCAATGGAATTTATTAATCAATAAAATACGATCTTTCCATTGCCTCCCTCAAAAATCTTTTTTGAAAATTTTTAAACTGCTTATAATATCGCAATAAATTATGCCAGCTATAAAATACTTGGAAATAAAATTATCTCAATGATTGATAGCTCCACCCTCTACCTAAATGAATATCTATTTTCAAATTTCATTAAAAAAATGCAATTTTCGAAACTTTTTGAGTTTTATTTAAAAAGTGCACCTAGTAAAGTCACAGCAGTTTTAACGCTCTACAAATTTACACGTTTACATAATTCTATACGAGGAAAGCTACACCCCCTGTCAATTCCCAATAATAAAAGCAACCTTTTTCAATTACTCAAGATTTTGCATTTTGGATTATTTTCCGATTTCAATTCAAGTGTACTGTCATCTACTTCATGCTTTACTTTCTACTTTGTTATCTACTTCATGCAATAATATTGCGTGTCAATGCGGACAAACTGTGAGGCGGGAATCTATTGGTCTGACATAGAAGTTGCTTGTTGCATCATAGAAAAAATTACGAAAAGTCGTCCTGTAAAAGTCTGAGGCGGGAATTTATTGGTCTGACATAGAAGTTGCTTGTTACACCATAGAAAAAATTACAATAAGTCATCCAGTAAAAGTTTTCGCCGACATTCCAGTTTTATTCAGCTTAAAGATGCCACCGAAAAAGCGTTCAAAATTGCAGCCCTTTATTGAGTCATTTTTTGTTGCGTCTAATCAGGATTTCAGCCAGCATGAAAGTGACCAAACGTCTGAACGAAACGAAAGTGTGCCACTGCCAAAAGGCGTTAGCACGATCAGGAAGGTGGAAGAACCGAGCACGAGCAGGATAATCGCTGTTGAAGGGAGGAGCTGTCAAAAATCGTGGGAGAGCGAATTCCCGTGGCTAGAATACGATAGATGCAAAGATAGAGCCATTCTGTCCGATTTGCAACTATGTCGCAACTGCTTTATCTATTTGCAAGCAATGAAACAATTTCATTAATGCTTCCAAACGTGGTCTGCATTGTGAAAATATACTGATCGTTGCCTTCCACCACCTGCGAGGCGGAGCAATCGTTCAGTGCACTCAGGCGCATAAAAACCTACTTGCGATCTACCATGTCGCAACAGCGATTGAACCACGTCCTAATTTTAAATGTTTATCAAGCTGGCTTCACGGTTACAACTTGACCGGTTGATTAACAGTTGGATTGACAGAGCTGCTGTTCGCAAAAAATACTTTTGCCAAATGTTAAGTGTCAGATCAGCAACGTAACAATAAAATTCACGACATACCTCCTGTGCTTTGTTTTAAAGTTGCTTTGTAAATTATCGAGCTACAAATCAGGTGTGAAAGGACAATTGCATCTACGAAACACGCCTAGTAAAATTCAAACAAAAACATGCAGTTTGAAAGTTTTTAGGTTGCCATATTGTGCTATCCGCCACCCCCTGCAAAAATAAAAGTCGGCGCCTATGCTTATGGCAACACCACTGAAAGCAGCTGTTGACAAAAACCCTCGGAGCTGTTTCATATCATGTTTATTTATAGATTATGCACTTACACAACATAAATCTTGGAGTCTCGAACAGGTCCTAGAGGGATTCTCCTCACAAGCACAGCCGCATTCTTCGGAATCAAAACAGACTCATCTTTGTAAACTAAAATCATATTAAATGATGTCATAAGCAGTGATGCAATAATATAAAATTAATGCATTCAATGAAAATAAAAAAAGACATACATATATACACTTCTAGTTTGCATGTGATGTGAAAACAGCAACCAAATTCAATACAACGTATGACTACAAGATAACTGCATGTTTGGGCACGAGCAGTCATTCTGAATTAAGAAATGTTACCTTCAGATGTACAGATCATGTTTTTAACACGCTAAGTAAAATTAATAAAATATTGTGATTCAAAGCTTGAGACGATGGTTCATATCAGGGGGCAACCTAAGGCTTGCACGCCAGATCCGGCACCTAGGGGTGTTCAATTTCGATTAAGGTGATATTCGAAATTCGTTTTTCGTATCGGACATATTCGAAATTATAGCAGCCCTTTCGGCTGAACGCAGTTGAAAGCAACGCGAGTGGCGCGAAATCTGTCTCGTCGCATTTTGCAAGCAAAAAAAGACTTCGACACATGCGCATCGTCGATCACGTGACTATCACACGTTCTCGCGGGTCCAACAGCCAGTCCTGCACCAGGGATGCCAGGTTGGCATTTTTAATGCCAAATTTCACAAATTTCTCTCCAGAATGAAGATAGCTAGGTTGTGCAATAGCAGAAAGTGTAGGCTGAGCTTTGTCGCAGTTTTATCCATTTTTTACCTAGTCCATAGGCGCCTAAGCCGTGGGGGCAGGGCCGTAGCCAAACCGCAGAGCAAGGGGGGGGCACTTTTTTTAGGGGGGGACGGAAAAAATTTAAATGGGCAAAATCATTATCGTTGTAGCTGTTGCTTGAGAATGTTGAGATATTGCCAAAGGGGGGCGAAATTTTTTCAGGGGGGGGCGAGGCCCCCTGGCCCCCGGCTGGCTACGGGCCTGCGTGGGTGCCAGGCCCCCACGCATATTTCTGTGTGGGGGCAACTTTTTATGCTGTATTGAATATTGATACATAAAACAATAGATAAACTAGCGAACGGCAGCAGAAAAACACTTTTTGAATGCAAACCGCAACAGCTTCGCGAATCACTATGAACGAGTTGCGATGCTACAATCCAACACGACAACAAAATATGTCATTTTTAAATTGATTTAATGTCTGCAGACGTTGAATCAATGTAAAAATGACTGATTTTGTTGCCTGGGACATAGCAAAAATCTACCATTTTGTGTCGATTCAATGTCATCAGATGTTGAATGTACCCAAAAACAACATAATTTGCTACGTAGACGGAGCGTGCGTTTAGGTTTATGCGCTTGCAAACATACTCGATGTCACTTTCGAGTCGAAACTTCTGCACTCTGCAGTGAAAAGTCGCGGCAGTGAATCGCTCGCTGTGAAAATGAACTTGAAGTGTTTGGGATCCCAGCGACCTCGGCTCCAGCAGAGCGATCGTTTTCAAAAACTGGCCTGACCTTCACAAAGCTGAGATCCCGACTGACGGGTGACCGTGTCGATCAGCTTGTGTTCATAAACACCAACATGGGCCTGGGGCTGTAGACGTTATTTTGTGTTCTTTTTTCGCAAATTTTCATGGCTTTTTTTGGCGTTTTCTAGCGAATTTTCATGTCGTTTCTTTCAATAAAATCTCATTTTGCAGTTTAGTGAATAGTTGTGATATTCGAAATCGAAATTCGGAAATCGAAAACAAATTGAATTTCGAATATTAAAATAATCGAAGTTGAACACTCCTAGGCATACCAAGGAAAATCATCCGGCTCGCAGCCTCTTTACATTTATAGTATTATAGCCTGGCCAGAGGTATATTATAATTGAATATAAGAACAAATACTTTTTCATTGATCATTTTGGCAGGGGCTCCGGACACTTCCTGAGAGTGGGGGGGTAATTTAAGCAGGGGCGGGAACAAAGTTTTGACATCGACAGAGGCTTATTGGATTATCGCATCACATATACTTCTGGAAGGTGGCTCCCCAGACCCCGTTTGCATTACTGAAAGCTTCAGTTTCTTATACAGCGTCCTAGGCTGCATGTTTCGCGCCGAAGGCCCAAAATTTTTGCCTTTCAGCACGATTTCAAATCGAAAAATTCTTTTAACAAATCTGAAATCACGAGCAAAAGCTTTTTAACATTTGCCATATTTTTTTTAGATTTTGAGACAATTTTGACTGGAAGAGGGGAGGTACGCAAAATCCCTCTCTGGGTCATTCCAGCTCAATTCACCCAGTGCTGTTAACACCACCATCACCGATTTACATCAAATTTGGTTTGTGGTTAGGTTTTGGGCAAAAACGCATAAATTTTAAATTTTATCAAAATCCGGCCAGTGGTTTTGGAGATATGGCCCTGTGAAATTTCGTATTTTGGGGGAAAATTGGGGTACCCGGCTTATTTCAAAATGCCATTTCTCAGCAACCACTGGGTGTATTTTAATAAAATTGGTGTCATTTTGCAGGAAATTGGTCAAGGATTTCATTTCTGTGGTTAATTTTCAAAAATAAGGATGTTTAGGGGTAATGACCTTTTGACCTT
Organism: Aplidium turbinatum; assembly: GCF_918807975.1. Taxonomy (NCBI): domain Eukaryota; kingdom Metazoa; phylum Chordata; class Ascidiacea; order Aplousobranchia; family Polyclinidae; genus Aplidium; species Aplidium turbinatum. Next base: position 2,496,190 of record NC_137486.1, read on the forward strand.
TGCTTTGACCTTGATTTTGACCCTGTGGATCACGTGATACAAAAAACTTGTCTACATGAAAAATATTCCTTGATACCATCTCTATAACATATGAAAAAATGGGAGAGGTAATATTTTTAGTTTAGCCATAGTTTTCATTCAAAGAGGACGATATCTGTGAAATTTTCATAAAATCCGGTTAGCTTAAACCTTATATTGTAGAATAATTCTTGCTGCTCTTGCAACAACAGTGTACCAGCTTCATTTTTAATATGAGAAATTGATTTCGCCATACTGTTATAGCATGGTCAGTCTGATAAGGTATATCGTTATCCATAGGCGCCGAGTTTTCAAAATAGCTGGGCGGGCGAACACATACTGTCACGTCATTAAGGTTATTTTGTGCGTTTTACAAAAGGGCGATTTTGCTAGGTTGTTGGGCTAGCCTAGTTTTACATTTAAGTCTATGTCTCCTCTAACACGATTTGGAAATAAGTAATAAATATAATTGGTACGCAACAACGTCTGGTCCTGGTAATTCAGTTCAGCATATTTTTTGTGATTGGTATATGCGGGTTGCGGGACGAAACTTGCGAGTTTAATATCAGTGACGTAACAAACGCAACTGTGATGATTGAGACGACAAATTTAGAGCATTTTGGCAGCAAAGTTAATTGATAACGTTGTTTGGGAGAAAAATTACTCCTTTGAAGAACAATGCTACAGTTTTTACACCGATTTAACATCTGGCGATGTTAAAACGATGTAAAAGCAGTGGAAATTGCTGTCAGACTTTTGCCGCAAATGAACTTCCTCACAAGTTTGCGCAATTTACTTGATTTAAAGCACTGGGCTACCAGTAGCAGAGTGGAGACAAACAGCGCGGCTGGACACTTTTGCTCCTTTAACGGCGAATCAACGTTGTTTGACGTTGCATGAATGTAACAATAGCAATAATTGACAAAAACTAATCGCTTAATTAGTAGGTCTAGTAGGGCCCAACATACAAGGAATTCAATTTTTCAATGTCAAGCCTGACCGGATTTTGAAGCTTGCAAAGAAAAATTGAAAAAAAGATTCTCGTTGGCAAAGACAATAAAAGAAACACTAAAATTCCATAGATTTGTTCCGATTTCTGAAACAAAGTTATTCGCGTACAAACTCAGTGCTCAAAAAAATCTGCCTGAAATAGTGTCAGTGAGATGAAGACCTTGCACTTGAAGCATTGAATGAACCTATCAACATCGCAAAACAGACATATGTGTGCTGACTGCTGTATAGTGTATATGATTATGAACCGTGGATAGGTTTGGTGAAAGACATTTCTGATGAGTTTGGAGACTATCATGTAAACTTTATGCATCCTCATGGTCCAGCCAGAATCTTCTACTGGCCTACCTCTGCTGATAAATGCTGGATCGATATTAATAACATCTGGTAGATGTCGTTACACTATTTCCAAAAACGATACAATTAAACTTCACAGGTTGTGTAAAAACTGGTCAGCTCAGTGATTGCTGTCTATGGAAAACTTTCAGAACCTAACATTTTGTCTGTTGTGTCTTGACTAAACTGTGTCATTTAACTCATTTTTATGCAGTATTAATTGGGAGCGTTTATGTATTACATCATCAGAATTTGAGATATTTTACCCCTTCCCCCATTTGCCATCATTTCCCAATGTTATAAGCTTATTTTACAAAAAAAACAAACACCCCTCATCATCATTTTGGACCCATTCTTTCTGATGATGCAATGTGCATATCGTTCCATTTGTACATACCATAATACTATTTTTGAAGGTGATTTTAAAAAAATTTGTTGAAAAATCATGAGACATGCAAACTTTGAGTGAAAACTATGGCTAAAATAGAAATATTACCTCTCCCATTTTTTCATATGTTATAGAGATAGTGCCAAAGAATATTTTTCATGTAGACAAGTTTTTTGTATCACGTGATCCACAGGGTCAAAATCAAGGTCAAAGCAAAGGTCAAAAGGTCATTACCCCCAAACATGCTTATTTTTGAAAATTAACCACAGAAATGAAATCCTTGACCAATTTCCTGCAAAATGACACCAATTTCATTAAAATACACCCAGTGGTTGCTGAGAAATGGCATTTTGAAATAAGCCGGGTACCCCAATTTTCCCCCAAAATACGAAATTTCACAGGCCCATATCTCCAAAACCACTGGCCGGATTTTGATAAAATTTGAAATTCATGCTTTTTTACCCAGAACTCACACACAAACCAAATTTGAGGAAAATTGAAGATGGTGGTGTTAAAAATTTCATTTTTTTTGGGTGATTTGATGTGGAATGACCCCTCTGTATTCTTCCTTGGCTCAAGTCCTCCAAATTTTGCACTTCAGACGCTAAAAGGTTAGATTTGAAAGGCCAAAAGCGTTAAGGTCAAAGCTATAATCTATAAAACTTCATTTACAATTACATGAATACAGCATGACAACCCATGCCATAACATCCATAGTGAAATGAAACGTTTCAGCATCTAGGGTTAGGCCTAGCCTACATTCAACTCAGAAAAAAAGAAGCTAAAATGCAATAACTTTTACAAGAACTGAAAATAAGGCGACATCTTGATCGATACTACGTAGGCTACAGGAAAGCCTACCATCTGCGCCGTATAAGAAATAACACTAAACAAAAAATGCCATAACACCCAGGTAATCCCTTGTGCCAAAATCTCACAAAACTACAAAGAAATAACATTATGAACGAACGCCTCAACTCAAACAAAACACTGTGTGCACTGTGCACTCTGCTTCTATTCTAAGCAGAACAGTCAGAAGTCGCCAAAGACTTTAAATCTTTGTGCATTGTTGAAACAAAATTCTTTGCAGATTTCATGTACGCTTAGTTCATCCTAATGCTCTTAATCGGCATGGCACATGGCAATGAAATTGAGTCTTGAAGCAGTCATTGTGCTTCGGAGCCATGTTTTTAAGCGGCGTAGCGAGCTAAACGATCTTTCAGCTTCTGCAGAAAAAGTGCCATTTACCAATAGCAATTTTACAAGTTTTTCCACACTGGCATAAAACTCTTTGACAATAATAGGCTTAAGTCCCATTAACTTGTTTGGAACATCGCACACATACTTGATATGCCCAAATTTCTGATAGAAGTGGCTTAAATCTTGGCCCAAAATTTTCACGTTGAAGCCATATTGTTCCAAAGCTGTAACAGCACTGTCATTGACTGTGCCAGATACTAAAACTTCTTTATGTTTTTGGTGACTTTTAATTCCTTCGCCATTGAAGCGGTGGGAGATGCCTTGCACTATGCTGTCAATAGATGCATAGAACTGCCTTCTGTAATGAGAAGCAAGGTCATGGGAAGCACTTTGCTCTCAGCGCTTTCTTAAAATTTGGACTATAGCTAAGCCTAAAGCTAGCTACTTGCTGCTGAAATTCCTTGTATGACTGCATAAATTGTTCATCATTTCTAAGATTCTGGTGATTAACTTTTGAATTTTCAACCAGCTCCATCATGTCGCTGATGGCATAAGACTTGATCTGCAACAGGCCAGTTATCTTTTCAAGTGGTTTGAATAAAACTTGGCAAAACTGCACTGCAAAGTATGTGTTGCCTTGGGAATAATTTGGAACAAAGGCCTAATGATTTCGCATTGTTGAAATTTTGAAGTGTGTTTAGCAATGCTTCGTAGTTTGATAACACTGAAGAAATGGCCGGTACACGTGTCAGTCATCTTGTTTGGCACAAAATGTGCAAGCCATGGTGGGATTCCTCCTGCGGGGTGATTTTGAACTTGCCAGACTGATTTTTCAAACTACTTAGCTCCTGAACAATTCCCATAGCATTATGCAGGTCTCTATTGCATATTTGCGTTATCTTGCGAGTCGGAGTTTCCAAGCAAACAACTAAAAAGTTGGGCAACAAAATAAAGAATGAAAATAAAACACAAAAGTAGAAAAAACATAAAAATAAAATTTTTATCTCTACATTAGTGGGGGGGGGGGTAATTTTGCATTAGTTACCCCCCCACTCCAATTGGTGGGGGGTAATCACCCCCGCGGCCCCCCCTCTAACGAAGCCCATGCATTTTGGTAAGCCCACGTTTTTGATATTGTGCAGCGTTTCTGTTTCTGAAAACCAATATTCCAAAAGAAAGGAAAACCAATGAATTAGAAAAATTCTTATGCTAGCTACAAGGTAGCTTAATTTGTTATCAGCGCATGAGCATCTGGGGCCGAGGGTCTATCCTTTTACAACCCCAAATCCATGATGTTCGTGGACAACACTGGAAGGCTGCTGGAGAGCAGCTAGTCTTTGGTTTCATCATCATCGACGTTCAGACCCCTTCCACTCCATTAGGCAGGCTGAAAATATTGCAGTCGTTGATGATGTAGTCTGCGGTCTGTTCCTCAGCACTACACTCTTGACTCATAAGAGGAGAAAGAGTCCATTCCCTATTGGTGCATGATTGAGCGGAAAAGCCTGACGCCCGTACTGAGACGGTTGAGGCGCACCCATACCTATCATAGTCATATCAGGCAGGTTGGACGAGTGTCGGCATTGAGGATAAATGAGTGGAGCCTGGCGGTGCTTGACTTCCCTTCAGAATTCTATTAATGATCCACCCAATTAGCTGCAAAGATATTTTGTTTATCAGCTTTGTTAAGCAGAAGTTGAGCAGCTAGTACAAATGGGGGGTTGTGATTTCAGTCGACGAAGGTGCTCGTTTAAAGGAGCCACGAAGCAGAGACCTTGGAGTGGAGAAAGTGGTTTGGCTCCAATGCCCGATTGCCCGTGAGACAGAGTGGCTTCTTCGCAACAAAGCTCAGCAGGTTGAATGATTGTCCATTGTCCAATGGTGGGGGGCGCAGGCATCCGGTCACTATACGCAGAGTAGGGTAGTTTGAAAAAATTTTTTTTTGCAATTTCAATATGGGGGGGTTCTGAAAACCTGGCAAACCTTTAAAAATTAACATTTACACAAATTTTTTTTGGTAGGCCCCAAAACCCAGCCACCTACCCCCCAACAAAGGTAACATTTATTAAAAAATCCTCTAACTCGCTAACTACTCATAGTAGAAAGTCAGTTTTGGTGTCAAAAGATGTAGAATATCTATGTTTCTATGTATCATAAAAGGAACTTTTTCTCTAAATGCATTAGTTTTTGAGATAATTTAAAAAAATGCATTTTTTGGGGTATTTGGGTCATTCCATGCCAAACGTCCTGAAAATCATAAAGTTTCCAGTTTGACCCACTTCGATTTTGCTCAAACTAGGTCAATATGTTATTAGGCATGACATAGCCATGCATTACAAATTTTAGCTCAATATCCATTATGTAGGTGGCTGGGTTTTGGGGCCTACCAAAAAAAAATTGTGTAAATGTTATTTTTTAAAGGTTTGCCAGGTTTGCAGAACCCCCCCATGTTAAAACTGCAAAAAAATTTTTTTTAAACTACCCTAACGCAGAGCGCTGTTGATGGCAGTGAGCACTGAGGCACCAGACAGGTGCCCAGTACTCTGCTAAAGAGTAGACAAGGGCTAAGAAAGGACTGCTATATGCAAAGTGTCAGTCCTTGCTCCCCAGTTGAAACTTGTCAGGAGCTTTAGTAGCATAGCGCGGGATGACAAATTTTCTTACACAGTAACACTAAATGGTGGCGGTATGTGAGCAATCTGTCGTATCTTTATGTCACCCCCAAAGTATTTTGATTCGGGGCAAAAGGACAAAGGTTTTCCATTATTATGGATATTCAGCTCATGACCAGCTTCCCAACTGTATAGATGGAAAGTTGCTGTCACAGTTGTACTTTGGCTGAGTTTCAGTTGCCATTTCTGAAGAAAAGCTGTGATGTTTTATGTGTCCTGGCTCAGGGTGTCTAGGTCTTCCTATAGTATAGATCAGTCTTTTGAGGATTTTGAAAGGTACACAACAGAAGGATATCAGGCAATAACTCTTTGGATCCTCTGGTAGCTTAGGGATCACAACCACTAAACCTCTTCTCCAGACGTTTGGGATTGTGAGGTGGTGCAAGCAGGAAGAAAACAAACTACGTAACCAGGACTTGAGGGCAGGGCCAGCATGGAGCACAAGCTCAGGCAGATCTTATCCGCCCTGAAGACTTGTGTGGATTCACTAGGCAGAGGGTGAATTTCTCGGGGGTGAAATCTTCGGATATTGTTTCATTTGTGGTGTTTCCACTTGCCACAGGGCAGATACCTCCTTAGCGACAAGACGTCGGAATGGCTCGTTTCGGCGAGTCCGATTCGACGAGTCCGATTCGACTAGTCCGATTCGGCGAGTTCCCTATTCGGCGAGAGTCTTTTTCGGCGAGTGCCCTATTCGGCGAGTTTTTGAAATTTTTAAAAGGAAATTATCGGGTACCGTAGCCTAATTACAATTGCCGTTTTTACATAGTTTTAACGTCGCTAAACGTTGAAATCGTGCAGAAAGGAATAAAAATAAAATGTTTGAACTATTAAATTAAAATTCGTCATGTCAGTTCAGTTGTTTTTATTTTTGACCATCATATCAAAAACAATACACGCCGACATAGCAAAGGTGTAGAAAAAGGTAGAAGCGACAAAACGCGAACGTTAAAACGTGCTTGTGACTGAAGTAAGTTATTGAGTTGAAAGAAATTTGGCACGGTCGCAACATATCGTAATTCGTAAATTTCAGATCGTAAATTTCAGAAAAATTTAAGATATGAAGGGAAAATAAAACAAAGAAAATGTTACAAAAAAAATCATGCTTATGTGTATAAGTTAGTACTTTTGAATAGTTAAAATGATTAGTTTGGATCAACAAATGAGAACCCATTGTAGTAACAGAATAAAAAGGCTAACCAAATGTGTGGCCTATCGTTTTAACGTCGCTAAACGTTGAAATCGTGTAGAAAAGAGAACTTTGCTGACTAGGATACGTTGAAACTGAAAAACATTCACAGAAGCCCTACGATACGTTGCATTTTTAAGATAATGTATTCAGACGTTGAATCAATGTACAAATGAAATGTTATGCTAAATGGGTTCTTGGAACAATTCGAAGGGCTTCTGTGAATGTTTCTCAGCTTCAACGTATCCTAGTCAGCAAAGTTCTCTTTTCTACACGATTTCAACATTTAGCGACGTAAAACGATGTAAAAACGGAAATTTTTGCTGGTTGGGATAACTGGGCTACGGTACCCGATAATTTCTTTTAAATCCAACCTGTAGGCCACACATTTGTTGATCCAAACTAATCATTTTAACTATTCAAAAGTGCTAACTTACAGACATAAACCTGATTTTTTTTTTTGTAACATTTTCTTTGTTTTATTTTTCCTTCATATCTTAAATTTTTCTGAAGGTGTTGCAACCGTGCCAAATTTCTTTCCATAGGCGCCGACTTTTCAAAAAACCTTGGGGGGCGAGAAAGGTGATAACGTCATAACCATAGCGCTATTTACTCAATTAAAATAGTCTTTGATTAAGCTTAGTGTCGTGTTTATATTAACAAATAGGTCGCAAACCGAATTTATTAGAAGCGCTGCTTGAAAGGATTAGTTTTACGCACGCAGTACGCCTAGTCGTAAAAATTTTGATATTGTTAGCTCATAATTGGAACTGTTGGAAAACAAGCCGATTCATTTCCTTTTCGTGCGAGTGAACAACAACAATCAAGACAGTGAAGTTATCGAAATAAAACGCAAAAAATCATGATCTCAAGCAGAGTGAAAACCCGGTATCAGTTTTATTAACCTCGTTTCACTAATTACTGGGTCATTCCATTATATTTCAGGTCAAAATTAGAGAAAATGCCACCCACCCTCTCCGATTTGGTTGATTTTGACATTTGTGAGAGATGGCAACCCACTGAGCTCAACAAAAAAAATTTTTTTGAAATTGGTCGAGGGGTTTTAAAGTTACACCATTTTCAATTTTAACCGCACGGTGGCAGTATTTCAGCTCCAAAAAGTAAAAATGCCCCAATATCTGTTATACTCAAGCTAGGAAGTTGATGAAAATATGTAGAATACCATTTTGGGGGATGAGGAATCCAAATTTGCAAACAGAATATAAGAAAAACATGTAGTTTTGGAGTAATTTGATTATAAATATTTTTTGAAGTATATCTTTTGGGGAGAAATTTGCCCATGTAGCCGAAGAAAAAACAAACATTTTTTTTGAGGGGGATGTTAAGTTGGACTTATATTTTGATAAACACACTCCAATTTTGTTGTTCCATATTGTTCCTTGCCTGGACTGGTGGTCAAAATTCTTTCTAAAATTTTGCAAATTTTAAATGCTTTTTTAACATTTTACACTTTAAATTTTCGACCACTAGTAGGATTTTAGAAGCGGAGCAGTCATTTTTTCATTTTGCGCCTTCATTTTTTGACAATAACTTTTTACCTTGAACGATTTTCGCACTGAAAACATCAGGATTGCACAGAAAAAAGATGCGAAAAAGGTAGATTCATGCTTATTTCACCTCAAATACTACTTTTTACCAATGAAGTGCCTCTCACTCACAGTACAAGCTGGCAAAACTCAATAAAATAATGCACTAGGGCTGATGAGGCCTTCTTGCATAAATGAGTTTTAGTGTAGTACAAAGTGGCATTACTTGATTTTTGTGTACAGAAATATCCACTGTGTTTTCAATTTATCCTTGGAAATTTCCTTCACAATCACATCCTTAAGTCCTAATTTGAAGTTTGTTTTAAGTACCTTGTAGTACTTTGGTTCATTTTTTCAATTTTCTGATAAAGATTGGACAAATATGATGCTCTGGGTTTTTTTATGTTTTTTTTAAGTGGGTTTTTTAAAAAAAACCACCCGGGTTTTTTTGGGTCGGGTAAAATACCGACAACCCTGGAAAACATGCATTTTACCAATTTAAGATCTAAGGAATTCATTTGAATTGCAATTAAAAATATGCTAAGATGAACATTTCAAATGGTAATTTAGATTTAAAGTTTTTCTTAATTTATTTTTGATACGCTAAGTTTGGGGGAATATTTCGGAGCGTTCAGAAAAAGATCCCAAAAAATTTTTTTTTTTTTAAACAAAGCAATTGAAGTACAGTATAATATTTTCACGAAATTTGATTGATGTAAGTTTTGCATAAACCAAAGTATTTAACTTAGAAAATATCAACCCATAATCCCATATATATCGAAAAAATGAAAATAATTGAAACATAACTGATGCTTTGTCACAATATTTGCAGGGTTCAGCCATATTCTGGTCCATTTCTTTAAGAATTGTTTTATGTGTCAAACTACCAATGTTTTATTATTCAGCTGATTTCACACAGCTAGTCTGATCAAGATTTTACTACCGTTTCTTATCAAACCAGCACCTGCACCCTTATCATTTCTGAACTAACTTTTCATTGAAGTAGAAAACTGCCTGGCTATGATGTTTTTATTATTCAGCAGGAAAGGAGTTGTTATACAGTTTGGTTTGGAAAAGAGGATATGCTGGATGCCACCCACTTCTGCACTTTTGAAACTAACTCCACCTTCTACATCCAATGGTTACATCCAATGGTAGAAGTTACACTTTTAGCTCGCAAGAACTGAACAAACTTGAAAAACTTTTTAACTAGACTGATGTGCAATTTGGTGTATTTTTTACTGCTTAATCCTCACTCAATAATTTCTAAGCTGTACCTATGGGATTTGATTATACTTTTAACTTTTTTGATCATATGGATTGAAACAAATCACTGTCAGATGACAGACATTGCAATTTGCTGTTTCAAAAATGCCAAAACTTCATGTCAAAGAAATTGGAATTTTGCCAAACTGAGTATCAGTTTTAAACTGCAGTCCTTCTCAAAAAACAGATGGAACAACTAAAATAACTTATCATAAAGACATAACATGAACAGGTAACTAATTTCAGAAAAAAAAATTTTGAGTTTGGTCATGGCTACATGGCCAAAGCACCCCCCAAAGTTATCCCCCCCCAAATTTTTGAAACGTTGTTTTCATCTATAAATGATATATTTTCACCAATTTTGACAGGAAATTCAGATTCCTTGCCCCCAAAAATGGTATTCTACATATTTTGGTTGTTTTTTTAGCTATAAATTACGAGATATTAGCAAAACTTGAATTTTTGGGGGGCACGATGCCCCTGTCAGGTGGTGAATTTCAAACCCCCACAACTTCTAAACCACTTGGTCAATTTCAAAATTTTTTTTTTGCTGTGCTCAGTTAATGATTGTGAACTTACTGCCAAAGTATGAAACATTTCCAAGAGTATTGGTTTTTCCATGACCTGAAATATAATGGAATGACCCTACTTACTTTTAAAGCGTTGACAACGGCGAAGTATTTTCTCTTCTGTTTTTTATCGAAAGCCTTTATAGTCTTTTATTGAATACAGTAGGCTATACTCGAGTAAAGGTCGAGATGTTCGCAAGTGATTTTCACCTCAAAAAGACAAGTTCAACTAACACGGGACAAGCTGTTATCTCCAGCTCAGCAATTTTCCAAATGAACGCACTAAAAATCATTGTCGACGTAGATTACGGATTGTGAAATCGCGTCGGCTTAAGTGAAAGTTATGAATACGTTTATTTGCAGTGATTCAAACTTAATTTTCAAATTCAATGATTTCTTGTCAATTCTAAACTTTATGCACTTGTTTAGCAATATGCAAAGCTCACGAGACAAAACAGAAAGAGGAGATCATTTTTTTATTTTTGCGTGTAGCATATAATCGTTCTTATTATTACGTGACATTCCATGATCGTTAAAGTCGATGTCAAACCTTAGCGGCCGCATAAAACAATGATGTCAGGTTGGCTAGGTGATAATAGCGGTAAGAGACGTCGTTATTGCAGGCAATATCTGCGACCAAGACCATTAAACACCTTTTCTTTTATCAGTTTTCGATTTAATTCTCACACATTGCGAACAAAACAATGCGTTCTGTTGAATCATAATTGATCTCACAGCGGGAAGACCTCGTTGAAAATAGCGCGTCTAATTTAGCTGGTTTACTTAATATTGCAGTGAATAGTTACGTGACTATTCCAGCAGTACTCTACCATCTACTTTGAAATTTCCATACCGTATGAGATAGCCATGCAAGCTGCTGTTTTGCGGGCAAGAGCAACGTAGGCTTTTCTTGCTTTCGGCATTCTTTAAGTCCGTTTAAATTATCTAAATCTCCTTCGCGAAGTGTTTTATATTTGAAACACCACTTGTCATCACCATTTTTGTTGCCCCTCAACCATAAATTTACGGGGGGCGCCGGCCCCCCCTGAAGTCGGCGCGTATGTTTCTTTCAACTCAATAACTTACTTCGGTCACAAGCACGTTTTAACGTTCGCGTTTTGTCGCTTCTACCTTTTTTACACCTTTGCTATGTTGACGTGTATTGTTTTTCATATGATGGTCAGAAATAAAAACAACTGAACTGACATGACGAATTTTAATTTAATAGTTCAAACATTTTATTTTTATTCCTTTCTGCGTTTAACGTTTAGCGACGTTTAACGTTTAGCGACGTTAAAACTATGTAAAAACGGCAATTATAATTAGGCTACGGTACCCGATAATTTCCTTTCAAAAATTTCAAAAACTTGCCGAATAGGGCACTTGCCGAAAAAGGCTCTCGCCGAATAGGGAACTCGCAGAATCGGACTAGTCGAATCGGACTCGCCGAATAGTAGCAGACCCACAAGACATGATGCCTTGCGGTCTTTGTCTTGTCAACCCGTATTGTCCTAACTGGGAAACGGTGGTGTTTGCAGAAACGGGACACTGACCAGGGGAGATTACTGAGCACCCAGTGAGGTTGTGGAATGTGGATGATCCTGCATGCTTTGCAGCTTGAGTTGCATCCAGCCACTCCAGTCAGAGTTTGTCCCTGTTTCCCATCGACCAGAGTGAAAAATGGCTGGTTCCTTTGGATTGAAAAGGTGGGCAAGACGATTTGTGGCCCAGTCAGCCAGTGAGCCTCAGTTGCTGCTTGTGTCGATGTGCTGGCAGTTCGCCACCAGAGAGACTGGGGGAGTGGAACATTGGAAGTGATGATGGCAACATTCGTGAACGTGGGGGCTAGTACACATTGACATTGTTATAGTCAGAGATACATAATATATGCACTCCCCCCATTCAATCTCGGCATCAGTCGGAGATTGATTGACAAAGGTCCACTTCAGGCTCTCATGCACAAACGTGACAATGCCGTGCTTCCTGCTTAGGGTAGACCCGGGTAGCGTGTAATTGGGGATAAATAGACTATCTCCAGAGTTGCAGTGGGTCTCCTGGAAGAGGATGATGAGTGCCCGATTGGTATGGGAAGCTGCTCCACAAGTTTGATCTTGTGTGTGGTTAAGCCTTTTTTGTTGAACTGCAGGATGGTGATGCGTCTGAACTTGTCCATTGCCCCCTGCAGCTGTGCCGTCCGGCTGGAGGCTCTTAGTTGACAAGTTTCATTTGGCATCTGCTTGGGTGCAGATGTTATTCACAGGATGGGACACGAGGACCCGAGGAGCCACTTGTCGTCCATCTTGGTAGCACAATTAATAGAAGAAAAAAACAAGAAATCGTTGCAATGATGGATGTTTTACTGATGGCAAATTTGGGAAAAGAATAAGATATATATCATATATTATATATTTGAATGAGTTTCGCTTTAAGCAGCATGATCGTTAGGGTGTAACAAAAAAAAAAGTTATGTTTGGTTAGCAATTTTCTAATGCCAAATGGTCTAACTAAAAGAATGACAAAAATTTTTTTGAAAAATTTTGTCGTTTTAGCAAGCCCCACAGCCCGTTTCCATGGCAATCGGGCCCGATTTCACGAATTTGGTCTAACTCTGGCTACAAATGTCGTGAAGAGCTAAAATTAGTGACAAAACACTCGGAATAGCCAAGTTTATATATTACTTCAAGAGGAACTATGGGTCTAAACCTTTTATTTTTTTAGATAATAGCCAAAATGTGATATTTCCATGGTTTATCACTATTTATTTGCAATTTCTGCCTTGTATGACCAGACAAATAGCAACATATTTTTATTTAACATTTATTTTACTTAACGAAAACATTTTTGCACCAACACTTCAAAAAATGGCATAACCAAAAGAATGTCAATCAAGGTAATAAGCATGATTGATATATATCCTTGCAATTTGTGATCTATGTCTTGATCATCATGCAGCATTTTCTTAACCAAGACATCTTTCATACACCCAGTTAATCTTTCACAACAAGTATTGCTGTTGCAGAAAGCCAACCAATCGGCTTTAATTCCTCTGGTTAGACAAGGTGAAGTTGCAGACGAAGCATTCAGAATGCAGCAAGTGGTCGGTTTGACCACAGTAAAGTCTTGGTGTCAGGGTTACGAGCAGCCAAACGAGTTATATCCATGTCTGCTTATAAAACTCCAAGTGCAGCTGTTTTTGGATTTAGCCAAGTAGCAGCATGGTCAATGAAACAGTTATTTGCAGGTGATGATGCTGTTGATGCTTTAATGAAATCCCTGATGTTCAACACCACTTTTGGTCCTTGAATGGCGCTTGGATTGAAATATATTTCAAAAAATGATGGGGCATAGACATCCACTATAAACTGGACAATGTTGTTCAATGAGATTTGTTGCTCAGCATTTAAGTCTTGAATGCCAAACGATCTGTTATAGCCTGATGCTGCGGGTTCTTTTTGGCAATATCAAATTACACTAGCTTTCGGAACACAGTTCCCTAGTCATGTGCTATGACGAATGGTGTTGAAGTCAGTGAGTGGTTTTTCTTTTATTTTTTTTTTTTTTTTAGTGAGTGGTTTTTTAAAGTGGCTCTTTGGTTTAGCTTGAGGCTGCCGGCTGTTCAGTTTCTGTGCTGTTAGGCGTTATTGCTGTGATATTATATATGATGGAGATGGACATTATTAGAAACAAACGTGCAGAGAAAAAACAAACTATTTTTCAGATAAAAGTATTTTAGTAAGAACCTTAATTGATGAAAAGAAGAGATATCTAAAAATATAAAATCTAGCAAAAAGTTCGAGAGAGAGGAACCTTTTATTTTGTAAATTATATATTCATTATTATTACAGATCTATAGTTCTTCCCAATGGCGATAGCTGAGATGGCAGTAATTGTGCGTGGAGTAAACAAAGATTTTGGTGTTGAATAAATTGTCTAGCTGCTTTCTGTCAAGGGTAGCCTATTACTACAGGAACCGATATTTTGAAGGCAATATGTCAATGCCTTGGAGTTATGAATCTATTAAAACTAGTATTAGTAGGCTATGTCCCGTCAAAACCATGTAAAGTTGGGCTTTGGCCTGCTGTTGGAAAAAGGATGCCGACCCCTGGTTTGTGTTGACCAATGAAAGCCAAAGTCTATCGATTAAAGTTTTGCATTAATTTATTGTTGCATTATTTTCAATAATTCCTTAAAACTATTATTTGCAGCTGTGACAATGTGACATCAGATAATTCTTTTGCAATAAAATCGGTTTTGAATGCTTCAATAATTTTCTTAAAAAGTAGAAAAGTCCAATATTGGTTGGGTAGACATACTAATCTGCTTACTAGTTAGAACAGGGGTCACCAACTGGCGGCCCACATGCGGCCTGCCACGCTGTTATGTGCTGCCCGTGGAAGGTATCTGCGTACAAGTATAACCAAAAATACTTTTCTTGAGGAGTTAAAGAGCATGAAGGCAAAAAATACTTTCCGAGAAGCATATTTTCGCTTTGTATACGATTCCACCGACCGACCAATCAGATTGTAGTTCTAAGTGGAGGTCGCTTAAAGTTGTTCTAATGCGATGTCCAGCCACACTGTGAGCATAAGGTTGCTTATTTTAAGTTTGCAAATGTCATGTAAACACTAATGTGCGTTTCACCATTATTGTGTTTCACGAGCAGTGTTCCCTTTATGCAAGTTTTTGTTGGCAAAAAAGGTCGGTGTGCCAACTCGATTTATAATAAATTGGCAAAATATTATATATAAATTTAAAGACTTTTTCTGGTTGTATTGTGAAAATATTTAGCTTAGTACTGCAAAATCTTGTTAATCAACAATTCTTGCCATGCTGATAAGCACCCGCAAGTGACAGTTGTCTATAATCAAAGAAACGTAGGTTTTATAGACTCTCACAAAAAGGATGAAAAACTAACTCAATGCTTTTTTAGAAGGAACACTGTTCATGAGTTACAATAGAAACGTTTTTTCGGTGATTTCCACAAGCGTTTGTTTTATGGTGCCTGGTTTCTTTATCCTTGTTATTGGAGCCTACTTTTCGCTGATATGTTTGCAGGTCACTATTGTTGCCTGTATTGCTATGTGTCAAACATTTCCTTGTTTACTGAAACTGTTAATGGCAAGATATCTTTTGTGAAGCGACGTGACAACACCACTCTTGCTTGGCGATGAATATTCTGATGAAACCGCTGGCCTCGCTATAAGTGCGCAAAACAAGTGGCCTCGTTTATTAGGCATTGGTAAATAAGTCAAAAGTGTTGTTAACACTCTTTGAAGATTTGGTGCAAATCGGCGTTGCGACTGATCGGTGAAGCAGCATATTGCATTTACAATCGTCGCGCCAGTCAGCAAATCAGTTCATTTTTACATAGATACAACCCATTCAGACATGAAATCAATGTAAAGAAAAACGATAGGTCAACTGGGTGATTCAATGTATTCAGACGTTGAAATAATGTAACAATGAACTGTTAGGCTAACTGGGTTCTTGGAACTAATGGAAGGGCTTCTGTAAATGCTTCTCAGCTTCAACGTATCCTAGTCTGCAAAAGTTCCCTTTTCTACACGATTTCAACGTTTAGCGACGTTGAAACGATATAAAAACGGCAATTTCTGCTGGTGGGGATAACTAGGCTACCAGTACGGTGACTAGGCTACCAGTGCGGTAACTAGGCTATGCTACCTGCCGAGCCTAAACGACAACTAGCCTACATCTAACTAAAACTTAAATTATTTATGATCTTATTGAAATTAAGAAAAAACTTACACAGCAGCACTATCCAGAATCATTACCTGAATACAGCGCAGTTGTGTAGCCTATAAAAAAAACGTCTAAGCTGTCTGGACCTAAAATTGCAGTTTGCCATGGAAACGACAAGGAACTCTGCAGCTCCTCTGGCGGATAATTTGTACTTTCACTTTTTAAAGGGGATCAATGAGTATAAAATCGTTTTTGGGGTTAAAAAAATAAAAAAAACTCTCAAACCCCAAGACTGGCAACACAGCAAGCCCTTTTGGGGCATTGTGACATCATGGGGCGTTACAATACTACGTGATTTCGCGTAGGCGGCACAAACAGTGTTAAAGGAGCTTGGCCAGCAGTAGCATTGTTTGACTAATTTTGTTGTGGCGGTATATTTTGTTGCGGCGGTGTTCTAAGACAAATATTAACAACATGTAACGCTGGACACGTTCTTTTCTGGCATAAGAGTCAGTTTTATTACCTAAAATTTCATTAGTGCGGCCTGCCACAGCTCTTCTTAGTGCCAAAATGGCCCGCATGCAAAAAAGGTTGGTGACCCCTGAGTTACTACTACAGGAGTATCACAATTGTATCACTACAAGAATATAAGAATACAATACAAGAATATCACAATTGAGTTGCAAAAACACCAGTCGAGTACTCTGTGGCATGAATTAGTGCTGCAGCACTGATGAGCCCGCCTCATGAAACATCCGTCTATCGCAATTAATTCTTGCTACACTTAACTGCAGAAAAACATTTAAAAATAGTTTAAATACCTTGCAAAGTGTTAGCATTAGTTATATGCAGATCCAACTCTGTACTTTTTAATTTTTGTTTTTCCATGATTGCTCTTTTGAGATCCAACAAAGATATGCTGAGGCCATCGAAGGTAACATGCTTGAATTCAGTACTGCTTGAAAACTTGTAGTGAATAGAAGACATATTGATGACTTCCAGTTCATAAAATTTATGAAGTTATAACACCATTTTTAACTAATGAACAAAATATATATATAATATGTAAGCTTTTTTTAGAATAATTATCTTAAAACATGCAAAACTATTTTCATGTTAACAACTCGCAACATCTTACCCAGCAATTAACTTTTTTAGGAAATGGTTGCATTTATAATGTTGTAAATGAAGTTACCAGTATAACCACGGAAAAAGTCTTTTCTAAGGCTTCATACCTATTACCCCGAAATGGCCCGTTTCGGTGAGTCCGATCCCTATTCGGTGATTTTTTCAATTTTTTTTTTTAAATTATCAAGTACCGTAGCCTAATTATCATTGCCGTTTTAGGGTTAGGGGTTAGAGGTTAGGAACTCACCGAATCGGACTCACCAAATCAGACTCACCGAATAGTAGCAGACCCTCATTACCCACTGCAATTGTCTGTACCTAATATCTCACATTACTTATGGGTAATTCAATTGTGTATTTGTGGACAACGTAATGCAGACAAAAAAATTCTCGAACATGTTTCCAGTAGGCTAACAAGGCTCTGGTGATTGGTGAAGCTAATAATCACCCGCTAGTAGAAAATTAACGTCAAATGAAACACTTCCATTGGTGGTCCACTCCATGTCGTAACCACACTGCTATGATGTCCGTGTACAAAAGCTGTCAAAAAAGTGCACAGACCGAATCGGGCGATGAAAACAACTATCCACTTTTATCTTGTCAAAGCACAATACATGCACTCTTGGTAAGTGTAGTAAATTATATGCAGCGGCTATTCTTATTATATTGCAAATATAGCCTCTGAGGCTACATTCAACAATCAACATATGTCATTGTCACTTAAGATCAAAGCACCTTTTTCTTTTGTCTTCCTTCCAACAAGACAAGAAAGCTACATTTAATACCTTTAAACAGGTCATTTTTGGCAAGAAGTGTGATAGCTCACATGTCCGCGATCCATGTTCCAGTAAGACCTCTTTCGACGCCACTCAAATGTAGTCTTTTTTAATGCAAATCGGTTGAGTCGATGTTTTGTAGTTGGGTCATTCCATGTCAACTCAACAGGGTGTGCAAGCTCGACCCTCTTAGATTTTCTTGAAATTCACACTTAAGTTTCGTATTGATGTATAATGAACACAAAAAAAATTTCAGCTCATTATCTCAAGACGTTTAGAAATTACAGCCTTTCAAAGTCACCAAGGTCCCTCAAAATGCATTCGCATGTAAATTTTCCTCCATGTTTGGGTCTTCACAAGTTTTCATGTAAAGCATTTACAAATCTGAAATTTGGTATTCTGATTAAGAAGCAGCCCTAGTTTTCATATCTACCATCGAAATTGCTAATTTCAAATTAGTTTTAGATATAGAACCTTTCAAAAATTGAAATTTTTTACATTTGAAAAAATTACATCAATTTTTGATGTCCGCTATCTCCCAAACCAATAGTCCCAGAACTACCATTTTGCATATTATTATTCTATACTAGTTGGTAATTAACCCCCATGAGACTTACACTAAAAAAATGTGAAATTATTGAAGTTTGGAGGGTGCAAAGATGAAGCGCGAGCAAAAAAGCGCAAAATGCGCCATCTTGTGGTTAATATTTGACCCTGTGGACAGTCATTCAGGAAGTTGAAACTTTCAAAAAAAAATCTTCTTTGCCTAAGCTATAAACAGTTCAAGTTTCAAATATGTAACCCAACTCCTTCAATAGTAAATGCAGCTGTGAAATCATGAGTTTGACCATCACATGCAAAAGTCTTGGGGGTGTGAGGTAGTTACAGCTTACTTGGCAAACATGAAAATGTTTTGAATTTTGCTGAGGACACCCTTTTAAATTGTGAAGTTGTCAGAAAAAATAACTCCTTCAAAACATTTTTGAATTTGAAATTGATTTAGGGGTGGCCCTCTCCCCCTGAAGTTCTGCGCCCTCCCCCAAAATACCAAATCTTCATATCTCAAAAACTGCTGGAGCTAGAGATACAGTTTTTGTGTCAAAAGATGCAGAAAACATGATTTCCTATCTGCTTTCTGAACAGTGATTGTGTCTATCTTGAGTAGAAAAGCAGTTATTTAAAAAAAAACTTGTTTTGGGTATTCTAGCACAAAACAGCTCTGAACAAGTATTGTGGTCCAAGCTATTCAATACACAAAGTTCATAAACTAACTTGTATATAACTGGTTAGTTTCAAGATAAACATGAAACTAAACAAACAAGCAAGCAAACAAAGAAAAAAAAGTCAAATGAATCAGTAATAGGTCACAACTCGCAGCTATAACTAAGTCAAAACCTAGGAGAGTTGTATTGTTTCATGTTTTTGTGAATCTCTGCTATTTACTGTTGACTTTTTAAGATCATAGCAGGCATAACCATCACAACGGGTAGATGGCTTTTCCGTGTTTCAACATAATTATCTTTAAATGCCTTGCTCAATAGCACATTGAGCTGGTAACAGTAAAATAAAGCAGCACTAACACAACAAAGCAAGTATGGTACTGTAGTTAGCAAAGCACATTCAACAGTATGAGGCAAAGAATATTGCACAGCAAAATATTATAACTCCATAAGTGTACAGGATATATTTGTCACAGGACATCCCCGGCCAGGAATAAAAAAAAACAAATTAACACTGAGATTTGCAAGTCAGAACATCTTACATAAGATTTAAACACTGGAAGTAAAGTAACGGACACAAAAGATTGTGGCAAGTCATTACAATTCATTTGCAGTGTGATGGCAAAATAATCATAATTCGATCATAGTCCATTGTGTTTAATCTGTACTGTCTGCCACCATGCCCTTGCAACTGTAGAGGACTTATTATACACAAAATATCCAGGAATGGAACCCAGTACTCATTCGTGAGTTGTGAGAGCATCTTCTGATGTGATGCTGCTACTACCTATTGCTGATTCATTTGTTTTTTTTTCTTTGTTTGCTTGCTTGTTTGTTTAGTTTCATTTTTACCTTGAAACTAACCAGCTATACAAGTTAGTATATGAACTTTGTGCATTGAATAACTTGGACCAAAATACTTCTTCAGCGCTGCTTTGTGCTGGAATACCCGAAACAGGTTTTTTGAAATAACTGCTTTTCTACTCAAGATAGACACAATCACTGTTCAGAAAGCAGATAGGAAATCATGTTTTCTGCATCTTTTGACACAAAAACTGTATCTCTAGCTCCAGCAGTTTTTGAGATATGAAGATTTGGTATTTTGGGGGAGGGCGCAGAACTTCAGGGGGAGAGGGCCACCCCTAAATCAATTTCAAATTCAAAAATGTTTTGAAGGAGTTATTTTTTCTGACAACTTCACAATTTAAAAGGGTGTCCTCAGCAAAATTCAAAACATTTTCATGTTTGCCAAGTAAGCTGTAACTACCTCACACCCCCAAGACTTTTGCATGTGATGGTCAAACTCATGATTTCACAGCTGCATTTACTATTGAAGGAGTTGGGTTACATATTTGAAACTTGAACTGTTTATAGCTTAGGCAAAGAAGATTTTTTTTTGAAAGTTTCAACTTCCTGAATGACTGTCCACAGGGTCAAATATTAACCACAAGATGGTGCATTTTGCGCTTTTTTGCTCGCGCTTCATCTTTGCACCCTCCAAACTTCAATAATTTCACATTTTTTTAGTGTAAGTCTCATGGGGGTTAATTACCAACTAGTATAGAATAATAATATGCAAAATGGTAGTTCTGGGACTATTGGTTTGGGAGATAGCGGTCATCAAAAATTGATGTAATTTTTTCAAATGTAAAAAATTTCAATTTTTGAAAGGTTCTATATCTAAAACTAATTTGAAATTAGCAATTTCGATGGTAGATATGAAAACTAGGGCTGCTTCTTAACCCTTTACAGGCGGCGAAGACTATCTCTCGTTATTTGTTAGTGATTTTTTTGTATGTTGTGGTTTTTAGTCCAACTAAGAATATTTTATGAAAAAATTTTAAAATTTTTATTTCTTTGTTTGTTTTTTATTATGTTCCCAAAATGGGAACGTTGGCATGTAAAGGTACCAAAACATATCGTAACGTGTTTTGTATTTGAATACGACGTAAGCTTGGGTAGCCTACTTTATTCGATACAATAGCATTGAAAAAGACAATAAACAAAAGTACACACGTTTAAGAGATCCACAAACAACAAATGTACTTTCTACCACTGTACTTTCTACCATGTAACTGTACTTTCTACAACTATATACCCTGTCACTAACTTTATTTTTGGTGGTATACGTCACTGCATAACGTATGCATCCGTTTTTCGCGTTTTGTGCATTGCAACCTTGTATTTTTTTTTACAATACACATCTTCCTTGTGACGATGATACAAGAAAATGATTCAACGAGTCGAATCGCACTGTTGCAGACGGAGGTGCAGTAGGTTTCCTAAGTCGACGGCTTAGTTTCTCCACTTTCACCAATGACCGAGCAATCTCGCGCCTGAACTTAAGGTGGTTTTTAGAACATTGTTTTCCGTGATAATTAAAACGGAAGGCAGCTACAATTGAAAGGTTGACAATATGGGCAAAAAGATTCCACCACCATTTTTTCAATCGAAGTCGTAAGAAGATAAGAAGATAGCAACCTGTCATATACATCCACACCCCCCATTCCCTGATTGTACATAGCAATCATAAATGGTTGTGTCACTGATTTTCCCTTATGTTTTACTTTTCGTTGAATTGTTTGAATTGGTGCTACACCGCAGTAATTGCTTGCAACAGCGACAGCACAATTATCGTTCCATCTGGCACAAATTACAATGCCGTCTGATCAGTAATCAAATTCTCCTCTAGGCTTTTTCTGGAAGGTTTTCTCACTGGAGAGAGGACAGGAACCGGTCCTGTTCTCTCCAAATGTACCACATGCTCTGATGCTTTCTCCAGCAAGATCAATAAGTACAGTAGTTGATGGCTTGTGAAAAAATTGTCAAAGAGAGTAATATGTTGGTCATTGTCGGCAACACATGACAGCATTGTCTCAACTACGTGTGCTCCCAAAGGTTCAGCTCTTCTTTCGTCTTTACCGCAGTAGATTTCGAAGTTGTAGGGATAACCATCGGAGCTACACAACATCCGTAACTTGTAACCAAACTTTACTGGCTTTCCTTTTATATATTGTTTTGCACTGTGTAGTCCTCGATAAGGAACCATCGATTCGTCAATGGTTAGTAACTGCCTAAGTGGTAAAATGTACCAAATTGTTGACAATTTGACCTTAGCAGATCTAACAGCGGCTGTACCTTGGCCATTTTAGACTGAGCTAGATTGTGATTACCAGCCAGGTGCAAGTACGCTTTTATATTGCGAAAACGGTCTCTGCTTATGGTCTTAGAAAATATTGGTGCCTCCATGCCATCTGCTGTGCACCAATAGTCATTTTCTGATAGAAGACTGAGGTAACCACTGACAGTAATTAGTAAGCCAATAAGTTTTCTCATATCAACCTCATCAACTTTGAAGTTTATCCTATTCTTGTCTCTCCTTGTATATAAGCTTGTTAGCTCTACGAGTAAAGAGAACATGTCATCAGTAAAGAACAGAGAAAATATCTCAAACATGCTTTTCCCTCCATGAGCTTGAACCTTATCGGATGGATGCAGTTCTTTCGGGTCGCTTAGTGATGCTTTGTCTTTTTTTCGCCATCTGCAAGCTCTTTCCGTTTCTTCGATAGAAGTCATAGAAGTGTTTTTTGCTTAAGATCAAGCTGTGAAAACATCAAGCTGTGACAGCATCAAGCTGTGAAAATGTTATCTTGGTAAAAGTAGTGAGAACTTTTTTGAGATAAACTCCGTTATTTGTGTATCACATGTTGCCAACGTTCCCATTTTGGGAACATCGTATGAATTTAATTATGAGAAGAAAAATGCTAAACATAACGAAACAAATGGTAGGGGAAACAAGTTATTAGTAATATTCTCACATAAAAAACGCAAATATTTCGAAAAAAAGTTTCATTTGTGTTTTCGAGAAGCACTTTTTTTCGAAAGATGAAAAATGTGATTTTTGACTAAATCCATCGCTTTCATAAAGGAAAGATTTTGCAAATATTATTTTTTCAACAAATGCATCTGAAACAATAAGCATTCAACAACAATATCCAAAACAGAACATTTTTAAATGAGGTCTGTGTAAAGCTGTGGGCGAGTTCAACCCCATGTTCCCATTTTGGGAACGTTGGCGTGTAAAGGGTTAATCAGAATACCAAATTTCAGATTTGTAAATGCTTTACATGAAAACTTGTGAAGACCCAAACATGGAGGAAAATTTACATGCGAACGCATTTTGAGGGACCTTGGTGACTTTGAAGGGCTGTAATTTCTAAACGTCTTGAGATAATGAGCTGAAATTTTTTTTGTGTTCAAAATACATCAATATGAAACTTAAGT
The DNA here is from genome assembly GCF_918807975.1 of Aplidium turbinatum. Taxonomy (NCBI): domain Eukaryota; kingdom Metazoa; phylum Chordata; class Ascidiacea; order Aplousobranchia; family Polyclinidae; genus Aplidium; species Aplidium turbinatum. The sequence goes on from NC_137486.1 coordinate 2,519,494, forward strand.
GTGAATTTCAAGAAAATCTAAGAGGGTCGAGCTTGCACTTTTCCAAAAACCTGTTGAGTTGACATGGAATGACCCAGTTGCTTCCACCTGTATTTTGTGCCACACTTTTTTATTGGGCAGTGGCTATTTGACCGGCGCCGGTCTTTGAATCTGAAACACTATTGGACCGGTCATGACGTCACTATATAGTATATAGGCATTTTTTTCTCTTTCAAAGCAAAAGACGAGAAGAGTGCCTATATAACTTCTAAATTCAACACTTGTGTTCAACTGATTCTGTGGCGCGTAGGATACGTATCGAGCTGGTGCTCCAGAGGGAAGGAGTTTGATACTACGCGGAAGCGTTTTTTTTTTAAATTTTAACTAAAATTTTGTGGTTAATTTTAAATTTGAGTAGCCTACAGCCCAATTTTTTTGTCTTTTCAAATATGAGTAATAAAGTTAGAGTTTTTTAATTTTCTTTAATTTAAGAATTTCTCTGGATAATTTTCCGTTCATCATAAGAGGATGTGACCGTGTTTGTCGAACGACGCAAAAGTTTAATGAAGAATGGAAAATTATGACAAACGGAAAATTACCCAGAGAAATTCTCAGATTCCAGAAATTTAAAAAGCTCCAGAGGGAATGAGTTCGATACTACGCGGAAGCAGCCTACAGCCCAATTTTTTATTTTATTTATTTAATGAGTAATAAAGTTAGAGTTTTTTAATTTTCTTGAATTTAAAAATTTCTCTGGATAATTTTTCGTTCGTCATAAGAGGATGTGTTTGCCGAACGATGCAAAAATGTAATGACAAATGGAAAATTACCCAGAGAAATTATCAAATTCCAGAAAATTAAAAACTCTAACTTTATTACTTAATTTTATTTTTTAATTTTCTTGAATTGAAGAATTTCTTTAGGATGTGACCGTGTTTGCCAAACGATGCAAAAATGTAATGCGTCGTTCGGCAAACACGGTCACATCCTCTTATGAGGAATGGAAAATTATCCAGAGAAATTCTCAAATTCCAGAAAATTAAAAACTCTAACTTTATTACTCATAGTTGAAAAGACATAAAAAATTGGGCTGTAGGCTACTCAAATTAAAAATTAACCACAAAAATGCAGAAGCCTAACGATTGAGTCAATTCGGGTCAAAATTTAGTTAAAAACTAAAAATAAAACAATGCTTCCGCGTAGTATCGAACTCATTCCCTCTGGAGCACTAGCCGGAGACTTATCCTACGCTACACCGAATCAGTTCAACATAACTGCCGAATTTAGAACTTATATATATATATATATAGGCACTCTTCTCGTCTTTTGCTTTGAAAAAGAAAAAAATGCCTATATAGTGACGTCATGACCAGTCAAATAGTGTTTCAGATTCAAAGACTGGCGCCGGTCAAATAGCCACTGCCTTTTTATTGTGTTGAAGTTTAATTTTTTGGGTGAACTTTTGTTCATCAAAAGAGGATGCAACCATGTTTGCTGGACAATGTTGCATGTGCTTTTTGATGCAGAACTGTTTGCTTTGATTCATAAACTCAAATGCCAAATGGTGTGTTTGCTAGACTGGTTCAGATAATACTAATACTCATACGCGCCGAATGCCGGAAGGGCAGGGGGCAGCACCCCCCGTAAATTTATGGTTGAGGGGCAACAAAATGACTTATATTACAAGTGGTGTTTCAAAGATAAAATACTTCTATCTTTGATAAAAATAGAAAGAGATTAAGATCATTCAAACGGGCTTAAAGAATGCCGAAATCAAAAAACAGCTTACACTGCTCTTGCCCGCAAAACAGCAGCTAATCGCATGGCTTTCTCTGGAAAGTGAATTGCTAACTGAGATTCGCATAGCACACACACTCACACACTGCTTATTTTTCCGCGCATGAGGAGCAACTTCAAAGTCAAAATGCGTGGTAGTGAAAAAGCGAATGCGTGGTTGAATGTTTATTCACATTTCACGAGTTATCCAACGTCTGTTAGATTTTTTGTGACTTGAAACATGCAGAATTAGGGCAGAATTCCTTATCTGGCAACGCTATTGAGGCTATATTAGTGTAAATATAGTCACAGCCTTTTTTGTGGAAGTAAGTTAATGCTCTAATTTTGTGGAACTAAGTTCGACCGAGATCTGGTGACGCGAAGATGGGAAGAGTATATTAGCGAAAGCCATTTCGAGAGAAAAAATTAAAAAAGCCGAAGTCGCTGATCGTAGTTTCCGCAAACATTTTAAAAGGGTTAGGGTATCGAAGTATCGGTTAGCAGCATCTGCAAACGGATGCAACCTAGTTCGTACCATGAACAGTTCGGACCGTCAGTTCGTACCTTGAAAAGATCGAGTAAAAAAATTAAAAAAAGCCGAAGTCGCTGATCGCAGTTTCCGCAATCATTTTAAAATTTTCTCCCTGAAAAGATCGAGAGAAAAAATAGCTCAAAACCAAAGTCCGCTGATCGCAGTTTCCTCTAACCGCAGTTTTCGCTTACCCTAACTCTAACCATAGAGTAATCTATGCTCTAACCCTCGCTGATCGCAGTTTCCGCCAACATTTTTCCGCAGTTTCCGCTTACCCAAACTCTAACCATAAAGTAATCTATGCTCTAACCCTCGCTGATCGCAGTTTTTGCAAACATATTTGCGCAGTTTTGCAGTTTCTGCTAACTTGTTTGGGGAAACTCCGATCAGCGACTTCAGCTTTGTGCTATTAAACTGTGATTATCCCTAACTGCGATCAGCGACTTCGGCTTTTTTTAATTTTGTCTCTCGATCTTTTCAGGGTACGAACTAACTGTACGAATGGTTCAAGGTACGAACTAGATTGCACCCTCTGCAAACAAACAAACTGAAAAGATCGAAAAAAAAAAATAGGCAGTGGCTATTTGACCGGCGCCGGTCTTTGAATCTGAAACACTATTTGACTGGTCATGACGTCACTATATAGGCATTTTTTTCTTTTTCAAAGCAAAAGACGAGAAGAGTGCCTATATAACAGTGGTTCCCAAAGTATGGGTCGCGACCCAAACATGGGTCGCGAAGGGTCAGAAAATGGGTCGTGCAGAGACGATCTAAATCTGCCAAAATAGGACTGTTGTAAATTAATTTATAAAGAAACTTTTTTTTCTTCTATTGAGTTGTTTTAATCCCAACATCGACAGTATTATTGCATCCTACACTTTTATTTGGCTTCTCTTCTATCAATCAATTATGGCCAACAGTTTTACCGGCATTCAAGTCACTTCCTTCAACAAATCACGTTAAACGTAGATTACTCTCTGAGTTGACAATTTAAGATTTCTGAACTATTTTTTTAATTTGAAGTTAATTTTTATCTGCGACCCTGGTTGCAGGGAAGCCGCTACGTAGGCTGTGTTATAAAATGTTGTCAAACGAATACAAAGAAGAACAAGAAGAGACATCCGACATGTGCAAAAAAATGTGCGTAGGCTATTTTTAAGCACCAAGAAGAGGCACTGAAGCCAAACCGGTTTGACTCTACAACGAATCCAGCACTTTTACTTACTCTCTGAGCAAGACGAGCTACAGTAGGCTACACCACTCTACAACTGATTGTCTGTGTCTTGTTTATAGCAGGCATTTAAATAATCGGGAATCCCAGCGTCAAATGTCTGTCTCGCTAAACGGAAATCCTTTACCATATTATACTGCAAACCCAACTTACCTTGGAGTAAAACTTGACCGGCAGTTGGCCTACAGACCCCACATGGAGTCAGTCCGTGCCAAGGTTACCTCGAGAAATAACTTCTTGAGAAGCCTTGCAGGAACAGGATGGGGAGCCCGAGCATCAACCTTGCGTACAAGTGCACTAGCCTTGGTCTACAGCTCAGCCAAATATGCCACAGCTGTGTGGAACCGTAGCAGAAACACAAAAAAGATGGATGTATGCATTAACGACACCTTGCGCATCATCACTGGCTGTCTCCGCCCCACACCTACTGCTTATCTACCAACTTTGGCTGGCATTGCTCCTGCTCATGTCCGTAGGGAAGAAGCCTCTCACAAACTGGCTTTGCATGCAAGACTCGATCCTCAACACCTTCTCCACAGTCACTCCCAAAGATATGGACCAGTCAGGCTTCAACGCCTGTCATCAACCATTTCATCGATATGCTACACCACTTGTGGATAAGAACTTCAGCTGCATGGAGACATGGGCCCAGGAATGGAACGAGCTGCCACATATCCCTCCCCAGTTTTCAGTTATACCAGCACTCTCCATCCCTCCTGGAGCAGACCTCTCAAGAAAGGCATGGGTCACATTGAACAGGATCAGATGTGACGTTGGCTGCACTGGAGCTAATCTGTTTAGGTGGGGGTTGCACAATACGCCGATATGTGTCTGCGGAGCGGTAGAACAAACAATGCTACACATATTCCACGAATGTCCCATCTTACGGCCTCCAAGTGGAAACATCGGTACCGTATTTGACAACCGGACCCAACTACCGTATCATGGCTACACGATGAGGCATTGCCAATCTAAGCTACTACAAGTCAAACGAGAGAAGAAGAAGCAGGCAAACATTGCAAAAACAGTATAGACTGCTGAAATTGTTTATACAGATTTTCTGCGTCTTGGGTCGCGAGATGTTCACCAAACTCATATTTGGGTCGCGCTCAAAAAAGTTTGGGAACCACTGCTATATAAGTTCTAAAGTCAACATTTATCTTCAACTGATTCTGTGGCACGTAGGATACGTATCTGGCTAGTGCTCCAGAGGGAATGAGTTCGATACTACGCGGAAGCGCTTTTTTTTAAATTTTAACTAAATTTTGACCCGAAGTGACTCAATCGTTAGGCTTCTGCATTTTTGTGGTAATTTTTAATTTAAACGAACGACGCAAAAATGTAATGACAAACGGAAAATTATGACGAACGGAAAATTACCCAGAGAAATTTTTAAATTCCAGAAAATTAAAAACTCTAACTTTATTACTTATATAATTTTATTTTTTAATTTTCTTGAATTTAAGAATTTCTCTGGATAATTTTCCGTCCGTCATAAGAGGATGTGACCGTGTTTGCCAAACGACGCAAAAATGTAATGCGTCGTTCAACAAACACGGTCACATCCTCTTATGACGAACGGAAAATTATCCAGAGATATTCTTAAATGCAAGAAAATTAAAAACTAACTTTATTACTCATAGTTGAAAAGACATAAAAAATTGGGCTGTAGGCTAGGTACTCAAATTAAAAATTGACCACAAAAATGGAGAAGCCTAACGATTGAGTTAGTTCGGGTCAAAATTTAGTTAAAAATTAAAAAAAAAAAAAGGCAGTGGCTATTTGACCGGCTCCGGTCTTTGAATCTGAAACACTATTTGACCGGTCATAACGTCACTGCATAAGCACTTTTTTCTTTTTCTCTTTCAAAGCAAAAGACGAGAAGCGCCGACATAACTTCTAAATTCAACACGTATTCTTCAACTCAGTGCGTGGCGCGTAGGGTTTGTCTCCGGCTGCCAATCTAGAGGGGATGAGTTCGATACTATCCGGAAGCATTCTTTTTTCATTTTTTTTTATCTAAATTTTGACTCGAAGCGCATTTATGTGGTCAATTTTTAATTTGAGTAGCCTACAGTCCAAGTTAGTTAATAGTTCTCAAGTATAGTTCTCAAAGGGTGCAACCTAGTTCGTACCCTGAACAGTTCGGACCCTCAGTTCGTACCCTGAAAAGATCGAGAGAAAAAATTAAAAAAAGCCGAAGTCGCTGATCGCAGTTTAATAGCACAAAGCCGAAGTCGCTGATCGGAGTTTCCGCAAACAAACTCGAGGGTTAGGGTTAGCGGAACTGCGGAAAAATATTTGCGGAAACTGCAATCAGCGAGGGTTAGAGCTGAGCATAGATTACTCGATGATTAGAGTTAGGGTTAGCCGAAACTGCGGTTAGCAAAACTGCGGAAAAATGTTTGCGGAAACTGCGATCAGCGAGGGTTAGGGTTAGAGCATAGATTGCTCTATAATTAGGGTAAAGGTTAGCGGAAACTGCGGAAAAATGTTTGCGGAAACTGCGATAAGCGAGGGTTAGGGTTAGAGCATGGATTGCTCTATAGTTAGGGTTCGGAATGGCCCGTTTCGGTGAGTCCGATTCGGTGAGTCCGATTCGGTTAGTCCGATTCGGTGAGTCCGATCCCTTAACGGGGGATTTTTTCAATTTTTTTTTTTAATTATTGGGTACCGTAGCCTAATTATCATTGCCGTTTTAGGGTTAGGGGTTAGGAGTTAAGGTTAGGGGTTAGAAGTTAGGAACTCACCGAATCAGACTCACCGAATCGGACTCACCGAATCGGACTCACCGAATAGTAGCAGACCCGTTAGGGTTAGGGTAAAGGTTAGCGGAAACTGCGGAAAAATGTTTTCGGAAACTGCGATCAGCGAGGGTTAGGGTTAGAGCATAGATTAATCTATGGTTAGAGTTAGGGTAAAGGTTAGCGGAAACTGCGGTTAGCGGAATCTACGGAAAATGTTTGCGGAAACTGCGATCAGCGAGGGTTAGGGTTAGAGCATAGATTAGCCTATGGTTAAGGTTAGCGGAAACTGCGATCAGCGACTTCGGCTTTGTGCTATCTTTCTCTCGATCTTTTCAGCGGGAAAATTTTAAAATGTTTGCGGAAACTGCGATCAGCGACTTCCGCTTTTTTTAATTTTTTCTTTCTATCTTTTTAGGGTACGAACTGAGGGTCCGAACTGTTCAGGGTACGAACTAGGTTGCATCCGTTCTCAAATTAGTTATATACAATACTTCTTTGAAAAGAAATGATAATGGTAAAACCATTTTTTAAAGAAGTATTGTATATAACTAACTTGAGAGAAAAATGTAGGGTCGTTCGGCAACACACGTTGACTTATGACGATCGGAAAATTACCAAGAGAAATTCTCAAATTCCAGCAAATTAAAAAAACTCTAACATTATTACTCACATTTAAAAAGACATAAAAAATGGGCTGTAGGCTACTCAAATTAAAAATTGACCACAAAAATGCGCTTCGGGTCAAAATTTAGATAAAAAAAAAGAATGTTTCCGGATGGTATCAAACTCATCCCCTCTAGATTGGCAGCCGGAGACGTATCGCATGCCCCACGGACTGAGTTGAAGAATATGTGTTGAAGTTAGAACTTATATCGGCACTTCTCGTCTGTTGCTTTGAAAGAGAAAAAAGCGCTTATGTAGTGACGTCATGACCGGTCAAATAGTGTTTCAGATTCAAAGACCGGAGCCGGTCAAATAGCCACTGCCCAAAAAAAAATGCTTCCCGTGTAGTATCAAACTCATTCCCTCTGGAGCACTAGCCAGATACGTATCCTATGCGCCACAGAATCAGTTGAAGATAAGTGTTGACTTTAGAACTTATATAGGCACTCTTCTCGTCTTTTGCTTTGAAAGAGAAAAAGAAAAAAATGCCTATATAGTGACGTTATGACCGGTCAAATAGTGTTTCAGATTCAAAGACCGGCGCCGGTCAAACAGCCACTGTCAAAAAAATAGAACATTGCTGATCGCAGTTTCCGCAAACATTTTAAAACTTCCGGTAATGATCCTAAGAGTATGCCGAAGTTGCTGATCGGAGTTTCCGCAAATATTTTAAAAGAGTTAGGGTGTTTCCGCAAACAAACAAACTGAAAAGATTGATAAAAAAAATAGAACAAAGCCGAAGTCACTGATTGCAGTTTTCGTTTTTCCGCAGTTTCCGCAAACATTTTAAAATTTGTGGTACCGTAATGATCCTAAGAGTTTTTATTTGTTTGCGGAAAATTTTAAAATGTTTGCGGAAACTGCGATCAGCGACTTCGGCTTTTTTTAATTGTTTCTCTAGATCATTTCAAGGTACGAACTGACGGTACAAATTGTTTATGGTACGAATTAAGTTACATCCATATGGGTGCAACCTAGTTCGTACCCTGAACAGTTCGGACCCTCAGTTCGTACCCTGAAAAGATCGAGAGAAAAAATTAAAAAAAGCCGAAGTCGCTGACCGCAGTTTAATAGCACAAAGCCGAAGTCGCTGATCGGAGTTTCCGCAAACAAACTCGAGGGTTAGGGTTAGCGGAAACCACGGAACTGCGGAAAAATATTTGCGGAAGCTGCGATCAGCGAGGGTTAGAGCTGAGCATAGATTACTCGATGATTAGAGTTAGGGTTAGCCGAAACTGCAATTAGCAAAACTGCTGAAAAATGTTTGCGGAAACTGCGATCAGCGAGGGTTAGGGTTAGAGCATAGATTGCTCTATAGTTCGGGTAAAGGTTAGCGGAAACTGCGGAAAAATGTTTGCAGAAACTGCGATCAGCGAGGGTTAGGGTTAGAGCATAGATTGCTCTATAATTAGGGTTAGGGTAAAAGTTAGTGGAAACTGCGGAAAAATGTTTTCGGAAACTGCCATCAGCGAGGGTTAGGGTTAGAGCATTGATTAATCTATGGTTAAGAGTTAGGGTAAAGGTTAGCAGAAACTGCGGTTAGCGGAATCTACGGAAAATGTTTGCGGAAACTGCGATCAGCGAGGGTTAGGGTTAGAGCATAGATTAGCCTATGCTGGTTAAGGTTAGGGCAGTGGCTATTTGACCGGCGCCGGTCTTTGAATCTGAAACACTATTTGACCGGTCATGACGTCATTGTCCAGTCACTTTTTTTCTTTTTCTCTTTCAAAGCAAAAGATGAGAAGCGCGCATATAAGTTCTGAATCCAACCATTTTATTCAACTTGTTACGTGGCGCATGTGGTACGTCGCCTCTTCCTATTCTAGAGGGACTGAGTTCGATACTACCCAGAAGCGTTCTTTTTTTTTAACTAAATTTTGACCCAAAGTGCATTTTGTTGAAGGCAAAAATGTATTGCTTCGTTCGGCAAACACGGTCACATCAATCAATCATTTTATTTTTCGTCATTAACGCGTCCGGGACGAAAAAGATACTAACTACAAAAATCGATATAGACCTCCCAGCACATTAATGCACGGGAAAACGTGGCAAAACCTTGAAAAGTTTAAAACGTGCTTGAATTGAAAAATTATGTAGGCTATATACCACTGGCGCCGACTTACGGGGTTACGGGGTGGCCACGCCACCCCGTAACCGCTGTGACGGGGTGGCAGCCACCCCGTTTAGGTTACATTACTTGCTGCAAATAAATGTAATTTGAACGGACGTTTAAATCTTTTTTTGATCATTGGTTTTCGCTTCAAGTCAACGTAAAGCAAGAGGTGAACCAATACAGTATTACGAAGAAAATGATAGTTTTTGTCACAAGCATGATACTCGCGTAACATCAAGCAAGCTACGTGAAGATTACACAGCACGTGGCTACGAGTTTTTTCCTTGTTGTTGTTGCGATCGTTTTATTTGTTACTTGTCATAAGTCATTGTTACATTTGTTAGGATTACAATGGGATTTATTAATCAACAAAATACGATCTTTCCATTGCCTCCCTCAAAAATCTTTTTTTAAATTTTTTAAACTGCTCATGATATCGCTATAAATTATGCCAGCTATAAAATACTTGGAAATAAAATTATCTCGATGATTGATAGCTCCACCCCCTAAATAAATACATGAATATCTATTTTCAAATTTCATTAAAAAAATGCAATTTTCGAAACTTTTTGAGTTTTATTTAAAAAGTGCACTTAGTAAAGTAGCAGTTTTAATGTTCTGCAAATTTACACGTTTACATGATTCTATTCGAGGAAAGCTACACCCCAATTCCCAATAATAAAAGCAACCTTTTTCAATTACTCAAGATTTTGCATTTTGAGTTATTTTCCGATTTTAATTGGAGTGTACTGTTATCTACTTCTACTTCATGCTTTAATTTCTACTTTGTTATCTACTTCATGCAGTAATATTGCGTGTCAATGCATGACAAACTGTGAGGCGGGAATTTATTGGTCTAACATAGGAGTTGCTTGTTACATCATAGAAAAAATCACGAAAAGTCGTCTTGTAAAAGTCTGAGGCGGGAAGTTATTGGTCTGACATAGGAGTTGCTTGTTACATCATAGAAAAAATTACGAAAAGTCGTCCAGTAAAAGTTTTCGCCGACATTCCAGTTTTATTCAGCTTAAAGATGCCACCGAAAAAGCGTTCAAAATTGCAGGTCATTTTTGTTGCGTCTAGTCAGGATTTCAGCCAGCATGAAAGTGACCAAACGCCTGAACGAAAGTGTGCCACTGCCAAAAGGCGTTAGCACGATCAGGGAGGTGGAAGAACCGAGCACGAGCAGGATAATCGCTGTTGAAGGGAGAAGCTTTCAAAAATCGTGGGAGAGCGAATTCCCGTGGCTAGAATACGATAGATGCAAAGATAGAGCATTCTGTCCGATTTGCAACTATGTCGCAACTGCTTGATCTATTTGCAAGCAATGAAACAATTTCATTAATGCTTCCAACGTGGTCTGCAGTGTGAAAATATACTTATCGTTGCCTTCCACCACCTGCGAGGCGGAGCGATCGTTTAGTGCACTCAGGCGCATAAAAACCTACTTGCGATCTACCATGACGCAACAGCGATTGAACCACGTCCTAATTTTAAATGTTTATCAAGCAGAAACTGCAAGGTTACAACTTGACCAGTTGATTAACAGTTGGATTGACAGAGCTGCTGTTCGCAAAAATACTTTTGCCAAATGTTAAGTGTCAGAGCAGCAACGTAACAATAAAATTCACGACATACCTCCTGTGCTTTGTTTTAAAGTAGCTTTGTAAATTATCGAGCTACAAATCAGGTGTGAAAAGACAATTGCCATCTACGAAACACGCTTAGTAAAAATCAAACAAAAACATGCAGGTTGAAAGTTTTTAGGTTGCCATATTGTGCTATCCGCCACCCCGTGCAAAAATAAAAGTCGGCGCCTATGCTATATACCGTATCAGTAGTTAGCACGGCCACAATCGGAAAATTAACCACAGAAATTCTCAAATTCCAGCAAATTAAAAAAACTCTAACTTTATTACTCACATTTGAAAAGACATAAAAAATAATTAAAAACTGACTACAAAAATGCACTTCGTGTCAAAATTTAGTTAAAAAAAAATAAATAAAAAAAAGAACGCTTCCGGGTAGTATCGAACTCAGTCCCTCTAGAGTCGGGGGCGGCGACGTATCGCATGCGCCACGTTACGAGTTGAGTGAGATGGTTGGATTTAGAACTTATATGCGCTTCTCGTCTTTTGCTTTGAAAGAGAAAAAGAAAAAAGTGACTGTATAGTGACGTCATGACCGGTCAAATAGTGTTTCAGATTCAAAGACCGGCGCCGGTCAAATAGCCACTGCCTAAGGTTAGCGGAAACTGCGATCAGCGACTTCGGCTTTGTGCTATCTTTCTCTCGATCTTTTCAGGGGGAAAATTTTAAAATGTTTGCAGAAACTGCGATCAGCGACTTCCGCTTTTTTTAATTTTTTTTTTCGATCTTTTTAGGGTACGAACTGAGGGTCCGAACTGTTCAGGGTACGAACTAGGTTGCATCCCATCCATATCATATCATGTACCGTACCGTACAATTTAATGAAGTTCATTTCAAACAAAGTCAGTGCGAAATTTGAGCTCAGTTTTAGCGCAAATCTTTTCAATGTCTGGGGGGCATATTTAATGACGCTACTCTAATAACTTGCAGCACCCTAGCGAAACATAAATGGCACCCTGGTTAAGAACCACTGACCTAGCCTTTCATGAATCCGATGAAGTCTATGGGAAGAAATTTACAACTTGAAAATGTCAGCAAAAAGCTATTGCCCTAGATATATGTTGTTGTTTGTAATTTCTTTTTATCCTAAATTTTTCTGAAGGTGTTGCAACCGTGCCAATTTTCTTTTAACTTAATCACTTATTGAAGCGTTTTGTTGCTTCTACTTTTTTCAAGACCTCAACTATGTTTGTCATATATTGTTTTTTCGTTGTGATCAGAAATAAAAAGAAACTGAACTTATTTTAGTCTCAACCTTCAAGCAAAATACGGGCATTACACCTGAACGGCTCAGACTGAACTGAACTCAGAATTAGACCTGGCTGGTCTACTTCTACTCTAGAAGCTAGAACTTACGAAAGTGAAGAAATGAATACAAAATGCTATTTAAGATCACGTGATCAAGACACTAATCTCAAGGCACACATTGTTCAATTTTTTTTCAAATCTGTTAAAATATCAGTTTAGTTCGGTACTCAGTTGTTTTTATTGCCCATCACAACGAAAACAATACACGCCAACATAACAAAGGTCTAGATTGCAGAAATAGGTAGAAGCAACAAAACGCGAAGGTTAGAACGTGCTTGAGATCGAAAAAAGTCATTAAGTGGAAAGAAAATTGGCGGGGTCGCAACACCTTCAGAAAAGTTTAAGATTAAAGGAGAAAAAAAGTTACAACAAAAATAACATCAACTACATATATTCAGGGAATACCTTTTTAGCCCATATAGTATTAACTGATATTTTCAAGATTTTTATAAATAGACACTTGCTATGAAGATCGGCCATGGAGTGTTATAAAGAGCGCTGATGGTGGTCGTAAAGGGAATACATCTGCGTTCAGTTCATAGCAAAAATAGCAAGGCAGGCAAAAAAACCCACAAAGAAATCCTATTCCTACCAAGAGCGAAGCCATTTCAAGCGCAACGCACCAGGTCTTGCACGACTTACAACGTGACGATACAAAACAATGAGTCCAGCCAGCATGGCCTCTGAGAGAAATTTTCACTAGGGGTACGAGGAGTCATTCCGGGCCCCCCTCTCACTCCGGGCCCCCTTTGTCTTGGGCAAAAAGTGTGATGTTTGCTTAGGCGTATTGCACATCACACAACATTTTACTGCAGAATTGGACATCTGTGCGCAATAATAGTATCAGGCTGCAATAAAACTATTATTTGTGTTGTGCATATCATGTGATCTGACCCTCGCCAATTTCTGTATCCTGCATTGAATTCGTGTGTCAGTTATTGATGGTGCTGTAGCCTACTGCTGTTGATAGGTGTCGCTTATTGTACATCTTTAATGTAAAATTTTTAAATTCATTTTTTTATTTCTCTTAGATGTAGCTTATAATTATTTCTGAAAAGGACACTACCGGTGTGTCATGTCAAAAACATTGGATTTAGCAGTTTTTTCATGTTTTTTTTTTGTGTTTAATGTTAAGTCCATTAACGTTACTGAGTGTTGTATGTATCTGGTACAAAGCCAAGCTCTCTACCAAGGCTCACACATGACATCTTGTTAAAACATAATCAAGTTAATCATCTGACCAATCCTCACCTTTCTTCATTAACTTTTGCATTCACCACATCATGCCCAGCACTTGCAAAGGTGAACGAGAGAAATCACTTTTTTGACTTCGGCTCTGGTCCTGCTCCGAAAGTATTTTCCGGCTCCTGCTCTAACTCCAAAATTCATTTTGAAGTGAAATAAGCGTGAAACTACCTATGTCAATTAAATACCGGTAGTTGTTCAAAAACACAAAAAAAACACCCGGGCTTTTGCCTGGGTTTTTCGCAAACCTGCTTTTGCTACACTATGCCCCCCCCCCCCCAGACGGGACAATAACTAACTATATGATTCAATTTAGGGTGCTTTTAGCAGAACAATTTTGCACGTAAAGCATTAATTACCACTTTGGGCCCCTAATTTCCTCGAAAAGCATTCGATTACCTTTCTGAGCCCTTTTGCTAGATTACGGGCACCCCAGGACTAAAGAATAACAACTTTTATGCTTGAAATCAGTCGTTTAAGATGGTTTTAACCAAACATTTTTGCGCGTAAACTATAAAACCACAATTTCGGGCCCCCCACAAACACAGGCCTGGGCCCTCAAGGGTACGCCGTACCCTCCGACCTCCGTACCCCCTCTTATAGGCCCTGGGCCAGTGTTGTACGCGCCAATGAAATAAATTGACGGCGTCAGCGTCAGCGTGAATTGCCTAAAAACTTCAGGCTACGGCGTAAAGTAGCCTACTGCGTCAGCTCTCAAAAAAATTGACAGCGTCAGCATCAGCGCTAATTTCTTACGCTATGTTAGCCAGGGTCTGACCAAATGGAAGTATTTCAACTAAGTTTAGGCTAACAATAGCTATGAATAAAGAGCAGGTATTAGGCTATGTTTTGAGACTACATTGTAACCAGTGATGGGCATTATCGACGATAATTTATCGGCGATAATTATCGGCGATAATTTTTTATCGCTTATCGTTATCGCTCAATTATTTTTTCAGTTATCGTTTATCGTTATCGCCAAAGGCAATATTTGATTATCGCCGATAATTAATCGCCGATAAATTTTATTTCGGATCAACGCACAAGTGGAAAGACCATGAAAAGTAATATTTTTACTAGCCACTTAGTTAATGAAACTAAAATTAAAACCAGTTCTTCTTCAGTGCCTGAAGTGTGTATGCACAGGTCGTTGTCAGGGGAGGGGGCACGCCTCCTGCAGCGACGGCTCTGACAACACAATAATTTTTAGAGTTGCAAATTGCAATGCAATGAAATGCATGCAACAAGTCTCTTGTTGTTTTGCTGCAATCGGCAATCGCGAGTGAATTTTACAATTAAAATGTAAGCGCACAGGCGGTACAGGTTCCTTTGAAGCGAAGCGACAGAAATTGACAAGTGGTTTGTGAAAATGTCGCAATACGAGGCCGCTTTTACATCGGAAACATGGTCTTTCGCGCCACCTCACGTTCAACTATTTTATTCTTGTGTTTTCTTTTTTTGTTGGAAGTGTTAGTTTTTAGTAATTGTCGTAAAAAAATAAAATCTCTCTCGTCAAAGCATGAAACTTACTGTTTTAAGTGCATTAAATCTTTAGATGAGTAGATTAACTAAAATTGCAAGAACTTGCCTTGAGACGTGCGGTTACGTCACAAACTCAGTTTAAAAGACAAAATTCACACACAATAACAACACAAGATCGGCTATAGACTGTAAGATCGATTTTTTTCTAGCTTGGCGATATAACTTTAATCCAAAAATAATAACCAAATGCGTAAGTGCCATTTAACTTAAAAAGTTAACCCATTTGTGCCCAAAGTGAAAGTAGGCCTACTTAAAAAAAAATTCGGAAAATTTAAATGTTGCATAGGCTAATTATGACCTAAAAAACATATCACAATTATTTTTTTCCTAATTGTGTTTGTACTTTTTGAGAAAAAGGCTGTCCTATATATAAGACGCTAGGCAAATCTATTATCAAATTTCACAAGCTTGATGGATTTCACAGTGTATGCACATTTTTACTACCAATAACGCTTAAGATTACTGATAAATTTTCAAGCATTTTGCGTTTTTTGGAATTTTTTCAATTATTGCTGACTTTGCTGTAAACAGCCCTGCAGAAAGCAAAATACAAAGTTTGGAACGTTTTATGATATTTTCATTTGATTTAATTATTTTGCCTACTGCACGTAAGCGGCAGTGTAACTCAATTGATAAAAGCATCCAACTGGTATCTGAAGGTATAATTATAAGCACGGCGGTTACCTCAGTGGTTTGATTCTGGATCAAGAGGTTGAAGATTCGATACCTACTGCCGCTTTTGCGATTGTATTCATGCATAACTTACAAAAAGTTTTGTCCCTTTACAGTATATTATGTTCGATTTTTCGTCATGTTGATGAAAACAGTTCGTGCTGCATGGGATGGGGCAGCGCTAATCAAAAAAAAAAGAATTATCGTTATCGGACATTATCGGCGATAATTTATCGTTTATCGTTATCGCTTAACTTTTTTTTGATTTATCGTTTATCGTTATCGCTTTAGGCATTTTTCGTTTATCGATTATCGTTATCGCTTAACTGAAAAATGAGTTATCGCGCCCAACACTGATTGTAACTAGCTGCTTAGCATCCGTTGTTCGTGCTACCATGTCCAGACCAGAGGCGGTTTTGATCTGGCATCAGCATTTTCTGTTCACGCCCGACCATGCCCGGTTAAAATACGATCAGAACCAGATTAAGTGGCTGTCTGGAATACGGTAGTTATTTCCTTGTAGAAACTAGAAACACAAGCATTTCAAAACGTTTGTCTGACAGTCTGCTGCGTTTGGGACGCATAATGTCCTTTCCAAGTGAAAACATGTGTTCCACAGCAGCGCTGGATGGTATTGGTGTGTTTTATTTCAAAAACAAGTCTTGAAAACGTTCACTCGGAAATGCATCACTGTTCCAAGCGTGCTGTGATGGTTCAGCATATTATATAAATCTTTTAACAAGGTCCACTGCAACAAAATCGCTCTTTTCAGGGACATAGAGCTCTTGAAAAAAAGTTTCTTCAACCTCCGACATTCATTGATTTTTCGCTTTCTCTCTCTGATCCCTCGTTCTCGATACTGCTCACGATATGAGTGACTGATCACCATTTGGCGAACTTCTTCCGCTTGTATTCCAGGTAGCCATTCCAACCAACACGAAAGACGGTAATTTTGTTGAGTTGCGCTGGCCAAAATACATTGTGAAACGATGCTATCCCTTCCGTCAATTAAAAAAAAATGACGGCGCTAGCCTCAGCGTCAACAAAACGTTGACGCTGTCAAATTGACGGCGTCAACGTACAACACTGACAATGACAAACAAAATAAAAGTAAAACATCTTGCAAAAATCCAATTATACCCAGATATCATCTTGCGGAAATCAAACGTACTTTGATATAAAGTCACGTCGATAGAGCGATAATTATAACACCCCAGCCAGAAATCAGCCACTTCCACACCGACCCAACGTCTGTAGAGGTTGAATCAATGTAAAAAATGACAGTCTCCGCTAGCTGGGATGTAGCCTATTGTAGGCTAGTGGCATGTCACAGTAGGCTATAGCCTAATACAAGAAGTTTGAAATTTATGTTTTACGCGTTAAACCAAAATAGAAAAAGTAATCCAATTCGGCATATTATGTTGAAAAAAATAGGAGACAAACAATGGTATGACGATCCAGTCCAAGATAGCCTATTGATATTGTTACGGACAATCGTTCCCCAAATCAAACGTCACATAAAACCGTTGAAGTCTAGTTAACCTATCGTCTTACGTCATGGAATATTGCTAAAAAATGAGCAGAGATTTCAGCATTCTTTTGAAACACCTGTGAACTATTTCATTATCTTAAATCTTGAATTACGAAATGTTGCATAAGCCTTTAAATTTACCTTGTGCTGGAATGAATACTATCGACTATACAATACTATCGACTATTACGTCACAGATGCAAGTTATGTGGTTTTAAATATCCCAAGTCAGTTTCGTCATTTTAGAATTGTCGCTGGAAAGGTTGGTCGAATATTAAAACTGTTTTGCTTGTGCTTACCAACTAGACGAAATTTCGTCTTTTATCCCAGAAATCTGTATTGTGGTGACAAGTTTTCTACTGCGAAGTGCATACGCGTTGCACTAATTTTTAACAGCCCATGTTGCTGAGTTTTTCTTGAAATACAATTCGTGAAGAAGCTTTCAAAAGTGTGTTTTGCTGGTTGTTATCGCACAGGCTTCAGACGAAAGGATTCGGGAATTTTATTTTACAACTTTCCCACGGAGATATTATGGTTTTCCGCCGTGACCAGATATAAAACAGCTGGTAGGAGCCGGGCACGTATGGTCACTGCTTCACGAAAATATGTCGATTGGTCGAAGAGGATGAAAAAAATTCTGTTTACTTACTTCTCTCAGATTCGGAATCACAAATCTAGACAACATGTGTGTTCAAGGTAAGTTAATGGACGACGAGGCCCAAGTTGCAAGTCGCGATTTTGGGAATTGAACGCTCTTCACTACAAACTTCATCGTAAGTTTACTTTAAATATAGAATTTCCAGGCATTGCATCCTTTGGATCCGTAGTTGGGCTTCTCTCTTGCAGGGGCGTGGATTTTTTTCTTATTCTTTTAATTGCCTGTCCTACACAGTTAGCCTACACCAGTATTTTTGTATAGGCTATTATTCATGCAAATTTGCAATTTGGGTAGAGAGGTAACTTTTTTACACCATAAACAGACATAACTCAGCAACAACACTACATTTAACATTATATAAACAAAAACAATAAGCTAACCTTTTCGGCTAGTCATTGCCAACAGCCCTTTTCAAGCCTATAGGCAATAAGAAAAATATTTTTAAAAGAAATGCTAAAGAATTCTTCTTTCGTATAAGAGGTTGGTTTTTAGACTGCGTTTCATTGGGGTCAAATGTCCGGGCATGCTTTGAGCAGCCACTTGATCTTAGAGTCTTCCAGCGTTTAGCCTACAGACCAACTACCTTGGTGGAGTAAAAGCCGGACAGTGGTAGAGGATGTGATCTGCTGTCTGTTCCTCTGCACCACAGTTGCATGCCGCAGATGTTTGTAGGTCCTATTTGTGCATCAAGGATGCGAAGCGCCCAACACCCGTGCGGAGGCGATTCAGCCTTGCTCGCATAATGCGAGTTCGACATAGGCTACATTGGTATGATCACACGACATTTGGTGACAAGAGTGGGAGAGCATTTGAATTTAGCTAATTTTAATAAAAACAGTGCAATTAAAGATCACATTAAAAACTGTCAATCGTGTTCAAACAATAAACCCTCATTGGAGTCCTTCAAAATTGTTCGTAGCCTAATGCGGGGTTCACACTGAGCTTGTCTAGCATTTAGCATATAGCGGGTGGGCGTATTTTCATGTCTGGCTTGTTTCGGCTTTATGATTTGCGCTGACATGTTCACATTGGTTTCCATAGAAATAAGACGTTAAGCGTGTGGAAGCCATTGAGTGAGTAAGCTTGTTCATATATCCGTTGACAAACTTTCAAAGTTATAACAAAGCCCGACATTGCATTTAAATCCGCTCGGATGCTTCGTCAACAAGAAAATTTGGTATTTTTTTTTGAAAAGTAGCCTATGCAAGACTACTTGCAAATAACAATGAAGTGTTTCTTCTGGCATAGACCTGGACTACTTTAAAAAAAGTTTGTTTATTGTTCTTTACAAGTAGGCCTACTTCACTTCCTGGCTGATTAACCAACAAAACAAACTGAAGACGGTAGCCTACGGTATTTTTAATAAATTTTTCACAAAACATTTAGATGGTTGGTGCACCCATATTTCAAAGAAGGGATGACCTGGGTCCTGGGAGAACAAAATTTTGTGACATAATGGAGGAATGCTTCCATCGTTACCGTAGTTTAGAATGAGTAGTAGTAGGTACCTTAGATGATCTGCTTTCTTGACAAAACGTGTCAGCTCCGCTTTGTCGCTTCTACCCTTTTTTGGACCTCTGCTATGTTTGCCATATATTAACTTATATGGTCAGAATAAAAACAAATTGCAAGCGCAGGTTACTTTTATTTCAGCGATGTTAGAAAATACAATTGGTGGACCAAGTGGACCATTTGTGAAATTTCATTTGGAATCTTGTGTTAACTTCCCCGCTTCTCTTACAACTTTTATGGTTTGCCCTTAACCAAGACGGTCTTGCCTTAACATATCTCCGCATCACAACTGTCCAAAAAGTACAGGCTGTGGCTGACATCAGATGCTCTGCAAACATCAACAGTCATGTAAGACTGGCAATATAGGCTACAGCTACACGCGTCGGGCTCTTAATTCTTTGCTCTAAAAACTACCAAACCAAGCACGGATGTACCAAAGCAAGCAACTACGGTGTACCAGTATATTGTATTATTATAATAAGGCTTCGAAGTTGAGGAAAACGAAAATTGACGATAACTACAACGTAAAAAAACGAAAAATCAAGCCGCAGATAGTGTAGCTACATTCATATCTACAATGGGCAAATAGGCCTAGCATAAGGCTTAGGCATATGATGAAACCAAGACCTGAACATACACTGCAATATTGAATCCTTTGAAAAAGAACCTACACCAATCATCTTAAACTTACTCTACTCTAACGACTAGAAATATTCATAATAATGATAAGTGATATCAATCATACCAGTGGCAGTAAACGTTCTAAGTCTAAACACTGATTGAACCAAGTAACACAACGAACGATTACTATAGCAAGAAATAATCTAATCTGGTATAAGCATGAAAATGACGGTACAGTGCATATATGTAAGTCCACACATCATTGTGAATGCACAGTCCACACATTTGCAGACAATAAGCACTTTATCAGCCACACATATCAAAGTTAACTAGATATACAAATTCAAATAATTGCAAACAATATACAGAACAACATATGTAATGTAACCAGGGCTGTGGAATCGGAGGAATTTTGGCGTATCCGGAATGGAGTAATTTAAAAGGCTCACTCCGACTTGATACAAAATAACGAAAAACAAAATTTTTGTTTAGACTCTTTTTAAAAGAATATAATTTCTTGTTCGCCGTATTTGGGTCTAAAACTTCACCCGAAAATAGAAGTGCTTGTTTTTGTTAAATTTGTAAAAGTCGCTGTATCAATTTCGATCATAACTTTGATGAAATTAAATTTTACAAAAATGGAAAACGATAAAAATTATAAAAAAAATGGAAACTCTGAAGCCGGAGTTGGCTAGTTATAAAACGAGGAGTCGCATATTTTTCGCAAGACTCCACAGCCCTCCCAGACAGCCACTTTATCTGGTCCAAATCTTTACCAATTTGGGTACGATTTTGGCCAAATAGAGTGGCTGTCTGGGTTGCATATAATAGCTTCTTTACGATGTTCAAATAATCTCAAATGAACTGAATAACGTCAGTGCAAACCATATTGTCTAAGCCAAGGCTTACTTCAAATTACTACAATACATACAATACAATTTTAGTGCCAAACTCCCCTCCAATCTTTTATCACTTTTCAAACCAGTCACATTGCAATTTGCAACAAACTGATGGCAAGCAGGGTGATCATTTGATCAAGAAGAAAAACACAATTAATTTGATTTTCACGTGCGCTCACATATCGTGACAGATTATGTAGTGTTCTAAACTAATCATTATAAGTTACTCGTAAACGATTAAAACAAAAAAGACGATATTTATGCAACAGTTACAAAGCATAAAAAGACGTACAGTATGAGTAAAACAGAGTATGGTTAACAGTCGTTGAACATTTATAAAATAGCGATTTTCATTTGTTGGCAATGCAGCAAAGTGAGCGCATTTGCCGCAAAATATCCAGTTCATTAGACAAACAGTTACATGTATATTGTATACACACCTAAACACTTAACCGACCCAACAAAGAGAAATTTCTCAGGCTCAAGCGAGTGTGATTCAAGAAAGTTTGAAATGTTGAGAAAATAACACCCAAAAGATTTTTTACAATTACAAACAATGCCATGTCTGGAGGCATAACCGATTAACCGACACAGTAGTTTAGAAGATATTTGTTTGGGACCATGTAAACTGGGGGAAGAGTAACAAATATCACCTGCAAACTTTATGTGATTAACACAAATATTAAAAAATCCGACAAGACAAGTTAAATCACACTTATGTGCTTTTCTGTTGAATGGTGCATACATACTAAACACTGTGTGACATGCACATATCAGAGGCGTGTTTGTCAAATTCAAAGTTTGGCGTGGTTAATCAATTGACCAAACAATGCTTCTTCATCTGTATTGTATGTAGCAGTAGACAGTGCTGTCCCTATTGCTGACGAGTTTTCTTTTAACATGGAGAGCAAACATTCCTGAAAAAAAATATAAGTTATGATGCAGGCCGCATAAAAAAGAACCACAAAAAAGTACTGAAGTTCCTTGATTTATGTCAAAAACCTTCAACACTTAAATAACAATATATAAATAACACGCTTGGTCGACCTTGGATGTAAACGTTTGTACAGTATATATGTATACCTAATTATGTATACCTAATACAATTAATTTTATGTATATTATGTATACCTGTATACCTAATACAGTATATACTGTATGTATACCTACCTAACAGTATACCTAATTTGAAGATATTTAATATTTTTAATATCAAGGACAAGAGACACAATTAGCTCGACATCTGTTATAGTTCTTACAATGCAATGCTTTTTCATGTCCTGATGTTACTTGCATTATCCGCTTATCAGACAAGACAAAAATTTTCTTTTTCTTACTTGTATTTTATTTTTGTGTGAACTTTTTGGTCTTTCTTAAATACCCCCAGCAGGACTCTCACATCATCACCTTGCATTTTCTGATTCTAGGTAATAATTACCCCTCAGTGAAGTCTTCAAAGGAATTTATGCTTTAAGACAGAAAGTCATTACAAATTTATGCTTTCACAGTCTCACTGAACTTGTCATCCAGGTCTTTCAGTTCTACAGCTGCAAATAAAATAAGCATTTGTAATTAACTTTTACTAATTTTAAGCATGAAATTTCTTAATTTTAGCAGATGAATCTCCACAATAATTAATATATTTAGTAACAAGAAGAGATTCTATTTGAATAAGGACATTCTGATGATCCTCCTTTAGGTAAAACAGGCTGTCAAGGATTTAGATAGTAATAACTATATTTGATTTATATTTGGTAACATAACATGTATATATAAAGGAAAAGTTTTGTTTTGAAGGTAACCAACAGCTCCACCACAATCAGATTTTGCATTCATATAGCTCATGCGCTTGCACTTAAGAGTAATTGTCATTGCATATATTCAGCTTCACAGTGACATTGTTGAAACAATACTATAAAGTCACTCACTAAGTATAACCACACTCTCTACTTCATACTTTGTGAAGATTCTTCCATTAAAAGCAAGAAATTGAAAGCATTTCCAACAAAGCTGTTGTGATCTTTCTTGTGCAAGTTTTGTGAAAAATATCCATTTAAAAGACTTATCTGCACAGGACTTACACAAACAACTTTTCAATTTCTGTAATTTTAGGTATGGTATTAATTATTTTCTCCCATATCATCATTTTAGAAACTAAAATCCTCACTCACAACATAGTTGTAGTATCTGTGAGCTTACAGTAACAGTACTTATTCGAAGTGATTATATTTACAGTACTAGTGTTACCAGATAAGAAATTTTTCCATAATTTAGTAAAGTTTAAAGTAGTTGAAGACAAAACCGTGGATCACCATGGTTGCAATCAAAAAGCATTGTTTTGTAAAAAGTGTTGCCAAGGATAGGTTTAAGCTAAGAGTTTTGCCCAAGATTTCAAAATCTCATAAATCACAAGTTTTTGTCTTCAGCTACTTTAAACTTTACTAAATTATGGAAAAATTTCTTATCTGGTAACACTAGTGCTGTAAATATAGCCACGCCTTTACTTCGTATTGCTAATTTCAATCCATGTGTTTATTCATCATCAACATCCCTGATCATCAAATACATAAATAAAACAACATAAAGTTTGTTTAGATAGCTCAGTTGCTACCCTGTAAATAAGCATTACGTACAGTCGTACACCTGAGATTAGTATGATGACACAAAAGCAGTAAAACACACAGTGAAAAACCAAAACATTACAGTTTACAAAAATATGAACAACACATGTTTTCACACTAGAACTAGATTTCTCTTCAGCTCACTGACATCAGCAACAGCAGAAACGTTTTTTTACCATGTCAGCAACGTTTTCTACCTACCGTAAGTTGTTTTGTTATCAATCATTATTTAATATTTTTTAAGTCAGAATATAAATTAATAATTACCCGGATGGCCTATATCTTTTTTCATTTCTTTCCGTAGCTTTTTCTTCAACTTCCTACCGGTAGTTCCTATCTTTGTATCTATTATGCTTTTCATCGTACAGGGCAGCAACATTTTAAGTTCTACCAGTTTTTTATTTAATTGTATATATGTTTTATTTTTTAATTGAAGCAATATTAACTGCAATATAAAAAAATTAATACCACTTGATCATATACCATTGACATAGCCTAGTCTATGTCATGACTTAGGTTTGTTTGTTAAAGTAGGTACCATACTAAATTTTACTTTTAAATCATAGACCTAGCCTATATCGAATACCGGTACATTGTGTTATACCGGTACGGTACTGCCCTGTATTGTAGCAGGCCAAGTCAAATATAGCCACTCGGCCTTCATAGATTTAGGGCTAATAAAACAGCATAGCCTACGTACAATACTGTAGCCTACATATTCTAATTCAGTATAATGCATCTAAACCTGAACTACGCTTTCATTTATTTGCCAATTATATACCGTATAAAGTTGTAAACTGTATTAGCCTTATTGATCTTTTTGCAATGAGGTTGTTTGGAAAAAAAAGGTTAACTTACGGTATCTTTGATTAGTTTTAAAACAAAAACAATCTGGTTTTTCTGTAAATTTGGAACTATTTGTCAACTATTTAGTCTCACTCTCACTTAAGTATTCTAGTGAGATCTGACCCTGGTTTATGTTACAGCAATATTATAGGCCTAGTATTTTTTCCTAGGCTTTGATCTTTAAATGCCAGTATGTTAAATCAATTACATCTTGCTGCTGGCTAGAATTTGAACTGACTGCTGATAATAATGTGTTACAAAATATCTACAGAGCCAAAACTGCTGACAAACTATAGCCTAGCCCTAAGCGAGTACAATCAGCCGACCTCTTCCAAACCTCGACTCGAAAGTCGAACAGATCGAGTTCTCAACTTCTCATGTCAAGCGCGAAATGGAAAAGTTGAAATAATTCAACTTCTGTTTTCACGCTTGAAATCGAGATCTCCAAACCGGTGGCGCGATTCGGTCACGCTTCACGCTCTCAGTGTGAACACTTTTTTTTCAGTGTGAACCATCGTTTTTTTGACACGCTTTATGATTTGCGCTTATGCTTGTCAGTGTGAACCCCGCATAAGTGTTTGTTCGCATTCGACACTAAGATTCCCAAGGCACGGCTCATCAAATCTATCAACCCAGAGCTCAACAGTCAATTATTTGCTGGCGGAGCCTCCAACCTTTTAGCAGTTTTTGATTGATTTGTCACGTCTTGTGCTTCTCGTATTTTTACTTTGTTTGTGCCACTACCTCGTGCTGTCCAATGTCCATCTTGCGTAATCTGCTTGAGTCCTTTTCTGAACAATTAATTAATTTTACCTCTCAAATATTTGACTCCGTTATGCTGTGTAATTCTTCAGTTATCATTTTGTGTGAACTAGCTAAGCAAGTTTCTCAACTGTTTAGACTTGTTCATATTTTTGCTGTGATATAGACTAGTGCAGGGGTCACCAACTGGCGGCTCGCGGGCCGCATGCGGCCTGCCACGCGGCTATGTGCGGCCCGCAGAAGGTATCAGCGTACAAGTAGGATAACCAAAAATTCTTTTTTTGAGGAGTTGAAGAGCATTAAGGCAATTAAAAAATACTTTCTGGGAAGCATATTTTCGCTTTGCATAAGTTAGCCTATACGATTCCACCGACCGACCAATCAGATTGTAGTTCTAGGTGGGGGTCGCTTAAAGTTATTCCAATGCGATGTCCAGCCACACTGTCCCAGTGGTTGATTAAAACGCGTACAAATGGGAATTATTATGCTTCCGGGCAGTTGAAATATATTTAGCTTAATTAGTAGCCTACTGCAAAAATGTTGTTAATTAACAATTCTTGCCAGGCTGATAGCTTAAGCACCGCAAGTGACAGTTGTCTAATAATAAATAATCAAAGAAAGACGGTTTTATAGACTCTCACAAAAAGAATGAAACACCAACTCATTGCTTTTTTAGAGGGAACGTTGTTCATGAGTTACGATAGAAACGTTTTTTTCGGTGATTTCCACAAGAGTTTGTTTCATGGTGCATGGTTTCTTTCTCCCTGTTATTGGAACCTATTTTCGCTGATATGTTTGCAGATCACTATTGTTGCCTGTATTGCTATGTGTCAAATATTTCCTTGTTTACTGAAACTGTTAATTGCAAGATAGGCTATCATTTTTGAAGCGATGTGACAACACCACTCTTGCTTGGCAAGGAATATTCTGATGAAACCGCTGGCCTCGTTATAAGTGCGCAAAACAAGTGGCCTTGTTTATTAGACACTGATAGAAGTCAAAAGTGTTGTTAAAGGAGCTTGGCCTGGCAGTAGCGTTGTTCGACTAATTTTGTTGCGGCGGTATTCTAAGATAAATATTAACAATATGTAACGCTGGATACTGGATAGGAAGTGCGTTCTTTTCTAGCATAAGAGTCAACCTATCTAAAATTTTATTAGTGCGGCCCGCCACAGCTCTCCTTAGTGCCAAAGTGGTCCGCATGCAAAAAAAGGTTGGTAACCCCTGGCCTAGTGTAGGCTATATCATTCATTAGTATTTCTTTTAAAAATAATTTTCTTGTAGGCTAGCCTTGAAAAGGGCTGTATGACTAGCTGAAAACGTTGGCTTATTGTTTTTATAATGTTAAATGTAGGCCTAGTGTTGTTGCTGAGTTATGTCTGTTTATAGTTATTCAAATTTTCTTCTATTGTAGTTTTGTCCTCCGTGATAGCATAATATTAGTTAAGCGCCGACTTTGTGCATAAAAAAACTGCCAAGATCAAGTGGCACTGGTTTGACTGAGGGTGTGCGCTTGAGTAACGCATTTTGAGGACTGTTCTTCATTCGGCGGTAGCCTACCTTGTGGGTGAAATAAATCACAGACAGCACTGCTAATTTCGACAATTGGACCAGCATCAATGGTATCCCTGTTCAAAACCATTAGGCTACATTCAGGGCCTGATTAAGGCTCATGGGGGCCCGAGGCACAGCTAAGTTTAGGGGCCCCTGTTGGCAATCGCTTTCAAAGCAATGCCATGTAGTCTCTGCGAATGATGAAATATGGGCTAAAAAATAGTTCAAGCAAAACTATAACTTCATAAATACTAATTTAGCCAATTTACCTACAACTTTCTAACAGTATGAACACTTTTATACTTATTACAAAAATTATTGGATGAAAAATCTCTCTAACAGATTGGCAATTGAGCTCATTTCAATTTCATACAGGAAACACTAGCAAAATATAGGCTACATTTGAATTTGAACTAGCAGAGTTTATTAATGGTTCCTTGAAACCAGTGCTGTGTTAAACCTTACACGGGTGTGGCAGACTCGATGACCAGTTTGGTCCTTCTGTCACTCCCATCGTCATCAGCAAACAACCTAGCTCATATTGTAATCTTGTATTGTTTTGTTTTTTCGCATGTGCTGATGATGCAAAATAAAAGAACTTCTTTTGTGGGCCCCGGGGCCAGAATAATTTTGGGCCCTCTATCGTCAAGCAGACCTATAATATTGTGTATATTTTCACTGCATCGACATGGAAATGTGGTTCATTTCAATAGACTTTCTCACCAGTTTAGAAAACAACACAAGTGTAAGTAACCGCAAACACAGGTCTATCATTTCTTAGCTACATCTTTGCTCGGAATGAAAGCCAAAAGTGTTAACAATTTCTAATAAAAAAAAAATACTGGGGAGCTGGTACACAAGTCCCCCCACCCTTGGCAACTCATGATAAAGAGGAATTGACCAAAACATGTGGATGGAAGTGTGTGAACAGTAAAGCAAAGGTAAAGTAGTTTCACCCTATATGTTTGGTTGAGTCCTGTCTTTGTCATGAGTTGCCAAGGGGGGTGGGGGGGGACTTGTATACCAGCTCCAATACTGGCAATGGAACATTATCGGTCACACCATCGTACCACACAAAATTTTGACTGTTTTAACTTTGCCCTGCTTTGCCGCCCGGTACCGCGCAGATAAAATCTGGGGATAAAACCAAAGCTGTAGAAATTATTAATTTCCATTCAGATTTGGTCATCTGATAACATTATTGTTTTTCACTATTTTTATGTTTTATCTGGCAACATTACTTGTTCTGTCAACCAAGGTGAAAACATTGTGATTGTACGGTAACTTGTAAACAAAAGCAGTGTAAAGCGTTTTGAGGATCAGGTGTTCAATTATTTTTATTCAACATTATTTCATTCCAAGGCAAAGCTTTCATAATTTTATGTAGGTATTCAAGTTAATTAAAGTTTTTAGGGTATGGTAGCCTAAGTTAGTGGCATGAATAAACAGGTTCCTTGTGTTAAAAATGATTTTTGTTTTGTACCGTACAACATGTGATATGCCAGGCTTATAAGGTATTTGAAAATAAGAGCAATTTCATGTGCATATATTCAAAAAAAGTATATACAGAAGAACGTTTCTGCTAAAAGTACAGGACAGGTTTTTCCTGCTCGCAACATCACTAGTCAAGGATATTTATAATTATGGTATTGTAAATGTTAAAAATGAAATGATAATTAAACTATCTGAAATGCTATTTTGCTTACAGCTTACAATTTTTTAAAACAAAGCACTTTTATTGATGAAAAGAATCTGAATATGTGAATTCAAAAGGGCCCTCCAGTTTTGTTTTTTTTTATTTCACTATTTGTGCTTTCCAATTTCTTTCAATGTCTTCTAAATGATACTTAAAAAAAACAGCCAGATTTTTCAAACATATCGGTAAACACATAAAAAATACTCTATCAATTTTTCCATTGACTTTGAAATGGGCCCAACTACAGCAATTGCACTTCAACTTCTCTATTCATATAGTTTCTCCACAGAATCCTCAATGAGTGAACTTTTTAGGTATGATGCTTCTTACCAGTATGTTTAAGCATATAATCATTATCGAAGTTTCACCACAAAAGTAAATGACCAAAATAATTAAAACAGTTGTGCCAAAAACACTTTGTGGCAATTGGGCCCTTTTTGAATTCATATATTCAATTGCATCCAATACATTTCTGCAGAACCTGTTACTAACTTTATTGCATTTTAACTTTGTTTTTAGATAGTAATGGTGTTTTTAGAGATGTTTTAGTGTAGTTAGGGCCCAAATTTGTAAAATTGGCCCCAAATTTGTAAAATAGGCCCCAAATTTGAGATGTTATAGTATAATAAGGGCCTAAATCATCTTCTTAATGGACAAGTACATGCAGTGAACTTTAGCAACTCAAAAACACTTTTCTGAAATGCAAAAATCTGTTATTTGTGGGCCCCTTGAGATGGTGGGCCTGGGATCCGGGCCCCCCTTGACACGGCACTGCTTGAAAGCTATAAAAGTATTGACGCCTACGGTATTAATGTAAAAAAATTGGAGGCCCCCAAAACCAGGGGGCCTGAGGCCTGTGCCTCGTGTGCCTCATGGTTAATCGGGCCCTGGCTACATTCTATAAACATGCGAAACTGCTGGAAATAACCTTTCAGAGGCCTTTTCAATCCAAGGATGTAGATAGGCCTATACCAACAGAGGTCTAGCTTATTCTCTTTTTTTATAAATTGATTGAAATCGATCAAAGGTGTTTTTGCTTATTCCTAATTGTTTACCGGTAGGCCTGCTCCTTTATTCCTAAAAAATGTTATTAATTTTGCCGAATATACCTCTCCCAAAAATCCTAGGTATGCTATTGCCTTCAAAAAGGTATTTTTTCATGATGGAAGGACGAGACTGATCAGTGAATCTGCCTATCTAAAAGTCTAACAGTAACATAACTTCTTTCAGCACATTTGCACTCTGTAAGACTCATAATTTGTCAAGTTTAAAATTTCTTTGATTGTAAAAGAAAACAAGCTTCTCCATGGATGCAATAGACTTCGAATAAAACTGTAACAAAATGGACGAAACTTAAACGAAAAAAAAATGCTTTTCACGATTATTTAATGTAAAAGAATTACATAGGAAACTTGGGCATGGAAACTTGTCTATAGACACAGAGCAGCTAGGATGGTTGCAATGTAAGCTATACACGGTCAGTATTTTATGTTTGTTGATATATAGCCTACCAAGATGCGAAACAACACAAAACAATATTACAAGACCTCATTAATTTAACATGCCGTTGTTTCTTTTGTGTTGCAATAAAGCTAATATGCCGTCTAGTACTGATGATTAGCAACGTGGAGCGACTTTTCGGCAGCACCTCCTTGACCCTCCATCGACGGTTTGTATTTGCCTTGGGCGGCCTGGCAGTTCAGGTTTGCACGATGAAGCAGGACTTTTTGAGCGTCTGCCATATTAGCAGCCTTCCCCTTCCATGCTTGCAAGACTGATGCTTGGAGTGCTCGCCCGTACGAAAAGCTGAGAGCCCAAGGCCGTACCAAAGGTGCGCTGTTTATCGCATTCAAGTGGAGAGTTGCAGAAGTCTCTGATTGGCCTCCAGAGAGGAAAGTTATCCCTGGCACTGCCGGAGGAACTGTGCGTCTCAATGCGGTGAGAGTTGCCATGGCAACCTGTTCTGGAGTATATTTGTTGGTGCACTCGTGGCCTGGCGTCACCATGTTAGGCTTGAGAAGAGTACCTTCCAAGAAGACATGGTGGTCGCTAAGTGCTTTATAGCATGCAGCAATCACTTCCTCAGTAACCATCTGGCAGCGTTCCAAGGTGTGATTCCCATCTGGCAATATTTCGGGTTCAACTATTGGGACGATGCCATTCATTTGGCAAATGCTGGCGTACCGAGCTAGTACATTGGCGTTCTCGTTAATGGCCAGCTGGGAAGGCGTGCTGTCGGTGATTTTCAACACACATCTCCACTTCGCAAAGTCGCAGCCATCTTGTTTGTATTGAGCACATCGCTCGCCTAGACCATCTAATCCTTGAGTGGTCGTTTCATCATTTGTACCCAATAGCTTCACCACGCCCTTGTCGACTTTAATCCCCACAGCAATGCCTCGTTCTTTCAGATAATTGCGCAGCAGCTTTCCACTGTTGTCTTTCTGGTACAAAGTTTCGTGGAAGAGAATGACGCCACCGATTGATGACTTCACTTTCTCATCACAAGTCATCAGCAAGGTCCGATATTGACGGCGGTTTTCTTCAACGTTTTCTACTCCGATTGCATCAAAGCGCTTCCCGATCGTTCCAGAAGATTCATCAGCGGCAAGAATGCCACGTCCAGAAGCTACAATTTTTCTGGCAATGTCAGAAAGCTCTTTCTGCTGCGCATCAGTTAACTTGTTCGACATTTTTTAGACTATGTTTTTATACTAAATCACCTGAAAAAACAATGCTTGAAAAACTCGATAATGCAGTGTCATTAACTAACAAGACACAGTGAGATACTTTTCAATGAAATATGCAAACAAATCTGTGGCCCAACATGACACAAATTTGCGAAATAAATAACGATGTCCAAACTTTAAAGACTGACGTAGTCACAAAATAACATGTGATGCTATCCTTATGACCCAGCTAAACCTTCTGCAGAAAATCTCAACCGCTAAGCTTTCCATTGATAGGAAAGTGATTGAACACAGCTGCTTTTATGACTTATCATCAAGTCAACTTGCCCTTCAATGACATTCCCTGTCGTACCAACCAGATATGGAAACATGT
The DNA here is from genome assembly GCF_918807975.1 of Aplidium turbinatum. Classification (NCBI taxonomy): domain Eukaryota; kingdom Metazoa; phylum Chordata; class Ascidiacea; order Aplousobranchia; family Polyclinidae; genus Aplidium; species Aplidium turbinatum. Next base: position 2,550,714 of record NC_137486.1, read on the forward strand.
TTCACATCACGTGATGATAAAGGACTACAAACGTGACAATTGTCGAACTCACAGCATGCGACGAAATCGATACGTGAGCTGAAAGATTCCGTTCTCGTGCAATTAATTTGATACCACTGAATAGAACATGTCGGAAAAAGAAAAAATGAAGCAGATTTCAAATTAATAAGTTAGTTTACTAAACATTCAAAGTACAGAAATTTGCGGAAAATGGCTCATAAGCATTGATTGAAAAAATAATAAACTCTTTTGTTCTGTCAAATGTAGACTATATTTTATCAAAAATTCAACAAAGTAGTAAACAATTAGGCTGCAATGAACATTTCCATTTTCAAGCGAATTAAAAGGAAATTTCAATTCAATTCCTTTTTTTTTTCTTTGCTGGAGCGAACATGTGGAAAACTTAAAAGTAAACACACAAATTTGGCACCAACAAAAAGAAAAGATGGCAAAACCCAAATGTTTAACATATGCATAAAACAGTGCTTGAAAATCACTATCTTTAATTTGCACAGCCACCAAACCCAGAAAAGAGATAAAAAATGTTTTTTTTAAAAACAAGTCTACAATTAAAATTAATACTTGCAAGTACAAGGGCGATTTAAACTTTACGACAGAAAAAATGTGAGAAGTTTTCTGAGCCTTTCACTTTGCGAATCCTTAAAGACATTTAAAAACAATTAAATGTCATAAAAGACTCAGCAAGGTGAAATTAGAAACGAATTGAAACAAATACGCTTTAATTTACAAAATTTATCTTACCATTGGCACGCTGTCACCACTCAGCGGAAAAGCAGCTCTCAAGACGTGAGCATTGTGCATGGATAAGTAGGCTTTGTGCCAGGTAAGCAAGGCTTACACATAGTATAGCCCAACAGTGGGCAAACTGCGGCTCGCGAGCCGCATGCGGCTCGACAACATAAATTTGGTGGCTCTTGTATTGAATCGTAATATTACAAAAAAAATAAGATTATAAATGTTATCTCGCGCTGTCAACCAAGCAGTAGCCATGGGCGCCACATTGGTAGGGGCGCAAAAATCGGTTGGTAAAAATTAAAATTTATGACACTTCATTCAAAATCTAATTTAGGCTACGCCCAATACAATACAAAGATCAAAAGATTAAATACATTCAACACTTTTCCCAAAAACATGTGTTTCTTGACAGTCGAGTGTAGCGCCCATGAGGCTGGGCTAATCTAATCTACATGTTTTTGGGAAAAGTCTTGATGGCTAGTGTGCAGGCTATACACCGGTATGGTTAGCGAAACACAATGCTCGCTGTTCTATAGTGAGTAGTCAGGTAGCGCTGATGCCAGGAAGATCGCTCCTTCTCAATAATCCATTCAACGTTAATGTAGTCAGGGATGGCTCTCCAGTTCGCCAAACTTTCGCCATTAACATGTCCGCTGTAGAAATGGAACTGACTGACATGCAAGAAGATGTGGTTCTAAAAAACTTCAGTCAGTGCCACTCTACCATTGAGTTCTACCACAGGTTCCAGAGAATAAATATCAAGAATTAAAAAAGACCAGTGTAAGACTCATTTCTGTTTTATCTACGACTTATTGTTGTGAATCTTTATTCTCTGTAATGAACTTTGTAAAATGAAAACATCGTGCAACCTTGACAAATGAACACTTGGAAGAATTAATTCGCACAGCATTAACAACTTATCGTCCAAATTTTAAGAGATTAGCGAGTCAAGTACAAAACTGATACGGATAAACAACCATTGTGTTTTTATTGCTGTTATGTTATTTTGTGTCAACTGATTTTGCAGCTCGCTGGTGTTTGTGGTTTATCCGCAAGCGGCTCTTTCTTTGAACAACTGTGCCCACCCCTGGTATAGCCTATTAAACATAAGGTGTAAAGCGTAATGTCATATTCTGTCTGTTTACTGGTGTATTATATACAGAAATAACATGCACTTCTACTTTGATTAATTACTGACAACAGAATGTACTTCCGGGATACTTGCCAGGGTTGCCAAAAGATAATCTGGTAACCGGTCATAAGCATAACATAATAATCACATTTCAATACACTACATCCCTTCCTTCTCGGATTAAAACGTAGTTTTCCAAGGCATTACTTATTTGGATAAAAACTCATTTTACATTAAATGATCATCAAGCTACAGGTGATGAAAACCATGAGCACTTGAACCAAACGACGCATCATCATTAGATTTCGTTTACATAAGCATCATTCATGCAATCTATGGTATACACAGATTAACTTTAAGTACCAACATTTACTGTCAAAAGCAATATAGCCATACTCCAAAGATCATGATTAGCCTAATACGTTTGCTTCTACTTTTCACAATTTGATCTTGAAATTGTAGTGGCGAACAATTAAATAGATTACCACTCAATTGACATGACATTTAAGTAAATAGACATGCGTTCCAGAGCTAGTCTTTATAACGAAAGAACAAAAGGAATCATAGGCATACAAGTCTGCATTCTAGTCACTTCAAGTTACATAATCGTTAAAGCGAGCAGGTTTACTGACATTACGTGTCGGACGAGTACGTACAGGTATTGAGGACTCATTCAAATCAGCGTTCACGGTCATGTCAGCAGGAGGTGAGTTTACATTTTCATCACTGGTGTTCAATTTCTTAAAAAACGACGAATTTCGTGTCAATTGAACCCCTTCATTGTTTTGTACTGTCACTTCCCCCCTTTCCTTCCTAACTACCTGTTGGGTAGCGCTATCAAAATTTGCAGAAAGTTTATTTGATTTTTGACTTTTAACCAAAACTTCATCTCCAACCCGAATATCTGAGTCGACAGCACGTCGCTTAAAGTCAGTATATAGTTTACCGTCTATTTTACCCTTCCAGTCTCTGTCTCGAATCCCTTCATCAAAGATCTGAGGTTCTCGGCACAGTTCAGGTAATTTAGACTTCATTTCTCTGCGAAACATCATATAATAAGGAGTAGAACCTGTAGAAACTTGCGGAGTTGAACGATATGCCATTAGAAATTTGTTGATCTCATACCGCCAATCTTTCTTTTCAACTTGAGCAACTTTGATTGCCTTTAACAATGTTCGATTTTGTCGTTCCACCTCACCGTTTGCTTGAGGCCATAATGGTGTTGTTTTGTGGTGTATTACTCCATATTCTTCTAGAAAATTCTCAAAATCATTTGATACAAATTGTGGACCATTATCAGTTCGCAATGAGTAAGGTAGCCTACTCCAAACCTTGAAAACATGGGCAGAATCGCTTGAATCAATTTTTCGCTTGTGATTGATTTCAAGATTGCAATTTCGTAAAAACGACTAAAGTAATCTACCACTACTAAAATGTTCTCACCGCTTGGTAATGGACCAAGAATATCTGCCGCACAATCTTGCCAAGGCCCACTTGGTGGCAATACCCGAGCAATTGGTTCTGGTCTGCAAAAGTCGCTGGTGACTTGACATCCGTGACAAAGTTTACACATCTTTTCTGCATCAGCATCGATCTTTGGCCACCACACCTTTGTGCGTAATCGATTCTTTGTCTTGACTATGCCTTGGTGACCCTCGTGTGCCAAATTGAGCACTTTTTCACGCAATGTAGCAGGTATAACGAGTCTTGTCCCTCTGAGCAACAAGTTTCCATATGTACACAGTTCATTTTTTACATGCAAAAAGCTTGTGTCTGTACACTTGGACCAATTTCCTGAATGAATATAGTCCCTAATTTCTGACAATTGTGGATCAGCAGCTGATTCTTGTTCAAGTTCTTCTGTAGATAAAGCGACTGGCATACTTTGAAGAACAATAGATCTCACATAATCATAAGGTTCTTTTAAATCTCTGCTTTCTTCATAGGGCTCTTTATTTAGCCTTGACAATGCATCAGCAATGTTAGTTTTCCCTGGACGATAGATAACACTAAAATCAAACGATTGTAAACGCAATACCCAGCGTTCTATTCTTGCTGATGGTCTTGATTTCTTCGTGTAAATGTATTGCAGGGGCTTATGATCTGTTTCAAGTTCAAAATGTCTTCCAAATACATACAAATTGAATCTTTCACAAGACCAAACCAACCCTAGAGCCTTTTTTTCCGTTTGGCTGTACTTCTTTTCCACATCTGACAAACTTCGAGATGCATAAGAAATGACTCTCCACATTCCATCTTGTAACTGTGTCAACACAGCACCTAGACCAACTGGAGATGCATCTGTCACAATTCTTGTCTTGCAGTCATTCCGATAATATGCCAATGTATCAGCCTTTGTGATCACTGTTTTTAATTTCAAAAATGCATCTTGGTGTGCTTTATGCCATCGAAACTTTGCAGTCTTTTTGGTCAAGTCTAGTATAGGCCTTGCAATGGTTGCTAAATTTGGGATAAACTTAGCTGAAAACTGAACAAGACCCATGAATGATCTGACTTCACTAGCTGAAGTTGGAGGTTGTGCTTTTTGAATAGCTGCAATTTTCTCTGCACTGGGACTTACCCCTTGTTGGTGCAAGTCATGTCCAAAAAATGTAAGCTTTGACATTCTAAACTGACATTTTGTTTTATTCAAAGTCAATCCAGATTTTAACAACTTTTCCAGTACCACATGTAATCGACTGTCATGTTCTGTCCTGTCTTTTCCATAAATGACAATGTCATCTGCAATGTTAGCAACACCATCGCAGTTCTTCAATAAATCCCAAATAATTTTCTGATATTTTTCAGGAGCAGAACTCAGTCCAAACATTAGCCTTTTATATCTGTATAGACCTCGATGTGTAACAAATGTTGTAATATGGCGGCTCGTTTCATCCAACATTATCTGATGAAAGCCCCATTTTAAATCCAACTTACTGAAAACAGTACTAGGCCTACCATTGAGTTGATACAACAGTTCTTCAACAGTGGGAATTGGATGTCTCTCTCTAACTATAGCCTGATTGGCTTGTCGCATATCAACACAAATGCGAATGTCACCATCACTCTTAGGTATGACTACCAATGGAGAGATCCAACTTGATGGTCCTTCTGGGACTTCTTCTATAATATCAGCATCAAGCAATTCATTTAACTTCACATCTACCTTTTCTCTCAGCGGAAATGGTATTCTTCGAACAGGTTGAGCTACTGGCTTAAGAGAATCATCAATATGCAATTTTAACTCATAATCTTTTAACAAGCCAACACCAGTAAATAAACCATCATACTTAGACACAATGTCATTATCAACTTGAGGTTCAACATTATTAGCACCAGATTTAACACCATTTACATGTATTGGACCAACATGCAACAAACCTAAAGTCTCTGCGGTGTCTTTGCCCAATAGTCTGTGTCCATCGGTATCGGCTACCACAAAGTCAGCAACACATACTTTTTGTGTAACTTTTGATTCAACCTTTGCCGTAAATGTTCCTAATGTTGGAATTGGTTTCTTACTTCCATACGCGTACAATGTTTTAGCAGATTTCCTTGTTGTTGCATTAATATTACATGTCTTCAGCCATTCCCAAGTTTGCTTGTTCACAATGTTGCATGATGCACCGGAATCAACTAACATGTCTCCCACAGACACACCACCAATGTTTAAACTTACACTGCACAGCCCATGTGTTGAACTTTTCATTGAAAAGACATTAGTTGATGCTCCAAATTCATTTTCACCCAATCCTGAATTATCTATTTGATTGGCATTAGATTTTAAAAAGGTTTTAGATTTTGCATTTCTTTGTTGATAAAACTGTGTTGTATTCCTTACTTTTGATCTGCATTTCTTTTGAAAATGTCCCAGATTTCCACATTTGTGACACTTCTTCCCTCTTGCAGGGCACTGCCTGTCAAGTTTGAAATGACCAAATAATCCACATGCAAAACACTCTTGTGTGTCTTTTCCCTGTTTTCACTTAATGTTACTCTTTCTTTGTATAGGAACTGAATTTACTTCATGCTGCATGCTTGGTTCTAATGATTTTCTTTCCATCATCTTAACCTGTGAATTAACTGCTTCATGTGCTCTAGCAATAGCTAATATATCATTTAACTGCACATCTCCTTTTTCCAAAAACTTTCGTCGTAATTGATTGGAATGACATTTATCAATTACTTGATCACGAAGTTGGGTATCCAATGAATCACCAAATTCACACATAGCTGCCTGTTGTCGCAGTCTGCAAACAAATTTGTTCACCGGCTCATCATGTTTTTGCATCAATTGCCTAAAAACATGGCGTTCAAAAGGTACATTAGCCTTAGGAAAAAAATGATCATCCAACAATGTTAAAGTCTCTTGAAGAGTTTTACCTTCATTGTCTGGAACCAAAGAAAAATAAATTTCTTGCACATCCACACCAGCAGTGTGCAGCAGCAGAGCCTGTTTTTGTTCATCACTGGTGACACCTTTTCCAGGGATATACAATGAAAACGCCCGTTTCCATCGCTTCCAACGTTGTCCCTGGCTTTGTGTATCACCATTGACATCAAAGGGTAATACAGCTGACACCTCGCAGGTAACTGCAGCTCCATTCATGATGCTCACTAGTAGTTTGGACAACACGATAAGAAGAATTCACTGTCTGCTTGGACCTCTTGAACTAATAGGCTACAGATTTAAATATTTTCCTCGTCGCCAAATGTCATATTCTGTCTGTTTACTGGTGTATTATATACAGAAATAACATGCACTTCTACTTTGATTAATTACTGACAACAGAATGTACTTCCGGGATACTTGCCAGGGTTGCCAAAAGATAATCTGGTAACCGGTCATAAGCATAACATAATAATCACATTTCGATACACTACACGTAACTTGCACTTTTGTAAAATATTTGGCTGAAACTAAACTCACTATTTAAAGTGCTTGAATTTATCACTTCAATTAGGGAAGTATCCACCGGGGGAGGGAGGTTGGAGGAGCAATCGTCCCCCCTAAAATGGGGTTTAATGCTATTAATCTATAACGTATAATGCTATGAACATAATGAATAAAAGCTACATTTCCGCATTTTCACCAGTTGAATTTGTAACAGTATTTCATGCGGTTTTGGATTGATATAAATCAGTTTCAATGCGGTGGTTGGTGCTGGATCTTTTTAACAAACCTGCTTAACTTTATCTGCAAAAAGCAACATAGCCAGAGATGGGCAAGATCACCAGTATTGGTGATCTTGAAGATCAAGATCACCAGGAATAGGTGATCTTGAAGATCAAGATCACCAAACTATGTGATCTTGAAGATCAAGATCGTGATCTTGAAGATCAAGATCACTTTTTTTTGTACTTGAAAAAAAATGAAGTTTTTGATCAATGATGTTGCAAAAAATAGTTACTATGAGCAACCTGGGTAAAGGTATATAGTTGGTATTGCTAACTTTTACTTTTCAAGCCACCTAACGGAGTGGAAGGTCTGCGCGTCATGGATGATGAAACTAAAGACTGGCTGCTCTCTAGCAGCCTTCCAGTGTAGTCCGGGAACATCGTGAATCTGGGGTGGTAAAAGGATAGACCCTCGGCCCCAGAAGCTCAGACGACGACGACTTTTAACTACTCGATCGCTGGCCTAAGAATTGTGATAAGAGACAAACCGTTCCATACTCAGACCCTATTCCGACCGCCTATTAAGACCGCCATTCTAGACTTTTGAAACATCTCAAATTGGGTCAAAGAAAGCAAATATTTCTTTAATATTCTTATACGTCAACATAAAGTACACGGAAGTTGACTTCTTTATTATGACCAACACAGAAAACTTTTTCAATTTTGAAATGGCAACACTGACCAGATTACATGGAGACTTTAAATCGTCGTTTGTTGGACATATATCATATATTACCGACATATGTAGCTTACCGACACCGGCTAAGGTACCGTACTTGATTGTATCAAGTTATGGTAGCCTATCAAACAGCTTGTAGACCTAGTCATAATTTTTTGTCAAGATTAGGTAATTAGGTTATACAGTAGCTTATAAGACAGGAGTTCTGAACCAAAGTGTATTTACGATGTGATAGAAAAATAAAAGTCTTGTCAAATGCACAAACTTTGATTCAAAAAAATTAGTTATGGTAGGCTACAGTAAGTTTATTTCAAGGAAATTGGCTTGGGGTAGCTTATATGAGAGTGAAAAGTGATCCGTAGACTACCAAATGGAATCAACTTTGAAAAGTAGTTTCAGCTTTACTGAAATGAGATAGCTTTATGTTAGTAGTTGCTACTAACTACTTCTTACAGTACGAGTTCTAAAAAAATGCCTTTATCTACCAAGTAAACTTCAATTTTAAAGTGATCTTGATCTTATTATTCTTCAAGATCAAGATCACACAAAAAAAAGTGATCTTAGATCAAGATCAAGATCACCAAAAAAAAAGTGATCTTGAAGATCAAGATTACAATCTTGATCTTCAAGATCACTCGTGATCTTCAAGATCAAGATCACGCCCATCTCTGAACATAGCATACAAAAACTAAGTGTAAGCTAAATATCAAAAGCTTTCCTATTGTTAAAGCCTTTGCAATGTCTGAAAGCACAACAGAGTATTGAGAGTAAAAGTAAACCATACCAATCTATATAGGTCGCCTTGGTACAAACGCAGGTCAAAGAATCGTCAAGTACGAAAAAGAACATTTTTTACGGCAAATGAAAAACGGTTGACGACCCTGCGGGTGGAAACCATTCCATTTGCGAGTCGGAGTTCCTTCCTGCCGAGCTTTAATGTTTTAACCTGCGTGCGAATTCAAACATTTCACCTATAGGCCTGAGCCTAAACACTGAAGACTCCAGAATCAGTGGGAAAGTTACGCTGTATTAATTGAAATTTGTCAGCAACCAATTAAGTTTAACGCATTCTACTGTTGTGAAATTGCTCACAAAAATAGGGAATTGTTGGAGAGGCATAGTGAAAATTCACGTGCCAGCGTCTGGCAACACTACATTGTAGAGCAGTGCCCGTACAGGTGTGCAATTGCAACAAACACTTCAAGTTCTGCGAGTGCGTAGGTACTACAGTAGGTATAGTGAACGACGGCAAAATAAACAATATACAGCAATACTGCAAGGTAGGCCTACAAAGGTGACTGGCTCGGATTTGCGCAGGCATGAACATGGTGTTTCACCTTTGTCTGATGAAATGGGTAGCCGTACATGAGAGATTTTCAGTTTGCTAAATCCACGAAACAAGTTGCTCCAATAGAACGTAGTCAGGCGATAGAAACAATGTCCGTCGTGAAGACAAGGGCCACATAAATGGCATAGCAGTAAGCATGACTGCTTGTCACTGCATATACTGAGTCACAAAATTTATTTTTTTCTGATTCCGTTCTTGGCATTTGTAAATAACACCAGAAACTCATCCAGTGACGCATTACAAATATTTGAAAGGCACACTGCACTGCTACGGGGTAAACATACACAACAGTTGAACCAAACAGACACAAAATGCATAAAAATCTGTCACTTAATTTGCATGTAATAAATTTACTTACACCTAATTGCCAGATTTTCAGAAGAAATAGATCCAACATGAAAAGTAGAGATGTTGATAAGACAACGCAAAAAGTCCCCATTAAAGTCAGTCCTTTAAATTTTTTTCGTACTCTCATGACGTCTTGTAAATAAGTTATTGCCGGAAATAAAGCGACCACACCATAACAGCTTCTCAAAACTATCAGAATGTAATTTCTAACAGGAATCACATCAAAAATACTTTTTATAGGATTGAGTTGATACATAGCATTGTGAGCAAACAGAAAACAATACAGGATTGTTTAGTTTCCAACTCAGCACTCAGCAGTCAGCAAGCTTTTGCAAAGTTGCTAGATTATAGTTATCAAGTCAATTTATTTTGTTTCAATAGCGCCACATACAAACAAACAAGCAGAGTAAAGAAAAACAATGCATTTTTAAGTTAGAGCTTTTGGTTGGATTATGGCGCAATCAGGATGGTAGCTACAAGCGGTCATCTAGTCCAGTGTTTTTCAACCTTTTTTGAGCCACGGAACACTTTATGCCAGTGGTTCCCAACCTGGGGGTAAATCAATCAATCATTCATTTTATTTTTCGTCATTAACGCGTCCGGGACGAAAAAGACACTAACTACAAAAATCGATATAAACCTACCAGCACGTTAACGAACGGGAAAAGGTGGCAAAACCTTGAAAGGTTTAAAACGTGCCTGAATGAAAAATTATGTAGTAGGCTATATATCAGTAGTTAGCACGGCCACAAAACCCAAAAAAACAAATAGAAAGAAATAAAACAAAAACAGAGAGAAGCACACGTGTAGTAACTAATGACAGCCTAATGAAAAGTGTTGTGGATTGAATTTGCCAGTTCCAATATTGATGTGGATGAGCAGTCATAATAATAATAATAGGATGGAGAAAGAAAACCGGACATAAAAGAAACCCATCCTCAGGCAAAAGCCCGTTTTAATGTGGCCTAGGAGACTAGGAGACAAATTACCTAGGAGACAAATCGCCTAGGAGACAAATTACCCCCGGGGGGTAATTTGTCTACTTTTGGGGCGTAACGAGACCTGATTTGGAAACAGTGAAGCAAGTGAAGGTTGTAAACTTTATAAAAGCGAAAGAATTGAACAGCCATCTTGTCAAGGAACTGTGCAAGGGGATGGAAGATACGAAGCATTACTGTACCACACAGAAGTACGATGGCTGTTTCGTGGCAAAGTGATAATCCACCTGGTCGAACTTCGTGAGGCTGTCCATGTTTTTCTGATAAAAGTCCGACTGGGCTGAATACTTCTCTAACCAACAATGGATTTCCCACCTGTGCTGCATTTTGACAACTGATGGGCATTTTGACAATGAAAACTTTTTATCTGAAATGCATGTTGCTATGAACTCCCTTGATTTTACAAAAAACAACGTCAACACACAATTCTGTGAATTCATAGACACGTTCCAAAAAACACTCAATAAACACGCACCTGTAAGGAAATTATCCCGTAAAGAAGTCAAATTGCAAAACAAACCCTGGATCACAAAAGGAATTCTTAAATCCATAAAGACAAAAAATAGACTATATCGAGCGTGCTATAAGCACAAAGACGACATGAAAGTAAAGAAATATAAAGCTTACAATAACCGCTTGGTGCATATAAAAAGATTAGCTAAAAGACAACACTACACTCATTTATTTGAAGCAAACAAAGCTGATGCATCGAAGACATGGAAAGTAATTAACGAATTGATCACTAGCAAATTCAAGTCAACATCATCGCTTCCCACCAATATGGAAATAAATAACATTTTACACAAAACTGAATCAACCCACTTTGCAAACATAATGAATGAGCACTTCACCAATATTGGTACTAATATGGCAAGTAAAATTAAACCAACTGGCGTATCCTCTTCAGATTTTTTAACAACAACATGCCAATCCAGTTTTTTACTTGAAGACATCATTCCCAGTGAGGTTTCAAACATCATAATGACATTGAAAACAAAAACTTCTCCTGGAATACACGATATCCCGACAAAATTCATCAAACTTGCAAACTGTATTATTTCACCCATCCTTGCTCGATTATACAACAACTGCTTTGCTCAAGAGACCTATCCAGATCCACTGAAGCTGTCTAAAATCATCCCAATACCAAAGGTATCCAATCCCACCGCTTTAACCGATCTCAGGCCAATATCTCTTTTGCCCACTTTCTCCAAAATTCTTGAAAAGCTTTTGTACGAACGAATGATCAAATTTCTGGATAAAAATAATATATTAACTCCCAGTCAACACGGCTTTAGGACAAACGATTCGACAGAACTCAGTATAACTCACATATATGATCATTTACTCAAAAACTTAAATAACAATAACTATACGTGCTCCATTTTTCTTGACTTGAGTAAAGCATTTGACACTGTTGATCATGGAATTTTATTGAACAAATTGTATTGTTATGGTTTGCGTGGAAAAATATGGAACTTGATGAAGTCTTATTTAACCAACAGACAACAATGCACCAAACTTAACTCATTATCATCAAACTTTTCGACGGTCAAATGCGGCATCCCCCAAGGGTCAGTCCTTGGTCCTTTGTTATTTTTATTATATGTAAACGATCTACCTACTGCGTCCTCTTTCATGACCACTCTTTTTGCGGATGACACCAGCCTAAACATGACACACCATAATTTGACTTGCCTAGAACAACAAGCCAATGAAGAAATAAAAAAGATTGATGTATGGATGAGAACTAATAAATTATCGATTAATTACACTAAAACTAATTTTATGATCATTTGTAGAAATCCTCCTGTTGCAAAATCGTTCTCTCTCACCTTAAACGGCCAAAGCATTAACAAAACTGATCAAGTAAAATATCTTGGAGTAACGATGGACCACAGATTGAACTGGAACGCCCATATATCTGACCTTTGCACAAAATTGAGTAAAGTATGTGGCATTGCTTACAAAATCAGATACTATGTCCCAATATCCACATTACGGTTAATTTACTTTTCATTATTTCAATCAAATCTTCAATATTCAATAATTAATTGGGGTAGGGCCAACAAAACGTTAATACACAAGGTAGAAGTGATTCAGAACAAATTTATTAGAGCCTGTTTGTTTGGTGACAGGAAAACCTCGACGACCTACATGTACAGCAAATTTCAGGTATTAAAAGTGTGTGACCTTGCAAAGCTGGCATATGCACAGTTCATGTTCAAGTACGAAAATAATTTTTTGCCAGCATGTTTCCCTGGCTACTTTGTTAAACTAGACGACATACATCAACATGATACAAGACATAAGGCTAAAACCAGATTTTTTCTTCCCAGGTTTGAAACAAACTTTGGCAAAAAAACACTCCATTTCTTGTGTGTGCAAGTGTGGAGTGAAATTTCACACGATATAAAAGATTTACCGTTCCAATGCTTTAAAAAAAATGTCAAAAACCAACTGTTACATGAATATACATGCGTACCTTAAGTGCTCAATACAAAGGATAACTTACCTTTACAGTATATCATCATATCGTACTTATTAATCTTTGTTCTCTATAGTTAGTATCAAATTGCCCTGTTTTTGTATGCTTTACATAAAAATTGTTGCAATTCGGTGGTGGTATTCACGTTTTTCCCCGTTATTTCAAGAAAACTTTCGCAAGTGCTGTAACCTATTATAGCACACAATCACTTATTGGTCGTTAGTTAATTCTTGGTCGCTGGTTTGAATCTTCATCCTCGGCTTACTCAGTTTGAGGATGCAGATTCAAACCAACAGCAGTTGTTTTTCAATCTCAGTGGCGAACCTTTTTATTCAATGAAGTAGTGTGCCTGCCTCTGCACACTATTGTGTATGAATGTGTAGTTAGATTTACTGTGATGGGGTGGTGGCTGACTAGATGACTGCTTATGGTCTTTCGCTACCATCCTGATTGCGCCATAATCTAACCAACAGTTGTACAATGCATTGTTTTGACAACTACATTTTACTCTGATTGTTTGTTAATATATGGCGCTGTTAAAACAAAATAAATTGACTTGACTTGACTTGTGCTACCTGGCTGATATCTTTGGTGAATTGAAAATAGGCAATCTTTTAATTCAAGGCAAGAATGTAATTGTGATCGACACCAAAGTAGCCGTAACAGCATTTATCGCAAAGGTTAAGTTGCAAGCTAGTTGGAAGAGACACAGTATCAGACGCTCGACATGTACCGTACCTCGAAGGCAATGGACTTGAGTTGACAGCGGCGTTGAAAGAGGACATAGCTGACCACTTAGGCCAGCTAGCCAAAAAAGATAGACAACTATACTTTCCGAATTTGGACATGCACACGGCTAGTCTCCAATGGTGCACTGAGCCCTTCACATGTGATGACAGCCAGGTGGATGATGACGACTTTCCGGCCAAAGAAGAATTTATCACTCTCCGAATGAACGAGCGTTGAAACTTGATTTCAAGGGAAAAGCTTGGAACCCTTTTGGATCGGCAGACTCCAGGATGCACCAACATTAGCGACACGAGCATTAAATATCCTGACATCTTTTTCACCAACGTATCGCTGTAAACAAGGATATTCAACTGTCTTGGGAATGAAGACAAAGAAGCGCAATTGTCTGGATGTCGAAAGCGACGCAAGAATCGCCCTCAGTACCACAAAGCCCAGGATCACAAATCTGGCGGCTGAAGTCCAGACCCAACCTTCGTATTGAATGTTTACCACGCATTGTTATCTTGTATTCAGTATTGTGTTGCATTTTGATTGTCATAGTTAACCCTTTGAAATACATAGCAATAAACTCTTTGTTGTTAAAAATTGATTGTGGGGGTAATTGTCTCACTCCAGGATGGAGATTAGGGTAACAGCCAAAAAAAGGTTGGGAACCACTGCTTTATGCATTAAAATATTCTGACGGAACACTAAACGAAATTTTGTAATGATACAATAAAATAAACAACACAACAACAATTCATTTAGGCTACTTTTAGTTTTTGTCAGTGCGATATCTGGGCCTGTTTGGATGATCACAAAGTTGATATTCGGGCAGAAATTGCAGAAGACAAACGCGAAGCTGTTGTGATTTTGATTCTCGACCGGTGTTAAATTCAGGAAAATTTTTGAATTTTTTTTTTAGACCAATTAGGACTAAGTGAAATTGGATAATTTTACACGGCACACCTGACGATCTCACACGGCACAGTGGTTGAAAAACACTGATCTAGTCAGCCACCCCCATAACAATAAGTCTAATACATTTTTACACACATGAGTGCAGAGGCAGGCACACTACTTCAGTAAATAATAAAAAGGGTTTAGCGACTGACATTAAAGGGATAGTAAAGGAAAAACCTGACTTGGCGATTTTCCACGTTCTTTGTGTTTAACATGCTACCATAAAACGATTTTCAATAAAATTTTGCCCCATTGCGGTCTGACCACCATTGTGCGCGTGCTTTTGTCAGAGCTTTCAAAGCGAGATTGGGCCTGAGCAACGAAGCGTGCGACTGTACAGTCTACGTAACAAAAGACTAGCAATCAACCAATCACGCAATAATTGTTACTGCGGGCGATTTGACTGTAGGCTATGTATGTATGTACATCAAAACAGCACATTTCAACATCAAAACAGCAGACAGTTTGCTCAAAACATCAGATGTGGTAACGTGGCTTTTGTTATTGCTGTCTTTTATTACGTATTCTCGAGCAGTGTTTGCACGTTTTGGTCATTTTAAAAAAAATGAAAATAAATGAAACACTGGACTTTGGGCCTTGCCAGCGCCATTGAAAACATTTTTTTTTCGGTAATTGTTTGTCACAATCAATGTGCGAGGTCTTGCGACGGGCTGCTTGTATCTCGATCGAGCGTGCTGTTTTGATTGTAAAATTCTTATGCTATAGGTTATCATCGGTCATTATCCTGAGGTAACCTCTGATTACGAAATCTGTATTACGTAACGTGTATTCTAGGTTATTCAATTGCTACGTGCAGATCTAGAGTCTTCTTTAAACTTGCTTGTTTCCGCCGCTCAGTGCAACGTGACCGAACGATGAGTTCGTGTGATGCAACATTACGTAACCTTCTCGAAGTTACTAGACCGAACAAACCTTTTATAAATAGTGGTGTAATTTGCGTGATGATTATTATTGAGTTGATTATGTGATTTATGGAATTGTATTATGATGATTATTATGAGTTGATTATGAGAGTTGTGTTATGAGTTGTGGATTGGTAGTTGGTGCAGAAATTATTTTTGATTGAGAGTTGAAGAAATCGAATACAAGTAGATGAGAATTGGTGCTGATATAAATTGTGTTCGAAATTAGAGTTATTTGAGAAGCCGTTCGTTAAAGTCCTTCAAGAAGTTAGATTATCATTTCACTAGTAGAAACATTCGACATTTAATTGACTGCTTTTCGGTTATAACCCATTAAACTACGTCATTGAACCTTTCCAAGTCTTTTTCCTGGTAAGAGATAAAAAGAATTCATGACATTGTTTTTGAAATGTATTCTTGAATGTTCAGTTTATTCATTTTAATGCTTAATTGCGCGTTTGAAAATTATTCACAAAAACGCAAGGAAAACGCTTACTGAAACCTTAACTTTGCAATTGCTATGCTGTCCTGCCTAGCTGAGCTTCTTTTGGAAATAGCATAACAGCTTAATAACTGCGCTAAGCTTGACCACAGTATCTATGTAGCAGATTAAGCCAAAATATTCAAACCAGCAATGTAGCAGATTAAGCCAACGACCAATCTGTGATTGTGCGCTGGGATAGAGTTCGTCCAAGTTCAACTACAATACAACCGGGGAAAAACGTAAAGGCAACCACCACAATGTAGGCTAATAATTATTATAGAAAACAGATATAAATAGGATGATTTGGTGCTTCTGTAGATGACAAAGATTAAGGAAGACGATACGATAATATTAAGAAAGGTAGCCTATTCTTTGCATTGAGCATTTTTACGTAAACAAGTTTTTACGTTTAAAGCTACGTTTCATGAAAAAACATTTCACATTAATAAGATAATAGCCTAAGCTTACTGCAAAGTACAAATTGTCATAATGATCCAAAATCTTAACAAAGTTAAGATTTATTTCTAAAGTTTTATGTACTAAACTTGTCAGTGTTGGGCGCGATAACTCATTTTTCAGTTAAGCGATAACGATAATCGATAAACGAAAAATGCTTAAAGCGATAAACAATAAATCAAAAAAAAGTTAAGCGATAACGATAAAAGTATCGCCGATATTGTCCGATAACGATACTTTTATTTATTGATTAGTGCTTCCTCATCCCATGCAGCACGAACTGTTTTCATCAACATGCGAAAAATCGAACATAATATACTGTAAAGGGACAAAAAATTTTGTAAGTTATGCATGAATAGAATCGCAACAGCGGCAGTGGGTATCGAATCTTCAACCTCTTGATCCAGAATCAAACCACTGAGGTAACCGCCGTGCATATAATTATACCTTCAGATACTAGTTGAATGACCTTTGAACATAACCTTGGCAGTTCAGTGGTGATATTGGATAAATCCTCGTTTGAATTCATAAAAAAAAAATCCTCCAAACCAAACGAAATTTACATCGGAACAACAATATCGGATTTTTCAATGTTAAAATTAGCCATTTAATGCCAAAAACTCTCTGATAAACTCCCTGAGCTTCCGATCCTCTGATAAATTCTCCTGAGCATGTTGATATTGTAAGTTATACGATTGAAGCATTACTTTCAATATTGGCGCACGTTGGATTGGGATATGATGGTGATTACGTTGGCGATCATGGTCTTCCAAACTTCTCTGTCATTTGACATTCGTATAAAATTGTTCGTTTTGACTGTTGTGCTTGTGACCCATTGATTCAAGCCGTTTAAATAAGTTAATCTTTGTCGACCTCTGCTTCTTTTTCGCTGCATCATCCCCAATAGCGCTAATTTTTCCAAATCTCCATGTCTGTGAATATGACCTACAAATTGCATCTGGCGGCTTCTAACTGTTGTTATTAATCTTCTTTCTGCTTTTGCCAATTTCATAACTTCGTCATTACTCTTCTTTTCAGTCCAAGATATCATCAACATCCTTCTGAGAAACCACATCTCAGCAGCCTCTAGTCTTTTCTTCATATCTTTACTTATTGTCCAGCATTCACATCCGTAGGTTAGAATTGATTCTACATAATGCTTTTAAAACTTTAATTTTGGTCTTTATTGTCATGTTGCGATTCCTGAAGACTGTGCTCATTTTACTGAAAGTATCCTTTGCTATAGCGATTCCCGGAGCGATTCTCTTTTTAATTTCAGTGTCACTTTTGCCATCGGAAGTTATAATGTATGGCGGCTATATAGGCTACCCAAGATATATTTACCAACTTTAGATTGGGATATACTTTCCACAAAATTTGTAAACATCTGGATATTTTCAGCTCAAATTTTAGGACCTCTCAACAAATTTATTTCTGAACTCTCACAACTTAAATCATGCTCAGTTTCAGTGGATTTTTTTAAATTTTACATGCATTAATATCAACATAAAAATATAATTTTGATTGTTTGAGCAAAAAATCAAAAATAAGTTCAATCTTAATGAAATTTTTGAAACATGCTGAAAGTTCTTGCCCAAATTTTTAGAAAATTTTCGACTAATTGAATAGTTTAGGGGTGCGTTTGAACTCCTGGCTCTAACACCTGTGAATGCCACATAGCCTACCTTACTCAATTTTGTGCAGGGTCAGAGATATGGGCGTTCATCGTTACTTACGTTAGCAGATTGGCAGTTTTGAGGTTACTCTTCAGTTTTCGACCTACCAGTAGCCACTAGCCAGTGTTGTATTCAGAAAGCTTCCTTGGCTCTCTATCATTTACATCCAGAGGCTACATTTTTGTTGGAGAAGCGGAGCTTTTTTTTCAATGCAGTGGTAGCGGAGAGGCGCTAAATTTCTTTTAGTTCCACTCTCTTTACTTTCCAACTTAAAGTGAAAAAATGACTCGTTTGTGGAGATTTTTTATGGAAACAATGAGCGAAAAAATCAAAACAGAAACCTTTCGAATTATTGCGGAAACATCAAGCCACGACAATACCGACAAGAGTGACACCAACACCAGTCACGGCTGCGAGGATGATATTTTTGGCGTGTTGGTGCCATCGCATGAAACGTCGGTACGGAAAAAAAAAGATCAATTGTGGAGGCATTTTTCATACAGAATCAAGTCCTTGAGTTGTCCTAGTGCTCATTTAAAGGGCGGGGAAACCCAAATTGACTTTGCGAGTTTTTTGTTTCAGCGTGATGTCATGCGTTGATATAAGATGATGCATAAAGATGATGCAACTGAAACAATATATGATGCAGTATTTTGAAGTAATGCAAAAATGGTCATAAATCAAGTCTGGTCTTAAACTTTTGGCCACAACTATATGTACCTTGTGACGTCACAGCGAACAGCATCACAGCTTGATGCGCGCGAGACCTCGCAAACGGGTATCAAACAAAACCGGCCTTAGCGAGACGAGGGCAACAAAATTTGGATTTTTTTTTGCTAAAACGCATGTTGTACACAATGACATCACGCTGAAACAAAAAACTCGCAAAAAGTTAATTTGGGTTTCCCCGCCCTTTAACGTATTTTTATTAAATACAACTCCCTCACTGCTTCCAGTGCTGCGGTGGAGAGATTTTTCTCCTTTGGTAAAGACGTGATGAAGTCAAATCGAGCAGGACTCTGCTACTCGCATTTTGAAATGCTCGTGTTTTTGAAAGATGCGGACCAATAAACTTCACCTAGAACGTGTTTTTTTTTATAACGACGTCGAAATGGCGGTGTAAACTGTAAACAAATGATATCATTCATTTTCAAGGTCATTTTGACGTCACAAAATGTGTCCTGTGTCAGTTTAAGTCAGCATTTCTTAAACTGGGGTAAATTTACCCTGGGGGTAAATTCCTTGTTTTAGAGGGTAAATGAGCTACCAATCAAAATCCACATCAGTTGACGGGACAGAAAAATTGTGCCAGTTGTAGTTGTTGTAGCTTACTTTTCTTGTTCAGATCAACTGCTAATCCGAAACTAGCCTAGTAGCTTATTGATTCTTTATCGTCTAGTTCTACTGTTTTTGCTCTTCAGCTGGATGAAAGCACCGATGTATCCAATCTCTCACAGCTACTAGTCTATGTCAGATATGTTGCAGATGAAAGGATTAATGAGGAATTTCTGTTCTGCCTACCTTTGGAAACAACATCAAAAGCAGTCGATGTTTTTCAAATGCTAATTTACTTTTTTGACAAAACCAAATTGAGTTGTAGTAGCCTAAGCTTGTTGGGGTATGCACTGACGGTGCTTCAGCCATGATTGGTGCAAACTCTGGATTAAATTCCGCAGAAAAATCCAGCAACTCAAGGAACACATTGCATCATCCACAGAGCGGCGCTTGTTTCAAAAACCATTCCGAAAAGACTTCACGAACATAGATGTCTGACTGTCTGTGGTAATTAAAGTCGTTAATTATGTGAAAAGTTGAGCACTCAAAACTCGACTCTTCAGCAAACTTTGTAAAGATATGGATGCCAATCGTACTGCACTATTTTATCACACTCAAGTTCGCTGGCTGTCAAAAGGGAACATGCTCTCTCGTATTTTCGAACTAAGAGAAGAAGTCAAGTTGTGTTTAGTTGCAAAACAAAAACACGATCTTTTGTCAGCATTTGGTGGAGACGGATTTTCTACACACTTATTAGCTTACCTTGCTTATATATTCCAAGCATTAAATAATCTAAACAAGAAACTGCAAGGCCCAGGAACTAACATAATCTTGCACGCTGATGCCATCAATGCATTTGTGGAAAAGCTCAATCTTTGGAGGCAACGAGCAAAAAATAATGTTTTTGTACCATTTCATCGCTTGACTGAGATAACTGGAGATAATTCTAATCAAAACTTGAAGGAGGACATCATCAGCCATCTTCAAAACTTGCAGGATGAGTTTGAACGATATTTTTCCGAGATAAATACTGAAAGCATTTTGATAAAAGTGGCAAGAAATTCTTTTGTATATAAAGTGGAAGATGTTTCTGAAGCAATCCAAGAAGAATTTATAGAATTAACAAACAATTATTTTGCAAAAGATGAGTTTCACTCTTGCAACCTAGAGGAGTTTTGGGTTAAAATGCAACATTACTAACCAAGGATAGGTATTCAAGCTCTAAATATTCTGGTTCTGTTCTATTCTGGTTCCGAGCAAAAAAATGTTCCCGCCGTCGGCGCGAAAAACCACCTCTACGTCTGCAGTAGCATTAATCCGATACTGCACAGCATTTTGCAGAAACTTCAAAGGCTGAAAAAGAAAATAACATAAAATCACATCTTTTCCACGTCGGGAGCCCTTCAAATGGGGGGGCCCGGAGCACCTGCACCCTCTGCCCCTCTAAATCCCGGCCTGACTACAGCTTAAGGTCTACCACCATATGCCGCATACCCAGGTGCAAAGTTTGTGACGTGTATTCAAGTGTACAAAGTGTTTATTGCCAAAATAGATGTATTGAAATACGTGATATCATGTTTATTTTATACTATTCATCCGCTGTAGCGTGAATTCTACCGTTGACTTATCATGAATTGAATACTATTCATACTATTCATACTACCGCTGTAGACTTCACGCTACAGCGGTAACGGTGCGTAGCTTTACACTGCTGCAGTAAGGTTCTGCCGATGTTCATAGCACCCAAAGTTTCAAGCAAAATATAGCACTTCATTTGATGAGAATGAATTTATGTAAAAGCAAAGAAAACGTTTTGCAGTTTTGCCAAATTTTGAATTTCGCAGTAACCCTCCAGCTGTCCACATCGCAAGAACAATCAGTAAAGTGAGTCGTCTCGGTATTCCACTGTCTCTAGAACAATCTGATTCTATTTTTATCACCATTTTCGCAATCTACATTCCATACGCTTTATTGCATACGGTAATCAACTCATCTTAACAGTTCCATTTCTTGTCCGCCCAACTCTAGCCGCAGATATTTTTATCCGTCAGCTTCGTTGAGCAGAAATTGACCGACTGGCACAAATTTAACTATTGAATGAGTCGTTGTGCTGATGGTTCCGTGCAAATAAAAAGTGTAGATACACAGATGCTACCATAAAATTATGATCAAATTCGTCTCTGTTTGTTCGACAAGTTTTGATTTTCACTTTTGCAACTCGCACACTTTTCAATTCTTGTTGGCAAAGATCTATCAGTATACGTTTAACGTTGTAGCCTACACAGGGGTGTGCAACGTGCGGCCCGCGGGCCAAATGCGGCCCGCGAAGAAAAATTGTGTGGCCCGCGAAGATGTGCCAATTTTGAATTGTGCGCGGCCCGCAAAACATGTTTATAATTTAGTTTAGTCTGATAGGCCTACGTGTGAACAATTCATTGTGGAGTGGATTATTGTAGCCTACTGTAGATTTAGCACCTTCTGTTAATCATTTTAGAAATCTCCCACCGGTGACCGCAAATCCATTGTATTTAATCATTTGGAACGTAAAAATGTATGGTCACATAAAAAGCTTTATGAACAAATTACGACTTTGGAAAGCTCACATGCAGACTGAAAATTTTTCCACTTTCCTACTTTGAGAGACTATGGAATGCATCCTGAGAAGAAAACTGAATTTGCAGACCAACTTGAAAAATTGTTGTATGAATTTTTGGCTCGTTTCAAGGACTTCAAATCTCATGAACATTTGTTTAGTACATTCTCTTCGCCATTCAACAGGGACAGTGACAAAGCACCAGCTGATGTCCAACTTGAACTGATTGATTGGGAAAAAGCAGTCGGAAAAAAAAACAGCTGCAAATTTCTCACTGAACTGAAAATAAAGTCGATGTGACAGTAAATTTGAATTGCAGTTTTGTTTAGAAAATTATGCGTCTTGACTTATTATATCTGCAAAGAGATAACCCCTAATAATGCCATAAGAATAACATAAACAACAAAAAAATACATTTTTGTTCCTGCAACTACTAGAAACCATATGTTAAATAAACGTGCGCCCGCGGTTTCACCCGGTTATTTATATATGGCCCTCCTATAATAAAGGTTGCACACCCCTGGCCTACAAGATTTCTGAAGCCTTGAAGTCTGAGAGAATGAAGGTTCTTGTTTTGTTTCGTGTTTCTTGAAAACTCCCTTAGGATCGACCAAAAAAGCATCAGTACAAGTTAAAGATTTTTTCCTATTTTCCCAGACGCTCTTCTAAACAAGCACGTTGGTGATACGATACTGCAATTGAGGAATTCTCAAAATGGTTCTGGGAAAATTTAGTCCTCGGAGTGTGACAACATTGCGCATATAAATGGTCCTAGATAGCAGCTACGGTAATTGCAAAATTGACTGCTTTGTCCAAATTCTCCTTTTGTGACATTCAAGATTTATCCAATTGCATCCCAGTATAGCTTGCTGGTTTTTAGGAAAGTTTTAAACAATTGAAAAGAAAGTGCTTGCAAAAAAAGTAGCCTATCAGAAGAAAGTCAATACATTCCGTAATGCATTGATTGATAGATTATAGATACATTGTGCATCCAACCATACTCTACTTCCTTAAAAAAACCCACAAGCATTGAAAAAGATTTTATGAGAATTTTCTCCATTGTGCTTCCTTTGCATTGATAGAGATACTGCAGTTTTATTGAAAATACAGCGATCGCGCCGTTGCTTAACCTGAGTAGGTCTATTATACTGCACTATATAGATTTATGGAAACTTCTACGATGAATGGTACTGATATGCTGATACCACAAAGAAGGCTAAATGCTGAGTGCAATGCTAAGCAGAGCTAATTCAAGTAGATTGAATCACTATTATTAAAGTAACCTTTAGGCTACAGCCTGTTTCATCCGGTAGGCACTTTAACATAAGACAGTTTTCCTTGTGAACCAGCTACCATCATTGCACCGCGGCGCATTGGAAGAAAGGTAGGACAATTTTCCTTATCAGCTCAATTGATTACAGTCATTAAGATCCTTCTTGCACTCAGTTCAGTTGCAGAAGAAAAAAGAACATTAGCTGAGGGTGAGAATCGAACCCATGCAATCGAAATGACTATTTCCTTGCCCTAACCTTAACCCATTAGGTCACGCTGCTTGTGCCGATACATTCACTTAATTTTCTTTGTATCAAAAATCTTTCGAGAAGATCGATCAGAATATCACGTGCTGAGTCGCATGACTGAAATCAGCTGATTTGCAAGGAAAACTGTCCTAGTGTCCTATGTCAAAGTGCCTACCGTTTCGCCCTTTGAGGGATCGCCAGAAGGTACTCGACAGATATTCGCTTATTCGTTTGAACTAAACCGTGGCAGTCTTTTAAAGTTTGCCAGTTGTTCTACTTTAACTGTCCAGAATAAAACTATAAAAACATATTTAATTTCTCACACTGTTTGCACTTTGCAGTAGATATAGTTTTCAAGTTATCTATTTATTTAGCCAAAGATAAGATGAAAGTAGCTAGGCTAGAGCATTGTCACGATTAGCTTCAATAGAAAGAAGCATTTTATCAAATCTCACACCATCTAGGTAGGTTTCAGGTGCGTTTTCAAGGATAGAGATAAAATTAAAACATTGCAAAACACAATTGAAAAGCAACGTTACCAAACAACTTTATAAGAAAATTGTTGTTCACAATTTGCGAGAACTGTGAGCAACCCTGTAAGTTTTACTCGAGTTTCTTCACCCTTGCAAACTCGGAGTGAAGAAACAAACAATTAAGAATCAAACCGAATATTTTATAACGTCAATAGGCAGCTGCAGTTGCAGGAGCTTGTCTTTCCATGTTGTCGATATTCCTACATCAATCAATCTATACGGTAGTTGACTGTGCAGTTTTGCTAAGGAAAATTAGGTTTTTGCAATAGGCTACTTTTTTAATTTCAATAACAGGCAACGCTGCATATAATACATGATTTACGGTTGTTCTAGACAGAAAATGTTTTGATGTTTCTTTTTCTTTTTAATTTTCAAGGAAAATGTTGAAATTATATTTGTATTTACTAGCTGCTCATTTGTTACTTGTCCAGCTTTCCGCTGAAAGATGCCCTTGTGAGCAACCTCGTTTCACCATTATAGAGGAAATACTTCACTATCGCAACTTAGGTCTGTATCAAGTTGAGACTTTATCATGAATGCAAGTTCCTTTAGTTTATGTTGAATGCTCTTTTAGAGGTTTAACATCCATCCCAAAAAACATACCAAGAGAAGTGCAAGTTTTAAACATGGACACAAACGTTATTTGGAATTTGACAAAACAAGACTTTGAATGTTATTCAAATCTAATATTTCTTTCTTTAGCTTATAACTGTAGCCTAATAATGATGACTATGAGCCGCTCCCTCCTTGTCCACAGCCAGTGGCGTAGCCAGAAAAATTTTTTGGGGGGGGCCAAATATTTGATGAATTGAAGAGAACGACGAAATGTTTGATTTAAGACATCGCCATCTGATGTGCAGTGGCGCATCCTGGTTGGTTAAGAAGGGAAGCAATAAAGCTGGTGGGGGTTAGAGTGTGCCGAAGGCACGCGTATTCTAGGGGGGTCCGAGGGCATGCTCCCCCAGAAAATTTTTGCAAAATTACACTTAAATAATGGATTATAACGCTTTCTGGAAACACTTTCAGGGTAATATTTGTATGAAACTTATTAGCAGATAAACAGCTATTAACTTATTAAAGGTAGCTCTTATCTACACACAAACGGGCAAAAACTGCGGCTAAAATTAGAGAACACCAAAACTCAGCTACACAAAAACCCTACAGAGTAAGCGATTCTGAAATTGCTTCCACAGATTAGTTAAAAGAAGCGTAAATCGCGTAAACTTTGCGCGATGTACGATTTGCAAAATTTATTGGTGTCTTTCTGTGTGTCTAAAACAAGTCCTGGGGGGTGTTAATAGCCAAATGTCTTGAAAAACAATATAAATTTATACAAATTATATTATATTTTCAACAAAGGGTTCAACTTCGGAATCCAAACTTTGAAAATTTGGGGGGGGCCATGGCCCCGTTCGCCCCCCCCCCTGGCTACGCCTATGTCCACAGCATCTTTCAATCGAAACCAGCGCATTTAAAAACTTAATATTCTTAAAATTTCTATCGTTGAAACTCAATGCTTTGAAAGTGTTTCCACAAAATCTCCCATCTTCTTTGGAGATTTTGGACATATCTAAAACTTTAATTCCTGCATTAAGAAAGAAAGATGTAGCCCACTTGTCAAAACTAAAAATGCTTTTTGCTTTGCTTATTGAATCACCTAGTTGGGAACCACGCTTCTGGTTGGATAACGATGTTTTCTTCCCAGCAAGATATTCTCTAAATGTTTTAAATTTATATGGAAACATGTTTTCTCAAATCCCTTCCAATGTTTTCACTCCAAACTTAATAGCTTTGGATTTATCCCTGAGCAACATATCTGTGATAAGAACCAAGGCATTCCTCAGAGCTGCTCAATTACAGTTTTTAATATTGGAAAATGCGGCAGCAGGTGACACTTCTTTGGTAATAGAAGGAGGAGCGTTTGATAATTTAGTTAATTTAACTTTTTTAGACTTATCTGTAAATAACATAAACTTCTTACCAGACAAGATTTTTGTCAAAAACATTAACCTTAAAACTTTGGATTTATCGTTCAATTGCTTGTGGAAGTACGTTGCTGATCCAAAGTTTGTATCATACACCAGAATAGAATCTTTATGTCTTGGTTTTAATCTATATTGTGCGTACAACCAAAATATTTCGTCTAATTTTTCCTTTGTTCTTGGTGACAGTTTTAGAACTATGAAATATCTAAAACGTTTGTCTTTCAGTGCGCTGAACAATTTTGGAATAAAGACTTTTCAACGTTATTTGGTTTCTGCAGGATTATATCTTTACCACATAACTGTTGGGAGTTTAGATGTGCTAAAAAAGTTACCATTTCTATCTACTTTAAACTTAGACTTTTGTCATGTTTATCGTTTGGATAAAGAAGCTTTTTTAGGTTTTTCAAATATTATATCAGTGACTCTTTCTCATAACAACTTGGAAGATGAAAAGCATCCCTTTTCTAGAGGCAACATTTCTCAGAACTATGTTATCAAACAATACAACAGTAACACGCTTCCTGGTTATGTTAGAGGTCACTATGACAAGTTGTTGAAGAAACCAATTAAGCATGAAAAAGTTGCTGATGAAAACCTGAAGCAAAATCAATGTAATTCCAAAGCAATACTTGACTATTCTGAAAACAAAATAATCAAACTATACGAATCCTTGTTTGATTTTGCCTCCTTTGCTCATTGGTTGGATTTATCATCAAACCTTATCCAAGTTATATCGAATCACGATTTTGATTCAATGCCTCTCCTTTGCCACATTGATCTTCGTTCTAATCCTATTACCAGTGTAGGAAGCAAGGCTTTTCTCAGGTTAAGCAACCTGCAATTCCTGTTTATCAACAGCACACAGCTTATTCCAACTTCTGGTGGTTTAGCGTTTTTGCAAAATTTAAATCGATTGATCGATTTTGAATACACCTACTCGGGAATGTGTTTATTCACGATATTATTGTCGTTTCCCAACTCACCCATCGCAAAAACAGAAACGATAGATTTTTCGGGCAATTTTCTATACGCTGCACTGCCTCACGAGCCTATACTCAGAGCATTTCCTTTTGTATATAAAATTGTATTACAATCTTGTCAACTGCAAGATAACTTGTTTCATTTGAACAATTACCAGGTGACGTATCTTGATGTAACCGATAACTTACTCACTTCTCTTGCAATCCAAACTTTAAGAAACTTCACTGCTTTGAAAACTCTTCTGTTTTCAAAAAATAAGATGCAGTTTTTTGATAGTAATATTCTCGAATTCTTTCCTAAACTGGAAATATTAGATCTTTCATACAATAAAATCACTCACATAATTCCAAGGATCTTTGAAAGCAACTTTAGTGTCCAGTTGCTACTGAAACGTTTCAGTTTGTCCAACAATTACATCACAAATATTGGGCCTGATGTTATTCCACTTTCAGTTCTGCGACAACTAACATTTTTAGACTTGCGCTTCAATGCTTTGGAGTGTGATTGTCATTTAAATGAAAACTTTGGATTTTGCTTCAAGAATAGAAATGTCAGTTTGTTTCAATATCCCGGTTTCTTTTCAAAATGTACTACGATCATTGATAAATATTATGGAGGATGTGTCCAATGTCTTTCACCTCAATCTCTATATGGTCGTTCCTTAATTGATTATTCATCAAATGTAGTCTGTAGCAATGTTTTATGCATTATTCTGTGCATCGGATTTACAACATTTACAACTTTTTCAATGTTTTTGCCTTTACTGTTTTCATTCAAGAAATGGAGAATATGGCTGGCTAGCTATGCTACAAAGTCTGTGCGTTCAAACATCACCAAACCACAGTTTCGATCAAACCCAACAATGTTTGTTCATCATGGATTTGTAATTTATAATCAACGTAACGCGAAAGTGGCTGATTGGGTAGAGAATGTTTTGATTCCAAATCTTTGTGACAAACCGCCATATTATAATCTTGGTGTAGTTCAGAGAGATGTTGAATGCGGGTCTTCTCCTTTAAAGCAAATTCTTCATCGAATTGAAGCAAGCAGAAAAGTGATCATGGTGCTCAGTGGAGACTACTCAAACAGCCACGAAGGAAAGTATCTTATTTCAGTTATAGAGCACCTTGAATATGAGAGTGGCTTGAATCGCAGTGTTTGGATAATGTTTGAAAATAACATTCAAGCTGGAGGACTTGTTCGAAGAAAGAAAAGACGAAATGAAACTTCGATGTTACAAGTTCCCGAATCTGCAGATGATCTTCCAATATTTTTCAATTTGTTTCGAGAGATACTTAAAAGTGTGTAGAACTTTTTGGAAACTTTATTATTTGTAAAGTTTAATTTTATTGTATTTTATGTTGATGTAATATGAATGATAGTGCCAACCTCGTTTTCATTCTGTAATGTAGGCTTTGTAGTTTTTAAGCGCTTTCATTTTTACGTAGTTTGTTGTGAAATAAACTGTATTGAAATCTTTCTATCCTGTATAAGACACAGTTGATAGGACTATTACATTTCCAAAAACGATTAGGCTACTTCACCTTATTAAAGCACAACGTTTATTACCTTGTAACATAATGAGCCGAAATGCTGGTTTGCAAAAAAACATTGACAAAAAATATATTTGTTAAATTTTTATGATGCATTGTAAAACTTCCAGTAGAGTTAGTTTCGTTTCCTTTTGTTGGTTTTGTTACTGTATTTCTTTTTTACAATATCATTTCTTTTTGCGTTCTGACAAAGAAAAATAAATTGAATTGAATTGAATTGAATTGGAAGGTTTTGTTGTAATGAAGGTTTTGTTTCAGATTTGCACGTTATTTTTTTCCTTCGGCTAATCTTCGCCTTTTGCTGAAGATAAAGTATAACAGTTAACTATGCAAGTAAATCACATTACATGTATTTTAGTGACTTACTTTATTAATTGCGCTGGTTTGGTTTTGAATCTTTATCCTCGGACTGACAAAGCCTTGATAAGTTATTCCTGGTAGTTTCGCATACTCCTAGAGGCTTTTGACCCATGGCCGGTTACCGAGATTGA
The DNA here is from genome assembly GCF_918807975.1 of Aplidium turbinatum. NCBI lineage: Eukaryota > Metazoa > Chordata > Ascidiacea > Aplousobranchia > Polyclinidae > Aplidium > Aplidium turbinatum. The sequence continues at coordinate 2,579,803 of NC_137486.1, forward strand.
CAGAGAGATTGACAGATTGACATTCTGAAAAACCTCGCTCAAAGTTTTCCGATTGTTGAAGTGTTGCTGCCGAGGAATTATTCCATCCATTAGGTGCCGCTAAATGGAGAGCAGTCCTTAGAATGCGTTGCTGAAGCGCACACCCCGAGAGTCGAACCAGCGCCGCGTGATTTTGAGCCGGATGCGTAACCACTGAGCTATCGGGGCGGACATATTTGAATTGGATCGCATATAAATCAAATGCTAGAATATAGCGCCATGTACAAAGTTATTACATTATATAATCATCATCGTGTTGTGTTTGCGTTTGTTAATCCAGTCATAGATTTTTGCTTGCTTGACAATACTTCCCAGACAGCCACTTTATCTGGCCAAATTTATGTTTATGTAGCTGGTGGTAGAAAGGCACGAGAGAAAGATGTTACTGTCGGCGTCGCAGAGAAGATCAATTAGCTGCAGGTGAGCTGCAGCCTCATCAGGGTTCAAGCGGAAAGAAATGAATAGCAATAAGCCCTTTTCAACTGCGACAAATTCTCGAAAGCGGTCATTGAAATTGCTGGCAAGAGAATGAATGAATGCTCGACTGTATCACTCTTTACTATCCAGGCAATAATAGTTGATTTTGCAACTATGACGCAACAATGATTCTAACCTTTCTCACATGCCCTTTGTCTATAATAATAATAATGTTTGTTTTTATATAGCGCTGTATACTGTATCCATCGCAGAATGCGTTGCTCCTCAGCGCTTTACAAAGCAGACAGTATCGACGAGAAATATTGTCTTCACTAATCTTTTTAAAAATGCTAGTAACTAGTTGAAGACCAAGTACCAGTTGAAGATCCTAGTTGAAGACCAGTTGAAGACCAGATAACCAGTTGAAGACCAGTAACTAGTTGAAGATCTTTGAAGACCAACTCCACTTCCTCGTAGTAAGGATCGGGAAACGCTGGGGCAAAGTCCTAGTAGGCCAACGGTGCTCTGGCACTAGCAATGGCCTGTGCTAGTCAAATCATGGCTCAACATACCTCATGAATATTACAAAGATAAAGTATAACAAGAACAGCGTAAAGGGAACAATCCCTTTGGGAGGTTCCTCGCTCGGTAGGACTCCAGTTTGTGGGCAGGCTGGACCAGATCGTCACAATGCTACTGCCCCACAAACAACACAGCAACAAATGAAAAAGAAACTCAGAAAAAAATGGAAAAACAAAAACATTGAAAATTGGAACATTGAACGTTAGAACGCTTTACCAAAAAGGAAAACTTGATAATATCATTGGAGAAATGGAGAGATTGAAGATCAGCATTCTTGGTTTGGCTGAAATGCGTTGGAACGATAGTAGGCAAATAAGGAAGAATGGTTACAATGTAATTTACTCAGGAAATCAAAAACACTCTAATGGAGTTGGAATAATACTTCATCCCAAAGTTTGTGTTAATTTGTCTGGGTTCTGGGCAATTTCAGACCGTGTTCTTCTCGTAAAACTAAAGAACTTACAACATGACATTAGTCCAATACAAGTATATGCGCCAACAAGTGCTGCTTGTGATGAAGAAATTACCACATTTTACGGCGACATTGAAAGAGCTCTACAAAACTGTAAACACAACGAAATACCAATTATAATGGGTGACTTCAATGCTAAGGTCGGAAATATTGCTCATGGAAAAACAACTGGAAACAACGGTTTAGGATCCATGAATGAAAGAGGCACAACATTGATTGAATGGTGTCACGAACAAAACTCGTACATTGCCAACACCTGGTTTATGAAAAACCCTGAAAAACTTTGGACTTGGAAGAATGATAATCACACGAGAAATCAAATTGACTATATTCTGACATTTCAAAAATTTCGAAATACTATCACAGATGCTTCCACAATTCCTACAGCCGACTGCGACAGCGATCACAGCCTATTGGTTGCCAAGTTTAGACTCAGACTACAAAAAGTTAAGAAACTTAAAAAGAAACAAAAAATTGATTGGAACTTCTGCAAGGATATTAGCCTAAGAAATGAATATCAACAAAAATTTCAAAATGAAATGACCAGCTCAAAAATCAACAACAAAAACGCAACATCAACAGAGGAAGACTTCAACGTGATTAAACATTCACTAATCAAAGCAGCTGAAATTTTTCCTACGGTTGAAGCCTCAAAGCATAAGAACTGGATGAAATCCGAAATCTTAGATATGATCAAAGAAAGAAAAAAATATAAAAACAAGAATGACTTAGAATATAAACGCTTAAACAACAAAATAAAGAAGGCTTGCAACGAATCAAAAGAAGACTTTCTCAATAACGAATGTGCTACTATTGAAAAAATCTACAATTTCACACCAGGTGAAGCACACCAAAAGATTAAAGCAATAACAAGAAAATTCCAATCAGTACACAAATCTGGGTGTTTAAAGTCTAAATCAGGTGAAATACTTTTGGAAAAAGACAAGATCCTTAACAGATAGAAAGAATACATTGAAGAGTTATATGGGGACCCAGAAAGAACAACAAAACCGTTTAACTTCTCTGAGCCACTTTCAGGACCAACCATCTTAAAAAGTGAAATAACATTTGCTTTAAGTAAAACAAAAACAAACAAAGCATTAGGCCCAGATGAAATAAGCACCGAAATGATAAAAGTACTAGATGGCATTGGCATTGACGTACTCCACGCACTCTTCAACAAAATATATGACACCGGTGAAATTCCAACCGATATGACAAAATCTATTTTTATTACAATCCCGAAGAAACCAGGCACAAGAGAATGCGAAGAACATCGCACAATTAGTCTGATGTCCCATATTATTAAACTACTGCTGAGAGTCATCATGAACAAAGTTAGAAACAAATTACACCCAGAAATAAACGAATGCCAATATGGGTTTATGCCTGATAAAATAACAAGGAATGCGATCTTCATTCTGAAAAACCTCGCTCAAAGATCAAGCGAAATGCAAAAAGACCTGTACTTGTGCTTCATCGACTATAAAAAAGTTTTTGATAGAGTTCAACACAATGAAATGTTATGCATGCTCGACAGAATTGGAATAGACGACAAAGATCTAAGAACCATTCAAAATTTATATTACGAACAATCAGTTGCTATCAGGATAAATGATGACTGCAGTGACTACACGTCCATTCAGAAAGGAGTAAGACAAGGTTGTGTGCTATCACCTGACCTTTTCTCATTATACAGCGAAATAATTTTAAGACATATTGAAGATGAAAGAGGTATTAGTATTGGAGGAAACAACATTAACCACATACGACAGTGGTTCCCAAACTTTTTTGAGCGCGACCCAAATATGAGTTTGGTGAACATCTCGCGACCCAAGACGCAGAAAATCTGTATAAACAATTTCAGCAGTCTATACTGTTTTTGCAATGTTTGCCTGCTTCTTCTTCTCTCGTTTGACTTGTAGTAGCTTAGATTGGCAATGCCTCATCGTGTAGCCATGATACGGTAGTTGGGTCCGGTTGTCAAATACGGTACCGATGTTTCCACTTGGAGGCCGTAAGATGGGACATTCGTGGAATATGTGTAGCATTGTTTGTTCTACCGCTCCGCAGACACATATCGGCGTATTGTGCAACCCCCACCTAAACAGATTAGCTCCAGTGCAGCCAACGTCACATCTGATCCTGTTCAATGTGACCCATGCCTTTCTTGAGAGGTCTGCTCCAGGAGGGATGGAGAGTGCTGGTATAACTGAAAACTGGGGAGGGATATGTGGCAGCTCGTTCCATTCCTGGGCCCATGTCTCCATGCAGCTGAAGTTCTTATCCACAAGTGGTGTAGCATATCGATGAAATGGTTGATGACAGGCGTTGAAGCCTGACTGGTCCATATCTTTGGGAGTGACTGTGGAGAAGGTGTTGAGGATCGAGTCTTGCATGCAAAGCCAGTTTGTGAGAGGCTTCTTCCCTACGGACATGAGCAGGAGCAATGCCAGCCAAAGTTGGTAGATAAGCAGTAGGTGTGGGGCGGAGACAGCCAGTGATGATGCGCAAGGTGTCGTTAATGCATACATCCATCTTTTTTGTGTTTCTGCTACGGTTCCACACAGCTGTGGCATATTTGGCTGAGCTGTAGACCAAGGCTAGTGCACTTGTACGCAAGGTTGATGCTCGGGCTCCCCATCCTGTTCCTGCAAGGCTTCTCAAGAAGTTATTTCTCGAGGTAACCTTGGCACGGACTGACTCCATGTGGGGTCTGTAGGCCAACTGCCGGTCAAGTTTTACTCCAAGGTAAGTTGGGTTTGCAGTATAATATGGTAAAGGATTTCCGTTTAGCGAGACAGACATTTGACGCTGGGATTCCCGATTATTTAAATGCCTGCTATAAACAAGACACAGACAATCAGTTGTAGAGTGGTGTAGCCTACTGTAGCTCGTCTTGCTCAGAGAGTAAGTAAAAGTGCTGGATTCGTTGTAGAGTCAAACCGGTTTGGCTTCAGAGCCTCTTCTTGGTGCTTAAAAATAGCCTACGCACATTTTTTTGCACATGTCGGATGTCTCTTCTTCTTCTTTTTTGTATTCGTTTGACAACATTTTATAACACAGCCTACGTAGCGGCTTCCCTGCAACCAGGGTCGCAGATAAAAATTAACTTCAAATTAAAAAAATAGTTCAGAAATCTTAAATTGTCAACTCAGAGAGTAATCTACGTTTAACGTGATTTGTTGAAGGAAGTGACTTGAATGCCGGTAAAACTGTTGGCCATAATTGATTGATAGAAGAGAAGCCAAATAAAAGTGTAGGATGCAATAATACTGTCGATGTTGGGATTAAAACAACTCAATAGAAGAAAAAAAAGTTTCTTTATAAATTAATTTACAACAGTCCTATTTTGGCAGATTTAGATCGTCTCTGCACGACCCATTTTCTGACCCTTCGCGACCCATGTTTGGGTCGCGACCCATACTTTGGGAACCACTGTCATACGATATGCTGACGACACCGTTTTGATAGCCGACTCGGACGTAAAACTGCAGAACATATTAGATATTGTGTGTACGATAAGCAAGATATTTGGCATGGAATTAAATAAAAAGAAAACAGAAACAATGGTCATAACAAAGAAAAAAGCAACCGAAACTCCTATTTGTAATTTATCAGTTAATGGAACAATTCTTAAACAGGTCCAAAAATTCAAATACCTTGGTACTATGGTGAATTGGGATGCAAAAGACGAAACAGAGCTCAACATAAGAACAGCCCAAGCAAAAGCAAGCTTCCAACAAATGAAACCAATTCTTTGCAATAAAATTTCTCTTTCAAAACAAGATCTAGAGTTTTAAAATGCTATATTTATCCTGTTTTTCATTACAACTCTGAAACCTGGAATATTTCAACAAAAATGGCAGAAAAGATTAATGCTTTTGAAATGTGGTGCTTCCGTAGAATGCAACGCATTTCATGGCTGGCAAAGAAAACAAATAAAGAAACTCTACACCAAGTGAACCAAACCAGAACTCTGTTAAAAAGTATGAAAACCAGACAATATAAATTTCTCGGCCATGTAGTAATAAAGCAAAAACTGGAGCATCTCTCTTTAACTGGTAAAATTTTTGGAAAGCGGGCACCTGGCAGACAAAGACAAACACATCTGGAACAATTTAACGACAAAACAGAAACAATTATCCATGCAACATATAATAGGAACATTTGGTCTAATTATTCATCTGAGGCCGTCGATGCCTGGTTCAGGCAAGGCAATTGAAGAAGAAGAAGTAACTAGTTAAATTGGTATGATTTCTGTGTGTCTGTTGGCCAAAAATAACACATTGTGCAACAGCAGGCGAAAAGCGCCGACTCTGCTTACGTAGGTGCTTAATCGTAAATTTAACTTGCTAAATTAAACAAATTATGTGGCATTATCAGCTTCATTACACAGACTGAAACTTCATCAACATGAATTCATTATCGATAAAGCCTCTGCTTGATAACATCAATTCTGGTCAGAAGATGAGATGAATTGAAAGTTGAGATGGAATGGAAAGCCGATTTTGGAATAGAAGATGGAAAATCTCAAGGATGGAAGATTTGGATGATGAGATGGAAGATAGTCTTCCATCATTGCATCCCAATTCCATCATAAACTTTTTAACACAGTAGGCCTATCAAGACATACAAAATTTGTAAAATAATTGAGTAAAAGTCCTCGTTTGAAAGTTGAGCACTCAACACTCGACTATTCAGCAAGCTTTGTAAAGATATGGAATCCAATCATACTGCACTATTATATCACACTCAAGTTCGCTGGCTGTCAAAAGGGAACATGCTCTCTCGTATTTTCGAACTAAGAGAAGAAGTCAAGTTGTGTTTAGTTGCAAAACAAAAACACGATCTTTTGTCAGCATTTGGTGGAGACGGATTATCTGCACACTTAGCTTATACCTTGCTTATATATTCGAAGCATTAAATTAGCTAAACAAGAAACTGCAAGGCCCAGGAACTAACATAATCTTGCACGCTGATGCCATCAATGCATTTGTGGAAAAACTCAATCTTTGGAGGCAACGTCTGCAAACGTTGAATCAATGTAAAAATGATGGATTTTGCTGTCTGAGAAGCAACCGATTTAATGTTGAATCTGATATTCGTTGTGCATTATCTACTACTTTACCAGACATTGAACAACTCGTTGCCAAAAAGCAAGCGCATCTGTCGCATTAAATATAACTGATGTAATTTGTTTTTTCGCTTTTTAATAAATGACCGCCATTTTACATATTGGAGGTAAATCTGATAAGCATCTTTGTTAAAAGGGTAAAACATACATAAAAGTTTAAGAATCACTGGTTTAAGTGAAGACAAAAGTAGGCTAGTGGTAGAGCGCGCCACTTTATCTCAAGTAGTGGTAGCGCGTTACTTTTATCGATTGGTAGCGGTAGCCAGAGCTGCGCGTGATCTTGAAGATCAAGATTGTGATCTTGATGATCACTTTTATTTTGGTGTAAGATATTATTGTGTGAGGTATTTAACATAATAATGACCTTGAAAACAAAGACCTCACCTGGAATACACGATATCGCGACAAAATTCATCAAGCTTGCAAACTGCATTATTTCACCCATTCTTGTTCGATTATGCAACAACTGCTTTGCTCAAGAGACCTATCCAGATTCACTGAAGCTGTCTAAAGTATTTCACTCTGCCGCTTCAACCGATTATTAAAAATTTATTTCACTTCAGTTTTAAACAAAATTGAAACAGCTACTTTCACAAAAAGCTACACTTCTGAATTCTGATGAACTTTTAAAGCGCAGTAGGCTACAGAGAACATGAAACAATATTTAGAAAAAAGGTATTGCAAACAAAAATTTCATTGTTCATCGTTTTGTGTCGAATCGGAATCGACTTTTTTCAACAACTTTGACTCCGAACACATCAAAATTCCTCCGACTCCACAACTTTACAGCAACTACAAACATTAAGCCAATGTTAGGCTACTATGATATGTGTGCAACAGAAGTCGATATAAAGGAATAATATAGCCTATCACTGAGTTACTGCAAGCTTGCATCTAACTATCTACTGATTATAGGCTATTATGTTCGTTCAGAGGATAATCAGTTGTTTTGGTGATCTAATTTTAATCTTCAAGATCACCAAAACTGGCGATCTTTCCCATCTCTGGCGGTAGCACGTGTGACGTTAGCCCAAGTAGCGGTAGCGCGCTACTTCTAAAGTAATGGATGCCCACCTCTTCAAGCGATGCATAGTTGTAGAAAGTGGATTAAAGGAGTAAAAAGTTTTATTGTGTCTTAAAAAAAGTAATAAAATAATGTAATATTTCGAAATGAACACTGCTCACTGGCTATAAAGTGAAATGTAGGCCGTAAAAATGCTATAGATGAAGTGAAAATGAGGACTCAGATAAGTTATCGAAGTTCTAACCTGCTGAAAGGCTCCTCCACGACTCCTTACTCCGACACCGTTCCATGTCAAATAAGCTATGACACCACACGGGTGTGGCAGACTTGATGACCAGTTCGGTCCTTCTGCCACTCCCATCATCATCAGCAAACATTAAAACAACCTAGTTCACATTGTAATCTTGTATTGTTTTTTCCACATGTGTTGTTGATCCAAAATAAAAGAACTTCTCTTCCATGCTAGGCTATACAAATTTTCAAGAAATAAATTATTGAAATTTTTCTGTGGTCATGAATGAAGACGCCACCGGGCCTCACTTGGAAATCTATGCAGGTTATCCTTCCATGCATTGAACCAAGACCGACTTTACGGTCTTGATTGAACACTATAATTATATTAGAAGGTATAATTATATTGAAGTAACAGCTTCACTGTCTTGAGACGTGGCCGAGTGGCTAAGAGCGCTGTGCTGAACACCGTACACTAACACGACGGAAGTTCGATTGTTTCTAGCACTAGTTGCAACGTTCATCTGATGAAATTGAAAGTAAAAGCAACAACAAACAGGATGGTTTATTGCTTCACTGACGTTTCGCACACCATGACAATGCACATCCTCAGAGCGAATAACATACAATAGCGATATGTTATTCGCTCTGTAGCGGTAATTGTCGATAATTGCGATAATTGTCCTGATGCGATAATTGTCTACAAAAGCGATAATTGTCCTGATGAACACCCAAACTTTTCAGTATTCGGAGGTTCGATTCCAATGCCAAGGACGACCACAATTTTCATAAAGTTTGAAGTTCGATGTCCGTTCAAGACAACATGGGATGGATATCAGTGACGTTCGGTGGCTTAAACCGTTAGGAAAGCAACTTGGAAATATGCTACAGCAAGGTAGTAGGCACGAAGGGCGTAACCGTCGGGCGAAGCCCGAAGGCGTGTTGCCAAAGGCAACACTTCCAGCGGGGGTCTGGGGAGCCTTCCCCAGAAATTTTTGAAAAACACTTCCAATTTGGCGCGCTCTGAGAGCATTTCCAAAACAAATCAAAAATAAAAATCTGTCAAATTGTGCTTCGCCTATGTCGTGATCATACATCCATTTAATGTTTAGAAGTCATGAACAATCTTAATTTTAACGTTGCAGGACCAAAATCCAGTGTTAGACATGGAATAATAGTTGTCTAAATATTTATGAATGTTCATTCTCAGATATTCAGTTAGAGTTAGGCCTACACTACAAAAACTAACACTTAGGCCTAAACATTACAACCGCAAGCAATTTGTACAAAAAGCTGGATAAGTTTGCCTCCTGCGTATAGGCCTAGAAGCTTAACGAACTAAATATTGCATCCGCACCTGAACGTTCATTGGCGAAGTAACGTTATATCAACGCTGTAAAAAGGGCAAAGGCATGACTATGAAAGCTAGTAGGCTAACGTACATGGCGAGAAGACATCAAAAAACAGCAACAATCTTTTTGCCTTTATGATACTGTGCTGTGTACCGTGACGAGAGACCATTCTGTGCGTATGTCGAGATAGTCTAGCGTTTGTACGCATTGACGTCACTGGGAAAGCAACTCTAATCATAATACATCTGATTGGCTGAGCAGCTGGTGACGTTTTGCAAAACGAGTGAGGATTGGATAAAACGAAGGCGTTTTTTGACGTTTTTGAACGTGGGGAAAGCAACTTTGCAAGTTGATTTCCCTGGAGCTTCAGTGGTTGTTTCTGATAGGAGCGTTTGCGTTAATTGGCATTTATAGGCAAGACATGCGGTTTGGTGAGGAGTTAGACTACTCACAAGCGTTACGAATAATTCTAGTCACGAACACAGTAATTTTCAAGTTAAAATAGACGTGATAAAAATAATAAGAAGTTAAACCTAGAATTCAGTCAATATATTTTGTATAGTTTTCGCTCAGGTAAGCACTGCTTTCCCTCACCGATCGTCACTGATGGATATGTACCACTGGTGATCTCAAACAAGGGTAAAACTCGAATATGGCGACTTCTTGTTGGTGTGGACAGGAAAATATAGCCAAATAGGGAGGCCCATGTGGTTTCGAAAAACACATGAAGAAAATTGTTTCGTCTGTACCGAAAGCACTGGATCATAGTACAGTAGGGCTAAGTTAGCCTACTTGTTTGCTTTACCTAACATTGCTTCTGCAAGCAAATCTAACCTTACTCCAAGTCGCCAAATTTTTTGTAACTATAGGCATACTTGTTGAAATAGGCTGTTTTGAATTCAACTCAGGGTATTTTTTTTTTTCAAGACAAACACTGTGTCATCCATTTTTCTAGTGTTTGGGAAATAGAATGTAACTTACAACAACAAACTGTTATAAAGAAACACACGATCGACCAGATTGGCAAGGAATGGGGAAGGCCGTTTTTCAGCAGTGGGTTACCACAGGCTGAAAATCTTTTAGTTAAACTCCATAGCCCTTTGCATTCTTATATAGTCAAGATGGTGGCCCAATAGTTCGTGGAGTCAGTCTGATGTTTTTAATTCGAATTCACAACCTATGGTTTGAAAAACGTTATAGGCAACTTTACTAAAAAGTATTGTGTGTTGCTGACATGGGGTACAATTGGACATCGTATTTTATAGAAAAAATTGGAAACTCTGGAACTCCATGCCTCGGCAAAAAATTAGTTTCACATCAATCGTTGTACTATGAAAATTCTAAGAGTTTGTGTAAGTCGTGTATTGAGTTTGGCGGTGGGAAGTCTTTTAGCAACTGTATAGTATTTTTTGTGGATTTTGTTTTAATCGTAATTTTTTTATGTAAACTAAAATTTTTTAGTTTCTTTTTCTGTTTAAACCATATAGCCTACAGTAAAGTATCTTTTCATTACCTTTGCTTTGACCTGACTTTTAGAACAAGTTGTCCCTGCCCAACTTTTAATCAATGTTGGTGTGTGGGGCACAATTGGACAACAATTTTGGGGTACAATTGGACAGCAACACGCATGGTATATCGTACTGTATGAATATTTCTTTTAATAGTGTATGGTCTCATGCAATACAATGTCATTTAAACGTCGCAATAACATTAAAAATCCATGTTTTGGGAGACAAGATAAAATTTTAAAGAAGGGCGGAGGATAAAATTGCTTTTCCAAGACCCCCCTCCCCCCGTGGTAACGTCCCTGATTTTACCGCAATAAACAAGTAAAATCTATTTATTAGAGTCCTTGTCATTTTCTTGATTACTTTTGTGTTGGTTTAAACTGTTGTTTCTAAACCATTGATAAAATTTGCAAATGTCCAATTGTGCCCCATTACTGGGGCACAATTGGACACAAACAATATTTTTTCAATTGAATATAGTATTTAATATGCATTGCCTAAGTGTTGTTTCACTGTCTCATTTTGTTAACAGTGTGATACTTTGTTATTGTACAAAAGTTGGATTTTGTTAGACTTTTAATAAAGACGGGATTTCTATTTTACTATTTTTTGTCCAACTGTGCCCCACTCTCCCCTATAGGCCTACGCAGCAAAAGTTACAGTAAAAAAAACAAGAGAACAGATTGACTGAACGTTTAACTTATTTTTTCTCATTGATTAAATTCTTATCTTCGGACTGGGAAAGCTTCTTGCAGAATTTAATCCTGGTAGTTTCGCATACTTGTAGAGGCGTTTTAGCTAAATCACTGACGCAGGCCGGTTACCGAGATTGACAGAGTGAAGTTTCCGATTGTTGAAGTCTTGTTGCCGAAGAATTATTCCATCCACTAGATGCCGCTGAATGGAGAGCAATCCTTAACGTGCGTTGCTCAAGCGCACACCCTGAGAGTCGAACCAGCGGCGCTTGGTCTTGAAGTTTCTTCGTCCCAGAAGTCACGCGCTAACCAACTGAGCTATCGGGGCGGACCAATACCGGTACCTTAAACCTGGGTCAGATCAGAAAGTAGCATTGATGTTCGCTCTTCGTTTCCGAAGATGTAATGGACATATTTTTCAATTTGTTTTCGTTTCGAAAAATTTTCAAATGCCCCTCCCCTTCCCTTAAAAAGTCCTGCGTACGCCACTGATTGCACAGAGTAATAATCAAAAACCACCATCTTAGGGAACGTTCAAATATTACGTAACTCCTTCGAGGGGGAGGGGGGGGGTTTATGTAAAGCGTTACGTTAGCGTCACATCGGGGGGGGGGAGGGGGTTCAAGAAAAACGTTACGTAACGATGTCGAGTACGAAATGGTAGTTTTTTGTGCTGAATTCGTAGTGAAAAAGCGTTACATGGGGGAGGGGGGGATTGAAAAAAGCGTTACGTTGGCGTTACATGGGGGAGGGGGGGTCAAAAATGCGGAAAAAAAGCGTTACGTAATATTTGAACGTTCCCTTAAGCATCAACAAAGCCTCGTTACGTACTGTAATCTAACTTGCACGAAAAAGTCTTTCCTGCAAAACCTAGCGCTTCGATTGTTAATGCACTTGTGTGACGAATATGAGCGAATCGAAGAAAAATATTTCAAGGAAGCACCGGAGTTTCAATGAAACAAAAAAATTTCATAGAAAAAGTAATGGTTGAGAAAGAGAAAATAGCTCGGCAGAGGGTCTGAAGGGATTGCTTAACCTCCAAAAAAAATGTAGACAAATTTATTTACCGGTAGTTTTGGTCGCTTCTTGTGTATTTTAAGACCCATTGCTCGTTTTTGTCCAAGACGTAGATTTCGCATTCAAAGAAATTTATCAGATCAAAATGGGATTTCTGTAAAAGTTTGAGTTGCAAGGTCCAGTTTCAATCTCAAGCAAAGTTTGAAATATATTTGACGACCATAAAAAGGACAATTTAATTGTTAACCAGTTGAGTGAGCAATGTGTTTACTTCGAAATATTGCATTACCACATTGTCTTTGAGGGGCACTTCCAATTTGTCCCCATTAAATTTATTGTTGAAAGCACACGTGTCCAATGCCACTGGTTAGGCTAAATGAAATGGAAAAGACTGCAGCGAACTAAAAAAAAACACATGTTTTTGCGTGACACGTGACCAAGTTCTCCTTGGATCCGCCATCGGTAACAACCATCTAACAATTTGGAAACTTCTTCAAACTGAACATGAGGTAATGGCGCAGTAAAGCTTTTGATTAGGCTGGTCTTTCGAGACACATTTCATCACAAAGCACGTCACGAATTATAAACCAATGGCAAAAAGTGGTAATGCACCATTGGCAAAGAACTTGGTAGATGACCATTCAAACGTCCGTCAAATATCTAAAGAGTTTTGATAAAATTGCGCAGCGTCTGCTGATCCTCATGCAGGGCGCCTCGATGTCAGTATCCATTGCTCTGTCTAATTTCCACATGTGCAAACATGTTCAACTAATTAGTCCAAGGAAATCATCCATGAGAGAGCCGATGGCAAATATGTCATTAGCATCGACGCGAGTCCCAACAATTTTCAACCGAATCTCATCTTCCTGCTGGATGACAACATCTTCATCATCGGTTTTGTAACATGGAGGGTTCGATTCCGGATCAAACTTCATGTCAGAAGGGATGGAATGGCGAGAGATGAAACAAGACATAGGTCCGATCTCTGTGAAGAGTCCGACCTTATTCACCTGAGTGACAACAGCATCGGCAACCTCTCCTTTAAAAGGCCGAAACACAATCGCTTTGTATTTGATCGGGTACAGGACGAAACCCCTGCCCGGTTGTATCAATCCATCCCCGATGCTATCAATAGTTGTGACAGCAATGACAAAGCCATGTTTTCCAGTGCATGTGCCTTCAACTTCTGTGAATAGTTTCTGTTTGACAGTTTCCAGCAGGTTAGGACCAAAATACCTTGGATGCAGCAAAATTTCATGTTCTAACGAAATATGGTAAAACATTTTAGACTAGCTGCAAACAATAAAAATTAATTCAAAGGTTTTAACAAGAACCACACAATCAAAGTTCTCGGATCAACACATCAGCCAACATGAGGAGGAAGGTAGTGCGCTCACCCACGTGTTCCAGTAAATAAATTAGATCGGCTTTGTTGTGTAAAGGTACAAATGTAAGTACGTCTACCATAAAACGCCGTCTTAGCAATGAAGTTTGCCTCGAAGCGCACTACCATCCTCATCACATGGTCATCTCTTGGACTGGTAACCCTGGGTCCAGTGGTGCCGGAGTTAGTTGAGGATTGGGGGGGATAAATCTACATTTTATCAAATTTTTGAAGATTTTGAACATTGGGGGATGCATATTTTATACACAATTTTAGTGGTACCGATATTAAGTTTATTAAACAATCACCGGACCTCGGTAAATTAGCTCGTAACAGCATAATATACAGATAAGAAATCATGGTGATAAAAGTGCTACCAGTGCTCTTGTGAATGACTGCTGCAAAATTAAGAAACAAGCAAAGAAAAATTGGTACCTCTAGCGGGATTCGAACTTATGACCTTCCAATGAATAGCCTACTTAGTTTTTCCAAAAAAAACAACAGAAGTTATACTTTTCTTCTTGTCCTCTCCTTCACTAGAATCTCTACACTTAGTGCACTATACGACAATGTCACTCGTCAGGAGACCGAAAACAATCGAAGCTACAGAAGAACATCTGCAAATTTATGACAAAAATAATAACTTTCAAACACATCACAAGAAGTTGTTACAACCGAACATATTGCGTCTTACGGTAGTGCGCATTGAAAACTCATTAGCAATGTCATTTATGCTGATGTCATTAAAAATATTTTGGTGAATGTTGCAAACAATGCTAGCATTCAACCTTTCCTGTCCCAAAGTACTTCTCAGCCAGGTTTTCAATCTACGAAGATTGGAAAACGACCTATCACAAGCAGCAGAGCTTACCGGGCAAACTAAGAGGATCTTAATCAGCTGGAGTATTTGAGAATAGAGAGGTTTTTTCCGACTCGGACAATGCCTGGTAAGATCTTTTAGCATCCTACAGAGATTTTGCTCCTGTTGCCTTTCTGACTGAATCAATTTGATAACTCATCGACTTGGATAATTTTGATCATTTCAGGAACTAAACCGGTCTTGAAAATTCGTGCAAGTTCTTTGTACTTTGCAGAATCGGAATTCAGGCTACTTTCAAACCGTTCGGTCAGTTCAGAGATAACTCTGTCCATGAACTGATTGTAAAGTGTTTTATAATGCAGTTGAGTGTCTCCAGTAGCTGCCATCGAGCCTCCACCCAATCTTTCAGGGACTCTTCTTTGCAGTGGTGCTTGCAAAGGCGTGATAAAATTAGCAGCAAATTTTTCCGGAAGTGAAACTGCATTTTTGTACAGTAATTGTTTTTAAACTCCAAATCACGATATTTCTCTAGAGTGATTTTCAGGGTCTGAAACAGCTCTTCACAAGAGTCAATGTCAAGTTTTTCTCCTTGCAACGTGATACTAAATTGCTCTATAAGTGCCAAAGACTTCAAAATCAGCACAAGTTCCAAATATGTTTCAGCTTTAACTAAGCTTGTTAAAATTCATTGTGCTTTTACTTTTGCTTCTGGCGTAGACAGTAGAACAGAAGCAACAATTTCTGTCAAAGTTTTGATGATAATTGACCACTGTTGACAGTATCGGTGTCACCCTACACAACCATCTCGTTGGGCACAATGGCCGCAGTTTGCTTCAATGAAGGTCCTTCATTGTCTTGCGTCAAATCCAAGACAATTTAGAATTGTGATTAAACATCAATAAAAGAAAAACAACTGCAATTCGAGATGCTTGCAAACAATTAAATCGAAGTACAACTTTATAGCAATTTTTTTTTCTAAATTATTGGGGGGGATGCTGCCAAAATATTGGAGAGGATATATCCCCCCCATCCCCCCTACTTCGGCACCACTGCCTGGGTCTACCACCCTTTTTCAAGTCCACTAAACTTTCAAATGTTTTAAATTTAACTATTGTCTAATGGACTGCTGTCTTGCTGAACTTTAGTCTTTCGGATATTTTTCTTTCTGAGTATTATACCCTTCTTCCTTTAATATAACAATTTTTGACCTCTCCACAGCTGATAAGCTCCTTTTTTTTGCCCATTTTTTCAGCAACAAATCTTGAAAAAGAGTTTAACTTTTTTATTTCTGAAATAGCTCATTCATAATGGCTTAAACCGAAGGCTCTGTTACATAACACTGCAGTAATGGCATAAAACCCAACATGACATAACATTTAAAATGATTTCCATACATTATAATATTGTAAGAATCCAAAATTTTGACAGGTGGTCACTTTTGAGCGCGACTGTATAACAAGCAGATGAAAAAGGCATCATCATTGATGACCATACCAGTATCACAGCAAATCTAGAAAAAATTAACCAGAATTTTAACAAAGCTGAAATTGTAAGCGAAAGAAAGTGTAAATGTTGAGATCTAAAACAAATGACAAAGCTGATGTTGAAATTATGGTTTCTGAGGGCTTGTCTCCCACAAATTTTGGTAATTTTTATCTTTGTTCAGGTTGTTTTGCATAGTTATTGCTACAATATTCTTTCTTTTACCTGAAAACTCACATTTTGTACTTGACTAACTTTATACAAATAAAAAATAGATTTCTGTGGAAATTTGAGTTACACGGTTTAGTTTGAACTTAAGTTTCAAATAATTTTTTATCTCCACAGAAAGATTTCGTTTTGGAAACTTATTTTTTAACAAAGTTTTGTATCACATGGTCTTTCAGAGAAATTTAGAATCTATAACCATCCGCAGTCAGTGTCTCTACCTTGCCACATTGTAGGTACCAGAGCTGGATCAATTACAATATCGTAATTCAATGTAGCCTGATTTATTAGTATTAATCATTTTTTATGTAATTGAGACTTTTGTTGTTGTATGGACAATTCTATTAGCACTGGAATAGCGCATTAATGCAAAAACGCAATGACAAACATTACCTGCTAGCAAAGATAACAAGTTTTTCAGATATCGTGAAAATTTTGAAATTTGCTATAGGCTTTGGGTGCTAATTTAGCACTACTAAATTTCTTTCAGCTAAAGAAGTTTTGTTGAACCATAGGCATACGAAGCCGAGCAACGTTATCAAGTTTAACATATTAAAGATTATTATATTTACAAAAAATACAAAACTACGCAACAATTAAATATCGAACGTTACATGAACAAATACAATGTATTTTATTCAGATGTAGTTAAGTTATATGTATATTATTCCTGAAGAGGACATCTTGTGATGTCGAAAACGTTCAATATTTAATTGTTGCGTAGTTTTGTGTTTTTTGTAAATATAATAATCTTTAATGTTAAACTTGATAACGTTGCTCGGCTTCATATGCCTATGGTTCAACAACAAGACAAACTCTCTACCGAAGCTGTACTAAAGAAGTTTCTTCACACTTCACAGTGATGCCAGCACCAAGTACCTGGGTTGCTGAATGCTCATTGTTGATTGCTGTTGCTCAATAATCCTCAATGCTGCAAGTTTTTTAAAGGAGAAATCACTTTCTAATGTAACAATATACCAAACTCAAAAAATTTTATTTTCAAATACTAAAATAGGCCTACTAAATGTATACCAATATAGAGCTTCGGTAGAGAGTTTGTCTTGTTGAACCATAGGCATACAAAGCCGAGTAACGTGATGTTAAACTTGATCACGTTACTCGGCTTTGTATGCCTATGGTATACCAATATATGAAACGAAAATTTCAATTTTGTACCAAACGTAAAAACATTATATAATACCAGATTTGTAAAACTTGGTATATAAATGTACAAACTACCAAATAGCAATTCTGCAACCAAATGCAGGTGCTCATGGTCGAGGACAATGGCGCATTGTATCCAACCCTCAATACGAGGAAGGAAATACATAATGATGATGATTCACAATTAGTATCTTTAGTCCAGGGATGCCAGTGACAAATTTCCAATAAACTTGGATCGTGTGTTCAAAAAACCCAGATGAGGCAAAAAAAACAGGTTAAGGGAAGATGTAGTAATACGGTTAAAAGTACCTGCATGTGCTTTTAGCACCATTTTAAATCATTACACAGAAGCCTCAGAAAGCTGCAAATATAGTAACACCTATAATTGTACAAATATACTATGATGCTTATGTTGGAAGTTATTAATGTTATTGCATTCAACTACATACAAAAACAAGAGCTTGGTAGGCCTGTAATGGCTCACAGCACAGATTTTGGCTCAAAATTGCCTTTATTGTGAAGCGTCCAGCAAGGTTCAGTGTTGATTTTAACATATATATATCATCAATACCCAACGTTTCATGGTAAGCTAAACCATCTTGGATAGTGTATGAAAGCTTGGTGCGTTTCATATCGATTTTTTTGACAATAGCACTATCAGGAAATGCTTTCCTACAAACATCAATTCAACTAGATGATTATGAGAGTGAATGGTAGATAATGCTCAGAAAAATAACCAGCAAGCAATGCTTTTGCAATTTGATCTGACTCTGAAGCTAAACTTTTTGTTAAAAAGGTATCGTATTGATTTTCACATTATGAGACTTTGAAGCACTGCAGTTTTTTTGTGCTTTTCAGTCCTGCTGTGAGCTAACAACATTGATTTATTAGCATTTTTCAGTATGGTTTTGCAACATTTACAATATATTATATATATAACTGTTGTTTTAATTTGAATCATCTTCTTTCATTTGCAATCAATCTTTAAATTTAGAAACTTTTAGCCATTCCTTTTGAATGATGGTCCATACAGTACCACAATTTTTGCTTCTTTTTGAGTATTTTATTTTCATCACTCATTTTTGTAATAATACCAGTAGGCTACAAGAGTTCAGTTAAGTTTATAACATTAGGGCTACACTAACAGGACTTCTTGTTTGAGTCTTGTAGCTTAGGCAGCCTAATACCAATACTCTTGAGAAGCGTAGCCTAATAAATAAATGATGACATAATGTATAAATTAAAAGGCTGTGGCTATATTTACACTATATAGTGTCGGAATGGCCCGTTTCGGTGAGTCCGATCCCTATTCAATGATTTTTTCAATTTTTTTTTTAAGTTATTGGGTACCGTAGCCTAATTATCATTGCCGTTTTAGGGTTAGGAACTCATCGAATCGGACTCACCGAATAGTAGCAGACCCATATAGTGTCATCATGTCCTTAATAGTGTTGTCAGATAAGGAATTCTGCTCTAATTTGAAAAGAGTTTAAATTTGTTGAAAACAAAAACTTGTATTTTGGAAATTTTTTTAGTCCCGGACAAAGCTCAAAACCCTAATCTTATTCCTAACTCTAACCTTTTCCTTAACCGTTCCTAACTTTAATCCTAACTCTGGCAACACCTGATTTTAACTATGGCATTAAGTGTGGAAAAATAGCCACTTCCAAATTAAAACCTGCTCACAACAACTCACTAGAGTAGGCTACTGTACCAGCTGTATCTTACTGACTACTGATGCAATAAACATTACCGTACCTTATTTTTATATTGCAGTGTGGGCCTTTTACCGAGGATACCAGAGCCCTAATACCGATTACCGGGCAAGCTCTGTACAAAGTTACAAACCGAAAAACCTAGATTTAAAGTTAAAACCCAGATGTGGTCAAAAAACCCAGATCTAGGTGAAAAACCTAGCGCTGGCATCGACCAGAGCATACAATTTTTTCAGCCTAAAACAGGTTTCAAAACAGCATATATGTTTTTGCAAGTATCCCAAAAAGAATTCAAAACATATAGGTATTTCATGTACATTTAAAATGACCAAATCACTTAGAAAACACTGGTTTTCTTTATTTTCGTTTACCGTAGTTTTATTTGTCTTCTGCGGCTTGGTTTCAGAAAACCAGTGATCACTATACTCAGTACTCACCCAACCGCCAACCGTGATTTAAAGAGAGTGACTACTGATGCCTGAAAACCTGATTATCACGCAGTACGGGTACACTGTATAAGTCTCAACCCCCGACACTCAATATTGATGTTAACAGGATTGTTTCAAACACATTTAAATCAAAATTAACCATGGCTAACAAAGCAGATTTTTTGAAAGCTTGTTATGGATGAAAATGAAACACCAATACTTAAAAATTAACATACTCAAAGGGAGCCCAAAACCAGCCACTCACCAAACCGAAAAATAAAACGTCAGCTAAGGTCAAAAGAAGCCCAATTTGGCGAAAAAACGCGAACTTGGCAACCCTACTTTTGACAATGCTGCAGTGTTGTGCGGATATTGAAATTTGATATCCAAATTCTCCAAATCCAAGATAATTTGATAATCACAATCCACTATTTTTTAGAAATATTCGAATCCAAAAATAATAGGAAAAACAATATCCAATCCAGATAAGAAAACTAGCATTATAGCAGACATATGTTAGATGTTACACTAACATCTTTTTCTTATGTTATCATCCTTGTCTCAATTGCAACATAATGAAATTATACGTAAGGTTCAGTCGTCCCCGCATGGCTTCATCAACTGTCAGACCACCAGTTGCTTTAGGTATGTAGATGCAACTGATTCCTTCAACTAGTTCATCTATTTTAAACTGTTAGGTTTGGTGGCCGTGCTTAAATTTACTTTCATCGACGTATCCTTTAAATTTACATCGCATACACGTTTTAAACTTTTTTGGTTTTGCCGCCGTTTTATTTTGTTGGTTTTATTCCCGTAAACTGTTGGTAACTTTATCATTGCTGTTGTTTTCCGACAAAGAAAAATAAATTGAATACTGATATTAAAGTAGCACTCGGCGTCGGGCTCGCAGTCGAGAGCCTGCATGTTCGACTCCAGCCACCCGCACTTGCTGTTGTTTCTCTGGGCAAGAAACTTAACGATAATTGCCTCTACTTAGTGATCGATTTCGAGTAACGGGTAGTAGCCTACCAAATTTTAGTCATAAGTAGAGTAGACAACCGGAAACTGACATTGCCGTCGGCTGCAGCGTGTGTCAGGTGTATGTCGGAAGCAGTAGCGCACCCAGAAAAAAGTTTAGGGGGGGGCTAATTCAGAAATGTCGGCTGAGTGATTTGCGACAATACTGACAGCAGTGGCGTATACTGGTGGGTTGAGCAAGGGGAGCAATAAAAGTCGTGGGGGTAAAAGCGTGCCAAAGGCACGCGTATCCTAGGGGGATCCGGGGGCATGCCCCTCTGGGAAATTTTTGCAAAATTACACTTGAATAATGGATTATAGTGCTTTCTGAAAACATTTTTATGGTAATATTTGTATGAAATTTATTAGCAGATAAACAGCTATTAACTTAAAATGAAAGGTAGCTCTTACACGAACAGGCAAAAACTGCGGCTCAAATTATAGAGAACACCAAAAATTCAGCTTAACTGCTCAGTTACAGCTACCTACTGCTGTAGGCTAGGGTACCCGGTCATTTGGTCGACAGGACGTTTGGTCGACAGACATTTGGTCGACAGGACGTTTGGTCGACAGGACGTTAGGTCGACAGAACGATTTATTTTAGGGTTAGTTAACTAACCATAACCCTAATCTAACCCTGACTCTAACCCTAACCCTAAAATAAATCGTTCTGTCGACCTAACGTCCTGTCGACCAAATGTCTGTCGACCAAACGACCGTGCACCGTAGGCTAGTAGCCAGGATAACAATGTAAATCTAACATTAGGCTCAAACTTTTTCTTGCAAGGCAGATATGACCCCAAAGCCTTAGATTTTCTCATTACGCACCGGAATAATACCCAACATGAAGCAACTTTGAAATTGCTTCCACAGATTAGTTGAAAGAAACGTAAATCGCGTAAACTTTCCTCTGCTTTTTTCCTTTGTTTCTCACCTTGTTTCTTCGTATAGCAAAAACGAAAGCAATGGATGCGGTACGAATCTCTGCTTCCAACTTTTTTAAAATTAAAACCTAGACGGGACATGAGTTAGTAACTGTTCTAATTCGTATTAACTATTAAGATAACGAAATTACGAAATGTTTATTATGTTTATTATGTGTTTATTATGTCTCTAGCTTTATTGCGAACGTTGTTGATACGAAGCACTTCATTAACAGAATGAATGCGTGTCACAATAATGGCGGTAACGGATTAGCTCACGTGGTCATAGAATTGTGTTGCGTAATGATATGACGTCATCAACATCCCCCTTTCCATGAAAGGCGTTATGCATAGGATCGCAGGTTTACTATAGTATGAAGGAGAGATCATTTGGGGGTTAGGTTACACAATGCAAAACGTATGGCAACACATATGATTACGATATGGCTACACAATGCAAAACGTATTGTAACACATTATATGATTACGATATGGTTACACAATGCAAAACGTATGGTAACATATATGATTACGATATGGTTACACAGTGCAAAACGTATTGTAACACATGTGATTACGATATGGTAATTATATTTACAGCGAAAGGGTAAATGCTCAAGAGGTGAAGATGCAAGCATAATGCTAGAAGTTTTCAATGATATCTGGGCTAATGCAGTTAAAATATATCACATATAACTCCATACACAAATGCAGAATGTCATCAGGCTGTAGGTTGTTAAGGAAATTACGTAGTATGGTAATCATTCAACCACACAGGGGCTCTACGCATCCGTCTTGGTCGTTCTGAAGAGCTACTTCTGGGGTAGCTTTCAGAGGGTGCGTCATGGTTGTCTAATGGGGTTATACTGTTTGGTATATCGAAGAGCAGGTCGCTTTTGTCGCTACGAAGGTGGACCCTGTTCCTTTTATACCTTGTGCCAGAAGCGGACTCGATTATGTAGGTGCGCGAAGAAGGTATTGCGGTCACTCTCCCTCGTTCCCAGCTTGTACTGGGTGGGCTTTGAAAATAAATTCGTTGTCCAATTGGAAATGGACTCATATCACGAGCGTTTTTATCATAATTCCTTTTTGTGGCATTTCTGCGATTAAGCCTTTTTTCGGTGTGCATGGTGTTGCCAGGTTTGGTGATTATAGGTATCACTGATCTAAGTTTTCTGCCAAAGAGGATCTCTGCCGGGCTGATGTTTACGTCTTGGCGCGGCGTGTTCCTGATTTCAAGCAGGGCTTGGTATTGGTCGGTTTGGTTGAGAAATGTGCGCTTAAGCATGGTTTTTACACATTTAACCGCTGACTCTGCTTTCCCATTTTCTCGTTGATGGCCTGGGCTGGAAGTTATATGGATGACCTGCCATTTTTTGCAAAATGCGTTAAAGCCATCAGACATAAACTGTGGACCGCAGTCTGATACCACACATTTGGGAATGCCGTATCGCGCAAAATGCTTTTTTAAGCAGCTTATAACTTGTCTGGTGGTGGTTGACGTCATCACGTCGATTTCAATGAAATTAGAGTAGGCTAGTAGTCGACCGTTATTAAATAACTCTTTCCTTGAAACTCACACAGATCAATACCAATTTTCTCCCATGGCGCCGTTCCTTCGTTGTGTTGTTTGAGTGTCTCTTTCTGGTTGCTTGGTTTTGTTTGTTGACAGATTATACAATTGTCTGTCATTTGTTTTAGTTCTTTTGGTAATCCTATCCAAAACACGGTCTCGCGTGCTCGCCGCATCATGCTGTCATAACCTAAATGCGCAAGGTGTAAATTGTCTTTGATCTCGCGGCGCAAATTTTTTGGGATAAATATGCGCTCTCCCTTTAGTATTAAATTCTTTTCTTGCGTCAGGCATTCTCGAAGCGAAAAATAAGGTTTGATGTTTTCAAGGAGATCATTTTTGGTAGCTGGCCAACCTTCTGTTATGATCCTCAACAGTGTTTTTGCTTCGTCATCGCTTTGCATGGCCTGTTTTACTGCAATTAGACGTTCGTCTGGTATGTCCTCTAAGACGTTTAAGTTCATTATGTGATTCGGTTGATTCTCTGAGTCGTTAAGTTCAGGGAAGGCTCTACTTAGAGTGTCGGCAATGACAAGGCTGGCTCCAGGCATGTATTTGAAATCAACATCGTATCTATTCATGCGCATCAGCAGGCTCTGTATCCGTTTGGGGGCCTGGCTTAGTGGTTTTTTAAGTATGGTTTCGATAGGTTTGTGGTCGTTGTGTATTGTGATTTGTCGGCCATAGGTGTATTGGTCAAATCGCTCCAGACCAAATACGACTGCTAATGTCTCTTTCTCTATTTGTGCCCAATTTCGCTCAGATTTTGTGAGGGCGCGAGATGCATATTTGACAGGTTGATCGTCCTGCAAGAGAACAGCACCAAGTCCATCCTTGCTGCTGTCCACCTGTAGAATCACTGGCTTTTGCGCGTCAAAATAGGCCAGTATTGGGGGTTGCTCGATTTTCTTTTTAACCTTTTGTATTGCCTGCTCACACTCCTCACTCCATTCCCACTCTACGTTTTTTCGGGTCAGTCTTCGTACGGGCTCGAGGTCGTTTGCCAGATTTGGCATGAACCTCGATAGATACTGAATCATGCCGCAGAATCGTTTTACGCCAGATATATCTGTGGGTGAGGGCATGTTTCTTATTGATTCTATCTTTGATGGATCGGCTTGGATCCCGTTTTTCGTTACCTTGTGACCCATAAACGTGATTTCCGTTTTCTTAATGATCGCCTTTTGATCATTGAGCAAAATTGGTATATTTTTGCAGCGCTGTCGCAAAGCTCTCAGGTTATCGTCATGGTTATTGATGGCCTGGTTTTCATTTGACCCACAACCAACAACAATGATGTCATCTGCGACAGCGAAGACACCGTTTAGGTTTTGCAACGCCTCTATTAGTCTTTTTTGAAAAATTTCGCTGCTTACTTTGAGACCGAATGGAAGTCTATTCCACCGATAGCGACCATGCGCGTGATCATTGTTGTTAGTTTGCTCGCTTCTTCATCTAGTTCGATATGCCAATAGGCGTGTTTTACATCGACCTTTGAGAATATTTTGGCATTTGTTAAGGAAGGTAAGATCTCGTCAAGCGTTGGCAATTTGTAGTGTTCTCTTTTTAATGCTGTGTTTAGTGGCTGGGGGACCGATGCAGATACGTAAATCTCCATTCGGTTTTTTTACTATTGCCATTTGACTAACCCAGTCTGTTGGTTCATCAACGGGGGATAGTACGCCTTGCTCTACCAGCGATTCGAGTTTGACTTTCTCTTTGAGCGCGACTGGCACATTGCGACAGGGTAGGGTTCTAGGTTTTACCCTTGGGTCTACTGTTAAAGATGCACAACCGATGTAACCCAGTTTTGTGTTATTTACATTGGCGATAAAAGCATCATCATTAATCGAAATCAAATTCAAGTTTTTAACTGTGGATAATCCTAGAAGACAGTTCAAGTTATTATCTACAACAGTGAATTTAACACAGTAGGTTTCCTTAGTTCTCGGATTGATAACATCGAGTAGGGCCGTACCTGCTGGTTTGACTGTCGTTCTATTCCACATCGTCAATGTTTGTGTAGTCGGAGTTATCTGACTTCTTTTTACAAAGCACTTACATACAGTGGCGCCGCCAGACCTTCAACAATGGGGGGGCAAAATATTGACAGTGCAAGACAGTAGCGTAGTCAAAAATTTTGAAGGGGGGGGTGTTGACAGCTGGCGGGCGCAGCCCGACGGCGTGTTCGTCGAAGGCGACACTTAGCGGCGGGGGGTCTGGGGGGCCTCCCCCAGAAAATTTTGAAAAATTACTTTCAGTTTGGTGCATTTTGAGAGCATTTTCAACAAAATTGTGGGTATAAATATTTCTGTAAAATGGTGCTGTCCGGTGGCATAGCAAAAGGATAAGATCATGTTTTCTTCGGCATTTTTCGGAAATAAAGCTAAGTCTCTATGTTTTCTTGCTGCTAATTCCACACTGAAATACTTAAATGTTTGGTATTGGCAAAACTCGCTCTTTTAATGCAATTTCGTTTAAAATTAGGCAAACTTTGTTTTAGAGACATAGGTTGATTGCTTTTTTTGTGAGATTATTTCAGTTTTATTATTTATCAATTTTCTCCTTGGTTGATTCAAAAAGCGATCTTATTCTGGTAAGTCACTAACTTTTATGCTCTAAAGTCAACCCAAAGTTTAGAAAATGTAACGTCATAGAGGTCATACATCTTGATGAGTGTCAAACAAAAAGCTTTGAGACAATGAAATTACTTTAGGCTATTTCTGATATATTCAAGTTTTGTATAACGAATAGCTGTTTAGATGTTAATCTAGATCGAACAAGCGATCTCAGCAGTTGCAGATGGCTTGCATCCTTGCACAGTTTGACGAGAAATTACATCATAGGCTAAAGCTTTTCTTGTAAACAATGTATTAACATCCGTAAATTTAATTTGAAAGGTTGAAACCCCCGAACCCCCCTCCCTTGGCTACGCCACTGGTGCAAGACATGCAAGACAGTGGTATATTATTTAATTTCTCTTGTTTTCTACCAGGGCTGGAAAAAATGTTTAGCTTCCTGGGAATCTGTTTTTTAGAGAAAAAATTTCCCGCGGCTTACAATCACGATAATGAGAACCTTAACATTTTACTGATCTCGGGGGCTGACGTAAACCTTAAAAGTCATGTCGACATATTCTTGATGCCCCCCTTATCGAAAATTGTTCTTTGTAATAGCGCTTTGAAGGAGGATTACGAGTTACGACTATGAACAAAAGAATAAATTTTAAACTTCATTTTGAATTGAAAAGACATGACGTAATGTCTTCCAATCTTAGTTATATATTTTTTCATTATGTAACGTCTTGTAGGAATAAATTGAAAATCAGTATGATCACTCAAAATGAAAGCAATGGGACTACGAATCCTCACTAAACCAATCAATCAATGGTCTTGTTGCACCGAAGATGACAACCTTATATTTTACTGATCTCTGGAGCTGACGTAAACCTCAAGGCATAGATCTGTTGACTCAAAGCAAACCCTTTGAAGGTTGGGAGGGGGGGCCTGTCAATTCAACTTTTTTTGTATCAACAGTTGTATCTCTAAAACCACTGAGGCTGCGACTACGAGATTTCTTGACTTTTCCTAACTTTTATTCACCTCTATTGAGCTGAAATTTTGAGCGAATAAAGGTTATAAATTGAAAGATATAAGGCATTTCTCAGCACATCCTCTGAAATATTTCATATTTTATTGTGAAACATTTTCCCCCCAGCTGGATGAAAGTAATTAATTTGGCCCATGTCTCGTTAATCCTAACTGTTTCACAGCGTGAAGGGCATTGGCTGTATGTAAAATAATGTAAAAGAAAATTAATCACAACATTACAATGCACGTTCTTCATTACTCTACCAAAAAATAATGTGTAAACTCACGCTACAAATTACACTTATAAGTGACCTCAACATTACAACGTATATGAGCAGTTCTAAAATTCACATAGTTTTAATTTTTGGATATGCTCAGCGTACATAATTTTACAAAGTGAATCCCAAATTTTGAAACCGTGCCAAAATAACAGAGATATCACTCCTAAAGCATAAGAAGAATCGACAGCCCCCCCCAAAACTGAGCAAGACTCCAGAAGCCCAACTTTCTAAGGGTTAAAAGTCATGTCGACTTATTCTTAATGCCCCCCTTATCGAAACTTGTTCTTTGTAATACCGCTTTGAAGGTGGATTACGAGTTACGACTATGAACAAAAGAATAAATTTTAAACTTCAATTTGTATTGAAAATAGGCTACATGACGTAATGTCTTCCAACCTTATCACATTTTTTTCCTTACGTAATATTTACCACCACCAAACCACTTTTGACGATCGAATTTGTTAATTTATTATTCGGTAAAATGTTTAGATGATGTCACGTCATTACGCCGATTTGAGATATAATTTCATTTATGACGTCGTATGGATGAAAAACTTTTACAAGTTTTATACTCTGCTGAGATTAAAGAAGAAACATAAATGATAAATATTGGAGAAATTAAGTCTCCTTTACAACTTAAGAATTGAACAACTCAAAACTGCTGAAACAAAACGTTTTGTTCAAGTGAAAGAATCACTGCAAGTAACCAATGCCAAAATGCGCGCGGAAGAAGTCATGGGAGTGTGAGATATCAAAAATTTAACAGGTTGTTATTTTTCTACATCAATGTGACGTTAGTTAAAACTTTAAAAAGTCTATGTCTTTGCTTCTGTAGAAAATCTTTCTATCTACTGTACAATTTAGTCATCAAGGTTTTCCATACTTTTTTTTAAAGAGAGAGCAGCTGCCCCGCCTGCCCCCCCCCCCCTGCCGGCGCCACTGCTTACATATGGTGTTGACGTCAGCTCCGGTGTCTAGCTGGAAACGAACTTCCTGTTCATTTATATTGAGTAGTGCGGTTAGTCCTCGTTTCTCACTTCCTTGTATAGCACACAAATATGCGTCTTCTTCTTCTGAGTGCACGCTTGGTTCCATGTTGTGGACCTGGTGTAGGCGGCTTCGGCATTTTTCTGAAAAATGATTTCTTTTCCCGCAAGTGGAACACGTTTTTCCATACGCTGGGCACATGCTTCTGTTGCGGGGATGGTTTTGGCCACAAAAATCACATTCAGCGCTTTTCTCATAGCGTGAAAAGCGTCTCTGTGTTGCCTTGTTGGAATGGTGTTGTACAACTTTGTGTATGGACTCAGCAGGCTTTGTTTGCAATTCTTGCAATTGTTTGTGCGATGCTTCACGGGCTCGGCAGATTTGCATTGTTTTGTCAAGCGTGAGTGTCGCTTCGCATGAAAGCTTCTCTTGCAGCGCCGTCGGGACAGACAGTATGAAATGTCTCGCAAAGCCCTGTTTCTGTCTGGAAATTTGCAGTGTTCGGCTTTTGCTTTCAATTCGGTCAGGAATGCGTCGAAGGGTTCTTTATATTCTACTTTGTAAAACCTCAATGTGGAGATAACATCGTTCTGTTTTGGGCTGCAATATTTTTCAAGTTTTTCCAGCAATATTTTCGGATCGTCTTTGCTCTCTTCTGCGGTATATTCAAAATGTCTCATTTCCTGGATCATGCTCCAGCCTGCGCATTCTTTAACGATTGCTGTCCGCACCTTGTTGTCATCATTGTATGCAGGGCTGCGATATTTTCTTTCTTGTCGAACGACAAAAAATTTTACGCTTGTTTGTCGAATAGTAATATGACGTCTCAAGAGTCATATTATAAGCGTTTGGCCGCGAGCAGGCGCGAATCTAAGAGTTTTTTTCGGGGGGGGGCCAGAAAATTTGAAAATCAATTAAAAAGAAAGAAAAAGCTAAACAGATATGAACAATGATACTACGACATATACGATATGCTAGAAAATAGACATTAAAACAACCATTTTCATCAATTGTGATGCCGAGGGACTAATATCAGCTGTTTAGAAGCATATCAAACCATTTGATGCGGAAACATACAATTTTTCACAAAATTTCGGGGGGGCCCGGGCCCCCCCCATAAATCCGCGCCTGGCCGCGAGTTACCGTACCACACAAGTTGTGTGGTATCAAAGTCACTTACTTTTCAAGTTTTTAATCGCACGCTGGTTGAGTGATTGCAAAGGAGTATCAAGCGCTAAGTTATATACCTACCGGACATGTATACAGCCCTCGAAATTAGCTTCCATCTACGACGGCAAAAACATTGCCGTCGCCAAATCAACACACCTTGGATTGCGGCGACAATTACCGTATGCTTCAATGTGTAATCAAACGAAATTTTATGCGCTTCTTCATCGCGTGTCACACGGTGGTAGCCCAGAGCATCACGCAAGCTATTTTATGCGCTGACAATGCTCTTGTGAACTGTAAAAAGTTTGCAACCTTATAAATATCAGCTTATTGTTACGCAAAAGTTATTCTTTCGTCGAATGCTTATTGTTTACCGGTGTCGTTGCGAATATAAATCATGGTGAAAGAAGATATAGTTAAAAAGTGGAATTTACCTGCTATAGATTAATTATCAAACAGAAGGAAAAGTTAGTGTGGTATTTTGCAAAATTTGTAAAGAATTTTATGACGGAAACAAATCAGAATTAGAAAAGCTACGGGGTCCAGTTATGAAAGTAGTACGAAATTCTATAAATGGTTCTTTGGCAGTAAAGTAATGCTTCCGATCATATGGCATCGCACATTCATGAACGGGCAGTTTTGCGTCGTCAAGTATTCCAGTGACGACGCGACAACCTCATCCTCCGATACAGCATCTGATGATTCCGATTCTGACAGCTAGTTCTTTATCAAACAGACTCGTGTTTGCTCGCAGTATCTCAATTGTGCCGAAATTATGTTAGTGTAAACGTAAATTGAGGCAATCATCTCGCAGTGAGATATTAATTTGTTACAGGTACCTGGTTGAACAATTAACGTTATTTTATAATAATTCAACGTCGCTAGATGTCGAATTAATGTAAAACAAACGTGAATTTCTTCTTGGGCATTGTTAGGCAGGCAACAAAATTCGTTATTTTTGCATTGACTTCATGTCTGTAGACGTTGAATCAATGTAAACATGATGATTTTTGCTGTCTGGGTACGCAATGTAACCCGCCAGGAAAATTAAATAGATTTGTGCTGACTCGAACGTTGAATCAACCCAAAATTAACTTACTTTTCCCCCTGAGTTATTTAACCTAATCGCGTGCGTATCGCTACTTTTGGTATTATTACATCATAATAAATCAAACAGTGCGGTCGTGATAGACTACTCTAGTATATTTTTCGCGTCTCGTTTTTTCGATTCAATGTCTGCAGACGTTGAATCAATGTAAAAACGACGGGTTTTGCTAGCTGGGTTGTGTGCTTTTGTGAATGCAAGTGCAAAATCGCCCATTACGTTATCACAGAAACCCTTTTAGTGGAAGGAAGTCGAGTTGCAACCGTGTTTATCTGTCTACTATTCTTTATTCACATTGCAAAACATTTCTGCAATCTTGAAACAAGTGCGTAAGTCAGACATAAATACAAACTTGCTAACACGTTGACAACTAAAAGTAGCCTACTTCCGTTATTTCATCTATAAAAGAAAACCGTTGTGTCGAATAGCACGAAACGTGTGTGGCGAAATGTTTGATGGCAGGCGTTAGAACTTCGATCAAAGCATTTTCCGCAGTGTTCAAAATGTTCTGGAAGAGAACTCCTTTCCATAAAAATAGCGGCTTTTTTCATCTGTATTTCTGAACATCTGGTCGGAAACTAAGCTGTTTTCTACATGTGAAAAACTTTCATAGTAAGTATCCAACAGTCATTTTACCAGAGCAATATTGTTAATTGGCTCAAACGGCGAAACACAAACTGGCATAGACGTTGACAACTCAACGTAGCCTAGGTTATTTCATCTATAAAAGAAACCCGTTGTGTCGAATAGCACGAAACGTGTGTTGCGAAATGTTTGATGCCAGGCGTTCGAACTTTGATCAAAGCATTCTCACGCAGTGTTCAAAATGGCGGCGCTGACGCCTTGGGAGTTTCTCGTGTGAAGCGTCGTTTTTAGACCTTGCTTTGAAGTAGGCTACCTGGCGCAAGAAAGTTTATGTAAGTCAGCACTCTTATGATTGCACCACGTGATGCCCCCCCCCCCCCGATTGTTCCTCGACCTGACGACGTTTAGTCCTCTCTCAGTTTTTTTTCCTTTTTATTTTCCTTTTTTTTGTTTGTTTTTTTCGTAACGCACGGCGTTTGTCGAATAGTGATGGCGCGTGTCGAGTGACCTCGTCACCGAAAAAGGCAAAAATCGCAGCCCTGATTGTATGCTTTGGTCGTCAGCAAATAGATATCCACCATTTCACGCCATTGGTGATAGGACTCGGCAAGGTTGCTGTCCAGTGGATCAAGTGGTGGGGGCAGTCTATGTTGGCGATTTGACATCTTGTCTGTCTATGACGCTGGTTCAATTTAACCTTAGTGCCACTTCTATCTGTATGTCTTCGATTTGCTGACGCTACGGCTGAGTTCAAGAGTCTTACGCTGCCACCATGTTTATTATGTCTCTAGCTTTATTGCGAACGTTGTTGATACGAAGCACTTCATTAACAGAATGAATGCGTGTCACAATAATGGCGGTAACGGATTAGCTCACGTGGTCATAGAATAAAAAAAGGCGAAGTGACTGATCTCTGGACAGGTATTGTGTTGCGTAATGATATGACGTCATCAACAGTTTTACTGAAAAATATTATCTTTTTTTTCCAATTTTGGTAGGGGAAGCAATGCTTCCCTTGCTTCCATTAAGGATACGCCCCTGAGTAACAGTGACAATAGGCCAATACCCATCCCTTTGATTAATATTTAAGGCACTCACGGCCCACAACCCACCGGTTGCCGATACATCAGGATTTGTTCTCCCGGATTTGTTCTCTCAATCAGATTACAAGATAGCCTAATGAACCCCATGCTACTAGCACCATCAGCTTCCTCATTCCTACGTCTACTCTTGCAATCTTCTATAGATCTCGACTTTTTCCTCATGTATGACAAAATAGAATTAGCTTCCTGTTTGCCAATACAAATAAGTGCAAAAACAACAACTAGCACGAAAACAGTTTGCAACAAAACACTAATTTTGTCAACATTAAATTTGATGTGAACATTTTTTCCACTTAGCCTACAAAACATTCCAAATTAATTCGTATTTTCAACTGAAGTCCTAGACGCCTTCGTCTTTCTGCTCAAACTTCGTATACAGTTTTACATGTCCGTGTGCTTCAGCATTGACGTACGGTACATCGGTATGTCCACCAGACATTTGACAACGAGAGCATCTGAACTTCAAAAGTGCCATCAAAGACCATATCATGGAGTGTTCTTTTTGTACCGATCGAAAATTCTCTGCTGACTCATTTAAAATTTTACGCAAAGGCAAGTCCCAATTTGACATCAAAATTCAGGAAGCAGTGTTAATCAAAAGCTACAATTCAAATTTAAACAAAAAATTAACTTATTTGCTGGAGGCGCGTCTATTTTCCTCAACATTTATTTGGGGAACATACAAAAACTTGATTTTTGGTGGCGAGTTTGGGGGGGGGCTTGAGCCCCCTTAGCCCCATGCTGGGTGCGCTACAGGTCGGAAGGCGTACACCGATGCATAGCGCTCAAGTCCGCTTTCCCGCAATGCAGGATAAAGATAAACAAACAAACACTCAACCTACCAGTAATCAATCTGAAACACAACAATAACAAAACAAAGAAAATAGCAGGTGTAAGCATGCGCAGTTGCACACACTTATCAAAAGCATAGCCTACTGTTTTTGAATATAATGATACAAATGTCATTATAAGATAAGTGTACCGTATAATAAATTGTCACTAATCACATGCTCGCTTCCATGAACCATACAGAAATGTAAGTCGTACCGGTGTCTACTACAAGTATGCCCCGTCGTCTGCCGTCGTAGGCTACGTCCCGTCGTCTGCCCCGTTAGCTCAGTGGTTACGCGTCGGGCTCAAGATCACGCGGCGCTGGTTCGACTCTCGGGGTGTGCGCTTGAGCAACGCATTTCAGGACTGCTCTCCATTCAGCGGAACCTAGTGAATGGAATAATTTCTCGGCAACAACACTTGAACAATCGGAAAACTTCACTCTGCCAATCTCGGTAACCGGCCCTGCGTCAAGAGCCTCTACAAGTATGCGAACAAGTACCAGGAATAACCTATCAAGGCTTTGTCAGTCCGAGGATAAAGATTCAAAAACCAAACCAAACCCAAGTACGGTAGGCTAAAGCATCAACAGTTGATGATGTGAATATAACTGAGTGGAGGCACAAGCCTATTCACTGCGAGCAAGGTCGCAGCCTATAGCCTAAGGATTACGGTACCGTAAACAATAGATAATTGCTTCAAGTTCAAAGTGCATTAAAAAATGCTTCGTCGATCGAATGCGTTTAAAAGACGAGTGTTGGTGGGTTTTGAATCTTTATATCCTTTGATTCTAGCCTATTTGAATAAGGCACTAATGATGCTCTACGGTAGTAGAGCGAAATGCATATGCCATAAATAGAGCTTAGCTGATTCTCCGTGCATTTTTAATACTGTAAAAAATCTTTATCTTCGGACTAATAAAGCCTTAATAGGTTATTCTTCCTACTTGTAGAGACTCTTGATGCAGGGCCAGTTACCGAAATTGGCAGAGTGAAGTTTTTCGACTGTTGAAGTGTTATTGCCGGGGAATTATTCCATTCCAGCAATGGCCGAGTGGTTAGCGCGTTGGGCTCACAGTCGAAAGCCTGCATGTTCGACTCCAGCCACCCGCACTTGCTGTTGTTTCTCTAGGCAAGAAACTTTACGATAATTGCCTCTACCCAGTGATCGATTTCGAGTAATGGGTAGTACCAAATTTACGTCATAAGTAGAGTAGACAACCGGAAACAGACATTGCTGTCGGCTGCAGCGTGGGTCAGGTGTATGTCGGCAGGCGTACACCGATGCATAGCGCTCAAGTCCGCTTTCCCGCAATGCAGGATAAAGATAAACAAACAAACACTAGGTGCCGCTGATTGGAGAGCAGTCCTGAAATGCGTTGCTTAAGCCTTAAGCGCACACCCCGAAAGTCGATCTTAAGCCAGTTGCGTAACCACTGAGCTAACGGGGCGGACGTGGTCATTTTATAAAGATAAAAACATAAAATTTGGTAGGAAAAAATATGTTATTAAAATTTGTGTTAATTTGATGCTTTAGCCTAATTGTAAAAAATGAATTGCTGAGATTTTTTATACTTTGGTAAAGTTTAGGCTACGTCATCACTAGATGAAGCTCGTAGTCCTTTGGGTATTGGAGCCTAATTTGTTTTAATAGTTGCACAATTGTGCTTTCCATCGAAGGTAAAATTGTTAAAATCCCAGCAAAAATGAGAAAGCTGGAGTAGGCTGCTCCGGCTATAACCAACAATATCAATATATAGGTCTACAATCAACAAGTCAGTCTACCTAACTTTCTGTTTCTAACAAATAAACCACGTTAGCTCAATGGTCAAGCGCCTGACTTTGTTCACTAAGAAACCTCAAGATCAAGCGGTGCTGTTTTGGTGGGTGCTGTTTTGGTTCTCGGGGTGTGCGTTTGAGCAAAGCATTTCCGCACTGCTATGCATCCAGTCCAATAGAACAATTTCTGCTAGGGGAGATGTGCCACCTATGGGACAAAAGTGGCATTATTACTGATAAAAATGCTTTTTTAATTCAAATTATGAAATAAAGGAATTGTGTTGTGAAGTTTAGTCATTGTTTCATAACATGAAGTCAAAACAGTAACAAGAAACAAATTTAATATTAGTAATTTGCTTTTTATCTCATTAAAAAAATGTCACTCAAGTGTCCCATAGGTTGGTTGTATGACTGACCAATGGGACAAGAGGGTACGTCCTTTGGGACACTTAGTTAGATATAGCAACGCGGTGTCTGACGTATCGCAATGAGAAACAGTGTCGTTAACCTTAGTGCTTACGAAACAATAACTTACTTCACAGCACTACATAAAGGAAGTCACATCACATGTTTATATTAGACATTCAAATGCACAAATATTTAGCAAAACAGACGATGAAATTTGCAGGACAAATTCTGAAAAATTTACTTCCTGGCTAGCCTACAACAACTCATTATTGAAGGTATGATGGAAAGAAAGAGATGCTTGAGAACTTGGGGAAATAGTGTAAACTGACTCGTCGAGTATCGTCCCAAAGGTAATCGATTGTATTGTCTCATTGCTTAACCAACCACCATTTTGTGTTCAACTTGCCTGAAATTTTATCACAGTTGGATATGTGGTTTTCTGTTGCTATAGTTTTAAAGCTAATCATATGACTCAAACTTTATTGCCAGGCCCCAGTTGTTATAACCTGCTTTAGTATAGAAACGATTAACAACAGTCAACCATTCAAGTTTACTCTGACAGCTAAAAAACAATTAGGCTAACTGATCTCACCACTTAAGTACACAGTGCACCAGTAAGTAAACCACGCTGTAATGATGTAATGTTAATCTCGATTCCATGACAAAAATCTCAGTTCTTGTGTTCACACATATTCAGAAATAATGAGCTGTCCCATAGGTGATGGTGTCCAAGGGCGCGGGAAGTAGGGATGCTTAAGGGGCTTCAGCCCTCCCCCCTAGAGCTAATTCCGCCCCCCTGGAATTTTCTAAAATTGCTTCAGCCCCCCCTAAAAAATTCTGAAAATTTAAGGTACATAACATATTTTCAGAAAATTATTCGAGCAATAATTGCTATACGATGAATTGAGTTCTTGTTACGTGTGGTCGCGCTCATCATTCACAGTAAGAGTCGTCAATCACAGTGAGCTATAATACCTCGCAGTAGCGGTACCAGCCACCCTCCTTACTAACACGGCGGTCCATCGTTTATTGGACGTCATTCTGTAATATCCACTTTGCAGCATAAAACAGCAAGAGATCTGGTTGTTATAACGTAGTGCGGGCCAAACTTAAAGCATTATGCCCTGGATCGTTATCACTGCAGTAATCATGCTCTCGATTTGATTTTGCAAGACGTTGTAAAGGAGTTGAGGCTTATTGCAGATGCCTTAAACTTCGTTCAAAGTTTTGCAGTTGTAATTCGTGAATCGTCTAAACGTAAATCTTTATTCATGTCGTTTTTTGGTTCCGATGAAGTTGCCTGCAATTTGCTGGGTTTGTTTCCTACTCGTTGGTGCGTTCGTGCTTTTGCCCTCGCTCATGTTGTTAAGTGCTACCCTACCCTGTTTGGCTGTTGCAATGTCTGACCCACATGACAGAAGATAGTGCAATGAAAGGAGACGCACGTGCCAAGATATTCAGCTTGGTAAAATAAGCACGCATGATGTAGCTTTATTTTGCGATTACCTGCAGCGGTGAAGTTTTTCAGTTTGCAGAAGCGGTCGCAAGACTGCTCCAAAACAAAAAGATCTTTGCTTCTTCATCTTTGGATCATCACCATTTTCCGCAAACGGATCAAAAATCTCAGAAAAGATTAATCCGTTTCCATGCTTGTGGAAGCAGCGAACGTCTTTGCGTCTGCCTATAACCTAAAGACGCCAAAGAATCCCCAAGTGAGCAAAACTCTAGCAACATTTTGAAACACAGAGGAATCGGATGGTTTGTCGTCTGCGGGAGAAGGAGCGTGAAAACGGCAATACGTACACCGAAGCCCTTGATTTGGTTCAAGCTGAGCTTGATCGAAGATTCGACCAAGTGGATCTGCTTACAGCAGCCAACAGAGAGAAGGCCCTTCTGAGCTGTGCAAACGGTGAGGAAGGATCTGATACTGAGATCTGCTTACCCGATGCCATCAGAAAAGATCGCCTAAGAACGGAACTTACCTTGCTCAGCAATGTTGTAAGTGGAAAAACCGCAAACTCCGTTAAAAGGGTTGCTGAGATACTATCGCAACTAAACCCTCGAAGACTAGATCTTTTCAAAGAAACGTGAAAAGTTGTGGAGCTCTGCCTTTGCCTCCCGGTTTCAGCTGCATCATCAGAACGATCTTTTTCTGCGCTATGGCGCCTGAAAACGTGGTTGAGAAGCTCAATGACACAAAAAAGACTTAGGCTACTCGTCTTGCGTTGATACGTGTCCATTAAAATATTTTGAACACTGTCGATGTCAAAAAACTCATGACACAGCTCATAAAGAAAACACCTGAGCTCTTCGGAAGCGTGTGAGAACTCATTTCTACAAACTGTCGTTTTCATTACACTTTCTTATTTGTTCGTTTTCATTTTAATTTCCTGAATAGTGTTTTGTTGTTACCGTTTTTCGTTTCTTACAATTTACAAAGTGTGTGCTTTTGGCATCTTATTACACCCAGGAGGGGACCGATAATACCTTCTACCAGTTTTAAATGTTCCCCTACATAAGGGGGGTCTGGGGGGCGAAGCCCCCCAGAAGCTCACAACACTACGGCAGCTTCAGCCCTTCCTAGAGAAGAATAGTTCCCGCGCCACTGATAATGTCCCAACGATAGTAGCCTACATCTACCTTATTCGTTTTTAGACTAATTATAATCTTTCATTTTTGCCTCAACATAATATTCACGGCACAAAATTTTGCAACACAGTAGGTTATTACATCATTATAACTAGGGCTGTTTTTATTTTGACCTAAAAAATAATTTTTTTGACTTTATTTTTATCAAATTTTGACCAAACGAAAATGCTTATTTGTAGAGGCCACAGTTCTTCCTTGAATTGATAGGCCTACCAGTTACCCAAACATAATATTTTATCGATTTTAGACCCAAACGTAATATTTTGTCGAAAAGTCAAGGTGTTTTATGGATTATAAAAAGTGTGTCGTGTTTTTTGGTGATAAATTTAGGTAACCTGTGTTATTTTGTCCTTGTAGAAAAGGCACTTTGCCTCGATTTTCTCCGCATGGTAAATGAAATTCTGCAAAATTTCGACAAAGGTCTAAGTCTGAAGACGATTTCGTAGACAAACGAGGTCCTTAAAATTTTTTTGACTGTTGCGGGCCCTAATTATAACATAACATGATGCCCTTCTTTGTATAGCCTACCGGACACTTGTATCATTACTAGATAGTGAGCTGATAGATGAGCATTATATCGCTATATCTTATGTTAAAACTTTTTAAAAACTTTGTCTTTCAGCAACAAAAGTGCCCTTTTTCAATAATCCTGCCCCCTAGTCAAAAATCGTTCCGGCGCCCGTCTATGGCCAATTGGATATTTGCAGGCATATGATATAGGCTACGGTAGGCTATAGCATAATTGATTGAAATTATAATGAAGACTAAAAACTATAAAGCAATTCAAGGTTTCAGATTGTTTCAATACTGACGTCGTTTGGTTCAGCGTTGGTTTCAGCTGAGTCAGCTTCAATACATGTTGCTACTAAAATGTAACTTATTTGAAGTTGTATGAAAGAAAATAACGGAGTCTGATCGATGGATAATTTTAACCATAATAATGAAAAATTATTCGACCCGTGATAAGTTAAGTCCGCCATGGGACTAGTATTAGCTGTTTAGAAGCATATCAAACGATTCCCCACAAAATTTCGGGGGGGGGGAGGGGGCCTGCCCCCCCCCCCCTAAATCCGTGCCTGCGTCCGGGGTCAGTAGATAGGTTAACTACGGAGAATGATGTAGGTGCGCAGAAACCTTCAAGTCTACGCTTGATACACAAACAAACCACAGCTGCTTGTGTTACCCAATAATGCTTACTTCTTTCGAAAGTGGTCAATCATTAAATAAAACTTGATTTGCTATCTTGTCCATGGTGGTGATCTTAGATGAAATAATGGATCGCTACAACTGTACCATCTTCAAGCCACCTAACTGAGTGGAAGGTCTGCGTGTCATGGATGATGAAACCAAAGACTGGCTGCTCTCTAGTAGCCTTCCAGTGTAGTCCGGGAACATCGTGAATCTGGGGTGGTAAAAGGATAGACCCTCGGCCC
Organism: Aplidium turbinatum; assembly: GCF_918807975.1. Classification (NCBI taxonomy): domain Eukaryota; kingdom Metazoa; phylum Chordata; class Ascidiacea; order Aplousobranchia; family Polyclinidae; genus Aplidium; species Aplidium turbinatum. The sequence continues at coordinate 2,618,928 of NC_137486.1, forward strand.
CAGACGTTCACACGACGACGAGCCTTTGTTTTTATAATGTTAAATGTAGTGTTGTTGCTGGGTTATGTCTGTTTATGGTTTAAAAGTTACCTCTCTACCCAAATTGTAGACAATAAAAATTTTTGAAATCAAATTTTTGCCTCGTTTAGGTCGCTTTTTGTAACTTATAGGCTATAATATGTAGGAGAGATGTGCTATCGATGGGACACCATCACCTATGGGACAGCTCATTATTTCTGAATATGTGTGAACATAAGAACTGAGATTTTTGTCATGGAATCGAGATTAACATTACATCATTACAGCGTGGTTTACTTACTCGTGTACTGTGTACTTAAGTGGTGAGATCAGTTAGCCTAATTGTTTTTTAGCTGTCAGAGTAGTTTTGAATGATTGACTGTTGTTAATCGTTTCTATACTAAAGCAGGTTATAACAACTGGGGCCAGGCAATAAAGTTTGAGTCATATGATTAGCTTTAAAACTATAGCAACAGAAAACCACATATCCAACTGTGATAAAATTTCAGGCAAGTTGAACACAAAATGGTGGTTGGTTAAGCAATGAGACAATACAATCGATTACCTTTGGGACATGTCCCATCCTACACTCGACGAGTCAGTTTACACTATTTCCCCAAGTTCTCAAGCATCCCTTTCTTTCCACCATACCTTCAATAATGAGTTGTTGTAGGCTAGCCAGGAAGTAAATTTTTCAGAATTTGTCCTGCAAATTTCATCTTTTGTTTTGCTAAATATTTGTGCATTTGAATGTCTAATAAACATGTGATGTGACTTCCTTTATGTAGTGCTGTGAAGTACTGTTCCGTAAGCACTAAGGTTAACAACATTGCAATTGATTGAGTTTCGCTTTTAGCAGCATGATCGTAGCTTACTTCACAAGGTAGATTTAAACGATCTGTCTTAGCCTGATGCTGCGAGTTTGCTGTGGCAATAGTAAGTTGCGCAAGCTTTCGGAACACAGTTCCCTAGTCATGTGCTATGATGAATGGTGTTGAAGTCAGTAAGTGTTGAAGTCAGTGAGTGGTTCTTTAGTGTGGTTCTTTCGTTTAGCTTGAGGCTGCTGGTTGTTGAGTTTCTGTGTTGTTAGGCGTTTTATGTTGCAAAATTTGTTTTCAGTTGATTAGTAGATTAGATGACCTAGTTCTTCCCTTTCGGCACGGTTGTTGATTTTAGGATTTTGTCTGCTGATGAATATGGCTTCTTTGAAACGTAATTTCAATGCGTCATTTTCTCGGGCAATTATTGTAAATTCAAAGTCGGTGTGACACTGTTGTTGATGATTAAAGACCGAACTTTTGTCTGAGCTGAGGTGTTCTTTGATGCGGGAGTGGAGTGGTCGAATCATGCTGCCTATGTAGCTTTAACAACATTGTTTCTCATTGCGATACGTCAGACACCGCGTTGCTATATCTAACTAAGTGTCCCAAAGGACGTACCCTCTTGTCCCATTGGTCAGCTATGCAATCAACCTATGGGACACTTGAGTGACATTTTTTAATGAGATAAAAAGCAATAAACTATTATTAAATTTGTTACTGTTTTGACTTCATGTTATGAAACAATGACTAAACTTCACAACACAATTCCTTTATTTCACAATTTGAATTAAAAAAGCATTTTATTAGTAAATGCCACTTTTGTCCCATAGGTGGCACTACTGGCACATCTCCCCTACTCAAATTTTCTGTATTTTTGCATATCACTCGCACTTAGTAGCCTATTTGACTTACTGCATCCAATTAAAATTTCTGTATAAGCTTTGCCCGCCACAAAGTTTGGTGTTTCAGATCAATTTTTTTATGGCACATGATTTTAATAGCATACCAGTGACGAAAGTTATGCCTAGTCTTGTATAATCTTTCAGGGAAGTGTTGTATATCCGTCCGCGGTGTCACCACCTTACCATATAACCTAGGCCTAGTACCATATATATCATTCTTCTATAAACACAGGTTAATTAAATTGTTGACTACTGCACTTAGGTGAACAATGTGTTTCACTCTGAATTTGGTATTACTTTTTCAGTTTTTGAGAGGCACAAAAACACACCTTTTATATCTAGGCTACCGCTGAAAACATGCGATTCTTACGCCGCTGGTTAGGTCAATTAAATGATTGAGTGAGCTAAGCGCGCACTTTTTGTAAAACAGGAAAAAATTACATGTTTTTGTCTCGATTTTGGGAGGGTTATATCCGCTAATGTTTGTACTATCAGCTGAACAACACGACTGCTAGAAATGAGATTGAAATAAGTTTAGTTTCACAGAAGAACATTACAGTAGAAATGGTATAAAATTATGCCTACGTAAGAAAAATGACGAAACAATGAAGCGAAAAGTGATTCATTGAGCAAACTGAATATTTGAAGCCAACTCTTTGGCGGACCAACACAAAAGTTGCTGCAGATGGCGGTTGAGAACCACTGGCCTAGCTAGGCAATGAAAATACCTCAACAAAGCATGCATGCAACTCATTCTTTTCCGGACCTTTTGCAATGCAAAGTTATGGATCATAGCATCAAATAATAAAGATTTTGCAACGACTGAATTGATACACAACATGGATATTCTGTTAAATCGGTTTTGAGTCATGGTGAAGGGCAAACATTTTTTTACAAGTTTTAGTGTGCTAAAACCACGTTCTTCACTAATTGTTAGGCAACAACTAGGTTAGGCCATATAGCCTACAATAGGATAAGTTAAAATATTTCACATTTATGTACAATCTGTAGGCTACTGATGTAGGCTATATTAGGAAAAAGTGAAAGAGCACTTTTTTTATTTATTTATATTATTATAAAGTTAGTAGGCTACATTTTTATTTTAGTGGTAAAAATGAGCCCCCTCAAAAGTAATAACTACTCGTTTTTCCTATACAATGTTATGCTAGAGGGGAGAGTTGCCCGACTTCCTCCCTCTCGGAGCCCCTGCATACAAAAAAGCCGTAGTCTACCCCCCTCCAAAAAAAAAAATAAAGCACCAAATGAACTTTTGCAGAGTTACGATTCGACATTTAAGACCGCTGTTCCAATGGCGCAAGACACGAAAATGGAGACCCACCAGTGCGATATCCACTGGCGAGGTTTTATTATAAACTCAAATATTAGATGTCACTTCGGAATTTAATGCTGGTTGCACAGCATTTTGTGAGCAAGAATACGAGTTTTACAGTAGGCTAATATGAAACGGAGAATGGCGATATATAAATTTAACTTAAAAACTGGCAACTACTTCATTCCATCTTATTGTAGCTTATTCTTCTGTTTTAACACTTGGACTATCGGTAGGCTATAGGCCTATTTTCTTGATCAGGCCAAACGCCTTGTCCACACGAACTTCAATAGTTTCATTTCATATGTCCATTTTCATAACAAGCCTTCTTCCTCCAATGCAGGTCCGCTCCAATATATTTTCAACAACAACAGCAGCCCTTAGATGGGCAAGGGGTGCGAAGAATCTCTGGGTTCCGAGAAAACAAATTGCTGCGCGGAAACAATCGGCCACCCCCACTAGTGGGGAACAAACCGACGATGGATTATGATGGTGGGTGGTTTTGCTCGCAAAGGACATTGCATGTGTTCACTGTTCATGTAACAACGAATAATGGAAAACAAATCCTTGAGAATACTATGACCTATCGCTACATCTAGGCTATGGGCATTCGCTATTTGTTAAGCTGCATCTACATTAAAAAAAAACAAAAAAAAAACGGATTAATTATTATTTGATAATAGAATAGGCTACTTCTGCGTTCAATATAACGCTACCGTACGCAGTGACCGAACCAGGACCATTTTCTAGAGGGCAATATATTTAGTGACGCCATCAACGTTAAACAATTAGTCGGTTGCATAATATACAAAAGCGACGCAAGTGATTGTTTACGAACGAACATGCTGAATCAAATTAAAATCACCATCACCCATTGTGATTTGTGAACAGCATTGCCATATTGTGTATGCTGGATCAAGGAAAACGGATATATATATGGTATTGCAAATTCTGCTTAGCCTACGGGTGAGCTACATAAAAGAATTTAACATTTTTTACCTTATATTTTGTCCCTAGGAAGTTATGACAGGGCCATGTTTTTTAGGCTTTATAGCCCAAGGAAGGGCAGTGGGCTTTTCTCTTTAAAGCAGCGTAGCGTAGGCTACTGCTACTTACAATAATAAGAAAAATGAAGAGCTATAAATGAAGGGGCGCTACTCCACAATTAACGGCATGCCTATAAGTTACTTACAAGACATTGCCATATGCTCTTGAGCGGTGTCGAACCGGCGCCCTATCGAACCAGGGCTCTAAACTATGCAGGCGGCTTAAGGCTTACCAGTATGCAATATGCACAAAGTTGAGTTTGTCACTTACCTGTCTGCAAATGTAACGAGGAGCAAACTGCTGACCATGTCGTCCTTAAATGTCCCGGTTACAAAGCACCAGATGGAAAGTATGCACCACTTGACGGAGCTACACTAACCTGGCTTTCTTTACCTTTTCTTGAATTTGAACAAATGATTTTGTGCAAAAGATTGAAAAGTTTATCATTTTATTATTTAAATATCCACAAGAACTATATTTTTAAAACAGTAAACTTATCCGAACCTTAGAAATTTACAATGAGCAAAATTCAAGATCAAAACCTAGATGAGGTCTTAGCAGAACAGGCACTTGTAAGTATGGCAGATCAAGATAAAACTTCGAAGTATGGCAGAACCAAACGTCAGCGAACAGGTTCACTTCGAACATTAAACGGAAGGTGGTGTCACAGCTAAAGCGTATTGACTAAATAAGCTGTGCAGCCAAGCTCGCTATTTCCGAATCTTACAATCTTATTTCATTGGCATAAGCCAATTTCGAAGCCTTTCGCGGCCCCATGAAACAATGGTGTCTATTTAAAGAGAAGGCACCTGTGTGCCTATTGATAATTACGATGAAAGTGCTTCAGCATATTTCATGTTGATTATCAAACAAAAATCCTAATCTAGATTACATCCCTCAACTTGAGCAACAGAAATAGACTAACTTTGAATGACATTCCAATGTGTGAACAAATGGACATATACCATCGAAAGATCTCAACTCAACCAACAAGTAAGTACCCAAGGAGAATGCTTCCTTTCCATTCCAAGATAATTCCACAGAAACCTTCTTTCCATCCAATATTAACGTAGCCTATATACCAGAGCCGCCATTAGTGTTAATATGGAGCACAAGATGCGGCATAAGAAGAGAGTACAACGCAAAGTGTCACTTCTCTTTATTTGCACAAAGTACAACACAGACCACGCGACAAAGCAGCGTAACTTGCTTCAACATAACATTTTGTAATGCAATAAGCACAGAGATTAAATAAACTTGGTCTTATTGAGCGCCTGGGTGGCGTGGCTATCGTCCATCATGCGTGACCAGTCTGTCTGTCCGACAACAAACCCAACATCTCGCATTCGCTGTTGGTTCTCCCGCTCGTGAATGTCTGCCCACCTAACCTGTCAATCAACAAAACGTAATGATAGCTTCATAGCATGGACTTTGATAACTTATAATGCGAACAACAGATCAACAACCAAGGACATGTGTTTTGTAACAGCGTTTAATACTTTATCATTCATTCATCTCCAACATGAAAAATATCGATACGAAGCGGTCGTCAGGGACGGAGTGCCCATGCAGCAATTACAATCAAGATATCTCAAACTGGCTTCATGATGCATCGCTTTAAAAGTGTAGAGACTTTCTGAACACCTGCATCGTGCATGCGAGGCTTTGTAAGCCATGACCGACTCTATGCAAACTTGAAAGTAAATCCTGGTTTGAAAAGCAAACTTGGTTAGTGAGGATTTACCCTTTTCTTTCCAGGAGCGGATTCCCGTTTAACGTAGTCATCAGTAACGCTCAGGAAGTCGTCCATGCTTTTCGCAGTCCGCTTCTTGCTTATGCCATCCAGCTTATCTGCGCGGATCAGGCCATCAGAAAGTGCAACGGTGCATGATGTAGACGACAAGGCGATAGCACTTACCAGTTTGTAGACCTACCTTGCTAAGGGAGTCAGACCTCAATTTCGTTACAACACATACAAAAGAAATTCCTACCATGACAGTAACTTTGCAAAACAAGTGATGAAAAAGTTAAACTTATCCAATAGTTAAACAATTCTTATTCAATCTATTTCACGAATTAAAGATCATAGAAAACCTCCTGCAACCACTTGGTGCATTGCTTCAGGCACAGCCAATGCAGCAAGCCGTTTGCATACTTACCCAGTTGAGCAACTTCATTCTCCCACTTGCTCCTCGCTACTTCCTGTCACGTGACCAACATGTTAGTCTGAAACGCTCAGCAAGTGATTAGCAAACTTTGCTAGCAACAGCGAGAACATGCAGACAACATATCACCTAGCAACAAGGTCTCTTCACAGCGCCAACTATCATACGGTCAAAACGATAGGCAGTCGGAATGTAATCATATCCGTTGTCAACTAACGCGTGAAAGCGCTATCTAGCGAAAAGTACAGATACACAACAGATACCATCAAAAGATCTCAATCCAATGAACCTAACCCTGAGTGAAGCAGAGCCGCATGCTCTGTCAAATTGTTAACAAGATTGACCAACCATAACGCAGTAGCCACTAGATGATACGAAGCAACTTTGATCTAAATTGTTAAGAACTGAAGGTAATTTGAAACATTTGTGTTTGTTTGTTTCATCGAGAAAATGTTTGTTTCATTTTTCAAAAATCTTGAACACAAAAAAAAACATTGATAGCGTTGAAGCGACAGCGTAATCATATAACTGTCAAGCCTACCAACTGTGACCTGACAACCTGGCTTGGCCGCGGATAAAAAAGGTACCGGGTCCAAGTGCTGCGCCATAACTGTAATTTTTCCCTAAAAGTTTCTCTTGAAATTGTCTAAAAATATGGTCTCGCACGCCGCGTGATTCACACAAGAAAGCAGGAAAAGTTCAAAGTATATGAACAAACTGGCTACACTCACGGGCTCTTGAGGCAGGGTTTCCACTTCCACTTTATTGGATTCATCCTCACTGTCCGTGATGTCACCCATTTCCACCTACAAGCCAATGACGTTAGCATATGCGACGTGGTGTCTGACAATAGATGCGGGTAGAGCAAAGCCAAATAAAAAGAAGCTTGGTTGTCAAGTGAAAAGTTCCGTCAGCTTTACCATTGTGCTGCAGCTATCAACAGCCGAGACATCGCGCGCAATGCCACATTTCAGATATTGAAATGCAGAGGATGCAGGAAGCTGATTCAAGGTGGATTCAGAATATGAGAGAAGAGTAGTCACCTCCTGTATGGCTCCATCTTGTATGATCATGCGCAGGTCGAGCTTGTTCATGTAAGATGGCGTCTCCTCCCATGATTGCCTCAGCTTCTGGATCTCCTCAAGAGTTCGATTGTGCGTGTTGCGTCGCGCACACACGTGGTCATCAGCGTTGATGGCAGCCACGTATACCTGGATGCATCGGCAATATCACATGAATGGTCTAGTTTACATTGAATTAGCGTCCATAAACGTTAAATCGATGTAAAAAGACGGATTTTGCTGACTGAAGTTCCATGAAACAATGTCAACCACATGTAGACTCAAGGAACTCTCACAAGGAAGGAAGACTCAAGGAAGAACAAGGAAGACTCATGTAGCCATGCTGTCGGACCAGCCGCTCATGTGGCGAAGACACATAAATGACATCACGTCAAACAGAATGAAGATCTTCACATAGTGTCGTCATCAATGACGTGATCTACAAACCTCGAATCCGGCAGTCTTGGCGGCGTCATAGCACTCCTTGAAGTGATTAAGTTTGTCGTTGATGGCATCCATGATGACGAAGGTGAAGTATCCATCTTCCAGTGTCCTCTTGAAGGAACGGATCAGGTTGCCGCGGTAGGAGGATTCCATCTCTTCCTCATACTCGTACTCTAAGACCTGATACAAAATTTAATTGCAACAAACTAAAGATCACAGACCACCACATGACGCAATTACCCCTCCCCCGGGGGACAGTGGGGACCAGGTTGGGTTACGAGAATCGCCTTTTCGTTGGGTACAGAAGAGAGTTGTTGAGAATGAGAGCAACACATCAGGGTGATGTACCAGTCGGGTAGGGGCGAACAATGCAGGTGTAAGTTTTTGTGTTTTTCATTTATAAAGTGAAAACTTGCCCGAAAAGATTAAAACCAAATATGAGCCACACGCTGGTGAAGCCGGCCACATCAGTGACAGGTACCATGCTGTTGTATTGCAATAACGTCACCTTCTTTTTTGTTTTCTTTCCTGCATCATCAGTGGTGACTTTCTCCACCTCTGTCATGAAGTAATCATCTAATCCGAGGACTCTAGGTGACACTCCGAAAGAACTTTCTTTGTCCTATACACCAAAAACATGGATGAACAAATATTCTTACAATTGTGCCACACAAAAGGTATTTTAGCTGCATGTCAAACATTCTCATCCTTAATCTTACAAGTTGTTGGTTTGAAATCTTGTTTTAACAGAACATTTAACAATGCATTTTTATGACGAAGAAAAGTATCCTGAAGTATCAAGAGAAACACCAGATGATGGGAGATCACACAAAGTTTTAACAGTTTGACATCCAGACCTCACCCGTATCATCTTAGCGACATGCGTCTTCCCGCATCCCGGTAATCCACGCATGATCACCGCAATCTACCAACAATAGACAACCAATAATTAACCATGCGGCTCCAACGAAGTGAGATGGTAACATGGTATTTGTGACCACACAAAGTGAGAAGCATGGTATCAACTCATATCAGCTTTTAATACGTCACTATGCATTAGTTATAAGTGAGGGTGAAAATATAAAAATATTCAAAAGCTTAATCTTGACAATTTTAGAAACTTGTTTTGAACCACTGATTAAAAATTTTGCTTCAATTCAAAAGATTTTGCGTTCAAATTATGTTGTTGGTAGTCCATATAAGCTCTGTACAATGTACATATGTGAGCAATACAATATCAAAAATAAAGCTTTGTGCATCTCCATTACGATTCTAGTGGCAGGGCGTGCCATGGGAACCTCTCGTATTTCAACAACTGCAGAATCAACCATTCTTATCTATGCCTGTCCTACTGGCGTGAGTCAAAAATAACGTAAAAACCAATGTAGAAACAGCAGTAAATAAAAGCTGAAGAAAAATCTTCATTGCATAATGTTAAACAAACCAGTGCATAGTTCAAACATGAGAAGTCGTCTCAAATCTTTGCATAACATTGAAACAAGAAGATATGGAAGGGTTCATTCAATTCCTCTTATGCGACAAGGATCACCCGGGCTTGTACAAAACAGAAGGTTTATGAAAACAACACAAGACCTTAGGCGGCCGCTTCAACCTTCCAGGCATGTTGATAATGTCATCCACATTGGCCTGGAGCGGAGTGGCTGGTTTTGACTTTTCTTGATTCACGTCAGCGAACGTCAGAGGCCTTCCGGTTGGTCTGCATGCATAGAAGCGACACACGCATTATGATAAGACGTGGCATCGGCTTAACTATGTGCTCTTACAGTCCACACACCTATGAGGTGTCAGTAATGGCCTTAATCATGGTAGGACTCGAGAGCATTTTAAAATATAACATAGAAATCATTCAAAAGTACAAAGAAAAAAAGCCAAATAAACAACGAAATATTGCACAGGAATTTTACAGCATACTGTCAAAATACACACACTAAATGTTTCACTTTTTTAAATGATTTTGTTTGTTGTTTTTTTTGTGGAGGTTTCGTGGTGATGCTGCAGACATAGACTGTGCATTGTGCAACAGAAATGCCTAGTCAGTCGTGTTTTAAACCCTTTAGACTGTGTTTAACTACCTTTATCCGCTCATGACGCGCTGGTACATCGTTTGTTGTAGCTGGTACTATCAATTACACAAAAAAAAGAAAAATACAAAAATGAAACAAGCCATAGGCTTCAGTAGTATACACGAACCAGTAAGATTTAACGTTAGCAAACGATGACTGTTGATATCTTTGTGCCATGGCAGCCATCAAGGCTAAGTAACAGCATGCATAGTCCTATTGTAATGAAGACAGTAGTTCGATTTGCGATAGCAGTCAGGCGTCATCAGGGGGGAGGGGGCAACAATAGAGTTTGACGACGACTATTCGCATCTTCCAATAAAGGAAAAAACATATTTCCGTACTAATACATCAAACGTAACAATGTAACGACGAAACACCAAGTGATGTCATGCGTGTCATTTCGTGATTCATTTACAACGCAATTGTCTGTTAAGACTCGTTTGGTGTTCTTATTCGAGCATATACAGAATATGATCAATTGTTATGTATGGTCTGTTAAAATCAGCTCTTTTCATCATTGAAATAGCCTACAATTGTTGGTTTAACACTGCAGAATTTCGGTTGACATCCTCACAAGCAAAACTTTCCCATTAGTTCACCAAATGCATTCTATATTCAACGAAACTACGTCATATATTTTCTCAACCAAGGCAATAAAACGCTGAAACTTCCCAACTGAACTCTTTGTATCTTTACAACTAAAATTTTAGTATTGTCGAAACTTTATTAAAGGGGTTTTCTTAAATGAAACAATGATCACAAAAGCTTTAGTTTCACTACTGTCATAAGACCTTTTGAACTTAATTCATAAAATATTCTTGCGTTGCAAATTTCATACTAAAGACTCACTTAATTTCTATGCCGGGCAGAGGCGGTGGCGATGCGTTACCCCGCTGTCTGATGGGGGATTTCCGGTCTCCGCTGGGCGGTTGATTCCGGGGTGATTCGCGTCGTCGTGGAGGCGAGTCACGTACTCTTGATAGGGGGCCACGAGGAGGGGAAGCGTGGCCGGCGTGGCTTCGATTAGCTAGATCACGTCCAAACTCGTCTTTACCTCGCATGGTCGGTGGCGACCTATCGAAAATGACGTCATTACAACGCGCCATGCAAAGTGGAAGCAGAGGGTGTGAGGTTCTCACCTGGACCTCTTCAGCTTGCGCGGTGGTGAGCGATGCTTCGGTGATTCTCTTCCACGTGGTCGTCGCTCTATGTATCCGCGTGGTGGAGCCCTGTCACATACAATCTCACAACTTCATTGAAGTGGAAGGAACTTTTCAAAATAGCCAACTTCGGTATGCCATGATTATCAAGGCCTTTCAACCAAGTTGGGAAAGTCGTGTTATTGCGAATGGAAGCGTCAAATCACTAAATTAGCTGTTAGTTGCATAGTTGCAAAATGACGGTTTAAAACAAACGTGCAAGAAATATTCAGAAATGTTGAATACAAACAAATACTATAAAATGTTGTTTGCTTTCAAAAATTCCATCTGCTACAACGACTACAAGAATTTACAATAACGAGAAAATAGTTTATTGCTCGAAGTACTTTCGTCTGACTCTCTTCTGAAGCTTGTCGTCAAAATAATACAGAGGGAAAGTGTGGTGAGGGTCTAAATCAGTGGTTCTTAACCTATAGGTAATTACCCACATGTGGGTAATTTCAGGATAGCAGGTGGGTAATCAGCTGAACCAGAATATTTAGAATTATAGATGTAACAAACAATGTCACAGTTGTAAGTGGTAAAGTTGCTTTATCACTTAAACTTTTTTTTGATGTTTTGAGTCCGTTCAAAACAACCAAACAAGCACAGTGATATTTTATGATTTTTAGAATTGTTTCGTCATAGTGATTTATTTTTCGCATAATTTTTGTTGCCGGTTTTATGTATTTCATTTTTATGACATAATAGTAAGATGTTTCTTGTATAATCAGTTCATTTACAGTTGTTTTATGAGCAAGCTTGATGGCTGCGTTGCTGTTAGCAGTTGTTTGAAGTAGTTTATACAGAGTATATAGTGTACATTTAGAGTTAGTGTTGAGACGAGCGAGCTATATTCTTTTGAAGATGAAAGCTTGGAAAAATTCTGGGGAATGATGGGGAAAGCATATCCAAAAGTTGTGCAAAACCGTTGACTATGTTCCCTTCCACTTATCTCTGTGAATCAGCATTTTCAAGTGTTGTTGCTTTGAAGTCAAATTTCGAAACAAGCTGTTAGATCTGAAATCAAATTTGCTTTGTGCAGTATCCAAAATCGCACCCAATATTGCATCGATTGTACACAAAAACAGCGCAAATGTCTCACTGAAACTATTGATGCCGTTCTTTACATTAAATGTTGTTTTTGCTGAATAACGCTGTTTTATATTTTTAATATGGTAAAATAGATAAAATTAGATTTTGGGTAATGGGACTTTGATCTGGACAGAAATGGGTAATAAGGGAAAAAAGGTTAAGAACCCCTGGTCTAAATATATATATCGGGCAATTGGCCTGTATCCACTACTAATTGTCTATGACGTCACAAAACGGAAAACTTCCAAGCTGTCGGCATCAAGGCGGAAACAATGCATGGCGTCGGCATCAACGGAATGTTACGGAAACAATGCATGGCGGGTCGTGGGTGTAAACAAAAGTAGCCTGGACTGATCCCTGTGAAGCACCACTTTTAAAGCGTATCCGTCTGCTTCACCGCGAGTTACAGGTGGTAAGGATGAAGCTGAAATTTACTTTCATTGGTATCCTAGTTGGTTCCTTCTATCTATATACCACAGTTAGGTCCACTTCATTCTGACAAGCACTTAAAGATAGAAGATAGCCAAGTGGAAAGTATTTCGAGCAATGAATCACCTTCTCCAAATACAATACAAGCTACAAGTAAATTGGCAAAGTATTTTATTTGTGGGAAATGTCATAAATATAGTTTCGGGAGAGAGTTTGCTGTCTTGTACCAAAGACAGGCAAGACACAACAATACAACAGGGTTGAGCATTATAACAATATATTTTACATATTCACAAATAGTTTTAACAGTCGAACGTTTTCGGCTAACTTTAGCCCTTATCAGGAATCTGAAAATCTATATAAAAATGCAATAAATTTCAACTTCTTGAAGGTAGCTAGCTAACTAGCTGACTATAAGCATCAAGAAATACGCAGCAATTAAAAGCAATAGTGAGGAAAATATAGACAGACAGAAAAACAAATTACAGTAGGCAAAAGAATGGTACGTGATCCTGAGTAAGGGCTTTAAGTTAAGCCGAAACGTTCGATTGCCATAAGTATTTGTAAATATGTAAACTATATAGTTATAATGCTCAACCCTGTTGTATTGTTGTCTTGCCTGTCTTTGGTAATATCATAAATGTCCTGCAATACTCCAAGGTAGAAAGATATAGATACTAAGAAAGAAAGAGTAAACTAGCAATCCTGTGAAGAACGGAAAGGTTAAATAGTAAAAGCAGTGTGTGTACGTAGCCAATAGTAAAAACGAGGAGGGAGCAATAAGTGAAGAACTGATGGATAAGCCAGAGATGAGGAAGACTATATCAACTTGCAACTTGGGCAAATGGAATTTGATGGTGTGAGCAACTGAGCATATGCTAAAGGAGGATATTTTCTCTGAAAGGCATTGGATTGGAAGGTGGATGGGAAGACATGGAACAGACAAGGTCGAATTGAAGGAGGAACATGTAATGAAGACAATCCCTGCAAGGAAAGAATAGGCCACCTCCACTAGTGGGGACAAAACGGAATTTGGTTGATGATGGTAGTTAATAAAAAATCGTACTAAGAATACTCACACACGAGGTGGGGACCGAGAATTCCGACGTTCTGGGGATTGTCCCATACGTCGCGGTGGGGACTGACCCATACGTCGAGGTGGGGACATGCCCATACGTCGCGGTGGGGACTGACCCATACGTCGAGGTGGAGACTGACCCATATGTCGAGGCAGGGTCTGTACCATATGTCGTGGGGGTGACTGACCCATACGTCTTGATGGGGACTGACCCCTACGTCGTGGGGGTGACTGTCCCATGCGTCGTTGGGGTGACTGACCCATGCGTCGCGGTGGGGACTGACCCATACGTCGTGGTGGTGACTGACCCATATGTCGTGGGGGTGACTGTCCCATACGTCGTGGGGGTGACTGTCCCATACGTCGTGGTGGTGACTGACCCATATGTCGTGGGGGTGACTGTCCCATACGTCGTGGGGGTGACTGTCCCATATGGCGTGGTGGTGATCGACCCATACGGCGTGGCGGCGACCGACCCATACGGCGTGGAGGAGACTGATCCATCCGGCGTGGAGGAGACTGACCCATCCGGCGTGGAGGAGACTGACCCATATGCCGGAGAGGTGATCGTGACATGCGCCTTCTTTCAAGGTCTCCAAGATGTCGTGGAGTAAAATCCCGACCAGACGAAAAGTCATCAACATATCTGTGAGGAGGAGGGCTTCTCGTTCGTGATGAATGGTAATGTCCTCTTGGCGGACTGCTACCACGGCTACTCATGCGAGGAGACCGCCGATCGTCAGCATGACGGATTGGGCCAGAAGTGGGATCTTCATGATATCGCTGACGAGAAGGAGAAAACTGTCGCAGTGCATCACGTAGCATGTCCTCACGAGAACGTAGATCCCTCTCACGAGCGCGAAGTTCCTCTTCACGCACTCGCAAACGTTCTAAGCTTCTTTCACGTCTTCGCCTCTCCTCATCACCGCCTTCGTGTTGGATCGCTCCTGGACGGAAATCATCCAAAACGTTTCGTCGCTGTTGAACAGAAGCCAAATCGTGGTTGATTGCATTGTGCCGCTTCTCAATGGATTCGCGCTCCAACAATCGTTGGTCGGCATCACGAAGATCACGAAACGGTGACTCATCTCGTGATCGCCCAACAGAATCTTGATTAGGAAATCGATCATCCAAATGCAGCCTGTTCTTATGACTTTCTGGAGGATAACGAAAGTCTTGTCGTGGTGGTTCCCACGAACGATCATCCGTCCACGTCTGCCTGGAATGATCTGCAACAGGCCAAGCAGATTTTGTCTCCGAATCACCATCTGCAATTTAAAGAGCTTGAGATTACGAAACAACCCAGAGCTGTTATTTGCAAACCTAAAATTTAACAATTTGTAAATAGAATCGCTCAGTAAATACCAAATCATTCCAATTTGCTACATCTTTTTTTGAGTGACGAGAATAAAAACTGTTTCAATCTTCAACAGTAACAATTTTTTACAAAAATCTGAGATCTGTAAGATCTAATGATTTTTTACAGTCTTATAAAACGATAAGAAGTGTTACTGAAACATGGAGTAAGATTGCTCATCTTATTCTGAAATTAATTGCTTTCTTCTGGCGACTGCAAGTTAGGCTTCCACAAGATGTTGAACACGATAGAACCGTTATTTGATTAGTTTAAGTGAGAGTACAATGAAGACCAATGAAGACTTTTAAACTTAAATTCCATATAAATTGTTTGGAAAAAACTTTCTATAAATTTCAACAAAAAACTTGTTTAAACCAATACCACCATTCTTAAAACATAGAACGATTACCGGTGCACATAAAGATTATTTTAAGAAAGTTAAACTCACAAACGAAAAGTTATCAAACAGAACAAAAATATAAAATTTTGTTAGTTTTCTCTCGGTTTACAAAAATGTTTCACTTTTAGTAGACCTACTCAAATTGCCACATCTATTTCCCAGAGTTTATCAACGTCGAGTCAATTATTTTTTTCATTTGAGCATTACGTTCTATGGTGCGCCTGTCTCCGCTTAAATGTATAGTTTTATCTCAGTCTTTTCATAAAGTCAGTCATACTGACTGACATAACGACCAAATAGTGCCTGTCATCATTTTCCACATCTTATAGCAGCCTATTATATCCATAGTCAACAGTAAAAGATAAGAAAACTAAAGAATTATTACAGTGATCGAGGCAAAATAAATGTCCACAAACAACATGAAACGATAATAAATAGCAAGTCAGTTCGTCAAAAATCTGTAGTGAAAATTAGCTAACAATTCATAAAATTCAAATTCAATGCCGCACAAACTCATTAACACTTGATTTTAAACAAGTGCTGTTAAACAGGGGTTCTGCGGAACACGCAGTGGGGTTCCGTGAGATTAAATGGTTCCTCGTTTTTAAGGGGAATTGATTTCTTGCTTTAGTATATTGATTCGTCATGCTGAATTTTTACATCACCATGTTGCATTTACACTTCAAGAAGGCCAGTTAGTAGTTAAGCAAAAGGTTAAGTGCAAACAACAGCCGAAAAAACACATTGATAGTTGTTGCGCCACTTGTTCATAGTTATGCTGTTAACAAGAAAGTTATTTTTCTAATACGGTGGTCTTCAGTCCGTGACAAACACGAAAGAAATTCGCACCACCTCCACGCGATGGTAAAAAGATTGAAGAGCGCTGAACACAACAACGGTTGTAAAACTTTGGTTGAGTTGTGTACCTTTGTCTGAGTTTCTTCTTTGAAGATTTTGTGAATCAGTGTCGGATTTGCCCTGAGAAAATACAGAACAACTTGGCACAGCAGCAAGGTTCTCACATCCGTATCATTGTTTGAGGGATAAGTTCGAATTAGAATAGAACGAACGGTTAAGAGTGACGTTGACGTGATATACAACAGGAAAGTTGTTTAATGATTTAAACTTCAAAATGCAAGTACCAATCTGTTGTATAATGTATAGAACTTAGGTTTCTCAGATACACTGTACATAATATTGCTTTCGACATTATAACAATAATAACAAATGCAGATTTTATTAGAGAACCATTGGTGGTTCGTGGATGGATGTGATGAATGATTCGTGACAGAAGAGAATCAAAACTCACAAAGGTTGGGTCCAACTTTTGCGCCTCCCTCAGTAGTTCCTTGTCCTGCATCGCTCGGAGGTAGAGCTCTTGTTCCAGTGCTGGATCCAACTTCAGCTGGAAAACACAAAGTGATGATGCTTCCGGCCAGAGGTTACTGAAGTACATGATTGAAAGCTCAAGCAGCAACAGAAGCATTTCGCTTTTGAAGTTTGTTTCAAATCGAGATCATGATGTGGTGAGTTGATGAATTTCATTCTCTCGCGTTTACAGAACAGAAATATCTTGAATGGCGGACAAATGAAGTTTCTTAATAGTAGCACGACTTCAAATATCTCCGATATTGGTTTACTTGAACTGATTACAACATTTTAGTCTACGTGATAGTAAATTCTGTATTTAAATAGAAATAATATAATAACAATAATAATATCAAGCATATAGTTAATACTTTCTAAAACCTCTACAGCTTGTTTCACCCTAAAAGAGGGGTCTTTAGAAGATCCTTATTATAAATAGAAATTTGAATAGGACATAAATGTAAAATAGAAATATAATAACAATTCTGTTTGAATAAGGAACTTCTGATGATCCCCCTTTAGGGTGCACCAGGCTGTAGAGGCTTAGAAAGTAATAACTATGTTTGATGTAATTTGCTCTGCTTGGCTTTTCGCTTAGCATCGAACACTTTCTGTAGTATTAATAGATAGTTGTAATACTGTATTTCTGGGGCACTTTTGTCTTTCTCAATCACAGTCACACCCAGGACACTTACATACTCCTGCAGCACAAGATCATCTTCCAATGCCCCAACAGCGGCCAGGGAGCTAAGGGAGGTGAGCAGTGGGTCATCATCTCGACGAGGGACACCCCCTTGATCAAGACCAGCAAATGTTTGTCGATGGCCAGCCAGTTGAGCTCTTGTAGCCGACCTGCAATGCAAAGGTGAGATTATACGAAAGAACGACAAAGTATCAAAAGAAAATTCTAGCACTTTTCGAAAGGCATCAACGTTTTAAGAATATCCTCTATCCATACATGCCACTGTGTGCATCCCCGGTGAATATCCTCTATCCATACATGCCACTGTGTGCATCCCCGGTGAATATCCTCTATCCATACATGCCACTGTGTGCATCCCCGGTGAATATCCTCTATCCATACATGCCACTGTGTGCATCCCCGGTGAACATCCTCTATCCATACATGCCACTGTGTGCATCCCCGGTGAACATCCTCTATCCATACATGCCACTGTGTGCATCCCCGGTAAACATCCTCTATCCATACATGCCACTGTGTGCATCCCCGGTGAACATCCTCTATCCATACATGCCACTGTGTGCATCCCCGGTGAACCCATATCAGCAGTCGTCCTATTTGGCTTACGCCATTCTAGCTCATCATGCGCGTATGAAGTCCCACATTCAAAAGACAAAATGCTAATGTTTAAATCCACTAATATGTGGTGTGGCAGACTGACTTGTGCGGACTGTTCTGGGAGGTTTCGCAACAATGAACAAGTTCTCATACAAGTTTTCATTGAAATATTACTTCTACTGATTTCAGTTTTTTAATTGATATACTTTTTGTGTACTGTAAGTTTGCTGCTGCATGCATCTCTTCATCTATTCTATTCAGTTGGTTTCGAATCTCAGTCTCTCTGTAGATTATCTCCCTCCAGAGCTCTTGATTGCTCACAATCTCCTTCAGCTCTTCCATGCCTATCCTGCCGTTATTCATCGCTGTATCGAGCCATTTTATTTTGGAACGACCCTTTCCTCTTCTTCCGCTGACCAAACCAAGCATGACGTCTTGTTTCAGTGATGTGCTTCTCATGATGTGACCAAATAGGAAAGTTTTGTTTGACTATTCCAGCTTCTAGGAATATTTCCAGTTTAATTTGGTCTAAAATATGTTTATTTGTTGATTGACAAAGAATGTGCAACAACCAACTGGTATATAAAACCCACGATCGACTGGACTGACAAGAAAAAAGGACAGCCTTCGCTCAGCAGTGGACAACCACAGGCTGAAAATGATAATGATAATTACAAAACAACTGGGACTGCAGCAGACTTTCAGGACTGTGGAACTATAAGCATCAAAACAAGTACTTTTACTTCAAATGTAAACGAAGCTTTGCACTAACGGAGGGATGAAGATTGAAGATTTCCGTTGAAATTAAGTTTTCAGATATGGATGATTTAGTGATTCAGGTTTATTTCCAGATTTTCAAAAGGTCTGAAAGAACGTACAACAGCAGTGAGTGAAAGGAAAGGTGGTTCCAATACCTGATTCCAAGCATCGGAAAATGAGACGATATAGTTCTCGCCATACTAAGCCTTCGGCACTAACGAGAGTAGGATGGCCATTTCTTTTTTCTCGGCCGCCTTTTCCTCAGCAACTACGCCCATCTAATCTATTACATTCTGGGTAGCCTAAGACGTGTGTCAAACCAGGCCTACAGGCTACAATCCCTACATGGTTGGAAAGAGCACCTTATCTCCTGCGCCATCTCACAGCAGTGAGTAAGTCGGTTTGATTGATGTAAATGACTTTTCTTTAAAAGGACCAAATGTTCAATGCAAGTTTGGAAACTTTCAACTACAACAAACCAGAAAACACATCAAAAATGTTCTTTATGTTTAAAGGAAAATGTCGACTTCTAGTTCTTTTTACTTTATTTTATTATTAAAAGAAGCACAGAAAGAAACGACTTTATCACTAATGAACGCGTAACTGCTGATGATGGCTAAAGTGGAAAGTATGGTGCACAGCACTGAGGACCTATCACAGCTATGACGGACGCCGCAAATACGAATGAGCATGGTCACGTGACTCACAAGGCAACCAATCAATTAAAGTCGACAAAACCAAACTTACTCGGTAGTCTTGGATGACGAAACTGATTGCACAGCAGAGAGAATGTTCTTCAAGTCGACGCTGCTTATCGTGTTCGCTTTCTCTAATACATTATCGTCCAACTGTTTCGTATCAGGTGGATCTGTTTCTACGTTCTCAGCATCTAACACAAAATATGACATTTGAAAAGGCTAATCCAGTCATCATGGCTACCACAGTTTACTTTACAACGGAGGGCATATCATACAGGCCCCACGTTGAACTATGAGAAGCTACTGGCTCAAACACAATTATGTAATTGGCGATTGCAGAAGCTGTAGGAAAGTGGAATTAAAACAAAACGCTGACGATGGATACAGAATCTGTGCACTGATTTAATACTAAATTGTTTGTACATCCTGCAGTTAAGTGATAGCCTACTCAATGCGTTCGCTAGGTGTAATACGGGATACAATACTCCGCAGGGCACGTCTTTCGTGTGCAGACAGTTAGGTGCCTAAATAAGTACGCGCACTACGCCGTCAGGCTATTTAGGTGCAGCGCACAATGGCGCCCGGTCATGATTGTAGGTGCTATTTCCTGTAAAATGTATATCATTAGATGCTTGATGGTAATACTGCAGACAGTGGCGTACGCAAGATTTTCTCATTGGGGGGCCAATCGAAATGCTTTTTGAATCAAAAGCAAAGTAAAATATGCCTATTTGCTATTTATATACTAGTCATTAGTCACTATTGTCATTTTTAAGTGTTTTATTATTTGCATTGTTTAATTGTGCATTTTCCGTATTTTATTAATTGCTTAAAGAAATCTTGATCCTTACACCTTGTGTATTCAGACAAAAGAGCTTGCTAAGTGGGTTCTTGGTTGTACTTGCATAATGCATAGTCGGCCACTGCACAGTGCACACTCATACTTTGTAACACAGCGAGGAGAACTGTCGCATAAGCATTTCTGATAAACGATTATGAGTGTAATTAGACACACCAAATAGCATCTAAATATCCTGACACCACAGTGAGCGCACGTATTTGGCAGGCACCTAACTACCTGCATCTAAAAGACGTAGACCCCGATACTCTACCCATGCAAAAGTGAAACACATAACAAAAGTTTCACAGCTTTACAATAACTATAGTATACAAGGTTTCATTAGTTGGTCGCACTCAACCAATTCACTTATGCAGGGTTCCCACACATTTTTTATAAACAAATTCCCTACTTTTTCAATACTAAATTCTAAAAATTCCCTACTTTTTCAATACTAAATTAAAAAAATTTCCAACCTGATTTTGATCTAAATTGCGCATTAACACTTAACAGTGCTTAATCAATGAAAATTTCTGTGCTGTATTATTTCCAAACACGATCATGCACAGGTTTAAAAATGTATATCCGGACTCTATTACATTCGAATCAGTATGAAAAATAATAATAATGTACAGTAGAAGATTCCTGTTTGAAGAAATTAACTCTTTTTTTTCAAAAGACCCGAACTGAAATCAGTTTGGATAAACTGTCACATTTATACTAAAATTGCAATTCAAAGCTTCATTCTATCGGACATGGCAACCTGCCATAAGCCAAACCAAAACAATTAAAAATCACACTACTGACAAAATGAAGTAAGTGAAAAGAACACTGAACACTATCTTTGTGATTCTGAACACTGAATCACAAAGACATTGTACAGTACAAAAGATTTATGAATGATATTGTCTTTGTTGTTGTGTCATAATAGTAGGTTTTAGTAATGAAAGGCCACCGTGATTGAGGACTGATGTATTGTGGTCTTGGTCGCAGACATTGCCGCATTAACGATGTCTCTTACCGCTATTATCACCTAGTCCTAGCCAACCTGACATCATTGTTTTATGCGGCCGCTAATCGACTTCAACGATCATGGAATGTTACGTAATAAGAACGGTTATATACGCAAAAATAAAAAATATCGATTGCTT
The DNA here is from genome assembly GCF_918807975.1 of Aplidium turbinatum. Lineage (NCBI taxonomy): Eukaryota > Metazoa > Chordata > Ascidiacea > Aplousobranchia > Polyclinidae > Aplidium > Aplidium turbinatum. Next base: position 2,640,472 of record NC_137486.1, read on the forward strand.
AAATGAGCTCTTTTGTTTCATGAACTTTGCGTACTGCTCAACAAGTGTATAAAGTTTAGAATTGACAAGAAAATCACGGCAAATAAACGTGTTTAAAACTTTTACTTCAGCCGACGCTGTTTCACACTCAGTAATCTAGGTCGGCAATAATTTTGCCGCAGAAAAAATGCGTTAATTTTGAAGGCTGCCGAGCTGGAAATAGCTTGTCCCATGTATAACTCGAACCTGGCTTTTTGAGGTGAAAACCACTTGCGAAAATCTCGAACTACACTCGAGTATATACGGTAACAAGTAACATTTTGAATGTAGGCTACAGAACAAACATCGCCTGAGGCTAAATTTTCATGTCAAGTTCAATATTTCTGCTTCTGGAGTGCCCCACAATTAAAGAAGTCACTCCATGGTTACGCTACGCCACTGTCTGTACAGTATAACTCCTGTTGCAAGTAGGCTAACCACAGTTCACCTAAACTGCTTAGTGCATGGAGAATGACAGGTATTTAAAGCGCAGATAAACAAGAAAAAAAAAACAGTTTCCGAACTTCATTGAAAAGCTGCAATGTGCCACAACGTTGTTCTTTGTACTACCGCTTTGAACTTGAAGAAGGATTACGAGTATGAACAAAAGAATAACTTTTAAACCTCATTTTGAATTGAAAAGACATGACGTATAGTAATGTCTTCCATCCTTAGTTATCATATATTTTTTCATTACGTAATGTCTTGTAGGAATAAATTGAAAATCAGTATGATCACTCAAAATGAAAGCAATGGGACTACGAATCCTCACTAAACCAATCAATCAATGGTCTTGTTGCACCTAAGATGACAACCTTATATTTTACTGATCTCTGAAGCTGATGTAAACCTAAGTCATGTCGACTTATGCTTAATATGCCCCCCTTATCGAAATTTGCTCTTTGTAATACCGCTTTGCAGGTGGATTACGACTATGAACAAAAGAATAAATTTTAAACTTCAATTTGTATTGAAAATACATGACATAATGTCTTCCAACCTTATCACACATTTTTTCATTACGTAAGGTCTTATAAGAATGAATTGAAAACGAGTCTATTCACTAAAAATGAGAGCAACGGGACCACGAATCCTCACTGAACCAATCAGTAAAAGGTCTTGTTGTGCCTACTGATCTCTGGAGCTTACATAAACCTGAAAAAATATGGACTTATTCTTGATATGAAATTCGGCTACATATTATATTACATATCGATTAATGGATATTTTGTTTCACTGAACTTCAAAGTCAAAATGTATTTGTTTACCACAACCAAACCACTTGTGATGATCGAATTTGTTAATTCCTTATTCGATAAAATGTTTAGATGATGTCACGTCATTACGCCGATTTGAGATACGGTATTTCATTCATGATGTCGTATGGATGAAAAACTTTTAAAAGTTTTATACTCTGCTGAGAGTAAAAAAGAAACACAAATGATAAATAATGGAGAAATTGAGTCTCCTTTACAACTTAAGAATTATCGAACAACGCAAAACTGCTGAAACAAAACGTTTTGGTTGAGTGAAAGAATCACTGCAAGCAACCAATGCCAAAATGCGCGCGCAAGAAGTCATGGGAGTGTGAGATATCAAAAATTTAACTGGTTGTTATTTTTCTACATCAATGTGACGTTAGTTACTACTTTAAAAAATCTATATTTTTGCTTCTGTAGAAAATCCGCAGCAAACGCCTTTTTTACATGTTTAGAATCGGCCAAATTTTTCCGAGACCGATACTCAAACAATGGCTGATATCACCGATACCGTTACATCGGATTTTTTATCTACAATTTAGTCATCAATGTTTTCCATACTTTTTCAATACCACGAGTGAGGTTTCACAAAATTCCCGACCTTTTCCCGGTCTGGAAAACGGGTTTTCAAATTCCCTACTTTTTCCCTACTTTCCCGACTGCGTGGGAACCCTGCTTATGTTGCTATGTCCACTCACCTTTCGAGGGAGCACTGGATCCGGTGATCGCTTTCAGCTGCTCCTGTAGTTTTTTGAAATTGTCACCTTGAAATAAAGGATTCTTCTCCACCAATTGTTGTGCTGTTTGCATGTCTACATCCTTTGGTACTGCACCATAGTCTCTGGTGTGGGGCGGCTGATGTACCCCTTCTCGATGGAAACTGTTCTCTGCTACTCGCTCTCTAGACCAATCTGATTGTTGATGATATCCTGGATCAAAACTTGATGGATGTCTTCCCACACCAGAAGGGAATCTTGGCTGCATGGCTTTATCTATGGGTTTGTACTGATCATACCTTTCATAGCGACTGTTTCTCGCTCGTGTGTCGTTGTCGTCGATGACAACACAATTGCCCCCAAAATCATTCATCTCCGTACCACGTGTATGCATTGTTCTTTCATTTCTATGCGGAAATTTGTCACTAGGTGCAGAAAACGATTTGTCAGTTTGACTTCGCTCCAGATATGTATCGATGGCTTCACCATCCACATAAACCTCAGAGTCTTCAGTTTGATCAGTTCCTTCTTCGATGCCTTGCTCATTGTAAATTTTTGGTCTGATCATGCTTTGTTGGTGTTGATGCGATTGCGATGATTGTGGACGAATTATTGGACCCCCATGAGAACGATAGTCCGTGTCCAAATTTTGGTCATCACCAGAATGCTCATACGAAGTTGGATTAGTTGGTCGAGGAAATCTATGTCGCTGCTGCTGCCGAGGAGTGACAGGAAAACGAGGTCTTTGCTGCCGAGGACCCGGGAATCGTTGATGTCGCATGAATCTCTGTTCCCCCAATCGTGGCCTTACCTGGCGCACCGGGGGACGCAAGGGAGGTCTGAAATTGTCCTTTCTCCCTTCAACATTGCTATTACCTTCAAACCTATCCCACTGCTGTTGGGAGTGGGTGGTGGGTGACTCAAACGGTTGCCGTGCTTGATATTCTGGTCGCCGTGTCGCCTGTGGTGCATCGCCTGATGCGAGAGTTTGTTGGCCAAGACCTGGTTTCTGCTGCTGCCAAGAGGTAGAGTATGGCGGCTGGTGGCCATCACCTTGCTGATGTTGCTTAAAATTTGAGGATAAATCCTTTTGGAAATTAATTTTACTTTCTTGGCTCGGAGCGGTAATGCTTTCACTTGGTCGATTGCCATATTGGCTCTGGGACGAGTTCACATTAATTGGATTAGAAATATTGTTGTTGAACTGTTGACTGAATGGCGGATTTTGCTGATTGTTGTATTGATTTTGCGATTGAAAGCTGGATTGATTGGGGGTTTCTTGGGGAGGCCACTTGTAAGGCTGAAACTCTTGCTGATACATCTGTTGTGGTGTGTCGGAAGGAGTGGCAAGAGATTGCTCTATCTTCTTTATGTTGGTGGTCAATCGCGTCATGTTCACCTCATTCTGCTTCTTCTGGCCCAACATCTGCTCCTGCCACGTCATCCACTACAAAAGCGATCAACTCGTCAGCAATCGGCAAGAACTTGTCAATACAATTAATTATATAGAATGTAAGCAAACAATTATTAATTTTCGGTAACATTACTTTTTGCAAATGTGCTATAAATGCTACCAATAGACTGAAGACAGTATAGTTTTCGAAACATATGCTGAATAATTGAATATGATAGTTAGTATGATAGTTGAATATGATATGATAGTTGAATAATAGTTCAGTATCTACATCTTGGGCTCTCTATTTTTTTATTAGATTAACCAAGCGTTCCGATTATTTTGCTCCTATGTTTCAATATATATTTGTTTTCTTAAATACGGTAATAATGTGTTGGCGAAATAAAAAAAATTGATTGTCTTGTACGGTTCTTGAAGTATTTTCGGTTGGACTCTTTTCCACTAGGTGGAGATTTGCGGTGCGAACTTTCATTTTTGTTGTTTTTAAAAGTTCTGTAACTGCAGTGCTTTATAGAAAAAGCTATCGAAGTGTTAATTCTGTATTTCCTACCAATCCCTTTCTACCATTGAGAACAAAATCAGTTACACCTGAAGTGAAAAAAAATGCATAAATTTCAATTAAGCGTATTCTGAAGTTTCAAAAAGAAAACGCTTATTTTATTCCTGGCAATAATTGTTTTGTGCGTACTTAAACTATAAAAGTAAAGCTCGGTTATATTTTACGGAGCATGTCTTTTAGGTGCAGACAGTTAGGTGCCAGCCAAATAGGCGCACACACTGTGGCGTCAGGATGTTTAGGTGCGGTGCACTGTGGCGCCCAGTCATTTTGGTGCTATTCCCAGTAAAGTTTATTTTATTTGGTGCTAGATGGTAACACAGCTGGAGATGGTGCTAAATTACTAAACAGACTTGCAATTTTAACATAGGCTACGTTGGCCTACCTAAATTCTTAATTTCTTATTATCTTGGACAGCTTCACTGCTGTTTATTTATTTGTCTCAATTGGCCAATTATAATTATCATTGATGAGTTTAGGGGTGGCTGCTTGACTTGAAGACCTTAAATGGTCACTTAGCAGCATTCCGCTGCTGTGATGCTATTATAATTTTCTTTCTTTTTAAATTTTGATCTTTTCAACAGTTTTACTGTACATTGTATTTTGATTGATCGTACATCTTTTTCGTAGCAGCCATTAACATCTAAACAACATACTGAAGACAGTGGCAAATTTTTCTCAAGGGGGGAATTCAAAATGCTTTTCGAATCAAAAACAAATTTTAAAAAACGCGCATTTGCTAACTATAACAATCAGCAAGTTATTTTGTATAATATTAGCGTACCATACCCTGCTGGCATTGACGATATTTTATTAGTTCACAACAGCTAGGTTACTTCTTTGGATAGATTCTGTATTTAAAACTAAGTGGGTTCTTAGCTGTATTTACACAGCCAGGTACTGGACGGTGCACACTCATAATCTCATATGTATCAAACTGAACTTCACTTTGTAACACAGCGAAGAGAACATAATCAAGATTTCTGATAAATGATTATGAGTGTAATTTGACACAACAAATAGCATCTAAATGACTGAGTGCCACAGTGCGCTGCGCCTAAATATCCTGATGCCACAGGGCGGGCACCTATTTGGCAGGCACCTAACTGTTTTCACATAACAGATGTGGACCTTATTTTTGCATCTAAAATTTAAAAAGTGAGATCACAGGTTAGATATAAAAATTTATCAGGTTCAACCTACTTTTTTCCATGAAAAGCTTTTTTTATATATTTTGAAAGAGGGTTTGAATTTTCGACCTGGAAATACTTCCTGTCAATCTACGACGTAGATTGACAGGAAGAGATTGACGATTGACGACGTAGATTCTACGTCGAGTTTTTGCAAAGATAAGTAAGTTTTCCTTAACTAGTTCATGAGTAAAGAAGTGGTTGGGTGGTAAAAGTCCACACAATGACTATATCTCAAGAACTGTACAGTACAAGATATATTTGATCTCAACATGTATTGTACATATCCTAAAATGAATAGAAAGGCCAGCAAACGGTCGGTAATATCTCACAAGGATTACAAGAACTTTAAGTAGCAAGTCAATCTAAACTCCCACAAGAACGTGAGGCAACCTACAAGGGAATATATCCACGTTATGCTCTGCAATTAGAAGAACCCAAGGAAGACGTTGAATAATGCAGTACATTAACACATACCTGCTTCTCATACTGTTGAAATTGCGTCTTATTTGGGTGATTTTGATGCTTGGCCTTCCATGCATCAAACTGGCTATGCCACTCAGTATATTGCTTCTCAAAAACCTACACACAGTTCACAATACAGTCATTAACGGGGTTAGGTACATTTTCTAGTCAAATATATCACAAGGTCGCTGTAAGAAACAAAAATGCTCATAAGACATTCCTTCAGACCACAGAGTTTAAAGAATCAAACAAAAAATGTTTACACAGGCAGAGTTTGAACTTGTGGCGCAAGGCGTGCTGGAGCAAAAGTTGAAGCTTGGACTGGAAGAAAATTTGTAACTTGAACGTGAATAGACACAACATGAGAAAGTTTGACCAAAGAAAAACACAAGTGTCTTTTAAGATCAAATTTTTCTTCTCCCCCTTTCTCTTGCATAATTTTTTTCCTTTTTATTCCAACTTCAGTATTCCTTTGAACTCACTTTTGCAACCATTATTTCATGTCGGTGCAGTGTGTCATGAACATCAACTAAGATAGTAAGATTTTGAAGTCTGCTTATGCAATTTTTGCAGAATGAAGATAGTTATCGGTCATATTCCATGCCTGGTGTAAAACCTTCAAAATTTAACATATTCCGTAGTACAGTAGCCTATTCCATTCACCACTTTTTTATCAGTGACCTTCAGTTGTAGCTTGCAGCAGGGAAGAGGAGCCCTATCATCTACATTCTACAACGATGGTCTCTTCGTTCAGCAAACACATGCTTTCTAATTTTTTTACAAAAAAGCATTTGCTAAATGCTAGCTTAATTTTAAATTAAATTGCTTCATAAACCCAGGCTACACTATGCTATCATAATATGCAGTAGTTTACTCTAATACTGTTTTCAAGCATGTCTTCTAAAATTTGTTTGAAGTAATTTGTAAATGTGAAGCAAGTGGCATAACAAGCCAATCTCACCGTCTCTTGCTTCTTGAGATTTTCCAATTCTGTCTGGTACCGTCGCAAAGCATCTTGAGGGTCCCCACCACTATTTTCACTCCACTGAAACAATGCGACAGTTCATAATGTTCAGTTATAACTTAGGTTTACAAGATTATATGATATACAACTTACAAAGTTGAGTATATGTTTGATTGCAACGGTATAATTTGGTGTCTAATATAAACTTAAGACTAACAAGATATTACATTTGTTTGCTTGTTTAATGTGACAAAACTTTCTATGCGTTTATATAGTTTTATATATTTTTTCTTTGCATCGTTCACTGCATTACAGAGCAACACATCCAATCCATGGCATGTGATGAAGTATGCAAGGAACTTGGTCTTGCAGCAGTTCATTGGATAAATGAGAGGTCGTAAAACCGATAAGAGATCAAGGCAGACACAAAAAAGTTTCTAAAGTCAAAAATTAAAACAGCACTTTCAAACATAGGAAAGCTATTTTGAAAAAGAGCATTCACCTCGGTGAGAAGGTTGTTGTCAGGAGGTTTTGGTGATTCTTTTGCTGTCGGTGCACTTGTCATCGGCTTTATCTCTTCTGATTTGTTGAACTCTTGGCTTGGGTTCGTGGCAGTGCTTGGGGGTTTGATATCTGTTACAAGCAGAACCAGGTGCAGAAACAAACAAGATAAAATTTGGTAATCAACACATCCAGGAGTTATCCGTAATTAATTTCAACAGCTTCCAAATAATTGATATAGTTTGCTATGTTCAATATGCGACATATGCTGTGACTAAAAATGAAGCTTTTTTTAATGTAGTAAGATAAAAAGGCTAGTTTATTTTTCTCACAGGCTCATTTGTTGGTATAAGTTTAACATCTTAACAGAGTAAATCATATTCTTACAGACACATTTAATAAAAAAAAAACATTAAGACGTAGAATGGTTAAAAATTTAAAATTTGGTGACAAGCAATCAAAACAGATGTATGATATACAATATCTAGAACTTCTTAAGGTTGCTGGTTCTGATAAAGTAACGCTCAACTCATGACAATTAAGCGCTGTTCACACTGTTGTGCCATGTCTCGTGATGTTCTTTGAAACGTTTTCGCTCCAATGGTTTTCAGTACTGCTGTTCACACTGCGCGGCTTGTGACGTGGTCGCTTGAGACGTTCTTTGTACCGTTGAGCGAAAATTGCAACGGAGTGATTTCAGCTCAAGTCACAAGCGAGAAGGCAAGATTTGTAAACAGAGGTTGAAAGGCAAGCAGGACCTTCGTGGGTGCTGTGACATCACAAAAACTGCTTTAAATGAAAATTACTTCCATGAAAGGTTTTGACTTGAGATAAGAGGCAAAATATGTCATTTTATTTAACCTTGAGAAAAATGTGAACACTGTAATATAAACGACGACCTTTTAGAGTACATGTTAATTTAAACAGAAAATGATTGGTAGTGTCTGTTAAGCCAGGACCTTTGAAATTATTTAACCTTCCTTGGAAGTCCAGTGCTTCTCTAGTGTCTGCCCTCCAAGTAGCCTATACAAGCTGCATGACGAGGCTTAGAACAGCAGAGTGGAGAGATGAAATAGGCCTAGGCTTTTACTAATACAGAATCAAGTTAAGTGTAGGGTGACTAACATTTTATGTACATTTACATCGTAGAAGAAAAGCTGCTTTGAAATTTTAAATTCATCAGCAAGGCTTCTACATGTAGGCTAATCATTTAAAATGATATACCGGCACTCCTAAGTTTTGTGACTGGTTATGAATATGAATATAACTGAATATGTTAGCTGCCGAAGTCCATTACTGAAGTTTTGTGTTGAGATATTATTATTAGCCCATGATATACTACAAGAAGAAAAAAAAAGTCAAGCGTGATGGTTTCCACTAGCAGTAGCAACACCCGCTTGTCGGGACCTGGAGCCTTGTCTGGCACATACAATGTAAACCTACTTTCACAATGCTCAAAGCTCTGCTCAATACAAGGCACAGCACAAGCTTGTCAGTGTGAACAAGGCTTTAGCATCCCAAGCAATGTCACAAATGGGAGGGGGAAGGTGGCTACGCAAGTTCAGTAAACATAAATATTTTGAACTTCAAAAAAGAATGTTCTTGACTATTAGATCATTATTCAACACTAACCAATACACCATGGGGAAGGTTGAACTGCTGATGCACGATCTGAATTGCAGCAATTAAATCAATACTTTTTTACAAGTGGTGTACATTGCACTAACCAATGTTTTGCTTATGCTTCAGCTGCATCTTGTGTTGCCAGCATTCAATCTGTTGGCTTGTGCTCATAGCAAGAAACCAGTCGGCCTGGATCAGCCGACTTAGTTCCTCCCTGCTTGGTCCCTGTAGGCTTTCCAACTCTGCACGCCACCACTAAATGTAAAAAATCCAATCAATAATGAATAATGATATTTGCAATGTTATTTCATAAGAACAGTCAACTTAGAATCTTAGATTAATTCTACAAATGTTGCTAAACCTGCTCAGCTGAATCTGGTGGGGGAGGTATGGAAGCATTTTTTACTTCATCACTTGGGGGAGGGGGTGGTACATTTTGTGGCGGTGGTCCTGCAGGAGTAGGGGGTAATGATTGTTTTGGTGGCAAGGCTGGTTGCTGTGGCATCATGGAATTCATCTGTAATAAGTGTCACGATGTCAAACGATTGCAACAGTAATAGAACAAATTCAAACACTAAACTACAGTTTAGGTTGCAAATTTTAATGATGCATTCATTAAAAGCTTTTCAATTCAAAATTTTATATTTTGCTGTTAAACAGGTATACTGTTGTGTTTAGCCTCTTAATAACACCAGTCGTACTGACTGAAGAAATATCAAAAGCTGGTTATTATTCTCTGCACTTTGTGGTACCATACCCTGTAATCACCAGAAGAATGGAAGATTTTTTATAACTAATTGCAAGTGTTAAACAAAAAACAGTCATCATAAGTGGGTTCTCGCTATAGAAAACATAAACCCATGCTCTAAAAGTTACTGGTCTAGTTAGGAACACTTTTATAGGTATAAACCAATTTATGGGCTACTGTAAATATACAAGTTTTGTTTGCAGATTTACTAAATAAATGCCAAGTTTTATTTACTGTCAAGTTGTAACTACTGTACTGGACGGTAGGCGTACATTTTTTAGAGTGCCATAAGAGTCTATCGTAAGTCCATTCTAGCGAGAGTGGAATACAGAGACGGATCATTTTACTGATTTACCTTGCAAAACGGACAACTGGAGTCACTGCAAAATTTAATTGGTGTGGCCCCTGACAAGGGTAACAGGGACCACACCAGACTAAAACTGGATAACTTAAGAACAACCTACCCCCAAAGTGGGGAATACTTTCTCAATAAGGAGTACACAAACACACTTCTAAATCTTCTATGTCATGTGAGCCTTTGTGGCCGAGGGTCAATCTTTTTACCAACCCAAATTCACAAAGTTTCGGATCACACTGGAAAGCTAATAGAGAGCAGCCAGTCTTTGATTTTATTATCCAAGACATGCAGACCTTCCACTCCATTGGGTGGCTTAACGATGATACAAACGTTTGATTAATTGATTATGTGGTCTGCGATCTGTTCAGCACTACATTCACAAGAGGCAATCCGCTGTTGGTGCATTGTAAACTGTAAAGCTCGAAGCCTGTATGAAGACAGCTGAGGTACAGTACACTCATGCCTGTCTCTGTAGTGTCGACGTCAGGAGTGAACGAATGGCATCTCGTGGTACTTGACTTCCATTTATCATCCGACCAGTTAACAGCTGACTGGTGACGGCATATATAAAAGTAATTTTCTAGCATTATTTTAATGCAAGTTTGCGTACCTTATCACACATAAAATTTTGATAAATTAATTATTGTGTACAGTGTACACAAACAAGATGTATAATTCTTCTGACCCGTTACAGAAAAAGTAATTTTTTTAGTTGTTCCAAATTAGGTCAAATAAATACTACTGGCAACAAACATCACATTCCACTTGTCATAACCAACTTAATGATAAATTAACTAGACCTGGTAAAAAAGCTGCTTAAAACTGGAGATTTTGTTTCACACAACTGACAAACTCACCCGATGTTGGTTGAATGAATTTACAGCTGGCTGCTGAAACATTGGCTGCTGCATGAACTGCTGCTGGTATGCAATCTGTGCAGGAGGAACCTGGTATGAAGGATTCATACCAAAGCCCCCCATCATAGGGTTAGGTCCCCGTCCTGCCATTGGATTCATTTGGTTTGCTTGGGGATTCCCCCCACCCTGATTCCATGGCATCATAATTTAAAAAAAAATATTTTAGTGTTACACTGTAACACACTAAATACATATGGTGTTATGCTCCTGATAAAAATAAGATGTAAATAGTTTTCATATAATCAGTTCCGTGGTGTTTTAGTTTGTATCAAATCCATAGTTTTTTCTTGAAAATAGTTAGTTCTTTACTGAGCTGATGTCGCTCAGACAACACATCGAATTGCAAAGATGCTGGATAAAATTATTAGAAAATCACTGTAATGAAATTGCGCTCTTCTGATTCGCGTGTGTAACGTCATTATTATTTTGTTTCGTACGCAGGCATTCTTTCTTTATTGGTACACGCGGTGTTTTGTGTTTTCAACTCGTTGCAGTCTTGAGTTTGTTAGCTGGTGTTAGGTTCCTATGTTTACAGAGTGATGATGTTCTTTTCTGTTTACGTATGCATTTATGTTCTGTATTTAGATATCATACTTTTAAGTTAATTAAATTGTTCTGTTACAATAACCAGACATTTCACTTACTGAAGTTTTAATTAACTTAAAAGTATGGTATCTAAAGACAGAACATAAATGCATACGTAAACAGAAAAGAACATCATTACTCTGTAAACATAGGAACCTAACACCAGCTAACCCTGGGCCTGGGACTTTGAACGTAGCACCAGATGCTATTTCAAGAGCATATTGTGCCAGCACAGCAGACACTACACTGTACGAAATTCACGACAAATTATGTCACCCAGGGGTGACAAGAATGTTTCATTTTATTCGTATGAAAAATTTACCGTATTCAGTTGAAGACGTTCGACTGCTAATTGTGAAGTATGCTGTGAAGTAAAGCCACGATTTTATAAGCCACCGAATGCTACTTTAATCAAATCTACCCAACCGTTTGAGAGCCTGAACATAGATTTTAAAGGCCCGACACCATCAGTTTCTAAAAATCGTTATTTTCTTACTATCGTGGATGAGTATTCTCGCTTTCCGTTTGTATTTCCTTGTGCTGATACCAGTGGCGATACTGTGATTTCCTGTTTGCATAATTTGTTTTCAGTATACGGTACGCCTAGCATTATCCATTCTGATAACGCCAAAGCATTTAAATTTTCTAAGAGGTTAAAAGAGTACTTGAGAAATTTGTCTGTTGCGACTAGTTTCACTTCTGTATATAACCCCCAAGGGAATGCTCAATGTGAACGTAACAATGGTATTGTGTGGACTGCCATAAAACTGTGTTTAAGATCGAAAAATTTACGTACTGCCCACTGGGAAGCTGTGTTACCCAAGGCTTTGCATTTGATCTGATCATTGCTTAATACTGCCACAAACGAAACCCCTCACGATCGCTTGGTTAAGTTTTCACGACAATGATCGTTTGGCACTTCTGTCCCGACTTGGCTCGAAGATGGCCCTGAGTATGTTAGAGGCATGTGAGAAACAGTAAATATGAACCTCTTGTTGACAGTGCCGAGATTCTTGAAAGTAATCCTAATTATGCCCGTGTATGTTTCGAAAATGGTAATAAAGCCACTGTATCTGCGAGAGATCTTGCCCCCACACCACAGGACATTCGTCTTCACCTCCGTCACAAGAGGGCGTGCTTGAACCTGATAGCATGGGAGTTAGCCCAGCAGATAATAGGCCTACCGACTTACTGCTCGCCGAAGTTGACGACTCGCCCGAAAAGGTTGTGAAAGCACAAACTGAAGTGGGTTGGCGATCATTAAGAGAACGTAAACCTCCTGATAGGCTATCTTACTAAATGTGTTCTCTTTAAGCTACCGTGTTATTATATTTGCTATGTATTCGCTATTAATATCCTCACTATTTTGGTGGAGGAGATTGTAATGAAATTGCGCTCTTCTGATTCGCGTGTGTGACGTCAATATTATTTTGTTTTGGACGCAGGCATTCTTTCTTTATTGGTACACGCGGTGTTTTGTGTTTTCAACTCGTTGCAGTCTTGAGTTTGTTAGCTGGTATTAGGTTCTTATGTTTACAGAGTAATGATGTTCTTTTCTGTTTACGTATGCATTTATGTTCTGTATTTAGATATCATACTTTTGAGTTAATTAAAACTTCAGTAAGTGAAATGTCTGGTTATTGTAACAAAACAATCACACTTGTTTTATAATGTCTTTCACTCTTCATTTTGCTCCAAACAAGCCCGGCCTTCACTTAGAAACAAAAAGATCAATTACAGCAGTTGTCTGTAGCTAAGGATTAGCATGTTCAAATAGTTGGTTCTTCTTCTTCGTCGTATGAGCTGTTCTTCCGGACTATATGTTTGGGCATGATGTCATCAGCCACTCGACAGTCTCGTCATCCAGGGCCTTCAGTCCAAGCGTTCCATGTGGTGGTTGATGGATTGGGCAGTCATGGACGACATGGTCTACAGTCTGGTCTGTGGCGCCACACTCGCATCCCGGTGAGGGAGCCAGGCCCCATCTGCACATGTCTAAACGAAAGCGACCGACGACGGTTCGTAGGCGGTTAAGCCGGACCCACGCAAGTCTTGCGAGGGACATTCCCAGAGGGTGGGGATCGACGTCGGGTAGGAAATCATGGAGTCGGGAGGTGTTGTTTTGCCACTCCATGTTCCATGTGTAGTTCGTCCAGTGTGCCGCACTTATTCAACATCTTCAACGTTGTTCAGAAGCTGTCGTGCGGCAGGCACAAATGGGCGTCTTGATTTCAGTCGCTGCTGTCCTCCAGGTAGGCGCTGGAGTGTACTGTGGAGGAGGTGGTCGGGGTCCAGTGCGCGACGAGCAAGGGAAATCATGGCTCCTTTATGGCGAAGCTCAGCAGGTTGGATGCCTGTAAGGATGGGAAATCAGTCCGTTGGAGTGGGACGCAGGCATCCAGTCACAGTGCGTAGTGCGTCATTGATGGCGGTGTCAATGTGGCGGGTGTGAGAGCTGCGGCACCACACTGGTGCGCAGTACTCAGCGGTAGAATGGACGAGGGCCAAGGTAGCTGTGCGAAGGGTTTTCGCATCAGCTCCCCAGCCGGAACCCGCCAGCAGCCTCAAAAGTGCAACGCGCGCAAATAGTTTTTTGCGCAGTGACTCCAGGTGTCGTCGGTACGTGAGTGACCTGTCCAGGGTTACGCCGAGGTAGGTGGGTTCGGCGCAGTAGGGGAGGTGTTCGTCATTGGTGGTGATGCTGATCTCACGTTTTGCTACCTTGTTGTTTAGATGGAAGGCCGCCGACACTGTCTTTGCCTTGCTGAGCTGTAGCTTCCATTTCTGGAGATATGTTGATATAGTTGACATGTCCTGGCTTAGGTTCCTCTCCATTGACTGCCAATCTCCGGCTGGATTCAGGAGAGCCAGATCGTCTGCGTAAGCATACTTCCTGGAGATGGTGTCAGGCAGGTCATAGATGTAAGTGTTAAAGAGGAGGGGAGCCAGGACAGAGCCCAGTGGGACGCCATTCCTGAGTCGACGTAGTCTACTTATAAATAGTTGGTGATTCCAATCAACTCTAAAACAAGGCTCTAGGAGCCAGATCGTCTAGTGCAGTGGTCTCCAACCTGTGGGTCGCGACCCCAGGTGGGGTCGCCTTAACTTTTCCTGGGGTCGCCACAACTCATCATATTCAATTTCTTACCGTTTCAATTCATTACCGAAAAAAAGACCGATACTTTTTTGTTCTAGTTTGCAACGTTTGCCTGTGTGTTGGAATACAGCTTGCTACCTCGTGTCACAAATAAATCATTGCGGTGCAATAATCAAAAACGGAATCGTTGCGACAAGTAGAACAGAGCAAAAGCATTCGTGATGCTAGTTTAGACTAACTTTTTATTATTCAAGATGACTCCAGAACGAGCAAATAGTTATTTGTGCACGTGTAGTGTGCAGACATTTCATCGGCTGTTTACGGTTTACTTTGCAGTTAGTAATGATAGTTTGTAGCTAGTAAGTATAGCTAAATATTATACAAAAATGGCAGAAAAAAATACCAGAAAAAGATCATATGACAACGCTTTTTTAAAACTTGATTTCATTGAATTTAATGGCAAACCAAAGTGTGTAGGCTAATCTGTTATAAAGTTTAGCGGGTTTAACATAATGTATTAAACACAAAACAAATTATATAACATAATAGCTCAAACGTTTTCGACACGTACGTGTGTCCCCATCAGGGATTCAATCTCCAATATACGTAAATGAAAAGTTGGAAGATAAATTTGACTATGCACTACAACTGTAACGTAACGACACTCTGGACTGAAAAGCACTTTTCAGTCCAAAGTGTTGTTACATTTACAAACAGTGCAAAGTCAAATTTATCTTACATTTTTTGGAACAACAAAATGGGGTCGCATGTAAATGTTGAAAATCATTTTCATTTAAGTTGGGGTCGCTTCTTAAAAAGGTTGGAGACCACTGGTCTAGTGCGTTTAAGTTTCAGCACGATTATCACAATCTATTTAACATTTTGCATGTCGATGATGTTGCCAGCAGAGGTGGGCATCAGCTACTTTAAAAGTAGCACATTACCCGCTACTGCTACTTGGGTTAAAGTAGCGCATGCTACTTTTATCTTCACTTGACCTGACATAGTCACTTTGTGATGATAAAATGATCTAGAAAGCAAACGATATCATTCGTTCACACTGCCATTGTAACATCGTTATAGAAAACATGTTCTAGATGAAGTTTATTGTTACATCTTTCAAAAACAAAAGCATTTCAAAATACGAGTCACTGAGTCCTGCCTACTTTGGCTTCAGCATAGGTTTTCCAACAGAGAAAAATCTCTCTACCGCAACACTACAAAGAACTGGGGTGTTTCATTTGGGTCTGCTACTATTCGGTGAGTCCAATTCGGTGAGTTCCTAACCTCTAACCCTAACTCCTAACCTCTAACCCTAAAACGGCAATGATAATTAGGCCACAGTACCCGATAATTAAAAAAAAAAATTGAAAAAATCCCCCGTTAAGGGATCGGACTCACCGAATCGGACTCACCGAAACAGGCCATTTCGGTTTCATTTAATTGTCACAATCAATATGCGTAGCTCGAGCGGCAGGCTGCATTCATGTTCTTGAAGAAGAATTGTTTTATAATGTAATTCTGTTGTGGTGTTTCGACGATTATTATACTGACTGATAGTAACTTTTAGTTGTAAAGCAATCTTTTATTGTGAAATCTGTCTATAGACAATTTTGTATCTGTGTGATTCTGAAAACTTCTTTGACTTGTTGACCAGAAGAATGAATTATTTTGATGTAATATTACCTAGTCTCTGGAAGCTGGTCCAAGCCAATCTATTAAAAATAGCTGCGTGATTTGATTACAATGTTTATTAGAGATGTGTATTATGGGGATTAGAAGTGATTATAAAAAGTATATTGAAGACAAGTACAATGAAGAGTTCTAGCCAATACTGAAAAGACTGTAAAAGTGGAAGTTATTGCCAATTGTAATGTAGATGTTGCAAGTAGTAGTGCATATTTATTTTGATATCGATTGCAAAATTTAATTTCTTTATGTGGTATATAAACCATTCGTACAGAAACGCCAAAGTCGCTGATCGGAAATGCCGTTGCCGGAGTTGCCAAAACAGTTGACCCTACTAGGAATCTCGAAATAATAGTTGATAAACCAAATTTTGGGTTAGGGCTATTTTGATAAATCAAACCGCGCTTTTGGGTTATCGAATTAAGATTGTAGCGCCTCCATTACAAATGATCACGAGCTGCCACACTGGAATGATCTATGCACTTCCAACATTTATGCTAAATATCTCAAATTTGGTCATCATTGGGTGTAACCAGACAAAAAACTCGCTTTCCACTAGGGTTACCAAAAAAAAAACTAAATTTTAATTTTTAAACTTTTTCTTGTTTAGACCTCTGCATTGTGGTCCAAAATGACACCTTGCCAAGTTTTGTTGAGATTGGTCCACATTTGACGCCCTAGCAGTGGGCCGGTACGGTACCGCTCAACGGGTCAAAATCGGCAAAATCGGGTCTAACCCCGACTAGGTTTATTAACGAGCAAAGTCGCACCATTATGCTTGCAACTTGTAGCCAGGGTTCATATGCCCTATAGAAATGTATTCATGTAATAAAGCGTTGTCTCACACTTACTCGCAAGAATTGCCCTACCTGCCAAGCTGATACAATCTGCAGGCTTTACTAGGAATAGCACCTAAATGGAAGGGCGCCACAGTGCTCAGCACCTAAATATCCTGACACCACAGTGCTCATCACCTAAATATCCTGACACCACAGTGTGCGCGCCTATTTGACCGGCGCCTAACTGTCTGCGCCTAAAACACTTGCTCCCCAAATGTGGCCCCTATAAACGTGTAATATACAACACTAATAACACAAAATTTAAAATACAAGCAACTTTTGTTTAATCACAGACAAGCAGGGCTGCGATTTTTGTCTTTTTTGGTGACGAGGTCACTTGACAAGTGCCATCACTATTCGACAAACGCCGTGCCTTACGGAAAAAAAAACAAAAAAAAAAGGACAATAAAAGGGAAAAAAAACTGAGAGAGGACTAAACATCGTCAGGTCGAGGAACAATCGGGGGGGGGGCATCACGTGATGCAATCATAAAAGTGCTGACTTACGGAAACTTTCTTGCGCCAGGTACTTCAAAGCAAGGCCTAAAAGCGACGCTTCGCACGAGAAACTCCCAAGGCGTCAGCGCCACCATTTTGAACACTGCGTGAGAATGCTTTGATCAAAGTTCCAATGCCTGGCATCAAACATTTTGCAACACATGTTTCGTGCTATTCGACACAACGGGTTTCTTTCATAGATAAAATAACCTAGGCTACTTTGAGTTGTCAACGTCTATGCCAGTTTGTATATCGCCGTTTGAGCCAATTAACAATATTGCTCTGGTAAAATGACTGTCTTGCTTGCTATGAAAGTTTTTCACATGAAGAAAACAGCCTAGTTTCCGACCAGATGTTCAGAAATACCGATGAAAAAAGCCGCTATTTTTATGGAAAGGAGTTCTCTTCCAGAACATTTTGAACACTGTGGGAAAATGCTTTAATCGAAGTTCTAACGCCTGCCATCAAACATTTCGCCACACACGTTTCGTGCTATTCGACACAACAGGTTACTTTTATAGATAAAATAACCGAAGTAAGCTACTTTTAGTTGTCAACATGTTTGTATTTATGTCTGACTTATGCACTTGTTGTTCCAAGATTGCAGAAATGTTTTGCAATGTGAATAAAGAATAGTAGACAGATAAACATGGTTGCAACTCGACTTCCTTCCATTAAAAGAGTTTCTGTGATTACGTAATGGGCGATTTTGCACATTCACAAAAGCACACAACCCAGCCAGCAAAACCCGTCGTTTTTACATTGATTCAACGTCTGCAGACGTTAAATCACAATCCATGACATGTATAAACAAGTTTGCTGGCTGGGAAGTCTGGACAGTGGACATCTGCAGGAAATTTGTCTCGCACCAGGCGAGATGCCATCCTTTGAAAGATTTAACAATGATGGATTTATGTTGCATGATGACGAAAACAAATTTAAGATTTCCTTTCCGTTAATAACTTAAAGCAGGTGATTGATACAGGAGAAAATAATCGCAGAAGCACACAATAAAAGAACACAATAATGCCTACTTATTACGCAAGTTTTTTACATTAAGAAAATAGCCTAGTTTCCAACCAGATGTACAGAATCAGAAACACAGATAAGAAAGGTCGCTATATATAAGAGTTCACTTCTAGAAGAATAGTAGGTAGTCACTGGGAGTGGACAACTTGACAAGGCAAGGTAATAGGCAAGTTGTAAGAACAGCATAGCTTTGCCCAACTACAGATAGGATAGTCTTCAGTTAGTCAGTATCCTATAATGACTAAAAAACAAAAGAATCCTCCGACAACAGGGATAGTAAAAGTTTCGGTCGGTCTTACGGAGAAGCGGTTAAGGTTCAGCAAACAGCGAGTGAAGTGCGGGATCTGTTTGAAGGAGCTATCGAGAGAAGCATTGTCACCACACTTTGGAACTTATCCTTCAGGTAAACTTCCGGCTAATAGCGATAAGTAGCCTAACGTCGCAAAGCATTCTCAATTTTGAACATGTTTAATTTCGGAATGGCCCGTTTCGGTGAGTTCGATCCCTATTCGGTAATTTTTTCCATTTTTTTTTTTAATTATCCGGTAGCCTAATTATCATTGCCGTTTTAGGGTTAGGGGTTAGAGGTTAAGAACTCACGGAATCGTAGCAGACCCGTAGCAGAGCCTACATTTTTTTCTCGACGAGACAGTGATGATGTTTCTGAGTTCGCACAAGCAGTTCGGTCGGTGAGCTGCCATCTGCAAATACAAGGTCAGGCCCTGGCGATAGCACGGCTTCACTAGATGTTCAAGCTCATTAGGAAGTTGAAACAACCTCTCATGTTGAAGTACCACTAACAATCGAAAGATCTGGGTTTCGGTCTGAAGTTGCAATGTTGTACGAAGGGGCTTGTTTCCCACGGAATGGCCCGTTTCGGCGAGTCCAATTCGGCGAGTCCGATTCGACTAGTCCGATTCGGCGAGAGCCTTTTTCGGCGAGTGCCCTATTCGGCGAGTTTTTGAAATTTTTAAAAGGAAATTATCGGGTACCGTAGCCTAATTACAATTGCCGTTTTTACATCGTTTTAACGTCGCTAAACGTTGAAATCGTGCAGAAAGGAATAAAAAAAAAATGTTTGAACTATTAAATTAAAATTTGTCATGTCAGTTCAGTTATTTTTATTTTTGACCATCATATCAAAAACAATACACGTCAACATAGCAAAGGTAGAAGCGACAAAACGCGAACGTTAAAACGTGCTTGAATTCGTCATGTCAGTTCAGTTGTTTTTATTTCTGATCATGATATCAAAAACAATTCACGTCAACATAGCAAAGGTGTAGAAAAAGGTAGAAGCAACAAAACGCAAACGTTAAAACGTGCTTGTGACCGAAGTAAGTTATTGAGTTGAAAGAAATTTGGCAAGGTTGCATCACCTTCAGAAAAATTTAAGATATGAAGGAAAAATAAAACAAAGAAAATGTTACAAAAAAAATAATGTTTATGTCTATAAGTAAGTACTTTTGAATAGTTAAAATCATAGGCGCCTAACTATTTTTTTGGCCGTGGGGGCGAAAGCGTGTTTCATCAGCAGCAACGTAAATTCAGCGAAATGTCACGCAGATGGATGACGTAATTATGTCATCACACTAGGATTGCTTTTATTGCCACACTCGGAGTTATCGCTACGTTCGACCTGCCGTTAATTATTATAAACAAAGCTCGACCAAAACACATGCTATGCAAGAGACGAAAAGGTTTACTAAAAGGTATACTGTAAATGGAATGAAAATACTAACTTGATCATATGCTTGAAAATATACCTGATGAAAGCAAAATCATTCATGTTTACATCAATTCAACAGCACGTCACCTTTAATAAATTTAAAAGTTGCTGACATCCGTAAACAGTCCTTGAAAAATAGTTACAGAGAGACGTTTGATTAAGTTTTCGACTTGACATTGCTCCCTTTTCACTACAATATCGCAACTTATGGCTGACCAGCTTTCAAGTTCCAATTCGCTGTAATACGCCCGTTTTCGTGTTGCAGATGAAACAAAAGATGCGCAT
Organism: Aplidium turbinatum; assembly: GCF_918807975.1. NCBI lineage: Eukaryota > Metazoa > Chordata > Ascidiacea > Aplousobranchia > Polyclinidae > Aplidium > Aplidium turbinatum. The sequence goes on from NC_137486.1 coordinate 2,660,951, forward strand.
ATTCTCCGCCTTTGATCGGGTTTCCATGGCAACGGACGTGTGTGCGCCATGCAGTTTGCGCGAGTCCGTTGTTGTGTTGATTATGCCGCTTGTGCGACTGTGGGCAGTGTGGTTTGTACCAGCCCTTGTTACGTTGGTTAGCGGTAACCTCGGGCCGAGACTTCAAGTTCATTTTCACAGCAAGCGATTCACTGCCGCGACAATTCTCTGCAGAGGTTTCGACTTTCGAAAGCGACAGCGAGGCTGTTTGCAAGCGCATTAAGTTAAACGCACGCTGCGTCAACGTAGCAAATTATGTTGTTTTTGGGTGCATTCAACATCTGATGACATTGAATCGACGCAAAATGGTAGATTTTTGCTATGTCACAGGCAGCAAAATCAGTCATTTTTACATTGATTCAACGTCTGCAGACGTTAAATCAACGTAAAAATGACAGATTTTTTTGTCTGGGGTGGGATTGTAGCATCGCTACTCGTTCTAGTGATTATTTACTGCGAAGCTGTTGCGGTTTGCATTTAAAAATGTTTTCCTGCTGCCGATCGCTAGTTCATCTATTGTTTTATGTATCAATGCCGCATAAAAAGTTGCTCCCACGCGGAAATATGCGTGGGGGCCTCGTCCCCATGGCTTAGGCGCCTATGGTTAAAATGATTAGTTTGGATCAACAAATGTGTGACCTACACTCCTACAGCTTAGATTGAAAGAAAATTATCGGTTAGGCTACCGTAGCCTAGTTATCCCGACCAGCAAAAATTTGTTCCAAGAACCCAGTTAGCCTAACAGTTCATTTTTACATTGTAGTAACAGAATGAAAAGACTAACCAAGTGTGTGGCCTATCGTTTTAACGTCGCTAAACGTTGAAATCGTGTAGAAAAGGGTGCTTAGGATACGTTGAAACTGAGAAACATTCACAGAAGCCCTACGATACGTTGCATTTTTAAGATAATGTATTCAGACGTTGAATCAATGTACAAATGAAATGTTATGCTAAATGGGTTCTTGGAACAAATCGTAGGGCTTCTGTGAATGTTTCTCAGTTTCAAAGTATCCTAGTCAGCAAAAGCTCCCTTTTCTACACGATTTCAACGTTTAGCCACGTTAACACGATAGGCCACACATTTGGTTAGCCTTTTCATTCTGTTACTACAATGTAAAAATGAACTGTGTTCTTGGAACAAATTTTTGCTGGTCGGGATAACTAGGCTACGGTACCCGATAACTTCCTTTCAATCCAAGCTGTAGGCCACACATTTGTTGGTCCAAACTAATCATTTTAACTATTCAAAGTACTAACTTATAGACATAAACATGATTAGAGATGTACCGATATATCGGTATCGGCATCGGTATCAGTGATATCGGCCATTTTTTGAGTATCGGTATCGGCAAAATTTGGCCGATACTGTGGCCGATACTAAACATGTAAAAAAAGGCGTTTGCTGCGAATTTTCTACAGAAGCAACGATATAGATTTTTTAAAGTAGTAACTAACGTCACATTGCTGTAGAAAAATAAAAACCCAGGCCTCGAAATATCCGGCGGTCATGGCGGACATGACCTCCGGAATGACCTCGAATGTCTGCCGAAGCCGACTCATTGGTCGGTCATAAATGACCGCCGCAAAATTCTTGACAAAAATAGAGCTAATGCAGCAAAATATATTTTAAATTTGAATTGTTACAATTGTTTGTTTAACGCGAACAAATACGGAGCTGAAACAATAATAGTATAGGCAATTGCTTTAAACATCACATTAGAGTGGCGTGGTTAACGAGCTGATGGCAAAAGTAGCCATTTTTACATCATTTCAACGCCTTGCAATGTTACCTTGAAATAAAGTTGTCTGAACTTTTCGGCAGAATATGTATTCTAATTTTAACAATGAGGATTATTGCGTTACATTGATCGTTTGTTAAAAAGAAACGTCACAGAGAAGCAAGTCTCAGCTGGGTTCCGCACGTGCTTAGGCGAATGTGGCGACCTTATTCACGCTGATACTGATAGAAATAGAATTTCTGCACTGCGCCAGCAGTGATCGCTTGGCACAACGATTCTATAACGCGAAAACCACGGAATAAGTGATCGTAGTTGCTTTTATAATAAGGAAATTTGGATTGTTGTTTTCAATTGTGTTTATGGCGTCATTACACGACTGTCATTAACGCACTGATTTATTTGCCAGCAATTTGCTCCAGTATACTTCAGGGTCGGTTAATTAAGCCATCAACCATTACAGAGTTATTCTGTTGCAGAAAATCTTCTTCTACAAACACGACTACACAATACTGATAGTGTGATTTTGTGCAAAACCTACATGCAAAAAATATGTCCGGTTGAGATATTAAATGTCCGCTGAAAGGGCCAGTCCGGTAGGACATGCTTGACCGCCGTAAAAAAGTACAAATTTCGAGGCCTGTTCAAATTTTTGATACCTCGCACTCCCATGATTTCATGCGCGCACCTTTTGGCATTGTTTGCTTACAGTGATTCTTTCACTCAAACAAAACGTTTTGTTTCAGCAGTTTTGCGTTGTTCGATTCTTAAGTTGTGAAGGAGACTCAATTTCTCCAATATTTATCATTTGTGTTTCTTTTTTACTCTCAACAGAGGATAAAACCAGGCCAGGACTGCCCAGGTGGCGGAAATGTGTAATTTTGCATCGTTTTTGCGTTGCTGAACGTTTGGGGGACCCGTGTAACCTGGTTGTTTTTGGTGAGCTGGTTCTGTCGGTTTGTGATTTGGTTTCCGCCTTTCGCCAAGCTTGGGCAATGTCGTGGCGGAGTGGGTGGGCTCAGGATGGGAGCGGTGGGACTGCGGGTGCTCGCTGGGCTGGTCAATAAGTGGTCTTGTTGCGTCTGGGATGGCGGCCTCGTTGTGGGGGGAGCGTTCTTCCCTGCTGTCGGCGCGGGGCTGGGCGCTCACTGGTGCGGTGGGTTGTTGCAGATCGCTGGCCATAGCGGTGTGGCTTCCACGCTAGCCATTTAGACCATCCAATCAACTATATGTTTCTCGGCAGCCGTTTTGTAGCAAGAATTGACATCGACAAGAATTGAAATGACTAGTGTGGAAGCTGCACCGTTGTGGTTGGCGGGTCGCGGCTGCTCGCTGTGCTGGTGGGTGTTTGGCCTTGTGCTGGTGGCCGGGAGGGGCGCTCCTTTCTTCGCGGTGGGGTTGTCGTCTTGGGCACGGCAGAACCGTTTTGATTGGTTTGGTGAGGATTCGTGGTCCCATTGCTTTCGTGTTGGGCCTGTTAGTTCTGCCGTGGCATTGTTTGGGCTTGGTGGGTTTGTTGCAGCGAGGGGTGGAAGTTGGGTCACGGACTGGTGGAGCCGTCTTGCTGGGGGCAGACGGGTTGCACAGTTTTTTTGGACGTTTAGCAGCGTGGGGGCGATGCAAGATTGTGCATTTTTGCTGCCTGGGTGGCCTTGGCCTGGCAAAAGCTTTTCAACCAAACGACAAGCGCCCTTAGGTTGCACATTACTTAGTCGAATAATTTTTGTACGACTACACAAATCACTTGGTTTACATTTTACATCTTATTATCAATTATGATAGCCTATTTGAGAGTTTGCGCAAACACTTTATTTAATTTTTTAGAAACTCCAATTATGATGTAATGTTTCTTCCCTTATACCCCAGTCCTCAATTATGGTGGCCTTTCATTACTAAAACCTACTATTATGACACAAAAATGCGGTTGAGATTGGATTCTTGAATCTTTAATAAATTATGCCAATTGAAAGCTTTTTTTAATAGTTTTATGCAAATAAGGTAAAACTTAGCATTTGATATAACTCCTTACAAGTACCAAAATTGCATCTTTTTGTAACACCAAAGTATCGGCCAAAATATCGGTATCAGTATCGGTATCGGCCTAAAAAAGTAATATCGGTATCGGTATCGGCCAAAATATTGGTATCGGTACATCTCTAAACATGATCTATTTTTTTTTTTGTAACATTTTCTTTGTTTTATTTTCCCTTCATATCTTAAATTTTTCTGAAAGTGTTGCAACCGTGCCAAATTTCTTTCAACTCAATAACTTACTTCGGTCACAAGCACGTATTAACGTTCGCGTTTTGTCGCTTCTACCTTTTTCTACACCTTTGCTATGTTGACGTGTATTGTTTTTGATATCATGATCAGAAATAAAAACAACTGAACTGACATGACGAATTCAAGCACGTTTAAACGTTCGCGTTTTGTCGCTTCTACCTTTGCTATGTTGACGTGTATTGTTTTTCATATGATGGTCAGAAATAAAAACAACTAAACTGACATGAAGAATTTTAATTTAATAGTTCAAACATTTTCTTTTTATTCCTTTCTGCACGATTTCAACGTTTAGCGACGTTAAAACGATGTAAAAACGGCAATTTTAATTAGGCTACGGTACCCGATAATTTCCTTTCAAAATATTCAAAAACTCGCCGAATAGGGCACTCGCCGAAAAGGGCTCTCGCCGAATAGGGAACTCGCCGAATCGAATTGCCGAATAGTAGCAGACCCTGTTTCCCATTGCTTGTTTGTTTATTATAAAACGGTATGGTACATATGTGTACCATTGTTCCTTAGGGGAAATTTTATTGATAACTCTTTTGATTATAGTTGTTCCATGTTAGGAGCCCTATTGTTTTTCATAAGCACTTTCGCTTTACAGTCTTGTGATTTTAAAGATTTTACCCACACGACTATTCAATGTTAGGTATGTTGGGGGTCAACCCAACCCCATATTCACCCCTTTTATTATGAAAATGTTATTTCCACACAATATAACTTGATGAAGGAAATCAGAAATTACCACATTGATACAGAAACAAGTTCCAAGTATAATGGTGACAGTTCAGTAAAGTTATCCACACTCATTGTACATTGAGAAGCAATTTCTACCATTTACATAGCACAGGTGGACATTGCACTCAACACATATAAGGGGTCAACTCAGCCCCATATTCACCCCTTTTATTATGAAAGTGTTGTTTCCATGCAAAATAACTTGATGAAGAAAATCAGAAATTACCACATTCATACAGAAACAACTTCCAAGTATAATGGTGACAGTTCAGTAAAGTTAGCCACACTCATGGTATAATGAGAAGCAATTTCTACCATTTACATGGCACAGGTGGACACTACACTCAACACATATATTGTTTGTTCTGTTTTGGAGTGGTTTTCTGGTGCAATGTTTGCATATAACATTTGATAATATTAAAGAGCTACAAATTAGCAACAACACGAAAACACACTGCCTACAGGCACCTCAGTAAGATCTGCAAAGTTATCTGATATTTCCCCTAAGGGACAATGGTACACATATGTACCATACAATTCATATGATTTTTTTCAATACTAAAATACTTTCAACAATGGTAAAAACGTTTATATATTACAATACAACAACTAGCTTTTATGTTTTGGAATGAAATAGAGCAAACTGCTGCTTGTAGTTTCCACAAACATACCGTGAACAGACGTCACCGTGGTACTGCGCTAACTGCTCAAAAACCAACCTTTAAAATGTGTGAAAAATGATCCAGAGTTTCGAAATTTTAATTTTATATTGAACAATCAATGTAGTAGAATACCATCAAAACGTAAAATTAAAAAAAAATGTTTATTTTAGTTGCGTAAATCCAAAAATTTTATGGTACACATATGTACCATTGTTCCTTAAAGGGTTAAATGCTGTAACATTTCGCCGTTGTTTCGTATTATCGTAGTTATTGTTCCGTTTTCTTTTATTTGCAGTTCATTTTTCGCTATATCTTTGCTGTGTTTCTTGGTAACTTGCATATTTCGCTCCTAACTGTGTTTGCGTGCGGACTGCGGATACATGCCTAACCATTTACTTACTAAGCGAGACTAAAGAGATGTCAAAGAAAAAATTCTCACAGTAGGCTACGCTAGGTGTATAGCCTAAGGGATTTTTTCTTTTGCGATCCTCAGTTTCGCATTTACAACAGTTCTCTTCATGGAGCAAAGCAAATAATATACATGTCAGGTAGGTACATAACTTAGCGCTTGATACTCCTTTGCAATCACTCAACCAGCGTGCGATTAAAACTTAAGTAAGTGACTCTGATACCACACAACTTGTGCGGTAATTCGCGGAATGGCCCGTTTCGGCGAGTCCGATTCGGCTAATCCGATTCGGTTTGTCCGATTCGGCGAGTGCCCTATTCGGCGAGTGCCCTATTCGGCGAGTTTTTGAAATTTTATTTTTGAAAGGGAATTATCGGGTACCGTAGCCTAACTGTTTTCACATCGTTTTAACGTCGCTGAACGTGCAGAAAGGAATAAAAGTAAAATGTTTGAACTATTAAATTAAAATTCGTCATGTCAGTTCAGTTGTTTTTATTTCTGACCATCATATCAAAAAAAATACACGTCAACATAGCAAAGGTAGAAGCGACAAAACGCGAACGCTAAAACGTGCTTGAATTCGTCATGTCCGTTCAGTTGTTTTTAAGGTAGAAGCGACAAAACACGAACGTTAAAACGTGCTTGTGACCGAAGTAAGTTATTGAGTTGAAAGAAATTGGGCACGGTCGCAACACCTTCAGAAAAATTTAAGATGTGAAGGGAAAATAAACAAAAGAAAATGTTACAAAAAAATCATGTTTATATCTATAAGTTAGTACTTTTGAATAGTTAAAATGATTAGTTTGGATCAACAAATGTGTGGCCTACAGCTTGGATTGAAAGGAAATTATCGGGTACCGTAGCCTAGTTATCCCGACCAGTAAAAATTTGTTCCAAGAACCCAGCTAGCGTAACAGTTCATTTTTACATTGTAGTAACAGAATGAAAAGGCTAACCAAATGTGTGGCGTCTCGTTTTAACGTCGCTAAACGTTGAAATCGTGTAGAAAAGAGAACTTTGATGACTAGGATACGTTGCAAGCCTTAAAGCAGCCGGCGGCCATGGCCGCTAAGTAGTGCTTGAATGACCGCCTGTGCTACCTCCTCCGTCGGCCAAGTTTGGCCGCCGGTTTCTTCTAGCCAATTATTTAATTTCGCAATACAATGATCGTGGATTAAATGTCGAAAATATGTAGTATCAAAGAGTGACGCAGAATTAGGTCAGCGCATCATAGTCACTACTGTTGTATTGAATATATCCAGCTGCGATCACCAGCGCTGTAAGTGTTGTTTGCAATTCCCGATGTTTATTTTAACGAAGTGTTAATCCGAAGTGCTAATTTACATCGCCTGGCAATATTGTCGTTTTTATATCGATTCAATGTTGTCGGACATTGAATCGTTGTTAAAAAGGAGAACTAGGTTAGTTGACATCCGTGGGTAAAACACGTGTCTTCATAGTTGAGAAATGTTTCCGCTGTGGGTTAGTGACTTCACACCCTCAATGGTGACATCATAACGGAATAAATGGTGAGGTTTTATGAAAGGCGGTATGCAGTTGAAACAATTTACTGAGTTGCGAGCAGTGAAAACAATTTAGGGTCGTTAGATGGTCCCACAATACCGGATTACAATCCCGATAAACCATTTAATGCGTGGTACAACGATTCTATTGCAGGACGTCGCCCAGACTTCAACAACGCTAAGTGATCATTTTAACATTGTTGCAAGTTTAATGCTATTTACTTGTGCTATCGTTATTTTATTTTGGCCTCCAAGCACGCAGATTTGGCCGCCGAGAAGAAGCTCTCGGTAGGCCACGATGGCTGCCAGAAAAAAACACGAGTTTTAAGGCCTGCGTTGAAACTGAGAAACATTCACAGAAACCCTTCGATACGTTGCATTTTTAAGATAATGTATTCAGACGTTGAATCAATGTACAAATGAACTGTTAGGCTAAATGGGTTCTTGGACAAATCCAAGGGCTTCTGTGAATGTTTCCCAGTTTCAACATATCCTAGTCAGCAAAGTTCTCTTTTCTACACGATTTCAACGTTTAGCGACGTTAAAACGATGTAAAAACGGCAATTTCTGCTGGTCGGGATAACTAGGCTACGGTACCCGATAATTTCCTTTCAATCCAAGCTGTAGGCCACACATTTGTTGATCCAAACTAATCATTTTAACTATTCAAAAGTACTAACTTATAGACATTAAACATGATTTTTTTGTACCATTTTCTTTTATTTTCCCTTCATTTCTTAAATTTTCCTGAAGGTGTTGCGACCGTGCCCAATTTCTTTCAACTCAATAACTTACTTCGGTCACAAGCACGTTTTAACGTTCGCGTTTTGTCGCTTCTACCTTTTTCTACACCTTTGCTGTGTTGACGTGAATTGTTTTTGATATCATGATCAAAAATAAAAACAACTGAACTGACATGACGAATTCAAGCACGTTTTAACGTTCGCGTTTTGTCACTTCTACCTTTGCTATGTTGACGTGTATTGTTTTTGATATGATGGTTAGAAATAAAAACAACTCAACTGAACTGACATAACGAATTTTAATTTAATAGTTCAAACATTTTCTTTTTATTCCTTTCTGCACGATTTCAACGTTTAACGATGTAAAAACGGCAATTATAATTAGGCTACGGTACCCGATAATTCCCTTTCAAAAATAAAATTTCAAAAACTCGCCGAATAGGGCACTCGCCGAAAAAGGCTCTCGCCGAATAGGGCACTCGCCGAATCGGATTAGCCAAATCGGACTCGCCGAATAGTAGCAGACCCGGTAATTCGCGGCCAAACGCTTATAATCTGACTTTTATGACGTCATATCACTATCGACAAACAAACGCAGAGTTTTTGGTCGTTTGACAAGAGAGAAAAAATCACAGCCCTGCAGACAAGTTTTATTGCTTTTGTAGTTTGGTAATACCTCTTAACTCTCAACCACTGACCACTCTCTCTCTCTCTCTGTAGGTATCATGGCTGATACAGCCCTCGCTGTACAATGATGTTCCAGTTTAATCGATCTCGTGCGTCTTGCCAAATTGTAGTAGAGTTTTTGATTTGTGGTTGAAAATTGTGCAAAAATGTGAATCTTTGAGCTCCTCTTGACCGTTTTCCTATTATTTTTCCACTTAAAGATAAATCTTTAAGTTCGCCTTTCCTTATGCTGTGACCCAAGAACTTCAGTTGCCGCATTTCTATAGATCTCATTTTCTGCTGCTCCTGGTCCATCTGTTGGAGAACTGCTCTGTTTGTTCGAAAAGCTGTCCAATGTCCATGGAATTTTAAGAATTCTTCGGTAAAACCTTGACCACTCTAATTACCCATTAAATAATTAAAGACAGTTTTTTTTTCGTTTTTCATATTAGTTTACCACCTAATATTTCTTAAAAATGATTTTGTGGTTGTGTCCAGCTCTTTGGTGGACAATGACTTTCTTGGCCATATCTTGAACTTTAGAATGGTAAGCATGAGTCACTTTAATTGCTTTGTCCAACTCTTTCTCACTTCTTGGAGCAGAAACCCTTTCCTCAACATCAGTGACCATGCCCAGAACTCTCTCCACAAAATCATTTTTAGCAGGCATGTTCTGTAGCAGAGCTTGGAATGATGAAAACTCCTCCATATGGTGCCAAGATCTGGGGCTTTCATAAGTCAAACATTCAAACTTGGGCAAAACTCTAAAGGGTTCAAAAGAGTCTGGTCCGATCAAGTCCGGCAAGCGAGTGGAGTTTTGGATAGAAGGCATTTAAACTAAGCCCTTTCCGGGTGCAACCTAATTCGTACCATGAACAATTCGTACCGTCAGTTTGTACCTTGAAAAGATCGAGAGAAAAAATTAAAAAAAAGCCAAAGTCGCTGATCGCAGTTTCCGCAAACATTTTAAAAGGGTTAGGGTATCGGTTAGGTATCGGTATCCACAAACAAACAAACTGAAAAAATCGAGAGAAAAAAATAGAACATTGCTGATCGCAGTTTCCGTTTTTTTGCAGTTTCCGCAGGGCAACACTAAAAGGCGGAAATAAGCCGGGCGTAAAATGGCGTATTGTCCGCAGAAGTAACGATTTAATGCCGATGTAGAAAACGCAGAAATACAATCTTGACGTCTATATATATTGTTTAACATAGCGATAACTTCATCATGAAAGAATGAAATGTTGCAACATGGAAAAAGGCGGAAATGCAATTTTCAACAACAACTCACCACCGAACCTATTTTTATGTTGAAATATCATTGAAAGATATTGTTTAGAAGCAATTGTGAGGTCATTAAATACTTTGACTGTTTTAATTCCACAGTTATTAGAGTAAATTTCGAAAATTGAAAGGAATTTATTTAAACAGGAAAAAGGCGGAAATGCGATTTTTAACAACTCACCAGCCGAACAATTTTTTATGTTGAAATATCATTGAAAGATATTGTTTAGAAGCAATTGTGAGGTCATTAAATACTTTGACTGTTTTAATTCCACAGTTATTGGAGTAAATTTCGAAATTTAATGAAATTTATTGAAATAGGAAAAAGGCGGAAATGCGATTTTTAGTCACAACTCAATACCGAACATTTTCTTATGTTGAAATATCATTGAAAGATATTATTTAAAAGCAATTGTGAGATCATTCAATACTATGACTGTTTTAATTCTAAAGTTATTTCGGCTTACTTCCGCGTTTCCGCATTTCCGCCTTTTAGTGTTGGCCGTTTCCGCAAACATTTTAAAATTTCCGGTAATCATCCAAAGAGTTTGCCGAAGTCGCTGATCGCAGTTTCCGCAAACATTTTAAAAGGGTTTGGGTTGATCGGAGTTTCCGCAAACATTTCCGCAAGGGTTAGGGTGTTTCCGCAAACATTTTAAAAGGGTTAGGGTGTTTCCGCAAACAAACAAACTGAAAAGATTGAGAGAAAAAAATAGAACATCGCTGATTGCAGTTTCCGTTGTTCTGCAAACAATTTAAAATTTCCAGTAATGATCCTAAGAGTTTGCTGAAGTCGCTGATCGCAGATTCCCAGTTTCCGCAAACATTTAAAAAAGGTTAGGGTTAGAGTTGATCGGAGTTTCCGCAAACATTTTAAAATTTCTGGTAATGGTCTTAAGAATTTTTGTTTGTTTGCGGAAAATTTTAAAATGTTTGCGGAAACTGCAATCAGCGACTTCGGCTTTTTTTAATTTTTTTCTTGATCATTTCAAGGTACGAACTGACGGTATGAATTGTTCATGGTACGAATTAGGTTGCATCCACCCTTTCCAATAACGGCTCTCTCGGAACTTGCAAAAGCAAACACAACGTGGCGCTCAATGAGGTACCACATGTGCAGTGTCCGCTTTGAAAAGCACTACAAACACATTGATGTAGCCAAACAAAAAATAAGTGTCAATTGTAATTGTAGGACTATTATCACAAAAAACATTTTATTTTTTCTATCTCTCTTTTAGATTTGGCGGTCTAATTATTCATCTGAGGCCGTCGATGCCTGGTTCAGGCAAGGCAATTGAAGAAGAAGAAGGTTTGGTGGCTGTACAATTTTAAGATAGTGGTAGTTTATCTAGTACTGTTTTATCGATGTATATTTTAAACTTTTGGGTTTTGCCATCTTTCCCTTTTGTTGGTGTCAAATTCGTATACCGGTATTTACTTTGTCGTTCTGTACATATTTGCGCCAGCAGCAAAAAATAAAATTGATTGATTGAAACAAGATACAAATATAAGCATTTTGTTGAAGGCTTCTTTAAATAGAAGTGGCTATTTTTCCACACTTAATGCCATGGTTGCAATCAGGTGTTGCCAGAGTTAGGAAGGGTTAAGGTAAGGGTTAGAGATAGGAATAAGATTAGGGTTTTGATCTTTGTCCAGGACTAAAAAAAAATTCCAAAATACAAGGTTTTATTTTCAACAACTTTAAACTTTTCTTAAATAGGGCAGAATTCCTTATCTGGCAACAATATTGAGGCTTTTATTACACTCAATAGTGTAAATATAACCACAGCCATTTTTTAAGGAAGTGGCTACACTTACGACGCCTTAAATACAGCCGTTCCATGCCTATTTTTTAATCCTCACGTCGCTTTTACTGCGCATGCGCGTTGTTGCTGCGTTTGCGCGATTGCTGCGTATGTTTTCTTTTTTCACCTTCTCCTTCTAAGCGAAACACACGAAAAAACGTGCTACCGGTACATAAGTTCTAAATTCAACTGTTTTTACCAAGTGAATCTGTGGCGCGTGCGATCTTTGTCTGGCTCGCACTCAAAAAGTATGAGTTCGATACACCACCCTTTCGATCATTCTGGCAGAATAATTCTGCGCGATCCGCCTAAAAAAATGATCCGTAAAAAATTAAGCGGTAAACAATGCGGTGAAAGCAGCAACACTCGGAAGCTGTTTTGTTTCTTTGTTTTTTGTTTTTCATATCTTTATCCTGCATTGCGGGAAAGCGGACTTGAGCGCTATGCATCGGTGTACGCCTTCCGACGTACACCTGACCCACGCTACAGCCGACGGCAATGTCTGTTTCCGGTTGTCTGCTCTACTTATGACTTAAATTTGGTTCTACCATGGCGATCTATACTAGGCCTACTGGCCTTCCCAACGTGGCAACAGTCAAATAATGTGGGGGCCTATTAAGTTTTGGCAACTAACAAGTATTAGGCGTAAAAAGGCGTCTTTGCATGAAATATTACTAACAAACAAATACTTCTGGATTAGAAAACGAATTTTTTAACATACTGAGTGGTTTGGAAGTTGGGTCACTCTTAATTTCGTGTACCGTACGTTGATTCTGTTGATATCTTGATTCTCATGGTAGCCTATTCTTAACATGTAGCTATTGTCCTGCTTTCTTGCCATTTATTTAATAATATTACATCTTCTAATTACGTTTTGGCACTGTATTTACAATTTTTAGGCTAAAGAACATTACTTGACCAATGAAAATTGCTGATTATATGTTGTAACACTTATCTCAGTTGGTACGGTAAATTGAATTTTCGTATAGGCCCCCACATTATTTAGCTGTTGCCACGTTGGGAAGGCCAGTTCAGTTCAATTGTTTTTATTTCTGACCATCATATCAAAACAATACACGTCAACATAGCAAAGGTCGAGAAAAGGGTAGAAGCGACAAAACGCGAACATTAAAACGTGCTTGAGACCGAAGTAAGTTATTGATTTGAAAGAAATTTGGCACGGTCGCAACACCTTCAGAAAAATTTAAGATATAAAGGGAAAATAAAAAAAGAAAATGTTACAAAAAAAACAAAAAACAAATAACAAATAAACAACATATTAGGCTATAGCTTTATTAGCCCACATAGCTTTAGCTGATATATTTAAGATTTGTATGGACAGTTGCTATGAAGATCGGCCATGGTGCGTTATCAAGAGTGCTGATGGTCGTAAGGGGAACACGTCTTGATGCGTTTAGCTCATAGCAAAGGCCAGTAGTAGCAAAGGCCATATCGTAAAAGCCAGTAGTATAGATCGCCATGGGTAGGCTACTACCCATTACTCGAAATCGATCACTGGGTGGAGGCAATTATCGTAAAGTTTCTTGCCCAGAGAAACAACAGCAAGTGCGGGTGGCTGGAGTCGAACATGCAGGCTCTCGACTGCGAGCCCAACGCGCTAACCTCTCGGCCATGTTGCCGAAGCTGATAAAATCACTTCTAGTTACCACATCAAAGCAAGTGTTATATTTTTTCCATAAGCAAATGAACAGTGAACACAGAAATTTAAATAAAAAACTCAACTTGTCAAAAATAAAGCAAGTGCAATGACGAAAAGTGAAACATAAAATCATAGGCTAAATTACACTAGCCGACAAAAAAAATTTTTTTTTTGGTGCCGAAAATATTTCAACTGTTTTTAGCTAACTTGGGGTCGCTGATTTCGAAAATGCAGTCAGTTTTTGTCTATTAGGTCTAGTTTTCTAGTTATGGTGCTTCCACTGCATGAGTGCACTTATGCATAATTGCTCATGTAAAATCTATTCACGAGTCAAATATATTGTCAAAAGACACAAATCAATTTCAGCAAGCCAACAAAGAACTTAAAAACGTACACACAAACATAAGATTAAAAGATTCCCCACGAATGCCAACATTATTAAGATCTTAACATAGGCTAATCAGATCTAAAAGAATTGCCATCAGAGGTTATAACAGCCACTTAAGCCAAAATTTAGTTTAGTCTAGTAAAGTGATTTCCCTAACCACGAATATTTAGTCAAATATAACCCGAAACACGAATTTCAAAATAAACAAGCTAATGTTTGTTTAAACTCAAAAACTGAAATGGCACAGGTAAGAAAATTGCTATCCCTATTTCTGGACGAAAAATTAGACCAAAACCGCTTTTCAGAATGCAATAATCATCAAATGTTTAACCCTGAAGCCTTTTCCAAATCAAATTGAAAACTTTCTGACGTCTGCACTAACTTTGCTGTAAATTCTCTTCTGGTGAGCCTAGAATGACCAGTGAAACATCAATGGAATCAGGAAGTAATACGCTAGCGCCATGTGACAAATAAAAATTCAAAAAAGCAACCACTAAATGAAGATAGTAAATTTCGCGGTTGAGAAAATTTCAAGATTGCGCAAGATTTGTTAAACAACCATGCTTTTGGCATACTGGTATCGGGTTTGATCTATTTCTCTTAATTTTTTACTTTGAACGGCATGTGTCATCCCCATTTTAACCGCAACCTTTACAGTATATTCATAACATTGTTGATGAAAGGGGCCCGAAAATAAATTGGTACCGGGCCCGAGAAATCCTGTGAACGGCCCTGCCTAAAATGTTTGCGCGGCGTCGAATGATCCTAACCGTTGTGCTGCGACTGTGCGAAAATATTCATCAAATTAAAAAACTTTTCAAAGACCACCACCAACAAGCTAAAACAAGCCAAGTTTGCTGTTTGCGCTACAAAGCTCTTTGCCTCTTTAAATCGCGATCTGCCTTCTACTCGCTGTATTAAGAGCTGACAACAACACGGTGAAAGAGGAAGTAATAACTTCGCTTTACTTATAAAACAAAATCTGTCATCATTGGAGTTATTGCCTAACAATTTACCGGTACTACCTTTCATTGCTCTTCGCCTCTACTTCAGACGATGTATAGACGAGTTGGTGAGCAGCAGCTAGTAAGTAGGCTAGTTTAGTTGTTTAATTTTTTATCATTTGCAACGCTGAAGCATGCTTTGTGATGTCCAAGAGAACGTATAAGAGCGGACCTAGTAAACGAAACGAAAGGCAGCAAAAGATGCCGAGAAGGAATTAGAAAATTTCAAAGTCGTCAACGTATTTTGTGTTACAATCCAAAGTACAGGCAGTGTTGGGCGCGATAACTCATTTTTCAGTTAAGCGATATCGATAATCGATAAACAAAAAATGCCTAAAGCGATAACGATAAACGATAAATCAAAAAAAAGTTAAGCGATAAAATTATCGCCGATAATGTCCGATAACGATAATTTTTTTCTTTCTTGATTAGCGCTGCCCCATCCCATGCAGCACGAACTGTTTTCATCAACATGACGAAAAATCGAACATAATATACTGTAAAGTGTAAAGGGACAAAATATTTTGTAAGTTATGCATGAATAGAATCGCAACAGCGGCAGTGGGTATCGAATCTTCAACCTCTTGATCCAGATCAAACCACTGAGGTAGCCTAACCGCAGTGCTTATCTTTTACCAATTGAGTTACACTGCCGCTTACGTGCAGTAGGCAAAATAATTAAATCAAATGAAAATACCATAAAAAATTCCAAACTTTGTATGTTGCTTTCTGCTTAAAGGGCTGTTTACAGAAAAGTCAGCAATAATTGAAAAAAATCCAAAAAACGCAAAATCAAACGAAAGTAATATCGGAACAATATCGGATTTTTCAATGTTAAAATTAGCCATTTAATGCCAAAAACTCTCTGATAAACTCCCTGAGCTTCCGATCCTCGGATTCCACTGAGTGAGTTTGCAGCGCTTCCCCAGTTCTCTGGCTGAATTTTAAATGATTTTTCATTCAAATTCTATTAGTTACGTTTTTGTCTCTGTGGCCTCTTCTTATAAACCGATTTCTTATTATGTTGATTAGTTATTTGTTAACTCTGGTTTGCAAAATTACCATTCAGCATTCATACTATTGTTGCCCCACGAAAACTGATGGCGTTTATTATGTGACCGGCTTTTTTATGACTTGTTCATTAGGTTAACGTTTGGTGCTCTCTCACTTTGGGCAGGTGCCCACCCTCCCTACTTTTTTCGCTCTGGCGAGAGCACTGAACTATAGGCCTACTGTATTGTTCTTGCATTTTTTCTCGACGGTCATACATAGCCTATCTAGGCTACTTCATACTTAGCCTACTGCATGGCTAATTTTCTTTAACTTTAAACAGGAACAACTTTTAACTTCCTTCGCCCCAAATCTAAGCCTATGCAATAAAATCCCACTCTCCAGAGTCTTGATCTTGAAAAGTGCGCTAAAATGCACGATGCTGCAATCAGAGTTCTCTTTCAGCTGCAATGCTTACTTGAAAGCGGCCTCGTATTGCAACTCTTTCACAAATCACTTGCCAATTTCTTTCGCTTCGCTTCAAAAAATGCTGTGCTGTCTGTGCGCTTACATTTTAATTGTGAAATTCATTCGCGATTGCCGATTGCAACAAAACAAAAAGAGAATTGTTGCATGCATTTCATTGCATTGCAATTTGCAACTCTAAAATATTATTGTGTTGTCAGGGCCGTCGCTGCAGGGGGGGGCGTGCCCCCTCCCCTGACAACGACCTGTGCACTTCAGGCACTGAAGAAGAACTACAGACATATACAACCAAGCAACCACACGGCATTTAACATAATCCATTAAATTGTGAAGAAAGAGGCGTTCTTCCCGGCTATCAGCACAAGGCTGAGCTATCAGCACAGTGGCAGAATTAGTGGTGCGATACTGACGAGCCCAGCCTTATGGACGAAACACGGTGTCTATCGCTGTCAATTCTTGCTACAAATCGGCTGCCGAGAAACATAATCCATTAAAATTGAACATAAACTATAAGCTACAAACGTTTTCGGCCATACACACGTTAGCCCTTATCAAGTAACAAAAAAATAACTGCTTATCATATCTACACTGAAAATGAATAACTGATCTAAACACTGAATTGAAAAAACGAAATGCAAAATGAAACGGCATAGCATCGGAGAAAGGCACATCACATGGCGTTTAAATTACACGAGGCAAAGACGCATCATATGACGTATCAAGAAAAGACGTTGAGTAAATAAGAAGCACCTGAGGCAAACAACTGTGTATTGAGGCGAGGATTGTATGATTTTATTAACAAAGCCTCGTGGATTTTAGTGTCGAATTCGGTGGAACATTTACGCATAATTCCAAACGACTCCAAGGATGGTTTGTTATTAGAACATGTTTGACAATCGAATATGTGATCTTTAATGGCACTTTGCTTGTTCAAATTAGTTAAATCTAAGTGCTCCCTCACTCTCGTGGCCAAATGCCGCGTAGACATACCGATGTATGTACAATAAATTATTTGAGACATACAATACCGATGTATGTCTCAATAAATTCCAGTGTGCTACCAATCAACTGATGGTTAGTTTCGATGTAAAGTCATTATTCACCAATGTTCCTTTAAAAGAAACTATAAACATTATCGCCAATTGTATTTTTTTGCAAGATCAACCCAACCAACCACCTATCAAAAAAGAAATTTTTATAAAACTGTTGTACATAGCCACCGAAGGTATGTTTTTATACAAAGACAAATTATATAAACAAATTGATGGTGTGGCAATGGGCTCGCCTCTGGGTCCAACGCTTGCTAATTTTTTTTGGCACATATTGAACAAAAGATTTTTTCTGAAACTGGTGTGAACTGCCATCCTAAATTGTACCTACGTTATGTTGACGACGTTTTTGCTATATTAAATGATGATAATTCTTGTATGCAGTTTCTCAACATTCTCAACTCGCAACATCCTAATATAACTTTCACGGTAGAAAAAGCAAACCAGACCATTCCCTTTCTCGATGTCGAAATTAAAATTAATAAAAACAAATTTGACACTTGGGTTTGGCGAAAACCAACCAATACCAACCTCCTTCTCAATTTTAATGCTGTATGTCCCTCTGCCTACAAATCTGGATTAATTAAATGCCTGCTCAAGCGAGCACAAGATATTTGCTCTAATTTTGATAATTTTAATATTGAAGTCAATCGTTTACGGTCTTATTTTATTGCGAACAACTACCCCACATGGTTTTTCAATAAGGTGCTGAGGGGGTTTTTGGATTCACGTTCTACGCACTCTCAAGCGTGAATGGAAAAACTGTCTTACAGTTCCATTTGTGGGTAAAGCATCGTGACGCTTTGTCAGTAATATGTCAAGTTTTATCAAAATGAAGTTCAACGTGGATATTGTTCCTGTGTATAAAACGTTCAAAGTTGGCTATTATTTTCAGCTTAAATCTGGGACTCCCTCTTACTTGTGTTCAAATGTCGTTTACAAGTTCACTTGTTCGCATGACGCGAATTGTACATACATCGGTATGTCTACGCGGCATTTGGCCACGAGAGTGAGGGAGCACTTAGATTTAACTAATTTGAACAAGCAAAGTGCCATTAAAGATCACATATTCGATTGTCAAACATGTTCTAATAACAAACCATCCTTGGAGTCGTTTGGAATTATGCGTAAATGTTCCACCGAATTCGACACTAAAATCCACGAGGCTTTGTTAATAAAATCATACAATCCTCGCCTCAATACACAGTTGTTTGCCTCAGGTGCTTCTTATTTACTCAACGTCTTTTCTTGATACGTCATATGATGCGTCTTTGCCTCGTGTAATTTAAACGCCATGTGATGTGCCTTTCTCCTATGCAATGCCGTTTCATTTTGCATTTCGTTTTTTCAATTCAGTGTTTAGATCAGTTATTCATTTTCAGTGTAGATATGACAAGCAGTTATTTTTTTGTTACTTGATAAAGGCTAACGTGTGTATGGCCGAAAACGTTTGTAGCTTATAGTTTATGTTCAATTTTAATGGATTATGTTAAATGCCGTGTGGTTGCTTGGTTGTATATGTCTGTGGTTGAAGAAAGTGACCTTTTTACCAAAATTGTATTATGAAGAAGAACTGGTTTCAATTTTAGTTTCATTAACTAGGTGACTAGTAAAAATATTACTTTTCATGGTCTTTCCACTTGTGTGTTGATCCGAAGTAAAATTTATCGGCGATTATCGGCAATAATCAAATATTGCCTTTGGCGAGAACGATAACTGAAGAAATAATTGAGCGATAACGATAAGCGATAAAAATTTATCGCCGATAATTATCGCCGGTAAATTATCGCCGATAATGCCCATCCCTGGTACAGGCAGTGTTGTACGTTGACGGCGTCAACTTTTTGTTGACGCTGAGGCTAGCGCCGTCAATTTATTTTTCAGTTGACGGAAGTGATAGCGCCGTCAACTATTTTGCCGATTTTAAGCGTCAAGCGCTATGCGTCATTTTTTATTTTCATGGAAAAAGAAATGAAAAATCTCGTTTCACAATTAGAGTTTCACCTATGGTTTCACAATGTATTCTGGCCAGCGCGACTCATCCGAATTACCGGCTTTTGCCTTGGTTAGAATGGCTCCCTGGAATACACGCGGAAGAAGTTCGCCAAATGGTGATCAGTCTAGGGCCATTTTTATTTTGACCTAAAAAATAAATTTTTTTACTTGGTTTTTATCAAATTTTGACTTTATTTTGACCTAACGAAATTGCTTATTTGTAAAGGTCACATTTCTTCCTTGAATTGATACTAGTTATCCAAACATAATATTTTGTCGATTTCAGACCCAAACGTAATATTTTGTCGAAAAGTCAAGGTTTTTATGGATTATAAAAAGTGCGTCGTGTTTTTCGGCGATAGGAAAATCTCCACAAATCTGTCTAACTTTTGCTGAAGACGATTTAGCTTGGCTATTCCTAAAATCCAAACTGTTGATTTTCGAAAAGACTACGTTTGTGAAGATGGAGCTTTTTATAAAAAATATTTAAATACGTAACACAATGGGCAATTTGCGATAAAAGGTACTGCTGATCCGTCAGCATTGTGACATATTTCCTGCTTTTATGGGTTAATATGGTTTAATTGTGTCGCAGTTCCTGATTTACAATGCTTCCACGAGGATTTTGACAAAAATTACTTTCAAGAAACACAAAAAGTTTGTCAAAAGCCATAATTTGACAAATTTTGACTTTATTGAAAATTTTGACTTTATTGTCAATTTTGACTTTATTTTGACCTATAAACTTCTTAGAAACAGTCCCCTAGGTGCTAAAAATAACTTTATTCTTGGATTCGTGGATAGACGAGGTTCTTAAAAATTTTTGACTTTATTGACTTTTGCGGGCCCTAGTGATCACCCATGTATTGAGAACGAGAGATCAGAGACAGAAAGCGAAAAATCCATGATCGGCTTCGCGGAACGTTGAAGATACTTTATTTCAAGAGCTTTATGCCTCTGAAAAGAGCGATGTTGGTGCAGTGAACCTGGTTAAAAGATTTATACATGCTAAACTATCACAGCACGTCAGGAACAGTGATACCTTTCTGAGTAAACGTTTTCAATTTATTTTTGAAATACAACACACCAATACCAACCAGCGCTGCTGTGGAACGCATGTTTTCACTTGGAAAGGACAATAGCCTAGGCTATGCGTCCCAAACGCAGCAAATTGTCAGACAAACGTTTTGAAATGCTTGCTTTTTCTGTAAGGAAATAACTAATAGGCTAAGCAGCTAATTACAATACAGTCTCAAAACATAATATCTGCTCTTTATTTTTAGCTATTGTTAGCCTAAACTTGGTTGAAATATTTCCGTTTTATGAGACGCTGGCAAAAAATAGCGCTAGAAATTAGCGCTGACGCTGACGCCGTCAATTTCTTTAAGAGCTTACGCAGTACTTTACGCCGTAAAGTTTTTAGGCAATTCGCGCTGACGCTGACGCTGTCAATTTATTTCAATGACGCGTACAACACTGGGTACAGGCAGATGAAACGGACAGTGCGTGCAGCGACAAATCGCATGCAGAAGTGCTTCAAATGAGGTTGAAGACGAAGCCAGGGTTTCTACCAAACAAACTGTGACAGATATTCCAGCTGCTGCCGGAAAAGAAATATCTGAATTTGAACCACTGACTGATGATCCATGGAATACATGTACACTAGGATGTTCCACTTTTAGGCGACTTTTCAGGAAAATTAGGTTCGGGTCAAATTCTGCCTGAATTTTCGTAACTGATTTCAAAAATGACGTTATTTTTTCATTATGACGTCATTTTGATGTGCCAGCTAGTGGATTTTTGCTATTTTGGCCTTATCACAAATATGGTAAGAGCTAGAGAGTTGAAAAACTGGGACGATTTGAAAAACAAACAAACAAGCGATTTCCTATTGGTCGTCAATACAACGTGAAACGCTAACTGCAGCAGAAAAGGAGTTAATTAGGAGCAGGGATATCTAGAGAAGGGGATATGAAGGCTTTTAATACGTTTGACTAAAAGGGCTTTTGTTTATCGTAAATAATCTCTGTCTACCGTAAAATGACAATTAGCACCGATAGTAGTTTCTGCTATCTTGGCAGTGTCATAACTGACACTTATGATGATAGCACGAAAATTAGAAGGCGAATTGCTATGGCAAAAACAGCTGTGACATCACTTACAATGGTGTGGAAACAGAGGTCAATTGGTAAAAACACCAAATTAAGATTATTGCGAACTCTCGTTTTCCCAATTGCCACATATGGATGTGAAATTTGGACATGCAAAAAACGTGACATTAAAAAGTTAAAAAGTTTTGAAATGTGGTGTCACAGAAGACTATTACGTATCAGCTGGATGGAAAGAAAAACGAATGAATTTGTTTCACAACAAATAAACGATAAATGGAGTCTGATAAACAACATTAATCTTAGAAAATTGAGATATTTCGGACACATTGCAAGAAGCAACTCGTTGGAAAATTCAATGTTAACTGGGATGGTGCAAGGCAAACGAACAAAAGGACGACAAAAAATCAAATATTTTGACAATATCAAGCAAATTACAGGAATAAAAAGCATGCCGGAAGCACTAATAAAAACAAAAGACAGAACAAAATGGAAGCAGTTCATAAGGGAGATCACAGCTGATCAAACATGATCAATCTGTTGAAGAAGAAGATTAGGAGTTATTTAATAGCAGGTTGTTTGGTCTAGTAACTTCGAGAAGGTTACGTAATGTTACATCATAACAAACAACATCTGGCAATTGTGAAAAACAAAAGAACATTCCAGGTTCGCACGTTCACAAAATGTTCTAGAACAGTGGTTCTTAAACTGGGGGGCGTGTGAGGCTCACAAGGGGGGCGCAAGAAATTGAAAAACTCTGCATGAATTATGACTAAACATGTCTTCACAACTACGCTGGACAGTCGATTGTTGAAGATGAAACTTTGTGCTACAGCAGTAGCCTACCAGTGTTTGTAGAGCGTGTTGTTGTCACATCTCGCATTCTTTGTGATGTTTTAGACGTTGCTAAATGTTTCTGCGACCCCTTAGCTCTCGTAACACAACGGTTTTTTGGCACAGCAGCCTCGAGGTCTAATTGTAACAATAATGGCAACGACTGACTGGCAAGTGACAGCGGCTAGAGGTGCAGCAGTATCCTGAACTCTACAACAGTAACTTACCATGAATAAACTTTTTTTAACATTGATTTAATTAGGTTTATTTTTAATTAATCAATTCTATTGACATAAAATGAGTGGAATAAAGAGAAAGTATGACGAAGATTATCTGAATTTTGACTTTATAGATGCCATAGTAAATGACCAAGTTGTACCACAATGCGTCATATGTTTTCAAAATCTGAGCAACGACGCTTTGAGACCAACTCGTTCGCAGCGTTATTTTCAAAAAAAAAACCTTGACCATCAAAATAAACCTCTAGCTTTTTTGCAATGCAAGAAAGGCTCTTTTAAAAAAATAAAGATTGCAAGTAGCGAGTGCATTCGCCAATCGTCGTTGGCAGAAGCTGTAGAAGTGTCTTTCGGAATTGCTCACAAGATAGTTCGGGAGAAGAAACCCCACAGATAATTTACAAGAGGAATTCGTGGAGCTAACATGAAATTCTACTGAAAGGGACGACTTTGAAGGAATGTCACTAACTGAGTTCTGGGTCGCCTTCGTCTTCGTATGTCTAAATTCTATGAAATCTGAGACAAGACTTCTAACACCAAATCCGCTTTTAATTCCATTCTACACACAACATGAATTGCTGTATATCTAGATTTCGAGTATTAAACTCTCTTCAGAACAGCTTGAATAGGGAATGAATAAACACTACAATGAACCAGTAGCCTATATATAATGCGAAAACAACACGTAGGCAACAATGACAAAACAAATGCTTCATCATCATTGTCTACCTGGCAGGAGATTTGACAGTAGCGAAACGGTTTAAGCGAACAACAGATAAAGGCCAACGGATAAAGCTACAGTTCAGTTCAGTTACAGTTCAGCTACAGTTCAGTTCAGCTACACGTTGAGAAAACTGCGTGAACAATAATATCAAAGTGGAACAGTTCTGGGTAAAACATGTACACATAGGTGCCGGGTTTTGAAAATCGCCGGGGGGGCAAACTTTCTAGCCGACTGATTGCTTACATTCAAAATGCTGATGTTTGTTTGTTAGCATTGATGTTTTTTTGCGTCAATATGCCATTGTATATCGCCAAGCTTTATAATGTAAGCTCAGGCCTCGAAATTTACGGCGGACATCGGACATGTCCGCCGTCACAGCATGTGATGTCCGCGGGAAGTACCATCTAGATCGGTCATATTTGTCCGCCGAGAAATAACACAGGAACTAGCGATACAAATCGTCATTGCATAGCACGAACAATTGTTGCGATAATATAATTTCCAGCGCATTCTAGCGCGCATCTAGAAAATGTGAATACTGTATCCCTTAGCTTCCATTCAAGGAGGAAAACTTTCCATTTTTACATTGCTTCAACGATTGATGACATTGAATCAGCGTAACAAAAGTGAATTCTTCGCCCAGAATCGATAGGAGTACAGGTACTTCTACAATCTAGACTAATCGCGCGCAATTTAGTTCAAGTTTTACGTCACAATGTTTGGCTTTGATCTCCGAGTAATAATGATACGGCAAGGTTGGTTACTAAATTAGATTATACAAGCTTAGGCTATTACAGCAAGATGCAACAAAATCTCAATAAGAAAAAAAAAGACCCAAGGAAAATGCACTTTCGCTCTCATGACACGCAAAAATAAACTTAAAGAAAAAAGCCTGTGAAACTTTGCACAGCAGAAAATAGTAGCGTTCAAGCGCAAGTTGTTGGTATGATGAAAGCCTTTCAGAGTGACTTTACTGAATTTTTAAAAAGCCTTCTAAAACCGTAGTTATAGTTCTGAAATGGCAAAGAATTATTATCAAGATAAAGTGATTAAGCATGACGATCGGCGGCTAAAACTGGTGTGTCAGCCATCATCATCATCATCAACCAATTTAGATTATATATACAGGCCATGAATTAATCCTCATGTCGAGGGTGTGGCCTGTCTGTCTGTCGAGAACGAAGTCTTCCCCTCCACACTTCGCGATTTATTGGGTTGGCAGAGTCCATGTTCAGGGCTACAAGGTCACGTTTTACAAGTTCTTCCCAAGAAAGTTTTGGTCTACCTTGACCCCGCTGTGCTGCGATGTTGACACATCTGACCTGTGAGATCCAGCTTGAGCTGCGCTCAACGTGACCAAGCCATCTCAGTCTGCCTAATTGGAGGACTTCACTGATGTCTTTTAATTTGAGCTTTGATAGCAGAGTCTCAAACCGGATGTTGTCCTCAGGCCCGACCAGGCAGGTCCATCTTACCATCGCTCTGTCATTACGTTGTAGGCGCTTGACGGTGCTTGCTAAAGTAGCCCACGTTTCAGAGCCATAGAGCATGACACTCCTCACACAACTGGAGTAAACTTGTCCTCTGGTTGCAGCAGGAAGTTGCTTGCTTGTGAGGATAGGGAGAAGTTCTCTAAACTTTTTCCAGGCTGACTTGCACCGAGTTATAGCCGCATGCTCACACCCCCCTCCAGAAGACATGGTATCACCAAGGTAGCAAAAGTCAGCTACCACGTCAAGTGTGCCACCTTCAATCTCAACCTCGCTTACCGGCCTGCCATCTATTGGTCTTGCTGTGCCCTGACAGCGTGGGCATGAGTAGTGTGGGTCCGGTCTGAGTGACCCTTTAATTCCACTACACTTTTTGTGGACCCAGTGGGAGCAATTGGTGCAGAAGATAGAGTTGCTACCGGTTCCACTTAGGCATACCGAGCAAGGGTGCTTTCCTGATCTTCTTAGGGAGTTCTGGTTGATGCCAGAGATCATTATTTTGGTCTTACCCATGTTCACTCTTAGGCCCTTTGCTTCCATTCCCTTCTTCCAGGCGGCGATTCTGTCAACTAGTGACTCCAATGAGGTGTCGATAATGGCAAGGTCAATAGGTCATCCGCATACAACAGCTCCCAAGGGCAGCCTGTGCGCAGTTCGAGTGACAGGGCCTCCAGGACAATGATAAAGAGCAGTGGGCTCAATACAGAACCCTGATGCACACCTACGCCTACTTTGAAAGTGTTACTGTGCCCATCCCCAACACGCACACAGCTCCTAGCATTCAGGTACATTGATTGTACTATCCGTACTAGCCATTCCTCAACACTCAGCTTTCGCATGGCCCACCAGATCACCTTCCTTGGCACTCGATCAAAAGCTTTTTCTAGGTCTACAAAGGCCCAGGGCCCGATTAACCATGAGGCACACGAGGCACAGGCCTCAAGCCCCCTGGTTTTGGGGGCCCCCAATTTTTTTTACATTAGTACCGTAGGCGTTAATACTTTTATAGGTTTCAAGCAGTGCTGTGTCAAGGGACCCCCGGACCCCGGGCCCACCATCTCAAAGGGCCTACAAATAATAGATTGCGTTTCAGTAACATAACATTGCGTTTCAGTAAAGTGTTTTATGAGTTGCTAAAGTTCACTGTGTGTACTTGTCCATTAAGAAGATGATTTAGGCCCTTATTATACTAAAACATCTCAAATTTGGGCCCTATGATACAAATTTGGGCCCTAAATGCACTGAAACATCTCTAAAAACACCATCACTACGGTATCTAAAAACAAAGTTAAAATGCAATAACGTTAGTAACATGATCTGCAGAAATGTATTTAACATATAACAGGTTGGATGCAATTGAATATATGAATTCAACAAGGGCACAATTGCCACAAAGTGTTTTCGGCACAACTGTTTTAATTATTTTAGTCATTTACTTTTGTGGTGAAGCTTCGATAATGATTATATGCAGTGCTGTATTCGTAAACAAAGCATAGGGTATACTGTCAGCTTTGCCAAAATGATAAATAATACATAACTTGCAAAATACTAATCTTTATTCTACCATAACATGAATTATCAACATCAAAATTGGACGAGAGGTGCAAAATAATTTTTTTTTTTGGAAAACTAGAGGGCATACTATAGTTGCTCGAAAAAGCAGAGGGTATACTGCGTATACCGCCGTATCCCGTATACCCTCGAATATAGCACTGATTATATGCTTAAAAATACTGGTAAGAAGCATCATATATACCTAAAAAGTTCACTCATTGAGGATTCTGTGGAGAAACTATAGAGAAGTTGAAGTGCAATTGCTGTAGTTGGGCCCATTTCAAAACCAATGGAAAAATTGATAGGGTATTTTTTATGTGCTTACCGATATGTTTGAAAAATTTGGCTGTTTTTTTAAGCATCATTTAGAAGACATTGAAAGAAATCGGAAAGCACAAATAGTAAAATAAAAAAAATAGGGTTGGGCCCTTTGTGAATTCACATATTCAATTTATTTTCACCAATAAAAGTGTTTTGTTTTAAAAAATTGTTAGCTGTAAGCAAAATAGCATTTCAGATAGTTTAATTATCCTTTTATTTTTGACATTTACAATACCGTAATTATAAATATCCTTGACTAGTGATGTTGCGAGCAGGAAAAACCTGTCCTGTACTTTTAGCAAAAACGTTCTTCTGTATTTACTTTTCTGAATATATGCACATGAAATTGCTCTTATCTTCAAATACCTTATAAGCCTGGCATATCACATGTTGTACGGTACAAAACAAAAATCATTCTTAACATAAGGGACCTGTTTATTCTTGCCACTAACCCAGGCGGTGCTCTTGCACAAGACGCCCTGTTGGTCAACTGGACAAAATAATGACGTCAAAAACGTCACACACATTGGAATATACTATTATGAAAGAGAAAATGCGGGGTGGAAATGCAATAAAACACACCAGAGGGAAATATTTAAACAAATATGCGATCGGAAAAAAGCACAAGCATAGATCTAACCAAAAAAGTTAATACCAAGTCCCACTATGGTACTAGCTCCATCTGGTGGCCACCTAAACTTGACCAAATGCAAACCATAACGAAAACATTCAAACCATAACGAAAACATCATTTTAAATGATAAACAATCTAAATCAAATCCAATTAAAAGAACATGTTACTGTTTATTGAAGTGCTAACTTTCATTTTTATATCTTATTGAATATGCGCGCAATCGTTGTTCGAAGACAGCCTCCCAACGAAGCTTTTGCCCAATGCATTTCAATGGCGAATCGATCGTCTTTCAGTTCACGCCCTGTGTGTTCACGATAATTAATTGTCTCCCATTTATTCATTTCTTGCTCAATTTCAACAGATTTGCTATCGTTGAAAAGCACAAGCATATATCTAACCAACTAAGTTAATATCAATTACCAAAATACTACTAGCTCCATCTAGTGGCCACCTAAACTTGACCAAATTCAAACCATTATCAAAAGTTTATTTGCAACGATAAAAACATTTAACGACGACCAATTAAAAGAACATATTACTGTTTATTGAAGGGCTAACTTTCATTTTTATATCTTATTTAATATGCGAGCAATCGTTGTTCGAAGACAGCCCCCCAACGAAGCTTTTGCCCAATGCATTTTAATGGCGAATCGATCGTCTTTCAGTTCACGCCCTGCGTGTTCACGATAATTAATTGTCTCCCATTTATTCATTTCTTGCTCAATTTCAACAAATTTGCTATTGTTGAAAAGCACAAGCATATATCTAACCAACTAAGTTAATATCAAGTCCCAAAATACTACTAGCTCTATCTGGTGGCCACCTAAACTTGACCAAATTCAAACCATTATCAAAAGTTTATTTTATATGATAAAAACATTTAACGACAACCAATCAAAAGAACATATTACTGTTTATTGAAAGGCTAACTTTCATTTTTATATCTTATTTAATATGCGAGCAATCGTTGTTCGAAGACAGCCCCCCAACGAAGCTTTTGCCCAATGCATTTCAATGGCGAATCGATCGTCTTTCAGTTCACGCCCTGCTTGTTCACGATAATTAATTGTCTCCCATTTATTCATTTCTTGCTCAATTTCAACAGATTTGCTATCGTTGAAAAGCACAAGCATAGATCTAACCAACTAAGTTAATATCAAGTCCCAAAATACTACTAGCTCCATCTAGTGGCTACCTAAACTTGACCAAATTAAAACCATTATCAAAAGTTTATTTGCAATGATAAAAACATTTAACGACAACCAATTGCAAGAACATATTACTGTTTATTGAAGTGTTAACTTTCATTTTTATATCTTATTGAATATGCGAGCAATCGTTGTTCGAAGACAGCCCCCCAACGAAGCTTTTGCCCAATGCATTTCAATGGCGAATCGATCGTCTTTCAGTTCACGGCCTGCGTGTTCACGATAATTAATTGTCTCCCATTTATTCATTTCTTGCTCAATTTCAACAGATTTGCTATCGTTGAAAAGCACAAGCATAGATCTAACCAACTAAGTTAATATCAAGTCCCAAAATACTACTAGCTCTATCTAGTGGCCACCTAAACTTGACCAAATTCAAACCATTATCAAAAGTTTATTTGCAATGATAAAAACATTTAACGACAACCAATTGCAAGAACATATTACTGTTTATTGAAGTGTTAACTTTCATTTTTATATCTTATTTAATATGCGAGCAATCGTTGTTCGAAGACAGCCCCCCCCAACGAAGCTTTTGCCCAATGCATTTCAATGGCGAATCGATCGTCTTTCAGTTCACGGCCTGCGTGATCACGATAATTAATTGTCTCTCATTTATTCATTTCTGGCTCAATTTCAACAGATTTGCTATCGTTGAAAAGCACAAGCATAGATCTAACCAACTAAGTTAATATCAAGTCCTAAAAAACTACTAGCTTCATCTAGTGGTCACCTAAACTTGACCAAATTCAAACCATTATCAAAAGTTTAT
This sequence comes from Aplidium turbinatum, assembly GCF_918807975.1. NCBI lineage: Eukaryota > Metazoa > Chordata > Ascidiacea > Aplousobranchia > Polyclinidae > Aplidium > Aplidium turbinatum. The sequence goes on from NC_137486.1 coordinate 2,690,289, forward strand.
TTGCAATGATAAAAACATTAAATGACAGCCAATTAAAAGAACATGTTACTGTTTATTGAAGGGCTAACTTTCATTTTTATATCTTATTTGATATGCAAGCAATCGTTGTTCGAAGACAGCCCCCCAACGAAGCTTTTGCCCAATGCATTTCAATGGCGAATCGATCGTCTTTCAGTTCACGCCCTGCGTGATCACGACAATTAATTGTCTCCCATTTATTCATTTCTTGCTCAATTTCAACAGATTTGCTATCGTTGAAAAGCACAAGCATATATCTAACCAACTAAGTTAATATCAAGTCCCAAAATACTACTAGCTCCATCTGGTGGCCACCTAAACTTGACCAAATTCAAACCATTATCAAAAGTTTATTTGCCATGATGAAAACATTAAACGACAACCAATTAAAAGAACATAGCCTATTACTGTTTGCCCAATGCATTTCAATGGCGAATCGATCGTCTTTCAGTTCACGCCCTGCGTGTTCACGATAATTAATTGTCTCCCATTTATTCATTTCTTGCTCAATTTCAACAGATTTGCTATCGTTCAGAAAGTACAAGCATAGATCTAACCAACTAAGTTAATACCAAGTCCCAAAATACTACTAGCTTTATCTAGTGGCCACCTAAACTTGACCAAATGCAAACCATCACCAAAACTTCATTTGAAATGATAAACAATCTAAATCAAATCCAATTAAAAGAACATGTCACTGTTTATTGAAGTGTTAACTTTCATTTTTATATCTTATTTAATATATGAGCAATCGTTGTTCGAAGACAGCCCCCCAACGAAGCTTTTGCCCAATGCATTTCAATGGCGAATCGATCGTCTTTCAGTTCACGCCCTGCGTGATCACGATAATTAATTGTCTCCCATTTATTCATTTCTCGCTCAATTTCAACAGATTTGCTATCGTTGAAAAGCACAAGCATAGATCTAACCAACTTAGTTAATACCAAGTCCCAAAATACTACTAGCTCTATCTGGTGGCCACCTAAACTTGACCAAATTCAAACCATTATCAAAAGTTTATTTTAAATGATAAAAACATTAAACGACAACCAATTAAAAGAACATATTACTGTTTATTGAAGGGCTAACTTTCATTTTTATATCTTATTTAATATGCGAGCAATCGTTGTTCGAAGACAGCCCCCCAACGAGGCTTTTGCCTAATGCATTTCAATGGCGAATCGATCGTCTTTCAGTTCACGCCCTGCGTGATCACGATAATTAATTGTCTTCCATTTATTCATTTCTTGCTCAATTTCAACAGATTTGCTATCGTTGAAAAGCACAAGCATAGATCTAACCAACTAAGTTAATACCAAGTCCCAAAATACTACTAGCTCCATCTAGTGGCCACCTAAACTTGACCAAATTCAAACCATTATCAAAAGTTTATTTTAAATGATAAAAACATTTAACGACAACCAATTAAAAGAACATATTACTGTTTATTGAAGGGCTAACTTTCATTTTTATATCTTATTTAATATGCAAGCAATCGTTGTTCGAAGACAGCACCCGCAACGAAGCTTTTGCCCAATGCATTTCAATGGCGAATCGATCGTCTTTCAGTTCACACCCTGCGTGATCACGATAATTAATTGTCTCCCATTTATTCATTTCTTGCTCAATTTCAACAGATTTGCTACCGTTGAAAAGCACAAGCATAGATCTAACCAACTAAGTTAATATGAAGTCCCAAAATACTAATAGCTCCATTTAGTGGCCACCTAAACTTGACCAAATGCAAACCATCACCAAAACTTCATTTTAAATGATAAACAATCTAAATCAAATCCAATTAAAAGAACATGTTACTGTTTATTGAAGGGCTAACCTTCATTTTTATATCTTATTTAATATATGAGCAATCGTTGTTCGAAGACAGCCCCCCAACGAAGCTTTTTCCCAATGCATTTCAATGGCGAATCGATCGTCTTTCAGTTCACGCCCTGCGTGTTCACGATAATTAATTGTCTCCCATTTATTCATTTCTTGCTCAATTTCAACAGATTTGCTATCGTTGAAAAGCACAAGTATAGATCTAACCAACTAAGTTAATACCAAGTCCTAAAATACTACTAGCTCCATCTAGTGGCCAACTAAACTTGACCAAATTCAAACCATTATCAAAAGTTTATTTGCAATGATAAGAACATTAAACGACAACCAATTAGAAGAACATGTTATTGTTTATTGAAGGGCTAAATTTCATTTTTATACCTTATTTAATATATGAGCAATCGTTGTTCGAAGACAGCCCCCCAACGAAGCTTTTTCCCAATGCATTTCAATGGCGAATCGATCGTCTTTCAGTTCACGCCCTGCGTGTTCACGATAATTAATTGTCTCCCATTTATTCATTTCTTGCTCAATTTCAACAGATTTGCTACCGTTGAAAAGCACAAGCATAGATCTAACCAACTTAGTTAATACCAAGTCCCAAAATACTACTAGCTCTATCTGGTGGCCACCTAAACTTGACCAAATTCAAACCATTATCAAAAGTTTATTTTAAATGATAAAAACATTAAACGACAACCAATTAAAAGAACATATTACTGTTTATTGAAGGGCTAACTTTCATTTTTATATCTTATTTAATATGCGAGCAATCGTTGTTCGAAGACAGCCCCCCAACGAGGCTTTTGCCTAATGCATTTCAATGGCGAATCGATCGTCTTTCAGTTCACGCCCTGCGTGATCACGATAATTAATTGTCTTCCATTTATTCATTTCTTGCTCAATTTCAACAGATTTGCTATCGTTGAAAAGCACAAGCATAGATCTAACCAACTAAGTTAATACCAAGTCCCAAAATACTACTAGCTCCATCTAGTGGCCACCTAAACTTGACCAAATTCAAACCATTATCAAAAGTTTATTTTAAATGATAAAAACATTTAACGACAACCAATTAAAAGAACATATTACTGTTTATTGAAGGGCTAACTTTCATTTTTATATCTTATTTAATATGCAAGCAATCGTTGTTCGAAGACAGCACCCGCAACGAAGCTTTTGCCCAATGCATTTCAATGGCGAATCGATCGTCTTTCAGTTCACACCCTGCGTGATCACGATAATTAATTGTCTCCCATTTATTCATTTCTTGCTCAATTTCAACAGATTTGCTACCGTTGAAAAGCACAAGCATAGATCTAACCAACTAAGTTAATATGAAGTCCCAAAATACTAATAGCTCCATTTAGTGGCCACCTAAACTTGACCAAATGCAAACCATCACCAAAACTTCATTTTAAATGATAAACAATCTAAATCAAATCCAATTAAAAGAACATGTTACTGTTTATTGAAGGGCTAACCTTCATTTTTATATCTTATTTAATATATGAGCAATCGTTGTTCGAAGACAGCCCCCCAACGAAGCTTTTTCCCAATGCATTTCAATGGCGAATCGATCGTCTTTCAGTTCACGCCCTGCGTGTTCACGATAATTAATTGTCTCCCATTTATTCATTTCTTGCTCAATTTCAACAGATTTGCTATCGTTGAAAAGCACAAGTATAGATCTAACCAACTAAGTTAATACCAAGTCCTAAAATACTACTAGCTCCATCTAGTGGCCAACTAAACTTGACCAAATTCAAACCATTATCAAAAGTTTATTTGCAATGATAAGAACATTAAACGACAACCAATTAGAAGAACATGTTATTGTTTATTGAAGGGCTAAATTTCATTTTTATACCTTATTTAATATATGAGCAATCGTTGTTCGAAGACAGCCCCCCAACGAAGCTTTTGCCCAATGCATTTCAATGGCGAATCGATCGTCTTTCAGTTCACGCCCTGCGTGTTCACGATAATTAATTGTCTCCCATTTATTCATTTCTTGCTCAATTTCAACAGATTTGCTACCGTTGAAAAGCACAAGCATAGATCTAATCAACTAAGTTAATACCAAGTCCCAAAATACTACTAGCTTCATCTAGTGGCCACCTAAACTTGAACAAATGCAAACCATCACCAAAACTTCATTTGAAATGATAAACAACCTAAATCAATTCCAATTAAAAGAACATGTCACTGTTTATTGAAGGGCTAACTTTCATTTTTATATCTTATTTAATATGCGAGCAATCGTTGTTCGAAGCACAAGTTATATATTCTACATCTTGTATCCTAAGGCTTGCTTCAAGTCGTATTTTGATTGTTACTAAGCCAGTAGCCTAAACGTTAAATAGCCGTTTGTTTGGGTTGTAATCAACGTGATTGGTTTCAAATGGCGTTTATACAACTCAGAAATGTGCCTGGGATTACTTTCAGTTTTGTTTATGTAATAAACGACACGATGTTAAATCTATAGGGGCTCAAAATTGCCAAAAAAAAGTATTTGCTGTAGGCTATCTCAAAAACTAGAGCCAATTCGAAAAAATTTGATTTAGATTGTTTATCATTTCAAATGAAGTTTTGGTGATGGTTTGCATTTGGTCAAGTTTAGGTGGCCACTAGATGGAGCTAGTAGTTTTTTGGGACTTGATATTAACTTAGTTGGTTAGATATATGCTTGTGCTTTTCAACGATAGCAAATCTGTTGAAATTGAGCAAGAAATGAATAAATGGGAGACAATTAATTATCGTGATCACGCAGGGCGTGAACTGAAAGACGATCGATTCGCCATTGAAATGCATTGGGCAAACAGTAATAGGCTATGTTCTTTTGTCGTTTAATGTTTTCATCATTGCAAATAAACTTTTGATAATGGTTTGAATTTGGTCAAGTTTAGGTGGCCACCAGATGGAGCTAGTAGTATTTTGGGACTTGGTATTAACTTAGTTGGTTAGATCTATGCTTGTGCTTTTCAACGATAGCAAATCTGTTGAAATTGAGCAAGAAATGAATAAATGGGAGACAATTAATTATCGTGAACAAGCAGGGCGTGAACTGAAAGACGATCATTTCGCCATTGAAATGCATTGGGCAAAAGCTTCGTTGGGGGGCTGTCTTCGAACAACGATTGCTTGCATATTAAATAAGATATAAAAATGAAAGTTAGCCCTTCAATAAACAGTAATATGTTCTTTTAATTGGTTGTCGTTAAATGTTTTTATCATTTAAAATAAACTTTTGATAATGGTTTGAATTTGGTCAAGTTTAGGTGGCCACTAGATGGAGCTAGTAGTATTTTGGGACTTGATATTAACTTAGTTGGTTAGATCTATGCTTGTGCTTTTTAACGATAGCAAATCTGTTGAAATTGAGCAAGAAATGAATAAATGGGAGACAATTAATTATCGTAAACACGCAGGGCGTGAACTGAAAGACGATCGATTCGCCATTGAAATGCATTGGGCAAAAGCTTCGTTGGGGGGCTGTCTTCGAACAACGATTGCGCGCATATTCAATAAGATATAAAAATGAAAGTTAGCACTTCAATAAACAGTAACATGTTCTTTTAATTGGATTTGATTTAGATTGTTTATCATTTAAAATGATGTTTTCGTTATGGTTTGAATGTTTTCGTTATGGTTTGAATTTGGTCAAGTTTAGGTGGCCACCAGATGGAGCTAGTACCATAGTGGGACTTGGTATTAACTTTTTTGGTTAGATCTATGCTTGTGCTTTTCACCGATCGCATATTTGTTTAAATTGAACAACAAATCAATAAATGGGAGACAATTTCCTTCTGGTGTGTTTCATTGCATTTCCACCCCGCACTTCCTTTTTCATAATAGTATAGTCCAATGTGTTTGACGTTTTTGACGTCATCATTTTGTCCAGTTGACCAACAGGGCGTCTTGTGCAAGAGCACCACCCAGGCTACTATACTCTAAAAAATTTAATTAACTTGAATGCCTACATAAAATTATGAAAGCTTTGCCTTGGAATGAAATAATGTTGAATAAAAATAATTGAACACCTGATCCTCAAAACGCTTTACACTGCTTGTGTTATTACAAATTACAACATTTATTGTTTTTACCTTGGTTGACAGAACAAGTAATGTTGCCAGATAAAACATAAAAATGGTGAAAAACAATAATGTTACCAGATGACCAAATCTGAATGAAAATTAATAATTTGTACAGTTTTGGTTTTATCGTCAGATTTTATCTGCGCTGTGCCGGGCGGCAAAGTTCAAACAGTCAAAATTTTGTGCGGTACGATGGTATTACCGCATAGTGACCGATATGTTCCATTGCCAGTATTTTTTTATTAGAAATTGTTAACACTTTCGGCTTTCATTCCGAGCAAAGGTGTAGCTAAGAAATGATAGACCTGTGTTTGCGGTTACTTACACTTGTGTTGTTTTCTAAACTGGTGAGAAAGTCTATTGAAATGAACCACATTTCCATGTCGGTGCAGTGAAAATATGCACAATATTATAGGTTTGCTTGACGATAGAGGGCCCAAAATTATTCTGGCCCCGGGGCCCACAAAGGGTTTAACACAGCACTGGTTTCAAGGAACCATTAATAAACTCAGCTATTTCAAATTCAAATGTAGCCTATATTTTGCTAGTATTTTCAAAAATTGAAATGAGCTCAATTTCTTATCTGTTAGAGAGATTTTTCATCCAATAATTTTTGTAACAAGTATAAGAGTGTTCATACTGTTAGAAAGTTGTTGGTAAATTGGCTAAATTAATATTTATGAAGTTATAGTTTTGCTTGAATTATTTGTTAGCCCATATTTCATCATTCGCAGAGACTACAGGGCATTGCATTGAAAGCGATTGCCAACAGGTGCCCCTAAACTTAGCTGTGCCTCGGGCCCCGTGAGCCTTAATTAGGCCCTGCAAAGGCCATATAGAGAGTCTTGTTTACGGCAAGGTGTTTTTCTTGAAGTTGACGAATGATGAAGATGGCGTCAGTTGTACCTCGGCCTGGCATGAAGCCGAATTGCATTTCATCAATCTGTACTTGTTGCCTAATCAATTGTTCTGTCACTCTCTCAAGTATTTTCATGGTCTGGTCAAGCAGCTTCAAGCCTCTGTAATTACCCCTATCAAGGGCATCCCCTTTACCTTTATAGATATTGACGATTTAACTTTCTTCCCAGTCTGCTGGTATACGACCCTCGCTAACAATAGCTTCTACAAGATCTCGTATAAGAGCAACTCCAGTTTCGCCTGTTGGCTTCAGCATCTCTGCTATTATTCCTGAATATTATTCCTGTTATTAGGCTATTCCTGAAGGACCAGGAGCTTTGCCCATGCGCATCTTACTGATGGCTCTTTCGATCATCTCGGTGGTGATTGGTACACTAGGGCCCTCAACAGATGGTTCATCTGAGAGATTATCCGGGTTCCAGGGGAACTCTAGCATATAATTGTTTGAGACTTAATTTGTCCGCCAAGATAGCTGCTCAGACCGGACACGTTTGTCCGCCGTCAACAAAAACGAATTTCGAGGCCTGTAGGCTACTTCGAATTATATGCTGGTCACTTTGAACTTTAGCTCTTAAAACGCGTAGATACTAAAGTGAGCAAACAATAAACCGCATCTCGTTATTGACATTCCCAAGAAAAAACAAAGCAGAAGAAATCAAGAAAAACGTTTTTCAATCATTGTTACAATGCTTCAACGGCACCATGCTTGCGTTTATCAGCTACCGTACTTCTGTTTCTTTTGTTATCTTAGGAGCAGCGCTCTTGTTGCAACAAGTACCGGTAGATCTTTTAATTGAGATCGATCCGCAATGAAGGTCAAACTAACGCAAATCTGAACTTAGAAACATTTGATTTAGAATTTTTTTTTTAATAATTTGCGGGGGGGCAGCCACCCCGAGCTAAATTCACGGGGGGGGGGGCGCCGCCCCCCCGCCCCCCTGGAGTCGGCGCCTATGCATGTACAGACATTTACAAGAGTGTGGGTGCTGTGGCTATACTCACACTTCTTCGATTTTCATCCACTTGCTTGTGCGGAAATGTTTTTTCTACTCTCATAAACATAAAGACAAAATCTAGACACAAACTTGACTGTGAAGCCGATCTGAGATGTGCATTTTCTGCTACTAATCCTCGAATTAAACACTTAGTATCCAAAAAACAGTTACATCCTTCGCATTAATGCAACTTATCTGGGAACGAATTGCTGTTCTGCTTAATGTTTTTTGATTTTGTAACAAGGTGGGGCGCAAACTTTGTTAGAATTGTAAAAGAGAGGCGTGTCTCAAAAAGTTTAAGAACCACTGTTCTAGAAATACGTCACATAATAAAGATTTCGCAATGAGAGGTTACTACAGGACAATAACCGATAATAGCATACAGCATAAGAATTCCACAATTAAAACAGCACGTTCGGTTAAGATACAAAGCAGCCCGTCGCGAGGGCTTGCACATTGATTGTGACAATGAGAAACACGGCAATTTTGCTACAGTGACGCTTTTATTTCTATTGTTAAGTTGCTGTGCTGCGCCACATTGTTTAACAATTAAGTAGCCTACATTGATAGTAGTCTAGCTAGGGTTGGGCACACATAGACTTTTTCTCTGTTGTCCCATTAAAAGGAGTGTTTTTTATGGCCATTTTTCACGCTGATCACGAATCCGTTGAAATTTTTGATCTGTGATGATGTTTTAGGTTGGTAAAATACAAAAATTCAAAATGGCTGCCAAATTTATGCATTTTTTAGATAAAATTTGATAATTATGTCTTACTAGGTCATGTAATATGTCATTTTTTCTGTTTTCAGGGTCACTGATATCGATAATCATGTTTTTAAACTCGCACAGGCCAACTGGACTGCTCCAGATACATATTGCGATAAAATCCGCACAGAAATGTGAGCAGGACCATAATTTCAAAGGAAAAAACTAAGATATAAATTTCCATAAGCTACTTTAATTTTCACTTCAACGTCTGGGTACCAGCATCTTAACAACTTTGTTTCTACAAGAGCCCTTTGAATTTCAAAGAACTTTTTTCAGCAAGATATCGACATCAACAGAAATATTGTCTTCTGGCTTGAAAGCATTTCTGATGGATGTTTTCAGTTCGTCTACACTGAACTTCTCAAACGTGAATGTTTTTATACCGTCGGCACATTTAATTCTACGCTTTTGGCGTATATCGGGCGCCACTGTCGATCTAAGCCTAAGGTAACCAATTTCGTTGAGCAGTTGTGTTTCATTAAGTCTATCAAGAGAGTCAAGGGTATTTGGAGTCGGCGGACCTCCATGCTTCTTACACTTCTCAAGTACCAGTAGCACTTTGGACACTTTCTTCTTCTTCGCTTCTTGCTTTTTTAGAAGCGCTAGTAGGTGACTTGTTTTTAACTTAACAATAAAGTCTTGTTCAAGCTTTTTCGCCCGGGTAACTTCTTCTGAGCACCTTGCCCATTTCCATTTCTTCAACTTCTCATCTTCACTGAGATCTGTAAATGACAAATCCATGAGAAATTTATTCGTTGAAACTACATTCTTCCTTGAATGAGTTCTCACTGTCGTCGATCCACCACTGAAAGTTATACGGTTATCAAGTTTGGCGAATTCGGATTTGCATTCTAAATTTGTCAATGGTGCATGTTTCAATTTGACGTCGTCACTACTTTGACCTGCAAAAAAGTTCATCTCGGACAACTGTCTGTCCATTGCATCTAGAACTTCATTCAGTACAGCACCATACAATCGGATTTGACCCATCTTGCACTTCATGCACTCCTCTTGCTTGGCTCTAATTTCTGGTATTTTCTTATTGAAAAACGACCTGACACCTTCCCAAGTTCTTTCATCACCCGTGTCATCTTCACGTTTATCAATACCAAGCAGTCCCATCAGAGGCATAATCAGCTCAAAGCCTTTGAAACCGTTGTGTTTAATTCCTTGAGCATCCATCCAATTTTTATAATCATTATAAAGTGATACTGAATGTGCAGCGTGGCTAGGCGACAACAATTTGGCGATTGCTATATGTGCCAAAGTATGGACGCTGGTGCTGGGAGATGTGAATACTTTCTCACCAGCAGATACGTGTAGCAACTTCTGAACACCAATCTTTTGCTCTATATCACGAAAAACCTTATCGCAAGCATGGTCAATTCCCAAAATTACATGGGCACAGCATTTTATCATCTTCTCTGCTTCAATACCTAGATGTTGCAAGAGCGTGGTTGGTACAGTCACATGCCCTGTCGGACATCCAAAAATAGTGGCACCCTTGATTTCATCAACGGTTGAATTTGACAATGCTGCCAAGCATTTAAGCTTGTACGCGTATGCTGCGGTGTCATCTGCTTCTTCGTGACTTAGATTCTCTGTGTAACCAGTAGTCATGGTACGTCTGTCTCGACTGGGTCCCGATATTGTAATCTGGTCGGCTTTTAAATCATACAACCGATGGCCGGCCGCTTTAGTAGTGTCATAGAGGCGACAGTTACAACACTGTCTCCTTTCTCTAGAAGTATATTAGCGACCATCTCCAAATTCATATGTGAGGCATCCTCCAAATATCTGCTGAGAGTTCTCCTACTTGAAAAAACGAAGGTAAAATCTTTGGGACACTTTCGTCGTACTATTACACCGGCTAAATCTGCAGCACTCACTTTATAATCCGAGAAACATTGCACTGTACATTGCACTATTCTTTCGTTGAGTTTATTGCCACTTTCTCTGACCTTGACTTTTGGAAACGATTACTGTAGAAGTCATTGACACTGTCCAGAGTATCAGGTAAACTGGACGATTTCTTACTACGGGTAGTGATGGAAGAAGATGAAGACGTACGAAAGTTCAGATTATCCATTGAAAAATCCACATCTTGTTTCTGCTCACCGCTGATTGATTGATTGATTATCGCCATCAGCCAGAGACAATGAGTCCTCATACTGCAACTTCTTACCCTCTATTTCTCGCATTGTAGAAGATTTCGTTTCTTCTCTTTTCTTATCAGCTGATAATTGGCGTGTTTCTCGTCGGTGCTTTTGTTTTCACCAGGAACTTGAAACAGTAGATAGACAAATAGCTTTGTAACTTCCAAAGCAGTTATCGCGGTAGAATTCTTCATCTTCTGGAGTCATTTTTGCTCCAAACTGCTTCTCTAATTTCGCTTGATAGTCGCTGTTTTTTGTTCGAACATTGTATGCATTTTTAGTCATTCTCTTATTAAAACTCATTACTTTACTAATCCACGCATCCGTTTTCTTGCACCTTGTATTGTTATCTTGTTTGCACAAATTTCTCAGAAGTTCAGTCATTTTTGATCTTTTTGGATACCACGCTTTCATGCTTTGGGTATACGTTCTTATCCACCCAATCTTCTGCAAAGTTCAGTTGCAACTATTTTGCTGCTATCTACCAGCAGTGGCGTAGCCAAGGGGGGGGTTTTGGGGGTTACAACCCCCCCCCCTTTGGCACGTGTGTGACGTCACGATATTGAGAATGATGCTTTCAGTCTAAAAAAAAATTGCCTAGTTTTAAACAAAATTGCATTAAAAGAGCGAGTTTTGCCAATACCAAACATTCAAACATCTCAGCCAGGAATTAGCAACAAGAAAACACAGAGACTTTGCTTTTTTTCCGAAAAATGCCGAAGAAAACATGATCTTATCCTTTTGTTATGCTACCGGACAGCATCATTTTACAGGAATATTCTTACCCACATTTTTGTTGAAAATGCTCTCAGAATGCACCAAATTCAAAGTAATTTTTCAAAATTTTCTGGGGGAGGCCCCCCAGACCCCCCGCCGTTGGGTGGTCAAAACCCCCCCCTTTCAAAATTCTTGGCTACGCTACTGTCTACCAGTGTCAATTGTTTCTGTCCTTTCTTTGTTTTGCATACATTCAACGTGCGACCGAGGATGTATCTTCCATCGGGTAATTTACTCAACATTTTATTTTGGGTTGCTCATGGTAAACTATCCCATACAACGTTTTTACACAGGGTCACTTCGTGTATTAAGTGTATAACTAGTTTCAGAACACGAAACATGTACAACATCAAAAACAAAAGATATAGTTGATTAATCAACTCAAAAATGGTTCTGAAATTAAAAAGTATGTATTTTTCAATAAAAAATACACAGTTTTAGCTATAACTGTATAAAGCCATTCTGCATCACTGTTTTGACCTCATATTCGATATCAGTGACCCTGAAAACAGAAAAAATGACATATTACATGACCTAGTAAGACATAATTATCAAATTTTATCTGAAAAATGCATAAATTTGGCGGCCATTTTGAATTTTTGCATTTTACCAACCTAAGACATCATCTTAAGTCAAAAATTTCAACGGATTGGTGATCAGCGTGAAAAATGGCCATAAAAAGCACTCCTTTTAAAAAAAGTAATGTTGTTTGCCCAACCCTAGTCTAGCATATTGTATTTACAATTGATTATATCAGCATTGATTTTTTACATGCATGTTGCAATTACTAATACTACAGTAGCTAACTTTAAACCCTTGATCATTTAGTTTAAAGATCTACCAAACAAAACCACCATTCAACAACACAACACAGTTCAATGGGATTATTTATCACACCAAACTGTGCAAAGCAGCACAAATGCGCAAATCTGTTTTGGCCAAATCATCTTGGTCATTTCGAATCAAGCCGTTCACAACGCCTTTCAGTCTTCCAATGAAGCGCTCTGTTGTTGTTGTCGATCATACGCCAAAACACTGATGGAGATGAAAAACATGCTATGCATGGAGCCATCTTACTTTTTTTGGAGAAAAAATCACCGCGGACCGCGGAGCTTCAGCGTGGGAACTTAAACCTTTCGCTGCTGAAAGTCCCTTAATTGTACTGTTTACAAGAGATTTACTACTTGTATATAAATCTGTTGATGAACCAGTATTCAACGCTGTTCTGAAACATTTTGTTAAGCATGCATCCCAATGTTTGAGGCCTAAAAACGATGCTCTCAATTTCAATATGGATGACTATGCTGGAAAATAAACATAAACAATGAAAGAAACCCCACGTTGAAGTTTAAGAATATCCTATTATCCTGAGGCTCAACACAATACCCAAAAATCAGCATTCGTAACCACTCGCTGTTGTTATCCAACGCGCATGGGACACGCCTTCTTGACGATAAAAAAGTAGGGGTTCAAATTTTCTGAAACATCCATCAATAATTTGACAAAGAAAAAATAAATTGAATTGAATAAATGAGCTATCGAAGCAAGGAGCGTTTGGTGGAGCGTTAGTCGGCAGCAGTGGCCGAGTGGTTAGCGCGTTGGGCTCGCAGTCGAGAGCCTGCATGTTCGACTCCAGCCACCCGCACTTGCTGTTGTTTCTCTGGGCAAGAAACTTAACGATAATTGCCTCTACCTAGTGATCGATTTCGAGTAATGGGTAGTACCAAATTTAAGTCATCAGTAAAGTAGACAACCGGAAAATAGACATTGCCGTCGGCTGCAGCGTGGGTCAGGTGTATGTCGGAAGGCGTACACCGATGCATAGCGCTCAAGTCCGCTTTCCCGCAATGCAGGATAAAGATAAACAAACAAACAAACAAAGGAAGACACATATGGTCGCTCCGAAAAGATGAATCTTTCGCTTCTTTCCTGTGCTCAGAAAACCATAAGATCTTGGCTTTTAAATAATTTGCGGCTATAGATAGATAGCTCTGATGGAAACTTTACAATTTTGTCAGATTTTCAGATGTTGGGGCTTAGGTTTTTTCTTAATTCTGTTCATCAAACGACTATCTTCGTATGCATTAGGGCCTTTCACTTTGCCTTCCAAAATGTTTTTTCGTGTGTAAAATAAATCTCATTTACATGGAGAGATATTCAAGAGTTTGCACTTCATGACCAAATCAGACATGAAATATTCTTCTAGTCATTTGTTTAGCTTAACAATCAAAATAAAAGCGTCACTGCAGCAAAATTGCCATGCTTCTCATTTTTTGTCCAAAAATGAACAAAAACATGTTTTTTCAAAATAACTCCTTTTCTGTCGCAGTTAGCGTTTTACATTGTATTGACAACAAATAGGAAATTGTCCCTTCCGGTCATTTTAGCGCAAATTCCAACTCTCTAGCTCTTACCATATTCATGATAAGGCCAAAATCCGCTTGCTGGTAGCCTTGAACTATTTATTGGCTTGAACTTTTCTTGGTTGCACTGAAGTTTAAACGCCCTTGCTACAAGAGTTTATTGATTTCAAAAGTTTTTCCTATTTTTAATCACCCGGAATAAAGTTTATATTGGAATAAAACCACAGGACTTCACTTAAGGATCGCAGCAGCACATGATTTTTTTTCTTTCATTAATATTACTGAACATCAGCCTATCTTGTTTCAACGTAATTTGCCGATGCTTGACATTTGTCACATTAAGAACTGGGAAGCAGCTGACTCGATGACTGATATAGTCTTTCGCTGCTTCCTGTCTGTTGTGGTATTTAGATAGCTATGGTACTATTTTATTCGTATTGTTTATAATTGTACCGTACTATTGTCGCAACAGACGAAATAAAAGGTTTCTCTCTCTCTCTCTGGCACATCAAGATGACGTCATAATGAAAAAATAACGTCACTTTTTGAAATCAGTGACGAAAATCCAGTCAGAATTTTACCCGAACCTAATTTTCCTGAAAAGTCGCCTAAAAGTGGGACACCCTAATGTATACACTGTCACTGTAGACCCATGCATACACAGTGGTGGCAGGGCCGGATTTAGCTGATGGGGGGCCCGGGGCACTTTTAGATCGGGGGGCCCCCGTGCAAAAAATTTTTTCGCGCCTACGGCGCGTAAAAACCATCTCTACGTCTACAGTAGCATCAGTCCAGTACTGCACAGCATTTTGCAGAAACTTTAAAAGTCAAACGGAATAAAATAACACAAAATCACATTTTTTCCACATAGGGGGCCCTTCAAAAGTCGGGGGGCCCGGGGCAACTGCCCCCTCTAAATCCGGGCCTGAGTGGTGGGCGCAGCGAACATAAAAGTTAGCTTTCAACTAAGAAATCAGCGGATTTCCAATAAATTTACTTTTCCTAACGAGTCCGCTAAAATTTCTAAATATTAGCGAAAACGCTAATCCGCTACCAAAGCGTTAGCATCACTAATTAGCGGAACTGTGCCCTCTACTGTGTATACATAATATAAACCCTGCATGTTGTGTAAATACAGTAAATAGCTCACTCCAGTTTCTGCGTTGTAAGGGACCCTGGATGTTCGGAGGAGGCCACGTTCTTTGTTGCTACGGCCCTGAATTTGTGATGACCGCACAAAATGTGAATAGGCAATGCTATTGTGATGTAACAATACGAGTTTCCTGCAGGGAATAACTTCTTACCATTCAGCAAAACATGTTTCACTTGATGCAGCCTGCCACGGTCAAAGACGACCACTCCACTGATGCTCATACACCACCCGTAACTTGTCGTAGATGGAAGCCAATGCGTTTTTACTACCGACAAATTTTACGAACCAGGTTCCAACCTTCACAATGGTAGGCTAAGCAATAATTTTGAAGGTGACACAGTCACAGTTTCTTACGGAAACTTTCCTAAAGTACTTTGCTACTTTAGTGAGTTTCAAGCACAGATTTCTGGACTAGTCTAGATATCTCTGGTTTATAAGAATAAACTCCGTGTCACCATCGAACAGGCTGTAAGACTTTACAAACGAGGACGAGCTTGTTCAGAAGTTGGCAGAATATATTGAAAACGCCGTCCAAATGAATTGATTGAATTTCAATTTTTATTGTTTTCGAAATGTTAGGCCCAACAAGATTGTCACAAATGAACGAGGGATAATTGTTGGCATTCATTACTTTCGATAGAGCAACAGGCTGAGTGGTGTACATTCGTTTGCAGCGAACCACTCCATTGCATTGTTGCTTCTCTTTGTGAACCATAAGTCAGTTTCGTTCTTTTACAATGGAGTAATGTTTTGTGCAAGCCGTAATGTTTTACAATGGAGCCGATTAATGTCGCACTGACGTGGCGGGTCCGGCCAGGAATTCATATATACAAAGTCTGTGAAGATTTGCTTCACCGCCCTCGTGTGGTCGACTATAGCCACTATGAGGCGCTCCTGCTTCGGTCACGCTTGCCGATGGATGACGATCGGCTGCGGGAATGGTTGCTTTGAGCTGGAGATGGCGATCTGGAATAAACAAGGAACGATTGACACGCTGGCGAGTTATCTCGGCACCGCACCAGATGAGAGCACGTTGCAGGATTCGATGAGCATAGCATTGTGGATTTTAATGTCAAATTCGGTAAAACATTTACGTATAAATTGAAAAGACTCTATGGTTTATTGCTTTAAGCATGATTGACATACTAGTACACATTTTTCTGTTTAGATAGGATCATTAGCTAGATCTTAGTGCTCACTTACTCACGTGGCCAAATGTTGCCACTATTCAACAGCAGATGGATGATTCTTACCTTCGGGGGCTGAGCGATGCGCGGTCCTTGTACACAGGCGACCTGCTCAAACTCCTGCAATGCACAAACCGCGTCACGTGCCGGTGAACAATCGTGTTCACAGCTTATACATAAAAATAATATAGTGGGTGATGCACCACGGAACAGTCTAATGGTGGACTCATTCCCATTTTACCAATTAGAATGTTTGCAGTATTTATTGTCGTACATCATTCAGGCTTTAACAGTTGCCTGAGAAGGATGAGGTGATAGATTGAGAGATTAGGCCAACAATATCATCTGACCGTACGGTGCAAGACATCAAACAAAATAAAATTGTTGCGCGGACTATTCTCTGTAAAGCACACCATCCATTCTAACAAATGAAGCGTGACCATTCTGCTACGAGAGGAGCCTTCTCCAAACAATTCCAAACAACTAAGAATCACCTTCTTTTCTCTCGTCGTGGCGATCGGCTGTGGCTCTTGCTGTACCGTCGGCGAGGGCTGCGGGATCGTGATCTAAGAGCAACAAAATGTTAGCAGGAAGATTAATTCCTCCACATGAAGCTTTGACCATTAAACCATTGGAAAAAAGTTCACAAATTACAATGTTTAGCCTAAGAAAGCACTTTTTTGGGGTTACACATTTAAAAAATATATCACTTGCGCAGCAGCATACTGTAGATAAGATGAAAACGTTGAGATGTTCTTGGGTGCTGAGTTGTTTAACCAGAAGTTGTTAAAGAGTTGTTGATGATCATTTAAGCGAAGGCGAGACGATGGTTCGGTGATGTTGGCTTATCGAAATACTGTTGTTGGTTAACTATCGAGGGTTGATGTTGCTGTTAAGCCGGTGATGGTAGCGACGCGTTGTCTAACTAAGTTACAGGAGATGATAATGATGGGCTTGCGGGTAGTGGTAGACGAGAGACAAGCCTAGAAATGGGTACATAAAATTATTAAATATCTGTCTAAAAATTAACAAACCAGACTTCATCAAATATTGTAAAATATCATGTGGCCTTATATATAGCAAAACTTAAGTTTAGATAGGAATACAAAACTTACATCATAGCACGATAAAACATTGAAGGATTTCCAAGCTTTCTAAGCAAACCACAGATTAAATGAGACAAAGGCTGCACGTTGTTGCCAGAGTTGGCTGTTAACCATTCCCGACATTTTATAATTAGCTAATGCACATCAAACAACAGCTGATGTTAATGGAAGCAAGTATATCTCACCCATAGAATACAAAATATTAAAGCAAGGTTAGCGGCGTGGTCCAGCTTCCGTCACACGTCACAAATAGAGATTTTTTAAATTATTAAACAATAACTCATCACCACCTCTGTTCTAATCGTATTGCACACGGTACTTTTATTGACGACACAATAATAAGTTAAGCATCAGAGGTGTACAATAGGGTGGAGTGAATTTCACTTAATGTTTTGGATTTTGATTTAAGGTGTTCTAATGTTGTCTTTGGACCTAAAAAATAACCCCGAACATAATTTTGGTTCTTCTACTCCTAAATTGACCCTCCTACCTGAGGTCAAAGGTCACGCGAGGTCAAAATTGCTCTATCTCCACTTCTACTGGTACTAGAAATCTGTTTAATGGCTTAAAAGATTCAGAAGACCCATATTTCTATCTGTTCTAAGAGAACTTTTTCTTCTATTGCTAGTAGAATTTGACTAAACAGCAAAAATATAGTTTTTGTGGTATTTTTGCTTATAGGCCTACAACATTTCAGCAATTAGTTGGATTGTTATTTGAGAATCACAAAGCTATCCACAAATCACTGGAAAATACCGACCTGCAGAACAATTTGCCAATTATAGGCTCAGATGGAACCGCAATTTTGACACTATGACTGGTAAACACCATTGCAGCATTGCCACATCAGAAGAGTTGCTGCAAAGATCTTCACAATAGGTCATCTGTCTCCTGCATACCAACGAACTACCTCTCAGGCATGTCTTTGAGCACTTGGATGGAGTCTCTTTAAACTCCGGCTCGTTTTCAGGCCTAATTGACAAAGAGCTAAATGGCTTAGTGTCTGATTGGCATGTGGTTTAGTTTAAGCCATTATCTTCTATTGAATTTCCTCAATTGCCAAAAGAAGTTATGGAAAGTTTGAGTTCCGATCAATTTTATGTATACCAAATTTGTTTAGCTGTCATTTCTGGAGAACTTGAGAATGACTTAGCACAGTTTGAAGTAGGTGGCTTGTCACAAGCAAGATGGTTGACACTTGGATGTTGCATTTTGAAATAGTCTACTACACTTCCCAAACAAATCCGAGCGAAAATTTAAGAATTTTGGTAGAATTTTGTTTAAAAGTCTACTTCCTAAGTTGGTTTGATGTCAAGCTTAACTCTAAAATAAGTAAAGTAGCTGTCAACTATTTTCGCATGCTCAAACGAATCAACCAATTTCTCTAGAAGCAAGCAAGAGACATTGCATCAAAAACTTTAATGCGTAGGCCTAATGGCTTCTCAGCTCACCCGAAAACATTCTTCTTTCGATAATGCGGCTGACGATGATGATACAATTCGATCGCAAGCTGTCAATATTGTGCTATCGCTACGCAGAAGCAAAGATGTTGAAATGACCCCAGATGATGAAAGTACAAAGGCGAAATCTGTTGCAGAGAGGAGAGCAACTGTTCGAAAATTTATCATACCAGAGATCAATATCAACGAGTTCTCCGACCACAAGATGGTCAATTTTGATGAAATTCATGTCACAGAACCTCCCGCAACCAAAGACATGAATGATGATGCAATACAAAATTTCAAAACAAACAAGCTTGAACTTGATCACCCATGCCACAATCAACGTGTAGAAGCTCGTAATAGAAGCTTCCATGCGTGTGGCTAGGTTCGAAAGATGGGATGGTGTGATCCGGAAAAAGATCAAATGGCGGAAGTTGATGCCCTCTTTCAACACCAAAAAGCAATTTTACTGCTGAATACGATTGCATAAAAAACACTTGTTTTTTCGTTATAGTTACAAGGGGCATAACCGGGACCTAAATATGAGGGAGGCAATACGTTTTGTGACATTTTTGAGTGTTTAAAAGTGCAGTTGGATTTTCATTTTCAAGCAATGGGATTTTCATTAGGTGCTGCTTGACTTGAAGACCTGTCGGTGGTCCCTTCGCAGCCTTCTCGTTGTTGCTGGTTAGTTCATGCTCAATTTAAACTTTGATTGTTTGTGTAATAATATTATTGTGCGTAGTATGACTTGTTGGCAAAAACTGTATCATATTGTATCTCTCTCTCAATAATTTCATGCCTTTCAACCATTGAAATGTCATCTTACATGCATCAAAACATTAATTTCATACTTGTTCAAACTTCAGTTCCTCATCAATGCTACAGATAAGAATATTTCGATGTTCAATACACTTATTCTCAAACAACAATCCAACCAATTGCTGAAATTTACCATTTTGGCTGTTGAAGTTCGTTAACTGTAATGTTGTATAAGCAAAAATACCACAAAAACTATATTTCTGCTGTTTAGTCAAATTCTACTAGCAATATAAGAAAAAGTTCTCTTAGAACAGATAGAAATATGGGTCTTCTGAATCTTTTAAGCCATTAAACAAATTTCTAGCACCAGTAGAAGTGGAGATAGAGCAATTTTGACCTCGCGTGACCTTTGACCTCAGGTAGGAGGGTCAATTTAGGGGTAGAAGAACCAAAATTATGTTCGGGGTTATTTTTTAGGTCCAAAGACAACATTAGAACACCTTAAATCAAAATCTAAAACATTAAGTGAAATTCACTCCACCCTAGTGTACAACTGTACATGTACAAGAACAAGACCGGATGTAACTCTTTTTCAACGGATCCGAATGCTAAATTTATACCACCAATCACCATTTTTAAGTTTTGAACACATAAAAAAGTTTCAAATAAGCCCTTGGCAACATTTCCAAACCGTTGTGTGTGTTACCACTTTCTAGTGTTACTGCGTACTGCACAAAGCGTACATATCATGCCTTGGCCGAGCATACGTCAAGCCTTTAAGCTTTTAGCAAAAAAAAATATGAAAGTGTTAACTTGTCATGCAGTGAAATATTTTTACCGGGTCTCAAAATCAAAATTAATTTGGATCTATTTCAGATCCAGATTTGAGATCTAAAAATTGTGGGATCCGGATCTCCAAAAGCAAAAGTCGGATTGGGTCAGGATCTTAAAAAACTTGGATCTATACACCTCTGTTGAGCATTACACAAAGTACAATCGCACAGGTAACTTGACGGTTTAATATAGCATATGATTCAATGTATCCATCGCTTTATATGTTTGCTCGAGTCAAACAGGTGGAAGGGTATCTGTCAGTGTCATAGCGTCGAGGGTTTGTGTTGTAATATTTGTTGTGGTCAGTTTCCTTCACAATAGTAGAATCATTGTAGTCACCATGAAGGTACACAAATATGAACAATCCGTGCACCAAGTTAAGAACAAAAGATCTTGATTTCAAACAAAAACATTGAATTTTCACTCGATTGAGTGACAGAAGTTCACATATCCTTATGATTATGTCTCCTGCTCAAAAATCGTGCCCATACAAAAAAGACACATTACTCCAGGCAGGACCACCAGCAGCAAAGTTCCTTGCTCCACTCATAATGATGTCAATTCATCAATATAATCCAAATTTTTAATCAAACAAAGTAACTGGCGCACGGTGGAGTGATAAGTGATCGATCGATCAGTATCAACCGTCACAGAAGAATAGACCTCACAAAAGTGCAACAACAATTTTCAATTCAAAAATAGGTATATAAATGTGAAATACAGTTGAATAACTGAGCCAAGAAATGACGACAAATCACACATCAACACTCAACAGCTGCACAAAAATATATTTACATTATTGTCTAGCACAGTGCAATTAGGTGACGTTGCACTAAGGCGCTGGGTGATTTAGACCCTATTCTGGGAAAGGAGTACTTTATTGGTTGCAATTGCGGGAGCAAGTCTTTTAGGCGCAGACAGTTAGGCGCTGGTCAAGTAGGCGCGCACACTGTGGCGTCTGGATATTTAGGTGCGGAGCCCGTTCATTTAGGTGCTATTCCTAGTAAAGTATGCAGATTGTATTAGCTTGGCAGGTAGGGCAATGCTTTTCACACAAAATGTTATAAAAAATATGTTGTTTTGTTAATCTGCGTGCATTTATTTGTTGTTAGTCATGGCTTCAGTGAGTGAAGCAGCTTTATCCGACAATGCTTTTCACACAAAATGTTATATTGAACAGAAAAATATATTGTTTTTTTGAATGGGCGTGTTCGGCACTTATTTGTCGTTAGTCCAGGTTTGCGTCGGCGAAAGCTTTATCAATAAATTATTCAAGTTTCCGAACATGACTGAGTTCACTTTTAGTTATATAAGTCAAATAATAACTACACTAAACATCAGTAAAAAATATACCGTAGCCTATATTCAAGCGGGTGGTAGGCTTGAGTGAAGAGTAACTTAGTCTTTCGTCAAAACCCCAACTAGGTTTTGCCAAAGCTGAGCTGATACAATCAGCATACTATACTAGGAATAGCACCTAAATATCCGGACGCCACAGTGTGCGCGCCTATTTGACCAGCACCTAACTGTCTACGCCTAAAAGACGTGGACCCGCAATTGCAAGGTTACTGAATTTCAATAATTAACCAGTCTAGTACCAATCACACAAAACATATTCGATAAGCATAAATCGATAAAATATACTATGCTGTCACAACCACCATGAATCCAATAAAACTACTTTACTTGGAATAGGGCCTAACCGCCCAGTGCTACAGTGAATGACCCTATCTGGCATGCGCCTAAATATTGTGGAACCTTCTTTAGTAAGTTCTCAATGCAGTACAGGCAAACATCGTTTCACTAGGGTGATGATAAGGAAAGGTTTATAGACTTCACAGTATATTCAGTACAACAAATGAATGCTTACACGAAGAACAAATTAAATATATACTTATCGCTGATTCCAGAATGAGGTTTAAAATCTGGATTTTTTAATGTACTGTAGTATAAATGTAAACAAATATGAAGACAATAGTAAAAACCTCCATATTATGGAATCTTTATTACCTGTCATATCGTCCTCCTCTGCGGCCGCCATTGAAATCATCATAGTCATCACGTCTTCCACGGCTGCGGTCACCACCACCACCACCACCCCCACCCCGCCTGCTCATACCGGACGACATTTCCACCCGAGCACGAACACCGCATATCGTTCTGAAACAATGATGCACATTGGTATGTTGTTCATTGCCCAGATGAAACCTGCTGCTGCTGATGAGCCATAAATATGATTCCCACTATTGGTGATGCACAGACTATAGAGATAATCTTAAATGACAATGAATTCAGCCGGAACGAAATAAAACTGAACTGTGGACATTCAAACGTGACAAAGAAACAACAATTTCTAACGTTATAAAAACATGTGTCTTTAACACATTTTCGCTTAAATCAGAATCATCATCAGTTTATTTGTCATATAATACAAATACAAAAATAATAAAAAGTGTGCCATAAACTGTTGTGAGCCAAATGACGAGGAGACTGCGAGAAGAACAGCTAATTATCGATTCAGAATATTCCCACCACACCTTCCATCAAGAGCTCTAACTGAATCCTCAGCATCTCTGTTATCCATGAATTCCACAAAAGCAAATCCTGGTGGATTTCTTGCAACCCAAACATTTTTCAGAGTTCCATAGTATCCAAAAACTCTTTCAAGCTCCCCACGAGAACCTTGATTTCCAAGATTTCCAACATAAACTTTGCAATCAAGAGGTCCGGAGTTGCGAAACGACATGTCATTCACTTTCAAACAAATTTCACCGAACTAAATCTGAAGTTGATTCAGAAAAAAATTGTAAAAGCAAGTGTAAAATAAAATTGTAAACACTTTTGCGAAAAACATGGCTACACCCAAACCGTCATCTATGGTTTGGGTGTAAATGTCATCTACACCCAAACCGGGTTAAGGTAAGGGTTAAGAGTTGGGAATAAGATTAGGGTTTTGATCTGTGCCCAGGAGTAAAAAAAACTTCCAAAATACAAATTTTCGTTTTTAACAGCTTTAAACTTTTCTCACATTGGGGCAGAATTCCTTATCTGGCAACACTATTGAGGCTATTATTACACTATATAGTGTAAATATAGCCACAGCCTAAAATAAATATAGTGCGAATTAAAGTTGCATTCCAATAGTGATTAATTGTATCTCAGTCCAAAACAGTCTACTTTTTTATTTGATTTAATTTCCGCTCGTGTAGGCTATGCCTACTTCATGTCTTCACTTTCTTTTTGCCTTCACACTTTTCCAAGGTTTCTTTGAGTTGTCTTTTCTCTTGAGAGTTCTATCGATTTTGCGACTGAAGTAAGGGTCATTCCAGGCCAAATGAGCAAATTTTTTGGAAAAATTACACCGCATGTCATAGATTTTATTGAAATTTGGCATACTTGTAGATGTCAAAGAAATATGAAGAATGCAAAAAACATTTTGAAAAATTTTAACCATTCGTGGAGTTATGGGCATTAGAAAAATCACCATTTTTGCCTGTTCCACTTCAGTGATTTTGTCCAATTTCTTGTCATATTTCTAATTTCTTAACCTACGATCATACAATATGGCTGAAAATTGCTAGACAGACATTTTAAGACCCAAGGAATCCAAAAATATAGATTAAAAAGTCGTCAGAGAAATGCTTGATATGATTATAGAGGTTTCAATTTAATACACGCATTTTTCGGAGGCCTGCCAAACTTTGGGGGCCTATAAAAAAGTGGGTATATATAAAAACTAAGAACTGAAATTCACATTTTTTATACTTATACCAATACCGTACTCTTTCATGTCAAATAAAAAATATGAATTAAGTTTGATAACTACTATGATAAAAGCTAAATTTTCTGACTTGCAAATTTTGTACTTTTTTACACTCATTGTTTAAAGAATATCGTAGCATATTTAAAGAATAGGCTACTTGTTTGGAAAGACGGTTAAAAAGTTACCATTAGGCCTAAGCTGTTTTTCTTAACAAAGCCTTTGCAGTAGGCTAGATGTAAAGCAAGTATATGGGTAGATGAATTAACAAGCAACAATGAGCATGCTGTGATCATCCAGTCCTGATGCTAATAGCGCAATGCAGGTTATTATAACAAGATTTATTAAACTATTATCGGTGCCAATTGTCATTTTACGATAAACAGAGATTATTTACGATAAGCTAAAGCCCTTCTACTGTTAGACGTATTAAAAGCCTTCTTATTTCAGAAGTGTGCTTCGCTCGGTGTCATCGCATACAGACGAAGGATTCGGGAGTTCTATCTTACAACAACTTTCCCACGGAGATATTATGGTTGTCCGCTGTGACCAACACGTAAAAATATAAGCAAAAACGTCAAGTGTCTGTATCTGATAAATAATTTTAGGCCTAGGTAGTCTACATGCATTTTACTACCAGTATTAAAGAAGGTAGGTTTAGTTTCTGAATCTTTATTCTCTGACTAACAAAGCCTTTGATAAGTTATACCTGGTAGTTTCGCGTACTTGTAGAGGCTTTTGACGCAGGGCTGAATTCCGACATTGGCAGAGTGAAGTTTTCCGATTGTTGAAATGTTGTTGTGGGAAAATTATTGCATCCACTAGTTGTAAACCATATTTTTGTGACTTCAAAACGGGATGCCTCCAAAGACCAAGACCACTTAGAGCTAAGTGATTTTTAACTTTAAATTTTCCGATATCATCACATAGGCCTACATTTAAAGCCATCCCGACTGTCTTCATTGACCGTATTGCCATCGAGAGTTCATGCGCATATTCTCTGTCTAAATATCGGTATCAGTTCGAAAAATAGAAAGAAATTGACGTTAACTACCAGGCTACCAGCTACTACATCTACAAAAGTGGCTGACCACTGACCAGCACCCTCTTGACGTACAGGGCTGACACATAACCAATTGTAGCCTACCAATTATCCGCTAACAATGACATAACAAATAACATTTTTATCGAACACAACAAAACAAACAAAATCACACATTCACCTTCAGCAAGTAGGCTACCGGCAGTGGCGTAGCCAGAAAAAAAATTTGGGGGGGGGCAAATATTTGATGAATTGCAGAGGATGACAAAGTGTTTGATTTAAGCCATCGTCACCTGATGTGCAGTGACGTATCCTGGTAGGTTGAGCAAGAGAAGCAATAAAAGTGGTGGGGGGTAGAGCGTGTCGAAGGCACGCGCATTCTAGGGGGTTCTGGGGGCATGCTCACCCGGAAATTTTTTGCAAAATTACACTCAAATAATGGATTATAGCGCTTTCTGGAAACACTTTAAGGTAATATTTGTATGAAATGTATTAGCAGATAAACAGATATTATAGACAGACAATCGATAACAACTTAATAACATAGAATTGCATAATTCAAAATTAATCGATTGTCTGTCTATGGTTTTTAAAAAGTACCTCTCTACTAAAGCTATATTATTCTAAACAGATATTAACTTATTAAAGGTAGCTCATACACACAAACAGGCAAAAACTGCGGCTAAAATTAGAGAACACCAAAAACTCAGCTACACAAAAACTCAATAGGCCTAACTACGGTAGGCTACACAAAAACCCAACAGAGTAAGCCATTCTGAAATTGCTTCCACAAATTAGTTAAAAGAAACGTAAATCGAATAAATTTTGCGCAATTTACGATTTGCAAAACTTATTGCTATCTTTCTGTGTGTCTATTAGACATATTGTTTTAAAAACAAGTCCTTGGAGGTGTTAATAGCCAGATGTCTTGGAAAACGTTATAAATTTCTACAAATTTTATTATATTTTCAACAAAGGGCTCAACTACGGAGTCCATTGTTTGAAAATTTGGGGGAGGCATGGCCCCTTTTGCCCCCCCCCCCTGGCTACGCCTATGGCTACCGGTACGCTACACAGCAACAGCAGTAACGAGAACATGCTAATTGGTAATGTTCGTGTATTATGCTGGCTGACTGAACGCCCAAGCGGGACGTTTGGCTGAACGGTCGGGACAAGACGCTCCCGCCTAAAACAGGACGTATGGTAAGTAGAGATGTAAATGCAAAAAAAACTTGAGCCAAAAAAAACACTCGTTTTTTGTTTTTTTTTCATATTTTTCTGGAACAGTTGCAATTTTTTTGCAATTTGCAGCTTAGTTTCATTATAGTGCTTTTGAAAAACATTAAATTACTGAAAATGGTTTTATTGGTGTGCTGAAATTCCTAAGTGTTTGTGTTTGGCAGCATATGTTTTTGCATAGTCCTACGTATTGTTTCGCTTTCTTCATTCTCAGGCATGTTTGTGGCAGTAGACCTGACAAACATTGAATTAATGCAATTTGATACATGACATAATGTAGATGAGTTAATTTCTTTTTCCTTTTATGGAAGTTAGCCTATGATGTTAGTATACTGTGGTACTGGTTATTCTTGTACACACTCAATGGGTTGAGGAAATTTTGGCAAAACAAGGACCTGGCAGTATTCAGTAGCCTACACACATTTACCTTGTTTGTGGACGTGGTAATTTACTAATGCAAGCTATTGCCAATATGTTTTGTAACTGATAGCTTACCAACGATGTACAGTATATGCTTTATAAATATTGAAACAGAAGTATTCTTTTCGTGTGTTGTAAGATCTTGGACACTTCGTCATTGATGCTTCTTGCAGATTATTTGTGACATATAATGCAAGAGATATTATCACTGCTACTTTTAGCTGTCAAAAGTTAGTGCATTTGTCAGAAAAGGTTTAGGTTAATGTTCCTTTCAAATGCCCACCACCCATGTTGACTATTGCTAGTAACTACCAACCCTGAATGAAGAAATTTTCCCTTTAAAGTGGGTTTTTTCAGCACTGCTCAGTGTTCACATAGTGAATAAATGCTTTATAATATTTTTCCTGACAAGTATAAAGTTTTACCCATATTCCCGCAATGCAGGATAAAGATACAAAACAAACATCAAAGAGGAAAACTTATTTTATTTGAGAACTAGGCCTACTGCTTTTTGAGATAAAAAGAAATTGACCTCTTGTCATTACCAGGCCTCGAAATTCGTTTTTGTTGACGGCGGACAAACGTGTCCGGTCTGAGCAGCTATCTCGGCGGACAAATTAAGTCTCACGGCGGACACACCAGTTTTAACGTCGATCGTCATACTTAATCCCTTTATCTTGATAAATCTTCGCCATTTGAGAACCATAGCTACGGTTTAGGCTTTTTAAAATTTCAGCGAAGTTACTCTGAAAGGCTTTCATCAGACCAACAACGTGCGCTTGACGCCGTGTAGCTACTAAATATGATGATGATGATTGTTAAAAATTTGAATTCTATGGACTTTTTGTGTCTGATGCAAATAAATAATAACAAAATAATACGCCGCATAACTGATTAACTTCCACCGAATGAGGTCGTGTGGCTTCTTACGTCACAATGCTCTGGGTACGAGTCCGAAAACTTTCTATTTTTGAGAACTATGGCTACGGTTGAGAAGGCTTTTTAAAATTTCAGCGAAGTCACTCTGAAAGGCTTTCATCAGACCAACGACCTGCGCTTGAAGAGTCAAAGCGCCGTGTAGCTGCTTGATACGCCGCATAACTGATTAACTTCCGCCGAACAAGGTCGTGTGGTTTCTTGCGTCACAATGCTCTGGGCACGAGTCGGAAAACTCTAACGCGTAACGCTACTATTTTCTGATGTGCAAAGTTTCACTATAGGCTTTTTTCTTTAGGTTTATTTTTACGTGTCATGTGAGCGAAAGTGACGAAAAGAATAAACAAAACATTAGAAAAAGCACAATTATTTTTCCCCTCTCCATGATGCGGTCGCCTTTTCAAAATAGTATCAGTATTCCACGAGACCACGGCAGGCTCGCAGTTATAATCAGCGCAATCAAGGCCATCCAAACATATGCGCATGATGAGAGCTTCAATAGCATCGATCTTCAAAGACGTGCGCCAATCTCCACGAGATCAGTGCTTGTCGTTAAGATACGTGATACCGAGATCTATTCCGTGTCTTTTCTCCAGACCGGCTAGTTGAGGGAAAAACGTAAATGCGAGCTCTTCTTTAGCGATGAAATATGCGATTTCAAACAACCTCTTTTGATTTTTTTCGTTGTCACTCATATTGTTGATGGCCTTGATGAGCGGAAATTGATGGCTTGGGGTAAACGATGTGTTGTGATCTTTGACAAAGTTAATCCTTACATTCGTTGTTCCTTTAATATATGCGTTTATCACCACTAAATTTCCTAGTAGTAGGTTTATCGCCCTCATTCTCACTTTCAGAATTTTCCCTGGGCCTTTTCTTTCTAACTGTAATACCAAAACTTAAGTTTTGCTGCATCTTGCTGTAGTAGCCTACTCTTATAATCTAACTTTGTAACCAACCTTGCCTTATCAATATTACTCGGAGATCAAAGCCAGACATTGTGACATAAGACTTGAACTAAGTTGCGCGTGATTAGTGTAGAAGTACCGGTACTCCCATCGATTCTTAGCGAAGAATTCACCTTTGTTACGCTGATTCAATGTCATCAATTGTTGAAGCAACGTAAAATTCGAAAGTTTTTCTGCTTGAATGGAAGCTAAAAGATACAGTATTAACTTTTTCTAGATGCGCGCTTGGAATGCGATAATTTCGCATTCCCAGCGCAAATTATATTCTTGCAACAGTTGTTCGTGCTATGTAATGACGATTTGTATCGCTAGTTTCTGCGATATTTCTCGGCGGACAAATATGACCGATCTAGAGGGTACTTCCCGCGGACATCACATGCTGTGACGGCGGACATGTCCGCCGTGAATTTCGAGGCCTGCATTACGCACCAATAAAACCATGATGCAAACTTTAATTTTTTTTATTGGGCAGAGGAAAGATTGACAAAAAGTTCGGCAAAAACAGAAAAGTGCTAAAGCCTCAGAGTGCTGCAAACTAGTTCAAATTGGGTGGATTAAGTGCAACCATACTTCTTTTAAACATGTCTATGACAGCACAATGGTGTAATTAAGGGAAAACAAACATGACTATGACATCATAAAGGAGTATTGAACCTCTTCACAAAAAATAAAAAAACATCAAAATGTTTCCATCTTTCACTACATTTCTATCAATATAACAGCAATATATAACTATCAATATGCCATAAACAGCGCCCTGCGCACGGTGACCGGATGCCTGCGTCCCACACCATTGGACAATCTCCCCATTCTCGCTGGCATCCAACCTGCTGAGCTTCGTCGCGAGGGGGCCACTCTGTCCCTCGGTCGGCGGGCACTGGAGCCTAATCATCTTCTCCACCACAAGATCTCTGCCTTCCCAAACGGGCACCCCCGCCGACTGAAATCAAGACAC
Source organism: Aplidium turbinatum (assembly GCF_918807975.1). Classification (NCBI taxonomy): domain Eukaryota; kingdom Metazoa; phylum Chordata; class Ascidiacea; order Aplousobranchia; family Polyclinidae; genus Aplidium; species Aplidium turbinatum. The sequence goes on from NC_137486.1 coordinate 2,720,025, forward strand.
CCATTCGTGCCAGCCGCTCGGCTTCTGTTCAACGAAGCTGATGAGCAAGACATCTCTGCGGCTACTTGGGCGGACCATAAATGGAATTCTGAGTGGAGGTCAAGCACCACCGGACTCCATTCATTCATCCCCGACGCCGACGCGCGCCCAATCGGCCTGACACTACAGAGACAGGCGTGGGTGCGCCTCAACCGTCTCCGTGCGGGCGTCGGCCTTTTCCGCTCAACCATGCACCAATGGGGAATGGCTTTTTCCTCCTCCTGTAAATGTGGTGCCGAGGAACAGACCGCAGACCACATCATCAATGACTGTACCATCTTCAGGCCGCCTAACGGAGTGGAAGGTCTGCGCGTCATGGATGATGAAACTAAAGACTGGCTGCTCTCTAGCAGCCTTCCAGTGTAGTCCGGGAACATCGTGAATCTGGGGTGGTAAAAGGATAGACCCTCGGCCCCAGAAGCTCAGACGACGACGACGACTACATTTAAATGTGATTTGGGCTAAAAGTTGGGAGTTTAGCACTACACTGCTTTTGCCAAACTTGTCATCAATCTTTCCTCTATCCAATTTTTTTTTTTTTTAATTTACGCATCATGGTTTTATTGGTGCGTAACGACAAGAGGTTAATTTCTTTTTATCTCAAAAATTAGTAGCCAAAACCAGGGTTGCCAGATTCTGCAGAGCAATATATACCAAATAGTAAAAAAAAATATACCAAATATATACCAAACTTAAAAAATTATACCAAGTTTATACCAAAAAGATCTGAAAAACAAAAGTTTACACAAAAATTACGTTTTGCACACCTCAACTAGCTGAACAATGTTTAATTTTTAACTTGGGCAAAGAACGTTTTAGTTTGGGCTAATTTTAATATATATGACCCAAAGATGAATTGACTACCACAGTGATTTCGCATGATATTTAATCAAGTTTCAGAAAACAAAACAAATAAACGTTGCTGGAGCGTTGGTTCCTGTGATGCAGACGAGACTACGCCCACTTGGCTAATGCATAAAACCCACCATGCAACCATCAAGAACCCAACAAAATAGACTTTACTCCGAATAGCACCAAAATGACCGCGTGCCACACCTAAATGTCCCGACGTCACAGTGTGCGCACCTATATGGCAGGCACCTAATTGTCTGCGCCCAGTGGCGTAGCCAGGAATTTTGAAAGGGGGGTTTGACAGCCGGCAGGCGACCCAGCGACAGGGGGACCTTTCCCAGAAAAATTACTATGAATTTGGTGCACTCTGAGAGCATTTTAACAAAAATGTGGGTATAAATATTCCTGTAAAATGGTGTTGTCCGGTGGCATAGCAAAAGGATAAGATCATGTTTTTCTTCGACATTTTTTGGTAATAAAGCTAAGTCTCTATGTTTTGTTGCTAATTTCTGGCTGAGATATTTAAATGTTTGGTATTGGCAAAACTTGCTCTTTTAATGCAGTTTCGTTTAAAATTAGGCAAACTTTGTTTTAGAGACATAGAGATTGAAAGCATGATTCTCAATATCATGGCATCACACGCGTGCCAAGGGGGGGGGGGTTGTAACCCCCAACCCCACCTCCCCGCTTGGCTACGCCACTGTCTGCGCCTAATAGACGTGCTCAGAAAATTTTGGAAATTTTTCACTTTGCCAAAGTATCAACGTCAGGGTAATAAAGAATTAAGTAATTATGATTCAATAATTACATACGATATAACACAATAAGGGTATTAGTAAGCATAAAAAAAAGTTTTAGTCACACATTAACAACACTGTTCAACATTGTAAAACCAAAATTTACATTCCATCAACAGCACAGTAAAAATCATAAGTCAACAACACTTGCAATGTTGCTCACTGAGAAGCTTTAACATTCTTTAACCTGTTAAGTGCGTATAACGACAATTGTCGTCCGAGACAGTCGCTCTTGCTGTGCGTAAGACGACAATTGTCGTTTTCGTGATCGCAGCTATTCATGGCACTTTTAATTTCGCTTTCCTCTATTTGCTTTGTCTGGAAGGCGCAATTATGACGTGTGAAGAAACATAGATGCATTGTTTACATAAGAATAACTATTGCAGCCTGACGGAAATCATTAATCCCTAAATCACTCAAATACAATATTAGGTAGCTTCTGCACTCACCTACAATATAACCACAACTGCAAGAATAAAAAGATTTCATCCTAAATGTGTTTTTTTCTGAAATGGCTTCCTTCCTTCGAACCACATCATCCGCGTTCAGTCTGTGTGAAGTCATTTTAATGTAGCCTAATGTTGCAAGCAGTTTCAGAAATATTTTGTTGTGTTCGAAAACATATTTTGTAACATATAGTCAACAAAAATTAGGGTTTTGTGTTGCTGCTAATGTTAGAACAAGCGTCAGAAAATGATAGTTTGAATATTTCCAAACTAAACTTACGTGTACTTTATTTAGTGTCTTATAAATGCTTAGAAATTATTCTGTTCTGTGAACTGATTTTTTTTTCTTCATAATAAACAACTAGTTGAATAATTTCACAATGGTGAAAGGTATAATCACTTGAGTAATGCGATTACACCAGAAAACAATAGTCCAGCCGGAGACTTCTCCGCAATAGTAGATGAACGGTAAAGCAATAGACACAAAAGGAAATTGAACAAAAGCGTATTATGCTGCGTCATGGGGGTTCCCCAATATCCTAGCAAGCAATAATGCGACGAAAAATACTGCGAGTGATCAAATTAAATACGCACAGTAAGGAGAGTTTCGAAAATTTAATTACGCACTTAACGGGTTAACACCTTGAGATAACAATACGTAGTAAAACATTGCAGTTAAGCAACTCCAATGACACTCATGCTTTAGAAAACCTTTAGGTTTTTATGGTCATTAGGCTAAATCTCAAATGGTACAGTACATCCATTTTAGTGTTACAACTTAACTTTTTTAAAGAAGAAACAAGTTTTTATTGGTTAACACACTCCAAATTTGTACATTGAAAAAAATACTAGTCAATCGACACAATATTATAAAATATACCAAACTCATAAAATCACCTACCAAATGCTACAAAATATACCAAATATATACCAATATACCAAACGAAAATTTCAACTACCAAACATAAAAAAAATATAAGTTTTTATGGTCATTAGGCTAAATCTCAAATGGTACAGTACATCCATTTTAGTGTTACAACTTAACTTTTTTAAAGAAGAAACAAGTTTTTATTGGTTAACACACTCCAAATTTGTACATTGAAAAAAATACTAGTCAATCGACACAATATTATAAAATATACCAAACTCATAAAATCACCTACCAAATGCTACAAAATATATACCAATATACCAAATAGGGATGGGCAATATAGAATTTCGAATAGTTGCAATCCGAATATCTAATTATTCGAATTGAAATCACATTTCGAATCGAATTTTCCAAACCGAAATGAAATATCCGCTTTTCCGACTACCAAATTTTTTTATTAATTTTTCGCCGATCAATTACATTCGGCTCGGCGATAGTTAGTCGCTCTTGCGAAAACGGCTAGCCAGCTCTCTTTACCAGTGCGCTTTGTAGACGTCAGAAGACCGTTGTGCTGTGGATTTGCATCTATTTTCATCGTACGAAACATGGAAAACAATTCAACTCTGGGTGAGGCTACCACCTAGTGTAGGAAGTTTCATAACAATGCAGTTCTAAATCCAATGAAATGGATGCTTTATTGAGCTCCGGTGTTGAAGCGACGAATACTTCAGCATCAAGTAACAACAAACAGCTTTTAGCTGCCGAGGAAATCCGATTGTACCTTAAGGCAAAAGTGCCAAACAGCGATGCAATTGAATGGTGGAACAAAAATAAAGAAAAGTTCTCGCTGTTGTTTGATCTTGCGAGGAAGTATTTAGCTACTTCTGCATCTTCAGAAAGATCCCTCTCTAGTGCTGGATTAACAGCATCAAAACTGCGATTGTGGCTCACTGGCGAGCATTTTAGTAGAAGCTTTAAACAATCTTCACTGCAACAAATTCTTGCTCTCCTAGGCAGGCAGTTACTGTTGTTTTTTGTTTTGTTGCCACTTTTCCATCATGTGTCTTCAATAAAACCAGAATAAAAACAAAGCTTTTTTTTTCTGAAATTAAAAAAATTATTCTAGAATAGGTATTCGAAATTCTAGATTCGAAAAATTATTCTAGAATAATTCTAGAATAGCTTATTCTTCTATTTTGCCCATCCCTAATACCAAACGAAAATTTCAACTACCAAACATAAAAAAAATATACCAGATTTGTGAAATTTGGTATATAAATATACCAGATGGCAACCTTGGGCCCAAAACTTGTTTTAATGTTCATAAACAGATAGCCCACCCCAAAAAACATAGGGGTAGAGCTAAAAATTATCTAAATATGTTGAGCGGTTCTTGAGATATGGCCGTTTTTCTATTGCTCCTTATCTATAAAGCCACCTAGTGGCTAAGGTTATTTCACTTGTAACTCGAGAACCGCTTGTGTGATTTTCATCAAGTTTGCACCAAATGCACATCAACTGGAACAATATCTTGACGTTGTACTGGAAAAGGTGTGGTGTGCTGCTGAAAAGTGCCTTTGTGAAGTAGAGAAACAGGACCCTGACCACCTGGTCCTAACGTAACATGCCCATTAACCAAAATCCCAGGTGGCTTCGAAACTATACACGAGTGTGGTACTGCATTTAACAACCGTCTGGACCAAATTACAGACAAAACTTAAGATTTGCCAACCACATGTGTTACTATTTGAGACGATGAGAAATCTTTATGGCTTGTGTGTTGAGAGTTGAGACTTGAGAGACATATTGTCTCATTTGAAAGAAGTTATACGAGTAATGAGACTGTTTTTTTGTTGAAAGAGACGCTATTGCAATGAATTTACCCTAATTGCTGCATATTGTGACATTTAATGTAAAAATAGGTAAAAAAAACAAAAAAAACGAATAAAAAACAATAAAAAACAAAAAAAACGAGCTCGTTTTTTTAAAAACAAAAAAAACGTTTTTTTACATCTCTAAATTGGTAAGCCTAACTAGTTGCCACTAAATGGAAAGGGCTGCAACCTAATTCGTACCATGAACAATTTGTACCGTCAGTTGGTACCATCAGTTCGTACCTTGAAAAGATCAAGAGAAAAAATTAAAAAAAGCCGAAGTTGCTGATTGCAGTTTCCGCAAACATATTAAAATTTTCCGCAAACAAACAAAAACTCATAGGATCATTACCAGACATTTTAAAATGTTTGCGGAAACTCCGATCAACCCTAACCCTATTAAAATGTTTGTGGAAACTCCGATCAACCCTAACCTTTTTAAAATGTTTGCGGAAACTGCGATCAGCGACTTCTGCAAACTCTTGACCATTACCGGAAATTTTAAAATGTTTGCGGAAACTGCAGAAAAACGAAAACTGTTATCAGCGACTTTGGGTTTGTTCTATTTTTTTCTTTTGATCTTTTCAAGGTACGAATTGACGGTACGAATTAGGTTGCACCCAATGGAAAGCTGTCTTGTTCAAGCGCATGCAAAGACACTTAATGGCAAGCCAAAATAATGGGAGCAGCTGACTTGAAGGGTTATAGGCAAATTGTTCGTAAGCAATTGTTCATAAAACAATTGTTTGTAAACTGTTTTTCGTAAAATAAAATCCGTAAAACAATTCTTCGTAAAGCATTTCTTCGTATATATACATCAAATTTTAACTGAAACGATAAAACTACAAACTTATACAAAGTCAAAACCCAGGATTATAAAAAATTACTTAATGATAATGTATTGGCCAAATATAAAAAGGTGAACTTTGCTATCAGTGACACGATCAATACTGAGGCTAAAAAGATTGCCAAGGCATTAAAGGTTGATGATCGGGTTGAAAAAGTATCAAGCAATCATGCGTTTATTACGTTAAAAGATCATAAACCTAATTTTACATCGAACCCTAAATGCAGGTTGAATAATCCTTCCAAGTCCCAGATTGGCCGTATAAGCATAGTTATAAGTAGAGATGTACCGATACCTATATTTTGGCCGATACCGATCCCGATACCGATATCACTTTTTTAGGCCGATACCGATACTGATACCGATATTTTGGCCGATACTTTGGTGTTACAAAAAGAAACAATTTTGGTATTTGCAAGGAATTATATCAAATGCTAAGCTTTACCTTATTTGCAAAAAACTATTAAAAAAGCTTTCAATTGGCATAATTTATTAAAGATTCAAGAATCCAATCTCAACCACATTGTTGTGTCATAATAGTCTCTCTGTAGGTATCATGGCTGATACAGCCCTCGATGTACAATGATGTTCCAGTTTGATCGATCTCGTGCGTCTTGCCAAATTTTAGTAGGGTTTTTGATTTGTGGTTGAAAAGTAAGTCATAATAGTAGGTTTTAGTAATGAAAGACCACCGTAATTGAGGACTGGGGTATGAGGGAAGAAACATTACTGTACATCATAATTGGGGTTTCTGAAAAATTAATAAAGTGTTTGCGCAAACTTTCCAAATAGGCTATCATAATTGATAATAAGATGTAAAATGTAAACCAAGTGATTTGCGTAGTCGTACAAAAACTATTCGACAAGTAATGTGCGACCTAATGGCGCTTGTCGTGCGGTTGAAAAGCTTTTGCCAGGCCAAGACTACCCAGGTAGCAAAAATGTATACTTTTGCATCGTTTTTACATTGCTAAACGGTTAAAAAACCCATGTAACTTGGTTGTTTTTAGTAAGCTGGTTCTATCAGTTTTTGATTAAATTTCCACCTTTCGTTGTAATAAACTCACCAAGCTTAAACAATGTCATGGCAGAATAGATAGGCTCAAAATGAAAGCAATGGAACTACGAATTTTCACTAAACTAATCAAAATGGTCTTGTTGACCTAAGATGACCAAGGCCTATGAGAGGGGGGTACGAAGGGTACGGTGTATCCTTGATGGCCCAAGCCTGTGTTTGTTGGGGTGGCCTGAAATTGTGGTTTTATAATTTACCCGCAAAAATGTTTGGTTAAAACCATCCTAAACGACTGATTTCAAGCATTAAAGTTGTTATTCTTTAGGGGGGCCGTAATCTAGCAAAAGGGCCCAGAAAGGTAATCGGGTGCTTTGCAAAGAAATTATGGGCCCAAAGTGGTAATTTAATGCTTTACGTGCAAAAATGTTCTGTTAAAAGTACCCTAAATTAAATCATAAAAGTTAGTTATTCTGCTGTCCGGGCGTACACTAGCCATTTCAATTCTTGTCGATGTCAATTCTTGCTATAAAACGGCTGCCGAGAAACATATAGTTGATTGGATGGTCTAAATGGCTAGCGTGGAAGCTACACCGTTATGGTTAGCGAATCGCAACAGCTCTGTATACTAGTGAGTGCTCAGCCTTGTGCTGATAGCCGGGAAGAACACTCCTTTCTTCACAATGAGGTTGTCATCTTAGGCGCAACAAGACCATTTATTGATTTGTTTAGTGAGGATTCGTAGTCCCATTGCTATTATTTTGCGCCTACTTACTCTGCCATGACATTGTTTAAGCTTGGTGAGTTTATTACAACGAAAGGTGGAAATTAAATCACAAACTGATAAAACCAGCTTACTAAAAACAACCAAGTTATATGGGTTTTTTAAACGTTTAGCAACGTAAAAACGATGCAAAAGTACATTTTTGCTACCTGGCTAGTCTTGGCCTGGTTTTATCCTCTGCTGAGAGTAAAAAAGAAACACAAAGAAAAGAATGATAAATATTGGAGAAATTGTGTCTCCTTCACAACTTAAGAATCGAACAATGCAAAACTGCTGAAACAAAAGGTTTTGTTTGAGTGAAAGAATCACTGTAAGCAAACAATGCCAAAAGGTGCGGCATGAAGTCATGGGAGTGTGAGGTATCAAAAATTTGAACAGGTTGTTATTTTTCTACATCAATGTGATGTTAGTTACTACTTTAAAAAATCTATATAATATCTTTGCTTCTGCAGAAAATCCCCAGCAAACGCCTTTTTTTACATGTTTAGTATCGGCCACACTATCGGCCAAATTTTACCGATACCGATGCCGATACCGATACTCAAAAAATGGCCGATATCACCGATACCGATGCCGATACCGATATATCGGTACATCTCTAGTTATAAGTAAGCAATACTTGGACTCTATTAACGTAACCATCCGTGATGCATCACGCCTGAATCAATGGAAAAACACAGACTCCGTGTTATTCTGGTTTAAGGCTATTCCATCTAAACGCCAATGCACCTTTTTGAAATTTGATATTGTTGATTTTTACCCATCCATTACGAAAGAACTTTTATGCAAATCTATCGATTTTGCCAAATCATTCATGGATTTAGATGATTATATTATACAAACAATATTCCATGTTAGGAAATCGTTGCTTTTTGATGGTGGTGACACTTGGGTTAAGAAATATGGATTGTTTGATGTTACTATGGGCTCATTTGATGGAGCGGAGGTTTGTGAATTGGTTGGCTTGTTTCTTTTGAACGATCTTTCTGCTATTGTTGACAAAGAGATGCTTGCGGGTTGTATCGTGATGATGGTCTGGCTATTTTGCGTAATTTATCCGGCCCAAAAACTGATCGTTTGAGAAAAAATGTCATTCAATTATTTAAACAACATGGCTTAAATATTACTGTGGAGACTGGCCTTAGCCTATTGAAACTGACTTTCTTGACGTCACTTTGAAATTACTATCTGGTAAATTCTGGCCTTATCGAAAACCCAATAATGATCCAATTGACATTCATGCCCAGTCCAGTCACCCACCCAACATTAAGAGACAAATCCCGACTATGATTGCAAAGCGATTGTCCGCCACATCATTTGGCCAGAATGAATTTGATAAGACTGCCAGGGTTGCCAGACTGAAAATTGAAAAAAAGGCCAAACTCAACAAGAAAAAAGGCCAAATTGAGGCCAAATAGGTAGAAAAAAGGCCAAAAATAAGCCAAACTTAAACAAGATAAAATAAGCATTGTAATCAGGGTTGTCAGACTGTGAAAAGGTCTTAATGCCAAAATAATACAAGAAAAATCCATGGAAAATTTTCTTAGGAGGTGTAGGCCTAGCGCCTGCGATCTTTTTTCATGTTTGCTTTAGACAGTCTAATTGCCGTTGTGAAATTTGTGCTTGGTAGGAATTTGAAACGCTGGCTGAAAATTAGGGCGTTTTCTCGGAATTTTCACCACTTATCAGGGTTTGATTTTACATACGTAGTTTTACGTTGTTGTAGGTGTTGCGCATTTGACACATGCTGCCAGGCCCGTAGCTAGCCGGGGGACCTTGCCCCCCTGAAAAAAAATTCGCCCCCCCCTTGGCAAAATCCCAACATTCTCGAGCAACAGCCACAATTATAATGATTTTGCCCATTTAAAAATTTTCGGCCCTTCCTAAAAACAGTTGGACCCCCTTGCTCTGCGGTCTGGCTACGGCCCTGCATGCTGCATTGCTTGAAGCAATAAGCCCCTTTAAATCAATTGTTCAGCGTTAAATAAACACAGTCAGTTTGTGAGTTTCCAGTATGGTTTCTGTCGGCCAGTTGTGTGGTGCCTTATTTTCTCAGTCAGATTGTCACGGATGCCTTTCTCGGAAGTCACGGTGTTAGTTTAATTATGGTTGTAGTGTAGTTTTTCATGTTTTGAATTAGTTTAGCTCGTTCTATTTGAATTCAAGGCATTATTTGGCTACAACGTTCCGACGTGGAAGTTCATTCATTTCTTTGTAATAAACTCCTACTCACAAAAGAAGCAAGGTATTGTTCTCAAGATCATCCCCACTACATGCTAGTACCCGGGATGTTGCTGTAGCAGCTACAGCTAGGTATGGGAGGATGTTCAGACCACTCGACGTCCGCTATAAAGGCAATACCTTAGCAAGGTATGAAAGGAATGGTCCAACAGGAAAGAGTCTTACTGTAGTGTCGAACAGACCTGAACACTTTTCATAAGAAGGTTAAATATGAAGGCAATCAACATTAAAATGTCGTCAGTGAATAAAGCTAAATTCATATCGTCATAATTGAATTATTTATGTTCATGTCGTCTAAATTCCTCAATCGTCGTAGACTCGTAGGTTACTGCGTGATGTGCAGTCTGACCATGGGAAGAGCTCAACACTTTGCTCTCCTGGGCTGCATCAAAACGGGCTTTTGCCTAAAGATGGGTTTCTTTTATGCCTGGTTTTCTTTCTCCCATCCTATTTTTATTATGATGACTGCTCAATGCTCATCCACACTAATATTGGAACTGGCAAATGCGAACAACACTTTTCATTAGGCTATCATTTATTGCTACATGTGTGCTTCTGTTTGTTTTTTGGGTTTTGTGGCCGTGCTAACTACAGACATACAGGCTACTACATGATTTACTATTCAGGCACGTTTTAAACCTTTCAAGGTTTTGCCACCATTTCCCGTTCATTAACGTCCTGGTAGGCCTATATCGACTATTGTAGTTACTATACTTAGTTAGTATCTTTTTCGTCCCGGACGCGTTAATGACTAAAAATAAATAAATGAATGATGTATTGATGTATATGTATCATTTAAGTGAACATTACTACTATACAGTAATTATTAAAAAAAGATTCTTTTGTAACAAGTCTATGATCAATAATATATTTGCTCATCACAAATTTATTTATAACATCACAATAATAGTAATTTGAAACGCACTCAATTGCACAACCACGAATCACTTGTATTGCTCAACAACTGAATTTCTGAAAGCATGCTCTGCTGGCAAGCCAGCGGTTGTGTTGGACTACCGATCGATCGAAAATACAGCTGACTTTAGTGACCTTTTGGTCTATCGCTGCCATCTTTGTTGTGCAAATTATTTGTGTTTATTGTGTTTTTGTATATTTTTGTTTTTTTCTTTCTTTTTGCCAACAAAACAAAAATAAATTAAACTGAAAGTGGACACGTTAGTCGTTACATTTCTGTGTAGGCCACCTACTTTTGAGCGTTAACATTATAATTCCAAAATAATGTCTATAACATTCATATTTATCGATATCTTATGACTTGTAGCGAATTTTAATAAACTATAGCAAAAATAATTCTGAAAGTAGCAAGTATATGTAAGAGAAATATTGATTATTATGCATTTTAAAGATTAAATTTAAAAAAGGCCAAATTTAAGGCCAAATCTAGAAAAAGGCCAAACGTATAATTTCTAAGGCCAAACGGCTTTAAAAAAAGCCAAATTTGAGAAATTTGGCCTTAAAAAGGCCAATCTGGTAACCCTGAAGACTGCTGCTGACTGCATCTGTTTATAATGATGCCCTTTTGAAAAGTGGTTTTAAGGAGAGAGTTTGCTACAACCCAGCTAATAACTTGCGTACATCTAGGAAAAGGAGTCGGAAAATTTTATGGTTCAATCCTCCTTTCAGCTTGCAGGTTGATAGCAACATTGGTAAAGAATTTTTCAAACTCATTTCTATCCACTTTTCGCCCCATCATAGATTGCATAAAATATTCAACCGTAATACTATCAAGCTGAGCTAGAGTTGTACTTCGAATGTTGCAAGCATCATATTATCCTCCCACAATAAGTCAATATTGCAGGCTGATAATGAACCATCTCAGCCGGGTACCTCTAAATACCCATTGTCAGGCATTGTCGGGCATTGTCGGGCATTGTCAGGCATTGTCGGGCATTGTCGGGCATTGTCAGGCATTGTCGGGCATTGTCGCCTGTCGGCTTTTCGGGGGGTTGTGGAGCATTTCTAGGGTTTGTCGAGCATTATCAGGGGTTGTCAGGCATTGTAGAGTAGCTACTTTCAGGCATTGTTGGAAATTTCCAAGCATTGTCTAGGATTTCCAGGCATTGTCGATAATGATCAGTAGTTGACGGATTTGTTAGGCATTATAGAACATTTTCAAGCATTGTCGAGCATTTTCAGGGGTTGTCAAGCATTGTAGAGTAGCTACTTTCAGGCATTGTTGGGAATTTCCAGGCATTGTCTCCGATTTCCAGGCATTGTCGATCAATATCAGTGGTTGACAGGTTTGGTAGTCATTATAGAACATTTTCAGGCATTGTCGAACATTTTCAGGGATTGTTGAGCATTTTCAGGGGTTGTCAGGCATTGTAGAGTAGCTACTTTCAGGCATTGTCTAGGATTTCCAGACATTGTCGATCATTATCAGTGGTTGACAGGCTTATTAGGCATTATAGAACATTTTCAGGCATTGTCGAGCATTTTCAGGGGTTGTCAGGCATTGTAGAGTAGCTACTTTCAGGCATTGTTGGGCATTTCCATGCATTGTCTAGGATTTTCAGGCATTGTTGATCATTATTAGTAGTTGAGGGGTTTGTCAGGCATTGTCGAACATTTTCAGGGGTTGTCGAGCATTTTCAGGGGTAGTCAGGCGTTCTAACAAACCTATCAACCACTGAATATGTTCGACAATGCCTGGAAATCCTAAACAATGCCTGAAGATGTCCGACAATGCCTGCCAGAAGGCATCTAAAGTACTTTACAATTCCTGAGAACCCCTGACACCTGAAAACGCTCGACCACCCCTGAATATGTTAGACAATGCCTGACAAACCCCTCAACCACTAATAATGATCAACAATGCCTGGAAATCCTAGACAATGCCTGGAAATGCCCAACAATGCCTGAAAGTAGCTACTCTACAATGCCTGACAACCCCTGAAAATGCTCGACAACCCCTGAATATGTTCGACAATGCTTGAAAATTTCCGACAATGCCTAACAAGCCTGTCAAGCATTGATAATGATCAACAATGTCTGGAAATCTTAGACAATGCCTTGAAATTATAGACAATGCCTGAAAGTAGCTGTTAGATTTTCAACAGGTCTTTGAAAAGCCTGCCTTTCGTTTTACTGCATTACTCCCGTTGATTTGTGTATTCGCCACCTAGCGTCGTTTCCCCTTCATTGTTATGTTATCGCTCTTTGCAAATGGCAACACTCACCACGAGATTGTCTATGGAACTTTCGAGACGTTTTCGTTTTTGCTGCTAGTTTGCCAGCTAGCCGAACTTGTTAGTTACTGTAGTTTGTGACTGAAAGTTGATTGATTGATGTTTATGCTTTGTTAGCTGCTTCTCTGTTATGTACTTTTACAGGACTTAAGTTTGACAACTGCTATGGTAATACTTGGTTTGGTTTGGTTTGGTTTGGTTTTGAATCTTTATCCTCGGACTGACAAAGCCTTGATAGGTTATTCCTGGTACTTGTTCGCATACTTGTAGAGGCACTTGACGCAGGGCCGGTTACCGAGATTGGCAGAGTGAAGTTTTCCGATTGTTGAAGTCTTGTTGCCGAGAAATTATTCCATTCACTAGGTGCCGCTGAATGGAGAGCAGTCCTGAAATGCGTTGCTCAAACGCACACCCCGAGAGTCGAACCAGCGCCGTGTGATCTTGAGCCCGGCGCGTAACCACTGAGCTTATTTGCGTGTAGGCTGAATTCCATATTTGCAGCTTGCTATCTCAAAGTTCAACTTACTGGTGAGCGTACTTGTGATGTAATAATGTTTTTTGTAGCTGAATGTTGACTGTCTACCGTAAACAAGCGTAACGTATCTCTGATGTGCGTAAATTGTTGTTAGGCTAATACTTCAAACTTAAATATTGCAGAGTCAATCACTATAGAATCCTTCGCGTACAAGTGCATCATTTGGCATTACTGATCCGGTCATACTACCGGTACGTTCATTATTCTGAATTGTATGATTGATTGATTTGTGTCGTGAATTGTGGATTTATGTTTACTACTGAATTATTGACCAATAATTTGTCAGCCTAATGGAAATTAATTCTCGTAAACCGATCTTAACTAGGCCAAGTGAATTGCCACGTTTCTTTGTTTTTTAATGATTATTGACCTAGCGTTATGGTTGTACGGTACGGTAGCCTACGTAATAATTGTGTAAGGTAACATCGCGAATTTATTTATTCAGTGCGTCATTGGCCAACCTGTGGAACTTGTGTACCGTACAGTGGATTGAGAACTGTTTGTCAACAAATTTGGTACGTTTATCAGTTCGACTGTTGTGCTTGCTGAATTGTGACTAGTGTCTTATGTTGTGTTATTTCTTGACAGAAAAACCGTATAAACTTCATTGCTGCGAAGCAGTCATTGGAAACCGAGTGATTTCTTCAAGTTGGCGTGCTTTAACAGTTGCTCAGTCCTGCCGGGTGGATTAGGAAAATCGTGACGTCACCGGCGCAATTAACTACCGCACCTGTTGTGTTCGCGTCGCACACAACATCGTTTTTCAAATTTGACATCAAAGCTTAACCATCTTTGAACTGAAGCTGATTTCGTCAATTGAACCAAACTGCTGATCTTCACCAACCTGACGATCAAATTTGCGTTTACTTACCAAGTTCCCATCAGTGTTACGTGACATCTCTCATTTGCTGAAGTTAGCTTATGCTGTTGCGAAGCGGATTTGCATACACAGTTATGGATTCCAAAGCCGAAGCTATTCAACAAGCAGCTGTTACTTTGAGAGACAGCTACAAGCGTGGTGAACAGCTGATGAGCAAACGTGAAAACCTCACAGAAGTACAGATTATCCTGTTAGAAATTGATAAAAATTATGCTTCTTTAATGGCGCTTTGTGTCGATGTCCCTGACAATGAACAAATTCCAGGAGGTCTTTCAACCAAACGGGATTACATTCAAGGTAAAGAAGAATTTGCTGATAGAGCCAAACAGTGGTTCACGGAATGCGAGAGGACAGACACTAAAACTCCTCCACTACGTTCACATCACTCGTCCTTGCGTACCCATTCTCACCGCTCCAAATCCGGAAGCATTCGGTCATCGAGTACAACGTACAGTTTGCGTCAACGTGAAGCACATGCCAAATTGGAACTAGCTCGTTTGACAAAAGAGCAGAATGATGCCAGGCGACGAGAGAAAGAAGAACTAGTTCGTATGGAACAGGATAAAGCTCGCTTGTTCGCTCAGATGGAACAGGATAAAGCTCGCTTGTTCGCTCAGTTGGAGCAGGATAAAGCTCGCTTTGAACGTGAGAGAGCCGAAGCTGAAGACCTGCGTCAAATTAAAGCTGCCGAAACTGAAGCCGCACTCTGGCAAGATGATTCTTCTTCGATTATCAATGTTGGATCAATGACACCCGTACGATTGCCACAGCAAACCTTCACTCACAAAGACACACACCTGGAACCTCTGCGTCACGGTGATGAGCGGCACAAACAAGAACCAACTGCAACATCTGCAAGAATGCCAGACCAAAAGGTAAATTACCCTTGTTATTATACTAGCCGACAACCTGATCTTTCAGAACGACTTCTACCTAAACCAGATGTTAAGAAATTCTTTGGTGACCCACTCGATTTCTGGGCTTTCTGGCACCGTTTTAAGTCCCATATTTCTGATTGGTTGACACCCGACAGGAAGATGTCTTACCTCATGCAGCACTGCTGTGATGCAGTCTGTGAACAAATAAGGCACCTTGCCGATCGCAGCGAAGGTCACAACTGCTATGATGAAGCGTGGGAAGAATTGAAACGGAGGTATGGCCAACCACACGTTATTGCGCATGCTTGCGAGGAACGCTTGAGAGCTGTTACCAGAATTTCTCACCACGAACCCGAACAATTGGAGAAGTTGTCCGTCCTGTTGAAAAGATGTTGTTCATCATTGAGCTCAAACACCGAAGCTTCGAACTTGGATACCGTGCAGTTTATCACCTGCCTTGCAAATAAGCTGCCAGCGTCTCTGAAAGAAAAGTGGGTAATTGAAGCTCTGAAAATTAATGACGACACTGGAAAAGTGGCTGGATTCCAACATTTTGCTGACTTCATAACGAACGAATCTAGGATTGCCAATTCAATCTATGGCGTGAAACTCTTTTCATCAAATGTCGACAAACTTAACAAGCCTGACACCAAAGGGAAACAAAAGGCTTCACTGTTTAACGTAGTGACAAAACCTACTGAACAATCCGGACAGCTCCGAATTGGCAACAAGCGACTCATACAATGTATCCTGTGCGATAGTACACATTATTTGCAACACTGCAAAGAGTTCAAAGCCAAATCCGTCACTGAACGTGAGAAATTTGTAAGGAACAACAAATTGTGCTTAAACTGTCTTGGACCAGATCACATACGTGCCGACTGCAGAAGCCGAGGTAAATGCACTGAATGCGGAAGCTCATCACATCATTCTCTTTTACATCGGTATCTGGTCACAACTGGAGAACAAATCCAGAGACGACACCCTAATCCCATTGCTAATAGAAGAAATGATAGCCAGCCAGATGATCCCGTAAGAAGACCATCAGAAAGGAACACAAATGAAGTTGTAGAAACCTTCCATTCCAGAACAAGCAACTCGGCAACTTACTTGGACATCGTTCCCGTACGTGTGACAGGAGAAGGAAAGGTAATACATACTTATGCTCTCTTAGATTCTGGTTCAAACCGCACCTTTTGTGAACGAAAACTTGTAGAGATGCTTGAACTGAAACCTGAGCCATCTGGTGACTTCCAGGTGCAAACACTGTCTTCGAGTGGACCATATTCCTTCAGTTCTTCAACTGTATCGTTGAAAGTTCTACCAGTAGTTGGCGGCGAAGTGCAAGAACTGACAGATGTGATCGTCGTTGACAAGATACCTACCAAGCCAACTCCAGCGCCTTCTCCGGAGTATCTGCAAACGCACAAGCACCTCCAAGGCATTGACTTGAAGCAACTGGACCATGGTACAGTTACACTGTTGATCGGAAATGATCATGCTGTCGCCCACCGATGCATTGAAAGCCGCTTTGCACCTAACCCGAAGCAAGGACCTGATGCAGTCAGGACACCCTTAGGCTGGTTGCTTAGAGGTACTCGACCAAAGGAGACAGGCTTAGGCAATTTCGATACTGAATCCGACATTTCAAATTTTCTTGTCCGTGACACGAAGCAGAACCCTGCTGACCAAGCTTCAAGGGGCATGACGGCCAAAGCCTTGTTGAATTCTGGGATGTGGCTCAATGGTCCAGATTTTCTGAGGAAACCTCCAGAAGAATGGCCCAATCAAACTGCTCAGAAACCACAATTTGAAGATATCTTTGCTGCTTACAAACCAAAGAGGAAAATCGAAACCTTTACCATTTCTACAACTGAAAGCCAAGGAACAAACAGGCTAATCTCCTACTTCTCATCTCTGCGCCGACTGAAACTATCAGTAGCCTGGTTCCTGAGATTCAAATCGTACTTACTGATGCGCATGAAGAACGAAACCCAGATTACACTGAAAGGACCAATCAGTGTGCCAGAACTTGATGAGGCAGAAATTGAGTTAATCAAATACGAGCAGCGTCAGAGTTTTCCAGCCTGGATCAAATCTCTATCCAAAGCAAAACATCCAAACATGCCCAAAGCCAAGAGGATCCCACTCGAAAAACTCAGCCCTGTCCTAATGAAAGATGTTCTACGTGTTGGCGGAAGAATCGACAGAGCCGACTTACCGTTCGAAACGCGACATCCTGCTATCATAGCTCCAGAGCGCCACTTAACGGACTTGATAATTGAACATTGTCATACTAACGAATCGAAGCACATGGGTGAAAGCCATACACTGAACAATATTAACCAAAAATACTGGATAGTTAATGCCAAAGTTGCGGTTAAAAGGGTACTTGCAAGATGCCTGCCTTGCCGGCGAAGGACCGCAAAACCTAGACAACAGCTCATGGCAGAACTGCCAGAAGCAAGGTTACAAATGTCACAGCCACCATTCTCACAGACTGGCGTTGACTTTTTTGGGCCGCTGAATGTCCGAAACAGACGAAGTGACATTAAGAGATACGGCTGCCTTTTCACATGTCTCACAACTAGAGCCATTCACTTGGAAGTGGCACCAGACCTGACAACTGGCGCATTCATAAATGCCCTACGGCGTTTCATAGCTCGCAGAGGCCCCATCAAGAAAATCTTCTCTGACAATGGAACCAACTTTGTGGGTTGTGAAAGAATCTTGAAGCAAGCCATCGATGAGTGGAATCAGAACCAGATCCACCAGAGCCTTCGACAACAAGGAATAGAATGGTCATTCAACCCCCCAACAGCCAGCCATATGGGTGGAGCCTGGGAGAGAATGATTCGCACAGTACGTCAAATTCTTATGAACATCTTACCAAAACAACCACTCGATGATGACACATTGCACACATTACTTCTTGAAGTAGAAGACATCGTTAATTCAAGACCACTCACCGATGTGAAACTGGAAGTTGATGGCGACTTACCCCTTACACCTAACCACTTGTTGAAGTTGAATTCTTCAGCGAATTTACCACCAATGTTAAGCTGCGACAGAGATGGCTACCGACCAAGTGATCGATACCGCCATGTGCAGTTTCTGGCAGACACCTTTTGGAAGCAGTGGGTTAAGGAATACCCACGATCTGTGATGTCAAGAACAAAATGGCTTCACAGAACGGAAAATATCCGAAGAGGAGACATCGTCCTTTTGATTGATGACTCTGCTCCCAGACGACGATGGCCACTAGGCAGAGTAATTGAAACATTTCCTGATCGTCACGGAGTTGTTCGTTCCGTAGAAGTGAAGACTGCAACCGGATCTCTGAAGAGACCAATATCCAAACTTTGTGTAATTGTCCAAAGAGAAGAAGATGATCCAGATGAAGATGAGACACCAATAGACACCGTTGAGATTTTGCTGGAAGATCAGAGCGATGAGGAAGAGTCAAAGGACTGAACTGTTACATGACAATAGACTGTTGAAAAACTTTTATTCATGAAAAGAATGACCCAGTTTAGCCCTTCTTTGGCCCGGGAGTGTTAGATTTTCAACAGGTCTTTGAAAAGCCTGCCTTTCGTTTTACTGCATTACTCCCGTTGATTTGTGTATTCGCCACCTAGCGTCGTTTCCCCTTCATTGTTATGTTATCGCTCTTTGCAAATGGCAACACTCACCACGAGATTGTCTATGGAACTTTCGAGACGTTTTCGTTTTTGCTGCTAGTTTGCCAGCTAGCCGAACTTGTTAGTTACTGTAGTTTGTGACTGAAAGTTGATTGATTGATGTTTATGCTTTGTTAGCTGCTTCTCTGTTATGTACTTTTACAGGACTTAAGTTTGACAACTGCTATGGTAATACTTATTTGCGTGTAGGCTGAATTCCATATTTGCAGCTTGCTATCTCAAAGTTCAACTTACTGGTGAGCGTACTTGTGATGTAATAATGTTTTTTGTAGCTGAATGTTGACTGTCTACCGTAAACAAACGTAACGTATCTCTGATGTGCGTAAATTGTTGTTAGGCTAATACTTCAAACTTAAATATTGCAGAGTCAATCACTATAGAATCCTTCGCGTACAAGTGCATCATTTGGCATTACTGATCCGGTCATACTACCGGTACGTTCATTATTCTGAATTGTATGATTGATTGATTTGTGTCGTGAATTGTGGATTTATGTTTACTACTGAATTATTGACCAATAATTTGTCAGCCTAATGGAAATTAATTCTCGTAAACCGATCTTAACTAGGCCAAGTGAATTGCCACGTTTCTTTGTTTTTTAATGATTATTGACCTAGCGTTATGGTTGTACGGTACGGTAGCCTACGTAATAATTGTGTAAGGTAACATCGCGAATTTATTTATTCAGTGCGTCATTGGCCAACCTGTGGAACTTGTGTACCGTACAGTGGATTGAGAACTGTTTGTCAACAAATTTGGTACGTTTATCAGTTCGACTGTTGTGCTTGCTGAATTGTGACTAGTGTCTTATGTTGTGTTATTTCTTGACAGAAAAACCGTATAAACTTCATTGCTGCGAAGCAGTCATTGGAAACCGAGTGATTTCTTCAAGTTGGCGTGCTTTAACAGTTGCTCAGTCCTGCCGGGTGGATTAGGAAAATCGTGACGTCACCGGCGCAATTAACTACCGCACCTGTTGTGTTCGCGTCGCACACAACATCGTTTTTCAAATTTGACATCAAAGCTTAACCATCTTTGAACTGAAGCTGATTTCGTCAATTGAACCAAACTGCTGATCTTCACCAACCTGACGATCAAATTTGCGTTTACTTACCAAGTTCCCATCAGTGTTACGTGACAACTCTCATTTGCTGAAGTTAGCTTATGCTGTTGCGAAGCGGATTTGCATACACAGTTATGGATTCCAAAGCCGAAGCTATTCAACAAGCAGCTGTTACTTTGAGAGACAGCTACAAGCGTGGTGAACAGCTGATGAGCAAACGTGAAAACCTCACAGAAGTACAGATTATCCTGTTAGAAATTGATAAAAATTATGCTTCTTTAATGGCGCTTTGTGTCGATGTCCCTGACAATGAACAAATTCCAGGAGGTCTTTCAACCAAACGGGATTACAATCAAGGTAAAGAAGAATTTGCTGATAGAGCCAAACAGTGGTTCACGGAATGCGAGAGGACAGACACTAAAACTCCTCCACTACGTTCACATCACTCGTCCTTGCGTACCCATTCTCACCGCTCCAAATCCGGAAGCATTCGGTCATCGAGTACAACGTACAGTTTGCGTCAACGTGAAGCACATGCCAAATTGGAACTAGCTCGTTTGACAAAAGAGCAGAATGATGCCAGGCGACGAGAGAAAGAAGAACTAGTTCGTATGGAACAGGATAAAGCTCGCTTGTTCGCTCAGATGGAACAGGATAAAGCTCGCTTGTTCGCTCAGTTGGAGCAGGATAAAGCTCGCTTTGAACGTGAGAGAGCCGAAGCTGAAGACCTGCGTCAAATTAAAGCTGCCGAAACTGAAGCCGCACTCTGGCAAGATGATTCTTCTTCGATTATCAATGTTGGATCAATGACACCCGTACGATTGCCACAGCAAACCTTCACTCACAAAGACACACACCTGGAACCTCTGCGTCACGGTGATGAGCGGCACAAACAAGAACCAACTGCAACATCTGCAAGAATGCCAGACCAAAAGGTAAATTACCCTTGTTATTATACTAGCCGACAACCTGATCTTTCAGAACGACTTCTACCTAAACCAGATGTTAAGAAATTCTTTGGTGACCCACTCGATTTCTGGGCTTTCTGGCACCGTTTTAAGTCCCATATTTCTGATTGGTTGACACCCGACAGGAAGATGTCTTACCTCATGCAGCACTGCTGTGATGCAGTCTGTGAACAAATAAGGCACCTTGCCGATAGCAGCGAAGGTCACAACTGCTATGATGAAGCGTGGGAAGAATTGAAACGGAGGTATGGCCAACCACACGTTATTGCGCATGCTTGCGAGGAACGCTTGAGAGCTGTTACCAGAATTTCTCACCACGAACCCGAACAATTGGAGAAGTTGTCCGTCCTGTTGAAAAGATGTTGTTCATCATTGAGCTCAAACACCGAAGCTTCGAACTTGGATACCGTGCAGTTTATCACCTGCCTTGCAAATAAGCTGCCAGCGTCTCTGAAAGAAAAGTGGGTAATTGAAGCTCTGAAAATTAATGACGACACTGGAAAAGTGGCTGGATTCCAACATTTTGCTGACTTCATAACGAACGAATCTAGGATTGCCAATTCAATCTATGGCGTGAAACTCTTTTCATCAAATGTCGACAAACTTAACAAGCCTGACACCAAAGGGAAACAAAAGGCTTCACTGTTTAACGTAGTGACAAAACCTACTGAACAATCCGGACAGCTCCGAATTGGCAACAAGCGACTCATACAATGTATCCTGTGCGATAGTACACATTATTTGCAACACTGCAAAGAGTTCAAAGCCAAATCCGTCACTGAACGTGAGAAATTTGTAAGGAACAACAAATTGTGCTTAAACTGTCTTGGACCAGATCACATACGTGCCGACTGCAGAAGCCGAGGTAAATGCACTGAATGCGGAAGCTCATCACATCATTCTCTTTTACATCGGTATCTGGTCACAACTGGAGAACAAATCCAGAGACGACACCCTAATCCCATTGCTAATAGAAGAAATGATAGCCAGCCAGATGATCCCGTAAGAAGACCATCAGAAAGGAACACAAATGAAGTTGTAGAAACCTTCCATTCCAGAACAAGCAACTCGGCAACTTACTTGGACATCGTTCCCGTACGTGTGACAGGAGAAGGAAAGGTAATACATACTTATGCTCTCTTAGATTCTGGTTCAAACCGCACCTTTTGTGAACGAAAACTTGTAGAGATGCTTGAACTGAAACCTGAGCCATCTGGTGACTTCCAGGTGCAAACACTGTCTTCGAGTGGACCATATTCCTTCAGTTCTTCAACTGTATCGTTGAAAGTTCTACCAGTAGTTGGCGGCGAAGTGCAAGAACTGACAGATGTGATCGTCGTTGACAAGATACCTACCAAGCCAACTCCAGCGCCTTCTCCGGAGTATCTGCAAACGCACAAGCACCTCCAAGGCATTGACTTGAAGCAACTGGACCATGGTACAGTTACACTGTTGATCGGAAATGATCATGCTGTCGCCCACCGATGCATTGAAAGCCGCTTTGCACCTAACCCGAAGCAAGGACCTGATGCAGTCAGGACACCCTTAGGCTGGTTGCTTAGAGGTACTCGACCAAAGGAGACAGGCTTAGGCAATTTCGATACTGAATCCGACATTTCAAATTTTCTTGTCCGTGACACGAAGCAGAACCCTGCTGACCAAGCTTCAAGGGGCATGACGGCCAAAGCCTTGTTGAATTCTGGGATGTGGCTCAATGGTCCAGATTTTCTGAGGAAACCTCCAGAAGAATGGCCCAATCAAACTGCTCAGAAACCACAATTTGAAGATATCTTTGCTGCTTACAAACCAAAGAGGAAAATCGAAACCTTTACCATTTCTACAACTGAAAGCCAAGGAACAAACAGGCTAATCTCCTACTTCTCATCTCTGCGCCGACTGAAACTATCAGTAGCCTGGTTCCTGAGATTCAAATCGTACTTACTGATGCGCATGAAGAACGAAACCCAGATTACACTGAAAGGACCAATCAGTGTGCCAGAACTTGATGAGGCAGAAATTGAGTTAATCAAATACGAGCAGCGTCAGAGTTTTCCAGCCTGGATCAAATCTCTATCCAAAGCAAAACATCCAAACATGCCCAAAGCCAAGAGGATCCCACTCGAAAAACTCAGCCCTGTCCTAATGAAAGATGTTCTACGTGTTGGCGGAAGAATCGACAGAGCCGACTTACCGTTCGAAACGCGACATCCTGCTATCATAGCTCCAGAGCGCCACTTAACGGACTTGATAATTGAACATTGTCATACTAACGAATCGAAGCACATGGGTGAAAGCCATACACTGAACAATATTTACCAAAAATACTGGATAGTTAATGCCAAAGTTGCGGTTAAAAGGGTACTTGCAAGATGCCTGCCTTGCCGGCGAAGGACCGCAAAACCTAGACAACAGCTCATGGCAGAACTGCCAGAAGCAAGGTTACAAATGTCACAGCCACCATTCTCACAGACTGGCGTTGACTTTTTTGGGCCGCTGAATGTCCGAAACAGACGAAGTGACATTAAGAGATACGGCTGCCTTTTCACATGTCTCACAACTAGAGCCATTCACTTGGAAGTGGCACCAGACCTGACAACTGGCGCATTCATAAATGCCCTACGGCGTTTCATAGCTCGCAGAGGCCCCATCAAGAAAATCTTCTCTGACAATGGAACCAACTTTGTGGGTTGTGAAAGAATCTTGAAGCAAGCCATCGATGAGTGGAATCAGAACCAGATCCACCAGAGCCTTCGACAACAAGGAATAGAATGGTCATTCAACCCCCCAACAGCCAGCCATATGGGTGGAGCCTGGGAGAGAATGATTCGCACAGCACGTCAAATTCTTATGAACATCTTACCAAAACAACCACTCGATGATGACACATTGCACACATTACTTCTTGAAGTAGAAGACATCGTTAATTCAAGACCACTCACCGATGTGAAACTGGAAGTTGATGGCGACTTACCCCTTACACCTAACCACTTGTTGAAGTTGAATTCTTCAGCGAATTTACCACCAATGTTAAGCTGCGACAGAGATGGCTACCGACCAAGTGATCGATACCGCCATGTGCAGTTTCTGGCAGACACCTTTTGGAAGCAGTGGGTTAAGGAATACCCACGATCTGTGATGTCAAGAACAAAATGGCTTCACAGAACGGAAAATATCCGAAGAGGAGACATCGTCCTTTTGATTGATGACTCTGCTCCCAGACAACGATGGCCACTAGGCAGAGTAATTGAAACATTTCCTGATCGTCACGGAGTTGTTCGTTCCGTAGAAGTGAAGACTGCAACCGGATCTCTGAAGAGACCAATATCCAAACTTTGTGTAATTGTCCAAAGAGAAGAAGATGATCCAGATGAAGATGAGACACCAATAGACACCGTTGAGATTTTGCTGGAAGATCAGAGCGATGAGGAAGAGTCAAAGGACTGAACTGTTACATGACAATAGACTGTTGAAAAACTTTTATTCATGAAAAGAATGACCCAGTTTGGCCCTTCTTTGGCCCGGGAGTGTTAGATTTTCAACAGGTCTTTGAAAAGCCTGCCTTTCGTTTTACTGCATTACTCCCGTTGATTTGTGTATTCGCCACCTAGCGTCGTTTCCCCTTCATTGTTATGTTATCGCTCTTTGCAAATGGCAACACTCACCACGAGATTGTCTATGGAACTTTCGAGACGTTTTCGTTTTTGCTGCTAGTTTGCCAGCTAGCCGAACTTGTTAGTTACTGTAGTTTGTGACTGAAAGTTGATTGATTGATGTTTATGCTTTGTTAGCTGCTTCTCTGTTATGTACTTTTACAGGACTTAAGTTTGACAACTGCTATGGTAATACTTATTTGCGTGTAGGCTGAATTCCATATTTGCAGCTTGCTATCTCAAAGTTCAACTTACTGGTGAGCGTACTTGTGATGTAATAATGTTTTTTGTAGCTGAATGTTGACTGTCTACCGTAAACAAACGTAACGTATCTCTGATGTGCGTAAATTGTTGTTAGGCTAATACTTCAAACTTAAATATTGCAGAGTCAATCACTATAGAATCCTTCGCGTACAAGTGCATCATTTGGCATTACTGATCCGGTCATACTACCGGTACGTTCATTATTCTGAATTGTATGATTGATTGATTTGTGTCGTGAATTGTGGATTTATGTTTACTACTGAATTATTGACCAATAATTTGTCAGCCTAATGGAAATTAATTCTCGTAAACCGATCTTAACTAGGCCAAGTGAATTGCCACGTTTCTTTGTTTTTTAATGATTATTGACCTAGCGTTATGGTTGTACGGTACGGTAGCCTACGTAATAATTGTGTAAGGTAACATCGCGAATTTATTTATTCAGTGCGTCATTGGCCAACCTGTGGAACTTGTGTACCGTACAGTGGATTGAGAACTGTTTGTCAACAAATTTGGTACGTTTATCAGTTCGACTGTTGTGCTTGCTGAATTGTGACTAGTGTCTTATGTTGTGTTATTTCTTGACAGAAAAACCGTATAAACTTCATTGCTGCGAAGCAGTCATTGGAAACCGAGTGATTTCTTCAAGTTGGCGTGCTTTAACAGTTGCTCAGTCCTGCCGGGTGGATTAGGAAAATCGTGACGTCACCGGCGCAATTAACTACCGCACCTGTTGTGTTCGCGTCGCACACAACAGTAGCTACCCAGTAAACATTTTTCCTTGGCCCAACGTTGGCTGACGGTTGTTCGGGTTGGCTGAGGGTAGTGTAGTTTTGCCAACTTTGACAACTTTTGAAATATTTTAATTGAAGATACCTTCGAAGAATTGTTTAAGTTTCCTTCATGGTATTCCCTTTACAATTGTAATGGGACAATGAAAACGCAAAAAAAGTTAGAATTAGGAAGTCGTTCTTTCCAATGTTGGTGTGCAGTTGTACAGAAAGTTGGGCCAACGTCATTATTTGCGGGCGAACTACAGTACCGGTAACCCCTCAATTTTTTTACGTTATTGCTATAAGTAAAAAAAAAAAATTGAAATGTTTTTCTAAATCATGCATCACTATATGAGGATCACTAATTCTGAAAAAAAAACACTAATTCGCAAATTTAGCTGCACTTTTTCAAGTTTGTTAGCAGCAGCTAGTTTTTTTTTGTGTTATACTCTGTAATATACTCTGCCTTCTTAAAATTGATCAGGGCTGTAGTTTCATCTCCCAATTTTTACGTGCTCCGTTCATTTAATACTCTACAATGCCTGACAATTTTCGACAATGCCTGAAAATGTTCTCTAATGACTAAAAAATCTGTCAACCACTGATAATAATCGACAATGCCTGGAAATCCTAGACAATGCTTGGAAGTAGCTACTCCACAATGCCTGACAACCCCTAAAAATGCTCGACAACCCCTGAAAATGTTCGACAATCCCCGAAAATGTTCGACAATGCCTAACAAGCCTGTCAATCACTGATAATGATGGACAATGGTTGGAAATCCTAGACAATGCCTGAAAATTATCGACAATGCCTGAACGTAGCTACTCTACAATGCCTGACAACCCTGAAAATGCTCAACAACCCCTGAAAATGCTCAACAACCCCTGAAAATGCTCAACAACCCCTGAAAATGTTCGACAATGCCTGAAAATGTTCTTTAATGACTAACAAACCTGTCAACCACTGATAATGATCGACAATGCCTGGAAATCCAAGACAATGCCTGAAAGGAGCTACTCTACAATGCCTGACAACCCCTGAAAATGCTCGACAACCCCTGAAAATGTTCGACAAAGCCTGAAAATGTTCTATAATGACTAACAAACCTGCCAACCACTGATAATGATCGACAATGCCTGGAAATCCAAGACAATGCCTGAAAGGAGCTACTCTACAATGCCTGACAACCCCTGAAAATGCTCGACAACCCCTGAAAATGTTCGACAAAGCCTGAAAATGTTCTATAATGACTAACAAACCTGCCAACCACTGATAATGATCGACAATGCCTGGAAATCCAAGACAATGCCTGAAAGGAGCTACTCTACAATGCCTGACAACCCCTGAAAATGCTCGACAACCCCTGAAAATGTTCGACAATGCCTGAAAATGTTCTATAATGACTAACAAACCTGTCAATCACTGATAATGATCGACAATGCCTGGAAATCCAAGACAATGCCTTGAAATTAGCCTACCGACAATGCCTGAAAGTAGCTACTCTACAATGCCTGACAACCCCTGAAAATGCTCGACAACCCCTGAAACTGTTTGACAATGCCTGAAAATGTTCTATAATGCCTAACAAACCCGTCAACCACTGATAATGATCGACAATGCCTGGAAATCCTAGACAATGCCTGGAAATTCTCAACAATGCCTGAAAGTAGCTACTCTACAATGCCTGACACCCCTGAAAATGCTCGACGACCCCTGAAAATGTTCGACAATGCCTGAAAATGTTCTATAATGCCTAACAAACCCGTCAACCACTGATAATGATCGACAATGCCTGGAAATCCTAGACAATGCCTGGAAATTCTCAACAATGCCTGAAAGTAGCTACTCTACAATGCCTGACACCCCTGAAAATGCTCGACAACCCCTGAAAATGGTCGACAATGCTTGAAAATGTTCTATAATGCCTAACAAACCCGTCAACCACTGATCATGATCGACAATGCCTGGAAATCCTAGACAATGCTTGGAAATTCCCAACAATGCCTGAAAGTAGCTACGGTACTCTGCAATGCCTGACAACCCCTGAAAATGCTCGACAACTCCTAGAAATGCTCCACAACCCCTAGAAATGCTCCAAAACCCCCCAAAAAACCGACAATGCCCGACAATGCCCGACATTGCCCGACAATGCCCGACAATGCCCGACAATGCCTGACAACGCCTGACAATGCCTGACATTGCCCGACAATGTCTACAATGCCTAACAATGGGTATTTAGAGGTACCGTCTCAGCCTGGTTGCAATTGTAGGGTGAAGCCAGATTGTCCTTTGAATGGACAATGCTTGCAGAAGGCCGTAGTTTACAAAGCCACCATTGATAACGGCCCTAAGGTTGTTAATTACATTGGTTGTTGTGAGACTACTTTTAAAAAACGTTTTTCCAACCATAAATGTTCCTTTTTGGATAGATCTAAACGAAACAGCACGAAACTATCTAAGGCAGTTTGGGACCTTAAAGACAGGGATGTTGATCCTAAAATAACATGGTCCATCCATTGCCGTGCTCGGCCTTATAGTGGAGGTGGTCGTAATAATTGTGGCCTCTGTTTGGCTGAAAAGCTGGCCATTCTGAAGGCTGATAGTAACCACTTTCTGAACAAGCCTTCTGAATTGGTGGGTAAATATGTCATCATAGAAACAAATTTAAACTCAAGTAGGCTACTTCAAAATAAAATAATTTTTTTTTAATTGTACAGGTTCTAAATTTAAAATTAAATTTAAAAATAAATTTCATTTGATTTTTACAGGTTATAAATTTCAAACTAAATTTCATTTGGTTTTTACAGGTTTTTAAAAAAATTAAATTTCATTTTGTTCAGGTTACTACAGGTTACTTTATCCTTATGGCATTTTGCTTCATTGTGATGTCACAGGTGTTGGCATCATTTTGCTTGGTTGCAAGCTGAACATTCTAATTGAGGCTTTGCAGTAACGAATGGAGGTAGCCCTTTGTAATTCTGAGGTTTTTTTTGGAGATTGGATTATGGTTATAATATTTAATATCTTTTCAGGAATTACAGGTTTAAAAGTTTTTTGCAGATTAAATTACAGTTACAATATTTAATATCTCTTCAAGAATTACCGATTTATTGTTTTTGCATGTTTTTCAAAACTTCTGATGATCCAAGATGAAACAGGCTGTTAAGGATTCAGATAGTAATAACTATATTTGATTTAATTCGCTCTGCTCTGCTTTTTTGCTTAGCACTGAGCACTTTTTGTAGTATTAATAGTTTTTATTGTTTTCAAATTTTAACTGCATGCACGAAAAAATGCTTTAGGAAGAATTGTTTTACGAAGAATTAATTTTACGAACAATATTGCTTACGAACAATTGCTTTACAAACAATTGCTTACGAACAATTTGTCGGACGGGTGCAACCTAGTTCGTACCTTGAACCAATCGTACAGCCAGTGCGTACCCTGAAAAGATCGAGAGAAAAAATTAAAAAAGCCGAAGTAATAGCACAAAGCCGAAGTCGCTGATCGGAGTTTCCCCAAACAATTTGAAACAAACTCGAGGGTTAGGGTTAGCGGAAACTGCGGTAAGCGGAAACTGCGAAAAAATGTTTGCGAAAACTGCGATCAGCGAGGGTTAGAGCATAGATTAGGCTCCATGGTTAGAGTTGGAAAAACCTAGAACATCACACAACTCAGGCGAAAGAGAAATTGAAAAAAGAAAACTAATCGGGAAAAAATGATGGTTTACGAAAATGAGAGAACTTGTATACCTGGGACTGGTATATAAGTCCCCCCCACCCCCCTTGGTAACTCATGACAAAGACAGGACTTAATGGACATCGCTCTTTCGCCTTAGTTGTGTGGCGTTCTAGGCGTTACCGTTAGAGTTGGGGTAAGCGGAAACTGCGGAAAAATGTTTGCGGAAACTGCAATCAGCGAGGGTTAGAGCATAGATTACTCTATAGTCAGGGTAAAGGTTAGCGGAAACTGCGGAAAAATGTTTGTGGAAACTGCGATCAGCGAGGATTAGGGTTAGAGCATAGATTACTCTATGGTTAGAATTAGGGTTAGCGGAAACTGCGGAAAAATGTTTGCGGAAACTGCGATCAGCGGACTTCGGTTTTGAGCTATTTTTTCTCTCAATCTTTTCAGGGGAAAATTTTTAAAATGATTGCGGACACTGCGATCTGCGACTTCGGTTTTTTTTAATTTTTTTTCTCGATCTTTTCAAGGTACGAACTGACTGTCCGAACTGTTCATGGTACGAACTAGGTTGCATCCTTGTCGGACACCGACTTGAAGACTATATGTCATTTCGCTGCTGTCTGTTGTGTTGCATCTGTGATCGCAGTGTAGGCTACTGTATGTTATCGCAATGGTCGCAAATAAACACGATTATTATCAACAAAAAAAACATTTTTTTTTTAAAAACAAAACGAAAAAACAGTTGTTTTTGCACTTACAATCTGTCTAAAATTTTACTGTTGTAGCCTACCAGTATTTACTGCAACAAAATTTGGTGTTCGTATAGAATTAGTCACCCTGGTTATTGACGTCACCACACGTTGGAACTTGGAACGTCATACAAAAGAGCGCAACTATTTTTGGGAAGAATAAAGAATGTGTACATTGTACAGAGGTCGAATAGAAGTGAATAGTGATGAAGGGGAATAGATATGGATTTACAATATTTTTACAATAAAACAATAAACCAACGTCGAGTGTTCAATATAAGCCCAAGAAATGATTTAAAATCCATCAATTTGTAGCCATTTAACTAAAACTTCACTAATTTGTACCAACCTTCTAAAATTTAATTTTTACATTAAAAATATCAATCAATCATTTTATTTTTCGTCATTAACGCGTCCGGGACGAAAAAGATACGGTGCTGGTATAGCCAGTGCTTCCACTTCTGACAATTGATAAATCCTCTACAATTTCCTTTTTTGTCCTGAAAAATCCCTTTTTTCTCAGTCGGAAATCTTTTAAAATTTCCCTCATAGGGGAGGTTATTTTTGACATTATTTAAGTTAAAAAAGGTGCAAATACAACTTTAAAGTTATTATAATCTCAGTTAAAGCCATTGTAATCTCGATTTTATTCAGTAGCACCGGTATGTCGAAGCAACGTTGTTTTATTAGAACAGTAGGCTGCACAAAAGCAGCCCATATTTTACAATAACATGGTTTACTTCCTTTGTTCACTGTCCAGCCAAAAAACTGCTTGTCAGTTAGTCGGTTCTGGGACATTTACCACCTGGTCCTGGACATCATTTACCAGTTACCACTCTCATCTTTCCTACCCGGACTCCTAACCTATCCCTAACAGCGAAAATGTACACGTGGTAGCCTAAATGTCCAGTTTCAACAAATTATCCATCCATTAACAAATTTATTTTTGTGTTTAGTTTTTCTTGATGCGCTAAGCCGCTAACTTAACACTATTGGCTAGGCTATCTCTTTTTTCTCCTTGTCAGTAACGTCTTCACAATCATCTGAAACTGACGAAAAACTCAAGGATACTAGGCCTATTCATGATACTAACTCAGTCTGACTGTGTACACTATACATGTTGTATACACAACACACTACATAGCCTAGCCTCTATTATTATGACACCATAATCAGTTAACAGTTAGCATAGGCAAAAATTAACTTTTATAAGCCGGAAGGATATCACCATAGATATCTTATATCTTACTTATGTAAGATATCTATGATATCACTAGCAGTGGCGTACGCAGGAGGGGGGCCATTGGGCTATGGCCCCTCCCCCCTTAAAAATGTTTTAGTAGTTAACGACGTAGATTAAGGCATTTAATATGTTTTGCATTGCTCTGTCAAAGCAATTACTGTAACAATGTTGTTTTATAAACTAAGCCGATACGAAATACATGGCCCAATCCACCTACCCCACCCCAGGTATGCCAATGTAGCATAGTGTTCTGTAAGCCTATTATAGTGATTAGTGAGAGAGAAATGGATAAAGTCTAAACTAAAACCATACTGGGATGTCATGAAGACGTCTGGGATATCAATGGCCAGTGGCATAGCCAAAGGGGGGGGGGGGGGGGGGGGGGGGGGGGCCTTGGGGTTACAACCCCACTTTGGCACGCGTGTGACGTCACGATATCGAGAATGATGCTTTCAGTTTCTTTATGCTTGGGAATGATGGTTTCAGTCTAAAAAAAACTTGCCTAATTTTAAACAAAACTGCATTAAAAGAGCGAGTTTTGCCAATACCAAACATTCAATCATCTCAGCCAGGAATTAACAACAAGAAAACATAGAGACTTAGCTTTATATCCGAAAAATGCCGAAGAAAACATGATCTTATCCTTTTGCTATGCCACCTGACAGCACCATTTTACAAGAATATTCATACCCACATTTTTGTTGAAAATGCTCTCAGAATGCACCAAATTCAAAGTAATTTTTCAAAATTTTCTGGGGGAGACCCCCCAGACCCCCCGCCGCTGGGTGTCGTCTTAAGCGAAAACGCCGTCGGGTTTCGCCCGCCGTTGGTCAAAACCCCCCCTTTCAAAATTCCTGGCTACGCTACTCTCAATGGCCCCCCCCCCCTTGAGAAAATCCTGCGTACGCCACTGATCACTAGCCTAAGCTTATCATACCTAACTGTACGTCGAAGGTCGAATCTCAGTGAACTTTGTCATTGCTACTCAACTTCAACTGTAAATCAACGGATTACCTAATTTTAACTAAAAGAACTGAGAACTAACTCACTCACTGCAGTCTGCAATCACGTCCAATTCCCAAAATGGCGAGAAAAGAAATCAAGCGACTGAAAGGTGAAGATGGGAAAGAGAGTAATAGGGGTTACGGATGTCGAGGGACGACGGAAACCAGGTGATCATCGTTATTCCCATAGAAATCCTAAGAGAGTAGAAGCGTCATAGAGCGCTTTATGCGGCACCGTCGCAACTTGCTAGCCGCCATCTTTGTTAGCACATGGTATTCCCCGCTGGAGCTTTCTCAAGTTGATATACGTGCTACAAATTGTTTACAAAATGCCTCATTGTGCAGCTATGAACTGCACAAATCGCCTCAAAAAGGGCTCAGGGAAAACTTTTTCAGGGATGGTCGAGTATTTTCAGGGGTTGTCAGGCATTGTAGAGTAGCTACTTTCAGGCATTGTTGGGAATTTCCAGGCATTGTCTAGGATTTCCAGGCATTGTCGATCATTATCAGTGGTTGACAGGCTTAAACATTTTCAGGCATTGTCGAACATTTTCAGGGGTTGTCGAGCATTTTCAGGGGTTGTCAGGCATTGTAGAGTACCGGTAGCTACTTTCAGGCATTGTTGGGCATTTCCAGGCACTGTCTAGGATTTCCAGGCATTGTTGATCATTATTAGTGGTTGACGGTTTGTCAGGCATTGTCGAACATTTTCAGGGGTTGTCTAGCATTTTCAGGGGTTGTCAGGCATTCTAGATTAAGCTACTTTCAGGCATTGTTGGGCATTTCCTAGCATTGTTTAGGATTTCCAGGCATTGTCGATCATTATTGGTTTTTGACACGTTTGTCAGGCATTGTTGAACATTTTCATGCATTTTTATTCCCAGCTCTGCATGCGCAGCAGAATGATCCCTTTCTATTTTGCGTAGGTTGTAAACGTATTTACGGCAGCCGTGCGCGTGTGCGTGTGCGTCGGCAGCCGTGGCCGAGTCGGCAGCCGTGGCCGAGTGGTTAGCGCGTTGGGCTCGCAGTCGAAAGCCTGCATGTTCGACTCCAGCCACCCGCACTTGCTGTTGTTTCTCTGGGCAAGAAACTTAACGATAATTGCCTCTACCTAGTGATCGATTTCGAGTAATGGGTAGTACCAAATTTAAGTCATAAGTAGAGTAGACAACCGGAAACTGACATTGCCGTCGGCTGCAGCGTGGGTCAGGTGTATGTCGGAAGGCGTACATCGATGCATAGCGCTCAAGTCCGCTTTCCCGCAATGCAGGATAAAGATAAACAAACAAACAAACAAACAAACGGTATACACAAACACAGCAGTTTAAATGACCTGGCTATCATAAGTTTTAACGTTCGCGTTTTGTCGCTTCTACCCTTTTCTCGACCTTTGCTATGTTGACGTGTATTGTTTTGATATGATGGTCAGAAATAAAAACAACTGAACTGAACTGAAGTATCGACAATGCCTGACAAACCTGTCAAAACCTGGTGATGATCGACAACCCAAGAAAACGTTCGACAATGCCTAATAAACCTATCAACCACTGAATATGTTCGACAATGCCTGGAAATCCTGGACAATGCCTGAAGATAACCGACAATCAGTGGCGTAGCTGGGGGGGGGGGGGGGACGGGAGGGGCGGACTGCCCTGGCGGCACGTCTGGGGGCGGCACTTTTAGACTACGATTTTTGATTTTGATTATAATCTGATAAAAAAACGCATTTCACTTTCACACAAGGCCGGATTTAGCTGATGGGGGGCCCGGGGCACTTTTAGATCGGGGGGCCCCGTGCAAAAAATTTTTTGCACCCCCCCCTAAATCCGGGCCTGTTTTCACATGCTTTTTCTTGAAGGAGCGGCAAAATCTGAATCCGCCCCGGGCGGCACATTCCCTAGCTACGCCACTGCCGACAATGCCTGCCAGAAAGAATCTAAAGTACTTTACAATGTCTGAGAACCCCTGACACCTAAAAATGTTCGACAATGCTTGAAAATTTCCGACAATACCTAACAACAAGCCTGTCAACCATTGATAATGATTGACAATGCCTGGAAATTCTAGACAATGCCTTGAAATTAGCCTACCGACAATGCCTGAAAGTAGCTACTCTACAATGCCTGACAACCCCTGAAAATGCTCGACAACCCCTGAAAATGTTCGACAATGCCTGAAAATGTTCTATAATGCCTAACAAACCCGACAACCACTGATAATGATCGACAATGCCTGGAAATCCTAGACAATGCCTGAAAGTAGCTACTCTACAATGCCTGACAACCCCTGAAAATGCTCGACAACCCCTGAAAATGCTCGACAATGCCTGAAAATGTTCTATAATGCCTAACAAACCCGTCAACCACTGATAATGATCGACAGTGCCTGGAAATCTTAGACAATGCCTGGAAATTCTCAACAGTGTCTGAAAGTAGCCACTCTACAATGCCTGACAACCCCTGAAAATGCTCGACGATCCCTGAAAATGTTCGACAATGCCTGAAAATGTTCCATAATGACTACCAAACCTGCCAATCACTGATATTGAGCAACAATGCCTGGAAATCCTAGACAATGCCTGGAAATTCCCAACAATTCCTGAAAGTAGTTAGACTACTCTACAATACCTGACAACCCCTGAAAATGCTCGACAACCCCTGAAAATGCTCCACAACCCCCCAAAAAGCTGACAATACCCGACAATGCCTGACAATGGGTATTTAGAGGTACCGGTTGAATAGGCTTTCACAATTGGTTGTGCTAACAAAAATCGCGGGGGGCGCACTCGAGTGGTGCCATCGCGGTGTGTGGAGTGTGAATGGGAATGACGCTTCCACTCTCTTAGGTTTTCTATGGTTATTCATCCATGGGTTATTCCACCACCGTCATTCTGGCAGAATAACTTTTCCACTATCCGCCTAAATAAGTGATCCGTGAATAAATGCGAGGCATAAAATGCGACCTAAAAAACGTTCGAAAAATCTTAAATAAAAGCATAATTCACAACACGTGCCACTCAAATTTTACATGCATCGGATTCAGTATTGAATTACCTTTCCAAGGATGTGCATCAATAGGTGGACATTTGGGAGGAACGTCCAGCAAAACGGTTCAAAGATAGAGGATGTTTTATCGACATTCAAGAAAATAATACGAATTTCGCATAGAACACCTCTCCAAACATCTTCAAATAAAATTATAATCCGCAACACGTGCCACTTAAATGTTACATGCATCGGATTCAGTATTAAATTACCTTTCCAGAGATGTGCATCAATAGGTGGGCATTTGGGAGGAACGTCCAGCAGAACGGTTCAAAGATGGAGAATGTTTTTACGAAATTCAAGAAAATAATACGACTTTGCATAAAATACACTTCTCCAAACATCTTCGAATAGAACTTTAATCCGCAACACGTGCCACTTAAATGTTACATGCATCGGATTCAGTATTGAATCACCTTTCCAGGAATGTGCATCAATAGGTGGGCATTTGGGAGGAACGTCCAGCAGAACGGTTCAAAGATGGAGGATGTTTTTACGATGTTAAAAAAAATAATACGATTTTTGCATAAAAAACACTTCTCCAAACATTTTAGAATAGAACTATAATCCGCAACACGTTCTACTTAAATTTTACATGCATCGGATTCAATATTGAAATTACCTTTCCAGAGATGTGCATCAATAGGTGAGCATTTAGGAGGAATGTCCAGCAGAACGGTTCATAGATTAAGGATGTTTTTACGATGTTCTAAAAAATAATACGATTTTTGCATAAAAAACACCTCTCCAAACATCTTCAAATAGAACTATAATCCGCAACACGTTCTACTTAAACTTTACATGCATCGGATTCAGTATTGAATTACCTTTCCAGAGATGTGCATCAATAGGTTGGCATTTAGGAGGAACGTCAAGTAGAACGGTTCAAAGAAGGATGTTAAAATCGCAAAAATCGTATTATTTTCTTGAATATTGTAAAAACATCTTCCATTTTTGAACCGTTCTGCTGGACGTTCCTCCCAAATGCCCACCTATTGATGCACATCTCTGGAAAGGTAATTCAATACTGAATCCGATGCATATAAAATTTAGGTGACACGTGTTGCGGATTATAGTTCTATTTGAAGATGTTTGGAGAGGTGTTTTATGCAATAATCGTATTATTTTCTTGAATGTAGTAAAAACATCCTCCATCTTTGAACCGTTCTGCTGGATGTACCTCTTAAATGCCTACCTATTGATGCACATCCCTGGAATAGTAATTCAATACTGAATCCGATGCATGTAAAATTTAAGTGGAACGTGTTGCGGATTATAGTTCTATTCAAAGATGTTTGGAGAGGTGTTTTTCATGCAAAGTGGTATTATTTTCTTAAATATCGTAAAACATCCTCCATCTTTGAACCGTTCTGCTGGACGTTCCTCCCAAATGCCCACCTATTGATGCACATCTCTGGAAAGATAATTCAATTCAATACTAAATCCGATGCATGTAAAATTTAAGTAGCACGTGTTGCGGATTATAGTTCTATTTGAAGATGTTTGGAGAGGTGTTTTTTATGCAAAAATCGTATTATTTTCTTGAATCTCGTAAAAACATCCTCCATCTTTGAACCGTTCTGCTGGACGTTCCTCTCAAGTGCCCACCTATTGATGCACATCCCTGGAAAGGTAATTCAATACTGAATCCGATGCATATAAAATTTAGGTGACACGTGTTGCGGATTATAGTTCTATTTGAAGATGTTTGGAGAGGTGTTTTATGCAATAATCGTATTATTTTCTTGAATGTAGTAAAAACATCCTCCATCTTTGAACCGTTCTGCTGGATGTACCTCTTAAATGCCTACCTATTGATGCACATCCCTGGAATAGTAATTCAATACTGAATCCGATGCATGTAACATTTAAGTGGCACGTGTTGCAAATTATAGTTCTATTTGAAGATGTTTGGAGACGTGTTTTTTATGCAATAATCGTATTATTTTCTTGAATATCGTTAAAACATCCTCCATCTTTGAACCGTTATGCTGGACGTTCCTCCCAAATGCCCACCTATTGATGCACATCTCTGGAAAGGTAATTCAATACTGAATCCGATGCATGTAAAATGAACCGTTTGAACCGTTTTGAACCATCTTTGAACCGTAGAACGGTTCAAAGAAGGATGTTAAAATCGCAAAAATCGTATTATTTTCTTGAATATTGTAAAAACATCTTCCATTTTTGAACCGTTCTGCTGGACGTTCCTCCCAAATGCCCACCTATTGATGCACATCTCTGGAAAGGTAATTCAATACTGAATCCGATGCATATAAAATTTAGGTGACACGTGTTGCGGATTATAGTTCTATTTGAAGATGTTTGGAGAGGTGTTTTATGCAATAATCGTATTATTTTCTTGAATGTAGTAAAAACATCCTCCATCTTTGAACCGTTCTGCTGGATGTACCTCTTAAATGCCTACCTATTGATGCACATCCCTGGAATAGTAATTCAATACTGAATCCGATGCATGTAACATTTAAGTGGCACGTGTTGCAAATTATAGTTCTATTTGAAGATGTTTGGAGACGTGTTTTTTATGCAATAATCGTATTATTTTCTTGAATATCGTTAAAACATCCTCCATCTTTGAACCGTTATGCTGGACGTTCCTCCCAAATGCCCACCTATTGATGCACATCTCTGGAAAGGTAATTCAATACTGAATCCGATGCATGTAAAATTTAGGTGGCACGTGTTGCGGATTATAGTTCTATTCGAAGATGTTTGGAGACGTGTTTTTTATGCAATAATCGAATTATTTTCTTGAGTATCGTTAAAACATCCTCCATCTTTGAACCGTTATGCTGGACGTTCCTCCCAAATGCCCACCTATTGATGCACATTCCTGGAAAGGTAATTCAATACTGAATCCGATGCATGTAAAACTTTTACGGATTACAGTTCTATTCGAAGATGTTTGGAGAGGTGTTTTTTATGTAAAGTCGTATTATTTTCTTGAATATCGTCAAACATTCTCTATCTTTGAACCGTTCTGCTGGACGTTCCTTCTAAATGCCCATTTATTGATGCACATCTCTGGAAAGATAATTCAATACTGAATCCGATGCATGTAACATTTAAGTGGCACGTATTGCGGATTATAGTTCTATTCGAAGATGTTTGGAGAGGTGTTTTTTGCGCAATAATCGTATTATTTTCTTGAGTATCGTAAAAATATCCTCCATTATTGAACCGTTCTGTTGGACGTTCCTCCCAAATGTCTACTTATTGATGCACATCTCTGGAAAGGTAATTCAATACTAAATCCGATGCATGTAAAAGTTGAGTGGCACGTGTTGCGGATTATAGTTTTTTTTGAAGATGTTTGGAGAGGTATTTTTTATGCAAAAATCGTATTATTTTCTTGAATATCGTAAAAACATCCTCCATCTTTGAACCGTTATGCTGGACGCTCCCAAATGTCTACTTATTGATGCACATCTCTTGAAAGGTAATTCAATACTGAATCCGATGCATGTAAAATTTAAGTGGCACGTGTTGCGGATTATGCTTTTATTTAAATTTTTTCGAACGTATGTGAGGTCGCACTTTATGCCTTGCATTTATTCATGGATCATTTTTTTGGCGGAAAGCGGAAAAATTATTCTGGCAGAATGACGGTGGTGTTATTCCAGTCGTTGTTAGAATTTTTGAAAAGGAATATTAAAAAGTTTTTCTTTAAAATTGCTAAAAACAACATTTCCCTTTTAAAGACAAAGTTTCCTTGTGAAATTGTTAATAATCTTTAAAAATCCTTCCTATCTTCATTTCCCTTTTTTATCCTTTGAAGCGTTGAAAAATTCCGATTTCGGGATAAAATTCTTCAAAGTGGAAGCACTGGGTATAGCATTGTCTCGGCTGCCTTGCAGTGTTGTTCAGGATCCGGATTTTTGGAGTCTGATCCTGCCGGATTTGAAGAAATTTTTCGGATCCGGATTGGATTAGATTCAATTTTTCCCAAGCTGGATCCGGAGCCGGATTGTCCGAATCCGAATCTGTTTAACTTTGTTTAGTTACGTTTTAATAAATTGAATGACATAAATTCCATGTAGTTGCTGTTCTTCGTTTCAGGGAAGCTAGCCTCCGTAGATCTGGCAGCACTAGTCTGATACCGATGTACGGTACCGGTACTCGCAGAGTCGCAGTCTGTCGCAGTCAGCAGAAGCAAACCAGCAACTAAGCAAAGGCAGGCACGCCACGCTAAGAGGTTGATGAAAGTAGCCTACCTCGGTACTAGAAAGTGCTGGCCGGTGCCCAGCAGAAGCTAAAAAGTTTGCCATAGTAGATCTCCTGTTGCTGTGCAGTATACTATTATGCTTTTAACTTGACATTTTAGATTATATTCACATTATCAACTGTTGATGCTTTACTTGTACTCAACTCTGTGTTTAGGTCTGAGGAAGAATAGTTTTCTGAACGACTTACATTTCTGTATGGTTCATGGAAGGTAGCATGTGATTAGTGACAATTTATTATACACTGATCTTATAATGACATTTGTATCATTAGGCTATATTCAAAAACAGTATGCTTTTGATAAGTGTGTGCAACTGTGCAATTGTGCATGCTTACACTGCTATTTTCTTTGTTTTGTTATTGTCGTTTATTGTTGTGTTTCAGATTGACTACTGGTAGGCTGAGTGCTACTTTAATATCAGTATAAATTCATTATGCTGCAATTGGGACAAGGATGGTAGGGTAAGAAAAAAATGTTAGTGTAACATAGGCTATGTCTGCTATAAGTATAATGCTAGTTTTCGGATATTCGGATCTGGATTGGATATTGCTTTTCCTATTATTTTTGAATCAGGATTGGATTCGGATATTTCTAAAAAATTTCGGATTGGATTGGATTATCAAATTTCAATATCCGCACAACACTGCTGCCTTGGTCAGTGACGTTATGAAAATGTGTGACGTCAAGCAAAAAACGCAACTACTTTTGGGAAGGGTGCAAAAACACGGAATAGAAGTGAAAGCGGAATGGATATCGATTTTCAATTTTTACAATAAAAATACCAAATCAACACAAATTAAAAGAGTATGTCTTGGTTTATTCACCTAAAAACTTTCACGTTTATATGTTATCAACAAAACGAGCAATCGTTGCTCAAACGTAACCGCTCGACGAAACTTGATATTTGATACATAATCACGAGTGCTGATTGTTGAAAATATTTTAAAAATTCTAAAAGGGGCCAGTGACACCCCTTTTTGGGGTTGGCAATTAGCATGTCTTGAAAAAAGATTACTGCTTATAGTTTTTTTAAAACACTGGAGTGAAAACCACTTATAGTTTTTTTTTTAAACTCTACGCATGGACCAAATGACTTCAAACTTGGTAATATGTAAGGGCTCTTATTGATAGCCCTCTATATGGGTCATAAATAAAATTTTCTCCCAGAACCATTGTAAAATTAAAGTAAGCGGTGTCTCATAACTGGACCAAAGTCACCCCATTTTACTTCTCGTATTAAGATAGGCGATGTTAAACTGCTTAAAGACGTAAAATTTGATGCTGTTAAGACTACTGATTTCTGCATCATTAAAGGGTTTCTATTGTTTAATCTTGAAAACTGGTGCTGCTGCGTTTGACTAAATGTGTAGCCTACTATTTTTGCTTGACCAACTGAATCTTGACTTCAAAAACTGCGTAGGCCAAGCATTGATCCAACATGTCTGGAATAATTAAAAATGTTTAAGCAAGATTCAATTAAAGGGAATTAGTAGGCTAAACACTTTTTGCCTATTGTCTGCTTATGGATATCATTGCTTAAGTCTGTTTGGAGTTCATGGTGTTGTCCTAATGTCATATCACTTTTGGAGTAATTGATGTCATAATAGTAAAGTTTAAGTTAGCGTTAGATAAATATAGGCTACTCTATACCTTGGACATGCAACTAACTGATTCGGGTAGATGCAGTATCGTGCTTTCCAAAGTCAGTAAAGTTGTCAAAAAAGCTTCATCGAGCGGTTACGTTTGAATAACGATTGATCGTTTTGTGGATTAGATATAAACGTGAAAGTTAAAAGATAAATGAAACAAGACATACTCTTTTTATTTGTGTTGGTTTGGTATTTTTATTGTGAAAATTGAATTGCTGAGAATTGGTACAAAGTAGTAAAGTTTAAGTTAGTGCTACATAAATACAATGCTTATGTTGGACTGCCAATCAATTCATTCGGGTAAATGAGGCATCGTGCTTTTCAACCATAGTAGAATTGTTAAAATCCGAGCAGAAATGAGAAAGCTACAGCACATTTGGTGGAGGCACTTTTCACCGATCACAGCAAACGGGGGACGACTTTTTATAATGAACAATGATCGAATCGCCTGAATGCATTGGAAAAAACTTCGTCGAGCGGTTACGTTTGAGCAACAATTGCTCGTTTTGTGGATTAGATATAAACGTGAAAGTTAACAGATGAATAAAACAAGACATACTCTTTTTATTTGTGTTGGTTTGGTATTATTCTTGTAAAAATTGAATTGCTGAGAATTGGTACAAAATAGTAAAGTTTAAGTTAGTGTTACATAAATACAATGCAGATGTTGGACTGGCAATTAATTCATTCGGGTAGATGAGGCATCGTGCTTTTCAACCATTGTAGAATTGTTAAAATCCGAGCAGAAATGAGAAAGCTACAGCACATTTTGTGGAGGCACTATTCACCGATCACAGCAAACTGGGAGCGGCTTATTCCGAACAATGATCGAATCACCAGTGACGATCGGTGAGGGAAAGCAAGAAAAGCAGTGCTTACCTGAGCGAAAACTATGCAAAATATAATGACTGAATTCTAGGTTTAACTTATTATTTTTATCAAGTCTATTTTAACTTGAAAATTACTGTGTTCGTGACTAGAATTACTCGTAACGCTTGTGAGTAGTCTAAGTCCTCACCAAACCGCATGTCTTGCCTATAAATGCCAATTAACGCAAACGCTTTTGTCAGAAACCATCACTGAAGCTTCAGGGAAATCAACTTTCAAAGTTGCTTACCCTACATTGAAAAACGCCTTCGTTTTATCCAATCCTCAATCGTTTTGCAAAACGACACCAGCTGCTTAGCCAATCAGATGTGTTATCTGGTGTTATGGTTAAAGTTGCTTTCCCAGTGACGTCAATGCGTATCTCATGGTAGACACTTTTACGTATTGCACTGCCCGAAAAGGTAACCGCAACCATGCGT
Organism: Aplidium turbinatum; assembly: GCF_918807975.1. NCBI lineage: Eukaryota > Metazoa > Chordata > Ascidiacea > Aplousobranchia > Polyclinidae > Aplidium > Aplidium turbinatum. Next base: position 2,762,641 of record NC_137486.1, read on the forward strand.
GACATACGACATCGCTGACGTTGGTAGCGCTATCATGCGTGACATGACTCAACACGTGATTAACTGGTCGTCTTTATCGAAAGATTTTGATACAAAGAAATTTAACTGCATGCATCGCCACAACCAACATTGCCTAATGGTTAGGGCAGAGGAGTAGTAATTTCGATTGCATGGGTTCGATTCCCACCCTCTGCTAATACTATTTTTTCTTCTTCAACTGAACTGAGTGCAAGAAGAATCGTAGTGACTGCAAACAATGGAGTTTATGAGAAAAGTTGTGACTAAAACACCAGTAATGTCATATACGATACGCATGGTTGCGGTTGCCTCTTCGGGCAGTGCAGTACGTAAAAGTGCCTACCGTATCTCATAGCGGCTGCTTTTGGTTTCAGGCGAAAGGAATACAGCCTCTACGCATGAGTGATTTTCGGGCTTGTAACTATAGGCTACTGAGTACGCTGAAAATAAAGCTGGTTCTCTTACCAAAAAAAACATAGATTCTACAATAAAACATGCAATTCCAAAGGGTACATTAACCAACCAGTACTGAAACAGCACAAGTGTTTTTTTAAATTCTTTGGGTCAATAGACTGACATCACAAGTTCAGAGCAAACATACTTGTGTTCTTCAAGAATGGACTAGCTTAATTTATAGGCTAATTATTTGCTCTTTACTAGTGCACCAGTCCAATGCATGTCGTAAATGCTTACAGATGACATTGACAATAAGTTTTTGTGCTCAGTCTAAAAAAGCAGCCAACATTCTAGACTAGTCCCAGTTTGATTGATTGATTGAATCTTTATCCTCGGACTGGGAAAGTCCGAAGATTTTGTTTTGGAAATGCTCTCAGAGCGCACCAAATTGGAAGTGTTTTTCAAAAATTTCTGGGGGAGGCCCCCCAGACCCCCCGCTGGAAGTGTTGCCTTCGGCAACACGCCTTCGGGCTTCGCCCGACGGTTACGCCCCCTCGTGCCTACTACCTTGCTACAGCATATTTCCAAGTTGCTTTCCCAATGGTTTAAGCCACCGAACGTCACTGCGAATCACCTACTGTAGGCTATTTGGAAAAAAGCTTCGTCGAGCGGTTACGTTTGAGTGAAAATTTTTAGGTGAATAAACCAAGACATACTCTTTTAATTTGTATTGATTTGGTATTTTTATTGTAAAAATTGAATTGCTGAGAATTGGTACAAAATAGTAAAGTTTAAGTTAGCGCTACATAAATACAATGCAGATGTTGGACTGGCAATTAATTCATTCCAAATACAATGCCTACTTTGGACTAGCAATTAATTCATTCGGGTAGATGTGAGGCATCGTGCTTTCCAACGATAGTAAAATTGTTAAAATCCGAGCAGAAATGAGAAAGCTACAGCACATTTATGTGGAAAAATCGATATCCATTTCGCTTTCACTTCTATTTCGTGTTTTTGCACCCTTCCCAAAAGTAGTTGCGTTTTTTGCATGACGTCACATATTTTCATGACGTCACTGACCAAAGCTGCCAATGCTATACCAGCACCATTGCACCAGAGAAGCACACATGTAGTAGTGAATGACAGTAGGGATGGGCAAAATAGAATAATTAGCTATTCTAAAATACTGAAATCGAATATAGAATACAGATATCTATTCTAGAATAATTGACCGTTTTTACTATGGACACATTTTAATAATTTTTGTAAGTTTACAAAAACAATGAACATCACAAAAATTGCTTAAGCTATTGCAGTGTAACAAATTTAGGCTTTCTAAATGTTCACCAGTCAAACGGGATCTCAACTTGGTGGCAGTTAAACCTGCACTTGAAAAACATCTCTCTGAAGAAGCAGATGTGGCAGGTACACAAAAATATTTTGAAACAAACTGAAATAAACAAGAAAATTGGTTTTTATTTGCTTCCACCAAACGTGGGCGTTTTCAAAAGATGTAGTGGATGTTAGAAACGATTCCCCGCCCATTTAATATTATTGTTGTATCTCTGCTCCATTCTATTTTCATGCTTGAGTGACCCGGCCATGCATTAACAATTTTTGCTAGTTGATCTTTCTTTTTACGTTTTGGCATGGACTGGAGTGGTCATTGTTTTATAAATCTGGAGAACTGGAGATTTGGAGTGACTAGGGAATATGTAAGAATTCGGTAAGCAACTGTTTGTTTCGTTTTATTATTGTCGTTTTCAATACACCATTTCTTCTAATAAGTAAGGCCTGCACTTTATCCAGTCTAGGCAAAAAACGTTTTAGACATCATTTATAAAACATACCTTTGCTTGGTGCAAGGTTATGCCTGTCTAGTTAACTCTAGCTAGTTGTGTAATTTGTTTGTTATCCTAGGGTAGTCTTTTCAGGTCTGCCAAGGATTCATTTATGGTATGTGCCTTTGTCTAGCTCACTTTAGCTAGTTGTGTAATTTGTTTTGTTATCCTAGGGTAGTCTTTTCAGGTCTGCCAAGGATTAACTTTTTGGTTTGTGCCTTTGAGCCTGCCATGCTGTAAAGTTTCTTTGAACTTTGTAACTAGTTGTTTGTTATCCTAGGGTAGTCTTTTCAGGTCTGCCAAGGATTCATTTTTTGGTTTGTGCCTTTGAGCCTGCCATGCTGTAAAGTTTCTTTGAACTTTGTAACTAGTTGTTTGTTATCCTAGGGTAGTCTTTTCAGGTCTGCCAAGGATTCATTTTTGGTTTGTGCCTTTGAGCCTGCCATGCTGTAAAGTTTGTTTGAATTTTGTAATTTGTTTGTTATCCTAGGGTAGTCTTTTCAGGTCTGCCTAGGATTCATTTTTGTTGGTTTGTGCCTTTGAGCCTGCCATGCTGTAAAGTTTCTTTGAACTTTGTAACTAGTTGTTTGTTATCCTAGGGTAGTCTTTTCAGGTCTGCCAAGGATTCATTTTTTGGTTTGTGCCTTTGAGCCTGCCACGTTGTAAACTTTGTTTAAATTTTGTAAATAGATCTTCACTTTGGGCAGTCTTGTCAGGTCTGCCAAAGATTGAAGCTTCTAAGCCTGTACTCTGTCAGGCCATTGTTCTAGTCAGGTAGAACTGGTTACCGTTAAACCCTGTAATTTTAGTAGGTTGCTTACTGACATTCTCCGTAATATCGTGAAGGTCAATTGTCACCTCACCTAAGGTAAGTACCGTACAGATTTTGTTTTTTGTAGCTTGTATATTGCTGTGTGTTAATTATGGCTCGTAAAAAGCCCAAGCAAACCCCAAGACGGGGTAAGCCAAATGGTTATGCTAGTGGCTCAACAGAGCAGCATGAGGCCGCCTCTAATATTAGTGGTCAACATGACATTAGCGAAGAGCTGCCAGGTCTCGTTGTGTTAGAACAAGAGCTGGTTGAAATCGAGCTTGGCATAACTTCCATCGACATGGAGCTATGCTCAAGTGATGATTTCCTGAGTTCTTCTGAAGTTTTGGAGGTAAAGAAAAGATGCCTCGAACTTCAAAGGAAGCTCTCCCTTAAACGTTTAGATTTACTCAAATGCAAACCACAGCAATCAGGCTCAATGGAATCTAGGATGAACCGTATGGGGGAAAGCATTTATGGTTTGCTTGAAGCATGCTCTACCCTCATTCGAAGCTGTCGAGAGCAATCCAAGCAAGTGTCACATCAAACATCATCTGTAGTTATGGATGCAGGCAGTGACACAGGCAAAGCTGCTGAGTCTAGCAGTCACGTGACACCCCGTGAGAGTGGTGTAAAGATACCACCTGTAAAAGCAGAACAGGGTATCCTTCAGGGCAGCAGTAGTGCTAGTAATATTCTTAATCCTTACACATCTCCCTTTCGCACTGAAGCTAATAATAGTAGTGAATTTCCCATCGTCGTGCCTCAACCCCAGCTCAGTGCAGGGTTTCAAAATGTTCATGGTCCTCGGTTGTCGCTGGAGAAGTTTGACGGCAATGTGTTAAAGTTCTTTAACTTTAAAAGGCGTTTTGAACGATACATTGAGTCAAACTATCTAAGCTTTGAAGATCGCATCGCCTTTTTGGAGGACAATTGTGTAGGCCAGGCCTTGGAAGTAATATCTGGCCTGAGTTGCTTGCAAAATAGTGAAAGAGCATATGGAATGGCATGGGATAGATTGAGAAAAAGGTTTGGCAACCCTGGAAAACTCATGGCCAAAGTGAAGGAAGATTTGCTGCAAGGACCCCCTATTTCAGAGTGGGATGCGCCGGGCCTCACAAAGCTTTGCGACAAGATGTATAAGTGTGAAGTCAGTTTCGATGGCTGGGGTAAGTCTCACCTTTTAAACAGTGACGAGGTGCTTCAACGGCTGTTCCTGCGACTTCCTTATAAGTTAAAGGAGCAGTTTGTTCATGTTAATCACTTAGGATCGGACTGTGCCACGTTTGGTGATTTAAGAGTCTTGGTCGAGGATGCAGCCTCTCGAGCCGACAGCCAATATGGCCATCTTATGCAACCAGGCAAAGATGTTAAGAGAGCTCTACAACCAACGATGGCTCGATCTAATCCGCAAGGTGGCTACAAGCGTGCTTCGGTTTGCACAACCCAAGAGCAGATTTCCCAATCTGCTAACCATAAGCAAGAGTCCTGTTGTTTGTGTGCAGAGTCGCATGCCCTATGGAAGTGTGAGATGTTTAAACAAAAGCCTGTTGCAGAAAGAAGAACCCTGGTGCAAAAGCATAGACTGTGTTTTTGTTGCTTGAGAGCAGGCCACAGAGTGGTTGATTGCAGATTTAAGAAATCTTGTGCAACGTGTGGATCGAGGCATAATTCACTTCTGCATGTAAACCGTGTGGAAGAGGAAAGCCCCTCTGCTCTGAAGAAGGGCATCTCAGCAACAACGTCCGCAACTGTGCCAGCAACATCTGGGACAACAATTTTTAAGGTTTTGCCAGTTAAGGTATGGGCTGGGGACCCCTCCAACTATACCTATACTTATGCTTTTATCGATGAAGGTTCTAGCGTCAGTCTATGCTCCTCAAGCCTCGTATCTCGCTTAGGGGTTGCTGCGACAAAAAGCAATGTGGAGTTGCTGACCACCAATGCTGTCTCCTTTCATGACAAGAAAATTGATTTTTTGGCTGTGCAGGGAATGGAAGAGCAGGCTGTGTTTTCCGTTGCAGATGCTCTGGTGATGGACCAGATTGTGGATGTCAGCCACAGTATTCCCACCGAAGCACTTAGTAGTGCATATAGTCATTTGGAGGACTTAAAGTTCCCTGAACTAAAAGATAGGAAGGTTGAGTTGTTATTGGGTAGCGATCTTCACCAGGCTTATCTTTTGCAGGAAGTTCGTACTGGCGCACCAGGAGAACCATGTGGACTGCACACTCTTCTGGGTTGGACCATTTATGGGAAAGATGGTGGCGATAGGCAACTCAACTCACCAGTAATGGTAAACTTTCTTAGCGTAAAGGAGTCTTGCGATAGAATGTTAAATGTATTGTTGCAGGATTTTAATGACATCGATGAGCCACAGGCCCCCTGTCCTTCAATTGAGGATAAACGTGCGCTGCAGATCATGCAGGACACAGTGAAGAAGGTGGATGGACACTATTCTGTAGGGTTGCTGCGGAAAGATGAACACCCGGACCTGTGCAATAATCGCTCTATGGCACTCAAGCGCTTAGAGGGAATGAAGCGGCGATTTATTGCTGACCCGGAGTTATTCAATGAGTATCGTGGTAAAATGCAGGAATATATTAAATGTGGCTATGCTGTGCCACTTGAAACTGGTGTGGTAGACACACCAGGGAAGACGTGCTATGTGCCCCATCACTGCACGACCAATGCGGCCAAGTTTAGAGTCGTTTTCGACTGCAGCGCGAAGTTTAAAGGCGTGTCATTAAATGACAAGCTGCTTCATGGCCCAGATCTCACCAATAACCTTGTAGGAACATTGTTTCGCTTCAGGCAACATCCGATCGCTGTTGTGGGCGATATTAAGGCCATGTTTTCCCAAGTACGCGTAGACGAAGGGGACAGGGATGCCTTTCGATTCTTATGGTATCCAGACGATGATCTCAAGCGGGAACCTGTCGACTACCGCATGCAAACACATGTGTTTGGAGCAAAGTCGTCGCCATGCTGTGCTGCCTTCGCGCTTCGGATGACTGCCAAAGACAATGAAACAGGTGCTGATCAAAACACTGTTAACACAGTTTTAAAAAATGTTTATGTTGACGATATTTGTCATTCATGTGAATCGCCGGATCAGGCTATCGAACTAATACAACAACTGCGTGAACTATTACAAAGTGGCGGCTTCCATTTAACTAAATTCCTGTCTAACAGTGCAGAGGTCTTGAGTTCTGTGTTGCAGGAAGACTTGGCGTCGAAAGTCGATCTGCCGCAGTGCCAGCTTCCAACGCAGAAAACCCTTGGTGTTGTGTGGAATGCTGCAAGCGATTGCATGGAGGTGAGGGTGAGTATTCAACAAAAGCCCAACACCCGGAGAGGCGTTCTCTCCATGATTTCGCAAACATACGACCCACTGGGTCTAATACAACCCTTCATTTTACCTGCTAGGCAACTCCTGCAGCAGGCCTGTGACGCTCAACTTGATTGGGATGAACCCCTTAATGGCCTTGGGCCAGTAAACATTAATTGGGAAGCTTGGTTAAAGGCCCTTCCAGAGCTTGAATGTGTTTCCATCGCTAGAAGCCTGACTCTTTTTGGTAAATGTGCTATCCGCTTTGAATTGCATGGTTTTTGTGATGCCAGTACCAGTGGCTATGGGGTCGTGTTTTATGTTAAAGTGTTTTATGATGATTCTGTAGTAATTTGTAATTTTCTATTTTGCAAGTCTCGAGTGGCTCCATTAAAGCCTGTTAGCGTACCTCGCCTGGAGCTCACTGCTGCTGTGCTCGCTGCCAAAGTCTGCAATTTTATCCTGACGGAGTGTGATTTTAAATTCAATTGTGTTGTCTTATGGACAGACTCAACTGTTGTGCTGCGTTACATTAATAATACTTCGACTCGTTTTCACACCTTTGTGGCTAATAGGCTGAGCACTATTCACATGCTTACCAGTGTCAATCAATGGCATTATGTACCGACTACCTTAAACCCCGCTGATCTCGCGTCTCGGGGAGTTTGGCCTGATAAAGTTAATACCGCTAAGCTTTGGTTCAATGGTCCTAAGTTTTTGCATGATGTCACGAGCAATTGGCCAAACCAGTCCGACTTTGTTGGCGGAATTTCGTCAGACGATCCAGAGGTTAAAAACATTGAACATTGCTCAGCCCAACAACACGCGATTACGGACTCGGACTCTCTCTGTCGGTTGTTTACCCGCTACTCGAACTTCCACGATCTACAAAGAACGGATGTTTGTATTTTTAATTGTTTGGCGACCCGTGCTGTGCACTTTGAGGTCGTGCAATCCCTGGAGGCAAGTGCATTCATTCAAGCCTACCGAAGATTCTGCAGCCGTAGAAACGTTTGTCCTACTGATCTGTACAGTGACAACGGAGGAAACTTTGTTGCTGCAGACCGCGAACTTCGGCAAGGACTCAAGAACCTCCATCAAAAGAAAGTCACCGATGCCTTACTTCGGCATGAAACGAACTGGCACTTCAACCCTCCGCGTGCTTCACATCAAGGCGGCTTCTACGAAATATTTTTTCGTTTATTAAGAAAATTGATGCGGTCGCTGGTAGGAAACGCTACGTTGGATGAGTTCGACCTTCTAACGCTGGTAGCAGAGATTGAAAGAATTTTAAACGATCGTCCCATCACTTCGCTCCCATCGTCACCAGATGATCTGCAAGCCCTGACTCCAAGTATGATACTCACCGGATCAGCTTGTGACACCCTACCGCCAGATGTTTTTATGAAGGCTGACGGTTATCGACGCTCTTGGAGAAAGACCCAATACCTCACAGACAAGTTTTGGGAACAATGGCTGTTGCAATATCTCCCTCTGCTGCAGCCCCGACAAAAGTGGTTTGGCACATCTCCAAGCTTGAAACCAGGCGATTTGGTACTGGTAGCGGACGAGGCAACTAAACGTGGGCACTGGCCCAAGGCTATTGTAAAGGAAGTTATGCCGGACACTAACAAACTTGTCAGACGCGTGCGAGTAAAGGTTGCTGACGGTACAGAGTTTGTTCGCGACATCAGAAAGATCTGCCTGCTAGAGGGCAGTATGGACTTTTGAAATGACAATTTTGTTTTCTAGGCTGGCTGGTTGGCACGATTGCACAACTGACATTGCTCATGCTGCTTAGGTTTCATATTTGAATTGTATTGCGTGTTTGTGTTTATTTTACTATTATTATTCTTGTGCTCCTCACTACCGCAGCTAGCGCGGTGTCGTCGATGCATTTGCATCCAGCAGTTCTGCCATAACTGTGTTATTGACTCCCATCAATAGTGTTGTTTCTATTTGCATCCTGCAGTTATTTACACTGTAGCAGTCTAGCTCTGTTTTTGGTCTGACTATTTCACACACCTGTCTCACTACTAAAGCTTTTGCTATGTGCGATATTATTTTTTGTGTTTTGTCAATTCATTGCTTAACTATCACGACTCGACTTAACAGTCGCGTGTTTTTTCTGGTAGCCTACTTTTGCTCTGACGTTAATGTCACTTGCGCTGGTCATAGCATTGCGCAGTATTAGGTTGTATGTGTGCTTTTGTTTATGCCATATCCCCACTTCTGCCACTGGTACCATGTATGCTATCATTTGTTTTTCGTGTATCCGTTTATGCTGACTTCCAGTTGTCGGTAGACTTATGTTTTTGTGCTTAATTTTAGCAATCGCTAAGCATGTTGGTCAAAAGGGTTTTTTAACTCCTCTTGGGCGTGTCTTCGATGTCCTTCTGTAGGCTACTGTTATGCATGTTCTATTAAGTTTGTGTGTAATGCAAGCCAGCCTTTGTGTTGCAATTGTGATCCTTGCTAACCGCGAATATTTTTGATTCTGGTCGATATTTGCATAATTCATGTCAATTGTCGTTTATGTGGCCACCTTGTGGCAATTAATTGGTTTGTGTTTTGCTTCGTTGTAATCGTTTTACAGTGGTAAAACCCTCATTTGTTAAACTCTGGTTTTGGGGGTGGGTATGTTAGAAACGATTCCCCGCCCATTTAATATTATTGTTGTATCTCTGCTCCATTCTATTTTCATGCTTGAGTGACCCGGCCATGCATTAACAATTTTTGCTAGTTGATCTTTCTTTTTACGTTTTGGCATGGACTGGAGTGGTCATTGTTTTATAAATCTGGAGAACTGGAGATTTGGAGTGACTAGGGAATATGTAAGAATTCGGTAAGCAACTGTTTGTTTCGTTTTATTATTGTCGTTTTCAATACACCATTTCTTCTAATAAGTAAGGCCTGCACTTTATCCAGTCTAGGCAAAAAACGTTTTAGACAGTGGATCCTTTCAACAACATGAGATAGGCAGCTGAAGGTGATTTCTGAAAGTGGGGAAGCCAAGTTTGCTGATTCATCTTTACTACTGCATGTAGCATCTTCAATCCCACAGCTCAACAAGTCGTCCATGTCACTGTACTGGCATAGTAATGCGAACAACGAAACTGGTGCGTTTTCCCTATGCCGGATTGCACGAAATCCATAAACAATTCTATTTTTGCTGTAGCAAATTCGTTGCGACCAGACGGAGTGGTACGAAGTCGATCGTTAAAGCGGTTCCGTCAACTGGGGTTACTTTGGAGTAACCGGGTAACTTTGGACAATTTTTAGATTTTGTTCATTTTATTATAAAATCTGTTGTAAAGTGCTGAAGTTGCAGTAATTGCATGGAAATGTCTTCAAAATTATCTGTGTTCATATTTAGAGCATTTTATTGAATTGTGGGGTAAGTTGATTGGTGCAAATTTATAAGAATAGCCTAGCCACTTCATTAAAATATCATTTTTTCTTTGTCCCCAAAATTAGCCGTCAAGCTGACCAATGGCTAGTAACATACAAAATTAAATGTTACCCATATGTTAGTAATATCTTAGCCTTCATGTTGCCCCAAAACAATGATTATGTGGGAATGTGTTACAAAAAATATTATTATATTTTTGTGTGGTGCTGATATTTCAGTCGAAACTGGGTAACTTTGGACAAGGTTTACAGAACTTTTCCATGTGTTTTCCCAGGTGTTGTCTTTCCAGGTTATTTATGTGAAGGTTATTTAGGCAAAAAATGCTATAGAAGTGCTTTAAAAATCAGGTTATTTATGCAAAATGTGTTTTCCCAGGTCATATATATAGGCTAATACATAGTGTGGTAGAAAAATAGTGAATGACAGCAAGATTATAATGGTAAGGACACATAAAAGGAAGCCAGGTTCGAGAAAGTACCAGGATTACACTGAGGAAGGTCTGGAAAAGGCTGTTGAAAGTGTTAAAAGGAAGAAAATGTCATTGAGAGAAGCTGAGAGAAAGTTCAAAATTCCCAAATCAACAATAAGTAATAAAGTGAAAGATATACATACAAATAAACCAGGAAGGCAACCGATGTTTACCATCGAAGAGGAAAAGGAAATAGTGGAGCATTTAATAACATGTAGTGTGTGGGGACAACCCTTTTTACCACTAGTTTCCAACACGTTTTGTTCCCACAAACCTCACTAAAATACATAACACCCTGCTCAATTATTTTTGTAACATTTACATAATTTTCAGTCGTCCTACTTTACCCCTAGGTGAGCTTAACATTGATCATAATATCTGTTTGCTATGCTTTATAATGCAAACTTGTGATCGGTCCAAAGTTACCCCACAGCTGGGGTAAGTTTGGACAGTCAGAAATTAAAAAAAATAAACAAACTCATTAATTGCTTCAGTTTATTTTTCAATCCACATGAGATCTATAGTTACCTTCTTAACATTCAAACACATAATTGCTTGGAAAACCTACATTACATTGAAAAAAGGTGCTCTTGCACAAGACGCCCTGTTGGTCAACTGGACAAAATGATGACGTCAAAAACGTCACACACATTGGAATATACTATTATGAAAGAGGAAGTGCGGGGTGGAAATGCAATGAAACACACCAGAAGGAAATTGTCTTCCATTTATTGATTTGTTGTTCAATTTAAACAAATATGCGATCGGTGAAAAGCACAAGCATAGATCTAACCAAAAAAGTTAATACCAAGTCCCACTATGGTACTAGCTTTATCTGGTGGCCACCTAAACTTGACCAAATTCAAACCATAACGAAAACATTCAAACCATAACGAAAACATCATTTTAAATGATAAACAATCTAAATCAAATCCAATTAAAAGAACATGTTACTGTTTATTGAAGTGCTAACTTTCATTTTTATATCTTATTGAATATGCGCGCAATCGTTGTTCGAAGACAGCCCCCCAACGAAGCTTTTGCCCAATGCATTTCAATGGCGAATCGATCGTCTTTCAGTTCACGCCCTGCGTGTGCACGATAATTAATTGTCTCCCATTTATTCATTTCTTGCTCAATTTCAACAGATTTGCTATCGTTGAAAAGCACAAGTATAGATCTAACCAACTAAGTTAATATCAAGTCCCAAAATACTACTAGCTCCATCTAGTGGCCACCTAAACTTGACCAAATGCAAACCATTATCAAAAGTTTATTTGCAATGATAAAAACATTTACCGACAACCAATTAAAAGAACATATTACTGTTTATTGAAGTGTTAACTTTCATTTTTATATCTTATTTAATATGCGCGCAATCGTTGTTCGAAGACAGCCCCCCAACGAAGCTTTTGCCCAATGCATTTCAATGGCGAATCGATCGTCTTTCAGTTCACGCCCTGCGTGGGCAGGGGGGGCAGCCGCCCCCCCTGTTGTTTCAAAACGTCGCGAATTTGGGCAAAATTTTGCAATTATTCGGGCAAAAATTGCTATATAAAAAGCTACAAAATTGCATGAATTAAGAAAAACTATAAATTAATATCTTTTACCTATCAAACTAAGTACAGCCTCTTATTTGCCCAAGAAATGTGCCGCAAAATTTTCATTTGGCACACCCGTATTGATGTATTGTATTGCATGGTGATCAACCTGTAGTACAAAATGCATTTAACCAACTGCATCATGCCAATTTGGGCAGCCACCAAAGTATGTCTCTAATACTTTTGTGAAACTGCCCAAATCAAAACGCAAAATTTGCTATATAGCTAATTTTATTAATTTTCACAAATGCATCGTGTTGATTTGGGCAGCTGAAAACATGAAATTATTTGATGAAACTGATTAGTCTATTTATGCAAAGTTCTGCCCAAATTACCGTGAGGCAGTTTCCCCAAAATAAACAAATTCATTAATTTTTCCCATTTACATAACTGTATCATTTAGATTTGGGCAACAAAAAATATGAAATTATCTGATCATAGTCTATTTATAAAACTGCCCAAATTGGCATGATGCAATTGCCTCGCATCAAAATTTACAAAGTCTTTAATTTTTTCATAATATCTATAAATGCATCATCTTGATTCTCGGCAACTACAGAAAATATATGTATTTATATAAATCTGGTGAATACTTTTATAAAACAATTCGGGTGGAGAGGTTACAGTACTTTTTCAACCATAAACGGACATAGCTAAGCAACACCACAACATTTAACAAAAAAATGTTATACCTGTTAAAAGTAATGTTAAGGTGTTGCTTAGCTTTGTTTGGTTACTTTTATGAAAGGGTCTGCTGCTATTCGGCGAGTTCCCTATTCGGCAATAGCCTTTTTCGGCAAGTTCCCTATTCGGCGATTTTTTGAAAATCCAACAACACCTTCTGCAAATCCGACGATTGAATATTATTCAATATTTAGACGTTGAATCAATGTCAATATGAACCGTTAGACTAATTGGGTTCTTTAAATCCTACGTCACTGTCTGTATGCAACCTTAGAATATATTAGTTATTTTTGTCATCAAATTACCTAGCCTAGCCTAACTATATTTTTAGAAGTAGTGCTGCCAGACCTTTTTATTTTTTGTACTAAAATTCGTATCATCAAAACTACTTTAATTAATTGAACAAAGTTTATTTGAGAGAGAGAGACAGAGAAACCTTTTATTTTGTCTGTTGCGACAATAGTACGGTACAATTATACACAATCCAAATAAAAAAGTACCATAGAAGTAGTATGTTTTGTAGTATGTAGTATGTAGTAGTATGTACGTAGTATGTAGTAGTATGTAGTATGTAGTATAGTATGTTTGTGTTTTATTGCATTTAATTATAATTTATCTATTGTTATGTACTTTTTTCTGAATCCGCATGGTCACCCTGAGCCGGTTTTCTACAATGTTTAATTTTCTGAGTCTTTTATGACATCTCAACTGAATATTTAAGTGGGGTTGTTTTATATTTGTTGTGTGTAAAACAATATTTATTACTCCTACCTACCATGCCAAAGTGCAGAAGCATCGAGCAATGCACAAGCAAGGTATCTTCAAAGATGAATTCAGTTGTTCTATCTTGATTCCTTTGGTAAGAAATTCTAGCTAGCTGGTGATCAGTGGCGTAGCCAAAAGGGGTGGGTTGGGGTTGCACCCCCCCCCCCCCTTTGGCAAGCGTGTGACGTCACGATATTGAGAATGATGCTTTCAGTCTATGCTTCTAAAACAAAACACAAAATTTGCCTTATTTTAAATGAAACATGCAAAGAGCGAGTTTTGCCATTACCAATCATTCAAATATCTCAGCCAGGAATTAGCAACAAGAAAACATAGAGACTTGTGGCTTTATTTCCGAAAAATGCCGAAGAAAACATGATCTTATCCTTTTGCTATGCCACCGGACAGCACCATTTTACAGGAATATTCATACCCACATTTTTGTTAAAAAATACTCTCAGAATGCACCAAATTCAAAGTAGTTTTTCAAAATTTTCTGGGGGAGGCCCCCCAGACCCCCCACTGCTGGGTGTCGCCATAAGCAAAACACGCCGTCAAACCCCTTTCAAAATTCCTGGCTACGCCACTGCTGGTGGTCTTATGCTAGTTTTTCACTGTTATTATACACCGCATACATTATATTTGGGCAATTTCTATAAAAGCGTGCACATTTGGGCAAATTTACGTTCTGCCCCCCCCAAAATGGTTTGGTCTCGTACGGCTATGGTTCACGATAATTAATTGTCTCCCATTTATTCATTTCTTGCTCAATTTCAACAGATTTGCTTTCGTTGAAAAGCACAAGCATAGATCTAACCAACTAAGTTAATATCAAGTCCCAAAAAACTACTAGCTCCATCTAGTGGCCACCTAAACTTGACCAAATTCAAACCATTATCAAAAGTTTATTTGCAATGATAAAAACATTTAACGACAACCAATTGCAAGAACATATTAGGCCTACTGTTTATTGAAGTGTTAACTTTCATTTTTATATCTTATTTAATATGCGAGCAATCGTTGTTCGAAGACAGCCCCCCAACGAAGCTTTTGCCCAATGCATTTCAATGGCGAATCGATCGTCTTTCAGTTCACGCCCTGCGTGATCACGATAATTAATTGTCTCCCATTTATTCATTTCTTGCTCAATTTCAACAGATTTGCTACCGTTGAAAAGCACAAGTATAGATCTAACCAACTAAGTTAATATCAAGTCCCAAAATACTACTAGCTCCATCTAGTGGCCACCTAAACTTGACCAAATGCAAACCATCACCAAAACTTCATTTTAAATGATAAACAATCTAAATCAAATCCAATTAAAAGAACATGTCACTGTTTATTGAAGGGCTAACCTTCATTTTTATATCTTATTTAATATATGAGCAATCGTTGTTCGAAGACAGCCCCCCAACGAAGCTTTTTCCCAATGCATTTCAATGGCGAATCGATCGTCTTTCAGTTCACGCCCTGCGTGTTCACGATAATTAATTGTCTCCCATTTATTCATTTCTTGCTCAATTTCAACAGATTTGCTATCGTTGAAAAGCACAAGTATAGATCTAACCAACTAAGTTAATACCAAATCCTAAAATACTACTAGCTCCATCTAGTGGCCACCTAAACTTGACCAAATTCAAACCATTATCAAAAGTTTATTTGCAATGATAAAAACATTAAATAACAGCCAATTAAAAGAACATGTTACTGTTTATTGAAGGGTTAACTTTCATTTTTATATCTTTTTTGATATGCGAGCAATCGTTGTTTGAAGACAACCCCCCAACGAAGCTTTTGCCCAATGCATTTCAATGGCGAATCGATCGTCTTTCAGTTCACGCCCTGCGTGATCACGATAATTAATTGTCTCCCATTTATTCATTTCTTGCTCAATTTCAACAGATTTGCTACCGTTGAAAAGCACAAGCATAGATCTAACCAACTAAGTTAATATCAAGTCCCAAAATACTACTAGCTCCATCTAGTGGCCACCTAAACTTGACCAAATGCAAACCATCACCAAAACTTCATTTTAAATGATAAACAATCTAAATCAAATCCAATTAAAAGAACATGTCACTGTTTATTGAAGGGCTAACCTTCATTTTTATATCTTTTTTGATATGCGAGCAATCGTTGTTCGAAGACAGCCTCCCAACGAAGCTTTTTCCCAATGCATTTCAATGGCGAATCGATCGTCTTTCAGTTCACGCCCTGCGTGATCACGATAATTAATTGTCTCCCATTTATTCATTTCTTGCTCAATTTCAACAGATTTGCTACCGTTGAAAAGCACAAGTATAGATCTAACCAACTAAGTTAATATCAAGTCCCAAAATACTACTAGCTCAATCTGGTGGCCACCTAAACTTGACCAAATTCAAACCATTATCAAAAGTTTATTTGCAATGATAAAAACATTAAACAACAGCCAATTAAAAGAACATGTTGCTGTTTCTTGAAGGGTAAACCACGGCCTACTAGAACACGGCCAAATATGTTGCTATTTGGGAAAAATTTCTAAGAGTCTTACTTGTTACAATCATAGCCATGACAAACCTGTACTTTTCCCAGGTACAGAAGTATGTAAAATAGGCAATATTTGCATCTAGACATCTCTTTGGCTTGTTTTGCCGGAGATTAGATATGTATGTTAAGCAAAATTTATCCAACAATAACGTAAAATATGTAAGACTTTCCAACTGCATCCTGGAGGTAGTGTCATCAAATAGACGCTAGGTTTTTTTGTATAGCAGGATCTTTCGCCAAAAGCCATATTTTAGCCTACTTGCAAAATTAAACTTGGCGAAAAACAAAACGAACTAAAATTTAAATTGGCACATCAAATGAACAGCTTGCAACATAGAATCCACAAAATCCTTGATATTTTAAATGGAACATGCAATTGCACCAAACGATACTACCTCCAGAGTGCAGTAGGAAAGTCTTATATATTACACTATTATTGTGTAAACTGTTCTCAGCGTACATATCTAATCTCCGGTTAAACAAGCCAAACATATATCTAGGTGCAAATATTGTTTATTTTACTTACTTCTAGAAATGGGAAGATAACAGGTTTGTCATAGCTATGGTCAGGGCCTCCGAGAGAAATCAGCACTGGTCGGGAAACAATACGAAAAATGGGCCCCATAATACTTTTTAGCAAATTTTGCGTTGCATGTTCATGTTAAGCTGAAATTAGCCTACTTTCCTCAGCATGAAAAGAACTTCGTTCAATGTAAAAATCACTGGATTACACTTGCAGCAAAAATGCCATTGAGGTAAACTATTTTGTCTGGAAAGCTTTGTAAACACACAATAGGCCTACAGGCAACGAAAATAGTTCAACCAAGGATTTAATTCAGGAGTGTCCAAACTTTTTCCCACGCAAGCCAGATTTGATAATAAGTGTTCGCGGGCCAACAGCCACAATAATTTTTCTGAAAACTGCAAGTTGAATTTAGCCTATATGATTTTTGTGTGTCTGCAGGCCAAAAATAACACATTGTACAACAACAGGCGCGAGCCATACAAAAACGTCTCGTGGGCCGGAGTTGGCCCGCGGGCCGGACTTTGGACATCCCTGATATAATTCAACTCTTTCTGGCTTTTTTGCAATGCAAAGTTACGGATCACAGCATCAAATGATAAAATTTTGCGACGTCTGAATTGATGCACAACGTGTATAGTTAGGCTTTTCAATCGGTTTTGAGTCATAGGCCTACTGGAGCGCAAACAATTCTTTACAAATTTCAGTAATTGCTAAAACCACGTTCTCAAAGCGCAACCGTTTGAGGTAGCTGCCGGAACACAAAAAAAATCATAACAAAACTATTTGGAAAAACCTTTCGAAAGTTGCAATCAATGATTCCTTGTGTAGAGATTATGGGGTGGTTCGTTCTGGTTTGCAGCTGAAAGTTGCTATGTGGCTTTCTGTCAAAAGTACCAACTCATCTAAAATGTCTTGAAAAATGTCATTGTTGTAGCCTACAAATGGTTTAAATTTGTCCCACATGCCCGCAACTGCACAACAGACATACGATGAAATTTTTATGGAACTTCAAACTTATCGACGATATGTTTGAGTTTGTTGATATTTGTCAATTCCAACAACTATCGAATTCGAATCCTTTGCAATGTACGGTAGAATACATTTCCTTTGAATGATTCAGCTAGTTAAGTGGAGTTATAAAAGCGTTCTGTCCTCAGGAAAAGAAAATCATTTTCTTTTAAATTTATAATTGCCACTGCAACTTTAGCTTGCGAGTAGTAGCCTACTCTTCTCAGCTTTCTCTTACTTAGATTACATCTTTCTTTAATTTCATTAAATTCATTAGTGAATCTGTTTAGTGTTAGTTAGTGTTAGTGTTAGTGTTAGTGTTAGTGTTAGTAATCTGAATCTGTTAGTGAATCTGTTTAGAACCGTAATCCACATAATGCAAAGCAGTCACAAATTTAAAACTGCTAGTTGTAGGCTACTTTAGCATTGATTCAGCTTCCGATCAAGCTCTTGTTGGTTCCAACTTGATGCATTTAAGAAACGTCTTTAGAGCTTTAATTGCAAAAGGGTAATGTAAAGCATTGGGTTTGACTGCACCACGCCTTGATTACCTTCTCGAAGTCAATTTTCTTTGCAAGATGATAGGACAGCTTTCTTTAGATTTTTCAGAATTTTTCCTCTGACTGGGCTATAACTTTAAAGATGCCACTAGCTTACAGATAATCAATTACTCCAAAAATGATAAGACATTTGAACAACGCTGTCTGTAGGCAACATTATGAATTTATTCCAACTAGATTTAGCCTAAGCAACAACATCCATAAACAAAAAACTCAAATAAAGAAAAAACTCACTACCTTCCAAAATCACATCAAAAGAAGCATGACCAACAAAGGCTACTTGACCACACGAAAACAGAAGATCTTTTAACTATGACAAAATTACATCTAATTGCAGCAATAAGTTAATAAAATCAAAAGTTTTAAAACTGTTCGGCCACACTAAAAAATCACAATTCGGAATCAGCAAAGTTTGCGCAGAAGAAAAAGTAGAAGGAAAAAGAAAACGTGGCAGACAACCAAAACGATGGCAAGACAACATCCAATCATGGACCGGACTCAACTTGGCGACACTGGGTGAGCTGGCTCAAAATCGCCACTCTTGGAAGCAAATAACTCATGTTGATGCGCAATCTGCTGCAGGCAGAGATGATGACTGATGATGATGATGATCCATAAACAAAAAATATAGCCTACAGGATTTCCTTTCTTTAATCGTGCTTGGACTGATACCTTTAACTTTCACAGATAACTTATGTTGGATACAATATCCTATGCCTGGCCAACGCAGATTTTGAAGTTAAGGTTCAATTGTCAAGCAAAAATAGTTCCCGCTTAGCTAAAACAGCACCAGTTTTCAAATTGCCACTATCAATACAATCGAAACCGTTCAGTGATACAGAAATCATTTCAGCTTCAGATTTTACGTCTTGAAGCTGTTCAACATCGCCTACCTAACACGAAAATGATTTGTTCTTGATGAGAAGCATCGAGAGTGACATTTACAATGATTGAGAAATACTTGGAACTACGCACTTTTTAAGAATTTGTTGATTATTTATTTGGTACATTTTTACTTTGGTACTAAAAATGGGCCCCCCTCAAAAGTGCAAAAACAAAAAACTACTCGTTGTTCCTTTACAATGTTTTGCTAGGGGGGAAACTGGCCCGACTTCCCCCCCCTCTCGGAGCCACTGGCTATGGTTGCAACAATTCAGACTCTTAGAAATTTCTTCAAATAGCAACATATTTGGCCGTGCTCTAGTAGGTCATGGGTTAACTTTCATTTTTATATCTTTTTTGATATGCGAGCAATTGTTGTTCGAAGACAGCCCCCCAACGAAGCTTTTGCCCAATGCATTTCAATGGCGAATCGATCGTCTTTCAGTTCACGCCCTGCGTGATCACGATAATTAATTGTCTTCCATTTATTCATTTCTTGCTGAATTTCAACAGATTTGCTATCGTTGAAAAGCACAAGCATAGATCTAACCAACTAAGTTAATACCAAGTCCCAAAATACTACTAGCTCCATCTGGTGGCCACCTAAACTTGACCAAATTCAACCCATTATCAGAAGTTTATTTGCAATGATAAAAACATTTAACGACAACCATTTAAAAGAATATGTTACTGTTTATTGAAGCGCTAAATTTTATTTTTATGCCTCATTGAATATATGAGCAATCGTTGTTCGAAGACAGCCTCCCAACGAAGCTTTTGCACAATGCATTTCAATGACGAATCGATCGTCTTTCTGGATTCGCATTGCGTGTTCACGGTAATTAATTGTCTCCCATTTATATTGAAAAAATGCTAAAGTCATAGAAAGGATTAGGATCAGGCACACAAATAGCCTAATTGGTGGTGTAATGGCTTGTCCGATTCAAGAAATGTAACAAACACTGATCAATAGGAAAGCGATGTGTGCTCTAGAGCAGTGTAGAACTTTGATCCTTTGTGAGGTCGTGGAAGAATTCTTGTCACTCGGCCCGCAGTCGACATCAACTGGAAAAGTTCGGTTGAGGAAGCAAGTGATGTCAGCTCCAAGTGCAGGAACCAGAAAATTGTTCCTATTTGGATGGAGAAACTTCTGCAATAAATAAAAAGAAACAACAACCAGCGATACAGTGGGTGCGGATACTTATGTTTTGTTCAATGCTTAGCCAAATAATTTTTTCACAACACTTAGGCTAAGCCGAATAAACCTAGGCTTAAATATGGATCAAAGGTAAGTAACGCAACCGTAATGAAATGACTTGGGCTTGCATTCTCGTGTTCTTTCATAACCACATGAAGTCATTTTCCCAAAGGCATCCGTGTGTGTAAACAAAATGATTCATAGGTCCAAACCTTAAACGTTGACACACACAAATCATGTTACAAACGTAACTTTTATTAAGTTAAAAAAATAATTTTGTTTCATGCGACATTGCACTTTTGTTAGCCTAGTTTGTTTGTAATAGAATAAACATCACAAAGTATGTGGGCAGCAACTCTTTTTTATCATTAGGTAGCCCTGAAAAGGGCTGTTTTTTGGCAAATGGACGATGTGGCGGCTACAGTAATGGGTAGGACTCCCTTATGGCGCGGAGAACTTCCGGAAAATGTCGTCCCCGTGGAAACTGATGTCGCCACATAAATTCATCAAGATACCCAGGTATCATGTGTCTTGTGGTGCCACCCATTCTTTTAAATTTGCGTTTACAATTCAACCACAGGTTTTCAATGTGGTTCGTATGAACCCCTGTGGCCGAAACATAATGATGGTGATTGTTGACCGTTTGGTGGCGATATCCAAGATCTAAAACCATACGAAAGCAACTTTAAATAAATTTCAGCGTAAAATGCTTGCTGCAACGGTTTCCAAATAGAAATAACAAAAACATGTTAAATTGGTAAATTTATTTTTAATGGATGCATAATTCTTTTGACATGAGCCATCGTGCTTTTTGAAAAGGAGCTGTGCAATTAAGTGGCGAGGTCAGTTGATTGTTTTTTCTGCTCCCAAAGTAACTTTAAATCAGTGTTTCTCAACCTTTTTTGGCCCAAAACCCCCTTCATGAACTGGCAAAATTTTACCGCCCCCCAACAAAAACGATTAATTATGAAAAGCGAATATAAAACAATAAATATTATTTATTCTACAAAAAGTGCTCAATGCCAAGCAAAAAGACAAGCAGAGCGATATAATTATATCAAATATAGTTACCAGTCTCTAAAACCCTTACAGCCTGTTTTACCCTAAAAAGGGGATCATCAGAAGGTCTTTATTCAAATAGAATTATATTTCTATTAGAATAAGGACCTTTTGATGATCCCCTTTTAGGGTGAAACAGGCTGTAAGGGTTTTAGAGACTAGTAACTATATTTAATGAAAAGCAATATATATTTGCGAGCATAAAAATAGTATAGGCCTACTGGTAGTCAGTGTGAACCTTGGGCTTGGTGAGAAAGTGTCAGTTTCTTCACATTCGGTGTAAAGCCAGTGAGAAACATTCGAAGATCACCTCTTATGGATATGTCAAGTGGGATTCGCTGTTTGGTATGTAGCAGAACAACATGAATCCCTTTTCCACCAGGTATGAGGTAGGAAATGCTACCACGTAGATACGTGCTCTTTGACAAAATCGTTACGCTGGGCGGTAGATGGGTTAAACCAAAATGCACCCTAGTAATCAAAACGCCCCCTTAATCCGAAGTAATCATACCGCCCCCCTGCAAAATCAAAAACGCCCCCTGGGGGGCGGTACCGCCCACGTTGAGAACCACTGCTTTAAATGGTTAAGCAATCAATTTTGGGACATATTCTTAGGTTATTTTAAGGCTGAAAGGAATTTTTTTCACTTAAAAAGTATTTTTCGCTAGGAATGTAGATAAGAGCTAGCCTACTGCTTTATTTTTGTACAATCTTGAAAAGCCTTATTACACTAGACTTTGCTATAGATCATGGAAAAAGTATATACCTTTTTAGATTTCAATTCATTGAACCTTTAAAGTGTCTTATTTTATCATGTCTGAAAAGAAAAGCGGGTCTATTTATTGATGAAAACCAAGAAAACAAGTTCTGCTTCTTCTCTTGAGTCTCTTTCATTCCATCATACCCTTGACAATCAATTGATGTATCTAGCAAAGTGTCCCCTGGCACATAGACCCTTGTCCCATTGATCATGCATGTAAGCAACCTATGGGACAGTTGTCTGACACTTTTTAATGATGAAAAAAAAACGATAAAGAATATTAGCCTACAGTCATCACTGTTTTGATTTCATGTTATGAAACAATGACTAAACTTTGCAATAAAATTGCTTTAGTTCACGATTTGCTTTAAAATAACGTTTTATTAGAAATAATGTCATATTCGTCCCATAGGTGCCACATCTCCCCTACACATTTTTACTCTCAGTACACCTAGTCTACACAAATGTTTAATCTACATGCATTTTATGTACTTCATCCAATCCATTTAATGTTTAACATAATCCACGTTAAGTGTTTACATGTTAGTGTAGGCTAAGTCATTTTAAAATAGAACTACAAGAAACACTCACTAGACAAGTTAGAGTATGCACCCCATTCATCGGAATGAATCTCTGTTCCTGATGCGATGTGGCGTAGAATTTCTGCCTCCAGTGTAGCCCTGTCCCGCCGCGGTACCATTACGATGAAGCATTCTCTAACAGGGATATCTAAAGAAGGGGATACGAAGGCTTTTATTACGTCTGACAATAGAAGGGCTTTTGTTTATCGTAAATAATCTCTGTTTATCGTAAAATGACAATTGGCACTGATAGTAGTTTAATAAATCTTGTTATGATACCTTGCATTGCGCTATTAGCATCAGGCCTGGATATTCACAACATGCTCATGGTTGCTTGTTAATTCAACTACCCTTATACTTGCTTTACATCTAGCCTACTGCAAAGGCTTTGTTGAAAAAAACAGCTTACTGGTAACTTTTCAACTGCCTTTGTAAACAAGTATTCTTTAAATATGCTTTACGTAACATTTGCTAACTGTCTTCTGTAGCTCATTGTACCAGCTGCACTACAAAACTTTCTACGATTTTAAAAAGAACCACATGTTTGAAGCACTACAAACTACTGCCCTGGTAGTGTCATGAGAATAAGGCAATCGCTGCGAGCCTTCATATCCCCTTCTCTAGATATCCCTGTTCTCTAATAGCACAATTTTACTAGGGATATCTACAGGCATTAAGAAGCAAAGGAACGTGCCCGAAGGAGGGTGGGTTAAATAAAAGTGTTGTCAAATATTTCTTCAAATCCCAAGCCCAAGTGATATTGCTCACCTGCTCCAACGTAGTTGACTAGGCGTACAGGGATGGAGGAACCATTTTAAAAGTAGGTGGGCCCAAAGGCGTAGTAGTCAAAGTTATTCAAACTTCTGGGGGGCTTCGCCTCCCAGACCTCCCATAGCATTGCTGCATTCCTGATACTTCAAATCGCTTATGCATTGTGTTTTCATGATTGCCTTTTGTCCCAGCCACCGAAAAAATTGCGTTTTTAGGCCCGATTTGGTCAAACAAATTACAAAATTGTTAAATTGTAGCGCTGTACAAAATATGGCGATGTAGGCTAAACACAAATAAAAAGGCAATATAGCCTACACACACAGTTATAATACCAACCTGGGAGAAATAATCTGCAGCATTATACAGTAGGCCTACGTGCATGCACTGCATAATATGTAATGATATCATTGTTTTAACCTTGGAGAACAATTAGATTGATTTATAGATTACTTCACCAATCACACGCAACCACATCCACTGCCCATCAACAGTGGGCTCAACAGAAAAGTTTGAAGATTAGATTTCATCATTGAGCTATCAAAGATAACACAGGCAAACAAAAATTTTTTTTAAAGGCACGGCATGTGAGAGTCATTTTAGGGTATTTCGAGGCCCCTGATTCCGCAATTGTTTTTTTCGAATTGGCTCTAGTTTTTGAGATAGCCTACAGCAAATACTTTTTTTTGGCAATTTTGAGCCCCTATAGATTTAACATCGTGTCGTTTATTACATAAACAAGACTGAAAGTAATCCCAGGCACATTTCTGAGTTGTATAAACGCCATTTGAAACCAATCACGTTGATTACAACCCAAACAAACGGCTATTTAACGTTTAGGCTACTGGCTTAGTAACAATCAAAATAGGCCTACGACTTGAAGCAAGCCTTAGGTTACAAGATGTAGAATATATAACTTGTGCTTCGAACAACGATTGCTCGCATATTAAATAAGATATAAAAATGAAAGTTAGCTCTTCAATAAACAGTGACATGTTCTTTTAATTGGAATTGATTTAGGTTGTTTATCATTTAAAATGAAGTTTTGGTGATGGTTTGAATTTGGTCAAGTTTAGGTGGCCACTAGATGGAGCTAGTAGTATTTTGGGACTTGGTATTAACTTAGTTGATTAGATCTATGCTTGTGCTTTTCAACGATAGCAAATCTGTTGAAATTGAGCAAGAAATGAATAAATGGGAGACAATTAATTATCGTGAACACGCAGGGCGTGAACTGAAAGACGATCGATTCGCCATTGAAATGCATTGGGCAAAAGCTTCGTTGGGGGGCTGTCTTCGAACAACGATTGCTCATATTTTAAATAAGATATAAAAATGAAAGTTAGCCCTTCAATAAACGGTGACATGTTCTTTTAATTGGATTTGATTTAGATTGTTTATCATTTAAAATGAAGTTTTGGTGATGGTTTGCATTTGGTCAAGTTTAGGTGGCCACTAGATGGAGCTAGTAGTATTTTGGGATTTGGTATTAACTTAGTTGGTTAGATCTATACTTGTGCTTTTCAACGATAGCAAATCTGTTGAAATTGAGCGAGAAATGAATAAATGGGAGACAATTAATTATCGTGAACAAGCAGGGCGTGAACTGAAAGACGATCGATTCGCCATTGAAATGCATTGGGTAAAAGCTTCGTTGGGAGGCTGTCTTCGAACAACGATTGCTCGCATATTAAATAAGATATAAAAATGAAAGTTAGCCCTTCAATAAACAGCAATATGTTCTTGCAATTGGTTGTCGTTAAATGTTTTTATCATTGCAAATAAACTTTTGATAATGGTTTGAATTTGGTCAAGTTTAGGTGGCCACTAGATGGAGCTAGTAGTATTTTGGGACTTAATATTAACTTAGTTGGTTAGATATATGCTTGTGCTTTTCAACGATAGCAAATCTGTTGAAATTGAGCAAGAAATTAATAAATGGGAGACAATTAATTATCGTGAACACGCAGGGTGTGAACTGAAAGACGATCGATTCGCCATTGAAATGCATTGGGAAAAAGCTTCGTTGGGGGGCTGTCTTCGAACAACGATTGCTTATATATTGAATAAGATATAAAAATGAAGGTTAGCCCTTCAATAAACAGTAACATGTTCTTTTAATTGGATTTGATTTAGATTGTTTATCATTTAAAATGAAGTTTTGGTGATGGTTTGCATTTGGTCAAGTTTAGGTAGCCACTAGATGGAGCTAGTAGTATTTTGGGACTTGATATTAACTTAGTTGGTTAGATCTATGCTTGTGCTTTTCAACGATAGCAAATCTGTTGAAATTGAGCAAGAAATGAATAAATGGGAGACAATTAATTATCGTGATCACGCAGGGCGTGAACTGAAAGACGATCGATTCGCCATTGAAATGCATTGGGCAAAAGCTTCGTTGGGGGGGCTGTCTTCGAACAACGATTGCTCGCATATTAAATAAGATATAAAAATGAAAGTTAACACTTCAATAAACAGTAATATGTTTTTTTGATTGGTTGTCGTTAAATGTTTTTATCATTGCAAATAAACTTTTGATAATGGTTTGAATTTGGTCAAGTTTAGGTGGCCACTAGATAGAGCTAGTAGTTTTTTGGGACTTGATATTAACTTAGTTGGTTAGATCTATGCTTGTGCTTTTCAACGATAGCAAATCTGTTGAAATTAAGCAAGAAATGCATAAATGGGAGACAATTAATTATTGTGAACACGCAGGGCGTGAACTGAAAGACGATCGATTCGCCATTGAAATGCATTGGGCAAAAGCTTCGTTGGGGGGCTGTCTTCGAACAACGATTGCTCGCATATTAAATAAGATATAAAAATGAAAGTTAGCCCTTCAATAAACAGTAATATGTTCTTTTAATTGGTTGTCGTTAAATGTTTTTATCATTGCAAATAAACTTTTGATAATGGTTTGAATTTGGTCAAGTTTAGGTGGCCACTAGATGGAGCTAGTAGTATTTTGGGACTTGGTATTAACTTAGTTGGTTAGATCTATGCTTGTGCTTTTCAACGATAGCAAATCTGTTGAAATTGAGCAAGAAATGAATAAATGGGAGACAATTAATTATCGTGAACACGCAGGGCGTGAACTGAAAGACGATCGATTCGCCATTGAAATGCATTGGGTAAAAGCTTCGTTGGGGGGCTGTCTTCGAACAACGATTGCGCGCATATTCAATAAGATATAAAAATGAAAGTTAGCACTTCAATAAACAGTAAAATGTTCTTTTGATTGGTTGTCGTTAAATGTTTTTATCATTGCAAATAAACTTTTGATAATGGTTTGAATTTGGTCAAGTTTAGGTGGCCACTAGATGGAGCTAGTAGTTTTTTGGGACTTGATATTAACTTAGTTGGTTAGATATATGCTTGTGCTTTTCAACGATAGCAAATCTGTTGAAATTAAGCAAGAAATGAATAAATGGGAGACAATTAATTATCGTGAACACGCAGGGCGTGAACTGAAAGACGATCGATTCGCCATTGAAATGCATTGGGTAAAAGCTTCGTTGGGGGCTGTCTTCGAACAACGATTGCTCGCATATTAAATAAGATATAAAAATGAAAGTTAGTACTTCAATACACAGTAACATGTTCTTTTGATGGTCAAGTTTAAGTGACCACTAGATAGAGCTAGTAGTATTTTGGGACTTGGTATTAACTTAGTTGGTTAGATCTATGCTTGTGCTTTCCTACGATAGCAAATTTGTTGAAATTGAACAACAAATCAATAAATGGGAGACAATTTCTTTCCGGTGTGTTTCAGTGCATTTCCACCCCGCTCTTCTTCTTTCATAATAGTCTATTCCAATATGTGTGTGACGTCATCATTTTTTCCGGTTGACCAACAGGGTGTCTTGTGCAAGAGCACCGGCCTTTGTCCGTAGTTGCTTTTCATAATGTCTTTTTAGACATTCTTTTTGGGTCAATAATGTCTTTTTAGATAAAAACAGAGAGAGACTGTTCACCAGGCATTTGATAATAAAATTAATTTGCGTTCTTCTGGTGACTATTTACTAGGTTACCTCGTGATGTTAAAGATGATAACTAGCTTTTTTTCCGACGTTTCTTCAGTCAGCACGACTGACTTTATCAAGGTGGCTAAAACAGGTTAATGTGCCATCGTTGCTGAACAGGTTGTATTAACCTGTTTTAGCCACCTTGATAAAGTCAGTCGTGCTGACTGACGAAACGTCGGAAAAAAAGCTAGTTATCATCTTTAACATCACGAGGTAACCTAGTAAATAGTCACCAGAAGAACGCAAATTAATTTTATTAATGTCTTTTTAGATATTACTTTTAAAGAAATAAAAAGGAGTCAAAAGGCATGTAAATTTCACTCTGTGTGGAGCTACATGTACTTCAGAGGTTAACTGTTATTCTTTTATTCACAAATTTAAAAAACTTAACTTTATTACTCACATTTGGAAAGATTTAAAAAAATGGGCTGTAGGCTACTCAAATTAAAAATTGACGACAAAAATGCACTTTGGGTCAAAATTTAATTAAAAAAAAAAAAAAAAAGAACGCTTCCGAATAGTATCGAACTCATTCCCTCTAGTATGGCAGCTCGATACGTTACGTATGCGCCACGGACTCAGTTGAAGACAACGTGTTGAATTTAAAACTTAAGGCGCTTATCGTCTTTTGCTTTGAAAGAGAAAGAGAAAAAAGTGCTTATGTAGTGACGTCATGACCGGTCAAATAGTGTTTCAGATTCAAAGACCGGAGCCGGTCAAATAGCCACTGCCCTTTATTTACGAAAAATGCCGAAGAAAACATGATCTTATCCTTTTGCTATGCCACCTGACAGCACCATTTTACAAGAATATTCATACCCACATTTTTGTTGAAAATGCTCTCAGAATGCACCAAATTCGGGTGCAACCTAGTTCGTACCCTGAACACTTCGGACCCTCAGTTCGTACCCTGAAAAGATCGAGAGAAAAAATTAAAAAAGCCGAAGTCGCTGATCGCAGTTTAATAGCACAAAGCCGAAGTCGCAAACAAACAAACTCGAGTAGTGGCCGAGTGGTTAACGCGTTGGGCTCGCAGTCGAGAGCCTGCGTGTTCGACTCCATCCACCCGCAATTGCTGTTGTTTCTCTGGGCAAGAAACTTTACGATAATTGCCTCTACCCAGTGATCGATTTTCGAGTAATGGGTAGTACCAAACTTAAGTCATAAGCAGAGTAGACAACCGGAAACAGACATTGCAGTCGGCTGCAGCGTGGGTCAGGTGTACGTCGGAAGGCGTACACCGATGCATAGCGCTCAAGTCCGCTTTCCCGCAATGCAGGATAAAGATAAACAAACAAACAAACGCGGTTAGCGGAAACTGCGATCAGCGAGAGTTAGAGAGCATAGATTACTCGATGGTTAGGGTTAGGGTAAGCCGAAACTGCAGTTAGCAAAAACTGCGAAAAAATGTTTGCGGAAACTGCGATCAGCGAAGGTTAGGGATAGAGCATAGATTGCTCTATAGTTAGGGTTAGGGTAAAGGTTAGCGGAAACTGCGGAAAAATGTTTGGCGGAAACTTCAATCAGCGAGGGTTACAGTTAGAGCATAGATTACTTTATGGTTAGAGTTAGGGTAAAGGTTAGCGCAAACTGCGGTTAGCGGAAACTACGGATAAATGTTTGCGGAAACTGCGATCAGCGTGGGTTAGGGTTAGAGCATAGATTAGTCTATGGTTAGAGTTAGGGTTAGCGGAAACTTCACTAATGTTTGGCGGAAAAATATTTGGCGGAAACTTCGTTCAGCGAGGGTTACAGTTAGAGCATAGATTACTTTATGGTTAGAGTTAGGGTAAAGGTTAGCGCAAACTGCGGTTAGCGGAAACTACGGATAAATGTTTGCGGAAACTGCGATCAGCGTGGGTTAGGGTAGAGCATAGATTAGTCTATGGTTAGGGTTAGCAGAAACTGCGATCAGCGACTTCCGCTTTTTTTAATTTTTTTTCTCGATCTTTTCAGGGTACGAACTGAGGGTCCGAACTGTTCAGGGTACGAACTAGGTTGCATCCCCAAATTCAAAGTAATTTTTCAAAATTTTCTGGGGGAGGCCCCAGACCCCCGCCGCTGGGTGTCGTCTTAAGCGAAAATGCCGTCGGGCTTCGCCCGCCGGTTGTCAAAACCCCCCTTTTAAAATTCTTGGCTACGCTACTCTCAATGGCCCCCCCCTTGACAAAATCCTGCGTACGCCACTGTATGTATCTATTATAATGAGCGAAAAAAAATTGATGTGTGCATTAGAGCAGGGGTCCGCAAATACTTGTTGGCGCGACCCAAAAAACAATTGTTCTAAAGCTTCGCGACCCAACTGTTTCGGAAGCATATAATTTTGAACAAAATACTTTGCAATTTAGTATCAATTTCAATACGGTCGTCTTCGCTTATTAAGACCACATGCCTACCGGCAATTTTGGGCTTATTAAGCAAGGGCGATTCTCGGATGCAACCTAGTTTGTACCATGAACAGTTCGGACCGTCAGTTCGTACCTTGAAAAGATCGAGAGAAAAAATTAAAAAAAGCCGAAGTCGCTGATCGCAGTTTCCGCAATCATTTGAAAATTTTCTCCCTGAAAAGATTGAGACAAAAAATAGCCCAAAATCGAAGTTCACTGATCGCAGTTTCCGCAAAATTTTTTCCACAATTTCCGTTAACCCTTACCGTAATTCTAACCATAAAGTAATCTATGCACTAACCCTCGCTGATAGCAGTTTCCGTAAACATTTTTCCGCAGTTTCCGCAAACATTTTTCCGCAGTTTCCGCTAACCTTTACCCTAACCATAGAGTAATCTATGCTCTAACCCTCGTTGATCGCAGTTTCCGCAAACATTTTTCCGCAGTTTCCGCTTACCCTAACTCTAACCATGGAGCCTAATCTATGCTCTAACCCTCGCTGATCACAGTTTCCGCCAACAATTTTCCGCAGTTTCCGCTAACCCTAACCCTCAAGTTTGTTTCAAATTGTTTGGGGAAACTCCGATCAGCGACTTCGGCTTTGTGCTATTAAACTGCAATCAGCAACTTCGGCTTTTTTCAACTTTTTCTCGCCATCTTTTCAGGGTACGAACTGACTGTACGAATGGTTCAAGGTACGAACTAGGTTGCACCCGCAATTCTCTGCCACCCTATACTTTCAGTAATTCCAGAATGGATCAAATTGGCCTTAAAAAGTGGATGGACCTATTAATTAACCGCGGGCTTAATAAGCGGGGACTAGGCTACTAGTAGCCTACTTAACTACCATACCATTGAAAGTATAAATGTTTTGTAGGCTGAGACTAATCACATCACAGAGTATATGATTGTATTTATTTCTGCTAAACATGTTATACGGTATTGATACAGTAGTAAGTTTAAACTGTTTTGCGACCCACAGTGGATGGTCTCGTGACCCAAATTTGGGTTTAGTTTAGCTGTAAGTCTAATGAAATCAGTTGTGACCTCAATCCCAATGATTAAATCTAAAATAAAATAAATTAATAAACAATTAAATATAGTCAAATAAAATCACTGAAATAACCCCCCCACCACCACTATAAATAGACCATATAAATATGTTTATCTAAAAAACTGATTTGAAAAAAAATCTGATTTAAATAAAACAAAATCATGATTTGCTTCAAACCTGCGTAACAGGGCATGTTGCTGATCACAAAACTTTATGCTTGGTACAAATGAATGAGATTGCATCAATGTATGTAGGCTTTTGTTGCAGTTTTTCATGTTTAATATTAACAACGCATTGCATGGAAGTTTTAAGTAATTCTGAATAGAGATTCAGTTGCACTTAAAACATTTTATGAAGACTCTGATCAGTGACTTTGACGCTGTTCTATTTTGGTTCAAATAATTTCAAGGGAAGGTTGAATTATTCTTGCAAAACTCTGATCAGCTACTTTAGCGCTGCTCTGATTTTTATCTCAATCATTTAAAAAAAAAATCAGATGCTTAACCAACTGATTGAGCTATCCGATTGAACCTCGTTCTAACGTGGTATGTCACTCTTAAAAGGTTACACCATTTCATGAAAAATAATTAATATTTGTAATAACCCTTCTCTGTAGTTAGTTTGTCTTGTTTAAATAGAAACACAATAAAATTCTGTAATAATTACCATTATTGTTGTGCAGCAAAGATAGGTGTACTAGGAAAATGACTGACGATCCAAAACAAGGCACAGACGATGTAGTTAATCCATGGGAAGTACAATCCAGCAATGCAAAGGGTGTTGATTATGATAAACTAATTGGTAAATCAGTAGATATGTTGTGGTACGGTAATCAGATAGTTTCTCAGTTTCTACCTTGTATGGTGATGCAAGTCATTTATTTTGATTACTTATGTACTCTCATTAAAACATTAGTCTTTTATTATAACAACTATTTATTAGTATGTATAATTGTATATAAAAACAATGAAAACTACTAATACTACAAAAAGTGCTCAATGCCAAGCAAAAAGGCAAAGCAGAGCGAATTAAATCAAATATAGTTATTACTATCTGAAGCCTTTACAAATTGTTTTACCTAACGGATCATCAGAAGGTCTTATTCAAATAGAAATTTAAATATTCTATTTGAATAAGACCTTCTGATGATCCGTTAGGTGAAACAATTTGTAAAGGCTTCAGATAGTAATAACTATTTCACAGTGTAGATTCAAGGTCCATCATTATATCAAATATAGTAATAACTATATATATTTGATATAATTGTATATATATACAAAGCATGCGAATCGAGCTGCATTGACTGTTGAGTTTGAATAGCCTTTGAGCTATCATTTATGAATGCTCTCATCTATCATTGTGGAGAATAGGGGTGCAACCTAATTCGTACCCTGAAAAGATCAAGAGAAAAAATTAAAAAAAGCCAAAGTCGCTGATCGCAGTTTCTGCAAACATTTTAAAATTTTCCGCCTGAAAAGATCGAAAGAAAAAATAAAACAAAGTTAAAGTCGCTGATCGGAGTTTCCGTTTTTCCGCAAACATTTTAAAGTTTCAGGTAATGATCCTAAGAGTTTGCCGAAGTTGCTGATCGCAGTTTCAGCAAACATTTTAAAAGGGTTAGGGTTTAGGGTTAGGAAAAGATTGAGAAAAAAAAATTAAAAATAGCCGAAGTCGCTAGTCGGAGTTTTCGCAAACAAACAAACAAACTGAAAAGATGGAGAGAAAAAATAGAACAAAGCCGAAGTCGCTGATTGCAGTTTCCGTTTTTCCGCAAACATTTTAAAATTTCTGGAAATGATCCTAAGAGTTTGCCGAAGTCGCTGATCGCAGTTTCCGCAAACAGTTTAAAAGGGGTTAGGGTTAGGAAACAATCGAGAGAAAAAAATTAAAAAAAGCTGAAGTCGTTGATCGGAGTTTCCGCAAACAAACAAACTGAAAAGATCGAGAGAAAAAAATAAAACCGTTTTTCCGCAAACATTGTAAAATTTCCAGTAATGATCCTAAGAGTTTGCCGAAGTCGCTGATCGCAGTTTCCGCAAACATTTTAAAAGGGTTAGGGTTGATCGGAGTTTCCGCAAACATTTTAAATTTTCCGGTAATGATCCTAAGAGTTTTTGTTTGTTTTCGGAAACTGCGATCAGCGACTTCGACTTTTTTAATTTTTTCTCTCGATCTTTTCAGGGTACGAACTGAGGGTACGAACTGTTCAGGGTACAAACTAGGTTGCATCTGAGAATAGTACGTATGAAGTAGTGTTTGGCGATATATCAAATTTTCGATACGATACGATATCTTTTCAATATCGATATTTATTTCAATATCGTTCGATATTTTAACTATTACAGCCCTAACTCGTAACTGCAAGCCCCTACAAAAACGTTGCCAAGGCCAAACAGCAAAAGTTGAAATTGCCTCGGCAATTGCTGTGAACGTTTATTACAAAAAGAATGTACCGAAACACGTATAACAAGAAGTGAAAAATATACTTGGTGCCGGTAACAAATTAATAGCTCCCTGCGAGAAGATTGCCTTGATTTACGTATGCACTAACATAATTTCGGCACAATTGGGATACTGCGAGCAACACAAAGTCTGTTTGATGAAGAACTAACTGTCAGAATCGGAATCATCAGATGCTGTATCGGAGGATGAGGTTGTCGTGTCATCACTGGAATCGGACACATCAAGAGGCTCATTGCTTGGCTGTAAATCTACACTGTCTTCGCAATGAAGCGTCCACGTTTTGCTGCTTTCGTGCTTTGATACCCATCCACACGCCTCTTTCGCAGAGCTCCATCAGGGTGTCGACTAAGGAGCAAATCTATGGCTGTGGCATAACGACTGGGAGGAATGTCTAACCCTAACCTTACAAGCGCTCGTTTGGCCTCGGCATTTTTATTGCCGATGCTAATGCGCCATTCATGCATCTGCGTCGGCAATCACCTCGGCAATCTTGTTCGACACTAATTTCGAAGACTGAGAAACTCTTTTCTTAATTAGAACAAAAAGTATCGAAATATCGAGTATTTTTTCAAATATCGTATCGTTTTGTTTTTTTCAATATCGCCCAACACTAGTATGAAGTTTTACATATGGTATTCAAAAAATGCTTCTGTATGTGTGCTATGGCTCTTGTTAAAAACTGATGTATGATTTTTTATCTTTTGAGCTTTATCGATAGTCATTAAACATTTTTGGCAAAATCAAAATCTGCAAAAGGTCTTTTGTCCTTTTAATTTTAGAAATGCAGTGGTTAAGATGTAAATTGTGGACGTGGCTAGGTTTACAGAACTAGTGTTGCCAGATAAGGAATTTTGCCCTGATTTGAAAAAAAAACTTCAAAGCCGTTAAAGACAAAGATTTGGAAAATTTTAAAGTCTTGGTCATAGAGCAAAACTCTAACTTAACTATAAACCTAACTCTGGCAACACCTGAGACGAAACAAAGCCTTTTGATCATGGCAACCAGTGTCATAGAAATAGCCACTTCAGTAAAATAAACAATTAAACATAGACTTGTGGTGATCAAAACATTAACTTATCGATCAGTGCTTCCCAATCTTTTTCATTTTGCCACCCACATTCTTGTCATTTTTTAATGCGAGCTACTATCAGTGCTGGATTATCTACAAAGCTGAATCTTTAGGCCCAAGAAAATTCAGCTCACTATAAATATGTAAGCCCTACTGTAGTGTTTATTCAAGAGAGCAATAGGCTACCTTGTCTTTTGCATCAGAGTTAAATTGAGATCGGAAGCACGGAATGGAATGCAACTTGAACCAATTGCCAAACCTGTGGCCATTCACATAATAGATACGACTAGCTTGCTAGAGGTTAGGTTGAAATAAATTTAATACCGCCAATCTGCCATTGTGAGCCAAAATAAATAACAGTTTTTACTTATATACATAAAAATAGAACCACAAGTGATGTAAGCTTTAGGCCTAGAATAGCCATAATCCGGCACTGTCCATGAGATGGTTTGACCAAACAAAAAAAAACAAAAAATATTAAAAAAAAAAAAACAACTTAATCACATTCAATTTACTATTAATGCAAAACGTAAGCTTGCATATTGAATATTATTAAGTCGAGGCTTGACAGGAGACAAGCTCCCACTGCAGCAAGGTATTAAGACTTTAAGAGTGCCTGTTTTCCGGCTGTTTTGAGCCTTTGGTCTAGTGACAGTTGCAGCCAAGAGAAATGTGGTGGCCAGCTCTGCTTCAAAAATTTAATTACCTTGTGCATTTCCGTTATGTTTGTTTTGACACAAACCTTTAGTTATGCTGATGATTATGATCAAACAAAATGATTGTGTTATTATTATGTCTAGTGGGAACAATTGCATTGCAATTTGATTAAAGTATGAAAAAAGCACACAACACAATTGGAAGCCGGTTTTTTTTTTCAGTCATTTATCGGTCATTGACCGATTTTTCAGCAAAATGTCAGAAAAAATATAGTCAATTTGGTCAAAATGTCCGAAAAATATAGTCAATTTGGTCAAAATGTCCGGAAAAACAACGTTTCTCAGCGAAACTTAATGTTGTAGCTAGTCAGGCAGTGCAAATTTTGGTTTGTACCAGCTACTTGAAAGGAAATATTTTCATCAAAAAAAATGACTGAAATAAATAAAAAATTACCGAATTTTTTCAAGTTATTTCGGACAAATGACCGAAAAGTCTCAGCGAAAAAAAAAAACCCAGATTGGAAGGCATGTATTTTTCTTGTCCATGAAATATAGGTTGCCTACTCGTGGTTTAAAATTATTTTTTTATCAAATGTCAAGTTTATGTACAATGTAATTAACTACAATAACAATATTTTCAATGCAGTACCGTATGGTAGCAATTTTAAACCATATTGAAGTATATACTGTAGTTATTTAACTATAAAAAATTAAACCATTTTTGAACAACCTTGTTCTTCAGTTTTACTTTGTTTTTTTATTACTGTCATGAGCATACCGCTACAATCATGTGACAATAACAAAACTCTTAACTGCTCAGTATTGAATTTGATACGTCAGTTAGATTAACTTGATGTAGCCTACTTAAGCTCTGCATCTGAAATAATATAGCAAACAGAAGTTATCAATTTCACATTGTTTTGATTTCTGGCAATGTTAAAACAATGCAGATGTTGCCATGCTGTGGTGGTTTTGTGTCAATGGTTAGTAAATTACTTCATTGATGAATAATTTTATTGTCTGCAGAGAGATTTGGTTCGAGTAAAATCAATGAAGAACTCATGGAGAGGTTCAGGGTGGTTGCGGCTCAACGAGGGGAAGAGGTTCATCCTTTTATCAAAAGAGGAATCTTCTTTTCACACAGGTATCACGGAAAGGATGTAATCGTCGTAGGAAGGACTTCAGTGACCTGTCAGCTGTAACCTTCATGTTTTGAGTATCAGTGAGAGGTGGCAAGTCACCGATGAAGTTTTTATTGGTAAAGTTGCTTCCAACTAATGTTGAGCTGCTTCCAACTAATGTTGAGTGTCTTTCTGAAATGTATGGTGTAGCAGTCTATGATTTCCAACAAATTGATTTATTGGATTGATGTCCGAGAGGGGTCTGCTACTATTCGGTGAGTCCGATTCGGTGAGTTCCTAACCTCTAACCCCTAACCCTAAAACGGCAATGATAATTAGGCTACGGTACCCGATAATTTAAAAAAAAAAATTGAAAAAATCTCCCGTTAAGGGATCGGACTCACCAAAACGGGCCATTCCGGTTCGAGAGAGTTGAGTGATATTCTTGTTGTTAGTGATTTGTATGGAGTGGGGTGGGGTGAAACGAGTATGTTAAAACAATTTTCTTTGTTACATTTTTTATATGGATAACTCTCTCTTTTTGATATGAAATATTATTACATACCATTAGCCAATCAATAGTCAAATGATTTATTTTTTAAGCTATAGAAAACGTGGGATGAAATTGGTGTACCAAAATTTTCATGTTGATGTGAAATGGCTATATACCACATTTTACATACTTCATAAACAAGTTAACAATGCAGAAAAGCTCTTCAATACAGAAAGGCTTTTTATTAAGTTTACTAGTTTAGTCATTTGTTTGCTTATTGTTTGTAAGGTTTAATGTCCAATATTTGTTCTTTTTTAAAATGTATATGCCGCAAGAAGATGCCGAGAAAATATATCAGGAAATTATTGAACTAGATGAAGCAAGTAAAAGCAAGAAAATCATGTTTTTCTGTATCAAAAAGTATCAAAGGCGTACCATTTCAAAATTTAAGAAGAAATGTTAAGGAGATGTCCCAGAGGCGAGGAAAACCTGAAAAGATTAAGGCAGAAAGGGACAGTAGAAAATCCAAACTGACTTAAGGAAAGCGAAAAGATCCCAAGATAAACGTTAATTTTGTCATAATTAAAATCTCATTTTGGAAAAAGTTGCTTCTTCCAATTGAGCTTAAAGTAATTTTAAAATGATTTTGGTGCAACCTCTTCACCTTTTGAATGTATGAGGTAGACCTGTCTTAAGATTTATCATAGATTTACTATGGAAATTTTTGTATACGGTACTCATTTCAACCCGTTTTTGTGAGTAAAATGGGTATATGAGGTACCATCACCAAAAGTAAAAACATTATCACAGCTGTAATTTGCAATCTTGGGAAAATGTACCAATGGCATTGGTTTCACAGGAGAACTGGAGGGTCATAATGTTATGACAAAATTTGATGCAAATACAGCTTGAGGTCTCCTAGGCTACCATATGTTGCATACTCAGGTGCAGTTTATATGACCTGCCCACATGTGTACAAAGGGTGTATCGCCAAAATAAATTTAGGAAATATGTGATGTCATGTTTATTTAATAGGTATTCAAGTCATGGTAATGCTGCGGTTAACTTCACGCAACAGCAGTAACAGTAGGTAGCCTCACACTGCTGCAGTAAGGTTCTGCAGATTTTCTCACACCCAAAATTTTAACCAAATATAGCAATTCATTTGATGAGAATAAATTTACCTAAAAGCAAAGAAAACGTTGTGCAGTTCTGCTAATTTGTTAACTTCTTAGTGACCCTCCAGCTGTCCATTTCACAAGAAAAATCAGTAGAGTGAGTCGTCCCGGTATTCCACTGTCCCTAGTTTCACCAAAGACCTAATGTGACAACCCAATGAAAATATCAAGGTAACTAATTCACCAACAGCAAGATTGCACAGTACAAAGTATATCAAAAATCCACTCATTTCACTCCACCCAAACTGATTTTTTAGTTTCTGTGATGTGTTTTTTTAAGCTCTTAGCCTTTAACCTGCAGTAAATGTAACACAACATACTGTTCAATTGCTACTACTATCGATTTGCAGTAATGGTGTTAATATTTTAATATATATATTTAAAACTTTTAGTTTCAATACGTTTTTAAAAATATGTTGCAGAGAATTTGACCAGATCCTTTCCCTTCATGAGAAGAAAAAGCCATTTTACTTGTACACCGGACGTGGTCCATCGTCAAAAGCTATGCATCTCGGTCACTTAATCCCTTTTATATTCACCAGGTAGGACTGCACAATTGATGTAAGAACTTCTTTCGTTATTTTTATTAAAAACGCGCAAGTTTGTGAAGTAAAACTGTCAATCTATGGTCAGCTGGTTGCCATAAATCATGATCAAATTTTAAACATTTCATCAAACTTTCTTGTGTCAAATCTTCTAAATGCTATAAAATCCTGCTTTTTGTGGTTGCACCTACTGCTATTTGTGAAGGTAGTTTAAGGGGAGCAAAGTTTAAAAGATGTATCGCATTGTTTTTATTTTGAAATGTGTCGAAGATTAACGTTTCACAGGAAAACGTTGATTGTTGTTTCATTGTATTCTGGAAGCGCACAACAGTCTGTTTGTATACTTGTTGTGAAAAAATGCTGTTACTATCGTGTAGCAAAATTTGATCATATTGTGGTCAGGTACTTGCAAAAAGTGTTCGATGTTCCTCTCGTCGTCCAACTAACCGATGACGAGAAGTTTCTGTGGAAGGATCTCACTTTGGAGGAATGCCACCAACTTTCAAAAGAAAATGCTAAAGACATAATCGCTTGCGGTTTCGACCCAGAAAAAACGTTTATTTTTTCCGACCTTGATTACATTGGGTGAGGTTGTGAAAAGTACGGTATATCGTAGGTGAGAGTATTAACGTTTATTCTGCTTGTCTAAAAGAATGCTGGGAGTATATTGAAAGGTGAAGGAGTTTATTATTAGGGTAAAGACCGGTCATTGAGAAAATACGACAGATGCGAAGTTTAACTGATTGAACCAGGCTGTGAAACTGACCACTCAACGGGTGTTGTTGATGCATCTATGGTGTCTTACACAAACATGGCATTAAAATTTCCCGAGGAGAATAACTTTGTTTTCTCGTAATGTGTGCGAGACAAAACATGATCAAGTTAGCTATATACTACTTCCATGGTCAAGGTTTCATTTTCCACATCAAGTGTCGATGTGTGACCACCAGCTGATATTATAGTAGCTTGGCTGATCGTTAGTAAATTGAATTTCGACCTTAACGATAGCTTTTATGTGAAGACCATCATCTTCGAACATGAGTGATAGCCACCACACAAACATTACGATGGCATCTGTTGAATACTTGGCAGAGACTACCACTTGAGTTGTCATCTATCCAGCTTATGTTTCATTTATTTTGACTTATGATCGTTGATTGAATATTTATATGTGAGAAGTAATGATCAAACATAATCAAGCAACGTTGTAAATACGGTGGCCGGTCGATTGGTGGACAGACATTTGGTCGACAGTCATTTGGTCGACAGGACGTTTGGTCGACAGACAATTAGTCGACAGACATTTGGTCGACAGGACATTTGGTCGACAGGACATTTGGTCGACAGGACATTTGGTCGACAAGACATTTGGTCGACAAGACATTTGGCCGACAGGACATTTGGTCGACAGGACATTTGGTCGACAAGACATTTGGTCGACAGACATTTGGTCGACAAGACATTTGGTCGACAAGACATTTGGGTTAGGGTTAGGTTAGGGTTAGTTAACCCTAACCCTAAGATGAATCGTTGTGTCGACCAAATGTCCTGTCGACCAAATGTCTTGTCGACCAAATGTCCTGTCGACCAAATGTCTGTCGACCAAACGTCCTGTCGACCAAATGTCTTGTCGACCAAATGTCTGTCGACCAAACGTCCTGTCGACCAAATGACTGTCGACCAAATGTCTTTCGACCAATTGACTGGGTACCATAAATATTAGGCCTGATAAATATGGGTCATACTCTAAGTAAATACAGTTTTCATGCCAGGTATGACGCGCGGTTTCTTAATTGCGCTTTGATAACCCCCGCTAAAGACAAACCCGTGTTTTTGCACATTGGTTGTTTATTTTGTTCAAAACGGTGTCCGACGTTTTCTTCGTAAACAGTTCTTCGTAAAGCAATTCTTCGTAAGCAATTTTTCGTAAAACAATTCTTCGTAAAGTTAATTCTTTGTAAAACAATTCTTCCCAAAGCATTTATTCGTGCATGCAATGGAGATTTGATGTATACGAAGAAATGCTTTACGAAAAATTCTTTTACGGATTTCATTTCACCAACAACTGTTTACGAACAATTGTTTTACGAAGAATTGCTTACGAAGAATTGCTTTACGAAGAATTGTTTACCAAGAATTCGCCTATAACCGTTCAAAACTTAGCTCAGTAATCCACTAATCCAGGGGTCACTTAAAGGGGCTATGGTAGGCTATATGACGTTCTTAGCAACTAAAACTTTTTCAGGGTATAGTTTAAAATGGATCATAGTAATATTTCACAGTTAAGAATTCAATATTTTATATTGTCACTGAGTGCGGTTTGCATTGGTTCACTGAGTGCAGAACATAACTAAATAGACCAATCAAGGTCAAGCAGAGTGATAGCAATGAGCTCACTTAAGCAGCTGAATAGGTAGGTGTTGGGTTCGTGACCTTTAGACTCATACATGTAGCATTGTAGCCACATGTATGCCTATGGTAGGCGTTCACACTGTGAAGCCGGCGATCTGGACGCTATCTCAAGTAAAGTGTATTTTGCTATGTGGAACTGTATTTTACAGTGTGGTGGTTGCAACAGCACAGTATATATTATTAACGCATACCCCACTGGACCTAATTTTTGGTAGGTTTTTGAAGCGATTCTTTCTAAAATTATTACTATAGATTGCCGATTGGTTGCTTGGGGATAGGGCATGTCTTGTAGCTTGCATGCAGGAAGTATATCAGTGCCTGACTATTCAAATAGAGCCAAACACCCACCCAGCAAGCTCTTCTTGTTTCCACAGATGTATTGTGTGAGGACGAAAAGCTTGTATTGAGCTGTAAATAGCACTGTAAGTGCGCCTAGAAAAGACGCAAGTTCAGAAGTTGAACACCATTGAAATACAGACAGAAGATGATAAAAATTGCATGGGAAAGTTGTGACTTATTCCTCAAAGAAATCCCACATTGTTTGGCGCCGCTACTTCTCTCGGCACCATGATGAGGTAGCGACGTCACAGTGTGGGCACTTACATCACACGACCCTTTAAATGCAAACCTAAGAAACAAAACTAGTGGAAAACATCGCCCTCATTTTCCCAAATGAAACACCTCTATCAATAAATCGTAATCACAAATCTGATTGTAAAATATTGCAGTGAATGAAAATGAATGAATCAATGTGAAAGCATCTCAGCAGAGCCAAGGATAGAGAAAATCGTTTTGCCAAAGGAATTACCAGGAGCCAACTTATTCAAATAGAGTATTGAACAAGTATTATGTACAGGATTGCGGACTCATCACTGAGTTAAAAGGCTTTAAGAGAAAGATAGTGTCTCCTTACTAAGTTTAATTAAAGTGAAGAACATTTATCCTGCTTGCGCTTACTTTTCACTTGGTGTTTCAGTTCATCCAAGTCGTTTTATTGGAACATGAAAAGAATTGAGAAATGTGTCACTTTCAACCAAGTAAAGGGGATATTTGGGTTTGGGGACAGCGACTGCATTGGTAAGCGTTTGATGTTTTATGCAATAAATTCAAACTGTAAGTTATGACTTATGATACAAGTTTGAAAGATGAATTTGATTTAATTGCGTTGTGCCAAGCCTTAAAGCAGCCGGCGGCCATGGCCGCTAAGTAGTGCTTGAATGTCCGCCAGTGCTACCTCCTCAGTCGGCCAATTTGGCCGCCAGTTTCTTCTGACTAATTACCGTATTTAATTTTGCAATAGAATGATCGTGGATTAACTGTCGAAAGTATCTAGTATCAAAGAGTGACGCAGAATTAGGTCAGCGCGTCATAATCACCACTGTTGTATTGTGCGCAAACATTTGCTATTGTATGGAAAATATCCGGCTGCGATCACCATCTATAAGTCTTGTTTGTAATTCCCTATGTTTATTTTAGCAAAATGTTAATCCGAAGTGCTAATTTACATCGGCTGGCAATATTGTCGTGTTATTTAGATTCAATGTTGTCGGAGATTGAATCGTTGTGAAAAGGTAGAACTATAGGTTAGTTGACATCCGAGGGGAAAACACGTGTCTTCAGAGTTGAGAAATGTTTCCGCTGTGGGTTAGTGACTTCACACCCTAAATGTTGACATCATAACGATATAAATGGTCAGGTTTTATGAAAAGCGGTATGCAGTTGAAACAATTTACTGAGCAGCGAGCAGTTGCAACAATTTAGTGTCGTAAGATGGTCCCGCATTACCGGATTACAATCCCGATAAAGCAGTTATTGTGT
The DNA here is from genome assembly GCF_918807975.1 of Aplidium turbinatum. Lineage (NCBI taxonomy): Eukaryota > Metazoa > Chordata > Ascidiacea > Aplousobranchia > Polyclinidae > Aplidium > Aplidium turbinatum. The sequence goes on from NC_137486.1 coordinate 2,805,064, forward strand.
GGTACAACTATTCTATAGCAGGAACAGGACGTCGCCCAGACTTCAACCACACTAAGTGATCATTTTAGCATTGTTGCAAGTCAATTCTGTTGTGCTATCGTTATTTTGTATTTTGGCCTCCAAGCACGCAGATTTGGCCGCCGAGAAGGAGCTCTCGGTAGGCCACGATGGCTGCCGGGAAAAAACAAGAGTTTTAAGGCCTGCTGGCGGATGCAACATATTTCGTACCGTACCCAGAACACTTTGTCCCCGATTTTGTCTCTTGAAAAGACAATTTGAAAAAACAATTGAAAAAACAATTTGAAAAAAAAAGACAATTTGAAAAAACAATTCTGAAAAAACAATTTACTGAGCAGCGAGCAGTTACAACAATTTAGTGTCGTAAGATGGTCCCGCATTACCGGATTACAATCCCGATAAAGCAGTTATTGTGTGGTACAACTATTCTATAGCAGGACGTCGCCCAGACTTCAACAACACTAAGGGATTGGCATTGTTGCAAGTTTAATTCTATTTACTTGTGCTATCGTTATTTGTATTTTGGCCTCCAAGCACGCAGATTTGGCCGCCGAGAAGGAGCTCTCGGAAGGCTACGATGGCTGCCGGGAAAAAACACGAGTTTTAAGGCCTGTTGTGCAATCTGTCAAATCCTCTGTTTTTTTTTTATAGAAAATTTCTTGCAACATAATAGCTCTGACAGGCTTCATGCCTTTCCAAGTCACGTAATATCTCATCACTTATTGACAAATTGTTTATTGTTGTTTCGACTGTAACTGTTTATTGCTTTCTTGTCTCATTTATGCTTGTGCCCGGTGGTTGACAATTAGGTTAAAAGTGAACTGGATGTTAATGTTTGTGTCCACCTTCGCTTCATGTGTTTCATTTAGTGTCTTGCTGCAACTCAGCTGGTGCTTGCGATAGGTATCGAACCGGCGTCCTTCGAGTATTGACGTAATGACGCTGTCACCATTTGACCACTCCGCCGATTGCTTTATCCTGACGAGGGCTCAGCGCGTCGAAAACGTTTAAATTTGTTACACTGAGAGTTTCGTCATTGTTTGAAAATTGCCATTGAGCCTTATGACTTTGTTACCAATAATTTGTTTTTATGAAAGTCTTTCTTGAATTGATCAAATGTTCCAAGTAAATAGTGTGACGTCACGCGTCTTCATACTCTTCAATGTACACACAAACGCTTATAAGCATAAAACTTCCACATTTAACGAACTTGATAGCGATTTTGCATAATAAAGTCTTAACTTAATAAAACTTCGTTCTGGTGACGTAGGTATCTGCATCTGACGTAGGAACAATGATTGACGTTTGCTTTCATATTCTCAAGTTCTACACGAAGCACACGCTCGTCCTATAAGAAGCAAGCTGATGTTTGTGATTATTTTCCAGGCAAAATCAGCTTCCCGGCGATCCAAGCCGCCCCCTCATTCTCCTCAAGCTTCCCTCACATATTCAACGGCAGGACAGACATCGCTTGCTTGATACCATGCGCCATTGACCAGGTGCCAACTTCACTATATTACATTAAGGGTCGGATGCACCAAGAAGCGGCCGATATAAAGTCACCGCCTGATTTGAATTCAATTGTTTTCAACCTTTTTGTTATTGGGTGCCGCTTGAAAGTGCTATTATGTCATCGTGTACCATCTCATTCCAGAAAAAGCTAATTTTATCAATTGTTGTATTCACACAAGAACATAGCCTGCCGTAAAGTAATAGCAAAATAGAAAAAAAATGTCAATATGTTTTCAAAAGTTTTCATTAGATGCAAATGCAGGTGTCCAGCTTCTAGAGACACCTTCACATTTATAATCTTTAGCAAGTAGTTTTCTCGAAATGTCAGATTAAAGATGCTAAAAAAATCTCCGGAACACCATCTGGCCACAAAATTCTCGGCCGCCAAGATGGCTTTGAGTATTGTCATTCTCAACACATAAATAGCTCATCCAACAGTTGAAAGCGATGCCGAGGCTAGTTTTTACACGAGAGCCAATGCGTCTGAGTGATTGAAACCAAAATCTTTGCAAATAAGTTTAAACACGTAAGAAAGCAAGCAGGTCTATTTACAGTAGAGCTGATGTTTTGATGAAATTTACAATTTTGATAACTCTAGTAAAAGTTGTGAAAACAGTTTTGTAATAAAAAAAACAAAAACAGAATATACTCGCCTAGTACCTGGAAGACGTCCACGTGCCACAGGTTGAGAACCACTGGATTATAATCGACAATCAAATTGCTCAGAGTTCTTTGGTGACGTTAATCAGGGGATAATATATAAGAAAATAATTCACAAAATAAGTTGGTTAATCAGCGGATTAGCTTAATCGGTGAATAATCTGTTGTTGGTGCATTCAAGCCCAAGAGTCGCAAGGTCTTGAACTGTGCGGCATAACCTGTTGGACGATAGGTTTCAGGTCTATTGAAATAACATCGCTTTCCAAATGCTAAAAATACTGATACTGTATCGTACCGAGTATTGCTTAATTACGTTTGAAGCTACACATCATCATCAAAATTCGCTTTTGTCCAAACTACAGCTGACGCCCGATTCTTTCATTTCAAGGTCAATGCCTTTCGAAAAAAACTTTGTCCTCTCAAGCACTTGCTTTAATGCCCATACCATCTTACACCATTGCGTTTACAAGTTGGTTTGTAGTCCTCTTCATCTATAGCATATTCATTAATTACTTTTTAATCTTTTTTTCCTGCTGTTTAATCCACACACTGCTATCACCATTACCCCTTTCTTCATCAGGGATGGATCCAGCCTCTAATTTTTGGGGGGGTGCTGCTGAAATCTATTTTCATTCAAGGAGGTCCATCAGTGTGGCACTGTCAAAATGTGTCTCTGCTGTATTTGGCATACTGATAAGCATTCATGTTGTTAATACAGATGTTTTTGTTTAATATTAATAAAGACCTGAAAACGGAGAAAGTGTGCATGAAAAATCAAGTCTTAAAATTTAAAAACAAGCGTGAATAAAAAACACTTATGGTATAACAAAATTCAAGAACGTGACGAAATTTTGGGAAATATTCTAAAGTTTAAAAACATGAGCATTGAGCAGTACAAAACACATGGTTATTCCCATTGGTACACATTTCACAATCTACACAGCATCAATTCGTTACATGCTGATATAAAATGCTATGATCTATCAAAATATAAAGTAATACTAGTAGATCTTAATACCATTAGTTTATTAAAATAATAGCAGTTTGTAAAAAAAACTAAATAATAGTTGAAGGGGCCAAAAAAGATCAACATGGCCATGCATTATTGAAATTTTTTTGAGGGGTGCGCACCCCCACACCCCCCCCCCCCCCTTGGATCCATCCTTGCTCTTCATCTATATCATATTATTCATCAATTACCATTTAATCTTTTTCTGTTTGGTGTTTAACCCACACACTGCTCTCATCATTGCCCCTTTCCGTTTATTTTCAGAATTGCCAGTTTGCTCTTTCTTAGTATCAATGTTCCGATACGGTACCGTACAATATTCCAGGCCCCACACAGGCCCAACTTTTTTCTTGTTTTTCAACGATAATTTTCTTCCGTATAACCTTTCTCCACATTCCCTGTACTTTGCCCAACCCAGCCTTGCCCTTCCTGTCACAGCTTTTGCGTCTCCACCACTTCCATTTATCTGATCGCCTAGACTACAGCAGCTTGTCTGTCACTGTGGTGGTGTCCAAAAGCTTGAGCCTTGCGTTGGTGCTCGAAAGTTTGCAAAAGAAGTCACATTCAACCTAATTTATTTGATGATTTGAATAATTTTGCATCTTCAAAGGATCCCTACTTCCGAATGACACGGGATGTCGCTCCAAAGCTCCGTTTCCGGAAGCCTGCTCTTCTTCATTCAATGTTCTTCCCTGCCCTCCAAGGAGCACAGACGAAGATGAGCGCAAGCAAGAATGAGTCATCCATCTTCCTGACTGACACAGCGGCGCAAATCAAGAAAAAGGTGTCGTATTTTTGAAAAAAAAAAGATTTGAAATCTCAGAGCAACAATATGAAGTGCACTGAGATGAAAGTTTTCCAAGCCATTTTGCCAATGTATCAACTAAATTAAACAATTAGTTTCATGTGCTTTTCAAAATAATAAGGAAACGGAATGTGCAGTACATTATAGTTATTCATTTTTAACTTTTCAAATTGCATTGGTGCTACCCTGTGTAGACGTTTCAAAGCCTATGTGGATATCCTAGTGCAGATGACTTAAAGAAAGTGTCAAGGTACGCGCCATGCGTTGACGATGGTTCTCCATTAAAATGCTTTGAAACTCTGTAGCTTCAGAGCCATGCTTGTGTCGTATATATCTCGTCGAACATTAATTGTAATCTTCAAAGTGTGTAGGAAAGTTGAACAAACACTAGAAAAAGGTCATATTCAACCATAATGTTCATTTTGAAATAGACACACCCTCAAAAGCCTAAAAGTTATGAATTAGAAATATTTCACTTTTAAAGGTGTCAGTTTATAATAAAGGTGAAGTTGTGCGTAATAATGTCACCTTTTCTTTGTTACAAAGGCGATCACCATTGTTTGGTTTCTTTTTTATTTACGATTTTGGTAGAGAGGTGATTTTTTTAACCATAGACAAATAAAACCTAACAACCACATGGCATTTAATCAACATAATAGCATGAAAACAAACTAAAATTGCAAACGTTTTCGGCCATACTCATGTCAGCCCTTTTCAAGTAACCAACTGACTGATGTTCTTCATAAATTAATATTACAAATCTGATCTACATACACAAAATCGAAAAATGAAACGCATAAGAATGAAACGGCAAGGCAGAGGAGAGACAGAATCACATGGCCCTTAATTGCCTAGAAAACGTTTGCATTTTTAGTTTATTTTCTTGTTATTATGTTAAATGCTGTCTGGTTATTAAGTTTTATTTGTTTTTCTTTTATTAAATCATTGAAAAAACTGACCGCTTTCTCTTCTCAGTAGACTTTCATCTCGTATAACTTTCCTGGTGTGCTTTTGTTTGGTGGAGCATGGCCACCTGGAGATGCGGTCTGATTTGTCACATTTTGCAGATTTTGATTGCAGCTACTGCTAGTGTTTGACTGACATTTTTTGAGATGTTTTTACTTTTTGCGGTTTCCTGATGACATAAAACTTTTTTGTTGCCTTGGGGAAGCAATAGCAAATGAGAAAAAGTAAGTTGAAAAACGCAAAATCAGACTGTTAGTGAAAATTAACAGTCTGAGTAAAATCTTCGAAATAAAATTTTCTTTGTTTTTCAACATGTGAGGATGTTAAAACCTATTGTGTCATCTGGGGAAAACAGTAAAGAAAGCGTAAAAATCTAATTTTTAGAAAAATTTAATTAAACGTTCGCCCAAAGTTAGAAAAACCTAGAAATTTCTGTAAAATGTAACAAATCAGGCTGTATCTTTAGGTGGCCATGGGTGGTGCTGCCTTTCACTGTGCAGCACATCAACATAACAGATCAATTAACCTTGTTGTTGGTTAAGCGTTGTATCCGTAGTTTGGTTTCACTATCTTTGAATTATCAATTCTATAAGCTTACAAGGCATTTCTGGCAGCCAAGTTTGTGGATATATTACCACCAGTTCACCACCTGTTGGTTGCAGATCAACAAGTACGCATTCTCTGGAGGACGGGATAATGTGGAGGAGCACAGGAAGTTTGGTGGAGACTGTTCGGTCGACGTCTCTTTTCAATATCTTCAGTTCTTCCTAGAAGACGATGATGAGCTCAAGCAAATAGAAAAAGTAAGCACAGGTTTCCAAAAGAGTAAAACCAAACAATGCATTTAGTTGCCACCACCACCACAAGACCGCTATGATGCAACTGGTAGCTAGTGCGTTATGTATTTCGTGACGTAACATAAATAGTTTTCGTTTTCATGAAAGAAAAGTATTCATTTACTTCCAGCCCATGTTGTTGTCATCCTATGCTCAATGCATGAAGTTTTGTTTTTGTCAAGATTTTCTTGGTCGTTTGTGCGATGGACAATGCTCTACCTATGCGCTCATTTTGAACTATTGACGTTTTCTCAACGACAAAGATAGTATCAGCTACAACAAACGAGATGGCCCAAATGCACAGCCATAATGTGCTTGAATGTTTGTTCAAATGTCATCGTCGTGGATTAACATTCTGGTCTGGTACTCAGGACTACAGCAGTGGCGTGATGCTGACTGGGGAACTGAAGCAACGGCTCATCAAGCTGCTGCAAGACCTGGTGGGACGCCATCAAGCGGAGAGGGAAAAGGTAACGCGGCAGTGGCATTGTGAAAAGCGGTTGTAAAACATATGAAGTTCACCTCTGATTGAGTGGATGCGGTGAATAGAACAGTTGATGACGAGGTTTAACGGTTCAAAATATCTACAAGTGTGCACTAGAGTTAAATTCGAAGTCCGAAGATCAACAGCTTAATTGAACATTACATTGAGTTCGCTTCACAAGTGTAGATTGAACGTTCTTGGTGCTAAGCTAATCTATTAATTCGCAAAATTCCAGTAATCACGCCTGCAGCACACAAACTCATCACACGGCAATCATGGTAGCAGCCTCAGGCCAAAGAAAAAAGCCCTTTATAAAAGCAATGACACTTTGACTTCAATACCACTCATTTGCCCATGACTGGAGAACTGTGTTCCGAAAGCTCGTGAAAAACCGCTACTACCACAGCGAATCCGCAGATTTTGACTGAAAAAGAACGTTTGATCTATACTTTTGAAACTTCATTGAGACTTTGATTTTAAAATATGAAAAGTCTTGCTCGTACAGTGTTCCACGAGCAAGTTAAATAATATTCAAGCGGACTTAACCAAGCTCCTCTGGGGTCGTTCTATTTCTATTCCTCAAGAAATATACGTAGCTGCAAAATGCGCTGTGTGGAAAAAAATACAGCCGTCTGCCCTCACTGACGCCATCCCTAGTTGTAGGCTATAAATCTAGCGTAAGAGGAAATCACTGCATATCAGCAGGAAGGCCGGCCCTACAAACCTCGTAAATATCGATTGATCAACTCAAGCGGACAATGGCGAAGAAACAAACTAAAATGTATTTTGATTTGTGACGTGGTAGGCTATTGTCTGGTTCTTTGTGCTTGTTGTGACTGACTCGTCATTGCCAGGTGGACGATGATACGATCGATCACTACATGTCTGTGAGACGGTACGCCTGCTGCGATCAATACCCTCCATTGCCGCCAACCGGGAAGTCAAAGAAAAAATCTGTCACTGATGGAGTGAAAAAGATTGCTCTCGACAAACCAGCGACGTGACAAAGCCGCAAGACGGCGCTATAGTGCAATCTGGTTGGTGTTACGCGGTTGGCTGATCAATCATGCGGCGAAAGTTTTGTGTCTTCTTCACCGTTGCTGTGGTTCGGGATATAATAAAGTATTGTTTGTAATTGTCACCTTTTCGTCATGTGTGGGAAGACAGTGGTTAGGGTACTGAGGTGGTTTTGCACCCAGGAGGTCGTTGTTCGAATAGGAAGAGCTGTTGTCTGTAGCTAATTGGAGCTGCACTTGGTCTATACTGCACCACAAGTGGTAACAAGATCCCCACTGCAAGTGAACCTCCGGAACTGCTGCTTGTGATTGAGGTACTTTCCAAACACTAGGAACTGAGAAGCCAATTCGGCTTGCAGCCCATTCTACAACGATTGACGCAGTTCTTTTGAAAATAAATTTATTTATTATCAACACTTCATAATTGAAACCTTTCCGAATACACTGAGGCAAGAGACAAAGTGGTCTATGATATGTTTCAATATCCCAACGCAGGGCACGTCAGGTCTAAATATCCCGACTTAGCATAATTACGGTACGGTATTCGAAAATATATCATTTCAGTCTGCACACGCCTAAAAATCTAACAACAATATTTACGCACATATCCTCACATGACAGCGGTGACTGGCTTATGATTTATAAAGGTTTGGCTCGTTTAAGTATAATTTTCAGCTTGCATTGTGTGAACACAAAACGTTGCAATAAACTCAAGAGAAAGACTCTTAGGCTACGTACCTAAAAGTTTGTTTACACAGAAATACAAAACACAAAATGTTAATAAATTATCTGAAGCAGTAAATATGAAAATACGCATGAATCAGCAATAGAGGGCAACACTGAACTTTTCAGTAGCCTGGTACAAGTGTATAGTGGAATAGTAGTAACGACATGACTGCAGAAAAGTTTACACCTTCAAAAATAAACTAAATAAATAATCGCACGTTTTCAGTTTTGAGCAATAGCCGACAGAAAGTACAAAATAAAACATTAGGAAATTTCAGTCTGAATTATCAACAATAAGTGTTGCCGAGTGGACAAAGCATGGTCTTGCTTCCAAGTATATTTTGAATGCGCTACCAAAGGAAAATGTTCTTCAAATCACCAATGTGGTTACAGAGCAAGCAGTTTTGGAGATTTTACGGAGTCAGGACTTTGATGTGACTCACTGGAGGAGCTTCTTCTTTGCGCTGCAGAGCATGACTCATGGGGATTCCCTAAGCGGTTGACAGAAACTTGCATCGACGCTGCGTATGGTGACGTAATATTTGTTCTGGAAGCTGATTGGTTGAATTCTGAAGAGTTGTTGCTGAAGCTGACATCAGTGCTTGCGTAAGTGAGGGTGGGCGTGCTCGGAAATGTGAATGTTTCATTGTTTTGTGATGGAGTGGCAAGCGTACAGACTGGGGTGTTTAAAGGGGCATCCCCCAATGTGCTCAGGTCATCCAGGGTCATGGTCAAGCGGGTCTCGGCCATGCTTGAACAATTATTTGCCGCTTGACCTCGACTCGATAAATCTGTTGCAAGGTTGACGCTTCTCATCTGCTGACCACCTGTACTGTCATAATGACCGTCATTTTGCTGGGTAGCTAGAACAGCAGGCACTTGAGGTCCAAGCAGTTGTTCATGCCTAAAATAGAAGTTGGAATCGGAGTGGGTGTTCACGTCTCCGATGGCCTCCGGTGGAGCCAACAACATCCCTTCATCTCTCAACACTCTCGCTTCATCTTGGAGCAGCACAGAAGCGTCAGCCAACATTGTTCCAGCCTTGCAGTTGGGGCTATGAGCAGCCAGGATGAACTCAAGGTGTTCTTTCTCTTGTTGAAGAGAGATGATTTCATGATGCAACATATTTTGATGATCTTCCAGATGATCCGTTTCTCCTTGTAGTCGGTCAGTTAACTCACGACGACGATTTCGGCACTTTGCTGCAGCCACCTTGTTTCTCTCGCGACGAATGTGACGTTTTGTTGCTTCCGCTGGAGTGAGCTGAAAAAAGAAATGCCGCGTTATGAAAGATGTCGGAGTAAAAGCATGCTTCAATGGTGAAAATTTGCTTGTCATTGGTTAAAGCAATTGCACAACTATCTTTTATAGATACACACGTGACATGTTGCAGATCTCTGCCTGTATTGCTACTATCCTACATTTGTAAAAGAGATGTAATAAAAACTTACCTCGTGGTCTTGGAACTTTCGTTTTCTTCCAGGAGTTCCTTTCGGTTTGGTTGGAGCATTAGGGTTGACCGATTTCTTGCTGGTGCTGGAGCGACGTAGCACTCGAGAAGTCTGGGAGCTACTTGAAGGGTACGATGGAGGAGGAGGGAGCTGTGTATGAGTTATTGTGGCAGTTGATGCTGATCCTTCCTCCATGGAGCCTTGTGGATGAAGATTTCGGTTTGGTGTTGATGGTTGGGTGGGATATATAGGGAGTATAGACCGGGGTGATGACATATTCATGGGACTTTGGGTCCTCATATTGGTGGAGCTGGTAGTGATCCATCGAAGGTCCGGATGGTTGACAATTGTTGGTAGGTCGTTTTGTGGCATCTGGTTGTCCGCATAATTGGTTGACATGGTAACAGATGAACCTCTCATTGATCTCAATTCGTCTTGACTACCGAACAAATGTGGTGAAGAGGAGGAATAGGTTTGTGAGGGATTATGGGCTTCGGTGTACGCAAATGATCTGTAGACCTGAAAAAGAATACTTTACGGTTACATTCAATTTATACGATTGAACAAGAACAGTTTAGAAATTAGTGAAGAATTTTTAAAATAGCTAAAACCTCAATTGCTAAGGTAACAGGGATCAGTAGTCAGTAGATGTAACAGAAAATATATTTCGCACTTGTTAGTGCATCGTCAGTTCTAATTGTTAAAATAGCTTTCAATGTTGTGCAGCCTACTTCGATTTGTCGTAGGCCATATTTTAATTTCTCATGAGAACTCTATAAAAAAAAAAAACTTAACTGTTGTTCACATTGAGGCCCAAAAATGTTAACCTACTGACAGTTGAATTATAATTATCATTTTTGAAACATACAGAACAGAATGAAGTTTCTAGCAAAACCCTTGCAAAGTGAAGAAGTAAAGTGGTTTTTCAAAATAAAGTTCAAGGAATCTGATATTTTAGCATACGGTTTACTCCTGCAGGGTTCAACGTGCCGTGTGAGCGCTGAAATCAGGCGCTCACTCTATTGGTCATGAATCTTAGATAAGCCACCGTTGCTGCACACGGCTATAATGGCTGACAAGGCCAACACATGATTGCCAGATTTAGCTGCTTGTTTGTTTTGAGCACGCGATTCTGTCTACGTCATTGCACGGTTGAACGCACAAAACTTGAACGATTGTCAAATAGATGGCGAAAAATAGCGACCTGGCGGATTATCTTGATGCTCGCCTTGGCTTTCAAACAAAACAATTGACTTTGTTAGTAACGTATCTGGAATAGAGCAGAATTAGTTTAGCAAACCAGAAGATATCCTTGAAGACTATCACAACGGTGAATGCCACCACACGCCAACTTAGATGTTGTTTTTCAACTTGACATTTCAAATCTGCTCATCTCTAAACCTGTACCACCTTTTTTGGACGACACGACTATTTTCGATTTTCACAACCAAATTTTCCATTGCGCAAATTTACTATTCAAACAAGTTGTGTCGTCATAAAGCAAACGTCACTGAAGCAAAATAGCTTGTGACGTCACTGAACTTGAACAACAACAATACGTGCGTAAAAACACTGCGAAAAGGTTAAACATTATTGTTGACCAAGAGAGCAGAGCCAGTGAGAAGGCGAACTTCAGCTGTTGATCATAATTTGGTACAAGAATCAATTTCGCAAACAAGAAACTTTTTCTCAATCAACTTAAGTTTTTTCGTTTAACTTTTATCAATGATACAATTTGGGTAGAGAGGTAACTTTTTTAAACCATAAACAGACGTAACCCAGCAACAACACCACATTTGACATGATAAAAACAAAAACAATAAGCTAACGTTTTCGGCTAATCATACAGCCCTTTTCAAGCCTATAAGAAAAACATCATGTTTTTCTTATAGGCTTGAAAAGGGCTGTATGATTAGCCGAAAACGTTAGCTTATTGTTTTTGTTTTTATTATGTTAAATGTAGTGTTGTTGCTGGGTTACGTCTGTTTATGGTTTTATCAATGAAACTAGAAAATTTAATTCCATAAACAAAAAGCTGAGTTTTTCTGATGTTGCTCTGACTTTCGAAATAAATTGCGGTACACAATGTCAACTGTCTGAAACTTGAGCCCACAGATAAACCATTTTAAAAGTGGCTTCTATTGATATTCTTTGGAAACAGCAAAACTGATCCCATACTGTTGGTACTTTTTTAAAATTTGTTTTTTTGTAAGCAAGATGGTTAGAACGCTTGGTTAATCTAATCAAAAAAATAACTGCTACATTTGGGCTCTTTATATTTTTGATTTGTTTTCCTGCAGTTTCAAATTTCAACAATTCTCTCTGTTTCAGCCTCAGACACCTCTGGCCTGCGTGAGTAGTTGCTAAACTTCTATTTTTCTAACTTTATTCACAACAAAAAACTTATGTTAAATAATGTGATGCGTTCTACTAGTGCAAATTACTTTTATGTCACTTGTCACTTCATACATCTTGTGATAGTTCAGCTTAATTTGCACCAGGAGAACGCATCATGTTATTTAATTAAACGCCTGGTGAACAGCCTCATTTAATTTTAGGAACTTATGTACCACTGCCATTACCACTGCAGTTGTTTTGATGGCTGCATGTAAAAATAAACTTGGCTGAACCCGTTCAATTTCTTTGCTAACACAGCAAACCGTCAAGCATCTACTTCTCTAAGAAACGATTTGGACATGGGCCACTTGGATCCCCAGCCTTCTTCTCTTCGACAAAACAAGTTTTCGCAAACAACTTAACTCAAACGCCCTCTGTGTACCTAATGACGCAATTGACAAAAGCCTGTTTACGCGCATCGAGCAATAAAGAAGTTCTCCCACTATTGTTGTTGCGCAATCGAGGCTCATTCAACGAGGTTTCATAGTCGCCGCGTCAGCTCGATGCCAAGCGTAACTTACATAACCGGAAATCGATCCCAGCACGGGAAGCTGATTCTCGTAATCGTTATTTCCTCTCGTAAACATGCGCGTAAACAAGTATGATGTAATCAATCGACATCGACTTGAAATCGATCAAGTGGATGACGTGGCAGTGGCTGGGGTCAATTCCAGTCAAATATTTTTGAGGCAAATCATTAATTTGTTCTTTTCAAACAAATCCATCACTATTCGAAAAACTAAACTCAGTGAGAAACAAGGATTGTTTTGGGTTTGCAAATCGAGTCAGACACTTCCGTTCCGACGGAAGAATGTAACCAAGAAATAACATTTTCTCCAAACTAAATCATCCGCAGCGTATCTAGGTGTTATTGAATGAAACATTTTAAACTTTTGTCGGTGGTAGGTTAGTTTAGAACAGTGGTTCTCAACCGGGGGTCCGCGGACCCCAAGGGGTCCGTGAAAGTTTCCTAGTTTGCAGTATGATTGATAACTTACGAAATTTAAAAATTGGTTGGTTGTGCTTTATTTGTGTATTACCGTGATTTTCAAACTGTAGCCTACTTCCCAACGAACTTGTTCGATGTCCTTTGAAAGTTTAAAGGTTTGGTTTCTTAACGAAAAAATATCATATAGATGAATTAATTTTTTAATAAGGCCTTGTTCAATTTAATTCTTTTGAGACAGCAGTTTATTGATCAATGCTTAAGTTAACTTAGAAATGCAAATGTCAGTCAGCAGTCTGTCATCGCTCACAGTTTTGCAATGACCAAGATTATAACGAATCAATATTGATTAGAATTGAAAAAAGGGAGAAATTGTTTGTAACGGTCGCAAAATTCTTTTGATTTTTGATCAAATTTATTGAAAAACATCAAATCAACATATCACTGAATTTTGATGGTGTGTGCCAACATATAGCTTATAACATAACTTCGTCAATGCCATCAATCGTCATAAGTGCGTTGCGAGTTCAGCAAGTTTTTCTATGTGTGTCGCTTCGAAACTTATGAAACATTTGATTCCATTATATGAGAAGCGATATACCAAAATTTCAGATAAAAATGTTTTAAGGGTCCGCGACCGCTTCGAAGGTACCAAAGGGGTCCGCCAAAGCAAAAAGGTTGAGAACCACTGGTTTAGAACCTTAGAAGGCAAATTTGCTGATTTGATAAAAATAATGAAATATCGTTCCGTAAATCTTTTGGGGCACAGTTCTATCATGCACTACGTCGTTGACAGCTTGTAAAAATTGGATTTTTCAATTTTTGAGCTAAAAACGCCATTCACAAGACTATACTTTTGGCTTTTTGCTAGAGCAAAAATGTGGGTCCCGTAGGCTTAGGCGGAGAACAATTGCATGAGGGAACACGCAATTTTCTAATTCCTTTAATAAAACCTAAGAAAAGCACCGGAGCGCTCTAAACGCATCCTGGTCCAATCAAGAGCAGTTCTTGCCATCAGAATGGTATCGAGGTCCGCTCTAATATTTTAGTTAGACCATTAGTCTGGATGCACCGCTTTATTCAATACAAATTTTCCACATCAAATAAAGTTTAACACAAAGTTGTTTAGCGTTTCAAGCTCAAATGACTGATGTACTATTAGGATCGCATTCGAATTAATAGAAAATAATTTTTTTAGGAATTTTTTGTGGTGGAGGAACGCTCTTATTCCTATTGATTCCAATGACAGATTGTAGGTATTGATGCACTAGCTGGTAAAGTTATTATAATTATTATTTATTGTAGTTATTATTTATAATTCTAAACAGCTAAAGCATAACACCAAGATACAAAAAAGCAGGAGTTGTCTCCGAAAAGGGATTATAATATTATGCAAACGAAGTAGGTCAAAGGCTACGCGGTGTTTTCCTTAAGTTTTCGTGCCCCTTGGAAATGTTCCAGGCCGTTAAATGAGCCCTGGCTGAAATCCGAAAGTATCAACCGCTCTGTTTGCGCATTATATATTTTAGTGCATGCTTTTGCAGCGCATTTGTGGATAGCCAAGCAACAAATCAGTCGTTTTTTACAGTTGCAGACGTTAAATCAATGTAAAAAACGATTGATTTACTACTGGGTAGGAAGCCAAACAGCATCTCACCTGATCAGTTGGGTATCTTTCTTCGCTATCAAACGAGGCTTGTTGAGGTACAGTTGAGCTAGTGCATTGTTCTCCGTATACAGGACTCAATTCATGGTACATCCCTGTCATTCAGATGTTTATCGGTAACGATGCGGTACTTATGTAATAAACAATATCTAAATATACAAGAAAACATCATCATAATTGTAGGTAAAACAAAATAAATACATTCTAGAACTAAAGTAATTCTATGCCCAGAGTTGGATTTTTAAACCAGAACCCTTAAGACTTTTACCTTTTTTCTAGACTTCTGCAATGTTAGCATGTATTGTTTTTACTGTGATATCACAAAAAAAAGGAAAACAGTTTCATGCAGATGAAAATTCGTAAGCCATAAGAAATCTCCCATTCTTTCAAAAGTTTTACATTTCATTGTATTACTATGTTCGAAATTAAGTGTCTACTTTTATACTCAGGTTCAAATTTCCAATGCTGCATATAACAAGAATAGCATGACATCCCAAACCTTCTCTTTGTCTTAAAGCCACAACATAAAGCTCACACTTCTCACTAATAATAATTTAACTAAAATATTCAAGTTCTTCACCCTTTGAGATTAAACATTGCAGGTGAAGCAGGTAACCCCACGACTGGGTCACCGGGACAAATGCATGGGTTAGCTGTGGCAACCGCTCTGTTTTGAATATATAACTTAAGTTTTTTCGTGGTGATAATGTCTTAGTCAAACTCAACTATCTCAAGTTGTGTTTGTCATAGTTCTGACGTTTCCAGTCAAAAATGACTTAGATCCTCGCATTTGTTAAAATCGAAATATTGATAAGTAGATTCATAGCAGATGGCTGGTCTAATAGATCTTGGCTAGTGCTAAGCACATTGCTTACTGAGATATTTGAATAACTGCGACTAATGAAGACAAAAATTAAACGCAATTCTAAATGCCGGGAGCTAAACAACAACTTAACTTCCTCAAAAAGATCGTGTTTGTTGCGTTTCCGGTCAATGTTCTCCCTTATTTCCGTCTATACTGCCTTTGTTTTAGTGCTGGAGAATTTAAGATGATGCTTAGCACAATGGCTACATTTTTACTGACTCGTTCTTGTAAGTTAAATATCGTCCAACGGAGAAGACAACAAAAGTGCCACGAAAACATGTGGCAAGCAGAAGGGAAAATCCCACTACAGCCGGTGGGTGGATGATTCACCTCCAAAGCACGCCGCTTATTGATTTCACTCATCTCTGTCCTTGTCGAATCGTCTGCTGTCTGATACGATGGTTCGCTCGCTTTTCGTTTATATAGTGCGTAACAATCTTTCCAATCCATTTGACGTAGGTATTGACGTGACGGCAACGTGAGCGTCAAAAGTAACGTGAGAAGGCGACAGTGACTTTCTCGTTTGCTCGAGAGACGATCACATGACAACGATCCTTGTTTGCAGCACGCGAAGCCGTTTTAATGGTTTGTGTGAGAGGTATTTATAGAAATCATGTAAGCGACGAAAACAAACGTTGCTGTGTACTCAGGAGACAACAAACATTTTACAAACAAGCAGAAATATTGTGTGGAGTAGAATACTAAAATCTTTACTGAACAGCAGGTGGCCAGTTTTTTCCAACAAACAACGTAGCGGCAGCAAGTAGCCTGCGAGTGGACTGGGCGCGTGCCAGGTAGTCAACTAAGTGACCAACATTTTTGATACATGATACCTGTTTTTTTTAATATATATGAATATATAGATTTTGAATATCTAGATTTTGAATATATATGATATATGTTAACAAAGCTAGTTTGAAATAAGGGAGTGATGGGAAAAATGAAAAAGGGAAGATCAAAGAAAAAATGTGAAACCACAGTGAAAAACAAAATTTTGTTTTTGCTTTTTTAAAGACTCTACAGTATATCTATGGTATTTCTTGATTTCGATCTTTTCCTGAATACTCTTTGCATTCAATCCAACAAAACAGTTTTCCGATATTGTTTTAGAGACAGAAGTTCACAGTTTGATGAAGATTAATGCAGATGTAACATAAAATGCATCATACCAATTTTATCCTTTGGTAGCCGATCCTACGACATTCTATGTTACAAAAATGATGTTTTTAAATAATTGAAGAAATTGTGTTAATGAATGAACGTTCATTCAATGTCCAGCTTCGAAGTGCGTTTTCCGATAAATAATATAGCTCAGTCTTTCTCAAAATCGAAGCAATTTGGTTTAGTACAGTGTCTGAAACGAAAACGAAGCACACGAGAATTCTATAAACCCAGTGGAAGATTTGAAGGTTTGCCAAATAATTAAGTTAATGAATCAAAATATAAAACACATTCCAATATTTTGCTTCCAGTTTTTAAATGTCGTGTTTCGTTTCGATCAGTTTTCCATCGTTTCAACCGAACGGTTTCATTTCGGAGAAACCTGTTGTTGTTGCAAAAACAAATATGCAATGTCATCACAATTTCTTATTTTGTTGACACAATGCAGAACACTGATAAAACATATTCAGCTTCAATTGAGGCAGGATAACTTACAAGCTTTCTGCAAGTTTTTGTAATGTTTTATGTGAATTCTTGTTTATGAATTTATTTGAATTTCAAGGCGAATATTCCCCAAACGAAGACCAAAAATTTTATTTCCTCAGAATTCGAGATCGGGATTTCCCAGGAATTCCAATTCCCACGAGATTCCAAATTTAAAAAAATTACGAACAAAAAGTACGAACCACATGCTCTGCTCGATCTTTTTGGATTGTGGTTGTTTTTCAGACTTATTTAAAAATGAGACAAAAGTTGGATTGTACAAACAAGTTTCCTGCTTTTTATTTCGTTTCGAGCCAGTGTAAGTTTTTCGTTTTTCATTAAATGAAGTTCAATATAACATGGAACAGCAATTAGGTAACGTCTCACGGAACCAAACGTTTTTGAAAAAACATAGCGAATTAAAATAATATTTTATGCGTATTATCCTGCTTATTGTTATTACGGTTGAGGCGTTTGGCAACAACAACGTGAGCATTTGTAGCAACTAGCGGATTGCCTTTGTTTTAATGAACATCAACCTGTTGTATTTACTAACGTAAAGTAAAAACACCCAGACAGTAAAATGCGTTATTTTTACATTGATTCAACTTCTACAGACGTTGAATCAACATAACAATGAGATTTTTTTTCTGCCTGGGCAGCCACCATCTTTATAATTCAACGTGTAGATTCTTATGCAGGGATACGAAATCTAAACCCCCCCATGAAACTCTTGCACTGTACTACCGGTTTTGTTGTAGAAACATAAAAACAGAGACATAAAATGTCTTCATTCACTTGAGACTGGGATGTGAAGTTGCGATTGATTGCTGTGAGCAAGTAGCTAACCTCTTATCAAAAGCGTAAATATTATGTTCTTTCCGTGAGGGCTGCATCACATAAACTGCTACAAAATGTCATAAGTGACAATTTGCATTTGATTCCAGTTTCCAGAGTTTCGTCACATCGAACACAGTCAGATTCTTTTAAATTTGGTTTGGCACCACAGCGCGTATGCATCAGTTCATACACAAATACATAAATAAATACATTATGAAATACATTAGAATGTGATGCTTGTACCAGGATGACAGCAAAAGACCATGATATGGTCAACCAAGTCAGCTTCTATACTATACGAATAAGAAAAAAAAATACAAGCAATAACAACAAGAGAACAACAAAAAAGAAATAAAATAAAACAAATAAAGTTAGAAACAATAACAGGCAGCCAGGTGATGGCAAACAAGATAGTAAGTAAAATTTCCAAGCCTAAATTATTGTTGTATTGATTGAGAAAGTGTTTTTTTAATTCGTTTTTGAAAGATCTAAAGGAATTATTTTTCAGGTCTGTGGAAAAGCTCTAATAAAATTATTTTTCTTGATACCAATTGGAGCAAGTGACGTTGAAGAAGCTCTACCCCAGAGAATGGAATAATGCAGTCATGAACGAAATAAGGCGAAGTACGGTATATCATTCACAGAGTTGCGACAGGCACACGCCTTGATGGAACATGGCGTACATTCAAGTCAATTGCAAAGCAATCTTTATATTTTACGTTCCAATGAGCTTTTCGTCCGAAAGAAAGAACCATCTCAGTGCAATCAATGTTGATGGGTGCGTTTAATTGTATTTCATTATACTTTGCTTTTCACAAGACAAGCAGGGTCGGAGGCTCGGAGCTAGCATGGAGCACATTCGTTTTGAAATTATTTCTCCTTCTTACAAGCATGTTTTCAATGCATGCTTCTATTCTCTTATGTTTATTGTTCTTAATATATTGGCCGGTTAACTGCCCTTATACTACTGAAAGTAATAAAAAGTTAGTTTGAATAATTTTGTTCTATTATTGCAACAACTTCTCTTTGGGTTAAACTTGGTCGTGTTTTCGGGTTAGTAGCTTTCTACTCACAAGACTTCGATGAGTTACTAGGTTGCTATTCATCAGTGAAGCTCTAAGGATACGACAATTACATTCTTTAATATAATCTTGATAGTGTGCTTTTGTTTTTCTATGCGACATCCAAAAGTACCGAACCGATTTTTACGCATTCCGACAACCTCCGGAAATTTCCGAAGTCGAGCCGTGTGCAAAAGTGAGCCTGCGAGGTGGCAGAATCATTTGTATGTCTAGCCTATTCTTGTCCTAGACAATTTGAAAACTACCGCGCACACGTTTGGGTAACCCCTGGCGATAGAACGACTTGTTCTTTTCATTAGAAATAAATTCCATTCTCCATACTGTCCAACAACGAACATCAGCAAAGTACATGACACAAAACCTACTAACCTACCTGGGAAACAAGTTTATAACTTTCACACTTCTGAGTAGGTTGGGCGTGATCACTTGGTCCTAGGCAATAATTCTTGAACAGAGAGGTCAACGCTTTGCACTGTTGCAAATATTCACATCAAGCGTTGTGCAAACGACCGAGTGACCAATGTAGATCCTTTATCAGCTAATATAGGCCACAAACGTAGCTATATGACAATATTCAACAAACAAACACTCACTGCCGAACATATCGGGATAGCCTAGCTACTAGCTGCATTTTTTGCAACACTGAAAACAGGTTTGATGAAGCCATTAGCATCATAGCATGGTATCCATGGCTTATTATAAACCCCGACCAAGCAAATCAAGAGGAATTGTGTTTAGGCTGAAGTTCCATCTGTACTCATACAACTTTTCCGATCAATCGTTGTGCGCATCACTTTGTACAGAATGATCGGTATATTTTGTCATGATTTTAATTTAATTCGTTAGCGCTGTTGCGAATTGGATGCATCTTGTAGTAGTGGCAAGTAGGGCTAGTGCTAGTCGTTGGTTCATCGCTTGTTTCTACAAAACTTGTAGCTGCTGCAACCTGCAATTGTCGCACATAACCTACTTGAGTCATCTTGCTTCTTCTTTTTTACAACTTTTAAAAGTTTTACGAGTTTTACAGTTTTACAACTTTTAAGAGTTACCTCTCTACCCAAATTGTACTTTTAAAAGAAAGCACAAAAAGAAAATTATTGACACAAGTTAGGCAAATGCACTAATCAGACTTGCAATTGTAACATAGGCTACGTAGACCTACATAAATTTTTAAATTCTTATCATCTCGGACAGTTTCAGTGTTATTTATTGATTATTATTTCTTTTTCTCAATTAGCCAGTTATAATTATCATTGATGAGTTAAGGGGTGGTTGCTTGACTTGAAGACCTTGAGTGGTCACTTCGCAGCCTCCCGCTGCTGTGATGCTATCATCATTTTCTTTTTTTAATGGTACCGTAACCTTTTTAACAGTTTTACTGTACATTGTGTTTTGATTTATCGTACATCTTTTTTGCAGCAGCCAATTAACATCTATCTATCTATTTGTTTGCTACAAGATTATCTATTATTCCATAAAATTTCCCTTGCGGTCATTTGGAAAATACAAAAGTTACAAAAACATCCCCTGAAAGTTTTTCATCAATTTTAAATTCTTTGCGAAATGTATGTCTCGAACTTTTAGCATTTCATTTGCTTTGTTTGAACAAATCATTTGGTGAAAGAAATCAATTTTTTAAAGGTTTTTGTCGTCATCAGAAGCGAAGGAATATCCACAAAAGCGGTTGTTTCGCTGCTCGCCTTTCACTGCGTAATGAGCTGGTCTTAAAATAGCCGCCATTGTCTTGAGCGCACGAATGCCGCGGTGGATCAGGTCGCGGGTGCAAGATCATCACGCGGGTGCGTCATTACGAGCGCGTTTGCCTCAAACAAAAGCGAGTGAAGCATCACGAGACGTGAGGAGAAAAAAATTCTCTCGTGAGCGACGACGAAGATTCTGTAAGTTTCCAGTCAAACCAGTTTGTAGTTAAACCAACAGCGCCTCGTTGTCAAGTGTTCGATACCCCGCGTATATTTATTCATTTCTTTTGATGTTTGTCGTCCGCTATAATAGCATCTGGACTGGAAGCCAAACGCTGCCGTCTAAGATGAGGCTTAAACAGAATTGGCGGTTTACACGCCAAATTTCAGAAATCTTGCATTTTTTAATGAACTTTCAGGTTAAAAGATGGCACAGTCGCAACACCTTAGGCCAGTGGTCGGAAACCTTTTTGAGTAAGAGAGCCATTAAAGCTACATTTTTGGAAATACATTTCCGTGAGAGCCATAGGCTATACTGGTGGTGGCACTGGTGAAGTTTGGAAAGTGTGAACGCGTCTTAGCAAGAGGAGAAAAACAGCGGGGGTTTGGGGGTCTCCCACCAAAAAAAATGAAAAATTACAATTAATTTGGTGCATTCTGAGCGCATCTTCAGTTCTAAATTGTAATGAAAAGTTAAGATAAAACTTTTGCGGTTTGCCCTTTAGAACAGGGGTTCCCAACCGGTGGTACGCGTACCACTAGTGGTACGCGGGAGCTTTTCAGGTGGTACGCGAGCAGCTCTCCGTTGCATGCGATATGTAGTGGTATTGTCAAATAAAGTAGGCCTATTGCAACAATTATTTAATTTGGAGTTTCTAAAATATGCGAACAACACTTTTATTTCTTTCCGTACTAAATTCTCTGCACTCAGTAAGCTACTTTTGTCGATCTTGCTCCCGGCTGTCATTGTTATTAATACAATGCTGCTGTGCGAACTTAATGGTGTCTGTGACGAAACTATTACGTGTGCAATGTGGTCTGTGCAATTGCAGAATTGCGTTTATTCTGATGTTGGTTTTCGATGTGTAGTGGCTGAATCCTGAACAGCATTACATTTTTGTCTAAATATTTGAAAATGTCGAAGCGAAAGAATTGCGCAGATTATATTAAGTATGGCTTCATTGCTATTCAACATCGTGGAGATAGCTTACCTCAGTGCGTGATCTGTATGAAAACCCTTTCAAATGCAGCTTTGAAACCAAGTTTGCTTAAGCGGCATCTTGAGTCCAATCATGCAGATAAGATGAATCGAGATAAGAGTTATTTTGAGCGACTTGGGGAGAACGTGAAGCGACAGCACATGGATCACACAGGCCAGTTTTACCGAAATAATGCCGGAATTGTGAAGGCATCCTATGAAGTATCTCTTCTGGTGGCCCAAAACAAAAAAGCTCATGTCATTGCGGAGTCACTTGTTTTGCCAGCAGCAAAGATATTAGTCAGAAATTTGATTGGAGAAGATTCAGTGGCAAAGTTGGATAGTGTATCGCTTTCTATCAGACAGCAAAAAAACAACGCAAAGAATGTTCTGCAATAAACTCCTGGCTTAGTATGGCTTCTTCATACCCAACGTTAGCTTCCCACGCTGTTCCACAACTACTGATTTTTCCTTCTACTTGGGAATGCGAGCAGGGATTTTCTATTCTTATGAACATCAAATCAAAAAATCGAAACCGACTAAGTGCCCCTGGACATGGCTTCAGATGTGCTATTAGCAAAGTTATGCCACGCATCGATCAACTGGTGAAAGATAAACAAAAACAAAAATCTTATTAAATTTAGTTGTATTGTGTTTGTGTTTAGTTGTGTCTTTTTCTTTGTTATTCTGATGCGTTTTGTGCTGTGTGGTGTAATGGACTCTGTGATGTTTTGTTGGTAATTTTGCTACTTTCGCTGACTTTACATCCAGATTCATCATCTTGCAAATAATTTAATATTGGATTAATTTAGTTGTTTTGAAAATAGTGGTACTTGTTGACAATCCGTGGTGGCTAAGTGGTACGAGAACATAAAAAGGTTGGGAACCCCTGCTTTAGAAGATTGTTTTTTTTGCGAGCCAGATGCCATCGCCAAAGAGCCATTGGTTCCCGATCCCTGCCTTAGGTTATGGAAGTAACATAGCCTACTTCATAAAATCAGCTCAAAATGCAATATTGTCGAAAGCATCATCAAGATTCGAGAAAAGTTGCCTTCCTTTTCAAACCTGATGTTTTGTAAAATAGGTTAGGCCATGGCCACCTAAAGATACGGCCTGATTTGTCACATTTTGCAGAAATTTCCAAGTTTTTCTAACTTTGGGCAAGCGTTTAAATAAATTTTTCTAAAAATTAGATTTTTACGCTTTCTTTACTCTTTTCCCTAGATAACACAATAGGTTTTAACATCCTCACATGTTGAAAAACAAAGAAAATTTGATTTCTAAGATTTTAGTCAGACTGTTAATTTTTTAATAACAGTCTGATTTAGCGTTTTTCAACTTACTTTTTCTCATTTGCTACTGCTTCTTCAAGGCAACAAAAAAGTTTTATGTCATTAGGAAACCGCAAAAAGTAAAAACATCTCAAAAAATGTCAGTCAAGCACTAGCAGTAGCTGTAATCAAAATCTGCAAAATGTGACAAATCAGGCCGCATGGTTAGGCTACTATTAAAAAACAGAGTTTTTTAAACTATTTACAATGCTGAACAAATAAAAAAAAAACGCCAAAAATATGTCAAAATGTCAAATTCAAAGTAGCCTACCAAACGTATTAAAAAAACGCTGAATTTCTAAAATCTCGAGTTAAACCCGCCAACATGGCAATTTTGTTTAGGCCTCGTCTTGGACCGCAGCGTTGGGCTTCCCGTTCAAATGCTATTACAGCGACGTCCACGTCCAAACCCGTCATAGCATTGTTGCCAACTCTTTTCTACTTCATAAGAAAATTCAGGAACAATCGAGTAGAAAGACTGCCATGCTTTCTTGAGGAAACTGTCATAGTGAAAGTTTTTTCACTTCATGAGATGTGTAAACAGCAACAGAATCGTCAAGAATGCATCAAAACTTTTGTGTTTAGGCAACACTTTACAAACTTTATCTCATGGCCACGCTCTTGATGTAAAAGACATTTGAGAAGTAGCCTACAGTAGCCTACTACCTTACATTCAAAAGTTTGAACTATTTTAAATACTTTCACCTATTTTCTTTAAACATTTGTAATGTTATCTGATTTCATCAATAGCGTACTTTTGGACGATTTTTGGAGGCCCTTAATATAAGTCCAAGAACTTGAAAAACCACCGCGTATACTTTGGATATGATGTGTTTGTCTAGTTCAGTGGTTCCCAAACTTTTTTACTCCGTGGCCAAAATTGTGATTTAAAAAAAGTTCGTGGCCCACCCAAAATATTTTATACACTTGTATATGGGCGAGCACTATAGGCTCTAGCAATTTTCTAAGTGGCGACGCTGTGCCTGATTTGACTGGCCCGAGGATCGAAGCCCAGACCTCCAGCACAGATAGCGATGTTTCTTACCACTACGCTAATCGGCCAAGTTCTACTACCTAATTACTGTACTATATGACATGTAACACAAAAACAAACAAAATGGCTTTTTGCAATTTATTTTTTAATGGGAAGGGTGCTCTTGCGCTTTAGCAACAAGCTTAGAAATTCTTGGCTCAGTTGTCGAAAGAGCACAGCGAATGTCATGTTCAACTTCAAGGCGGTTGCGTTGCTTGGACTTCATACATACTAGCGCTGAAAAGGCAGATTCACATAACCATGTAGAAGTGAAAGGCAGTAACTGTTTAAGTACAGTTTTGCTTATTTCTGGATATGATGATGCCATGCTTAGCCAGAATTCCGTGAGTGGCAAAGTTTCGAATAGATCTCGGCAACTGGAGTCGTTTTTCAATTCAATCAATTGGTCTTGCAATTCATCTTCCACATTTTCAGGGGAAAGTCGAAACGGATTTCTTGCAAGTGATAGGTCATCAGCACTAACTTCAGGAAAATATGACTTGAATTCGCTTTCCAGCTCTTTCAGATGTTGAACAATATTGGTCTTTAGTTCATCGTTTAACTCGTAAATATCAGACAGGTTGTTAAACATGGCAAAATTGCCGTTTTGAGCTTTTCGTCTCCAGTTTGCCAATTTTTCAACAAACGCATTGATCAAGTCCATGTTCTGAATAATGTTTTTTTCTTTTCCTTGCATTTTCAGGTTAAGGGTGTTTAAAGAATGAAAAATATCTACCAAGTATGCCAAACAAGCAATAAATTTTGCATTGGTAAAGTGAAATGCTAACTCAGGTTTTACATCAGTTAAATAGATTTCCAACTCATGGCGGAGCTCAAACACTCTGCATAAAACGTTCCCTTTAGAGAGCCACCGAACTTTTGTGTAAAACAAAAGGTTTTTATGATCAGATTCCATGTCTTCACAAAGTTTTCTGAATAGACGAGTGTGCAAAGCGCTGCTCTTCACAAAATTTACTATTTTAATAGTAACGTTAAGCACATCTTGGAGACCACTTGGTAAAGTTTTAGAAGCCAGAGCTTCCCGGTGAATGAAGCAATGAGTAAACATAACGCCAGCAGCCTTTCTTTGCACAAGTGCCTTAAATCCACTTTTGGAACCAAGCATCGCAGGTGCACCGTCAGTGCACACACCACACAGATTGTCCCAGGATATTCCGTTTTCATTAAAAAAAATGGTTGACTTTTTCCATTACATCTGATGCTTTTGTGCTGGTGTTCAAAGCACAGCAGAAGAGTAATTCTTCCTTTACAGAGGTGTCAACTGCATAGCGAACGAAAACCATAAGTTGAGAAACTGAAGATACATCGACAGACTCATCCAGCTGGATGGCGAATAGACCAAAAGCAGATTTATTTATTTCAGTTATTACTTGTTCCTTAATGTCTTCTGACATTGCTGCAATTCGTCTCTTTACTGTGTTATTGGATAAAGGAATAGCTTTGAGACTTTTCTCATGTTTATCACCCAGGACAATTCTCGTCATGGCCAGTGCAGACGGTTTAACAACAGTTTCAGCGATATTATGAGCTTTTTTCTGCTTAGCTATAATTTGGCTAACAACGAAAGATGCTTCTGTAAGTTTCTGATCAGTTTGTTGAAAGTTTCTAGTTTTGTCAAGTCGTTGACGTTTACAGCTAGATTCTAGTCGTTTAAAATACTCAATGCTTTTATTCTTCAACTCAGGATGATTTTTTTCCAGGTGATTTCTCAATTTACTGGGTCTCAATGACTCATTGCTTAAGACGCGGTAGCATACTACGCACTGTCCCTTTTCGACTCCATGATCATTTAACGAAGTAAATCCAAATTTAACGTAACTATCATACCATCATACTTTCTTTTGTTTGCCATTGAATAATTTAGTAATTTAGTTTAGCATGTCTCGATTTGCAAATTTTTATTTAATCTCTTCTTCGCTCTGCACCTCACAACTATCAGTCCACGACATAAAGAACGCTTGTTTTTAAGTACGATTTCTGGCACATGCAAGCTTAAAAACTCATTGTTATGTAACAATTCCTCCCCGTGGCAGACAGTTTTAAGAATGGCAGTTAAAATTTTTCGGTAAAAAATCTAGAAATTGTTAACAATACAGGAACAGTATAAGTTCAATTACAAATAACTCTGTGGCTCACTGAAACCGTCTTCGTGGCCCACTAGTGGGCCATGGCCCACAGTTTGGGAACCACTGGTCTAGTTATATCATATGCGCATCAACACTGATTTCCAATTTCTCCAGGTCGATATTAGTTCTGTTGCTGGCAATTCGTCATCGTTCCATTTCACGGCACCTATGTTCCGCATCTAAGATTTTTAGTGTTGATCTAATTTTAACTTCATGGTTTGTAGGAATTTTTTCTATTAATTCAAACACAAAGTTTAAGCTAAAGTTCAACTTTTTAGTTTTAATATTTCTAAGGATTCAGCTGATGTTCACAAAAGGGGTCTTCGTGAATATACAGCAGAAGAATAGCACACGACCCACTTATGAGACTACACCAAAAAATCTTTGGAAATTGCGTTTTTATTGTTTTCAAACTGTCCGTTGTTAATTTAAAAAAAGTTACTTTTGTCCTAGAATTTTTATCCCTAAAAAATATTGACATCTCCGTGGAATTCCGTAGACACTCAACCATTCCGTAGAGCCAGTTATTTTCTGTTTAGTCTGTTTGTTTAGTATTAAAACATTGTTATTTCATAGTACCGATCATAATCCGAACTGAACTAATTTATCTTTGAATGAAAGAATGGAATTTTTGTCAAATGTATTTATCAAATTATAGAAACATAACTTTAAGACTAGATAAAAATTTTGAATGTCATTTGTTAAATAGTTTTTATTGATTTTTTTTTAAAGTTAAAAATGCTTGCGATGCCTAAAAAATAGACAAACGACCCCCACAAGGTTCGCGACTTCCAAATTAAAAATTGCTGCTTTAGACACCCCTGCTTTAATTGGTAACCACTAACGTGTAGTATTCACGTTTGAATGAACGTTGCCATGTGAAAACTGAAAAAAAAATTAAAGCGTTTATTCAAACTGTTCTTCAGTTAACCATCAGCAAAGTAAAATTTACAAATTTCCTATGTCGGTTTGAATGTAGGTTTTTCAAAAGAAACTTTGTTTCAGTCGCTTTCAAGTGTTGCCTTTAACCTTTGCACAGTAGAGTGACTGCTGCAAGTTTGCTAGTAGTAATCTATCCCTTTTACCACTTATCTATGCAGTTGAGTGAGGGTTGTATTATTACGTACTGTATTGCGCTCGGCAAATATTAGGTTGCATGTAGCGTGCTGCTGTGACGCTTTAAGAATGCTTCTGCTTATTGACCTTGAACTGGGTTGCGTCAGAATATCGCGTGGCGGCTAATACTAAAGTTGCTGTGTCATGTTTGCACCTCACACGTGACATTCGTTCTGAAAACCTTTACCTTATATTTTGTCTTTTATTTTCAGTTGCGTGCACAACGATGTAGGCTACCAGCTACAAATTGTGATATATTAGCAAGCCAACCAAGAGGGTGAGGAGAAGTGGTAAAATTTGGAAATTGTAAAACAACTGTTCTCAACATTTTATAGTCGTGCCCAGGGGCGTTCGCTGGAGGGCATTGGGCTTTGCCTCCATTTTTTTTTGTTTTTTTGGTTCAACGAAGTAGAGCACGATATTCAATACGTTTTGGATAGCACTGTCAAAGCAAATAACAATGTTATTATAGACTTAGCCAGTGTTTCGTATCCTTTTTCACCTCAGGGCACCCCAGCAAACCTGTGAAAAATGGGGTGGACATTGGGCGAGTGAAGCAAGCGCAAAATTTTTTGAGTATACCGATATTTCTCTTAAAATTCTTGAAATTGCTTCTTGCATAGGCCTCATATCAAAGTATTGTATGCCCAATGAGATGAAGTTACCTTTTTCAACCATAAACAGATAGGTATAGCTGAGCAACATCACACCATTTAACGTTAACCTATTACAAACAAAAATAAAATAAAGCAAACGTTTTTGGTTACACATATAGCCCTTATCAAGCTTAAAAGACAATATTACATTGTACTTCTTCTCAAGTACTTCTTATACAATGTAATATTTTCTTGTAGGCTTGATAAAGGCTATGTGTAGGTAGCCGAAAACATTCGCTTTATTTTGCAATAAAATCAATAACGGATTAAGAAAACTTTTTTGGGACATCAAAGTTCAGGCAAAGCAAACTTTATGAGCCACCTCCCCATAATGCAGTGATTTTCAACCTTTTTTGGGCTACGGAACACTTAATGCATTAAAATAATATTGCGAAACACAGTGGTGCCGAAGTTAGTTGAAGATTGGGGGAGATAAATCAACATTTTATCAAATTTTAGACGATTTTGAACATTGGGAGATGCATATTTTTATACGCAATATTAGTGGTACCGATATTAAGTTTATTAAACAATCACCGGACCTCGGTAAATTAGCTGCTAACAGCATAATATACAGATAAGAAATCATGGAAATAAAAGTGCTACCAGTGCTCTTGTGAAAAACTGCTGCAAGATTAAAAACAAGCAAAGAAAAATTGGTACCTCTAGCGGGATTTGAACTTATGACCTTTAAATGAATACTTAGTTTTTCCAAAAAAAAAACCGGAAGTTATAGTTTTCTTCTTGTCCTCTTCTTCACTAGAATCACTACACTTAGTGCACCATAGAACAAAGTCACTAGTCAGGAGACTGAAAACAATCGAAGCTACAAAAGAGCATCTGCAAATTTATGACAAAAATAATAACTTTCAAACACATCACAAGAACTTGTTACAACCGAACATATTGCGTCTTACGGTAGCGCGCATTGCAATCTCATTAGCACTGTCATTTATGCTGATGCATGACCTTCTTTATATAGTTATCTTCTACTGAAGATGGCTATGTGCTGATGCCATTAAGAATATTTTGGTGAATGTTGCAAACAATGCTAGCATTCAACCTTTCCTGTCCCAAAGTATTTCTCAGCCAGGTTTTCAATCTACGAAGATTGGAAAACGACCTCTCACAAGCAGCAGAGCTTACCGGGCAAACTAAGAGGATCTTAATCAGCTGGAGTATTTGAGAATAAAGAGGTTTTTCCAACTCGGACAATGCCTGATAGGCTAAGCTCTTATTAGCATCGTACAGAGATTTTGCTCCTGTTGCCTTTCTGAATGAACCAGTTTGATAACTCATCGATTGCCTATTCAGCTCTGGATAATTTTTGACCATTTTAGGAACTAAGCCGGTCGTAAAATCCTGCATAAGCAATAGGATACTGCAGTGCCGTGGCCAGTGGCCTGGACCAACTCGTCCTTAATACCTTCAATGAAGGAACTGTGATCAAACATCAATAAAAGAAAAACAACAGCAATTCGAGATGCTTGCAAACAACTAAATCGAAGTACAACTTCATAGTAAATGTTTTTTTTCTTAATTATTGGGGGAATGCTGTAAAAACATTGGGGGGATATATCCCCCATTCCCCCCTACTTCGGCACCATTTGTAAAACACCAAGCGAAATGTTCATGATGATGCAATAAATTAAACAACAACAACAACAAGTTATTCACTTTCAGTTTTTCTCAGTGCGATATCTGGGCTTGTTTGGATGAGCACGAAGTTGATATTCGGACACGAATTGCAGAAGACAAACGCGAAGCTCTCGTGATATTGATTTTTGGCCGGTATTTCATTGAAGGCTAAGCAAACTAATAAACAATTTATTGTTTAGATAATAAAGTAGCCTAGTCGATTGTTGACTCTATTTCTAAAATAATGCTTTTTGCTTTTCTCAAATGATCCGTAGGCTGGGTCAACACTATTTGACGTATTTATATCACATTTTATCGAGGCCTGCAACACAGGGGTGCCCAAGGTTTTTTAGCCACGGGCTCATTTTGCTATTTGTGAGTCTTGGCGGGCCGCATTACATTTCCCCCTCATTTTTATCCTTAAAATTCGGCCATTGCTTCAAGACTATATATTGTAGGGAAGGCAGTCAATAAACCTTTTCAGTTATACAATCAACACCGCTTAATTGGGGGGTGTTTTAATCGGACTACCCGCTTAATTGGATCATTATTTGCTGGTCTCGAATCTAAATTGAACTTTCTGTTCAATTTTCCTCACTTACTGGAACCATTACTTTGCTCAAACAGACCACTCACACACTAAAAACAGGCTTTGTAGTTAACGTTTTTGTTTTTTCCGCATGTGTTTGGCAAGTAACATTTTTTTAAAAAAATATCATTTTCCCACCGTGTTTGACATTTTCTACACTCACTTGCTAATTTTCGTTTCTTGGGTGATGCCATTTCTGGTGACTCGCGATAAAAGTTTTTCTTTGCTTAATTTTGTTTAGTAGCGCCAAGCGGTAACAGTTGCGAAGCTGTTTCATTGGCTGGCTCGATCCGGTGTTGAAACTGTGAAGTGCAACAGAGTTGAGCTCAAGCTTCTTGTCGGGCCATGTTCAATTATATTTTCAAAATTTGCCTCGAGCCAACAAAAACTAGACCGCGGGCCGCAGTTTGAACACTCCTTCTATAACATGTAGCGGTACCATACGTGATTGCGCGACCAAACGCTAACTAGAGGGAAGTGCTAAGAGGTTGTGAAGTCTTGAAAAGACACTTCTACTATGTTCTGTTTAATAACATCTATACCAATACCCGTTTCTAGCTTTACGTTTGTTACAAAGATCGCTGCATACATACTTTGCTTTTGTAACAGACAAAGTTAAACGAAACTAAAAATAATTGTTCTTACATCCGAATTTTTAACACCAAGCTACCTTCATTCTATCTAACTTTTGATCTTGAGTCGAAAACTCTATTTAGTGAAGGGCAACCGATCTTGTTTCATACTTGTGCTTTATATTTTTCCTTTGTCTTAATTTTAACACAAGATCACTTTAATACCCTGGTCACATAGCGTGATAGTTGAAGCATTGGTTCACCTGCCAATCATTGCCAGGTTTGGATTTTAAGGCTTTCCTCAAAACAGAAACAATATTCTTTAATTTACAGAATCAGTTCAGTTCAGTTTGTTTATATTTCTGACCATTACAAAGAAAAATAATATTCGATATGCCAAACATAGCAGAGGTGTAGAAAAAGGTAGCAATTAAAATAGATGATGTTTTTTTCAAGACTGAATATTTAATCTTTCAATTTTTTTAAGTAACTTGGAGCATCTTTCTAAACTTATTTGAAATTATTTCGATTACCTTTGGACGATCCCTGTCTTTCTATTGATAGTGTTCCATCTGCATCTCGGGATCTGCTCATCCTAGCCAGACCCATGACGTCAGAGTGGCTGCCAAAGGTCAGGTGGTGTTGGATGTATGCTTGCTCTTCTGCAAAGATAACAAGTGCGGGAGCCGCTCATCACGAAGATTCAATAAGGTTAGTCTAACACTCTTCAGAATGGTGAGTCTCATCTAACTGCCAATCGACACAATAAGATTGAAAGTATCACAGGACACAGCTGGTATAGCTGTGGATCTAGAAACATATTTAGAAAGCACCAGTTCCCCTTCCGTCAAAATAAAGTTTGTAAGAGAAAATTAAAGATACAACAATCCGAAGAAACAGGGATTGAAGTAAAAGCAACTGACATGCACTTCGTCCGCAATTGATAAATATTACCTTGTTTCGATCGTTTCAATTAGCTGACGTTTGTTATTTCAATAACGCTTTATGTTCAATGGATACATGCTATTGACATTGAATCCTGGACCATTGCAATCAAACCAAAGAAAATGTAAAAAATGTTTGATTAAATCATGTTAAGTTTAAATCAATATTTTCACCTCTGGGTCTAGTGAGTTTTGTTAATCGCTCATATTTCCTTGAAAAAACAACAATTTCCCGCAACTGATACGAAACTATTCACTAAGTTCGGGATTAAAAAAAAAACTTAAAGTTTGTTACAGAACGTTGTTTCAACGTCAGCCTGAACGCGTTGTATGGGTATCTAAACCATGTCACAACCTTGGTTAGAAAGAAATTGTTTCAGGTTAGATCGGTTGCTGGAAAGAATGTGACAGTGATGTTTTCCATATATTCGGTCGCATTTGTTTGAGTCCCGTGTCCTATTTTATCATGTACATGAAGTTGAGAAACGATTTATTCAACTACGGTTTTTCACTTTCTCAATTTGACATTTTCAAGAAACAAAGTTTCGGATAACACTTCAAATATTGCATGAAACAAATTACTTATCAACAAATGTATGTCTCTTGTACTAAATGGCAGAATGTTGACAAAAACATTTTGATTTGTTACTTGTTCTACAGATTTTACATCATGGAGATGAGAAACTACATTCGCTTTTGGTTAATCCGCCACACTAGAAAGGCTACGCATATTTTTGATTTACATAAAATTGTAGCTGCTTTTATGGATGGGTTATATTATAAGAGTAGTAACGTTGGTGTTTAAGTAATTTAAGATTTTTTGTTCAAAGCAAGCTTGTACCAAGACGTAAAAATGGTCAAATTGTCAAGTGACCCTTCTAATGTCAGCAACGTGGCCGCCAAAGCAGAGCTGCCCGTCCCGTAATGTAATGTCCCTACTTGATCCTATGCGCCAGAGGTAAAGGTGCAACGCTGGTTCGTAAAACTATGTAACAATGCCAACAATGCGCCTCTACCGTCTCCATACTGGCCTCGGGTTTTTCCGCTCAACCATGCACCAATGAGGAATGGCTTCTTTCTCTACTGTGAATGTGGTGCTAGGGAACAGACCGCAGACGACATTATCAACGATTGCACCATCTTCAAGCCACCTAATTCTATAGAGTGGAAGGTCTGCGTGTCTTGGAGGATGAAACATAAGACTGGCTGCTCTCTTGTAGCCTTCCAGCTTAGTCGGGAAACATAGTGAATCTGGGATGAGAAAAAGATAGACCCTCGGCCCCAGAGGCTAACTTAGTCAAAGTGTCGTTGATACAGAAGTCAAAATTGTAATAGAGATTGTTGCGCATGATCGTCGTAAACCAACAAAGCCAACCGGATATATCATACGGTTGGAAGTTTTATTTGAACAAACCGACAATGCAGCTGTTTGTCTGGACACAAACAAAAAGCAACTAAGCATGGATAAACAGAATGATTCATCAACTATGATTCATAGAATATTATTGTTTTGTTTTGCTGAAAATATAAACCAAACTAAGGCTGACGTGAAGTAAATAACATCAAATTATGTTCACCTGATATTGCATACACAAGCCGTGCTTGTAACTTATGTGCCAGTTAAAGTGAGTTAACAAACAACTGTTGAAATGCAGTAAACCAGTCTACAACTGCTCTTCTCAGTTTACGAGGGAATTTGAAACGAAGAATGACATTTTTACTCAAAATAATGTAAAAAGTTTAAAGGCCCAATGAACATTTAATGCGGGTTCTTTACTTTTGCAACTAAAAGCTTCATAGAAATGCCAAACGAGCGGACAACTTACTGCTATGCTGCATCCCATTAAGTTCAACCTCACCGAGTATCGGGGCCGAACATCTCAATGTTTTGCACGAACGCCTCCCAGAGATCTTCGTGGTGCTCCCAAACCAAAGATGTCTCAATTCTTAGCATGGAGAGTTAAGCAACGCGCTATACAGCTGTGAATGCTGACTGGGCCTACGTCGGTGGTTCAAAGCCTCTACATTCTACAAGTTATGGAACTGCCGGGAATACAGTTCCAAAAGCATCTTGTCAGAATAAAGATTCCTCAATCAATCGAATTTTTATAAGCTGTCAGCAATAGTTCTTAACTTCGCAGTTGAAGACGCGAAGGCGATATGAGGTGTTAATTGGACAATCGTGGCCATAAAGTATGTCACCTAGCCACTAAATGGTCTTTTGCTACTTCCAGCTCTCTGTTGTATTCCATTTGAAGTTACGTTGTTGGTTATGGGATGTTCTTATAAGGATCGAAAATCGAAACAAAATGATTGTTATGACTAGATTGAAAACAACAAACTTGTTCTATTTCCACCCCTTTTCACAGTTCCCTCCCTCACTAAGGGAGGAAGGTCTACGCACCACTTAGTCAGATGCTGAGACTGGAAAAAACAAGTGTGTGATAAGAAACACTGCTGCCAGAACAACTTGTAAATTGTATGAAGATATGAATAGTTTATTTTAACGTGCCGGTCACACCAAAGACCGTATCGAAAAAATATTTGACCATGATCTCAATTTGTACACAACATCGAGGATTGCGTTCCCGAAATAAGCATTCCACTAGGGACGGTACATTACGGGACGCGCAACTCCGTTGTTCCTTCAACATTAGAAGGGTCAATTGCCAATTTGACATTTTTTTACGCTATACTGCAGGCTTGCTTTCAACTAAAAACCTTAAATTACTTTAAAACCAACTTAACTCTTCTTATATAACCCATAAAAAGTAAAATATTTTGTAAATTAGAAAAAAACGTAACCCTTCTAGTGTTGCGGATAAGCCAAAAGCGGATGAAGTTTCGCATCCCTATGATCTACAATCCCTACATTCCACTAAGCAACTACACGTTGAGAAACGTCATTATGATGTGACGTAAGTTGAATGTGTAACCCTCCTGAAGCAGCATAGTGCAATATCAGTATCTTATTATTTTGTCTCTTAGAGTTTTTCAAACACATTAGACCAACACGTTTGCTGTATTACTTTGAAGGTGCAGTAGGCTTTAGTAGGTTTACAAAGAACGTTTAGCTTACTGCGGTTACTGCGGCAAGAACAAGCTTAGGGTAGCCACAGTGTGGTATGGTCTTATTTCCTTCAAATACCCAGCGTTACAGCCCGGATGAAGATTATTATTGAGATCAATGAACAAGTGGTGAAAATATAGCCACCTAAGTTTGCAGCCTACACAAGATTAAAAAAGGTATTGTTTTTTTCAATCAACCAATGTTAAATGACGCAGTCTGCTGAGATATAAAAAATCATTGTTATCATCATCATCATCGGCCATGCCTGAATAAGGCGTCGGCTACCGTGTGTCTCCACAACGATCGATTGTCCATAGTTCTTATTAAGTTTACAAAATTTTAGTTTGTCCATGTTGAAAGATTATTGAAAATTTCCAAACGTGGACCCCCCCGATGCCTCTGACCAGGAAGTCGCCCCATCATTGCCGGGTGTTATACGAGAATATAATGCTCAGAAGATTTATGCTTTGAATGCTTTACATACTGCTTTTAATTTGAATTCATTGGAGCCTTCTACCAACAGATAAGATGCATTGATCACACTTTTACTACTTCTGGAAATATTTGGAGTTTTTCTTGCTAGAGGCAATCTTCACTTACAGTCTTACACGATAGATATGATAAACATTTGCAATAGAGATTTTTGCTAAATTTCCATTCAGGTCATTTCTTAGCGGTTTTAATTAAACTTCCAATTCAACACAAGTTTGAATAACAATTAATATTTTAAAAGGAAGGTGCGCTAGTTATCTTAAAAAAGGAGGTTTGAAATCAGCACAAAAAAATCATCCAACAATGTTGAGTTGCATTTCATTATTTGTATCCTACTGAGTAACGTGAAAATGATGGCCGGTTTAAAATTTTTATCAAAGAACTTCAACGTCGAAAATAAAACGATTTAAAAAAATTATATTGCCTTTGAAAATTTTAATCCGCTGTTCCACAGTTGTTATAATTTTCCATAGTCTTTACAGTTTTAGTAATTTTTGTATTTTCAAACTGGTTTGAACTTAAAAAGCTCAAGTTACAACAACATATGGTACATCACTACGTGTTTGTGGTCACAAATAGATTCTTTGTGTCTTGTCAAACAAAAGTATCAGAATTAAATTACAAAGAGTCATTAGTGTAACTAGGACTTAGGAGAAAATGACTGCAGCCTAGCTGACTATGCAAGTCCGTGTCAGAGACCCAACATGCTATCTTGATGGTTTAAATTCAGTGATTAATCAGTTATTTTATATCTACCACGAAGGCTATAGTCGTAAAATTGTTTATAAGGAAATAAACTTACCACTTGTCGCCGCGTACACTGCTCGATAGAAGGACATTGCTTTTGATGACGTCACAACGGAGAGTCGCTTTCTGATGAGAAATCTCTTGAGTTTATTTCAAAAATCTAAATCATCGCCTCCTGCAGCCATCTAAGCGATGACAAACAGTTTAAAGCCGTGATGTTAGGCACGAAGCCGCATTATCGGTGCACACAGGAAGAGACGTAGCTCTATGATGACACAATTCAATCCTTTATTTCCTATCAGCACGCACGAACACACAATGCATTCGGATTATGACGTGCCATGCAATTGTGTCCATTACGCTTAACATCCTCTGTTAGATGCTTGCGCTGTCAATAATCATCAAATAAAAGCTCTTTCGCACAAAAGTCATCACGAAGAAACCGGAAGAATTCCTAGTTTTCCTTTACAACTATGGCAGCATCTTCTGTGGTCGTCATAGAAAAATTTAATGTTTGTTGTGCATTGCTTTGGTTTTTGAATCTTTATCCTCGGACTGATAAAACCTTGATTGATTATTCCTGATAGTGTCGCATACTTGTGACACAGGGCCGGTTATAGAGATTGACAGAGTGAAGTTTTCCGATTGTTGAAGTGTAGTTGCCAGGGAATTATTTCATCCATTATGTGAAGTGTGAACTTGTCGACCTTGCAAAGGGCAGATTTACAATGGATGCAGTTCCATATTTTGACTCAGAGTACCGTATCAACAAAACGTTATCCAGCTTTTATGTTATAGCCGTTAAAGCCGTTACTGCCTTGATATCTCGTTCTCGAATGACAGGCAACTAAATAGGTTTAACACTGGGAGGCGCAAGAGAGAATTGATTCACTCAAAGACAACCAACAACATTTTGCGATAATAGACAGATCTAATGGTAACTTTGAAGCGATCAACGCAGGCCCACTACTGGTTGTGTAGTCTGTAGCAGGCGCGGACCCAAGGCCCCCCCCCCCAGAAATTGTTGAATGGTTTGATATGCATCTAAACAGCTGATATTAGTCCCAATGGGGACTTAACTTTTCCCGAGGGGAGGGGGGGAATTATTTTTTGTTATTATTAAAGTTGAAATTATCCATCGATTATACATTTTAATAGCAACATTTGTTGGAGCTGGCTCAGCTGAAACCAACGCTGAGCCAAATGACGCCAGTTGAAACAATCTGAAACCTGAATTGTTTTATAGTTTTTAGTCTTCATCGTGCAATTTCAATCAATTACCGTAGGCTATATGTCTGCAAACAAACAAATTTCCTATTGGTCATGGACACTGCATACAGGGTTTTAAACCAGATTTCAAGTTTACTTTGCATGCTTAGCAATTTTTATTCCAGCAAAATTTATTGATGAACATTGCTGTTTTAATGTCTATTTTATAGCATATCGTATAGGCTATGTCGTAGTATCATTGTTCACAGTGGCGTAGCCATGGGCTCCGTTAGAGGGGGGGCCGCGGGGGTGATTACCCCCCACCAATTGGAGTGGGGGGTAACTAATGCAAAATTACCCCCCTCACTAATGTAGAGATAAAAATTTAATTTTTAATATTTTTTTCTACTTTTGTGTTTTATTTTCATTTTTTATTTTGTTGCACAACTGTTTAGTTTTTTGCTTGGAAACTCCGACTGCAAGACAACGCAAATATGCAATATAGACCTGCATAATGATGTAGGAATTGTTCAGGAGCTAAGTAGTTTGTAAAATCAGTCTGGCAAGTTCAAAATCGCCCTGCAGGAAGAATCCCACCATAGTTTGCACACTTTGTGCCAAACAAGGTGGCTGACACGTGTAGGCCTACTGGCCTCACCCACCGCTTCAATGGCGAAGAAATTAAAACTCACCAAAAGTTAGTATCTGGCACAGTCAACGACACTGCTGTTACAGCGTTGGAACGATATGGCTTCGACGTGAAAATTTTGGGCTAAGATTCAAGCTACTTCCATCAGAAATTTGGGCCGATTAAGTATGTGTGCGATGTTCGAAACAAGTTAATGGGACTTATTATTGTCAAAGAGTTTTACGCCAGTGTGGAAAAACTTGTAAAATTGCTATTGGTCAATGGCCCTTCTTCTGCAGAAGCTGAAAGATCGTTTAGCTCGCTACGCCGCTTAAAAACATGGCTCCGAAGCACAATGACTGCTTCAAGACTCAATTTCATTGCCATGTGCCATGCACATTATAAGTGTATTTGGATGAAATAGTGTTGAT
Source organism: Aplidium turbinatum (assembly GCF_918807975.1). Classification (NCBI taxonomy): domain Eukaryota; kingdom Metazoa; phylum Chordata; class Ascidiacea; order Aplousobranchia; family Polyclinidae; genus Aplidium; species Aplidium turbinatum. Next base: position 2,843,488 of record NC_137486.1, read on the forward strand.
GAAATCTGCAAAGAATTTGTTTTACAACGCACAAAGATTTAAAGTCTTTGGCAACTTTTGACTGTTCTGCTTAGAATAGAAGCAGAGTGCCCACAGTGTTTTGTTTGAGTTGAAGTGTTCGTTTTAATCGTTTATAATGTTATTTCTTTGTAGTTTTTGTGAAATTTTGGCACAAGGTATTACCTGGGTGTTATGGCATTTTTTGTTTAGTGCTATTTCTTAGACGGCGCAGATGGTAAGCCTTCCTGTAGTATGGATCAAGATGTCTCCTTATTTTCAATTCTTGTAAAAGTTAATGCATTTTAGCTTCTTTTTTTTCTGAGTTAAATGTAGGCCAAGACCCTAGATGCTGAAACGTTCCATTTCACTGTGGATGTTATGGCACCGGTTGTCGTGCTGTATTCATGTAATTGTAAATTAAGTTATAGATTATAGTTTTGACCTTAACGCTTTTGGCCTTTTAAATTAAGCTAACCTTTTAGCGTCTGAAGTGCAAAATTTGGAGGACTTGAGCCAAGGAAGAATACAGAGAGGGATTTTGTGTACGTCCCCTCTTCCAGTCAAAATTGTCTCAAAACCTCAAAAACATGTAGCAAATGTTAAAAGGCTTTTGCTGGTGATTTCAGATTCGTTAAAAGAATTTTTCGATTTTATATCGTGCTGAAAGGCAAAAATCTTGCGTCTTCGGCGCGAAACATGCAGCATAAGACGCTGTACAAGAAACTAAAGCTCTCAGTAATGCAAACGGGGTCTGGGGAGCGACCTTCCAGAAGTATATGTGATGCGATAATCCAATAAGCCCCTGTCGATGTCAAAACATCGTTCCCGCCCCTGCTTAAATTACCCCCCCCACTCTCAGGAAGTGTCCGGAGCCCCTGGGCTTGGCACGCGTGTGACGTCACGATATTGAGAATGATGCTTTCAGTCTCTATGTCTCCAATTTTAAGCGAAACTGCATTAAAAGAGCGAGTTTTGCCAATACCAAACATCTCAGCCAGGAATTAGCAACAAGAAAACATAAAGACTTAGCTTTATCACCGAAAAAAGGTCGAAGAAAACATGATCTTATCCTTTTGCTATGCCACCGGACAGCACCATTTTACAGGAATATTTATACCCATATTTTTGTTGAAAATGCTCTCAGAATGCACCAAATTCAAAGTAGTTTTTCAAAATTTTCTGGGGGAGGCCCCCCAGCCGCTGGGTGTCGCCTTTGGCGAACACGCCGTCGGGCTTCGCCGCCAGCCGTCAAAACTCCCCAAATTCCTGGCTACGCCACTGATTGTTCATATCTGTTTCATCTTTTTCTTACTTTTTAATTCATTTTCAAATTTTCTGGCCCCCCCCAAAAAAACTCCTAGATCCGCGCCTGGTCTGTAGGCTAGTGAGTTGGTTTTGCACAATAGCCAAGAAAAAGTTAGGCTGGAAATAAATTTCTTTGAAACAGTGGCCAAAGTGGTCACAACAGTAGGCTATAGCCTAGTGAAAAGTCGTTTTGATATTTTTGCATGGTTTATGGTAGGCCTAACGTGTGCCAGTGCCGGTCTTTGGGGTGTGCAAACCGTGCGATCGCACAGGGCCCGCAATTTACTCAGAAAATGCAGTAATTTTTGTCATTTCTAATGGAAAAATTCAACAAAAGAATTAGCAACAAAAAAACATAGAGACACAACCTATTTCGTCCCCTGAAAAGATCGAGAGAAAAAAAACAACAGAGCCGAAGTCGCTGATCGGAGTTGCCGCAAACATTTCAAAATTTCTCTCGATCTTTTCAGGGGACGAAATAGGTTGAAATTCGATTTTGTTGACAGCGGACAGCACCATTTTACAGTAATATTCATACCCAAATTTTTGTTGAACATGCTCTCAAAATGCCCCAAATTCAAAGTAATTGATCAAAATTTTCTAGGGAAGGTCCTTCCAGACCCCCGCCGCTGCGTGTGTCGTCTTCGGCGAACACACCATCAGGCAACGCCCGCCGACCGTCAAACCACCCCCCTCCCCTTTCAAAATACCTAGCTATGCTATTGAATTGGATCATTGTCATTGGGGCCCGCAAAGCATATTCCGCACAGGGCCCGAAATACCCTGCGTGTGCTCTCGACTTTCTAACTGTTTCAACAAAGCTTTCTTCAATCCCATAACTTACAGTGTAAGAGACGTCGTTTCGCCTCATAAAGTTTCAGCAACAAGTGCTAAACGAATAAATTAAGAATTGTTTTGTAAGAAAATGATCTTTTTTGCTCACAATGGAGTAGCTTAGGCTAACTATTCCTACTCGGTATTCCATGCGCACACAATCTTGTAAAAGACAACTTTGTGTTTTTCTTACGACTATTGACATTTTAGGCTATTAGGAAAACAGAGAAGTTGCGCGGCAAACAAACTAAAGAGAAAGTGGCTATGTGGAGACATCGCTAGCCTATGACATTTTCCTACATTCTAGTTGTAGGCCTAATAACAACGCAAACTAGATTGTGAAAAATAACAGCAGTTGTGTTTGCACCGTACATACGACGTTAGCCCATAATCATGTTTTATTTTGTGTACATTGCGACAACATTCAGCAGGTGACACTGTGAATCAACAAACAACATTCAGCAGGTGACACTGTGAATCAACAAACAACATTCAGCAGGTGACACTGTGAATCAACAGACAACATTCAGCAGGTGACACTGTGAATCAACAGACAACATTCAGCAGGTGACACTGTGAATCAACAGAACTGCCAGCGACAGACTTAAAACGTTGCTTGCCGAGGACGCGTGGGCTCGTGACAAGCGCGTTGCCGACCGACTATTCCGGGCATACAGCACTGTGGTCAAATTCGCGCAAGCATATGGCAACATTAGGGGGGCAAATTCAGTAATATAACCAGTGAAGGGGGTGCCCTTCTCAAGCAAGAGTAAACTTTTTTTCAGTATATTTGCAAGGTCGGATTAATGCAGACCCACATTATCACAGTGTAAGTTTTGAAATCGCTTCCCATAAGACATGCCGTATCCGCCCCTGAATAGAACTGCATAGTGTCTTACAATTACCCTCGATACTATTCTAATGCATCAACTTCGCTCATGAAAACATAAATGCACGGGAACTGAAAGCATGACTTGTCCAAACCACATCCTGGAGCATCACTTTTATTAAAAGTTATTGGTTGCTTACCATTCAAGACGATGCTCTTGCGGGGTCCGCTAGCATCTTCTACTTTACGCAACAAAACCTCGCATCAAGATACAATATATTTAGAGACAAAAACACAGTGACTGGTGAAGTGAACTTCCAACAAACAAACGACGCGACTACAACACAAAAACTACTTTTGCTTCATTTCACTGCCGTGACGTCACAGAGAGCTTCGGAGCATGACCATTCGCACCCAGGGGTTTCCCCGATCATCGACGTCACGACTTGAGGGTTTGCAGCTTCGAAGAGACCTCGCGCCTCCGTCGCTCACTGGCTCGTAGTTTCTCTTGAAGTTGCGCCATGCTGTGATCGCAAATCGAACAGCAGAGTTGGTTGACATGAAACTTGGTTTGCTGTGGGATGACGCGTCGAAACGCTCAGAGCCACGTGCCACCGTCTCCTTGCCACCTCCACGTTTAATGAAATCGTTCAGTCAACCTTGGGAGGACATTGCTCAAGGATAGAGAGCTGCCATCATACCATCATGAACTACGATCATATTCTCATAAACTGCCATCATATGGTCAATGGTCATGAGTTGCCATCATATGATCACGAGTTGCCATCACATGACCATGAGTTGCCATCACATGATCACGAGTTGCCATCACATGACCATGAGTTGGCATCATATGATCACGAGCTGCCATCACATGACCATGAGCTGCCATCACAAGATTATGAATCAAGAGCCGATGGGAGATCACAGCTCACGAGAAAAACATTCCGGCTGGACAAAGGGATTTCACTCTCGCCGAACCGTTTTTATGTTGCGGCCAGGAGATTGCAGCCACTGCAGGCCACGCTGGTCGGTAACTACAGGCCACACGGATGATGGTCGAGTCCTCTTGTTGATCTAACGTGACAAAACAAAGAAAACAAGAATTTATTACACATCTTCTAAGATATTTATCACTCACCATTTTTCCGGATACAACTCCCCATCAAGCTTCTCCATTGGATTCTTCATGGCCGGGTACTCAGTGTTGATACCACCACCATGCGACGGTATTGTGTCATCAGGTGACGCAGGAAATATGTCATCGAAAACTCTAAACACACACAGGTCAGCCGACCACCAAGTAGATTATGACGCAGCAAGTGGTTATTGTAAGGTCACAAAGCCGTTTGAAGCCTTCCTGGCCAGGTATTTCATCGTTTAAGTTCCACTTAAAGGGCAGGCAGGGAAAATTGACGTTGTTCTTACTTGCCAGCCTGGTTTATGGTTGCTTGAGTAACAAACAGGCGGATGGTGAATGCAACAATGCAGCATTCAAACATCGAAAAGACAAATTCAAAGAAATCTATAGAATTGGCCCATGATACAAGAGAAGGATCCACAGAGGATACAAACTGATATGCACAAGTGAATAAAAAAATAACAGTAGCCTCTCAAGTACATGTAGCTTCACACAGAGTGAAATTTGCATGACTTTTGACTCTTTTTTATTTCTTTAAAGATAATGTCTAAACAGACATTGCTAACTGCGGACAGTGGTCAATGTTTCGATCGTACGATGTTGTTAATGATTTTTTGTTAATGTTAACATAATAATAATAATGTTAATAATAATAACATAATAATAATAATGTTAACATAATAATAATTTAATGTAAATAATTTTTTGTTAACAATGTTAATGATTGTGAAGAAAGGAGCGTTCTTCCCGATTGACTCTTTTCTTTCCACAAAGATAAGAGTTAAGGGAGATCGTGGGGCACGTGCCTGCCGAATGGCAACCCGGGCTTTCCATAGATAGTACGGTAAAAAAAAGAAAAAAAATCCACAGCACGTGGAAGCGGGTGGTGCCGATCTGCGTCCTGACATCGTCTTGCAACGCCCTGACGGTGTCACGGTCGTATGTGACGTCACATGTCCGTTCGACAACGGCGCGGATTCTCTTCGAAAAGCCGCCGACAGGAAACACGACAAGTACGGCGAGTTATGTGTCAACATAAAGGAAGACAGGAAGCGCCCTTGCAGGGACGTCCTGTCACTTCCGTTCGTCGTAGGCTCCCTCGGGAGCTATGCCCCGACGAGCTCTCGAGCTCTGACGGCCTTGGGCGTTCCTGCTCGTGGGGTAGCAGAGGTGGCTAGAAAAGTGGCTTCCCTCTCAATCAAAGGATCCTTCCGCGTCTGGAAAGCTTGGAACGCCGGGCTCACTTGTGGAGGGGCTACGTCATAGAAAAGACGACATCAGCGATCAGAAACTTATTCCCTAATAACGTTGCAGTAAGTATCCGAGCGCGCAAGACAGCAAACCGTTTAGACGTTATAACCTTATAACAATATTGGCTTAAAATTGATCACCTTATGTCATCACCTTATTTCTATAAACCTGCGCCATTTCTTTTATATGATACTCCAGTCTCTTCAAAAACAATCATTCTAAAGTAAAAAGGAAGGAAATAAAATGTCTAATGTACATTGTGACTTGAAACTGGTTTAATAGCAATTAAGCAATTTCAATCATCACTAGATTCTCTATGTACTAATCAATCAATTGTTTCGAACTGTCATACGCTGCTTTCGCCTTGTAACGCTGTTCTTGCCCGCTCGGATCAACATCGCTCCGCTTTCAATGCATTGATCAACACGATCCCCTGATCAACTCGATGCAGCCTCAAAACTTCTACCCCAATTTTCTATTTTTATCGGCAATGTAGCCTATCAGTGCCTCTGGTTTCGATCGCTAGCCTCCACGACCCAGCTGGGCGAACCTGCCTCAACGTCTGGCCAGTGCACATCCGTGCTCGCCGAATAAAAACTTACTCTTCTCCAGTGAGTATTAATTACACTCCCACCTATATACACATATATATATATATATTTTTTTATTTTTTATTACAGTATATTGATTCATCGAGCCTCTGCTCCACATTTTTATTGAATATTCGTCTGCCACGAGAGCCAAATTATCCTTAAATGGTTCGACTCTCTTCCTCGTGGGAGACCCCAATTTTATCCGCTCTGCCTACTGGCAGACCGGGTATAAGAGTCAAAGTACCTGCGCGAGGACGCGTAAAGGAGACGTGGGCGCTGCCCTGCGGTCAATTACTGCCGGTTTCAGCGTCCACACGCGACGGGTCGCCCGGTCCGTCGCAGGGCTTCATTGTGGGCTATGCAGAAAGAACCTGTCTCCCTGGCCCGCTCCGCCATTCTAAATTTGCGGACGGGCCATATAGTGTTTCGATCCACACTCTCCCTCCACAGGTACCTCGACTCCCCAGCCTGGCCCTCGCGACCTAAGCTGGTGGACTTAACCCTCCGGGTGCATCGTCACCCCATAAATCACGCCGCTCCCCGCCGCCGCGGGGTGTGGCAGGCCGGTTTCCTAAAGTCTTCGACCTGGCTATGTTTGTTTGTACTCTCTCACCGTGTCAATCTTTTGTACCGTGAGCTACTGATGCGAATAAAACAGTTCAACACTAGTGGTGCGATACTGACGAGCCCAGCCTCATGGGCGAAACACGGTGTCTATCGCTGTCAATTCTTGCTACAAATCGGCTGCCGAGAAACATAATGTTAATGATGATGCGGTATTTTCGATCTTACTTTCCAAGGTTAATGGCAAATTCCTATCTTTATCTTAAGCTTTTATTTTTAACAAATTCAAATCATTTTCTAGCCCAACTTTCTTCAAAACAAAAATCACACCTTCTAATTGGCGGGAAAATTAAGTTTCGCTGAAGTCCGAAATTAAATATTAAATCAAATCTCATTTGCTTATTAATCATCACTCTTGGAAACCATCATCTCATCTGAAACTTCGACAACTCTCTACTTTCAATTCACTGCACTGAAGAAATCCATAAGATCGAAACATTGGCCACTGTCCGCAGTTAACAATGTCTTTTTAGACATTATCTTTAAAGAAATAAAAAAGAATCAAAAGTCATGCAATTTTCACTTTGTGTGGAGCTACATGTACTTGAGGTTACAGGTATGTCAGTGGACAAGTTGTGAGATGCAAGGGTAAAAAAAGGTAGAAGCGAGAAAACACAAAAGTAAAAAAAAATGATAAAGCCGGAAATGATTTATTAAATACAAGGATTTAGCAGTCAATAAATTGTATTAAATGCAAACAAAGTGCTCAATGCAGGTAGCAGAGCTAACAATTACAAAAAAAAAACTAAATTGGCTAAGTCATGCGCCTAAGACTTGGCCAGTCTAGTGTTTTTGCAACCTTGTTGGTACCAAGGCATAAGCCAGCTTGTTGTCGGCTGCATAGCCGAGTGGTGAGAGCCCTGGAACGACGTTCGACAGGGCGCCGGTCCGACACCGCTCAAGAGCATAGACTGTGTCTTTGGTAAGACACATGAAGGCATGCCTGAAGGTGGACACGACAATTGGCTTCCTTGCCTTCCCGTCCACAATCCGATTCTTCGATCACTGGGCGTAAGCCTGGATACGACCAACAAGTTAGCTTGTTTGTACCAGGGCATAAGCTGGCTAACTTTCAATTGGTTGATGACGCATACTAGGGAGCACTCCAACAATCGCGCACGTCATAGTGACAGGCTGTCTCGTCACAATACTCAGTCAACAACAGAATCGTTACCTCTTGTATAAAGAATCCTCTTCGCCCGATGCAGCACCGCCATCTTGCAGATGAAGTGAATGATGCTTGGGTGATGACGTCACAAACGCGGAGAGGTCTTCCGCGGGATGTCGCTTTGTGCTGGCGGCAATCGGGACAAAACTAGAGAAAGAAGCGATCGGTCATTGAGGTCAGACCCTCCCCAGGAGCCAACCACATTCCCTGCATTAGGTGCCCATAGGAACATAATGCGGTTGCTAGTAGTTACTGAACCAGCAAACCGGTAAAGCAGCGGTTTTTTAAACAAGCAACAAATACAAACGGACGAAAAAGCTCATTACGAACATTCAGTACCAAGTCGTTTCCACCCAACACAATGTATCATTGTGGTCCACAAGTGTGAGGCGTGACAACACCCCACAAAATATTAACTACATCAGTGCTTCTACATTCATTCAAGGTCTGCATACGATGCGACGTACGTATCGGTGGCCACAAGAATGTAACAACTTCCACTTTTTAAACGCCCGATCTCGTAACTGTGATAGCGCAGCGTACCTGCCGGCATATGACGTCATATTGGAATCTATACCAGTGAACAGTGACGTAGAAGTGACGTCGTCCATGGTCCAAGGAAGTTGAATGTTGGCAGAAGTGGTGCTGGGGGGATAACGGTCGACGACCTCCTTGCTTAGTTGTGATGAAACTGCAACAACGACCATTAGTGAAGAAGTGAATTGCAACACAGTGAAAGTCGCCCACGCAGAACGTGAGTGAAAAATGTGGTAGCCACTTTAACAAGGAAAAATTCTGCCACTGCAATTGACGAAAAATGTAACCTAGCACAATTGTGAGCGACACCCAGCGGTGAACAGCTTCATATTGGTTCTGCCGCAATCGGCAGTGATGAGTGTGTTGACATCGACAGCTCAACTTGGTAATAAACAGTTTGGTGGCATCCTTGTACCAATATATTACTTTCTTTTATAGAGTTGAATAAGTTTCATTTCGTGTAACTGATGAACCAATTCAACACATGAATTATTTTCCAAAGATTTTGTAATTTTTCACGCAGCCTACACTCGATATGAATAAAAGAGAGCAGATATGGATAGTTTGCGATTGGCCTTTGGTATTGGAAGTGAACACTAAACAGATTTGTTCCTTGTTCGGAACAATTGGGCTACTTCAGAAGTGCATTCATTCGTATAATATTGCTTCACCAAATCACAATGCTTGAATTCATTTCGTTAAACCTTCAAATTGTGAATACTTTCAGGTGTAACTGCAATATAATTCGTATAATAACATGGGGGAAGTTCAGAGTCAGATAGTTAGGGTCAGATTATATTAAGCGAAATAAGAACTCATAGCTGCACACATCCAAGTGTCTACAGTCTACACGACAGATTACTTACCACCTGGAGCGGAATCCACCATGGCTCCCCTCTCCACGCTGGACAACTGAGCTTGCAGTCTCGCGATTTCCGCGTCCTGCGTGTGCACAATAATATCAAATATCTATTAATTGACCAAGTACTGCTGTACTGTGGACCTGGGTTCAACCACGCAACAAATCACAACCACAGCACTGCTAGTGGGTAGGAGGAGCGAAAGTTCTACGACTAGTACGTCGACATAGGCAGTCACTTCCTGGACGCTGGAAGTGGCGGGGATACCACGCGACAACGTACCTTCACAATTATGACGTCATTATTCCGTTCGATGGTTTGCTTCCTCGCCGTTAGTTCCTGTTCTAGAATAGTGATCGTCTCTTTGTTGTGACGGGTTTCATTACGTGACACGCGTTCACGCCTTAATGATTCCTCCACGTCATCAGCTTGTTGGGAATCAATCATGCGTGACTTGGCAGCAAGTTCTCCATTAACCTCAGCAAGTCTCCTTACCTGAAACAGACAGGAAATGTCAACCAGCTCCATCGGTTGTCATCTCGTACACCTTCAGGACCTCGCTGCAACCGAGAGTAACCCGCCACTCAGGAACCCCATTCCAGACGGGAATACAACGCGACATGTGGACAGTGCTGGAGCATTGTGGTAATCGTTCCCAAGACCTGTCTGTCAACGGCCTGATTGAGTGATGCCAAGACAAGCAAGGCAAAGCAACATAATAAGGTTAAGTTTCTAGCAACGTTGTATGAGATACAGACGTTAGCCTCGACGAAGACACAGAAAGGGAAAATGCAAGGGCCTGAAATAAATCAGATTAGGGCAGACATACATGGCTACAATTGAACGTGCGCCACGAAGAAACATCAAGGAGCACGATAGACTGAATTACGAGAAAAAACGACCCCCCCCTCACACAATTGTTCGTTTGAATTAGAACTACACCGTTTGATCAGAAACGCTTTCTCAATGTTGCGTCAATTTGAAATGAGTGAGTAGAGAATTAGTGATCGATGCAAAATATATGCCTACAGCCCATTTATATAGAACTTGATGCCACTTTTCTTTATGTCCCTAAAGTTCAGATGCTCCTGTACTCTCGTGCTCAAATGCCTGGTGGACATACCGATGTACGTCAATGCCAAATCACACGGAAAAACAAAACTCTGTAGGACAGCGGCAGCATATAAAAGAGTTAGCTTAGTTCTTCCTATAACGATATGTTGGCTGTGTTCAACCTAATTAGTTTCAGACAGCAGATTGTTGATCAACGCTTAATTTAGAAATGCTAGTTAGTCAGCAGGCTATCAGCACTCACAGTTTTGCCATGATTGTGATTACAACGAAATATTGATTACAAATGAAAAAAGGAGAAGTTCTTCGCAGCGGTCGCAAAAATTCTATTAATTTTCGATAAAGTTTATAGAAAAACATTAAATCAGTATAGATTACTATTTTTGATCCTGTGTGCCAACATATAGCTCATAACCTAATTTCGTGAATGCCATCAACCGTCATAAGTGCGTCACGAGTTCAATAAATTCTTAAAAGTGTGTCGCTTCGAAATTTATAAAACATTTGTTTCCGTTAGGAGACGCAATATATTAAAAATCCGAATAATTTTTTTGGGGTTCGCAATCGCTTCGAAAGCTCCAAAAAAAGTCCACCAAGACAAAGAGTTTGAGAACCACTGATATGGGGCGTCTGCAATTTGAGTTAAAAATAAGAAGTTATTTTGAGTGTTTCGTTTATAGAGAAAAAGTCACATCAAACTATCTGTTCATCAAGCATCCAATTTATGAGCGAACGTTTTCGATTCTTTCCCTACAAACGGAATGGACAAACACTGTTTCATGTTTAGGTCAAATTGACTTTTTCTTGTTTGTTGGAATTCATAGAAATAAAGCGATGCGGTATTTTCGCAAAGTGCAATATTGGGTATTAGTTATTTATTTAGTTAGTTAGCTAGCCACTATCATTAAAGAAGTTGAAAATCAATTTCCTAATAAGGGCAAAGGATAACCTGCAAAACTTCGATTTTTAAATTTATTTGTGAATATGCGAAATCTATTATTGTAATCCTCAATTCCATTGCATTGTTGTACCTCAATCGTGCGTCGCAGAAACAATCTCAAGATACATGAAAACAAGATGTCGTTCATAAAGCCATTAAGTAAAAGTTAGGAAGACGACACCAGAACTACAGTAAGCGGAGTTGTACCAAGATGGACGCCATCCATTCATAGTTAGTTAGCTAACGACCACGTTACCAACCTCTTCGTTATGGTCCTGCCTCATCTTTGTGACGTCACGATGGGTTTGATCGAGCTCGTCGCGATAGCGCGCTTCCATGGCAACCTTTTCCGATTGCAATTGAGAAAGCTGATTGGTCAGTCGCAGCAGCCTGTCATCCTACACGCACATCATACGTCATCATTACCAGGTTACCACAGCAACAGACGTCATGAAATACAAATGACGCATACCTTGTCGTGGTAGTCAGTGGTGACGTCGTTCAAGTCATCGAGCAGTTGTTGCTTCTCCAGCTTCAACTTTTGAAGGTCGTGTTTGCAATCCTGGAAACGCAGCAAGTTGCAACCAACCGCAACAACACCACACCCAGTCATGTGTGACAGGATGGGTGGCGTTGGGGAATCTAACAGTTGGATAATAATTTGCAACTTCAAAACATAAAGAAACATAATAAAAATCCGAAATTACCTAAAATCGTAGATATCTTTGTAATACAAATTGCGAATTATTGAAAGTATATTTAGCTTCCCATCGCTTGTAACGAGTGGGTTCGGGGCGTGGTCTACGGAAACAGATGGACTGGACATCGTGCACAAGCTTTCAGAATTAAAGGCTAAAGTCAACTACAGATAAAAAGAAGTGTACTTTGGTTCTATATTGACCGACGTTTTTTTTAGCAATTTACCGTTTTTTTTTTTATCATGAGAAGCTTTAACACAAAAAAGTAAATGTTATAGCTTTAATAAATAAACAGTCGACAAAAAAATCCACTTAAGTTGCATTGGTCATCATATCGCCCCCATCAGCTCAATTGGTCATCATATCGCCCCCATCAGCTCAATTGGTCATCATATCGCCCCCATCAACTCAATTGGTCATCATATCGCCCCCATCAGCTCAATTGGTCATCATATCGCCCCCATCAACTCTAGCTACAGTATGTCACTGATGCTAACCATATAAATTCCAAAGTAAATGCGTTGGTTTTTATCACGCAGTTTAAGGTTTGTGCCAATTTAACAGCACTGCTAATCCGTATTTATTGCTTTTGCTTAATATATGTGAGCATTTATTAAGCAAGGCTTTTTTTAGAGGCAAGTTAGCCTTCATGTGTGATGGGCGGACTGTTGATGCACGCCAGTGTTGGACCATGGTTTCATCCACTGTCTTGATGAACTGTTTCTCCCGGCTGGCCTTAAATCTAATATGTCGATCATTGTGCAGGACATCACGAGGTTTACTACCAATGCAAGATCGTTACCTGGTACTGCTTGCCGGTCTCCTGCTCACGCTCACGTGCCAGCCTAATCTCTTGTGACGCTTCAATGCAGGCATTGTGACGTTCCTCGTGGGTATGCCGGTTGGATTGGATGGTCTGCGGTGGAACAACAACCACAATCAATCAACTTCTTCGGGCTTGGAGGACTGCTGGGACTTGTGTGCAGTGTTGTACGCGTCAATGAAATAAATTGACGGCGTCAGCGCGAATTCCCTAAAAACTTTACGGCGTAAAGTACTGCGTCAGCTCTTAAAGAAGTTGACGGCGTCAGCGCTAATTTCTAGCGTCATTTTAGCCAGGGTCTCACAAAACGGAAGTATTTCAACGAAGTGTATAGACTAACAATAGCTTTAAATAAAGAGCAGGTGTTATGTTTTGAGACTGTGTTGTAATTAGCTGCTTTAGCTCATTAGTTATTTCTTTGTAGAAACACAAACAGTTCAAAACGTTTGTCTGACAATCTGCTGCGTTTGGGACGCATAATGTCCTGTCCAAGCGAAAACAGGCGTTCCACAGCAGCGCGTCTTGTCTTGAAAACGTTTACTCGGAAAGGTAGCCTATCATTGTTCCAAGCGTGCTGTGATGGCTTAGCACAGGGGTGTGCAACGTGCGGCCCGCGAAGATGTGCCAATTTTGAATTGTGTGCGGCCCGCGAAACGTGTTTATAATTTAGTTTAGTCTGGTACGTGTGAACAATTCATTGTGGAGTGGATTATTGTAGATTTCGCACCTTCTGTTAACCATTTTAGAAGTCTCCCACCGGCCACCGCTAAACCATTGTATTTAATTATTTGGAACGTAAAAATGTATGGTCACATAAAAGGCATTATGAACAAAGTACGACTTTGGAAAGCTCACGTACAGACAGGAAATCTTTTCCACTTTCCAACTTTAAGAGACTATGGAATGCATCCTGAGAAGAAAACTGAATTTGCTGACCAACTTGAAAAATTGTTGTATGAATTTTTAGCTCGTTTCAAGGACTTCAAATCTCATGAACATTTGTTTGGTATATTCTCTTCGGCATTCAACACAGACATTAACAAAGCACCAGAAGTAATAACTTGAACTGATTGATCTTCAAGAGAAAATGGATTTGAAAGCAAAGTATTTAGAAATGAATCTTGGCGATTTTTACCGAAAGCATTTCAACCAAGATGACTTTCCACATTTGAAAAATCCATGGCTTCAAAAATGGCACTTTTTGGCTCAACGTATTTGTGCGAACATTTTTTTCTAAAACGGGCGTCATGAAATCTCCCTATTGATCGGTTCTGACAGACGAACACTTGGAAAATGGACTTCGAATTGCGATCATTAAAGTAAAGTATTAAAGTAAAGTATAGTATCCATTAAAGTAAATTTGGAAAAAGCCGTCAGGAAAAGAAGCCAGCTGCAAACTTCTCACTGAGCTCGTTTAAAGACAGTGTGACAATACATTTGAGTAGCAGTTTTCTTCAGAAATTTATGCGTCCTAACTTATTATTTCTGGAAGGAGATAACCCCTAATATAAGAATAATATGAATAACAAAAAAACTACTCTTTTGTGCCTGCAACTACTAAAATCATATGTTAAATAAACGTGCGGCCCGCGGTTTCACCCAGTTATTCATATCTGGCCCTCCTGTAATAAAGGTTGCACACCCCTGGCTTAGCATATATAAATCTTATTTTAACGAGGTCCACTGCACCAACATCGCTCTTTTCAGGGGCATAAAGCTCTTGAAATAAAGTTTCTTCAACCTCCGCGATGACATTCATTGATTTTTCGCTTTCTCTCTCTGATCCCTCGTTCTCGATACTGTTCACGATATGAGTGATCACCATTTGGCGACCTTCTTCCGCTTGTATTCCAGGGAGCCATTCTAACCAACGCGAAAGCCGGTAATTCGGATGAGTCGCGCTGGCCAGAATACACTGTGAAACTCTCATTGTGAAACGAGATTTTCCATGAAAACAAAAAATTGACGCATAGCGCTTGACGCTTAAAATCGGCAAAATAGTTGACGGCGCTAGCGGCTAGCCTCAGCGTACAACACTGCTTGTGTGTGAGAGATATAATGCGCTGGCCAACAACATCAGTGACCTCACTGGTTACCACGCAATAAAAGACTTGTATGCGACTTTTATCTCTTATTACAATGGTCTGTAAAAATGTTTTAGCGCAAGGACTTACCGGTTGCACAATTCAAATTCAGGTTTGGATTTGGTCTATCACGTCGTTTATAGGTACCTGTTTTGTTTAGTCAAATTGCAGTCCAAAAATTAAAAATCCGATATAATATTGAACTTCTAACAAAGCGAGAGTTGAAACTTTAGTATATTTGTTTCAAGGTAGACATATATTTTTATATTTCTATTTGTATTTTATACCCACTGCAATGTAACCTAAGCTGGTGTTGGCGGTTGTTACTGTTGCGTTGTCAGTGTCAAAGGTTACAATAGCACAGACAAGCTGCAATCTCCAAACCAATGATGGTTTGTTATGTTGTCTTGATGGTTGGGAATTCAAAGTTTACACCAGCTATGGCCTAGTAGTAGCCTAGTTGATTAGGTGTTATGTCAAATATGGATTATTTTAACGTTATTAGTGGAAGCCTATCCAAAGAAAATTCGGTAAACTACCAACCCATTGCAAGCAGACCTAGAGATTCCGATCAATACAAAACAACCGTTATATTGGAAGGTCGTTGTTGCGTGGCCGCCTTTTGTACCATGCATAAAAAAGTTATTGTCTCACAAATCTAATTTGCAAAACAACACAGCTACAGATCAAAATCAGCACCGACAAATTATGTAAAAGAACACCCGACACACCCATCTGACGCACCCATCTGACACACCCATCTGACACACCCATCTGACACACCCATCTGACACACCCATCTGACACACCCATCTGACGCAGACATCGCGTTGAACATGTTTCAGCAACCGTGTAACTAGTTACCAGATTCTAAGTTTCCGCGGAATCGGATATTTTTGTTTATAAGTTGCGAAAAGCTGCGAAAACAGAATGACAAATTTTCAAATTGCTCATCTGTCCTGCGTTGGGAACTTTAAGATTTACAGCCTAATTACCGCTGAAAACTGGCCAAGCAGCGGCTACTTAATACAGCCCCCAATCTAAACAAAAGTAGCTCAACTGTGCATAATGCCGAGGAACTAGCAATTAAGACTATTGCAAAAACAACAATAACAAAAATCATTGAAGGTCTTGATTCTTCTGAAAACTGTAGCACTGTTGGACACCGCATTTGATGACTTCCACGCACGCAGTCATCATGACAGCTCAACAGAGCATGAGGAATCACATTGTCGGTGGAATATAACTTGAGCTTTGCATAAATACACGTCCTAGGAATTATTTTTGTAACTAACCAGGCACAGGCAGCCAGTTGCTTGCGTACCGGTGCGTAACATTGTAAAATGTGTCTATAACGTAGTTATAGATATATTTTACTATAACTCTAGTCAATAACGTAAAGTTTTAAAATAAAAACTATATCAAAAAATGATTACAAGAAGACTTTAAAGAAAGAACGAAAAATCGGCAGGCGCATGTGACAGAGATCACACGAGACAAGATGAACAAGTTGAACCTGGGACAGCTCTTCAATTCGCTCATTCTTTTGAGCTAACTTGGTTTCCAAGCGGCGAATATTCTCCCTCTGTTCTTCCGCTACACGGCGCAGTTCACCAGCATTCAATCGTAGTGATGCGATCTCGTTGTCAAGCCCGGACACCTGAACATCGAACAAGGCTGTTCACCAAGCATTTGACCTTTAACCTTTCAACATCGTTCTCATAGCCGTGGGTTACGTAATCACAATATACTGAATGCAAAAACCATTCTGCAAAATATAAAATTTTGGAAAAACATCAAACCTGATTGGTTCGTTCCTTCAAGTGACCTTTGACCTCATTCAATTGAACCTCCAATACGTTGTTTCGTTTCCCCATCCCAGACTCGAAGCCACGCAGCTGCATTTCGAGCTGAGCAAGCTACAATAAAATATTTTTAGAATTTGTAAGAATCACCAGAAATTTGCTCTCTCAACAATCAACATCGATTGTTCTTATGTAACCTTTATGCTATCATAATATAACAACCACACCATCCCAGTTGTTGCTGTCAGCTGCTGGAATTGTTCGCTTATTTGTAAAACGGAAGTTGAAAATTTAAATGTATTCAACACCAGCTCGAAAACATTCTATTGTGATGATACATGACGCCATATCAATGCTGATATTATTATCACACCGTCAATCCCTGCACACGGCCGTCAACTCGCCAACCGACCTGGGCAGCTCTGTGCTGTAGTTCGGCTTGCCTCTCGTCAAGCAACTTCTCCAAATCCTGTCTGCTTGCATTTGTTGCGTCACATTCCCGCTGATAGCGCCTGCAACATTGATAACTTGTGTCAGGAAAGTGATTGAGGGTGAAAACACTTATCTTTAAAAAACAAAAACTTTACTCCCAAGGTCTCGCAGATTTGCAGAAACTGAAAATGAAATTACTTTCAAATATTTGTGCTTGACTGAAGTTCAGAAACATATGAAACAAAGCCACAGAATCTAATTAAGTATTTGAAACCAGGTGCCTGCAATCTGATAGAACAAACGACTAAGAACATAACGAAACTTGAGGTTTACATCAGTGTTTCTTGCAGATGGGACATCTCGTATTCTTTTTGTGCCGCATTTGCGTCTTGACTTTGCTTCTGAGCTTCGAGCTTGGCAATATTCTCAGTCATCTCCTGGATATAAATCACCGTCGTTATGCCGAGTCATGCTCACATCATCGTTATGCAGTCATGTCCACATCATCGTTATGCAGAGTCATGTTCACAGCGTCGTTATGCCGAGTCATGCTCACATCATCGTTATGCAGTCATGTCCACATCATCGTTATGCAGAGTCATGTTCACAGCGTCGTTATTCTGAGTCATGTTCGTACCGTCATTCAAAGCAAGTCACATGCCTCTTGGCAGCAACGACACAAACTGATGACGTGCATAGCAACAACAAAAACTCACTTGGGAACGCGTGCCGACCTGAGTCAACTCATTTTGGAGGTTGGAGATTTTATCTTCAGCTTTCTTCAATTCTCGTTCCGTCCTCTGCATGGAAACCTCCATCGCTCCAGCTGAACAAGTGAGATTGTTATCGTGGCAATAAACAGGTGAAGATTGAGGCAGACAAGATCGGACAAGTAACTGTGATGAACAGAATGAGGTAGAGAAAAGTGGTAAAGACAATCACCACAAGTAATGCGATCAAAGCCGAATTAAGATGATGATGATGAAATACCCGTTGTTGCATCTTGTTCCTGAAGCAACCCAGCCATGGCCTATCACCAAACGGTTGAGAACTATAATGAGTTCAGAAACTTGACATAATCCACACAGGTGGCTCACAAATACCGCTAACTGACCTTGCTCAATTTTCTCATTCAGCTTCGTCTTCATTTCGTTCCATTCAAACTTGAGTCTTTCAGCGGCTTGCGTCTTCGCTTCACCTTCAATGTGCAGACTTTCAACTTTGGCTTCCAAAGCGGCGACTTCCTTCTTGCAGTCGCTGAATTCTTCATCAACCTTCCTGGAAAGTAAAGATTCTCATGCAGTGAAGTGCATCTCGACAACTATCGCACCTCCATGCAGATTAGCAGCTATACACAACAAACACAATGCACAGCACAGTATATAGTTTGAGTAGAATAGCACAATTACTTCATTCTAATCGCTCGGTTCTCAAAACTACTTTTTGAAAATCTCCGACTTCA
Organism: Aplidium turbinatum; assembly: GCF_918807975.1. NCBI lineage: Eukaryota > Metazoa > Chordata > Ascidiacea > Aplousobranchia > Polyclinidae > Aplidium > Aplidium turbinatum. The sequence continues at coordinate 2,861,945 of NC_137486.1, forward strand.
TTGTTTCTCTACCGCATTCACTCACTCGAGGGCAGCATTGAGCGTGGCGAACGCCGTATTCTTCTCTTCCAGTTCATAGCAGGCCACGTTCAACTTTCTCCCCATGTCGGAGATGAGCTGATCTTTGCGTCCAGTCTCTCGTGAGTACAGCTGTTCCTGCTTGGCCACCTTCGTGCAGTGGAAGTAGTGGTTACGTTGACGACAATTATCTTCTTTACAAACAACAACAACCACGGAACGGTGAGGAACGTCATCTGTTTTTTGTTTGTTTGTCGTATCCAGGCTTACACCCGGTGGTTGAAGATTTAGATTAAGTGAGGCAAGGAAGCCAGTCGTGTCCACCTTCAGACATGCCTTTAAGTGTCCTGCCAAAGACACAGCCGCATGCTCTTGAGCGGTGTCGAACCGGCACCCTTTCGATTGCCGTTCCAAGGCTCTTACCACTCGGCTATGCAGCCGACATCTAGTATTATTCGTAAACATTGTAAACGAGGCAACTTGCCATGCCACAAGAAGTACAAACGGTGATGTAGCAAGGAATGTACTCAATAGGTAACGTTGCAACTCTATCTTGCTGAAAACAGAAGTCTCTTATAAAAAGCGCCGGACATTTCTAGGACAAAGTATAACAACAACTTCTATGGGTGTGGTCGAAATTTACACACGAAGAGGATGAAAGACATAGGTCGCAAAAAGAAACAGTCGAGAAGCTTGAACTCACCTCTTCCTGGAGGAGTGCTTGGCTTTCCTCTAACTCAGTGATGCGTGAAGCAGCGTCATCCAACATTTTGTGACGTTCCTCCAGAGCAGTTTCCAGTTCCATGGAGCGGCAGCTCTGGTCCTGCAGGGATGCACTTGCAAGCTTCAAGTCAGCTTCCAGTTTGGCAACCTGGTAGTACAAGTTGAAACAACATAGATTGGTCTTCATGTATCTCACCCTTAGATTGTTGCCACATGATGTAGATATAGTAAAGCGTGAGGCTTACAATAAAAGGGATGCGTTGAACACTAATGCTTTGACGAAGACGTTATGGTCCGCAACAAGGAACATGAATAAATAGCTGGAAAAATTAGGCTTAATCCTCTCGTCTTCTGACTAAGTAAGAAAGAAATACTTTCGCAAAGGGGAATTTGTGACTTTTGGCCGCCGGGGAAATGAATCGGGACCATGTAGAAATATATTCACAGGCAACGCGTTCTCACCTGATCAGATTTCATGGCGAGTTGGTTTTGAAAATGGTCATGAGCTTCGTGAAGTTGTTTGATGTGTCCGGACACCTCGCTCCTGCACTGCTCCAACGTTTGCTCGAGGGAACGTACGTGGGTTGTGCTTGCAGATGACTGTGGAGGATATCTCGTTTCAATGAGGAGTAACTTATGATTTAAACAACCTTCAAAAATCTTGTTTACACTCGTCTTCCCTCAAATAAAACGCAACTTTCATAAAAGGCTTAACGCTTAAGTGATAACGCTTCTTACTTTTTCCTCCAGGATCGTCAGTGCTTCCTGATGGCTCTTCATACGGTTTTCCTCATCTCTTCTTGATTGTTCCACTTCCGCTTCTAACTGCTGCACTCGGTTGCCACTGGCAGCGCAGTGATCGTTGAGTAGCAACGCTTCACGCTTGGCTAGTTTCAGTTGGATTTTTAGTTTCGAGCTTTCTTCTTGGAGCTGAACACAAGATAGCGAGGTCAGAACTAACAACCAGCATAGCGATAATGAAACAACATTTACAAAGCAGCAGCATGATTCAACTCTAGCTCTCTCGGTTACCCCTTGCAGCTGTGCTGCCTTTGTAATCATGCCAATGAATCTGATTGAGAAATACTCTTAATCAGTGTTTTTTTTAAGGTGTTTTGGGGGACCGAAACGGTCCCCCAAATTTCTCCAGCGGTTTCCCAAAATTTGGACTTGCAACTACAGTAGAAAAGTAATGGTTGTTTCTCGCTATGTCTTAAGCAAATATGGCTATTTTTTGGTATTTAAATGAAACACTTGCAGTCTCTTAAAACTACTTAGCGGTCACCCAAACCAAACCTTAAAAAAAACCCTGCTCTTAATTACAAATTAAATCTAGAAAGAATGCATTGCTTTGAGAATGGTAGACTGCCAAGCCAAAGCTCAAGAGTTACATGTTATTTTACAATACCATAAACAAATGACTGACAATAACTTAATAGGAATGAACCGCATTGTTCAAAACAAGCACAATGCACTAACAGACTAACAACATAATAAATTTAAACGTTTTCGGCAAGAACTCGTTGTCCTCATCAGGATATACGATGATATTAGATATGTCATGATGAGGGCAATAAGTTCTTGCCGAAAACGTTTGCATGTATTATGTTGTTAGTCTGTTAGTGCATTGTGCTTGTTTTGAACAATGCTGTTCATTCCTATTAAGTTATTGTTAGTCATCTGTTAATGGTATTGTAAAATTACTTCTCTCCCAAAGCTAACTATTCATCTTATTTAGCTTTCAACGTAAGCATCAGGCGTCAGCAAGATTGCCCACCCCACCACTTGCATCAACAAGAGATGGCTGAATGTGCGAGTAATGAAACTAGGCTCAATGATAAACTACTGTTGATATAATAATGAAAAAAGGTTAGTGAACTGGGATTTCTCATTATCGCATAATTAATAATATATTTCTTGAGGACCTTTGGGTGCATTTAAAGTACATTTTAAAATTTAATATGTTTATCACTCGGTAACCCTGGTGACTTCTGTGCTATTACACTAAATGCCGCTATGTGCCATTGCATTAAATCACGTTTCTACCGATTCAATTTGCTCTTTCATGTCTTCCGATTGTTCGCCGTGAAACTTCTGGATCTTTCTCATCTCACGTCGATGTTGAGCCTCCTGCCTGCTACTGTGCTCAGTGATGCCCTCCAGTGTGCGTGACTTGTCTCTCAGTTCCACTTGAAGCTCAGAAACTTTCGAGTTAGCGGCACTCAGTTCAGCAGCCTGTGAAATTATTGACTGCAATTACTATCAGTGATCTCCAGGCAACCTGGGCTGGTATAAATAGCCCTACAAGTGTAGAGGCTCAAACGAAGAAGGTACATGTCATGCATCACTCGTTAGAAAGTGAGCCATGACCTGACCAGTTCCTCAAAATAGGATCGGTGGATCACTTGGGCAGCTTCAAAAAAGCCAGCACGCCCTTTTAGTTATTGGAATAGTTTATTACGTTATGTTATAAATTTTAGTAGATTGTATCAACAACCAACATATAATACAACAACTGTTCACGATATATGTACAAATGACATTAAATAATATTATTATATAAATAATTTTCTTTACTTAAACTTTGTACGAGTTTTTATAAATTTTCTTTGTTTGTTCTGAAAATGATAGGAGCCTGCCATAGCTTTACGTAAAACGGGTCTATAGAAAATAAAGTTTTAAAACCAACGGTACTTTCGTTTTCGTGCGGGAGAGTTAATGATGAAAACCAAGACAAAGTGTTCGGGTCCACACGACACTCACCAGTTTTGTGGCGTCACCGCTCAGTGTTGCCAGTTCGCTCTTTTTGACTTTAGTTTCATCTTCCAATGTCACCACTTTCATATCAAGCTCCTCAACTCGGCGCTGGGTTAACAAACAACACAGTCATCATGGGAATGAACGACACGTCGGGACCAGCAACACGTGAAACTCACCTGGGATTGATTCAATACAACAGTTCTATCATGAAGACGCTTCTCCAAACTCTCGCACTGCCTGGACTGGTCCTGGATCTGATCTTCCAAGTCATTGACCTGGACACGAAAAGAAGGATTGGAAGTTGTTGATCACCTTGATCAAGTGGAGTCACCACCAGGACTGGCGATGCCAATCCAACGCCCGACATAAGCGCTAAACTTCACAATAACGTGTTTTTATGTAGCGCTGTTCTCAGCACTTTACAAAACAAACAGTTTCAGTGTAGCCGAATACAACTCTGACCATAAATGCATCATTCTAATGCCGACTTCTAAACAGATATAATTTAGTGCCATGTTTAAAAGATCTTTGGTTTGACACAAGATATCGATTCCACATCTCATGTTACTTCAGCTTGGAGGGACATACACGCATTTTCTAGGAAGACATAATGATAAGTCCCATTCGGGAAGGCGATAACATTGACAGAAATATTCATCAAACTTAGAGAGCACTAAAGCTAGCACTATCAGCAACATCACAGAAGAACGTAAACTAAGTAGCTTCTAGAACAAACAAACCTTCTTCAAATATTTTGTTCGTTCATTTTCCATCAGATGGACAACATCCTCCAAATCATTGGCGCGTCGTTCTCCTGTGATAGAACATAATATGCACGATGACTCACTTCTGGAGGGTCAGCAGAGGATTGCGTTGAATCTTCGTGTACATCTCTAACTACGTCATTAAATGTCTTGCCAAACCACAGAGCATGCTCGCGATGTATAGCACACCCACATTCTTCCAGGTGACGATGGATGACTCTGTCATCACTCGGTCACGGAGTCGATGCACGGAGATCTCAGTGCAGGCCTTGAATTCACGGCGGACATGTTCGCCGTCACAGCATGTGATGTCCGCGGGAAGTACCATCTTGATCGGTCATATTTGTCCGCCGAGAAATAACACAGGAGCGATACAAATTGTCATTGCATGGCACGAACAATTGTTGCGAGAATATAATTTCCCGCGCATTCTAGCGCGAATTTGGAAAAAGTGAATACTGTATCCCTTAGCTTCCATTCCAGCAGGAAAACTTTCGGTTTTTATGTTGCTTTAACGATTGATGATGGTTACAAAATTAGATTATACGAGTAGGCTATTACAGCAAGATGCAGCAAAATTTGTTAAGTTTTGGTAGTACAGTAAGAAATGAAACGCCCAGGGAAAATTCACTTTCGCTCACATGACACTCAATAATAAACCTAACGAAAAAAGCCTAGTGAAACTTTGCAAAGCAGAAAATAGTAGCGTTAGAGCTGAAATTTTCCGACTCGTGCCAAGAGCATTGTGACGCAAGAAGCCACACGACCTCGTTTGGTGGAATTTAATCAGTTATGCGGCGTATTAAGCAGCTACGCGGCGCTTTGACTCTTTGACAAGAGCACGCCGTTGGTCTGATGAAAGCTTTTCAGAGTGACTTTGCTGAAATTTTAAAAAGCCTTCTAAACCGTACCTATAGTTCTCAAATTGCGAAGAATTATCAAGATAAAGTCAGTGTTAAGCAGACGATCGACGCTAAAACTGGAGTGTTCGCCGTGAGACTTAATTTGTCCGCCGAGATAGCTGCTCAGACCGGACACGTTTGTCCGCCGTCAGCAAAAACGAATTTCGAGGCCTGCAGTGAGTTGCTTGCATAACTACCACACCTCAACTATGCAAGCAATATTAGCATAACAACATTACAAACGACGTCTCTCTTTCACCTGCCATCCCAGGTGAGTTTGTAAAACTAATCTGGTGTGTCTTGTGATTCAACGAGATGTCAACTCACCTGCTCTGTGCTTTTCACCAAGAGCCATCAGCTCTTCTTGAAGAGCTTCCATCTTCTCGCCATCTGATGCACTAGATGCCAGCCGGGCCTAAATGTACAACAATTCAAAACAAGACCAAAAAGAATCACTAAACTAACTGTCACTGCTTTGAAAGAAACTGCTTTTTGTTACAACCATATGATGTGTTCAGCAAGATCGCAACATAAACTATCTCCAGCCAATCGCTAAGTGGAACAATGCACAATGCGCACAACATGAGAGTCACAAGAGACCCGCCAACATTCTAACAATTGGTAGACGAAGACAAAACCATGTCAACAAATGAAACGTTTGCAAGATTATGTGCTGATGAAAATATAACAATGAGAATGGATTGAGTGACAATTACACGTCGATAGATGTTGGACACATATAGAATCCTCCAGCCGATAGTTTCGGGACAGATCAGTGACCAAATGGTAGGACTTGATAAGCTAAAGTGACAGGAGCAAAATCAATGTAACATTGCTATGATGGCTAATCGTGGACAAAACGAGCCATTGAAATAATTGTAGCCTACAATCAACTTCCAATGTTGGCAAGTTTTCGTTTTTAAATCACTGGAAAATAAAAACTAGGACTGAAATAAGAACAATCTTTAGTTTGGTTTCCAAATCAACAAGATGGCATGCCAAAATATTATCATAAACATCGACGATGCTATGAACGAACCTCCAACCGTCTGATGTGGTTCTCTTGTGTCGACAACTTCGCGGTTAGCTCCGATAGAGCGGAACGGTGTTTCCGGAGAGATATTTCAGGTGATTTCATTTCAGATGTCTCTACAACATTAAATATGAAGATGAAAACATCTTCTTTCGAAGTGAGAAACCGTCTTTGACGGGATGAGGAGGATTCACATGGTGTCAAAGTCATAATGAGCTCTCTCCTCCAGACAAGACATGTACGATAAACCCAGAACGGATGACGACAACTGACCCGTCAACGTGTCCCCCTGGGTGCGTCTTGACTGTGGCACCATGTATTGATGGGGAGAACAAACAAACAAACCGCAGACTATATTCTCTATATATATAATTATAGGCTATCATCCTCTGTCCAATAAATGGACCACACAGTCTGCATGTCTTCGATGATGAAACCAAAGACTAGCCGCTCTCTAGTACATTTAAGTGCATCGCAGAAAAATAACCTGGGGGGTAAACAAAGGGAGCCTTGGCTCGTTTAAACAAAGGAAACCAACGGTAACAGTTGTTGAAATAAGCTAGTTGGTGGTGCCAACAGCTACATAGAATGTACTACACAGCAACATAATAAATCACCACGTAACATAGAAATTGACCACACGAGCCTATCAATGGGAAGCTTTTCTAACGCAAGATGCATATTCAGCTGTGCACAGAAATACGTAGACTCACCTTTTATAGGGTGGTCGGTCGTCTCATGCAGCGAGCGAGCTTGGAGCGATTCAGCTGTATGAAGATTCTGAAAAAGTAAATGTCAGTTCCCACCAGTTGAAAGGATTTGGTACGGCAGTCTTGTGTAGCAAAAATTGACAACTATAGACACCTAGTACTTCACCCACGAGGCCAGACTCGTCAGTATCGCATCACTAATTCATTCCACAGATTTTCAACCGCTGATATTTTTCAGTCAATTGAATTCTTACTACGTAGTTGAAAGGATTGTTTTAGGGGTGGCCGGTCGATTGGTCGAAAGACATTTGGTCGACAGACATTTGATCGACAGGACGTTTGGTCGACAGACAATTGGTCGACAGAGATTTGGTCGACAGGACATTTGGTCGACAAGACATTTGGTCGACAAGCCATTTGGTCGACAGGACATTTGGGTTAGAGTTAGGGTAGGGTTAGGGTTAGTTAACCCTAACCCTAAAATGAATCGTTCTGTCGACCAAATGTCCTGTCGACGAAATATCTTGTCGACCAAATGTCTGTCGACCAATTGTCTGTCGACCAAACGTCCTGTCGACCAAATGTCTGTCGACCAAACGTCTGTCGACCAAATGTCCTGTCGACCAAATGTCTTGTCGACCAAATGTCTGTCGACCAAACGTCCTGTCGACCAATTGTCTTTCGACCAATTGACCGGGTACCGTTTTAGGCAGGGGCGTATCCCCAATGGAAGCATTGCTTCCCCTGTCAAAATTGAAAAAAGAGAAAATTATGTTTTTTAGTAAAACGGTTTTGTAATTTCTTTACCTGAATACAAATTAGAACGGTTTCTAACTCATGTCCCCGTGTAATTTCAGCTCGGTTTTAATTTAAAAAAGTTGGAAGCGTACGGAAGCTAAGATTCGTATCGCTTCCCTTGCTCTCGTTTTTGCTATACTAAGAAACAAGTGAGAGACTAAGGAAAAAAAGCAGAGCAAAGTTTGCGCAAGTTACGTTTCTTTTAACTAATCCACGGAAGCAACTTTTCAATCGCTTCCCCGTCGCAGGGTTACCAGATTGGCCAAATTCCACCAATTAGGCTTTTTTAAAATTAATTCTTTAAAATGCATAATAATCAATATTTCTCAAATATTGTAACCTTACCACATGAAACCATGTTTACCATTGCTCAATATATGTTCTATACTTGTTTAATACTCGTAATGTGGCGGATTAAAACTCATCCACTACAGTCCTTTTATACTTGCTATTTTTCGTGCTATACTTGCAGAATTATTTTTGATACAATTTTTTGAAATCCGCTACAAGTCATAAAATGTATGTACATTTTATTATTTTTAATAGAAACAGGTAAATATATCCATTTGACCTTTTAGTCTAATTTATTTTCCTTGATTTTGGCCTTTTTTTGTATTATTTTAGTTTTTAGACTTTATCATAATCTGGCAACTCTGCTCTGTTGGATATTGCGCCCGTGGGCTAAAAATGAAAAAATTTAAAGCGCTGTTATGGTTATAATATCACGTAAAGCAAAAGTTTGAGCCATATGTTGGCTTTACACTGCTATCCTGGCTGGATAGACTTTGGCATAAGACAGGATATGTGAGGTCTAGGCTAAACTTGACTGAAGTGAATTCTGGCTTAAGCTACTATCAGTAGGTAGCTGTAGCTGAATTTATGGTGCTTTCCAATTTTAGCCGCATTTTTTGCCCATTCGTGTGTAAGAGCGACCTTTAATAAGTTAATAGCTGTTTATCTGCTTATAAATTTTATACAAATATTACCCTAAAAGTATTTCCAGAAAGCACTATAATCCATTATTTGAGTGTAATTTTGCAAAAAAATTTCCGGGGGGCATGCTCCCGGACCCTCCTAGAAAACACGTACCTTCGGCACGCTCTGATCCCCCACGAGTTTTATTGCTTTCCTTGCTCAAACAACCAGGATACGCCACTGGTTTTAGGGATCTTGCAATCGTACAATCGTGCACTGTCTCCCTATAGACTGGTTCACTCAAGTCAAGGGCATCACATTCAATTAAGCTGCACTGCAATCACGTAAGCCAGAGCCTTTAACCAGACAAACCATCATGCATAGTTGCACTGATAAAACGGAATCATGAAATAGTTGACAATCAACATCGAGAAAATCAACATAGTGTCAATACTCACTCAATCTTTCACTGGATGCAAGTTGTTTCAGAAAAAAATGACAATTAAAGAATCCAGAGTTACCACACAGGACAATTCTTCACCTCTTTAAGTTGGCCGATCGATGCCTTCAGAGTTTCGTTCTCAGCTTTCATGTCTTCCTTCTCCTTCTGACAACTTTCAAGCATCTCCGTCTGATGCTCGCTCTTTTCCTTCATGACGTCATGTTGGGTCTTGAGCACTTCGTTCTTATCTCGCATGGCCCTCAGGTCAGCATTGCACTTCTGAACAACACAGCTTCCACTATCAGTTTAAACACAAAAACCTTCTTACAATTTATTGATTGGCTCATGGAAAGATTATTTACGGACTGAGCATCGTCCGAAGCTTAAAAATCTCTTATTTCCACAGTGGCTTTGATCCATCCCTGTAAACCAAGCTACTGAAGTGTGATTGATAAATGTAACTAGATTACAGTTGCCAACTTCTTTCGAGCCATTCCAGATGCACGATGCAAGCTCTCAGTCCCTTCTTAGTTTGAACAAACCTACAAAAGCCGCCGACGTGGCACAGTTGGCAGTGCACTTATGGCCAAATCATTATGAATGGCTGGAGACAGGAATGTTTTAATGAGATGAGAACAAAATGTGAGACATTACAAACTCTTGCTTGCGTAACAACAACGATGCATTAATGCAAAGTTATTTTACCTTCAATGTGCTCCGCTTATCATCAAGCTCTTCTATAAGCTCTCTGATCCGCTGCTGAGCTTCGTCCATCACTTGTGCTGAACTTATATCCTGGCTTTGGTTTAAATTTTCAGTAAACTTTAATCTTCGTAGGGATGTTCTGAAAGCCACAAGGGAGTTAACTTAGAAAATCTTTATAAAATTATGAGGGTGTTCACCAGGCATTTAGTTCTATAACATGAGACGCTCTTTTGGTGTACGGTAGACTAAACTAAACAGGTAGTGATTACATGATCTAGTCCCCTGAAGGTCAACAGTGTCTGATTGACGAAAGGTCGAAATAAATGCGGAATATTACCTGAAACACCTTGTGATAGTTTAGCTTACACCAGAAAATCATGTTGTAAAAAATATATATGATATACCCAATCTAGTTATTTTTGGAAAAAGTGTCTGTCGTTGCCCGAAGCTGAAATGCTGAAGCTTTCTTCTTCTTTCCTTCCATCCATAAATACCTCATCATATTTAGGTTGACGTTATTTGACCACAAGCTCTCGAAAAGAGTCAGTCGGAAAGTATTGCAGCTTCGAGCAATGACAAACCTTCTCCACGCCATATAACACCATACACTAATTAACACTTTGTTTAAACAATTTGACGCAGATGTGAAATTAATTCCTTATCATGCATTGCAAATCGTCGATATGTGGCGGCATTCACTGACCGTAGTTTGAGTTTCAAGGAGTCTTGTTCGCGTTTCAAACCATCGCATTCTCTCATTACATCGAGTCGATCTTCTTTCAACTTCTTTATTTCAGCACAAGCACGGCCTTGTGATTGTTGAAGCTTTGTTGCCATCTGCGCATGCATCTCCTGCATCTTTTGCGACATCAACTCAGCTTCACAGCAGGCCGCATCCCTCAATGCTTCTGCGCTGTGAGAACACCTCGATCATTTTAAACGACAAGAATGCTGTGCATGGACATGCATTGCCTCAGGATACTTAATATCAACGAACAAATGTACATACACTTGTACATTGTTTATGTGCACGTTTTGTAAAGTACGTTACACACGCGCATTTTATGAAAAGCAGAGTGAATAAATAAGTTCGGAAGAGTGAAAACAAAAAAGAAATGGTTACATCAACATTCAACATAGGTAGTGAGTGTTTAGCATGACAGACAGCGTCAGCTTAATTTTACACAGCACGCACTGCAAAAACCAAAAAATCTAAATCAGTGCTTTCCAACCAATGGGTCGCGAAGCTATTAAGAGGTCCGCTAAGTTTTTAAAACTTACATAAAATCTAAAAAACAAAAGCATTGATTAGAATAATTGTATACTGTTAGAGTGTACACTGATGGCGCTGCATCAACGAGTGGGGTCCATTCTGGAGAGAGCAACCAAGCCAAGTAGACTCACTGCTTACATAGAAAAAATAACGTTGCATAAGGTACCGTAGATGTCACCAGAACTACATGTAGTCATGGCTGTAAAGTGTAAAGACTGTGAACTACACCAAGAAAATCTACTCTACAGTGAAGAAGATTTGCTGGCGCGTGTTTTTGTAACAGACTCAATTCCCATCACTTGCATCTTCTGTACCACTGGCAGAAAACTGCGTACTTTAAGATGTGTATTTTACAAGTTATGAAATACTTCTCGCAATATCCACGTTCTGGAAACTTTGTATTCTGAACTCCTTTGCTGATAACACTGGTCAACACAATTTTTGGTGCAACAAAGATAAGAGGGGTTTTGGGGAATTTCTAAGGTGGAGAATCCGAAAATGAAGTCCGTTTCCGCGTATCAAATCGTTTTTTTTCACTACAGCCGTTACTTTCCCCTACAGCTATGTGATCGCTGCGGTGGAAAAACAAATTTGATGCGGAAAAATAAACCTCATTTTACAACTCAGCGACCCAAATTTACCCTAAAAACAATCTTTTGTTTATGCGCCAGAAATTTAGCTTTAAATTGTTGACATGCATTAGCAGAGGATGTGGCCCTGCCTGTGGAGCTTGACAATAATTCCATTGAACTTGGTGAAGGCAGCAGTTTTAAGCTTCGATGTCAAAAAGCAAACCTTCGTCATTGTGAATTTATACCAGCAAGGAATCTCCTTATTAAAGTTCGCCATTACACTTCTCTTGCCTTTTACCACCACGCTCTTGCATGAGTGCGGCTTTTCAACAGACATCGGGAAGAAAACGTTCCATGTCTGAGATTATCGCCTATTAAACATCGACTTGATGTAATCATATACAATCGTCCAAACTAGCAAGTTAAAACGGAATGCCCATGAAAAATAGAATCAAGTTTTGTTCTTTCAGCACAATTTTTTAATTGTTACTTGACAAAATACAGTGTACCGTCAGAAATATTTTTTTTCTTGTTTGAGTTAATTAATACGACGCAGTATCTTACAGTGGGCCGGGGCCCCAAGCCAAAAGTTTTAATAAAAGTGAGTCGTGAGCTGAAAATGTTGAGAAGCACTGATTTAGATAGAGACACACAAAAATGAACAGTAATTTGATTGTATAAAAATACGAATAGGCCTACATCCGTGTGGGTGAGGCACTCGAGACAGAGCAAACGAATCTGTGAACTTGTCACCTTGCAAAACAGTTTGCCGCATGAGACGTTTAGTTTCTAAAAAGTCAAACAGTCAAAACATTTTCTGGTGAACGTTTGTGATGCAAAGTGAACAAGTGTGGAGACTGGAGAGTTATAGAAGTCGCTACAACGACAACACATGGACCTCACTTGGTTTTCTGGACACGGAGTTCCTCTTGCATTGCTTGAAAATGGTTAACCTTTTTCTTCATGGCAAATATAATTTCGTCTTTTCCAGCGGATTCCTTCTCTCTGTATTCTAACTCATCTTCTTTGATTCTGTTGCGGAGTGAGAAATGAGTTTAGTTGCAAGTATGAGTGCCCATGAGTTGAGTTGAAAATCAGTTATGTAGTCATGGGCTTTTCAAAGATGAAATGAAACAAAACGTATTTTCCAATACAGGGTTGGTTAGATTTCGGGTTAGATATGACGAGGCTCGCTCATAACACATGACTAGGGAACTGAGTTCCGAAAGCTAGTGCAATTTGCTATTACCACAACGAACTCGCAGCATCAGGCTAAAACAGATCGTTAGTGTATAGATTGTGGAGTAAAAAAAGGTAAAGGATGGCTTCAAAGCATTCGAATCTTCATACCACGCTTGGAAACGATGGAGCAGATCTTGCAATTTATCGTTGTGCTTTTTAAAGTTTTTTTCATCTTATGATCTATTTTCAGGAAGTTCTGTTACTCTCTTACTGGGATGAAATGAAAACTAAAATGTCACCAGGGGAGTGCAGACTTGCAGCACTGCAAGGCCAAATTCACATAATCATCTTGATCTACGGGCCACAGCTGTGACAAGAACTCACAGCAAAATATATAAGTCGCCTCAACGTACGCAGTGGGCACTGGGCAAAGTGTGGTAACATACCATCAGCATTGTCACAATTAGGCAATATCCTTGAAAGGAACAATGCTATTGTACTGTCAAGTGCCCGCACTTGCGTTCACTGGAAACATCAATTGTTCGCTATATTACGACGAATGTGCATGCAATAAATGGCCACGCAGCTACCTCACGCCAAGCTTATAGCTAGCCTAATTTCACGGTCGTCGGACCACTCGGCATGCTTCAACTCAGCAAGTTCATTTCAGCTACTGCCAAGTCAGCAAATAAGATTTACGTGCTCACGTCGGACTTGCTTGGTCAATGGTCATCGCTTGTTACTCATTTTGCTGACTTGTAGGAGACTCTAATTTCACACTGGTTGAACTTGTCGGGTTGCCACACAAAAAAGAATGTTCACTAAACGTTGAAACTTGAAACATGAATGAAAATCGTCTAGCGGGCCATACATTATATATATAAAATCCAGACCTTTCTGCGGGCCAAAAGTTTAAGCTTGCAGGCCACATTTGGCCTGCGGCCACGGTTTGCACACCCCTGTGTTCTAAACCCAACCCTATATTAATCACACTCCCTTTTCATCACGTTGGTCAAAATAAAATATTTTAAGTAACATTTGTAGTCAGAGGCTCTGTAACCATGTGCTCCTTCAAAAATAATTGAAATCATTTATCTGCTGGAGCAAATGAAGCCTGTTCTATCCGAGGATAAGCAATAAGCATGTCAACAAGTTTTAAGAGGAAAGTTCGACTTTAGCAAACCTCTGTTTGAATTATAAAGTACCGGTACATGACAAGTAAAAACATGAACATAGAAAGTTTCTATGACAAGCCTTCCATACGGAAGGTTTATCTCGTTAACAGCCCATATCTGGAAACATGCAGAATTGCAGGGTATATATACACTAGGGTGCGGCTGACGCCCCGTAAAATTTAAAACTTGATCGTAGCAACCTTAACTTTTTTTTGGAAGTGAGGCTTGGTGTACAAAGCTTAAATATGAAGTTTCAGCAAAATTGAACAAGGTCTAGGGGGTCCAGATTGCAATCAAACTTTTATAGGATTATCGATTTTCCCAAATTTCAATTTTGACATTAAATTGAGTGATTTATGCTTAAAAAAATTTGAGTGATTTTTATATGTTCATGTGATACCAGCTAATTTTTGTAAATCATTGCAAGTTATAGTTTTTATGCTGTGAACAGCAACTTAGGTTTCACTTAGAACCAGTGTGTCAATTTAGGGGTAATTTTGCATACTTTGTGCAACAGAATTACTGAAATTTTTGCAGAATTAGGGCAAACAAACAAATTTCAAAAATGGTGTCTTCGGATTGCAAATTCTTTGAATTAATACCCTGTTCAAAACAAACATAAATCAGTGTTTTATACTTTTAATGTCATTTACCACAGTCCACAGCGCTGTGTAGGCTTTAGCCGTAATAAATTTAATATATAAGCACTCCTTTGTTGCTTTTTAGGTAAAATTTAGATATTACGAAGTGACATTCTAACATTTTTGTTTTAGTACTCTATGATACATAATTACATATCATTTCACCACAGGTTTTCACCTTAAAAAGAATTACTTCACCCACATGATGCCTACACGCAGCCTAAAGTAAGGGGCGACGCATGTCTTCTTGAAGTTGCATACAAGCACCAGTTTTATGCCCTGTATTACAGCTTGTTGTGTCAAAAACAAGAGATGTAACAAAATCTTTGCAATGCCAATCTTTAAGCAACTGCATAGTAACTTTGGACACAAGTGCTCCAGCTGTTTCTGTTGAATGGGTTGGGATTATTGGAACACCCAACAATTTAATGCCACCGATGCCAGATATCAAAACTCGGATCCTTTCATCTTGCTTTTACTTGCTTGTTAAAGTCTCCAGAAGTTTTCCATCCCAATGTAAAGCACCAACAGCAGGTGGTGACCACACGGAGAGCATTTTTTCTGAAATATATTGCGCTGTTTCAACTCTGTATCTGTGTGACTGAGATAGGTGGAGATTTAGCTTTGAAGCATCTCCAGAACAGGCTTGAACCACAAAATGGATAGTTACAGATAAGGCAGTTGGTGTAATGCTGTTTCTGATTGCTGCAGAGACTAATCCTGGAAATTTCATTATGTCATGAGGCATGAAGATGGCTGTTCCTGTATTGATCTTCTTTCATGAGAGCGTTTTTCCTCTATCTCACAAATCATTGAAGATGTGCATGGCTCGTTGTCCACATCATCCTCAGCTTCTAAATCAATAGCATTATTTATATCATTCACTCGGGCCTCCTCCTTTGCTACTCGTCTATCTTGCTGTTATCGCCTGGTAATGATCTTTTTAACTTTTGCTTCTAACACTATCATTTCCAGCCATACTTGCTTCCTGGTAAGGAATAGCATGTCTTCTTCATTGCTATTTTTTACCATGACATTGCGTGGCCAGAAAAGAAAGGTTTCACTAAGCTTTTTCTGAAATTCCTGTACAGTACATTTTTAGTGGTTTGCCTTTGTTCAACTTGTCTTGATATAGGAGAAGTGCTCTATAACGACTCCTTACATTTACCCTTATTCTGAACCTGGGAATAATGCCTTTGAAATGATCTGCACTTACGAGACTGAAACTGGAGGTATTTGACTGAGCTAAATAGTGGTAAGTCATTTTGAAGGTATTATGACATCACAGAGGCATGTTTTCACTTTTAGCGATTCACAAGGTAAAGCTGACAAGTAATGACAAGTAATGACCAGGAAGATTTCAGTCACTCACATTTAATAAAAGTTGTGTGTTGTACTAGTTAATACACAGACTATGTTCTACTGCTTAATACTTGCATTCTCCAGCAATTACATCAAGTATATTTTGCAATAGGTTACATTACTTCTCAAAATAGTGTTTGGTTGTCTGCTTGCAAAACCTCACTTGTTAAACAATAGTATGGAACATAATAATATTGTGTCAAACATTGCAACTGTGGAGCCTAGATGACCTTAAATACAGAATTTACCATGCTAAATGAAAGACTATGTAGCATTGTAAAACTATCCGATTATGGCGATTAAGCACCAAATTTCTTAATTTTCAATTCAAATCTGGACCCCCTAAACATTAGTAGATTGGTCTTAAACTTCATAAATATTGTTTTTGTACCAAGCGTCACCTATAAAAAAAAGTTAGGGTGTTTTGCTTCAGGTCGGGGCATCAGCCGCACCCTAATATACACGGCAACAATTTAACAGACTCGGTTCCTTACATTTGCCTCATACGATAATTCAGACTTTGAGAGCAAATATATTGAAACAGGTATGATTGAATAAAAGATAAAAAAGCTGTTTGTGACATTAACATATCACAACATACAAAAAAGACACAAAAATGACTCAGCAAAATAATTTACTTGATGAATGCTGGTATGTACACTAAAATGTATAGCCTAATTGTATATATATATAACCTATCTAACGAAGTAGCCTAATAAAAAAGTATTGGAGCAAAGAATTAGAAGCGAACTCAGCACCTCAAAGTTTTTTCGTTGGTCTTCACTTCATCTAGAAGAGAGATGATCCGCTCTGACAAAACGTCTTGGTTGGTGTTTGAAAAAGTGTTAGCCTACAAATAAAGAACAGGTTTAACTTTGTAGAAACAAAATCACAAATAAAATAGAATTTGCAGGAACATTCGAAGACTTTAGTTCTAAAATACATTGCCATTTTGTGAAAGAACAAACAAAGAATAGTATAGGCCTACTGGACAAAGGATGGAAGCTTAAACAAAAGATATATACAATTAAACATATATATATACAGTGCTTTTTCTAGGTGTGCAGTGCAGTCACTGCAGTGTGCTACTGCACTTAGACCACAAAAATAGCACATGGACATGGAGTACCACTAAAAAGGACATTGTACTGTGTAATTACACACAGTCACAAAAGTACTGCTGTGTGGATGATTATTTTTTTTTATTTTCTGCATCCATTTCCTGGACGCAGAAGTGCGTCCATTGCCGGGTTAATCTGTGACTGCCAACAATTTCCCACTAGACTTTCGTAGAAATTTAAAACTAAAACGGCATATCGGTATTATATTTGTTTTGTCTGGCCATGTTTTGTACTTTTCAGCACTTTTTTATTATGACCTGGCAACACTGCATAGCATTAAGTAATGATGATAAGAAGGAAATGCAAATAAACTTCTACAGTCTACATGTACCATATTTTGAACAACAGCTTAAAAAGTGTACAAGTCTTGGATGAAGTACAAAATCTTCCACAAGCGATTTGTCTTGCTGATGCATTGTTTCAGGATGACACGTGAACAAACTGACACCAACTTGTCCATGTGACTTACCTTTGTTTCAAATGCTTCCAATTGCTGACGTAAATTTGACACCAGGGTCCTTAAACGAGCATTGTCGGAATGCATCACAATCAACTTGGCTCTCAATTGATCCGACATAACATCGTTTGCTGTCAAAGTGACTGAAGTAGCATTAGATCTAGCAGATATGGGCTGAAATGAACAACAAAGAAATTAAAATACCAAAGCTTACAGCTTTTAAGACTATGAAGTGTAGTTTCATGAATAACTTATTTTTTTAATTATTCTAATATTCAAACTTTTTGGACCATAGACATATGAAGCCAAGCAACTTAATCAGACTTAACATATTAAAGTTTACTACATTTACAAAAAAAACTACATTGCTACAAATTTTGAACGTTTTCGACATCACATGATGTCCTCTTTAGGAATAATATACAGTAATTTTATCTACATCTAAACAAAATACAAAGGTTAAACATTAAATTTACCGACAGAAAAACAACCTAAAAACTGTACAGTGCTTTAATATACAGTAATTTTATCTACATCTAAACAAAATACAAAGGTTAAACATTAAATTTACCGACAGAAAAACAACCTAAAAACTGTACAGTGCTTTAATATACAGTAATTTTATCTACATCTAAACAAAATACAAAGGTTAAACATTAAATTTACCGACAGAAAAACAACCTAAAAACTGTACAGTGCTTTAATATACAGTAATTTTATCTACATCTAAACAAAATACAAAGGTTAAACATTAAATTTACCGGCAGAAAAACAACCTAAAAACTGTACAGTGCTTCTGACCAGCTCAACACTCAACAAGAAACACAAGAATCTCAAAGGTCACTGCATTACACAGATCACATGATGTGGTGTATATACAGTTCGGCAAGGTGCAAAAACTAATTTAAATACACAGAAAATGCATGTTACAAAACAGACGAGCCACAAGCATACAAATTTTGTCTGTTTGAAGGTGGATTATTGCGCTGCATGTGCAGGACTTCCAAAATCTTGGTTTGATACTCAGACTTGTCCCTGTACAGGATCTCAAATCATTTAATACCTAGTAGCCTAGTTTCTAACTGGGGGGGGGGGGGGGGGGGGCATCAACCATTTCTATGGGAGGTGCAAGCTTTCCAATGATATTTGAACTTTGTGCAGCAATTTCAATGTCCTGAAGTATTTTTTGACCATTTCTATATTTTAAGAAATAACAGGCAAGGCTATATGCAAACAAAGCATTTGTTGCCGGTTGAAAACAAAAAGAGTAAAATCTTTTAAGTGTTAGCACTCATTCCATTATTATCAAAGAGCCTTAGCCCCCAAGTTTGTCTCCAGTAAAGCAATGAAGGGTGTCTTGAACTTAATTAAATATCAAGATAGTCAATTCTTCAAAAGCAGAGTGCTTTATAAAAAGATGGAGTGCTTGCGATTGTGTTTTCAACCTGTGTAAGAACTATGGAGATGCAGCATGATGGTAAATAATGTATAATCTGGTGTTTTTTCACACGAATGTCGAATGATTGATGGTTGTTTAAAAATGCATGCTAATTGCTAAATAGAAGTTTTATATCCAAGCTACAAGCTACATTTGAAAAACTCGAGGTAACACGGAAATCCAGTAAGCTTCAGTGACTGAAGTTGCTTGCAGATGGTAACTTTAAGCTTAAGTGGACAATAAAGCAACAGTTCATCTAAATGCCTTGAAAACAAACAACATAAAATAATTTTAGATGCGGATGAAAACATGGTCCCAATCAAATAGTTTTTGAAGAACCACAAGAGGAAATGTCTGCATGAAAGTTTAACCACACAGCTAAGTTAGACTTCGAAGAACTGGAACTTGAGATGATATTCCTATTTACCCACTTGTCTGAACTCAAGATATTCATAGACAAACAGTGCTCGGATCCACATACCTTCTTGATCCTTTTTATACTGCAGTTGCTGTCAAGACCAAAGACAGGCTGAGAGATGAAGACATAAGCAACATTGCGTAATTTTTGGAGTTAAACCTTGCAATTTAATAATCTAAATGCTTAAAATCAATCTTAAGTACTTCACTAATAGCTTGGAACCATGATAAAAAACAAAACAAAAAACTTTTGGTGTTACAGTTGTGCAAAAAGCAGCGGCTGAACTAATACTTTTTAATTATTAAACACTCACCCTTTGTGGGCTGACATCCGAAAGATTAATCAAAGAGCAATCTTGAAACATTGTTGATGGCAACGTCTCATCCTGGAGTGAAGATAGATTTAGGGCATTTTTACTGCAGGTCCCAGCATATTGGCTATCAACTGCATATTCTTTGCAATCTTGAACAAATTCATCTTTATTTAAACGTCTTTGGTATTCCTGGCATGAACGCAGCAATGCCACCTTTCCAATGTGATGATTAGCATCAGTACGATATGAAGCATTAGAACTGGATGGGCGGATTGGAGACGGTAGCTGAAATGTTGTTACTTTCTTACTTGGGGAACTGGTGAGGTGCATTGCAGAATTATGCACAACAGGATCTGGTAGACAAAAGCTGGTTGATGAACTTTTATAACCTTGCTGCAATGCTGGTTTCACTTTGAGCTGTGACAAGTTGGAGCGATGGCTCTTATCCTCTGCTTGATTGCACAACTCAGTAGTTGAGTTAGATCTTATTGACCGTTCCAACATTAGTTCTTCCATTGTGAGAGGTGGTGGCAAACTGAGCGTCTCATCATCTAATTGAGAATTTATTGATAACTCCATTTTTAACAACAATTTCTATGTAAAAAGGAAGTATATTTACGCAGTACTGAAATTACACTTTCTTAATAGTAATGAACTTTCAGATATATACATTACTGTAAAACACTTTTGTTATCATATGTAACCTATGAGAGGATTCCCTGTAACAATGTATGTAACATGTTGGATTCGTATAATCACAAATGACATACTTCTGACAATCTGGCATCCTATTTGTTTCTTTATATATAAATGAAGTTCAAACCTATCATTGAAAAATTATGATGCAATGTCTCTAAAAAGGAAACGTATTATAAGTTTACTTACAGTACAATAGTTGTTACAGAATGTTATTTCATCTGCAGAGATGATGCAGCATCGCCTCTGCTTTCGATAAAATAATATAACTACTTTTCAAGTTTTCAATCGTAAAAATATGTAATAAACTTATAACATGATTACACATTGTAGCTTGTCTGCCAATTAATAAATATATTAACCAATGCAAAAGGACTGTTATTATTGGGCTTGCTACTATTTGGCTAGTCCGATTCGGCTAGTTCCCTATTCGGGTACAGTCCAATTCGGTTAGTTCCCTATTCGGCTACAGTTTTGAATTGTATGTTATTCCACAATATCGTTTCTTTTGCATTCTGACAAAGAAAAATAAATTGAAATGAAATTTAGCGCAAAATGTTTGAACTATTAAATTGAAATGTTTGTTCACATAAAATCGACATGTATCCTACGTCACCGTCTGTATGCAAACTTACAATATATATATTAGAATCCTCAACTATTACAAAATTCTAAATCCAACAACGCAAGCCTTAAAGCAGCCGGTGGCCAAGTAGTGCTTGAATGACCGCCGGTGCTACCTCCTTCGTCGGCCAAGTTTGGCCGCCGGTTTCTTCTAGCCAATTATTTCGGAATGGCCCGATTCGGTGAGTCCGATTCGGTGAGAGCCTTTTTCGGTGAGAGCCCTATTCGGTGAGTTTTTTTTTTTAAATTATTGCGCGCCGTAGCCTAATTGTCATTGCCGTTATAGGGTTAGGGGATAGAGGTTAGGGGGTTGGGGTTAGGAGGTTGGGGGTTTTTGGGGTTGGGGGTTTTTGAGGTTGGGGGTTTTTGGGGTTGGGGTTTGGGGGTTGGAGTGTTTGGGGTTAGGGGGTTTTTGGGGTTAGGGGTTTTTGGGGGTTTAGGGGGTTGGGGGTTTTTGGGGTTGGGGGTTTTTGGGGGTTGGGGTTGGGGGTTTTTGGGGTTGGGGGTTTTTGGGGTTGGGGGTTTTTGGGGTTGGGGGGTTTTGGGGTTAGAGGTTTTTGGGGTTGGGGTTTTTTGGGGGTTTGGGTTAGGGGTTTTTGGGTTAGGGGGTTTGGGGTTAGGGGTTTTAATTAGGCTACGGTACCCGATAATTTTCAAACAAAAATTTAAAAAAAAACACAAAAATCCCCAACCCCAAAAACCCCCAACCCCTAACCTCTATCCCCTAACCCTATAACGGCAATGATAATTAGGCTACGGCGCGCAATAATTTAAAAAAAAAAACTCACCGAATAGGGCTCTCACCGAAAAAGGCTCTCACCGAATCGGACTCACCGAATAGTAGCAGACCCCAATTATTTAATTTCGCAATAGTATAATCGTGGATTAAATGTCGAAAATATGTAGTATCAAAGAGTGACGCAGAATTAAGTCAGCGCATCATAGTCACTACTGTTGTATTGAATATATCCAGCTGCGATCACCAGCGCTGTAAGTCTTGTTTGCAATCCCGATGCATATTTTAAGGAAGTGTTAATCCGAAGTGCTAATTTACATCGGCTGGCAATATTATCGTTTTTATATCAATTCAATGTTGTCGGACATTGAATCGTTGTTAAAAAGGAGAACTAGGTTAGTTGACATCCATGGGTAAAACACGTGTCTTCATAGTTGAGAACGTTGAGGGTTAGTGACTTCACACCCTCAATGGTGACATCATAACGGAATAAATGGTCAGGTTTTATGAAAGGCGGTATGCAGTAGAAACAATTTACTGAGCTGCAAGCAGTTAAAACAATTTAGGGTCGTTAGATGGTCCCGCAGTACCGGATTACAATCCCGATAAAGCATTTAATGCGTGGTACAACGATTCTATTGCAGGACGTCACCCAGACTTCAACAACGCTAAGTGATCATTTTAACATTGTTGCAAGTTTATTGCTATTTACTTGTGCTCTCGTTATTGTATTTTGGCCTCCAAGCATGCAGATTTGGCCGCCGAGAAGGAGCTCTCGGTAGGCCACGATGGCTGCCGGAAAAAAACACGAGTTTTAAGGCCTGCAACGCCTTCTGTTTATTTAGAGAATTTTGTATTTCATTCCACAATATCGTTTCTTTTATAGTTGAAATTATCGACGCTTAAGATGAATGGGATTTAGACTTAACCACTGAATTAAATTTATTTTTGAACTATTAATGTTTTCTCAGATATAATAATTCCAAGTCATGTAACGCCGAAACCCAGGTTAATTCTAAACTGCCACTTCGGTTTCAACTTCATCTTTTATGTCAAATGCTATTTGGCAACTGCCTTTTTTTCGTTGACACGTTTTTGCTGAGACTTTATCTCATTAACCTCTATTGTTAATTATGAAAATGTTGTTTTAATGTAAGACTTATTTTGAACGTCTGCAGACATTGAATGAATGTAAAAATGATGGATTTGCCGTCTGGAAAGGTAAACACTGGATAAAATGCAAGAAGGCAAAAGAAATGATATTGTGGAATAAAATACAAAATTCTCTAAATAAACGGAAGAATCGGACATATATACATCTCTCTGTTACCATTTTTAATGTAAAAATTCAAACTGTGCTGTTAAAATTTCCGATTTTAGTTTTGGTCTCAATCTCATCATTATGATTCAGAGTAAGATCTTTGTTAGATGATTCACAAGGCTAATTGTTCTGTGGAGTGAGCATTCTGTTGCTCCGGTTTTCTTTGTTAAAGTTATGAATATGGAACAAACCGTACCATATCACTAGGGATGTTTCAGGTGTCATAAATATGATTTAAGATCTCAGTGATTAGGTCTAAACCCCACTCATCTAAAGCTTCGATAATTTCAACTATAAAAGAAACGATATTGTGGAATACAAAATTCTCTAAATAAACAGAAGGCGTCATTGGATTTAGAATTTTATAATAGTTGAGGATTCTAATATATTCTAGGTTTGCATACAGACGGTGACATAAGATACATGTCGATTTTATGTGAGCAAACATTTCAATTTAACAGTTCAAACATTTTGCGCTAAATTTCATTTCAATTTATTTTTCTTTGTCGGAATGCAAAAGAAACGATATTGTGGAATTAAATACAATTCAAAACTGTAGCCAAATAAGGAACTAGCCAAATCGGACTGTAGCTCAATAGGGAACTAGCCGAATCGGACTAGTCAAATCAGACTAGCCAAAACAGGCCATTCCGGTTATTATCAAACTTTGTACCGTATTGGTACTGAAGTATTGTAACTCAGCCCTTCGGGGTTGAGTATCTGCTTTGTTTCTAATTTTTAGGCCATATAATAATTGAATGTGATATGGAGTAATGGACCATTTTGAGTCTGATACAAAATATAAAAAATATGTATAACATATATTGCACAAAAACACAGCAAAAATGGAATGTTTAGCTGTTCAAATTTCCGCTAAGTAGGAAACATCATTGATCAAGATAATAGCATTATCATTAATCGCTGAGGATGACATAGCCCGTGCTCACTTTTCAATCACGGGATCCTGGTTTGTCTCCTAGCTTAAGCTGCTTGTTGAAAATCACAGTAAATAAAGTTGGTCATTTTAACTGCCAACACACTGACTGGGGCTACAAGTAAACAACAATGGCAGAGAAGGTTTGGCTGCTTGGGCTGCAATTCAACACATTTTTGGTTCAGATGCTGGGGAGTGGATAAAAATCCTTATCTGAACTTTTTAAGCATAGCGATTACAGATAAACAGCTCTCTTCCTCAGATGTGTGCTGAAGAAATTCCACCATTCTTAACAGACACTCGTTTGCTTCTACCTTTAAGCTCACTATCATCAATCCATCATTCTAGCGTTACATCACCATTAGAGTCGATGCAGGCTCATGAACAACCAATGGCCAAATTACCAGTACAATACAATTACCAAACTAACAAAATCTGATAAAGTGTAAGATTGAAAAATATCATAGATCTAACTAGAAATCACAATCCCAATCTATCGAAAGCACATACAGTTATACAAGCACATACAGTTACAAGGCACCAAATGGAACGCATGGTATAGCAACGCTGGACGAAGCTACACTCACCTGGCTCTCCACCACCTGCTCTGAAATTTGATCTAGTCTCAAACGAAAGAAGAAAGCAAATATAGGCTAAATGTGGAACAAAACAGTAAGTGAAAACCTAGGGATGTGGATATTACTTTATCTATCTTACCGTACGGTATTGTTTCACCTAAATCAGCGTTACGTGGCTAAATCAAAAAGTAACAGATCTTCACTACAAGAGATCTTCACTACAAGAACCCAGAACCCCCCGAATAGTATAGAAAACCAGAGATGTGGGAGCAAAACCAAGGTGGCTTTAGCGTTCAGAATTATTTTCGGTTGCTATCGCTCAGACCGCCGCAAGTTTTCATTGGTCGAAGCAATTTGCGGTTCACTGAACAGTCAACAAGCACATCAGGACGCTGGAGGGCTTCTCGCAGGAGTTCAGCAAGTGAATGAGTTGTTTTATATTTGGAGAGTTGTGAAGCATTTTATGAGTTCATAATACAGAAGAAGCGTGGAAATAATGTTTATTTAAATAAATTAAAAAAATACTCAAATTAAACACCTGAATTTTGCTTGAAATTTGTCACATTAAAAACACGATAAGCAGCTGACTAGATGACTAGGCCAATACTGTAGGCTATAGTCTTTCGCTGTTTCCTGTCTGCTGTGAAATCTAAATTGTTATGGTGCTATTTTATTCGTATAAAACAATAAACTTGTAAAAAACAATAAACTGAACTGTATTGTTTATCATTGCACCGTATACTATTCTCACAACAGAAAAAAGAAATGGTTTCTCTTTCTTTCTCGCTCTCTCGTAGTCTAATTGTTAGCCTACAGTAGGGTTACAATATTTTCATTTTCAAAAAAGAGGAGACATTTTTTATAATTTTTATCAGAGGTTACTATACTTGCTTTTGCATGGTCTATATCAGGAGTGACGAACCTTTTTGCGGTCGTGGGCCACTTTGTCAATTACACATGAGATATCGGGCCACACAACTTTTTAATCGTAACCTACTATGAAATATTTTAGAAGCGACTCAGCCTATTCATGAAAAGTAACAAACGGCAAATGAAAGTAATAAAACCCACACAGTTGAAATTATGTTACGCAGAATCGAAACATACAACAGTAAAAATAAAAACAAATCAACTTGAGCAAAAAGGTTAGAGCAACAGTAGCCTACTTGCACTGACGAAGACAGTTTAATTTTCCAGTTTAAGCGTTTGCTTTCATATGAGTATAATTTCTTCTATTTTTGTCTCTATCCTTTTTGCTCAAGTTGACGAAATGTTTCGACCTTCCTATGCTCCGAAACAACAAATCAGTTAATGAAATTTCTTTTTCAAACAACAAACAAAAGCCCACGAAAAATTGTGATATTCTCCTATATTACTAGGCTCGACCGCAAAGGCAATCCGACTGTTGTCGAAAATAGGTGCAAATGGTTTATTAAATTGGAGCGAAATTGCAATGATAGGCTACTTGACGTTTTTGTCAACAGTCTCTCAAAACCACAATTCCGAGTGGACACAACAGGAACAGTGACAAGAGAAGTATTTTTCTGAAATAACATAAAAGCACAAATCACGCATTTGCCTAAAACTACAAGGCAATATTGATTAATGTGAGTTTTTACATTGCTACATCCAGGCCTGGATTAACCATTGTGCTAGGGTGTGCTAAAGCACAGGGGCCCCGCAGACAAAGGGCCCACTTTTCCTAAAAACGAAATAAATAAAATAAAATAACAAAATTTTCTTGAATATGTGCCAGATAATAAAGAATGACAAAGTTGAAGCTGCTTTCCCTAATGTAGAAACAATTCTTAGATTGTTTCTTTGTATCATGGTCACTAACTGTTCTGGAGAAAGATCATTCTCTAAGCTGAAAAGAATCAAAAACGTACTTCGGTCTACAATGACACAAGAGCGGTTGGCTAATCTGAGCCTTCTCAGCATAGAGTGTGATAAATTGCGACTTCTCAATTTTGATGCTATCCTTACAGACTTTGCAACAAAGAAAGCCAGAAAAAAGTCGTTCGACTGAATTTCATGTTAGTTTTCTAAACCCTATTGGTAGTTAGTAGTGAATGAAAAAGCACTTTAGAATAGAAATTCAGAATAATCTTTCATTGCAATTTGTAGTGTAGCCTAGTGTGCAGTACAGTAGCCTACTAACAGTGGTCCCTTGCTACAATGTTTTCCCTTGCACAGTTTCGTTGATTTAATGTGTGTGATTTTGCATCCATTATAACGTAAACATTGTTGACTTAATTTGCACATGCTTATTTAATCATCGATCACGTGCGATTTCAAAGTTATCTAACCTACTTAAGCTCGGTTTCCTCTGCAAGCGAAACCAGTTTACTTCCATTACGCTCCACGTAAGCTGGTAAGGGTCCCCATAAAATTCATTAGCACAGGGGCCCCATTTGACCTTAATCCGGGCCTGGCTACATCCATCGTGAATATACGTCGATAGCGCTTTACGAAACAGATAGTGTAAACAACATTAAACCAGCAATAAAAAAAATTATAAAATTAACATAATTAAAATGTCCAATTGTCCATACCAATTTTTGCCAAGTAGCCTAAGCCGGGAATTTCGACAACAGCTACAGTCTGAACTTCTTTACATAGGATTCCAATGCGGTTACAATTCAGATGAAGCAATTAATCTCTGCTGCTTGTCCGAATTCTACAAATCTCAACTTACTAAATAAGTCCGAACTGGCTGACAAAAGCGCTGTCACAAAACCCAGTTCACAATTGAACAGAACTCTTGCCCACACTAGGCTACAAATTGTCTGATAATATTTCAGGCAGTAAAAATAAAAACAAATCAACTTGAGCAAAAAGGTTAGAGCAACAGTAGGTTACTTGCACTGACGAAGACAGTTTAATTTTCCTTTTTTTTTGGCTCTATCCTTTTTGCTCAAGTTGACGAAATATTTCGACCATCCTATGCTCCGAAACAACAAACCAGTTAATGAAATTTCCTTTTCAAACAACAAACAAAGCCCATGCGAATCATACAGCTGAAGCTATCTAATGCAGCGTTAAGGCGTAAAATATTAAAAAACAACATTGAACCATTGAATTTTTTTGCTTAGTGGGATTTTTGGAAAGTTTTTTTGCTTGACTAGGCCAGCACTAAGCGTTCAATATTAGGTCGAACAGACGATGTGGCAACTCTCAACTGCACACTAAGATTTTCATCTGTCAGGGTCGACTTGTAACTCCTTGTAGCAAAGGAAAGGTGCACCAGTGAAGGCATAAAACAGCTTTGAGATGTCTTTTGTCTGTAATGCATGAGCGATTGTCAAACCTAATTGTTTTGCGGGCCGCACAAAGTTCTTTGACGGGCCGCAGGTTCGTCACCTCTAGTTTATATCTTCCTATTTTCACTAGTTTCTTGTACGGTAACAAGAGCATTAATCAAGTCACTTCTAAGAAAAACGTATTACCGCATATCAAAGAATACACGGTGATTTCTCACTTTTCCGAGCCCTTTGGAAAGATTTTGGGCTCCTAAAATCGTCTTGCGCCCGAGTTCTAAAGTAGGCTACCCTTCTTTTCAAAGCTATTGCTTGTAGAGGACTATTAATTCATGGTTTACTCTACCATATTTTCATCATCAAAATTTGTTTGGCCTTCGTAATCTACAGTATTGGCAATAAGATGGCGCAACGCATGAGACGTTGGCTTTCCAATAATGTAAACTTGGTTCAACACCGGCAAAAGGGACAGGAATGGAGGAACCATTTTAAAAGTAGGTGGGCCCAGAGGCGCAGCAGTCAAAGTCAGTCCAACTTCTGGGGAGCAAAGCCCCCCAGCCCCCCCATAACTTTGTTGCATTCCTAATATTTGAAATCGTTTACACCAGGAGTCGGCAGCCTACGGCCCGCCACGAAAAATCATCTGGCCCGCCGCTCCTTTATAAATTATAATAATATGTGGCCAGGCCAGTGGTTTATTACAGTGTAATCGAATGGAAAAACAAGTACTTTTCATTAATCATTTTAGTAGGCCCACGTCTTTGATTTACAACGTTTCTGTTTGTGATATTATGATACTAAGCATATTATTTTTTCCAAGTTAATGGGTCAAACAAGTAACGGCAAAGTTAATCTACTCAGAAATAACTTTAAAACAGCAAATTTCTCTGTTACAAAGGAAAGGAAAACCAATGAATCAGAAAATTCTTTTGCTAGCTGCAAGGTAACACAATCAATAGCAAAAGACAAGAATTCGTATAGTGATGGAGAATTTGGGAAAAGGTGCAAGATGGATGTTATTGAAAACATATGTCTAGAGAAAAAAAACTACTTTTCAGATATAGGTCTAAGTCTTTCAACAAGAACCGTAACTCGACGAAAAGAAAAGGTATCGGAGAACGTAACATCTAGCAAAACGTTATTGTATATCTACAGTTTGATTGATTGATTGATTGATTGAATCTTTATCCTCGGACTGGGAAAGCTTCTTGCAGAGCTTAATCCTGGCAGTTTCGCATACTTGTAGAGGCTTTGAATCACTGACGCAGGCCCGGTCACCGAGATTGACAGAGTGAAGTTTCCGATTGTTGAAGTCTTGTTGCCGGGGAACTATTCCATCCATTAGATGCCGCTGAATGGAGAGCAGTCCTTAACGTGCGTTGCTCAAGCGCACACCCCGAGAGTCGAACCAGCGCCGCTTGATCTTGAAGCTTCTTCGTTCCAGAAGTGACGCGCTAACCAATTGAGCTAACGGGGCGGACGGGGCGGGTTCTTCGCAATGGCAATAGATGAGAGCACAGGCACGACAGATAAGCCTACAACTGAGCTGACAGTATTTGTGCGTGCAGTAAACAAAGATTTTGATGTTTAAGAACTTGTTCAGCTGGTTCCCGTCAAGGATATTAGCCTACTAGCCGATATTCTGAAGGCATTAGGCTACGTCAACGCCTTGAAATCATGCCTCTGAATCTATCAAAACTGGTATTAATAAGCTTAGACTACGGCCCGCCAAGACCATGTAAAGTTTGGCTTTGGCTCGCTGTTAGAAAAAGGTTGCCGACCCCTGGTTTACACATTACGTTTTCATAATTGCCTTTCGTGCCAACAGGTAAAATGTTTCATTTTTGGGCCGGATTTGGTCAAAAAAATTTACAAATTTGTTGAATTACTCTAGGTAGCGTTGTACAAAATGTGGCGATGTAGGCTACACACAAATAAAAAGGCAACAATACACACACAGTTATATTAGCACCTGGGAGTAATAATATGCAGCATTATACAATATACAGTACGTGCATATTACGTAATGATGTCACTGTTCTAACCATAGAAAGCATAGAGAATAATTATATTGATTGATAGATTGCTCCACCAGTCACACGCAACCACACCCACACGTGCTGCCCATTAATAATGGACTCAACAGAAAAGTTTGAAGATTGGATTTCATCATTGAGCTATCAAAGATAATCAAACTACTGTGTATCGAATGAGTGAAGACCTTTTTTTGGAACTCCCTTTCTGATTTGCCGTTTTCGCTACCTTTTCAAAGAAATTTGGCTTTCAAAAGTAGGTAGGCCAGGCCCACCCAGAAAATAAAGTAGGTGGGCCCAGGCCCACGAGGCCCACGTGGTTCCTCCATCCCTGAAAAGGGGCAGTTCTACTTAGAAAAAAAAATATCAAATTTATTTTATTTTATTGATATCTATTGGAAATTTATCGTAGATTCCGACTATGCAGTCAGTTTTTACCTATTTGCCCTCATTAGGCTCCAAACGGAAGTCACACGGAAGTCACATTTAAAGTCAAAGGCATAAATTTACCTAATTCTATTTTTCAAATGCGATTTACTCAAAATCATGTTTTTGTGCACTAAAAGTGTTTCTTCTAGAAAACTACTTGTCAGAACTGGCTAAAATTTTTAACAGATGTACAGTAAGCCCTTACGGACATGATGATTGAGTTTTGTTTCAATATTCAGAGTAATAAATATTTTACTACCAAATCCTGAAGTCAAATTTGCTCTCGATGCATAGCAATTATGAAATTTTTTTATATTTAAAAAAATAAAAGAGTTAAAAGAAACCCCCTCTATCAATTTATGGCTAGGATACCCTACTAAATCACCATTCACCATGCAGTTTGAAGTCCCTACCTCTAGCCATTTTCGAGTTTTTAGGGCTGCAATGGAGACAATCGGTTGATTTTATGTACAAATTCAAAATGGTATAAACCCTTACTGGATTGCTCCAGCCTAACAAAGTAAATATTTTTGAATAGCTTGTTTCCTCCTTTTTCCAGCAATATATGGTTTGTTGGGGTTTGTGGGTGAACTTTTGTGTGTAGATTGTTATTTATGACAAGTACAAAAAATGCGATTCTAAGTAGAACTGCCCCCGCTGGTTGTTGATAAACACCGTTCTCTTCTGGGCCAACAAGGGTGCAATAAACTGAATGGGGTAGGCTATAAGCTTAATTGATAAAGAAAAGGCGACCGAGAGAAAGGAACTGGTCATAAGTGGGCACCCTACTCTCGTTAGTGCTGAAGGCTTGCTGTGATGAGAACCAATTATCTTTTCATTCCTTGAAGCTCAGTAAGCTAACTATAGGGAAAATAAAAATTGATATGTGATTGTCAGCGTGATGTGATGATGTCAGCTATGTGAGGTCACATGTCAGCTATGTGATGTCAGCTATGTGATGATGTCAGCGTGATGTCAGCTATGTCAGCGTGATTGAGTTGGATAGCCCTGCCGTAGATGGATATTCCAAACTTGCTTGAAAGACTATGTGATACGATACAAGACGAGGCAAACATTCATGAAAGATAGGCCACCCTGTTGTAATTATGTAATCATAAAAAATTGATTTGAAACTTAATTTCAATTTTACACCAAAACTTTATTTTGCTCCTGCGTAGTCTACAAACCAGCACTTTATTGTTTGTTTGTTTATCGTTATCCTGCATTGCGGGAAAGCGGACTTGAGCGCTATGCATCGGTGTACGCCTTCCGACGTACACCTGACCCACGCTGCAGCCGACGGCAATGTCTGTTTCCGGTTGTCTACTCTATTTATGACTTAAATTTGGTACTACCCATTACTCGAAATCGATCACTAGGTAGAGGCAATTATCGTAAAGTTTCTTGCCCAGAGAAACAACAGCAATTGCGGGTGGCTGGAGTCGAACATGCAGGCTCTCGACTGCGAGCCCAACGCGCTAACCACTCGGCCACAGCTGCCGACTTTAAAATTCAATTTCAGTGATAAAAGTATTTTATGTAGTAAAACCATCTACAATTCCTCTGTTAGAGAAGTTTATTCCGCTAAAATGCTGCTAGAGTGCAAACTGAAACTGCCCGCCCCGTTACCTCAGGGGTTAAGCGCTCGGCTCAAGATCACGCGGCGCTGGTTCGACTCTCGGGGTGTGCGCTTGTGCATTGCATTTCAGGATTGCTCTCCATTCAGCGGCACCTGGTGAATGGAATAATTCCCCAGCAACAACACTTCAACAATCGGAAAACTTCACTCTGCCAATCTCGGTAAGCGGCCCTGCGTCATGAGCCTCTACAAGTATGCGAAACTACCAGGAATAACCTATTCAGGCTTTGTCAGTCCGAGGATAAAGATTCAAAACCAACCAACCAACCAGCTGCAAACTGAAAATAAAAGTTCAAAAATTAGCAGAACTGTACAACGTTTTCTTCGCTTTTAGGTAAATTCATTCTCATCAAATAAATTGCTATATTTGGTTAAAATTTTGGGTATTTTTTAAAAGTATTTGGTTAACATTTTGGGTGCTAGAAAATCTGCAAAACCTTACTGCAGCAATATTAGGCTACCTACCGTTACCGGTGTTACGTGAAGTTTACCTCTGCATTATCATAACTTGAATAGGCTACTATTAAATAAACATGATATCACATATTTTCTACATTTATTTTGGCGATACACATGTGGGCAGGTCATATAAACTGCACCTGAGTAATGAGTATGCGACATATGGCAGTAACCTATAGGCCTCAAGCTGTAGTTGCATCAAATTTTGTCATAACATTGTGGCCCTCCAGTTGTCCACCTTACTTTTGAGTGAGCAATCCCCCATTTCCACCATCCCTACATTCACCTTTTCCGAAGATTGTCAGTAATCGGTAATCAACCTGTAAATCGGTAATCGGTAATCAACTGTTCACAAATCTGTTTGGAGGTCGCCTTAAACGTGATGAGCGCCGGGGCATGGGGAGCTCGCTGGAATCGTTCGATAGGGGAGACTCAGGTAAGTTGGCCCAATGGGCAAGTTGGCCCACTCTAAACAATTTTTAGACTTGTGCCAATGCGCCCATTGTCGTTTAGCATCTTTACTTTGCGGATCCGCAGCTAAGAGTCTAGGGCGCAAGTCTTTTATACCTATCTACTTCTACATGTAGGCCTATACTTATATCTATACTACAGTAGATTCTAGCTAGAGGAATAAATGTAGGAAAATCATCTACAATTCCTCTGTTAAAGAAGTTTATTCCGCTAAAACGCAGCTTGGCTGCAAACTGAAATCAAACTAAAAATAAACACCAGTATAAAAAGGACAAATGAACTCGAGAGTCGAGACAAACTTAAGGCAATGTAGCAACAAAACAATCAGCAACAACGTAAATTACAATGCAACAAGCAATAACACGTCATTTTATACAAGCAAGTTTAACATAAGTTTGGTCCTAGACTTTTAGCACTTTTAACAATTTTTTGTTAATTTGTAGCCTATGTGGTTAATTGGGATTTGAACTGAGCTAAACGCTACGTTTCATCAGATACAACGTGGTCGCTACCAAGATTCATAGGCTACCCACTGAGGTGAAAAAAAAAATCATACAAGCTAACACTTGATGGTCAACGAGCGAAGAACTTTGGAAAATGACTTAGATCATTGGGCTGACTTGTAGGCTATAGGCCAAGTAAAGAGCGGAAGTTCGAAATTTGTGGAAGCAAATGATAGCCAACCTTTAGCGATGACACATGATCCTTGTGGTTCTGTGATGCGGTGCAAGCAAGATTAATGGCCTGCAACAACAAAAAATTGACCAGAGGGCCAGAGCTGAGGCTACTTTGCAAATCAACTGTCAGTAAACACATTTGGTGAACAATAACGTCGTGAGTGACTGCGGCAATTAATTGATTTGATCCTTGATCTTGAGTCCGGCGAGTAACCACTGAGCTAACGAGGAAAACATGCAAGATTTCAAACTGCTCAGCAAACGTAAACTGGTTGCAATTTCTTGAAGAGACTAATTAAATTTTAACGTTTCTGCTGTAGACAATTGATCTGCTTGTTGGTAAAGCAAATAAAGAGCTTGCTTGCAGCCTAAGCAGCAGTGTTTGCCTTTTTCGATCCAACAAATGCAGACATACCAGAGTGACATTATGATTAAATGCAGTGTTGGCAGTAACGAGTTCACTGTAGGTAGGCCTACTTGAGATATCAGTTTGACAACAGTGAAAGCTGGGTGGACAAGAATAGCCTACTGAAACCGTGGGTGATGTTATACAGTAGGATACGGTACTTGTTTGTAATCTAATAGCCTAGCGAATTTTTCATCTATATTAATACCATTGTGAAGAAAGGGGCGTTCTTCCTGGCTATCAGCACAAGGCTGAGCACTCACTAGTACAGCAAGCAGTTGCGATTCGCTAACCATCACGGTGTAGCTTGTCTAATAGTGTGTCTATCGCTGTCAATTCTTGCTACAAATCGGCTGCCGAGAAACATATATTAATACCATTTACTAGCTTAGGCTACGTAATATATAGGGGAAGAGCGGGCGGGACCTGTGAACAGGGGTGACCTGCGAACCACCCCCCGTAATTTGTTTTATACAGCTATTTAGTGCCAAATGTGGATATTGTTGGCTTTGACACGCTTCGTTAGGTTTTCCTAGGAAGTAACGTCATTTTTTGAGCTGATTTGTGGACAGGAGACCTCATTGCTGATTTTGACATAATTTTGTAAATTTTTGAGGTTGTACAACATGTTTTCTAGTTTTTTAACTTGAGTGATGTCTTGGCTTTCAGTGATAAAAGGTTAATGTACGATAAATTAGTATTGTCTTTAACAATGTTGAGTGAGAATAAAAGTTCAGGTTTTAGGCTGGCAGCACAAAAATTATCGGTCACGTGGTGCGTGACCTGTGAACCTCCCTGTTGGAGCGACCTGCAAGCCACCTTGCTCTGGGTCAACAACACGATCCAAAGAAATTAATTGATACCTGTTGACTTCTCTGTGTACAATTTTGAATAAACAAGTTTGTGGTAATGAAGTACAGTCATGTTTGTCCAATTTGGGAATTGCGAATTAAACTTGGTGCACGGACTATTTTGTGCTGATAGTAAAATCATCTGTGAGACCAGGGAGATCAATCAGAGAGATTTTCCGATGAGCGCATACATTCAGTGTTTCCCATTTGACATTTCTTGTAGCAGCATGACAACAGCACAACATAAAACTGTTAAATAAATAGAAAATCGAAAATACTGCATGTTTTTTTCAAGCGGCTTAGAGGACCCTCCACATATGGTCGTAGGACCCTCACTTGCGGGTCCTATAAACCACTTTGGAGGACGCTACATTTGTCGCTCTAGGGACTTCCGCTTCCACCGGAACATGCTTAAAATCCATGAAAGTATGGAGACAGTAGGTCGGAAGATATACGTATACTTTGACACGAATATTAGACACAAAACAAAAAATATATGAGATTTTATAAAAATCGGCTCGTAGGTCCCGCCCTTCCCCTAGAGGATTTTTCAAGAGAAAATTAACAGTGTAATATGTTAGTGTTTAGAAAACACCTTCAGAATGTGGTCAACTACCCGAATAGTAATTCTGCGTTTAGTTTTATCTTGTGTCGGAATAAGACTGGGGGTGATAGTTGAATGCTTTAGCCACCTCAACAATGGGTCTTTTATAGCGACAGAAGATACATCCATATCACCCAAACTCATGGAAGAAATGTTGGCGGAAAACATTAGAGACAATTGGAGGTTACATAGTATGACCACAATTAGACCTATCCATGAAGGAACATTTGTGGTTAGAGAAACGGTTTTTCAAAGTCGTTTTACAACAACCAATATAATTTAGGACCTTTTGGCCGCTATCAATGGTGGCTTTGTAGGCCTAAATAACGGCCTTCTGCAAGCATTGCCCATTCAAAGGGCAATCCAATATAATTTAGGACCTTTTGGCCGCTATCAATGGTGGCTTTGTAGGCCTAAATAACGGCCTTCTGCAAGCATTGCCCATTCAAAGCGCAATCGGATTTTACCTTACAATTGCAACCAGGCTGAGATACTTCATTTTTAGTCTGCCATATTGATTTATCGTGGGTGGATATGATGCTTGCAACATTCAGAGTAGCCTACAGTACAACTATACAGCTTAGCTAAATAGTAGGTTATTGCGGTTATATATAGGCTATTATGCAATATGTGATGAGGAAAAAAGTGGATGGAAATGAGTCTGAAAAATCCTTACTAATGTTGCTATCAACTTGTAAGCTAAAAGGAAGATTAAACCATAATATTTTCCGACTTCTTTGTCTAGATGTCCGCAAGTTATTATAGTAGGGTTGTAGCAAACTTTCTCTCTAAAACCACTTTTCAAAAGGGCATCATCATAAACAGATGCGGTCTTATCAAATTCATTCTGACCACATGATGCGGTGGACAATCGCTTTGCAATCATTGCCAGGATTTGTTTCTTAATGTTAGGTGGGTGATTAGATTGGGCATGGATATAAATTGCATCACTGTTGGGTTTTCGGGGAGGCCAGAATTTACCAGATATTAGGTTCAAAGTCACATCAAGAAAATCAGTTTCAATTAGGCTACACAAGTTTCAACAGTAACAGTCAAGCCATGTTGTTTGAATGATTGAATAGCAATTTTTCACAAACAATCAACTTTTGGGCCAGAAAAATTACCCAAAATGACCAGACCATCATCACGATACAACCCAAGCATCTTCCTGTCAACAATAGAGAAAGTTCGTTCAAAAGAAACAAACCAATCAACTCGCAAACCTCTGTACCATCATTATATTATTATTAAGTATCATGTATTATGTTTTTACCATTTGGTATTTTGTTTGTGTGGCTGCTGACTTTGGTGACCTGCTGGTCTTTCCCGACCATTTATTCCAAGTTTTTCTCAAGATCATTCTCATTACAACGCATACGCTGTAATATTATGACTGCCAAATTGTTACCACGGCTACTTATGAAGTGACACGATCCCATGAAAGTAAATACATAAAATGTATGAAACTGTCGTTATACTTGCTTTAACAACTGCGGCAATAACTTATCGAATGTGCAGGTCTGGCCTTTCATCCTTGTTAAGTTTAATGATATAAAATTCATTGCATCGTGAAATAATTATAAAAATTGAGTGAATTAAAAGCAGTTTTTTGTTAGAAAAGCCAACAAACAACGTAACTTCGATATTTCTTATTATCGTGTCATGACAAAAAAAGTGAAAAAGTGACAATCCGTGACACCCTTAAAGTCAATACTTTTCACCGCGTCGATGCCATCAGCGTCATTCTTATGCAATCTCTTAAAATGCTTGGTAAATAACCTGCTTACAATTAAATGCACTCTGCGTTGGCCAAAATGAAATCAAGTTTTTACTGCTGCCATTTTTTATCAATGCACTAGTGGCTTTCTTGTTTACAAAGCAAATGAACGGTTTGCATAAAACAAACATTTCATTGTTAGTTTAAACCAATGCAAGGAAAGCAGATGCAGCAGAGTGACATTCATGTAATGTCGGCAGCATAGAGATCACTGTAGAGGATTATTATATAAGTTTAATAACCTATGAAGCTTCAAGAACAAGGAAGCCCCCTTGAAAATGTTGCCAGGTGCAACTTAAATCTAGCAACTTACGAATGGAAAATTAATTTTGTTCCTCCCTTGACTGTGCCGCACGTTTGCTGACAGGATTGCATCACAAAGGGCTACACAGCAGACAGATTTAAAAAAAAACTTTAGCACTTAGAGTAGTCGTGAAGCAATAGTTTGGTGACCCATTCTCATGTTGTTTTCTCCAATTTTCACGATTGAACAAATATTTAAATTTTTTTCAACTTGTCGGTTTAACTGCAACACTAGTAATTAGAAAATTAGTTTTTCTTCCAATGCGAAATTGATCAATTGATACACACGTAAGATCAACTGGAAAAAAAAGAAAAAAAAAAACAAAAAAACACATAACCATCCATTGTCTGTTCTTGTAACTAAAGCCCTGTTTCAAACATGCATAGTATGACGTCATATAAGACAATTCATTGTTTGCTGTAGTCTATTTTTTATGAACAACTTATTCCTGTATATTACTGAACACTGTACTTTATAGAATATTACATCTTTAAAGGTTATATTTCTATAAAGATAATAATAGTAAAATAATGATATTACAAAATTTAGAAAAAATTTACCTAGCAGAGATATAAAGAAATCCAAGTTGAGATGCAATGTTGCATTGGGAGTGGAGTTAATTTTTCGAAATAGGAAGGCGCAGTGGTTGGTTATTTCATTTATCGATTAAAATTAACATAAAAATTATTTTGCGCCGATTGCGACAACTTACAGTACACTGCGACAGGAATATAATGTGTAGCACAACAGAGAGGTGAAAGCAGCCACGAGACACGAGGAATGTTTCATAATCGAGTCAGCTTCCATTATTTCAGCATGTCATCGAGTGCCGAGATACAGCCACGTGCTTTGGAATAATGTCAAGACGATGATTCTTTGAGCGTTTAGCAGACGTTCTTACCACTTGGTGATGTGGTTGATGTGATGTGGCAAAACTTGAAGCATTTTTTATGAAGTTTAGTTGCAAAAGTCGTGGGATCATTAAAAAATTTACACAGCTGGGTGTTGTAAAATTTTTGTTATTTGTAACAAAAAACTTGGTTTTATTGAGTAACAGTTATTAATTACTTTTTTTATCGTTTTAAATAATGCTTCTAAAATGGACGTTTAATTGATGAGCCAAACTAATATCCTGAACTGCATCAAGGCAGTACAACAAGTCAACATATACAGCTTGGAAGGAGACAAATATATGATATCTTAGTGCAACGGTTTCAAGTCTTTTTCAATATTAGCATTTCAAAAAATACAGAACCTTGAAATAACCGAAAACTTAACATCTTGCAAAGCAGGCGCTGATTAGGACCCACCTGCAACATGTGGTCAACTACCCGAATAGTAATCCTAAGTTTAGTTTTATCCTGTGTCGGAATAGGAATTGGGGTAATAATTGGATACTTTAGTCATCCTAACAATGCTGGTCTTGTTATGGCGACAGAAGATACCTCCATATCAGCCAAGCTCATGGAAGAAATGTTGGCAGAAAACATAAGAGAAAATTTAAGGTAACAAAATGTTTAAAAACTTTTTGATGTGTAGCCGTAAAATATATGATGTAGCCTAGTTGTTAATTCAATTGCAACTTCTGTTTTACTGTTTCGATATACAATCAAGGTCGGTGCAAGGCTATCCTGCACCCTAGGCAAGCTTTAATTTCTGCGTCCTATATAGCTTCATTGTAATAAGTATAAACAACAAAAATTGTGAGATTTTTCGGTTTCTTTAACTCAGATTGTTATTGGTTAAATCACTTTATAGTAGTTAATAGCAGTTCAAAATTAAATGGTATTATTTCACTTTTTATGCTTACTTTTTATTTGTAAAGTTCGTTACCAATTCCATCATGTTAAGCGCATAGTCAGACTCGATGTGTATCGTAGCCACTACATTGGCACGGGTAGCCAGTAAGTAGGCAATACGTATAGACCAGGGACTGGGATCACTTTATATCTAGATTCTAGAAACTTGTTGAAAGACCCGGAAATTTTTTGTAAATGCTTTTATTTCTGCATTGTGAGGTGTTGCTTCCTTATAAAACAAACATCCAACTCTTTCTCTGAAAAATTTTTTAGAGATGTCTTGCTTTTTCCAGAAAAGATCTCGATTACGTTTGGTACCTGGTCCGGCTTGTTTGCGTAGCGCCCTCATCGTAGCTACCGTAAGCCGTCATCCAGACCTCAAATCAGTTCATTTTTACATTAATTCAACGTTTGTGAGCGTTAAATAAATGTAAAAATAGCTGATTTGCTGACTAAGTGAGCCTATCCTGAACCATTGTGGAGCGTACAATCGTTTTGATGAGTTTTAGCGTTGCAAGTTTTCCATTGAAGCATTTTGTATATTGTCTAAAAGTTTTTATTGTCGCCTACCAAAAACGATGGCTCATCTTCAAATGTCATAAACATTTGTGTGATTTTGTTGTTATTATTGTTAGTTCCCTGCTCAACTCATAGGAGTCAATGTGCCTGTTTGATTGCTCTAATGTTTTGGTAATTGGGAGTAAAAGTTAGTTTATTGCTCGAAGTGGCTTTGGTGTGACTCTCATCAGGAGCTATCGTCATAATGATGTTGTCGTTCTATTTATTGCGCTCCACTACAGCTAAGGTCTTTTAGCGACAAGGCTCCTTTTTATTTGATATCAGGTTTGCGATGTCATCACATGATTACTCAATTTATACTCACTGCGTTTTGCAAGAAAGAACACAATCGGTATCCTTTTTAAAGTTTTCGGTTTGACGCGATCTGGAATCGATCTCAGGTCTACCAGCACCAGAGCCAAAGGCGAAACCACTCGACCACTGAGATGGGGTATCGTCAGAATAAAATAAACCAAATTTGATGAAGTATTTAGCCTACAGTCGAAGTAAAAAGAAAAACAAAATGTAAATTTTGGCTAATCTGAAAAATTCAAATTAACGAAAGAGCTTCAAGGCGTAAACGAATAAATACTGCACTATATTTAGGTTTATTTTATTCTGACTACAGCTCCTAATGAGAGTCAAACGAAAAGCCGCTTCAAGCAGTGAGCAGCCTCTTACTTGCAACCCTCAACTTCTGTACCATCAATCAACTCTTCAACTAACGTTTAAAAAACCTCAAAGCTCTTGCGACGGCTTTGCAAAAGCTGGTCCGTGTTTCCAGATGAGTCAACTAAACTTACAGGCTCAAAGCATCAGAGCCAAATTGTTTGTTATCATAAAATACTACTCATTATCTTAAAGGCTATAAGCCTACAGGTCGTGCGGTAATATTTGAAGCACAAAAACGTCTTTGTTTACAAAAATGACTGAAAAAAGTTACAAAACTGTAAAAAAAGGCAATTCTGCGATTATTTGAAGGCTGTGCGCAGTTCGCCTAATTGACGCGCCGGCCCTGGTAACAATAAATTGTTTAACAACAGAATTCAAGCTGAGCAGTGATAGTTGAAACAGTCAACCATGTGAGTGAAACAGTTTGTTGATTGTTGAAACACAATGACAAGGAAATCATTTAAAAGCAAATTTAAGCTGGAACAAAACATTTCGACACATTTCGTTTCGAAAGTGTTAAATAGCCTACTAATCAACAGTCGTTATGTTTTATTTTGTCCCCGTTGTGACGGCAACGACATACAGTGGTTCTTTACTGCGAACCACAGATGCAACAACAAACAACTGAAAGCAGCGAAGGGACATACAGTCAGCTTCTCATTATTTTAGCCTTCCATTGAGTAACTTACAGAAAAACCACGTGCTCTGAAGCGGTTTGGAACCAACGTCCTTTCGCTTGAAAACAATCTATAACAACTAAATTAAAACAAACCTCGCAGTGTAACCCGCAAAGCAACAAACTGCTATAACCAAACAAGCACTTCACCACTGGCAATTTCCAATCATTGTCGAAGTAAAATTATTAATGACGTGGTTAGAGGTTTTTTAATACAACGAGTTTATCAATACAATATGAAGAACAATCTTTTTT
Source organism: Aplidium turbinatum (assembly GCF_918807975.1). Lineage (NCBI taxonomy): Eukaryota > Metazoa > Chordata > Ascidiacea > Aplousobranchia > Polyclinidae > Aplidium > Aplidium turbinatum. The sequence continues at coordinate 2,903,426 of NC_137486.1, forward strand.
GATAGTTTTTAGGAAGGCGAGGTCATATCCAAACTAGCAAAACTCCGAATTCAAATTTGACTGTTAAAACAACTTGAATCCAAATCCGGTGGCTGACTTCAAATCCAGCAGGATATAAATCCAAATCCACGTTCATCTCTACAACACACAATACAACATCTTGCAGTAATGAACAAGTGTTGGTTATGTGTGCTCACTAAACATAACGCGTTTTTATAAAATCAAAAGGAATTGGCAATATTTAATTGGGGTCATCATCAAAAGTTTAGAATTTGTCTTGTTACAAAGTTATGTATGTTGACATTGTATTCCACTAACAACGGCTTAGTTGAGATGCTTCACAAACAGTTACATTTAATCTACATGCAGAGAGTTGTCCAAACGACCTCACATTGCTGGGAGATCAGTCGATGAGGTTGAATTGGTCGATTTCATCAAACAAAGATGGAAAGATTCTGGACTTGATACAGTTTCTGTCTATCCTTATGACGTACTCCTCTCTTATCCAAAGCAAAACGATTCCAATTATGTCGCTATTTTAAACGAGGATGGAACGGAAACCGATGTTTCCCAGAGGAAAGAGCTTGTTCTGGATCCGGAACAAAACGATCCGGAAGTTGTGGATCCTTTTAACGCTTATTCACCGGCCGGAGAACCGGAGGTAAACTGACAAAAATATATTATGTAAACATGTTGCTGGCGTTATCGGTACTTGGTCAGTTGTAAATATTTTGACTTCAGATTTTGCGATAAATACGGCGATTTTTTTGTGACCTTAAAAAAAAATTCAAAAAAGTAACTTTATTTTTGCAAAAAAGTAACCAAAAAGTAACTTTATTCAACGAAAACAAGAAAGCGAAAGAAAAAGCAGCAATTCAACATAAAAAAAAAATTAAATTGGCTTCAATTTGTGCTCAATTAATAGTTGCACATTTAAATTACACTATGTAATGTTTTACATTCTCTGGCAGAAAGTTTCTGTCAATCAAACACTTTCGCTGTTGCAGGGAAAACAAGTGGTTAAATATTGTTAACACAATTTGTTTCATCGAAAAAATTACTTTACGAGTTTTCGGGAATACTCGCGATACGAACCAGTATGGGCTCGTGCAAACCTAAAATCCGTACCATAGTTAGAAGATGTATTAAAAGTCTTGACATTAGGCCTACATAGAAAAACTCATCTCTACAGTAGCGATGAAAGATAAATAAATAAGGGAATTAGGCAAAAAGTATGCAAAATAAAGTGACCTAATAAATGAAAAGTAGGCTAACCTAAAAACACAAAAAGTGACTTTTGGTAACTTTATAACTTCTTATATATTGACCCCACAACCATGAAATTTTGGTTCTACATTTCTTTTGTTAATTACTAAAAACTAGAGATGTACCGATATATCGGTATCGGCATCGGTATCGGCAAAATTTGGCCGATACTGTGGCCGATACTAAACATGTAAGGCGTTTGCTGCAGATTTTCTGCAGAAGCAAAGATATATTATAGAATTTTTAAAGTAGTAACTAACGTCACATTGATGTAGAAAAATAACAACCTTTTCAAATTTTTGATACCTCACACTCACGTGACTTCATGCGCGCACCTTTTGGCATTGTTTGCTTACAGTGATTCTTTCACTCAAACAAAACGTTTTGTTTCAGCAGTTTTGCGTTGTTCGATTCTTAAGTTGTGAAGGAGACTCAATTTCTCCAATATTTATCATTTGTGTTTCTTTTTTACTCTCAGCAGAGGATAAAACCAGGCCAAGACTACCCAGGTAGCAAAAATGTATAATTTTGCATCATTTTTACGTTGCTAAACGTTTAAAAAACCCATGTAACTTGGTTGTTTTTAGTAAGCTGGTTCTATCAGTTTGTGATTTAATTTCCACCTTTCGTTGTAATAAACTCACCAAGCTTAAACAATGTCATGGCAGAATAAGTAGGCTCAAAATGAAAGCAATGGGGCTACGAATCCTCACTAAACTAATCAATAAATGGTCTTGTTGCACCTAAGATGACAACCTCATTGTAAAGAAAGGAGCGTTTTTCCCGCCTATCAGCACAAGGCTGAGCACTCACTAGTCGGAACGGCCGGTTTCGGCTAGTCCAATTCGGCTAGTCCGATTCGGCTAGTTCCCTATTTGGCAAATTTTTGAAAATCCAACCATAATCCTTTTGTAATCCAACAAAATCCTTAAGTAAATCCAACGAACCGGCCGAAAAAGACTGCAGCCGAATTGGACTAGCCGAATAGTAGCAGACCCCTTACTAGTACAGCAAGCATCAGTTGCGATTCGCTAACCATAACGGTGTAGCTTCCACACTAGCCATTTAGACCATCCAATCAACTATACGTTTCTCGGCAGCCGTTTTGTAGCAAGAATTGACATCGACAAGAATTGAAATGGCTAATGTGGAAGCTACACCGTTGTGATTAGCGAATCGCAACTGCTCGCTGTACTAGTGAGTGCTCAACCTTGTGCTGATAGACGTGAAAAACGTTCCTTTCTTCACAATGAGGTTGTCATCTTAGGTGCAACAAGACCAGTTTGATTAGTTTAGTGAGGATTCGTAGTCCCATTGCTTTCATTTTGAGCCTACTTATTCTGCCATGACATTGTTTAAGCTTGGTGAGTTTATTACAACGAAAGGTGGAAAATAAATCACAAACTGATAGAACCAGCTTACTAAAAACAACTAAGTTACACGAGTTTTTTAAACGTTTAGCAACGTAAAAACGATGCAAAATTGTACATTTTTGCTACCTGGGTAGTCTTGGCCTGGCAAAAGCTTTTCAACCGAACGACAAGCGCCCTTAGGTTGCACATTACTTGTCGAATAGTTTTTGTACGACTACAGTACTACACAAATCACTTGGTTTACATTTTACATCTTATTATTCATTATGATAGCCTATTTGGAGAGTTTGCGCAAACACTTTATTAATTTTTCAGAAACCCCAATTATGATGTAATGTTTTTTCCCTTATACCCTAGTTCTCAATTACAGTGGTCTTTCATTACTAAAATCTACTATTATGCAGGCCCGTAATTATACATTTTAGCTTGGGGGGGCTCAAAAGCTGTTGCGAAGTAAAAGGCTATGCACATAACATTTGTAGTTGCAATGAGTCTAATTTGCGTTTTTTTGGGCAAAGGCACGGCATATGTTATAAAGTCACAAGGTGCTAGAATGCTAGATAGCAGTAATTTCGAATGATTGGGATAATTCCAGCCAAAACATGGGTAATTCCAGCCAAAATGATTGCAGAATAGAATAGATGCAATATTTTTAACACACAACTTTGTCAGGAATGACCCTCGTGACTTTGTTTGGTACAGGTCTCCACCAAACCAATTTATCCTCTTTGGGGTGTAATATTTGCCAGTAAACGTCAAAAAACACTAACAGCTATCCAATGTTAATGGATTTGTTTTTAAGAGATATTTATGGACAATATTTCCAAAACCAGCATCTTACTCCATTGTAATTGCTTTTACCTGAGATGCCTTGCCAAAAAAATTCACCCAAATTTAAAAATCATTATCGTGCAATCTGTCTGGAATAACCCTATAAAACCGACACACGCCCCATCGGCCTGACACTACAGAGCCAGGCATGGGTGCGCCTCAACCGTCTCCGTACGGGCGTCGGGCTTTTCCGCTCAACCATGCACCAATGGGGAATGGTTTCTTCCTCCTCCTGTGAATGTGGTGCCGAGGAACAGACCGCAGACCACATCATCAATGACTGTACCATCTTCAAGCCACCTAACGGAGTGGAAGTTCTGCGCGTCATGGATGATGAAACTAAAGACTGGCTGCTCTCTAGCAGCTTTCCAGTGTAGTCCGGGAACATCGTAAATCTGGGGTGGTAAAAGGATAGACCCTCGACCCCAGAAGCTCAGACGACGACGACGACGAACCCTATAACTATTACCCTACCAGTAGCCTACATCACAACTACAAAATTACAAGCAAGATAGTTGTACAAAGTGACATAGGCTATGAGAATCAAAACAAATTAAATATAGAAAGTCTTGGGTCTGGGATTACTCATTTGGAAAACCAAATGTAGCTTGCCTGGCAGAGTTTGCATTGATGAAGTCCCTTGATATATCGTTTACATTCAAGCTAAAGACTTCTTCTTTGTGTACATGCAACAGCAATAAATTGTACAATCTGTCATGAGACATAGTCATTAATGTTCTTCAACAAGTTTTTGAACGCTTCATTGCTGAAAATGAACGCTCCCAGCAAGCATTAGTTGATGGTGCTAACAGAATCATTTTCACCAGTTTTTTGACTTCCCCAACAGATTTGAATACAATATGTATCTCTTACTTTGAGCTTGGGGGGGCATTGCCCCCCCCAAGCCCCCCGGCAATTACGGGCCTGCTATTATGACACAACAGTGCGGTTGAGATTGGATTCTTGAAACTTTAATAAATTAAGCCAATTCAAAGCTTTTTTTAATAGTTTTATGCAAATAAGGTAAAACTCAGCATTTGATATAATTCCTTGCAAATACCAAAATTGCTTGTTTTTGTAACTCCAAAGTATCGGCCAAAATATCGGTATCAGTATCGGTATCGGCCTAAAAAAGTGATATCGGTATCGGGATCGGTATCGGCTAAAATATTGGTATCGGTACATCTCTAGTTAATTGGTACAACCAAAAAAAGTAACTTTAGTAACAAAAAATCGCCCTAGTGATAAATTAGCAATAAAACACAGTTTTATCTATTGCCCGCTTCCGGGTAGAAGCTCGTGTCGGTGCCATAGTGACGGTAAGCGCGTATGCACGCAAATTTTTCTTGACGTGTCAACGAAAGGCGTGTATGGCCGCATACAACTTGTATTGTTTTTGTGAATTCCCTAAAGGTCCTGTTATATTTCAGAAATAGTTTAGCGTTAATAAATCATCGTTGTGTTGCTGCTTTCTTAGCGAAAAGCTGGCATGAGTACGACCAGTTTTCAGAAAAGTCTGCTCACATTGGCTTTTCAATGAGCTTTTGCTTTGATTCAAGGCCTGAATACGTTGAATCCATGTAAAACAGACTGATTTACTGGCTGAATTACAAGATGCGCTGGTTGAAGTTATTTCACATGAGTACAGACGCATCAAAAAGCCCTACAACTGGCAAAAATTTTCGCAAAAAAATGCCGTTTATACGTCACGATGTAGTACCCAAATATAGCAGTGAAGCGGTTAATTGCAGCGTAATGGGATTTATCACAGACAAAGAATACATGCAAACTTTTCAGCTATAGGCCTCTCTAGCACTCGACAAACTTGATTTAGATCTACATTGCACCGAAACATTAAATGCAAGAGAACACTTTACACCACCAAAACACAAAAAGACACTATTGAGCCTTTATCACTTTACCTTTGTGACACGTAATCTATTTGTTGGATTTGTTAGTCGACGAGGAAGCAGGTTATCGATGCATGACCAGACTTGAATGTGTGGTGGGAAATGTTCACACATTCTGTTGTTTTGTTTGTTAATAAACGCTTTGTTGTCGCATGTTCAATTTATAGTTGGCTAACAATATAACAACAATGCAACCAAAGATTGCACCAATTGATGACAACAATTGTAGTAGGCTAGGTGTAAAGCAAGTATACGTATAGTTGAATTAACCAGTTGTTCTTTCTTTTTGATAACCGCTATGTATATGAGCTGCTATCCAACCTGTCTTCTTCCTAACTTTCGACTCAAGTTCCACATGTGTTGAGTGAAGATTGATGGTATATTGTTAACAAGAGACGGGTTCAATTGTGATGTGGAATAGTCACTTCACACTCTTAATTACGTCCGTCCGTTAGATTCACACATCGTAAAAGGAAGACGAAGCACGTTTGGAAAACACAAGTTAGAAAATTAGAAAAAGAATGACGAGAGATTGTCGCTCAAGCGTGACAGTGCATCGCAATGATGACGTCACGATTGCGCGACAATCCATGTCACAATACGGAGACAGATAACTTGGCCATAATTTCGTGAACATAGCAGCCTCCAAGATGAATATTACAATATCCATCTTCCAGAAGATTATTTTTGCCTAAACGAAATTACTGATCATTGGCCATACCTAACACGCATTAAACATAATAGCAATAGGCCTACCGCATAATATTGTCGTATAAATAACATACATAGTCATGTAGATGAACCTGTAGTCCCATACTGCTGTCTGAAGGTATTTAAAACGGACCATGCTCACACGACATTACAGTACTAACACACCATACACCTAAAGTTATACAAAACAAAGTTGTCATATGAAGATACTAAATTAAATGTGAAAGAATGAATAAGATGCTCAGCTTAGTCACAGGTATCACAAGCAAATTTGCTGTAAGCGATATTGGCGTAACTCAAAGTGACAATATGTACTTGATAAATACATACGGTTCCAGCCAGACTGTATCTATTTAATTTGTAAACAGCCAACATAAGCATCATACATCACACAAGTCATAAACAATTAAACATTAATAAAAAAAGTGAACACATTTTCTATGAGTGACGTCCCTTAACGTCCATCTGGGGGGCCCGAACCAACTGGAGCGAGCACAGCAGTGCGTGCCCGCGCGCCCTCTACCGGAGCAACGCAAGAAATATCACGAAGCACGGTTTCAACGTGCGACTTCTTTGTGTTAGTGCCCCATGTTACCACAGCCACCCTCACCCTTCTCACAAACTCTTTACCCTTTCGATGCTGCGGTAAAATTTCAATCACTCTGCCGACTCGGTAGTCCCCTCGTTTGGGTCGGTCGTTCATATCCCATACGAGGACCAAGTCTCCGGGTTCTAAATTGCGACAGATGTCTCTCCATTTTCTTCGACCCCGCAACTTAGGTAGGTAGAAATCTGTCCAGTGAACCCAAAACTTATCAGCGAGTGACATGCTACGCCGCGCATCTGCCAGCGTGGCCTCTTTTAACTCCTGCCTTAATTCATCCGCAATGCAGTCGCGCGTCAAATTTTTACGTTTTAACCAGTTCACGTTCTCAAGATCATCGCGAACCTGCACTTTCCCGACTGTGACACGACTGTCCGAACAGAGAGGAGACCGCCCTCCACCGGCTAGCCATCCCAACGGTGTATTGATCGCGTGCGGCTCATACAACGTTTTACCAACTCGCTCTTCAAGCACAGTTAACAAGAATGGACAGTCATCGCCTATCAAAATGTCCACAGTCTGACGATTTTCTAATTCAAACACACTAATGTCATCAAAATGTCTGTAACTACTCAATTCTTGCTTATGGGGCAAGGTTTCAATGTCATCGCTCCATGGCGTCGAACAAACAACATTATCTATGTTAAAGCTCTCACCAGTCGACAACGATTTTACCACAAATTTGACCAAACCAGTATCAACTTTCGCGTCACCGTTCAAGGTTTTCATGGTAAAGGAAATGTTTTCATAGGGCTGTAACCCCAACTCTGCACACAAAGATTTTGATACCAGCGTTATCTGGGATCCATAATCAAGCTGACAGTACACCAACTTTTCTAAGCCAGTTGCCGGGTTTATGACCTTCACAGCAACTGTTCGGTTTAAAACTTTACATGGTGTCACTTTCACATTTCTCAAAGAGACTGATTTTTCTCTACCTTGAACTCCAGTTTTATTAACCGCAGACTTGTCAACTTTGTCCACAGCGGACTCGCGTACCTTCTTTGGAACTGGTTTGTTTGCTGGCCTATCATTAACGACCCATTCATGCAACATAGCGAAATGCTTCGGTGTTTTATAGTTAGCATCCTGACACTGATCACAGTTCATGGCACAGCGACAATCTCTAGCCCGATGCTTTCCTCCACAATTATAACAGAGCCAATGTTTGTAGAAAAACTCTTCACGCTTTGCCACAGTCATACCCTGCAAACGATGACATACCTCCAAACCATGATCCACATTCACACCAAACGAAAGGCAACACTCACACAACGAGACACTCGTTTTTGACGTTGCGGAATTTATATTACCATAGCCGTCAACCTTGGCCGCCGTATGTTTCACTTGAAATGCACCCGCGTCCCTTTTACTCTCCGACTTACCAAAAGAATGGTTATTGCTCGACTTATGGTCCTCACTCATTAACCAAACGCCAAAGTCGGTTGATTTCGCATTTTCTTCCGCAATAACAAACTGCAACAAACTATCAAAGGAAGGGTCCGCCGTACAACCAAATTTATCACCTAAGAAATCAATGAAGCGTTGACGCGCATAAACGGGCAAACGTTTAGCTAGATCACAGACAAATTTCCCTTCAAGGTAGTCCAACCGCTTGTATGCTGCCGCATATATTTGGCAATCTAGTAATTCTGCCCGAAACTTGCGCCAACCAGTAATGTCAGCCCCCGACACACGCGGCCCAAATCGGATACTTTTAACACAAGCCTCAGAATTAAAACCGCCGCGAACAGAAAATCTTAAAGACAAACGCTCCAATGCCATATTAGCACGCATTGCTTCGTTGTAACCTGGGGTGCTACTGATCACCAAGCTTATGTCTTGAGCAGCAGTTTTAATACATGCTGCTCTAATCAAGCTCAGTCTCATATCCTCATATGGGCATTTTTCTAACAAAGCATTTATCTCGTTTTTAAAAACAATAAAGGGCATAGAAAACCCGTCATATTTTATGAGCGAGGCCATGTCAAGATAGTCCTTCCTTGACGCCTTTTCGCACGCTCCGTCGTAGGCTAGGGGCGGTTGCTGTTCTCTCCTTGCCATCACGTCACTTTCATGCAGGGGTAAGCCATAATACCCATCATGGACTGCACTACCCTTAGGGATATACCTAGTAGTATCAGTAAATCCTGGCGGAGGTCTAATAGGTCTCTCATAAACAGGTACATTTAAGCTAGGGGCCATTAACTTGTCTGCTTTGTTAGCAGCCTCCATATGGGCACAGAATTTAGACAACACTGAGTGAGGGGCTTTTTTTGGTTTCTCGCTTTCCTTGAGATGGGGACCATCTTTCACCTGGGCGCTCGTCTTGGAATCCCGCGTGCGATAACTCCTCAAGCTATGTGTCTTCTCTGTATAGCATTCCGACATGGCCATCTGCTTCTGCAAGCTTGCACGTACTTGTAACTCCCTAAGCTCTCTGGCCAGCTTACGCTCTTCTCGGGCTTCCTGTTCCCGGGCCTCCTTAAGCTCTCTGGCCAGCTTACGCTCTTCTCGGGCTTCCTGTTCTCGGGCCTCCTTCAATTTCCTTGTCTCTCGCGCCTCATCTAAGCGGTTCTCAATTTGAATCTGTTCTAATTGAGTTTCCAGATCAATCTGAGCTAAAATATGCGCAGACCTTCTGCTTTTCCCTGCAGATGAGGGAGGGACCCCAATGGTTATGTTTGGCAGGGAAGCTGAATTTACTGGGGGCGAGTCTGTTAGCTCCTCCCATCGTTCTTTACATCTCCTCACCAACATTTCAAACTCGGGGGCGACTCGAGGTTCGGAGTCCTCTTTCTGCGTAATGGCACAAAAGTCTCTAACCCTCCAATCTAGAGCCTTGACATGCTGTGATTCAAATTCTATCACTTCGTCTCTGCTTCTTAGTTCCCCAAGCTGTCTCGTGGCCGCACTGATGTCACTAAGTAGCTGACGCCTTCGTTGACGGGCTTCCCTGTCATTCTGTAGCCCTAACACTTCCTGGTGAACCTCCTCTCTACCGACCTCTGAGGGCAGTTGTGATTGTACTACTGGTCCACTCACCGGAAGCCGCGCTACGGTGGCCCCACTCTCCGCGACAGATCCACCTCGCCCCACCAAAGAGCGGCGGACCGGCTCCTGTACACTCCCCAGCCCGCCCGAGACCCACAGACAGTCCTCAAGGGAAGCGGCACTCATAGTTATTTCAGTAACTTATTAAATGGAATATGTACGGTAATCAACAAATTAACTTTTACTACTAAATTGCAGTAGGCTACACCAATTTGCTATAAAAGCTCGATAACATACACAATCAAATAAGTAACACACTGACCAGAGGCAGGAAATAGTCCTCGCACCACTGCCCTTACAAGAAGCGTCGCACTCTTTGTCCACGTGATCCAGTTTCAAAATGGCGTCGCGCGCTTCGTCTTGTGGTCGGTGGAATAACACAGTTTCTTGCTCTCCTCGGACAGTTCGATCGTCGACGGATTGTTGGTCTGGTGACCGTTCCCCAGCCGCTTCAGGCAGTATAAAGTAACCGTGCTTATACTGCCCCACAGTAGAATTAGTGACTTCTCTAGCTGGAGATCTGGTTTCGCTTTTTCGATTGCTGTTCTTTGGCCGCTTCGGTTGGCCAGCAATATGCGTTTTACAGCACCAGCAAAAAAAAACAATTCTTGTAGCTTCACGATTGAAGTGACCAGAACCACACAATTGAAGATGGGTACGGTAACTACAGACTCACGATTGAAGTGACATCCCGTTTAACACAATTGAAGATGTTCTTTCTTTTTGATAACCGCTATGTATATGAGCTGCTATCCAACCTGTCTTCTTCCTAACTTTCGACTCAAGTTCCACATGTGTTGAGTGAAGATTGATGGTATATTGTTAACAAGAGACGGGTTCAATTGTGATGTGGAATAGTCACTTCACACTCTTAATTACGTCCGTCCGTTAGATTCACACATCGTAAAAGGAAGACGAAGCACGTTTGGAAAACACAAGTTAGAAAATTAGAAAAAGAATGACGAGAGATTGTCGCTCAAGCGTGACAGTGCATCGCAATGATGACGTCACGATTGCGCGACAATCCATGTCACAATACGGAGACAGATAACTTGGCCATAATTTCGTGAACACCAGTAATTATGAGCATTCTATATTCATGCCTGATAGTAATAGCCAAATGCAGGTTATCGCAACAAGGTTTATTAAATTGATATGGGTACCAATTGTCATTTTACGATAAGCAAAGATTGTTTGCAATAAACAAAAGCTCTTTTATTGTCAGCCGAAATAAAAGCCTTCGTATACCCTTCTTTAGATAGGCTACCCCTAAATGCAACAAATAGATCTACACATTTTCGATTTCAACAGGGTGACTTGATTTACGTCAATTACGGAACAATTGAAGATTTTATTGAACTCAATAGAACGTTGAACATAAATCCAGATGGAAAGATTTGCATCGCAAGATATGGAAGAATATTTCGAGGAGATAAAGGTTTGGATATTTTGTTTGAATTTTATTTTATCTTTTTTGACCAAATCTGAAAATCTTGACCAAATCCCCAATTTAGAATAGAAGAATGGCATGTTTAGGGAATGTCGAACTAATATGCAATGTCACTTGATCGAAACCTTTAGCAATCTAATCGACCAATCTGCGATGCTACCCTTTTGTTGACACCCGCTCCGTAGATGATTGAGTTTACGTAAGCCCACAGTAGGCTATCAGTCTAGCCCAGTGGTTCCCAAACTTTTTTACTCCGTGGCCTAAATTTTGATTAAAAAAAAGTTCGTGGCCCACCCAAAATATTTTATACACTTGTATATGGGCGAGCACTATAGGCTCTAGCAATTTTCTAAGTGGCGACGCTGTGCCTGATTTGACTGGCCCGAGGATCGAAGCCCAGACCTCCAGCACAGATAGCGATGTTTCTTACCACTACGCTAATCGGCCAAGTTCTACTACCTAATTACTGTACTATATGACATGTAACACAAAAACAAACAAAATGGCTTTTTGCAATTTATTTTTTAATGGGAAGGGTGCTCTTGCGCTTTAGCAACAAGCTTAGAAATTCTTGGCTCAGTTGTCGAAAGAGCACAGCGAATGTCATGTTCAACTTCAAGGCGGTTGCGTTGCTTGGACTTCATACATACTAGCGCTGAAAAGGCAGATTCACATAACCATGTAGAAGTGAAAGGCAATAACTGTTTAAGTACAGTTTTGCTTATTTCTGGATATGATGATGCCATGCTTAGCCAGAATTCCGTGAGTGGCAAAGTTTCGAATAGATCTCGGCAACTGGAGTCGTTTTTCAATTCAATCAATTGGTCTTGCAATTCATCTTCCACATTTTCAGGGGAAAGTCGAAACGGATTTCTTGCAAGTGATAGATCATCAGCACTAACTTCAGGAAAATATGACTTGAATTCGCTTTCCAGCTCTTTCAAATGTTGAACAATATTGGTCTTTAGTTCATCGTTTAACTCGTAAATATCAGACAGGTTGTTAAACATGGCAAAATTGCCGTTTTGAGCTTTTCGTCTCCAGTTTGCCAATTTTTCAACAAACGCACTGATCAAGTCCATGTTCTGAATAATGTTTTTTTCTTTTCCTTGCATTTTCAGGTTAAGGGTGTTTAAAGAATGAAAAATATCTACCAAGTATGCCAAACAAGCAATAAATTTTGCATTGGTGAAGTGAAATGCTAACTCAGGTTTTACATCAGTTAAATAGATTTCCAACTCATCGCGGAGCTCAAACACTCTGCATAAAACGTTCCCTTTAGAGAGCCACCGAACTTTTGTGTAAAACAAAAGGTTTTTATGATCAGATTCCATGTCTTCACAAAGTTTTCTGAATAGACGAGTGTGCAAAGCGCTGCTCTTCACAAAATTTACTATTTTAATAGTAACGTTAAGCACATCTTGGAGACCACTTGGTAAAGTTTTAGAAGCCAGAGCTTCCCGGTGAATGAAGCAATGAGTAAACATAACGCCAGTAGCCTTTCTTTGCACAAGTGCCTTAAATCCACTTTTGGAACCAAGCATCGCAGGTGCACCGTCAGTGCACACGCCACACAGATTGTCCCAGGATATTCCGTTTTCATTAAAAAAATGGTTGACTTTTTCCATTACATCTGATGCTTTTGTGCTGGTGTTCAAAGCACAGCAGAAGAGTAATTCTTCCTTTACAGAGGTGTCAACTGCATAGCGAACGAAAACCATAAGTTGAGAAACTGAAGATACATCGACAGACTCATCCAGCTGGATGGGGAATAGACCAAAAGCAGATTTATTTATTTCAGTTATTACTCCTTAATGTCTTCTGACATTGCTGCAATTCGTCTCTTTACTGTGTTATTGGATAAAGGAATAGCTTTGAGACTTTTCTCATGTTTATCACCCAGGACAATTCTCGTCATGGCCAGTGCAGACGGTTTAACAACAGTTTCAGCGATATTATGAGCTTTTTTCTGCTTAGCTATAATTTGGCTAACAACGAAAGATGCTTCTGTAAGTTTCTGATCAGTTTGTTGAAAGTTTCCAGTTTTGTCAAGTCGTTGACGTTTACAGCTAGATTCTAGTCGTTTAAAATACTCAATGCTTTTATTCTTCAACTCAGGATGATTTTCTTCCAGGTGATTTCTCAATTTACTCGGTCTTAATGACTCATTGCTTAAGACGCGTTAGCATACTACGCACTGTCCCTTTTCGACTCCATGATCATTTAACGAAGTAAATCCAAATTTAACGTAACTATCATCATACTTTCTTTTGTTTGCCATTGAATAATTTAGTATATAGTAATTTAGTTTAGCATGTCTCGATTTGCAAATTTTTATTCAATCTCTTCTTCACTCTGCACCTCACAACTATCAGTCCACGACATAAAGAACGCTTGTTTTTAAGTACGATTTCTGGCACATGCAAGCTTAAAAACTCATTGTTACGTAACAATTCTTCCCCGTTGCAGACAGTTTTAAGAATGGCAGTTAAAAATTTTCGGTAAAAAATCTAGAAATTGTTAACAATACAGGAACAGTATAAGTTCAATTACAAATAACTCTGTGGCTCACTGAAACCGTCACTAGTGGGCCACGGCCCACAGTTTGGGAACCACTGGTCTAGCCTGATTTATCACAAGAAAACACTACAAACATCAAGAAATTTGTAATTATGAGCGCAATGCTATTATTATTAAACAGTAGTAAACAGCGTAGTTTTAGCAGCAATGGAACAATAGGAAGTTATTATAACAAAACTTTCTTTACCGCCAACTTTGCCACTGGAAATCGGTAAATAAGAATCAGAAATGTTTCAACCTGGTTGAGCGACATCACTGCCACACTGGTTCAAGTAAGAATTGCAAACAAAACAGGCAAGACATGAAATGATAGGAACCTTCTTCATAAACACACCAGGTGCAACTCCATCGCCTAGCAATCCTGTAGGATTATACTATGGGTGTCAGAGCTGCTATAAATCATCTGGGGTTGCAGCAAGCTTATAATTGGTCAATCGTTCAAAGTTTTTTCCATTTTTGTTGCCAAGGTTAACAAACTAATCTCTTCCAAGGCAGCCTATCTACAAACGATTTTCCAGACTATTCTACAGTAAAAGGCTTTAAAAAAGCTGTTTGATGTGAAGCTAGAGAAGGCCTCACATAGAAGCAGCTTTACCTGTGACGAAATTCTTACCATTGTCAACGTAGACAAGCTTTAGTGAAACAATCTTCCTTCTATATGTTTATAGTTGCCTGTTGCCTCATACACAGAAAACAAATCTTCGCGAATCACCATCAAGTTCACTTGAGAAGATCCCAAAGAAGACATTTATTGATCCACCACGCACACAATGCATGGCCTATTATGCAAAAGCGGGTCATCCAGTGGTCTTTTTCAGCACTTAAATGCCAAGCTCAATCTTAGTCTAAATAGTAGAGAATAACCTTGTTGTGATTGAAAACTAACAGTTGATTCATTAGACTTTTTAAAAATCTGGTGTTTTTTCCTGGGTTGTTTTTCTCGTTTATTTCCGGGATGATGATCGTAACATACAAACCTTTTACGTCATCATTTACTGTATACATGCTATTGCTTTCAGCAAGATGACATTCTTTGCTTGTGTAACGGAAGACAATGTTATTCGTTTCAGTTTTTCTCAGTGTAAGATGCCGTTGCTTCAGGTTCATTGAATTGAAGGTTTATGTGAAAACCTACTTTTAATCTCAGCGCGATGAACTTCCGATTGTAAGTCCAACCAAGTTGCTAGGGGATTGTCTGATTACCAGGTCAACCAGCCAGAGACAGTGAAACTGTAGTGACAAGCTTCCTAGCAACACGGTAGCCCTTCCGTCTCCAAATTGAATTTTTCGACCAAGGAAACTCTATATAAATACAAAAACAATATATTTTCGTTTGATCTTTCACAGCCAAACATGCGCAACAATATGGATGTATTGGATTAATTCTTTATTCCGACCCCGAAGACTACACAGTGCCATGGGCTGGCGTTTATCCTGATAGTTGGTTCCTTCCTTCTACTGGGGCTCAAAGAGGAACGCTATGGGTTGACGATGGTGATCCACGTACCCCAAACTATCCCTCAATAGGTATGCTGTGTTTAATAAAACATTCCGTTCTCATTTGTATTTCTACAGCCAAACATGCGCAACAATATGGATGTATTGATTTGATTCTTTATTCCGACCTCGAAGACTACACAGTTCCATGGGCGGGCGTAAGAAAGTCTAAGCTACTTCTATGGTACCATACAAACTTTAGGATTGTTATTGACTATCCGTACTCTCATGGAAGTTTGTGCATGTTTTAATCGGCTCACGGTCAAGCGGCGCTGGTTCGACTTTCGGGGTGTGCGCTTGAGCAAAGCATGTCAGGACTGCTCTCCATTCAGTGGCACCTAGGGAATAGAGTAATTCCCCGACAATAATACTTCAACAATCGGAAACTTCACTCTGTCGATCTCTGTAACCGGCCCTGTGTCAGTGGTTTAAAGCCTCTACAAGTATGCGAAACTACCAGAATTAAGCCCTTAAAGAAGCTTTCCCAGTCGGAGAATAAATCAATTCATCAACTTTGGAATAAAGGCAAAGCTTGATTTTATGATGACATTTTGCCGATGATATTTTGGAAATTGTTTTTTATTGTTACAGATTCAGCTTGGCATATGCCCGACGAGCAGCTGAAAGAAATTCTTCCAAAGATTCCTGTGACTCCTATTGGATACATTGATGCGGTGAAATATCTTGAAAAGTTAGCAGGAAGTGAAGTCAATGATTCTTGGAAAGGAGGACTTAATATTACGTACAGACACGGACCGGGGTTTAGAAATCCTTTTCAAGACAAGTAACTTATCTTCAAACTTCAAATACAAAACATCATAGTGGCGCGGCGCATAGCACAGTCAAATAATGAAATAAACATCAAATATCTTTATTCTTTCACGGAATGTGCTGTATTTGAAATGTACTTCATTTCTCATAGATTATACGGGAAAAAACAAAGATAGTATCACTTGACGAAGTGCTAAAATGTGCAAAGAAAAAGTTTTATTTTGATTAAGAACTGATGTAATGTCGCTTAATTGCAGAACACTGAAATTGTCGGTTAAAACGGAGAACCAGGAAGCAACGATCCATAACGTGATTGGCTACATCAGGGGAAGCACCGAACCAGGTTATTTTTCATTTTGTGCACATTTTACACCAAACAAAAATATCTTTAAATAAGCATTTCGTATAAATAGACCTACCACATAATATTGAGCGTTGTTTTGATTCAACGTGTAAACACTATATCTTAAGAAACTAAGAGTTGATTTTGTTTCAGCTCCGTTTCAAATAAAATTGAAACCGATTCGCGCAAGTCAATAGCAAGCAACAAGACTTAGTATTGATAATGGTGAATGTAATCAAGTGAATGTAATCAAGTACTAAATGAATCTCATTAATCTATTTCTTAACGAGAAATGCCCCTCCTTTTATTCCTATATCTTCTGCTGTGGAGTTATGATGCAGTTTCATTACGAAAATGTTGTATATTGCTCAACTATGTTATAGTTTTATCAATCGCTCTTATGTAACTATTTATGTAAGACGCAATATTATGGAAATCACACTTTGTCAGTCTGTTGTTGCCGTCAGTTGCTTGAATTGTTTGCCTATTTGTGCAAATGAAGCTGAAAATTTAAATGAGTTCAAAACTTGCTTTTTTTTTTTAGGCGAAACTTGCTTGAAAACATTGTATTTTTATGAACATTATAACCGAAAGTAGCGTATGATTTTATCACCCCGTCATGTACTGTTGGTCACAGCGGTAAACCATAATCTCTTCGTGGGAAAATTGTAACGTAAGATTCCCAAATCCGTTCGTCTGCATGCAATGACCCAAAAATAAACACACTTTCGAAACGTCTATTCAAACAGTGTATTCCAGTAAAATTAGCCCGAGGCTATCGAAAATAGGTGTAACGCCTACACCTCTAAAAAAACTGTCACTACAATACAGATTAATTGGATAAAAGACGGAACTTTTGTCCAGCTAGCAAGCACTAAGCCAACAGTTAAATGTGCGGCCAACTTTCAAGCAATCATTTTACGAATGACCAGAATAGATATCAATATCTCAAATTCACGTATGCAGTACTGTGACGCAATAATGAAAAACAATTATGAAGTCATTCAACAGGTGTTCGAGCTGATGTAATATTTCCTGTTTAAACAGGCCCAAACAGGTCTTATGAACGATGGTGCAATTTTGGCACATGCTTTAGGAATTTCCATGACGTAATATTCAGTAGACTTGAACGGTTTTATATGACGTTTGATTTGTACAGAAATTGGCCGTAACATAGCGGCCCCTAGTTATGACAGTCTAACATGGCATAACTAAAAAAGAATTGAAGGACAATCGTGAGCCAATGAATAAAACACACGATACACAAATTTTTTGAATCACTCACGTTTAAGTTAATACGCAAATACAAAGGGCATGCAAAGAATGAACAGCAATAAGAATAAACACGACGATACATGAAATTGGTACCATAGGTATTAGGTACACGCAAAATGACGCTATATACAATAGTTGCGATAATAACCGACTGTTCCGGGCTCAGACAAGTATCGGCCACCGCAGACAAAACCAGGCTCAAACCCTAACACTTAGGTGTTCTTTACGGGGGCGAGGCACGAAATATCCCTCAACACGTAGTCTACTTTCACTTTCCCCGTACTCTCATCATAGTTGCAGACGGCAACTTTGGCTCTACGAACCACAGGCTTCCCTTTCCTAATTTGTGGAACTACCTCATGCACCCTCCCAAGTTGATACTTCCCACGTTTACCAATGTCTTGGAGAGAACCTACCACTACAAGTTGACCAGGCTTCAAATTCTCGGCCATTTTTAGCCATTTTTTCCGGCCCTGAAGACCTGGCAAGTAAAAATCGATCCATTTATTCCAAAACTGCTGAGAAAGTGACAAATTGAACCGATAATCCCTTCTTAATTGGTCACGATCATGTGGTTGCCCAACAGCACAGTATGGGTCTAAGTATGGGGTCAAAAGTGAGGCAGGGGTAATGACAGTAAAATCCCTAGGGTCGTCACTCAAAGGAACCAAAGGGCGTTCGTTCACGATCCGAACGGCACTGCTGGTGTACGTAAGCAGTTCAATAAAATTGGGCTTACGTAGCGAAGAGTCCAAAATGTGAAAAAAGTATTTTGTCACATCAGCCATGAAACCAAACCTTTCAAGCCGAAATCTAGCCAAGACATCTGCCAGAGGGTTTAACAAGTCAGACAATTCAGGACAAGAAGACATTACATCATTTACACAAGTTCCTCGGAATTCAGATTGTTTTAAAGCCTTCTTCTTTAAATCAGCAGCTCTATCTGACGCCAACACAAAATTGTTAGGTAGATCAATATCTTCCTTCAACGGAACAGGTATCTCAAATCGACCATCTTTCAACTCAATATTCGGTTCGACAAGTTCTCTAGCCAAAATATCATTGCGAGACAATTCACAGGTTTCATTTTGCAAAGTCAAATCCTGAATGACTTTATTCAGGTCTGCTATTTCCATATCACGAGACTCAATTTTACGCTGAAAGCCAGAGATGACATCCGACTCTGAAGACGTCTGCACTCTGCACACTTTAGCAACGCTTTCAACTAAGGGTGAATTACCACCACAAGCCAACCAACCGAGAGGAGTGAGCAAAGCATGCGGTTCACTACGATTTTCACCAACACGCTCCTCTTTGGCCCACATCAAATAAGCGTTGTCGTTGCCAATCAGTACATCTACAGTACTACAATCATTCAAATGAAACATATTCACGTCATGAAAATGACGGAAACCACTTAAATCTTGCTTATGTGGTAAAGTTTTAACATCGTCAGCCCAAGCTGGGTTAACCACCGAGGTTATATCACAAAACAGTTCATTCGTCTCTAACGACTGAATGTTGAGTTTAACAAGGTCAGCACAAGTAGGTTTATGACCAGCCAGAGTATCCATTTTAAACGACGCTTTATCATACGGTTTAAGACCAAGTTCGCACACCAAGTCACTCGAAACAAAGGTCAACTGCGAACCAGGATCATGCTGACAATACACCAACTTCGATTTGCCAGTCATTGGATTCAAAACACGAGCAGCAGTAACGCGGTTAAAGGCTGCTTTAACATTTCCAATCTTAACATTACGCACAGGAACTCTGGCACCAGCATCATCTTTACCGACCGAATCCAGAGAATCACGTGACGTCACATAAAAATCATGCAGAAGAAAATAGTGTTTCCTATCGTTGTTAGGCCCACGCTGACGACAGTTGTTTGCATGATTACAGTCCTTAACCATATGCTGGCGCAAACAGTTCAAGCATTTTCCAGCTTTCACAATGACATCTCTCCGACCTTTAGGTGTCAAGCGCAAAAATTCTTTACAATTAGACAAAAAATGATATTCAACTTGACCACGTGATGAACAACAAAAACATGCCGGTATGTCACTACGTCTGGCCACACCGCCGCGCGGTGCGCCAACAGCAGTCGAGTACTGCGAACTCCCTGAAATCACATTATCATGGGGTTTTACCGACGTCTGCCTAACCGGACATGAAGGCAATTTTCCTTTGCCAAACTTTTTAAATTGCTGCGACTCACCAGAATCGCCCATTAGCATAATGCTAAAATCAGTCGACTTGCGCGTTTCCTCTCGTACTACAAATTCAAACAAACTCTGAAAGGTAGGTTCCTCAGTGCTACCATACTGATCACCTAAAAAGTCAAGATAACGCTGCTTAGCGTCAAACGGGAGTCGCTTAGCCAAATCCAAAACAAAACGTCCTTCTAATTTATCACGCTGACCATAAGCTTTCGCGTAAAGCAAACACTGCGACAATTCATCTTTAAACTCTTTCAAATCACTGGAAGAGATCGAAGTCAATTTGCTACCATAGCGATACTTTCTAATTTCTAGTTCTGCGAAAAGACCTCCACGAACTCCAAAACGTTGGGACAAGCGAGCTAACGACATTTCTATCCTGTCTTCCTCTGACAAGCCAGGAGTGTCGGAAACCAAATTAGCAATCGTTTGTGCAGCTGTTCTAACACAAGCTGCTTGCAACAAAGTCAAACGAGTTCCCTTAAAGGGCGAAGCTGCCATCAAGGCCATAACACGATTTTTAAAGAAGACAAATGGCATATTATTACCATCGTAACCAATCAAGGCCGCCTTATCGAAGAACGTCCTACTATTTTGGTATTCAAAAAAGCAATCCTGCTGTTGAGAACTCGATTTAGCGGGAGAAGACAAGCTATATCCCTTAAGGGGCTGAGTGGGCTCAGTCACATGCACAGCCCGATCACGATCCTCACACACGTTAAAATCAGGAGACGCGATACGCCTCTCACAACCACCCAAATTACGTGTAGCTGGGCGATCAAAAACTAGCGGCGCAGAAAACTGTGAAGGCGGCAAAGCATTACTGCTAATGGCGGCCCCGTGACCTGTACGCTCTGGGGGAGGAGTTCGGTTGTAATTTGCAGACCTTGGCTCTACAGCCTTCGGAAGACCCTTAGCCGCGGCCCCGAGACCTCCTGAAACAGCTGGAAAACATGTGGATTGTACAGGTCCACTTACAGATTGAACAGGCGTCTGGAAAAGGTTAGGTAAATTAAACTGTGATTGATGTTCACTTCTGGAATGCCTAGAAGAGCCCTTCCTAGAGCTACGCCGGGAGCCCGCCTCTGATCGATATTCAGCTAAAACTACCTCTTTTCGTTGTTCAGCCCTCAACTGAGCGTCTTTGAGTGCGAACTCAGCAGCTCTCGCGGCGACCTCAGCCGCTCTCGCTTCGGCCTCAGCTCTCGCGGCAGCCTCAGCTCGAATGGCCTCAGCTCTCGCGATGGCCTCAGCAGCTCTTGCTTCGGCCTCAGCTTGGATCTGGAGCTCCTCTCGTCTTAGCTGCAGGTTAATTTGTGCCACTATCCGAGACGAAGTCCTAGACATCCTAGTGCTTACATTTGAGGCGCTATCCTCAGGATGTATGTCAGCATCCAACATATCTGAGAACTCACTTTCTTTTTGTTCAAAGTTATTTTTTAACGAGTTAAATTCGGGATCTACCCTATCACGAAGTTCTGCCAAGATTGCAGAGTTAAAGATTTTAGTCAAAAGAGCATGGAAATGCCGTAATTCCTCTTCTAAAGTAGATAACTTAGATCGAAAAATTAACAGTTCCTGCTTATCACTCAAAGAACCTAGGGCCACAGAAAGTTTCCCAATTTGAGTCAAAATATCCCGTCTAAGATGCCGGGCCTCTCGAACTGACTTAGCCTCATCGTTAATGGGTCCCTCCCCAGAATGGCCTGCCCGACCGCAAAGAACATCATCAGGCTTAAACTCAGTCGAGTCGACGGCGGTCGAGTCCCTGTCACCACCGAGTGTAGACATATTAAATGTTAGGGCTAAATTTAACAATTAAAAAAATTAAGTTACACAAACACACAAAATTAAGTTATAAAAAACTTAACTGCAAAGACCGTAAAAATACAAAAAAGAATTTAAATGCACGATACCGTAGCTGTACGAGTATGAAGTCCTAAAGTCCACAAAACTTGCTTGGATTCTTCGACTTGAATCTTCAAGCACAGATGGATTGCCTTTAATCTTCTTTCTTGCCGATAAATGTCAAAGTTATTTTTCTTCTGTACCAAACTGAGAAGAAATGTCTTTACTGTTTAGCTTAAAGTTCTTCAGTTGCCTACCGAGAAGAAATGTCTTTAATTTTCTTTGCTTCTTTAGACTACCAACCAATAAGATCTTCTTTTATTATTTCTTTGCTTCTAAGTGCTTCTTAGCCTACCAACTACAAACTTCGTCTTTTATTTTTTTATGCTTCTAAGTGCTTCTTGGCCTACCAGCTAACAAATTCGTCTTTTATTTTTTATGGTCACAGCGGTAAACCATAATCTCTTCGTGGGAAAATTGTAACGTAAGATTCCCAAATCCGTTCGTCTGCATGCAATGACCCAAAAATAAACACACTTTCGAAACGTCTATTCAAACAGTGTATTCCAGTAAAATTAGCCCGAGGCTATCGAAAATAGGTGTAACG
Organism: Aplidium turbinatum; assembly: GCF_918807975.1. Classification (NCBI taxonomy): domain Eukaryota; kingdom Metazoa; phylum Chordata; class Ascidiacea; order Aplousobranchia; family Polyclinidae; genus Aplidium; species Aplidium turbinatum. The sequence goes on from NC_137486.1 coordinate 2,925,768, forward strand.
CCTACACCTCTAAAAAAACTGTCACTACAATACAGATTAATTGGATAAAAGACGGAACTTTTGTCCAGCTAGCAAGCACTAAGCCAACAGTTAAATGTGCGGCCAACTTTCAAGCAATCATTTTACGAATGACCAGAATAGATATCAATATCTCAAATTCACGTATGCAGTACTGTGACGCAATAATGAAAAACAATTATGAAGTCATTCAACAGGTGTTCGAGCTGATGTAATATTTCCTGTTTAAACAGGCCCAAACAGGTCTTATGAACGATGGTGCAATTTTGGCACATGCTTTAGGAATTTCCATGACGTAATATTCAGTAGACTTGAACGGTTTTATATGACGTTTGATTTGTACAGAAATTGGCCGTAACAACTGTAGACTACAGTAGTGTACACTGTACAGCGCTCAGCAGTAGTATATTTTGCATTGTGGATATGGCTATTATATAAATGCTAGTATTATTATTTATAGTTTCTTTTATGAGCAAAATTACTTTTTATAATTTCGGTAATGGACTCTCGTAATGTAATCCTTTCTCCAATTGTATAGCGAGGAATTCCAGCTTCTGTGCACATTGACTCTGTCTGCCCTGTCCTGATGACACGTGTGAGCCAGAAAACATGGTGCTTTTTGAATACCTTGAATTTTAGAGCCATCAATTTGAGGGAATGCCATGATTCTTGCACCTTATTTGCAATAAAGTGTTTAACTTAAATACTTTGTAGTGGTACAGACACTGAACATTACCTGCACAGACAGGTACGTGTTGCTTGGTAACCATAGAGACGCCTGGGTGTTTGGCGCTATTGATCCTTCAAGTGGGACTGCTACAATGTTGGAAGTGGTAAGAGCATTTGGAGAGATGGTGAAGCAAGGATGGAGACCAAGGCGGACTTTGATGTTCTGCAGCTGGGGAGCTGAGGAATATGGACTTATCGGATCTACAGAATGGGTTGAGGTAATGTGTTATAGCAAACGAAGCTCAGGGTAAACATTCTCACGTTTTCTGTCAAGTTTTGACTGCATTGGTTGATTGAATCTTTATCGAATTTCGTCATACGAATTTCGTCATAGCACATGACTAGGGAACTGTGTTCCGAAAGCTCGTGTAATTCGATATTGCCACAACTAACTCGCAGCATCAGGCTTAAAAAGATCGTTAGAATCTACACAGTGAATTAATCCTGGTAGTTACGCATACTTGTAAATGTAGAGTTTTTGAGTCAATGACGCAGGCCCGGTCACCGAGATTGACAGAGTGAAGTTTCCGATTGTTGAAGTCTTGTTGTCGCAGGATTATTCCACCCATTAGATGCCGCTGAATGGAGATCAGTCCTCAACGTGCGTTGCTCATGCGGCACACCTCGAGAGTCGAACCAGCACCGCTTGATCTTGAAGCTTCTTCGTTGCAGAAGTCACACGCTAACCAACTGAACTATCAGGGCTTTATAAAGTTAAAAGAGAAGTAAAGAAGTAATTTTGCTGAACTGAACTATAAATAGATCTTCTTCTTCTTCTTCTTCTTCTTCTTCTTCTTCTTCTTCTTCTTCTTCTTCTTCTTCTTCTTCTTCTTCTTCTTCTTCTTCTTCTTCTTCTTCTTCTTCTTTTTCTTCTTCTTCTTCTTCTTTCGTTTGAAACCAGATCAAATCAAATTTCAGGGCAGGTGATGGAAAGCTAGGTGAGTGTAGCTTCGTCCAGCGTTGCTATACCATGCGTTCCATTTGGTGCCTTATAGATCGGACATTCGAGAACGACATGGTCAGCAGTTTGTTCTTCCGCGCCGCATTCGCAGGCCGGTGAGGGAGCCAAACCCCACTTGTGCATGTTGGAATGGAAGCGACCGACTCCGGTTCGGATTCTGTTGAGCTTGACCCAAGTCGGCCGAGGCAGGTCCATACCAGGGGGGGCGCGCCACCGGGTGAGGTATAAAACGATGTAGTTTCGTGTCGGTGGCACACCACGCTGCATTCCAATTGTCTTCCATGAAGTGTGCTGCGCTGATGGCATGATCGCTGAATGGATGTAGTAATTCAACAGCAGCTGGCACAAAGGGGTGTCTTGACTTTAATTGCCGGGGAGATTCCTGAGGTGGGATGTTGAGTTTTGCATGAAGCAAGTGGTTAGGATCCCCCGCCCGGCGAGCCAGGTATATAAGGGCTCCCTTTCGGCGAAGCTCAGCAGGTTGGATGCCTGCGAGGATTGGTAAATACTCTGTTGGAGTTGGGCGCAGGCATCCAGTTACAGTTCGCAATGCGTCGTTGATTGGGCTGTCGATGAGACGGGTGTGGGCACTGCGGCACCAGGCAGGGGCGCAGTATTCAGCAGTGGAGTGGACCAACGCCAGGGTTGCAGTGCGCAAGGTGTCAGCACCTGCACCCCAAGTTGTGCCTGCCAAACGTCTCAGCAGGGCGACGCGAGATGTCAGCTTTTTGCGTAGTGACTGTAAATGGTGACGGTATGTGAGTGACCTGTCAAGTGTAACCCCAAGGTATGTAGGTTCTGGGCAGGGCGGCAAAATTTTGCCGTTAACGGTCACTTTCAGGTCACGTTTTGCCTCTCTGTTGTTGAGATGGAAGGCTGCCGTCACAGTTTTACTTTCGCTGAGCTTCAGTTTCCATTGGTGAAGGTATCCAGATATGGTCGTCATGTCTTGGCTCAACGTCATTTCTAATGATTGCCAGTCTTTCGCAGAGTGCAAGATGGCCAAGTCATCAGCATATGCATATTAGTATATATATGCATATATAAATAGATGATTGGCAATAAGGTAATTGGACTTTTAAAAACAGTTATTCACAAATTCGTTCCTATTATTTCCGTATGGGAACAAGACTTCATCAGAGATTTGCAGCACCTAAAACAAATATTGGATTGCATTTGAGCTGTATCCTATGAGTTGTTTATTTTAAGCCAGTGTGAGGGTCAAAGTTCAGGCAAAATTTGACGTTTTGGGTCCACCTCACATTCTGTTTGTTTTTATGACAAAATAAGAGTGGTAAAATACGTTTGAATTGTAATCGTATTTGATCGTACTCCTTTTCGCAGATGTAAATCTACAATATTTCTTGTTTACACACAAAATGTAGGGTAGAGTATATTCTTTACCCTTTTTATGATATCCCCATACGCAGAGATGATGTTGATCTTGAAGATCACAATGTGACCTTAAATAACCTCAAAATTTTCAATTGGGAACACATCCATTCAACAAAAACAAACAAAAAATTAAAAAAACTATTTCAAAACATTTAGTGTGTGTGTGTACCAAATGCAAGAATATCAAACAAATATATAAATTTCCACTTGCATCTGAGTTTAAGGTTAGTATTGTGTAACCAAATGTTATCACTCATTCAACCAACACTTTTTCACCTGGAGACTATTGCCTGCCATCAAGTAGCCTCTTTTTGTAACTCGGGAAACAGAGCTAGCTTGCTGGTGTAGAACAAAGATAGACCTTTGGTCCCAAAGCACTAATAGACTAAAAACCTAACTGTTATTGTCAAATAAGCCTAATCTGTTTGTGGTAAGTTCAGTAAAATTTCCATTCAGAAAAAAGCGTGCTGTAGTTGTGTAGTTGTAATTTTGTATAGCTTTGTATTTTTGTTTGGAGCGGTTTGTGTATATGACCGCAGACCTCTGAGCGTTTTAATAGTACCGACAACAGTTTTAAGGTTGGCAGATGGGTAAATGGTACAGTCTTCGTCCTTCGCATGGGACAAGATTGTTCAAATTTCAGAGCAGGTGCAGGTGATGCATTCAATTTGATGCCTTGTAAATGGGACATTCAAGAATGACATGGTCAGCAGTTTGTTCTTCCGCGAAGCATTAGAAGGCCGATGGGGGAGCCAAACCCCACTTGTGCATGTTGGAATGGAAGCGACCGACTCCGGTTCAGATTCTGTTGAGCTTGACCCAAGTCGGCCGAGGCAGGTCCATACCAGGGGGGCGCGCCACCGGGTGAGGTATAAAACGATGTAGTTTCGTGTCGGTGGCACACCACGCTGCATTCCAAGTGTCTTCCATATAATGTGCTGCACTGATAGTATGATTGCTGAATGGCTGTAATAACTCAGTGGCAGTTGGTAGGCTACAAAGGGGTGTATTGACTTAAGCCGCCAGAGAGTTCCTGAGGCGGGACGCTGAGTTTTGAGTGAAACAGGTGATCGGGATCTTCTGCCCGGCAAGCCAGGTGTATAACGGCTCCCTTTTGGCGAAGCTCAGCAGGTTGGATGCCTGCAAGGATTGGTAGGTGCTCTGTTGAAGTTGAGCGCAGGCATCTAGTCACAATTCCCAAGCGTTTTAGCAAGGCTACTCGAGATGTCAGTTTTTTGCGTAGTGACTGTAAATGGTGACGGTGTGTGAGTGACCTGTCAAGCGTAACCCCAAGGTATGTCGGCTCTGGACAAGACGGCAAAATCTTGCCAATAATGTTCACATTCAAGTCACTTTGAACCTCCTTGTTGTTGAGATGGAAGGCTGCCGCCACCGTTTTACTTTTGCTGAGCTTCAGTTTCCATTGATGGAGGTATCCTGGTATGGTCATCATCATGTCATGTATACATATTTGTCAGATGTTGTAGATGGTAGGTCATGCATGTAGACGTTGAAAAGAAGGGGTTCCAAAACTGATCCCTGTGGGACACCGTTTTTGAGACGCCGCTATCTACTAGTTTTTCCGTTTCCGATGGTAAGTGTAAAACTCCTGTTGTAGATGAGCTATATGATCATTTTGACCACTCGTCTTTTAGAGAGTAGGTGGGGTAGCTTATAGACTAGGCCACGGTGCTAAACGGTGTTATAGGTTGCTGTTAGGTCAACAAACACAACCACTGCTTTCTTTTATAATCCAGTAAAGGTTTAAAATACTCAGTAACACGAATAAAAGCTTCCCATTTGAACCAGAGAAAAATTGAGTGAAGAATGATGCGGGTCAAAGGTGCTTGTTTTAAAATTAAAAGCATAAAACTAAGTGAAGACATTGTGACTTCTTCAAAACTGTAATGTAATTACCCTCGCCCTCGGGTCTAATAGTAATAGGCCAAACAAAAAAGTCACTAACTTCTTAGGCCAGTGATCGAGTATAGTTAAAAGCCACAGTCAGCAATACCAACTATGTTTAACCTGGTTGCTTGTTGGTAATTTTTTTGCAACATTATTGATCAAAAACTTCCTTTTTTCAAGTACATACACAAAAGTGACTTGATCTACAAGATCACATATTCTTGGTGATCTTGATCTTCAATATCATCAAAACTGGTGATCTTGTCCATCTCTGGACATGGAGTCAGCAGCTTCCATCTATTTTCACATGTTATTAAGTCGTCGTCGTGTGAGCGTCTGGGGCCGAGGGTCTATCCTTTTACCACCCCAGATTCACGATATTCCCACACTACACTGGAAGGCTACTAGAGAGCAGCCAATCTTTGGTTTCATTATCCATGACACGCAGACCTTCCACTCCGTTAGGTGGCTTGAAGATGGAGCAGTCATTGATGATGTGGTCTGCGATCTGTTCCTCGGCACCACATTCACAGGAGGAGGAAGATGCCATTCCCCATTGGTGCATGGTTGAGCGGAAAAGCCCGACGCCAGTACGGAGACGGTTGAGGCACACCCATGCCTGTCTTGGTAGTGTTAGACCGATGGGGAGTGTGTCGGCGTCCGGTCGGGAATGTTATTAAGTGTCTTATACCAAGACACAACTGCTTGTTCCAAAGTGACGTGATACGTCATTCCTTGGGTTGTGCTGACGTTCACTACTTGGTCACGTTGCAAACAAATTCATCTTCATCAAACCATCCCCATCCGCATAAACATAACCATTCTTAATTGTTCTGTATGTTTTGTAGCAATTGCAAAAGGAACTGCAGGCTCGGGCGGTGGCTTACATCAATGTTGATGTTAGTGTTCGGGCTAACTATTCTATGGATGCCGCTGGTGTTGCGAGTCTAAGAGACGTTATGTTTGAAGCCACAAAGTTGGTTGGAAATCCAAATGCAGCCGAGATAGCCGAAGGAAGACCAACAGTCTACGACACTTGGAATTATAGAATAAAAGATTTACATGTTGACCACCCTTAGTAAGTGAACATGAAGTTGTGCAGTGATTGAGGTCCAAAACTAAGTTTGAAACAGCCAGAAATGGTCACCAGTCGCCTTTATATTATTCATCCACATAAACGCTTTCCAAAAGTTATTTGAGCAAAAAATTACTGAAAAAATCTTAAAAAAATCTTTAAACAAAGCCCTTTAAACAGCCCTGTGCAAAGTAGCACAGGGCTGTGTTATGAATAAGTTTGCATAGCATTTTATTTGATTATAATCGTATCACTTTGTGATGCTATTAATGTTTGATGGTATTGATTGGCTACTTTAAATAATATTAATTTTAAGTTTTTTTTCAGATTGTTCTATTTCTTTTATTATCAAATTAAAATGAAAACTAATTAACAAAATTGATTAAATATTGTTGTTTTGTTTTTAAGTTTTCCGTCTCTGGGTTCTGGAAGTGACTATACGGCGTTTTTGCAAAGTATTGGCATATCTTCGCTTAACATGCGCTACACCTACGATACTGTAAGTAGTTTATCTATAGCCTACGTATTGTCCATCTTCTATGAATCTATGTGAACAAGCAGTGTTTAATTTAAAACAGTTTTAACACGAAACAAGTCTATTGAAATTTTTTTAAACTCACGTGATCGATTTACTGGCAACATTTGAAAAGACCTAAACCTTCCATAAACAGATGTAACTGAGCAACACCACAACGTTTAACATTATAACAAACAAAAATAAAATAAAGCAAATGTTTTCGGCTACACATATAGCCCTTATCAAGCCTAAATGAAAAATATTTTTATGTTTATGGTTTGCTTTTATGGTCGAAATAGGTAACCTCTCTACCCAAATTGTACCTATACCTTCAGTCACTATTGCCAATCTATGGTTGCAGTCACTTGGAATTTCTTCATATCCTCTTTATCACTCTGTCTACGAAACTTTTGAAATGGTGAGAAACTATAACGATCCTGACTTTACCTTCCATCGAGCCGTTGGACAAACGTGGGCTGAGATTGGAAGGAGACTCTCGGATTCCGTTTTTCTTCCCATTGATTGCCGGTTGTACGCGGAATACCTGGGAACAAATAGAGACTCCCTGGAGCAAGGATATGGAAAAGATATGGAAAGCCATGGCATTGATTTGTGTAAGTCCTCCACAACTGTAAACTTACTTAAAAGCGTTTTTTGTTTGTTGAAGTAAGTTGTAATGATGTTTTTAGTAAACTAACTCACGATTCATGACAAACGGCTGTTATGTTAATCAGACAAAAGCAATTGAACGTTTTTTAATCTTCCTATTTTTAATATTTCCACCAGCATGTTGCAGACGTGCTCGATGATTGATTAAACAAAATATTTCACTTCCGATGTCATGTAAGTGTAAGATCTTGATCATCTGATTATAATTGGACTATGTTGTTCTCTCAGGAATATGAGACATAGACATACCTCATATGATTCAAATAGCATTACCTGACAGGAGATTAAAAGTTGTGATGAAGAAAATGATATTCTACTTCATTTCGCTTCTAGAAAAAAAAACAGTCATCTCGGAGTAACGAAACATCAAAATCAAGAGAGGCTCTTGCCAGTAATTCAATAATTTTTCTTCTGCATATCACAATAACGAATCAATACAAATAAGTATTTTCAAAATACTTCAGATAACTACTTTTCATCTTAGCTGTGTTGGATGACGCCATCAATGTTTTCTCAAAGGCTGCAGAAAATATTCACCAACGAATTGACAACGTCAACACCAACAAGTTAGTAGTGCACCTAGGCCAGGGGTTCTTAACCGGGGGTAAATGTACCCCCTGGGGGTAAATTTACCCCCTGGGGGTAAATTTCACTTACAGAGGGGGTAAATTTGCTGAATCAAATTAACTGTTTGAAGGTTGGGGGGGGGCTGTCAATTCAACTTTTTTGCATCAACAGTTGTATCTCTAAAACCACTGAGGCTGCGACTACGAGATTTCTTGACTTTTCCTAACTTTCATTCACCTCTATTGAGCTGAAATTTTGAGCGAATAAAGGTTATAAATTGAGAGATATAAGGCATTTCTCAGCACATCCTCTGAAATATTTCATATTCTATTGTTCAAAACTTTCCCACCAGTTGGATGAAAGTAATTAATTTGGTCCATGTCTCGTTAATCCTAACTGCTTCACAGCGTGAAGGAAATTGGCAGAATGCGTGGATCTTTTGTTCTCACCACGGCTTATAAGCGACGTCGATACAGGAAAAGCTTCAACTTTGATACGATGATTTACCGTCGCTTGCGGTTGAAATTGCGTAAAATTAAACATAAGACTTGGTGACAATACATCTAGCGCGACAATTGTTTTTCGCAGAAAATGATGTCCTTTCAATCAAACAAAGCATAGGCTACAACGTTATTGCAATGACTCAGCGTCATTTGGAGTAGATTTGATATAAAATGTGAGATAAGTATTGAAGGTGATTGGCTGGTTTCTTTTGATTGCATTTTCCTTTCTCGTGACATATTCAACGTTGTGGACTGGTTTTAGATTGTACTGTTTGGGCCACAACGCTTTTTTGAATAATTAGAAATTTAGCTACTGTAGAAGCTGCGCTGTAACATATCATGATTTTGGTTTCAAATCTTTCCTTTTGTCCGACACACTATCAAAAGCAGAAAAGGCGTCGATGTTCCCAAAGCTTCTCACATATACTTGTAAACATTTATTTCCAAGTCGACATGTAAAGATTTGAAATGCAATACGCTTCTCATTTGTGTAGGATAAACCAGAACATCACGCTTTTGTGAAAAGGACGATCGTTCCACCACGTTTATACGTGATGCAGCTTAGTTGAATCAATATATTCGAGGCTTCTTGTACCAGGTTCACTGTCACTGATAAACTAAACCACAATGCAGTACCTCCCAAAGCAATTGTAGCGTAACATTTCCATGTGCTATAACTCGTCGTAAATTGTGAAAACTTGTATATTTACTTGTCAAGTTGTCTCATGTGAAATATAAGTTTACATAGCAATGTCACAATGAAATATTATCTCTGTTTACCAAACTAAAGATATGAACTTATGCGACGTCTTGCAATGTTGAATCGACGGAAAGGCGGGTAACTGCCAACCTGAACTGAGAATGCATGAAAGAAATCGTTTGTTGTCGAATGGACGTGACGTCAGAAAACGGTGAATCGAGATAGGCTAGCGGCGAGAGATATTTTAGTTAGATAATGACACGCGGCAGCGCGTTTACATTGAATAAAAATACCTTTATTTTATCCATTTCTATTTCCATTCTTCCTAGTTTCGTCTCACAATAACAAACAGATGAAGTTACGCATATTTACTAAATTATTCAATAAACAATAATGCATCATCCAGCATTATGTCAGCGCTGATTGACTAGACATATTCACGAGTTGTGTGAGAATTGTATTCGATTAATCGCATTATTTATTGTAGGTCACACCTGCAAAAATTCAAGTAATTGCAGACTCTGCCTTCATAAGTGTAGTTTAGAAGTAGCCATCTCATATTGAGCCAATCGAATCAATGTAAAATAGAACGCTTTTACTTGATAGCGCGTGTGATATATAGGTTTTATCTAACAACTATTTTCAGTTACATTGAAAGTGAATGAGTGAGCATTATGCAGTCTGTGACAAGGACTGGAAATGTATAATCAGAAAATATAATATCATAAAGTATATTGCGTTATGCAGGCTACATCGAGTAATTTTTATGAACATGGTATCATCTTGCAGGCAGGCGTTTTTATAGGGAAACAAACTTATTCCATAGTTTGATTTATGGCACTTATCCAACTGTTTCATAATGCGAATAGCTGTTTTAGTTCAATTTAGAAAAAAATATAACTTATAACCGCAGACAGATGCAACTTTTTTCATGCTTTAGGCAATCGGCAGTACGGTGAACCATAGTGGTACATAACATAACCCATATGCGGAGTAATCGCAAGGATCAACCCAAGTAATGGAAAGGTTCTTTTTGAATTATGGTGATGGAATTCTTGTAATGCTATTGAACTTCATCTTGTTATGAAAAACTTATATTGTTTGCATTTGCAAGAAATATCAAACTTTTGGATTTTTTTTATCACTGAATTGTCCGTTAGTAGAATGTTTCTTTATTACCTTAGTTAGGCCTATTTGTAAGTCAGGAAAGTATTTGTTGATGTGACATATGAGGATATTCTAAGAGATCGAGTTATTTTGTAAATAATATTTGATTTTTGGACACCATCAAAATTTTACACAATACACAAATGCGCATCGAGATATAGTGCTCATAGTTGGGAAAAGTTAGATTGTGATAATTACAACTTGCCTAAGTACGCCTACAGCAAGGGACAATCAAAATAGATGAAACCGCATTCATGGTAATATAGACGTTTTGCAAACTTTTTTTTAATTTTCAATATAATAACAAGAATGACAGCTTATTTTCACTAAACATATAAACAAATATCAAAAATTATGGATGAACAGCGCATCTATATTTTTCGGTTTAGGTTCAACAATGCATTCTAGCCGTCAAAATGATGGAATATTTGGTAATTTTGTTGAGACATACCATTGCCCAATCGTTGAATTTACATCAGAGATTATTTTATTAGATAAATTATCAGCTTCATGCACATGGTTTCATTCAGCGTTATAATGTTGTTTTTCAAGCCACGTGGCGTTCATGGTCATAACGCAACATTGCAGAAACAGCCAATATTGATACCAGGTAGGCCTAATAATTATTACGCCGCTTTCGTCGAATCTACGTCGCTAAACGACGAAATTGTGCAAACGCCTGTTGGATTTCCCTTCTACGTGTAGTTTATCATAAACGTGAAGCATTGCTCAAGAAGCTAATCTGAATCACCATAGATAACCATAGCATTCATATAGTTTCATCATCAGTAAATATGTAAAGTGCACTTCACAATTTTTGACAATGGTCTGACAATTTATTATATTGCAAAGTTTTGGTTTATTCTTGACTTTTATAATTCTGTGTAAAAGTTTTTTTCTAACTAGTTTCTACGTGACTAACAATTTGTTTCATTATACATTTTCTTTAGTATTTCAACGCCATTATTAAAAAAATTACGTCCTTTTCACTTTTAAATAAAACATGGCAAGGTAAGGATTCAGTGCTGAAGAAATATTGCAACATGTTTTACTGGATTCTGACGACGAAAGCCAGGCGGATGATTTGGAGGATTTATGGCACTCCGATTCAGATGAAGAAGCGGATTCTTCTCCGTCAACTTCCGCAACAGCGATTCCGATCGAGATTGACGACCAGTTACCTTCCATGGGCGATGTTCAACCGGAGTTTGCGCCACCACGACGGATTATAACATCGAAAAGACTGGTTAACAGCATAAATTCCTCTCTCGACATGAACAACTACGATGCTGTTGAGTTTCCCGACACACTGAAGTCTTATACAACTTTTGTAGAAAAGCCAAAGAACAGACAAGAGGGCGGCGTCAGCATTACTTGGTCTACTAATGCGAGACCGGTGCACAATGGGAGAAGGGGCCGGGCTAACATTATATCTGGCCCGACTGGTGTTAGAGGAGAAGCCAAAGAAGCCAAGACTCCTCGGCAAGCATGGGAACTATTTTTTTCTTTAAACATTTTGAACATTATTGTTCAAGAAACAAATAGAAAAATTGCCACACTCATTTCTCAATTGCCAGAGAGAATTTTACATGACAGCAGGTACTGCTATTTTGGCCCAACCAACAACGAGGAGATGCTGGCCTTTGTTGGATTGGGGTATTTTCGGGGGCTTTTAGGACAGGCTGGTCATTCCACGGATGTATTGTTCAATCAACTGCAAGGGCATCCCGTGTTTAGTGCAACAATGAGCAAGAACCGCTTTAAATTTTTATTTTCGAACATTTCGTTTGACGACCAAAATACTAGGCCGCAACGTTGGAAGAATGACCGGTTTGCCGCATTTCGAGTCATTTTCGAAATGTTTAACGAAAACTGCGGCAAACATGTCATTCCAGGTGACTACTTGTCGTTGGACGAAACGCTATACCCCATGAGGACACAAATTGCCTTCAAGCAATATAATCCAAACAAGCCTGCGAAATATGGCCTTCTGTTCAAGTCGGTAAACGCCAGCAGATTCCCATACACATTTACGGCATCGGTCTATTCAGGTAAACCGAAGGAAGAGCCATTTCATTTTTACGTCGTGGAACAGAAGAAGTGGTAAAAGGAATGGTGATGAGCCTGGAACAACACGGTGACCTTCAAGGTCGGAATATTTCGTATGACCGCTTGTACACCTCCATACCACTCGCGCAGTGGTTGCTTGACAGGGGTATAACGTCAGTGGGAACCCTCAACGCTATACGTAGAGGAATACCCCTGGAAGTGAAGCAAGTGAGTGGTAGGGAGAAATTTTCGTACGAAATTTATTGGCAGACGAGTGAGGCTGATCTTAGTCTACATTCTTATGTAGTAAAAACGAAGAGTTCTGGCATGCGGAATGTTTTGATGTTGACGACCATGCAACCTCTATTGGGGATTACCAAGGATGACGGCAAAAAGAAGCCAGGCTTGTATAAGCTTTACGACTTCACAAAGGGTGGCACCGATATCATCGACCAAAGGATGGGTTCATTCACGTGCAAAGCGAAGTCCCCACGGTGGACAACTATTGCGTTTGCTTATTTTTTGGATACTTGCCGCGTCAACGCATCTACAGTTTTAGCACTAAATGAAGGGACTGATCCACGCAAGCGAAAATCCTTCGACTTCGGTTGGGAACTGGCCATGGAACTCGTGAAGCCATTCATAAAGTCGCGATCTCTCCAGGGCCTGAACTATCACACCATACATAAGATTGAAGCAGTAATAGGGAAACAACCTTCAACAACAACTCCAAGCGGCAGAAGGGCCACTCTGCCCCAACTATCGTCGACACGACGTAGAATCGTAGATGCGACGTATGCAAACACGCTATTATGGGAGAAGGTGCCAAAGCCAGAAAAAATAAACTACCAAAAAACCGTGGCCAATGTCAGTGCTGTGAAAAGCCTTTATGCCCTGCACATTCCACACGAGTATGTCAAGCTTGCTTTTGGGCAGAATAAACTATTTGAATGATTGCGGTTTTATAAACATTGGCTTCAACCACAGCCTAAATAAAACGCGGAGCTCAATGAAAGTTTTTCCTTTCATTAGACAGATAGCTATTTTTAGGTTGATTCAACATATCAAGACGTTGAATATTTGTAAACATGCGCGGTTTTGCAATTTGATTGCTTATCAAAATCATCTATCCTTCTTTGTATAAAAAGTGGGTCATAAAACTAATCGTAATACTGGATGTAAAATTCAGCATTTTTATATGCTGAAACAGTATTGTATTCATATTTTATAAATCCATTTTCTATTTAGAAAATATCAATATAATGCGGTTTGAACATAGCTGAATTTTAGCACGGATACAACGACTGATTTTATGACTTTTATACAAACAAGGATAGAAGAGAAGTAATCTAATTGCAAACCCGCGCATGTTCACATTGTCTTGCAATGTTGAATCCACGTCGAAATGATTGTATTAGCTTGTATTCAATTCCTCGTATTATCGAACTGTAAATGTGCAGCCACTTGTAATTTCAATGTGCCTCATTGCATATTCCTAAATATTTCTGAACTTGTGTGTACATAACCTGACAGAACACAGGTTGCTTTACCATTGAATCAAGTTGAAAAACGTTGCTGCAAGAGCCTTGTGCCAATTGCTGCAGTCCGGTATTGCTGTAACCAAATCAAAATACTTATCAATATTTTGCTGCCAAACTGACATTTTTATCGCATAAACGCCCATTAGGCAGCTAATTCTTTGTAAAGTATTTCTCCAGGTTCACAATGATTTGACGCATAATAAATACTACTTTGAATAAATCTAAATATTGTTTGGATTTTAGTGTGTGGCATATGAATCTTAGAGAGCTTATTGAATCCACAAGAAAATGACCCGAGGCATTACAGATTTTCCTTTTGGTGAAAAGCGTTGTGACGTTCTGTTTATTAATGAACCGTAACTGTTTTATTTTGAATTTCTTTCTGACTTCTGTTTACGTAGAGCATCATCGACTTTATCGGGTAATCTTACTCCTAGTACTAGCCTTGTATGTAGCCGAGTTCACATTGAACTTACATTGAGAGACGCTGTTGCAACTACAATACATTGCATTTAAACCGCGTTTTTTGTTGCATGATCTTCCATTCGTTTCGTGGATTACATAATAGTATTTGATAAACGCGACCCTGCTTCTTCAGCTGGTCTACATTTGTTAATAAAGCGTAGGAGTTGCTGTTCTTGGAACCGAGGTCACAAGATCATAATCGAAATTGGTGTGACACGCGTTCAGAAATCTCATTACTGCATGTAATAGATGAAGCATTGTTCTTTTAGTCAAGTAGCGAGGTTTATTTTGAGCGTGGGAAAAGTTATTATTTTGCATGAAAAATATAGATTCAAATTGAGATTATGTAAAAAAAATTTAATCACAACATTGCAATGCATGTTCTTCATTACTCTATCAAAAAATAATGTGTAAACTCACGCTACAATCGCTTTAATCGCAAAATAATCCAAAAGTCATAAGTCACCTCAACATTTCAACGTCTATGAGCAGTTCTAAAATTCACATAGGTTTAATTTTTGGATATGCTCAGCGTAAATAATTTTACAAAGTGAATCCCAAAGTTTGAAACCGTACCTTAAAAAATAACAGAGATATCACTCCTAAAGCATAAGAAGAATCGACAGCCCCCCCCCAAACTGAGCAAGACTCCAGGGAGCCCAACCTCGTAAGGGAGTAAACTTCATTTTTTTGGTTATTAAAAAACTGGTAGTGTTGCACTCGATTTTGATTCAAAATTTATGCTTAGGCTAATGTAAGTTTTCGTCTTTTTCTTTTATCTCCACACAAGTAGACTACCAGTTTCATTTCAGCAGCTTATGTGTGCTACATTTTTGGAAAAAATGGATACTGGCAAACTGGAAAAAATTGATAATTTCTTTCAACAAAATAATGTATCCTTGAATAATGTGGGTTCACTTTGCACAGACAGTGCCCCATCTATGCTCGGTGCTAAGTCTGGCTTCACAACTGTGGTGAAAGAACGCGCACCGAACATCATTTCTACTCACTGTGCCCTTCATCGACATGTACTGGCAAGTAAAACCGTCCAGAATATTTGAAAGCAGCAGTATTGAAGCATGTGGTTGAATGTGTGAATTTTATCTGGGCACATGCTCTTAATCATCGTCTTTTCAAAGTGGTTTGTAATCAGATGGGGTCAGAACACTCTGTTCTTTATCACACCGCAGTTCGGTGGCTCTCTATAGGGGTCTTGTTTTGTCTCAAGTTTTCGAACTATATGGTGAAATCGAAGTTTTTCTTCGAGAACGCTAATCCCGTTGAGTAAGCACTTTGGCGACAACAAATTTCTTGGTGTATTGACTTACTTGACAGGCATTTTTTCAAGTTTGAACCAGCTCAATATGCAAATGCAAGGAAAAAGTGTTACCATTATAGATGTACATGATAAAATTCAGGGCTTTCAGACAAAATTAGATCTGTGGAGTAGAAGAGTTCAAAAAGGAATTTACACAAATTCTCCAACATTTGATGATTAAAAAGTCAGTAGAAGTCGCAACGAGATTTCTGACCTCGAAGTCGAAATATGCCAGCACCTTCCCGCCTTAAAAAAGAACTTTAGTTTGACGGTTACTTCGAAGGTGAAAGTTTTAACAGTAGGCTACTGCTCTTTGGATAACTCATCCCTTCGAAGCCAAGTTAGAAAGTATTGCTGACGATGATCTTTGCAAAGATGAATTGATTGATCTTCAATGTTCAACAACGCTTTGTTCCAAATTCTTATCGTGCAATGGGGACTTTTCCAAGTTTTGGTGAGGATTAGTTGAAGAGTTTCCTACGCTGACTAATCGTGCATTTGAAGTTATTATACCTTTTCCAACTACTTATCTGTGTGAAGCAGGGTTCTCTTCATTGTTAACTATTAAAACAAAACATCGATCTCGCTTTGTTCCCAAAGACGACATGCGAGTAGCTCTTTCAACGACTGTTCCAAGAATCTCCAAAAGTGTTCGTGGAAAGCAAACACAAAAGTCATTCGAGTAGACATTATTTTTCACAGGACCCCGTCAAGATAAATCCAGACAAAAAAAGATGTTTTGCATTTCTTCGCATGGTTGACTGGACACGATGACATCACAAGGGGCCACCAAAACGGTGGGGGGTAAATTTTACTTTTTTTATTCGGCAAGGGGTAAACGAGACAAAAAAGGTTAAGAACCCCTGACCTAGGCTGTAGATGTCACTTAGTTGTGCAGTGTGCACCTAGGCTGTAGTTGCCACTTAGTTGTGCACCTAGGCTGTAGATGCCACTTAGTTGTGCACCTAGGCTGTAGATGCAACTCTAATTTCATTGGTAGTAAAAACAGAGAGAGACTGTTCACCAGGCATTTTATAATAAAAGTAATTTGCGTTCTTCTGGTGACTATTTACTAGGTTACCTCCTGATGTTAAAGATGATAACTAGCTTTTGTATTTCCGACGTTTCGTCAGTCAGCACGACTGACTTTATCAAGGTGGCTAAAACAGGTTAACACAACCTGTTCAGCAACGATGGCACAACACAAAAACGTACTGATAAAATGAATAAAGTAAGCAGCAAGAATCAGAATTAAAACACGCAACAAGACACCTAGAGGTTAAACTGAATGCAGTGAATGCCTAAAACCAGTAGGCTGCTTTCCAACAGCGTAAATTTATCTATCTATTGGGCCACCGTCAAGAAACATTGAAAAGTCATCAGACAAGACAGAAACCAAGGGAATTGGCAATAACAATGATAGAGAAGACGCACTGAGAATGGAAAAGGTGAAGTTAAAGTTAAAGTAATTGTCGGAAATACAAAAGCTAGTTATCATCTTTAACATCAGGAGGTAACCTAGTAAATAGTCACCAGAAGAACGCAAATTACTTTTATTATCTAATTTCATTCTTATCGATCATGTTGTCCTGTTCAAATTTTAAAAGTATTATTAGCTGTTTTAGTTTGTATTAGTATGCTGTATAGTAAAATTTAATTTGTTTCTGTCACAATTGTTGCATGTTTAGATTTTCCATAGAAGGCTCTTTGGGGGTGGAAACACGTTTGAATCTTTTTTTTATATATTTATGTTTTTTGAGTCTAAACAAGTATCGTTAGGTACTGTGTTATTTTGTATATGTTTATTATTATTATTATTACAGTAGAATTCGCCTATAGTGACACTTCGCCTTTAGTGACACCTGTTGCAAAGTCCCGTTTGCATACGCAACAGTTGAGTAGAATTCGTCTATAGTGACACTTCGGTTATGGTGACACTTTTTCCGCGGTCCCTTCAAGTGTCACTATAGGCAAATTCTACTGTATTATATTTTGCTTTATACAGTGTACACACCAAAGCTCTGTAATCCCGAGTTGCTATTTTAAAGCAAAGATGATGATTGCATTGTAGCCTAGTTGATATTTTGACTGGGACTAGATTTATAAAAAGTGATTTTCCGATTGTACTGTACTTACTAAGATCATTTGAATACAGCAATACAAAAGTTTTCAAAGATTTGAGACCAATGTTTGCTACACTGTTTCGATAGTAAGTTATAAGATGTTTAACGTAATTAGCTCACTAACAGTTAGCTGTCTTTCTGATAGTCCGCAGGTGCTGCATAGTGCATATGGCATCGGTTAAATAATGCTCCAACTTACTTCAAGTTTGTTTTTGTGTTGTATTGTGATAACAAATTTACTTCAATAGTTACCCACTGCGATTTTTCAGTGCAATGGAAGTACGAGCATTAAATGATCAGCTGATGCAATTGGAACGAGCCTTCATTGATCAAAACCCTCTGCTGGGAAGATTGCTTTACAGGTAAATGGTTAAATGTCCTATCTTAGTATTAGCAAAGCAAAACGTTGTCTGGTCACAAGCATCATATATTCAAGTTAAAGCACAGCAACCCTCATAACAGGAGTTGTTAATCAATTTACATCCGTTCATTCCTTGCTGACTTTTAAAAGGTAGATTCATCTCTACCAGCTATTTTCAGATCAGAATGTGGATATTCACTTTTTCATTTAACGTTTTAGTAAATTTAACCCTTTCTTCTTTGTCGTTTGAGTCTCTGAGGCCGAAGATGTATCCTTTTACCACCCCTCGGATTCACGATGTTCCCCGACTAAGCTGGAAGGCTATTAGAGAGTACCGGTAGCCAGTTTTTGGTTTTATCATCCAAGACACGCAGACCTTCCACTTTGTTAGGTAGCCGGAAGATGGTACAATAGTTGATAATGTGGTCTGCCGTCTGTTCCTCAGCATTACATTCACAAAAAGAGAAAGATGCCATTCTTCATTGGTGCATGGTTGAGCGGACAAGCCCGATGCTTGTACGAAAACGGTTGAGGCGCACCCACGCCTGTCTCTGTAGTATCAGGCCGATGGGACGGTTAACTCTTTGATAAAGAATTTAGTCTTGAGGAAGGATGTTTGGTTTATAAGATATTTTTAGTCATTTAATTGACTTTTTTCGATGCATTCCAACAGACACGTCATTTCCGCTCCCAGTTTACATAACTCATACGGCAACACAGCATTCCCAGGTCTAACTGATTCCTTGTTCGATATTGATGTGGATCCGGATCAGGAAGGACGTTGGGAAGAAGTGAAGAGACAGTATTCCATTGTTGTATTCCACATTCTATCAGCAGCCGCGACATTGGATCCAGTTGTTCCTTCATCGTAATCATTTTAATTGTTTTCGATTTTTGTGGTTAGGATTCCTTATTGCACAATGCAATAAATTGGTATTTCTATGTATGCATCAAAAACAAGACGAGAACTTTGTGGCTTATTAAGAGACTAAGGATTTTATTTAAAAGTGCATCAAATTGTTTATTTTCATCATTATGTCTAGTCAGAGACGGCTATACAATAGGCTATAATCAAGATCACTGTAAAATTAAAATTTACTCACTAGAAAGAAGCATTTTTTTAGAACACATACTGTACAAAGTAGCCTAATTAATGGCAATTGCTAACATTAAGCCACTGTTAATATAATATGTCCAAGAAAAGTCGATTTAAAGTTTGAATCTAACTCGGTCAGTGTTGCCATTTCAAAATTTAAAAAGTTTTCTGTGCTTCTCGTAATAAGTAAGTCAACTTTGTATATACTGTATGTTGATGTATGATAAACAATGATACAACTTTCTTCACAATTCTGTTTTGTAAATTCTAAAAAAATGTTTGCTTCCATTGACTTAATTTTAGATGTTTGAAAAGTTTAAAAGAGCAGTGCTAAAAACTGGACTTAACCAAACCAAGAGTTTGAGTATTAATAAATATAATAAATGAGAGAAAATATGCTGCTTCTTTTTTCTATAGCTTTTTTTATTTTTGTTTGAAGTTGTTTATCTTATCTCAAACCTCTGAAAGATTTTGATATCATATCCACTAGGGTGGGCCGTTTTTGACTTTTTTCGAAATTCAAAAACGGCTAGTCATAAAAAGTGGCACATGCATGAAAAAATTACGTGTGCAAAATTTCATCAGTTTGGGGGTGCATCTTCTGCCCCCGCAGGGGGTCAAACTTTCAATTTTTTGAAAAAAAAGGGGAAATTTCACTTTACGTTTTAACATAATTTTTTTTATAATTTTTCTACTGGCTTGTTATAATCTTGTAAGTGGGATGTACCCAGAACTTTCTTATGTAAAGGCATGTTCGAAGCTTAAGGTTTACTGGCCCCGCATCGACGACCAAAATGCTGAATTTTTACCAATTTGAAATGCTATTTTGTCATTGCTCAATAAACAAACTTGTCGCAAAAGGGCGAGATGGTGTTAACGCTGTACGCTCATTTATGTTTTGTCCCATAACTTTGCAGGATGATACGAATGAGGTACGAACATCAGTAGGCTACATATTTATGATAAAGAGTTACAAAAAAAAAATGAATAACCTTTTGAAGTCAAATTCTAGAGGTGGGCCTAAATTGCAGCAAGATTTGGACCAAATGAAAGAATCTGCAAAGCAAAAATATTTGAAATCGGTTGTTGCAGCCTAAGTTTTCCAATTTTCTGCAATGTACTTGCCCGCAGGAAAATCGTGTCCCTGTTACAGAACAACAGTTCCTTCTTGATTAAAGAACAACTCGCATAATGGTGATTGATAAACATGATAAATCGGCCACAAAATCTAATTTTAAACGTTTTCTGAGGAGACTCGCAAGATCAGAACAATTCCGTTCTTTACGTGAAGACCCAGGAGCAGGCACAAGTAGCGCTTTGGTTAAAACAGCTTTAACTTCTTATTCAAGCTCAGAAACTTTGTCATCCAATGAAGAACGCTGCGAAGATTTTGATTATCAACCCAGTTTTGCCTCGGAAAACCCCAGAAAAAGCAAGGTTACTTCCAGTTTAGTAGTATTTGCTGAATCATGCGATCGTACTGGTATTTCAGATAGGTCTGCAGCACTTATTGCTTCATCATTTCTACAAGATGCAGGAGTTGTCAATCAGTCATAGATAAAAGCAAAGTGAGAAGAGCGAGAAAAGAAATGAGGTTTACAACTCAAATGGAAAGTAGGCTTATCATGTGCATAAATTTGCAAAGCATATAATTTGCTCAAATGGAAAGTAGGCTTATCATGTGCATAAATTTGCAAAGCATATAATTTGATGGCCGAAAAGATTAAACCATCAAACAAGATGAAATTGGTGGGCAACTTCGAAAACATTTCGCAGTTGAAGAGCACATTACTTTACTTGAGGAGCCAAGTTCTCATTTCAGTGGTCATTTTACTACAGCCAACGGGTCAATTGGTTAAGCACCTGACTTCATGAATGAACAAATTTCAAAATAAAGCGGCGCTAGTTCGATTCTTCGGGTTTGCGCTTGTACAGTATAAAGCACTCTAAGGATTGTATTCCATTCAGCGGCATTAAATTGATGGCCTACTTTACAAAAAAAACACACGCAGTGATTGGGCTTGCGTTTGTGGTTCAAAGCCTCTACATCTACAAGTATGCGAAACTGACAAGATTAAGCTCTCAAAGAAGCTCTTTCAGTCCGAGGATTAAGATTCAATCAACTGCATTTTATAGTATAATCTCCTACTTCCAAAGAGACGCCTAGGAAGCCTCTCAGTGTAGTTTGTGAAAACATTGTTAAGTTGGTATTGGGAAAGTAAATACGTTCAGGCCTAAAGACTTAACCACAACTAGCAACGCGGTAAAAGCTATTTCAATACGTTGCAAGCGAAAGGAATAGGTCTACCACTAAAAGTAATTAACTTTTCTTTGTTTTTCAATAACCGACTAATGCAAACAATGAATGTAATATACAATACGCAAATGATCTACAATTTGACGCAATCATTATATTTTTAATAATTTATACAAAGTCATGTATATGAGTTGAATTTAAACTAAAATTCTCAACTGTACGATAATTTATGATGTTGGAACAACTGGATCCAATGTTGCGGCTGCTGATAGAATATGGAATACAACAATGGAATACTGTCTCTTCACTTCTTCCCAACGCCCTTCCTGATCCGGGTCCACATCAATATCGAACAAGGAATCAGTTAGACCTGGGAATGCTGTGTTATCGTACGTGTCGTGAAGGCTTGGAGCTGTTATGACGTGTCTGGTCAACATAAGTTAAAATGTAAATCCATTCCGGTCATTTGTTAAAATATTCAAGGAGCTATAAACGCATTATTAATACAAGTATAATTTGAAATGATAAAAACGTTCCGTAAATACTGTTTTTGCTCAATTTCCACACCGATTGTTAGATTTATATAATCACTGCATCCTATAAGCTCTGATCTTATGAAAAGATTTAATGATATGATGGCTATCCCTCGTCTTCGAGGATGATGGTCTTTGCAATAAAGTCTTGCGAAGACGCCTGTGCGTGGGTTGATTAACGTGGACTTGATGGCGCTCACTCAACAAGCACACATAAACTCAACAAGACCATCAGCTTTATCCAATGGCAAGGCAAGCCAAGACGATTGGAGCTGGTGGCATGCTGCACCCTTCATCCGCTTTCACAGTCGTTGAGCTTGATTGACTTCATCCGCCTGTTCCACCGTTGGGGACTTGGGTACTTTGGACTACGTTTTGTCTCGTGACCCGACAGTTTATCGAAAGACAATTTATCGAACGACAGTTTATCGAACGACAGTTTATCGAAAGACAGTTTATCGAACGACAGTTCATCGAAACGACAGTTTATCGAAACGACAGTTCATCGAAACGACAGTTCATCGAACGACAGTTTATCGAAACGACAGTTCATCGAACGACAATTCATCGAAGGGGCTAGGGGCTAGAGGCTAGGAGTTAGGGGCTAGAGGTTAAGAGTTAAGGTTAGAATTAGGGGTTAGTGGTTGGAAGTTGGAGTTTAAGGGTTAGGGGTAGGAGTTAAGGGTAGGGTTAGGGGTTGGAGGTTAAGGGGTAGGGTTAAGGTTAGGGGGTTAGGGTTAGGGGTTAGTGGTTAGGAGTTAGTGGTTAGGAGTTGGGGGTTAAAGGTTAGGGGTAAGGTTACGGTTAGGGGTTAGTGGTTGGGGGTTAGGGGTTGGGGGTTGGGGGTTAGGGGTAGCTTTTAGGTTAGGGGTTAGGTTTTCGATTAACTGTTGTTCCAGGCCCCTATCCAGCAGGGAGCCAGGGAGGCTTCGCCCCCCCTAAAAACAAATTCGCCCCCCCTGGCAAAATCCAAACATTCAAGTGCAACAGCTACATTTATAATGATTTTGCCCATTTAAATTTTTTTGGCCCCATTTAAAAAAAGTTGGTCCCCCTTGCTCTGCGGTCTGGCTACGGCCCTGTGTCGTTCGATAAATTGTCGTTCGATAAACTGTCGTTCGATAAACTGTCATTTCGATAAACTGTCGTTTCGATAAACTGTCGTTCGATGAATTGTCGTTCGATAAACTGTCGTTTCGATAAACTGTCGTTCGATAAACTGTCGTTCGATGAACTGTCGTTCGATAAACTGTCGTAGTACCGTTTTGTCTGGCCTCTGCCTTTCAACCAACCTGGCATGGGTGACCCTTCCAGGAGCAGTTAGCTCCTGCCAGTACAGCTCTAGAGGTCACTGAGGCACGAAAACTCACCACGTTAAGGTAGTAGTCCGATGAGAGAGTAATTTAGTAGTCCGATTCAACCCTATCTTAATACAAGCTGTGTTCGTACGCGGAAAGCACGTCACGGGCTATCTTAGCCCCGTGCTAATTAATTGCTAATGACGAGAGCTATGAAAATGACAGAGCCAAATATTTTACAAGATAATAGCCATGAGTATTGTGCGCATAGAAATTAAATTTTTACCCAACAAATTTATTGAAATAAATTATTTGAAATGAAAAAATCTCAGATAGTCGGTTTTTATTCTAATTTCCCAAAAATAGCTTCAAAATTGAAATTTTTGAATTATAACATAAAGTAATGCGAAACTAAAAAAAAAATTACTTTGTCTCATAAAACATTAACATATGTATAACTAGCATTGCACAAAAATGTCTAGCTACCTGAGACGAAATGCTTATTGTGGAGATCAGAAAGGTAGAAAAATGACCAGTTTAGTTTTAGAAAATTCGCAAAGAATAAAAACTAAAAGTCAAGAAATTTCACATTTCTAGCATATTTCCTTCTGTGAAATATTTCACTACTAGATTGGGGCGTCCTCATAAAGCCCGTGTTGCTACAGATAGGGTTAATGATATAAAGATTGCTTGATTAAACTGAACCTGATCCTCGGAGTGGGAAAGCTTCTATGAGAGCTTAATCCCGACAGTTTCTCATGCTTGTAGAGGCTTTAAACCAGGGGTCGGCAAACTTTCTGTACTACTGGGCCAAATTTACAAACTTCCGGTAACGTGCAGGCCGCATAAATTTCAACCTATAAACAATCGCCACATTATCCTTAAAGTCATGGCGCACCTGCAACTCCTATTCCTGTGTCTATTGCACTATGAGACGTGTTTGTTGCCGTTTCATATTTATTATCAAACACGTATTAAAATGCAATGCATTGTTTTTATTTACTTATCGTTTATCAATGTGAAGGATGATGTTGTTTCTGTGTCATGGCCAAGGTGTTTAAATCAACTGGCAACTTTGTTGATGATATTTGCAATACCCGGTACGTAATTCAAATGACGATCTGACAGGCGAGTGCGAAGTTTATTCTTTGCGTAATTCATTTTTGAAAAAAGCTGCTCACAGCAATATGAGCTTCCAAACATGCACATTACACGTTTTGCATTGTCAACAGATGAAGATAGGTGGATTTCTGGACATATTCTTTATAAAAGTTGGCAATTGGAACTGAATCGTATTTGGCCTTCAATATGTTGGATGATTGAAGTTCAATTATTTCCATTTGCATCTATGTGGCATAGTATTGACATCCATTGAAAATGGAAGGCAAATAAATCGAATCTGTTTTTTTTTGATTTTTCAAATTGCAAAATCGAGATTCAAAGTTACTCTTAGTGAAAACGATAAGTGATATGTATTTGTGAAGAAAGGCGTTCTTCCCGGCTATCAGCACAAGGCTGATTACTCACTAGCACAGCGAGCTGCAGTGACGCTTCGCTAACCATCACGGTGTAGCTTCCACGCCAGCCATTGAGACCTCCAATTAAACGTTTAAGTTATTTTGTATTTTATCAGTATTTTATCATGATATGTATTTATCAGGGTTGGAAGGTTTACAAAGGCCAAAACTGGGAAAATGAGCAAAGTTGGAATTGATTAATTGAGTTTCCCAAAGACGTAGCTTGTTTACGAAGGCAGTAATATGACCATACATCTGACTAATAAATTGCTCCTTTCCTTGTAGTTGTAAGTTTAGCTTGTTCATATGAGAAGTGAAATCAGTGAGAAAGGCTAAATCTGTTAACCAATCAGGATCACTAAGTTTATCAATGCCGAAACCTGCATTCTTTTGTTTCAAGAAAGTCACTATTTCGTTTCGCAAATCATAAAACCGTTGTAACATAGCACTGCGACTTAGCCATCTAACCTCGCAAAAATACACCAGATCTTGATGCACAGCATTCATCTCTTCAAATAAACTTTTGAATTGGCTGTGGTTAAGGCCTCATGCCAAAACAAAGTTGATTATTTTAATAACAGTACATATTGTTATGATATAAAATAAATTCATGCGTACATAATGATGAAACTTTAGTTTATGCACTAAAAGTAAGATCGTTCGAGGGCCGCAAAAACTTTGTCCGCGGGCCGCATTTGGCCCGCGGGCCGCAGTTTGCCGACTCCTGCTTTAAACCGTTGATGCAGGCCAGTCACCGAGATTGACAAAGTGAAGTCTTCGAATCCACTAGGTACCTCTGAAAGGTGAGCAGTCATGAAATGCATTGCTTAAGCGCACACTCCGAGAGTCGAACCAGCACCGCTTGATCTTGAGTCGGGCGCGTAATCATTGAGCTAACGGGGCGGATGAGATCCAATAAAAGAATGTCCCGAGAACAAAATCCAGCAATGCAGTAGCGACCCAGCTTGATTTAAGATGGAAGCCAGGGTTGAGAATGATATCTATAGTCTTTTTGAAATTTTAATTTAAGTTCGTTTATTTGTCATTTTGGAAAGTCTCACCGTAGTCAAAATGTTTCATACAGCACCTGTAATATTTTCTTCCCGGCAGAGGGTTTTGATCAATGAAGGCGCGTTCCAATTGCATCAGTTGATCATTTAAGGCTCGTACTTCCAATGCACTGATAAAGGAAAAGTTATTTACGAATTACAATATGACCTGCACGCAGAGATGTACGTATACGCCACAAATTCTAAGCCGCAGAACTGCGGCGTAGACTTTTTGTTTACGCTAACGCTTGCGGCCACATTTTTTTGGATAGTTTGCGCTTGAGGCTACGCCGTAAATTTTTCGCGGTTTTTTAGAGCATAGCGTCAACGTATACTTTTTAATGTATTTTTTTCGCTACAACACGCCAATACCTTCCAGCGCTGCAGTTGAAAGAATGTTTTCAATGGGCAAAGACATATTGGAACCAAAACACAGCAAAATGTCAGATGAACACTTTCAGATGCTTGTGTTTCTTAGTGGAAATTCAAAAAAAAACTTGTTTGTTTCGAGTGGTTTATAGCGTGTGAATGTTTGGCACCTAGTAAACAAAATTAGTTTACGCTAGTGTATGCGCTGACGCCGCCAACCTTTTTTACAAGTTACGTTGACGCATACGGCGTATGATTTTTCGAACGTTTGCATTTACGCTGACGGCGTCAATATTTTTTGTATGCGCGTACAGCCGTACATCACTGCCTACACGTCAGACAAGAGCAGTCAAACCTTTAATACAAGTTCATTATTAGCAGACGAATTCGGTTAATTACATTCTGCTAAAACGTATCAATTGTTTTATTGCATCAAACTTGAAATACCAAATCAAATCTTATATTACGTAAAACCATCTCGTACACAACTTTAGGCATAAATTAGATAATTGTATCGGAATTTGCTTCTTGCTTGCACACTTCATTTATTCTTTTAGGTTCGATATGCGAAAGCAAAAGAAATGAGTCGTGTTAGAAACGTTTGCAGATAAGCCAAAGAAAAATGTCCCTCTTTTTTTCACATAGTTGTCTGAGACGTTCAAAAGCGAAGTGAGGAAAATAAGGTCATCAGAATGATGAAGGTACCTCTCAGCGTTACCTTAACAAAACTTTATCAACATTCTCGTACATCAAGCTAGGATGCATCAGAAGCGTATGGACAAATTGTATGCAGGCATTTTACAGGACTTCAAATATTATATTTAGCCTACACTATATCAGTGGTTCTCAACCTTTTTGTCTTGGCGGACCCTTTTGGTACCCTCAAAGCGGTCGCAAACCCCTAAAAAAATATCCCAAATTTTAGTATTTTGCGTCTCCTAACCAAAACAAATGTTTCATAAGTTTCGAAGCGACACACTTAGAAGAATTTGTTGAGCTCGTGACGCTCTTGTGACGATTGATGACTTTAACGAAGCTGTATTCTGAGATATATGTTGGCACACAAGATCAAAGATCAGATCTATCTACTCATTTGATGTTTTCAAAAATTAATAATTTTTTTGCGACCTTCACAAACAAATTTTCTATTTTTTATTCGTAACCAATATTTCGTTGTAGCCACAGTCATGGCAAAACTGCAAGTGCTAATAGGCTACTGACCAATGCTTACATTTCTGAACTAAGCTATCTCATGTTTCACTGCTAGTTCACTAAAAACCTAAACTAACAGCCCGTTTTACTTATTCAAATAGAGTCTTTGGGTTCTATTTGAATAAGTTCCTTTTGATTATCCTATTGAGCTGAAACAGGCTGTTAAAGTTTGTAGTGAACCAGTAACAAATCTTGATGTAGCCTTATAAATATATTTAACTCTTTTATATGAGTTTTTTCGTTTGGAAATCGAAACTTTTTGTACAACACATTTTGAAATTTTGACCGACGCACCAAGGTGTTATGACGCACAGTTTGAATATCCCATAAACAAATAAATCACAACCATGTCATAATTTATCAATCGGACTATCTCAAAACTTTTTACGGACCTCTCGGGAGTCCGCAGACTCCGGTTGAAAATTACTGCACCATATACTGTATTTACGCTGGATGTCAAATTAAGGAAATGTTATTTTATCGAATGCGTTTTGCTGTATGGAAAGCTACCACTGCAATAAGTTGCTTCAATTGTGCAGAGCAGAAAAGTAGATCGTGATTGGTTCATCTGGTTATTATTATGTTGGTAGCGTTAGATACGCATGGATTGACTTGACGCGTTCATTGTTTTTGCTTCTTACGTGTCAAGAAAAGTCTCCTTGCGTTGCGCCACATGTTTGAAAGGGAAGTGGAGAGAATGTTTGTAAGCTTTCTGTTGCTGATTTGCGAAAACGCAAAGCAGATATTCTCAATGGTTTCATTTCTACGTCACCCACTTGTTTGTATCAGCGCTATCGATCCGTAGTTGAATGTTTATGGCTGCTGTTGCAAAAACTTTGATAGCTTCATCCAATACAGCTGCGAAATAGAAATGAAGTGAATAAATTAGAACAAGAAAAAAGATAAGATCTCTTATTGATTCACCAATTTCAATATTGCGATGACACAACTCCATTAAACCTCATTCTGAGGCATTCTTGCCTGACAAGAAAAACATAGTCACATGAGAATGAGAGTTAAAAATGTTCTGGTCTGGGATATTAGTAATTATATCAAATGTTTACCAATATGAACTTTTGCAACAATTAGAGACAAGAAGTGTCTACAAGATTTTCTTTTGTTGCTTTAATGCGTATAAAAGGACACATCATCCGTTTATAGGCTAATGTATAATCTTACAAGGATCTCCAACTACAGTGTGACAACTAACTGAGTTACCAACAAAGTAGTAAAATAGATGTAAGAGAACTACCAAGAAACCATGAAAATACTGGAAAGAACTTCTGCTCTTAATTAAAAAGAATAAATAGATCAAAAATTCAACTGTTTTGCTCGAAACATTTAACAAAGGTCTAATAACGAGCATATTGAGGAAGGTGTAATCACAACGTTACGTTACTACGTCATCGAAAAAAAGTTTAAGCAAAAAGTGAAATAAAACTTTTAGTACAACACCAAGGGATTAAAAAAAGTTTGTAGAACAGGAACGGGTCATAGAAAAACAGCGTCTCACATACCTATGTCAATGCTATTGTTTGCCAGTAATATTCCAAATCTTCTTTCAAACAGGAATTTATTCGCTTCAAGATAACTTGCATAGAGGTTAGGATCAATTGGAAGAAATGTTGAATCCGCCAGTCTTCTTCCCATCTCGGCCCACGTTTGGCCAACAGCTCGATGATAAGTGAAGTTAGGATCAATATATTGGGTCACCAACTCAAATGTTTCGTAGATTGTGTGATAGAGAGGATAACCCCTAAGTCCAAGGCTCTGAAAAATGCGAAAACTTGATGCATGCAACATGATTCCAGGCAATAAAATTCGGAATAGAAAAATATAAACATCAATAATTCCCAAAGCATTTGATGGGGACTATATTGGGCCATGTACCAATGACATTGCCGAGCTGCCAAGACACCACTTGACACACCATTTTAGAAATTCTTTAGGAAAGGAAATATGTATCCTACTAGCTAATGAAGATTACACTAGTCCGTCCTAGTAGCTCCATTGATTAAGTGCCCGACTTTGTGCACAAAAAACCTCGATCAAGCGCTGCTTCGGTTTAAGCATCGCACTTTGCCAGCTCTCCATTCAGAGATACCTAGTGGATGGAAATAATTCACACACAACAACACTTTGACAATCGGAAACTTCACTTTGCCAATCTTGATAACCGGCTATGCGTCAGTTGTTCAAAGCGTTTGCAAGCATGGAAATCTGCCAGAAATAACTTTTCAGATGCTTCTTAAGTTCGAGGATAAATTGTAAAACCAACCAACTAGTTATCTTGGACGTAAAAGGTAATTTTTTTCTCCAAAATAGAATGGCCTTGATGCCAATGCACAAAAGCCAAAAAACATGCAGCTTTTTTTAAACATTTTGCGCCCACTGCCCATTAAAAAGAGCTTTCATCATTAAAATCATCAAGATCTCCGTTCCAAAGGTACCTCTCAATCGGACCGATATACAACGTCCTGGAAACAAACTTTGTTTTGATACCGGCGCCACATGCTGCCAAAACACAAAGGCACACAAAGGCACAGCTAGCATTACAACCATCAACGAATTTATGCAAGAACAACATCTATTAATACGCTGACCCATGGCCACCTGGAGAAGTGGCTTAATTTGTCACATTATGCAGAATTTGATTACAGCTACAGAACGGCTAGTGTTTGATTGACATTTTCTGAGATTTTTTTCCTTTTTGCTGTCTCCTAATGGTATAAAAGCTGTTTGTTGCCTTGGGAAACAGTATCAAATGAGAAAAAGTAAGTTGAAAAACGCTGAATCAGACTGCTATTGAAAAATTAACAGTCTGACAAAAATCTTCGAAATCAAATTTTGTTCGCGATAGATGATGAGCCAAGTGAATTTAAGGTTTGGGCTGCATATGGTAGAGATAGACCAATGTGGCATTAAAGCAGAGAGACAAAATCGCTTTTTACTATAAGTTTGGGGACTCGCAGACTTTCTCCGCATGGTAAACCTGCAGTTCATTACAACGAAAAATTGTCGTGTTTCTGAAGATGATATCACAAATATATATTTTTCGTAATATTCTTCCTTTGATCAAAACAGGTGGGATCTTAGGAAGTCCTGGCTCCCTACAAGAAGCTCTCGTGTAAGAATGTACAGACAACATGTTCTATAAATTGGATACTGCCAAGCTTTAATAACTCACTTGGTCATATGTGTAGTGAATATCAACCGATGGCACACCGATTTTTTGGAGAAATGCGGTAAAGTCACTCCCAGAGCCCAGTGGTAGGAAGCTGAGAAAACAATAAAACACATGTTTTAATATAAGATAATAAATCAAAAACAACAATAGGTAGGCTATGTTAATCAAAGATTAAACACCTAGTAAAATAAAAGCACTGTCCAAACAACTGACACAGTTGACATACGACTTGAACATACAGAGGCTCTGTTGTTTGTGACAATGTTAGTCGGTTCTTCCATGTGTCGTACACCGTCTTTCTTCCCGCAGCGATTTCAGTGGTGTCAGGATTTGTAACTGACTTTGCTGCATCGTAAACTACATCCCGTAAACTTGCGACACCGTGACCATTCAAAGAGTAATTTCCAATGATGCTGATATCGATATTTAAGTAAGCAACCGCGCGGGAATCTAGTTCTTTTTGGAATTGCTGAAACAAACACAATCTTTGCGGTGGTGGTATCATCACAATTCGAAAGCAAAGTATAAACAAGTGGTAGACTACAATTAAAATTATTAGTATAATGGCCGCAACTCAAAAATTTGAGTGCTTTTCACTTTCACAATTCCATACAAACATTAACTTTTCAACGCCACTTGTGACAAATTCGTCACACGGAGTTGCTTTTAAAATTTGGTAGCCACTTTAACCAGGGCTATCTGAAGGGGATATGAAGGCTTTTATTACGTAGAAGGAACTATTGAAGTTACTATTGCTTTTATTACAATAGAAGGGCTTCTGTTTTAATGTAATCTGCATTGAGCTATAGCCTGCTGCAAAAGCTTTGGAAAAAAGCTTGCTGGTAACCTTTCAAAAATGTTTTTTTTAACAAGTATTCCTTAAATATGCTCTATATATCATTTGCTAACTGTCTTCTGTAGCTAAATATACCAGCTGCAAAACAATTCTTTGGAAAGAAATTAACGCTCTTGCAAACATAAAAAATAAACTGCATGTTCATGTTGCACTCAAGGCCCTTTAAGTTAGCTTGGCCTACCATGTGGCCCACAAGTTCAGAATAGTTGCTTACTCCGCAGTTTTTCCAAAGGCATTTCATTACCAGCAGAATTGTTTTCCAAGTAGCTAATTGTGTTTTGTGCACCTGACTTTGACTGCTTAGCCTACTGAGAATATTCATCAGCTGTCTGATTTGGGGACCTTTAAAAAAATCACCTGTTCACCTAATGTAATTTTTTCTATTTTTATCACAATGGGCTGCAGCCTACAGATGTCGAAAGCATGAATATGTTTGTTTTTCAAATTAAAATATTGCTTTAAAGGCTAATACCAAGCTATGGAGTGGAACAATGACGATCCGGCAACCGCGGTAGAAGAACAAAGCTTACTCACTTTCATATCTACGAGCCAGTTGCTTTGTCGTAAAATGTAAAGTATTCACGTCATACTTCGCTGCCCCACAAACAGAAAACCCATCGGTAATTTGTACATGTTGCGGTATCTGTGTTGATTGCAGAAAGAGAAGTTTGCCATTTTGAAGTTTATGTCTATTTTTCACTGGTAGTCATGGCACGGTATGGTAATCCTTCAAAGACTTAATTTGTTGCTTCGTATTCTTCTTTTATGCTCATTAAACCACTCTTGTTTGCACTAACTCTACGTCTGGACAAGCCTATTGTTTTCTGTTATTGCGATTGATTGCTTTTGCATTGCATTAACCTGTTAACCATACACATGACCGTTGAAAGGATAACCTGATCCGGTAACAATGAGATGCTCCGGACCTAAATCAAAACATTTCTAAGAATAACGCAGTGTATCCAAAGAATACGCTGTGTTTTTTCAAGTTTCAGCCTTTTGGAAAGCTTACTGGCCCATAAAATCATCCCGATCGAGACCCAAAAATATTGAACCTGTCAACGTTACTAACCATACATAACTAACAGTTATCATGATGGTGTTTAGATCAGAATGATGGCTGTTCACCATTGAAGACTATAAAGAAACTGCCCTGAGTCTGCGCACTGTATTAGGTACTCGAAAAATCTCACCAATAGATAACTTTTGATGATGTAGCCTATCGATCAAATAAACTGATATTTTTATACATTTCCTGCGCTTATGAAATCTTTGATCTCTTTTAGTTGTTTAAGATTTCATCAATAAACAATTATGTTGATGTTCCGCAAATAACATAAAACAGTGTAATTGCACTGTGGCATTTTTGTCGTCGTATCCAGGCTTACACCTGGTGGTTGAAGATTTTAGACTAAGTGGACGGCAAGGCAAGGAAGCCAATCTTCGTATCCACCTTTAGGCATGCCCTTAAGTGTCCTGCCAGAGACACAGCCACATGCTCTTGAGCGGTGTCAAACCGGCGCCCTGTCGATTGTCGTTCCAGGGCTCTATCCATATGGTATTGAGGTGCACGAAAACTATGCAAAATTCACCGTCATGAGGAGTTTATTTCAGCTGGCCATAGCCCTAAGAAGGGCAGTAGGCATTTCTCTTTAGAGCAGCCAGCTGTTCATAATCGTGAGAGAAATCAAGGGCTGTAGTCGAATCGGCGCCACTCTGCAATCGACGGCATGTCTTTAAGTGTCTTGCCAAAGTCACAGCCACATGCTCTTGCGCGGTGTTGAACAGGCGGCCTTTTGAACGTGGAACTATGGCTCTCACCACTCGGAGTGTACCATAAGGGGCACATCTTATTAAATCAACAATCTAGAAGTGATTGGAAAAAGTTGGGTGCAATTTTAAAATGAGCGCCCCAGATACGCTCCCAATAGGACTAATATTTTAGGCACCAAAAACAATTTTTTATCGGCCAGTGACTTGAAAATTCCACCATTGTGGTTAATATTAAGCGTTTCTGTGGATAGTGGTAGCATGAAGCTTTTGCAGCGTTACTATTTGAAAAGATACTGGTAATTACTGTGGTTAGAATGAATTTTACAAGACGCTGGGCTATTTTAGGCTACTCTTGAAAATTGTACGAATTAATTTTGGAATTTTACATCGTTTGTTAGATTAATTTAAGAAAATGTGTTATTCCGTCAACCTCAGCGGACAAGCCCATGTAGCAAGTTGTCAGTTTAATCTCACAGATGACAAGCCGCCATCGGGAAGAGGTAAAACGCTTGCAGGTAAGATAGGCACAAAATGGCCGCTGTATTTGCAAATGTATGGTAAGAGTAGGCTATGGATTGTAAGAAAATACTAATTGCGGTCTGGCCATTTTTTACCAATATGTGCTGATAGCCGGGAAGAACGCCCCTCTCTTCACATGTCCTCTGCCCTGGCGCCTGCTGGTTTTGTTGGCTCTTTCTTTGTTTCCACAAAGATAAGAGTTAAACTGACTGGTAAAGCGGTGGTCGAATATCATTGTGGCAGAATTAGTGGTGCGATACTGACGAGCCCAGCCTCATGGGCGAAACACGGTGTCTATCGCTGTCAATTCTTGCTACAAATCGGCTGCCGAGAAACAGATCGTTGATTGGAAAGTCTGAATGGCTTGCGTGGAAGCTACACCGTTATGGTTAGCGAATCGCAGCTGCTCGCTGTACTAGCAAGCGCTCAGCCTTGTGCTGATAGCCGGGAAGAACGCCCCTCTCTTCACATGTCCTCTGCCCTGGCGCCTGCTGGTTTTGTTGGCTCTTTCTTTGTTTCCACAAAGATAAGAGTTAAACTGACTGGTAAAGCGGTGGTCGAATATCATTGTGGCAGAATTAGTGGTGCGATACTGACGAGCCCAGCCTCATGGGCGAAACACGGTGTCTATCGCTGTCAATTCTTGCTACAAATCGGCTGCCGAGAAACAAAGGTATATATTTGTTATGACATATAAGCTTAGCACGACACAATGCATTACCTCAACCCATTCTGTAGATCCGATAAGTCCATATTCTTCAGCTCCCCAGCTGCAGAACATCAAAGTCCGCCTTGGTCTCCATCCTTGCTTTACCATCTCTCCAAATGCTCTCACCACTTCCAACATTGTAGCAGTCCCACTAGAAGGATCAATAGCGCCGAACACCCAAGCGTCTCTATGGTTACCAAGCAACACGTACCTGTCTGTGTAGTAAATTGAATTCCATTGTAATCAAAATGTGTAGTTTTATCATCATTCGATAGTTTGAACAAAAACGCAAGTCAATAAAAAGAATGATAGAGCTTCACTAGAGAGTTTGATTTGTCATACCATAAGCACTTAGCCTATGTGCTTATCGTAGGCTACAATAAGAACTCGTATACCTAATATTCGGACTTTGCAAATGCACATAACCCGATTTGTTTCGTGTTGAATAACTTTTGAGCCTGTTGATGGTATTTATGCTATCCCTTGAATGAATTAGATTAGTAGGCTATGGTGTAGATGTCCACAGTTGAATAATTTAGGCAGGTATGAAAATAACATTTAGTGTGACCAAAATTTAATTTCTGTAAGTCGTAGCTACGGAAAGAATGAACAACAAATGGCACAGTAATGGTAGAGGGCACACCACTGTGTTATGAATGAAGGCAGTGGCGATGGTAGGGGTCCAATGGGTACTTTTGAATCAGAATCTTTCCAGAACACCCAACGAAGAAAATATGCAAATTTTAAGGAGTCCAATGTTTTAGAAATAGCTTGATTGAGTTTCATTGGAACCATTTAAAAATTAAAAACAACAATTTTTTTTATAAAATGATAAAACGAAATTGGTTTGGCACCAAAAGCAACATCACCTGGTTCGGTGCTTCCCCTGATGTAGCCAATCACATTATGGATCGTCGCTTCCTCGTTCTCGGTTTTAACCGACAATTTCAGTGTTCTGTAAAAACGATTTAAGGTTTTAAAATTGATTGTTAACAATTTATTTTACCTCTCAAATAATTGACCCGTTGTGCTGCAATATTTTCAGCAATCATTTTGTGTGAGCAAGTTAATCAGTTTCTCAAATGTTTAGATTAGACCATATTTTTGCTGTGATACTGTAGCCTATGATTCTTTAGTATTTCTTTTAAAGTTTTTCTCTTATAGGCTTGAAAGGACTGTATGACTAGCCGAAAATATTCGCTTATTGTTTTTTGTTTTTGTACTGTTAAATGTAGTGTTGTTGCTGGGTTATGTTTGTTCATGGTTTAAAAAAGTAACCTCTCTACTCAGATTTAATTTAAGTTTTATGACAAATTATAGCAAATGTGCGATTATCAGTTATCAGTGTAGGCTACAACATAAATAAAATGACTTTTCGTCCGTCAAAAAAAAAAAAATACAACATACCGTAATTAAAATACACTGTTTTTTGTGTGATAAAAATGAAATATCCTCAACCCAAAGATGAAATCTTCTTCAACAGATTGATCATGTTTGATCAGCTGTGATCTCCCTTATGAACTGCCTCCATTTTGTTCTGTCTTTTGTTTTTATTAGTGCTTCCGGCATGCTTTTTATTCCTGTAATTTGCTTGATATTGTCAAAATATTTCATTTTTTTTCGTCCTTTTGTTCGTTTGTCGTGCACCATCCCAGTCAACATTGAATTTTACAACGAGTTGCTTCTTGCTATGTGTCCGAAATGTCTCAGTTTTCTAAGGTTAATGTTGTTAATCAAACTGCATTTATCGTTTATTTGTTGTGAAACAAATTCATTTGTTATTCTTTTTATCCAGCTGATGCGTAATAGTCTTCTGTGACACCACATTTCAAAACTTTTTAACTTTTTAATGTCACGTTTTTTGAATGTCCAAATTTCACATCCATATGTGGCAATTGGGAAAACGAGAGTTCACAGCAATCTTAATTTTGTGTTTTTACCAATTGATCTCTGTTTCCACACCGTTGTAAGTGATGTCACAGCTGTTTTTGCCATAGCAATTCGCCTTCTAATTTCCGTGCTATCATCATAAGTGTCAGTTATGACACTGCCAAGATAGCAGAAATTACTTACACTTTCAACAACATTATCACCAATGCATAAGCTTGGACAAATTTCATCCTTTTTACTTACTGTATTGCCACTTAAGGTGAAATACCATCGTAAAATTGATATTCTTTAGCGAGGTGACACATCAACTATCATTTTCTATGCGCAATCTTTCAAGAGTATTTTTATTTAAACCAAACCGAAAGCATCAATTATTATGTTTGAAACTAACCAAGCCTGATATTTGTTCAGAGCATTTATATCTATAATTTTTAACTTACTTGTTTTTGTAAGAATTTCTAAACCCCGGTCCGTATCTGTAGGTGATATTAAGTCCCCCTTTCCAAGAGTCTGCAACCTCATCTCCTGCTAACTTTTCAAGATATTTCACAGCGTCAATGTACCCAATGGGAGTCACAGGAATTTTTGGCAATGTCTCCTTTAGCTGATCTTCTGGCATATGCCAAGCTGAATCTGTAAAATTGAGGCAGCCAACATGTGATGTATTGTAACTACAGCAATTTTTTAGGCCTAATTCTTTTAAAAAGAGCAAAGAAAATGTCAAATTAAAAGAAATTACTATAAATCTTTAAAAAATCAGAATAAAATAATGTTTTGTAGTCTAGGTTAGTGGTGAGATTGTTGCATTGTAGCTAGTGCTAGTGTAGTAGACGTAAGCAGATAGTACCTGGTATGTTAACTTCAATAATAACCTTGCGACAAGTGAAAATATTAAGAACACCCGTATTGTGCTACTTAGGGTTAAAAACAGCATTTTTTTGTTTGTACCCACGAAATGTGTACACAATTAATAAAGTCAATGATAATTAAAGTGCAATTTGTATGTTCTGCTTGGAATTTATGCTTTGTGGAAGATTTAGTTTGTATCATCAGTAATACTGTGGTTTGTTGAAAACAGTAAAATCAGATGAGCTTTTCCAACTGAATCTTCTGACCTCTGGTCTGTATTGTTTTCCGGTCAGATCAAATCAACTTTGTTGCTTAACTAAATTTGCACAAGATTAGAATCTAGACAACAACCTTTCGTTAAAATTCAAAAATGTAAGAATACTTCACCAATTGCAGGATAGTTTGGCGTCCTTGGATCTCCACGATCTAAAAATAGCGTCCCTCTTTGAGCCCCAGTAGAAGGAAGGAACCAACTATCAGGATAAACGCCCGCCCATGGAACTGTGTAGTCTTCGGGGTCGGAATAAAGAATTAATCCAATGCATCCATATTGTTCGGCATGTGTAGCTGTTATAAAATATGTCAGGTTGGTTGCTTTGTATAACAAGATATAAAACGTTTTTCATTGTTTGAATATATAGTAAGCTGTGTCATTGGGCGGCAACTGAAAGACACGTATAGGCCAGTAGAACAGGTTTAATGAAATTGAAAAACTAATAGAAAAACAACTGATTGAAAGAAACGTTAGGTTTGTATGTAAAGGATGTTTGCCTTTCGTGTTCGATACTTACATTGCACAAACACGTAAACATACAAAGCACATCAGATTGGGAAAATCTTTACAAATGAATCTAACCAGTTTATCAGATATTCTAAATTTTTGCATTTAAATACATATTTTCTGCACTTAAAAATATTTGTGAACTAATCTAAACGTTGTTTCATAAGCGCTTTACCCTTAAAATCTGATTTGATAATATCACAATACTTTTCATGTTATGTAGCTTTCAAACAAAAACACTGGCGTTGAAATTTACATTACAGTATTACGAAATTGTTGATAAGTCAACAAAAACTAGCTGAAAAAAGAGCAAACAAGAATAAAATTGAAATTAGAGTCAAAAATACATTTAAGGGCACATAAGTCCATCTGTGATTAAAGTATGCTGTTGACAGTGTTATGTTTCAGGAATGTCTTTCATTTCCCATTTATCACTTTTTGATCATGTGATTCAGGATTGGAAGCTAGCCTAATTCAGCTTGTCCTTTAAAAAGCAAGCAAGCAAGCAAGCGGCTTTGAAAATACTGTATAGTCAAATAATGTGCACTTTAAAGTTAGAATCCCCTTTTAATCAATAAAATATGATGATTTGATTGTTTTTTGTAAATAACTAAACACATCGTCAGTCAAGATGGCCTTGATTAACATTCTCAGAGATCGTACAATTCGATAATTGCACTCACAGCAAGGCGTTCGATATCTAAACGGCGTCATCTGTCTCAATCGCATTTATACAAGCAAGAGCTGGGGAAATGGGTGAAAAATAACATACTGAGACAATTGGTGGTGCACAAGCGTACGCAAGTATCGTCTTATAGTCGTAGAAGAGATAGTGTTATAGTGTTGGCAACGCTTTACGTTGAAACTTTGACAATGGAACTTGTTGATTGATTGATGGAGACGCACTTTTTGGCAAAAAGCACGAAACGAAATTAATGCGCCGTGAAAAAAATCCTTACCGAAATCGACCATGTGCCACGCTCAAAGAGAGTGACTGGGTGGACTACAATTATTACGATGCGCACAAAAGGTTAATTGAGGTCTGTTTGGTAGGCTCGATTGAATGTTACGTAATTTTCGATTGCGTATTTTCCAATGCCAGAACAGCTGTCGGGTCTTTGCATAATGTTTGTGCGAGCGTGTTTAGCCTCAGCCATCTTTGTACGGGCGTCTGGCTTTTCCGCTCCACCATGCACCAATGGGGAATGGTTTCTTCCTCTACTTATGAATGTGGTGCTGAGGAACAGACTGTAGACCGTATCATCAACGATGGCAGTGGCACCATCTTCAAGCTACTTAATGGAATGGAAGGTCTACATGTCGTGAAT
This sequence comes from Aplidium turbinatum, assembly GCF_918807975.1. Classification (NCBI taxonomy): domain Eukaryota; kingdom Metazoa; phylum Chordata; class Ascidiacea; order Aplousobranchia; family Polyclinidae; genus Aplidium; species Aplidium turbinatum. The sequence goes on from NC_137486.1 coordinate 2,965,057, forward strand.
GATAAAACAAAAGACAGGCTGCTATTTAGAAGCCTTTTCAGCTTAGTCCGGAAACATCGTGAATCGAGAGTGGTAAAAGGATAGACCCTCGGCCCCAGAGGCTTCCACGACGACGACGAGCGCGTTGAGCCATCGTGTTTGCGCTTTAATATTTTGCAAGTATCTTTTTTCAAATACGTGAGAAAAAAAATCGGATTTCTTCTCAGTTTTTATTTTACCAGCTCAGTGGCCAAGTGGTTGTCGCCTTCGGTTGTAGTGCTGGTAGGTCTATGATCGATTTCAGCTCGGGTTATACCGAAGACTTTAAAAACGGTACCGATTGTATTATTCTTTCTTGCATAAACCAGTGAGAAAAAATGGCGTAATAATGTGATGACATCCTAATTCTGTTGCAAAATTAAGAATGAGTCCTGTCGCAAAAAGACCTTGGTAGTTGCGAAGCGACAATAAACAAAACCATATCATCATTTACAGCCATAACAAATATTACAACCCGACTGAGAAAGCCTTTGAAAGGTTACTCCTGGAAGTCACATACTTGTAGAGCCATTGATCCACCGACGTCGGCCCGGTCACCGAGATTGACGGAGTGAATTTACCACGTGTTGTTGAAGTGTTGTTGTCTGTAAATTATTCCATCCACTAGGTGCTGCTGAATGAATGATGCGTCTGCTGAAAAAAATAAAGATGCTTCGTCTGCAAGCCCAAAAAATGCAACCCAAACAGCAACATCCGTCAATTTTACATTGATTCAACGTCTGCAGAATGTCAGAGAAACATGGCTTTTAATGTCTGTTGCATTTCAGGTAAACTTTTTGTACTTCAAGCTTAAAATGAGGAGCAAGATATATTTTAGCCTGGTGGTGCTACATCCCTGAAACTCTACCTTCTTAAAGAGTGACATATTACCCCGGGAGCATTACTTCTACTTTGGAAACCAGACCATTAGGCCAAAATGCTATTACTATTGCTAAACCTGACGTAACAAGTTTTGACGAAGGACTATGGATTATTGTACAGAATCTTTGCTGTTTTTTGTCAAATGAGGCCTTATGCTCCCCATGCATGTCCAACTGATGACGTCGTTTTGAGGTGGGTGTAAACCCTCCAACCACTCGACTAAGACAGCCGCGTTCTTTTGTTTCCTTATGTTTGTTTATTGCTTGGTTATGTATATGTTAATGATAATTTATTTTTAAATAAATATTTTTTCCTTTATCTTAATGATAGTTTACAACTTGTGTTTCAGCATCTGCAACTGAAAGGAAACATGTACCTTTGTCTCCTCTGAATATACTTCCATATCTTGCTATGCAAATCTTCCCAGCAGGGTTTATATTCAGCGTTCTATTGAGATAAATAAAGTCTTCAATAGTTCCAAAATTGACGTAAAGAAGATCGCCCTGTTGTCAAGTTAAAAGACAGATGTTACGTTAAAACAAAATGAACCAGCAATGTCTTAGTCGGGTGATACATCAATGAAATATGAAAATGCAGTAAATACGTGGCATGTTGATGTTAAAACAGTGTTGCAGTAAGTCTTCGTAGTTGGAGTATTTATTGTTCAGGCGTTCTGCAAGTAGTCTGAACAGATTTCATATTCTTGGTTGGTCGAAGTAGCGCACTCGATCGTGTAGCGCTTGTTCACTTCTCAAGATGTGCACTTGAGCAACAGATAGGAAATTCTCCATTCAGCTGTACCTCGTAAATGGAATAATTCACCGACAGTAACACTTAAACCATGCATTATGCTTTGGAAACAAATGAAAGTTTCAGTCTGTCAACCCCAACAACCAGGGTCTGCATTGGTGTTTCAAACCATGTACAATTGTAAAAACATGAATAACTATCAAGATGAGATTATGCTTTCAAAAAGTTGTTAACACTAAATCAATCACTCAATAATTGTTTGATCTCTGCCCTAAACAATGTTGTTCGATTTGTTGTAGGCTTAAAGCGAATGCGAAGTAACAGCTTAAATTCGCCTTTTGTTAACAAAAATGTTCTTCAAAAAATTCACCTCCAGTTCTCCAGCTGCTGAATAAGCGTTAAAAGGGTCAACAACATCCGGATCGTTTTGTTCCGGATCTACAACAAGCTCTTTCCTTTGGGAAACATCGGTTTCCGTTCCATCCTCGTTTAAAATAGCGACATAATTGGAATCGTTTTGCTTAGGATAAGAGAGGAGTACGTCATAGGGATAGACCAGTGGTTCTCAACCTTTTTGACCCACGGACTATTCTCAAGCTCGCCTATATATCCGCGGACTCAAGCTATATATTAACAAAAAATAGGTTTTTTGATTTCTATCCAAGAGAGTTTAATACGGTATCAACGAAAAAAGCAAGCACTGTTTTTCACTCAACACACACTCAATGAGAGCCTTGTCCTTGAACTTGCTTGACAAGTTTATCAAACTCCGGAATTATGGTTGTCAGTGCACATCTGATGTCATCTTCCGGTTGAAGTCTATTGCGATACTTCGTTTTGATCATCGTCAGAGTTGAAAAGCCGGATTCACACAGGTATGTGGTTGGAAATGGTAAAAGATCTGTTGCAGCTTGCTTGCAAAGATCTGAAAGACTAGGCTCCATCGACTGCACATTTGCCCAAAATTGAGTCAAAGAAGCCTTTTTAAACTTGTCTTTCCACATCTGTCGGCTTTGCAATTCAAGCAACTGTTCAACAATGCAGTCCATATCTGAATGAAGTTTTAGCACTGACACCTGAAAAGGATTCCGAATCCAATTAAAGATCCTGCAATAATTGTTGGAAGGAATATAACGATCCAATTCAGAAAGAAATGTGTTGAGGTGCTCAAGAAAGATGGGAAGAATGACGCCCAAATTGATATCTTTCTCTTCCACAAATAAGTTCAATCCTGGGAAAGCAGCTAACATCCCACTTTTCATTCGATGCATCCACAGCTTTATTTTACGTTTGAATGCATCAATACTTTCCAAAACATCAAAAAATAGTTTCTCTTTTCCTTGCATAGAACTATTCAGTTGGTTTACATGGCTGAAAACATCGGCCAAAAATAGCAACTTCGCAATCCATTCATCATCACGAAAGCGATCAGCAAGTTCATGATTTTGCTCTTTTAAAAAAGCATGGGTTTCCTCTTTAAGAGTAGCCACTCTCTCAAGCACCTTTCCTCGTGACAACCAACGAACAGTTGAATGGAACAGAAGCCCACTGAGTTCCGCTCCCATTTCGTCACACAAAGCACGAAATAAGCGAGTGTTCAAAGGACGAGATTTAATATAATTTACCACAGATACAACCTCTTTGAAAACTATGGCAAGATTTTCTTGTATTTCTTTTGTTGCCAAATTTTCTCTGTGGAGAAGACAATGAACAACCGAAATGTTATTGTTTTTCCTTTTCACAAAACTCATGAAGGCTTTCTTACTTCCCATCATGGCTGGAGCACCATCGGCACAAACAGACACGCAATTAGACCACTCAAGCTGATGCTCTTCAAAGAAGTAATCCACTTTCTTGAATATTTCTTCTCCTGTGGTATTTTTAGCAAGTGGACGGCAAAACAGAAACTGCTCAACGAAATCATTTGTGTCAAAATATCGCACAAACACCATGAGCTGTGCATCACTTCCGATATCGGTTGTCTCATCCAGTTGCAAACTAAATCTTTCACAGCATCTTATGGCAGTGATTGTTTGTTGCAGAACATTTCTTGAGAGTTCTTCGATACGCCGCTTCATGGTGTCGTTTGACAAAGGAACCATTTCCAGTTTGTTAGCAGCAGCATCACCACACATTTTCCTGGCCATTTCAACAGATGCTGGTTTAATCAAATTTTCTCCAGCTGTGTGAGGTGCTTTTGCACAAGCGATTTTCCGCAAAAGAAGCACGCACTGCATGACTGTGAGAATATACTATTCCTCCCCAAGCAGTTGGGCGATCAATGCGACTTCGCTTCACCTGATGCTCTTTTTTTTAAATACTTCAAGAGATTTGTTAACAAAATTTCCATGGTTTGATTCTAGGTGCCGACGAAGTTTCGTGTCCTTTAAAGAGCTGTGAGCTAAGACTGTTAAGCACAGCACACACTGCGGCTTCACTTCGCCATTCACCTCAATCGAAGTAAATCCAAGCTTCAAGTATTCATCATTATATGCAAAAACTTGTTTTCTTTTAACCATTTTAAGTAATTCTGTCTGAGACTGTTCACCAGGCATCTAATCTAAAACTGACTGTGTTCTCACCGGTAGAACACAGTCAGTTTTAGAATTTTAACCAATTTATTATGACATCACAAAGATAAAGTTGGTGAAATAGGAGCATTTTACGTTTTATTTGTAATACAATATGAACTGACTTCTAGCAAAAGCAACTGTGCTCGCGGACTCATCCAGGCCCTTCCGCGGACTCATTTGAGTCCGCGGACTCGGGGTTGAGAAACACTGGGATAGACAAAGACTGCATCAAGTCCGGCCTCAGTAAAACTTTGTTTGACGAATTCAACCAATTCAACTTCATCGACTGATCTCCCAGCAATGTGAGGCCGTTTGCTAAGAAACCTGCACAACATTTAACTTGAATTTGATTGCTTGAAATGTTGTTTAAAATTATCAAAATTTTGAGGACTGTATTTTGTTCAGTATACAATTTTTCTTTTCCTTACTTGTTAACATAAAATTTTAACAACAAACTCTCGTTCAAAAGCTGTAAAACAAGATCATTTGATAATTTCAACCAAACGTTGTACAACGCATTGTCTTGACAATTACATTTACTCTGCTTGTTTGTTAATATATGGCGCTGTTGAAACAAACTAGAAAATAAAAGTGTTTGTTCTTGTGAGTTTTATGAAAGTCACCGTTTCATTTTCGATCACAACTTAAAGTTAAATTAAATTTTACAATTTTTTATAAAATCTGACAACTCTCCAAAATCTGGCAACACTGAAACCGGAGTCGGAATCCGCTGGTTATGAACTGAGGAGTCGGAATTGTAGATATTTTGCCCGACTCCACAGCCCTCGTTAATAAGGGCGTGTCAATTATAGCAATAAATTTTTTATTGTATTTTTTTTTAGATGCTGGGGTCTAAAAACTTGTGTATGCTTGTAGTAAGATAGAATATGCAATTTTTTCAATAAATTTTAGTTGTTTAGCTTGGTAAATTAACAAAAAGTTAAAATATTCTCAAAAAAACATTTTTTTTTCAATTTATTTTAAGTTGATTCTTTCCCAGCATAAAATATTCTTCGTCACTTTATTCCGCATTATATTTTTTGACATAACCAACAATTATTTGTTCAATTTTTGTTCTTTCAAGTAAGAAAAACAAGTTTGTTTAGAAGAAATCTTGAAAATTTAGTAAAAAAATGCCTAAACCACCTTTAATTGCCAAAAATTGTGTATCTTTTTCAAACTTTGCAAAATTGTCTGAAATGCTGTTCACAAATACAAAAATAGTTTTAAAAAGTTGCAGGCATTGTAATTTGAGCTAAATCCTGTTTCGATTCATTTTTACTCATAATTTGTCGACTCGCTTGTTGAACTCTAACAAAGCTATATCTCTCTTTTCTTGGGTGTAAACTCGGCTTGCAGCTTCTGTCACCATCTTTACACATCTTTCTACAGCTTGGCCGTGGCAGGGCCATTCAGGGACTTTCATTGGCGTATCAACAAACTTTTTGATTTCTTCCAATGGTAGCATAACAGTTCATAGACTTCTGTTGACCAATCGATCAATTCAATCTGTCATACGTCAATCTATCTACAATCAAAGAAGTTGCATTAATGTTAATTGTGGGAGTCTTTCTAGGACGAACAGAGTCATCACCTAAACTGGATACTCTGTCACCGCCTCTTATTGCTGTTATTTTTTCCAGACCTTTTTTCCTCTCTTCCATATCTTCTGAGCACAACATAGTTTGAATTATCATCTCGCTAAATGCATACCACGCTGATCGTTTGATTGTCGGCAAAACTGCTTGTATGACAGATTTGTTTTGCTGTTGAAGTAGACGAAGCTGAAACAAAATATGCCGTGGTCCTTCAATCCAATTGTGCTTGACTTTAATTTGAAACCAACAAGGGTAATAGACACCAACAATATATTCAACAATCAATTTCAAATTTTTGAGATTTTTTCCTTTTAGATTGTGCTTCGAAACCCATATTCGACAAAATCTGTTTGCTGTGGTCAACCATCTAGCATGATTGACAGGGATGTGTAAAAGGCAAATGTGTAAGAGAGCCAAATCCGAGGGAAGATTTCCAGTTTTGATTGCCTGTGTCATCCTGTAACCATATGCTTGGTCAGTCGAAAGATTATCTACAACACTATCTTCAAGTTGAACAAGTGCTTCTCCAATAGATATCTTGGAAAAGGATTGATGTATTTCTAAGTCAGTTGCGTTCTCCAGCATTTTCCCAAGGTTTCCAGCCCATTTGTTGTTAGATAAAGTTTTTCCATCCAAGCAGGTTATTAAATGCCGGAGTGGCAATTCGTTTGTGTGAAGTGCACAAACTAACCAGTTTAGTTTTCGACCAAGCTTAACTTCAACCCAGTGCATTGAACCCCCCTCCCAACCAGTATTGACATTTGTAGAGTCACCACCAACTGCTTGCAGGGTTTTGTCACTTCCAGTCTCCTTCAAAAAATTAACCAGATGATCAGCAATAACTTCGGCATGTTTTTTCGTAGAACTTTTTACTGGGGTAAAATGGCAGACATAGTTTCCACCAGGCTCACTGCATGCCGTATAATGCTCTTCTTTGATCATACTGGGAAATTGTCGATTCGAGTTGTCGGCATGCAACATAATCTTTGTTATATCTTGTCTACCATCATAAAAAATGCATTCAATTGAGCGAACTGCCGATGCGTCATGAGGTGTCCGGCTCATGAAATCGGATAGTCTTTCTTGAGCCCTTTTGACTTTATTATGATCCACAACAAAAGTGTGATCATTCCCAGTAACTAAACCAGCATCAATATATGCTGCTGTAGTAATAGCAGCTGTTGCGCGCAAGCCAACTCCGTACCGAATACTTTGCATAGCAACGTGAGGAATTTCTAGTCGATTATACTGTATTCGTTGTGGTTGTTGAGCAGCAGATGAAGACATTCTTGGTGCCTGCATTTCAATATTGTAGCTTGGATCGTTTTCAACGCATGCATCACTTTGAAAGTCTTCTGTGCTACTTTCATCACTGGAGATTGTGGTTTCAATCTTCATTTCTTGCTGTTCGCTAAACTTAAATAGATTATTTTTATCCTCTTGTCGTTTTAGTTTTTTTATTAGTCTGCTATGCTCCGGATAATCTGGTAAGTCAATTTGATATAGTCCCAAAGATCCATTTTTTTCTCTTTGACTTTTGATAAATGCAAGTACTTTGACAGGGATTTTCACATCTTTGTTACACTTGCAGTGTATGTGAATTTTTTTTTCGCAAATACCATTGACAGTGCACCCATAATCAGAGCATAACACAATTCGGCATTTGCAAGTAAGAATGTCAAACAGCTTGTCCAATTTGTTAATGAATGCTTCTTTCTGATGTAGTTTTCCTCTCCCTAAAGATATTTTTTTGGCTTGCTCCCAATTTTCTTGAATCTTCCGTGTAATGTTTACCCTAACTTCAACCTAGAGTTTAACTTACTTCAACTTCAACAATTAACCTAGAGTTTACTACTGGGGATATGAAACAACAGTTAACAAGCTTCCATTTGTCAATCACTTTTGAGTAGATATCATTAGCAAGGCTTGTTGATGGATAGTTTCTAATATCTTCACTACACTCTTCTCTCAACAGAATGCCACATCTCAACACATCCCGTAGAGTAGGCAATTCAGATGGCAGCAGCTCTCTTCCAGTTCCAATCAGATTGTTCATGTGTGTAAATGTACTACTCCTGGTTTTTCGCTTTAAATCCATATCAAATCACACAAAAGATTTTGATATCATAATTAGCTCTATAACATTGTTAATCTGCAACATGATAAAATATAGTTTGGCATGTAGTTAACTGCTCTAGGCTGCTGCTGAGCTGAGTCGGAGTCTGCCTCACTTTCTGACCTAGTCTTGTTCTGCAACGATCCCTGGTCCATATCTCAAAGCTAAAACCTCAATTGCTAAGGTACCAGGGATCAGTTAACAGTAGATGTTAATCAGAAAATATATTTCGCACTTGCTAGTGCATCTTCAGATCAGAACTGAAGATGCACTAGCAAGTGCGAAATATATTTTCTGATTAACATCTACTGTTAACTGATAGTTTGGCATGCGTTGAAATAAAAATTGTCATACAGCAATAGTATTTACTGTTCCAAAAGTTAGTTAATCAACAACTACCGGTACTAAGTTTAATTGATTCTAAGTTTAGTTTACTTACAGTAATTGAATTAAATCGAATTAACCTACCTTAATTGCAGTCATCGCAGGCAAAAGTTGCTGGTTAATGAGAGTTTTTTTGCTAGCATTTCTGCACTTTATGATATCATAGTACTTCATTTGATATCTCACACCTCCTTAGCAAGCTTCAAAAGGAAGCAAACTATGACATCACAGAACCTACAAGTTGTAAATGAAATTTCTGGAGGTCGATAAAATTTGAAAAATTGTCAAATATTTGAATTTTTAGGGAACGATTTACCAAGCAAGACGTCATTTATTTTTGAAAAAAAAAAATATTTAGCGAAGTTTCTGGTCCAACTACAAGTTTTTAACACCCGTCATTTTGAATTAAAAATTTTTGAGTAAATTGACACGCCCTAAGTGGTTATGGCGAGAAGCGATTAGCTTCACGTACACTAATTTATGTGGAATTGTCACAAAAGTTTTGATTCATTATTATCGCTCGTTTATTGAGCTGCCGTTGAATGAATCTTTGTTCGAATATCTATAGTAGTTTCACGTATTCACCCCAGGGCCTATTTTAACAGATTTCCACTGGAGGAGCAATGTTATCGATGATTGTCGTAGCTGCAAGAATTAAGTTAAATATGTTGCCTAAAGTTACATTGCAACTCACAAAGCTGTAGGAAGCATCAAACAGTTTCATTCCACAAAGCCATAAACAACACCAACATGCGATTGAAACTCTGATACAAACAGATTGATTACTGGTCGACATGATTTCTATTTTCTGGGCTTTCACCTTAAACAAATGTGTAAGTTGACAACTTTGCTAGTGCGTGGCGTCTTCTTGTTTATCAGTTTATTCTCAAGCACAATACCACATGTACAGAAAAAGAAGAATTAAGTTGAACAAGTTGCCTAAAGTTACATTGCAACTCACAAAGCTGTAGGAAGCATAAAACAGTTTCATTCCACAAAGCCATAAGCAACACCAACATGGGACTGCAACTCTCATATAAACAGATTGATAATTAATTGATTCACTTTTCATCGAAGAACCAGAACAGTGGTTGAGCGACATCAGCTCCCATTTCTTTGATTATGTTAAGAAAAGTTATTATTACATATTACATTATTATTATAAGATAATATTGTTTCGGGAGAGAGTTTGCTTTCTTCTACCAAAGACAAGCATATACTTACACAAAATATATTTGAAAGGCACAAGGAAATAGCAGAAGAAATGTACAGAATGTATTATTTCACTGTTCACTACTTTGGGCACTTTACAGTATAGCTACAGCAGTAAAAGAAGGTTATTGTATCCACACTACCTGTAGGCTATAGTGAACTTTCCGTTTTTATACATCCAAACTTTTTTACTCTAACAATTTTTTCAATCATTACAAATTTAAGAATAACCAGAAATGTCTTTCAGTTTTCCAAAACAATCTACAAAAAATAAAACAAACCTAGTTCTTTTTCTGTCTTTTTCTGTCTAGCGACTGCTGTCGCTCATATTTTACTTTTGGCCGAGTGGCCGGCAGCAGTGGTCGAGTGGTTAGTGCGTTGGGCTTGCAGTCGAGAGCCTGCATGTTCGACTCCAGCCACCCGCACTTGCTGTTGTTTCTCTGGGCAAGAAACTTTACGATAATTGCCTCTACCCAGTGATCGATTTCGAGTAATGGGTAGTACCAAATTTAAGCCATAAGTAGAGTAGACAACCGGAAACAGACATTGCAGTCGGCTGCAGCGTGGGGCAGGTGTACGTCGGAAGGCGTACACCGATGCATAGCGCTCAAGTCCGCTTTCCCGCAATGCAGAATAAAGATAATAAAACAAACAAACAAACTTTTAAATACGTGCAACACTGCAACAATCACTTTAAGAAACGATGTTCTTTTGACGCTTCAGTTTTGAATACTCTTATTTATAGTCTTACAGAAACCACGCACGCCTTCAAAATTGGTTTCGTGTGTTGTGTGCTATCCAAATTGTGCTCAAACGTTTATTGCAATTTCAATAACTTTTGTTTTTGCCAATTTATAGTAGCTTTGCTAATTTGATTTTTTAGATATTGCACTGTATTTATAATTTTTAAACACATAGCAGCAAAAAAAAAGAGGGCACAGAATAAAATTATTTCTTACTCAAAACTATTAAACTGAGTGTTATATTATGAGAAAAGAAATATTTTATCGTATTATAGTATAGGTCTTAAAATTATCAAGTTGTGTCTTTGCGTCACCTCAAATTGTCTCTAATGTTTTCCGCCGACATTTCTTCCATGAGTTTGGCTGATATGGAGGTATCTTCTGTCGCCATAACAAGACCAGCATTGTTAGGATGACTAAAGTATCCAATTATCACCCCAATTCCTATTCCGACACAGGATAAAACTAAACTCAGGATTACTATTCGGGTAGTTGACCACATGTTGCAAGTGGGTCCTAATCAGCGCCTGCTTTGCAAGATGTTAAGTTTTCGGTTATTTCAAGGCTGTGTATTTATTTGAAATGCTAATATTGAAAATTGCTTGAAACCGTTGCACTAAGACATCATTCATTTGTCTCCCTCCAAGCTGTATATATATGTTGACTTGTTGGATTGCCTTGAAGCAGTTCAAGATGTTAGTTTGGTTCATCAATCAAACGCCAAGTTTAAAAGTATTACTTAAAACGATGAAAAAAGTAATTTCTAACAGTTACTCAAAAACACATGTTTTTGTTACAAATAAAATCTTTTGTACAACATCCAGCCGTGTATTTTTTAGATATGATTTTTTAATGATCCCACGACTTTTGCAACTAAACTTGACAAAAAATTATTCAAATTTTTCCACATTACGTCAACCGCATCACTAAGTGGTAAGAACGTCTGCTAAGCGCTCAAAGAATCATCGTCTTGACATTATTCCAAAGCACGTGGCTGTATATTCCAAACCTACTACAGTATGTATGTGTGAAACAGGGCTTTAGTTTTAACTAACAAGAACAGACAATGGATGGTGATGTGTTTTTTGTTTTTCTGCAGTTGATCTTGCGTGTGTATAAATTGATTAATTTCACATTGGAAAAAAGCTAATTTTCTAATTGGGCTACTAGTGTTGAAGGGAAACAGATAAGTTGAAAAAAAATTTAAATATTTGTTCAATCGTGAAAATCAGAAAAAACAACATGAGAATGGGTTCCCAAACTATTGCTTCACGACTAATCGAAGTGTTGACGTTATTTCTAAAATCTGTCTATGTAGCTCTTTGTCATGCAATCCTGTCAGCATACGTGCGGCACAGTCAAGTGAGGAACAAAATTAATTTTCCATTCATAAGTTGCTAGATTTAAGTTGCACATGGCAACATTTTCAAGGGGGCTTCCTTGTTCTTGAAGCTTCATAGGTTATTAAACTTATATAATAATCCTCTACAGTGATCTCTATGCTGCCGACATTACATGAATGCCACTCTGCTGCATCTGCTTTCCTTGCATTGGTTTTATACTACCAATGAAATGTTTGTTTTATGCAAACCGTTCTTTTGCTTTGTAAACACAAAAGTCACTAGTGCATTAGTGAAGAATGGCAAAAGTAAAAATTTGATTTCATTTTGGCCAACGCAGTGTGCATTTAATTGTAAGCAGGTTGTTTGCCAAGAATTTTAAGAGATTGCATAAGAATGACGATAATGCCGTTGACGCTGTGAAAAGTGTTGACTTTAGGGGTGTCACGGATTGTCACTTTTTCACTTCTTTTGATCTGAGACGATACCAAGAAACATCGAAGTTACGCCATTTGTTGGCTTTTCTAACTAAAAACTGCTTTTAATTCACTCAATTTTTATAATTACTTCACGATGCAATAAATTTTATTTCATAAAACTTAACAAGGATGAAAGGCCAGACCTGCGCATTCGATAAGTTATTGCCGCAGTTGTTAAAGCAAGTATAACGACAGTTTCATATATTTTATGTATTTACTTTCATGGGATCGTGTCAAAGTAGCCGTGGTAACAATTTGGCAGTCATAATATTACAGTATATACAGCATGTTGTAATGAGAATAATCTTGAGAAAAAACTTGGAATAAATGGTCCGGAAAGACCAGCAGGTCACCAAAGTCAGCAGCCACCCAAACACACAAACAAAATACCAAATGGTAAGAACATAATACATGATACTTAATAATAATATAATGATGGTACAGAGGTTTGCGAGTTGATTGGTTTGTTTCTTTTGAACGAAATTTCTGTTATTGTTGACAGGAAGATGCTTGAGTTGTATCGTGATGATGGTCTGGCCATTTTGGGTAATTTTGCTTGCCCAAAAGTTGATCGTTTGCAAAGAAATGTTATTCAATCATTCAAACAATATGGCTTAAATATTGCTAGTAAAGGTGAAACACCCATAGGGGGCATGGGAGCCTCTGCCAGAAAACTTTGAAAAAACACCTAAAATTGTTCGTTCAGCCGAAGTCAACAGTAAAACTCTATCAAATGATGCTGTAACAGAGAGTAAAATGTTTATTAAAAATATTTCGAGGGGAGACATTTTCCCTCCCCATGATTACGCCCCTGGCTAGTGCCTATACACTAGGGTGTACCATTTTTCAAAAAGTTTTTAGAAATTATTGCGGCTATGTATTACGGGTTTCCACTTTTGTTAAAAAGTATTTTGGTAGAGTTTCAGAATTTTCCCGCCAAAACTGTGGTTCTGCCGCCATTTTGAAAAAATGGCGTCCAGATAAGATATTATGAAAGTCTACAGCCTTAAACTGGCGCAATGTGATCATATAATATGTCGATTACGGGGTTTTTGGGGTCGCAGAACTCGAATTTGAAGTTAAAAACACTCTACGGCAACAATTTTGCAAAGTGAATTTTGACATATAGATGTGACCACACTGTTTTGTACGCAGATTTACATGAAAAGAGCATCTTATTGTCATTTTAACCTTGAAATGCATGTAGGCTATGCATAAACTTTTCTAGTCGGTGTGATTATATCAATCAGTATGAGGAAAAAATTAACATGTACTTTCTTGTGTAGGCTACTTTCACATCCGATGAAAGTCTACTAACTAGTCCACAGTATAGCCTATAGCCTGTACTTAGTTACTAACCTACCTGCTTATTAACTAATGGACGGCAACAGAGTACCCCACGGCAGACCAAAAAGCTCGAAAAGCGGAAGTGATCTCTCCCAACTGGGTAAATGCTTTACTTCTACACGACGAAGACCATCATTAGCTCAGTGACTCGAAGAGTAGCTAGTGATCGTACGCAAGTTACAAGATTCCGATCAGTAATAAATGGCACTGAATGAGACGGCCGGTGAAGCACACCACTCACTGGCACAAAAACCAAAAAGAAAATTCTTCCTCATTGGGAACACTAGCGAAAGACTAGGTGTTCCAAAGCTTCCTAAAAGCTCTGACGTTCTTGCTAGGCTGTTGTTCCTCAGAGACGAAAGTCACAGAACGATCAACCAATCCATCGTGATAGCAAGGGAGGAAATTCCCCTGGTATGGAAACATCATTTTGGCATGGGTTAGGTATTTGGCAAGAAAAACGAGAAACAATCTGGAAAAGAGAAGTAATCGTGAAAGGTTATTGTTAAAAATGCGGATATAAACCGGCATCTGAAGAATTTGTATGAAACTTGGTATCTAGAACTTGATTCCAGGCGTGAGAGGAATAATAGTGATTCATTTAAAAAAACGTTTGCGTGATATGGAAGAAAAGCTCAAGGATCCTCTGAATATATGTAAGACTACTTCGCGATCAATTCTCATGCATTTCGGTATTATTGACTGGGAGACAGATTTGGAACATCTGAAAAATCAGCTCCAGAGAGATCAAGTAGGCTAGGTTGCGCATTGGGCAGAGATGCTCTGTAGAAGAGACGGGACTGAGCTAGAGAAAAATGACACAGTGCATCTGGTGAAAGGAAACAGAAAGAGGATGTTGCTGACAATCCGAAAACCGTGAAGTTGGACTTAAGTGCAGATGAAGAAACAGAAAGTGACAGTGACAACTGGAAGACTCCTGAATGAAAAAAAAATGGGTATTACGTCGCCTAGCCTATACCTTTAACATCTGATCGACTTGGATGAGCTATCGGCAAAGAACAATGTTCGCTATGTGGCTCAAGCGTCCGGCATACAAGTCGAAGATACTAATATCAGTCACAGCAGCTCATAGACTGGCTAATAAGACTATAGGTCCTCTCACTCCCAAATTAATTATCAGAGATGAGTTCCAGGCCCCTGATTTGGCAATAATTCACTGGGCCGGTAAGATTCTGAAAATGAGAGGAAATGTTTCATCAGAACAGTGCTGTGTATATGTATCTGGCGTTAGTTTTGATGATGAAGGTAATGCAGAAATGAAAGCTTCTGGGGGTGCATGAGACCAGACGGCACCAGATCATCTCAGGAACAGGCCGTTATAAAATTGGTGGAAGACTGGAGAGAGAAAGGTGTCATTGATGGAGGTATTTGATACGACTGCCGTCAATTCAGGAAAGTGGCAAGGTACTTGTAGGCTACATTGCTGGAGGCAACAATTGGGAAAGCAATTTGGAACTTACTGATCAAGAGTAGCAACAAATGCCAGTATCAGAATGGAAAAATTTCAGTGATTATAGGAAACTAAGCAAATTCGTTTTGAACGTAAGGATGGTCAACGATATTGCGGAACGCGGGATTAAGCTAATCACTGATTTTTTTGACAGGTGTTCTGACGAAAGCCACCGGCAAGCTCTCTTGCTTGCCATGCAAAGGCACAGTTCTCAAATTACAAAAAAGGTACCTTAGCCAAACTCAATTGTTAAAGAAATTCGTCAAAAATTCAGTAAATTGAGTGTTTGCATAACTCTGGTAGGCTATTGTGTTGATGAAATACTGGGAATTGAAATCAATCAGGACTGAAGCATAAGGAATAGCATGCAGAAGAAACAGGGATGGATCGTGTTTGAGAGTGATTAACTCAATTTGTTTGTAAATGAATCGTGTTGTTATTTCAACAGTTTGACAATATTTCAGGAATGCTCATTCTGGGGTGAGGTATTCTTGGTCAGGTTGTGTCCATGTCTGTAAAATTTCACCATAAAGTTCAAGTGGTAAAATTTCACTTTGCAAAATTGTTGTCGTAGAGCACTTTTGACTTCAGATTCGTGTTCTGCGACCCCAAAAACCCCGTAATCGACATATTATATGATCACATTATGCCAGTTTAAGGCTGCAGATTTTCATAATATCTTATCTGGACGGCATTTTTTCAAAATGGCGGCAGAACCACAGTTTTGGCGGGAAAATTCTGAAACTCTACCAAAATACTTTTTAACAAAAGTGGAAGCCCGTAATACGTAGCCGCAATAATTTCTAAAAACTTTTTGCAAAATGGTACACCCTACTATACACCATCAGTTTTTTCAGTGATGCTGTGAGTTTCATTTCTTAAATAATTACCGATACCAGATTCCTGGATCATATGTTTTGGTGTTTCTACACTTTCATATTGTTTGCTTTGCTATGCGAGAGAACATTTTTTTCGACTTAGATCTACACGGAGATGAAATTCAAACTTCTGAATCATCACGCTTTTTCTTGCAAAATATTAAAAATCGTTTTTTGTTGATATTGTTACTTTTTTGTTTCATTTTACAAAGTTTTGTTTCACAATTTCGAACTATTTGAACTTTTTTTCCGGTTAAAGCAAGACTGATAATGACCTTGACTAGGTCTTTACTGTAGGTCTTTGCTGTAGGTCTCTAACTGAGCCCTTACTAATTTGCTTGTCCCCTTTCCTAGGTATAACCTACTCGTTCGGTGGGTGGTGGACCAAATGGCTCCCAACATAGCTATAGTAGGCTATACGTCTGCTAGAGCTCCATATGCTTTGTACCTTTCGTATGTCTAACTTACGTGATGCCCTGAGTGGCTCAATATTAGCGGTTCCCTTACGTATCACATCTAATCATCACATCATAATTTGTGCATCCTTATGCGACGCTTTATTAGCTTATCTGTGCGCATCACGCCAAGTTATGTCGCGTAAGGGCTTGTTCCATTATTGCTATTCCTTGCCATTTGCACCAGTTTGTGTAACTGAACTTCGTAGCCGATGTTGTCCGGCAACTCAGCACTTTTCGCTATTTTGGTAAATCCTGTGTGAGTAGTGTTCGACTCAATGTATATGTATACTTTTAATTGTTCCCACCAGCCTGCTGCAGCAGGCACGTATTTACGTACATGTTAGTAAATATCTATGTGTACTGTGTAGGCCTGGCGATGAATCTCTTCTTTAACCGCTTATAATTATCTGTCATAATTAGGGGCCGCAGTGTTCTCGAGGCTCATTTGGTTAATTGTTTCTGCGCACGCGTCACCTAATTCGTTAGTACTTTGCCTGCGGGAAGGCGCTTTCTCAAAGGAAGAGCCAGTATTGTTGCACTGTTTACAGTTTTTTGTTAATGCCGTCCGGATGGCTGAGATCTTTTGGTGTTGATATTGTTTGGTGTTTGTAAAGAACTATTTTTAATCCTTTAAAAAGAAAAAGACAAATAATCTTCAAAACTTGAATGAGGCTGTTCACCAGGCATTAAATTAAATAATATGAGATGTTCTACTGGTGCAAATTAAACTAAACTATCACAAGATGTATACAGTGACAATCTGCTTTTATTCCGACGTTTCGTCAATCAGACACGACTGACTTCTTCAGGGGGCTAGACCAGGTAGTGACTACCTGTCTAGCATGGCAAAACACAGGACATAACATTGTTTTCAGCAATATGTCCTGTGTTTTGCCATGCTAGACAGGTAGTCACTACCTGGTCTAGCCCCCTGAAGAAGTCAGTCGTGTCTGATTGACGAAACGTCGGAATAAAAGCAGATTGTCACTGTATACATCTTGTTATAGTTTAGCTTAATTTGCACCAGTAGAACATCTCATATCATTTAATCTTCAAAACGTTGTGCGTTGAATGAAGTTTGGAAAAGGGTAGGGAGACTAACAATACAAGCTTTCTAAATCGGAAAGTCTCCTTAAGCAACCTTGAGGGACGATCCAACACCATGAATTGAAAAACGAAATGCATAAGAATGAAACGGCAAAGCAGGAGAAAAGGCACATCACATGGTGGTTACTTCCAAGAGTCAAAAAGCGCATCATATGACGAATTAAGAAAAGACGTTATGCAGATAGGAAGTAGGCCTACGAAGCATTAAAATCTCTATCTTTAAACAAGGACATTAAAGTCTGCACATTCGACAAGGAAAAAGGAACGACAATTCTCGACTCTTCCGATTATTATTTCTCCAAACTGGACACTATTGTAAATGATACAACAAAGTTTAAAGATATTAACGCTACTACCAAAATTTATCCGATTATTTCTAAAGAGAGATCTATTGGTTGTAATGTGAGAAAGTACCTCAAAGAATTTGATGAAGACGTAACACGAAAATTAATTCCTTCTGGGAGCAGCCAAGGTAAACTTTACGGTCTTATCCAAGTTCATAAAAAAGATAATTCCGCACGTCCTGTTGTATTAATGATTTCTGCCCCTGAATACCGTTTGGCAAAATTTTTAGACTCTATTATCAAACCATATAGCCTATGCCGAATAATTACATGCTCAATTCTGCTAACAATTTTTTGAAAAAAAGTCAATAATTTCAATGTGCCATGAATCAACTGATGGTTAGTTTCGATGTAAAGCCATTATTCACCAATGTTCCTTTAAATGGAACTATAGACGTTATATCACTAATTGTATTTTTTCTCAAGACCAGCCCAACCATCCACCTACTAAAAAATATTTTTTTTATAAAACTGTTGCACCTGGCCACCGAAGGTATGTTTCCACATAAAGACAAATTATATAAACAAAATGTTGGTGTGGCAATGGGTTCGCCTAGGTCCAGCTCTTGCTAAATTCTTTCTTAATTTTTTTTTCTCAAACTGATGTAAATTGCCATCCTAAATTTTAGGTATTTACGTTCTGTTGACATTTTCTCTATATTTAATGATGATATTGTTGTATGCAGTTTCTCAACATTCTTAACTCACAACATCCTAATATAAATTTTACGGTAGAAAAAGCCAACCAGACCATTCCCTTTCTAGATGTCGAAATTAAAATTAATAGCAACAAATTTGACACTTGGGTTTGGCGAAAACCAACCAATATCAACCTCCTTCTTAATTTTAATGCTGTATGTCCTTCTACCTACAAATAGGGATTAATTAAGTGCCTGCTCAAGCGAGCACAAGATATTTGCGCTAATGTTGATAGTTTTAATAATGAAGTCAAGCGTTTACGTTCTTAATTTAACGCGAACAACTACCCCACATGGCTTTTTAATGGGGTGCTCAGGGGGGTTTTGAATTCACGTTCTACGCACTCTCAAGCGGACGAGCGTGAATTGAAAAAATTCTAACAGTTCCATTTGTTGGTAACATGTGTATGGCCGAAAACGTTCGTAGTTTATAGTTTATGTTCACTTTAATGTATTATGTTCAATGCCGTGTGGTTGCTTATGGTTGCAGAAAAGGGATCTCTCGCAACTGAAAAGAGATTGACGCCAACATCAGGGAAGTAACTATTGAACTGAGTTTTCATGGAGTCAATGCGTTCGATGATATCAGTATTGTTTAGTCCAGATCAAGATGTTGATCCAGCAACTGAAATAAATATCAGTCAAGTATAGCACAGTTGCGCTAACCATTCCACAGACTTGAAAAGTGCAACTCGATCATTCTTTTTCTGACTTGTTAGAAATTCCATCAACTCTTACTACTCTGTTGAAGACTCCTCGTGGCACACTGGAAAAAGCTGGTGATCCAACTTTGGGTCTAGACCCATAGGTTGAGAACCACTAACTTAAAGTGATCAACTTTTGTTGGTTTATTAGTGACCGACTAATGCAAAACAATGAATGTAATATACAAAACGCAAATGATCTTCAATTTGACACAATCATTATATTTTTAATAATTTATACAAAGTCATGTATATGAGTTAAACTTAAACTGAAATTCTCAACTGTACGATAATTTATGATGTTGGAACAACTGGATCCAGTGTCGCGGCTGCTGATAGAATATGGAATACAACAATGGAATACTGTCTCTTCACTTCCTCCCAACGTCCTTCCTGATCCGGATCCACATCAATATCGAACAAGGAATCAGTTAGACCTGGGAATGCTGTGTTATCGTACGTGTCGTGAAGGCTTGGAGCTGTTATGACGTGTCTGGTCAACATAAGTTAAAATGTAAATCCACTCGGGTAATTTGTTGAAATATTCAAGGAGCTATAAACGCATTATTAATACAAGTATAATTTGAAATGATGAAAACGTTCCGTAAATACTGTTTTTGCTTAATTTCCACACCGATCTTTAGATTTATATAATCACCGCATCCTATAAGCTCTGATCTTATGAAAAAATTTAATGATATGATGGCTATCCCTCGTCTTCGAGGATGATGGTCTTTGCAATAAAGTCTTGCGAAGACGCCTGCGCGTGGGTTGATTAACGTGGACTTGATGGCGCTCACTCAACAAGCACACATAAACTCAACAAGGCCATCAGCTTTATCCAATGGCAAGGCAAGCCAAGACGATTGGAGCTGGTGGCATACTGCACCCTTCATCCGCTTTCACAGTCGTTGAGCTTGATTGACTTCATCTGCCTGTTCCACCGTTGGGTACTTTGGACTACGTTTTGTCTGGCCTCTGCCTTTCAACCAACCTGGCATGGGTGACCCTTCCAGGAGCAGTTAGCTCCTGCCAGTACAGCTCTAGAGGTCACTGAGGCACGGAAACTCACCACGTTAAGGTAGTAGTCCGATGAGCGAGTAATTTAGTAGTCCGATTTAATGATATCAAGATTGATTGATTAAACTGAACTTGATCCCGACTGGGAAAGCTTCTATGAGAGCTTAATCCTGACAGTTTCTCATACTTGTAGAGGCTTTGAACCATTGATGCAGGTCGGTCACCGAGATTGACAAAGTGAAGTTTTCGAATCGACTACAGTAGGTATCTCTGAAAGGAGAGCAGTCATGAAATGCATTGCTCAAGCGCACACACCGAGAGCCGAACCAGAACCGCTTGATCTTGAGTCGGGCGCGTAATCATTGAGCAGACGGGGCGGATGAGATCCAATAAAAGAATGTCCCGAAAACAAAATCCAGCAATGCAGTACCGACCCAGCTTGATTTAAGATGATGGAAGCTGGGATTGAGAAGGATATCTATAGTCTTTTTGAAATTTGAATTTTGTTTCAAAAGATCCAAACAGGTTCAACAAATGACTGCACGTTAATTTCTCGCTTGTTACACTGGTGCTGGTGTATTCGTCATTTAAGTTCGTATATGTATCATTTTGGAAAGTGTAACCGTAGTCAAATGTTTCATACAGCACCTGTAATATTTTCTTCCCGGCAGAGGGTTTTGATCAATGAAGGCGCGTTCCAATTGCATCAGTTGATCATTGAAGGATCGTACTTCCAATGCACTGATAAAGGAAAATGTATTTACGAATTACAATATGATCTGTACTACTGCACGTCATACAAGAGCAGTCAAACCTTTAATACATGTTCATTATTAGCAGACGAAATCGGTTAATTACATTCTGCTAAAACGTATCAATCGTTTTATTGCATCAAACTTGAAATACCAAATCAAATCTTATATTACGAAAAACCATCTCGTACACAACTTTAGGCATAAATTAGATAATTGTATCGGGATTTGCTTCTTGCTTGCACACTTCATTTATTGGCTTAGGTCCGATATACGAAAGCAAAAGAAATGAGTCGTGTTAGAAACGTTTGCAGATAAGCCAAAGAAAAATGTCCCTCTTTTTTCACATAATTGTCTGAGACGTTCAAAAGCGAAGTAAGGAAAATAAGGTCATCAGAATGATGAAGGTACCTCTCAGCGTTACCTTAACAAAACTTTATCAACATTCTCGTACATCAAGCTAGGATGCATCAGAAGCGTATGGACAAATTGTATGCAGGCACAAATATTGTATTAAATTTTTCAGTACATTATATCAGTGGTTCTCAAACTTTTTGCTTTGGCGGACCCCTTTTGTTACCCTTAAAGCGGTCAGGGACCCCTAAAAAAATTATTTCAAATTTTAGTATATTGCGTCTCCTAACCAAAACAAATGTTTTATAAGTTTTGAAGCCACACACTTAGAAGAATTTGCTGAGCTCGTGACGCTCTTGTGACGATTGATGACATTAACGAAGTTGTAACCATTCTGAGATATACGTTGCCACACAAGATCAAAGATCAGATCTATTCATTTGATATTTGATAAAACTACCATTCAACGTTTTATAGGCAGAGAAAACTTTTTCTCGAACCGTTGAAAATTTCATGATCAGATCACCGCTTCAATGTGTGATGGAAATCTACAAGTAAATTTGCATCAGGCATTGCAGAGTGGTAGGCACTTAACATCACCCACTCATCGAAGAGTGCCTGCTTTTCAATGTGAAATTGCTTTGTGTTTTAGTGACAATTTTCCTTATAAACTCCATTGATTGCAGTCATTAAGATCCTTGTTGCACTCAGTTCAGTTGCAGAAGAAAAAATAGTATTAGCAGAGGGTGGGAATCGAACCCACGAAATCGAAATTATTACTCCTCTGCCCTAACCATTAGGCAACGCTGGTTGTAGCGAAGCATTCGGTTAAATTTCTTTGTATTAAAATTTTTTGATCAGAATATCACGTATTGTCTGATGTCTCTGGATTTATTAATATTCAACTGAACACTGAGAATATGTCCTTATAATCTTTGTAATGTATTGTATTGAGTTTAAATTTGGCCGTTGTTATTGCGTTCATAAACGTAGTTGCACTGATGAGAAGTTAATAATCGAAAACGCGTTCTGCAATACTGTTTTTTGCATTCTGCAATGCCTGATGCAGATTTACTTGTAGATTTCCATCACGCATTGAAGCGGCGATCTGATCATTAATTTTTAACGGTTCGAGAAAAAGTTTTCTCTGCCTATAAATCGTTGAATGGTAGTTTTATCAAATATTCCTGGAAACTTCCTTGGTTTGGTATTATTTGAATATTTATTTGATGTTTTCAAAAATTAATTATTTTTTTGCGACCTTCACAAACAAATTTTCTATTTTTCATTCGTAACCAATATTTCGTTGTAGCCACAGTCATGGCAAAACTGTGAGTGCTGATAGGCTGCTGACCAATGCTTACATTTCTGAAATAAGCATTGATCAACAATTCAACAATCTCCTGTTTTAAAAGAATTAAGTTGAACATAGGAAGCTTTATAAGTTAAACAATAACTGCTATTAATAGCCTAGTACAAAAATTGCTCAATGCCAAGCGAAAAGCCAATCAGAGCGAATTACATCAAAATTGGTTACTAGTTCACTAAAAGCACTAACAGCCGGTTTCATTTCAATAGGATCATCAGAAGAAACGCGTAAAGAAAAGTCTCCTTGCGTTGCGCCACATGTTTGAAAGGGAAGTGGAGAGAATGTTTGTAAGCTTTCTGTTGCTGATTTGCGAAAACGCAAAGCAAATATTCTCATTGGTTTTATTTCTACGTCACCCACTTGTTTGTATCAGCGCTATCGATCCGTAGTTGAATGTTTATGGCTGCTGTTGTAAAAACTTTGATTGCATCATTCAACACAGCTGCGAAATAGAAATGAAGTGAATTAAATTAGAACATTTGATTTACTAATTTCAATATTGCGATGACACAACTCCATTAAACCTCATTCTGAGGCATTCTTGCCTGACAAGAAAAACATAGTCACATGAGAATAAGAGTTAAAAAAGTTCTGGTCTGGGATATTAGTAATTATATCAAATGTTTACCAATATAAACTTTTGCACCAATTAGAGACAAAAAACGTCGACAAGATTTTCTTTTGTTGCTTTTATGCGTATAAAAGGATACATCATCCGCTTATAGACAAATGAATAATCTTATAAGGATCTCCAACTACAGTGTGACACCTAACTGAGTTACCAACAAAGTAGTAAAATAGATGTAAGAGAACTACCCAAGAAAGCATGAAAAAACGGAAAATAACTTCTGCTCTTAATTAAAAAGAATAAATAAATCAATTGGTTTGCTGGAGACATGTAACAAAGGTCTAATAATGAGCATAACGAGGAAGGTGTGATCACAATTTTACGTTATGAGGTTACGTCATCGAAAAAAGTTTAAGCAAAAAGTGAAATAAACTTTAGTACAATACCAAGAGATTAAAGAAAAGTTTGTAGAACAGGAACGGGTCATAGAAAAACAGGTTCGCACATACCTATGTCAATGCTATTGTTTGCCAGTAATATTCCAAATCTTCTTTCAAACAGAAATTTATTCGCTTCAAGATAACTTGCATAGAGGTTAGGATCAATTGGAAGAAATGTTGAATCCGCCAGTCTTCTTCCCATTTCGGCCCACGTTTGGCCAACAGCTCGATGATAGGTGAAGTTAGGATCAATATGTTGGGTCACCAACTCAAATGTTTCGTAGATTGTGTGGTAGAGAGGATAAAACCTAAGTCCAAGGCTCTGAAAAATGCGAACACTTGATGCATGCAACATGATTCCAGGCAATAAAATTCGGAATAGAAAAATATAAACATCAATAATTCCCAAAGCATTTGATGGAGTCTATATTGAGTCATGTACCAATGACATTGCCGAGCTGCCAAGACACCACTTGACACACCATTTTAGAAATTCTTTAGGAAAGGAAATATGTATCCTACTAGCTAATGAAGGTGACACTAGTCCGTCCTAGTAGCTCCATTGATTAAGTGCCCGACTTTGTGCACAAAGAAACCTCGACCAAGCGCTGCTTCGGTTTAAGCAACGCACTTTGACAGCTCTCCATTCAGAGATACCTAGTGGATGGAAATAATTCACACACAACAACACTTTGACAATCGGAAACTTCACTTTGCCAATCTCAATAATCGGCTATGCGTCAGTTGTTCAAAGCGTTTGCAAGCATGGAAAACTGCCAGGAATAACTTTTCAGATGCTTCTTGTTCGAGGATAAATAGTAAAACCAACCAACCAGTTATCTTCGAGGTAAAAGGTAATTTTTTTCTTAAAAATAGAATGGCCTTGATGCCAATGCACAAATAATCAAAAACATGCAGTTTTTTAAACTTTTCGTGCTCATTGCTTAATAAAAAGAGCTTTGACCATTAAAATCATCAAGACTCCGTTCCAAAGGTACCTCTCAACGGGACCAATATACAACGTCTTGGAAACAAACTTCGTTTTGATACTAACGCCACAGGCTGCCCAAACACAAAAGCACACAAAGGCACAACTACCATTACAACCACCAACGAATTTATGCAAGAACAACACCCACTAACACGCTGACCTATCTACTATGAAGAAACATGGTACAAAGATCTTCCATGATACGGAAAAGTTTTTCCTAATTGTAAAGAAGAATTAATCTCAGTTTAAACAAGTAGGCTACTTTTCTAACAAACCGCCTACCATGCAGTACTTCGGTTTCTATTTCTTACAAAGAGACGGTTTGAAATTGCTCTACGAAGCCTACGCTACGTAGTCTACTAGCCTACGTTAAGTAACCCTAATCGTGGTCTTGCAAATATCTCGAGGTTTTAGCGTTAGTTCGAATCTTCTTAGTTGATTACTCGGATAAAAAATGTTTCTGTGTTATCTTTAATGTGACTGTACAGCGCGATAGAGGATGAGCCAAGTGAAGGTTTGGGCTGCACATGGTAGGCAGACCAATGTGGCATTAAAGCAGAGAGACAAAATCGCTTTTTACCATAAGTTTGGGGACTCGCAAACTTTCTCCGCATGGTAAACCCGCAGTTCATTAGAACGAAACATCGTCGTGTTTCTGAAGATGATGACACAAATATATATTTTTTGTAATATTCTTCCTTCGATCAAAACAGGTGGGATCTTAGGAAGTCCTGGCTCCCTACAAGAAGCTCTCGTGTAAGAATGTACAGACAACATGTTCTATAAATTGGATACTGCCAAGCTTTTATAAACTTACTTGGTCATATGTGTAGTGAATATCAACCGATGGCACACCGATTTTTTGGAGAAATGCGGTAAAGTCACTCCCAGAGCCCAGTGGTAGGTAGCTGGGAAAAAATAAAACACATGTTTTCATATAAATTAAATAATATGAGATGTTCTACTGGTGCAAATTAAGCTAAACTATCACAAGATGTATACAGAGAAAATCTGCTTTTATTCCGACGTCAATCGTTGTTTTTGTTTTATTATCTTTATCCTGCATTGCGGAAAAGCGGACTTGAGCGCTATGCATCGGTATACGGGTACGCCTTCCGACGTACACCGGTTGTCTACTCTATTTATGACTTAAATTTGGTACTACCCATTACTCGAAATCGATCACTGGGTAGAGGCAATTATCGTAAAGTTTCTTGCCCAGAGAAACAACAGCAAGTGCGGGTGGCTGGAGTCGAACATGCAGGCTCTCGACTGCGAGCCCAACGCGCTAACCACTCGGCCACTGCTGCTCGGCCACTGCTGCCAATCAGACACGACTGACTTCTTCAGGGGGCTAGACCAGGTAGTGACTACCTGTCTAGCATAGCAAAACACAGGACATATTGCTGAAAACAACTAAACATGCAAAATGAAAATTCAACTTCTGGACAAAAACTTATCGCGCGCAAAGTTTGAAATAAGTTCGAAAAAAAGGGGGAAACTTAATTGTTAACGATCATAACTTGTTAACGATTTTAACATAAATTGTTAACGATTTTAATATAAGATAATAAATTAAAAGCAACAATACGGTAGGCTATGTTAATCAAAGATTAAACACCTAGTAAAATAGAAGCACTGTCCAAACAACTGGCACAGTTGACATACGACTTGAACATACAGAGGCACTGTTGTTTCTGACAATGTTAGTCGCTTCTTCCATGTGTCGTACACCGTCTTTCTTCCCGCAGCGATTTCAGTGGTGTCAGGATTTGTAACTGACTTTGCTGCATCGTAAACTACATCCCGTAAACTTGCGACACCGAGACCAACCATAGAGTAATTTCCAGTGACGCTGATATCGATATTTAAGTAAGCAACCGCACGGGAATCTAGTTCTTTTTGGAATTGCTGAAACAAACACAATCTTTGCGGTGGTGGTATCATCACAATTCGAAAGCAAAGTATAAACAAATGGTAGGCTACAATTAAAATTATTAGTATAATGGCCGCAACTCAAAAATTTGAGTGCTTTTCACTTTCACAATTCCATACAAACATTAACTTTTCAACGCCACTTGTGACAAATTCGTCACACGGAGTTGCCTTTAAAATTTGGTAGCCAGTACTTTAGCCAGGGCTATCTAAAGGGGATACGAAGGCGTTTATTACGTATGACAATAGAAGGGCTTCTGTTTGCACCGTTACTAATTTAATGTAACCTGCATTGCACTATTACCATCAGGCATGGATATTTACTGAATGCTCATAATTACTTGTTAATTCAACTACCTGTAGAGTATACTTTCTTTACACACCTATAATAGGGTGGTTCGATTTACGTGGGTGAATAACTTTTTTCCTCATTTTGCTTAGCTTGGGGTTGGAAAACTTTCCATTGGGTGTATAGAACACTGTGTAAAAAGTTTATTTCGATCGAATAAATTTTTGATCTGCCACCAGCCACTTGAAAATTTATTATTTCCTTCTACAATAGCCTAGGCCTACTGCAAACACTTTTTTAAGAAAAAGCTTACTGGTAACCTTTAAAAAATGTTTATTTTTTTTAAACAAGTTGGCTATTCCTTAAATATGCTCTACATATCATTTGCTAACTGTTTTCTGTAGCTGACTATACCAGCTGCAAGACAATTTCTGCAATTTTACAAAGAACCTCATGTTAAGCGCTGTACCAACTACCCCTCTTCTCTAGTGTCGTGAGATAAGCAATCGCTGTAAGCATTCGCATCCCCTGAACACAGGTAAGCTATAAATGTTGCTGTAAATCAACTAAAATGCAAAATGAATATTCAATTTCTAAAGTCTAAACCAGCGTGGTCCAACTACTTTTGACTTACGGGCCACTTTACAAAAACGTGACAACTTGCGGGCCATTTCCAATAAAATGATAGTAGGCCTATGTGCGTAATCGAAATTGCAATAGCAAATAAAAATTTATTGCAAATCTCTATCAGTGAGATGCCTGTGGTCGAGGTTTCTCTGATACTATCGTTTCTATATCAATTTCAATGTTAGTGGTAGGAAGTCGGAGACTATCTTCTAGTGTTTTGTCTATCATTCGAATGAGTTGTGTATTCAAAGAATACGCAGTGTTTTTTCAAGTTTCCAGCTTTTTGGAAAGCTTACTGGCCCATAAAATCATCCCGGTCTTGAGTCCAAAAAATATCCAACCTGTCAACGTTACTAACCATACATAACTAACAGTTATCATGATGATATTTAGATCAGAATGATGGCTGTTTACCATTGAAGACTATAAAGAAACTGCCCTGAGTCTGCGCACTGTATTAGGTACTCGAAAAATCTCACCAATAGATAACTTTTGATGATGTAGCCTATCGATCAAATAAACTGATATTTTTATACATTTCTTGCGCTTATGAAATCTTTGATCTCTTTGAGTTGTTTAAGATATCATCAATAAACAATTATGTTGATGTTCCGCAAATAACATGAAACAGTGTAATTGCACTGTGGCATTTTTGTCGTCGTATCCAGGCTTACACCTGGTGGTTAAAGATTTTAGACTAAGTGGACGACAAGGCAAGGAAGCCAATCTTCGTGTCCACCTTTAGGCATGCCCTTAAGTGTCCTGCCAGAGACACAGCCGCATGCTCTTGAGCGGTGTCAAACCGGCACCCTGTCGATTGTCGTTCCAGGGCTCTATCCATATGGTATTGAGGTGCACGAAAACTATGCAAAATTCACCGTCATGAGGAGTTCATTTCAGCTGGCCATAGCCCTAAGAAGGGCAGTAGGCATTTCTCTCTAGAGCAGCCAACTGTTCATAATCGTGAGAGAAATCAAGGGCTGTAGTCCAATCGGCGCCACTCTGCAATCGACGGCAGGCCTATAAGTGTCTTGCCAAAGTCACAGCCACATGCTCTTGCGCGGTGTTAAACCGGCGTCCTTTTGAACGTGGAACTATGGCTCTCACCACTCGGAGTGTACCATAAGGGGCACATCTTATTAAGTCAACAATCTAGAGGTGATTGGAAAAAGCTGGGTGCAATTTTAAAATGAGCGCCCCAGATACGCTCCCAATAGGACTAATATTTTAGGCACCAAAAACAATTTTTTATCGGCCAGTGACTTGAAAATTCGACCATTGTGGTTAATATTAAGCTTTTCTGTGGATAGTGGTAGCATGAAGCTTTTGCAGCGTTACTATTTGAAAAGATATTAGTCCGGTTGCCAAATCCAATTTTTCGGCTGAACCTGGAAATTTTATGCAAAGTTTTTTTTTTTATTGATTTTGGTAGCCTAGAGTCTACTCTTTCAGAATCTGCCGGGTGCACTCCGCGCACCCTTGAGCGTTTTGAGAAATTCAAGATGGCGTCCAAAATGGCTGCCGTTTCAGATAACTCCCTATAACTCAGTTAGTATTTGACCTAGGATGGTAATTTTGGTGTCTAACCATATGTTTTGAGGGGCAAGGAATACATTGAAACTATTTATTTGACTGGTTGGGGATTGCATCATGTAGAAATGCAATAATGCCGCCAATAGGGCTGCCATATTAAAAAATTCAAACAAAAACAAACCAATTCACTTGTATTTGGTCTAGAATGATAATTTTGGTGTCTATCCGTATGTTTCGTTGACAAGGAATCCATTTAAGGGATTAGAACATTTGCATATAAATTATATCACAGCAAAATCCAAAATGTCTGCTGATATATTTGCCTGATATATAGTTACTGTAAATTTCTTAATCTCGAACTCCCACTATGCTACGTAATCACTTTGCTTTCTGACTGATAAGTGCGAACTTGCGTCTCAGCAGGCTTGTAAGAAATATCGTATAATAAGTATAAAGAAATAAGTATAAGAAAAGTAAGTAGAGAAGTAAGAAAGTAAGAAAGTGTTCTTATAACGAGGTATTACGCTTTAAGCGTTCAGCTGTGAAAGCTGCAACAATGGAACGATCCTGTCTTGGCATATCTGATGCATCAGACGGTTTGGTACAAGTAGTTGTCGATACTTTTGGCAGCCGTGGCCGAGTGGTTAGCGCGTTGGGCTCGCAGTCGAGAGCCTGAACACCAAGTTACCACCTCAAAAGACTGTATTGACGGTGACCGAAAACAAGAAGCAGTTGATAAACCTGATTGTCAAACTTCTGATTGAAGACGAGTCATTCCATGAATAAACCCAAACTCACAAGTTGATATTGATTGTTGAGGACGTTGCCCCATTTGAGATCAGCCATGGTGGTGTAGTGATCAGAAGGAAAGACCTTTCAAGTAGTCATAAGGAAGCGGACAATATCATTGTCCAACAGGTGATGCTGTCTGCTCGAAATAATGAAGAGAGTGATATAACTGTGATATCCGATGACACTGACGTTTTCATTCTCTTGCTTCATTATTATCACGTTGGAAGCATGAAAAATCGTATCACCATGGAATCACCAATTAAGGAACGAACAGTCATTGACATTGAAAAAACCGTAGAGAAGCATGTGTCTTTTGTGAATGAACTCCTGCCAGCCCATGCTCTTACTGGGTGTGATACGGTAGCATGCTGCTGTGGGGTTGGCAAAGGTAGGCTACTGCATTGAAGGTTCTGAAAGATGGTCACTCACTGTCACTTTTAGGGGTCATTGATTCTCCCATAGAATCAGTGATTGCGCAGGCAACCTTATTCATGTCAGCCTGTTACAGTCAATATACTACGAGTAAATCAATGTCCGAAGCACGCTGGAGGATATGAGCATCCAAAACGGGTCGGGCCTCCGCGGTACCACCAAAACTTTGTTCTCTTCCTCCTACAAGTGAAGCCTTTAAAGAGAATGTAAGAAGGGCCCATCACCAAGCCATTGTGTGGCGTTCACTGGAAGACAGCAATCCGCCCGAACTTGATGCAGAAATGTACGGATGGGTGAAAGACTCGACACTTAAAACGCTACAACCGGTCCTCCTTCCCGCAAATGTTGAACTCACCCCAGAAACTGTCATGATCAGATGTGGATGCAAGAGTGACAACCCCTGCAAAACGCTTTCTTGCAGCTGCACAAGGAATGGTTTGAAATGTGCAATATTCTGTGCGTGTTATGCTGCAGGTTTCAACCAGACTCTTACTTAGCATTTTAATTCAATTGGACAACATCACAGATTTATGGACTAGGTGACTTAATGACGAGATGATAACCACAACTGACTGTCTTGTGACTGTGAGAGAGGCTTGTACATTACTAATGGTAACATTTGTGATAACTAATGGTAACATTTGTGAGTGATGTTATATGTTAGATGGTATTTCACAAGCAAAAGTCGCAAAAATAATGATTTTCTATAAGTATTCAGCAAATATATCAGCAGACATTTTGGATTTTGCTGTGATATAATTCATATGCAACTGTCTTAATCCCTTAAATGGATTCCTTGTCAACGAAACATACGGATAGACACCAAAATTGTCATTCTAGACCAAATACAAGTGAATTTGTTTGTTTTTGTTTGAATTTTTTAATATGGCAGCCCTATTGGCGGCATTATTGCATTTCTACATGATGCAATCCCCAACCAGTCAAATAAATAGTTTCAATGTATTCCTTGCCCCTCAAAACATATGGTTAGACACCAAAATTATCATCCTAGGTCAAATACTAACTGAGTTATAGGGAGTTATCTGAAACGGCAGCCATTTTGGACGCCATCTTGAATTTCTCAAAACGCTCAAGGGTGCGCGGAGTGCACCCGGCAGATTCTGAAAGAGTAGACTCTAGGCTACCAAAATCAATAAAAAAAAAAACTTTGCATAAAATTTCCAGGTTTAGTCATACTTCTGCCGGACTATATTGGTAATTACTGTGGTTAGAATGAATTTTACAAGACGCTGGGCTATTTTAGGCTACTCTTGAAAATTGTACGAATTAATTTTGGAATTTATCGTTTGTTAGATTAATTTAAGAAAATGTGTTATTCCGTCAACCTCAGCGGACAAGCCCATGTAGCAAGTTGTCAGTTTAATCTCACAGATGACAAGCCACCATTGGGAAGAGGTAAAATGCTTGCAGGTAAAATAGGCACAAAATGGCCGCTGTATTTGCAAATGTATGGTAAGAGTAGGCTATGGATTGTAAGAAAATACTAATTGCCGTCTGGCCATTTTTTACAAAGAAAGGTATATTTTTGTTATGACATACTGTATAAGCTTAGCTCGACACAATGCATTACCTCAACCCATTCTGTAGATCCGATGAGTCCATATTCTTCAGCTCCCCAGCTGCAGAACATCAAAGTTCGCCTTGGTCTCCAACCTTGCTTCACCATCTCTCCAAATGCTCTCACCACTTCCAACATTGTAGCAGTCCCACTAGAAGGATCCATAGCGCCGAACACCCAAGCGTCTCTATGGTTACCAAGCAACACGTACCTGTCTGTGTAGTAAATTGAATGTCATTGTAATCAAAATGTGTAGTTTTATCATCATTCGATGGTTTGAACAAAAACGCAAGTATTTCATCAATAAAAAAATAATAGAGCTTCACTAGAGAGTTTGATTTGTCATACCATAAGCACTTAGCCTATGTGCTTATCGTAGGCTACAATAAGAATTCGTATACCTAATATCCGGACTTTGAAAATGCACGTAACCCGATTTGTTTCGTGTTGAACAACTTTTGAGCCTGTTGATGATATTTATGCTATCCCTTGAAGGCTTGAATGAATTAGATTAGTAGGCTATGGTGTAGATGTCCACAGTTGAATAATTTAGGCAGGTATGAAAATAACATTTAGTGTGACCAAAATTTAATTTCTGTAAGTCGTAGCTACGGAAAGAATGAACAACAAATGGCACAGTAATGGTAGAGGCAGAGATGGGCAAGATCACCAGTATTGGTGATCTTCAAGATCAAGATCACCAAGAATAGGTGATCTTGAAGATCAAGATCAAGATCACCAAACTATGTGATCTTGAAGATCAAGATCGTGATCTTGAAGATCAAGATCACTTTTTGTGTACTTGAAAAATAATGAAGTTTTTGATCAATGATGTTGCAAAAAGTAATTACTATAAGCAACCTGGGTAAAGGTATATAGTTGGTACTGCTAACTTTTACTTTTAACTACTCGATCGCTGGCCTAAGAATTGTAATAAGTTAGTGACTGTTGCTATTAGACCTATCAATTGTTGACGTAGTTTGCCTAGAATCGCAACGTCACACCCAAGGCCGAGGTTAATTATAGTAGTTCTGAAAAAGTCGCAAAATTTGCAATTAGTTTTATACTTTTTATTTATAATAGAGAAATAAAACATAAAACAATAAAACTATGTTTTATTTCTCTATGGTTCAACAAAGCAAACTCTCTACCAAAGCTTTATTATTTATAATAAATAAATAAAAATAAACTTTGAACTGCATCATTTTTTACCAAATTTTAGTTTGGTTCATGTGGGAGTTTTTATTCGTGTTACTAAGTAGTTATAACTTTCACTGTAGGCCTATTATGTCAATGTTTATTGCACCATTTACTCATCTGGCAACCTTGACACTGTTGTCTGCTATCAAAAAAGTTCAGAGGTTTGCGGTCAGACAAACCGCTCCATACTCAGACCGTAAACAAGTCTTGGTCTGGTTGATTTGCTGCAATAAACCACTTTACATGACCAAAGTCGGCTAGAGTCCAGATTTTTTAACACCGCCATTCTAGACTTTTGAAATATCTAAAATTGGGTCAAAGAAAGAAAACATTTCTTTAAAATTCACACATGGAAATTGTGAACAAAGTTAAATCATTTTTTATTATACGTCAACATAAAGTACACGGAAGTTGACTTCTTTATTATGACCAACACAGAAAACTTTTTCAATTTTGAAATGGCAACACTGACCAGATTAGATGGAGGCTTTAAATCGTCTTTTGTTGGACACATATCATATTAACAGTGACTTAATGTTAGTAGTTGCCACTAACTACTTTGTACAGTACGAGTTCTAAAAAAATGACTCTATCTAGTAAGTAAACTTCAATTTTAAAGTGATCTTGATCTTATTGTTCTTCAAGATCAAGATCACACAAAAAAAGTGATCTTAGATCAAGATCACCAAAAAAAAGTGATCTTGAAGATCAAGATCAAGATCACGATCTCGATCTTCAAGATCACTTGTGATCTTCAAGATCAAGATCACGTCCATCTCTGGGTAGAGGGCACACCACTGTGTCATGAATGAAGGCAGTGGCGATGGTAGGGGTCCAATGGGTACTTTTGAATCAGAATTTTTCCAGAAGACCCAACGAAGAAAACATGCAAATTTTAAGGAGTCCAATGTTTTAGAAATAGCTTGATTGAGTTTCATTGGAACAATTTAAAAATTAAAACAACAAAATTTATCATAAAATCATAACAACAAAATTGGTTTGGCACCAAAATAACGTTACCTGGTTCGGTGCTTCCCCTGATGTAGCCAATCACGTTATGGATCGTTGCTTTTTCGTTCTCGGTTTTAACCGACAATTTCAGTGTTCTGTAAAAACAATTTAAGGTTTTAAAATTAATTGTTAACAATTTATGTTACCTCTCAAATAGTTGACCCGTTGTGCTGCATCATTTTTCAGCCATCATTTTGTGTGAGCAAGTTAAGCAGTTTCTCAAATGTTTAGATTTGACCATATTTTAGCTGTGATACTGTAGGCTATGATTTTTTAGTATTTCTTTTAAAATATTTTTCTTATATGCTTGAAAAGGTCTGTGTGGCCAGCCGAAAACGTTTGCTTAATGTTTTTTGTTTTTATGATGTTGAATGTAGTGTTGTTGCTGAGTTATGTCTAAGCTTGCCTAACTAACCAAGCCTGATATTTGTTCAGAGCATTTATATCCATATTTATAATTTTTAATTTACTTGTTTTTGTAAGGTTCTCTAAACCCCGGTCCGTATCTGTACGTAATATTAAGTCCTCCTTTCCAAGTATCATTGACTTCACTTCCTGCTAACTTTTCAAGATATTTCACAGCATCGATGTATCCAATGGGAGTCACAGGAATCTTTGGCAATGTCTCCTTTAGCTGATCTTCGGGCATATGCCAAGCTGAATCTGCAAGAAAGAGCAAAAGAGAAATACTTGAAAAGAGCAAAGTTTAGTTGAAAACAGTGAAAGCAGATGAGCCTTTCCAACGAACTCTTCTGACCTCTGGTCTATTTTGTTCTCCGGTCAGATCAAATCAGCTTTGTTGCTTAATTGAATTTGCACAACATTAGAATCTAGACAACAAAAATGCAACAATACTTCACCAATTGCAGGATAGTTTGGCGTCCTTGGATCTCCACGATCTAAAAATAGCGTCCCTCTTTGAGCTCCAGTAGAAGGAAGGAACCAACTATCAGGATACACGCCAGCCCATGGAACTGTGTAATCTTCGGGGTCGGAATAAAGAATTAATGCGATGCATCCATATTGTTCGGCATGGGTAGCTGTTATAAAATATGTCAGGATGGTTGCTTTGTATAACAAGATATAAAATTTTTTTCATTGTTTGAATATATAGTAAGCTGTGTCGTTGGCCTGCAACTGAAAGAAAAGTAGACCAGTAGAACAAGTTTAATGAAGTTGAAAACTAATAGAAAAACAACTGATTGAAAGAAACGTTAGGTTTTTATCTTGTCACAATCAATGTGCAAGGCCTCGCGACGGGCTGCTTTGTATCTTGAGCGAACGTGCTGTTTTGATTGTGGAATTCTTGAGCGATATGTTATTATCGGTTAATGTCCTGTAGTGACCTCTGATTGCGAAATCTTTATTATGTGACGTATTTCCAGAACATTTGCGGAAGTGCAAGTCGGGAATATTCTTTGATTGACTTGCCAGGTATTGGGTGTTGTGACATCATAAAGATATTTGCTAGTAGTAAACTTTGACAGAACAATGAGTTCTTATGATGTAACGTTATTGTACCTTCTCGAAGTCACTAGAGTATAGACCAGGGGTTCTTAAACTTTTTGAGACACGCCTCCCTTTTACAATTTTAACAAAATTCGCGCCCCACCTGGTTGCAAAATCATTAAACATTAAGCAGAACAGCA
Organism: Aplidium turbinatum; assembly: GCF_918807975.1. NCBI lineage: Eukaryota > Metazoa > Chordata > Ascidiacea > Aplousobranchia > Polyclinidae > Aplidium > Aplidium turbinatum. Next base: position 3,000,700 of record NC_137486.1, read on the forward strand.
ATTTATTTCCAGGTAAGTTGCATTAATGCGAAGGATGTAACTTTTTTGTGGATACCTTCAGTTCAATTTGGTGTTTTCTCAAGGACAGTATCAAGGTTGGAAAATGAAGCTGCGTTTCCCTTTTGAACTCGTCGATGCCACAGCCCCAGTTTTGCTATGAAAGCATAGATGGCATCATAATTTTTTATGCGATTTGTATTCTTGCCCTGCAGGAGCAGGTTTAAATTATCACGGGCTTCGAAAATGTCCACGAGGTAAGCCAACTCGACGATGCCAAATTCTGAAAGACGCTTTTATAACTTCCGCCGACAACGATTGGCGAAAGCACTCGCTACTTGCGATCTTCATTTTTTTAAAAGAGTCATTCTTGCATTGGAAAATAGCTAAAGGTTTACTTTGGTACTCAAGGTGTTTTTTTTTTCATGATGACGCTGCGAACGAGTTGGTCTCAAAGCGTCGTTGCTCAGATTTTAAAAACATATAACGCATTGTGGTACAACTTGGTCATTTACTACAGCATCTATAAAGCCAAACTTCAGATAATTTTTGTCATACTTTTTCTTTTCCCCCACTCATTTTATGTCAATAGTACTGATTAATTAAAAATAAACCTAATTAAATCAATGCTAAAATTAAAAATATAATTTTCGCATGGTAGGCCTACTATCAGAGTTGGGGATAATGTTGTACTTCTAGCCTCTGTCACTTGTTGGTCAGTCGTTGCCATTAATATTACAACTAAAGCTCGAGGCTGCTGTGTCAGAAAGCCGTTGTGTTACGAGTTAAGGTGTCGCGCAAACATTTAGCAACGTCTAAAACATCACAAAGAATGCGAGATGTGACAACAACACGCTCTACAAACATACTGTGCCACTGCAACACAAAGTGTCATCTTCAACAATTGACTGTCCACAGTGTCCAGCGTAGTTGTGAAGACATGTTTAGTTATAATTCATGCAGAGTTTTTCAATTTCTTGCGCCCCCCTTGTGAGCCTCACACGCCCCATTGGGGGGCGCGCCCCCTAGTTTAAGAACCACTGGTATAGACCATCAAACCTACTATAAATAGTAGCGTAATTTGCGTAAACTATTATTATGAAAGATTATTATTGTAGTAGTGGTAGTTGGTAGTAGACGCAAAGATTATTGCCGATCGAGAGTTGAAGTTATCAGTGGCGGCTGGTGCTGTTTGTGAGCAGTGGTGCTGCAATAAATAGTCCGGGGGGCGAAGTGGGAGGTCTCCCCACAGAAAAATTTGAAAAATTACATTAAATTTGGTGCGTTCTAAGCACGCTGTTACCCCAAGTTTTGAAAAAATGCATTCAAACTTTGTTGAAAAGTTGATGTATTCCTAAGCTGTAATTAAAAAATCTAATACATTGCTTTGGAGACAAACTTTACTAGTATTGAGCTTAATGTTGACTAGCTTATCTGTTGCATACAAAGTTCAAGTGATTTTGAAATGCCCTAGGCTGGACTAGCACTTTCTATAACCTGTTGAATTACCCCCGGGGAGTAATTTGCCCTATTTTTGGGGGGTAACGAGACCCGATTTGGAAACAATGAAGCAAGTGAAGGTTATAATAATAATGTTAGTTTTTATATAGCGCTGTATCCATCGCAGAATGCGTTGCTCCTCAGCGCTTTACAAAGCAGACAGTGTCAATGCAGCCGTATAGAGGCGCAACTGAGTACATTATTACCCGAATCCACTCCATTAGGCTACTCAGTGCCAAGCAGAAATTAGATTCAGTACCATTTTTAAAAAGTCTTTGGTATGACCCGACAAGGTATCGAACCCTTGCCTACCGATTCAGAGGCGGGCGCGCTAACCACTAAGCCACCGAGCCGGTTTGAGAACTTTATAAAAGCAAAGGAAAGGTTGGTTGTGAACTTTATAAAAGCAAAGGAATTTAACAGCCGTCTTTTCAAGGAACTGTGCAAGAAGATGGGAGAAAGATGCGAAGAATTATTGTACCACACACAAGTACGATGGCTGTCTCGTGGCAAGCTGATAACCCGCCTGGTCGAACTTCGTGAGGCTGTCCATGTTTTTCTGATAGAAAAGAAGTCCGATTTGGCTGAATACTTCCCTAACCAACAGTGGATTTCCCAGCTGTGCTACCTGGCTAATATCTTTGGTGAATTGAATAAAGACAATCTGTTAATTCAAGGCAAGAATGTAACTGTGATCGACATCAAAGTAGCCGTAGCTGCATTTATCACGAAGGTTGAATTGTTGAACAACCTATGTGAAAGAGGCACAGTAGTGCAGTTTCAGACGCTTGACATGTAGGCTACTTCGAAGGCAATGGACTTGAGTTGACAGCGGCGTTGAAGGAGGACATAGCTGACCACTTAGGCCAGCAATCCAAGAAGATAGACATTGGCCAACTACTTTCCGAATTTGGACACGGCTAGTCTCCAATGTTGCGCTTAGCCCTTCACATGTGATGACAGCCAGGTGGATGATGACGACTTTCCGGCCAAAGAAGAATTTATCACTCTCCGAATAAACGAAATGTTGAAACTTGATTCAAGAGGAAAGAGTTGGATAGGAACCCTTCTGGTTTGGCAGACTCCAGGACGCACCAACATTAGCGACACTGCATTAAATATCCTGACATCTTTTTCAACAACGTATCGCTGTGAACAAAGGTTTTCAACTGTCTTGGGAATGAAGACAAAGAAGCGCAATCGCCTGGATGTCGAAAGCGACACAAGAATCGCCCTCAGTACCACAAAGCCCAGGATCACAAAGCTGGCGGCTGAAGTCCAGGTCCAACCTTCGCATTGAATGTTTACCACGCATTGTCATCTTGTATTCAGCATTGTGTATTGCATTTTGATTGTCATAATTAGCCCTTTGAAATACGGTACATAGCAACAAACACTTTGTTTTTGAAAATTGATCTTGGGGGTGATTGGCTCGCTTCAGGGCGGAGATTAGGGTAGCAGCCAAAAAAAGGTTGAGAACCACTAAATTTAGCTGTTCATTCTTTAACTTGGATCTAATTTAAACAAAAATTAAGTCTTAAAAATTGCCCACCTAGTTTCAAACTAGGGGGGCAAAGAAAGGTCTAGGGGGGCAAGCAAAGGGACTAGGTGGGCAAGTGCCCACCTAGTTTATATGTGAAAAGATGCTATGTTTCAAACCCATTTATTCTTTTATTAATTGATTTGGTAATTGTCCAGGTTTCTAAATTATATTCAAAAATTGGATAAATATAACACTTTAATATTCTGAATCTGGTTGTGAAAGATATGTTCTTGTTGCATAATATTATTTTCATTTGCTGGAAAGAAGCTTTTTCTTAAGCAATACGTATATCGAACTCCTTATCATCTTTGGCGTCCCAGTTTATTGTTGTCCCAAGATATCGAAAACTTTTTACTTGTTTTATGGTTGTTCCATTCATTTTTATTTGACAGATTGGAATTTCACTTTTTTTTCTTTGTGTTTACCATCGTTTCCGTTTTCTTTTCATTCATTTCCATTCCAAATTCTTTACTTCTTTCATTTACTTTGTTCAACAAATTTTGTAGTTTTGCTTCCGAATTTGCCACAAAGACAGTGTCATCAGCATACCTCAGGTTATTAAAGTTACTTACCTAAACATTCACGCCAGCTTCATCATCAAGACATCGGAGGATGATCTCACTGTAAAACGAAAAAAGGCTTGGAGAGAGCACGCATCCCTGTCTAACGCCTCTCTTGATTGATATCCAATCGCTGATTACATTACACAAACACGTCAACATACAAAGCACAACAGATTGGTTAAATCTTTGCAAATGAATCTCTAACCAACTTATCAGATATTCAAAATTTTTGCATATGAGTTAACCCTATCTGTAGCGACATAGGGCTAAATGAAGACCCTCCACTCTAGAAGTGAAATATTTCACAGAAAGAAATATGCTAGAAATGTGAAATTTTTTGACTTTATTTTTTATTTTTTGCGAATTTTCTAAACCTAAACTGGTCATTTTTCCACCTTCCTGCCCTTCACAATAAGTATTTCGTCTCAGGAGGCTAGAAATTTTCGTGCAATGATGGTTATATATATGTTAATGTTAGTGCAATTACTTTGAAATGTAAAAACGCCCAAAAATGGATTATATTTATAGGAAAAAGTAATTTTTTGTTTAGTTTAGCATTACTTTATGTTATAATTCAAAAATTTCAATTTTGAAGCTATTTTTGGGAAATTGAAATAAAAACCGACTTTCCGAGGTTTTTTCATCTCAAACAATTTATTTCAATAAATTTGTTGGGTAAAAGTTTAATTTCTATGCACAATACACATGGCTAATATCTTGTAAAATATTTTGGCTCTGTGATTTTAATAGCTCCCGTTATTAGCGATTAATTAGCACGGGGCTAAGATAGCCCGTGACAATGCGTGACATGCTTTCCGCGTACAAAAACAGCTCATAGGCCTACTAATATAGGGTTAACCACCTTCGCATGGGTCCCGCATTTTTAACAAAGGGTTAAATACATATTTTCTGCACTTAAACCTATTTGTGAACTAATCTACTCATTGCTGAAAATTAAATGAGGCTGTTCACCAGGCATTTAGTTAAATAACATGATGCGTTGTTCTGGTGCAATCTAAGCTGAACTATCACACGATGTATAAAGTGACAATCTGCTTTTGTCTGATTGACGAAACGTCGGAATAAAAGCAGACTGTCACTTTATACATCGTGTGATAGTTCAGCTTAGATTGCACCAGAACAACGCATCATGTTATTTAACTAAACGTTGTTTCATAAGCGCTTTACCCTTAAAATCTCATTTGATAATATCACAATACTTTTCATGTTCTGTAGCTTTCAAACAAAAACACTGGCGTTGAAATTTACATTACAGTATTACGAAATTGTTGATAAGTCAAACCTGAACAACAAAACCTAGAAATATCTTGAAAACGCGCTGAAAAAAGAGCAAACAAAAATGATATTAGGTCAAAAATACGTTTAAGGGCACATAAGTCCATCTGTGATCAGGGCTTCCGAGAGAAATCATGGCTGGTCGAGTGGTCGGGAAACAATACTAAAAGTGGGCCCCAAAAAGCATTTTTCAGCAAAAATACAAGTACTGAATTTGTATCATGTGTTTTAAGCCGAACTTGGCTACTTTCCTCATCGTGAAATTGAATTCCTTTAAACTTTCGATTTTAAACAACGGATATATCTACACTACAGTCATCATCATTTTCAGCCTGTGAGAGCGCACTGCAGAGCGTAAGCCTCCCCCTTTTCATGCCAATTTACATGATTATGTGCTAGTTGGTACCAATTGGTTGTATTGCATTGTTTGTCAATGTCGTCCCTCCATCTTACTTTTGGTTTTCCTTTCTTTCTTTTGGTTTCTCGTGGTGTCCATGTTGTTAATTTTTTAGTCCATCTATTGTCCTGATATCTTGCTATATGACCTGCCCAGGACCATTTTAGTTTCTTGATTGTGATATCTACAGTAGTCTATATGAAAAAACTTCTTTCAATAATTATGAAAATCAACAAAAATCACTCGACTACACTTGCTGCAAAATTGCCATTGTTGCTCAATTTCTCTTGAAAGAATTGCAGTAAAGTTATATGATGTGCACTGCACATGCACACCTCATACATGGTGCCTTTGGCCACGGCCGTTGAGACGAGAGTTTCGTTCCCATACCAAAACGATTTTCCGGCCCCAAATAAAGACACTTCTAAGAAAAATGCACCATATCCAAAGAATGCAGTATAGTTTGTTCAAACTCTCTAGTGTTAAGGCAGTGCGGGCATGTTTGCTGATGAATTCTTGTCTGTTCGTTGTGTGGAATCCTGCAAGAGCCGCTTTTGGGTCGGTGATAACGTCTCCTCTCTTGACAAGTCTGCGTCACTGCGTCTGCGTTGGTTTCAGTCATGTTGTGAATCGAAATTGCTATAGGTGGTAATTTTAGTATAACCTACAGTAGATAGAGGAAAAATTGTAAACCCACAATGCGGGCAATGAAAATAGCTTAACAAAGCATTCTGTCCATTCCGAACCTTTTGCCATGCAAAGTTACGGATCACAGCATCAAATAGGCTAATAAAGATTTTGCAAGGTCTAATTTGATCCATAACATGCATAAACCGTGAATTAGGTTTTGAGTCGTGGTGGTGCGTAAACAAATCTTACAAATTTCTGTGTGCTAAAACCACGTTTTCAACTCGCAACCGTTGGAGGTACTGGTTTAGGTAACAAATTTGCAAGGCAACAAACATATTTGGAAAAGTATTTTGAAAGTTGCAATCAATGATTTCCTTGAGTAGATGTCATGGGGTGATGCGTTCCGGTTTGCAGCTCAAGTTTGCTAGGTAGCTTTCTTTCAAAAGTAGCCAACCAACTTATCCAAAATGTCATTGTTGTACAACTTGTTTAAATTTGTTCCACATGCTTACAACTACACATCAGACATACAATGATATTTCCATAGGACTTCAAACTTATCGATATCTTTGAGTTTGTTGATACATTATTTTGTGAATAAACTACCAACAGCTAGCGAATCCTTTGCAACATAGAGCACCACAGTAGAATAAATTTTGTTTGTAAGATTAAGCTGGTGAAGCGGAGTTGTTGGAGCGTTCCGTCCCCAGAAAAATAAATCTTTTTTTAATTCATAGTTCCTGTAACAGCGTAAGCTTGCGAGTAGGCTACTTTCCAGCTTTCTCTAACTTTGATTAGCCTACATCTTCCTTTAACTTCATTAAATTCATCAGCTTATTGTCCATTTGTCGTCGTCGTGTGAGCCTCCTCTGGGGTCAAAAAACATTGAGCAGTTCTTTATCGCTGCATAAATAGGTTAGTAGAACGAATCTCGCTTAGAACTGTGATCTACACAAAGCAGAGAAGCACAGCTTTGAAACTGTTCAACTAGGCTGCTTGGAAATGGTATAGCTTTCTTTAGAATTTCCTATCTGGATTGGCTGCTATTGAAAATGACACAAGCTTAGTCGATCAATTACACTACTCAAAAATGATATAATATTTGGACAACACTGCACACCATGAACTCCAACTCTAGTGCATTTAAGCAATGACATCCATAAGCAGAAAATAGAAAAGAAGGGTTCACTTTCTTCAATCTTGCTTGGACGCTTTTCCAAATATGTTGGATCCATCTATTGGATCCAGTTTTTCATGTCAAGGTAGGCCTACAGTTAGTTAAGCAAACGTAATACACGCTTAGCCAAAGCAGCACTAGTTTTCAAGTTAGAACAACATAACAATGATCGAAAAATACTTGTAAAGTTGTAACTACACATTTCATTCAAAAATTGATTTACTTTTAAGTTGATAAATTTTTATTTTAGTAGTAAAAATGGGCCTCCCTCAAATGTGACAAAACGAAAAACTACTCGTTTTTCCTTTACAATGTTATGCTATAGGAGGGAAAGCAGCCGACTTCCCCCCCTCTCGGAGCCCCTGTCTGTGATTAAAGTATGCTGTTGACAGTGTTATGGAATGTCTTTCATTTCTCATTTATCGCTATCTCATCATGTGATTTAGGATTGGAAGCTAGCCTAATTCAGCTTGTCCTTTAAAAAGCAAGCAAACGGCTTTGAAAATACTGTATAGTCAAATAATGTGCAATTCAAAGTTAGAATTCCCTTTTAATCAATAAAATATGATGATTTGATTGTTTTAATTAAGGTGGCCTTGATTGACATTCTCAGAGTCAGAGACCGTACAATTCGATAATTGCACTCACAGCAAGGCAATCGCATTTATACAAGCAAGAGCTGGGGGAATGGGTGAAAAACAACATACTGAGACAATTGGTGGTGCACAAGCGTACGCAAGTAATGTCTCATAGTCGTAGAAGAGATAGTGTTGTAGTGTTGGCAGCGCTTTACGTTGTAACTTTGACAATGGAACTTGTTGATTGATTGATGGAGACGCACTTTTTGGCAAAGAGCACGAAACGAAATTAATGCGCCGTGAAAGAACCCCTTACCGAAATCAACCATGTGCCGCGCTTAGTGAGAGTGACTGGCTGGACTACAATTATTACGATGCGCACAAAAGATTAATTGAGGTCTGTTTGGTAGGCTCGATTGAATGTTACGTAATTTTCGATTGCGTACTGTGTATATGTTAATAATAATTTATTTTTAAATAAATATTTTTCCCTTTATCCTAATGATAGTTTACAATTGTGTTTCAGCATCTGCAACTGGAAAGAAACATGCACCTTTGTCTCCTCTGAATATACTTCCATATCTTGCTATGCAAATCTTCCCAGCAGGATTTATATGCAGCGTTCTGTTGAGATAAATAAAGTCTTCAATAGTTCCAAAATTGACGTAAAGAAGATCGCCCTGTTGTCAATTTAAAAGACAGATGTCAGAACAAAATAAACCAGCAATGTCTTAGTTGGGTGATACGTCAATGAAATATGAAACTGTAGTAAATCATGGCTACCTAAAGATACGGCCTGACTTGTCACATTTTGCAGAAATTTCCAGATTTTGCTAATTTGGGCGAATGCTTAAATAAATTTTCTAAAAATTATATTTTTACGCTTTCTTTACTGTTTTCCCCAAATGACGCAATAGGTTTTAACATCCTCACATGTTGAAAAACAAAGAAAATTTGATTTCGAAGATTTTACTCAGACTGTTAATTTTTCAATAATAGTCTGATTCAGCGTTTTTTAACTTATTTTTTCTCATTTGCTACTGTTTCCCCAAGGCAACAAAAAGCTTTTCTATCATTAGGAGTGGTCACAGCGGTAAACCATAATCTCTTCGTGGGAACATTGTAACGTAAGATTCCCAAATCCGTTCGTCTGCATGCAATGACCCAAAAATAAACACACTTTCGAAACGTCTATTCAAACAGTGTATTCCAGTAAAATTAGCCCGAGGCTATCGAAAATAGGTGTAACGCCTACACCTCTAAAAAAACTGTCACTACAATACAGATTAATTGGATAAAAGACGGAACCTTTGTCCAGCTAGCAAGCACTAAGCCAACAGTTAAATGTGCGGCCAACTTTCAAACAATCATTTTACGAATGACCAGAATAGATATCAATATCTCAAATTCACGTAGAAAGTAACTGTGACGCAATAAATGAAAGACAATTATGAAGTCATTCCAACAGGTGTTCAAGCTGATGTAATATTTCCTGTTTAAACAGGCCCAAACAAGTCCAAACAGGTCTTATGAACGATGGTGCAATTTTGGCACATGCTTTAGGAATTTCCATGACGTAATATTCAGTAGACTTGAACGGTTTTATATGACGTTTGATTTGTACAGAGATTGGCCGTAACATAGCGGCCCCTAGTTATGACAGTCTAACATGGCATAACTAAAAAAGAATTGAAGGACAATCGTGAGCCAATGAATAAAACACACGATACACAAATTTTTTGAATCACTCACGTTTAAGTTAATACGCAAATACAAAGGGCATGCAAAGAATGAACAGCAATAAGAATAAACACGACGATACATGAAATTGGTACCATAGGTATTAGGTACACGCAAAATGACGCTATATACAATAGTTGCGATAATAACCGACTGTTCCGGGCTCAGACAAGTATCGGCCACCGCAGACAAAACCAGGCTCAAACCCTAACACTTAGGTGTTCTTTACGGGGGCGAGACACGAAATATCCCTCAACACGTAGTCTACTTTCACTTTCCCCGTACTCTCATCATAGTTGCAGACGGCAACTTTGGCTCTACGAACCACAGGCTTCCCTTTCCTAATTTGTGGAACTACCTCATGCACCCTCCCAAGTTGATACTTCCCACGTTTACCAATGTCTTGGAGAGAACCTACCACTACAAGTTGACCAGGCTCCAAATTCTCGGCCATTTTTAGCCATTTTTTCCGGCCCTGAAGACCTGGCAAGTAAAAATCGATCCATTTATTCCAAAACTGCTGAGAAAGTGACAAATTGAACCGATAATCCCTTTTTAATTGGTCACGATCATGTGGTTGCCCAACAGCACAGTATGGGTCTAAGTATGGGGTCAAAAGTGAGGCAGGGGTGATGACAGTAAAATCCCTAGGGTCGTCACTCAAAGGTACCAAAGGGCGTTCGTTCACGATCCGAACGGCACTACCTGTGTACGTAAGCAGTTTAATAAAACTGGGCTTACGTATTGAAGAGTCCAAAATGTGAAAAAAGTATTTGGTCACATCAGCCATGAAACCAAATCTTTCAAGCCGAAATCTAGCCAAGACATCTGCCAGAGGGTTTAACAAGTCAGACAATTCAGGACAAGAAGACATTACATCATTTACACAAGTTCCTCGGAATTCAGATTGTTTTAAAGCCTTCTTCTTTAAATCAGCAGCTCTATCTGACGCCAACACAAAATTGTTAGGTAAATCAGTATCTTCCTTCAACGGAACAGGTATCTCAAATCGACCATCTTTCAACTCAATATTCGGTTCGACAAGTTCTCTAGCCAAATTATCATTGCGAGACAATTCACAGGTTTCATTTTGCAACGTCAAATCCTGAATGACTTTATTCAGGTCTGCTATTTCCATATCGCGAGACTCAATTTTACGCTGAAAGCCAGAGATGACATCCGACTCTGAAGACGTCTGCACTCTGCACACTTTAGCAACGCTTTCAACTAAGGGTGACTTACCACCACAAGCCAACCAACCGAGAGGAGTGAGTAAAGCATGCGGTTCACTACGATTGTCACCAACACGCTCTTCTTTTGCACACATCAAATAAGCGTTGTCGTTGCCAATCAGTACATCTACAGTACTACAATCATTCAAATGAAACATATTCACGTCATGAAAATGACGGAAACCACTTAAATCTTGTTTATGGGGTAAAGTCTTAACATCGTCAGCCCAAGCTGGGTTAACCACCGAAGTTATATCACAAAACAGTTCATTCGTCTCTAACGACTGAATGTTGAGTTTAACAAGTTCAGCACAAGTAGGTTTCTGACCAGCCAGAGTATCCATTTTAAACGACGCTTTATCATACGGTTTAAGACCAAGTTCGCACACCAAGTCACTCGAAACAAAGGTCAACTGCGAACCAGGATCATGCTGACAATACACCAACTTCGATTTGCCAGTCATTGGATTCAAAACACGAGCAGCAGTAACGCGGTTAAAGGCTGCTTTAACATTTCCAATCTTAACATTACGCACAGGAACTCTGGCACCAGCATCATCTTTACCGACCGAATCCAGAGAATCACGTGACGTCACATAAAAATCATGCAGAAGAAAATAGTGTTTCCTATCGTTGTTAGGCCCACACTGACGACAGTTGTTTGCATGATTACAGTCCTTAACCATATGCTGGCGCAAACAGTTCAAGCATTTTCCAGCTTTCACAATGACATCTCTCCGACCTTTAGGTGTCAAGCGCAAAAATTCTTTACAATTAGACAAAAAATGATATTCAACTTGACCACGTGATGAACAACAAAAACATGCCGGTATGTCACTACGTCTGGCCACACCGCCGCGCGGTGCGCCAACAGCAGTCGAGTACTGCGAACTCCCTGAAATCACATTATCATGGGGTTTTACCGACGTCTGCCTAACCGGACATGAAGGCAATTTTCCTTTGCCAAACTTTTTAAATTGCTGCGACTCACCAGAATCGCCCATTAGCATAATGCTAAAATCAGTCGACTTGCGCGTTTCCTCTCGTACTACAAATTCAAACAAACTCTGAAAGGTAGGTTCCTCAGTGCTACCATACTGATCACCTAAAAAGTCAAGATAACGCTGCTTAGCGTCAAACGGGAGTCGCTTAGCCAAATCCAAAACAAAACGTCCTTCTAATTTATCACGCTGACCATAAGCTTTCGCGTAAAGCAAACACTGCGACAATTCATCTTTAAACTCTTTCAAATCACTGGAAGAGATCGAAGTCAATTTGCTACCATAGCGATACTTTCTAATTTCTGGTTCTGCGAAAAGACCTCCACGAACTCCAAAACGTTGGGACAAGCGAGCTAACGACATTTCTATCCTGTCTTCCTCTGACAAGCCAGGAGTGTCGGAAACCAAATTAGCAATCGTTTGTGCAGCTGTTCTAACACAAGCTGCTTGCAACAAAGTCAAACGAGTTCCCTTAAAGGGCGAAGCTGCCATCAAGGCCATAACACGATTTTTAAAGAAGACAAATGGCATATTATTACCATCGTAACCAATCAAGGCCGCCTTATCGAAGAACGTCCTACTATTTTGGTATTCAAAAAAGCAATCCTGCTGTTGAGAACTCGATTTAGCGGGAGAAGACAAGCTATATCCCTTAAGGGGCTGAGTGGGCTCAGTCACATGCACAGCCCGATCACGATCCTCACACACGTTAAAATCAGGAGACGCGATACGCCTCTCACAACCACCCAAATTACGTGTAGCTGGGCGATCAAAAACTAGCGGCGCAGAAAACTGTGAAGGCGGCAAAGCATTACTGCTAATGGCGGCCCCGTGACCTGTACGCTCTGGGGGAGGAGTTCGGTTGTAATTTGCAGACCTTGGCTCTACAGCCTTCGGAAGACCCTTAGCCGCGGCCCCGAGACCTCCTGAAACAGCTGGAAAACATGTGGATTGTACAGGTCCACTTACAGATTGAACAGGCGTCTGGAAAAGGTTAGGTAAATTAAACTGTGATTGATGTTCACTTCTGGAATGCCTAGAAGAGCCCTTCCTAGAGCTACGCCGGGAGCCCGCCTCTGATCGATATTCAGCTAAAACTACCTCTTTTCGTTGTTCAGCCCTCAACTGAGCGTCTTTGAGTGCGAACTCAGCAGCTCTCGCGGCGACCTCAGCCGCTCTCGCTTCGGCCTCAGCTCTCGCGGCAGCCTCAGCTCGAATGGCCTCAGCTCTCGCGATGGCCTCAGCAGCTCTTGCTTCGGCCTCAGCTTGGATCTGGAGCTCCTCTCGTCTTAGCTGCAGGTTAATTTGTGCCACTATCCGAGACGAAGTCTTAGACATCCTAGTGCTTACATTTGAGGCGCTATCCTCAGGATGTATGTCAGCATCCAACATATCTGAGAACTCACTTTCTTTTTGTTCAAAGTTATTTTTTAACGAGTTAAATTCGGGATCTACCCTATCACGAAGTTCTGCCAAGATTGCAGAGTTAAAGATTTTAGTCAAAAGAGCATGGAAATGCCGTAATTCCTCTTCTAAAGTAGATAACTTAGATCGAAAAATTAACAGTTCCTGCTTATCACTCAAAGAACCTAGGGCCACAGAAAGTTTCCCAATTTGAGTCAAAATATCCCGTCTAAGATGCCGGGCCTCTCGAACTGACTTAGCCTCATCGTTAATGGGTCCCTCCCCAGAATGGCCTGCCCGACCGCAAAGAACATCATCAGGCTTAAACTCAGTCGAGTCGACGGCGGTCGAGTCCCTGTCACCACCGAGTGTAGACATATTAAATGTTAGGGCTAAATTTAACAAAAATTAAGTTACACAAACACACAAAATTAAGTTATAAAAAACTTAACTGCAAAGACCGTAAAAATACAAAAAAGAATTTAAATGCACGATACCGTAGCTGTACGAGTATGAAGTCCTAAAGTCCACAAAACTTGCTTGGATTCTTCGACTTGAATCTTCAAGCACAGATGGATTGCCTTTAATCTTCTTTCTTGCCGATAAATGTCAAAGTTATTTTTCTTCTGTACCAAACTGAGAAGAAATGTCTTTACTGTTTAGCTTAAAGTTCTTCAGTTGCCTACCGAGAAGAAATGTCTTTAATTTTCTTTGCTTCTTTAGACTACCAACCAATAAGATCTTCTTTTATTATTTCTTTGCTTCTAAGTGCTTCTGTGCCAAACACTAGACAGAGAATCGTCTTTTATTTTTTATGGTCACAGCGGTAAACCATAATCTCTTCGTGGGAACATTGTAACGTAAGATTCCCAAATCCGTTCGTCTGCATGCAATGACCCAAAAATAAACACACTTTCGAAACGTCTATTCAAACAGTGTATTCCAGTAAAATTAGCCCGAGGCTATCGAAAATAGGTGTAACGCCTACACCTCTAAAAAAACTGTCACTACAATACAGATTAATTGGATAAAAGACGGAACCTTTGTCCAGCTAGCAAGCACTAAGCCAACAGTTAAATGTGCGGCCAACTTTCAAACAATCATTTTACGAATGACCAGAATAGATATCAATATCTCAAATTCACGTAGAAAGTAACTGTGACGCAATAAATGAAAGACAATTATGAAGTCATTCCAACAGGTGTTCAAGCTGATGTAATATTTCCTGTTTAAACAGGCCCAAACAAGTCCAAACAGGTCTTATGAACGATGGTGCAATTTTGGCACATGCTTTAGGAATTTCCATGACGTAATATTCAGTAGACTTGAACGGTTTTATATGACGTTTGATTTGTACAGAGATTGGCCGTAACAAGGAGACAGCAAAAAGTAAAAAAAATCTCAGAAAATGTCAGTCAAACACTAACAGTAACTGTAATCAAAATCTGCAAAATGTGACAAATGAGGCCACATCTCCAGGTGGCCATGAGTAAATGCATGGCATGTTGATGTTGAAATGATGTTGCAGTAAGTTTTCTTAATCGGAGTATTTATTGTTTAGGCGTTCTGCAAGCAGTCTGAACAGATTTCATATTCTTGGTTGGTCGAAGTAGCGCACTCGATCGTGTAGCGCTGGTTCAATTCTCAAGATGTGCACTTGTGCAACACATAGGAAATTCTCCATCCAGCTGTTAAAGTAAGGTAAAGCGACGTAACTACAGATTTTTGATTTTCCCACTTTTCATTGTTAAACGCTTCGCAAAGACTATATTTTTCTTCCAGCAAAGACTCAACAGCGTAACTGCAGTAGTTTGCGAAATATTTGTTGGTCAAAACGACGTAACTACATAAATTATAAGGATCATATATGCAAAGCCAAAACGACGTAACTGCTAGTTATGTCGATTTACAATAGAATCTAGAGTTAATCGCAAATTCTCAATGCGATATCAGTCTGTGCCAAACAACGCCAGCTGTTTCGCTCGTGTTGCAAAGACAATTACGTAGCAAAAGAATAACCTCATTTTGTAGATAAAATTCTTACTAGCTTCTGAAGTGAAAACATTAGTACAGAAGCTGCAGAGTCAACAAGCAACAAAATATTAACCTCATTTTGTATATAAAATTCTGCTTAGCTTCTGAAGTGAAAACATTTTATCTACGAAATAAGGTTAATATTTTGTTGCGTGTTGACTCTGTAGCTTTTGTACCCAAACACCCTTCATAAAGCGTCTTGTAGCATCCTTTCAGTGAACAGAACCAGCAGTTAGCTTTAACGCAGCTACAAGTTCAACGCGAATAATGGTAAAAAAATCGACTTGCATGAAGTTGTGAAAACGCTTATGAATTATTCTGAGGACGATAACGCTAATGACAGAGACTACATGGTTTCATACTAAACAAGCTGTGCCCGCTTATGCCGGCAAATCGACCACACTTTTGGGAACAGCTACCCACCAACGACAACTCACTTGACTTAATTGATGTTAACTAAAGATACTGCATTGTATTTGAACCATATTACATATTTTGCGCGTGAATTCAATATATTGCGTCAGATGCGCCGGTTTGCCTTTGCAGCACTGTCAGAAACACAATCAGGTTTACAAAGGTAAAGCGACGTAACTACACTAATTATCTTAATTAGTGAAAATTAGGACAGCAATCAATGTTTTCGTTCCCATTGACACAAAAAGTAGGCAAGGTCTTTTAGTTGGAGGCATCAAATGTTGAATTGCGATTAAAATGTCGTTATGGGTTTACGAGCGCTTTTTCTCGGTTTTCTCGGTTTTAACTTTTCTGCAGTTACGTCGCTTTACCTTGGGACGGCAGTGTAGGCTACCTCATAAATGGAATAATTCACTGACAGTAACATTTAAACTATGCATTATGCTTCAACAACAAATGGAAATTTCAGTCTGTCAACCCCAGTAACCAGGGTCTGCATTGGTGTCTCAAACCATGTACAATTGTAAAAACATGAGTAACTATCAAGATGAGATCATGCTTTCGAAAAGTTGTTCACTTTAAATCAATCACTCAATAATTGTTTGACCTCTGCACTGAACAATGTTGTTCGACATTGTTAAGGCTGAAGGCAAATGTGATGTAACAGCTTAAATTTGCCTTTTTTAACAAATAAAAGGTAAAGATGAGTCCCATCCTTGATCCAAGCATCGAGGAACAAGAAGATAAGGTTCTCATTGTACTAAGCCTTCTGCACTAACGAGAGTAGGGTGGCCAGCTCGGCTGCCTTTCCTTCAGCAACTTTTAAAAAATATGTTGTTCAAAAAATTCACCTCCAGTTCTCCAGCTGCTGAATAAGCGTTAAAAGGGTCCACAACATTTGGATCGTTTTGTTCCGGATCCAGAACAAGCTCTTTCCTCTGGGATACATCGGTTTCCGTTCCATCCTCGTTTAAAATAGCGACATAATTGGAATCGTTTTGCTTAGGATAAGAGAGGAGTACGTCATAGGGATAGACAGAGACTGCATCAAGTCCGGCCTCAGTAAAACTTTGTTTGACGAATTCAACCAATTCAACTTCATCGACTAATCTCCCAGCAATGTGAGGCCGTTTGCTAAGAAACCTGCACAACATTTAATTTGATTGTTTGAAAAGTTGTTTAGAATTATCAAAATTTTGAGGACTACTTTGTTCAGTATACAATCAGTATTTCTTCTCTTTATCTGATGACATGAAATTTTAACAACAAACTCTCATTCAAAGCCTACAACCTGAAACAATTTACAACGGAGCAGGTGTAAGCTCAAAGTTGACACAACCTACTTATGCCGTAGTACTTACGTCATAGTCGGCTCTTTGTATAAAAATGGTGGATAAACAAATATTTGGAATAAAGTCACAATACATCCGAGCGGGCTGCATTGCTTTTGTACCACCCTGCATAGGCTTCCTACTTTTGCAGAAATATTTTCCTGGTTGAGTATTTTGTGATTAGCTTGTTTGCATGTTTTTGTTTATTTAATTTCACATAAAACACATGATAATAAAGAGCAGGGGTCACCAAACTTTTTTCTCTGAGGGCCGCATTGCTGCAAGATTAACAGCTGCGGGCCGGATGCAAATTGCGAAAAGATATACAACTATTTAGAATCTCCATTGACTTGAATTGAGCACAATAAATAACAAAGTCAGCGGTGGAATAGCAAAGTTGTGATGAAAATCGAAAGGTTGCTGGAAAAGTTATCCCCTGCTGTGACACACTACAGGGCATCGCGCTCTTGAAGAATCATTACATCTTTCCAAATTTGGACTAGGCTGTCCCCATTTGTGGTGGACTGGTGGCCTAATGATAAAAACTGAACACAAACATGTAGGCTGCCTGGTGGAAAAATGTACAAATTCAACATAACTTACAACAACAAAGTATAAGAACGAACAATTTTAACAAAGAAGTCTCCATTACACAAAAAGGCAAGCTAGCTTAACAGTTGTAGTGCAGCTGTTATTTCCGCAGCAACTGTTTTTTAATGAAATCTCACTGTTTTTCAATGAAATCTCACTCCTTTTAAACACAGACCGTCCATTAAAGAAATAGGCCAAAGTGCATTTACATTGTATATTAGTGAGTAGCACTTTCAATAAGTTTTTGCAGCTTTTTTTACTTGTTTTACCTTAGCAAAGGTCTGATTCTTAACTTTAGAGCTTTAGCTCAGTGTTTTGAGCCACGAACACTTTATGCATTGAAATGATCTAGCGGACCACCAAACATAATGTTTATAATGATGTAATCAAATAAACAACACCACAACAATTTATTGACTTTCAGCTTTTCACAGTGTGATATCTGGGCCTGTTTGGATGAGCAAAAATTGATATTCGAGCTGGAATAGCAAAAAGACAAACGCTAAGCTTTTATGACTTTAACTAAGTGTTTCATGAAACACAAGTCAAACTATTACGTTTCTTATGGAACATCTAACAATCTTTCACCGAACACTATTTAGTATTTAGTGTTTCGCCGAACACCGCCTGAAAATCACTGCTTCAACCTAATGAAACTTTTCTACACAAGTTATGAAACATTTTCAAGATTTTTTATGGTTGTTTTACTTCCAAGACATGAACAAACCGTTCATCGTACCAACATTTGTTTCAAATGTTGTCGAAGCGAGTTTAGTCCGAACAGATATTTATGCGCCAGCGCTGAGGAGTCGTTGAGTCGGAATCGGAAAGATTTTACCGGGTCCGACCGCTCGGGCGTCGAAGTCGTTAAAAAAAGCCGACTCCGACTCCGGCTTGGTACTAACGATAAACAATAAAATTTGTGTTTGCAATCTATTTTTAATTCTGTATTGAGCTCTATAACTTCATCAGAAATGGAAGTATTTGTTCTTGTTAGTTTTTATGGAAGTCACCGTTTCACTTTCGTTCACAACATAAAGTAAAGTTAAATTTAAATTTTTTTTATAAAATCTGACAACCCTCCAAAATCTAGCAACATTGAAACCAGAGTCGGAATCCGCTGGTTATGAACTGAGAAGTCGGAATTGTAGATTTTTTTCTGACTCCATAGCCTTGGTCAGGGATGGAGGAACAATTTTAAACGTAGGTGGGCCCAGAGGCGCAGTAGTCAAAGTCAACCAACTTCTGGGGGGCTTCGCCCCCCAGACCTCCCATAACTTTGTTGCATTCCTAATATTTGAAATCGTTTACACCAGGAGTCGATAACCTGCAGCGTGCCAAGAAAAATCATCAGGCCCGCCGCTCCCAAATAATAATAACATGTGGCCAGGCCAGTGGTTTATTAGGGTATAATCGAATGGAAGAACAAGTACTTTTCATTAATCATTTTAGTAGGCCCACGTGTTTGATTTGCCGCGTTTCTGTTTGTATAAACAAAGAACTCAACATAAAGCGCCATTATGATACAAAACATATTATTTTTTCCAAGTTTATAGGTCAAACAAGGAACGGCAAAGTTAATCTATTCAAAAAAGCTTTAAAACAGCAAATTTCTCTGTTACAAAGGAAAGGAAAACCAATGAATCAGAAAATTCTTTTGCTAGCTACAAGGTAGCACAATCAATAGCAAAAGACAAGAAATCGTATAGTGATGAAGAATTTGGGAAAAGGTGTAAGATGGATGTTATTAAAACATACGTCCACAGAAGAAAAAAAACTACTTTTCATATATAGGCCTAAGTTTTTCAACAAGAACCGTAACTCGACGAAAAGATGAGATATCGGAGAATGTAACATCTAGCAAAAAGTTATTGTATATTCACACTATACAGTTTTTCGTAATGGCAATAGATGAGAGCACAGATACGACAGATAAGCCTACAGCTGAGCTGGCAGTATTTGTGCGTGCAGTAAACAAAAATTTTGATGTTTAAAGTGCCCCTGACAGGTTGGATCGATCCAAGTATAGTAACTTTTTAAAGCATTTTCTAGCGCAGAATTATACTTAGCGAACTTTTTAATCTTAACATCGTAGCTCGACTGGTTAGGGCGTAATTTACATCAAACGACTGTTCCGCAGCGCCACCACAGCCAAAACTCCATATTTTACTGCTCTGGGACGACTTTGGTGGTATTACGTCATCCTAAGTGGGCGTCGTTAGCGACGGATGAAACAAACGTTTCCTAGATGTAATTGGTGGATCACTGTTTGGTCGGAGTTAGTGCAAGCGGTTGCTTTTTTCAAAGATTTATTGTTTTTGCAGTTTAATAAAACTGTATTGGATACGTTCCTACAAAACCTAAAATATACTTGAAGTGAAAAATAAAGAAATCGTACGAATCATCATTCATATTTAATTCATCATCACTATTCAAACATAAATAAAAGTTCTCTTTCTCTCATAATGTGCCTTCAGTTGGCCATTGAAATCCTGTGTAACTGCCATCTGGATCTGGAAAATTGTTTCGGATTCGCCAAACAATGCATGATGGCAGCACAATCCGATTGTTGCTTCCGAGAGCATCACCTTGTAGTACGCTATCCATTCCAACACATGCCTGTAGGCAAGTAACTGATACTGCCTGCAAGGAAATAATATCACTTGTTTTAGTGTGCATTCTTTAGCGTTTAGGGTATTTTTAGCTTAATGTAAGTTTAGCATCCTTACTCTTTGGATAGGTCTCCGTTTTCTGCTTTCGGTTTATTGTTTTTTCTCCAGTTCTTCCTGCTCCTCATAAAAAAAAGTCCTCAGAACTGCAGGATGTAAGTGTGCCTCAAAATCGGTCAAATTTGTAACACAACTAGAGGCGTCCTTCTTTAAAATGTCTTTCGTCTGTGGCACATCATGGCAACATACACATTCATTGGGCTGGGGCATAGACTGGCACTTGTGGCAAACACACCACCTAGAGTTGAAGAAGTGACTACTGTACTGCAGTCAATATGCTCTCTGCAATTGTCGAGTTTCGTACCACTAAACATTAACAAGGTGGCAAGGTTGTCATAGAACAAGAAGCCATAAGAAACAAGCCAAAACTAATTTCGTACAAAAATTACAAAACTATAGATGGTATGGCAGATTTCTTCAAAATGTAAAGTTTGCTCAAGCCCATTTTTACTTGAGTGGTATTAACAAAATCATTTTCAATGAAGTGAAGAGAACATATACGACTAGTTTTGTATGGCCCATCCCACTTTCGAACACTTGAAGAAAACTTTGACCATTGTTTTCTCAGCACCTTGTTTTGTGGGACAGCGTGAAAAGAAAGCACACGGTCTTTGTCACTGACACTGTCACATAAACAGCAATTTGTAGGCATTGCCTCAACCATAAATTAAGGGTAAACTTACTGTTTGTGAGATACTGTTGTTACACTGCAAATGGCTATAGCCAGATTAGGACAAATAAAAAAGTATCAAAATTGTAGCCCTATGAAACTGCAATTTCAATTGAATTGCGATGCTGTTTGATAAAAATAAACTCAACCTATTTGATCGAAACCTTATAGTAATAATAAGTTGACTTTTTCATTTCGGTAATTCTTAATCTGCACATGCTTTAGACCAACAGAGCCCCACATATTCACGTTTTGTAGTAGCCGTACTATAGGCTACCTTACCAAGTCACTACAGAGAAAGAATGTATCCTTCCCGCTTACGGTGACGTCACAGCGGTGTTGCCGTTTTTATTTTCGCAATTGAATGAGTGCCAGATTCGCCGATGTCAACGAAAGTTTGCAAGCGTGTAACTTAGTAGCCTGTTGATATTTTTTACGATTTGCTGGTGAGGGAAGTTTGTTAGTGTCATCGTTTTAGTATCTTAGGTAAATTCAGCGAATTTTTTTACCTGTCAGAGGCACTAAGAATTTGATCAGCTGATTCACGTCAAGGATACTACTAGCCGATATTCTGAACGCATTAGGCTACGTCAACACCTTGAAATCATGCCTCTAAATCTATCAAAACTGGTATTAATAGGCTACGGTCCGCCAAGACCATGTAAAGTTTGGCTCGCTGTTAGAAAAAAGTTGCCGACCCATGGTGTACACATTGCGTTTTCATAAATATTGCCTTTCGTGACAACAGGCAAAATTTTCCATTTTGAGCCGGATTTGGTTAAAAAAATTTACAAAATTGTTGAATTGCACTATAGCGCTGTACAAAATGTGGCGATGTAGCCTACACACAAATAAAAAGGCAACAATACACACACAGTTATAATACCACCTGGGAGTAATAATACGCAGCATTATACAGTACGTGCATATGTAATGATATCACTGTTCTAACCATGAAAGCATAGAGAATAATTATATTGATTGATAGATTGCTCCACCAGTCACACGCAACCACACCCACACGTGCAGCACAATGCACATCAATAATGGACTCAACAGAAAAGTTTAACGATTGGATTTCATCATTGAGCTATCAAAGATAATCAAACAACTGTGTATCAAACGAGTGAAGACCTTTTTTTGGAACTCCCTCTCTGATTTGGCATTTTCGCTACCTTTTAAAAGAAATTTGGCCTTCAAAAGTGGGTGGGCCACCCAGAAAATAAAGTAGGTGGGCCCAGGCTCACGAGGCCCACGTGGTTCCTTCATCTCTAGCCTTGGTTATGACGAGAAGTGATTAGCTTCACGTACACTAATTTATGTGGAATTGTCACAAAAGTTTTGATTCATTATTATCGCTCATTTATTGAGCTGCCGTTGAATGAATCTTTGTTCGAGTATCTACAGTAGTGTTACGTGTTCACACTAGGGCAGTGGTTCCCAACCTGGGATCCGCGGACCTCTTAGGGGTCCGTAAGAAAGCATTTGGGAGTCCTTGATTACCTTGATGAATTTTGGAAAAAAAAAAAAAAAACAAAAAGCGATCTTTTTACTTTCATTTCTCTCGTTAAATTTGCTTACGTTGAAAAAGTTTCGGCATGGCACTTTGGGTCACCTTAATATTCAAATACTGCTGACATTTCTTGAACAATTCATTAATTTTCATATTTGAGCAACTGTTTAACCTGATATTTGCCGCAGGAGTTATAGCGGCAATGCAATATGACACAGTACAGCAGTTGAGTAGCATAATTATTACAATAGTCAATAGTATGTTAATTGAGTTTCAGGCATAATTTAGGTAGAGGTACGAGTAAAATGTTTATTGAAAATATTTTGAGGGAAGACAATTTTTCTCCCCATGACTACGCCCCTGGTTAGTTCCACTACACCATCAGTTTTTTCAGTGATGCTGGGGGTTTCATTTTTTACATTACCGATACCAGATTCCTGGATTAACCTTTTTGTGGTTTCTATGCACTTTCATCTTGTTTGCTTTGCTGTACAAGAGAATTCTGTATTTTTTCGACTTAGATCTTCACGAAGATGAAATTCAAACTTGGCCTGTGTAATTAATTGATTCGCTTTTCATCGAAGAACCAGAACGGAGGTTGAGCGACATCAGCTCCCATTTCTTTGGTTATATTATTAGCCTACAAGTTATTATTAGGCTACATATTACATTGCAAGATATATTGGACTATGTTAACTCAATTGGTAAAGAATTTATATTGAAAATTAACGCTAAAAAGACCAAATCAATGATATCTCAAAATCACCAGACCCTCCAGTGCTCCAAATTATAATTGACAATGAAATTGTACAAAAAGTAAAATCTTTTTCCTATCTTGGACATTTAATAACTGAAGATGGGAAGTGTGACCATGAAATTCTAAGACGGATAGAAATTGCAAGAACTATATTTGAAAAAATGAAAAATATTTTAACCAATCAACGTTTAAATTTATCAATTCGTCTCATGATCTTAAAATGCTATATCTGGTCAACCCTATTATACAATTCTGAAACTTGGACAATGTCACAAAAAATGGAGAAACGGATCGATGCCTTCGAGCTCTGGACATACAGGAAAATGTTAAAAATTTCATGGAAACAAAAGATCACTAACGATCATAGCATCTTTTCACAAATTGGGACTAGGTTGGCAAATTTTCGAAAAATGGCACTTTTTGCGAGTAAATGATGGGAAAAGGGGCTTCTTTTCCAGAGAGTAAGACATGTAACCTATGCCTAAAAATGTAGATTTCTCAGGCAAATTGTGGGTAAAAAGGCATATTATACCTAGACTAAACTTTTGAGACCCATAATTGATTCCTATATTCATCCCCGCCCACAATATTTTATATATAATAATGTAATAAAATTTAATCTAGCAACACTTAGTTGCAGAGGTCTCTTGTGGGCTAATAAAGTAAAAAGAAACAACTACGATAATCTAAGAAACACAACTACTAAGATATTACAGTATAATGAGTTGAATCTTTGCAGAATTAGATGGTTCTAAAGAACTAGTATTTCATTTTGATGAAAATCAGGAAACAAATTTCGGTAATTCAGACATTTAGAATCTCACACAAAATTTGAGGTACTCACAACACAAATTGCTAATTAATCTGCTTGAATGGAACATTAAGGATATTATAAGTGAGGTCAAATAAGGTAGGCTCATAAGTTCTAAATATTTGCTGAAGCTTTACATTTAGCTGTTCATTCTTTAACTTGGATAAAACTTGGATCTAACAAACAAAAATTAAGTCTTAAAAATTGCCCACCTAGTTTCAACTACGGGGGCAAAGAAAGGGCTAGGGGGGCAAGCAAAGGGACTAGGTGGGCAATTGCCCACCTATTTTATATGTGAAAAGATGCTATGGTAACGATGAAGTACTCTCCAAATTCAATTCAAGCAAAATTCTCTTACAAATAGTCAAAAGAAGAAAACTGAAATATTTCGGACACACAATAAGACAAAACTCGTTACAAAAATCATTAATAGAAGGGAAGATAAGCGGTAAAAGAAATAAAGGCAGACCAAGAATGATTTGGATGATTTGGATGATTAGGCCAAGAATGATTTGGAACCATAAGCTGTACGAACAGCTCATGGTCGAGAACAATGGCGCATTGTATCCAACCCTCCATACGAGGAATTAACAAAATGATGATGATGACATAATTATAAGATAATATGGTTTCGGGAGAGAGTTTGCTTTCTTCTACCAAAGACAGGCATATGTTTACACAAAATATATTTGAAAGGCACACGGAAATAGCAAAAGGAATGTACAGCATGTATTATTTTACAGTTCACTACTTTGGGCATTTTAAAGTAGCTATAACAGCAGTAAAAGAGGGATATTGTGTCGACACAACCTGTATAGTGAACTTTTAGTTTTTATGCATTGAAAGTATTTTATTCTAACAATTTTTTCAATCATTACAAATTTAAGGATGACCAGAAATATTTAAGTTTCCAATCACAATCTACAAAAAAATAGACCTAGTTCTTTTTCTATCTAAAGCAGTTGCTCATATTTTACTTTTAAATACTTACAGCATTCATTTTACGAAACGATGTTCTTTTGACGCTTCTGTTCTAAATACTTTTCATTGATAGCCTTACAAAAACCATGTACATCTTCAAACATGGTTTCATATGTTGTGTGCTATCCAGATGGAATTAAATCTTTATTATGCTCAAAATCGTCGGATTGCTTTAATTCATTAACTTTTGTTTTTGCTGAACCATAGACATACGAAGTCGAGCAACGTTATCAAGTTTAACATACTTAAGTTTATTGCATTTACAGGACACACAAAACTACGCAACAAATTAAATATCGAACGCTTTCGACATCACAAGATGTTTTCTTCAAGAGTTACACATATAAAATTTAACTTCATCTGAATAAATTACAATGGTTTTTTAACCCGTAAACGCCTATGTGTTTCACCAACCGTTATTACCTATCTGGGTCTCAAATGACCCGGCCTGTTAAAGGGTATTGCTTTATCTTTCAATTTGTACATCTTTCTTAAATATGGTTATGAAACAAATCACTGTGTTGCAATTTCACTATTATACACTCCAAAGCATAATACTTCGAAAGCAACTAACAAAATTTGCAATAATTGCAAATGTAACATTTTCTTTTTGTGCAAAAGTAACCGGATTTAAGATCAACACTGCAAACTGTTAACAGAAAAGAATTGAAATAATGTAACTTAAAATATTATAACTTATAACTTCAAAACTCAACAAATGCTAAAATTAGTGAAAGAAAAGCGATTAATTGCAATTTTCTACTAGGCTACTAGGTGGTCTAATGTGGTAGCCTAGCCATGATGACGCTATAAGCACAAGAATCATGCTGTACAATAGGGGCATAAAACCGTGACTTGTAGGTGATCGATACAACACGGCTCATTACATTCCTCGCACACATGAGGTGTTTTACGATCCAAAGAAGATGGACAGATGTAGCACCGCCGTCTTTTACGCTTTCCACCTCCATGTGTAGCTGATGATTGAGAAGAGTCGATGTCAATTTTGTATCCACATTTTTGCAGCGATAGTTTAGCAGCTCTTGGAAGCTGTTTTACTTGCACTCGGCGTTGTAGCCATGGATGAAGCAAACTCATATCTAAGTTTGCCAGAAATATTCGGCGTCGATGACTTGCTTCTTTTTCCGTTACTGGAAATTTAGCTCGGAAGACCACCATGCTATTGATACCCGCAATGTTGAGGCAGTTGTAGAAGTAGGCAAGTGGCCAGCAATTTGTCCTTTTCTGCACACTGTAGTTGTGACAAAGTTGGTCAACTTTGTCAACAGCTGCTTTAGTAGCATTATAGTCTTGTATCATGTCAGGTAAACCTTTATCTGCATCAACTTTGCTATCATCAAGCCCGGATTTAAGGGGGCAGAGGGTGCAGGTGCCCCGGACCCCCGACTTTTGAAGGGCTCCTCTACGTGGAAAAATGTGATTTTATGTTATTATAATTTTTTTTCTTTCAGCCTTTGAAGTTTCTTCAAAATGCTGTGCAGTGCAGTGCAGTGCTGGATTAATGCTACTGTAGACGTAGAGGTGTTTTGTTTTGCGCGCCCCCCCCCCCCCGATCTAAAAGTGCCCCGGGCCCCCCATCAGCTAAATCCGGCTCTGGCTATCATTATGCATAGTTGATAGTAAAACTACAACTTTGTTTTTCCTTGGCACATACGATGCTAACGTTTGCCAGTCACTAAAACCAAACAAGCTTGATCCAATCCTTTTCGTCTTTCTTGTTGCAAATTCAACGGGAAGTTCTCGCCTATGTTCAACTATACAAAACTTTCACCAATAATTGAAAAGATAGGAAGTTGCTTTATGGTTTATTTATTATACGAATTAAGTTTAATGTTTGTGGTAGCCTACTTTAAAGAGTTACTGCTGGCAAAATAAACTGTTATTCAAAAAAGGTTGCACTATACCTAACATGGGTCTCTAGAGACCCTATAAGTTTTTTCTTCTAAAACAGCAGTAACTATTTTACCAGTGGAATATTTTTAAAATTATAAATGTAAAATAAGAGAAGAATAAATGCTTTAAAAATACTGGAAGTCACACAGAATATGGCTAGACGTCCCAAGAGATATGGGGGAAGTAAAGACAGCTCGGGTCACTAGAGACCCACATAGGCGTTTAAGGGTTAAATCTATAAACAGGAAAAAAACAAAAACTGAACAGTTTTGTTTTTGCCCTTTTAGTAGCTTTACTAATTTGATTTTTTAAATATTGCTCTGTATTTATAATTATTAAACACATAACAGCAAAATATAAAAAAAGAGAGCACAGAATAAAATTATTTCTTACTCAAAACTATTAAACTGAGTGTTATATTATGAGAAAAGAAATGTTTTATTATATTGTAGTGTCGGTCTTAAAATTATCAAGTTGTGTCTTTGCGTCACCTCAAATTGTCTTTAATGTTTTCCGCCAACATTTCTTCCATGAGCTTGGCTGATATGGAGGTATCTTCTGTCGCCATAACAAGACCAGCATTGTTAGGATGACTGAAGTATCCAATTATCACCCCAATTCCTATTCCGACACAGGATAAAACTATACTCAAGATTACTATTCGGGTAGTTGACCACATGTTGCAGGTGGTTCCTAATTAGCGCCTGCTTTGCAAGATGTTAAGTTTTCGGTTATTTCAAGTCTGCGTATTTATTTGAAAACAGTAATATTGAAAATTGCCTGAAACCGTTGCACAAACATATCATACATTTGTCCCCTTTCAAGCACTATATATTGACTTGTTGTATTGCCTTGAAACAATTCTGGATATTGATTTATTGATTAAATCTTTATCCTCGGACTGGGAAAGCTTCTTGCAGAGCTTAATCCTGGCAGTTTCGCATACTTGTAGAGGCTTTGAATCACTGACGCAGGCCCGGTTACCGAGATTGACAGAGTGAAGTTTCCGATTGTTGAAGTCATGTTACCAGGAAATTATTCCATCCATTAGATGCTGCTGAATGGAAAGCAGTCCTTAACGTGCGTTGCTCAAGCGCACACCCTGAGAGTAGAACCAGCGATCTTGAAGCTTCTTCGTTCCAGAAGTGACGCGCTAACCAACTGAGCTATCGGTTTGGCTCATCAATTAAACGCCCATTTTAAAAGCACTATAGGCTACTTAAACGATGGAAAAAGTGATTAACAACTCAATAAAACCATGTTTTTTGTTACAAATGAAATCTTTTTTTACAACTGCTAGCCCAGTATTCTTTAGATATGATCTTTCAATATCCCACGACGGTTGCGCTCTGTCAAAGTGTTATGGCTGTTTCCTGAAGCTGAATGTCTTAATCAGAACTATGATACAATTTATGCAATGCGATTATCAATTATACTTTTTGAAATACATTTTCTGCAGCAAGGACATGTATCAATTTTTTGTTCGCAAGTTCGCCAGCAACATAAATGTCCGCTTGGTAGAGCTTTGTAGATGTGAAGTACTTTGTGAGGTGGTTATAAAACAATCTATTTTTCATTACAATGTAAGTCCTAAATATACCTAAAGGCTAAAGCGTAGCCTACTTGAAGGTCATGAAGGCATTAATGCTACATTAATAATTTTTCTTACTCAATCAACATAAAAATAGCAATCTCAGAACATATTAACAAATGTACTGGTGCTGATTTTAAACTGTAGACCTAGATTTGTTACATTTCGTAAACTTTTGAAGATAACCCTTAATTTTTATTGGTCTGATGGTAACCAATTTTTTTTACAAAGCTTCATTGCATTTTTTAAAAGCTATTTTTCATCTTCGCTTCGAAGTACTGCCATAATTAGTATTACAATACAAGTCCTAAACACAACTTAAGTGTACTTGAAGATCATAAAGGTTTATTAACGTTATTTATGTTTCTGGCTCAACCAACATAAAAAGCTCAATCTCACAAAATATTAACTAATGTAGTGTTGCTGACTTAAACTGCAGATCTTTTGGTTCTAGGCATATAGAGCACCACGATTGACATACCATATGCCAACGCATGTTTGTTCTTCTTCTCGTACAATACGTAGTGGGAGCTGATCGCGTTTAAGTTAGTGAACTGTCTGTATGCATATGGACGTAAAATTTATAGATCGGTTAATATGTAGGATTTAATTAAGTTAATTTTATAAACGTTTTGTTAATTTTTTATCGGTTTGGTTGCAGCCATGTTTTTTCGTAAAGCTGTTTGCTTGCAGGAATAAAGTTTTCACTATTGATTCTGGTGGATAGGTCTACTGGTTCGATTCCATGTCTTTCCGAATATTGTGTTTTATTCTTATGGGGAATGGATCTTTCGACTTTTATAACTTGTCATTCATTGGTGGGATGTTCTGGTGGTATTATTGATATATCAATGAGGTTTAACTGGTATTTGGAATTTTTTGGTTGTTGAAGATTTCGTTGTACTTTAATGAGTCTTTTGATCAGTGGATTGGTTTTAGTTTATTGTTAGGCAAATGATCAAAGGGTTGCTTAGTTGGTTATTATTATTATAATCTATGACTTGTCCAAAAAACTTAATAACTACTGCATTTAATCATCTTGAACAGTAATAAATACTACATTTTTTCATCTGTTCGGTTAATCTTTGTTTCAGTGTATGTTGGTTTCGGTAAACCTTTATTTCACCAGGTAGCCGTTTCGCTGTAACTGTGGTTTCAGCTAAAATTATATAGTATTGTTTGATAAATGTAACTAACCTGGAATATTAGCTTGATCAAAACGACGCAACATTAGGTTTATCATGTAGAAATAACATTTGTGATTTTGTTTTATGATGCTTATTACAACTAAACCACTCCATGATAATAACATGACGATACAACTCAATACACAACCACTAAATTAAGACAAAGAACCTCCTGCTTTGGTATTGTTCAGTTTAAATCTGTGTAGCTTATCAGGTTCAAAATATAGCTAAGCATTTGTTTGATAAAGGTCATTGAAATAGTGGTTTTAGGTGATCATTGATAGTAATTTTGATAAACATACCTAACCTACAGATTTTAACGTTACAAATTATGCAATTTGTAATTTGTTGAAAATATTTTTAAGTTTGTAAATGAAAACTTAAGTTTGTGACATAAAATAATTTTTCATAAGTATGTTATCAGAGGTAAACTTTTAGATTATAATTTGTTAAAACTTGTTAAAACTATTTGTTAATTTTATTTTCCGTTTGTAATTTATGGAACTTGTAAGTTTGTAGTTTGTTAAAACTATTTTTCAGCTGTAAATTATGGACCTTAAAGTTTGCACCTGGTTAGTTTTTTTTTTTTATTTGTCAATCATACAACTTAAAAGTTTGTAGCTTGTTAAAAATATTTTTCAGTTTGTAAACAAAAAAAAAATCTTAAGTTTGTGATCAATATTTCGTGTATATGTTTTTAGAGCAAAACTTTCAGTTTCCAATTTGTTAAAACTATTTTGTTTTTCAATTGTAAATTATGGAACTTAAAAGTTTGTAGTTTGTTAAATGTTTTACTTTGTGATTGATTAAAATTATAATTTTTTTTTCAGTTTTGCAAGTTACAGAACTAACATTTTTAATTTCTTGCATAAGTAACTAATCAATGTTGTTTATGAACTTCCATAAGAGGTTGTTTCTTCAGCTTTATAAAGCTCAGTGCTTAAACTGTTTGTATTTATATCTAACCTAATAGGTAACCTTTAACAGATATACTAAACTATTTTATCACATTGAAAGATGTTTTCTAGCAACCCATTGTTTTACAGGTTCTGTATGCCTCTAACTTTATGTAACAAGTTTTCAACATCTGCTTATAGACTAATTTCAGCAAGTTATATTTAAACCAACAACTTTCTATGAGTTTAAACCCACAACTAAATTTTTTCACTTTAATTCATTGCTGGGTGGAAGCACACAAGCAAGTCTTGGAAACGAAAATTAATTTATGCCAGTCCTAATACATTGTCTTGTATCCAAATTATAAAATTTATCTGTTGTACTGATTGATTCGTATAAAAACAGCCATATTTCCCTAATTTCTATCAAATCCGTATAACGAGGTATATCATACAACTTAATTGTTTCCTTTAATTGGATGACACCCTTCTATAAACTGCTAGAACCTGTTTAAACAGCTTAAGCAATCTGCTACGGTATATCACATAACTTGTTTCCATATTTTAGAAAAGATTTCCATGTTTCATTTAACTCTTTTATCTTGCTCCTACATCTAAACTTGTTGTTTCGTTCCTCTTGAACTGTCTTTTGGTCACATGTTCCTGGTGCTTCATCTTTATTACCCTATCTCACTTACAATACACTGGTTTGTGGCTAGTCTATGTAATACTGACATATGATCTTTGTACTAATCTTTACTTCCAAACAGTAGATTCATCCTCTTTATCTTCACTTGATCTTACAGTATACAACAGCTTTAATTTCTTCCAAGCACCTCTTCTTTAGTCTTTGTCTGATCTTATTGGATAAAAAATTAATAAGTTTACCAACTAGTCTTTTTGTCTGTACATATCCATGGTATTTTACCACCACTCGTGTGTTTTTCACACATACAAATTCAAAAGTAAAGCTTTAACCCTTTGGGGTCGTCTGCAAATTTCCTTATATGTGCGTTTGTTAGTCTTTTACGAAATAACTTGCTAATAACTCAATTATTGCATATCTGAAGTACAAAAGTACGTAATGATTGAAAGCAAATGATATGAGCCAGGTTCGGGAACTTGTGTAATTTATCGATCAAGTTTTTACCAAAATAAAAAAACAAAATAAAATCGGCTTCTTCAGTTTCTTATTCAAATAGAATTTATTGGTTCCAAAGTTAGGCATTTGCATTGTTTTCTGTGGGGTATTTCTTGAAACATTTTTCTGGATGTAGCCCAGCAGGTTGTCACGAACATGTTTCGCAGTGGTAGACGGTTTGATCTCGTTTCGTCTTTCTATCACTGCACACTGCACAATCCTTTGCTATTCCATTGAGAATTTTCGCAATAAAATGTCGCCCAGGAAGTCGTTCAGTTTCGTGCTCGTCACAATGCTTTCCGTGCCTTCTTGCACTCTTGTTTCGGACCCTTCCCACCAGCTGTGTAGCAAGATTCGGGAAGTCTGGTGTCTTGCAGCATTCAAACCTTGCTGCTCCCTGTTTCTGCTGTACAACAAAAAGGTATTGACAATACCCACTTCAAGTAACCAAAAAAACATTTTACGCCACCACTTAGCTGATTTTCTCAAAAACGCACAACTTCCACAATAGTGATCGGCTCTGTCCACTCCACCCATGTATCTTGTGCATTGTTACAGTATATTACCACCGGTTTTGAAATTGTTGTTGAGTTGTCATAGCAAAGATTCGTTTTTTTTTTACAATCCGCCTTGCATACGGATGATAACATTGTTACCACCCGTTTGTCCTTGATTGTAGAGCCAATACGTTGTGATTTTTTCTGAATTCTACATTGCTACAACTTCATGCACTTTTGGTTTGTTTTTCCTTTTGGAAAAATCGGTAGGCATACCTGTAGAAGTATTTACATCATTTTTTTTTCTAATAGTCAAAAAAACATGAAAAAAACTTAAATAAATGGGCTCCTAAACAGCCGGTTAAAAGGCCCTACTACCCTAGACCATTCTCAAAAAATAAAATATTTGCACTACACAATCACAACGTTACAACAACATTTTTTAAAAGGGAGGGGGCTATGGCTTAATGGCCCCCTCTCTTGCATATTCCACTGGTTTAAACGACATACGTAGATT
Source organism: Aplidium turbinatum (assembly GCF_918807975.1). Classification (NCBI taxonomy): domain Eukaryota; kingdom Metazoa; phylum Chordata; class Ascidiacea; order Aplousobranchia; family Polyclinidae; genus Aplidium; species Aplidium turbinatum. The sequence goes on from NC_137486.1 coordinate 3,033,332, forward strand.
TGATACCTTCAAAGACAAATTGCATTGCTTAAATCACACAAAGTCTCACACCCTCTCCTCACTTCATTTGCTATATTGTTACGCGTAAATATAATTAATTAAGAAACCTCACCACTGACGTTGCCTTACAGGACATGAGTAATAATCGTGCTGCCAAAATTTTGGCTTTCTGTAAGTTTACTCGAGTATATTCAATTGTCAAACAAAAAGACGAATTAAGTTCCAATGCTGCTAAAGTTTGGCAAATTCAAACGTGTAATTTCATACTTGTGCATAAAGCAAGCATGGGTGATGACAAGAATGCGTCGTTTTGAAATAAAATGTGCATAGAGTGACATTTGTGAAAAAAGACAAATTGTTTAGGAATTAGTCGAATTGTTTACATGTAAAGAAAATGACCTCCATATTCCACAAATCTTTATAAATTTGTGCAGCATTGGCAGATTCGGGATAAAAATAACTCAGTCGGTACTTCCTGCGTACGTGCACAGAGATTGTCCAATAATGTGTTTTATTGGCTGCAGGGATGTGTTAAATTCTTGGCTCTTTAACTAAAGCAATTTGTAACTATATCTTATCTTGCCCACTATGCAATGAAGCAGTAATAAAATGAAGAAGATGGTGGAAAGGGTCGCTCCCCCGCTGAAAAACAAATGCAGCAAATTTAGGCAAAAATGTCCAGCTACATACACCAAACACACTAATATTTCATTGCCCTGCAATGATAGGCCAATGTGTGTAAATTTATTAGCAAAATAGTAAGGTTGTAAATAATCCTACTGGCTTTCTGCTTTTTGTCTACAGAGGTTCTAACTTACCTACAGGGTCTACAGTAGTTTTCCATCCTCTTCGGCCAATCGCCATCTTTCGGTGAAGCAGTGGCCATATGATCCAACCAGGGGCGAGTTTAACTGATGGGGGCCCGGGGCACTTTTAGATCGGGGGTCCCGTGAAAAAAAAATTTTCTGCCCTTATGCCAAGTTCAGTCTCAACCACGTGACTAAAAATTAACCTTGAGAGAAAAAGGAGGCATTTTGCAGAAACTTCAAAGGCTGAGAGAAAATAATAATAACAACACACAACCACATTTTTCCACGTCAGGGGCCTTCAAAAATGGGACCCGGGGCAACTGCACCCTCTGTCTCTCCAAATCCGGGCCTAGCTCCAATCAGTTTTTTTATATCAATTTCTTGGACCGGATCGTCATGCTATTGTCTGTTAGTTTGTCTGCTACTTTTTTCAACGTAATATGCCGAATTGGATTACTTTTTTATTTAACGCGTAAAACATACGGTAAACCAAGTTTCTCATATTAGGCTACCGTGACGTGCCATTACTATATCCCGGCTAGCGGGCCTGTCATTTTTGCATTGATTCAGCTTGTTCTGACGTTGGATCGGTGTATAGGTGACGAGTTTAGCTGGCTGGGGTCTTATAGTTACCGCTTTATCGACGTAACTTTATATCAAAGCACGTTTAATATCTGCAAGACATAACTTTCTTGGGTATAATTGGATTTCTGCAAGATGATGATGTTGTTTTTGCTTGATTGTTGTATTTGTTTTTGTCATTGTTTCGTGTCGTCAAGTTGTAACTATTTTGTGAGTCCTGCAAGACCTGGTGCGTTGCGCTTGAAATGGCTTTGCCCGTGGGAGGATTTTGACTCAAATTGGGGAACTTTCTGTAGCCCTAGGTTTTTTGAGCGATAAGCAGGAACTGTTAATTTTTCGATCTAACTTATCTACTTTAGAAGAGGAATTACGGCATTTCCATGCTCTTTTGAGTAAAATTTTCAACGCTGCAATTTTGGCAGAACTTCGTGATAGGGTAGATCCCGAATTTAACTTGTTAAAAAATAACTTTGAACAAAAAGAAAGTGAGTACCGTACTCAGATAGGTTGGATGCTGACATACATCTTGAGGATAGCGTATCTAATGTAAGCAGAAGGATGTCTAGGAGCTCGTCACGGATAGTTGCACAAATTAACCTCCAGCTAAAACGAGAGGAGCTCCAGATCCAAGCCGAGGCCGAAGCGAGAGCTGCTGAGGCCGCCGCGAGAGCTGAAGTCATACGAGCTGAGGCCAAAGCAAAAGCTGCTGAGGCCGAAGCGAAAGCTGATGCCGAAGTGAGAGCTGCTGAGGCTGCCGCGAAAGCCGAAGCGAGAGCTGCTGAGTTCGCAGTCAAGGACGCCCAGTTGAGAGCCGAACAACGTAAGGAGGTAGCTTTGGCTGAATATCGATCAGAGGTGGGCTCCCGGCGTAGTTCTAAGAAAGGCTCTTCTAGCCATTCCAGAAGTGAGCATCAATCGCAGTTTAATTTACATAACCTTTTCCAGACGCCTGTTCAATCCGTGGGTGGACCAGTGCAATCCACACGTTTTCCAGCTGTTTCAGGAGGTCTCGGGGCCGCGGCTAAGGGTCTTTCGAAGGCTCTAGAGCCAAGGTCTGAGAATTATAACCGAACTCCTCCCCCAGAGCGTACAGGTCACGGGGCCGCTATCAGAAGTAATGTTTTGCCCCCTTCACAGTTTTCTGCGCCGCTAGTTTTTGATCGCCCAGCTACACGTAATTTGAGTGGTTGTGAGAGGCGTGTCGCGTCTACTGATTTTAACGTATGTGAGGATCGTAATCGGGCTGTGCATGTGACTGAGCTCCATCAGCCCCTTAAGGGATATAGCTTGTCTTCTCCCGCTAAATCGAGTTCTCAACAACAGGATTGCTTTTTTGAATACCAAAATAGTAGGACGTTTTTCGATAAGGCGGCCTTGATTGGTTACGATGGTAATAATATGCCACTTATCTTTTTTAAAAATCGTATTACGGCTTTGATGGCAGCTTCGCCCTGCCTGCCATCAACTCGTTTGACTTGGTGTTCCCGACAATTTTCACCAAATCAAACGTCATATAAAATCCGTTATGGTCTACTTAACCTAGCTGGCATCTTACGTCATGGAAATTGCTAGAAAATGTCCAAATATTGCACCATCGGTCGTAAGACCTGATGAAATATTGCATCAGCCGCTTTGAACACGGGTTTGAATTGCGTGACAATGTCTTTCATTATTGCGTCACAGTTACTGTGTACGTGCATTTGAGATATCGCAAATTATTCTAGTCATTCGTAAAATTGTTTGTTGGAAGTCAGTCGCAAGTTTAACTGTTTGCTTGGTGCTTGCTAGCTGGACAAATTTTCCGTCTTTTATCCAAGTAATCTGTTCTGTAGTGACAGTTTTAGAGGCGTACGGTGTTGCGTCCCATTTTCGATAGCCGCGGGCTAATTTTACAGGAATACACTTTTGAATAGACGTTTCAAAAGAGTGTTTATTTTTCGGTCATTACGTGCAGACGAACGGATTTGGGAATCTTATGTTACAATTTTCCCACGAAGAGATTATGGTTTACCGCTGTGACCATAAAAAATAAAAGACGATTCTCTGGCTAATGTTTGTACAGAAGCACTAGAAGCATAAATAATAAAAGACGTTTTTGTTAGCTGGTAGGCCAAGAAGCACTTGAAGGCATAAAAAATAAAAGACGATGTTGTTGGTTTGGTAGGCTACAGAAGCAAAGAAATAATAAAAGAAGATCTTATTGGTTGGTAGTCTACAGAAGCAAAGAAAATTAAAGACATTTCTTCTCGGTAGGCAACTGAAGAACTTTAAGCTAAAAAGTAAAGACATTTCTTCTCAGTTTGGTACTGAAGAAAAATAACTTTGACATCCATTGGCAAGAAAGAAGATTAAAGACAATCCATCTGTGCTTGAAGATTCAAGTGGGCGAATCCAAGCAAGTTTTGTGGACTTTTGGACTTCATATACTCGTACAGCTACGGTATCGTGCATTTAAATTCTTTTTTGTATTTTTTACGGTCTTTGCAGTTAAGTTTTTTTTTATAACTACTGTAATAATTTGTGTGTTTGTGTAACTTAATTTTTTAATTGTTAAATTTCGCCCCAACATTTAATATGTCTACACTCGGTGGCGACAGGGACTCGACCGCCGTCGACTCGACTGAGTTTAAGCCTGATGATGTTCTTTGCGGTCGGGCAGGCCATTCTGGGGAGGGACCCAGTAACGATGAGGCTAAGTCAGTTCGAGAGGCCCGGCATCTTAGACGGGATATTTTGACTCAAATTGGGAAACTTTCTGTAGCCCTAGGTTCTTTGAGTGATAAGCAGGAACTGTTAATTTTTCGCTCTAACTTATCTGCTTTAGAAGAGGAATTACAGCATTTCCATGCTCTCTTGAGTAAAATTTTTAACTCTGCAATCTTGGCAGAACTTCGTGATAGGGTAGATCCCGAATTTAACTCGTTAAAAAATAACTTCGAACAAAAAGTAAATGAGTTCTCAGATATGTTGGATGCTGACATACATCCTGAGGATAGCGCCTCAATTGTAAGCACTAGGATATCTAGGACTTCGTCTCGAATAATTGCACAAATTAACCTACAGCTAAGACGAGAGGAGCTCCAGATCCAAGCCGAGGCCGAAGCGAGAGCTGCTGAGGCCGCCGCGAAAGCTGAAGCTAGAGCTGCTGAGTTCGCACTCAAAGACGCTCAGTTGAGGGCCGAACAACGTAAAGAGGTAGTTTTAGCTGAATATCGTTCTGAGTTGGGCTCCCGGCGTAGCTCTAGGAAGGGCTCTTCTAGGCATTCCAGAAGTGAACATCAATCGCAGTTTAATTTACCTAACCTTTTCCAGACGCCTGTTCAATCTGTAAGTGGACCTGTACAATCCACATGTTGTCCAGCTGTTTCAGGAGGTCTCGGGGCCGCGGCTAAGGGTCTTCCGAAAGCTGTAGAGCCAAGGTCTGCAAATTACAACCGAACTCCTCCCCCAGAGCGTACAGGTCACGGAGCGCCATTAGCAGTAATGCTTTGCCCCCTTCACAGTTTTCTGCGCCGCTAGTTTTTGATCGCCCAGCTACACGTAATTTGGGTGGTTGTGAGAGGCGTATCGTGTCTCCTGATTTTAACGTGTGTGAGGATCGTGATCGGGCTGTGCATGTGACTGAGCCCACTCAGCCCATTAAGGGATATAGCTTGTCTTCTCCCGCTAAATCGAGTTCTCAACAGCAGGATTGCTTTTTTGAATACCAAAATAGTAGGACGTTTTTCGATAAGGCGGCCTTGATTGGTTACGATGGTAATAATATGCCATTTGTCTTCTTTAAAAATCGTGTTACGGCCTTGATGGCAGCTTCGCCCTTTAAAGGAACTCGTTTGACTTTGTTGCAAGCAGCTTGTGTTAGAACAGCTGCGCAAACGATTGCTAATTTGGTTTCCGACACTCCTGGCTTGTCAGAAGAAGATAGGATAGAAATGTCGTTAGCTCGCTTGTCCCAGCGTTTTGGGGTTCGTGGAGGTCTTTTCGCCGAACCGGAAATTAGAAAGTATCGCTATGGTAGCAAATTGACTTCGATCTCTTCCAGTGATTTGAAAGAGTTTAAAGATGAATTGTCGCAGTGTCTGCTTTACGCGCAAGCTTATGGTCAGCGTGACAAATTGGAAGGACGTTTTGTTTTGGATTTGGCTAAGCGACTCCCGTTTGACGCTAAGCAGCGTTATCTTGACTTTTTAGGTGATCAGTATGGTGGTACTGATGAGCCTACTTTTCAGAGTTTGTTTGATTTTGTAGTACGGGAGGAAACGCGCAAGTCGACTGATTTTAGCATTATGCTAATGGGCGATTCTGGTGAGTCGCAGCATTTTAAAAAGTTTGGCAAAGGAAAATTGCCTTCTTGTCCGGTTAGGCAGACGTCGGTAAAACCCCATCATAATGTGATTTCAGGGAGTTCGCAGTACTCGACTGCTGTTGGCGCACCGCGCGGCGGTGTGGCCAGACGTAGTGACATACCGGCATGTTTTTATTGTTCGTCACGTGGTCAAGTTGAATATCATTTTTTGTCTAATTGTAAAGAATTTTTGCGCTTGACACCTAAAGATCGGAGAGATGTTATTGTGAAAGCTGGCAAATGCTTGAATTGTTTGCGCCAGCATATGGTTAGGGATTGCGTTCATGCAAACAACTGTCGTAAGTGTGTCCCTAACAACGATAGGAAACACTATTTTCTTCTGCATGATTTTTATGTGACGTCACGTGATTCTCTGGAGTCGATTGGCAAAGATGATGCTGGTGCCAGAGTTCCTGTGCGTAATGTTAAGATTGGAAATGTTAAAGCAGCTTTTAACCGCGTTACTGCTGCTCGTGTTTTGAATCCAATAACTGGCAAATCGAAGTTGGTGTATTGTCAGCATGATCCTGGTTCGCAGTTGACGTTTGTTTCGAGTGATTTGGTGTGCGAACTTGGCGTTAAACCGTATGATAAATCGTCTTTTAAAATGGACACTCTGGCTGGTCAGAAACCTACCTGTGCTGACCTTGTTAAACTCAACATCCAGTCGTTAGAGACGGATGAACTGTTTTGTGATATGACTTCGGTGGTTAACCCAGCTTGGGCTGATGATGTTAAAACTTTACCGCACAAGCAGGATTTAAGTGGTTTCCGTCATTTTCATGACGTGAATATGTTTCATTTGAATGATTGTAGTACTGTAGATGTACTGATTGGCAACGACAACGCTTATTTGATGTGGGCCAAAGAGGAGCGTGTTGGTGAAAATCGTAGTGAACCGCATGCTTTGCTCACTCCTCTCGGTTGGTTGGCTTGTGGTGGTAAGTCACCCTTAGATGAAAGCGTTGCTAATGTGTGCAGAGTGCAGACGTCTTCAGAGTCGGATGTCATCTCTGGCTTTCAGCGTAAAATTGAGTCTCGTGATATGGAAATAGCAGACCTGAATAAAGTCATTCAGGATTTGACGTTGCAAAATGAAACCTGTGAATTGTCTCGCAATGATAATTTGGCTAGAGAACTTGTTGAACCGAATATTGAATTGAAAGATGGTCGATTTGAGATACCTGTACCGTTGAAGGAAGATATTGATTTACCTAACAATTTTGTGTTGGCGTCAGATAGAGCTGCTGCTTTAAGGAAGAAGGCTTTAAAACAACCTGAACTTTGTGATTTCCTTACTGACACCATGAAGGATCCTAAATCTAATGGCTATATTGAGCGTGCTGGTGAAGCAGAAAATGTAAAGGGATTTGAATGGTATTTACCATACTTTGTGACGTCACAATTAAAAAAGCGCATTGTTTACGATGGCAAGTCTGAATTTCGAGAAACTTGTGTTAATGATGTAATGTTTTCGTGTCCTGATTTGTTAAACTCTCTGGCAGATGTCTTGGCTAGATTTCGGCTGAGTAGATTTGGTTTCGTGGCCGATATGACCAAGTACTTTTTTCACATTTTGGACTCTTCAGTACGTAAGCCCAATTTTATTGAACTGCTTACGTACACAGGCAGTGCTGTTCGGATCGTGAACGAACGCCCTTTGGTACCTTTGAGTGACGACCTTAGGGATTTTACTGTCATCACCCCTGCCTCACTTTTGACCCCATACTTAGACCCATACTGTGCTGTTGGGCAACCACATGATCGTGACCAACTAAGAAGGGATTATCGGTTCAATTTGTCACTTTCTCATCAGTTTTGGAGCAAATGGATAGATTTTTACTTGCCAGGGCTTCAGGGCCGGAAAAAATGGTTAAAAATGGCCGAGAATTTGGAGCCTGGTCAACTTGTAGTGGTGGGTTTTCTCCAAGACATTGGTAAACGTGGGAAGTATCAACTTGAGAGGGTGCATGAGGTAGTTCCACAAATTAGGAAAGGGAAGCCTGTGGTTCGTAGAGCTAAAGTTGCCGTCTGCAACTATGATGAGAGTACAGGGAAAGTGAAGTAGACTACGTGTTAAGGGATATTTCGTGCCTCGCCCCCGTAAAGAACACCTAAGTGTTACGGTTTGAGCCTGGTTTTGTCTGCGATGGCCGACCCTTGTCTGAGCCCAGAACAGTCGGTTATTATCGCAACCATTGTATATAGCGTCATTTTAGTGTGTACCTATGGCACCAATTTCATGTATCGTCGTGTATTATTCCGTATTGCTGTTCATTCTTTGCATGCCCTTTGTATTTACGTATTAACTTAAACGTGAGTGATTCAAACAATTTGTGTATCGTGTGTTTTTATTCATTGGCTCACAATTATCGTCAATTCTTTTTAGTTATGCCATGTCAGACTGTCATAACTAGGGGTCGCTATGTTCCCGACAATTTTCACCAAATCAAACGTCATATAAAAACCGTTATGGTCTACTTAACCTAGCTGGCATCTTACGTCATGGAAATTGCTAGAAAATGTCCAAATATTGCACCATCGGTCGTAAGACCTGATGAAATATTGCATCAGCCGCTTTGAACACGGGTTTGAATTGCGTGACAATGTCTTTCATTATTGCGTCACAGTTACTGTGTACGTGCATTTGAGATATCGCAAATTATTCTAGTCATTCGTAAAATTGTTTGTTGGAAGTCAGTCGCAAGTTTAACTGTTTGCTTGGTGCTTGCTAGCTGGACAAATTTTCCGTCTTTTATCCAAGTAATCTGTTCTGTAGTGACAGTTTTAGAGGCGTACGGTGTTGCGTCCCATTTTCGATAGCCGCGGGCTAATTTTACAGGAATACACTTTTGAATAGACGTTTCAAAAGAGTGTTTATTTTTCGGTCATTACATGCAGACGAACGGATTTGGGAATCTTATGTTACAATTTTCCCACGAAGAGATTATGGTTTACCGCTGTGACCACTTGGTTGCAAGCAGCTTGTGTTAGGACAGCTGCTCAAACGATTGCTAATTTGGTTTCTGACACTCCTGGCTTGTCAGAGGAAGACAGGATAGAAATGTCGTTAGCTCGCTTGTCCCAACGTTTTGGAGTTCGTGGAGATCTTTTCGCCGAACCGGAAATTAGAAAGTATCGCTATGGCAGCAAATTGACTTTGATCTCTTCCAGTGATTTGAAAGAGTTTAAAGATGAATTGTCGCAGTGTCTGCTTTACGCGCAAGCTTATGGTCAGCGTGACAAATTGGAAGGACGTGTGGCGATCCCCGCTGCACAATAACAAAACAGTAGTAATTATTTTCTGGCAACACTGTAAAAAATCAAATGACTGATTATTCCTGCGGTAGCCACTTTAACAAGTCGAAATTCTGCCACTGAAATTGACTAGAATGCAACCGCCAACCAATCAGAACATGTTATAAGAGGCTGCCGTCCAATTGTGATCCATCTAGCACTCATCCAGAGAGTTAATGCTTGTTTTGAACATTATTTGGTAATTAAAGAAGAAAAAGAGCAATAGCAGTAGTGGGAATCCAACCCGCGTCAATGAAATGACTACTTTCTAGCCTTAACCCTTAAGCCAACCAGCTGACAAAAAATCCATCACTTAACTTGCTTTCTATCATCTTCTTTTCGCCATTTTTTACGTCAGTTAAACCGTAGCTTCTGATTGGTTGGCGGTTTCATTCTAATCAATTTCAGTGGCAGAATTTCGACTTGTTAAAGTGGCAACCTATTCCTGCCTCGTTCTTTCTTTTTGCTATCGCTTTCTGGTTGTACTGGTGCTCATATGTAGAGTGAATAATAATGTGTTGTCTGGAATTCTTATGGGAAAAAAACAAAGCAAATGAAGCTGAACAATTACCAAAATTTGAAGTGAAGGAAAAGAAGAAGAAAAGACAAAGTTTGCACTGTGATGTACCGTATTAATTGGGCAGAGTTAAAGTGAAGTTAAATTGTATTCTGTAACTATATTCGTAATTAATTAATTCTGTAATTGTATTCGTAATTAATTCATTAAACTTATTGTGTCATTTGTCATGTTTCCATAAAATAGGTTGAAAAATATAAGTCGGGAGCCCTTCTGGTTGGTCACAGCGGTAAACCATAATCTCTTCTTGGGAAAATTTTAACATAAAGTTCCCTAATCCGTTCGTCTGTATATAATGACCGAAGAAACACACACTTGAACTTCTTTTCAAACAGTGTATTCCTGTAAAATTAGCCCGAGGCTACCGAAAACGAGGGGGTGCAACGCCTACACCACTTAAACTGTCACTACACAACAGATTACTTGGATAAAAGACGGAACTTTTGTCCAGCTAGCAAGCACTAAGCCAACAGTTAAATGTGCGGCCAACTTTCAAACAATCATTTTACGAATGACCAGAATAGATATCAATATCTCAAATTGACGTAGAAAGTAACTGTGACGCAATAAATGAAAGACAATTATGAAGTCATTCCAACAGGTGTTTAAAGCTGATGTAATATTTCCTGTTTAAACAGGCCCAAACAAGTCCAAACAAGTTTGACACAAGTCTATGAACGATGGTGCAATTTTGGCACATTTTCTAGCAACTTCCATGACGTAATATTCAGTAGACTTGAACGGTTTTATATGACGTTTGATTTGTACAGAGATTGGCCGTAACATAGCGGCCCCTAGTTATGACAGTCTAACATGGCATAACTAAAAAAGAATTGAAGGACAATCGTGAGCCAATGAATAAAACACACGATACACAAATTTTTTGAATCACTAACGTTTAAGTTAATACGCAAATACAAAGGGCATGCAAAGAATGAACAGCAATAAGAATAAACACGACGATACATGAAATTGGTACCATAGGTACACGCTAAATGACGCTATATACAATAGTTGCGATAATAACCGACTGTTCCGGGCTCAGACAAGTATCGGCCACCGCAGACAAAACCAGGCTCAAACCCTAACACTTAGGTGTTCTTTACGGGGGCGAGGCACGAAATATCCCTCAACACGTAGTCTACTTTCACTTTCCCCGTACTCTCATCATAGTTGCAGACGGCAACTTTGGCTCTACAAACCACAGGCTTCCCTTTCCTAATTTGTGGAACTACCTCATGCACCCTCTCAAGTTGATACTTCCCACGTTTACCAATGTCTTGGAGAGAACCTACCACTACAAGTTGACCAGGCTCCAAATTCTCGGCCATTTTTAACCATTTTTTCCGGCCCTGAAGACCTGGCAAGTAAAAATCGATCCATTTATTCCAAAACTGCTGAGAAAGTGACAAATTGAACCGATAATCCCTTCTTAATTGGTCACGATCATGTGGTTGCCCAACAGCACAGTATGGGTCTAAGTATGGGGTCAAAAGTGAGGCAGGGGTGATGACAGTAAAATCTCTAGGGTCGTCACTCAAAGGTACCAAAGGGCGTTCGTTCACGATCCGAACGGCACTGCCTGTGTACGTAAGCAGTTCAATAAAATTGGGCTTACGAATTGAAGAGTCCAAAATGTGAAAAAAGTACTTGGTCATATCGGCCACGAAACCAAATCTTTCAAGCCGAAATCTAGCCAAGACATCTGCCAGAGGGTTTAACAAGTCAAGACAAGAAGACATTAAATCATTAACACAAGTTCCTCGAAATTCAGACTTGCCATCGTAAACAATGCGCTTTTTTAATTGTGACGTAACAAAGTATGGTAAATACCATTCAAATCCCTTGACATTTCCTGCTTCACCAGCACGCTCAATATAGCCATTAGATTTAAGATCTTTCATGGTGTCAGTAAGGAAATCACGAAGTTCAGGTTGTTTTAAAGCTTTCTTTCTTAAAGCAGCAGCTCTATCTGACGCCAACACAAAATTGTTAGGTAGATCAATATCTTCCTTCAACGGAACAGGTATCTCAAATCGACCATCTTTCAACTCAATATTCGGTTCGACAAGTTCTCTAGCCAAAATATCATTGCGAGACAATTCACAGGTTTCATTTTGCAAAGTCAAATCCTGAATGACTTTATTCAGGTCTGCTATTTCCATATCGCGAGACTCAATTTTACGCTGAAAGCCAGAGATGACATCCGACTCTGAAGACGTCTGCACTCTGCACACTTTAGCAACGCTTTCAACTAAGGGTGACTTACCACCACAAGCCAACCAACCGAGAGGAGTGAGCAAAGCATGCGGTTCACTACGATTGTCACCAACACGCTCTTCTTTTGCACACATCAAATAAGCGTTGTCGTTGCCAATCAGTACATCTACAGTACTACAATCATTCAAATGAAACATATTCACGTCATGAAAATGACGGAAACCACTTAAATCTTGTTTATGGGGTAAAGTTTTAACATCGTCAGCCCAAGCTGGGTTAACCACCGAGGTTATATCACAAAACAGTTCATCAGTCTCTAACGACTGGATGTTGAGTTTAACAAGGTCAGCACAGGTAGGTTTCTGACCAGCCAGAGTATCCATTTTAAACGACGCTTTATCATACGGTTTAAGACCAAGTTCGCACACCAAGTCACTCGAAACAAAGGTCAACTGCGAACCAGGATCATGCTGACAATACACCAACTTCGATTTGCCAGTCATTGGATTCAAAACACGAGCAGCAGTAACGCGGTTAAAGGCTGCTTTAACATTTCCAATCTTAACATTACGCACAGGAACTCTGGCACCAGCCTCATCTTTACCGACCAAATCCAGAGAATCACGTGACGTCACATAAAAATCATGCAGAAGAAAATAGTGTTTCCTATCGTTGGTAGGTCCACACTTACGACAGTTATTTGCATGATTACAGTCTCTAACCATATGCTGGCGCAAACAATTCAAGCATTTGCCAGCTTTCACAATGACATCTCTCCGATCTTTAGGTGTCAAGCGCAAAAATTCTTTACAATTAGACAAAAAATGATATTCAACTTGACCACGTGACAAACAACAAAAACACGCCGGTATGTCACTATGTCTGGCCACACCGCCGCGCGGTGCGCCAACAGCAGTCGAGTACTGCGAACTCCCTGAAATCACATTATCATGGGGTTTTACCGACGTCTGCCTAACCGGACATGAAGGCAATTTTCCTTTGCCAAACTTTTTAAAATGCTGCGACTCACCAGAATCGCCCATTAGCATAATGCTAAAATCAGTCGACTTGCGCGTTTCCTCCCGTACTACAAAACGTTGGGACAAGCGAGATAACGACATTTCTATCCTGTCTTCCTCTGACAAGCCAGGAGTGTCGGAAACCAAATTAGCAATCGTTTGTGCAGCTGTTCTAACACAAGCTGCTTGCAACAAAGTCAAACGAGTTCCCTTAAAGGGCGAAGCTGCCATCAAGGCCATAACACGATTTTTAAAGAAGACAAATGGCATATTATTACCATCGTAACCAATCAAGGCCGCCTTATCGAAGAACGTCCTACTATTTTGGTATTCAAAAAAGCAATCCTGCTGTTGAGAACTCGATTTAGCGGGAGAAGACAAGCTATATCCCTTAAGGGGCTGAGTGGGCTCAGTCACATGCACAGCCTGATCACGATCCTCAAACACGTTAAAATCAGGAGACACGATACGCCTCTCACAACCACCTAAATTACGTGTAGCTGGGCGATCAGCAACTAGCGGCGCAGAAAACTTTGAAGGGGCAAAGCATTACTGCTAATGGCGGCCCCGTGACCTGTACGCTCTGGGGGAGGAGTTCGGTTGTAATTTGCAGACCTTGGCTCTACAGCCTTCGGAAGACCCTTAGCCGCGGCCCCGAGACCTCCTGAAACAGCTGGAAAACATGTGGATTGTACAGGTCCACTTACAGATTGAACAGGCGTCTGGAAAAGGTTAGGTAAATTAAACTGCGATTGATGTTCACTTCTGGAATGCCTAGAAGAGCCCTTCCTAGAGCTACGCCGGGAGCCCAACTCAGAACGATATTCAGCTAAAGCTACCTCCTTACGTTGTTCAGCCCTCAACTGTGCGTCTTTGAGTGCGAACTCAGCAGCTCTCGCTTCTGCTTTCGCGGCAGCCTCAGCTCGTACGGCCTCAGCTCTCGCGGCGGCCTCAGCAGCTCTCGCTTCGGCCTCAACTCGTATGGTCTCAGCTCTCGCGGCGGCCTCAGCAGCTCTCGCTTCGGCCTCAGCAGCTCTTGCTTCGGCCTCGGCTTGGATCTGGAGCTCCTCTCGTCTTAGCTGGAGGTTAATTTGTGCAACTATCCGTGACGAGCTCTCAGACATCCTAGTGCTTACATTTGAGGCGCTATCCTCAGGATGTATGTCAGCATCTAACCTATCTGAGAAATCACTTTCTTTTTGTTCGAAGTTATTTTTTAACGAGTTAAATTCGGGATCTACCCTATCACGAAGTTCTGCCAAGATTGCAGAGTTAACAATTTTACTCAAAAGAGCATGGAAATGCCTTAATTCCTCTTCTAAAGTAGATAAGTTAGATCTAAAAATTAACAGTTCCTGCTTATCACTCAAAGAACCTAGGGCCACAGAAAGTTTCCCAATTTGAGTCAAAATATCCCGTCTAAGATGCCGGGCCTCTCGAACTGACTTAGCCTCATCGTTAATGGGTCCCTCCCCAGAATGGCCTGCCCGACCGCAAAGAACATCATCAGGCTTAAACTCAGTCGAGTCGACGGCGGTCGAGTCCCTGTCACCACCGAGTGTAGACATATTAAATGTTAGAGCTAAATTTAACAATTAAAAAATTAAGTTACACAAACACACAAAATTACAGTAGTTATAAAAAACTTAACTGCAAAGACCGTAAAAATACAAAAAAGAATTTAAATGCACGATACCGTAGCTGTACGAGTATGTGAAGTCCAAACGTCCACAAAACTTGCTTGGATTCTTCCACTTGAATCTTCAAGCACAGATGGATTGCCTTTAATCTTCTTTCTTGCCAATAAATGTCAAAGTTATTTTTCTTCTGTACCAAACTGAGAAGAAATGTCTTTACTTTTTAGCTTAAAGTTCTTCAGTTGCCTACCGAGAAGAAATGTCTTTAATTTTCTTTGCTTGTTTAGACTACCAACCAATAAGATCTTCTTTTATTATTTCTTTGCTTCTAAGTGCTTCTGTGCCAAACACTAGACAGAGAATCGTCTTTTATTTTTTATGGTCACAGCGGTAAACCATAATCTCTTCTTGGGAAAATTTTAACATAAAGTTCCCTAATCCGTTCGTCTGTATATAATGACCGAAGAAACACACACTTGAACTTCTTTTCAAACAGTGTATTCCTGTAAAATTAGCCCGAGGCTACCGAAAACGAGGGGGTGCAACGCCTACACCACTTAAACTGTCACTACACAACAGATTACTTGGATAAAAGACGGAACTTTTGTCCAGCTAGCAAGCACTAAGCCAACAGTTAAATGTGCGGCCAACTTTCAAACAATCATTTTACGAATGACCAGAATAGATATCAATATCTCAAATTCACGTAGAAAGTAACTGTGACGCAATAAATGAAAGACAATTAGGAAGTCATTCCAACAGGTGTTTAAAGCTGATGTAATATTTCCTGTTTAAACAGGCCCAAACAAGTCCAAACAAGTTTGACACAAGTCTATGAACGATGGTGCAATTTTGGCACATTTTCTAGCAACTTCCATGACGTAATATTCAGTAGACTTGAACGGTTTTATATGACGTTTGATTTGTACAGAGATTGGCCGTAACACTGGTGTCAGATAGCAATTAGGATAAGCCCTCATACACATGAAATTCCCGCACTAATGACCCCGTTTTAGCCTAATTTCAACCTCCAATTGTATATTATCATCGTGCCAGGGCTGACAAAAATATGACAACTGAGGCAAATTCTACTGTAACTACTTTGCGCCTCAGCAATCATATTTTCATTTGTTGTTGATACGAAAATCATAACGTAGCATATATGGTGTGCAAATAATCTGCCCGGCTTGCAAGTCCAATGTTTTGATGCTTTTAACGTTAAAACTGGAGCCTTCAAGCTGAGAATTGTAACATGTTGTGTAACTTTCCTGATTTAAGCATTTTGGCCTTCATTTAAATGAAGAGAAATAAATTTCACTCACTGACTTATCTGCGAAAAAGATGTGTAGTGTTTGTAGTCTTTCCTCTCTTACATGAACCTTTGATATTTCTTGATTTGCAGTGTATGTCTGTATCTCTACATTCTTTTTTAATTGTGTAAGTGGTCCAGATTGCATATTGCTTGTGAAGTTTCTGTCTAGAGTGATGATAGTTTGAGCATTTCAAGTCTTCTTCAGTAGCACAGTGTTCAGTAGTATCTAAGTTGTTGTCATGCCTCGTAATCTATCCTTTTCACTCAATTCTTGATTCAGGAATACTATCAGCTCCTGCGATGCTTGAGTATAGTGGTTTCGTTTTTGAGTTCCCTTTTTTGATTGTGTATCAGAATTTGAATTGCCCTACAGCTCTTTAGAATCTCTTGAGTTATGGTGTTCATAATCTGTTTGGCTATGGTAAACTTGTTGATATGTGGCCACTTTCAACTTGTTGCTTTGAGACTGGTTAATGGAAAGTTTCCAACAATCTGGTTTCATGCCATGCCAGTCTGCCTCCTTGTTCAGCTACATTTTAGTGCATTTTTTGTTGTTGTTTTTGAAACAACACATGCCTGCAATTTCTTAAATGAAGAGGTTTGTTGTAGGATTTTGATTGACTATAAACCACACTCACAAAAAAAAAAAATGTTT
Organism: Aplidium turbinatum; assembly: GCF_918807975.1. NCBI lineage: Eukaryota > Metazoa > Chordata > Ascidiacea > Aplousobranchia > Polyclinidae > Aplidium > Aplidium turbinatum. The sequence continues at coordinate 3,049,785 of NC_137486.1, forward strand.
TCATTGTGTTGTATATAACCTTTTCATGCATCTTACACATTTGTTAAATTTCTGGCAGACACCCACTCTTGTCATTACAATAGCCTACTCACTACAACACTACTTAATGTTTGTCATTACCGCCCTCTTGTGTGTTCGTGCATTTCGATCCATACATATTACCTGTTCAGTCAACCTTTACCCCACTGGCAGCCTATTCTAAATTCTTATGTTTGTCCTTTGTAAAAAAAATTTTTACTTGCAATTGTATGTGTAGACTGTAGAGATGAGATAAACTCTTAATGTTTGTGCTAAGACCAGGGATATCTAGAACAACGGGATTGCTGACTTTGCAAATTTCGATAAAGCGATGGACACTAAAAGGGTCAGCGCTGTTAACGCCCGAAAATGAAAAAGACGAAAGCGCGTGTCAATTACGCTGTTGAGAAGTCGCCTTTTCTAGATATCCCTGCTGTGAAGCTAAAATAAGGTCTTGAAAGTGGGCACTCCTAGGCATCTTCCCTAGCAACGCCCATAGCAACAACTAATGGCTGGCCTTGTCTATAACTTAAGATCATCATTTTAAAGCAAACTTTTGCTGTTAGTTATCCAAGACTATTGAGTATTGAACACAGCTTTATATTTCATATTTAATTGATTATTGCATCACTTTTGGGCAAGTTTTAGTCATCAAAAATAGGAAATAAAAAAAAACATGAAAAGAAGTAAGAAAATTCAATTTTGTGGTATTGCTAAACAAAGAAAGTTGGATAAGGTTGGTTGTAAGTCTAACAATGGTGGTAGACTTGAACTGTTACTGTAACACAAGTGTAACCTTTCCTGTAACACCAGAAAGCCATCCAACAACAGAAGATCAAAGCCCTTTTTGCCAACCTTCTACTTCAGCAAAAAAAATTAGGAAAACAAGACAGTGGCAAAATCTCTGCGTATTCAGAAATCTGCCAAATACTCGACAAGTTTTGACTTGACAAATCAAGAAAAAGAAGCTTTGACACATCCAAGGCCGGGAGAAAAACATTAAAAGCACTTAAGAAAAAATTTCAAACCCAAGCAGAGGCAAAAAAAGGGTCCACTTATAATAAAGGAGGCTTTAAGGTGTTGAAAATGTTTATTGTTGTTTTTCATAAAATGTGATTTTTGACCAAGTACCAAATTTTAATCCCAAATATCTCTTTTATTTATTTGCCAATCGCTTTCAAATTTTTAACACTATGAGACAGAGTAAATATGCAAAGCCTCTGGTCAAAGAATTTTGGAAATTTTGTCCATGATGCTGTCGGCACCCATTTGTTTCATGTCCGAGGATCAAAAATTGTTGAAAAAATGCAACAATTCGAATAACTCTTTATTTTCTCAAAATATCTTCATTTCCTTCCATAGAGCTTTAGTCTTGATACGTATAAACATTCTGTTCAAATTTGATTCAAATCCAGTAAGTGGTATTAAAAATATTTGTGTTCAAAATTTGTGTATTTTTCACCACTTGGTGGCGGTTTGGGGAAAAACGGCCACATTTTCAATTTTTTTTTTTACTTTTTTTAAATTATTTCATCTTTAAGCATCATTTTAAAAACAAGAAATGGGTTGTATGTTGAGAAATCCACATTTTAGTTTGTGCAGTAATGATGCAGTGATGATGCAGTAACCCTCCTATTGTTCACTTCAAAACAGAGTCAGCAATCCCGTTGTTCTAGATATCCCTGGCTAAGACCTCCGTAGTTATGCTTTTGGAAGATAATTGTGCTCAATAAAGGTTAACTTTTTACTCTGCCCAAAATTTTGCCTGTTGTTACGCAAACTGGATTGAAAACATGGACATTTGTATTCGACTCTGCAATCATCATCTGATTTTGTTTGACATGCTTCTGCAGCAGTTACCATAACTGTTCCAGTGTTCCTCATCTACACCAATTAGACGACGACGACGAACATTCCAGACCAAAAATCATGTACTGTTCCAGAAGTATTTGCTTTGCGAAACTTGTCGAGGAAGTTGCCCTTTCGTTCAACTTTTCCTCTGGGGGGAGTCTGTGGCGATCCCCGCTGCACAATAACAAAAAAAGTAGTAATTATTTTCTGGCAACACTGTAAAAAATCAAATGACTGATTATTCCTGCCTCGTTCTTTCTTTTTGCTATCGCTTTCTGGTTGTACTGGTGCTCATATGTAGAGTGAATAATAATGTGTTGTCAGGAATTCTTATGGGAAAAAAAAACAAAGCAAATGAAGCTGAACAATTACCAAAATTTGAAGTGAAGGAAAAGAAGAAGAAAAGACAAAGTTTGAATTGTGATGTACCGTATTAATTGGGCAGAGTTAAAGTGAAGTTAAATTGTATTCTGTAACTATATTCGTAATTAATTAATTCTGTAATTGTATTCGTAATTAATTCATTAAACTTATTGTGTCATTTGTCATGTTTCCATAAAATAGGTTGAAAAATATAAGTCGGGAGCCCTTCTGGTGTCAGATAGCAATTAGGATAAACCCTTATACACATGAAATTCCCGCAGACGTTTTGTTTTGGATTTGGCTAAGCTACTCCCGTTTGACGCTAAACAACGCTGTCTTGACTTTATAGGTGATCAGTATGGTAGCACTGATGAGCCTACTTTTCAGAGTTTGTTCGATTTTGTAGTACGGGAGGAAACGCGCAAGTCGACTGATTTTAGCATTATGCTAATGGGCGATTCTGGTGAGTCGCAGCATTTTAAAAAGTTTGGCAAAGGAAAATTGTCTTCATGTCCGGTTAGGCAGACGTCGGTAAAACCCCATAATAATGTGATGTCAGGGAGTTCGCAGTACTCGACTGCTGTTGGCGCACCGCGCGATGGTGAGGCCAGACGAAGAGACCTACCGGCGTGTCTTTATTGTTCGTCACGTGATCAAGTTGAATATCATTTTTTGTCTAATTGTAAAGATTTTTTGCGCTTGACACCTAAAGATTGGAGAGATGTTATTGTGAAAGCTGGAAAATGCTTGAATTGTTTGCGCCAGCATATGGTTAGGGACTGCAATCATGCAAACAACTGTCGTCAATGTGGGCCTAACAACGATAGGAAACACTTTTTTCTTCTGCAAGATTTTTATGTGACGTCACTTGATTCTCTGGATTCGATCGGCAAAGATGATGCTGGGGCCAGTGTTCCTGTGCGTAATGTTAAGATTGGAAATGTTAAAGCAGCCTTTAACCGCATTACTGCTGCTCGTGTTTTGAATCCAATGACGGGTAAATCGGAGTTGGTGTATTGTCAGCATGATCCTGGTTCGCAGTTGACATTTGTTTCGAGTGACTTGGTGTACAAACTAATTGGCCTTAAACGGTATGATAAAGCGTCGTTTAAAATGGATACTCTGGCTGGTCAGAAACCAATTTGTGCTGACCTTGTTAAACTCAAAATCCAGTCGTTAGAGACGGATGAACTGTTTTGTGATGTATCCTCGGTTGTTCACCCAGCTTGGGCTGACGATGTTAAAACTTTACCGCATAAGCAGGATTTAAGTGGTTTCCGTCATTTTCATGACGTGAATATGTTTCATTTGAATGATTGTAGCATAGCCGTACGAGCCAGGGGGGCAGGGGGGGCAGCCGCCCCCCCTGTTGTTTCAAAACGTCACGAATCCGGGCAAAATCTTAAAATTAATTGGGCAAAAATTGCTATATAAAAAGCTACAAAATTGCATGAATTAAGAAAAACTATAAATTAATATCTTTTACCTATCAAACTAAGTACAGCCTCTTATTTGCACAAGAAATGTGCCGCAAAATTTTCATTTGGCACACCCGTACTGATGTATTGTATTGCATGGTGATCAAACTATAGTATGAAATGCATTTAACCAACTGCATCATGCCAATTTGGGCAGCCACCACAATATGTCTCTAATACTTTTGTGAAACTGCCCAAATCAAAACACAAAATTTGCTATATAGCTAATTTTATTAATTTTTACAAATGCATCGTGTTGATTTGGGCAGCTAAAACATGAAATTATTTGATGAAACTGATTAGTCTGTCTGTTTATGCAACTGCCCAAATTAGCGTGAGGCAGTTTACCCAAAATGAACAAATTCATTAATTATTCCCATTTACATAACTGTATCGTTTAGATTAAGGCAACAAAAAATATGAAATTATCTGATCATAGTCTATTTATAAAACTGCCCAAATTGGCATGATGCAGTTGCCTCGCATCAAAATGTACAAAGTCTTTAATTTTTTGCATAATATCCATAAATGCATCATCTTGATTTGGGCAACTACAAAATATGAATTTATACAAATCTGGTGAATATCTGGTGCCTACCGGTACTTTTACAAAACAATTCGGGTGAGGAGGTCACAGTACTTTTTCAACCATAAATGGACATAGCTAAGCAACACCACCACAACATTTAACAAAAACATGTTATATATACCTGTTAAAAGTACTGTAATGTTAAGGTGTTGCTTAGCTTTGTTTGGTTACTTTTATAAAAAGGTTCTGCTACTATTCGGCGAGTTCCCTATTCGGCCAGAGCCTTTTTCGGCGAGTTTCCTATTCGGCGACTTTTTGAAAATCCAACGACGCCTTCTGCAAATCCGATGATTGAATATTATTCAATATTCAGACATTGAATCAATGTAAATACGAACTGTTAGGCTAATTGGGTTCTTTGAATCCTACGTCACTGTCTGTATGCAAACTTAGAATATATTAAACTTAGTTATTTTTGTCATCAAATTACCTAGCCTAACTATATTTTTAGAAGTAGTGCTGCCAGACCTTTTTATTTTTGTACTAAAATTCGTATCATCAAAACTACTTTAATTGATTGAACAAAGTTTATTTGAACAGAAGTAGTATGTCTGTGTTTTATTACATTTAATTATAATTTCTCTATTGTTATGTACTTTTTTCTGAATCCTCATGGTCACCCTGAGCCGGTTTCCTGCAATGTTTATTTTTCTGAGTCTTTTATGACATCACAACTGAATATTTAAGTGGCCTTGTTTATTATTTGTCGTGTGTAAAACAATATTTGTTACTCCTACTTACCATGCTCTTCAAAGATGAATTCATTTGTTCTATCTTGAATACTTTGGTAAGAAGTTCTAGCTAGCTGGTGATCAGGGGGGGGGGGGGGTATTGCAAAGAGCGAGTTTTGCCATTACCAAGCATTCAAATATCTCAGCCAGGAATTAGCAACAAGAAAACATAGAGAATTGTAGCTTTATTTCTGAAAAATACCGAAGAAAACATGATCTTATCCTTTTGCTATGCCACCGGACAGCATCATTTTACAGGAATATTCATAACCACATTTTTGTTGAAAATGCTCTCAGAATGCACCAAATTCAAAGTAATTTTTCAAAATTTTCTGGGGGAGGCTCCCCAGACCCTCCCACTGCTGGGTGTCGTCATAAGCGAAACACGCCCTCAACCCCCGCCCTTTCAAAATTACTGGCTACGCCACTGCTGGTGATCTTGTTATGTTACTTTTTTACTGTTATCATCAGGGATAGTTATCATACACCGCATACATTATATTATATTTGGGCAATTTCTATAAAAGCGTGCACATTTGGGCAAATTTACTTTCTGCCCCCCCCAAAATGCTTTGGTCTCGTACGGCTATGGATTGTAGTACTGTAGATGTACTGATTGGCAACGACAACGCTTATTTGATGTGGGCTAAAGAAGAGCGTGTTGGTGAAAATCGTAGTGAACCGCATGCTTTACTCACTCCTCTCGGTTGGTTGGCTTGTGGTGGTAAGTCACCCTTAGATGAAAGCGTTGCTAATGTGTGCAGAGTGCAGACGTCTTCAGAGTCAGATGTCATCTCTAGCTTTCAGCGTAAAATTGAGTGTCGTAATATGGAAATAGCAGACCTGAATAAAGTCATTCAGGATTTGACGTTGCAAAATGAAACCTGTGAATTGTCTCGCAATGACATTTTGGCTAGAGAACTTGTTGAACCGAATATTGAATTGAAAGATGGTCGATTTGAGATACCTGTACCGTTGAAGGAAGATATTGCTCTACCTAACAATTTTGTCTTGGCGTCAGATAGAGCTGCTGCTTCAAGAAAGAAGGCTTTAAAACAACCTGAACTTTGTGATTTCTTTACTGACACCATGAAAGATCTTAAATCTAATGGTTATATTGAGCGTGCTGGTGAAGCAGAAAATGTAAAGGGATTTGAGTGGTATTTACCATACTTTGTGACGTCACAGTTAAAAAAGCGCATTGTTTACGATGGCAAGTCTGAATTTCGAGGAACTTGTGTTAATGATGTAATGTTTTCGTGTCCTGATTTGTTAAACCCTCTGGCAGATGTCTTGGCTAGATTTCGGCTTGGTAGATTTGGTTTCGTGGCCGATATGACCAAGTACTTTTTTCACATTTTGGACTCTTCAATTCGTAAGCCCAATTTTATTGAACTGCTTACGTACACAGGCAGTGCTGTTCGGATCGTGAACGAACGCCCTTTGGTACCTTTGAGTGACAACCCTAGGGATTTTACTGTCATCACCCCTGCCTCACTGTTGCCCCATATTTAGACCCATACTAGTTCCACAAATTAGGAAAGGGAAGCCTGTGGTTCGTAGAGCTAAAGTTGCCGTCTGCAACTATGATGACAATACGGGGGAAGTGAAAGTACTGTAGACTACGTGTTGAGGAATATTTCGTGCCTCGCCCCGTAAAGAACACTTAAGTGTTAGGGTTTGAGCCTGGTTTTGTCTGCGGTGGTCGACCCTTGTCTGAGCCCAGAACAGTCGGTTATTATTGCAACCATTGTATATAGCGTCATTTTAGCGTGTACCTATGGTACCAATTTCATGTATCGTCGCCTATTATTCTTATTGTTGTTCATTCTTTGCATCCCCTTTGTATTTGCGTATTAACTTAAACGTGAGTGATTCAAACAATTTGTGTATCGTGTGTTCTCATTTATTGGCTCAAAATTGTCCTTAAATTCTTTTTTAGTTATGCCATGTTAGACTGTCATAACTAGGGGTCGCTATGTTACAGACAATTTTCACCAAATCAAACGTCACATAAAACCGTTCAGGTCTACTGAATCTTGGCGTCTGACATAATGGACTATTGCTAGAAATTAGCAAAGATTGCATCACTGGTCACACCTGTTGAAACATTAGCCTACATCATCGTTAAATCTTGAATTACGAGATATGGTGTAAGCCAAAGCCAACTGGTGCTGGAATAGCTTCATAATGCTCATCATTATTACATCACACAAGATGTTTACGTGCGTTTGGAAGATTGCAATCTATTCTCGTCATTTTAAAATTGTTGCTTGAAAAGTTGGTCGCATATTTAACTGTTTTGTTTAGTGCTTGCCAGCTGGACGAAATTTCCGTCTTTATCTCAGTCATTTGTATTGTAGTGACAAGTTTTAGTAACGTACGGTGTTGCGTCCCAATTTCGACAGCCTTGACGCTAATTTTACAGAAATACAATTCTTGAATAGACGTTTTCAGAAGAGTGTTTCTTTTCGGTCATTGCATACAGACGAACGGATCCAGGAATCTTATGTTACAATTTTCCCACGAAGAGATTATGGTTTACTGTTGTGACCAAGTAGTTTACACCAAATATTCATTTTTACTTACATGGTTTAAATTTTAAAATCTAAAAAATGTTAATTTTTATCATTGCTGAAATGCTATAATGGAGTTTAAAAGTTCCTTTGCAATGGCTTCAGAAAGTATTTAAGGTAACGGAACAACTGGATCCAATGTCGCGGCTGCTGATAGAATATGGAATACAACAATGGAATACTGTCTTTTCACTTCCTCCCAACGTCCTTCCTGATTCGGATCCACATCAATATCGAACATGGAATCAGTTAGACCTGGGAATGCGATGTTGCCGTATGAGTTATGTAAACTTGGAGCGGAAATGACGTGTCTGTTGAAATGCATCAAAAATGAAATCATTTATTTGCGCTGTGCATTTAGTGAATAACCTGAACAAACGTAGACATGCATCACAGTAATGTGGCTTATAATTATGGATTCTATTTGGAATACCGCATCCTTCAATTTTGAGAAAGGTATTTGTTGCAAAACACTTTGCAATAATCAAACAAGTAGGCTACAATGCTTTATTTGAAGCAGTTTAGCAATAAAAACAGTCCATGACAAGTCACAAGCTACAAGTTGCACAAATGTCAACTACGAAACAGTTCTACCATGTCATTTTGACGTTTGACTTGTGTAATGGTACATTAGGTTAATGTATCAAATCTGAGGTCTATGATTCTACCTGTAAGTTGTTCTTCCAAGTAATGGGTTTTGATCAATAAAGGCGCGTTCCAGTTGCATCAGTTGATCATTCAATAATCGTACTTCCAATACACTGGCAAAATACAGTAGGTTTACATTGGTGAAAGTGAAACTACATTAAACAGAATCACAGTGCAATTTTAGCCTGTTTAAAATACAGTCTTGTTGAGATATTTGGTTTAAAAAGATTTATTTCTAGCAAGAAACTAAATTGCTGAAGTCAACGTACAGTATCACTGACATACATTTCACGAGAAGCCATACTCGTAATAACAATGTTGTTGTGGAAGTTGTACGGTTTCAGCTCATATTTTGTTACCAGCACATAAACTTTCAACTATTCCTTGCTGATTCTACTTGCACTACTAACTTGTTGGTGTTGACGTTGTCAATTCTTTGGTGAATATTTTCTGCAGCCTTTGAGAAAACATTGATCGCGTCATCCAACACAGCTAAGAAATATGAAATGGAATAGATGAGTAAAAACATAATTATAATTATTTAGTGTTGGCTATTTCGCTAATTTTCCGTTCATCGGTCCGCATCGGTTAAAGAGATGTAAAAGTGTTAGCACACAAGTTTTTTTTTTCTATTGAGTAGTTTGTCGCGCAAGTCGAAACAACGGCAATGTTATGACACTCGAAAATTTTGCGATTCCATTCCGTTTAGCCATTTTGATGCAAAACTCCTCAATCTTATTTTTATTTCGGATTACTATGTTGGAAATAATTTCAATGATAGTTTTGTTTCGAAAACTATCATTTGGTGCGTTTTCCTTTTACTGTAAAAAATTGTGAATTGTTCTAATTGTTACTTACACAAATCGATGTTTTGATCTTCCATGGCAGCTCCATATCCTTGCTTCAGGGAGTCTCTATTTGTTCCCAGGTATTCCGCGTACAACCGGCAATCGATGGGAAGTAAAATGGAATCCGAGAGTCTCCTTCCAACTTCAGCCCACGTTTGTCCAACGGTTCGGTGGAAGGTAAAGTCAGGATCAACGAATCTGCTCATCAACCCAAAGCTATCGTAGACAGAGTGGTAAACTGGATAAAAGTCTACTCCCATTGACTGAAAGAAATAAATGCCATGGGAGGAATCAACTGTCTTTCACAAATTCTCTCATTTGTTTATTTTGTAACGCAATAACGTTACCTTTTCTTTAATAATGATTTTTGCATTCCACCAAAGCATCAATGTATTGTTATTTGATTGTTATATTGTTTATGTTGGAGTAGGAGTGCCACAATGTCATTTGTCAGTTGTTCTTAAGGGTGATTTTAACAATATTCATTTTGGCTTAAATATTTTTCAATGTTGTCTGATCATTGATGAAGAAAATTTGCTTGAAGTGCTGCAAAAAAATCAATTTGTAAAAGTTTACTTTTTCTCAACAGCACAAAGAGTGTATACTGTATATGTATAAGTAATTTTATCTTAACACATTTATAGACAAATCTTCAACATGAAAGTTACTTGTTCTTTCCGATTTGAATGAGCTTCTCTCAAAGTGTACATGTTATTTAAATAGTTTGATTTTTATTTTATTTTTATTTTTTTGAAGTTCTTCGTGTTCTGTTCACATCTTTCTGCTGCAAGTGACACTTATAGATCTGCTATGCTTTCCGCATCTAAAATATCTACCTCGTTTGATAGCTTGAACTACATAATTCAAAGCGTTTGACGTAGCAGCATTGATGAACACCACTTTATCGACGAGCAGTTTAGTTTCTCCTGAAAATTTAGTTTTGCTGAAACACTGATGAGCAAAATGTTTGCAAACGTCTTTTGTTTGTTATCTCTCCCACTGTCTCTCGCTATGATACCGGCATCATTCATAAAATTGTAACTACCAACTACATTGTTGAACGAATTGATAAATGCTCATAGCAATCAATTGATCTTATTTGGCCAATGATTTGTTTTCTTGTAGCTTTTACATTCGTCGCAATTATGATCTAGGCAGGATTTACTGTTAATGTAATAATGTTAGTATGTGATAATTGTGATAATTGAAGGCTCTTTGTGACAGAAAGCAATAGAAACAGAAGAGCGACAAGAATACATTATGACAACACTGAAAAAAATGAAAACAACACTCATATGAAGATAGTTGTCTTCATATGAGTGTTTGTGGCTAACCGTCTACCTCTTTGTCGTTTGGACGACACTGCGAAAGCTGTTATATTGAGCCGGTTCTTAGCATAGTTATCCAAGACGAGCAGATATTTTGGTTCATTTATTGGACAGACGACGGTAGATTGTCATTGTCGTTGATGAGTTCGGCTGTCTGTTTCTCTGTGCCAAGAAGAAGATGCTACTGCCACTGGTCTACAATTAGTGGAAAAATGCGAGGCCCATGCGAAGGCGGTGAAGACGCACGTGGTCATGGTAAAAACAGTCAAATGGCCGGTTATCGGCGTCGGCATAAAAGGAACGGAGCCTGCTTGTGTTTCCTTTTTATTTCACTTTTCGTTTATGGTCCGCAGACGCACTACTTTTTTGTTTATCAACTGCACTGAGCAAAAACTGAATGGAATAGAGATATGAACTTTAAAAAGAGATGGAGCTAGGCCTGATTCCTTTGAGACACCATTTTCAGGCATCCCACAGTTTGCGTCGACTTCAGTTATCGGTATCAAGAATCGAATACCAACGATTTCCTGCTTGTCAAGTGTGACAGTTGAGATCTTGTCAGTTGTTTGCCAGTAGACTTTATTATTCGTTAAACGTTATAATTACATCATTACGTGTTGTACCGGAGTAATTTGTGATGAATTTTTTTATTTCATTGAAACGTAAAGCATTCCTTTCAATGGTCCAAGAAGACTTATAAACTGAAATGGCTCGCAGTCTTATCACTTTTAACATGATAAATCCCGTGTTACTGCTTTACTTTGTATGTAAATGGTTCAAAAAATAAACACTCTACCAATGTTGTTTAGGCCACAATATTACTACTTACAGCAGCATCGTAGTCGTAGTTCAGTTTTACTGAGGATATGCCTATACGATGCAGAAACGCTGCGTAGTCACTTCCAGAACCCAAAGATGAAAAGCTGCAAGAATAGATTTACATAAAGTGGTTGATTGGTTCTATGTCCTCGGAATATGAAAAGCTCTGAAAGTTTATTCCTAGCTTTTTCACATACCTGTCGAAGGTTTGAACCTCTGACCCCGACCCGGTCACATTTCTTATTTGGTTTATTCTCCATGGTTAGCCTGTTCTAAACCAACTGGGTGTTGTCAGACCCCTAATAAAACGACCCTTGGTTGGTTTGGTTTTGACGCAGGGCGGCTACCGAGATTGGGGGACTGAAGTTTTCGATTGTTAAAATGTTTTTTCTGGGGAATTATTCCATTCACTAGATGCCGCTGAATGGAAAGCTGTCCCGAGATGCGTTGCTCAAGCGCACACCTCGAGAGCCGAACTAGCGACGCGTGATCTTGAGTCAAGTGTGAAAACAGTGTATACGCACTATTTTGGTGTACAGGGTGTACCATTTTGCAAAAAGCTTTTAGAAAATTATGGCAGCAATGTATTACGGGTTTCCACCTTTCTTAAAAGTATTTTGGTTGAGCTTCAGAATTTTCCCGCCAAAACTGTGGTTCTGCCGCCATTTTAAAAAAAATAGCGGCCAGATAAGATATTATAAAAATCTACAGCCTTAAACTGTGGTTCTAGCGCCATTTAAAGAAAAATGGCGGCCAGATAAGATATTATGAAAGTCTACAGCCTTAAACTGGAGTAATGTGATCATATAATATGTCGATTAAGGGGTTTTTGGGGTCACAGAACACGAATCTAAGGTCAAAAACGCTCTACGGAAAAACAAATTTGCAAAGTGAAATCTTATCACTTAAAATTTATGGTGAAATTTTACAGACATGGACACAACCTGACCAAGAATACCTCACTCCAGAATGAATATTCCTGAAATATTGTCAAACTTTTGAAATAACAACACGATTCATTTACAAAGAAATTGAGTTAATCGCTCTCAGACATGATCCATCCCTGTTTCTTCTGCATGCAATTCCTTATGCTTCAGTCCTGATTGATTTCAATTCCCAGTATTTCATCAACACAATACCAGAGTTATGCAAACACTCAATTTACTGAATTCTTGACGAATTTCTTTAACAATTGAGTTTGGCTAAGGTAGCTTTTTTGTAATCTGAGAACTGTTCTCTGTGCCTTTGCACAACAAGTAAGAGAGCTTGCCGGTGGCTCTCGTCAGAACACCTGTCAATAAGATCAGTGATTAGCTTAATCTCACGTTCCGCAATATCGTTGACCACTCTTACGTTAATAACGATTTTGTTTAGTTTCTTATAATCACTGAAATTTTTCCATTCTGATACTGGCATTTGTAGCCACTCTTGATCAGTGAGTTCCAAAAGATTGAATACCAGCCAAGATTCAGAGGTCACCAGATCTTTCGTTACACCAGTTTCTTTGACAGTAGAAGCGAATTTTGGAAACAAGAGCTTTCCTGTTGAAATTTCAGATGGTTGCGAGATGGCATAGATCGATTTAGCAACCTTCTCTCTGGTGTTGGCATCGAGTGCCTCATCGCACAACGCAAACACTATAAGTTGAGGAATGAGGTACCAAAGATGGCGATAGCAAGATTGTAAACAAGCTTCGGCCACTTCAGGCTGCAGTTTTGAATATTTGTACATCACATTGATAAAAGTCTTGTCGTTTCTTGCAGCGGCGATAGTGATTGGCGACTTCTGGAAGGCTTGTGCAATGTGCATAGAATAGTCCAATGACCTCAGACATTCGTTCAACCCAGTTTTCCTCATCACTGTCCATTTGGAACTGATGTGTTAGCAAGTTTAACTTCATGAAATACATGTTCTTGCTCATCCATCTCGCATATGGTCCGGGTCAGGTAATTTAAACGTGAAGTATCTGAACTTGTCCACGTAGCCTCCTAACCACACTACGACGAGCTGAACTAACTCTTTATAATCATCTCGTGGAAAAGTCTTCAGCTTCAACATTTGTAAGCCCCAGACCAAAACATCTTCGCCTCTCTGTCCCAGATATTCATCATTATTGTACCAATCGAATTTACTCAAATTCTTACTGTCTATTTTTAGATCTTTCCATTCCCGTTTAAACCTCCTAAACAACTTAATACTTGGGTCATTACTACCAATCACAACTTCGGTTGTGTGTTTTACGTGCAGTTCATATGATGTCTGCACGCAAGCGACAAAATTGCTTTCTAAATTGTTGCTTCCAGCAATGTACAAGCACCTTGTCACTTCCCAGAATTGGCTGCAGTCGTATCAAACACCATACCACCAATGGCACCTTTCACTCTCCAGTCTTCCACCAATTTTATTACGGCTTGTTCCTGAGATGATTCAGTGCCGTCTGGTATCTCAGGCACTCCCAGCAGCTGCTTCATTTCCGCATTACCTTTATCATCAAAACCAACGCTTGACACATATACACAGCACCGTTCTGATGAAACATTTCCTCTCATTTTCAGAATCTTACTGTCCCAGTGAATTATTGCCAAATCAGGGGCCTGGAACTCATCTATGATATTTTGGGAGTGAGCCGACTTATTCTTATTAGCCAGTCTATGAGCTGCTTTGACTAAGATATTAGAATCTTTGACTTGTATGCCGGACGCTTGAACTACAGCAGCCACGAACATTGTTCTTTGCCGATAGCTCAATCCAAGTCGATCAGATGTTAAAGCTGTAGGGCATAGGCGACATAGCCTGATAGCCTATCCATTTCTTTCTATTTTTTTCAGGAGTTTTTCAGTTATCACTGTCACTTTCTGTTTCTTCATTTGTACTCAAGTCCAACTTCACAGTTTTCAGATTGTCAGCAACATCCTCTTTCTGTTTCCTTTCACCAGCTGCACTGTGTCGTTTTTCTCTAGCTAAATCACGTCTCTTCTTCAGATCATCTCTGCCCAATGCGCAACCTACTTGATTTCGCTGGAGCTAATTTTTCAGATGTTCCAGATCTGTCTCTCGGTCAATGATACCAGAATGCATGAGAATTGACCGCGAGGTAGTCTTACATATATTCAGAGGATCCTTGATCTTTTCTTCCATATCATGCAAACGTTTTTTAAATGAATCTCTATTATTACTCTCACGCCTGGAATCAAGTTCTTGTTGATACCAAGTTTCATACAAATTCTTCAGATGCCGGTCTATATCCGCATTTTTCACATCCTTACACGATTCCTTCTCTGTTCCAGATCGTTTCTCGTTTTTCTTACCAAATACCAAATCCACGCCAAAATGATGTTTCCATAACTGGCGAATTTCCTCCCTTGCTATCACGATGGATTGGTTGACCGTTCTGTGACTTTCGTCTCTGAGGAACAACGGCCTAGCTAGAACGTCGTAGCTTTTAGGAAGCTTTGAAACACCTAGTCTTTCGCTAGTGTTCCCAATGAGGAAGTACTTTCTTTTTGGTCTTAGTGCTAATGACCGGTGTGCTTCACCGGCCGTTTCATTCAGTGGCATAACTGATCTGAATCTTTTAACTTGCGTAGGATCACTAGCTACTCTTCGAGGTAGCTAATGATGATCTTCGTCGTGTAGAAGTAAGGCATTTACCCAGTTGGAAGAGTTCACTTCGGTTTTTCGAATCTTTTGGTCTACCGTACGGTACTCTGTTGCCGTCCATTAGTTAGTAGGCTAAGTAAGTAGGTTAGTAACTAAGTACAGGCTACTGTAAACTAGTTAGTAAGTTTTCATCGGATCTGAAAGTACATCAAAATTTACTTTGCAAAATTGTTGCCGTAAAACATTTTTGACTCCAAATTCGTGTTCTGCGACCCCATAAACTTCACCATCGACATATTATATGAACACATTACGCCATTTTAAGGCTGTAGATTTTCATAATATGATCGTATTTGGTCGCCATTTTTTGAAAATGGCGGCAGAACCACAGTGTATGAGATTTTACGCCCTTTATTTTTTATTATTGTTCCGTAGTTGCGGTTACCACATTTTAGTTTTCAAAGCTGCTGCAAAACCTTCCGAAGTTTACCATGACAGAATTGTTTTGTAAGCAAGTCAGCTAATATTTTTATGTGCAGTTTTTTATCTGTAAATATCAGCAGCCGATTTGAGGTAGTAAGAGAATTCTTAAGTTTATAGTGAACATATTGTACAGTAGTTTTTTTTAGTGAAATCTGTGTGTGTTCGGTTTCAGTGCACTGTACAGTTAATTTATTTTGTATTAATGTTTTTCAAGACAATTAGGCTGTAAATTGTTATGTGATTCAATGTAATCAGTACGTGTGGAGCACATAAAAGTTTGGTAAGTGCATTGGCAAGTTTGGTGGTAACCGCTTAATTCGTTGTTTTATGTATTTATGTTCGTTGTATTATCATTCCACAGTAAACCGTCCTGCAAATACCAAGTGTGTCCAGTGTTGCCAGGTCGAGTTTACTTACAAAAAAAAATAGGAAATCTTATCAGAACGCGAGCGTCACGCTCCACGGCGCTGTGCGCAAAGCTGATACACACAGTTTTGGCGGGAAAATTCTGAAACTCCACCAAAATACTTTTAAGAAAGGTGGAAACCCGTAGGCTAATACATAGCTGCACTAATTTCTAAAAACTGGCATAGAAACTGAATAACTAATTACGGAGCTAACGGGGCGGAGCTAACCCTGTATCCACTCCACATGAAGCTCGATAAAAATTGTTGAAAAGTAAGTCAGTTAAACGTTTGTGATGCAAACAATCAACACTTACCGTGGATGATTTTGAGAAGAATCTTTCTTTCTATAATTCCAAGTGTCGTAGACTGTTGGTCTTCCTTCGGCTATCTCGGCTGCATTCGGATTTCCAACCAACTTTGTGGCTTCAAACATCACGTCTCTTAGACTCGTAACACCAGCGGCATCCATGGAGAAATTTCCCAACACGCTGATATCAACGTTCAGATATGCCACAGCTCGAGCTTGTAATTCTTTCTGCAATTGCTGAAAAAATATATCAGAATAACATGTTTGTTTTAAACAAAGATTTCTACGATGAAACTGCAAGGACGGAAAAGCATGAAAATCTACAGATAGATCACTTGGGTAACATATTGAGACACTGGTGTGTGCCAAGGTTAAGTGTTGCTTCATTGATCTTAATCTGAATTGTTTAAATTTTCCAGTGTTTTCTAACTTTCCGGATCTTTGTGTATTGCATATTTATGGTCAAAAAGCCTGCAAAATGTTTTTCAAAAAAAAATTTTTATCACTCAAACAACCAGAACCTCACACTGAGGCATTTTCTTCTCCGCATCTCAACATTGGTATAG
The DNA here is from genome assembly GCF_918807975.1 of Aplidium turbinatum. Taxonomy (NCBI): domain Eukaryota; kingdom Metazoa; phylum Chordata; class Ascidiacea; order Aplousobranchia; family Polyclinidae; genus Aplidium; species Aplidium turbinatum. Next base: position 3,066,397 of record NC_137486.1, read on the forward strand.
TCCTTTCCGTTTAAAATTGTTGCTTTGACAGAGTTGGGTGCTTTCCTAACTTGCTTTTCAGATCCATTGCTAATTGCACTGCACCATAAATGCATTACCTCAACCCATTCTGTAGATCCGATAAGTCCATATTCCTCAGCTCCCCAGCTGCAGAACATCAAAGTCCGCCTTGGTCTCCATCCTTGCTTCACCATTTCTCCAAATGCTCTCGCCACTTCCAACATCACAGCAGTCCCACTTGAAGGATCCATAGCGCCGAACACCCAGGCGTCTCTATGGTTACCAAGCAACACGTACCTGTCTGCAAGTAACACTAACACTTTATTGCTTCTTAAAAGTTTATCATTTGCATAAAAGAATGTAAAATCCATTCAGTTTGATATTTAATTAGCAAGCAAAACAAATACCGTAGTTTTAGTACCGTAGCGAGATAGACTTACTATCAATCGCGGTATGTTTGTCATGTTATTGGGATTGTTATTGGCAATCAAAAATGTGTTTTTCTTTAATCAAACAAATGATTTAATTTGATGACTCAATTGCACAAGAAACATGATTTTTGTTGCGTTATGAATAATGATAATTTGTTTTTGACTGATTTCGAGCATTGAATCAAAACTAATATCAGTTTCATTGTATCATCATCATCCGTTTGTATAATGTTAAGACCTTGAGCATGATATTATTGATCGCTTGGTCTTATGAGCCATAAAAGTAGATCTACCCTAGCACAGTAGCACAGCCAAGCCACGTGTAATTATGTTAGAAAATGTAGAATGTGTGTAGGCTATGGATATTTTCTGAAAGGCACTACTGCTGTAGACTTTGTAAAACTTACATTACAACAAACGTATGCAACTACCTGGCTCAGTGCTTCCTTTGATGTATCCAATCACATTGTGGATCGTTGATGCTTCGTTTTCGGTTTTAACGGACATTTTTGTTTTTCTGAAACATAAGTGATGTCGCAAATGTTACTGCTGTATTTAAACCTTAAAAACTTTTCTTGCCAAATTGATGTAGGCTACAGTCTGAGTTGAAGAACCATTTAAGTCTCAAAGCTTGAAGGTTTTCAATAGTAGTAAAATTGTGTAGTACCGCACTAATTAAAGCATCTTTTCGTGTTAATTTTTATTTTAAAGAGATTGAACTTAGGCCTACTACACAAGGCCTTGTAATGTCATTCAATGGGTAATTTGTTATACACAGCTTGGTAAAAATTTCAAATCAATTTGCTCAAAAGTTTTTTGTGACTCAAGTGGTTTTTTTTTTACTCTAACTAGTCTCAAACTTTAAAGGTTCGCCACACTCACTGTGCTTGACATATTCACAATTAATAGATTGATTTATTACGTTTCATCAACGATTTACTAAGTTAATATTTCGTTGTAGTAACTATATACTACAGAGGCTAACGGGAGATTTGTTTTAAATAGGTTACGATCAACTGAGTTTAAGTTCTTTAATTTTGTGTATGACATTCAGTTGTTGTTTACTTGTTTTGAAAGGGATTTCTAAATCCCGGTCCGTATCTGTAGGTAATATTAAGGCCTCCTTTCCAAGTGTCATTCACTTCACTTCCTGCTAACTTTTCAAGATATTTCATCGCGTCAATGTATCCAATGGGAGTCACAGGAATCTTTGGAAGAATTGTTTTCAGCTGGTCATTGGGCATGTGCCAAGCTGAATCTGTAACAATAACAATAAATATCATTTAAACAAACTGTTAGAAACAACATAAACGGCCTTTTAAATTTTGCAACCTTTCGTAGTTGAAGATGTTTCTACAAATACAAGCCAAATATTTATCATTACCTCAGCTTCAATAACAAACATAATCTGAGTTGAATCGAACATTGCTGAACAATGTTAGAATGGTGGTTTTGCAGTATCTTTCAAATGCGGCTGAAGCCATTTAGATAACGTTTTATGAATTTGGCCAAGCAAGGCTTTGTTTCAATTATATTCATGTTTTTTGTCGTATCGAGGCTTACGATTGGTGGTTGGACATTAGATTAAGTGGACGGGATGGCAAAGTGGCCAATCTTCTTATTGCTTCTGAGGCAGTAGTTCACGCAACATCTCTCAACTGCTGTAACCAATGTACTGTACCAGTGTCGGGGCCTGTTAGGTCCACATGTCCTGTAGGTCAGAAAATTGCTCAATAATGTATAATGCGCTGTGCTGTTTGAGGTTCATCATAAGCGCAGACTGGTGAGTCACACAAACCCAAGTGAAACGCATTGTGCTTTAACGACCAACACCAGTACGGAGGCGATTGAAAGTCACCCATTCTTTTCTTGGCAGGTCTGAGCCAGGTGGTACTTTTGTGCCTGGTGTAACTTGAAGCTGATCTGGCCTTGAAGTATTTTTCCAGCAGTCTCTCTATGACTACATGAAGTCGAAGTGATTTTCATGGAGCGCCACAATGTGTCTAGAAAAAGAGTGCCTGTCCATTTTCAAGTGTGCCTTTAGCCTAAATGTCAAAGAATCTGCACACTTTCGAGTGGCGTACCAAGGCTCTCCATTCGTCTGTGCAACCGACAATCGTCCATGTGGTTATTGCATAGTTTACATCCTTATATTTTCAAAATCTAATTACAATTCATACGTGCAGAGTTTTGAGATGTGTCGCGCTTCATGAGAAATAAGTTGGTGCTGAATTTATGACGACACCCAGCAGTTCTGCAATAAAACCTTCATTGACTGTACTGTATATCAAACACAGCATACCTATTGAAGGATAGTTTGGGGTACGTGGATCACCTTCGTCGACCCACAGCGTCCCTCTTTGAGCTCCAGTTGAAGGAAGGAACCAACTATCAGGATAAACACCAGCCCATGGAACTGTGTAGTCTTCGGGGTCGGAATAAAGAATTAACCCAATGCATCCATATTGTTGTGCATGTACGGCTGTAGAAATACAAATGAGAACGGAATGTATTATCAGTGTAGTCGGTAAAAACCAAGCAAAATTACCAGAATACACTACAAAAATTGGAAATCCTGTAATGTTTGTAAATTTACACTTAAGGTTAGTTTTTCTTGAAGTAAAACATCGGCAAGTATGCGTTTTTCTTTTTTAAAGATTTAAATTTGGTTGATTTATAGGTATCTAGAGAAACGGCTTGATTTGTTATATTCTGCAGAATTTGCAAATTTGCCAACTTTTGGTGACTGTCGGAATAAATTTTTCAAAAAACTATATTTAAACGTCCCACTTACTGTCTTCCCCAGTTGACACAATGGATTTTTACATCATCAGACGTTAAAAAACAAACACAATTTTGATTTCGAAAGTTTCAGTTAGATTGTTAATCGCTTTTTAACAGCCTGATTGGCCGTTTTTAAACTTACTCATTTATTTTCTACAGCTTCCCTAAGGCAACAAAATACTTTTATATCATTGCGAGTCAGCAAAAAGTAAAACAAAACTTAGAAAATATCAGTCAGACACTACAGTAGCGGTGATCAAAATGTGACAAATCAGACCGCAACTCCAGGTGGCCATGGTTGTTTCACGAAAACGATCTAGCGTAAATGAGATTGTTGAAGAAAATTCTAATGTAGTCTAAACGTTTTTCATTAATTTTGTCACAATGAGCAGTATTATTGTCACAATCAGTAAGGGAAACCTCGCGACAGGCTACATCAGTGGTTCCCAACCTTTTTAGTCTTACGGCACCCTAGAGAAAATAAAAATAATTTTCGGCACCCCGTGACAGACCAACGTTCTTTTCCTTTGGAACGCAGCAGGCTGTTGGAATGCATCTCTACCGTTTAATACCAAAGATTTTAAAAATGGCATTTATAGCTTCTGTACTTGACTTTCAGCTCTAATGCAGTGTAGAGAAAAGTAGGCGAGTTTGTGGTCGTGCTCTTGAGAATGACAATTAATAATCATTAATAACACACCTTTAGAAATCAACATAATAATAGCAACACAGCAACTTTACTTAGACATTGAATGCCATTGTGAAACTTCATTTTGAAAAAACGCAAAGTAAAAGTTTAACCTACTTAGGCTATTTCGAAAGAAGTGTGAAACTAATGGCCTACTGCACTTTCTGCAGCAGACAGTGTAGTAGTATGAATTATATATTTTTATTTGTAATCAAGTGGCAACACTGCTTGCCATTATGATATATTTGCTGGTAGGCTACAGCAGTACAACTGATATCAGTACAGCAGAACTACTCAATTCTGATGTTATGTAATAAACCATTTAGTTGTTATCAGTTAGTGTTTTATGTTGTGTCTCAGTTTAAATTACTGACCATCGAAGTCAGGAATTACCACATGGTGGCAGCGGTAAAAGCAAGTTAAGAAGTCAAGAAGACCAAATAACCTGCATTCAAGCAGCCTGTTGGAGTTATCATTATCATTAAACATGGCTTCAAAAATGCCAATGATGGACTGGCAGCACCAGCCACTGATAGACTCTTACAATGCTTTCAAAGCGAGAATCGAACTGTTTTTTGAAGATAATGACATAACCGACCCTAATAGAAAGGCTACGAAGATCCGCATAGCCCTAGGAGATGAAGGTATGAGGCGAATACTTTCATCAGGACTGACAGCAGCACAACAGAGAGATCCAACCCACATTTGGAATCTAATTGAATCACAAATCGACGTATCAAGCAAAGTGAATTTCAGAATTCACAGACTCGAATTCTCTCAGCTTCATCAACAAAGCGATGAATCAATTACCTCATATCTATCTCACCTAAGAGAAAAAGCCAAAAGATGTGAGTTTAACGATGACGAACTAGATGAAAGATTAATCGAAATGGTCATAGTCTCAACCAAGTATGAAGAATTCAGAAAGGAACTTATGACCAAACCCAAGGGACATTCAATAGTAGAAGTTCAGCAAAGAGGTTTGCAATATGAAGCAGTAGAAGCCTCCAATGCCTCCCTGCAAAAGATGAAAAGCTCACAAATGAACAACATTGATGCAATTAGAGCAAATAGAGAATGTCAGCGTTGTGGACGGAAGCACCAAAAGAATGCCTGTCCAGCCTACGGAGCGACCTGTCATGCATGTGGGGGACGAAATCACTGGAAAAACATGTGTAAAAAGAAGTCCCAGCAGTCACGTCCAGCCCCGAAGCAAACATACCAGGGAAGAAGACCTTACGACAAGGATAAATACCCAAAGGTAAGAAATAAGCAAAATGAGTTGTTCTTAGAAGAAGAAGAAACTCCCATATTTCACCCACTTTGCATTAACGATTTAAAATCACATGTAGCTGTTTCAAAAGAAGCATTTACTACCCTATGTATTCAACATTCACAACCTAATGTTTTTGGTAAAATGCGAGTAAAAGTTGATACCGGTGCTGGAGGTAACACATTGCCAATGCGGACATTCAGGCAAATGTTTGGAAATTGTAGAGTTGACAGTATTGCAAACCCTGAACCCAGTGCTCAGCTCACAGGATATTCCGGTAACACCATACCTTGTTTAGGCTCCATACTTTTAAACCTTCAAAAGCAAGGAAGCGACACTAACATATGTCAAAAGTTCTATGTAGTTGATGTTTCAGGCCCTATAATTGTTGGTCTCCCTACAAGTCAGTTGTTAAATCTAGTCAAACTCAATATTGATGAAACGGACATGAAGATTCCTCCACAAAGTAACATCATTGGAGCAACTCGCCAAAGAATTTCCAGAATGCTTTGATGGGATTGGCTGTTTCAAGGATGAGGAAAACCTTTACTTAAAGCCTGGAGCCACCCCATTTATAGATGCTCCAAGAAAATGCGCTTTGCACCTAAAAGATAAAATAAAGACAGAATTAGACTACATGGAAAGTCAAGATGTAATCAAAAAAATAAATCATCACACAGATTGGTGCTCTTCAATGACATACGCAATAAAAAAAGATGGCAAGTTAAGAATGTGCATAGACCCAAAAAAGCTGAATGAATCACTCAAACGTTGCCCACACAAGATTCCAACTATAGAAGAAATCACACCTGCGTTTACAAACTCAAAGTTCTTTTCTAAGCTTGATGCCAAATCCGGATACTGGAGTGTCAAGCTAACAGAAGCGTCACAAGAACTAACTACATTCCGAACACCGTTTGGAAGATACTGTTTCAAAAGACTACCATTCGGACTTTGTGTAAGTCAAGACATTTTTCAAAGAAGAATGGACGAAATAATTGACCAATGCGAAGGATGTGTCGGAATATCAGATGACATTGTCATACATGGTCCCACTGAAGAGGAACACGACCGGCGACTGAGAAGATTCCTTCAGGTAGCAAGGCAGGAAGGCCTAAAGTTGAACCCGGGGAAATGCATAATAAAAGCCAGAGAAGTTGCATTCTTCGGAAGACTATACACAGACAAAGGTGTATTCCCTGACCCCGCAAAAGTCGAGGCAATAAAGAAGATGCCAAGACCACAAGACAAACAGGATGTACAACGGTTCTTAGGACTGACAACATACCTTGCAAACCATCTTCCAAACCTCTCTAAACAAGCAGAAGTTTTGAGAGATCTTCTGAAGCCACATGTTCCATTTGAATGGCACACAGAACATGACACGACCTTTAGTTTTATTAAAAACTTAGTGGCAGACAACATAGGCTTGCAGTACTACAATCCCAAGGAGGAGGTCCGCGTTGAAGTCGATGCATCTCTTAAAGGACTTGGCGCAACACTTGTCCAGAAAGACGGTCCAGTCTGTTTTGCAAGTAAGACTCTCACTACAACTCAATCAAATTATTCAAATATTGAAAGAGAATGTTTAGCAATAGTCTTTGGCATCCAACGCTTCAGTCACTACCTATATGGCAGACAGTTTACTGTGGTGACGGACCATAAGCCTCTTGAGGTGATCTTGAAAAAACCTATTCACTCTGCACCCCCTAGGCTACAACGAATGATGTTGAAGATTCAAGGTTACGACTACAACATTATGTACCGTCCTGGGAAAGATATGACATTAGCAGATACACTTTCCAGATTGCCTGACCCAGACGAACGCGAAGACATTGACTTCGACCAACACGTTGAAAGTATTGAAATTGACTTAATGCACTTTTCTCAAAAGAAGAAAATCCAGATCCAAGAAGAAACTTCAAAAGACCACATCCTAAAAGGACTGTCCGAATTGATATACCAAGGATTGCCAGAGAACATCAAATCTGTACCCCCAGAATTAAGGCAATTTTGGAGCTACAGAGAAGCACTGGGCCTCGAAAATGGTGTAATTTTTAAAGGCAAGCAGGTAATAATCCCAGAAACACTCCGAACTTGTATTCTAAATCAATTGCATCAGAGTCATCAAGGTATCGAAAAAACCAGATTGTTGGCAAAGGAAAGCGTCTACTGGCCAAAGATCTACAAAGACATAGAAATGGTGTGCAAGAACTGTACACACTGCCAGGAACTACTGCCACATCAAAGCAAGGAACCCATGATGATGCATGAAAAACCAATGCACCCATGGTCGAAATTAGGCACCGACCTATTTGAAATTAATAGCAAACATTTTCTTATAATTTGTGATTACTATAGTCGATACCCTGTTATAAAACAACTGTCATCTCTGACAGCTGATGCTATCATCACTGTAACTAAGGAAGTATTTAGTATGTTTGGTGTTCCACGTGAAATCATTTCTGACAACGGTCCACAATTTCTGAGTAAATATAATGAATTTTGTACAAAATGGGGAATCACTCACACAACTAGTTCGCCAAAATATCCCCAGTCTAATGGTTTTATCGAACGACAAATTAAATACATTAAACCGATCATGAAAAAATGTTTTAAAAGTGGAAACGATATTGATTGTGCTCTTTTAAATATTCGTGCTACCCCACTTGATAATGTTCTACCTAGTCCCGCAGAGCTCATCTTCGGTCGTCCGATCCCTACAGCATTGCCCAGCCATAGCACTGACGAAAAAGGGGAAATGTACCGCGACCAAATGACAAAATCGTCAGAAAAGCAAAAGGAGTATGCGGATAAGCGAACGAAACCATTGCCAATGCTTTATGAAGGTCAACCGGTACGAGTCATCAATCGATCAAACGAATGGCAACCCGCACAAGTCGTCGCACAAGAGGGTGAGCGATCGTACCGAGTTGCTACAGAAAACGGCAACGAGATTGTGCGTAACCGCGTGCACCTTCGCGAGCATTCCAGCAATGACGTCCTTTCCTCCGAGCCAACACAGCTCCCGGCTAATGCAAGTCCACAGCCGACCATCTCGCCACAGCCTAGAAAGACTCGCTCCGGGAGAATTGTAAAGACTCCAGTTAGATACCAATCATAAAAGCGTATTGCACGCTTCATCTTTTGTTAATCGCCTACGTTACCATGCATTTGCGTTAAGTGTAAATCAGTTATTGGCCCATGGCCGTTGTGTGTTTTTCTTTGAAGCGATGGGGATGTAGTAATATGAATTATATATTTTTATTTGTAATCAAGTGGCAACACTGCTTGCCATTATGATATATTTGCTGGTAGGCTACAGCAGTACAACTGATATCAGTACAGCAGAACTACTCAATTCTGATGTTATGTAATAAACCATTTAGTTGTTATCAGTTAGTGTTTTATGTTGTGTCTCAGTTTAAATTACTGACCATCGAAGTCAGGAATTACTACAGACAGAATGGTAAAAACCTCTCCATGAACAGCATTCACCCACTGAAGTAGGCTACGGTATCTAGGCTAAAACCGTCAACAGCCGTTGAGAGGATAATTTAGTTCCATGTACCAATTTGATTCACGACCACAAATCAATACACTTTTGCTATATCCTAAGAATTCGCGGTGGTTTCTTTAAGTTCCCGGCCTCCTTGGAAAGTTTACCGGCCCCTAAAATCTTTCCGGGCCCAGGTCCAACAGGACTCCTGGACCCCCTGTCAACGCGACTGATCGTCAATCAGCGCAACCTGCACAGACATTGCCTATTAGATAGTTTACCGTTTTCTGTCTTTTGTTCCCCGTATTGCGAGAGTTCGACATTTCGAACCGGCTTGATGTCGACTAGGTTCCCCTTTCGGAGGTCCCTTCGCACGCTATTGCACCTCGTCTTTGTTGGTTGGTCACGTAGATTATGCCCTTATAGTCCAGTCAATCCGGCTCAAAATAGGGCTTGACCCACCACTAATTGCAAATGTTTTGACCCATACATTTTCTGAAAGCTTACATCATACAGAATAACATACTAAAAATCTGCTGTGAAAAATTTAGTGGAACACCCCTTTTTAGGGGTAAAAACAAAATGGCCGCCATGTGTCCCAAAAATCTTCATTTTAACGTATCTTTTCACCTAATTCATGTAATTTAGTTCTGTAAAAGAGCTTGTTCTATATTTCTGGTACAAGGAATTTATAAACAGACACTAGAAAGTTGAAAAATGAGATAAAAATTGTCTTAATAAAATTTTACAACAAAATTAAAAAATAAAATGGCCGCCATGAGTCTCAAAAATCTTCGTTTTTCCTTATCGTTTAACCTAATTCGCACAATTTAGTTCTGTAAAAGGCCTAATTTTATCGAACAGTTAATAGTTCAAACCAAGGCATCATCATCAGAGTCAATGTCTTCCATTAGGCCTAATGACGAATTGGAACATGACCCATGACATTCACCACATGCAACTGTACATTCTAAACCAGATTTCCGGCATCAAAGTGTGGAACAGCCGGTCTTGCAGTTGCAGACAATCATTTCCAGGAACTGAGATGGAGCTGGAGGATTGTCTGTCATCACAGGCACCAAACTGCCTTCACTAAAACGCCAACCCCACTGTTCCGGTGGCACATCTGTCTCATGACCCAGCCACACCTGCACTTGATGATATTACCCTGAGACTGTGAAACCTCGCTGCTGATGACGTGGGAGGAAGAGAACATGGGTCTACTGCAGTCGTACTTCTTGCTGTCTTTCCACAGAAAATTTGATATCTTAGATCGTCAAGATTGTCATCTTGCCTTCCATTGTACATGGCAATTAGAGCCGCCTTCCCTGCTTTTACAACATCATTTGCATAAGAGAATGACATGAAAGTTGCTGCAGCTGTTCTGAAGTTTTCATCAGTTTTTAGTTTTGTAACAGCTTTCTGTTTGCCTATTCCAAATACCCTTGAAGTGGTATCACATCCCAACAGTGCATGGGCAAAGAGAAGATTATTTGACACAGTGTCTCCAACAAGTTTTCTGGTGGCTGAAATGTTCCAGCACTTTGATGGTTTTTTAGTGCCATTTTTAGATGCTGTTTGCAACCAGATGTTGTGTATGGTATTACTCTTCTTGTAATGTATTCTGAGCAAAATCAGAATGTCAGTATCACTTGCTAAAACTACAGTGTCTTTTTGCTGTGCAGATGACATCGCGGTTTCTACTATCAGGACATCTGCATCTCCTCTGGCATGGTGGACAGCACATCCTGCTCTTTCGAGTCTGTCTCCTATCATATCGATTAGTCGCTGTTTATTTTTATGGTTAGCAAGAAAGTCTTCCTTTTTGGTTTGGAGCTTCATTGTTGGATCGAAGATTACTTCAGCCCCAATCCTACCAACAGTTCTTCGGAAGTGAGCACCATCTTTTATGGAAGCCGAATCTGTGTAACCATGAAACACAACAATACAGGCTCCGTATTTGGACATCACATAATCAGTGTACATCTGCATGATTTCATCCCATGCAGCTCCTTTTGTCCAAGGAAGTTTATGGAGCAGGGCACCTTCATCTAGTACAGTAGTACATGCTGGACTAAGGGCTTAGATGGTTTTGGAGCAGACTCAATTGATGAAGACCACAAGAAGTCAGCCAAGGAGGCCTTGTTGGCTGGTCTAATGATGGACTTTGATTCAAACAAGGCTGATGGAAATTGACAAAGTTCATACTGGAATACCTCTGGTAGCTGATTCGTTGTTGTACCAGCACAGACTAAACGTTGAAATAGGAGGATGGGATCAACATTCACTTCCCTGTCCTTGACTTTGACCGATTCTTTTGCACCCATGGTGATTGGTGATGGCTTGGTGTTTCTTTCTAAAGGAATGCTCAGTCCCTTTTACTCCAGGCATTAGTGCAAGGATTTTCATACCTACATCCCATGCTGAGTCACAGTTGACACTGTTATGAGCTGCAATGCCTGTCACTATGCTTCTCAGGCTTGGTGGGCCATCCTTTCGAAATGGATTTCTCACTGTCAAGTACTGAATTAGATCTTGAAGATCTTTCATATCTCTGCTCATCCTTGCTGGGGTACTCTCTTTGTGTTGCTCACTGGTGAGAAAATTTCACCCCTGTGAACTCTTGCATAGTTTCATTTACTTGGGCGCATGCTGGTGCAGATAGAACCCAGATGAGTCGTTGTGTCTTTGTCAATCCACGATCCCCTTGTAAGTCCACCCCTTGACTTCAGGCTCCTCATTAGACATTGTTCGATTGTCAGGTCAGTCCAGAGACCAGCCCAGCATCTGTCTGTGCGACGAACAACGTGATGTCCTTCCATGAAGTGCTTGTGGACAAGAGACATCTCACTCTGAAGTTTGGACATCTTGGCTAGGTACAAGTGGATACTTTTCACATAGTGATTGTGACCTGATGCTGCCAAGTACGGAAGCATTTCATACGTGGACTGCAGATGCAATGGCCATAAGCCTAGTCGCTCTGCTTTAATGAATCTGCACAGGATTGTGACCATCGAAATGTATTGTAGCCACAGTCGTGCTGTTCTAAATTCTTTTAGGGTGTCTTTAGTTTGCTGTAGGTACTTTTTGTTCTAAGCACTGAAGCACTTCATTCTGATCTAAATCTGATGGAGACACTGCGCCTAATAGTAGTCATTTCATTAGATGTCTCAACTGAAGAATCAAGTGGTTGTCCTGTTCGTGGTCATTTGAAAAGCACCCATCGGATTCAGGAATATGAGACAAGTTGATATCTAATGCTGATGAGGTTAACAGTGCATTAAAGGGTTGCATCCACCAAAAGATGTCCTCTGACTGCGTGACTCACTGCTTTTCTGAACAGCATGTGGACCACTGAATTAGGTGCATAAACTATTTCCAAGAGTTGTTGAAGTCCAGTTCCGTTCATCAAATGTCCAATGCTGCCTAGGTAGCTCATCATGGTGTGAAATCCTCCGAGTCTTATCACAGATGGTTGAAGTTCTGGCTGACTTTCAACCATGCTAAATGCCTTTAGCCACAATGGTTGATCAAGTGTGATGACAGGACACACTTTGTATCTGGTTGCATGAGACGAAATGAATTTCAGGGTAGAATAGATGCATGAGAGATCACTGGGGTCCACGGCAATCAGGAACAAGACGGAAGTTTTGCCTTGATGTTCTCCTTGGTGGATAAGTTGCATGAAGCCAGACCATTGAGGACGTGGTACCTTAAGAACCAAAGACGATTCCCATAATAAATGTGCCATTGCGTATGGTTCTTCTACACCAGGATCATTCAAGTTTCCATACTGCATTTGATGTAAATTCTCTTTGTGTAATTCTCTCCACATGTACAAACTGACCAACAACAATGTTCAAATTTTCTCCTCTCTATGCACTTGCTTTCACAATTCCGTCAACACCTTTCGCTGTCAAAGTCACAGCTGCATCACATTCCAGTATAGAATTCGAGCAAAAAACACCTTCATTCATAATGTAGAGATATCAATAAAATCCAACACACTTACAAGAAGGATATACAGTCTTTCCCAGATCATCAGATATAGAGAATGAGGTCTGTTGCAGAACTAAATTTTTCAGGCAAAGCAGCGCTATTATCACGATAGTTACGTCAATACAAACGGTAATGTTTGTGAAATATTGATTTGCAAGTTGAAGAAACATGAATATCATCAAACTAGCAAACTTTTTAAGGGTTTATGTTCGATTTACAGTGAGTTATTAACATAGGTCTTTTGCAGAACTAAATTAGATGAAAAGATATGAAAAAATTAAAGATTTTTGGGACTTGTGGAGGCCATTTTATTTTTAAATTGTTATAAATTGTAAAATGACACGTTTTTGTCTCGTATTGCAACTTTCCAATGTCTTTTTGGATTCCTGTACCAGAAATATAGAATGAGCTCTTTTACAGACCTAAATTATATGAATTAGGTGAAAAAATATGGAAAAATGAAGATTTTTAGGACACATGGCGGCCATTTTGTTTTTACCCCTAAAAAGGGGGTTCCACTAAATTTTTCGTGGCAGATTTTTAGTATGTTATTCTGTATGATGTAAGCTTTCAGAAAATGTATGGGTCGAAACATTTGCAATTAGTGGTGGGTCAAACCCTATTTTGACTGGACTATTACACTTTTAAGCCAAGAGTCCTCTTCCATTCGTTGTTCATTGCGGTACCAACGGAGTCTCCTCCAGCGCACGAACTTTTTTACTTGGTGGATGTCAAACCTTCTCAATTTTTCACTATCTGTCCGTCGCTTAGTCACTGTGACATAACAAAGCCACAACAAATAGAAGAGTGCCACAGAAGGAATTTTTGAACATGAAAAATTATAGTTTATGACAAAACACTGCCCTTAATAATGTTAGAAAAACAACCGTGCATGAATATTTCATCTGCAGCAATGATCTTAGTTATCCATTCGAAGACAGATAAAAAATGAATATGAGACATTGCTCGCGGCACTTTGGGATATTGTAAACGGTACCCTGGTTGGGAACCACTGGGCTACATTATGTGTCTTCACCAAGTGTACTGTTTTAATTGTGTAATTCTTACGAAATGCTATTATCGGTTACTGTCCTATAGTGACCTTTAATTGCGAAATCTTTATTATATCATATACTTCTAGAAGAATCTGCATACGTACAGGACTAGAAGGTTCACCGACTTAATCGAGCAATTTGTCAGGTAGTGGGTTGTTATGACGTCACAAACATGTTTACGTATAGTAAAACTTGACCAGAACAATGAGTTCTTATGACGTAATAGTATTGTAATTTCTCAAAGTCACTAGTCAAAACAATCCGACTATAAATAATGACGTAATTTACGTAATTGATTTACGTAATCATTTATTTACGTACATTTATTTATTTACGTAATTTAGTTACATTTATTTACGTAATTGATTTACGTAATTAATTTACGTAATCAAGTACATTGAAATAGAATATAAGAGTTACATGTGTTGGAATCTATTGCTGTTCACAGTTGTTTGTGATTATTTGTTGGAAGTGCTGAACCATTCGTTGAAGTCCATCAAGAATTTTCATTTATCATCTCACAAGTAGATTATTCGACCATTTATTTGACTGATTTTTGTCTATGACTCTATGGTATCCCAATAAACTTCGTCATCAAATTTTTTCTAAGTCTCTTTCCTGGTAAGAGATAGAAGGAAGCGTGACAATGATCTAATTTTTCAATCCATGCAACGTGGCTAAAATCACTTGCTTTTTAAATGATTTTTTTATGTATGTGTTAAATTACGGTGTGATTAGTCTAACCCACTACATTTTCATTTATTTTATTGCTCAGATAAGAGATTCGGTGCCTTTCAACAACATTTAAAATTTCTGGGTTCATTTTTTTATGTCCAGGTTTCACATCCAGAGATCCAATCAATGTCCTATAGATCTAATTATCCAGCAACCTGCTTGTGAGCAGTATCGTTTCTTATTCGTTATTTCCTTCATCTTCCGGTGAATTTATTTACTATGTTTGACTTTGAAAATTTAAATTTATTGAGATTGAGCATTCATGCTGGTTTCTTTATTTTCATCTTGCATCTTATTGTCTAAACATCTCAAAAAGTAAACACAAAAGAACGTTGCTTAAGTACACAAAAACAATTTTAAAATCCAAACAAAACATCCAAACCTTTATCTCCTCCAAATAATCTTCCATATTTTGCGATGCAAATCTTTCCATCTGGATTTATGTTCAACGTTCTATTGAGTTTAATAAAATCTTCAATTGTTCCGTAATTAACGTAAATCAAGTCACCCTGTTGAAATTGAAAAATAATTATATTAAACTTGCTGCACTGTCTGGTGCGGTGGGATGACGCAGCGGGTGAGGCGCTCGCTTTCCAATCACGCAATCCTGGTTCGACTCCCGGCTTATGCTGGTTGTTGAAATACACCGCTCACCTCTACCCAGGGTGAAATAAATAGGGTGGGCGTAATTGCTGAAGTAGGCTAAAGGCGCCGAGAGAAAGGAACTGGCCACCCTACTTTCGTTAGTGCCGAAGGCTTAGTATAATGAGAGCCTTATTTTCTCATCCCCCGATGATTGCATTCAAGTATGGCCCTCACCTTTTTTTACTGTCTGGTGAACATACTGCACATTGAGTTAAGGTAATAAATGTTGAGAAAATGGCAAGTTATCTCGGAAGATAAAATCAATCAAATGAATATGTAAATAAAAACATAACATTATGGCTTGGCTTTGCAGCAGAAGATAAAATCAGTTATTGCTTTAGTTAAAAATGTTTAGGCCGCAGCCCGCAAGAGAAACATTTCGTCAATTAGAATATTCAGCGAATATTTTTGTCGGCCGGTTCCATTCCAACATCTACAAGTGGGGTTTGGCTTCCTCATCGGGTTGCTAATGCGGCGCGGAGGAACAATCTGCCGACCATGCCATTCTTCAATGTCCATTTACAAGACACCAAATTGAATGCATGGTATAGTAGCACTGGACGAAGCTACACTCACCTAGCTTTGCACTACCTGCCCTGAAGTTGGAACAATCTGGTTTCATACGAAAAAAGAAGAATAAAATTTAGTATTTAGAAATAAGATAGTTCCAAACACAATACACCATTACTTCACCTCCAGCTCTCCAGCCGGTGAATAAGCGTTAAAAGGGTCCACAACATCCGGATCGTTTTGTTCCGGATCTACAACAAGCTCTTTCCTCTGGGAAACATCGGTTTCCGTTCCATCCTCGTTTAAAATAGCGACATAATTGGAATCGTTTTGCTTTGGATAAGAGAGGAGTACGTCATAAGGATAGACAGAAACTGCATCAAGTCCAGAATCTTTCCATCTTTGTTTGATGAAATTGACCAATTCAACTTCATCAACGGATCTCCCAGCAATGTGAGGTTTTTTCGTTAATTCTCTAAATAAAACTGAGTGATAGATAGTTTTAGATATTTTTTTTCAAATACCAATAGGCTTTGGTAATGGATTAGTATAAAGAAGTATGCTACTATCACAATAAGTGATCTGGCTCAAAATCAGCGATATAGTCTCTGCAAGAATCAAAGGTAACTGCATCAAAAGGTGTTGAACAGATCACCTGATGTGGTAGAAAGGCAAGGTGCGAAAAGCACCTTTTTGATGCAGTTACCTTTGATTCTCGCAAAGCTTATATCGCTGAGTTTGAGATAGTCAGAAGTACTGTACAGTTTTTGTTTTTTCCTGTATAGTTATAATAAACCATTGTATTTTATTCAGATGTAGTTAAATTGTATACATGTTATTCCTGAAGAAAACATCTTGTGATGTCGAAAACGTTCGATATTTAACTTGTTGCATAGTTTTGTGTTTCTGTAAATGTAATAAACTTGATAACGTTGGTCGGCTTCGTATGCCTATGGTTCAATTTTTCAATCATTACAAATTTAAGAATGACCAGAAATGTCTTTAAGTTTCCAATCACAATTTACAAAAAATAGCCCTAGTTCTTTTTCTGTCTAAAGCAGTCGCTCATATTTTACTTTTAAATATGTACAGCATTAACCCATTAAAAGCCGCCACAAGTTCCCATTGCTTTTTTTAGGAAATATTTCAGCCACAAAGTTGTAAAGCCATAACTTTTTAATTAGTTTAAAAAAATTTGATGGTTTTTGCTTTTTTAATGCATTTTTTTGTTTGCCTTTTAAAAGGACACCGGCCACATAGTCAAATGTAAATCTCGCCATACCTTAACATAAGAAGGTGTTTGTTTCGGTAGAAATTTGTCAGATCTTTCTTGAAGGACGCTTCAAAGTTATTGTATGAACATATTATATTCACGGTAACCATTGGCGTAGCTAGTGGGAGGGTGACCCCCCCAGTAGGCAGTCTCCCCCCCCCCTGTCGGCTTGTGGCGGCAGAATATTTTTAAACGTAAACGAAAAAGCATAGTAAAAATCTTTTTTGAAACGGATTTGGCTCGAATTTTATTTTGCTGATTCCCACTTCACGCGTTCAGGGGTGCAAAATCATGGTCCGCTGCGGGCAGCACAAACCATAGCTATACGCCACTGACAGTCGTCGGCTCCAGCTCGTGACCGAGCATTGGTTTCGTCATCAAATCGAATTTGGTTTGGATGGTGATGTCATATATGGCTTTGGAGGCCAGTCTATGATGGAAAAGAAGTGGGCAAAAGTCACATTGTATGGAGGGTATGGATTGTATGGAGGGAGGGACGTGTAGTTTTA
Source organism: Aplidium turbinatum (assembly GCF_918807975.1). Classification (NCBI taxonomy): domain Eukaryota; kingdom Metazoa; phylum Chordata; class Ascidiacea; order Aplousobranchia; family Polyclinidae; genus Aplidium; species Aplidium turbinatum. The sequence goes on from NC_137486.1 coordinate 3,083,798, forward strand.
GCTTTTCTAGATCTAGTGTTCGTTTTTCTTGGGCTTTTTGTATCTTTTTTTTTCGAAAATTTCCGTGCCTTCCTTAGATCTTTTTCTCCAGAGTAATTTGTCACTAGCAAGGTTTTTCCATGAATCCAGATCAATGTTTGCATGGTTGAGGGAGACTTTCAGCTGATCTTTGTATCTCATTTTTGGTCTTCTGGGGGGGCTTTTACCTGTCTCTAGCTGTCCCTCCTCGTTGTCCCTTCTCATGACATGTCCTGGCCAGCGAAAGCAGTGTTGCAATATGGTGGCTTTTGAACTGGGCAACCTAGCGCGATAAAGGATTGCATCTTTGGTGAGACAATCTTCTCAACGAGTGCCTAGCATTTGATTCAGTTTCTTCTGCTGCAAATTTTCAAGACGTTTGATGTCACGGCGGTATAGCCTAATGTCCAGGTTTCACAAGCATAGAGAAGGGTGGATAGAACGACTGCCCGGAGGACCATAATTTTTGTGCGAATAGATATAGCATGGTTGTTGAAAACACGATGGTTAAGTCTTCCATAGGCATAATGTGCTGCTTTTACACGATGTTGAATATTCTTTGACAGTGTTACAAACAGCCAAAAAAATGTTGCCATGTGGCCGGTGTCCTTTTAAAAGGCAACAATAAACATAAAGCAAAATAAACAAATAAAAGAAGCATAACTTTACACAAATTAGAGTGTAGTAGGAAGCACAATACTATAGAGTGTCAAACTATGAAGAGACATAATTCATATCTATTACTGATAGGCAATAAAACATGCATGTACCTCATCACTTCACGTCATCCGGCTCTTCTCATTTTTCAACAATTTTCAAACTTTCACAAAATTCAGAAAAAGTACGTTGTTCGCAAATATTTATCAACACCTTCCAAAACAGACCCTAAACAACTACTAGCAAGTCCAAAATGATTCAATCAAAATAAGATGATGCAATACTGATGCATTCAAAACGATGTCCTTTTAAAAGGACACTGGCCATGAATGGGTTAATTTTACGAAACGATGTTCTTTTGACGGTTCTGTTTTGAATACTTTTATTTATAGACAAACAAAACAAAGTAACTTTAGCGGGTTTAACATAATATATTACACACAAAAATATAACATAATAACTTAAAAGTTTTCGACACGTACGTGTGTCCTTATCAGGAATTACTTAAATCTGCAATATTAACATAAAATGAAAAATTGTAAGATAAATTTGACTTTGCACAATAACTGTAACAACACTCCGGACTGAAAAGCACAAACTGAGCAAGTGATACAAGAATGATTACGAGTAAATTATTCGGCGTGAAACGGATTGCATGATGTGTAAACTACAAGCATGTGACAAACAATTAGAACACGCACAAAAGGAACGATGAGCCACAGGCGACCTTTTTTATTTATAGTCTCACAAAAACCACGCAGTTACGCCTTCAAACTTGGTTTTGTGAGTTGTGCGCTATCCAGATGGAATTAATTCTTTGTTATGTTTAAAATTTTCGAATTGTTTCAATTTCATTAACTTTTGCCTCTTTATATTAGCTTTGCTAATTTGATTTTATTAGATATTGCACTATATTTATACTTCTTAAACACATAACAGCAAAATATAAAAATGAGAACACAGCATAAATTACTTCTTACTCAAAACTATTAAACTGAGTGTTGTATTATGAGAAAAGAAATATTTATCGTATTGTAGTGTCGGTCTTAAAATTATCAAGTTGTGTCTTTGTGTCACCTCAAATTGTCTTTAATGTTTTCCGCCGACATTTCTTCCATGAGCTTGGCTGATATGGAGGTATCTTCTGTCGCCATAACAAGACCAGCATTGTTAGGATGACTAAAGTATCCAATTATCACTCCAATTCCTATTCCGACACAGGATAAAACTAAACTTAGGATTACTATTCGGGTAGTTGACCACATGTTGCAGGTGGGTCCTAATTTGCGCCTGCTTTGCAAGATGTTAAGTTTTCGGTTATTTCAAGGCTCTGTATTTATTTGAAATGCTAGTATCGAAATTTGCTTGAAACCGTTGCACTAAAACATCATACATTTGTCTCCCACCAAGCTGTATATATATATGTTGACTTGTTATATTGCTTTGAAGCAGTTCAAGATATTATTTTGGCTTATCAATTAAGCGCCCATTTTGAAAGCACTACTTAACTCAAACGATGAAAAAAGTAATTAATAACTGTTACTCAATAAAACCATGTTTTTTGTTACAAATAAAATCTTATTTACAACAGCCAACCCAGCCGTGTATTCTTTAGATATGATCTTTGACCTCACGACTTGTGCAACTAAACTTCATAAAAAATGTTTTCGGTTTTGTCAAATCACATCAACCGCATCATCAAGTGGTGAGAACGTCTGCTAAGCGCTCAAAGAATCATCGTCTTGACATTATTCCAAAGCACTTAAACCAACTTAAGATAGCAACTTAAGCACTTATAAGCAACTTAACATACTCAAGCTTAAAGATTTGTACGAACACGAAATTGCTAAGTTCATGTTTAAATTTGATACGAATGTATTGCCTCTACCTTTCGCACACTACTTTGAAAAAACCAAACTCATGTATAATGCACTTCTTACTAGACACTCTACCAATGACTGTTATTTTGTCCCACGTTACGCCTCATCCCGACTCCAGTGCAGCATTAAATATGCCGGAGTGAAAGTCTGGAACTCCTTACCAACGAGCATGCGTAAATTGTCATTTTATACTTTTAAAAAGCAACACAAATATTCACTCATCGCCAAATATTAGCACGACTAATTTTGTACTACCTTCATGTTACCGATTGGCTACTTTGGCTACTAAATATAATTCTCTGTGCAAGACTATCATCTAACACCTTGTCTCAATTTTCGTTATTGAATTATTCATTGTGTTCTCTATCCTATGTCGCTTATTCGTAGTGATCTTTTAGATTACGTAACTAACTGTTATCGCAATTCTAGATCTTCTATTAGAATCTGGGGTATCTGCTTGACTTGAAGACCCATGGTCTCTTCGCAGATTCCCGTTGCTGGGAATTCCTTTTTTATTGCTGTATTTGTTGTACTATATTTACCTACAACAAAATAAATCAATCAATCAAAAAGCACGTGGCTGTATCTCGGCACTCGATGACATGCTGAAATAATGAAAGCTGACTCCATTATGAAACATCCCTCGTGTCTCGTGGCTGCTTTCACCTCTCTGTTGTGCTACACATTATATTTCTATCGCAGTGTACTGTGAGTTGTCGCAATCGACGCAAAATAATTTTTATGTTAATTTTAATCGATAAGTGAAGTAGCTAACCACTGAGCCCTCCTATTTCGAATAATTAACTCCACTCCCAATGCAACATTGCATCTCAACTTGGTTTTCCTTATATCTCTGCTATGTATATTTTTTTAAATTTTGTGATATTATTAAGTTATTACTATTAATATCACTATAATCATATAATCTTTAAATATTGTATATTGTATGATAACAATATAATATTGTATGAAACACAGTAGGCTATGCAGTAATATATAGGAATAAGTTGCTCATAAAAAGTACAACAAACAGTGAATTGTCATATATGACGACGTAGGCTACTACTACAGTATGTATGTTTGACACAGGGCTTTAGTTTTAACTAACAAGAACAGACAATGGATGGTTATGCGTTTTGTTTTTCTCCAGTTGATCTTGCGTGTGTATGCATTGATCCATTGCCCATTGGAAGAAAAACTAATTTTCTAATTACTAGTATAGATAAGTTGAAAAAAAAATAAATATTATGTGTTCAATCGTGAAAATCAGAGAAAGCAACATGAGAATGGGTTCCCAAACTATTGCTTCACGACTAATCTACTGTAAGTCCAGACGTTTTTCTAAAATCTGTTTATAGAGCCCTTTGTCATGCAATCCTGTCAGCAAACGTGCGGCACAGTCAAGTGAGGAAAAAAATTAATTGTCTATTCATAAGTTGCTAGATTTAAGTTGCACATGGCAACATTTTCAAGGGGGCTTCCTTGTTCTTGAAGCTTCATAGGTTATTAAACTTATATAATAATCCTCTACAGTGATCTCTATGCTGCCGACATTACATGAATGTCACTCTGCTGCATCTGCTTTCCTTGCATTGGTTTAAACTAACAATGAAATGTTTGTTTTATGCAAACCGTTCATTTGCTTTGTAAACAAGAAGGCCACTAGTGCATTAGTGAAGAATGGCAGAAGTAAAAATCTGATTTCATTTTGGCCAACGCAAAGTGCATTAAAATATAAGCAGGTTGTTTGCCAAGAATTTTAAGAGATTGCTTAAGAATGGCGCTGATGGCATCGACGCGGTGAAAAGTATTGACTTTAGGGGTGTCACGGAATGTCACTTTTTCACTTTTTTTGTTACGACAAGATACCAATAAACATCGAAGTTACGTTGTTTGTTGGCTTTTCTAACTACAAACTGCTTTTAATTTACTCAATTTTTATAATTATATCACAATGCAATAAAATTTATAATGAATATCATAAAACTTAACAAGGATGAAAGACCAGACCTGCGCATCCGATAAGTTATTGCCGCAGTTGTTAAAGCAAGTATAACGACATTTTTATATATTTTATGTATTTACTTTCATGGGATCGTGTCACTTCATAAGTAGCCGTGGTAACAATTTGGAAGTCATAATATTACAGTATAATGTTGCAATAAAAATGATCTTGAGAAAAATTTGAAATAAATGGTCGGGAAAGACCAAAAGGTCACTAAAGTCAGCTGCCACCCAAACATACAAACAAATTACTAAATGGTAAGAACATAATACTTAATAATAAAAACAATGAAAACTATTAATAATACAAAAAGTGCTCAATGCTAAGCAAAAAGCAAAGCAGAGCGAATTAAATCAAATATAGTTATTATTGTCTGAATCCCAGCCTGTTTCACCTACACGGATCATCAGAAATAAGAACTTCGGATGATCCGTTAGGTGAAACAGGCTGTTAAGGATTCAGAGAGTAATAACTATATTTGATTCAATACTTAATAATAATATAATGATGGTACAGACGTTTGTGACTTGGTTGGTTTGTTTCTTTTGAACGAGCTTTCTGCTATTAACTGTTGACAGGAAGATGCTTGAGTTGTATCGTGATGATGGTCTGGCTATTTTGCGTAAATTATCTGGCCCAAAAGTTGATCGTTTGCGAAAAAATGTGATTCAATCATTTAAACAACATGGCTTAAATATTGCAAGTATTACTGTTGAAACGGATCTAATTGAAACTGATGTAAGTAACGTAATCTGGTCATGTCTGTGCTTCGATCCCGCTTCGATCGGTTTTAGTCTATGACCTGGCTATGTTTTATTGTGTTCTTCTCGCGTTGTCAATTATTTTGTACTCGGGCGCTGTTGATCAAAGTAAAACAGTTCGTCATACTTACGAATATAATCAATTGTTATATTCGAATGCTATTAGCTAAACATTTCCTTACAAACGATTGCATTGTGGAAACAACGTCACAATTAAGCAGCAATCGACGGCACACGTCATTGTGGGGGGATTTCAAGACAATATAATTTTGTAGTTTTATTGCACAATGCATCAGGCATCTTAATGTTACATTCATTTCAACAAACTTCATTAGATCTTATTTGGTTCCCCATTGAAGTCTATTCTGCTGACAATTGCTTATTGTACACTTTCATTAGAAGAAGAGGTCACCACCCGTTTTGAGAAAGACCAGGAGACTGTGAAAAGATGCTCTCAAGCCGGATAACAATTTTGTTTAACCGTCTTCCACTTGTGATGGTGATGAAACAAAGTGGGTGTGATTTATTCGGCTGTTAACAAGAATTGACACATCTACTGTTGTGCAAAGTAAAGTTGTACCTCGTGTTATTGTGGGTATTTAATTTTTTGCAACTTGCAGTCTTTTTCGTTGCATTATTGCTTTCTAGAGTGTTGTGGAGTTCGCCACCCAAGAAGATTTTGTTTAATTTTATTTCGTAGTTTTTGCTTCACTTTGCCTTTTTGGCTATTTCAGAGAAGCCAATATTGAACTGTTATTTTCTAATGTAATCGCACTGCTTCGGTCAGACTGCAATTGTCATTGTAAACAATGTTCCTTGGTTTCTTCATATAGCCATCCAAACAAAGGCGTAGAGCAGTGGTTCTCAACCTTTTTGTCTTGGTGGACCCCTTTTGGTGCCTTCGAAGCGGTCGCGGACCCCTAAAAAATTCTATTTGAAATTTTGCTATATCGCGTCTCCTTATGTAATCATATGTTAGGCCTACATAAGCTTCGAAGCAACACACTTAGAAGAATTTGCTCTATTCGCAACGTAATTGATGAGATTGACGAAATTATGTTATGACTTATGAACTATATGTTGGCACACAGGATCAAACATCAGTAATTTATATGCTCATTTGATGTTTTTCTACAAATTTTATCTAAAGTTAATAGAATACTTGCGACCGTTACAAAGAAATTTTTATGTGTAATCAATATTAGTTCGTTATAATCGCAGTCATTGCAAAACTGTGAGTGGTGATAGACTGCTGACTAACGTTTGCATTTCTAAGTTAATCATTGATTAACAACCTGATGTATCAAAAGAATCAAGTTGAACATAGCCTTATATTTTTAGTTAAAAAACCAAACCTTTGTGCCACGTCCTTTGAAATTTCAAACGATGCACCAGTGCGTTGCGACTTACAGTTTGAGAATCACTGTAGGTTAATACATAAACAAAGCACAAACAATTTTTAAATTTCGTAATTTATCAATAATGCTGAAAACTCGGAAACATTCGCGGACCCCCTGAAATCGCTTCACGGACCCCTTGGGGTCCGCGGACCCCCGGTTGAGAACCACTGGCGTAGAGCATAAACATAAATTAAATGCTTCAGGAAACACTTCTATTGAAAACTAACGTCACAGGAAATTGAAAACCATTTTAGTCGTATTACGCACAGTAAAAGTTACTGACTCAAACGACTATAGTCGGGATAAGCACTTAAAGGGTTTTAATGTTTTAGAAATAGCTATTTTCAGCAAGTTGTAATAGGTGAGGGAAGACAGCAAACTTATACATTTTACACGGCGTTAACTTTTAAAGGGATTTTGATTCAGTATATATATCACATTGCTTTTTGCTGAGTTCGACGTGCAGGGCGGAGAAACTTTGGGGACCAGACCCGGCCTGCACCCTCCAGTCATAATTTGGTGGCCCCTGATTAGAAAAACAAAGCTTTGAAACTTGGTTTTCAGTTTAGCATTAACAAATTTAGAGGTTCATGTCATACCTTTGTTATTATTATGTCATCTTAAAGGCTTTTAATATTGCTACCTCGCAATGTTACATAGAAAATTATAGTGTAACACAAAAATGACAAAATCAATCACTTTTGCTTAGACATGTTGATTTTAAAGGCGGCTACAAAAAGAAGGTTTCCCTTTTTCATACACGTAGCCTCATCCTTGCTTGCAAGCGTCATTTAAGTTGCTGTCAATCAAGCTACTAGCAGGATTACACAGTCACCTTTGACCTGGACATGAATCTAAAATTGCCTTCTGTCTGATCCATTCCATGTGAAAGTTGATTGGTATTTTATGGATTCGTGGCTTCATTATCGGGTTTGATTCGATCGTCGAGTCGGAGGGCGCGATATTTCAAGTCGTTGCCTTTATGTTGTGTGATTTGAAATTAATAAGCCTTACGGGAGATGTGAAAGAATATTGACGATTTCAAGTGAAGCAATTTCTCTCGACAAGCCAATACACATTACACACATGACGTTTATGCAATATTGGCACCACATTGCAAATTGATTATAGTTTTGAAGTTTTTTTACAAGCGGTTGGCCACATCGGCTGTATGTCATTGTCGCTATAACAGCAATGACTTTTGAAAGTATATTTACAGGAAATCATAGTTACAGTAGAATGTTAAAAGAAACTCTAACGTTATTGCACCATATTCTACTGTATTTACACGCAATATACTAAAGTATTCTTGTTACTTGGGTGAAAAAGAAATTCGTGAAATCTATTTTCATAACTCTAAAGTCTAAACAATGAGCTGTTTGAATATTTTTAAACCCAAGCTACATGCAAGAGGAATATTCTTCCGTGGATCACAAAAGATACATTAGAAATCTTAAAATTTTGTTTCTTGTAAAGTATTGTCTCGGGTAAAAGCTGTTCAACAAAACAGTGTCACAGAGCCACTGTAGGGCACATCGTGGTGAAGTGTAGGAGGTTATTTCCAACAATATCCTCCGTTGCGTCTATATTGTGACATTAATTCAAGCGAAATAAAACAAAAACACTTTTAATGCTTCTTTTTTAATTGCAAGTGAGTAGATGGAAGTATTTGACACAAATAAAAACTTTCAAACTATATCAAATTGTAGCGAAATTTGCAATCTTGTAAAGAGTAGCGAATTGTCGGGCACCTTCCAATAAATCCTTTCAATACCGCCATGTCAAAAGGGATCATGAAAAGTAAGAAATGTATCTTGAAAAAATGAAGCTACAGAGATTTCAAAATAGTCAGTCCAGAGTGAGTAAAGAATGGTTATTCACTTGTCCGAAGAAAGTGACTTTTAAAAATTTGTTGAATAAGAAAACTATTGATTTAATCTGAGTGGTAACTAGAAGTAAAACGTGAATTTATCTGAAAGATGTGATCAAAATACATTTTTAATTAATAAACTAAACATAAAGTGAGTTTTCGATTTTCTATAATTAGATATGTCATAACATGTTTAGAAGCTGGTGGCTGATGAGAGACAGCTCGTTGACGAATTCCACTGAGTCGTATCAGCTTTATTCTAGTTCAATTTTCCTTATTAAAAGAGTCGGTACAAAAAAGTATACACCAGCCGCAATGTGCTATTTATACTAGCATGTTGAGCTATGGAAGTTGAAAAATTAAACGGAATAGATTATGGATTACACTTACATGTGATGTCTGAGTTGAAGTTTATGCACCATTCAATATAAATATTTTACTGTAGAGAATGGTGGAGTTGAATGGGTAAACCGATTTCCTTAAGAAATATTTTTTTCAAAGATTTTCTATTGGGATTAATGGCTCAAGATCTTAACCATTTGATTATAAATGTTGATGCATTACACCGCAATCTACAGTAATAATAATGATGATGAGTTTTTTTTTATAGCACTGTATCCATCGCAGGTATGCGTATCTGCTCAGAGCTTTAAAAAGGAAACAATGCCAGTGCAGCCGTATAGAGACGCAACCGAGCACATTTATTTCCAGAATCCATTTTATTGCTGGGTATCAAGCAAGATTATGATTCAGTAAACTTTTATAAACTTTTTGGTATGACCCGTTGGGGTATCGAACCCCTTGTCTACCAATTTAGATGCGGTTGCACTAACCGCTAAACCATATTCAACATTAGTTTGCTGCTTGATTATCATTTCAAAAACACTTCGTTTTGATTCGAATAACTTTTTCAAACACCCATCAATTGGTATAGTTTTGTCCTTGGCTTATAGGCTATGGAGCACTATCCTTCATCAAAACAGCTTCTTTAATTTTACATTTGATCGTTCTTGGATGTTCAGATTTAAGTCTTAAAATTTATCCAAAGCGTTCCTTTAGAATTAGCTTACCGATTGTCGATGGAACGTTTCCTTTTAATCTAAGCTTGGCAGTCTCAGTGATATGTCCTGCATCAAACATTAACACTTTCCCTTACTAAGCTGAGCTGAACACAAGTTAAGGGGTTATGCGATTGTTGATTTGAACCAATCAGGATGCATCATATTTGATTAATGAAAGTGCTAAATTTGCTGCACTGAAAACATGCTCGTCGGCAAATCGTGAAGTGGCAGTTCATTGCATATCAAGTTTACAAAGAAGCAATCAATTTATGTTGATTGTAGTAGGCCTAAGCTGTAGGCCTAAACGCGTAGTTTTTACAATAAGAATGTGTCCTTTTTCTACAATACGGCCATTGTCAACGTTTTCACAGTATAGAAATGCAAAGTAAAATGTTAAGTAAAGTCAAAAATGAAACATAACATGCATTAGCCTAATGGTTCCTCCTACACAATCATATTCCCTTTCAATCAAGCTACTAGCAGAATTACACATCAGATTACAGAGCCACCTTTGACCTTGACATGAATCTAGAATTGCCTTCTGTCTGATCCATTCCATGTGAAAGTTGATTGGTATTTTATGGATTCGTGGCTTCATTATCGGGTTTGATTCGATCGTCGAGTCGGAGGGCGCGATATTTCAAGTCGATTGTCGATGCTTCTTGATTTGAAGCCAATCAGCCTTATGGAAGATGACAAGTAAAGAATTGTTGTTGCATTGTTGTGTCATCAGTGAACAACAGTATGGTGAAACCATATGTCGAGAAACGTCGAGTTGCCAGGTCTCAACGTTTCTTCCACTCACAAATTGTTTTGCACTTTGAAAGAAAATTGTAGATTTTTAACTTTAAAAGACGATTGTGCTGTCAAAGACATCTTGAATGATGGTAGAAAACTATTGGAGCAATTATTTTACATGCAAAACATATGAAGTTTACTTTGCTTTAAATAACAAGGTTTTACGTAGCAAGCAAATCTACATGGAGATCACAAGGTATCCGTCCGGTCGAGAACGAAAGGTGTTAGTTAGTGTTTTTGCTTCGTCATTTAGATACAGTAGTCAGGTTCGTAGGAAAGACACTCTTAAATATTAAACAAGGTAGTGCTAAACAATCAATCCGTGAGGTTAATTATAGTGGAACTAAACTGAAATCAACTTGCGGATGTATCTGGCATATTGAGATGCTCGGAACGAAAAAAACATTTCTAGAAAAAAAAACTTGAAACGAAATGAAGACACAGAAATTTTTGTGAAAACCAACAAAACTTCAAACTGGTGTGCTTTAGTTTTCAATGCTTTTCAACGTTTAAAATATGCAACTTTGAGTAGGCTAATAGTCTACGTCGCTTATGCATAACGTTTATTCATTGCTTACAAATGTGACAAATTACATCAAATTTAGCCACTATTTCCTAATTACCTCTACACAGCCTGTTTCACCTTTTACATGAGACCATCACATAGAATTCTATTTGAATAGTTTTCTATGAGTATAACTATATTGATAAGGTTTAATTGAAGCTAAAGGTTCAGGCATCAAAACAAACTATATAATTTTTGTTATTGTAAAGTTACTTTATAAATAAACAACTCGTCTGATTTGTGTCAATATTAAAATATAAAAATGAAACAGGGAAATTTATTTATAACTACACCGCGGTCAACCTACAACCAGTCAAAATGGCTGAGATTCCCTTCCTGTAGCCTACCTCAGCAGATTGACCATGCTTGATCAACTCTGACTTCTCTTATAAACTCCTTCAATTTTGTTCCATCTTGCGTTTTTGTGAATAGTAGTTTTGAGGAACTCGCAGCATCAGGCTAAAACAGGTTTTTAATATCTACATTGTAAAGTAAGCAACGATCATGCTGCTAAAAGCGAAATTCAATCTATTGCAAAGTGTCAGAAGAATCGCAATTTTTTGAGAATAATGTTGTAAATTATATCCCTTCATAACCGACTCATTGGGTAACGAATTCGTTTTTTTCCTTCAGCAAAACGAGGAAGCTGATATACTAGGCTAACAAGCAAAATGAGGAGGCTGATATACTAGGCTAACAAGCAAAATGAGGAGGCTGATATACTAGGCTAACAAGCAAAATGAGGAGGCTGATATACTAGGCTAACAAGCAAAATGAGGAGGCTGATATACTAGGCTAACAAGCAAAATGAGGAGGCTGATATACTAGGCTAACAAGCAAAATGAGGAGGCTGATATACTAGGCTAACAAGCAAAATGAGGAGGCTGATATACTAGGAGGCTGATATACTAGGCTAACAAGCAAAATGAGGAGGCTGATATACTAGGCTAACAAGCAAAATGAGGAGGCTGATATACTAGGCTAACAAGCAAAATGAGGAGGCTGATATACTAGGCTAACAAGCAAAATGAGGAGGCTGATATACTAGGCTAACAAGCAAAATGAGGAGGCTGATATACTAGGCTAACAAGCAAAATGAGGAGGCTGATATACTAGGCTAACAAGCAAAATGAGGAGGCTGATATACTAGGCTAACAAGCAAAATGAGGAGGCTGATATACTAGGCTAACAAGCAAAATGAGGAGGCTGATATACTAGGCTAACAAGCAAAATGAGGAGGCTGATATACTAGGCTAACAAGCAAAATGAGGAGGCTGATATACTAGGCTAACAAGCAAAATGAGGAGGCTGATATACTAGGCTAACAAGCAAAATGAGGAGGCTGATATACTAGGCTAACAAGCAAAATGAGGAGGCTGATATACTAGGCTAACAAGCAAAATGAGGAGGCTGATATACTAGGCTAACAAGCAAAATGAGGAGGCTGATATACTAGGCTAACAAGCAAAATGAGGAGGCTGATATACTAGGCTAACAAGCAAAATGAGGAGGCTGATATACTAGGCTAACAAGCAAAATGAGGAGGCTGATATACTAGGCTAACAAGCAAAATGAGGAGGCTGATATACTAGGCTAACAAGCAAAATGAGGAGGCTGATATACTAGGCTAACAAGCAAAATGAGGAGGCTGATATACTAGGCTAACAAGCAAAATGAGGAGGCTGATATACTAGGCTAACAAGCAAAATGAGGAGGCTGATATACTAGGCTAACAAGCAAAATGAGGAGGCTGATATACTAGGCTAACAAGCAAAATGAGGAGGCTGATATACTAGGCTAACAAGCAAAATGAGGAGGCTGATATACTAGGCTAACAAGCAAAATGAGGAGGCTGATATACTAGGCTAACAAGCAAAATGAGGAGGCTGATATACTAGGCTAACAAGCAAAATGAGGAGGCTGATATACTAGGCTAACAAGCAAAATGAGGAGGCTGATATACTAGGCTAACAAGCAAAATGAGGAGGCTGATATACTAGGCTAACAAGCAAAATGAGGAGGCTGATATACTAGGCTAACAACCTTCTGTGACATCGCAATTCAAAACTTTTCAACGTTTTAATGTCAAGTTTTATGCATGTCCATTCTCAGACAGCAAAACACGTTCTTTTTACATTGATTCAACGTCTGCAGACGTTGACAATGTAACGTTGACAATGTAAAAAGAACGTGTTTTGCTGTCTCTGTTGTCCACATTTCACACTTTTATGTAGCCTAGCAAGCAATTGGAAATAAATAACAATCAAAGAACAACAAAGTCAGAAAGTTAGAGATCAACCCTTGGCGTACGCACAGCAAAGATAGCACTCAAAAACATGTTTACACGATTTATCATACTGTAGGCCAGAGATGGGCAACTAGTTTGATTCGTTGCTATTTCAATGAAACCACATTTAGCGGAGAGCTGAGCTTCAGATTTTCTTAATCAAATGATTTTTCACAAATAGCTTACACTTTATCCAGTTTAAGCAATTTAGTAAGTCAAATGTAGCTACTAGTACTTTTCCACCGAGTCATATGACATTAGAAATAAGGTCGCTTGTCAAGATCTCGGTTATTGCCTCCAAAATGTTTTTTTCACTTTCACCAGGTAGTTTTCGTTCCTCAGTTTAAGATGCCATACTTTAGCGCAACAGCGCGTGCTGAGCCAGCTTTGAATAAAAGCTAAATACGATTAAACCATTGGGTCCCAACCGCGGTGCCGCGGGACCTTAGGTGCCATTTGCAATATGCTCGGTTGCAGTTTCTCATATTCAATTATTACCTGTCTTCAAATAGTTTTTGCATTCGAGGTAAAAGATCGTTGGTCCGCCACTGGATGCTACAAAATATTTTCCTGTTAAGTAGGGTGCCGTAAGACCGAACAGGTTGAGAACCACCGGACTAGCGTAATTAATGGAGCTCCAAATTACAACAAATTATGGTTGGGAAATTATGACGAAAACAAGGTTTATCCAATCTCATATGTTTCCATCAAGCTAGAGAATGACGTCACCGTTGGAAGCAGCGTCATGAAGAAAAAAAAACGTCATGCTTAGCGATAGACAAAAAGATTACGTCACAAGCATAAGCATCTCTCGTTGAAGTTAGCATCAGAACCGACGAGTGCAATGATGATTGATGAGGTGGACGAGATGTTGGACTTCGAAGTGTTTTTAATGTTTCTTGCGAAAACGTTGTGGTAGACCCCATGTGGGCCGTGGGCCGGAAGTATTTTACTCGTGCTGTAGGTCAGTTTTAATTACATGACAAGCTGCAAAGAAAAGATATTTTACAATCAGAGTGAGACCCAGAAACTCAGTTACTCTGTACAAAATCTTTTTTGTTAAAGAAAGAAAACTTGCTCCAGAAAGGTAACACTAGGATCTTAAACAACTTAAAAACAATTAATCTTGCAGCCGAGAACATATTTCAAAACACTTAAATAGCATTTCCAATGGATCCTATTTCTCAATGATGAGCACAGAATAATTTTGTCTGTGGATATGTTACCTGTCAATAGAAAACATATAACCTGCAAACATTGGTCATCTAATTGTAAACCTAGATCAATTTAAAATGGCAAATGCTTACTTCCGCATCTGCCAGAGGAAGGCTGTTTTAAGTTTCTAAACGTTGTATGTTTGGTACAGTAAATAAGCACCAACCTTTTCACAATCTGTAATACAGTCGTGGTTACAAATACAGTGGTTTAAAAAAAAAGTACTTTGCATTTTTTGTTTTTTGTTAAACAACTATTTTTTAGAAAGTTTACCAAATGCATTTTATGAAGAAGCTGAAAGGTCATTTCTAACAGTGTTGTTGTTAACAAATTGCACAACATATTTACATATTTATAAAATGGAGTTTAATGAGCAATATGAACAAAAACGCATGGGAAAGTTTCATATCAGATTTCTTTTGTCAAACATGAAAGAAGATACAAACTTCAAGAAAGTCAAGGACGAACAACCTGATGTAGCTGCGGCCAGTTATAAACCTGAACAGGGTGGCGATGGTTGTAATGGGAACAATATGGCTTATCATACTTCGAACACACTTCAAGGAGATCAGGGAAAGGATTTGGATGATAACGATCTTTCTAAGAATTTAATCAAGCGCATTGATACCAAAGCATCGTTTAATTGCAATTGGGAAGGTCAAGAGGTTCTACATCATCATAATTTCATCCGAATTGAAAAAGAGAACAAACGGCTTTCAGCCAACATTGAAAATAAAAGAATCATTCAGGAAAATCAACTTTTGATTGACAAAGGTGAAAATATAAATGAAGGCAATACGAAGGAGACACAGGGCTGGAGCAATGTTGAATCTAACGCATTTGTCAGTCTTCCAAAGCGCAATCATAGTGTTGCCAGCAACCTTTTCACTGAAACGCAGGGGAATACAGAAGAC
The DNA here is from genome assembly GCF_918807975.1 of Aplidium turbinatum. Taxonomy (NCBI): domain Eukaryota; kingdom Metazoa; phylum Chordata; class Ascidiacea; order Aplousobranchia; family Polyclinidae; genus Aplidium; species Aplidium turbinatum. The sequence continues at coordinate 3,099,229 of NC_137486.1, forward strand.
GCATCGGGAGATAAACAAAAGCCGCCTACAGCTCGAGTTTCACCTTTTTTAATGGAAAGATCAACAAACTTCTTGGAGTCCAATGAGTGTGGAACTGAAAGTTGTAGAAAAAATGAAAACAATAAATTTATAAAGAATGAAGAAACTCAAAAAAGCATTGAATTTCCTTGGCACCAAACCAACCCTTGGGCACCTAATTTATACAATCCACAGAACAATGGACACAACCTCCATTTACTGACTTCGCTGTGCATGTCCAAAGTACCTAAAGATCGACCGCTTTCAGAACAAGAAGCGTACATGAGCAATTTGCTTTCATGGACCAAGGCTTCACTTCAAATGGAAGAACAACACAGCCAACAACTTTCACTTTGGATGTCAAACGTATGGTCGAAACTTTATGGATCTTCTTTTTATCAACTAAAGTGTTCTCAGTACAACCAGTTTCCTCATCACCAGCTATTTTGGAAAGATATCGGGGAACAACGCAAAATTCCAATAATGGAGTCTTTTTTGCCTTTAGTTCCAAGCAGTTCATCAGTATGCAAAGAAAAGAGAAAGGAAATTTTACAAGATGAACATGTAGACAAGAACGAATGCAAAGAAACTTTGCTTCAAATGTCTCCAAATTCGCCCTCACTATTTTCTACAAAAGTTGAAGGTAATACGGCGCTATTTACAATAACCACAACTTACTCATTCTTTTGACTAGCCACGCTTATTTTTTAAACTCTAGAGCAGCATCTGCTAGGCTACTTCCTTTAACTGCCAAACTAAAAAAATTAGGATTTTCCCATATTTAATTTATGATCACAGACTGATTTGCAAGAATTAATATCAGCAATTAGTGGGTATGAAGAATGCTGTTGTAATCTCAAGCTAAAGTTGTCCGCCCAAAAAAACAAGATTTTCCAGGCATTTTGCACGATTTGCAGTTTATTTTCTATTTAGGGTTGATTGATTGATTGATTGAATCTTTATCCTCGGACTGGGAAACCTTCTTGCAGAGCTTAATCCTGGCAGTTTCGCATACTTGTAGAGTATTTGAATCACTGACGCATGCCCGGTCACCGAGATTGACAGAGTGAAGTTTCCGATTGTGGCATCCGGTTGTAGCAATATGAATCCACTGTCGGCTGTAAGTATTCTCTCATTACATTTTCTTTTCAATCAGAACCAGAACCTGTTAAAAGGCTGCTTCCACCTAAAGACAATCACTCAGCAAAGAAAAGAAGAAACAGGTTAGCGTGATGTAAGAATTTATAAAATCAATATGTTTTAGTTTGGTTTAAATCTTCATCTTCGGACTGAGAAAGCCTCTATCTTCAGTAGTTTCATTGAAGCAGGCCCGGTCACTGAGTTAGACAGAGTGAAGTTTTCGATTGTGTGTTAATTATTCCAACCACTTGGTACCGCTGAATGAGAGTTCTCCTTGTTGCTCAAATGCACATCCGAGAGTCGAAACAGCTCTACATGGCCTTGGTCGAACAGGTCTTCGTGCGCATGGTCGAACGCTTAACCAACAAAGCTATGAGGCAAACGAGCTATATGTATAATTGTATATCATGCTTCAGTGATTCACTGAATTTTGGAGTTATACTTTTGCCTTCTGCCAGAATGCATGAGATATTCTCAAATGATTTTTGAAACGTTACTTTAATGAATATTAGATGATATTTTTAGACTTGTTTGTCAGGTCGGATTAACAAAAATGGTTGAAATTGACTCGCAGGCTAACACTAAAATAAAATAAAATTACAATAAATGCAACACCTAGTCAGTAGTCATTGAAACAGCCTTTTATTTTTAGGACAACATTTACCTCTGTTCAAGTTGAACAACTGGAGAAGGTTTTCACGAAAGAGCATTACCCGAATTTACAGACCAGAACTAACTTGGCGCAAGATTGTAATCTGGATGAAAACCGGATTCAGGTGATAACCAAGTTAAAACCACGTTCTAGGAACTTTGTAAGTAGGCCAGGCTATGTAATATGCTGTAAGTAATTCTACTGGCAAGAAAATTTGAAAAGCAATAAAATTCTTAATCAAAATTAAAATATTTTATTTGCAAAATTTATAATTATTTTATTAATAGCTTACAGCTTTATAATAAAGGCATGGGCTTATTTTATCATTATTTATCCAAATTTCAAACATAAGTCTACTGTATCATTTCCAGTTCGATATTGAAAAAAGACATTTTTCGTGGATTTTCTTTTGTTTGAACTCAAAATTAATTAAGTTGATAAATTTGAGATGAACTGTGACTGTGTTGAATTTATTTAATTTGAAAAAATCGATTGGTTTTTAAACTTCCAGTGTGCAAATTAAAAAATAATCGTTGTTTGATTAGAGTTTTTTTAACACCCTCGAGGGGATAGGGTTCGTGGTGTCAAAAAATAATTAAGTTTTCATTGAAAAAAAAAGCACTAAACTAAACAGCAAAAATTGATAGCATCTATTATGGTATTAAACAACATTTAAGGTTATTTTTTTCGAATGGTTTCAGAGATAGTAATTATAGTGAATAATCTTGGCAAAAATGAAGATCAAAACGGAAAGGTGGAAAAACTAGCAATTAAAGCAAAACTAACAAACTAAAAACTATTGGTAGATATAATTATATGGACTCATTTTATAACTCAAGTTTGTTAAACATTGTAAATGGGCTACAATAAACTAACAATCCAACCAAATTTATTTTATTTTAATTTTAAAAACACTTACTTAACCTGCGGTATAAACTATAAGTGTAATAAACATTTGCAAAGTTTCGATTCATCCGACACGTAGCCTATCAAAAATTAAAATAACTATTCACACGCCTTTTTATTGCATTTAATCGTCTGTATGTGTGGCGTGCTTGCTACACCGAACTTATTCCTGGCAGGTGTGGTTTCAAAACAGAAGAGCAAAATGGCGGAAAAGTTCCAATATTTGGGGTGATACCAGCCCTATGGCAGAATATGGGCTTTATGGGGCGATGGTTAGGCATTCCATTCCTCTTCCTAAAACTGTGCTTAATACCTGCGCCAAAGAAGGATTTCGAAACAAAGAGTTTACACCATGGCTAATAGGTAAGCTCTATTGATTGTTCGTCCTTGTCTGACGTCATGTGTATTTAACGCTGCTACCAGGGGTCCATAATATTGAAATACAGATTTAAAAAAAAACTATTATTTCTGGAAATACGTTGGTAAATTACATGATTTCCAACATAAGCGAGCATGCTTATATGCAAGCTTGATGCATTGCCGAGCGGAAAAGTGGCAAGACAATCTATCCTAATCTATGACTCTATGCAAACTAAAACTCAGCGAAATCAAAGTTACCAGGGCAACCTTCAATCTAAATGCAATGATATGACGTCATTGTATACAATTTCAAATTAAAATCAGAATTCATGCTTGGAACTTGCTCTGAATTCTTTGTAAAAAATCGAAATAAAAACACTGGTTTGATAAACTTGAGTCAGTCCTCACTTGTATTTTGGTTGAAAAAATATTTGGCCCTCTACTTATGTAACGGGCCTGATCTGAAAAGATAGTTCCAACGGCGTAGCCTACTTCCGGAAATCCACAGTATAGGCTACATTTCATCAAATAATTTGTTATTTTTGTCGTTTTAGCAATGCATCAGAAAACCAGCAGGGCACAAACCATCCCAACACCAGAAGTACAATTGCTTTGAAGTTCAAGAAATGAAACAGCTGTTGAGTGATTTGTTGGTTTTCCTACCAAACGTTCACTGTTGCAATATATGGCGTGACAATAATCATTTGTAAACATGTTAGTTGCAAATATATTACTTTCAGCAGCATATTACTGCTACTTTGAGTCAATTACTACATAGTTCGAAACAGGGACGTCGCCACGGGGGAGGGGGGAGCAATCGCCTCCTCCAGAAAACAATTATCTTGTCTTCTAGCCAATGGGTTTTCAATACGTACCATTACAACGTTTTAATGACATTGTATTACATGTTGAATGACGTTTCATAAATGTTTGGCAGCATTCAGTAGCTATATTTAAAAACACATTCTTTGTTTTAAGTATTAAAATATTCGAGATTTATAATGTTCCAAAGCAAGCATTGTAGGTTGACCATTTTTTGTTTTAACTGCTTTCAAACTAGTTTTTAGGTTTCTAAAACATGATATGGTTATGGTGCAATTATATTTTTCGAAGCCTGTGTTTCTTGGTCGTCGGACCACTCGGCATGCGACAACTCAGCAAGTGCTTCAACTCAGCAATTACATTTCAGCTTCTGTGAAGTCAGCAAATGAGATTTACGTGCTCACGTAGGACTTGCTTGGTCATCGCTTGTTAAACTCATTTTGCCGCCTTGTGTCATTCCAAGTTTTTGCTTGCTCAATTTCATCATTTACCAACTTAAGCCACTTGCTGAAATGTTGCTAGCTCAGTTGTCACTAGCTCAGTTGTCGCTTGCTCAGTTCACTACTGCGGACTTGTAGGAGACACGTGCTTCTTTGATGGATCTATTACTTTTCATGTTTGTGTCGAAATGTTAGCCTCTCACCATTTGGCGTACGGTATTTTAAAGGCAGTTAAACCTGCGATGATGCTGAACCTCTTGACCTTTCCAATCGCCATTAAACGATGCTTTGGTATCAATGCGTTTGATAATATTCTTACAAAAATCGTTATCATCCAAATCCTTTCCCTGATCTCCTTGAAGTGTGCTCGAAGTATGATAAGCCATATTGTTCCCATTACAACCATCGCCACCCTGTTCTATCATACAGTAGTAGGCTACACAGGGCCGGCTTGTAAAATGAATCAGCTCAGAAATTTAAAAGTAATTGCTGCTCCATTTTTGCCTTATCTCCAATAATAGTTTCACTGGCAAAGTTCCAGAATTCTCAGTGCGCTGATCTGCCTTAACTCGACAGTTCACTGCCCAGCTTCATAAGTGGTCACTCATAGCTACAACTCACCAAGTTGTTTACTATTGAATGATGTGTTGGCGAAATACAATCATGGCAAACACTTATGGAATTCAATTCGCCTAACAAGGATAGCACTAAAAGTCACTGAGTCACTCAAGGCCGGTTACCGAGATTGACGGAGTGAAGTTTCCATAGTTATTGAAATGTTGTTGGAGGAGAATTATTTTATCAACTAAGTGCCGCTGAGTAAATAGCAGTCTTGAAATGCGTTGCTCAAGCGCCCACTACGGGAGCCGAACCAGAGCCGCTTGATCTTAAGTCTGGCGGATTACAACAACAATAATGTAGCCTACGCAACTTTGTAGCTGATGCATGGTTGTAAAAAGGAGGCCCTGTTTGAGGCATAGTGTTACAGTATTTGTCATTGCGATTTGTAATGAGGCTACATAAAGGCGCGCTGTAGGCCTACGTAGCCTATATTTAGTTTTATTTTCAAATTTAATTTGTAGAGTATTTCCGTCCTAAAAATATTCCTTCTCTACTTTATTATATGAAATAGTTTTGGGTTTTACACTGTAATAGGATCATGTTTTTTTTTAAAGATAATTAGGCCAAGGCCTGACGATTCTACCGGCTAGCCTACTTTTCAAACGTTGCAATAAGAGATAATTATTTTGCAAGTTTTGCCAGTCTATCGAATAGTCTACCGACTTTTTGATGTAAAAATTAAATTAAACAACAAAAATGGAGGTAGGATCCAAAGCGTTACTCCGCAGACTTTGTCCTCAGTGCAAACATCCTGAGGTAGTAGCGTAGCGGAACTTGTTTGTGACCTGGCTGCTGCAACAATATCCGAATTGTAGTCCTTTGACCACACAACTACTCCACAAGTGATAAGTTGAATGCTCCTGGGGAGTCAGCTCTCGTGGTCTGTCTAAGTTGGCACTCCTACGAGAATCGTGCCAAACTTCAGTCTTCGTTACAAGCTCAATGGTTTCACCTTCGGCTCTAGTGCTGGTAGATCCGCGATCGGGTCAAACCGAAGACTTTGAAACGGTACCCATTGTGTTCTTTCTTGTGAGAGCAAGTCGGGTAACAATGTAATGACATCATAAACCAGTAAACCCAATACAAAATGAAAATGGATCCAGTCGCTAAGACCGCCTCGTTAGCTCAGTGGTTATGCGCCCGGCTCAAGTTCGACTCTAGGGTTTCCGCTTGAGCAAGGTATTTCAGGACTGCTCTCCATTCAGCGGCACCTAACGGATGGAATAATTTCCCGGCAACAAGACTTCAACAATCGGAAAGCTTCACTCTGTCAATCTCGGTGACCCGCTCTGCGTCAAGAGCCTCTACAAGTATGCGAAACTACCAGGAATAACCTATCAAGGCTTTGTCAGTCCGAGGATAAAGATTCAAAATCAAACCAACCTTAGCAGTTGTGGAGCGACAATAAATAAAACCATAACATTACGGTATTATTGTTGCAACTGCAAGAGCTCCTGCGAACTCTTTCTGAAGATTTCAACAACAATGCATTCAAGCAAACACGTATGAAGTTTATTAAGCCGAAAAATACGCTCCTAGCAACCCAAGTCGATCGGCAATGTTACCTATAATGAAGGTACCAGAGCACTTTGGCAATTCAAATATAACACGACGCCTTTCTCACCCAACGCAGTTCTTAACCCAGACCCATGAGGGTTATAATATTTAAAAAGCCTTTGAAGCCGTGAAAAAGTAACTTTGACAGCATTTTCAGATCCAATGAAAGGTCGAAGCCAACCTATGATCGTTGTATGGATTGAAAGACTTTGATAGTGGCAATGTACGTCATCTTGAATTGAATTCATGTCTGGGAATGACAATTGAGACAATATCGGCGTCAAAATTTCATTGTAAAATTCATTGAAGCTGATTTGTGGGGAAGTACCAGAGGTGACGACTTGAGCTGCTCCGTAGAAAAGCAAACAACCAGCAGAGTTAATTTTTTATCGATTGTTATTGTTGATCAATTACTTTCTTCTGGCATCTCGTCTTGCGTTGGCGTTCCGCTTCGTTGCTCCGTTTTCACTTCTAGATTAAACATGATGAACACAATGAAAGTAATCATCAAACTGATGTTCTTCAGATCAGTCAATTTTCTTCCAAGCTAGTCGCACTTTCTTCACAATCTGAGTTAAAACTTTGGTATTCTATTGTTTACAATATTGCCACCTTGGAAAAATACATACACCACTAGACCTACACTGCAGTGACTCTGCAGCGGCGTTGTTATAACCAAACTAGACGAACAATGAACATTTGCCACTGTGGAAATATTTGAGGTTGAAATTATTGAGAACGAACAAACCACACGGCAATCGTATTGCAGGAAATCGTTTCAACTTACGAACTGTTGGAGGTCTTTGGAGGAGATGAGGAGGCATGTTTAAGTTCACTCCGGGAGGAGGGAGTAACAAATTAGGAAGGGGCATTCCTGGGGGTGCAAACATGCCAGGAGGGGGGACTTGTGTGGGAAGCCTCAGTGGGGGAGGCCCGGCCATTAGAGGATGCAAAGACGTCATGGAAAGACTTTCAGTTGTTCCTGTCAAACAATAAGCAAGAATACAGATACGTCATAATGACAATAACGCAACAAATGCAACTGCAATGCTCGGAATGTGCGCAGGCAAAGAATAAAATGACGAAGATAAATAGAAGGAAAAAAACACCCAAAGGTTAACTTCAATAGAAAAACATTGTATCAAGCAGAGCAGATTAACTATTTGGGGATTAGTATGAGGTGGCCAAAGTAAAGCCACGAATTGCAACGACTGACGATTTAATATCTATTCTAAAGTAACTAGTAAAGACAATGTTGTGGAGCTGCGATCCTGCGCTAGGCTACGCAGGCTAGCGTACACAACCGAGACACAAAGATAACGGGATTAAGATGTTGCACATTAGTGAAGTGCAAATGTGGAGGAATTCACAAATAAAGATGAGTTAATTAGAGTGAAGGAAAGATGGAAAGATAACAAACCAAGCAGGTACCTGGGGCGGGCACAAAAGAGGCGATTGATGAAGTGATGACGACCGGTTTGACGTCACCAATACTGGATGGCGTGCTCTGCGGCTGTGAAGTAGACACGGGGAACGGTGTGCTTGTTGCTGAATGAAAGATCACTGAGCTTGTGAACAAATAATAAGCACAACACGTAGACAAGGACGAGTCAGCAGATTGTTCATGCGCATGACTTAGCGTGTTTTATTGTAGCTTACTTCAGCTTTGTAGCTACAGAACCGAAGAACCCAAGAGACCTTGTCATGATCTATTGGCTTCATTATTTTATGGAATAGCGGTAGTGATACTCAGTGGTAGGTCGGGCCTACCAGCACAGTGAGTGAATGACTTCCAGCACAGTCTTCTGTGATGTTGACGGTATTGGTAATTAACGTAATCCCTGACTCATCATTAATCGGCTATCAACAAAATATCAATTTCACGAGATATTACATAAAAGTATTGTCAATCGTTACAATAAATTAGTAAATAATTTCAAACTGACTACCTTGAGCACTTTCAGCAGCAGAAGCTATCTGTGAATCAGAAGTGGCAACACTGGTGGCCGGTTGCGTCGGAGCAGCCGATGGAAAAGCGTGCGTGACGTCATCGTCGTTACTTGGTTCGTCTTTGATGTTGCGCTGCTGGAAGTTTACGAGAGCCTTCGCGCGCTCTTTCTGCTCTTCCAAGCGCCTCTCCATGGCTTGAATCTGGTGGTCATGAGATGAATTAACAAGTTTCCTCACTTATGTTGGTTCAAATAAGCAAGTGCAAACGATGTAAGGGAAGCTTTCGCTGTCGCACGTCACCTGTTCAGCGTTCGCGCGTTCCATCTCCAAGCGGGCCATCTCGGCAGTTTCCTTCTCCCTCTGGATGCTCTGCAACCGCTCCCATTCCGCTGCCACTTTCGCTTGCTCCTCTCTTTCTCTCGCTTTCATCTCTTCCAGCGCTCTCTGTGCGGCCACCGCGCTCAACTCGGCCTGACGTTGCTCCGGAGTGGATTCCAACACTGACAGGATGGCAGGCGAGATGTGCTGCCTCTGCACAGTGAATGGCGACAATGTCATCCAAATGGTTATCAAACATTTGATGCAAGGAAACCATTCTTGGTCCTAATGAACTGCTGATTCCAGTACAACTATACCGCACAACGAAAAAGTTTGAAGAATATGCAACTTGAAATAAGATTCAATCAACCTACAGATAACAAGCACAAACTGATGTTCCAATAATGGAGCCCACCTGCTGAGGAGTAAACTTGTTGACGTATTGAAGAAGTGGTTCTCGAAGATCAGGGAGGATCTCGAAGACACTCGTTAACTGAGCAGGAGGAAGTTGCAGAAGAACTTGGAAGGATTGAGGTTTCATTCTCTAAAAATAAAATTGATTTCTAAACTGCCAAGATCCAAGGATTAAGAAACCTTAGCTTGTGTTGGTGCTGTACTACCCACCAGGCGTTGAGTCCAAAACCTTATAATTTTATATGTATAAAAAGCTAAAGTGCTACGAGATGCTGAGTGGTTAGTTTCATTGGTTCCAACGTTTCATTGATCAGTCAAACATCATCCCACAAAACCGATTATGTGTTAAAGATTACCGACCAGTAGTTCACATATTTGCCAAACGCATTAGCGAAGCAATCTACCTGGCAGCATTTGACGAAGCCTTCCCATACTTTGGACTGTTCCCACACCCTCTTCATGATCAACCGTTGGAGGACGTTCATTACAAAGCCGGACAGCCGGGGGTAGGTTATCAGCGCCTGGAAGGAAACATCAAGACTTTCAGTGGTAGACCAAACACAAATTCGACAACTACACCTTCGCACAAATCCATTTGACATTTTATAATTCATTAGTCGACTTCATTCCACGCTTTCATATGGACAATTGATCATACCACAGCAGGGTAAATGTCACTGAATGCAAATTTTGAGAAGAACTGTATACACATCAATAGAACCAGCGGAGATACTATCGCCAAGAACAAGAAATAACAGAATGCTCAAAACATCCGGACCTGTATGACGGTCCTCATGAGGAGAGTGGGCATCTCCTCCTGCTCCACCAGCATGTTGATCACAGTAACCAGAACCTCAGATGTGTAGATCGTCTTCTCACCGAAGCATAAGCTGGTAGCTAGGGATTGATCGAGGTTAGTCGGTTGGTAAGATACAACTACCTCGGACATAAAAACCTTCTTGCATCAGTTCAACGTCATCAGACTACGTATACGGGGTAAAGTATTACATAGAAAATATTAAAGCTTAAACAAGCAATGGATACTTTTAATGGGATTGTGAACTTTACAACACAATCGTAGACTGCAATTTCATTAAATCCGAGAAGTTAGATGCATTACGCAAAATATGACGTCACCAGTTGTTGGCTGCATAACCGAGGGGTGAGAACCTGAAGCGACGCTCGAAAGGTCGCCGGCTGTGTCTTTGGCAGGATACTTAAAGCCATGCCTGAAGGTGGACACGAAGATTGGCTTTCTTGCCTTCCCGTCCACTTAACCTAAATCCTCAAGCACCGGGCGTAAGCAATTGGAGCACCAGCGAGTTGAGGCTACCTTTGATGATAGACTTGACATCAGCTTTGTTCTGATCGATGTTGTGCAGTGCCACCAGCAACTCGACCGGGCTTAACGCGCTGACGGACGGCTCTGAATCCTCGTGTCTCTGAACTCCTAGCAACCTGTATGGAAGGTTAACGGTTATTCAACGTTGATTCAACATAACCCGGAGTCCTGGACGCTTGTTAGATTACAATCGATAAATGCACAAATAACATTTTATTACAGATTTATTATATTTTTATTATACGGTTTCAAAGTACAATTCAAATTTAAAATCTACACTGTGCCCGGACAGTTGCTGCACTTCACTCGTCAAGGCAAAAGTGGCTAGGACGTTGAAGAACGTTACTCCAACGTGGACGCGATGTGTCACTCACTACCACAAATATAATGGGGTGAGGTTCGTGGCCCCATCGGAGCATGTCAGCGCTAAATCAGTCAATGTCACATTTGTGTCGTCATAGTGGTGGAATTGATAACAAAAGAAAAGTTGAACTACTAACCAAAATGGCCATGGATGATGTGCACTGTATCACCCCCAATCATAAAACCATCAGAAAACTCTTTGTTACAAGTTGGCTCCAACAAGCAAGTAAATGGTTTAGATTCAGTGAATCAGTGATAAAGCAACTTGGACAAGTGTACACCATCGTGATAGCGCACACGGAGCAACCAAACCACACCAGGACCAGATGAGGTTAAAACTAACTTTGTGGTTCTAGAATCTAGATGGAGAGTCTTTTCCAACGATTAGAGTGGATCCTGATCATGTTTGCAACTCAACAAAGCAATGGCGGCCGGATTCGCACCAGCTGAGTTGAAACGTTCAGTTACTAAGCACAAAGATAGATTGGCACCTACCTGTTAAAGACTCCCTTGACCACAGGGGGGTTCAAGCGAACCAGCTTAGGCAAAGACAACAATACTTCGTGCTTCTCTAACCCATTCAGCACTGGTATGAGAAAGCGGACATCCGGGACCCTCTTTTGATACAAATCCCTGACTCTACGCACCAGATCCACGGATGGGTGTTCTGCAAATATGGTGGCTAGTTGTAAAGCTAGGGATGATTTAGATTTTAGAATAATTATAATTGCCAAATTAGACTAGTTTCAATTGACTCTAGTTTCTAGTTCTATTTCAGAAAGAATCCCTTCTTGGGGTTATTCCATGAATGTGCTGAAGGCATTGAGCCATTTCATCTTGCAAGTAATTATTGAACGATGGAAAGTTATTTTTGCAAAAACAGTAATAGCGACCTCTATCAGTGAGAATGTGCAACATCCGGGTGACCAGTGTCTCTGCCCCTTTAGGACATGTCTCCACTAAGTGGAGCAGTTCGGCCGATTCCATTCCCATCCCATTAACGGGGGTTTCCAATGAACGCAGGATCACCCTCTTTATATCAGCGGTGGCTCCCACATACACCTCGGCCAGCCTGAAAAAGAATGTCAAGATAAAAGAAGTATCTCTATAAAACCAACACTAATGTAAATGTTTTATAATAATGTTTAATAATAAATAATGTTTAATGTTTTATAATAAATATTTTAGATTTATAATTTGTTTGTGTTTTGCATATGAACAGCAGGCTCTAACTACTCCGTTTGATGTTCAGTATTGTCTTGTTCTTGTCTTCAATTCAAAACAAAGTTGAATGAAACTAAAAGAAACTTTCCCACCCACTCTGCTCTTTCATAACAAAACAGAAACGTGCTTTCGTAGGATTCGTGTTTACGAAGAAAAGAAGTCAAGTACTACGAGAGAGACACTTTAAATTAAATAATAAAGTGACTTAAACACATTGCTTGGTTTTATCGACAAACAAAAATTGTTAAAATGTAAGAAAATCTAACACACTTCAAGCAAGTTGAAGCCCCTTACTTGTGTACTAGCTTGTGATTGATTGGAAGCAGGCAAAGACATAACAAAATGCATCGTTTCATCAAGTCCTCGCTCCATGTCTCTGAGAAAGGATGGAAAGAATAGTTGCTATACATTACATGGCAGTGAACGGGTTGGAAGCATTCACACATTGGACGAGAATGGTGCTATCATGGCACTCAAATGTTACTTACACAAAAGTAAATAATTGAGCATTAGTTTTCACAATCTTGTCGTTGCTTTACGGCTGATTAGCAACCAAGAATAGTTAAAAGCAAAAGATAAGCAACCAAGAATAGTTAAAAGCACACACTGCAAACCTCGTTTCTGAATTACAAAATACTAACCTCATAATTGAAAAATCATTAATCATTCTATTTGAATAAGAGTACTGATGAAGCCGAGACTCTACAAATAAACTTTATTAAGTTGCCAAACCTGCTTGTTTTATTTGCTCATAATTGAAACCCAGTGATGTACGCGCATACAAAAAATATTGACGCCGTCAGCGTAAACGCAAACGTTCGAAAAACCATACGCCGTATGCGTCAACGCAACTTGTAAAAAAAGTTGGCGGCGTCAGCGTCAGTGCATACACTAGCGTAAACTCATTTTGTTTGCTAGGTGCCAAACATTCACACGGTATAAACCACTCGGAACAAACAAGTTTTATTTTGAACTTCCACAAAGAAACACAAGCATCTGAAAGTGTTCATCTGACATTTTGCTGTATTTTGGTTCCAATATGTCTTTGCCCATTGAAAACATTCTTTCAACTGCAGCGCTGGAAGGTATTGGCGTGTTGTAGCGAAAAAAATACATTAAAAAGTATGCGTTGACGTTATGCGCTAAAAAACCGCGAAAACTTTACGGCGTAGCCTCAAACGCAAACTATCCAAAAAAATGTTGCCGTAAGCGTTAGCGTAAACAAAAAGTCTACGCCGCAAGTATGCGGCGTATACGTACATCTCTGTAACCTGTGGAACCTCATAATTCCCAACATTCTTGTGACGCAACATACACAATAAACATACTTTCAGCATCCGAGTCAGAAGCGAAGAATTTGGAAGGAGGTTCAGGTAGCTTCAGGAACGCAAGGTTAGTGACAGCGTACTGCTCGATCAGCTCATCGAACTTGCGGTTTTCGTAGAACCTCTTGCTAGCCATGATCGCTTGCTTACGCACCTGCAACATAATACGGCATTGTGACGTCACAAGCTGCAGAACTTAGAATAACAGAATAAAGCGTAAATACAAACAAAACTTACAACAGAATTCAGCACGAAGACGCAGAAAAGAAGCTGTAGTGTAGGCTACATCAAAATCAATGCTACCTTGAGAGATTTTCTTATTTTGTTCAGAAATGACAACTACAACCAATAAACCATTTCATAACTTCTGGAAGAGATTTTAACGAGTACAGAGTACAAATTCCACCATACTTGGATGATTGGTATGTGTCCAATGCGCATACAACCTTTTTCTTGAAATAATTTGTATAATTTTGGGGAGAAGCAATCTTGCTACACGACAAACAAGCAATTCACACCAAGGGGATGGAATGGAGAAAAGTTATTCGGAGCTGGTGTACAAGTCTCCGCCTGGTAAAAATGCCATGGCGTCAGAGACAGGTATCGACCAAACATGTAGGGTGAAACTACTTTACCTTTGCTTTACTGTTCACGCACTTCAATTCATGTGTCTTGGTCGATTTCTGTCTGTGATGTTATGGTAATTTTTACCAGGGCAGAGACTTATGCAGTACACCAGCTCTCGTTATTCAAAGCACACCGCTGAAAACCTTTCAACTTTTTCTGTTTCGGTTTCGGTGGAGTTTATATAATGCTAATTAACCCCACGACTTCAATTAGTGCTATTCTGATGTTCACCATCTGATGCACACAACAATATTCATATTTCAATTAGTTCACCTTTTCATTAGAAAATGCGCTGAGATCCAATAGCACGCGAAGAAACTGGAGATGTTTGTTTGGTCGCCTGGACACCAAGTCATGCAGCAGCGAGATACCAGCGTGGGCCTTGCGGGGGTCTTCACAATATTGTTGGATTATCTTGACAGCGCCGTCGGTGAGAAGTGGGGCTTGCAACACCAGCTTGGTAAATAAGCTAAAAAAGATGAAACGTCATCAATGAGAGGCTGATGACGTCAGTGTGAGCACTGTGAACCTAGTGGCGTTTGGTTGAAGCAATGCGCACTTGGAGATGCTGCAGTGGAAAAGTTGAGTTTGTTTCAGCTTCTTTTTGTTAAACCTGATCAGACGCCGGACACAAGTGCCGTAATTTGAGATGGACGCATCGCAGAGCATTCGTTTTGCAGACTCATTCTCATTTAAGTGAATAAAAAAATATCAGTAACCTCTCAAGTACATGTAGCTCCACACAAAGTGAAAATTATATGACTTTTAACTCTTTTTTATTTCTTAAAAAAATATCTCTAAAAAGACCTTATTAAAAGCAATTACGCACAGTGGCCACTGGCCAGTGTTTCGATCTTATTTTATTTATTAATTGATCTTATTTTTTGCTGGTACACCTCTTCATTTTCTTTCATTCTCATTCCTCTTAAAGTTAAACCAAACGGTTTTCAAAGTCACACCTAGGATCATCAGCTATCTGATTGAGTTCTGACAAATTTTGAAGGCCGCAGGGGCAGCCGTTATATCAACGTAAATACTGAAAATTATACAAGTTTTTAAAGTGATTTTAGGTGAACGTCTACCTCGCCAACACTAATGCATGATTATTAAACATTTAAACAATAAACACAACGGCCAGATCTAAGACTCAGGTCTCACCCTTCTTTCGACTCAGGTTTGTCCAGCAAGCCCTGAAGCAGAGAGGTCAAGCAGGCATCGTAGTTTTCCAGAGCCGCCCTGTCGTTGAGGCCTCTGCTATTCTCAAGGTAGATGTTGAATTCCTCATACAGCCATTGGAATGCTATTTGGGAACGGCTGCGCACGTCGGAAAGGATGAAGGTCGCCAAAGCTGTCATGGAAGGAAATGAAGATGGTTGCATTTCACATCTGCAGTAAGTGGGCAAATACACCGGGCAGGGTGTTATCGCGGCAAGGCAAAGACAATCATCAGAGATTTTCATCACAGAGGGAATGATAAAAGCGACATGAACGACAGTAAATGACATACCGTAGACCCTCTCAACTCACATCTGTGCAAATCTCCTCCAAACTGTGCCACTAAGCTGGTGAGTATCTTCTGCCACCGATGGTGGACTCCTCCCGCTATGGCACTCCCTGAGGAGGAAGAGATGTTGTATTTACAAAGAGGCACATTGGAACGGCAGATTGATGATGAATAATAGAAGAGTTGTCATTGACAACAGATATCTGTCGCTTTCAACAAACGCTTGAACCGTTGAATTTTTCAGTTAGATAAATTAATGCAAAAGGTCGAATTTATTCTTTCTTCTTTTCCTTAATTCAAGAATTCCCTGCCAGTCGACGAATGTATTCTTTAAATTACGGTAATGACTTAACGGCAAAAATTTTTGCTCCTTTTTTATTGTCATTTGCATTATGTATTTGTATTACTTGTAAGTGCTTTAAAATAAAGCTTGGTGGTTTACACAAAGTTACTTCATTGAAACGTAAGTCCATGTCTTATGAAGGGACAAGGTTCTAACAATTGTTTACAAACTATTCTAAACTCCTTTTCTTCGTGTTTTAATTTTGACCACGAGCTCATCCGGACATTGAAACGCGGTATATGTTTCTTGATTACATAAGAAAGATTGAAGTGCTCAGAGTAGAATCTATTTTTGAAGAACGGGCGTTTGAAAAGTTCAGGCGCCGACATAAGTTATGTTTTGCCTTAACACTTCTCGCACCGCAGTAACACCGGCACTTACGTTCCGCTTTCAGTACTCTCAGTACGGCCATTTTGATGATGTTGTCCTTTACGTCAAGGTTCAGTGGCTTTGTGATACTCGCTAGGTGGAAACCCTGAGTCGAAAAATCATGTAAATGTAAAGGATATACTTATTCATTCACAAGTCCTCTATGCTTTGTCAGACTCCATCGCGGCTGGCTGTATTAAATACACAGCATCTAAAAGCTACAAAAACCATTTGGTAGCTACGACGCCAAGCATAACGCCCGCCATAGAGATGTCAGCTCTAAAACAATAAACCCACAATGAATCAATGTAATCCTTCCGATGATTCAAAGCACAATGATGACGTAACAAGCGTGTTCTTGTGGAAATGTTTTGTGAGATTTCGATATTCGAATCAAAATCCTAGGTTCTCTCGTCAAGCGTCCCGGATGTAAATGAAGAAGGATGGGAGAGCATAACTTCGGCCTGGTCCCATGAGCAGTATAAGCTTATGTTTTCCCTGTACCTGCATTCGACGTTGCAAACTTCTGCTGGGTACCACAGGTTGGACAGGCTCCATTATGATCGACTTCTCGGGTTTTGATGAACTTTTGCTTTCCTCTGATGCAATGGTGCCACCTGGCGGAGAATATACGACTTTTTATTTTGATGGGTAGACCAATATTTGTATGAAGATGATACTCATCCAACAATCTGCATGGGATAACACGAAAGCATAAGATACAACAATGTGGAATATATTGTTGCTTCCTTAGTTTTGAACTACCTACCTGACCACCAAGTGAGGAGTATTTAGACGAACTTAATCACGATTCGCTCCTGCAAAATTGTAGCGCATGTTGCCTAAGAACAAGGAGTGAACATTTTTCACATCGATGTTTACTGCTTGCTCAGTTAATATAAAAACAATATCACATGAAGTAAACAACAAGTTCACCGATGACAGTTTTAATTTGAGCAGATGGTTTGTTCTTCTCCTTTTCTCTCTCTTCTCGTTCCAGCTCTTCTTTCCTCTTTGCCTCTTCCTCTGCCTCCTGTGGAGGAAGACACAGGATTGTAAGCTCCCCAAAAATGAATGCAAAAGATTACTTTTAGAGTCTGACCAACCATAACATCTTTGTAAAGGTAGAAAAAAGTCGTTATTTCTAAAAAAGTCTTTACCGTGACAAAATTAAGTTAAAAACAGCCTAGTGTATTTCTTATTCTTATGTTTTCAATTTTGCCAACGACTTTGCTCGAAATCTGAATGAATTTGAAACCTAAAATATTTGCAATACAATTATGCCATGCAATCCATAAGTAGTATGATACCTCTCTTGTTTGATGTCAACCAACAGCTGTGGCAAACATGTGCATTGTACAACGTGCAGCAAGCTGATTGACAACGCAATAAAGGTACTGAGTTATTCGGAAAATAAATCATTCACAAAAGTGCAACCACACAGTAACATCAAACGTTGTGATAGAATTCTTCAGCAATATCGCAACTTTATGCAATTATCCTCCTACATTTCAAGTGGGCCAGTCCTTTATTTTGTTCATACAGTTTGTTTGCTCGGTTATATGATGTTGGCAAACAACGGTTCACGACTAACAAGCGTTTTGGCAACAAAAACATCACAATCAACGCTTCATTATTATCCGATCAATGGCGGCACAAGACTCACCATCTCAGCGGCCATTTGGATGCCGGAGCCAATACCAACAGCAGTCATCTGGATGGAGAGGAGCCTGGCCAAATGCATGATCTGCTCCATGGTTCCGGCTGATTCTATTGGAGTGTACGAAGCTTGGAACGCATCGGGAATTTTGTCAGGAAGCATCACCTGTGAAGTGTTACAAGTTGCTTGATGGTACTGGGAAGAACAGCTTGATTAAAGCAGAATCAATTTGAATCCGAATCGGTAAATATATCGCTCGCCTGTCTTGAATGAGAACATTCAAGCAAAGTATCTTCTCAACCAAGTGTCCTTTTAATTAAAGGTCAAAGTTGAAACATCGACCTCACCATGCTGAGCAACACCAGGTTGGCGACGTTCTCTGGGGTCAGAAGAGGAACAAGCTCATCGGCTGTTAAGTCTATGGCAGAGTTGCGGAGGTTCTTAGATGATAAAGAAGAAGATGGAGCGGCCTTCTCCTCATCATCTTCATCATCATACTCATCTTTTATCTGCAAACACATGATTTTCAATCAATAAAAAATCAGCATTTTAACAATAGTTTGCTGTCACAGAACGTTACATCAACGCAAAAGTGCCGAGTTCTAAGCTGATATTAAAAATAGCCTTTGAAGTTGTAATGAACATGTCAGTGTTAAAAGGGAAATTTTAAGGAAAAATGTTGTATTGTCCGAAATAGAGAGACCTAATGTTTACGTTTTGCAACAAGAACGTTGGCGCACGGCCTACTAGAACACGGCCAAATATGTTGCTATTTGAAGAAATTTCTAAGAGGCTGAATTGTTACAATTATAGCTATGACAAACATGTCATCTTTCCATTTCCAGAAGTAAGTAAAATAAGCAATATTTGTACCTAGACATACGTTTGGCTTGTTTAACCGGAGATTAGGTATGTACGTTGAGCACAAGTTATGCAATAACAATGTAAAATATGCAAGATTTTCCAAAGAAAGCTACAAAAGAAACCACAGAAAGCTACAAAATAGCATCACACTGGGACGCCATTCAGCCACCATAACAAGTGCGCTTGGGTGGATAACTTTGCAGTTTCTGCATCATCAAAAATTGTTTTGGGTTGGACAATTTTATTCAAAAGTGAATATTCTTAACTTTACGCATTGGCTCAAAACGTTGGAGTTGCAAAGTACAGATGAAAAGAGCTTGCTGTGGTGGCTATTACTTTTGATGTTCAAACATAACAATTATTCAAATAATTAATCAACTACCAAAACTAGACAAGACAGTGTTCATGCTTCTTGCCTCTATTCGGGGCTTTTTGCTGTTTGCTTGAGCGCCACTTTCATCTTTGGTGTCGCGTACAGGACTGCGCTTCCTAGCGGCAGGTTTCTTGTCCTTCGACGGAGCGACAATCTTCGGCATATTTCGCGCAATTTCGGAAGAGTTCGTTCCGAGATCGTACAACAGGTTAGTTATCTATAAGAATGAACAGATTATGAACATAGGAACTCAGATAAATAAACTGCCATCGCCATACAGAAACATGCAGCACACATTCTCAAGCTGTACGTTTCACAAGCTAACCAAACAAATAAGTGCTGCATACAAAGCCTTCATTAACAATTAGTTAATACAATTTTTGCAATACCTATCAAGTTCGTTGGGTTTTGTTGGAAACTAAACAGCAACTTTCGTAAGTGTAATGCAAACTGCATTAAGAGAATACTGACCTGTGGATGAAACTCTATCGATCCAGGATGTCGAAGCAAATTGAGGAGTTGCATCTTTAGATGCTTCCGGACGCTCGTGACTTGAGTCTTTGCAAGAGTTGGAGGAAGATTAGCTACAAGTTCCAAGAAAAACATTTTATTTGCCAAGTTACATAAGTTCACTTCACAGCTGCACAACACATCGAGAACACACTAGACAACAATTATACACAGAACAAAAACTAGATGAGCAACTAAATATTACCATGTAATGTTTCAAACGCTTGCACAACAGTGGCCATGAACTGTGGACGCTGCTTGGCTATGTTGGTCAGTGTTCCCATGGACGCCATCAAGTTGACACTGCACAATAAAGTGTTCAATGTTGAAGAAAACATTGAGCCGCATATTATTCACCTATGCACGGTTTAACTGCACACATCAAACGTTTAACCATCGATGCTTTACTTTACGTACACGTCTCTTCATTTACAGCGGGCAGTTGAATAAGTTGAGCAAAGAGGACAACCTTGAAGTGTACCGACTGGCTAAGATTAATTGGTTGCAAGTTATCATTGAGGTGAAAAAGTTTAAAAGAAAGTGCAGTCAAGTTATAACACGACTGTGTCGGTAAAGCAATCACTGTTTAAGAGGTTATGTTGTAAATCCAGTTTTGTTGTCTCCAGTCCTACGCGCAATGGTTAATGTTTTAAATTAAATGCAAGGAAGCTATTCACTTGTCTAGTTGATCTTGCATGCACTTCTCTGTCAACTCGAATCTACGATGACTGTTCCATAAGTTTTTGTATAAATTTAAGAGAACTTGGGAACACTTCACAGGGGTATATACTAAATATTATACTAAGCAAAAACGGTGTCTGCGACAAACCTAGAGATTGCAGGCGACGCCATGAACTTCAACAATTGCTGCAGCGCCCCTTCTCCAAACATCTTTAGCTCACTTCTTTTTAGAATCGAATGATTACTGGAGAATTCATCTAATGACGAACATTGCTCCAACTTTTTTGGCAATTCTGAATATCGTTGCTTCTCCGACAGCGTTATGATCACTTTCTCAGCGAATTTAACGGACTAGAGAAGCACAAAACAGCAAAGTCGGTGAAACAGGGTTGATCCGTTTAAACCGGTTAAAACCTGGTTTAAACCGGGCAGTTTTGACCACTTATTACTAGTCAAAACTGGTCAAAACCCCTTTAGTGTATGAATCAAGTTGCTTTTCAATTGAATTAAAAATATTACCCTCCATGTTTAGTAATGATGTTCAACTATATTTTGTTTTGACTAACAATAACCTAAATGCTGGATTTGGAACAAAAAATATTAATTTTCTCTGTTTATTGTTGATATTTCAATCAGTTGGTTATCGTATTTTGCGGACCACCATAAAGCGCATCCGATTATAAGGCACACTGTCAATAAATTGCTTTGATTAGTTGTTTGCTCAGACATCATGATAAGGCGCACCGGGCTATAGAACGCAAAGTATTTTAAGGAGTATGGGTTACCGTATAAAGCTCATTAAACAAAAATGCCTAATAAATGTAAGCAAGTCACAATAGTACAATGAGCAAAAGAAAAAATGAGCCTAGTGAATATCACAGTTGCTAGTTGCTTTTACCGTAGTTTATTGTGTAAGACGGTGGTTTATTTATATAATAATAGTATCGGTACTGGTTTTGAGTGTAGGCAATAATGCACTACTTGATCCATACATTAGGCGCACCGGCTTATAAGGCGCACGATCAATTTATGAGGAAAAAAAGGATTTAAATTGCACCCTATGGTCCGTAAAATATGATTATTTTAAATATAATTCAAATTCTAAAAATAAGTTTCTGATGAACCAAAAAATGCTTGGTAGAACGATGAACAATTAGCACAGCCAACTAAAGTACCGGTACAAGAATTTATTCCAACAAATTTTTTTTATGAAAAACATTTGCTATCAAATTTTGCCTGACAGGTCGGTATTGGCGGCCATTAATGAAAGTTCAGGCGGCCATGGCCGCCAGCTATTTCGAGGCCTGCATATCAAAATGGTCACAACTCACAAAATACTTTTATATTTCCTAAATAGCCCAGGTAGCCGACCATTCACTACATAAAAATATTTTTCTGGGTTTTGACCAGTTTTGACCGGTTTAAACCTAGTTTTGACTGGTTAAAACCAGGTTTAAACCGCTTGATTCAAGATCAACCCTGCGGTGAAAGTATGACAAGCTAATTAGAGAAAATACAGAAATATTCCTTGACAAATAAATTCATCAAGCAGTCTCTTCATCATCAACCAATTTTGATTATACATCCCAATAATTCATCTTCATGTCGAGGATGTGGCCTGTCACTAAATAGTCTATTTAAAGCAAATGAATTAATAGCCATCTTGCTTACTTGCGTTCTAACTCCATCATTTTCAGAATCAAGCATTCCCAGAATCCTGGCCTGCATATCAAACATGGTCTTCCAGGTGGATTGCAGCACTTCCGACTTCTTTCGACTTGTAATCATCCACTGAAAATGAGATAAGATAAAACATATAAAGATATAATGATAATTGATTGGAATGAAGTAATGGGTAAGGATCAATGGTAGGCCTAGTAAGTTTTTCGGGAAATCCCAAATATATAAACAGGGATTTGGAGTCGAAGAGTCGGTGGGTTTTTGGCGTGTCCGAAGTCATTATGAAAAAAAGACGTTTTTTCAAAATTTGTTTCTTGTTTTTCATATTGCACTCTAAAACGTTACCAGAAAATAGAAGCGTTTGGTCTTGACAGTTTTTGTGAAAGCTGCAATTTCATGTTTGACTACAACTGAAATCAAATAAAAAAAAATCTGGCAACATAGAAGCCGTAGTTGGCCAGTTATAAATCGAGGAGTCAAATTCATATATTTTTTGCAGCAACTTCGCAGCCCTGCATACAAGTGCCGGGCACAAGCTATAAGCAATATTTGTATTGCTCAAAAATGTTTGTAGGCTACAATGTTTATTTGTTAAAATAACCTTTTTAGATGGTATCTTGATAGATTTTTAAATGTTTTTTTTTGCATTAAAATCCTACTAGATAGAACCCAAACTATTAAAATTACCCAAAATATTACAGATAATTCATATTTACCTCACTGAAAAACAATTACGATATAAACCGTTTCATTTCTATGGATATGGGAAGTTATTGCAAATATGGAAACCACCTAGGGCGCCTACCTACCGTCCTACATGAACTCTACAATTTCACAAACAGAAGCCACAGTGAAGAACGGAGTTTTCAAGAACGTCTGCACCAAATCAGTATCCTCCAAAAAAGGCTGTCTCCATATCAGCCACAACAAATTGTCGCATACAGATGTAGTTACAGTACTATGTTAGGCTAGTGATACTACTGTACATTACTTTGCATTCAAAGTACGTTGTTGTGCTAGTTTTCGCACACACTGTTCGGATTCATTGATTATATACATTAAAAAAGCTGCACGTTTGCTACATTACAAAACATGGAATGTAGGCCCAGCATTAAACTCATAAAAGTTGAGAAGATTCTTCTACTTCTGCAATCAGCAAGACATCAGATACAAACCTGAAGAAAAGTGCGGTATAGTTGAGTGGAAGACTGGATGACTTTCTTAAGGACAGAAGCACTCTCATCAATCAGTAGCATGTAGAAATTGAAAAGGAATTTGGAAAACAATTCGCTATCCACTTTACTGAAACAAACAATATTATCAATGAGCAACAAACATTCAGCAGTAGGCCTACCCATTTATTCATCTATTCTCATCACTGGTTTGCTTTTAAATTGTGCTCAAGCTAATTGCTCACATTGTTTAGAATTTAATATGGAATGAAACTATTGACCAGATATCAAAACAGGGTCTGCTACTATTTGGTGAGTCCGATTCGGTGGTGGCCTTTTGTGTGAGAGCCCTATTCGGTGATTTTTTTGAATTTTTTTTTTTAAATTATCGGGTACCGTAGCCTAATTATCATTGCCGCTTTTACATCGTTTTAACATCGCTAAACGTTGAAATAAGACCCTAACCCCCAACCCTTAACTTTAACCCCTAACCCTAAACTTCAAACCCCTAACCCTAAACCCCTACCCCTTAACTCCTAACCCTATAACGGCAATGATAATTAGGCTACAGAACCCAATAATTAAAAAAAAAATCACCGAATAGGGCTCTCACCGAAAAAGGCTTTCACCTAATAGGGAACTCACCGAATCGGACTCACCAAAACGGGCCATTCCGATCAAAACAAGTGCAATGGTTTTGCCAAATTATTACATATTTTTGGCATTTAAAGACAATGCCAACCGCATGCTAGGCTACTCATATTTAATTGTTGACTCATAAAATTCTCTTTTAATTTATATATATATATATACTGTATATATATATTATACATTATACAATAGTATAATATAATTGCATTTTATATATCTGATAATGAAGCCACAGCTACTGTAACAAATGATCATGCAAGGAATCTTGTCAGTAAACTTGCTCAATTTAATATTTGACCTTGATATCAATGAGAAAATAAATCTCTGATCACTGCTTCAAATGGTTTAAGGTGCCCATTGTCTCATAGATGCTTCTAGAAATTTAAACTACAGTGAAACCTGTATATATCAAGAAGCATGTTCATCGCAATAAATCATTTTAATACATCAACATGTCGCTACCGGGTACTACAAAATATCATACATGTACTAGTGGTCTGGTCAACCATGGCAATAAAACTACTTGGTTGAAAAAAACAAAGATGAAGAAGGTTTACCATGCTTCCTCCATGAAACCAACAACAAATTTGCGCACATCAGCCGATGAATCAGTTTGAAATGCAACCACCTCATCGCTGAAACTGTCCAAAAGATCTGGCTGCTTTCTTGTCACCAGTTCTTGAACCTGACTCAGCTTTTGTAATTTGCTAGAGTCGCCAGAAGCAAGGGAGGCTTGATTTAACAAATCAACAACCTAACAAAACAAATAAGTCAGGATGAACTCAGACAAATGTCAGTTTTCCTCACTTGTGCAATAGGCTATGTCATGTTGACGAGATTTAGCTTGGATAAAAACTTAGAAACTTTTTTAGTCCAAGGTGACATCTAGTTGCAAGGGCTCCGTAAATGAACATTGGTCCTTGATTGAGACACCACAGAGCTTATACTTTTTAAGAAGTTAAACTAACCAAAGCAGCAGAAAAAGTAAGAAAAGAACAGATATAGATTGTACAGCCGAGATGTTTTAATGTTACAGTACCAAAAATCTTAATGAAGTTAGGCAACTTTTGAGCTACTTCATCAATCTGATCACATCCTTCTTTAAAGCTATTGCTAATCAGTCTTTGAACAAATCTAATACTAATAAAAACTCTTAAAAAATAAAAGCATATTTGTGGGAATCTTTACTAATCTAAACCCAATTGACTTCTACTTAACTCAGTTCCATACCAGCGCTCTTGTAATTTATCAAAAATAGATGGGTGGGCTAATATTGCTAGATTAAGGCCCAGCTAAAATTTAACTAAAAACAGGATGTGATTTATTTATCAGCTTAAACATAAAATTTTATTACAATTGAACAGCATGCAAGTGTGTTACCGCCTTACCGGTAACCATTATATATGGTGGATGTGCGTATTTGCAACCAATTTTTTCAGGGACCTCTGAAAATCATATTTGTTACAGTACCGGTAACCAAAAAACAAGTCACGTACAGTAGTTAGCATAAACAGATAAAATTTACACAAGTTGTGATGACATTATTGATAAATAAACTTTTAAATGTTTGCTGTCAAATAATTTTCAATAGCAAAATATTTACAAATTTGTGAAGTGAACGCAATTATGTTGATGGTCGCAAATACGTACATGGACCCAATATCAGTACAGTACTTACACATTTTCATGTAGAAAAAGTGGAGAATACATTAGAATAATAGTTTACCTGGTCTGCTGTGCTATGTTTAACTTCTTCTGCACCTTCAGACTGCCTTGATACTTTTGAACTTAATGATGCAGTTTGTCTTGCGTTACTTTCACCAACTGATGATTTCTTTTTACTTCTTGGATCCATTACACTGATGTTGACAATTCTACCTTTATGTTGTAAGGCTTATATTTTTATTTTTCCATGGTAATTAAAAGCTAATATTTTCTAACAATACAATAAGTATTCTGTCTGTACAAAAAAAAGGAAAAGGTAGACAAAAATGTTCCTCGAAATTTTCAGCTTGCACTTAATTTTTGCAGCTTATTCGCCCATATTCCATGAAAGCAACAAGCAATGTATTTGTAGGCATATACGTGGAACACATTCAAAAATGAAGCAAATCACCAACAGATGAAACAATTTGAATTTCATTGTAGAACAATTGTACCAGAAAAGTTGGTAAACCTATGCTGTGCAACTGGAGCAATAATCGATGCAAACAATGGAATTAGTTCTGGTATTGTAAGGCTGGTCATAGTGGTCAACGGGTTTATGAAATATGTTGACGGAGGGAAGGGTTGTGTGATCCTCATTCATCCCAGTTCGCAGTCGCTTACTCGCTTAGCCACTTATTTTTTTTTTTTAACTCTAGTCCAGCGTTTCTTAACCGGGGGTGCTAGCACCCCTTGGGGGTGCTGGAATAGACTGTAGGGGGTGCTAAATGCATGCAGTATAATATCAAAAAATGCCATTTTAATTTTCTGCATTTTTTTGTTATTCTGCCAGTATCAGCAGTTGTCATATCAATGATTGCTGTTTCGAAGTAGCCTACATGATTTGCTGTCATTGTAGTCATCTCCCAGTCAAATACTCAAATTGATCCTGAGTAGATTGTGCGAACTTATCTGGTGGGTGTTTTGTTGTAATATTGTTGCTCACCTCTCGCTTCTAGAAACCACCATGGCAAAGTATCCAGAGTGGATACAGCAGCCTTCTTGGCAGACATGAGTGATCATAGGCTAATAGACTAAAAGAGGAGCTATGATTGACATGCAGGTGAATCAGAGTTGTGGGACAAACTTTCGTCCTTCCGCTTGCTGATTTCTGGTGTGACCAGTTGACAGCACATCCTGCATTGGCACGAGCAGCAATGGAATTGATCGTCCCATTTCCGACTAACTACCTGTGTGAAAAGGCGTTCTCCACCATGCTCCAAATGAAAACAATTGGCCGGAGCCGCCTTCAACATGGGTTGCTCCACGATATGAGAGTGGCTTTGACAAACACGAAGCCTCGAATAGAGAAATTGGTCACACATATGCAACAACAGAAATCACATTGATACATGTGTAACTAGATACCCAGCTGGGTAACTTAAATATGCTTAAGTTTGTCCATGTTCTTTTACTATTCTCGGGTTTTCCTATTTCTTTTATCATCAATGACGACAGTAGTTTTGAAGAATAAACAAAATGATCAGTTTGTACTTCGCTTTCCTTTCAATAGTGCAGGCCAAAGTTTAATGGCGGCGTCGAAATTTTGACATGCCATTTGATCACTGGCGGTATATTTTGTATATTTTTGTCGCCTAACAAACGGTGCTGTTGTTTTAAGAGAGTTGATTCACTTACATATGGTTATAATTGAATTTCTGTTGGTGAATGAAAGCCAAATACCAAATCCTGAATCAACTTCGTTAAAACAACTGCTCAGTTTGTTAAACAACAAGAGACTTCATTACAAAATATATCTCCAGCGATCTGAAGGCATGTTAAAATTTCGGCCTGTACTAAACTTTTGGTCGGTACTGTAGTAGTCTTATGTCAATAATAGTTAGGGGGTGCTAGACTGGTCAGGCCTGTTTACAGGGGTGCTAAAGTCAGAAAAGGTTAAGAAACGCTGCTCTAGTCACTTAACTCGCTTTACAAATTACAATAATTGCAGCGGCAGATGTTTTCTGAACAGGGTTGCCAGATGGCTAAAATATAAAAAGCCAAACTTACATAAAAAAAAGCCAAATCTACTACAGTAGGCTACAAACTCTAAGAATTTGTAACAAGCCTATGTTTTTTCTAAAAAGAATAAAAAAACGCATTAAATAGTCATGCTGGTACATTGAGGCGTAACCATTGCTTAAAATACATCATAAAGCTATCTATAAACTAGCTTATAAAAAACAAAATCAGTCGCGACAAGACACTAAAAGACAAAAGTTTAACAATATCCAAAAGCGACTGGGTCTGTAGCGAATAGACAGACATAGCAGTCATCAGTCAAAAAAATTAAATGGCATTATCGTCTTCTTGCAGCAGCCACAAAAGTCCTTCGCTTACTTCGCCAACTTTGTCAGTTTGATACATGTTCTTTGATGTAAACAAAAATAACATCCTCGCTGTTAGGCTACAGTAGGCTACTTTGAAGTGTTTACAACATTGCTTTGAGAAATATAAATGCGTTTTTTTCTCAGCAATGAGTCCAACATTTGCAACCGCATTCTATTTCTCACCTTTATTTTGGTCAAAGTGACGGTGGAAAAAATCCGTTCTACAACTGCATTGGAGATTGGCATTTTTTAGACCTCTACTATGTTTGGCAATTATTAGCCTAGGCTATTGTTTTTTTCGTTGTGATGATGGTCAGAAATAGGAAAAAAACAACTGTTAAACAAGACAAAGCATATGTGGCCAATTTTACAAACCCATGTGTACCTACAGAATTTGGAGGTTATATGTTTTGACACCAATTGGGCCGCTTATGATTCTGAGGGCCACTTATTAAAGCTAAGCTGACAAAAATAGAAGAAAAGGGGTCCAGTGAGGATGGAAAATTATCCCCCGGTTTGTTGACGAGTATGTTTAATTTTTATATTTTCTATGGTCTTCATGTGAGCAAAGAAATCTTCTCTGCTACTGAACTGCTAGCTGCTCGCCTTCAGAAGAACATGAGTGCTGGTGAAGCAATGCAGTGCAAAGACATCTTGAAAAGAAGTTTGCAAACTACGAGAGAAAATGCTCATGAATTTTTTACTGAAGTTGAAAGCAAATCGAAAAAAATTGAAATAGACCCCCCTGTTCTACCACGAAGGCGTCAACTTCCGCAAAGATAAGACAGTGGATGTGCCAACACAAGGTTTACCGGTAGCCTACGTCATGCACCTACAGTGACCTTGGATTGACATTGACTGCTGCGCCTTTGGGCCCACCTACTTTTAAAATGTTCGTCTCTTCCATGTCTGGCCTACTGTGCATTTGTTTGGTGCCTCAGGGCTCACTGCCATAACATCGAGACTTCCATTAACAGCGCTATCTGCTGTCTTTCGTTTGACGGACATTGAAGCACAATCGTTTTCTTCATGTCAAGATCTCAACTCCCCCAAAAGAGCACCCCGTCGATTAAAGTCAACACACCCATTCGTGCCAACCGCTTAACTTCTGATCAACGAAACTGATGGAAAACAAATCTCTGCGGCTAATTGAGTGGACCATAAATGGAGCTCTCAATGGAAGTCCAACACCACCAGACGCCATTTTCGTTCATCTCCGATGTCGACACCCGTCTCACCGGCCTGACACTACAAAAATAGGCGTGGGTGAGCCTCCACCGTCTCCGTACCAGCGCTGGGCTTTTCCGCTCAACCATACACCAATGGGGAATTGCTTCTCTCTGTACTTGTGCATGTGGTGCTGAGGAGCAGACCACAGACCACATTATCAAGCCACCTAATGGAGTAGAAGGTCTCCGCATCTTGGATGATGAAACAAAATTTTAACTGCTCTAGTGTAGCATTCCAGCTTAGTCTGGAAGTATCGTAAATCTGGGTTGGTAAAATGGTAGACCCTCGGCCACAGAGGCTAATACGACGACGACGATCAAGTACGGTAGCCTACAACTACAAATAATATAATTTGCTAACTTTCTGAAATCAGTCGAGATTCATAAGAAATGGTTTATCTTTTGTCTTTGTCTTTTGAATTATGTTGGCCAGTGGCCACACAATAGCCCACATAAGCAGCGTGCCTGCACGATCATCCACAATAGTGAAAAATGAATGGTTACTTTTGCACCTCTTAACCGTACCTGTTACTGGCGTAGACCCTATGGTCTTGCCCTCCTAATTCAGCAATTTCACATAGAAGCAGTGACGCTAGAAACCTGAGATTTCTTGACTTTTACTTTTTTTCTTGCCCCAACTTTTAATCCCGATTATGTTGGTATCGGATAATTGTGAAGTTTACAATAAACCTTTTGTCACAGCCAGTTATGAAATGCAAGAAATTTTCTGATATTCAATAGCTTGATTGACAGTTTACTATTAGCGTGCGGTTTCATTTTGTGTTTGTCGGCGGCGCTAAAATTCCATTCTTTACCCAGGCAGCAAAATCCGTCATTTTTACATTGATTCAATGTCGATTTTGCTGTCTGGGTAGGGAGTCGCGATCTGACGCGTTATGAGTCATTCTTTGCTGGCAGACAATAATTAGGAAGGTAATTTGTTATTTGCGCTAATTGCTTTGTAGTTCACAAAGTGCATGGAATACTGTTTACACAGAAACGGAAAGAAAAGTGATGAAATTCTGTGTTCAACGCAAGAAGACTTTCAAAATAAAATGTGAACTGAAAAATTTGACCAAGAAATAGCGAAAATAGGTCAAAAATCGAGTCTTTATTACCTTTTCTACCTAAAATACACCATTACGAATATATTTTGCGAAATATATTGATTGAAGTGATAGATAAGGCTTTTGACCAACGGCATACTTTTTCCCGTTGTTATTTGATATAAGCCGACGGAGTAATTAGCAATAAGAGAGACGTAGACCTGATGGTCTCGGCCAGTAACTCTTTCCGCCAAAAGGAACCAGTAACAGACAGAGGTGGGCAGTAGCGCGCTACTTTTGTAGCGCCGTTACTAACGGCGCTACTATTTTGGTAAAAGTAGCGGTAGCGCCGCTACTTTTTAGTTGGAGTAGCGGCTGCAGTAGCGGCGCTATTTTTTCCAGGGTAGCGGGAGAGGCGCTACTTTTTTTCAGTCGCACTCCCGCTATCCGCTACTTTTCAATTTAAATTGAAAAAAAATGCTAATTTTTTTGCGATACTGGCGTGGTCAAGCAGCTATATAATCGGTTTGGTTGCAGAGTTTCGGTCTTTTCTAGCTGACGTCAACTTCTTCGTTAAATATCTCCGTGTGATGAAACCTATCTGCCAGGTTTTAGACATTCTCCAGGGCGAGTCCAAGGCATATTACCGTACGGAGTCTTGCTTCCAACCATCAGAATTTGCGGGAAGAAGTTGACCAAGATCAGTGATCTTGTGACTTGTGAGGAGTTGAAAGTGAAAGTCCTTGAAAGGGTGAAGAAACGATTCAACAAGTGCTTATCCCTCCTTCAAGACGTCGTGGCTACAATTTCTGCAGTACGTTTCCACGGATGATGCTGACGCACTGCGAGAAAAAGTCAAGACAGATGTAATTCGACTGTTGCGGGAAACATCAAGCCAGGTTGATACCGAGAAGAGTGACACCAACACCAGTCGTGACTCCGAGGATGTATGTTTTGGAGTGTTTGCACCATCCCGTGAAACGTCGGTGCAGAAGGAAGCAGCAATTGTGGACGCCTTTTTTTTCGGACAAGAGCAAGTCCTTGAGCTTTTCGAATACCGAGTTAAAACATCTGTTCATTAAATACAACATTCCCATTCCTTCCAGTGCTGCGGTGGAGAGACTTTTCTCCGTTGGAAAAAATGCGCTTAAGCGAAAGCGGGCAGGACTTAGTGACTCATTTTGAAATGCTCGTGTTTTTGAAAGATGCGTAACAATAAATTTCCCTTAGAATATGTTTTATATAACGACGTTAAAATAACAGCGTAAACGAATGATAATTGATAACATTCGTTTTCAAGGTCATTTTGCGTCACTAGGGACTTGAGTGTTTCCTAATGTCATTTTAGACAAAAGTAGCGGAAGAAGTAGCAGTAGCGCGCGCTACTTTGGCCCGAGTAGCGGTAGCGGGTAGCGCGCTACTTTTGTAAATTGGAAGCGGGTAGCGGTATCGCGCGCTACTTTGGCCCAAGTAGCTTTAAAAGTAACGGGTGCCCACCTCTGGTAACAGATAGGCCTATGGTTAAAAACAAGCAATAAACTAATTTAGTTCATGTAGTTCAGTTCAGTTCAGTTGTTATTTTATTTCTGACCATCATATCAAAATATGCTTTGTAATTGTAAATGTAGGCTAGACTAAATATGCAAAGTTTTCTAGAGCGATCCATATAGTTGCAGACACATGCTAGGCTACATTTATTTCAGGCTACGAAAGCCGATTCGATCTGGATTACAAAAATCGAAAAAAGTTCTTTTATTTATTGTTATTTTTGTTTTGTAGGCCTAATCGTCATGTGGTTTATTGTTGGATAACGCAAAAAGAACTTTGGATCATCGCAACGTTACAAGTAGCCTTGGCCTATTGGGCATTGCAATTAGGCCATAAAATTGTGCAAAACCAATTGAAAGAAACCTTTATCTTTACCAATAATAACCAGCAGTTGCCTAAGTCATAGGCTACTGTGCAAGATTAGCTTTCCATACACAGCTTGCATTGACGATAATTTTTTAGTTTGCAGCGACTAGGCTAGTTTACTCATTTTGAATAGAATAGAAGCATGGTTTGGTTTTGATTCTTTATCATCGGACTGACAAAGCTTCGATAGGTTATTCATGGTAGTTTCACATAGGATACTTGTGGAATGTAGAGGCTTTTGACTAGGGATGCGAAACTTCATCCGCTTTTGGCTTATCCGCAACACTAGAAGGGTTACGTTTTTTTCTAATTTACAAAATATTTTACTTTTTATGGGTTACGGTATATAAGAAGAGTTAAGTTGGTTTTAAAGTAATTGAAGGTTTTAAGTTGAAAGCAAGCCTGCAGTAAAGCGTAAAAAAAAATGTCAAATTGGCAATTGACCCTTCTAATGTTGAAGGAACAACGGAGTTGCGCGTCCCGTAATGTGCCGTCCCTACTTTTGACGCAAAGCAGGTTACCGAGGTTGACAGAGTGAAATTTCCGATTGTTGAAGCCTTAATTGTTGTCGGGGAATTATTCCATTCATTAGGTGCCGCTGAATGAAAGCAGTTCTTAACGTGCGTTGCTCAAGCGCACACACCGAGAGTCGAACCAGCGCCGCTTGATCTTGAAGCTTCTTCGCTCACAAAGTCACGCACTAAACAAACTGAGCTATCGTATGCAATTTATTACTGTATAGTTTAAACAAAAATTATCGCAATCTGAATATATTGGTCACAGCGGTAAACAATAATATCTTCTTGGGAAAGTTGCAACATAAAATTCCCGGATCCGTTCGTCTGTATGCGATGACACCGAAACGAAAAAATACTCTTCTGAAAA
This sequence comes from Aplidium turbinatum, assembly GCF_918807975.1. Taxonomy (NCBI): domain Eukaryota; kingdom Metazoa; phylum Chordata; class Ascidiacea; order Aplousobranchia; family Polyclinidae; genus Aplidium; species Aplidium turbinatum. Next base: position 3,132,223 of record NC_137486.1, read on the forward strand.
CGTCCTTTTTCAAGAATTGTATTTCAGCAAAAAATAGCCACTGGCTGTCGAAATTGGAGCTCAACACGGTACGCCACTAAAACTTGTCACCACAATACAAATTACTGAGATAAAGACGGAAATTTTGTCTAGTTGGTAAGCACCAAGCAAACAGTTAAATATTCGACCAACTTTTCAAAACGACAATTCTAAATGACGAAACTGACTTGAGATATTTTAAACGCACGTAACCAGCTTCTGTGACGTAATAGTCCATATGCATTGTTATGTTATGCAATTTCACAGGTGTTGAAACGGTTTGTGCAATGTTATGCTACAGGTGCAATGTTTTACAAGTCTTACGAAGTATGTTGCAATCTCGGATCATTTTTTAGCAATTTCCATGACGTAAGACGCCAGCTGGGTTAAGTAAACCATAACGGTTTTATGTGACGTTTGATTTGGTGAACGATTGTCCGGAACATATTTATAACGAAAAATACCTAACCCACAGAGCCGTGTGAGCATCATCTCGCCCCCTTCCTTTGAAAGATTATAAACATCAGACTGACTCCACAATCTGTTGGGACTCCATTTTTGACTAAGTTATATAACAATGCAATAAGGACTATGGAGTTAAACTAAAATAACTAACAGATTTTACAGGGCCGTTTTCAGAGCATGAATGAAACAGGCTGTCTGTAAAACGCAACTGCATCACTCTTGAAATGCAAAAAAAAACCTAAAAACTAGAGAGAAGAGTGACGCAGTGTTTGTCTTACAAAAATAAGACACTGCGTTGAATGCAGAATAGCCTACTTAAACAAGTTAGGCTTAGCTACAAAAAAATGGCGACGTGGAGTTTGCTTCAGTAGCCTATGGTTGGTTTGGTTTTGGTTTTGAATCTTTATCCTCGGACTGACAAAGCCTTGATAGGTTATTCCTGGTAATTTCGCATACTTGTAGAGACTCTTGACGCAGGGCCGGTTACCGAGATTGGCAGAGTGACGTTTCCGATTGTTGAAGTCTTGTTGCCAGAAATTATTTCAATTTTGGTAGAAAGGTGACTTTCTTTAACCATAGACAGATAAAACCAAGCAACCACACGGCATTTAACATCATACAATTAGAGTGAACATAAAACTATAAACTACGAACCTTTTCGGCCATAAGCCTACTCAAGTTAGCTCTTCTCAAGTAACGAAAATAACTGATTTTACATAACATCTACATTGAAAATAATTGATCTACACAATGAATTGAAAAACGAAATGCACAAAAATGAAACTGCAAAGCAGAGGAGAAAGGCACATCACATGGCGGTTAATTGCACGAGGCAAGAAACGCATCACAAAACAAATTATGAAAAAACGTTTAGCAGAAATTATTCCATTCACTAGGTGCCGCTGAATGGACAGAAAAACTGAAATGCGCTGCTCAAGCGCACATCCTGAGAGCCGAAACCCCCTCCCTTCTAAAATGTTTTTGAATTAAGAAAAACTATCTGGAATGCAAAAGAATACGCTGGATTTTCCTTTTCAACGATTCTGGTTGCTATTTTTGAACAATTTCGTCATTTCATGAGCGTTCAATTTTGGACAAGTTTTGTGCTATCAACCATTGAAACACACTTTCCTAAAAAGTGAGAGCGTAGTATAGGCTATTATTTCTTCTGTAAATTCAACAAAATGCATAGATTTACTGGGTTTCGCTGATTTAAAATAGTCGTTTCAAATGACAACCAACAATACAACACCGACGAATGTAACCTAAATTACAAGATGTCGAGTTTTTATAGCAGTAGGATAGGCTATAGGCTATAGTAACATTTTCACAATTGTTCCCGACAATTTTCACCAAATCAAACGTCATATAAAAACCGTTATGGTCTACTTAACCTAGCTGGCATCTTACGTCATGGAAATGGCTAGAAAATGTCCAAATATTGTACCATCGGTCCAGTGCTTCCACTTTGGTGGAAATTACCACAAATGTGGAAATTTCATCATGCTTGTGGTAAAAATGTGGTAATGAAAAATTTGTGGTAATTTAGTGGTAATATGGAAATTTTGTGTGGAAATGTTGCCAAAGTGTGGAAATTAAAAGTTTGACATAAAATACTATCAATAAATAAGAGCATTTAAACTGTTGTTGTTGAAAATCCGAAATCAAACAGATATGCAAAAAAATTACTTATCTATAATAGCATGCGACTAGGATGTTCGGCTGTTTTCGGTTTGATTTTGGAATGTGTCCTGACTTCGAATGTTCGCTTCCTTCCTCTCTCTCTTCTATGTAATGTACCAGTGTATTTATCATGATATTTGAGAAAAAAATAAAGCATTGATTGATTGAACGGAGGGTGACAAGTCACCATGTGATCATAGTCAAAATGTCTTTCAGATTCTAGCTGCGGTGTCAAATACAGTACTTTGCTTACTTATTTCGAACGTTTTATTAACTGTTAATAACCGGTACTGTTAATAAACTGAGTAGCTGTTTTAGACCTTATTTTACACTATATCCTATAGTGTAAATATAACCAAATAATAGCATTGCCAGATAAAGAATTCTGTCCTACTTTGAGAAAAGTTTGCAGCTGTTGAAAACAAAAACTTGTATTTTGGAAACTTTTTTTAGTTCTGGGTAAAGATTAAAACCCTTAGTATCTTACCTTAACCCTTCTTAACTTTAATCCTAACTCTGGCAACACCTGATTGTAATAATAGCAACAAGTGGGTAAAAATAGCCACTTTGTTAATGTAAAAGTAAGTCGAAATACGGTTAAAATCGGGAAGAAAATCACAGTAAAAATGTGGTAATCTGAGGACAAATGTGGTAATGCAAGTGGTAATCTAGCTTTGTAAAAGTGGAAGCACTGCATCGGTCGTAAGACCTGATGAAATATTGCATTAGCCGCTTGAACACCTGTTTGAATGACTTCATAATTGTCTTTCATTATTGCGTCACAGTTACTGTCTACGTGCATTTGAGATATCGCAAATTATTCTAGTCATTCGTAAAATTGTTTGTTGGAAGTCAGTCGCAAGTTTAACTGTTTGCTTGGTGCTTGCTAGCTGGACAAATTTTCCGTCTTTTATCCAAGTAATCTGTTCTGTAGTGACAGTTTTAGAGGCGTACGATGTTGCGTCCCATTTTCGATAGCCGCGGGCTAATTTTACAGGAATACACTTTTGAATAGACGTTTCAAAAGAGTGTTTATTTTTCGGTCATTACATGCCGACGAACGGATTTGGGAATCTTATGTTACAATTTTCCCACGAAGAGATTATGGTTTACCGCTGTGACCAACAATGAAGTCAAAAAAACGCTGCACTAACTAAATATGAATAAGAGTAGACCCTTAAACAAAGACACAAAGATGTGGGCACACTAACTGGGACTTTGAAAGCGGTAAATAGGGCCTTGCCTGATTTAAGCTTCTGTAGCAACATTTACAATTTTTTTTCATTTCAAATAGCCAAAAAAAAAAATTAAACAAATTGAAATAAGTGGGTCTCTAAACAACCGTGCTCCTCTCCAAAGGGTACGAGGGGCGGTTGATATACGGCCCTGCTACCCACAGCCACTCTGAACAATAACATGATTGCACTACACAATCACAACAACGCTAAAAAGCAACACAATGGCTTCCCTTGCGTATTCCACTGAAATTGTGTGTGTCTCTCCAAAAAGGCACAATTCAAAAAAATTGGTTCAAACCTTTGAAGGGACAAATGATTTCCATTAGTTTAGTTTGAATGTGATCGGACTTCTTATCGCGATGCTAATCATCCCACGCCGCCCTGTGTAACTAACACTCATAAAAAAACGTATTTTAATATTATTTTGTTACTCATTTTTAAAGTGGAAACGTGTACATTGATTCTACGTAGAATAAACGTTACGCGATGGAAAATAACTAACCTTGTTGGTTAGCGATTTTTTGTTTCGGCGAACAATAAAACGAAGGAAATCCAGTTGATCATTAATTTTCTGTTTGCATTTTGAAGGCATATGCCTTTCAAGCAAACAAAGAGAGGTCGCTTTTGCTCATGTTTTATCAACGCATAAAAGCAAAGCAAATATCGTTGCTGGAAAAGTAAAAATTAAAAAGACGCTCAGCGTTATTCGCCTTCTAGCTGCTATGTGATAAGGCTCAACTAGTTTCATAAAAAAATATAACATATAATCTAAACATTTCACAAATGAATTTTGATAAAAGTTTCCTGAATTGTCATGGCATTATTGCGGTTAGTGTATCGTCCCACCTCCAATTGCAGAATTGCATTTGGAAAGGCAAAGACGTTAAGCGTCCCTTCCATGGCGTTCAATACTACACTGGCCCTCCCAACGTGGCAACAGCCAAATAATGTAGGGGTCTATACGAAAATTTAATTTACCAACTTACTCAACTGAGATAAGGGTTGCAACATATAATCAGCAATTTTCATTGGTCAAGTAATGTTTTTTAGCCTAAAAATTGTAAATAGGCTGCAGTGCCAAAACGTCATTAAGATGTACGGTAATATAATTAAATAAGTGGCAAGAAAGCATGACAATAGCTAGGCCTACATGTCAAGAATACCATGAGAATCAAGATATTAACAGAATCAAGGTACACGAAATCAAGAGTGACCCAACTTTCAAACCACTCAGTATGTTGAAAAATTCTTTTTCCAATTCAGAAGTATTTGTTTGTTAGCAATATAATTCATACACAGACGACTATTTGTGCGCCTAATACCTTTTAGTTGCCAAAGTTTAATAGGCCCCACATTATTTGGCTGTTGCCACGTTGGGAAGGCCAGTAGTATAGATCGCCATGGTCCCTTCACATTATTTTTTGTGGTTTTCATATGTACTGTACGCTGGCTGATTTTATAGTTTTTGAACTGCTTAGTTTTTGTTTTGTCGTATTTTTTGTTTGTTTATCTTTATCCTGCATTGCGGGAAAGCGGACTTGAGCGCTATGCATCGGTGTACGCCTTTCGACGTACACCTGACCCACGCTGCAGCCGACGGCAATGTCTGTTTCCGGTTGTCTACTCTGCTTATGACTTAAATTTGGTACTACCCATTACTCGAAATCGATCACTGGGTAGATCCAGTATCGTATCCAGGCTTATACCCGGTGATTGAAGATTTAGATTAACTGGACGGGAATGCAAGGAACTCAACCTTCGTGTCCGCCTTCAGGCATGCCCTTTAAATGTCTTACAAAAAACACATTCGCATACTTTTGAGCGGTGTCGAACCGGCGCCCTTCGAGTGTCGTTCCAGGGCTCTTGCCACTCAGCAATGCAGCCGACAACTGCTTAGTTGTCACTTGATGAACTTTCAAGCTGGATTATCGTTGCGCCAGTTGATAGGCTACAAGCATCTTTGGCAGGTAATGATGTGTTCACATTAGCCTATTTTGTTATGGCGATGAGACTTCCTTAGCAATAAACCTACACAACTAGGCTACATAGCTTAATGTTATAGAGCTCTCTAATACAAAATCTCATTTTTAATTTTATTAGCAAGTTTACCTACAAGTTCTAGTTTTGCTTTCAGATTTGTTTTCTTTTTTCAACTTAACCAAATTAATCCGATCTCATTGGCTCGCACCTTTCTACTCAAAGAAAGTTATTGATCTAATCTGTAAAAGTTACAGTTAAAATGTGTTTGAATTATAACGCCAAGTCAATTTACTTACAGCACAGAAGCAAAGACCGAATATTTGGCATCTTTGCCAATACAAATACACCTATCTTATTTACAATATTCAATTTACAACACTATAAGAATGTGTGCTAAACCTACACAGAAACAAAATTAGAAATATATTTTAATGTGTTTATTCACCATATTTAAATCTATCCCTCTATAAGCACCAAAAGTTTAGTTTGTAAATAGAGTTAAAATCAACAAAGAAATTTTAACAACGATAAAGAAAATGTTGACAAAGAACCACCAGAATGGAATCATGTTTCAGTATGTAAACCATTTTTGTTTGATGGTCCAATATTGTATAGTTTGTTTGTTAATGTTGACTTACAAATAAATGGTGTGGACATATAGAAGGATTGTAGTCGGTTGTCTATTTACTTAAAGTACACTTTTTGTGTTATTGTTTGGAAGTAGTGAATGAAAAATAAACGAAATAGACTTATTTGAAGAGAAAAAATTTCGCTTTATCATTGGAAATAATAATCGGAGTGCGCTACTGACTTGTACTCATTCTGTATGAACCATCCAGGACAGGAGTTGTCTCCTCTGCTAAGTGTCTGTATAAGACCCACATGGTAACTAAAATTCTATTTTCTGTGTGGTTAGGCGACAGAATAGCCGGTCAAACAACATTTATAAACCAATTAAAATGATATGAATTACGGTAGACTAATGCTATTATGATTAGTAGAATTAGAACGATAAACTACAAGAGGGTGTAAGGAAGAAAAACCAAAAGATGCAAGAATATCTTGACTTTAAAATCGATGTTATTTAGGTTACAGAGCGTGGTTACAGTTGAAATAGCAATTCCAATTTTTAACCAGTTTTAATACCTTGAGTGCGAACAGGTAGACCTATAGCTTACCGTGTCTACCTGCTGTTATATTTTGCTATAAAACATTGAAGAGTCGTCGGTTAAATATTAAAAGATTGCGACACAAGCGAAAGGCAAGCACGATGAACACACACACAGAGCCCGATGTCTCTGACATCCTTTTTGAGCGTTTGATTGTAGAGGGAGAACGTCCAGCGTGCTATTTACTCAAGGATTCAATGAGAAAGAAGCGCGTAATCATAATTTGAAGTTCCGAATTTTTGACTCACTTTTGATAAGTCTTTGTAGAATCAAGGTAATTTAGAATTTGGTCCTATTATTCAAGGCAACAGAAAGACTGAATATGTTTTCTCCGACCAGTGATACGTTGCAGGCTCCAGCACCCAGATATCCAGCATTAGCCTATCAGACAGCTTATACCTCACCAGGATCTACTCTTACCTCGTATCAACCGCCAGCTAACGGGATTTCTACATATAGCTCTAATCCTTCTGGGGCTATTGCAGGTCAGATGACGCAAGGTTTCGGTACCCCTCTTACAAACCCAGCTAGCCAATTCTCGCAGGTCAGTTCTCAAGTTGGTATGACATCACCTTATTCTGGAATGAGCCCCAACATGGGCATCAACCCTAACATGACATTGGTCCCTGGGCCAATGAATAGCAGAGCCGTCGACAAAGGACAGCAGGCTTATAGACGAACCTACACCCATGCTAAGCCCCCGTATAGCTATATATCTCTCATAACCATGGCCATCCAGTCGTCCCCCAACAAGATGATGACACTAAGTGAAGTATATCAATGGATCATGGAATGGTTTCCATTCTATCGCGCAAATCAGCAAAGATGGCAAAATTCGATACGTCATAGTTTATCTTTCAACGATTGCTTTCTAAAAGTTCCACGATCTGCTGATAAACCTGGCAAGGGCTCGTATTGGAGTTTGCATCCTGATGCAGGAAACATGTTTGAAAACGGATGCTACTTGAGAAGGCAGAAACGTTTCAAATGTGAGAAAAAGGCGGCGATGAAAGCAGCGGAAAATGATGAAAGGATCAAAGAAGAAGGAAACGGTAAGCCTCTAGAGTTCGAACAAGATTATAATAATCAAAATAAAAGTACTGTTTCTCGTGCTCTCGATGGGGAGCCACCTGTTGAAAGCAAACCACTTCTTCTTGCTGCTGCAGTAGCTGCTTCAGTTGTGTCAACATCTGGAACGGATTCTAGATCTCTTCACAATATGGAAACTGTTGAAAATGGTAGACAAACAGCCAATCCAAACTTATCTCAATCTTCTCCAGAGGTGACGTCAGTTCTCACAGTTTCTCAGTCTGCTATGATGACACCTCCAAATCCACAACTTTATTCTGGTTATCCAAATCATCAAGGGTTTGTAAACCCTCCGTTTCATACCATGGTTTCAGTCGGGGATCAGTTGCTGATGAACGCTTCTCCACACATGCAAACCATGGCATCCATCAAGCCGGACCCACACTCTTTCTCGCAACATCCTTTCTCCATTAGCAGTCTCATGAACGCCAATGAGCAAAACAAGGACATGAGAGCTTATCACGAAGCATTTCAACAACAAGTGCAGTATTACAATCCAATGCAGCATCATCAGTCGCCAGGTTTTATTCCTCCATCTCTTAGCACTTTACCGCAGTATAGTACTTCTCACCAGCAACAACAGCATCAAACATTGGCTCAAAACAGCTCTCCCCCAGCTTCCGCCAATCACACCAGTGGAGATGTCAATCAACATCCTATTGAAGAGAATAACGAGATATCTAACTCTCAACAAACGCAGCATCTCGCATCACTTACCAACCTTTCAATGAGCCAATCCATGGATAGATCATCACATATCACTCAAGAACCGTATTATAATGCTGAAGTGCCAACCGCAATGCAGCATCCTCAAGCACAAACTCAACCATAGATTGATTAACTAGAAGACGAACATTTTCCACAAAACTTGACACTTTGGACAATTTTGCAAGTAAATTGCAACGTTTTATAAAACTGAAAAAATGCCGCAGCCTTTTTAATTAAAGGCCAAACTTCGGCAAGTTATTTTTACAAACTATTGTACAAGCAAACATATTGTGAAAATAGTTTTGTTCTTTGCAATGTATAAAAGTAACTTTGTGATTATTATCTAAGAAGTGTGCGCTGTTTTCATGTATTATTTGGCAAAATTCGCAGTTTAAACTAGCAAAGTCTTGCAAAATAACCTTTGTTTATAATATTTGTAGCTTGCAGAACATATCGATGTTGATTATAGTGATGTGATAAATCTTGCAAAATAACCGCTGTCTATGATCTTTGTAGCTTGCAGAATATATCGATGCTGATATACGGTAGTCATAATTGATAACCATTTTATTATGTTGGTTACTGCCTTGAATCGGGTGCGGCCTGTATTTTGTTTGCTGTAGGTCTGCGGAACTGTTTTACGCATGGGCCAGGCTTACACTATCAACAGTTTTAGCGTCAACAAGCTGTAACTTGTAGTAGTCTAGAGTAGACTCTTATAGTCTGGAGTATAGACTCTAGTCTAGACTACATTATTTCAGGAACGTTAGCAATTTGGTTGCGAGTAGCCCGTGTCTTGTTGTTCATATTGTTTGGTTATTGATGTTTTTACTAAGCGTCTGAAAACTGTGGGAATAATCTCTGTCGACTTCTTACAATTCTTTCGTATTTCGTCAATGATTTTTTTTTCAATAACAATTTATGACATGTTGAGTAAGCTCATATAGAATCGCAGGCTTACAACCAAGACAGCCACTTTATCTGGTCCGGATATGTTCAGATCTCTACCCGATCTGGTAAAGATCTGGACCAGATAAAGTGGTTGTCTGGAAAGAACTGAATAACCACCCAGCAAGTCACAATACAGTAGACAACGTAGAAAAAGTCCTCATAGGTAACTCATAAGCTATTTATCTTGTGCGAAAAATGTATGGGAGACTTAATTACCAGCAACGTATGTAATGCCAAAAGATTTGTGTTTTTTGTGGCTAGCTTTCAAGCATAGATTATGTTTGCTCCACAGCAGTGAAAAAATAGGCCTGGCCTATATGCCATCGGTAACTTATCATAGCCAGCTGTAGCTGCACTGTTGACAGTGATACGCCCATACACAACTGCGGTTTGCTTTATATTGCTATGCAGGCCTACGCATTGCTATGGTTTACACTGCTACGTATGCAGAGCTCGCAGAGGCTACACCAGCCAAACAACAAAAATCGCAGATTTTTTTAATAAAACGAAGCAATCTGTTACGTATTTTTTCTTGCCACTGGAAAAGGACTGTGTTTGAAAAAATACTTTAAACAGCTAAAAATAAGAATCTTTTGGTGAAAAATAAGAGAATGATTGGGCGCATTAGTTATAGGCTGGCATCACAACTAGCAAGCTTGCAAGTTGAATAAAAAAGAAGCCATGCAAAACTAGCATAGCCTTCTTTTGGCTAAATTAAACACCTTTGAAACTACGTAGCCTAATAGAGATCGCATTCCCTTTTGTGTAGCCCGATATAGGCTACCGTATCCTTTATATAGGCTATAGCCAGCAGTTAGCCATTCATCAAACATTTACCATCATCTCAGGCAGTAAAACTGTAGCGACGCTAAAACGACGTAAAAATGGTGAACTTTGTCGTCTCGGCCTACATTGTTTTCGAGAATTCGTTGAATTGAATCAAGCATCAGTTTACTTCACAATGGTTGCTGTAGACATGCATGGCCTAAAAAAGTTGAAAAGATAGAAATGACAACGTTATAACATTACATATAAACGTCTATGCTACAATATGTTGCTTCATAAATAGCTTACAATAAATCAGTTCAAGAAAATATATCTAGGGTCAGTGGCGGATTTAGGGCAAAAGTGTTAGGGGGCGCCAAAGAAGTATGGAACAACCTCGCCGCAAATGGCTTGGGAAAATTTTTTGCGTTTTTATCAATAAAATTGCCTATCTAAGTCAGGTAGGCCACCAGGTAGGCTACCAATCATTCCCACATCACAAATCAACACCACAAGTGACAATCAGTTGTAAAGTTGAGGCAATGCCATAATGCCGCTCGTGGCAATTAAAAGCAATAACGAATGTGAAATAATAATTTAGGTATTTTCCACTAAAACTTTAGGCTATACAACACTAACAGTGATTGCTCCAAGTGAATGAAAAGGGGTAACTACCAAAATCCATTTCAATAAATCACCATCCTAGAGTGCCTGAAGCTCACTGGTGCATAGCCCAAAAAAGTGCATTATAAAAAAACATTCAAACGGTGAGGCCTAGAAGGTGTACTTAGTGCAAGTGAGTGATAGTCAGTTAAGATATTGCGAATAAACAAAATAATTCAAATATGAACAAAGCGCTTGCAGCAATAAGAGTCTACTATTTCTATTTTGTAGAATAAGCGAAATCGGGCCTATGCCCTATCAGCAAAACAAAATATTGTGAACTGACAATGATGCAATTGAGCAAAAGAACAATACGATTAAACTACTCTTGTTGATAATATTGCAAAAACGTCTCAATACGTAATTATAATTTGTAACAACGTATGAAAATGACATTAGATTTCCTCAAACAAGTAATTCGATCACAAACATGTTTTGAATAAAATACGTAATAAATTAAGCAGAAATGTGTTCAAGACCAGATCCAGCTTTACTGTCCAAAAGGTTGATGTATGGCATTCCATCCTATCTCTCTGCCTAAACTGCCATAAAATCTGGATTGCTACCACGCATTATATAATTTAAACTTGAGCTAAAAAAAAGTTTCTTTTTATGTATACATAAGTTTCTCGAAAATAAAATGGGATTAGCCGATGTTAAATAATTAAAACACAGTTTTGTTCATAACAGTTTTCTGTCACATTTTGCGAACTCGTCTAAGATTTCGTCTGACGTAACCGATACATCTTTGTTGCAGTAGTTAGTTTTCTCTGAAAAGAATTGTTCTTTGTTGCAGTATGTGATCAATAAACTGGACATCCTTTTTTCACGCATGCAGCTACGTATTTTTTGTTACGCACACAATAAAAGGTTATTAGCGGTTAGTAGGTCTACTTGCCGAGACTAAACATCACGCATTGTTTTACGTTAATAGTAAAATGAAAATTTACAAGTTAAAGTATAGCATAAAAAGGAACTTTGCATGCAGACATAAAAAAATAAATTGGAATTTTAAGGGCCGCCGCGGCGCCCCGGCACCATAGGTAAATCCGCCCCTAGCTAGGGTGCAACAAAACTAAGTTATAGAGATATTCTCAAATTTAAAAAAGAAAGAAAATATAATATTCAGTCAAATAGTTTATTTTTGGTACGCATAAACAGCAATGTAGATGAAAGAACAGACAAACAAAGCATACACGCATTCAAGACAGCGCACCAAGAGGCCTAAAAAAACACAAGGTTATGGAGCCGAGGCAACCCTTTGGCATTCTTTAAAATTCAGATGAACAGATATGTATAAAGTGAAGTTAGTTAATAGGTCATGAATACGTGCACATAAAAGGAAAAAAAAACAAGCAAAAATTTCAATAATGAAAGCATTCACGTTTAGTCAAAACTGGTGGCCAATTCTCAACTCATATAATCTATGCGATGAAATATGTGTTCATTAAATATTTCGGACCATGGTGATGCGTTAATTTTGCGTTGTAAAAATTCACATGTTTACTTTTTCCTATCACAGTAGTGAGTGTAAATGTTTGTATGTGTGATGAATTAAAATGCATGCTGAAGATGTGCAGAACTGTTACACGTTTTTCAGAAATCTCTTCCTGAGTAGGCTACCCAAAGCAAACCAAAGAAAATTAGGAAAATACGGTTGTCGTGACGATTCTTTACGTTACGGTTCAGCAAACACTGAAATGTTATGCAAACTAAAGCATTAAAAGCAATTGTGTTGTTGCAAAGACAGTTTGCAAATAGGCACATCTGTGTGGCGTTTAGCTACAGTATATTCCGTGTTTTTGTTTATGGAGTTAGAATCGTAAATAAACATAGGCTACCGCGTTATAAAACTGCTTGAGGGTTAAGTTTATACTCTAGTCAATATCTATAATATTATCAGTTGAGAATGGTTAAAATTTCTACTAGCTGCATAGGGCAGCCAATTTGTAATCTGTAGGTCACTGCAGCAGATGGAGTGTTTTTGACCCGTATAGACCCTTTCAACATAGCACAATTTTCTTATGCACCAGCTGATCGCAGGATTGTTACTCTTCTAGTACTCAGTTAGAGAGTTGATTCTTGCTTTGAGTTTTGTTTGGTAATTTAGCAAGAAAAAATGGCAATGGTGGGAATCGAACCCACATCATCGAAGTGACTACATTCCTAACCCTCTAACCGCCAAGCCATGCTGCCAATGGTGAAACGTTCAATTAATTTATTTTCTATCAAAGATGTATTGAGAAGAGCGCTCACAATATCATGTGCATGTAACACTCCATCTGTTGCAGCTACCTACAGATGTATTAATACATCTACGATAAACTGTTCCATGTTTTGTAAACTCATCAAAGATAAATTGGCAGAAAATTCTTTTCCTTATGAGGTTATTGCACTATTGTTACCATACTGTCTGGAAAGTTTTATAAATTAATTATTCTTTGGAGCTTGATTTTTGCTTAAAAATATAGCCTATCAATACCAGTGGTGTAGCTTGACCACTTTTTGATAGTGGTGTAGCTCTACTTGTATTTTAAAACCAAAAAACATACACAACAAACAGTGGAGGTGACTTGGTTGAACTGCATCCAGGGCTTTTTTAAATACAAGTAGACCACAGTTGCTGAAAAAAGTGAGCATCCAAAAAATGGCCATCCTATGTCACTGATCATTGATCAATATACTGTAAAATTATTAAATTGTGAGTTACCTAACTCCCATTAAACAGCCCCTTAGTTTACTGAATTTAGCATGCTAGCCAATTACGCAATACAGAATATTTTTCTTTGTGGGGGTTATCTTCTACCAAGTATTTGAACAGGGAATTAAAAAGCGTTTGCTTACACTGTTTGTATTGAATAGCCTACTACAAATGAATTTTGTTGACATGTAAAGATGTCAGGAAAATCTGAGAGCAGCTCATATGCACGTACTAAACAGTGATGTTGTTTTTTGAAAACTTTATGTTTGTTTTATTGTATGCTTACATGCAATGAATTAATACAAAGAGGGCAGTGGCTTGTAAAACGAATTTTGATGTTTGCTTTAGCTTATTAATTTAATTCTCATTAACTTTTAAGTCATGTTTTTGTATTTTGCTGCCTGGCCAATTCAATCAATCAAGTTTTATAGAATGGCTATAACAATGTGTTGAATTAATTGTATTTATTGAGTTGTTTTATTCAATAGTTCTAAAAAGTAAAAATTATATTCTAAAGTCAAAAATTAGTATTGTTGTGTTTTTGATACATATAAGAAAAGTGTAAACATTTGCCAGAAAGTACAGTTTAATTTTTATGTAAACCTTATTTAAAACTTGTTTCTCAGTGCCTTTTTATTTAAAACTTTAAGAAGTTTACTTTCTGTAGTTTGGTATTGGCTTAATCTTCATGTACAACTTCCAAATAGAAGTAGTTTTTTGATAAAATATGAAAAAAAGCGTTTTGAAGTGTGTGTTTTAAAAAAAAAAAGATGCATAATCACTAATCATCTACTTTACCTTTTCAAAAGAATGCTTAAAAACATTGGCTTGCATGAGGATAAAATAAAGCAGCTGTCTAATTGACTGTATGTATATATTATATAGTGTATTTTGCTGCTTTCAGCCTTCTGTTTCATTACATCTGTATTTACATTGTCCTGCAAATTGTCACAATGTACGCAAAACACTTGTATATTATTATGGATGCAAGCCTTTACATTTTCATGACATATGAATGAACGCTGCTAGGTTTCACTTAGAAAATAAATTTCTCAATATATAGCCTACAGCAACATCTTTGATTATGTTTTGTTGACAAGAATATGTTTAAAACTATTCAAATGAAAAACTTGCTGAGTAGTTTTACATAATTTATCCTGTCTTTTAACACAGTTTGTACCGTACCCTCATTTATCTGCATTAATTTAAATATGAGGCTTTATCTGGAATGTGTTGATTTGTTGAGACAAAGACATCGTTGTGTAAAAGCTAAGTTATCGACATTATTTTGTGTTGCTTTCAATATTTTTGTGTCATTTTTCTACTGCAAATAAATTGCAAACATATAATATATTAAACTTAGCATGATATTAGATAAAAGAGTATACCTCTTTAATGTAGCAAAGTTCTGACATCTTAAGTTTGTTTACTTCTGTTAAAAGCGTCAAAACTTTACAAGTGGTAATAAAAGCATTGACATGCTCAGTAGAAAAACAAAAACTTGTATAGAGTTCTATATTGATTTATCTCAGCACAATATCAACAAAAGTTGTGATTTGATTTGAAGCTCCACTAATCCAAGAATGCTTCATACCAAACAGCTGAGATGATACAAACACTGGCACCGCATACAATGAACTCACACGGAAAGAAAATTAGAAGTCACCATGAATATGTTTAGAGAATAAACAAGCTTCATTTACTTATATTTCAATAGCACGTTTACCCAAATTTGCTTTTAACATGTCGAATTGTGTATATACATGTGTGTTTTAACACCATGCAGTGTAGACTTAACCCTGTTTTATTTCTTCTGTGTTTACATGTCAATATGGAAGATGAAGCAAACAGTAGCTTTGATGTTTTATTGGTTGAAGAATTGTTCCAAGTAAATAGTAGTAAACTAAAAGATGTGCTGTTTAGCAGTGATGTGCAGTAATACAATGATTTTAAAATTTAACATTGCACTGCATTTGTGCTGTTTAGTCACAACACTGAGCAGGTATGGATTTTTTTTAATGTTAAAAAATACCTGCTGTATTGTATGTACTGTAGGATGCAATTGTATTTTTTCTTTCATGTCGATAAAATGGTTGCCTGGCTGGTTAGCTTTTATCATCAAATAAATTGTTGATTGCAATTTAATCAGGTCATGCTACTGTAGAAAAAATGCAAAAGATTTTTTCTATTAGTTTATTTTTGTTGTGGAGCAGTACAGAAGGCCTTCGGGTGTGGGAGAAAGAAACACCATCATTTGAGCAAGAAGTTCAGACTGATGGTTTTCGCTTTGCAAGTTATTATCAAGATTACATGGTACTGCAACACTCTCCACACAATGCAATCATATGGGGTTACGGAAATGTAAGTGCGACTGTAACTCTTCAGCTTGATGCTGAAACATATACAACCGATGTCAGGGAAGGTCCAGATGGCGAAGGAGTGTGGAAAGTGTTGTTGAAACCTCATTCAACAGGGGGTCCATTTTCAATTGGTGCTATGCAAATGATTAAAGACCAACCAATTGAAAAAATTAATCTTAAAGAAATTCTGTTTGGTGAAGTTTGGCTTTGCAGTGGGCAGAGTAACATGCAAATGTCTGTTCAAGTGATATTTAATTCCAGTTATGAAATGAATCAATCTGTTCATTACCCTCACGTTCGGCTATTTTATGTTGGAAGAGTAACATCTAAAACAAAATTATTTGACCTGAAACTTGTTGACATGCCTTGGTCTGTACCCACCCCTGATAAAGTAAAAGTTTTCTCAGCTGTGTGTTGGTTGTATGGACGATACTTATACGATAGATTGCGGGTTCCTATCGGATTGGTTCATTCGTCATGGGGAGGTACCCCAGTTGAAGCCTGGTCATCTGAGTCTGCTTTGAAGGCATGCGACCTGAATAAGCCAAATCCCCCTCCAACACCGGGGCCTCCACAGAACAATTCCATTGTTCGGAATGCAATGATCCAACCATTGTTAAACATGACCATAAAAGGGGTTGTTTGGTATCAAGGTGAGCAGAACTCACACTACCACATGAAGGAATACAATTGTTCCTTCCCGTCTATGATTGCAGACTGGCGTAAGTCTTGGTATTCTGGAACTAACCAAAGCACGGATCCAATGTTCCCGTTTGGATTTGTTCAACTTTCTGTTTTGAACGAGCCGAACTGGGTAGATGATGGCGCTTATTCAACCATTCGTTGGCATCAAACAGCTGATTACGGATATGCTCCAAACTCAAAGATGGCCAACACCTTTATGGCTGTTACGATTGATCTTTTGGACACTGGCATTCCATATGGGAGCCCCCACTATAGAGATAAACAAGATGTGGCGATGCGACTCGCCTTAGGCTCCTCCCATCACGTTTATGGCCTTGACGTTGTTTCCGATGGCCCTTTCCCAGTGAACATCTATCGCACTTCACTTGGTTCGCTCACGGTGGAGTACCAGACAACAAGTAAAATTGTCGTTCAAGCAACCGAGAGTTTTCAAATATGCTGCGTTCCCAAAAACTGTGACCAGTATGATCCATTCTCTGGACGCACTTGGTCCAACAGCACAGTGTTCATGTGGAAACCACATTCACTTCAAATTGACACGTCAGTATGTACACTAGGTATCAATGCCTTACGGTATGCTTGGTCAGTCACACCATGCAAGTTTAAGCAATGTCAAATATACAATGATGCAGGATTGCCAGGTGCCCCCTTTTACTTTAAATTAATATAATACTGAAAGGTTGCTACTTCTACTTTAGAAAGTTCCATATCTTGTTTAATTTCAAACGATTGCGTTACGCAGTTCAACCTTTTTGTAATGCTGAAAATCAATTGCTGGCTGTCCTGTTCATCAAAGTTAACTGGTTAAAGTTTTCGCTCGCAATTGAAGAGTCGTTATTATTTGCTACATCTCGTTCCTTACGTTTAAGAACATCTACACGCTTGTAAATAAATTTATATATTTTATTTTATCTGTGAAGCTACAGAGAGCTGAGTGTTTTAACATGCATCATGAAATATCATCCATAACACATAAGTTGTGATTCAAGTGAACTTTCTTCATGCATATAGTAATTAGTGAATCTTTTGTGCAGTTATTTATGTGTTGCCTGCAGTTTTCAATATATTTAAAGTTCGCAAACTCCAATCCTTCTATTGAATTTATAGTATATGAATATGTAGCCTGTATCGTTTTAAGCGTTACACCAGTCTGTGTGTCCAGTACACTGTGGTCAACAGGCCACCTTAGTTTTGCCCTATTTGTCCTCAATAGCATCACGTTGTCTCTATAGCGTCGGTCACTCGTATGAGTAATGAGTATGCAACTGGTTGTTCCTTTCTGTTTGTGGAAGAAACACTCAAACCTCCATCAGGTCTTGTGCTAACAGACAGGTCGAGATCCTATTCATTGCGCCAGTTTATTGCATTTTAATATTTCATTGATGTTTGTGATTAGTAATATGACCAATTGATCATCATATTATACTTGTGCCTCCATATACTGTACATATTCTGACAAATGAAATATCGGCGTAATTACATTCAAGAAATTCCGTTGGGCGTTACAAAGATCTTTCGGGAATATTTAATGTTCAATCTAATCCAGTGTCACAATCAATGTGCGAGGTCTCGCGACGGGCTGCTTTGTGTCTTCAACGAGCGTGCTGTTTTGATTGTAAAATTCTTATGCTATAGGTTATTATCGGTTATTGACCTGAAGTAACCTTTGATTGCAGGTCTCTATTATGTAATGTGTTTCCAGAGCATTCGGGACATTCATTCAGAACAAATCTGGAATGTTCTGTTGTTTTTCACAATTGCCGAGTGACGTTTGTCATGACGTCATAAGGATGTTTAACAGTAGATCTGTGATTGCGAAATCTTTATTATGTAACGTGTTTTCTACAATCTTCTACGCCTACGTAGCGATCTAGAAGCTTCTTTAAACCTGCTATAAATAGTGGTGTGAATTGATTTTATTATGGGAGTTGTATTATGATGAGTTGATTATCATGATGAGTTGGTGATGAGAGATCATTGTTGTAGTAGTAGCAGTTGTTAATAGACGCAAAGATTATTGTTGATCGAGAGTTGAAGTATTGAATACGAGTAAAGCAAAGTTGATGCTAATATAATTTTTAATTGAAATTAGAATCGTATAAGCTGTGAGTGGATCACGTTAGACTCGATCAAAAGCCGCAAGCGTTGGAATCTATTGCTGCTTACTGTTACTTTGATTAATTGCTGGAAGTGGTGAACCATTCGTTGGAGTCCTTCAAGCGTTTTCATATATATCATTTCACTAGTAGAACTATCCGTGAATTTAATTGACTGCTTTTCGGTTTAACCCATTAAACTACGTCATTGAACCTTTCCAAGTCTTTTTCCTGGTAAGAGATAGAAAAAAATCGTGACATCCAGGTTCAATAATGTGGCGAATTCCAAACCGCAGGAATCGTTGTTTTGCTCAATCTCCAAATGGCCTATCTGGATGTAAAAAACGTCTCCGGCCTCATTTAGACAAACATGCAACCCCATTAGGCAACCACAGGCCTAGCTTATCAACACATCGTTTAAAAGCACCCATACTGAAACATCTAAATCAAGGTGTGTGGCCTGCAACAGGGAAGAGAAATGTAAATCTTTATTTCAATGGAGCCACGAAAACTTTGTTCAATGACGCAAAAGAAATAAGGAATACAATAATTCCCCAAGCAGTCACCAAACAGATAGTCGGTAAACGCCAACCTGGTCTGAGGTCTGATTCTGTTACACCTATTTAATCAGGCAGTGCTAACCGCCGCACTTAAGCTGAGTCCTGCTTATGAAGCTCAATTTGCTCTGGCCCATTTGTTTGAAACTGCGTAAAAAGGCGTGACAATTTACTATTTTTGTCTTCCTTTCGACAATTTTACGCTTAATTACGCTCTTAATGTTGTGTGAGTGATTGTTGGGTTGTACAAAACACGGCTCGTTGCTGATACAACTCGCAAAAACGCAATTTTTGGCGCTGCGCAAAAATGTAGGCTATGGCGTAGCCCAGTGCTACTTAAACCTTGTAATACAGCGTACCGACAGAAGTATTATTGTAAGTTAGCGAACCAGTCACAGATTTCAAATGAAAAAAATGGCAATAACAGGTTCAACCTTGATTTTACAGTCTACAACAGAGGTCTTAAACCCAAATTGCTTTGAGAGCCAAATGAATAGGCTAGGCTACTTGTAAATTAGCCCGAGTACCACAATACCGTTTTGCATTGCTGAAAGTTTAGCCCGTTTTCCTGGGCCGTTTCGCCATTCTAAAATTTGTGGACCGGTCCTACAGAGTTTTCGATCCACACTCTCATTCCACTAGTACTTCGATTCCCCAACTATCGCCACGGATGTGATAGGCTGGTTCTTGAAGTCTGACGTTGCCCATGTTTATTGTGCTCTTCTCGCCTTGTCTATTCTTTTGATCCCCTGCGTTGTTGTCGATACTGATAAAACGGTTTATCACCGTTCAATAAACAAAATAACACAGTAAGGGGGCAGTAAAAGAGGCAGTGAGTACACATTAAAACGTAAGATCTCAAAAAAGAAGAGTAACAACAAAGAGATAGAAAAATACTGTAAAAATGCAAACGTAACATTTGGATCTAGAGAGCAAAAATCTTGCAGCTGACTCCCAAAAAGCGCGAAAAGAACGAAATCCTTGGAGAGCTGACTGCCCAAATGGATTACCAAAGTGATAGGCAATGTAATTGTGATGTAACAACATGGCTTTTCTCACTCAATAAATTGGCGCCGCGACAGCAGAGCTTAAAATTGTGGGAAGTTTGATTGAGCAATTTTAGAGTGCATCATGCATAACATGCATCAACACCCGGCCGCACCAAAACGTCCTCGCGTGTCGCGTGTTTGAGACCCATGCAAATTCATAAACAGTTTTTACTGACATTTCGTCAACAGCGTGCGGTTGTCGCGCTTTTACAATCCTTATACGTGAAGCTTTTATAATTATATGAGAGTGTCTGTATCGCAGGCCTATATCTGTTTATGCGCAGCTTTTAATATTTTTCCCCTTAAAACTGTTGACTTAGATCTAATTTCATGTTTTAGATGTAAATGTTTTCTTTAGATCTGAAGTTTCCTTCATTGAGTCCAGTGGCGTACGCAGGATTTTCTCAAGGGGGGGGGCCATTGAGAGTAGCGTAGCCAGAAATTTTAAAAGGGGCGTTTTCGCTTAAGACGACACCCAGCGGCGGGGGGTCTGGGGGGCCTCCCCCAGAAAATTTTGAAAAATTACTTTGAATTTGGTGCATTCTGAGAGCATTTTCAACAAAAATGTGGGTATGAATATTCCTGTAAAATGGTGCTGTCAGGTGGCATAGCAAAAGAATAAGATAATGTTTTCTTCGGCATTTTTCGGAAATAAAGCTGAGTCTCTATGTTTTCTTGTTGTTAATTCCTGGCTGAGATGTTTGGTATTGGCAAAACTCGCTCTTTTAATGCAGTTTTGTTTAAAATTAGGCAAGTTTTTTTTAGACTGAAACCATCATTCCCAAGCATAAAGAAACTGAAAGCATCATTCTCAATATCGTGACGTCACACGCGTGCCAAAGTGGGGTTGTAACCCCCAAGGCCCACCCCCCCCCTTTGGCTATGCCACTGGCCATTGATATCCCAGATGTCTTCATGATATCCCGATATGGTTTTGGTTTAGACTTTATCCATTTCTCTTTCACTAATCACTATAATAGGCTTACAGAACACTATGCTACATTGGCATACCTGGGGTGGGGTAGATGGATTGGGCCATGTATTTCGTATTGGCTTAGTCTATAAAACAACATTGTTACAGTAATTGCTTTGACAGAGCAATGCAAAACATATTAAATGCCTTAATCTACGTCGTTAACTACTAAAACATTTTTAAGGGGGGGGGGGGCAATGGCCCCCCCTGCGTACGCCACTGATTGAGTCATTGGTGAGCACAACCGCACAAAAGACATATTGCGGTTTCGGCACTGTAGCATCATCTGTCACCAGTGACGTTCGGTGGCTTAAACCGTTGGGAAAGCAACTTGGAAATATGCTGCAGCAAGGTAAGTAGGCACAAAGGGCGTAACCGTCGGGCGCAGCCCGAAGGTGTGCTGCCGAAGGCAACACTTCCAGCAGGGGGTCTGGGGGGCCTCCCCCAGAAAGTTTTGAAAAACACTTCCAATTTGGTGCACTCTGAGAGCATTTCCAAAACAAATCAAAAATAAAAATCTGTAAAATTGTGCTTCGCCTATGTCGTGATCATACATCCATTTAATGTTTAGAAGTCATGAACAATCTTAATGTTAACATTGCAGGACCAAAATCCAGTGTTAGACATGGTACTGCTAATTTGCATTCATCAAATGCTGGCATTTGCACAACAATCTAACCTCTTAGTGTAATTTATTAAGTTAAGAATCGATTTCGCTATAGTAATAGCATCTTCAGCTAGTACATGTAAAAAAAGAAGAAAATTTGAAAATACGTAAAAACGAACAAATAAAGCAAACTCCGATGTTATCAACACGCATAAAAATTATATTTTAAATAGGTGGTTACATAATATTAAAATCAAAACCTGCAAGCCTAAATCTTAACTGGTGTTCTCCCACGATTTCCAACAATATACTGGTACAAAATTCAAGAAATACATTAACCTGATCATCCGTCTAGTAAATTACAACAGTTTAAGAAGGCGAATACAAAGAAAAAACGCAATTTAGTTTCAGTCCATTGCCGTAAGTTTATATCGATAAAGCGTCAATAAAGAATAAGTGTAAATGGGCATCCATCTAGTAAATTACAACAGTTCAACAAGACGAATACAAAGAAAAACGCAATTTAATTTCAATCCATTGCCATAAGCTTACATAGACAAAGCGTCAAAAAAGAATACGTTTAAATGGGCATAGTTGAAGAATCTACACCACAGGGGTCGGAGGTTGCTGATGACATGGGATTTAAGTGGTTGGTCGAATCAATTTTCTGTATGTTATAGACATGGAATAATAGTTGTCTAAATATTTAATTCGTCATGAATGTTCATTCTCAGATATTCAGTTAGGCCTACACTACAAAAACTAACACTTAGGTCTAAACATTACAACCGCAAGCAATTTGTACAAAAAGCTGGATAAGTTTTGCCTCTTGCGTATAGAAGGTTAACGAACTAAATATTGCATCCGCACCTGAACGTTCATTGGCGAAGTAACGTTATATCAACTCTGTAAAAAGGGCAAAGGCATGACTATGAAAGCTAGTAGGCTAAAGTACATGGCGAGGAGACATCAAAAAACAGCAACAATATTTTCGCCTTTATGATGCTGTGCTGTGTACCGTGACGAGAGACCATTCTGTGCGTATGACGAGTTAGTCTAGCTATTGTACGCATTGACGTCACTGGGAAAGCAACTCTAACCATAACACATCTGATTGGCTAAGCAGCTGGTGACGTTTTGCAAAACGAGTGAGGATTGAATAAAACGAAGGCGTTTTTTGACGTTTTTGAACGTGGGGAAAGCAACTTTGCAAGTTGATTTCCCTGAAGCCTCAGTGGTTGTTTCTGACAGGAGCGTTTGCGTTAATTGGCATTTATAGTAGGGTGGGCCAAAAAAAACGACTTTGGAATTTCGTTCCTATAAATTGGAAAAAGTTGCCATTTTCTATATGATTAGCGATGGTAAAAAATTTTTTTGATTAAAAAACTTTTAAGGGTCCCGCAAACGCCTCAAAGTGCCCCAGTTTTGTCAAATTTTGCAAAAAAACGACATAAAACGCCAATAAGACCTTCTAAATTACCATTAATCTTCCTCATATTTGATACGCGTATGAAGGAACTGGATGCGCAGCATATTAAAAAAATTTGATGAACATGGCTCAAATACCTTGTGAGATATTCATGTGGAGAAGATGTTTGAATATTGAAGATTTCAACCACATGGTGGCGCTGTAGGTTTATACTTACTTTAGTAACTGGCGACACACTGAAGCTAGCGACACATTCAAGGTATCAATGGAAAGGTAATTAGCAAGGCTAAGCGATCATGTATTAAACTTGGCCAAACTAACATTTGATGACGTCACTATGACATCATACTATTTAAAATTGCCTTTCTGCAATCAATCAAATAAAATCTAGGCCTATTCAAAAAAAACTATGACTAACTGACGAATCACCTTTGCTAAATCTCAACGCTGGTGTCCATAGATTTGGATTTATTGGAAAGTATCCTCCATGTGGGAAAGAAGTCTTGCTTCAGTTCCATGGTTATCACACAATTAAGCAAGAAGAATCTAAAGGTACTTCCCCGAAACGAGAAGCAATAATTCTAGTTGTCGAAGATATTTAAATATTCAAGAGCAAATAAAAATAAAAAGAAAGAAAACGAGACAAGATCAAGATATAAAACGTAAACTTAAAGATGCTTTAGATACACCACTTCCACGAGATTTGTTGCAATCCAGTACTTCTTCAGAAGAAAGTGGAGAAGATCTGGATTAAACCTATGTGGGGGAATTGTCGGCAAAAACAAGCAAGACAACGGAAACCAAGAAAAAGCAAGTTCTTACACCCCAAGTTTGCAGCCTGGCAGCCAAATATTCTTTGTCGAACAGACAAGTGTTTGAAATGGTAAGTACCGCGACGGCAGAAAATAGTCTTAATAACAAAATTCTCTCTGTAAATACTGTACGCCAAAAGCGGATGAAATTTTCTACTGAAGCAGAAAGAAATCTCTTAGCCAGTGGCGCCGGCAGGGGGGGGGGCAGGCGGGGCAGCTGCCCCCCCAATGTTTTGGGCATCATCTTTTTAAATTTTTTGTTTTTTAATACATAGTAATATTATTTTTTTAATATTTGGATCCCAACCTCAAGTAAGTCAACTCAAGTTGCAAGGGGGGGGGGGAAGTAAAAGTTCTCTCTTTAAAAAAAAGTATGGAAAACCTTGATGACTAAAGTGTACAGTAGATAAAAAGATTTTCTACAGAAGCAAAAATATAGACTTTTTAAATTTTTAACTAACGTCACATTGATGTAGAAAAATAACAACCTGTTAAATTTTTGATACCTCACACTCCCATGACTTCTTCCGCGCGCATTTTGGCATTGGTTGCTTGCAGTGATTCTTTCACTTAAACAAAACGTTTGTTTCAGCAGTTTTGAGTTGTTCGATTCTTGTTCGATTCTATCTTCTTTAATCTCAGCAGAGTATAAATCTTGTAAAAGTTTTTCATCCATACGACGTCATGAATGAAGTTATATCTCAAATCGGCGTAATGACGTGACATCAGAGGTGACGAACCTGCGGCCCGCGGGCCGCATGCGGCCCGTCAAAGAATTTTGTGCGGCCCGCAAAACAATTTGACAATCGCTCATGTATTAAAGACAAAAGACATCTCAAAGCTCAAAGGCAGCACATATCTAATAGATATTGTGATAGAACTGTTCGCATATTATCTATGCGAACAGTTCTTTTCTAAAACGCACTTTACAAAAAGTTGTTACAGGTCGAGGCTGACAGGTGAAAATTTTGGTATGTACTTGAGAGTTGCCACATCGTCTGTTGGACCTAATATTGAACGCTTAGTCAAGCAAAAAAATTTCCAAAAATGCCACTAAGCAAAAAAATTCAATGCTTCAATGTTATTTTTTAATATTTTATGCTTCAATGCTGCATTAGATAGCCTCAGCTGTATGATTCGCATGGGCTTTTGTTTGTTGTTTGAAAAAGAAATTTCATTACCTGATTTGTTGTTTCGGAGCATAGTGGTCGAAACATTTAGTCAACTTGAGCAAAAAGGATAGAGCCAAAAAAAGAAATCATACTCATATGCAGGGGCGCCGGAACGATTTTTGACTGGAGCGGCAGGATTATGAAAAAAGAGTACTTTTATTGCTGAAAGGCATTTTTTAAGTTTTAAGGTAAGATGTAGCGATAATACTCATCTTCAGCTCATTAATGATACAAGTGTCCGGTATACAAAGAACAATGGCACGGAAAGGCATCATACTATGTTATAATTTGGGCCATTTTTATTTTGACCTAAAAAAAATTTTTTGACTGTATTTTTATCCTATTTTGACCTAACGAAATTGCTTATTTGTAAAGGGCACAGTTCTTTACAAATAAGCAATTTCCTTAAATAGATATCAGTTCTTCCTTAAACAGTTCTTCCTTAAATAGATATCAATTACCCAAACATAATATTTTGTCGATTTCAGACCCAAACGTAATATTTTGTTGAACAGTCAAGGTGTTTTATGGATTATAAAAAGTGCGTCGTGTTTAATGGCGATAGAAAAATCTCGACAAATCCGTCTATCTTTAGCTGAAGACGATTTAGCTTGCTTAGGCATTTTTGTATTACAGAATGTCAATAGGCTATCCCTAAAATCAAAACTGTTGATCTTCGAAAAAACCACGTTTGTGAAGAGGGAGTGTTTTATAAAAATTATTTAAATAGCTTACGTAACAATGCATAGCCGAGTGGTGAGAACACTGGAACGGCAATCGAAAGGTCGCCGGTTCGACACCACTCAAGAGCATGCGGCTGTGTCTGTGGCAGGACACTTGAAGGCATGCCTGAAGGTGGACATGAAGATTGGCTTCCTTGCCTTCCCGTCCACTTAATCTAAATCTTCAACCACCGGTTGTAAGCCTGGATACGACAAACAAAAATAAACAATGGACAATTTGCGATAAAAGTTACTGCTGATCCGTGGTCATTGTGACATATTTCCTGCTTTTATGGATATGGTTTAATTGTGGCGTAGTTCCTGATTTACAATACTTCCACGAGAATTTTGACAAAAATTGCTCTCAAGAAGCACAAAAAGTTTGTCAAAAGCCATAATTTGACAAATTTTGATTTTATTGCAAATGTTGACTTTATTTTGATCTATAAACTTCTTAGAAACAGTCCCTTAGGTGCTGAAAACAACTTTATTCTTTGATTTGCGGATAGACGAGGTCCTTAAAAAATTTTGACTTTATTGACTTTTGCGGGCCCTAAGTTAGTTATAATGATGTAACCTACTGTAATACAGAATTTTGTGTCGTGAATATTATTTTGGGGCAAAACCGAAAGATTATAACTAGGCTAAAAGCGAATAGCAGAAATTGTTAAATTGCAAAATGCGCAGTAGCTTACGTGATCTTAAAAGGGCACCATTGCCCCCATGCCCCCCTATTCACAGAAAAAAGGAGGGCAGAGGGCATTCGCCCCCCTTCCCCCTCGCTTCCGGCCCCCCTGCTCATATAAAAGTAAACGCTTCGAAAATTAAACTGTCTTCATTATCAGTGCAAGTACTGTTGCTCTATCCTTTTTGCACAAGTTGATTTGTTTTTATTTTTTACTGTTGTATGTTTCAATTCTGCGTAAGATAACTTCAACTGTGTGAGTTTTATTACTTTCATCTGCCGTTTGTTACTTTTCATGAATAATACCTTTCATGGAATAATAATACCATTTCATGGTAGGCCTAGGTTACGATTGAAAAGTTGTGTGGCCCGATAACTCATGTGTAATTGACAAAGTGGCCCGCGACTGCAAAAAGGTTCGTCACCCCTGATCTAAACATTTTACCGAATAATAAATTAACAAATTCGATCGTCAAAAGTGGTTTGGTGGTGGTAAATATTACATAATGACAAAAATGTGATAAGGTTGGAAGACATTACGTCATGTATTTTCAATACAAATATGAAGTTTAAAATTTATTCTTTTGTTCATAGTCGTAATCCTCCTTCAAAGCGGTACTACAAAGAACAATTTTCGATAAGGGGGGCATCAAGAATAAGTCGACATGACTTTTAACCCTTAGAAGGTCGGGCTCCTGGAGTCTTGCTCAGTTTGGGAGGGGGGCTGTCAATTCGTCTTATGGTTTAGGAGTGATATCTCTGTTATTTTGGCACGGTTTCAAAATTTGGGATTCACTTTGTAAAATTATTCACGCTGAGCATTCCGAAAATTAAAACTATGTGAATTTTAGAACTGCTCATATACGTTGAAATGTTGAGGTCACTTATGAGTGTAATTTGTAGCGTGAGTTTACACATTATTTTTTGGTAGAGTAATGAAGAACGTGCATAGTAATGTTGTGATTAATTTTTTTTACATTATTTTACATACAGCCAATGCCCTTCACGCTGTGAAACAGTTAGGATTAACGAGACATGGACCAAATTAATTACTTTCATCCAGCTGGTGGGAAAATGTTTCACAATAGAATATGAAATATTTCAGAGGATTTGCTGAGAAATGCTTTATATCTTTCAATTTATAACCTTTATTCGCTCAAAATTTTTGCTCAATAGAGGTGAATAAAAGTTTCACCTCTATATTTTTAGTTATAGAGTTATAGAGTTTTCTTGGTTTATTTTTTAAAGTTTCACCTCTATAACGAATAGCTGTTTAGATTAACATCTAAACAGCTATTCGTTATACAAAACTTGAATATATCAGAAATAGCCTAAAGTAACTTCATTGTCTCAAAGCTTTTTGTTTGACACTCATCAAGATGTATGACCTCTATGACGTTACATTTTCTAAACTTTGGGTTGACTTCAGAGCATAAAAGCTAGTGACTTACCTGAATAAGATCGTTTTTTGAATCAACCAAGGAGAAAATTGATAAATAATAAAAGTGTAATAATCTCGCAAAAAAAAGCAATCAACCTATGCCTCAAAAACAAAGTTTGCCTAACTTTAAACGAAACTGCATTAAAAGAGCGAGTTTTGCCATTACCAAACATTCAAATATCTCAGTCTGAAATTAGCAACAAGAAAACATAGAGACTTAGCTTTATTTCCGAAAAATGCCGAAGAAAACATGATCTTATCCTTTTGCTATGCCACCGGACAGCACCATTTTACAGAAATATTCATACCCACAATTTTGTTGAAAATGCTCTCAAAATGCACCAAACTGAAAGTAATTTTTCAAAATTTTTTGGGGGAGGCCCCCCAGACCCCCCGCCGGCTGTCAACACCCCCCCCTTTCAGAATTTTTGACTATGTTACTGTCTTGCACTGTCAATATTTTGCCCCCCAATGTTGAAGGTCTGGCGGCGCCAGTGCTCTTAGCTAATGAACTTGCTGCAGTTACTGATTTTTTTCACACTTCACTGGGACGGGAAAATATTCAAAGCTCTCACTCACTGTGCTGACAAGAAGGAGCGAGTGCCCGTGCTACCAACCACTTCTGAGGGAGACGAAATATTACTCGGAATAATACCTGCGAAAAATGGATCTGCAGCTGAAGAGCACTCCAAAATTCTTAATCTGCTAATAGAAAAGGGCATAGAACTAAACAAAATAATCGCATGCGTATTTGACACTACCGCAGTTAATACTGGTGTAAAATTTGGCATTGTGAAACGCTTGGAAACTTCCTTATCCCATGCACTGTTGGAATTAGCCTGCCGGCATCATGTTTACGAATTGCTTTGTGGTGCAGCAAGTGAATCCGTCCTCGGAAAATTGTCTACAACTGGAGATAAGAAGAAGACCGCAGCACCTTATGAACCACTTTTTAAGAAGCTGTGTTCTGCTTGGAATGATATTAATACAGATACACAAAATCTCGAACTCTTGGATAAGAAGAAACTTTCACGCACTTTATTCCGCCACATTGAAGAAGCTAAACAATTTTTAAAAAGTTGGTTGGAAAACGACACAGTGTTAAGGCATGATTATTTAGAAATGGCCCAACTTTGCTACGTGTATCTTGGTGGTATTCTTCCACGAAAATATATGCCATTTAAGCTGCGGGCACCGTCTGCCTACCATCATGCAAGATGGATGTCTAAAGTTCTCTACGTTATGAAGTTAGCAATGCTTAAGCCATATTTTGCCCATGACACAGACTCCGAAGTTTGATAACATTCTACAGCGTTTACTATGCCAAAGCGTGGCTAACATGCATGTTTGCTTCCAAAGCTCCCTCAAATGACTTGGCTTTCATCAAAGCACTAGAGGAAATCTGCAGTGCTAAAGAAATATTGCCCTATGAGTTTTTAAAGATTGTCCAACCTGCTCTAAATAAGATTCAAGATCACACTTGGTACTTGAGTGAACGGCTGGTAGGTCTTGCTCTTTTCGATACATCAGTGGATAACTCAACCAAAGAAGCAATGCGCTCATCTTTGTTGAAATACAAAGGAAAACCTCTTTAAAAAAAAGTCAGGAGATGCCACAATGCTTTTCATTCTCCAATAAGCAATTGAAAGATTTTGTTGGGGCCGACACATATAGACTTTTTGATCTTCTACATTTCCTTGAAGAGTTGCTAAAACTGTCAGCGTTTGAATCACCAGACTATCAATATACCGTATCTGTTGTCAGGAATCTGTCAATGGTAAATGATTGTGCCGAAAGAGTACTTGGCATGGCAACATCTCTTCATGGTCCTACAAAGCCAAAAAATGAAAAGCAGCTACAAGCAACATATAAAGTGATTGATGCAGTTAGAAAATTCCAACGATCTGCAGCTACTGCATCTGAACGAGTAACCAAAAAAACTTTGGCTGATTTCTTGACTTATAGTGCTGTGCATTAGTATCAATTACTGTCTGAATAAGTGTATAATTACAAACCACGTACTTCCGATTACCTGCATCCAAAAGAAAATGTTACTTTAAACTGGGAAGAAAATATCACTAATTAAAAGTTGTAGCCTACTTAAAGAATTCGATATTGTAAAAGGCAAATGAATCGTTCATATAAACTCAATTTCCAATATATTATGTCATAATGACGTCATCAAACATTATCATGACCAAGTTCAATACACAATCGCTTAGCCGTGCTAATTACGTGCTAATTACCTTTCCATTGATACCTTGTATATGTCGGTAGCTTCGGTGTGTCACCAGTTGAAATATAAAATTATAGCGTCACCATGTGGTTGAAATTTTCAAAACTTTAGACATGAATAATTGAATACCGTATCTCACTAAGTATTTAAGCCATGTTAATCAATTTTTTTTTACATGTTGTGTATCAAATTGCTCCATATATCTGTCAAGTATAAGAACGATTGGCAATAATTTAGATGGTATAATTGGCGTTTTAAGTCGTTTTTTTGCGAAATTTAAAAAAATTGGAGCACTTTGGGGCGTTTGCGGGACCCTAAAAACTTCTTTATTCAAAAAAAAAAAAAAAATTTGACATCGTTAACCATATAGAAAATGGCAACTTTTACCAATTTATTGAAGCGATTGAAAGATAAATTTGAAAAACGCCCAATTTGGACCCATCCTAATTTATAGGCAAGACATGCGGTTTGGTGAGGACTTAGACTACTCACAAGCGTTACGAGTAATTCTAGTCACGAACACAGTAATTTTCAAGTTAAAATAGACGTGATAAAAATAATAAGTTAAACCTAGAATTCAGTCATTATATTTTGCTTAGTTTTCGCTCAGGTAAGCGCTGCTTTCCCTCACCGATCGTCACTGTCTGTCACTATGAAACTAAATTTTAAATAAAATGTACAGTATTGTTGAACAAAACTTGCATAAATTTGTAGCGGCACTATTTAAAGATTGGCCTCCCATATACAGCTGCAGTAGTGCAGCGACATCCCGAGCACGGTAGCGGTGGGGATGAACAGGTCTATATTCTTCGTAGTAGTTTATTGCGATAACACAAGATAAGCCAACGACATATCGGAACAAAAGAGAGTAAAAGCGGTCTAACGAAATTAAGAAAACAACGGGATGCAAAATTGATTGAAATCAACCTTGAAACTGAAGAATTTTTACAGTTGGAACATAAGCTACTGCTCATCTTGCAAATTATTGAAACTACTTTTCTACATTCGTCTGCAGGTTGAAACTTCCTAAAAACCAAACTATTTCCATAACTTACCAAAACTTAAGAATTCTACTACTTTTTATATTCTAGAACAGGGGTCACCAACCTTTTTTGCACCAGGGTCACTTTGGCACTAAAGAGAGCTGTGGCGGCCGCACTACTGTAATGAAATTTTAGGTAGGTTGACTCTTATGCTACAAAAGAACGCATTTCGTACCCAGTATCCAGCGTTACACGTTGTTAATATTTATCTCAGAATACCGCAGCAACAGAATTAGTCGAACAACGCTACTGCCAGGCCTAACAACACTTTTGACTTCTTTAACAATGTCTAATAAACGAGGCCACTTGTTTTGTGCACTTATAGCGAGGCGAGCGGTTTC
The DNA here is from genome assembly GCF_918807975.1 of Aplidium turbinatum. Classification (NCBI taxonomy): domain Eukaryota; kingdom Metazoa; phylum Chordata; class Ascidiacea; order Aplousobranchia; family Polyclinidae; genus Aplidium; species Aplidium turbinatum. Next base: position 3,163,881 of record NC_137486.1, read on the forward strand.
ATCAGAATAATCATCTCCAAGCAAGCGTGGTGTTGTCACTTCGTTTCACAAATGATATCTTGCAATTAACAGTTTCAGTAAATAAGGAAATATTTGACACATCTGAATACAGGCAACAATAGTGATCTGCAAACATATCAGCGAAAATAGGCTCCAATAACAGGGAGAAAGAAACTAGGCACCGTGAAACAAACGCTTGTGAAAATCACCGAATAAACGTTTCTATCCTAACTCATGAACAGGGTTCCCTCTCAAAAAGCAATGAGTTGGTTTTTCACCCTTTTTGTGAGAGTCTAAAAAATCGTCTTTCTTTGATTATGTAGACAACTTTCACTTGCGGTGCTTATCAGCATGGCAAGAATTGTTGATTAACAACATTTTTGCAGTAGCCTACTAAGCTAAATATCTTTCAACTGCCTGGAAGCATAATAATTCCACTTTGTACGCGTTTTAATCAACCACTTATGGGACAGTGTGGCCGGACATCGCATTGGAATAACTTTAAACGACCCTTACCTAAAACTACAATCTGATTGGTCGGTCGGTCCTGGAATCGTATGCAAAGCGAAAATATGCTTCCCGGAAAGTATTTTTTGCCTTCATGCTTTTTAACTCCTCAAGAAAAGTATTTTTGGTTGTACGTTTACGCTGATACCTTCCGCGGGCCGCAGCGATACAGCGTGGCGGCCGCCAGTTGGTGACCCCTGCTCTAGAATTAAGAAGCTGGACGTTGCAGGTTAAGAACCAGCTTATTTAAATTACAAACATGACCCCGACTTGTTGATTACACACAGCGCACAACAGACCAACAACGCAGATAGATGCAAAATTACGTGAATGCAACGTAATGCGAGAGAGCAGGTACGCGCTCTGTGAAATTCCAGCCTGAGGATTTAAAAGCAACGCAGGGAAATTTATAAGCGTGTAAGACCACACGGATTCCAGAACCAGTTATGAAAAAGACAGGTAAGACACAACAATACAATTGATTGAGCATTATATTGATTGAGCATTATAGGATTGAGCATTATAACAATATATTTTACATGTTTACAAATAGTTTTAACAGTCGAACGTTTACGGCTAAACTTAAGCTCTCAACAGGAATCTGAAAAGAGCTTAAGTTAAGCCGAAAACGTTTGACTGTTAAAACTATTTCTAAATGCGTAAAATATACTGTAATTTTATAAATAGAGCGATTTTTTGTCACTAAAGTTATTTTTTTTAGTTGTACCAAATTACAAAAGAAATGTAGAACCAAAATTTCATGGTTGTGGGTCAATATTTAAGAAGTTATAAAGTTACCAAATGTCACTTTTTGGATACTTTTCGTTTGTTAGGTCACTTTATTTTGCATACTTTTTTGCCTAACTCCCCTATTTATTTATCTTTTATTGCTACTGGAGAGATGAATTTACATTCTATGTAACGCCAAGACTTTTAATATATCTTGGTACTATGGTATGGTACTATGGTACTATGGTACTATTCTACTATGGTACGGATTTTAGGTTTGCACGAGCCCATGCTTGTCCGTATCGCGTGTAGCCTATTCCCAAAAACTCTTAAACGTGAAGCAATTTTTTCGATAAAACAAATTGTGTTAACAATATTTAACCACTTGTTTTCCCTGCAACAGCTAAAGTGTTTGATTGACAGAAACTTCCTGCCAGAGAATGTAAAACATTACATATGTGTAACTATGATTTGAGTACAAATTGAAACTAATTTAGATGCTTTTTTATGTTGAATTACTGCCATTTTTTTCGCTTTCTTGTTTTCGTTGAATAAAGTTACTTTTTGGTTATTTTTTCGCAAGATTAAAGTCAATTTTTTGAGTTTTTTAGGTTACAAAAAAATCGCCCTAGTTATAAAGAATGGTCAACCCTGTTGTATTGTTGTGTCTCGCCTGTCTTTGGTACAAGAAAGCAAACTCTCTCTCGAAACTATACGCGATTATGAAAAGACCTGGCCTATACAGAGCCCACAGGAGCTACAAATTTTTTAACACTGTGGCCCTTCCAGTATTGAGCTGACTTACGTTTTATCAGAATAAGTTGGGTCTGAAGATGATTGTTATCAGGGCCGTTGACAGGATTTCTCGGGCCCGGTGCCCTCTTCATCGACAATGTTATGAATATAAAAGTTGTGTACAGACTTTTATTGATGTCGTTTAAGCATGGTCGTTTAACTAATCTTGCTCAGTTTTAAAATTTCCCGAACCGCAAAACTTACTTTTTCTATCTAGTGGTTGTTTTTTGAACTTTTATTTGTCACATGGCGCTAGAGTATTACTTCCCGATTCCATTGATGTTTCACTGGTCATTAGGCTCACCAGAAGAGAATTTACAGCAAAGTTAGTGCAGACAGTCAGAAAGTTTTCAATTTGATTTAGGAAAGGTTTTTGGGCCTAGGTCAAACATTTGATGATTGCCGCAATCTGAAAAGCGGTTTTGGTCTTTAGTGCAGAAATAGGGATAGCAATCTTCTTGCCTGTGCCATTTCAGTTTTGAGTTGATGCAAACATTACCCTGTTTATTTTGAAATTCATGTTTCGGGTTATTTCACTAACTATTCGTGATTAGGGAAATCACTATAGGCTACTATAAATTCTTATTTACTGTTTGGTGGCTGAAGTGGCTATTTTCCACCAGAGAGCTGAAGTGGGCCCGTTACCCAGAAGGGGGCCTGGTGCTTTACCATTGGATGGCTGAAGTGGCTGTTTTAACCTCTGATGGATTCCTTTAGATCTTGATAACGTTTGAAGTCGAGGGGAATCTTTTAAATCCGGGCCCCTTAAATATTCTGGACCCGGGTCCAAAAGTACCACCTAGACCCCCTTGATTGTTATTTATTTATGTACTTTGTAAATGTCCTTGCGATCACATTTTGCTATTTGATATTTAAATAAAGAATGAATTAATAAAGTAGATAGCCTACGAACAGTGAGACGCACTTGAAAATTTCAAAACTAACAAAGGCGTCGTGACGCACAGTTTGAGAATCTCTTACCTGAGTTGTTCAACAGAAGCGCCAAAACGTGCAGCTTTGAGCTGCTTGCACCATTCTACTCGCAATTTTCAAGTTTTTTTTATCACCAATCAACTCTTCACATATCACAAGCAGTTTATTTTGTTCACGTTTCTTGAATGTGTACACAGTAAGAAAATGCAGTGCAATGGAAACAAGCAAGCATGGAGTGTTAATTGCAAATCGATGCCATTAAAAGTGTTTACTTGATTGGCGAAACATGGAGATCAAACGACTTTCAATAAAACAATGTAATGTAGATCAGGCCTACGTCAGCAATTTTGTACTAAAGTAGCGTATGCATTTTGAGAAACAGATTGAAAGTTGAATCCTTGTTGATTGAATTGGAAGAGTTGTAGTTTTGTAGAATCCTTGTTAGGAATCTGAAAAAGAATGAATGAAGAATGAAACAAATGTATATGCCACACAGTCACAGCCTACACACAGCACCTTGGGCCTGTGCAGAATTGCATCGTAATCTACATCAACACAAGTTAACTCATATGTGATAACTAAGAAAACTTTTTTATATGATTAAGTAGGTATCGGCATTTTGCGATGCAACTTTTTGTAACATTTTTTGTTCATAGATGCAAATTTTAGCGGCGTCTTTTTTAAGTGTTATGTCAAAAGAAAAGGTGATAAAGAAACATCAAATATAACCCAATCATTGTGGGAATTGTGTTTGGATTACTGACCTAAACTGAATAGTTTACGCCGGCCAGTCATTAGTTCAGCACTACATAGGCTACCATGTTTTTACATTGCCAACCAACTTAGTGGAATGTTGAGAGAAACCTTCAGCGTGTTAGGCAAACCCTCAACTAAAGATTGTCATTTCTCTACAAATATTAGGAAATACCGCATCAGGCGTTGTATGTGAACAAACCACACGGCGAAGTGCTGCAGTTGGAAATGCGCATGCTTAAATGCAATTTTTTGTTGCTTTAACTTTCGTGTGCAGTTTTCTCACTAACACTTGACCTCGTTTTACAACAGTAGTTCAGAATGGGCTACTGATATGTTTTGTTCGAGCTTTCCGCTTTTTTTATTTTTTGCATCACTGTCAATTTCATAGTTTACAAAAATAGTGTATTCGCAACTCAATTCGTCGTTTATACTTACAAGAATTCTAAAACAAAGCAACTAGATAAATATATGTTTTTAATATTGAAGGAAACCTATTAACATTTTAAAACGAGTGTATGAGTCACCCTTATTCTGTAAAATCAACTCCATTGCGCACGTAGATTGTAAACCTTCCTATGGAAGCCTCGTGATATTGTGAGCTTTAATGCATTCTTATTTAGTCTACAATGTTATCAGAAGACTATTACTGCATCACAAGATTAGTTTCAAGACTGGTTAATAAATCAACTCACTGTCAGAGTCGCGGCATATCACTGGGCAGGAAGTAGTGGGAGTGCGAGAGCATGGTACTTCCTCCAGTCTTCCAAAGCAAGCTGTTAATCAACAACCATTGAATAAGAAAAGTGCAAATAGAATTTCGCATGAACATAATCGTTAATAGACTAGCTTACTGGTACTGCAGGAGTACAGTGTCAAATAGAAAATACGGTTCAACTTTGTAGCTGAAAGATTTTTTGCTCTTTAAATCTATAAAAGTATGAACCTAAATGATTCCTTACCACAAGACAATTGAACTCCGGGTGCCGTTGCTATTATGAGGCCATATGTGCAAATCTCAACCTGAGACACATCAATTGAACTGTCTGTGTTTCTGGGTAAAACCTCGGGCGTGGGGGCTGGCGTGGTTGTGGTAGTGGTTGTAGTTGTAGTTGTAGTGGTAGTGATTGGTACATCAGTGACTCGATTCACTGGGATAGTTGATTGGAAGTTTCTTCCACCAGTGTTTTGGAAACGATTGATCGGACATCGGTTTGCCGATCTGACCAACAAACAATGTGTTAAGTTTTTTAAGTGAAATGAATTTAGTTCTTGCAGTTACCATACCTGCAAGCTTGATCACATTATATTTAACTTTACTGCAAATTTAAGTTCATCAACAATTATTTCAGCTTAGAGTTATCGTTCTGAATTTTTTTAAATTTACCTTACGTATGCCAAACCCAAGTTTAAGATACTCCACGTCTAATCTATTTTAAAGGTTCTCAAAATTAGCCCCTTGGAACATTGATGACCTCTAGTGGCTCAACTTGGCGACATCAAACAAGCCACGTAGCGTTATCAAGTGACCACAAGTAGAATATTATTACAAAAACTGTACTAGTATTTAATAGCAGGTTAATGGTCTTGACAAAGCTATTCGTACAGAATGCATTTTAGAAACCTATAGCCTAATGCCCAACTGAAGCCCACCTGGGCTAAACAAATGTTGTTAACTACTGTAGACTTACTGATAACATGACCCGTCTCCTCCAAGAAGAGGAGCAGAAGTTGGGCAACCACATCCGGCCTCGCAAACTCCATTGCAACCAGTAGAAGGAGGAGGACGGAATAAAAATGTGAAACTAAATGTGAAGCTTTGGAAGAAGTTGTTCCTTCTCCTGGTGACTGGCTCACAAACCCGTTGACATGGACGGCAGGTATGGTAGATTTGGTTTCCAGGGCAAGCTGTGTGATAAATTGCAGTACTGATTATGTGCACTAACTGCTTATTCATACAACTATAGCCTTGATTATAATGAATTCGTCACTTAATCACTTACAACGAATACGAGTTACAGCCACATTGAGGTCCAAAATATATTTTATAAAATCAGAGTTTATAAAAGGCATATGTCTGCTACACTATCTTTTGAAAAGATAGTGTAGCAGACATATGCCTTTTATAAACTCTGAAATGATTCTTTTCATATGATGAATACGGCTGGTAGGCAACGTCACACCCATTATTTTTTGTATGTGACACACTGACCATTACCTGATAATTTGCTATGACATTTTCAAAGTTATAGTTTTTATATTAATACGATATTAAATTTTTAAAAACATTCTAATATACGCATAGGCACCATGGTCAACATGGATAGTCTGAAACTAATTATTACTTTATCATTCTACTCTACTGTACATCAATGACTTCTCAATTACATCTTCAAATAAATACGCATATGTAGATGACTTGGCATTCTTTATTCACGGCGCAAGTGGGAAACAGTAAAAAATATTATGACTGACATGGACATTCAATCTTTCTACATGCATCAATGACGCTTCAAGTTTAGTGAAGCTAAAACAATGATTGCCTCATTTCATCTATATAGTAGAGACTCAAATTAAAAGATTAACATTCAAAGCAGGACACTTCCTTGTGAAGTAACACTCTTATATCTTAGTGTTCGACTTGATTGGTCTTTAACACATCGCAAACACCTAGAACACTTGTGAGGGAAGGTGTCAGCTTGCACTGCACTCTGAAACGTCTTTCTGGTACAAGGTGGGGTGCTATTTATTTAGTAGGCCTACTGAAAACAAATTCTTTTGCTTTTGTTTACACCTCTGCTGAGAAGCTTACTGTGCTGTTATTTGACGCAAATGCACCGACATGACGTTGTCGATATGCCAATCAACAGCACTATATAGGCACAACCAACAACAGCCAGCAAACTGTCACTGGAGGCCTTCGATCAACTCCAACCGACTGCTTGTCTGTCCTCGCTGGCATTGAGCCAGCTAGGGGCGCTAGCATGAAGTTGTCTAGCTAAGTGTTAAACCCAAAACAACGGTCATCTATTACATGCAACCACATCGAGAAAACCACTAAAGCATCGATTGGAATAAAAAAGTTGCTTTTACGCGCTGTACTCGACTTTCTGATGGATGCTTTAGCAAGCAGTGGTGCCATGGGGTGTTGTGTGAAACAATTATCAGGCAGCACATCTCCACTGTGTCATTTGATTGGATCTGCATCATGGGTCATGGCATCGCCACACTTGCCTCATCAAGGCAGAATCCTGCTCTGGTGTAAAACGCCTTATGGTGTAGACATGCTACATTGGGGACTGGGCAGAAGGTGCTGCTGCCTGTGACTGTGGCGAGCCCAGATGGTAGCCCATTGCAAGCTGCACAGACACTCCCATGGTGTAGAAGGCCTAGTTTACATCGACGAAGATACCAGGCAGTGGCTAACCGACAGGTGTCCTAATATTTAGCAATGCGCGAGAAAAAAAAGCCTTTTATCAAAAACACTTTTCCCAAATATTTTTTTAATGGAAGCAACTTACGTGGGCAAGCCTGGTTGTTGCAAACACGGCGCTCCTCCCTTGACTCTCTACAGGACCGACGGAAAGATTGCATAAAGCTTCGTTGGGAAGGAGAAGTTCCAGAAAATCCGAAAATATTCAAACTGAAATTTCAATAAAATATAAAATGATGCAAAGTCTGACGTCAGAAAAAAAATTTACTCGGCATTAAGAACACTAGGTGCCAAGGAATTTGATTTGGATTGCCATTTGTTGTTAATCGTAGGTTAATACGCATAGGGTCTATTTGAAGCAGATACGGAATTACAAAAATGAAAACTTAGGAGGGCGACTAATTATAGTCGTCGGACCACTCGGCATGCGACAGCTCAGCAAGTGCTTCAACTCAGCAAGTTCATTTCAGCCACTGTCCAGTAGGGTGGGCCGTTTTTGACTTTTTTTCGAAATTCAAAAACGGCTAGTCATAAAAAGTGGCACATGCATGAAAAAATTACGTGTGCAAAATTTTGTCAGTTTGGAGGTGCATCTTCTGCCCCCGCAGGGGGGTCAAACTTTCAATTTTTTGAAAAAAAAAAGGGGAAATTTTACTTTCCGTTTTAACATAATTTTTTTTATAATTTTTCTACTGGCTAGTTATAAATTGTAAGTGGGATGTACCCACAACTTTCCTATGTAAAGGCATGCTCGAAGCTTAAGGTTTACTGCCCCCGCATCGACGACCAAAATGCTGAATTTTCACCAATTTGAAGTGCTATTTTTGTCATTGCTCAATAAACAAACTTGTCGCAAAAGGGCGAGATGGTGTTAACGCTGTACGCTCATTTATGTCCTGTCCACTAACTTTGCAGGATGATACGAACTGACAAACTATAAGACGCAGTCTTGCTTAAACTAAAAGCAATAGTAGCCTACGTTTGATGAGTTGCAGCTATAAAACGCAACCTATAATTTAGGCTACTTCAGAATAAAAGCAATATGATCTGCAGATTCCGTAAATGGAATGTACTGTACAGTTCCACTTGAATTGTTATCATGATTTTGTTTACACAAATTTGTTATTTACAAATGTTTTCAGGATGGGCATAAAACGCATTGCTCTATATTACTTTGTTGAGGATATTGGGGGTTTATTCGATAGCTTCTGAGCAGAGTGTAGAATTTTAAAGAAATGTTTTTGGCCATTAGTGAAATTGCTTTCTTTTATCATGGCAAACCATACTGGAATATAAACATTCATAATATAGTCCACACGTTCCACCAATACAGCTGACGCGTTAGATGCAACACATAAACGTAGAATTCTATTTTGGCTGTGTTCAACCATCTTGAGTGGTTCATTATACTTGGACTCCTACCTATATGCGAAATGAATTGATATATCTCCAACTTTCACTGCTCTGTGCATGTGTAGAAGATATTTTTGGTCAGTGCTGAGGTCATTTTCATCAATTTCAATCTCTGGTGCAGGAACTGCTTTATATTTTACAACATCTAGTTGTGTGACAGTGGCTAGCTGCTTTATAATGGGCCCAGTGAAGCTATCAGGTCTGCTAATATTGCCATATCTTTTATAAGATGCCTAAGAGGCAATTCATTACTATGGAGTAGGCATATTAACCATTGAAGTGGCTTTTGGAAATGATCTTCCAGTAGCTTTATCACACCGCCTTTTTGACCTGTGTTTATTGCGGTTCCATCGCATCCAATTGCCATTACATTATCGTAGCTAATTTTATTGGATCCAAGATATTCAAGAATACCGGTAGCTATTGACACATTAGATCAGTTGGCTGCAGTAAAATGACCAATGAAATGATAACTTGGCTCCTCAAGTAAAGTAATGTGTTCTTCAACTTCAAAATGTTTTCGAAGTCGCCAAGCAATTTCATTTTGTTTGATGGTTTAATCTTTTCGGCCATCAAAATATATGCTTTGCAAATTTATGCACATGATAGGCCTACTTTCCATTTGAGTTGTAAACCTTATGTTTTTTCTCGCTCTTCTCACTTTGCTTTTATCTATGACTGATTGAGATTCGCTATCCGTTACAACTCCCGCATCTTGTAGAAATGATGAAGCAATAAGTGCTGCAGACCTATCTGAAATACCAATACGATCGCATGATTCAGCAAATACTACTAAACTGGAAGCAACCTTGCTTTTTCTGGGGTTTTTCGAGGCAAAACTGGGTTGATAATCAAAATCTTCGCAGCGTTCTTCATTGGATGACAAAGTTTCTGAGCTTGAGTAAATTAAAGGTGTTTTAACTAAAGCACTACTTGTGCCTGCTCTTGGGTTCTCACGTAAAGAACGGAATTGTTCTGATCTTTCGACTCTCCTTGAAAAACGTTTAAATTAGATTTTGTGGCCGATTTATCATGTTTATCAATCACCATTATGCGAGTTGTTCTTTGATCAAGAAGGAACTGTTGTTCTGTAACAGGGACACGATTTTTCTGCGGGCAAGTAGCCTACATTGCGGAAAATTGAAGTTAATGGACAGAACATAAATGAGCGTACAGCGTTAACACCATCTCGCCCTTTTGCGACAAGTTTGTTTATTGAGCAATGACAAAATAGCATCTCAAATTGGTGAAAATTCAGCATTTTGGTCGTCGATGCGGGGGCAGTAAACCTTAAGCTTCAAACATGCCTTTACATTGGAAAGTTCTGGGTACGGCCGACTTACAATTTATAACTAGCCAGTAGAAAAATTATAAAAAAAATTATGTTAAAACGGAAAGTGAAATTCCCCTTTTTTTTCTCAAAAAATTGAAAGTTTGACCCCCCTGCGGGGGCAGAAGATGCACCCCCAAACTGACAAAATTTTGCACACGTAATTTTTTCATGCATGTGCCACTTTTTATGACTAGCCGTTTTTGAATTTCGAAAAAAAGTCAAAAACGGCCCACCCTACTGTCCAGGTCAGCAAGTGAGATTGTAGCGATCCATTATTGCGTCAGATAAGTTTTACTTCCTAACAAGTGAACCATTTTAACCCACACGTCATCTTCCAAAGATTTTGTATTTTTCCATCTAAGCTAACTTGCTGTAAAAAGAAGCAATAATGGATCGCTACAAGATTTTCACCTATCATCGGACTTGCTTGGTTATCGCTTGGTAAACTGAATATGCTGACTTGCGACATGTCAAGTTTTGGCTTGCTCAGTTGTTACTTTCTCAGTTTCATCATTTACTAACTTCAGGCACTTACTAAAATATTGTAGCTCACTTGTCACTTGCTCAGTTGTCGCTTACTTAGTTGCAGCTTGCTCAGTTCACAACTGCTGACTTGCAGGATACTTATTAATTATAGGGTATTTCTCTCCAGAAAATTTGGACAATTTTTCGTTGTCTTGATTGGTTTCAAATAGGTCAGTTGTTCAATAACTTAATGCTTTTTGTTGGATTTATTTTTTTAATTTTAAATTGTTATAGCCGCAGTTTTTTCTGCTTTCAATTTTTCACAATGATTTTACGGCAAAATGTGCACAAAAGTTTGTATGTGATTTAGGTAATTTTCACATAGCCTAGACATTTTGAACATCGGGGTAGCCTAAGGTGAATAAACCATTGTACCATATAGCCTTTTCCCTTATATTCACAAAATATAGGCCAACTCTATTTTATAGCCTACCTCTACGGAGTTTCTGAAGAGCACATGACAATTTTAAGTTAGTCTTTGACTCTTTTGACTAAGTAACTCTTTGAGTTTTTACGCTAACTTAAATTTTGAAAAGAAGAAACAAAAGTCGTTGATTTTTGTTGAGATATAAGTTACTTTGCAAGTCCCTCGAACTTTCACGATACTCACTTGAAGCCTTGGAAAGAACTCATCTGTTGGAGAAATGTTGCTACAATGCCATATTCTGGATCGTTGGGGTCTAAAATTACTTCGCATTGTCTAGTCCGGATCATTATTCCCCCATTACAAACTTGGTTACATTCACCGAAATCGCTCCACAAACCCATCCTGACTATAAATACATAAGGGTTATTGGCTAAGTAAGACTACACTGAGCAAACGAAACCAAGCAACAAGACGCATTTAACCTGATAAAAAAAAATAGAGAACTTTTTCGAAGGGTAGCCTACATCTATTTGGTGTCAATGCTTTGAAAAAACTGATTTGCATAACTCAAATGCTTGATCCGTTTGCAACATAATTTCCAAAAGTTCAAACGAAAAAGATAAGTTAAAAAAACTTAATTTGCCAGAAAACTTGATTTGGCAAAAAACTTAATACGCTTTTCAGTTATCTGTCATTTTTTGGCAATCAGTGCTGATTATTTTTGCACGTAGGTACATTAACATGGATGTTTAAACAAAAATATTAACTTTTAATTTTCTTTCTGTATTCCTAGTAGTCAAAGTTGAAACTAGTAAAAGTCGAATCTGCATAGTTTTACAAACAACTTGCCAGTAAATCTGATCTGTTTTTAAAAAATGAACTTCTTACAGCATTCCCGATCTCCGCAGTTCCTTGTCCTAGAACTTTCGAAATTACATTCACTTTGAACGACCGAGTCCAAGCATTGTCTTGATGAAGATTGCAAGCCTCCTCCACAGGGAACCGAACACACGCCCCAAGGCTCCCATTCCGTTACAGCTGAATGAAGAGAAATGGACGTGAATCGTATTTTTAATACATCACTATGATGAGTTCCATGGCCACCAGGAGATGCGGCCTGATTTGTCATATTTTGCAGATTTTGATTACAGCTACTGCTAGTGTTTGACTGACATTTTCTGACATTTCATCTGGGAAAAACAGCAAAGAAAGCATAAAAATATAGCTTTCGGAAAAAATTATTTACATTCGCCCAAATTTAGCAAAATCTAAAAATTTTTGCAAAATGTGGCAAATGAGGCCGAATCCTTAGGTAGCCATGTGAGTTCTAAAAAAAGATTGAGTTGCAAGTTTTGTTGCTGAGTTCTAAATTCAAACAAACCACATTTCAATTCGTCAAAGACATGTTTACATGTTTGTGTATTGACTGTTAATTTTATTATAGGGTAGTCTAGATAAATTTTATGCCTATTTTTGACAGTTAAGTTATTTGGAAAGTTATTCAAAGATATGATGGGTAATTTTAGTTCTTGTTTCAATTAAATCTTCATTGATCATTGCAAAAAATGCTGCGTTTATTTGTTTATGAACAAAAATAACGGAATAGTGGGGCTATAAATATGCGCATTCATCTAGATTGTTTGTTTGTTTTTCGTATCTTTATCCTGCATTGCGGGAAAGCGGACTTGAGCGCTATGCATCGGTGTACGCCTTCCGACGTACACCTGACCCACGCTGCAGCCGACGGCAATGTCTGTTTCCGGTTGTCTACTCTATTTATGATTGAAATTTAGTACTACCCATTACTCGAAATCGAATAAAACATTGTTTGAGGATCTTTGAACTATCCTTTGTATGTTTCCGATCTTCTTCGTCACTCCAGGGGCCGAAGAGCTGTGCCTTTTACCACTTGGGCAGTGGCGGCGACTCGCAGTAGATGTTTGGACAGGTGTCGAGCAGTCACTGGATTGATTCCTCATCCCGTTCACGCAGACCACGCACACCATTTGAAATATGGTAGATGGCGCAGTTGCAGAAGGTGTGGTCTGCGATTTGTTCCTCCTTGCCACACTCACAGATGGCAAATGGAGCCATCCTCCACTGGCGCATGTTGGAGCGGAATAATCCAACGTCGGTGTGAGGGCGGATGAGCCACATCCAGGCTTTCCTTGGAGAAAGCATTCCGGTTGGATGGGGCCGGTGTCGGAGATGAAACTTTGGAGTCTTGAGAAGTACTTCCACTCTGAGCTCTGTTGGTAGTCCTCCCAAATAGCCGCACTGCTGGATTGGTCTTCAGCAGTTTTCACCAAGAGTTGTGCTTCCTGTACAAATTGGTATCTTTATTTTAGTCGCCGGGGTTGCTCGCAGACACACTTGTAGAAACTTGAGTGGAGCAAGTGATTGGGGTTCGTAGCGCGGCGAGAAAGAAACAGAATGGCTTCGTCGCGATGAAGCTCAGCTGGTTGGATGCCTGCAAGGACATGGAGATTGTCCGATGGTGTAGGTCGCAGGCATCCTGTCACGGTGCATAAAGCGTCATTTATGGCAGTGTCAATTTGATAGCAGTAGGCACTGCGACTGCAGACAGGTGCACAGTATTGTGCTGGAGCGTGAACTAGCACAATGGTGGCAATGTGCATTGTGCAGTAAGGCGATGTGAAAATCAAAAAATTTTGAAAAATCAAAAATCGAATTATCACACAGGGTGACTATTGCTATGTAGAGTATTTCTGTAAAATTTCACGCAAAAATATTCAGTAACCTTAAACATGTAGTCGATTTTGTCCTTGGCATTTGTTGCCAGCACAGAGTTGCCAGGTACAAATTTTTTGAAGAAAAAACTCTGTTTATTTTTTTTAAATTGTAAAAATTTCCAACTTTAACAACCACAACAACAATTACATATGATGCGACTGCTAGCTGCCCTTTTAGGTAAAGGCTGGCGGTGTACGGTAAGATATTAAACAATCACCTGGCAACCCTATTTTTGCTTGGTCAGCAAAAACTGATGATATTAAAGCCTTTTTCACTTCTATGGCAAGAGTAGGAATGCACTGTGCATAAGATGACACTTTGGTTTTGTTGTAGTAATATGAATTACATAATCACACAACGCACTGCATTAATATTCGATTGTTTTCGCCGATTTACATTTGTTTTTTGACAGATATAGTAACTGCAACTCTCCAATGGTAGCTTACACATCAACCAACCAACTTTATATGTGCTTGTAAAACGTGCACAAACGAATGAAGAATACAGCCAATGAACAAGAAACAATGGTGAATGTCAAAACATTATACTGCAGCCAATGAAAGAAAGTCAGATTTCGTGTCTGCTTTCGGCAAGACCCTACGCGAAGCAATTCTCGCCCGAATGAAACCATCCTGTCGTTGATGGCCAGCAACACTTCCACAGTCGTTAGTGACTTCCCAAATGAGACGCTGCACAGCCTGAGTATGGGCAGGAAAATGAGGGCATTCAAATTTTGTGTTTATCAAACCCTTTAGTTCATCTATGGTCAAGTGTGAAGCAAGGCTAGACTCAGTAAGCGTGGCATGGTCCCAATCAAAGAGCACAGTGAGTTGGCATCCAAATTTAATTTTGGTTGGGTAAAAATGCGGACAGAACCATCACAAGAGTTACTGCCTTTGCGAATATTTTCTAACATGTTCACAGCAAAAGATCGCAGAGCAGGATCATCACTGGATACCGGGGCATTGTCACATTCAGATGTACCAGGTGCAGCTGGTTCGAAAGGAGAGTCAATTTCTTCATCAATTGCTGCAGAAAACTGCTGTTTTTCTCCAGTTCTCTTCCTCTATCACTTGTGACTTCTTTGCTGCAGCGAAATCATCTCCTCGCTGTTGTTTGAGGCTCTTGAAAAACAATTTTTTTGTGTGAATGATAAATGTAAAGAACACAAAATAATCCATGTAAATCAGTTCAGTTTGTTTTTATTTCTGACTGTCACAACGAAAAACAATATATGCCAAACATAACAAATAATACTCTTTCCGACAAATGGCAGTAAAAAACAGTGATACGGTAGTCAAGAAAAATCTTCTCGCCATAGCACGACTAGCTTTAGTGAAAGCACAAGCCTGCCTTTACAGACATAGAAATCAGAACATCTGAATCACTTTCCCACGAGGAAATGCTTTAGGAAAATGAAAAATCCTTAAACCACCTACTATCTAGAGTTGGTTGCACTACATCTGCAATGGTGAAGTGGGGTTGTAGAATTGGCAGTAACCCATTCTCCTTTTCATATGGCTCCATTCAACAAATGTTGTTAGAAGAGCCATGTCAATGACAACAACTGACTAACCCCAGTACACAACATGGGACATGTCTATGCATGACCCTGTTATCAAAGAATATACCGTACTTATAAAGCCTTAGCCTACATTTCATAGAAAATTACTAGCCAAAAAAGTTTGTAAAGATACCGTATGTAAGAACTTACCTTTTTGTTAACTCTCTTTTGAAGCGTTTTCGTTGTCCTTTTGTCAAGAAGCCCAATTTGGTATAACGGTGCTTCTACTCCACGATAACGTTGGGAGAGGAGAAACCTCAATTGTTTTAGGAATGCGATCTTCATTTGAAAAGAGAATAGTTAGCTTTTTTTCCAGCTTCCTGAAAAATTAATTCCTTGTGAGTGCTCTGTCTCTGTAAACGTGCAATTAATTATTTCAACACATTAAAGTTTTGAAAAGTGTCTGCTAGTTGGTTATTGTAGCCTACGTGTACTGTTCATTCATGCAAGCTACGGTATATGTTAGTATTTTTAACAACTACCCTTCATCCATACAAAGATATACGAGTTGGTCTATGTTTTATGTCACTGCCAAGCTTAGTTAAAACCTGTCAGAGAAAAAGTTGCAGTAATAAAGTACTTGAGTATCACCTTTAACAAAGTAGGCTGCAGAATGCAAGAACATATCGTAGTGTTGGTAAATCAGCAGTGGGAAGCTCCTTGGAGGGTCCAATGACAGAAGAGCTTTCCAAGCTTCTTACTCTCTTTTTAGAACTTTTAGGCATGATTTAACAGTTAACAATGCTACTCACAACAAGGTTAGCTTTATGAACTAAAGATAATATGTGAAGAGATTATTGTATTTTTTGAAAAAAAACATAGCCCACTTACAGTACACAGAACTAGGAATTTAAGTGCTGAAAACTTAGTTGTCTGAGCCTTCCGTAATACTATGAACTTTATTAGTGTCATTCTCAAAGCTACATATAAAAAATGCAGAACCACAAACAGCAACTTCACCTGAATAAGCAGGTCTTATTCCGGAAGACCTGATAATTACAGACACTGCCTCTTAGGCCTACTTTACACAATTTGGAAAACCTAGCCTAAACTAACTTTGAACCGAGGCCTGAATGATTTAACAACCAAGCATAAAATCATAGCAACCATTTCGGCTGAACACAACTTCTTATCTGAATTTTGCAGCCTTATCTTTAATAATATATAATCAGCAATTCAGCATCTCAAGTTATAAATCTCTCAGCAGCAGACAGCAATCGCTCGCGCGCGCGTGTGTGCGGCACACAACGCGTTTTCCCTAACTAGCCATTCAGAGCGCGCTATCTGGATCACGTGGATTGATGCGTTGTGATAGTATTTTTTGTGGAATCACCTTGCAAGAATTAGAAAATACTAACCTTAAAACGCTTACATGTTTACGGATACTGGATTTTATTGCATAAAACTTTACAAAAATACTCTACACAACAGTAGTCACCCTGTGTGATAATTCGATTTTGTCCATTCAAATTTCACATCGCCTTATTGTGCAGGGTGTCAAGTTCGGCTCCTCAGCCTTAGCCGACCAGACGCCTTAGCAAAGCTGTGCGTGTTGAAATCTTTTTGCGTAGTGACTCCAAATGTTGACGGTAAGTGAGCGACCTGTCTAGGACTTTCCTAGATATTTAGTGTTCGGATATTTGTCATAACTTTTTTGTATTGTGTTTTTTTAAACCTTTATTTTCACTTTTCAGCTTCGTATTTTGTTTTGTTGTGTGTTTTTGTGTGTAGGCTGTTTTTGTGTGTAGGCTGTTTTTGTGTGTAGGCTGGCCTGGTTGTTTACTTTATAAAAGTTGAAGATGTAAAGTATGCTTCGTTTCAAAAGTTGATTGCTTGATTTGATCTTTATCCTCGCACCGAGAAAGCTTCTTTTAGAGATTAAACCTGACAGTTTTGCGTAGCTACTTGTAGGCCTAGATGCTTTAAACAACTGAGCTAGGCCTAGTCAATGAGTTTGACGAAGTAAAATTTCTGATTGTTGAAGTGTTGTTGTTCTTAAATTATTCCAACCAAACATAACGTGTTTCATAGCTAAACAATACATAGGACCTATAAAACAAACTGTGGTAACACTTTCAAGTGCAGTTATTAGGTTACAAATCATCGGCATTACTGAGAGTCACATTTATGAACTTGTTTCATTGGTCCCACATTTATGAACTTGTTTCATTGATCCCACATTTATGAACTTGTTTCATTGGTCCCACATGTCTTTCAGACTTAGGTGCCACTTTTGTGCAATAGACTGTACACTGTACAGTACACCAACATGGCTGAAAGCATCCAAAACATTATGTATCACTGTCCCTTGCATTTAAAGCGCTATGCCTCAACATGGACCGGCCCACCAACTTCAACTATCCAATAATGTACTTCCAATAAGTGTATATCATCTGCACTGAATGAATAAGCACTGGCATAGCATACAGTATACCACATTTACTTTTACTCACCACAGGGTTGGGTATTGCAGCTCGTACTTTCAACTTGTGTGGTAAAATCTTCTCCAGAAAAAGCGTTTCTTAAATTTTGGAAGATATCGAAGTTGTTGCGTTGCTGCATGCACCGAGATCGTGTTGCAGGTCGTCCTAGACTGGACAGGCACTGCCTGGACCGGGTGGCTGTCCCTCCACCACAAATCCGATCACACCTTGTATATTCTGTCCACAGGTTGAAGGAATATGTGATGGGAACTGCATAAAAAAGTAATTATTGAGTAAATAGCAGGAAACACAAATTTGGAAACCTGTTTTAAACAACGACTGACTATATGCAATTAAACTTCAGTTACAGAGAAAAGGCGGTGGAATAACGCAGCGGATAATGCGTTCGCTTCCCAATCGTGCAATCCTGGTTCGACTCCCGCTTAAGATGGTTGTTGAAAAACACCACTTACCTTTGCCACCTTACTCTCATAAGCGCCGAAGGCTTGGTATAATGAGAACCTTGTCTTCTCATCCTCCCATGCTTAGATTAAGTATGGCACTCGCCTTGATGTTAAAGCGAAAATGTTTATTCTGACAGTCCCCTAATGGCTATCCTTTTGTGTTTCTATATCAACTCTTTATATTTCAAAGCTTTCTGAAAATTTTGTTTTATTCGAACAGTTGCTTTAATCAAACTTTAAAGAATCGTGTTATCAACTTAAGAACCACAGTTTATATTCAGAATTTACTCAAAGGTGTTACGTATCAAAATTGAATAACTATTTTCGTTTATTTTTTTCAACACTATTTTGTGCTTAGTTTTTGATCAGTTGAGACTGCAGATGTGAGTTATTAATGGGGAATATTTCTGATACATACCAGTAACGATGATAGTTACACAAAACATAGCCTATAGGCCTATCTCTTGAAATGTAGGCTACGTGTATGAATTAGAAGGGAATTATGTTGACTGTTGAGTAGAAGTAGGGATTTCTGAGTAGACGAAGCCTAACCTAGATCAACATAAAAACTCATCTGTTTATCACCATCGGCATTATCGATGACTTCGATATTTAGACCAAGTCATAATGGTTACTGCAAGGCTGAACTGGGTCTAAAGCAATAGCGATATAGGCCAGAAAACATTACCATTCCACATTTCAAAATTTTCTAGTTTTAGAAAATAATTATTAAGTTGTAGCTTTCCTCACCTGTTGTAGTGTTGGTGGACGGAGGCGGGGGAGCTGGACGCAAGCTAAATATTTGAGCGGAAATAGAAGAAAATAACAGAAAACAAACAACCGCTTTAAAAAATTTTATCATGATGGTCGTTGCTGCTAGATCCTGCACGAACAATAAAAAACAGTTGAAACATCTTAAACATAAATCTAGCTCGTTCGTGCTTGGAGTTACAAAATCAAATGGTGGGAAATTGGTGTTTGGTTTAGCAATACATTTTTCTAAACAAAGAGTCACATTTGTATATTCTCAATCTCTTGTGTTATGCCTTCACTCCTGTCATCAACAACAATCCTTGAGGCGGACAGCTTGTGTAATCGCTGCTCGCAGCAGCGCAACGTTTTTCTTTCAAAGTTTCTCTACTTTCAACATCGACATATCATTCAGTGTGTTGATGTGTTGACAGCCAGTCTTCCCAGATCTCATTCTTCAATTTAGCTTCCAGTGTCGGCACATATTCGTCCAGAATACTACAAGTCCGCCCCGTTAGCTCGGTGGTTAAGCGCCCGGCTCAAGATCACGTGGCACTGGTTCCACTCTCGGGGTGTGCGTTTGAGCAACGCATTTCAGGACTGCTCTTACTCCATGCAGCAGTATCTAGTGAATGGAATAATTCCCTGGCAATAACACTTCAACAATCGGAAAACTTTACTCTGTCAATCTCGGTAACCGGCCTTGCGTCAAAAGCCTCCACAAGTATGCGAAACTACCAGAAATAACCAATCAGGGCTTTATCAGTCCGAAGATAAAGATTCAAAACCAACCAACCAATCAAATACGTGAAAACTCAATCAACCTACAAACCACGAGTTATCTCGTTCTTTGTAGAGCGCAAGTTCAATTATGGAATAATATGCAACAAGATGTAAAATTTCGTAAAATACTTTAAATGTTAAGTGAATCAGTCTTACCAGTGGACATCTGCCTGGCCGATTTAAGTAAACAACTTTTATGAAATAAATATTGTGGTAGGCCTAATAGATAATGTGGTATAGGTTACAAATTTAGGATAATTTCAGATCACGTGTTTGAAAAATGTAACATCAAAACTGAATGAATTCCGCCTGAAACTGACAGTTATAATAAATTGTGCTGCTTCTCAAAAGTATACCACGTACTGTATTTACAGCAAATCAAGCAACTTTGTTGTTGATGAAATATGCTGAGACTTGATTTCTTGAGAGACATTGACCAACTAAATTTCAGTGGTCAAAAATATTTTAACAACAATTGCGGCTCGCACTGCACACGATAGCTCATCAAAATACTGCACGGCAGCGCACGCGGCCGCGCACTCTGCGCGGTTGGCAGTACCAAGCTGCTCAGGTCAAGAAATTTACTTGAATTGAACCTTTTTCTTCTCGTCACTTTCGGCGAAGTACCATATGTTTAGTTCATATTATGCTTTATGTCACACAGCATATAAATTTGTGGATATGTCAAAGCTGAACTTGATGAACGAAGTTTAATAGAAAATGTTTTCGACTTTTGCATCATCGTGGATACCCTACAATGTCAACGCATCATCTAATGCATTTAGTTAATAGGCTAAAAGCTACATCAAGAGCATTTACAAAATATTACCTCAAGTTGTCTTTATGTAAGCTTAAGTCTTTCCTACCAATTGCAGTTTGTTATCTTTGGGCCGTTAACGCCTCCAATAAATCACTTTTGTTTACGCTTTCAAGCAGTTAATCAAAAGCTGTACCTCAACTTAAAGCGTTCCAATATATAACGTAGGCCTACTAACTCTCAGCTGAAGAAAAAAACAACTAAAAACAATGGAAATCGCGTTTTAACACAACAGTCTTCACCCTTCTTCGTACATAATGTTTGAGCTGTCATGTTGTGGAGGTATATATGTGACCGGCATTTCCTTCCCGGAGGCAATCAACAGTACCACCCTCTGTCAACTTGTCCGTTTCGCCTTCAGCTACGACGGGAATCGCCAATGATTGGTCCAATACTATTGATGAACAAGTGTCAACAATTGTCCCGTTACCTTTGAAAGCAAGGTGCGGTTATATTTTTATAAAGTCAAAAAAATAAATGTTAGGGTTAGTTTCATTGCAACAGCATTTTGCTGCGAATATGATTTTTTCAGAATGCTTCCATCACTGAAAGGCTTTCTAAAAGTTTTCAGAGTTAAAGTTCAAAACACAATAGGCTAACTGAAAATCGTTTCACGGAGGGTAGCCAAGGCTTTGTACCAAGGAAAATTATTACAATACTGTAGTGTATATTGCAACTGGTAATCTGTGATTAGAAGGTATAGTAGAGGTGTACGGAGTCAGGTTTTGTGGCCTTTTGCTCCCCTCCGACTATATTTTTCTCCACTCCGAATAGGGTCGGATTTAGCTGATGGGGGCCCGGGGCACTTTTAGATTGGAGGGTGCCAGTGCAAAAAAACTTTTCGCGCCTACGGCGCGAAAACCTACCCCTACGTCTACAGTAGCATTACACAGCATTTTGCAGAAACTTCAAAGGCTGAAAGAAAAAAAATAACACAAAATAACATTTTCTACTTTGAGGCCCTTCAAAAGGGGGGCCCAGAGCACCTGCACCCTCTTCCCCCCCCCCTAAATCCGGGCCTGCCTCCGAAGTATGTGATTGATTGTGCATAAAGCCAATTCTGATTGCAATTTTCTGCTGACCAGTGGTCATATTCTTAAAAATCTCGCAGCATATCTTCGCTATTGCTAAGTTGGGTAATTGTTGGTTTTGATTTTATTCGATTGTGACGGAACGACGAGAAATAAATTCAAAATAAGCATTTTTATAACTTTCGTTTCGACTGTTAACATTTTTTGTAACCTAAACTTCTAAACTCGATTTAAATAAAGTTTAAACTGTACAGAGTATCCTAAGGCTTACCTATAGCTTATAAATGGCAATTTCTTAAGAGTGGTATGCAAAGGGTGTTATGCAATGATTTTAAAAACAAGGTCGGCGTATCATTATTTGTGTACACTGTATACAGTTTATATAACCCGAAAAAAGAAAACCGGTCTGACTCAAAAAAAAAAATCTTATCTGCTGATTGGTGGTTTAGAAATGTTACAGTTAAAAGCTTGGGAGGCTCGGTTTGTTAACTTGACTCTTTGCTGAGACATCTCTTCTTTACAAAAAATGCAGAAATTTGAATAAAAAGTTTGCTTTGTAATCTCACAAAGTTTGTTAAGTTGTTTTTTATGTTTGTTACGGTCAAACAAAAATTATATAAGCTAACTCGATGTAGCTAGTAAAATTGGTATCTTTTTTACCTTGATTGAACGTCTGCAGACGTTGAATAAATGTAAAAATTACCAATTTTGCTAGCTGTGTACCGGCAAGTAACAACATGAAGTATAACATTATTCTAACTTAAAACAAACAAAGTATTTAAAATTGTCTACTTTATTCGAATTTTGCTCCCTACATTCATTAGCACACTAACGCAATTGCCTGAGCACGGCTTGTTTTATACCATGACCATTACTTTCGAGTTGACGATATACCGACTCCGATGTTTATTGTAACAATTTAATCTAGTTTGAAAAATGAAACCAACAAGCAGGGCAGTTAAGTAGATATATTGACCCCGGTACCAATGATATCCTTGGCGGTCCAAATTAAGACACTTTTAAAGAAACGCACCATATCCAAAGAATACGCGGTGATTTCCTAAAATTTCCGAGTCGTTTGGGAGGATTCCGGATCCCAAAAATCATCTCCTGCCCGTGTGTCCAAAATTAAGCCACCCTGTTGAGGCCCTATCAACTCTACTGCCAACCAGAACACATTTGTTCGTTTGTGTGATAACAAGATTGAATAAACAAACAAATACGTCGATGGTTTCCAAGAAACTAGAAAGCTCACTGTCCTCAAAAAGCTCATATGATGACGTGGAAAGACAAAACGTTTGGTCACGATTAGAAGAGCTTTGAGAGTAATCGCTGCAGAAAAAAATAGGATTGTGTTTCTATCATGGCAACCAGCGTAGTTCTTCTCCTTTCATGAATTGTACTGTTTATTGCTGAAAGTACGCTACATATTTCTAATTGCAATATCAAATAAATTTAAACAAGTAGGCCTGATTACTAAATCAAATAGGCGGACTGAGAAACAATATCGGCTGTTCCAGTGGTTCGCAACCTTTTTGTTTATCTTGGGGAGCCTTTTTTGATGATATTCAAATCTAAATTTCTCCCCTATAAATTTAGTTTGCTAAACTAGTTTACAGTAATATTTTAATCGAAGTCTTAAATGAAAAACTAAATTCTCACAAGAAATAAGCTCTTAGCAATTCCCACGTTAACAACGCTTGGCCATAGATACCGATAGATACTCTACAATCTTTTAAGGTTTTACCAATGTCTTAAAATGAAAAGAAGTTTTTATTTCAGTATTCTTCGATTATTTACTTCACAATGTTTGTGAAGTAAGCAACGATCATGCTGCTAAAAGCGAAACTCAATCAATTGTATATTCTTCGATTATAAAGTGGATGCACAAATTGCTGATAAAAGGCAAGTTGAAACTCTAATTAATTTGTTCTTTAAGAACTTTCTACTGGAAAGGCCAAACTCTAAGATAAACCATTTCTAAATTACTTTGATAATGACGAGTTTATTTTACTTGAGTTTAGGCTACTCTACTTGGAATTACGCTCTGCATTACACACTTCTGCATTATGGATAGCTACCGTACCATTTATTATTTGGTTGACTTTGAATCTTTATCCGTGGACTGAAAAAGCCTCTGAAAGATTAATTTTGTCATTGTAGCAGCTTTAAACCATTGACGCAAGCCCGGTTACCCAGGTTGACAGAATGAAGTCTCCGATTGTCGAAGTGCTGTTCTCTGTGAATTATTTCATCTTAGTATCACCATGGTATCACTGAATCGAGACCAGTCCTTCAAATACGTTACTCAAGCGCTAACCCCAAGAGTCGAACCACCGCCATGTACAATATTTCATCGTTGCATTACTGCAGGTCTGTTACCCAAAAAATATCTCTAGAGAGAGGCTTTGGACCACGGACGCAGGTTTGGTTACAGAGATTGACCAATTAACAGTTGGCATTCACTTGCAAGGTAGAACTGTTATCTTTTTTTCTTAATGCTTAACACCGATAATGATATATTTTAAAGGAATGCCCAAGTCAATCCAGTTGTAATTAGCTTAACCACTACAATTTATTGCTATTAAACTGCTACAATGTCATGCAATTAAAATTGGACTTGATTTTGCTTTTCTATCAGAGAGAAAAATGTCTTCTGTGGCGATAAATGTTTGCATAAAAAGCAATTGCAAGCAGGTGATTGTAAATTGCAGGTTTTGAGTGTTCGCAACTTTTTATTTAGTTAAAGTTAAGCCGGCTTAAAATTGACTGAATAATGTCCCTTCTTTTTAAGAACGGATTTGGTTTTGTTGTTTTTATAAAAGCCACTCCTCGGTAAATATATTTCGCCGCTAGCTTTCGCCTGGAGGCAAAGCAAGACCACAAGCACGCCTTCATTTTAAATCGCAACATCTCAACCACAAACTACAGGAGCTCGAACTTGATCAGTTCCCTCAGGGCCCTGTGCCTGTCACCGACCATAACTTTCATCAAACCCGGCAGAATTTTTTTAAACATAATTTAACTACAAACTCGTCGATATCATGCTCACGTCTAAGTTTACAATTTAAACATTTACCAAACTATCCCGGCCATGAAACATCAACGGGCAAGTTCAAAGCATTTGAATATTAAAGCAAAGAAGCTGCATCCAAATTGCATCGTTTTGCATTTTATTTTGATAAAAAGCATAAACTTAACACCAGCGAGTATAGGCTATAGTTGAAACTAGCTGAACTAACCCTGAGATCAATCGCCATGTTGATGGATAGTATATCCTCACGTTTTATTTCTTCTATGATGATATGTGATCAAACGGTTACAGGTTCGTTGACAACCCATGCAATTATGCTTGACCTCAATGATGGTAAGCGGCATTTGATATATGAAGACTAGGGCCAGTAAAAGTTATTAAAGTTATATTTTGTTTGGTGGTACAGAAAGTTGTGAAACTGATGGCAGTGAAACAAGCTACGTTGTTACACAGTAGGCCTATGTAGGGTATGGGATGGAATGGAAGAACTTTTTTCCTCCTCCATCCTGATATTTTCTTCCATTCCATTTCCATTCCATCACTAAAATTTCTTCCATCTTTTTCCATTACATCTTCCATCTGATAATTTGTGGCTAAATTTTAGATAGAAATTTAACAATAATATTTTTCTAAGGATTAAGTACCGTCTGGTGTTAGAACTACTGTAGCAAACATGTAACTGGGGTCTTGCTTTGGTGCAACTTCAAAACTTGGTCTGCAACAGAGTTGGATCAATTATGTAGTTTCAGTTCAATTAGATTAGCCTACAATCAGCCTACATCGTTCTGAAATTTTTAAATCACAATTTTCTAAATGTTATTAATTACATGTTTCAATAACAAAAAATAAATCTTTCAATATTTATGTTCAACAATGATTTATTACAGTTTGATTTTATCAAAGATTGTACGGTAGATTTATTTTTGGATAAAACCTACCTAGTAAGTGATATGTGCAACAGCAGCTTACTTACCGTGCGTGCAACTTACCAGATATAATTAATTTTGGACTAAAATGTCTGAAATTACAGTATAATATTACACGTCAACAAAAAATTATCAATTACAATAGCAATTGCATAAAAATGTGTAATCAATTAGATTTAACTACAATTGTAGTATTTGATACAATTCTGGTGTGCAGAGAGCGCAGCGAAGTGGAATGCGTTGGGGTGGCTATTTTCCGAATTCTGTCAATTCATGTGAAACATTAAATTCAATTTCGCTTAGATACCGTAACTGCTTGGTTTTTTCGATGTCTCAGGTCTATCGTCCACAAGTTTCGGCGGGTTGGTGAAGTGTAGGAGCGGCTGTTTTGTTTGTTTTCGTGGTGGTTACTGCCTGGTGAGTGTTTGGAGTTTGTAGCGGGGTAAGCCGTTATGATCGAGATTATATCCTGTAATCTCGGTGGTAGTAGGCAAGTGGCCGAGTGGTTAGCGCGTTGGGCTCGCAGTCGAGAGCCTGCATGTTCGACTCCAGCCACCCGCACTTGCTGTTGTTTCTCTGGGCAAGAAACTTTACGATAATTGCCTCTACCCAGTGATCGATTTCGAGTAACGGGTAGTACCAAATTTAAGTCATAAGTAGAGTAGACAACCGGAAACAGACATTGCCGTCGGCTGCAGAGTGGGTAAGGCGTACGCTTAAGTCCGCTTTTCCGCAATGCAGGATAAAGATATGAAAAACAAACAAACTTCTATCGCCTAAATTTTATTTAAAATTGTGGAGGTACCTTGAGTCAGATAACTGCATGATTTTTTCGGGTCCTCCACATCGACAAAAGCTGTATTTTTGAGCCTATATGAATATCAAAAACACATGAAGATAGCCTACAATGTAGCCCAATGCACTTATATGAAGCTATAAGCTATTGAA
Source organism: Aplidium turbinatum (assembly GCF_918807975.1). Classification (NCBI taxonomy): domain Eukaryota; kingdom Metazoa; phylum Chordata; class Ascidiacea; order Aplousobranchia; family Polyclinidae; genus Aplidium; species Aplidium turbinatum. The sequence goes on from NC_137486.1 coordinate 3,190,163, forward strand.
AAGGCCTTGATTGATTGGTTATATCACAACACTTCGCAGTTGGATTTTTAAAGCGTCAATTTTAAATATAATGCATGCTGTCAAATAATGTTTTTGTTTCCCGAATTCTTTGATTTATTGTGTAAGTGTTTGCACAAATAGAGTCATTCAAGAGCAATGTAGTGAAACTATGCTACTCATAAAGTGTGAACGTTGTCGACTTCTCGTGTTTCGAACAACCACCAGAACAACAGTCGTGCTGGGTCAATACGTACAAAAAATCGAATTATTTATTTGAAGAAACGTTGATCAAACGAAACTTTCACTCAATTTATTTTATCACTTTTGTATATCGTGATACGGTGTTAAACAGTTTGTCATGGAATTGGAATAGAATGATGGAAGACTGTCTACAGTCTGATCATCCATTTTTTTCCATCCTTGACATTTTCCATCCCAAAATCAGCCTTCTATTCCAATTTCCGTTTCATTCCATCTCATCCCCTAGTTATAAGTTCTATTTCAAAAATTATAAAGTCATAAAAAATCATATTTTCTGTTGGACGGAACTCGTCTAAAAATTAAAAGCTTTGACAATGGCTGCCAAGAAGGGACCCACATCCAAATTATTGTAATACACAAGAAAGTCTTTCATGGTCTGCATGTTTTCTACTTGCCAGATTTTTTTGACACAAAGCGTAATTTTCCTTGGAAATGCTGCACCCTTTCAAAGTGTTGTAAAATGCACCATAGGTGGGAAGAGAGGTTTGATTCAACTATGAAAAATCATCTAACCATTCAATCATTCATAAACAAAAAAAAACTTTTTTTGTTCTACCCCATATGCTTTAATAAATTGGTCACATGAAAATCTGGCAGCCAAAAAATTAGAAAAATCAAGAAACATTAAAGTAGATGTTTTGACACACATAAAATCATTATTTCGCGTCACTACAAACATAATGTCAGGTTGAAGAAAATAATTCTGTCTGGGCAAGATGATGTCGTACTTTCCGTAGAACCCTAAAACAAGCAATTCTTTTAAAAAATTACGAAAACGTTTCATTTTTAATCGAACATAGGCTACTTGTGATTAGACTCATCCGGACTACATTGGCGCTTCCTCAAATTGGCGCTTCTTCAAATCATCATCATGTGCCTCTCCGATCCGAAGGTGGGCTGTCATTTGCTTCCACATGTCACGTTCTTACGCTACTCTTTTTTTCTTTTCCGATGCTTGACAAGTCAGCCTACGTAGCCTACTGTTTTACCTCATCTCCCAAAATTCGTCTCCTTCTACCCCTGCACCTCCTTCCTTCCACCATAGACCTACCTTCAAAGACCAATTGATGTAGCTGTCCTGCCGAACCTCTCAAAATATATCCCACGAATTTCATCTTTTGTTTTGCTAAGTCGTTTGCCTATCTGTCGCAATCCAATTCTTTTCCTAATTGCTTCGTTTGCAATGTGCTTTTTTATAATTTATGATACTTTTAGTTTTCTTCTGTAGCACCAGAGTTGAAAAGTATGAATTTTTTTGTGAATTTCTTTGCTGTGGGTCCAACTTTCACTTCCATATGACATGATTGGTTTGATGTAACAAGATAGAAGTCTCAGTTTTAATTGTAAAACCTATATCTCTTCTTAAAAATTCCTTGCATCTCCAAAATGGCGCTTTTGCTTGACCGGTTGTGTTATAGGACTATGTCTATAAGATACTTTCAGTGAAGTCATCCGAAATTTCACTACTGTTGTACATCTTGTTTATTAGCTTCATCATGTTCTGCAATCCCCTTTCTTTTACTTGTTTCAGAAGTTACGCAGAAATTTCACTTACCTCACTTGATTTTCCTTATGGGAGGATTGCTGTGACATCTCTAGTTTTATGATTCGAGTATTGACGTTTGGTACGGTAGCCTACTTCTATTCATATTTAAAGCCTTTACCCCGTTTATTGAGAATAAACTCTGGAAGCTCGACCCCACACCCAATGAAAAATTTAGGTAACTTATATACAAAAAGTCACATTTGTCACTTTCTCAACCACCCACGAACTATCTGGTCGTTGTTGCCTTGCAAATTCTAAAAAATTTGGTGCAATAAATCATTTAAAAAATCCTCTTTGTTTGAGATTAATTCTGCCAACTTTAAAATGGTGTCTGAGCCATGTGAAGCATGGCAAACTTTCAAAGGGTTGTTTGGGCAATGGCGTAAAGTAAATCCAAAACTATAATTAATTTTAAAACGATGTTTTTGCTGTTCGAAAATAATGCGAATCAATTGGTTGCGAAGCTCTTCTATATTTCGATGAGATAATGAAAAGTTCAAAACGTCTTGAATTGGTTTTCCAACTTTTCTTGAGTCGACTTTGCTGGTGTGATGTTAGTTCATGAACTTTCTGAAAAAAATATAGGGTTAGGGACATTGGTGGAGAGTTTAGTAGAAACTTCAATGGGTTAAACATTCTCGGTGTAAGTACCTTACTGATTAATTATTAGATGTTGCTGAGAGGTACTGTCGCGTTGTTTATCTACTCCAAAATTGTTCTTTGAACAAAACCACTCTTTATAAATGTTGTTCATTCATAAACTTGTTTCCAGACGCATCCTCAGCCTTCTTCATTTTCGACGCTGAAAAGACAAAAATAATTGTAATTTTGGTAGAATATTATCACTTTTTATTTTTTCATAACTGAAACAAAGATGAACAAAACGTTATACTGATCGAACCGAACGTTTGAAACAATGATACTATTAGATTTAATTATTTAGACAAAAACAGAAAACTTACTTCTTTTTTAATTGTTGGCAGGCATAACTTCCCTGCTGTACATATGGACTGTATGGATTAATTGTCGAAGCATAATTTCTGCAGATGAGTTCTGAAAAAAAAAAAGACAAAAAGCTTAATAATCATGCTGCAACCTATAGTCTTTGCAAAACAGATAGTACCAACACAACGCATATTATTCCTTTTGCTAGCAGAAACATACCTCACTATTATAAATATCAATAACATCTTATTTGAATAAGCTGAAGATGTTATTACTATAGCGAAATCGATTCTTATTAAATTACACTAAGAGGTTAGATTGTTGTGCAAATGCCAACATTTGATGAATGCAAAATAGAAGTGCTCCTGAACATAACGATGGTTTTGTTTGTCGTATCCAGGTAGTACACCTGGCGGTTGAAGATTTAGATTAAGTGGACGGGAAGGCAAGGAAGCCAATCTTCATGTCCACCTTCAGGCATGCCTTTAAGTGTCCTGCCACAGACACAGCCACATGCTCTTGAGCGGTGTCGAACCGACGCCCTTTCGATTGCCGTTCCAGGGTTCTCACCACTCGGCTATGTAGCCGACATCATAACCATGGTGATAAAATAATAAACTTTTAAAACAATAAAATATGAAAACAAAATTTGAAAAACTCACATTTGAGGGGTGATCCATCACCCTGTGGTGAATCCGCTCCTCCAATATTGCTTCGAGTAAGTCAATGTTCATTTTTAATTCTTCTTCTGTCTTGAAATTATTTCTCGCCCCCCAAAGTTTTTTGAAAAGTCGGCGTTTATTCAAAGATCAACAAAACGTCACACAGATTGAACCAAATGTTTGATACTGTTAGATTTAATTATTTAGACAAAACAGAAAACTTACTTCTTTTTTAATTTCTGACAGGCATAATTTCGGCAGATGGGTTCTGAAAAACAAAAAGAAGCTTAATAATCATACTGCATCTACTGTATCTCCTGCATTTGCAAAACAGATAGTAGGCTACAAACACAACCGAACACATTATTATTCCATTTGCTAGTAGAAAGATACATGACATGAAATAATATGATACTTCCAGTTTGTTATTTTTGACCATACCTAACGATTCAGACTCATTCAAAAATAAAGTTTCACATCAGTAATACGAAAACAAAAGTAGAAAAACTCATGTTTGAGGTGTGGTTCATCTCCCTGTGATGAACCAACTCATCCAAAATAGATTTCATCTCCCTGTGATGAACCAACTCGTCCAAAATAGATTTCATCTCCCTGTGATGAACCAACTCATCCAAAATAGATTTCATCACCCTGTGATGAACCAACTCGTCCAAAATAGATTTCATCTCCCTGTGATGAACCAACTCGTCCAAAATAGATTTCATCTCCCTGTGATGAACCAACTCATCCAAAATAGATTTCATCACCCTGTGATGAACCAACTCGTCCAAAATAGATTTCATCTCCTTGTGATGAACCAACTCATCCAAAATAGATTTCATCACCCTGTGATGAACCAACTCATCCAAAATAGATTTCATCACCCTGTGATTAACCAACTCGTCCAAAATAGATTTCATCTCCCTGTGATGAACCAACTCATCCAAAATAGATTTCATCTCCCTGTGATGAACCAACTCGTCCAAAATAGATTTCATCTCCTTGTGATGAACCAACTCATCCAAAATAGATTTCATCACCCTGTGATGAACCAACTCGTCCAAAATAGATTTCATCTCCCTGTGATGAACCAACTCGTCCAAAATAGATTTCATCTCCCTGTGATGAACCAACTCATCCAAAATAGATTTCATCACCCTGTGATGAACCAACTCGTCCAAAATAGATTTCATCTCCTTGTGATGAACCAACTCATCCAAAATAGATTTCATCACCCTGTGATGAACCAACTCATCCAAAATAGATTTCATCACCCTGTGATTAACCAACTCGTCCAAAATAGATTTCATCTCCCTGTGATGAACCAACTCATCCAAAATAGATTTCATCTCCCTGTGATGAACCAACTCATCCAAAATAGATTTCATCTCCCTGTGATGAACCAACTCGTCCAAAATAGATTTCATCTCCTTGTGATGAACCAACTCATCCAAAATAGATTTCATCACCCTGTGATGAACCAACTCGTCCAAAATAGATTTCATCACCCTGTGATGAACCAACTCGTCCAAAATAGATTTCATCTCCTTGTGATGAACCAACTCATCCAAAATAGATTTCATCACCCTGTGATGAACCAACTCGTCCAAAATAGATTTCATCACCCTGTGATGAACCAACTCGTCCAAAATAGATTTCATCACCCTGTGATGAACCAACTCGTCCAAAATAGATTTCATCACCCTGTGATGAACCAACTCATCCAAAATAGATTTCATCACCCTGTGATGAACCAACTCGTCCAATAGGCTATAGCTTTTATTAAACCCACATTCATTTCTTATTCTTCTGCCATGTTTAAATTTAAAAAATGAGCCGTAGGCCTATGTTGAGTGCTTCCATGATACAGTATAAGTCGACTTTCCCTCCAAATCTACCCAGCGCGCGTTTCAAATGGTAATGTCATGCTCGCTTGAATTCTATCGAAAATATTGCATTCAATGCAAGTCGCAATCCATGAAAGTGAATGGTTAGAAAGACATATCAGTCATTTGACTTATACCCCATGCACATACAAGCTGCAAAACTCTGATACAACAAAAACCTCATTCGTTTTTTATCACAATCGAGTCCACATGAGTTTCTGCAAGATGCAATCATTTCAAAGGCGCGAAATTTAAAATCTATCATGTGGAAACAAACTTTTCAAGCTTGGAAGTATTTCAATGATTAGATTACATTTGATACCTTGGGGACGGTACAGTGATGTACGCGCACACAAAAAATATTGACGCCGTCAGCGTAAACGCAAACGTTCGAAAAACCATACGCCGTATGCGTCAACGTAACTTGTAAAAAAAAGTTGGTGGAGTCAGCGTCAGCGCATACACTAGCGTAAACTAATTTTGTTTGCTAGGTGCCAAACATTCACACGGTATAAACCACTCGAAACAAACAAGTTTTATTTTGAATTTCCACAAAGAAACACAAGCATCTGAAAGTGTTCATCTGACATTTTGCTGCGTTTTGATTCCAATATATCGCTCGTCGAGGCTGCGTCAAGCGCATTTCCGGCTTAATTTACCAAGAAAACCGAGGCGTGTTGAAGGTCTTCCTTGAGAACGTGATTCGCGACGCCGTCACCTACACCGAGCACGCAAAACGAAAGACCGTCACCGCCCTCGATGTCGTTTACGCGCTGAAGCGCCAAGGACGAACCCTGTACGGTTTCGGCGGTTAGAAGGCTCATCAATGACTGCAATGTGGGCCGAACCCGGAGGTACTGCAATACCGGGACAACCCGTGGGTGCGACAAAGCGAGCTTTGAATCGACACCCGTCTTCAAACATACATTTAATACAAGAGCCCAGCGATGCTGGGCGTCCCAGGTATTAAACTGAGAAGAACAGATACTACACTTGAACTTAGCTCAAGAGCCGAGAAGCGATGACTGGCCTTTTCTAGTGTGCATTTCACCGTTATTGGGTTTCACGAGTGTCACGATTTCTTTCTATCTCTTACCAGGAAAAAGACTTGGAAAGATTCAATGACGTAGTTTTAATGGGTCAACCGAAAAGCAGTCAATTAAATGTCGAATAATTCTACTAGTGAAATGATAATCTGACTTCTTGAAGAACTTTAACGAACGGCTTCTCAAATAACTCTAATTTCTGCATCAACTATACCAATTCACAACTCATAGCACAACTCTCATAATCAACTCGTAACAATCACCATAATAATAATCTCAGAATCTCAGAATAAACATTACACAAACTACACCACTATTTATAGTTGGCTGTTCAGTCCAATAACTTCGAGAAGATTACATCATAAAGAACCATCGTTCGGTCACGTAGCATTTAAATGTCAACAAGCAGAAGCTTATAGAAGGTCACGTTCGCAAGAAGATTCTTACATAATAACGATTTCGTAATCAGAGGTCCATTCGTAAACAACCTTGTGACATCATGACAAACGATATTGGCAATTGTGAAAACAACAGAACGTTCCAGATACAGAATAATCTAGAATTACGTTGCAGAACAACGACTTCACAATTAGAGGTTACTACTGGTCATTGACCGATAATAACATACCGCTCAAGAATTCCATAATGAAAACAACACGCTTGTTGAAGATACAAAGCAAGCCATCGCGAGGCATTTGCACCTTGATTGTGACATACGCCCCCCCTTAGAATATTGTTGCAAACAATATAACAACACAATCAATACAAAACACACCATAAAACAATTAATTACTCAATAATCAGTTCTCATAAGTCTATCGTTGCATGATCTACCAACGATAGCTTTTCTCAAAACAATAGTCACGTTTTCTGCGAAAGTCTCCAACGTCCTCAACATCTTCAGTGCATCGGCGAGCGAGATGACCCATCTTCCTACATCGGAAACATCTCCTCTCCGGACAGTCCTTGGCGAGATGACCTTCTTTATGACAATTATAGCAAGCCTTTTCATCAAAAGGGCAGCTCCTGGCTATGTGTCCAATCTCCCCACATCGGTAGCAGTGGTTGTCACGGCAACGTCTATTTTCCGAATGTCCGCCGTCAGCAACGCACTCCCTGGCGAAGTGTCCGCGTCTACCGCATCTATAGCAAACTCCAAATGGTCGTCGCCTGCCTCTTCTCCTCGGTTCTTCGCGCTCGTAATATCCGTCATCGTGAGATCGTTGCTGATTATCTGCAGAACAATCTCGAGCAAAGTGACCATTCTTGCCACAAGAATAACAAGTAACTTCAGAATCTCTCTCAAAAACATTTCCGATTATCAGATCAACTAAAGAGTTTTGTAAACATAACGCTTTCACAGTCCCACTACAATACGGAGTTTCGATAGATATCATCGCTAACGGTCCTTGGATTGAAGTGGTATCTATTTTTGTCACATGGCCAGTTTTTCCCGTTAATTGACTGTCTTTAACCAAATCTCTCCTCACTATTATACCAGTAGAACCAGAATCACGTAAAACTTTTACCTTTTTGTCTCCAACTTTTCCATCCACTACTGGCAGGTGATCTTCAGGTATTATTTTTCCGCAAACATCTTCATCCGGATTCTCCTCGTCAAGCGTTGGTTTAGGAATCATTAACGCACAACCGCATCGATAAACGTCCGTGTCTTCATCTTTTCTAGACTGATTGGATCGGGACAACGACTTGTCCTTGCATTCCTTCGCTTCGTGTCCTTGCCTATTGCAACGATTGCACCACTTCCTCGATTCCTGATGATTTCTGTTAGTCTTCTTCCGGCAGTTAACAGACTTGTGACCTAAGCCATTACAATTAAAACAACGTACTTCTCTTGGAACAGCACCTCCTTTAGAATTATTTGTTTGCTCCTCGTCATTATCGCATGACAGTGTTTCTTCAGTCGACAACTTCTCATCATGAGCAACTAAGTACTGTTCTGCCACACTGGCTATTTCTTCTAGATTCTTTGGACTTCTCTCCATTAAATAAACAGACAGATCTTTTGAACATGAATCTGTGAATTGTTCCTTAACTATAAGGTTTGCCAATCCGTCCAATGATTGATCGGCCCCCGAAAGTTCAAACCATTTTAACAAAAGGTTTCTCAAACGTTCAATAAATTGACCTGGACTTTCGTGTCGTTCAGGCTTTGCCTCACGGAATCTTTGACGGTATCCATGCTCGGTAAAATTGTATCGCTTTAACAGAGCTAACTTCAATCTGTCGTAATTCATGGCTTCTTCTTGTGAAAGTCTTGAATATACATCAAGAGCTTGTCCCGATAATAACATGCTTAGCTGGGTAGCCCACGTCGACTTCTCCAATTTGGCTATTGTAGCATATCTTTCAAATCTTAACAAATAACTATCCAACTCATCTTTTTCTTCAACAAATGATAGCAAATCTGGACGTCTAACTTGCGCCACAATAACATCTCGAGCATTATCATTAGTAGAATTAGATCGCTCACCAATGTCCAGCTTTTGTCTTTCTAATTCAAGTTTTAACTTTTCCAATTCATATTGCGCTCTTCTTTCTTCAGCTTCTGCTTCGCGCTGCGCTTGTTTCTCTTCAGCTTCTCGTTGAGCTTGTTTCTCTTCAGCTTCTCGTTGAGCTTGTTTTTCTTCAGCTTCAGCTTCGCGCTGCGCTTGTTTCTCTTCAGCTTCTCGTTGAGCTTGTTTTTCTTCAGCTTCAAGTTGTGCTCGCTTTTCCTCAGCTTCAAGTTCTGCTTTCCTTATTTCACGAGCAGCTCTTCTATCTTCTCTTTCGTCAGCTTCTCGCTGAGCTTTTTGGTCCATTATCTTGTGATACTCTTCCATCACAAACTGAGACTTCTCATTACCAGTCAGCCCCATTCGTTCAGCCATGCTCCCTAAGTCTTCAATCATCTCATGTTTGACAGTATCCGCCATCTTGACATTAATTTATTATTCTTTCAATAAATCTTCGGTATTCTTCGGTTTTTCGGTTATATTCTTTTTCGGTTTATTCCCGGACGAGCCCCCAGAATGTCACGATTTCTTTCTATCTCTTACCAGGAAAAAGACTTGGAAAGATTCAATGACGTAGTTTTAATGGGTCAACCGAAAAGCAGTCAATTAAATGTCGAATAATTCTACTAGTGAAATGATAATCTGACTTCTTGAAGAACTTTAACGAACGGCTTCTCAAATAACTCTAATTTCTGCATCAACTATACCAATTCACAACTCATAGCACAACTCTCATAATCAACTCGTAACAATCACCATAATAATAATCTCAGAATCTCAGAATCTCAGAATAAACATTACACAAACTACACCACTATTTATAGTTGGCTGTTCAGTCCAATAACTTCGAGAAGATTACATCATAAAGAACCATCGTTCGGTCACGTAGCATTTAAATGTCAACAAGCAGAAGCTTATAGAAGGTCACGTTCGCAAGAAGATTCTTACATAATAACGATTTCGTAATCAGAGGTCCATTCGTAAACAACCTTGTGACATCATGACAAACGATATTGGCAATTGTGAAAACAACAGAACGTTCCAGATACAGAATAATCTAGAATTACGTTGCAGAACAACGACTTCACAATTAGAGGTTACTACTGGTCATTGACCGATAATAACATACCGCTCAAGAATTCCATAATGAAAACAACACGCTTGTTGAAGATACAAAGCAAGCCATCGCGAGGCATTTGCACCTTGATTGTGACAACGAGCAGTGTTTCTTTCAAACATTTCCTTGTTTACTGAAACTGTTAATGGCAAGATATCTTTTGTGAAGCGAAGTGACAACACCACTCTTGCTTGGCGATAAATATTTTGATGAAACTGATCGCCCGCTATAAGTGCGCAAAACAAGTGACCTCGTTTATTAGGCAAGAAGTCAAAAGTATTGTTAAAGGACCTTGGCCTGGCAGTAGAGCGTTGTTCGACTAATTTTGTTGCTGCAGTATTCTAAGATAAATATTAACAACATGTGAAGCTGGATACTGGGTACGAAATGCGTTCTTTTCTAGCATAAGAGTCAACCTACCTAAAATTTTATTAGTGCGGCCCACCACAGCTCTCCATAATGCCAAAGTGGCCCGCATGCAAAATAGGTTGGTGACCCCTGATCTAACGTATACTTTCTTCACCATCGATTATCTCATCAACTTAAATCAATCATGTTAATTGATTGTTTGATGAATTCATAGGGATAAAGTTAATTCTTCTGTGGTTTGCTATTTTTTTACGGTAAGCTTAAGCTACGTTACGCTATGCAAAAAATCAATGATAAAAAATGCAATTGCCTAAATTTTAGGGCACATGGGTTGAAAAGGCTATTCAACGCAAGAGTCACATCACACGCGGACATCTAGAATGTCAAAAGAGCCACAAAATTTGTTACGTCATTCTTTATTGCCATAATGGCAAAAAGCTTGATTTAATATAGGCCCTACATATAGATTGCATGATAGAATTAAGCTAACAATATCACGGAAAACGGCGATTGCTACCAATTTATGTTCGTGTTTTTTTTGCAGTTTTGTTGTAAGAAAGCTGTGTTACTTGTTCAGTCGAGAAGTTGTTGTTCAGCCAGAAGAGCTGAAAAATGAAAGCTTAAACGAGTCCCCCTGAGCCTCCTTTACACAGTGGCGTAGCTACCTATTGGATTTTGTGGATAAATCCAGGGGCGGCACGTTGCTGGAGGGCGGAAAAATGTGATAATGTTTTAAACGAACAAAGACAATCACATTAATTTATTCTCAAGGAGACTCAGACTTGAATGATCTAAGTTAACACTGATCTAAGTAAAGCCAAAAAATTACACAAGTTATGCCTCCAAACTAATTTGCAACTTTTCTAGATTGTGATTCACTAGGCTATGTGGTTAAGAAGAAGTTCTTTTATTTTGCATCATCAGCACATGCGAGAAAAAAAAACAATACAAGATTACAATGTGAGCTAGGTTGTTTGCTGATGACGATGGGAGTGACAGAAGGACCGAACTGGTCATCGAGTCTGCCACACCCGTGTGGTGTCATGGCTTATTTAAAATGGAACGGTGTCGAAGTTGAACGCAAATATTGATTGATTGATATATTGATTGATTTGATTGATGGATATATATTATATACAACATAAAAAACAATACACATACGAAATTTAACAATGCAATATAAAAAAAAAACAAAAAAAACAGAACTACTAGAAATGATGCAAAAATACAAAATGGCATATACAATATACATAACTTACAACACAGCATACTGGTAAGACAAAAGCGAATATACAGTAATTAGCGAGATACGGTGAGAATTAGTAGAAGCAGTTTGATGGTACTGTAGGCTATTTGTTACTTATACTCAGACATTAAGTGCAGTTTTAATTTTTTAGAAAACATACTAATTGTTTGAAGTTTTCTTAGCTGTTCCGGTAATTTGTTCCAAGTGTTTGTTCCAAGAAATTTAATTGAGCGTTGGCCAAGCTTTGTACGCATTCTTGGTTTGAAAAGTATACCTTTCTTAGCACCTCTGGTATTATAGTTATGAGTTTCCTTACTAGGACGAAAGTACTCAAAAAAAATTGCTGGTAGATGTCCTTTATTGCTTTTATAAACATACTTGCATACTTCTATTAAAAACATGTCTTCGACTTGTAGCAAGTTGCTTTTATTGAAAAGAGATTTGGTGGGAATTCTGTTCTTAATCTTGGTGAAGTTTAAACAGCGAATGATGCGATTGTGTACCAGATTTAAAGGATACAGTTCCGTTTTAGACGCACGACCCCAACAGATAATACCATACATTAGATGGGAGTGAACTAGAGCATAGTAAACTGCTCTTAATGTCTGGGAATTTACGTACTTTCTTAATCGATATAGAGCACCACAGCTTTGAGAAAGTTTTGTTGAGATTATATTGATGTGCTGTTTCCATGATAACGACTCATCAAATGTTATTCCTAAGTATTTGTAGGTGTTTGTACCGGTACTATGATACCCATGCTGTTGAAGTCATAATAGCATGTCAGTTGTAATTTGTAAGTTATACTGTAGCATTGTTCATTCAATTTAGTTTTGGTAGTTAAGTTTAGACTTTTTTTTTCACTTTCGTCGTTTCGTGAGGAGACAGAGGTAGGGTCTATAGGGACCGTGAGGTCATCGAGCCAACTGCCACCTTTTCCATCTGTCTGTGGTAGATAGACGGGATTCCTCCATCTTTATGTGTGACTTCACTGTTGCAGTTTTAATTGCAAGCTGTGAAAGAAGTTTTTTAAAACTTAAGTTGATGAAATCTTGCTTGAGATCGACTATGAGAGAAAGCAGGCAGTCTGTGCTATTGAAAGTGATTTAGTCGAGACATTATCTTTCGACGATATAATTTCTGAATTTGCTTCAATAAAAGCTAGACGTATTGAATAATGAACTTTTATAAATTAAACAAACACTGCTTTAATTCTTCTGTTATGTGGAATTTTAATCAGCTTTTACGACAGTAATAAAGGGGGGCGGTATTTCGTGCAAAAATCCAAGGGCGTTATATTGCGTTGCTACGCCACTGCCCTCACTTCAAGCCTTTTCATATTTCGGGGGTGTGAGCCCCCAGGAATGCAACCCTGTAGGCGAGTCGGTGTGCACTTGAGCAAAGCATTTTAAGGACTGCTGGCCATTCAGCGACGCCTAGTAGATGGAACAGTCAAAAGAAAACAGCTATGGAAAGTTCACTTTGCTCATCCAGTAACCGGTCTGCGTCTGTAGTTTAAAACCTTCACGTGTTTACTGTAGGCTACAAGTAGCCTATATTCGAAACTGCCAGGATTAACCTATCAGAGACTTTGTTAGTTGGAGAGTAAAGATTCAAAATCAAACCAACATTAATTAATTTTGTGTTAGGCTATTATTGATTTAAATATTTGAGTGGCAGCTGACTTTGGTGATCTTTTATCTTTTCCTGCCATTCCTGTCGTGCAAACTGTGAGTTGTTTGTGTTTGTTGTTATTGTATAGTTGTTTTCTCGCCAACAAAAACAAATAAACTGAATTGGAACCGGTTATAGGCGAATTCTTCGTAAACAATTCTTCGTAAAGCAATTGTTCGTAAACAGTTGTTGGTGAAATGAAATCCGTAAAAGAATTTTTCGTAAAGCATTTCTTCGTATACACCAAATCTCCATTGCATGCACGAATAAATGCTTTGGGAAGAATTGTTTTACAAAGAATTAACTTTACGAAGAATTGTTTTACGAAAAATTGCTTACGAAGAATTGCTTTACGAAGAGCTGTTTACGAAGAAAACGTCGGACACCATTGGAACCTAGCAAGCAAACGAAAGAGCGCCACCGCCCTCGAGGTGGTTGAAATACTGAAGAGCTAGAAACAAACCATCTACGATTTCGGGGGTTAGAAGCCGAAGTAACGTCAGTAGAGAATACTTTGCAATCTCTGGTTTTCAATGTAAACAATTAAGCTACTGGTCCATTTTTTACCTTAATAATTTTCCACAATTGTGTTTCGCATAGGTGTATTTGTCACATAGCATGTTAGTCTGCTACTTCTGAACTCCTCCCTCCCACCTTGCAGTTCGTAGGCCTATTGCTTCTGGGTCGCTTCAATGCAGTTGGACAACGTTTTTGAATCCACAACTTAAAGTCGCAAAAAGTTTGCAACTTGTTCATTCTATCTTCAACTCACAAACTTTGTGTTTTTGTATGAAACTTTGTAATTCTCAAATCTTACGCCTATACTGTAGGTATGGGAGACCAAGCGTTTTCTAAACATTATGTCGACATATTTTGCAGAGACATATGTTGTTTTGATAAACGTACAGCTATGGAATGTTGTATAAAGCAGCTTGACAGGTTATTGACACATTAAAGAGAAAATATTGATTGCTCTTTTCATCAATTTTGTATTTAAAGACATTGAACCAACACACAAATGAAGTTTGACCTTTTTCTTCTTTAAGAATCTTTAACATTTTTTATTTGTCAGCTCTTCTCCGTCTCCAAAAAGAGAAAGCCCACCGTGAATAATGTCAACAGAGTTTGGGAAAAACTGTGTACAGTGCTGATTCATCCCTTGTTAACTATTAACCTGCCAAAAAAAGAAAACCTAAGGGAAAGCTGTTATCGACGAAACAAATTAGAGTAACAGATGAGCGCAAGAACGGCGTCAGAAGCAGATCGATTTATCCCAATTTTGTCAAAATTAGTTTGTCAAGGTTTTATTAATGACGTTTTAATTAGTATTTAGATCCAGATTATGTTCGTTTCAAATCTTGAAATTTTTCTCGTTCTGTTGAAATAGATCTTTCTTAGTTGCCTTATTTTGCCTAGGTAGTTTCTGTTGGATACAGCTTAAAGCGAAAGTATCACCAATCAGGTAAGTTTCACCAAGACTGATTCAACCTACCTGGCATAATTCGTTTTGTTTTAATTCTTTCACATGTTTCATCTTCAGACGTTTCATCAATATGAAAAAAATGAAATGTAGCAGATAGAAAGTTAGAAGTCACATATTCCACGTTAACCCAATGTTTGTAGCTCATATTCCAGTGACAACTTCTCTTTCAAATGTTAAAAAGTATGGAAAATACCCGAAAAAGATACCCTATGCTTAGTCACAAGCTAATTACAGCAAGGTAGGCCTATATCAGCGCTTTGTCCAGCAGGCTTACGGGGTGTTTGAAAATTTAGAATAAGTGGACGATAAGGCAAAGGAACCAATTTTCGTGTCCATCTTAAATCAGTAGGCTACTGGGTCAATTCTATTCAACCTACACAGCACCCACTGTTTCAAAAAGACTCACTGGTTTAGTTATCTTACCTGCTTCTGTCTGTGATGGTGGTCGACATGTAGATTACGTGACGCTCGAAAGGACGTGGGTTCGACACCGCTCCACAGCACTTGATTGTCTCTCGGCAAGACACTTAATGACATGTCAAATATATTAAAGGGGGAAGCTCACTCGATAATTATGTGTCTCTTCGCTGTTTCCAGTTGTCTGTTGTGTTTCATATGTTGTATTGTAGTCGTCGTCGGCTCCAGCTCGTGTCCGAGCATTGGTTTCGTCTTCAAATTGAATTTGGTTTTGGATGGTGATGTCGTGTGGCTTTGGAGACCCAGTCTATGATGGAAAAGACGTGGGCAAAAGTCACATTGTATGGAGGGTGGGAGACGTGGTAGTTTTAGCTTTTCCTTTCTAGTGTTTCGTTTTTCTTGGGCTTTTTGTATCCTGTTTTTTTGAAAAATTTCCGTGCCTTTCCTAATTCTTTTTCTCCAAAGTGGTCTGTCACTAGCAAGTAGTTCCCATGAATCCAGATCAATGTTTGCATGGTTGAGGGAAACTTTCAGCTAATCTTTGTACCTCATTTTTGGTCTTCCGGGGGGTCTCTTTCCTGTCTCTAGTTCACCATAAAGCATTATTCGTGGAAGCCTCGTTGGGTCCATTCGTATGACATGCCCTGTCCAGCAAAGGCGGTGTTGCAATATGGTGGCTTCTAAACTGGACAGCCTAGCGCGATCAAGGATTGCGTCGTTGGTAAGGCAATCTTCCCAACGAGTACATATAGCATTTGCCTCAGCTTCCTCTGCTGGAAATTTTCAAGACGTTTGATGTCACGGCGGAAAAATGTCCAGGTTTCACAAGCATAGAGAAGGGTAGATAGAACGACTGCCCGAAAGACCATAATTTTTGTGCGGATAGATATAGCATGGTACCGTAGTGGAAAACACGATGGTTAAGTCTTCCATAGGCACAGTGAGCTGCTTTTATACGCTGCTCAATATCTTTTGCACATGTTGGTGCTGTTGAAAGTATGCTACCAAGGTAAGAAAAGTAGTCTACTTCACCTAAAAGTCTTTCGTTGATATTGATCTCTGGAGAGGTGTGGTGAGGTGGCGTTTGGTTGAATATCCTAGTTTTATCAGTGTTAACTTCCATTCCAAAATGCTCATAAGAGTTAATTGTTGTAGATGGTGGCTATCGTTTGGAGGTCATCAAGGAGTCGAAACAGGTGTGGCATTGTCATCGGCAAACTGTAACTCATGAATTGTATGAGCAGAGGTTTTCGACTTAGCACGGAAGCGAGCAAGATTGAAGAGCCCTTCGTCCATGCGACAGCGCATGTTGATACCAGGAGAGGTTTGTGGGACCTCGTTTAGCATTGCAGCCACATACAGTGAAAAACATGTAAGTGCAAGAACGCATCCTTGTTTAAGATCACCTGTAACAGGGAATGGATCAGAGAGGGGCTAAGCATGCCATCATGGAGAGCACGGATCAGGGTAATAAAGTCGTCAGGGCATCCAAATCGAGCAAGAACAGACCGCATAGCAAGTCGAGGAACTTTATCAAATGCATTCTTCAGGTCCCAAAAGATAAATGAAAGAGGTTGTTGTTGTTCTTGACACTTTTCTTGGAGTTGTCGAGCACAAAAGATCATATCTACAGTGCCACGAGAAGGGTAAAGCCACATTGGGACTCTGCAAGTACGTTCTAAGCCAGAGTGATAAGACGATCAAGGAGAATGTGGGCAAAGATCTTGCTGGTGATGCTGAGCAGTGAGATACCACGGTAGTTGTTACAATCTTCTCTATCTCCTTTCTTAAACACTGTAACTATATTCGCATCTCTAAAGTCGCTTGGGAGTGTTTTTGTTTCCCATATCATAAGAATCAGCTGCATTAGGCGGTCCTTTACCTGGGGTCCTCCATAAAGAAGAAACTCTAGCGGTATGTTGTCTGGTCCTGGAGCTTTGTTTTTCTTCATGTGTTTGATAGCCTTATTGAGTTCATTCAGTGTAGGTGGTGTGGACATCCAATCGCGAGTGGGATATTGTGGAGTATTGCGGAGAAGGTCGCTGTGAGGAGATGAGTGGTTATTTAACATTGTTTCAAAATGCGACTTCCAACGATCAATGATTCCTTCGGTGTCAGTGATAATGTTTGAGCCAGCTGCGTCTTTTAGACTACCCACTGATGACTTATTAGATCCAAAGATTTCTTTCGTCGTAGCGTAACAGCTGCGCATATTTCGTTGGTCGGCATAGTTTTGCAGATCTTCAGCTTTCTGTTGCCACCACTTGTTTTGGGCGTTACGAATTCCTTTTTGGCATGCTGTGGCAGCTTGTCGATGTTTTAGTTTGTTGCTTGGAGAAGGATTATTTTCAAAAGTGAATCGTGTACATCGTTTACTTTCAATAAGGTTCGTGATTTCTTGGTCGTTTTCATCAAACCAGTCCTGCTTTTTCTTGTGTTTGTAACCAATTGTTGCTTTAGCTGCAGCGGACATTGCGTCTCGGAGTGTAGTTCATTGGTCTTCAACTGTGGCGTTATCTGGAAGGTTTAGATCATGCAGATTTTTATCAATAGCTAGTTGGAAGGATTGCAAGGTGTTGGGATCATGAAGCTTACTACAGTCAAAACGACGATGGGGAATGTTTGCCGAGATGCGTCTAGCTGGTTTACGGATCTCAATGTTCAGGCGGCATATCAGAAGGCGATGATCTGTTCAGCAGTCATCTGCTCCTGGCATAGAGCGTGTGATTTTCACATATTCTCGGTCTTTTTTTCTAATGAGGACATAGTCAAAGATGTACCATTTCTTGGAGCGAGGGTGTCTCCATGTAGTCTTACGACGGTGAGGTAATTGGAAAAGAGTGCTTGTTACGATTAGATTTTGTTCAGCACAAAGACCCAGCTGAAGTTCTCCGTTTGCATTGCATTTCCCAATACCATGATGACCTATGACACCCTTCCACATGTGATGGTCCCTGCCAACTCTGGCATTGAAGTCACCTAGCACAACGAGCTTGTCTAGATAAGGAACTTTTTTGGATAGTATGTGTGAGCTGGTCATAAAAGGAGATCTTGTCTTCACCTTCAGATGCGAGTGTTGGAGCATAGACTGAGATCAGGGTGAGGTAGCGTTTCTTGGTGAGTGGAATTCTTGTCGTCATCATTCGTTCATTGATTATTATGGTTGGGGCAAGATTGTGTTGGTTTACAAGCTGAGGAGAACGGATAGCAAAACCTACACTATGAATGCGCGGCTCGTCAGTGCTCTTTCCTTTCCAAAAGATGGTATAACCAGATCCATTTTCTCTTATCCTTCCCTCTCCAGCAAATCTGGTCTCGCTGAGAGCTGCCACATCGATGTTGAAGCGTGCAAGTTCTTTACATACCAAATCTGTGCGACGTTCTGGTCGGTCATTGTTGCTTTTGTCTTGTAGTGTACGGACGTTCCAAGCACCCAATGTGAAGGGTAGCTTAGTATTCATAGGTATATGTGTAGGTCGACCTCTACTTGGGTAATCCGCCAGCCGCGGCAAGCTGGCCAGATGAGATTTGCGGTGTCCGATGTTTCCCCACCTTTTCTAGCGGCTTCCCCATGTGGGGTGGGCTGCGGGAAATCCTAGATAGGCCAGCCCAGACACGGGTCTTGCTACCGGAACCCAATGTCACCGCAGTTCATTGGGAGACGATCATCATAGATCCGCCGCCAATGTGTAAAACCGGGCTGGAGGCTTCCAGCTTTACCAAGCCTGCCCCCGTTACCCGTAATATCATCGCCATTGGGCTTTGTTCGGTCCTGTTCCAAATTGAGACAAAGGCCATTCGCTTGTGTGGTTGTTTAAGGTGGTCGTGACTACGCGAGGGCTACGCACACACTCTTGGCCAGCTTAATTCATGTCTACTGCGGTCCAATAAGATTGGAACGTGCAGATTCAGGGGAACCGGTTGCAACGGGCTGCCGGGTGCTCTGTTCATTGAGGCCCGCCTTACAGGATGCCTGCCGTCAAACATTGCCTTCTTCCACCAAAAAGAGATTGCCGTTGGGGACTTTTACGTGTGTCTATTAGCCCCAGGAGTTGCTAGGAATGAGGCTAGTTTTCAGCCTGGGTTCACCTCTACACCACGTTGAGGCATCTCCATAAGATGGAGGCTGCACAAAGTCAGCTCCCTAGACACTCCGATTTTGTATAGAGGTAGGCTGCCTCAATGTGTATTGTATTGTATGCTGTCTCAATGAGCACAAAATAAAACATGCTTAATATCATTGCATTGTGAAACCGATGATATGGTGAGTGAAGAAGTTTAGAGGCCTGCCCTCTAGAAAATTTACAGATGTAACTTTGTTTTGATCGGCTTTTGTGCATTTTCTGGCTCAAGAATAATGTTTTTTTTTTTTTTATCAAAGCGCACACCTTGTAGCTTTTTTTAACGAAATCCTTAAGGTTAGGATCTCCAAAGGTTTCCAATGTTGTGGTAATGACACTTTTGAACCTTTGATCGCAAACGTGATCAATTTTTTTTATAGCGACAGTTGTAGCAAGTTTAGCTTCCGAAGTTGGCACTTGCGGGGAAGACCACGTGGAAGTACTTGCTGAGAAGCATTACGTTTTAGCCTACTCGCCATTTCGAATCTTAAGCTTAATTATTGATGCTGCGGCAAGGAACAGATTTTCACTCTCAGCAACGCCACCAATTACAATAGGGTTTGTAGTTTGCCCAACTGGAGAGTCAGATAAATTTTTGAAAGCGATTATGCAAACTGAATTCAAATCAAGTAGCCTGCGTTTGCTCGAAAGTTTATTTTTACTCCAAACAATTTAATATGGCACTGAACACAATTAAACCTAAGCTATTTAATTGTTAATTTAATCAACAACCATTGATTGATTGCTGATGGCTTGTGTTGTCTGTAGACTGTACCCAAGTACGAGTGGCATGAAAATTATCCAGTATGTGAACAATATGTTCAATCACACGACATAGTTTTTAATTGTGACAAGTCCCAAGCAATGTACTTTCCCACGAAAGGGCTCAAACTTAATTCCAAACTTAATTTTGTTGACCGTGTTAAGTGCTTAGGTTTGCATCTAAGAATTGACTTGTATGATGACTGCGATATCACTGGACAAGTTCTTTCCTTTTATTGCTCTGCAAATTAATTAAGAGCTAGATTTTGTAGATGTTCTCAACTGGTTAAAAATACCTTATTTCGATCGATTTGTATGCATATGTATGGAAGACAACTATGGAGTAAATTTTTGTGTTCTAAGTTACAATTCGTTTTGTATTTTTATATGGACTGCTTCGTCACATCAACATGAGTGAGCTTCAAATCTCTTGTCGTATAACCACATTTGAGACCTTAATGAGAAAGGCTCTTTTTGCGTTTATTCATCCCTGCGAAATCTCACCTAACAATTTCGTCGCTCATAAAATCGGACTTTTCTTCTTGTCACCGTTTCATGAACATTACAACAACAATGCATCTCGTATAACCTTATTCTGAACGTATTTACTTGTTTACACTAGCATAGCCGTTGTCTTATAGTGCATGCTGCATGCAAGTAAATTTGTTGAATTGTTCGTTTCGCTTCATATGGATTCAAGGTCTGAGATAAACGTATCCCTGGCTAATAATAATGTTTTTATCGACTACATAGCTTTCCCTTTGTTTTTAAAACTTTTAAAAGTTTTGCCATGAAACATACTCTAACATTCGGATTGCAAATGTGTGAGTTTCAATCAATCAATCAATCATTTTATTTTTCGTCATTAACGCGTCCGGGACGAAAAAGATACTAACTACAAAAATCGATATAAACCTACCAGCACATTAACGAGCCGGAAAAGATGGCAAAACCTTGAAAGGTTTAAAACGTGCCTGAATGTTTCAACATTGTTAATCCCTGTACAGTATTTACTAGTTTCTGTTTTATTTTTGCACGGCAATATGTCCACTAGGCTATCCATGCTACATGCCAAGGCTGTGGAGTCGGACGAAAAATATACGACTCCGGACATGCCAATTCCTCTGACTTCTCAAACCCTGTTTAATACTTTAAACGTGGACGTCGCTATAATAGCATCTCGCATGGAAGCCAAACGCTAGGTCTCATCTTGCACAGCCAACAGGATTGCCATATTGGCGGTTTTAACGCCAAATTTCAGAAATGTGAAAGTTTTTTTAATACGTTTGGCAGGCTATGTTCACTTGATTGGAGCGTGCAAATAGTAATTAGTCTGATGCAAAAAATTAGTTGTGAACTGCGGTACCTTTCAAAACTGTTATGCAGGATAAATATCAATAGTGCAACCATCGTTGTTTACATTAAGAACGATTATGCTGCAATTCACATGATGCATTATAGACCAGAGCGGTCATCGCACTCCATTTACAACTGCGCCCGGTCTACCAGACAGAATACCAGAGATGTACTCATACGCCGCAAATTCTACGCTGCAGACTTGCGGCGTATACTTTTTGTTTACGTTAACGCTTGCGGCCACATTTTTTTGGATAGTTTGCGCTTGAGGCTACGCCGTAAAGTTTTCGCGGTTTTTTAGCGCATAGCGTCAACGCATACTTTTTAATGTCTTTTTCTCGCTACAACACGCCAATACCTTCCAGCGTTGCAGTTGAAAGAATGTTTTCAATGGGCAAAGACATATTGGAACCAAAACACAGCAAAATGTCAGATGAACACTTTCAGATGCTTGTGTTTCTTCGTGGAAATTAAAAATAAACCTTGTTTGTTTCGAGTGGTTTATACCGTGTGAATGTTTGGCACCTAGCAAACAAAATGAGTTTACGCTAGTGTATGCACTGACGCTGACGCCGCCAACTTTTTTTACAAGTTACGTTGACGCATACGGCGTATGGTTTTTCGAACGTTTGCGTTTACGCTGACGGCGTCAATATTTTTTGTATGCGCGTACATCACTGCAGAATACATTGTAAAAGTACCAGAAAACCTGCAAGATCTGTCGGCCTGTTGTGCAACTCATGTTTCTGAATTGAAATGCAAAAGTAAAAAAGATGTCATTCCGTTGAGGAAGCAGCTTGATGGTGAATGAAGAAAAAATAACCCTTTTTAATGTAAACTTCACATTATTCGAAATGCGGCTGTGACGTGTGAATGATAGCGCTTGGCACTTTTTCTTGATTCTCGTGATGCAATAAAAGCCCTGTGAAAGATCGCTTTGATTGATCGTCCTTGGATGATTGTCCACAAAGGTAGCTCTAGAATGCGCATTAAACATACATCATTGTTTGTTTCAGGCTTGCATGCTTTACTTTACACAATCGTGGTGGAATCGTATCATGACGACGTCAAAGTAGGACACTGCATGTTCGAGCCCTTCACAAAGGAAATTGTGAGTGGCGAAGTTCTACTTTTTTTCGTGTTAATTGCCACCTTGCATACAGACAAGCTGAGGTGCAAGTGAGTTGTCGAAGTCAAAAAAGGTCGCTGCTTGCAAATATCTGTTAAAGGCAAAGTGGCTGTCAATCAAATGAAAAACCAGCATAGCACGATCACGAAGAAAAAGATTTCGAAACAATTGCATAAAATAAAACATTCGGTCAAAAATTAGTAAATGAGTTTATCAAATTAGTTTGCGTTATTGACTGATAATAATTTGTATCTTGGTCTAATGCTTGCCTTGTCATCATGATAAGTATTGTCAA
Organism: Aplidium turbinatum; assembly: GCF_918807975.1. Classification (NCBI taxonomy): domain Eukaryota; kingdom Metazoa; phylum Chordata; class Ascidiacea; order Aplousobranchia; family Polyclinidae; genus Aplidium; species Aplidium turbinatum. The sequence goes on from NC_137486.1 coordinate 3,212,994, forward strand.
TTTGTAGCCCTGCTTGAGATTCTTGAGTTTTACCGACCAGGATTGACACGGCGAGACTTGAGCCATAGCTCAATCAAAAACAATCGTTTGCTATCACGGTTTATCAAAAGTAAAGTGTTGCCAGTCAAGGTATGCTATTGACCAAAATAACACGAATGCCCATAAGATTTGCACAGCAGGATAGCCAGAGGGGGTTGTAAACTATAAAATTTTCCTTTTGAATCGGGTGGGACGTCTAACGGAGTGAAAGGTTGGCGTGTCTTGGATGATGAAATCAAAGATTGGCTGCTATCTAACAGCCTTCCAGTGTAGTCAGGGAACACCATGAATTTGGAATAGTAAAATGATAGACCCTCGGCCCCAGAGGCTCACACGACGACGAAGAAGAAGAAGAATTGGATTCTAATAACAACATTACTTATTATTAGGGCAACCAAAAGTCAATAAAGTCAAAATTTTTTTGCCTTGTTCAAAGTTTATAAAACGTCCACAAACTAAATTTCAGGCTGACACGAAGAGAGGTTTCAAAGTTATTAAGTAAAAAAAAAGTCAAAAATCATGGTTAGGTCAAAATTTTTTTTTAACGTAGTTTTTCTTCTCTCTATTGATATTTTATTAAATCTACACAGATACTGATTTTTTGTTGCAATTTCTGTTGCTATTCTGACGTAATAATCGATTTGTTGCAATTTCTGAGGTAATAATCTTGTTTCGCCCACTACTGACGATTGAATATTAGCCAGCTACCCGGCTGTTGATGAGTTGGTTGCCAGGGTTAAAGCAGTGACTATTAATAACAGGTCAAGAAGAGCTAGTTTAACTTCCATTGGCCTACCTCCACAGCCAAATGTAACTAGATGGGCCTTTGGTTGAAAGCTGCTTTCTATTATTCAAGAAGACTTCCATGATGGTGGATTGGTGGTGTCTTGCTGCGGCGTGCTCAAGATGCTGTAAAAGCTCCCAATTTAGCTACTCACTTTGTAGAAATAGAGGAGCAGTAGCCTACAGTGCACTGTTTGATATAATTCAGAAGATGGAAAACAGCCGTTACACCATTCAAGAAGCTTACCAGAAAATGAGGTCTCTTAACTTTGGTGTTGATGGCTGCCAAATTGGAAAATATATTCAAGCAAGAATCTTAAGGAGTGGCATCAAGTGCATTGTGAAAATGGGACGAGATGATATTTCACCACATTTTTATAGCCGGCTGAGGAATTCCCAAGCAACTTCTGTATCAGTAGAGAGAAGCTTCCCTATTTTAGGAAAAATTTTGGCGAGAGACAGAAACTTCAAAGGCGATAATGTGAAACATTACTTGATGTTGAAGTATAATACTGCAGAACCCTCTCAGTAATTTCGGGATATTTAGACACTCCATATTTATCTTTTGCAGTTTTTTAAGTGACTTTCATTACCTGTTCGTTAGCTGTGGTGTCGTTGAGTCCTCCACATTTTTCTCATATTTCAATAGAAAAGAAGCTATCCTTACCTAACGGTTTGATTTCTAAATTTCACGTTTGAGTTGCAAACGAAGAAAGTTATTGGTCAAAATTAAGTCAAAATTTGTAAATTATAAAGTCAAAATTTCAAGTTTTTAGGTCAAAAAATTGGTTGCCCTACTTATTATTGTTATTGATTCAATCATTATGACGTCAAACAATTATCAAAGGGGGCACTCCCTCTTCTACACTGCTATCTGGAGATATCACAAACTCTTGGAAAAGCTCTTCGGTTGGAATTTGAAAAGTGTTGAAACCACTGTTCAGGCAGAAAAACTATTTGACCTACCATTGATGCTGGCAGACAATGTTCTCACCGTAACGCGTGAACTTGTTTGAATAACTTGCAAATTTCGATAAATATTTATGAAAGTGGAAAGTTGGTTCAAATCTCCTAGGTCTCTTTTACATCTTCGGCAGTTCAGGCAGCTTTTGTTGGAAGATAGATGCTGATGCACTGAGAAATAAGAAAATTGGTCATCACAAATCGTCAGCCTCGTCATCACTTTCATTTTCTGCCACGTTTTTAAGGGTTGGATTATGTACTTCTTGAGAAGTAGCCTATAGACTACATGGTTGAATAGACCCAGCGGCGAGTCCAATGAGGAGGACGATTGGGGCGATGGCCTCCAATAAAACACAGAAAAGTAACTTTATTTAAGGTGTATTTGCAAACCATTTAATTGTATTACCATTTATTGTAAATCTAAACATCGTTGTGTTTTTTTGAAATCGCTCCCCCCCCCCCGGCTATTTCTTGGATCCACCCCCGGATCGTACAGTGGCAATTAAGGAAATCGGCAGACTATGCAATTTATTCAACGAGATATTTTTTCCACATGCACCACTTGTAATCCCCTGATTAATGGCCAATTACTGACCCCGAAAATAAGTTTCATGCAAACTTATCCTCAGTTAACTGATTAGACTGTTAGCTTAACCTGCAGCTTGAGTGGTCCGCTGTTGGTGCATTTTAAAAAACAATTCAACTGCATCCGGCAACTCCTAAAATCAAAACACTCTTTTCTTGGAAGCTAGTTAAACCATAGACGGTTGAACATGTCATATGGCTAGAAGTCCCTTATCTAACCTTAGGCCTATTATGTCTTACCAAGTTTCAATTATTGTACTTCGATGGGCGCCCACAACTGGAATTAGATTGGTCTCTAATTGGCTGGTTGTTGAATTTCACCCGAAACCAGGGATTCTTAATTCTCCTCAGAAATATATGAATTAATTGGCAGTTTGTTTTTGTTATTGCTTCCTATTTTGTTCCCAACACACTTGCTCGCTATATTTAAAATCAATTTAATTATTGACTGTTTGCTGTCCATGTTTGAATTGTATGCTTTTGGTTTTATCGTATGTAGGAAAACGTGAGTTAAACATTAAACTGCTAAATTGATTTAAAACCATCTTTGGTTTTACTGCTTGTACTGCTATTGTTCACTGTCATTATTTTCGCACTCGAAATACTTTTCTGGAAATAACTTTTTTCGTACCCTATACCTCCATAAATGATAAAGGGTTGCAAGGCATTCTGTCAAAATATAGTAGGCCTATCTTGTTCTGCAAATAACTATTACTATAGTATGTTGTTCTGCAAATAACTTATTACTTGTTCTGCAAATAACTATTACTTTATGATAAGTTAAAAACTCAACCAACCACCGTGTTTTTTTTCGAAAGAATAGAAAGACAAAGGTTGGTTGGTTGGTTTGAGCAGAGAAATAGTTAAAAACTATTGTATTTAACTGTATCTGTGGCCTGTAGCGCACCCAGCATGGAGCTAAGGGGGCTCAAGCCCCCCCCCCCAAACCAGCCACCAAAAATGAAGTTTTTGTATGTTTCCCATTTATACCTTATGCTTCCAGGTTAGTTATGAATAAGACACAACAATACAACAGGGCTGAGCATTATAACAATATATTTTACCTATTTACAAATAGTTTTAACAGTCGAAGCCTTCATCAGGAACCTGAAAATATTTATAAAAATGCAATAAGTTCCAACTTCTTGAAGGTAAAATTACATTAGGAAAAGGCAACTACATAAATAACTACAACAAAATTTGCACCACAGGGAACGTGATACATCAAGTAAATATTGAGAAAAATGGACGCGCCTCCAGCAAATGATTGTTTGTTTAAAGGCATATTAAATGAAATTTTCAAACGGGAATTAAGCATTAAAATGCGTAAACTGAACATTCAAGAATAGCCTACATTTCAAAAAAAAATTACCGAAAAAAATTTGTTTTTAATGGCGCTGGCAAGGCCCAAAGTCCAATGTTTCATTTATTTTCATTTTTTTCAAAATGACCAAAAAGTGCAAACACAGCGCGAGAATACGTCACAAAAGACAGCAATAACAAAAGCCACGTTACAACATCTGATGTTTTAACATCAGATCTGAGGTTTTAGCAAACTGTCTGATGTTTTGACGTTGAAATCTGATGTTTTGATGTACATACATACATAGCCTACAGTTAGATCGCCGGCAGTAACAACTGTTGCGTGATCAGCTGATTGCTCGTCTTTTGTTACGTAGACTGTACAGTCGCACGCTTCGCTGCTCAGGCCCATTCTGGTTTTGAAAGCACTGATGACAAAAGCACGCGCGCAATGATGGTCAGACCGCAATGGGGCAAAATTTTATTGAAAATCGTTTTATGGTAGCAAGTTAAACACAAAGAAAGTGGAAAATCGCCAAGTCAGGTTTTTCCTTTAGTATCCCTTTAAACTTGGGTTGTAGCGTTTGATTAACTGCTTCCTGAATTTTGGTATCAAATTGGGATTTGCCTAAAGGGAAACTAATAGGGAAACTCCCTAAAGTTCAGATGCTCCGTACTCTCGTGGTCAAATGTCTGATGGACATACCAATGTAGCCTAGCTTACCGTACGTCAATGTCGAATCACACGGACATGTAAAACTGGTATACGACTTCTAATCTGATTGAGAGAACAAATCCTGATGTATCGGCAACCGGCGGGTTGTGGGCCGTTGTGGGCCGTAAATATTAATCAAAGGGATGGGCATTGGCCTATTGTCACTGTTGTCGCAAATCACTCGGCCAACATTTCTGAATTAGCCCCCTCCCCTCTAACTTTTTTCTGGGTGCGCTACTGTCTGTGGCTATCGCATCAATGTGGTTTATATATTCTAACTGCGCATCTGCGTTATCTTTGGTAGTTGTCTATCGGCTAAACCCTAGTTTAGTGTACATGTTGCAATGTGAATATATTCTTCTGTTCAGAGTTGTGATGGCCAACGCAATCATGGCGAGTAACGTGCTTTTGGAAATGTTGTTCTTGATGCTTATAAACAAAACTTTATCCCCATGCGCCGCCACATATTCATTGCCTGGTGGTAGCCCCTATGGTAAGTGGTTTTGACGAGTCCGTCTTCATTGTCTGCATTGGTGATAAACGTTCACAAAAGTAAAATATAGTGATCGTTAATTAGCCTACTGCGTATAATCTTTTTAGAATATTGTTCTAAAATAACTTGCGACAAATCATTGTGGTCCACTAGGAACTAGGTGTTTCATCACCAGCATCATCATGATTATGGACTTTCCAGTGATTTAGCATTGGTATCGGCATGCTCCTGTCCCTGCTCACATACAAAATCAGCCGTTTTTTATAGATTATAGCCGTAGATTATATTGATTCAACGTCTGCAGATCCGGCTGCGAGACTAACTCTTTTCTTTGTTCAAATACCAACGGAGTGGAGAAATGTTGGCTTGTGGAGCCGGCGACCAAACATGGCCTACCGGCGCAGCAGTTTCGGAGGTCATTTAACGATTTTTCGTAGACTCCGCATGATATAGACAGACAATCGATAACAACTTAATAACATTGAATTGCATAATTCAAAATTAATACAGAAATGAAATAGATACATAATTTCGAACGTTTTCGGCAAAACTTTCTGCCCTCTTCAGGAAAATATCTTAATTCATCTAAACAAAACAATTATTCGTGAAATGTTAATAATAAATGACTGAAATTCAATAAAACTGCACTGACCTGCGTACAAGCAACAACTGACGAACAAACACAAAAGGTGGTAGCAATCTGTCATAATTATGCGGGAGTGTGGTCATGAGACGAGATAGTGAGCGGACAACATAACATAAAATAAACGTAAGCTAATACAAATTCAACAAAAAAGATGCCCCTCCAGCGAATAATTATTCAGAAATTTTGAAAATGCTGGAAGAAAGGTCACAAAGTTACGTCTAGATGTTCGTTTTTTCGAATCTTGCATCGAACTTGGAATCTGTCCAGAGTTCCTTAAATTCAAACCTCCAAATTTAAGCGTCTATAAACACTCGGATGACATTTATCGTTTTGTTCTCAACAAGAAATTGAAAGAGGTATGTACAGCGCTTCGCATAGCAGAGCGGAAATATGAAGAGATCAAAAAACAAACACTGGCACAACTTTCCTTTTTAGAAAAGAACTGTTTGATACTGTTGCTCGGAAAATTATTTAAACAGATAGCTAAAGAAACTTATACAGTACATTATAAAAAATTGACTAATCTTTGGATCAGACAAAGAAAACGTAGTCCTAAGTGTATAATTAACCTTAGCAAAAAGAAATTAAGCCTATTGGAGGAAGATGCTCTACGACAAGGTTTGGACCACCACATTCTCCCAAAAAAAGTACGTTATGACAATGTTAAGGCCAATATTGAACAGCTCGTTTCTTCAATCAAACGAACCAACGACATTTGTTTGGATGATGACACAAAAGATGACATCAAGTTTATCGTTAGGCAATTCATGTCGGATGCTAAACGTGTATGTTCGTCTAGGAGAAATCAAGCTATACATAAAACCCTATTAAGTCTCTCCAAAGATCCTAACATTAAAGTTTGTCGATTTGACAAAGGAAAGGGAACTGCGATTCTGAATACAGAGGATTACCATTCAAAACTTGACTCTATTGTTGATGATCACTCTAAGTTCATTAAGATTGACGATACCGTTAGGACGCATCCTATCATCAAAAAAGAAAAGTCGATCGCGTATTATATCCGCACGTATTTGAAACAATTTGATAAAGACTTGTGTAAAAAACTTATCCCATCCGGTAGCAACCCAGGAAAACTGTATGGTCTTATAAAAGTCCATAAAGATGGAAACCCAGTTAGGCCAGTAGTGTCAATGATTGGTACACCTGAATACCGATTAGCAAAATTTTTGGACTCGATGATTAAACCTTATATTCCTAATAAATATATGCTCGACTCTACCAACAAATTCTTAGAAAATGTAAATAACTTTCCGTGCCACAAAAATCAATTGATGGTGAGTTTTGATGTGTCTTCTTTGTTTACAAATGTACCGTTGGTTGAAACCATAAATATCATTGCTGATTACATTTTTTCGGATTCCCAACCTAATCACCCACCTATCAAGAAAGAAATTTTCATTAAACTCCTCACGTTAGCCACACAAGGCATGTTTTTGTACAAAAATAATTTATACAAACAAATCGATGGCGTAGCAATGGGGTCTCCATTAGGCCCTACCATTGCTAATTTTTTCCTCGCACATATTGAAACAAAAGTTCTTGAAGAGTCTAAAGATTTCCATCCGAAACTTTATCTTAGGTATGTAGATGATATTTTTGCTGTTTTTGATGATGAAGATTCGTGCTCAACTTTTCTAAATGTGCTAAATTCCCAACATAAAAACATAAAATTCACAGTGGAAAAAGCTAGAGAAACTATACCATTCTTGGATGTTGAACTAAAGATTAACGAAAGTACTTTTGACACATGGGTTTGGCGAAAACCTAGTAACACTGGATTATTATTAAATTTCAACGCAGTGTGTCCTATGAAATGGAAATTTGGGTTGGTGTTAGGTTTGCTTAATCGTGCTCGTTCTATCTGCTCAGACAAATACCACTACATGAATGAAATCGCCAAAATTAAATCTATGTTATGTGCGAATGGATATCCCGGGCAGTTTTTTGATAAGGTTCTACAACGTTTCAATTCAGTATCTTCACCGAATACTGACGTCATAAATTTCCAAAACTCTATATCCATACCTTTCCTAGGAAAGGAATCTCTCGTATATGCTAAAAAACTATCTAAACTCTTTAAGCGTAAATTTGATATCGACATTGTTCCTCTGTACAAAACCTTTAAAATCAGTAGATATTTTTCGCTGAAATCTCCCGTTCCGCAGTCTCTTCGTTCCAACATTGTCTACAAATTCACTTGTTCGTGCGACACGAACATGACATACATAGGTATGTCCACAAGACACTTGGTAACAAGAGCAACGGAACACCTAAATTTAACAGACATCAATAAGCACAGTGCAATCAAAGACCACATTTATGACTGCAGTATTTGTTCCAACATCAAATTTACATTAGATTCATTCAAAAATAATTCGCAACTGTCAATCGGGGTTTGAAACTAAAATTCATGAGGCACTCCAAATAAAGCAGCACAACCCCAGGCTCAACAAACAATTATTCGCTGGAGGGGCATCTTTTTTGTTGAATTTGTATTAGCTTACGTTTATTTTATGTTATGTTGTCCGCTCACTATCTCGTCTCATGACCACACTCCCGCATAATTATGACAGATTGCTACCACCTTTTGTGTTTGTTCGTCAGTTGTTGCTTGTACGCAGGTCAGTGCAGTTTTATTGAATTTCAGTCATTTATTATTAACATTTCACGAATAATTGTTTTGTTTAGATGAATTAAGATATTTTCCTGAAGAGGGCAGAAAGTTTTGCCGAAAACGTTCGAAATTATGTATCTATTTCTTTCAATGTTATTAAGTTGTTATCGATTGTCTGTCTATGGTTTTTAAAAAGTACCTCTCTACCAAAGCTATACTATTCCGCATGATATGGCAGCCTAACGTATCATGACCATGCCCATTGCCCAATTACCGGGTTAGAAAAACTGTTATTATTTAAGATTACTAATATAACTTAAAATAATGTTAAAAGCAATCTATTTTGAAAAGTCTGCAGCTTCTATTAAAAATCCCTATCAACGCAACGCCTCTCAATTGTTATCCCATTCAAATAAATTTCCAAATGTTTTATAATAATTTAATCTTTCAGCTCCATCAGTTGTCAGTGACTGCCACCCAGTGTTGAATATAACTTGCTTTTCTTCTTGCTCATTCACGTCGCAATGTTGGGGAATGAAAGAGGAAGCAAGTCGTTATATAACCTGCTCCTGGGAGGCTTTAGAAACGCATCTCCCGCTGAAATACCATGCCATCATCCAAGACACAGGAGTGAATTTCTGGTTGGTTGCCTTTGTAGACAATGATAATGCGGTAGTCAATCAATCGTTTGTAACACTAGTTGCAACGTTCATCTGATGAAATTGAAAGTAAAAGCAACAATAAACAGGATGCAACTGGTGCTACAAACTATAACTGTCCTGATGAACACCCAAACTTTTCAGTATTCAGTCAAACAATTGATGCTTTTTTTCATAACTACTACATAGATGTAGCAGTTTGACATGTAGAGTAGGCCTATTCACAGCCAGTCTTTTTGTAATCATACAAACATGCATGATACTGTCAGAATACTAAATGAAATATTCAAACGGAAATTAAGCATTAAAATGCGTAAACTGAACATTCAAGAATACATTTCAAAAAGAATTACCGAAAAAAAATTTGTTTTCAATAACACTGGCAAGGTCCAAAGTCCAATGTTTCATTTATTTTTTATTTTTTTTAAAAATGACCAAAAAGTGCAAATACTGCTCGAGAATACGTCACTATCGACAGCAATAACAAAAGCCACGTTACCACTTCTGATGTTTCAACATCAGATCTGATGTTTTGGCAAACTGTCCGATGTTTTGATGTTGAAATCTGATGTTTTGATGTACATACATGTTACTGCCAATTTTCTTAAGTTAAGCCCTCTGCGTTCATTTGTGACTCGTTTGTTAATATTTGGATTTTTTCTCTTTTGCCGACCACTGTACTAAAAAAGCCACCTGTTTTTGTTTCTCTTTTATATTGTTTGGCCTCTTTCGCATCTGCGTTTGGCACCTGTGGTCTGTTTTCGTTAAATCAGTAACTTATTAGTCGACGATACAACGTCAGTTTTCATTGAATTATACAACCTTTATGACGTGTTTGTGTTTCAACATTTGTCAATCTTTAGAGAAAGGAAATTTCGTAAATTGTGGATTGAGTTGTGTCATTCTTAAATTTGCTATTCTCAAGGCGGTCAGAAAGTAAAACTAATTCTCAAAGTTACCTGTTTATGAGATTGTCTAAAAAAGCACATTAAAAGAACACGTGAAAACCAATTCAAATTCATGTGTCGTGTTGTTGGAAGCAATCTAGACAGAAGAAACTGACCAGGCAGTTCAATAGAGCGAAGGTCAACGACAAACAAAATACGTCACTGTAACGTAGCAATCAAATAGACAAAGCGGACGTTACATTCAGTTTTTAGACATTTCAATCAAGAAAGTCGTCGTTGTTGACAGTGAGCGAAGTTGAATGCCAAGAAAATGGCAACAAATTCTGTAAAGGCGACAGACGTGGCAGATAAATCAAATGCCGAAGAATCAACAAATCCAGAACCCCAAACATCAAAGGTGACAACAAGATCACAATCAAAAATGCTCTACCAAGCAGAAAATGGCAGTCTGCACCCAAGCGACAGCACCAGCAAAGTTTCCAGCAAAAGCCGCTCCTCTACAATGAGCGCTAAAATTAAGAAGGCGGTAATATTAGCTCGATTGGAATCACAAAAAAGGATCTGCGAGTTGGAACAAGAGCAAGCGAAAGCAAGGGCAGAATTTGAAACAATGGTCCTAAAACAAAGTCAGCTACGTGAAGAACAAGAAAGAAAATTCCTGCAACAAGTCCAGGAAGCTAAACTAAAGGCAGAGCTCCAAGAGACAATTGCCCAACTTTCGGAAGAATCGGAAGAAGATGCTGGTGAGCGCTATAAAATGTCTAAAGACAATGTTGATATAAACGGACAATTTCAATCGAATTTAGCAACTAATGTAAACAATAATTCTGTGTATCCTATGTTATCCCAATTAACGTTGAGTGGCGTAGAAGCCAGGTCTAACATTCACGAATCTATTGTCGTTTCAAACAAAATTAATCCTTCACAAACAGTAACAAATAAATCGTTTGTGAGACATGAGCCGAGTACGTCGTATGCCCAGACCCCTGTACTAAATCAAATAAACAATAATCAATCAGTAAACTCGAAACAAATTCCAAATATTACTATCAACCCGTCCCCACTGTTGTCTGTAGAACCCCCAATCTTTGATGGAAATTCTGCTGAATACTGTGGTTTTATAGACGCATTTGATACGTTAATTGATTGTAATTTCACAGAGCCTAAACGTAAACTTTTTTATCTGTTGCAATACACCAAAGGCTCTGCGCACACTTTGGTAAAAGGGTGTCAATACATGCTTCCCCACGAAGGTTACACAAAAGCAAGAGCTTTGCTACAACAAACCTTCGGTCAAAAATTTCAAATAGCTCGCGCATGTGTTGATTCCGTCATAAACGGCCCATCTCTTCAAAATTCTAACAAGGATTCTCTAATCAAGTTCTCTTCGGAACTAACTTCCTGCATATGTACTTTGTCTGGCATGAATTACTTACAGAAAATGGACAACATGGATACCATAACAAAAATAATAAGACGCTTGCCAAGTGGCTGGTATTCTGGCTGGTTACGCGAAGTTGACGTAATTTTGCATGAAAGAAATCAAGAAATAAGCCTTTCAGATCTCTCACGGTACGTCTCGCGCAAAACGAGAGAAACGACCAATTTGGCATGCGATATTCTAAAATCTACTAAAAAACAATTCGATGATTCCAACTCCAAACGTAGGAGCAGCGTAACCTTTGCAACGCAAATAAAATCGTCGAACCATGAAAGGACATGCCATCTGTGCAGAGATAAACATTTTCTCAATCAATGCAAACAATTTCGAATGATGAATATTGACCAAAGGCTTAAATTTGTAATCGACAACAAACTCTGCAAGTGCTGTTTAAATGCTGGTCACTGGGCATATTAATGTAAAAGGAAGGACCCTTGCATAAAACTAGGATGCACTGAACGCCACACTACTCTCTTGCATCCCCCAGATGCAACACAAATCACCACAAATATCACACCTAAAGACACAACTCAAAAAATTAATATCAATCAACCTACACAAGCAATACGCAATGGGTTTGTCAACACACGAACAAATTCTCGCAGTCTGCTTCCCATAATCCCAGTAAAGGTTCGCCTGCAAGGAAGTAATCAAACTATCACTACACAAGCGTTTTTGGACAGTGGAAGTACAACATCTTTCATAACAAATGATTTGATAGAAAAGTTGCAAATTGCCGACTGTCAAGAAACTAATATTTGTACCACCACGCTAAACAACACTGGCAAACGTAACAAGGTAAAGGTGGTCACAAATGTCGAAATGTCAGATTTTGACGAAAACAAATACATTTCTCTAAGCTCTCTTTACTCCACTTTTCAAATTCCTGTTTCAAATACAGATATTCCTACCCTAGAAGACACTAAACACTTTCCAGAATTTGCAAACATCTCGATTCCCGATGTTGACGCAGAGGTAGGACTCCTTATTGGCAATGACAATCCGTACGTTCTCCAACCACAAGAAGTAATCCAAGCAAAAGGTGGCTATTATGCCATCAAAACGGCCATTGGCTGGCTAGTGAATTGTCCTAACAGCAAACAGGATCAAAGTAAAACTAAAAATTTCTTTACCAAAACTTCTACCCATCCAATGTGCGACATGTGCTTTGACGCTGTTGACTCGATTGTTAACTGTAAACCCGAATTATCTGTCCAACAAGCTCAATTCATGAAATCTGTTAACTCTAGTATCAAACTTTTGGAAGACTCGCACTACCAAATCGACTTGCCCGTTCGAAATCCGGACCTAAAATTACCCTTTAACAAATCTCAAGCTCTCCAAAGAATTAATTGCTTGAAACGAAAGTTTAAAAGGGACGCTAATTTTTACATGGACTATAAAAGATCTGTTGATGACATGATCATGAATCAATACGCCGAAAACGTTACTGATGTCCCTGGAATACATGGAAAAACGGCCCTGAATTTCTATGGAAACCACAATCCTCAATGGCCTAAGCAACCAGAATTTCTCGAAGTCGTGGACAATGACCCAGAAATTAAACAACCAAAGCAAACGTGTTTTGCAACCCAAAGCGAATCCCACTTTCTGGAAGATCTTTTGGGTAAGTATTCTTCTTGGTACAAGCTGAAAAGAATCGTTGCTTGGCTTTTCCGTTGTAAGCATAAATTTCTGACTTTAAGACTGACTAACCTTGCAAATAAACAAAATGCCCCAGCACACAATCTTTGCTTGTCTCCAGATGAGCTCACAAAGGCACAAGACTTTATTTTTACCTTTGTTCAGTCAAAACACTTTGCCAACGAAATCAGCCAACTGAAAGCACAAAAGCCATTAAACAACTGCAGTAGCTTAATAAAATTCGACCCTTTCTTAGAAAACAATTTACTAAGAATTGGTGGCCGCATCAAAGCTGCACCTCTCAAACACGATGCAAAACATCAAATTATCCTTCCAAATCGCTCCCAAATAGTTCCTCTCATCATTCAAGAAATGCACGACACATTTGGTCACAGTGGCAGGGAACACGTCCTGTCTGCCCTGCGCGAAAATCTATGGATTATAAAAGCCAATTCAGCAGTCCGCAAGGTTTTATCCAAATGTGTTGATTGCCGCAAAAGAAGCGGAAAACTCAGCACACAAAAAATGGCTGATCTTCCTAAAAACAGATTGACACCAGACAAACCTCCATTCACCTATGTTGGTGTAGACTATTTTGGCCCATTTATTATTAAAAAGGGTAGAACAGAACATAAAAGATACGGTGTCATTTTTACTTGCCTTGTAATAAGAGCCGTACACATTGAAATCGCAAACTCTCTTGACACTTCATCTTTTATACTCGCTCTACGACGATTCATCGCAAGAAGAGGGCAAGTAGAAGAAATTAGATCTGACAATGGTTCAAACTTTGTTGGTGGTGAACGAGAAATGAGAGAAGCCATCAAATCATGGAACAACAGTCAAATCGAAGATGCTTTAACACAGAAAAGCATCAAGTGGATCTTTAACTCTCCAAGTGCATCCCATCATGGAGGTGTGTGGGAAAGACAAATCAGATCCATTAGGAAAATCTTATCAGCTATCTGTAAAGGCCAAACTTTAACAGATGAAACGCTGACTACCTTCATGTGTGAAGTAGAAAACATTATTAACAGTCGTCCACTTACAAAATCGTCAGACGATCCTAATGACATGGAGGCTCTCACACCGAACCATTTGCTTCTTCTAAAACAGCAAATAAACCTTCCTCCAGGCTCATTCACAAACAAAAAAGAGCTTTACTCTCGAAAACGCTGGAGACAAGTCCAATACATGGCCGACGTCTTTTGGACACGGTGGGTAAAAGAGTACTTACCTTTGCTCCAGCAAAAACAAAGGTGGACCAAAAAATCTCCTAATCTGACTGTGGGGGACATAGTTTTAATCGCAGATAACACACCCCGAAACAATTGGCTCATGGGTCGCGTAATTCAAACGTTTCCCGACAAAAATGGCATTGTCCGTAGCGTTAGCGTTCAAACTAAACAGTCCTTGATTGTCAGACCAATTCAAAAGTTATGCTTGATCGTTCCTGCAAAACCAATGTAAATTTGTGCTGATTTTGTTTTCTCATGTTGTTTATACCTGTGTATTTGAACAAATGTACGAGGCCTTAAAGGGGAGGGAATGTTACTGCCAATTTTCTTAAGTTAAGCCCTCTGCGTTCATTTGTGACTCGTTTGTTAATATTTGGATTTTTTCTCTTTTGCCGACCACTGTACTAAAAAAGCCACCTGTTTTTGTTTCTCTTTTATATTGTTTGGCCTCTTTCGCATCTGCGTTTGGCACCTGTGGTCTGTTTTCGTTAAATCAGTAACTTATTAGTCGACGATACAACGTCAGTTTTCATTGAATTATACAACCTTTATGACGTGTTTGTGTTTCAACATTTGTCAATCTTTAGAGAAAGGAAATTTCGTAAATTGTGGATTGAGTTGTGTCATTCTTAAATTTGCTATTCTCAAGGCGGTCAGAAAGTAAAACTAATTCTCAAAGTTACCTGTTTATGAGATTGTCTAAAAAAGCACATTAAAAGAACACGTGAAAACCAATTCAAATTCATGTGTCGTGTTGTTGGAAGCAATCTAGACAGAAGAAACTGACCAGGCAGTTCAATAGAGCGAAGGTCAACGACAAACAAAATACGTCACTGTAACGTAGCAATCAAATAGACAAAGCGGACGTTACAATACATACATAGCCTACAGTAACAACTATTGCGCGATCATCTGATTGCTCGCCTATAGTGACGTAGACTGTACAGTCGCACGCTTCGCTGGTCAGGCCCATTCTCGTTTTGAAAGCTCTGACAAAAGCGGGCGCGGAATGCTGATCAGACCGCAATGGGGCAAAATTTGATTGAAAATCGTTTTATGGTAGCATGTTAAACACAAAGAACGTGTACAATCGCCAAGTCAGGTTTTTCCTTTAATATCCCTTTAAAGAACATTCGACTCCCGCTTAAAGGTGAAGAACGCTTGGCCCATGGCACTTTGTCGTGGACCTTCTGTTATTTACTGCGCTTATTTCAAACCATTATTATTCTCTTTTCAGCTTGCCGACAGTTTCATGTGAGGAGTCGTCTGTGGACGGGACGACCTTAGTTCTTTGCAGCACCGTAGTTTTCGCCAACGACACTAAGTGTAGCTTCATAACAAACGGGGATAACACCATCTTCTCTGTCGAAGTGTTCAGTGGTGAAGAGAAATTATGTATGTCACTGGCCAGGTTCAATCCTTGCGACATTGGTGGGTTGCAGGGAATTCGGCTTTCAATTAATATTTGCGCTACAGTATTTGTTGTTCTGCATAACTTGTGCCTTGTGAGTTTACATAAAATCTTTTTGTAGCAGTTCAAACTTGAAATTTCCAAACAAAACTGGAAATTTCCAGCTTTTATTCATTGTTATTTCATATCTGATGGAAGCGTTTAGGTGATTCGCTGTTGATGAGTTGTGTTTGCTGAAATGTTGTAACATTTGTTTCTGTGCTTCCAAAGTTATTAATTTTTTCGACTGCTATCACCTCACGTCCGTTGACTGTTGATGGTGGTGGGGATGGCATCATTTGCACTGACAGAACCAATATTGTACTTTCCATTGTTTGCAGTGAAGTTAAATCCTCCATATATAGAAGAGATCAGCTCTGAAGACGGCTTGGAAATTAATGTCCGACCGCCACAGTGTGCAGAAAAGTCATGGACCAATTACAAGTTTGCGCTGCGATACTCAACTTTTAACGGGGTGAGTGAGCAGACGTGTTTTTCTTAATAATATGAGTAAATAGGAAAACCATTAAAGATATTTTTTCAATCAAGGGTGTTAACAGCCCCTGGGTGTGCTCGAATCAACTTAATGGGTCTGCTGAAGAGTGCTAAACCCACGGCAGTATCTCCAAACACCCAGCCTGAATCAACTTCATTTAAACAACCTACATGCAATTAGTAGTATTGACAGGGGAGTTCAGATGGTACTGTGGACCAGAGCCCAAGATATGTTTAAGGGCCCATGACCTTTCTAAAAGACCTGGAAACTTGCAGAAACCACTTTTCTTTGGATGCAGTGTAGTTTTCGTAAAAAAGTTTTGATTTGAGGCCCGAAGATCTCAATAGTACTGGGCCCAAATGCCCAAATTATTCTTCGGCCATTGCATATAATACTGCAGTGTAGTTGTCGAATGGTGGCGATAGTTAATTGGTTTTTAGACTGCCCGGCTTGATTTTAGAAGTAAACAAGTTTAAGAAATGTTAAAACAATTTGTTTACCGGTTACTAGGTTTGGTAACACAGAGCCTATGAGTGATGTAGGATGAACCGTGTTTCACAAAAGATATTTTCTTCGCTTGGAGTAATATTTATTCAGCCTAAGAAAACCTTTTGTGAAGTGAACTTTTAGTAGTTTTGCATATTTAAAGATTGATTTGGAAGGGAATGCCCATTGTGATACAATGGATGTCCTGGGTGACGAACAGTATCTTACAATCCGCTTCATCTGACCTACCTTGTAGTGGTTGAACAACACAGTTAATTGACGTCAAAACCTGACGTCACAAAGTATCTACCTTACCTCAAACAAAATATTGCTGACGTACTTCACGATTGTTGACTACATCCGCCAGATGAACCCAACGTTAAAAAGAGCATAAAAAATTAACTTGGTGATTAACTAAAAACAAACCTAAGTGATTCAACAACACCCTGCTTAAATAGTGATCACAAATGTAAATAGAAAAACCGAAAATTTTTAAAAACTCATTACCGTCACAATTATTTACGTTTCAAAATGAATGAAACTGCCCCTTGAAAGAATCATGTTGCATCAATGTCAATAAGATGTTAAAACAACATGAATAAGGTAACTGACTAACTGCTAAGAATTGTATATGATAAATTTTGTGAAACTTTAATGCTTTTGGCTTTAATTCCGAGCAAAGGACGTGTAGCTAAGACATAATAGACCTGTGTTTGCTATCACTTGGTCTAGCCTGCATTTGTGTTGTTTTTCAAAACTGGTCAGAAAGTCTATTAAAGCAAACCACCTTTCCATATCGATGAAGTAAAAACACACACTAAATTATGATAGATTTTCTAGCATGAAGGGAGTCCAAAATTATTTTGGCCACGGGAGCCCACAAAGGGCTTAACACAGCACTGGTTGCGGGCATGTGGAGCAAAGTTACACAAGCTGCACAGCAATACATACTGTATCTCTTGACATTTTGGAGCACTTTTTTTACTTTGAAAAATTTACCTAATGTATTTTTGAAAGAAAGCTACACAACAAACTTCTTCTGCAAAGCTAAATGCACCACCCTACGATATTTCTGCTCAAGGATATCGTTGATTGCAACTTGAAAAACGTTTTTCCTGATATTTTTGTTGCTTTGATGATTTTTGATGCGGTACCTACTGTAGCTACTAACTAACCAACCTCCATCAATTGCGAGTGGAAAACGTAGTTTCAACACACTGAAATTTGAGAAAAACTGTTTGCGCTCCACCATAACTCAAAACCGATTGAACGACATCGACATTTGCCATCAATTCAGCGGTTGCAATAATTTGAGGATAATTTGAATCTTTATCATTTGATGCTGTGATTTGCAATTTTGCATAGCAAAAGGTCCAGAAAGGATTGAATTGAATGCTTTGTTGAGCTATTTTCGTTGTCTGTGTTGTGTGTTTATAATTTCTTGAAGAATCTAGATAGAAGGTAGTAATGGTATTTTTATTGAAAGTAGGTCGAGTGATTTTTAAAGATTTTCGTATCGAAAGAGGGCTCTGTAATATCGTTACGATGTTAAAAGCAAAAGTTTAAAGAAATTCAATTCACACGAAAAGTAAGCTAAGTTGATTTTAAGACGAACTTGCAGCGCATGATATCAATTGTTTGCTTTTGTTTTTGCTGAACATTTTTTTGGGGGCTAATTTTTTATGTTATTTCCCAACCAATCCTGATTTCTCTTGGAGGCCCCGCCTATACGTTGTGAAGACGTAAAGTCAGTCATTTTTTGTAGATTGGATGTTTTGCTAGTGCTAGCTTGCATTGGCGCTAGTCCAGCTAATGTATGGATAAGCCTACTACTGTACAAATCGAGCAAAGGTCACCCAACGTTCTATCTGCATTGTTTGCTCGTGCAATGCGCTGCAGATAGGGTCACATCATCCCTAACGATTGTTGCCATACAATCCACCACTTTTACGATGGCTGACTGAACCTGAGTAAAGAGTTTTGATGTGTTTTTTTAATCAATCTTTGCAACATTTTACTGAGTTTTTTACAGTGTTTGGTCAATGCTCAATATTTAAACAGATCTCAAGCGCACCGGACAAGTATCTTCTACAGCCTCCTTTCAAACTTCCACTGTTTGACGCTATGGAATACAGGCTCTCTGCTTACGTCGCAATCGAGCAAGTGGCCGAGGTGCTTCGAGTTTGGAGTGACCCGCAAGATGACCTCATTGTCACAGGTACGCGCATTTGTAAGAAAGTAAATGTCTCCCAAACAGCAAATCAGCCGTTTTTTACACTGAATCAACGTTTAATCAATGCAGCCTAAGGAACGACTGATTTTCTGTCTGGGCTACAACTTTCACCAAGCAGCAAATCTATGCAGACGTTGAATCTATGTAAAAAATGACTTATTTGCTTGCTTGGGTTCTGTCGTTTTTCTTGTTGTTTACGAGGTTTGCGACATTTCGTATCAACGTCTAAAGTTGATATTGTTGTAAATATTCAAGACCTTTTTTTTGCTCATCAAGCATAGCTTAACTACAGCATTTACACGCCTAATTCGGGGTGAGCAAACAACATAAATGGTTTTCTGGGATCATAAAAGCATGCTTATGTATAGCTCAACCGGCTACATGATATTCAAGTACCCGTAAATTCAGTTGTAACAGGTTACGATCTACTTAGCCTACAGTATATAGAGCAGTGGCTATCACAACACTTAAAAAATAAACACACAAGCGCACACGTTTAAAACGATGATGAAGGCTTAGACTTACGTGTACAAAAGATATCTTTTAGCGACTATCACTGTGATACCGGTCCACTCCTCGTACTCCAAGCAAGATGATGGAACATGTAACATACGCAGAAGGCCTACTGAACTTCTTAAACTGACAAATACGATCAAAGATTTCGACAGATAATTGACAGCCCATCATCATCAAGTGAAAGGTGATGCTGCGCTGAGAGTAAAGGCCACCAGAATGTCGAATGATCGCTGTTTGAATATCTTGTAGTGTTCTTGCATCAATTGCACTGTCAACATGATTTTGCCTTTGCTCAACACACCTGCGTAGCCTACTGCAGACGCAGCTCACTGAATGAATGTGCAGCGCTACTTATGATGGTAACTTGCTCGTTTTAAAAATCGAACCATGCTTACAACAACAATTACCAAGTTTGTGGTCTTTGGAAGGCTTGTGCGTGTAGTTGTGCAGGGGGAGGTTAAATGTCATCACTTGATCGTGTTGTAAACTTTGACCGAACAGAACTAACAAACAGCTAAGTGAGGTTTTATCAACTGTTTCGTCCTCTTCAGCTCCCATCGTAGCCACCGACAATGACTTCATATTCCAGCAATGTTTACAATATGGAAGCAAATCCACCGTCATTGCAACATGGCAGGTGAGAATGGTCGCTCACCTTTTTGCAAGTTATTAAACTGCTGTAAATATTTTTCTCAAATGCTAGTTGAAGGAAGCAGTTAGTTCAGTTTTTTGTTGTTTGTTTTTTATTTCATAGACTTACTGACTTTGGTTATAATTCTGTGCTCAGCAAACCCAGATCAAGTGAGAAAGCACAATATTTGATTGTTTCATAACGTAGACTACGTTATTTTTCCATCTTAAAATTGCTTTCGTATCCCTTAGAAAACAGGAGTGGTTTCTGGATTTCAATGCCGATTGGTGGACATGGGAGATGAGACCTTACTCGCTGAAGAATATGTTGCCAGAGAGTTTCAACTTCAAACAGTTTTTCAAATTCAGTTTGACAATTTGAACGAAGATAGGCTGTACCGTCTGTCCGTTGTCGCTGATAATTCCAAAGGCGTATCTCAGCCAACCAATGCAACAATTGCCAAACGTTTTTGTGATAACTCAGGTTTGTGAGCGTTCAACTGCAGTGTTGGACCAAAAGCAAATATTTACCAGTGTTTTTATGACCTTTGTCGATACAGCCAAAAGCAAAAAGAACAGATGGCCTGTTTAATCATTTGCATCATCAATAAACGTTATAGCATTAAGATCGCTGAATTACGATTTTGCTTTTTATTAACAAATGGAATTTCATAAACAATGAAATAATTGAAGCTGTTTTCTTTTAATTGTAGCTTGAAGGGGTTATGTTTGGCAAAAACATTTTATTATTATCATTATTTATTTGCGTCAGACAAAGCTGTCCATATCCAAAACAAAACAACGAAATAATACACAAACTGCAAATGCACAAAGGTCACAGTGAGCCACTTTGGATGTCGTCAGTTTAAGAGCTCACTAAATATCTACTGTTACAAAGTTACATACAATGAGCGTTGGAAGAGTTGAAAGTATTCAGAACGATAAAAACAATCAGATGACATCAGGTCTGATATAAATCGATTTGAGGAGTGAATGCAACGGTTAATAAACGAAAACATGTTTTTCCTCAATAAAACATCAAATGTTGTTATATTATTCATTACCGGTACTTGATATTCACGGGCATTGAATGAAATCTTTTTCTAGCACTAGTTGCAACGTTCATCAGATGAACGTTGCAAATGGTGCTAGAAACGATAATTGCATATCTTGTTGGTGCCCAAATTGACATAATGATTTGAACAGTTTCATAAAAGGATCAAGGAGGTAATTTATAGCTTTTCATGTACCGTATCATATTCATAGTATGTCCAAATATTAGCACGAATATGCGGGGCTTTTTGACAACAGGACGAGCGGTTGCCTTCCTGCCTCTACGACTCTATGACAGCGAAACCGCTGCATTAGGCTAAAACAAGTAAGCAACGATCATGCTGCTGAAAGCGAAACTCAATCTATTGAATTTGTAAACCGCTGAGGAGCAACGCATTCGGCGATGGATACAGCGCTATACTGTATAAAAACAAGTATTATTATTGTTATATCGAAGGAAGTTGTATGTGAACATTTCACTCGCAGGAAAGAATCCTCGAAGTTGTCAAAGATTTTCGAATGATCTTCACTGGATGGTGATTGGTTGGCTGCCCCCGACAACAACTTTAGCATACAACAAGTTGAAGATCTTCACGTTTTCAAATGTGGTGAACTTAACTTCGGATTTCGTTCCCAGCCAAACAACTAAATACAACTTGACAAATCTAGAGGTAACGATTTTGATGGCTCTTCCCAAACAGCAAATCAACAGTTTTTTACTTTGATTCAACGTCTGCAACGTTGAATCAACATATAATAAGAACGGTTGGGATTTGGTGTTTGGGTTACTATCTGAGCTTGACAGCGGTAATAGTCTCACACCAGCCTATCAGTTTTTTACATTGATTCAACGTCCCATAGACGTAGCTCTTGAATGAAATTATCCATATTGATGGTTTATTTCAGTCTTGCGTGCTTTACACAATCGTGGTTGAATCATATTATGACGCCATTAAAGTAGGACACTGCACGTTCCAGGCCTTCACGAAGGAAGTCGGTGAGTGGCGATGTTTTATTTCTGTTGATGTTAACTGCCATTAATATTTGACGACGGTGCTCCGATGTCAAACGAGAATTTATGATGTCATAAACTGCGTGTTTTGATTGTGTCAGTTAACGAATCACTCAGCTCCCATTTTCGGGATAAAACTTTAAGCTGCAAGAGACGCGCACTTGAGTTGAACAGAAAGAGAGAATGGAGTATGTTTATCTTACATTCGGCAAGAGGTGAACGGAAGCACAAAGCTCAAGACTCAAGAGCTCCGGGACCAGACCAATGCTGTGATGCTAAGGGTGAAAGTAATTGACTGACTCAAGCATTTGTATTTATTTGCAGCCCCAAAAGGTGCTCCTAGGTTTGATCTCATCAATACGAGTGAATCCACAATCACTATTCACATCGGTGATATGCCGCCTTCCCTCAGCTGTAGTTCATTGATATCTTACGAGATAAAATACACGATCAATAATGGTGGGTTTTATTGTGAATTTCCATGTTAATATCACACTACTTCAACTAAATAATAACCAAAATTTTACTGTTGTTGTAAGAAAGTAAATGAAACACTACACATTGTGTTGTTGATTGAGAAGCACGTTTGTAACACATCTACAAGCGATTCGTTGTATAAAGATATTTGATGTTGGAAATTTTGTGCGAAACATCAGTGAAGCAATTTATAAGTCCGTGGTTTCACTTTCTGTTTCATCTTTCTGTTTCATTGCCAATCTAAGCTACTACAAGTCAAACGAGAGAAGAAGAAGATCGAATGAAAACTGCTACTAGATGTAGAAAAGTAAATTCGCAAACCTGATGAATAACCAAACTACTTGGCAATAATTTATTTTCTTGCGTGTCATTAGATGATTGATTGATTGATTGAATTTTTATCCTCGGACTGGGAAAGCTTCTTGCAGAGCTTAATGCTGGCAGTGTCTCATACTTGTAGATGTAGAGGCTTTGAGTCACTGATGCAGGCCCGGTCACCGAGATTGACAGAGTGAAGTTTTCGATTGTTGAAGTCTTGTTGTCAGGGAATTATTCCATCCATTAGATGCCGCTGAATGGAGAGCAATCCTTAACGTGCGTTGCTCAAGCGCACACCCCGAGAGTCGAACCAGCGCCGCTTGATCTTGAAGCTTCTTGACGCGCTAACCAATTGAGCTATCGGGGTGGCTGCTACGTTCACTGGCTTACTTGGAAACCTAGCTCTTTGTGGGCCTACTATCCTCTCTGTAATGTTAATTGATGTTACTGTATGTAAACCTACAGTAGAACTGAAAGATATTTACAATTTAGACTCCTCGATTGTTTCCTCCCCCACTA
Organism: Aplidium turbinatum; assembly: GCF_918807975.1. Taxonomy (NCBI): domain Eukaryota; kingdom Metazoa; phylum Chordata; class Ascidiacea; order Aplousobranchia; family Polyclinidae; genus Aplidium; species Aplidium turbinatum. The sequence continues at coordinate 3,236,235 of NC_137486.1, forward strand.
ATGAAGTTGTCGTTGCCGACCTCCAGCCTTTCTCTGACTACACCGTACAGGTAGCGGCCATCAATCAAGCAGGAAGAGGCCCACTCTCCCTCGCTGTACTTATGACCACCGGTCAAGCAGGTTTGTTTCATATTCCGATTATTTCTTGGTGACGCACGTCTTCCGATGATTTCAAATGTTTTTACTTCAATATTTGCTTTTTAGTTTGTTGCTTTATATTGTTCTGGTTCATGTCAACTCCCACTCTGCTGTTATTTGCAAAATTTATTCTCAGGCACACATGTAGCCTACAATGCTTGAAATGATTTGGTTAAAATTCTTTGACTGCTGACTGCGTTACCTTGTGCTTAGACCTGCCGTAAAATACTTTTTCGTGATTCAGTGTTGAATAATGGCAGCTTACCAATGTGTACCACACCAATGGTTGTTGAAATAGCTTTAACATATAAAATGCAAATCGAGTCATTCAAACATCGCCTACTTTTTGTTGAATTTTAATTATTTCTGTGACAGCTCCATCTTCTCCTCCTGTTGTCCGCCTGGATTACCTGGATGACAACTTATGCGTCATTGCATGGAAGCAACCAGATCATCCCAATGGCTTGATCTCTCATTACGTCATGTATGTCGTCCCCACTAGCGACAGGTAGGCGTCACTGTCTGCTTTTGAGCACATTATAGCTTCAATTGTTCAATTTCTAACTTCAGTCGAACCGGTGGGCACCCTGTCTGGGAAGTGGGTTCGACGCTTATCACCTAGTCCCATCAAACTACCGCAGACTACTTTTAACATGATTGGATTGTGCACCAGCAAAATGGAAATATCTTCACAATCGAAAACAAGCTTGACCAATATGCAACATATTGTTTCAAACATGTTTTGATTTAAAAAAAATGGAATTTCTTAACGAATTTATGCTTCGTCACACCTCATCTGAGTCAGCACAAGCAGGTGGAGTGATGACGTCAATAATCTTCAATGTTCGTTTCCAGTACATTGGAGTCGGCGACCGACCAATGCGCCATGGAGGAAGAGACGATGAAATGCCTATTCCAGTCTAACCAGTACAACATAACCATGAGGCTGTCTTCTGGAAGCACCGTTCAAATGCAAGCTTGCACAGGTAGTTGATGACAATCTTGATGACTTTGTCCATCCCGTTAGCTCAGTGGTAACGCGCCTTGCTCAAGATCACGCGGCGCTGGTTCGACTTTTGTGGTGTGCGCTTTGAGCAACACATTTCAGGACTGCTCTCCATTCAGCGGCACCTAGTGAATGGAATAATTCCCGGCAACAAGACTTCAACAATCGGAAAACTTCACTCTGCCAATCTCGGTAAACGGCCCGGCGTCAACAGCCTCTACAAGTATGCGAAACTACCAGGAATAACCAATCAAGGTTTTGTCAGTCCGAGGATAAAGATTCAAAACCAACTCAGCGGTTCTTCAACGGGGGTGCATATTTGTATCATCAGATTGCTAGATTGATTGTTAAGAGGTTGTTAGTGGCACATGAGATCAAAGTATTTTTTAGGTTTATAATCGTTAGTGGAACAGAGTAATTCATTATAAATAAATATGATTTGAAATCCTGTCACCGTCTTTTGTTTTAATAACACATTAATTTTTGTTGCTCAGATGAAGGAAAAAAGTGCTCCACAATATCTCCATCAGTAAAAGTTAATCCTCCCGGTAAGTGGAATTCGTTGTTTAGTTTCAGTATAAAATGATGCACCCCACTGGGCAATCTTTCCATGGTCAAGCAAGTGAAAGTGCATGGTGCTTGTCTATTGCTCATATTGAAGAGGTCTCAGAGATATCGGTTTCTCGCTTAATTTTATGAATGATGATTAGCTTGAGATACAATGTTTCATTACCACGTTGCGATGTGAATCAGTTGGTTTGAATCATAGCTTTTCACTCAGCGGCTATAAGTGACTAGAACAGTTTAAAAACAACAACACGTCGACGATCGAAAACTTCACTCTGTCAATCTTGGTGACTGGGCCTTCGTCAGTGGTTTAAAGCCTCTACAAGTATACGACACTGTCAGGACTCAGGATTAAGCTTTCAAAGAATCTTTCTCAGTCCGGCGATAAAGATTCAATCAACCAACATCTGATCTCTTTTGCCACCCGCCTATCGCCTCTCATACTGCCAACTGCTTCACGATCATCGTACTATCTATCTTTAACTTCCCACGTCATTCTATGCAACGAGATCCGCAAATAACCTACTGGCTGTCTACCTACAATGACGACTTTTTATTTGTAGACCCCTTTCCCATGGTTCTGACGATCATTCTATCCTGCATACTGCTGGTGTTGGTTGCACTTGCTTTCTGTTACTTCCACCTGATAAGGTTGGTCTTGTTTTAACTCGCCTTTTGCTTGGGGAAGAAGAACGATTTGTCTGAATGAGTCATAGCATTGTTATGTCAACCAAACGAAAGAAATGAACCTAAAACTTTCAATTATTAGGCAAATATCGCATGACATCCCCTTTCTCTAGAAAGGGGTATTTTAACAATTTGAGTTTGTTATATCGCACTATTTCCTTAACCTGGAGAGAGATTGACGTCTTCTTTTCAATAACCACTAAAACGTTGCTGGCCTTTGCAGTCAGCTCCTTCTCCAAGCCAACCCTACTGTAGCCTGCGTTCGTTGATTATAAGAAAGATGCCAGACAATAGGTAATCCAAAATATACCACAACTACAGAATAGGCAGATGAAGTCACCCAGCTCAACTTTAAATGTCTGTCAAGGCGGAAAAAGACTTCAGCATGTGCCCAGCTCCACTTTTCTTCTTTCACTTTGTAAATAGACATCAATAATGACGTCTTTAGTTCATGTGTGCCTGATCAATGTCGTCAAGTTTCTTCAGCCAAACTAACGCACCATCATCTTCATGAGGCATTTTGTTGCAAAGACCAGTGACCACCAATACTAGACCAAAGACCAACATCTTTAAACTTTTATAAATTGGTAGCCTAATAAAGAGAAATGAAGTTTATCGTTGCTTTCATAAGATTTTTTGGTATGGCTCGGTGAGTTAACGGACACCCATCTGACTCTGAAGGCGGGTGCACGGCTTGCTGAGCCAAATGGAGCCATCGTTAAAAGTTTGGAAATTACGTATTTCTTTTGCAGATCGAGAGGCTTCCAAGTGAAAGGTCCGCACATAAATTCCAAAATTCTCCTCGAGATTTCACAAACGACCACCAGTAAAAAAGATGACATCATTTCGTCTACGCTGGTCAACGACAATGGTTTGGCGCCGTGTAGCGACGAACTCTGTGACTCTGTACAGGTTTGGCGCAGCCAGAGTGCAAATGGTTCTATTGACCAGAAAGCTAAAATTTCAAGGGACAAAGCTGATCATTGGGACATTCCCGTTTCTGATACCAGCGATTACCTTACCGAACGTCAGAGCAGCGTATCTGATGATGAAATTGAAAATGTGACGCGCAAAAACAGTGACAGATGCCAAAGTATAGACGAGGACTATGTCAGCTTTGGCACCGGCCGGACCCTTCCAGGAGAACCATGCTCCAACTCCATACCGTTCCATCCACTCACTGACAACGTAGTGATTTCCTCAACGTTTGGAAATATGAGGCCGAGACAACTTTCTGACATTTATCCGCATGAAGTTTATTTTAGCGAAAAAAGCACAGATAGCGGAGTTTCGTCATTGTTACGTCATGACAGCGATGACCCAGCGTCACCGACACACAAACACTTTTTTCCCACTGACATTGACGTCACCGCCCACGCGAGGGGCAGCCCGACGGGGCAGAAGTTGCTGCGGTCCGATTCAGTCAGAGATAAGTTCATCTTCGGCAACGAATCTGTGATTTGATGCAATCTGGCGATGAACGCCGCATACTGCAGCCAAAAGATGTTTTTGACTTCCTGTTGTTCTAAGCTTCACTTCCATCGTCCTTACCAAGCTGCTTTCCTCCCCCCCCCCCCCTTGATTTCTTCGTACGCAAGTGTATTTATAACCTTTACAATAGATTTTTTTATTCATGCATCAAGTGTAGGTTTTCATACACTATTAAATTATTGCCAGTTGCTTACTTCAAACCTAGGACAAATCTTTGGTATTCAAGAGAATGAAACAATTTTTAAATCTGTTATATTTTGTTTGTCTATTATTTTTGTAGGCTATTGCTTTTGATTCGAAAATACAACTCAAGGAAAGATATATCGACCCTTCAGATTTCTCCACTTAACAATAGCCTAAGCAACAAACCACTTCTTCAAATGGATACGTTTTTCTGTGGTGATTTTTATAGTTTTTTTGTGGTATTAGAGTGTAAATTCCACTGTTTGTATGAATTGATTTTTTTTGTTTTCATTTTGTGTGTTATTGATTTATTTATTTTTTTTTTTCAAAGACTGACTCGTAGTCCGCACTTGGCATGCCAGACTACTTTCAATGTAGGCCTACCGTAACTTAAAACTGCAACATTTTATCTCTCGGTGGATTCTTTTGACGATTTATGGGCAATGACTGTTGACCATGTTTGTAGTTCTTCACGCTCTCTTCTTACGGACGTCAAATAGGCTAATATACAGACACTTCTTGAACATGCTTTTTGTTTACAGCCAATTTGTCATTTGATTGGTGGTATTAAATCTTTATCCTCGAACTGACAAAGCCTTGATAGGTTACTCCTGGTAGCTTCGCATACTTGGAGAGGCTTTTGATGCAGGGCCGGCTACCGAGATTGACAGAGTGAAGTTTCCGATTGTTGAAATGTTGTTGCTAGGGAATTATTCTATGCATTAGGTGCCGCTCAATGTAGAGCAGTCCTTAAAATGCGTTGCTCAAACGCACACCCCGAGAATCGAACCAGTGCCGCTTGATATTGCAGTGATTCGTGGACAGAGTCGGGTGCTCAGCCAACTGAAACATTGGGCGGACAGTAAATATAGAACCCAATGTTAATTGAAAGACGACCATCATAAAGTTAATACAAGTCCGTCACCTATGTGCACCCAGGCAAGAGGTTTTCAACAGCGAGGCTACCTGAAAGCTTGCTCCCTCTGCTTTAATTCCGTCGCCACTGGACTGTAAAAGGTGGTCCAGGTCAGCCGGTTATGAAATTGTTCATGGATGGTCTTGGCGGCCTGAACACTGCGCATGGGCACTTCCATTTTTGCGCATATATACCGTCTTTCATCATGATGGATGCGTTAGGCTATATCAAAATAAACTTGTGCTTTCTCAAGGCATTAAAATAAGATCATGAATATTCAATGTTTTATGCATTCATTACTTGTCTTCGACAAGTAGGCTATTTGGCGATTTTAACTTTAAGAATTTTTGTAGGCTAATCATTGATGACGTTGTCTATTTGAAATGAATTAAAACTAGCTCAAATTTAAACTTTTAAGTTAAGATAAAATTACAGCTCGGAAAGGCATCATATCATCATCATAATCCATCGTCGGTTTGTTCCCCACTAGTGGGGGTGGCCGATGTGATGATGATATAGGCCTTCAAATTTGATGTGTCCTTATTTACATGCCAAAGTTAGCCTATCACATTTGATTAGAAAATTGGAAGCTATTGGTCACAGCGGAAAACTATAATATCTCCGTGGGAAAGTTGTGACATAAAATTCTCGAATCCTTTCGTCTGTAGGCTATGCGATGACATCGAAAAAATACTCTTCTGAAAACGTCTTTTCACGAATTGTGTTTCAGCAAAGAATAACCACAGGTTGTCGAAAAGGGGGTGAAACACGGTACGCACTAAAACTTGTCAACACAATACAGATTTCTGGGATAAAAAACGGAAATTTCGTCTAGTTGGTAAACACAAGCAAAACAGTTTTAATCATTCGACCAACCTTTCCAGCGACAATTCTAAAATGACGAAACTGACTTGGAATATTTCAAACCTCATAACTTGCATCTGTGACGTAACAGTAGATATGCATTGTTAGGCAATCCCACAGGTGTTAAAAGGATGATGAAATCTCTGCTCATTAAATAATTCACAGGTGTTACAAGGAATGATGAAATCTCTGCTCAATTTTTAGCAATATTCCATGACGTAAGACGCCAGGTTAAATAGACTTTAACGGTTTTATGTGACGTTTGATTTGGGGAACGATTGTCCGTAACAGCTATAACTTAGAGTACCGGTAGGCTACCTGACGTTCATACAGAAGTAGACTATAGTGTATGGAAAGACTAAACGTAGCCTACACACGCTACTAATTTTTTTTCTAGTCAAATAATAATCATACTTTATTTTACGTCTGTCACAACAACATAATAGGCCAGTAAGCTAAACTGGGTACAGTGGAATATTTGTTTTTTTTGTTTGTTTATCTTTATCCTGCATTGCGGGAAAGCGGACTTGAGCGCTATGCATCGGTGTACGCCTTCCGACATAGGGGAGATAGCCCAACAGTGCCCAGTTTTTCTGAATATTTGAAATTTTTCCTCAAAAGCTTGTCAATAATATTGATTTTTCTACGCTATGTCTTAGTACTATCTTTTTGCTATTTATTGATAGTTTAGTGTAAATTCTACGATAAGCAGTAGGCTATTTGCATAATGGCAATATAAAAATGCTTAAAAAAAAAGTGGGCACTGTAGGACACGAATGCCTAACACTGCCCATGTAGGGTTCCCACAGTGCCCACTTCCTGTAAACACATGGAAGAACACTGTTAGCAATTCCAATATTGTCGAAACCGATCCTTTCTTTTGTGAGCAGTCTACTAACTAGCATGAAAAGCCGGAACCATTTCTTTCCAGAAGTTTTACTTTCGTTCCAACATTTCGGTATTTTTTTATTGTATTTTACAGCAAGTTCGAATGCCAGTATTCTAGCTGTCTTGGTCCTGTAGCAAAAGTGATGCTTTTCTGCATCTTGAAGATATTCACAAAGCTCCCTCTCTTCTTCGTTGGAGAATATTCTGTTAACAGTATAGGCCTAGTTAGGTTGAAAGTTTTTCGGTGCTAAAGTTTCTAACTCATTGTTGGTGCACTTTTCTAAATAACGGCTCAGTGTCTACGAGGAATGCCGAATTCTTTGGAAACAGAATTGATAGACTTTCTATTGGTACGGAGCTCTTTTCATGATTTCCGGAGAATGTTTGACCATTTTCTTAGCCAATTTTGTAATTAACATCACTCTGCAACAATAGGCAATTAAGTTACACGTATGCACTTGTGTAGTCAAGGGAGAAAACTGAAAATGGAGAACCGTAAAAACGTTTGATGATGTAGTTTTGATCAAGCTAATACGGACCATCTATCATACCGAGTTGTCAGTTGACAAATTTATTCTGCAAGGTTCCAACAGTACCCACCCTGAGCACTGTTGGAACTATCGTTGGTGGGCACTGTTGGCACCGACACCATTTTGAACAAAACAAGCTGTAACTTCCTAATTGCTGCAGTTATGTCTAGCCAAAACGTAACATATAAGACTATAGGCTACCTATTCACAATGGCATTGCTAAATATCTGATATAGGTAATGAAGAGTTGATGAGCACGGTTTTCTTTTTTACGTAAAATAATAATAATTTCCTTCAAATTTGACATTCTTTTGCAGCTAGCTGCCTGTCTTTAGCTAAGCCTTCAAGTTGTGACTGGGGTATCGTTGGTCACGTGGCAATACCTCAAACTCGTTACAGCGTTAAATGAAAATGCATTGCCGCCAAAACCGGAGGTTGAGCACTGTAGGACACTGGGCACTGTTGGAGGATCTCCCCTACACCTGACCCACGCTGCAGCCGACGGCAACGTCTGTTTCCGGTTGTCTACTCTACTTATGACTTAAATTTAGTACTACCCATTACTCGAAATCGATCACTAGGTAGAGGCAATTATCGTTAAGTTTCTTGCCCAGAGAAACAACAGCAAGTGCAGGTGGCTGGAGTCGAACATGCAGGCTCTCGACTGCGAGCCCAACGCGCTAACCACTCGGCCACGGCTGCCGACGAAATTGGAAGCTATTGGTCACAGCGGAAAACTATAATATCTTCGTGGGAAAGTTGTGACATAAAATTCTCGAATCCTTTCGTCTGTAGGCTATGCGATGACATCGAAAAAATACTCTTCTGAAAACGTCTTTTCACGAATTGTGTTTCAGCAAAGAATAACCACAGGTTGTCGAAAAGGGGGTGAAACACGGTACGCACTAAAACTTGTCAACACAATACAGATTTCTGGGATAAAAGACAGAAATTTTGTCTAGTTGGTAAGCACAAGCAAAACAGTTTTAATCATTCGACCAACCTTTCCATCTACTTGTACAGGTAGGCTACAATGTTTAGGTCAGGGTTTTTTAACCAGGAGTGCACTCACCATCTAAGGGGTGCGAGACCTGCGACTAGGCGGTGCGGAGATGCTGAATTATCAAGGTTTGTTATAATACGACGTAAGAAGCAAAGTTGTTTTACCAGGTTTCAACAAAAATTCGAACTGTAGGCGACTATTCTCTACTTTTCAGCCAATCTTAGGAGAGGGTGGGAGAACTATAGGCTTAGTAGGTATATAATTTCAAGGTGGTGCCGACATGGCAAAAGGTTAAGATTAAAAGAACCGCTGCTTTAGGCTATAGCCTGTTGTGAATCACAGATGCAACACAACAGACAACAATCAGCTGCTCTCAATTAGTTTGGCATGACCTTAAGTGTCTTGCAGAGACTCTGCTCTAGAGCGGTGTCGATGTGTGAACCGGCGTCCTTTCAGTCGTCTCGCAGACATTTTTAACAACCAGCTGACTTGTGGTAGCCTACAAGATGTGATCAGTTGTCATTGCTGGGTAGGAAAGATGCTGTGTGTGCCACAGCAACGCAAAGGCACCAAACAAACAGATTTTGGACTAAAATAAATCGGACAGCCAGTAGGCTATCAGTCTACTCTGGAATTGTCAAGCAGCAGCTTTTATATTTTGGCCACATAATGAGAAGAAAATCTCTGGGAAAAGACATAACTTCACACCAGGATAGAGCTATTTATTTTCTCGTTACTTGCCCGGCTATTGACTTATGCCCACAAGTTTGCAGGATTATCGAAGCATTTGAATACCGTACTTGAGTTTCAAATGGCCTGATTTTTTCAAAATTTTAATACAAAAAATGACAAAAAAACTATCTGGCAACTCTGTACAAGTTCCAAATTTTTTTGTTTGTACATAAGTTTTTGGGTGTTGACTGTTGACAGTTGACTTGACAGTGTTGTCAGATTGGGCGATTTATCTGCAATTGGGCTACTTTTAGTTGGGCTTGGCGCCAAAAAATGTTGGTTTGCGACTTGTGCTTTTTTGGGCTACTTTCAGTCTCTTATTTGGCGCGATACGGCGCTTAAATTTGGCAGAATTTTAAGTTGTTTGGCAGTAAATTTTGAGTAGGCAGAATTGAATAATTGGTAGAATCCGACGAGCCTTTGAAAATGTTGGTAAAGTTTCGGTTTATTACGGAAAAAATGACGTTATTTTTATGATTCGGCATGAGGATTGATTTTACCGCTGACCATGAGCAGCTTTGACTGTTGTTACATTAATGCTGTATTCATTTTCATCCGGGAAAACGGAAGGACTGACTGGCAAGTGGCGAAAGCGAAATTGCACTTGTATTGAATATCGGAAATTATAGTTATGATCTTGGTTTAGTGCCATAATGTTTGAAGCTTTTATTGGTGTCTAAGCTATAAATTAAAGTTGGAAAAATTGAATGTCAGTGGAGAAATTTACTGTATGTAAACTCGTCCGGAATGGCCCGTTTCGGTGAGTCCGATTTGGTGAGTCCGATCCCTTAACGGGGGATTTTTTCAATTTTTTTTTAAAATTATGGGGTACCGTAGCCTAATTATCATTGCCGTTTTAGGGTTAGGGGGTTAGGGTTAGAGGTTAGGAACTCACCGAATCAGACTCACCGAATCGGACTCACCAAACAGTAGCAAACTCAAACTCGTCTTCCTTGTATGATGAAAAAACAATGATAAATTGTTGTAGGCTACTTTTTGTACTAAGGTGTACGAGTTTAGAAATGCTGCAGTGCAAGGGAGTATAAATTTAGAGAAGTTACTCAATTGGCACTGACAATGTATACCAATCAGCAATGCATTGGTTGAGCGAGCCTTTTCGAGAGTTTCTGCAATCAAAACCAAACTGCGAAATCGTATGGGACTTCAACTTTTGTCAGCGATTTTGAGGATCAGAACTCCGCTGCAACAATTGGAAAAATGCTGTTTGATCCCCGGTCATCAGTGCTGAAGTATGACAGCTCTATTTATGAAAATGAAGCTTCAGCAGTTGATGATAGAATGTTGTCGGGTCTTGATTCTTAGTAGTTCATCTGAGTTGAAGGGCTTATGCAATGCGTTAGCATCTACTATGGAACCATTTGTATCTTGAATTTGAAAATAGGAATTTGTAGGAAGTCTGTATAGCATTGTCCCGTCTAAGTTTTTTTCTATTGAACAATGCTTGATTCAATATTGAACATTATAGGTTGCACCCGATTTGAAGAGAGCAATGAAATTCCAACCATCCAATCACATGATGGTGGTGCATTTAATTACTGTATGTCAGCTGGGAACTTATTAGAATGAAATGCTGTATAAATGATGATCTTCTTGGTCAAGATCACACCAAAAAAGTGATCTTAGATCAATATCACCAACATATAAGTGATAGCCTTTAAGATCACGTTCGTTTCTGCTCATAGTCATAGGTGCCTATAAGTTTCAACATCTTATCTGAAAAATAGAATGCAAACTAACTCGTTTCAATTTCTTTAATCTGGTCAGGAATATCTAGAACAAATTTTTCGTAAAATGTGAGTTTTGACCAAGTACCAAAGTAGGGGTGTTCAATTTCGATTATTTGAATATTCGAAATTCAATTTATTTTCGATTTCCGAATTTCGATTTCGAATATCACAACTATTCACCAAACTGCAAAATGTGATTTTATTGAAAGAAACGACATGAAAATTCGCTAGAAAACACGAAAAAAAAGCCATGAAAATTTGCGAAAAAAGAACACAAAATAATGTCTACAGCTCCAGGCCCATGATGGTGTTTATGAACACAAGCTGATCGACATGGTCACCCGTCAGTCGGGATCTCAGCTTTGTGACGGTCAGGCCAGCTTCTGAAAACGATCGCTCCGCTGGAGCCGAGGTCGCTGGGATCCCAAACACTTCAAGTTCATTTTCACAGCGAGCGATTCACTGCCGCGACATTTCACTGCAGAGTGCAGAGGTTTCGACTCGAAAGCGACATCGAGTATGTTTGCAAGCGCACAAAGCTAAACGCACGCTCCGTCTACGTAAGCAAATTATGTTGTTTTTGGGTGCATTCAACATCTGATGACATTGAATCGACACAAAATGGTAGAGTTTTGCTATGTCCCAGGAAGCAAAATCAGTCATTTTTACATTGATTCAACGTCTGCAGACATTAAATTAATGTAAAAATGACAGATTTTGTTGGATTGTAGCATGGCAACTCGTTCTAGTGATTATTTATCGCGAAGCTGTTGCGTAGGCTGGGCCAAAAAAAAAAAGTTGTTCAGAATTTAATGTAAGTTTCCTAAAAGTTGTGAGTGAGTGTCAGAAACATAAAAATGTAAATTTGATGAAAAAAAATAATGTCTTACGGTAAGACAGTATGTTTCCGTGGAAACCATTACCGACAACTACATAAAATGCCTGAAATAATGATTTATCATGCTTTGAATGATCCTCAGAGATGCTGCTGGTACCAAACTATGCAGAATTGAAAGCCAAAGATGATATGACAACTAGACAGTGGGTGTGATACAATTTAATAAAAAATATTTGCAAAAAAGTCATTTTTGCTTCGGATTTTGTATATAAAATTTAAACTTTCTGTAATAATAGGCATATTTGTTTTCTAATTGCTGGGCCTCATTTCTAAAGGCATGAATACCGAAACCAAGACCTTGTTGTGGCTCTTTGACAAGTGTCCCCTCATCTTCAGTGTACCAGGAAGTAGAGCTTGACGGATATCACCTTTTCAGGCCGATATCGATATGATATTCTTTTACGAAAAATTTGTTACTAAAGTTATTAAGCAACAAACCAGTCCGAGAAAGTTTATGCATTGGTTGCTTTAATAGAAAAACCATTCTTAACATTAATCATAAAAAACGCCAAACAAAGCAGAAACAACCAAATGCAATACTGTTTTGTGTTCAAATCAATAATCAAAGTTCAACAGTTTCAAATTGTAGTTCAAAAAACATAGTTTCTCAGCATTAATGCCAAGAAGAGAACATCTTTTGTAATCGTAAATCAGTCCAACACGACAGGAGTTTCTGCTAAGATTCGCACAAAGACCGGTGTCACCGCCACTAGCCCGATAAACAGAAGCACAAATACAGCAATTGGAGCGGGAACTCTAACCAGGCAGCACCGACTAAATAGGCAGCTAGAAGAGTGTCCTTTCACGTGCACAAAACAAGATATTCGAAAGCATACCCACGTGCTGCGTGCACAAATGGATTGTGTGCAGCCGCGTGCATATAATTAAAACAAGAGAGTTTATTAAATCGGCGAAAAATAGCCGATACAGTATATCGGTCGAGCTCTACCAGGAAACCATGGATTCACTGGCCCTTATCCACTAAACTGGGAAACAGGTTCTTCTTCGGTACCATGGGTATAATAAACAACTGTAGCAAGCCAGCCATCTTCAGTCTAGTGCATTGGATACCGCCAGACTTGTAACAAAGGACTTGCAGGACTGGTGAGCAAATACTGGTATCACCCTAAAATCGTGGCAAGCGATAGAGCAGATAATGATGATCCTTACAGTTATTGAAGAATACAAAGTAAGTAAAAGGAATAGGTCAACAGATACAGAGACCAAAAAAAGGGAGGAGTTTTTGGCAAACATGAGGCAGACATTTTGGACTGGAGACAGAGTTTGGTAGAAGTCTTCTGCAACTGACATGTAGACACCACATCCATGAGTTGATTGGGGGGCATCTTGCTCAATTGTGTATGGCCCAACCATAGGCGCCGACTTTTATTTTTGCACGGGGTGGCGGATAGCACAATATGGCAACCTAAAAACTTTCAAACTGCATGTTTTTGTTTGATTTTTACTAAGCGTGTTTCGTAGATTCCATTGTCTTTTCACACCTGATTTGTAGCTCGATAATTTACAAAGCAACTTTAAAACAAAGCTCAGGAGGTATGTCGTGAATTTTATTGTTACGTTGCTGCACTGACACCTAACATTTGGCAAAAGAATTTTTGCGTACAGCAGCTCTGTCAATCCAACTGTTAATCAACTGGTCAAGTTGTAACCGTGAAGCTTCAGCTTGATAAACATTTAAAATTAGGACGTGGTTCAATCGCTGTTGCGTCATGGTAGATCGCAAGTAGGTTTTTATGCGCCTGAAAGCACTAAACGATCGCTCCGCCTCGCAGGTGGTGGAAGGCAACGATAAGCATATTTTCACAATGCAAACCACGTTTGAAGCATTAATGAAATTGTTTCATTGCTTGCAAATAGATCAAGCAGTTGCGACATAGTTGCAAATCGGACAGAATGCTCTATCTTTGCATCTATCGTATTCTAGCCACGGGAATTTGCTCTCCCACGATTTTTGATAGCTTCTCCCTTCAACAGCGATTATCCTGCTCGTGCTTGGTTCTTCCACCTCCCTGATCGTGCTAACGCTTTTTGGCAGTGGCACACTTTCGTTTCGTTCAGGCGTTTGGTCACTTTCATGCTGGCTGAAATCCTGAGTAGACACAACAAAAAGTGACTCAATGGAGGGCTGCAATTTTGAACGCTTTTTCGGTGGCATCTATAAGCTGAATAAAACTGGAATGTCGGCGAAAACTTTTACTGGACGACTTTTCGTAATTTTTTCTATGATGTAACAAGCAACTCCTATGTCAGACGAATAAATTCCCGCCTCACAGTTTGTCACGCATTGACACGCAATATTACTGCATGAAGTAGATAACAAAGTAGAAATTAAAGCATGAAGTAGATGATTGACAGTACACTCCAATTGAAATGTTGAGTAATTGAAAAATTCCAAAACAAAGCTTCGTTCCTAAACTTTTCATCAAATTGAAAAATGTTGCTTTTATTATTGGGAATTGGCAGGGGGTGTAGCTTTCCTCGAACAGAATCATGTAAACGTGTAAATTTGCAGAACGTTAAAACTGCTAATTTTTAAATAAAACTCAAAAAGTTAAGAAAATTGCATTTTTTTAATGAAATTTGAAAATAGATATTCATTTAGGGGGTGGAGCTATCAATCGTCGAGATAATTTTATTTCCAAGTATTGTATAGCTGGCATAGGCTAATTTATAGCGATATTACGAGCAGTTTAAAAATTTTTAAAAAAGAATTTTGAGGGAGGCAATGAAAAGATCGTATTTTATTGATTAATAAATCCCATTGTAAACCTAACAAATGTAACAATGACTTATGACAAGTAACAAATAAAACGATCGCAACAACAACAAGGAAAAAACTCGTAGCCACGTGTTGCGTAATCTTCACGTAGCTTGCTTGATGTTACGCGAGTATCATGCTTGTGACAAAAACAATCATTTTCTTCGCAATACTGTATTGGTTCACCTCTTGCTCTACGTTGACTTGAAGCGAAAACCAATGATCAAAAAAAGATTTAAACGTCCGTTCAAATTACATTTTATTTGCAGTAAGTAATGTAACCTAAACGGGGTGGCTGCCACCCTGCCACAGCGGTTACGGGGTGGCGTGGCCACCCCGTAACCCCGTAAGTCGGCGCCAGTGGGCCCAACCACAGGACCCAAAGAACAGCTGTTCAAGCAACTGGTCAACAATTGGAGCAAATTGAACCACGACAACTACACATTGGTCGAGGTGACTGCTCCACAAAGAGAGTTGACAGGCTATATACATTACATAACACCATCACCTTCCTTCAGACATGGATCGAGAACAGCACCAAGGAGACACTTTGACATGACTACCTGGAGCTGGCAGAACTGACACTGCTATTTTTTGGAGGGACCGTCCCTGTCAGTCGGAGGTCCATCACCATCAAAGCGCTTGAGGTATTCCACCACTCCGTTGGATTAGCAAGACTTTGTACACGTTCAAGGTGGCACTCTTCCGATACCAGCTTGGGGATGTATATGCACCCGAAGAATTGGAAGACATCACCATCGAATGACCTGGCATTAATGAACCTCCTCAAGGCAGAGGCCAGTATCAGCAAGGACCTAATGAAGTGGCCTGCTAAATTTCTCTTCTTTGTTGTTCTGGCCAGACAGAAGCTACAAAACCATATGTGGTATCTCTCAGAGAGATTGGTCTCTTTGGCACTCTTCTCGGAACGAACATGATCTGACAAACAGACGATGAGAAAGGCTATGCTGATTGCTGAGGTACCATGACGTGACAGACAGTACACAGACAAGAAAACAGGAAATGCCAGCCTCACATCAATTGGGCACAAAAGCCCTATGAGACTTCCCTAGACATGACTCTTGGAGCATGTTTGAGCTCTTGAATATTGACTCCAGCTTTGTCAAGCTTCCCATTGCACAATGGACCACCTCAGACAACTATCGTGATTGCAAGAAAGTTGTGGTCAACCTCCGTGTTGTCAATGACGCAGCAGTGCGGGCATTAGGACTTGCCACAGATTTGAACACAAACAAGGCCCCCAAATCTGAAGAGCAGCTCCGCTCCAGGCACTATACAGAGTTGTGAAGGGTGTCCGAGAGAAGGTGCACAGACAGGCAACGTCAACTGAGGTTGTGACAAAAAAGTCCCTGGCCTCCGTTGTGTACGGGACTAATAATATGAATGTTTATTGTATGAGTGTGTATTGTGTACTGATGTTACTTAGAAGTAATTGACTTCCATTGGTAGATTTTGGGATAACTAATTTTCATTTTGTTCAATAATTGACCATAAATGTGAAGAAAATATGTTTTTTTTATTTATAAGTGGAATTAATTCTTTCATAGACATCGTGTATAACTGTATATGTTCCATGCTCTTTGGCTTTCTTTTCTGCATATTTTGGTACCAAAATGAGCCCTGACAGTCATTCACAGCCTGAAAAATCACCAATTTAGTCAATTTGTTGTCTTGCCGGAAACAGTTGTTATGGTAACGGACTGTCTGACCGTAAGATGTCATTAGAAAATAAAAATTTTATCATGGGTTTGCTCCTGATACCCATTCACAACTTTTAGGTGACTTACAACCTCGTAGAATAAATTCTTAAAAATAACCCCTTTTTTGGCCCAGCCTAGTGTTGCAGTTTGCATTCAAAAAGTGTTTTCCTGCTGCCGATCGCTAGTTCGTCTATTGTTTCATGTATCAATACAGCATAAAAAGTTGTGCCCACACAGAAATATGCGCAGGCCCGTAGCCAACTGGGGGCCAGGGGGGCTTCGCTCCCCTGAAAAAAATTTCGACCCCCCCTTGGCAAAATCTCAACATTCTCTGGCAACAGCTACAATTATAATGATTTTGCCCATTTAAATTTTTTCAGCCCCCCTAAAAAAAAGTTGCCCCCCCCCCTGCTCTGCGGTCTGGCTACCCCTTGCTCTGCGGTCTGGCTACGGCCCTGCCCCCACGGCTTAGGCGCCTATGGATTCGGTAAAAAATGGACAAAACTGCGACAAAGCTCAGCCTACTCTTTCTGCTATTGCACAACCTAGCTATCTTCATTCTTGAGAGAAATTTGTGAAATTTGGCATTAAAAATGCCAACCTGGCATCCCTGGTGCAGGACTGGCCGTTGGACCCGCGAGAGCGTGTGATAGTCACGTGATCGACGATGCGCAATCGTCGAAGTATTTTTTCGCTTGCAAAATGCGACAAGACAGATTTCGCGCCTCTCGCGTTACTTTCAACTGCGTTCAGCCGAAAGGGCGGCTATAATTTAGAATATGTCCGATACGAAAAACGAATTTCAAATATCACCTTAATCGAAAATCGAAATTGAACACCCCTATACTTAAGTTTAATCCCAAATATCTCTTTCATTTATTTGCCAATCGCTTTCAAATTTTTAACACTATCAGACAGGGTAAACATGCAAAGCCTGTGGTCAAAGAATTTTGGAAATTTTGTCCATGATGCTGTCGGCACCCATTTGTTCATGTCCGAGGATCAAAAATTTTTAAAAAATGCAACAATTCGAATAACTTTTTATTTTCTCAAAATATCTTTATTTCCTTCCATAGAGCTTCAGTCTTGATACTTATAAACATTCTGTTAAAATTTGATTCAAATCCAATAAGTGGTATTAAAAATATTTGTGTTTAAAATTTGTGTATTTTTCACCACTTGGTGCAGTAACCCTCTTATTGTCCACTTCAAAACAGAGTCAGCAATCCCGTTGTTCTAGATATCCCTGAATCTGGTGTTTGTGTTGATTGAGAAATGTGTCTTCTGCTTGGAGTAAAATTAGTTTTGCTTTAAAGAATGTTATGCTGATCATTGCAGGTTAGATCAACCATCTGATAGAATAAAAATTCCTCTTGTAGTGAAGCTTAGGACATTTATGTCTTGTATTTAAAATGTTTGCTGGAAAGAAGAAAAGGAAGCCAGATATTTCTGGCCCAAGTAATTTTGAACACCGAGTGCACACAGGATTTGATAGTGGGGAAGGAAAATTTACTGGACTTCCATTGCAATGGCAAAGTATAATCCCTGAATCAAAAAAACGACCACAACCTTTAATCGATGCAACAATTATCACACCTGTTCCATCAGAAAAAGTAAGTAAGCCTTAGATATCAACACAAGTTTATCTAATTCAAGATTCTGTCTTGGTGTCACTATCAAGCAAAGCAAGTAGTTGGAAAATTTGCAGCTGGTATACAAGTCCCCCTCACTTTTGGTAACTCATGACAAAGACAGGACTCGGCCAAACATATAGGGTGAAACTACTTTACCTTTGCTTTACTGTTCACACACTTCAATCCACATGTTTTGGTCAATTCCTCTATGTCATGAGTTACCAAGGGGGGGGGGGGGGGGACTTGTATTGTATACCACCTCCCAAAATCGTATCTCCACTTATTTTTGTAGTAGCCTACACTGAATGAGTTTTTAAAGGAACAAAAGCAACTAACTTGAGGTTTGTAGTGATTCTCTAAAATGTTGTGTTGATAGCCTACTGACTGCTCAGTACATGCGGTTGCAGCAATAAAACTGCTTACATAGGCTGCTCAGCATGAGATAGGAGCAGAGATGTTTTTCAACATCCACCTCCTTATGGTTGTTAACTCCACAAGTGAAGGAAGTGGATCATGGGCACCTTTGACAGGCATTAATCAACTGGTTTTCTTTGTAACATCTAACAATCAAAAAGAAGAAATATAAAACTCTTTGTTTTAAAACAGAGCTGCTTTGCTATAAATATAATATTATTAGTATATACTGTTCGGCAAGTCCTAGCCTTAAGAAAGTTCGTAGGCATTTCTCTCTAAAGCAGTGTACAGTGCTCATGATCATCAGAGAAATCAGAGGCTATAGTCGAAGGGGCGCCACTTTCCAATCGAGACATGCTTTTAAGTGTCTTGCCAAAGATTAACACAGCCCCATTATTTTAAGCGGTGTCATACTGCTCTATATTGAACGTCAAACCAGGGCTGTCACCACTTGCCTGACGTCTATACATCTGGTTGCAAGTACCACTGGTCTAAATAAAGTTAAATGTTACCTTAGGTGTTTTAAATATCGTCATGTCACTTGACATTAGTATTCAAAGTTTTGCTTACGTTCACTATCGCAATATTTGCACACACTATCCCAACTGCTGAACAGGAAGAATGGAGATTGGGGAATGTGTGGTTGGCCATAAATAAGCCAGGGTTGTAGCAGTTGAAAGTGAAAGAGCAATGCATTTCAATTTATCACATTGACTCTTAGTGTTTACCTCCATACTTACAAGTGAAAATGCTTCAGATTTTAGAACTTAGTTTATTTATAAGCTACCCTACTAAGGCTAAGTAGTATACATTAGGGTGTAACGCTCCGACCAACTTACTTGTTGGCTAGTTATTGTGGTTTGCGAAATGACCTAACTTGATCAATGGAAAAAAAATTTGGAAAAAAAATATTGTTTAAGCAGGCCACGCTCCCCGTTTTTGTTGCGAAATCCCCATTACCCCACAATTTGCTATATCTCGTATTCTGGTGGAGATAGAGAGCTGCTTTTGCCACCAAAAGATGCAGAATACCAAAGTTTCTATCCGACTTATGAACATGCTACAGCCCTAAAACCTTTACTTCTTTCTATAATTGAGAAAAACTGTTTTGAGAGTAAAATCTGTCATTTTTGAAGCAAAATGCTTGTATTTCAGATCTTGGCTTGCACGATTGTCATTCAGTCATTAAAAACATAACCTTTATAAATCAAACTTGTAAGCTGTATAAGAACAGTGATGTTTTATTCAATAATGAGGCAGGAAACAATCAACACAAAACTATACAATACATGCTAGACCAGTGGTTCTCAACCGGGGGTCCGCGAAAGTTTTCGAGTTTTCAGCATGATTGATAAATTACGAAATTTAAAAATTGTTTGTGCTTTGTTTATGTATCATATTAGCTTACAGTGATTCTCAAACTGTAAGTTGCAACCCACTGGTGCGTCGTTTAAAATTGCAAAGAACATTGCACAAAGGTTTGATTTTTTAACTAAAAAATATCATATAAATGACTTAAACCTTTTAATAAAGCAATGTTGGCTATGTTCAACTTAATTCTTTTGAGACAGCAGATTGTTGATCAATGATTAACTTGGAAATGCAACTCACATATTTTGCAATGACTGTGATTATAACGAATTAATATTGATTACAAATGAAAAAAGAGAGAAATTCTTTGTAACGGTCACAAGTATTCTATTAACTTTTAATAAAATTTATAGAAAAACATCCTCAGCATATAGATTACTGATGTTTGATCCTGTGTGCCAACAAATTATAGCTCATAAGTCATAACATAATTTCATCAATCGTCAAGTGCGTTGCGAATTCAGCAAATTCTTCTCAGTGTGTTCCTTCGAAACTTATATAACATATGATTCCATAAGGAGACGCGATATACCAAAATTTCAAATAGAAATTGTTAGGGGTCTGCGACTGCTTCGAAGGCACCAAAAGGGGTCCCACCAAGACAAAAAGGTTGAGAACCACTGTGCTGGACAAAGTACATTGTCCTGTTAATTTCTCATTGCGAATAGTATGCATTGTTAATGTAACTCTTTGTCTTTATGTCAACATCACTTGTGTCACGAATTTTTTGCTATTAATTGTTTCCTTCATGTGGCCTATCAATCGATCACAAGAAGTATTGTTGTTTCGAAACACTTCCTAATCATCCTTACTCCCTGGTGTCAGATATAGTGAAAATGCAGAAGTTGCATCCATAAATGCCGCCAGCGGACGGTTTGACCACAACAGAGCTTTGGTGTCTGCTTTATTTGCTGTTGAAATCCTAGATACATCAATGTTGGCATGCAGTGCACCCAACACAGCTGTCTTTGGGTTCAGCCATTTCTCACTGTGGTCAATGAAGCATTTCTTCGCTGGCTCAGAAGCATTACATGCTTTCATGAAGCTTCTCATTTTTAAGACAACTGATGAACCTTGTACGGCACTGGGATGCAAGTCTTTTGTCTGTTAATTTACAAACATTAGAACTCACAAGGTGTGATGATGTTGAAGCAATTTCCTCTTCACTGCCACTCATACACTCAAATTCACTGGATGATGACTTTGGCATTTCCTCTTCAAAAGATGTCTCTAATTCATCACTGTTACCAGTAAGATCAAAATCATCACTAGCGTGTTTATGGCAAGTTCTGAGAGTTCTGTTTTGTATTTGCTTCAAATGTATTTGCTTCAGACAGCCACATCAACACCACCAATCACCATGTTACGTTCTGAGCGCTGATCTAAAAGAAGTCTTAGCTCTTTTGGATGAACTCTTGAAGACATTGGACAAGAGCAAATAACCTTTGTTCTCCAATGGTCTGTGCACTGTGCAGGGGCGAAATGGCCTGTTTCGGCTAGTCCGATTCGGCTAGTCTAGTATATACATTTAAGTAATGCTGAAAGAGTTTCTATCACAGACATATTGCTGAGTATATTTTGATGTGATATTTAACACCAGCAGTTTTAAAACCTGAGGTAATTACTTAACCAGCTTAAAAAGCATTATTTTGGTGACCTGGGGAAAATTCATTATTCGACTTCTTACATCTTTGTAATCAATTTTGAGATAAACATCATAAAATTTTGTATACCAGTGCACAGTGCTGTATATTGGTGAAGGAAACTTGTAAAATTATACTGATTCAATTCTGTGAAAAAGTTTGAGAACAACAATACTGTCTTCTGTTCAATGACTGTACTAGTTACACAGTTGTGAGTTTGAATAAAGGCTATCTGTAATGGCTGAATGACATTCATCTAAGCCATGACCTGAAATACAAGCATTTGGTTACGAAAGATGCAAATTTTACTGTCAAAAACAGTTTTTCTCAATTATAGAAAAAACTAAAGGGTTTAGGGCTATGGTACATTCATAAGTTGGATATAAACTTTTGTATTCTGCATCTTTTGGTGGCAAAATTAGCTCTCTACCTCCATCGTGGGATGAAATATAGCAAATAGTGGGGTTGTTGGGGTTTCGCCACAAAAATGGGGAGCGTGGCCTGCTTAAATGATTTTTTTTTTTTTAAATTTTTTCCCCCTTGATCAAGTTAGGTAATTTTGCAAACCACAATAACTAGCCAGTAGCAATTTGTAAAAAAAGTGTGTAAAGTGTTATACATACGACAACCTTATTGTCATTTTTGAACATCTTGTATTGTTTTTTTTGCTTAAAAATCCTCTAAAGTTGAGATTGTAAATTTTTGGGAAGACTTCACTAACAGTCTTAGAGAGTGGCCTATCTTTGGTACCATCATCCAAGACATGCATTTTATTCATTTGATGGCCAACAAATGGGCATTGATGATGAGGTCTGCATCTCAGTGCCACGATTTATACAGGAATAGGATTTTCAATATGTGGTTATCGTATATCAGTTTGCTGGAAGATTGTTTACCATGCTTTCAGTTGATCTTTCACGAAAAGTCAAGAACCTAATCACATTCTTTCTAGATAGTGACTTTACATTATTATAACAAACTTTAAATCTTTAAAATGTTATTACATCTTTTTGTGCTAACTCTTTGAAAATTGTGACATTGACCCAAAATTTCTTGGTAAACAATGGGATAATAGCGAAAGAAACATAAAAGTAGTTATTATGTGGTGGTCTCGGCCTAAAAATGGGTCCACGTCTTTTAGGCGCTGACAGTTAGGCGCTGGTCTAATAGGCGCGCACACTGTGGCGTCTGGATATTTAGGTGCGGAGCACTGTGGCGCCCGTTCATTTAGGTGCTATTCCTAGTAAAGTCTGTAGATTGTATCAGCTTGGCAGGTAGGGGCGTAGGGCAATGCTTTTCACACAAAATATTATATTGAACAGGAAAATATATTGTTTTGTTAATGCGTGTGCGTTGTTGGTCATGGCTTCAGTGAGTGAAGTTGCTTAAACTAGCAATGCTTTTTCACACAAAATGTTATATTACACAGAAAAATATGTTATGACTTCCGTGAGTGAAGCTGCTTAAACCGGCAATGATTTTCATATAAAATGTTATATTGAACAGAAAAATATGTTGCTTTTTTAATGCGCGTGTTCAGCATTTATTTGTTGTTAGTCCAGGTTTGCGCCGGCGAAAGCTTTATCAATAAATTATTCAAGTTTCCGAACATGTATGAGTTCACTTTTAGTTAGGTCAAATAATAACTAAACATCAGTAAAAAATGTACCGTAGGCTGTACTCAAGCGGGCGGTAGGCTTGAGTGAAGAGTAACTTAGTTTTCCGTCAAAACCCGGACTAGGTTTAATAACGAGCGAAGTCTCACCATTATGCTTGCAACTTGTAGCCAAAGTGTAGCCTATATGCCCTGTAGAAATGTATTCATGTGAACAGTAGTAGAGCGTCTTATGCGTTCTCGTCACATGGCCAATCCATCCCGAACAGAAGTAATTTATATTTAATCTAAATTACCAGACATTTTTCACACAAAACTGTTGTATTTACGCGGTAAAAACATGTCATGTGATCGACGTAGACGCACAATCTTGACATCAAATGAAAGCATACATCTTCAGCTATCCGAAGATGCAAAGCTTTGCAATAAAATTTAAAACATTCTATGTACAACTAGCAACTCCAAACGGTATTTTTTTCTAATTTCTAAAAAAATTAAAAATTGGCAGAAAAGTGTACTTCATTATAATTTTTACTACCCAAGCATGATACAATAATATGAAAACATATGTAGTTTAATCGAATGCCAAAACAATGCTGCACATGGGAAAAAATTTACTTCGTTTCTGCGTGCAATGCTTTAGGAGGTACAGCAGAATGATTATGGAGAAATTTGGAAAATTTTACGCAAAAAGTTTACGTAATTTAGCCTACAGTCTTTTTGATCGAGAAATTCCAAAGTAAGGGGTTGCCTAGCCAGTTTTGACTGCCAATTCCAATGAGTGAAAGAAAAAAAATCCACTGTGTCCCCATCTTTAAGAAGTCCTCATCTGATAACTGCACCGCCAAAATATTTTTTTTAATTAGCCAAAAAAGGACAGGCAAAGACTATGGATCTGCCATCATTTACATTATTTTTTTGCTTGAAATAGGCTACCTTTTAACCTTGGACGTAGGGAAACTTCCTTGGTCATCATGGCAAAAATCCCAAGACGTGTGTATACGTCCGTGGTCGCGAAAGATTTAACTAAAAATGAACTCAATAATGTTCAGAAGCTTCAATAATTTATTGATAAAGCTTTCACCAACGCAAACCTGGACTAACAACAAATAAAACAATAATAAATCAATAAAACAACAATATATTTTTCTGTTCAATGTAACATTTTGTGTGAAAAGCATTGCCGGTTTTAGCAGCTTCACTCACTGAAGCCATGATATAATTTTCTGCAAGCTGCCAAGCTGATACGATCTACAGACTTTACTAGGAATAGCACCTAAATGACCGGGCGCCACAGTGCTCCGCACCTAAATATCCAGACGCCACAGTGTGCGCGCCTATTAGACCAGCGCCTAACTGTCAGCGCCTAAAAGACTTGCTCCCCTAAAAATGGCGTCATATCATATGTTTGGCACTTACAGTTACACCTAACACTGCTCGAGTGCTCGTGCAAATTGGGGCACTTAATGAGCTGAGTCAAATCCATCATATGATTACAAGCTATGGTTTGAAGCAAAGTGATTTTTTAAGAGCATTTATACTTTTTATATTTGTTACTTGCAATCAACTGTGTCACAGTCATCTTTCCTATATAAATTCATCATTGTAACAGTTTGATATCTTTCAGGAAACTATACGGTACTGATACTTAAACAATTTCCTTTTTATGCCAATAGGAAATCATTAAAGGCAGGAACAAGCATACAGCAAATGGTGCTTTGCTACGTCTTTCCAACATATCTGTAACGCGGTCGAATTCATTGAGGAAGGAAGAACAACCAGACATTCGAAGACTCCACCTCAACGATAGTGTCAGGTCAGTAGCTAGGTTGTTGTTTGGTATTGGCCGCCATGCATGATGTTGTTGGTCATGAGCTGGTAAGGGCAACATTTACGAACTCAGTGAAGCAATGCTGAAGGGAGAAAGTTTACATTGGCATCTAATCTTAGACTTTCTTGCACAACCATCTTCATTTTCCGATGTTGGTCAGCCAATGCGATTTATTCCATACAAGAACAACTTTGATAATTATGTTCACAGGCATTTGCATTAGCTGCTTGTATTTTTATAGATACCTTTCTTTGGAATTTTATCTGATGTGTTTATCGCAGTGGAAATTTATTTATAGAAGATTTGTTTATGTACTTGAGAGTTTGTATAAAAACGTCTGTGTATATGTCTTCCATATTCGCACTCAGTGCTCTCCTTCCAGTGTTCCACAAATATACGCGATCGCATTGTACCTGATCATTAAGAAGCTATTGTCGATCGTGCAAATTCATTTGACTCAATTGAAGCAAGCACCGTCTGCAACCTGCAATTTTTTAGAGCTAAGCTGCAATTTAAGCAGCATGAGTAGGTTTGGTGTTAGAAGGCACACATGAATGCAACAATTGTAACATGCTGTTTTTATCAAATTTTGAGATATTTTCTGTCGTGTTGTGATGACATGTCAAATAAACACACAGTATTTACTGGTTCTGTATTCGCAAATTTTGACCACTGAACATTTCAATTTTGCTTGGTTAAGTGTACTCATCACCTGTATCAAATCGTTCTTGTTTCCTGTATATACGTTTTATGATTCTTAGTTTTTCTTGGCGCGTTTTTTGCCTATGTTTTATTCACTTCATGTGATGTGATTGATTTCTGACATTTGTCATTCCTGTTGTCCAATGTCGAGCTGTGTTGTTCAGTTTCAAAAGTATAAGATTTTAATTGGAATTTTTAGTTCAGCTGATCATATCATATTTACGATCATATTATTACGATCATTTACGATCATATTTTAAAGCAAATTAGTAAGTGAGAATATTTTTCAGGATTCCTGATGATGTATTGGAAGACCCAAGTAATCCTGCATCTAGCAGAGAAAGAAGATCCCACCGCCCCTCCTCATCGACGCATCAGGGAAGAAGAGAAAAATACTTAACAAAGCCTCATAGAAGAGAACACCATGAAGGTGAAGATGGAAGAGAGTACATGAAGTCAAATGACGACTACAGAAGCAATGGTGATAAATCATATTCTCGGAAGCGAGAAGAAAAGTCTTTGTTTCATCGGCAAGAAAGTCGTGGTAGCGGCGACCGAAACCGTGATAATGACGAATCTCGTCACGGCAGCCGGCACTATAGCAGCCGAAGCTCCAGTGATTCACGACGATCATCTGAGCGAAGCGGAGGGCGTTCTTCATCAACAAGAGATTCTCATCATCGACCCCGACAAGACAGACCTTTATCAAATCATCGAAGAAAAGATTACGATCATTATAAAGATGACGACAAAAGAAAGCGATCAGATCATCGAAGTCATGAGAAGTCGAGTGGATATGAAAAGCAGGTCATGCCTCCTGTATCTCGATCTTCGGAGCATGCATACGAAAACGTACTTCATCACACATACCAAAACCTCCCAAGTAAAGAGAGGTACACCTCAGCTGGCGGTTCTTCAAAGTCGCATACAATGCCTGCTTCTTCAACAGGTATATATTTCTTTTCTTGGATTTTAGGTTTTTTGCCGAATGATTTGTAAAGTAGAAATGTGTATTCTTCCAATCAAAAAATGATGTCTTATTTGCATTGATTTAGTGTAACTTGCAAACGTTGAATCAATGTAAAAAAGTGATAACTCGCTGGCCATATATTTTTATACGTAATTGTAGGCTGTCTTGTATGTGATGTAAACAAGCATTCTTCTCGTTTCTTATGAATACTTCCATCCACCAACCCGGAAATGATCGTGTTCGGTTGTTTGATTTGTTTGAAACTTTCTCCTCAAGCACCACCGGGTCTCAGATTTCAATGTTTTTGCTTACGGCTTTTTGCGAGTGGTATCCGAGCCTCGTACAACAAGGTCTCAGCCATTAAATCAGTCTGGTTTTGATATTGATTCGGCGTCCGCAGAGGTTGGTTTTGTCATTATAAATGGATTTGAATAATTTTACTTTTTCCGTGTATGAAAACTTCTTGCTCACATTGTCATCTTCTCTTGTATCATTGGTGGAAACACAAGTAGCCTACATTCTAATACGCAGCTTGGTGAGGTGGCTTTAAAGTTAAATATGTGCTGGATGTGGACTTATACTATCTCCTGTGTTTCGTTTTGTTTCTCCATCCTGATCTGAGAATATTGTTTTGCTTTATAACGTCATCATACGACTTGACAACAACGTGGTTTTGACTTGAAGTCATAAATAACGGGATCGGTCGAGATTACGTCTTGTATTCATAAAGCCATAAACTGTCACCTTCTGCTTGTTTGTTCATTGTGGATGACTGCCGCGGCTATCATCTGTTCCTTTCGAAATGTCACAACAACCAGCTCCTTTTGTTCAACTTCATGGCTAGAACAAGTTCTAGATGTCACTCAAGCGTGACCACAATTGAAATGCAATTCTCGAGATGGGCTTTCGTGAAAATGTTGATAACAGATGGACTTTAGATTATAATGACATTGCCACCAAAGAATTACAAGCAATTTCAAACTTTTAAATTCGAACTTTGGTAGCCTTCATTTTTTTAGAAAAACTAAAAATTTAAAGGCCGCAATTTTTTTACTGCTGGGGCTGAATTTCGCGTGGTATGATTTTCTTCGCATGAACTGTATGTACATAATGTTCCATCATACTTTTTTTATCAAATCAATAGAATTTTTTTTTTTAAATGCGGGTGATCTATTTTAGGATGATTAAGGGCTGTAATAACTCTTTTTGGTCGTCAATGCGTCATGCTTGGAAAATTGAAATATCAATAGGTTGAATACGTCAACAAACATTTTTCTCAAAATAAGTTATTTTATTTAGAAATCAGGATATTAAATCAACTTTAATAATTTTAGTTACATGCTAGTTTTTCTCGACGTTAATTGCCTTGTCTGCAGCATCAAGTCACAAGTCAGCTTCAAAACTACGCCGTCCAAATATTCCTATCAATAGCGGTGGCCTTGTGTCCAAGCACAGCCCTGTGCACTCCAGTGTAGATGGACGTCTTGACTCTTCGCATGAAGTTTATGAAAAGGCTAAACCTCAAGCCCCTCATCGACACGAGGTATGCTAATGCAATGTAAATGTTTTCTATTTGTTTCAACCTTTGCTTGTATAGATTAATGTATCTGACTCCCCTAATTGCTGTTGCTGTGCATTGTCTTGAAGCGTTGTGCCTTCGGGGTCCATATCTCCAGTTTCTTCAGATTCGTTTTGTGCTGACTTCACCAACCAGTTAAACTTCTTGCATCCACGCACAGTAATTGTGCTTGTGAATCGCTCAACTGCAAATTTTCTAATAAAAATCTTAAAGCGATTGCGTTGAAACATATTGATGAATGAAAACATGGTGAAGTAGATCATTTTGTTTTAATATACATGGTGTTTAAAAAGACGAAAGATTAACGCATCAAATACCAGCAACAAACCGGGCTAATCACATCGTGAATGTCAAGACAAGCTTTTTGGAGATTGGAATATAAGTTGAAAGTATAAATAGAAATTTTGAAGAGAACCAAAACTTCATTTCACGTTTCTTTGCTTTGCTTGACCGCTCGAACAAATTCTAGTTGTTGTGTTGGGCCTGTTGGCCAGCAGTTTTGCTCCCCTTGCCTGATAAGGTTTACTTAATACGTTGCAGAGTGCAGACCCTTTTGTTTCCATTCTCCTCAAACTTCCAAATTAACTTCTTATGTCGTGAACTGGCGACTCTGTAGTTTCAGTACAATCTTTTTATCGTGACAGTTTCAAGTTCGCAGTGGATTTTGAAATACAGTTGTCCTGCCGCCACCAGGGCAATTTGTACATTGATATGTTGGATGTTTCTTGCAGCATCGTACGTGGTGATCTAAATCACTTCTTTGTGCGCTCTTTTTATGTTTTTTTGTTGTAAATTTTGATTTGAGTTTTTGCACACACACAAACTTTTGGGACGTGTTTGTACATTTTTTATCGATTTGCTGCTTTACAAAACTTTCTCTAACACCAAGTTAACGAGTTGCCGCTGTTTCTTTTTGCTAGCATTTCTATATTCAAGAAAACCTGGAAGTAAAACTTAACTGTGTTGTCTGATACAAGCTTGAAATAATTGCAAATAAAAATATAACAAACACAATGAGAAACTATTAAAACAGATGACACAAAAAGCGTTTACCAGCATCAATCTAACTCTTGACGTTGATGCACAGTCCTCTGCTGTAACCACATTCGCTTTTCTTCCAGACGAGATCTCATTCCTCAGACTTACCCACCAAACCTAGTCACAATGCAAGGGATCACGGGAGCAGACACACGACTACTTCCTCCTCATCATCATCCACAACGAGGTCCCACAATTCCAGGTTCGCTCTTAAGTTTGAATTAACAACTTTTTGTTTTTATTTGTTGTTGCTCAGTTGTGAAGCATGTTGTAATACGATGGTTAATTCCATTTACTCAGCATTCATGTTGACACAGACAAAGAAACCCCTTTTTAGTTGTCAGCTACTAGAATACCCAGCAAACAGTTTATTTTTGTGATGCTTGGTGGAAATCTTTGCCCAACGATCATGACCTATCCTGGTTTGCAAACCAAAGGATTGTATATTGCATTTCTATGTATGTTTTCCTCCAGGCCTCCGCATCCTCCTGCATCCGTTCCTCCTCCAGCAGCCCAGCAAGCTCTTGGACATGATCAAGATTCGTTGACCGTCACGGACGAACAATTTCGCGCCGCCTTGCAGGTTTATTTTATGATGGATAGGGCAACCAATTTTTTGACCTAAAAACTTGAAATTTTGACTTTATAAGTTACAAATTTTGACCTAATTTTGACCAATAGCTTTCTGCGTTTGCAACCCAAATGCGAAATACAAAGCATATTAGAAATCAAACCGTTAGGTAAGGATATCTTCTTTTCTAATGAAATATGAGAAAAATGTGGAAGACTCAAGGACACCACATCTAACAAACAGCAAACAGGTATAATGAAAGTCACTCGAAAAACTGCAAAAGATAAATATGGAGTGTCTTTAAATATCCCGAAATTATTGAGAGGGCCCTGCACTATTATACTTCAACATCAAGTAATGTTTCACATTATCGCCTTTGAAGTTCCTGTCGCTCACCAAATTTTTTCCTAAAATAGAGAAATACAGAAGTTGCTTGGGAGTTCCTCAGCAGGCTATAAAAATGTGGTGAAATATCATCTCGTCCCATTTTCACAATGCACTTGATGTCATTCCTTGAGATTCTTGCTTGAATATATTTTCCAATTCGGCAGCCATCAACACCAAAGTTAAGGGACCTCATTTTCTGGTAAGCTTCTTGAATGGTGTATCGGCTGTCTTCCATCTTCTGAATTGAATCGAACAGTGCGCTGTACTGGAGTGTACTGCTCCTCTTTTTCTACAAGGTGGGTAGCTAAATTGGGAGCTTTTACAGCATCTTGAGCACGCTGCAGCAAGACACCACCAACATGGAAGTCTTCCACAATATTTCTTACTTCTGGTAGACTTCTTGAATAATAGAAAGCAGCTTTCAACCAAGAGCCCATTTAGTTACATTTGGCTGTGGAGGTTGGCCAATGGAAGTAAAACTAGCTCTTCTTGACCTGTTTTTAATGGTCACTGCTTTAACCCTGGCAACCAACTCATCAACAGCAGGGTAGTTGGCTAATATTCAATCGTCAGTAGTGGGCGAAACAAGATTATTACCACAGAAATTGCAACAAATCGATTATTACGTCAGAATAGCAACAGAAATTGCAACAAAAAATCAGTATCTGTGTAGCTTTTAATAAAATATTAATAGAGAGAAGAAAAACTACAGTAAAAGAAAATTTTGACCTAACCATGAATTTTGACTTTTTTTTTACTTAATAACTTTGAAACCTCTCTTCGTGTCAGCCTGAAGTTTAGTTTATGGACGTTTTATAAACTTTGAACAAGGCAGAAAAATTTTGACTTTATTGACTTTTGGTTGCCCTAATGATGGACTAAAAAAATTATATTATTTTACTTAGTCTGTAGTTATTATTTTTTTTCTAGTAGCACACTATTCATATATTATTAGTTAATTTTTATTAATAGTAAATACTTAATAATCTAATATCAATAAACGGTGAGGCTATCAAAACACACCAATTTGTCCAAATTGCGAAAAAAATAGGCGAACTGTTGATCATTTGATTTTAAATTGTCCGACTACCTGGTGGTTTTAATCACGTTGTTTTGAAACGCTTTGCCAATGCGGAAATATATTTTAAAGCATGCTTAAAGACAAGCTTCAAGGGTGAAAACGTCAAACGGAACTATGACTAGAGCTCGACCGATATCACTTTTTCAGGCCGATACCGATATTTATGAAATTTTTAGGCCGATACCGATATATATCGGCTACAAAAAGTTTGTTACCAACAAAGTTATTAAGCAACAAACCAGTCCAAGAAAGTTTATGTATTAGTTGCTGTAATGGAAAAATCATTCTTAACACTAATCACAAAAAAAACACCAAACAAAAAAGAAACAACCCAGGCCTCGGAATTCGTTTTTGCTGACGGCGGACAAACGTGTCCGGTCGAAATTCTTCGCCATTTAAGAGCTATGGCTACGGTTTGGAAGGCTTTTTTAAATTTCAGCGAAGGCTTTCATCAGACCAACGAGGTGCGTTTGGAGAGTCAAAGCGCCGTGTAGCTGCAATACGCCGCATAACTGATTAACTTCCACCGAACGAGGTCGTGTGGCTTCTTGCGTCACAATGCTCTGGGCACGGGTCGGAAAACTTCTACAATGACGCTACTATTTTCTTCTGTGCAAAGTTTCACTAGGATTTTTTCTTTGGGTTTATTTTTGCATGTCATGTGAGCGAAAGTTAATTTTCCCTGGGCCTTTTCTTTCTTACTGTAATACCAAAACTTGACAAATTTTGCTGCATCTTGCTGTGATAGCCTACTCGTATGATCTAATTTTGTAAAAATCTTGCCTTATCAATATCACTCGGAGATCAAAGCCAGACATTGTGACGTAAGACTTGAAATAAGTTGCGCGTGGTTAGTGTGGAAGTGCACCCATCGATTCTTAGCGAAGAGTTCACCTTTGTTACGCTGATGCAATGTCATCAATGTTTCTTCTAAAAGCATGTATGGCTGGTTTTGAGTTTGCTTTTGCTCGCCGATGTTTATAGTCGAAAAATAGCCGATACAATATATCGGCTACACCTGATATCGGCCGACATGTATCGGCTGACCGATATATCGGTCGAGCTCTAACTATGACTATCTAATTATAAAACTAAAATAATACACATAATAAAATAATAGAGCAGGTTGGATAGTTGTATTTTAGCCCCAAGTCGTTACCTTGACGACACTCTAACATTCATGGTTTCCAGTCGATAAGGAGCGATCTTGTAGTCAGGTAACGCCAGAAAAGATTGCTCCACCTCGATTGTGCAATGTGCATAATCCTTGGCAACAGTTCGAAACACGGTGTCTCGCTGTTAATTCTTGCTACAATCGGCTGCCGAAAAACATATAGTTGGTTTAGTTGTTTTATTTCTACAAAGGTAAGGATTCAATTGACTGACAATAGCAGCGGTTGAGAACTATGTGGCATGAATTAGTGGTGCGATTCTGATGAGCCCGGCCTCTTGGGCGAAACACGTGTCTATCGCTGAATTTTTGGCACACTCGACTGCCGAGAAACACATTCATGGTTTCTCACAGACTTGTTCAGTACATTGTAACTTACCACAAAACTTGTGTTCTCACGTAACAGCAAGATATCTGTGCAGCTTGTGGTATGCCCCGGAGATCCGCGTGAAAGCTTGGAGAACTTTATCAAAATCGGTGAAGGTTCTACAGGGGTGGTCTACATCGCCAATGAGAGGGGTACAGGCCGCCAGGTAGCGGTCAAGAAGATGGACGTGCAGAAGCAGCAAAGAAGAGAGCTACTTTTCAACGAGGTAACTCTTCATTTGTTTACAAACTCATTGTTGTTACGTAAAGTTGCAGTATATACCAAGAGAGCTGACAATTGTCGTTCGTCTTTGATACTTGTTCTATCGAAACCGTTTTCGTTACTGTTTGTTGGTAGATGATGAATTTGTACGTGTTGCATTGTCATCCGCGTTAGATGGGACTTAGGCATCTTTTCTGCAAGCGTCTGTCCGCCCTGCTGTTGTAGGCTATCGGAAGTGCAATGGTGTGAATTATTCGCTTCTTCGTGGTACCGTAGTTCTGGCTAGTCAAGCAGGTTCAAAGTATAACCTAACCCAGCCAACTAAATCCGTCCCTTTGGACTAACTTTACAAGCAGAGTACACAATCTCCAACCATGTTGAATCAATGTAAAAACAACATCAAGAAGATTGTCGCGCCAACAAAAGTGTTATCGATCTTCGTTTCGATTCATGTGTAGCTCGCAAGTTACGCATCAGTGCACACTCAAAACATGGCAATGTTGTGTCATAGACCGCTTGGCTTGTGTGATCACTTGTCTAATGAATCACTTACTTGTTGGCACCGATTTGTTTCTCAACCTCAAGTCTTTCCACGAGCACCAGTCCTGCTTCATTGACGTCACGTTGAAATGAGACTTGTAGGTTCCCATACAGCAAAATCCGTCATTTTACATTGATTCAGCGTCTCGCCTGCAGACGTTGAATCAATGCAAAAATGACGGATTATTGCGTGTGATATTCCAATGCTTCATGAAGTTTCGGGATAGTTTCCCACAACAACTAATTACCAAATTTAAATTTCCCACCGTTGCTTTTAGTGACAATGTTTGTGGCACGTTGTGATCAGTTGTGGTTGTTGTTCAGCCAGCTAATGAGTTCATGTATCCAACGTCTACAAACGTTGGATAATGTAAAAATGGACTGTAGTTGGATAACTTTGTGGTGTATGAGCTTCACAAGATAAACAGTTAAACACAACAAACAATTCCACTTCAACGTTAATCACTGCATAATGTAAAGTCATCAATCATCATTTCAATGTAATTTTGCGATTGCTTAACGTCCTCCAAGCGACGAGGTCCATGCTAACAAGTGATGTACGTGAATATCCTCCAATTCTTGTTCGTTGTAAATTTGGTCTTGATAACAGCCAATGCAAAAACGGCTTCTCATGAGCAATAATATTAGAGTTTCATAATTTGATGCCTGGTGAACACTGAACAGTTTCATTCTGTAATTTTATATAGAAGTTATTGAAAAAGTCATCGATAGCTATAAATTTTAGAGTCTAAAACTTCCCCCCAATAGAGTTCAATATATTACAACGAGGCCACTGTCGTAATTGGCTTGTGTTAGTGTACATTTCAGCACAACTCAATGCCAAAGTTATAAAAGTAACTAAAGCCTCGATATTCGAGTCGAAATACTTGTTGTCAATTAGTTGTTTGTTCTTGCCAATATGGTCGTCTGCTTGTGTAGGTCGTCATAATGCGGGACTATCACCATGGCAACATTGTGGACATGTACAGCAGCTTCTTAGTGGACGATGAGTTGTGGGTGGTCATGGAGTACCTGGAAGGTGGTGCCCTCACTGACATCGTCACTCGGGCACGGTTGAACGAGCAACAGATAGCAACTGTATGTGTGACTGTCCTGCAAGCGCTGGCCTACCTCCACTCGCAAGGCGTGGTCCACCGTGACATCAAAAGCGACTCCATCTTGCTCACCAGGGATTTGCAAGTGAGTGGGTTATTTTGGAACGTGGTCAATGCTGTAGGCGAGATGTTTGCTTGCACAAGCTGATTAAGCTTTCAGCTCCGATTCGATCCCACGCCTTGATTCGAATTCTCAAACAAAGCTTTAAAGCTCGAGCTTATTCGCCAAAGCTTCACATGAGCCAGTTACTTTGTTGGCTTAATGCGCGAGCTCGCGGCGCATGACCGGTTTCATCTTCTGGTGAAATCATGTTTGCTGTGTTATCAAAACCTAACTCCATGATGTAAAAGCATTGAAAGCGCTTGCCATGTTCTGGTCTTGTTGTCCCTCATGTACGCCAGGTACAAGATGGCATTCTACATTTCATCATCATGCAGAAATCGCATGCCGGATTGCAGCAGTACGTCACTCAAATGTTCACGTTCATGTGTGTAGTAGATTCACCCGTTGCAATGATGCAGTGTTTTTGATTCATGTGGAGTGTAACATGTCGTAGTATTGTTTTCTATGCTCGCAATTTACTGCTATGAAACCCTTCTACGGGACAGGATAAGGTTCAAATAATCTGCTTTTCAACTTGTGGCAATGACGCGAATCAACAATTTCTTTCAGGTCAAATTGTCCGACTTCGGTTTCTGCGCTCAAATTTCCATGGACGTCCCCAAGCGGAAGTCACTAGTGGGGACGCCATATTGGATGGCCCCTGAGGTGATATGCCGGGTGCCGTACGGGACTGAGGTCGATGTTTGGTCGCTGGGCATAATGGTGATGGAGATGGTCGACAGGGAGCCTCCTTATTTTGATGAAGCCCCCCTCCAGGCGATGCGGCAAATAAGAGACATGCCACCGCCCAAGTTAAAGAACCCACATAAGGTACTGTAAGTAGTGGCGCCATTCTGGATAGGCGCCGCTATGACTTACTGGGCACATCTGCACAGCTGAGTACACAAAACTATAAGAAGTCACGACTACATTATAACGCTTTAGCGCTTGTGCTTAGTGTATTTATTTCATCGTTTGCTTGGCTTGGTTTTGTAGCTGTGGAAAGCATAAATAAGCACGATATCTTGAACGTTTGCCTTGTAGCTGATTGGGTTCTCATTGCATCACCTTCATCCTACAGGCATCTCCCCTCTTGAAAGGTTTCCTTGAGAGAATGCTAGTGCGTGATCCGATGAAGAGAGCCACCGCTGCTGAGCTGTTGGACCACCCCTTTCTCAGGAAGGCCTCCAGGGAGGGAACGATTGGACCGCTGCCCCTGCCCGGCTGAGCGTGGTGTGACGTTAGATCCTGTACATGACCCAGTTGCCAAAGTTGTAATTTTTTTCCTTTTCAATTTAACCGAGCACATGGCAATGTGCCACTGATTCTGGACTAATGACCTATGACCTACTGTGGTGATGGCAACTTAGCCAGCTGGATTGTATCTCTTCAAACAGGAAGAGATTGTATGTAAACTTTTGATTTTAAAGTAAACTCATCAAAAGCTCGTACAACTGAACTTGACCAAGTCCTACAAAGCTACTCAAGTGAATGTTTTTCTTGTTTTTATATTCAACATTATTGTGACGTTACTTATCGTAATTTTGTTTGCTTGAAATTTTTCAAATGTGTGCGGCTATGGCAACTTATTATATTATTTCTTAATATTTTTCACGTGTAGAAAGCGTAACCTCCTGACTGAGGAAAGAGTGAAACCTGGGAAAAGTTGTCCCACTTTAAGGTTTTCATTTCAGGATTACACATTCTGTAGACCCAGTTTTAATTTCGGGATTGAACCCGCTTCTGCTCGCGCATGCGCAGTGCTCACACGTACCGGTTGATGGGCAGGATATAAATGATGGGGGCATAAGCGAGTGACGTGGTCTGGCAAATAACACTACGTAACAATATTTTTGTTTAAGTCATTTTTTAATGCTCCTCATTGTTTTCGGGGTGCTGAATTCGAAAATCATGTTATTTTTTGTATCATCGATGCTTTTTGATATAATCACATTTTTTGCCATCTTCAATAATCTGCATTGTTTGTTATGTTTATAGCCTACCTCCCCTGCTGCTCAGGTAATAGATTTTAACTCTTAGTGATCTTCTGTCAGGTCTATTGGAACACGACAATCACAATTAAACGGCAAGTGGTTTATCACAAGTTTCAAAACGAACAAAACACGTTCTTTTCAAAGACTTAAGAACTTCAAAATGTGGCTACTGTTAAACAAGCTGTTGTTTTATGACCTAAAGTATTTTCCCTTATCAAAACCACATGTAATCGCCCATGAATGCACTACCCCAGATACCGTTTTTGCATTGGCTGAATATCGTGGTGAAATCTCTCACAATATAGTAAACAAAGAAGTCGATGAGTCTATTCCTGTATTGTTATTTTGCAAATGACAAAGCTCTTTCATAACCATTCACTAACCTTTAAGATTAGAATTAGATCTACAGCTGCCACTAAGTACATGGGTAGCTCAGCAGGCTTGTCCTGGTCCCCAAACGGCACCTTAAAATACAATTTATATGCTGTCTAGTAGACCTACTTGCCTTCTTTCGATATTTTTTGTGAAATCATCATATTCATAAACATAACGAAAACAATCATGTTAAGTTTTGCATTGTCTGCTAATGAGGAAAAAATACATTAACAAGTTAGCAAAAAAGCAGTAGCGCTGCTATAGTAGCCTATAGGCAATAGCCTATCAGAGGTTTTAAAAGGTTTGTTTCCGACTCCTTTCAATTGATGGAATTTGTTTGAGACCTTTTTCGAACTATGTTAAGGAAACTTCGATTTACACAACAATAATGTTGAGAGAGTATCCAATGTGATTGTGCTTTTATTGTGAAGTACGTTTTTAAACGGGTTGGCTGAGCGCATAGCCCGTTTATACAAGTTGGCCTTCAGACAGTTAACGATCGATGATAGAAAAAACTAATTGCATTTTTGGATTCAGCTCCTCGAAATCATCCAGAAACAGTAAAACTATAAAGGTGAACAAAAACTTTTTGAAAAGTTGTTACGTAAATAGTGTAATTTTTGGAAGATCAACGTTTTGAATGGTCAGGATTATTTTTTTGGAAATAAAATTGGAAATCAGTTCCACATCAACAAGCTTGTAACAGGGTGTATTCTATCCACAGTCCTCGTGAATCATTTCTTTGTTGAAACTAATCAACTCGTTGCTTATAATGGTTTTGAACACATCTTTGCGCTTTTGATGCAGATTTAGTTTTGCCCCTGACTTACACTCAGGCATGGTACGGGGTGGCCACTCCATGCCTACCAACAATCCCAGTGGGTTAGAGCGGCCAATCTATTGAAGCTTTAACCTATTCTCACTCATATTGATGCTCGTCAAGTGGAAGTCTATCAGATTCAAATAGTATTCGTTTGAATCGTCTTACTGATAGCATTTGATGGAAAAGGCCGATGAGGTCACGGGTAAGATGGTTGATTATACCAAATATTCTGCTGCATTGCGACCATTCACGTCGGCTCCAGTGCAGCAACGTTTTTTTTTCAAACTGCGCATGCGCAAATAATTTTGCTGCTTGGTTATGAATTGAAACTTGCGCTTTCTAAGTGAAGCTGATATCGCCATGGCGCGAATATATTATCAGCGCACAATTCGTTTCGTCATTGTAACGCACTTAGTACTTGCCAATACGATATTCATCGCTTGTGGCCCGGTGTGTTTTGTGTTTCTGTCCATGACGTTGTCATCTTAGGCTATGTTGTCGCAAACATAGCGAGTCTAGCTCAACTCTTAACCAGTGCAAGTAACGCATCACCTTAAACTTATGTGTTTAACCAGCTTCAGTAATCGGGAAGATGGCCTTGCAGTTTCGATTTCTCTAAATGTTACATGCTCGGTCCATATTAGGGTGGTCAGAGACAATGAAAGAGCACTTTTGATATTTTACTTCTATAAGCGCGGCGTTAGTGACAAAACAGGCAGTTTCTTGCTGTAGTTCTCATAGCTGCCGATGTTCATAAAAGCTTCGGGTGATTTACTTGATGTGGATTGTAACGATGTGCCCCGCAATGCGATGTTAATGCAGAGAACATCGTGACTTTGAGTTGCAAACTTCAAAGCTGCTGTTTCCCAACTTTTCTACTCGAAAATAAGTTCTTTGTTCCATCATGTATTTTGTTGAGTGTGGTCACCAAAATAGACGAAATAAAATGATCTCCTACACAGCAACTGTGAAAAAGGTCACTCCGCACATCAGATGATTTACAAATAAAGACGCTTCAGAAAGGTAATTTCACTGAGTTCAATTGCAAATCAAAGGAATTGACGAAAATAATACAATTTAACCTGCAACTGTTGGCAAAAATAGATGTAGTGTCATTTGAAGATGAAACTCCATCTTTGGAACTTCCACAAGCGCTTATCACAAACATGCTTCAAAAACACAAATAAAATAAAAATCTATAAAATGCTAGATCGATAAAAACAGTACGTTTGCGTAAACTTGTTCGGCAACCAAGAAGTGCAGCGTATGAACATCCAGTCAAGTTTACTGCTTGAAAATATTAGTGCTCAAGTCTCCGCCACAGAAACAACCATAAACTTTTTGTATGCAGCTATCCAAAAATGTCATTGCTATGTCTCCATGATTTATGTGTTGAGCATGTTCAACACCATATTCAGATTCATTGTGTAGGCCTATAACCACAGCGATATTGATAAGCCTTACGGTGTTGCACTGATACATCAAACTTTAAGTTCTACAAGAATGAATGAAAGTCGTCGTGTGAGATGATGACAAATTAAAGTAACTTCATGAAAGAAATATTTAGGTAACCGTACGTTGCTGCAACTTCAGCTATAGGCTATATTTTATCTACACCTTGGGCTACTTCTGTTAAGTCCAACATCAATGCTCGCAAGTAAAAAAAGTGTCTCTGTGTGGGAAAGTAGATTATTATAGCTACACAGGCCCAACAATATTATCAGGTAGATTGCACAGCGAGAAAAATAAACGGTTGCAAAAAATCGCTTTAAATTAAAGCTTCCAAACACAAAAATCGAACTTCAAAGTCAGCGCATCGAACGCCATCTGGTTGGTCGCGATTGTCACATCTTAGTCCAGTGTCCGCGCTCATTATCACGTGATTGCCGGAAACTGTGGCGGGTCTGAAAAGTTCAGTTTGTTTTTATTTCGGACAATAACAGCAAAACTAATGCATGCTGACATGGATGTCCAGAAAAAAAAACGACAAAACGCGATTATTATGATGTGCTTGAAAACGAAAAAGTAGGCTATGGTAATTTAAACAATCGAAGAGAAAAGACCAGTCTGCTAAAACGACGACTACCCAATCTACTTACCATTTCTAACGCTCATAATGCTGACACACAATTCCTTAGATTGTTAAGAAAAAATGACACAATAAACCGTAGATTTCTTTCCCGCTTACCTTCCATCGACCAATCTCGCTTCAATGGCCACTGGATGGCGACATATACGCCTTGGAAATTCAAGTTGTAGTAAATTTAAACTTTCGTCATCTCCAATGCCACCTGGGTTGTCTCTGTCCAACCATTCTGTCCATTTGTTGCCGCAGACTACACAGAAAAACAATATTATTATCAAACAAACCAATATTTTTATCAAACAATCTAATATTATTATCAAAACACAAACATAGGTTACCAAACTAATCCAAGAACAAGACAAAACTTAAATCAGTAGAAGCGAATGTACTATGAATTACTCACTGGTTGATTTTTGATTTGGATTTTCAAATGAAGAGCTGAAAGTGTCGATGTACTTTCGTAATTTCGAGCGCCACTCAACAAATGTTGCTTCGCGCCATCTAGCGAGCGTTTCTAATTCCGTTTCCCCATCACCACAGACCTCAGAAAGATCTTCTGAAAGAATGAGGAATTTTTTCATCAAAATGTATTTCTAGAAGTAGGCTGTGTTTTGCAATTATGTACGCTGTACACTGTACAGTTTACGCTTTGCCATCCATTGAGTCATATCACGATTAGTCTGTCGTCGTCCAACCAACAGAATCATGTTATTTATGTTATTATCCTACTTGAAGTTAGCAATACAGTAGGCCAGACGGTGATTTTATATTACAGTAGTAACAACTGCTAAATTTCATGTTTGAATAAAAAGAAGAAAAATTACCCATAATTCATTTATTCAACATAACTCATCGTAGAAAAGGCACAAATCAAGCAGTTGAATGCTTTGCCAAATAAAGCTTTGGTAGAGAGTTTGCTTTGTTGAGCAAAAGACAAACAAAACAAAGTAACTTTAGCGGGTTTAACATGTTTCATTACAAAAATATATAACATAATTAAAAAATTGTCATCCTATTTAAAATCATCTCTCAGGGCAGATCTGAATTTCAGACTAAGATAGGTGGAAGCCCTACGAATTAAACATCATAATCCATCTCTCAACCGGCAGTTATTCGTCTGTGGATCATCGTTCCTTTTGTGTGTCGTTACAGTTATAGTAGGCCTACATAGTCAGATTTATCTTATAATTTTCATTTTATGTATATTGCAGATTTAAGTAATTTCTGATGAGGACACACGCACGTGTCGAACACGTAAAGTTGATTTTTTAACTATGTTATATATTTTTGTAATGAAACCCGCTAAATTTATTTTGTTTTGTTTGTCTTTGCCAAATAAATTAAACAGACGGTTTGTCTTGTGCAGTGGGCTAGCCTACTGCACGTTTACTAAACCGCAACAACAAGGCGAATAATTCGCTGATGTTATTGATTACGCGGAAGCAATTTGCTGCTGGTCATGATCATGGCTCACCTTCTGTTTTATTGCATTCTTTCTTGTTTGGATCCAATACGTATCCTTCAGGACAACTACACGCTGCTATACCATTTACACTTTCACACGTGTGGCTGCATCCTCCATTGTTGTACTCACATTCATCTGCAAAGGATACGCTTCAGTAAACACGACAAAATAGAATTGACTTTTTCATTATTTTTGTAATATTTTGAATTTTCCCTGTTTCAACCAACATATCACTTGTTGTGAACGGTATTGATGGGTTCCACCAAACCAGTCGTGATGTTGTTCCGTGTAACTTATGCTTGCTGTGGTACTTTCTGAATGCGAAAGCTTTTCCGTAGGCTATTGTTTTATTAGCGCCCTGTGTTGTGGGTGATGTGCAGTGAATATCCTTCCATTTTTTTTTTTTGTATGAGACGTACGCGTACCACTAATAGATGCAATCAAAACATTTGAAAATTCGATCATTTTTTTTAGAAAGTTGATTCCTCAGCGTCTTTTCGTCCGTAGCTGATTACCGGGAAGTTGTAAATCAAACAGAATCCGTGTATGATCAGCTTCATGATGATTAATTGAAATTATGTTGATCATTACTTCTGGTGTAGCCAACGTAGATAGATACATTCATTTTTATGCAAACTACTTATTAATAAATGGCATTGAATGATGTACAGCAAAGCGAGTTTTCCTTGCTGCATATATCTGTGTATCTTTTAGGATAACGTTTTCCATGAGTGTCTCTCTCACCTATCCAGTGGCATCCATCTTCATTCTCTCTTATTCCGCAGTACTGATCATCATAGCAGGATGCGGGGGCACAAGAGAGCTCTCCATCGATGCATTGGCACGCACTTGTGCAATTATCCACCATTCGGGCTTCGTTTGCCTGTGCAAGAACGACACATTGTTTACGACAATAGAAGTAGCTGCTTGTTTATTAGGCTACATAGGCTTCTTATTATTTCGAGCAAAAATTACAATCAAATAAATGAAGTCATGACAATTGGAAGATAGGATAAAATTTTGTGCTTTGCAATAAACAAAATTATAAAATGCGATAGAAGAAGTGAGGAGCATGAAGTGAGATGGAAGTATCGCAGGAAGAAAACGTACAGACCAACTATGAGCTGGCGTGCAACAAATGACATTCCTTAACAACCACACTTGTTGATAAGTTGCACATTTACAATTACCGTGTAACATCTCACTCACCTTAACGTACGCCCCGCTAGGTGTCATGCAACCGCACTGGGTCGGCAAGACACAATCGTTGTTATCTTTGAGGTATCCACTTTGACACTGGCATGCTGTTGATGTGATGGCAAGTAGTTAATGATCAATGTATAAATACCGAATATAATTCGAGTCTAGAACGGTCAGTGTAAGTCCCAAAGAAAGGGATGTGACGACTAAAGCGAGCGCTTTGCAGATTAGTGTGAGGTTTGTTAAAAGTTGGTTATTATGCCTATTTCAAAAATTATTTCAAGATATATTTCCAGATTTCAACATACAGGTTACCGTAGGCTACCAAATTTTAAAATGTTTGCAAAATTAACAAAGTGTCTTGTGTTGTTTCTCATTGACTTTAAATGAATATATTGAAGCACTAAGCTAAGTTTTTGTTTGCGTAAATCAGACGAAAAGTGCATGACGATTTTAAGTCGTTTAAAAAACTGTTTTGCATGAAGTTCAAATGATGTCAAGTTGCTCACCATCTTCACAGGTATCCCCCAATAGTGAGTTTGCACGACATCTACCGGCAGAGCGATCATGACATGTAGGTTGGCATTGTGGCGCACATGAGTTGTAATGACTATTCAGTGGACAAATCATGGCTAAACAACAAAACAGCTCCATCAGTCATTGAAGACGGTGAGAGAAACACGCCATGTACTTTTAGAGGATAGAATTAAATGATTAATTGAACTACCATTCAACGTTTTATAGGCAGAGAAAACTTTTTCTCGAACCGTTGAAAATTAATGATCAGATCACCGTTTCAATGCGTGATGGAAATCTACAGGTAAATCTGCATCAGGCATTGCAGAACGATTTATCTGTAGATTAGATGCAGATTTATCTGTAGATTTCCACCACGCATTGAAGCGGTGATCTGATAATGAAATTTTCTACGGTTCGAGAAAAAGTTTTCTCTGCCTATTAAACGTTGAATGGTAGTTTAATTAATTATTTCTGAAAGTTCCTTGGTTTCATATTATCAGAATTAAATGAATCCGTAGATAATGTTGTCAACATACAATACATTACAAAAACAATCTGTCAAATGTTTTATCCTCATAACCATTCAAGCTTACAAGCTAGGTCTTTTTGGAATCATGCACCCTAGCCGTGGCTATACCTAATCGGATACCGGTCTATGATTTCTAAAATTTGTTATACTTTTGTCTACATTCCAAGTTTATAACATTCAAGATTTGTGCTCTTTTGTTGGTCAGCTCGATTAAAAATAAAAGCACTTGCATTCTAAACGCTTACTTGTGTTTGAGTTATCTCGCCATGTTGTTGGTATTCCTCCTGCGTTTCTGCAGACACGAGCGTAATCTGAAATGACAAGTTGTTCTGCTTCTGTGGTCGCGGTGGTGCATGCGTCCAAAACGCAATTATCGTAGTAACTCTGTGGTGGCACCAG
This sequence comes from Aplidium turbinatum, assembly GCF_918807975.1. Lineage (NCBI taxonomy): Eukaryota > Metazoa > Chordata > Ascidiacea > Aplousobranchia > Polyclinidae > Aplidium > Aplidium turbinatum. The sequence goes on from NC_137486.1 coordinate 3,280,130, forward strand.
ATTGTGACAAGAACTGAATGGACCATCTTTTTGCGTCAAAACAACGCAAGATTGCGATCGTTCATCGTTGCAAGGCAGTGGAGGTTCCGCTGAGATCTCATCCATACAACTGAAATAATTATATACAAATTAAAAAAAAAGTAGAAAAAAACAAACATGTTTTGCAAAATTTTCCAATTGAGCAAGGTATTTCAACCGGATAAACTCAGACAGCGACTCATAATCTGATATTTACAGCGACTGCTTATAATTTTACAATAAAATTTAATCAAAGTGTTTTTTACCGCGTCAAAAAACACTTTACCTGTTGTCATCTGAAGACGACTGCCATTGGTTAGTAAAGTCTAAAACGTCACTGGATACGTCATTTGTGATATCGTCATCGAAATTGCCACAAAGTCCTTCAACCCTTCCATGCAATTGTCTCCAAGCATCGATTTGCAAACTGCAAGTTGTAAAGATGAATCAATTTCTTGAAATCAAACACTAATTTGTGACGCTGCTTCACTGAGTAACTGGATGTAGTAATGCATATACATAGCAGGGTCATATCAAAGATCACAGAAACGACAGCAAGTTGTTTTCTATTCCTATTCACCACCTATAAGAGTAAACTTTCTAAAGTACTGAAGTAGAGTGCACGTTTGATCAATAACTCAGTCAAATAAAACTTTCCTAAATAAGCGATGCTGGAAGAAATCGTGGAAAAATAGAACATGACCTTCTTTTCCGGCTCAGCCATTTTTCTCTTTATCATTAGACACTTTTCGCTTCTTTTTCTTTTTAAAAAGTGATTAAGAAACTGCTTTCTTATTCATAAATTTACAGCCCGTTGCATCTTACAAGAGAAGGTGAAAAAAGTCCTCACCTTCCATTGAAGTTCCATCGGACCACCAACCCCATCGGTAACGTGGCAACAGTGTACCTCCCTATACTTTCCACATTAACCCCGTCTCTTGGTTCCCCAGGCAGGTGGGTAAGGCCGTCGGTCTGGAAAAAAGTAATTGGTAATAATCAAAATCGAATTAAGAAAGGTATTTGATTCCGGTTAATAATTCTTAACGTAGAAAATAGTCGTCCAGAAATTAAAGTATAAACTTTGTTTAATTTTCTTAGTGAGAGCAATCACTGCAGAATAGAGCAGCTTACTAGATGTAGGCTACAACTGGATAAATTAAATAAACCTATATTGCCAAATTAATATTACTCAATTAATCTTGTTGCAACAACATGACAGAAAGTATCGTATAGCTACCTCAATACTTCCATCAGCTCTTATAATCACTGTGCGCTGGTGGCCATCAAACGTGATGAGGATCTCATTGATTCTAGGGAAGAAACTCTCGTCGGGTTGAAAAGTTGCTGTAACCCTGAAGCTACTTTGATCCAAAAGGTCAAATGATCTGAAGACGACATCAAGTAAGTAAGAAGTCCGACACTTTATTTAGGCTTCATTTACTTTTCATTGCATGGACATGTGAAACATTGGTGAAAAAAGTTTCATAAAGCGTTAGAGACGCCATGCATTGTGATAAACAATCACAAAAAGGATTGTATCATTTGACGCTAACTACAGTACATTCTGGCTGCATAACTTCGGCACACATCTTTGATGCAGCAGCCTACAAGTGTAAAGTAACCTATCTACAGCGTTTTTCAAACATACACTGGTTCCATCAATTCTTGGTCGTTTTCAGCTTTTCGAATTTTAAGCAAATATGTTTTTGAATAAAACAAACAGTCACTGAACACCAAATTTCACAAATGAACCAATTTAAGGAGAAAGAGTCATTGTTGGACAACTGACCAACATTACCCAGAAACCATCAAAAATTCTTTGGCGATCAAAAAAAGTTTTTATTTTGGCTAGTGTAATAGACCCACTATATACTTTTCAATCTGTATAAATTTTCCATGAAACAACATAATTCAAATGTAAACTACAATTTTAAAAGCAAAATCAAGCAAGTAGACTTACCGGACTAAAACGTAAGAACACTTAGCCGGCAGATCGAATGCATCGCCATCGAAAGTGTGGAAGTGGGCACCAGACAATATGCTGCACATAGCTCGACCCTGAAGAAGATGAAACACATCTATTTGCCGCGTATGTTAAAGCTGCTCAGAAATATTAACTGAAATCAACCTTGTTGGTTGCAACACACGATGACTGGGAGTGAAGATGAGCACTCACGTTTATTCTGGTTTATATTCTCACGCATACTGTATAATATTAATATAAACAGAAGGTGGGAAAGCACCCCCAAGTTAATGGTTGAGCTAACGTCTCGTAACAGCCTATTCTGTGTGTTCATTTTTAGATTACTTTTGACGGAGAGTTTTTTTAATTTTGGAAAGGCTTGCTTAATCACAAATTTAATTTTAGTGCTTTGAGCTCATTTGTGTTGTATAGCCCATAGATAACTTTATATAAATAACAAAACGCTCTATGTGTAGTTTTACATATTTTTCATAAAGGTCAGCTTTTTATAGTCAGGTACAGCCATCCTACTGTACTGTACTTTCACAACTCAACCCTAAACCCTGAGATAAAACGCCATAAGAGGCATACAAACGTACTGCTCCGTGTGAAGTGAAGGACATATTGTATGTAGAAAATAAGTGGAATTTCAAACTTTAGATTTTATTATCAGATTTTCTGCGGAACTTAATTAATAATAAGGTTATTATATCAACTACGTACCGATGGTCTTCTGATACAAGCAAAGACACCGTCTTCATCACGCCGGCATACTTCATTATCTTTACACCCCTCAATGTTACGGCATTCTGCTCTGTCTTCCCCGAAACAGGTGCACTCCTCAATACAGTTTTGTTTGGTAAAGTTTCCACCTGCATCATACGGTATTCATTCAATCACGCGACGTGGGCTGAGTTATAGACGCTATCTTCCACTATGAAGTACCGAGCATCAAAATCTTTCTAAAACTTTATTAAAGTAAATTTTCCGGATTTTTAATTTTCATTTGATGATCCCTTTTTCAAACGAAATAACAAACCACACATACCGTATGTAGAAACCACTCCACCAATGGAGCAAGCGCAATCTGCAAGAGGGACACACACACTTTCTTTCAAGATGTATCCAGTGTCGCATACGCATGTTTCCATCATTGGACAACTGTAAAGAAATGTGTGATGAAATTGGTAAAATAACACGCTAACAAGAGCACCGTTGTACATGGCTTAATAGTCCTTAAAGTTTCATCAAGTTGTTTAGCTTTCAACGAATTCACACACAAGGATTCCTCTGGTCATAACATTTCCAAGCCACACAATCCGTTAACTTTTCGTGCCGTGTACTAAAGAATAACATTTTTATCAGTATTGAATATAATTCTACAACTTCCCAGCAAATTGCCTTTCAGGCGAAAGAGAAGTGGAATTTACCGACGACAATACGGTTACTAGTCTACCTACTGTACAGGCTAACGCTTACTAATGTCATTGTAATTGTTATTATTGCTTTTAATGTTAACTTTAAACACTACGGTGGCTAGCAAGCAAAGGCATGAGAAGTCGTTGAGATGTAATGGAAGGAAGGACAAACCAAACTTACTCGTTGTTAGTCGGAGGTTGTCCACAAGTGGCTTGACAGGACGCGCAACCATCATAATGCATGTTGGGAGGGCACTCTCTGGGAAAGCCCGACTTTTCCCTCCAGTCGCAAACTCTCGCGCCAGAGCTCAAGCATTCATGCGTGTAAGATTGAACGGCCTGAAATTGGATCATTCAACATTAAACACATGCTGTTTATTTTTAAATTATATTTTCACAAAACAGAAGGAAAATGGTGGCACGCTTCACTTCTATCAATTTCTTTTCCTTGCATGATTGTGTGGAATGAAAACAACGACTGTCTGCGTTATCGTTGGTGTTTTGTGCTGGAATGTGGATTCATGTGGAAAGCACAGAAGGATCGTGAAATTGCACCAATGCTTTTGTTTTTCGAACAAAGACAAGTAAACGAAATGTTTAACAATTCACTTTCTCGTTATGTCGTCACAATTCAAGAAGTAAGCGACATAAATCGTAAAAACAAAATGTTTCTGTTTTTCCATTTTGAATCATGTTCTTTTACCAGCTCTAGCACAGTCCTGTTTCCCCCGCTTGAGCAGTAGTCGTCCACGCATTGCTGGAAGAACCTCCTTGTTGTTGAAGATCTAACAACTCGGTTGCATGCCCGCAGCGGTCCAGTTACGTTGCTGATCAAGCCACAATGATCAGATGTATGACTGCAAGTAAAAAGAAAACCATTGACTTGTTTTAACAGAAAAACCAAGTTAAATCAACAGACTATGTCCTAAATACCGCATGGTCTCCTCCTTTATTGTTCTTGTTATAAAGGTATCCAACACTGATTAATTCTTCTCCTTGCCTGTCACTTTGCTTCAATATTTCCAAAAAATTAAAAGTTTTGCTAATTAAAAGTTTGAAAATTGTCAATCAGCTAAAGACATATCCCTATTAATATTTATGAGTTTAGTACTTAGACTGTGAAATACTTTTGTTTTTATTATCTGCGTCAACACATATTGTCACACATCCTTATTCTTTTAGTGCTGCTCACCCAGTAACATAATGCTCTTCCGTGCATCCACTTATCATAGGCTGCTCCATGCATTCCTCCAACTGATGACCGGATGCAAAAGCTGCGATGCTGTTATCATCCCTGCCAAGGTTGGGGATGTCGTCGTCCGCTCGTCCGTTGAAGTTCCCACATAACCCAGCCACCTGCAGAAACCACAAGCGACTGATTTAATAGGATAGATAGATGTAATTCGTCAATACGTTAAAAGATGTTATTTGTTGTTCTAGTACTAGCGACTCCATATAACGAAGACTTCTATCGTTGGTTTATTTCTTATGCAGCTATCAGTGAATTATGGCAAATTAGTGATTTTGTTGTACTTTTTAAATGTACGTCTGGTAACTCGGGCTTACACCAAAGTAAAGGTGTCAAGGTGATATGCCTTGACTTAGGGATATTCTTGCAGTAATGATCTACTGTATAACTTCTTATTGTTCGATTAAAAAGCAATATGGGATAAGTCGCTCTAGTGAACTGTTGTTGAATTTCCGATGACTTAGATTGGTCGTTTCTCCGACCTCCAAGACTATCAGAAGCAATCGGGTCTTTATTTATGTAAAGTGGTTGAAGCTTTTAAACGTTTGGTAAAATGTGGTTACTCCTGTACCTTTTCAAACACTCTTCCTTCACTTCACTGTTTTTTGATAATTTTATGGCTAGTAAAAGTTCTTCTTTTCCATTTTGTGCTTCATAGTTTTTACAATTAATCCAAGCCACAATCAGTTGCAATCTGACCTGGTTCGTCATGTAGACAGGAAGATGCAAAATAAGTTGGTTTCCATCAAACTCCATTCTCGTCCCCATTGATGTGGAGAAAGTAGCAAATCTTCCTCTTCTTTGAATCCTGAACTCCGTATCTTCATGACGTGTGGACCAAACATCTGTCACTTCTATGTCATTGACCTGAGAGAAAGAACGAAATGACCAGACTTGTTTTTATGACCTAAGATATTTTTCCAATGACACTTTCAATCGATTTTATCTCTTATTAACCTGTACGTAACCACCTACAAGAATAGCGTTAAACCAAACGCAGCTCGTAGAGTTTAACTTGCAATTTTATTTAATTACTTTGCTGGTGACTGCTTATATGCGTTAGCCTGCAAGAAAACTCCTTTTCTTCTAAATCTATATGAATCTTACTTCCTACCTCAATTCTGACTTCACCATCGACCACATGGAAATCAACGGTCAGGTTGCTTGATCCGTCACTGAAGGTGGCCGATCTAACTCTGGCCGTCCTTTGGTCTGAGGTTTCAGTTTTAATTTCTGCTCGCCAAGTTTGTGTCTTATCCGTGGGCATGGCCAACACGTGAGAACATGTTCCCTTGAAAGTGTAGGACAGCTTGTCAAATGTCAAGTAATGTCCATTCCCGATCCTTTCACAGGCAACAGTTCCTGGAAAGCAGTAAATGTTGCAAATACGGTTGTGGCTTAACTCGTAAAGTTTGTAAACTTTAAAAGGTTTCATACTTATACATTTTCGAAGTGATTAAAAGTAGGCCTAAATCACGGAAATAAAATAGTTCTGATGATTTTTCGGTTAAAAATAGAAATTGTAGGCTATGTAGCTTAGTTGGTGACATTTCTCGCTTTGATGTAAAACTATTTCAATCAAACCTAGGATATCTTAATCGTTTTAGTCGTTTTCCCTTGCACAAACAAACAAATGAACTTATTACAACCAGTCAATGCTAAAGAATGCTTACGGAAAGGTAGACAGGCAAGATTTCCCTCTTTATTTGCTCTGCACTCTTCGTTTTTTTGGCATCCTGCTGGGTTGCAGGAAACAATCCTCTCATTGCATTCGCATATGGAGTCGCATGTTTCTGTCATGAACCTCTGTCCGTCCTTCACATTGGAGAGCAAAAGTTAAGTCAGGCCATCACACCGTTTATAGGGCATCACTGGACAAGCTGATGCTGTATTGTTGGGTTTAACAATCCGTTGCCATTCATCCGTTATGGGTTTCCTATACCGATTCCATAGGCTAAATTTTAGCGTTTTTTTTCACACCGTAGTTAAATCAATCATCCAGGTTTATTTAAATTCAAATAACTTTAGGGAAAACCGGGGTAAAATGAGGCAAGATAAAAATGGGACACCTCTGGGTAAAATGGGACTCCTAATAAAAAGTACTCAATTGTTGTTCATGATGTGCACTTTTGTTTTCATGCAGAATTCCATCTTAACTTCAGGATTTATCTCTTTTACAGCGCAATTACTAAGTGAACATTAAAATCACATTTCGAACCATTCTTCCAGTTTTGAAGAAGCAAAACTATCAATATGTGTTCCAAGTGCATTAAATAATTCAGTGTGTTGCGTTTTTATGCTTGTATTTTGACAGATTTTGTTTATTGATATGAAAAAGTAGCAGTGCTCCCACCTTTTTCTAAAAAACAAAATAGTGGTAATAAATCATACAATGGCACTGTATCAAGTAATGACAATGTCCATTCCAGCAATAAATGATTCTGTATCTTTTCAAACTTAAAATGTAAACCCATTAACTTTACTAGTGCATCCCCCACTGCTTTTTGTTTTGATTAATATATATTCACATACATACCACGGTAGTGTTCATTTGTGGATACTTCATTTTGTTTGTTGCGGTAATTTAGCCAAAACACTTGTTCTCTCAATAAACTGTAATTGTTAAACCTGTTCTCACTATAGCCTACCCAGTGAATAGAAAAACAGGACAAACGGGTTTCTTTAAGTGTCCCATTTTTCCCACATCCGAGAAAAATGGGATACTTTCTCAGTTTTAAAAAAGTTGGCATTCCCGAAGTGGTAGCTTTGAAATTGTTATAGATTGTATGCGCCACGCTTTGATTGTTTGCAAAATCTGCAAAACAATATTTATGCCAGTCGTAACGTTATTTAGTCCGGCAACAGAAATAGTCATTTGTGTTTCATTTTACCCCGGTTCACCCTATTGAAATAAGAAATAGTGTTATTTCAACAAGAAAAATGCTTATTCCAATCATAATTGTTGCAAGTGGTTGTTGAAGATTTTTGACAGTATGCAGGCAATCTCTACATGACAGGTTTTGATAATTTTCGCTTTACCATGTAGTACTTTCCTTCCACAGTGCAACCGCAGTGGCTTGGTGGAACAAAAGCTCCGCCGGAAAGCAGGTATCCTTCATCAGCCTGGCAACCTAAATGGAAAAAATAAAAAATTGAGGCACTCCTTTCAAAATATTAAGAATTGCAGTAGGTCCAAGCTGCTCAGTATAATGGCAACAAAACAGTTCTTCTGTAGCTGTGTATCCGGTAGCAGGTTAAACATCTTGTATTTCTAATAAGGTTACCAATGGCAGAAACAAATCGTAAAAAGTTAAATTTTTGTCCCGGTAAACTAGACATATAACACTTGGTAACGTCGGGTTTAATGTAAGTTACTTATTTTATTGTTTTGCTCACGCAAACAATATTATACAGCCATAGCATAAACAAACAACCAATAGACTAGCGTTTTTAATACATCGTTGTGTCTTCATGAGAAATAGCATAATAATAATTGCGTCTGCAATATGTAAAGGTTCTTTTTTTTTTATTTAAGAAAGACAAAAGTTTTTGAAAATATATCATCCACCAACATTAAATGTTGGCTGCTGGACGACGATTAACTTTCATAGCAGCATCCCCTGTACCTTGCACACACTCATGACCGACTCTTGGGTTTCTTTTGCATATCGACGCGTCAGGGTCATCGCATGAACGTTGACACTGCTCCATGCAAAGAGTGTAATGGCTGTTGTCAGGACAATCTGGATCAGCTGGAAATTGTAAGATGAAACTTATTTATCATAAATCTTATTGTGGTTCGGTTTCTGATAATACATCAGTTCTAACATCAACTACATGAACCAATTGACAACACTGGGCAGGGGAAAAAATGTTAAGTTATGTTAGATTGGGTAAACCAGGAACCACGCTCCTAGTCGCAATAACTTTGCTTTTATTTACAATTTATGGTGATGTGCAATCACATACTTAGGTATTCAAGCGTTGATGGAAAAGCACATGATATTATGTTAGAAGAAAACACATCTAATGATACAACGTTTTTGGTCGATATTGGGCATGTGGGATTGTTAATGAAGTTTAGCACGTATGCTGATGTTTATTGGTCCCATTATTAAGAAACAATCAAACAGAGAAGCATGAAACTAAATTTGTTCGTCATACTCAGATTTGCCATCGGTCTCCAAACAGCTGGCTTCATTCTTTCTGTGTCGTTATCTTCACGCGATTCGTCATCTTCATCCAAGCAAGTATCCAGGTAGGAGGATATCAGCCTGTCCTTCATGGCTGGATCGCCGTTGTACGCGCACTGGTCGAACAGGCAGGACTGGTATGCGGCCTGCACGTCCACCACCGATTGACAATCAGCTATTGGTCCTTCTGGGTCGATTAATACGTAACAAGCGTTGCTGTGACGAGTCAGGACGTCTTCATCCACACAATCTCCAGGGAGAGAAACAGTTGCATCGGCGGCTGGGTTGTCAGGGCAACTGTGAATAGAAAGAGCGAAACTCGTGAACAACATCAAGAAAAACAAGTCGAAACACTTTAAGTTTAACGAAAAAAAGAATTTGCTATTTATTTAAGGCTTCCTCAGTTGTCAATGAGATGGGAATTCCTAAGTAGACCGACCGCAAATTGTTCGAAATTTTCATTTTTACGTCAAAAAATAACAAAGGCTTGCCACTGTAGCATGTTGCCTACAAGTGTAGTGATTTTGGCACATACACAAACATAGGATAAGTCTGACAGAGACATTTTGTCTGGCGTACCCTTCAGCACCATATCCTTCAATGATCCAACTGTTGACAAACGCATCTATGCCGGATATGATGTCACCACTTGGAGAGGTGAAATCATTGTCAGGATTGTCGTCAAAATCTCCACAAACTCCTTCGACTTGTCGTCTAAGAGGAGCCCAAGCTACGATGCGGACTCTGCCAATTCAAACAGATGGTTAAATGGTTAAAGCAAATTCTACACTTTAAGTGGGTGGCATATATATACGAAACCTTGCCACTAACTGGTCATGGTTAGAAAGCCATTTGATGCCAATTAGGGTTTAATTTTATAACCATTGATGAAAAAAACTTCTTACCTGTCTTCGCCGTCCCACTTCACAACCAGCCCCCATTCCCAGTCCACCACCGTAAACTGGCCAGACGAGCGGACTTCTACCCCCTCGCGGTTGTATCCAGGGTTGACTGTGACTCCATTGAGCTAATTTTAAGAAACCTTTGTTAGCTCATAATCGTAGTCATAATCATAGGCCTACGTAAAGAATTTGCTATAAACGCAGAGTAAACTAAAAATGAGGTGGTGATATATTAATACAGGAATAACTAAGCTATGAAAGTAGAGTAGTGGCGTTATTCCAACATTGTGCATTTTGAAAATCGTGTAAACGCTTAATTAAATTAAAATATATAACAATTAATTGTTTTTGTCTTCAAAGCGACAACTTTGAAGTTTCTTATGAGAAAACGTTTTCTTGGTGTAGCCTAATACCTAACTGGAGAATTAAATCCGCAAATGGTAATGGCATCTATTGACGTTTCTTTCAGTATTCAAAATTATTTAACGCTACGTTAGATCAACGTCAACCGACCTTAACTGGCTTTCCGGGCCCGAATTGCATAGTTTGGTTCTCTCCGAAATGCACATAAACCTCCTTGACGTGCGACACTATGCGGTGGGGCTCAGGCTGCTGATTGACAGCCACCACCATGAACTCGGGGACTGTGGCATTTAACTTGCTCCTGAAGAAAATCATCAGCTTACAACATTGAAGTAGACAGGGATGTTGTCCTATGACTCCACCTCGTTCACTATTTTTGTGGCAGGCTATAGCTACACGTTTACCTCCAATGGTTGAAGGTTTAGATTAAACAATATGATGCCAAACATAGCAGAGGTCTAGAAAAATGTAAAAGCGACAAAACGCTAACGTTGAAACGCGCACGATAACAAAAATTAATTTACATTCATTTAAAAAAAATCATTAAAATTAATGTGTAAAATTGCAAAGCATCATGACATTGCAAAGAGAAACATCCTTGTAAGCAAAATGAGCTCCGTTTGATAAAGGCAAACTCTTCTTTTTATTACAGAATCTTACAATATACTTTGAGCATGAAAGCCTAAGACTTCATGATATGTAAATTTAATTTAACAATTTCATCATGCATGTGGAGCAGTATATTCTATTATTATATGGTCTTTTTCGACAGGAACATTATTAATTCTTTCTATACTTTCTTGCAGGATGAATGTATTACCTGACCATGATGTACGAACACATTCCCATGGAGTCAAACCGAGTTCCATCAAACGTCATGTAATGAGGATCAGTGACAGCTTTACAAGTGGCTCGTCTCTGCAGTGAAAATTGTGGTTCGCATTCGCACATTTATCGTAAGCGTAGCTATAACAACGTTGAATAGGCCACGTGAACATATCAGCTTCCTATGAACTCAAGACAGTTGACTAAATCCATCATCAAGCAGTAGAGAAAATAAAGTAGGGAGATTATTTAGATTTTGTCGTTCTACAACTTTAAACAACTTCAATAAATGAATGTGTTTTAATATTGCTTCATACATACGACATGAACACAATTTTCCCCCAATTTATCCTCGTTACAGCAGCACTGCACCACTGGTCTTCAACATCAAAGTAAAAGTGATCCAAATACATAACAGATCCATATAGCGCATACGCAAATGAAGACAAAAATAGTAAAGTCTTTGGTCAGGTTTACAAAACCATATATTGACTGGGGCGGATAGCTTGTGATTGCAACAATGCACGATACATACTCGAGGTCTCTTCACACAACGCTGGAATCCGTCAGTATCGACTTGGCACTTTGACCTCCTCGGGCACGGAGGGGCATCATAGCACGTCATGTTATTGTTCTCCAGGCACTCACATTCTTGACTGCAATCTTTGTTCCGTTGAACAAAACCTGAAAAGAATATGCATCGCAAACATCAGCTAGGATTGTTTCAGTCCACAGAAGCCTTGTTGTCAAGTAGGACATTTTAGTAACAATTTATGAGTTTATCATCAAAGCATTTAAATTAAATAGTCTATTGCACAGCAGCTGATGGCCCACGATAGCACTGCAAATGGACAAAGGTGCGATTGCATATTCTTTGAAAGGATGATCATGCAGACATAATCTGGGACGATTCCCATACATTGAATAGAACACAAAGCAAAGTATTTGCAGTTGTTGTAAATTTTAGGTTTAGAAGTTTTACAACTTCTTGTCTAGAAAAAAAAATGTTTATGCCTGAAAACACATCTCCACATCACGTATTGCTTCAGCAAACATTTACAAAGATATTTGTATCAAAATGGATCAATCAAATTCCTACCGATTGGATAATACATTCCATCGATCATGCATCCGCATTTTTCCTTTGGAACGCACTTCATTCCAGACAAAATAAACCCGTCACTGCACTCACATCCTGTGGAAAAACGTTAATAAAGCATCAAATTTTGATAAGCATGGCACTTGTTAGATCACTTAATGTTAAAACAACAATTTAAAATTCAAGGTATCGTATGTTTCCAAAGTTTCAGCACTGTCGATCCAGAATTAGCCTTTCATAGCGTTGCTTCTCGATGCGAATCGAGTGTTTTAAGTCAAATCAAGCTTCAACTGAATGTTTGGTCTCACCTTCCACTCTCTCGACAACTTCAGTGTCTATGTTCTCGCTCGCCAAACAAGCTGTTGCATCCGGGTCGCTACACGTCGGTTGGCATGGCAACGCGGAGGTGTTGTAGTGCATGTTCTCGGAACAATTGAAAGCTGCAAGAAAGAGACTTATAAATAAAAGATATCCTATAGCAAGTAACAACCCTACAATGTGAAACCTTTCGCCACGTTTTTGATGGTAACCTCTTTTCAACTTGCAGGAACAGTTTTGCGGTGGACTTGAAAAGAAAATTATTGTTTCACTCCAATTTTGGAGAATTCACGTAACAACTGTTGTCATGACAATTTTGTTTAATAAGTAGAACGGAAGGAAAAACCACAATTAACACTTCAACCCTTGTGGCGGATGTGAAAAAAGACTAAAGGAAAATTCCGTTATGTGCACGAAATGCAGGAAGTGGGTACAGGGAATATGTGCAAAGATGAAGAGAGTGACATGCAGATCCGGAGATGGTTTTGAATGTGAAAGATGCAAGAAGATTGAAGAAAGAATGGTTGGTCCTGTTGAAAAGCTGAATGACGAAGTTGAATCAGTAAATGCCTTTTGCTATCTAGGAGATAGATTGAATGCAAGTGGTGGTTGTGAAGCGGCAGTGACTGCAAGAGTAACGTTTGGTAATTCAGAGAGCGTCGAGAGTTGTTATGTGGTAGAAGATTTCCGATGAAAATGAGAGGAAGAATTTATACTAGTTGTGTGAGATCTGCAGTGCTGTACGGAAGTGAGACATGGTGCTTACGGGGAAACGAATTGATGATTTTAAGAAGAACTGAGAGAGCGATGGTGAGAGCAATGTGTGGTGTGAAGCTGATAGACAAAAGAAATATAAAAGAACTTGTGAACTTGCTTGGGTTGAATGAGAATGTTGATAAGTTGGCGAAAGCGAATGCAGTGAGGTGGTATGGGCATGTTTTAAGAAAGGGCGAAGAGGATGTTTTGAGAAGAGCGCTGGAGTTGCAAGTGAAGGAACGAAGGAAACAAAGAAGACCCAAGAATACGTGGAAAGGGCAAAGAGGAGGAAAGCAGCAAGGTGGGCTTGACAAGAGAGGACGCCTTAGACAGATCGATGTGGGGGCAGGGTGTGAAGGCGATTACTTCGATTGCGGTTCTAGGAGGTGAATCCGGCCATCCTCGGTAACGGGGATATCACAGGATTAAAACTGGACTACCACTATTACTACTAAACTTTTATTTTCCTAACGCGTGAATTACCAAAAATAAGTATTTTAACAGAAGCTTTTGAATAAGGTAAAACATCCCTGCCGTTGATTCAAATAAAAACTGGACATTGCTTACGTAAATCAACAACCTCTCTCCACCCTTCGTTTGGTTGTTGCCCTGCAGATTCACAATCGGTGATGTAGGACGTAAATATTCTGTCCTTTTGCGTCGAACTTCCGTTGTAAACGCACAAGTCATATACGCAGTCTCTGTATGAGGGCCATGGGTCGGCTTCTTCGTGGCAGCTGGCAAATGGGCCCTCTGGGTCGGTCAGAACAGAACACTCCTCACCGAAACGCACCAGGTTGTCTTTAGTGCGGCAAGTTTCAGAAATGTTTCTTGGCGGCGGTAAAACACATCTGCAAATATTGAACAGTTTCATAAAATATTAAGCTATTCAAATCAAAATTATGTGTCTTCTTCTTCAATTGCAGTACTTGAACCAGGCATCGACGGCCTCGGATTAATACTTAGACAGAGTGTTTTTTTTATAAGTTGTATGAATGATTTTCTGTCTTGTCATTAAATTGTTTCAGATGAGTTTGTCTTTGTTTTCTAGGTGCCCCTTTTCCAAAATTTTTACCAGTTATGGAGAGATGCTCCAGATTTGCTTTCTTATTACATGGCCGAAAAATTTATATTGTCTTGTTTCAGTATTTTTTGACAGAGATCTGGTTTGCTTCACTAGTTGTAAACTTTCTTTGCAAAAATACTGCTACGTTCTTGAAACCAAGTGTTTGGGCTAACAAGCAAACCTCCAAGCAGGAAATAAACTACTTTGCATTGCATCAACTTACCCCTCTGTATCATAGCCTTGAACTTCCCAGCTCCTCACAAAAGTGTCCAAATCAGTGGTAACTTGCCCCCAGCTAGTTTGCCAGTCATTTGTCGAGTCATCATCGAAATCGCCACATAAGCCTTCCACCATGTTCCTCAAGGGTTGCCATGCTGTTATGCGTAATCTGGAATATTTTAAGAAAAGATAATGAATTTAATATGCACAAAACGACTTTAGGAGAAAGTTAACAGAGACAAATAAATATCCGGAAGTGTTCAATGTGAAATTTGTACCTTAAAGGAAAGACTAACCCCTTCTTGAAAATAAAATAATATGCCTTCTCATAGAAGAATTGTGATAAACTGTAGGATATCATATAACGTATGCAACAATCTAATAGATCATTGACTTCAATGAGATAAATTCGGAACCAAAAATATTTTATTGGGTTAAATTGCTCCCAATTTAGAGTGTACAAGTTCCAAGCTAGAATGAATTCTTAAAAGATTTGCTATGTTATACAAACAGACAGTATATTCTATTCGCCATAGCAGATGAATAGGGAACTGAGTTCCGAAAGCTAGTGCAATTTACTATTATCACAGCGAACTCGCAGCATCTGGCTAAAACAGGTCGTTAATATCTACATTGTGAAGTAAGCAATGATCATGCTGCTAAAAGCGAAACTCAATCTGTTGCATATTCTATTGTGTTGTCCTCAAAAACTCTCACCTGTCGTCTCCATCCCATCTGATAACAAGTCTGAAATCGAACTCAACAACAATGAACCTCCCGGCCATTCTAGTAACGAAGCCATCCATCTCTGTGCCTGGCATGATTTCAACCCCGTCCAACTGAATCAACAATTTTTAGGATTATCAAACCCGCTAAGACGAGAAAGTTCAAAGTAAAATGTTTGTCATAGAAACACTTTTAGTTTCAAAAATTAAATGACGAAGAAGTGTAGATGAGAGCTCGTTCAAACATCATACAATGTTCTTGTGTAGGTGTCGGAATCATTACGTTATCTTAAAATGGTCACATAGTCCAGTGTAAGTTTTAAACCATGAACATTACACTATATTTAACGTTGTAGGCTGTAGACGATAGCGAAAAAGCAAGAAAATCATATCATCATATTTTGCAACACTTGTATTTGCATAAACATTTATCAAAGCAATGTTGACAAAATTTCATTTACATTTTTAATAAATTTTACATTACAAGTTACTGGAGACGTCAGCTGATAGCACTACTAAAACTGTTTAAACTTCTGATACATTAAAATCGATAAATAATAACGTGATAGAAATGAATCTCAATCAGGTAAATAAAAAGCTTTCAACCCAATACCCAGACAGGAAAATTCGTCATTTTTACAGTGATACGTTGAATCAATGTAAAAATGACGAATTTTGCTGTCTGGAAAGCAGTCCATAGGGCAATAATGAGGTTGTGTATACCGTGATGCGTGGTCCTTGGTAGAAAGACATTGTCTTGTTATCTCCAAACTTGACATGGACATCCCTCACATGGGAGACTATCTGATGAGGAAGTGGATTCTCGTTCACAGCGATCACCTGGAAATTGGGGGCAGAAGTTCCTTGACGATTCCTATGAATAATTGCAAGGTCAGAAACAGTGTGGGAGGTTAGATGACATCGATGGCTCATATTTGATGTTGCCACGAACCAGACAACTCAATTCTTAAGCAACAACATAAAGTAGTCGTAGGTTGTTTACTCTTTTATGCGCAAGAATATGACTGAATCGCCTGCTTACAACAATCGGAGAAACTTGTAGCGATATCTCTATATCCTTATCCATCAAACAGTTGTTTAATTTGTTTAGTGTGGCTGGGTCGGAACAAAGTTGCTGCTCTGGATATTATTGCAATCAACATAAAGTTATTTGGAAATTTACAATGTATTGATTTTGATATGAAATTCAACACACGTTGCAAAGACGCAAATAAGTCTAAAACTTCAATCAAAGCATGATTGAGAGTAAACCTACTGGACCATGACGTAAGCACAAGTTCCCATGGAGTCGTAGGTCGTTCCATCAAACGTCATGTAATGTGGATCGGTGACCGCCTTGCAAGTGGCTCGTCTCTGTAACGACATTTTGTTACGTTTATGTGATAATTATGCTTCATACGTCATATTTTAGGATTACGCAACTATGATCGCTAAACTATTTAATCTTTTGTAACATAAGTGTATGACCGGAAATTTATTTCCTACTCAAATCACAGATCTTCAAATTACGATTAGAAGTTATAGGCAGTTGCTTCAATGTACAAAAATTGTTAACCAAGAAGGTTCTATCGTCCTACAATCATCTGCTTTGATGACATGATAAACACAACACGGTGGACAATTGTTTGATGCTTCACTAACGTTTCGCAAATCATGACGACAAACGACTTCAGTCTTTTGTCAAAGTGCTTCACTTTCTGACATGGTAAACAAAACATGTTTTTCACAAACTTTTAAAATTATAAAAAACAAAACTTTTATGTTTCTCGACAGGTAAAACAGTGTTTAACTCCATATCCTTCAGCAACTTACTCGTAACCTCCCGGTGCACCTCTGGTAGCCTAGATCGTCGTCAGCACAGGTGAGCTTGATGGCGCAAGGCTTGACATTTCTGCAGGACACTTCACCATCTCCAACGCATTCGCATTCCTGAGTGCAATTGTTCCTTCGGTAGGTAAAACCTGGGAATATTCATGAGCGTAATGATAACGAGAACGACGTTGTTATGATCATGGAATTGGAATGCCAAATTTTTTGAATAACTCCGAAGTGTGTTCTAGTTTCTATACTTAATGTATTAGATGTAGAGAAATAGAAGTTCTTGTAGGCCTACAATGTTTACCTCATAGTACATGGTATATTTTTACCTCATAGTATCTTACAATGTGGGCCTTTATTACATAACTACGTCAGCGATTGTTGAGGAAGCTTTCAACATACCTTTCTGTTGATATAATCCGTTTAAAATGCAGCCACAGTCGTCTTTGAGAACACAACCGCCCGCGTTAGAGCGAACAAATCCCTCATCACACTTGCAACCTAAAAATAAAAAAAAACGTTTTTGTTTGTATCCTTACAAGTTGCATGTAGGATTTGGGTTTTTCATTTTTCTTTTCACTTTAAAAGAACGAATGGTTTACAATCAATTTTAATTTGTTCATTTCACTGCTCAACAAAAAGAGCAACATTATCATAAAAACAGTCACAGTGCAAAATGTTTGCATATACAGTAACTTAGCAAGTAACACCAATTGTAATAAATTTGAGATAGTACTGTAATTACAAAAGCTAATTTGGTTAATTTATTACAAAGTAACTTTTATTCAGCAACGGTTGTGGAGAAGAAGGCATTTGTGGTAATGTTGTTGCCAATTCTAAACGCTTGATTTACAGATTCGAATTAATACTTGTAGCTATCATTCTTTTTCAGAAAGCAAATAATTTCTAATAGTAACTTCAATTAACCTTGCAATCTAGAAGGAGATTAGCATACTGTTTTGTATCAATTTTTATAAAGACTCTCGATCCAATCTTATGCCGCCAAAAGAATTCGTTTATGACTTAAAACTTCTTCGT
This sequence comes from Aplidium turbinatum, assembly GCF_918807975.1. Taxonomy (NCBI): domain Eukaryota; kingdom Metazoa; phylum Chordata; class Ascidiacea; order Aplousobranchia; family Polyclinidae; genus Aplidium; species Aplidium turbinatum. The sequence continues at coordinate 3,298,121 of NC_137486.1, forward strand.
TAATTTTGTATTATTCTGATTAGCCAAAATTACATTTAGTTTTTCTTCTACTACAAATACTTTACCACATTTAGGCTTATGACGATAGCTCCTGAAGAGAGTCAGACAAAAACCTGCAGCTTCGAGCCACCATGAGCAACATTCTACTTGCAATTTACTACTTTGTCTTGAATATGAATTTGATTTAACCAACCTTCTTCGCAAAAGTCGTCCATATCCAGACTTTCCTTGCATCTCCTTCCTTCTGGATCGTCGCAGCTGGGTTCACATTGACTGACACAGGAATCGAAAGCGCTGTTTGCTCCACAAACCATAGCTGGAACAAACAGGGCAGTACGTTGACTAGTACGACCAAGCGAATTGTAAGTCTGCTACCTTATACACTTTCAACTAAGCCTACAGTTTAGCGCATTGCAGAACACAAAATACTCGCGTTTTTTAACCAAACTCCTTCGACTTTAGTTTATATCAATGCAAAGTTAGTTTCTTCGTGAAAGAATTCGCTTCGTTCCATTTGGCGTTTCTGTCACAGAGCAATGCTTCGTTTCAACCAAAGCGAAGTTCTTTTGAAAACCCTAGAAGCCTGCAGCCTACAACATCACATTGCTGATCACTCACGAGTGTCAGCCACATCCCTCCAGGCTTGTATCGTCACATTACGTTCCCGACAATCATAGTTGTATGATGATAGGATATGCTCCTGCGGAGAACATAGCGTTATCAATTTGAAACCACATTTATTCTGTACGTTCTAACGGACTATTTTATTGGATTATATAAACCTTGAACCAAAACTGCCAGCATTTTTTCTACAAAATTGAGAAATTCAAAATGTCAACGTTCTCTCACAGTCTTGCTTACCCTCATGGTCTCGTTGCCGTCATACGCGCACATATCATACATGCAGCTTTCGTAGGCTGCGTATGGATCGAAAACGTCATGACACGGAAAGAATGGACCCTCTGGGTCGACCAAAATGTAGCAAGCTTGTCTGTGGGTTTCCGTTTTGCTCACTTGGTCTTTGCAAGGATTAGGAAATTGTACCAGATTCCCATCACGCCTCTCTTGACAACTGAAAATATGACGCATGCCACGCAAACATTTTTATCAAATGCATGTGAATTAAAAAATGTATAAAAATGCGATATATGACTCATAGTAATAATCTCATATATCATACACTGTAAACGAAAAAGGCTCGAAAAAGAACCTATAAGGGAGCTACTGCGAATGGGGTTCTTTTTAAGAAAAGAACCTTTTAGGGGGTTCTTGAAAGAACCTATAAGGGAGCTACTGCGAATGGGGTTCTTTTTAAGAAAAAAACCTTTTAGGGGGTTCTTGAAAGAACCTATAAGGGAGCTACTGCGAATGGGGTTCTTTTTAAGAAAAGAACCCTTTAGGGGGTTCTTGAAAGAACCTATAAGGGAGCTACTGCGAATGGGGTTCTTTTTAAGAAAAGAACCCTTTAGGGAGTTCTTGAAAGAACCAATACAGGGTTCTTTCAATAACCCCCAACGGGTTTTTTTCTTAAAAAGAACCTTTTTGAGGTACTATTATGAACCTTCTGAACGTTCGATAAAATACCTTTCAGGTTTTTTTCTTATTTAATACCTTTTTGAGGTACTATTATGAACCTTTGATAAAATACCTTTCAGGGTTTTTTTTTATTTAGTACCTTTTTGAGGTACTATTCTGAACCTTCTGAACGTTCGATAAAATACCTTTCAGAGTTTTTTTCTTATTTAGTACCTTTTTGAGGTACTATTCTGAACGTTCGATAAAATATCTTTCAGGGTTTTTTTCTTATTTAGTACCTTTTTGAGGTACTATTATGAACTCTCGATAAAATACCTTTTAGGTTTTTTCTTATTTAGTACCTTTTTGAGGTATTATTATGAACCTTCTAAAGGTTCGATAAAATACCTTTCACGGTTTTTTTCGTATTTAATACTTTTTTGAGGTACCAACCTTCCTATGGTTCCAATAGACACCTTTAGATAAACTTACAGTGCTATAACTGATGCTTAAGGTTTTATTGAAAAAGACGGTTACAAAGCAAATACCTTCACAAAACACGATTATCAAGAAATCGTGTTTTGTAGAAATGAACAAGTGTAAAGAAAACGAAAAACAATGAAGCATCTTCATTCTTTAAATATAGGACGATAAAAAAATACAGACCACAACAACTACAAAAATTATATAGGATGATCGATAGCTTTTAAAGAGCGCAGAAAACGTACTTGCAACAACGAGATACCGGTACACGTTTTCTGATCTCCTAAATACCTTCCGAGCATCCTGTACAATCACTGCCCATTACAATTTATTCACAAAACGCAATACCTTGCTTGTTACCTCCACATCTAAATGTAAAATGTGGGTAGAGAAAAAAGACAAGGTATGCTTAATGGATTTGGGGTACTGGATGTTAAACACCCAGTAAGTACTCATCAGCACGGCCACAGCATCCACTAAATTATCCATGCCAATTACTTGACACCCATCAACCATGACAGTGAAGCCATCTTCTTCTTCAAACTGTATAACCGGATATGTTGATTCTGGATTCTATAACAAACAATGAGCATATTATATATCAACTCGATGGCCAGCACAAGTGCGGGCATTGAGCAACATTCACTTCACCAAACAAATAGCCTACAATGGGTGGGAGACACACAACCAAGAGCCTTTTACTTGGTATCACATTTAGCGATTATCAATCAAGTGCGATGGCTCGCCATGCAGGACATCAGTAATGTTCTTAATCAACTTTTACATTCTTAATTAGCTTAATTATAACCACCAATTTCCATAACAAAGCATGCATTGAAAATTGATGCTTATAGCATTGGTTGTGATGTAGCCATGATAACTCTCATGAAAGAGTGACGGTACCGTGAGTATAGCCAGCTTGAATTAAACTAGTTCTTCTCTAAAAAATGATCTATTATTATCTATTAATTAATAGTTGCTATACATACTGTACGAACTACAAATTAGGGAGCGTTCAACGTCAACCGGTAACTGGGGAGGGTACATGAAAGTTGATATTGGAGGAGGGGGTGAAAAGCTGGGTGACGTCAATTGTAAACCCTTCTCCTCAAGCAAAAAAAGATAGTTTAAACTTAACTTGATATAATGAAAATGCAAGTTTAGTTATGTTACCTGTTAAGTTCAGAATGTCCGCCGGCAATTTCTGCTTTTTAACGTCCTGATAAAAACGGTGGTGGCTAGTTTCTGAGAGCAGTTCAACACAATCTTTTTGCACCAGACTGTTCATTTCTTCGATCATCTGCAAAGACAAAAACCTCAAATTAACCTTCACATACATCCACGATTTCTGTCACTATATAGGATATATTAAAATTCATAGTATAAACACAGGGTCAGTTGGATAATAATCCTTAAAGGCGAAATATATTTGTCAATTAATCAGGCTTCTGTGTTTATACTGTGAGTTTACTGCACTGAGCTAACAAGTTCCAGCAGCGATCGCCTGATAGTTGTCGCCTGATATATCTGATGTCAGCTAGATCCCAGTCACCTTACTAACCAGTACGTCACACTGGCTTTAGTCTTTAAATAGTGCCGTATATATATAAAAATGAACGTAATGTTCAACATACCCAAACAGCGGTTCCCAACGACAGATATTTCGCTTGCAGATCCGCAACCGACATTTCGTTCCCATTGTGCAAACACGTGGATCGAGTGCACAACATTCGGTCGCGAATCAAGCCGTTGTTGCGACAGCTCTCCCCCTTCGCCATCTCCCCTCTCAATTGTTTCAAATGACGCTCAATGTTGAAAGCATCTTCTACCTCGCCAACCAACTGTAAAACACAACAATTAGCACGCACACAACCATAGATACAAGGTTTGCAGTAATAAGGTTTATAGTAGAGTAGACATTGACAGTTGACGGGTATCCAGATGCGACGGTTTCTGAAGACAATATTATAAATTGTAAATAGAAACAGAGGATTAACTGTTGTTTTACAAAGTATAAAGTTGTTGTTATTGTATAAAGAAGACCACGTTGCGTAATCACAAAACAACAGACGAGAACATTAATCTGACGTGAGAGGATCCTTAGAATACAAACTTTTAACCAGTATATCGCCAAAGTACGACATAATTAATAATATAAAGAACAGTATCTTACCAACTAATTGTAGCATACAGATCTTCACGAGTTGATTTCTGCACTTCGATAGTTGGCATAATTACTGATACTATCTTATATATGCAGCAGCAGATGTCTTGACTCTATGTCTATACACTAATCTAACTATCGTAAACTGTGAAATGCGTTGTAGTCACCACGTACACTGGCTTGACCGGTAAACTGGTCTGACCCGTAAACGTACGATAACTAGTAGAAAGTCAAGAGACGCACAAATGCTTCCTTCAGCTTACGAAGACGAAAAAAAAGTTTTCTAAACGACGACTTCAAGCTTGACTGAACAGCGACACAAAACGATAAAAACACAAGGTTGTTTTGATAATTTTACGTTAGTTTTTTGTTTCGCCTACTTGTGTTCCTTTATTTCGTCATGCGTTCTTTATTGTTTTGCACTCTCTTGCACTGATCGCCAAAAGAAAAAAGGATTCGTAATTGGCAAATCGGTTTGTATTGCATTCGTTCTAAAATTGCTTATTTCAATATTTCATAATTTCAAAGACAGTCACAAATCGAAAGCTCAAAAGTTACAGCGCAAGTGAAATTGTCTAACACGCACATTAAAGTAGCCTAAATTAATGCACATCAAGCATATTAAAAGCATAAACAAAAACCAAATCAAAAATCGTGTGTCGTTTCATCTCATTTTACAAATGTTGTAGACTATGTTTTAATCATCATCATCATTCGTTCAGTCGATTGGAATTGTCGGTCACGCAATATGCCTTCTCTCTTCACAGCTGTACAGTTTTGCGTTTATCAAACCTTACTGCATCAATATCGGATTGCCCATGCACAAACTGTACACTGTACAGTCTTGCCTTTACCAAAATGTAATGCACCAATATCAGAATCAACATATCCGGTTATACAGTTTGAAGAAGAAGATGGCTTCACTGTCATGGTCAACGGGTGTCAAGTAATTGGCATGAATAATTTAGTGGATGCTGTGGCCGTGCTGTTGAGTACTTACTGGGTGTTTAACATCCAGTACCCCAAATCCATTAAGCATACCTTGTCTTTTTTCTCTACCCACATTTTACATTTAGATGTGGAGGTAACAAGCAAGGTATTGCGTTTTGTGAATAAATTGTAATGGGCAGTGATTATACAGGATGCTCGGAAGATTTTTAGGAGATCAGAAAACGTGTACCGGTATCTCGTTGTTACAAGCATGTTTTCTGTGCTCTTTAAACGCTATCGATCATCCTATGTAATTTTTGTAGTTGTTGTGGTCTGTATTTTTTTATCGTCCTATGTAAAGAATAAAGATGCTTCATTGTTTTTCGTTTTCTAAGGTTGGTACCTCAAAAAGGTATTAAATAAGAAAAAAATCCTGAAAGGTATTTTATCGAACGTTCGGAAGGTTCATAATAGTACCTCAAAAAGGTATTAAATAAGAAAAAACCTGAAAGGTATTTTATCGAATGTTCATAATAGTACCTCAAAAAGTTATTGAAAGAACCCTGTATTGGTTCTTTCAAGAACCCCCAAAGGTTTTTTTTTCTTAAAAAGAACCCCCATTCCCAGTAGCTCCCTAATAGGTTCTTTTTCGAGCCTTCTTCCTTTACAGTGTTGTTGCTAAAAGAATCTCAAAAAAAGGTTAAAAAAAAAACGTTTCGAAAAGAACCTTTCTGCAGGGTTCTTTTCGAAATGAGTTCCAAAAAAGAACCCTAGGCTTAGGGTTCTTTTGGCAAGCAAAGGGTTCTTTTTGCAATAAAGAACCTTTGTTGTTAAAAGAACCCTAAGCCTAGGGTTTTTCTCGAAAAAAGAACCCTAAACGAACCTTTTTCGAAACAAGTTCCGAAAAAGAACCCTAGGTTTAGGGTTCTTTTGGCAAGCAAAGGGTTCTTTTTGCAATAAAAAACCTTTTTTGTTAAAAGAACCCTAAGCCTAGGGTTTTTCTCGAAAAAAGAACCCTAAACGAACCTTTTTCGAAACAAGTTCCGAAAAAGAACCCTAGGCTTAGGGTTCTTTTGGCAAGCAAAGGGTTCTTTTTGCAATAAAGAACCTTTGTTGTAAAAAGAACCCTAAGCCTAGGGTTTTTCTCGAAAAAAGAACCCTAAACGAACCTTTTTCGAAACAAGTTCCGAAAAAGAACCCTAGGCTTAGGGTTCTTTTGGCAAGCAAAGGGTTCTTTTTGCAATAAAGAACCTTTTTTGTTAAAAGAACCCTAAGCCTAGGGTTTTTCTCGAAAAAAGAACCCTAAAAGAACCCTAAACGAACCTTTTTCATTTACAGTGTAGGTAATAATCAAAATGTAAGGTAACTTCCATATTTAAACTAGAACACTTCATTAAGCAGAATGAAAGCACGTTTCAGCCTTCAGTATGCAAACCCGGTAAAATGATTTGGTTTTGAATCTTTACCCTCGGACTGACAAAGTCTTGATTGGTTGTTCCTGGTAGTTTCGCATATCTTGATGCAGGGTCGGTTACCAAGATTGGCAGAGTGAAGTTTTCCGTTTGTTGAAGTGTTGTTGCCGGGGAATTATTCCATTCATTAGGTGCCACCATGGCCACCTGGAGATGTGGCCTGATTTGTCACATTTTGCAGATTTTGATTACAGCTACTGCCAGTGCTTGACTGACATTTTTTGAGATGTTTTTACTTTTTGCGGTTTCCTAATAACATAAAACTTTTTTGTTGCCTTGGGAAAGCAGTAGCAAATGAGAAAAAGTAAGTTGAAAAACACTAAATCAGACTGTTATTGAAAATTAACAGTCTGACTAAAATCTTCGAAATCAATTTTTTTTTGTTTTTCAACATGTGAGGATGTTAAAACCTATTATGTCATCTGGGGAAAAGAATAAAGAAAGCGTAAAATCTAAATTTTAGAAAAATTTATTTAAACGTTCGCCCAAAGTTAGAAAAACCTGGAAATTTCTGCAAAATGTGACAAATCAGGCCGCATCTTTAGGTGGCCATGGTGCCACTAAATGGAGAGCAGTCCTAAGAATACGTTGCTCCAATAATTGGATGCTGTATGCTGATGCAAGTTATTTACCGATTTAAAAAAGCATTATTAACCATAGCAATAGTCCAGTACAGAACGCTAGCCTAACAGTTATGTTTGTTTACGTCTACGTACATCAGTAAAGTCTTCTTTTAATTTGTGTATTACCAGATAGGCTAATTACCTTCCGGAATTTGGAACAAACACAAGCAGGCAATTAGCCAGCTGAGTAGGTGAGGTAAAACCCTCTCTCATGCAAGCCTCCGTGGCATTCTCTGGTGGCTCCGGGAATTGGTTTCTGAAATTAAATACCACCTTATCCTTAATCACATTCATTGAGTTAGAAGTACAGTCTGGTGGTCCCAGCATCTTCCAAAGTGATTTGCCAGGAGTTAAAATACCGTTGAAGGGGCAAAGTGGTCACAATGCAAATTGTAAGCTAAACTGAAATCAAGCTTTATTGTTTAGTTTGTCATGTATAGTTGCCGTTCTCTTGCCCACTGTTGAGTCTATTTCTGACTTACCAAGCAGTAGCAAGGTAAACATTGCGCATTTTTGTGTAAAACTCTTGCTAAACATGAAATAAGAATAAACATACTGTATAGAAAATACAAATCGCCTTAATTTTCTCAGCTAATCTCCATCTTCAACTCTACACAATAAACTTTTTATGAATTTTACTTATAACAATGTATCAAAATCACTACCGGTATTTCAATAACGTGCATTAGTCTACACTCAGCTACTCGTAGTTAGATACGTGTCGCACAATAGATAGGTAAGCCTACGTAGAATAATCCTTTGTAAAAAGACATTAATTTTTCATATAACTTCTTCAGTTAATTGCTGACCACATTTGGTGCGTTGATTGTAGTGGTCCAGGAAGTGTTATTTCTTGCTGCGCCATTTCGTCAACTTCTTATTCAATCTCTACACTTCCCCTTTCCCATTCCACTTGAGGAAGATTGAAATCAAACTTTGTTTTTTAAATTCATTTACTTGCAATGATGAAGATTCTCACCCTGTCAAATCCGTTCCGGTTATTCTCCAGCTATTGATGAATGTGGCAACATCTGTGATCAGTCCCCCTCCGTTGGATGCAGCGAAGTCGTTGGATGTATCTCCGTCATAGTTACCGCACAATCCTTCAATCTGGCCCCGTAAAGGACTCCAGGCAGATAGCCGAAGTCTGCATGAAACACAGAAATACAAAACTTCAAATACTCATCGATTCATCGTTGTACAAACTATCCAGGCCTGTAACAAACGTGGTGGGCTTCTTGATCTGAAATACCTTACTGCAGAATTGCAATTATTGTATAACTTGCGCTGGGAAGCAAGAGAAAAACTAATCAAGGAATGAACGACATTACTTTATTGTAAAGGTACGTACAGATCTACTATTCATTGCTTAGCATCGAATAAAATGTAACTTTGAACTAAAAAAACAACCTTGTTTGCAATAAAACACTTCGTTGAAAACCAAAGTTAATAGGCAATCTGCAGGAATTTGAACTTGTTTTACGATAAATAAAGTTATCAATAATGATATTATGTTGAAGTATGTTAGTTTTTAGATTATCGGGCTTTTTTTGCCAAGACAGGCGTGGGTAAGTTTCGACCGTTTTCGCACTGATGTCCGGCATTATTGTTCAACTGTGTACCAATGGCGAGTGGTATATTCATTCTCCTGCGAATGTTGTAATTAAATACAGAATGCAAACCTTGTCATCAACGATTGTACCAAACTGTCAACAAACGTACTATGTGTCTTAACCGACGATACCAAATATTGGCTGCTTTGCAATAGACTTTCAGTGCAGCTCGGGCAAACATCGACAATCTAAGATGATAAACAATTCACTTTCCTCCCAGAAACTCAAAAAAAGTAGTCAAATAATAATTAACACAATTGAAACCGGCTCCTTTATGACGTCATACCTATCAACGCCATCCCATCGTATGACAAATCCGAAGTCAAAAGTCAACACGACAAACACTGACGTCATCCTGATCGCGACCCCTCTAACTGTGCTCCCAGGATTTACTTCAAAGCCGTTTATCTGGATAAGAAAAAAAAATCTTTTCTAACACCTAACTAATTGTGGATAACGTTAATAATACAAAGTTAGGTGAAACGTTTATACTTGAATAATTTCATTAATTCTCATTCTAACCTATTTTACAAACGTAGCACAGAGAAAATACCAAGCTCAGCCAATTGAACAATAAAATAATAGCAAGTTGATTACGCCATGTCAAAGCTTCAGGTACGACTAGGGTACCAAACATAACAACAACAGACAAATCATGGTAGAAAATATATTTGACTTTGGCTTGCAAAACATCAGTCGCTGTTGGTTTCGAACTAACCTTGATGACAGGACCAGGGAAGAGAGTGATGTTGAGATTATAGCTTCCTCCAACAGATACTTGTACTTCTTTTATGTGGGAGACAGTGCTTCCAGGGTTGGACTGTCCGTTGATGCCAATTACAGTGAATGGAGTTATCAGGGAATCCGCTTTCGATCTGAAGGAATTTAATAAAGTTGAAATAAATTTGACGAGTTTACCCCAATCCACTACTTTCAGCATAATCTGCTTCGTGTTCATCGTGTTTGCTGCACATCTAACCCACACATTTGCTTTCATTAATCGAGAAATTTGAAGAAACTGTTATGAAAAGTTCCTTCTACACGTAATAAGCACAGACAGGTGAAGTTAAAGGTGAGTCCCATACTTGATCTAAGCATCGGGGGATGAGAAGATAAAGTTCTCATTATACTAAGCCTTCTGCACTAACAAGAGTAGGGTGGCCAGTTCCGTTCTCTCGGCAACTTTTACTTTAGCAACTATGCCCACCCAATTTATTACACCCTGGGTAGAGGTGAGCGGTGTTTTTCAACAACCAGCTTAAGCCGGGAGTCGAACCAGGATTGCATGATTGGAACATGAAAGCATGAATGAAAGGAAGCACAAACAAGATGTTTCAATTTTCCAGACGACGTCTTTCTTCAACATAATCACAAACTTTTTTAATAAATATTCATTAAAAACAATAGCAAGGATTTAAAATGACAGATAGATCTTATGGGTATTAATATTTCCAAAACATCCTATTAAGTAATACTCATGACAAAAGACTGGAATGCTATCAAATACAAAATCTAGTTTTATTTTCAATTGCTTCATGCCCACCTAACAAGAATGTGCGCACAAGTAGACAGGGAATCGTAAGCCACTCCATCAAAAGTCAGATAATGGGAATCACCAAACACTTTACAAGTAGTCGCCCTCTGTAACAAGGCAAGGGGTCAAAACTGGTGCAACGCATCAGAAAGATTCACATTTGTAGGTACGTTGTTGCTTCTGATGATGTCGATAAAATATAATATATCAAATTGAACCAATCAAATAATGAAATAATTTTACTTCAACTATAGAAATCGTTGCTTCAACACTAAAGTTAGTTCAAATTCTTGTAGTTTTCTAATTTTTCCTTGTAAGTATCGATTCTCTCCATAGATTAATCATTAAAACAATCTTATTATTAAGGCAGCAACAAAAGTAGGCCTACACTTCAACGTTTAGTTATAAGAAAATAAAACTTTAATGGAACATGACATACTGCAAAGATTATGCAAAGGTATATGACATGGTATATGCAGTATGGATTTTTATATTTTGTTTGAAGACAGTATGTACTTTGTTTGATGAGAAAATACTTACTTCTTTTCTTGCCGTGCAACCGATGAAGCCGTTGTCGAACATGCCACAGCGTTCATCTTGTCCACACGGTGGTGCTGGAGTGCATCGGGTTTTATTTTGTTCAAGGCAAGTGCACTCATGCGTACAACCATTGGTGCGGTAGGTAAAACCTATCATAGGCGAAGTTGTGAATTTATTCAAGCGACATTTTGTGACAAACTCAGAGGCAGTATAGTGAAGCTAATTTAACCATAATTTTATTCCATCATAATTTTCCGTCATCAATAAAACAAAAAAATCTGTGATCATAGTAAAAGAATATCGTCACTATGATATGTTAATTATATCATAGTTCAAATGATCTGACTATCAATAAATTTTACAAAAACGTTAAACGTTTTTTAATGACTAACTTTCTTTTGCCACAAACAACTCACTTGTATCAATAAACAAGCGCAAAATGAATTGTTGCATATTGTTTGAACCGATAAGTTTTGTTTATTTGACAATGTTCAGTTTTGTTTTGGTTACAAATATCGCCTCCTAGTGATGACTTACCTGGTAACCTGTAGCTACCTTGCACGAAGCAGCCACAAGACTCCTCGGGAACGCAATTATCACCAGAAAGTACAAAACCGTCGTTGCATTCACATCCTAAACATTAGATTGGATAACTTTGCGAGATGTTTAAGAATTTGGAGAATAGTTTCAGTCCGATTTTTGTCAAAAAAACCTAGTTTATCGCTGGAACATCTAATTTTGTTGCCGAAACATTTAATTCTATTGCCAGTTCAATGAAAAAAATTCAGTTGTTGGATTATGAAAATTTTACAATTTTTGCAATTGTTTTGTCACTTTGCTTTTCACAGTGTTTTCTAATGTTAGTTTTGACAGAAAACCATTAAGACCAAAAAATAAGACTTCGGTTGAAACACTCTTGGTCAGAAAATAAGCATCGATGTCATTGCTCTGTTCTTGCCACGTCTTCGGTTTGCTCAAACTTAAATAGATAGTTATACGGAACAGCAGTGCCAGCCGCAAATACGTTTCCAGAAAAAAAAAATTATAGCCTATGTACAAGAGTTAAACCGTGTCATTTCTAAATAACAGCTATATCGCAGCAAACATTGTTACCAATCACGCTATTTCGCGTACAAACCTTCCACGCAATGAGATGCACGATCTGACGAAGAGGACAAATCTGCGCATGTCCTTAACACACTGGAACCGCACAAACTATAGTGGGCGTTGGGGGGGCATTCCAAGGCTGAATATAAATAATGGTCCATTAAGTACAATAAAAAAATAATTTATAATGTTTGGTTTTATTATTTATAGACATGCTGAGTATGAATGATTACGCCACGAAGCTGGGTATATTGCTTTTATCGTAGCAAAAATACTTTTCATCACTAACAAACAATAATTGAAAGTGTATTGAAATAAAGGGCTACAAACTTTAGTGGAAGTAAAAAAAATTTGGATTATACATTTTGCAATTTTAGACACTAAAATAAACAAATCAAATGCCGGTGAACTTACATCAAATTAACGGTTTTTAATTCTGCATTGATTGAGCAATAAACCTATATAAATAATATTTAATTTATGTCAGTTTTTCGCTATCCAACGTTGAAATGACGCATGAGATGAATGTAAGCTGTTTCAGGTACCTGCACCAGTTCTTTGCCTCCAGTCGCATACAGCTATTCCTTCAACTTGGCACGCGTCCGAGTACAGGCCTACTTGTGCCGCGAACGAACTGCGGGAATATGGAGAATTGCACAGCGCGTCCACGCAAGTCTGCATGAAGAAATACGAGTCAGTTGAGTAATGCAAAATAGTTTAGTAAACTTTTGTTAGCAATGCAACAGCAAATTAATCGTTTGTTATGAGCCTGCAGACGTTGTGTTAACGTAAAAAAAACGACTGATTTGTTGTCTGGGATCGTATTTATCTTTGACTTTAAAACTGTTGACAATAGTTTATTATTGATTGTTCCACAGTTTGCAATATCAATGTTAACATGCTATTTTGTAATGGAACAATTGATTGCTCTAGAAACGACAACGCGGTACATCTACTTAAATACTTCACAATGAATTAACTTCTTGTTTGAATTTGTCTCACCTCATAAAATGGAGCCGGATCAATTGTTGAGAGGCAAGCATCGAAACAACCTCCTTCTTTGCTGATGAACCCACAAACGTGTTGGTTCAGTGTTCGTCGTCTGTGGTTGCAGCGGACTTCATCGCGTGGAGGTCTTTGTTGACATCTGTAAGGTCGAAGCGATCGTTGAAACACCTAACTGTTTTGTGAAAGATTTCACGGATAACCTGTGCCTACATTTTAGATAGGCTTTCGGCATATTAGTTGAGTGTTTTTTGGTCAATTCGGTAACATTTTATAAAGCACTTCAAATCATGAAGCAATTTAACCTACTGTTGATAATTTAAAAATAGTCTAACATACAGGCTACTTCAGCAAAATTTCCATATATTAGCTGAATGCTTTTCTCCACCTTTTCAGAACACTTAAACGCTTATGATCTTGAAACATACTGAAAATCAATAACTTTAGAAATATTGACTTCAAATTCAAAACATAATGAAAGCAATAGCTGTTTGTTATTTTTAAGTCGTGTCCTGTGTTGCAGTTCTAAACACAGGTTAGAGAAAAGGCTACTGGGGTACGTCTACTTTTTTAGGCTATGACATTCCAGTTTTGTCGTAAAAAAATTCCAAACACTTGTGTGAGAACTTCGACTCACTTTGCATTATTACGTCAATAATGTCCGAACTGTGCTGCATCTTATTACCTGGAATCATAAATCTGCAGATGGCTTGCAAACTCTGCCGGCTTCATATTTATTTCCCGCCTGGTTCCTGGTCTTTTCATCCGAGTATCATCTTTTGGGTCCCCATTAAAGTTACCGCATAAACCTGCAAGTCATGTTGCCAGAGTAGGCAAAGATGAATAGATGAAAGTAAAAACTTTGATAATAAAAAGCTTAAAAAATTTATTGTGGTACACTTCGCTTGGATGTGTGAACTGTGAACCCAGTTTCTTTATGACGACTTTCAGTATCCCCTATAGCCTAAAGCAAACATTTATCTAGTTCTAGATTTTCGTTTATTGTAGGCCAGGGGCGTAGCCAAGGGGAGGGGGAGTTTTGGGGTTACAACGCCCCCCCGTTTGGCACGCGTGTGACGTCACGATATTGAGAATGATGCTTTCAGTCTCTATGTCTCTAAAACAATGTTTGCCTAATTTTAAACGAAACTGCATTAAAAGAGCGAGTTTTGCCAATACCAAACATTCAAATATCTCAGCCAGGAATTAGCAACAAGAAAACATAGAGACTTAACTTTATTACCGAAAAATGCCGAAGAAAACATGATCTTATATCCTTTTGCTATGCCACCGGACAGCACCACTTTACAGGAATATTTATACCCACATTTTTGTTGAAAATGTTCTCAGAATGCACCAAATTCAAAGTAATTTTTCAAAATATTCTGGGAGAGGCCCCCAGACCCCCCGCCGCTGGGTGTCGTCTTTGGCGAAAACGCCGTCCATCGAACCCCCCTCCACACTTTTCAAAATTCCTGGCTGCGCCACTGTAGTAGGCTATTGGTGGTTGGTGCTCAATCAGTCTTTTACAGCAAGGCTGGGCTTTGAGCTTTCGTTTTATTATATTTTTGTGCCGGCAACTTGTCTTTGAGAATTTGATTGGTTTAGAAAATTTAACTATTGTGCTTAGTTTTGAGTTTAAGTAAATGTCGGATTCGAGTTAGAGTTTTGAAATCAGGCCTAGTTCCGCTTATAACAACGCAACTCTATTTCCCAATATAAATCCATTCCGACCCCATAGACTTGATTTATCCTACATCAGAGGAAGGAAAATCCAACAACAAAGATATTGAATGTTTGACCAAAGTCTTTTTATCCAAAGTCTTTTTGACCAAAGACCAAAGTCTTTTTATTTAACATTTGAAAATTCAGATTCAGAGAATTCAGAGAATGCAGATCGCGCAAAATAATACTTTTATTCAATAAGTTGTACTACTCAATCACAGTATCTCAAATTCTTATTGGAATAATGCGCCCCTGATTGTGTAACATCAGATGAGCAATATTGCCACCTTACCCTTCATGTGGCCGCTATATTGGTTTGGCAACCCTATAGCGTACGTAGAGAAGCCGTCGTATCGAAGGGTCGCTCCTGAGTCGGCTGTCATGACAACAAATCGTCCACTGAAATCAAATTGAACACCAGAGAGACGTATAGGAGGGTAAATGCGAGCACCGTTCATCTGCAAGTAAAGCAATAGGCTCGGAAGCATTGTATATTGCATTGTTTTGACTTACAAATTGAAACAAAAAGTAAAACTACCACTTGTATAGCCTACCTTTGATACTAACTTGCAGTCAAGAACAAAAAAAAACTGGAACTGAAAAGTGCTGTCTGCTGTTTTTATTTGATATGGACGGAATGGTCACCACTCCACAATTTAACATGCTGTATTAGACTGAATGTACTGCGCTCCATGTCATTGTTTATGATATTCTTTAATACTTACAACCAATCTTTTGTTTCTGTGAAGTTCGATATTGTATCCCGCTATGGTGACGAATATAGTTTCGATGCTTGGCCGTCCATCACCTCCGTTCACATCGTTTAACACCTGAAGACAAATCAACGTTTGAAGTGGAGAATAAAAAACATATCCACAGGAAACTGGAGACCTCAACATAAAGACTCCCTTGTTTGTAAGAAATATGCTGCTAAGGTTTCACAACACAACTTGATTAACTTATGCATTGGATCCATGATCTCGTATGTTCATGGACGTATTCAATATTCAATTATTTATGCCTGAAGCAGACTAGGGCTGTATCGATATGCAATAGTGCTAAGTTTATGGTTGATATCAGCTTTTTACATTTTTGACGTATTTTAATTCCTTGTAGTACTTTCTTATTGATTACTTGCATTGTTGTATAGACGTGACAAGTTATTGGCTACCACTTTGTTGTTATGTGTTCATTGTTCAAGTACATTGGAGCATGGTTAGTGTGATGAGGATTGACGTAATCCTTTTGGAAGCAAAGTATAAAGAGAGAAGGACTCTAGTTTTTATGCTTAGCTTGCTGGAACAGATCGCTTTGCTTCCCAGCTCGCGTTAGTGAGATCTTGTTGCAAACCTGAAGTGGTTTTTTAAAAGGAAGTAGGACATTTTAATGCTATAAAAGGTTGGCAAAAATTTTATCCTCTTGTGAGTCATGGAATGGCATTTGGTGTTTTCTGTTCTATGAGAAAGGTGAATTTTACAAGTTTTCAAAAACAAACACGATATTTTCTTTGTAACCAGATTAAGCTTTGTTAGTAGACAATCAAACAGTCTGGTGTTATAATGACCTCATACGTCATAAAACTAATTGTTTGTGGCTAGCTAAAATAAAAAGTTAATGATTTTAATGAGGCTGAGTTTCCAGTCATTAAAATCTTAATTTTCATTATCCAAAAACAATTTAAAAGGTTTCTTTTCAAAAGTTTGCAGAAAATTTCCTCTTGATTAAACAAACAACTGATTCAGGCTAACTTCAACTCAAAACAACTTCTTTAATCCGTGACCTTTTATGGTCAAAACTCATCAGCTAAGATAAAGAGTGAAGTTGTTAGACTGTGGCATTTGTTGCAGGTTGTACTAAAGGACCCGAACAACAAGTAGAATTCATGTTTTAAAGCAAAGAATGTTGTTTGATGTTGGAATTAATTTGTTGATAAATACACTCATTTGGAAAAAACAAACATAAAAACTTCAAAGTTCAGACTGAGATCACGGTGAAATGTGGTGTTCCTTTACAAAACCACGACCACACTTACAAATTGTTTATAAGCCTACCAAACCATTGAACAACAAAGTTTTGTTTATAGAATAAATCAATACCTTGGGAAGTACAACATATCACAACCGCAAACACCTGAAAATTATGAAATGAAGCAACTGATTACACCATGGTTGAAAATGCATCGAAGAATAAATGATAAATTTTAGATATTTATAGGATTTGCAGAAGACTTTCGACCTACAGCAAATTGAACCACTGAACCAGGTAGTGAAACAGATTTGTAGCCATTGCATTGCATTGCAGCCATTATCATGCACGTTATAATGTCCGCGTTTTGTCGCTTCTACCTTTTTCTAGACTTCTGCTATGTTTGTCATGTATTGTTTTCGTTGTGATGGTCAGAAATAAAAACAAACTTGATTGCACGCGACAACTGTTTAGAAGCAGAAATAATATTTTATCTGAAAACGAAAACTAACTTATTTTGTTTCTGATTTAAACTAATTACTTTTGTTCTGTATGCAGAAGGCTACTGTGGTTGTTCACAAAAGATCACCAATGTATGAAACCCATAAACTATCCAATGTATGAAACCTATAAACTATCCAATGTATGAAACCTATAAACTGTTTCAGAGCAATTTTTCTTTGTACAGACAACCAGTAGAAAGTGGAAGACTAATCCAACACACAAATGTCAAACATCGACGTGTCTCACTCTATGATGCTAGCTAGCCTACTATAATATTAGCCGTTGAGTGTCGCTATTGCCCAAGATTAGACTTCAGTGGAGCACACAAGCTGCTGTGTTCGATTCTCTAGCTACGTGCTGTTATGCTTTGTTTTTTTTATTCACCAGGCAACCCCTTTTATTGCTGCGATGTATGTTAATATCAACACCACTAATTCGACGCCCCACCATTCTGCAGCTCAACATAGAAGGCTACACAACAAGCAAGACCAAAGTTGTGGAGCAGCTTGCCCATACCAACCGGGCACTCGTCATCCTCCTCCAGGAGACCCACTGCACTTCTGCAGATAGGCTAGCCATTCCCAACTACACGCTAGCCGGGTCTACCTTAAGCAGGAAGCACGGCATTGCCACGTTTGTGCATGAGAGCCTGAAGTGGACGTTTGTCGACCAATCTCCAACTGATGCCGAGATTGAGTGGGTGTGCATATGTATCTCAGACTACAACATCGTCAACATCTACAAGCCCCCACCCTCGCGAATGTTGCCATCATCCCTTCCAACGTTCCCCTCCCCCAGTCTCTACGCTGGCGACTTCAACTGCCAGCACATCGACTGGGGCTACAACAACACAAGCAGCGACGGAGAATTGCTGGCTGACTGGGCCTCTACAAACCATCTTGCCCTCCTATTCAATCCAAAGGAACCAGCCAGTTTTCACTCCGGCCGCTGGGGAACAGGGACAAACCCTGACTTGGCCTTCGCGAGTGTCGACAGCTCTCTTCCAGACAGACGTGTGCTTGAGAAGTTCCCGCGGTCCCAACACTGGCCGTCCCTCATCACCGCCCCAAAACTTGTGGCTCCTGTCCCGAGTTCACCGGTGAAGCGATGGAACTTCAAAAAAGCCGATTGGAATCAATACAGCCTCCTGACCAATGAGTCTGCTGCAAAGTTACCACCGACTGAAACATGCAACGCAGACGAGGCATACCAGGACTTCTGCAATGCCATAATAACTGCGGCAAAGGCCACAATACCACGTGGCCATCGAACCAGCTATAAACCATGCTGGGACTCTGAGTGTGAAACTCTCTACCGCTCATACCTAGCCGCCACAAGTGGTGCTGCTTCAAACACCGCCGCCACCAGACTACTTGAGCGGCTGGACACAAAGAAGCTTGAGCGGTGGAACGAAGCTGTCCAAACCATCGACTTCTCACACTCAAGCCGCAAAGCATGGAGCATCATCAACAACCTCACTGGGCGCTCAGCAAACTCCCCTCGTCAGTGCCCCGTTTCTGCTAATGCCATCGCTTCCCAGCTAGTGCAGAACGGGGTGTACAAGACAAAGGACCGCAAGGCATCCGCCTTGTTGCCAAGGAAGTGTCTGCCCTATGGCGAGTGGAAACACCACCAGAAGAAACAATCTCTGGAGACTTCACTCCAGAGGAATTCGCCACCGCCCTCCGCCTAGTGAAACCACACAAGTCTCCAGGGCCCGATAAGATCTGCCCTGAGCTTGTGCTCCATGCTGGCCATGCCCTAAAGTCCTGGTTACGTAGATTCCTCTCTTCCTGCCTGCACCACCTCACAATCCCAAAAATCTGGAGAAGAGCTTTAGTAGTTGCGATCCCTAAGCCTCACAAGCCACCAGAGGACCCAAGGAGTTATCGTCCGATATCCCTCCTCTGTGTTCCTTTCAAGATCCTCGAAAGACTGATCTATGCCCGCGTCAACCCAATCATCGACCCGCTCCTTCCAAAAGAGCAAGCTGGGTTTCGGCGCGGAAAATCCACTGTAGATCAGGTCACACTGTTGACCCAAGACATCGAGGACTGCTTTGAGGCAAAAAAGAAGGCCGGCGCTGTCTTTCTAGATCTCACAGCTGCCTACGATACCGTATGGCATCGCGGCCTTACTTACAAGCTGCTTCGCCTGCTTCCTGACCGACATATGGTCCATATGATTATGGAACTTGTCAGGAATCGAAGCTTCACCCTCACCACCGGCAACCCACGGCGAAGCAGACTGAGACGCCTGAAAAACGGCGTCCCACAGGGATCGGTCCTGGCTCCACTTCTTTTCAACATCTACACCCACGACCTGCCAACCACGGTCTCCGCAAAATACGCTTATGCGGACGATCTGGCAATTCTCCACTCCACAAAGTCGTGGGAAAATCTAGAAGACACCTTGAGCCAGGACATGCAAACCATCTCAGCTTATCTCCAGAACTGGCGACTGAAACTCAGCGAAACCAAAACTGTGGCGGCAGCTTTCCACCTACACAATCGGGAAGCTGATCGTGAGCTACATGTCCACAACAACGGAAAACCTCTGTCCTTCTGCCCCGAGCCAAGGTACCTTGGGGTGACACTAGACAGATCGCTCACATACCGCCACCATTTGGTGTCACTGCGCAAGAAACTGACATCCCGCGCTGCATTACTGAAGCGCCTGGCAGGCTCTAGCTGGGGGGCGAGGGCTGACACTTTGCGAATAGCAGCCTTAGCCCTTGTCTACTCTTCAGCAGAGTACTGTGCACCTGTCTGGTGCCGCAGTGCTCACTGCCACAACATCGACACTGCCATAAACAGCGCCCTGCGCACAGTGACCGGATGCCTGCGTCCCACACCATTGGACAATCTCCCCATTCTCGCTGGCATCCAACCTGCTGAGCTTCGTCGCGAAGAAGCCACTCTGTCCCTCGGTCGACGGGCACTGGAGCCTAATCATCTTCTCCACCACAAGATCTCTGCCTTCCCAAACGGGCACCCCCGCCGACTGAAATCAAGACACCCATTCGTGCCAGCCGCTCAACTTCTGATCAACGAAGCTGATGAACAAGACATCTCTGCGGCTACTTGGGCGGACCATAAATGGAATTCTGAATGGAGGTCAAGCACCACCAGACTCCATTCATTCATCCCCGACGCCGACACACGCCCAATCGGCCTGACACTACAGAGACAGGCGTGGGTGCGCCTCAACCGTCTCCGTACGGGCGTCGGCCTTTTCCGCTCAACCATGCACCAATGGGGAATGGCTTCTTCCTCCTCCTGTGAATGTGGTGCCGAGGAACAGACCGCAGACCACATCATCAATGACTGTACCATCTTCAAGCCACCTAACGGAGTGGAAGGTCTGCGCGTCATGGATGATGAAACTAAAGACTGGCTGCTCTCTAGCAGCCTTCCAGTGTAGTCCGGGAACATCGTGAATCTGGGGTGGTAAAAGGATAGACCCTCGGCCCCAGAAGCTCAGACGACGACGACGACGACGAACACCACTACGACAAAGCAACGAAGATGGACAATAGGTTTGAATCTAAACTAGAATTTCAAACTCAACTTCAAATTGGTTAATGACCGCATTGTTACAGCAGGTATGGAAGGATCATATTGAAATGCCAAACCAGGTAGTGCTCCTCAAAATTGGTAGTTTATTATTGCCAGTCAAACTTCCTAAGTTTGCACTTTTCCATTTCTAAACGCTTAGCTTGTTTACGAGCTAATTACAACATAAAAGCAACGCAATAATAATGCATGGCCGTTTGTTATTTCAAGGGCAAGGTTATGACCCTTTGACAACAAGACTTCCATTGAGGAAGACTTGGCTTGGCCACATCATGGCATAGTTTTTCTCTGACTCATTTCATGCGAGATAATCTACCTTGGCTTTAATTGCCAGCTGAAAGTCACGTCGCCAAGTTTAAATAATATCAACCTGGTCTTAATGGCTATAACACAACTTTTCAATTTGTAATATTGCCGATGTTTGTTTTGGTGGGCGAGATATAAATGCCCAATGACGTGTCTTTAGTCAATTATTTGTAATAGAAGTGTGCCACGTTTTTTACTTTAATGTTCATATTTTTTGTGGGAATGAAAGAAAAGCATGAAATGGGTTAGTTAACGACATATTTCTTTAACCTATTGAATTAGGCTCCGTGAGCAGAACAGAGGTGTCCATCTGTCACGAACTCGTGAAATATATTGCAAAAACAAACTGTCAAACTAATAAAATAAAAGAAAAACTTTTTCGATTGAAAAATGCCTTTCACCAAAACAACCAACCCAGTAATTGTGTTCACTTACCCAGCAATGCTTCACAATTACGACATAATCTATATCATTATAAATTTATTGGCAAACACAACACCCAAAAATTGAAAACGTGGGCTATAGGCTACTCTTGTTCAAAATAACTTGTTGTCTTGATCAATGCCAACTGATTTGAAAATTTATTATTGGCTCTAGCTTAGCAAAGCTACTTATAGCAAATGGTAAACTTTCTAAACATATTCGGCAAATGCGATGACTTACTGATATGTTGAAGGGCTGAAGGTTTTGACCTCTGACCTCCGCTGGGTTGAATGTCGTTACAGCGAGTTGGTATTTGCACTCTCCGATGAAGCTGTACTGATGAGTATCGAAGGTTATGTATTGTGAGCCTTCAGTACCTCTGCAGTAGGACAAACCTGCAAAAATAGTTACATTTTTTGATAATTTGGGACACTTTATAATGTTAAATGAAACCGCGCAACCTCCGCCGAGTGTAGAACTAAGTTTAGTTGTTATCAAAACAATAGTTCAAGCCAACAGATTATAGCTTGAAAAAGAACAATTATTCGTTTCCGAGAATTTTTGAAAGATATGAGTGAAGGTTATTATGACTTTTATAAGAAGGTCTCTTCATTACAAAACTATTCATGTAAGCCTGATGTTAACAAAACTAAGCATTTCACCAAACTGTTGGTTAATCCATTGGTAGTATAAACTTTTCTGCATTTTGCATCTATTCAAGCCAAAGCAAGTGATATAGCTTTATGCTGTATGTAGATAAAAATGCACTAGGGATCAAATTTTGGTTTTTGTCTTATTTCTGGTAAATATTTTTCCCGTTCGAAGCCATGATTTAATGTTCTGTTTGCATGTACACACAATCTTGCAAGAACATCTATTCCGTAACAAAGATTCATTATCAGATTTCCAGTTTAAAAACTCCCCTTAAGGCCCTTCGGTCAATCGTACACAATATTAATACCTTGACGACTTATATACCTCGTTATGATTAATAGACGAGAGCAATATGCTGATGATGTGCTATATTTTTAAACGGCTTTCATAATTTCACATATTTTACTGCTTTTTCACGCTTCTATGTAGGGCTTAGCATTAAAGCCTAGTGTTGCTAGTATTATGCATTGTATGAAGCTTGCAGAACCGGTTGTCGGATTATAAACTGTTATTTAAAAAAATATCAAACTCAGTAGCACAAATACAACAAGTTAAACGTGAAACATTTGTCTGTCTTTTGTGTTAAATATTTTAGTTATTTCTCTTTATAACGATATATCTTAACCGCAAGGAATTAATGCTGATGCATAAAAAGATTTGAGATTTCAAAGATAGTAAGGACATGTCTATGCGAAACCAAAACATAGCCTACGTATTTTGGGGAGGGCTGAGAATGCGACCATGACCAAGCAGCAATAAGAATATGAAATCGTTGTCACATTCCAAGTTTCATTTTAATTTTCGTCGTCGCTTCAATTTTTTGAGATTGCCAAACACAAGTTTATCAAAAAAAAAAATCTAAAAATTGTTGAAGTTTATTTAGGTAATCCTCTACGAAAATCCGTTCACACCTTCACAAAAATGAATTCTAGATATTTAATATTCTGCTCCTCCATACAAATGATAGGCAGTTCTAATCATAGCAATTACATATCATTTGTGTTAATGAGCAAAATTTTAAACAACTAAAATCCCTTTTTATTTTTTGATTATAACTGCTTTGGGCTGATCTTTCAAACATGTAGGCATATCTAGCAACAGCTACTTCTGTATAAATATATACTATTAACGTAAGTATGCAACATTTGACTAAATATGTACCTGCATCTACGAACACATTCATACAAACTTCGTCAGACTTCAAGCTGTAAAAACAAGAAAAATATTAATGAAGCAATTCATGTTGTCAGCTCAAACATTTGCTGTCAAAATTTGTGATACGCAACACGAGTCCAAACTAAGACTCAATGTATCCAAATATAAATAAACAAAATGAGAAATTAGAATCACAACTTATAAAATTTATAGGACGTTGTTGAAAAAACCAAACATAAAATGTTTCATAGTAAAAATATACATTACCCTTACAAGGTAGGCTAAAAGTAAATTGCCTGAGCAAGAACTAGTGCAGGTGTTACAAAGTAATTCGTAAGGGTAGCAAAATATGTAGCTATTGATTTGTTACGCTGTCAACCTCCATTATGTTATTCATAGTTGAGCGCTTATTATCTACTGTATATTAAAAGCAGTCAAAGTCTCCAGCCCAGTCTTTATTAAAGTTGCAGTAAAGTGTCGATCCTCATTTATTTATTTCAATAAACTAACTTGCATCAATCAACCTATCAACTCCCTCAGCTTCAAATGTTTATTCTGTTCCTAATTTTAGTTTGTTTTGTTGAATTTGTTTCACTCACCCATCACTCTGAGTCGCTCTCGCGCAAAAACGGAATAATCCTTGTTGTTGACGAGTTGGTCTCCATGATAATACGATACTGGCCACACCATTTTCGTTAACAGTTGTGGAAGAGCGAGATGCCCCATGCGGTCCAGAGAGGTGGAAGTCTTGAATCCTAAAAGGAACATCTTATTTAACAAAGGACTTAGCCATAACTGCTTTTGGTCAAAATTGGTACTGGGTTAAAATCAGGGGCGTATCCTCAATGGAAGCAAGGGAAGCATTGCTTCCCCTGTCAAAATTGAAAAAAGAGAAGCTGATATTTTTCAGTAAAACGATTTCATAATTTCTTTACCTAAATGCGATTTAGAACGGTTTTTAACTCATGCCCCCCCGTATGATTTTAACTCGGTTTTAATTTTAAAAAAGTTGGAAGCCAACGGAAGCGAAGATTCGTATTGCATCCGTTGCTCTCGTTTTTGCAATAAGAAGAAACAAGTTTGAAAGAAAGGAAAAAAGCAGCGCAAAGTTTTCGCAATTTACGTTTCTTTTAACTAATCGCTGGAAGCGATTTAAAAATTGCTTCCAGACGCGGGGTTGCCAGATTAGCTAAATTCCGCGAATTAGTTTTTTTTTTAAATAACTCTTCAAAATGCATAATAATTAATATTTCTCTAATATTGTAATCTTACCAGATGAAACCATATTCAACATTGTTCAATACATGTTCTATACTTGTTTAATACTCGTAATGTGGCGGATCAAAACTCATCCGCTACTTTTATAGGCTAACTTGCTATTTTTTGGGCTACTTTCAGAATTATTTTTGCTACAATTTATTAAAATCCACTACAAGTTATAAAATATATATGTAAATTTTATTATTTTTGATAGAAACAGGCAAATATATCCATTTGGTCTTTTTTGTCTAATATTTTCCTTGTTTTGGCCTTTTCTTTGTATTATTTTGGCTTTAAGACTTTTTTATAGTCTGGCAACTCTGCTCTGTTGGATGTTGTGCCAGTGAGCTATGTAACGAAAAAATCTAGGGCACTGTTATGGTTATACTGTAATATCGGCCTTGTAAGCAAAAGTTTGAGCCAAATGTTGGCTTTACACTGTTATCCTGGCTGGATAGACTTTGGAATAAGACAGGATATGTGAGGTCTAAGCTAGACTTGACTTTGTAGCTGAGTTTTTGGTGTTCTCTAATTATAGTCGCATTTTTTGCCTATTGCCCGTTCGTGTGTAAGAGCTACCTTTAATAAGTTAATAGCTGTTTATCTGCTAATAAATTTCATACAAAAATTACCCTAAAAGTGTTTCCAAAAAGCAGCATAATTCATTATTTGAGTGTAATTTTGCAAAAATATTCCGGGGGAGCATGCCCCCGGACCCCCCTAGAAATCACGTGCCTTCGGCACGCTCTATTCCCCCACGAGTTTTATTGCTTCCCTTGCTCAACCAACCAGGATACGCCACTGGTTAAAATAATCATCCCTAAGGCCATGATTAATTGCAGTTCGTCTCAATAGAATATCATTAGTAGGACTCATAGTGAATCTGCGGAATGCGTCAGTTAAGTTCCACCGTATCTCGCCATTAGATCAGACATGGTCAATGTTGAGACAAAGGGAAGAGGAACATAATTTTTTAACTTTTGTTAGACTTTATCTGTCCAAATATCTACAATTTTCACTCAAGTACGGAGAAGTTGAAGCCAATGGTAGTATGCGGCCATACAGCATACGTTTGATTACATATGAAAACCTGCAAAAAAATTGCAACTGCAATGATTTTAATAAAATCTCACTAGCGGATTTCTTGCGTATCTTACTACTAATCCTGGGGCGCTATTCAGTATTACGATATCATGCGTTGGATACGTATTAAGTATAGCATGGCGGCTATATTCAGAAACTCGTTGTTAAAATTTAAAAAACAAACCGCCCACACTTTTGTACACGCCTCATCGTTTACCCGAACACGAAATTCAATAACTACGCAAGTAATGTTTCTAATCGTCCCCATCTCCAAGTAGGCTACGGATTGAATTTGCGTCATCACTTTAAATAGTTACTTTCAATGTCACTGGAAATCGAAAGAAGGTTGTTCTTTGATATTTTTATCTGTTGTGTTTGTTTGAACCACAAGTGTTGCAAGGAAATCATGACCTTTTGAATCAATTTGTGAAACTATTGCAAAGAAAGGCGATGATTGTTCTTATCAAAGAAAAAAACTACCAGGGTGACACATTTTCCAGATTAAATTTCAATGTGCAAAGTAATCAAGTTAGATCGTATTACGATTGTGGCGTGCGCACGCCACTTCAATCATATGTAGAGCAATAAAGTAAATGGTGTTTGCAAGTGGCTTCATTTTTCGTTGAACTGATTTGTGTGGAAAGGTCGAGACTTAAACAGCCTATACTTGTCTATTAAACTTCGTTGATGAAAAGCTAACAAGTCTGGAACAAAATGTCACAAAATTTTTTTGATGTTTGAAAGATTTGACAATTTTAATAAAACTTACCTCTGATCGCCACTACAGGTCTGTGCTGTCACAGTTGCTTCGAAGAGCCGATTTGTTTTCACAACGCTTGATCCACCATCAGTGGGTGCTATTTCCAATCGGGGTTTCACGTTGTTGCAGCTATTTGATTTGTAACGAGGACCACCAACTGATCAAAAACACAAGACGGCTTTTCATCACAACACATGATAGTCACATAGCCAGGACCTAATAGGCTAGTTCTTGGTAGTTCATGCAAAAGATTGTGGTAGTCGCCCAATCATTTCTCCTTGCAACCAATTTTTAAATGTGCAATGCCTTGTACTAATGAGTTCGTCTGCCCTGTTAACTCATTGGCTACGCACACGACTTAAGATCAAGTGACTCCGGTTCAGCTTTCGGGATGTGCGCTTAAGCAACGCATTTCAAGGACTTCTCTCCATTTAGCGGTGCCTAGTGAATAGAATAGTTCTGCAGCAATGACATTTCGATAATTGGAAACTTCACTCTGCCAATCTCGGAAACCGGCCCTGTGTCAAGAGCCTCTACAAGTATGCGAAACTACCAGGAATAACGTATTAAGGCTTTGTTCAGTCCGAGGATTAAGATTCAAAACTAAACCAGTTAGCATCAGTAGAAGGAAGCAGCGAACAATGAATCTAAGTTAGTTGGAAATACGTCACAAACGAGTTGATACTATTTGAATAAGTTCCCGAGTTAAGCTTGTCGGAGAATCAGTGACCAAGTTTTCCAATACCATGTTATGTTGATATTTACTTAACTGAAAATCTAGTTGTGATATTACTGCAACTCTTCTACCATCTTACCATCCGCCATGAATTGGAAGGGAACAGAGCTAAGTGGTTTTCCACTTCTCACTCTAACATCTCCAACTTGTATCGCGTTCTTTGTCGGAGTGAAATCTTCCACCACGAAAGAGAAAGGGAAAAGACCAGTCAGGTTGCTAGAAGGTTGATAGATCAACAAACAGTTTTCCTAAACAGAGTTAATCGAAGACTGCTTAGATTTCTTTTCCAAGTCAATTTTCAGTTTTTCATAATTGAACGAAATAAGAAACAAACATGAATTTTTCTTTTCCTCAAGAAAATATAGTAGCCAGACTTAAATAAAAAAATACTGCATAACCTGCAATATAATTAGTTGACAAACAAGAAAGCTAAAATATAAAACTTACTTGTTTTATTGTCGGAAATTTATCAATGCATTTTTTTGTGTTTAATAGTTTGTTTTAGATTTAAAGCAATTTATTTCTCTGCAGGTTACATGTTAGCCAACGTCAAAGAAAAACAATGTTTCACTTTCAGCAGCTTTCGGCAGTTAATTTACTGTTGAAACTGTGTTGCACCCAAAGCATCTAAACACATTTTACATTGTTTGCTGTGGTAAAAATATCGAATGTTTGAAATAACTTCATTTGTTTTGCAAACATGACTTTTCCAAGTCTACTTCATTGCTCGGTCGTCTCAGTGTGATTAATCATTTGAGATCACTGTTATGTTGTGACCTTTTAATCTTCCACCACAACAGTAAATAAGTTCTATTTTGGCATAACATTCGTACCACGGCCCCCAGATAGCAAATCAGTTTGTTTTTACATTGATTCAACGTCTGCAGACGTTGAATCAATGTAAAAACGAATTGATTTGCTGGCTAATATGCCGACCTTTAATTCTTGATAACCACACAATAAGCATAAAGCTGCTTGTGCAAGGTACGTGTGAATCATCAGAACCAGAATTGCAGGCAATCATCACAATCACTGCATTTGTATCAATAAATAATGGCCAAAATCCGTCACATCTTTGATGTCTATTTTCTTTATAATCATTTTCTTTATTGTTTTTTTTTTTTGAAATCAGATATTAGACGAATGTGTAAACAACTCAACTTTATCATAAGCCACAATACCCTATCTACAGAAAGAGTATTTACCGCTTTTAACTATCGTGAGATTGTATTATATCTCGTGCGATTTTGATAGGCTACCAATATAGTGAGTAGGCCCTAAGTATTTGATGGTGTAGTGCAATAATGCATTGCACTTGCAAGAACACCTAGAAAGACCCCAAGGGGTCCGGGTCAAAAGTACCACCTAGACCTTTCCGTGAACAATACCGGTTCATTCGACCTAGTTAGGCAAGCGCCAAGTTTTTAAATATAACAAGATTTCTACAAACGGTAAAAAGCTAATCTCTACTTTTTTAATGGTCATTTGTAAATACGAGAGGATCTTTTTACCTGATAAACTCATATAGTGTTTGAAATGGATTATCTAAATTTTATGATAACACTCAGTAAGATTAAATATTCCCAAGCCCTCACTGACAAAAATAAGTAATTATTTTTTTGGTCCATAGCTTGATTGTATAACATTTCTCAAAATTTTTTGTAATAAAAGCAGCTTATCGCGTGCCAATATGTAGAATGCAGTCGTTGCTAACTTTTGCACAACAAAAATTGTTCCTTTCTGTAATCCACTGCGGTTTTCATTGTTAAAACCTCTGTCACCGGATTACTGGATAAAGAAAGGTCAAGAGACTAATCCGCCTTCAGCTCTATTGTAACTTGTAATTAAAACTACATTCTAGCTAACCCACAGAAATAGTATCATAATACATCGTCGCTTGCAATCCATTGACGCCACATTGATCACCATTGTGATAAAATTATTTGCACTTCGTCTTAGAAAATATTTATAGCTTAATGATGAATTTCTACTAAGAGCACGTTAACGGGGAAGTTGATACAATTACAAAGCATCATCTTCTCAGGAGTGGAAACTTTATTTGAAGATTTGAAAATGGATTGATATGTTCCTGGAAGCAACTTTAAACAATGCAATACAATGTCTATCAATTGCCGATGGTACCAAAAATATGTAACAAAGTGATTCAGAATTCTCAAATCCCGAACACTTACAAACGTTTACCAAGAAAAGTACTTGCAGATATTGTTTTTAAATAAGTCATGCTAGAAGAGAAAGAACTTCATATAGACATATTTTCATCGGTTAGACTATTATCATCACTCAACACATTTCAAGTAATGAATTGCTTCTAGCTTTTATTCTGGTGATACTTTGTAAATTGTCTTAATCTCTTTCGACAGTGCACAAAATCATTGATACTGCTTTCAGTGACAAAAAGATAAAAAACCAAATTTCTGAGAAGACAGTTGTTCGGCAGCACTCTAATGAAGATGAACAACTTTATCCATTTGTCAAAACGAAAGTTTCGCTTGCGCTACACATTCCATTCAGCCAACAGCCGCGCTTTTTACATCTTTTTAACGTCGTTACAAGTACTTTATTTATGAATGAACCTTTGCGACTGCAGTGTATCCCAGATATCAAAACCAAAGATTCAACGTCGGCGTTGAATCAATGTAAAAAACGGTTGGTTTGCTGTCTGGGGTGTGATGTGTGTAAAACTGTAATGTCGCATAAACATGAACGCAATATTTGTTATGTTGTTGTTACTTATGCACGGTGAAGATACAAACTATTTCTGCTGATAGAAGCGACACGTTTGCGAACAATATTAAACATAATTTCTTGTGATGTTTTCAATTTTTTACGTCCTTTCAACGTCTCTGAAGATCAACCATCAATGACCACGTGTTACTTTATTGTTGGCTCAAAAGCTTTAATCTTGAACCCAAATCACTTAAAATTAACTACCGCTCTTAGTTGGACTTAATCCTAATTAACTCCTTGATTTGGCAAGCAACCAACGCATATAGTGTGACGTTTACATGTTACACAACTTATATACAAGGAACTACTTAGGCAAATCCACAAACGCAAGATTACAGCTAGAAGAAGAGAATGCTGATATTTCACTTTACTTGAGGAGTAAGCTACTTACAACTTGTGAAAGCTTGGTTGGTTTAGTTGAAAAATCGTACCTTCTTATCTCTTGGGTTGGTTTGACTGATCTTTAAGAAATTGTCAAACTGGTAGGTCAGATATCCTGCTGATGTACAAACCAAACAGTCCACCTTTCACAATCTTGTACCCTTGTTCGCTCACCTGATCAAAAATGAACTGATCGTTGACGTCACAGACGTTTCCACACTCTCCCACGTGACGTCCCAATCTACACCTTGTTACGTCATTGTCAGCATCAAAAACGTCCAGTCGGAATGTGGCGGGAATTCCTGGTTCGAAGCTGAAACAAATCAAAAGGAAGTGAATTTTTGAAACTGTTAGTTAATTATTCATTAATTTACTGCAACAATAAGGAAAATAAAGTAATTTATTCAAAAAGGAAAAACTGTTTAAAACACTAAACTGGCCATTTATTTTTTTATTGTTTATCCAATGCGAAGTGTATTGTTGTAATAAATACAGTCGTTTCTTTAAAACTGGAGTTATATAGGACCCTGAGACTTGTGTGCCAACGATGTCCGTTAAAGCGGCTATATTTTCACTCGTAAAATTAATTCAAAGCAGAGCTTATGAGACGTGGCTTAATAGTGAATAGTGATGGTGACAAAACGTCATTGCCTATTATCATTGTGACGTAGTTAATGGCTATCGAGCGTACAGTTATGACGAAATGTGTTGGTGTTGATCCTTAAGATAAGCTGCGATTAAATCTAATTTCACTTAATTGCCGTTTGATTGTGACGTCACTATGCGGTAACACTTGGGTAGTTCAATGAAAGTTGTTTCAACCGACGGTAGATGTTCAGAAAGCCTGCCATAAAGTTTTGTAGTTATTTGTAGGTTTTAAAGCTACTTGTTGGTAGAGAAATGCTTATAATTAAACTCACACAGATAGTTTGCCAAATCTTTACCGAAGTATGAGCTTATCAATACAATTCAAGTATTTTAAGAAGTAGTGGAAAATAACTCTGGTATCTTAAAACCTGTTTTTTAATTCACTTGTTCATTGGTTGTCAGAAACAAAAAAATTCAATTTTCAGTATTTAGTTAAATCAAAAACAAAACATTTTCGTTGCAAGCATTCTTTATACTACCGGTATGGAGTTTAATAGTTTAGTTGAACTACATTCTTTTGTGAACACTACACATCACTTCACAGGAATCAAAGACTTTATCAGCTGAGCTTCAAAAACTGTGACTCATCGGAAGAAATCCCCATGTCCTTTCAAAATAACGTGAAAACGATTTGTTGTAAAATTTGCGATACATATCAACAGTCAGGCCCGGATTTAGGGGGGGGCAGAGGAGGCAGTTGCCCCGGGCCCCCCGACTTTTGAAGGGCCCCCTATGTGGAAAAAAATGTGATTTTGTGTTATTTTATTCCTTTTGACCTTTAAAGTTTCTGCAAAATACTGTGCAGTACTGAACTGATGCTACTGCAGACGTAGAGATGGTTTTTACGCGCCGTAGGCGCGAAAAATTTTTTTGCACGGGGGCCCCCCGATCTAAAAGTGCCCCGGGCCCCCCATCAGCTAAATCCGGCCCTGTCAACAGTTAGGCTTATTATGACAAAGACTTAAAGACGCTGACGCTAAGATGCGAACACCGAAATCTCGCAGAACTGGTTGATGAAGGTGAACAGAAATTAAAGAATAAATGTGTTGATAAAAAAAAAACTGCTACGCCATGCAGAAACTAAACTGGTTTGCAGGTTATATTTTGAAAACTAAACTGTTTTATTTTCAGTGATTGAAACTGAGTTAAACTGATGCTGAACATGAATTCAGTTTAATTTGAAATGAAATGCTCATGATCATTCATCAATAGACGTTCATATCTGTTCTTAAACTTATGGAATCAATTTCCAAAATCATAAATCTTTTTATCGCTGAAACCATTTCTATCTACTGCAAGGATATGGTTGCCCGTTATTTAAGGGTTAGTAATTGTAGCTGTGTGTTGTAATCTGACATATTTTATCAACGTTTCATGTCTGTGTAATGAAAAGTAAGCAATTTATTGCTGTACAAACGTATCATCATTGTTGACACACAGCAATAGATGGTCTGTGAGGTGGTGTGGTGTGTCTTTTGATTGGTCCATTCTAGTTTACTATACTCACATTATGGTAAGAGGTGAGGTAACAACAGGAGCGCTATTTGGTCGGCCGGTGTCGCTACGTTCACCGAGAAGCAGCGAGGTACTGAGCGACCATTGTGACGTCTCGTCCGTCGATACAGTAGAAGCCCAACAACAATACATGTATCTGTGCAAGAAATGTTGTTTGGGGGTGACTTTGTTCATGAAATGGTCACGGCCGCGCAACGTTTCATGGAATCATGTCGGCTTAAAAATTGGACTCTACATATTAAACATAAAAAATAACATTAGCTAAGATTCAAACTTAAAAAGATCATTATAGTTAAGAGATCTCCATTTCAATTGGGTTGTTGTGGGAAGAATATTAATGGTTGATATTCACGCCAAGCATTAACATAACTACTCAATGCACTGGGTGAGCAACTTTCCTCAACAGCTGAATGTTGCTGTTGTGGGGAGGGAAGACTTTGCGCTGGCAATGTCTCCAAGCAAACCCATGGCTGTTCAAAAGTTTAATAAAAATAAATAGTTAAAACTTTTCACGCAACAAGCCATTTACAACGTTTATTATATTTACCAACGTTATTGCCACAATTGTTTTCAAAAATATACAGAAAAGATTTCTTTACTTACGATATTTCAAAAGGCCCGTTTGTGTTGAACACATGACTAAAGGTGTTGTGGCCGACAGTGTAATCCATTTCCTGATTGAAGTCGGCACAGCGAACAGCTACCAATTAAAACATAGAAGTGTGGCTGACAAGAATGGACCAATTACATACAATAAACAAGTTACGACCTCAGATTGTGTCTAGTTTTGATGCACAACTGAAACAGTTGTAAACTAAAACTTTGGTAATTATTGTCATAAACTAAAACATAGGCTAATCAAGTTGGAGTAAAGACAATGTGGCAACATCTAAATTTTGAGAATCATTTCTTCGGGTATTTCATAAGTTGCATAATGTTACTCGCCAACGTAATGATGACTAAGTGCTTCCTTCTCGTGGGGTAGTGGAGTTTTGGAGACTAAAAGCAAAATCATCCCGGAATCGAGATACTTACTGTGTTAATAAAAATATTTGAAACGTCGAGATTGTGAGTGTATGGTTTGTAGCACATCTTGATACGAAGCCTTTTCGCTTTTTAATTTATTCAAGTTTTTTTTTCGAATAAATATGCCATTGTGTGTCATAATGTTTATGAAGTGTATAGCCTACCCTTGCATTTCTAGCACAGCACAAACGAAATAATTTCACAATCAAACCAAGTTTACCAATTGCTGTGTTACACACTCTAGTTATCACAACCGACCAGTGGCGTAGCTAGGGGGGGGGGGACCGCCCCGGGCGGCACGTCTGGGGGGCGGCACTTTCAGACAGGACGTTTTGTTTTTTTGTTGATAATGCAAAAGTACACGGAAAATAAAAGCAAACATAATGGCAACGGTCAAAATAGTGGCGTAGCCAAGGGGAAGGAGAGGTTTGGGGGTTACAACCCCCCTTTGGCACGCATGTGACGTCTCAGAATGCACCAAATCCAAATTATTTTTTCAAAATTTTCTGGGGGAGGCCCCCAGATCCCCCGTCGCTGGGTGTCGTCTTTGGCGAGAACGCCGTCGGGCTTCGACCGCCGGCCCTTAACCCCCCCCCCCCCCTTTTAAAATTACTGGTTACGCTACGGGTTCAAAACATACAATAATTCCACTTTAAGTCAATTAAAAAATTTCATTTTCACATGCTTTTTCTTGAAGGGGCGGCAAAATCTGAATCCGCCCCGGGCGGCACATTCCCTAGCCACGCCACTGCAACCGACCTTTGCTCGTTAAATGCGTTTAAAAAAATCATGTCATGCAGAAAGGGAGCAAAATATTCCATGAATTAAAAGTAAGCGGCGCTTTTTCATGGCAACCTTTAAATGACGCGTCACGAATGCCGTAACGCATGACTGCAGTGTGGCCACGTTTCCCAGCTGGAAAGTCGTCTGCAGACAATGAATCAACGTAAAAGTTGCTGATTTACTGGTTGAGTTGTTATGAATTTCGATGGCTATTCTTTCGCAGAAAAGGTATCATAGTTACCGCGTATCGACCAGTTCAGAAGATTAGCGACATTTGGCGATATCTATGCTTTCTTGAAGATATGTTTATCTATATCACTTTTCATTGAAAAGACAAAGGTCACTTGCACTGAAAAAGCTTTTTGATGATGAGTTGATCGAACTAATGTCTTGAGATAAACAAATAACATGCAGCCGACATAGCCTAATAAAACCAGAGCTTTTAAAATAACTTTTAAAAGTTGAAAATTGAAATTGGAAAACATTTAAGAATTATGAGAAAAAGATTTAGTGATTTAAAAAGTTAATAATGAGCCAAACTACGTTTATGGTGCAGATTAATACTTCTACAATATGCATTATTTTTTTGTAACTGATAGGTATAATACTATATATGCCTATTTATGAACTTTCATATGCGGCGACACTCAATCTAACTATTTTAAACACATGAAAATTCTTGAAATGAAATTGTTTGTGGAATGCTATATATGTGCTGCCAGTCTACGTAATCTAACCTCAACGAAAGGTTAAGATCTGGCCCAAAGACGTGCTTCTACACAGGTATAACACAATTAACACATGTATTCAGTATCAACCTAAAGTTCATCTACCATGCACCTACATGGTACACCAAGCTGAATTGTTTGGCAAGGCTTTCATAAGATAATGGAATATGCAATGAGGCCTAAACTGCCATTCAACCTCCAGTTGTACTTTCCTGTTTTCTTGCCAAACAGGCACCGCGCCATTGAACAATGAACATGTTTGGCAACGAGCGATGATTAGCAGTCGTGTACCACTTAAAAATTAAGGAACACAAATGACTGGAAAGTGCCTTTTTTGCAAACAATTATTTGACCTTTACCAAGAATTTGAAAACCATAGCCTGCGTCTCCAATATATATATAAACCATATAAAAATCTATCCGTAACTTTCCAGACTGCAAAATCCGTTATTCTTACATCTGCAGACGTTGAATCAATGTAAAATCGACAGATTTTGCTATCTGGGATAGGGAAAAGTTGAACTAAATATTCATCAAAGCCCGCCGATGCCAGGTTTATCCTCTTACCAGTATCTCCAACAGGACCACTGCATCCGCTGGAGCACTGCCACCTTTGGTCACTTCTTCCCAGCAGCTTTCCAGATTCAATGGTGGAATTGTCGCATCTTGTGTGTGAAAATTTCCAACCGAGGCGAAAGGAAAAGTTGATCTAAACATAGCAAATAAACACATCCCTTTAACGTCAGTCAGCATTGTATTGATGTCTTTAACTGATGTTTAATGGCCCATTAAACGTTCATAGCGTGCACAAGATACTATCCAGTTCGTGTGTCTAATCCTAGAATTTTTTTCCTGCTGAAAAAAAGTTTTCTCTTCAGAGAAACTTCTTGTTGTGCAAGGCTATTGGTTAAATTTTATTCTGTGACTTACAACAATGTACTATTTAGAAATTCGCACACCTGGTATGTAGGCCTGCTGTGGGTATGCGATACAATTTCAGTGAACGTAAATTTTTCTCGTTTGAAAGAACAAGCTTGGTTATGATTGCTTCATTCAGTTTTGTTATTTTCTTTGCGTTACATTTCCCTAATCGTACAATAATTTAAGGTCAGAAAAGGAAGTTTTAATGTCAACTCGTATACTTTTGGTGTCTCCATGACATCCTTTTATAAAGGTAAACGTGGTCGTATGATTATATTACTTCCGCCAACTGTGTACGTGCACAACATGTGCTTCTTTGATGAACAGGTAATAGGCTTACTAAAAGCAACATGAAATGCTATGCCCTTTTTATGTTATTGATGTTAGCACTCATTGCATCAGACGATTACATTTACAATACCGGTACAACCTTCGTTGGCGTCTGACCTAACAAGCAATCATGAAATCGACAGCACCATACTTTTCAAATCCATTTTAACTGAATTTTTTTACAGGACTTCAGACTCGCTAATTTCTCCTTTGCCACAATTTGCTTCATGAAACTTAACACCTTAAGATTATTTAACGATAAAAATTACGAAATAAAGTTTTTAACGATAAAAACAAAATATTTTGTTAAGTTGTTGAAATATAAAACGACCGCAACCAGTTCTGAAGATTGAGTTAAAAACAATGAAATTTGATTTTAGCTCAATTTGTTTATTGAAATTGATATTATTTGAGAAATGCTGATTCTTTGAAAAGCGATTTATTTAGCAATGATCTAATGGCTCCTTTGAAAATGGGATCACTGGAGGATAGAATCTTAATTTATATCAATAAAAGAGTCTAACGACAAAAATCGATGTACGAAAGAATATTTTCTATAATGTTTTGTTTCAACTTGATATTAACAATTTAAAATAACATAACGTGATCCAATGGATATCTTTTTTACATTATAATTCCTACTGCCGCAGGCTGCATGGTTGTGGTGAGAACGCTGCACTACGGTTTGTTGGTTCGATACTTAGCCTACTATGGCCATGTGGTTGTGTGAAATATTTTATAACATGTTTCAAGTTGTGCTTGCAACTTTTTTTACGTTTCTAATCACTTAATACGAGTCTTCTATCATTATAATACGGCAAAAACAAAGTTATATCTTCTATTATGAACATTTTAAGTATTTGGATAATTATACGACGTCAAGGATTTTATTGAGATGCCGAATTTCTAACACAAACTACATTTTTTGCTATTTGTTTTTTGGGTTTTATGGCCGTGCTAACTATTGATATATAGCCTACTACATAATTTTTCATTCAGGCACGTTTTAAACCTTTCAAGGTTTTGCCACCTTTTCCCGTTCATTAACGTGCTGGTAGGTTTATATCGATTTTTGTAGTTAGTATCTTTTTCGTCCCGGATGCGTTAATGACGAAGAATAAAATGATTGATTGATTGACTATAAACAAAAGAGTTCCAATTTTTAAATGTAGGTTGTCAGACACAAAAATCTTTTTCCGTCCCAGTTATACGTTTTGATGCTTGGCAATCTACATCACACAAATAATAATATTAACCCAAAATTTGTAATTTATTATTTAAAAAAATCAATTTCAATCGTGATTTCCATATCCAACAGAAACTAATGTACGAATGCCAACAGGTTTCGGCTAAATGTCATTAAATTGAATTCCTAATGTTCCAATTTTAATGGAAAGGAAATAAGTGTCTGTGCCAGCGGTTAGAAACAGGTCAAACCTTTCACTGTCTCATAGTTAATCAATCTGTGTCATCTCGGTATGACGTTATCGTGATTGTGATTCACAATGCAGTTCTATCATATCCTAGTTCTTGATATCACGTATCACGGAACAGGGCAAGTTGAAACTTGGCGATGTTTATACAAATTGATGTCAAACCGCACTGGTTTGACAGAGTGACTATGAACAGTTGGCTGCAACATACCCATCCTGACATTAGATTTAATCAAACTATTTTCAACGTTGTTTACGTTGTGGGGAGATTACACGTGTTTACACTGTCAAATTATAAACAATTTTCAGATTATTAGAAGAAAAGCCAATTTTAAAATTGAAATAAAAATATCATAATGAAATTTTTATGAAACTTCTACAAAGTGTTCAGAATTTACCAACTTTAGTAATATCATTAATATGCGTACTTTAAATTACAATCAAACAAAGGAATATAGTATAGAAAACAAAATTAATTTAACATTTCTACTCTATTAGCAAAAGATCATGTTCGTTCATGTGGATTCATTAACAAAATAAATAATTTTAAAGATAAAAGATACAATTCTTTCCGAAATCAAATCAACAAATTTTGACATGTAACATTTTTTTGTGTTGTGCTGTTTGTTACTGAACAGGTTGTGTTTACCTGTTTCAGCCCCGTAATAAAGTCAGCCGTGGTGACTGACGAAACTTCGGTAACAAAAGCTAAGTATCATCTTTAACATCAGGAGGTAACCTAGTAGCATATAGTCACCAGAAGAACGCAAGTCACTGTATTTATGTAACATTCCGTTTTGTTAATTTATTATTTTATTTATGATCATCACAATAAACGCAATACGTGCCCATCATAGCAAAATTCAAAAAAAGCATTATTTAATGCCCATAAGTTCCCCAGTACCCACCTCTTTATAAGACGAGTTGTAGTTGGGTCCAGGTCCCCAGGATATTGCTCCTCCTCTGTAGTGCATCGCATCCACTGCCGCCACATCCGCAAACAAAGTAATGATTGCCATGAAAGCCATCGGAATCAAGGTTTGTGTTAGCCATCTTTGACAATACATACTACTTCCTTTCTCTAAGTCTTGTTTGTTGAAGTTATTTCTTCTGTATCTACAACAACAGTCAACCCTCTGCTCAACTTTAGGCAAAAAATGCCTGATTCTGTAAGAGTAATGATCACACATGTTCATCATAGCAAGCACAAATTAAAACTAACTATTCGAATTTGAGCACTAAAGAACAACACTTCATCCGCAAACGAGCCAGTCCTAAGGGCTTATCACGACCAACAATTACGCACAAAAACGTTCTTACATGTAACGTAAGCGTTTTACTTTTACTGCAATACAAGAAACAATCTTAAAAATTATCCGATATCAATTGCACAAAAGATGCAATGCTTTGATAGCTTTAAATCAGGTCGTTATTAGCAGTTATCAAGGAAACCTGACTCCCGAACGATTTAAAGATTCTAAGAAGTATAAGAAAAATAGAGAAATAAAACATAGTAACTTTAGCGGGTTTAGCATACTTTATTTCACACAAAATATAACATAATTAAAATAAAATAAACTCAAACGTTTTCGACACGTACAAAAACGGACGAAAACGTTTGAGTTGATTTTATTTTAATTATGTTATATTTTGTGTGAAATAAAGTATGCTAAACCCGCTAAAGTTACTATGTTTTATTTCTCTATGGTTCAACAAAGCAAACTCTCTGCCGAAGCTTTAAGAAAAACTTGGCCAAAAATATTACAAGGTTTTTGTTTCGTTTATTTAGTTTGACATTTTTTCACCTTTATTTTTACAAGAAAATTTATAAAGAAATATTTTTGTATCTCTAAAACAGAGCAAATTATTTTGTTGACCTTTTTCACAAATTGAAGTACTAGCTTAACCAACAACAAATAAGTTTCATTATCATTTTGAACGACATCTTCTGTTGCTTTGCAGCCACCAATCAATGAAAACTGATCTGTCAAAAAAAGACAATCATCAAACTTGGAAAGTAAGATTAGCTAATCATGTCGTTGAGCACATGCACCAGTTTGCCGTTTTCGTTCACTTTGCAAGATCTTTATATGTTAGCCCACTGTGTTATGGAATTTTTACTTCTTGCTTTAATGAACTGATCCTTTAGCCTACGCTTATACCAGCTATTGAAATTGGTCCTTATTACGTTACACGTCTGAATCAATGCAAAAACGCTTATTCCACAAGCTGGGAGATAATCACATCATTACGATTTGCTCTGCAGTCGCCTACTTGAACTCTTCTTGAAAGTTTTTAAGGAAGATTACAAATCAATTACATGGTGTTCTCACCTCCACCTACGTTAAAACAATAAACAAGAAAAGTCTAAATACTGTCTTTATCAAATTGGCAACAGGAAGCCATAACAATTTATTTAGAACATATACTTCTAAATACGACTTATTTGTGATGAAGCTGTGGCAATAAATTGGTCACTACGGCCGCTTAAGTACCAAAGACTACGCATTTGTTATTTCTGCATCGTCAGCAGCCAATTCAACATCGGATAACAAAATATCAACGGGAAAAAAGAATATCGTCAAGAGCTGGAATTATGAACCTACAAAGTTTTAAAACTAAAATTTTTATTGGAAGATTAGAGTCAAGTTGTCGACGCATCATAAGAAGGGCTAACAATCATATCTGCAACTTATTTGTGTAATCCTTTCCTCTACTTCAACTGTGGTGTCACCATAAGATAATTTAAACATGAAATCTGCACAGCTACGACGCTAAGATTCTAGTAATAATGATTGTTCTTCATAGTTATCTTCTTGCCATATTCGCGCTATCTTTTCATAATAGCACCTCGTGCAACAAAACATGTTGAAATTGCGGCTTGTGGGATACTACAGGAGCAAGACATTGGTTTCCATTGTGCTTAATATTGATGTTGTTTCAAAAGTGATGGAATTTTTTAAATGTTTTTAAAAAAAAAAGTGATAAAAAATCATTACTTCAATGAGCTACAAACCTATATTCAGACTAAGACGGCTTCGCACTTAACGTAAAGTCAGTGCCTGCGGTTACAAATAAAGGGTAAGCAGAGGTTGCAGAAACGTTGGTTTGACGTCCAAGAGAACTAAGTTTGATTTTGTATCTGTCGCTTTCATATAATGGCAATCATCAACACCACCCATAGTACCCGTCGTTTCTTGCTTTTTTCATAAAGTTTTACATAACTACAAACATGGTACTTGTGAATGAAAATGAAGTGTTTTTGCCTATCAATTGTACGCACCACTATGCATGGAATGTTGTTACGAAGCAGCAGACTACTAATCACAATTCATCCCATTTAGACCCACATATGACATCACACCTAAAGCTTATAATAGTTTTATATTGTTTCTACATGTTTCTACATAGTTTTATAGTGTTACATAGAAACAATATAATATAGTTTTAAATCAAATGTAGTTATTACTATCTGAAGCCTTTACAAATTGTTTCACCTAACGGATCATCATTTTGCTTGGCATTGAGCACTTTTTGTAGTATTAATAGTTTTCATTGTTTTAATATAGTTTTATATTGTTTCTATGTAGGATAAAACTATACGGAAATTTTGCGCAAACACATGTCTGTCGCTGTCAATTCTTGCTATAAATCGGCTGCCGAGAAACATATTGTTGATTGGATGGTCTGAATGGCTAGCGTGGAAGCTACACCGTTATGGTTAGCGAATCGCAACTGCTCGCTGTACTAGTGAGTGCTCAGCCTTGTGCTGATAGCCGGGAAGAACGCCCCTTTCTTCACCACATCCTGATAGTTTTAAAAAGGTTGACTTCGTTTTGTAAAACAAGTTAAATGTTTGAAGCTGTTGGTCGATTGAATTGGTTCAAGAAAAACTTTTTCGAGCCTGTGAAAGAAATAAAGCAGACTGACTTACCGTTGACGTCAGCTTAGGCAAATTTTGGTTTAGATTATTACAGTAACGTCTGTACTTCCACGTTTTTTGTTGTTGTCAGAAATGAATGTTTAACTTTCTCCTGTCTCTCTTTGAAGATACGAACTAAAAGTAAATTACGATTTCAATTAAATTGAAGCAGATGCACTCAGCTGCACTGAAACTGTCTGCTTTGTAAAGCGCTGAGGAGCAACGCATCTCTGCCATGGATACAGCGCTATATAAAAACACGTTATTATTACAGTATGATCATTCAATCAGATCAAGTGAAAAAACTAACTTGGAGTGTGTTTGTTGCAAACCTTTGTCGCCTACTACGCAGTTTGTATTTTTATAGTCATGTCTCTCACAAGCATGTCCACTACCAGATGGTCTGGAAGGCATCTTCTGTGCAATCCCACATGTTTTTGATCTTATTGTTTTTCAAAAGGCCTTAAGCGATTCTTCATCTTTTTTCTCACCAAAAAGTAGAATAGTTTCCTCACAGATGACCTTTGGTTTAACCGCGATGTGTTAGTCATTTTGTCGACAATGAGATTCTGCTGCAGGTGATGATGATACCGACAATAGTGATGATGATGATGACCATATTACGCTTCTGATTAGTTGAATTTACTAAAATAAAGTTTGGCGTTTGAAAGCCCTAAGAAATTCCAACGCCAAAAATTAATATACCAACGCCCTTTCAAACGAAGTTTTTTTCAAATTAAACGTAAAAATGCAATAAATTGACGCAAAAATTGCCAGTTTTATTTTTATGGAGCAAGCTTGAAAATATTGAGTTTGTTAGCACAACGATAAAAAACCAATACAATGATAGAACTTGATCCGTTTTATAGTCGTCATAGCCTGTTGTGTAGACAGAAGCTAAGCTGGCTGACCTTGAAGAAGCTGAACTTTGCAATCTGGTAATCCTCTTGATTCTTAACGGCGTTCCAGCAGCGCTTATGATGCTATTAAATGCCGAATAGGCGCAAATGTTATACACCATTGACCAAAGATAGCAGGAACTCATTGTAACCCAATCTAAACTATTTACAACGTCATTCTACATACAGTAGAAGCGTAATAAATTTACTATTCGTGAATTACAAGCAAAAACACTAAATATTTCACATTGCAAAAATCAAATCGAAAAAATTGCCGTTTTGTAAAAGTGTTAATTCTTGATGACCACAATTTTTTATGTAATTTTTTTACCGCATCTATTTGTTACTTTATGTTTCACATTTTTTGTGTTCTACTCAAAACTGTTGAGTCAAAGAAAATACATAGAAATGAAATAAATGTAGAAGTAAAATCAGAGTTTATGGATAAATTCGTCTGCTTGGGGCCTGTTCTCAATGGGCCACAATAACACTCTGGTATAATGAACTTATTGTGATTAGTGAGCACTGTACCTGTACGGTGTTGCACTGTTAACAGACTATCTCGGCCAGGTAAAGTTAAATTTGAAATAATTTAAAGTTTCAGGTCAACCGCAACCTTGTTATGTGTTGAAAAGCGATTCGAATTGAGAATTTATTCTTCATGTGTGAACGGATTTCACTGCGCAATGGTTGGTTCCATGGCTTCCAATGAAAAATTACTGTTTATATGGAGTTGTTTCGCTGTGTTCCGGACTGAGATTATTCTACGTACGTTGTGTTTTAATCGCTCACAGCAGCTCAGATGCTCTGTTGACTGTTACTGATGTGTTCTTCATCGAACCGACGTCATGGAAGGTATTTCACTCAGATCGTGTTTGTTTGTAAAATCACACAAATGTAAAGTTTCACAACTTAACAGCAGCACCTAGTGCATATATAATAAATATCGAAAAACCACCAGAGGGAATAAACTTAAAGAGTTTTAATAGGCCTACCATATTTTCATTGCCTAAAAAGAGGACACGTTTCGCCAGCGAGTAAAATACAAGTAAAATGTTACGTATGAAGAACTTTTTACATATTTTTGGATAATTATATAGACATATGCAGCAAAAGTTAAGCTACAGCAAAAAAACAGACAAATTTGTTTTTCGTAAGCCGTTTTGTTAGATTTGTGTAACAAAATAAAAATGTGATGTGATAAAGTAATAAAAATGTGAGGCAGGCAGTAGGCTATCTGTAGGTAGTCATGCCTTAACTTTTTTCAGAAAAAAGGGTCAGTTTTAACGAAATCATAAAATTACTTGCACTAAATATAATAATTGAAGTTGTATACAGTTGTTAATGAGATGCTAAGGACAGACTCAACTAAAAGGCTAGTTCATTCCTTGCACCATTGTGGCTGCATCACAGATAAAATTTATTCTACATTTGCACCCACATAAGTTGTAGCCTAAGTATCCAACTATCCATGCCACGATTTATTTTGAAATAGGTTATATGTTATGCATAGTGCAGATTGGATTATTTTTTCGATTTGCTTCACTTGACAAATTAACCAAACTATTAAGTTGGTAATCAGCAACGTCTACAAGCGCTGAATCAATATAAAATAGATCTGGATAAAACAATAATTTATTGTAAAAGTATGAGAACCTTAAAATGTAAACATGTCAAACTCTTTTGCAAGTTTTTGGGTTTTTTAATTTTTAATTTCTTTGTGATTTACTCATTTTTTTGATTTTTTCAATTTTTTTTTAGTTTATCCCAATTTTTCTTTTTTATAAATTTGTTAATCAGATCTCCTCAAATGAAGCAATTCCCTCACATGTGGATTTGCAGTTCGCTCGCACTCATCACTGACCGCCATTTGGCTACCTACGACAATCGCAAAGCAATGTAGTTTGTTTCAATGACCGTCTAAGATTGTTTAGATTTTAAAACAACAGATCAAATAACTTAGTACCCCAATGTTTTTTCGAAAATTCTACAAATCAACATGTTGCATTCGTAGCCTACTGAAATGGTTGGAAATTGCAAAAAAGTCACATAACAATGAAATCCTGTTGAAAATATGAGCAAGAAAACTGAAAATGTAAAAAAGAGGACATTTGAGCATTTTTGGGTGTCCTCGGAGGACAATTCATTTTTCTTCAAAAAAGAGGACAAATCCTCTTAAAAGAGGACATATGGTAGCCCTAGTTTTGATGAAGCTTAGCATGCAGTTGTCGGAACAAGCTTGTTTGATTCAACTCAATTATTTGCATGTTTTGAATGAAAGTAGCGATAAATCTATGCTCAGTAACTATTTTTCCTTTCTGCATTATATCTTATAAATTTTCAAAAAACAAACAATTACAAATGTACAGTACATATGAATTTAAATGCAAAGCT
The DNA here is from genome assembly GCF_918807975.1 of Aplidium turbinatum. NCBI lineage: Eukaryota > Metazoa > Chordata > Ascidiacea > Aplousobranchia > Polyclinidae > Aplidium > Aplidium turbinatum. The sequence goes on from NC_137486.1 coordinate 3,342,981, forward strand.
GTGGAGTCGGAGTCGTAAAGTCGGAAGGATTTTGGCGGGAGCCCAAGTCGGAGTCGTTAAAAAAAAGAAAATTTCGACTTCGGCTTGAAATAAATGATAAACAATAAACAGTTTGTTTGCAATCTTTTTTCAAAATATTTTTTCTTGTTCTCCATATTGAGCTTCACAGCTTCACCAGAAAATGGAAATGTTTGTTATTGTGAGTTTTTATGAAAGTCACCGTTTCATTTTCGATAACAACTTAAAGTTAAATTAAAAAATGAAAATAGATAAAGATTTTAAAAAATCTGGTAACTCTTCAATTCTGGTAACACTGAAGCCGTAGTCGGCCAGTTATAAACTGAGGAGTCGGAGTCGTAAATGTTTCAACCGACTCCACAGCCCTGGTTAGTTATGCGCTCATAATCTTTCATGGACGACGTTGCTTGTTTTGCATATTGGCAGTCAACTGTGGTACAGGATGGAAAGCTGCTTTTGTCTTCTTCAGCCTTACCAAACACGGTCGAAACATTAAACTAGGTCATTATCATCTCGCTCAGCATGTTTGATCCCAGTTATGTAGAACCCCTGACGCAGAACACGCACAGCGCTTCAGCGATCATGTTTTAATTTAACGACGGTAGTTTAAATAACTTTTAAAAAACTAAAAATATGTTTTTGTTCCAAAGCCGTTCCATCAAACCGAAGAGTTTGACTGTATTGTAGTTGTAGTGTGTAAAGTACATGTGTAAGTTATGTTACATATAATCTAATCATTGCATGGATAAATTTGTATACTCGAACAAAGAACTCTCTTCAGAAGTTTAATTAATGCGGAAGTTTCGAACATGGGAACTTGTAAAAGCATTGAAGCATGACGCAGGCCTGGTCAGGAGATGGGCAGAGTGAAGTTTCCGATTGCTGTGAGTTATTCCATCTATTAGATATCAACGAATGGCAGCTGCTGTGAAGTTTACGCACGCCAGAGTTGAACCATCTTCGCTTATGGATTGTGGATGTTTATGGGGTTAGTGTTTACAGACATTATCCACCCAAATAGCTCGACTGAATGAGCATTCGACTTTGTATACGACACAATGGTAAGATTAAGCAAGTGTCAACTTTACCATTGTGTCGTACACAAAGTCGAATGCCCATGCAATCGAGCTATTTGGGTGGATAATGTCGGTGAACACCAACCCCATAAACATCCACAATCCATAACCAATCATTTTCAGAATACTAAAAATAACTTAGAATAGACACTTCTTCCTACATTCCGTAAGCAATGTCTTTACGCAGGGGCTTTCAAAGGCTTCTAGGGATGGGCCGGTTTTTGCTATCAGTGACTTGTGGCGGGTTTCACTATACTTTCAACAACCTTTATCTTTGAACATGGGCTTGTGTCAGTATCCAATTATTCAGTAAACCAGTACCTATAAAAAATAATTTGGTTAGCCTTTATGCGCACAATTTATTTACTTATTTCTGTTTACTACTCAAACAATTTATACCAACATAATAATCATATCTTATGTATAAAGGCAGCTGTGATTTTTCATCAACATTTTGATGTACCGTGTAGGTGCGTTTGTAGTAAAAATAGAATTAGCACTACCCGGCATTCAGGCATGTAGGCTTATTGGCGTTTTTCTTCACGCCTTATTTAATATTACTGTTCTACATTTGCGTTAAAAAAATTGAGGCCAGCACTTCTGACTTGTTGCTCTAGTAACCTAACACTGATCACCACAATTTTTCTTGCATGGAGTTGTCAATGGATTTAGGGTAATTTGGGGGCGCTAAATCCGAATCTAGTGTTACTTTTTGCTCACCACATCATGTTTTTGAGACATGAAACTTTTTTTTAATTGAAAGTTTTTAACAATTTAAGTTATCACATTTATGTTGCGTTTAAGCACCAATATAGGGAATAACGTTTGCAATGGGAGGAAGCTTTTGCTTTAAGAATGCTTTTCCAAAACTACTTTTGTGATTGCATCCTTTTTGATCATTATCGACTGCAATACACAAACACTAAATAAATGAAATATGTTTGAAAAAGTACAATTTGGAGCATTGTGCTCACCACTGGTAAGGCACCATTGAAAAGTTGATTTTTTTAGCTGTGTCTCTTTCTGACAGAATTGAATTTTCAGATTTAGGCTAAACATACGCAAGAAATTAATTCTGTCACCCCAAAACGATTTGTATAGTGCTGTAAAAATCCAAAGCATATCTTGGTACAAACAAACGCAATCACGTTAAGATATAAAAAAATTCTGTTAGCAGCTGATCTGTTATGAACTGCGTAAGGGACATCTAAGTTATCATCAAACCCCAGCAGTAATCTGCCATCATGTTGCAGACCTTGGTAAGGTTCTTCCATCACTTTGATGTCTTGATGGACACGCTCGCTCTGCTCCTCATGTTTACAAGGTTCTTCGTAAATGCGCTCAGATGGCTGTGCAAGTTGTGAACTTTAGACTAATACTCATCCTACTTCCAAGTTCGTCCAGGCTGGTGAGAAGCTCCTGCACCATCTCTCTGTAATTGTCGGCTTCCTTATTCCCAAGGAAGTGATGAACCACATCAGCAAATGCATTTCAAGCTCGAGCTTCGATGGTGGCCATAGTAGTCACAAAGTGTTGGTCCTTGAGCAACAATCTAATCTGGAGCTCATCAAATATCCTTGCTTTTTTCCTTTCATATCTGAGACCAGGAAATTTTGAGCATATGTAGCCCAAACAGTCCTCAGAACGATCAAGTGCTTTGACAAACTGCTTAACTAGTTCAAGTTTGATGTGCAATGGTGGTAGAGAGTGATCTTTTCACGATCAACCAACGGGTTGTTTATGATATTCTTATCTCCAGGTGTCATCGTATTTCTAGGTGGCCATTCTTTTCTGTGCAACGTTCTTCGTTGGCTCTACTATCCCAATAGCATAAAAAGCAAAAATACTTGGTGTGACTTTGTTGTCCTAATAGAAAATTCAATATTTTGAGATCCACGCAGATCAACCACTGGTGATTGCAGTATGTTAATCTGTCTAGCGCAATCTTGATGTTTTCATAATTCTACTTCAGGAAGACAGAGTGTCCTATAAGTATGGATCCATACTTGTTCCCATTACGGAGCAAGACGAATTTTAGGCTTCTTTTCAAGCTATCAAAAAAAAGTTTCCAGTCACTTGATTGATATGCAGAATGCAAGTAAACTCATACAAAAAAGAAGCCCCTCAAAATACGTGCAGTAAACAAGTTGGCCGTGCAATTGGAAGTACTATTTCAATTTGACCTACATCCGTCCCGATGAAATGAAGCGCTTGTAACGGTTTTGAGAAGATGTTTCTCTTGTAGCCAGGAAGTCTTTGAAGCTGCTTTTGTGCGTGATTGTATGGTGTCAAACTTGTGAGTGAATGAGCAGCTTTTACGCACCACATTAATATGGTACATGCATATTGCTACTTGCTAGAAAACATGATGCGATAGGGGAAATCTGAGCTCAAATTCCGATTCAGCACCTCAAGTTTACCCTAAATCATTTCTCAAGGACCACTGCAAAAACATTTTTTTGTTGACCAGTGTGATCAGAGACCTTCATAAAGTTTTGAACTTCTGCTATCTATGGGTTGGTTGGACTACAAAATTATATGAATCTTGGAAATCTGTCCACAAGTGCTTTGTTTTCTTCAACAGAAGCGCTATGAATGAGTGACTAAGTGGTAGGAGCGGCCAGCTTTAAGGAACATCTGTTAAACATCAGTTTACGTTGAAGAAGGTATTGTTAATTTCCAAGTCCTGTTTAAAACCGTCACTCGGTGATCCATAACAACCGAAATGTTGAACTATTGCTTTCGTATTTTGAATCATCAATTAAAACCACGAGCACATTTGCTTGGGCCTGATGCAATCTGCTTTAAAATGTTCCCGAATGTATTTATAATTACAAGGAATCAATTACGTCTTTGGGCACTGTTTGTATCAAACTGAGAAAGCTTTAAATCTTTATGGTGATATAATTGTAATGTAATTATCTTCTCTATTGTATGGAACATTTCGCTGTTGTGCTAATGGATTCTTTAAGTTAGTTTATTACATTCAGGTACAGTTAAATGTATGGTTTATCAACATAAATATTGCACTGTGATTATATCTATAATAATAGCAGCCTAAGTTGCCAATATACAGCCTACAGAGCAGGATAGTCAGTAGGAAATGGGGATCAATCTCTCAGAGCTGCTAGCAAGCAGGAACAGTAGAAAACATGATATTTATTTTAAAGTAACGTTTAGAATGCCTAAACGTTTTTAGTGCTGCCCGTTCGACGCCCAGTGCAGTAAAAGGACCGTCGATAGTATAATTTAGGCCGATTTGAATAAGGCACCCTCCTTTTTCTTTTTAAATTGCTAGGAAAAATGTTGGCCTCCCAACATGATCCTGCGCCTAGGTTGACTCAAAAATACTTCCTGGTCAATGCTGCTTCCAATATGGATCGACAGTTGGTCTGTCAAATTGTAGGCTACACATTTTATTAGTCTGGCTTGTTTTGAAGAAGTGGTCAAAGCTAATTCAAAAAGAGGAAAGATTTCTAAGAGGTTTTCGTGTCAAATGTCTTTCTCAACTTGGTATTGATACACCGCTTTCTTTAGTTCATGCTCAACAGACCGAGTCAAACCCGTACTTTAAGCCAATGTAAAAAAATCCACAAAAACTACAAACAACCAGGGCCGGATTTAGCTGATGGGGGGCCCGGGGCACTTTTAGATCGGGGGGGCCCCGTGCAAAAAAATTGTTCAAGCCTACGGCGCGAAAAGCCATCTCTACGTCTACAGTAGCATCAGTCCAGTACTGCACAGCATTTTGAAGAAACTTTAAAGGCCAAAAGGAAAAAAATAACACAAAATCACATTTTTTCCACATAGGGAGGCCCTTCAAAAGTCGGGGGGCCCGGGGCAACTGCCCCCTCTGCCCCCCCCCCTAAATCCGGGCCTGCAAACAACCCATCAATATAAAGAGTTCAACAACGTGGTAGCAAAGGTTAGACTAATTCACTGCATTGACCATAAACGCCACCTTTCTTTAAAAAAAAACAACTCTCATATCAAAAGTTTAAGAGTTGTTCGCAAAGCAAGGTAGTTTTGAAAACTGATGCATAGGTAGCATTTCAACAGAGAGGAGCAGCACATAGCCGAGTTGGTTACTTGTGGTAGTTACTATAAAATATTAAAAAAATATATAAAATACAGGAGACGTGTAATGTGTGAGGACACATAGAGACCATTTCGGTGTTTGCAATTTTTAATCAGATGAACAGTATTCAAGGATTCCGTCATACACGCAATGGGATTATCGACAATGGTAATAATCAAGATGGTAACATGTCTTGCGGGTAATAACTTTTCATGATCGGAAATACTATATACAGTGTTTTTATGTCATTATTTTTTATATTTATCATTGTTAATTTTTTTTTATTATTTGTAAGTTGTCAATTACTATTTCAAGCAAAAGTTGTTTTTTCTTAACAGTAAAATTTTCAAAAAAAAGTTACCACCAACTTTAAAGCGTTTGGTGTTTTTATGTAGGCCTACCAAGCACGACATTTTGTCGATGCAAAATGAATGTAAATAGCAGACGTGGATTTGTCAAGGATTTCAAAAAGAAAAAAATGCCACTACAAAGATTAAAGTGAAATTTGTTTCAGCTCATAAATAAACGAATCAAATTTTTAATCCATTGACGTACTGCATTCCGCCCCGATAGCTCAGTGGGCTAGCGCGTAACAAAGAAGCTTCAAGATCAAGAGGCTCTGGTTCGACTCTCAGGGTTTGCACTTGAGCAACGCATTCTAAGGTCTGCTCTTCATTCAGCGGCTCCTAGTGAATAAATTCCCCAGCAACAAAACTTCAATAATCGGAAAACTTCACTCTGTCAATCTCGGTTACCTGCCCTGCGTCAAAAGCCTCTACAAGTATGCGAAACTACCAGGAATAACCTATCAACAGTGATGGGCATTATCGGCGATAATTTATCGGCGATAATTATCGGCGATAAATTTTTATCGCTTATCGTTATCGCTTAATTATTTTTTCACTTATCGTTTATCGTTATCGCCAAAGGCAATATTTGATTATCGCCGATAATTAATCGCCGATAAATTTTATTTCGGATCAACACACAAGTGGAAAGATCATGAAAAGCAATATTTTTACTAGCCACCTAGCTAATGATACTAAAATTAAAACCAGTTCTTCTTCAGTGCCTGAAGTGTGTGTGCACAGGTCGTTGTCAGGGGAGGGGGCACGCCCCCCTGCAGCGACGGCCCTGACAACACAATAATTCTTAGAGTTGCAAATTGCAATGCAATGCATGCAACAAGTCTCTTGTTGTTGATTGAATTTTACAATTAAAATGTAAGCGCATGGCGGTACAGATTCCTTTGAAGCGAAGCGAAAGAAATGGGCAAGTGGTTTGTGAAAGTGTCGCAATACGAAGCCGCTTTTACATCGGAAACATGGTCTTTCGCGCCACCTCACGATCAACTATTTTATTCTTGTGTTTTCTTTTTTCGTTGGAAGTGTTAGTTTTTAGTAATTGTCGTAAAAAAATAAAATGTCTCTCGTCAAAACATGAAACTTACTGTTTTAAGCGCATTAAATCTTTAGATGAGTAGATTAACTAAAATTGTAAGCACTTGCCTTGAGACGTGTACGTCACAAACTCAGTTTAAAAGACAAAATTCATACACAATAACAACACAAGATCGGTTATAGACTGTAAGATCGATTTTTTTCTAGCTTGGCGATATAACTTTAATCCAAAAATAATAACCAAATGCGTAAGTGCCATTTAACTTAAAAAGTTAACCCATTTGTGCCGAAAGTGAAAGTAAGCCTACTTAAAAAAAATTTCGGAAAATTTAAATATTGCATAATTATGACCTAAAAAACATATCACAATTATTTTTTTCCTAATTGTGTTTGTACTTTTTGAGAAAAAAGCCGTCCTATATATAAGACGCTAGGCAAATCCGTTATCAAATTTCACAAGTTTCTTGTGCGTAATGCTTAAGTGTTATTACATTTTACTTATCGCTCAATGTAATAAATGGGAAATGTCTTGTTCATGTTTTGTCATGTCAATATTGTCATCGAGCATTTTATTGAAATGAAAGTTCAAAAAATATGAAGATGAAAATTAGCAAAGTAACACAACATCACTGAAACAAGTCATTGCGGAATATGATATTGCTGGAAGCATTTGACATGCAGACCGACATCATATTTTTTGCATCTTGTAGTAGTTTTTGCATGACAATAGGCGCATCGAGTTGCGTGGTAAAATTATGCTAAATACAGTATTACCTTTCTCATTTACTTATGCGAATGCGACATAGCCTACCTCAATCAAATATTTTTATTCCCACTAATACAGTGCCTATATTGTAATTCTTATCTCAACAACTCAGCGTTCTGCCATTGCTTCAATGATGGTGTTCACAAGGAAAACAAAAAATTTATCAGTAAATTACGATAATTATGTTATTGTTCTAACACAAACACGACTAATTTGACAAGCTTGATGGATTTCACAGTATGCACATTTTTACTACCAATAACGCTTAAGATTACTGATAAATTTTCAAGCATTTTGCGTTTTTTGGAATTTTTTAAATTATTGCTGACTTTGCTGTAAACAGCCCTTTAAGCAGAAAGCAAAATACAAAGTTTGGAATTTTTTATGGTATTTTCATTTGATTTATTTATTTTGCCTACTGCACGTAAGCGGCAGTGTAACTCAATTGATAAAAGCAGCCAACTGGTATCTGAAGGTATAATTATGAGCACGGCGGTTACCTCAGTGGTTTGATTCTGGATCAAGAGGTTGAAGGTTCGATACCTACTGCCGCTGTTGCGATTCTCTTCATGCATAACTTAAAAAAAGTTTTGTCCCTTTACACTACAGTATATTATGTTCGATTTTTCGTCATGTTGATGAAAACAGTTCGTGCTGCATGGAATAGGGCAGCGCTAATCAAGTAAAAAAATTATCGTTATCGGACATTATCGGCGATAATTTATCGTTTATCGTTATCGCTTAACTTTTTTTTGATTTATCGTTTATCGTTATCGCTTTAGGCATTTTTTGTTTATCGATTATCGTTATCGCTTAACTGAAAAATGAGTTATCGCGCCCAACACTGCCTATCAAGGCTTTGTCAGTCCGAGAATAAAGATTCAAAACCAACCAACCATTGCAACATTAAAACTTGTTATCTTTTCCAGTGCTTGTTGTTCCACAAATAGAAATTTCCAGATTATTTCTCACCCAGTCGGCCGATCAGTTTTGTGGATTGCAGTGAAACGTTAGAGAGATTTTGTTTTCTTCAAGTTCATTGAGATTAGATTGTATTGGCTTGTTTTACAATGAGTGAGCTTCACTCCCGAAAAGCGCTCCAGACGTTGGAACAGTGCTCTGTCAAGGGGGGGGGGGGAGTGCCCGGCCTTTGACCCACCATCTCAGGAGGCCCACAGATAACAGACTTTTATGTTTCCATAACAACCTGTTTGCTGTACTGTTTTGAACTTTCATTCTGATAGGAGTGTGGTTCAGTTAATCTTTTTTCGTAAATCGTTTTGGTCACTTATAATAGCCTAAACTACTGATTTCAATGGAGCGGTCATGTGTTGGTAATGTTAGCAAGACAGGTGGTGCAGTGTTAGTTAGTGGTTTTAGCATGCGTGTTCTTTGCTCTCAATATTCTTTAGGATTTTCGATCAGTGGTGTTAGGGGTGTGGTTGCAGTTGTCAGTTAATGTTTTTCAGTCAATGGTCTTTCGGCTATTCATTTCATGTTTGTGGTTCGGTACAGTGTTAGCAGTTAGTTTTAGAATATATATTTTGCTTTCAGTTTGTCCATTAGGCTATTCTCTAGTATATAGGCCTACCGGTATTCTTTTCGTTTGGTGGTATTATAGGAGTGTGGTTGTTAGTCAATGTTTTCTACTTAAAGGTCTTTTGGCACTTTAGTCAATGTTTGTAGTTCTGTACAATGTTAGTAGTTAGTAAACATGCATGTTCATTGTTCATGCTTTCAGTAGTCTCTAGTATTATCTTCGTCTGGTGGTATAACAAATATGGTTCTGTCAATGTTTTTTTTGTAAATTGTTTGGTGCAGAGTCACTTGAAGCAAACTACTGATTTAAATTGAATGGTTGTATGTGTAAGTAATGTTAACAAGCACAGATGGGACAGTGTTGGTAAGTGGAATCGGTAGCCTAGTGCTAATTACTGCGCCCCTGTAGTATTTCGCTGTCAGGTAGGTTTATTTGTGCATGAGCTTACAATAGAGTGGTTTAAACCAGTGCTGTATTCGTAAAAAAAGCACAGGGTATACTGTCTCAGATTTGATAAAATGATAAATAGGCTACACAATTTGCAAAATACTAATCTTTATTCTACCATAACATGAATTATCAACGTCAGAATTGGACGAGAGGTACAAAACTGTTTACTTTTTTATGAATAGGCCTACATTCCAAACAGCCTGCCGAGAGGAATCTACATCTTTATCCTCTTTACAAATTTGGGATTTAGTATCCTTAGCTGATCGGTGGTTTGGCATCCAGGATCTTACACGTTTTTTAGCAGTAAATTGAGCCACAGGTGGTCCATCGCAATTAAGTTTAGTTAACATCGAAATGCCCACATTATCAATAAGCAAAGATGCTCTTGAACCTGTGATAATATCGTTCAATAAACTGAAAACCACGTTCACATTCTGCTGTAGAACAAGGAAAGTTGAAATAGCTGTCAAGAGAGGCTTCAAATTATTGGGCACAATTTCAACTTTTTCACTAAAGTCTCTTAACCTTTGGATTGACTGTATTTCATCTATGTCAATGCGTCTACAAATTCATCTCACCTCTGCTTCTCCATGACGCAAATTTCCTTCTATCATTTTTTCAGGTTGCAAGTTAGCAATATCAACCAGTAGCTGACCATTGTTAGTGTCGGCATTACCACAAAGTCTCATTTGCATTCTGCTAACAATGCTCTGAATGAATTGATTGAATGATAAAACTCTCAGAACCGGGTTCATGGTACACCCATGTACCATTGTACACCCGTATACCATTGGTCCTCAAAGGGTTAAGTAGTTAGTTAGTAGGCTAGTTGTCAAGAATCAGTAGCCTAAGGATAGCATACGCACTTTATTTGGAAAACCGGAGGGTATACTATAGTTGCTCGAAAAAGCAGAGAGTATAGCCTACTGCGTATACCGCCGTATACCCTACGAATACAGCACTGGTTTAAACCTACCATGTAAAACATAATTACCACTTGGTAAAAGTGTTGAAATGTTCTTTTTGTTAAAGTCAATTTTGTTGCACCCTCAAAGTGTTTCGCTCTGTTACGCCTACGTATTTAAAAATGATAGGTTAGTAAAATTTCGAATGACTGTAATTTTAAGGGAAAATCGCTTTCAAATGTACCTAAGCAAATTAAATCTAATTTGTCAATTTTTGTCCAATTAAAAAAAAGATTTAAGTCACTTTAGCCCCTTCGGTCACCAGACGTACAATTGTACATCATTTTTAGATGTTTTTTATTAGCCCAAGCGTTACAGTAGGACATTTGAATAACTAGAGGTACAATTGTACTGATAACAGTAACACGTGACAACAGTTTTGGCTCTGAGCGTTCAAGCGTTGAAACCGCATGTCGACTTTCAATCAAGATGGCTACCAACATGCTGGCAGCAAGCGAAGGTAAGAAAAATAACTGTTAAAATAACTACAAACCAAGGAAGTAAATAGATAATTAAGTGTGTAAGTTGAATTAGTAATCATTAAAGATCACGTAGAGAAAAATTTTATGTAGATCCTTACTAAGGATTAGCCTAGAGAATTTTTTGGCCGAAACCACGTACAATTGTACGTTGCGTGTCTCAATTTTACTTCAGGAGCAAAACGTGGTGCAGGTATAGAATACCTACTTTTTTTTGAATGTCTGCAATTTTTTACACACTTACGCTCTAAACTAATACAGAAATAATTAATCTAGTTTTCTCAAAGTTTGGTATCATTGATTCAATCTTTGATTTGAAATTTTTTTACATAATCTATTCTTTTTTCTACATTTTTGAAGCCTTGATTTTTTTTTCAGCCCTACAAAAAAGGAAAAGAAAACCAAAATTGGTACCCTTAGATGATGTGCTGAATCAACTGGATGGGTCAGACATTGAGCTTTCGGATGAGGAGAGTTTTGATGATGATGACATAGACATTGATTATGTCCCAGAAAAAACCAGGGTCAAGCCATTATCATATTTATCAAGTTCTGATTCTGGTTCCAGTGATACTGAAGGAGCGAATTTAGTTTCTAACACTAGTTCATCTAATTTGGCAAGACAATCAAAAGCAAAGAAAAAAAAGAACAGTGCAACTGCTACAACTTCAGCAAAGGAAAAGACAGTTATTGATTGGACTGGGAATAATTTCACTCCTGGCGACCTCAGCTGGAAGGACCAATTTCACATCGAAGAAGAAAAGCACTCACCACTTGAGATTCTCATGAAATATTTTCCAAATAAACTTTTTGAAGAATTTGCAACCGAGACTAACCTCTACTACATGAGAGAAACTGGAAATGCTCTCAATACTAGTGCTGGTGAAATTCGAAAATTCTTTGGTATGAACATTCTCATGGGTAATTTGAAGTTTCCTCGAATCCGAAAGTTCTGGCAACCCGCCACCCGTATTGACCGTGTAGCCGATATTATGCCAGTCAATAGATTTTTCAAAATACGCCAAAACATTCATATTGTGTCTGCAAAAGAACCTCCGAATGACAATACAAACAAATTTTGGAAAGTAGCACCACTCATCCATGCTGTTCGCAATGCTTGCCTTCAAGTTCCCAGAGAGGAATTTTGCTCAGTAGATGAGCAGATGATCCCTTTTACGGGGCGGATACCAGCAAAACAAGTGATTAAATCAAAACCTACCCCAGTTGGTGTTAAAAACTGGGTCATTTGTGGAAAATCAGGCCGTGTTCTTGATTTTGAACTGTACCAGGGAGCTGGAACTGGCATTTCTCCAGAGTACAAGAGTATGGGCTTGGGTGCTGCAGTCGTTTTAAGGCTAGCAGACTCTATACCAAGAAACAAAAACTACAAACTAATCTTTGACAATTATTTCACCGGTATTCCTCTGCTTAGAGAATTGAAGAATAAAGGTATATTCTCTCTTGGCACAATGAGAAACAATCGCATGTACAACTGCCCACTACTCTCTGAAAAGCAAATGAAGGCTCGCTCCCGTGGTGAAATTGACTCCAAAATTTCTGCTGAAGGGGACATTTGTGTCAGTCGTTGGCTTGACAATGGGATTGTTACACTTGCCTCAACTTATGCCGGCGTTGAGCCCATTGATCAAGTACAACGTTGGAGTGAATCTAACAAAGAGCACATCATGGTCGACCGCCCCCATTCCATTGCTGTCTACAATAAGTTCATGGGTGGAGTAGACAAAATTGACTTTCTGATATCTCTGTACAGAATTAGTGCGAAGACCAAAAAATGGCCTGTTCGCTTTTTCTTTCATTTTTTTGATCTGGCACTTGCTAATTCATGGCTGGAGTATCGCGATTTCGAGCGGGAACATGGCACTCCCAAATCAAACATTCTTGATTTGCTTGATTTTCGCGATGAAGTCGGTCGAGCTTTGACAACCGCGACGGTGCAAACAAGGCCTGTGGGTAGGCCTAGATCCCTGACCGACAATGACGGAACCCTTTCATCCCAGCCTAAAAGAGCTAAAATAACAGCCATGCCAGTGCAAGATGTGAGGTATGATTGTTTTGACCATTGGGCGGAGTTTATTGATGGACTTGGACAGACCTGCAGACTGGAATCTTGCGGTAGTCGAAGCAGAGTCCGATGTATCAAGTGCAAAGTTCATCTATGCTTGAACAAGCACAAAAATTGCTTCAAAGAATTTCACAAGAAGTAACAGACTGAAATGATTTCCTGCAATTTCAAACGAACAAGAGACTGATTTGAAACTTTGAAATGTAGACTGTTTTGATTCAAATTCTTTCAATAAAAAACAGTTGATTTTGTTATGTTTGTATGAATAGATATATCTACATTTTGGCTAGTTGAGTCACAGACAGTACAATTGTGCAATTAAGACAGTCACAATGCGTACAATTGTACGCCCCCCCTAATTTGCATATTATAAAAGAAAAATTAAAAATCAAATATTTTCCGAAGTTAGTGGCCTAAAAGACCTCTAGGGCAGAAATTAAAATTTTTTTTATAAAGAATTACTGTATCGTGACCGAAGGGGTTAGTGAGCATGCTACACTTTCGTGCTAGCTTTTCCTGCGTGATTACTGTAGGTTGAATGACCCTGATGTTCATGGCCATTGCCAATATTTTAGATTAAAAATCTTTAATGCTTTTGGCTTTAATTCCGAGCAAAGGACGTGTAGTTAAGTCATAGTAGACCTGTGTTTGCTATCACTTAGCCTAATCTATATTTGTGTTGTTTTTCAAAATGGTCAAAAAGTCTATTAAAGTAACCACATTTCCATATCGATGCTTGAAAATACACACAATATTATCACAGGTTTTTTGCCTGTAAAAGGTAAAGGTGGTCCATACTTGATTCAAGTGTCGGGTATGAGAAGATAAGGCTCTCATTGTAATAAGCCATCGGCACTAAGAAGAGTAGGGTGGCTAGTTCCTTTTTCTCGGCCGCCTTCAGCCATTACGCCCACTCAATTTGCTACACCCTAAGTAGAGGTGAACGGTGTTTTCAACAACCAGCTTCGCCTGTAGGGGGCCCAAAATTATTTTGGCCCCGGGGCACATAAAGGGCTTAACACAGCGCTGCATTGGAAGGATGTTACAATGGATTGCACAACAAAATGAAAATAAAATGATATAAATTCCATAGATGAAACTATGGCAGCATGGGTTATATACGCGCGTGGTGTATTGAAAGTCTTACCTTGGCTATATGGTGTCTTGTTCAAAACTTTCACGACGCATGAATGTCCTTGGTGAAATGTTGACGAATTGAGTTCCCATAACAGTTCTCTCGTTGTTCAAAACTATTCGCATTAATTTACAGAAAGTTTACCGTTTAACTTTGTGCAGACCTAAGGTGGGTAGGATAGAGGTGAAAATGCGATTTTTGATTTTCTGTTCCAGCTTGCTGTGTTTGGCAACAATCGTGCAAAGTCAGGTGAGTTTTTGAAGAAAGTGAACGTCTGTCATTGTATGCAACTAAACAATAAAGATACGGTTAGTAGTAGCACGACTGCTGCCACTTTGTATGCAGACTACTGTGCTCTGTAACTTTAATATCGTGTCAAAAACACTTTGCCGTTCAATTCTATTATGCGTAATGCAAAAGAAGGAGGTTGGCCTTTTGACGACCCACCCAAAAATATGCCTATTTGCAGCGGAATTATCGCTGATTGAACGTACCTGGCACCACCCAAGCCAACGCTTGTCCCATTAAGAATAAAGTGGCAATCAATCAACACAAGTTTCTAGCAACCACCTCAAATTTTTGTGAAAGAACTTGATGGAATACAGTCAGCCAAATGATTTCAAGCTGGAATACTACAAAGTTAAAATATTAAGAGTTGACGCTTGTAGAAAAGATTTGTGGAGTTCAAATTCATCCGCCCCGTTAGCTCAGTGGTTACGCGCCGGCTCAAGATCAAGCGGTGCTGATTCGACTCTCGGGGTAGGTGCTTGAGCAACGCATTTCAGGACTGCCCCCATACAGCGGCACCTAGTGAATCGAATAATTCCCCGGCAACAACAGTTCAACAATCGGAAACTTCACTCTGTCAATCTCGGTAGCCGGCCCTGCATCAAAAGCCTCTCCAAGTATGCGAAACTACCAGGAGTAACCTATCAAGGCTTTGTCAGTTCGAAGATAAAGATTCAAAACCAACCAACCAAATATATTTTTGTTGCCTTTAAACTCTCTATTCATGTGAGCTTCTTTCTAGATGAAATGTAATCGTATCAGAAAAAGCGATATAAAAATCATTCAAAATAAACCTCCATTTTTGTTTTGATGGATTTAGCATAAACAGAATTTCAAACGGTAGCAAATATGTTGGCAATGATAAACAGAGATTGTCACAACCACCATTGCAATGCACCGTATTGCTTACATAGGCTGCACTACATAATAGATTGTGGTTTAATATAATGGTTTAAGCAAAGCATCTGCATTATACAAATCATGATTTTTTTTGTTTACAGTCCGTGACAACCTGTCAGTCGAGGAATAGCACAGGACGAAGTTACAAGGATGTTCTATTAACCAATGTGCTGGCTGTCACAACACAGTATTTCAGCGAAAATTCCGTGGGAGACGATGGAATTTCTCGTATTGACGCAAGTCTGGTCTATAATTTGCCGGATTTGTTCGAGCTGCGCTATGGGAAAGGAGCTTCAACCGCTCCGTGAGTCACATCAGTCGTAGATGGATTTCTCTTTCTGACGTTAAAAATATCTTTTGGTATATAGGGTAAGGGAAACTCAAAAGACGGTAAAAAGCAGATTCAACGCCTGTAATTAAATGTCATACAATAGTACGTGTGCAGTCAACTGTAACACTCCGCCCTAACGAAGCTTAATCACAGGTATACTTCACTGAAAGAATGAATATAACGGGAAGAAAGGCTTTCATGACCTTGTACAATGTGGACAATGTTTAGTTCAATTTTAAAATTTGTATTTTTTATTTCCTTTCACAACAACAAAGAACAAACAATGGCCTTTTCAAACTGATTGTGACTTCATGATAATTACGGTGTTTAGGTTCCTCGCTGGGTTTCTGGACATATTAAACTCAAAACCGACTTCTCTAATCCCTGGCGGTATCGATTATCTTTCAAACATCATTGGCTTGGTTCAACTAGGAGAGTTTGATGCTGCAAGAGCGGCAACAAGTCTTCTGATCTTTTCTGCTCTTCCTGACGACTTTCCTCTTGAAGACAACGAACTTTCTCCCATGCAAGTTAACTTGCTGAGCAACGCGGTCCGGTCATCTTTAAACAGCCTTCGTCAAGCCTTGTGTGAGTTGTTAGAATGTGACTTTAATTTGTGCACCAAAACAAAACTATTGTACCTTTATGATCCGCACCAAAAATTGGTCAGTTAAAGTCATCCAGAAAACAACCTTAACTGCTTTTACCAGCTCTAAGAAGGTCAGTTTCTAGAAATTAAGTTCAACGGAATTATATTTTTTCACTTGTTTTAGTTTTTGTTAATTAAATCATTAAATTGCATTGCAATTTTACAAAGTCAAAAGCTAAAGACTTTTGCATCTAATAACGACAATTTAAAAACTAACAAAGATTTAAGACACACAAAGTCTAAACTCTTGGAACAACACAATCTATCAATGTTTTTTCAACATCAAAAATTGTTTTTCGAAGTGCAAGTATTTTACGAAAGCACTCCGAAAGAGCAAGTCATTCATCTCTCTGATTCGAAGTTGACAAACCATTAAATAACAATGTTGCTCATTTAGGCGAAGCGCTGTATTCATTGTAAATACCGCAACCAACTAAAGCTACACCCACTCTTTTATGATCATTGGATTCCATGAAGGTCATTTTATTTGACAATTACAATGTAAGCTAACGTGCCATGAAAAAATATTATGTTAGAGCTTGAAATTCCACTACAACTGAGGACGGATATTGTAGCAAAGGTCATGCATTTTCACAGAGGGCTCGTTACTGCAAGAACGGACAATTTCTGGCTTGGCCATAACTTTTATTGTGATGGCTCAGCAAGTAAAGGGTGTAATTTTTACATTGATTTAAGGTTTACAGACGTTTAATCAAAATAAAAACAATAGGTCTTCCTATGTAAGGATTCAGTGTATTGTAGTGACAATCCTCGTGGCATGCCATAAAGCTAGCAGACGACATATTCAACAACTCGTTCATACGTTTTCATTGTGTGATCTTGAATAGTGGGTAGCATGAATGCATTTAATCCAATTTGTTGCACACTAAATAGCCTTCCAACTATGCTCTCAATAAACCTTGACTGCGTTGGATTTTGTTTTGTGTTGATCGTTTGCAGACTAATAAAAGTTTCTTCAAGCAAAATGGATGCTACAAAACTTTACGCTTGAGAGATTAAGTAATAATTCGAGACCTTTAATCCCTCCAACAAAAGCGTTACTGCGGCCTCCACCAAAATAGTGATCACAAAATTTCTGTTTGCAGCATATTGTTTAACGATCCATGAATGAGTGGGATACATTCCGATAACTATTCTGAATTAACCAGCTTCGTTGCATTAAAGAAGTTATTCGCTAAAGCTGCTGGAAGAAAAATCTTTTCGAGCATCCATGACGCTCCATTGAAAACCCCGGACAGCAAATCAACCTTTTGTTTCATTGATTTAACGTCTACAGACAGTATTTATCGGTTATCTAAACCAATATAAAACAAGAACAACCCGAAAACAAAAAAAACGCAAAATATTTTAAGTTATTTTTTGGTGATTGTAAGTGACAGAAAATTAGAACTATTTAGGTTTTTTTGCATTTTTTTCAAGATTAGGTTTAACTAAAGTTGAAGTCGGTACTCTTTGTCAGAAGTGTTCCTTGTGCATTTGTTGCAACAGTTGCAATGAAAACAGGTTCACAAAAAAAGGAATTTTTGTCAATAAATAGTTGAAATCCAAACACGATAAGTGCACGACAAAAATTGTTTTATCACTCTACTCATTTACAAAATCATATTTGTGTCTGGGAAACGTTGCGCAAAACTTAAAATCTGTATCCATTATTGGGAAAGCAAGCTCTGCACTGGCTGGATCCAATCCACGCAGTTTGGAAACCTTGAACTATTGCAATAACAATCGATCTTCTGTCTATTGCGAGATGCAAATAATCATTGTTGGAGCAGAGATGGGGCAACCTTTTTTACAACAACTGTTAGTGGCATTAACAAAATAAAAATACCCAAAAACATTTTTAAATCAAATATAGTTATTACTCTCTAAACCCTTGACAGCCTGTTCACCCTCTCTAAGCTTGGCATTGAGCACTTTTTGTAGTATTAATAGTAATTATTGTTCAAACAATTTTTTTTATTTTTTGAAACAACAACAAGTATCGTTTTTTTAACAGCGACTACAAACTTCGAGGTGTACCTCAACCTAAAGGTGGGTAGCGCTCTCTCCTTTGCCCTGGACACAACTGGAAGCATGGCAGGAGAGATAGCCGCCGCACAGGAACGGATCCGAAGCATTATTCAAAGCACAAGGAACACCATAGATCAGCCGCTCTTGTATGTCCTCAGTCCATTTAACGACCCAGGTAAGATAAGTTTCTTTTTCTCAAAATAGACGTGCAAGTATACGAAATACTATAAATACAAGGCCAGGCAAAGGCATTCAACAGTTTATTCTTACATGCGTTGGCAGCGCCAAAGATACGTTTTTCAAAAGTTGCGATGAGCAATGATCATTGCCGATCTGTAACACTAAACAGGATAGACATGAAAGAGCTAGGTTTTAATTTGGCGTTCTTCATTTAATTAAACGAGGAAATCACAGTACGTACCATCCAATACTGTGTAATTCTAAACTGTAAAACAATTTTGATTATTTCACGTCAGATATAATATTTAAGCAGCACGATTCACCCACTCTACTCCAGCCTGAAAGAACATCTTAGCTCAGATAAAAGTTCAGTCTTTGATCATCAACAACAGTGCCTCGCCGACTTTGAATTTACAATCATTGCCAGAGAAAACGACGAAGTAGACAGAATTCAAAACTCAACAACAGTGCCGAAGGGAAAGAACTACGTCACCTATCTATTAATTAACTGATTCAACAAAATTTTACAGCAATAACGCCTAACAGCACAGAAACTCAACCGGCAGCAGACTCAAGCTAAACCACAGAGCCGCCACAACGATTCACCGACTTCAACACACCATTCGTTATAGCACATGATTATAGGGAACTGTGTCCCGAAAGCTAGTGCAATTTGCTATCACCACAGCGAACTCGCAGCATCAGGCTAAAACAGGTCGTTAAAATCTACATTGTGAAGTAAGCAATGATCAGTGATCATGCTGCTAAAAGCGAAACTCAATCTATATTTAAAGTCAGTGAAAGGAGGGTGTGGTGGTGAGAATGAAAAAATAAGATTACTGAGATAATCGAATGCGACAGTTGAAATTTTTAAATAAAAAGATGCAATCGTGGCTACCTAGAGATACGACCTGATTCCGCAAAATTTTTCAGTTTTTGCCAACTTTTGGTAAATGTCTGAATGAAATGGTCTAAAAATTATCTTTTAACGTCTTCTGTACTTTGTTCTCCCGGTGACAAAAGAGGTTTTAACATCACCAGGAGTTGAAAAACAAAGATAGTTTGATACAGAAAATTTCAGCCAGATTGTTGCGCACTTGCTAACAGTCTGATTGGATGTCTGTTAACTTACCCTTTCTCCTTTTCTGCTGCTTCCCCAAGGCAACAAAAAGTTTTTATTTCGCTATTCAAGTCAGCAAAAAGTAAAAACAAATCTTTAAAAACTTCAGTCAGACAGTATAGCAATAGTGGAAATCAAAATATGACAAGTCAAACAAACGTGGGCGGTAGCTACCTTGGATGTAGTTTATAAAATCTACTAAAAAATCATCTTCTTCCCGCCAATGCAGAAACCGGGCCACTGACGAGAACATCTGATCCAAACATCATTATTAGTGACCTCAACGACCTGGTAGCTAATGGAGGGGGAGATACCCCAGAGTTGGCTCTGAAAGGAATCGAATCTGCAATCCTGGCAAGTACACGAAGGTGAGGTTCAATAACGTTTAATCGACGTACATGATCACATCCGCATTCAGATTATTATAGACCGCACTTTCATGACAACTACTTAGGTCTGTGTCTGGTTTGGAATTTTATACAACACGTCATCAAGGTTGTAGTTCTAAAACAGAAGGATAGGAATAGACAAATGCAGGGATCCTCGAAATATGATGTAGAGATTTATTTTGCTTTTATAAAAATATCTTAAAACATTAAGTTCAACGAATCTGTTTTTGTTTTTTCTTTTATGTCCAGGTCGGTTGTATTTATGATAACTGACGCCCCGGCAAAGGACTTCAGTCTTACAAGCAGAGTAATAGCACTAGCCATCATCAGGAAAGTACGGGTAAGATTTCTTCTTCTGTTGTTTAATCTGGTTGAATCAGGCGCAAAAGGTAAATCTTTGGGGTTGAGGCGTTTCTTGGCTGACATTTTCACAACACAATGAATTGCAGAATTTTTCAACCAAGCACATGCACAAAGTAAAATCTCAAGCTACTACTCCAGGGATACCTATCCCTGAGAAGAAATACTGTAGAATGTAAATCATAGATTCTGTAGGCTCATCCATGGTTTGACACATCCAAAATATGACAAACACCCAAACAACGTAATGCTTCGGTCTTGTTATTGTGGACTTAATGATGAAACAGTCAACCTAATAGTGAAAATAATATTGAAGAAATAACTCAAAACATTTCAATTTCAACAAGTGCTTTGAAAAATCGAATTTTGAATAAAAACGTCTAGAAAACGTTTTCCTATTTTAGCACTAAGCGAAGCAAAAAGCACAATTTAAATTCAAAATTATCATGAGGTTTCCACAATTATGTGAAGTTCTCACTTTTCAGATCATCTCATTACTCACCAACAATATCGTGGGAAGCGCGGGCTTTACATTGTATGACAAGATATCGTCGGCATCTGGGGGACTGGTCACAGTCACTGACAAGGCCAGCATCGGAAGCATCACGGAACTCTTCACTATTTTAACCGCCCAAGGACAGGTGCGAACCAACATAGCGCTTATTAAGACATTCAGTCTCAAAGCTGTTGGATGCCAGCAGGGATGGATCCAGCAAGCATAGGGGGGATTTAGAAAAAGCACAATGATGAGTGAATCAACCCTAATACGACCTTGCAAACACACCGTGGATAAGGTTACTTTTTGTGTTTAAGGTGGTCTATCGCCATAATAGCCCCCATTGGATTCGCCACTGTATGCGGTGCCACAAACAAGAGAAAAAAAATTGTCATCCAGCTATACCTCCAACTACACTTTTCTATTTCTATGTGATCTAACTAACTCTGTAAAACCGTGTTCTCTCGAAAACTTCACCGTCACAGTTTTTTGTCATTGAATTTCTATTATTCGAAAACTTCACTACCGAGGTGACAAAATATGAAGCACAAATGGAGCCACCATTTGAAAATCTTGCTGACGGTTAAGTTGCTCCCTCTAAAGTAAAACTATTTAATTTTATTTCATTGAACATTAAATAACTTTCTGAAGTGCTTAAGATACAAATTTGAAATTGTTCTTAATTCGACTTGCAAAAGTACTTGTGTAACCAAATTTGAACACTACAGGCATATGTTTGTACTTGGTAGTAGGCTAACACAGAAAGAATCTCTAAATGTTTTCGTTTAGCTCAAAATCCTTCTAGCCTTCAATATCTACAATCGATATAATGCTTGCAGATCAAACTCGATGTCACGCCGATCTCGCACAGCGACGTGATCGTGTTTACTGTCGACTCCACTGTGACAAACGTCAACATCGTCCTATCGGGCGACGTCACGTTCGATGACGTCATAGACAGCGATGGGGGTAAGTACAATTGTGATGACTTTGGCCTAGTTAATGCATTTGAAGTTTTGTTTTATTTCAAAACCAATGCCAACAGATCAACTAGGCTACGTAGCCTACATATAAAATAAAACGGTCAATGAATTGGTCGTTGGTCAAGGCGATTACAAAGTGATTTTTCTAGTTAATACTCTCTAAATAACCTCAACAGCCTGTTTCACCCTAAAAGGGGGATCATCAGAAGGTCCTTATTCAAATAATAGGACCTTCTGATGATCCCCCTTTTAGGGTGAAACAGGCTGTAGAGGTTTTAGAAAGGAATAACTATATTTTCGGTAACTTGCTCTGCTTGGCTTTTTTGCTTGGCATTGACCACTTTTGTAGTATTAATAGTATTTATTTCCTTTTGCACTTACCAAAGTTTTTATTATTGTCAAAATATCGTAATATAATTATTCTTGGTTAAAACGCTTTTTTGAAAGTGAGGCATGATCATTAAGTAATCGTGACTGCCGGCAAGTATGAAGTGTGAGACCTCGGGTGTGAAAATTGAGGAGGGGACATCGCCAAAAATACCTTTATCTATTTGTTGCGGATGAAACCATGCAAAGGTCTCATACTCAGTTAATGAGTCTCGGGGAACGAGAAGTTGCTTTCTCTCGATCACATTTTCAATGGCATCTATGCGCACTCAATGTATGTTACCGCTGGCGTTTAAATATGTATCTTCCTGCGCAACTACAAAATACAAGTTGTTTCCCTTCAAAATCTTCGATAAATAAGCAGCTGACGCCATCACAACGTCATATTAACCTAAAGGGACGATTAAGCTATGACGTAGAGCAAAATTTGCATAAAATTTTCCTCAGTCCGAATTGTATCCACCACAGGCTACTAGCCAATTTTTTCCAAAATAATCAAACTTAGACCATTAAAAACTTTGTTGCAAAATCAATCACTGAAATACCAGTGTGGTATTTACGTCTTATTTACATCATGCTTCGGTCGTTATTAAAGAAATGGAGTTGGATTCTAACTTCCTTTAAAATTTAAAGTTTTAATCTAGGGTGTTCAGAGACTTATCTTTAAGAATTACTGTATGTTATAAATATAAAGTGTGCGTTTAAAGTAGAAGCATTTTTAAACTCGAAAGTCTGTAGGCTACTCAAAAAGCTACCAAACGATGAGCTAGGAGCAAGCCCCAGACCTCTCTATTTGTTTTTACATTAGCCATACTTCAAATATTATATTTTTCATTTTATGTGGGGCGTTAAATTTTTGCCTTAACTTGACTTTAGTGACCTTTTAGGCTAAGTTTTTCGTGATCTGCTACTGTGAAGAAGCACAAATAAATATTTCCTGATTGGCACGTGCAATGAAGCGTGAAAGATGGTCACCTTCACCCGAAACCTATTTATTGTTTGCTGAAGCTCGAGTGTTACTTGTTGGTAGAAAATCAGCCATTCACCAATATTTGAGTACGATGTGCGATTATATTGGAGCCTATATGGCACAACATATTTGACGTAAAGTTTGCAAAAAGGCACTTTTCGCGTTCAACTTACATGTGTTTGCGCAACCGTACATTCAACGTAGTCTATTGTGACCGAACAATATTTGTCACTTTTGTTTGAAGACATGTTGTTTTCCCAATTTACAAAATGGCTTTGATATTGTGCATTGATAACGCAGAGCGAAAAAAAATGACGACCAGAAAATAATCCAAGCGTAGGGTATCCCCGAATTGACTTTCACTGGAATGAAGTCATTTGATTGCTACCAGCGTTGTCTCAGCTATTATTGCTATTGTCAGTATCTTGCAATAACAATTATCTTATCTTTTATTTCTTATAACTATCTATATTTTTTTCAGTTTGTAAAAAATATAAACCTACGTAGCCTGCAATAACAGTTTACGAAATGCAATTGTAATAGATCTGATTGTGACTGATATATTATATGAAACTTAATATTGCCGACTTTGTCACATACGCCTACATGTTTCAGTGCCTGTCCCAGCCGACGCGACCACCACTTCTGGGTTGATCACTGTCAGGCTGCTTGACACTATTGCAGGGGAATATCGAATCTTCGTCAGGAGAGAGCTCAATTACAGGTTTGTGACTTCATTTGTTCCAAACAATACAGCGAAACGTCATAGTAATGACGTCCATGACCTCCTGTAGCAAAAAAAGCGAAGCAATAAAAATTGAAAAAAAATATAACTCTTTCTTGGCTAACTATGACTTTTTTCTGCACGTGCTTTTCCTAATAGTTTTCCGCTTTAATGATTCATGTGTATCTGTTTTATTGTATGAAAGTGGCAGACACCAGCCAATTGGAGTGTTTGAGAGCCATTATTTTTTTCCATTCACTAATTGTTTTGACTTATCTTTGTAGCTCTGAAATATCTGGCCAAAGTACATTTGGAGCAATCCCTTCCATTTTTGAAAAAGTTGACGGCGAATACATTCATCGAGCCCAGCCGGTTGCAGGTCTGTTCTTGCTGTTTTGGTCTCTTTATTTTTCTGTTGAAAATTTTAATTTCAGAATTGTTTACATTTCCGTTACTATCTCTGTTATTATAGTGTGTGATAGTCAATGTCGAATTATAAAACGTTGCTTAGCCTTAGCAAGCCTACAACATAAAAAAATTCCAAAATTACCCACAACAACTACGATTTTTATCTAATTACGATTTATTGTTATTGTCGCGCGGTTTGTTGAAGTAAAATGAATGAGACAATAATTTGATCATTATATCGATCAAGTTCGACGATTACATGATTAAACAAGTTCAATTCTTTTCTTGTATTCTTTGTTTCTTTTTGTGGATAAATTGTAAATTAATGTACGAGACAACACTAGGTGGTCTCACGTGATTTCACCCTATTGTTATCTCACAACAACAGGTTCTGACGCACATGTTGCCGTGACGTTGTTCGGAAATGCGCCATCTAACGACGATCGTATCGAAGGAAATATTGGTTCAAACGCTGTCCTGGAAGAAGTGTTGTTAGTAGGCCAAGATGGAAGCATTCTAATTCAAGAAAAAGTCGATAATTGCAGTGGTGTAGATGAGTACCGTACAATGAATGGATTCACAATTCCTTCTGTCAGGTTTTTTGTAGTAAGTAGCTTAAGAATAAACAAGGACTGACTTGAATGATTTGATGCCACGAGCAATCCTTTACTTAGTTTTTTCATCTTGACAGGCCTTCGTTTTTCTGTACTATGCTAGTTTTACAATTTTTATTTTTTATTTCAAGAATGTCTAGAAATGACACATGAGAGCTTGTAGGACAGTGGGACACTGTTTTTACTAAAGAATATTCCACAGAGTTTAAAAAGAGTTTTAAATCCACATGTTTTAGAAACTAACGCAGTGGTTCTCAAACTGGAGCCACTTGGTTCATAAAAAAAGATTTTATCACTCCCAGAAGGAGCTTTGTTGTAGAAAAAAATTTTAAAGAAAAACCAGTAAAAGAAAAAACCTAAGTTTTTCTTATTTGTTTACTGGCACAGAAAAACTGCACTACTTAGATGTCTACAGTAAGCAAGGCCAAAGACAAGCTGCTTTAACTGCAATGACACCTTACAGAGGATATATTCTTCTTGTAAGGTTTGGATTTGTAAGAGAGGAGTACAAAAAAAATTGAGAACCACTGAACAAACTAAGTTTATGACTACGTTAACATTCCTTATGATACATTGCATATACACTGGGCAGTATTATCATATTTAATGTAGCATATGAAAATTATGTGTGGTATCTGAGTATCTATAACTTTTATTACCATGATCCCATCTCCACAGAAACTTACTCAAAGCTACACATAACATCTTAGACTTTATTTACAATTCAAATCTTTAATTACGATACGTTTAATGACTGGCGGACGTCATACACCAGAACAAACGCCATTAATCTGTAGGTCATTCTTATATGGGTGATATTGGCAGGGCCTCTGAGAGAAGTTTTCATCAAGGGTACGAAGAGTCATTCTGGCCCCCTTGGGCAAAGCGCGTGATGTTTGCTTAGGCATACCGCGTATTGCACACCATACAACATTTTACTGCAGAATTAGACATCTGTGCGATATAATAGTATCAGGCTGCAATAAAACTATTACTTAATTTTAATAGGCTATGCACAATAATATTGAATATGAAAGATAAATATGTCACTTACCTCATATGATATAGGCCTACCCTGCCCTGCTGCCAGATAAGAAAAAACTGAGCATCATAAAATACAAGTTGCTAGGAACAGAGAATGGGATTGGCCTATTCTAAATTAAATTCTATTCCTATGCATCTGAATAATGACAGTTCAGTTTATTTTTGTTTTGTTGGCGAAAAAGAAAAGAACAAAAATATACAAAAACACAATAAACACAAATAATTTGCACAACAAGGATGGCAGCGAAAGACCAAAAGGTCACCAAAGTCAGCTGCCACCCAAATATTTAAACAAAAGACCCAAAATTGAGAATATTAACACATATAGCACAATACCAGCACTTTACAATACATTAACAGTGGAGTAACACAGGGCAACATAAAAAAAAAAAAACTGTGCAGAGAAATAAGCAGATGATATGTTTCAGGAGTGATCATGGTACAAATTCTTTAATAAACATTTAAATTTAAAAGCATTATAGCCTAACACTTTCCTGTATTTCTTTTGGTATTTGATTCCATAGTTTCACTCCATTAAAACATAGCATCTTCTTACCAGAGTTTGACGTTGCAGAACATAAATGACCGGGCACCACAATGCTCTGCACCTAAATATCCTGACACCACAGTGTGCGCGCCTATTTGACCGGCGCCTAATTGTCTGCACCTAAAAGACGTGGACCACATACAGCCAGTAGGCTACTATTGTACAAAGAGGACAATTTGTAAAGTTTAACAACTACATAACAGTATAATGTGCTATTACTGTAGAACTCTGATGCAATGGACCAACACTCTGGTCAGTTTTTTTTCTCCAAAGCATTTGGATGTAACAGATGTCAGATTTCTGATACAGAAAAGGACAAAAAATGCTGCCCATGAATAGTCCATTATATCCAAATTCTGCTGAACATAAAAAAATTCACTATTTATATATAGTTATTAAACAATCAGTCCGTCATTTAACTTGAACATGCACAAAATTCTGCTGAGAATGACAATGACCGTCCAAAAGCAAAAAAGCTCAAGTACTTTCAAAAGTTCACGCTTCAATAGGCTCAAGAGCATCCAATTAGTAGCTGTAGTATGGAATGATTGCAAGTTAGCCCACAATCAAAACTAAATATACTGTAATACTTGTACTACAATAACTTCATGATCGGTATTTAGTTACTAGTTAGCATAACAGCTTGTCTGGACTTTTCTTTCAAAAACTTTTATAACTCGGCCAAAATAAACTTTGTCAGGGTCTTCTTTAACTCTTAGCCAATGCTAGCATGTCAACTATATACCGTATATACCAAAAGCAGTATTTTGTACATCGCTGAGTTCATTTATTCAGCAAAACAGATTTTTCTTGCCTTTTTTTCTGCAAAAACTTTAATAACTTTATCAAAGTTAACTTGTCTGGCTAACTTTGATTCTATGCTGAGCCTTACCAGATTGACTAAACGCTCTTCACCTGTTGTTGATCTTAAATAATTTTTGATCAGCTTTAGTTTACACAAACTTACCATCTTGCTTTGGGTTTTTAATTAGTGGTTTGTGTTGTGCATATCATGTGAATTGTCACACACAATTTGTGTTTGCCAGTTGTTGATGGTGCTGTTGAAAAGTGTCGCTTGTACAGCTTTAATGTAAAATTTTCAAACTTAGTTATTTATCTTAGATGTAGCCTATAATTATTCCAAATGAGGACACTATGTGGTGTCGAAAACGTTGGATTTAGTAGTTTTTTATTGTTTTTTTTTTGTGTTTAATAAATAATGTTAAATCCGTTAACGTTACTGAGTGTCATATGTATCTCGTACAACAACTCAAGTTCTCTACCAATGCTCAAACACAACATCAGGTCAAAACATAATCAAATTAATCATCTGACCAATAACCTTTCTTCATTAACTTTTGCTCCTGTCCGGGGGGGGGGGGGGGGGCATAGCGTAGCAAAAGCAAGGTTGAGATTGCCTAACCCGCCAGATTTTTTTTTAAAAGCCCGGGTGTTTTGGGTTTTTTAAAAGGAAGTGGCTATTTTTCCACAATCAGGTGTTGCCAGAGTTAGGATTAAAATTAGGAAGGGTTAAGGTAAGGGTTAGAGTTAGGAATAAGATTAGGGTTTAGATCTTCCCAGGACTAAAAAAAATTTCAAAAATACAAGTTTTTGTTTTCAACAGCTTGAAACTTTTCTCAAATTAGGGCAGAATTCCTTATCTGGCAACACTATTCAGGCTATTATTACACTATATAGTGTAAATATAGCCACAGCCTTTTTAAAAACTATTTGAAAAAGGAAGTTTCACGCTTATTTTACTTTAAAATGAATTTAAGAGTTGTAGCAGGAGCCAGAGTCAATACTTTCGGAGCTGGAGCGGAGCCAAAGTAAAAAAAGTGGCTTCATTCACCTCTGCTAAGCATGTGGTGAATAACTAACTAACTTTTATGATTTAATTTAGGGTGCTTTTAACAGAACATTTTTAACGTAAAGCATTAAATCACCACTTTGGGCCCCTAATTTGCGCACAATGCAGTTAGTTACCTTTCCGGGCCCTCTTGCTACATTACGGGCCCCCCCTAGGACTAAATAATAACAACTTTTATGCTTGAATTTAGTCGTTTAGGATGGTTTTAACCAAACATTTTTGCGCGTAAACTATAAAATCACAATTCCGGACCCCCAACAATCACAGGTCTGGGCTCTCAAGGGTACGCCGTACCCTCCGTACCCCCCTCTCATAGGCCCTGGATATTGGTCCCATTAACTTTAAACACACAATTTAGTTTTCTGAGATCAATAAACATCCGTTTTTTGGCAGTTTGTTTTTTCATCTGAACTTTAAAACTTTTCTATGATTGCTCATAGTTTTTTCTTTGCATAATTGTTAACATTGGTAGCAACTATTTTTTTAGGTATTTTCCACTCAAAGTTCCTGCTCTTTTTTATTGTTTAATTTTCTTAGATCATTTCTCATACTTCCCTTACCGAGTGACCTCTTTTTGACGGAACGACTTAGTACAAAATCTTATTTATCGTTTACCTACAATTAGAATACATAAAATACCGATGGCCAACCAACAGTTTCTCTTGATCAAAGAAATGTTTTGACTTAATTAGGTTAGCTACTTTGCAAAGCGCTTAACTTCTATCCTTAATTCAATTCAGACAATTGTTGTTTGAACCAATGTGCACGAAGTGAAACAGAAGTTTGTTTTAACGCAGAAGATTTCAAAATATCTTCCTGATAATATTTAAACTTTCAAAAAGGGATTTTCTTGACGCTGAAGACGGAACCGAAATAGAAGGAAAGCAACAAGAGTTCAAAACAAATTTAATCCCGTAAATCCCCTACCTACAGCATAAGAAACAAACGGGTTTCCTTTTTGAAATGCATAGCATGTCTTTACAATTGGTGTTAATATGTTCACGGCCAACAGAAATTAATATAATTTGAAAAGATTTTGTTCTTTGAAATGTCAATCACTAACTTGTGTGATTGTGGTGGCGATTGGAAACTCAGTGTATATCTTTATCAAAATGTTTATCCACCAGAGAAAAAAAATACAAAAGAGAGGCAATTGAGTGGTGGGTTATTGGCAGATGAATTAAAGCTGTGATACAGTTTTCTTTCTAACAGCTATCACTGAACTGCAATATTGAGTATAGTAGCCTATATAGAAAATATCATTTTTGCTATACTTTTGTTTTCAAGGTAGAAAGGATAGCATAACTTTTCCATTCATTCCTGACATTTCTACTTTTATTACAAATCTATTGTGTTTTTTTTTTTTTCAAAACGTCACGTTGAAATAGTAGTTACATTCACAAAAGAGCACTCGATTTCAAAGATGTGCTGCTGATGGACAGAATCGTCGCCTACGTAACCGTAGCTTGTCACGCAAACCTGCCATTGTGACTTCAGAATGTGACTTTATACGCTTGAAATCACGTTCTCCCAGCTCGCCAATCCCAATTATACTTAAGAATAAAGAATCGCACAAATACTTCAAGCAACCGGTATTTTAAAGTCACTATCCTATCATCGCCAATGATCTGTAATAACCTACGCAGGATAGCTACAGGAGAACAAAAGCATAACTGTGTTTTGCATTTCTCCTCCTTGTGCTTAGGTTAATGACATCTCAGTCAAATTAACACTGTAGAGATCTATTCTTTGAATAAGTTCATTAGCTTCATTTCAAGACTGTTTTTTTGGCTGCACGATGAGGCATTGCCAATCTAAGCTACTACAAGTCAAACGAGAGAAGACTTCATTTCAAACTTACATTACGTCATGAACAGCCAACACAAGTAATTTTTGTGAAGAAGAAATTGTAAATATTGTACTATGACTTTAATTTCAATTTTGCAATGTTATTTATAAAACTTCTTATAAATGAACACTGTAGAGATCTATTCTTTAAATAAGTTCATTTCAAACTTAGATTACGTCATGAACAGCCAATACAAGTAATTATTTTGAAGAAGAAATTGTGAATATTTTACACATGATTTTAATTTCAATTTTGCAATTGATTGCCCAAGGCATCAAAGATAAAGCAACGACAAAAATGATTAAAAATAAAATTTTGTTGCATTTTGTTGTCACATATTGCCTAAAAAACTGTTTTGATAACATCGTTAGTAAATGCAAACAATATGTAAAATTTAAATTTCTTTAACTAAAATTCCAAAGTAAAACGTCGTCACTTTTCATTAAATTGACCCATGATCCAAAAGGAAGGGTAGTGCGATTACAAAAAGAAACAAAGCAGAGAATATCACACTCAATTAATGAAAGAGGTTTTTTGAACACAAGTGTGGCTTCAACTTCTTCACAGTAGCTAAGCCCTATTTTGCATGACCGACTGAACTTCAAAACTATTTACGGAGTATCAAAAACTCCGCCCACATAGAAAGATATGCGCGTTCCATGAACGTCTACCGTGACGTTACGTGAGAGCGAAGGGTTTCGGCTCAAATGGTTCAAGTACATTCAAACAAATCTTGGATTCAAATTAGCTCTGGCAGCTAGGCGATCTCTCTTTGACAACAGAAATTTTAGTAAAAAAACAACGGCAGTGAAAATTTTTCTGCTTTTCAATTAAAATTACTTATTCTTCGAACGCGGTTTTTGCGCTTGAATAAAATCGTAAATGTTTGATTGGAAACAAAAACAAGACGCTGAATTGAAGACGGTTTGTTACGATTGTGAGTTTCCACAAAATTGCCTATAAGTTTTTGTTTTTTTTAAATGTTTATGGAAAAGGTTTCAATAATTTTTGCGCAGCGTTTTCCACATTGCATTTATTCGTGGCCGTCATTGTGCCCACAGTACGTAACGGCAACAATTGTTGCAGAAAAACTACAAAATGATTTGTTTTTTTTTATGAAAAGATTTTCGAAAAGCCATCTTCTAAATGACCTTAAAAAAAGAAATTGCTTTTAGTACTAGTGAGTGCTCAGCCTTGTGCTGATAGCCAGGAAGAACGTTCCTTCCTTCACAAAAATGGAAGTTAAGTTTATACTTTAAAACAAAATATTATTTTCAAAATAAGACTTTACATAGAATCGTTTATAAAAGATACTTACAAGGATTAATATGCTTATCTTTGTGACTTAATAATCACAACTGCATGATTGGCCTAATTACAGCATAATTAAGCTATGTTGGGTAGAAAAATGATATTGTTACAACATAACATCTTCTTTTTGAAAATCTCAATTAATCTTCTCATTATTTTTATTCAGAAAATGATTGGAAAGGACAGACGAGGGCTGCCTTTTGTTCGGGTCGATCCTTGCGCTATCACGCCTCTAGTGGCCATGATAGACCTAACTCCAATTGATGACGTAGCAATATACGCCGGACAGTCCTTGATTGTGAGTGTTTTCCTTGCGCTAGTAAAGCGATGATCGGACAATGAAATTTTGTTTACGTCAGAAAAGAAGAGTTTAACTCCCCTTATTGCATTAATCGGCAGTCAAGTTTATCAAACCAAACTGTACATTTTTGTTTAGCTATAAATTTTAGGGATTTTGCTGATTTTGTAAAGGATGATCATTTATGTATAATATTGCAACATTTAGTTTCTTTATTGCGGTTTCATTTGGTTCAAATCTTCACAACACCGGGTCAGATCCATAACTCAGTTTGTGGAGATCTGCACAAGATCATACTTCCTGAGTGGAAACCTCACATTACAGAAAGAGATAATCTTGTTTCCGATGTTGATCAGTTATAACGTGGAGAAATGTTCACTTCAGCTTTCAGTTTAACAGGCCGAAGCCCTCAGAAAGGGCCGTAATAATTTTTCTCTAGAGCAGCGTACTGTTCATAATCATAAGAGAAATCAAGAGCTATAGTCAAAGGGGCACCACTCCGCAATCGACGGCATGCCTTTAAGTGTCTTGCCAAAGACACAGCCACATGCTCTTGAATAGTGTCGAACCAGCAGCCTGTCGAACCATGGCTCTCACCGCTCGGTTATGCAACCGACAATGACAGCCGAATGTCCAGTAGAAGCTTTAAACCAAAATGCACTGCTCATTAATTGATTTTTTATTAATGTCTTTATCCTCAGACAGAGAAAGCTTCTTTGAGACGTTATTCCATGTTGTCCGTGAATTATTATTCCACCCACATCCAGAGATCTGAACTAGCTCCACTTGATCTTGACTTTTCTTTGCTAATGAAATCAGGCTCTCAGTAAACTGATCTATCAGGGTGGAGATTGTTGAAACTACGTATATTTTGAGCAAAATCTTTAACCGAAATCTTGCTAATAACTACGAATTACACTGAACCTGCTTGAATTCAATGTCTGGTTAGTTATAATAATCTTCAACATAGCTTTCAATTTGGATGAAAATCATGCAACTTTGTTAAATCATGTAACATATCTTTGTTGAATTGTTATTTAATTTCGTTTTACTTCATTAGGTTTCGACAGTTTTGACCAATCGTGAAGAAATTGGAGACATTTTCACTTTCGATGTTTCTGATCCTCGTGGCTATGCAGTTGGCAGCATAACCTCGTGAGTAGCTTATGGTTTAGAAATAAACAGCCCTGACTTATGAGTAACCTGCAAAATAAGGTTCGGTCGATATTGATGAGAATTTCAAGTAGGATGCCCAGTCTCTTCTGACATTATAAGTATTTCGTCTTTACGTTTTTGTGTTCAAATAGTTGGTACCAGGTACAACTTCATTGGTTCGAAGCAGGTTACCACTTCTCCAACTATATTTTGTAACCTCACAAATTATCCTGTGACCTCATCGTTTGGTCAATTGAGGATCGATTAACGTTTTCAGAAAACATGAATGTGATCTAACATAAACGGGGTTAAAAATGAAACGGTTGTACTGACGCAATGATGGTCAAAACTATTGAATGAAATAGATCCTGTTTGGTAACTACCATTTAGTTATTAAAACATTATTAACTTTTTTAATTTCGTTTTATATTGAAGCCTGTAATTCTAACCACAATCTCAAAAGCAATAATAAAAATAACACGACTCTCATGCTTTAGACTTCACCATAAGAAGTTTTCAGACAACTGAATTTATTTTTTAATCCACAGGGCGTTCCTTGGTTCTGGGTCAAACCAAATTCTCCAAATCCAACTTGAAATTCCAAGTGACGCGGTGGAAGGCAGTTTGAGTGTAGTTACCGTGACAGCAACACCTATCGGCAAAGATGAATTCGTCTTCACCACCTTCAGCGTGGCAGCGAGGAATAACGACACTATCAAGGTAGTCTTTCAATGTAATGTACTTTGTTTGAAATGACCTTTCACAGGGGTGGTACAAGCTTTACAGGGGTGGTACAAGCAGGGCTGTTGAAAGAATAATTTGAGCCCTTGCCAATGAAACTCTACGATCCACATGACACTTCTGAGAAAGACACACCATATCTGACAAATACGAGGTGGTTTCTGTAAATTCCAAGGTGCTCCTTAGAATGATTACTGGCTCCTGAATTCATCCCAGTTCTGGGTCTAAAAGTGCACTCTGGGCTCCCCCTGTCAACTCTACCGGGTACAAGCATAGAATTATTTCAGTTTTGCATACCCACGTTGTTTTTATAGCAAATGAAGCGTCCTAGTCACACAATGAAGCAATTATTAAAACCAATAATTGTTATCACATAAGAAGATTCATTTGACTGCATGCAACAAAGAAATACGTAAGCCATTGCTCTCATTCCTTAGCGGTCGTGTGAAAATTTCCTCATGTGCGTTTTTAGTCGTTTTCAAAATAACTCAATTATTGCACATCTGAAGTACAAAAGTACGTAATGGCTGTAACCAAATGATATGAGCCAGGTTTGGAAACTTTTGTAATTTATTGATCAAATTTTCACCAAAATAAAATCGGCTGCTTCAGTTTCTTATTCAAATAGAATTTATTGATTCCAAAGTTAGTCATTTGTATTTTTTTCTGTGTGGTATTTCTTGAAACATTTTTCTGGATGTAGCCCAGCAGGTTGTCACGAACATGTTTCGCAGTGGTAGACGGTTTGATCTCGTTTCGTCTTTCTATCACTGCTCACTGCACAATCCTTTGCTCTTCCATTAGGCATTTTCGCCATAAAATGTGGCTCATAAAGTCGTTCAGTTTTGTGCTCGTCAAAATGCTTTCCGTGCCCTCTTGCACTCTTGTTTCGGACACTTACCACCAGCTGTGTAGCAAGGTTCGGGAAGTCTGGTGTCTTGCAGCATTCAAACCTTGCTGCTCCGTGTTTATGATGTACAACAAAAAGCTATTGACAATACCCACTTCAAGTAACCAAAAAAACATTTTACGCCACCACTTAGCTGATTTCCTCAAAAATGCACAACTTTCACAATAGTAATCAGCTCTGTCCACTCTACCCATGTATCTTGTGTGTTGTGATATTACCACCGGTTTTGAAATTGTTGCTGAGTTGTCACAGCTAGGATTCGTTGTATATTTTTACAATCCGCTTTGCACACGGGTGATTACCATTGTTACCACCCGTTTGTCTTTCATTGTAGAGCCATTACAGTACGTTTATTTATTTTTTCTGAGTGCTACAACTTCATGAATTTTCGGTTTGCTTTTCTTTTTGGCAAAATCTGTTTAAGTATACTTTTTCTGCTTGCTAAAGCTTTTCTGCTCCTTAGGGTTAAATAAAAAATAATTTAATTGACAATAACTTGTGGTAAACTATATTGAAAGAATAATCATGTGGTGTCCAATATTTGATCCAAATTTACATTTCAGTGTCCCGCTCTTCGATCCCCAGCTGGCAGCATCATCACGTGTTCAGACTTTAACAAAGTTGGATCTGTTTGTGAATTATCCTGTGAGCCTGGATATGCTCTCATGAAGATGGTAAACTCCACCTGTCAATCAAACGAAACTTGGACAACAGACAACTTAAGCTGCACATTTGTTGGTATGGGCGATCTTACAAACGATTGAAATGTGTGATACTAAAGAAATTATTATCCAAAATAAATTGTTGTTTTACTTTCGAAAACTTTTTTTTCAGTTAAAAAATTTCAAAACTCGA
Organism: Aplidium turbinatum; assembly: GCF_918807975.1. NCBI lineage: Eukaryota > Metazoa > Chordata > Ascidiacea > Aplousobranchia > Polyclinidae > Aplidium > Aplidium turbinatum. The sequence goes on from NC_137486.1 coordinate 3,378,381, forward strand.
TTGTGTAAATCCTTGCATGGAAAACACTTTTTCTCTGCTTTCCTGTCATGTTTTGTTAATTCCGATTTCATTTGCAGTCAGCTCTGCAGATGCCAGTATGCTAAATCTTTTAACATATTCGACGACTCAAGATGTTCCACAGATGAACTACCTCACAGCAACGGATATTCTACACTTACTCTGGCGTCAGTGCAAATTAATCTCAATTAAATGCAACAACTAAATGGTGTTTTACATCCCATAGGCACCAAACAATGCTCCATCTCTGGCGATCCTCACTACGTCACATTTGATGGACAGCTGTACGATTTTCAAGGCACTTGTATCTACTCTACCGTGAAAACCACCTTCAACGAAACAATGGGGAATCTGGAACCATTTTCCATCATGGTGAAGTTCGATATGCCACGCGATGCAACTCACTGTTAGGCTAATTATGTATTTGGTTTGACAACCAAGGTTGTGGAGTCGAAAGAATGCCCGGAGTCGTTAAAAAACGAGTCTCCTCAAAGTCAACAGTTGTGAACTGAGCAAGTGACAACTGAGTTAGCAAAATTTTAGCAAGTGGCTAAAGTTGGTAAATAATGAAACTAGGAAAGTAATAGCTGAGCAAGCCGAAACTTGGCATGTCACAAGTCAGCAAATTCAGTTTGACAAGCGATGACCAAGCAAGTCCGATGCGAGGTGAAAATCTCATTTGCTGACTTGGGCAAAAGCTGAAATGTAATTTCAGAGTTGAAACACTTGCTGAGTTGTCGCATGCCGAGTGGTCTGACGACCTTAAAAAAGGGCCCACTGCGACTTCGACTTTATACAAAACGATAAACAATAAAAAATTTTGTTGGTAATTTCTTTCAAAAGATTTTTTCTTGATCTCAGTATTACACTTTAAAACTTCATCAGAAAATAGAAGTGTTTGTTATCAGTTTTTACGAAAGTCGCCGTTTCTATATCGATTGCAACTTAATTTGAAATGTAGGTTCAAAATCAATGGTCCAGCTAATATGCCTGACACAGTATCATTGCACAAGGTAGCTTGTAAACTCTAAATACAAAGTGTGCTTTACAGCTTACAGTCAAATATGACATTTCTTTCTTCAGGTTGAGAACGAACATTTGGGGAGTGTAACGACAGTGTCGTGGTTCAGACGGGCCTACATCACAGTCTACGACACCACCTTTGTGTTCTCAAAAGGACGGACTGTCACTGTAAGCAAATAAGCTTCAAATAGAAGTTGTGTGGTTGACGTGAGTTAAGAATTATTGATTTCATTCGTGTGACTGGCATATTGCTTGTTCATCAAACAGCACTTTTAATCAGCTAGGCTATATTGCTTATCAAACCGAAAGTATTTTTGTTTATTATAAATACAAAGGTAATCATGCGCCATTTTGTGTGCCGTTATGTGGCATGTGCCAAAACCGTTAAGTCTCTTGTTTAGGTGAACGATCTGACAACAACCCTCCCCTTCAGCATGGCCGACAGGGGGTTACGTGTGTCGCTAAGTGGGGTTAACGTTGTTATGACAACGCGATTTGGATTGCAAATTGTCTACAACGGAAAATTTAACATATTGATTCAACTTTCAGCTTCTTACGCAGGACTGGTGGAAGGTAAGTTAGCTCCTACAAAGATGATTGTAATAACTTCTAGAAACTTCTAAGCAACTGTGTGGTATCACTTGAAAGAATAAAATTACCTTCTGTTAGGCCACATGAAGACTTACATAATAAATGCACTAAAAGGTTGACAGCTTTGCTTGTAATAGTAAACAAAGCGTGAATGACAGCAGTAGACATAACATTTGAAAAGCATGCAACAAGTACATAAATTGACTCATAATGTACAACAACAAATATATTTTTATTTTTTTTATTTTTCATAAAACATTTATTAATTTTTTGTACCAAGGTCTGTGCGGAAACTTAAACGGCGACCCTAACGACGACTTGACCCTGCCAACCAATACATCAGTCATTGTAAGCCCCAATGATTTCGGGAATAATTTCAAGGTTGGGGGAGAAAATGAGGGGTGAGTTTTGTTGCACAAAAGATTGAAGTCAGAATTATGCAGATTTCAAGAAGTACTAGGGCAAATGATTGCGTCACTACTTGATATGGCTACGATCGTCAGACAATTCAGCAAGTTCTTCAACTCAGCAAGTGCATTTCAGTTACTGCCAAATAAAAAAATTAGATTTACTTCCTCAGTTCAAACTTGCTTGGTCATCGCTTGTTAAACTGATTTGGCTGAGTTGTGATATGCCAAGTTTCGGCTTGCTCAGTTGTTATTTGTTCAGGGTTCATAATGTGCCCACTTCAGTCACTTGCTGAAATGTTGCTAGCTCAGTTGTCACTTGTTTAACTGCCATTTGCTCAGTTCACAACTGCTGCCTTGTAGGAGACTTTATGGTTACGACGTTCGTATGCAGTCACTAATGCGATCAATATAGTCTTTTAATCGCCACGTGTTTGTTTAACACTGCGCATAATTTCTGAAATAAAAACTTGGTGATTTTCTTGTTGCAATTGCATTTTGCTGATGTCCACTTGGACACAATAGACTTGTCAGGAGATCTTACGGAGCATTTGAAAGACCCGGGATAATTTAGCGACCCGGAACCTTTCAGGAAACTCCAGAACAAAGAATCATTTTTAGAGGTGTTTTGTTTTGGAGGTCCGAGGTTCTGATTGGAACCTAGTCCAAATTATCCTTTCAACGGACAACTTGCTCAGCAAACAACCAACTGAACGAACCATCTTACAATACAATAAATCATTCAACATATGATTTTTTTTAAGTTTTCAGATTTTCTAGCATAAAAGTAACAATAGAAACCAAGTCTTGTTTGAAGCAACAAGTTTGCGCTATAATTGTTGTCTTTAGTTGTTGACATCATTAAGTAGTTGATTGGAACAATCAAGCACTTAATGTCAGCTCACCGCTTGGAGGTTGACAACATGATCCCATTTACTTTGACCAGGTGTCAGGACGGAGATGATGCAGATGGAATCGGAGATTGCCTGGATGTGGAGGATTACGCATCTTTGTGCTCCATCGTCAACCAAACTTGCTTTGAAGAGTGCAGAAAGGAAATTCCTATCACAGATGTTTCAAAGGTAAATTAGCACAAAGAGCAAACGTTTTTAACTAAAAACGAATATACTGTAATTATGAAAAATAGAGCCATAAAACATCAATCGATTTTTCTATTTGTTGAACTTCTATATATTAAGTTTTTGGAATAGATAAGCGGAATACTTCATATCAGTGGCGTAGCGTAAACCATTTGCATTCCAAAAGCTCAAATATATCTCGACATGGCAATTTACGTTGAAGCAATTTTGGTTTGTCATACTAGAAATTTTACCCATTATCCAATAAACGCATTTATAACAAACTCAGGCCATTTTCGCCTTTCTAAATTTGCATATTTGCAATTTGTAATATTAATACGATATTGAAAATTGAATGAAGCTGTTCACCAGGCATTAAATAAAATAATATGAGATGTTCTACTGGTGCAAATTAAGCTAAACTATCACAAGATGTATTTGTATACAGTGACAATCTGCTTTTATTCCGACGTTCCGACTGGATTTTCGTCAATCAGACACGACTGACTTCTTTAGTTGTTGTTGTTTAAGTTTGTTGTTGATCGTTAACAATTAAGTGTCCCTTTTTTTTCTAACTTATTTTAAACTTTGCGCGCGATAATTTTTGTCAAGAAGTTGAATTTTCATTTTGTATGTTTAGTTGTTTTCAGCAATATGTCCTGTGTTTTGCCATGCTAGACAGGTAGTCACTACCTGTCTAGCCTCCTGAAGAAGTCAGTCGTGTCTGATTGACGAAACGTCGGAATAAAAGCAGATTGTCACTGTATATATCTTGTGATAGTTTAGCTTAATTTGCACCAGTAGAACATCTCATATTATTTAATTAATACGATGTGTAACTTACAACACGAAAAGGCTCATAACAGACCACAATGAAGACATAATGTGCAATTCGGCCAGGGATTCTCGATTTTCCTGAATTCATAAAACGAGTTTTAAAAGACTAATTGAAATTAGCCTGCAGTGTACTCACAAAGATAAAGTAGGCTACTGAGCTTTCAACTCATCAGTGACCTCAGGTGTGTCATAAACATTGGAAAAAGCATTTTTTGATTCAGTTGCGTAAGTTTGCAGAAACTTTTCATGATTGAAATTACCTCCGTTAAACAGAACCATGGTAACCACGTTTTACTCCACAGCAGAAACAAAAGTTTGCTTATAAAAAGTTACAAAATCTAGATTTGTAGGCTAATTATACTTACGATCAGAGCTGTAAGATTGTTTGGTAAATCTAATCGACGTTTCATTTTTTAGTTAAGAAATTCGTGAACTGTGTTGATTTAATGAACAATGGTTAAACTGTGAATTCGTTGTCAACAAATAAACCACTTGGTTGGTCTTTCGTCTGAAATAGCCCCTGGGAGTTACGTTAGAATTTCATCACAATACTTGCTATAGTGATTTACTTCACTCTACACCAGAAAAAGTATGTCAATGGTGATAAAAACTTCTACAAATTCTGCAAATATCTTACACTCTTGTTGAATCATCACTTCAACCAATCCATACATATCATATTAACTAGCAATTCAAAATAATTTTTTAAACAATTATAGTTCCAGCATCAATGGTTTAAGCGAGTGGATAGACTTAATTTTTGAAAACAAAGTTTGATTGCTTTTGCTGAAACGTGATAAGATCGTTATACACTAGAGAGGTATTTGAAGGAAATAGGGTAAAGGACTTTTTGCGTTTGAAAAGTTCAACTCAAAAAAGAAAATCAAGACAAAGGAATTATATGTTTTTTGGCAGCCGATTGTAGCAAGAATTGAACAGCGATAGCCGGGAAGAACGCTCTTTTCTTCATAAAGGAATTTTGTTACAAAATTGAAGGAAAATTTGAAATACCGTACGTCGTATATTTTGCTGGAAACACCTCAGCGTGAAACTTTAGTTCATATATCTTGCTTGGTCAAGCACTTTATATGCAAGCTCCCTCATTTTGCACTTTATGCCGCTTTCTGCGTTGTAACAATCTCCTGCATTTCATATTTTTTCATGCGCATAACAAAACCAAATTGCTACCATTTCGAAATGGAAGACAAACGATTTCTCCACCTTAAGAAAAGACGAAAATAGTTCAGGTATCCAGCTTAATGCATATACTAGAGTCCCAAACCAACGTGGATGAAAATAAAAATACCTTTATTTCTCTTATCTTTAAACTAGTGCCATAAAGTCTGCACGCCGCAAGACAGCCAACATTTACTCCAATGATTTTAAACTGGTTCAGCAACTTCAGCAGACAACTAAAAGACAAAAAGCGATCAATACTTTGATGTAACCAAAAAACTATGCAGCCTAATGATGTCACAGATACGTTTGTAAATACTTGGTTGCTAACAATGCTTTTACATAAACTTTATCAGTGACGTATTAATAGAATGCCAATGCTACTTCTTGTTTTGCATCTGAAATGTCAAAACAAAAAAGCTTGAAGTGCACAAATTATGTGATGTAAGTGACCTGGACCCCTTAACCCCTGATGGTTTGATGCTTTAAAATTCAGAAAATGTTTAAACCAACCTTATGAAAACATTTTCTTTTTAAATAAAAATAATAATGTAACTTCAAAATGACTGGAGGGGCAGTTGTTTCCCCCCTTGCCTCTTGCTGGACGCTACGCTACTGCTTCATATTATGTGATCTGAATAGAATTGTAAATTTTTTAAATAGAATTGTTAATTGAACCACTAAGTGCGCTAAAGCGTTTGTTTGAGTGTATTATTTCCAAAATAAAAGATTATGTTTGATTAAAATCAAACTGACCGATTTTACCCGATGACTTGTTTTGCTCCAAATTACCCTGCTGCATACGCCGGTATACGGAACAATAACAATTTTAAATAGCACAAAGGTAGTAAATGTCGTGCACGGACATTTTGCCGAAAGGACATTTTGCCAAAAGACATTTTGCCGAAAGACATTTTGCCGAAAGGACATTTTGCCGAAAAGACATATTGCCAAAAGGATTAATTGTTTGTAAATGATATTTATGCGTTATTAGGTTATGATAATACATATAGTACGTTTGTATAATTTCGGCAATTAGTCCTTATGGCAAAATGAGTTTCGGCAAAATGTCCTTTCGGCAAAATGTCTTTCGGCAAAATGTCCTTTCGGCAAAATGTCCGGGTACCGTAAATGTTGGAAAGCTGTCAAAATGTCTCTGCATTGCTCCAAAGTTATCACGCTTTGTGTTGTTGCTTGTATGAAGGCTTTAAAACTAACAAAAACATTTACACACTCTAACTGCTTTTTATGGACATGAAAGAAGAAAATAATTTACATGTTTTTTATTTTATTCTAGGCTAATTGGATGACACATTAAACTTAGAAATATTGTCGAGTATTACCTTGTATTTCTAGAATTGCGTTTTCGACCTGTGCGTTACAATAGGAGACAAGCAAGTTTTAGAACAAGCTCTTTCCAAATATGCTGACTCATGTCAGGCAAGTGGAATTACTGTGTGTGATTGGAGGAAAGAAACTGATACAGGTATGTGAGAATAAGAGGCCTATTAGGAAGAAACACTTCCCATACATGCAATATGCAGGCAATAAAGAACTAACATGCAAACTTAAGCACTGCTTGAAGTACTTTTCCAAAACAATCATCAGGTTCAATATTGTTAAGTATGGAAATGAACAGAATTGCAGTGCTTTTACTTGTTAGCTAATTGCTACATCCCCTTTCTGGAATAGATTTTATGTACATGAGGTATAATACACACATGTTGTATAAAATGGTAATCCAACTCTCACTTGCTAAGGTACAAACATTGTGTATTTTCACAACAAGCAGGCTACTAGAAGCAGAAATTTCTAGAAGTGCGGGATACGCAACTACTTTTTCAGAGTAGGGTGCGTTAAATAATAGTATTGCCAAATTGTTTTCAACATAAACGCTATTTTTGACTTGCTCGAAAGAAACGTAATGCCTGTTTGTCAAATCAGTTTCAAAATTTGCAAACAACTAAAGTCCAAAACACCTTACAACTTTAATTTATTAATTCATCAGTGTAGTAATGTCTAGAATTTTAAGCTGTTTAGAGCAATTAAGCTACAACCTAAAAAACTATGAATTTACAAAACAAGTTACTGTTGCACAACATCATTAGTTTATTTGAGGATGGTATGTCTGGATGTGGCAAGTTATAAGTGTAATGTTTATTACATTTGTGAGTTCTTTTCAAGTAAAGGTATAATTGGTCTAAACAGTCCGCCCCAGTAGTTCAGTTTGTTGGCGCATGACTTCGTGAACGAAGAAGCTTCAACATCAAGCAGCGCTGGTTTGACTCTCTGGGTATGCGCTTGAGCAACGCATTCTAAGGACTGCTCTACACTCAGTGGCACCTAATGGATGGAATATTTCCCCGACAACAAGACTTCAACAATCGGAAATTTCACTCTGTCAATCTCGGTAACCGGCCCTGCGTCAAAAGCCTCTACAACTATGCGAAACTACCAGGAATAACCAATCAAGGCTTTGTCAGTGCGAGGATAAAGATTCAAAACCAACCAACCAATTTTTCAAAAGCATTAGCATACTTTGATAACTTGTTTTTTTAATCCAGACTTGCACTTGATCGATGAGTTGACAACAGATCACTTTAAATTAATACGTAAAGGTTTAAAAATCCTTGGTCAAGACTTGACTGGAACGAAATAACTGATATTTGAACTATGGGATTAAAAATAACTTTTGGTCAGAAAACATGCATAAGATCTGGCAGCAATTTTGCATAACCCACCCCTACTCTGAGAAGCAAGATGGCGTAAGTTACGCTCCCCGATACTTTCTTGATCTTCCTGAATAGAAGTTTTGATTAAACATAAAATTATTTCACACCCGTTCATATTTACTTTGTTATACTTTTTCATTTTTGGTAAATCAAAGAGTGATGCGTTACAAGCACATAAGATATTACAACTTTGCCTTCGCCCCCTAACTAATTGAAATGAGTAAGAGAGGTGATCATATTTTAGTTTTCATTAAAAAATCTAAAATTGAAAAATAGCAACCAGGCCGCAATTACAAACCGCAAGAAAGTTTTTGAACCAATAAACATGTGGAATGAGTCCTTGGATGATTTTAAAATGAAAAATTTATTTTGTCTTTTCAGAGATTGCGTGTCCGAGCTCCTCCCACTACGAGCATGAAGGTTCAAGTTGTCCTAATACTTGCCAAGCGCCTACCCAGGCTAGCAGATGCGCAACACCACCCGTTGCAGGTAACGCATAGTTTAGGTAAAACCTTAAAGTTTACAGTTTTAAGTTCATGGATTAATTTACCTGGCATTATTTGTATTTTTGCCTTTACTTGTACTCAGTTCCAGTGTACAGAAATGGTTTGGTTTCATTAGGTCAGTTTAGAAGCGAACATAGCGGCGTTAAGGATCTGAAAACGAATTTATGGTTTCAGATAAATATCTGCGCAGAAACCCAAAGATAAAAACAAGTTTTATACAAAAAATACGAAAGAATGTTTAATGCTTCCACCAAAAAGCTCTTATACTATTTGAGGTCAATCTGTTTATAAACTTGAGTTAGCTGAATAACGTAACGTCTGAATAAAGCAACGTCAAATCTTCCACTTTTGACAAAAGTAACAATTTGGTGTTATCATATTTTACAAACCTGACGTGATAGGATAAATCTAAGGTCAGATTCGGATTCAGCACCCCAAAATTACTCTAAATCAGTTTTCAAAGTTCATAATCATAGAGCAAAAATCGTGTAGACCAGCGTAATCATTGACCGACAATGCATTGCTTTAAAATTACGGTATTCAGGCTACTAATCGACGAATTCACACAAACCATAACAGTAGCCACGTACTAAAGGAAGCCAAAAAACAATAATACATTTTGTTTGGTATTTAACTTTGTTCCACACTGATAACTTGGTCAAAGCAATATATTTTTACCTGATTTTTACAAACAATACAAACTTTTTTGTGCTGATTGTTTTTCAATTTCTTTTGCATGCAGCCCATAATTGGTATTTTGATTTTATCAAAAGCTGTCTACCATTGTACTGTAGATTATTTGCAAGGCTACTTACGTTAAACATTGTTTTGTTTTGAAAGGTTGTGTCTGTAACGACGGGTACGTTTTGTCAGGAAGAGATTGTGTTCCTCTTTCCAATTGTGGATGCACATCTGCAGGAAAATATTACAAGGTGAGTGTTCTTAGACCAGCGATTATTATTGAACATTGTCGATTACTATTAGCTGCATAGCCGAGTGGTGAAAACACTGGAACGGCAATCAAAAGGGCGCCGGTTCGACACCGCTCAAGAGCATGTGACTGTGTCTTTGGCAGGACACTTAAAGGTATGCCTGAAGGTGGACATGAAGGTTGGCTTCCTTTCCTTCCCGTCCACTTAATCTAATCTTAAACCACCGGGTGTAAGCCTGGATACGACAAACATTAGCTGAAAAGAACTACAGTGATTGAGACAGATTGAATTGGAAGACCACGCGAAACTTTGCGGCATCAAACTAAGTTAATTGTTTAGCTGTCGGCTACTTAGCCGAGTGGTGAAAGCCCTGGTATGACGTTCAAAAAAGCACCGGTTCGACATCGTTCAAGAGCATGTGACTGTATCTTTGGCAAGGTACTTAAGGCATGCTTGAAAGGTTGGCTTCCTTGCCTTCCAGTCCGCATTTTCAATCACTAGGCGTAAGCCCGGATACGACAAAAAGTGATTTTCGAATTGAGTCTCATTGGGAGACTGTGAATAATTTCGATGGATCCATAGATACATTGATTGTACATAAGCGTAAGCTACACATTTAAATATTAAATTTTATACATTTAAAAAAGTTATTGTAAAATTTGTACTTTGGGCCATTCTATACTTTAGATTTAGCGGCTTGCAAACTCGATGATTCTTTGAAAGGGGCAATGGCCATAATAGGGCTCTGAACCACTACATTGTAATTTCAACGCAGCTCAAAAACAATATTAAAAATCACTGCTCTAAAAAAAATCAGCAGTACAGCTAACATCGTGTAAAACTTATCAGGTTTGCTGGAACCTGTTATTGAAATTTTAGTAAACTCCGCAGACTGGTTGTTATAAGCGTATGTAGCCTAGCTTGTGGTGTTATGTGCTACCTTGATCAATGCTTTCATGTCAACATAACATTCTACTGGTGAGAGAACCAGTTGTTGATATATTAGAATCCCATCACTCGTTAACTGTGGATGTTGTCAAATCTGAAGTTTCCGCACTTTCATGGGGTTCTTGTATTTAGGCTGGGGAGCAATTCTATGATTTGGGATGCACCTCATTCTGCTCGTGCAAGAACGGATTCCTGAACTGCAGCAGCACCAACTGTGACATGGGAGAAACGTGTAGGATTTCTAAGCAAACCGGCAAGCTAGGCTGCGAGCCTTTGAGTGAGTAGCAAAGAATTGTTTATATTACGCAAACAAGTACTTACTAATAACATTAATAATAGTTTATATTTCACACCAGTTGGGTGTAAAATGGCGTCAGTGCAAAGTATTAACATCTTTTGAATCAATAAACGTGGCATGCTTGACTATCTGAGTTAATAAAACACACACAATCGTTCACATAATAAAGTGAGAGTGGTAAAGTTGGATTATTTCTTGGTACTAATTATTCAGATACAATGACAATTTATTGCACAATAGACCAGGCACAACATCAAGTGATGAGACAATTCTGTCGTCTAAAAAGGTCAAATACATAAATCAGTATGCTGGCAGTCAATCTATGTTTGACTTGTAACCTATGGCAGGTTATCATTTTTTTTATTCAAACAGCTGCTAAGTTCAAACTTGTGCATTGCAAAAACTGAATCTAACTGTCTCATTTTGTCAAGTCATTGCGCGCCTTACTTTTTCCATGTATAAAATTTGAAGGCAAATGACCTTGACCTCTCTTTGTTAGAGTCCTGCTCTGTAGCAGCGTATATCTGTGATTTCGTCATGGTGGTAGCTTTTTGCTGAATTGCTGCATTTCAATTACAGGTTTTGCCACTTGCAAAGCTTCTGGCGATCCACACTACGTGGCATTCAACGGAAAATTATTCGACTTCCAGGGCCGCTGTACTTACTTGTTGGCTCGTTTTGGCGGGATGTCGATTTCAGCTGAAAATGAAAACAGAGATGGCAACACTAAAGTTTCTTATATCAAAGCTGTCCGTATCAATTTCAACTACGCGCAGACGACAAACGTCACAATCACTCTCGGTGACTTCTTTGACAGCAACCAACCAGCAGCAAAGGTGAGAAAAATTAAAAATGACGCAAGATGACTCAGCATCTTTCCCACTCCACAAAATCGTGCGAAAATCTTCAAGACACTTTGAGCAAGGACGTATAAACCCTTTCAGCTTGTCTCTAGAAATTGCGACTGAAACTCAGCGAAACCAAACCTGTGGCAGCAGCTTTCCATCTACATAACCGGGAAGCTGATTGTGAGCTGAATGTCCTAAACAACAGAAAGTCACTGTTCTTCTGCCCCGAACCAAAATACCTCGGTGGGACATTAGAGAGATCGCTCAGACGCTCACGTACCGCCACCATTTCGTATCACTGAGCAAGAAACTTTCATCGCCCGCTGCGCTTGGCAGGCTCCAGCTGGGGAGCGAGGGCTGACACTTTGCATATAGCAGCCCCAGTCCTTGTCTACTTCTCAGCAGAGTACTGTGCACCTGGTTGGTGCCGCAGTGCTTACTGCCACAACATCAACACTGCCATCAACATTCAACAGCGCTCTGCGCACAGTGAGCTGGTGTCTGAGTCCCACACTATTCGACAACGTTCCCACTTCCCATCCTTGCTGGCATCCAACCCGCTGAGCTTCATTGCAAAGAAGCCACTCTGTCTCTCGGTCGACGGGCATTGGAGCCCAACCATCTCAAATGCAAGATTTCTGTTCCCCTAACAGAATACCCTTGTCGACTGAAATCAAGACACCCATTCGTGTGAACCGCTCAACTTGTGATCAACGAAGCTGATAGGCAAAGCATCCCTGCGGCTAATTGGGCGGACCCGTCCCGCCGGTCTGACCCTGTAGAGACAGGCATGGGTGCGCCTCAACCGCCTCCGTATGGGTGTCGGGCTTTTCTGCTCAATTATGCACCACTGAGGAATGGCCTCCTCTTTTTTATGGGAATGTGGTGCTGAGGAACAGACCACAGACCACATCATCAACGATTGCATCATCATCAAGCCACCTAAAAAAGTGGAAGATCTGCTTGTCTTGAATGATGAAACAAAATACTGGCTTCTCTCTAGTAGTCCGGAGACATCGTGAATCTGGGATGGTAAAAGAATAAAGCTTCGGTCCCAGAGGCTCATACGACGACGGCAATCTTCACATGAAGCTTGATTTCACAAATCATTGTGAAAAAGTACTGATTTTTATAAGAAATTTTTATCGAAATGACAACTAATAAGTTTGAGATATAAATATATTCATTGTTGTCAATATTGAACATATGTAAATATATGATATAATAAGTGATTGATTTTAAACGCCTGATTGTTCCAGTGAACTGAGTTCTAAGCTTAACTTTTAGCTCATCTCTTTCTTATTTCTTCTCAGATTGAAGGACTTTTTACAAATGGTGAACAAATTCTCGACACTTTTGAAGGAGGATTTCAAATCTTTAAAAGGGGAAATCAAATTGTTGCTGACATTGGCCGAATTGAAATCGCTTTCACTCACGGGAGCGTTCGCATTGTGGTCCCAGAGAACATGGCTGCAGAGGTGGTTACTTTTACACTCTCGATCACCTTTTGTGTAGTTTTGAATTTATTAGATTACAGAGCATTGTTGGATGGCCATTGAATATACGTTTGTGTCCCATCACACGATGGGCATGAAGGATTAGTACGGTATGAGTGAAAGTTTACCAAATACATAAGCGTTCATGGTGTAACCAGCGGGACTGCTTGGAGCCATTTTGTTTCGGGGGAGTAGAGCGAAAACAAAATAAAATTTAAAAAAAGTTAATCCAAAACAAAATCATGCCAGCAACGTTTGCATAGAAACAAATTAAAATATGTTTTGTATTTCTTGAACGTTGAACCTTTAACATTTGGCAAATTGTTTTGTTTTGAACTCACAACGAAATGAAAATTACCTTTTTTCAAAATGAAACGAAAAAATACAACAAAAAGATTTTGCTTTAAACAAAAGGAAATGTTTCAAAGCCTCAAAACTTCCTCAGCATCTGGCTCTACTTGAGAATCACCGGGTGACACTTTGACACTGATAAAGCAAAATAGAGCAGTTTGGTTAATCACAGACGGTTTGAAATCATTTTTCCGATTGAACACATCGACCTCAAATAACAAACAGGATTGTTTATCAGGCTGTAGGATTGTGTGGAACTCGTAATGACAACGTCACCGGTAACTTCACGATGATGAATGGGAACATTACCAAAGATGTAAACGAATTTGCTGATAGTTACCGCATAGGATATTGCAATGACACTGGAATTCCTGATTCATTTGTTTGCTCTTCAGAACAGGAAGAATTATAGTAAGCATCTTGTTAATTCATTGAGTTAACTTTCAACTTTGGTAAAGAGGTGATTTTCTTAAGCCATAAACAAATACACCCTAGACACCACACGGCATTTAACAGTTTTATGTTAAAAGCCTTGCGGTTTCTAGACTGTATTTGTTTATGAATTAAGTTAGTTTATTAACCTAAAAAAAAGTTTGTTGTTTAGAAAATGTTGGCCTTCTTCTAAGTTTAAGAAAAAGCTTACATATCAGTACTGGTATCACCAACTTATCATCAATTAGTATCTTGGCTAGTATTTCTTTGCAAAGAATAAACTTTTTCTTTTTTACCTTTCAAGCGCGAGCAACGAGTACTGTGGAAAGATCTACTCTGAGATATTTGCCAACATATCAGCAGAAATCGACTTGGTGCCTTACTTCAACGATTGTGTCTTCGACCTGTGTGCCACCAATGGTTCCCTGAGCAGTTTCGAAGATGTAAGAGAGGAAGGAATAGATACATGTTGATGTTTTCGTAGCTTCATAAATTTACGAATCTAAAATGCCTGCTGATCTAGTTTGTCATGTTTTTTATGCACAATACTGTTGAAGACAATCACCTCTAATTCAAAGATTTAATGGATCCTGGCACAATGAGGTTACGTTATAGGCTATCTGGCTATGTCATAACCCAGGCCACTCAGTAAACAATAGCCAAAGGCAACGCCAACGCATGAAAACGAACATGTATGATTTGGTGACGACTTACAATTTCACACAAATGCACCGTAATGTTCCATAATTTGACGTCATTACTCAAACATTCCAGGTTCTTGTAAATTTGGTGTATGATATAGAACGAGTTTTGGATCTAAGTTTTGGCCCATGCAACTGGCGAGAAATAATTGGAATCCCTCCTCTAATATGTCCTGAGAATTCCCACTACGAAGGTTGTACTTCCGCTTGCCCTAACACGTGCTTGAACCAGTTTGCTCAAGACAGGTCAGACCTTGACTGTGTTTCTGATCAATCTTTCAAGTTGTTTAACTTTGTTAGTAGGCTAAAGGAAGGATATATTGTATAAAGTTAGTTAATTACATCGTATGCTATATGCAAAATCAAATTAGTTTTTAGCCTTTTCTATTGCTCTGGTTAACCATGGATAGTGTTACATTTTTTAATTAAACGAATGGTCATCAGTTTTACAAAGTATAACTTGGGAGTTCTTACAAATATTACAGTGTTCACATTTTTCTTAAATATAACTTGGGTACTGAGGTTATTTTTTCAATCATTAACAGACATAGTTAAGTAACAAAACAACATTTAACACTGTAACACAAAAATAAAATGAAGCGAACGTTTTCGAAGTTGTCCTTTTCAAGCCTATAAACGAAAAAATAATTATACCATTGTATAAAAAAAATAGGCTACTAGAGAAACACAGTATAACATCAAAACATTGTTTAATCTAAACATTGAAAGACTGCCTATTCTGCTCACATACAAAATGACCCTACCAGATCTTGTACAATCTCCCTGGATACTTCTCCTCTGAACTTAATTCTCTACTTGATCCGTTGTATTGTGGAGTCATGTGGTATGTAAATGTAAGCATGATAGGCAATCTTTCAATGTTTAGACTAAACAATATTTTTGATGTTGTGTTGTGTTTCTCCAGAATTTTCTTACGCAATGATTATTTTTTCTTTTAAAGGCTTGAAAGGGACTATAATGTAGGCTACAGTATAGTCGAAAATGTTCGCTTTATTTATTTTTATTCTATAAAATTAAATGTCGCATTGTTGCTGAGCTATGCGTGTTTATAGTTTTACAATATAAATAAGAACAATTCTACTAATAACACGTTTTTATGCAAATATGTCTTCACCATTTACAGGCCTTATCGCTTTCTTTTGAAAACTGAGGATATTTTAAGTATTTTCTTACATTTTGCATAACTACAGTAGAAAAACTACTAACAATTCAAAGTGTTGCTTCTGCAAACACTTCCTAGTTATTTTCATTTCACTTTGATATCAACATTCATCATTCAGTTGTGGGATACCAAAAAGTGAAGGATGTGAATGCAACTTTGGTTATGTTTGGAGTCAAGGCGAATGCGTAAGACCACAAAATTGTGGTTGCTACAATCAAATGCTTGGATATCTCTCACAAGGTATTTTATTTGATTACACATTCATTCGTTTTGTTTTTACTTTGCACATACATAATCGGTCATTTTACTTAGTAGACTAGTGAATTGGCAAATGTCGGCTGCGTAGCCGAGTGGTGAGAACGTCTGCGCGACTTTCGAAAGGACGTGGGTTCGACACCGCTCCAGAGCACGCAGCTGTGTCTCGGCAAAGACACTTAATGGCAAGCCAAACTAAGGGGAGCAGCTGACTCGAAGACTATATGTCACTTCGTTGCTTCCTGTCGTCTGTTGTATCGCATCTGTGATCGTAGTGTACTGTGTGTTTCGCAATGGGCGCAAATAAAAAAAAAGCATTATTAAATGTGTCCGTTTTGTAGCTTACGAACTTTAATTTGATACACATACCAGGTTACAGTGAAACTGACAGTAATTGCACCACGAGATGTGGCTGTTTTGGGCCAAACAAATACGAATGCCGAGATGCCAGATGTGACGACGGGAACAAGTGTACTGCTGTAGGAGATACGTTCGAATGCCGGCCAACGGTGAGCCTTGGAGCATGTTTGTGCCATTACAATAGACAACAAAATTTAAACTTAAAAGTAAATCTGTATCAACGAACCCTATAGCATTCCAACCGTCCAATCGAAAGAAACAATTTTAAAGAGGATTGAATAACTCGTTAGTTTTATTGATTACGGGATGTTTTGTACATTAGGAAACTAACTGTGTGCTCTGGGGCGCTACATACATTTCCACTTTCGACGGAAAACAGTTCAATTTCAATGGAGGCTGTTCCTACATTTTAACCAGGTATGATTGGTTCGTCAATTCGTGGATGAAATGTCTTTTACATAATTATCTAAATGATTTCTAGAACTTTATTTACCTGGCGCTCAAGTATGGCTCAGGCAAAACAGTTACAACTTTAAGGAAGACTAGTGAAAGAACATCACAACGTGTTTAGATTTCCACTGGTATCATTGTGCTTAGTACGTTCGTCACTGGTATGATTGTGCCTTGTACGTTCATCAATGGTGTGATTGTGCCTTGTACGTTCATGACTGGTATGATTGTGCCTTGTACGTTCATCAATGGTATCATTATGCCTTGTACGTTCATCACTGGCATGATTGTGCCTTGTACGTTCTCAACGGTATGATTGTGTCTTGTACGTTCATCAATGGTATGATTGTGCCTTGTACGTTCTCAACAGGGCCGGATTAACTATAGTAGCAGATGTAGCAGCTGCTACGGGTCCCGCGCTTCACAAGGCCCCGCGCTTGGTGAACAAAACGTTTTTTTTTTTTGCAAAAAACTGTCGAATATAGTTGGTATGTAATTTTTGACTTGCAAACTGGAATGGCATGGGAGAATATTATAGTTGTAGGATTAAATTATTAAGTCCCAACGACTTATTTATCCCTTCCTAATTATTGTAAACTTTAAAAACCGATAATTTCCGCTGGAGGCAACTGCCTGATCGAGTGCCACGAGCCCACGATACTAGTGGTTTGAAAGATTATTCGACTGTACTTGTACATCAGTGAGAAGAGTATCAATCTTGCCGATTGCTTTGGACAGAGTTATTCCAACGCGTCCAACACGAGCGGAAATATAGCCTAACGGAGTAGGCCTACAGACACTTGTCAAAAAAAATGGTGCTATTGCAGAATATGTTCCATCCTACGCTCATTCGTTGAATCTAGTTGGTGTATGCGCTGCACAATCGTATCCAAAAACAGTTCAGTTCTTTGACTTCGTTGAAAATGTCTATGTAGGCTATTCTTTGCTGTTTCAACACACCGGTGGTCCGTTCTGGAGTGTTCCGGTGGTGGAGTGCTAAAGAAGCTCTCTGAAACAAGATGGTCCGCAAGAGCTGATGCCATTAAGGTTATTAAAGAACGTTTTTTCAAAAAGGAGACACTGGAGAAACTTGCGAATGATCGGGTGCAAAAGACAGAATGTCGACAGCAGGCAAATGGACTCCTCGAGAAAATGGAGTTGCTCGAAATTGGAATCTTAGTGGTTTTTTGAAAAAGCTTACCCGATCGCTTCCAGGCAAGTCAAGCCTCTCTTCAAACAAAGCGGCACAATCTCAACATTGCTTCAGCGTTGTGTGCCTCTTTGGCAGGATCCCTACAGACATTCAGAGAACAATTCGTTAAGTTTGAATCAGAAGCGCAGAAGCTGACTCAAGTGCCGGATTACCGACCAATAGGCCTAAGCACAAGAAGAATTGTCCAAAATCGAACGCACGATGAGAATGGATAGGCAGTGGCCGTTCA
This sequence comes from Aplidium turbinatum, assembly GCF_918807975.1. NCBI lineage: Eukaryota > Metazoa > Chordata > Ascidiacea > Aplousobranchia > Polyclinidae > Aplidium > Aplidium turbinatum. Next base: position 3,396,446 of record NC_137486.1, read on the forward strand.
GTTTCAGATGCAACGGATATCAACTAAAGACAAATTCCAGGTGGAAGTTTTTCCTTGCAGTATTGGACAGCTTACAATCTGCGCTGGAGCCACGTCGCAAGGTATACAGTACACCAATTCGTAAAGCACATTGCTTTTGATTGCTCCTCTCCAGAACTCAACTATTTCACTTCGATTAAAGAAAACAATATTGACACCATGTTTCTAACATTGACAATTTGTTACGCATTTATCTATGTATGATGGTAACTAATTGTACTGAAGAGAGATCATTTTCAAAATTGAAGTTGATTAAAAACTATCTGCGAAACACGATGGGGCAAGAGCGGCTACACTATAATTAAAAAATATCAAATCTAAAAAATATTCAATTACTTTCCAGTCATTATCTGTACATCAAATCAATCTGCTACAGGCCCCGCACTTGGTTAATCCGGCACTGTTTCTCAATGGTATGATTGTGTCTTGTACGTTCATCAATGGTATGATTGTGTCTTGTACGTTCATCAATGGTATGATTGTGTCTTGTACGTTCATCAATGGTATGATTGTGTCTTGTACGTTCATCAATGGTATGATTGTGTCTTGTACGTTCATCAATGGTATGATTGTGCCTTTTACGTTCATCAATGGTATGATTGTGTCTTGTACGTTCATCAATGGTATGATTGTGTCTTGTACGTTCATCAATGGTATGATTGTGCCTTGTACGTTCATCAATGGTATGATTGTGTCTTGTACGTTCATGACTGGTATGATTGTGCCTTGTACGTTAATCAAGTAAACTTTGTTTTGTGATGTACAGTTCTTTGTTTTGTGTTTGTTTTGTGATGCACAGTTCCAGCTGAAGGCTGCGAGGTAACTTATCCGTCCCAAGAAACAATTGTTTCGTACTGTAGGCGTAGGGTATAAGTAGCATGCACAATCACACATTGGTCGTTGGTTAATTCTTGGTCGCTGGTTTGAGTCTTCATCCTCGGCTTGCTCACTCTGAGAATGGAGATTCAAACCAACAGCAGTTGTTTCTCAATCTCAGTAGCAAACCCTTTTTATTCAATGAAGTAGTGTGCCTGCCTCTGCACACCTGTGCGTATGAATGTGTAGTTAGATTTACTGTTATGGGGTGGTGGCTGACTGGATGACTGCTTATGGTCTTTCGCTGCCATCCTGATTGCGCCATAATCTAACCAACAATTGTACAATGCATTGTTTTGACAATTACATTTACTCTGCTTGTTTGTTAATATATAGCGCTGTTGAAACAAAATGAATTGACTTTACTTGACTTCCATATTGTGATCATACAGTATGTGATAACAACTAATGATTGTATTGATCAAAGACTTGTGTTGCTCTTTCAGCAAATCAGATAAAAGAGACTTATTTGAGCACATTGCACTATCCTGAACTAGCACTTTAATTAATTATTGAATTTATCGTGGAAAAGGAAATTCGTGTCATTGCGGCTCTATTTCCCAACCAGCAGCCAAACACAAAACTAGAGTCAGTTGATGGTCTCGTCTCAATTTGCTCAGGGCTTTCGCTGATGACGATATTCCAAGTTTTTCCGTCGAAATTGACAAGCACGAGTCTCCAGAGTCGTGTGTAGAAGATCCAGGGTTCACATTGACCATCCGAATCGGTTCCCATATGAAAATGGTAGTTTCAGATGGAGGAAGATCTTTGCATGTGAGTTATAAGCTGTAACTATATACTATAGGTAGGTGTACAAAACATATTAACTATATACAGAGCCGATATACATAGCTTTCAAAAGGGAGTCAGAGGGGTACGTCCTAACATATCCTATTGATACCGCTCAGTGTTTTTTTCTTAACTGCTGCATGGCCACCTGGAGATGCGGCCTGATTTGTCACATTTTGCAGATTTTGATTACAGCTACTGCCAGTGCTTGACTGACATTTTTTGAGATATTTTTACTTTTGCGGTTTCCTAATGACATAAAACTTTTTTGTTGCCTTGGGGAAGAAGCAGAAAATGAGAAAAAGTAAGTTGAAAAACGCAAAATCAGACTGTTATTGAAAATTAACAGTCTGACTAAAATCTTCGAAATCAAATTTTCTTTGTTTTTCAACATGTGAGAATGTTAAAACCTATTGTGTCATCTGGGGAAAAGAATAAAGAAAGCGTAAAAATCTAATTTTTAGAAAAATTTATTTAAACGTTCGCCCAAAGTTAGAAAAACCTGGAAATTTCTGCAAAATGTGACAAATCAGGCCGTATCTTTAGGTGGCCATGACTGCTGCTTGTCTAAACTAAAAACCAATCACTTGAACGAACGAACCAACTCATGGTCCATATTCACACTTAGCCATTTTTGCACTAAGAAGCTTATTTTACTGCTTGTTGATATGCTAATTGTACCTCTTTGCCCCACCCACCAACAACAACAACATGTCTAAATTCTTGAAGGTCAACGGCCATCGTGTTCGACCGGGAACAAAGACCCAAATGTACGAGATTTCAGCACAGCCAACTTTCACAACGATTCGATTTGTGTTTGGATTGACCGTAAGGACAAGTGCACAAGGGTCGAGGTGAGTTTAAGAGAAATCAGCTCAAGTTTGCGATATAAGTCATCGTTGATAACTTTATTCTTTTGGCCGAAAGTCTTTGATTTAGCTGTTGTAGCAAGTTTGTACAAAGGATATAGCAAGGCCACTTTGAGACAATCCGCATTATCCGCTTAATGTTGTCAGCACATCCCACATAACGCTATACACTGAACAGAAAAGGATTCATTTATTACCAAACAGCTGATGCAGCTTTTAGATGATGAAATGCTTCTCAATAGCGCACGCGTTAATGCGATTATCGCCGCCAAGGGTTTTCTGAGACATAAAAGCTTGATAAGGCTGGTTTAAAAATGCAGCAAAACTACAGAATTTAAAATCTCAGAATATCACAAAATATTTGTGTTGTGATGCTATTTTATTTGTATTGTTTATAATTGTATTATTGTACTATTCAACAAACAAAATAAAACTTTTCTCTCCTCTGATTCGTGATTTCCAGTTGAACACAAGATAGGCTATGAAATATATTGAAAATAAAATCTTTAATTTATAAATTCAAATGCAACAAAATTGTTAAATTGCCTCAAAAATGTCCATAATGCGGTAAAAACGTTGAAAGGATTTTGCTACAACAAACGTCCTTCATACTATGCTGTTCACCGAAATTCTTTAAACGAAGAATCAAAACTTATAACAAAGCATTAAAATAGAACAAGGTTGAGCATAGAAGTTGATTCAACATGGTATTACACGAAGGAGTAGCAAATTAACGTTAATATTCAAGGTTTGGTAAAACCAAGTTAGCTCACTTGGCGCTTCTGCTATTGAAATTAATAACTTCTATTAGAATAAATTAAAAGTTAGAACAGATTAGAATTATAACGCATTTTACATCTTTAATAAAATACAATCGCGCAAGAGAGTTCCGCTCTGATAGGTCGCGAGTTATTAGCTACAAGGCTAATTAGGTTAATGTCTTATCATGCTATGGCATATAATGTTTTACACTCAAAATTCATAGAATAATATCACAACCGTTTGCTTTTCAGGGTGTTGTTGACAGCAACTCAAAATTTACAAGAAAAATTAATGGGATTATGTGGATTTTCTGACGGAAACCCTGAAAACGACTTTGCCATCGGCACGACTGATGACGTGACTGATGATGCTACTGAGTTCGGAAACTACTGGAGGATAGAAGAAGAGAACAGCGATGACGAAGACAAGAAGTAGCCTACGTCATGCTTTTAAGTTGTGATTATAGTCATATGAGAAAATATAATCAACATACAAAGACTATCTGTTAATTCTTCGACTAAAAGTCGCCTGAATGTGCTTCTGAATATTTTCGTCTTCAAAATGAGTAAATTCATTTGTGTGCTGAAGCTCTGAGCTTAGTGAACCTAAAATATTTGAATTTTCATCCGACAAAAAATGTAGGCTACATACCATGCACACTGTCACCTGCACCCCACGCTGATACAATGTCCAAGCAATTCTCAACCGAGGACGAAACAATTAATTACCAAGAAATGGGATTGCGACTCAATCTCCATTTTCTCATAACGTGCTGTTTATTGATGGTCTACGAGAGTTTTGAAATGAAGATTTTAATGAATTTTTAAATAGCTAACTATGTTCATGTCTGCAATTTTCAGATGCGCTGAGGGCACAAGAATGGATGATGTCGAGATGATAAGAAGTGCTTGCAAAAATCGAAAGTACTTCAACTTGTTCACCAGCGTCCTTTCTTGTGGCGCGATTGCAGACCCAGAATCAGTGCACGCTGCTTGTCATGAAGCTGTACCTCCACAAGCTGTGGTCAAAGCCTGCATTGCTGCCTTATGCCAAAAGAAATCTTACCTTGACATTTTGGAGAACACAATTGTGAGCTACAATTTGATCTGCAGAATCAGAAACAGTCCGTACGACCTCGATGAAGTGGATTTCGAATCGAGTAAGTTTTAGTTACCTACTTGGCAATAAATGATTTATTTCAAGTTTCAAATTAAAATAAAAAGCAAAAAGTTGAATTTAAGTCCTCTCACAAAATAATGAAAACACAAGCATATTTCAGGGAACTGCACAGAGTTGGTCGGCTATGGTATTCAATTTGACATCGGCTTGTCAAAACAGCTGCAAATACTTTTACAAAATGACATATTATACAAACGTATGGAAAGCGCTAGCGGCTTAGCTTATGGTCTGATGCTCTGGTAAGAAAGACGCTGCTGTAGGTTTCACAAGGCGTTTGTAGGTTTCACGAGGAAAATTTTACTTCTTTGGAAATAAATTTAATTTTTTCTCCCAATTTTATGACTGAAAGTTAAAATTTTAGATCAAGACACTGCAAGTCAACCTTTGTGTATACACAACTCATCCAAAACACGTTTTCTAGTTTTCGATGCAAACATATCTTTTTATCCAATATTCTAAATGGTCGTACCTCAAACAGCTCACGTTGTCACATTTTCCTATAGTTGAAAAATCATCAAATACAAATGTGCAGCATGATATCAATTAGACATGCAGACAATATATTTTGTTGAAATTGTTCTTGTTTATCGTGCTTTGTTGTAACTTAAGTAGGCCTATGTTGTTGTGGCTAAAGTGTATGCTTAAATTAAACTATTAGTATTATTACTATGCTTATATTACACTATTTCTTACTACTTTAATCATTGTGCCTGGCCTGCTTACATAGTTATGTATTAGAAGAGTAGTCTCCCAGAAAGCAAAATTCGTCATTTTCATCATCTGTAGACGTTGAATCAATGTACATAGGACGGATTTTTCTGTTTTGGTATTATACCATTGTTTTTCACAAGATCTTCAACCTTTTGTAGATCTTGTTTGTCCTCCAAACTCTACATACTCCAAGAAAGCACCAGCATGTGTCAAAACGTGCGATGATCCGGAAGGAGCAATGTGTTCCTCTGATGAGTTTTCAAGGTCTCTACCTCTTGGGGAAGGTAAGCACAGGAATCTATGTTTTTAAAATAATTACTTAGGTAGGTTAGGCTACTTGTTTCAACATAAACCTAACTTTATTGTTTTATTGCAAACTCGGCCTTACCAAGTAGGTGCATCAGCAAACCTGTTTTGTTTTCATATGAAACTTAGATTTGGGTTTCTGAGGATGTTGCATTTACCAAATGAAAAAGGGATTGCAAGAAAGGATTTTGGTTCGGTCGTTATGAAACGATCAAGATTGATTTGCGATACTGTCAAAACCATCATCAATATTATGTTCCTTCCTCGTATTGAGGGTTGGATACAATGCGCCATTGTCAAATGTCAAAATAGGCACGTAATAAAATAGTTTTGAAGCTCAATCTAGGCAAAAATCACGCGTTGTATAATTTTGAGATTATTTGGACGACTTAAGCATAAATAATACACAGGTTACAATAACTCTTCGAAGAATACGTTTCACGTTTCACTGCCACCTTTATTAAACTACAAAGTGTTTTCTGAGTTGGATGTTTTCAGTGTTTGTATAATTTCAATTTCAATTTGAAAGCTAAGGAAAATTGATACTTTAAACCGAAGAAAAGCGAAATTGTTAACATGAAACTTAACACGAAACTAAACCAAGAGAGTTTTGCGGCACAAAATGACATTGTCCAAAATATGGTTCGTCGTCGTCTGAGCTTCTGGGGCCGAGGGTCTATCCTTTTACCACCCCAGATGCACGATGTTCCCGGACTACACTGGAAGGCTGCTAGAGAGCAGCCAGTCTTTAGCTTCATCATCCATGACGCGCAGACCTTCCACTCCGTTAGGTGGCTTGAAGATGGTACAGTCATTGATGATGTGGTCTGCGGTCTGTTCCTCTGCACCACATTCACAGGAGGAGGAAGAAGCCATTCCCCATTGGTGCATGGTTAAGCGGAAAAGCCCGACGCCCGTACGGAGACGGTTGAGGCGCACCCATATGAAAATATGATTGATTGGTTTTGAATCTTTATCCTCGGACTGACAAAGCCTTGATAGGTTATTCCTGGTAGTTTTGCATACTTGTAGAGGCTCTTGACGCAGGGGCGGTCAGCGAGACAAGCAGAGCAAAGTTTTTCTGATTCTTGAAGTCTTGTTGCCAGGGAATTATTCCATTCACCAGGTGCCGCTGAATAGAGAGCAATCCTGATATGCGTTGCTCAAGCACACACCCCGAGAGTCGAACCAGCGCAACGTGATCTTGAGCCGGGTGCGTAACCACTGAGCTAACGGGGCGGAGAGTATACTGTCAAAATACTAGTACTGTCAATATGTTTCAAACTTCCGCTTTCAAAACAAACATGCAACTCATATGCTATTCCAGGCTGCGTGTGCAAGGATGGACTGCTATGGAACAACGGAAGTTGCGTTGAAGATAAATATTGTGGATGCAAAGACCCAGAAACAGGATACTACGTGGAAGTAAGTTGCTTTAAATGACATGCAGCAAACCACCTAAAACCTTTTAACATCAGTCAACGATTTCAGTTCATAAAATAATTACAGTATTGAGTATACTCCTGATGTCAGGATAGAAATAAACTATCCTTATCTATGTTACTTCATTCTGGATTGTTCAATTGTTATGATTTGTTTTTTAGTCGCTTCACAATAGCTAAGGTCGTTTAGCGACAGTATGTTTATAACTGACTGGAAGCGTGAAACTTGTTAGAGTCGTAAGAATTTTAATGCACTCATGCAAGTATGTGCGCTTGTGTGTGTGTGTTACATAATAAGTTGGACTTGTCTTTCATGTTTTTGACGCTTGCTTTTTGCATTAAAAACTGACTTATTTTGTGATCACCAGAGCGGAACGTGTGGTTGGAATCAAAATTGTTCGAAGCACTGCTCATGCAATGAGGGCATCTGGGAGTGTGACGAAGGGGGTTGTCATGATGATCAGTATTGTGGGATGAGACAAGGAAGACATGGCTGTTATTACAAAGGTGAAAATAGCTTAAAATTCTCTGAAAATACGTCCCTAATTTGTTGTTAAAAAAAGTGGAAAAGTTTTTAATGTAACCTCAAGGGATTGATTGAGCGAATCTTTTTCTTTGGAGCGAAAAAACGTGTAGACTTGTATAGATTTTGAACCATTGACCCAGGTCAGGCGATTGATGTTGGCGAAGTCAAATTTCCGCTTGTCAAAGTATTTTTGCCTCATAATTGTTCCATGTACTAAACGACACTGAATAAAAAGCTGTTTTGAAGTGAGCTGCTCAAGCCCACACCTCGAGAGTCAAACAAGCTTAGCTTGATCCTGTGGTTTATTTGTTTAGAACGTCGGACTCTGCTTAAGCTGAGCTAGTTTTTAGTCAGCAGAGTTGATGAGAAGATAATTTGAACTTAGGGATAATGAGATCCCAGACCCAAATTCAAAACACCTTAGCCTAACAAAAAATGCAGTTTATCCAAATAATTCGCGGTGGTTTCTTTAACTTCCTGGACCCAGTGGAAAGTCTTCGGGCCCCAAAATCATCCCTTGTCCGGATCCAAATGCACTTCCTGCATCCCTGTCAACTCTGTCAAGTATTAGTGTTGACGTAAACATACTCTTGAGAAATATATTTGCATATATAGCCAAGTATGGCATGATATACCCAATAATTCGATGCTAAGTATCATATTATGACGCAGATGAATGCAAATACGATAATGGTGGATGCAGTCACATGTGTGAGTCATCAAACAGCTCTGTGACGTGCAATTGTCCGGTTGGAATGTTCTTAGTAGATGACAAGAACTGCAAGATGCTGGACAGGAGAGGTGAGAGTGTGCGCGAACGGGCTACTTCTTCTTTTCTTTCTTCTAAGTTTTTACGCTATGCTACTAAAAAGAAACTATCGTGCAACTTTTGTTTTATTTCTTCCTTTTTTTACCAACTTTTTGACAAACAAAGAAAACGACCAACTTTATCTCGACCAAACTAAAATCTAATCTTTTTTCTCAACGTAGTCAAAAAATGAAACGTGTAACTTACAAAAAATGTGAGATCATCTGAAGGCAAGCGCGAGACTAATTTAGTTTCTCGCGCGGGCTTGCGGTGATCGAAGCCAAACGTCACAAGAGAACTTAAAACCTGTGCACAGTGTGCAGTCCAGGTAGTAGAGTCCTTGTAAACTTATATCAATCATCTCTCTTTCTTTTTGAGACTTATTGATTGTGGAAATAAACTTTTTGGGAAGCTTAAGCTACCCTTGATATCTTCACACACTTATAGAGGTTTCGAACCATTGACGCAAGCCCAGTCACCGCAAGAAACAGACTAAAATAAAGTTTTCACTTGGAGATACATTTTGCGTGCAAATTAGTGTTTGATTTATAGTTGCAGCTGAATTATGAACAGTTCAGCAAATACTGTATTCAAGCGCACACGCCGATACCTAAGTTATTGCGGCTTGACCTTGCTGGTTCTTCATTTGCAAAGCCATATGTTTAAAACATGTGCTATTACAGCAGACTATTTCTTAATATTAATGACCTTTCATATTTGATGAAAGCCTTCATGACATTCTATCATTTATTGCAGCTTGCCTAAGCGACGAAACAATTTACACAGCCGCGGTGAAAGAATGGAAGAACAGCTATCAAGACTGGCGCGATCATTACTACAATAAATACAAGCAGGTCTCTTCAACATCATACAATGATACATTTACTGTACCCTAAATAAAAACAATCAGTTTTAGTAACTAAGATTTTGTTCTTTTGGTTGCATCCTTCAACAATGAACTGTAGCCTAATGAAATTTACGATCTGCCATTCTTCTAACTTCGAAAAGCCAGAACGGAGGTTTAAGAGCATCAGCATTACTTTATTACTACTACATTTACTGGTATATTATTTTATACATTTACTATAAATACATTCAGAATCTCTTCAACTTTATATAAGGATACACTTACTGGTATATTATTTTATACATTTACTATAAATACATTCAGAATCTCTTCAAGTTTATATAAGGATACTTAACTGGTATATTATTTTATACATTTACTATCAATACATTCAGAATCGCTTCAACTTTATATAAGGATACATTTACTGGTATATTATATTATACATTTATTATAAATACATTCAGAACTTCTTTAACTTTATATAAGGATACATTTACTGGTATATTATATTATACATTTATTATAAATACATTCAGAACTTCTTTAACTTTATATAAGGATACATTTACTGGCATATTATTTTATACATTTACTATAAATGCATTCAGAATCTCTTCAACTTTATATAAGGATACATTTACTGGTATATTATATTATACATTTACTATACACACATCAAGAATGTCTTCAACTTTATATAAGGATACATTTACTCGTATATTATATTATACATTTATTATAAATACATTCAGAATCTCTTCAACTTTATATAAGCATACATTTACTCGTATATTATATTATACACTTACTATACACACATTAAGCATCTCTTCAACTTTATATAAGGATACATTTACTGGTATATTATATTGTCCATTTACTGGTACATTATATTATACATTTACTATAAATACATTAAGAATCTCTTTAACTTTATATAAGTATACATTTACTGGTATATTATATTATACATTTACTATAAACACATTAAGAATGTATTCAACTTTATATAAGGATACATTTACTGGTATATTATATTATACATTTATTATAAATACATTCAGAATCTCTTCAACTTTATATAAAGATACATTTACTCGTATATTATGTTATACATTTACTATACACACATTAAGAATCTCTTCAACTTTATATAAGGACACAGTTACTGGTATATTATATCATACATTTACTATAAATACATTCAGAATCTCTTTAACTTTATATTAGAATACACTTACTGGTATATTATATTATGCATTTATTGTAAACACATTCAGAAACTCTATTCAATTTTATACAAGGATACATTTACTGGTATATTATATTATACATTTACTATACACACATTAAGAATCTTTTCAACTTTATATAAGAATACATTTACTGGTATATTATATTATACATTTACAATAAATACATTCAGAATGTCTGCAACTTTATATTAGGATACACTTACTGGTATATTATATTATGCATTTACTATAAATCCATTCAGAAACTTTATTAAACTATATATAAGGATACATTTACTGGTATATTATATTATACATTTACTATACACACATTAAGAATCTCCTCAACTTTATATAAGGATACATTTACTGGTATATTATATTATGCATTTACTATAAATACATTCAGAATCTCTTTAACTTTATATAAGGATACATTTACTGGTATATTATATTGTACATTTGCTATAAATACATTCAGAATCTCTTCAATTTTATATAAGGATACATTGACTGGTATATTATATTATACATTTACTGGTATATTATATTATACAATTACTATAAATACATTAAGAATGTCTGCAACTTTATATAAGGATACATTTACTGGTATATTTTATTGTACATTTACGATAAATACATTCAAAATCTTTTCAACTTTATATAAGGATACATTTGCTGGTATATTATATTATACATTTACTATAAATACATTCAGAATCTCTTCAACTTTATATAAGGATACATTTACTGGTATATTATATTATACATTTACTATAAATACATTAAGAATGTCTGCAACTTTACATAAGGATACATTTACTGGTATATTATGTTATACATTTACTATAAATACATTCAGAATCTCTTCAATTTTATATAAAGATACATTTACTAGTATATTATATTGTCCATTTACTCGTACATTATATCATACATTTACTAAAAATACATTAAGAATCTCTTTAACTTTATACAAGGATACATTTACTCGTATATTATATTATACATTTACTATAAATACATTCAGAATCTCTTCAACTTTATATAAGGATATTTTACTGGTATATTATATTATACATTTATTATAAATACATTAAGAATCTCTTCAACTTTATATAATGATACATTTACTGGTATATTATATTATACATTTACTATAAATACATTCAGAATCTCTTCAACTTTATATAAAGGTACATTTCCTGGTATATTCTATTATACATTTAACCTACTACAAATACATTCAGAATCTCTTGAACTTTTTGATAAGGATACATTTACTGGTATATTATATTATACATTTACTATAAATATAGAGAACTGACGATGCACTGAATAAGTGCGAAATATATTTTCTGTAACATCTACTGACAACTGATCCCTGTTACCTTAGCAATTGAGGTTTTAGCTTTCTAGATATGGAACAGGGATCGTTTCAGAATAAGACTAGGTCAGAAAGCGAGGCAGACTCCGACGCAGCTCAGCATCAGCCAAGAGCAGTTAGCTACTATAAATATATTTAGAATCTCTTCAATTTTATATAAAGATACATTTACTGGTATATTATATCATACATTTACTATAAATACATTCAGAATCTTTGCAGCTTTATAAGGATACGTTTTCTGGTAGGCTATGTGGTTTTAGTTGGCAATGTAAGTCTCGTTATCCTCGGAAGGATAAAAGTTCTTTGCAATCTCGATTTTAGTAGTTTTGCTTTCTGGAAGAGGCTTTGAACCACTGATGCAGGCCTAGTCAGTCACAAAGATTAACAAAGCGAAGTTTTTGATTGTTGAAATGTTGTTGGCAGTGAATTATTCCATCCATTAGATACCGCTGAATGTCGAGCTTTCCTTGAAGTGCGTTGCTTGAGCGCACACCCCGATAGTCGAAACAGAGCATTGCTAAGTCTTATGATTTGTTTGTTCCTTTAGTCAAATGCGTTGCCAATTGAGCTATCAGGGTGTTAACTCTGAGTCTGCTGTTGGGAGCAAAATCGTTTTAAAACCAATTCAAAGTTTTAAGAACTCGTCAATTTTACTCCCATCGGATTTTGAGACTGTGTCTGAGCAAGTAATTAAATAAGTGAACATAAAAATTGACTTTCTTACCTTTGCATGCATGATCTATGAGTATTCATCACGATATTTGAAAAAATTAATGCATTTGATTCTTTCAGATATTTGAAGCAAGCGAAATTGGTGAATTAACCTGCTTTGAAAAAGACGCCACACAAAGTACGTTTAAGTGCATTCACACCTGTCTGCTTAGGGATTGTGTAATTCGAAGTTTAGTATTTCAATACAGTAGATTTATGTATGAAATATATTGTGAAGCTCAATGCTTTAAAACAAAATAGCCTAAATTTAAAGTAGCTTAAGCCACGAAATCTCTACTAAAGACATTGAACTAACTAATAGTGCTTCTAAATATGTTTAATGAAAGCTCTACCTTCATAAAATGAAAATACATAAACTAAAGGAAATAAAGTGCAACAATTAAAGTGTAGCCTACAGTAGGCCAATAAGTTACGTCCGTATCTACAATATTGACAGTAGGCTACCTGCTGAGACTGACTTTTAATCTTAACCCAAACCTATCTCAAGCCGAAATCAAGCCTTAGTTAGTTTATTAATGATAAAGCTAAGTGGGAAAGAATAAAACAGATGGTTGATACTTGATAGGATAGACACCGTGAGAACAATAGCTAGTGGAAACTAATTGACAACTTTGTTGTGATATCTGTTCAGAATGTAGCATCGAATGGACGAGGTGGTACAACACCGACAGCCCGAGCAATTGTGGTGATGATGAGACGCTAGGGAGAATTCAACAAATATTTCCCGATGAAGTTTGTGAAAATCCACTCGCCATTGACGTCAGAGTTAAAGGGCAGCAAACATCTGAAAGGTTACTCTTAATTTTTTTTTTGTCTTGCGTGAAAACAATTAATCTTGTTTTAACAAATTAGTTCCAATTGGGCCATACTTTGTGGTCAATGACCAATGCATCACAAATGCTGGGTTACTGTCGTCGTATTAAATACTTACTATTCTGCATAAAATTTATCTTTAGCCCATTATAGTGCTGACGTTTTTGAATTATTTTTGAAAATATTTCGTTAGGGATATAATAATGTATATTTTGGCTTCTGGGTTACTTTTATCGATGTCTAATTTGTCTAAACATCCACAATAGTTAAGTTGAAGCCAGTTTCAGTACGCATATAACCCATGATATTGAAAGTTGAAGCACATAGAAACAATGCTCGCTAAATGCTTGCACAGTAGTTAAAACAGCAGACACACACAGCGGCATAGGGTCCTTGCTCTGCTGGGTGATTTCATAACTTAAATTTCCATTTGCGTGATGTCACATGTGTTTCTAAGAGCTGTGTAACTTCAATTCCGCTTGGAAACGCTGTGACTTTCACAACATTTAATGATCGTTTGAGGCTTCAAAAGTGAACAGGAAGATTGACTTCTAATCCGTTTGATAAACCAAGCACAGCCTCTCACGGAGCATGGACCTAAATGTGATATTAAAAGCCAGGATAGATTTCCACTTTTTTTTTCTACAATGTTGCTGCTTATTATTGTTATCATACCGTCATAGACAATCTTTCTGTTGCAGAACAATGTCTGACTGGGTTATGAGGTTGAAGAGTGGACAGGCTGGTCTGTTATGTCACAATTCTGATCAAGAAGAGGGTAAAGTTTGTCCAGACTTCGAAGTTCGATTCTTATGCGAAGCTGAAGAATAATTTGTATTTGATAAGCTGAAAGTATCGTGTAACCTATTTGACAATGCAATGCACACAAATGAAGCATTGCTCAATTTTTTTTTTCTGACTTTCAAAAGCGACAAATTCAATCTCTACTGTAAGAAAATTCGCAAAACTTTTATCTGTAGATAAACTATAAAATAGGAGAACGCTTGAGTTTGCTTTTACGATAGAGCAGCACAAGCAAGAGGAATGTAACTAAACTTGAAAAATCTTACTACCAGTTTATCCTAACTCTCAGCCATCGAGACTGGCCACTGTAGCCTACATATGTTTGAACTTGTGCGAGCTATTAAAGAAAATGGTATGATAAAAGTGGGCGTAGGCTTATACAGTAGTTTAATTTAAAGGAACTATAGAGTCTCTTTTTCTATGTGGTTCAAAATCGTGCAGCCAATACCCCATAAAAATATGCATTTATTAAATAACAGAAGGCCCGGCCTATAACGGGCCCGGGCCCGGCCTATAACGGCAGCATTGGGCCGCAAATATATTGGATAATTTGGGAATTTCTGAAATTGCAAAACAAAATATTTGGTCGAAACGGCTTCGAGAGTAAATTCGCAAGACTGCAAGAACCGATAAAACAATATGTAGTTAAAGCAGCTGTTTCCAGATATTGGCATTTCTTGAACAAATTTTTGTAGGCCTACCAGACATTTTGTCTTTAGTCTATCTACAACATAAAAATGACGCTTCATGTAGGCTACTTGGGTAGGCTATAGATGTATAGAAAGTTTTACAATTGTTTAATTAAAACAAATTTATTTCTTTTTACCAGCAGTCTATGCTGAGGCTGTTGATGAATTAGTTGACACCGACGCTAGTTGTGGATTTATAATAGAGCAGTGTGATTTTATTTTCCCACTGTCATCATATAGCCCATCTTGCACTTAATTTGTATTTTCTAACAAGGCAATACTTGAGTATGTCGCTTGGTGATTAACAAATAAAATGTTTTTGCAGAGCGTTTGGCATTATGCATTTACCGAACGCGTGAAGGTTACAGTATCTTTTCGACATTTATGTACAGAATAAAAGGATGTGTAGTGTGTAGGCTAACTGTGTATAAATCACTACTGTGTTTACTTTTGTGCATGCTGGTTGGCTAGGTAGTAATCGAGTATATTTCAGTACAGGTCCAACAACGGTAAAACCAGTGCTGTATTCGTAAAAAAAGCACAGGGTATACTGTCAGATTTACCAAAATAATAAATAATACAAAACTTACAAAATATTAATCTTTATTCTACTATAACATGAATTATCAACATCAAAATTGGACGAGAGGTACAAAATTGTTTTATTTTGGAACACCAGAGGGCATACTATATTTGTTTGATAAAGCAGAGGGTATACTGACTGCGTATACCGCCGTATACCCTCGAATAAAGCACTGGGTAAAACGTGCGGTAGTAGGCGATGTAGAACAAGGTGCATAACCAAGGGAAAGCTATAGCTTACAATGGTGACTTCAATGATGTCTGTGTTTTTACCGAAGTCAAGTGCCCGGACTAATTTATATAAAACCGAAGCAACACAAGTAGCCTATCGTATGGTAACCACAAAACCAGCAGTGCTTGCATTTTGAATATTATGTTGAATAACAAGGCAACCACACTTAGGTACAGTCAGAAACCATGCAGACAGCACAAAGGGAATTGTAATGCCATTTGAGGAGTAAAAAAATCAGGCTAATGTCTGTAAATATCGATAGGTTTTGTGAAATCTAACCGTCAGCTCAGTTGGTTATATACTCCCAATTTTATAAAGAAATGAACGGCAAGAACACGTAATACGCAGGTTCAACTTGTTCAGTTGGTTGCGCGTAACTTTAAATACGAAAATACCGCAAGATCAAACATTGCGGGTTTGACTCTTAGGAAGTGCACTTGAGCAACGCATAGGTCTTCTCTCCATTCAGCGGCGCCTGGTGGATAGAATAGCTCACAAACAAGAAAATTCGAAAACTTCACTCCGTCAAACTCAGTAACCCGACCTGCGTCAATGGTTCATAGTCCATACATTATACAAGCATGCGAAACTACCAGAATTAAACTTTCAAAGAAACCTTGTCAGTCCAAGGAGAAAAGTTCCACAATCAAACTCTCCTGGTGTGCGTTCGAGCAAAATCTTCATTTAAAGACATTTGGTGTAGGAATTAATTTACAGCAATACTTTAACAACAAGTTGAAACTTCATCATGTCAATTTTGGAGAACGAACCTACTTCAACGAATTAAAATCTCTAGGAATTAAAATGAATTAAAATCTCCTACAAGCATAGAAAACTGTCAAATCTAAGCAAGCAAGCTTTCTAATAGGCTATCGAGAATAAATATTATCACAAACAATCGTTTCACATTGGTGACTGCTTATTGGTTACAAGAGTAGGAACTTGGAACTATAAGAGTAGGAGTAGCACGAACGGGAGCTTAATACTTGCCTACAGTCCTTCTTTTTTCCTGCCACAACCATAACTTGCAATCGTTTATTTGTTTTTATTTATTGAGTCTGAAGTGGGGATAAAAATCTGATTTATTGTAGGCTACTCATTTACGAACGTCAAAACGGTTAAGCTCAAAATCAAGGTAACCTACACATCTCGTAAAGGCGTCCTGGCATCATCTCTCGCTTGCTTTACCGATACTGAATTCACAAGGTAAATGGTCTCTCCACACACAACGGCACCCGTCAGCAAGCGACAGAAGCGATAATTAAGAGTGAAATATCTGTGTCTGCAGGCAGGCTACGTCACGGAGAGCAAAGAAACAACGCAAATTCAACGCCATTACAACTAGGCTACAAATCAAGAGGGCAATTGACCCACCGGAACACCTATGTTACTTTAATACATTTTTAGTGTTATGATAACTCAAATTATAGCCTAAGTTAAATGAGTTGGAAAGCCCAATAAGCTTGTTTAGTTGCATTTTCAAAACGTAGCTTAGCTTTCTGTATCAAGAGCGTGATACGAGCGGTTGAATGAGAATGGTCATGCTTTATTAAATTAAACCCTTGCTGGATGTAACACCAAGGTCAAATTGACTCTGCAAACTCGATTTTATTTAGGCTATAGGCTATTTGCTTAGAGAATAAATTTCTCGGCTCTGAATTTTCTGGCATCTTTGACAAAGCTGTTTATCAATGTTTTTGTTTCAAAATATTTTCTTGAGCCGGAGAAAAAGGATTTTTTGTATTACTGTTCGCCCCGATAGCTCAGTCGGTTAGCACGTGACTTCTTGAACGAAGGAGCTTCAACATCAAGCGACGCTGGTTCGACTTTCGGGGTGAGCGCTTGAGCAACGCATGTTAAGGACTGCTCTCCATTCAGCTGCATCTAATGGATAGAATAATTCCCCGGTAACAAGACTTCAACAATCGGAAACTTCACTCTGTCAATCTATCGGTGACCTGCGTCAGTGATTCAAAGCCTTTAGGCTACAACAGGGGGTATCATCAATAGAAGCAAGGGAAGCATTGATTCCCCTGTCAAAATTGAAAAAAGAGAAAATGATATTCTTCACTAAAACGATTTCGTAATTTCTTTACCTGAATACAAATTAGAACGGTTTCTAACTCATGTCCCCGTATGATTTCAGCTCGGTTTTAATTTTTAAAAAGTTGCAACCTTACGGAAGCTAGGGCTACCATATGTCCTCTTTTAAGAGGATTTGTCCTCTTTTTTGAAGAAAAATAAATTGTCCTCCGAGGACACCCAAAAATGTTCAAATGTCCTCTTTTTTTACATTTTCAATTTTCAGTGTAGTACGTTGACGCCGTCAATTTGACAAGCTCGTTAGAAGTCGAACACTTCTGTTTTGTAAAACCCTGGCTAAAATAGCGCTAGAAATTAGCGCTGACGCTGACGCCGTCAATTTCTTTAAGAGCTTACGCAGTACTTTACCTCGTAAAGTTTTTAGGCAATTCGCGCTGACGCTGACGCCGTCAATTTATTTCATTGACGCGTACAACACTGTCAGTTTTCTTGCTCATATTTTCAACAGGATTTCATTGTTATGTGACTTTTTGGCAACATCCAACCATTTCTGTACTAATGCAACATTCTGATTTATAGATTTTCAAAAAAACATTGACGTAGGCTACTATTTGATCTGCTGTTCTAAACAATATTAGACGTTCATTGAAGCATACTACATTGCTTTGCGATTGTCTTAAACCCAAATAATGGTCAGCGATGAATGCGAGTGGAACAGCAAATCCACTTGTGAGGAAATTTCCTCATTTGAGGAGATCTGATCAACCAATTTATGAAAACGAAAAATTGCGGACAAACTAAAAAAAAATAAGAAAATCATAAAATAGAGTAAATCACAAAGAAATGAAACATTGAAAAAGAGCAAAAACTTGCAAAAGAGTTTGACATATTTACATTTTAAGGTTCTCACACTTTTACAATAAACTATTTTTTTACTCTGATCTATTTGGTATTGATTCAGCTCTTGTAAACGTTGTTTTGTTTTTGTTTTGTTTTATTATCTTTATCCTGCATGGCGGAAAGTGGACTAGAGCGCTATGCATCGGTGTACGCCTTTCGACATGGTACCCGGTCATTTGGTCGACAGGACGTTTGGTCGACAGACATTTGGTCGACAGGACGTTTGGTCGACAGGACGTTAGGTCGACAGAACGATTTATTTTAGGGTTAGGGTTAGTTAACTAACCATAACCCTAATCTAACCCTGACTCTAAACCTAACCCTAACCCAAAAATGAATCGTTCTGTCGACCTAACGTCCTGTCGACCAAACGTCCTGTCGACCAAACGTCCTGTCGACCAAATGTCTGTCGACCAAACGACCGTGCACCTTTCGACATACACCTGACCCACGCTGCAGCCGACTGCAATGTTTGTTTCCGGTTGTCTACTCTATTTATGACTTAAATTTGGTACTACCCATTACTCGAAATCGATCACTGGGTAGAGGCAATTATCGTAAAGTTTCTTGCCCAGAGAAACAACAGCAAGTGCGGGTGGCTGGAGTCGAACATGCAGGCTCTCGACTGCGAGCCCAACGCGCTAACCACTCGGCCAATACCAACTTAATGGTTTGGCTAATTAGTAATTTGTCAAATGAAGCAAATCGAAAATTAATCCAAAGTACACTATGCATGACATACAGCCTATTTCAAAATAAATCGTGGCATGGATAGCCATAGCCTACTTACAACTTATGTGAATGCAAATGTAGAATCACGTTAATCTATGATGCAGCCACAATGGTATGCTACAAGCAGGGCCGGATTTAGACCATGAGAGGCCCTAGGCTATTCCATTTGTGAGGCCCCTCCTTATGTTTGAGCTCAGAATTTTTCTCTAAACAACATCACATGTCATTGCTTAGTAGTAGTTAATACAGTAGTTAGCCATCAAATGGAGTAAGACTAGACTACCAATTTTTTTTTTCTAGCTTTCGTCAAAGCAAAATCGTGCAAAAGTTCATCAAAGTTTATCTGTTTAAGTTTGTCACTCTCAATGCTCAGTGCGGACAACCTTTCTTGAGACATTGTCGATCTCAGTTTATTTTTGATGCTTTTGTGTCTTGAGAAAGATCTCTCTCCTGAGCAGTCAGCGACCATTAAGTTTAGAAACAGTCTTAATATTGCTTCCACGTTAGGAAAGACAGTGTTAATTTTTTCCTTGCTTATAATTTCATAAAGGTCTCCATGAGACAAGGAAATAGATTGCTCTTCTGTACCGGTAAGCTCTTCCCCTTGGTTTTGTGTTTGTCTCACGTAGCCTACAAATGAAAATGTAGAAGTTCATCAGTAAGTTTCGGGTCAATATCTTTCGGATACGCTTCCTTTAAAAGTTCTACGCCTCGTACAATTTCTACCTTAGTTGCTTTCAGATTAGCAAGAAAGAGGAACATTTCTGCAATGTCACTGTACACATTAGCTCTTCTTCTTAAATTGGCTTCAAGTGCGTCCATAGGGATAAATGAATTTATTTTAAACCTTTCCTTTGAAGAGAGATCACTTAAAGCGTCAGGTGCATTTCTTTGTCTCCTAGTTACAGCTCTGTAGTTAATATTTCAGTTTTAGCCAAAACTCTGGTGGGCTAAAGTTATCATTATCGGAGAGAGCATTGCACGCTTGAGACAAAGCTCCCTATTCTTCTTGCAAATCATCTAAATCTTCTTCGTTAACAACAGAAGGAAAGTTGATGCTGCCACTCTCAAAATTAAAAAAAAAAAAAAAAAAAACACTAGATTCTCTGAGAAAACTACTAGACCACTACATTATTTTAAAAATCACTTGATCTAGTGGAAAACCACTAGGAGTGGCAGCCCTGATGTCAACTACCGATACTGTTTTTGCAGAGAAGACTACGATACTTTAACATAGAAGCTTCCAGCAGAATGCGCGTAATAATTGCCTTTATTATGATGCAAACTACGTAATGATGACTGTTTACAACCTGATTGAAACCAGTTGTGTATAGAATTTTCTATTCTGAAAAGTTTGATGTATATAAACTTTAGGCAGGGTTTAAACTTGTCAAGTTTTTAAAAG
The DNA here is from genome assembly GCF_918807975.1 of Aplidium turbinatum. Lineage (NCBI taxonomy): Eukaryota > Metazoa > Chordata > Ascidiacea > Aplousobranchia > Polyclinidae > Aplidium > Aplidium turbinatum. The sequence goes on from NC_137486.1 coordinate 3,417,163, forward strand.
AATTACAAACTTCGAAACCGATTTTCGAGGCCCCTGGACGTTGATGCCCTAGGCATCAGCCTGCCTAGCCTATTGGTAAATCCGGCCCTGGCTACAAGAAAAGAAACAGCCTTTTAGTTGAGTCTGTCCTTAGCATCTCATTAACAGCTGTAGCCTATACAACTTCAACTATATTTCGTGCAAGTAATTTTATGATTTCGTTAAAGTTGATCCTTTTTTTCTGAAAGAAGTTAAGGCATGACTACCTGCAGACATGGGCGCCGATCGCTCTCTAAAATTGGTGGGGACATTTACTAGGAAAGGTAGGAAGGGCCGACGAGCGAAGCGAGCTAGAAAGATCGAAGGTCTGTTCTGACAAGTAAACAAATACAGTAAGTACAAGTCTAATGCGGTGTATATATATTTTAATTGTCATTGTCAGTTTTGACATGTCGAAAAGTCGAAAATGACCGTGCAGCTGAACACGAGCTGGCTGGTGAAACGAGCAAATGTCGAACAAAAAATTCCACTTGCGGAAACATTTGCGAACAGCGGATGGCATCTTCTTAAATATCATTCGAAAATCTTGCACCGACTTTCCATTGAACTGCTTTCGGAAGAAGCATAGTTTTTGGGCAAGGGACTTTGTGTCAGAGAACTCAGGATAATCGTCTACCACACGTGATTGTAGCTTTCCACTAAAGAGTGATTCTTGTAGAATTTTGTAGTGCTCAAGATCAGTCGACTTGAAATAGTCAGTAAGATTTTGTTGCGCGCTGTCAATGACTGCAAAATTCTCTAACCGATATTTCGTCTCTGGTTTTTGAAGTTGAGGAGATTGACCATGCTGAAGTCCCCTCAAAATGTTGTCCCCTCCTTTCAATAGATTTTAAACGTCTGACTAATAAAACTGTGACATTCGTTTAATATTTTCCCTTTTTACATTATAAAAATAATGTAAAAAGATGGCGGGGACATGTAAAAAGATGGTGGGGACATGTTCCCGCTGTCCTATAGGGATCGGCGCCCATGCCTGCAGACCTAGGCTACTGTCTGATTTGTCACATTTTTATGACATTATCACATCACATTTTCATTTTGTCACACAAATCAAATAAATCGGCTTTCGAGAAACAAACAAACTTGTCTGTTTTTTGCTGTAACTTTTGCTGCATACGTCTATAATTATCCAAAAGGATGTAAAAAATTCTTCATACGAAGCATTCTACTTGTATTTTACTCACTGGCGAAATATGTCCTCTTTTTAGGGGATGAAAATATGGTAGGCCTAACAGAAGCAAAGATTCGTATCGCTTCCCTTGCTCTCGTTTTTGCTATACTAAGAAGCAAGTGAGAGAAAGGAAAAAAGCAGCGCAAAGTTTGCTCGATTTACGTTTCTTTTAACTCATCTATGGAAGCAACTTTTCAATTGCTTCCCTGCCGCAAGGTTACCAGATTGGCCAAATTCCTCAAATTAGGCTTTTTTAAATTACTTCTTCAAAATGCATAATAATAAATCAATCAATCATCAATCAATCATTTTATTTTTCGTCATTAACGCTTCCGGAACGAAAAAGGTACTAACTACAAAAATCGATATAAACCTACCAGCACGTTAACGAACGGGAAAAGGTGGCAAAACCTTGAAAGGTTTAAAACGTGCCTGAATGAAAAATTATGTAGTAGACTATATATCAGTAGTTAGCACGGCCACAAAGCCCAAAAAAACAAATAGCAAAAAATAAAAAAAATAAACAGAAAAGCACACATGTAGTAATGAATGACAGCCTAATGAAAAGTGTTGTGGATTGAATTTGCCAGTTCCAATGTTGATGTGGATGAGCAGTCATAATAATAATAATAATAGGATGGGGAAAGAAAACCGGACATAAAAGAAACCCATCCTCAGGCAAAAGCCCGTTTCAATGTGGCCCAGGAGAGCAGGTGTTGAGCTCTTTCTATGGTTAGACTGCACATCACACAGTAGCCTAAGACGATTGAGGTTTGATATCCAGTTTAAGGTATTGTTTCTTGTCCTGGTGGGTGATGGGATGGATGAGCTAGTAGATGATGATGTCTTGATGGTGTTGTTGATGAAGCTCCCAATAAACAATATTTCTCAAATATTGTAATCTTACCAGATGAAACTATGTTCAACATTGTTCAATACATGTTCTATACTTGTTTAATACTCGTAATTTGGCGGATTAAAACTCATCCGCTACAGTCCTTTTATACTTGCTATTTTTCGGGCTATACTTTCAGAATTATTTTTGCTACAATTTATTGAAATCCGCTACAAGTCATAAAATATATGTAAATTTTATTATTTTTAATAGAAACAGGTAAATATATCCATTTGGCCTTTTTGTCTAATATTTTCCTTGTTTTTGTTTTGTATTATTTTAGCTTTTAGACCTTTTCATAGTCTGGCAACTCTGCTCTGTTGGATTTTGTGCCAGTGGGCTAAAAATGAAAACAATTAAGGCGCTGTTATGGTTATAATTTCAATCAATCAATCATTTTATTTTTCGTCATTAACGCGTCCGGGACGAAAAAGATACTAACTACAAAAATCGATATAGACTTAATTACCAGCACGTTAATTTCGGCCTAGTAGGCCTAAGCAAAAGTTTGAGCCAAATGTTGGCTTTACACTGCTATCCTGGCTGGATAGACTGTGGTATTGTTCCAGACAATTGTTCACCAAATCAAACGTCATACAAAACCGTTCAGGTCTACTGAATCTTAGCGTATTACGTAATGGAATATTTCTAAAAAATGAGCAGATAGCAAGACCTGTAAAACATTGCAGCTGCAGCATAACATTACATCATCGTTAAATCTTTAATTACTTGAACAGGTGTAAGCCAAACTTGAACAGGTGCAAGCCAAACTTGAACAGGTGCTGGAATAACTTATCATTGCTTATCATTATTACGTCACAGTAGCTGCCTACGTGCGTTTGAAATATTGCAAGCTATTCTCATCATTTTTAAAATTGTTACTTGAAGAGTGGTCGAATATTTCATTGTTTGCGTAGTGCTTGCCAGCTGGACGAAATTTCCGTCTTTAATCAAATAATTTGCATTGTAGTGACAAGTTTTAGTGGCGTACGGTGTTGCGTCTCAACTTCGACAGCCAGTGGCTATTTTTACAGAAATACAATTTTCGAATAGACGTTTCCAGAAGAGTGTTTCTTTCGGTCATTACATACAGACGAATTACGGATCCGGGAATCTTAGGTTACAATTTTCCCACGAAGAGATTATGGTTTACCGCTGTGACCAGGTATAAAACAGGATATGTGAGGTCTAGGCCAAACTTGACTAAAATGAATTCTGGCTTAAGCTACTAGTAAGCCTACAGCAGTAGGTAGCTGCAGCTGAGTTTTTGGTGTTTTCTAATTTTAGCCGTATTTTTTGCCCATTTCTGTGTAAGAGCTACCTTTAATAAGTTAATAGCTGTTTATCTGCTTATAAATTTTATACAAATATTGTCCTAAAAGTGTTTCCTGAAAGCACTATCATCCATTATTTGAGTGTAATTTTGCAAAAAAAATTTCCGGGGGGCATGCCCCCGGATCCCCCTAGAAAACACGTGCCTTCGGCACGCTCTGATCCCCCACGACTTTTACTGCTTCCCTTGCTCAACCAACCAGGATACGCCACTACTCTACAAGTAAGCGAAACTGCCAGGATTAAGCTCTGCAAGAACATTTCCCAGTCCGAGGATCAAAATGCAATCAATCAATCAAATACAGGTCCAGACTTTTCGTAGACTCTGACTTACGAGTTTGCCTTTCACAAATAACTCAGAGAATTGATGACTTATGCAGTAAGAAACAATCCCATCTCTCCCATTGATGTTGTCAGTTTTTTAAATAAACAAAATTCGGTTTGATTAATTTTTAAGGGATGCAACCTAGTTCGTACCATGAACAGTTCGGACCGTCAGTTCGTACCTTGAAAAGATCAAGAAAAAAAATTAAAAAAAAGCCAAAGTTGCTGATCGCAGTTTCCGCAATAATTTTAAAATTTTCCCCCTGAAAAGATCGAGAGAAAAAATAGCTCAAAACCGAAGTCCGCTGATCGCAGTTTCCGCAAACATTTTTCCGCAGTTTCTGCTAACTCTAACCATAGAGTAATCTATGCTCTAACTCTCGCTGATCGCAGTTTCCGCAAACATTTTTCCGCAGTTTCTGCTAACCGCAGTTTCCGCTTACCTTAACTCTAAAACCATAGAGTAATCTATGCTCTAACCCTAACCCTCCCTGATCGCAGTTTCCGCAAACATTTTTCCGCAGTTCCCGCTAACCCTAACCCTCGAGTTTGTTTCAAATTGTTTGGGGAAACTCCGATAAGCGACTTCGGCTTTGTGCTATTAAACTGCGATCAGCGATTTCGGCTTTTTTTAATTTTTTCTCTCGATCTTTTCAGGGTACGAAGTGACTGTACGAATGGTTTAAGGTACGAACTAGGTTGCACCCATTTTTAAGCTACCTTTGTATTGGGGATTCGCGAATAAACAGATTCACAAATGGTGGTTAGTGGCCCAAAAAAGTTTGGGAAACCCTGATAGTAACCTACTGTGATACAGAATTTTGTGTCTTGAATATTATTTTGGGGCAAAAATGAAAGATTATGATTAGGCTAAAAGCGAATAGCAGAAATTGTTATATATTGCAAAATGTGCTGTAGGCTAGCTTACATGACTTCAAAAGGGCACCATTGCCCCTCTGCCACCCATCCAGAGAAAAATTGAGGGCAGGGAGCATCCACCCGCCCCCTCCCGCGTCCGGCATCCTTGCACATAACCAATCAAAAAACTCTGACTTCACTAAGCTATCAACCCAGTGCGTTTGCCTTCACTGCTACCTGTGATGTGCAGTTTAACCGTGGTTTCATGCTAGCATTAGCACAGCAACGGCGTGCACGCCCAGAAGAAGTGCCCCAAAGACCAAAAAGAGCATGGAACGGCTGCATTTATAGCGCTGTAAACGTAGCCCCTTCAAATAGGGTTGCCAGATTGGGCACTTTTACGCCCAATTGGCCTACTTTTGATTTTTTCAGAGCCCAAAAATTCGCGTTGGGCGCGCTTTGTTTGGCTGGCGCCCAATTGGGCCACTTTTTTAATACGAGGCTATACAACTTTTTATGTAAAAATTGTATCGTGTTTAGCAGTAGCCTATTACCTGATTTGTAGTTATTTCCTTGAGGAGCAGCGTTTTAGGAAGCCTCGGTCAAGCAGGGTTACCAATTTGGTGTAAAGAAGCCAATTTCAAATATGTGAATGTTTAGGCTTTAATATCTGGCAGTTTAGAGATCCATTTAGGAATCCAGGTTTCCATGAAAATGCAGTCGACATCAGTTCCGTTCAGTTTGTTTTTATTTCTGACCATCACAACGAAAAAAAAATATGTCAAACATAGCAGGGGTCCAGAAAAAGGTAGAAGCGACAAAACAATGAGAAAAAAATAGCTTGTGAATTTTTTTTTTAACAACTTAGATGAGTAAAAAAAACAAGACAAAAAGATAGTTGCTATGTTGATCGACCGTGGTGGGTTATCAAAAGTGTTGATGGTCTTGAGGCAAGTGTGTTCAAAAAGTGTTGAACACACTTGATGCGTTAGCTCAGGGGTTCTTAACCAGGGGTACGTGTACCCCTTGGGGGTACGAAGCACCAAAGCAGGGAGTACGACATGCAGTGTGAAACACGCTATTTAGGCATATGTGTAAAGAATGTGTAATGACCAAATGAAAGACTATCTTATTGACATGAAAGCTAGTAATAAAAGCAAAATGGAGTTTGATTCAATGCAGTTGGATGCCTTCTGGTGTGCGCAACTCGGAACACAGTCCTCAGGCAAAAAGCTTTAGAAATCATTGTGGCTTTTGTGACAACCTACCGGTATACCTATGTGAAACTGAGTTCTCAACTCTTGTAAACATCAAAACTAAGCCGAGGAATCGTTTGAATCCATGAGATATGTGTGTGTCCATCTCAAAGAAAGATCATTGATCATTGTGTTCATCTCATTGATCAACAAAATAGCGATTCGTAGATTGACTCATGAATATTGTTTTTTTTTATTTTTATCGTATCCAGGCTTACACCCGGTGGTTGAAGATTTAGATTAAGTGAACGGGAAGGCAAGGAAGCCAAATCTTCGTGTCCACCTTCAGGCATGCCTTTAAGTGTCCTGCCACAGACACAGCCGCATGCTCTAAGCGGTGTCGAACCGGCGCCCTTTCGATTGCCGTTTCAGTGTTCTCACCACTCGGCTATGCAGCAGACATGAATATTATTGAACTTACAAGTTGAACTTACAACGTACAATTGTACAATTGTTGAACTTACAATGAATATTGTTGAACTTACAAGACTGTTTTTAATATGCATACATTCAACACGTAAGTTATAGCCTAAATACACTGAGTTTAAATCCTATTATTACAATTTTATTTGCTTCAGTTGGCCATCGTAAACAGTGCCGGTCTTTGGGGTGTGCAAACTGTGCGATCGCACAGGGTCCGCAAATTAGGGGTCCGCAATTTAGTCAGAAAGTTAGACATTGTAGATCATACTGTAATGTACTGTCCAAATGCAGTAATTTTGTCATTTCCAATTGAAAAAATTCAATTCGATTCACAAGCAAGTAGCCTACCGGTATTTTTGTTGAAGATGCTCTCAGAATGCACCAAATTCAAAGTAATTTTTTAAAAAATTTTGAGGGAGGCTCCCCAACCCCCGCCGCTGGGTGTCACTTTCGGCAAACACGCCATCAGGCTTCGCCTGCCGGCCGTCAAAAAAAAACCTCCCCTATCAAAATACGTTACTGAATTGGATCATTGTTTGCCGCAAAGCATATTCCGCACAGGGCCAGAAATATCCTAAGACCATCACTGACATGGGGTACGAGAAAACTTCATGAAAGCTCAAAGGGTACGAGCGCTAAAAAGGATAATAAACACTGCGTTAGCTCATCACGAAAAGCAGTTAGTACTTGTTTGTAGTTATTTTAACAAACAGTTGAGTGCATGCATGGTTGCCAATCTGTCTGAAAGATGTAAAGAAATGGAGAAACACTTATAATTTGGGACTGATGATCAAGCGCTCTGGAAGAATTTTGTATAATAGCCTATCCACAGTCTCTATGTTACGTAATATTATGTAATATAGAGACTGTGGCCTATCTCTTTGCTTGGGCTCCATTTTAGAACCCCCAAAAAAATAGGGCTACTTCTTTCGTAAGCTTGGGCCCTTTTTTATATTAATCTCTGGCAACCCTACAGCTTCAAACGTTCTATCATTCTATGAATCTATGGCTGGCTGGCATAGAATCACTACCGGTATGTTCGTAATTATGTTCGTAGAATCTATGCAGCCAACGTCGTTCGTGAGTGTTCTGTTCAGTGTTCAGGTCTTCTCAAGCTATAGAATTTTCTGAGATGAGACCGTGCAATAAAAAAGTTTGAGAAACACTGTTGTATCATATTGTTTGTTTTTAATGCAAAATTTATCTAAATGAGAATTCTAGCTGCTCCAAAGAGTCCAAACTAAAAAATCATCTTCAATGCAAGCCGAGTATGGTAGGCTACCGTAATCTTACACAATATAACCTGTCAGTTATTATTAGCAAATAGGTGCTTGTTAGTTCGTTTCATTCGGGTCAATGCCTACTTTCATCAAATCATTTTATAGCTCGTACTAGAAGTTCAAACATGTGCAGGCTTTATCGACCAGTTTTGAAGGCTGAGGGTTTCGATAAACTGGTACAGTATTCAGATTTTTCAGATTCACGTTTGTTTTGCTTGTCCTACTTTATTGTAATAGCACAATCAAGTGTTTTAAAAGCTTGATTTACCTGTAGACGAAAGTTATACAAATTTGGTAATACTGGTACACCACATTGGAAAGTTTGGCCTGCGCGGGGGATAAATCCCCCGCGCACTTCAAATTCCAGCCGCGGTGTCAGCCGCGCAATTCACGAAAAATCACAAGCGCAGCCGCGCAATTCACTAAAAATCACAACCTCAGCCGCGCAAAATCGCTTCGGCCAGCCGCGAGAATGCAACTAAATAATCGCAACAATTCTATCGTTTTATGCAAAAACCACCCGTGAGTTTTTGTTGAATCGAGAAAATCAACAATTTATGTTCCATTGTTTCACCTTATGTGACGTAACAACGAAAATTGCCCACCCTCGCAGTGCTTCCACTTTGAAGGATTTTATCCCGAAATTGGGATTTTTCAACGCTTCGAAGGATAAAAAAAGGAAATGAAGATCGGAAGGATTTTTTAAGGATTTTTAACAATTTTACAAGGAAATTTTGTCTTAAAAAGGGAATTGTTGTTTTTAGCACTATTAACATTCCCTTTCAAAAGTTCTAAAAATGATTGGAATAACGATGATCAGCTGGTTTCCGTCGTCACTCGCCACCAGGAACCCCCTCTCACTCCCTTTCCCATTCTCGCCTTTCTGTCGCTTGATTTCTATTTTCGCCATTTTGGGAATTGGACGTGAGTGCAGTGAGTGAGTTAGTTCTCAATTCTTTTAGTTAAAATCAGGTAATCCGTTGATTTACAGTTGAACTTGAGTAGCAATGACAAAGTTCACTGAGCTTCGACGTAGGCTACAGTTAGGCATGATAAGCTTAGGCTAGTGGTATCCTTCCGGTTTAGAAAAGTTAGTTATAGCCTAGCCTACGCTAACCTATTATGCTGTCAACTCATAATAATAGAGCTAGCTAGGCTGTGTATGTGTAGGCCTATAGCCTAGGCCTACAGCATAGATACTGTACACAGACTGAGTCAGTATCATGAATAGGCCTAGTATCTTGAAGTTTTTCACCAGTCTCAGATCATTGTGAAGACGTTGCTGACAAAGAGAAAATTTTGGGGAATATTTGCATCCCCCCGCCGAACTTTTAGGGGGAGTAATTCTCCTCTCTCCGGGATTTACGCCTATGATGGCTACCCATTGACAAACTGGTGTCGTTATTTAATGATTTTCATATTTTTCAGACGTACTTAATACTTATTCTTAAACGACGATCAAAACAGGATATTTGTGGAGGAGTAAGTAAAAAAAGAACGAAAAGCGGACATGAAAAAACGTTGATGTCCTTTTGCTTAGTTTGCTTTGAGCAAAACAAAAGTAAATTTTGGTTTGGAAGATTCAATACTTCAACATCAAAAGCACGCATTGGTTCTGTTCACAAGAATTGCAATGTCTCAACGGACAAAATTGTCTCAGAACACAGCCAGCTAGCAAAAGAGGCGTTGAAGGCTTATCAACGTACCCTCACTTCCAAGTAGGCCTATAGCCTAAGTCTGGTAAAATGCCGTACGTTTTTCTGCTGAAGTGTGGTCAAACTATGTTTCTGATTTCAACTTTGTGTTAGCTTAGCCTTGTTGCTAACAAATATTTTTTAGTCTGTGCCGAACCATCATTTTCTGCCCCGAAGCGCAAACTGTTTTTTTGAACAGGACAAACTCAGAGAAACAAGACAATTTATGTAACATTCACGAATTTTAAAGTAATATAATAACTCGACGACCAACGTATAACTGTAACTTATAGATTTATAGAATGTATCTTGTATAATAGTAGGCTATAATGATAACAACTTTTTAGGAGATTGATTACATGTCGCGGCTGATTCGGTTAATGATTTCGTGTCTACTTCCACTTTTTAGGAAAGTAACAAACCCGAAAACAGCAACATGCAACATCCAAATCCAATCCGGCATTCATTGATTTATCGAAATCACCAACGAAACAACTAAAGAAGTTACCACCGCCTGACTCAAACAACGTGGATGATGCCTACCAGGATTTATCGATGCAAAACATGAATAGCCTACCCTGCCGCCTTCATATCTGGCTCTTGAGTGTTTAAATAACATTAGACATAAATTTTTTGCTATTATTGTGGTCTCCCTGTGTACAAACTGTAGGCTACTAATTTCATTACCGTACTATACTCTACCAGTTACAATTACAGTGTAACCAGACGCAGTAAGTTATAATATGATGAAGATGATATTTAACAGTGCATTTATGTAAACATAAATTTGCAAGTTATAATGCCAAAGTTTGAAGTACAGATGCCAAGCAAAATTTGTCTCCCCCGAACATTTTGACTATTTTTGACCAAAAATAGCCCTTTTTGGTAGTCATTTTTGAACCAACAATGTCAAAACTTTTCCTCAAAATTGGCATGATCAGTGGCGTACGCAGGGGGGGGGGCATTGGGCCATGCCCCCCCCCCCCCGTTAAAAATGTTTTAGTAGTTAACGACGTAGATCAAGGCATTTAATATGTTTTGCATTGCTCTGTCAAAGCAATTACTGTAACAATGTTGTTTTATAGACTAAGCCAATACGAAATACATAGCCCAATCCACCTACCCCACCCCAGGTATGCCAATGTAGCATAGTGTTCTGTAAGCCTATTATAGTGATTAGTGAGAGAGAAATGGATAAAGTCTAAACGAGGGATATCAATGGCCAGTGGCATAGCCAAGGGGGGGGGGTTGGGCCTTGGGGGTTACAACCCCACTTTGGCACGCGTGTGACGTCACGATATTGAGAATGATGCTTTCAGTCTCTTTATGCTTGGGAATGATGGTTTCAGTCTAAAAAAAATTGCCTAATTTTAAACAAAACTGCATTAAAAGAGCGAGTTTTGCCAATACCAAACATCTCAGCCAGGAATTAACAACAAGAAAACATAGAGACTTAGCTTTATTTCCGAAAAATGCCGAAGAAAACATGATCTTATCCTTTTGCTATGCCACCTGACAGCACCATTTTACAGAAATATTCATACCCACATTTTTGTTTAAAATGCTCTCAGAATGCACCAAATTCAAAGTAGTTTTTCAAAATTTTCTGGGGGAGGCCCCCCAGACCCCCGCCGCTGGGTGTCGTCTTAAGAGAAAATGCCGTCGGGCTTCGCCCGCCGGTCGTCGAAACCCCCCCTTTCAAAATTTTTGGCTACGCTACTCTCAATGCCCCCCCCCCTTGAGAAAATCCTGCGTACGCCACTGGGCATGATGTTAAATAATATTGGTTTTACTTCGTAATCAGCTAAATTATTGTTAAAGTGAATTCAATTAGCCGCAATTTATTGAAAAAGTTGTCCAAAATGTACAAAAGTAGCAATATATCGCTCATAAAGTTGTTGGATTGGGGGGCGGGCCCCCTAGCTATGCCCTAACACACTGCTCAATATTTAAAAAAACTGTAAGTTACTGTGCACGCCATTCTTAATAATTTTATGTATATGTCTTGCGCACTGGTCGAATCATGCAAGAGCGCTGCAGCACATTTAAATTACCCAACCGCAATGAAATTACGTGCGAAATAATGTTTTCTACTGCAACGCCTAACGGTCGTCGGTCGCGTTGTTAAAAAAAAAACAGGAAAAATTTCATTGTTTTCAAGAAACAAAATTTAGTTTTGGATAGAAAGTTCAGTTCATTTGTTTTTGTTTCTGACCATCATATCAAAATTTTGGTGCTGGTTTAGCATCGGCCGCCTTGGTCAGTGACGTCATTAAAATGTGTGACGTCATGCAAAAAAACGCAACTACTTTTAAAAAGGGTGCAAAAACGCGGAACAGAAGTAAAAGCGGAAAGGCTATTGATTTTTTAATATTTGTAGTGAATAGTGCCTCCTAGCTTTCTCATTTCTGCTCGGACTTTAACAATTTTCCTATCGTTGGAAAGCATAATGCCTCATCTACCCGAATGGATTAATTGTCAGTCTAAAGTAGGCATTACATTTATGTAGCGCTAACTTAAACTTTACTATTTTGTACCAATTCTCCGCAATTAATTTTTTACAATAAAAATACCAAACCAACACAAATTAAAAGATTATGTCTTGGTTTATTCATATGTTAACTTTCACATTTATATCTAATCCACAAAACGAGCAATCGTTGTTCAAACGTAACCGCTCGACGAAGCTTTTTTCCAATGCATTTTTCAAGGCGATTCGATCGTGGTTCAGTAGCCTATAATCCGCCCACTGTTTGCAGTGATCGATGAATACTGCCTCCACCAAATGTGTTGTAGCTTTCTCATTTCTGCTCGGACTTTAACAGTTTTACCATCGTTGGAAAGCACGATACTGCATCTATCCGATTAAATTGGTTGCAAGTTTAAAGTATGCATTACATTGACCTAGCGCTAACTTAAACTTTACTATTTTGTACCAATTCTTAGCAATTCATTTTTTACAATAAAAGTACCAAACCAACACAAATTAAAAGAGTATGTCTTGGTTTATTCATATGTTAACTTTCACATTTATATGTAATCAACAAAACGAGCAATCGTTGTTCAAACGTAACCGCTCGACGAAGCTTTTTTCCAATGCATTTTTCAAATCGATTCGATCGTGGTTCAGTATGAGCCGCCCACAGTTTGCTGTGATCGATGAATACTGCCTCCACCAAATATGCTGTAGCTTTCTCATTTCTGCTCGGATTCTAACAATTTTACTATCGTTGGATGGTATTATGCTTCATCTACCCGAATGGATTAATTGCCAATCCAAAGTAGGCATTATATGTATGTAGCGTTAACTTAAACTTTACTATTTTGTACCAACTCTCCGCAATTCATTTTTTACAATAAAAATACCAAACCAACACAAATTAAAAGAGTATGTCTTGGTTTATTCATATGTTAACTTTCACATTTATATCTAATCCACAAAACGAGCAATCGTTGTTCAAACGTAACCGCTCGACGAAGCTTTTTTCCAATGCATTTTTCAAATCGATTCGATCGTGGTTCAGTATGAGCCGCCCACAGTTTGCTGTGATCGATGAATACTGCCTCCACCAAATATGCTGTAGCTTTCTTATTTCTGCTCGGATTTTAATAATTTTACTATCGTTGGATGGCATTATGCTTCATCTACCCGAATGGATTAATTGCCAGTCTAAAGTAGGCATTACATTTATGTAGCGTTAACTTAAACTTTACTATTTTGTACCAATTCTTAGCAATTCATTTTTTACAATAAAAGTACTAAACCAACACAAATTAAAAGAGTATGTCTTGGTTTATTCATATGTTAACTTTCACATTTATATCTAATCAACAAAACGAGCAATCGTTGTTCAAACGTAACCGCTCGACGAAGCTTTTTTCCAATTCATTTTTCAAGGCGATTCGATTGTGGTTCAATATAAGCCGCCCACAGTTTGCAGTGATCGATGAATACTGCCTCCACCAAATATGCTGTAGCTTTCTTATTTCTGCTCGGATTTTAATAATTTTACTATCGTTGGATGGCATTATGCTTCATCTACCCGAATGGATTAATTGCCAGTCTAAAGTAGGCATTACATTTATGTAGCGTTAACTTAAACTTTACTATTTTGTACCAATTCTTAGCAATTCATTTTTTACAATAAAAGTACCAAACCAACACAAATTAAAAGAGTATGTCTTGGTTTATTCATATGTTAACTTTCACATTTATATCTAATCAACAAAACGAGCAATCGTTGTTCAAACGTAACCGCTCGACGAAGCTTTTTTCCAATTCATTTTTCAAGGCGATTCGATTGTGGTTCAATATAAGCCGCCCACAGTTTGCTGTGATCGATGAATACTGCCTCCACCAAATATGCTGTAGCTTTCTTATTTCTGCTCGGATTTTAATAATTTTACTATCGTTGGATGGCATTATGCTTCATCTACCCGAATGGATTAATTGCCAGTCTAAAGTAGGCATTACATTTATGTAGCGTTAACTTAAACTTTACTATTTTGTACCAATTCTTAGCAATTCATTTTTTACAATAAAAGTACCAAACCAACACAAATTAAAAGAGTATGTCTTGGTTTATTCATATGTTAACTTTCACATTTATATCTAATCAACAAAACGAGCAATCGTTGTTCAAACGTAACCGCTCGACGAAGCTTTTTTCCAATTCATTTTTCAAGGCGATTCGATTGTGGTTCAATATAAGCCGCCCACAGTTTGCTGTGATCGATGAATACTGCCTCCACCAAATATGCTGTAGCTTTCTTATTTCTGCTCGGATTTTAATAATTTTACTATCGTTGGATGGCATTATGCTTCATCTACCCGAATGGATTAATTGCCAGTCTAAAGTAGGCATTACATTTATGTAGCGTTAACTTAAACTTTACTATTTTGTACCAATTCTTAGCAATTCATTTTTTACAATAAAAGTACCAAACCAACACAAATTAAAAGAGTATGTCTTGGTTTATTCATATGTTAACTTTCACATTTATACCTAATCCACAAAACGAGCAATCGTTTTTCAAACGTAACCGCTCGACGAAGCTTTTTTCCAATGCATTTTTCAAATCGATTCGATCGTGGTTCAGTATGAGCCGCCCACAGTTTGCTGTGATCGATGAATACTGCCTCCACCAAATATGCTGTAGCTTTCTCATTTCTGCTCGGATTCTAACAATTTTACTATCGTTGGATGGTATTATGCTTCATCTACCCGAATGGATTAATTGCCAATCCAAAGTAGGCATTATATTTATGTAGCGTTAACTTAAAGTTTACTATTTTGTACCAACTCTCCGCAATTCATTTTTTACAATAAAAATACCAAACCAACACAAATTAAAAGAGTATGTCTTGGTTTATTCATATGTTAACTTTCACATTTATATCTAATCCACAAAACGAGCAATCGTTTTTCAAACGTAACCGCTCGACGAAGCTTTTTTCCAATGCATTTTTCAAATCGATTCGATCGTGGTTCAGTATGAGCCGCCCACGGTTTGCTGTGATCGATGAATACTGCCTCCACCAAATATGCTGTAGCTTTCTTATTTCTGCTCGGATTTTAATAATTTTACTATCGTTGGATGGCATTATGCTTCATCTACCCGAATGGATTAATTGCCAGTCTAAAGTAGGCATTACATTTATGTAGCGTTAACTTAAACTTTACTATTTTGTACCAATTCTTAGCAATTCATTTTTTACAATAAAAGTACCAAACCAACACAAATTAAAAGAGTATGTCTTGGTTTATTCATATGTTAACTTTCACATTTATACCTAATCCACAAAACGAGCAATCGTTTTTCAAACGTAACCGCTCGACGAAGCTTTTTTCCAATGCATTTTTCAAATCGATTCGATCGTGGTTCAGTATGAGCCGCCCACAGTTTGCTGTGATCGATGAATACTGCCTCCACCAAATATGCTGTAGCTTTCTTATTTCTGCTCGGATTTTAATAATTTTACTATCGTTGGATGGCATTATGCTTCATCTACCCGAATGGATTAATTGCCAGTCTAAAGTAGGCATTACATTTATGTAGCGTTAACTTAAACTTTACTATTTTGTACCAATTCTTAGCAATTCATTTTTTACAATAAAAGTACCAAACCAACACAAATTAAAAGAGTATGTCTTGGTTTATTCATATGTTAACTTTCACATTTATATCTAATCAACAAAACGAGCAATCGTTGTTCAAACGTAACCGCTCGACGAAGCTTTTTTCCAATTCATTTTTCAAGGCGATTCGATTGTGGTTCAATATAAGCCGCCCACAGTTTGCTGTGATCGATGAATACTGCCTCCACCAAATATGCTGTAGCTTTCTTATTTCTGCTCGGATTTTAATAATTTTACTATCGTTGGATGGCATTATGCTTCATCTACCCGAATGGATTAATTGCCAGTCTAAAGTAGGCATTACATTTATGTAGCGTTAACTTAAACTTTACTATTTTGTACCAATTCTTAGCAATTCATTTTTTACAATAAAAGTACCAAACCAACACAAATTAAAAGAGTATGTCTTGGTTTATTCATATGTTAACTTTCACATTTATACCTAATCCACAAAACGAGCAATCGTTTTTCAAACGTAACCGCTCGACGAAGCTTTTTTCCAATGCATTTTTCAAATCGATTCGATCGTGGTTCAGTATGAGCCGCCCACAGTTTGCTGTGATCGATGAATACTGCCTCCACCAAATATGCTGTAGCTTTCTCATTTCTGCTCGGATTCTAACAATTTTACTATCGTTGGATGGTATTATGCTTCATCTACCCGAATGGATTAATTGCCAATCCAAAGTAGGCATTATATTTATGTAGCGTTAACTTAAAGTTTACTATTTTGTACCAACTCTCCGCAATTCATTTTTTACAATAAAAATACCAAACCAACACAAATTAAAAGAGTATGTCTTGGTTTATTCATATGTTAACTTTCACATTTATATCTAATCCACAAAACGAGCAATCGTTTTTCAAACGTAACCGCTCGACGAAGCTTTTTTCCAATGCATTTTTCAAATCGATTCGATCGTGGTTCAGTATGAGCCGCCCACGGTTTGCTGTGATCGATGAATACTGCCTCCACCAAATATGCTGTAGCTTTCTTATTTCTGCTCGGATTTTAATAATTTTACTATCGTTGGATGGCATTATGCTTCATCTACCCGAATGGATTAATTGCCAGTCTAAAGTAGGCATTACATTTATGTAGCGTTAATTTAAACTTTACTATTTTGTACCAATTCTTAGCAATTCATTTTTTACAATAAAAATACCAAACCAACACAAATTAAAAGAGTATGTCTTGGTTTATTCATATGTTAACTTTCACATTTATATCTAATCAACAAAACGAGCAATCGTTGTTCAAACGTAACCGCTCGACGAAGCTTTTTTCCAATGCATTTTTCAAGGCGATTCGATCGTGGTTCAGTATAAGCCGCCCACAGTTTGCTGTGATCGATGAATACTGCCTCCACCAAATATGCTGTAGCTTTCTCATTTCTGCTCGGATTCTAACAATTTTACTATCGTTGGATGGCATTATGCTTCATCTACCCGAATGGATTAATTGCCAGTCTAAAGTAGGCATTACATTTATGTAGCGTTAACTTAAACTTTACTATTTTGTACCAATTCTTAGCAATTCATTTTTTACAATAAAAGTACCAAACCAACACAAATTAAAAGAGTATGTCTTGGTTTATTCATATGTTAACTTTCACATTCATATCTAATCAACAAAACGAGCAATCGTTGTTCAAACGTAACCGCTCGACGAAGCTTTTTTCCAATGCATTTTTCAAGGCGATTCGATCGTGGTTCAGTATAAGCCGCCCACAGTTTGCTGTGATCGATGAATACTGCCTCCACCAAATATGCTGTAGCTTTCTCATTTCTGCTCGGATTCTAACAATTTTACTATCGTTGGATGGCATTATGCTTCATCTACCCGAATGGATTAATTGCCAATCTAAAGTATGCATTATGTTTATGTAGCATTAACTTAAACTTTACTATTTTGTACCAATTCTCCGCAATTTATTTTTTACAATAAAAATACCAAACCAACACAAATTAAAAGAGTATGTCTTGGTTTATTAACCTAACAACTTTCACGTTTATATTATATCTAAAAAACGAGAAATCGTTGTTCAAACGTAGCCGCTCGACGAAGCTTTTTTGACAATTTTACCATCGTTGAAAAGCACGATACTGCATCTACCCGAATCAATTGGTTGCATGTCCAAGGTATACAGTAGCCTACATTTATCTAACGCTAATTTAAACTTTACTATTAAAACATCAATTACTCCAAAAGTGATAGGCCTATGCAGGGCCGGATTTAGCTGATAGGGGGCCCGGGGCACTTTTAGATTGGGGAGCCCCCGTGCAAAAAATTTTTTCAAGCCTACGGCGCGAAAAACCATCTCTACGTCTACAGTAGCATCAGTCCGGTACTGCACAGCATTTTGCAGAAACTTTAAAGGCCAAAAGGAAAAAATAGCACAAAATCACATTTTTTCCACATAGGGGGGCCCTTCAAAAGTCGGGGGGCCCGGGGCAACTGCCCCCTCTGCCCCCCCTTAAATCCGGGCCTGGGCCTATGACATTTGGACAACACCATGAACTCCAAACAGACTTAAGCTATGATATCCATAAGCAGACAATAGGCAAAAAGTGTTTACTAATTCCCTTTAATTGAATCTTGCTTGAACATTTTTAATTATTCCAGACATGTTGGATGAATGTGCTTGGCCTACGCAGTTTTTGAAGTCAAGATTCAGTTGGTCAAGCAAAAATAGTAGGCTACACATTTAGCCAAACGCAGCAGCACCACTTTTCAAGATTGAACAATAGAAACCCTTTAATGATGCAGAAATCAGTAGTCTTAACAGCATCAAATTTTACGTCTTGAAGCAGTTTAACATCGCCTATCTTAATACGAGAAGTAGAATGGGGTGACTTTGGTCCAGTTATGAGACACCGCTTACTTTAATTTTACAATGGTTCTGGGAGAAAACTTTAGTTTACCCATATTGAGGGCTATCAAGAGCCCTTACATGTTACCAAGTTTGAAGTCATTTGGTCCATGCGTAGAGTTTAAAAAAAAAAAAAAACTATAAGTGGTTTTCACTCCAGTGTTTTAAAAAAACTATAAGCAGTAATCTTTTTTCAAGACATGCTCATTGCCAACCCCAAAAAGGGGTGTCACTGGCCTCTTTCAGAGTTTTTAAAATACTTTGGTTTGGTATTTTTATTGTAAAAAATGAATTGCGGAGAATTGGTACAAAATAGTAAAGTTTAAGTTAACGCTACATACATAAAATGCCTACTTTGGATTGGCAATTAATCCATTCGGGTAGATGAAGCATAATACCATCCAACGATAGTAAAATTGTTAGAATCCGAGCAGAAATAAGAAAGCTACAGCATATTTGGTGGAGGCAGTATTCATCGATCACATGAAACTGTGGGCGGCTTATACTGAACCTCGATCGAATCGATTTGAAAAATGCATTGGAAAAAAGCTTCGTCGAGCGGTTACGTTTGAACAACGATTGCTCGTTTTGTGTATTAGATATAAATGTGAAAGTTAACATATGAATAAACCAAGACATACTCTTTTAATTTGTGTTGGTTTGGTATTTTTATTGTAAAAAATGAATTGCTGAGAATTGGTACAAAATAGTAAAGTTTAAGTTAGCGCTACATAAATGTAATGCCTACTTTAGATTGGCAATTAATCCATTCGAGTAGATGAAGCATAATGCCATCCAACGATAGTAAAATTGTTAGAATCCGAGCAGAAATGAGAAAGCTACAACATATTTGGTGGAGGCAGTATTCATCGATCACAGCAAACTGTGGGCGGCTTATACTGAACCACGATCGAATCACCTTGAAAAATGCATTGGAAAAAAGCTTCGTCGAGCGGTTACGTTTGAACAACGATTTCTCGTTTTGTAGATAACATATAAACGTGAAAGTTGTTAGGTTAATAAAACAAGACATACTCTTTTAATTTGTGTTGGTTTGGTATTTTTATTGTAAAAATTGAATTGCTGAGAATTGGTACAAAATAGTAAAGTTTAAGTTAACGCTACATAATTATAGTGCCTACTTTAGATGGGCAATTAATCCATTCGGGTAGATGAAGCATAATGCCATGCAACGATAGTAAAATTGTTAAAATCCGAGCAGAAATGAGAAAGCTACAGGATATTTGGTGGAGGCACTATTCACCGATCGCGTCAAACTGTGGGCGGCTTGTAATGAACACTCGAAACTGATCGCTTTGTGTTTGCATTGTTTTGGTAAAAAGCTTCGTCGAGCGGTTACTTTTATTGTAAAAAATGAATTGCTAAGAATTGGTACAAAATAGTAAAGTTTAAGTTAACGCTACATAAATGTAATGCCTACTTTAGACTGGCAATTAATCCATTCGGGTAGATGAAGCATAATGCCATCCAACGATAGTAAAATTATTAAAATCCGAGCAGAAATAAGAAAGCTACAGCATATTTGGTGGAGGCAGTATTCATCGATCACAGCAAACTGTGGGCGGCTTATATTGAACCACAATCGAATCGCCTTGAAAAATGAATTGGAAAAAAGCTTCGTCGAGCGGTTACGTTTGAACGACGATTGCTCGTTTTGTTGATTAGATATAAATGTGAAAGTTAACATATGAATAAACCAAGACATACTCTTTTAATTTGTGTTGGTTTGGTACTTTTATTGTAAAAAATGAATTGCTAAGAATTGGTACAAAATAGTAAAGTTTAAGTTAACGCTACATAAATGTAATGCCTACTTTAGACTGGCAATTAATCCATTCGGGTAGATGAAGCATAATGCCATCCAACGATAGTAAAATTATTAAAATCCGAGCAGAAATAAGAAAGCTACAGCATATTTGGTGGAGGCAGTATTCATCGATCACAGCAAACTGTGGGCGGCTCATACTGAACCACGATCGAATCGATTTGAAAAATGCATTGGAAAAAAGCTTCGTCGAGCGGTTACGTTTGAAAAACGATTGCTCGTTTTGTGGATTAGGTATAAATGTGAAAGTTAACATATGAATAAACCAAGACATACTCTTTTAATTTGTGTTGGTTTGGTACTTTTATTGTAAAAAATGAATTGCTAAGAATTGGTACAAAATAGTAAAGTTTAAGTTAACGCTACATAAATGTAATGCCTACTTTAGACTGGCAATTAATCCATTCGGGTAGATGAAGCATAATGCCATCCAACGATAGTAAAATTATTAAAATCCGAGCAGAAATAAGAAAGCTACAGCATATTTGGTGGAGGCAGTATTCATCGATCACAGCAAACTGTGGGCGGCTTATATTGAACCACAATCGAATCGCCTTGAAAAATGAATTGGAAAGAAGCTTCGTCGAGCGGTTACGTTTGAACAACGATTGCTCGTTTTGTTGATTAGATATAAATGTGAAAGTTAACATATGAATAAACCAAGACATACTCTTTTAATTTGTGTTGGTTTGGTATTTTTATTGTAAAAAATTGAATTGCTTAGAATTGGTACAAAATAGTAAAGTTTAAGTTAGCGCTAGATCAATATAATGCCTACTTTAAACTTGCAACCAATTAATTCGGATAGATGCAGTATCGTGCTTTCCAACGATGGTAAAATTGTTAGAATCCGAGCAGAAATGAGAAAGCTACAGCATATTTGGTGGAGGCAGTATTCATCGATCACAGCAAACTGTGGGCGGCTCATACTGAACCACGATCGAATCGATTTGAAAAAGGCATTGGAAAAAAGCTTCGTCGAGCGGTTACGTTTGAAAAACGATTGCTCGTTTTGTGGATTAGGTATAAATGTGAAAGTTAACATATGAATAAACCAAGACATACTCTTTTAATTTGTGTTGGTTTGGTACTTTTATTGTAAAAAATGAATTGCTAAGAATTGGTACAAAATAGTAAAGTTTAAGTTAACGCTACATAAATGTAATGCCTACTTTAGACTGGCAATTAATCCATTCGGGTAGATGAAGCATAATGCCATCCAACGATAGTAAAATTATTAAAATCCGAGCAGAAATAAGAAAGCTACAGCATATTTGGTGGAGGCAGTATTCATCGATCACAGCAAACTGTGGGCGGCTTATATTGAACCACAATCGAATCGCCTTGAAAAATGAATTGGAAAGAAGCTTCGTCGAGCGGTTACGTTTGAACAACGATTGCTCGTTTTGTTGATTAGATATAAATGTGAAAGTAAACATATGAATAAACCAAGACATACTCTTTTAATTTGTGTTGGTTTGGTATTTTTATTGTAAAAAATTGAATTGCTTAGAATTGGTACAAAATAGTAAAGTTTAAGTTAGCGCTAGATCAATATAATGCCTACTTTAAACTTGCAACCAATTAATTCGGATAGATGCAGTATCGTGCTTTCCAACGATAGTAAAATTGTTAAAATCCGAGAATGAGAAAGCTACAGGATATTTGGTGGAGGCACTATTCACCGATCGCGTCAAACTGTGGGCGGCTTGTAATGAACACTCGAAACTGATCGCTTTGTGTTTGCATTGTTTTGGTAAAAAGCTTCGTCGAGCGGTTACGTTTGAACAACGATTGCTCGTTTTGTGGATTAGATATAAATGTGAAAGTTAACATATGAATAAACCAAGACATACTCTTTTAATTTGTGTTGGTTTGGTATTTTTATTGTAAAAAATGAATTGCTGAGAATTGGTACAAAATAGTAAAGTTTAAGTTAGCGCTACATAAATGTAATGCCTACTTTAGATTGGCAATTAATCCATTCGAGTAGATGAAGCATAATGCCATCCAACGATAGTAAAATTGTTAGAATCCGAGCAGAAATGAGAAAGCTACAACATATTTGGTGGAGGCAGTATTCATCGATCACAGCAAACTGTGGGCGGCTTATACTGAACCACGATCGAATCACCTTGAAAAATGCATTGGAAAAAAGCTTCGTCGAGCGGTTACGTTTGAACAACGATTTCTCGTTTTGTAGATAACATATAAACGTGAAAGTTGTTAGGTTAATAAAACAAGACATACTCTTTTAATTTGTGTTGGTTTGGTATTTTTATTGTAAAAATTGAATTGCTGAGAGTTGGTACAAAATAGTAAAGTTTAAGTTAACGCTACATAATTATAGTGCCTACTTTAGATGGGCAATTAATCCATTCGGGTAGATGAAGCATAATGCCATGCAACGATAGTAAAATTGTTAAAATCCGAGCAGAAATGAGAAAGCTACAGGATATTTGGTGGAGGCACTATTCACCGATCGCGTCAAACTGTGGGCGGCTTGTAATGAACACTCGAAACTGATCGCTTTGTGTTTGCATTGTTTTGGTAAAAAGCTTCGTCGAGCGGTTACTTTTATTGTAAAAAATGAATTGCTAAGAATTGGTACAAAATAGTAAAGTTTAAGTTAACGCTACATAAATGTAATGCCTACTTTAGACTGGCAATTAATCCATTCGGGTAGATGAAGCATAATGCCATCCAACGATAGTAAAATTATTAAAATCCGAGCAGAAATAAGAAAGCTACAGCATATTTGGTGGAGGCAGTATTCATCGATCACAGCAAACTGTGGGCGGCTTATATTGAACCACAATCGAATCGCCTTGAAAAATGAATTGGAAAAAAGCTTCGTCGAGCGGTTACGTTTGAACGACGATTGCTCGTTTTGTTGATTAGATATAAATGTGAAAGTTAACATATGAATAAACCAAGACATACTCTTTTAATTTGTGTTGGTTTGGTACTTTTATTGTAAAAAATGAATTGCTAAGAATTGGTACAAAATAGTAAAGTTTAAGTTAACGCTACATAAATGTAATGCCTACTTTAGACTGGCAATTAATCCATTCGGGTAGATGAAGCATAATGCCATCCAACGATAGTAAAATTATTAAAATCCGAGCAGAAATAAGAAAGCTACAGCATATTTGGTGGAGGCAGTATTCATCGATCACAGCAAACTGTGGGCGGCTCATACTGAACCACGATCGAATCGATTTGAAAAATGCATTGGAAAAAAGCTTCGTCGAGCGGTTACGTTTGAAAAACGATTGCTCGTTTTGTGGATTAGGTATAAATGTGAAAGTTAACATATGAATAAACCAAGACATACTCTTTTAATTTGTGTTGGTTTGGTACTTTTATTGTAAAAAATGAATTGCTAAGAATTGGTACAAAATAGTAAAGTTTAAGTTAACGCTACATAAATGTAATGCCTACTTTAGACTGGCAATTAATCCATTCGGGTAGATGAAGCATAATGCCATCCAACGATAGTAAAATTATTAAAATCCGAGCAGAAATAAGAAAGCTACAGCATATTTGGTGGAGGCAGTATTCATCGATCACAGCAAACTGTGGGCGGCTTATATTGAACCACAATCGAATCGCCTTGAAAAATGAATTGGAAAGAAGCTTCGTCGAGCGGTTACGTTTGAACAACGATTGCTCGTTTTGTTGATTAGATATAAATGTGAAAGTTAACATATGAATAAACCAAGACATACTCTTTTAATTTGTGTTGGTTTGGTATTTTTATTGTAAAAAATTGAATTGCTTAGAATTGGTACAAAATAGTAAAGTTTAAGTTAGCGCTAGATCAATATAATGCCTACTTTAAACTTGCAACCAATTAATTCGGATAGATGCAGTATCGTGCTTTCCAACGATGGTAAAATTGTTAGAATCCGAGCAGAAATGAGAAAGCTACAGCATATTTGGTGGAGGCAGTATTCATCGATCACAGCAAACTGTGGGCGGCTCATACTGAACCACGATCGAATCGATTTGAAAAATGCATTGGAAAAAAGCTTCGTCGAGCGGTTACGTTTGAAAAACGATTGCTCGTTTTGTGGATTAGGTATAAATGTGAAAGTTAACATATGAATAAACCAAGACATACTCTTTTAATTTGTGTTGGTTTGGTACTTTTATTGTAAAAAATGAATTGCTAAGAATTGGTACAAAATAGTAAAGTTTAAGTTAACGCTACATAAATGTAATGCCTACTTTAGACTGGCAATTAATCCATTCGGGTAGATGAAGCATAATGCCATCCAACGATAGTAAAATTATTAAAATCCGAGCAGAAATAAGAAAGCTACAGCATATTTGGTGGAGGCAGTATTCATCGATCACAGCAAACTGTGGGCGGCTTATATTGAACCACAATCGAATCGCCTTGAAAAATGAATTGGAAAGAAGCTTCGTCGAGCGGTTACGTTTGAACAACGATTGCTCGTTTTGTTGATTAGATATAAATGTGAAAGTTAACATATGAATAAACCAAGACATACTCTTTTAATTTGTGTTGGTTTGGTATTTTTATTGTAAAAAATTGAATTGCTTAGAATTGGTACAAAATAGTAAAGTTTAAGTTAGCGCTAGATCAATATAATGCCTACTTTAAACTTGCAACCAATTAATTCGGATAGATGCAGTATCGTGCTTTCCAACGATAGTAAAATTGTTAAAATCCGAGAATGAGAAAGCTACAGGATATTTGGTGGAGGCACTATTCACCGATCGCGTCAAACTGTGGGCGGCTTGTAATGAACACTCGAAACTGATCGCTTTGTGTTTGCATTGTTTTGGTAAAAAGCTTCGTCGAGCGGTTACGTTTGAACAACGATTGCTCGTTTTGTGGATTAGATATAAATGTGAAAGTTAACATATGAATAAACCAAGACATACTCTTTTAATTTGTGTTGGTTTGGTATTTTTATTGTAAAAAATGAATTGCTGAGAATTGGTACAAAATAGTAAAGTTTAAGTTAGCGCTACATAAATGTAATGCCTACTTTAGACTGGCAATTAATCCATTCGAGTAGATGAATCATAATGCCATCCAACGATAGTAAAATTGTTAGAATCCAAGCAGAAATGAGAAAGCTACAGCATATTTGGTGGAGGCAGTATTCATCGATCACAGCAAACTGTGGGCGGCTTATACTGAACCACGATGAAAGTTGTTACGTTAATAAAGCAAGTATTTTTATTGTAAAAATTCAATTGCTGAGAATTGGTACAAAATAGTAACAGTTTAAGTTAGCGCTAGATCAATAATAATGCCTACAAATATTTAAAAATCAATAGGCTTTCCGCTTTTACTTCTATTCCGCGTTTTTGCACCCTTCCTACAAGTAGTTGCGTTTTTTTGCATGACGTCACAGATTTTTGTGACGTCACTAACCAAGGCGGCCGATCCTAAACCAGCACCAAAATTTTACGCATTTAAGTTAAAAATTGTTTTGTGCCATGATACGTAGCCTAGATTAAAAATAAATGATGGAATGATGATGGGAAGGAAGACCTTCTTCCATCCCATCATCCAAATCTTCCATTCCATCCTTGGATCTTCCATCCCAAAATATGCCTCCCATCCCATGCCTTGCTCCTATAGCACGTTTGTTTTTGTTTGTTTTATTATCTTTATCCTGCATTGCGGGAAAGCGGACTTGAGCGCTATGCATCGATGTACGCCTTCCGACGTACACCTGACCCACGCTGCAGCCGACGCCAATGTCTGTTTCCGGTTGTCTACTCTCCTTATGACTTAAATTTGGTACTACCCATTACTCGAAATCGATCACTGGGTAGAGGCAATTATCGTAAAGTTTCTTGCCCAGAGAAACAACAGCAAGTGCGGGTGGCTGGAGTCGAACATGCAGGCTCTCGACTGCGAGCCCAACGCGCTAACCACTCGGCCACGTTAAATCAAGTCACAGCTTAAGTTATACTAGTAGTTCTCAAACTGGGGTCCGCGGTCCTTTTGGGGTCCGCGAGACAATTTTCTAGGACCGCGAAGTACCTTCCAAAAAAATAACACAATCCCGAAGAAAAAATTTTTGTGGAAAGTAAAAATTTTCAGGCAACTTGTTTTCCAAACCAAACTTAAAAGATATATTTTAGTAGCCTAAGCTGGCTGGGCATCCCTCACACAGTTTTTTAAGCCTGGCCTTTTGTTTGCTTGTGATAGCCTTTGTTTCGTTTCTATTCATCGCCTTTGTGACATCAAGGAGTGCAAAGTAGTGACGTGCTCCTACAACACTCGTGTTTACCAGATCAAGAACAGAATTACGAAATACGCTTGACTAAAAGGAAGTACGGTAGGCGAAGTTGATTAAGGCTGGTTATTTTTATTGATTTAAGGTTTGAATTGAATGCTTTTCCGAACTTTTAGCTTTATTCAGATATCAAAAAATGTCGTAGTAACCTATGAGAAAACCAAAAAATGCACCTACACAACAAGTTGTCACAGTAGCCTCCGCACAAATCAGTGATGTCACGCATGATAGCACTACCAACATTAGTGATGTCATATGTCACGCATGATTGCGTCGACCAGTGGATTATGTTAAAGCAGGGTTAACCCTTTGAAGGTTGGGGGGGGGCTGTCAATTCAACTTTTTTGTATCAACAGTTGTATCTGTAAAACCACTGAGGCTGCGACTACAAGATTTCTTGACTTTTCCTAACTTTTATTCACCTCTATTGAGCTGAAATTTTGAGCGAATAAAGGTTATAAATTGAGAGATATAAGGCATTTCTCACCACATCCTCTGAAATATTTCGTATTCTATTGTTCAAAATTTTCCCACCAGCTGGATGAAAGCAATTAATTTGGCCCATGTCTCGTTAATCAAATGATTTAAATTGAGATTATATAAAAAAAATTTAATCACAACATTGCAATGCATGTTTTTCATTACTCTATCAAAAAATACCAAATAATCCAAACGTCATAAGTCACATCAACATTTCAACGTATATAAACAGTTCTAAAATTTACATAGTTTTAATTTTCGGATATACTCTGCGTGAATAGTTTTACAAAGTGAATCCCAAATTTTGAAACCGTGCCTTAAAAAATAACAGAGATATCACTCCTAAAGCATAAGAAGAATCGACAGCCCTCCCCCAAACTGAGCAAGACTCCAGGAGCCCAACCGCCTAAGGGTTAAAGTGCCTACCGTGGTCCGTGGGATCATAGATACTGTGGTCAAGATTAGCGCAGTTATTGAGCTGTTATGCTATTTCCAAAAGAAGCTCAGCATTGCAATTGCAAAGTTAAGGTTTCAGTAAGCGTTTTCCTTACGTTTTTATGAATAATTTTTAAACGCGCAATTTCCAGCGTTTGATATTGACAACCGCGCAATTTCCAGCCTTTGATGTTGACAGCCGCGCAAATGCAGCAGCTGAAACTCTTCTCCCCCGCGCAATGTTCAAACTTTCCAATCTGGCTGGTACATTATATTTACCATTTTCGAAAATCAGTAAAAAGTAAAGTTATCAAGAAATGAAATATGATACCGTATCTTCTGACAGGTGTCAAACCGACAATAATGCTTCGATTGTGTCCATCACAATGTCAAATAGGCTACACAAATTGTCAGCAGTCAGCTTATCAATTGCATTTTTTTGCTTCGCACAGGAATCAAACTTTGATGTCTGGACAAACGTTAATCTCTTCTTGATCAGATTCAGAATTGTGACATAACAGACCAGACTGTCCACTCTTCAACCTCATACCCCAGTCAGACATTGTTCTGCAATAAACAGATTGTCTATAATGATGTGATAACAATAAGCAGCAATTTTGTAGGAAGGAAACTTAGGGAAATTCTATCTTGTTTTTTCTTATAACATTCAGGCCAAAGTCTTGTGGGTGATTTATCAAATGGACTGGAAGCCAATCTTTGTGTCCACTTTGGAAGTCTTAAACAAGCATGAAATGTTGCTCTGAAAGTCACAATTGTGAGCTATATAGCCTAGCCATCCATTTGAATGCTACAGGGTTTCCAGGTGAGGTTGGGATTACACAGCTCTTAGAAACACATGTGGCATCATAAAAATGAAAAATTAAGTCTCAAAACATCCAGTAGAGCAAGAACAGCTACCACCGTGTGTCTGTTGTTTTGACCACCGAGTAAACACCTTGTGAGTAATTTTTTGGTTTGCTTCAATATCAGTAGTTATGTGCACTGAAACTGGGCTGCTGGGCTATGCTGACAACGGCTAAATGTTCTCTTAATTTAGTTTCTGTCCAGAATCGTGCTCACAGCATGTAGCACTCCATCTGCTGCACCGGCCTCCAGTTTGCAAACACGACTTTGAAGCGAGACACAATTGAAAGAAACACTGAACCTATCAGGATTATCTACATGACTTAAAAGAAAGCTTTCAATGAACTGTGTATGTTTCTATGCTGTTTTAATCAGAGATGTACGTATACGCCGCAAATTCTATGCCACATACTTGCGGCGTAGACTTTTTGTTTGCGCTAACGCTTACAGCCACATTTTTTTGGATAGTTCAGTTCATTTATTTGTCACAAACACAAACATGAAAAGAATACAAAGTATACAATAATAATCGGTTGTGTGTCATATGACGAGGAGACTGCGAAAAGACCAAACGGTCATCTAGTCAGCAGCCACCTCAAGCTTGGTGATGTAGGCCTAAATAACATATATACAGTAAATACACAAACACACATACAAAAAAAGAAAATCAAGCATTTGGTGATACAGATACACATGTTTTCATTATGCAAAAGAGAAAAAAAAAAAGCAAACAAACTAAGCAGGTTTACCGTGCTACTGAATGAATTAATTGTGAGTGGAGTTTAAGAGATATCTATCGACAATTTTAATCAGTAAAAAAGATAAAAGCAACGTATACCAAAGAGATGAGCAAATAGAATAATGTAATTATATAGACAAAACAGTTATTATTCAACAGTGGCGTTTAAATCAAGAAGGTAGTGTTTAAAGTTTCTTTTAAAAGAAGTTGGAGAAAGACCTTTGAGATCACCTGGGACCTCATGCCACACTTTAGGACCCCTTATTAACATCTGCCTTTTACCTAATTCAGTACGCACCCTTGAAACAAAATAGTTACTGCTGGATGATTGGCGCGTATTGTGTGAGTGGCATTCAGATATTCTGTGGAAGATATTACATTCCGTTTCTGGTAATAGATTTAAATGGACTCTGTGCATGTATTTTGCTATCTCTAGTTTATAAATTTCTTGTATATGTAACAGCTGTAGTTTTTGAAAGAGTTGCAATGTGTGAGCTGTATAGTTGCTGAATGTCATGGTTCTAACAACTCTTTTATGCAGCTTAAATAAATGATCCAGCGCATTGTCACAAGCTCCACCCCAGCTGGATATGCAGTATTGAAGATGAGAATATATAAGACTGTAATACACAGTCTTCAGTGTGTTAGTATCCACATAATTTCTAAGTTGAAGAATGGCCCAGGAGCCTCTAGCAAGTTTTTTACAAACATTTTGAATGTGACATTTCCAGTTGAGAGAGTCATCAATTAATACACCAAGATATTTAATACACGTTTTTTTTTGCAATGTAATTCCGTTTATCGTAACGTGCATCCTTACATCGAGCTTTTGTTTAGTTAGTATCATGTACTCAGTTTTGTTGTAGTTAATGGAGAGCTTGTTCATTTTCATCCAGTTGTCAATTTTGATTAATTCTGTATTGACGTTTTGTTCTAGAGAAGAAAGATTTTTGTTGGACATAGTTAAATTGGTGTCATCAGCAAAAAGGCTCACCTGGAAAGAAGAAATGGAAGGAAGATCGTTTATGTAAATAATGAATAACAACGGTCCAAGAGTGGAACCCTGTGGAACACCACATGTTACACTGCGCAGACCCGATGCCATACCATTAAAAGTAGTTTGCGCTTGAGGCTACGCCGTAAAGTATTTGTGGTTTTTTAGCGCATAGCCTCAACACATACTTTTTAATGTATTTTTTTCTCTACAACACGCCAATACCTTCCAGCGCTGCAGTTGAAAGAATGTTTTCAATGGGCAAAGACATATTGAAACTAAAACACAGCAAAATGTCAGATGAACACTTTCAGATGCTTGTGTTTCTTCGTGGAAATTCAAAATAAAACTTGTTTGTTTCGAGTGGTTTATACCGTATGAATGTTTGGCACCTAGCAAACAAAATTAGTTTACGCTAGTGTATGCGCTGACGTTGACGCCGCCAACTTTTTTTACAAGTTGCGTTGACGCATACGGCGTATGTTTTTTCGAACGTTAGTGTTTACGCTGACGGCGTCAATATTTTTTGTATGCACGTACATCACTGGTTTTAATAATATCCGCCGTACTCTATCGTTTTTGTTAGTCTTGCAAGGTTTCAAATCTTTAGAATTTAAGTTAGCTAAAAGTAATGTCAACCAGGTCTGTGAAGTCGCGCAAAAGATATGCGATTCCAACTTAGTTTATTACTGGCCTATTGTAGCAGGCCTCGAAATTCACGGCGGACACGGCGATCATGTCCGCCGTCACAGCATGTGATGTCCGCGGGAAGTACCATCTAGATCGGCCCTATTTGTCCGACGAGAAATAGCGGTAGAAATCGTCATTGCATAGCACAAACAATTGTTGCAAATATATAATTTCCCGCGCATCTAGAAAATGTTAATAACTGTATCCTTTAGCTTCCATTCAAGCAGGAAAACTTTCAATTTTTACGTTGCTTCAACGATTGGTGACATTGAATCAGCGTAACAAAGGTGAATTATTCGCTAAGAACCGATGGGAGTACCGGTACTTTTACACTAATCACTCGCAACTTAGTTCAAGTCTTACGTCACAATGTCTGGCCTTGATCTCTGAGTAATATTGATAAGGCAAGGTTGGTTACAAAATTAGGTCATACGAGTAGGCTATTACAGCAAGATGCAGCAAAATTTGTTTAGTTTTGGTATTACAGTAAGAAAGAAAAGGCCCAGGGAAAATTCACTTTCGTTCATATGACTCGCAAAAATAAACCTAAAGAAAAAAGCCT
Source organism: Aplidium turbinatum (assembly GCF_918807975.1). NCBI lineage: Eukaryota > Metazoa > Chordata > Ascidiacea > Aplousobranchia > Polyclinidae > Aplidium > Aplidium turbinatum. The sequence continues at coordinate 3,448,348 of NC_137486.1, forward strand.
AGTGAAACTTTGCACAACAGAAAATAGTAGCGTTAGTGTATATGTTTTTCAACTCGTGTCCAGAGCATTGTGACGCAAGAAGCCACACGACCTCGTTCGGTGGAAGTTAATTAGTTATGCGGCGTATTAAGCAGCTACGCGGCGCTTTGACTCTTCAAGCGCACGTCGTTGGTCTGATGAAAGCCTTTCAGAGTGACTTCGCTGAAATTTTAAAAAGACTTCTCAACCGTAGCTATAGTTCTCAAATGGCGAAGAATTATCAAGATAAAGTGATTAAGCGTGACAATCGACGCTAAAACTGGTGTGTCCGCCGTGTTACTTAATTTGTCTGCCGAGATAGCTGCTCAGACCGGACACGTTTGTCCGCCGTCAACAAAAACGAATTTCGAGGCCTGTGTAGACATGCCAAAATTCCTCCGATTCTATGGCCATTGAAGTTGGAGGGATTCTATTGCAGCCAATCATCTTTATGCTGATTTTCCACTAAGATTTAAAGTGTAGCTGTTGCCATACTAATTACTATGCAACTTGTCGTTGTGAAGAAAGGCGTTCTTCCCGGCTATCAGCACAAGGCTGATTACTAGGGTGGATCAAAAAAAATGAATTTTTGAGTTCAGCTTAGTGCATCTGCTAAAAGTTGCAGTTTGGGCTATCTTTTGCATTGGTACTTGAAAAAACATTTTTTGACCCCGTTTGACCCCTATCCAAGAGCTCTCTAGTGGCCGCCGAACCAAAATTCCTTAAATTGGCTATAATTTTTTTTCTAGTTGGTGCAGGCTAGTGGTTTTGGTGTCTATCCCCACTAAATCAAGTCTTGGGAAGTCATTTCTGCAATCTAAAATCATCTATGGGCTAGCAAAATGACATCAGAGCCCTTTTTCAGCAAAAATGCTTAAAAAAGTTGGAAATTTATTGGGTTTTTTTAGAAAAAGGGCAAAGAAAAACAAATTCATAATGCTGCTAAAGGCATTTCTGTTAGTACACTGAAGCAAACATATAAAAGCAAACAATTACCATGTGAAGTTTTGCAAAAATGCTGCCTTTTTAATTTGTACATCCAATTATCCATAGCATTACAGCAATTATCCATAGCACAAAATGCATGACAACGGGTTCAGGCAAAATCAGTCTGTTGCTATTTTGTTGCTCAGTTCACCAACTTATGGCATGCATAACTTTTTCTGTACATTTATCTTGTGCAGAACTTCCAGCCAGCATGGTTTGTTACTTGTGTAGATCTTGTACAACTCTACATGTGGCCTTTTTTTTCTTCAGACTTGGTTACTTTACCGGAGTGATAATTTGTTATCATTCCCAACGCTCGCTTATCTGCATCGTTTGTGACACGGAAGAAGCTGAGTTTCTGCTTGATAGAAGTAAAATTTTTATTTTGTTCCAATAGCCTTGGAGAAAAGTGCAAAAAGTCTGGAGAGACCTCCATGAGGGAAAATAAAGTAACTGAATCTGGACCAAACAAATCTATTAAACTTTGCGTCTGTGGCTGTATAATAGGCTTAAGTAACTCTTTGGATTGGAAAGTTGTTCGTGTTCATTGATGCTGACTCCACTGATACTTAACCATGATTTGCTCAGCAGATTTCTTTTCAGTTATGGAAACTTCTTGGCTAAACAAGCTAAAGACTCCAAGTCTCTCTGCCAGGTACCAAAGATGGTTGTCAAGCTTAGCCTGGAACAACTGTGCCAATGGTTTAAACAATTTAGGATACTTGCCTGTGTTATGATCCATCATCAACATTAAATCATTGCTGGGTGACTTAACGTCAAAGGAACAGTGAACCATGACTTAAAGTAGAAAATGCAAAGAAATACTGCTAACTCTGTAATTCTTTGCAGCTGCTCATCACTACAGGTTGCAGAAGCTTGGATTGGCACAGTTATTTGCTCTTTTCTTTTTCTGCTTGACTTTAATGCTGATTTCGACTTCGAACCAGTACTAGTTAATACATTTCCAGTTTATTTTTAGTACAGTTATCACTTGTCAGTTGTTAAATAACCTTCATTTAAATAGCCTCTAATATTAATTTCGATACAGCAGTCAGATGCTTCAGATAAAGGGGTTACATGACAAATCTGAGACTTGTTTTTAATTGCAGAGGGGGGTGTTGCTAGTTGGAAAATACTTCAAAATGAAAGCTCCAGGTACCTATCGCTACCATCATGCTCGATGGATGACAAAAATAATATACACACTGAAGATAGCCTTGTTGAGAAATCAAAAGTCGAAGTCAGCACTAAAGTTAAGCAGAAAAAGAAAAGAGCAGAGAAAAAAGCAGATATCTGTGCCAATCCAAGCTTCTGTAATCTGTAGTGATGAGCAGCTGCAAAGAATAACAGAGTTAACAGTCTTTCTTTGCATTTTCTACTTTAAGCCATGGTTCACTGTTCCTTTGACCGTTGAGTCACCCAGCAATGATTTAATGTTGATGATGGATCGTAACACAGGCAAGTATTCTAAATTGTTTAACCCTTTGATTTTCAACGTTTTTTTGGAAGTTAACTGCTCAAGGGGGGGCCGTTTTTGGATCAAATTCAATCAGCTGTTACGTGTGATCCGCTGGTGCTATTTCAACAAAAGTTGCACTGGTGTGAAAAAAAATCATTTGTCTATAAGTTTGAAAAGTCATTATTCTAAAATTTTATATGTTAAACTTGATATTTCAACTTTTGCAAAGGTACCCAAAAACGACAATTTTGATTTAACTTGCCGCCTTTAATTAACCGTGCTAATCCGATTTCATGCAAAATTCTAAAGGACAAAGAGCTCGATCAACCGCACGAAGTGTGTGTGCGGTGTGCCGACTCATTGCGTCGATAAAGATTTACGACATGCGAGCAAATCTTATTGTAGGCTACTCATTAATTATAAAATAGTTACAGAGTAACATTGTTACATGAATTTGAAAAAGCAAAACTGCGTTGTTTTATATTTTTGTCCTGAACTAATGCTTTGCGAAACCCATGGCCAGCTTCTTGTTTTATGGAACCAAACTTCTCATAAGTAACACCTTAGCCTACTTGAATAGCTGTTTACATGTTCGTTTGTGTATTTTAGGTCTACAATTGAGTTTGTAGTATGAATATTTTTAGTAGAGAGAAGACAATTGAACAAGCTGTTGAAATTATCTGAAATTTCTAAGTTCAAATTAGGCGCTTTTGGAATTGTGGATTTGTGTCAAGTCGCATCACAAATATCATGCAGGCTACATCAGAAGTCATTTAGCTCACGGGTGTTTATAAACATAACTCATGAATTACATCCACTAAAAATACAGAATTGACATCTACAAAGCTAAGTTCGAAGTTCACTTTTTATTGAAGATTGTGTCAATCAATTTGAAAATGCATTTTAGTCCGCTACCGTCGAAACAATTCAACAGCGCAGTGAGGAACATGCGTAAACAAAGGAAATGTGAAATAAACCCACAGTCAGCAGATCTACATTAATTTAACGTTTACAAATGTTGAATCAATGTAAATGGACTGAATTGCTGACTTGGTCGTTATTGTTTGGAACACAAAAAATACGCGTAAACGCGACGAAGCGATACAAGAGCAAAGCAGCGATTATGTTTCTGGCCAAAAAAATGGACTTATGACTTGAAAGATAAAAATGATTATAACGAAGCTTCAAAATTTGTCATAAAAAATATTGCAGAGATACAATGAACACAATCATTTTGTGCTAGATTGTGAGAAGACTTCCTAGATTCTTTTCAAACATTTGCAGTATTGCAAATTATTTTGTATAACTTCATATGGCCAAAAAATGGCTTCTTGGTTGATAAAACGTGGCTACAATTCTATAAAAAATTCTTAGGCCTACTACATTGAAGTAATGAAATGTTTTTTTTGTGAGTTTTTCTGATGACGTTTTACAACATCCGAAAAGTAAAAATAATAATGATGAATAATTTCACATAACCAATAACCATGTTTTGTAAACGCTTCACAAAATTTTTGCGGAGACTTTACTGTTAGACGTAAAACGCTTGTAAAAGAAAACTGTCGGGTTACGTATTTATAATGTTTATTACGCTGTTATCTAGTTATAAACTGCCTTTGTTGTCTACTTTTGTGGTTACCGGCCAGCTTAGAGCAGCATGCAAACTACGCGTATATGGTATTTGCATCGTGTTATGATTCCCACAAATTTCCCACAAGGTCTTTGTTTTTATCGTGATATTTTTGTGCCTTTTCTGTCCTAAACTTGAAGTCACTGTGCAGCACAATCCACACCGGTTTTTAGAAATCCACAATCAACATTGAAAATCTTTTGTGTGGTGCACCATTTCAAGTAGTGTCTTCCCCTGAACTGTTACACAAACCGCCCAGAACCAGGTTGATTATGAATATTATAGCCGTTGAGTGGCCGTTATTGTATGTGTGGATTTATTAGGTGTCTGACTAAATTCATGCCAAAGTCGAGCAAATTCTGCTTTCGCGATCCCTGCCGTTTTTTTTCGGTATTTTTGTTGATAAGTTTAGGCAGCATTTTTGCAAAATAAATGAAGACATCGGTATTGTTCGTCACTTAGATTTAGTTTTCTCAGCATTGTGTTTTCATTCTTTGATCCATTAGTTGATCCCACTTTAGGAATAATCAGATCGTTTATAAATGGCGGGTTTTCACAATAGCCGGCCTCTTATACATTGGCGCAACGTATTCAGATGTTGAATCAATGATCAAGAAAGCCGATTTGTTGTTTGTCTGATGTGATGCCGAGCATTATGCCTAGTCTACAATACAAAATATTTTGTAGTGAAGACGAGGCATTATCATCTTTATTTTGCTCTCTTTGGAACAATACACAGTGCACCGTCGAACAAAAATGCAACACATAACAAGTAAGCGTAGGCGACATAAGCAGCGAAGGGACCTGTAGTCATCGAGTAAGCTGCTACGTGATCTCATAATTTTGAGCATACTGTATCTCACAATTACTGTTTGCAAAAACGCCAATTTTTCAGCTTCTTCCAAAAGCATTTGAAGTGATACATTTCCTCAATGAAAAGTTTTGTCAATGAGAGTATTTCCATAGAACGTTTATTTCGAAACCAGGTTTTTCATGTCACTACTCACTACCTAAGGGAAGATTTCTTATTGTAACGCTTTTTATTCGTCAATGGATATTTGCTGGTTGAAACAACTGTTTTGAATAGTTTGTTGCCTACATTGATCATAGATTGCTTTTCTTCGTAAAGCTGATAACGCAAAAAACGTTTGCTATTATTGTTTCTAATTAACAACTTTGTGACCACTGGCTTCTTTTTGTAGCATTAGAAATAACGCGCTTTGTGTTATTGAGGTCAAACCAAACAAAGGAAAACAAGAGGACGTTCCTCTCTGCTCGCGCATATGGATTCACGAAGCAATTATGAGCTTATGGCTTGTTATCGCAATGTAATCCATTTCACGCTTTGCTGGAAGTTAGCTAGAAATAGCAAAAATTCACCAAAATCTTGAATTTACAAGAAAACTACACAACTTTTAGCATCAAATTTAGTATCATCAGATCCGCCTGGCAATTTTAGGAAAAGTCAAGAAAAACCAAGTGCATGGCGTTACTGTGCTTCAAGTAATCAACGGAAATATGAGGGGGGGGCCAAATCTGGCCTCCCTTTGAGGAGCAAAGTGTTAAACCATTGGCACAGTTGTTCCAGGCTAAGCTTGACAACCATCTTTGGTACCTGGCAGAGAGACTTGGAGTCTTTAGCTTGTTTAACCAAGAAGTTTCCATAACTGAAAAAAAATCTGCTGCGCAAATTATGGTTAAGTATCAATGGAGTCAGCATCAATGAACTCGAACAACCTCCCAATCCAAAGAGTTACTTAAGCCTATTATACAGCCACAGACGCAAAGTTTAAAAGATTTGTTTGGTCCAGATTCATTTACTTTATTTTCCCTCATGGAGATCTCTCCAGACTTTTTGCACTTTCCTCCAAGGCTATTGGAACAAAATGAAAATTTTACTTCTATCAAGCAGAAACTCAGCTTCTTCCGTGTCACAAACGATGCAGATAAGCGAGCGTTAGGAATGATAACAAATTATCACTTCGGTAAAGTAACCAAGTCTGAAGAAAAAAAAGGCCACCTGTACAGAGTTGTACAAGATCTACACAAGCAACAAACCATGCTGGCTGGAAGTTCTGCACAAGATAAATGTACGAAAAAAGTTATGCAATGCATGCCATAAGTTGGTGAACTGAGCAACAAAACACTCACAGATTGATCTTGCCTGAACCCGTTGTTATGCATTTTGTGCTGTGGATAATTGCTGTAATGCTATGGATAATTGGATGTACAAATTAAAAAGGCAGCATTTTTGCAAAACTTCATATGGTAATTGTTTGCTTTTATATGTTTGCTTCAGTGTTTTAACAGAAATGCCTTTAGCAGCATTATGAATTTGTTTTTCTTTGCCCTTTTTCTGAAAAAACCCAATAAATTTCCAACTTTTTTAAGCATTTTTGCTGAAAAAGGGCTCTGATGTCATTTTGCTAGCCCATAGATGATTTTAGATTGCAGAAATGACTTCCCAAGACTTGATTTAGTGGGGATAGACACCAAAACCACTAGCCTGCACCCACTAGAAAAAAATTATAGCCAATTTAAGGAATTTTGGTTCGGTGGCCACTAGAGAGCTCTTGGATAGGGGTCAAACTGGGTCAAAAAATGTTTTTTCAAGTACCAATGCAAAAGATAGCCCAAATTGCAACTTTTGGCAGATGCACTAAGCTGAACCCAAAAATTCATTTTTTTTGATCCACCCTACTGATTACTCACTAGCACAGCGAGCAGCAGTAACGCTTCGCTAACCAGAACGGTGTAGCTTCCACGCTAGCCATTGAGACCTCCAATAAACGTTTAAGTTTTTGGCAGCCGATTGTAGCATCGAATAGACAGCAATAGACACGTGTTTCGCCCATTAGGCTGGGCTCATCAGTATCGCACCGTATTCTTGCCACTTGAGTAATCGACCGCCGCTTTACCAGTCAGTTTAACTCTTATCTTTGTGGAAAGAAAGAGCCAACAAAACCTACTACACCGTTCTGGTTAGCGAAGCGTTACTGCTGCTCGCTGTGCTAGTGAGTAATCAGCCTTGTGCTGATAGCTGGGAAGAACGCCTTTCTTCACATTGACCTACCCCTGGCACCTGCTGGTTTTGTTGGCTCTTTCTTTCCACAAAGATAAGAGTTAAACTGACTGGTAAAGCGGTGGTCGATTACTCAAGTGGCAAGAATACGGTGCAATACTGATGAGCCCAGCCTCATGGGCGAAACACGTGTCTATCGCTGTCTATTTGATGCTACAATCGGCTGCCAAAAACTTAAACGTTTATTTGAGGTCTCAATGGCTAGCGTGGAAGCTACACCGTTCTGGTTAGCGAAGCGTTACTGCTGCTCGCTGTGCCAGTGAGTAATCAGCCTTGTGCTGATAGCCGGGAAGAACGCCTTTCTTCACATTGACCTACCCCTGGCACCTGCTGGTTTTGTTGGCTCTTTCTTTCCACAAAGATAAGAGTTAAACTGACTGGTAAAGCGGCGGTCGATTACTCAAGTGGCAAGAATACGGTGCGATACTGATGAGCCCAGCCTCATGGGCGAAACACGTGTCTATCGCTGTCTATTCGATGCTACAATCGGCTGCCAAAAACTTAAATGCAACTTGTCTATTACTAGGCTAAACTCCAAGCAATCAACTTCCGCCATAACACCATATTGTAGTCATTATTATTACAGAACCCTAGTAAAAAATAAATTATTATTTACAGGAAAAGAAGTGCAACTTTTTTAATGTTTTACATTTTATCAGTGTATTTTCTTCATGACATAGCCTAGTTTTATTTTGAAGGCATCTTGTTAAAGGAAATGATTAATTTGAATGCTTTTTCATGGGTTGGCTATGGCTAATGCTTTAAAGGTAAGGAATTTGATTAATTAAAATCAATTTGTTTTTTAAGTATAAATGTTATTAGGAGAGCTTAAAGGGTGTACAACATGTGATGTCATTGTGTACAACATGTGTTTTAGTAAAAAAATCCAAATTTTGTTGCCCTCGTCTCGCTAAGGTCGCTTCTGTTTGATCCCCATTTGTGAGGCTTTGCACGCATCCAGCCGTGACGCCGTATGCTATGACGTCACAAGGTACATACAGTATGGTTCAAATTAATTGGTCAAGGAAACTAGCTGATGATGTTGTCCACTAACCAAAGAAACTGGGAAGCTATTTCAGTTCCAGGGCATTTGTGTTCTGACTTTTCGCGGCCTGATCTTTCAGATGCTGCAATGTCAGGGTTTTCTACCGAAAAAAACTGTTAATTTTTTTTACACTGCTGTTCTGTGTTGCAGGCTTTGACCTTGTAACACCTAAAAATGGTTCCAAACCGTGTTCGTGCAATATTGAAAGAAGGTGGAGGCCACATTAGGTATTGAACTGTACACAACTGTTAAATTATCGCAATAAACCAAATTTACACAAATTCAGCCTGTTTTCTTGACAGTTTCAATTAATTCGAACAATACTGTATGTATCGGGTCTGCTACTATTCGGCGAGAGCCCTTTTCGGCAAGTTCCCTATTTGGCAATTTTTTGAATTTTTTTTTTTAATTATTGGTTACCGTAGCCTAATTACCATTGCCGCTTTTACATCGTTTTAACGTCGCTAAATGTGAAATAAGGCCCTACCTCTAACCCCAACCCCTAAAACGGCAATAATGGTTAGGCTACGGTACCCAATAATTTTTTAAAAAAATTCAAAAAATCGCCGAAATGGACTCTCGCCGAACGGAATGGCCCGTTTCGGTGAGTCCGATTCGGTGAGTCCGATCCCTTAACGGGGGATTTTTTTAATTTTTTTTTTTAATTATCGGGTACCTTAGCTTAATTATCATTGCCGTTTTAGGGTTCGGGGTTAGGGGTTAGAGGTTAAGAACTCACCGAATCAGACTCACCGAATCGGACTCACCGAATAGTAGCAGACCCCTCGCCGAAACGGGCCATTCCGGTATATATCTTGTGACGTCACAGGGTACAACGTCACCGCTGGATGCGCGCCCTGTCTCACAAACGGGGATCAAACAAAAGCGGCCTTAGCGAGACAAGGGTAACAAAATTTGGATTTTTTTTTCTAAAACGCATGTTGTACACAATGAGATCACGCCGAAACAAAAAACTCACAAAAGTTAATTTGGGTTTCCCCGTCCTTTAAACAATGCAATGATTTTGCCATTATGAACTCAAATGAAAATCTCCCCTGAAATATCATATGTTTTGAAGTGGTTATACTTATATACGCTGAGGTTTATTACTGCCAGTGCCACCTTTATATGTTTTTATGCAATGCATGTGCGAGCGTGACTTGATTTTTTGCAAAAACATACAGAGCTAACGCATAGGCCTACAGCATGCCTGAGGGCATAGCCTATTTACTAAACTTGTGCATATAGAGGCTATATTCACAATATAATATATGGTAAGATAACCTCTGCCTATTCCATATGATGGCCATAGTCTTTAAGGTTATAGTGCCTGACTTTGCAAGTACAGCAAAGAACCCGCTTAGCAAGCTCTTTTGTTTGAAAAGGTGCATGAGGTATAAGAATGAAGATTTTTATTAAACAGTTAATAAATATGGAAAATGCCCAATTAAACACTGCAAATAATAAAATAACCTACCTAAAAAAATAATGAACATAGAAAAGCCTACCACCCGCTTGAATATATCAAACAATTGTAGCTATTTTCGTGCATATCAAGCTAAATGCAAAGAAAAGTTTTAAAAAGTGAATAAAAAATTACACTAACCTCTCAAGTTCATGTAGCTCCACACAAAGTGAAATTTGCATGACTTTTGACTCTTTTTTATTTCTTTAAAACAATGTCCAAAAAGACATTACTAAAAGTAACTATAATATGGACTGTGGCCAACTGGTGTTTCGATCTTCTGATCTCTTCAGTGTAGTAAAGTGAAAGTTTTGAAGTTTTGAGATGATGGTTTATAAGAGATTTTAATGAGCCAATAAGACTTGTTTTAATGTTTAAATTTTTATAAGAAAATTTAATTATTATTCAATAACCATTTTAAAATGTTTTGGGTTCTAACATGCAGCAAATTTGTTGCAGATGCAGCTTAAAGTTATAGAAGGCTGCCGCCTTCCAGTTAAACGTGATTTGGAAGGCCAACATGAATGGCGTAAGTAGCCTATGGCTTTAACGTTTTGTAGCCGCTGGTTTATTATTTTACTTCCCCTGATTGAAGATGTTCTTGGTCTACTTGTGCTATTGTTGTGGTGTTTAATTCATACGATACTCAGTTAAAGAGTTTGCGTTTTTTTTAAATTCTGGTTGGTATATTTAGAGCAGTGGTTCTCAACCTGTGGGTCGCGACCCACAGTACGGCCGTCGGCCGTCTTTCAGTGGGTTGTTATGAGTCTCAAACCAGGGTGCATAATTGGACCGAAAACAGTTTTTCAGTTTAATTTGTTATTTTTACGTCACGTACTCACATTTATATCTAAATCTCTTTAATTTGTGCAGGCATTGCAATTTATGACATCACTATAAGCTCTTACCCAGCCAGCAAACTTGTTTATATATACATGTCATGCATTGTGATTCAACGTCTGCAGACGTTGCAGTTGCAGACAAATGTAAAAACGACGGGTTTTGCTAGCTGGGTATAGTTGCGTCATAATTTGGAACAAACATGTTTCTGCACGTTTTCCTTTGCCACTGATTAGAGAACATTTCAGAAGTCTTTATTTTTTGGTGTAATTTGTAGCCTTGGTTTTGAGTTAATCTTTTCTAAGTTTAAAGTGTTGTGTTTCAGATCCTTTTAGCCTGAAGAAGTCTACTTTGGTAGACAAAAGCTTGCTAGTAAACTTGTGGTATTTTACGAGTGGTTTTTTATTCTGCTGATTAGTTGGCTTCCACTAGTGCGCATCCATTATAGATCTACCAAAATACTTTGGATAGTTTTTTATTAAATCTCTTTTGAAATTAATCCGCAAGGTTTTTGTAGATATAGCCGACCGACAATTTTTGGTAATATAAAAATGCCAGGAATTGAATTGGGTGAAATCTTCAATTTATCAAATCTTTTTGCACGCAATGTTGCTGCATGAATCTAACTTAATCATTTGCATCAATCGGTAAAAGTATACATCCTGCTGTTGAATAGTATACCATAAACTTTTTTTTTGCTGCAAGTCTCTTGTTTTTTGTGAGTTATTTTATTGATTGTACCCAGCGACATAGCTAGAAAGAAAGTTTTGAAGAGCAAACGTCACTCACCATCAATTACAATGGTATTAAAGCGTTGCAAATAGTATATATATATTAAAACATTTTTTGGGGGGTGGAGTGCAAGACAATATTTTGTGGGTGATTGCCCCCTCAAGCTTATGACCCCATGGCCACGCCCCTGTTTGTACCTTATGGTTGGCACATAGAGAACTTTCACAGTCACTAAAGGTCGCTATGTATGCTCACTTTGCCATTGTAAACTACTGGCTCATAAGGTGCCTAATCATAACACCAAGGCAAGTGTTGTTTGATTATTTTTGTTTCGATATCTATACATCAGACATCTGAACATTCTTAATACATTAATCAATACTACAGTGTGCGTTTTGTTGCATTTCAGATTTGGCTGAAATTTTGAGCACACGGGAAGGCAACAATGGAACGCAATATTACGTGCATTACGTCGATTGTGAGTGCACACAAAACCATTTTCTTGTTTTAGTTTCTTCAAAATTATCTGCAAAACATTTCTTGACACTTTTACACATTTAGTAGTACAGTGTCCTGTGAAGCGAAATCTAACTTTTGGAAATCACTATATTTGGTTTATCGTTCTGGTACTGATATTGCAAGCTAGTTAAAAACACAAGTTTAACTTCAATAGTACCGTACGTACTGAAATTTAAGTTTTTCAAATATATTACCGTACTTTGTGTTCAGTCAACAAACGTTTGGATGAGTGGGTGTCTGAAGACCGGCTCGACCGCACAAAAGTGAACTTCCCCAAGAAAGACACAAAGGCAGCCCACCGGCGTGGTACCGACTCCAGGCCCACCAGTCCTGACCGGGAGATTGTGGTGGTGAGTGATGTTGGAGCATTTCCGTTTGTTTAGTGGTGATGTAAATTTGCCATTGTGTTAAAAATGTATACTGTACAGTGTACAACTGTACATATAGTGTATATACAAATTTGCTAATTGGTTGCTTAAGAATTCTATTTTAGTGTGTACCTTTGCCTGCAATGTTCATTTTTGAAAGTTTCTGTCGGCCCGTCATCTTGACGATTATGCATGCCGTGCTTGTGGAACACAGGTTCAAACAATTTTTTTGTATTCTTGATCACTGAGGTTGGTATAATGAAGTTTCCGACTTTAATTGAACTGTTCAACCTGATGGTAATAGTACCGTTCAATAGAGGATTGCGGTTATTGAGGTACATTGGGTCAACTGCACCATGCGTGGCAAATTAATTCAATGCTGTTTGACCTTGCCGACTAACATACCCAGTGAGAATGCTGTAGAATTTTGTGGCTTTCCGGTCTTGTGCATTCTTCTAACATCTTAGAAAACCATAGCGAATACTTGCATAACAATTAACAATTGCCATCATATAGAATGGGATCTCATCCAGTGATTACCAGCCGCAGAAGAAGACCCCGTGTAAGGTGTCAAGAAAACGCAAAGCAGACTTTGGTAACGATGAAGTGAGTAGATTGTCGTATGTACACACGTGACAAATATTTGCGATTAATTCCTGTTGCATTTTCATTATTGCAGCCAAACTTATCAGCTCTAAATCACAAACTCAATTCTGCGGCTTTTCTTCCAACTATTAGCAGCCATCTTGTGCACATATTTGAGCTTTCGTAGTCAGTAGTCACTAGAGATGCAGCAAACCCAAAATTTTTATCCGCACACCGCACCGCAACTGACTCATCTATCCGCGCACCGCTTCGCACACTGCAATTTATCTGGAACTTTGACACTGCACTGCACACCGCAAATTACAAAATTTTTAAAAAATATTTTAACGCGTTATTTTTTTAGAAAGTCAATTGTAGCAAAAAGCACTCATGGCATATAACTGGTAACCTACCAGTACAGTTGTGCAATAATTGGCTAGGCTAACCAGATCATATTCTCTTATCAGCAATGCATCTAAGTTCTAAGACATAATACAAACTAAGACAAATAGAATATTCCTATCTATATCCAGTATCAGTACTTTTGAACACTTTTTGTAAGCAATAATGCAATTTTAATGTCAGTGGCTATATGAACTACACATACAAGAGTAAAACTTATAGCCTGAACTCACTGGGCTAACTGTTATAGTAACTAATGCGGTAGTTGCGCTAGGCCTATAGCCTGATAACTGAGCTAATCAGCTAGGCTATTAACCAAAAACATTCGTACAGCTTCCCTGACAAGCCAGCCTCAAAACCCTGTCAACTGCAAGCCATTTGCAATTTGCATTTGCATAGCTTTTCAGCTTAGGGTTTCCAAAGGAAAAAAATGATCCGTGTTTCCAATTTAAATTTGCAGTTTCATAACTGATTTTCTTGAAAAGTTGAAAGTTTACGTTTACGAAAGTTTAATTTTTTGAAAGTTTACGTTTACGAAAGTTTAATTTCTTGAAAGTTTACGCGGCAAGCGGCGCGGCTTTGTCGTGTCAACCTTTCACGCGGCGCGGCACGCGGCGAAAAAGTCAAAAGCGGCCGCGTACGCGGCGCGGCTTGCATCACTAGTAGTCACCACACTTACCTTTTTCATAGTGTGCGGTTTAAAATCAATTAAAGTTTTTCTTTGCTTATGTTACGTTTGATTGGTAGACGAAGAAGATATAAAGTGAACCATTTGTGTAATTGTGTTCTCCTTTTGTAACTCCAAGAAAACTGTTTGAAATCAGCCCCAATCATCGGGCAACATTGAACGAATGCCTGCAAACATTAGAACCCTTGAATATATTTTGTGGTTCAGGTTTTGCAAGTTATATCAATTGTTGTTGCTAGGAGTCACAAGACTTAAAAGATGGCGCCCCGCGACAGACAGGAAGCATGACAGTGCATGCGCCTGAAGACAAAGTGAGTCGGATCAAAAACATCAAGTGCATTGGTGAGTTATCGTTACCAGTCCACAAAATATCCTCTCGCTCTGCTGAAGCTGTATTTGTGTGTTTTTACTTTTCTCCTCAACACTTGCTAAAATAAATGGTATGCTATTCTGGCTAGTTTTAGACCTGATATGCGCATTGCACAAGCACGCAGGTCACAGGCAGATCACTGCTTTGCTGCTTGTATCAATAGTTTGGTATACGATCTTCCTCTGTTGCAGCTAGAACGATGTTTGTCGTAAGAAAACTTTGTGAAAGCACTCGGAAGGCATTGGATGCTTGACGAAGATTAGCTTCCTTGCCGTCTCTTAATCTAATCTTCGACCGCCAGACATAAGCCTGAGTACCACAAAAATCGAAACTGGTTTGCCTTTAGGAAACTGCTCTATCTGGTGCATAGAATTGGAATAGTTATATGACGTTGAAGTAGTAGCTGTAATCTGACCACTACAATAACAACTGTTATCATCAAACTTCATGTTGTTTTTCAGAAGTGGGAAAGTACCGCTTGAAGCCGTGGTATTTCTCGCCTTACCCGATTGAACTGACGAAATATGACGTTGTTTATCTGTGCGAGTTCTGCCTTAAATACGTCAAAAGCGTCTCCTGTCTGCAGCGGCATCTAGTGAGTTGAAAGTGATTACTATGACGAGAATGGTTAAATCCTTCCATAACAAACCACGTACAGTGGCTTCCTGCAGAAAACCTGCATTAACTCTGGAGTTGTCGTGGTGTAGCTGCAGCTAATTTACTGGAAATGTGCTACCAAACTATTGATATGCAAAATGTTAAAACCTCAATTCTTCCTTTAGCGCAGTGGTAAGCAGAACGAGAAAAATTATCCCGGGCAGGATAGGCACGCGAAGCACTTGTAACGTCAATGAAACGTCAAAATGTGAAAAAGTATTACTTTACTTGGTTTGCTGATTTACTGACACGATTCTGCTTCTCACGCCGCGTATTGTTGCCACAGACTAAATGCCAACTCAAGTACCCGCCTGGCAACGAGATCTACCGCCGATCAAATATTTCTTTCTTCGAGATCGATGGCCGCAAAAATAAGGTTGGTTTGAGTAGAGAAGGTTGCACTTACTTGCAGGATACAGTCACTGAATTTTAATCAAAAACGGCTAGTTTGCAGAAATTAAACCGCTTAGCAAATTGTTTACTTTAAAAGTTCAAAATATTGGCATATCTGCACTGCAGTGAACTGTATTACGAATGAAGTATGTCCCTTTGTTTCTTGTTGTCTTCATCAAGGCTGCTTTATTAGCAGCCAGTTTTCCTGCAGTGAAACTGTGCTGATATCTACTGTAATTTTACTAAAGTTCATTATGGTTGTAGAAGTACAGTACTAGACAAAGGGTCCACGTCTTTTAGGCGCAGACAGTTAGGCGCCGGTCAGATAGGCGCGCACACTGTGGCGTCTGGATATTTAAGTGCGGAGCGCTGTGGCGCCCGTTCATTTAGGTGCTATTCCTAGTAAAGTCTGCAGATTGTATCAGCTTGGCAGGTAGGGCAATGCTATTCACACAAAATGTTATATTGAACAGAAAAATATGATGTTTTGTTAATGCGCATGTGGAGATGAGGTGCGAGACAACGCTCTACTACTCTTGATATTAGCACATCTCCACAGGACATTTGCTATGCATCCTGAACACAGGTTGCAGCCAGATGGAACCTTACTTAATCTGTTATCTTTCGCAATTACTTCTACTCGGGATGGATTGGTCGTGTGACGAGTTCGTATGAGACAACGCTCTAGTTAGTGCATGGATACATTTCTATAGGGCATATGAACCCTGGCTACAAGTTGCAAGCATAATGGTGCGACTGTGCTCGTTATTAAACGTAGTCGGGATTTTGACGGAAAACTAAGTTACTCTTCACTCAAGCCTACCACCCGCTTGAATATAGGCTATGGTGTATTTTTTACTGATGTTTAGTGCAGTTATTATTTTACTCACTAAAAGTGAACTCAGCCATGTTCGGAAACTTGAATAATTTATTGACGAATAAATTGTACAACAAATAAATGCCGAACACGCGCATTAAAATACAATATATTTTTGTGTTCAATTCAACATTTTGTGTGAAAAGCGGAAGCCATAACATATTTTCTGTTCAATATAACATTTTGTGTGAAAAGCATTGCCCTACCTGCCAAGCTGATACAATCTGCAGACTTTACTAGGAATAGCACCTAAATGAACGGGCGCCACAGTGCTCCGCACCTAAATATCCAGACGCCACAGTGTGCGCACCTATTTGACCGGCGCCTAACTGTCTGCGCCTAAAAGACTTGCTCCCTAAACAAATTATTAGACATTGAAAAAAATAAAAGAACAATGTTTTGTTTATTTTCTTTAAATTAAAATCTACACAATTCACAAACTAATTGTTATTAAATGCTGATAAAATAGTATTTCAATACTTTGTTTGACCATTTTTAGTGGGTTTTTGAGCAACAATTCTTCCAAGTATACCGCTTTTCAATGTTTCACACGAAACCTTGATTTTGTTTCGGCTGAGCCCAGACAAATTGTAGACTGGTAGAGTATTGCTGGCTCTGTTCAACTTCGATCCTTCTCTGTACAGGCATACGCACAGAACCTCTGCCTGCTCGCCAAGTGCTTCCTGGATCACAAAACACTTTATTACGACACAGACCCTTTTCTGTTTTACGTCATGACCGAATACGACTCCAAAGGTTTCCACTTGGTGGGATACTTTTCTAAGGTAAGTTTCGTTGAAATAATTCCCACCACCTGGGACCTTTCTTGTGTTCTCGTTTTCTTGCTGGAAAGTGAAAATCCATTCTGGCTCAGAGTGGTGGCAGCTCTTCTTGATAAATCTATACCTGGCTTGTGATAGGAGCTTTAGTCTTGCCAACGCATTATCACGTTTTTATCTTCCAGGAGAAAGAATCCACGGAGGACTACAACGTGGCTTGCATTCTTACCTTGCCGCCTCATCAAAGAAAAGGATTTGGAAAACTTCTTATAGAATTCAGTGAGTTGCAATATTGTGATGCACGGTCCACCCATTACATCCATTTTTTTGCTGTAAAATTTGACTTCCAACCATGAAATGATGAAATACACATCATTTATATGCTTTGAATTTAGAGGTTTATTAGTCATTTAATCTCCGTTTGTTCTTGAGGTTGTCTAATTTCAGCCATTGCAATAAACACTAGAAATTCTGTGTTCTTGACAATGTTGTAAACAACTCGGGTTTTGTTGCTCTTGAGCTAGACAATCTCTCTTGTTGATTTGAGTATCTTCCTAAAGAAATACTCTCCAAACCTTTCATCTTCACTGTTGTGAAGTCTGTCTTTTTAGATCATCATTTCATTATCACGACAAAAGACATGATATTTGGACTCGGCCATCGTTTTTTTATTTTCATGCAACAAACTACTTTACCACAACTTTTTTTTACACAGTTCGTTACAAACACTATGAAATGCTGTATTACTCAATAGATTTTCATGTTGAATTTGGCCACAACTCTCGTTAATTTTGTTTGTATTTTGTTTCATCATCATCATAATCCATCGTCGGTTTGTTCCCCACTAGTGGGGGTGGCCAATTGTTTCCGCGCAGCAATTGTTTTTATCCCTTTTCTCCATTTCACCCTGTCCCTTGCATCTTCCTCCTTCAGTCCGACTTTTTTAATATTGCGGAACAAATTGTGTTCAAGTTGAGAGAATTGTTGCCAAGAACTGGTGAGAAATGTACAGAGCGAAAAGTTAATAGCCTACGTCATCGGTATGGCAAGCAAAAGTCATAACTGTTAATGAATTAGTTAGACGCAGTTGTCAAATATTTTTTCTATTTGGATAAAAACACCAATATGGTAACTGCTGATTAAAGTATCATTCCACAATCACCACTAAAACGTACCCACCACACACGTCATCAATTGTAATCTAATTTGTAAAAATTGGGGTAGCTTTTAATTCCAGTCTACTTAGTGAAAACTTAAAAAGCTCTAGTTACGAAAAGTTAAAAGAAAATCTAGTTGTCCAAGACTGTGTCAGTACAAAGACTGAGCACTCAACAGTGCAAGCGAGTATCCGCGTTTGACTGCCCATATTGACGTCACACCTATGTTACCTATATAAACTTTCCGTCATGCCATTCATATGTGAAAAAAATATATAGTTCAGCTGTTTACCCCTCGCAACGTTTGGTTGTCGATATGCATGTGTTTAGTGGTTATGAGGGAGCTGGCTCGGTTAACATTCCAGTTTAAAGCGCAAGAAGTCACTGAAATCCTATTTTTCTTAGTTGTACTCCGTGAAAGATTGATATGCAATGAAATGAAGCATTTATATCCTTCCCAAGATTGTTTTCACAAAGTTATTCCTTTTCACAACGCGTACAATTATTTTTCCTCCCGCCAAAGCCGTGATAACTTTTGACAACACTTGTGTCACAAACTTGGCATCCGTTAGGTGGCGGGTGATGACCACTAAAGTTTTATTAAAAAATGCTATCTTATCCGTACTAGCAAAGCAATAAGGCATTGAGTGACAATGGCTGTTGTGTAGGATCAGGGTGGATCGATGTTGCTTGTGAAATTTTTATCCTCAAACTAACATAGGATACTTGTAGAGGCATTGAATCACTGGCAGGACCGATCACGGAGATTGACAGAGTGAAGTTTGGTGTTAAAGTATTGTCTGTGAAGTACTTCTTCTACTACGACACTGTCTCGGTTCAAAGTGTTTAGGTCGGACTTTCGCTTGATGAAAAAAGTAGAAAAGTTGACCCGACATTTTAGTGGGGACCGCCTTCATTTTCAGAATTGTTAGTAAGAAACCCCTGAAATTATTAATTGTCGTTAAACTACAAAGCCGATCTTGGCACGTTCGGTTCGACATCGACCACGAGATGCTACCTTGGAAACTCCGATGTTATTTTTGTTTTGCTGCATTGGAATAGCTGAATACAAATTTGCTTCATAGTTTAATAGGTTAACGGTTAACCGTTAAAGTGTCACAGTAATTATCGAGTTTTCATGACATCATGTTTACAGTAGTAGTGTGTAGTAGTAGTCCAGTTTTAATGATAAGATTTTATTAAATGCTATATCTATACCATGGCACAATACAGATTTATTTACAGCAATGTAAAAGCACTTGAAAGAACTTTTTTTCGTGGAGTGCAACATTTTTTTTTTTAATTTTATCCAGAATCAAAACCAAACCAGCTCAAATTCGGTTTGTGGTGTTTTTGTTTGAAACCAAACACTTTCAAGCGTCTTAAACTGAAGTCCAAAAGAAAAATGTCTTAACAATGCTACTATAACATAGTACAAGATATACCCTTTGAAGAGCATATGATTAACTGTGTTGTTGGTAGTGTGAGGTTGTACAATGACTGATTTAACCGGTTCCTCATAAAGTTGCTTTGGACGAATTGGTGACTAACATAGCTCCGTTCCAATGGCTTGTGGTAAAGAGAGCAACCGAATGCAGAGTATATTGCTGCCTCTAATCAATGAGGTTTAGTCCTGTAATGTGTGAGTTGGTAGCAGACCTTTTCCCTCAGACAAATGTTTATGCACATTTTAAACCTTGCAAGGTTTTGTCACTTTTTCTGTTTCTATATGCGCTGGGATGTCGTACATTGCAGCTGATGCTTCCTTTCTCGTCTCTAGACACGCCGATGAAATAACAAACGAATGTTATAAGCTCCAGCCCGAGATTTTGACCAAGCGTTTATTTGCTTTGTGTCTCTGTGGCAAGTTGCTATGTTTGCCCAGCCAACTGCGCCTACCGTTACAATAACTTCGCATCTCGCTACTTATTAGTTACTGGAAGAAGTCGAAATGTTGCCCGTTCAATTACAAAGCGATGTTAAGGGAATTGGGAAAATCATCTATTTGCGAAAGCAGAGCGAGCTGCGGTTTAAAATAAAAATTTTATTTGTTCTTCGACAAGTGATTTCACATCGAACTGATGACATTGCAACAGCAATTGTATCTTTGTATTTACGGTTCGTGTGTGATTGTCGATTGGTGGCTGGCCAATCGCTATTTACTTAATTATTGAAACGAAGCACACACTCATATCCTTGGAATTGTGCTTGTTGTTGAAAACTCGTTATTTTTACAAGAAAGTAACATTTCACTGGAAACCATTTCTTGTTGCTACGCAAGACATGTCTTGGCGAGATTGCTGAACTTCCGATGTAGCTGTTGTTTACTCTGTTGCGCATAATAAACATTCAGCTTACGAAAGCTGTTCTTCAGCACCGTTGAAACAATGTAAAACCGATAACTTTTGTTACGT
Source organism: Aplidium turbinatum (assembly GCF_918807975.1). Classification (NCBI taxonomy): domain Eukaryota; kingdom Metazoa; phylum Chordata; class Ascidiacea; order Aplousobranchia; family Polyclinidae; genus Aplidium; species Aplidium turbinatum. The sequence continues at coordinate 3,468,815 of NC_137486.1, forward strand.
GGTTGGTTAGTGTTGTGACAAACTCGGGCTTAGGCTGCTGTTCCAGAAAGGAAAGGTCCATGTGCAATTCAAGATTACACTGCGCTGCACTAATGCTTTGTTTTAGATTTTATCCTATGATATTTATCTTAAAACTGTACTGCCAATAGTTATCATCACATGAAAAGTGCTGTTTGTACATACATTTGTTGATAAAAGTGGTATAGCTTGGATTTGCTTTTCTGAGCACTCTTATGCTAATGTTATATACTTTATATGCATGGAACTATACAATAACTGCTATTAATACTACAAAAAATGCATTACCACTCAATGCCAAGCAAAAAAGCCAATTAGAGAAAATTTCATCAATTGCAGTTACTACTTTTTAAAAACCTCTACAGTTTGTTTCACCCTAAAAGAGGATCATCAGAAGGTCCTTATTCAAATATAATTTATATTTGCAGCCCTCGAAATTAGCTTCCATCTGCGACGGCAAAAACATTGCCGTCGTCAAATCAACAAACCTTGGATTGCGACGGCCATTGCCGTATACTTTAATCAAACGAAATTTGATGCGCTTCTTCATCGTGTCACATGGCGGTAGCCCAGAGCATTACGCAAGCTATTTTATGCGCTGACAATGCTCTTGTGAACTGTAAAAAGTTTGCAACCTTGTAAATACTGGCTCAATTGTTACGCAAAAGTTATTCTCTCATCCAATGCTTATTGCTTACCGGTGTCGTTACGAATATTTAATCATGGTGAAGGAAGATACAGTTAAAAGTGGAATTTACCTGCTATAGGTTATCAAACAGGGGGAACACAAGGAAAACTTAGGGTGGCATTTTGAAAAATTTGTAAAGAATTTTATGACGGAAACAAATCGGAATTAGAAAAGCTACGGGGTCAAGTTAAAAAAGTAGTACGAAATTGGATAAACGGTTCTTCGGCAGTAAAGAAAAATAATGCTTCCGATCATATGGCATCGCGCGTTCATGAATGGGCAGTTTTGCGTCTTCAAGTATTCCAGCTAGATGTCGAAATAATGTAAAACAAACGTAAATTTCTTATTGGGCATTGTTACGCGTTATAAGCTGCCGGGAAAATTAAATCGATTTGTGCTGACTCGAACGTTGAATCAACCCAAAATTAACTTACTGCTCCCCCGTGAGTTACTTAAGGTAAATTACCGTAACAGCGTGCGTATCGCGTTGCTCGCTTTATCGCTACTTTTGATATTACTACATCACAACCAATTAAACAGTGCGGTCGTGATAGACTAGGCTACTCTAGTATATTTTCGCTTCTCGTTTTGCATGTTTTGGTACAAACTTTTCATAATAAACGATCACAGCAATTGCCGAGGCAATTCAACTTCTGCCGTTTGGCCTCAGCAACGTTTTTGACGAAGTAAAAATATGCTAATTTCGAAGACTGCATGAGTGTTCACAGCAAGTAAAATAGTCCGAGGTAAGGTCTTGGTGCGATGTTTCTGCTGATTAAATTCCCGCTGCGAGTAAATAACACACGAAGAAATTTTGAACAATTTTTGTCCTAATTGAGTGCTCATTTTACGACGGCATTTTTATTGCCGTAGCAGCATGGCCATTATGACGTTTGCGGCAGCAATTGCCGCGTGCCGCCACTAATTTCGAGGACTGTATTTGAATAAGGACCTTCTCATGATTCCCAGGAAGAGTGAAACATGCAATAGTAACTGAATTTGATGTAACTAATTAACTGCATAGTACTAGGGTTTTATTTGTATTTTTTTATTAATTTTATTTACTTTTCCATCCACTCGTCTATATACCTTTTGACTCCATGCCACTGCTGCATTAGTGACCTAACAATGACGAAAAATGTTCCAAACGATCCTTATTTTGTCACCCAGGTTACGCCTTGTCCAAGATGGAGGGGAAGGCAGGGACCCCAGAGAAGCCGCTATCAGACTTGGGGTTACTCTCTTACAGGAGTTACTGGACCTACGCCATCCTGACTATACTGGTCAACCTGAAAGCTGAACCTGGACAAGAAAAGCCACAGACCACCATTAAGTGAGTAATGGCGTTATTGCGATTTCCTGAGCTCCTTTCAAAGATGATGGTCCGCATGTCAACTAACTAATCTGTTTCAATATTTTGTTTTCATGTTTCAATCATGCCACACAATATGCACTCAATACGGCGGCCTCTGCTCTATCAACTGCCATTCTTTCATGCTCACATCACGTATGATTATTGAATATGTTGCGGTAGCATGTAATCACTTCGCTCGAGGTAATGAAGTTTTTATCCTCAAAAATCTTCTGGAAGAATTGTGACGCATAATTCCGCCAGATACAAAGCGCTTGGTCAAGTAACAATGCTTTTAGAGCCGGGTCAAATTCCCACAGATGGCAATAGGCCATAACTTTGTCGGACACAATTCCTCTGCACTTTGAACGGTTTATACCCGTTAAATATCGGATTTTTAAAGTTTTAACCTGTGTCTACACTACGTTGGGAAAGAAGCAAAAACGAAAAAATATGGTGTGGGTTGGGGAAATAAAGAAGCTTGTCCAGTGTCTAGTGACAGCGTAGCTGCAACCACTTGCTGCAATCTGGGCAGTAAGCGTTGTTGTGTTGTTGTCACGAAGGACGTAGTCGAGTTACGGGAAATTCTGCTGTTTATAGTTTAGTATTTACCTTTAACTTTTTGTAGCTAAATTTATCAGCAGCCCGACCATGACAAAGCATAAAATGAGAAAGTAAATAGTTCTCGAAACCCCAGTTTGTGAAACCAACAAGTCAATCGGGCTTCTACTTTCCATTGTGCCATTCTCTCTGTACCGCCCGAGGTCTGATCTGTTTTCAGGTTCAACGCGGCTTAGTGTCCAACTTTCGCTCACAGCATTGAATTTGAACTCGCTTTGACCTATCTTGTTGTTCACCCGCCAGCCGAATGCACGGATTCAATGAACCTGCCAGAAATTTCCCAGGCGACTGTAGCGAAGTTTTCGAAACCAACATTGGTGTAGGGATGTTTCACAAGACATCCATCCATCCTTTCACACTTTCCTTAATATTTGTTTTATATTCAGTGTGGTTAATGTGGACAGCTTTAAATTGTGTTCGTGACTTTGGTGTGGTATTTGAAAAGGCTTCAACAACAGCAACATTTTTATTGCGTAGTTACGAGATGGCGGTTTACCAAACCTTTCATCTTATGTCACCTCACTTTTAATACTCGGCACTGTGAGCCGAAACAAATTGCTTTTACACCTGCTAGTGCTGCCTCAGGTTGAGTTGATGTGCGAAGTCTGGGTGGATGGCAAGCCGTGTTCGGCTGCCTGACAAGTTTTGTTGATGTTTGCTTGGCTTGGGAGTTGGGAAAAGATTTTGTTGTCGAACTCTCAACTTGAACTGCGGAAATTTCACTGAATCTTGTTTTGACAATATTTGATCAACACAAATTCGTATCTGACGTTGGTTTGCATTTCAATTGCGTCATTTCAACATTGTTTTTTTGTGCTAGGAGTTTCCTTACTTCCCAAACACACTTTCATGTCGAACATTGAAGTGGTCATCACAACATCATCACACCTTGGCTATCCCATTCATAACATCGATGCAACGTTTGATTAATGTTTGCAAAGTTGATATCGTTTGCTGCCACAAAAACCCAGCCCACCAATCCCCATGCAAGCGTGAAATCTGAACAGCCTTGGGGTAAATGCACACGGACGTTGTTGTGTTGTGCGCTCGTCATGAATGGAGCGGCTACAAAACACATCCATGGGAAATATCTTTGTTCTGTTTGTTTTGCATTGACTTTCACCTGTTTGCGGTTTCAGCTTCCGAGCCGCGTATTTCTACTTGTCTTGCAACATCCACAGACGTTGATTCGATGCATGTACAATCGCTTTAGCACCCGGATCGAAACCACTTGTTTTCGTCCATCATTTTTGAAATGCCACTGTTTGTGTTTTAATCCAAGTCTTGTTTTCACCAGCCCCATCAAATACTTGTTATTTCTGTCATTTAATAACAAGCTATAAAATAATATGTTGCTTGCTTTTGTGACCTGGTTTAATAGACTGGTTATAAAATCGTCTTTCTTGCATTGTTTTGCATTTTACGTGTTGAAATCCAATGAAACAAGGCGTTGAAATTTATCCTGAACTTAAGACGCATCATTGATTTTCACGTCACTCGTCTACGTTATCGTGCTTGTTTGTGACGTCAAACTCAGGAATTTTTAATTTTTCCAATCTGCGCTCAATAAAAACTCAACAACAACTGTCAAAACCGGAAGTAAATGGCCAGTTTCATAGCGAATTTGCGTTAACAAACGTTACACCAATGCCTGGTTTCCGGCGTTCAAACGCGAAATACCCTTTCATTTACTTCATGAAAATTTGATGAAAATATTGTTGGCCACTTGACCTCGAGTGGCTCGGATGAGAATTTGTGTTCCCCTCTCTTGTTGATGCGAGATCGGGTGAAAAACATCGGCTTTGCAAACAAGAATAGCATAGTTTGCATTTTACAACCATTCCGAAATGCCCTTTCGCCTTGATGTGGCAACCCGCCTGACGTTATTATAACGTTTTAATTACATGAATCATCACGATAGACTTTCTCAGCATGCTGTTCCTCGCCTGTTTATGTCAAACCATGAGAACAGTTGAGTTGGAAGGTAACACAGGGTCAACATCGCTCTCTTGGTAAAACAACAACAACCAACCCAGTACATCTGTCATGTTATAATTATGTAAAAAGATGACTTTTTCTGCTTTTTGCTAATTTACAAGATTTTTCTTTGATCAGCTAATTTCTTCAATTAACTTTTTTGTTGTTGGTATTTGTGGCTTACACGTTTGGCTTATACTTCATATACGTTCAATCGTTCAATGTTTCAAAACAACTTTGGCAAGTTTTAGTTGACTGTATGTTTTTTTTTTAAACTGTCACTTGTAATGGAATTAGATGTATATTTATGCCTTGAGAATATGTTTACCTTTCATAATATATTTGAAAATGAAAGTTAGCTCTGTTTTGTCAACAAATTCACATTGTGATAGTTAATTATTACCAAGGCTTGTAGTTGGTCATTTAGCAACAGATATGATGAAGACATGGTTGGAAATACGTTTGATTGCATGACTTTGGACTGTCAGCTCACTTTTTTGCACTAATAACTTAAATTTGAAAGTTGTTTAGGAAAGATGCATTTCAAGCTTGATAATCGTTTCAAAGTTATCGACTGTGTCCTTATCATCAAAAGTATCGCCTAGACAGCAAAATCCATCATTTTTACATTGATTCAACATCGGAATCAATGTAAAAATGATGGGTTTTGGTGTCTGTGGTCCGACTTCATCACTGTTTGAAAGCTTCACGACTTTCTTATGCCTCAGCAGCATATTGGCCACGACCTCATTTCAACGAGGGCATTAGTCAGAGTGTTGATGGGTCTGATTTATCAACAAAATATTTCTTGTTGCAGCGAGATCTGTGAGAAGACTTGCGTGAAGAAGGAAGATGTCATCAGCACATTGCAACATCTGAACCTCATCAATTATTACAAGGGACAGTACATCATTGTCCTCACTGATGAGGTCATAGAGGGATACAAGAGATCACTGGCTAAGAGGAAGATGAAGATAGAGAGTAAATATCTCCACTGGTCCCCGAAAGACTGGAGCAAGAGAGGGAAGTGGTGACCCACCAGGAAGAGCACAAATCTAGAATCACCTTGACACGTTGCATCCTGTGATGGAGTGATCGAAAAGTTCTTACCATTTGAGTGAAAAAGTCTTTTTGAAGCTCATTCTTGAGAATCGCGTATCCTTTTAGAGGGTTTGAACCACGGTCGTACGCCCAGTCACCGAAGTTGATAAAGTTCCTCTTGTTGTTAATGTATTGTTTTCATGGTGATTATGTTTGAGAACGCGGCTGTCGTCGTACACGCCGACCTTCGATGCGCTCCTGCCAGCAGCGCACTTGTGCACGTGGCACTGACGCGTTCATGCGTAACGATCCGTAGTCGATCACGTGATCTGACATGCAAAAGCGTAAATGAGGAATCACCTTCGTCACAATTCAAGGTTTGCTTTGTTTGGAATTTAACTTGTGTTTTGATTTCTATGCATCATGTATCGTGAATGTAACACAACGCTCAATGTTGTCACCCTTCACATTTTCAATAAAGTCTTTAAATTTTGGTTGGTGTAAGCAATTAACTTCTGGGGTTTGTGTAGTTTATAGTTGTGGTAGATCGTATAACCTTGCTCTGCAGTACTTTACCTATGTCCTACGTCTCTGGCAGAGCAAAGTTAACTTCCTTCCTAAACAACATTTATTCAAATTCATCACTCATTTCAGTGAGCTTGTAATTTTCGAAATTCAAAAGCGCGAAAATTTAAGCTCACCCTAACATTGAAAGCCACAATGAAATGAATATAAAATGATTTCATGTTCCTGCATTTTTGCGTAAAGAAACGTTGTATCTATGTTACTAAACAAACCCTATGACACAAAGAGAGCACCGGGTCTATGTTGAAAAGTTAGGCGACACCTGGTCTAACCAACAGCAGGCAATGCTTGGGGCTGAGCTGCTTTCAATTTGTTGTTGAGTGTTCAGCTAATTGTAGCTAATGTATCGCAAAAATAAATATTTCTAGATAGAAACAAGGCGATGTTGTTCATGAGTGCGGGTATCGCGTCCGAAAATGATTGCCTCAGCAAGAAGTTATGTTTGCCCTGAGAAGGTTCATGTTCTATTAATAAGATTGTTTACTATCACAATTTTCTGTTGTGGAAGTATTTTAAGGCTTTATAAGTTGTTTCCTGTGAGTAGCTTTCTTTCATGAACATCCTGTTTCATTTAGGAATCTATACTTGAGCGAAAGCACTTGCGTAAAAATGTAAATAGGTGATAATTTACTTAATAATTTTAAATTGACTAACACTCTGTCATCGAGAAAGTCGTTATTTTTGTTCTTGTTTGCCGGTCAATAATTACAAACCCACAAATATCTTGACTCTTGATTCTCCGACGAAAATACTTTGACTCACCGGAGCACCTTCTGTTGAAAACCCAGATACCCGGTTGGACGGTTTTGTCTGAGCTCGACATTTATTTTAAAAATATTCATAATAACTATTTGACTAATTTCTCTCGATCCAATCTTGTTAATAGAATTGTAAACAATTTGTTAAAAATATTTATATTTCTAAAACTGCTGAGCGGAAAAGCTACGAAAGTTTCCAATAATATTTAAGTAATGCCGCTTGAAAAACAAATCCGTTTCAATACTTTCAGGTCTTTACATTGATGCAACGTCGGTCTTTAGTTCAATGAGTTTCACGGCAAGGTTTCGATAATGGAAGTGATTTCAAAACATTTCTGTGAAAGTTGATTATTGAAACTTATTCCTGCTTCAAAGCAGCCTTCAAGAATGAAGTACATTCAACGTTGAATCAATGTAATAACTTATACGATGAGGAGGTCTGAAATTAGCTGACAGGAGATTTAACTAGAACGATGAACAAACAATGCCAAAAGTCTCATCATTAATTCGGATAGCTTGTTCATTCAACTCACACGAGGAGCAACCAGTCTGCCAGCACTATCCCATTCCCGGTCTTTTTGTGTCCACAGATCAATGGATTTATTCATTTAACGAAAGATGACAGTTGTTAGCAATTAGCATATCAATGCCGTCGTGCAGCCTTCCGTCTAGTCTAGGCGGACCACATCACTATAGTATAACTTCTATCCCCGCCGTTAGTATGAAACATATGCTTATTTCATGATACCTGTAGAACAGGTTGGAGCCATGAACGTATTCTGATGCGAGCCATAATGTCCTTGTATTTTGGAGGCGTAATCAAAATTAATAGGAATTGCAGTGTGGATTTCACCTCGTTATGACGGACAATTCTAGAGTAGTCTGATAGTCTTGATCATTAAGTAAAATTCATTCCATTAAACTTAGCAACTTTTTTATCAGCTGAAAGTGAAGTTGGATCAGATTCAGGTCTCCGCCTCGGAAGAAGGCTCGCGATGACGTCATATCGATTGAAAAAATAAACGAAATTGAAACCTTTTCTTAGTGATAGTTAATTAGCAGACACGCGAAGACGCTTTCCAATCGCTGTTAATTCTTCAGTTACCGTATGACTCGGCTATTTAATCAAAGGTTTCAATTGGCTGTACTAGTCAGGTTTGAAAATAAATTGCTCAGCGTTTCACGAAGTTATTTTGACAGTAAGGTAAGCCATGGGTATTGCCTAATCATGGAGTAATTTACCGTTTGAGATAAAAATAATCTTCTTCATCTTGTGGGCCTCTGAGACCGAGTGTCTATTTTACCATCCCAGATTCACGATGTTCCCACACTACACTGGAAGGCTACTAGAGAGCAGCCAGTCCTTGGTTTCATCATCCAAGACGCGCAGACCTTCCACCCGTTAGGTGGCTTGAAGATGGTACAACCGTTGATGAAAATAATAAAAAGATGTTACCTCAGCTTCTTGACTACTGTGAACTTAAATTCTTGATGTTCTGAGAACCTAGAAAATAAAATTTTCTTAACAATTCCGGCGCGTTTTATTAATTTGGAATAACAAACATTGTAAACTTTTAAGCCCATCTAACATTGTCTACAACTAAAATATCCAGTTTGGAGTTTATTGCCGAAGTTAGTTAGGCTATATACTAAAAACACGACATGATTGCTACAAAGTCGTCAGGCCAGACTTCTCTCTATAACTTGGTGCTTTTTGTCGCACGTTTGTGACCGCAGCTATTTTGCAACGGAACGCCGTCACAAGAAATAACAAACCACAGTCGGGCATTCTTCCTATGGTCAGGGCCGTCTTGCTGCCTTTGACGTCATCCTGACGACAGCGTTCAAAGAATTTGAAAAGAATTCCCCGAAACTCGGAAGTTTGGCCTACATACAGCCGGAGGCTAACCATAGGTCTCCCAAATGCTTTCTACAACAGAAGTTCTATGTCTCTTCGATCGAAAGTTTTCAAAATTTATAACCACGCCGACGTCCATGTGGGCCTACTTCCCTGGTTAGGCTACAAGCACCTGTTACCGGGAACATCGTGAATCTGGGGTGGTAAAAGGATAGACCCTCGGCCCCAGACGCTCACATGACGACGAAGCACCTGTTACAAGCACGGTTGAGTATGGACAGAGAGCCAAACGATGCCGGGCAAAATGAGGCTCAAACGGGGTTTGGCGGTTTTCATGCTAAATTTGAAAAAATTGGCGCTTTTTAATGGGTTTTGGCAGGCTGTTTTGGGTTAACGAAGTACAACAAAGAGACACGAGTTCTTTTCTCTCTCCATTCTGAAGAAACTAACAGATGGCCTTATATTGCCGAAATATCGATAAAAATGCACAACTTTTGACATGCTCACTTAGGTGCAGGTTGATTTCTAAGTTATAGGCCTAGTCTTCGTGATTTTTTGAAACTGTTATGATTAAAGTCTCGCTTAACTTTTTCTGACTGACTATCAGATTATATGTCACAGTGAGACATAATAAATTATACATTGTCGCCAAGAGTGATTCTAAAACATTCTTATCTATGTGACGTAAAGCGATAAAGGGCTGTTGAAAGATATCACGTGACCGTTATGCATGAGTTGTGGCGTCAAATGATAAGCCCACAAACGTGCATCTACAATGCTATCTGTTAAGTGTTTAATTTTACAATTGTGGCACGACCGCTGCGTCATCGATAACCTCCTTACGTCACGATTGACTATTAGCGACGAATGAACAATGGAAATCTTTTAATACATAAATTTATGGTTCTTCGCAAACACTGCTTCCTATATTTCGACCTATAATAGCCTAAAAGATGTTAAGGAGGTGAAATTGTTTTACTATTTCTATGGGACTTAAAATTAGTAGTTGCTTGTTTAGACAATTAAAAGAGTCGCCCCCGCTAATGAGAGACAATTTGGAAAACACCTAAAAGAACTCGTCAAAATTAATTCTGCAAAGTGTGGTCTCCCGTATAACCATTTTTAAGTGTTCTATTATAATCTATCTTGGATTATTTTTCTCCAACGTGAAAATCAACGAAAAGAAAAACATTTCCACCTGTGATCGTTTTCATGACCGGTGTTCTCGTACAAGCGCTGTGAGTGACCCAGGATGTAATTATTTTTGTTTTAGGAAATCTGGAAATATGCGGTTGTAATTCAATTATGATGTTGACAAAAATTACCACAAACTTATGCTAATTGCAGTACAGTACTTGGCGAAATCATGATTTAAATTCATGAATAAACCTAATCACTCTGGAATTTAGAATAGCGTTTAATTGCTACCTTCGGGTAATCAACTCTAACGCCAACACAATAGTTTTAAATGAACAAGTTACAGCTTATCACGTTTAATAAAAATCAAGAACTTTTTCTTACGATCTTATAAGTGGCAAATCTTGATCGTTCAACCCAGCACCCAGGGGTCACCAAACTACGTCTCGCGAGTCAGATCCGGTCCGCGAGTTTCACTCTCCCTTTCGCAAAAATTGTGCAAAAATGTGATATGTAAACTGAATACCAATCCTATCAAAAGTGAAGCGTTTAAGCAGTGGCTGACCTAAAAGGGGCGATCACTCCCCACCCTCTAAAATACAAAAAATATGTATATGCAGTGGGTATCTCCATGCTCGGATTAATGTTCACCTACACATGATTGTGTGACGTTGAAATCGCCCACTTTAAGACTACTTGCTCGATCCACCCCTGCTTTTTAGTATTTCCGTTTCCCGTCCATATTTTCAATGAAAATCTTTTTGAAAATATCTATTTTTGAAATGTTAAGCGTGTGTGACATTGGGAGTTTGTAATAAATTTTTTTCTGCCGCTGATTCTCCAAATAGTTATCCGGCCAGCGAGCATCTTCTCTCACAGTCACCTGACTCTTTTTTAAAACAAAATTGGTGGCATCTGGTTTAAATCAACCTTACTTTGTCTTCTATTTAACAAATCCCCGTAAGGAATTGAAATTCTTTTTTATGAATGACAATCTGCTTCAGAGCTGCATCCTTACTCCTTACCTGACACTAAAGCATCCTGAAAGAAGATCTCGTATTTTTTTTATGCTTCTTAGTTGAGACGTGAAGTAAGTGGTTGCGCTTTTCTTGAATAGCAAAATCGTTAGACCAAATTTATCATGAAAGTATACTAAAATAAACCTTCTTCACTGATGTTTAAAATAATTATAAAGTTGTACGGAAACTACATTTATGCACATTCTTTTACTTTGTTAAAAACTTTCAAATACTTTTCATGCGCAAATGTTTCCTCATTGCCAAAATGTAAACTGCAAACCAAATTATACAAAAATATTCAGTTCCAACTTTAAGTGCATTGCCTTTTGTTAAAATTATTATTTGTTCTTCACTTTTTGTAAGTCTTGGAAAAATGCAGACCACAGACAAAATATTGTAGGCATGTTTAAATTCTTAGGATATTTCTTACTAAAATTCCCCCTTCTTAAAGTGCATCGAAAATAGCTTAATTATGACGTCCACGAGTCGTTGAGTCACTCATGCGTAAATTTTTTTCCTGAGAAGTCTGTTACTGGAACGAGTCACCTGAGAAGTCTGTTGCCAGGTCGCTAAGTTTTCAAATAGAAATTTCAATGGAACGTATCATTTGTCGCATTAATCAACAAACTGTCTAAAGTCTCTAAACTGCGCATACATTTACAAAGTGTTCCCGCGTACTGTAACTGCCCAGAAAATGGTCGCTCCTCAGAAAGCAAAATCCTTACATTGAATCAACGTCTTTTGCTGTCTGTGTTTGCATATGGCGGATCATTGCGGTATCTCAAAAGTTCGATTAGCAAAAGTTGCTTTGTTTGGGTTGCAATGGATTCCAAACCCACTTACCGTAGTATCATCATCGTTTTCAGGACTACCGTTGAGCAAAGGTTTTCTTCTTTTTTGCAAGTCCAGTCGATCGTGTGTTGTTATATGCCAGTTTGATGTTCCGCATTTTTTGTCAATGTCGTCTGTTTATCGCATTTTTAATTTTTTGATAGTTATCCCAATATTGTGTAATTTTGTTTGATTTCAAGTCTATTTAGAAGTTTTTTTGTCTCGCCATGTTGAACCCGTCATAGTTCGTTCATGTGCTCTTTGCATTGATTTTAGTTTAAGGGTTAACTGTTTTGTAAAAATCCAAGTTACCACAGTAGCCGATGCATTCTGTTGCGTGTGACAAAAAGTGAGAGTTGCCATACTCGACAAGATGTGGTTGATTGTGCAGCATATTGTGGCCACTGATAACACTTTTAGATCGGCAATCATGTGAAAGAACAAACAGTATCTCCTTAATAACTATCTTCTTATCTTTACATAGCCCGAGTAAAAATACGATTTCGTGAAACGCGAATGCAGAAATCAATAATTTTGCAAAATAAAAGTAAGAAATCTTTATTTCATTGATAATAATTATTGTTTATCAAGCAATGTTAAATTTCTATCAAATTTATGCAATTCAACGTTAGTCTTAATGTTAAAGTGAAAAGATGTTTAACTTTGCAATTCGACGTTACCGTGACTACCCGTCATTATTGTCACACACTATTTGTGACGTCACGATTGTCACCGTTTGCTAACGAAATGACGCGTTTGACGTCATTGATAACAGTCGAGCGTTAATACTCAAGTTTGCTTTCACGAATATACGCACTTGGGCCAAACTATTCTTTTCAAGTTTATCACTTTGCTACTCATGATATGCGATGGTAGTTGGAAACCATGGCAAGGTGGTCGACTTTGTTTATCTTTCTATGTTACTATCCCTCAGCATTTGCAGACAATTGATCATTATGATGCAAACATTGTTAAACAAACAAACTTTTACTTTGACGAGTTTGCTATCGGCAGCAAACAAAAACCTTTAACTGAAATTGACAAAGGATCACAGCGGAGAGGAAGACTAAATGCGTCACTTGGTATTTCATGCTAAGCCGAATTTTAAAACTCTATTTGAATAAGCTACTCATTAAAAATTACAAAAAAAGTAATTGAAATGATATGCAATGGAAATTTTGTTTTCAAATTTATCCGCTTTCAGCACTTAGCGTCTCAAAACTCACTACTCGCTCACAATCAATACATTGAATAGTTGGGTCACAATAATAGCTATACTACACTACTACAGCCATCACGGCACAGATTCTATCGGTAATTAGGCTTGGTTAATTACTCGATTCATCTAAATAGCTTTTGTATTTAGCCCACTCAGTTTCATTGGAGATTTAGCATAGATTTTTACCAGGGATACCCTTCCTGCCGCCAACCCTCCACATTTACCCGGGCTTGGGACCGGACGCCAGCTGGTCGGTCAGGGTCCACGTCCCAGTTTGGTTAGTTGGGTAAAAACCCACCCAGTATGATCTCAAAAATGAAAAATGCTGTTTAAGAGCTAGAGAATATTTTCATGAAATGGCCCAAACAGGCCCGGATTTAGGGGGGGCAGAGAGTGCAAGTGCCCGGGCCCCCCGACTTTTGAAGGGCCTTCCTACGTGGAAAAAGTGTGATTTTGTGTTATTTTTTTCCTTTCAGCCTTTAAAGTTTCTGCAAATTGCTGTGCAGTGGTGGATTAATGCTATTGTAGACGTAGAGGTGATTTTCGCACCGTAGGCGCGAAAAAATTTTTTGCACGGAGGGCCCCGATCTAAAAGTGCCCCGGCCCCCCCCCCATTAGCTAAATCCGGCCCTGGGCCCAAACATGTCATATGATACAACTGTGATTAACCACAGGGTTTATTTTGCAGTAGACTACCAGACATGGGCAATCCTGGGTAGCATTACCCGATTATATCAGCATTGTTTGTATCATATCTTCGAAACTATCACTGGCAGTGCATCAGTTTACATCGCGGTAAACACGCAAACACAATGCGGCGTTTGGTTTCAAGCTCATGATTGGATTGTTTCTAGGTCTAGGGCTGGACAGTCGAACCAAAAATCATTTACAAAGTTCCAAGAACTTGTGTTTGCACACCCCAATAAATTCGCTTTACTGTCAACAGCGTCGCGCTTCAGTATTGTTACCGGTCACAAAGAAAATATGCTAAAACAATCCAAACACAATCAATAGAAATGTGAAATTCTCCTGCTCTTTCTAGGGAATGCTCTTACAGCACAATCAAGAGGAGGCAAAATGTTTTTGCAAATGCGCCTGTTACAAGACTAAGTTGCCACTCATGTACTCTTTTTGTTTATCTTATTTTATTCGTATCTTACGGCTTATAGAATCTAATTGAAGTGAAAATCAGAAGGTTACATGGTCCACTGGTTAGAATCCCTGCCTCGACGCTCTGCAATGTCATGAACTCGATACTTTATCCGAGCAAGCGGCTGCTTCTTTAACCAGTCTCTTAAGTTTACAAAAAATACAAATCATTTGTTTAAAATTTCTTGATGGATTGCGGGATTTTTTATCGTAGAATTGGATGGAGGCAGCCTCTTCGGAAGCTTAATGCTGGCAGTTCCGTAGACCTATGCCAGTAGAGGCAGGGGAGGTTACGAGTCCCTAAAATTATCACGGGTTCTAAAGTGTTCTCCTTAACACCTTTTAACGCTATTATGTTTTGAACCCGATAATCAGGACGAAAATAGCTGCCAAAACAAGTGTCTGAAAGACATTAAACATACGTAGTAGTGCAAGCTTGTTGCAGAGATTGCTCCTTAACTTGGTGGTTCCCTGGGAGGTTTGAATTACGGGATCCATGGTAACGGGAATTACCCTGTTTAAGAGACTTTGAATTTCCCCTTTCTCGGTTTTAGGAAAAAAATCGCGGGATTTTTCTAAAGCTGAAGTTTAGCTACTCACTCAAAATGTTTTGGTAAAAGTTATTAATTTCAATTTTGAAGCAAAGTTTGCACAAACAAAACGAAAGCACGAAGTGCAAGATTGGTCCAATCTTAATTCGGAGCTTGGTAATTGCAGTAGGATTTTTTAAGATATTAACTCAAGATGAACGAAGCAATTTCATTAGAAACGTTACGGTAACGTAGTACTTTGCATGATCTTTCTTTGGAATATTGTGTTGATGTGTTTTTTGGTTTATGAAAAGTCCGAGAAATCAAAAACCCTGTTTCCAGCCGTGGCTTGATAAGATCAATTTTGTGTTTTAACTCATTCAACAAGAGTCCTACAAAAGCTTTCTACTTGTATTCAAAATCGCAAGAATGCTTTGAAAAGGCGTGCACCCTATATGTATTGTGAAACAAAACGAGAAGCGCTAATTAACAAAAACGCAATTAAGGGGAATGAAAGCAAGATAAATTGTTTCAACAAAAACAAGCCAAAATACACAACAAATTTAAGATCACTTTTAATAACTGCTTAATCGTGACTTTGCCCTTAAATGGGTCACGTTAATGTTGTTCAAGTTCGTGGTGTTTGTATCAGTCTGGCCGAGGTACAGCATCCGGGTCGTTTTCTGGGGGTTTTTTAGTGATTGACTTTGTCGCAGTTTCAGCCTTTTTAAGTTTACGTTAAATTTGCTTATAGCAACCTCATTACAACGGAGCTTTGAACTAAAAATATGCGAAAAACATTTGTCATTGCAAGAGAATGGAACCAAGTGGAGTAAAACCTAAAATTCAAGATCGTGGTATTTGTAAATTGTATCAGTCTGGCCCGAGGTACAGCATCCGGGTCGTTTTCTGGGGGTTTTTTAGTGATTGACTTTGTCGAAGTTTCAGCCTTTTTAAGTTTACGTTAAATTTGCTTATAGCAACCTCATTACAACGGAGCTTTGAACTAAAAATATGCGAAAAACATTTGTCAATGCAAGAGAATGGAACCAAGTGGAGTAAAACCTAAAATTCAAGATCGTGGTATTTGTAAATTGTATCAGTCTGGCCCGAGGTACAGCATCCGGGTCGTTTTCTGGGGGTTTTTAGTGATCGACTTTGTCGCAGTTTCAGCCTTTTTAAGTTTACGTTAAATTTGCTTATAGCAACCTCATTACAACGGAGCTTTGAACTAAAAATATGCGAAAAACATTTGTCAATGCAAGAGAATGGAACCAAGTGGAGTAAAACCTAAAATTCAAGATCGTGGTATTTGTAAATTGTATCAGTCTGGCCCGAGGTACAGCATCCGGGTCGTTTTCTGGGGGTTTTTAGTGATCGACTTTGTCGCAGTTTCAGCCTTTTTAAGTTTACGTTAAATTTGCTTATAGCAACCTCATTACAACGGAGCTTTGAACTAAAAAAATGCGAAAAACATTTGTCAATGCAAGAGAATGGAACCAAGTGGAGTAAAACCTAAAATCGAAAAAACGTCGAGTCAGCGCGACTTTTTCTTGTCCTTAACTGACGGACTTCAAGTTCAATTCAAATCACCGAAGAAATGTTCCTTGTTCAGTAGAATGTAAGGCCAACTACATGCTTCGTGAATGTTTTCTACGCCTACACTGTTAAAAATTTTCGTAATTTTACTGTCAAAAGAGCAGTAGAATATTACTATCTTGTTACAGTACTTGAAATTACTGGCCATTTTGTGGTATATTTACTAGACAAAGACGTTT
Source organism: Aplidium turbinatum (assembly GCF_918807975.1). Taxonomy (NCBI): domain Eukaryota; kingdom Metazoa; phylum Chordata; class Ascidiacea; order Aplousobranchia; family Polyclinidae; genus Aplidium; species Aplidium turbinatum. The sequence goes on from NC_137486.1 coordinate 3,485,375, forward strand.
TTTTACTCCAAATATAGTAGAATCACTGATTGAGCAGTTTTAAATTTTACTTCTTTCGTAGTAGATGATTTCACTTCTTTTTTGGAAGTGAATTTACTGGTCTGTGAAAGTGTTTTGCAATTTTACTGACAAAAACAGTAAAATTTTACTGACTTTTTATAGTTTTTTTTTTTTAACTTGCATTGGCAGTAATTGTACTATAGGTACGGTAGGCTACATGGGCAGTAACATTTTATTAACACCGTTATTTTAGTCCGGTTAGGCTACTATACTCCTGTGCAGCAATATATTTAGCACTTCTACGAAACGTCAACCTTTTTTCCGGTCAACATATTTACGGTCACACCAGCACATTCTCGAAACAGTGGGATGCTACGTTATGTCATGCCTTTCTGTTTTGATATCTGATATAGGCTACCTTGGCCAGCAATATAGAGTTCGTGGGTTAATTGAAACAATCATGACTGGAAGAAAAGTTTGCTAGAGATCCGAGCTCACGGGCTTCCAACAAAAATGTTTTAATTGTTTGTAATATTGGTTCCTTAAAAATGCACTGAAAGTACTAGAGAGTCGAACCGACCCCGAACCCGAGTTTTATAGTCAAACGGTTCGACTCTCTGACTAAAACCCGAGAATTATTATCACTTATCAGTCGTCAGCCAATGGGCTGGCGAATGTTATCCTGGTCCGCGCTCAATTTCCCGCCTTCCCGCTCAGAATTTGCAGAGTCTGATTAGCGTTGCCAGATAGGGAAATAGGATAACAAATTTAAAAAAATTCTGGTGAAATTCAATTTTAGAGGCCTTTGATGCCAAATTTTTGACTTTGGGACCAGAAAACTTTTTGGTGAAATCTAGTGAAATTTTCCCCCAATCTTTTTTTTTCAAGAAAGTTTTTTTAAACTTTTAAGCGAAAAATCCCCGCTCGTATAGAAAACGTTTTGCAAGAGGTTTGCGCATGCGTGACGGCAGTGTCTTATGTCTTAAAAAGTATTTGTATTTTTAGGCGAAATTGTTTTATTTAGGGTGTTTTACATATCTGGTGAAGTTGTATGCAATCTGGTGAAATTTTATTTACTTTTTGGTGCTAAGCATCTGGCAACACTGAGTCTGACAACTGAGCATGTGCAAGGATGCAAGCATCAAGCATGGTTGCAGGAATAGTGCAGTAACTTAGTTACAGCTGGTTTTGTTGCAGTCATAAGTTTCAGATAGACAGAGGAAGCGTGTCAATAGCAAAAGTAGCATCGTTAAACCTGTATCACTGAACAGGTAACAAGTTTAATCCTACAAATGGTATCTTTGCTGATTTTTTTTATGTTTACCATGGACAAATGAGAACAGTAGCGTACCATTGAAATTAATTTATTTCGATGCTTTTAGTAAGTTAACTGCATTAAACTGCTACGAAATTACATAGTTAAGCAATATGCACTGAACAACAATGACTTAGATCAGGCAGGTCGGTCTGTCAGTCAATGCAGTGAGGCTCTGCCCCCTCCCTACAATTTTCTAACCACTGCACCCCTGAGTCAATGTGAAGAACTACCTAACACATCTTCCCAGTATACCTGTATTGTAGCCTACTGAACACACAATGTTGAAGTAGTCGAGCTCTGTTGTAGTAGCAGCTTCTAGCATTCGGACTCTGGATTGGAAGATCCAGTGTTGGAATCGTACTATAAAAAGATTAGGCAGTGGCTATTTGACCGGCGCCGGTCTTTGAATCTGAAACACTATTTGACCGGTCATGACATCACTATACAGGCTAGAGATGCAGCGAACCCAAAATTTTTATCCGCACACCGCACCGCAACTGACTCATCTATCCGCGCACCGCACACCGCAATTTATCTGGAACTTTGACACTGCACCGCACCGCACACCGCAAATTACAAAATTAAAAAAAAATATTTTAACGAGTTATTGTTTAGAAAGTCAATTGTAGGAAAAAGCATCCATGGCATATAACTGGTAACCTAGTACCAATACAGTTGTGCACTAATTGGCCAGGCTAACCAGATCATATTCTCTTATCAGCAATGCATCTAAGTTCTAAGACATAATACAAACTAAGACAAATAGAATGTTCCTGGATCCAGTATCAGGACTTTTGAACACTTTTTGTAAGCAATAATGCAATTATAATGCCAGTGGCTATATGAACTACACACACAAGAGTAAAACTTATAGCCTGAACTCACTGGGCTAACTGATATAGTAAATAATGCGGTAGTTGCGCTAGGCCTATAGCCTGGTAACTGAGCTTATCAGCTAGGCTACTAACCAAAAACATTCGTACAGCTTCCCTGACAAGCAAGCCCTAAAACCCTGTCAACTGCAAGCCATTTGCAATTTGCATTTGCATAGCTTTCCATCTTAGGGTTTCCGAAGGGAAAAATAACTGATCCGTGTTTCCAATTTAAATTTGAAGTTTCATAGCTGATTCTTGAAAAGTTGAAAGTTTACGTTTACGAAAGTTTAATTTCTTGAAAGTTTACGTTTACGAAAAATTAATTTCTTGAAAGTTTACGCGGCGCGCGGCGCGGCTTTGTCATTTCAACCTTCCACGCGGCGCGGCACGCGGCGAAAAAGTCAAAAGCGGCCGCGTTCGCGGTGCGGCGCGGCTTGCATCACTAATACAGGCACCTTTTTCTCTTTCAAAGCAAAAGACGAGAAGCGCGTGTATAAGTTCTAAATTCGACAAGTTTATTCAACTCGATACGTGGTGCGTGCGATACTTCGCCGGCTTCTATTCTAGAGGGAATGAGTTTGATACTACCCGGAAGCGTTCTTTTTTCTTTAACTAAATTTTGACCCAAAGTGCATTTTTGTAGTCAATTTTTAATTTCAGTTGCCTACAGCCCAATTTCTTACCGTATGTCTTCTCAAATGTGAGTAATAAAGTTAGAGTTTTTTTAATTTGCTGGAATTTGAGAATTTCTCTGGGTAATTTTCCGTTTGTGGCCGTGCTAACTACTGATATATAGCCTACTACATAATTTTTCATTCAGGCACGTTTTAAACCTTTCAAGGTTTTACCACTTTTTCCCGTTCATTAATGTGCTGGTAGGTCTATATCGATTTTTGTAGTTAGTATCTTTTTCGTCCCGGACGCGTTAATGACAAAAATAAAATGATTGATTGATGTGACCGTGTGTGCCGAACGAAGCATTACACTTTTGCTCTCAACAAGTTAGTTATATACAATGCTTCTTTTAAAAAAATGGTAATGGTATGTAAATGTAATGCAACTCAAATTAAAAGTTGACTACAAAATGCACTTTGGGTCAAAATTTAGTTAAAAAAAAAAGAATGCTTCCGGGTAGTATCGAACTCATTCCCTCTAGAATAGGAGTCGGCGAAGTATCGCACGCGCCACGGATCAAGTTGAATAAAATTGTCGAATTTAGAACTTATATACGCGCTTTTCGTCTTTTACTTTGTAAGAGAAAAAGAAAAAGGTGCCTGTATAGTGATGTCATGACCGGTCAAATAGTGTTTCAGATTCAAAGACCGGCGCCGGTCAAATAGCCACTGCCAAAAGATTACTAGGCATGGCTGCTGCAACTGTCTTCAAAATGAGAAAATATTTGGTAGCCTACACAGTTTTAAAAAAACAAGCTGTGACCCTAGCTAAAGAGTATATCTGCCATATCTGGTGCTACGCCTTGCCCATGAGTAGCCAGGGAGTAACGACATTAGAGATGCAACTCCATTTTACCTCAGAGTGAAACATCTGCCGTCAGTTGCAGTTTATAGGCCTAGTCAATGCCCAGGACTGTTAAAAAGTGAGAACTAAATAATTGAGTGGTTTATCCAGCTGTGGTGATAAAACTTGTGGTAGGCTGATCTTTCGTGTGTGACCAGCATGAATAATTTGAGCAGAAGGTCCAGGGTGGTAAACGATAGACCCTCAGCCCTGGCCAAAGATCAAGAAGGAAAAATCCCCATTAGGCTACAGGAAGAGGACCAGTACTTATTACCGGTATTATTCGTGACAACGTCTCATAATACATGTTTTAAACCAATTTAGGTTTTTTCATGCTTTCCTGAGCATGTGTTGTATTTCATTTCATTGAATAACTTGATACTTGGATATTATCCTTGTGCATTTATGATGTGCCGGGAGACAACTGGCGGCTGGGAGACAACTTGCCATCTCAGTGGGATTAGTGGAACTGATTACAACATATTTTAAAGAAGATTGCTCAGCGATTTATCAATGCTTTGAGGTAACGTACATCTATTATTATTTACTTGCAAACACAGATTTTTTAATACCCAACCTTCCCATTCCCGGAAGAACATCTGACACATACTTTGCAAATTTATGTATAGCTTATATATAACTTGTGTGATATGAACACCATGCTAATAAATTCTATTTCATTGCCTTCTTAGCGATAAGAGTGCGGCTATATGAGTGTTTGACAATGTTTGTATTATTTCAATATCTTAAAAATGTTAAATTCAATTTGTAGGATTCAGCTATCTCCCAGTTTGAAGAAACTCGTTTACCAGCATCCAATAATTGTGTGTTTTGGTAAGTTGTGAATGAGCGTTTGTACAATTTTGACTGATGTACAAGTGAACTTTTGAATTGCTCACCTAAATATGAAGTTGGTAAATGTAAATATGCACTAATTTCAGTCTTCGTAGTTTCATTTGTGCCTCATTGCATCTGCAGGGCCCACTCTTGCCAGTGCAGTGAAGTTTCTCGTATTCATCGAAGGCAACCTTGCAATGGAAACCAAGTCGTTTTTTTGTAGCGCTGGCTTACTTCTTCTGCTCATATTACGTCTTTGCAATGTCATATCCAGATAGTGCAGCTGCAAGTCTGGAGTTTATACAGAGGTATGTAAACCTGTAATGTGTTTAATTGTTTATGTATGAGCTAAGGAATAACAATAATGGAACTCCCTCCTTCACAAAGTCATTCATACCAGTGACAAGCTGGTCTGGCTGGAGTGGGATTCAAATCCACGAAGTTCTTGACAGTGTCTCTCTACTGCAGCTAGTAAGAACTGCACCCATTACCGGAGGGATTGCGTCTTAGACCACTCGGCCATCAAGACTGATTATTAGAGGTGTTAAACTGTTAATACTAGTTATGTACGCAAGTTCCAAGCCACAACTCCAGAGGATGACGATTATTCTAAGGTTTGTGGAAGTGACAACGCATTCTGATCAATTTGAAGGTTTCACTACACGATGGTATTGTGGTGTAGTTACAAACATTGCTAAATATCACGGTCAAATTTGAAAAGATCCACTGATATAACTTGTGTTGTTTCCTCAGATACTTTGCTCGCATTGGGGTCATCCGTCATGACAAGAAAAAGTGAGATGTGCACCCTTAACTACTCCGACTGTGCAACGAGGTCATGCTTCGGCAGGGATGTTTGTTATGAAGATTGAAGCAAGTCAAGAAATTCACTGTTCAGTCGCTGCTGCTTCATGCTTCGCCGAAATATAGCCTCGGCTGAACTCTGCAGTTAAAAAAGCGAATTCACGTGTTCGTGAAACATCAAACAAATAGCTATACTTGTAACATCTTGAGAGATATATTGTGAAACATTGTCGCCAGTGAGGTCTGCTGTACACAATAAATTTATATCTGCAAATGCACGTGTGTAATATTTACTTGTAGAGAAAGTCATTTTACTCTCATAATGCCGTTTGTCACAAAAACTATTCGGAAAGTTATTTTGCTGCCTGTCCAGAGCAGTAATTTTACTGATCAGAAACATTTAAAAAATGACTATCCGGAACAGTAATTCTACTGATCAGAAACATTTAAAAAATGACTATCCAGACCAGTAATTTTACTGATCAGAAACATTTAAAAAATGACTATCCAGAGCAGTAATTTTACTGATCAGAAACATTTAAAAAATGACTATCCAGAGCAGTATTTTTACTGATCAGAAACATTAAAAATATGACTGTCAACGGAAGTAAAAATACTTCCATTACAGTAAATAAAATTACTACTTAGGAAGTTATTTTGCTGCCTGTCCAAAGGACAGTAAAATTTTTTAACAGTGTACTTTCCACCCAACACAGACAGCAAATCAACCGGTTTTGCAGTGATTCAACGTTTGCAGACGTTGAGTCAATATAAAAACCGGTTGATTTGTTATCTAGGATTAGTGGTAGTATTTTCATGCTTCTCAAACATTGTGAGAAGTTTTTAACAAACATTTTCGGGCGTACCACAAACTCTCCTCCACACCTAGTACCATCAGTAGCCTAGGCTACATTTAGGCTATAGCAAAAACTAACAAGGAAAGGATTTGCACTACCTACGCAAAAATAAAAAATACAAGCTACCTGAAGTTTCGTGTTAGACAATATTCAGATGTAAGATTGCTCCAGAAACAACCACACCCAACCCTCTCCAAACATCTGACAACCCCCTTGCAAAGTCAAGTGGCACTACATTTTATTGTTGTTACTGCCGACTTCAGGTGAGAAGCCACGACCAAAAGGTCTTTGAGTCATAGACAGTTTGCATAAATAATGTGGCACGTGTAAATTCACGTCGCAAACTCAAATGACTCGGATTCGTTCAAAATGTTTCAAACGTGATTGGAAACTGCATTCCAACATAACACATCAGTATTTAGTGTGTTTATTTGAGCATGACGCGTGGAAACTTTTTCTTGTTTTTCCATCGTTTACTTTTCAATGCAAAACATCACATGGTTTGTTTGAAGAAATGTATTTTTGTCACCTTTCAAAAAAAAAATATTTTTCTATCTTCTTCCATTGTTATCCATATTCTATTCCGGACCGCAATATCTTAAACATGCTTTTTGGAACAACACAGATGCATTGTCGCCTAGATGTACAAAACAAAGTTTCCAAAGAAAATTACATAAGTTTAGATGAGTTCACCACTTCAAATATTAAAATGAACTGGGCTTAGTTGTGCTACGGAATTGCTGGAATTTCCCAATTGATCGCAAAGGAGAAAGGGAAGGTTTGTCTGGCTTGATGAACACTACTCAATGATGGGAAGATTCCTAACCACCATGTAGCGGCTGAACAGGGACAAAGCGGGCGGTAAAAGAGGACCGCATCCCTACGACCCATTGAGAGTGATTGATGATCGAATAATTGAAAGGAATTGATGAAGAAAAGAACCACACTATCACTTTCCCACCGATTTCTTCGCGATAAAGCTGTCTGACTTGACGCGTGGTGTGCTTTCTCAGTTGCTTGATCCTTCAAAGTGATATGTTGGTTAGTCACTCGATGGCCACCCAGCTTTGGTTGATGTGTATAGTAGGCTAGACCTACATCAAGAATCAAACGGTTACGTTGACAAAATACCTACAGACGCAAAAACAATATTTTCATTAAATTACGTTCTTTGAGAAAAAATTGTTACAATTAGAAATTGGGTTGAATGTAAAAATGATTCCTCCTTTTTATAAGACGCTGCGTCGTGTGCAGTTGTCAAGTAGTTCACCTCAGTGGTCGAATATTTGTTTCTTGTGTAAAAATACCACAAAAAGACAACAACCACAGTTGAGCATCCGTGATAACATTTCGGTTTCTGTCAAAGAAATGTTCAACACTGCGGCAAACTTCTAAAGAATCCCTGCGATCAAGTTGGTATTGGTAATGCTTATCACGTTCGCATCAATGATTCAAAATATTTATAGAACGCATCCTGATATGGGTTTGTGACTATAATTAGCGTGGTGGAAGTATGTAGTGACATTGTGGGTGGTTGGTCCACGTGAGGTAGAAAGTTTTACAAGAGAATCAATGAAAAGCTACGACACTGTTCAAACAATTTACCACGTAGCCTGTTGTGTTGCTTGAAAGCGAAACAAGTTCAATACTTCGTCGTTGCGGACTCTACTCGCTACTGTAACAAATTAACAATACGTAGAAAACCACTGCATGATGTTGGACATGTATCAAAACCAACTTACAGTTAGTTAACAAGTCAACATTTGGCAATAAATTGACACTTTTGTTGATATTAATTTAAGCCACGTACCCCCAATCAAAGTGCCAAAACATTGACAAACATATCAAATGTGTTTTTATCTTTAAGCTTTTATTTCACGTTTTGATATGTTTACACTTTCCTTTTTCTTCCACGTCATATTATTCATAGGCATGGATCGAAATCTGGAAAAGTTTGGGAAACATTTACATTGTTCTGTCCAACTTAAACAAATTAAGGATTCCCAAAATAGAAAGCACAATATTTCCATAACTTACATGAAAATAGAGATAACAAGAATTCCAACTTTTGAAACAATAAACACAAACAGCCTCATCACATAATGTACGTCTGGACAACTGCAAAGAAATGAAACTGTTCAAAACTATGTTGGTTTCTCTTTATGTTTCAATACTAGTGCTCGACCATGGCGTGTGCTCGACCTGTTCGCAAACAAAACGGTAGAAAAAGTTTGAGTCATTGTGCAGACATTGCTGTTTCGCGGATTGTATTTCTGCGTTGTATTTAGAATGCTGTTTACAAGCAAGGCAAGACATGAAATGGAAAAAAAGTTTTCCATATTCCATATTCTGCAATACTTTTCATTCCATTTAACAAAATCTTTCATTCCGTTTTCTGAAAATTTTCCCATTCCATTCAAATCTATACTTCCTTCATCTTTCATAGTTTCACCTTTAGCATGAAACTACAAAAATGGGTTTCTTGAAAGCTTGCATGCTTTTACTGTTGTCTTGATCTGCTACTAAGTTGGTCTTCAAATCAGTTATTCTGTTTAATGAATGACAAAAGTTTTACTTTTACTGTAGAATATTTCACAAAATATTTCCAGTGTCTAAGTATCAGAAATCGCCTCTAACTTTTGCATGACACTGCAGTAGAAAACGACATGAAAATGAACAAATATGGAAAATTCCTGTCATTCCATGTTATAGGAATGTCTTGTTGATAAAATACTTTTCTTTGCTTACATTATATTCTCACCAAGTCTATTTAAATAAGCAAAGAAGATATTTACCTATACATGGTATGGACTCTTTATGACAAATTTCAAGTGAAGGGATATACAGAACGTGGGATAAGTAAATATTGTACAAACCATTTTGCAACATTCCATGTCAGCTACGTGGAAGCTACATGTCATGATCACAAAGAAGCTATCGTTCATTTTCCACATCAGATTGTCATACTGTGAGACCAGCAGTTGCCACTTTAAGATCAAGTCTGGTGGTCTAGTGATTTAATTTTCGTTGCAACATTTTCTCACAACTTTGTTGAATTTAGACATACATCAAACTTTCCCTGGCTCGTTGGAGATAAAGCTTCGTTCCTAAATTTTAAGATTATTCCAAGTGAGGTTAAAGTAGGTTAAAGTAAACTTGTTTTCTAACCCTACTTGGAATGATGTCAAAATTTGGAACGCAGCTTTATCTCCAGCGAGCCAGGGCAAATTTGATATGTGAGAAGCAGGGCCGGATTTAGACCATGAGAGGCCCTAGGTTATTCCATTTGTGAGGCCCTCCCTAATTTTGAGCTCAGAATTTCTCTCTAAACAACATTACATGTCATTGCTTAATGTTAAAAATATGAGTGCATTAACTCTTCGTTCTTTTCATTTTCCACATTCATGGGTGCAAATTTTTAATTAAAAGAATAAAAATTTAGTCAAGGCAGTTTTGCTTTTAATTTTAATTTCTTTGATCAAACAACCGTTACAATAATTGTAAAGTTTATTTACGAGGACATAAGAAATAGTTGCAGCCATAAAATAGAGTAAGACTAGGCTACCAAATTTTTTTTCTAGCTTTTGTCAAAGCAAAATCATGCAAACGTTCATCTTAAGTTATCTGTTTAAGTTTGTCACTCTCAATGTACAGAATGCTCAGTGCGGACAACCTTTCTTGAGACATTATCGATCTCAGTTTATTTTTGATGCTTTTGAGCCTTGAGAAAGATCTCTCTCCTGAGCAGTTAGTGACCATTAAGCTTGGAAACAGTCTTAATATTGCTTTCACATTAGGAACGGCTGTGTTAATTTTTTCCTCGCACATAATTTCATAAAGGTCTCCATGAGACAAGAAAATAGATTGCTCTTCTGTACCGGTAAGCCCTTGGTTTTGTGTTTGTCTCACGTACAAATGAAAATGTAGAAGTTCATCCGTAAGTTTCGGGTCAACATCTTTCGGATACGCTTCCTTTAAAAGTTCTACGCCTCTTAGCCTACAATTTCTACCTTAGTTGCATTCAGATTAGCAAGAAAGGGGAACATTTCTGCAATATTACTGTACACATTAGCTTTTCTTCTTAAATTGGCTTCAAGTGCGTCGAGCATAGGGATAAAGGAATTTATTTTAAACCTTTCCCTTGAAGAGAGTTCACTTAAAGCGTTAGGTGCATTTTTTTGTCTCCTAGTGACAGCTCTGTAGTTAATATTCGGAAAGGTTGCTTTTGCTTGCTGATCATGCGCATCTCTAATTTCGCTTAGAAAGTCTACAAATGAACTGTAGCCTACAATTCGGCACAAGTAGGCCTACTCAAGTAGCCTGCTTAATAACAATTCAGATTTCTGAAGGGCTTTGCTAACCCTGTGAAAACGACCTAGCACTCTGGACCAAAAATGCAACATAAACACAAATTCAAATTTTTCCATTTTTTGCAAAAGGTTGTTAGCATGAAATCTGGTATCACCCTTCTCACTTACATTGGAGTGCAAATGACTGAGAGCATTGGTGATGGCACTGTAACTTTCCAAAATCACCAATTTGTGTATAGAATTTTCTACTCTGAAAAGCTTGATATACCGTACTGTATAATAATAGTTTAGGTAGGGTTTAAACTTGTAAAGTTTTTAAAAGAATTACATACTTCGAAACCGAATTTCGAGGCCCCTGGACGTTGAGGCCCTAGGCTTCAGCCTGCCTAGCCTATTGGTAAATCCGGCCCTGGTGAGAAGTCAACTTGTTTCCCTCCCTTGTTAATTTGGCCTATATGCCTTCTGAAAACTAATATGCTTCAACAAAACAAACGTAATCTGTTAATGAATCAAAAGGAAATTGTGGTAATATAGTGACGAAAAGTTCTTTAACGGTCATCAGTGCCCTGCTAATGACTTTCATAAATCGTTGTTCGTAAATCTGTTTAAAATTAATCTTTTCATTCCTGCAGTACATCCTTTGCTTTGTCATCATTGTGACAAGAATAGAACTCCAGTAGGACGTCCATACAGGCACCGGTTCGACACCGCTCAAGAACATGTGGCTGTGTCTTTGGCAAGACACTAAATGATATGTCTGAAGGTGGACAAGAAGATTGGCCTCCTTGCCAAGCCACTTAATCTAAATTTTCTATTGCCGGCCATAAGCCTAGATACGAAAAAAAAACAATTTTGACAATAACTGGGGTGCCTGCGTTATCTAAGGTTGGCAATATTGGATCTTTCTCAAAAAATTTTCTATCCCAGTCGGTCATTCCTTTATGAACTCTTCTCAGGTGGAAATATAGCTAAAAATACTAAGCGGTGCAATGCTAAGTGGTCCAATCCAGCCAGGAAGTTACTCTTTTTTACAAAACGGAGTGATTTTCAAGTTGAGAAATGGCAACACAATGAAAGCAAACAGATTCGAAACAAAGCGTATTTGGGAGAAAAATTTTCTCGAGGAAATTAAATCAAAAGCAAACCATGACTAAGAAATTATCTTTCGAAACTAAATTTTTATTTTGTTTTCAAACACTGCATTTTCAAAAGATTTTGTTTACGCTGTCAGTGAAAGGTCTAACCAATTATAATGATAAAGTTTCGGACGACACTTGTTAAAACTGTTTCCTGTTTTTGCCGGAACTTGCATAAATAAAGCACAATAATTGAGATTAAAACTTAAGAGCTATATGACGTCACAAGGAAACGTTTTTGGAAAAAAATAACTGCAGCAAAGTTTCGCTGACCTGTTGCAAACTTCACATGAGACGATACGCATGCTAGATACAGGCTGTTATGAAAACAATCCATTTACGAAATAAATTTTTACAAGGAAATTCGCTGTGACCATTATTCTCCACAATTGTTGGGTTAACTTAAAATTTCAAAAATGCCTCTTGGTCGTCACTCATGCCCTCAATTATACGAAACTTTAGTGGAGATGAAATGTTTCATCAAGAGAACAATGTAAGTTAGCATAGACAAGGAAACATAAACTTTAAACAAAATTGTTTCAGCCCTTACTTTAAACGACCCAACTTCGATCAAACACCTCCGCGTGGGATATTATCACCGCGCCGTATTTGGGCTTTATCTAAACCAGTGGTTCTTAACCTATGGGTAATTACCCACATGTGGGTAATTTCAGGATAGCAGGTGGGTAATCAGCTGAACCAGAATATTTAGAATTATAGATGTAACAAACAAATCACAACTCATCACAAATATCAAAGCTTCTCCTGTGTTTGGAATACAGCTTGATGAGTCTGTTGATGTTGCAAATCTTTCTCAACTGATGGTGTTTGTTCGGTATCTTCGCAACAACACTATTGATTGATTGAATCTTTATCCTCTGACTGGGAAAGCTTCTTGCAGAGCTCCTTGCAGTTTCGCATACTAGTCGAGGCTTTGAACCACTGACGCAGGCTCGGTCACCGAGATTGACAGAGTGAAGTTTCCGATTGTTCAAGAACTATGTCACAGCCACGCAAGCACTTGATTGTGTTATTAAAGTTATGAACTATATAAAAGCGAGTGGCCTTAATACACGACTCTTGTGAAAATTATGTCAAGATAAGCAAATGGAGTATGATTTTCTGTTGTTTCATACTTCTGCACGCTGGCTCTCAAATAGAAACATGTTGATTCGGCTTGTGTGTTTCTTACCAGAGGTTACTGAATTTCTTGAGATGCAACATAAACAAGGATTGAAGACGGATATTTCAAATACAATGTTTCAGAACAGGGTGGCATGTCTAGCAGACAAGCTGTTAGATCTGGAGTCAGATTTGCGTTGTGCAATAATTATTCAAAATCGCACCAAATATTGCACCGATTGTAGGCTACACATAAAACAAGAGCAAATGTCTCACTGACACTATTGATGTCCTTGTTTGCATTAAACGTTGTTTTTGTTGAATAACGCTGTTTTATATTTTTAATATGTCAAAATAGATAAAATTAAATTTTGGGTAATGGGACTTTGATCTGGACAGAAATGGGTAATAAGGGAAAAAAGGTTAAGAACCCCTGATCTAAACAATCATATATGTGAACGCAAGTTGAGTATCATAATGTATCTTTAGTGATATCACAATGCAAAGGCTGATAGACAATGTTACTTTCACATTACTATGAGGTAAAGAAACGTTTTATCAATAGCAACCAAGATTTGATTTGAAGTGATTTCTTCTCTGTCGCTTTGAATCGTGTGACACATAACATCAAATGAACTGTTTGCCAATCGCTTCCTTTGTTCTTCGCCGCCCAACAGTTTTCCGCTTTGTCTGGCGCGCTCGTCACCTGTCAACAGTCTGAATTCCTTTCTGTGGCTTCAATAATTCTTTCCGTCGCCACGCGTTAATTTGTTGCCAAAATGCTATCGCAGTTGCAAAAGTGACAACTCAGACTTGATGTTCGCATCGTTTGACCTTCTGACCTTTAATTTTACAGATTTCTATGCATTATGTCTGAGCTGTACCTACCTCAGTAACAGTCAAAAGTATAAACATGACGAGGGAAAATTTCCCCTTCTCTTTTCATACTTTTGCAGTTTCTTATTGTAGCAAAGAAAGTTTTCCTTCAAGAACGAACGATGCATCCAGGATTTTCAATCCGAATACAGTATACATTTATTCTATTGAAGGTAACAGTCATTGTGATGCTATATACAGGTTCGAACAAATATGTTCCAAAATAAATCGAAATATGTGATGGCAGAAACTTTGTGTTTACAAAGTCGGCAAGGGCTAAACCGAGTGGAGTAGATGAAAACCTTCTATTGAAGAATCACGCTTATTGAGCATTGCATCGTACAGTTATTTTTCTTTCAGGAAAGATTGTATGCAAGAAACACTAAATTAAAAGTTTCAACTTCAAGTGTACAAATTGAATCTGCAAAGAATTGCTTTACACCCGACCCTACAAATTACATGATTTCAACCTCTCCCAAAATGTTAAGATTTCTCACAGTTAACATCTGTAATTCAGAAATGTCACTTCCTGTTGCACCTGGTGCTGAAGAGAGAAGTTCACTCTTGAGCGAAGCAAGTCTGTGAGAGCAAGGTGGCCAATCAGGTCACGTGACTTTGCAGCAGCCAAATTGCAACGAAATACGTCACAACTGAAAATGCCAATTGATTCACATTTGCAAAGGAACAAAATCCCATGCCACACTTTAATAAGAACCAATATTGAGAATTAGCTGATTGAGAGATAGCCGACGCACTGCTTAAAAATTCATAATCAAACGTTGTTCTGAAGGATGATTATGTAAACTCGATGTAGTAGCTGCAAAATTTTTGAGAATAAGTTTTGCTTGACGACTACTGAGAACGTGTTACAGATTGCCAACGCATTGTGTATTTTTGTGAACACTTGTAGAGGAATTGATTAATTGCTAATTTATTTGTCAAAACCATTGCTCTCCCACGGTAAAACAGACACCGTCACGCGCCAGTAGCAACGAACGCTCTGGCAGCGTGCGAACTTCTTTTGAGCTGTCACTTTTCTTTCGAAGCCTTTTTATGCTAAAACTCTTCAAAGCAAACAAAAGCTGACTGAAACTTGCCAATTGTTATTGCAACTGTGCTATACAGACTCTTTTGGCTGTTATTTGTGGGAGGATCAATGTGCATTTGACAAGTACTTTGCTTTATTCTCTAACAGTGGCAATTGATACATTTTGTTGCTCAACAAAAGGACAATAAAAAGCGTTTTTTACAGGTAAAAACTTGAGTAACAATGCTTTGATGTAATTGCCAGACTAATAGAGTTCGATAAAGAGCGTTAGTAGGCTATTATGTTGAAGTCGATGTTGTGCTTTCAACTCGTCTTCGATGCCATCTAATAGGACACACTCTTGAACTGGTGTTTTCAACACAGCGTAGATTTTTTTCGATTTTTTTTTAATTTGATTAAAGCCAGCAAAACTTCCTGATCTTAAAATTAAATTGATGATGTTTCGTATCACTCTATAAGTCTAAGCGGTTTTCATTTAGCCAATCCATGAGGACATAGTTGCATTGGTGGGCTTTGAAGTATCCTCCTTGAAGATTGGTTACTGGGCACTCCAATAGGAGATGATCTGTGGACTGATTTGGGGCGTTGCATTTTGGGAAGTTTGGTTCAGTTGTTATCTCACAACGGCAAAGGTTGTCATTTGTTTTAGTTTTGTTCTTACGCGGTAAATAAATTAATATATTATGGGGCTCTTCCGAACTAAACTATTTCGAAAGAAACATAATTTTGTTTCGCTGTAAATTCGAAACGAAATGGTTTGCCAATTACTCGGCAAAGTGCCAAGTTTCGTTTTGACACAAAACTATTTGTCACGACTTCACTTCATTCTATTTCAAATCAAACGATTCTTAACGAATTTGTTTCGATCAAATAGTTCGTTTTAAATACCTTCAATAGAATTATATTTAATCAAATAGCTTTAGTTGGAATCGAAAAGTGGCTTCTTAAGTTTATGAGCATGGAGGTTGAAGATGTATAGGGTCCAGATGTACACATTCAACCTACAAGCCTACTTCGTGGCTGAAAAAAAAACATTTGACGAAGAAAATGTTGCTTACTTCAAAGGTTTGAAGGATACGCTTCAAGCAAGATGGCCAGTTTGTGTTTCAAAATACACGCGGTTTATTTTTAAAGTTTCTTTAAATCAATCTTGACTCGTAAGGTCGTTAGTTGTTGTCGGTCAGATCTTGTTTATTGCATCGCCTATCCTTGGCACGACACCGTACCAGACAGCAAAATTCGTCATTTCTACATTGAAA
This sequence comes from Aplidium turbinatum, assembly GCF_918807975.1. NCBI lineage: Eukaryota > Metazoa > Chordata > Ascidiacea > Aplousobranchia > Polyclinidae > Aplidium > Aplidium turbinatum. The sequence continues at coordinate 3,501,335 of NC_137486.1, forward strand.
CAACGTCTGCAAACGTTGAATAAATGTTATAATGACAGATTTTGCTGTCTGGGGAGAGCGTAAACGGTTGTAAAAGTGCATTTTGAACGAAAAAGAAAACACAAACAAAAAGAGGCAAAACGAAACTGCTGCAGAAGGCTGGATTTCCTTTCTTCGCCACGAAAGAAAAATAATTTGGTCTGTTTGTGACACCACAAGCAAGACAAATATAGAAAAACACTAAGAAGGCTTTTATTTTATCGCTGCAGAATAACAAATTCAAATTTTACGTTTATTTTTAGACTATAGTTATCTAAATTGAAAACAATAATTTATTTTTGTCTCAAAAACCCCATGGTATCCACTACTTCAATGTTGTGAAACTTGAGCAGCATTTTCTGTTTCACCCAAAACGCAAACTAAGGTCATACGAGTAGCTTTGAGAATGTGATATGAGTTTGAAACAAGCGTCTTGTTCACTGTTCAGCAAAGATCCAAGATATTAAAAAATCATTCAAAGTAGAATCATTTCAGGCCAAAGTGTATTTACTTTGATTTGCTTAACGAAGTAACTGATAGGAGCATAAACATCTCCAGTCAACTTTCCTGAACCGCGTGGGGTTATTTACGTTGAAAGTTGTTATTTCGTTCCGAGTGTAAGAGCAGTCGGTTGCGAGTCGAGATCACGTGACTTTTCAGCCAGTATAAAAGCAACGACTGTCGCTTTTCCAGTCACTCGCAGACTTGAGCTCATCAAAAGCGGAAGCAGAAAAGAAAGAAAAACGTTGAATGATATGGATTTATTCACTCGATTGAAAAGCCGTTGAAGGCAAATGGATTATTATGTCAGCTTCAAGCAAGAAGTGAGAACATTGAAATGACAAAACGATGTCTTATCGTTTTTTGAATGTTGAACTGTAGCAGCCACTTTCTGTGCCGATTTCTAGCGAGGATTGCAACGTAGCATGAGTTAGATTCGGCGCAGAATTGTCTCTGAAGAAAGCTCGGACAAATGCGGCTGCAGAAAACTGACTGTGCCAAGCCAGCAAGCGATACCTCGAGGATTCTAACGCCAGATGAGAGGAAATACACTCATACTATCAATTGCTGGTAGAAGCACACTTAAATGTCAACCAGAAGTCCAAACGACAACAAAAACTATAAATTTTAAGGTATGTTAAGTTTTCATTCAAGTTCAATAGCTGTTCAAAGTAAATGTAATTGCTGAAATATCAGCTGCTACTTTCTTAATTTTAACAACTGTTATTTGTGTTAGCTTGTGGAATTTAATGTTTTTTTTTTTGAATCAAAACATAAATATATAAATTTATTGTAAAAACATTTCTCAAGGTTTTGTTCTAATGGTTTAATGTTCATTTTGCTTGCAAGTATGGCACAAAGTCTAAATTGATTTAATTTTCTCTTTCAGAAGCCGCCAACCACTTCATGAGGTCATATGACCCAGAGCTGTGCGTTCGGTGTGAAGCGTACAAAGCGACCTACGCTGCAACGACAAACAAACATCGTGTTTCAACAGAGACAAAATGCACTCGACCTGTCTCGCTGCCATGGTCGATGGAAGTCCCACTGTTTCACTAAGTGGGGATCGAAGACATTTTCTTGAACCATCCAACATTTGTGTTTGTACCATATTGCACTGAGATTAGTCGCTTATCGTATTGTGTGTAAGAATTTTTTTATAACTTAAAGACAATGTACTCACAGTATTATCTGTTTGTATTGCCTATCTCGCCAGTTGTGTTGTAAATTTAACGAACCCCTACAACAAGCTACACAAGTTGCTACGTGTAAATTAATTTAACTGTTTCAATGTACACTAAAAACCTCCAGTGTAATTGTATTTTAGTGCCATTGTTCTTATCACGACTTGTTTTGTGTTTTTCGCACTTAAATTATTTTTATTAAAAACAAGTAAAGAGTATATTTTTGTTTATTTGGTAAGGATTTTAAAAGATTCTTTAAGATTGAAAAACATAGTCAGCTTCTAATAGGGACAGGCAGCTTCCGGTAACTTGAGTCATGTTCAAGATCACGTTTGCGAGAGAAGCTTAATTTTTATGTTGAGCGGAACTTCTAAGCCTTGAAAGGTGCGACCCACCTTAGCACGTTTTGATGTTAATCAGAGAAGTCAAAAAATAAACTTTGGACTTGTTGTCTTCGCGCAATGTTGCCAGACGAGAAAATAACGTTTACATAAACAACCTGTGTGCGGTTGAAGACAGGATGTAGAATTGAAGACAATTTCCTGCAGTCTGCCGGCGCAACAATCGCCCGTTATTTCTCATTACTTCAAATCCGATCTGGGAAAGAAAAGTTGTGATTTATGTTACGAGCTTTTTCAAAGGTCGATCAACAGCTTCAAAGTTGCCTCAATTCCACGCCGAGTTGAATCAATGGCGGATTTGTTTGTTGAATTCCCCAATTTATGAATCACCCCAAATATATTGCCAATGGGTCAAGCTAGTTCTTACCCGCGTAAATAAAACGTCAACAAATGTCTCGTTTTTGTACGGACGGCGGCAAATTGTTCTATTGTGATCGAAAACGGGCCATTGTTTGTATAAGAAAGAGATAAAACAAAACACTGTCATTATCAAACTCTCAAAATTGAACTCTTGCTAACATCTGTACCTGTTATGCAAGTTAATTGCCTTCAACCTTTCGCAAGAGACAATGTCTGCTGGCATACAGCGATGGCAGCTTAGCAAGCGATCAGTTGTGGCCATATAAGTACAATCAGTCACACTTTTCGTCGATCTAGTACTTCTTTTGATTCTTTGAACCTGAAGGAGATTTCATTAACATGAGTCACACAAAGAAAGCCGCCGTTCAAGTGTTCGGATGACAAACAATCGAAATGCATAGATGGCAATTTAATTTTGAAAAAAACAATATTTTATTAATCTCATTTTGATGCGTAAAAAGAACAAAGCAAAACTCTATCTGCGTAAATGTGCCAAAATCAAAAAATAATGACTGTCATGAAGTTCATTGCAATAAGCAGTTACTTAAAGACAGTTTACCAGACAACAACACTTCAAGTGCAAACAGAACTACAACACTGTCAGGCTCTGTAACCGAGATAAGGCTAGCTCCAAATATCCAAACATAAACAAGCAATAAAAGTCCATATCCAAAGCTCAATAAAAACGAGAGTTTTTCCTTGCGACTTTTTGAAGTCACCATCAATAACAGTCGTTTCACCACTCACCAGACAGTTTGTTTCCGCTCGGAGCTTTCATCGAAAGCCTCGTTTGGCAGCCGTTCGCAACCCATGTGCTTCAAAGAATGTTATGATAGATAGTCAACTCAAAGCCGGTTATCAATTCTGCATCTGTTCCCCATAACAGACCGTATGCGAGGCCACTAATTGTGCTCACTGAACCATGACAACAGCTGTTTTATTCTTGTTCTCTACGTTGGTGGCGATGTCTGGTGTGGCCAACAACACTTACTTCAAGAAATCTTTTGTTCCATTGACAAAAGTTCAAAATGTTTGCGTCTATTCAACCCAATACTGTGGCGTAAAATCAATGAACAACGAATAATTACATTCGCACAAAACTAGCATGTGGTTACTGACCAGTCGCAAATGTGATGGTGGCCAGACGCAGAGTTGCCAGATACTCAAGCTATAGTAAGGCCAAATCCATTATAAAATAAGGCCAAAAAAAGGCCAAATTTTTTATTTACTTCTAAGGCTAAATAAACGCTAACAACTTAATTGAAATAATTTTTTGAAAATGCCATTTTACGATCAAATATGACAGATAATAATTTAGCACTGTCAGAGCATAACAACCGGTTCGTTTGCATAATTTGATTAATGAAAAATTACTGTAGTAGCAGATAAACTAGAAACCATTATTACTTCAATTCATGAACAGTGCTATTCGGAACATCTAGCTAAGCAATAAGCATGAATTTGTCTTATTGAGTATATTTACCAGGGATGTCTACAACTACAGGATTGGAAACTCTTTTCAGTGCTATACATGACTACAGAAGAATTATTAAAATAAAACACTGTTTGTATCAACTAAAGAATGTATAAAATTCAATTTTGCAATAACAATATAAAATATAGCCTACACTCACATCAAAACTTATTTGATGTATAGAAGTTTAAAACCACGAATCTCAAAAATCAAAAATAAACGAATGCAAAGATTCCCTGTCGTTCTGTAGCATTTTGCGTATTGCAAACCGGATCAGAAGTAAACGTGGAGTGTTCAACAATCAGTGAAATGTGTTGTCGTAGGCTTTTATAATAAACTTATTCACAGACCAACCCAGTACGAAATCAATATGTTTAAGATGTCATAAGAACTAAAACTAATACTCGGTTTTGAAATTATTTAGCAGCAAACAAAATACGACAAGATTGCACATTATGGAATGCAAACACATCACATTAACAAACAAGGCAAGTGTATACTTTACGGTTTACGGCAAGTGCAACTTAATAGAACCACCTTGTCCACCGCTAACATATTCTCTACTCTCTACCTATGTCTCTACTCACTAATTAAAATTAAAACGAATATAGGTCAGGCTCTAAAGTCTAAGTGATGGTAAGTGACACTTTTATATTACAATAGAAATTGAATTTCCTTAAAATAATACTTTCTAAACCGGTCAAAATTTGCAGCCATAAAAAGGGCCAAATAAGGCCAGATTTTCTGGCCTTATTTGCATCAATTTTTTTAGGCCAACTGCAATTTAAAAAGGCCAGTTTTCTGGAATTTGGCCTAAGAAAAGGCCATCTGGCAACCCTGGCCAGACGGCCAGTGTACTAGGTCTGTTCAAGTTGTCAAGCTGATTTTTGCTTTGCGATTGTTATGTTAAATTGCTTACCTGGTACACCCCAGTGGACATGAGAGAATATTGAACATGTCATTCAATGGTTACCGTTGAGAAGATATGTCTGTGTCTCTCATCTAACGCAACTTTAAAAATCAGACATTATCTCAAAGAAGGTGGTTGTTTCTAAGTTGCCCTAGAAAAGGGCTAGGAAAATGAATAAATAGTCTGTAAAAAAACTAGAATTTGGTCGGGGTATAAAACTATGAAATAGCAATAAAATAAAACTGCAAAGAAGGTGCAGGCAGTGCTCATTACCTGTTCTCTTCCCATAGAAACTTTCGGAGCCCTTAAATCATCGTGAATCAGATTAAGAATTACCTCTTGGACTCCCTTATTAACGCTGCTGTGTATAGCGATAAACACCATGTAAAAGATGCAGAAGCTCAACAATGACTTAGCATTGTGGAAGCTAAAACTGAGGCTACAGAGGTAGGCATCGATGTTTGCAGAAGAAGCTTTTGCATTTATGAACATTCTTAGTCCCACGAATCTAATCTGCTACTATGCCATCAAAGGGTCGTCAGGTAAATTAAAGCTACCGGTATCTGAAATATGACGGAAAATATAAACAAAACACTTTGACCTTCTTTACAACAAATTTTTGAAGGTAAACCAGGAGTTGACGGTGAATAAATCGATTTACGACGGACAGCTGTTTTGATTAAACAATGTTCTTTGCTTAAATATCTCAAAAAGATAACAAAAATGATATGGAAACGCATGAACGTACTTGACTGGGCGACATAAAGCAAACGCCCCTTTTTCTGACAAATTAGATTCTGAAAGTGCCTGGCTTTGCTATTTTTGTTTGCAGCCAATCCAAGCCAGCCAATTAGTTTTTTCACATTCATTCAAAATCTGCAAACGTTGAGTCAATTTGTGACTAAGGTGGCTTGCAACATCATGCGGTTGTAAAAGGTAATCTCAATCAATTTAATCAGGTAAAAATTCCATAGAAGGTGTAAAGTAGAAATTAAGGCACAGAGGTTGACTTTTCTAGAAAGCAAGTGATGCACTCTGGAAACTAGAAAGCCTTTGGTTTGTACGAGTACACAACTTCGACGCACTCTTGAATGCAACACGTTTGCCAAATTTTGTACGAAGCACTCGACTTTACTAGTTGTGACGAACAAAGATCTTCGTGCTCACTGCCGAAGTGCAGCAAGCGCTGCAGGCGATTTATTTGCGTCAGTACGGACTACGGTACGTCAATGCGTCACTTTGAAAACGAGTCAGTCAGCCTTGAAAGCAGGCTTGCTGCTTTGTAGGCTGTTTGTGCGAGATTTTTTCAGAAAATATTGATACAGAACAGAAAAAACATTTGAATCATTAAAAAAAAAGATAAGATCTAGGCTACCAAAAGGGTTTCTTTTTTACAATCTCCATTTTTACACTTACAGTAATTGTTGATAAAATTTATTGCTTCATATTCTTGGTTACCTACTTACTGTAGATTTAAACTAGAATAGTTTGTGCCGGTTTGGTATTAGCAACCAAAGTTTGAACGTGTTAGGTTTATTGATGAAACGTTTACAAAACTGAAGAAAAAAAATTTTTGTTTTCTATAAACTTGCAGTTAAAGGTGGAGGTGGAGATTTCGCACATGTGAAACATCAGATCATAGAACTACTTTTGCTCGGTGTCAAATGCATACCAAAGAGAGCAGCTATTATTTACAAAAAGCAACCTTGCGTGATAAGAGCATCAGGCTACGCCCTTTCAAGCTTGTTTTTGTATAAAGTTTAAATAAAATCAGACCATTTTTTATTTGTTCAATTATTTATGTGATAAACATTCCCTAGAATCAAAAATGTGGATTGTAATCTTCATTGCAGCCGCATCTCCAAGCTGAGTTGCTAAATATGTTGTTTGCTTTCTGCCGACTGAAACCGGTCGATACATTAGTCAACAAGCGAATGTGTTTTTGCACGATTTCAAATGCCACATCTCAAGTTGGTGTTGTTCACGTGCAGAAACACGAAAGCACAGAGGATGCACAAGACAACGATTGAGACCTACGCACGCCTTCGCCGCAGGCGGTTTGCGTACAAACGTAATGCGTGCTGCGTGACCATGCAGCAAGTAAATACGTCCAAAGTATGATGGATCTTTTCAAATGACTTTGGTCATTGAAAGTGACAAAACATGTTTTGTCATGGCAAAAACTTTAAAAAAATTGGTATCAATCAGAAAACATCAAACAAAAGTCAACAGAATAAACATAAACAACAAATAAATAATTTATCAATAAGTTGTTTTGGAGTTTGTTTGTTAAAAACAGGTTAGGTCTGCACCATATTCTATCGGCCTTGTGCATCATGAAGTTTTGACAAGATTTCATAGTCAGTTTGAAATGCAAAAACATGAGTTGTGTTTCGTAATTGAGGCCGTGCAAAACATATGTGTCGAATTAAAGCAATCGAACTTCACTCTATGAATGTTGTTTGAAATGAAACAAAATTCTTTACAAAGGTAATAAAATTGTTACATTGGAATTTACTTGGAAAATTTGGAAACATTTTATTTTGAACAAGTCTGGCTAATTGGTATTTCTTTCAAGAACATGGCTCAATACCGTACACCTCATAACGTGCTTTCTTGCCTTGAAAGCTTGCGTATGTTTTGTTTTAGTTTTGAGTTGATGATGAAATCGTTTATCAATTGGTGGCCTAATTTGCAAATACTACGTCATAGGCTACTTGCTCCCTCCCAATGATGTTTATAAACTTTCGTTCAGATGCCACTTGCTCGCTGTGTTGTGCCGGCTGGTTGTTATTAACTTCTTTCGTGAACAACCATTCCTTCACGGCTTGAGGAGCAATAGTAATCGTTACTAGTTAATTAACTTTTTAATTGTTTCTCATTTGTTGTTTAATGGTTTATATTATTAGTTATGCAAACTTCACTGGTTGGTTAGCCATAGTGGTTTTAGAAACGCAATTAAAGACAACTTGATGTCCTGCAATCATCTTGTTTTAGTTTTAATTGACGACCTGTAATAATCAATTAATTAAAACTCATTCAGGGTTTAAAAAAGTTTAAAGACGACGTAATGAAAACCTGATTAGATGTGAAGGTATTGCAATTATTAAATCCAACTAGGCCACAATACTTGTGTAAACAATTGACTTTTTCCTCAAGTTTAAACACTGCAAGACAAACTGACATAAAACTCTATGAAATGTGCACCCAAAATTATCAGCAGTGACTTCTTAATTCTCGGGTTGTGATGTGCTAATCCACAATTATGGCAATTAGGACGGTAAAAAGCTTGACTTCATCAGTGTTAATCATAATCATCATGTGCTTGGTTTATTTAGTATTTTTTCGTTTATTAACAGCAGCATAGCCTGATAACAAACTGATATTTATTCTTGAATACAATTTAATCAATGTTATTTAGTCTCAGTAAATTACAATACCGGTGATCATGTTTATATCAAAAGTAATGTTACTTCATTACATAATCTATGAGGTTATGAATTCATTGTTATTCTACCAACCTAATCATGGCTTCATTATCTTGTGGGGTGATCCTTTTTTTCCTAATTATTACGGTGTGGTTAAATTAAACAAACACTGACACCAACATGTATTTAAATGACCCATTTAAAAGTGATAATTTGGATAATCTACTAGTGCCAGTAATTATCATGTCGAGATAAACAAATTACATTTTTGTTTACTGATACATCTTCAGTTAGCATAACACAGGGACAAAGCTAGAAAGAAAAAGTTTGGAGGCAAAAGCAATTGGTTTTGAATGTTCTGATTTTGAATCTTTATCCTCGCCCCTCGGACGACAAAACCTTGATGTAATTCTTGGTAGTTTCGCATTCTTGTAAAGGCTTTTGACGCACACTTATAGAGGCTCAAGCAAAACTGATCAAGGCAACTCTAGTTGCTGTCAATAGTTGTGGGCTACGCAATTGTTGAAGGGGGAAATGTCATTCAACATGAATTGTAAAGGTTTTAAATTTAAACGTTGTAATTGTATTGAAACATGATTTTTTGGGGGAGAAAAATAAAATTGAAGGAGGGCTACTACCCCCCAGGTCCACAGTAGCTACGTTCCTGCATAGCTTTAAAATTGGATGATAATCATGATGATGATGGTGAACTCACTAGAATTGTCACATGTCGTTTAGAAAATAAAGGAACAAAATACATTTGTTTGGTTTTTATGACTTTCCAACCACCATCATATTCATTCGTTAGTTGGTTCTTCAAAATGTAAAAATCATTAAAGAAAACTTACTAATTATCACAATGACCTTATTTACTGATTTACATCGATTTGCAAGTAAATGTGCTCTGCATATCCTATTCCTTCTTTGAATATATAAATATATAATGCAAAGGTTTTAGTTGTAATATTGTAGCTGCAGTGTTTTAAATTAGTAAGTGGACGTACAATGTCGAGCCCAAGTCGAGAAAATTTCTTTGCATTGTTTTGTTTTGAGGCAAGTTACTTGGTAAAGAATTTCTTTTAATTTTGTTTCGATGTCCAAATGGTTTGTTATGCGAGGCAGTAATTAAACACAAGAGGTGTGTGGCCCTGCTGTATGCTCTTCGAAGATTTGTCATTAACGCTGCTCTTAGATTTACAAGAATTTCAAGTAGAAATATTTAAGATTTCTCGAAACAAAGTTAAACTTTGACTCAAGGCTTCCCTATCGTGATTTTGCCGTGTTTCAAACTCTCATTTCGTTTCGACAAAAACTGTTTCGAAATTATTTAGAATTATGCAAAACATTAACAGTCTCACCGTAGGAGTAAGACGAGTGTAGGAAATGGACATGTCAAGGAAAAGGTCAACGGTAAACTATTCTCGATTTGTTTACATAAAAACATTGTTTTTATATGGCGTTGCATAATAAATATTAATCAGTAATTTTGCATTTTTTTTATATTTCCTAAACAAAAGACTCACGTTTTCATGAGTGGAAATGTGTTACAACTGCAGCAGGTCTGTCACTGCGCAGTGCGCATGTGATGTCAACAATGCTGCAGAAAGAAGATAAACAAAAAATAATAAACAAATGATTTTCAAAAACACACGAAAACAAACAGTTCGAAAAACTTGTCCTTTTTTTCTTAAACACAACAAGATGAGGAATTTTATCTACAATCAGCATATTGAAATTTTAATATATTTTGTTTATATTTTTGTTGCTGCGTTTGCTTTTATTTACTCACACTCGGTAAGATTGACATCGGCATCTGTGTGTTATCATCAAATTCTTTACCTTTTCTTTGAAAATAATTTAAACTTTGATCTTATCTTTTCTAAAGTGAAAAACATGAAGATAAATCACATAACTCACTTACGTTAACTAACGCAGCAACAACGTCGCTGTGTTTCTCTAGAACTCTTAGGTAACCCACAACTATAGACAGCAACTTGTGACCTTGATCACTTTAACTTGAGTTCAAGTTTACAGAGTATGTGCAAATTTATGTTCAACAATTTATTTTTTATTTCAAATTCTGGTTCGATAAAACAACAAGTATTCGTTATCCGTCTGGGAAAGATGTTTAAGTGAAACAAAATAAGAAAACCGCCCGATTGAGAGTAAGAGATGACGTACCCACCGACAACTTTCACAGTATTGGCTCAAGGCGCAATTCGCGTTTATATCAGTGATCCAAACATTTCTGCTGCCTGCCGCGTTGTCTAGCGCTTCTTGCATAAATATCCCTTCCTCAAATGAACCGTGTGCATTGTGTTGCTGTATGAGCTGTCCTACCTGGAATAATAAGAAATAAGTAGGTTAGCTTTCATAAGCGGCTTGTTTGCATAACAAAAAAATTAAGTTGTATTGAATTTGGTAAAATCGATTATACTGTAAATAACCTCATCTCAGCTAAATCAAATCAGTCTGACTCACGAAAGCATAACCCGGCCCTGTGACTATACTTACAAAAAAGCTACATTGATAAAATACAACATCGTGTTTTGGTGAAGTTTTGTCTCATTACACTGGTCAACAGCAAATTTTAATCGAGCTCGTGATTAATTGATTCTAGAAGCATTTTGTGCGCTGATTTCAAAAATGTCTTTACTTTTTTCCTAGCACATCATGTTTTCTAGATATTCCAATTTTAAAATTTTGAAGACATGCCACATTTACAGGCAAGTAAAGCAGTTTTTTTTATTCGCAAATTAAGTGTGACGTCATAATAAAACAATGATATAAACAATAAAACAATGATACGTCATAATCAAGCAAAGGGACAAAATAACTTATCCAAACTTAGAATCTGCTCGCCGGCCGGTTCCTCATGATGAAACCATGTCGCCACCTTTACCTCCACATGGAGGCCTAGATTCCATTGAAAATGATGGTGATGACGTCGCTTCATTAAGCGAACTCTCATCAACAAGTTCTGAGTATCAAGAAGAAGAAGAAGGCAGGCCACAGTTATTTTCCCAGGAGCACCTCAATGATTTGATTAGAGACCTTGGCCTTTCAAAGCAAAAGTCAGAAATCCTTGCGTCAAGATTAAAAGAGCGAAATCTGGTTGAGGAAGGTGTTGCAGTGAGCCATTACGGAAAACGAAACAAAGACCTCGCTGCTTTGTTTAAAGTTGATGGCCCCTGTGCTTTTGTCATGATATTGAAGAACTTTTTCACAAATTGAGAGAAGTTCACAATCCTCATGAGTGGCAAGTTTTCATTGATTTCTCGAAAAGAAGCCTGAAAGCTGTTCTTTTACATAACGGAAATGAAAAGCCATCCATTCCCATAGCATACTCGGTGCACCTAAAGAAATCTTATGTAAACATCGAAATTCTTCTCAATGCTATTAATCACAGGGATTATGAGTGGAGTATTTGTGGAGACCTGAAAATGATTGGAATCTTAATGGGGATGCAAGGGGGATTTACAAAGTACTGTTGTTTCTTGTGTCTGTGGGATAGTTGCGCTACTACTGAGCACTACCAGAAAAAGGATTGGCCAACAAGAAGCTCCTACAATCCTGGATGAGAAAGTGTCCAAAATGTCCCGCTAGTTAATCCTGACAAAATTCTTTTGCCGCCATTACATATCAAACTCGGCTTGATGAAGAATTTTGTGAAAGCAATGGGCAAATCAAATTCAAACGGTTTTCTGTACCTCTGTAAGAAATTTCCAAAACTAAGTCATGCATAGCTTAAAGAAGGAATATTTGTTGGTCCACAGATTCGAGAAGTTTTAAAAGATACTGACTTTGAAAAATCACTCACTTCATCAGAATGTCGAGCATGGCAATCCTTTAAATGATTATGCTTTGACTTTTTGGGAAATTTCAAGGCTGCTTCCTTCAGAAAAGGTCTTGAAAGGTTGCTCTCAACTTACAATGACATGGGCTGCCGCATGTCCCTCAAGATTCATTTTCTTCATTCCCACCTGGACTTTTTCCCTGAGAACCTTGGTGCAGTAAGTGATGAACAAGGTGAAAGGATTCACCAAGATATCCAAAGCATGAAAGCACGCTATCAAGGGTTCTGGAACGAAAGGATGATGGGTGATTACTGCTGGATGCTGCATCGCGATGATCCAACATGTACACCTATGCCCAGTGATTTTAATGCAGCAGTGTCTAAGTGTCATTGCAACATTTTAAACACTATCTTTGGTATCATGCTGAACGTTTTTCTTGTGTTTTTGTAATATAATACAGGGAGCTTAAAAACCTGACACTTCAGTATTTTGCTAGCTCAAGTATTTAGCACCTCAGACAAGGTTTAAGAGGCATTTTTTGCACTCTAGTGTCTAGTATGCATACATATGCAACTAAATAGTGTTGAATCTGTGAAAGCAATGCACAAATCTGAAACACTCTGCTCTCTGAAGCTAATCTAAATTTGAAAATTGTAGCGACAAAATCGGTATTTGAACGCAATATTGACGTTTCTGGTCAAAAATTTTCAGACCAATAACTTTAAAACCTGATGTGCTAGAGCGAAACTAGCGCCAGATTTGAAATCAGCAGCAAATTGTGGTCTAAAAAAAGTTACTCCCATTCTCGATTAAAATTTTTTTTCAAATTTTGTTAACCTGTGTTATTATTATCGGGCCATGATCAAGTTCACTATATGGTTGTACTGCTTGTTAAAAGCTTTTGTGCTCGTACCTAAATAAGTGATCCTGGTTCAAATCGTCAAATGTGCAGTTGAATTGGGTCTTGAAAAGGTATTTCTTATTCTGAATAACTTGACAAATGAAGTAATTCACTGTTGGCAAACCTGCATTAACTACTAGCCTACACAAAGCATTGAACACTTTTGATTCTAACGCTTTTTTATCGAAATAGCGTTAAAGCTTTCAATGTGTAAAAATTATTACTATTCTGTATAAATACTAAAATGAATCTGGAAAACAGGCTATCTCAGTCCAACTTCATTAATCCACTGTTCAACACAAATCCAGGTAATTCGAAACTTTACTTCATTGTGCAGTGACGAGTTTATTTTCTTTACACAAAATACCGCTTTATAATAATTATCTTTTAGAGCAAAAACATCATTGTAAGACGCTGAATGTCATTGAACATGCTTGAATGTGTTATAAAATCATAAATGTAATTTTTATAAAAAAAATGCGGTTTATTCTTATATCGTTCTCTCCTTAATTCATTCAATCCTTGTGCAGCTTGCGGCAACCGCAAACAAGACATTGCAATGTTGTTACCTGATTATCGTTTCTGTGGGTTTAAAAATACCATTGGAAATAGCCAAAGTACTTTATTTAACACGTATTTGTGCGCTCTGTTAGTTGGAGGGTATATATAACTTTTCTCGTTTTGTTTCGTGCTAGACCTACCTAGTCCAAAAATAAGCTCGAAATTTTATGATTTCAAAGTCACTTTGATGTGATCTCCAATTTGTGGTTGCAAACAACCTTTTAAACGAACAACGCCATCACCACTTCAATATACTGCTCGTCAAGAAGTAAACGTGTTTCAGAATTTTTTTTAAATGTATTTTTAAAACTTCATTTAGAATATGCGCAGCCTATCTCACTAAAGTTGTTATTATGTTCATTTGTTTGTCAACAATAAGATTTCAAGAGATGCTTGTTAGTTTGGGCCTTGCAGAACTTAGATTGCACGGATGCAACTGCAAGCATCAAGAGAGCACGTCATAATGATTTTAACGAATAGATGTTTCAATCGCGTCTTCGAGGTTGTTCTGCTTTCTACATCAAGTCACACTATTCCCACAACAGATCGTCAAATGAGGTTCTTTTGTAGCCTACCTCTTCAGTTCTCGAAACATTTCAGCTTTGTGCTGCCATACCATACATTGCATTTGGTGTTTTGTGAATGAAACACCGAGACAACGCAGTCAGCAGTTTGTTCCTCCACAGCATTCGCGGGAGACTAACTCAACTTATGCACACTGAAATCAAAGCGGCCAAGGAAGTTGACGAGTTTCGTGGGTGAAGTGGGTTACATTACAACATGTTCGTTTCTGTTGCCTGCGTTATTGAGTGATGCATAAATACGTCAAGGTTGGTGCTGCATCACTACGCTGTGTTAATTATTTGTTAATTCCCAATTTCTACCTCACACGTTTAGTTTCTTGTTGCTGTAGCCTTCTATAACGAAACGTTATTTTAAAACTCAAATTAAGGCAAATTATCAGGTATGTAACGCAAACAAAAGTTAAGTTTTTTGTGTTTACTATCCCAGACGTGACTCTGTAAGGTAATGGTCACAATGATTGCGCCAAACTTTTACCCTTAACTTTGGTGACGGTGAGGATACGTCTTTGTTTGCACGTAATCAAATTCAAGCTTACAAACAAACTCATAATAAAAAACCGCATGAAAAACGTATAGAGCTAATTACACCAATGACAATTACATCGTGCATATGGAAATAATGTTAATGATATTAGATATTACAGTAATTACTTTTACATTTATACAAGAACTTGATCTGTTGTTTGAGAGACGATTGCCTTGTTGTGGTTGTGGCGCAATAGAGAAGTGCAGCGGTGCATGACTTAGTTGATTTCTACGAGAGCCAAACTCGATCGACCTTCATTGAACACCCAATCCCCAGTTTAGACAAAGATTTCAATCTTTGAATTTGCAGTTTGACACAACAAGCAAATTTATGAACAAAGTTATCACATCTCCTATAATAGCTGATGTCGCAGTTTGCATTAAATTAATTTGTCGTGTCTAACATGCTTTTAAAAATATCAGCTCTTCTAACTTGCTTTTCTGACAATGGTCCACTATATTGTAACATTTTGTAAAGCCACCACGAGAAGGGGAATAAATTTAGAGGGTTAGGTTATTTGAAGTGGTGCAATAACCAATAAGTAAACTTTACAGGATTTATTGAAAGCGTTATTGTAATCAGACGCAGTAGCCTGTGCAATTGTGCATTGTTGCAGCTGTCTGCTTGGAATGATTTTGTGAGGGTCCTGGCTCGGCGTTTGAAATGTGGCTGGTTTGACACCGCTCAAGAGCATGTGACTGTGTCTTTGGCAAGACATATACAGACACGCCTGAAGGCAAACACGAAGATTGGCTTCCTTGCCTCCCCCCTTCACTTAATCTAAATCTTCAACAACTGGGGGTAAGCCTGGTTAGGACAAAAAATAAAACGATACGGATACGTAACAGAAAAAATTGCTTTGTTATTTTGGTGCAATATCCAACCCACTAATGCAAAATTGCTTAAGTTGATGCGCACTGGATACATATCGAATGCGCCAACGCATAGGCTATATGCAGGCAATACAAGCTGCACCAGAGCTGCACAAACAAATTTGCAGCAGAAACGTAGGTGGTGGATTGTATGGATAGAGTGTTGACGGGGGCAACTGTCGCTTACCTACGCCATCAAAACAAATGTTGTGTTTGCAAATTTAAGAAACCAGCAACTGACTAAGAGAGACAATGCATAGTCCTTTTGTTTTTCAGTTAGCAAAACATACAACTTTACTTTCTGCAACTTAATTTCGATTCCTTGTTTCGAGAAAATACCCCAGGGTATATTTTCCTTTGCTTTTCATACTTTCGCGCAACTTTAGGGAATAACCATGCACATCTACAAAAACTGCTGACCGGTCAAAACGGCAACATACAAATTATACGTGTCATATCTGACATCGAAGCGCAAGATTGATTGCTTTGAGGGCATGGGGCATTGTTTGCCTTAAATGACCATATATGGTGCAGTGTTGCCATAGGCGCCAAATGAATTCACCAACATTTGTCTCACAAATTCCACAAACGTAATTTTGTTTCATCAGCATTTTTTCACTGCAAATCGATTCCAAGAGTTCTTCTGTCAAGTTGAAGGTAATATCTAGAAAAAATAATAAGAAGGCCTTCATCTCTTTTCAAGGCAATTTCCCCCTGATTTTGCATGGCTGTCCCAGCTAGGACATGCGTAGTTGCATCTCAATCCAGTGTTACGAAATAGACAAATCACGCAGGGGTAACGACGTGGGAATTCAGCGTCGGAAGTAGATCAAGAAAGTCATTTGTTGAGGTTATCACAACAAAATCTACAAATTTAATGTGTTTGAAGCTTTCACCAGCGATTTTGGATTTAATTTTGTTCGAGACAGAGTTTAAATAATTCCGATGCATGTTTGGTTAAGACTACCGGTTTCTCTTTTTTCCAAAACCTTTTGAAAATCCCACCATGTGGTTAAAGAGAGTAGGCTACCATAATGAATAACCCAATGATCAACCAGCTTTTGCTGTTGCCTCTCAGTGATATCTGGGCAAACATCATCAATTGGTTTTGAATTCTTATCCTCGGACTGATAAAGCCTTGATAGCCTTAGGTTATTCGTGGTAGTTTCGCATTGGCTCTTGACACAGGGCCGGTTACCGAGATTGGCAGAGTGAAGTTTTCCGATTGTTGAAGTGTTGTTGCCGGGGAATTATTCCATTTATTAGGTGCCGCTGAATGGAGAGCAGTCCTGAAATGCGTTGCTCAAGCGCACACCCCGAGAGTCGAACCAGCGCCGCGTGATCTTGAGCCGGGCGCGTAACCACTGAGCTAACGGGGCGGACTATTGCATTTGCATTGAACTAGGTAAATTAAAAATATTCTAAACGTTTTTATAGTTATTTTGTTGTTGAAAGTTTAGTTAGACGACAAAAATTTCAAATGTCCCTTGGTGTCCCGTTTAGACTACATTGGGATTCATGACCAGTAACGTTGACAGAGGGATCCAGGGGATAGTTTTGCCCCCTGGTTGAGGTTATTTTTATAGGCCCGGAATTTTATCAGCAGTCATAGGAACGAAGATAACATCGTGTGGTTTTTGGAGTTCTATTGTTTGCTTTAGTGGTTTCTTGTTGTCGGGAGGGGGACAGGTTTCCTATCCGCACTGGGCCAACACTGGTCTCTAAACGCCCTGTTCATGATACCCAAACTTGCTACTCTAAAGCTGAGCAGCGGCCGAAGAGATCGGTGACCCCTCCGAGCCAAAACAATAGGGTTCCAAAATCACCCATCATGCAGTTAACAAACTGCAAAATATTCAACACAAAATAAAAAGCATAAACAAAAACATCAATTTAGTTTTAACAAATTATTGACCATGTTAGATTAAGTACCCGCATCGTAACTTCTCTACATCTATCCCACATTTAGTCATTAGGATATGAGAAGGAAGATATCAAAAATGGAAAGGGTTGAAAGATTTGGATGATGAGAAAGAAGACAGTCTTATCATTCCATCCCAATTCCAGCATAAACTTTCTAGCACCGTATCAAGACATATAAGATTTGTAAAATACATTAAGTAAAACTTTTTGTTTGATTAAAAATCGACGTAAACATTAGACGTAAAAATCGGGCGTGTAGTAAAATTGGCTGCGCTATACTGTTCATTGATGACCGCCATAGAAATCCTATCACAGAAATCCGTGAGACAAAATGAATGGAAGGCAAAAAATTTCCGTTTAAAACATCGCATGAAACTTTATATCTTTTTGTGACCTCACAAATACAACGTATTAATTGTTGTATTTTTCCATACGTAATCTTTGTTGTGAGCATGACACAACAGTTATTTCCATCAGAAGAAACATGAAAAAGGTTCCCTGGTGTCAATTTCAGGTGAAGTCCGTACAAGTTCTGGTTGTAGGGTTGTTTAAAAAAAAATCTCCTAGGTATCCTGTCATAAGGCTACGTGACATGTGTGGTCCACCAAGTCTACTTGATATCTATTTGAAACCTGAGATATCTTGTACATGGTGGAAACCTTGTGTAATTAATATTATACAAGTTACAACTTCCATCGCAAAGGAAGTGTCATAGCAAAGGTAGTGTTTGGTGTTGAAAGGTAGAAAATCTTCTTGTTTTTGTTCAGTGAGAAATTTAGATGACACGCAATAGAAAATCTTCTAAGGATCCACAATTCTCGAATTGATATTGCAAATGTTTACAAACATTTAATGTTTGCTAGAGCCTTATAATTTACAATAGGCCTATATAATGCAACCTCAGTCCTTCTTTGTCCGAATGTCCCTGAAACCTTGACACTTAGGTTTTCGTGCTGTTCTCACCCTTCCTTTACACACTCCACACCACAGACGTTTATTTGAGACATTAATCAGTCGGACAAAAGTTGGACGTCCTGTCTAACGCTATCACGTGACAGAGATGGGCGATCACGTGTACAGGCTGCTGGGTGGTGCAACCTTCACTCATTGTTTGTCATATGATGCTTTAAGTTGTTATTACAACTATAGTGCACCGTTAATTATTATTTTATGCTTCCCCGTTTGGCCTCATTGTTATCACTGTGACATAATAATCATGGTATTGTCTGATACTTTCCCTGGTATCAAATTCAGGCAAAGTTCGTTCACAAATAGCATCTGGTGACAAAATTATCGAGCATTGTGTTTCGCTGACCATACCGGTGCAGCCTCCACACTAGCCATCGAGACTTTTCACAAAAACATATGTTTCTCGGCAGTAGTGGTGCGATGCTGATGAGCCAAGTTCATGAGCGAAAAACGTGACTATCGCTATCAATTCTTACTTCACTTGACTGCCCAGAAACGAAAACTTAAAGTTTTATTGTTATAAGTAAGATTCTATTTGAATAAGAACCTTCTGATGACCCGTGTAGGTGAAACAGGCTGTTAAGGATGCAGATAGTAATAACTATATTTGATTTAATTCGCTTTGCTTTTTTGCTTAGTATTGAGCACTTTTTGTAGTATTAATAGTTTTTATTGTTTTAAGTTTTATTGTTATTGTTTGAATCAACGTTCTTTCCAACGTCGTGCAGACTTTTTCGCCATTCGGCCCCATAGCCGACAGGAAAAGGAAAGAAGATTGTATCATAAACTACCACTAGCGTAATGACATCACAATGTTCACTCGCTGACCTTCTCACCATTAAAACGGGGAATTATTAATTAACAATAATATTGAACCGAGACTTGCAAATATGTAGCTTCTAATGCATTTTGTGTGCTCTCGATCAACAATGAACTTGACACTGTAGGCAGAGTTGGAGAGTGTTCTCAAGTTGAATGCGTGTAGCTCATGTATCAAATTGTTAGTTTGCTGAGTGGTGAGCAGACATGCAACGAATTGTTTGTGACCGTGAGAGATTCCGCTCGAACGCGAAGTCGAATTGACTTGGAGAAACTTGGTCAAGGGCATCCACAAAGGCAGTGTGTCAGTGACGTAGTGAGAAAGAAAACTTTAGGGGGGTAAAAACAACTGTTGGGAGGCAAACTTTATTCAACATGAATTGTAATGGCATCAAAACGTTGTAATAGCATTGAAGCTATTTTTTTAGGGGAGGCAAGATAACATTTGCTCCCCCAAATTCCCGTGACTACGACCATGCAACCACATAATCAGAAATTTGCACAAAGTTTCCACACACTGACCCTTTGAGCAGGTGCCCATTCGCATCATACGTCATATTTGTTGTAACGTCATTATTACCTTCAAACTCAGCATAGCATGAGAAAATGTTTCATAGTTCTTCCTCTGAAAGTGAAATCGCATTCTCACTTGTCCTCGACTGAACTTACTACTATCGCGTTATATTTAAACAATGTTTACTCGTGAGTACAATGGAATGGCTTAAAATAACTTTAAATTCTTTGTTTATCCGGTAGGACCATATGATGAGGATATGTATGTCGACACGTGCCTTTTGTGCAACTAACTCCATGTGCCTTTTGAGCATCAACATCTGATGTTGTAACATAGTGTGAACTGTTGTCACACAATCGGTTTAGACTAGAGGCAAACAAGGTGATGGAATTGTTATTTTAAAGTCAAGAACTATTTTGTCGTATTTTGCTTTTTAATACAATTTGGGTAGAGAGGTAACTCTTTTAAACCATAAACAGACATAACTAAGCAACAACACTACATTTAACATTATAAAAACAAAAAACAACAAGCGAACGTTTTCGGCTAGTCATATAGCCCTTTTCAAGCCTATAAGAAAAATACATTATTGAAAGAAATGCTAAAGAATCATATAGTATCACAGCAAAAATATGGTCAAATCTAAACATTTGAGAAACTGCCTTGCTCACACTGATAACTGAAAACTGAAAATTTTCAGTTATCAGTGTAAGCAAGGCAGTTTCTCAAATGTTTAGATTTGACCATATTTTTGCTGTGATACTATATGATTCTTTAGCATTTCTTTCAATAATGTATTTTTCTTATAGGCTTGAAAAGGGCTATATGACTAGCTGAAAACGTTCGCTTGTTGTTTTTTGTTTTTATAATGTTAAATGTAGTGTTGTTGCTTAGTTATGTCTGTTTTTGCTTTTTAATACCACGAAAACATATGAAAGCTATAAATCTAAAATATATTTGTGTGCCAAATTTCACAAAGTCACAGTCACACACAGAAAGTCAACTTTTTTTGTCCATTAAATTTGTCAAAAATGTGGCTGTTGAGAAGGAACAATCTTTCTGGCATCAGCGCTACCTGACTACTCACTACAGAACAGCGAGCATTGTGTTTCGCTAACCATACCGGTGTAGCCTCCAGTCCACACTAGCCATCAAGACTTGGTTTATTTTGACACTCGACTGCCGAGAAACACATGAAAATCTGGCTTCTATGAAAAAAGTGAATTGAGTTTGCAAAGCTGAAACTTTAGTGCCACTAACGGTTTGTATTTTTGATGATGTTGACCACTAAATAACGCACAAGAGCACCAGTCAGTACTTTGGTTCTTGGCAAAAACTCTTTTCAGAGTGTTGACATTGTTTAATGGTTTGTGACACAGCTAGACAGGTGATGACATTGGTTATAATCTGCAAGTTGCAAAAATCTAACTTTTTTCTCTATCAAAAAAGCGTTATAAAAAAGGCACTTCACTTTACTCGCTACGATTTCGACACGTGTTGCAGCAGATGGAAGATTTGTGCTGATGTCATCAAAGATATCGTTGTTTTGAGCAACGTGTCCTTTTGTTTGCCTCTCGCGAAGCGTGGTGCAATAGCGCGCAATTAGATGATGCAAACTTTAACAAAACCACAGGATACACACTATTCGCTTACTGACAATAAGTCAATAACCAGGGCCGTTGATACGATATCTTGGGCTTGGTGCCAATAAAAATTTTGGGCCCCGAATCAATAAATTTCGTAAGAAAACGATCCAAAGAACACGCGGTGGTTTCTTTATAATCTCGGGCCCTTAAAATTATCCTAGGCACGGGTTAAAAAGTACCCCCTGGACTCCCCGTTAACGCTACTGGCAATAACATTCAAAAACATAAAAGAAACAAGTTTATTTTAACAATGTGTTTCATCCCAACCGATGTCATTTGAGGTAAAACACACGTGGATTTGTTTTTGTTTTTATTAATTTGCAAAAACCTCAAAGTAAAACATTTGCAATGAAGTTACCATGACGTATCGATTCTTAAAGTGGGTGCCAACCCCCTGAAAGTATTGCTGGCATTTACTAGGGGAGGGGGGACGGAGGCGTAGCATGAACAAAGCTGCTGCTTGCTAGATATCAAGATTAAAGTTGGCATAAGTTTGTTTGTGTCCAAAAGAGCTTTTTAAAAATAACCAGTAAGGTTTTCATGGCAGTGGTGCAAGAAGAAAGGCTGAGAAGCACTGAGCCATGCAATGTAGAAATCCAATACGAAACCATCCAACCTCAAGCGTTTGATGACTTGATCAATAAAATAGCAGATGTACCTTGCTAATACACTTGACAAACGATTCGAACGAAGAATCGAACTCAAAACTGTTTAATTGTTCGTTCAATCCCAGCCAACAAATCAGCTTCGTTTGCATTGATGCAACGTCTGCACACATCTAAGATTGGACTCATTTGCTGGCTTGGATCAGGGATATCTAAAGAAAGGGATACGAAAGCTTTTATTACGTCTGACAATAGAAGGCTTTTGTTTATCGTAAATAATCTGTAAAATGGCAATTGTCACCGATAGTAGTTTAATAAATCTTGTTATGATAACCTGCATTGCGCTATTAGCATCAAGCCAGGATACTCAATGCATGCTCATGGTTAATTGTTAACTCAACTACCTACCCGTATACTTGCTTTACATCTAGCCTACTGATTGATTGAATCTATATCCTCGGACTGGGAAAGCTTCTTGCAGAGCTTAATCCTGGCAGTCTCGCATACTTATAGAGACCTTGAATCACTGACGCAGGTCTGTCTGGTCACCGAAATTGACAGAGTGAAGTTTCCGATTGTTGAATTCTTGTTGCTGAGGAATTATTCCATCCATTAGATGTCGCTGAATGGAGAGCAGTCCTTAACGTGCGTTAAACGCACACCCCGAGAGCCGAACCAACGCCGCTTGATCTTGAAGGTTCTTTGTTCCAGAAGTCACGCGCTAACAAACTGAGCTATCGGGGCGGAGGCGAGGCGTGTATCGGGCGGCAAGCTACTGGTCAATCATGCTGTTTATTGATTCAAGTAAATGTAAAACTTGAAATATCTGACGATGGTTGGTCAGTGCTGACAGACCTTTCTATTGCTATATTTTGATTTTTATGTAGATCGTGTTTCATTTTTCTCGACTCGTATTAGAAAGGCAAAAAAACAAACATCTCTCTCTATCGAGGGCGGGGCGATACTGCAAAGGCTTTGTTAAGAAAAACAGCTTACTGGTAACTTTTCAACTGTCTTTCCAAACAAGTATTCTTTAAATATGCTCTATGTTACATTTGCTGACAGTTTTCTGTAGCTTACTGTACCCAGCTGTGCTACAAAACTTTCTGCAATTTTAAAAAGATCCGCATGTTTAACTCGCTCCTACTATACTGCCTGGTAGTATCGTAAGAATAAAGCAATCGCTTTAGCCTTCGTACCCCCTTCTTTAGATACCCCTGGCTTGGATGTGCTGCCATTACTCCACCATTCTCATAATTAGATGAATTCTATTAATAACTTTTAGTAGTGAGGATGAGTAGCCTACAACTTGTGCATTGAAAGTTGCGAAACCAAGTTGGAAACACAAACAGACTGAGATTCGTAGATGTCACAAATGTGGGCTTGGCTTTGTTTTGTCAAATATAACGACGATGGCTAGAGGTGTGCTCACATGATGGCTATAAATAACACATTGTGGGTTTGCCTATACGTTCAATAAGATCTAAAATAACTTGAGAGGTGTGTACAGAACTATCGTTGCTAGGATCTTTACCAGGTGAGTTTCTATTTGGAAACTTTCTGTACTTTTTATGAAAACTTTGTTTCCAGGAAGGTGGCCGATGGGTGGCCTTATATTTATTGTTGTCGCAAGTTGCTAGCGCGTTGCGTTCTGAGCTTTTTAGCGAAATACTTAAAAACAATTTGTAAGTTGCTCAACGTTTTATTTTGACGTTATTGTAACGTTCGGATGACGTAGGAATGTCATGTTTACTTGACTTGAAAGCAATTTAGTAAACACAACAATTACTTTCATTTCTGCCTGTGGACTAAAACCATTTGCGATTGGCGACCTTCAACAATATGGACGTAGCAAGACGTCTAATTTACGTAGGCAAATTGTTTGGAAGCGATTCCATCGGTAGTGGCTGCATTTTATGGCATGAGAAAACAGTTTATTTTTATCCTACTGCTATATTTTGATCAACTTGAAATCAACAAAACACTTGAATTCAATGAACTCCGTTTAATAATTTTCTAAGTTGGTGGTTTAGATTGTATATGGTAAACAATCTTATTCACAGGAACAAGACTATTTTTCTTACGAAAGCAATAAACAGGCATGCCTGCTTTGCTACATATTGACTTGATGGGTCGAGGAATTGAGCAGTGCACCAAAAATAAAATCTCGCCTCGTTCTATTTGATATCTCTCCTGCCTCCTCACTTCCACTTGGTTCCGAGCTTCAGAGACGGGAGTGGGTGACACTGAACCGATTAAGAACGGGAGTTGGCCGCTTCAATGCTTGCTTGACACGCTTGGGCATGATGGACTCGGCTGCGTGTCAGTGCAGTGCGACAGAGCAAACAGCCAACCACATCATCTTTGGGTGTCCCATCTATTCCCCTTCCAATGGAATAACAGGCCTCCGCACACTTGACGATCTGACGAAAAGTTGGCTCCAAGTCCTTCCATTCGGCTGACCACAAACTTTCTGCTTCATACGAACGACGACGACCTGATGCCGTTTCACAATCTCAGCTTGCAAAATCCATCTTTTTACGTTGAATCGACGTTTGTGGAAATGCAAGGAAATTGTACTTACCGGATAAAGAACACAAAACACTCTTTAGCTGTTTTTCTTGCTGTTAAAAGTGAAATCAATGTTGAAAGAAAAACGGTTGGAACGTCCGGTCAATCTGATCAAATAATCAAGAACCCAAAATGTAGATACTAAATTCATGTTCAGCAAAGATTTTGAAAACTAAATTATTTTCGTGTGTACAGTATGAGTTATACAGTAATTAAATTGAAATAAATTCTGTAATTCACTGTTGCCATTAAGCATTGGGGCAGTCGCCTTATTTGACAATGTCTTATTGATGTTATGTAGTAGGCTACATTGCTTAGCGCACGAAAAACGTTGTTGGTTAGATGAAATCAATGGACATCTTCACTACTTGGGCGGAAGTGCGTCATAGCGAGACCTTACCAAGAAAGGCTCGTTTGTAATTTCTCCTTAACAACGGACATTCCACTGTTGAAGGTCGTGTTGCTAAGCCACTTCCGTGGACTTATTTGGAACATACACAAGCGGACGACTGGCAACCGAACTCTTCAAGCACCCCATGTGCCTAGGATTACAATAATTTAACGTTTTATTGCCCAAACAACAAGTAAACGGTTTGAGTTCTTTATTTGTATCGTTTCAACGTACCCTGGTGTCAAAGCCATACCAAAACAGGTTTACAGGCTGTAATGTTTGTCCAAGCCCATTTGCTCCAGTGGGTGGTGCCGACTGTATTTTTGTGGCAGGTTTATTTTGGAAAAGTTAAAATTTAACAACTTTTCTTTCTCAGCGATTTGTGCGTCAGTGGCAGGTCTTATTTGTAGAACATTTTGCGTAAATGGTACAATTTATATTGACTGTTATCGAAATCGTATTAAGTTGGTAGGACTGCTCTTTAATTGTATTTGTTTTAAAGCTCAGGAATATTTTTGGCTACGGTTGTTTCTTTGTCTAATCAAGCTTACCATGAGAACATGTGCCGCTTTGTGACGTAAAACGCGTAGTTTAGATGCTCACGCTGTATTGTACCTTTCTGCTAAGCTAACAATTATTGTATTTTATTATTGATCCAACATCAGTTGATGTTAAATCGACTGACAGTTCACAGCTAGATTTCGCAATGCTTGGCGAAGAACAAGCCTTTGTTATGACAACAATAGCGATACCAAGTGACCTGGCTGATCGATCAAAATATTTTTTTAAATTGACAGAACAACCTTTTCATGGTGCTCGAGCACTTCACCTCAACTTGCTGCCTTCAAAATTGCTGACTAACCAAGTGATGCAATCGTTTCATGACGATCAGTGACCATGAGCACAATTTGTATTAACCGAGCGATTTGCAACATAAGCGTGGCAAATGCAAGGTACATCAGTAACAATGTAAAGTTTCAACCAGTAATTTCACACGAATTGCTTTAAACAAATGTAGCAAATCAAAATTTGGCAAAAATCACTGGCGAAATAAATAACATCTTCTGTTTATGTTCCATCAACATTTGTTGACGCAATGTATACATAAAAACAATCGAAGATTTTACAAATAAGAGATAACAACAAAGATTCGATTTTCCAGTCAGGACAAGTCGCATGTACAAGCAACGAATACGCATACGATTAAAATACAGTGACGAATAGTGAAAGCAGGAAGAACGAATCATCCAAGAAGTCTGCGCCCGTTTCTGAAAACAAATAAAACGACGGTTACAACCTGATATTAAAACTCGTGTTCTACGATACAATTTTACCTTATGTGTTTGTTAATTGTATCTACACCAACGCTTTATAAAGTGAAACCTACTATAGTTAGAGATCATATCTTTTATGTACATATGTGACAGTTGCATACAAAATGAAAAGCAACACAGACATGATCGTGAATTAAATTTTTTTCGTTTGTTGTGCATGAACATTACATTAAAAATATACCTTATGAGCATGCAGACTTTTGCTTCAAATTGACGTTTCTTTGGAAAATTGAGCAGCAGTTGATAAATCCTCTCTTCTGGCATTAGAGTCCTTGAGGTTTACAAGACGTTTCAAATAAAAAATTTTGAAACAATCTCTGCTTTATTTCAAAGAGTCAGTTGGTGCTTTTAGCACAGTTTGTCGTCGTTGTCACAGGCAGATTCCTTCAGTAAAACGGCATCAGTTGGCAATCAGCTGGTATAGTCCGTTTTCAGATGATCTGGCCCCCAGCAAGCGCTCCTGCGGCGTAGCAATCCTCGCACTTGACATGGAGAATCAGTGGGGAAGTAGTTCCCCAACTGACCTGAGACAAGACAGTGATTTGGGGAAGACTTTTGCAAGTTAAGTCCATTGCAAATTGACTTTTATGAAATCTACAAGTCGTTTTCTTGTTGCAGCTTCGTAATCTTCTTTCGAGATTTTCTTTATTTGCTTTTTTTTCTTCTTTCAAGCAGATGTTTCTTCTGTTCTGGCCCATGCCTAGAACTACTGTGAAAGAAGGCCCATTTTTTGATAAGTACTTACAAAATATACAAGTAAGCGTCTAGCAGTACAACAACAATCGACTGAGGTGACGCAACAAAGCGCTGTCGGGCTTTATACTCTGAGCTGTTTCGATCGAGTCACGAGATACCGGCATGTCACGTGACTCATTGCTGGTCGTTGCGCAATCTTGTTCAAAGAACTGAAACAAATTGGTTGGCTTATGACTTGGGACTTTTTGTTGGGTTGTTTTGTCAGAACTTCTATGAAACACAAATATTTTGATAATGGAAAAACTAACCAACGATTCTGCAAAAAGAAATACGTGGCATTAATTCATCAGTGGTGGATTATTATTTGACACATAACACGATTAGAGACAGTTGATAATACTATCTACCAGCGTTGCCAGGTTATTTTGTAAAAACATGCAAGCAAATCTGTAAAAGCAAGTCCAAAATACGCAAATTAACAAAAAATTGTTTTTCTGCAAAGTCGTAAAAAAGTTTCTACTACTCACCAGCGTGATTTTTACGTATATAAGCTGCTGTAAGGTAATCTACCTGCACAAATGAAAGAACTGCAGGTCCTATCTATTGGAGTTGATTTTCTCTATCTCCTGCCTTGTCATTACAACGTTGTGTTCTTAAACAGTTGAAAAACAATCCCAAAAAACAAGTAACGCGCAAATCTAAAAAAATACGGTACCCAAACTCAAAAAATACAAGTCTAAACGTGCGGTTTGGGTTTTGTGGCTGGTAGGCCTATATCGACTATTGTAGTTAGTAGTATCTTTTTGGCCCCTGACGCGTTAATGACAAAAAATAAAATGAATGAATGGATGAAACACGGCAAAATTGGCAACACTCTTTTCTACTATGTGTTTGATCAGCCACATTCCTGTAGGCGTTTCGTCACAGCCACGCTTCTTCCACGCCTTCGCTTTTGACGTCACGGGCTTTCCCATGTCCAGTGAAACCAAAGATTGCCTTTCGTGGTGTACCAGGACTTTTCATACCGACTTTGGAAATAGCTTTAAAATTTTTTAAAGCAAAACTAAAAATAATTTATTTAAGTGAATATGCCACTAGGACAGGGATGGCGAACCACTGACCCGCGGGTCACGAAGTGACCCATCACAGATTTTCAGTGACCCACTTATCTTTTTTTAAATAATGAAATTTAAACAAATATTTCAGCAAAGAATAAATGTTTCACTAAATATTTGTAATAAGGCCCCACCCTATTTTAATCTAGTACCGTACCGAATTGCCATATAGCAGTCGGACACAACTAAAGCCGTAGTAGTGCGTTATCAGTATCACGACAAGTTACTGGGTGCTTATAACGTAATAAAGCTATTGTGTTCTTGATTGTTAGCAAATCATGTTACATTTTTGTACCCTTTAAAAGCAAACTGCACTTAACAAGTATGTTTTACTGACGAAAGAGGCCAAAAATGTAATGTCAGAAAGGTTTACCCCCAGTTCCGAAAGCTAGATACTCCATTGCAGTTCATTCTTTTCCCGCATGCAATTCAATTTGAAAATCTTGAATTATCAAACTTCGAATGGCTTCGTCTTTACAACTTGGAAATGAAAGACTTTCAAGAAAGTGGAAAACAAAATTTGTAGACTTAAATCATCTCCTACAAAAAATTGAAATGAAAACGGATATGGATGGTTGTGACTTTCCTGCTGTTGAAAACCATGCTGAAAATATAATTCTTACAAAGTGGTACTCCCTGCCAAATTCGTTTGAAACTATATGAAAAGATTTGCGGTAGCTCTGTTAACGTTGTTTGGTTCTTCATATTCGTGCGAATCTTTATTTTCGCACATGAATTTTATACAATCAAGCACACGGAATCGTCTCAGCTCAGATATGAGTGCTGCATGTGTGAAGCTAAAAACTACGGATTACCAACCAAGGATAATAAGACTTGCAGAGAAGATGCAGCAGCAAGTTTCGCATTAACATGTAGTTTCGCATTAACATGTAATTAAATGTATGACCCACTTTTGCTTTTTCAAGGATTAAGGTCTCTTTTGTGACCCATGCACTAAAAAAGGTTCGCCATCCCTGCACTAGGACGTGCTAACGGCTTGATCATTCGAACAGGGCCGGCTTATTTTCTGAGTTTGTAAAATTTTCATTGCTGACTTGTTTCTGCATTCATTTAATTTGTGTAATTGATCTGACTGGAACTTGACTAATGTATATAAACACTCTTTGTGACGTCACCAGTGATTGGCAATGATAATGATGACGATAAATAGGCCAGCTCTGAACGTAGTTTCTGGTATTTTAAATTGTTTCGTCACTGCAATGCGTTGATGCATGTGCATGAAGCCATCCTCTATTTTCTATAACCACAATTTCAAATCGCGTAGACACGCGCAGCAGAATCTTCAAATCCATGGTTTGCAGATATCACATTTCTTTGGAGTCGGTTGGTTGCCACGGGTTCAACACCTCCAGTGCTTCTACTGAAGTTCATAATTTACATCAATTTTTCTTCCTGTAGATATTTATGTTGAAGATTCTAAAAGGTTATTTCCATTATGGCGCGTTGTTACAACCGCATGACCTACTGGCTGTTGTAGCTGAAACCATACCTCCATAACCATAATAGTACTGTCTATTACGTTGTGTTGAGTATTTTTGCAGCATTACAAAATTACATAAGGTTAACGCGTTTTTGCAACAACAGCAGCAGCCACTTCATCGCTTTTAACTGGAAAATTGTCACTGAATATCACATTAAAAAAAATTGTAAGGTCTGAACTTTTTCAACACAATCCAAGCTTGCTGGTGTATTTAACGATGATGAACGAACAATAATTGTTTACAAACAATGTTAAAAGCAACAGATCAAAACAACACGTGTGTTTCAAGGTGAATTCAAAATTAATTGCATGATCAAACGTGCGGTGCAAAAACATGTGACCTGAAGCGAAAAGTAGCAATTAGAGTTTTTTTTTCATATTTTTGGTCTTTTGTCAACACAAACACAACAAGTTTTTACATCAAGGTGTAAAGTTTACTAACACTCAATGAAGAGAATTCAATATTATGACTAAATCTAAGTTGTGTGATATAATCATTTCGATCAACTGAAACCCAGACAAGAAAATCTTTCATTTTTATGTTGATTTTACATTGATTCTGCAGACGTTCCATCAATGTAAAATGACGGTTTTTCTTGCATGGAAATGAGCCATGTCTTCCATGGCTTTTAATAGGCATAGTCGGAATATTTCTGTTTGAAAATGACACTGCCAGACAAAGGAATGTGGTGGGTGTGTTTGTGATATCTATGACTCTACCTTTGTTTTGTAACAATACCAGTCAGAAGATGTGAGATTCCATCATCATTTCGACTTAAATAGGTTGAAATGATTGAAAAGGGAGAAACGATCCATCTTAACAATGTCGCTTTGAAAGTGATAACAATTTGAAAACGCATAAAAGGTTTTGTAATTCAGCTGCCCTTCAAATTGCTTGAGCATGTACAATTGTAGCCTACATGCAGGCTACATGTTTGTGTAGTTTATGGCAACCTTCCGCGTACATGACCCAAGCTGTCCGCTACTCGCTCCTTGATTAAATGAAAATCGATTTTCATTTTAATACCTAAGAATAGAAACACGTTCTTAAATCAAAATACAAAGAAATTTTATCAATGTTCATGCTTTTATACAGTCGTATAGATTAATGTTAAATGGTGCATGCGTGCATTATCGCATGCGATGAAGCTGCACGTTACTGGTACAGAATGTAATCGATTAAGTTTTCAAGGAATGCCAATCACTTGCACAGTATCGTAGGTAGGACGTCCTGGTGCTACTTCTGGTTCTCGGCCCTAAATCTCTCCAAGGGGCCGGAAAGTTTAATAACACGCTGCATATGTTTCATTTATAATGCATTTGCATCAAGTCCATTTTATTTTTGAGGCTGCTTTTGATTTTTGGAGCAAAGCGCCACTTTTTTGAAGACCTTAATAGTATTTTTCTATCTTTAGGCTGTCTAAGAAGAATTTTTAATGTCTTTAGGTGCCAGGGCATATTAATTGGTATCTGTCCAAATTAACCTCTTAAGGACTTTACACATAGGCCTACATTACATTAAATGTTAGCCATAATAAAATGATTGCAATGCAACAGCTAAAAGGTGCTTGATTTGTGTTTTGAACAATAAATACTATTAATACTACAAAAAGTGCTCAATGCCAAGCAAAAAGCCAAGCAGAGCAAATTACATTTAATACTATTTATAATAAGGACCTTCTGATGTTCCCCCTTTTAGAGTGAAACAAGCCATAGAGCTTTTAGAGAGTAATAACTATATTTGGTTTGATTTGTGTTTTGCATTTTCAATTGCACAAAGGTTACATTAAATTGTTTATTTGGGGGGCTCGCACATATAGGTTCATTAAAAGGGTACCCAGCTAAAAAAAAGTCCGTAAACTTCTGTTGTAGAATAATTTTAGAACAAAACTATCACCAAAATACACACAATCACATGAAGTAAATCACGACACATCAAACAGCGCACAACATAACACGCATTGAAATGGCCACACCAGGCCGCAGAATTGCAGTCCACTGGGTGACACAGCTCGTGCATATCACTCTTTGACCTCATTTGCATCTGAATAATTTCTTGAAACACAGTGATTAGCCTACACAATGTGTTAATTAAGATGGAGTATAATTTGTGAATGTTGGTCAATATTTGATTTTTTAAATAAAACAAAATGATGCAAAAGGTTAAACTACAACACAAGAAGAACGGGTTACTTTGAAAAAAAATTCTTGCTCCTCTTTTCTTTAGCCCACGGTTCTGATGGTTTCAATTGTAATTTAATAAAAACTGGATTTTAAAAACGGTGTATGAAGAAGGTTTACGAAATCTTGATATACTGTACAGAGGACTTGTCTCCATGTATAAGTTCAACTAATTAGTAGCATCCCTCATTAGTAGGTCTGGAACTTTTCATTGCCTACAAGCTTCCATTTCTAAAAAGTGTCCTCATGGGGCTTCTCATCCACTCCACTTACAAAGTGCTCAGTGCAAATAAAACCTTTCACAGTTTTTGCGGCGGATTGAACACCATCGAATTCCACTGTACCGTAAACAAGTACACATCTAAAATTACAAAGCAATAAAAGGATCAGTAATTACATGAGTCAAGCTTGGATTGGCATCTTGAGTTATAATATAACTAAAAACAATGTCATATAACTAACACGTAAAATGCATTTACAAATTTGCAGCGCACATTGTCAGTATATAGCCTATAATCTTTAGAAATTGGTTCAGCTGTAATTTGACTAACCACCTTTTAGATTAGTTAAAGTGAGTGTAAAAGTTCAAAAGGCTAAGATTTCATAACCAAGGTTTTTTCTATTGCTTCTTTTCAAAGCAATTTTATTTTTATTTTTAGAATAATCGAAATTTAATGAGCAGGGTGATATTAGCAAATGACTAAGTTCATTTCAAAAAGTTTGTTTTATTACATTAAATGTCTCATATATAGGTCACAAAGTGGTGTGTTCTTTAGGTAATAATTTGACAACATGTAAAAGAGAATACGATTGACTTTAAACAAAAAATTATGAGAAACCACCGTTAACAGCCTAAATACGGCTTTAAATAAGAAACAGGCATATCAATGTTCGCCTATTAAAACTACCGTAGTTTAGAAAACTTCACAGAATTAATTATAGACTGATGAGAACTCATCTTATCAACTCTAAACCTCAGCGACCTTACAACTGTGAAGTTAACATATAGATTTATCAAATGCAGCATTAATCACTCGACAAATGCCTGTGTTTGATGTATTTATGAAGTTGAAAGAATGCTCTAGCGTAGAGTAATATGTGCAATTTTTGATAAAAATCATTTTCACATTGTAAGTTTTCTGTACAACTCAAAAAGGTTAAAAATGCTTTGAAACTTGTTTTGTACCCTCAAAAAGTCATCCAGTTACGTAAAAACATCAGTTAATGCAAATATCTTCAATCCTATGCTTACATAACTTCCAAGTTGAACAGTGCGATTGTGGAATGGGATCATACGTGACCTTTGTTACGTAAGGCAGTGTACTGTGACGAAAGCATGGCTTTATGAAACTGGACTTCGGACTGATCTTTTTAGAAAAATGACTCTGACTGGTTTTCAGCTGCGAAGACTCTGAGTTCTCAATTTACGTGTTCACGCCCCAAAGACGCCGCGTCCTTCAATCGTTGCAACATTGTAACGTCATAGTTGTAGTAACCTGAAAACTCCGTCAAGCATGACGGTGACGTGCTGATGGTGACGGTGACGGTGATATGCAGAGGGTCAACAATTTGCAAAATTCATTTAGCTAGTAGAAATCTCTTTCAAATCACTTAAACGATTTCGCTGTTCTGCAGTTTCGAAATATGGTTCAAGGATTATTGTTTTATATGCTTGTATATTTTCAGACTGGGTTTGTCCAATAAGTTGTGAAAGCGAAACACATAATTTATTTCAAAAAAAAAACCCGTAGGTTACTATGTGAAGCTATTTTTTTGTTTCGATAGCATCTTTAAAAAAATGAAACTCAAGAGAATATATTGTGCAATTGTGCAACAGTGAAGATTGCACGTGGCCATTTAGTAAGCTATGCCACCACATAATGATAGTTTAAGCCAGTGTTAAACGTTTATCATTATTCACGATGGAATGCTACTTTGATTTGTTGGACAAGTTCATAAATATATTTTATTCAAAAGCTAGATCTATTATGCAAAGTTCCATAACACAACGACGGTTAAGCACACACGTATTGATTTAGTCTTCGTTTTTTTTTTCTTTCACACACCTTGAAATTCTTTTTCCTTTTACACACCAATCGCTTGAAATCTCACCCCACGATGGCACATTCTGGAAATGTTTTTTTATCAAAGTTTCTTTCAACTCTTGGAAGAAAACATTTGTGTCAATGTTGAAGTTAACAAAGTTGGCTGAAAAGCATGCCGGTGATAAATTATTGCTGACATACATCTCTACACTAATTTCGCATTTACCAGCATTTCTAGGCGCTCTAAACTTTGGAATCTATTATGTACATTTTGGCTTCTATTTTTAAAGGGCTTCCTATGACATTGCTGGTGACTTTGGCGGTCCTTACTTGGGAATTTTAATCAATGAAAAATAATTAAGTTTTTCTGGGTTTTGTTTTTTCAAATGCACTTCATTGCAGTGATCATCACAAACGAGGGGACTGGCTGAAGGTGGAACAAGCTATTGTCAATTGTGTTGACTTTTTACGTCTGCACAAAGTTCATACAGTGTAATAAGAGCACTCGAAAAGTGCACAGTCAGTTTCAAAAGTGCTCCAGTTACATAATACCCGTTTTAAAAGAAACGATTTCAACGATTCAAAGAAAGGATATCCGGTTTGCGTGTATAGCTATGACCTATGACAATGCAAAGTCGAAGTTGAAACTTTCTTCAAAAACATTTAGTTTGCTGTGAAAGTTGTTTTTCGACTGCTAACTGCAAGAAACTCAAAAAGGGGGCTTCTTTGAAAGATGCACCCTTCGTTAAGCTACTCCATATTATGTTCAAAGTAAATGTATGACAACGTCCACGTAACAAATCATCATGTTGCATATCGCGATTAAGGGCATTGGATGGCTTAGCGTCCCTATAGCTCCTCCCTGACGTTCGCCACTTCGCTTGCTAATGTTTGACTTAATTACATTGCTTTGAAACATTCCCACACGATGCTTTGGTTTCATACGTTTTTATGTTAGTTTCCCTATTTATAAAATATCATTAGTTATTTTTACTGATTGCCAAAACAGATATTGAGTTCATGACAAAAACGTTAGTTATGTAACAAATGCAATCCAACGTTATTAAACTGTTTGCATAAAACAAAACTTTCGAAAAGGGGGCAAGAAAACTCAGATGGACAACCGCACTTGCAACCAGTTCCCATTTCTATTTTAAAAATCTTTTTATAAAGCTGTGAGTTTCAGTTTTATACAATAGATTATATATGTCGTTGGTCATCTAATTAGCTTGATACACATAAAAATGCAAACCTTTTATCTTGTAATCATTGCGTATCTATTTTGGTGCTTCTGACTAACATACAGACTTGCATTAAATAGAGCAAAGCGAGCTTTATTTAGAAGTCGTCATATCCTGTTTGGGGGTGAAAAGTGTAACAAATATAGGTTCATAGGCTACAGTCAAATTAATTGAACACAGTCTTACTCATACAGAACGTACTTTCCATTTGTTTCGTACTTTTTATTTGCCAAAGTAATTTTATTTTCATTCAGTTCTTTAAAGTTAAAATTTACAGACATTTTTTGAAAATCAAAAGAGTTACAGAAGTTATTTGTTTGTACACTTAAAAAGCACTTGATAAATTAAGGCTTCTTCAACTGAGTGTATGACCTGTAGCGTTGACAGGGGGTCCAGGGAATTCTTTTCAACCCGACCCAGGATGATTTTAAGGGCCTGTAACCTTTCCAAGGGGTCGAGAAAAGAAGCCATCTCGTATTATTTGGATATAATGAGTTTTTCTTAAAAAAACTTTAACTTGGGGCTCAAGGATCTCATTTGCACTGGGCCTAAATTATCCTCACAACGGCTTTGTGTAAGGCCCACGAAGTGAGTGACAATCTTAGAAAAATGTTTTTGGATTAAACTTGTGCATGGCAACACGGTTTGTGTTAAAAAAGGTTTTGTCTTATTTCTGCTTTTCAATGAGCATTGAGCGCACTTGCGGACTTGTTTATCGAACAGGTTTCTGGCTCCTTGTGTCATAAATCAAAATCATGGCAGATTCCTATTAAAAACGAGTTAAACAACTGTTGTGCAAAACCCATTACAACAAATTTAAAACTTACTTGAAAACATTTTATTTTACTGCTAATTATGACGAATGAATTGCTTGTCACCATCAACATATACAACGCTCAAAAGCATAGTTTGCACTGTGGATGTGGCGCTATATAAATATTATTACAACAATCGTTCAACCAGCAATAAGTTTTGTGCCAAAACGACTTCCACCAAAACGTGATGTTTGTAGATCCTATGAATGAGTAGCTCTTAACGTTTGGAAACCACCATAGTTTCTGAAGCAAAGAAATCAATCAAAGACATTATGTTTCATACCGGCAACTTATGCACACGTCAGTCAGTATAGGTGCGAATGCAAAGCCAATTCAAGTTTCACAACTTGTTCCATCATTTATGTTTTGTGGTTGAACTTGTGAAAGTTCTGTGGTTCCGGTCGTGACGTCTGCAGACGTTGAATAGACGTTTAATTTGCTGTTTGCAAAGCAATGCTTGGCGAGTGTAATTTTGGAGACTTCGACTCCACTACCGCTCGTACATCATGAAGCCAACCCAGACTCTACTCCAATCCAACTCTGAAAATCTTCAATATTTCAGACTTTAAATTCAGAGCTACATGATACCACCCAATGCGTATCAAATAGCTCAGGAGTGCAAAAACTTTTGTCAATTTTAAAAGCACGAAGATTTTTTAGTGACGCACATTTCGCACATTTTTAGCATCACCGCTTGGTCAAAAATTGTGAGGACAGTTTTTATTTTATTTCTACAAACAAAACTAGAAGATATGGGACTTATTTGATTTAACTAAAGTACAAAGTTGCTGAACCAAACACCGAATCCATTTCACTCCGAAACATTTTCTGAAAATCGCGCAAACTCAAGACTCCACTCCATGCTCAACTCATTGGGAAGTTCTTCTACTTCTAAATACATAAAGTTTTAACGACCTCAATACTTTGCAATATCAAATTTCAACAGCAGGCAATGCACAAAAGCGATTCTGACTCTTTAGTACTGGGCTTTTCTATGGCACGGGTCCCAGACAGCAAAATTCGCCAATGTAAAAATGGCGGATTTTGCTGTGTTGGCGGCTACTCAATCTTCAGTGTATTAGAACTACAATATCAATAAAACATTGCTTGTCGCATCCAGAGTTGTTTCCCAGCTGTGGTAAACTTAACGGAAAACAAACAACTCAATCTTTGTGTATACTTTCAACCATGTGTTTTAGCGTTTTGCCAGTGGTAACCGCGATGCTTTTCGTGGAAGTCGAACTAATGTTCTTTTGAGGTTCGTGTCGAAGATCTCACCACACTTTGATGCGGAAAAGATGGTCAGTAGAATAAATGGTTTCGTCTTCCTTGCATTCAAATGCTGAACTAATCAAGACAAAAGTGCATCTTCTTTAAATCTTTAGTTACAGTCATTCCGTTTACAGTGATGTTGAATTGAGATATTTTCGAGTACATCTTCAAATTTGGTGCTTAGTTAAGTTTAGCTTGAGCTTGTACTGACAATCAGTTGCGTAATTTTACATTTTTAATTTTGTTAGTCGGTGTGTACTATGGATTTTTTCATATTAAGAAATGCGTACCCAAAAAGTTGATAGGAAGAACTAGATTACGTCGCCTGCTGAACAAAAGATGTATGTTGCCTATGTCGCACATGTGCAGTTAAACTTGATCTCTCTGCTGCTTGGAAATCTTTAAGTCAAACAGAAATAGCTAATCTTTAAAATATCAAGCCGAAATAGATTAAAACATTCATAGATAGATCATGTCTACGTAACAACTGAACTGATAGCATTTGTTGGGTTATGTAACCCTTGCTTATGTAACAAAAGTCAACTTATGACGTCACAAGGAGATACAATTTGTTGTTTTTACATCTGTGCAACCTTACACAACATTGCAGACTGCAGCCGGCAATCGACAATGTGCGCTATAAACCATCGTCGTTTTAATTACAGTAGCTCAGCTTCCACCAAACAGCGGAGGTAATCATTTGTCTGATATCGGCATTGGTATTTCCTTATTCCAACATTAACTTTCATATGTGAACACCTTTACCCTACGTCAACTGGTATCACAATAAGAGTTAAAAGAGTTGCTGTTCAGCCGATCTTGAAGATGTTTAATCAATGCAAAAACGAGCAACTCGTTGGCTGGTGCAAATATAACATTGGTTGTCGTGTCATAAATAAGGATAAAAATTGAAGTGCAATAAAATTACCGTAAATCATACGCAGCCAAGCGTAATTCTACTTATTCGTTATTGCAGCTAATTGCCGAAACACACCAAAATTAGAAATAGCCTACAATCTTTCAAGCAGGCCACCTTATAAACGGTGCAAGCGCTTTACGATGTTATCGTCCTCAAAAAATCGAGCAAAGTCTAAAAGAGTCCGCTTCAAATATAGTTTGCTTTCAAGCAGATGTTTAAATTACATTAATCAATCAGTTTCTAATCAATTATTTTTCTCTTATTCACGACGTTTCGTTCCCATAACAATGCAATGACAGAGGAGAGGCCAAAAAAGGTGACGAATGTCAAGACAGGGCTACAAGAGACGCTTGCAGTGACTTTCGATTAATGATTATCTAACCAGTGAGACAGCAGTTTGAAACGCCGCTCAGTCAACAAGCATCGAACAAACTGGTTGTGAGCTTGGCACCGGTTATACATAAAAGGTTCATGTCATGCCCATATTTGGCAGCACTCCACACCTCACTAATGAATTGACAAACAATTCCATGTAGGGTACGAAGTGCAAAGGTAAGAACTTTCTATAAGAAAATGAATTTCGCTTCGAGTTCAAATTTGCCAAATTTTTGCAGAACGATATTTCGAGAACGTATCGATTCGTTTGGACACGAAATTTGTTGTTTTGTTTTTGTTTCGTTTCAAATTTTTATTGCATAATTTCGTTTCGATCAAAAAAGGGCTTCAAACAGTCTTAGCAGATATTTCTTGTAACGTTTGTACAGTAGGCCTAGTACCCTACCCAGCACAGCTCTGTTTA
This sequence comes from Aplidium turbinatum, assembly GCF_918807975.1. NCBI lineage: Eukaryota > Metazoa > Chordata > Ascidiacea > Aplousobranchia > Polyclinidae > Aplidium > Aplidium turbinatum. Next base: position 3,540,208 of record NC_137486.1, read on the forward strand.
CTCCACTTAATCTTAATCTTACAACTAGACTTAATCATACAACGGAAGTTATTTGTGAAACAAAAACTGGTGAAATTTACAATCTGAGGCTACATGATCAAAAATGAAACTCACACAAAATAGCGGTTTGCCTGCGAGCATCTTTTCTCACAGTCACCTGGCTCTTTCTCAAATAGTTTGGTGACTGTTGAGTTTTATGACCCAGATAGCTAATCAATGTCTGAAACAACGTTGCTGAGGAAAACGTTGATTTAAGATTCATTTTTGTAAAATGACAAACGACACTTTCCCACAAAACCGACCCGACTACGATGGGAAACCCAAAAACCTTTTTTTTTCTAGCAAATTTGTTAGTAGTTACTTCTGCTACAAGAAACTTGCCAGGTAATTTTCAAACAAAAAATGTCACGTGCATACTAAAATAGTGACAGGGTTCACATAAAATATGCAGAAGCAAACTGGAGATAGTCACAGTTGCTACGTTAGAAAAAAGCCACTTATTGTACATTAGGTATTTATACCAATGAATCAAATATCGCCAAGTTAAAAAGTTTTTTTTCTAACCACAGTAGCCTACAGTTGCCCCCAACTTGGGCTTGAATATAACATAGGTGTTGAATGCAGGCATTGAAGTTTAACCTTTCCAGGCTGGTAAAACGCTAATCTTTTGGTTCAAATCATAGCGTTTTCTCAGCCCTATGATGACATCACCGCTTGCACTTTGTCCTCGCATTGCAAAAAACTCCACCGTGGAAATTCCAGCAGCAATCCCATGACTGAAAGCTAAAAAGGGACATGAAACATCAGGCGGTGCTTGACACTGAAAGTTAGCTTGTGATAGAGCTTGTGATATTACAGCCAGCAATTCAGTTCCTTTTTACATTGATTTAAGTTATGTAGATGTTAAATCGTTGTGAAAAAGGTCTGATTAGCTTGCATAGATAAGTTGTGAGATGGCTGATCTCATGATCACAACACTCGTGATGCAATGGCATGGCATCACCAAAACGTTTTCTCCTGACTTAAAGCGGTAGAAAAGAACATACTTTTCAAACAAACACTTTGATTCAACACAACAACAACGTAAAACAAACCTTGTTTGTTATTCTGTCAAAGCGTCACGAGCTTGGTTGTCCTTTTAATTTTTCACGAATCATTATGACTAAGCATATTTTGCGTGTTGAAAGTGTCGTGGCTTTTGTTTTGAAGTAATCTCCATGTCCGATGCAATCAATATTTCATGTGACAGCTGTAGGTAGTTACTTTGACTAAACAAAGACATGGATTGCCATCGTGGTTGTCAGAGAATTTCTATTTGTATACGCAACGTATTGTTGTATGCACTCTTATATACGGCTTTATCGAAACAACATAAATTGACGACCGTGTAGTAAAATATGACCGACTATCACTCAAGTAAAGTAAACCAGCCGAACCTAATTTCTTACAAAAGCTGGATTGTTGTCCAAATTGGAGGTCGTCTTTTGAACTTTTACCGTTGCAATCATTGTTTGTTAACAATCATTGTTAACAATGATTGTGGAAATACTTATCTTCGGACTGAGAAACCTCTTTTACAAGCTTACACTTTTACGATTGCAAATCATTGTTTAAGAATGTTGCGTTGAATAGCGTGCGATGTCGGTTTCGTTTGCGCATTGTTTGTTGCTTCTAACATCCGAACGTGTTTAAGAGCTTCCAACATAATGATTAGAAACTATCATTACGAACCACTATGACGTACTCAAATGACGTTCTTATATTAAACTAACGCTTTGTTGACGTAATAAGTATGACTGTAGAACAATGCATCTATATAAAGTACAAATGTTTGCTGCGTTGTTTGAAACGATTAAAAAAAATAGTAGCTAAAGCAGTAGAAACGTAAGCAAGACCGCGTTATTCACCCCGTACCATCATAGAAAAGATGGAGATAATAACACAATATTATCAAAAACTAAAGAGCCCACAATGTACTGTAGATATTAAACTCATGTAGAGCAAACGATTCGAAAACTAAACTGTCTTCATCTTTGGTGTTATTAAATGCACTATATTTACTAGCTGAACATGGTCAGTGGTCAGTATCTACATTCTGAGCTCTTTATTTTTTGGTTAGGTTGACCAGGTGTTCTAACCGTTTTTTTACTCAAAACTCAATAATTATACATGTCTAACGTTCTGTTGTGGTGGCGCGGTGTAAAGCATGGTTTGTTTGCCAAAAAATTTAAAATGGAGTCAAGAGAAACGTGGGAGATCGAGATTTCTGCACAGAATCGTCAGCCAACTTCGAATCGGGCATTGGGAAAAATCACAGCTAAACCAGCAATGGCGGATCCAGAGAGCGATCGCCCTCTCTATAACACAGAAAAGTAACTGTATTCACGATGTATCTGCAAGGCCGGATTAATGTAGACCTACCAATCATTGTGTTGTGTTGAAATTGCTTTCCCCCTAAAACTACGTGTTGAATCTGTCCCTGTATATCAGCCATGCATTCTAATGTTTTCTTTAACGTGTCATCCAGGAAATGTAAATGAAGTAACTTTTGTATGACACTTTTTGCTTGCTGGTTAATCATCCCTTTCTCCTTGTCTCTTACAAGTTAGCCTGATGACGTAAAATCCAAATCAACCAGAATTTAGGATGACACATCACTACCTTTCCAACGTGCATCTTCATTCATATAACGACACAACTACAAACTATCACGACGACACCGAATTTATAAGATATGTTGCATGCATGTTGTTTTGTATGAAGATTGTGTTGTATGAAAGCCAGCTTTAAAGAAAACTTACTTTTCTACTAACTAAGAGTTCAGTTCTTCACTGAACAAGTGAACATAACCCTAGAAAACTGAGAGAACTGATTGACAATGCTCAATTATGGAGACTTTTCATAGAAGATATTTTACATACAGTTGGTTCTAAATAATTTATTATTATTGTAAAAATCCGACTTCTCAAAAACAAAGCCATAATCTTTTTAGTAGACATAACTCTAAAGCGCCATCTAGGCAACAAAGAAAATAAGATTCTTGCAACATCACGCGTTTTGGTAACAAGCTACCGAGTCATTCCATTATAATTCAACCAATAGTGAACACCCTCACCTCTCAGACTTTTATTATTTTTCAGACATTTTAAAGATACAAAGAAATGATTAAGAACGCATTTAAATTTTTTCTCTATCTTATTTGGTTTTTGAGTATAGTCGCGTATTGAAAATTTGCATTTTTGCCACCGCGCCGTGGTGTTTTACAAAAGTGGCCTCAAATCTACATTTCTGACCAAATGTTTTTGAAACAAAATGCCTAATTGTATGTTTTTGGGGTCAAGAATTTATTTCAAACATGGATTCAAAAACATCAAAAACGCCTAGTTTTCTGTGTAAGTGGTCTTAAACATAACTTGGGGCACCCAACTTCAAACGCCTCCAATTAGCCAATGATTCAATATTTTTTGTCTGGCAACCAGCAATAGGCTTTTAAATGTCTGATCTCACTGAGAGTAAAATATGTTTTAAGGATGTTCAAGAAAATTACATTTACAGTAGGCTATATACCAATTGGTTGTAGAATTTTTCAGGTGGTCTATACTTTATAATGAAAAGTTTGGGTGTTCATCAGGACAATTATCGTTTCTAGCACTAGTTGCAACGTTCATCTGATGAAATTGAAAGCAACAACAAACAAGATGGTTTATTGCTTCACTGACGTTTCACGCACCATGACAATGCGCTTCCTCATTGTCATGGTGCGCGAAACGTCAGTGAAGCAATAAACCATCTTGTTTGTTGTTACTTTTACTTTCAATTTCATCAGATGAACGTTGCAACTAGTGCTAGAAACGGTCTATACTTTGTCGCAAAAAAAAAAATTAGCCGCAATTAATTATATTTGGGCAAGAAGGTTTTCGCATCTCTAAAAACTAAAAATATTCATACCCAAAATTGGTACCTAAGTCTCCAAAGGCATTTTTTCTGTTGTAGATATCTTGCCAGGGTGTTTGAGGTTCATAGCATAGGCTAATTGCTTATAGAGCTAAGAAGTTATTTTTTTCAAAAGTTACTTACTGTAAATACTTTTCGTTCTCACCTCTTAATTTGTAGGCTATCGCCTATGCAGATATGTTATGCTGTTGGGTCATAATTTTCTGGTAAAAATTTATAGAGACTTGTGGGCTACATATAACAAGTGGGCTACATAAACAGAGGACAATTTTATACTTGAGTTTTACGTGTTGAGATGCTTTTTTTGTATGGCCCCCGGGCCCCGGTTGTAGTAACCGAAGAATCATGAAAGGGGTACACTTTCATGGTTTACCTCTGAATAATCAAGACAAGCTTAAGAAATGGATCTCTGCGATGAAACTCAAAAATCCACCAGTCAACAAGCACTGCCGTGTGTGCAGCGACCTTTTTCTGGCCAGCGATTACCAGCTTGATCTACGGGCAGAGCTACAGGGTACCACACCTAAACATTTGCTCATCCCTGAAGCTGTCCTTTCTGTCTTTGATTTTTCAAGGCAGGCTATGTGAAAGCCACTGTTACTGCAGTGCCAGCAAATCTTGATCGGCCTGGGTCCTATGGGTTCACATCTCTGAATAAGAGTGGGCGTTCGGATCGAATAACAAAGCGGGAAATGAACAAAGTTTTAAAACAGGTCAGAAAAACATTAGCAGGGTCTCTAAACACATAGTTTTGTTTCATATAAACCATTTGGTTCAAGCCAATTATTTTCTTGCATTTTTTTGCAGCTTCACCAGGCAGTGGATCAACAATTGGTATCTACGCCAATCCCAGATCCTGAACCACCTACGCCAGCAGAAGCTAAACTTTCCACCCCTGTGAAAGTTTTAGAAACTGAGCAGTAGTCGCCAAGTTATTGTCTACCTGCAGTACAGCTACAGGCACACAGACAGACCCTCTTCCCTCTCCACCACTTTGCTCTGCTTCATGTTGCCAGGCACCAAGAATCAGCACACCCAGAAAACTAGCCACACAGGGTCCCATCACAGCGAGGAAGTCTCGGACCACGTTAAACCTGAATTGTTCAGTTTTAGTGATATGTCATTAGAAGTCGATGAGACGTGTGAGTTATCTGACTGCAGCAACAGTGAAGGCCTATATGAGTGAGACAGATGAAGAAGAGATTGTCTGTTCAACCAGACTGTTAGTTTTTCAAGATAAATTAGATAGATTGTTTAGAAAGTGGGCTCGCAGTCGAGAGCCTGCATGTTCGACTCCAGCCACGCGCACTTGCTGTTGTTTCTCTGGGCAAGAAACTTTACGATAATTGCCTCTACCCAGTGATCGATTTCGAGTAATGGGTAGTACCAAATTTAAGTCATAAGTAGAGTAGACAACCTGAAACAAACATTGCCGTCGGCTGCAGCGTGGGTCAGGTGTACGTCGGAAGGCGTACACCGATGCATAGCGCTCAAGTCCGCTTTCCCGCAATGCAGGATAAAGATAATAAAACAAAAACAACAAAAAGTGACACGCCATCTTTTCATGCTGCTCACCAGTGGATAACATTATCAGAACATAATAATACAGGGTCCATGATCACAGTGACGGGTACATGCAATGAACACCATGTCTACACATGGCGCTTGTGCAACGCTTCCAATGTAAATGTATGAAGCTGCCAACTGAGTGAACAACCAACTACGTCATGAAGCACATAGCGCCATCCGGTGGCTGATTTTCTTTATGTTGTATTTACCAAACAAAAAGGTTTATCAAAAAAAGTTCGAAAAAGATAATACTTAAACACCAAAGAATCACCAAAAATTTTTTCATTTTTCATTTCAGGTCCCCTTTAAGCATGGTCATTTAACAAATCTTGCGCAATCTTAAAATTTCTTTAAACCGCAAAACTTACTATCTCTATCTAGCGGTTGGTTTTTTGAACTTTTGTTTGTCACATGGCGCTAGAGTATTACTTTCCGATTCCATTGATGTTTCACTGGTCATTCTAGGCTCACCAGAAGAGAATTTACAGCAAAGTTAGTGTAGACAGTCAAAAAGTTTTCAATTTGACTTGGGAAAGGTGTTTGGGCCTAGGTCAAACATTTGCTGATTGCTGCAATCTGAAAAGCGATTTTGGTCTAATTTTTAGTGCAAAAATAACTTAGGGATAGCAATCTTCTTACCTGTGCCATTTCAGTTTTTGAGTTTGAACAAGTAGCCTATTAGCCTGTTTATTTTGAAATTCGTGTTTCGGGTAATATTCGTGGTTAGGAAAATCTGTGGCTATTTTATCACCAGAAAGCTGAAGTGGGCCCGGTAGCCTACCCAGAAGGGGATAGGCCCGGTACTTTACCATCTGACGACTGAAATGGCTGTTTTAACTTCTGATGGCAATTCCTTTATATCTGATTATATTAAGATCTTGACAATGTTTGAAGTCGCGGGGAATTTTTTAAATCCGGGCCCTTTCAATATTTCGGGCCCGGGTCCAAAATTACCACTTAGACCCAGTGGCGTAGCCAGAAAAAAATTTGGGGGAGGGGGGCCAAATATTTGATGAATTGAAGAGAACGATAAAATGTTTGATTTAAGACATCGTTCCCGACAATTTTCACCAAATCAAACGTCATATAAAAACCGTTATGGTCTACTTAACCTAGCTGGCATCTTACGTCATGGAAATTGCTAGAAAATGTCCAAATATTGCACCATCGTTCGTAAGACCTTATGAAATATTGCATCAGCCGCTTTGAACACCTGTTTGAATGACTTCATAATTGTCTTTCATTATTGCGTCACAGTACTGCGTACGTGAGTTTGAGATATTGCAAATCATTCTGGTTATTCTTAAAATTGTTTGTTGGAAGTCAGTTGCATATTTAACTGTTTGCTTGGTGCTTACTAGCTGGACAAATTTTCCGTCTTTTATCTAAGTAATCTGTTCTGTAGTGACAAGTTTTAGTGGTGTACGGCGTTACATCCAATTTCGACAGCCAGGTGGCTAATTTTACAGAAATACAAATTTGAATAGACGTTTCGAAGGAGTGTTTCTTTTTCGGTCATTACATGCAGACGAACGGATTCGGGAATCTTACGTTACAATTTTCCCACGAAGAGATTATGGTTTACCGCTGTGACCAGACATAGCCACCTGATGTGCAGTGGCGCATCCTGGTTGGTTAAGCAAGGGAAGCAATAAAGCTGGTGGGGGTTAGAGCGTGCCGAAGGCACGCGTATTCTAGGGGGGTCCGGGGGCATGCTCCCCCGGAAAATTTTTGCAAAATTACACTTAAATAATGGATTATAACGCTTTCTGGAAACACTTTCAGGGTAATATTTGTATAAAACTTATTAGCAGATAAACAGCTATTAACTTATTAAAGGTAGCTCTTATCTACACACAAACGGGCAAAAACTGCGGCTAAAATTAGAGAACACAAAAAACTCAGCTACACAAAAACCCTACAGAGTAAGCGATTCTGAAATTGCTTCCACAGATTAGTTAAAAGAAGCGTAGGCTAAATCGCGTAAACTTTGCGCGATTTACGATTTGCAAAATTTATTGGTGTCTTTCTGTGTGTCTAAAACAAGTCCTGGGGGGTGTTAATAGCCAAATGTCTTGGAAAACAATATAAATTTATACAAATTATATTATATTTTCAACAAAGGGTTCAACTTCGGAATCCAAACTTTGAAAATTTGGGGGGGGGGGCCATGGCCCCGTTCGCCCCCCTGGCTACGCCTATGCGGCTAGACCCCCCTGTCAACGCCCCTGGTAGTAGCCTAGGTCTACATTCAATTTTGTCTGAAAATAGATGACTTAATTGCAACAATCAGTCAACCGTATCTATCGCTGTCAATTCTTGCTACAAATCGGCTGCCGAGAAACATATTGTTGATTGGATGGTCTGAATGGCTAGCGTGGAAGCTACACCGTTATGGTTAGCGAATCGCAACTGCTCGCTGTGCTAGTGAGTGCTCAGCCTTGTGCTGATAGCCGGGAAGAATGCCCCTTTCTTCACAATAGCAGTCAATAAAGTACTTTTAGTACAAAATGTACGAATAAAATGAGCGATTGTTCAATCAAAACAATACGGTAACCAAAACGTTCAAAAACTGTGTTTTTTCACTACTGCGATTTCAGTTCGTGAAGTGCTTTGGTTTCCACATCACGCTTCATTGGTTGACTGCAGGGATTGGTCTATTAAAAAAAGGAGTGACGCACAGGGTTTGTGATAGTAAAAAACACGCTTGAATGAACACAGAAAAAAATACTTCAAAATAACAACTTAGCAATCAAAGATGCGGCGCTGTAGAGCTTTTTTCTGGTTACAGGTTATTCTAAAAATAGTTTGGGTTCCTAAAATCATCTCAAATCCAACAGTATACCCTGGACAACTCTGTGCTTGTCTATAAACACGATCTTCACTGTCTATAATCATGCAAAACCATCAAGTTTAAGGTTTACCAAATTTTTGTATGCCCTTCGCTCTCTCCTTCGTGCAAACACTACTCTTCATGTAATGAAAGGAACGTGATCGAATTTTTGTTCATCAGGTGGCGCGGTTTTGTTTGGGCGTTGACCAGATGTTATCGCGATTCGTTGAAGCCTAGTACGGGTACGACTGTATTGTTGGTAGCCACTAGCGAGAAATGTTCATATGTGGTAATGACACTGGATACCGTAGCCTGTTATGTTTGCTGCTAAAACAGCCGGCTATGGCTGTCACTGTTAAATTATGCGCTCAGTACTTTATATAAATGCAGGATTAGTTTATTGAGAGAAACGGTTAGGATGTAGTCTAAACAATGATGTAAAATCTCAGATAGGCCAAAGCTTATTGTTATACTGTAGCCCAATATTTTAATTTGGGACAACCAGTTCAGTTTTTTAAAACTGTTTATTTTGCAAAAACGTAGTGGCTTTACAACAAGTGTACTGAAAAAATTGACAAGACCGTATAATACTATTGTTATTGTAAATTTATTGCCTGATGATAAATATCGGAATCACTTTGATGATAATGTCACTAATTACTTTGTTTTTATTGTTTATTTTAATTTCTACTACACTACAGACAAGTTTTGGTGTAAGTTAGATTGTGGAGTGGCATCTCAGTTAGTTCTGAATATGATAAAGGCTCCTATAAGTTGTGATTAGGCAGCTGTGGTTAAGTAGGCCTAATGGCCTATATGTGCTGCCAGTGGCATAGCCAAGGGGGTTGGGGGTTTCAACCCCCCTTTGGCACACATGTGACGTCACGATATTGAGAATGGTGCTTTCAGTCTCTTTATGTCTCTATAACAAAGTTTGCCTAATTTTAAACAAAACTGCATTAAAAGAGCGAGTTTTGCCAATACCAAGTAATCAAATATAATATCTCAGTCAGGAATTAGAAACAAGAAAACATAGAGACTTACCGTTCAATTCAATTCAATTTATTTTTTGCTGCTGGCGCAAACATGTACAAAACGGCAAAGTAAACATACAAATTTGACACCAACAAAAGGGAAAGATGGCAAAACCCAAAAGTTTAAAATATACATCGATAAAACAGTGTTACCACCATCTTAAAATTGCACAGCCACCAAACCTAGAAGCGAAATAGAAAAAAAAAAACTTTATTTTTTGGGAAAATAGTTCTACAATTACAATTAACACTTACAAGTGCAAGGGCGATTAAACTTTTTAACACAAAGAAAAAATCCAAAAGGTGACAAGTTTCCTGAACTTTCGCTTTGTGAGTCATCAAAATCATTTAAAAAAAAAGTGATGCTATAAGAGAACCGTAGCTTTATTTTCGAAAAATGCTGAAGAAAACATGATCTTGTCCTTTTGCTATGCCACCGGACAGCACCATTTTATAGGAATATTCATACCCACATTTTTGGTTGAAAATGCTCTCAGAATGCACCAAATTCAAAGTAATTTTTTCAAAAATTTTGGAGGGAGGCCCCCCAGACCCCCCGCCACTGCGTGTCGTCTTAGGTGCCGCCCGTCAAAACCCCTCCCTTTCAATATTCCTGGCTACACCACTGATTGCTGCTGTTTAAAGGCAGTAGCCTAGTGATCTGACGCTGGGGAGGGTAACACCCTTTGGTCAACGTTGCCTTACATGCGAGAGTGGGAGCTCCCGTTGGGTTACTCAGCAAAGGCAAGTTGACCCTTGTATTCTACCAGAAACAACTTAGGTTTGTGGTACCGAAATAGAGCAAAATCCCGAAAGAGGATTAAGCTGTTTTGTGTCACTCTGATATGTGTTCATTAGTAAACATAAAATGAAAATGTTTAACAGGTAGATAAAATAATTTCCTGTATTTTTCTAATGACTGTAAAGTAGGCTTCCATAAAATGTCAGAAATCAAGCTTTATTTCTGACGTTAATATGATTCTGTTGTGTGCTATTTTGCTGTAGTTTTTATTCATTTCAGCCGCCATTATAAAGTTAGTCATACTGAGAACATTTAGTTTTTCATTATAAAGTTAGTCATATTGAAACGACAGAAATAAAGCTGATTATCTTTTTTAACATCTTGTGCAGCCTAATTTGCAGTTACCAGAAGAACGCAACAAGTTATTTTATTCTTTAATGTCTGTTTGTTCTTGTGTTAAAAGGTTTAAGTTAAATGTTGTTTGGTTTATCAGTGTGCTATTTACAACAAACATAAAATGCCTAAGTGTCCTAAATGCCAGAAAGAAGTTTATTTTGGTGAGTAGGCCTACCTATATGTTTTAAATTATATAATGCACCTTTATTCAGAGAGACTAGAGTACAAGTCTCTACCCTGGTCAAAAATACTATGACATCATAGATTAAAATCCACTAAAAATAAGGGGTGAAGTGTGTGAATAGCGCCTTCACAACTTTACCGTTGTTTTGCTATTTTCTAACCCCAGTCCCTGATGGTTAGGGTTTAGGGTGAGAAAATTACGAAGGAACGTGAAGCAGTGAAAGCATAAAACAGCTTTTGTTTGGTTGAATGTTATTCACACACTTCACCCTATATTTCTTGGTTGGTTTCAATTTATGGCATCATAGTATTTTGGACCCAGGCGAAGGCTTGTACACCCGCTCCCTTTATAGCAAGGGTTTCAAACAAGCGGCCTGTGAGAAATTTTGGTGCAGCCAATAGTGCATTTTTAAACTTTTAAATAATTAGCCTACAGTAGCCTGTGACATATTTTTTCTGTAGATTTAGAAAGATGAAATGCCCTCTAAAATTGCTCAAAAAATCTGAAAATCCCCATCAAGCTTCACATAACTTTTAAGCACTACTGTCGCACCATTTTATTGTTTGTGAGAAACTCAAATTATTACATCACAATCACATTGCCTATATTCACTTATTGTGTGATTATTGTAATAGTAACCTTGGTATTTGCTGAGGTCAGTTCTTCAAGGGTTAATTTTTTCGCGCTTTTGAAAGTTGATTGCTAAATTTTTACTTTCCAGGTGCGTTGCTTCGTTTGCATTCTTTTGTATTTTTTCTTTTTTGTTTATGTTTTTTGGGTTCGTACCGCGTTTTTGTATCTATATATTTGTTTTTAATACCTTTTCTTGCGATTTCTTGATGTGTTCTTACTACGGTACCTTTTTTATTGCGTTTTAACTGTGTTATTTTGTGTATTGACTTCTTATTGTGTAAGCCTATTGTTGCCCTCAGGTTAATTTGCAAGTGGTCATTTGGCCTCAGAGCAATTTAACTTTGAGTCCCTTGCATTATAGCATATCAATTATCAATGTTTAACCGATACCTTAAAAGAAGCAGGTGAAAACGTTTTATAGAAGAATGAGATGATTTAATGAAGACTTGTTAATATGGCCAAGCTTGTACCCACCTATCTGATTGTTTTGAAAGTTTTATCGCAATGCTCATCATATGTATATATTCGATATTTAGCTGAAAAGGTTCAGTCCCTGGGCAAAGACTGGCACCGGCCCTGTCTCCGATGTGTCAAGTGCAACAAGACACTGAGCAGTGGAGCTCATGCAGAGGTAACGTGGCATAAGAAAAAGTAATTTCTGCAACAACTGCAAACAATATGTCAAGTCTACAGATGTTACATGATAGTGTTTGAATTTGTGTCAGTGCTTTAGTGGATCTAGTGTGCTATCTCAGATTGTCTTCAAATACTTATTTGTGACTTCAGTGGCAACCACTTTTTTCAGGATATTTTGCCCTAAGTGCGACTTGTCATACAAAAACTATAATTATCTGAATTACAAGACAAAGTTTGCTAAATATGATCAACCCAACATTATCATTATTTTTATTAAACAATAAATACTATTAATATTACAAATTTAAGTGCTCAATGCCAAGCAGAGCGAATTACATCAAATATAGTTATTACTCTCTAACACCTCTACAGCCTGTTTCACCCCAAAAGGAGGATCATCAGAAGGTCCTTATTCAAATAGAATTCAAAATATAAAATATTCAAATAGAATATTATTTTTATTATGTGTAGCTTTGAGCTGTTTCATTCTGAAGAATTCTAAATTAAACTAAGATAGTATAAGGATTCCCTGCAGCAATAATTGTGCAGTTGAAAAAAGCTACAAACTTTAGGAAATAATGTCTAATGGAGGAGTGAACACCTTTGTGTTATGCACCAGTGCAATGTCCGCCCTATTTGCTCAGTGATTAAGCAGTTAGCACCCAACTCAAGTTCAAATGGCACTGGTTCAGTTCTAGGGCTGTGCACTTGAGCAATGCATTTCAGCATTGCTCTTCATTCAGTGGCACCTAGTGGATGGAATAATTCTCTGGCAACAACATTTCAACAATCAGAAACTTCACTCTGTCAATCTCGGTAACCGGCCCTGCGTCAAGAGCCTCTACAAATATGCGAAACTACCAGGAATAACCTATCAAGGCTTTGTCAGTCCGAGGATAAAGATTCAAAATCAAACCAATGTTGTTGAATTTAAATGCTAAATGTTACGCTTTTTAACGTATTTCACCTTTGATTTGTAGCACCAGGGGAAGCCATACTGCCACAAGCCTTGCTATGCTGCAGAGTTTGGGCCAGGAGGTAGGTAGTCAATAGTCATCACAGTTAGATCAACCTGGTGTTTTATGAGTTATCTCTGGATCAACAACAATTTGCTTCATTTTTGAAAGTATCATTTGGTTCTTGTTTACTTCACAAATGTAGATACAAACAACCCGTTTTAGCTTGATGTGTGTCATTGTTTTATGCGATTCTTTTTCGCCCAATAAAGGAGTCCACATAAAACAATAACACTTACTCCAACACCATTCGTCATAGCACATTACTAGGGAACCGTGTTCCGAAAGTTATTGCAATTCGCCATTACCACAGTGAACTCGCAGCATCAGGCTAAATCAGGTTGTTTGTATCCACATTTGTGAAGTAAGCAACGATCATGCTGCTAAAAGTGAAACTCAATCTATTGCATGACTCTTGTTTGTCCACCTAATAGAGCTCTATAAACAGACATAACTCAGCAACAACACTACATTTAACATTATAAAAAACAAAAAGCGAACGTTTTCGGCTAGTCATACAGCCCTTTTCAAGCCTATAAGAAAATACATATTAAAAGAAATGCTAAAGAATCATATAGTATCACAGCAAAAATATCGTCAAATCTAAACATTTGAGAAACTGCCTTGCTCACACAACAGGATTACTGAAAATTACACAGCACAACGGGTCAAGTATTTGAGAAGTAAAAAATTAATTAATTGTTCAGAAAAGGAATCAGGCAGAATTGCGCAAAATTGACAGAAGCACAACACGAGATCTAGTGACACAAACAAAGCAAATGCGAGAAGCACAAGACGTGATAATTCAATCAAAAACTGTGAAAAGATAAGAAGCTCCGCCAGCAAATAATTGCCTGTTGAGCCCTGGGTTTAAAGATTTGATGATCAATGCCTCGTGAATCTTAGTGTCGAACTCGGACAAACACTTACGAACAATTTTGAAGGACTGCAATGACGGTTTATTGTTAGAGCACGATTGGCAGTTTCTAATATGCTTTTCTAATATTCTATAATGCTCTAACAATAAACCCTCATTGCAGTCCTTCAAAATTGTTCGTAAGTGTTTGTCCGAGTTCGACACCAAGATTCACGAGGCATTGATCATCAAATCTTTAAACCCAGGGCTCAACAGGCAATTATTTGCTGGCGGAGCTTCTTATCTTTTAACAGTTTTTGATTGAATTATCACGTCTTGTGCTTCTCGCATTTGCTTTGTTTGTGTCACTATCTCGTGTTGTGCTTCTGTCAATTTTACGCAATTCTGCCTGATTCCTTTTCTGAACAATTAATTAATTTTTTACTTCTCAAATACTTGACCCGTTGTGCTGTGTAATTTTCAGTTGTCCTTTTGTGTGAGCAAGGCAGTTTCTCAAATGTTTAGATTTGACGATATTTTTGCTGTGATACTATATGATTCTTTAGCATTTCTTTTAATATGTATTTTCTTATAGGCTTGAAAAGGGCTGTATGACTAGCCGAAAACGTTCGCTTTTTGTTTTTTTATAATGTTAAATGTAGTGTTGTTGCTGAGTTATGTCTGTTTATGGTTTAAAAGAGTTACCTCTCTACCCAAATTGTATAATAGAGCTCTGCACTTTCCATGAGGTTTTAATGCTATCGAACGCACAGTTTTTTCTAATGATGACTTAATGTTTTCAAACAAACATAACATGTTATTTTTCCAAACCAATTGTTCGTTGAATCGATTTGTTCACTTTCACCCAACTTTCACCACGCAAATTCCCAACGCCTTGTCCAAATTTCCCCAAACGAGTGATTTTCTTTACTCGAAAACACACGACACAATCCTTAATGATCAAGAAGCATAGCTGTAATTTGGATATACTGTAAATGCATTTATCTTTAAAAGGGAAAAAAATCTTCACTTGCTTGAAACACCAAAAGTCATTCTTAAATTTTTCTTAATTGTATTTGTATTTTCTTACAGACTATCAGACTTTCCTAAATTGTATAGGAACCTTTAATTAATTGTCAAAAGCACTAGGTAAAATGTTTGTGGCACGATTCATGATGCAATACCAACTAGCCCAGCCTCATGGGTGATACACGTGTCTATCGCTGAGGATTCGTGTTGCAGTGCTGCCGAAAAAACTTCCTAAATTGTTGACAAAATTCACTATTGGCAACACTGGCTTAATCCTCACACACAGGAAAACTAATGAATATTGATATATCAACCAGTTCTGCTTGAGTTAATTGTTCTTTTAGAATTTAGAGTATGTTTGTGCAGTAGTGACGACCGTTCCTGTTACAACTGCAAACAGCAGATATTTCGTTGGTAACCAACCCTTATGTAAACATTTAAGTTCATTGATTTAACATAAAAGCTTAGCTAAGAAAAAGATTGGATTTAAAACTTTTATTTACTTGATCATTGATGGCTTTAAACTGAATGGGGAAATTTGTGTGTTGGCTTAGTAACATCTTTTGGCATTGGATTGTCAAATGTCATGTGTGTTGACTTAATTGAAAGGTACGTTTTTTCTGTCTTGTCCAATTTCTTCTCTCTAAAAGCTTTCAGTCTTTGAGCAAATACCACTCAGTGATGGTATTTTTCAATTCCAATTGTGCGGTCATGCACAACCTACAAGTGAAATTGCGCTTTTTATTTAACGAAAATCTCATTTTTGCATTGATTCAACACCACAACTCGAGATAGAGGATACGTACCGTATGGAAGAAGCGTGACTTGATCGATAAAGGGATTACCTTTTGCGCGCTTTATGTGATTATGGTCGCCATATTTGGATAGCGTTATCCACCTCCAGATGTAAAAGTAACGCGAAACTAACATCGTTCCACACCGGCTTACCAGTCCTCTTAAGTTGTTTATTTTATGTTTCAAGTATTTGTGAAAGGTGGATGTTGAAAAATATTGAGCTTTAACAATCCAAGGTGTATGAAACTATCTTTTTATTTCTAGGTTTTGGTCGTGGTGGCACAGAGAGTTACCAGTACAAGTAGTTGGGTACACGTCAGTAATCTACATTTCCTCGTAGTGTTGTACATATATTAGTCCTTCCTCAAAACGTATCATATGTTGCTGCTTTGCGCGACAACGACTACGAACAAAACTTGATTACACTAAACCAGGGGTCACCAAATTACGGCCCGCGGGCCGTAATCGACCCGCAAACTGATTTCATCCGGCCCGCCACGTGCTGCGGAAATAACAGCTGCACTACAACTTTCTGTAAAGGACTGACGTTGCTGTTAATGATTTTTCCATATTGTTTCTTCTTATGTTTCTTTTATCATTAGGCCACCACAAATGGGGACAGCCTAATCCAAATTTGGAAAGATGTAATGTTTTTTCAAGAGCACGATGCAATGTAGTGTATCACAGCAGGGGATAACTTTTCCAGCAACCTTTTGATTTTCATCACAACTTTGCTATTCCACCGCTGACTTTGTTATTTATTGTGCTCAATTCAAGTCAATGGAGATTCTAAATAGTTGTATATCTTTTCGCAATTTGCATCCGGCCCGCAGCTGTTAATCTCGCAGCAATCCGGCCCTCAGAGAAAAAAGTTTGGCGACCCCTGCACTAAACAATTATTGAACTTTGTGTTTTAATCACCCAAGGTGTAAGCTGCATCAGTACGATGAAATACATTCTTCCCAAAGCACCATGCATTGTACCAAGTTGCTGCTTTGCATTATCAGCCTGCAATTCAGCTATTTTCACATCGATTCAATCGATGTAAAAAATGAGTGCTTTGCAGGCTGGATTGATGTTGTTTATTGCAGTAGGCTTTGTCAGTACGCATCAGAACAAAAGCCACATTTGTCACCCAGTTTCCGTTCGCCCACAATATCGCATCAGTTTGCTATCATGGTTATTTTAAACATACTCAATCAATCAATGTTTTATTTGTCAGTAACAGGAACATACTCATCGTAATTGAAACGTCAGCCTAACATTTAACCTCGCAATGCACTGCACACCCGCTTACAAACTGAATGTTCTGCTTTTACGGGTCATCATGTTCGTTTGACGTCAGGTTGAATATCTTCTGAATTTTTAAGTGTGACTTATTTACACGTTGTTGTGATGTAATAGGTAAAACCAGCGACGAACAAAGACATGAATGAAGTGAATATTTGTGATGTTAGAATTTCCATGGTGTGTAACTGAAGTTCTTTTGAAAACTATTACCTCCGAAATGCTTAATTTCAAAAGTTTTATTTGTCATTTTAGAATGATTTTTTTTTTGGTCTTCCCTGGCAGGAAAACTCTTTATTTTTAGTTTTTTACATTGATTAATCGTTGAATCAATGTAACATGACGGATTTTGTTGTTTGGGATACAAACATTTACCTGAATAAAACAAACGTTAATTATGTGCTTTCTGTGTTGTACGCTACTTATTATGTATAAAATTATTGTTTTAGGTTGCCCACAAAGGTGGGCCACGTATTTGTTTGTTTCATTGAGGGAGGTTCCCATTTTAATGAATTAAATGATCGGCTCTCTTGCGCCGTATGTAGCTATAATTCGTAGATGCATCTGCTGCTTGTATATTTCTAAGCAATCGTGAACCAAACAATACATTTGCTGCAAACATTCCAGTCATTTTGTGTTGTACAGTTGTGTATCTTCAATCATAAGCCATTATAGTTTGAGAAAACGTGGAACGACATACCACATAGAAGCCGAATGTGAGAGCTAGATCAAGCAAAGAAACTTGTTGTAAGCTGCAACAGAAACAGACCATCACCGCTGACCAATAATAGCCTAATACAAACTGGTTTTGAAAAGCATCGACTTCCAGTGGGATACTAATGCCTTGTGTATCCCGTTATCATGTGTGTTATGAAACTGGTTGTTAGATACACAGTATACACATTACACATGTTAAAACATCATGTTCCAAGTGGAGTTTACCACAGCCAAAATACTTAACGCCCATTTTTCGAAAAGGTTAAACGTAGGCCAGCTGTTCACAGGGGGGGGGGGGGGTTCAGATGGTACTTTTGGACCGGGGATGAATTCAAGATCCCGGCAACTTTAAGAGATCACCTCGTATTCTTTGAATATAGTGAGTTCGTCTTAGAAATGTCTCAATTTGGAGCCCTAGGATCTCATTGATACCGGGCCCAAATTATCACCTTAACGGCTCTGTTGCTGCGCGATTGGTCTATCTGGGATGCGTGACGTCGACAACACGCAACTAAACAAACAGGATTTTGCACACGCTCGTCAGGAAGAATAGTATCGTGTGCAAAGATAATGTCATTTGTTGCTCTTCATTTCTCATTGTGACACCAGACATCACGGCGATGAAAATAAACATTTACTTTTTGTGTAAAATTGAAGGCTAATCCCTTCCACCTTGTGTTAGTCGCTGTAGCGATACAACCACAACCCAGTTTTATTTTCGACCAATGATAAGTCAATCAAGCGAAACATTGCTGGAGACCGAAATTATTTACCGAGTACAAGAATTTGGCATGGTCGCGACACCTTGAAAAATATTATTGACTGAGTTTCAATGACACAACTTTCAAAGATGTCTTCTAGTTTAGTTTTAGAACAGTAGAATATAGAGCACGCAAGTATACGCCATACATGGAAGTATCCAAATCGCGCGTACATTCAAAGCAAATTCTTATCTGAAGACTCTGGGCATTGTCACAGAAGTGACAGAATGTCAGTTGTCGACGGCTCAGTCGAATGACCATGATACAAAGCAGGCGACGATGCGCGGGACTCAACAATGCAGCGAAATATTTCGAAGGTAAATAGTTCATGAACGTGATACAGATCGTTGCGTGTTTCTCGATGCTTTTAGTTAGTTAGGTACGGTAGTTACTGTCACGAAGTGAAATTTATTGTAGTTTATAAACATTTGCAGATTCCTGATGAGGGCTTAAGTTAAGCCGAAAACGTTATGATGTTGAACTATTTGTAAATATGTAATATACTGTTGTAATGCTCAACCCTGTGTTATTGAAATTACTTTCAATTCTAAAAAGTCATTTGGTATGTTATTTTCGCCAAAAAACTTTTATCTTTCACGTGCTCCTCTGCTACATCTAGGGAAATCTGAAATTGTGTTCACAGACTCTGTAAAATACCTGGGTGTATTTATTGAGAGTTCTCTCTCAGATGAAAATGATATTTCAAGGCAGGTACGCTCTCAGTACTGTGCTGTAAACAATGCAAAATCTCATTTCGCTAAATGCTCACTAAAAAATATTGTATATCGCTCTTATTGTATGTCCTTTTATGCATCCCAGTTGTGGAACAAGTTTAGATCTTCTAGTATAAAACGATTACGTGTTCCTTACAATGATTCTTTTAGAATATTGCACAACTTGCCTCGTTATGTCAGTGCCGGTGAATATCAAGTAATGTACAATATAACAACGTTTGATGCTTTATTGAGGAAAAACATGTTTTCGTTTATCAACCGTTGCATTCACTCCTCAAATCGCTTTATATCAGACCTGATGTAGGGACGGTACATTACGGGACGCGCAACTCCGTTGTTCCGCCAACATTAGAAGGGTCAATTGGAAATTTGACATTTTTTCTACGCTTTGCTGCTGGCTTGCTTTTAACTAAAAACCTTAAATTACTTTAAAACCAACTTCACTCTTCTTATATAACCCATAAAAAATACAATATTTTGTAAATTAGAAAAAATCGTAACCCTTCTAGTGTTGTGGATAAGCCAAAAGCGAATGTAGTTTCGCATCCCTGTGATCTACAATCAGGCGCGGATCTAGAAGATTTTTTCGGGGGGGGCCAGAAAATTCGAAAATTAATTAAAAAGAAAGAAAAAGATAAAACAAATATGAACAATGATACTACGACAGTAGCGTAGCCAGCAATTTTGAAAGGGGGGTTTTGACGGTCGGCGGGAAAAGCCCGACGGCGTCTTCGCCAAAGACGACACCCAGCGGCGGGGGGTCTGGGGGGCACCCCCCAGAAAATTTTGAAAAATTACTTTGAATTTGGTGTATTTTGAGAGCATTTTCAACAAAAGTGTGGGCAAAAATATTCCTGTAAAATGGTGCTGTCTGGTGGCATAGCAAAAGGATAAGATCATGTTTTCTTTGGCATTTTTTGGTAGTAAAGCTAAGTCTCTATGTTTTCTTGTTGCTAATTCCTGGCTGAGATATTTGAATGTTTGGTATTGGCAAAACTCGCTCTTTTAATGCAGTTTCGTTTAAAATTAGGCAAACTTTGTTTTAGAGTCATAGAGACTGAAAGCATCATTCTAAATATCGTGGAGTCACACGCGTGCCAAAGGGAGAGGAGTTGTAACCCCCAACCCCCCCCCCTTGGCTACGCCACTATTAATACTACGACATATACGATATGCCATAAAATAAAATAGACATTAAAAGAAACAGCCATTTTCATCAATTGTGAATGTTTAAAAAATACATTTTGCTTGAATAAAAATTGCTAAGCAAGCAAAGTAAACTTGAAATCTGGTTAAAACCCTATATGCAGTGTCCATGACCAATTGGATGTTTGCAGGCATATACGGCGATTGATTGAAATTATAATGAAGGCTAAAAACTATAAAACGGCCATTCAAGGTTTCAGATTGTTTCAACTGACGTCATTTGGTTCAGCGTTGGTTTCAGCTGAGTCATCTCAAACAAATGTTGCTATTAAAATGTATTTGAAATTGTATGAAAGAAAATAACGGAGTCTGATCGATGGATAATTTCAACCATAATAATATCAAAAAATTATCCCCCCCCCCCCCCCCGGATAAGTTAAGTCCGCCGTGGGACTAATATCAGCTGTTTAGACGCATATCAAACGATTTGATGCGGATACATAGAATTTCAAGAATAATTCCTCATAACATTTCGGGGGGGGCCCGGGCCCCCCCCATAAATCCGCGCCTGTCTACAATCCCTACCTGATGTCATCTGATTGTTTTTATCGTTCTGAATACTTTCAATTCTTCCAACGCTCATTGTATATAAATTTGTAACAGGAGATAGCCCATTTAGTGAGCTTTTAAACCGACGGCATCCAAAGTGGCTCTCTGTGACCTTTGTGCATTTGCAGTTTGTGTATTATTTCGTTGTTTTTGCTTTGGATATGGACAACTTTGTCTGACGCAAATAAATAATAATAATAATTGTTGTGTCTTGCCTGTCTTTGGTATAAAAAAGCAAACTCTCTCCCGAAACTATATGATACAGAAACGGTATTCATGCGCTGAGATTGGCTACTGCAACCGTCACAGTGAACAATTACCAAAATATGGCGAGGGAGTTTATCATTGCTCGAAGCTGCAGTGCTTTCCGTCTGACTCTGTTCAAGACCTTGTCGTCACAACAAAGTCAACTTAAATGTGGTGACTTCACAGTGTAGATTTTAACGACCTGTTTTAGCCTGTTGCTGCGAGTTCGCTGTGGTAATGGCGAATTGCACTTGCTTTCGGAACACAGTTCTCTAGTCATGTGATATGACGAATGTCACAACTAAGTGTTTACTTTGTAGCGTACAAGTTAAAGCAACCAGCAGAAGACAACGCACAGATGCTTGCACGTGTATTGTGTGGGGGATGTTATGTTGCCATATGAGCCAAATAATAGCTTGCAATCAACACGAGGATTGTGAAGCGCAGAGATATGTTTTTGAGCAAACATTTCTATTTTAACAGTACCGATGTCGTCATAACGGCAATTTTTAAATAATTCATGAAGAGGTTGCATAGACACCAGCAAGTACTAGCAACCAGAAGCGGAGTTCTCATTAAAGTAAACAAACTGCGTATGTTACCCAACACCGTGTGGTGCCTTATATTTAGTAAAAATAATAAACAAATAGAGCGGTCTATTGCATACATCTTTGACAGCTAACAAGTTGAGTACAACTTCAGATACATTTGGGGTGATGTTGGAACACACCCAATAAAACGGTCTATGCGACAAAACAGTAAATATTCAGTCTTTCGTTGACTGAACACCGAAATGAAACCAAGCAACGTGATAGCATTTATTATTATATGAAAGAAAACAAAAACTGGCAACACTTTCCGTTAGACACCTAATCCTTGTCAAAAGCCAAGCATCTGCAAGCTGATTTACATTGCAAGTTGAAAAGAAATGCTAGAGAACAAATTAGGCTTCATAACAAGACGAATAAAGGTTCCCAACTGAAAGATGTTTTTGTTTCTTGTTGATCATGGTAAACCCCAGGCAGTCAGGGGGGATAATTGTCCCTTCCGAAATATTTTAAATGAACATTTCACACTCTGTTACAGAATCAATTGACAAAGTTTTACTTATGATTTAAGCTGAAAGTACTCTCAGAATGCGCAGTTTTAAGGTATTTTTTTTCAAAAATATCTGGCC
Organism: Aplidium turbinatum; assembly: GCF_918807975.1. Classification (NCBI taxonomy): domain Eukaryota; kingdom Metazoa; phylum Chordata; class Ascidiacea; order Aplousobranchia; family Polyclinidae; genus Aplidium; species Aplidium turbinatum. The sequence continues at coordinate 3,562,562 of NC_137486.1, forward strand.
CCCAGGTTCACCTTTGATTCGTTTCGGTGACTCGTTCCCGGGCTCACTCACAAGTGCAAAAATATTTGTTTACCCCCCAAAACTTTGTGCTGGCTACGCCCCTGGAAAACCCCATGGTGTTGCTTGATTTTGTCTTCGTTTGTTCAGTCAATGGAAGTGCATTTTCAAACAGTGTAGAGAACGTTCAATGCAGGGAGTTAATGTTTACCATCGAGTTAATGTACAAGTTGCAGAAAAGGTATGCAGTGTTGTAGTTAAGCAAAGCTAAAGTAACTACCGTACCAAAGTGTAGTGCAGTTCACAGTAAAGCCAAATTAGCTTCAACAAAAATATATATTAAAATGCACTTAGCGTTATGACAGTCAAAATTAGTCAACAAGAAATTGTATTTGCTCATGAAATAGGCCTAACTATCCAGCTTCACCGTGCAAGGCTTTTCGTTGGTTTGAAATAAACCGGTTGCATTTTTTTCCCATTAGATCATCAAACGCTATCTAATGAGTTTCTAGCAACAAGAGTGTAAAATGGACAAATATCACAACAATGTTGTGATCATGGTGTGGACTTTTTCGTTCCTTTGCAATAATCCTTCAATACGGTTTTTCCTGTATTTTTAGCCGTCCTTTTGGCTATCGCCTTTATGCCCAAGTTATCAATGTTAAACGCTGTCCTTCCACAGTTAACTGCTGCTCCCATACAATGGTTGGTAGTTTCTCCGGCGTCTTTGCCATATCTGAAAAAGCAGTGATTACTGTACAATTGCACACTGATCACGGCACACTAAAGTGGTAAATGGTTGTTTAATTTCCTCAAACGCTACAATTCCGATTGTGTTTTGGGCTATTGGACAGTAACGTCGTTGTGGGGTTACTTGTGACAAACGATGCGCGACACGTTGCGCGAATGAAAAGAAATGTGAGGTCAAAGTTGAACGATTTCGTCAAGAATATTAGATTCTCTTATGACTTTTGCGCGTTCGAATAGCAAATTATTTTATCTCTGACGTTTTATTTTTCGGTTGAAGCCAGTGACATGTACAAGAACTAATTGCAATAACTAGGCCTATGCAATATGCATGCTGTGACAACAAGATTGATTGGGTGATTGATATCTTATTGTACAGTGACGTTTTCACTACAACTTGATACAGGCATGAACCCATTCCGTGCTACTCACTTGTGTTCTACAGTATCCACTGTGGCGGCTGAAGCAGAGGAAGCCACGGCCATCCCGGCATGCTCAAGACTTTTCCATACTGTTCCAAGGCCTAAAAAACAGTGTAAACCATGTAGTTACGGTACCCGGTCAATTGGTCGAAAGACGTTTGGTCGACAGTCATTTGGTCGACAGACATTTGGTCGACAGGACGTTTGGTCGACAGACAATTGGTCGACAAGACATTTGGTCGACAGGACATTTGGTCGACAGACATTTGGTCGACAGGACATTTGGTCGACAGACATTTGGTCGACAGGACGTTTGGTCGACAGACATTTGGTCGACAGGACATTTGGTCGACAAGACATTTGGTCGACAGGACATTTGGTCGAAAGAACGATTCATTTTAGGGTTAACTAACCCTAACCTAACCCTAACCTAACTCTAACCCAAATGTCCTGTCGACCAAATGTCTTGTCGACCAAATGTCTGTCGACCAAATGTCTTGTCGACCAAATGTCTTGTCGACCAAATGTTTGTCGACCAAATGTCTTGTCGACCAAATGTCTTGTCGACCAAATGTCCTGTCGACCAAATGTTTGTCGACCAATTGTCTGTCGACCAAATATCCTGTCGACCAAATGTCTGTCGACCAATTGACTGTCGACCAAATGTCTTTCGACCAATCGACCGGCCACCGTAGTTACAGAGTAGACAAAGAAATGATACATCAGCTTTGAGTCATTATAACACTAAGTCGCATTATGACACATACCTTGTAGACCAGCTCCGGCCACCGTCAATACTCCGGAAATATTCGACGATGATCCGTTGCTGGGGGCTTTCCCGTTACTGGATAAGAACGATTGGATATGTGGAGACGCCGCCTTAGCTACCTTGTTGGTAACAGCGCATAATCCTTTAACCATCGTAGCGCTCACTTTAACTGTGGCTTCTGTAAACATAGATTTCCAATATAAGCTTTTCTCGAAATCGTAAACATGAAGCCTGTAATGTTTATATTATTAATATGTAGAGATGTCAGTCGTTTTTTGCGCTCGTATTTTTTTAAATGTTTTTTTTTTAGAAAAAAAAAACGAAAATAAAATCTGAAATATTTGTTCTAAAATAATCAAGACATCGATAAGTTGCTAAAATTAAACTTCGTCACTAAACTTTTCATTAAAAACTTTTTTTGACTTCACCAGTGATCAAAAAGGATGCATAGTGTGATAAAATAATCAAAAAAAGTAAGAGTACAACAAAATTGGCAAATTCAAGTCTATTAATTTTGAGTTTGAATTATAAGAAATTGAATTTACCAATTTAGTGTGGTAGGCTACTCTCTACTTTTTTTTATCCGTAAGTTAAACTGCATCAGTCAGCCAGAGTGCAGTTTCCCCAGTTAGCCTTTAAAGAACATTTACTCATTATAATAGGCTATATGCAATAAAAGAAAAGAATGACAAAAATGAAAGAAAAAACGAGCAAACTAAAAGGAATATAGACAAGTAACAAAGGAGGTTGGACTGTTAACATGGTCACCGGTGGGACCATACCCAAACAGTCCTCACTCTCATCTTTGGTAGTACCACATTTAAAGTTGGGTGGTTCATTGATACCATTTGCTGAGCATGCGACCACACTTCTTACTTAGTTCACTGCAGTTTTGACTAAGTTCAGTAATTCATAATAAGTTGTTCAGTAGCTATAATTTTACAGTTCCTTTTGCAGTTCTATGTTATGATAAATGAAAACAGTTGCTACTTGAAAAATGTATGAAAAGATTGGACATAGGATAAAAAACGAAGAAAAAAAGTAAAAAAAAAACGATTTAAAAAATGACGACTACAAAAATCGTTTTTAATCACTCCTGATGGAATAGCAATTTCAGCACCACTCTTAATAAATTGGCTGAAAAATGTGTTTAATTTGTAGAAAACCTACAATGTCCTACATATTATACATCTCTGAATAGAGTATGAAAATTGCAAACAAATTATGTCACTAGAGTAGATGAAAAACGTTTCTGTGAAAAAAATGCCAAGGAAACGTAAAAGCTTTTCCCTTTTTTTATACTTTTTACCACAGGTAAAGAATTTAATAAGTCTCAAGAGAGAAAATATATCAATCCTAACTTTTTGCTGGCATTGTCGCCATCCCTTACCCAATACCATATAATGATGAGATTTTCTTCCACAGGTATATCTTTAAAAAATAAATGAATTTTGACTTTATGTACTATAAAAACTTGATGTAGTTGCAATTGTTTTTTAATTATAAGTGAAACTACACAACAATAGCAAAAATCCTCTCATAGATCACTTCTCCAGTATATATTGATTATAAATTCAAGACCAATGTACGACCAGTCCAATTGATGTCAAGTTATCTTGTTGTGTATCGCGATTTCGAATATTAAATTCTGTTCAGCACAACTTTATAACAGACATAGTAAAATCTTCAGTAGGTCAGTTTAAGAATGCAGCAGTTAAGTTTAGAAAGAAATCAATTTATAATTATTTGGCAGTGCATCCTGTGGATCCGTAATTGGGCCTCTCTCTTGCACCAGCTTGCTAGGCGTGCAGTTGTTCTCTTGCGTTATATTGCCTTTTTCATTATTTTTGCATTACATTGATTATGTCAACCAGACATAAGACAATGTGACATACATAATCAATGTGACATACATTGGTATGTCAACCAGACATTTGTTGACAAGGGCCGGGGAGCACTTAAACCCAAACCTAACAACTAAAAGTGCAATTAAAGAGCACATCGCCTCTTGTGAAACGTGCACTGACAATGTCTCGATCGACCAATTTAAAATCATCTCTCGAGGCAGATCTGATTTTCAGACTAAGATCATGGAAGCCTTAAGAATCAAACGTAACAATCCATCTCTCAACCGGCAGTTATTCGCCTGTGGCTCATCGTTCCTTTTGTGTGTGTTCTAATTGTTTTGTCCAATGCCTGTAGTCTACACTTCACGTGATCTGTTTCCCACCGCATAATTTACTCGCAGTCATTCTCGTATCATTTGTTCAGTTTGTGCTTTCAGTCCAGAGTGTCGTTACAGTTACAGTGCATAGTTAAATTTACCTCACGACTTTTCATTTTATGTATTGCAGATTTAATTCCTGATGAGGACACACGTACGTGTCGAAATAGTTTGAGTTTATTTTATTTAATTATGTTATATTTTGTGTGAAATAAAGTATGCTAAACCCGCTAAAATTACTATGTTTTATTTCTCTATGGTTCAACAAAGCAAACTCTCTACCAAAGCTTTATATTGATTATGCCTGAAAAATTTCATGCTATTCTGACAAGAAATAAATGAGTAGTTGAAAATATCAAAAAAGGACTTCCGAAGAAAACAGCATTTGAAAACCACCCATTAAAACATAAGCTACATTACTCACATTTATCGTTGTAAGTTTTGAAACACGAAAACATTGAATAAAGTCAAAGTTTTATCATATTCAGAATCTTGATGAAATTACCGCTTTTTAGACAAAAAAAAAAGATTTCCGTCAGGAGTGTCCAGGGATGGAGGAACCATTTTAAAAGTAGGTGGGCCCAGAGGCGATGCAGTCAAAGTCAATCCCACTTCTGGGGGGCGAAGCCTCCCAGACACCCCAAAACATTGTTGCATACCCCTATATTTTCAATCGTTTACACCAGAAGTCGGCAACCTACGGCCCGCCAAGGAAAATCATCCAGCCCTCCGCTCCCAAATTATAATAATATGTGGCCAGGCCAGTGGTTTATTACAGTATAATCGAATGGAGGAACAAGTACTTTTCATTAATCATTTTAGTAGGCCCACGTCTTTGATTTGCAGCGTTTCTGTTTGTATAAACAAAGAACTCAACATAAAGCGCCATTATGATACAAAACATATTATTTTTTCCAAGTTAATGGGTCAAACAAGGAACGGAAAAGTTAATCTACTCAAAAATAGCTTTTAAACAGCAAATTTCTCTGTTACAAAGGAAAACCAATGAATCAGAAAATTCTTTTGCTAACTACAAGGTAGCACAATCAATAGCAAAAGACAAGAAATCGTATAGTGATGGAGAATTTGGGAAAAGGTGTAAGATGGATGTTATTGAAAACATATGTCCATAGAAAAACAAACAAACTACTTTTCAGATATAGGCCTAGGCTAACTCTTTCAACAAGAACCGTAACTCGAGGGAAAGAAGAGATATCGGAGAACGTAACATCTAGCAAAAAGTTATTGTATATCTACAGTTCTTCGCAATGGCAATAGATGAGAGCACAGACAAGACAGATAAGCCTACAGCTGAGCTGGAAGTACTTGTGCGTGCAGTAAACAAAGATTTAATGTTTAAGAATTTGTTCAGCTGATTCCCGTCAAGGATATTACTAGCCGATATTCTGAAGGTATTAGGCTACGTCAACGCCTTGAAATCATGCCTCTGAATCTTTCAAAACTAGTATCAATAGGCTACAGCCCGCCAAGACCATGTAAAGTTTGGCTTTGGCCCGCTGTTAGAAAAAGGTTGCCGACCCCTGGTTTACACATTGCGTTTTCATAATTGCCTTTTGTGCCAACAGACAAAATTTTCCATTTTTGGGCCGGATTTGGTCTAAAAAATTTACAAAATTGTTAAATTGCTCTATAGCGCTGTACAAAATGTGGCAATGTACACACTACACACAAATAAAAAGGCAACAATACACACACAGTTATAATACCACCTGGGAGTAATAATATGGAGCATTATACAGTGCGTGCATCATATCACTGTTCTAACCATAGAGAATAATTATATTGATTGATAGATTGCTCCACCAGTCACACGCAACTACACCCACACGTGCTGCACATCAATAATGGACTCAACAGAAAATTTTGAAGATTGGATTTCATCATTGAGCTATCAAAGATAATCAAACTACTGTGTATCAAATGACCGCAATATTAGATCCTTTTATGCACGTCTTTTAAACAATTATGGTTTTGCCACCTTTTCCTTTTGTTGGTTTTGTTGCTGTATTTCTTTTTCACAATATCATTTCTTTTGCATTCTGACAAAGAAAAATAAAATTGAATTGAATAAAGTTTAATAAAAAGTGAAGACCTTTTTTTGGAACTCCCTCCCTGATTTGCCGTTTTCGCTATCTTTTCAAAAAAATTTGGCTTTCAAAAGTGGGTGGGCCAGGCCCACCCACAAAATAAAGTACGTGGGCCTAGGCCCACGTGGTTCCTCCATCCCTGGGAGTGTCCCCTTAATGTGCTATCCAACGCCAGGTATTATCACGTGTCTGGCTTCACTCGGCTTAGTATCCGGCTTTTCAAAACCTGATACTGGAATAGTAGTGCAAACACAGAGCAAGCAGAGACCATCAACACATGGACACGGGCATGATAAACTCTTGAATAGTTGGTCAATGGTCAACGATAAGTCTTGGAAAACCAGAAAGATTTGGGGTTGTTGGAAATGATACCCCAACTTACCTCAATACTAATGGGAGAACTGCACTAGACAATAGACATACGAATGCCCAAATCATTCGACCGCTCCATAAATTGTCGTTTCACCAAATACTGGCTAAATATTGCATGGGCAGTTGGGCAGTTGGGCACTGCCACCCTACGCAGTATTTCTAAACCATTTTCTCACTTGAAGCTTCATGTGTGTAATACAATCCTTTCTTCAAGGTCGGGTTCACAACTACTGGCTGTTCTGAGGGGGTCATGTTCTTTTGAAGGTGACTGGCCCCAAACTTGATCAGTGATGACGTCATTTCAGCGCCTTTTGACAACCCCCAGCCCAACCAATCAGCACCTGAAACAACATACACTGTAAAAATAGTGTAAGTAACGTATAGAAATCCAGTTGAGATGGTGCGCTACTGATGAGCCCAGCCTCATGGGTGAAACACGTGTCTATCGCTGAGTTCTTGCTACACTCGACTACCGAGAAACACATGAAGAGTTCCATTCACGATTACTTGTCAATTGAGCAAACACAGCGGCATGTCGCAGCCTTTTTCCAACGTGACTTGGGCGTCACCACCACAAGCGGTGGTACAGTATTGATCGTTAACGCTGCAAACCAAACCAGACGTTTACTTTAATTAGAGCAATCGAAAGCAATATGAATTTGGAATCCATCCCCCGGTTGGGATGGAATTACGAAAGAAATGATGCCCGATGCCATTTGATGACGTGTTTGGTATGCCTAGGCAAAGTATCGAACCAACATTCATTGGTCAAAAGTGAGAAAAACTAACTGGAAAAGGTGATCTGGTACTATGACACTTCCTCAAATGGGCGATCTACCTAACACAGAAAGCAATCATTAAGAAAACAAATCAATAGTTTTTTTTTTAAGTTTAAACCTTGACCTATTTGACCAGGTTAACACTCACAATAGCATTTCAAAAAATATCTTTAATATAATTCATGTTGTGGAACCGGTTTCACAACATAAATTATATTAAAGATTTTTTTTGAAATGCTATTGTGAGTGTTAACCTGGTCAAATGGTTTAAGGTTTAGACTTGAAAAAAAACTTTTGATTTGTTTTTTTTTTGACATTCATTGGGCTAACAAACCCTAGACCATTGTACACAATGGGAACCTAATTACTTGTCTCAATGCCGGAGGCGATTCTTTGGCTTGTAGAAGGTTCTTCCTCCTCATCGCCAACTTCTCCGTGTTCCTCATCACTCTCCGGATGGAAACCAACTGAAGAGTTTAAATCAATTGGGGGTTCCCCTTCAAGTGGATGATCTTGAACCTCAAACATATAAATTAATGCGGATTGCCATTCTATATTATTAGAACAACAACGCAACACAAACCAGTTTGAAATTACTTTTCACAAGAAGTGTACCGGTATACTAAAACACGCAGCGTTAGTTACCTCACTTGTAGTTTCATGAATACAATAGACGGTCTGCTACTATTCGGTGAGTTCCTAACCTCTAACCCTAAAACGGCAGTGATAATTAGGCTACGGTACCCGATAATTTAAAAAAAAAATTGAAAAAAATCCCCCGTTAAGGGATCGGACTCATCGAATCGGATTCACCGAATCGAACTCACCGAAACGGGCCATTCCGACAATAGACGGTGGTAAACTAATTCATCAATGTCAATGTACTTATGCTGATATGGGTTAGTCACTTAGTCAGCTCTGCCGTGATTTGGCAGAACCTAATATCCGCCATTTTCAAGTTTTCTAGATAAACGACCTTTGGTGTTTATAGCTGTAAAATACCAAGGTAAAACACTCGAAGTTGACTTTTGTAAGGCTGGAACGAACAACCAAACAAAATTTTTAAGAATGAAATTGGAGCCAGATTTTTGTTTGTTTATTAAAACATGGCGTATATTTGGTTTTGCCAGATAACTAGTTATAAAAAATGTATTAGGTTTGTTAGATAAAACCTAATATATATTCTCGATGTAGGCTTTAACCGCCTTATTGGCTTATTGAATGTTATGCGTTTGCATATATGATAGGGCCTAATATAAGCTAAATGTTGGCTTTGACCACACTATGTTGGCTTTGTAAGCCTAAATCAAACCTAAAGTAAGCTTCTGGATTTCTCCCAGAACTGTGTATCATTTCGTCACTGTAATCTGTAGATAACTTTGCGGATATCACAGAAGCCTGCTAGGTTAAAGGCTATCGCCGATTTAAAATCAGTTGCTGGTAGCCTACTTGATTACCATGCCTTCATTAAAAGTAATAAATGTAATAACTAAATGCCTTCTTTATAGTCTTTAAACGTAAAAAAATGCAAAAAGTCATTTTTGGCAAAATGGCGGATATTAGATTTACTAAAATCAAGACAGAGCTGCTTTAAGCAGACAGTAGGTTAGGTTCTCAGACGTAGAAAGATTTTATTAGATCTAACACATTTATGAACTAAATCTTGGAATATGAGCTGTGTCCAGCGAACATACTGAAGCATGACTGAAGCTACCTGTAGGCATGCCATCTTTGACAGAATGTTCGTAAAGACTTCGTTGTATGTCGGATCGAGTTCGGATGAAATTACAAGACCGACACTGCGATGATGCAAGGAGTGGTTGAGGTTGGGAAAGATGTAAGCGCCATTGCTACAATGAAGCACTGGCGACTGGCCTGGTATCAGAGGGTACACCCAATCACCCACCTGGATGAATGCTGGGGGCCTAAAAAAGCGTACGTTATAAAAATACAACATGAAATGTGCAAATCGCTCAAAACCACTCTCTACTAACCCACGAAGAAATAAACCCAACGCACTCTATCGACGGTACAGTTGGTTGGGGCTTGGGAGTGTGATCCAAGAATATTTTCAAATCAACAGTGGTATCACATTGTCATTTAATCGGGAGTTCAAGGTTTCAACTATCCTATTACTTGGCTTTAAACAAAGCATTTACTTGGTGCATGTTCAAACATTTAGTTTCAAACATCACATGAAATCAAAAACTCACCTGGAAGGGTTAGAGGAAGTTCGATTATCGAAAAGGTACACCCTTAAAGACGTGGGGTATGAAGGAGGGGCAGTAGTGACGTGCATGTTTTCCTCAATGCTGTATAGCTGAACTCCACCAGGAATGAAGAGGATTTCTGCAGCACTTTCAGAACTTGCTTCATCGACCCATGTTGTCTGTACGATCAAACAAACTATTCGGTCAAGATGAAATATCTTTATGTAACTCGTAATTTGTGACTATCTTAGCAGATTTATTTGCTAAACAAAAGCACTGACACATGTTTAATTGTTTATATGGGAAACCAACATAAAATGGGGAAAACAAACTAAGTCATGTTTTGAAAAATTATAATATAAAATGGCTTCACAGTCACCCGATTACTACGCCGGTATATAATACAGCACCTGGTTGGACGAGTTGCCATGAGCGTGCATAGATTCAGCAACAGATTCCGCCATGACAGGAGTTGTCGTAGAATGGCCTTCTGGCAACTCGGCTGAATATTCTGGAGCAGATGGCTAGAAAACAAATACGTTGCTTGAAAATGTTTATCCTGTAACACCCACAGACAAAACTTGACTTGTATATGTATATAGGGTAAGGATAGGCTGTTTAGTGTTGGCAATGATTCAGTTGAAAACAAATTGGCTGTGTACAGCTCTGCCGTGATTTCGGTAAACCTAATATCTGCCATTTTGTCAAAAATGACTTGCATTTTTCTACGTAGACTTCATGCATCCCCTGACAAAAATTTGTGCCCCAATGTAGTATGGTTTTCGAGATAATTGGTGTGTAACACCTAACATATTCTAATCTGTGCGAGAATTTTTTTTCTGAAACCTAACATATTCATCTACTCCAATCACGTAACGGGATACTGTCACGTGACAGGCAAAATTTTAGCAGCATTGCAGCAGGCTACTTCACCACATCTTACATCTCTTGAGTTGCATTAAGCGGATTTAAAAGCGTTCGATAAAGTAGATTGGGATAAAATGTTGTTAGGCACTAAGTCATCATCATAATCCATCGTCGGTTTGTTCCCCACTAGTGGGGGTGGCCGATTGTTTCCGCGCAGCAATTGTTTTAATCCCTTTTCTCCATTTCACCCTGTCCCTTGCATCTTCCTCCTTCAGTCCGACTTTTTTAAATTCATCCTTCACTTGTTGTTTCCACGTTCTTCTTGGACGGCCGCGTTTCCTCTTCCCATCCACCTTTAGATCTAGTGCCTTTCTAAGAAAACTTCCTTCCTCCCTCCTTATCACATGTCCATACCATCTTACTCCATTTGCCCTTGCCAGTTGGTCTATGGTCTCTCTCATCTCTAGCATATCCAACAATTCTTCAGTCCTTTTTTCCCTTCTCGTTTTCACCCCACACATTGCTCTCACCATTGACCTTTCCGTTCTTCTCAGGATTGCCAGTTCACTCTCTCTCAGTATCCATGTCTCGCTACCATATAGCATTGCAGGCCGCACACAGCTCCGATATACTTTCCCTTTCATCCTTAGTGAGAATTTTCTGCCATACAACATTTCCCCACATTCCCTGAACTTTGCCCAGCCCAATCTTGCCCTTGTTGTCACCGCTGCTTCACATCCACCACTTCCATTTATCCGATCACCCAGATAACAGAAGTCTGTCACTGTTTCGATGCCATGGCGGAACTCATCATCATGGCCTTCCACTTCATTCCTTCCTTTACTGCATTTCCCACAAACAAAACACTTCGCCAATCTTGTTGCGGCTCTCTTGACATTAGCACATCTTGCATGTACCCACTTTCCACATTCCTTGCATTGCATTGAATTTCTCATCACTCTCTTGCCACATATTCCACAGGGATCTACTTTGCTCTCAACAACTGTTCCTTCTACTCCACTCACCATCACTTTTGTTTTTTCAAGATTCACCTTCATACCCTTGGTTTCAAATGCTTCTTTCCATTTCTCAAACTTTTTCTCCAGTCCCTCCATACTATTACTTGTCAAGACCAGGTCGTCTGCATACAAAATTTCACTCAATAAGCCCTCCCTCACTCCTTCAGTTACAACGTCAACCACAATAGCAAATATCAGAGGTGACAAAACTGATCCTTGGTGTACACCAACCTTCACAAAAAACTCGTTTGAATAATTTGATCCAACTCTCACTTTTGTTCTTGCATCCTCATACATAGACATCACAGCTCTCACTAATACCTCCGGTATACCTCTTTTCCTCATTGCCCACTCCATCACTTTCCCACTCCATCACTTTCCTAAGTAAGCTTAATTATGTAGACTAGCCTAAAAATGTTCGTCCGAACACACTAGCTTGTCTTTTCATTAAATGCCGTGTCATTTACGTCTCGCCGATCAGTATGATTTTTCGTAGCCTACTGGTGTACTGATGGCTTAGTTGACTTTACAGTACGCTAAATAACTTAGCTTGCAAATAATAGCCTGCAAATAATAGCTTACGATTATTACGATTTTAAAGCAGATGCCTGGGAGTACGCTACTCAGTGTGTTTGGTCATTTCCAATCAACCGTACCAGATGCTGTGTAGCCAATGTAGTACGGTAGCCTTAAATGAAGGCATGATTATTGAGTAGTAGACCTCCCCAATCCCCGGACTTTTTTTTGTTTTCATCTATATTGTGACTTTTCTGCATGGGTTTTCAATGCTGATTTCAAAAATATGCATAAAATTTTTTTTCGATCAACGTCTGGGAAGTTATTCGCTGTTGCTTAGCAACAACTTTTCATAAAAATTACAAAAATCTCCTTTAAAACCCCTTTACTTTTAACCTGGTATCCTGATATCTAGATTATCTGAAAGCATTTCTTCTGCTGAAGAATTAAAAAAAAAATTATTAAAATTGGACAATCGGTACCAGAGTTATGACCGTTTAAGTACCCAGATTATGCAGTCACGCATGACTGATTTTTGTTAATTTATTGCCAAATGATACTAGAAAAATGGTGAAAGTTGCTGTCAAGGGGTTTTTGGGGGTAAGGAGTTCAAAAAATATATTAAAAAGTGTCTCAGAGCAACAGAAAAAAAGTTATTAAAAAATTGATACAAACAGTCATGCATGAATGATTTTGTCGCAGTCGCTTCATTTCTACGAGATGTATTCCTTAGGCACCACAAACGTTAAATGCCTGGAGTCATATACAGTATAACGTGGAACCGATCATCTCAATGTAGCTAATATCTGGGTACCCATTGCACTTGATGTTAGAATACACGCTACATTGCTCGGAAAGAGCTCTGATCAAGTGCAAGATGGTTACAGTTCGCCACAATTTCAATAGCATCTCTAACTCAGCAAAATGAAGTCAATGTATCTAAATCATGTGGCAAAAAATGGATTAAGTCAGCTGAACTTAACGATAACCTTCTGTAATGCATTTCAGGTTTCACTATTGATCAGTTAGCATTTTCTACTTGTATCTTGTATGATTAATATAACGTATTGTATACACTTCTACTGTCTAATATTCCGTGTGTATTCATGTATCCATCATGGAGCTGAGGAAGAGTAAAATAAACAATGGTGGTTTGCTTGGTAATTTGCAGCCTTTAAAACATCTTAAGGAAGGACAATTTAGACCAACTACTGGAGATCTTCTTCAGAAATACATATATCATCTTCAACTAAATCCTTGTAACCACCAGAGTGGGAAGCTAGCAGCTTGAGATCCAGCAGTATGTCCAGCAAAAGTATGGCAGCCTGCTTGCGTTCCACTGATGACAAAACAAAATATCCAAAACAAAATTATTCGTTTGGTTGATGAATACAAGAAATACAAACATGACAAAAAGGAATCTGCTGCCTTAATTAAATTTCGAGAAACACTGACAACACGATTTAAGATATCTGCTAAGAAATGCCGAAAATCTAATTAACAAAAACAAAACATTGCTACCAGAAGATAAGGCAGAAGGTATACAGTTTCTTAAATTACTTGAAACAAACCAACCAGCATCTCTTGGACCCCTTGATAGAAAGAGGTTGAAACGCTTCAAGAATTATGCATTGAAGAATCGAATAAAGGTAATAAAGTATGATGTATGTTTCTTCCCAGTATGCTTAACAGCCTAATGATTTTTAAAGTAACATACTTATTAATTTTTGATACAGATGCATAAACAAGACATTTTTTACAGATAAATGCAGATTCTCAGTGCAGATTCGACTTAATTTATTGGGAAGATGACGAGGAGAGGAAATTAAGTCCTGAGGTAGATGGCTGAGAATCTGCATTTATCTGTAAAAAACGTCTTGTTTATGCATCCGTATCATAAAATTAATAGACAGCAACTTTCACCATTTTTCTAGTATCATTTGGCAATAAATTAACAAAAATCAGTCATGCGTGACTGCATAATCTGGGTACTTAAACGGTCATAACTCTGGTACCGATTGTCCAATTTTAATAATTTTTTTTTAAATTCTTCAGCAGAAGAAATGCTTTCAGATAATCTAGATATCAGGATACTAGGTTAAAAGTAAAGGGGTTTTAAAGGAGATTTTTGTAATTTTTATGAAAAGTTGTTGCTAAGCAACAGCGAATAACTTCCCAGATGTTGATCGAAAAAAAATTTTATGCATATTTTTGAAATCAGCATTGAAAACCCATGCAGAAAAGTCACAATATAGATGAAAACAAAAAAAAGTCCGGGGATTGGGGAAGTCTATTGAGTAGGCTACCAGCAACCTGTTTTTTTTTTTCGCTGAGACTTTTCGGTCATTTGTCCGAAATCACTTGAAAAAATTCGGCCATTTTTTATTTATTTCGATCATTTTTTCTGACGAAAATATTTCCTTTCAAGTAGCTGATACAAACCAAAATTTGCACTTCCTGACTAGCTACAACATTAAGCTTCGCTGAGAAACGTTGTCGTGTTTTATCTGAGAAAAATTAGAACAGACAAACGTTTCTTCAACGTTCATCAGCGAAACTCAACCTTGCAACACTTTTTTCGGACATTTTGACCGCATTGACTATATTTTTTTCGGACATTTTGCTCAAAAATCGGTCAATGACCGATAAATGACCGAAAAAAAAACAAACCAGCAACTGATTTTAAATCGGCGATAGCCTTTAACCTAGCAAGCTTCTGTGATATCCGCAAAGTTATCTACAGATTACAGTGACGAAATGATACACAGTTCCCTGGGAGAAATCCAGAGGCTTACTGGTACTTTAGGTTTGATTTAGGCTTACAAAGCCAACATAGTGTGGTCAAAGCTAACGTTTAGCTTTATCATACAAAAGCATAACATTAAATAAGCCAATAAGGCAGTTACAGTCAACATTGAGAGTATATATTAGGTTTTATATATTAGGTTTTATCATACAAACCTAATACATTTTTTATAACTAGTTATCTGGCAAAACCAAATATACGCCATGTTTTAATAAACAAACAAAAACCTGGCTCCAATTTCATTCCTAAAACTTTTGTTTGGTTGTCCGACGTCCGTTCCAGTCTTACATATAAGTCAACTTCGAGTGTTTCACCTTGGTATTTTACAGCTATAAACACAAAAAGTCGTTTATCTAGAAAACTTGAATATGGCGGATATTAGGTTCTGCCAAATCACGGCAGAGCTAGGCATTGTGCAAAACAAACTGGATGTTGTGTTAGAATTAGAAACTTCAACCAACTCTCAATGCTGCTACCAGAAATGCATGGAGCGTGGCCCCAATGACACCTTTTGAGCACATCACAATAAGCAGTAATGGTTTATTGTTTAAAGATAAAAACTGAAGGCTAGATGTTAGGCATGTAAATCAAAGTTTAACTTTTTTTCTATGTAAGACCTTGTAATGTGAAACTATTACTTGTTGCCTGACACATAAAGTAACAACCTACAATCTCTTGTTGAATGTTTCTTAAAAGGTTTTTCACAAAAATGGTTTTGTTTATTATTGTGTTTAAAATGTTGGAAAATAGAAAGTTGACGGACAGAAATGAAATAGCATGTACCTCGACATCTGTTGATACTTCTTCCAGCTCATACAATCTTGATTGTACCCTTTGCAATACTGGGGCCATTTTAGACTGCATGTCTTGTGCAGCATACATCCTCTCTCCAAGTAAGTCATTTATATTTAAGGAAACTCCCTATAGAGCAAGACATGCATTGATCAGAATGTAGGTAAACAAAAAATCCATACAGAAAATATCCCGACTGTAAAATATCCACTTTCTCGAAAAACATCAACCCTGAATCTTGATAGTTAGGCTGCAGCATTTGAAGAATATATATATATCATTCGGGATATTTTGCATATGGATATTTTCTGTATATATAGATTTTTAGTAATGACCCATTAACACAATTATAATTATTTTCTGCACAAACACAACCAGTAGAGCTGAAGCTTTAGGAAACATGAAATACTGGTGATCACTGTTCCACCATCAATACTAGAAATAAACTCTGTGGTGGTGAGCAACAACAAAACCATATAAAATCACCTTTTCTAAACATTGTAGTGCATTAACATAATTTTGAATGGCGAGTTGAGCATTTCCTTGTTCATCTGCATCAAGAGCATTCGTCACATAACATTTTGAAGTTAAATACAGATCTTCAAGGTTGGTGAAAAGTTCATCCTGTTTGAAAACACATAAAAGAATAGCACTTAGGCTTAGATGTAATGAATTAGATGTGGCCGGAGCGGTATTCGTGATACAAAGCCTTAACAAGTATGCAAAATTGCCACGATTAGGCTTAGGAAAAATCTTTCTAAGTGTACAAAAAATAATCTCTGTATGTCCGGGCATTCTTCGAGCAGCCACTTGATTGTTAAGTCCTCCAGCGTTGACAGGCCAACTGCCCTTGGAGGAGTAAACGTCGGGCAGTGGTATAGGATGTGATCTGCTGTCTAACACCAAGATAGACTGGAGTGGGGTTAAAGGGCAGAATGTTTCCATCGATGTTGATGGTCAGCTCACAACGAGATGAAAGGCAAAACAAGTATGAAGGACATAAGGAGGTAGGTATCCAACTATCCATTGCTTATAATGATGATAATATGCCTGAGCTGACACCGATGTTGGCGATTATGGTCTTTCAAACTTCTCTGTCATTTGATATCTGCATAAAATCGGTACTTTTGATTGTTATGTTTGTGGCCCATTGGTTCAAGCTGTTTAAATAAGTTCATCTTTGCCGACCTCTGCTTCTCTTCTCTTGTATCATGCCCAATAGTGCTAATTCTTCCAAATCTTAATGTCTATGAACAATTGAACATGCCCCACAAATTCCATCTGGTGCCTTCTAACTGTTGTTATTAATCTCCCTTTTGGTTTTTGCCAATTCCAGAACTTTGTAATTACTATTCTTTTCAGACCAAGAGATCTTCAACATTCTTCTGAGAAACCTCAGCAGCCTCTAATCTTTTCTTCATTTCATTACTAATCATCCAGCATTCGCATCCGTAGGTTATACTGGATTCCACATGTGATTTTAATACTTTAATTTTGGTGTTTATTGCTATGCTGCCATTTTTGAAGACTGTGCTCATTTTACTAAAAGCATCCTTTGCTATAGCGATTCTCTTTTTAATTTCAGCATCACTTTTGCCATCAAAAGTTATAATGTACCCAAGATATTTAAACTTGTCAACTTGTTTTACTATAAGTATAACACCGTTAAGTGTCAGGTTGCATTTTGAACAAGTTGTCTTTTTTTGATACAGTCACGCATTCTGTTTTTCTTGAATTTAACTCTAAACCCATTGCTTTACTTTTATTGACAACAGAATTTAGTAAGTTCTGCAGATTTTTTGCAGATTCTGCTTTCAAGACTGTATTCATCAGCGTATCTCAAGTTTGTTATATTTTGTCCCCTAACCTTTACTTCATTCAATATTTTTGATGTCTCTCAAAATCATCTCACTGTAATTTATAAATGTTAGGCTTAAGAGGTTGGCAAATAGAACCCTTATATGACACCCTGTTGTATTGATTTGAATTCGCTGAAATCGCTATTTATATATTACGTATTGCAGCTGTTCGGTCCCGGTAGAGGTTTCGTATAATTCTGAGATGTTTTACGTCGATATAAAAAGAATGCAATATTAGGAATAATTTAGCATGTTGATTGTTGAACCTTGTCAAAAGCTTTAAAAAAGTCTATAAAACACAAGTCCTTGTTCTTTTCTATACATCTCTCTGTTATCATTTTTAATAAGAAAATTCCATCTGTGGTCCCTTTGTCTGCAGCAAAATCCAAACTGTGCTGTTGATATTTCTGGTTTTAATTTTGGTCTTAATCTCATCATTATGATTTGGAGTAAGAACTTTGTTGGATGACTCATAAGAGTAATTGTTTATAAGTTCTGATAAAAAACTCTTTTAATACATTCAAGTTCTAAATGTTAGAATTCAACCTTTATGAATTATTCTTTCTTAATCTAGGAGTTGAGTATTTCTGCCACCTTGGATGATAGTTTGCATTAGGCCTTGACGTCAGAGCTAGGTAATCTCTTTAATCATTGTGCCGTTTGTTCATTAATTCACACAACCTATATATAAGCCTATTTGCCTCAGTAGATTGTTCAAGTGATGATGATAAACCATAATCATTGTTCGTTTACACTCAAATATTTCTCATTTACTAGTTTCAGGATTGTTTGCTAGTTTCATGCAGCCTAACAGGTCACACTGAGAGTCACTCAGCCATTTCTTTTATGACAGAACAATAGGCCTATAGCCTACCTTTTTTTAAATTTTGATTATTTTTGTATTGTAATACTGTTACTAAAAATGTTTTTACTCGTATAGTCTTGTACTATTTATTGGCTTGAACTTTTCTCTGTTGCACTGAAGTTTAAACGCCCTTGCTACAAGAGTTTATTGATTTTAAAAGTTTTTCCTATTTTTAATCACCCGGAATAAAGTTTATATTTGAATAAAAAACCACAGGACTTCACTTGAGGATCGCAGCAGCACATGATTTTTTTTCTTTCATTAATATTACTCAACATCAGCCTATCTTGTTTCAACGTAATTTGCCGATGCTTGACATTTGTCACATTAAGAACTGGGAAGCAGCTGACTCGATGACTCATATAGTCTTTCGCTGCTTCCTGTCTGTTGTGGTATTTAGATAGCTATGGTACTATTTTATTCGTATTGTCGCAATTGTCGCAACAGACAAAAGAAAAGGTTTCTCTCTCTCTCTTGTAAGCTTAGTTTAAATGGCAAAATCGTCATTTCCGTAGGGTGGCAATTGACTTGTAGACCGTATGGTCGTTTCGTTGTCTCCCAGTCGGTATGGGAACTTGTGTAACTTTGCATTGTGTACATTAATTGCATATTTCAAACATCTACCTATGTTCCTGTTACTGACAAATAAAACATTGATTGATCAAAACAAGTACGTTTGGTGGCTGTGTTTGATTAACCAACTTTAATTTTATTTTTCTTATTGCTGGCGCGAACATATGTAGAGAATGACAAAGTAAACACACAAATTTAACAACAACAAAAAGTAAGGATGGCAAATTGCATGTTAGTAAAACTAGGCCTATAATCTGGTGACATATCACCCTCTTCCAATCTGCCTTGAGCCAGCATGGAAGCAGTAGGCTACGGCTCATAAAAACACATGGAAGCCTGTCAAGTAACCCATGTTGATGACAGAGTTCCATATGATTTTATGTTTGATGTTGATGCGCAATCTGCTGCAAGCGGAGATAGCGAATGATTATTATTATTGTAAAACTAGGCCTAACATGTCAAAGTTTGGTAAGACTACTTACATATAAGAGAGGTCGTGTTTGAAGTGCATGAGCTCTTTCCATAACACAAACCTAGTTAGCTAGATGTAAACTTAGAATATGATATCCAATACCGGTACCTGTACTACGGTACGGTACGTACCCAAAATTAAGGTAAACTAGGTGCTGCTTTAGGATCGGCCGCCTTGGTTGGTGACGTCACGAAAATCTGTGACGTCATGCAAAAAAACGCAACTACTTTTAGAAAGGGTGCAAAAATGCGGAAAAGAAGTAAAAGCGGAATGACTATTGATTTTTAAATATTTGTAGGCATTATTATTGATCTAGCGCTAACTTAAACTGTTACTATTTTGTACCAATTCTCAGCAATTCATTTTTACAATAAAAATACTTGCTTTATTAACGTAACAACTTTCACGTTTATATGTTATCTACAAAACGAGCAATCGTGGTTCAGTATAAACCGCCCACAGTTTGCTGTGATCGATGAATACTGCCTCCACCAAATATGTTGTAGCTTTCTCATTTCTGCTCGGATTTTAACAATTTTCCTATCGTTGGATGGCATTATGCTTCATCTACCCGAATGGATTAATTGCCTATCTAAAGTAGGCATTATATTTATGTAGCGCTAACTTAAACTTTACTATTTTGTACCAATTCTCAGAAATTCATTTTTTACAATAAAAATACCAAACCAACACAAATTAAAAGAATATGTCTTGCTTTATTAACCTAACGACTTTCACGTTTATATGTTATCTACAAAACGAGAAATCGTTGTTCAAACGCAACCGCTCGACGAAGCTTTTTTCCAATGCATTTTTCAAGGCGATTCGATCGTGGTTCAGCATAAGCCGCCCACAGTTTGCTGTGATCGATGAATACTGCCTCCACCAAATATGCTGTAGCTTTCTCATTTTCTCAAAACAACCTAGTTCACATTGTAATCTTGTATTGTTTTTTCCACATGTGCTGTTGATGCAAATAAAAAGAACTTCTCACTTCTCGATCAGTTTCGAGTGTTCATTACAAGCCGCCCACAGTTTGATGCGATCGGTGAATAGTGCCTCCACCAAATATGCTGTAGCTTTCTCATTTCTGCTCGGATTCTAACAATTTTACTATCGTTCGATGACATTATGCTTCATCTACTCGAATAGATTAATTGCCAATCTATAGTAGGCATTACATTTATGTAGCGCTAACTTAAACTTTACTATTTTGTACCAATTCTCAGCAATTCAATTTTTAGAATAAAAATACCAAACCAACACAAATTAAAAGAGTATGTCTTGCTTTATTCATATGTTAACTTTCACATTTATATCTAATCCACAAAACGAGCAATCGTTGTTCAAACGTAACCGCTCGACGAAGCTTTTTACCAAAACAATGCAAACACAAAGCGATCAGTTTCTAGTGTTCATTACAAGCCGCCCACAGTTTGCTGTGATCGATGAATACTGCCTCCACCAAATGTGCTGTAGCTTTCACATTTCTGCTTGGATTTGAGAAATTTTACCATCGTTGGAAAGCACGATACTGCATCTATCCGAATTCATTAGTTGCAAGTTTAAAGTATGCATTATATTGATCTAGCGCTAACTTAAACTTTACTATTTTGTACCAATTCTCAGCAATTCAATTTTTACAATAAAAATACCAAACCAACACAAATTAAAAGAGTATGTCTTGCTTTATTAACCTAACAACTTTCACGTTTATATGTTATCTACAAAACGAGAAATCGTTGTTCAAACGTAGCCGCTCGACGAAGCTTTTTTCCAATGCATTTTTCAAGGCGATTCGATCGTGGTTCAGTATAAGCCGCCCACAGTTTGCTGTGATCGATGAATACTGCCTCCACCAAATATGCTGTAGCTTTCTCATTTCTGCTCGGATTCTAACAATTTTCCTATCGTTCGATGGCATTATACTTCATCTACCCGAATGGATTGATTGCCAATCTAAAGTAGGCATTACATTTATGTAGCGCTAACTTAAACTTTACTATTTTGTACCAATTCTCAGCAATTCAATTTTTAGAATAAAAATACCAAACCAACACAAATTAAAAGAGTATGTCTTGCTTTATTCATATGTTAACTTTCACATTTATATCTAATCCACAAAACGAGCAATCGTTGTTCAAACGTAACCGCTCGACGAAGCTTTTTACCAAAACAATGCAAACACAAAGCGATCAGTTTCTAGTGTTCATTACAAGCCGCCCACAGTTTGCTGTGATCGATGAATACTGCCTCCACCAAATGTGCTGTAGCTTTCACATTTCTGCTTGGATTTGAGAAATTTTACCATCGTTGGAAAGCACGATACTGCATCTATCCGAATTCATTAGTTGCAAGTTTAAAGTATGCATTATATTGATCTAGCGCTAACTTAAACTTTACTATTTTGTACCAATTCTCAGCAATTCAATTTTTACAATAAAAATACCAAACCAACACAAATTAAAAGAGTATGTCTTGCTTTATTAACCTAACAACTTTCACGTTTATATGTTATCTACAAAACGAGAAATCGTTGTTCAAACGTAGCCGCTCGACGAAGCTTTTTTCCAATGCATTTTTCAAGGCGATTCGATCGTGGTTCAGTATAAGCCGCCCACAGTTTGCTGTGATCGATGAATACTGCCTCCACCAAATATGCTGTAGCTTTCTCATTTCTGCTCGGATTCTAACAATTTTCCTATCGTTGGATGGCATTATGCTTCATCTACCCGAATAAATTGATTGCCAATCTAAAGTAGGCATTACATTTATGTAGCGCTAACTTAAACTTTACTATTTTGTGCCAATTCTCAGCAATTCAATTTTTAGAATAAAAATACCAAACCAACACAAATTAAAAGAGTATGTCTTGCTTTATTCATATGTTAACTTTCACATTTATATCTAATCCACAAAACGAGCAATCGTTGATCAAACGTAACCACTCGACGAAGCTTTTTACCAAAACAATGCAAACACAAAGCGATCAGTTTCGAGTGTTCATTACAAGCCGCCCACAGTTTGCTGTGATCGATGAATACTGCCTCCACCAAATATGCTGTAGCTTTCACATTTCTGCTTGGATTTGAGAAATTTTACCATCGTTGGAAAGCACGATACTGCATCTATCTGAATTCATTAGTTGCAAGTTTAAAGTATGCATTATATTGATCTAGCGCTAACTTAAACTTTACTATTTTGTACCAATTCTCAGCAATTCATTTTTTACAATACAAGTACCAAACCAACACAAATTAAAAGAGTATGTCTTGCTTTATTCATATGTTAACTTTCACATTTATATCTAATCCACAAAACGAGAAATCGTTGTTCAAACGTAACCGCTCGACGAAGCTTTTTTCCAATGCATTTTTCAAGGCGATTCGATCGTGGTTCAGTATAAGCCGCCCACAGTTTGCTGTGATCGATGAATACTGCCTCCACCAAATATTTTTACAGCTATATTGGAGAGGTTACCGCAACATGAGCACTGAGCAGATTCCACGCGTGAGATCTCAAACAAAGAAATTTTGTTTTTATTAACAGCAACAACGAAAATTATTATACATTAAGTGTCAAAGATGGATGGATGGTCATTTTATTTTTGTTTGGATGCGAAACGTACATAAAACACAAACGTACAGTGTGCATCCAATGAGAGAGTGCGAAAGACCGTAGCCCTGAAGGCGTAGGAGGTCGTCGAGTCTGCACTCTCTCATTCAAACAATTTTACGAAAGAAAGTAATGCGTTTTTTAATAGCAAATTGACACAAAAAAGAAGAAGAAAGGAAAAACAGAAAAAAAAACAAATACAGATACAGACGCAAGAAATACAAAAAATAAGAACAATGGACATAAAGTCAGGTAGTGGATGTCGTTTTTATAACTCTTGATTATTAAAGAAGTGTTTTTTGCACATTTTACTGAAAAATTTGTGCCATGCAATTGTCAAGAAAAGGAAGAAAAACTGTTGATAAATTACATTGCAAAAAGTATACCCCGCCCCCCGCGCTAGGATGAATTATCCAAGCAATTATTGCGCTACAAATTTTTTTTTTGCAAAATTTGTATTTTATTTTATTTTTTTACCTGATCATTAGGGGGAGGCCATTGCCCTTTATCCTCCCCCCTAAATACGCTACTGCCTTGGACAATGGACATGCAACCAATTGAGTCGGGTAGATGCAGTATCGTGCTTTCCAACGTCAGTAAAATTGTCAAAAAAGCTTCATCGAGCGGCTACGTTTGAACAACGATTTCTCGTTTTGTAGATAAACATATAAACGTGAAAGTTGTTAGGTTAATAAAGCAAGACATACTCTTTTAATTTGTGTTGGTTTGGTATTTTTATTGTAAAAAATGAATTGCTGAGAATTGGTACAAAATAGTAAAGTTTAAGTTAGCGCTAGATCAATATAATGCATACTTTAAACTTGCAACCAATGAATTCGGATAGATGCAGTATCGTGCTTTCCAACGATGGTTAAATTTCTCAAATCCGAGCAGAAATGAGAAAGCTACAGCACATTTGGTGGAGGCACTATTCACTGATCACATCAAACTGTGGGCGGCTTGTAATGAACACTCGAAACTGATCGCTTTGTGTTTGCATTGTTTTGGTAAAAATTTTCGTCGAGCGGTTACGTTTGAACAACGATTGCTCGTTTTGTGGATTAGATATAAATGTGAAAGTTAACATATGAATAAAGCAAGACATACTCTTTTAATTTGTGTTAGTTTGGTATTTTTATTGCAAAAAATGAACTGCTGAGAATTGGTACAAAATAGTAAAGTTTAAGTTAGCGCTACATAAATGTAATGCCTACTTTAGATTGGCAATTAATCCATTCGAGTAGATGAAGCATAATGCCATCCAACGATAGTAAAATTGTTAGAATCCAAGCAGAAATGAGAAAGCTACAGCATATTTGGTGGAGGCAGTATTCATCGATCACAGCAAACTGTGGGCGGCTTATACTGAACCACGATCGAATCGCCTTGAAAAATGCATTGGAAAAAAGCTTCGTCGAGCGGTTACGTTTGAACAACGATTTCTCGTTTTGTAGATAACATATAAACGTGAAAGTTGTTAGGTTAATAAAGCAAGACATACTCTTTTAATTTGTGTTGATTTGGTATTTTTATTGTAAAAATTGAATTTCTGAGAATTGGTACAAAATAGTAAAGTTTAAGTTAGCGCTACATAAATGTAATGTCTATTTTAGATTGGCAATTAATCCATTCGAGTAGATGAAGCATAATGCCATCAAACGATAGTAAAATTGTTAGAATCCGAGCAGAAATGAGAAAGCTACAGCATATTTGGTGGAGGCACTATTCACCGATCGCATCAAACTGTGGGCGGCTTGTAATGAACACTCGAAACTGATCGCTTTGTGTTTGCATTGTTTTGGTAAAAAGCTTCGTCGAGCGGTTACGTTTGAACAACGATTGCTCGTTTTGTGGATTAGATATAAATGTGAAAGTTAACATATGAATAAAGCAAGACATACTCTTTTAATTTGTGTTGGTTTGGTATTTTTATTGTAAAAAATGAATTGCTGAGAATTGGTACAAAATAGTAAAGTTTAAGTTAGCGCTACATAAATGTAATGCCTACTTTAGATTGGCAATTAATCCATTCGAGTAGATGAAGCATAATGCCATCCAACGATAATAAAATTGTTAGAATCCAAGCAGAAATGAGAAAGCCACAGCATATTTGGTGGAGGCAGTATTCATTGATCACAGCAAACTGTGGGCGGCTTATACTGAACCACGATCGAATCGCCTTGAAAAATGCATTGGAAAAAGGCTTCGTCGAGCGGTTACGTTTGAACAACGATTTCTCGTTTTGTAGATAACATATAAACGTGAAAGTCGTTAGGTTAATAAAGCAAGACATACTCTTTTAATTTGTGTTGGTTTGGTATTTTTATTGTAAAAATTGAATTTCTGAGAATTGTTACAAAATAGTAAAGTTTAAGTTAGCGCTACATAAATATAGTGCCTACTTTAGATTGGCAATTAATCCATTCGGGTAGATGAAGCATAATGCCATCCAACGATAGGAAAATTGTTAAAATCCGAGCAGAAATGAGAAAGCTACAGCATATTTGGTGGAGGCACTATTCATCGATCGCATCAAACTGTGGGCGGCTTGTAATGAACACTCGAAACTGATCGCTTTGTGTTTGCATTGTTTTGGTAAAAAGCTTCGTCGAGCGGTTACGTTTGAACAACGATTGCTCGTTTTGTGGATTAGATATAAATGTGAAAGTTAACATATGAATAAAGCAAGACATACTCTTTTAATTTGTGTTGGTTTGGTATTTTTATTGTAAAAATTGAATTTCTGAGAATTGGTACAAAATAGTAAAGTTTAAGTTAGCGCTACATAAATGTAATGCCTATTTTAGATTGGCAATTAATCCATTCGAGTAGATGAAGCATAATGCCATCGAACGATAGTAAAATTGTTAGAATCCGAGCAGAAATGAGAAAGCTACAGCATATTTGGTGGAGGCACTATTCATCGATCGCATCAAACTGTGGGCGGCTTGTAATGAACACTCGAAACTGATCGCTTTGTGTTTGCATTGTTTTGGTAAAAAGCTTCGTCGAGCGGTTACGTTTGAACAACGATTGCTCGTTTTGTGGATTAGATATAAATGTGAAAGTTAACATATGAATAAAGCAAGACATACTCTTTTAATTTGTGTTGGTTTGGTATTTTTATTGTAAAAAATGAATTGCTGAGAATTGGTACAAAATAGTAAAGTTTAAGTTAGCGCTACATAAATGTAATGCCTACTTTAGATTGGCATATAATCCATTCGAGTAGATGAAGCATAATGCCATCCAACGATAGTAAAATTGTTAGAATCCAAGCAGAAATGAGAAAGCTACAGCATATTTGGTGGAGGCAGTATTCATTGATCACAGCAAACTGTGGGCGGCTTATACTGAACCACGATCGAATCGCCTTGAAAAATGCATTGGAAAAAAGCTTCGTCGAGCGGTTACGTTTGAACAACGATTTCTCGTTTTGTAGATAACATATAAACGTGAAAGTTGTTAGGTTAATAAAGCAAGACATACTCTTTTAATTTGTGTTGGTTTGGTATTTTTATTGTAAAAATTGAATTTCTGAGAATTGGTACAAAATAGTAAAGTTTAAGTTAGCGCTACATAAATATAGTGCATACTTTAGATTGGCAATTAATCTATTCGGGTAGATGAAGCATAATGCCATCCAACGATAAGAAAATTGTTAAAATCCGAGCAGAAATGAGAAAGCTACAGCATATTTGGTGGAGGCACTATTCACCGATCGCATCAAACTGTGGGCGGCTTGTAATGAACACTCGAAACTGATCGCTTTGTGTTTGCATTGTTTTGGTAAAAAGCTTCGTCGAGCGGTTACGTTTGAACAACGATTGCTCGTTTTGTGGATTAGATATAAATGTGAAAGTTAACATATGAATAAAGCAAGACATACTCTTTTAATTTGTGTTGGTTTGGTATTTTTATTGTAAAAAATGAATTGCTGAGAATTGGTACAAAATAGTAAAGTTTAAGTTAGCGCTACATAAATGTAATGCCTACTTTAGATTGGCAATTAATCCATTCGAGTAGATGAAGCATAATGCCATCCAACGATAGAAGAATTGTTAGAATCCAAGCAGAAATGAGAAAGCTACAGCATATTTGGTGGAGGCAGTATTCATTGATCACAGCAAACTGTGGGCGGCTTATACTGAACCACGATCGAATCGCCTTGAAAAATGCATTGGAAAAAAGCTTCGTCGAGCGGTTACGTTTGAACAACGATTTCTCGTTTTGTAGATAACATATAAACGTGAAAGTTGTTAGGTTAATAAAGCAAGACATACTCTTTTAATTTGTGTTGGTTTGGTTCTTTTATTGTAAAAATTGAATTGCTGAGAATTGGTACAAAATAGTAAAGTTTAAGTTAGCGCTACATAAATATAGTGCCTACTTTAGATTGGCAATTAATCCATTCGGGTAGATGAAGCATAATGCCATCCAACGATAGAAAAATTGTTAAAATCTGAGCAGAAATGAGAAAGCTACAGCATATTTGGTGGAGGCACTATTCATCGATCGCATCAAACTGTGGGCGGCTTGTAATGAACACTCGAACACTTCCAGCGGGGAGTCTGGGGGGCCTCCCCCAGAAAATTTTGATAAACACTTCCAATTTGGTGCGCTCTGAGAGCATTTCCAAAACAAAATCTTCGGACTTTCCCAGTCCGAGGATAAAGATTCAATCAATCAATCAAACTGGGACTAGTCTAGAATGTTGGCTGCTTTTTTAGACTGAGCACAAAAACTTATTGTCAATGTCATCTGTAAGCATTTACGACATGCATTGGACTGGTGCACTAGTAAAGAGCAAATAATTAGCCTATAAATTAAGCTAGTCCATTCTTGAAGAACACAAGTATGTTTGCTCTGAACTTGTGATGTCAGTCTATTGACCCAAAGAATTTAAAAAACACTTGTGCTGTTTCAGTACTGGTTGGTTAATGTACCCTTTGGAATTGCATGTCTTATTGTAGAATCTATGTTTTTTTTTGGTAAGAGAACCAGCTTTATTTTCAGCGTACTCAGTAGCCTATAGTTACAAGCCCGAATATCACTCATGCGTAGAGGCTGTATTCCTTTCGCCTGAAACCAAAAGCAGCCGCTATGAGATACGCATTGACGTCACTGGGAAAGCAACTTTAACCATAACACCAGATAACACATCTGATTGGCTGAGCAGCTGGTGTCGTTTTGCAAAACGATTGAGGATTGGATAAAACGAAGGCGTTTTTCAATGTAGGGTAAGCAATTTTGAAAGTTGATTTCCCTGGAGCTTCAGTGATGGTTTCTGACAAAAGCGTTTGCGTTAATTGGCATTTATAGGCAAGAAATGCGGTTTGGTGAGGACTTAGACTACTCACAAGCGTTACGAGTAATTCTAGTCACGAACACAGTAATTTTCAAGTTAAAATAGACTTGATAAAAATAATAAGAAGTTAAACCTAGAATTCAGTCATTATATTTTACATAGTTTTTGCTCAGGTAAGCACTGCTTTCCTTGCTTTCCCTCACCGATCGTCACTGACTGTCACAACATCACCGTCACGTTTGCAACGAGCGAACCACTGTTTGCGTTTACGCAGCAAATCCTTGCGTTCCCAGTCACCATCATAAAGTTTGCTTACTTTCGTAACATCGGCTTCTTTCGTTGTGGGATTCTCTAGCAGCTCTCGTAGCAAGTCTGCCATTCGGTATGATGAAGAAGGGAACCGGCTAACGATTGCATCTGACGCCGTTTGCAGAATGTTTTTGTAGACGTTAGAGTAGAAAAAAGCAATTTCGTCTTCTGAAACGGTGAAGTTCTTGCGTGACTGCCGGGGAATTTTGGGGAGATCTAACCTCAAGTCACAAGCATATGATTTGCATTCTTTGTAAAATGATGTAGCAGGCCTCGAAATTCACGGCGGACATGTCCGCCGTCACAGCATGTGATGTCCGCGGGAAGTACCCTCTAGATCGGTCATATTTGTCCGCCGAGAAATAAGGCAGAAACTAGCGATACAAATCGTCATTCATAGCACGAGCACCTGTTGCAAGAATATAATTTGCACTAGGAATGCAAAATTATCGCATTCCCATGCGCATCTAGAAAAAGTTAATACTGTATCCCTTAGTTTCCATTCAAGCAGAAAAACTTTCGATTTTACGTTGCTTCTACGATTGATGACATTGAATCAGCGTAACAAAGGTGAATTCTTCGCTAAGAATCGATGGGAGTACCGGTACTTCTACACTAATCACGCCCAAATTAGTTCAAGACTTATGTCACAATGTCTGGCTTTGATCTCCGAGTAATATTGATAAGGCAAGGTTGGTTACAAAGTTAGATAATACGAGTAGGCTACTTCAGCAAGATGCAGCAAAACTTAAGTTTTGGTATTACAGTAAGAAAAAAAAAGCCCAGGGAAAATTTTAAAAGTGAGAATGAGGGCGATGAACTTACTACTAGGAAATTTAGTGGTAATAGACGCATATATTAAAGGAACAACGAATGTAAGGATTAGCTCTGTCAAAGATCACAACACATCGTTACCTTCTATGGCTGCAGCTTCAGCATATCTGGCCGACAATACTCCAAGCCATCAATTTCCGATCATCAAGGCCCTCGACAATATCAGTGACAACAAAAATAATCAAAATTAAGAGGTTGTTTGAAATCGCATATCTTATCGCTAAACAAGAGCACGCATTTACGCTTTTCCCTCAATTAGCCAGTCTGGAGAGAAGACACGGAGCAGATCTCGGTATTACCTATCTTAACGACAAGCCATGATCGCGTGGAGATTGGTGCACGTGTTTGAAGATCGATACCATTGAAGCTCTCATGTGCATATGCCTGGACGGCCCTGATTGCGCTGATTATAACCCCGAGCCTGCCGTGAACTCGTGGAATACTGATACTATGTTGGAGAGGCGACCGCATCACAGAAAGAGCAAAAAATAATTGCGCTTTTTCTAATGTTTTGTTTATTTTTTTCGTCACTTTCGCTCACATGACACGCAAATATAAACTTAAAGAAAAAAGCCTAGTGAAGCTTTGCACAGCAGAAAATAGCGTTAGTGTAGAAGTTTTCCGACTCGTGCCCAGAGCATTGTGACGCAAGAAGCCACACGACCTCGTTCGGTGGAAGTTAATCAGTTATGCGGCGTATTATTTTTTTAATATTTATTTGCATCAGACATAAAGTCCATAGAATTCAAAATTTTGACAAACATCATATTATCATCATCATCATATTTAGCAGCTACACGGCGCTTTGACTCTTCAAGCGCACTTCGTTGGTTTGATGACAGCCTTTCAGAGTGACTTCGCTGAAATTTTAAAAAGCCTAAACCGTAACTATGGTTCTCAAATGGAGAAGACTTATCAAGATAAAGTGATTAAACATGACGATCGACGTTAAAACTGGTGTGTCCGCCGTGAGACTTAATTTGTCCGCCGAGATAGCTGCTCAGACCGGACACTAGGGTGGTCCTCAAATGTATGCAAGAATTTCAAACTTAAAAAATTGTAGTGCACACACTTCTAGTTGGTTCCTTTTTATATAAAAACATTTCCCTGAAAGTTTGAAAGATTTTGATAAAGGTTTGGAGGTGCCAGATTACAGGTGAAAATTTAATAAATTGAGCGATTTACGATACCCACCCAAGATAATGTAACATTTGCAATTGTACTTTAAAAAGACACAACACATCATGACAGAGCAAACAATAAACATGAGAAAAATGCTATGTAAGAATACTGTACTCTCATCCAACTCTGCAGCAGGAAACACTGATATTACTGGAAAACTAGAAGACGTTGGAGCTGGTATACAAGTCCCCCCCCTTGGCAACTCATGACAAAGGGGAATTGACCAAAACATGTGGATTGAAGTGTGTGAACAGTAAAGCAAAGGTAAAGTAGTTTCACCCTACCTATATGTTTGGTCGAGTCCTGTCTTTGTCATGAGTTACCAAGGGGGGGGGGGGGGAACTTGCATACCAGCTCCAAGAAGTTTAACTCGCAACAAGATGAACTAGTGCTTTATAAAAATAAATACATAATACAATTCAGTCTGTGGACTGATACACTTTCTGAAGATTTTTTTTTGCTGCAAGTCGGAAGAACATGCCGGTGCTGTTTCACAACTTGCAGAATGTATTGAATTTGCTCTTCATCTTTTGTTAATAGGCTACATTGTTAAAATTTTGCATCAAAGCAACACATCTTTCGGCAAAGTCATTGATTCCATGGAGCCCACCAAAACAATAGCTTGCGCTGTCTTATAGTTGTCATCAACATTCCATGATGTGATTTCCACCTTCAGAAAGTCACATGGTAAGTTGAGAATATGTTTCTCGGCAGCCGATTTGTAGCAAGAATTGACAGCGATAGACACCGTGTTTCGCCCATGAGGCTGAGCTCGTCAGTATCGCACCACTAGCCTAAGTGTTGAACTGTTTTATTCGCATCAGTGGCTCACGGTACAAAAGATTGACACGGTGAGAGAGTACAAACAAACATAGCCAGGTCGAAGACTTTAAGAAACCGGCCTGCCACACCCCGCGGCGGCGGGGAGCGGCGTGATTTATGGGGTGACGATGCACCCGGAGGGTTAAGTCCACCAGCTTAGGTCGCGAGGGCCAGGCTGGGGAGTCGAGGTACCTGTGGAGGGAGAGTGTGGATCGAAACACTATATGGCCCGTCCGCAAATTTAGAATGGCGGAGCGGGCCAGGGAGACAGGCTCTTTCTGCATAGCCCAGAATGAAGCCCTGCGACGGACCGGGCGACCTGTCGCGTGTGGACGCTGGAACCGGCAGTAATTGACCGCCGGGCAGCGCCCACGTCTCCTTCACGCGTCCTCGCGCAGGTACTTTGACTCTTATACCCGGTCTGCCAGTAGGCAGAGCGGCTAAAATTGGGGTCTCCCACGAGGAAGAGAGTCGAACCATTTAAGGATAATTTGGCTCTCGTGGCAGACGAATATTCAATAAAAATGTGGAGCAGAGGCTCGATGAATCAATATACTGTAATAAAATAAAAAAAAGATATGTAATTAATACTCACTGGAGAAGAGTAAGCTTTCATTCGGCGAGCACGGATGTGCACTGGCCAGACGTTGAGGCAGGTTCGCCCAGCTGGGTCGGGGAGGCTAGCAATCGAAACCAGAGGCACTGATAGGCTACATTATCGGTAAAAATAGAAAATTGGGGTAGAAGTTTTGAGGCTGCATCGAGTTGATCAGGGGATCGTGTTGATCAATGCATTGAAAGCGGAGCGATGTTGATCCGAGCGGGCAAGAACAGCGTTACAAGGCGAAAGCAGCGTATGACAGTTCGAAACAATTGATTGATTAGTACATAGAGAATCTAGTGATGATTGAAATTGCTTAATTGCTATTAAACCAGTCTCAAGTCACAATGTACATGAGGTATTTTATTTCCTTCCTTTTTACTTTAGAATGATTGTTTTTGAAGAGATTGGAGTATCATATAAAAGAAATGGCGCAGGTTTATAGAAATAAGGTGATGACATAAGGTGATCAATTTTAAGCCAATATTGTTATAAGGTTATAACGTCTAAACGGTTTGCTGTCTTGCGCGCTCGGATACTTACTGCAACGTTATTAGGGAATAAGTTTCTGATCGCTGATGTCGTCTTTTCTATGACGTAGCCCCTCCACAAGTGAGCCTGGCGTTCCAAGCTTTCCAGACGCGGAAGGATCCTTCGATTGAGAGGGAAGCCACTTTTCTAGCCACCTCTGCTACCCCACGAGAAGGAACGCCCAAGGCCGTCAGAGCTCGAGAGCTCGTCGGGGCATAGCTCCCAAGGGAGTCTACGACAAACGGAAGTGACAGGACGTCCCTGCAAGGGCGCTTCCTGTCTTCCTTTATGTTGATACTTAACTCGCCGTACTTGTCGTGTTTCCTGTCGGCGGCTTTTCGAAGAGAATCCGCGCCGTTGTCGAACGGACATGTGACGTCACATACGACCGTGACACCGTCAGGGCGTTGCAAGACGATGTCAGGACGCAGATCGGCACCGCCCGCTTCCACGTGCTGTGGAACCGTACTATCTATGGAAAGCCCGGGTTGCCATTCGGCAGGCACGTGCCCCACGATCTCCCTCAATACTGAATTGTGTCGTTCCGTGACGACAGTCATCACGGTAGGGCAGTGATTCAATATGTGGGGGAGAGTCTCTTCCGCTTTCCCACACGCACGACACATGGAAGGTAGGTAGCGGCGGCCATGGCTTGGTTTTGATTCAAGTGGCATTAGATTCAATCTAGCTTTGTGCGCAAATACTCGGTCCGCGTGATCCAAGAGCTCCAGGCGCCGGGTCCAGGAATTTGAAAATCCGGACAGGCAGTGGGCACTGACCGTCTTGCCTTGGTCAGGTTTGGATTCCCACAGTCTCCTCCACCACAAGTCATTGTGTTGATGGAGGGTCGGCACCACTTTTTTCCTTATTGGGGGGGTGATTGTGGAGCTCCCCGCGTCCAACTCAAGGCCGCCATCCGGGCGGGCGGACCAACGTACGTTCAGGCGACGGGTGGCCACCGGGACACGGCCCCACAGGCTCTCGCCTGTAGGGCACGGTCTAGGACGGGCGCCGTCAGGAGGGGGGTCACTATTCAGATAACTGGCCAGTTGGTCAGTCGTGGGATCTGGAGTGCCGAACCTCAGACAGGCATGACGCCTAAGCTGCCCGAGAGCGACGGCAGAGACAATGCTGTCAGGTGACGTCAGCATCTTGAAAGCATGAGTTAGCGAAAGCGTGTCACTTTCGCGACACAAGTTCGTGATGCCCAAACCTCCCAATGCAGGCTTACAGTAAAAGAACGCGCTGCAGGCCCACTTGGGAAGACGCCACGCCACCTTCAAACACCGCAAAACCAGTCGGTCAAGCTTCAGAAGCTCATACTGTCTAAAGCGCCGCACTCGCAGATGGTATGACGCGGACGGGAGAATGATGGAAGTGAGTGCCAGAAGTTTCTGGCTTGGGGTAAGAAAGGATTTCATCAATAAGGAAATGTGCTTCT
Source organism: Aplidium turbinatum (assembly GCF_918807975.1). NCBI lineage: Eukaryota > Metazoa > Chordata > Ascidiacea > Aplousobranchia > Polyclinidae > Aplidium > Aplidium turbinatum. The sequence goes on from NC_137486.1 coordinate 3,596,602, forward strand.
CCAGAATGGAGATGAAGGGTTGGGTTAGGGATGCGTCCGAGGCGTAACCGGTTCGAGCGCCGAGGTATTTATACGTCTCGCCTTTGGGGATGACTCGAATTTCCTCCCCGGCAAGGGAGAAAGGTTTCGGGTCGACCCGCAGACGGGACGCCGACACTTTCCCATAGGAAAGGGTGCCACACTTGCGTGGGTTGAACTGTAGCCCGGACCAGGAAGAGAAGGGTTCAGTAGCAGATAGAAGAGAGATCATCTGCTCGCGATCGGAAGAAACGAGACAGATGTCGTCCGCATAAGCCATACAACGCACTTTGATGTCGTCTTCTTTGGCAGGAAGGTTGTAGCCGCAATCCGTTTTGTCACGGACGCCCCTGAGAAGCACCTCGATGACCAAATTGAATAGCAGCCCCGACAACGGGCAGCCCTGACGGACTCCTCGCCCCACAGGGATACGATCGGTTTCACCATTGCCGCAGCGGACGGTGCAGGTGTTGTCGACGTATATGTCGGAGATGCACTCAATAAGGTCTGTGAGGGCGTCAAAATGACGCAGGACCTCGGCTATGCATTCGTGCCGGACACTGCCAAAGGCGTTTCGAATGTCCAGAAACGCAACTGACACAGGCCTTTTGCGTGACTGTGCATCCGAGAGGATGGTGTCGAGCATGAACACATGCTCATAGACGCTCTCTGTGGGCATGAATCCCTTTTGCTCTCGGCTGATAACATTCCCCTCCACCGCCCATCGCTGCAGGCGCCGGGCCAATACGGCGGAGTAGATTTTATAAATGTCTCGGCAGATGGAGATGGGCCGCCAGTTGCTGACGTCGTGCAGGTCACCCTCAGGGTCTTTACATATGAGTGTGATCCTGCTGGTTCTCCACTGGTCCGGTACACGACGGTTGATCCGGCAGGTCTCGAAAAGGCTGGCCAAGAGTCCCCCTCTTGGGTCCAGGGTCTTCCAGAAACCGTAGGACAATCCGTCAGAACCAGGGGCGGAACCGACATCAAGCGACTGGAGGACCGCCTCCACCTCCCGGGCCGTAATGGGACTTTCACCGTCATCGATGAGGAAGAGGTTTACACCATCATGCTCGTAACGGTGGGAGTTCATCCACTCGGGCATCTGCGAGCAACTCCCAGCTTCAGGAGCGGTCATGTCGCGTCGAAATCTCTCCTCAATTTCTTGAGGTGGGATTTCGCAACGACGGTCACTGTTTTTGCCTTCAACGATCCGGCGGACCGTTCCCTTCGCGTCCCGCGAGAAGGCGGCTTGCAACCCCACGCCCTTACGATATCGGGCTCCGTTCCCGCGCGAACCCCCGCCGCCCGACCGAGGAGAACCCCCGTTCGAACGACGGCGAGCCGCGCGAGCCCGGGCGCCACGATTGAAGCGTGGTTTGCGAGGACGTGTCCTCTTGGGCGGCGAAGTGCCAACGGTCCACTCTTCCAATTCAATGCAGAACTGGTCGAAATTTATGCCACCCGCTAAAGTAAGGTTCACTAAACTGCAAAGAGCCCGCCTGGAGTTCTTCGTCTTACTTTCCCTGACAAGTTCAACAGGGTCTTGGATGGATCGTTGAGTGTTGGGTGTGGTGGACATCCCTGGGGTAGTCTGTGGGAGTCCGGAGTCAATCGTGGCTTGGTTGCATGCCATGGCGTCACTTCGGGGTCGAGTCAAGGTTTGGAAAGGGATAGTTGACAGGAAATTAGAGTGGGTGGTTTGGGTAGGTGGGGTAAAAGGTTGGGCTTCAGCAGACAGCGTCGAGGTACAGGGTTGTATTAGAGGGATGGAAACAGGATTAAAGGGTAAGGAGGAGTGAGATGGGTAGCGTTGGAGAGACTTGGAAGAAGAAGTCTGCATGGGCGGCTTGGAAGAGCTGATTGAGTCCCCAGCTTCAGCTCCGGTGGAAGCCGTCAGAGGCAGAGAAAAAGAAGAAGAGGGACGCGAAGCCGGCTTGGATAAACCGAGCAAGTCCACTGCCACGGCTCCGGTGGAGGTCGGCTTGCGCAGAGGTACATGTAGAAAAGGGTTCGCGCTAACAGTAGGGCCGTAACAGTCCGTGGTCGGGCTATCGGGCGAAGAATTGAAGGAAGAGGAAAGAGATTCGCTGTTCGACGAGTCGGAAGAGTCCCCACTTTCCGACCCAGGTCCGGCCGAAGACAGACGAGGAAGAAACAACACATCTAGGTCAGGCAAGCTGTCAGTGTCAGCAGGGCTGAGCGAAGTCTTGCCTGGATGAGATAGAACAGTACGGAAAAGTTCAGGCATAAAGTCAGGCGGGGGGGGCAAAGTGGAAGTGCTGTCTAGGCCTTGGCGCCAGAAGACTTGAGAACGGATGACAGAGGAAGGAGGAAGAAGGGATGACCCCTCGACCAATGCGCCTGCAATTGAGGGCCGGCGCCTTCCACGCCTGACAACAGAGGCGTAGGAAAGCCCAGGCTTGGTCATCATAGGGGGTCTGGTTTGGCTCTCCGAGGGTGTCGGGTCATTGCTCGGCCAGGGAAGGCAGGTTGGCAATTGAAGGCCCTCGGGGCAGGATTGCCAGTGCTCTTGGGCCCCATCCAGCTTGTAAGCTCGAGGGAGAACACGGCAGCACCTGCTGCAGGTGATCAGGAACTCGGCGCGCGAACCATGAAATGCTCGCATATGGTCCTGATACGCCTGCACATCTCGGTAAGGTTGAGATGCCCTCCTGCAAGTGGAGAAAGGACAGAGAAGGGGGAATAGATTCGGGAGGGTGAGGTGAATAGGGCAGACGGACTGCAGTCTATTTGACCTCGGAAAGGGGGGCTCGAAATGGGTGGAGTAGCCACGATGTGGTGCGGAGTTGCGGATCGGACACTCGCCACCGTGACGAAGTGACGAGTTCGCAAAAAGCAGTGAGTCTACCGGGGAGGCTTCACCATCTGGGTTGAGTGAGTGACCACTAACAGGAACCTGCTTCAACCAGGAAGTTGCAGAGATAATTAAACTTGAAAAGACCTTCAGTTAGGCTAGCTGACAAGTCAGCAGTCATTGTTTGTTTGTTTTTTTGCATTTACGAAGATAATCACAGCTGCCAGTAAAATCCTCAAGTTTAGAAGACAAAGTAAGTTAAAAGGACTCATTTTTGACTTTCTTACATTTTTTAAACCCAGCCATTATTTTTCACCTAACCGTTACTAATAACCTTCAACCCAACCAAGACCAATTTCAGCACAAGCTCAACCATCAACACCAAAGAGGTTAATTTATTGGAAACAAATCAAATTTCAGAAGAAAAAAAGATCAAATCTGGACAGTTTATTGTACGCTACCACTCCATTTTTTGTTTAATTTTAGTTTGTTATTCTATTAATTTGTAGTTCTACACAATTTTGAAGTACAGTAATCAGATTCAGCTAGGTCAAGACTGACTAATATTTTTCCCCAAAGTTTCATCCTTTGTGACGTAATAATAATATTTTTGAAATCTTCACCTTCCGAACTCGTTTTTTTTTTTCTCGTACTGTATTTTACAATTTGTATTCCGACATTGATCGATATCATAAACCGACTAACTTAGGCTACGTCTACGTAAGTATATTCATTATCCTCGCCAGTCTTAATTCTCTTTTTAAGCTGCATATTTTAATCAGGTCATTTTAACACAATTCATTTGATTCTATATCACTGCTTGACGGAATTTTGCCCTGAGTTACCTCTCATCAACTAAAGTACCGTAATTTAATTTAGTTCTTAGTTTCAAATTAAAATTATTACTTAATCAATTTCCAAAATCCTTGCTAAATTAAATATTTCATAACGCAATAATATTGTTTTGTTTATTTTCTAAAGTGTTTCTCACACCACTTAAACCAGACTTGTTATTTGTTCTTTTTCGGTGCTTGTTGGTCACCGTCCTATTTCGTCACACATAAGTGAATTGTTTGATTATCCTGACTACAAGTTATAAATGCAGGTGTTGGTGATTTTGCTTTTAATCTGTTTTGTTGTAAAGTCATTTTGTAATCTTTCGTGTCCTGCGTTATTGGTTTTGTATTCATCTGCATACTTTGTTTGTGGCAATGTCTGCGGATTGTAAAAATTTTTATTCAAAAAACTCCTTCTCTTTAACTAACAATATTAATAGGAACCAGCTATCGATTTTACATGTAAACATGAGAAGCCTAGTTGGCAACTTTGAAAAATTAGAATCACTGCTTGTCGAAATGCAAGAAGCACCGGACCTTATTGCTGTGTCAGAAACCTGGCTGAATGAAAATCGATTGCATTTTGTTAGCTTGCAAGGCTATAATTTTGTCCACTTTAATAACAAACAAACTGATGCTAAAATACAAGCAGGTGGTGTCGGGCTATACGTAAGCAGTTCAATAAAGTATAATCAAATTAATAATTTAAGTCTAAACTTACAGGAATGTGAAGATCTCTGGGTGGATATTACTTTATCAAACAATAGACAGTGCACAGTTGGTGTAGTATACAGGCATCCCAAAAATAAGTTAATTGAGTTTCAAACCAAATTCTGTGAGTGCATTGATTCGTTAAATAATTTCAAAAAACAATATTACATTTGTGGTGATTTTAATATTGATATGTTAGCAAAGACAAAAAATTCTGCTGTAAAAAATTACTGTGATGCGTTTCTCTCTTTAGGCTGCAATCAATTAGTACAATCCCCAACCCGTGTAACTTCCACAAGTTCAACTTTAATCGATCATGTATACAGCAACGACCAATCAAATAAAATTCAATGCCATGTTCTTATTCATGATGTTTCTGACCACTTTCCTATTGTAGTTGTGATAAACTCTGTAAAACCAAAACAAGAAAAATATACACAAAAAGTAAGGAACATGAAAAACTTTGTTGCTGATGAATTCGTTTGTGATCTGGAAAATAGCTTGACCAACCAATACACAGAAAGGAATGATTCAGTTCATAGCAAATTTAATCATGTCATCGACCCTTTTAATGACACTTTAAACAAGCATGCACCTTTACGATTGTTGTCTCGAAGAGAAAGAAAACTCAAGACCAAACCATGGCTAACAAAAGGAATTTTGAACTCCATCAAAACTAAAAACAGACTATATCACTTAAAAATAAAAGACCCAACAAACACTTCTGCACAAGCAACATACAAACAGTACAGAAATGTACTTACTCATACCAAAGAGCAAGCAAAAAAAAATGCATTACAGTTTTCTTATTACGCAAAGCAAGCACAACACTGGAAAAATATGGAAAACCATAAATGACAGCATCAAGTACAAACATAAGCACACAGCTCACATAGGCCTACCAGAAAAAATAATTAGCACTGACAATGAAAAAATATCTAACCCTGCACAAATAAGTAACTGTTTTAATGATTATTTCACAGAAATTGGTCCTTCCATGGCATCTAAAATCCCTCTACCGTCTCCTGGCTCATTATTGAAATTGCAAAGTGTCCCATTCTCCTTTTTCCTAAAACCTGTCAATCAAGAAGAAGTATTAAAACATCTTAATAATCTTTCTGTCTCTAAAAGTACAGGACATGATGGAATACCTATAAGATTTGTCAAACTATCCTCACCAATAATCGCCCCTTTCCTCACCAACTTATTCAATGAGTGTATCGATAAAGGTGTATGTCCTGATGTACTAAAGGTCGCTCAAGTTACCCCAATCTTCAAAAGTGGCTCCAGGAAAAATTGTTCCAACTATAGGCCCATATCACTATTGTCCCCCTTCACCAAAATATTCGAAAAATGCCTGTATGAACAAATGTACAATTATCTAACAAAAAAAGACCTGATCACACCACATCAGTATGGATTTAGACCACAATATTCCACTTCGTTAGCTGTGTCAATCGTTTGTGATAACATCTTAACTAACCTAGATAATAAAGATACAACTTGCTCTGTATTTCTTGATTTAGCTAAAGCCTTCGACACAGTTGATCACACTATTCTCATACAGAAACTGCAAACATACGGTTTTCGGGGCCTTCCATTACAATTGTTAAAAAGCTATATCAGCAATCGTCTACAGCACACGGTCGTCAATGGAATCTCTTCAAACTCAAGACAGGTTACCTGCGGTGTGCCCCAAGGATCGACATTGGGACCCCTTCTTTTCTTACTGTATATAAATGACTTACCAAATTCAACAAACATGAATGTTAAACTATTTGCTGACGACACCAATCTTACGATGAGCGACAAATGTGAAATAAATTTGCAGAACAATGTGAATGCCGAAATGCAAAAAGTTTACAACTGGTTGAAGCTTAATAGATTATCATTAAATTTCTCAAAAACTGAATACATGCTAATAACAAATAAAAAACACATAAAAAATTTTAACATTAACATTGGTAACACAAGCATTCAACAAAAAGATCAAATAAAATACCTTGGCGTTTACATAGATAACAAATTAACATGGAAATATCACATAGATAAAATTTGCGGAAAAGTAGCAAAAGGTTCATGGGCGTTGCTTAAACTCAGAAATTATGTCAACACAGACACTTTAAAAGATGTGTATCACGCTTTGATTTACTGTCATTTGCAATATTGTATTTCAAGCTGGGGAAAGGCCTGTGACAGTGCACTGGATCCATTAATAAAATTACAAAAAAAGGTTATAAGAATAATTACGAAACAAAATTACTATGCTCACACTAATTTTTTATTTTTCAAAATGAACATCTTGAAACTAAAAGACATACATAACATTGAAATAAAAAAACATATGTACAAAGTTCATATGAATGAGTATCCGTCTACGTATTGTGATTTATTTACAAATGCTTCATCTATTCATCAGCATAACACAAGATATCAAACAGGCAACAATTATTTTATAAACAGATCAAACACAGAATTTGGCAAGAAGTCCATGCAGGTATTGGGACCAATGCTCTGGTCAGAGGTTCCAAGCAGGCTAAAAAACTTATCATTTCATTGTTTCAAAAAAGAGATCAAAACGTTAATTTTACAAAGCTACAGTGCATCGTAAGTGATATGTTATGGAAACCAACTTGTCAGTTGCTTCGGAAACTTTATTATTCTCTGCTTGCTTCATGGAATTTTGTGTTTTGGCCTACGTTATCATCAATATGTTTTTTTTTTGTGCGTATGCTGTTGTTGAAGCGCGGGAACGTTTCAATTATTATTTTTCTCTTGTAAGCTTATTTTAAATGGCAAAATCGTAATTTCCGTAGGGTGGCAATTGACTAGTAGACCGTATGGTCGTCTCGCTATATCGTCTAGTTACTAGACTCTAGTATATCCGCTATATCGTCTAGTATATCCGCCCCGATAGCTCAATTGGTTAGCGCGTCACTTCTGGAACGAAGAAGCTTCAAGATCAAGCGGCGCTGGTTCGACTCTCGGGGTGTGCGCTTGAGCAACGCACGTTAAGGACTGCTCTCCATTCAGCGGCATCTAATGGATGGAATAGTTCCCCGGCAACAAGACTTCAACAATCGGAAACTTCACTCTGTCAATCTCGGTGACCGGGCCTGCGTCAGTGGTTCAAAGCCTCTACAAGTATGCGAAACTGCCAGGATTAAGCTCTGCAAGAAGCTTTCCCAGTCCGAGGATAAAGATTCAATCAATCAATCAATCAATCAATCGTTGCCTCCCTGTCGGTATGGGAACTTGTGTAACTTTTGTACTGTGTATATTGCATATTTCAAACATGTACCTATGTTCCTGTTACTGACAAATAAAGCATTGATTGATTGATTGCTTCCTCGTCGGCCAGCCTAAGCTAGTGGACTGAGAAGGTGGGAAGGAGAAACCAACACCGGCCAGGTTATCTCTAGAAGTCTTCAAACCTGTACGACTTGAAAAGCGAGACATGGTTTAAATAAAATAGTTCTAAAAAGCTGGTTATTACAAATTGTTTAAAGTTTAAAGCGACGTTTCTATGTTTTGGAGAGTTAACTAACAATTTAAATATAAAGTGACAGATTGCAATCGAATTGAGGGTTGAATCAGAGATTTGCTAAAGAATTGACAAATAAAAAAAAAAATATAAAAAAAATTTACGTTGATTCTATGTTAATGAATAATACTAAAATGGAAATGTCGGTTAAAGTTGAAAAGAAAACAAAGCTTGATTACGAATTAGTGAGACAGATTGAAAAAGGACAATTAATGCTTAAGAGCAATTGTTTGAATTTTCGATTGTGATGTCACGATTAAACTTTATGCCAGCTGGCAGAGTGATCATACGAGATACTTTACGGCTAAAATACAGGACAACAATAAAATAGAATATACAAGTCAAAAGGTCGCAAAATTGGTAGAAAACAATCAGTTTAGCTCAAGGATGAAAGATTCCGGATAAAAAGAAAATATGAACAACGTTTAATTTAAGATTAAGAAGAAATAAATAAATTTATATTGAAAGATCACTGGCAAACACTAGGATTTTCGAAGAATTAATGCTAAAAGGCTATGATAAAGAAAATGGGTGAAAATTTGGGTAAAATAGCTTATTTTTACAGAAATTTAGAAAGCACACAAGCTGGTTACACAATATAACTAAAATTATTCGAATTGATAAAAACTGACAATATTGATGCAAAGATGTTCAAAAATTAGGCTAGGATTTTTTGGTTTTTAAGTGTTGCAACTGGAATTGAATTTATTTATGAAAATTACTATAAAACAACAAAACACAAATAATTACAGTTTTTAAAGTCTTTTTTGATCTTCTTTCTTCTTTAAACCAAAAATTAGTGTGATCTTCGGGGTAAAGATGGGGGTAACAAGCCCGGGCTGGAATTGCGAATCCCGGTGCTTGATAGGGGTGGGAAAAGTTAGCTAGGGTAAAGATTGGGTATTAAAGTATTCCGTGTTGATTGGGTAGGGTACTAAAGACTTGAGGTTGACGAATTTCCTTTCTTTAAATTATCGAATGGTTCGAGACTGAGTAGGTCACCGTACTTTTCACTGGCAGCTAGCAAATTTACTGTTTCTAAAACTGATAATTTTCTTTTTGCTGAGAATTCTTAATTTCAACTTTCCTGACCAAGAATAGTTTTCACTTAGCCTAAATCTCGCAAGCTTGCGGGGGACGGTCGCTAGTCCTCACACCAGTTGGTCGACGTTGCCTTACATGTGAGCTCCCGATGTTGAGGTATTTGACCACCGGTTTACCAGTCAGTTTAACTCTTATCTTTGTGGAAAGAAAAGAGCCAACAAAACCAGCAGGCGCCAGGGCAGAAGACATTGTGAAGAAAGGGGCGTTCTTCCCGGGTATCAGCACAAGGCTGAGCACTCACTAGTACAGCGAGCAGTTGCGATTCGCTAACCATAACGGTGTAGCTTCCACGCTAGCCATTCAGACCATCCAATCAACAACAACAATAAGTTGAGAATCTGGAAAAATCTCATGGTGTTTGATGTGACAAAGTGCGACAGATCTTTTGATGAAATATCATCTGGTACTCGAGAAAGACGCTTTGAAGGAAGGTGTACTGCTTTGATGAGTTAACGCGGATACCATGGCGTTTTTTGAGTAACAGAAACAGCATCATTAAAAAATGCCAAGCCCACAAGTTCTTCACTTATACCACAAGTGCCTCGAAAATGTTTTCATGGCTTTTTGCGATAAACCTGCATCATGTTGCTCATACTCATTTACCGTTTTCAAGAGCACCAGGTCATGTTGTGGTGCACATTTAGCTAAAGGTGCTGTGAACCATGATTTTACATACACCTTCAAAACAAACAGAACAAATCGCTTTAAACCACGTTGCTCCTAACTTGACAAATCAAACTGCATTCGAAATAAGCAGATTTTGAGTGCATATACAGCAGTTGCCATCCATCTGGCACGATGAAGGGCACCAGGATGACAGAATCGAATTCCAGGTGGTGGTGTTCCGTTGAGGATTATGACCGATAATTCTTGGTAGTCTCTTGGATGATTATTGTTATGCAGATGGTGGATACAGAACTGTATAATTTCATCAGAAAAGCTGCTGTCATCTTTTTCCAATGTCACATACCCATCTTTATTCAATGTACTCCATTTTGATTTAAATCGCTTAAAAAGGAGAATGTCTGGTCCAGATGTTGGCCCAAGGCATGTCAAGAATGCTTTTTGGAATATTAGTTCCAGAATATGGTGACAAGCCAGATGAAACATGTCCTTGTTCAATTCTTATAAAATTAGGACACAAGCACCAGACTTCTGACCAGTATTGCTGAATCGAGCTAGCTTTAGCTGAGTCTAGAATATCTGCTCAACTACAGACAAAGCTTTGGTAGCTGGTGTGACATAATTTTATCTACTGTTAAAACTATCAACATGGCAGCCAAGTAGTGGTGATCATTGAAATGGAACAACATCATGCTGATAAAAATAGCTTAACCCAGTTTAAAAGAGGACATTGCCTACAACTATATCAACAGTTAGATAATACAACTTCAGTGTGTCAAGTAATGAAGTATGGTTTTACAGACTGTAGCTTCCCAATTCCCATATATTCGCATCATAGGGAAAAAATCTGAATTTTCAAAGTAAATCTGGCACCTCTAAACAAAGTTCAATCTCTCTGAAAATTTTACAGGGTCCATTTTTGGTCATTTGGAGATGTTTTGGGTAGTGTCACATTGCATTTTCTAAAATTCGGTTTTCGGGACCACCCTACCGGACACGTTTGTCCGCCGTCAACAAAAACGAATTTCGAGGCCTGATGTAGCATTATCTGCAGAAGAGCTATCGGCAGTCAGAGTCTCTACAAGCGATTTCATCCAACCGCTAACATCACCAGCTACTATGTTCCTACCTTGACAAGATTTGTGAACTGGGTGAATAGTTTGGAAGAGATGTTGTAGCGAGCGAAGTCCAAAGTAGTTGCCGAATCTTTCCAAGCTTTGCAAGTGGCCAACAGCTCGACCACGAATGCTCCCAGACTGTGACATGTCATTCCCAATTTCTTCTAAAAACTCCAGAATAGAGGGATATTGGCTCAAAAAGCAGTTCAAGGCGTCCAATCTTAACACCCATCTTGTATCGCTGAGTGGTTTGATTTGACTCATCTGGCTTATATTAGGATTGGAGTTTGTCGCCAATATTCCCTTGAAACTACTCCAACGTTTTGGTGAATCTGGTATAAAATTTATAACTGCGTTCAGGAGTGTCATCGCTTGACTGGCAATGATGTTGTTATGACAGGCATCCTGTACAGCTAAATTTAATTAATGGCCACTACAGTGAAAATACAAGGCCTTATGATTTTTATCGGCAATGCGTTTTTGAAGACCGGTTACCTTCCCTGCCATATTGCTCCCTCTGTCGTACCCTTGTCCTCTCAATTGATTGAAGTTGAGGTTATACCGCAAAAGAACATCATTGATGATTCTATAGAGTGATTCCGCATCTGTTTTCGGTGTTTTGTAAAAACCCACGAAAACTTCATCACTTTCTAAAGAGCTTTTGCAGTAACGGCAACATATACTTAATTGTTCTTTGTTGGAAGTGTCCGATGTTTCATCGGCTATAATGGAAAATACGTACTTATCAATATTGTAAAACTTATTGACTCCCAGAGATTGACTTCGGATGTTAAAAATCACTTGACGGATAATTTTGTCCCCGATAATTTTAATTTTTTCGTTTTGAATTTTTGGTGAAAGGTATTTATCACAAGCATCTGATGATAGGTAAGACATTACTTCAATGTTATAAATCCCAAGGAGTTTCAGGAGATTCCAGATGTTGGATGAAATTTTTTCATCATTCACATTTTTTTATATGTTGCGCTGATATTCATCTTGGCGAGGCCTCTCCGCATATTGATTACAAAACTTCATCACTTGAGCGTCTTTTAACTGTATTAATATGCCTGGTGTGGGCCACCAGGCTACTACCACAATACCGTACCACATTACTACTACTATACCACTCTACCACCACCACCAGTGGTGGCAATTATCACTTATGCAAACTAACGTTTAGAACGTTTGTAGATTGTTGATGTAAATCTGAATTTTTGTGCTTCTCTAAAGAGGAGGTTCCTTTGCGAAAAGTTTTCCATGCTGAACGTATCAATATCCATGGCGTTGATGTGCCGACATTGACACGTTTATTCGTAGTGGCCCAGTAACAGAAGGAACAGTAGCAGCTTCCATCATCGTTTAGTCTCAACCAGTTATATTGAGAGAACCATTCTTTTTGCGCGGATTGATCTTCGTTGTCGTTTCTTGGCATAACTTCCAAAAAATTTGTGAGAGGAGAAATATCGGGAAAACTATGCGTATCTACTTCTGTTTGATTTTCGCAGCTGATGAACCTGTGTTACTACTTGTACTTGCTGCTTCATTAGCGCTTGGGCGAGGCCGCTTGGGCGCAAAAAAACCTGCAATGCTTGTCTGATTTGTTTTTTTCATCTTAATAACACTTGGTATCTGAAATACAATCTCTGATTCTTGATGCAACTGATTTGGATTACAACTAGCTTGAAATGAGATTTTATTCGACTCTGACTCCTTTATCTTTGAACTTTCTTTCATTAACTATCTGTTGCGTCACAAATGAACCCCTGTCGCTTCGCCGTTACATATTGCATCGACGGGAAACTAATCGATTTTCCAGCCAGAGCCAGACAAATTGTTTTCTCTCGAACGGCACTTCTTGACGCAGTGCGCGTGTTTGTGCTCAATAGTACAATCATGTCTGCCTTTGATATGTGTGGTGCTGCGTGCCACCCACAAATGTAAAACACTGAAAATATTGCGCTTTGGTGAAACGACTTTCAAGAAAGAAAAAAAAACGTTATTTAGCAATGCAAATTTCCATTTGAATCGGTGTATTTTGTATGCAAACCAGGGCCCAGGGGTGCTCTCGCATTTATGTTGTTACCTCAGATTTTCATTTTGGGGTGCTCAAGCACCCTTCACACCCCTGAAATGACGCCTATGACTGATAGTGCAATCAACTGTTTGTAGCTTTCTTCAATGTGCGCTGCATGTAACGACAAAACTGTGTTTTGATGAATGGTACATATGCATACATTGTGGGTGCCAGATGCTCCTGCACTGATACACCACATCTGACAAAGTGAGCAGAACTTGGAAAATCCCAAATTAATGTCAGCGTTTTGCTTTTTGAATTCAGTGTATAGTTCCTTCAGTGTGCAAAGTAGCACTAGCAGCCTTTTTTGTTCATACCTTTTTCTACCAAGGCTTATTCGATCTTTCATTCCAGGCATAATTCTACTGTTTTCGTTGTTGTTATAAAAGTCTTTTACGTTTTGAATCACTTCCTCATTATAGTGTTTTTCGTTTTTGTGGTGGTGGTATTGAGAGAATACCACTTGTGCTTTCCAATTGACGAGCATGCCTAACTACTAACTAGTCTTTCACTTACTTCAAATACTTCAGAAGCCTTTTACCTTGGCCAGGTATTTGGCGGAATGGCCCGTTTCGGTGAGTCCGTTTCGGTGAGTCCGATTCGGTGAGTCCGATTCGGTGAGTCCTATCCCTTAACTGGGGATTTTTTCAAATTTTTTTTTTAAATATCGGGTACCGTGGCCTAATTATCATTGCCGTTTTAGGGTTAGGGGTTAGGAGTTAGGGTTAGGGGTTAGAGGTTAGGAACTCACCGAATCAGACTCACCGAATCGGACTCACCGAATAGTAGCAGACCCGGTATTTGGAGCCATTGTTAATACTTGTATTTTATCTGCTCTTGTAGAATTGTTGCAGTGGATTTTTTCTTTCATTTTTGCAATCATTATTTGAAACAACTCTTGATTATTTTTTTCTCTTTTAACAATACAATTAATGTTTTCTGTGAAACACTCATTATCCAAATCCATCGTAAAACTTTAGTTAATTCTGATTGTACTGTTTTGTTAATTTTTGCCAGTTTTCTTTTACCATAACTGGCTTTGCTGGTTGAGGGAATGCCTTGAAGTTTCACTGGTGATTCACCCAAGTTGCCTAAACTTTCATTTAAATTGTTCAATGAGTCACCACTTACCACTGACACTATCTACCTGCAGTGATTGTATATCGCTTTCTCTAGACGAAGAAGCTCTTCCAGAAGTAGCCTGAGACCTACAAATTGTTGAATTTTCATTCTGCAATTGCAACAAAGTTTTTTTCAAGGAATATATGAGTTTTTAAGAAGGCTGACAAGATTTAGCTTTTTTGTGCCAATCCAGACTGATAGTGTGCGCTGTGCAAACTTAAATTTCACACATGTTTTCTATGAACTTTGAAAACGTCACAGCAAGTCTTCTGCTTTGATGAGTAAGTATCAATATGCTTATGTCTGTGGAACATACAGATTGTCTCAAGTAGAGATTTACCGATACCAATATTTTGGCCGATACCGATCCCGATATCACTTTTTTAGGCCGATACTGATACCGATACAGGCCTCAAAATTCGTTTTTGTTGACGGCGGACAAACGTGTCTGGTCTGAGCAGCTATCTCGGCGGATGAATTAAGTCTCACGGCGGACACACGAGTTTTAACGTCGATCGTCATACTTAATCACTTTATATATCTTGATAATTCTTTGCCATTTGAAAACTATAGCTACGGTTTAGAAGGCTTTTTAAAATTTCAGCAAAGTCACTCTGAAAGACTTTTATCAGAGCAACGGCATGCGCTTGAAGAATCAAAGCGCCGTATAGCTGCTCAATACGCCGCATAACTGATTAACTTCCATAAAACGAGGTAGTGTGGCTTCTTGCGTCATTAGTGTAGAAGTACCATGCTCCCATTGATTCTTAGCGAAGAATTCACCTTTGTTATGCTGATTTAATGTCATCCATCATTGAAGCAACGTAAAAATCCAAAGTTTTCCTGCTTGAATTGGAAGCTAAGGGATACATACAGTATTAACATTTTCTAGAATGTGTGGGAAATTATATTCTTGCAACAATTGTTTGTGCTATGCAATGACGATTTGTATCGCTAGTTCCTGTGTTATTTTTCGGTGGACAAATATAACCGATCTAGAAGGTACTTCCCGCGGACATCACATGCTGTGACAGCGGACATGTCCGCGGTGTCCGCCGTGAATTTCGAGGCCTGCCGATATTTTGGCCGATACTTTGGTGTTATATTAAAAAAAGCTTTCAATTGTCATAATTTATTAAAGATTCAAGAATCCAATCTCAACCGCATTATTGTGTCATAATACTAAATAGTAGGTTTTAGTAATGAAAGGCCACCATAATTGACGACTGGGGTATAAGGGAAGAAACATTACATCTTCATTGGGGTTTTTGAAAAATTAATAAAGTGTTTGCGCAAACTCTCCAAATAGGCTATCATAATTGATAATAAGATGTTAAATGTAAACCAAGTGATTTGTGTAGTCGTACAAAAACTATTCGACAAGTAATGTGCATTGTGCAACCTAAGGGCGCTTGTCGTTTGGTTGAAAAGCTTTTGCCAGGCCAAGACTACCCAGATAGCAAAAATGTATAATTTTGCATCGTTTTTACATTGCTAAACATATAAAAAAAAACGTGTAACTTAATTGTTTTTAGTAAGCTGGTTCTATCAGTTTGTGATTTAATTTCCATCTTTTGTTGTAATAAACTCATCAAGCTTAAACAATGTCATGGCAGAATAAGTAGGCTCAAAATGATAGCAATGGGACTACGAATCCTCACTAAACTAATCAAAATAGTCTTGTTGCGCCTAAGATGAGGGTCTGCTACTATTCGGTGAGTCCGATTCGGTGAGTCCGATTCGGTGAGAGCCTTTTTCGGTGAGAGCCCTATTCGGTGAGTTTTTTTTTTTAAATTATTGCGCGCCGTAGCCTAATTATCATTGCCGTTATAGGGTTAGGGGATAGAGGTTAGGGGTTGGGGGTTTTTGGGGTTGGGGGTTAGGGGGTTGGGGGTTTTTGTGTTTTTTTTGAATTTTTGTTTGAAAATTATCGGGTACCGTAGCCTAATTAAAACCCCTAACCCCAAACCCCCTAACCCAAAAACCTCTAACCCAAACCCCCAAAAAACCCCAAACCCAAAAACCCCCAAACCGCAAACCCCAAAAACCCCAAAAAACCCTAACTCCAAAAACCCCCAACCCCAAAAACCCCCAACCCCCGAAATCCCCCAAACCCCAACCCCAAAAACCCCCAACCCCAAAAACCCCCAACCCCAAAAACCCCCAAACCCAAAAACCGCAAACCCCAACCCCCAAAAAACCCAACCCCAAAAACCCCCAACCCCCTAACCGCAAACCCCAACCCCTAAAAACCCCCAAACCCCAACCCCAAACCCCCAACCTCAAAAACCCCCAACCCCAAAAACCCCCAACCCCCTATCTCCTAACCTCTATCCCCTAACCCCTATCCCCTAACCCTATAACGGCAATGATAATTAGGCTATGGCGCGCAATAATTTAAAAAAAAAACTCACCGAATAGGGCTCTCACCGAAAAAGGCTCTCACCGAAAAAGGCTCTCACCGAATCGGACTCACCGAATCGGGCCATTCCGCTAAGATGACAACCTCATTGTGAAGAAAGGAGCGTTCTTCCCGGCTATCAGCACAAGGTTGAGCACTCACTAGTACAGCGAGCCGTTGCGATTGGCTAACCACAACGGTGTAGCTTCCACACTAGCCATTTCAATTCTTGTCAATGTCAATTCTTAAATCACAAACTGATAGAACCAGCTTACTAAAAACAACTAAGCTACATGGGTTTTTTTAAACGTTTAGCAATGTAAAAATGATGCAAAATTATACATTTTTGCTACCTGGGTAGTCTTGGCCTTGTTTTATCCTCTGCTGAGAGTAAAAAAGAAACACAAATGATAAATATTGGAGAAATTGAGTCTCCTTCACAACAAAACTGCTGAAACAAAACGTTATTTTTTTAGTGAAAGAATCACAGTAAGCAAACAATGCCAAAAGGTGCACGCATGAAGTCATGGGAGTGTGAGGTATCAAAAATTTGAACAGGTTTTTATGTTTCTACATCAATGTGACGTCAGTTACTACTTTAAAAAATCTATATTTTTGCTTCTGTAAAAAATCCGCAGCAAAGCCTTTTTTTACATGTTTAGTATCGGCCAAATTTTGCAGATGCCGATACCGATACTCAAAAAAATGGCCGATATCACCGATGCCGATATATTGGTACATCTCTATCTCTAATGTAAACTTAGTGGCGTACGCAGAATTTCCTCAAGGGTGGGAGCCCTTCGAATCGAATGAAAAAACTCCCATTTGCTACTAATAACCAGTTAGTTAGGCTACATTGTACATGATTTGCCTACCATACTCAGTTTGCATTGATGATAATTGTTTTTAGTTTGCAAGTCAGCTTGCTTACGTTAAATAGGCTACATTTTTTATTGAAAACAAACAATAAACAAACATAGCTGTAATGTAGCTTATAGCCTAATTTAACTCTCTTGATGTCGCATAGCTGTAATGTTTTAATTAGACGACATAGTTACCAATGAACTACGCGTGCCTTAGGCCTATTGATTGTATTTTCGGTTGTGTGGCCTATGTAGGATCGATATGTCCATAAAGGGTCAGCTGTAGGCTATCCTACTGTACACCTTGTTTGTCTGTTCACCAAAAACTAAATCCGGTCTTGCATGTCCCAGGTGTTGTCATTTGCCTGATTGTTGATCAGTTACCAGGACTCACCACGTAGAGGTTGAGTCCCAAGAAGGAGAGAAAAAAAAGTATAATTTGAGAGTTGCTATAAAAATGTCCCAAAAAAGGTAACAGTTCCAAAGAAGAAAAGGGAGTTTGTTTTCAGGTTAAAAGCTCGTTAATAAACTTACAACTACAGTGAGAAAGTTACGACGAATTGCACGGATATTATGCTGGATGTGCACACGTAGATAGAAGTTGCTTTGCACTTTTTTCACCTCATTTGTATTGATTCCAGTAGTGGCAAATTCGCTTGTGCAAGTCTTTGTACACTTTTCTTTGTCGCCTCTTTAATTTCCCTTGATCGAGCAGTTCTAAACCTAAAAAAATTTTCATGGATTTTTGGTGCAAAATGGAAACCAACAAATAAAACGATGTGCTTGGACGGCACTTTCTTTTTAACTTGTTATGCCAACCTTTAACGTTTTTGTTAGTTCGGATTGGCATTTCGTATACACTCCAGTCTTTGGGTTGCCATGAGGAAAACCATACGTGCTTTTAACATAATGTATCAACTGCTGCAGTCATTCGCTTGTAGCTTTTTTTGCACGAGAAAAGAACATGCCACACGCATGGTGCATGGTGTTCCGGTAGGAAACATAGTGCCATGAGCTTACCAATATACTTCTTCACCGTAGGTTGGTCCATGTATTCGTTTTGTAAGCCCGAAGACTGGACCTTTTTAAAAATTGCCTGCGTAAATAAAAAAAAAATGACATGCACAGGACACTCTGTACAATGTAGGCTAAGCAGTAGGGCGTGTCAATATTTTTATAGACCTAAGGTAAGGGTATCTAAAATGAGCAAAGAGGCAAAACATCAATTTCCTTTCAGAAACACAAGCATTTCAAAATGTTGTTCGCTAAGTCCAGCTTGCTTTGGCTTCAAAATGTCCTTTCCTAGCCAATCCTAGGGAGAACAGTTTTTCAACAGCAGCACTGTAGGAAATAGGGATATTATGTCGCAAGAACAAACGCCTCATGGCGTCATTGGGTAATGCATTAGACGTAACCGTCTTTGTTGGATTACCTTTAAGAAATTCATTTAAAATTTTTACCTCACATGCTTTTTTTTTGTGTTTTCAAATAACGGAGCTTCAGTGTCGCTGCTGCTTGCTGCATTGTCGATGTTGAAATTGCTGTAGTTCTGCAATAGGTTAATCATTTTGAGATGCAGAGCCGTCTTAATTTCTTCATCCTTGTTTTTGTGTAACTTTGGGCTGTGCTTGCACCATAGGCTACAGCTCTTCAATGAGATCTGTGTAGACTTCTTTCTTGTTGGTTAAACAGTTTCGTCTTCTCGTTTTCTTTTGTTCTGGTTTTTATTCTCATTTATGCATAGCTGGAATCTTTTGCAGGATTGTGGGTGACTAGACTGCACATGTTTCTTTAAATTGCTAGATGTAATAATAGCAGACAGCTTCTTCAAATTCGGCCTGCATAATTTACACAAAGTTTCAACATTATTTTGATCAGGCTTAGGTCCAAGAAATTCAAAATAATCTTGCAGGTATGGCCATAGATTTCCTGATGTTGAACAAGGAGGATCAGACTGATGTCCACTAACAACGTCATATTCATTTATACTTGGTAATGCTGATGATCTGCTTCCTGCTCCAGCACAATCAGGCTGGATATCATTACCAGTGGGGTTTGCTTTAGTCTCAGATACTTTAGGCAGAAACTTATCCATTTCGACTATTGAGTAGCCTACAATTTTCCGAAAAAGGCTGTCTCCGAATAGGGCTTTCTCCAAATCAGATTTTCCGAAACGGATTCTCCCAATACAGTTGTGGCCGAAAGTTTAGGACCACCATTCAAAATTCTGGATCAGACAACAAACAGCATATTTACTCAGAAATAAACTCATGAACTTGGTATATTATGTGAATACTGCACAGTGCACATAGTGAACGATTTTACACATAAATCACGTGCGTTTAACACAGAATTTTTAGAAAAGTCAATATTTTGTTGGTCCGCCATTAGATTTGATTACATCCTCCAAACGTTTTGGCATGCTCTCCACAAGACTTCGGCAGTATTTAGATGATATTTCAAGTACCCAGACTTCTTTGATTACTTTTGCCAGTTCCTTAGCACTACTTGGCTGTTTTCCCGAAACTTTGTCCTTCAAAATAGTCCACAGATTTTCGATTGGGTTCAAATCAGTACTGTTTTCAGCAGGGCTGGGGAGCCACTGCGAAAAAGTATAGGCTCCGGCTCCAGAGCCATCAAGCATTCATCCACCAGCTCCAGCTCCGGAGCTATAAACTTTTAAACAGCGGCTCCGGCTCCATTAAGAGTGTTTTGTAGCATTTGCCAGTTTTGCCACAGTAGGATGCAATGGTTTAGAAGTCTGCACTGCTTAAAATTCTGTTAAAAAATATAAACACACATTTCAGATTTATTTTTTTAAAACAATTTGAAAACAATCGTTCCACGCTAACTTGGGTAGGGGGAGAGCAGTTACAGTGTAACAACCTTCTGGACAGTTTGTGGATATCGCTCTATGGCTTGAAGAACATTCAGTTTAGAAGATCGGTCAATCTTTTCCATTTCAAGTAGTGCCTTTTCAAAGCATGCTTTAAAAGCAACCTCTGGATTTGGTTCATGTGTAGTTTCTTTTTCAAGCCGCTGCCTCTTAGCCTGCATATCCAGATGCTTCTCAAAATCTGACTCATCATCAGAGAGAGAAGCTGTTGAAGATGTTTCAGTCAACAAAGGTGTGGAGTTTTCACAAATTTTATTTGTTCTAGAGAAATGATTCATACGAATGGCTATATCAACCAATGTACGTTTGCCTCTTTCTACTTGTTCTTTGTTTAAGGTTATTCTGTACATAGGATCAACATACTATTAACCAGTTTAGTCTGTATTCAATACTGGAGCTGGAGTTGATAAATATTTTGTAGTTCCAGCTCCGGCTCCACAAGAAATGTTTAAAAAGGCTCCGGCTCCGGAGAAAATGGTTGGCTCCAGGCATCGGCTCCCCAGCCCTGGTTTCCAGGCCAGTCCAGGACTTGGATTTTCTTTGACTTGATAAACCGAGTTACAATCTTGAAGCGATGGCATGGTGCTCCATCGTGCATGAAAATCGTGCAATTATGAACGGCCATGTGTATTAGGGTGTTCCATTTTGAAAAAGTTTTTTTGTAATTTAGTGATTATGAGATGGGATTTTTGGTCAAAGGAAGTATCCTTTTAAATTTTTGACCAACTCCAAATTTTTGAGGTCCCACACCCCCTTTGAAATATAGAGAAATACCCCCCTGTTAGACATAAAAGTCAAATGTTTGAATGGTTGTAACTTCTGGTTAGAATGTAATAAAACCATAATCTTTTCATTAATTCTGCATGGTTTTTCATGCTAAACAAGATTGCATGGTTTTTAAAGTCCTAAAATAAAAATAAAAAATTTTAAATTGCCAAAAAAGTAGATTTTTGTATTTTTTTGAAACAAAACTTGATAATGGCATTCACTACTTAGAAAGTAATACAAAGAATTTCAATACACTCCACAGGCAACTTAGAAAATACAAGATAAGAAAACACAAAAGACTAACCAAAGTTAATGTAAAACATTCATGATAACGTACTAAATTTTCATATTAAACTTGTAACATGCTAAACCATAACTAAACAGTAAACATGCATTCTTATTACATCATTGCAACCACATATTGGCGAATATCATTGTCAATCTTTTTTAATTTATCATCATTGGCCCTCTGTGCTATCCTTAACTCGTTTTTCGATGACACATCGTTTCAGCAGTCCAATGACTCTTTCATTGTTCATCTGATTGTTTTTGAACGATCTCCATGCATCCAGTGTGCCCAATGAAAGACATGGACAACACTGACTGGTGACATCATAAAATGAAAAGAGTGTCTTTTTACTTAATAGCGCAAGCATTGACTCAGTTTTTTGGCCTCTATAGGCTTTCTTGCAATCTTGCTGGCGTTTTCTGGTAAAATTGGTGGTTTATCAGAATGAGATACCAGGGTGACATTTTTTGGGGAACCCACAAGCTTCCAACCTGATAAAACATTATATCGCATACTTTACAATAGCATGATCAGATGCTGCCATCAAATCTTTATTGAGAAGTGTGATGGCTGGTCCGTTTACAGCACTGGGGTGCAAAAAAATTGAAATAAACACTGGAGCATACACATCAACTATAAATTGGCTGATAGACCTTAATCCAGCAAGTTGAGTGACATATGACAGACACATGGTCCATATGATGATGGAACTTGTGCAAAACCGCAGTTTTACCCTCACAACCGGTAGTGGTCGTTGAAGCAGACTACGCCGACTTAAAAACGGCGTCCCACAGGGCTCAGTCTTGGCTCCTCTCCTGTTCAACGTATACACCTACGACTTGCCCCCCACCATCTCCAGGAAATATGCTTACACAGACGACCTGGCATTCCTGCACTCAGCACCAGGGATGGATCCAGCCTCTAATTTTTGGGGGGGTGCTGCTGAAATCTATTTTCATTCAAGGAGGTCCATCAGTGTGGCACCGTCAAAATGTGTCTCTGCTGTATTTTGCATACTGATAAGCATTCATGTTGTTAATATAGATGGTTTTGTTTAATATTTATAAAGACAGGAAAACGGAGAAAGTGTGCATGAAAAATCAAGTCTTAAAAACAAGCATGAATAAAAAAGACTTATGGTATAACAAAATTCAAGAACGTGATGAAATTTTGGGAAATATTCTAAAGTTTAAAAACATGAGCAGTACAAAACACATGATTATTTCCATTGGTACACATTTCATAATCTACACAGCATCAATTTGTTACATGCTGATATATAAGGATGCAACCTAGTTCGTACCCTGAAAAGATCAAGAAAAAAAATAAAAAAAGCCGAAGTTGCTGATTGCAGTTTCAGCAAACAAACAAAAACTTTTAGGATTATTACCGCATGGTGGTCCTAAACTTTTGGCCACGACTGTAGTAGCAGACCGGAGCACAGGAGTGATCACGAATCAGAATTTGCTTGTAAAATCTGAAATCGGCTTCTTTTAGTTTCAGGCAAAAAATTACATAGAATGTTCTCAAACATATAAATAAACAAATGAAGTCTGGTTATTAATATAACAGCGATAATACCGGTATCTGACAATCATACGCGCCGACTTCCGGGGGGCGGCGCCCCCCGTAAATTTATGGTTGAGGGGCAACAAAAATGGGGATTACAAGTGGTGTTTTAAAGATAAAACACTTTGCAAAAGAGATTTAGATAATTTAAACGGACTTAAAGAATGCCGAAAGCAAGAAAAGCCTACGTTGCTCTTGCCCGCAAAACAGCAGCTGATCGCATGGCTTTCTCATACGGTATGGAAATTTCAAAGTAGATGGTAGAGTAACTTACGCTGCTGGAATAGTCACGTAACTATTCAACTATTCACGGCAATATTCAGTAAATCAGCTAAATTAGACGCGCTATTTTCAACGAGGTCTTCCCGTTGTGAGCAGGCCCGTAACTAGCTTGGAGCAGTAGGGAGGGCAAAAAGTATTCTAGTGGGGGCCCAACTTTTACTTTCCGTATCATGTACGAAAACGACGTTTGTACACAATGTGGGTATATTTACGCAAGAACATTAATCGTAGGCCTAATACAACGTTTACATTAGACTAGTTTATCATAGAACCAGTCAGTGGCGTAGCCAGGAATTTTGAAAGGGGGTGGGGGTTGACGGCCGACGGGCAAAGACCGACGGCGTCTTCGCCAAAGGCGACACCCAGCAGCGGGGGGTCTGGGGGGCCTCCCCCAGAAAATTTTGAAAAATTACTTTGAATTTGGTGCATTCTGAAAGCATTTTCAACAAACATGTGGGTATAAATATTCCTGTAAAATGGTGCTGTCCGGTGGCATAGCAAAAGGATAAGATCATGTTTTCTAGGGCATTTTTCGGTAATAAAGCTAAGTCTCTATGTTTTCTTGTTGCTAATTCCTGGCTGAGATATTTGAATGTTTGGTATTGGCAAAACTCGCTCTTTTAGTGCAGTTTCGTTTAAAATTAGGCAAACTTTGTTTTAGAGACAACATTCTACCACACCCTTAAACACACAATGTTTACAATTAAATAACACAAGAAAATTGAGTATAAAACTGAAAAGTCAGCGAACAGAGCTAATTAACATAATTTTTTCCAGGGGGTGCCAACATTTTTGCAGGGGGGGCTTCGCCCCCCCTGCGCCCCCCCTAGTTACGAGCCTGGTTGTGAGACAATTATGATTCAACAGAACGCATTGTTTTCTTCGTAATGTGTTTAGAATTAAATCGAAAACCGATAAAAGAAAAGATGTTTAATGGTCGCAGGTATTGCCTGCATTAACGGCGTCTCTTACCGCTATTATCACCTAGCTAATCTGACATCATTGTTTTATGCGGCCGCTAAGGTTTGACATCGACTTTAACGATCATGGAATGTTACGTAATAATAAGAACGATTATGTCCTACACGCAAAAATAAAAAAATGATCTCTTAAAACAGCTCTTTCTGTTTTGTCTTGTGAGCTTTGCATATTGCTCAACAAGTGCATAAAGTTTAGAATTGACAAGAAATCATTGAATTTGAAAATTAAGTTTGAATTACTGCAAATAAACGTATTCAAAACTTTTACTTAGGCCGACGCGATTTCACACTCCGTAATCTACGTCGACAATCATTTTAAAAACTGCCGAGCTGGAGACAACAGCACGTCCCGTGTTAGTTGAACTTGCCTGTTTGAGGTGAAAATCACTTGTGAACATCTCGACCTTTACTCGAGTATATAGCCTACTGTATTCAATAAAAGACTACAAAGACTTTCGATAAAAAACAGAAGAGAAAACACTTCGCCGTTGTCAACGCTTTGAAAGTAAGTAATTAGCGAAACGAGGTTAATAAATCTGATACGGTAGCGGGTTTTCACTCTGCTTGAGATCATGATTTTTTGCGTTTTATTTCGATAACTTCACTGTCTTGATCGTTGTTATTCACTCGCACGAAAAGGAAACGAATCGTCTTGTTTTCCAACTGTTCCAATTATCAGCTAACAATATCAAAATTTTTACGACCAGGCGTACTGCATGCGTAAAACTAATCGTTTCAAGCAGCTGTTCTAATAAATTCGGTTTGCGACCTATTTGTCAATATAAACAAGACACTAAGCTTAATCAAAGACTATTTTAATTGAGTAAAATAGCGTTACGGTTATGACGTCATCACCTTTCTCGCCCCCCAAGGTTTTTTGAAAAGTCGGCGCCTATGCTGACAATCACAATGTGATTCACTGTAATCTCATCGCGGTAATTTCATCGTGGTAATTTCATTGCAGTAATTTCATCACATGGTAATTACATCGCATGCATTGTCATCGCATTGTAATTACATCGCAAGACACCACATCGTCAGTAATTTAATCGTCTTCGTCAACGTCCACCTGTTTTTTTAAAGTGAAAAGGCGGATGATAAAGTAAATGAAACCCTTCAAAGTTCAAAATTGTTGTAGTAAGCAAATTAAAATGAAGTAACCATATTAAAAATATCTGAGACAGTAGCTTTTTAATCAAAGCGACAAGTTATGTGCAATTCCTCTTAAGAAATCCAGAATTTCGCGATTTTCAAAATTGTTGATTATTCTTTGAATTCTCAATGCAGTATCCGTATATTTCTTTTTCTTACAGGGAATTTCCGCACCTGCTGTATATTGTTCCATTATTGCTTCATTTCTTGCTTGTTTGTCCTTCAAGATTTGTAAAAATTTTCAGATGGTAGGATGAGATGCCCCAATTAATTCGTTGAATGAGCGATGCCACCCTTCACAGACATTGTTTGTCTTAGAACCACATAGTTTGGCTGCATTAAAACAATTTCATAGAACATGATCAAAGTGATGGGGGTGAAGTACTAAGTGACGGTTTGGCCTTCCAATCCACGTATCCTCAACATAATCTAAGACAGGCTGGGCTTCGGGAAAATCATTGTTGTCCATTAGAAATTCAAAAGAGCTAACCACATCTGAGACAGGAACAAATGCAATGGCATCAGCATCACTTTCATACACTTGTTGCAAACCATTTGACTGAAGGGATTGAAATATACATTGTGAGAAATGAAAAAAACAACCTTGTTGATCTGAGTTCGGAAAAACTGCTCTAAAAGCATTAATTGCTGCACGTTCAAAATCAGTCATAATTGTTTTTGGTGCTAAGGTAGGCCATGGGTGGGTACCCCATAAAAAAATTGAAAGTGCATGTTTATGAATCACCCTAATATACAGGTTGCATCTATATTGTGTCATTCCATGTGTTAAATCACTTTTTTAATGTAGCAAAGCTAAATAATTGCCTTATATCAAAAAATATGTCTGACATGAAATAAATCTTTGTTATTGCCAGTAACGATTTTAAGTACGGTAACTAAACTGAAAACACATACAATCGAAATAATGAAATACCCTCTTATGGAGTGTGACATATTTCTTTCTTTGGCGACGCTTTAAGCATCCCATATCAAAGAGCTGGACATTTATTGGAATGTCGCCAGCTTCTTCACAAACTAGAGTTAAATGGCTCTCTAACTAATAAAATGGAGTGTTTAGATGGGCCTTCTTATTTATTTTTGATGCCATCGTTGTTTGTATGAAAGTGAAGACCGTAAACGCTCCAATTTTCTTTTTTCCACACACAATTTTCCATCCACATTGATTGCACAAGTGTCTCAAGTTGGTGATGTTTATGATGAGATCGATAGTTAAACAAGACATTTTCAACTGTTGGAGGTAGTGATCCATTATATGAAAAATTAGTGGCATTTAGACATTGATCGAACACTTCAAGTTAATTGATCAAACACTTCAAGTTAATTACTTTCATATTAATATACAGCCTGAGCAAATGAAAGCAAATATATTTAAAGTTTATTGAACTTATAATTAAATATAAACATGGCAATAGGGGGTTGGTTTGTATCACATTAACGTTGTTGTGAATGTGGCTCAAAAATCAGTTTATTAAGGTTTATGAGGCAAATAAGCGAGATAGACCCTATGTTTCCCTTAAAGTTAAATAGGAAGTCATGTATTCCGGTCATTTTAAGCCTAGTCTCGGCCTTCTACCTCAAGTGGTTACTGAGATACAGCAAAAATACCGTTTTTGAGCCTCGGGCATATAACGGGTCCACTTCTAGGGCGTCAAATGTCGACCAATTGACCTGAGACTTGACGAGGTGTTTTTTGTGTCCAAAATGCACAGGTCTTAACAACCAAACTGATCAAATTTAGAAAAAAAAATTTTTGAATCACCCTAATGAACACATTGATGCCACAACAAGCAACCCCAAACCAAAATGCAAATGTTGCAAGTGTTGTACAACATTGAATTCGAATAATAATAGCTGCTGTACAAGTTTTTGCGTGATATATGTAAGAACAGAAAAGTGAAGGTTTTGATTAAGCTGAGCATCTGTTTACGATTTGTGTTTGCCACGCAATCGCCCCCTCATTCACGAAATAATCTTTTCTTATTGCTGCGGCAGCTGTTGTGCCTCTTCTGCCAGACCTGTCTAGGTCTTGCAATGCAGTAGGACCACTTTCCCTCCATCTTCCGGGGGTAATCCTTCCCATTCGGTGTTCTCAATTGAAGTCTTGTTTGTTGCAGTAAGTGTTGTTGTGACGCAGGAAAGTATGCAAGCAGCAACTCGCTTTGACCACTGCATCAACTCGTTCGCGTGCAATTCCAATTGGGCTTGCCTAAATACTTGCCACTTTGTTGAGAGAATGCCAAATGCATTCTCTACGATCCTACGCGCTCTAGATAAGCGGTAGTTGAATATGTGCTTGCAGAACTCCAAATTTTTTCCGGGGTACGGTCGCATCAGGTTCTCTTTCAGTGGAAATGCTTCGTCACCCACATAGACGAATGGAAGTCGTTTAATTGTATTTGGCAGTTAACGAGAAGAAGGTAGGCCCAAATTTGAGCTGGCAAGTCTACACCCAAACACAGAATTGGACAAAACACTTCCACCAGATTGACTTCCAACGCTCCCACATCAACACACACAAAATTGTATTGCGTATCCATTATGGCCAAGAGAACAATGCTGAAACTGCGCTTGTAGTTGTAGAACAGGGATCCAGAGTTGACAGGGGCCTGAAGGGTTACCAGTACATGTTTGCCATCCACACTACCAACGCAGTTGGGAAACTGCCAGAACTTGTAATAGTTATCGGCAATTTTTGTCCAGTCGTCAATTTGAGGTTGCGGCATAACATTGTTGCACATTTCTTCCCATATTGCACCACACGTTTCCGGGATAACCGCGTTTAAAAGATAGTTTGAAGTTCTATACGATGCCGCTATTGTTGTGTACGAGTCTCCGGTAGCAAGGTATCTGTAACACAAAAAACTAATAAGCATTTTTATTGTCGGCGGACACTCCTCAACAGGGCCGTTGACAGGATTTCTTGGGCCCGGTACCAATGTACTTTTGGCCCCCCTTCATCGATAATGCTATGAGTATAAAGGTTGTGTACAAACTATTTACAAGCTGTGGCTGAAGTGGCTATTTCTCCACCAGAGAGCTGTAGTGGTTGTTTTACCCTCTGATGACAATTCCTTTAAATCTGATTATGGGTAAGATCTTGATAATGTTTGAAGTCGCCGGGAATCTTTTTAATCCGGGCCCCTTAAATATTCCGGGTCCAAAAGTACCACCTAGATCCCCCTGTCAACGCCCCTGCTCCTCAAGTGAGGATAAGTAGAAAACTCCTGTTCTTTTGCTTCATAGTAATCTCTTTGTGTCACATGCTTTAAAGAAATATTAGTCGTACCGTAAAGTCAGCACAAGTTGTTCCCCAGCAGATATAGACTTTCGTAGCTGCGTATCTAATTTCGAAATCTCTGTGCCCACTTTGGCCAACAATCTATCAAATTGGCTGGGTGTCATCCTGAA
This sequence comes from Aplidium turbinatum, assembly GCF_918807975.1. Classification (NCBI taxonomy): domain Eukaryota; kingdom Metazoa; phylum Chordata; class Ascidiacea; order Aplousobranchia; family Polyclinidae; genus Aplidium; species Aplidium turbinatum. The sequence continues at coordinate 3,625,203 of NC_137486.1, forward strand.
ATACGTATGAAATGCACTTTCTCTTTCTAGTCGCATTTCCTGTACCAGACGATGATATTCTCCTGAATAACATGGAATTAGCATACATTTGATCCATCGTTCAGTGAAAGTTTGCGGTAAACTAGCTCAATAGCCTACTCATCCAATTCATTTCTTCGTTGAAGGATAGGATGCACCCATCATTTTCGCATTCTCCTTTGCTTATTCTTTCTTTTTCGACGTAGCCACATCAAAAGAACTAAACATTTCGCTCTATTGCGAGTCATTACGACACGAAAGCAAAAATCTCTTATTTCAGTTAGTTTAAACTGGACAGGCAGTAACTGCACGGCTACTCGCAAGCATTGGCAATATTTCAGTCAATCGTTTTCCCGCGTTTCAGTATAGCAGTCAAGCGTGACAGTTTCCTCTAGTAACACCCACTCGTCGGGACCTGGAGCCTTGTCTGGTACGTACAATGTAAACCTACTTTCACAATGCTCAAAGCTTTGCTCAATACAAGGCACAGCACAAGCCTGTCAGTGTAAACAAGGCTTTAATCAGTCTTATGGCTTGCATCGGGCCAGACGAAGGTAACGAGTTTGAGACTCTATGTTTTTCTTTTTGCTTTGCTGATAGCATTTTTTGCATGGGTGACAAAGTCGTTTCATTAGTGTGGCTTTCATATACGTCTTCTCTAGAGTTAGTGCCAGTTCTGCTTTCGAAATCATTGCCTGCTGTTGATTCTTTTGCCTCAAGCAAAGCAATTCTTTTATGAACTGCTTGCAACTCAACCTTGGCAATTTCTCTCTGTGAATCTGTCAGCAGCACTTGATATTCGGGATTCAAATATGTTCCAGCTAAAAGAGGTGGTGACAACAATGCTTTCTCTCTTAATGACATTTTTTCGATGAGTTTTTTAGATAGGTCTGTCTCACAAGATCGCAATGAATGGAGAGCAAAATTCCAATGGCCAAGCATCTGACCTGGTGTTAACTGACTTGATTGTAATTACGTCGTCTAAACTCTTACTGGAACCAACTTTCTGACATTTGTCTCAGTTCGGTCCATTCCAATGCTGAAAGTCCTAGCTTTTCATTGAGACTTTCAAATTCCTGACAAAAGATTGAAAGTTCAAATGGTCGTTTGATTATATCGTAGGTTGATCCCCAACCAGTTTCTATGTCTAAAATTGGCATCGGCAAGCTTTTCTTGCGTAGTTCTTTGCGCATTTAGCGTTTCGCAAGGTACAAACAACATTTCTGGCTTTTGCGATGACCTCTTTGGTATTTATGTCGCCTTTTCGTCTAATACAATCATCAACGGCTAAAGCAAGTGTGTGTGAAGCACAACGAATGATGTTTTTTAGTCAAACAAGCTTGACTGTATCAGATGCTCTGCAGCAATGACGTCTTCCAACTCTGAGTTGTCCAAATCATCAACACCCAGTTTATCTAGCTCGATTTCTACAAAATTGCTGATTGAATTACTGGCAGCAAGAGCATTAGATCCATTGTCGGTAGTTATGGAATAAATTTGACACAGTTTGATCCTAAAATAGTTATAATCATTTTGGACAACTCACTTCCAGTGGCAGCAGTATTTACTACTCTTACTGCCAATGTTTTGAATATTATTTGGTCTTCGACACTTCGTCACAATATTGTACATGTAATTCAAAAAAGAGCCTTCCCAGACGAGTAGCTAAATAAAATTTTAAGCAAATTAGTTTTCCTTGAAATTCATCAGTCATTGCCTGTTTCAGATCATTGCAACCTTGTAACACAATTTGACGAACTCCTTTTGAATCTAGTGCAACAGATGTATTGTTTATCTTTAATCTTTTATTCAACATTTAACTCAAGTTCTACAATCAACTAAAAATGATTGTTATATTTTGGGTGATCTTAACTATAACCTTCTTGATCTAAACAACAAACACACCAACGGATTGGTTGAAACCATGTTTGATTACAGCTACTATCCTATCATTAATAAACCAACCAGAATATGCAATTCAGCAGCCACAATAATTGACCACATTTGGACAAATATCTACAATGCTCAAATAAAAACAGCAGTGCTCACTGACTGTATTGCAGACCATCTTCCAGTATTACAATGCTCACAATTAGGATTAGTCAAACAGTGTAATTTTCAAAAAGAGCATAGAAATTTATGTGATAAAAACATTGCTATGTTTACAGAAAAGTTACAACAATTAGATATCTCTGACATATATTATGAAACTGATGCAAACCAAGCATATGATATATTTATTGACAAGTATAATACTCTTTTCAAAACTTGTTTTCCAGTATGTAATGACAAAAACAAGAAACATAACATATGGTATGATAATGAATTGAAAGAAATGCATCGAACAAAACAATTGGCATATAAAAAATTTCTTAGAAAACCAACTCCAACAAATAAAGCAGCATATAATAAACAAAGAAATACTTATGAAAGATTTTTGAAATTTAAGAAACAAAAGTATTTCAAAACCCTTCTGCATAAACACAAAAATGATCTTAAAAAGACATGGAGTGTCATAAATAGTTTGCTTGGAAGGAAAAAATCTAAAAGTGACTACCCCATTAGCATTAATGGTCAGGTAATAAATGATACTTCACAAAAATGCAATCACTTTAATGAATATTTTACTTCTGTGGCAGAAAAATTACTTGAAAAAATTCCCCATTCTGCTGATCATTTTTCCAAGTATCTTCCAAATTCATCACCCAAATCAATATTTTTAAAACCTGCAAGTTTTGAAGAAATCTACGGATTTATTAAATCTTTGAAACCAAAGTTAAGTTGTGGTACTGATGGCATTCCAGGCAAAATTTTAAGGCATACCCCCGATAACATAATAAAAGTACTAACACATATTTTTAACTTATCTTTGGTACATGGTGACTTCATAAAAGCATTTAAAATCGGTAAAGTAGTGCCAATCTATAAAAAAGGAGACCCAAGCAATTGCAGTAACTATAGACCAGTTAGTCTTTTGTCTTGCTTCTCAAAAATCTTAGAAAAAGTCATGTACTCAAGATTATACTATTTCCTTAATCAGCGTAATTTTTTTTACACCCAGCAGTTTGGTTTTAGACATAACCACTCCACGAACCAGGCTACTACACTGCTAACCAACAAGATCTACAAAGCAATGGAAAATAAAGAAGCAGCCCTTGGCATCTTTCTAGATTTATCAAAGGCTTTTGACACAGTAAATCATGAAATACTTCTGACAAAACTTTATCACTATGGTATCAGAGGAACACCACTCCAGTGGTTTCGAAGCTACTTAAGTAATCGTTTTCAGACAGTAGAAATTTCTGGTAGTGTTTCAACTCCATTAGAGACAAAGTGTGGTGTGCCCCAAGGTTCTATTTTAGGCCCCCTATTATTCATAATTTACATTAACGACTTCCCAAATTGTTTAAATTGTACTGATTCTATCATTTTTGCGGATGACACAAATCTTCTGATGTCAGGAAAGAGTGTGGATAAATTACATGAAGCGGCCAATACAGAAATGCAAGAAGTTGTCAAATGGCTTGTAGCAAATAAATTATCACTCAATGTAAACAAAACAAAATACATGGTATTTGATACTAACAGTTTACGTGCGAATAAGTGTAAGCAAATCTTAAGTATAAATGATCAACCAATTAAGAGAGTACAAAATATCAGTTTTCTTGGCCTGACTCTGAATGAAAATCTTTCATGGAAACCACACATGCAACATTTGCTGCAAAAGCTTCGAAGAAATTTTGGCATAATTACCAAGATTAGACCCTGTCTTAATTTGTCAAATTTGATCTGCTTGTACCATTCTTTAATTGAAAGTAACCTGAGGTATTGCACTACGACTTGGAAATATGGCAACGAAGGACTTATACGAAAACTTCAAAAAATCTGTGACAAATTTCATCGTATTTTCCGTCCCAACAATGATAGTTGTAGCAAGATCCCGATAACAATTGAGCAATTGTTCAAACTGGAAATTGGTGTTTTCGTGTTTAAATTTCACAACAATTTACTACCAGATTGCTTCACCAACCTTTTTAAATTTTTCAAAGAGGTTCACAGCCTGTCTACAAGAAACCATGATAATGATTCTCTAAACATTCCATACTTCTCAAAAACGCTTACTCAACATTCAATAGAATTCACAGGTGCGAAAACATGGAACGAATTTCCTTCTTCAATTAGAAAGACTGATACAAAGTCACTTTTTATTCACAAACTAAAACAACATTTAAGCAAAACGGACACGCAATAGAAAGACAACGTAGAAAGGCTTTCTTGCATTCTTGTGAAGATTTTAGTGGAAATCCGAAATTATTTACAAAAGATTAGGCTAACCTAACAATAATATCGATTGCTTGTGCTGTACTTTTATGTTTGTAGATATTAACAGCAAACGCAATACTCCATAATCAACATGACACGTCGCAAAAGGGGATGAGAGCTTCATCAACACCATCAGGACATCATCATCTACCAGCTCATCCATTCCATCACCCACCAGGACAAGAAACAATAACTTACACTAGATATCGAACCTCAATCGTCTTAGGCTACTGTGTGATGTGCAGTCTAACCATAGAAAGAGCTCAACACCTGCTCTCCTGGGCCACATTGAAACGGGCTTTTGCTTGAAGATGGGTTTCTTTTATGTCCGGTTTTCTTTCTCCATCCTATTATTATTATTATGACTGCTCATCCACATCAATATTGGAACTGGCAAATTCAATCCACAACACTTTTCATTAGGCTGTCATTCAATACTACATGTGTGCTTCTCTGTTTTTGTTTTATTTTTTGCTATTTGTTTTTTTGGGTTTTGTGGCCGTGCTAACTACTGATATATAGCCTACTAAATAATTTTTCATTCAGGCACGTTTTTAACCTTTCAAGGTTTTGCCATCTTTTCCCGTTCGTTAACGTGCTGGTAGGTTTATATTGATTTTTGTAGTTAGTATCTTTTTCGTCCCGGACGCGTTAATGACGAAAAATAAAATGATTGAAAAATTGTTCCATGATTGGCTTGATTAGGCGTTTCATTCCAGGATTTTTTAACGTATTGAATGGCAAACCATCAATAGTACAAATTTCCCTCGCAATATCTTTAATTTCATTTGGACTGACTTCATAGGAAATGGGATTTTTTGACTTCCTTCCAGATTGCTGTTGTCATCACATCGTTGCCGCTTCACAAATCTATCCATTCCACCAACAACCTGCGAATTTTTAGCATTATTTAAAGCTTTTTGGATTGCCACTCCTGTCACTTTTTCCAGTGGGCACCATGGCCGCCCTTCCGTCTATTGTCAACAAGCACACCTCTTTAGGTTTGCCATTGGATTTATTTGTTTTTGGTCGGAACTTTACTGAGCACTTGCATATGTCCAGTTTGTGACTTCATGAAGCATGATGTTCCCTTAAGTCAAGGAGATAAGAAGCCAAAGCTGGAGATGTGTAGTAGTTATCCAAATACAATGTGTGACCAAGGCCAAGATGAGGCTGCATCATGTTTAAAGGGATACGCTCAGTTAGAAGCATTCCAGGCTCTGGATCATCGTGATCTCTTGAATAAGTTTTCCGCTGAGTAGACCATAAAATCTAAAGTGATGCCATCAGATGTGCAGGGCTGCGATTTTTCTTACTTGTCAAACGACTAAAAATTCTGCGTTTGTTTGTCGAATAGTAATATGACGTCACAAGAGTCAGATTATTAAGCGTTTGGCCTCGAATTACCGCACAAGTTGTGTGGTATCAGAGTCACTTACAAAGTTTTTAATCGCAAGCTGTTTGAGTGATTGCAAAAGAGTATCAAGCACTAAGTTATGTACCTACCGGACATGAATATATAATTTGTTTTGCTCCATAAAGAGAACTAATGTAAACGTGAAGCTGAACCCAGCCAGCAAACTTGTTTATACATGTCATCCATTGTGATTCAACGTCTGCAGACGTTTTGCTAGCTGGGTTGTGTGCTTTTGTGAATGCAAGTGCAAAATCGCCCATTGCATAATCACGGAAACCCTTTTAGTGGAAGGAAGTCGAGTTGCAACTGTGTTTATCTGTCTACTATTCTTTACTCACATTGCAAAACATTTCTCCAACCTTGGAACAACAAGTGCATAAGTCAGACATAAATACAAACTTGCATAGACGTTGAAAACTAAAAGTAGCCTACTTCGGTTATTTTATCTGTAGCGGACAGCAGGTAACTTAACTTATCCTCTCATACCTAGCTGTAATACTAGTCTACAGCGACATTTCAGGCACAACAATGTGGCAGAAATGATCCGAGAACGAGATCTGTGCTTCTTTACTACATGTATGATTTTATTGTCACCACATAACTTAAAAGATGGCAATCGTCTTTCCACAACAGAACATAATTCAAATCATAAGTCCAACCCAGGAAACTGTACTCTGAACGTTGACTGACGGAGCCAGAAGTAATGTCACTACTGTACCAAAATCATATTATAGTGAGCTGCACCAAAATTTTACCGTACTTTGACATACTCCCTACACCAAAAGTAAAATGCTCTGTCTGTCCAATTGTAGGCCAGAACGCGATATACATAGTCGCTGAGGAATCAAGCATCTGTAGGCTAAAACGTTGAAGAGACGAAAAACTATGCATATGTGATTGAAACTGCCGGTTGCAAGAATGTTTTAGCTTGTTGGCATGCGATTTCTTGAGGCACACAAATTCCTAATCGCGCTTCAAACTCCCGAAGCACAACTGCACAATTACTTGAATTCCTGGGTAACGTTACTTATATGCAAAAGAACGACAATTTTATGACGGTAACAAACCTAAGGAAAGTTGAAAAGACCTAAGGTGAAAATCCCGAAGCACAATTGTAAATTTCGTGACGGTAACAAACGTTAAAAAGACCTAAGGTGAAACGCAGGGCACTACATATCTATAAAAGAAACCTGTTGTGTCGAATAGCACGAAACTAGTGTGGTGGAATGTTTGATGCCAGGTGTTAGAACTTCGATCAAAGCATTTTCCCGCAGTGTTCAAAATGTTGTGGAAGAGAACTCCTTTCCATAAAAATAGCGGCTTTTTTCATCGGTATTTCTGAACGTCTGGTCGGAAACTAGGCTGTTTTCTACATGTGAAAAACTTTCATAACAAGTATTCAACAGTCATTTTAACAGACCAATATTGTTAATTGGCTCAAACGGTGAAATACAAACTGGCATAGAGTTTGACAACTAAAAGTATGGGGGTCGATCTTAACTTTTTTTTCACTAGCCCACCGGACTAGTTGCTCCCCGTTTTCACTAGCCCGCACAATTTTTCACTAGTCCGACCAGTTTACTGACTTTTCGCTTGTCTGATGATGTATTAAGGTAAGTGTTTTGGCTTAACTGAAACTAACTAAAGTAAAGGCTTTCAGATTTCAGTATGCACAAGAAAGCAACAATACGCACAAAAACACCTTCTCGTACTACAGACGCAAACAATGCAATTTTAAAACATAAAAAATAAATGTGGCATGCGGTGTGTGCTTGATATTTATTTTATGTTGTAATATTACATTGTGTGCATCTGTAGTACGAGATGACACGCCACTCGCCAGGGTGGTACAATACATAATATTTGTTCACTGTCAAAAGAAGTGGACTATTGGATGGATTGCGTTTGGTTAGGCCTCTACTGTCAGACCTGTCTGGTTTGTTGGGTCAGCATAACTCTTTAGGTCACGGAGGCACACGAGCTCTTCAACTACGACAAGATAGCAATCCAAAGAAAAGGAAAAAAAACGAAATGAAAGTCAAATAAAATATTGTTTGTAAAAATGTTCAAGCTTGGGGACGTATTAATATTACACAATTACACAGTGACAACAAGCTCTTCTTTGCCGGCAAATATTTTCACTAGCCAATTGGACTAGTACTGCAACATTTCTACTAGTCCGCGCAAATTTTCACTAGCGATTGGCTAGCGTTAAGATCAAACCCTGAAGAAGCTTAGGTTATTTCATCTATAAGAAACCCGTTGTGTCTAGTAGCACGAAACGTGTGTGGCGAAATGTTTGATGCCAGGCGTTAGAACTTCGATCAAAGCATTCTCCCGCAGTGTTCAAAATGGTGGCGCGGATGCCTTGAGAGTTTCTCGCGTGAAGCGTCGCTTTTAGGCCTTGCCTTAAGTTACCTGACGCAAGAAAATTTACGTAATTTGACACTCTTATGATTGCATCACGTTATGCCCCTCCCCCGATTGTTCCTCGACCTGACGACGTTTTGTCCTCTCTCAGTTTTTTTTTCCGTGAAGCACGGCGTTTTCGAATAGGGACGGCGTGTGTCGAGCGATGTCATCGCCAAAAAAGGCAAAAATCGCAGCCTTGCAGATGTGCAAAGTTCGTAAAACTTTATTCCAAAACGAGCCCTTTTTGTTCTGTTGCATTGTTTGAATTGAAGCCTGCCTTTGAATAACAAAAGAGCCTCATCAACACAGAGATCTTTATCTGGGTAATACACACGCCTCCTACAGTTCCTCACCTTTCTAATCAGTGGTCTTATCTTGTATAGTCTGTCCCTATCAGGATCTGTGAGGTCATATGCTGTGTCCTCATTATTTGCAAAATGTAGGAACTTTAATAGAATGAAGAACCTATTTCTTGCCATGATCTGTCCGAAGATAGGGGTTTCTATGAGCTCTTCTGTGGACCAATACATTTCAAGCCTTGGCTTGCGAATAATACCCATCAATCCAAGTAAACCAAAAAATGTCTTTATTTCAGCAGCAGTAGTGTTTTTCCAAGCATGAACTCGGGAAAAGTGTTTCAAGTTTGGACCATTTTTTTGGATAAACTGATGTGCATATCGGTTTGTTTTTTCAGCAATAAGATAGAAAATATCGTCGTTGAAGTATTGGAAAAATGTATCGTCAATAGTAGCATTTTCACCAATCCTAACTTTGAGTCTTTCACTACCAAGGAATGGAATTTGCTTTGCATCAAAGCTGTCATTTGTATCAATGTCCCAAACAACTTTAGGGTTTTGATCTCTAACAGTGTATTGCCTCTGCCCTCTAGCACAAGACCGGACTCTTTCATTTCCTCTGCTCCACCCATGGCCACCACAAACTTTGACATTTTGGCCATGAGCAAGACCACCACGAACACAAGGACCACGTGAAGCTTGCACTGACAAGTCATCGTCGTTTTCCTGTTCCGATTCATACTAACTAATCCCAACTGGATACAAGTGTTGCTGCTATATTGAATCAAATGACATAGTAATATAGCCCATCAGATTTCTTAAATCATAAATCTAATAGTGTGTGAGTCCATGACTTGCTTAGTAGCTATAACAAAAGTTTGTAACTGACCACTGTTGGTGTCCAAGCAGTGAGCTGTTGCACCAATGTAGGATTGTTGGCGCTAACTAGACCACAAATCTGTGGTAAAAGATGTGTGATGAGCTGCCGACAAAATGTTTGTGATCTTCTTTTTACACTTCACTAGCACGCTGTCCAGCTTCTTGGTAAAAGTCATTCTACCTGGCAAGTCATAACCAGGTGCCACAAACTGGTTAAGTTGCTTGAAGTTGCTACCTTCAACGAGGTTGATTGGCCGTAGATCTCCAACAATTACATTCATAATAAGACTGGTAACTTTGGCTCTCCGGGTTGAAATGAAAGGGCGATGAATGTGTCCATCTAACAAACTTTGATGGGATCTTTTTTTTTGCTACTGGTGGATGTGGCGTGTTGGTATCACTGAAAAAAAAATGCTAGTAAAGCTAAAGACTACTAATACAACTATTAAGAAATTAGATTGATCATTATTAAATCCTGGAATAAATTCCTAATAATTGATGCTTGTGTTACTGTGAATCTGTGATTTTCATCAACAATTCACTTGTTTAAGTTTGTTGCAATATACAAAAACTGCTCATAGATAAGACACATGGATATGTGTCATTGATTCAACGTCATCAGCTGTTAAATCAACAGAAAAATGGAGACGGGTACGTTGTCTGTCTCTTTCAGGAACCAAATTTTATAAAAGCAATTAGGCTTACAGGTAATCCCCTACACCTAGGCCCTATGGACGTGTAAACAGTGAATGTTGTAGCAACAACTTGGCCAACGCTTATAACTGTTAACTGTTATAAGTGCTTCAACAGACTGCCAGTACTGTTGCAATATGATAAAATTGCCTTGCAATGGCGACAATTCACAGTATTCTTTTCATCATCTGGCTTAGAAAAATGTTCCCACACGCTGGAACTTCTTTTTTGCCCACGACCACGACCAGTCGACATGATGCAGTGATTACCATAATCCTCTACAGTCTACTGCTCACTAGTTCACGAATCTCAAGTGCGTGGTGAGTGAATCAAAGCGCGTGCGAATGCACACGTAATGAATCATTCGTGGCCGCACACACAAATTATTCACTCGTATGGGAACACACTGCGTGTCTGCAGTTCTGATTACTGCGTGAACCCTATGAAGATCAAGGAAAAAAAAGGAGCTTGGAACAAACAGTCCATGAAGAAAAAAGTCGATGCGGAAGACGGAAAGTATCAACTTTACATTTGTTTAACGTCGCACACTGTTCATTTAACAGATTTATTTTCGAATCTTGATATCCGAAAAGAAACTGCAAATGTCATCAACATTGTAATCACCATCAGGTACTGTTATTTCTGCATCTTCAGCTGGAGTTTCAGCTCTTGTTGAACGTGAAGTTAATGGAGTTGCCTCGTTATTGATGGCGGTACCGATAGTAATGTCTGCCAGACAAATTCGTTTGCCAGAAGTTACAGGAACTTTCTTCCCTCGTTTTTCTCTGGCTTTACTTTTACTGTTTGACTGCTGAAGAATGTCCATTACAGCATCGTTTAAGAAGGAACTATTTTCAGTAGCCGTATCACGGACAGAAGCTGTTTTAAAACCTGTTGTCTGTTTACAGGTGAAAGACCACATGCCTCGAAGCCGCTTTTAAGATTTTGGCTCATTCCATTCTCAACAAGTTTACTGTGAAGTTTTCTGAGCAGTTTGGGGAAAGTACTTTTTGGTGTAGCACCTTTATGCCGAGTCTCTTTCCGCCAATCTGATTACACCTTCCTCCAATGTCCTTTGTGGGACGAAAATAACATACATCAAGTGGCTGTGTTAGATGTGTACTGTTAGGCAGCAATGCAATGAAACGGATACTATACTCTTTGCATGCTTCTATAACATCACACGAGAAATGCGAACTCAGGTTATTACCAATAAGGATTTTTGGTCCAACCTTTTCCTTAGCTCTTGGAAGATATAGTTTGAAAAACCAATTTTCAAAGGTGCGCAAATCAAACCATCCTGAAGACGTACTATCATATATTGTCCCATCTGGACCACCATTGGTCCAATTTGTGTATACATGCATGGACTTGTACACCACCATCGGTGGAAGCAGCTCACCATCTGCAAAACCACTATACATTAACAAGACACTTGCTTTTGAGTGGTCAATTTTCCTCTCAACACGCTTCCGCCTTCCGTCTTTTTCGGCATATGATCTTTTTTGCACCTGGTTCATTGGTTACATTAGTCTCATCATAATTGCACACATTTTCACTTAGAACATGTTCTGCTTCCAGTTCATAGTTGTCAAAAAAAATTGGCTATCATCTCACGATCAACTTCAGCACGAGCCGGTTTAACATTTTCTGCCATACTTTGTGTCAAATTATGTCTTTTCATGAAAGAAGAAACCCAATCATCGCCTGGGCAATTGTCTATGAATGCTTTCAATTGGAAACCTTTCTTATCCAAGTAACTTTTCACAAACATTTTAATGTCAGTCCCAATTAATGGGTATCTTCACTGTGTTAGCACATCAATTACATGTAGTAGATTTTCCTCTTCAATTTTGGTCTACGCAATCGGATGACCTGGCTTATTTGGGTGCTTGTTCTTCGCTTTATTCCAGAGAGTGCCATAGGGTATGTTGTGTGGTTTTGCAGTCTCATAGATGCTAGCTCCTCCTTGTACTTGACTGAGTGCCAGCTGCATAACTTCAGGCGGTGTGTTATTGTACTGTATATCCGACTACCAGCTTTTCTAGTGTATTTTCTCATCATTTTAATTTTTATCAAAAACAGTCTAAACTGAAATACAAAAAAATTATTGACACATGATATGGGATCTCAAGAGACCAATGGAAGATAGGATTCTCATATTTCCATCTATAAATGTACTTATCAAAGTAGCCCCTATCTATCAAAGTTACCCTGTTGTATTAAAGTAGCCATGTTTGATTACTTTCCAGTTATATTGATCGTACTTTAAAACATTCAACAAAGTCTTGACATTCTCATAGTTTTCTTTCAGGTGGACTGAATGAGCCAGGGGAAGAGATGGGTATTTGTTGCCATTGTGCAAAAGTACAGCCTTGATACTTTTTGACGGTACCCGATCAGTTGGTCGACAGGACAATTGGTCGACAGACAATTGGTCGACAGGACGTTAGGTCGACAGAACGATTCATTTTAGGGTTAGGGTTAGTTAACCTAACTCTAACCCTAACCTTAAAATGAATCGTTCTGTCGACCTAACGTCCTGTCGACCAACTGTCTTGTCGACCAATTGTCCTGTCGACCAAATGTCTGTCGACCAATCGACCATGCACCTTTTTGACGAACTGTCAATGAAGAAACGCCAGTCACTCGGGTTACAGGGAATTTCAATTGATTTAAATAGTCCACTAACATTATTGCAATAGCAAATTCCATCTTGCAATGTGAAAAAGCTGGAAAAGCTTTGGTGATGTTTGCGTTGTTCAGTAACTTGGGCAGTATCATCCAGCAAGTTCCATTGCTTAAGTCGAGATGTCAACAACTCCGCATTAGATTTGGTCAGACCAAGATCACTGATCAAATCATTCAGATCTTTCTGATTAGGGTAATATGGCTCTCCCTCTTCCAACTGAGGAGATCGAATAAATTTATCAATGGCAACATCTTCTTCCTCAGTGGTGGACTCATCACCTGAGAGTTGCTCGTTTCTTGGGGTGGGGGGATTAGGCACTGGCAGTTCATCTGAATGTGGCACCGAAGGTATTGAGGAAGGAATATTTGGGTAAGCAATAGGAGGAGCGTTTTTCCAGCTCTGCGTCGGGATGGATTAACCATACAAAAATAGCAGTCATCTGTGTGGTTCGTTGGCTCCCGCCATACCCTTGGAAGAGCAAACTTTATCGCCCTTTTCTCCCCTCGATACCAACCTAAAAACAAATAACCAATTCTTAATTTGCTGTAACCATAAACATACAAATAGATCAATTTCAATATAATTAAGATTAGCCTAAATAATATGATCGATGAAACCATACCTTCCAAAATCTGTTTGCAGTAATCGCAAGAAAAATGTGATGCCCAAGGTCTGTCTTGGTCTCCAACAGGCATTCCAAAATAAGCATTGTAGGCTTCACACATCTTAACGGAAGCCAAAACTGAGTGCTTCTTCGCTTTTGTCTTGATAAATTGTCTACAATTGAAACAAAACGCATCAGCAGAATGTTTGCAGCCTCTCTAGGCATTTTGAAAGCACTCTAATGGGGTCCAATTAAAGAAAACGTTACAAAATTATCAATTGCAAATCATAAAATATTCTACACAACACCTCAAAAATCAATCCTGCTAACAGAAGTATCTATAAAATGGCAAGTATTGCAGAGTATAGTAACATTTAAAAGTGGTTAACATCCATCTTGGATGCTCTTTAGCCATATCTTTGATATCTTATCTCAAAAATATTGCGATTTTAAAATTTCATTCTTTAAACCACAAAAGCAAAGTTTATATGAAGTGAAGTTGATTTTCGACACTTAGGAGAAGGTCGGGTTAGTTGACTCATTTTTTACTTAAATGCATCTAACTCCAAACAGTTTCTTTCTACCAAGCTGCAAACTACAGCAAATATAAAGAAAGCTTCACTATAACTTCAGGACTTGTTTCAGTGCAATAATGAGCTTTCAGGTATAATTTTCAAATGCTTCAAAACTGTTACCGAATTGAGTCAACTAACCTGATGATGTGGGTTAATTGACTTACCCTGTGGGATAGTTGACTCACGCTGAATAGGTATATAGTAAATGGACATTTATGCGAAATGCATGTATTAGCATTAAAGGAATTGTGTGTAGCACCTAGTTAATGTTTAACAAACGAAATCAGCTGTTGTGTTTGTACAATTGAGATAATTCCAGCTGGTGCATCCATATAGTATTACACTTGATGGGGATGTTTTCCTGCCGGACAGAAGTTGAAACTACCCCTTAGTAGCAAACAAAACACAGTAGTAATTAACAAACGAACACTACAATTGGTTGCAATTCAAAACAAATCTACTGATATGTAGACCTACTGTCCCGGTCTTGGGTTGCTCACCGAAAGCAAGTCAACCCTTGTATTCTGTCAGAAGCAACCTACTGTAGGTTTGGGGTATCGAAATAAAGCAAAATCCCGAAAGCGGACTTTGCTGTTTCGTGCCACACTGGCTACTGCACTGGTCAAACGAAGTCTATGTACAGTGTTGACAAAAAAAATAAGCTGATGTGTCTGTGCAATCAAGGTGTGCCCAGCTGGAACATTCGTTGGACGCGTGAGAGTTCATCCCAGCAGGGCAGCAGAAGTAGCAACCAGAGCAAACACATTGCACCCATTTTTCTTTGGATTTACTGTTTGCCCAAGTGTCTTCACAAATGCAGCATATATAATCTTGGTCATATACGCAATCACTGATGTCGCTGTCGGCATCTAGCAGCATCATGCTGTCACAACCAGACTCTTCTGAAGAACTCGGAAGCAGAGTTATCTTTACTTTGTTTCGTCTTTTCTTTGTCTTTACATTGTTTTTTCTTGTTTTTTGGGGTGGGCATTCTTTTGATTCTGATTTCCTTTTTCTTTTGCTTCTTTCTCAAGTCTACATTTTTCTGCAGTGTTTGTTAAGATTAGTGATCTGCCCTTTTTCCTTTTTCTCTTTTGTTTTCTTTCTGGAGCTTTTGGCAACGGTAAGATGTCACTAGGAGACTTGTAGGCCACAACACGAACAAGCGACTTCAGTGTCTCGACTTCTTTAGATCTTGGCGCTGAGGCAGAAGAGTTGCAATCGCCAACATGCTCATTTTCGGGACAAGAAGATGCTAACACTCCCCTTGTAGCAATTTCTAAAAAAACATCTGGTGCCACCTCCTCACATGCATCACTTAATTTTATGGCTCTTCCAGGCACTGGTTCTTCTGTCGGCTCTGTGGGACTTGAATTCAATTCCGTTGCCGAAGCTACTGGTGGTCGATCTGTAATCGCAGATGGAGCAAAATCGTCATCGGTGAAAACATCTGGGTTGAGTGGGCAGATTCCAGTGCTTCGAAAGCCAGATTTAATATTTCTTGTAGTGAATGCAAGCTCAAACGCTTGTTTCACCAGTTGTGCAATGCCATAAATAGAAAATGTTGTCCCAGGGTTTTCCCTCATCCAGTTGTCTAGAGCTGAATTATAATACCTTTTAAATGGCCCATAGACTGTGCGGTCTAGGGGTTGCAGCTTGTGCGACATGTGAGGATGGATGGTCACCATCACGATTCCGTGTTTTCTCCCCATCAACGAAGCCATAAGAGAAATATGTTTAGCATGGTTGTCCATGATCAGAAGGACAGGATTGTCAATACTACATTTGGTGAAATGGATGAAGTGTTCAAGATATTTTATAAAGGTTTCTTCGTTTATCCACCCACTTTTTGCAGCACATCCAGCAGAACCCAGTGGTGCCCCTGCTAGCATGGATTCCTTTACAAAGCGAGCCCTGGGAAACATTAAGTAAGGTGGGACTGTGTTCCCAATTGCATTTATTGTGCCAATCATTGTAACGAGAGTTCCACGTTCAGCGGAAGTCACGGCACCAACTTGCTTAGCTCCTTTCAAGGCAATCACTTTGAGTGGAGTTTGCATGGTAAAACACCCTGTCTCATCCATATTGTATATGTTTTCTGGAGAAAAGTGATACCTCTCCATGACGTCAGAGATGCTTTTGAAGAAAATACCAACGGTGGTGCGATTGAATGATGTTGCTCTTCCAAGTGTTGTTGCTTCCGGTGTTTTTAATGCTAAATTATGGCGTTTCATAAACAACCACAACCACTCTCTTCCTGCCTTCTTGTTGTCGGACCAGTTTTTGGGAACGTTGACTTGGTAAGTTGACTCAGCAAATTCGTAAGCTAGCATTTTCACTTTATCCATGGACAGTCCGTGATGTTGCTTTACCAAATTAATGCAATGTACCGCCAAATCTTTTTCCATTTTATATGTATCCCATTTTTACATTCCCTGGTGACCCTTTGGAAGCTTTTTTCAAATACCGTTGAAACGTTGTTTGGTCGATTCCAAACTGCTTTGCAGCACTGCGCCCAGATGCACCAGCACGCATGGCGTTTGAAGCTTGTTCAAACACGTGTATTGGAATTTCTCCTCTTAGCTTTACGTATCTTTTTCCCCATAACTGAGCAGCAATATATTAGATTTACAGTATTATAATGTAGATTTTGTTTACTATGAAAGAAGTTCTCTGTAAGCTAAACATTCCAATCGGGTATTACAAATGAATACAAGCTATTCAGCCTTACAAAAATATGCCATTTTGTTCTGTTGCCTGCAGTAGGGTTAATTGACTCACTGAGTCAACTAGGACGATCGCCAATGAGTCAACGAACCTGTCAGTGCCTTAATCAGAAAAAATGTCTGCCTTTGATTTTCTGCTTTGAGAAGACCAACCAAAGTTATAGACAATTTGCAATCATAATTAAGGTATAACATTCCAAAAAAATCATTTCATACATTCATCGACAATAAGAGATACAACCTTACGTACTACCCCTATCAAATTTTCCTTTCTGTAGTCAAAAACATACTTTCTTGCATAACTTTTCAACCCTTGCATTCAGACATGTGAACCTTTCATGGCCGTCATTGAATGATCTGACCAATGAAACCACGGAATAACTTTCGCACCTTTACGCATGGCTTGTTAGAAACTGGCGGTGAGTCAACTAACCTGCTGAGTCAACTAACTCGACTTTCCCCCTACTGGTCCTAAGCAATTGAAAAAAATCGATTAGAACTTGCGAAAAAAAAAATTTTTTCTTACATTGTGATATATTTGTTTTGATGTTTGGATTGCTTTGAACCTGTCAATTAACTTCCAGAGTGTCGGGTGCTCCATGCCCAATTCGCATTTGATACGTCGATGAGCTGCCTTTGCATTGGTTCTGTCCTAAAGGGAATGAAAGATTACATTAAACCAGGTTGCACTTTTTATGATCAGGCTACGGTATGCTTTGTGTTGCATAAAATCGAAAGCGAGCGATCAATAGTCAATTATGTAGGCTAAAAACACCTTAATCTTAATGTTAAGCAACAGGAAGCAAGATTGTTAAAACTAACTTTGAAATCATTCATTTCATCCATTTCTGTATTGTAAGCTAATTCCTTTCAATATACATATGCCGCTGTGATTTTACAATTCTCTGAAAAAGGCTGTCTCCGAATAGGGATTTCTCCGAATCAGATTCTTCGAAACGGATTCTCCCAATAGTAGCAGACCGGTGCACAGGAGTGATCACGAATCAGAATTTTCTTGATTCCAAATAGCATAGCTTCATGATGAAATTTCTTACATCGACATTATTGCAATAGGCTGCTGATAATCCCAAAGATTGCACTTGTTTGTAAATAGCTTGGGTGAAATGAAACAAACAACCTCTAATTTCAACAGCAGGGAAAACATTTGTGATTGCCTTCTACACAGCCACTTTCAAATCCAAGATCACGTGTGACTGTGTAACTGCAGGCGGTGTGATGAATCCGGTCGCAAAAGCTTCAAATACAGCCACATAGGAACTTGGAAAAACTGTTCATTTTTTTTAACAAATGTGTGAATTGTGTACAATTGTTGAAAAGGGGTATTGGTTATTTTAAAAGTACCATCCATAAACCACGTTTTAGTTTGCGCTAAAATTTTCAGTTGCAATTTGGAGGCAAAGACTATGCTCCTACCAGCTTCAGGGATGCTACAGGTATCTTCAAATATGAAGTCATGCGCACATTCAAGTAATCCAATTCGAAGTACTCAGTTTTTGGTTCTTAGAGGCAGTGCTGTTACCAAAACTTCTTCTCATATCGGGACATGTTGTCTATCGGAGGTGGTTCTTCTAAGTCCAAAGGATTTGAAATTTCTTTTTGAATTTTTTCTCATATAATTTTTGTCGCTAATTCAATTGGTTTATCGGTTGCTTTTCGTTTTGCAGCTAATGTTATTGCGCTGACCTTCTCAGCACCGTGTTTTGGTGGATGGTTGTGGCAGGCTGATGCACGTTCAAACTTGCTGCTTTTTTGTACCACTGTTGCAGATCATGTTATATTACTGCTTCTGACTGAACAGCACCACTGCTTTGTGGAAGCAGTTTCTCTCTTCAAAAGTTCAATGTATCACTGAATCCAAATGAATCAAACAATTTATCTTTACCTCATTTAGATCCTCCCTGAATCACATTGTACATCACTTGTTCACATTCAAGTACTCCCTCATAGTCAGGATTCGAGTAAGATAAAGATGACTCGTCCGAATAGGATGCGCCTACACGCATTTTAGTGTGAAGAGATGATCTTTTAGCATGTATGCAAATTTAGCATGCAAATTGTATTTCAAATGCAGTACCACCTTTTCGAATGAGGAGGTTACGGTTCCTTGTCTATAGCCTTCCTATGAGGTTATTAACACAGCAAAAGACCTCGAAAGTTAAAATACAAAGGTCAAGAATCAGAAGTTTCTGTCAAGTAGCCAATGAGAGAGGCTGAAGTTTTGTTCAGTATTGTATTAAAGTTAGAGAATTTTATACTGAGGCTAAAGACATGAACCGAAACATAAACCATGTTTAACATTGCGCTATGCAGACTACCACCACCTATTTTTCAGATTGACGCAAATCCTGAATTCCAAACACCAGCCTTAGGTGTGCATGAAATCAGTTTATCGTTTACCTCTGACTCGTTTCCTGTTGTGGCAACCAAACTGGAAGTTGCATCGAAACCTTGGAAAGTTTGTTCATCTGCAGTTTGTAATGAGGTGATAATCGTGTACAGCAAACTTGTATCCTCTGTCTGAGAAGACAAACATAAGAAAGTATACTTTTCTGCAAACAACATAATAGAGCTTATCCAAACTCCCGGGATCCATAAAACTATGGGATGGCCAACTACACTGCGTAGTGCGTACAACAGTGGTACTAGATTTTTTACAACTCTACCAAAACTCTACCTAAGGAAAAGCGGACAATCATTCATTGTGACGTCTGAATAACAAATTAAATATAATTTTTTGAAAAAGGAAAGGGAGTAAAAAAAGAAAACTAAAGGCAATGGTAAAGAAAAATATGCGATATTATGGTAAATAAATTAAAGCGAATGCAAAAAGCAATAGGCATGTTCGATAGGAAGCAGCAATTGAGCGTAGGCTAATTGTGAAGATGGAAAAAATGCAATAAACATGAAAAGTGCGTCACAAGCAATACTAACGATAATTTTTTAATTTAAATTTGTTGTGATGTCTACATTTTGATATGATTTCATCTCTCTTGTTGATACAAATTGATTGATCAGTAGTTGCAATTAAAACTTTTTCAGTAAGGCACAAACCACATCTTCTTGATCCGCAGCGGTATGGTTTCGAATGGGCAATAATTTTCCAGTTGATTTTGTATTCTTGATTATTACATTTCAATGACCAAATTAATTTGGAAAGTTCAGTTTCATTTTTGTATTTTATATTATTGAAAGACTTTGTGTGGTTACGGAATCTAGTTTTAAACTGTCCCTCTGTTAATCCGTAATATTTCTTTTGAACGTCAGGTTGATGGAGAACTGTAGCTTCGTAGACTATGCATTATGCAAGACAATTACCATTCAATGGGCAATCGTCTTTTTTTCGGCAATTGCATGTTTTTGCTGCTGGTGTATCCGGGTTGTTTAGAATTTTGCAGTTGTGGCTTTGGATCAGGTCTGATGTGTTCTTCATGCAAGAATAACTGAGTTTAATGGTATTACGGTTAAAAAGTTTGAAATATTTGTGATGAGATGTGAAGTGTTTATTAACAAGAGTTTATTAACAAGAGATTATTAACAATGTTTTCCAACATTGGTTTTTACATTGGTACTAAAGGGAGGACTAAACCAGATGACGTTTCTTTTTCTTTGTTTTTTCTCCAGAGAAATAGCTTCGTACTTCAATGAGAAGTCATATCCACTTTTCTTCAATGCATTGTCGTAAATGGTCTTACACTTGTCAAACTCTTTTTTATCAGAAGACAGACTGCTTATCTGCTTGTTAATCATCTGTGGAAATTGTTTTGTGATTAAAGAAGGATGGTTAGATTTGACATTCATGTACAGAGGATTGTTGTTTTCTTTCCTGTATGGCCAATGTTTGTTGAGATTTAGATCAAACGTTACGTCCAGAAAATCTGTGCAAGAAAGATTGGTATCAACTGTGATGCTGAGACCATTCATTTTAAAGACTTTAATGAGATTTTTTCTTAATACATCCAATTGTCTGCCGTTAGAGTTGTACACTATTGCAAGACCATCATCTCGGTATAGTCCAACGTTTGTGCTGCCAAAAATACTGGTAAGCTTGCTCAGCAAGTAACTTCCCACTAATTCACAAATTTCAGCACCATTATAGCTTCCCATAGTACCGTCAAATATGCCTTTATTTTTAGATTTAACCCAAGGACCATTAGAATCAAACAAGAGAGAAATCCTTGCTTTCGAGATCGTGTCCTCTTGGTGAAGGGTAATTTTTGTGTGAAGTTTAGCAAACTCGATGGAATTTTTCGATAAGGCAGGAGTAATTGAAGGATAAAAAACAACGATGTCGAACTGGATGAACTTTGCTTTATGCTTATTGTTTGCAGCTTTAAACCAATCAATGACCATGGACGAATTACGCCACTGGTTTATATTAGTACAGGCAATTAATGAGCTATTGATAGAGTCCAAGTATTTCTTGCTAATGATGCCCAGTTCACATTTAGCTGGATTGATTAGTCTGCATTTTATGTTGTTTTGAAAATTGGCTTGATGATCTTTCATAGTAATAAAGGCCGTTTTTGAAGCAAGAACTTCCATTTTATCGTCCAAATTTAAAGATTGAGCCGTTTCTTTTGCACTTATTAATCAAATTAATATCAGAATCTGAAGCTTTTTCGTATGATCTGGTTATATTTTCCTGAAGGAGTTTGTCATATTGTGTCTTTGGCATTCTGTATAAGTTAGTCGACTTGTCAGCAAAAGCAATTACTTCTTGTGACGATTGAATAGATGACATGTCCTCTTTCATTTTGTCTAGAAACGGATTATTAATTTTTTTGAACTCAACGGATTTCACTAACGAGTGCAAATCACTTTCAAATGCTCGTAAATGTTCATTCGTAGGCGGAGAATTTTTTGATTTAAACCCAAATGATGTCTTCACATTGTCGGATGCAATACTTAAATCACTAGTTGAATTATTAAAAGAATTTCTGCTGAGGTCTTGCTCAAAAAAGAAAGCCTTCTACCTAAGTCTACGTATAAAGCTTTCAACCTTTTCAACCATACATTTTAAGTAGCCTACCGCACCGTATGTCTGCTTACTTGGTAGTGGTATGTTCTTCAGTGAGTATCCGAGGCTTAACTTTTCCATAGTTGGAATATTTGCAATGCAAGCGAGAGTGCTCAACACGAAGGTCGTGGAGCAACCTTCTGATACCGTGATTCTGATATTCTTGTGCTATTCTTCTGATTCCGTAATTCTGATACATACATTACATACAGGGATTATTGCGCGAGGGGCTTTCTACTACAGTCTGGATATCGGTGATGGTGATCGGCGACAATGCACATAAGATACTGTTTTTGTTCATCGTCACACGTGTGTAATGTGTTGTATTCCGTGATCAACGCCACTCCGTGCTTGGCAATGTCATTCACAACCTTTATTTCACTCACAATTGCTCTCGCTCTTTGATATGCGTCATTGGTTTCCCAGTTATCTGGGTCTATCTCCAAAAATGATGAAGACAAATTCAGACCCTTAAAAAATCGGTTTGTATTTGATGTAACAAAATCTTCCAAATTTTTGTCTGCAATTTCTTTGTGGCCAATTACAGCTTTTTTACTAGGCCCTACTCCTTCATCACATGTCTTTATTGCAGTCACCATCTTTCGTTTAGTGTCTGATGATACAGAATTATCAAAGAATACTAACGCGATTAGCTCCTTTCCCAGGTACCACAAATGACGCAACATCTTGTTAACTGCGGCCTTCGCCATCTCTGCATTAATATCCTTGTACTGACTGGGTGTTGCAGCGATGTGTTTCAATACTACCAGTTCCAACACAGGATGTCGTTTGGGCGCGTGTGTGTATATTGCTTGAACAGAAATTGGGCAAAGACTTGTTGTATTTGGCCTGCCGTCATCATATTCACAAGATAGTTCTCGAGGCAATATTTTCATGCGCGATGGGTCCCTCGACTGGTCCGGACATTCTACTCTTCAAGCGTTTCCAAATGAAATGGTCATTTATTGCTAAAGATGATGTAAAATGTGTGAGAACTGACGACGAAGCTTTAAAGCATGTGACAGACGTAGCAAATGCCATAGTAACCTTCGCTAATGAGCAATTATTAATACAACAACATCGTGACGACTACAGAGAGCTCCATGTGTTGACCATCATATTCTTGAGTGGAGTTCCTCTTTGTGTCATCAAAATCATGGCTCCTGGTGCCTTTCATCGTGCCAGGAGGATAGTGAAAGCCATCTATCACTTAGCGCACAAAGAACAGTGACCCTACTGGTGTATAACGTGGTTTCAGTTGCGCAGAGTTGCCAATCCCGTAGTTATAGATATCCCCGTCAGAAAAAATACAGCACAGAATTTTCATTGATTAAGGACTGTTAACCACTTCCCATCGGTATTAGCGCGCCGCGATCGTGACGCGGTAACGGCATTTTTTTCTTTTTTTTTTCTCGCGTTTCTGCATTTTGTACTGTCTTGTATAAAAGCAAACATTGCCATTGATTGACATTTAATTTTACATCGAAATAAAAGAAAACTTGGTAAAATGAAAGCAGCAGTGGTGTCTTATATGAAAGCAAATATTGTCAGTGATTGACATTTGATTTTACATCGAAATAAAAGAACACTTTGAAAAGTAAAAGTAGCAGTGGTGTCTTGTATAAAAGCAAACATTGGCATTCAATTTTACATTGAAATAAAAGAACAGTTTGAGAAAATAAAGAAAACTTCGAAAACGAAATCAATAATTGATTTTGGTGTGGTAGTTTTTGAAGCATGGTACAGGGCAAAGCGGTACATCGCACTTGTCACATCGAAACCTCACTTCTCTTCTCTGACCATTTTTTGCGCATACAATACACCGTTTATAATTTTTATTAGACTGTGTAGGCGGGTTGAACTCCAAAAAATGTCCATCTTTAGCTCTGAGACGGTTAGGGGTGGGAAAAGATCGTTTTCGGCCAGCTCTTGGATACTCTGCAATTTCTGCTGATTCCAGCATCTCACGAGCTAGCATGACTTTGAAGTTAGGCAAAGTCAATCGTCAGTGCTCTTGATGGAGCTTTTTGAATAGCAGAAATGAATTCACCAATGCTATGTCCACCATGTAAAAAAACAACTTCTTGTACCACTTTGTGTGCTTTCTTACAGAGCGGCAGGTTGCTGAAAGCTGATCTGAACGATCAACTCCCCCCATCCATTGATTGTAAGAAATCACACAAGTGGGTTTTACGATGGGATCTCCATTGATGCTGGTTTTACCTGTTGGACATAGCTCTGATGAATGTCATGTAGAGAGCATTTTGACGTCCTTTTTGTCCTTCCACACCATTGCCATCACACCATTTGCCGTCTTGAACACGTGCTCCCCTCTTTTTAATTTTTTTCCCGGAAGATTGGTTGGCATGTGCTTCCGGTTCAGCCGAACTGTACCAACTGTGTGGGTTTTGTTTTGCAGCAATGTGCAAAATAACTGTGGACTGCTGTACCAGTTGTCGATATAAAGGTAATAACCTTTTCCAAGTAAATCATGGCATAAATCCATGACCACTTTTGTACTTGCTGGTACAGCACTGTCTCGATCCTGGCCACTGTATAGTTTGAAGTTCCAGGTGTATCCACACATACCCCTACTTGATTCACACAGTCGGTACAGTTTTAGTCCAAACCGTGCCCTCTTTGAAGGATTGTATTGCTTGAACTTTAGCCTTCCATGAAACTTCAGCATAGATTCATCCACAGAGATGTGCTTCTGTGGACAATAAACTTCCTGAAAGTTGTGGAGAAATTCATCCAGCAGAGGTCTTATTTTGAAGAGACGATCGGTTCCAGCATCAAGATCATTGTTGTGGAAATGGAGGTTTCGCATGATCTTGATGAACCTATCCCTCGGCATGGTTTTCTTGAATAATGGCACATCGAGCATGCCATTCGTGCTCCAGTACATCTGCATTTCTGGCAGACTCACCACTCCCATCATGATTGAAGTAGCTAAAAAAACTTTCAGCTCTTCTGCTGTGGTGGCGTAGAAAGGCGTGTCATGTCGTCGTGAACTGGTGGCTTCAGGATGCTGTGTGGCATACAAATTCGTCTCTCTTTCAATGTTTCCAAGCGTTTCGGAAGTCACAAAACGTTGAAAAATGTCCAGGGGCGAGGTTGTTTCATCTAGGTCCACTAGAATGCCACTAGTGCCCACAAAAGGAAAACTTTGGGGATCAAGCTCATTTTGGGTCCAATTCCAAGTCAAATTTTGTGCCACACTCTGACTTGGTGACCTGGAAGGAGTTTGATCTTCATCAGTTTGATCCTCATCACTTTCGCTGTCGCTTGAGTTCAGGGAGAATGTGTCGATTAAATCTTCCAATTCAGCAACATCTCCATCTTCGGAACCGGACTCACCAGACGATGCAGAGCCAAGAATTTGTTGAAGACCAACTTCAGCATCAACCGTAGACAATCTTCTCGCAGCCATTTTTCAAATCAATAACGTATTATGTAAAGCTTATATATATCACTGAAAGACAAGAAACAAAAACACATAAAATACAAAGCTTGTCATCTGAAATGTTCTTTGAATGTCTGTACCGGTACTAAAACTGCAAATATCTGCCTGAAAAATCGCAAGCATTACGAAAAGATCAGTGGAAAAATACTTCCGTTTTACAACAAAAGAAAATTCGCGTTGCCACCTCTTACAGCTAAAGCAACCACTGGAATACCTTCAATTCGCTCATGCTGAAACAGAAAAACAAACCGAACTGAACTGGAATGAACAGTAGCTCAGAAAGCTTGCGTCATAGGCAACTTTCTGACAAACAAAATTTCGCTATAGCATTGATTTATGACAGCTGAAACCATTGCCTGAAGATAATAGAACCAATAGGTGATTCCCCTTTCAGCTGCTAGCAATGAGCGTCGATAAGCGCTATCCGATGTCAAACCACGAAAAATTTGCGTCATTTGACGTTCCCCGTAAGATTGGCACGGAAAAATCACGCGTCGTTTGACGCTATCCGCATGGAAGTGGTTAATACGCAATTTAAATCGAAATTAGAAAGGAAATTGTTTAAATTTGGCATTGAAAAAGTTTATAAAAGCTGTTCTTGGTTTTGTTTATTGCGGAATGGCCCGTTTCGGTGAGTCCGATTCGGTGAGTTCGATCCCTATTCGGTGATTTTTTCAATTTTTTTTTTAAATTATTGGGTACCGTAGCCTAATTATCGGAAAAACCTAGAACATCACACAACTCAGGCGAAAGAGAATT
The DNA here is from genome assembly GCF_918807975.1 of Aplidium turbinatum. Lineage (NCBI taxonomy): Eukaryota > Metazoa > Chordata > Ascidiacea > Aplousobranchia > Polyclinidae > Aplidium > Aplidium turbinatum. Next base: position 3,651,101 of record NC_137486.1, read on the forward strand.
TGAAAAAAGAAAACTAATCGGGAAAAAATAATGGTTTGCGAAAATGAGAGAATTAAAAGTTGAGTTACTTTTATACTTGTGATGAAAGGAAAAGCGAGATGTTTAATTTTGCATCTAGTTTTCTTTTTTCAATTTTGTCTTTCGCCTTAGTTGTGTGATGTTCTAGGCGTTACCTTAATTATCATTGCCGTTTTAGGGTTAGGGGTTAAAGGTTAAAAATCACCGAATTGGACTCACGGAATAGTAGCAGACCCTGTTTATTGAATGATATATAATTATATAGAGCTCTTTCAATGTTCACAGAAGCAATCTTTTTTGTTCATATTGATATTTTTTGATGCTAACGCATCCTTCATTCCTGGCATTATTCTGGTATTTTCATTGTTTTGGTAAAAGCATTTAACCTTTTCGATTATATTTTCTGGAAGTGATTTTCCCTTTTGAGGTAATCACTAATCAATGGTAAGGAACATATCGCCGCTTGAATTCAAAACTGACTTAAGTCCATTTTTAGCATTTTGAGATAATTGCAAATAACTGCATTTGCCTGTACAACTGAACAAATTTCTTTGACATGGATGTGCACACAGAGACTTACTATTTACCAGTGATAGGCAATATGTTGGTCCACAAAAATCACCGAAAAATTTGCCACTAGGTGGTGCCATCAATTTTTTTTTGTATGTTGTTGGACTTAAGTCTTTCTTGCTCAGAAATATTTTTGATTCATTTTTATGTAAATGGACATAAGTCTTATTTATCCTTAAGGTTAAGATACCTACATGCTGAAAAACACGAATGAAATGTTTAATACCAGTGCAGCATCATTCATTTTCATTTGATGAATCACTTTTAGAGGTAAAGTATCATAGCATACAGCAAAATAACATAATTTTTACTCAAACTTTTATGTTCAAAATTTCTTTATCACAAATTTAATTATTCAATCACACTGACACAAACTCTTCCAAAAAACTCTTTTTCTTCTTAGCAAACTCTCACACTAACTGTGAATTTGCAACATTTTCCCAAAAGAGAGTAAAACTGCTGTGTAGTTGACTAGTTGTGCTGAATTATCTTTCTATGTTCAATTAACATGTTGCCATTTCATACAGACTACAGTTAGTGCAATTCAACCTGTAGTCAGTAGTCACTGTAATTGAATTTAATGTACCGTACTTAAACAACTACCACTGTTAACTCAACTATTGCACATAGTAACTTAATTTGTTTATTAAATCCACTGCACTTCATTAAATACCTCTATTGCCAACTCATTACAATTCACCAGCACAATCTCCTTATTAAATTTCCTCAATTTTTTTCATACTTGCTAAATTCAATGCGCTTTCATTCACTTCGCTTATTAACTGGCACAACTTATATATACCACCATACTGCATAATGACATTGACAAGTTCACTGGACATAACAGAATGATGCGTTATCAATATGCATAACTTTATGCATAACTTCTTTAATCATCAATATGCATAAAGTCTTTAAATCAAAAGTGTCTGCAAAGAAGCGCTATCACTTATTTCTGAGCCTAGTTTATGAAATTATACTTCAATACTGGCTTTGTTGGGAGTGACCGGAAGATTTCGAAAGAAGTCGTGATGTTGAATTGGAATTAAGCCTTTAAAGCAGAGTTTTTTCAAATCATTCTTCTTATCCATTGAAGTGCCAGGAAAAGATTTATATAACCTTGGCATAGTGGTAGTGCTCAGCTTCGTCTTTCTGGATTTTCGAACAATTAAGTCTAGTTTTCTGAATGTGCTTTCACTGTAGCTGTATTTTATAAAAAATGTTGTTGGCTCTGCTTTGGTGATTTTTAGTTGCATAATTTTGGACCAGTAGATTCTTTCTCCATTGCCATCATTGACATTGGCTTTCATCATTTTCGAAGACTGAGTGAAATCCTTGCTTTTGAAATCAATCACATCACTATGTTGCAGACATTCAACAATTGGTTGATGCTTTTTGAAGGCAGTCATAATCAAAGTTTCCCATTGTGCAGTAGTGTAAATGGTCATTTTGCTTGCAGCACGTTCTATGATTGAATGGGCTGTATCATTTTCGTTTTGGCTATGCCCAGATACCAAAAAGTTCAAGGTGATTTCATCAAAGCCATAAATCTCGAGAGCAATAGCCAGCATGATATAAACCATACGGTTACTGTTCTGGCCACAGCATCGATCACAAAACAAGTGAATTTTCTTTGCACCATTGGTGTTTGCTTTTGATAAAAAACTTAGAAGACATGATGCTACTTCACAAGAACCTTTTCTTGCATGACATTCGTTCCACAAAAAGCAAGTAGTTTGCATAGAGTTCAAATTAGTCACAGTAAAGTTGTAATTTTTCAACCTTAAACTGTAATAAAATGAAGATGCTTTTCCATGAGGTGAAAGCAATGTTTTCTGGAAATCGAATCCTGCAGTAAGAACAGATGCATCGTTAGAAGCTTCCTTCTTCATTTTTTCTTTATGCTCTCTTGCAAGTTGCTTTTCAGCAAGGTGTTTTTGTTGATCAGCCTTCATTTGATCGGTAACAAGATGTTCTGGAGTATTATCAAAAGTAACACAGCTATCACATTGATCCTTCTTCGGTTTGTGAAATTTCAGATTGAATTGTTGGGTTAATACTTGGTAGTACGTGGAATAGTTTTCTGGTTGAAACTTACGTTCACTGCACCATTCAACATACATTCTATGCATCTCTGCAATATTTAAGTGTTCTGGCAAGTATTCACAATTTGATTCTTTTCTGATGTAATGGGATTCAACAGTTTTGAACATCAGAATATGCTGCTTTATAGTGTTGATTCTGCTTTCTTCTATCTTGTTGTGATCTGATGTTTGACCACGCAAGTCTCCTTCAATAGCTCCACTCTTTGATGTTTTCTGGATAACTGTTCTCACCATCTTTTCTGAAATATCAAGTGTATTAAGAAAGAAACTTTGACATACTGGTACTGATGTACTTGTGCCTGAGCTGTTGGGTTTAATCAAGGAGTAGGTTCTTGTGAACTGTCGGTTACGTCTCTTTCCTTTCGGGTTCTTACGCTTCCTTTCTCTCTTTTTTTTTGACACATTAATTAATTTACTTAAAAATGTGCGTTTTATGCCTATATTAGATAATTCCCAAAATTCGTTATGGATTAGCTTTCTTTCTTCTTCTGTAATGTTTTCTGCACATTTCTTTTTACAGATTCCAGAGCATGGTTGCTTTACTGCTCTAGCAGATTTCACGAAATTTTGACCACATTTTGATTTATAACTGTATTGCTCTCCTGCTTGTCTCTTCTTTTTTAAAACGTTCTTCTCCCACTCTGCTTCATTCCGTTTGCGCTTTCTTTTCTCCAATGGAGTCGGAGGTCTTCCTTCAACTCCATACTTCAAATCACCCTTTGAAACAGCACTTTCATTCCAAAGTATTGCACTTCCCTTGCAGTGTACATCTTCATCAAAACATTCCCACAAATATGCATCACTTAGCACTTCTGTAATAAAATATCGCCTTTCAAAAGACTGAACTTGTACGCCGTGAACTGTACCACAATCTCTTTCATCTATCATAGCTTTAAATAAATGTTGTCCACTTTCACAAAGAAACACTTCCTCTTCTTCTGTGTTGACATTGGCAGTAACTTCCACATCAGTAACAGCATGATTATGGGGCTTTGAAGGTGGCACAAAAGCAGGATCCATATCTGAATCATCATCAATATCGCTTGTTTTTGGAAGAATAAATTTTTGTTGTTGATCACCAAGTCTTTGTTCTGTTATAGCATTTTCTTTGTTGATGGATGTAACATCATTATCTATCAGAAATTTTACCCTCAGTGTGTTACTATATACACTCAACACAATTCCTTTGAGGAGAGACTTTTCTTTGTACAATAAGCCATCTGTATACTTTGGTCCTACATCACTTTTGTTGAATAAATCAGCTTGAACAAATATGCAATCATTTGCTTTTATTTTATCTGTGCTTGACATCCAACTTCTCGTACCTGCACCTTTTGAGCTTTCTGCTATTTCCATTTTCACTGCCCTAAGTTATTATCTTACCATACTCTAAAATACTACAACCTATTTAAAAACAACACATTATTATATTTGCAATCATCAACATAATTCAGGTATAGGCTGCTGTAAATACCATGACCATAGGTAGGGGTAGGTTATAAGTAGAAATGATTGTCAAAAAATGTTAAAGATGTTACAAACAAATGACTGATTCATTCCTGTATCATACTGTCATGAAAGAACGTTTTCCCTGCTAGGAGGTATAGCCAACAACCTTTTCTGATGCTGTATTGGTATAAAATATCTATTACCTAAGAGATCATGGCAAGACTGTGTGGTTTCTGTTCGTATGTTACGTACAGGTGTACAATCTGAAAGTTACTTAAATCCCCGAACGCATAGATACAATGTGCATACGACTGTTCAATTAAACCGTACTTGCCATGCTGCCAGTTGAAGTGCAGGCCAACTGCTGTAGTTTTGTTGCAAGGCAAAGTGATTGTTATTATGATGTTGATACAATGCAAGCTTAACTAGTTGCCAGTAATTGGTAATGGACTTACAACCAAAATTACACTGATAGTTTTTGGACATAAGTCCACAAAAATATCTTAAGTCCAAATGTTTTATAAAAAAATTTATCTTATGTCCATGCATGGACATAAGTCTATAAATTATTAAAACTTGGAAAAATGTGTGGACATAAGCCTACAGTATCTCTGGTTTTAAGGCAGGTACAGCTTAGCAAATTGCTCATAACATGGGCTTATGTCCAATTAGCAAAAAAATGCAAAAAAGTCAAAATCATGAAAAGTGGACTTAAGTCAGTCTTGAATTAAAGCGGCGATATGCCTCTTCAAGTTTCAAGCGCTTAAGCTACTTTGACTATTCTCTTAGTAACAGAAAATTCCTCCATATTTTTTTCTTGACCAGTTGCTTAGTGCCGTTGTGAGGACTTGTATTTTTTCTGCTCTCGTACTGTCACTGTTGTTAATTTATTTTTTCAATTTTGAGATAACGTTCTCAAAAAATCTTATTTTCAATTTTTCATTTTGTCTTCATCTTTAGTGTCAGGTTGGTCTTGCTGTAGGTCTACATCACTGACATTAAAAACGTTGGATATCTTTGCACGAAAGGTGTCATGAATTTGGTTTAATTTTCTTTTTCCATAAAAAATTTTACTGCTTGAAGGCATACTATGCAACTTTACAGGTGATTCCTCAACGCTCTGTAAACTTTCAGTGGGCTCGCTGAAAGATTCGTTTGCTTTAACAGTAGATGCAATGTCATATACTGTATTTCATTGTCAGTCGAATTTGAAGCTTCTTCACTTAATGATACATGTTGAAAGAGAGTTTATTGAAGTCTTGTGACTGCAATTGTTGCAATGAAGACTGTTTATGCTCGCCAGTGAGCCGCAATCACAGTTTTGATGCTGTTAATCCAGCACTCGAGAAGGATGTTTCTGAGGATGAAGAAGTGGCAGGAGTGGCTAAATACTTCCGTGCAAGATCAAACAACAGCGGGAACTTTTCTTTATTTTTGTTCCACCATTCAATAGCATCGCTGTTAGGTACTTTTGTCTTATGGTACGATCACATTTCCTCGGCAGCTGAAAGCTGATCGTTGTCATCGCTACTTGATGCTGAAGTATTTGTTGCTTAAACACCGGAGCTCAATCATCCATTCCATTGGATTGCTGCATTGTTGTGGAACTTTTTACACTAGATGTAGCGGAAATTAAATAATAAAATTTAGAGCCACTTGGTCATATCTTCATGCTTGTGCCACTGAAATTTACTTTCGAAACAATCTGGTGATTTTAATTGAATCAAAGATTGTGTTTTCAATGGTTTAGCATTGTCATCATTACCGGTAGCTGAAATGTTTGAACTCTGTGACTGAGCACGCGACATGGGAGACTTACAGAAAAATTTAGTTTTACTATCATTCAATTAAATAGTTCCTATTAAGTCAAGCCATCTATCGTTTTAGGTACGTAAATTATTGTAGGTAAAAAAATGCCCATTACTGACAGGTCAACCCAGTCAGCTTCTAGGGTAGAAACTAGCTTCGTAGGGTTAAGGTAGGACACCTATGTAATAAAAATTATTTACATACTAAGAAACGAAAAATAAGCTATCTCTGCACCGACTTGGAAAGTCATTCAAACCTTAAAAGATACCTTGTCACTTGCCAATAAACAGTTTGCTTAGCCCAGACGCTGCACTGGCATGACATTCGCTATGTAAGTTTGGAATCTCAAAGAAGATCCTACCATACCAGAAGTACAGAATTTGTCACATGTGGAGTCGTAGACATAGCCAAAGCACACATTTCACTAGGAACAATCGAAAATTAACAGTTTGGAAGTATCTATATTATACCTTGATCTTTGTTTTGATTGGCGATTGCCAGTTCCATTTATGTCAATCCACCCATGCTTTCTCCGGAAGTAGGATACTAAGGATAGCAAACTTCCAGTTGAATTGCAATGTTTGCAAATAGCTTTTTTTGGCAATACTTTTGTTTTTTTTTGCTCTACAATGACCTTTGAAGCATGATGTAGACTGAATTCCAACGAGTTAAAAGTGTTCTCCACTGTTGTGAAGGGAAGGTTGTCAGTAGCTATCATTTCCACTAACAATCTGTCAATTTTTTTTTGCCCGAGAGTCATCAGCTTTTCATTTTTTACCTTGTCAAAGAGCTCTACCAAAGTTTTTTGGCTCATTTGATCATGTGTCCTCTTTTTAGAAAGTTTCTGCGATGAAGCTTTTTTATATTCGTCTTCATGCTTGTTTTGGAGATGCCAAAAAAATACTCAAACTTTATTCCAATTGCTATTCATCGAACTAATATTGCTTATGCCATCCATTTAAAACAATGATTTATGTTTTAACTGCCTTTAAATACTGAATTAAACGTACCTAAGAACTAAGTATTGATATGTATTCTCTCAATGTTCACACAGCAAAGCCGGTCTAAATCATAGCCACGTGCTGTGCCTATTTCTGACACCAGAAACGCATTTATTATGTTTCTTGCTACCCAGTATCCACGACAGGAGTTCCTGCTAGGATTCGCACAAAGATTTGTGTCGCCGCCATTAGCCCGATAAACAGAAATACAAATACAGCAATTGGAGCGCAAAGTATAACCAGGCAGCACCAATTAAATAGGCAGCTAGAAGAACGTCCTTCCACGTGCACAAACCAAGACATTCAAAAGTATATCGATGCTACTTGCAAAAATGGATTGTGTGCAGTCGCGTGCCGTGCATGTAATGAAAACAAAAGACTGTAAATGAGAGAGTGTAAATGCTCTCTTTACAAGCACATCTGAGCAACTTGTGTTTTTTCTAAAGGCATGTATGACTGCCTGACTGGTTTTGAGTGTGCTTTTGCTGGTCGATGTTTATTTGCGAAAAATAGCCGATACAATGTCGGCTACCTCTGATATCGGCTGATATATATCAGTTGACCGATATATCGGTTGAGCTCTAACTTCACATTGATGAAGTTAAAAGTTCAAGACATGAAATTTCAACGGTAGAAGAATCATCATGAGTCCGATAAGTCCACAAATGTATCTGCACAACAAATGAAATTGCCATCAACAGGGTACACATAAATGTAACTTTTAATGGTCATAGCAAAATATGAAAACAGTCCAATTCACTTACTTGCAATAGATCAAGCGATGTGTTTTGCTGTTTATGCATGGAAAGCTTTTTTCTTTTTATCTGTTTTCAAGACAAGCTCATTGCCAACCCCACACAGGGATATCATTGGCCACTAGAGTTTTTAAAATACTTTCAACAATCAGCACTCATGATTATGTATCAAATATCATGTTAATCGAACGAAAATGTACCAGTAAATAATACTGAGCTCTATGAGCCTACAAAACGATGCTTAATCCTATCCATTAATTAAATCAAAAATATTTCTGAAACTTGTGGGCTGGATTTGGTCACTTCTGTCATCACTGTCATCATCCACTGGGTCTATGTTCAATCGTTTCTGTCGTTATTGCGGTTGGCCACAGTCATCAGTCCTAGAAGTTACAAGCATTGCCAAAAGGTCCTTGAAATTTGCAAGAAAGGCGTTCTTGCATGCACTGAATTTGAGATGAACAATCTCAAAGCATTTTTTGTACCATTTATACGCCTTCCTTACCACTTATACACTAGGGTGGAGTGAAAAAGTTTTATTTATTTGATTATCAAAAAAGAGGGTGTCTAAAAAGCTGGCTTACTTGTTTTTTGTAGGGGAACTTTTCAATACGTTAAGTTCGAAACCCTCTGTGCTGTATGATAGTGAAAAGTTGAAACCATGTAGAAATATTATGTCTTATCTGACTTGATATTGCACAAGGCGATTTGTCTTTTTTCTCTGTGAACCCATAGTTTTGGTTGTCCAAACCAAAAACTGATTTGAAACTGACTGCATTTTGTTTGCTTTCAACTTCGCAACTGAGGTTATTTTCTACTGATAATAATTATGAGTCACTAGTAAGGTGTGTTTACCATGTCTCTTCTTTCAAGATTGAGTTCTGTTTCCTGCCCCACAACACACATGCTTACTGATAAACATATGTTATCAACATTGCACCTACCGTACCATTAATTGAGCACTATTAAAATGCAAAAAAAAAAACTATGAAAAACTCTCTTTGGAAATTTCCGTATTCTTTCATGAAGGTCATTTCCAAGGAATTTATCAACCAGTATTTGAAGCCGTCTGTCTGCTCTTTGGTAACATGTTGTTTGCCAGGTGGCTTGTAACTGACCACTTTTTGTCATTTATATTATTATTATTATTTATTTGCATCAGGCACTAAAGAGACAGGCCCATATTCATAAACACAACACAAGTCACAGAACACACAAGGTTACATATATAAACAAAACTTATGCGTACATAGTCACGTTATAGTGAGACGCATAGTCAGAAGAAGCATAACACTCTGAGGTAAAAACTGCAACTAACCACTTGTTAGATGAGACCTGACAGCGGTTGACAAAATTAAATATACGATTTCGGAATAGGGCATGAAACGTAGGAATATGATGGTACGTCTGAATACTACTAATGCTAACACGCCTCGGTAATTTATGCAATGTTCGAAATGCATTATTGTAAGCCACACGCAGTTTATTCATACTTGAAGATAAGTATCTGGCCCACAGTTGACTGGAGTACATAGGTAAACAAAACGTGCGAAATAGTACATTCATTACAGCGGAAGAGCAGTTAGAAAAGCGTGAACGTAGCATGTTCGCTGTACAATATGAAGCTCTAACTTGGCGCTTAATGTCATCGTCATCAGACAAAAACTTGTTTATAACAATGCCTAGATACTTGACAGTGTCAACAAATTTGATGTAAGAGGTTCCCAATTTGAATTTGGGCTGCAGGTTTAGCTTTAGGTAAGTAGTATCAAACATCATGCCAACAGTTTTATCAGAATTAAATAAAATATCATGTGAACCTGCATATGAATTACACTCATTAACCAATGTTTGCAACCCATTCAAACCAGGTGCAAAGCAGCACAGGTCATCAACAAACATTAAATGATTTAGACATGAACTGCCAACATAGCAACCTATTTCGAATTTGTTTAGATTACTGCTCAGTTCATCAATATACACAGTGAAGAGGTATGGACTGAGTACACCTCCTTGTCTCACTCCGTTAGATACGGTAAATGAGTCAGAAAAAGCACAACCCCACCTCACAATCATTGATTGCTGGCTATACCAAAACGCTATTAGACGAACAAATATTGCAGGCACATTCCTAGCAATTAGTTTACAGAACAATACAGAATGGTTTACACGGTCGAATGCTTTGGAAGCATCAAGATATACCGCAAACATAGGGCTACCATGACTGACATAGAGGGAAATAGCCTGCTTAAGCATGTGTACACACATGTCAGACGTCAGTGCTGTGTTTCGATTTAAAGCCAAATTGGTTGTCAGTAGTGTATAGAAAATGCTCAATGTGATACAAAATAAAATGTTTAAACAACTTAGAAATGACACTAGCAATGGCTATTGGTCTAAAGTTTCCAGTGTCACTATCAGATCTGCTATTTTTAACAATAGGTACCAACACAGTCTAACAGGCAACTGTTTGGTACAAACCCATGAAAAAGTCACATATTAAAAAATAAAATTATGTACAAAGCAGTAACTGGGTGAGAGTGAATAATATGCTCAGCAAAAATATTATCTGGGCCAGCAGAGTATCAATGGTACACAAATACCTGCTGCTATCAGCATAATTGGACGAATTGATAACATAGGAATGAACAAAATTTTTGGGTTGACTACTGGACTCAACAGAGTTGAGCAGTGTTCTCTTGGACTTTTTGAAGACTATCAATATTTTTGAAGACTATCAATAAGTCCATAATCTTGGCTGATCCATGCAAAGCTCTGCTTTAAGGAATGAAGTAAAAAAAAATCATTTCTAACATCCTTTTAAAGAAATAAACTTTTCTTAAAATTGCTCTTTAATTTTGTCTCGCATTGCTGATTAGGGTTAACATGAAATTATAATCAACATGAAAATACTTTTTTTTCCTTCAAAAAATCTGATGTCGTTATTAAATGGTGCGAAAACTACAGATCATATATCTGGCTTGATTTACTATGATTCGCTTTAGTAGCATTAACAATTTTTTTTTAAATCCTCATAATTCTTCATCAATTCAGGCACAAATTGATGTTTAATTTTTGGAAAATTTCTATGTTATCCAAACAATTGAGCCATTGCTGCATGGAACATTGTGTGCAAAACGTGCTGGCAACTTATAAATTGGATTTTACAGCCAACGTTTTTAAACAATATTTGCTACTACTACTCCATGATTTTTCGTTCTTGTTTTTGGTATTGGTAAAGAGTAGAAGGATTGGTTGAACATCGACAAATGTCGATCCGGCTTGATGGCGGCACTTCCCGTGCTTCCATCCTGGATGTTGGCCACTGTGCAGTTGTAAACCAACTCCACTCCTTACCAGTATTAAGGCTTTTCTTATCAACAATGATTATTCCATACATTGCATAATTATCAGTAACCTATTTTATTGCTTGAGAGGTAGAGTCACCTAAGTTTTTATCCTTTGAAGGTTTTGCATTCATTTTTACTTTTGTATTACTTAAATCTCGTTCTCCACAATGTGTTTTTCATCAAAATGTAAGGACCAGTCTTCGAACTGGAATTTTTTTAATTTGCTTGTGCACTTTGACAGCTTTTCTGAATGTTTTCAAACGAACAGCTGATTGTTATCTGTAGTTATGCATTTTATATTGTTTGTGACCTAATGAATGTATGTTGTTCGTGACACAATTTGTTATGTAGTGTAAAAGTGCTCATGCTCTCTGACTTACACAATCAACATGTTATCGGGCCCTAAATACTTGGCGATTGAATTTCTTGATTTGTGTCTGGGCTTATTTAAAGTTTGAGAGGAATGATGACATTTTTTATCGGTTAATACAAAAGTTCATCCATTGATGATGCAAGCGAGTGTTTAATATGACAAGTGCTTCGAAATCTCACAACTCAAATGCTCACTCCTTTATTTTTCACAATTTTTGACGTAAAGTGACTAGGCCTGCTGTTTGTAACTCATGTAAAGTTTTTTGCATGATTATATCTTGAAGTATTGCATATATGTATGTATAAGTACAGATGGATCCTGTTACTTGTATAGTGGATAATCACATAAGGCGTGGACTGAATGCATGGAAATGTTTTGGCATATAGCCTATTTAATTAACCGGATTCGGATTCATCTTGAAATGTAATTGATCAACTGGTGCTTGTTAATTGTATACAGTTAAGTGTTTTTGAGTGCAATGCCTATTTAAAATAGGAATTAAAATAATAGTTTAATGCTTTTCCAAATTAGCTGTACTGTGTTATAATTGTACAAGTTATCAACAAATATTTTTAAAGCATGCACAGTTTCACACTATATACCGTACTGAACCAGATTTTCAATCACTGTCACTCATAGCATAGTGTTCCATTAAAATATAAATTAGCTGCCCAGTACCCTGTCTTGAAAAGGTGTTGCTATAAAGCTGACTTGGTGGCATAATGAATGAGCTCAGTGATTAGGGGGAAAACTTGATTTAGAAGACTCGATTACATACAGTTGTGTAGCTACTGCATAGTGCTACAATGAACAGCTTGTGTTTACCAAAGCGTTGTTATGAAGGCGATCTATTTTAACACGTCTTTAAAACTTTGAAGCAAAGATCTTCACAAAATATTTTATCCAGATGAAGACTACATTGAACTGTGCATTTTCTGGCATTTATGCAAACAAGAAATTTTTACTTTGACAATAAAAAAGAAGCTGTTTAAATGAAAAAATTATAAACTTTGAAACCAAAGTCTTATTTCATACCAAGACTATTTGAGAATGTACGGAGTGCTGCTTCCATTTGTCAAGAAGACTGTACTTGGATGGATTCTACGTAGCAAGCAGTGTATTACAGATGATTAATCATGACTTGATCTTACATGAGGAAAAAAGCAAATCCTTGGATAAAAGAAGCTGAAAGAATTCATGTTTACTTCTGCAATAATTATATGAAAACGTTTCAGATAATGACATAGGCGTCATTTCAGGGGTGCGAAGGGTGCTTGAGCACCCCAAAATGAAAATCTGAGGTAACAACATAAATGCGAGAGCACCCCTGGGCCCTGGTTTGCATACAAAATACACCGATTCAAATGGAAACTTGTATTGCTAAATAACGTTTTTTTTTTCTTTCTTGAAAGTCGTTTCACCAAAGCGCAATATTTTCAGTGTTTTACATTTGTGTGTGGCACGCAGCGCCACACATATCAAGGGCAGACATGATTGTACTATTGCGTAACAATTAAGCACAAACACGCGCACTGCATCAAAAAGTGCCGTTCGAGAGAAAACAATTTGTCTGGCTCGAAGAAAATGGCAGACTTGCTACGAGAGCTGCTAGAGAATCCCACAATGAAAGAAGCCGATGTTACGAAAGTAAGCCAATTTTATGATGGTGATTGGGAACGCAAGGATTTGCTGCGTGAACGCAAACAGTGGTTCGCTTGTTGCAAACGTGACGGTGATGTTGTGACAGTGAATACGCTACGTCAGAAATTCATTGCACAGCCGTCAATGGTCGATATAATGCCAAATATATATGCAGCTTTGGTAACTTACATTGTTATGCCGACTTCTTCCTGTGAAGCCGAACGTTCCTTTTCGTTATTACGACGCTTGAAGACCTACCTTCGCAGCACTCAAACGCAACAACGACTGAACAATTTGGCCGTTATAGGTAGTCATCGCGAATTGGCGGAGAAATTAAACATGGAAGAACTTGTCACGGAGTTTGTTTCCAAGACAACGACACGCAGAAACAAATTTGGATGTGATTAATTTATAGCAAGCCGCATTATAAGGCCGGAATGGCCCGATTCGGTGAGTCCGATTCGGTGAGTCCGATTCGGTGAGTCCGATCCCTTAACGGGGGATTTTTTCAATTTTTTTTTTTAATTATTGGGTACCGTGGCCTAATTATCATTGCCGTTTTAGGGTTAGAGGTTAGGAACTCACCGAATCAGACTCACCGAATCGGACTCACCGAATAGTAGCAGACCCTTATAAGGCAGACGTGAACAAATTAAAGTCGAATATATTTCAATATTCAATGTAAGATCACTTTTGCCTTGCATGTAAAACTTGTTTTCATTTCTATCTGATCGTTCGACATACCGCTGCAGTCTATTCGATTACACATACGACAAAATTATCTTCTTTTATGTTGATTCGACGTTTTATGACGTAGGCTAAACATGGTTAAATTTACTATTAGATTGAGTTATTTGTTTTAACATTTTCCATCGGTCAAGTTTTCAATTGATTAGCCTATATTGACAATTTTCATGTAATAACTTAGAGCACCCCTAATTTCGACAAATTTTTACAAAAAATTACGCCAATGGATAATGACACTTTCGACAAATCAAATCGTGTCACTCAAATTGTGTCACTTTTGCATCACAGTCGAATTTCTTGTGCAGCTGCAGCACTGCTGTTTATTTTCATAAGCTACATGTCGCATTGTCAACATCAGTCAGTTGCATCACTAACAGTCCATGGCACGACTGTCCACAACGAGGACTCAATGATCATGAAAGCTTTTTTTGAGAAGAGAAATCTTGAAGCTTATCATTGTAATGACAAATGAACAGCAGTGAACTGTTATCATCGTGTTTAATGTCATCTGCACTCCAGTGACATTGGATGTTTATCAATGACGTGCGAACTTCAGCATTAACATGTTAAACTTGTATAATATCAAGTTCCCAACCTGCTATGTCAGATGCTAATATGAACGTGTTCTTTCCATTCGTCTATTGTTGATGCCATTGATGTCAAAATTTCTTGCATGATTATGACAAACGTAAATATTTTCATTGTGATGATCACTGTGCTTTGCATTTCACGTTTTCTTTTTTTTTTTAACGCTGTTCATGCCAAAAGTAACAACACTGTAAGATCTTATCGTAAAGTTTCTCTAAATTTTCAAATCAAACTTAAAATGTCAAGCAGCAAGGCAAGGAACATTATTTGGTGGTGGAAAAGGGTTAGATAAATGTTCAAGAAATATTTTAGTCCAGCTGAACAGCGGAATGTCCAGCTGAACAGCGAACTGACTATGCATAGCGCATGTATACGAGTAGTATAGTGTCTAACTGTTAGATTGTCGTAATAGTAGTTCATTGCTGATTTTGCTATGTTTGAAACTGCATTGTGTACTGTTTGTGGAGGCATTTTCTGAATTAGAATTGACAACATTTTCCAAAACAGGGGAATGCAAAAATTCAGCTGCATCACGCGAGAAAGATTTGTTGGTACAGCAACATCTGTACTGTACGTGTGCCTTCTTGAAGGCTGCAATGTGCTTCAAGTCAAACTAATTTTTTGCATTCCTGCTGACGTGTACTATGCTTAATAATTGCATGAACGTTGAATTGTTGATTGGTGGTCTTTGCATTGTGATTTCGCCTTGGTATCCTAGTAACAAAGCTGTCGTTTGCACTTCTGTTATGTAATGACATACGTAGGATAAAAGCTAAATTGCATTTCTTTTTAGGCGTCGTAGGAAAGAGTTAAAATGCCACGTGAAATAGTTACTTTACAAATAGGCCAATGTGGTAACCAGATTGGCTTTGAATATTGGAAGCAACTTTGCCAAGAGCATGGTATTCGAGCAGACGGAATCCTGCAGGACTTCGCCACAGATGGAACTGATCGGAAAGACGTGTTCTTCTACCAAGCTGACGATGATCATTACATTCCAAGAGCTGTTCTTGTGGATCTCGAGCCTCGTGTCGTGAACTCGATTAAGAATTCTGAATATGCTAATTTGTACAATCCTGAAAACATCTACTTATCGGAACATGGCGGTGGAGCGGGTAACAACTGGGCTGCAGGTTTCCATGCTGGTGAGAAGATCCATGAAGAGCTTTTTGACATCATTGATAGAGAGGCTGATGGCTCAGATAACCTTGAAGGCTTTATGCTTTGCCACTCAACCGCTGGTGGGACTGGATCCGGCTTGGGATCTTACATGCTTGAAAGATTGAACGATAGATATCCCAAAAAGCTGATACAAACATACAGTGTCTTCCCCAACCAAGATGAGGTTTCTGATGTCGTCGTCCAACCTTACAACACTATGTTGACGTTGAAACGATTGGCCCTGCACGCCGATGCGACGGTGGTATTGGACAACACAGCGTTGAACAACATTGCAACAGAGAGACTACATATCCAAAACCCGTCATTTTCCCAGATCAACAAGATGGTATCAACCATAATGTCTGCAAGTACCGCAACGCTCCGGTATCCTGGTTACATGAACAATGATTTGATTGGGTTGGTTGCTTCACTTATTCCGACACCAAGGTATGGCCCTCATCATTGCAATAAAAGGCTTCGCATGATCGTATATGGTTGTATAAAGCAGTGCACTTTTTCAATTTTTCGTGCGTCATAATGTGATAAAAAATAAATGGTAGATAATGTAAATCCGGTGTGAAGGAAGGTAGAGCACAGAGTTCTTTAACTCAACAAAAGTTATGAAAAAAAAGAGCGGAATGTATGTAAAACCACTTTGCATCACTGCCGAAGAACCTTTGTCCTATCGCTTGTATTTGTGCAGGTTGCATTTTCTGATGACCGGGTACACTCCCTTGGTGAGCGACCAATCACTGACCTCCGTGCGAAAGACGACTGTTCTTGATGTTATGAGAAGGTTGTTGCAGCCTAAAAACATGATGGTGTTCACCGGGCGGGAGAGGATGAACCAACACTGTTACATCTCAATACTCAACATCATCCAGGGGGAAATTGATCCAACACAAGTTCATAAAAGTCTTCAGCGCATTCGAGAGAGGAAACTGGCGCAGTTCATTCCATGGGGACCTGCAAGCATTCAGGTATTGACTTTATGTTTTTGCTCAATGTAAATAAGTATTTTTTGTTTTTACTGTATCAGGGGTCTGCAAACTTGCATTGCTGCCGACCCAAAGGCAAGTACGCTTGACCAGATTGGTTCGCGGGCCACAACTGCGTTACACATTTGATATGACATCAGCTTTATGAATGACCAATAAATGACCACACTTTACATCATCTATCTCTCTGGCAGCCTAGCTATCCAAACAGAAAATATCTGTATGATGCAATATCGTGTAAGAAGATAATAAGCAATCACAATAGAGAGTGCGCTAGCAAGCTGAAAGTCTTATATTGAAAGTAGGGGTGTTCAATTTCGATTATTTGAATATTCGAAATTCAATTTATTTTCGATTTCCGAATTTCGATTTCGAATATCACAACTATTCACCAAACTGCAAAATGTCATTTTATTGAAAGAAACGACATGAAAATTCGATAGAAAACGCGAAAAAGGGCCATAAAAATTTGCGAAAAAAAACACAAAATAACGTTTACAGCTCCACCAGGCCCATGTTGGTGTTATCGACATGATTCTGCTGATCAAGCTGATCGACATGGTCAGTGGTCACCCGTCAGCCGGGATCTCAGCTTCGTGACGGTCAGGCCAGCTTTTGAAAACGATCGCTCCGCTGGAGCCGAGGTCGCTGGGATCCCAAACACTTCAAGTTCATTTTCACAGCGAGCGATTCACTGCCGCGACATTTCACTGCAGAGGTTTCGACTCGAAAGCGACATCGAGTATGTTTGCAAGCGCATAAAGCTAAACGCACGCTCCGTCTACGTAGCAAATTATGTTGTTTTTGGGTGCATTCAACATCTGATGACATTGAATCGACACAAAATGGTAAATTTTTGCTATGTCCCAGGAAGCAAAAATCAGTCATTTTTACATTGATTCAACGTCTGCAGACATTAAATTAATGTAAAAATGACAGATTTTGTTGTCTGGTGTGGGATTGTAGCATCGCAACTCGTTCTAGTGATTATTTATTGCGAAGCTGTTGCGGTTTGCATTCAAAAAGTGTTTTCCTGCTGCCGATTGCTAGTTCATCTATTGTTTTATGTATCAATACAGCATAAAAAGTTGCGCCCACACAGAAATATGCGCAGGCCCGTAGCCAACCGGGGGACAGGGGGGCCTCACCCCCCTGAAAAAAAATTCGCCCCCCCCCCCCCCTTGGCAAAATCTCAACATTCTCGGGCAACAGCTACAATTATAATGATTTTGCCCATTTAAATTTTTTCTGCCCCCCCTAAAAAAAGTTGCCCCCCTTGCTCTGCGGTCTGGCTACGACCCTGACCCACGACTTAGGCGCCTATGGATTCGGTAAAAAATGGATAAAACTGCGACAAAGCTCAGCCTACACTTTCTGCTATTGCACAACCTAGCTATCTTCATTCTTGAGAGAAATTTGTGCAATTTGGCATTAAAAATGCCAACCTGGCATCCCTGGTGCAGGACTGGCCGTTGGACCAGCGAGAGCGTGTGATAGTCACGTGATCGACGATGCGCAATCGTTGAAGTCTTTTTTCGCTTGCAAAATGCGACAAGACAGATTTCGCGCCACTCGCGTTACTTTCAACCGCGTTCAGCCGAAAGGGCGGCTATAATTTCGAATATGTCCGATACGAAAAACGAATTTCGAATATCACCTTAATCGAAATCGAATCGAATTGAAAATCGAAATTGAACACCCCTAATTGAAAGTTATGTCAAGTATTATAATATGTACAGTTGACTGTACACTTCTGCCATGTGATCAATCCGTTTTGACAAATACACCTCTAGCTCATCTTTTACAAACCTCTTGAAGAATTGACCAATTTCTTTGTATGTTATGTTTTCGTCAGGTTGCTCTGTCTCGTAAATCGCCGTACATTCCATCCTCGCATAGAGTAAGTGGCCTTATGTTGGCCAATCACACGAGCATCAGCGCCTTGTTCAAGCGGGCCTCACGTCAGTTCGACAAGCTACGAAAGCGAGAGGCGTTTCTGGAGCAGTTCAGAAAAGAGGAAATGTTCAAAGAGAACTTAGACGAGATGGACGCATCTCGCGAAATCGTGCAGCAGCTCATCGACGAGTACGAAGCTGCTGCCACCCCCGAGTATCTAACGTGGGGGGATAAAGCTTAGAATCCTTGAGCGGATTTCAATGGAAAACAAACTGTTCCTTTTGATTACGGCTTACCCAAAAGTAGCTCTAGGAAGAGATATGACCATTGGCGCAAGATTTGTGTTCGTGGAGAGAGGTCTACGCAGATGCTTTATACATTTGTTTGAAACAAACTCTTTGTGAAATGTCGTTTACATTTTACTGCTCACACCCTGCATGTGGGAATGGACAAATAATTTAGTTTGAGGCTGCTTTCTTGTTAGATTCTTTAAAACAATTGTCTGTTAGTACATTTAACATTTTCTGCTTGTGATCTTATACCCTGCAGTTTATATTTTATTTTTGATGGTGATGGTCGGCCGACCAATTCAGCTGCTTCTTAAATTTATTAGGAAATGCTGCTTCACCTGCAAACTGTTACACAAACTTCAATACTTTGCGCTTGTGTGTGAAGGAAGTATACAACTGTCACTGTAACCCCTTAGAAGCAAAATTATCACCTGGGCTTGTGGCTGATGTTGCAGAACCTTGTGTTCTACAGCTTTATTTTTTCACAATATTCATTGTTGCGTGCTTTTGTGTGCTGAGTAGTTTTGTCGTAGACGTCGTTGCCACAGTTTTGTTTACGCATTAGTTAGTCGCTAGATAACAGGGGCGGCGAGTCTGCTTTTGGTCACGGATCGTGAAAGCTGGGAGCATTACCAAAACATTTTAATTTGAAAGCATCACATTTGTGTTTTGGTCATTGTGCAAAAACATATGGCGGAAAGGTAGAGCCACCGCTCACTGGTGCTGACCAGCGATGGTTACGTCGCTAAGTTCGCTGTTGTGATTTCGTGCCCAAAACAATGTTTTCTCAAAGCAGTGTCCAGTAAAAATTGTCCCAAAGTCTGAAAAGAAATCGTCTGCTTGTGTATGCTGACGCAGATGTCAGAGCTTGCCAGCCAGTTGACCTCTTCAACACCAAACCATCTAGTATGCTCCATATTGAGTCATTACAATAATTAGTCAATGGCGTAGTTTTTGTGCTTCTAAGTTTAGTGGCCTTGTTTTTCTATGATGATTGTTTTGTTGGCGCTTGCTGGTATTTTTTATAAATTTTTGACTAGTACTTTTTTCAATAAAACAAACCAACAAACAGCAAATTGTTTGCCTTTCATCTCTGTAGGCACTTTAACATAGGACAGTTTTCCATGCGAACCAGCTATCACCATTGCGCCGCGGCGCATTGTTTAAGAAAGGTAGGTCAATTGATTACAGTCATTAAGATCTTTCTTGCACTCAGTTCAGTTGCAGAAGAAAAAAGAACATTAGCAGAGGGTGGGAATCGAACCCACGCAATCGAAATGACTATTTCCTTGCCCTAACCTTAACCCATTGGGCCACGCTGCTTGTGGCGATACATTCACTTAATTTTCTTTGTATCAAAACTCTCGAGTAGATCGGTCAGAATATCACGTGCTGAGTCGCATGATTGAAGTCAGCTGATTCGCAAGGAAAACTGTCCTATGTCAAAGCACTTACCTTTCATCTCGGGTAAGAAACAATTTGCAGCGTATAAAAATAGCTACACTTAATTTCTGTTTATCCTGGGAGCAAAACAGAGTCTATCTGACTGAGGGTGAAAGATGATTCGCTATTTTGGGAATTTTGTGTCAAACAGCCCAATACTAAACTCATTAGCACACATGGTTGGAGGTCAGGAGTTTATGTAAGTTAATAGTGTTGATTTCGTGTCAAGATTACATTTTAAAAATCTTTTAAAATATTTTTGCTATTGAATTTGTCATCGTTTAATTCCCCCAGTGTGTCTTAATCGTCACATTTTTGTCGGTCCCGGCAGAAGTTGTTATAGCCTAGTTTTGAACTTGCTTCGCATTGCTGCATCGTCAAGTGCATAATTCGTCGCAGTTTTCTGATCCCCTTTAGGTGATGAATTAAGCGAATTCTACTGTAGCCTACTTCAATCTACGAGGTTTAGTTTTCCCAGTGGCAATTAAGGTTCGAATCTGGGCAGAAAAGGTGAGCAGGGCTGTGTTTAGCCTAACCTAAGTAGTGTAGGCACCTACTTCCAGCTCCAATGTTCGGTCTTCGGAATCTCATTTTTTCGTGCTAGTCCAATTTTAAGGTAAGGATTACTAATCAGCCTACTTAGCATTGCTCAATCGATATGTTTTTGGTAGTCGACAGGCTACGTCCAGTTGATTAGATGCCAGAAGTTTGCATAAAATCGAATCGTCAAAACTGATTGGCCTAGGCTACGGTATATGCTTTTTGTATTGGCAAAAAAAAATTATCTTTGCGAACGCTCAAAACTGGATTTGCTTTAGTGATTACGAAAACTCAGTACATTGGGGATGCCAGCGTAACCACACTACGTAACCTACTTAAGTTAAACAAAAGATTATTCGAAATTTAGGCCGGCTTACCCCTTCCGACAAAATGCAATCAACGCGTCACGGATCGCAGATTTACCGTATTGTGTTTGAAACTAAGCTTCACCCTAAGAGCGGTATCGGCGGGGGAAGTTTTTTGCTCCTGGCAAGATTGCCTTCAACCAGGAAGAGAAGTCATTCAAATCTTACTTCTCCAGGTAACCCGGATGGGGGTTGTTTATTTAAATCGGGCGCCACTGCCCACTTTAGCAGATTACGATCACCGATGATTTAACTAAATACATTTTTCGATCGGAAGGCCTACTGGGCAACTTCTCAAAAAATATTTTGGTTAAGCGTCGGACTTTTCAAACTAAGAATACGCAAAATCAAATAACGATGGTCCAGCTCTCTCGGTGTGCATTTGGACAACGACTTCAAAAACAGCTCTCAATTGAGCGACACCTGGTCAAACTCGGTGACCCTGTCTGCGTCAGTGGTTGAAAGCCTCTACAAGTATGCGACACTGCCAGAAATAACCTACCAAAGGCTTCGTCAGTCCTAGGATCAGGGAGTCGAACCGTTTGATTTTTCCGGTTCGGGTCCGGTTCTGGTTCAAAGATTGTTTCAAAATTTGGTTCAGTTCCGGTTCAGGTTCGAAGAAACTTAAAACCGGTTTTATAAGTTCCGGTTCGGGTCCGATAAAATTAGGCCTGGGCCTACTATTGCCCAACTACTAACTAGACCAGTTGGGCGTAAAAACCGCAAGGTTGGCAACACTGATCTCAACACTGCTTTGCTCAATTTACTTGCCTTTGTTGTTTGTTGCACAAGTTACAATCAAACTATATTGTCAATGATGTCACAGAACAGAAGTTGTTTACCTCAAAATTTCCTCTCCAAAGCATGGATGATAGTGGATCGTGTGTTACGGAATAGGCTATAATTCATCCGTACAATGTGGCCTCCAAGATAACAACATGTTACGTACAACTTCACTTACCACAATGCGAACAATGACGTAATGCTGGAGTGAACCGCTTTTTTCAACCGGTTCGGGTTCGGTTAGGGTTTAAGCTAACTCAAATTTTCGGTTCAGTTCCGGTTAAGGTTCAGACAAAATCGCACCAAAACCGGTTTACAAAAATCCGGTTCGACTCCCTGCCTAGGATAGAGCGCAAGCCATCAACTCCAATCACAAAATATTGAAAGCCGCAACCGCTTCAAGCGATTGATTGGTGCAAGTGATTCCACGACAAAAAGGTAAAACTCTCAATACCAAAAGTTAGGCTGCTTTAAAGCATCGAAAGATGCATAAAGTTTAGTTCTTTGCGATAATGAATACCGGTACTAAAATTTCTTTTAAAGCTTGGTTAGGTTTTGAATCTTTATCCTCGAACTGACAAAGCCTTGATTGGTTATTCCTGGTAGTTTTGCATACTTGTAGAGAATTGTGACGCGGGGCCGGTTACCGTGATTGACAGAATGAAGTTTCCGATTGTTGGAATGTTGTTGCCGGGGAATTATTCCATCCATTAGGCGCCGCTGAGTGGAGAGCAGTCCTTAACGTGCGTTGCTCTTCGTTTACGAAGTTACGCGCTAACCAACTGAGCCATCGGGGCAGAGCTTGATTCCGTAATTAAATCACGTCAGAACCCGATGACAAGCGGTATGTTTAGGAATTCTACATCACAGCTACACAATTCTTGATTTCGTATTCTGAAACGCTGACTCAACAACCACACCGTTTATTAATCAACAGATACAGCAGACAATAGTTGAAAGCATGCTGCTCAGTTACAAAAAGATCTTCAAATGTTCAAGGTTCCATTATGTGCTGGGAGGAAGTGAGCCAAGCTTTTTGATTGAAACACAACGAATTGACAACAAAGTAATTAGGTTCAACAATGTTGTTGAAGCTTTGGTAAAGAGTTTGATTTGTTGAACCATAGAGAAACAAAACAAAGTAACCTTAGCGGGTTTAACATAATGCATTACACACAAAAAATATAACATAATAACTTAAACGTTTTCGACACGTACGTGTGTCCTCATCAAGAATTACTTAAATCTGCAATATACATAAAATGAAAAGTGTAAGATAAATTTGACTTTAGTGCAAAGTCAAAATTATCTTATAATTTTTATTTTACTTGAAGGACCTTCTGATGATCCCCCTTTTAGGTGAAACAGGCTGTTAAGGGTTTAGAGCAGTGATTCCAAACCTTTTTGACCTTGCAGCACCCTATCAAAGAGATAAATAGTTTGCGGCTCCCTGGCAAAACTGGATCAATTTTATGAGGTTTCTGTATTTCAAATAACTGCATGAAATAACAGAGAATGAGTTGTACAGTATATGGCGCGTATATAAATGTATTTATTCAAAAGTCAGTGTGAAATTTGGGCTTGACTATATCTGGGGGCACATTCGATAAAGCCACCCGCATTTCTTCCTTGACTATAAGCAGTCGTGCTCGTTTTTTAGTTTTTATTTTCGTTAATACGGAAAATCTACTCTCACATTAGCTATGACGTGGAAAACTGCAGCAAAAGCACAATAGCATTCTTTCCAACGCAACGATGTTCATTTCGAATTTTTATCCAGAACTCGTCAAATTTTTATCCAACAAAAGTTTTCAATTTTATAATGGTTCGCAAACAATCGTGCAATTTTATAATCGTGCTGGGTCACACAATCCGATAACCATCACTGCAATTTGACTCTGTGCGCCGTGAAACGCAAAATAAAATCATGAAACCTGGCAATAATGATGCGTTTCAAACGTTTTTATGGAAAGAACAGCAACGAGTCAAAATCTCTTTCACGCTGTATTTCCTGGGCGAGAAAACAAAGGCTTACCACGGATTAGAGTTAAAATAAATAAATAAATTTAACAAGTTAACAGGTTAAAATAAAGAATGGGCCGCAGTATTGCACTATTTCAATATCTCGCGCCACCCTTGAGCATTGCAATTGGCACCCCAGGGTGCCGCAGCACCCGGTTGGAATTTGGGAACCACTGGTTTAGAGAGTAATAACTATATTTGATTCAGTTTTCATTTTATGTATATTGCAGATTTAAGTAATTCCTGATGAGGACAAACGTACGTGTCGAAAACGTTTAAGTTATTATGTTATATATCTTTGTGCGAAATACATTATGTTAAACCCGCTAAGGTTACTTTGTTGTTAATCTAAATCACTTTGTTATTGATCCTCGGTCTATGATACAGTAAAATTAGTTCCACACCAAAGTTCACAAAAAAAATTGAAAACGCCTTTGTACAATGTAATTGCGGCTGGAAAGCAAATCAAGCTTCGACGTTGAGTTGTCATAAAAGATAACGTAGCTGGCGACTTTTTAACTTCTCTGTTGTCAGCTTTCACCAGCAAAACGTGACAATAAAGTTGACAATATTCATTTGAAATCTTGGACAGTACTTTTTCTGATACAAATTACAAAATCTTACAATCTCATCTTCTCTTATTCAGGAAGATTCAAGTTTGTTTCTTGAGGCTACAAGGGCAGCAGGAGATCAGATCCTCACTTCAAAACATCATCATTTCAATGTACAAAACGATCGCAAAGGGATGACGCCCTTCCAGAAATTTTACGAAAACGTTCAATCTTCACGAGTCCAGATTAAAAGAGAAGGATGGTTGGGCATCCGCCTTCATCTTCAGCGTATTCATTCACAGCATCCTAAAGAAGTCAGTTGGTTGTTGAAAATAAAAGGAATTTTTGCTCATATTTTACACAAGCTTGCGTAACGTCGCCAACCACCAAGCGAAATCAGACGCAGTAGTAAACAGCAGGTTGTGTGTGGTACAAGCTGATTGTCATGTTCTATTTTGTCACTTGCAGTACCCTATAGTGTTAGGCTTTTTAGTGATGTTGAAGAATAACAAGAGAAGTTAACTTTTATTATTATTGCAGCAAAACAAACGGGAGTTGACAGCCTAAACACATCGAAGAGCAATATAGCGAGCATTCTTTAATGGAAATGAGCTGCTTAGTGCAAAAGAAAAAAACACGAAACATTTGCGGGTGGCAGACACAAACCTCTTGATTCAAAGGGTCCTCGAGCAATGTAGGATCCGTAAAATCTCCGGAGCTCTCAGGAAGAATTTCAGTCTTTTCACCTCCTTCCTCCTTTATCTCATCAACAACAATCACGCGTTCCTCGGATAACTTTTCACGTTTCGAATCATTTTCGGATCTTTTCGCCTCGTCATCTCGGGCTGTGTCATCAGTCTTGCTGGTCTTTGAAATTGTACTTTTCATCTCCCTTTCAAACTGAAAAGAAGTTTAATTTTGTTGACTACCCACTGAGTTGACGAGTCTTTATTGAGCTATTCACATAAACAGTATTTTTCTATTCGTTAAAGATGTCATAAAAACCATTTGTTTTATTAAGCGAAACTACAAAACTCATCTCAAAAGCAAATTGTAGAGTGATAGTTGGTGAAGAGAACACAAAGTGTTTTGAACATAAAAAAACGAAGACCCAGTGACCATCCAGCTCCACGATAAGGTGTGTTGGAATGAACGTCATCACGGTCATATTTACTATCTCGCTTGACCAAAACAGAAGATAATTTCAGGATCTTGCACTCGGCTTCATAGCAGAGTGGTGACTCAGTGGCAAGGGTGGGCAACCTACGACCCGCGCTGTTTTTCTCTGGTCGGCTGGATGATACAATTTATGCGCATTGGCCTATTTACAATTTTCTGCGCTTTTGTGCTAATTTGTGTTTTGGCTGTGTCGCTATATTACGTAGCCCAATTTTTTTCAGCAAATTTAAGTGTAAGTTTTCCTTAGATTAAGACCACAGAAACGCGCTCGTGGCATTCTTTGACTATGGTTAAACACGCACGTCTGGTATGAGAATAGGATTCACATTGAACAAATACGAGTTCAAATTCTTGAGGTTAAGTTCGCCTACTCTTGTTACGGCATAAGCGTCGTTGCGGCCCGCCTTCACATTATCACTAAGTACTTCATTTGGCCGCGCATGTAATTAGGTTGGCCACCCCTGCTCAAAAGCATGCGGATTTATCATGACAGGATCCGTAAGCACGGCAAGAGTCAAGGACGGATCCAGTATGTTGTCTTGGGGGGTTTCAACAAAACATAGCGATGTGAAAATCTCCATTAATCTAACCTTACCAACCAACATAATGAATAAATTTACTTTACTGTATTTCAGAAAGGGGGCGATCGCCGCCCTGGATCCGCCACTGCCAAGAGCCAACCGGTGACAACTGCGCAAATTCTCAATAGGATGAATAAGGTTTGCGTCACGACGGTGGAAGACGTCCGAAGTTGCATTAACATACAAAGCAATTAAAATTAATTTCAACAAAGTCAGGTGGTTTTTACTCACGCTTTCGTATCTGCATTTATAATATCCACTCATCCACCACTCCAGAATGTGGCTGACAGCCTCTTCCACTGTCGACTTGAGTTTTGACTTGATTGCTGATATTATTGTTTGGCATTTCCGGTCTACAAATACAAGTATTTGGTCTACCACTGTCCAATGCTGTATGTTTAGACAAGCATTAGAAACGTTGCAAGAGTATGCAAATTACCACATTCTTACATTCTGCGCAGACGACACGCTAAACCAACGGTTCTCAAACGGGAGTGAGCGGAACCCAAGGGGGCCGCAAAGCGTTTTCAGGGGATCCGTGAAAGTTTGCAGTATGATTGATAAATTTCGACATTTAAAAAATGATTGCGCTTTTTTGAGTGTTACAGTGATTCTCAAGCTGTGCGTTGTGACGCTATGGTGCGTCGCTTGAAATGTCAAAAGGCGTAGCACAAAGGTTCGGTTTCCCAACTACTAGAAAATTCATATCCTGTAAAAAAAGTTATATAAATGTTTTTAAGTGGCTATGTACGTTCAACTTAAATCTTTGTAGACAGAAGATAGTTGATGAATGCTTGACTTAGAAACGTTAGTCAGTGGTCTATCAGCAGCAGCACTCACAGTTTTGCCATGACTGTGACTACAAAATATTGATTACAAATGAAGGGTGAATTTTTTTCGCAAAATTATATTAATTTTTGATAAGTTTATCGAAAAAAATTAAATCAGTACATAAACTGATGATTTTTCATCCTGTGTGCCAACAAATAGCTCATAACATAACTTCGTCAATGTCAACAATCGTCATAAGTGCGTCGTGAGTTCTGAAAATTCTTCTTGTGTGTTGCTTCGAAACTTATGAAACATTTGTTTCCATCAAGAAACCAAAATTGCTGAAAAAATATTTTTAGGGGTCCGCCAAGACAAAAAGTTTGAGAACCACTGTGCTAAACAATTGTTTCCAGTATTTAATCGACCATGTAAGTTTCCGCTACAGCAAATCTACCTGTGTTGTCGTACACAGGAAAGTTAAACTGCTTCAATAAGAAGCGGTCAATGGTGTTCTTGGTGCCATATAGAGCCTCCCAACCTTCGAGATGAGAGAATGATTTTTCCTCTGTTTTGTAATCGTGCTGCAAGTAAACGTGAGGTATTCAATGAAAAGAAAGTGATAACTTACAATGAATAATGCTTATTGGATAAAATCGAAGGTTCTGTCAATTTGTGAGATCATACACTGTTACAGTACTTTGTTGAAGAAACAAAATATGACATTAGTTTGTATCATAAAACAAACCACACGGAACA
The DNA here is from genome assembly GCF_918807975.1 of Aplidium turbinatum. Taxonomy (NCBI): domain Eukaryota; kingdom Metazoa; phylum Chordata; class Ascidiacea; order Aplousobranchia; family Polyclinidae; genus Aplidium; species Aplidium turbinatum. The sequence goes on from NC_137486.1 coordinate 3,678,843, forward strand.
TATCGTTAACTACACGCGACCATACGATTGGTGGAACAATATTAATTTGGTTGTTTCAAGCAAGTATGGAAGATAACATTAGCATATTGTATTGATGATTTTAATGGGATACCGGTATTAAAAACAGATGTAGTGTGATTAGAGATGAACTGATCCAACGAAGAAGTTCCTCAGCTAATGGATAGCAAGTTTCAGAGGTTTGTTTTTGTTTGTCGTATCCAGGCTTACGCCCGGTGGTTGAAGATTTAGATTAAGTGAACGGGAAGGCAAGGAAGCCAATCTTCGTGTCCCCCTTCAGGCATGCCTTTAAGTGTCCTGCCAAAGACACAGTCGCATGCTCTTGAGCGGTGTCGAACCGGCGCACTTTCGAACGTCGTTCCAGGGCTTTTATCACTCGGCAATGCAGCCGAATTTCAGAGGTTGTGACCATAGATACAGGCGCAAACAGTGAGACGACAGTGTAACCAAAGCAATCTATGGATAACTGAGTCACTTGAAAACACCACCGTTCAAACAGGAATGAAATCGTTTATGTGTTCACAAACAGAACACACGGATAGTTGAACTACCGCTGACTGCTCTTTTTTCTGTTACGAAGTCTGCTGTATATCATGTGAGGTGTCGAGAAGGTGAAAATAAGTTCAAACTTAATCCGGTAGTACGCACACGAAGTACCATTCACACTCCATAGTACTCACTTTCATCAGGCAACATTGCCACAGCCACATGCGGACAAGGCCATTCACATCGCCACAAAACTGCGGATACAGCTGTTCTAATTGCTTTGTGATGTCACGCACAGCTCCACTATCTTGTTCTTTAAACGGTTTGGAGCTTGATAATTTTTTGGAACAATTTTCGAACACTTCTTTCTGTGAAAAAGTACAATTCATACAATGTGTTATGCCAAAGTAACAAACTCAGCTTTCTAGGTACAAAAAGAAACTACGATGGCAGTGATATGTATCAGTCTATTACAAAGAAAGCAGCTGCACAAGGCGATTTAACGCTAGCACACTTAAAACCACCTAAGACATTATATTCGTACGTATGGAATGGAAAGAACTACAGTAACACATTTTGAAACCCTGAAGTTAATTCTGCTTAATGATGTGAAGAAGAAGCGTTCTTCCCGGCCGTCAGCACAAGGCTGAGCACTCACTAGTACAGCGAGCAGCAGTTGCGTTTCGCTAGCCATAACGGTGTAGCTTCCACGCTAGCCATTCAGACCTCCAATAAACGATAAGTTTCTGGGCAGCCGATTTGTAGCAAGAATTGACAGCGATAGACACGTGTTTCGCCCATGAGGCTGATAGGCGAAAACACGTGTCTATCGCTGTCAATTCTTGCTACAAATCGGCTGCCCAGAAACTTATCTGCTTAATGATTGTGGGCAAAAATATAAAGTTCTTAGTATTATAGTAATAACAACGTTTAACTGACCTGAAATCTTTGAAAAGCTCCAAATGACGTGACAGCCCAATCCTTTCCCCGCTCAGATAATTTTCTCTTTAAATTCACCTTAGTTGGAAACAAACAGCGCTGTCAGGTTATTGCAAGAGGAATTTTAGAAAACACTGTGCATGTTAAATCTTGTTTTAGATAGAAAAATCTCCAATTCCTTAGATATCGCGCAGAATGAAGTGAGTTGCCAACAAAGCTTCTCGTACTCGCATGAGTTTTGAGGATCTTTTTATGAGCCTATAATACTAATCTGCTGAAAAGAAAGAAAATGAAAGCTACTGTATTACCTAAAAAAATTGAAAACATTTGACCTGACAATGGAATATTTATTTCAAACATCAGTCTGAAGCCAAGTTTGGAGCATTTTAAAAACTTCAAGATATGGCCATTTGTTAACTTCAGTGTGAAGTTATCGATTTATGACATCTAGACGCATACCTATTACCTAACCCTCTGGTTAAATCGGCGAAAAAATAAACATCTTCTTTTGACTGTGCCACATGCAGAACATTCTTTACCTTACCTGTTACCTTGACTCCTACTGAACAAAACATTAATGGAAGAAATGGTGCGAAAAAAATCATCAACGCTATTGGTTGGCTACCGCCACAAATCACATGTTTAAGCAATAGATTGGAAAGCTGGTATTATAGCCACGCAAATCCAGGACCAACACAAGCTCGAGGGTAAATGATTGAAAGAAACTGAATACCAACATTGCAGTTGGTCATTCACTGCATGTGTGCACACTACACAACCTCGTGTCAAAGTCAGATTGGGAAGATAAGCACAAAACTTTGTGCTTAAAGAAGAACTGCCACCAACTCACAACGGTAAGATTTATTTGCTGCTTCTGGGTGGGTGGTGGATTGGATGTGAACTTGCTACTTGGTCGGCAAACATTCAAAATAAGGCGATTTTCATTTGTTCTACATATACAAGCACATTGTAATTTGAAAATGCAGCGCATATATAGAAGCGGAACCTACATGAAAAGTAGTTTTGAATGCCAAGTTTGCTCTTTAAAGCTTAACCACCAATGTATAATGCAGACTACTTCAGTGACTGCGAATGTTACTGTTATAAACGTGACGAAAAATCGTTCATCGAACAAAAAGTGCGGCAAGACAAACAACACGTTGGTATTAAAAACGTCAACACTGTTGTCGACGAACTATTCAAGAGTTTAATACTTAGCTTAATATTTTACTGAACTGAATTCCAAAACGAATGGGTCAAGACAAGTGGTTTCAAGTGCAATGATAATAATGAAAGGTTTAGTTTACAAATAAATTGCAACAGAGTTTACAGCATCAAATTCAGTAAGCTCATGGTTCATTTTGAAAATAATTTAGTTATCACAATAAAAGTCGGCTAGCTTCATTCATGGGCCTAAACATGAACGTATCAAACGAAATACATATAAAAATACCTGATAATATGTCTAAAACATTAACTCAGCAATATATTTTACATGACGTCCATATACTTGTTTTTGAAAATACTTGTCTTTCACTGATAGAAAAGGCAATGTCTCAGCAACAACACAGTGATAAGTATCCTTCCTTCTCAGTGTAAACCTTCTTCACCACTCCAGGGGCCTAAGGGCTCTGCCTTTTACCACTCTTGGGCAGTGGCAGCGACTCGGTCTAGATGTTTGGGCAGGTGTCAAACAGCCACTGAATTAATTCGTCATCCAATTCACGCACACCATTTGGCGCAGTTGCAGATGGTGTGGTCTGTGATTTGTTCCTCCTTACCACACTCACAGATCGCGAATGGAGCCATCCTCCATTGGTGCATGTTGGAGCGGGATAGTCTGACGCCAGTGCACACCGCACAAGCAGATGAGCCACATCCAGGCCTTCCCTGGAAAAAGCATTCTGGTTGTATGGGGACCAGTGTCGGAGATGAAACTTTGGAGTCTTGGACTGCATCTAGATATTCAGGGTTTCGACAGCAAGAAAAGGTTTTACCATCAGTGTTGATCTTGAGCTAACGTTTTGCTTCCCGGTTGTTTAAGTGGAAAGCTGTGGTCATTGTTTTGATTTCGCTGAGCTTCAATCTCCATCTCTGGAGGTATACCAAAAGTGTCGACAAGTCCTGGCTTAGAGTACCTTCTAATATTTTCCAGTGATGCAACAGGTGTAAAATGACTAAGTCATCGGCATAGGCGTACTTTGCTGATACCGTGTTTGGCAAGTCGTGGGTGTAGATGATAAACAGAAGGGGAGCCAGGACAGATCCCAGAGGGAGACCATTTTTAAGGCATCATTACCTGATTAGTTTACCACTTCCGGTAGTGAGGGTAAAGCTTCTGTACGAGCTCCATGATCATGTGGACCATGTACATTTTTGCCTACTGATGGGGCAGCATTCTCATCCTAGCCGCAGCAATGTTTTATTTTTTGGATGTCAACTTAGTTCTTTAGAATTTGGTGAGACAAACTTTATAAAGCTCAAGTGGTCTTAACACAAACCTACATGATTTCTTCTCTTCTCAAACTGGCCATGCAGAATGACTGCCACCCCTACCATGCTTTTTATTAATATCACCAACTCCCTAATTACCATGTGTTTCATATGCAGTACTTACTTATCAGATAAATTTCATTACCAAATTCTAATACAAAAGTTTGGGTAGCCAGAAAAAATTTTTGTCGTCAAACTAAATTTTCTATAGAAGTATTACCGGCAACATAGAAGGAACCTAGCTTGTTATATAGACCAGACAGGGGGTAAAGGGCGTGATTTTAAGGGCCCCGGAGTTTGAAAAAAAACGGTACTCTTTTGTCATAGTACTGTATTGATTCTATTTACATTGAATTTATTTATTTCTTTCTTCTTGACGCTTTTTTCAGTTCTTTCATATCTTCTCCTGACTGTTTTAGAGGTTTTGCTTTGGTGGTCCAAGATTGCATTTGGTTTCTGGCCCAAAACATCCTTTTAGCGACCCTGATAAGATCGCTTCAGCTGTTTTGCTATAATACGATATAAAACACACCACCAGCTACAGTCATAGATTTGCTTGTTGCAACTGCCAAACAAACAAACAGAAATGGGCAACTGAAAACCAGTTGATGTAAGTATGACTAACACCAAACAGTTTTCTAAATTAAATTTAACTTTGCATAGAGCCACGATACAACAAAAACGACTTTTCATGATACGACGATCATCAGACAACAAATATATTTGCATATTACTAATTTCCTGTTGACTTCTGCGTTAAAAGTCAACAGGAAATTAGTAATATTCTTCTTTGAGAACAAACTATAGCATTAGAACAAGAGGTCGACAGGCAAGAACTCTTCTTCATCAGTTCGAACAAGACACTGGAGTACAGAAACATGAACTGGCAAATTTGATGATGGTCAGAGATGTTTGAAGAACCTATGTTGATGTTGTCCAGGTACGCCGGAATAGATGATAATGATGATATTTGCATGATATAAATTGACATTTACTGAAGAAAGATACAAAGTTTTTCCCATTGTTGTTATAGTTTTGCCCATACTTGCCTAGTTAAATGGTAAAATGATTTTCACTTGAATCTAAGATGTAATAGCAATATAACAAAAAAACTGCAAGAGAATTCGTATAATTTATATTTCAAACAAACAATAAAAGCTATTAACACTACAAAAAGTGCTCAATGCCAAGCAGAGCACATTACACCAAATTTAGTTTCTATTCTCTAACAACCTCTTCAGCCTGTTTCACCCTTGATTGGGATCATCAGAAGGTCCTTACTCAAATAGAATATAGATTCTATCTTAATTATGATTCTATTTGAGTAAGGACCTTCTGATTATCCCAAACAAGGGTGAAACAAGCTGTAGAGGTTGTTAAAGAATAGTAACTAAATTTAATGTGATTCATATTTCATGTAAACAAGATACAGTAGAAACCACGACCACGACCCAACCCAAATTGTCCACGACCCAACGATAGGTCTGTAAGCATTTCTTAGTTACCACAGTACCATTCCATACGTGAAGTGGTAATCTTTATAACAGTGCTAAGACAAGGAAACCGACAACCATTATATTCCCAGAAACTAACTTCTTCTTCACCTTGACCCCTTTAGATTTGCACAGTAGAAGGCACCTATATTAACACTTCCTTGTTGATCACGGCGAGATTCCTACCTTTTACGTACACTCGAGTATGCTAATATCGACTTCAGCTATATCTTCAGTTTATTTATATCGATACTCTTTTTTGATCTTCCAAAGCATTTTGTTCATTCATAGTGACAGTTGTAGAGACGTAGGTAAGCCTACTTACAGTTTAATAACGTTATCATCTTATATCAACACTTTTTCTTCTTGAGGTGTCAATAAAGGCAAATTTTATTGTATAAAAATCTGTTCACGTCTATTGTCAGTTGTGAGATCAAATAGGAGAGCGCTGAACACTGGTACACTACAACGTATGAAAGGACATCAGATCGACATCAATCCAAAGCACAGAACTGTGACTTCGGCAAGACACGTAGATACACTTGAAAAAAGACACAATGGTTGATCAAGTGTTTAGCCACCGAGTATAAGTCTGGATGTGACGAAGCGTCACATTCTCACATACTGCACATGCACAGTGCACAATACATGTCTTTCATCTCGCTAAAAACAGCTAAAAGGTTGAAACAAAATAGCTTTTCGGTCAGCAGTACGTATATATCATCCAAAGAGATGACTTCCAGTTCCACTTAAATTAGAAAGACCTTTTTAATGGCCAAGCCTTGTATTCTTCAGGAGTATGTCATATATAATCATTATTTCCTTTAGACAAAAGCACTTGCATATTTCCATACGGTAATCTGCCCATCATTATATTACTCAGCAAACAAAGCCCTTCTTCATCATACTTTTTCACCTTGACACCTTGATTCCTGCAGGAACTCCATCACCCTACTCACCATGCAATTATGCATCAGCTGAAAATGAGTGATAAAAGAAGATGCTTAAAGCAGAAGCATCTTTCTGTCATACAAACATAAGAGACTAAGCAAATGGAGAATAAAACTAGATAAAGTTCTTGGCATTTGAATAAATGCTCAGTGCGATCACATTACAAAAAACCTACTGCAGAAACCTTACTTGAATATTAGATTTGGAATTTTCCAAAAAGATATCCTTCAAAATAAAGATGGCTTCTTCTTTTGAGCAACATGTATTTCTTCTGTCGAGTTTGGCAAAATGTAGCCTGGACTGATAGATAACATGATCAATCTTCCTTGAGTCATAATGTTGCATGGCATACATTAAGTTGAGTTGTTGAGCAGCAAAGTTCTTGAGATATCGCTGAAAAAGTATAAATTAATCAAAAGCTAGAATAAACACTTCATTCCGATTACAGAAATAACTAGCACCTCTTTCACTGGATACCAGCTAAGCAATCTTATGCTGATTTTCATTCTTGAAGCAATTATACATTTCAAAATAAAATTTTTTTGTACCGTACCATATTCTTGTTACTGGCATTTCTATGTAAGCAATTTTGTATAATGCTATTGGTGCTTTTTGACTACATGTTAGCAGTTGATTTTGCACATTCCAAATTCTTTCCATGAAAGCAAAAGTGCCTTACGATTTCATATTGTTTTTAACTCGTGTATACTGTATAGTCTTTTAAACCAAGTCCTGTAGTTGTTTAGACTGTTTGGTAACTGTTTGCATTAAATCATACAAGAAGTTTCTCAAGAAAGCTTACCCTGTACGAAGACAGTTCACTCTTTCGTGATGATTTTTCTAACTCTTTGATGGTTTCTTGCTCCAAATGAATAGGACATTTCTTCGAAGCTCCAAAAACTTTGAAATTGTTGGTTTGATTTGGATTTCGCGCAGTGGAACTATTTGTTCTTCTCAAAGTCTCTTTTTTGCTGCTTGAAAGCTTCTGGATCTCTGATGATTGGCTTAATCTTAAAGACTTCTTAGAACTTGATGCTTTCAAAGATTTATCATCATTGCTGCTTCTTGTCTCTTTTGTAGGACCTGCTTAGTTTTAAACATTAATTCAATTTTGATTGTACATAAAGTATTGCATAAAATGCTAAATCACTTTAAGCAAATATATTTTAGAAATACTTTTAAAAGTTTAAAATGTCTTGTTAATGATTGAAGCCCAAGTAAAACATTTTAATGAGCACCTTTAATTGGGCTCCTTCCTTTAGCTTTAGTCCTGGAGTAAAAAGTTGTCCTTCTATCACTGCTACCGGTAGTTTGTCGCGAGGCTGGACTGTCAGTTTCATGCTTCCTCTTAATATCCCTACATGGTGACCGGGATCGACCAGTGAAATGGTCATAAAACTGCCTGGGTCGAGAGGTCCGATCATGGCTTCTTCTACGTTTCCGCACAAGACTATTATCTCGAGGACTAAATGATCTTCTTTGATGTGGTGGTGGCTAAAAAGTACACAAAATCTCCTTGTCTTTACACTGCTGAAAAATGATTACAAATGATCACATGCATAGATCTAATGCTAAACCAATACACTAAAGCAGAAAGAAAATAACTAGTCAGGAACCTTGCGCCGATGAGAATTTCCAGAAGAATCATCAGAATCTTTGACATCCAAACCAGACTTTTCCAGATATTCTATGTAGCTTGGACGACTGTTTCCTGATTGAGCTCGACCAATGAACTCTTGTACTTCAGCATTCCATCGAGGGTTGACCAAGTCACTTTTTCCGAATGCAGTGCTGCCAACGCCAGAATCCACAATGCTTGTTTCTGCAAACAAACTGGTTGATGGGTCGTGCATACCAGCTTGTGTTATAGGTTGATAGACTCTATTGACAACAGTGCGACTCAATGACTGAACAGATGGTTCTTGGCTAAGACCAGTGACTGGTTCAGGATTACTGCAAGTTATGATTAAATTGTGGACATTTTGTTTTGAAGCTAATGGCAACACACTCGGATCATCTTCAACATTTCTGATTTGAAGAACACTGTGAGACACTACTTTATCAGGAAGAGACTTGTTTGATATTAATACAGGAATATTGGTATCATTTATGGCCAATGGTGGAGTTGCATGGTGTTGGGAAGATAAACGGTCATCACCCATATGATCCTTTTTAGCCAAAGAATGGTGACTTTTAGGGATTATCTCAGTATATTCTTCCTGAGCAACATTGATTAGCTCACGAAACTTTCCCAAAAATAAAAACAGTTGTCTTGATTCATATTTATCTTTAGGGATGCAGCTGATTGCAAGACGATCTCCATCTTGGAGATGTTCCAGAAAGTCCATAGGCATTGCTGCCAAATCTGAAGATGTCATCTTAGGACAAACACACTCCATGTAAACTTTGAATGCTTGTGTTGGAAGAATGTGCTTTGAAAACCAATCAACGAAGTCCTTTTCCCAAAATTCTCTTTCATTTGGTGGAATTTGTTTTCTAATTGTAATGGAACCATCATTGCTAAAACTGTTGATACTTCTTGAAAGCGATTGTCTTTTGACATTGCGAGAATCAAATGTCTGTTTGGTGAAAGCGTTGTTTGAGGCACCCAGACTCTCATGCGTTTGATCTTTGGTCAGCTCAAAAGGATCATACCTAAAAGAAAATAGCACAAATATTTGACTTAACAACGCAAAAACATCTTCGCCATGGATCCTAACCTTCACTTGCTCTCAAGTGAATTAAAGACTTGATGCAAAAGGAAAGTTTCATTTTTTAATTTAAAAAGGTAACTCTCCTTATGGTCTTTTTGAAGTTTAGAACACGAAAAAATATTAATCCTTAGATGCAGGAACCTCCGCACATACACCAATACTAGGGTGGTCCAAAAAAAACTTTTTTTGTAAATGTTAATGTCTCACCCTAAAATATTGTTACCATTGATGAGAAAATGATATATGTGAATTTTCATAAAGATTGGTTGATATTTAGAGGTTGCTACCGGGGTTCAAAGTTTTGTCGTTTACCCCCATTTTAACGTTTTGAGAGGATGTGATACAGATATGATATGATACGGTACAGTAAAAAAATATGGTACAGTGCCATGGTATATTGCAAGAAAAATACAGTTTAATAATTACTCTATAGTCTGTTTATAAACTCATGTACGTCTGTATTACGAATTATACTAACTGGTCTACATATACAAAATGTGCAACTTTGCATACTTGTGTTTAAAATTCAGAGACTAAATTTGACAATCAATAACAACTTTAGAAGACAGTAAATAAACTACATGTACATGATGTAAACTAATATACATAGTACATACATAGTTATTAACCTCTAAACCAGGGGTTCTCAACCGTGGCCCTCGGCCCCCCAAGGGGGCCACAAAGCGTTCTCAGGGGAGCCACGATAAAAGGCTTCATTAATGAATTATAACATGTATTGACAGAAACGTAGAATTGTGACACAAAAAACACTCATGTAGGTGTTAGTAACGTAAAGCTAGCTAAAAGCATGTTTTTTCATCGTATGTTCTATCTCACTGCATGTTGCATCATCTTTTGTGATTGTAACGTAACAATTAAGGATACGCTTGATTTACTGGCGTAGTCTATTACGAAAAAGAAAGCATTAAATCATTTAATCACTCGTTAACTGTTTTTATTGATTTCGTTTCGTTGTTCTTTAAACAAATACATTTTTATTTCACTCAAGGGGGCCATGGTCTTTTAGAGCCACAGTCTGGGGGGCCATGACTCAGAAAAGGTTGAGAACCACTGTCTAAACTAAACCCTTGACAGCCTGTTTCACCCTAAAAGGGTAATCATCAGAAGGTCCTCCTTTTAGGTTAAAACAGGCTGTCAAGGGTTTAGAGAGTAATAACTATATATATTTGATTTATTTGGCTTTTTGCTTGGCATTGAGCATTTTTTGCAGTATTAATAGTTTTTATTGTTTAGTACATACATATAGGAATTATTGCGCGAGGGTCTTTCTACTACAGTCTGGATATCGGTGATCAGCGACGACGCGCAAAAGATACTGTTTTTGTTCTTCGTCACATGTGTGTAATGTGTTGTATTCCGTGATCAACGCCACTCCACACTCGGCAATGTCATTTACAACCTTCATTTCACTCACAATTGCTCTCGCTCTTTGATACGCGTCATTGGTCTTCCAGTTATCTGGGTCTATCTCCAAAAATGATGAAGACAAATTCAGGGCCTTAAAATCGGTTTGTATTTGATGTAGCAAAAACTTTCAAACTTTTGTCTGCAATTTCTTTGTGGCCAATTACAGCTTTTTTACTAGGCTGTACTCCTTCGTCACATGTCTTTATTGGAGTCATCATCTTCCGTTTAGTGTCTGATGATAAAGAATTATCAAAGAATGCCAACGCGATAAGCTCCTCTCCCAGGTACCACAAATGACGCAACATCTTGTTCACTGCGGCCTTTGCCATCTTTGAATGAATATCCTTGTACTGATCGAGTTGTTGAGAAATGCGAGATCCTGAGATAGTGCAAGAATCGGCGATGGGGCGAGAAACCAAGCTTTCACGTACACTCTCACAACAAACACACAGATATTGCGCAAAGCGACATCCTCCCTTTTAGTCAACGTGTACTGTTTTCGGTACATCCCAACTTTGAGTGCATAGATGGCTTTCGCCATCCACCTGGCACGATGAAGGGCACCAGGAGCCATGATTTTGATGCCACGAAGAGGAACTCTACCCAAGAATATGATGGTCAACTCAAGGAGCTCTGTAGTCGTCACAATGTTGCTGTATTAACAATTTTCATTAGCGAAGGTTCTTATGGCATCTGCTACGTCTGTCACATGCTTTAAAGCCTCGTCGTCAGTTCACGCACATTGTACATCATCTTTAGCAATGAATGACCATTTCATTTGAAAACGCTTGAAGAGTAGAATGTCCGGACCAGTCGAACGACCCATCACACATAAAAATATCGCCTCGAGAACTATCTCGTGAATATGATGACGGCAGGCCAAATACAACAAGTCTTTGGTTTTCAAATAAAATGGTCATTCATTGATTTTGTTACATCAAATACAAACAGATTTTTTAAGGCTCTGAATTTGTCTTCATCATTTTTGGAGATAGATCCAGATAACTGGGAAACCAATGACGCGTATCAAAGAGCGAGAGCAATTGTGAGTGAAATGAAGGTTGTAAGTGACATTGCCGAGCGTGGAGTGGCGTTGATCACGGAATACAACACATTACACACATGTGACGAAGAACAAAAACAGTATCTTTTGCGTGTCGTCGCCGATCACCGTCACTCCGTCAGCGATATCCAGACTGTAGTAGAAAGACCCTCGCGCAATAATTCCTGTATGTATGTACTACGTATATTAGTTTACATCATGTACATTTGTACATGTAGTTTATTTGTTGTATTCTAAAGTTGTTAATGAATGTCCAATTTAGTCTCTGAATTTTAAACACAAGTATACAAAGTCGCAGCGGTGACGCGCTCGCTTTCCAATTATGCAATCCTGGTTTGACTCCCGGCTTATACTGGTTGTTGACAAACACCGCCCACGCCCACCTCTACCAAGGGTGTAATATATTGAGTGGGCGTAGTTGCTGAAGTAAAGGCGGCCGAGAGAAAGGAACTGGCCACCCTACTCTCGTTAGTGCCGAAGGCTTAGTATAATGAGAACCTCATCCCTCGATGCTTGTATTCAAGTATGGGACTCACCTTTACCTTATACAAAGTCGCACATTTCGTACATGTACACCAGTATATAATTCGTAATACAGACACATGAGTTTATAAACAGACTATAGAGTAATTATTAAACTGTATTTTTCTTGCAATATACCATGGCACTGTACTGTATTTTTTACTGTACCGTATCATATCATATCCTCTCGAAACGTTAAAATGGGGGCAAACGACAAAACTTTGAACCCCGGTAGCAACCTCTAAATATCAACCAATCTTTATAAAAATTCACATATGTCATTTTCTCATCAATGGTAACAATATTTTAGGGTGAGACATTAACATTTACAAAAAAAGTTTTTTTTGGACCACCCTAACCAATACAGAAACTGGGCTTGTGAGGTCCGTTTGTTATAAATGCTTGAATTTTGGATCTCACAACAGTTTTCTGGGCAATACAGCATCTAAATTTTGCACACATTGTAAAAGTAACCCACTGATAACTACAACCCTACAAAGTCCCCCAAGTCTTGAAGCACCACAACACAACCACCAAGAATCAATGGTTGATTGGTTACAGAATTGAATGACAGGCTACTAAAAGCAATACACTTCTGTGCAAGATATACAGTTATATACGTTGCATAAGGGCTCTTGTAGCAAGGGATGTGCCGATTACAAAATTTTTGACGATGCCGGTTCTTAAATATTTGCCGATGCCGATTCTTTGGTTAAATGATTAAAGCTGCTTTTATTTGGCGCTCTACATGTCTACAAGTGGTTGCGATTTTGTTACAAGTTGCTGCCTTTGAAATGTCTAAAAGCGTTCACTTTGTCGCCTGCTCTAGACAGCGCGATTTTTTACGGTAGTTCTTCACTTCTTGTGCGCTACAAAGTGGTGATAGACACGCGTTTTATTTGTCGTGGAAATCATTTAAAAGAGAAAAATTGCCATCGCTCACAGAGTGCAAAATCAACGTAGCTTAATACAGTGTGCAAAATATTAGGCTGTGCGGTTTGCAGTATTTTTCTCGCAGAATTCAAGAAGGTGCCAGAAACAAGAAGAGAAAAAGACTAGAGTGTAAAAGAAAATGAACGCAGTGGTATTGAATATACAAAAACCTTTAAAAAAGTAACACACCGGCCTTGCATTCAAAGTGCATCAAGAGGCGAAAAAAGAAAAACATAGAGTTTACAAAATGGCGGACAATCGTCATAATTTAGACTAACGCTCTCCGAATGCTCGTTGACGCTGATGTTCTTTAATTGGCATTTTCACGCGCTCACGCTACTTTTGCTTAGGAAACTTTGATAAAGAATCGGAAAGAATCGACAATTTTTTTCGATGCCGATTCCGATTTTCCAAAAATTGCTGATACCTGCTGATTCCGATTAATCGGCACATCCTTACTTGTAGCATTATATCATACATTGGCATAGGCGTACTATACTGCTATATTATATATATATATATATAAAATTCCTTTTTCCCAGTGCTTTTTCTACAATTCGACTGATTACAAAAGTAATGACAGCTCAGATAAAGCACTTAGGAAAGAAATCCTATGAATTGAATTAGCGCTTGAAGCAATATCCCACTTAACCGAACAAAAATACAACTACGGTACACCATAAAGTGTTCAATCATGAAAATATTAACTGATTCAACATACATTGAAAAATTCATGGGAAATACTTGTGACACAAGTCTTGTGCCAAATTCAACACAACAAGTAATCCGGGTCTACAAGGTTTAGTTACTAAAAACTATGGATCTGGATAAAGAACTGCTGTAACCTACTGTTTATATCATCCAGCAAGATTTTCTCTCAAAACTAAATGATACTGGAAATCCATCACAATGAAATTGCAAAAGATTAACCAGAAGGTAGTTACTTAGTAAATGTGACTTATATAGTGCTGGAATTGTAACCTTAATACAACTGCACCAGACCTATTTGACCAATTCCTGCATTTAAACGTTACAAAAATATAAAAAATTGAATCACAGTTGTTGTAATGTAGTACCAGAAAAATGTTTTTTTTTAATATCATCAGAGAACCAAGTTGTCTTCTTTTTGCAAACCACCAGATGTTTTAATTGTAATACTTACATGTCTAAAGAGGATTGATTTGATTTGCGCACGACTTCACGTTTATCAGAAAGTTGGTTTGTTGATGCGGACACAGCAGTTTTTCCATGCACATCACCAGATGCATGCTGCTTGGCTTGATGTTTAGAAGAATATTTCACAGGAGCCTTGACAGCATGAAGGGCAAAAGCTAACTTTTTTGCATTGTGTTCATAAAGTTTCGGATTATTCTTAACATTGATAGATGTGTTGGTTGCAGCTTCCCACGCTCCAGAAAAATCTGACACACTCACTTTATCAACATTTTTATGTGTTGAATGAGACGAATCAGAAGATACATGCTGCTTGAAAGCATTTGATTCATCTTTATAGGATTTCACTTTGTCAAACTGATCACGATGGAAATATTTATGTTCCTTTTCATTACGTACAGAAAATTGGCCATGATGGTCAACGATTTTACGTTTTTCAAACCGTCTATGTGAATACGCATCTTCCTCTTTGCTGTCCTTTATCCTATCATCATGTGAAAATTTTCGACCTTCAAATAGAAAATTGTGTTTGCCTTTGTCATCACACAGCTTCTCATGAAGAGTTTTTGAATTTTTATGAAAATTTCTGTCAAACTCGTGAGTTGTATTTCGTTCATCAATAGATTGAGATTCTTTTGCAAACTTAGTTCCATATTCAGCCTTAAACGTGTTCCTGTTTGTCAAAAAGTGATCTTCTGTTTGCATTCGATCACTGTGTGCTCTATCAAACTGCCTTGTATCTCTTTTGAAGTATTTATCTCTACTTACAGCATTGACATTTTCATTGTCATGATATGAAGATAAAGTTCTAGAATCAGAACTTTTAACAAATTGATGCCTGACTGGAATCTCTTCTGGAAAGGGTTTTTTATATGACACATGTTCAACACTTCCTAAGTCAGTGCCATGCACAGAGTGTTCTTTTCCTTCATTGCTTGAAAATGCTGCTTCTGAAGCTCTTCTGTAATCTATTTTTTCCTCAGAAAAAGTCTTGTGATAGTCACTTGTTTTTGATCGTTTTATGTAAGGACTGTTAGTAGGAGATTCCTTTGTTGCATTTTCTCTATGATAACGCAAAAACTGTTGCTTGGAAGAGTTCAAATTATTATTTTGATCACGATTTGAACTTGTTTTTGGCATATGCTTTAAAGGTCTTTGATGCTCTGTCGTTGCATGATTTTGTTTATCCAACACTGATGTTGTCACATGGCTGCTGTATCTAGAATCATGTTCAAACTTGGTTGAAAAATCATGGGTTTTAGCATTAGACTTGCTTTGATAGTCTGAATAAGCAAGATTTTCTGCATCGTATGATGACTTTCTTGAATGTCTTCTTTCCTTTTTAGCAAAGACATTGTCTGAACGTTGATGTTCCAGTTCTTGTGCTTTAGAAGATTTGTTGGTGGCATAGTCATTTGTCTCATCATCTAATAGTTCTCCTACCCATGAATATGATGTCTCATCTTCTTTCTGAACTTCTAAACCTTGATTGTGAGTTGAGCTCAACAAATCATACTTTTGCTCTGAATGTGAGCTAAAGTTTGTTGAACCATGATAGGGCAACAGTGAATTTACTGATCCAGAACTTAGTAATGATCCTTCCAGCCTGTCATCATAAGCCTGATTAAAAGTTGGCAATTTTTCAGATCGAATCATGACAGTTTCATGATGACCTACTTCAGCTGCTTCGCTTGTTCGCTGTGCAGCATTAGAATTCACATTCTCTCTTAATTTAACTCTTCGTTCATCAGGATAAGTGTATCTAGCAGCATTTTCTAAAGCCGGTGAAACCATACTTCTGCTTTCAGTTGTGGAGCTACCTTTTGACTTATTGGGAGGTGGAATTGTGCCAACTGGCTTAATTTGGTTACTTGCTGACCGAGAAAAACCTTTGGATACAACAGATTCTTTATGTTGTGATGATCTTTCTTGTGCAAATGTTTCTTGCTCAGATTGTTGATGCAAATCGGATTTAGAACTTTTAAGGTACTTTTCCATTTGTAATAGATCCTGTTGGTTTTTTACCAATAATTTTTCAACAATATCATCATTCCTTCTACCATGTGATTTTTCAGATCGATCCTTTTTTGGGTCTGTTCTAGAACTTCTAGACCGTTCATCATTCGAGCGATGATAGGAGGGTTTGTATCCACTATATTTTTTATTTCCACTGGAATGTGTTTGGCCTGATTTTGAAGATTGATTTTTATGCCATGAATGCATCTTCACTTAAAAACATTCCGGGAAAAACTAAAAAAACAAACATAAGACAAAGGTTGCTTTAGATACTATTTCTTAAAAAGATACATGTTTTAAGCTACACAGCACATAATTATGAGGTATTTCTTGCACAAAACAACATCATACAGTTTTGCATAAACAATCAAATACAAAAATGTCAAAACACAAGCTCTTGTAATATATGTATAACATTTTACACACATGACAAACAGGCCAAATCAGGTAAGTCCATCACAATAGGTAAGTCTGAATTACTGTCAGTGATGACAATGCTGCAATAATACTCCTTTTGTGCCTTTTCTGAAACAGTTTTTTCCAGATATTTTGTATGAAGTAAACATTTTCGATCTTCTTTTGAAAGCGAAATAAGATCAGCTTCATAAAACTTCCTGAATTATTCCAGTCTGCTACTATTCAGAGAATCCGATTTGGCGACAGCCTTTTTTGTGAAGATTTCTAAAATCTCACAGCGACATCTGTTTATTCAAAGCAATTAGCTGATAATAGAGGTTAATCAAATAACGTTTCAGCAAAAAAAAGTTGTCAAATGGTGTTTCATGATTAACAATAGTGCATTGTATCACCAAATGAAATCTCAGCAAAAATAGATATTGCTACAGCTTATACTTGCAAGCTATCAGCTAATCTACATCTACTTCACTTAAGGATGGGCAATTCAGAATACCGAATCCAGAAGGATTCGGATTCTAAACTATCCGAATCCAAAATGGCAATAAAACCGGGTAATAAGATTCGGTTTTAAAGATATGCATAAGTCTTGTGCAAGCTGTCAGCTTGAGACAATGAACTAAAAAAAGTGTGGTTTACTCACTTTTTTCTTTGCACTGACACCATCCCCACTTTCAAAAACATTTTGCATGTGGTAGTGAACGCACAGCGCATGCATCTCTGCGTCACTCGCTTGCATGAGCAATCAAAGAAACTAAGCGCATAATTTTCTTCACGCTTTGTACACATGCACATTGCACAATGCTTTGACAGTTAGGCGCCGGTCAAATAGGCGCGCACACTGTAGCGTCAGGATATTTAGGTGCGGAGCACTGTGGCGCCCGTTCATTTAGGGGAGCAAGTCTTTTAGGCGTAGACAGTAAGGCGCCCGTCAAATAAGCGTGCACACTGTGGCGTCAGGATATTTAGGTGCGGAGCACTGTGGTGCCCGTTCATTTAGGTGCTATTCCTAGTAAAGTCTGCAGATAGTATCAGCTTGGCAGGTAGGGCAATGCTTTTCACACAAAATGTTGTATTTAACAGAAAAATATGTTGTTTTGTTAATGCGGGTGCGTTTATTTGTTGTTAGTCATGGCTTCAGTGAGTGAAGCTGCTTTATCCGGCAATGCTTTTCACACAAAATGTTATATTGAACAGAAAAATATACTGTTTTTTTAATTTGCGTGTTTGGCATTTATTTGCTGTTTGTCCACGTTTGCGTCGGCGAAAGCTTCATCAATAAATTATTCAAGTTTCCGAACACGACTGAATTCACTTTTAGTTATATGTACTGTATAAGTCAAATAATAACTAAACTAAACATCAGTAAAAATATACTGTAGCCTATATTCAAGCGGGGTCTGCTACTATTCGGTGAGTCCGATTCGGTGAGAGCCTTTTTCGGTGAGAGCCTTTTTCGGTGAGAGCCCTATTCGGTGATTTTTTTGAATTTTTTTTTGAAAATTATTGGGTACCGTAGCCTAATTAAAACCCCAAACCCCCTAACCTCAAACCCAAAAACCAAAACCCCAAACCCCCAAAAAACCCCAAAACTCCCAAAACCCCCAAAACCCCAAAAAAAAACCAAAAACCCCCAAAAAACCCAAAAAAAAACAAAAACCCAAAACCCTCAAACCCACAAAAACCCAAACCCCCAAAAACCCTAACCCCCAAAAACCCAAACCCCCAAAAACCCCAACCCCAAAAAACCCCAACCCTTAAAAACCCCAATCCCCAAAAACCCAAACCCCCAAAAACCCAAACCCTCAAAAACCCCAACCCCCAAAAACCCAAACCCCAAAAACCCCCAAACCTCAAACCCCTAACGGAATGATAATTAGGCTACGGCGCGCAATAATTTAAAAAAAAAATCACCGAATAGGGCTCTCACCGAAAAAGGCTCTCACCGAATAGGGAACTCACCGAATCGGACTCACCGAATCGGGCCATTCCGATTCAAGCGGGTAGTAGGCTTGAGTGAAGAGTAACTTAGTTTTCCATCAAAACCCCGACTAGGTTTTGCCAAAGCTGAGCTGATACAATTTGCAGACTTTACTAGGAATAGCACCTAAATGAACGGTCGCCACAGTGCTCCGCACCTAAATATCTTGATGCCACAGTGTGTGCGCCTATTTGACCAGCGTCTAACTGTCTGCACCTAAAAGACGTGGACCCCTTTTTATCAATCCACATGCGACTGCGTATTAGGGTGGCTCATTTTCCTTGATGTTCTTTAAAATTTTTGTCAGTTTGGAATAATGTTCCATTTTGCTCACTGATATTTGTAAACCAAAAATTTTTGTTGGGTTTTGACCTTTGACCCTGGTTCACCCAAGGAGAAATTCTGAATTTTTCTGAAAAATTAGTAAATTTCGAAGTGGTTTAGAAGTATCTCAAGAGAGGATTTCTCAAAATTTGACCACGTGATTTTGACGTCACTTCCTCTGTTAACTTCCACGTGGAACATCTTAACCTTACTCCAAGTCTGAGAGTCACTATTAGTGCATGCTTTTAGTGTCATTTTAGTTGATTTTACAGCCTTTTCGCAGTCAGTGAATCTATAACGTCGTAGACCAACAAAAAAATTTGGCATAAAAGATGAGAGTCATTTTAGAGTATTTCAGGGCCCCTGATTCCGAAAATGCACTTAGTTTTTTCGAATTGCCTCTAGTTTTCGAGATATTCGACAATGAAAATATGTTTGAAATCGTTTCTCAAAAGCATTCAATTAGCAAATTACTCATTTTCAGCCCTGTTTACCATTATGATGTCATAATTGCACTTGTCTAGTTCAATTGGTTCATATTGTACGAAAGCTCAAAACGCAAGCAAAGGTTGAAATGAACTGTGTTTAACATAAGGGAGACATAAATATTCAATGAAAACAGTTGTGAATCAGTAGGCCTACATCACAAGAAAAATATCCCGAAAGTCATGTGTTTATGAATGCAGCTTTATATTGAAAAGGTAGGCCTACTGAAATGGATACTTATACAAATGAAGTTTTATTCCAAGCCTTTGCTAAGGCCAAGTCTTTGCTGCAAGAAGTTTTTTTCTGGTCTATAGGCTAAATAAATGGCATATAGGCTAATAAAATATGCCTTTGACAAGTAGGATGCTGTACAAACAACCCAGATATATTTTGCTGCATGAAGCAATGCAGAGGACCAACACATTTTGCGATAGATACAGCGCTATATAAAAACAAGCATTATTATTATTACTTTGACATGAAGCTGGGTGATCAAGATAAGTCCTGGGTTCCTCCTAAAGTATACAAACATTGCACTCAAACCCGTTTCTGGGCTCAAGGCTAAGAAGTTCAGAGTGCCATGACATAAAGAGAGCTGTGGAATCACCATGAAAATTGATACTTCTGCACGGTGAGGATGTTCGAAGGAAGTTGGAACATCATGTTTACATGGAGTGTGCAAGGCAGTCATTGCATGGACGTTGCTATTTCTGTTTTTTGTTTGCCCTCTCTATAGTTTCAAATGGTGATTTGCTTGAAACAATAGGAAAACGGGCATGACTGAGAGTAACTTCAATACCTGCAGTAATGTTTTGGAGCAAGGTCAAGTTTTTTTCTCAAAACCATTTCTACCACCTACTGTAGTAGTTAAAGATTTAGTTATCAAAAGTGGTAGCTGCAATCTTGGCTCCTCATCTCGATCAACATGGCATTCTTGACTCCAAGGCCAAGATTACGTTCTTCCGCAGCAAGGATAAATGCAGCTACTTTACTGAAGAACATAACTTTGTATTCTGTAATTATATAAATGGCCTTCGTACCTTGATGGGTGTTGCTCAGTAGGCCAATCATAATAAAAAGTTGCGTTTGTTCATCGATAGCTTTGTTTTGTTTATTTGTCTAGCTTGTTAAGCAAAACAATGTATGCATTTTGTTTGTACTTAGTAGCTTACTTAGTAAGTCTGAGACTGTTGAAATCAACAAATATATTAATGCAAAACGCAAGTTATATATTCTACATCTTGTATCCTCAGGCTTACTTCGCATCATATTTTGATTGTTACTAGGCCAGTAAACGTTAAATAGCTGTTTGTTTGGGTTGTAATCAACGTGATTGGTTCCAAATAGCGTTTATACAACTCAGAAATGTGCCTGGGATTACTTCCAGTTTTATCTATGTAGTAAACGACACGACGTTAAATCTATAGGGGCTCAAAATTGCGAAAAAAATGTTTTTGCTGTAACTCAGAAACTAAAGCCAATTCGAGAAAACTTAGTGCATTTTTAGAATCAGGGGCCTCGAAATACCTTAAAATGACTCTCACATGTCTTTATATAAAAAAGTTTTGTTGGCCTGTGAAAATCGATAAACATCGTCAAAATCATGTCTGAAATGTGGTAGAATTCGACATTTTGAGAGTAATGCATGTGTCAGTGTTCATGGAATAGCTAATTAAACTACTTTGCTTGCTACAAGTTTGTGTTACTGCCTCTTATTGTGTCCATTAAGATACTAGAGTGCATTAGAAGATAGCGAGTGAGCAGTTTCAGGGATAAGCAAAAATTCGATATTTTGAAAAAATTCAAACCAGGTGAACCAGGGTCAAACGTTAATATTTTTTTGTAAAATTTGGTGTAGGAGATACATTTACCAAAAGGAACAATATTCCAAACTGACGAAAAATTTAAAAGAAAAAAAAATTTTTTTGGAGATTTTGCGCCAGCCTACTGCGTATGCAACTCTGCGATAGTTTGACTGGTGGCGTAACCACATTGAGCAGATGCTTTTGCTAAAGGAGTTGGCTCAGAAATATCTCAGCATACCAGCCACATCAGCATCTTCCGAGCGATGCTTTTCCAGTGCGGGCTTGACGGCAACTAAGTTGCACTCCCATTTAACATTGCTAAATGGGGAAATAGAATACCAAACTAAAAAATTCTGGTGAAATTTAGAGGTCTTTGGTGCCAAGCTTTTTGACCTTGGAACCAGACAACTTTGTGGTAAAATCTGGTGAAATTTTCCGCAATCAATTTTTTTTAAAAACTTTTTAGCGAATAATCTCTGCTCGTATAGAAAACGTTTTGCAAGAGGTTTGAGCGATGACAGTGTCTAATGTCTTAAAACCTATTTGTATCTTGGGCGAAATTGCGTTATTTAGGGTGTTTTAAATATCTGGTGAAATTTTAATTATTTTTTAGTGCCAAGCAGCTTCCAGCATCTGGCAACGCTGCTCCCGTTTGACTAACACTCATTTACAATGCCTTAATGCAGCGTGGTCCAACTACAGACCCGCAGATAGAATTTTTGCAGCCCGCGAGCTTTCACAGTAGTGATTTAATTTGTATTATGTTACAGAAAGTAATTTCAATCAGAACAAGTATAGCATTTCAGGCCTCGAAATTCGTTTTTGTTGACGGCGGACAAACGTGTCCGGTCTGAGCAGCTATCTCGGCGGACAAATTAAGTCTCACGGCGGACACACCAGTTTTAGCGTCGATCATCACGCTTAATCATTTTATCTTGATAATTCTTTGTCATTTGAGAACTATAGCTACGGTTTAGAAGGCTTTTTAAAATTTCAGAGAAGTCACTCTGAAAGGCTTTCATTTGACCAACGACATGCGCTTGAAGAGTCAAAGCGTCGTGCAGCTGCTTGATACGCCGCATAACTAATTAAACTCCACCAAATTAAATTCCACCAAACCAAACGAGGTTGTGTGGCTTCTTGCGTCACAATGCTCTGGCACGAGTCGGAGAACTTCTACACTAACGCTCCTATTTTGTACTGTGCAAAGTTTCACTAGGCTTTTTTCTTTAGGTTTATTTTTGCGTGTGAACTTTTCCTGGGCCTTTCTTTCTTACTGTGATACCAAAACTTAGACTACTCGTATAATCTAATTTTGTAACCAACCTTGCCTTATCAATATTACTCGATCAAAGCCAGACATTGTGACGTAAGACTTGAACTAAGTTGCTCGTGATTAGTGTGAAGCATTCATCTTTGTTACGCTGATTCAATGTCATCAATTGTTGAAGCAACGTAAAAATCGAAAGTTTTCCTGCTTAAATACAAGCTAAGGGATACAGTATTCACATTTTCCAGATGCGTAGGAAATTATATTCTCGCAACAATTGTTCGACGTTCGTGCTATGCAATGACGATTTGTATCGCTAGTTCCTGTGTTATTTCTCGGCGGACAAATATGACCGATCTAGATGGTACTTCCCTCGGACATCACATTGCCGTGTCCGTCGTGAATTTCGACCCTGCATTTGGATAAAAAGTGTCAAAAATTTAATTCAAAGTTGTACATGGCAGGGCCTATACTGTTTCAACCTATCAGGTCTCGTCAGTAGAACTGGACTTCTTAACCACTTACAGACAGAATTATGTTACAACTGGTGTGTCCGCTGTGAGACTTAATTTGTCAGCCAAGATAGCTGCTCAGACTGGACACGTTTGTCCGCTGTCAACAAAATCGAATTTCGAGGCCTGCAACCTATTTCGTCCCCTGAAAATATCAAGTGAAATTTTGAAATGTTTACGGCAACTCCGATCAGCGACTTTGGCTATGTTGTATCTTTCTCAATATTTTCAGGGTACGAAGTGTTCAGTGAACGAAATAGGTTGCACCCTTGTTCACATGTTACGGTAACGAATTTGAAATTACTTTAAAAAATGAAACAAAGACATATTATAACTATATAATGCGATAAAATAATGTGATAATGAGCTTTAAGAGTTTTCAATCTTGATATTTAAAACTGTGTGATTGTTGCATGCGAAATAGCAATGACAACAAACAAAAGAACATTTTTTAAAAATAAAACGTCATTATTAATAACATTATTCTTTACATTGAGATCTTTATTTGACTTCACCAATGATCCAAAACATTGTGTAATGTGATAAAAATAATAATTAAAAAAGGTTGAGAGTAGGCCTACTGTACTACACCAAATTGACAAATTCAAGTTTGTTACAGAGCTTTCACTTCACTAATGAGGTTTCGTCAGTATATAATCAGATAGCAAGTTATTATTATTATTTGCATCAGACAAGAATGTCCATTTAAGGCATATTGTACAGTTGTACACAAACAGTAGCAGCGCAAAAGTACCGTGTTTATCCGTGTATAAGTCGCAAAATTTTGCACCAAATCTTGCCCAAAAAGGTTGGGGTGCGACTTATACACAAGGTTCTGAACTTTTGACAAACACATGCTACAAATCGCGCGTTTGTATTTTGCGTGCGAGTGTTGCGAGCATCACATTAACATGCTCACTGCACAGCATGCATGTGAATTTTAACGCAAGCAAACACGAGGCGACATGAAAGTACGGTGTTTTGTTTTTCAATAATATTTGCTAAAAAAAATTTGTACCAATATTTAAGCCAAATTTTGGGGAGCGACTTATACACAAATGCGACTTATTACGGATAAATACGGTGGCTAGAACGGATGCAACCTAATTCGTACCATGAACAATTTGTACCGTCAGTTCGTACCTTAGAAAGATCGAGAAAAAATTATAAAAGTCGAAGTTGCTGATTGCAGTTTCCGCAAACATTTTAAAATTTTCCGCAAACAAAAACTCTTAGGATCATTACCAGAAATTTTAAAATGTTTGCGGAAACTGCGGAAAAACGGAAACTGCGATCAGCGACTTCGGCTTTGTTCTACTTTTTTCTCTCGATCTTTTCAGTTTGTTTGTTTGCAGAAACACCTTAACCCTTTTAAAATGTTTGCAGGAACTCCGATCAACCCTAACCCTCCTTTTATAATGTTTACAAAAACTGCGATCAGCGACTTCGGCAAACTCTTAGAATCATTACCAGAAACAGGGTTGGAAAAAATCATAATTTTTTTTTTAAAAATCAAAAAAATCGGATCTTTTTGATTTAAATCGGATTTTTTTGATTTAAATCAGATTTTTTTTATATAAAAAAGCGTCGAGTCTACTTGGGGGAAGAGATCGTTTTAGTAAGATAGCAGAATTATTTTTTAACCCCTTGATTGATTGAAAGGCTTTGCTTTGCAAGTGTTTAATCATTTTTATTATCATATTGTAGGCTTGCCTGTCTATTGCACATATTTTTCAGTAGGTGTGATATGTTGCTTTATACTAAATCATAATGTGCAATTGTGCATATCGAGATTGAGGTACGTCTCAGACTGTCATCTCACTAACACTAAGATCTTTCCTTACGTTTGAGCACACATCACTTTTCTTTTTCGCTCAACTGCATAGCATAGCCTACAACCAGACTTTTTGCAAAGAAAGTTTAATTGTGTAATATATGTTACCGACGTACCATACCAAAACAATAAAAGTTCAGATGACACAAAATTGCAGTTTATTTTGCATTGAGAAGTTTGTACATAAATACAAGCTCGCCAGCTTTTGCAGTGCCCAATCAATTTCGAACTTATGATTGAACCAGACCAAAAATGGAAAAAACTTGCTCAAAAACTATGTTTAGTGAACAACACTGTTTGTGAACTGCCAAGTAAACTAAGTTGCCTTTCAAAACATGCATAGCCTATAGCCTTAAGTATTTAATTATAACTTTTGTATTACAGAGAATCAGTGAAACGTTTGTTGATGTATATATTTATTTTTATTTTAGCAAATAAAAAATCATTTGATTTTTTTAATTGATTTTTTGATTTTTATTGTTTGATTTAAATCAATGATTTAAATCATTTGATTTAAATCAACCAACCCTGACCAGAAATTATAAAATATTTGCGGAAACTGCGGAAAAACGGAAACTGCGATCACGATCAGCGATGTTCTATTTTTTTCTCTCGATCTTTTCGGTTTGTTTGTTTGCAGATACCGATTCAATTCAATTTATTTTTCTTTGTCAGAAAGCAACAGCAATGATAAAGTTACCAACAGTTTACGGGAATAAAACCAACAAAAGGAAACGGATACCAAAAGGAAAAGGTTACCTAACAGATACTACGAATCCGATACCCTAACCCTTTTAAAATGTTTGCGAAAACTGCGATCAGCGGCTTCGGCTTTTTTTAATTTTTTCTCTCGATCTTTTCAAGGTACGAACTGACGGTACGAGTTGTTCATGGTACGAATTAGGTTGCACCCGGCTAGAACAGATTTCAGCATAATCAGTTAATCACAAGTTGATACAATACATTGTGATTGGTACCAGTACATAATTAAAATTAAAAATACATAAAATTAAATTTTTTTTAAATTTTAATTAAAATTAAAAAAAAGGCAGTGGCTATTTGACCGGCACCGGTCTTTGAATCTGAAACACTATTTGACCGGTCATGACGTCACTATAAAGGCACTTCTTTCTTTTTCTCTTTCAAAGCAAAAGACGAGAAAAGTGCCTATATAAGTTCTAAATTTGACTATTATGTTCAACTGATTGGGTGGCGCGTGGGATACGTCTCCGGTTGGTGTTCCAGAGGGAATAAGTTCGATACTACGCGGATTGCGGAAGCGTCTTTTTTTTAAAGTTTTAACTAAATTTTGACCCGAAGTGACTCAATCGTTAGGCTGCTGCATTTTTGTGGTCAATTTTAATTTTCTGTTTGTCATAAGAGGATGTGACCGTGTTTGCCGAACGACGCATTACATTTTTGCGTCGATTGGCAAACACGTTCACATCCTCTTATGACGAACGGAAAATTATCCAGAGAAATTCTCAAATTCAAGAAAATTAAAAAACTCTGACTTTATTACTCATAATTCGTCGTTCGGTCACGCATTACATTTTTGCGTCGTTTGGCAAACACGTTCACATCCTCTTATGACGAACGGAAAATTATCCAGAGAAATTCTCAAATTCAAGAAAATTAAAAAACTCTGACTTTATTACTCATAGTTGAAAAGACATAAAAAATTGGGCTGTAGGCTTCTGAAATTAAAAATTGACCACAAAAGTGCAGCAGCCTAACAATTGAGTCACTTCGGGTCAAAATTTAGTTACAACTTAAAAATATAAAAAAAACGCTTCCGTGTAGTATCGAACTCATTCCCTCTGGAACACTAACCGTATCCCACGCGCCACTCAATCAGTTGAACATAATAGTCAAATTTAGAACTTATATAGGCATTACATTTTTAAAATGCTATATTTATCCTGTTTTTCATTACAACTCTGAAACCTGGAATATTTCAACACAAATGAAAACCAGACAATATAAATTTCTCGGCCATGTAGTAAGAAAGCAAAAACTGGAGCATCTCTCTTTAACTGGTAAAATTTTTGGAAAGCGGGCACCTGGCAGACAAAGACAAACACATCTGGAACAATTTAACGACAAGACAGAAACAATCATCCATGCAACATACAATAGGAACATTTGGTCTAATTATTCATCTGAGGCCGTCGATGCCTGGTTCAGGCAAGGCAATTGAAGAAGAAGAAGATAGGCACTCTTCTTGTCTTTTGCTTTGAAAGAGAAAAACAAAGAAGTGCCTATAGTGACGTCATGACCGGTCAAATAGTGTTTCAGATTCATAGACCGGCGCCGGACAAATAGCCACAGCCTAAAAAAAATACATAATTAGATGGCATGCAAAGCATGGATGGATCCAAGGGGGGGGGGGGGGGGGGGGGGTGCGCACACCCCCAAAAAATTTCAAACTGCTATTATTTTAATAAACTAATGGTATTAAGATCTACTGGTATTAGCCTATATACTTTATATTCTGATAGATCATAGCATTTTATATCAGCATGTAACGAATTGATGCTGAGTAGATTATGGAATGTGTACGGTACCAATTTAAATAATCATGTGTTTTGTACTGCTCATGTTTTTAAACTTTAGAATATTTCCCAAAGTTTCATCACGTTCTTGAATTTTGTTAGCCTATACCATTGGGTGCCAGATGTTTCGTCCTTGAGATCTTCCGTCCCGACGTTTCGGCCCTACAGACATCGGCTACTTTGGGGGAAAGTGCGAGATTGAGAGTGGAAAAACACCGCCGAAAGATCTCAGGGACGAAACATCTGACAAGCGTGTGAGATTGAGAGTGGCAAAACACCGCAACCAAAACGAAGTTTTATTCGAAGTCGGCATGTAAGCCTAAGTTAGTTGTAGCTGTATTTTAGACTGTAACTAACCCGAGCGACCGCACGAACGCCCCGACCACGCGACGGTGCCTTTGTCATTTCATGACAAGACGAATCGCAGACCAGAAGGCAGACTCAACGAATCGCAGTCAAAATACTGTTATAACGATCACGACACGATCTTCATCTAGGTCACCCGGTCTCGACACCTTGGCCGCGACTGACCCGAACGGCCTCTCCGCGGCTTTGCTGAAATAAAGACGATTGCCCTATCTTCGCCCGCTCCGGACCGGGCACAAACAAATCGTCGCTTGTCGGAAGGATTCCGACTTAGAGGCGTTCAGCCGTAAGCCCGCGGACAGTAGCTTTGCGCCGCTGACCGATCGGCCAAGCGCATGTAAGTTACCAAATGTCCGAATTTGCGGTTCCTCTCGTACTGAGCAGAGTACTTTGCTGTAGCGGCGATCCTCGGTCTGGAAACGAGCGTTCATCAGTAGGGTAAAACTAACCTGTCTCACGACGGTCTAAACCCAGCTTACGTTACCTATTGGTGGGTGAACAATCCAACGCTTAAGGGTCGAAACGTCCGGGCGAAAGATCTCAGGGACAAAACATCTAGCAAGCTAGGGCCGAAACGTCGGGACGAAAGATCTCAGGGACGAAACATCTGGCAAGCATACCATTACTGTTTTTATGACTGTTTTTTCATGCTTGTTTTTAAGACTTGATTTTTCATGCACACTTTCTCCGTTTTCAGGTCTTTATTAATATTAAACAAAAACATCTGTATTAACAACATGAATGCTTATCAGGGGTGCAACGTAATTTGTACCATGAACAATTCGTACCGCCAGTTCGTACCTTGAAAAGATCGAGAGAAAAAATTAAAAAAGCCGAAGTCGCTGATTGCATTTTCCACAAACAGTATAAAAGGGTTAGGGTATCAGAGTATCGGTTAGGTAAGATCGAGTGAAAAAAATAAAACATCGCTGATCGCAGTTTCCGTTATCCGCAGTTTCTGCAAACATTTAAAAATTTCTGGTAATGATCCTAAGAGTTTGCCAATGTCGCTGATCGCAGCTTCCGCAAACATTCAAAAAGGGTTAGGGTTGATCGGATTTTTTGCAAACATTTTAAAAGGGTTAGGATGTTTCCGCAAACAAACAAACTGAAAAGATCGAGAGAAAAAAATAGAACAAAGCCGAAGTCGCTGATCGCAGTTTCCATTTTTCCGCAAACATTTAACAATTTCCGGTAATGAAATTAAGAGTTTGCCGAAGTCGCTGATTGCAGTTTCCACAAACATTTTAAAAGGGTTAGGGTTGATCGGAGCTTCTGCAAACATTTTAAAATTTCTGGTAATGATCCTAAGAATTGGTGTTTATTTCCGGAAAATTTTAAAATGTTTGCGGAAACTGCAATCAGCGACTTCGGCTTTTTTTAATTTTTTTCTCGATCTTTTCAAGGTACGAACTGACGGTACGAATTGTTCATGGTATGAATTAGGTTGCATCCGCTTATCAGTAGGCTATGCCAAATACAGCACAGACACATTTTGACAGTGCCACACTGATGGACCTCCGTGAATGAAAATAGATTTCAGCGGCACCCCCTCAAAAATTAGAGGCTGGATCCATCCCTGATGCAAAGCATATCACTGTAGTGCAGGGATGGCCAAATAATTTTGGCCATGATCCACTACCTGCAAATCTGAGAACTTAGTGATCCACAATGAGCTGAAGACGACACCCAGCGGCGGGGGGTCTGGGGGGCCTCCCCCAGAAAATTTTGAAAAATTACTTTAAATTCGGTGCATTCTGAGAGCATTTTCAACAAAAATGTGGGTATAAATATTCCTGTAACATAGTGCTGTCCGGTGGCATAGCAAAAGGATAAGATCATGTTTTCTTAGGCATTTTTCGGTAATAAAGCTAAGTCTCTATGTTTTCTTGTGCTAATTCCTGGCTGAGATATTCGAATGTTTGGTATTGGCAAAACTCGCTCTTTTAATGCAGTTTCGTGTAAAATTAGGCAAACTTTGTTTTAGAGACATAGAAACTGAAAGCATCATTCTCAATATCGTGATTCGTGACGTCACACGCGTGCCAAAGGGGGGGGGTTGTAACCCCCAAAACCCCCCCTTGGCTACGCCACTGGCTGAAGATGTGCATTTTTCCTTTTGTATCATACAAAAAAGATGGAATTATTTGGGTACATCTAAAACAAGGCGTCAAGATACGATATATACAGACGAAATCGGTTAATAGTATACTGCTTAAACGTATCAATCGTTTATTTGAATCAAAAACTGAAATCCCAAACCAAATCTAATCTAATGTTAAGTAAAAACATCGGTTAAACGAATACCGCTTAAAAGAATAAGTCGGATAAAAGCATCAGGATTTGCTTCTACTTTGCATACTTCATTCATTTAATCGTATAATGGTGCCTGTTAGCGAAAAGAGAATGTCTCTTTTTTGCTTTGCATAATTGTCTGCAATGTTCAAAGGCGAAATGAAGCAGAGGTGAGACATACGCATGCGATCAAAACAAAGACAAGTCTGTAATCCCAGGCCATGATCTAATAGACATCGCACTACAAAAAAAACAATTTTCGCACAGCTGGGCTTCATTAAAACAGAAGAGCAGACAAAAGGAATAATCACACTTCCCAATAAAAAAGTTTAAATGCTTTTGATGTCATCCGTCGGCAACTGGCTTTCCAAGGAATGGACAAGGACAAATTATTTCGGCTTGAGAGGAAAGTGTTGGAAAGCATGTCCAAAAGTTTAAACCAGAAAACTTTGGAGAATTTTTTTTTAAATTGTTGAAAAAAGCAGCCTACTGTTGTGAAATGTAGTGCGTTATTTGATTTGTGCAGTTTCGTTCAGTTGAAGAACATGGCAAATTAATTATTTTACCAGACAGCGCAAAAGACTTGAAAAAAAAACCTTTGCGATTTCAAAACAAACAATGAGTGTGAGAGCCCTGTTTTTCTACCATACCACTATTTTCGTAGGCCACGTTCCATACTCAAAACTACACAGCTGGTACGGAGCTTAAAATAGCACGCTTGAATCAAAAACAGCAATGTCAAAGTTCGCGTTGTGACGTCACATGTATTGGTGAGATTAAAAGAAGTCCAATTGCCACAGTTTGCAGAAAAATGCTTTGATCGTAAATGATCTCCCAGTCAGCAAAGCTGGTCTTTTTTACATTGTTTCAACGTCTGCAGATGAATAATCAATGTAAAAAGGACCAGTTTTGCTGGCTGGAACATACAGCACAGTGTTATGTAACACAGAACTAGTAAACTCTTTAAAATTTTCGTAGGCCATGTTCCATACTCAAAACTACACAGCTGGTATGGAGCTAAAAATAGCACGCTTGAATCAAAAACATCAACGTCAAAGTTCGCGTTGTGACGTCACAGATATCGGTGAGATTAAAAGAAGTCCGATTGCCACAGTTTGCAGAAAAATGCTTTGATCATAAATGCTCTCCCAGTCAGTAAAGCTGGTCTTTTTTTAAACATTGTTTTAACGTCTGCAGATGATAACTCAATGCAAAAAGGACCAGTTTTGCTGGCTGGAAAATACAGCATAATGTTACGTAACACAGAACTAGTAAACTCTTTAAAGTTTAACCAGAATTGTAAACAGTTGTCGGAAGTATCAATTGTAATGTGCGATTGTGCGTTGCAGCCTAGTCAGCACAGACATCTCAACAATTACGCCCATTCACAATAAACCTTTTTTTTAGTAAATTGGTTAAACGAATCAATCGGATAATCGTATCAAAACGTCTGGCAAATAGGTGATTCGATTAACCGATTTTGTCTGTACATAATTTGATTAAAAATCAGTGAATGAGTGTGCTGTAATGAGGGTGCAACCTAGTTCGTACCCTGAACAGTTCGTACCCTCAGTTCGTACCCTGAAAAGATCGAGAGAAAAAATTAAAAAAAGCCGAAGTCGCTGATTGCAGTTTAATAACACAAAGCCGAACTCGCTGATCGGAGCTTTCGCAAACAAACTCCAGGGTTAGGGTTAGCGGAAACTGCGGAAAAATGAAACAGCGGAAAAATATTTGCGGAAACTGCAATCAGCGAGGGTTAGAGCATAGATTACTCTATGGTTAGGGTAAAGGTTACCGGAAACTGCAGTTAACGGAAACTGCGAAACTATGAAAAAATGTTTGCGGAAACTGCGATCAGCGAGGGTTAGGGTTAGAGCATAGATTACTCTATAGTTAAGGTAAAGGTTAGCGAAAACTGCAGTTAGCGGAAATTGCGAAACAATGTTTGCGAAAACTGCGATCAGCGAGGATTAGGGTTAAAGCATAGATTACTCTATGGTTAGAGACTTAGAGTTAGGGTAAGGGTTAGCGGAAACTACGGAAAAATGTTTGCGGAAACTGCGATCAGCGAAGGTTAGGGCTAAAGCATAGATTAGTCTATGGTTAGGGTTAGCAGAAACTGCGGAAAAATGTTTGCGGAAACTGCGATGAGCGAGGGTTAGCGTTAGGATAGGGTTACGATTAGGGTTAGCGGAAACTGCGATCAGCGACTTCGGCTTTGTGCTATCTTTCCCTCGATCTTTTCAGGGGGGAAATTTTAAAAATTTTGCGGAAACTGCGATCAGCGACTTCCGCCTTTTTTTAATGTTTTCTCTCGATCTTTTCAGGGTACGAACTGAGGGTACGAACTGTTCAGGGTACGAACTAGGTTGCATCCCTGTAATGAACAGGTCTGGTATTAGAGAGAAAAATGATGAGTGGGCTTTGATTTTACAATACTATCGAAACGTGGTTTCCTGTTACTTACAGTGATTTTTACGAGTTCATGAAGATGAATATTTAAAAAAAAGTAAAAAAAATTAGCAATTTTTAAAATAAATACTTTGAAGTTTTTTTCAGAGCCAATTTGAAAGATCCACAAAAAAAGTTGAAAAGATCCGGAACCGGATCGCGATCCGCCATTTGGCCATGCCTGCTGTAGTGTTTAAAATATATTGATTTACAGGTATACAAAGTGTTAGAGGACATTAAAGATTTAAGTAAGAGAATTACAAGATTTGTAGCAACGTTGTAGTGCATAAATAGAGTAGCCTATAAAAATAATAAAAGAAAGAGTATTAAAATATAAAAGCATAAAACAACAGTGCAATTTACCACAAGTAAAGTAAGCAATGCAAATATTCTTTTCAGGCAAAAGTACCAGACAAAACTCAGTGTTGAGCGGAGTGTGATTTTCGAAACTCCGACCAATATTACTCCATAAAACCAGACTCCAATCTAATCTGACTTCAAAATTTTTTATCATTTTAGACTCTGAATCTACTTCACAATAAAAGTGTTTATGAGTTAATCTATAATTCTAACCAATGCATAGGCC
Source organism: Aplidium turbinatum (assembly GCF_918807975.1). NCBI lineage: Eukaryota > Metazoa > Chordata > Ascidiacea > Aplousobranchia > Polyclinidae > Aplidium > Aplidium turbinatum. The sequence goes on from NC_137486.1 coordinate 3,711,954, forward strand.
TACACTAGAAGTGGCAGTGGCACCATAGATATCTGGTGCTGGTTTAGGATCGGGCGCCTTGGTTAGTGACGTCACAAAAATCTGTGACGTCATGCAAAAAAACGCAACTACTTTTAGGAAGGGTGCAAAAACGCGGAATAGAAGTAAAACCGGAATGCCTATTGATTTTTAAATATTTGTAGGCTATTTTGTAACAATTCTCAGCAATTCAATTTTTGTAGGCTATTTTGTAACAATTCTCAGCAATTCAATTTTTACAATATTATATGGTATAACCCGCCCACAGTTTCATGTGATCGATAAATACTGCCTCCACCAAATGTGCTGTAGCTTTCTCATTTCTGCTCGGATTTGAGAAATTTTACTATCGTTGGAAAGCACGATACTGCATCTATCCGAATTCATTAGTTGCAAGTTTAAAGTAGGTATTATATTGATCTAGCGCTAACTTAAACTTTACTATTTTGTACCAATTCTCAGCAATTCAGTTTTTACAATAAAAATACCAAACCAACACAAATTAAAAGAGTATGTCTTGCTTTATTCACCTAACAACTTTCACATTTATATCTAATCCACAAAACGAGCAATCGTTGTTCAAACGTAACCGCTCGACTAAGCTTTTTTCCAATTCATTTTTCAAGGCGATTCGCTCGTGGTCCAGCATAAGCCGCCCACAGTTTGATGTGATCGGTGAATAGTGCCTCCACCAAATATGCTGTAGCTTTCTCATTTCTGCTCGGATTCTAACAATTTTACTATCGTTGGATGGCATTATGCTTCATCTATACGAATCAGTTAACCCTAATTCACAAATAAACACTGGAGCCATTAACTGAATGTTTAAACTTTACTATTTTGTACCAATTCTCAGCAATTCATTTTTTACAATAAAAATACCAAACCAACACAAATTAAAAGAGTATGTCTTGCTTTATTCACCTAACAACTTTCACATTTATATCTAATCCACAAAACGAGCAATCGTTGTTCAAACGTAACCGCTCGACGAAGCTTTTTACCAAAACAATGCAAACACAAAGCGATCAGTTTCGAGTGTTCATTACAAGCCGCCCCCAGTTTGATGCGATCGGTGAATAGTGCCTCCACCAAATATGCTGTAGCTTTCTCATTTCTGCTCGGATTTTAACAATTGTACTATCGTTGTATGGCATTATGCTTCATCTACCCAAAGGGATTAATTGCCAATCTAAAGTAGGCACTATATTTATGTAGCGCTAACCTAAACTTTACTATTTTGTACCAATTCTCAGCAATTCAATTTTTACAATAAAAATACCAAACCAACACAAATTAAAAGAGTATGTCTTGTTTTATTAACCTAACAACTTTCACGTTTATATGTTATCCACAAAACGAGAAATCGCTGTTCAAACGTAACCGCTCGACGAAGCTTTTTTTCAATGCATTTTTCAAGGCGATTCGATCGTGGTTCAGTATAAGCCGCCCACAGTTTGCTGTGATCGATGAATACTGCCTCCACCAAATATGCTGTAGCTTGCTTATTTCTGCTCGGATTCTAACAATTTTACCATCGTTGGATGGCATTATGCTTCATCTACTCGAATGGATTAATTGCCAATCTAAAGTAGGCATTACATTTATGTAGCGCTAACCTAAACTTTACTATTTTGTACCAATTCTCAGCAATTCATTTATTACAATAAAAATACCAAACCAACACAAATTAAAATTGAGTATGTCTTGGTTTATTCAAATGTTAACTTTCACATTTATATCTAATCCACAAAACGAGCAATCGTTGTTCAAACGTAACCGCTCGACGAAGCTTTTTACCAAAACAATGCAAACACAAAGCGATCAGTTTCCAGTGTTCATTACAAGCCGCCCACAGTTTGCTGTGATCAGTGAATACTGCCCCCACCAAATGTGCTGTAGCTTTCTCATTTCTGCTCGGATTTAAAAAATTTTACCATCGTTGGAATGCACGATACTGCATCTATCCGAATTCATTGGTTGCAAGTTTAAAGTATGCATTATATTGATCTAGCGCTAACTTAAACTTTACTATTTTGTACCAATTCTCAGCAATTCATTTTTTACAATAAAAATATCAAACCAACACAAATTAAAAGAGTATGTCTTGCTTTATTTATATGTTAACTTTCACATTTATATCTAATCCACAAAACGAGCAATCGTTGTTCAAACGTAACCGCTCGACGAAGCTTTTTACCAAAACAATGCAAACACAAAGCGATCAGTTTCGAGTGTTCATTACAAGCCGCCCCCAGTTTGATGCGATCGGTGAATAGTGCCTCCACCAAATATGCTGTAGCTTTCTCATTTCTGCTCGGATTTTAACAATTGTACTATCGTTGTATGGCATTATGCTTCATCTACCCAAAGGGATTAATTGCCAATCTAAAGTAGGCACTATATTTATGTAGCGCTAACCTAAACTTTACTATTTTGTACCAATTCTCAGCAATTCAATTTTTACAATAAAAATACCAAACCAACACAAATTAAAAGAGTATGTCTTGTTTTATTAACCTAACAACTTTCACGTTTATATGTTATCCACAAAACGAGAAATCGTTGTTCAAACGTAACCGCTCGACGAAGCTTTTTTTCAATGCATTTTTCAAGGCGATTCGATCGTGGTTCAGTATAAGCCGCCCACAGTTTGCTGTGATCGATGAATACTGCCTCCACCAAATATGCTGTAGCTTGCTTATTTCTGCTCGGATTCTAACAATTTTACCATCGTTGGATGGCATTATGCTTCATCTACTCGAATGGATTAATTGCCAATCTAAAGTAGGCATTACATTTATGTAGCGCTAACCTAAACTTTACTATTTTGTACCAATTCTCAGCAATTCATTTATTACAATAAAAATACCAAACCAACACAAATTAAAATTGAGTAAAATTGATGGAAAATTATTGATGGAAATTGTTAAAATCCGAGCAGAAATGAGAAAGCTACAGCATATTTGGTGGAGGCACTATCACCGATCGCATCAAACTGTGGGCGGCTTGTAATGAACACTCGAAACTGATCGCTTTGTGTTTGCATTGTTTTGATAAAAAGCTTCGTCGAGCGGTTACGTTTGAACAACGATTGCTCGCTTTGTGGATTAGATATGAATGTGAAAGTTGTTAGGTAAATAAACCAAGACATACTCTTTTAATTTGTGTAGGTTTGGTATTTTTATTGTAATAAATGAATTGCTGAGAATTGGTACAAAATAGTAAAGTTTAAGTTAGTGCTACATAAATATAATGCCTACTTTAGATTGGCAATTAATCCATTCGAGTAGATGAAGCATAATGCCATCCAACGATAGTAAAATTGTTAGAATCCGAGCAGAAATGAGAAAGCTACAGCATATTTGGTGGAGGCACTATTCACCGATCGTATCAAACTGTGGGTGGCTTACAATGAACACTCGAAATTGATCGCTTAGTGTTTGCATTGTTTTGGTAAAAAGCTTCGTCGAGCGGTTACGTTTGAACAACGATTTCTCGTTTTGTGGATAACATATAAACGTGAAAGTTGTTAGGTGAATAAACCAAGACATACTCTTTTAATTTGTGTTGATTTGGTGTTTTTATTGTAAAAAATGAATTGCTGAGAATTGGTACAAAATAGTAAAGTTTAAGTTAGCGCTACATAAATGTAATGCATACTTTAGACTGGCAATTAATCCATTCGGGTAGATGAGGCATTATGCTTTCCAACGACAGGAATATTGTTAAAATCCGAGCAGAAATGAGAAAGCTACAGCATATTTGGTGGAGGCAGTATTCATCGATCACGTGAAACTGTGGGCGGCTTATACTGAACCACGATCGAATCGCCTTGAAAAATGCATTGGAAAAAAGCTTCGTCGAGCGATTACGTTTGAACAACGATTGCTCGTTTTGTGGATTAGATATAAATGTGAAAGTTAACATATGAATAAACCAAGACATACCCTTTTAATTTGTGTTGGTTTGGTATTTTTATTGTAAAAAATGAATTGCTGAGAATTGGTACAAAATAGTAAAGTTTAAGTTAGCGCTACATAAATATAATGCCTACTTTAGATTGGCAATTAATCCATTCGAGTAGATGAAGCATAATGCCATACAACGATAGTAAAATTGTTAGAATCCGAGCAGAAATGAGAAAGCTACAGCATATTTGGTGGAGGCAGTATTCATCGATCACAGCAAACTGTGGGCGGCTTATACTGAACCATGATCGAATCGCCTTGAAAAATGCATTGGAAAAAAGCTTCGTCGAGCGGTTACGTTTGAACAACGATTTCTCGTTTTGTAGATAACATATAAACGTGAAAGTTGTTAGGTTAATAAAGCAAAACATACTTTTTTAATTTGTGTTGGCTTGGTATTTTTATTGTAAAAATTGAATTGCTGAGAATTGGTACAAAATAGTAAAGTTTAAGTTAGCGCTACATAAATATAGTGCCTACTTTAGATTGGCAATTAATCCATTCGGGTAGATGAAGCATAATGCCATCCAACGATAGAAAAATTGTTAAAATCCGAGCAGAAATGAGAAAGCTACAGCATATTTGGTGGAGGCACTATCACCGATCGCATCAAACTGGGGGCGGCTTGTAATGAACACTCGAAACTGATCGCTTGTGTTTGCATTGTTTTGGTAAAAAGCTTCGTCGAGCGGTTACGTTTGAACAACGATTGCTCGTTTTGTGGATTAGATATAAATGTGAAAGTTAACATATGAATAAACCAAGACATACTCTTTTAATTTGTGTTGGTTTGTTATTTTTATTGTAAAAAATGAATTGCTGAGAATTGGTACAAAATAGTAAAGTTTAAGTTAGCGCTACATAAATGTAATGCCTACTTTAGACTGGCAATTAATCCATTCGGGTAGATGAAGCATAATACCATCCAACGATAGTAAAATTGTTAGAATCCGAGCAGAAATGAGAAAGCTACAGCATATTTGGTGGAGGCAGTATTCATCGATCACAGCAAACTGTGGGCGGCTCATACTGAACCACGATCGAATCGATTTGAAAAATGTATTGGAAAAAAGCTTCGTCGAGCGGTTACGTTTGAACGATTGCTCGTTTTGTGGATTAGATATAAATGTGAAAGTTAACATATGAATAAACCAAGACATACTCTTTTAATTTGTGTTGGTTTGGTATTTTTATTGTAAAAAATGAATTGCTAAGAATTGGTACAAAATAGTAAAGTTTAAGTTAACGCTACATAAATGTAATGCCTACTTTAGACTGGCAATTAATCCATTCGGGTAGATGAAGCATAATGCCATCCAACGATAGTAAAATTATTAAAATCCGAGCAGAAATAAAAAAGCTACAGCATATTTGGTGGAGGCAGTATTCATCGATCACAGCAAACTGTGGGCGGCTCATACTGAACCACGATCGAATCGATTTGAAAAATGCATTGGAAAAAAGCTTCGTCGAGCGGTTACGTTTGAACGATTGCTCGTTTTGTGGATTAGATATAAATGTGAAAGTTAACATATGAATAAACCAAGACATACTCTTTTAATTTGTGTTGGTTTGGTATTTTTATTGTAAAAAATGAATTGCGGAGAGTTGGTACAAAATAGTAAAGTTTAAGTTGACGCTACATACATATAATGCCTACTTTGGATTGGCAATTAATCCATTCGGGTAGATGAAGCATAATACCATCCAACGATAGTAAAATTGTTAGAATACGAGCAGAAATGAGAAAGCTACAGCATATTTGGTGGAGGCAGTATTCATCGATCACAGCAAACTGTGGGCGGCTCATACTGAACCACGATCGAATCGATTTGAAAAATGCATTGGAAAAAAGCTTCGTCGAGCGGTTACGTTTGAAAAACGATTGCTCGTTTTGTGGATTAGATATAAATGTGAAAGTTAACATATGAATAAACCAAGACATACTCTTTTAATTTGTGTTGGTTTGGTACTTTTATTGTAACAAATGAATTGCTAAGAATTGGTACAAAATAGTAAAGTTTAAGTTAGCGCTAGGTCAATGTAATGCATACTTTAAACTTGCAACCAATTTAATCGGATAGATGCAGTATCGTGCTTTCCAACGATGGTAAAACTGTTAAAGTCCGAGCAGAAATGAGAAAGCTACAGCATATTTGGTGGAGGCAGTATTCATCGATCACAGCAAACTGTGGGCGGCTCATACTGAACCACGATCGAATCGATTTGAAAAATGCATTGGAAAAAAGCTTCGTCGAGCGGTTACGTTTGAACAACGATTGCTCGTTTTGTGGATTAGATATAAATGTGAAAGTTAACATATGAATAAACCAAGACATACTCTTTTAATTTGTGTTGGTTTGGTATTTTTATTGTAAAAAATGAATTGCGGAGAGTTGGTACAAAATAGTAAAGTTTAAGTTGACGCTACATACATATAATGCCTACTTTGGATTGGCAATTAATCCATTCGGGTAGATGAAGCATAATGCCATCCAACGATAGTAAAATTATTAAAATCCGAGCAGAAATAAGAAAGCTACAGCATATTTGGTGGAGGCAGTATTCATCGATCACAGCAAACTGTGGGCGGCTCATACTGAACCACGATCGAATCGATTTGAAAAATGCATTGGAAAAAAGCTTCGTCGAGCGGTTACGTTTGAACAACGATTGCTCGTTTTGTGGATTAGATATAAATGTGAAAGTTAACATATGAATAAACCAAGACATACTCTTTTAATTTGTGTTGGTTTGGTATTTTTATTGTAAAAAATGAATTGCGGAGAGTTGGTACAAAATAGTAAACTTTAAGTTAACGCTACATAAATATAATGCCTACTTTGGATTGGCAATTAATCCATTCGGGTAGATGAAGCATAATACCATCCAACGATAGTAAAATTATTAAAATCCGAGCAGAAATAAGAAAGCTACAGCATATTTGGTGGAGGCAGTATTCATCGATCACAGCAAACCGTGGGCGGCTCATACTGAACCACGATCGAATCGATTTGAAAAATGCATTGGAAAAAAGCTTCGTCGAGCGGTTACGTTTGAAAAACGATTGCTCGTTTTGTGGATTAGATATAAATGTGAAAGTTAACATATGAATAAACCAAGACATACTCTTTTAATTTGTGTTGGTTTGGTACTTTTATTGTAAAAAATGAATTGCTAAGAATTGGTACAAAATAGTAAAGTTTAAGTTAGCGCTAGGTCAATGTAATGCATACTTTAAACTTGCAACCAATTTAATCGGATAGATGCAGTATCGTGCTTTCCAACGATGGTAAAACTGTTAAAGTCCGAGCAGAAATGAGAAAGCTACAACACATTTGGTGGAGGCAGTATTCATCGATCACTGCAAACTGTGGGCGGCTTATAGGCTACTGAACCACGATCGAATCGCCTTGAAAAATGCATTGGAAAAAAGCTTCGTCGAGCGGTTACGTTTGAACAACGATTGCTCGTTTTGTGGATTAGATATAAATGTGAAAGTTAACATATGAATAAACCAAGACTTAATCTTTTAATTTGTGTTGGTTTGGTATTTTTATTGTAAAAAATGAATTGCGGAGAATTGGTACAAAATAGTAAAGTTTAAGTTAGCGCTACATAAATGTAATGCCTACTTTAGACTGACAATTAATCCATTCGGGTAGATGAGGCATTATGCTTTCCAACGATAGGAAAATTGTTAAAGTCCGAGCAGAAATGAGAAAGCTAGAAGGCACTATTCACTACAAATATTAAAAAATCAATAGCCTTTCCGCTTTTACTTCTGTTCCGCGTTTTTGCACCCTTTTTAAAAGTAGTTGCGTTTTTTTGCATGACGTTACACATTTTAATGACGTCACTGACCAAGGCGGCCGATGCTAAACCAGCACCAGATATCTTAGTAAGATATCTATGGTGGTAAGATATCTATGGTGGCACCATAGACATCTTATTATAACTAGACCGCGCATCGTCACTTCTCTCGTTTACGATTTTTGAAGAAAGCAGGTTCAGACGTCAGCCATTATTAGTGTACCTATTCCGCGCGTTTGCCAATGCTTTTGTAGGGACCCGTAATGAATTTTCATTGTTTTGAACTCAATTCAATTTATTTTTCCTTGTCAGAATGCAAAAGAAATGATATTGTGAAAAAGAAATACAGGAACAAAACCAACAAAAGGAAAAGGTGGCAAAACTATAATGGTTTAAGACGTGCATGAAAGGATCTAATATTGCGGTATATGAATCGATAAATAGGCCTATACAGTAGTTAAGCACGGTCACCAAACCTGATACTTTAAAACAAGTAGAAGTAGATGAATTAATTAGTTAAGAATCAGTCGCCTCCTCGTTCCTGAAACAACTGGAGCGCCAATTCTTAAAGCAATGAGAACACGACTGAACACAACTTAACTTTCTACAAAATGTAATTCTCCTATAATATTTGCGTTTCTTAAAAAACTCAGTTGTTGTGAACAAATAATTGACAAAACAAATAGTTTTCTATGCAACAACACAACCGCAGCTTTTACCAGGATTCTGTTCAATAGAGATTGATGGCTTTCGATTTTCTCCGTTGTAGCAAAACGTTGCATTATGACGTAAATTCGTGTGATTTCATCAACAATAACTTTTAAAGATATAGCTTCAGTTTCAAGTTGCTGTGAAATAACAACTAATAAATATCTCCGCAATTCACCTAGTATGACGAAATCTTTATATGATTTCACCTTTGCTGTTCTACAATCGCAAACATATTGTTGGAATTTGTTAATTTTAATTTACGTAATTGCTTTCTTTTTCTTTTATTTTGAAAGTGCTTTATATACCTCCGCACAAACAAGTTTTAGATATAATATAGTAGGCCTATAGTATGACAATTACGATAATTCTTACGTTTCAAATTCAAAAATCTATTCATTCTAAAAAAACGCTAGTTCAAAAATTAGTGTTTCAAATTCTGGGGTTAATAAAATTTCATTAAAAACCTTAAACCCCTGGACTTTGGATATGGCGTGCTGTGCATATGGATGTAGCAAACGAAGAAAATACAATTCAGATGATAAAAGGAGTAGCAGTGAAGGCAGCGAGGATGAAGAATCAATTGCGAAGAGAACATTTCCGCGTTCATTTCACAGGTATGGAAATATTGTGATACTTTTAGCGAGCTATGAGAAAATAGAAAATACTAGTATTGTAACGATAACACTGGTTGGTTGGTTTTGAATCTTTATCCTCGGACTGACACTGACTAATTTCTTTTCCTTCTAGGCGGAGATTTTTGTAATTTTTTTGTTATATTTTGGACAAAAATTGTGGCGCTTTTCTTAAAAAAAAAAAAATGTGAAATCGGGCTTTCAATATATAGCCTAGCTACTACATTAGCCTATAACGTTTCATGCTATTTTACGTTGCTTAGATTTCCAACCAATGAAAAACGAAGAAAATTATGGATTGCGAACGTCAAGCGTGCCAATTGGACACCTTCTAAACACACATTTATTTGTTCTGATCATTTCAAGGAAGAGTTCATGTATCGCTGTGGTGAGCGAGTGACTTTACGAGACAACGCTGTCCCCACTCGTTTTAAGGCATTTCCAAAGCATTTGAACAAGGTAATCATTTGAAAAACGTACGAAAAGTTAACTGCCGCAATGGGCTTAAATAAAAACACGACTATTATTATTATGATTATGCGCACTGTTGGCCAATGATAGGCTATTTTTGAATTTAGTTCCAGTTTTCAAATAGCCTATAGCCTACCTTGTATTTTGTATCTGCTTAATGAAGACAGACGCTTAGGCCTATGTGCATTGCGACTTGTAGGCTATGCAAGACGCATAAACATAACTCCAAATAAATAAAATTATTTGTAGAGTGACATATTGTAAATTTTAATTGGGTATATAGGCTACTATGAGATCGCATAAGCTCTGTCGAGTAGAGGGGTTCAAGCAGACATAATCCTAATCTGCCACCATTGAGACATGGAACATTGGGGGGCCGAGTAGTTAAAATATCAGACTTGTCTGGCTGTAGACACCAGGAGGTCTGGGTTCGAAACCTGAGTCTGTCTGATGTGCTCTAAGAAGAGCGAACCGGTCACGGAATCCTTGTTCACTTGAAATAATGTGATTTGAAAGCTGGGATGCTTAGACATGATAATATTTTCATAAAAAATTACGATTGGTATGCTTGTAAATTTTATGCTTATAAAATTAAAACGATGCAACTTTAAAACTTTTTTTGAAAAATGAGACTTGGTTTTAATAAACGTTATGCTTATACAACTTTAAAATCAATGCAAGCTACTTTGCTTTAAGCTGCACATGCTGTGGAGTTCCCAGTACGGTAGCCTACCGCTATTTGCTGTTTCCAATAGCTTTTATGTCTGCTTTGTTGTTGCTTTTTTTTCTTGAGAGTTAAATATTGTATTGTTGAGACATGATTACCCTGCAGTTTAGGCAAGCTAAAATATGTCTTTTGTAGGTGACCAAAACAAGACCTTCGCCTTCGAAACGGAGGAAGATTATATTACCTTTAATGGTCCGCGATACTGGAGAAGATCTTCCTAATGCCTATGAGGTTGTCCAGCATGATCACAGATACTTCATACAGGACTCACCACGGAAACTAAAAAAATTAACCAACGAAGCAAACGAGAGATGCAATGAGCTTCAGAAGAAATTGAAAGTATCAAATCAAAAGACTAAACGACTGCAAGTTAAAGTTTCATCTTTAAAAGAACTTACATCATTGCTTCGAGACAAAAACATGATTTCTTTACGTTGTACGGATGCATTGCATCATTCTCTTTCCGGAGTATCTCGTGATATTGTGAAGGGAATGTTTTCAGGGAAAACTGGAAAAGGTTTCAAGTACTCCAGTGAATTGCGATCGTTTGCCTTAACATTACAATTTTATTCTGCTAAGGCATATGAATATGTGAGGCAAACATTCAATTTAGTATTACCGCACCAGTCCCAAATCAGGAAATGGTATGGCAAAGTCGCTGCTGAACCTGGATTTGTAAAACCTGCATTTGATGCAATTAGTGAAAAAGTAAAACATGCACACGAAAACCACAGGTCCGTTATATGTTCATTGGTACTAGATGAAATGGCTATTAAAAAGCATGTTGCCTGGGATGGGAAAAGATTCAGAGGTTTCGTTGATATGGGAAATGGCATCACTGATGATGACTCTCTGCCACATGCAACTGATGTTTTAGTCCTCATGGCTGTTGCCATAAATGATTGCTGGAAAGTACCCTGTGCGTATTTCTTTGTAAATGGTCTTAACGCGGTTGAGCGCGCTAATGTAGTAAAAATCTGCATTGAAAGACTTCATGCTGCTGGTGCTAAAGTCGTTTCTGTTACTTGTGATGGACCTCATTACCACTTAACTATGTTTTCAGAACTGGGTGCATCTTTAGATCTCACTAAACTGAAAGTTTCGTTTACACACCCTTGTTGTCCTCAGCAAAATATTTACACTATGCTTGATGTTTGTCACATGTTAAAGTTGGTCCGAAATACATTTGCAGACTGGAAAATGCTACTAGATGGTGAAGGTCACAAGATTAAGTGGCAATACATTGTAGATCTGCAGAGACTTCAAGAAGAAGAGGGTTTGAGACTCGCAAACAAGCTCACGAAAACACATATACAATATTGGCAACAAAAAATGAAGGTAAACTTAGCATCACAAGTGCTAAGCAGTAGCGTTGCCGATGCTTTGCAATACTGCACAGAAAATTTACGTCTGAAGCAATTTCAAGGAAGTGAAGCTACCGTAAAGTTTATTCGCATTTTTGATACTCTATTTGACATGCTGAACTCCCGCAATCCTATAGCAAAAGGTTTTAAATCGCCTTTGCGCAAAGGAAACAAAAACATCTGGATTCCATTTTTTAATAAGTGTTACAATTACATCCTGCAATTGAAACGTGCAGACGGTACTCCGTTGTGCAATTCTCGTCGAAAAACAGGTTTCTTAGGTTTCCTAATTTGTATTGAAGCAGTGAAAGGTCTTTTTGCAGATTTGGTTGGGGACAACGAGCTACCCTTAAAATATCTATTGACTTATAAGTTCAGCCAGGACCACTTGGAACTTTTTTTTGGTGCAGTTCGATCAGCAGGTGGTTGCAACAACAACCCAACGTGCCAGCAATTCACTGCTGCTTTCAAGCGACTCCTAGTGAGAAGTCATATTAAAGGTGGAAAAGGAAACTGTGTCAGTCAAGAGGATACTGACATTCTGTATTGCTTGACTGACACATGCAATACAGACCAGGGAGAACTGTCTTTAACCACAACATCTTTGGTGAAAAAGTACGATCTGCAGAAGAGGACACCCGCTCAAATGGATCATGATTATGCTGACATTCCAAACATTTCCGTTTTGTCAGTTTACAAAAAAGCTGCAATTTCGTACATTGCTGGTTATGCTGCCAAAATGTGCGCAAAGATAACGTTATGTGCAAGGTGCCGCTTTGAACTGAGTTCACACACTTTACCTGTTCAACCCAGCTTCTTATCGTTTAAAGATAGAAGTGGACTTTTTAAACCTTCTTTCAGTGTTGTATATATTTGTGAGGAAACTGAATTATGCATTAAACGGTTACTAACTACCACAGCTGGGAGATTACCTCTTCGTCCAGGCATTGTGGAAGCTATTGCGGTAGCTGTGCTTGGAAATATAAATCATTCCAAGATATTTACTAATCTCACGGATCATGTGTTTGAATGCACCGTTACCGATAATCACATTTTTACGCTAGTCAAAACTGTGTCCAAATGTTATTTAAAAATTAGGTTTTACCACATTGGTAAGGAAACCTGCAAGCAAATACAAGGCAAATTGGTTCGTAAAACGCTTAACAAAACAGTGCTTTTCAAACACCAATAAACCACTTCCTTTCGACATCACATCAGTATTGGTGAATATTTAATTTGTTTTGATTTTCTTGAGCTATAGGCCTACGTTATAGCCGCTATAATATAGCGTATCATTCGCTTAGGTTTGATGTAATAAACTGTTTGTTGCTATTTTTACAATAAGCTAATCATCAGCTCAGCTGTAACGCCAAATTGAATACGGTAAGAGTTCTGCTGAACTGCTGGAAATGATGCATTCAGTGTATCGTATACGTGCTCTCGCATCGCAGTGTTTTTGCTTTATATTATAGACTGTATGTATAATTCTGTGCAATTTAACACATGCTTTTATTCATTTCATAGATGAATAAAACCTCTATTACACCAAAGTTCTAAATTATAGTTAACAAGTTAGTTTTCTGCAGAAGCGCAACCAGCTCAGAAATGTTATCGTTAACATTAACAGCGCAGCTTTCACGCGAGTTTGAGACACTAACAATGGCCGCCGCCTTTTTTCAATTTCTTCAATCGAAATACGAGAAGCGCAGTCTAGTTATAATAAGATGTCTGTGGGTGGCACCCACTGCTCAAAGGACAACAAACGCTGCAGAGTTGCCAGACGTAAGAAATTTTCCAGCCAAAAACAAGGTTCAAACCAGCCCAAAACGAGCCAATTTTTTGTAACATGCCTAAAAGAGGAGCCAAAATACATAGGTAGTTGATGCACACTTAAAATGACCAAAATGCTTCCAGAATATTTTGTATCCATTTTGTATCCAGCCTACACAATAGAAACTGCAAAACTTATGTTCAAACTCAAACACAATCACTTACCCCAATGCTTTAATTCTCTGTTTCAACTTATTAACAATTTGCACTCAATATCAACCAGAAGCAACAGTCACTTTTTCCTCCCCTACTTCTCTAAAAGACTGACTCAACAATCCATTCAGTTTAGTGGAGTTAAAGTGTGGAACAATTTTCCTAAAACCATCACTGAAATTGAAACCTTTTCAATATTTTGCAGTAACCAGAAAAAGCACTTGCGTTCTGAAAATTAACCTCTAACAACCTATGCTGTAACTCTTTAATTATCTGACTGTATTATTGATTGTTGCACCAAATCCTGGTATAGCATGCCTTTCCAAATGCCATTTTTGTAAATTTATCCTACATATCATATATTACTATATTATATATGGGTATTAACAAATCTTACTATACGTATATCTTATCATATATTACACCCGACTGGATAAGGATGCTGATTACTATCGTTACTCTTCCATGAATAAGCTACTATGCCATATTGTATAGTTTAATATTTGCCAAATAAAAATATATCACTAAGTTAGCCTACTACCAGCTTGCATCTATAACTACTCCCTGATTATTATAAGCTATTATGTTCGTTCAGAGAATCGCTTGACTTTTCGTAAGATTATTATTTAGGTTGGTTTGGAAAAGATGCTTGAAACAACTCAGACACTACATCTTTCATCGGCACTACCAAAGAATCTCCACCTCTCATTAGCGATACCAAAAACACTCCATCCCTCATTGACGCTATAAAAGATGATTTAACTCTTATTAGAAATATCAAAAACACGCTGCTATATCATCATGATTGTTATGCTCTTACATGCGCAGGAAATTAATTTAAAAAAACAAAGTTTTTTCAACTATTTTATCTTGATAATGAGCTGCCATATTATGTATTTGTTCTGCAAAATATAGGCTACTTAATATCGTTGCTGCAAACACTTTATTTCTGTATGAAATCTGTAAATAGTTCTTGTTTTGATAGTCCGTTACGTAATTTCAATATGTGTGTGTAACTGTGTAATTAGTTTGTTTTTGTGATGTTGTTGGGTTCAGACGTGTTCTCATTGCTTTAAGAATTGGCGCTCCAGTTGTTCCAGGAACGAGGAGGCGACTGATTCTTAACTAATTCATCAACTTATTTTAGAGTACCGGTATCAGGTTTGGTGGCCGTGCTTAACTATATTTATTGATGCATATAACGCAATAGCCTATTAGATCCTTTCATGCACGTCTTAAACCATTAAGGTTTTTGCCACCTTTTCCTTTTGTTGGTTTTGTTACTGTATTTCTTTTTCACAATACCTATCATTTCTTTTTGACAAAGAAATTAACACTTAAAGTAAGAACTATGCAGAGAGCACATGAACGAATCATGATGGGTTTAACATGGCGAGATAAAAAGACTGCCGAATGGATCAGAAACCAAACGAAATTACGAGATATATTAAGCACAATCAAGAAACTAAAATGGTCCTGGGCAAGTCATATAGCAAGATATCAAGACAATAGATGGACTAAAAAATTAACAACATGGACACCACGAGAAACCAAAAGAAAGAAAGGAAAACCAAAAGTGAGATGGAGGGACGACATTGACAGACAATGCAATACAACCAATTGGTACCAACTAGCACATAATCATATAAATTGGCATGAAAAGGGGAAGGCTTACGCTCTGCAGTGGGCTCTCACAGGCTGTTTGTTTTTTTTTGTTTGTTTTATTATCTTTATCCTACATTGCGAGAAAGCGGACTTGAGCGCTATGCATCGGTGTACGCCTTCCGACGTACACCTGACCCACGCTGCAGCCGACTGTAATGTCTGTTTCCGGTTGTCTACTCTACTTATGACTTAAATTTGGTACTACCCATTACTCGAAATCGATCACTGGGTAGAGGCAATTATCGTAAAGTTTCTTGCCCAGAGAAACAACAGCAAGTACGAGTGGCTGGATTCGAACATGCAGGCTCTCGACTGCGAGTCCAACGCGCTAACCACTCGGCCACTGCTGCTGAAAATGATGATGATCATTTCTTTTGCATTCTGACAAAGAAAAATAAATTGAATTGAATTGAATCAAATTAGTTTTCCACATTGACACAACGCGCACAGACATTGCATCTATGTAAAAATGAACCGATCCGTTGACGCTATAAATGGCTTTGGATTTTGGAGTTTTTGACGACTCCAAAGCCCAAGTCAGCAACAAGAAAATGTCCAAACAAAATTTGAAAAAAAATCTTCAAACCATCTGTGGAAGTAGAAAGCGGTTATCACAAGTAAAATATTTTTAAAATCGTTCAAATCTGGATGTTTAAATAAAGTCACAGATATAAAGCAAATTAGTCCTCTCCCTTATTGAGCCAACGTGCACAGACGTTGAATCAACGTAAAAAGCAACAGTAACTGACTAAATATATCATGCAATGTGAGAGCAATATCCGAGTTAGAAATCGAAGACATTACGTTGCAAGGCATGTGCTCACGCATATAACTAAAGTTTCTAAAGTTCAAAATAATTAGCGATTACAATTTATCCGCCAATTACTGTTTCCAAACATGTGAGCTTCAATAACGCAAATATTATGTAAAAAAATGTGTAGAAAACAATGGAAAATTAGCACTGGGTCTCTACAGAAGTAAACTTCGCCAAGATAGTTTAGCTTTCGCTTCTATCTTTTTTCTAGACCTCTGCTATATTGAGCATATATTGTTTTTTGTTGTGAGAGAGAAAGAGATGTTTGTTTTATTTGCCTTTTTAATACGAGTCGAGAAAAGAAACACAATCTATATAAAAATCGAAATATAGCAATAGAAAGGTCTGGCAGCACTGAACAACCTTGCGGCTGGTCGAGGTGCTGCCTGACATGAGACTTCATAGCCTACATTGCAGCCTCAGACATATTTAAATTTACATTAGCTGAATCAATAAACAGTATGATTGAACAGTAGCTTTCGAAATGATGAGTCAGAAATAAAGACAAACTGAACTGAATTACTGAACAGCGGTTTAATTTTCCCAATAAACACATACACCACTGCAAATAGCCTACAATACATATTGCCTATCTTCCTTCATCCACCTGCTAAGTATTACATTTGTGTTTTATTTTTAAATTGAGCAATTGTCGTTTAAAGGCAGTCGTTCGGCCAAGTTATTTCTATTGCATTCTTATGGTAAAGCGATCATTATCCATAATTATAAGCTCCCTGTTCAATTCATTCAATTCACGTTTGATGCTTTATTGAGGAAAAACATGTTTTCGTTTATCAACCGTTGCATTCACTCCTCAAATCGCTTTATATCAGACCTGATGTCATCTGATTGTTTTTATCGTTCTGAATACTTTCAATTCTTCCAACGCTCATTGTATATAAATTTGTAACAGTAGCCTATCCAAAGTGGCTCTCTGTGACCTTTGTGCATTTGCAGTTTGTGTATTATTTCGTTGTTTTTGTTTTGAATATGGACAACTTTGTCTGACGCAAATAAATAATAATAATAATAATTCAATTCATTTTTCATTGCTGTCGCAAACATGTAGAGCAGTGGTTCTTAACCAGGGTTTGCTCGAACCCCTGGGGTTCGACGAAGCTGTTTCAGGGGTTCGGCGCGAACGTCCTCTGAAACATTAACACACGGCCCGCTGAATGGTATATCAGAGAATATTTTTGGAAAATATTGTCCAACCGAAACTTGAATGCGGCTTACATGATGGTAAATAAACATCTGTGTGTTTGACGCGTGATGTAATGATGCCACCTGCATCTAACACAAAATGCAAAAAGCTATATTTATACCTAACATTGTAAAAACAATCGGTAAGAAAAACTTCATTTTCTCAAAACATGAATTTCCTCGTGTTTGCTTTTTGCATGGAACGGCAGAAGCAGGGCTCTCACTTTTGAAGAAATTTCCTAAGTTGAAGGAAATTTAGTTCTGTTTTTAATTTTTTCCACAACAGCAGATATACACAGTCCACAGGCTACTTGGATTACATTATCGAGCTTCAAGAAAGCAAGATGCAAAAAAAAACTTCAACACAACAAATTTTCAAACGTTTTGGTGCCAACAAATGGAAAGTTGTATTCTTATTACAAAAGTTGCCCTTGAAGTTCTCATGCCATTCATAAGTAGCCTAGCCTACTTATTTATGCGAGCATGCGTTTTCTATTTTAGTGGATGTTAAAGCAAAAAAAAAAAACGAAACCGGCTTGCATGCAAAATGACATGAGAATTGCTGTTTCCGAGACAAAGCCTCGAATTTCACTATTGGTCTCAGAAAAGTCTCATTTATACAGTAGGCTAATGTATTACTATTAAATGTGGTAGATTTTCGTTTTTGTGATTCAGCGAAAATTTGAGGTTCAACGAAAGCTTGCAGATTAACGTAAGGGTTCGGCAGGTTAGTAAAGGTTAAAAACCAGTGATGTAGAAAACGGCAAAGTAAACACACGAATTTGGCACCAACAAAAGGGAAAGATGGCAAAACCAAAAGGTTTAAAATATGCAAAAACAGTGTTTGGATGTCACTGTTTTTAATTTGCACAGCCACCAAACCTAGAAAAGAGATGAAAAAGATTAAAAAAAATTATGTGAAAATAGCCTAGGCCTACTACAAAAATAGGGTACAATTACAATCAACACTTGCCAGTGCAACAAGGGCGATTTTAACCACCAGCTGAAGTTAAACATAACAAGCCCAATCCCTGTTCGTGGTGAATAGTGCTTCCATAGAACTTAATGTGACATTTCCACTTATTTTTGGATCTTAACATTTTTTTATCTTTGGAAAGCACAATCGTGCATCTGTTCAAGAAGATGCAGATGTCTTCTGCATAACTAGCCTACATTCCGAAAAGCTGCCTCAAGACAGTAGGCTAGTTGTCCCTGTGGTAAAATCCCTATAACTTTATCGACGACTATTTCCAAGCTTTTTAGCTTTTTGAACATATAATTTTGCATTTTACTTCGCCTTTTCTCCTGACTAGTAACAAGCAATTTGGTTTCAAATCTAAGCATGGCACTGATATGTGCACCTTTCTCTTGAAACAAGTTATTTCTTCATATGTAAATCAAAATCACAACACCCCTGTATTATTTTGTTGCCTTTTTAGATGCATCGAAGGCCTTCGATAGAATTAACCATAATGTTCTGTTTGATAAATTAAGTAATCGAAATGTGCCGCTGTGTTTTATTTGCTTAGGCTACTTTGTTCCTGGTATTGAGACCCAATGATGCAAGTAAAATGGGGAAGCTTGCTTTCTGAATCGTTTCATGTTACAAACCGGGTGAAGCAAGGTGGTGTCTTAAGTCCACATCTGTTTTCATGATATGTTAATGATTTATCAATTCAATTGAATAAAGTCATTGTTGGATGTACAGTTGGTCATAAATGTCTAAATCACATCCATTTTGCGGATAAAAGTTGCTGCTTTTCTCCTAGCCTAGATGGTCTGAAAGACCTAATAAATGCGTGTGAAAATTTTGCTGACAAGCATAATATTGTGTTCAAGGCTACAAAGTCTGCTGCAATGCTCCTCGCAAGTTTAAGTTACCATCTTCATCTATACTCATGAATTCAAATCATTTGTTGCTTTCAAAGATAACGTTATACACTTGGATGTTCATTTCAACTCGTCATTAGAAGATGACTATGACACAAGCAGACAAACAAGACATTTCTAGTGTGTTGAAAACAAGTTTAAAGGTTAATTTCTCGAAGTGCTGTTATTCTATCAAAAACTTGTTATTTCAGGCGCATTGTGCTTCTTTTTGTGCACGTCAACTTTGGTGTAATTGCTCTCGTGCCCCCATCCATCATTTACTTGTTGCTTACAACGATGCCTTTCGTAGGCCTGTGTTGCATGGCTTACCTCGTTATGCTAGTGCCCGCACTATTCAAATTGAACAAAATATCTTGACTGTCACAATCAATGTGCGAGGTCTCGCGACGGGCTGCTTTGTATCTTGATCGAGCGTGCTGTTTTGATTGTAAAATTCTTATGCTATAGTTTATCATCGGGTATTGTCCTCTAGTAACCTTTGATTGCGAGATCTCTATTATGTAATGCATTTCCAGAACATTCATTCAGAACAAACCTGGAATGTTCTTTTGCTTTCCACGATTGCCAAATGTCGTTTGTTATGACGTCATAAGGATGTTTAACAGTAGATCTGTGATTGCGAAATCTTTATTATGTAACGTATTTTCTAGATCATTCTACTGCTACGTGCAGATCTAGAAGTTTCTTTAACTTGCTTGTTTACGTTGAGTGCAATGTGATAGAACAATGAGTCCTTATGATGTAACATTACGTAACCTTCTCGAAGTTACTAGACCGAACAATCTTCTATAAATAGTGGTGTAGATTGATAAATTATTATTATGAGTTGATCATGAGAGTTGTGTTATGAGTTGTGGATTGGTAAAAGGTGCAGAAATTACTGTTGATTGAGATTTGAAGAAATTGAATAGGCTTACAAGTAGGCCTAGATGAGAATTGGTGCTGATATAAATTGTGTTTGAAATTAGAGTTATTTGAGAAGCCGTTCGTTAAAGTCCTTCAAGAATTTTCATTATTATTTCACCAGTGGAAATATTCGACATTTAATTGACTGCCTTTCGGTAATATCCCATTAAACTACGTCATTGAATCTTTCCAAGTCTCTTTACTGGTAAGAGATAGAAAGAAACTGTGACAATGACATTTGATGCCGTAGGCCTAATTCGCAAATCTCTTTACAATTTTTTATGTAGATGTCAATCTTTTAAAAATTGTTGCGTGAATGCTCTCTGCAATTCTGACGCTTTTGTCAAATCGCCGTATTTCAATTCTGCCATTTGCAGTTTACTGGTTGACAATTCTCCGCTCCAGCATTATCTGGTAACTGGATTATTGTGATTTTTAGTTGTATTGTTTGTTTTTATATTTGTATACTAGGTTACTTTTATATTTGTTGTATACTACTACACCTGAGGCTTGAAAATAATGATGAAAGCGACTGCTCATGCTTCCATAGTAGCGATATTAGCTATAGCTTTTTCGGAACGGCTTTAATGAACATACAAGTTCTGTGAGAAAATCATTCAGGTCAAACGAGAGCGTACAACTTTAATTTGCAATGTTTCCAGTTTTATAACCATAAACACCGCCACTGGCAGGGGCGCCGGAACGATTTTTGACTGGGGGACAGGATTATGAAAAAAGGGCACTTTTTTGTTTACTGAAAGGCCAACTTATTAAGTTTTAAGATAAGATATAGCGATAATGCTCATCTATCAGCTCACTATTGAGTAATGATAGCCTACAAGTGTCCGGTATACAAAGAAGAGCATCATGCTATGGCATCATGATGTAACCTACTGTGTTGCAGAATTTTGTGCCGTAAATAATTATTTTGAGGCAAAAATGAAAGATTATAATTAGGCTAAAAGCGAATAGTAGACATTGGTATATTGCAAAATGTGCAGTAGTTTAGGCTGCATGACCTTAAAAGGGCACCATTGCCCTCCTGCCCCTCCATCTGCAGAAAAATTGAGGACAGGAGGGACATTTGCCCCCCTGCTTCCGGCGCCCTTGGCCACTGAATCACAAGTTCTTTTTTCCTTGCAGTGCGGTATTCGGCTATAGGCTACCGTAGGCCAGAGGTCCGCAAATACTTGTTGGCGCGACCCAAAAAACAATCATTCTAAATCTTAGCGACCCAAACGTTTCAGCATATAATTTTGTGCAAGATAGACTAGTTTGCAATTTAACATCAATAAAATTCTTTTTTTTTCGGCCGTCTCCGCTTATTAAGCCCACATTGGGAAAGGACAATTTTGGGCTTATTAAGCGGCTAAGCCCACTAAAGCAGGGAGACGATTTACTGCCACTTCTATAGTCTACCTTCAGTAATTCCAGAATGAACCAAATCAGGCTTAATAGGCGGATGGACCTATTTATCGAATGCTTTATAAGCGGGGACTAACTTACTGCACTACTATTGAAAGGATAAATTTTCTTGTACAAAATTCTATGAAACTTGCACATCAAAGAGTAGGCTATATTATTGTATTTATTTTGTGCCAAACAAGTTATATTTATAATAGGCTAAGTTTAAACTGTTTAGCGACTCACAGTGGATGGTCTCGCGACCCAAATGTGGGTTGCGACCCACTATTTGCGGACCCCTGCCGTAGGCTACTATACCATTGAAAAAGCGAGATTTATTTTTCACTAGAAAGATTGTTGATTTGCCTTTTTCATTGCAAGTCAATGAGAAAGGCAAAGAAATGTTTATCTATTTGCTTAATGAGCAAATAGATAAACAAGAAGCATCAACAAACTTTGCGGTTTTTTAGTCAAAGTGCTTCTTAGGCTGTACCGTACCTATAAATGCTTGTAGCCTATTAGGCCTTAGTCCAATAGCAAAATAAGGCCTTACGAGACAGGTTTGAGACAGTACTGAAGCGTCCAGTATCAGGGAAAAGTGCTGAACAAAGCTATTCTAAAGAAAAACTTGTAACAGAGATGGTTGGTGTGGATTGCAACCAACTGTTAACACGAGGCAGCAAAAGGAAATTGTCGAGATGCTATCTTCCGCTGGCTAACATCAAGGGATGAGAAAGTCGGAAGTCATCTTAACTGGCTGAATGCATAAATCAGACAATGTAGTTGGGTTTCAAAATAATTTGTTTATTGATTACCTTGCACACGTGCAGGGGTGCCGGAACGATTTTTGGCTGAAAAGGCAGGATTATGAAAAAAGGGCACTTTTGTTTACTGAAAGGGCCAATTTTTTTAAAGTTTTAAGATAAGATATAGCGATAATGCTCATCTATCAGCTCACTATTGAGTAATGATAGCCTACAAATGTCCGGTATACAAAGAAGGGCATCATGCTATGTTATAATGATGTAACCTACTGTGTTGCAGAATTTTGTGCCGTAAATATTTGGTCACAGCGGTAAACCATAATCTCTTCGTGGGAAAATTGTAACATAAGATTCCCGAATCCGTTCGTCTGAATGTAATGACCGAAAGAAACACTTCTTTGAAACGTCTATTCAAAATTGTATTTCTGTAAAATTAGCCACCTGGCTGTCGAAATTGGGATGCAACACCGTACACCTCTAAAACTTGTCACTACAGAACAAACTACTTAGATAAAGACGGAATTTTTGTCCAGCTAGCAAGCACTAAGCAAACAATTAAATGTGCGACTAACTCTCAAGCAACCATTTCACGAATGACCAGAATAGATATCAATATCTCAAACTCACGTACGCAGTACTGTGACGTAATAGTGAAAGACATTGTCACGCAATTCAAACAGGTGTTCAAAGGCGGTGATGCAATGTTTCATGTTTAAACAGGTTTGACACAAGTCTTACAAACGATGGTGCAATTTTGGCTCATTTTCTAGCAACTTCCATGACCTAAGATGCCAGCTAGGTTAAGTAGACCATAACGGTTTTTATATGACGTTTGATTAGGTGAACCATTGTCGGGAACATAGCGGCCCCTAGTTATGACAGTCTGACATGGCATAACTAAAAAAGAATTGACGACAATTGTGAGCCAATGAATAAAAACACATGATACACAAATTGTTTGAATCACTCCCGTTTAAGTTAATACGCAAATACAAAGGGCATGCGCAAAGAATGAATAACAATAAGAATAAACACCACGATACATGAAATTGGTACCATAGGTAGTAGGTAAACGCAAAAATGACGCTATGTACAATGGTTGCGATAATAACCGACTGTTCTGGGCTCAGACAAGTGTCGGCCACCGCAGAAAAAACCAGGCTCAAACCCTAACACTTAGGTGTTCTTTACGGGGGCGAGGCACGAAATATCTCTCAACACGTAGTCTACTTTCACTTTCCCCGTACTCTCATCATAGTTGCAGACGGCAACTTTAGCTCTACGAACCACAGGCTTCCCTTTCCTAATTTGTGGAACTACCTCATGCACCCTCCCAAGTTGATACTTCCCACGTTTACCAATGTCTTGGAGAGAACCCACCACTACAAGTTGACCAGGCTCCAAATTCTCGGCCATTTTTAGCCATTTTTTCCGGCCCCGAAGAGCTGGCAAGTAAAAATCGATCCATTTACTCCAAAACTGCCGAGAAAGTGACAAATTGAACCGATAATCCCTTCTTAATTGGTCACGATCATGTGATTGCCCAACAGCACAGTATGGGTCTAAGTATGGGGTCAAAAGTGAGGCAGGGGTGATGACAGTAAAATCCCTAGGGTCGTCACTCAAAGGTACCAAAGGACGTTCGTTCACGATCCGAACGGCACTGCCTGTGTACGTAAGCAGTTCAATAAAATTGGGCTTGCGTATTGAAGAGTCCAGAATGTGAAAAAAGTACTTGGTCATATCGGCCACGAAACCAAATCTACTCAGCCGAAATCAAGCCAAGAGATCTGCCAGAGGGTTTAACAAATCAGGACACGAAAACATTACATCATTAACACAAGTTCCTCGAAATTCAGACTTGCCATCGTAAACAATACGCTTTTTTAATTGTGACGTCACAAAGTATGGTAAATACCATTCAAATCCCTTGACATTTCCTGCTTCACCAGCACGCTCGATATAGCCATTAGATTTAAAATCTTTCATGGTGTCAGTAAGGAAATCACGAAGTTCAGGTTGTTTTAAAGCCTTCTTCCTTAAAGCAACAGCTCTATCTGACGCCAACACAAAATTGTTAGGTAAATCAATATCTTCCTTCAACGGTACAGGTATCTCAAATCGACCATCTTTCAACTCAATATTCGGTTCAACAAGTTCTCTAGCCAAAATGTCATTGCGAGACAATTCACAGGTTTCATTTTGCAACGTCAAATCCTGAATGACTTTGTTCAGGTCTGCTATTTCCATATCACGAGACTCAATTTTACGCTGAAAGCCAGAGATGACATCCGACTCTGAAGACGTCTGCACTCTGCACACTTTAGCAACGCTTTCAACTAAGGGTGACTTACCACCACAAGCCAACCAACCGAGAGGAGTGAGTAAAGCATGCGGTTCACTACGATTTTCACCAACACGTTCTTCTTTTGCACACATCAAATAAGCGTTGTCGTTGCCAATCAGTACATCTACAGTACTACAATCATTCAAATGAAACATATTCACGTCATGAAAATGACGGAAACCACTTAAATCTTGTTTATGCGGTAAAGTTTTAACATCGTCAGCCCAAGCTGGGTTAACCACCGAAGTTATATCACAAAACAGTTCATTCGTCTCTAACGACTGGATGTTGAGTTTAACAAGGTTAGCACAAGTAAGTTTCTGACCAGCCAGAGTATCCATTTTAAACGACGCTTTATCATACGGTTTAACGCCAAGTTCGCAGACCAAATCACTCGAAACAAATGTCAACTGCGAACCAGGATCATGCTGACAATACACCAACTTCGATTTACCAGTTATTGGATTCAAAACACGAGCAGCAGTAACGCGGTTAAAAGCTGCTTTAACATTTCCAATCTTAACATTACGCACAGGAACTCTGGCACCAGCATCATCTTTGCCGATCGAATCCA
This sequence comes from Aplidium turbinatum, assembly GCF_918807975.1. Taxonomy (NCBI): domain Eukaryota; kingdom Metazoa; phylum Chordata; class Ascidiacea; order Aplousobranchia; family Polyclinidae; genus Aplidium; species Aplidium turbinatum. The sequence goes on from NC_137486.1 coordinate 3,737,211, forward strand.
GAGAATCACGTGACGTCACATAAAAATCATGCAGAAGAAAATAGTGTTTCCTATCGTTGTTAGGCCCACACTTACGACAGTTGTTTGCATGAACGCAATCCCTAACCATATGCTGGCGCAAACAATTCAAGCATTTGCCAGCTTTTACAATAACATCTCTCCGACCTTTAGGTGTCAAGCGCAAAAATTCTTTACAGTTAGACAAAAAATGATATTCAACTTGACCACGTGACGAACAACAAATGCATGCCGGTAGGTTTTTACGTCTGGCTTCACCACCGCGCGGTGCGCCAACAGCAGTCGAGTACTGCGAATTCTCTGACATCACATTATCATGGGGTTTTACCGACGTCTGCCTAACCGGACATGAAGGCAATTTTCCTTTGCCAAACTTTTTAAAATGCTGCGACTCACCAGAATCGCCCATTAGCATAATGCTAAAATCAGTCGACTTACGCGTTTCCTCCCGTACTACAAATTCAAACAAACTCTGAAAAGTAGGCTCATCAGTACCACCATACTGATCACCTAAAAAGTCAAGATAACGCTGCTTAGCGTCAAACGGGAGTCGCTTAGCCAAATCCAAAACAAAACGTCCTTCCAATTTATCACGCTGACCATAAGCTTGCGCATAAAGCAGATACTGCGACAATTCATCTTTAAACTCTTTCAAATCACTGGAAAAGATCGAAGTCAATTTGCTACCATAGCGATACTTTCTAATTTCCGGTTCAGCGAAAAGACCTCCACGAACCCCAAAACGCTGGGACAAGCGAGCTAACAACATTTCTATCCTGTCTTCCTCTGACAAGCCAGGAGTGTCAGAAACCAAATTAGCAATCGTTTGCGCAGCTGTTCTAACACAAGCTGCTTGTAACAAAGTCAAACGAGTTCCTTTAAAGGGCGAAGCTGCCATTAAGGCTGTAACACGATTTTTAAAGAAGATAAATGGCATATTATTACCATCGTAACCAATCAAGGCCGCCTTATCGAAAAACGTCCTACTATTTTGGTATTCAAAAAAGCAATCCTGTTGTTGAGAACTCGATTTAGTGGGAGAAGACAAGCTATATCCCTTAAGGGGCTGGTGGGGCTCAGTCACATGCACAGCCCGATCAAGATCCTCACACACGTTAAAATCAGGAGACGCGATACGCCTCTCACAACCACCCAAATTATGTGTAGCTGGGCGATCAAAACCTAGCGGCGCAGAAAACTGTGAAGAGGGCAAAGCATTACTTCTGATAGCGGCCCCGTGACCTGTAGGCTCTGGGGGAGGAGTTAGGTTATAATTCACAGGCCTTGGCTCTACAGCCTTCGGAAGACCCTTAGCCGCGGCCCCAAGACCTCCTGAAACAGCTTGAAAAGATGTGGATTGTACTGGTCCACTTACGGATTGAACAGGCGTCTGGAAAAGGTTATGTAAATTTAACCGCGATTGATGTTCACTTCTGGAATGCCTAGAAGAGCCCTTCTTGGAGCTACGCCGGGAGCCCACCTCTGATCGATATTCAGCTAAAGCTACCTCTTTACGTTGTTCAGCCCTCAACTGTGCATCTTTAAGTGCGAACTCAGTAGCTCTCGCGGCGGCCTCAGTAGCTCTTGCTTCGGTCTCAGCTCTCGCGACGGCCTCTGCTCGTACGGCCTCAGCTCGTATGGCTTTAGCTCTCGCGGTGGCCTCAGCAGCTCTCGCTTCAGCCTCAGCTCTCGCGACGGCCTCAGCTCGTATGGCCTCAGCAGCTCTCGCTTCGGCCTCGGCTTGTATCTGGAGCTCCTCTCGTCTTAGCTGCAGGTTAATTTGTGCAACTATCCGTGACGAGCTCTCAGACATCCTAGTGCTTACATTTGAAGCGCTATCCTCAGGATGTATGTCAGCGTCCAACATATCTGAGAACTCTCTTATTTTTTCTTCAAAGTTATTTTTTAACGAGTTAAATTCGGGATCTACCTTATCATGAAGTTCTGCCAAGATTGCAGTTAAAAATTTTAGTCAAAAGAGCATGGAAATGCCGTAAATCCTCTTCCAAAGTAGAGAACTTAGATCTAAAAATTAACAGTTCCTGCTTATCACTCAAAGAACCTAGGGCTACAGAAAGTTCCCCAATTTGAGTCAAAATATCCCTTCTAAGATACCGGGCCTCTCGAACTGACTTAGCCTCATCGTTACTGGGTCCCTCCCCAGAATGGCCTGCCCGACCGCAAAGAACATCATCAGGCTTAAACTCAGTCGAGTCGACGGCGGTCGAGTCCCTGTCGCCACCGAGTGTAGACATATTAAATGTTGGGGCTAAATTTAACAATTAAAAAATTAAGTTACACAAACACACAAAATTAAGTTATAAAAAACTTAACTCCAAAGACCGTAAAAATACAAAAAGAATTTAAATGCACAATACCGTAGTTGTACGGGTATATGAAGTCCTAAAGTTCCACAAAACTTGCTTGGATTCGTTCACTTGAATCTTCAAGCACAGATCGATTGTCTAAAATCTTCTATCTTGCCAATGAAGGTCAATGTTGTTTTTTCTTTAGAACCAACAAAGAAACGCCTTTAATTTTTAACTTGAAGTTCTTCAGTACCAACTGAGAAGAAAAGTCTTTAATTTTCTTTTGCTTCTGTAGACTACCAACCAACAAGATCTTCTTTTATTATTTCTTTGCTTCTGTAGCCTACCAACCAACAACTTCGTCTTTTATTATTTATGCTGGCCCCATTGCTCCCCCCTGCTCCTTCATCTGCAGAAAAATTGAGGGCAGGAGGAGCATCTATCCCCCCGCTGGCGGCGCCCCTGCACACGTGCCGATGTAGCCTACCCAGATGCTACGAACAATCGTTCCACATATAACTACTATATATGTGGTGACATTAACATTGATCTTTTAAAAAAAGATGTTAACTCATCTGTCAAGGCCTACTCTGATACACTTCTCAGTTGTGGCTGTCAGCAACTAGTGGAGACTCCTACCCGAGTAACCGCTAAAAGCTCAACTTTAATTGATCATTTTTACACAAATGACTTAAAAAATAAAATTATGTGCCATACTTTGCTACATGACATTTCTGATCATTTTCCAATTACAATTGCAATACAGTCAATGAAACCCAAAGAGGGGAAACATACTCATACAATTAGAGATACAAGAAATTTTTCGGTAGAAACGTTCTTATGTGATCTTGAGAATTCTCTTACAAATCACTGTACATTAGATCAATCAATCCATAATCAATTTAATGACTTTATAGATACATATAACGACATACTTAATAAACATGCACCACCTCGAATCTTGACAAGAAAAGAAAAAAAGCTCAAGGCTAAACCATGGATAACAAAAGCAATCTTAAACTCTATCAAAACCAAAAACAAATTATATTCCCTAAAAATAAAAACACCAACTGATACATCTGCTCATGATGCCTACAAAAAATATAGAAATTTGCTCACTCATATTAGGGAACGAGCAAAAAAGATGCATTGCAACTTTTTAATTTCAGAGAGCAAACACAACACTGGAAAGACATGGGAAACCATAAATGATATTATTAAACACAAAAAGAAAAATGCAAAAATACCAAAAGAAATAATCAATCTTAATAATGAAATCTTATCTGAACCAACACAAGTGAGCAATTGTTTCAATGATTATTTCACTGAAATTGGTCCTTCAATGGCATCGAAGATTCCTTTGTCAACCACTGGGTCTCCACTAAATTTTCGAAGTGTTCCATCAACAATACACAGTTGTTAATGGTGTTCCGTCCACTTCTAGAAAAGTTACCTGTGGAGTTCCCCAGGGTTCAATATTAGGACCTCTCCTCTTTTTGTTGTATGTAAATGATCTGCCAAACTCAACAAAAATGACTGTTAAATTATTTGCTGACGACACAAATCTAATGATGGCAGACAAATGTGAGAATGACTTACAACAAAATGTGAACACAGAACTCGAAAAGGTTCTCACTTGGATGAAACTTAACAGGTTATCAATAAATTTTACAAAAACAGAATACATGCTTATTACAAACAAAAAACAAATAAGAAATGTTAACATTAAGATTGGGAGTAAACCAATTCAGCAAAAAGATCAAATCAAGTACCTTGGTGTCTATATTGATAATAAGTTAACGTGGAAACACCACATAGAACAAGTCTGTGGGAAAGTTGCAAAGGGTTCTTGGGCACTATTAAAACTGAGAGATTATGTGAATTCAGACACATTGACAACCGTTTATTATACTTTAATTTACTCCCACCTTCAATATTGCATTACTAGCTGGGGTAAAGCTTGCAACAAAGTTCTAGACCCTCTCAGAAAAATGCAAAAAAAAATAATAAGAATAATCACAAAAAGCGATTATAGAGCCCATACCAGTCCATTATTTTTTAAAATGAATATCTTAAAGCTGGAAGACATATGTACACTGGAAGTAAAAAAACACATGTTCAGAGTCTGCATGAACTTGTACCCTTCTGCCTACTGTGCATTGTTCACAAGTTCTTCACTCATCCACAACCATAACACTAGATATCAAGCAAACAATAATTATTTTGTTAATCGCACTAATACAGAATTTGGCAAAAAATCCATACAAGTATTTGGACCAGTGGTATGGTCAGAGGTTCCAAGCAATCTCAAAAAGTTATCTTTTTATGATTTCAAAAAACATAGCAAAGCATCAGCTTTGCAAAGTTATGATACTTGATAAGTGGGTCTTCATTTGGCCTAAGCTCTTACATTCAACAATGTCTATTGTCATGGTGTCCAGTGTCCACTGATTTTCATGATTACTATTTGTTGGAAAATCTCGCACACAATTTTATGAAGCTGACAATTAATTGTAAGCTACTAGTCGAAGTATTAGTCTTGTTTGTGTTTTCTTTTTTGATTGTAACTAATTTGGTTAAATTGTTGATTAGTTTCATAACTCAAATTATTCTTTCCAGGGTGGCAACTGACTAGTTGACCGTATGGTCGTTTCGTTGTCTCCCTATCAATAACAAAACCTCAACATTGTATGTATTATTGTTTTATGTCACTTTTGTGTTTTGTTTTTTGATAAATAAACGATTGATTGATTGATTCCCCAGATCAAACGTGACATAAAACCGTTCAACCGTTAAAGTCTAATTAACCTGGCGTCTTACGTCATAGAACATATCTGAGAATGATGAAATGTTGCATCATCCCTTTTTTAACACCTGTGAAATTACACAACAATATATGGACTGTTACGTCATAGATGCCAGTTACTGAATGTTGAAATATTGCATCAGCTTCGCCATTTTTAGATCGTCGCTTGAAAAGGTTGGTCGAATATCTGGATAACCAAGCCAAAGCATACATTTGCCGAACTGTTTTAATTTGAAAAAGACAGTTTTCAAAACTGCGAATAATTTTATAGCAAACGAGAGTGTGACATCTAGTGACGACAAGAAAGATTAATTATAAGTTTCGTATTAAGGGTCTAAGATTATTAGTACTTGATGAGATTGAGAAGTCGAATTCAATACGAAAGACAATAAGATATAGAATGCGAAGTCGCAGTCGGTACATACTGATCAAAACGTTTGTAGGCTAGATAGCCTACGCTTTACAAATGCTTGAACAACAAAGCGCTTCAGCCAAAGCTCTCAAGCTTGAAAGTCGTGCAACTTTCTTCCCGCCCTAGCATAGCATTGTGAAGGTAAAACAAGTAAGCTAGCCTATATTCGAGCAAAACGAGTGTTTTTTTATTTTTGAGGATAGCTATGTTTGCTAAGGTAGGCTATTGAAATAAAAATGTACCAGCTTAACTGTATTCAGACTGGGTTCTTAAGGGATTTCTTGAGTTGGGGGGGGCATAAAGCGCCTGCAGTTTTGAACGTTTGTTACGCCTTTGATACGCATGCTGTCAGTTAGATATTTTAGCAAGTGAAAGAAAATTTATCTGACTTTCCAACAAATTTAAACTTGTCTTCGAATCATGTGTATATCTATAGCTGTAATGGATTTATTAGACAGCAGTCAAATCGCCAAAGTTAGATGTAAACTATAATAAAGAAACAAGGTTTGCTCTGCTTGAGATAAAGACGTCACTGTTATCCCGCGTCACACTTTGCGTTCTGTCTCTCACACTAACAACCGTAACGGCTCATCAAATGCCGATAATATATTTATTCTGTAATTATCCAGCTGGCAAAAGTGCGACATTATTATATCGACTCAACGTTTGACCACAGTTCTTAGACACGTGAAAATTGTTTATTTGACTTCAGTTTGTTTGGAAAGATGGGAAGATCGGAAACAACTGTTGCTTGAGATCACAGCCGTACGAGCCAGGGGGGGCAGCCGCCCCCCCTGTAGTTTCAAAACGTCGCGAATTCGGGCAAAATCTTGCAATTATTAGGGCAAAAATTGCTATATGAAAAGCTACAAAATTGCATGAATTAAGAAAAACTATAAATTAATATCTTTTACCTATCAAACTAAGTACAACCTTTTATTTGTACAAGAAATGTGCCGCAAAATCTTCATTTGGCCACACAATATTGACGTATTGTATTGCATGGTGATCAAACTGTAGTACGAAATGCATTTAACCAACAGCATCATGCCAATTTGGGCAGCCACCAAAATATGTCTCTAACACTTTTGTGAAACTGCCCAAATCAAAACGCAAAATTTGCTATATATATAGCTAATTTTAAAACAATGAAAACTATTAATACTACAAAAAGTGCTCAATGCCAAGCAAAAAGGCAAAGCAGAGCGAATTAAATCAAATGTAGTTATTACTATCTGAAGCCTTTACAAATTGTTTCACCTAACGGATCATCAGAAGGTCTTATTCAAATAGCTAATTTTATTAATTTTCACAAATGCATCGTGTTGATTTGAGCAGCTGAAAACATGAAATTATTTGATAAAACTGATTAGTCTGTTTATGCAACTGCTCAAATTAGCGTGAGGCAGTTTCCCCAAAATGAACAAATTCATTAATATAAGGCAGTGGCTTTTTCGTGAACAACCACAGTAATGTAGGTTATATATGATATCGGTCATATAGTGTTTCAGATTGAAAGACCAGAGCTGGTTAAATAGTGTTTCAGATTAAAAGACCGGAGCCGGTTAAATAGTGTTTCAGATTAAAAGGCCGGCGCCGGTCAAATACCGTAGCCATTGCCTTAATTTTTCCCATTTACATAATTGTATCGTTTAGATTTGGGAAACAAAAAAATATGAAATTATCTGATTATAGTCTATTTATAAAACTGCCGGCATGATACAGTTGCCTCGCATCAAAATTTACAAAGTCTTTAATTTTTTTCATAATATCCATAAATGCATCATCTCGATTTGGGCGACTACAAAATATGAATTTATATAAATCTGGTGAACACTTTTATAAAACAATTCGGGTGGAGAGGTTACAGTACTTTTTCAACCATAAACAGACATAGCTATTAGCTAAGCAACACCACAACATTTAACAAAAAAATATTATAGCCTACCTGTTAAAAGTAATGTTAAGGTGTAGCTTAGCTTTGCTTGGTTACTTTTATAAAAGGGTCTGCTGCTATTCGGCGATATTTTGAAAATCTAACGACGCCTTCTGCAAATCCGACGATTGAATATTATTCAATATTCAGACATTGAAAATGTAAATACGAACTGTTAGACTAATTGGGTTCTTTGAATCCTACGTCACCGTCTGTATGCAACCTTAGAATATATTAGTTAATTTTTGTCATCAAATTACCTAGCCTAACTATATTTTTAGAAGTAGTGCTGCCAGACCTTTTTATTTTTTGTACTAAAATTCGTATCATCAAAACTACTTTAATTGATTTCAGAACAAAGTTTATTTGAACAGAAGTAGTATGTCTGTGTTTTATTACATTGAATTATAATTTCTCTATTGTTATGTACTTTTTTCTGAATCCGTATGGTCTCACTGAGCAGGTTTCCTGCAATGTTTATTTTTCTGAGTCTTTTATGACATCCCAACTGAATATTTAAGTGGGGGTTGTTTTATATTTGTGGTGTGTAAAACAATATTTGTTACTCCTATCTACCATGCCAAAGTGCAGAAGCATCGAGCAATGCACATGCACAAGCAAGGTATCTTCAAAGAGGAATTCAGTTCTTCTATCTTGATTTCTTTGGTAAGAAATTCTAGGTAGCTGGTGGCGTAGCCAAGGGGGGGGAGGGTTGAGGGTTGCAACCCCCCCCCTTTGGCACGTGTGTGACGTCACGATATTGAGAATGATGCTTTCAGTCTATGCCTCTAAAACAAAGTTTGCCTAATTTTAAATGAAATATGCAAAGAGGGAGTTTTGCCATTACCAAACATTCAAATATTTCAACCAGGAATTAGCAACAAGAAAACATAGAGACTTGTAGCTTTATTTCCGAAAAATGCCGAAGAAAACATGATCTTATCCTTTTGCTATGCCACCGGACAGCACCATTTTACAGGAATATTCATACCCACATTTTTGTTGAAAATATTCTCAGAATGCACCAAATTTAAAGTAATTTTTCAAAATTTTCTGGGGGAGGCCCCCCAGACCCCCCTCCGATGGGTGTCGCCATATGCGAAACTGGTCATCAAACGCCCCCCTTCAAAATTCCTGGCTACGCCACTGCTGGTGATCTTGTTATGTCAGTTTTTCACTGTTATCATGCACCGCATAGGCTACATTATATTTGGGCAATTTCTATAAAAGCGTGCACATTTGGGCAAATTTACGTTCTGCCCCCCCCAAAATGGTTTGGTCTCGTACGGCTATGCTTGAGATGTAGGCAGATTTCTGTCGATATTTGCTTCATTTCCCCAATTTCATATTAGAAGTACATCTCAGAACGAAAAACATAGTCATAGACAGAGCAACCAAACTTTGAAGTACAGTAGGTTATTCCAAGAAGAATATGTCCGCCGACAAAATTGGTTATATTTACGTAACTTCAACAACTGAGGACGTTGAAATCTGGCAATGTTGAGCATTACCAGCAGGGCCGGATTTAGACCATGAGAGGCCCTAGCCTATTTCATTTGTGAGGCCCTCCCTATTTTTGAGCTCAGAAATTCTCTTTAAACAACATCACATGTCATTGCTTAATGTTAAAAATATGAATGCATTAAACTCTTCGTTCTTTTCATTTTCCACATTCATGTGTGCAAATTTTTAATTAAAAGAATATAAACTTAGTTAAGGCAGTTTTGCTTTTAATTTTAATTTCTCTGATCAAACAACCGTTACAATAATTGTAAAGTTTATGTACGAGCAGTGGCGTAGCAAGAAATTTTGGAAGGGGGGGGTTTTTGACGGCGTATTTGCCTAAAATGACACCCAGCAGCGGGGTTCTGGGGGGCCTCCCCCAGAAAATTTTGAAAAATTACTTTGAATTTGGTGCATTCTGAGAGCATTTTCAACAAAAATGTGGGTACCGTAAACCGGGGCTACTTTGAACGCCAGGGTAACTTTGAACATTTTTTTATATTTTGTTTGTTCATTGTATGTTTACCTAAAAACGTATCTTTGCTTATTTTATTTTTCTGTTTGGCAGTCAATTTGGAAATAGTGTCTGGTAAACTATTTCTGGAAACCCTTTCTGTTCGAAAAAAAAGAAGATTGCTGCTTTGAGACTATTTTGCTTTCAGCCTCGATTTTGAGGGAAATAATCAGTTTTGGCATGGTAAGAATACTTCATTGTGTGTCTGAGTGGTTTTAACGCTTTTGGGCAAGACCTTCTTATCAATTGCAGGGTAAGTCATAAGCAAGTTATATCAATATGCACATTGAGTTTTTTTGTAGTAGTTTTGGAAAGCTTGGGTCATATGCTAGGTGGGGTTACTTTGAACAGTATTCTGGGGTTACTTTGAACATCAAAAGTGGATTTCGAAAATGCGGTATTCTTCCTTTCTATCCGCAAAAAGTGTTGGAACGACTTCCAGACTATGATTTGAATGAAAATGGCGATGCCACTATCGGTACCGACACAGCTCGCAGAGTGTCAGATGCAGTTCTTGGAGTGCTCAGAATGATGTAGGTGTGGATGAGGACAGACCAAAGAAGAGAAGAAAAAAGATCAATGTCATTCCAGGGAAAGGCATCACACGTGATGAGATAGCAGAAGCAGGTGAGCACCAGAGCACGTACTGGTAACCATTCTTTTATTTCTAGAACCCTTTGTTTTTTTAGTTTTATTGCAAAGGTTAAATAACTTAATTTTATGTACCAGTAGGCCTACTGGTATTGGTGTCTAAAATATTTCTGCTATGAAGCACATCATTAACAACTTCATTACCATTTGCAAAAAGCTACGATTTTGTTGCACTGCTGCTCTGAATAAATATTTTTGCAGGCACATCTAAAAGTGCAACTGCAGCTACAAGATGAATCGGAAAGCGATGAGTCGTATGAGGACGAAAGCATAGAAGATGGTGCTTCATCAGATGATGATACGGTTTCTGATGGTTACATTAAAGAAAATGAAGCAGAAAGATCTAATAAAAAAGATATTGCAACTGGAGAGTACATAGGCTAATTGTTGAATACGAAGGGCAACATTTCCCCGGTAAAGTGACAAGTGTTGAGAGCGAAGGAGCGGTGGTATCGACATTGACAAAGTGCAATCGAAGCGGATGGAGATGGCCCCAAACCAAAGATAAGATGCTCTATGAGTGGGATGATGTTGTCAAAGTACAGCCCAAAGCTATTCCTCTCAATAACAGAAATATTCTTCAATTTCCTGACTTAGAATACATGTGGGGCAAGTAGTTACAAAACCGATGCTGATATGAACTGTTTTGAGCCATATTTCTTGTTTTCCTGTAGCATCATAATTGCTATTGCCAATTCGTGTACCAGTTCGTGCAAATATGTTCTCTTCAGTGAAATATGTTGCTTATTGTCAATATACTACAGTACCGATATCAAAAAGGTTTTTTAAAAACTTTCAATGTGTTTAAAGTAACCTCATATACAGCCAAATTTGAACAAACGTTAACAATTTACGTCTGTTCAAAGTAACCCCGAGTACGGGGATACTTTGAACACCGACAATTTTTCAAAAAAAGCGGTTAAGATTGAGATTAAAACTGAATTTTGTTTGTGCTATTTAGAGACCTAGTTGGTCCCCCTAACATATTGCAATTTAGCGCGGATAGGTTAAGAAACCGCTGATGCACTTCATTTTGAAGTCAAAAAGCGTTCAATGTAGCCCCGGTTTACGGTATGAATATTCCTGTAAAATGGTACCGTCCGGTGGCATAGCAAAAGGATAAGATAACGTTTTCTTCGGCATTTTTTCGGAAATAAAGCTAAGTCTCTATGTTTTCTTGTTGCTAATTCCTGGCTGAGATATTTGAATGTTTGGTATTGGCAAAACTCGCTCTTTTAATGCAGTTTCGTTTAAAATTAGGCAAACTTTGTTTCAGAGACAAACATAGACTGAAAGCATCATTCTCAATATCGTGACGTCACACGCGTGCCAAAGGGGGGGGGGGGTTAAAACCCCAACCTTCCCCCCCCCCGGCTACGCCACTGTTTACGAAGACATAAGAAAGAATTACAGCCATCAAATAAAGTAGCCTAAGACTAGGCTACCAAATTTTTTTTCTAGCTTTCGTCAAAGCAAAATCATGCAACTTGAAACATTGTCGATCTCAGCTTATTTTTGATGCTTTTGAGCCTTGAGAAAGATCTCTCTCCTGAGCAGTTATAGTGACCATTAAGCTTGGAAACAGTCTTAATATTGCTTCTACATATTGAAAGGCAGTGTTAATTTTTTTCCTTACACATAGAAGTTCATCAGTAGCCTAAGTTTCGGGACTCGGGTCAACATCTTCCGGATACGCTTCCTTTAAAAGTTTTAAACCTACAATAGTTGGTTGTCCATTTTCAGTTTTAGCTAAAACTCTGGTGGGCTAAGGTTATCACTATCATGCAGAGCATTGCACGCTTGAGGCAAAGCTCCCTATTCTTCTTGCAAATCATCTAAATCTTCTTCGTTAACAACAGAAGGAAAGTTGATGCTGCCAGTCTCAAAATTTAAAAAAAAACACTAGATTCTCCAAGAAAACCACTAGATTATTTCATACTGTTTTTTGCAGAGAAGACTGCGGCACTTTAACATAGAAGCTTCCAGCAGAAAGCGCAATAATTGCCTTTATTATGATGCAAACGAGTAACGACGTAATAATGACTGTTTGCAACTTGTGTATAGAATTTTCTACTCTGAAAAGCTTGATAGGTACTTTAGGTAGAGTTTAAACTTGTCAAGTTTTTAAAAGAATTACAAACTTTGAAATCGAATTTCGAGGCCCCTGGACGTTGAGGCCCTAGGTTTCAGCCTGCCTAGCCTATTGGTAAATCCGGCCCTGATTACCAGCCACCTAGAATCAAGTCCCATTGAACTTGAATAATAAATTATATTTGCTTACAGCTTGGCAATCCTTCGTCACTGATGATATCCGTCAGCCGATCTTCATGTTTTTACACTTAATAGCTGTCGCTAATCGTTGAATCGACGAAATAACAGCGCAGTTTTGTCGGCTAGAAAATTACTGAATAAAAATGGTTGCCGATACTGTATAAATTGTGGATAAAACGATCAAAAATCGACTTATAAATATTTGATTTTTAAAGTTGAACGATAGCGAAATGAAACAATTTTACTATCAAAAATATCATCAATATCGTCTATCCGGTTTTGTCCATGTGAACTACTCTATTCCCAGCTTGAAATTCCACGCTTTTCGCGTTGATTTATTGTGCAATGATGTTCAATCAGCGTAAAATAAATGGTTTTGTTTCAGTCATAGACAGAAGCAACTGTAGGTAATTTACGCCAGACGCAAATCGGTAATTGATATCATGCAGCGCAGTGCCGGTCTTTGGGATGTGCAAACCGTGCGATCGCACAGGGCCCGCAAATTAGGGGGCCCGCAATTTACTCAGAAAATGCAGTAATTTTGTCATTTTCAAAGGAAAAATTCAACAAGTGAATTCAGTAAAGGAATTCGCCACAAGAAAACATAGAGACTCAACGAATTCAACCTATTTCGTCGCCTAAATATTTCGTACCCTGAAAAGATCGAGAAAAAAAAACGACATAGCCGAAATCGCTGATCGGAGTTGCCGCAAACATTTCAAAATTTCCTGATCTTTTCAGGGGACGAAATAAGTCGAAATTTAATTTTGTTACATGATTTCAGGGGACGAAATAGGTTGCATCCAGACTCAACATAGGCTACTGTAGAGACATAGCTTTATTTCCGAAAAATGCCAAAGAAAGCATGATCTTATCCTTTTGCTATGCCACCGGACAGCACCATTTCACAGTAATATTCATACCTAAATTTTTGTTGAACATGCTCTCAGAATGTCCCAAATTCAAAGTAATTTTTCAAAATTTTCTGGGGGAGGCCCCCCAGACCCCCCGCCGCTGGTTGTCGTCTTTGGCGATCACGCCGCCACCGCCGCCCCCCTTTCAAATTACCTAGCTACGTCACTGATATGGATTATTGTCATTGGGGCCCGCAAAAGCATATTCCGCACAGGGCCCGAAAAACCCTAAGACCGGCACTGTGCAGCGTCTTCTTCACAACTAATCAAATTACACGCACGATAAGCTCATTACGCGACTTGGCGCCTTTGAATAAACAATCGTTGATCTGCCACTCTTTTTATAAAAGAAACCAACCAGGCGCAATCTGCTCTCACTCCAGGAGCAAATCAATGAAATATTTCAATATGTTTCTCGGCAGCCGATTTGTAGCAAGAATTGACAGCGATAGACACGTGTTTCGCCCATGAGGCTGGGCTCATCAGTATCGCACCGTATTTAGTGTTGAACTGTTTTGTTCGCATCAGTAGCTCACGGTACAAAAGATTGACACGGTGAAAGAATACAAACAAACATAGCCAGGTCGAAGACTTTAGGAAACCGGCCTGCCACACCCCGCGGCGGCGGGGAGCGGCGTGGTTTATGGGGTGACGATGCACCCGGACGGTTAAGTCCACCAGCTTACGTCGCGAGGGCCATGCTGGGGAGTCAAGGTACCTGTGGAGGGAGAGTGTGGATCGAAACACTATATGGCCCGTCCGCAAATTTAGAATGGCGGAGCGGGCCAGGGAGACAGGCTCTTTCTGCATAGCCCAGAATGAAGCCCTGCGACGGACCGGGCGACCCGTCGCGTGTGGACGCTGGAACCGGCAGTAATTGACCGCCGGGCAGCGCCCACGTCTCCTTCACGCGTCTTCGCGCAGGTACTTTGACTCTTATACCCGGTCTGCCAGTAAGCAGAGCGGATAAAATTGGGGTCTCCCACGAGGAAGAGAGTCGAACCATTTAAGGATAATTTGGCTCTCGTGGCAGACGAATATTCAATAAAAATGTGGAGCAGAGGCTCGATGAATCAATATACTGTAATAAAAAAAAAATATATAAGTGGGAGTGTAATTAATACTCACTGGAGAAGAGTAAGCTTTCATTCGGCGAGCACGGATGTGCACTGGCCAGACGTTGAGGCAGGTTCGCCCAGCTGGGTCGGGGAGGCTAGCGATCGAAACCAGAGGCACTGATAGGCTACATTACCGGTAAAAATAGAAAATTGGGGTAGAAGTTTTGAGGCTGCATCGAGTTGATCAGGGGATCGTGTTGGTCAATGCATTGAAAGCAGAGCGATGTTGATCCGAGCTGGCAAGAACAGCGTTACAAGGCGAAAGCAGTGTATGACAGTTCGAAACAATTGATTGATTAGTACATAGAGAATCTAGTGATGATTGAAATTGCTTAATTGCTATTAAACCAGTCTCAAGTCACAATGTACATGAGGTATTTTATTTCCTTCCTTTTTACTTTAGAATGATTGTTTTTGAAGAGACTGGAGTATCATATAAAAGAAATGGCGCAGGTTTATAGAAATAAGGTGATGACATAAGGTGATCAATTTTAAGCCAATATTGTTATAAGGTTATAACGTCTAAACGGTTTGCTGTCTTGCACGCTCGGATACTTACTGCAACGTTATTAGGGAATAAGTTTCTGATCGCTGATGTCGTCTTTTCTATGACGTAGCCCCTCCACAAGTGAGCCCGGCGTTCCAAGCTTTCCAGACGCGGAAGGATCCTTCGATTGAGAGGGAAGCCACTTTTCTAGCCACCTCTGCTACCCCACAAGCAGGAACGCCCAAGGCCGTCAGAGCTCGATAGCTCGTCGGGGCATAGCTCCCGAGGGAGCCTACGACGAACGGAAGTGACAGGACGTCCCTGCAAGGACGCTTCCTGTCTTCCTTTATGTTGACACAACTCGCCGTACTTGTCGTGTTTCCTGTCGGCGGCTTTTCGAAGAGAATCCGCGCCGTTGTCGAACGGACATGTGACGTCACATACGACCGTGACATCGTCAGGGCGTTGCAAGACGATGTCAGGACGCAGATCGGCACCGCCCGCTTCCACGTGCTGTGGAACAGTACTATTTATGAAAAGCCCGGGTTGCCATTCAGCAGGCACGTGCCCCACGATCTCCCTTAATACTGAATTGTGTCGTTCCGTGATGACAGTCATCACGGTAGGGCAGTGATTCAATATGTGGGGGAGAGTCTCTTCCGCTTTCCCACACGCACGACACATGGAAGGTAGGTAACGGCGGCCATGGCTTGGTTTTGATTCAAGTGGCATTAGATTCAATCTAGCTTTGTACGCAAATACTCGGTCCGCGTGATCCAGGAGCTCCGGGCGACGGGTCCAGGAATTTGAAAATCCGGACAGGCAGTGGGCACTGACCGTCTTGCCTTGGTCAAGTTTGGATTCCCACTGTCTCCTCCACCACAAGTCATTGTGTTGATGGAGGGTCGGCACCACTTTTTCCTTATAGGAGGGGTGATTGTTGAGCTCCCCGTGGCCAACTCAAGGCCGCCATCCGGGCGGGCGGACCAACGTACGTTCAGGCGACGGGTGGCCGCCGGGACACGGCCCCACAGGCTCTCGCCTGTAGGGCACGGTCTAGGACGGGCGCCGTCAGGAGGGGGGTCACTATTCAGATAACTGGCCAGGTGGTCAGTCGTGGGATCTGGAGTGCCGAACCTCAGACAGGCATGACGCCTAAGCTGCCGGCAGAGACAATGCTGTCAGGTGACGTCAGCATCTTGAAAGCATGAGCTAGCGAAAGCGTGTCACTTTCGCGACACAAGTTCGTGATGCCCAAACCTCCTAATGCAGGCTTACAGTAAAAGAGCGCGCTGCAGGCCCACTTGGGAAGACGCCACGCCACCTTCAAACACCGCAAAACCAGTCGGTCAAGCTTCAGAAGCTCATACTGTCTAAAGCGCCGCACTCGCAAATGGTATGACGCGGACGGGAGAATGATGGAAGTGAGTGCCAGAAGTTTCTGGCTTGGGGTAAGAAAGGATTTCATCAATAAGGAAATGTGCTTCTCCAGAATGGAGATGAAGGGTTCTGTTAGGGATGCGTCCGAGGCGTAACCGGTTCGAGCGCCGAGGTATTTATACGTCTCGCCTTTGGGGATGACTCGAATTTCCTCCCCGGCAAGGGAGAAAGGTTTCGGGTCGACCCGCAGACGGGACGCCGACACTTTCCAGGTCAGAGGACATTGTGAAGAAAGGGGCGTTCTTCCCGGCTATCAGCACAAGGCTGAGCACTCACTAGTACAGCGAGCAGTTGCGATTCGCTAACCATAACGGTATAGCTTCCACGCTAGCCATTCAGACCATCTAATCAACAATATGTTTCTCGGCAGCCGATTTGTAAAGGTAGGCCAACATGCTAAAAACGGTAAAATATCTCCCAAACCAAATCAGGCATAGCCACGAAACTTTAAATACGTTTAGCCAAGTAATATTTAGGAAAAGTCAAGAAATTTCAGCTTAATAGCACGTATGCCCATTAAAATACAATCGTTTGAAATTGGCGCGGGCATATTATGCCAGCCCCAGTCTTAATACGGTTAATCATAAACGTAGCTAGTTCAGATGGATCAAGTGCTCTTTCACTTTCTTCCACCTAGGCTTCTTCCGGCTTTATTTCCACTTCAAGCGGAGGGTTCTCTGTCAGAAAACTACCATACATAGCCTAGGCCTAAATGTGAAATATTTTAAATTATTCTACTGTAGCCTAAATAGTTGTTTTCATATATTCTTGGGCAAAAACGGATTTCTTATCTGTTGTGACGGATAAGGTATGACGCAGTCAAGGCCATAGCTTCACGTTACCCTTCTGTGATAAAAGTTCTAAAGACCTCACTTAAATGCATCAACTTGAAACCAAGAGCTAGATCGGAAGCTGAATCAGTGCTGAAGTAGGCTATTCGTAGGTTGTATAAATGTTGTAGGCTATTCATTCAATAACACTCTTATGCATCAAGCCTAAAGTGAAGATTTGTTGTTAATTTAATAGGCCTCTAGCCTACTACCGGTACGATTAAATTTACATGCTGTAAATTTAATCGTAAATTTAATACTAATAACTGGTAACACTTCATGCATTGATTGTATTTTAATACATTGCAAAACCACCATCACAAATAAATGTTAAAATCAGTCTATCGGTACCTTCCAGCAGACCTAATAGATTGTTTAGTTTAGGCAATTGATGTAGCATTGTAAGACAGTTTCTGTTTTGATAAGATCGCAAACAATTTCAGATTCTAGAATCAGGCCGACCACATGCTTTGATCTAACGTAAACAGTCTTCCAATCTTGTTTTTGGTTTAGGAAAGCAAATGAAAGTGATATCTTTGCATTTCTCTGGATATCTGTCGTCAGAATTTCAAGTGCCATAACTACGTCGCTTATTTACCATCACGAAAACAACATAAACGTGACCGAAACTGCACAAAACCAATGCGACTTGTTGGAAAGCTAACAAAGCTTGCTCTCCTTTGCTTTGATTGGCTGAGCGTTGCTAGGCGATGGATCGGTTTATTGTCACGCCATTTTATTAATTGCAAGAAACCGTATATTTACATCACAATCACATTGTGACATTGCCTACTGATTATAATCTTGTGCTATTTACGCCACAGCAACCTTGGTAGCCTATTTTCAATGGCATACTATCTTCTAATGTTAACAGCATATCTTTGGGTGTCCCACAAGGGTCTATTTTAGGCCCTTTTCTATTTCTCATTGATGTAAATGACTTACAGTAACTAACTGCCTTCAACACGGAACTGCAATTATGTTTGCAGATGACACCACCATTATATATAAAAATAAAACCGTTTCTACTGTATATGATATGGCAAATCAAGAGCTTGTATGCATAGATCAATGGCTATCAACAAATCGATTGTCTCTAAATGTCACCAAAACTAAACATATATTATTTTCAAGTCAAGGAAGCAAGTCACTATCATGCAACCCACCCTTGAATATTCGAAAAAACAACATTGAACAAGTTGCCTCAATAAAGTTTCTGGAAATAATTGTAAACGAGCATTTGTCATGGAAATCTCATATGGAAATATTGCTTCAAAAAATAAGATCAACACTCTGCGTGACAAAAAAAGTTAAGCCTTTCCTAAACAAACAAGCACTTCTCTCTATTTACCATTCTCTAGTTGAGAGTCAGATATTAGCCTATATTGTATCTCAACATGGTGTCATGAAAACGAAACTACATTGCAAAAGCTGCAACGTACATGCAATAACTTTCTTCGTATTGTATTTGACATAGACCGGCGACCGCAAAGAAAGCATAAAAGGTGTAATAGAACTCAATAATTTAAAATCAATTTCCCACACGAATATTTTTGCTCTCCAGATCCAAGTCGTTCCGTTTGCAGTTTTTACAGTTTTTTTTTTTATCTTTTTGTTCTTACTACTATTTCTTTTTTGCGATCTTAAGTTTTTGATGCGTTCTCACTACCTGTTTTGTTGCCCCCTTACTGTGTTTGTTTATTGAATGGTGATTAACTGTTTTATCATCATCGACAACGCACGATAATGAAAGAATTGACACGGCGGAAGTGCACAAAAGGCATAGCAAGACCAGAGACTTCAAAGAACCAGCCTGCTACACACGAGGCTGCAGGAAGAGGTAGGCAATGATTTTTGGGTGACGATGCACTTAGGAAAGGTCCACTAGGTTAAAGCTTAGGTCTTGGGGACCAGGCTGTAGAATCGAGGTGCCTGTGGAAGGAGAGTGTGAATCGAAAATTCGTGGACTGTATGATCCGTCCGTAAAATTTAGAATGGCGAAACGGCCAAGGAAGACAGGCTTAACTTTCCGTAATACAAAAAAAGTATTACGGCTCTCGAGTTAATTTACAAGTTTTCATTTGGCCCTTAGAGCAATTTGAGTTTGAGACCCTTGCTGTAGAAGATATTGAAAAATAGTAACTAAATTTGATGTAATTTGCTCTGCTTGGCATGGACCACTTTTTGTAGCATTAATAGCATTTATTGTTTAATCACTCATCTCTGTAGAACTAGAAGATAATGCAAGTGCTAATAATAATCAACCAAAAACGTCGGCGTGGAATACTGTAGGCCTATCTGCTAATACAGCCCACTTAGTAAATTGCATGACCAAGAACAATGCTACAAATTACATATTTTCAATATTCTCACTGTAATCAGTATTTTCAACTGGAGCTTTGTATAAGTAATATAAAAGTGTCTTTGGGCCAAAATGAGAAGCTCGAGACTTCAAACAATCCCCATATTGTTTTACACTTGTCCCAGGATCACAATATTTGTCGTGGTAAATATGAACTTGTCCTGGTTCTGGACTCTGGAAAATATTCAATGAAGCTCCAATGATCGTTTTGACCTGCAAGCAAAACAAATATTGTTTGTGGGGAGTTAGATATTTTGTTCAAATCGATATAATCAGAAGCGTTGACAGGGGGTACTTTTAGACCCAGGACAATTGTAGGGGTCTGAAACCTTTTCAAAGGGTTCAGAAATATGAAAAAACAACAGCGTATTCTTTGGAAACAACAGCGTAATCTTTGGAAACAACAGCGTATTCTTTGGAAACAACAGCGTATTCTTTGGAAACAACTGCGTTTTTCTTATGAATGTCTTGATTTGTGGCCCAAGGATCTCATTGGTACCGAGCCCGAGATATCCTTTCAACGGCCCTGCCAATAACCCTAAGTGACTTAGAGCTATGGCTATTGTACGCACGGTGACCACTTTTTTGACTGTTCACTTTTTCGCCAGCTTTAATGGTATCCTTTTAGTTTGCAACATGGCTTCTTATATGATGTTAGATCGTTTGGTTTTGATATGTTTTGAAAAATCCATTGTGCAAATTAAGAGGACTTGCTGAAATACGGAGACGCAAGCAAAGATTGCAGTAGGCCAACACTAGCTACTGATTAATCTTACCTATTAGGCTATAATGTCTTAAAAACATGCAAAAATACATACGCTTCTAAGTCTTTTTAAGAATAATAGCTTCGGTACACAGCATTCGATACTTAGCATTATGTCAATAATTAAATTTCACGTTTGTAGAAAACTGAAGTCTTCCTGTTTGTAATCGTCATATTGCATTGAAATTTGAAATATATACATTTACGTAGCATATAGAAGCTAATCCGGAAAAAAAAACCTTCAAAAAATATCAGACTAGACATTCTGCATTTGAAAGTAAATAAATTAAAGTAGCCTACACACAAGGAATATAGGGTACAGCATTATGTGCCACCAGGGTCGTTGAAAGGATAATTTGGGCCCGGCACCAATAAGATTCTCGGGCCCAAGTCAAGACACTTCTAAGAAAAACGTATTATGACCAATAATATGCCCTGGTTTCTTTAAATTTTCGAGCCCCTTGAAAAGGTTACGGGCCCCTGAAATTAACTCGGGTCCGGGTCCAAAAGTACCCCTTGGACACCCCTGTCAACGCTATTGTGTGCCACGTGTTACCCTATTCTTACGTAGGTTATGTAGGCTACTCTACTTTAAAGTTGCAAAATATGTTAAGAATTAAAGAGTTGATAAACTGTGCTTTGGAATAATAGGTAGCCTACTGAATAGGCAAGAATTGAGCCACCACAAGTGCAAAATGACGCTTCAGTAGAAAATTTTAAACAACGTCCAGCAATACTTAATTCACACCGTTTTGTAGACTGATAGCTAGCTGGACATCCGCTACTTCTAAAAGTCTCTGGGTTTGTTGCTCACGTAGCCTACAGAAACTTTTGAGTGATTATGACCATTATGACCCACAATAAGCATTCAAGTTGAAACAAAAGAAAGTCACATTGGCATATGTTACTAAACCGTAGCCGGTCGTTTGGTCGACAGACATTTGGTCGCCAGGACGTTTGGTCGACAGACATTTGGTCGACCAAATGTCTGTCGACCAATTGTCATGTCGACCAAATGTCTTGTCGACCAAATGTCTTGTCGACCAAACGTCCTGTCGACCAAATGTCTGTCGACCAAATGACTGTCGACCAAATGACAGGGTACCTTACTAAACACAGTTAGCCTAGGCTACAGGCTACCAAAACGTATTAAATATCAAGTAAAAATTATTTTACCATGTTCAAATCTTCCAATCCCCATCCGTGGATTGTTGTATCAAAACCTTCTGTTGCTGCAAAATCGCTTTTGTAGATTGTGAGCATTCCATAGCTAAAGTATCTCCAAAACCCATCAAGTTCAGTGAAGCTGAAGTGAGTGGAAGGCTTTGACCTTTCAACATACACAACATCTGGATCATACTGACTGAAAAACACTGGATAATAAACCTGCATTGTCTGAATGGTGTTTCTTCTGATATGAGTTAAGATACTTGGAGAAAACACCAAGTCAATGTCACAGAAGAAAAGAATTTCATCAGGATCAACTACTTCTTCGCTGGCAGTCTGGAGGCCTACTCCTCTTGAAAATTCAGTGCCGGGTTTAAGTGTAATCAGTTTAACCACACGATCAGGATAACGTTGTCGGAGTTTATCCATATTTTCTTTAATAAACTTGATATCCTCATTAAGTTTATTTGCATCTTCTTTGCCAAACACATTTAAAGAGTCAGCTGCAATGACTTCATTTTCTGAATCCTGTTGACTTTTTGTTGTTCGAATGTCAGGTTGAGGGAAATAGACGACAATAAGATTCACATTTTCTTTTTGACTGAAAAAAGTTGTTTCTAAATTGTCAACAAATCGTACAAAATTGTCAGGTCTTCCACTAAGTGCGGTTAAGAAGTTTACACTTACTTTATCTCTTGATAAATGCAAAGCCCTATCTGTTTCTTTATATTTGGTTTTTATAGTTTGTTGAGGTTCGTTATCTTTCATTGGGATATCAATGTCTTGTATTTCTTTGAAAAACTGAAGTCCATTAAGAAAGTATTGCCTCTGATGAATGTACATGACGGATGAGTCTTCTTGTCGAGGCATTAAAGCTGATAAAGGCGGTGAGAAATGACATTTCAATTCAGAAATAACATCTGTTGAAAACAATGGATTCACGACAGAATAACTGGATTGCAACGAAACGCCTTTTAACATCCGAAAGTTAAACTTGTTTTCTTTTTTCATTTGTTTAACGAAAACGTTGGCATTGTCAACCAATTTGTTCATCATTGCGGGATGCATCTTTTTGTTGATTTCCCTATCGTTCGGTTTGAAGCTATGTGACTGTATAATTGCATCCCAACGAAATTGAGAATAAGAATTGGCAGCCTGTAAATTACACATTATATTTGCTTTAATAAAGGTTTAAACATATTCAAACTTGCTCAGAAAGAGTTCTATTTGTTTATGAGAGCACATTGGTGAATACGCAGTATTGTGATACAACAAGTAAAACGTAGCATACAATCATCTTAAAGCTATAGTGGCAAGAATTAATTAACATTGTATTGTATACACCAGTGGTTCTTAACCTTTTTTTCCCCAGCGCCCCTTTTCAGAGATTTCCATAGTCTGGCGCCCACCATAATATAAGGGCTGTAGCCTACTAATGACATTTTCTTCCAAGACTATAAGGCTAGCCTACATCCAGTAGTAATTAGTTATTAGTTAGTAAGAAAAAACTAGTTTAAGCCGATGTTAGTTTTAATACTAAAAAATCAGCACAGATGTGCCTTAAGGCTCTTAACTTAAAAGTCTTAAGGCACATCTCTGCTGATTTTTTAGTAGTTAGTAAGAGTTACACTAATAACCATTATTGACTGACTATTATTATGACCAGTCCTTATGGTTTGCTTGCACTGCCTGCCCGCTGTCCCTGCCAAAAGCTGACCACAAAATGCCATTTACTTACTACAAGGAAAGGGAAACAATGCCCATTATCAACAACAAAGGCCATGCACAACACCATCCGACGTCCACGCTTGTCGGATGGTGTTGTGCATTGTGCTGTATAGGCCAACATAGAATGCTCTGAGAGAGAATCACTACTTCCCTTGTTAAACACAATCTCTATACTGTATATAGCTCCTCATCCTCGGTGGATTCTCGTACCCCCAGCAGAACTACTAAAGCAAATTTGCAGTGAGGAAAATATCGTTACACCTTCTGAATGTAGCGCCCCCTATAACGCCCCCTGAATATTTCCGCCCCTCTAAAAGTTAACAGCGCCCACTAGGGGGCGGTAGCGCCCAGGTTAAGAACCACTGGTATACACAGTAGGCTGCTGTACAATGTACATGGCTTGATACAGTATAGGCTACAGTACTAGACAAATTATTAGCCAGTTTGTTTTTTCAAATCAAAATATGAGGAAAATCCTAAAAGGAGGCAGTAAGAGTTTATAATGGCTAATTTAGTATAACGTTATGCATTATGCAATCATTGTCTTTATCTTTATTGAAAAACATTATTTACAAATATATAAAAATAAAATTTGTTTTTATTTTTTGCTCTGCTCAGTACCCTGCAGTCATCAGTAACGCTTAAAACTGGGAAATTAGAGTGATTGAAGTCCTTACAAAAAGGTTCAAATAAAGGTGTTGTTGGAGCCTCTTCTTCTTCAACTGCCTTGCCCAGTAGCGTAGCCAGGAATTTTGAAAGGGGGGGGTTTTGACCACCCAGCGACGGGGGGTCTGGGGGGCCTCCCCCAGAAAATTTTGAAAAATTACTTTGAATTTGGTGCATTCTGAGAGCATTTTCAACAAAAATGTGGGTACGAATATTCCTGTAAAATGGTGCTGTCTGGTAGCATAACAAAAGGATAAGATCATGTTTTCTTCGGCATTTTTTGGAAATAAAGCTAAGTCTCTGTGTTTTCTTGTTGCTAATTCCTGGCTGAGATGTTTGAATGTTTGGTATTGGCAAAACTCGCTCTTTTAATGCAATTTTGTTTAAAACTAGGCAAGTTTTTATTAGACTGAAAGCATCATTCTCAATATCGTGACGTCACACGCGTGCCAAAGGGGAGGTTGTAACCCCCAAAACCCCCCCCCCCTTGGCTACGCCACTGGCCTTGCCTCAACCAGGCATCGACGGCCTCCGATGAATAATAATTAAACCAAATATTCCTATTGTATGTTGCATGGATGATTGTTTCTGTCTTGTCGTTAAATTGTTTCAGATTTGTTTGTCTGCCAGGTGACCAGTGCTGTGTTAAGCCCTTTATGGGCACCGGGGCCAAAATAATTTTGGCCCCCCTTCAGGCAAGAAAAGCTATCATAATATAGTGTGTAGTTTCACTAGGCTATATCGATATGAAAAGGTGGTTCACTTTAATAAATGTCCTGACCAGTTTTGAAAACAACACAAATGTAGGCTAAGTGATAGCAAGCACTCAGTTTTAACATGTAATAGCTAGGCTACGCCTTTGCTCGGAATGAAAGCCAAAAGCATCAAAAATTTTTACTGGCAGTGGTCATGAAGTATTGGAATCATTCAGTCCAGAACTTGTATCGCACAATAGAAGCTAGCCTGAAAATTTGGCATGCTCATTAAATTGACTTCAATGTTTTTTTAAATCGGACAAGAATTGACAAATTGGAAAAATTTTAATTTAGTTAACTACATTTGAAAGCAATGTTTTCCTAAAATTACAAATATTCGAAATTTTACTAACCTATTATGTTAAAAACGTAGGCGCAACAGAGCAAAACATCTTTGGGTGCAACAAAAATTGACTTTAGCAAAAAGAACATTTCAACACTTTCACCAAGTAAGTGGTTATTATGTTTTGCCTGATAGATTACAATAAAGAGGTTTAAACCTAAGGCACAAATAAACATAGGCCTACCTGATTGCCATACAGGGGTTTAGCAATTAGTTCTACCGATTGCACTTACCAACATTGTACCCTCTGTGCTTTCAAACATTTACTAAGACATAGACTACAACCGTTTCATTCAAATAAGTAGTTTACCACAAGTGATGCTGCACCAGCAATTTATGAAAAAACATTGCCCGAACCACACTTCTAACACTATTGATCGAAAACCATATTAGAGAATACTGTGCGTAAAGAACATGCATGTTAAAACTAACTACTAACATTGTAGGCTACTTAACCAGAAACATTGACTGAAGAGCCAAAACACCATTGACTAAAAAAAACATTGACTAGCAACCATACACCCCTAACACCACTGATCGAAATGAATAGGCTACTACGAATAGGCTATAGCCTACCAGAGAAAACTACTTAGAGCAAAGCAGGTACATGCAATGCCGGATTAACCAAGTGCGGGGCCTGTAGCAGATTGATTTGATGTAGGGGAGATGCGGGAGAGTTGAGCCAATTTTTGCTTTTGAGCCCATATTTCCGATTGTATGGTTGCTGGTCCAAATGTTGTGTGCTTATGTTGAAGTAGAACCAATTGGCTTCCAATCACTCTGATTAAATGTTAGTCAATATCAAACGTATTTTCAGAATTTAACTTTAAAAAAGTTTTGCCAAATGGCTCAACTCTCCTGCACCTACAGGAGAGTTGATCATAGTGTTAAGGAGAGTTGAGCCGGATAAGGAGAGTTGATCCATGTAATGTAGAAGTTCAAAGTTAAAGTAGCAATGTTCTGCAAAAGCCTCATAAACCTTGTGAGTCATAATTTGGGCTTTCGACAAACAATCAGTGCAGTTAAGAATGACTTTTTCTGTTAAACAGTAAGCTATCTGTAAGCCTAAAGTACTGTAGCCTATATTTGTGCACCACAGAATTTTATGAGTGCAGACTTTTTTAAAAGAAAACATCAAGCTTGTAACCAGTATGCCATAAAATACACCCGGATTTCTATTCGTAGTAGCTCTGAAGAAGATATCCAGCGTGCTGCTGAAGAAAATGAACGTGGCACCTGGATTCGATCAGCTGCAAACGAATTTGGCGTCAACAACAGGTCCACTTTAGAGCGATATATTAAGAAACGCAAAGAAAAACGTCATGACAATTTTGGATACAAGAAATGTAAAACAGCTAATATGATATTTACAACGGAAATGGAAACCGAGCTAGCCAATCACGTGAAAGATTTGGCCTCTACCTTGGCCTCTACTAGATTATGGCTGGTCAAAAGACAAATGTCGCATGCTTGCCTACGAATTTGCTGTGAGAAGTAACGTTGTTATTCCCGATAGCTGGAAAGAGGACAAGAAAGCAGGACAAAGCTTCTGGTTGGGATTCAAAGATCGCCAAAAGTTGTCGATACATAGCCTACTCCTGAAGCGACATGATTAGCATGGGCAACAGCATTTAATAGATACACTGTTGGTACCTTCTTCGATAAACTTGCAACTGTAATGGATCGCTATCATTTCCAGCCACAAGACATATAGACTACTGTATTTAGGAAAAACAAGTTTTACTCAATGCGTTCGCCATTTGCTTCGATAACAAGTCGGAGACGCTTCGAAAAGGACCTGCAAAAGTCACAAATAACTCTTTGAGGTATTTAGGTCCATTCTTTTTTCAGATTAGCCTTCAGCGCTTCCAAACTTTGGTTGTGTTTAGTCGAAACCTTGTTCTCCAGGTAAGACCAGATACCAAAGTCCAGGGGGTTCAGGTCTGTGGATGAAGGAGGCCATTCTTCCTTGGAAATGAAGAACGGCACATTATAGCTGAAAGCCAGTTTAGCGTTCTCTTAGCTCCATGTGAAGGGACAGAAACTTGTTGGAATGACCAGTTAAGTTTTTTTGAAGTGTTTCTTTACCCAAGGCAACAATGAAGCCTCAAGAACGTCATTTCAGTAGTTTTCTTGGTTCATTTTCACTCCTTGGTACACAAAATCAATGGACTCCTTCCTGCTGATTCGTTGACTGCGGCCCACACCATCACTGCTTTTGCCGCCCCTTGTCTCCGAGTGACTATCCGGGGTTCCATGTAACCATTTCTTGACCAAACACGATCATTTTGACTGTTAAAATGATGCTAGACATCAAATTTCTTCTCATCGCTGAACACAAGATTTGGCAGCGTGCCTCCTTCAACGCGTGAGAGCAAAATAGGAGTGGTAGCCGTTTCTCGGGCTCCCTCTCCGGAACCGAACCCTGATTCCCCGTCACCACCGCCTACTGGCTCTGGAGAGACGTTTCTCAATAGTATTGACATTTAGCAACTGTTTCTTCATTTATTTAATGGGCTCATCTTCAAATCCTTCTTGAGAACTGTGAACATGGTTCCATAGGCCACGTTCGCCTTCTTTGCCAGTTTTTGAAGTGGATCTCTTGTAACGTTAATTATTGATGACCCTTGTAAATTGTAGCCTAATAGATAAGCCGTTAGGTTAGCTATTCAATCACAGTATAACAAATAATTCAGCAAAGATAGCTTGGGCTCTTTTGCAGAACTCACCACAATGCCTGAAACATTTGCATGATTGGCTAGACTGTTTTAACAAATAGGTTGAAGCAAAAGTCCAGTTGCTTTGATATTTTTGCTTCAATAATTAACTGTTGCAAGCAAGTACGCCTATAGGCCTGTCGTTTTTAAGCATAAAACAACAATTTAAACGCTAGAATTGTAGATTTGAGAAAAAATGTTTTCATTAAATAAAAGGGAGAGTTGAGCCATGTGGTTTAACTCTCCTTGACGTGATGGTTCAACTCTCCTAATCGTAGCCATTTTGAATTTAGCCCGGATTTCTTCAAAACGCTTTTAAGAAGCTGCATGGTAATTGTTGCATACAATCACCTTTTCCAAAGGTACCCTGCACTATATTTGTAATTTAAATATCTTTTATAGATCTAGAGTTATTTAAGCAAATGCTGAAATTTGTCAAATCTACTTTTTGATACATTTTTTGCATTTTCAAAGATAACTTTCCGTGGCTATATCGTAAAGCCTTCTTGACAACAGTGAAGTTGTAACATTGTTTTTTCATACCACTAGTGACAGTAGAGTGCAATTATGTTAAACAGAATTTCTGCTAGAGGTGGCTGTTCAACTCTCCTTGTGCCTCAACTCTCCTGCATCTCCCCTAGGCTACAGATAATACCCGGGAAGTAGTTGAATATTTTATAGATTTGATCTACATTCTACAACAACAAAAATAACAAAAGTCTAATGTAATGTTTTATTGGCAAGGAGAAATATAAAGCTTCAACAATATCATTTAAAGGTCTTTTCGACGCATTTTGATCTCTGCAAATTTGGCAATTATTTCAGATGAGTTCAGTGACTTCAGAATGTCATTTTCAATCTTCAAAAGAGTTATATAGTGTAGCCGCTCTTGCCCATTGTGTTTCGAAGATAGTTTTTAACCAATTTTAAGTATGATCTCTCTCCAGTAGGCTACAATTAGTTACCATCATACATAGATAAATGCGCAACAATTTGTCAATGTTAGGAAACGTGGTGTCAATATTGTTTTCTTTAATCAAAGTGAAATAGTTGAGTTCAGGAGAGGAGCAATCAATAGCAATGTGCTTTACGAATTCTGAAAACTGAGGTAGTTCAGCTTTCAATTCGTCTTTCAAATCCTGGGAATATGCTTCTAAAAGTCTGTCAGCACTTTCTGGGATCTGCGCAGGTGTTAAGTCATGCAGATTTCGCAAAAAACGAAACCGTGTGTTCAATTGGGTGTATGCCTTGCGACGTTGCTCTATCGCAGATTGTAGGCTGTCCAATACTGCAAGGAAAACTTTCACCCGGAATCTGTCTATAGGTGATTGATTAATTATCCATTGCATCTGGAACTGAACGGCCGCTGCCTATACATCCTCATCGCGCCTTCGCTTTCGGACAATTCTTCTTGTGCTTGTTATTCGGTAATCCGGCATCAAATTCTTCCCTGTGACAACACAATACGCGAAGCTGCCATTCTCTCGAATGTTCCCTCAAACAACTATAGGACTAGCATCGTGGGCTAGTGGCATTCGAACAGGCAGTTGCCTCCAGCGGAAATTACTAGTTGTTTAAGTTTAGCATAATTAAGAAGGGACAAGACGTTGGAACTAGTAATTTAATCCTACAATTATAATGTTTTTCTATGCCATTTCAGTTTGCAAGCCAAAAATTACTTGCCATGTTCGACATTTTTTTTGCAAAAAAAAAAGTTTTGCTCGCCAAGCGCGGGGCCTTGTGAAGCGCGGGGCCCGTAGCAGCTGCTACATCTGCTACTATAGTTAATCCGGCGCTGGATACATGCATGTTAAAACTAACTACTAAGAATGTATCGAACCTCAATCATTGACTGAAAAGCCAAAAGACAATTGACAAATAAAACATTGATTAGCAACCACACCCCTAACACCACCGATCGAAATAAATACACAAATAGGCTATAGCCAACCAGAGAAAACTAAGAGCAAAACAGATACATGCATGTTAAAACTAACTAGGCCTACTAACAATGTATCGAACCTCAATCATTGACTGAAAAGCCAAAAGACAATTGACCAAAAAACATTGCCTAGCAATCACACCCCTAACACCACCAATAAAAACGAATAGCCTACTAGAGAATTAGCGTACTAAAGAAAACTGAGAGCAAAGAACATGTATGCAAAAACTAACTGCTAATATTGTACTGAACTACAAACATTGACTGAAGACCCAAAAGACCTTTAGACCAAAAAACATAGAGTGACAACCACACCCCTAACACCACCGATTAAAAAGAATACTAGAAAATAGCATATTACAGCAAATTGAGAGTAAAACACATGGTACATGCTAAAACTAACTAGGCCTACTAACATTGTATGGAACCACAAAAATTGACTGATAAGTCGAAAGACCATTGAACGAAACAACATTGACTGACAACCACACCCCTAACAACATCAAATTCATTTAAAAACAGTGACTGAACCACACTCCCATCAGAATAAATGTTGAAAACGGTATGATTAACATGTTGGTACTGAAACGCAGTAACTGGAGTGTAGTGTTGAGATTAGTCTCCTGTAAAGGATTAACGGGGATCGCCACGTGAAGGCTCTCAACTCTCACAAACAATGCTCTTATCTGGCTCCGACACTGGCGTGACAAGCTATGAATGAATGACTGAAACGCAAAAGTCTATTATCTGTGGGCCCCCTGAGATGGTGGGCCCGGGGGCCGGGCCCCCTTTGGTCCTCCCCTTGACACGGCACTGCAGGTGACCGCTTTCCAAAAATTTTAACAGTTAAACGTTAAAGAGAGATGCTCCAGTTTTTGCTTTCTTATTACATGGCCGAGAAATTTATATTGTCTGGTTTCAGAGATCTGGTTTGGTTCAATCGATCTCTATTAAAAAATATGAAAACCAGACAATGTAAATTTCTTGGCCATGTACATGTACTCGGAGAATACTGGTTTAAAACAGAACAAACTACAAGAAGCAAAATTTCTCTACTCGTACTATTGATCAAATTCAAACAAAAATGAAAGATCGTGAAAGTAAAGAGGCCAAAAAAATTAAAAATTGTGGAAGAAAACGCAATACCTTTATACTCAAGCTTAACAGGAAATTATCAAAGATGCGTCTTGGTGAAAAGAGAAGTTTTTTTTAAGAACATTTAATCAGTTTTAATCAAATTAATTTTACAAACTGCATTTTAAACCAACAACACCGTTTGTTCTTTTGGGGTAAGGGGTAAGTTATATTTTCTGATGAATTTCTCGAGCTGTTCTGGATAACAGAGTTCAAACAGGAAGGACTAGGGAAGACAAGCATCGGAGAGGAGCTTCAACCTGTCTGTGTAAGAAAAACAGTCCCAACAAAAATAATGGTGTGGAGTGCTATTTCTATGCGTGGTCCCAGCAAATTGTTTAGTGTTATAGAAAGTATCAATGCTCCAAAGTACATGGAGATATTGAGTTCCCACTTGAAGTCACAAATTAGAAATTAGAGAGTAATATCGAGAGTGGAGATTCTCATACTCCAACCCCTTGCCATACTGCAAAGAAGATTTATCACAGGACGAATAAAAAACACGCAAAGGTAGACTCCCTACTCCCATGGCCTGATAATTTACCAGATATGAATCCAACAAAATGTGTACAGGATATTTTAAGAAATGAAATGTATGATGTTGCTATGACCAACAAAATTCAACACATAGGCTACAACATCTGATATATGCCAAGGTTCAGCTCAAAAAACATTAAAATTTTGCGTGGAACATTGAAAAGCGGTATGCCTGAAAGAATTGCTGCTCTAAAACCCACTAAAAGTGGTAAACAGGTATCAAAATACTATTTTGTGGTTTCATAAGCATTTAGTAACAATTAATTTGTGTAGATTTTGATTAAAAAGAATAAACAAAAATTGCTCTATTTTTCAAAAATGGCTTGTAATTTGTTTATTAATGGTTTAGTTATATATAGTTAGGCCTACTATAGTACTATAGGCCTATGCTTTTTTGCAAGTTTAGTTGATTTACAGCAACATGGTCCTGTGTTTTGCCTTGCAGGTAAATAACCTGATCTAGCTCCCTGAAGAAGTCAGTCGTGTCTGATTGACGAAACGTAAGAATAAAAAGCAGTTTGTCACTTTGTACAGCTTGTGATAATTTAGCTTAGTTTGCACCAGTAGAAAGTATACCATGTTATTTAACTAACTGCCTGGCGAACAGTCTCATTTATTTTTAGTACAAATTGACATGGCGCTTTCAAATATAAGTATCCCACCAAGTTGTCTTCTTTGACTCTGAAGCTTCTATGAATATCTTTGGTGAGCAGGACCACTCTGGTGACTAGCTTTCGTATCCTCCTCTTCAGTGCCATGACGTGAAAGTTATGTTGGAACTCTGGGTTCTTGTTAGCGTGAAAGATGACACCTTGATCTAAAAAAAATTTTTTTTTTTTATACTATACTGTGGTAATGTGTTGGAACTGCTCTAATACCATATAGCGACAAGATACCGGAATAGACAGGGCCGTTGAGAGGATAATTTAGGCCCGCTACGAATGAGACTCTCAACCCCCAAGTTCAGACACTTCTAAGAAAAACACATCATATCCAACAAACACGAGGTGGCTTCTTCAAGTTCCCGGGCCTCTTGGAATGGTTACGGCCCTAAAATCACCCCAGGCCCAGATCCACAAGTACTTCTGGACCAGCATGTCAACGCTACTACGAATAGGGTAGGTGAAAAAGTATTGAACATAACAGAACAGTATTATTATCGCAATTAATTATTGGTGATATTACCTAAGGCGTCTGGGCTCAATGTTTTGATATCACTAGCGTATGTCCCATGTTGGTAATTTTGAAAAAAGATTTTCGGAAATTCCCAAGACATTACACAATTGATTCCAGTGACTCTTTTTACACAACGACCAAGCTCAACATCTTCGTGAGGAGTCAGCAAGTTACGTAAGCAATTCTTCAATTTTGGAGCCAGTTTTCGAAGAAGTCCATTCGAAAATATCATACCGGGTCCTCCCTGAAAAGTGTTATACCCAAAATTATTTTTTCGGAAAAAGCAATTTTTTATCGTATCCATTCTTGCGCCTGGTTTAAAATTTAAATATAGTAGACTGGAAAGCAAGGAAGCCAATCTTCGCGTCTACCTTCATACATGTCATAAAAGGGTTTGCTAAGATACAGACACATGCTCTTAAACAGGGATACCAGACTAGATATTCCTGCTCTTGAACTGTGTCAAACAGACGCTTTTCAAGTCCTTAACAAGATGCTAACCACTCGGCTATGCAGCGAACGAGAATACAAATCTCACTTTACACTTTAACGTTTCCAACAACATGAGACAATGTACAAAGAACTGAAGTGATCTTCGTTTGACTTTCAGGGCCGAGGGCTTAAGGTTTTACCATGAAGGCTCACGATGTTCCCAGGCTACAGTAGCTTATAAGGCTACTGGAAAGCAGTCAGCCGTTGGTTTTTTCATCCAAGACAGGCAGAGTTGTTGTGATTGGGTAGATTGAAGGTAATGCAAACGTTGATGATGTGGTCTGTGGTCTGTTCCTCAATACCACATTCTAGAGAGGAAGACGCAATTCCCCATTGATGCATGGTTGAATGAAAGATCCAGACGCCGGTATGAAGACGGTTGTGGCGCACTCACACCTGTCTTGGTAGAGTCCAGACGATGAGACGGGTGTCTGGGTCAGAGATGAACTACAGGGGATACCTTGCGGTTTTTTGTCTTGTAGGCGTCGTTCTGCCCTACCTGGGAAACGATGGTAGCCTATATGACAACGGGCACTGACGAGAATGTTTGTTGAACGTTTAGTGAGATAGTTGATGGTGCTTCATGCTTTGCGGCTTAAGTGTGAGAAGTCGATGTCAGCAGTTCTCCGTCGCTGCTTGTATTTGACAAAACCCTATAAAAAACATGCTACCCAAGTATATGAAAATAAGTATGTACGGTACATAACAATTGTAAAATTTTACCATGCAATAGTTTTCTCCCTTTTCAATATAATCATCTTTGTCTCTTCCAAAACCAGCATGACCAAGATATAGAGGCTTTGATGCGTTAATTCTGCTCAGTAGCATGCGAAGCTTGTCAATATCAACATATGCGTCATCGTCCAAACGTACAAACCAATCGTACCTAAACATTCAAAATTAACTGGCAGGAAGTTCCTTCAAAAACTAATTGTTGTTTTAAGATGCTGGTAGTTTTGTACAACAGCTTAAGGGCGGGAAAACCCAAATTAACTTTTGTGAGTTTTTTGTTTCAGCGTGATGTCATTGTGTACAACATGCGTTTTAGCAAAAAAAAATCCAAATTTTGTTGCCCTCGTCTCGCTAAGGCCGCTTTTGTTTGATACCCGTTTGCGAGGTCTCGCGCGCATCAAGCTGTAAATTTGTTCGCTGTGACGTCACAAGGTACATATAGTTGTGGCCAAAAGTTTAAGACCAGACTTGATTTATGACGATTTTTGCATTACTTCAAAATACTGCATCAGATATTGCTTCAGTTGCATCATCTTTATGCATTATCTTATATCTGATGCTGTATTTTGAAGTAATGCAAAAATCGTCATAAATCAAGTCTGGTCTGAAACTTTTCGCCACAACTATATGTACCTTGTGACGTCACAGCGAACAAATTCACAGCTTGATGCGCGTGAGACCTCGCAAACGGGTATCAAACAAAAGCGGCCTTAGCGAGACGAGGGCAACAAAACTTGGATTTTTTTTTTGCTAAAACGCATGTTGTACACAATGACATCACGCTGAACAAAAAACTCGCAAAAGTTAATTTGGGTTTCCCCGCTCTTTAAGGCCTATACGTTCAACTCGAAACTTATAAACCAATTTTCAAAGTATTGTTTATATATATGTTTAGCTCATAATTTTCAAGCCAGTTTTTCAAGTATTTTCGAATTGGTGCGTTATATTGTAACCACAGGGTAGTGCAGTACAAGGGCAGCCTAAGACCACGTGATCAACAATTTGCTTTAGGTTTTTTCAATTTCATCAAATTCCTCCATAACCTCATTCAACTAGACAGCGTAGTTGAAATAAGAGCAAAAACGAACATTCGCAAACTACTCATCGTATAAAGTTTCAAAAATTTTATTTTATTCGGCACGAAATTACCTTTACTAGTGACGTGTGCAATGTACAAAACACAAAAACAACAAACTTTTGCAAAAAATATCCTTTTAAGAACTTTAATGTTACAATGACGTCAGCTTTTATTCTTCTATTTGTATTGTCCAGCTGAAGCCTATAGCATTGTTGCGCTACTCATCCCTTCATTTAAGTAGCCTACGTAGCCGAGTTGCATAGTTGTGGTAAGAGAGGCTAAACATGAAATTTTACATTCTCTCACAGTTGGGAATGTCATTGGCCACATTTTAAACATGAAAGCTACATTGCTTTGCAATCTGCTGTTATCGTCCTATCGTCTTTACCGTTAGAGCATTTACCTCATTTATTAAAACGTATTTTTTTCGATTATTGCGATGCTTCAGCATAATGAGTTAGCAAAATCTTCTCTAATGGCTCTACCTTTTTAACTTCAGTTAAACACAAGCATTTGAGAGCTAAAACTCAAACTTCTAAAAATTTAAAAACATGCTATCATCTTGTCGTTCTTACTTGTCTAGATACATGTCGTGCATGAATTTTACCATCGAGAAGCTCTTCTTTTGTGGAGGATACACATGATCAGAAACTCCAGCCAACTGAATTACTCTGATGCCATTCTTCAAAACGGATTCTGTGTATCTTCGCTCTTTATCAAATGTTCCATTGTTGTTGGCGAAAAATTCAACTTTAACATTTGGTTGTTTGGCCCACGTGTTAATCGCTGCCTCTACCCGCGAATCCATTCTGCTCTCCATGGACATCATACCTGGTTAAATAGTTATAGTCCATTTTTTTTTTCATATTAATCAAGGTTTGAGTTATAATTCGGAGAATATATTGACAAATCTAGAAGAGTTTAGTTTTTAAACTTTTACATTTCTTAAACTAGTTTGAGAAACGTTCCCGATTCTTGCATTGTCTCGGCAAAGACACTTAATAGCAAGCCAAACTAAGGGGAGCAGCTGACTCGAAGACTATATGTCACTTCGCTGCTTCTTGACGTCTGTTGTATCGCATCTGTGATCGCAGTGTACTGTATGTTATCGCAATGGGCGAAAATAAAAGCATGATTATTATTATTATCGCATCCCTCTTGGTTACTTTCTCTATGCTTCAAACACATTGCTGCCTATCTTACCGATGTAAATGCTACTTTTATCTGTTCCAATTTTTTCTGAAACCCTTTGCTCCCCTGGATACCCAATGGAACGCCAATGTGGAAATAGTAGGCCAATATTATTGTTACATAACTTGCGAGAGGTCAGAGGTGGTACAAAGTGCATTCCAAGAAAATATCCAACAAGAATTCCCAGCAGAAACCTTGAAAAGCAGAAGATAAACTCATACAATTTATTAGTGGGCTTGCCTATTTTAGCCTAGGCCTTTTTAATTTCTTCATTACTTTTTCATGGGTTAATGTCTTTCGAATTGAACAACTTCCTTATGAATTTGTTTATCCAATGGCGTTAATCCCGTGAAAGCTTAATATTTAAGAACCGCGCATTATAATCACTTACTACGTAAGCTACGCACATATACAGTACTTCTACCTGTACAAGCTTTTCTCAACATCGCAGCCAAGCTTTCCAATCATTCTAGTCTTTCTTTGGATTCCGATTCTATTAAATTTAAACTTTGACATTAGACATGGCCACAGTAAAGTCTAAAATTTATTTTTTAGTCGGAACGAACTTTATTTCTTTAAATAATTTGTTAAACTAACAAATATTATGTCAAAATATTTTGTCACAAAGTGAATGAAGGAAATACATTTAACCCATTATAACGTCCATTGAGTTGCAATTCTTTTTTAAGAGCGCAGTTAGACATTTTGTTTTTGAAAGTATTTTCTTGCTTTACAAGTGCATGACAGACATATGGTAGCCTACAAACCTAGCCTACTGAAAACGAATCATATTTTTTGATAAAAACAAGAAAAGTAACCTAATCAGGTTATACAAGTTAAATTTTGTTATGTTCTTACCGTACATATGAATCAATACTTTGGGTTGAAACGATGTGGTACAATCAGTTCAGTTCATCTATTTTTTTCTGCTGGCGAATAAACAAAAATATACACAACACAATAAACAAAAATGATTCGCACAGCAAGGAGGGCAATGAAAGACCAAAAGGTCATCAAAGTCAGCTGCCACTAATCAGTTTGTCTTCAAATCAACCTAAGTCTGTAGATAGCAAATATTTGCAGACGAGATGCTTTTTTTAGTGGTTTGAAGCAAAGAGTTAATATTTTGAAGTTTGTGCTGGTACATAATAATATGAACTGAATCGATTCTCACAACAATTAATCAAACAAAACTTTTTTTTTTATAAAGAACAATTGTTGAGTTTGGAAGTTGCCTACTTGTAAAACATTTCATGATTTTCTTAATGATGTAAAGGTTGTTCAGTGTGTAGCTTATTGCAAATGTTTTAGCCTACTTTGTGTCATAACATCCTTGTTTAGCTGTTGTCATCAATTGTGGGTTGTTGTCTCCTTGTGTCATGGCACGAGGCAACAACTTGATCCGGTAGCAAGTACTTGAAGGTTTGCAAACTGATCAGGTCGATGAATCGTGTGTTGTAATAAAGATGAAAATTTAACTGCAAGATGAGACGCTTACTACTCCAATTTGCAATAATGAAGAAAAGCAATATACACTATACAATCTCTGCGTATGCTTAATTGCTTATGTGCATGTTTTTTCGTCTGTGATATTTCTGAAAAAATATTGTTTGCCCCTATACAGTAGCTCAGTGGTTAAGCGCCTGATTTTACAATCGAAAAAACTGCACGATCAAGCGGCGCTGGTTCGACTCTCGAGGTGTGTGCATGAGCAACGCATTTCAAGGACAGCTCTACATTCAACGGCACTTTGTGGATGGAACAGTTTTCCGTGAACAACACTTCAAAAATTTCACTGTCAATCTCGGTGATCTGGACTGCGTCAGTTGTTCAAAGTCTCTACAAGTATGCTGTGCGAAACTGCCAGGACTAAGCTTTCAAAGAAACTTTGTTAGTCCGAGGATAGACATTCAATCAATTAATAGCTATTCCCAAATAATTGCAAGCACGAGATGGAAGGACATGATTTTTGGTCCAAATGTGGAAAGAGCTTCTTGCAACATTGCATCATGTTATTTAGAATAGTCCTTTGCACCACTAAAAGTATTCATAACCCTGCTTTCTTCACACTCTTCTTATTTATCTTGCCTGAGCTACTTGGTCCCCATCCAACCTTGTGAGATACAGTGCCAAAGCATCCCCAGGTAGTAAAATTCATCATTTTTACATTGATTCAACGTCTGCAGGCGTTGGATCAATGTAAAAGTGATGGATTTTGTTGTCTGGATCTCTACTCAGTTTGAAGTTAATTGTATTTTTTCATTGGATATTGTTAGTTGGTTAAGGTAGTTCCGTCTTCAAACTAAACGAAAGCGACTTAATTGCTGTGACAAACATACTTCTACATGTTAACCCTGCACCCTTAGTTATGGATGCTTGGCAACCATTTCACCTGTTTTTTTTTTGTTCAACCACTCAGTTGACAAATACTATGACTTTGCGCAGAAAATACGTAAAAATGACGACGTTCGATCAACGACGATGAGGTTTTTTATTTGGCAATAAAGCAAGTCCGCCTCAATGTTAAACAACAGTTTGAAAGTTCGATGTTTGAACAAGCTTTGGTCAATATGGGCGCAACAACTACGTTCATTCATTGATGAGTGGCCGAGTAAAATTTCAAGTTTGCTTATGATTTTTGTTTAAATTTTTCATCGCTTATTTTGTCATAAAAATACATTGCTCACATTTAAATTTGAACTTTTAACAAAAACGGAGCAATGTTGCGAATTTATTTATAAACATGTTATCATTTGTGGTTGAGCTTTCTACTACAGCATTATAAACCTTCGAGCTATAACGTCCTCCCGGTTAGCTCAGTGATTAAGTGCGCGACTCAAGATCAAGCGGCGCTAGTTCGGCTCTCGGGGTGTGCGCTTCAACGAATTTCAGGACTGCTCTCCATTCAGCGGTTCCGAGTGGATGGAACAATTCTCCGGCAACAACACTTCAACAACCGGAAACGTCGCTTTGCCAATCTTGGTAACCAGTCGGCTGCATAGCCTCATGGTGAGAACCATGGTTCGACCTTCGAAAGGCCACCGGTTCGACACCATTCGAAAGCATGTAGCTGTGTTTTTGGCAAACACTTTAAGGCACACAGTCGATTGCTGAGTGGCGCTCCTAGCCCTTGATTTCTCTCTTAAGTATGAACAGACGCTGCTTTAGAGAGAAATGCATACGGCCCTTCTTAGGGCTATGGCCTGTTAAACTGAACTGATGCAAAACTACTTATCTAATCCAGGAATTACTTATCTAATCCAAGGATAAAGATTCAAAACTAATTTGAAGAGTTGGAGTTAACCCTCAACCGTTGAGCTTTATACCTGATTGTTTTATTTCTTATCATGGCTTCATTTTATACATTCACAGTAGCCTACCTTGTTTCAGAGACGTAGCCAAGGGGGTTGAAAGGCAATCGCTCCCTAAAATAATCTCGCCACCCAAAAACCAACGATTAATGTAAGGTTGATGAGTCTTAACTTCAATGTTAATGTAATATTTTTTGACATAAAAACCTAAACCAGACAAATTTCCTGAAACGTTTGAATGAATCATATCTAGTGTGATTACTTGAGAAACCAAATTTTAACTTCATGAATAAAATTGCGTTGTTACTTTTAAGTGAGTTTAAATTATGCTTTGATTTGATGACCATTAAATGCAAAGCGTTTTATAAACATTGTTGGAGTCAAAAATGCCCAAGAGTAAACAAAACAAAGCAAAAGAGGTTAAATCGTTTTGGAGAGCAAAACTCTCTTCATGGCTATTTGACGTTCACGTTTGTCCTTGAGTGGTTGTCTAGGGAAACCCCGGTGTCGGTTCAACTTTTTTCTTGATCCGCACTGCTTGTTATCAATGTTTAAATAAAATGCAAATTGGAAAGGTATACTTTGAGGCTAATTAAACATAACATTGACACTGACAGTACATTATTTATTTGATAAGCTATAGGCCTACCATAGTTTCATAACAAAACACGTCAACACACTTTAAGCGGCTAAACCGAAAAATCAGACAATGTCGCCTTCAAATTGTGTTCCATTTAAAGCCCAATTTGTTGGCAAGCATGCAGCTTAATGCTTTGAAACTGTCCTATCTAATAGGAAATGCGAGTCTCCGCCGATAGAGGCAAAATTGGTAACAGAATACAATCAACAAAGCAGCACAAGGTAGACCGAGGGTACAAAACAAACCAGGATTAATCACAGTTTCGACAGCTGAAACGAAGACTACAAGATAACGCAGCATCCAGTCCGGAAACACAACAACTCCAATCGTTAGAACAGGTAGGCTAATACAAAAGCGTCAGAAAAAAATATTGTTATTCAATAGGTTATACATTGCCAATTGCTTTAAAAAAAATAAAGCAGTCTAGCTTATTTTAAATAGCCCATAATTAGGTTACGCTAACCCTAACTAAGCGCCTAAATTAGGGTGCGCTAACCCTAACTAAGCCTAAATTAGGGCGCGCTAAGTGAAATCTGTGTGCTGGTGAGTATCTGCATTGATTGCCAGTGTATCTGCTAGTCAGTGTCAGTCAAGCGTAGGGTGATGTGATGTTTTTAGTGCATAAGTAAGAGCTAGTAAAACAAACTTTTACTATCACTACCTAGCTGGTTAGTAAAAGAGGGGTGCGGCCTGCAGGAATAGGTCTCCTCTGTCAGTTCCGCAGACTCGTACGCAGTGGCGCATATTCCTATTCTTTAAGTTCAAATCAAAGCAACAGTTTTTATTTTGATTATCGGGATTTTTTTGTCGTTTTATGTAAACTATTTTAAAATTAGTTTGCTTGCTCTTTCAAAATCCTTGACAGTTGACTAACTTCAAGCGTTCTCTTCAAGGACTTATGTGGAACTTCTTCGTGTTCTTTTAACTCTTAATACTTTTATTTTTTTCTCTATTATAATGGATGTTCAATACACACTCATGCGTTAATAAATAAACACAGAAGATTTAAAATTGCATAAAGAAAGCAGTGAGTGATTTAATGGGCTAGCAGTGACTCTCAACCTTTATGGGTTTAGGGCACCTTTCAGAAGTAAAAATAGTTTGTAGCACCCAGTGGAAGACCGATGATCTTTCATTTGGAATGCAGCAGGTTGTTGGAATAAACCATAAACGTTTCATACTAAAGAATTTAAAAATGGTATTTATAGCTTCTCTTCTTGACTTTCAGCTGTTATGCAGTGTGGAGAGTAGTAGCAGTTGTTAGAGTTCGCTGTTTGTGCTTTTGTTTTGTGTTTTCTGTTTTGTGTTTCAGTTCATCCAGAGTTCGCTGCTTGTGCTCTCCAGAAAAGTTATATTAACTATAGAAACATTTAGAAAGTTTATAATTTCTTTACGTTATAACACCTGCAGAAACCACAACATAACAACAATAACTCAGCAGTTTTACTTGAAGATTGAATCTCACTTTGGAATGGCATTTTGAAAAAAGCAAGTAACGTTTATTTACTTCGAAAGCAGTGTGAAACTAGCATAGCGTAATGCTTTTCCCTTAGCAGACAGCATAAGTAAAAATCTTTTCATAATAAATGTAGTCTACAGCTTTTACCCACTGACCTAAAATCGACAAAATCAGCGCAACTTGTCTATTGATTGACAGAATCTTTATTCTCGGACTGACAAAGCTTCTTTGAGAGCTCAATCCAGGTAGTTTCGCATACTTATAGAGGCTTTGAACTACTAATGCAGACCCGGTCACAGAGATTGACAGAGTGAAGTTTCTGATTGTTGAAGTGTTTTTTTCAATCAAAGATTACACTGGTCTACAAAAAAAGAATTTTTTTTGCTCCATGAACTTTGAAGACTGATTTAGAGTAATTTTGGGGTGCTGAATCCGAATCTGACCTTAGATTTATCCTATCACGTAAGGTTTGTGAAATATGATAACAACAAATTGTTACTTTCGTCAAAAGTGGAAGATTTGGCGTTGCGTTTACCACCAACATATGCAGTGCTGTAACGAAAGGTTAATGTTAGACAGGCCAAAACAGCCTAAATATGGTTACTGAACAAGCATTGTCATAGGCTTGCTTAAATCTTTGTGGTTTCATACAAAACATTGACCGGGGGAGTGGGTCAGTTACACTTATAGCCTCCCTTTTAGCTTATTATTATTGCCTTGTTAATAATGTTGCTTAGAAAACAATTTGGTATCAAAATTATAATTGGTAGGTGTATTTCAGCTACTTATGCACCACATGGCCTGGATTTCTGGATCTTGCACAATGTGTATGTGCAATAAACGCAACGTCAAATCTTCCACTTTTGACAAAAGTAACAATATGCTGTTATCATATCTCACAAACCTGACGTGATAGCATAAATCCGAGGTCAGATTCGGATTCAGCACCCCAAAATTACTCTAAATCAGTTTTCAAAGTTCATAGAGCAAAAATCGTGTAAACCAGTGTTATGTTTCCAAAAAGTCACTATAAGTTTGCAGTAGACGTAGACGGGGGAAAGAAGTCACCTTCACTCGGTCCCTTCTTGTAAGTCGTATGAAAATGGGAAACAAAGGTTGTCGAAACCGAACCTCAACTCGGAACGCTCAAAAAACTTTACGGAGACCGCTCTTTTAGATCGCGACAGTTTCACTGTCGACAAGTATCGTCGTCCCACCATCCTACAGCTGAACGCCGAGGGCATCACAAACTGAGCATACAGTAAACTACATACCAGAGATAGATCAATTACACAGTTTTCAGTTTAATAACATTACAGTTATTCCATCAACATTTCCAATCACATTACAATTACGTTGTTTTGAAGTTTTCAAATTACAATTACTTCCAAATGTAATAAATTACACGCTTTAAATACAAAAATTAAACTTTTATTGTTTATGCCCATCGATGATTTTTTACAGTTTGATTTTATCAAAGACCGGTAGAATCGCATTTGATAAAGATTAAACTGTAATGTAGAACCCCAACTATAGCGGTTTAACAAGAGTACTGATATCATGCGTGCAACTTACAAAATGTAATTGCAATTTGGAACAAATTTTTTTGAAATTACAATTACATAACAACAAAAAATTGCAATTACAATTATAATTACATTTACAATTAATTACATTCAATTACAATTGTAATAAATCTAGTTCCGCTACATATGGAGGTGGTTGCACTTGTTCGATTACTTTGAAACTTGCAAAATGTGTAAATTGATAGCGAAATAGGATTCTATGTTCCTACGACTGCAGCAATCCCACAATACTATGTGTTTCTATTTTCTAAACAGGAAACTATTAACTTTAATGAAGAATGAAATGTGCTGCTCGTAGATCTGTTTGCCTGCAGTGTAGCAAAGCAGGCACATTTACAGCCGAGTTGTGGTTTTGTTTCGAACACGTGTGGGTCTGTCTACAGTACGTGCAAGTAGAAATGTAGATTCTACATGTTATGTTTTAAAATTGCAATTTCTCTAAAACTGCAACTCTGCAGTTGTTCAAAGACAATTTGAAATCGGTCAGAAAAGCAAAATTAAAATTCTGTTTTTGATTGCAACATTCTACATCTCATCACATCACAGAACGTCCCTTCTTCACATTCTGCATCACTATAATGTTTTACTTTTCAGAAAAGGTTCATGTTTCTTAACAGGTTTACTTATCGTAGCATACCATTCCGACTGAGCTGACGTGGCAGAAATAAGGCAAGTTCCTAGGTTCGTACTATGCTTTGGGTTGACGTTGGTAAAGTTGAATGAAGGTTTATTTCTCAAGACAAATTAATGTCTACGATCCATGACGTCGTTAAAGCGTCATCGTCAGTCTACGTTTTCTGGTGAATGAGACACTGTAGTTTTACGATGTTGTTACTGATTTTGTGGGCTTTTTTTCTTCCAGCAAATAGGCTACACCTGCTACACGAACCAACAGTAGCTTTTTAAGCATTAATAAAGCTTCTTCCGTTGTTATTGCTGTAGTCATAATCGCCGTCAATATTGTCTTCCGTTCCGTTAGCTCAGTGGTTAAGCGCCCTACTCAAGATCAAGCGCCGTGGTTTGGCTCTCGAGGTGTGCGCTTGAGCAACGTATTTCAGGACTGCTGTTGAAAACAAAAACGTAACAAAGACCTGAACAGATGTGAAGACTGCCAACATAGAAGCAAAGCGGGCGGTAGCGAAAGCAATAAATGTGGCAAATACAGATCTGTACAAAAGCCTGGAAAATAAAGACGGAGTGTTGAAGGTAACTTGAAGGCCAAACAAAAGGATAAAAATGTCCAAGATATCTACCAAGCAAAGATGGTGAAGGATAAGAACAGACGGATACTTATGAGTGATCCAGAAATTCTCTAAAGATGGAGAGAGGATTACCAGCAATTGATGAATGTCAAGAACCCAAGAAAACATGTGCCAATT
Source organism: Aplidium turbinatum (assembly GCF_918807975.1). Taxonomy (NCBI): domain Eukaryota; kingdom Metazoa; phylum Chordata; class Ascidiacea; order Aplousobranchia; family Polyclinidae; genus Aplidium; species Aplidium turbinatum. The sequence goes on from NC_137486.1 coordinate 3,781,578, forward strand.
GACCTAGCAACGGATGAAGATGTGACTGAAGTTATTGAGGAGATATTGAGGAGGAGAACAAATGCTTTGCAGAAAATGAAACGAGTAAAAGCAGTTAGTGCAGTTGATATCCCAACAGCAGTTTGGAAAGTGGTGGGAGAAACTGGAACGAAATAGCATTGCTATTTTCCAGACGATAATGACGACAAAGAGCATTCCAGTTGAGTAGAGAAGTAACACTGATTCTAATTTTCAAAATGTAAGGAGACATACAAGAGTGTGGCAATTATCGTGGCATCACTTACCTCAAGTTGTGAGACAGAATATTAGATAAAAGATTCAGGAGAAAGTTCCTATTTCATAACAGTAGGTTTAGTCTCATAGCGAGAAGGAGCACGTCAGATACAATATTTGCGTTGCGCCGGCTGATGGAGAAATACAGAGAAGGACAAGAAAATCTGCATTGAATGTTTATCGACTCAAAAAAGGCATATGATCCAGTGCCAAGACAGGAAATTTGAAACTGCTTTTGAATGAAAGAAGTGGAGGAGAAGTATGTCCGTCTGTTCCAACACACGTACCAAGGAAGTAAGACGCGATTGAAGTGTGGAGCAGAAATCAAGCAGAAATTTGAAGTAACAGTCGGGTTTCATCAAGGATTTGCACTTAGCCCGTTCCTCTTTTTTTTTTCGGATTGTTTAACAAGAAACATCCAGAGAGAAGCACGGTGGAATGTGCTGTTTGCAGATGACGTGTGTTAGCACAAAGACGAAAGAGGAAGCGGAACAAAGGCTGGAGACTTGAAGAGCAACGATAGAAGATAGAGGCATAAAAACAAGCAGACAAAATGCAAAATATATCACGCTTCAAAGGTCAATAGAAGATAATAACAAACAAAATGAGACAGAAGTACAACTGCAAGGAAAAACGGTGAAAGAAGTATCAGAGTTGAAAAAAGTATCAGAAATACTGGGCAATAACAAACAAAATGAGACAGAAGTACAACTGCAAGGAAAAACGGTGAAAGAAGTATCAGAGTTTAAAAATCTTGGTTCGATAGTTCACGGGGACAAAACAAGCAACAGAAAAGTGACAAAGAGATGCCAAGCAGGATGGGGAGCGTAAAAGAAAATAGCAGGAGTCATGTGTGACGGAAAGGTGCCATAAAATCTAAAACGGAAGCTTTATGAAACGATGACAAAAACACAGGAAACGAAACTGCAAGTGGAAGAAATGAAATTGTTGTCATGGTCTCTGGGGTTGACAAAGCAGGACAGAGTAAGAAATAAAATCATCAGTGAACGAGTGCAAGTCGGAGAGCTGGAAGCCAAGCTGAGAAAGACATGCCTAAGAAGAATAAGACAGTTGGAAGTTGGTAAAAGAAAACGAAAAAGACCAAAAAAAAGATAGAAAGTTTATGTGACAGAAGATGTGGAACTAGTCGGAGTGAAAGAGAAACGTTGAGAAGGAGCGATCTTCCTGGCGTCAGCACTACATGACTACTCACTATAGAACAGCGAGCAGTGAAAGAGAAAGATGCTGCAGACAGAGTGATGTGGAGGACAGCAATCTGCACCGGCAACCCCACGTGAAGTGGAAATACTGTACATTCACAAGAAGAAAAAGAAAAAATTGCAATAATTCTATTCGAATACAACTGTACCGACTGCTGTCTTATATTCGTCACCAGCCATTATTCTGCAGTGCAGTCCAACGTTCTTATAATTCCATAATTGTACTGTTTGGCCTACGTTCAAGTTTTATTAATTCATTAGCATTGCGTCTGGCAGCACTCGCCACGGGTGACTGATTTCACCTATAAAACAGACTGGTGTGGTAATCTTCTTTCTTTTCAATCAACACACTTCTGATGGAATGACGTGACGTTTCTGAATCCGCCTTGATCGCTTCAACACGTGGCGTAATACAAGATGTACTTCCTGATCTCAACAATCTAGTGTCGTTGTCACTTGTCAGCCACCTTTAGTCAGAAGCATTTAACCAGCCACCCCAGTAATGTTACAATGGTGCCTCCGAGTAAATTTTCTGAACTCACGACTTGCAATAAAGACATCAACGCCACCTGGTAATGTACCACGTTTTTGCAACTTTTTTTAACTCTTTGTAATTATCTCCTACTGTAGTCTATATGCATAGTTTCTAACTTCTATTCTCAAGGTACCTTATTCTTGTGGTTGCTATAGAAACTACTGCATGCAAAATTTTTTTTAAATATCTCTAATCATCTAACAGCCTACTGCAGCCTATAGCCTATTAATTATTTTAAACCATTTATAATTTCTATTCCATGGTACCTTATTCTTGTGGTTACTATAGAAACCACTGCATACAAAATTTTTTTAAGTATCTGTACAGTAATCACCTAGTAGCTTACTGTAGCCTACATTAATCGTTTTCAACCACTTATAACTAACTTCTATTCCATGGTACCTTATCCTTGTAGTTGCTATAGAATCCACTGCATAAAATTTTTTTTAACTTGTCGCAAGTAGCTAGTACGGTAGCCTACAGGTAATTGCCGCCCTTATTCCTCATTACTCTCCCCATTATGCATCGATTCCCTACAGTTTCTCGTGGTATTACTCAACATTCCACTCCCGCCTGCGCTGCGCCTACGTATTCGTCTGCGCCCTCTTCAAACTCTCATGCAACTCATTCCAACAATTCCACATTGTTTCTAACTTTAGATAGTACTGCATCCACCACTCCCATCATGACGTCTCATCCAGACGCCACCTTCACCACGCCATTGCGCTCCTCAGTAACTGCACTGCATGATCTTACTACAGTAGGTTCCATCTCTACGCCTACCTATTATTCACCTCTTAATATTAAACTTCCCGTATTTTGGACAGAGAATGTACCACTCTGGTTTAGCACGTGTGAGTCTCTTTTTAAGTCTCACAACATCACCAACAAACAAATTCAATTCGATCTTGTTTTAAATACCCTATCTTATGCACAATTATGTGATGTTGACCAAGCCATCATCACCAATCAACATACTCGTCAGCCTTATTCTGCCCTAAAACAAGCTCTAATCACAGCGAATGAGCAAAGCTTGTCCGCACGATTATCCACTCTTTTTCATAAATCCACTCTAGGTGATAAACGACCTACCGTTCTCCTCAACGAAATGCGTAAGCTGCTTGGTTATGACCATGCTCACAATATTACGGCTAAGGCCATTCTTAAAAATTTATTCTTGGAGCGCATGCCTTCCCACATACGACTCATTTTAGCTGCCTCCGCGCATTTAGATCTAGATGCCCTGGCCCTTCAGGCCAACAACATTCTAGACGCCTCCACTTCACATGACAATCTCAGATCTAACGATCCTTCCTCCCAAGCATTGATTAATCAGCTCTTAGAACAGAAAATTACTTCTCTCACACACACTCTCAGTACCTTCATGTCGCCGCCCAATCAGCATTCTGCACCTTTCCCAAGGCAGAGTCATAGTCCACGACCACCCTCGCGGCCACGTTCTTATCCACAGGCTATGCCGCCCTTCAACCCTCGTAGTCCCACAGATCACAGCGCACGCTTCACCCCACCTCTCTGTTCTTACCATCACAGATTTGGCCACAAGGCACGCAAATGCTCCCCACCTTGTCAATTCTCAGGTACACCAAAAAACGGCGCCGCCCCGCTGCCGCGTCAATAGGACTCACAGCGGGGCTATCTACGGAGTTACATCCTTCATCGCCTCAACCTATTACATTTACGATTCTATTACTCAGCTTAAATGGCTTATTGACACAGGTAGTCCTTATTCCATTTTTCCCGTGCAACATGCACCTTCTCAACGTAGTAGGCCTACATCCCATCTATATGCCATTAACAATACCAAAGTCCACACCTTTGGCTACACTAAACTGCATCTCTCTCTAGGGTTCGAAAAATCATTTTCATGGCGTTTCCTCATCGCGGATGTTCTTCATCCCATTCTAGGAATGAATTTTCTTGAACATTTCAAAATTTCACTTGACATCCCAAAGCGTAAATTAATTCTACCATCTGATAAGTATCCTATATGCTCAAACGACGCTCGCTCTTCCACTAATGTTAATATGTGTCTCAGTAAATTGCCTTCAGCAAAGTCCATTCATGCAAGTCGCAACATTAATCGAACTTCTACGACGTCACTACACAAACCTGCCTCTTATAGCATCTCTAGTACAGTTCCTGCGCCATCTTCCATTGATTCTCTCCTCGACTCGTTCGCTGACGTTTTTGATCAATCGTCCTTTACTAAATCTATTTCTCACCACGTACAACATCACATCATCACCTCAGGGCCACCAGTCCGCTCACCCAAACGGCGCATGTCCCCAGAAATGCTCGACACATTGTCCAAGAAACTGAATACTCTTTTTGATCTTGGTGTCATTGAGTATTCTAATTCGCCTTACGCTAAGCACCCACACATGGTTAAAAAAAAGGACGGAATGTCCCATCGCATCACGGTTGATTATCGCAAACTTAACCTCCAAACTCAACCGGACCGCTACTCACTTCCCTTCCTTCACGATTTTGCTAACCGCATTAATGGCTGCAACGTTTTTTCTAGTTTAGACTTACTCAAGAGCTTTCATCAAATTCCTGTAGCACCTGAAGACATTCCCAAAACTGCTGCCATCTCGCCGCTTGGCTCCATTCAATTCCGTTTCATGCCCATGGGCCTATCAAACTCTAGCCAAACCTTTCAGCGCCTCATGGATGAAGTTCTACGCGACTTACCCTTCATTTTTTGCTACATTGACGATATACTCATTTTTTCAAAATCGCAGGAAGAGCATTTATTTCACCTGCAAGAAGTCTTTTCACGCCTTGCCAACTTTGGCCTAACCCTTAACAAAAACAAATGCACATTTGCAGTATTCCAAATCACCTTTTTAGGTCACTTTCTCTCATCGTAAGGTATTCAACCCAATCCCCAAAAGGTAGACGCAATTCAATCGTTTCCTCAACCAATTACGATGAAACAACTACGCAGTTTTGTAGGTATGATCGCTTTTTATTCCAAATTCATTCCCAACTGTGCTGACACTCTGCGACCGCTACATGCTTTGCTCACACATAACAAAGCCAGTCGCAAACGTCTCACGTGGACTCCTGAAGCCGAAGCAGCGTTTGCTCAAGCAAAATCGTCCTTATCCAAGGAGTGTCTTCTTGCATTTCTCGCACATGAAGCTCCCACTTTTCTTGCGGTAGATGCATCCGCCACTCACATAGGTTGCGCACTGCAACAAACCGTACACGGCCAATCCCGGCCCATAGCGTTCTTCTCAAAATGTCTAACTACTGCACAACGCAATTACTCAACGTTCGACCGTGAACTTTTAGCCGTTTACCTCGGCATACAACATTTTCGTTATTTTTTAGAAGGTCGTACCTTCACCGTCCTCACGGACCACAAGCCGCTAATCAGCGCTCTCCACCGTCCTACCGCATCACATTCGCCGCGACAGATTCGCCACATGTCTTACATAGCTCAATTCACTAAGAATCTTCAGCATCTCGCCGGTGAAGACAACGTAACCGCTGATTGTCTCTCCCGCCCTCCCATACCCGCTATTTTTGAGAATGTTCAGTCCCTTGATTATAATCGCATGGCTATCCTGCAGAATCAAGACAATACGCTTCCGCCTCTACATGACAATTCATTGCTGAATCTGACCACTCGACCTGCCCCGAATGGCCTCTTCTTGTTAGGCGAGACATCTACCGGCCGTTTTCGCCCTTATGTTCCTCCGCTCATGCGCAGCCAGGTATTCGACATTATCCACTCTCTGGCTCATCCAGGCATCAAACAAACACAGCGTTTACTATCTGATCGCTTTTTTTGGCCTAAGCTTAAAATAGATGTTCGCGACTGGTGCCGCACCTGCTTACACTGTCAGCAAACTAAAATCTTTTGTCACAATATCTCACCCTTACAGCAGTTTCAACCACCAACTGGTCGTTTCGCTCACATTCACCTGGACCTCATTGGCCCGCTGCCATCTTCCCAGGGCTTCTCCTACATTCTCGCCATTGTGGATCGGTTCACTCGTTGGGTCGAGGCCATTCCATTACGTGATATAACTGCAAAATCATGCGCAGACGCTTTTCTCATGCACTGGGTCAGCCGATTCGGCGTGCCTGCCCGAATTACCACTGACCGGGGCGCTCAATTCACTTCCACTCTATGGAAAGATATTGCCCAATTTCTTGGATCTAAGCTCTCACATTCCACTAGCTATCATCCTCAATGCCAGTGCGCTGTTGAAGAATATAATCGCGTGATTAAATGGGCTTTAAAAGCACAAACTACCCCTGCAGACTGGGTCTTCAACCTTCCATGGGTTTTATTAGGTTTGCGCTCTGCTTTGAAAGAACAAATCGACTGTTCTGCCGCAGAATTGACCCTTGGCACACAACGCCGTCTGCCGGGCCATTTTTTTACTCCTTCCGATGACACACCTTTATTTCACACTCCACTCGTCAATGACTTCATCAATTTCATGGCCGCGTTGCGTTATGCTCCTACACACGTAACGCGCAACCACCAAACTCACATTGACGATGCCTTATTCTCGTGCTTCCATGTCTTCATTCGCGACGACGCAGTTAGATCTCCACTTCAGCGTCCGTATCAAGGGCCTTTTCGTGTTCAATCACGTTCTGACAAATTTTTCACTTTAGACCTCGGTTCGCGCATTTCCAACGTATCCATAAATAGACTTAAACCATTCTACCCGCTTGCACCACCTGACGTCACCCTTTCACCTACAAACACACCTTGTCCACCGTCCGCATCTAATATTAAAGAAAACTGTTCTACCTTCTCTCAATTACCTTTCCCCCAATCAGTATCCATTGTGCGCGAACCTTCATTCATTCGCTTTCAGCCCAAAGCGACTCGTAGTGGACGCATCATCGAACAACCTTCCAGGTTTACAGACTAACCTTCACTCAACCAATTTTTTTCTACAGCAATTTACCGTCCTGGGCAAGACGTCAAAACTGCATCCCTTCAGTAGTTCACCATCCGTGGCAAGACGTCAAAACTGCATCCATTCAGTAGCTTACGTCCTGGACAAGACGTCAAAACTGCATCCATTTTTCAATTCTACAGTCACTCGTTTAACTACAGTCACGTGACGTTGCAACAACTCTTTATGCTCGTGTTTGTTTTTTGTTTTTTTAATGAGTGCTGAGCCTACTCAGTACCTGTACAACGACTCTCATAGTTTCATGTCTAGTTTCCTACCTATCATCAGCCGGCATTTGCCGCCATGACCACCTCATTCCTTGTAAATTTAACAACTTGTGTGCCTGCATGTATCGCCATTTTTTTTGTAATGTGTCCTTATACTGCTTATGTGTTACATTCTGGCGGGCGCTACTTTGTATTAATTTTGTTTCAGACGTGCCACTCAACACGGTTGCTGCGAGACTTGATGCGCGACTTCAAGGGACTTCAATACAGCACCACGATGATGTCACGACAAGCTCACTGATGAGACTACTTCAACATGGCACCACAGCACCCCATGTTCTCCACGACTTGCACTGAGTTGAACAGTCCCTCATTACATACCTCAACACGAGATGCCTCCATGGAGAAGATTTCAATACGGCTATTCACAGCCGCCGACGCAACCAATATGGTCAACCCCATATCTGCCGCTACTTCCTGCGACACACTTTCGACATGCAATTGCTGCATCGTTTATCAATCAAGCCTTCTCTGCGTCAGAAGCACACCGCGACATTTCAAGCCTTCTCCACGTCAGAAGCACACCGCGACATTTCAAGCCTTCTCCACGTCAGAAGCACACCGCGACGTCAACCAAACCAGTGCCGTTATTTGCGCCACTTTCGACATGCAATTGCTGCATCGTTCATCAATCAAGCCTTCTCCACGTCAGAAGCACACCGCGACGTCAACCAAACCAGTGCCGTTATTTGCGCCACTTTCGACATGCAATTGCTGCATCGTCACACAGCTTGCAATTACACAAGCTGGCCTCTTTCGTGTCGTATTCGGCACACATCAACGGACTCACAACTCAACAGCTGTCGTGCTCGTCATCCATCAATGGACTACTAACTGAACTGCTTATCACCTGCTGTCGTGCTCATCATATATCATCGAACTTCCACATCAACTGCTGTCTCATCCTCCCTCATCAAAATACTCGAACTAATAGTATGACTTTGGAACATCCTGTCTCGCACAACCGCGCGCGCACCGTTAGGCTACATACATTTTTTTTACCTTTCTGGTTTGCTTCCATGGGTGTCAGGTCCTATCTCTTCGGAGGCAGGACATGGACGCTTACCTGTTTGTATTTCTGCTTAATTTTTTTTCTAAAAACGCTTGTAACTATTTTTCTCTCATGGCTGATTTTACAGTTGCGCCCCAGTGTTCAATTTTAGTTTCTAACCCTCAATCATAACTTACTGTTTTCGTCATTCACGACATCTCTCCTACGTTTCACTGTCGTTTTGACTGGGGCCAACGTATGTACCGACTGCTGTCTCGTATTCGTCACCAGCCGGTATTCTGCGGTGCAGTCCAACGTTCTCATAATTCCATAATTGTACTGTTTGGCCTACGTTCAAGTTTTATTAATTCATTAGCATTGCGTCTGGCAGCACTCGCCAAGGGTAACTGATTTCGCCTATAAAACAGACTGGTGTGGTAATCTTCTTTCTTTTCAATCAACACACTTCTGATGGAATGACGTGACGTTTCTGAATCCGCCTTGATCGCTTCAACACGTGGCGTAATACAAGATGTACTTCCTGACCTCAACAATCTAGTGTCGTTGTCACTTGTCAGCCACCTTTAGTCAGAAGCATTCAACCAGCCACCCCAGTAATGTTACACAACTACTAGAAGGAAAAGTGAATAAAAAACGAAATAGGGGCAGACCACCAAGAACTTGAAGGAATGATGATATTGACGACTAGCCAGAACTTTAATACAAAACTAAAATAGAAAAACTCCACAACAGAGAAACCTGACACTTCATCACCTCCAATCTTTGACGATAAGAAGGAACTTCATTAGAATGATGGTATCTCCCAATGGGAATGTAATTAAATTTGTATAACTCAGATCAGCTACTAAACATTTGCACAGCAGTGAGTCACCGACCTATAAAGAAATGTTTAAGTGCGCTTGTTAAAAAAAAAGCTCAGTGAAAAATTTAATTTGCCAAAAACACTTCCTTCAGTCACTTTGTATTGAAATATCTTGACATATCATTTGTTAGTTTGTCAAATTATTTTAAAAATAAAGTATGTGTCAGCTATAAAGAATAATTTTTCAATTTTACAATGGCCATGTTTGATGTCAAAGTTTATATTAAAGGAATCAGAATAGAAAAGAAAAGAGGAATGATTGGAAATCTGGGCTACAATTTTAAGAAAAGCTTGTACAGGTAAAAGTCCGGGATAAAAGTATATGAACGTAGGCTACCTTACTGTAAGTAGTGACATGATTAGTGATTATAATTAATATTTTAATATCAAGCTTCCACGAGATTAACTCTACTGAATGAACAAATTCAAAAAGAAGCTGTTCAGTTATTTAACTTGTAAGGAAATTAAATCATGAAAACAAAATAAAAAAACAAAACAACTGGCCGAGGCTGAGACAGCCAAGCCTACACACAGGCTAAATTGTATGAGTTTATCATCTTTTATTTTTTCAAGGTTTCTGCTCGGAATTCTTGTTGGACATTTTCTTGGAAAGCACTTTTTACCACCTCTGACCTCCCGCAAGTTATGTAGCAATAATGTTGATCCCTTGAGTTTCTTTGGCTATCAAGGAGAGAAAAGGGTTTCAAAGAGAACTGGAACAGATGAAAGTAGCATTTACATCGGTAAGTTAGGAAGCAATGTGTTTGAAGCATAGAGAAAGCAACCAAGAAGGATGCAAGAATCGGGAACGTTTTTCACGTTTGTTTACGAAATTTAAAAGTTTAAAAATTAAACTTTTCTAGATTAGTTAATTTTCTCTGAGATATCACCCAAATCTTGACAAAAACAAAGAAAAAATGGACTTGTGACGGAATAGTTTCCTTGGGTGTTTTCAAACTTGCAACTCTAGTTGTTCTCATCTAGTCATTTTAACTAACATTATGCTTGCTATAATTATTTAACCAGGTATGATGTCCATGGAGAGCAGAATGGATTCGCGGGTAGAGGCAGCAATTAACACGTGGGCCAAACAACCAAACGTTAAAGTTGAAATCTTTGCAAAAAATAACGGAACATTTGATAAAGAGCGAAGATACACAGAATCCTTCTTAAAGAATGGCATCAGAGTAATTCAGTTGGCTGGAGTTTTAGATAATGTTTACCCTCCGCAAAAGAAGAGCTTCTCGATGTGGAAATTCATGCACGACATGTACCTGAACAAGTAAGAACGTTGAAATGATAGTTTTTGTCGAAACTTCTTTACACTTTTGAAAGTTTGAGTTCTAGCTCTCATGTGCTTGTATTTAACTCAAGTTAACCGGTAGAACGATTGGAAAAGATTTTACTTACCCATTATGCTTCTTTTGACTGACGCACGCAATGGGGAGGGATGGTTTAAAGTGCCTCTGACAGGTAAATAAATTTGCTAAATTTATCTAAGATACCAAAAAGATGACACTAACAAACTTTCCTGACCAGCAAATCGTATAAAATATCAACAGGCTAGCAAGTTACACGCTTGCAAACTTTCGTTGACATCGGCGAATCTGGTACTCATTCAATTGCGAAAATAAAAATGGCAACACCGCTGTGACGTCACAGTAAGCGGGAAGGATACATTCTTTCTCTGTAGTGACTTGGTAAAGTATAGTACGGCTATACTGCAAAACGTGAATGTGTGGGGCTCTGTTGGTCTAAAGCATGTGCAGACTAAGAATTACCGAAATGAAAAAGTGAACTTAGTATTACTATCAGGTTTCGATCAAATAGGTTAAGTTTATTTTTATCAAACAGCATCTCAATTCAATTGAAATTACAGTTTCATAGTGCTACAATTTTGATACTTTTTTATTTGTCCTAATGTGGTTATAGCCATTTGCAGTGTAACAACAGTATCTCACAAACAGTACCTTTAATTTATGGTTGAGGCAATGCCTACAAATTGCTGTTTATGTGACAGTGTCAGTGACAAAGACCGTGTGCTTTCTTTTCACGCTTTCCCACAAAACAAGGTGCTGAGAAGAAAACGGTCAAAGTTTTCTTCAAGTGTTCGAAAGTGGGATGGGCCATACAAAACTAGTCGTATATGTTCTCTTCAGTTCATTGAAAATGATTTTGTTAATACCACTCAAGTAAAAATGGGCTTGAGCAAACTTTACATTTTGAAGAAATCTGCTATACCATCTATAGTTTTGTAATTTTTGTACGAAATTAGTTTTGGCTTGTTTCTTATGGCTTCTTGTTCTATGACAACCTTGCCACCTTGTTAATGTTTAGTGGTACAAAACTTGACAATTGCAGAGAGCATATTGACTGCAGTACAGCAGTCACTTCTTCAACTCTAGGTGGTGTGTTTGCCACAAGTGCCAGTCTATGCCCCAGCCCAATGAATGTGTATGTTGCCATGAAGAGCCATAGACGAAAGAACTTTTAAAGAAGGATGCCTCTAGTTGTGTTACAAATTTGACCGATTTTGAGGCACACTTACATACTGCAGTTCTGAGGACTTTTTTTTATGAGGAGCAGGAAGAACTGGAGAAAAAACAATAAACCGAAAGCAGAAAATGGAGACCTATCCAAAGAGTAAGGATTCTGTATTAGGCTAAAACTACCCAAAACGCTAAAGAATGCACACTAAAAGAAGTGATTTTATTTCCTTGCAGGCAGTATCAGTTAGTTGCCTACAGGCATGTGTTGGAGTGGATAGCGTACTACAAGGTGGTGCTCTCGGAAGCAACAATCGGATTGTGCTGCCGTCATGCATTGTTTGGCGAGTCCGAAACAATTTTCCAGATGGCCGTTACACCGGATTTCAATGGCCAACTGAAGGCACATTATGAGAGAGAGAACTTTTATTAATTTTGGATAGTGATGACGAATTAAATATGAATGATGATTCGCATTGGCGGCTCGTCATAAGGGACTGCGGGATTGCAGCCCCCCCAACATTTTTGTGCATATGTGAATTATATTACATATAGATAGTTTTGCCATGTTTTTTTAAATTTATTTCGCTTGAAGAATTTAAAAAACTCTTAATATTCATTTTTTTTGTAATAAAAAAAAAATTGTGCTACAAAAATTAATTGGCAACTCTGGGTCTGCAAATTCTGCAGGTCCGGTGTTGCTTGTTCTTTTTTTTATGACGTAGGTTTTTTAGAAAAAAGTTTTCTAGCGTCACTGAACAAGCGATGTAGGGACTGCAAATAGAACAGACCCTGGTCAGGGATTCCAACTTTGGTTCTCGTAAATCTTTAGGGTAAGCGTGTGGAAGCTATCGGTGATTAGGTGAAGGGATCGTAGGTTACAAATTAGGTGAAGGGATCGTTGTCATCTTCTCCTTTTGTTGGTGTAAAATTCGTGTGATTACTTTATCGTTCTCTACATGTTCGCGCCAGCAAAGAAAAATAAATTGAATTGAATTGAATTGTTACTTTACTTGATCTGTGTTTTGAGAAGTTACTGAGACAGACTAGTTTTGATGTGAAGTAAAGCCAATTACTGTAATTATTGGTGTTCTTTCACAATTCGTCCTTTTGGGATGATGACGTCATGAAACGTCACACAGGTTGGAATGGACTATTATAAAGGAAGAAGTACGGGGTGGAAATGCATTGAAAAACACCTGAAGGAAATTGTCTCCCATTTATTCATTTCTTGATCAATTTCAACAAATTTGTTATCGTTGGAAAGCACAAGCATAGAACTAGCCAACTAAGTTAATACCAAGTCCCAAAATAGTACTAGCTCCATCTGGTGACCACCTATACTTGACCAAATTCAAGCCATTATCAAAAGTTTACTTCAAATGATAAAAACATTAAACAACAGCCAATTAAAAGAACATGTTACTGTGTTACTAACCCTAACTCAGTGCATTTATAACTCAGTTCGATACAGGTTTATAATTATTTATATTAGGTTAGCCTACTGGTTGATGCAGCCCCCTCCCATGTTTTTAGACCACGAGCCGCCACTGATAATTCGTACGATTTCTTAATTTTTCACTTCAAGTATATTTTAGGTTTTGTAGGAACGTAGGAATCTATCCAGTACAGTTTTATTAAACTGCAAAAAACAATAAATCTTTGAAAAAAGCAACCGCTTGCACCAACTCCGACCAAGCTGTGATTCACCAATTACATCTAGGAAACGTTTGTTTCATCCGTCGCTAACGACGCCTACTTACGATGACGTAATACCACCAAAGTCATCCCAGAGCAGTGAAATATGGAGTTTCGCCTGTGGTGGCGCTGCGGAACAGTCGTTTGATATAAATTACGCCCTAACCAGTCGAGCTACGAGGTTAAGATTAAAAAGCTTGCTAAGTATAATTCTGCTCTAGGAAATGCTTTAAAAAGTTACTATACTTGGAGCCAACCTGTCAGGGGCACTTTAAAGGGTCAATTCACTCCCATAAGTTTTGATACTTAAATTTCTTGTTGACTTTGTTTAATGTGTCATTCTCCGTTTTTTCTACTACTACAACTTATCAATAATGGTTTTTGTCTAAGTCGAGTTTAGTGAACAGGTATTTTTGTTGTCATTACCTTTAGTTGCCATGTTGTGATATAGCAATTACGCTACATAGGCTATAACCAAGCAACTATTAGTGATAGAACATAAAAGTAAGAAATCGAGTGGGTGGTATCAAAATTTCTAATTTTTTGCATTCTTTCCTTACATGAGCGACTCTATATGTGGACCGTAGATGAGCGACCTGTTCTAGCTACCGCCCAGTATTTAGGGTTAGGGCATAAAGAGAATGTTTTTCCATCGGTAGAGCTCAAGCTTTGCTTCCCAGTTGTTTAAATGGAAAGCTGTCGTCATTGTTTTGGTTTCGCTGAGATTGCATCTCAATCTCTGAAGGTATGCAGAAAGTGTCGACATATCCTAGTTTAGGGTACCGTACCTTCTCATGTCTTCCTATGTTTTGTCAGGTGTAGAGTGGCCAAATCGTTGGCATAGGCGTACTTTGCAGATACCGTGTTTATCAGGTTGATGATGTAGATGTTGAACAGAAGAGAACCAGAACAGATCCCTGAGGGACGCAATTTTAAGGCATCGTAACTTGCTTGGTTACTACTTCCGGCGGTGAGGATAACCTCTTGTTGTAAACAAGCTCTATGATCAAGCGGACCATGTACCTCTCTGGGAGCAATTGGCAGGTGAGGCCTTGGTGCCATACGTGTCGTAGGCAGCTATGAGTTTAAGAAACATATTTCTACTCGTCGTCTTGGCAAAGCAGTATTCGATGTCTTGGGTCATTAGAGTGACTTGGTCTACAGGGAATCTTCTGCGTCGGCAACCAGCTTGCTACCAGGGCAGTAAGGGAATCTACAGTTGATTCGAATCGAATGTAGATGGAGCATTCGAAATGTTTGAGAAAGAAATTCATTTCCGTCCAGCAAGCCATGGCTGTAAGAAGAGCCAAAGGAATTTTTTTTCAGAGCAGCTTTTTTCGCATGATCGAAGCCACCTCTCCAATCCAGAACTTTGTCAAACCACCCTGTTCTTCTTGCTGCAGAAAAGAAAGGAATGCAGAGATGAAATATTGGTTGAAACCTCATCAGGTTTTCTTGTGGCGTATGAGGCTTAAGGATCACGACCACTTTAGCTCATCTCTAGATTTTGTGATTTTGAGTTGGCATAAGTAAGAAGAGAAGAATTTGCCTAGCCAATACTTCATAGCGTGCCAGCATGGAGTATGAATTCAGGAAAGATGTTGTCACGTCCATGAGCCTTACTGGTGTTGATTGAGTGACGAGAAGCGGTGATGAAGTTCATCCTGGTGTGAAGTTACCGCAGATCTTTTCCTCATCTGGTGTTGGTATTTTCCAGAGGTTACACATTTCTCTTTTTACAAGTTTCTCGTTCCGACCAGCAGCTGGCTGAATCTTTTGGATTGTGGAGAAGAGCGAGGTTATTACTTTCTGCCCAGGCAGCCAGGCATTTCCCGTCGCTGTTGGTGTGCTTGTAATCAACCTCAGTCGGTGTGCTGGCAATTGAAATTGCCAGTGTAAATACTGGGCAAGGGAAATCCAGGTATTGATGACTGGTTTGGTGTGAGGATGGTGGGTTGCATACATTGACTATGTTGTATTTTCAAGTGTCCACTTAAACCCATTTTGTTTCCTGAGCGGAAGAGACACCTGCAAGCGTCTAATTTCAGCTCTCGTGGACAAACGTTGCAAGATCATGCCTTCTGCTTTGGAAAGACCCAGCTAGGGAGTAACGTGGACTTAACAGCTTTTCTGCAGAAGTGCAGTGGGTCTCCTGGAGGAAGATGAGAGCTCGGTTTTATGAGCGAGCTGCTGGATCACATCAATCTGTCTGGATGTGATGCCCTCGCCGTTTACCTCTAGGATGGTGGGACGACGGCTGTCTACTTGTCGACAGTGCAACGCTGCGCTCTGAAAAGAGCGGTTCCTGTGAAATCTTCTAAGCGTTTCGAGTCGAGGTTCGGTTTCGACAGTTTTCGTTTCGGATTTTCACAAAATTTATATGAATGACCGCATGAAAGTGACTGTCTTCTCTTAACGAAGAAAAGATCTTGCTAACCCATTATGTTGAAGAGTTACAATAATAAAAAAACAAAACATTTTGATAAAAATACGGTAAATTCTCCCAGGATAAAAGAGATAGTAGAATGCAAAGAAATATATTTTTATATTTATGATGATGGCAATAATTTTTCCAACTGTGCATGCGTGTAAAATTTCATGTTTAGGCTCTCTTACCACAACTATATGCAACTCGGCTACGTAGGTTACTTAAATGAAGGGATGTTTAGCGCAATAATGTTGTAGGCTTCAGCTGTACAATACAAATAGAAGAATAAAAGCTGACGTCATTGTAACATTAAAGTTTTTAAAAGAGTATTTTTACAAAAAGTTTGTTGTTTTTGTGTTTTGTAGCCTACATTGCACACGTCAGCTGGTAAAGATAATTTCGTGCCGAACAAAATAAAATTTTTGAAACTTTATACGACGAGTAGTTTGTAAATGTTTGAAGAGGTGAGAACAAAAAGTACTTAGGCCTACAGTTGATTAAGTCACATTTGAATAAAATAATTTCTGAACATTTCAAGCATGTGCACCATGAACACTGAACACAACGCCAAGGTATCTGTTTCTAAATTTGGCACCTAAATCCCCAAAGATATTTTGTCTGATGTAGATATCTTGCCAGGGTGTATAGGGTTCATGACATGATTGCTTACCGAGCTCTGAAGTTTTTTCAAATGTAACTTGAAGTATTTTTCTTTCTCACTCCTTTGTTTGTTTTACTTTTGTTTCATGCAGGCTAATTACTCGTCATTGAGAGGCCATTGAAACTTTTTCATTTTCGATAAGCACAAAACAAATTGTTGGTAACTGAATCTTGGAGTGCCCATAGCCTCGTATAATGAAACTGTCATATAAAACTACAACATCTTGAAACAACAATTAATTTTTGAAGGAACTTTCTGCAAGCTAATCTTGAATGTTTAGGTACGATTGGTTTGTACGTTTGGACGATGACGCATATATTGATATTGACAAACTTCGCGTGCTACTGAGCAGAGTTAACTCATCACGACCTTTATATCTTGGTCGTGCTGGTTTTGGAAAACACAGGAATGACTTCATTAAAAAAGGAGATAACTTTTGCATGGTAAAAATTCTCAAAGTTTTGGCATACTTATTTTCACGTATTTATGCAGCATGATTTTTTGTATTGCTAAATTTCGCAGCAGGCAAAATAAAAGGTTTCTCTCTCTCTCTCTCTCCTAAGCTTCCATAGAAGGTAAGTTGATACTCCCTGAAAAGTTATTACACTTTTATTGTTGAAATTGTCAGGACTTTATTTAAAAGACAAAATAGTCTCTTTACCAATAATTATCCAAAAAGTAAATGCACTACAGCACTAAATAAACTAATGAAACCGAAAATAGTGCACCAATACATTAACGTCCATTTAAGCCGAGTGACTTTTGTAAAACAACCAAAATTCTGTTTATAGCTGTGAATGTGAAAAACTTATCAACTTAAGCCTACCTTCCCTTACCTTTGTACCTCTAAAAAGTAACTTTTGACGTGGGAGATTTTAGGATGAAAAGTTTAAAAAACTTGTTCTTCAGTTGTGTTTGTACGTAGCTCAGTGCAGATTGTAATTTCAGTCATTTATTATTAACATTTCACGAATATCTGTTGTTTTGTTTAGATGAATTAAGTTATTTTCTTGACGAGGGCAGAAAGTTTTACCGAAAACGGTCGAATTTATGTAGTTATCTTTTATTTTAAGTATTGTTTTTGAATTATGGAATTCAATCCTATCAAGTTGCTATCAATTATCTGTCTATGTTATTTAAAAATTATCTCTCTACCAAAGCTATGAGTTCAAAAAATTATACCAGATGCCTTAAAATACACTATTGTATCCTAAAATAGGGTTTACAATTAAAACTACTTCCTCCTCTTTATTAAAATGGAAAATGAGATTTTTATTCACGTCGGATGCGTAACCCTGAGGTGTTAATGAAAAGCTGATATAAAGACGGATAAAAGACGCCTGTTCAACACAGCTCCAGAGCATGCATGTGTGTTTTTCTCAACAAACTAAATGACATGTTTGAAGGTGAACACAAGATTGAACTTTTATTTTTGTTTACTCCATTTAAAGCTATAATCTGCTTTTACCGAAAAACAATGCTGGGTAGGCTATAACACTTTTCAGGGAGGTCCCGGTATAGTATTTTCAAAAGGACTTCTTCGGAAACTGGCTCCAAAATTAAAGAATTGTTTACGTAACCTGATGACTCCTCACGAAGATGTTGAGCTTGGTCGTTGTGTGAGAAGAGTCACTGGAATCCAATGCGTCATGTCTTCGGAATTTATGGGCACCTTCATTCAAAACTACGAACATGGGAAATCTACCGATGATATCAAAACAGTGAGCCCACAAACTTTAGGTAATACCATTAATTAATTACAATAATAATACTGTGCTGCTCATGAAATTTAGAATAAACGCAGTTGCTATGGGTTGATTGAAAGAAAGTTCTGTTAAATAAATAAATTTAGTTTTTAAAACAATACTTGTTTTATTTCATGTAAAACCTTCTTGTTTTCCTGTTCATTACGTATTGAAACATATGTGGAAGCAAGCAAAGCATGGAGGCTCACCAGAAAAGCATTTTATAGAAAAAGAAAATATAAATGTTGAATGGAAGACTTCGTTTAAATTAGTAATTTTATATAGTGATACTTTTTTGCGTGACTTTTGAAACGAAGCAGCTTAAAGATCAAGTGGCGCTGGTTCAACTCTCGGGGTGTGCGCTTGAGCAACGCATGTTAAGGACTGCTCTCCATTCAGGGGCATGTAATGGATAGAATAATTCCACGGCAACAAGACTTCAACAATCAAAAAACTTCACTCTGTCAATTTCGATGACCGGGCCTGCGTCAGTGATTCAAAGCCTCTACAAGTATACGAAACTGCCGGGATTAGGCTAAGCTCTGCAAAAAGCTTTCCCAATCCGACGATAAAGATTCAATCAATCAATCAATCAATTTTTAAACAAATAAATAAACGTAACTGCAAACAGGACGCCACAGTTTCAAACTTAAGATCTCTTTAGTGCAGAAAGTGTAGATTACACAAGACTGGAAGCCTCATACTGTATAAAGTAGCCTACTGTAACTTGGTGTGATATGGCCTACTGGTGTAGCTACTTAAAAAAAAATCCGTAAACGTTTAATTGCTTTCCCCTCGTCTTCTTTGAAAGCGTTCAAGTAATGGAGATTAGGGTGTAGGCTACCATCAGTGCCGGTCTTTGGGATGTGCAAACCGTGCGATCGCACAGGGCCCGCAAATTAGGGGGCCCGCAATTTACTCAGAAAATGCAGTAATTTTGTCATTTTCAATGGAAAAATTCAACAAGTGATTTCAACAAAGGAATTAGCAACAACAAAACATAGAGACTCAACGAATTCAACCTATTTCGTCACCTGAACATTTCGTACCCTGAAAAGATCGAGAAAAAAAAACGACGTAGCCGAAGTCGCTACTCGGAGTTGCCGCAAACATTTCAAAATTTCTCGATCTTTTCAGGAGACGAAATAGGTCGAAATTTAATTTTGTTACACGATTTCAGGGTACGAATTTTTCAGGGGATGAAATAGGTTGCATCCAGACTCAACATAGAGACATAGCTTTATTTCCGAAAAATGCCAAAGAAAGCATGATCTTATCCTTTTGCTATGCCACCGGACAGCACCATTTTACAGTAATATTCATACCTAAATTTTTGTTGAACATGCTCTCAGAATGCCCCAAATTCAAAGTAATTTTTCAAAATTTTCTGGGGGAGGCCCCCAGACCCCCCGCCGCTGGTTGTTGCCTTCGGCGATCACGCCGCCGCCACCACCCTTCCCCTTTCAAAGTACCTAGCTACGCTACTGAATTGGATTACTGTCATTGGGGCCCGCAAAGCATATTCCGCACAGGGCCCGAAATACCCTAAGACCGTCACTGCTACCATTTTGCAAAAAGTTTTTAAAAATTAGTGCGGCTATGTATCACGGGTTTCCACTTTTGTTAAAAAGTATTTTGGTGGAGTTTCAGAATTTTCCCGCCAAAACTGTGGTTCTGCCGCTATTTTGAAAAAATGGCGACCAGATAAGATACCATGAAGATCTACAGCCTTAAACTTTCGCAATGTGATCATATAATATGTCGATTACGGGGTTTTTGGGGTCACGGAACACGAATCTGAAGTCAAAAACGCTCTGCGGCAACAATTTTGTAAAGTGAATTTTGACATATAGATGTGACCACACTGTTTTGGACTGCAGATTTACATGAAAAGAGCATCTTATTGTCATTTTAACCTTGAAATGCATGTATTGTATGCAAAAACATTTCTAGTCGGTGTGATTATATCAATCAATATGAGGGAAAATTGAACATGTACGTTCTCGTGTACTTCAGATCCAAAAAATATCTACTAACTAGTCTACAGTAGCCTGTAGCCTATATTTACTTAGTTGCTAGCTTATACCTACTTACTAACTAATGGGCAGCAACAGAGTACCCCACGGCAGACCAAAAGGTTCGAAAAACAGAAGTAAACTCTCCCAACTGGGCAAATGCCTTACTTCTACACGACGAAGGTCATCATTAGCTACAGTGACACGAAGAGTAGCTAGTGATCCTACCCAAGTTACAGATTCAGATCTGTTATGCCACTGAATGAGACGGCCGGTGAAGCATACCGGTCATTAGCACAAACACTAAAAAGAAAGTACTTCCTCATTGGGAACACCAGCAAAGACTAAGTGCTTCTAAGCTTCCTAAAAGCTCTGACGTTCTAGCTAGGCTGTTGTTCCTCAGAGACGAAAGTCACAGAACGATCAACCAATCCATCGTGATAGCAAGAGAGGAAATTTGCCAGGTATGGAAACATCATTTTGGCGTGGGTTTGGTATTTGGTAAGAAGAACGAGAAACAATCTGGAAAAGAGAAGGAATCGTATAAGGTTATTGTTAAAAATGCGGATATAGACTGGCATCTGAGGAATTTGTATGAAACTTGGTATCAACTAGAACTTGATTCTAGGCGTGAGAGGAATAAAAGTGATTCATTTAAAAAACGTTAGCGTGATATGGAAGAAAAGCTCAAGGATGCTCTGAATATATGTAAGACTACCTCGCAGCCAATTCTCATGCATTCTGGTATCATTGACTGGGAGACAGATCTGGAACATCTGAAAAATCAGCTCCAGCGAGATCAATTAGGTTGCGCATTGTGCACAGATGCTCTGCAGAAGAGATGGGACTTAGCTATAGAGAAAAACGACACAGTGCAGCTGGTGAAAGGAAATAGTAAGAGGATGTTGCTGACAATCTTAAAACAGTGAAGTTGGAGTACAGATGAAGAAACACAAAGTGACAATTAGAAAACTCCTAAAAGGAAGAGAAAGAAAATGAATATTATGTTGCCTACAGCTTTAACATCTGATCGACTTGGATTGAGCTATCGGCAAAGAACAATGTTCGTGGCTGCTGTGGCTCAAGCGTCCGGCATACAAGTCTGACACTAATATCTCAGCCACAACAGCTCATAGACTGGCTAATAAGACTAGGTCCTCTCACTCCCAAAATATCAGAGATGAGTTCCAGGCCCCTGATTTGGAAATAATTCACTGGGACGGTAAGATTCTGAAAATGAGAGGATATGTTTCGTCAGAACGGTTAAGTGCGTATAACTGTATATGTGTCTGGCGTTAGTTTTGATGATGAAGATAATACAGAAATGAAGCAGCAATGCTGGGAGTGAGATACCAGACGGCACCGGATTATCTTAGGAACAGGCCGTAATAAAGTTGGTAGAAGACTGGAGAGTGAAAGGTACCATTGGTTGTTTGTTTGTTTGATGTTGTTTGATACGACAGCAGCCAATTCAGGGAAGTGGCAAGGTGCTTGTACATTGCTGGAGGCAACAATTAATTGGGAAAGCAATTTGGAACTTACTGATCAAGAGTGGCTACAAATGCCAGTATCAAAATGGAAAAACTTCTAAAATTCATAAGAAACTAAACAAATTCACTTTGAACGTAAGGGTGGTCAACGATATTGCGGAACGCGGGATTATGCTATTCACTGATTTTATTGACAGGTGTTCTGACGAGAGCCACCGGCAAGCTCTCTTGCTTGTTGTGCAAAGGCACAGAGAACAGTTCTCAGATTACAAAATGCTACGTTAGCCGAACTCAATTGTCAAAGAAAGTCGTCAAGAACTTGGTGAATTGGGTGTTTGCTTAACTCTGGTATTGCGTTGATGATAAGGAATAGCATGCAGAAGAAAGAGGGATGGATCATGTCTGAGAGTGATTAACTCAATTTGTTTGTAAATGAATCGTGTTGTTATTTTAAAAGTTTGACAATAGTTCAGGATTATTTATTCTGGCGTGAGGTATTCTTGGTCAGGTTGTGTCCATGTCTGTAAAATTTCACCATTAATTTCAAGGGGTAAGATTTCACTTTGCAAAAGTGTTCTCGTAGAGCGTTTTTGACTTCAGATTCGTGTTTAGTGATCCCAAAAACCATGTACCTAATCGACATATTACATGATCACATTGCGCCAGTTTAAGGCTGTAGATTTTCATGATATCTCATCTGGCCACCATTTTTTCAAAATGGCGGCAGAACCACAGTTTTGGCGGGAAAATTCTGAAACTCCACCAAAATACTTTTTAACAAAAGTGGAAACCCGTAATACATAGCCGCACTAAATTCTAAAAACTTTTTGCAAAATGGTACACCCTAATGGAGATTGTTTTCATTTACCTTATGCCTGTAGAGTATGTGGTTTTTGAGCAGCTCCAAATAAATAAAATATAATAAAATAATGATATTTAATATTAATAATTTTTTTTAGATCAAGGTATTAGCTTTCACTCTAATAAAAATCCGGCCTACCAACTTAATTTTCACGTCATGATACTGAAAAGGAGGATTCAGAAGCTGATCACCAGAGTAATCCTGCTCGACAAAGAAGTTCGTAGAAGCTTTACTGATGAGGAAAATGATTTGGTCTTGGTGAGATACTTATATTTGAAAACGTCAACTTATCGAGATTGACAGAGCGAAGTTTCTATTAGTTTTCGAAATGTTGTTGCCGAGAAATTATTCGGTCTATTAGGTGCCGCTGAATGGAGAGCAGTCTTGAAATGCGTAGCTTAAGTTCTCACCCCAAAGCCGAACCAGCGATACTTTGATCTTGATTCGGGCGCTTGACGACTGAGCTATAGCGGGGCACTAACCAGATTACATCATAGCCTACGTTTAGGTGTTATTGAACCATAGGCATACGAAGCCGAGCAACGTTATCAAGTGTAACATATTCAAGTTTATTACATTTACAGAAACACAAAACTACGCAACAAATTAAATATCGAACTTTTCGACATCACAAGATGTCCTCTTTGGGAATAACGTTTAGGTGTTAGGTGTTAAAAAAATAACGGACTATTTTAGACGCTGCCAGTAGCCTAAATTATATATAGTAGGCTACATACAATGTTATTTCCAGTCACAATGGCTTAAAAGTTAATTGTAGGTACCGGTAACGTTTTACTTGCTATGTCATAATAGGGCTTATCCATAATTATGCTCTCAAAGCCAAGTAGAACTCTTTCTACAAAAAGTATATTAACATCTTTCTTTTAGCATAATTAAGTACTTTTTTAAAAAATTTTCACTTGAGCAAAGATAATGTGTAATTTACAGGCTGCCAATTCTTACTCTCAGTTTATTTGGGATGCAAACATACTAACAAATACCTTCAAGCTGCGAGACAAGGAAATCAAGAAAGAAATGCACCCCGCAATGAAGAAGACTTTAGCTTACAATAATAATGTTTTCGTCAGAAAAATGCAAAAACAAAACAAATTTTATCTTCGGATGTTAAAAGACGTTTCGTTGCTATCAAGTTATTTTGTCGTGAATCCATTGTTTTCAACAGATGTTATTTCTAAAACAAAGTATAATTTCTCTCCCGGGTTAATGGCTAAAATTTTTCGTCAGCAAAAAAAATCATCTGTCATGTACATTCATCAGAGGCAATACTTTCTTAATGGACTTCAGTTTTTCAAAGAATCACAAGACATTGATATCCCAATGAAAGATAACGAACCTCAACAAACTATAAAAACCAAATATAAAGAAACAGATAGGGCTTTGCATTTATCAAGAGATAAAGTAACTGTAAACTTCTTAACCGCACTTAGTGGAAGACCTGACAATTTTGTACGATTTGTTGACAATTTAGAAACAACTTTTTTCAGTCAAAAAGAAAATGTGAATCTTATTGTCGTCTATTTCCCTCAACCTGACATTCGAACAACAAAACGTCAACAGGATTCAGAAAATGAAGTCATTTCAGCTGACTCTTTAAATGTGTTTGACCAAGAAGATGCAAATAAAGTTAATGACGATATCAAGTCCATTAAAGAAAATATGGATAAACTCCGACAACGTTATCCTGAGCGTGTGGTTAAGCTGATTACACTTAAACCCGGCACTGAATTTTCAAGAGGAGTAGGCCTCCAGACTGCCAGCGAAGAAGTAGTTGATCCTGATGAAATTCTTTTCTTCTGTGACATTGACTTGGTGTTTTCTCCAAGTATCTTAACTCATATCAGAAGAAACACCATCCAGACAATGCAGGTTTATTATCCAGTGTTTTTCAGTCAGTATGATCCAGATGTTGTGTATGTTAAAAAGTCAAAACCTTCCACTGACTTCAGCTTCAATGAACGTGATGGATTTTGGAGATACTCTAGCTATGGAATGCTCACAATCTACAAAAGCGATTTTGCAGCAACAAAGGGTTTTGATACAACAATCTATGGAAGGGGATTGGAAGATTTGAGAATGGTAAAATAATTTTTACTTGATATTTAAAACGTTTTGGCAGCATGTAGCCTAGGATAACTGTTTTTGGATGACACAAATACGTCCATCTCAAATAAGCCTATTTATTGATAAATGTGACCTCATTTGTTTCAACTTTCTTGTTAATTATTAGGCTATAGTATCTTTCTGTGCATCACAATCATTAATATTTTCTGTAGGCTATATGAATAATTAAACCAGAGATGAGTGTGGCATGGTACAAGCTTCATTCAGGGCAAACTTTACGCTCTATTAGCATAAGTCGTTTCCGAGTGTTTCCAACCGAGCCCACCCGAATCCGAAACCCGTGTGTCTTTTGTTATCTTTGGCTACCAGAAACTTGGATTTTCAGACAGAATATAAAAGAGGTTTGATCTGAAAAAATTGAAATGATTCAGTCAAGCTGTACGCCTACGTTTTTTATACCATTCGCCCTCTGTTTTGTGCTCGTTTATCACAATTAGCTTTATATCAAAACCAACGTTTTCAGACAGAATGTGAAAAAGCTTTATCCGGACGTTTAAATAATTCAGTCAAGCTGTAGGCTGGGCCGGCGTGAGGATGTTTTGCACCCTAGGCAAGGTTCAATTTCTGAGCCCTATTTGCTCAACATTTCACTGATGTAAACAATAACCGTTATGATTTTGTCAGTTTCTGTAACCCAAATTTTGTTAGTTAAACTTCTTTGCGGTAATAAGTAGCAGCTAAATCAAATGACAGTCAAAATTTACACAATGCTGGTACGCTAACCCAGCTTACGTCAAAATCTCACTTTTCTTGCTTACTTCTTTTTTTGCAAGTTTGTTACCAATATTCCTCTTTTTTGAGTGCAAGAGCATAGTCAGGCTCGATGTATATAGTAGCCACTAGCGTTGACATGGGTAGTCCAGTGAGTAGCCTACTTTTGAACCATAACCAGGGTCATTTTGGGTACCGGTACCTAGAAACATATTAAATGGGCCAAGATATTTCTGTATATTTAGTTTCTGGAGAGAGCTTGCTGTTTTGTACCAATGACAGGCAAGACACAACAATACAAAAAGGTTGAGCATTGCAACAATATATTTTACATATTTACAAATAGTTTAATAGTCCAGCGTTTTCGGCTTAGGGATGGACGACAAGTGGCTCCTCGCGCCCCATCCTGTAAGTAACATCTGCAGTTCTGCACCCAAGTAGATGCCAAACAAAACTTGTCAACCAAGAGCCTCCACCCGGACGGCACAGCTGCAAGGGACAATGGACAAGTTTAGACGCCCGACCATTCTGCAGCTCAACATGGAAGGCTACACAACAAGCAAGATTAAAGTTGTGGAGCAGCTTGCCCATACCAACCGGGCACTCGTCATCCTCTTCCAAGAGACCCACTGCACCTCTGCAGGTAGGCTAGCTATTCCCAACTACACGCTAGCCGTGTCTACCTTAAGCAGGAAGCACGGCATTGCCACGTTTGTGCATGAGAGCCCGAAGTGGACCTTTGTCGACCAATCTCCAACTGATGTTGAGATTGAATGGGTGTGCATTTGTATCTCAAACTACAACATCGTCAACATCTACAGGCCCCCACCCTCGCGAATGTTGCCACCATCCCTTCCAACGTTCCCCTCCTCAGTCTCTACGCTGGCGATTTCAACTGCCAGCACATCGACTGGGGCTACAGCAACACAAGCCGCGACGGAGAATTACTGGCTGACTGGACCTCTACAAACCATCTTGCCCTCCTATTCAATCCAAAGGAACCAGCCAGTCTCCACTCCGGCTGCTGGGGAACAGGGACAAACCCTGACTTGGCCTTCGCGAGTGTCGACAGCTGTCTTCCAGACAGACTTGTGCTTGAGAAGTTTCCGCGGTCTCAACACCGGCCGTCCCTCATCATCGCTCCAAAACTTGTGGCTCCTGTCCCGAGTTCACCGGTGAAGCAATGGAACTTCAAAAAAGCCGATTGGAATCAATACAGCCTCCTGACTAATGAGTCTGCTGCAAAGCTACCGTCGACTGAAACATGCAACGCAGACGAGGCATACCAGGACTTCTGCAATGCCATAATAACTGTGGCAAAGGCCACAATGCCACGTGGTCATCGAACCAGCTATACACCATGCTGGGACTTTGAGTGGAAGCTCTCTATCGCTCATACCTAGGCGCCACAAGTGGTGCTGCTTCTAACACCGCCGTCACCAGACTACTTGAGCGGCTGAAAACAAAGAAGTTTGAGCGATGGAACGAAGCTGTCCAAACCATCGACTTCTCACACTCAAGCCGCAAAGCATGGATCATCATCAATAACCTCACTGGGCGCTCAGCAAACTCCCCTCGTCAGTGCCCCGTTCTGCAAATGCCATCGCTTCCCATCTAGTGCAGAACGGGGTCTACAAGACAAAGGACCGCAAGGCATCCCACCTTGTTGCCAAAGAAGTATCTGCCCTGTGGCGAGTGGAAACATCACAAGAAGAAAAAATCTCTGGAGATTTCACTCAAGAGGAATTCGCCACCGCTCTCCGCCTAGTGAAACCGCACAAGTCTCCAGGGCCGGATAAGATCTGCGCTAAGCTTGTGCTCCATGCTGGCTATGCTCTAGTCCTGGTTACATAGATTCCTCTCTTCCTGCTTGCACCACCTCACAATCCCAAAAGTCTGGAAAAGAGCTTTTGTAGTTGCGATCCCTAAGCCTCACAAGCCACCAGAATACCCAAGGAGATTGTCCGATATCCCTCCTCTGTGTTTCTTTCAAGATCCTCGAAAGACTGATTCGCGTCAACCCAATCATACCGCTCCTTCAAAAAAAGCAAGCTGGGTTTCGACGCGGAAAATCAAAAAAAGAAGGCCGGCGCTGTCTTTCTAGATCTCACAGCTGCCTATGACACCGTATGGCATCGCAGCTTTACTTGCAAGCTGCTTCGCCTGCTTCCTGACCGACATATGGTTCATATGATTATGGAACTTGTCAGGAATCGAAGCTTCACCAGGGATATCTAAAGAAGGGGATACGAAGGCTTTTATTACATCTGACAATAGAAGGGCTTTTGTTTATCCTAAATAATCTGTGTTTATCGTAAAATGGCAATTGGCACCAATAGTAGTTTAATAAATCTTGTTATGATAACTTGCATTGCGCTATTAGCATCAGGCCTGGATATTCACAGCATGCTCATGGTGACTTGTTAATTCAACTACCCATACACTTGCTTTACATCTAGCCTACCGCATCAGGCTTTGTTAAAAAAACAGCTTACTGGTAACTTTTCAACTGTCTTTGTAAACAAGTATTCTTTAAATATGCTCTACGTAACATTTGCTAACTGTCTTCTGTAGCTCATTGTACCAGCTGCACTAAAAACTTTCTAACAGAAACACATGTTTAAAGCACTACAAACTACCGCCCTGGTAGTGTCACGAGAATAAGGCAATCGCTTCGAGCCTTCATATCCCCTTCTCTAGATATCCCTGAGCTTCACCCTCACCACCGGTAGCTCACGGCAAAGCAAACTGAGACGCCTCAAAAATGGCGTCTTACAGAGATCGGCTCCACTTCTTTTTAACATCTACACCCACGACCTTCCAACTACGGTCTCCGCAAAATAAGCTTATTGACGACCTGGCAATTTTCCACTCCACAAAGTCGTGGGAAAATCTAGAAGACACCTTGAGCCAGGACATGAAAACTCTCTCAGCTTATCTCCAGAACTGGCGACTGAAACTCAGCGAAACCAAAACTGTGGCAGCAGCTTTCCACCTCCACAATCAGGAAGCTGATCGTGAGCTACATGTCCAGAACAACGGAAAATCTCTGTCCCTCTGCCCCGAATCTAGATATCTTGGAGTGACACTGGACAGATCGCTCACATACCGCCACCATTTGGAGTCACTGCGCAAGAAGCTCACATCTCGCGCTGCGCTACTCAAGCGCCTGGCAGGCTCTAGCTGGGGGCGAGGGCCGACACTTTACGTATAGCAGCCTTTGCCCTTGTCTACTCTTCAGCAGAGTACTGTGCACCTGTTTGGTGTCGCAATGCTCACTGCCATAACATCGACACTGCCATATACAGCGCCCTGCGCATAGTGACCGGATGCTTGCGTCCCACACCATTGGACAATCTCCCCATTCTCGCTGGCATCCAACCCACTGAGCTTTGTCGCGAAGAAGCCACTCTGTCCCTCGGTCGACGGGCACTGGAGCCTAACTACCTTCCCCACCACAAGATCTCTGCTCTCCCAAACGAGCACCCCCGTCGACTGAAATCAAGACACCCATTCGTGCCAGCTTCTCAAATTCCGATCAAGGAAGCTGATGTACAAGACATCTCTGCGGCTACTTGGGCGGACCATAAATGGAGTTCTGAATGGAAGTCAAGCGCCACCAGACTCTATTCGTTCATCCCCGACGCCGACACACGCCCCATCGGCCTAACACTACCAAGACAGGCAATGGTACGCCTCAACCGTCTCTGTACGGGTGTCGGCTTTTCCGCTCAACCATGCACCAATGGAAAATGGCCTCTTCCTCCTGTGAATGTGGTGCCGAGGAACAGACCGCAGACCACATCATCAATGACTGTTCCATCTTCAAGCCACCAAACAGAGCGGAAGGTCTGCGTGTCATAAATGATGAAACCAAAGATTGGCTGCTCTCTAGTAGCCTTCCAGTGTAGTCCGGAACGTTGTGAATCTGGGGTGGTAAAAGGATAGACCCTCGGCCCCAGAGGCTCACACGACGATGACGGCTTAACTTAAGCCCTCATCAGGAATCTGAAATTTGTATAAATATTTTCACTTTTGTACTCTTAAGCCTATAGTTGAGATGTCCTTCCTTATAAAACAAACATCTTAACTTTTCTTCGGAAAAAACTTTTGAAGGTGCTTTACTTTTTTTAGAGAAGGCTGAAAATTACGCTAGCTACCGGGCCCGACCTGTTTTCTCAACGGTCCTCCGCATCGTAGCTACTCTGCAGATATCATCTAGACAGCAAATAAGTTCTTTTTACATTGATTCAACGTCAGTAGACATCAATGGTTTGAGGGACCCTTATAACCTTTACCGGTTGGCTACTATTCCTTCATTCTATTTGTTGAAACCATGCGTCCCCAATAAAAAGCGAGAAAATTTTGAAACAACGCAGAAACGTTATGTGATTTTAAAATGTTTTTAGGAGCACGTGACCAAGTGCCTCTTACCTGGATCCGTCGCTGCTATATAGCAGGTCATAGATAAAATTTATTTGTATTAAAGTGCATGATTGCAATTGCTTTCACTGTAATCGTAAAATGTACTGTAATATGTAAATGTATATTTTATGGCCAAGGACATACTTTCAACTAACTCACACTCTTGACCACCATTTTGATTGAGTGTTTCCGGGACCCGGTAGCAACGTTTTCGCGACCTGGTACTGGGTCGCGATCTGGTAGTTGGGGACCCATCGCTTAACCCTTTGAGGACCATTAATTTTCCCCAAAAAAAATATTTATGTAGAATTTGTTTGTTTACTCTTCAAATGTCATATAAACAACAACTACGCAAGAAAAAATTAAACAAGGATGTCTATCCTAACATTAAGTATAGATATCCAATGCTACGTTAGGGTATCAGTAGTGGCAAATTTTTATAGTTAACTGGGGGGTAATCGGCCTAATTTCATGGGATACATGTGTCCCAGCGGTCCTCAAAGGGTTAAAGAACCCGCCATCCCTGGCTGCTTTTTATACCATTTGCCCTTTGTTTTGTGCTCATTTACCACAATTATCATTACCTTTAACGTTTTAAACGTTAAAGTAGACCTACCGGAACCAGTATTAAAAACGTGCAGGACTCATAGTTGTAAGAGTTATATCGTATACTTATTTATATGCCCCTGAAGTTAGCCTAGTTAGAGTAATCGTTGCTAAAGTCCGCAAGGCAGTGAAGCTGTTCAGAATATACGCATTGCGCAATACCGGCAATGTAGCCTACATACGTACAACCTCAGGATATTGCCTTCTAAGGCATTGCCGGTTGATTTGCTGTTACTGAGAGATAAGTAAAGAAGTGATAGTGGCAACGACTAGGCTTGGGAAAAGTTAGGGATATATAACTGAGATAATCATTAATTCCGTGGGCGAAGTTTTGAGTTTTCCGAAGATGAATGTGAAACGATCAAAGAGCTTTGTAGCCTTAAGCTTTGAGCCATAAACAAACAATACCTAGCAACACCACAAACGTCATAACAAAACAAAAATAAATTAAAATAGCAGATGTTTTCGACTATTCACATAGTCCTTTTCAAACCTTTAAGAGAAAAAAAAACAATTCTACATGTATGAGAAATATTAGAACTTTTAGTGCAATTGAAAACAGTTGAATACCTTTGCAAAGAGAATGTTGATCTTCGTCTAGCTGCAAACGTGTTCACGGTCACCCAAAAGAAATTGAAAGGCTTGGGCGCAGAATCTAGTAGGGATCTGTAACAGAGATTGGAGAAGCGTGTGCAAGAAAGAGGGAATGAGGAATTGATTCAAATATACAAAGGTTAAGGCTATATAATTCCTTAAAATCTCAAAACATTATTGGCTAATAAACTTGAGCAGTAGGGTTGGCCTACTGCGATCGATTTTGGGGTTCACTGTTTTTCTGCAGCAAGCTTCTTGGTTCACGTCATGGCTTATCAGATCATGTCAAAATCAAACGTTCTTACTCTAATATGTAAAGCTACTTTGCAAACTAAAAGAATATGTTTGAAGCTTGCGAAAAAGTGAACAGCCAAAAAGTGGGCACCGTTCGTAGGCTACAATAGCCAATAGCTCTAAGTCACCAATGAGATTCTTGGCACCAAATCAAGACATTTATAAGAAAAACGCTGTTGTTTCCAAGGAATACGCTGTGGCTTCTTCATATTTCCGAACCCTTTGAAAAGGTTTCTGACCTCTAAAATTATCCCGCCCCGGGTCTGACAGTAGGCCTACCCCCTGTCAACGCGTCTGATTCTAGCTTTGAACAAACTAACTAGCTCTTTACAAACAACATTTGTTATGCTTGCAGGTCAAAACGATCATTGGAGCTAGATTGAATATTTTTCGAAGTCCAGAACCAGGACAAGTTCATATTTACCACGACAAATATTGTGACCCTGGGACAAGTGAGAAACAATACGGGGATTGTTTGAAGTCTCGGGCTTCTCATTTCGGCCCAAAGACACTTTTATATTACTTGTACAAAGCTTCGATCAAAAATGCTAATTAGCCTACAATGAGAGTGTTGAAAATAGGCCTATACAATTTGCACTTGCAATATTCTTCTCGACCATAGAATTTACCAATTGAGCCATGTTACCGTATGAAGTATTCCGCAACGACGCTTCTGGTATATGTCCAGCACTTGCATTATCTTCTATAAAGATGGATTTTTACATTTAGGCCTACAAAATTTCTCCCTAGCCTTGATTTGGCTCACTTCGCTTTGTCATTTCTTATAATGCAATGATATATGATCTACATGAGTGTAGACATTTTTTTAAACATGATAAACAACATTTAACCTACAAAGGTAGCTACTTCTGGAAAAACGCAGAAAGTTAGTGCAATAGGCCTACCTACAGGCTATCAATTCATATCATTAAAGAATACCAGCAAATTCTGAAGTGTTTCATTTTTGCACTCAAACGAAAATAACAGTTGCTGTAAAATTAGTTTTGACGACTAATACGACGTAGGCTACATGTCGTATAAATGTCTGGAAACTTTTGTGATTGGCCTATCTGTCATTCTTGATCATCGGTCATCGTGTGTCAGTGGTAAAGAAACATAAGAGCTACTGTCTAACATATATAAACAGCCGCATTGAGGTTTTTTATTTGAAATATTAAAATAGCCGCATTGAAATAAAACTATGGTACCTGCTATATCGTAACTCATGGATTCTTCGAAGAGTTTTCGTAACTATCAGCTAGTGCTCAGCCTATATAGGCTACTGTAAAATGTAGTCAATAGCCTACCACGCCTGCCCGCTGGTAGAAAAATTGAGTGAACCCTCCTGGTTCTCATCAGTCAATGAGATCCACCCTCATAACCATGATCAAGCGGCGCTGGTTCGGTTCTTGAGGAGTGTGCTTAAGCAACGCATATCAAGGACTGTTCTCTATGTAGCGGCACCTAGTGGATAGAATAATTGGCTACATAGACAACAACCGCAAATTTCATTTTGTCAATCTCGTGAGTCAGTGGTTCAAAGCCTTTGCGAGTATGTGAAACTGCCAGGATCAAACAATCAAAGAGGCTTTTTCAGTCCGAGATTATAAGTTTCCTTAATCAATCTCCGGGGTCTGTGTCCTATAACAAAATAATCTGAAACACCTGGTGTTTTCTTCGGTAGTTGGGAAAGTTCTGAACTCGTAGTTATCCCAAGTCATACAGTGCCCTCTTTCAACCCTACCTGTGTTGAATACAGCAGGCTATTATAGTTGAAGCGTTAAAAATGTGCTTTAGGACATTTTCTGCGCGGTATTCTTTATTGTGTCTTGCATAATAGGTTCTAAGTGAACTCATCAAAGGAATTTATAACAAACCAAGTACTGTGTCCGTCTTCCTTGAAGCAATCAATAGACTGCCATGTCTGAATTTATAATAAAGCTAACAAGCGTTGGAACAACCGATTTACCTTCATCATCATCATTGTTGTTCCACTGCAGGAAGAAGGCCTTTCCCATATCTTTATAATTTTGTCTGTCTTTGCACGTTTGTGTCCAGTGTTTGTCGAATTGGTAGAGTTCGTCTCGCCATCTTGTTTTCTGTTTCCCTCTTTTGCGTTTATTGTCAAGCGGTATCCAGTCAGTAGCTCTTCTTGTCCATCTGTTGTTCGCATGATATGTCCTGCCCAATTTCACTTTAAACTTTTTATTGTTTGAATGATATCTTTGATTTGTGTTTGTTGTCGTATCCATTTGGCTGGTTTCCTGTTTCTCCATGTAGCCTAATGCCCAAGAGTACGTTTTCATGGGATCTTTGCGTAGTGCGTAGTTTGAGTGTTAGTGCTTTCGTTAAGTTCCATGTTTCTGCTCCGTATTTCATTGTTGGGAGAATGCATTGGTTATATACTTTTCTTTTCATTGAGATTGGTAATTTACTTTTAAATATTGAGCTCGCTCTTCCAAATGCCTGCCAACCAAGTGTAATTCTTCTTCTTTATCAGGTGATGTGGTTACTATTTGGCCAAGGTATGTGTATTTGTTTGCGTTTTGAAGATTGGCTCCATCTAATGTAGCCTAATGTTTTGGTTTCCTTTGACATGGTGATTGAACATAACTTGTGTTTTAGTCAAATTCATTACATTTGTATAATTAAAAGTTATACCTTTGCCAATATCAAGTATAATAACATGTCCGCCCCGATAGCTCTGTAGTTACGCTCACGACTCAAGATCACGCGGCGCTGGTTCGACTCTCGGGGTGTGCGCTTGAGCAACGAATTTCAGGACTGCTCTCCATTCAGCCGCACCTAGGGAACGTTCAAATATTACGTAACGCTTTTTTTCCGAATTTTTGACCTCCCCCATGTAACGCTTTTTCACTACGAATTCAGCACAAAAAACTACCATTCCGTACTCGAAAGCGTTACGTAACGTTTTGCTTGAACCCCCTCCTCCCGATGTGACGCTAACGTAACGTTTTGCATAAACCCCCCCCTCCCCCTCGAAGGCGTTACGTAATATTTGAACGTTCCCCTAGTGAATGGAATAATTCCCGGCAACAACACTTTAACAATTGGAAAACTTCACTCTGCCAATCTCGGTAACCGGCCCTGCGTCAAGAGCCTCTACAAGTATGCGAAACTACCAGGAAACACCATCAAGGCTTTCAGTCCGAGGATAATGATTCAAAACCAACCAACCATAACAAATGGTTTCGTGTTTGCAATTACCGGTAGGTGTTGCGTCCGTGCCATATTTGAAACTGATTGTCCTGCTTTGGTATCATGCAGTTATAACGTCCGCTTTTTGTCGCAGCCGGCGCGAACTGGAACTTACCGTGTAGAAACGCCATATTGTTCCGCATCAGTAAGCCTATATTGATTTCTTGTGGGAATCTTTATCATCGCATTGAAAGCTTAATCCTGGCAGTTTCCCATAGACGACTTGTACAGGCTTTTACCCACTAACGCAGGTCACTATCGAGATTAAAGTTTCTGCTGATTGTTGAATGTATCATTTCATCTACTTGGAGCTGCTGAATGGAGAGCTGTCCTTAAAATGCGTTGCTCGAGCGCACACCCCGAGATTCGAATCAGTGTCGTTTGATCTTGAAGTTACTTCGTTTGTAAAGTCAGGCGCTTAACCCCAACTGAACTATCGGGGCGGACTATTAAGCGTAAATTCAACTGCGGTCATTCACAATCTTAGCGTTGTTCTTTGCCGAAGTGCAAGCAAAATATTATATTTAGTGGCAGTGCATATTAGAGCAGGCTACATATTTAATCCTCACATGAACTAAAACCGGCATTGAGGAACAAACAATTATATTGATTCGTCCATATCGACACTTTT
Organism: Aplidium turbinatum; assembly: GCF_918807975.1. Classification (NCBI taxonomy): domain Eukaryota; kingdom Metazoa; phylum Chordata; class Ascidiacea; order Aplousobranchia; family Polyclinidae; genus Aplidium; species Aplidium turbinatum. The sequence goes on from NC_137486.1 coordinate 3,816,726, forward strand.
TCTCCGTCCTCTTGAGGTGTCCATATAGGCAAAATCCACTGTAGTGCTAACTAGTGGGGTTATGCACGTCCTTGATCCAATGAGTAGCATATCGGCACAGTTTGTTAAGCCAAAATAGTAATAGGCTCAGTCCAGTCAACTGTGGATTGTATTGGCATAAAAGATTTGTTTTGACAGGTGCAACATATCACAAAACGATGTGGACGCCAAATATAGCAACTCCTACAACTTTCTTCCTGATAAAATCATTGATAAGAACAAGGCTTAACATGTATAAAATGTGACAGGAAAAAATGCACTTTATTCGAAAAAACATATTTGCGATCTAATATTTTACAATTTTCAAACGGTGGCGTGCTTGTTCACTTCTGAATGTGCGCTATAATGATGGTTGTCTATTAGATATAACCGTAGGAGATGGCAGGGGAAGGGCGGTTGGTCTCCGCTACAAAAAAAAACATCACGAATTTGGTCGAAATGTTCAGATATTTGAGCAATTTGTAAAACTCGTAAATTACTGATTCTTAAAAATATATTTGCCATCGTTCGCACCCCCAAAGTACTTTATTCTCCTACGGCTATGCAACGTTAGAGATAGCCAAGGCAAAAGCGTGGTACATTGGTGCAAGTCAATAAAGAATTTTCGTACAGACGAAAAACGACACAAAAAATGTTTTTGGAGCAGTTTGACCGATTTGTGGTAGCTACTTACGTGGACTATTTGAAAATGTGTGAATCAATCTAAAAAAAAGACCAAACTCCATTTGGGTCATTCCATGTCAATTCAACCAGGCCAGTTAATCCAAAGTCTCAGATTAGACTAAATTAAACCGAAATGAAAGATTATGTAATTCTGAGCAAAATAAAGTTTGTTTTAGCAAAATCGGACTAGAGGTCGCAGAGTTATAGCATTTAAAAAAAAAACACTTTTTGTAACCATGACATGTACTGATTTTGACACCAGTGACATTGAAACAGTCATAACTTTGCTTAGGTGGGAAGATAAAACCTCAAACCAAGTTCTATAGACAGATCATTGATTGATTTTTTTTATTTATTTTGGAGGTCAAAGGTCAAATATGGCAACAAAAATCATCAACTTTTTGAAATTAGTCAAGCGTAGCAGAAGTTTGAAGTCGAATAACTCAAATCTAGTTAAACAATTTTTTTAAGCAAGGGATCATATGAAAGCTCTGTTTATGTAGAATCTATATAAACTAGTGTCATAAGTGATATTAACTGATATCATGTTCATAAGAGGGTAACAACAGAAACAAAACAAATTGTTGAAATAATCATGGTTTTGCATATGTTCAGTGTGCTACTATTTTTAAGCAACACAAGTAAGTGTTTGTAATGTGTTATTGTTTGAGTGTTTAAGTATCACAGCTTGTTAAAATAGCACGATTTTCAGCAGTAGATATGTTGTAAAGTATATTGACATTATGAGTATGATTGAAGAAATCCAGTTTTGTAGCATTGGAATCCTTAAGAGTAAAGAAACACAGTGTCACAAACTTACAGTAGTTAGGTCCAAAGCACTAATATCATTTGCATCACTTACAGAAGAAGATAAAAAGAAACTTTTATACAGAACTGATTTAGTTGAAGAAAAAGATGAAGCTCTAACTGTCTGTGGTGTGCACACCACAAAGCCCTGATAATTGACAGATATGAAGTCCTGCAAAAGAATTGTCGTAACCCTTTTAAAACTTACAAAAAAGACATCAAAAAAATTGTACAAGTAATCAGTTTAAAATTTGCTTTAGAATTGCAAGAAAAAAAAATTTGCAGTAATTCCTGGAAAAAAAGTTTGTGGAAACTGTAAAACAACATTGATCAAACTCTGTGAGGGAACATTAAGTTCACCTTCAGATACTGACTTAACAGGGCAGAGTACTGACAGTGAAGAAAGTACTGCTGCTGATTTATTGAATAATCAGCTAAATACAAGTTTATCGGAAATTGGGCAGTCTCCAATGAAGCTGCACAGTGTCCCTTCGAGGAGCCGATCTCGTTATGGAATGCGTAAACTTGTTTCAATTAACAACGAAATGACAAAGAGTAGCAATTGCCCTGAAAGTGCCCCTGCATGAAGTTACAAGAGAGAAGAAACAGGAAGATTATGAAAGCAAACGTAAGGCTAGAGACCTTGACATTTTGATGGAAAAGTTAAAAGAAAAAATAATCAAAGAAAAAACAACACGTTCAGAAAAGATACAGTTATTAACACTTGTTCAAGACTCATGGTCACGAATACTGTTGAGGAATACTTCCATGTAACTCATTACATGGTCAGGGCTGCTAGATCACTAGCAACAACACATGGAATTTGCAGCAAGCCACCAGCAAGAAAAGGGAAGACTTTGAGTACTGAAATAAAAAAGATTACGATTGATTTTTATTGTGATAATGAAAATACAAGGATCATGCCTGGTGCTCGTGACAAAGTCAGCATTGCTCCTAATGTTTATGAACAAAAAAGGCTGATCTTACGTACATTGAAGGAACTTTACCTATCGTTTAAGGAGAAATATCCAGATATTAAGGTTGGATTTTCTACATTTGCTACATTAAGGCCAAAATGGTGTGTCCTTGCTGGATCTGCTGGTACTCATGCTGTGTGTGTAAGTACAATCCACCAAAATGTCATTTTTATGTTAAAATCTACACAAATTGAGGAAAGTTACCAAGATTTAATTTCTATGATGGAATGTGATGCAAATAACAAAGACTGTATGTTACAGCGATGTGCAAATTTTCCAAGAGATAGTGTTGTTGCAGACTACCTAGAAAGTAAATTTGATGACACAAGTGACAATATTAACTTTACTCAGTGGATAACTATAGACAGAACAGAAATGATTCATCAAACCCTCCCTGTCAATGAATACCTTAACTTGCTCATGGCCAAACTCATAAAACCTCTTCCACACTCTTTTATTGCCAAGCAACAATCAAATTTTCTCAGGCATTCAAAGCAATCATTAGAAGATGGAACTGTTTTATGCCTGATGGATTTCAGCGAAAATTACGCTTTTCATGTGAAAGATGAAGCTCAAGGCTATCACTGGACACACAGTAATTGTACTGTGCATCCAGTGGTATGTTATTACAGTTCTGTTTTCTGAAGAACAAATTGGGATCTATCAACAAAGTTGAATATTTTACAGACGGTTGTGCATCTCAGTACAAAAATTGCAAAATTTTTGTAAATTTGTGTAAACATGAAGAAGATTTTGGTGTTTGTGCTGAATGGTCTTTTTTTGCTACCAGTCACGACAAATCTACCTGTGATGGAATAGGAGGTACAATGAAACGATCCACAGCTTTAGAAAGCCTTAGACGACCACTAAAAAATCAAATTCTAAATTTGGACGAAATGTTACTACACTGTGAAGAAGTTCTTCAGAGTGAAAAGTTCTGAAAACTTGTCACTGCTATTTTTTTGTGCAATAAAGTTTAAATCGCTTTTGTTGCAAGTATTTATACGTCATCAGTTGGAATTAACCAAGAATATAGGGTGAAGTAGCTGTTTTGCGTCTTGACCACTTTCCCTTTGCTGTACAGTGCCGGCAAAAAATCTTTACATTGATTTGGCAAAAAAAAAACATTGAAAAATCCACGTGTGTGTACCCGATTCCGATAGAGTAAAACTGATTCTTGATCTACCTGTGCCAAGTAGCTCAAAAGAACTTCAACGCATTATTGGTACATTTTCCTATTATGACCAATAGTTACCAAAATTTTCAGAAAAATTAATCCTCTTATCAATGCCGATAGATATCCTCTATGTATGTAGTAAAGCTGAACAAGCCTTTAATACACTCAAAAACGACTTGGCTTCTGCTGCCTTATGGATAATTGACGAAACCTCGCCGTTTGTGATAGAAACTGATGCATCTGAGAATGCAATTTCTGCTTTGTTAAATCAACAAAATCGTCCTGTGGCGTTCTTTTCTAGAATGTTAAAAAAGAACGAACTCCATCATTCCAGCATGGAAAAAAAGTCGCTGCCGTAGTTGAGGCAGTTCGGAAATGGGCCCATTTTTTGTCGGGCCGTTTGGGTTTGCCATCTTTCCCCTTTGTTGGTGTCACATCTGTATGTTTACTTTGCCACTCTGGTACATGTTTGACCAGCAGCAAAAAATAAAGTGAATTGAAATTGAACAACATTGGTCACAAGATACATGATAGAGTAAATTTGACAAGAAATATTCAGTGACAGATCAATCTACATTTGAAGAGAAACTATGAAAGTACTGACAAGTGTGTGATGTAAAATGATGCAGGTAATGCGGATGATATAAAAGGGGTAAAAGTTGGCGGTTTGAACATAAAAAAGGTACACTACGCTGATGATACTGTTCTGTTGGATGAATCACAAGAAGATTTTTAAGAAATATTGGACAATGTTAACTCAATTGGTAAAGAATTTAATATGAAAATTAACGCTAAAAAGACCACATTAATGATAATCTCAAAATCACCAGACACTCAAGTACTCCAAATTATAATTGACAATGAAAATATATAAAAAGTAAAATCTTTTTCTTATCTTAGACATTTAAAACGGAAGATGGAGGTGTGATCATGAAATTCTAAGACGGATAGAAATTACTACATTTGGCAAAATGAAAAAGGTTTTAATCAAAGTATAAATTTATCAATTCGTCAAAGACTATTAAAATGCTATATCTGGTCAACCTATTAATACAATTCTGAAACTTGGACAGGGTCACGAAAATTGGAGACAGGCCTGTAGCGCACCCAGCATGGGGTTAAGGGGGCTCAAACCCCCGCCAAAACGAGTCCCTAAAAATGAACTTTTTGTATATCCCCAATTTATACCTTTTGCTTACAGGTTAGATATAAATAGGTACGGGAGGAATAAGTACAATTGTGAAATTGTGACACTATAGATATAGACTCTGTGCGATAACAAGTAATGGTTTTATTTGTGTTGGCAAACGGAAAGCTAATTTTATTTTGTCATACATGACGAATAAGTTGAGATCTATAGAAGATTGCGAGAACGGAGGTAGGGATGATGATGTTGCTAGTAGCATGGGGTTCACTAGGCCAACTTCTAATCTCATTGAGAGAACGAATCTTGATGAATCGTCTAGCTCGTCTTCAGATAACGGTACAGTGTCGGAATGAATGTCGAAAACGGTGCCCTTCAACGCCTCCGTTTTCGACATTCATTATGCCGTTCTACAATTAACCACAGTAGGTGCCGGCACTGCAATGGTTTGCGACAGTTTGTCGTTTTTGTAATATGTTTGGCAGCCTACTGCAGGCTATAGATTTCTCTTCAAGACCGTAGGTAACTTGCGACGCCGTTTCAATAACTCGTGGCTACAACAGTTTTCATGGTTATGCCATTCAGCCTTAATTGATTGGGCTTATTGCAAGTATTGTGTGCTCTTTGCTCTTAAAGAAGTTGGGAAATCTGGTTGTCGACAATTCGGGAAGCTTGTTACAGTACCTTTTAATAACTGGAAAAAGACAACGGAAAATTTCGCTAAACATACAAAGTGTAAAGGTGCGTCTACACGATGACTGTTTATTTGCTTAAGCTATCTTAACCTCTTGTTTGTTTAAGGTAATCATGCTTAGTTCCGCCTACAAAAACTTAAGCGCGAATAAGCGAGAGTGAAAGTGCGTCTACACGACAACTGTTCTCTTGCTTAAACACGCTTAACTTTTGTTTGTCCAAGATAATCGCACTTTGCGCCTCTTACTAAAACTTAAGGTGCGTCTACACTGGCAATCTCGACGAAAATTTTGCTCGCTTGAATCGCGGTCACGTGAGTATCTAATCTCCAATGACGTCACGTTTTAAAAAGTTTGCGCCAAAGCATAGCAGTTCGCGCCAAAGTACAGCAGAGTAGACCAATCAACTGACTGTTCTTTAACTAGTTGGTGTAAGCTGGCATTTGAAGTTGTTGCAGTCTTTCAGTCATGGCTTCCCAAAAGTTTTGTAAAAAATGCTGCAAAAAGCGAAGGATGCAAACCAGCTATTTACTGCTTATTGAAGCATTCAGACACCTCAGTGAGGTTGAAATGTTGGAAACAGGTGTGGTCAGAGAACACTGGGTGCATCCAATACTGAGAAGGCGTGAGAAGGACAAACAAGGTAGGCTGTGCGTTGGTGTGACTGTAGCGGTAAATGATTGCGTGCTTACGTCGTGTACTATAATATGTTTTAGTTGGGACTGCTATTTACCAGTAGCCTTAAACTTTTAGGAGATTATCACAATAGGGTGTGTCATACTTTTGCAAAAATTTATTTTTTATCGGCTATGCTAAAAAAGGTGATATTTTATTGACAATAGCAAGTCCTGATAATTTGAAAGAATTTGAAGAAGGTCTACCTACATCGATTTTCACTTGAAAATCTTCATTTTTGGCCAAAATTTGCATTTTTTAAAATTTTTCTTGATTTTATAATTTGATACCCAACAATTTTTTTTCAGCTTTTTTGACTCCAGTATGGCTCAAAATAGTTACACTCTCCCTCCTAAATGTGGTTAAATGGCTCTACCCTCCAAAAACATTCTTGTAAATAATGTCAAAAAACCAGTGAATTTTGAAAAAAAAAAGCCAAGAATAGTCTCCATTATTGACTTTCTGATTTGAGGGCAATGAGGATCCTGACATGTTTGTGTTTTGCAGAATATCAAAGGATATGATTACATTCTAAAACAACATTAACAATAAAGTGATAAACAAAAGTTTACAAGATAAATATGTGATAAAGTGATTAAAACACCTTCTCCAAGTGTATCAAATCATTTGTGATGCAATAATGAACTCTGGTTGCTTGATAATGGTAGCTTGAAGGTTGCTGGTTTTCCAGTTTGTTTGGGAATGAAAAACCAAGGAAATAGTAGGCTTTCAAAGATAATTTAGCAATATCCAACACCAATGTGAAGATTGCTGATTTAACAAAAGCCAGCTTTAGTTCAGATTGGTTTAACCTGTTCACTGGGTTCAGTGGTCAGTTAGTAGCCTAAGATTGTTAAATTTTGCAGTAGCCTATGTCTGCAATGTCATTCAAAGCTTATCCAGATCGCTTTTTGATTAGATTCATCAGGCATTGTTTTAACCAGATATCCAGTGCTCGTACAATATAAGTTATAACTTAAGCTAAGCATTCAGCTAAGGTTTACCATGCAAAGTAACATACTAAGTACAAGCTATTACAGGTAGGCTACTGCAAAAAGTTTAGTCATTGTTTTGTTTTTGTTGTTTCCAGATCATTTTTACTGTTAGTAAAATTTGACTGCAGTTTTAATGAAACAGTCATTATGGCTACTAACACAAGAAGTGCTTCCAGCTGTCATTTAAGTAATATGATAGGATGTGGCAGCAAGATGCTGCCATCAGAACTTCCAACTGTCAGAGATGTGCTGAAGCTGGGTCTCTTTTTGCGAGAAACAAGTGAGACTAATCGCAGAAATTATACACAGAATGAGCTCATTACAGATATCTACAACCAGGTGTATGCTCAGTGGCAAAAAGCTAATGCCCTATTCAAATTCCCTGTCATTATTGCAGAAAAAAGCATTATGAACCGGTTAAAAAAAACTGTGGAAAAGAGCAAATGAGATTGGAAGTGGTAAGGGAAAAACCGAAGCACGCCAAAAGTTTCTAGGAAGCATAGACTCATTGTTTGACATCCTTCATTGCAACTGTGTTATAAAAAAATGTGATGAATGCCAATGTGGTTCGGGTTGTGAAAAAGTGGTTCATATTTTCTGTACCTGCACCCGTGAACACAAGATTCCAGTTATGGATTTAGAGTACATCAAGGGACAAAGGGAAAAAAATAGCAGCAAGGGGCCCCATCAAATGTCTCATAAGGATGTTCCTGAAACAAGAAAACAAATTGCAAGTGCTTTAAATCAAAAAAGAAAGATGGAAGCCAGCGAGAAAAGAAAATTTATACTAGAAGAGAAGGATGAAATGTTCGAACCTCAAGAAGAAGAACAAGATGACTATCAAGCAAACGAAAGTCCACAAGATAATGAATTTGTTACAGAAGCTTCTGCTTGGCCTTCTACTATAAAGCGACGTAAGCGTAACACAGAAAAAATACCAAACATTGCATTAGCTAGTTTACGACACAACACAGGCTTACGAGAGGCAGCTGAAATAGCCAGTGCAGCTTGGATGGATGCTGGGATTATATCAAAGGATGACCTATCTAAGGTGATTGACCATAACAAGCTCAGAAGAGCACAAACAGAAGTGATGAAAAGCATCGAATCCAAGCTTGAAGAGCAGATCAAAACGGAAGAAATTTCCTGTGTGTTTTTTGATGGAAGGATAGACAATACTAATTCTTATTTCTATGTTGAAGGATCTAGCCAAAAGTACCCAGGAATGGTAAAGGAGGAACATTACTCGGTATGTAGTGAGCCAGGAGGAAAATTTTTATTTCATTTTACGCCAGATACTGCAACTAAAGAAAAGAAACATGCTGAAATCATTGCTGAGAAGATATTCGAGTGGTTGGTCGAAAGAGGATTGGACAAAACTATCCTGGCGGTCGGCGGTGACTCAACTAACGTAAACACAGGTTGGAAAGGAGGAGTAATGCACTGTTTGGAAACTAAATTGAACAGAAAACTGGTTTGGATAGTTTGCGACTTGCACACTGGAGAGCTGCCTTTGAGGCATCTTATAATTGCTCTTGATGGAAAGACCGTATCTGATAGTAAGTGGTCTGGACCCCTAGGCAAGATGTTAGACGATGCGACGGAGATAAATCCAAGTTTTCCCACGATTAGTGGTGGTCCAGCACTTCTTAATCTTCAACCAGAAATTATAAAAGATCTGTCTACAGATCAGTGCACAAAATCCATGAAGCTATAAAAACTGGTAACCTCTCACCATCTCTAGCTCGCATGGAAATTGGCCCTGTAAATCATGCTCGCTGGCTCACTACCGCTCTTCGATTCTGCCGAATTTGGATTTCCAAGCATAATTTAAAGGGAAAAAAGCTACAAAATCTTCAAAGCATTGTTCAATTTATCATGGGGGTCTATCTTCCTAACTGGTTTAATATTCAAGTGAAACATAAATGGACAGAAGGTCCCGCCAATTTGTTGTTCATGCTAGAACAGATAAGAAAGCAAAAGACCGAAGTGCAGCAGCTGGTCATTTCTGCAGTGCAAAGATCAGCTTGGAACGCCTTCAGCGAGACAATTTTGCAGGCAATGCTTTGTTCCCAGGATGAAAGTGAAAGGGTTTGGGCTGTTAACAAGATCATTGAACTGAGAGGAGAAGGAGAAAGCAACGTCGGAAATGAAGCAGTGCGAGTGAGACGGGTGGAAGAGATTAATATCGATGCAACTAAGATTTCAGACATGATAAAGTGGGAAGCATCGGCTTATGAGCCACCTCTTACATGTTCTCTTACAAGCAGTGAACTGAGAAAGTTTTATGCTATTCCTATGGACGTGCCCATGTGGTCTAGCCACACACAAAGTGTTGAGAGGTGTGTAAAGATGGTGTCTGAAGCAGCAGCAACTGTTTTTACACAAGAACGAAGGGAAGGGTACATCAAATCCCAGCAGGTTAGCCGTATGCTGATGTCCAGAAATCATTCCAAACAAGACATAGCAAAGTTGATCCAGTTTGGCAGTTTCGGAACAATTTAAATATCCATTTTGCCAACTCTTGTTGTGTTTCTGTAGTTGTGCAACAATTATCTACGTGTTTTACGATGTGTTGCTGTGTTTTAAATGTTTTTTCAATTTTTTTTAATTTTTAAAAAAATTAAAAAAACTTCAAATTTTCTCGAAATTTCAGATGCAAAATGATGTAGGTAAACAAACTTCAATATTGCTAAAACTTTTTTCCCCAGTACTAGGCATATATTTGCACCATTTGTTGGGGTAGCCGAGAGAATATTTATACAGATTCTAAAAATCAAAAAATATGACACACCCTATTATCACAAGCTTATGTCAGAGATGCGACTTCTACGACCTTCGCATTTCTTCACCACTTTCAGAATGATTCCCGAGATCTTTGACAAACTTCTTGGGTTGATATCAAAAATAACCAAGCAAACCACTCAAATGCGCCTCCCGATCTCACCAGGCGAGAGACTTGCTGTAACTCTTTGGTAAGTTAAGCCCATCTTTTTAATATGCTGCTTTGTCACTGTAACTGTAAGTAGGCTGCATGCCTATATTTATCACATAATGATATTGATTAAGCTTTCTTTGCGTTTGCAGAACCACTGTGGTTATTCAATGTAAACAGAATTTCGTGTCAGCGTGGGTGACTGGTAACAACCAGCAAGATCATTCCTCCGCTATTTTTATTACCCGGTGTACAATGGCAGTGGTTTTCTGCTGACATCCTGTTTTGGATTTGAAATTGGAAAATATTGTGCTATCTATGGGCTATTTCGAGTACGGTCACCGCCAGTTCAGCCCGCAACATTAATAAGAACGGGTTGGGATCAAAACTTGAATGACAGCTGCATGTTGCTAAGGTTGAGGTGGCTGCTCTGTGCAGTTACTGAATCAATTTGGTTATTTTATGTTTCTCAAAAAAATTGGCCAAACTTTCTATACAATGCACAATTTTTACACAACAGGTTTCTGGCTTCGGGAGATAGCTATTTCACCATTGCTTCATCGTTCGGTATGAGTAAATCCGTGGTTGACAAGATAGTTCCAGAAACATGCCAGGCTTTGTGGGAAGTGTTGCAGCCATTGGTGATGAAAGTTTCAGACAAATCGGATTGGCGAAACATCTCACAGAAATTTCAGCGTGTGAGGCAATTTCCACACTGCCTAAGATGCATTGATGGAAAGCACATAGTTATTCAGGCTCCTGCAAATTCTGGATCGTTGCACTTTAATTATAAGAAAACACACAGTATTGTTCTGCTTGCAGTCGTCGATGCCAGCTATAATTTCATAGCTGTGGATGTTGGGGCATATGGCCGTCAGCGTTTTTGCCAATTCCACTTTTGGGACACTGCTGAGAGAAAAGAAGTTGCCCCTCCCAGATGCAGAATCGCTCCCATTCAGTAATGGCCCGTCTATTCCGTACGTTTTTGTGGAAGACGAAGCATTTCCACTGTTGGAAAACATGATGCGACCGTACCCAGGGTCCAACTTGTCACAGCAAAGAAGAATTTTCAATTATCGTCTCTCTCGTGCACGGAAATTGGTGGAAAACGGAAAACTGGCAGCACGCTTCCGTGTCTTCCGGAGACCTTTACTTCTTCAACCGAACAACGTCGACAGTGTCATCAAAGCATGCATGGTTTTGCACAACTTTTTGCGCAAGGAAACCGAAACGCAATATGTTTCCGAAGCTAGTGTGGACCGCGAAGACTTATCTGGTCGTACCCACCCAGGTGACTGGTGGCAACAAGCAGCATCGCCACAGCAACTGCTTCCGCTGGCTCGCATGGGGAGAAGAAACGCTATTCGTGCAACTGAAGTTTGCGAAGAATTCTCGAAGTATTTTGTAAGCGACGTTGGTGAATTTCCTTGGCAAACTGACTATGTCAACAGAACGCATTAATCGTTGTGCATGTATTTCATTGCAATAAATGCTTTCTAATATGTATGTCGCGTGTTTGCAACCCTTTGCTGCAGTGCAATGAACAGACATGCGGCACTGACTGCAACATGGCAACAACAAAAAAACATACGATGAAACATATTAATTCAGACCTAAATTTGTCACCTCATTACTTACAAATACAAACAAGAGCTAGATACACTACATCCCTTCTTAACTACATTTCCAGGTTATCCAATCGCAGTACTAAGAAATATTGGTGTATCCAAAGCTTGTTAATCATTTTCAACAATTACAAACTTCCTAGTTGCTTGACGATACCGCTCTGCCCTGTCTGGATACTGAGAGGAGACCTGAGATTTTGACGGAAAAAACATTTCTAAGCAAGAGAACTCACTTAAGCACCCAGTTTTTCGCTCTGGAGCGTATTTTTTTCTGACGGCTCGCTTACTCGCCCATGTTCTTAAAAGTAAGCGGCACAAACTGCGATTAACTTAAAAAAACAAGAAATTTGGCTAGCTTAAGCAAGAAAACAGTCGTCGTGTAGACGCACCTTTAAGCGCAAATAAGTGAGTTCTCTAGCTTAGAAATATTTTTCCCGCCAAAATCTCAGGTCTACTCTCAGTCAGGGTTGCCAGATGGCCTTTTTTTAGGCCAAATTCCAGAAAACTGGCCTTTTTAAATTGCAGTTGGCCTACAAAAATTGATGCAAATAAGGCCAGAAAATCTGGCCTTATTTGGCCCTTTTTATGGCTGCAAATTTTGACCGGTTTAGAAAGTATTATTTTAAGGAAATTCAATTTCAATTGTAATATAAAAGTATCACTTATTATCACTTAGAGCCTGACCTATATTCGTTTTAATTTTAATTAGTGAGTAGAGACATAGGTAGAGAGTAGAGAATGTGTTAGCGGTGGACAGGGCGGTTCTATTTAGTTGAACCTGGTTTCGGGACTATTGCCAAGTAGCCTAATTAGTGAAGTCTTTTAGCTTAGTCAGTACCGTACATAGTGTACCAGCAGTATAGTAAGGCGTAAGCATCTGATTCTGTGAACCATCTAAAAACTTCATAGACCTGCTGATTATAGGCTAATAATAAAAAGAACCAATTTCATCAGAAATAGTTATATTTAAATCATTTTTTTTTAACTTAAGGTACAGCCTATGCAAGTATTAAAAATGAGTAGTAAATGGAAAGCGAGGTATGACGATGGAAGAAAATATAACCAAGCATGGGAGCATACTCGTGATTGGATCAGAAAAGCAAGTGATGGCAGTGAAAATGCTTTTTGCAAATTATGCAAGGTACAAATTGCCCCTAAGGTTTGCCGTCTACAAACCCATTTTTGATTTTTTAGATTCGTGGTTTTAAACTTCTATACATCAAATAAGTTTTGATGTGAGTGAAGGCTATATTTTATATTGTTATTGCGAAATTGAATTTTATACATTCTTTAGTTGATACAAACAGTGTTTTATTTTAATAATTCTTCTGTAGTCATGTATAGCACTGAAAAGAGTTTCCAATCCTGTAGTTGTAGACATCCCTGGTAAATATACTCAATAAGACAAATTCATGCTTATTGCTTAGCTAGATGTTTCGAATAGCACTGTTCATGAATTGAAGTAACAATGGTTTCTAGTTTATCTGCTACTACAGTAATTTTTCATTAATCAAATTATGCAAACGAACCGGTCATTATGCTCTGACAGTGTTAAATTATTATCTGTCATATTTGATCGTAAAATGGCATTTTCAAAAAATTACCGTATTTTAATTAAGTTGTTAGCATTTATTTAGCCTTAGAAGTAAATAGAAAATTTGGCCTTTTTTTGGCCTTATTTTATAATGGATTTGGCCTTACTATAGCTTGAGTATCTGGCAACCCTGCTCTCAGTATCCAGACAGGGCAGGCTGCTGGTCGTCAAGCAAATAGGAAGTTTGTAGTTGTTGAAAGTGATTAACTAGCTTTGGATACAGCAATGTGTCTTAGTACTGCGATTGAATAAAACTAGAAATGTAGATAAGAGATGCAGTGTATATAGCTCTATTTTGTCTTGTTTGTAAGTAATGAGGTGATAATTATAAAAAAAGTTTGGCTACTGTGACTACTGATTAGGAAGTTCATCAACATCAGTGTGTCTTTGACTGCAGTTTCTTGTCATTTAAGTTTTAAAAACCTTTTTCCTAACAATGCCGACAGGCTTAGTTGTTTTTTCCTCGGAAGAAATGAAAGAAAGATTGATTGTGGAAGTTCAAAAGTACAAACTGCTTGTACAACCATAACCTAGAATCATACCACATGAAAACTGTCAGGTACAACAATGCCTGGGAAAATGTTGTCATAAACTGTGGTGTACCTGGTAAAGGTCTATGACTACATGTTGATCACCCTTGGTGCATCGAGGTGGTATGCAGTAAGAAAAGGTTGAAAATCACTGCTGTTAATTGACCTTGCATAGAAATCAACAAGAAAAATAGTAATAAGCTTTCTAAAAACAGCAATCAGTAAATTAAATTAATCTTTCAGTTGAAGATTGCAAGGCTTGTTGGAAAAATTTGAAGGAAAAGTTTAAAAGGGAAAGAGAAAAGGTCTTGCAGTCACGTTCGGGCGATGCGGGAAGGAGAATTAAGGTGAGGACTGAGGAGCCTTTATAAAGTATTGCGCTTCATGGAACCCTTTTTTAAGACAAGAAAGTATGATTTTTATGTCTTGTGTTGCAGGCAAAGCATTTTAAAAGTTGCATAGCATATTGGTGATCCAACCACACTTTCACTTGTGCTGCTACTTGAAAAGCCAAAAAAGTTTATTTCTGCATTTATTTAACTGATTGTTATACATTGCAAAGCACTTCCTTAAATTTTGTCTCGGACAAGGAATCTTTGCTAAGAACCCTGGCGGCGCATGAAGAAAAGGATAATGATGCAGTAACTTTATGCTTTTTTAATTTGATGTGCCTAAAGCTCACTTGTTTCTGTAGGTAATGCCATGTTTGTGTCGCTTGTTTTGCCACAGATAGTTTTATTATAAGATATTGGATTAATTATTCTGCAGTAACCAGTTCTAAGTTAATTAATTTACAGTACCCAATTACAACACCTTTCTAATTTCAATACAATCGTACCACCGCCGATGTATGTGATTCTCATCATTTGCAGACACAGCTTCCAGTGTTCATCACTGGCGACCATGTTCGCGGTACTGAAAGAGTGGAGTTAAATGAAAGTGACATCTTGATCCAATGCCAGGACACAAGCATGTCTGAGCCAGCAAGCTCAAAATCAGCGGAGATGACATGCTCTCCACCTAACCAAAGTTGTGTCACGGAAGATTTTTCTTTGGAAGGCGATAGTTTGCAGCCTGAATTGCTTGGCTCTGCTTCATTGCATCAGAAATCAGGTTAGGTTGTGGTTAATAACGTTTTTGTTATAAACTTGCATTCTAAGACATCAACTATTGATGTTTAGAAAATGTCACTTGTTCGGTTTATGCTGTTTGGTGCAGTAGCCTACAGAACAGACCATGGTCACCAAGCTGCAGATGTTTGGAGAAACGAATACCATGGGAGCTCTTCACGCTGCTTTTACCATCCTCTTCTATATCTTCCAGAAATTCACCAACACGTGCAACGACACGTCATCATGTATTTATTAACAAGCAGCAAAGTTGCTCCAACAATAAGATAGGCCCAATGCTGTAATCCAAATCTCTGTAAGCTTAAACGAACAGACATTTCACACAAAGGTTTATCAAGACAGTGAATAAAAATCCTGATGCACCCAAGCTATTGTAAAAGGCTACAATATAGTACGTTCGCAACTTGGTTTTTTACTATTGCAGGTCGAAAAGCAGGACCAAGCAAGAAGAGAAAGCTACAGAACGCTGAATCCCACACTGATCGTTTAATAGCTGCAATAACAGCAGTCAATCTGGTCAGTAATTTAGCCAAAGCATTTTTAAGCGTTTGTAAGAGGTAGAAATTGGAAATCGAAAGTGATTGAACTATACCACAATTTTATGGCAACTGATGTGTTATTTGGTCCCACCATGAAATATCTCTGGCGGACGACCCATGCATTTGCTATGCGTGACCATAACCATCGAGTTTGTCTTTACTTCAGGTGCAGACCATGAAGAAGGCCCTACAGAAAAATTTTTAAGTTGGTTGCTGGTATGGTAATGCCGGCAGCAAAACGAATGAAAGTGCAAGTAGAAATTATGCATATAGTCGCGGCCAACCATGAAGAATAAATTTGTTTAAGTTGCTATGGTGTTTTTCTTGTTTTTGTGCTATGGGTATAGAGATGATTAAAAACATTTTTTTAGTCGCTTTTTAATCGTTTTGTTCTTACGCTTTTTATATCATGTCCAATCGTTTTGCACATTTTTTCTGTTTTCATTAATACAGAATGAGATTATGGCTTGGCATTATTTTGTAATAGTGCTCGAGTTAAAAAGGTATATTAGTTTTAATGAACGAGCTGTGTTGCTTCAGGCATCAGCTTGCATTGATGGTAGTAAAGAAGTCATCCCTTTTCAAGACAAATGGCAGAACTACAAAATGGCGTCAAAACATCTTGCAAAGAGGACTGGGACAGGTTTAAAAAAGGGTAAATGCAGCCAATATACTGTACTCTACAGAAGTTAAGGTTGCATGCTGTTACCATGCCTCCAATTTTTAAAAGAAAAACTGAACAAGGGTTAGTATCTCCTGAATCCATGTTGCAAGCAGTGAAAGATGTTTTGGAGAGTTGTTTAGGAGTTTGTAAAGTCGCCAAAACTAAGGCCTATCAAAAATACGCTCGCTGAAAAATATAAACGCGACCAAAATAGCGACATGTCTCCAAATTATACTCACAACCAGATCTTTAGTTGTGAACAAGAAGCCATTCTTAATGAATACCTTAAGACTGCATCAAAAATGTTTCATGGGCTAACTCAAGACAACTAGCTTTCGAATTGGCGACAAGAAAATCTCTTTCTATGCCTTCAAAGTAATTCGAAGATCAAAAAGCTGGTTTTCCTATGGCGGCTATTTGAATTTTTGGCGCTACCGACTTGGGGGGGGGGGGGGGGGTAGCGAATAGAAATTTCAGCCAATTTCAGAGCCCCATAACTTTTATTGTAATTGTGTATTTGTGTTAGAAGACTAAAAATTGCTGTGCTAGTTCATTATAAACTATACCACACAATTAAATAGCCATAGGAAAACCGTTTGAGATATTGATCTAGGATTCTTTCGTTTGGTAGCCTAAGGCATAGTATGACAATTTTTCAGCAAAATCTGAGAGGTACCATATACAAGATATCTTCATATTGGCTGTTTTGATATGGAATGACCTTAAAAATATACAGGCCGAGTACAGGAAAACTGCTTCTTTTCAATAGCTGAGTAATATATGAAGGAGTTGAGTTGAGATGTTCTAATTTATATCAGGCATAGCCAAGACATGTATCTTTAAGTGGTGAAAGTTTCATTACTCTGGGGTACCATCTACATGGTTATCTACCCCCCGGAAAAGGGAGCCCGAGGGGTATTTTTTAAGTGGTGACCATTTTCAGTAGCCTCTAAAACCATTATTTCCTGTTTGTATCAAGACATTTTGCTTCTATTGCTTCTACACAATGCTTATTGCCTAAATTACACAAATTTGGTGATGTTGGCCAAGAAGGGGACTCATAGCTGATGGTCAAAATGTGAAAAATTTACATTTTGACCAACAAAAATCCAGTTTTGAGATACCTGTAACTTTTTATCAACACATCCTAGTCCAATTATAACAGCAAATTCTGAAAGAGCAGCCCAGAAATACTTATAATACCAATTTTCAGGCATATTGCATGCTAGAAATGAAGATATGTGCCTTCAAAAACCATTAAAAATGAACGCGGCGGTCCACTGTTACGAATAAGGGATGAGGCCCGTAAAGTTTAAACGGCCATAAAATCTAAGCTGCTTGGAATTTTCATCTGAAACTTGGGGATTTTTTATTGCTCCCATAGAGGTACATTTGATGCAATTTTGAGCAAAATCTGAGACGGTACCCATGGAAGCACTGGTTGAGTTGGGCTGAAATGACCCATTATGGTACTTTTCAAAATATCTAATCCTTGCAAACTAAATCTCTACTGCTTGCAAACATGCTGCAATTGAGCTACCCTTTTTTTCATAAAAAGGCCATGTAGGCTACTATTAGTTGTAATATTTAAAACAACCAATGAAGTCGAATGTGCAATGCAAATGGTTTAAAACAGAAACAAAGCTGAACTCGATTAATGGAAGCTTTCCAAAATCAACACGGCATGCAATATTAAAGCAAGCTGAACCAAATGAATCGTCGATGTGAGGTTGGGGTCAGGTGGAAAATGTTGAATGAATTTTTTATCACGAGGTACACAGTACAATTGTTTCGGTTAACATTGCTTGCAGATAAGAATGAAAAAGTTGAACTACAAAACGGACTCAGGAGCAGATATCTCAGCCGCCGATGAAACGACCTTACGTTTGCTCGGAGAAAACGTACTTACATGGGCCACACCATACACAGTCGATGGAACACCACTGAAGGAGATTGGACAGCTCAAGGTACAGTTGACGCTGGGTGATGTAACTACTGAAAACATTTTACAGACATTCCTTATATTCCAGGCGGCATGTTAATCTCGTGAACACTGAACAGCTAAAACTTTATGAATTCTCCCATCGTTTTATCCTAAGCAGATTAATAGTATATCACGGATAGCAACGACGAGCAGCACATGGTCGAAAAATTCCCAACCGTCTTCGATGGAAAGATTCATATAATGAAAGGAGAATTTCGTATCGACTTAATGGATCAAACGCAACCATTCTGTGGAGTACCCTAGGGTGGTGCCTTATGCTTGTAGAGTTAAATTAAAAGAAGAGTTAGAGTTTTTGGAATCTCAAGGCATTATAAAAACCGTAACGGAACCTACAGAATGGTGTGAACCTATAGTGGTGGCACCAAAAAAGAACTCGAATAACATTAGATTGTGCGTTGATTTCTCAAAGTTAAATAAATTTGTGGGACGAGAACGATATACATCTTCCTCGCCAGCTGAAGCTGTAGCCGACATTGATACAGAACAAGCATGTTTTTTCACAACGTTTGATGCTTTAAAGTTTAAAGGGTATTATAACTACCAGTGTCGTTTAGAAAACAACAGCCAACAACCTTCATCACTCCATTTGGCTGGTATAAATTTCAAAGTGCACATTTGGTATTGGCTTATGCACTGGTAGAGAATACACTTGTAGCTCTTTTCTCTCAGTCTGTGATACTTTTTATTTGTGAAGTTAACTGTCTAAAAAGATTTTTACAATAAAAAACATGCATTTTACCAATTTAGGATCCAAGGAATTCAGGCTTTCACTTAAAATTACGCTTTAAATTTTTAAATAGGAATAAAGTTTGAAGTTTTGCTTGTTTTATTTTTTATACACTAATTTTAAGGGAATATTTCAGAGTGCTGGAAAAAAAGCGCAATAAAAACTTTTTTTTTTTTAAGCACTTGTAGTAAAACACGTTTACCAAATTTGTTTAATGTAAGTTTTATAAATGACACATAAATGTTTAAACAACATAGGAAATTGAAACATAACGAACACATTGTGACATTATTTATCAACATTTCTCTGTTGTTAAAATTCTTCATGATTAGGTTAATTAGTCATTTCATCATCAAGTGCAGTATAGAAAGCATTGGTCTGTTCAGTGGTGGGTGAGGCTTTAGACAACGAATGCAACAAACTTACGTTTGCAAGTAGTAAAGTGATTAATCACATTCAATGCTATCAAAGAATAAAATAATGCTCTACTGAAATGAAGATCTGGACCACGGCAATCTGGAAAACTTGAAACTGCATGTTTGCATCACTCCACGTGTTTTATTGGAACAACTTTTGTAAAACTTATGTTTATTACACTGGTCTACACAAAATTTCAGGTTTGGGTTTTGAGAACCCATTTTAGCTAATTTTGGGGCGCTGAATCCGAAAATGAACTCAGATTTTCTCTATCACATCACGTTTTTGAGATATGAAATATCCCTAATTTTTGAAAAAAGTCAATTTTTGCCCCCCCTCTGTTGTCAAAACAAGGAATTTTGATGCAATAAACACTGTTTTACCTGCAATAATCTAGCTTTAATGAACAAACAAGCATTATATATTATGTTCACACAAATTTGCGTTGTCTTTATTAAAATTTCATGCCTTGGAATAAAAAATAGGCATGCAAAAGAGCAACCATAATAACATCAAACGCTACATTATGCTGACGAACATGTCGATAGGACAGTGACAAGGCATTTTCTGAATTATAGCCTACAGTTCACACAATATGCACAAAGACATTCCAATGGAGTGCAGAAATAGCAAAGTGCCAAAATAAAGATTGACTCAAAGGGACTTGGGCAGGGCGAGTTCAGAAACAGTCAAAAAAAGAGCTTTCATAAATATGAACTCTTCACTTATAAGCTTAAAAAGCTCTTTTGAGGGACTTTCTTTTATGAGCAGCATCTATAATTTCTCTTTTAAAACTACAACAATAGTCGGCCATCATGACAATCCCACCGACCTTGATAACGTTCCTGCATAGTTTTAATATCCTGGTGGAAACGTTCACCCTGTTCTTCACTAACTTTCTCAAGGCTTTCTGGAAACTCATCCGCATGGCTTTTCAAATAGTGAACTTTGATGCTCATCCTGCATCCCAAATCTTCAAAACTAAGCAGTAGCTCCCTTAAAAGATCTTTATAATTTTCTGCTTTTCTGTTTCCCAAAAAATTTCTCACAACAGCACCGAAAGCATTCCAAGCTCTAGCCTCGAATGGCAACATTGATTTTACAAAATTTTCATCCTTTAACAATTGCCTGATTTGTAGTCCATTGAAAATCCCAGCTCTTTTTTTCTCTTCACTGAGACCAGGAAAAGCATAACATATATACTTAAAACACTCTCCTTCATGATCCAAAGCTTTTACATATTGTTTCATGAGACCAAATTTGATGTGAAGAGGAGGCAAGAGGATCTTTTTGATATCAACTAACTGATCACGTATGATATTTTTGTTTCCAGGTGTCAAGGTGAGCCTTGGAGGCCACTCTTCTTTGTTCCAGTGCTGATCCTTGGCCCTGCTGTCCCAGTAGCATAGGAAACATGGGTATTTGGTGTAGCCACTTTGTTGCCCGAGCAAAAATTCACCATTTTTAAATCTACACAGATGAGCCAACCCTGCTTATGGTACTTTAACTTTTCAAGAAAGGTTTTGATGTCCTGATACTCTTCTTTCATTGTCACCGAATGTCCTATCGGAATAGAATCGCACACGTTACCATTGTGAAGTAGAACACACTTCAAACTTCGTTTGGAGCTACCAATGAAAAGTCTTCATTCGTCTGCATCATACTGTGGTAATCCCATTTCTAGAAGAAGCCCTCCTATATTGTTGCAATAAACGAAATTGGGTCCTTGTTTAAAAAGTTGGCTCTTTTTTGGCCCTTTTTGAACGTGCAGTTGGCTCCTTGCCAAATTTACATCTGGTAACCCTGCTGCACAGAGATAGCAGCTGACCCACAGATAACGCCTGAGAAGCCAAGACAGGGAGTTCAAGCCAGCATGGAAAAACTCAACGCTACCAATCTCCACTATGTCCTATTACGATTATTATCATAACAGGAATTTTTTTTATTTTAAAGGAAATCTGAACCAATTTATAAATTTAGTGTAAAAATATCTCTATGTTTGAAAGTTTATAGCTGTCAGAAAATAATTATATTTGACATTTTACTGCACTAAAAAGGGTAAAAATTGGTCAATTTCATTAATAATGGCAACGATAGAAAGAAAACTTGATGTGATAGAGAAAATCTGAGTTCATTTTCAGATTCAGCGCCCCAAAGTTAGCCAAAATCAGTTGTCAAAACCCAAACCTGAAAAAAAAAGTTGAAATTTGTAGACCAGTGTTATTGATTAATTGTTTATTGGTTTGAACTGACTGGTGTGACAATAAATTCGTTTGTATTACAAGACATGTAACCTAGTCAGTCATATCAAGCATTGTTGTGTGTTTGACGCCTGTCAGAAGAAATTTCATTTTCTTGATTGCTAAAACATTATATTAAATGTTTTGATATACCGTATTTAAAACGCATCATAAAAAAAATCAAAACAAATCATAGGATAACTGTAGCAATGGCAGAATCAAGCTACTATTAGGAACATAATGAAATTTCAAAATCTGAGTTAAACGCAACGCAAACAGATTAAATTGATTTAAGGTTAGACGAAAACTTAGTATCAGCAGTGTCATAAACAAGGCAACAACGTCTAACAATGAAGCCAAAATCATGAAGTATAAAAAAGTTGCAGAATTCTTTGAAGTATCTGAATAATTGTTGAGAGCATCACAGAAATGAAAGTCTATTGATTATACGCTTGACATTCCTAATCTTCCTGTTTTTGAGGCTAACAAATAATCTATCATTGGAAAATTGTATAACCAGTTGAATATACTTCATAAGGCCACAATAGTTCTCTCTGAAAGGACAAGTATGGCATCAAACATCATTCCTAATATCAAATTCATGAAGCTGTATGCAACAAAAGCGTCAAATGACTCACGGTTTTCCGACCTAGGCAGTAATCCAGTATGCTGACAGGTTTAACAACATCATTAAACAATCGCTTTAACAAATATTTGGATGAGGCCAATACGGTATTGGGAACATTCTTGGATCCAAGATTCAAAGACGATCTATTTCAAAATGCGACTGAGGGCACAAAAACATCGTTGGTTAGCATTAAACGAGCATTCCAACAAGTATTTAAGAAACGTCACAAATAGGAAAAGGGTTGTGAAAAGGATTCTGGGACTTCTACACCTTCAAATATTATCCCAGAAGTGGAATTAGAGGAAGATGACACTGCTGAACGCACTGATTTATTAGAATTTAATTTTAAATCTTGCGATAGCGAGTTATTGATATCCGTGACTGCAAGTGACAGTGGCGAGAACCTTAAGTCACAATCTGAAGCTGGGATGTGACGAACAATTTGTCTCTGAAAACGTAAGCAGACATCTGCAGCGAGGTAGATTGGTACATTTCCATGAATAAACAAGAGACCTGGAGGGCAATCCATTGGAGTGGTGGAAGTCCAACAAGCACGGACTGCCAATTTTGAGCAATTCAGCTACTAAATTTTTATCGGCTTCTCCATCTTCAGTGGAGAGCGAACGCTTATTTAGTATTGGTGGCAATGTGTAATAGCCCCATAGAAATCACCTTAGCGCAGATTCTGGTGGAAAACTTCTCTTTCTTAATTACAACCTAAGAATTTTCAACTTCGACCATTAAGTTAACTTGAGTGTAACGCTTGCAGTTTCTATTATTTTCTATTCCTTTACGGTAGGCTAATTCATTTCATAGAATAATCGTTGCGCAGTAAAGTATCATTGGCCAGTAGCAGTAAGCCATGACCTGTAAAGATTACAAAGCAATAGCATGCATGTTATGCAGTAGCTTGCTATTTTGTGGCACTGTGTGGTAGACCTACACTCTTCAAAGTAGAAGTTGTCTTTCACCGTAACGTATTTTTTATTCAGTAGTTTTGCTTTTGTATTATTTCAGAGTGGGTTATGTGTTTCTTGTGCTCATCAGTATCATTATCCTGATATGCTTAGCCTGTTTTGTTTGACTAATGCGAAGTAGGCTAATTTGTGGTACAAAGTGAAAGGGCTTGCAAATGCAATGCATACATAAATTCAGTTCACCTCGACAAAGGAGTCACGAACGTAGTCTCACATAAAAAAACCTTTCTCAGAACAAAATGCTTCTTGGCTTTGAATTATGTGTGTTCAGTATAGAGTTGAGCAAACCTTGCTCTTTGACCACTAGACTTTCACAATTCAATCAATACAAGTTTTCGGTCCTGGTTTCTTTATCGCACTAAGGTAATTATTTCTTGTTAATTTGAATGAAATGTTGTCATGTCTACTTTTTAAGTTTCTAATTTTCAATTGCTGCATGTTTTGGTTCGGTTGTTGTTATACTAAACAACATATTAACATTGCAATACATCATTTGTGGTCATACATACAAAGTGGATGTAATTCGAATGCCCAGATTATTCAAACTGAACAATAGTAAAAAAAGAAATTCTTAGACAATGTATTATAAAACCTTACATGCCAAAAAAATACATGCTTGACTCAACCAACGATTTTCTGGACAAGCTGAAAGATTTTCAATGTGCTCCTAATCAAGTAATGGTCAGCTGTGATGCACAAGCGCTATTCACTAACGTCCCTTTAAAAGAAACCATCGACATTATCGCGGATTGCATATTTGCGGAAGACCTACCAAATCACCCTCTCATTAAAAACGACATTTTTATCATTGGATGCACACTGTACGTTTTTGTTTTATGTACGTTTCGCATCCATACATAAATAAAATGACCATCCATCCATCAAATTGATGCATTTAGCCATAGAGGGCATCTTTTTATACAAAGATAAACTGTACAAGCAAATTGACGGAGTGGCTATGGGTTTGCCACTGGGTCCCACTCTTGCTAATTTCTTTCTAGCACATCTTAAAAATAAGATTTTTTCTGAAACTACTTCTCAATTTTTACCCAAGCTGTACTTACGTTATTTTGACGACATTTTTGCCATATTTGATAACAATAATTCTTGTTCAGTTTCTTGAAATGCTCAATGCGCAACATCCTAACATAAAGTTCACTGTAGAAAAAGTCACCGAGACAACACCTTTTTTGGATGTAGAAATTAAGATAAATGGTAATGGATTTGATACTTGGGTCTGGCGTAAACCTACAAATACTAATCTTTTTCTAAATTTCAGCGATGTTTGCCCGTCAAATTACAAATCTGCTTTAATCAAGTGCCTCATTTCGCAAGCTTGAGACATTTGCTCGAACAATGACTGTTTTAATAATAAAATCAATATATTACGCTCGATCTTCCAGAATCTTTGGTGCTGGAAAAAAATCAGTGTTTCAAAAAGTTATCAAGGGAGACACTGTATTGCGATCATGCTCAAATATTTTTTGTGCATCACACTCTGAACAAGGTGATGTAGAAAGTGCTGGATATAAGGCTGTACTACTGTACTAGTATCACTATTTAATGGGACAACATCTGACTCGCTCGCATCATTACGTTATGGCTATCTTTACAAAAAAGTTGAGACATCAAGCACATTTATGACGCCTGAGCAGTTGCCGCCGACAGAATCTGTATTGAAATACCACTCATTACGCTGCTACTTGCAAGTGATGGCATGGATGGGCCTAAGTACCCACATGATAGCTGAGAAATGGGGTTGGGAAATTCAAAGGGATTAGTTAATACCAGTGATGACGGCCAAAAACCCCACTCCCCACTTTCTACTAAAAATGGTTCACTGTAATTGTTCAACTGGGTGCAATCCACTCAGGTGCGGTAGTAAATATAGACTTGAATGTACAAGGGCATGTGGTCCTTGACAGGACGGCAACTGTGCAAATATTAACAATCTACAGTCACCCATTCTAGAAGATACTGATGGCTGATAATGATTTATAACTCACTCTCACACCTGATAAGACAGTTTTGAGACTTTTGGTATATCGAAGTCTTTTTTGAACATATTTACTTATTTAGTAATGGAAAAGTGTGAATACACAATACACATATGAATGAAGACATTAGCATTGTCATCAAAGATTAGGCAAACTGAAAGTTTTCTGTGAGTCTATCTTTCGCACAAGGTGTTTTTTACAATATCTCCACATACTTTAAAATTGTAAATGTTCGGGTAAACAGGTGAAATCGTCATGATGATGTAATGGATGATGTCAAAAGTGAACGTTAGAGTACTGTGTTAACTGTTAAGATTATTGGAGTAATGCAGTTTACGGTTAAATTTTCCATTTTTATTGGTTAAGAATCAGTGTATTTTTGGATTTGTTATATATACAAGTATTTTGGTAAAATGGCGGCCATCTTGAATTACATAGTATTTACACCCTTTGTGATGCCCAAATTTTGGAAAACTTTTTATATGTTGTTCTCTGAACCAAAAACTATTGTAAAAAACACCGTAAAACGTTTTCTTGCAATTTTTCGGGGTTGTTCAGCATAATGACCCTACTATCGTTAAATAAAAGCAAATATTCCAAAATTTGGAAAATATCTGTAACAGTAAATATCAAATCAACCTGTGATAAAACGAGCTGGATTCAATAGAGGGATTCCATGTTACGCTTCAATGCGCATTGAGAGGTTAAAGCGTTGCATGGAAACGAGATATTACGAAACCCTCTGTTACCAGTCAAGTCAAGTTAGTTGCTTCGATGCTAAATATCTATGATGGAAGTGAACGACTGGTCAAAATCTTTACAACATTTACCATCGTTTGATATCAGACTGGATTGGACAATCTGCAAGACCTCTCAAAGGAGGTTACCAGTTTTTCATTGAAGATTATTTGCATGAAATTTTTATTAAACGTGGAGATTCTCAAAGTTTTATCTGCAAGGCAAAATGTTGGCCAAGTCAGAGAAAAACTGATAAACCGCATGAACTCACACTTCAAATGAAGCAATCGACTCCAGTAACACAGAAAGCAAATGTAAGTGCTCTTGTAATGCAGGGTAAGTAAATAGTTGTAGGCAATCTATAATGCTAAATATTTCTTTCTATGTCATGTGAAAGTTTGGATGGGTGATATTAAATTGTAATGTAGTTGCAAATTAGTCTTCTTGCAAATTTTGATGATTATTGTTTTATTAACCATATTATTGCTACTGCTGCTTGTAGCATATTAAGCCATTTGATATTACAGCTAAGGCTATGTGCGGTTTATGTAGCCTACCTACTGTAATATGAAGCAGTTTATGCTTCATGAAACATCATGATGCATCAAATGAAGACATGCTTGTACATGAGCTTACAGGAAGCACATGCTCTTGAGGAGGCAACACCTTCGCAGTCGCAATCAGTTTTATGGCACAATAGCTGAAAACTACGACTAACCTCCTCAAACTTTGGAAAAATTATTAAGCGGAAGACTAAGGCATCTACTTCCTTTTTAAAATCAATTTTTAAACCACCAATGCTAGACCATGTTCCAGCTGTTTGCCATGGTTTGACAAAGGAGAAGTATGCAGTTCGGTTATATCGCGAAGAGATGGAAAGACAACTAAACAGAAACGTAGAGATTTTTGACAGCGGTCTAATAGTCAATCCTGGGTTAAATTTTTTGGAGCTTCCCCAGATGGAAAAGTGCTTAACAAGTACAAAACCGGGGAAAAATTTGGACTCTTGAAAGTGCAGCTGTCCATTTAATTATAGAAACAACTGTGTACAAGAAGCAGCTCTTAATGATGACTTTTGTCTCCATTTCATTGATGATGAACGAAAACTGACATGTACACACAACTACTTCTATCAAATTCAGGGGCAAATAGCCCTCAGTGGTCTCCCTTGGTGTGACTTAGTTGTCTATACTTCAAAGTCTTTATTTATAGAACGAATACACTTCGATATAATGTTCTGGACTGCAAAAAACGGTACCTTCTCTTGCAAATTTTTATTTTAGTTTTGCGTTACCATATTTGGCTGAATAATTGTTTTATTGTGATAATGTGGTTATGTAACCTATTCTGTGTACATGACTTAAAAATAAATCAGAAAGATGGTTTTAATATGAACGGAACAATCTGTGCAGTGTACAGTACCGTAAAGCGGGGGGAATAGGAACATGGGGGTGAATAGGAACAAATTTTAGACTTAGAATATTTTGCATATTTCCTTATATCTGTTTATATATTTTTGCAGGCTCGCATGTTATTTTGGTTAGGCATTATATAGAGTGTAGAATAGCATAAGTGTTTGATCTGTACTTTGACAGACTTACTGCTAAGCAGAGATTTTTTTTTGAAACTTTTTGGAGTGTTTTTTGCAACCGTGAAAAACTTCTATTCCCTGACGACGTTGAGCAGAGGTGGAGAACTTTCATATTGCCAAAGACCTCGGCCATAGTAAGTAGTTTACGCTTCATGGTAATTTTCAATTAAAATCCTAACAAAATTTTGTGCTCATGGATTTCATTTTTTTCAGACAAATTTTCGGGGAGATTAGGAACACGCCAAAAGAACATGCCACAAACATATAAATCGGATCCTCGAGGAAAAACATACAAGAAACATACTCCAGAAGCAATCAATCAAGCTCTGGCAGATCACCGTCGTGGAATGTCCTTTCGCTCATGCTCAAAAAAATATGGGATTCCGATTGCAGTCCTTTGCAGAAGAGCCAACAATCCCAAAATGAAGACTCAAGGGGGGCAAACTGCCTTAGATCAAGAGTTGGAGACATATATGGCACAAAGAGTAGCTACGTGTGCTACATGGGGCTTTCCTTTGGACAACTTCGACATCACATTCATGGTAAAAGGACATCTAGACAAACGTGGTGTTTCTATTCCACGTTTCAAAAATAATTTGCCAAGCAAAGATTGGGCCGATTCATTTGTTAAAAGAAATCGTGAGATTGTGTCTTATCGGATTTGTCAAAACATAAAGCCTTCAAGAGCATCGTTGTCGCCTGCCATTGTCAAGACATATTTTTCTAATCTTGCAGTGTCGATTGCTGGCATTCCACCAGCCAACATCGTGAATTACGATGAGACCAACTTAAGCAATGACCCAGGGAGAAAAAAGGTCATCACTAAGCGAGGCATCAAATATCCAGAAAGAATCATGGATCATAGCAAATCATCAATATCGATAATGTACGCTGGCTGTGCAGACGGCACTTTGCTTCCGCCATACGTTTGCTACAAAGCAGTTCATTTGTATGAATCGTGGACAGTTGGAGGGCCATCCGGTGCTCGATATAATCGCTCTAGTTCAGGATGGTTCGAAATGCAAACCTTTGAGGACTGGTTTGTGAGCATTGCGCTTCCGTATCTGAAAAATCTGGAAGGGAAAAAAATAATGATCGGAGACAACTTAAGTTCTCACTTGTCTGTTGAAGTCATAAAACAGTGCGAAGAAAACTACATTGCGTTTGCATTCTTGCCACCAAATTCCACCCACATCCTCCAACCTCTTGATGTTTCCTTTTTTCGGCCTCTTAAACGTTCCTGGAGGAAAATACTGGAGATAGAAAAGCGCAAATGCAAAGATTCGGCTGGCCTTTCTAAAGATTCATTCCCTTCCCTCCTAAATACGTTGCACAACGATGTGTATAACAATGCTGCGTCAAATCTGAAGTCTGGTTTTGAAAAGTGTGGAATTTATCCTTTAAATGAAGACAGGGCTCTTTCCTCACTTCCACATCGCAGTACCGGTACCGAACCAAATGATGGAGATTCGTTTTCTGCAGTGGATGATACCTTAATTTCAGTATTGGAAGGAATGCGTTACAAAGCTACTGCGCAACACAAAGCTCAAAAACGGAAACGGCTAACTGTGGAACCCGGAAGAAGTGTAGGAACGGCCGATGTTCCTTCATGTTCTGGTCAAGATGTGTCACCGGCACAAACTTGTATTAACACCGAATCAACAGAAGTGGACGATTTTGAGGAGGATGATATTGTTGAGATAAATGCGGCAGGAGATTATGTAATTTTTAATTGTGAAGGGGAGGTTTTTCCTGGCCAGATCATAGCTGTGGAAAGCGAAGGCTGCTTAATTAAATCTATGGTAAAAAGTGGCTTCCATTGGAAGTGGCCGAAAGACGAAGACATCCTCGTTTATCCTTTTTCAGATGTGAAAAGGAAAATTGCACCTCCACTGGTCAGGAAAAGGGGCATATTCGCTGTACCAGAACTCGATTCCGTTTGGGGATTTTGAACTCTGATATTGATTGATTGACTGCATGGACTTATTTCTTGAGTAACAATAAAACTTCGTTTAAATGCAATTATGTGTGCATTAGTTGCTCCACAACTCCCACATGCGGTTGTCATATTGTAGATTATAAGCCACAAGTCGAAGCATGTTTCTTTTAGCAACATCAGTTGGGTTTTATAGGAACAAATACTTAAAAAGCAAAAGCGTTCCTTTTCACCCCGAAGTGTGGGGTGAATAGCAACATCACTTATTTGTCTCTGCTTTCTAAACGTAGTTACTTTCCAACTAATCTGGTTGTTACACGTATACCTAGTGTTGATGTACACATTTTGGAACTATTGTGGTATTGGTTAAGTCGGTAATTTTAAAACAGCATTACAAAATACCTCCAAATTGTTCCTATCCACCCCATCTTACGGTACTGTAGTTTGTGTAGACTTTCAACGCAAGCTTCAACCCGTCACGATCTGTTGGTTCACCGTGGAATCCCTCTATTTAGTTTTTTCATCTTCCATTGCTCAAATTCAGTTTTTCACGCAGTTGCCTCATAAAAAATTCATAGTTGCATTTTCTGCATTTATCAAAAAAATAATACTGAACTTTGTTCTAAACCAGTTGAAGCAGACGATGTCAGCATTTAAAATTTGTCCCAGAAAAAGATCGCATATATATTATACATACCTATTATAAAATGGTATCATACAAAAAATAGCATGTTGGGTTGGGTAGTAATAAAATTGAACACTTTCTGTATCAATATAAACAATTCCAACAATAGA
Source organism: Aplidium turbinatum (assembly GCF_918807975.1). Taxonomy (NCBI): domain Eukaryota; kingdom Metazoa; phylum Chordata; class Ascidiacea; order Aplousobranchia; family Polyclinidae; genus Aplidium; species Aplidium turbinatum. The sequence continues at coordinate 3,846,963 of NC_137486.1, forward strand.
CTCCTTTAGATCAACGTTCATCTGACAAGAAAAAGCAGACCAATGACCAAAACAAGTTGTGTTATTGCTTCATTGACTAAAGCAAGGTGGTTACTTTTACAGCATTACTGCATCTTGTGTAACGTGTAGGTTATGCAATAGAAATGGCTCAAAGATATCGATGCTGGGTATTCATCGTTTGATAACGTAAAATTTTACTGGTTGGTTGTCTGATCAAAATGAGCTCGTAATTTCATTTTGAATGCTTTTGGTTGCTGCTGTTTGTACGCCTCTTATTTTTATACTTTCTTTGTGCTGTTTCTTTTGTGATTCAGTATGGACAAATTGGACAATTGGACATTCTTGTCTGATACAAATAAATATAGTCATTCAGGGCAATTCGCATTTCTTTGATTTTCTGTCTAGTTCGCAGTCACCCCTGTTAAAAGAAATAAACAAAACAATTCCACGATAATTTTTGCGCTGCTACCAAGATCAGTCCCTTCTGAGATAGAATAGGCATCACTTAGATGTTGTCACACGTATTCGATCGCGATTCATTGAAGAATTTGAAAGGGGTCTAAATTAGAAAGATATATACTTTCGAGTAGTGAGAAGGAGCTTTAACTTTGCATCCAGCAGATTGTCGCAGTAAATCAAAGTTTTAGATCAATTTGGGGTATGCTGCTGAAGGCTTTCTGCAAATGCATGCAAAACGTTTTGTCTTGTTTTAAATGGTTTTCATGAAAACAAATGCAAATTGCCCCTCCTGTCTACAAATCCAGGGCAATTCGCATTTTAGAAGTTCTGACGTCATTATCGCTGCTGGAAGTTTGTGTCACCGTTACAGTTCCCAGATTGACATCCTACTCGGAGTTTTTGTTTCTTTGAAGGGAGACTTAGTCACAGCTTGACATCGGTTACGAATAAAGACGCTGGCATGGAGTTAAAAGATTAAAAAAAAACGGGTCACCTCGATCAGAAATCGACCTGTGCAAACAGTTCATTGTTTAATTGTGTTACGTAAAACAGGGCTAGCATGAATTCTAGAAGATTTAAAAAATGTGTCACCTCAATTATAAATCGCCTGTGCATGCACTTAATTATTTCTTTTGTCGTCTAGTCATGAGATATTCCTGGACGATTATTTCTGTCTCTTATTAGGCCGTTCTTGTCCTGGTTAGTTCCAATAGCACAATACAAAATTTCTAGTCTTTCCCCAAGATAATTTGGAACTTAATTTTCGACCTCTTTAATCCAATACGCTGGGAAAGAAAGGGACGGGTGTATTGTATAAATACTCTGAATGTGGAGAATTTATTTATTCTTTTGCATCCTCGTGGAAAGTAGTCATGGAAGTAGCTTTGGGCAGGTTCTCAGGTTTTCGTTATGATATATTTCATATCTTTGAAGGCATCTGTTATATATAGTAGGGTGGCTTTTATTTGGCAAAAAATGAAAAAAATTTGAATTTTGTGTGGGACACCCTTTTAAAAGGTGAGGTTGTCAGAAAAAATAACTCCTGCAAAAAATTTTTGAATTTGAAATTGATTTAGAGGTGGCCCTCCCCCCCTAAAGTTTTGCTCCCTCCTCCAAAATACCAAATCTGCATATCTCAAAAACTGCTTGAGCTAGAGATACGGTTTTTGTGTCAAAAGATGCAGAAAGCATGATTTCCTATATGCTTTGTGAACAGTGATTGCGTCTATCTTGAGTAGAAAAGCAGTTATTTAGAAAAAACCTGTTTTCGGTATTCTAGCACAAAACAGTGCTAAACAAGTATTGTGGCCCAAGCTATTCAATAAACAAAGTTCATAAACTAACCGGTAAAACTGGTAAAGCAATTAACGAAATAAGTATTCCTAAACTTTTATGCATTCATGCATAGCTAAAATGCCCGTTTTGTATCATATTCCTTGGAGAAACTCCTGAGCGTGGAATCCGCTTTCAAGCTTCAGGTGCTATGCATCGCACTTGTTGGATGGCAAAGGCGATTTATGCAAAAAGCTTGGTGTGCATTTATGGTATCTGTCCGAAGAAATGGTTGGACTAGCCTTGTTTGACTCTCGATTGTCTGTGGAAAGTAAAAAGCTAATGGTGGCAACCATGTTAGATGAAACAGGAGAACGTCCACCAAGGAGACCAAGCATCAAAGTAGATGCGTTTCTTAGCAATAAGGGTCTAGAACAGTATTGCACCTCTAATTCAAAATGGCTTCTTCAGCTGTTGGGTGAAGATGAAGCAATAATTATACTTTCAAAGGATCCTGCTCATTGGACTGAAGATGGTGCATTTATTCAAGCTTTACACATGGCAAAGGGACTTTCAGTAGTCAATGACAGAGCAGAGAGAGGAGTTGCTCTAAGTCTAATCCAGGATTTTAACAAAATCTTAACTGAAGATGAGTACCAACTTCAGTTTCTTTTGCAAGTTGTTACTGAACACAGAAAACTGTTTCCAAATTCCAACAAGAACAATATTGTCTATTCTTCTTCGTTTAAACCTTCTTTGTTACTCCAGGGGTCAAGGGCTCTGTCTTTTACCACTCTTGGGCAGTGGCGATGCGGTTTAGATGCTTGAGCAGGTGTCGAGCAGCAATCCTTTGATTCGTCCATTGATTCGTCATCCAGTTCAAGCAGACCACGCACACCATTTGGCGCAGTTACAGATGGTGTGGTCTGTGGTTTGTTCCTCTTTGCCACACTCACAGATTGCGGATGGAGCCATCCCCAATTTGTGCATGTTGGTGCGAAATAGTCTGACTCCAGTAGGCTAGCCCAGTACGCAGGCGGTTGAGCCGCACCCAGGCCTTCCTTGGCAAATTATGCATTCCGGTTGGATGGGGGCTGGTGTCGGAGATACAACTTTAGAGTCTTGAGGAGTTCTTCTTCCACTCTGAGCTCCATTTGTTGTTCTCCCAGGTAGCCGCGCTGATGGATTGGTCTTCAGCGGTTTTCATCAGAAGTTGTGCGTCACATACAAATGGGTGTCTCGATTTCAGTTGCCGAGGATGCTCGCTCACAGACTCGTAGAGATTTGAGTGGAGCAAGTGGTTGGGGTTCGTAGTGCGGCGAGAAAGAGACAGGATGGCTTCTTCGCGACGAAACTCAGCTGGTTGGTTGCCTGCAAGGACAGGGAAATTGTCCAATGGTGTAGGTCGCAGACATCCTGTCACGATGCGCAAGGCAATATGTGAAATATTGTCGATAATATCGCTTCTTCCAGTATGATACTGACCAGAATTACATTTTGATATGAATATCGTTACCAGTGTTCCCTCTAAGGTGCAAAAATTAAGACAAAAAAACGAAATTTTGTAGACGGTTTCGTGGTCACAAAAAAGGTTGTAAAATCAAGATTTGGTCAAAGGCGTTTTTTCTAAATAACTGCTTTTCTACTCAAGATAGATGCATTCAATGTTCAGAAAGCAGATAGAAAACCATGTTTTCTGCATCTTTTAACACAAAAACTGTATCTCTAGCTCAATTGGTTTTCGAGATACGCAGATTTGGTATTTCGAGGGAGGGCACAGAACTTTAGGGGGGGAGGGCCACCTCTAAATCAACTTCAAATTAAAAAAAAATTTGCAAGAGTTATTTTTTCTGACAACCTCACCATTTGAAAGGGTGTCCCAAGCAAAATTCAAAAACTCAATTTTAAGAGCCACCCTAATATATAGATTCTATGAACATAATTTTATTATCGATTTCGCAGTAGATCATTTAACTAGACCGCATGGTTTGATTGCGTAACTTCTAGCCGGGCGAACGCTTAGTCATAGGCTTTCACAATCTGGTCAATAACAATAAGCTCATACCTCGTGCTAGATAGCCAAGGCTCGTTGGTCATTATTATAGTAATAGTTTATTTCTTGCTTGTTTGTGATGTGTAGGTCGTTTTTGTATTGTCTGTAATATAACCTTTTCAGCTATTAGTACTGACTTCTTGTTGGATAGAACTTAGTTGAAGCTAACACGTGACTCAAGTTACTGTCATAGGACTGTTAGCAAGCACAGTTATTGAGATTATGTCAGGTGATATTAGTGTAGCCTACATCTTTTTGATGTTAACACACTTTTACATTTCTCTACAGGAATATTATCATACCACATCTTCAATTAGCAAACTAAATATTTTTTTAAATGTTCAAGTGGTCGGAAGAGGATATGGAAAATGCTCTGAGTGAAGTTAAGTTTGGCACAAGTAGTTTACATGCCATTGCCAAGAAGTATGACATAAATGAAAGCACACTTCATTTACGAAAGACGAAAGAGATGCCGGAGCTGCCTTTGCCACCAAGAGGGCGTCGTTCTGTCTTTAGTAAAGCTGAAGAAGAAAGACTGGCAAAGTGTATCGACGTGTTGTGCAACTGTGGCTTTAGTCCAACCCAACAGCAGGTTTTAACTCTTTCGCGCCCAGCGATTTTGCACGGTTTGACCGCAAAACCCAGGCATTTTTGCTATTTTTTCTCTAACTTTAACGAGTTGACACGCGTGACACCGATTGCGTATTTTGACATGGAATATCTCACTGTAAAGATAATTTCAAGTTCTGACTATAAATGTAAGAACCTACTTTCCTAATACAACACATTTGAAGATGCAGTATTTTCAAAATGTGTACTTTTTTAACTTTTTTTTTTGTTAAAAATTTTGTGAAAATGAAGGATCTTACAAAAAAAATACTCCCACCTTTTCTGTAGAACCTAAAAAGATTTTTTTTCTTCAGTGGACTTCCTAATGATATGAAGTATCAAGGAAAAATCAAACATGCCTTGTTCCTTTAGTACATACTTTTCTTTTAACTGTTGGCTAAAAGTAACCACACTTTGTCAAATTTGAGCATTTTTTTTTTTTTGAAAAACACGAGAATATCAATAAAATAAGCATTTTAAAAGGGACCTGTAAATTTGTAGATATTCTGCTACAAAGACAAAGTTTTATATCACGCTTCAAACAGCATCATTTTAAAATGATGCTGGGCGTTTAGCATTAAACCTCAAATCATTTTAAAATGATGCTGGGCGTTTCGCATTAAACCGCAAATCATTTTAAAATGATGCTGGGCGCGAAAGAGTTAAACACTGTGCAAGAGTACGTACAAAAGAACAAAATTAGGACGCCATTTAAGAATGATAGACCAGGTCCGGATTGGTTTTCTGGGTTCTTGAAACGGAACAGACTTTCCATGAAGAAGGCGAATATGATAAGCTTGGCCAGGAAGTCAGCAACATCAAATTCCTTTGTGATTTATAACTTTTATGAAACGCTACAAAACCTTGTAGAAGAACACAATTTAACGGAAGAACAAATTTGGAACTGCGACGAGTCGGGCTTTCCGCATGATCTGCACCGGTGCAGAGTTGTAAGTAGGCGTGGACAGGAAGCTTATAAGGTAACCTGTGGTGCTGGGAGGCAAAATACTACAGTACTTGCAACATGCTGTGCAAACGGTTCTTGCCTTCCTCCACTGGTTATATTTACTGGCAAAAATTTGCAATCAACCTGGAGAGGAAATAATGCTCTGCCAGCTACAATGTACGCTGTCAGTGAAAATGGCTGGATAAACAGTGACATATTTTATTAGTGGTTTTTAAAGTTTATCAAAAAAGTCATAGTAAGACCACTTTTGTTGCTGTTTGATGGCCATCTGAGCCATGTTTCAATTCAGGTGATTGAAGCTGCCATGGACAATGATGTCATCCTGTATAAGTTTCCCCCACACGTCACTGACGTCTTGCAGCCCCTTGATGTGGCATGCTTTGGGCCACTCAAGCGAAAGTGGGAGGATGTACTGCGCATGTGGGTGAGTAAATATCATGCGAGAAACCCAATGCGACAACAGTACTTCGTTGATGAGTTGTGTGGTATTTGGCACGTGGGTCTATCAGAAGACAACGTAAAGTCGGGATTTGCATCAACAGGGATATTTCCTGTTGATGCTGGGAGGTATCCCACAAACCGTTTCAATCCGCAGCTAATGCATCGCTATGAGCTGGATCTCTTCTGGTAAGCCAGAAGAAAATTTTGAAAATCTGACAACACTTATAAATACACTAGTGAAAGCAAAAAGCACGCTGGGTGATGCAAATGACACAGCAAGCACATCCTCCGACCCCTGCCGATGCGAAATTTGTGTCCAAATAGGGCAAAAGCCGGCTGAAGTTGAAGGAAAAGTGTGGGTGGCAGCATGGACTTTGCTCAATGAAAAATCTTCCACAATGCCCCCACCGGTTGAATCCTCAACACCTACAAACAGCACCTGCGAAACAAGCTTTGAAGAGGTACTTTTAGGAAAAATAGATGCTTGCAAAGCAAAAGCTCCTGTGGCAAAGCGTCGAAAAATAGACCTGCATGCAAAGGTCATAACTGACGAACAATACCTGGATGCAATAAAGGAAAAAACTGCAAAGACGACAAAGCCAAGCCAGCCAAATCGTAAGTTGGTTTTTCAAATTGAAGAGAGGGAAGATGATCCAAACGAAGCAGGTTGCAGTTATAGCAATGCTGAAAACCTTACCCTGGAAAAGTGCTGGGCAGGGATCAGTCCACCTGCTTCTGAAAAGGATGTGCAGAGCAAATGGTTTGCTTGTATTTATGTGGCAAAGCACAAAAAGCTTTTGTTTGTAGGAAGGGCATTAAAGCGTTTTTTAACCGATGAAAATGGTGCAGTTTCGCAGCTCGAAATAGACTGTTCTGTGAGGCCTGTGCCTGGTCATGATGACCTGTATGAAAACGTTCCGTCGCACCTGCCAAAAGACATTGACTTTTTTGCAGAAGATGTCATTGCGCAGGCAGAAATGAACCCATTACGAGAAAGCAAGTGGCAGTTACGCAATGCTGCTGCCATAAATCGTCTATTCAATGAGGTTAGAGACATTGACAGAAAATCAAAATACCATGCCTTTTCCACTTAAAGTGCCCCTGACAGGTTGGATCCAAGTATAGAAACTTTTTAAAGCATTTCCTAGCGCAGAAGTAATTTATATCAAACGACTGTTCCGCAGCGCCACCACAGGCAAAACTCCATATTTCACTGCTCTGGGACGACTTTGGTGGTATTACGTCATCCTAAGTGAGCGTCGTTAACGACAGATGAAACAAACGTTTCCTAGATGTAATTGGTGGATCACAGTTTGGTCGGAGTTGGTACAAGCGGTTGCTTTTTCAAAGATTTATTGCTTTTTGCAGTTTAATAAAACTGTACTGGATACGTTCCTACAAAACCTAAAATATACTTGAAGTGAAAAATGAAGACATTTACGAATCATCATTCATATTTAATTCATCATCACTATTCAAAAATAAATAAAAATTCTCTCTCTCTCATAATGTGCCTTCAGTTGGCCATTGAAATCCGGTGTAACGGCCATCTAGATCTAGAAAATTGTTTCGGATTCACCAAACAATGTATGACGGCAGCACAATCCGATTGTTGCTTCCGAGAGCATCAAACTGCAAGCAGTGAGCTTTGCGCAATGCAAGTTGTCAGTGCCAGTGTTAACAAAATCTTAGTTATACAGTTACGTAGCCTACGTAGCAGAGTCTACACATGCAAAAGCCTACTTTACCTATGCAAGAGTACGTTTTTGTAAACGTTGTTGTTTAGAAGTGCTGGAATCATCAGCAGCAACTGGTTGCATCTTTTCTTTTATAGATGGTATGGCAGATTTTTTCAAAATGTAAAGTTCGCTCAAGGCTTCAAGCCCATTTTTACATTAACAAAATCATCTTCAGTGAAGTGAAGAGAACATAATACGACTAGTTTTGTATGGCCCATCCCACTTTCGAACACTTGAAGAAAACTTTGACCATTTTTTTCTCAGCATCTTGTTTTGTGGGAAAGCGTGAAAAGAAAGCACACGGTCTTTGTCACTGACACATAAACAGCAATTTGTAGGCATTGCCTCAACCATAAATTAAGGCTACTGTTTGTGAGATACTATTGTTACACTGTAAATGGCTATGGCCAGATTAGAACAAATAAAAAAGTATCAAAATTGTAGCCCTACGAAACTGAAATTTCAATTGAATTGAGATGCTGTTTGATAAAAATAAACTCAACCTATTTGATGGAAACCTGATAGTAATAATAAGTTCACTTTTTCATTTCGGTAATTCTTAATTTGCACATGCGTTAGACCAACAGAGCCCCACACATTCACGTTTTGCAGTAGCCGTACTATACTTTACCAAGTCACCACAGAGAAAGAATGTATCCTTCCCGCTTACGGTGTTGCCGTTTTTATTTTCGCAATTGAATGAGTGCCAGATTCGCCAATGTCAACAAAAGTTTGCAAGCGTGTAACTTAGTAGCCTGTTGATATTTTTTACGATTTGCTGGTCAGGGAAGTTTGTTAGTGTCATCTTTTTGGTATCTTAGGTAAATTTAGCGAATTTATTTACCTGTCAGATGCACTTTAAATAACATTTTTTGATGTGTGAAGTAAGTATTGTGATAATGCACCACGGCCGACAGCCGTCCAACATAGCAATCGTCTTTCTTTTCTTGTTGATGTTTATTATGTAGTTGCTTTTTTTGATGTTTTTTTTAACTAACACCTGTTTTGTTTTTTTCTCCGCTTGTAAATTTCTGAAGGTCTTGTAACTGTGCCTAATCCTTGCATGAAGTAAATCATTTCCATCTCGGGCGCGCTTTAACGTTTGCGTTTTGTCGCTTCTTCCCTTTTCCAGACTTCTACTGTGTTACGGAAAGCATTACTGTTCGTTTTGATGATCGGAAATAAAAACAAACTAAAGATGCTTCAGTTATTGCGTTAATAGGGACCAGAACCAGCCGAGATAAGCGAAAAACCGCGAGTATCAATAAGTGTATATAAAAGTGTACATAATGTAAATATGTTTTTAGAACTCTTTATTAAAAAAAAAAATTTAAAAAAATAAAGAGATAACTCCATTTTGCCTCAGAGTGAAACCTCTGCCGCCAGTTGCAGTTTATACTATAGTCAATACCCAATAGTTATTCCAAAGGCCACAGTCTCCTTGATTGCAAATCAGAAATAGGCATGCAAGATGCTTTCAGAAGAAAGATCAGGATCTTCCGATTTGACTTTTTTTAAACAAACGAAAACAACAAAGGCAAACGAAAAACAACTCTTTAAAACTCCCCAACAAATCACGTGTTCCTGTCGAGCAATTTCATGTCACGTGATCTAACAACTCTTGGAAATTAGAATACCTTGCTCGCTTCAATTGACAGTTTGCCACGGATATGGAAGTGATGGGTTTGATATGCAAATTAATTTGCGATTTAGCAGTGGTAACTGCGAAATTTACAATTCGCACTGCGAATTGGTATGGTATTAGTGGAATTCGCAGTTGCCATGTTTAATTAGGCTACACCTGAAACATAATCTGAGCGTAAACAACGTTTGCATGTTGTTTTACCTATAGAAGGTTGGCATTTGTAAAAGCAAACCATGCGCTGAAATTGCGCACAGATTTCCGATAATTAGAAAGTTTGCGAATTACCGATGCGAATTAGCCTGTTTCACTATAAATAAAAAAATAAATACATAAAATCAATGCAACTTAAAACTGTAACTTAACTAAAAACTTTTCTTTTTCCTTTACCAATACCACAGTGTATAGTTGTATACAAATTTAAAAAAAAACTGTGGATCTTCTCCCTGAAGATGCTCATTACTATAATGTATGAAACGTCAGTGAAGCATTAAAACAACTGATATATTTTTAGTTCTATATATCAACTGTCAGCAATGCAACAGTTAAGTTTAGTGTAGCTTGATACCATTGTGGGCGATATACACAGGCCATGCCAACGTGCAAATTTTCAAACTGGCTGAGAGATGACCTGCTACATTTGATAGCAGTCAAAATCACTAAGTTAATAGATTGAGTGGTAGTTGATAGCCATTGTTTATCTTTTGGACTATTTTTTTTCCTACCATACCATGTAATATTGAACCACGTACTGTAGAATTTGGCAACACTGGTAACAGAAAAGGTTTGTTATTTTGTAAAAAGGAAACAAATTTTGGAGTGATTTGAAGTTGAGTTATCACATTGAAATTCTGGTTTCTTATGACTATCATTTTAAAGCGATATGAAGTACATTGAGCCTTCAAACATGGAGTGCAACATCAAAATTACATAAGCCTTTACTCATCTTTATAGGTTCACACTGTTAGCATGGCCTGATGTGTAGTTGGCCATGGCCTGGACGTGTCTGTCTATAGCTTGGTATGCTTCATACAGTACAGAAAACAAACTTATTAAATCAATTTACATGGGGTTGATCGACAAGAAATATTTGGGGTGGCTTAATTAAGTCATCAATGATGTAAACTAAACAGAAGTTGATAAAAGCAAAAAAATCTTTGATTGGGAATGGAGTATTTTTACAACTTAGTTGAATGTTTGTATCACATACCTGGCAAAAAGTTTCGTGAACTCTGCCATCACCATCTAGAAGTAGATAGAATTAATATGTTCTAGCAGTATTAGTAGGATGGAGGCCTTGTGATATTCTCCAAGGCCTACAAGGCCTTGTGGTATTCTCCTCTATCTTGGGTTCATTTCTAATTCATGCTTTTATTCTTTTTTCATTTTCTTGATTTTTTTCTATTTCCCTAGTGAGTATTTTCGACTTGATTTCTCACGAATTTTTCGGAATACTTCTACAGTTCAGTTCCTTGGACTGCAAATCAGAAAACAAAACGTGAGAAAGTGAACTAGAAAACTTTATATGGCACAGGAGAGTACAGCTTCGTGCAAGTCTGTTTTACAATCGGTGAATACAAAGATTACAAAGCACTTCTATGCCAAATCTCTCATTTGTTTTATTGATGAAAAAGACAGACTTCAGATTGATAAAGCAAGTCAAGCGTAGTTCAGCGTTAAGAATCAGCACAATAAACAAACCAATTTTACTACTGGTATTCTCATTGGCTGTCCTTCAGTGGTTGGCCGCATACATGCGTTGAGACGGCTATAACTAGACAACGTAACAAAAGTACAATCAAGGTTGAGATAAATTTTCAATAGTTGAAAAACTGTAAATTTCATTATTACGCATCTTACAATTTGTAATTGTCTTATATTGGATTGCTTTACTAGTATTTTAATTTAATCAACCAATACTACAATCAGTGAAGAATTGAAAAACACTAAAACAAAATTATTCCAATGTTTGCAGGTTAAGTTAGATGCTCCAGATGGCAAAGATCATGACGTTAAACATCAATCTCAACCCCATAAAAATACATATCGTTTATAAATTGGCGATAATCATCCAAACGATTGAATTAGAGTTGTTCATTTCACAAATGGTTTTCAAATTAGATTAAAAGTTTCGAAATACGAAAGGGACTTTAATGACAACAAAAAATATTTTGCAGCAAGAAAAGAAAAACAGTTGCTTTCTCGTGTGTTGTTTTGAAACAACGTTTGGATTTTAACCCGGTTGATTTCATTGATTTATTAACACAGATTGATATCCTGAAAGGTATGTGAAATAAACACCCTAATCTACATACACTGGAAGCAATGCACAATGCGGTAAATTTAAAGAACTGAATATCCAGCAATGACTACGCAACCATGAAAAGGTGCCAGCAATCTAAGAGATATTAGGAGATGCTGACTTACAAAACTTTGCAATTCCGGGGGGGGGGGGTCAATTAATAAACTATGCTTTAGCAAACGTCAATTGTAATATACTGAAAAGAATTTAGTTTTTAATACACCAGTATCTGAAAATATTGTTGAATAAATAGTTGGCGCTACCTAGTTATACCGAAGTAGCTTCACATATAAGTGGCTCAAACTACAGCGAATTTGCAGGTGACAGATGCCGATCAAACTATTAAACCAACTTTTTCTGAAGCGGTAACAATTGTACCGAAACTTAAAATTATATTGTCATTTCGTGTAGTCAACTGTCTAACCCATTTGTCAGGGAATGTAAGTGGTCTTATGTTGTTATGACGTTGATCTCATGTTGCTTTCAAAAGTACTTTGTTTCGGTTAAACACCTTGGCTACGAACAAAGGTGAAAGCATAAAATCTTAATGCCAACAACGAGAAAGTAAAATGAATAGCCCCTTTTACTGTTATTATACCATTAAAATAGTCGAGCAAGCAAAGACACCATCGCATTGACAACCATTAAATTTAAGCATCAAAAAGAAGTATATATAACTTCAAAACGAGCAAAGCTGGCAAATTTACAGATTTTAAAATAATTGAGACTTTCTTCGAATGTGCGAAACAGCGTTCGATAATTCAAATGACGCCAAACGTGGCAATGCAGGCAAAAAAGTGTTTTTATACACATACCTACACAAACTGTTGTTTTATGAAGAGTTTATTGTTAGCAAGCTGGGCGTAGATCTTGAGTATTGGTGTTTCAGTAGCGGCCTGTGCATCAAAAAAGAGGATAGTTATGCAAAGTTTTTTTTGCCTTGATACCAAAGCACATCAACATGTTGAGTATTGACTCTATCATTTGGTTTCTTATTTTGATAATGCTTAGCTTATCCAATATTAAGACATTAATTTTAGTAAAAAAATTAACATGAATTTTAGATTGAGATCAACTGTATTAAGAGTACCGGTATACAATATTTGCGATTGTCTTAACTGCCAGTGCCCATGCTTAATGATGCCAACATGAGGATATTTAGCTAAAGTTCACAAACCTAAAACACTTAGGTTTCAGACTGGGTTTTTTTTTGGTCATTGACCGATTTTTTTAGCAAAATGTCTGAAAAAGATATAGTCAATTCAGTCAAAATGTCCCTTTCGAGATAAAACACGACAACGTTTCTCAGCGAAACTTACTGTTGTAGCTAGCCAGGAAGTGCAAATTTTGGTTTGTACCAGCTACTTGTAAGGAAATATTTTCATCAGAAAAAATGACCGAAAAGTCTCAGCGAAAAAAAAACAGGCTTCAGATAAAAAACGAACAATTTATTGATGGGATCTACATGTAAAACAACTTACTGCTGCGATATGGTGACCGTTCCCTGTAGCTGTCACGGCGATAGGGAGAAGGTGATCTGCGATGGTAGGGGGAAGGAGACCGACGACGACTGTAAGGAGACGGGCTTCGTCTATAACTGTCGCGTTTCTCTCGACTATAGTCATCGCGATGTCGACCGTAATGTGAAGCAGCAGGTCTAGAACAGTAAACCAACGTGTTAGTAGCAAACTCATGTCATAGCAAGTCATGATTGTATTACCAAAGCAACTGAGCAAGAATCAAAAATTGAAAGTTTCTTTTGCTACAGGATAGTAGAACAAATGATTGTTTCAGATTTTGTTGTCATGTCTTTACCTCTCTCTGCTTTCGTATCGGTCATTGTGCCGGTCACTACGCCCGCGTGGTGGCGCTTTATACCTGTGACACGTGATAAAAACTAATTTATGCGACATACAGAGACACAGTTGTTGACAAGTTTATAACAGGTTCCACTTTTACTAGAGATACTTCGGGTGCAGACAGACCATCCATCACACTAGAAGGATTACGTTTCTTTTATACAAAATGTATGTTGTACTTTTTTCAGCTGTATGCAGTAGAAGTAGTGACTATTGAAGTTAGTTCAAAAGGAATTTAAGGTTTTTTGTTGAAAGCAACCTTGTAGCAAGGCATACAAAATTAAGAATTGGTCCTTCCAGTGTGGCCAGGAAAGTGGAGCTGCGAGTCCCTTAATATAGCGTCAATGAGACAACCTTACATTCAAACCAGTTGCAATACAAAACAATCCTTTCGTAAGTTAATCGGAATAATCTCTCCATTCACCGCTTGCAAGTTCATCTATAGAATATATTGTATTGACTAACAAGAAATTTTGTACTACAGTAGACGAGCAAATCATTGTTGAGCATTGCTACACGTGGAACAGGAAAAATGTTTGTTGTGGATGTAACAACTAATCAAAAAGAAACAAATCACAACATACGGCCTGCCAACATAGACGCCCGGTGTAGGAGTATGGGCACGCTTTGTAATGGAATAATCGACCCTGATGCGTCTCCCATCAAGTTCCATGCTGTTTGCTCGTTCTTTCGCTTCTTCTGCATCTTCTTCATGTTCAAAATAGACAAAGCCAAAGCCACGAGAGCGACCAGTCTGAAGACGCGAGTGAAAATAGATTGAAACAAACTGCTACATCATTGTAGTTGCATCTACAGATACATATACTGTAGTGGAACGATGCGCTAACTGTTTCTAAAGTTATCCATTGCAATGCTGTCTACAAATTTGAAATATTGAAGCAAATTGCTGATTTTTTAATCTTGGTTTATCTTTAAATGAAAGCTATTTGAATATAAATACTTGTTAGTTAAATATTTTTGATTGTTATATACATGTTACATTGAGTGCTAAACTCTAAAAAACACACAAGTTACTCACTGCCTGGTCCATGACAATGTTAACATTATCAATCCTCCCATAACGTGAAAAAACACTTCTCACGTCGTTCACAGTTGTGTACAAACTGAGCCCAAATACTCCCAAGCATTTGCTCCGAGGAGGGTCTAACTGAAAACATAAACAATTGTGATTGTTTACAATGTGAATAAAATACTATTTTGCCGTCATAAGAACCTTTGGGCCATCCTATTACCACTCCAGGTTGTCAATGTTTGTCCACACCACACCGAGAGGAGCCAGTGAAAGTCTTGGACAAGATTTAAGTAGGTGCAACCTAGTTTGTACCCTGAAATAATCGAGAGAAAAATATCAAAAAAGCCCAAGTCATTGTTTGGAGTTTCCGCAAACGAGCAAACTGAAAAGATCGAGAGAAAAAAATGGAACAAAGCCTAAGTTGCTGATCGCAGTTTCCATTTTTCCGCAAACATTTAAAAAATTTTCGGTAATGATCCTAAGAGTTTGCAGAAGTCGCTGATCGCAGTTTTCGCAAACATTTTAAAAGGGTTAGGGTTGAGATCGGAATTTCTGCAAACATTTTAAAATTTCCGGTAATGATCCTGAAAGTTTTTGTTTGTTTGCAGAAACTGCAATCAGCGACTTGGCTTTTTTAATTTTTTCTCTTGATCTTTTTAGGGTACGAACTGAGGGTACGAACTGTTCAGGGTACGAACTAGATTGCATCCGATTTAAGTGAAGTTAAAACAACATGATCTGGATATCAACAATCCCATTGAAGGGAGTTTCAGTCATTTCTAGATATTTGATCTTAAAATTACCATAGATAGAAATTTCTTACAAGTGCTTGTGCAGCAGAATTTCTACAACACACCAATGTTCTGTTAATCTTTGATTTTTTAAAACTGGTTTTAACCAATAACTTATCTTCAACACCGAAATATCTTTAGAACACATACGTGCCATTAGCTGTTGCATGAAATACATAATAAAATCATAATATAAACAACTTAACTCAAAATCATAACTACTTTGCAATTATGACAGAATATTTCTTAGTAATGACTAATGACCATGGCTATTTATAACACACAACAAACAAGTGTCAACTCACACGATCTCCAATATGGCGTTTTCTGGAGGACATTGGCGATCGTCTGTCACGACCCCTGCCGCGTGATTCACTGCGAGATCTGCAGGAGACAAAAGATAATTGCAACTTAAAATTACAAGCAAATTGTACTGTTGATTAATTTTTTGTTATTTTATATCCAAATAAATTTTCCAAAATCAGCACTTTAACATCCAAACCCCAAGCACCGTAACACATTTATGAGAGGTTTGTTGCAATACTAAAGCTACATTTTCATTGCAGTAGGATTCAAGTAATTATGACCCATCTATGACATGATACAATGTATGCAGTACAACTTAGCAAACAGGAATACTTACCGCGACCTACTATATCGTCCATTCTTGGTGTATCTTGGTGGTGTTCGTGATCTCTGTCTGTCATACGATCGAGATCTGAGAAATGGAACATAATGTAGAAGTTTATATAACCATTTTTTCTGAGATTTACATTAACAGCTGGTACTACTTTAACAAGCAACTTTATTGTTAGGTTGTTGTTCAATGTTGTCAGCGAACAATGTTGTTCATGGTAAGTGCAATCGTAGTTGTCTCAGAGGAAGTGAAGTCTTATAGCCTGAGCTGGGATCATGTGAACTGTTGAGTGCGCATCACCGCAATTGTCGTTAAGCCAGTCAATTACATTATTGCAGCCACCAATACAAATATGACAATTTGCTGACTACATCCAACATGTAAACAATTAGCTGTTAACTACTTTAACTACAAAGGCATACCCTAGATACATAATGTATGAACTTAGAAAAAATATCAAAAACTGTTGTGTTACCTGTACGACCGTGAGCGAGATCGTGAATATGACCTTCTCAAGCTAGCAGATTTTTTTGAGTGAGACGATAGTGAAAGTGATGGAGACTTTTCTAACGAGGATCGTGAATCCCTTTTAGGACTTCGACTGTTCTATTGAAATAAGTTAATAGAAAATTGAGTCTCTATTTTTTTGCGGTGGAGCTTTAAGGCATGGTTTAAATACGGTACATTATCTGTTTATTATTTTTCGGATTTAAAGTTACAAATGTCTTTCTTTATGTACAGACTCAAGCTTTTAACACATAGCCTAACATGCGAAAAAGGCGGTTTAACCGAAACAATTCAACTCACCCGATCGTATTCGCCTGGCTCGATGTCACTCATGTTACTGAATTTACCGTTGAATATAATCTGAAAAATTTAGGTGAGCACTGCAATACAACTCTCCACTCTAAATTTCAAACTTTTAGCTCTTGACGGTTACTTCAAAATAGGATCAAAGCAGATATGATTTAACGAACACGAAGCTTTCAACTTTTTATCAATCAAACAAAACTGAAAGAACAACTTTGGACAGTGCTGCCAGATTGAAAAACAATTTCCCGCCCAATCTGCAATACCACAAATCCAGGTCTTACCAGGGTCTTACTAAGACAAAAGTGCCGTAACCAAAAACTAGCCAAGAATAAAAGCACGTGGCTATTTCTGTAAAACAAAACTAAAACCATAAAAATGTAATAAAACAAGTACATGTAACATCACCCATGCAATATCAATCCATACATACAACGTTTGTTTGTTTGTTTATCTTTATCCTGCATTGCGGGAAAGCGGACTTGAGCGCTATGCATCGGTGTACGCCTTCCGACATACACCTGACCCACGCTGCAGCCGACGGCAATGTCTGTTTTCCGGTTGTCTACTTTACTTATGACTCAAATTTGGTACTACCCATTACTCGAAATCGATCACTAGGTAGAGGCAATTATCGTTAAGTTTCTTGCCCAGAGAAACAACAGCAAGTGCGGGTGGGTGGCTGGAGTCGAACATGCAGGCTCTCGACTGCGAGCCCAACGCGCTAACCACTCGGCCACGGCTGCCGACTGTTTGATCAAACAATATCTTTTTCTACAACTCTGCTATGTTTGGCATACGGTATATTCAGGGATATCTAAAGAAGGGGATACGAAGGCTTTTATTACGTCTGACAATAGAAGGGCTTTTGTTTATCGTAAATAATTAATCTGTGTTTATCGTAAAATGACAATTGGCACCGATAGTAGTTTAATAAATCTTGTTATGATAACTTGCATTGTGCTATTAGAATCAGGCCTGGATATTCACAGCATGCTCAATGCTCATGGTTGCTTGTTAATTCAACTACCCATATATACTTGCTTTACATCTAGCCTACTGCAAAGGCTTTGTTAAAAAAAAACAGCTTACTAGTAACTTTTCAACTGTCTTTGTAAACAAGTATTCTTTAAATATGCTCTGCGTAACATTTGCTAACTGTCTTCTGTAGATCACTGTAGGCTACCAGCTGCACTACAAAAGTATCTACGATTTTAAAAAGAACCACATGTTTAAAGCACTACAAACTACCGCCCTGGTAGTGTCATGGGAATAAGGCAATCGCTGTGAGCCTTCATATCCCCTTCTCTAGATATCCCTGGGTATATTGTTTTTCGTTACGATGGTCAGTAATAAAAACAAACTGAACTGAACATCCTGATAGGTCAATTGGTTAGCGCGTGACTTTTTGAACGAAGAAGCTTCAAGATCAGGATGCGCTGGTTTGGCTCTTGGGGTGTGCGCTTAAGGAACGTATTCTTAGAACTGCTCTTCACTCATCGACACATAATGGATGGGATACTTTGTTGGTTTTATTACTGTAGCTTAGCATATCTCTTATCCACAATATCGTTTCTTCTGCATTCTGACAGAGAAAAATAAATTGAATTGAATAATTTCCCGGTAACAACACTTCAACAATCGAAAACTTCAATCTATTGCTCCGTTATTCTGTAATGTCTAAATTCATTTTAACTATAAACCTACAATATTAAGTGATAACTTACGAACACCTTCTGATAACTAAAGTCATAATTTGAGTAATAATTGTGTGAAAATAGTTTAAATGGATTCAGATAGCTAAAATTTTCATCAGGTAGTCAGACCAGGTCAGACAGCCTTAATAATAATTAAAATATAAACATACCGGTACCTTTAACATTAACTTAAATGTTACCACACGAAAATCATTGTGATACTTAAATATAAAAATTACCATAATATTAGATTATCATAAATAGCAAGTGGGTGGTTGTTCACACAATTTTGCTTATTGTATATTCCAAACGATGCGATTAACCAATCCAATGTTTAAAGTTTTTGTGTATTCAGAAAAAAAAATGCTTTCAGTTTTGTATCAAAATAAATTTGTGAAGACTTTCGCTTTTACGATAAAAAAAAATCTTTTTTACAGCTTCAAAAATTTAACACAAACTGTTCATAATCCAACAATTACAAATAACGTAGCCTACAACAGAATACAGACTTTTCATTCTATTCTTGTGCAGATCTTTCGCAGCACAAATAGACCTTGGCCCCTTTAAGTTTCAACGTTCTTCAGCGTCAATTTTAATTGAACAGACCCAACCAGTGTTTAAATTATCATAACTTCGGGTGTTCGCTGATTTCTTTCATTTTGTTACTAATTTAATTGAAGATTTTAGTCAAGCATGCCAAGTCTGTGATTATCAAACAACTTACCAGTCAATTTATTTGTTTTGATAGCGTCATATAAACAAACAAACAGAGTAAATTAAATTACGAAAACAATATATTGTAGATAGTTGCTGTAGCCTGAGTTAGATTATTGACAATTGAGATAGTAGTCAAGCGAAAAAGTTCACAGACTTGTCCCATGCAGCAAACCGACCCTTTTTTTTACATTTCTCCAACTCCAGTGAAATCAAGTTAAAGGGACTGAATTGCTGGCTGGGGTATCTGGTATTTGAAAATCAGTTTAACTAGAGATGCAAAAATTAAAAAAAGAAATTGAAAACCGGTGAATTGGACCACTGTAGCACATTGCTTTTTGTGTGATATCTCTTGCAAATAAAACACAACTTGTTTTCAAAACCGCCTGAAAATGTGTACCAGATTCTAAAAAAGCGACATAAAAATAACACAACCCGCTACTGTCATTATTTTCCTTAATCCGGTTTCCATAGTTGTCCACCATTTGGCCAGGAAAATTGCAGCCCTGGCAACACCGAACGTCGATCTTCGGTATAGAGTTGCCATTTTTTATTTATAAAACATCTTGATATCGGTGAAGAGTCACAACATACAGCCGCTATATCAATATATAGTGGCTCTGATCGGTGAGTGGAAGTTGAATTAAATTAAGATATTGAGTTTTTGGATAAGCGGTGATTCATTTTTGCCGATTCATCTCAATAAAACAACCATACTTTGAAAGTAATTTTTAAAGCGATGAGAAGTTAGAGCCACATTCAATGTGACCCCTGTGCTATGGGCTTATTTAAACCAGATTATGAGCGAGCTGCTCGATCACATCAATCTTGCTGGATGTGATGCCCTCAGCGTTTAGCTGTAAGATGGTGAGATGATGGTACTTGTCGACAGTGGGACTGCCGCGCTCTGAAAAGAGCGGTTCTCGTGGGGTCTTGTGCTGAGCGCTCCGGGTCGAGGTTCGGTTTTGACAGTCTTCGTTTCGCATTTTTATAATGCTACTTACAGGGAGGACCGCGTGAAGGTGACTGCTCTTCCCCCCCAATGAATGGGGGATGGCTCCATCCGCGATCTGTGAGTGTGGCATGAAGGAACAAACCGTAGACCACACCATCTGTAACTGGACCATCTACCATGCGCCAAATGGTGTGCGTGGTCTGCGTGAATTGGAGGACGAATCAATTCAATGGCTGCTCGACACCTGCCCAAACATCTAGACCGCGTCGCCGCCACTGTCCAAGGGTGGTAAAAGGCAGAGCCCCTCGACCCTTGAAGTGGCGAAGAACAAGGTTCAAACGAAGAAGAAGAACCAGATTACAGTTTTCTGACATGGTTGTCTTATCTAGCATAATGCCTTAAACCAGTGGTTGAAGGCTCACGCCGTAATATTAAAGTCGCTTTTTATTTATGCTTTGGCTTCTTTTATCCAATATGAGAACATGCACAAAACAAAAGCGTAATTTTACAACTCAATGATTACAGTTTTTTCCGTAGGCCTACTTTTCGTGATTTTTATATTATAGCCTAGGCTACGTAATTATACAAAGAAAAACCGAATAGCCTACACCATCAGTATCATAATGTAGGCTTGCCTTTATTAGCAACTGGGGTAGACAATTTATTGTTCAGTCTAAACTGGTTAAATATAACTTATAGCCTACCGTAGCCGGTCGTTCGGTCGACAGACATTTGGACGACAGTCATTTGGTCGACAGGACGTTTGGTCGACAGACATTTGGTCGACAAGACATTTGGTCGACAGGGCATTTGGTCGACAAGACATTTGGTCGACAGGACGTTTGGGTTAGGGTTAGAGTTAGAGTTAGAGTTAGAGTTAGAGTTAGAGTTAGAGTTAGGGTTAGGGTTAGGGTTAGGGTTAGGGTTAGGGTTAGGGTTAGGGTTAGGGTTAGGGTTAGGGTTAGGGTTAGGGTTAGGGTTAAGGTTAGGGTTAGGGTTAGGTTAGAGTTAAGGTTAGTTAACTAACCCTAACCCTAAAATGAATTGTTCTGTCGACCTAACGTCCTGTCGACCAAATGTCTGTCGACCAAATGTCCTGTCGACCAAATGTTTTGTCGACCAAATGTCTGTCGACCAAACGTCCTGTCGACCAAATATCTGTCGACCAAATGACTGTCGACCAAATGTCTGTCGACCAAATGACCGGGTAGGGGAGATTTGTTACAAGGGAGGGTTGTTACAGTCCTTTTAACTTTTAAATTAGTTTACATCAACCGCTGGAATTAAGTTTTTTTCTTCAGGTTTTTAGTTTCCATGTGCAAACGAAGCTTCAGCCATTTTGAAGGCTGCAGAAGAAAATTATTGATGAAAAACAGTGACGATCGGTGAGGGAAAGCAAGGAAAGCAGTGCTTACCTGAGAGAAAACTATGCAAAGTAGGTTATAATGACTGAATTCTAGGTTTAACTTCTTATTATTTTTATCATGTCTATTTTAACTTGAAAATTACTGTATTCGTGACTAGAATTACTCGTAACGCTTGTGAGTAGTCTAAATCCTCACCAAACCGCATGTCTTGCCTATAAATGCCAATTAACGCAAACACTTCTGTCAGAAACAATCACTGAGGCTCTAGGTAAGCAACTATCAAACTTGCTTAACCAGATTCAAAAATGTCAAAAAACGCCTTCGTTTTACCAATCATCACTCGTTTTGCAAAACGTCACCAGCTGCTTAGCCAATCAGATGTGTTATGGTGAGACCAGGTGAGTCTTGCTTTCCCAGTGACGTCAATGCATACATTCGCTAGAGCGGCTAGACTAACTCGTCAGAATGGTGCTCGTCACGGTACACAGCACAAGCATCATAATGCCGAAATAATTGTTGCTGTTTTTTGATGTCTCCTCGCCATGTACTGTACTTTAGCCTACTAACTTTCATAGTCATGCCTTTGCCCTTTTTACAGCGTTGATATAACGTTACTTCGCCAATGAACGTTCAGGTGCGGCTGCAATATTTAGTTTGTTAAGCTTCTAAGTCTATACTCAGGAGGCAAACTTATCCAGCTTTTTGTACAAATTGCTTGCGGTTGTAATGTTTAGACCTAAGTGTTAGTTTTTGTAGTGTAGGCCTAACTGAATATCTGAGAATGAATGAACATTCATGACGAATTAAATATTTAGACAATTATTATTCCATGTTTAACACTGGATTTTGGTCCTGCAACGTTAAAATTAAGATTGTTCATGACTTCTAAACATTAAATGGATGTATGATCACGACATAGGCGAAGCACAATTTGACAGATTTTTATGTTTGATTTGTTTTGAAAATGCTCTCAGAGCGCACCAAATTGAAAGTGTTTTTCAAAAATTTCTGGGGGAGGCCCCCCAGACCCCCCGCTGGAAGTGTTGCCTTCGGCAACACGCCTTCGGGCTTCGCCCGACGGTTACGCCCTTCGTGCCTAGGCCTACTACCTTGCTGCAGCATATTTACAAGTTGCTTTCCCAACGGTTTAAGCCACCGAACGTCACTGATGAAAAACTGTTTTAGGGTATGAAAAGTAAATTTTTGCTTTGTCAAAGAAAATGTGATTGCTACAAAACTATGAGTGATATTTAACTGGCTTCAAAGTTAAATCAGACTTGAAGTGCAATACCTTTGATTCATTATAAATATTTTAAAGCTGAGTGTCACATGTTTGACATATGTTGATCTTATTCAGCCAACTACTATTGGGGTGGGTTGTTACACAGTGTAATGCTTGCTCATCCCAACCGGAAAAAGTACTTAATTTGGTACTCAAATAACAAATTTTGTATTATTTAGAATAGTTGATTACATTTTTAAGTTCTACTAATATCTGTTGTTGCTGTATCTGTGCCTAAACATGCCAAAAACTAATAAAGGGTGCCTTATTGAGGCCAAATACCATGAATGGTTAAATGGAGATCATGTGTTTGCAATCCTGGTGACAATGCATTGTCAATAATGATGTTATTTGTTTGTTCATGATCTTAATTTGGATGTTAAATTTGGATGTTCAATAAATTCAAGAATGCTGTGTCAACGTATTCCATCAGTTTTAGGTATTTTAGCAAGAAAAATTAGTTAATAAAACAGCCTATTTGAAATTGTAACATTTCACCCCATCTGTGTAACAAGTCACCCCGATACTGGGGTGACTTGTTACAACTGACTCATTGATATATTAATGCAAATATTTTCCTGTAAACATAACTTTTTTAAATTTTTAATTTGTATTTATAACAACTGGTCATATGGCAAGATTACATAAAATTTTCAGCAACTTTGTGCAAATATTGCAAGAGAAATCTTAGATTTACTGAAAATTGTAACAACCCTCCCGGTCTCCCCTACCACTTATACGATCAGTGGCGTACGCAGAGGAGAGCAGTGGCCCATGGCCTCCCCTACCTTCTTTACAAAATGTTGATTTTTTTAGCGTCGTTGTGATTGTGAGTTAGAGTTAAATAATTTAATTTTAAGAGTTAAGTGAGGGTTCCCGTGACAGCACCGAGTATTGAACACGGACAGTGGAGTGATCGAGGCACCACTCCACTTCCCGCTATAGGCTAGCCTACGCCACTCAATTCGCTAATCTGGATAATAGCCAAACACAGGCAACAAAACGTTCAACTTAGGTAAACAAGGCTGACTTAACTTTAACCTACATTCATAGACACAGTAGCCTACCTGTGTCCCAATTACCTCAAATAAATTACCAAATTGAATATTTCTTGCATCAAACTTGCACCTTTGAACAAAGCTACTTTTAATTGGCTATTTTATGTAATATTTATACAAATAACTGCATTAGTGGGTTATGGACAAAAAATCAAAAAACCTAAACAGGTTTCTATACTAAAATAGAAAACTCATGACTCATAAGGTTACCAGTAGGCCTACCCAGCAATAGTATCCAAAATTAATCGTCGTCGTCGTCGAATGAGCATTTGAGGCCGAGGGTCTATCCTTTTACCACCCCAGATTCACGATTTTCCCGAACTACACTGAAAGGCTGCTAGAGACTTTCTTTGGATGATGCAACCAGTCTTTGGTTTCATCATCAAAGACACGCAGACCTTCCACTTCATTGGGCGGGCTGAAGATGTTGCAGTCGTTGATAACGATGATCTGCGGTCTGTTCTTCAGCACCACACTTATAAGAGGAAAAAGAAGCTATTTCCCATTGGTGCATGGCTGAGCGGAAAAGCTCGACGCCCGTACGCAGACGGTTGAGATGCACCCACGTCTGTCTTGGTAGCGTCAGGCCGGTGGGCCGGGTGTCGGCATCGTGGATGAATGAGTGGAGTCTGGTGGTGCTTGACTTCCATTCAGAATTTCATTTATTGTCCACCAACTAGCTGCAGAAATAGGCTACCGGTATCTTGTTCGTTATCTTTGTTAAGCACTATAGCTTCAGAAGCGGTAGACCTACTGCAACCTTCTTGAACAAAAAATATAAAAATAGCTTTTGTCCTATAGAGGGTTTGCGTGGTATAATTGTTATCACTAACACAATTCACCAAAGTTATAGGCTTGCTCGGCTGTTGCTAAACCATCTCTATGCTTAGATGTTTTTGTATGGGTCAGCCACAAACTCAATTGCTGCGAATGTCTGGCTGCCTCAGCTTTTTTTTTCAAGGTAGGTTGATTGCTTTTGTGCTCCCTCTGAGCTCGTTTTATAATAAATTGTGGTCAACTAGAGCATTGGCTTTCAAACTTTTTTGGACCACGGTACATCAAATAATTTTGGAATCTACCGAAGCACATTGACTTACTCTGACAATCTTTTTTCGAAATAATGCTTTTTACCAACTTTTTGATCGAACCTGCTACGTTGAATAAACTACAAGCTACACATGGTAGAAGCTAATCATTTACTTTTACTGCATTGCAAAAGATGTGCCTATTTTTGTTACAAATCGTCTTGATTCCGGGCTTGACGTCAAAGTGGGAGTGGTCTGATGATAAAACGCTTGAAGCAGTTAATTTCTGTCGACTGCAACACTAAAGTAAATAATGCCCCCTTCCAAACTAATTTGACATTTTGCAACTTTGAGCTAGAGCTGCAACATTCAATTCACCAGGCTTTCGCAACACACAGTTTGGGAAATCCCGAGCTAAGGTGTTACAATATTGTTACCGTACTCAAAACCTAAACAGTTTGATAAAATTAGACAGCACTTAATAAAAAGTTTAAAAAAGGTAGCCTATATTTACTTTCGTTGAGTGATTCGATAGCTACGCAGTCGTCAGTCATAAATATAAAATAAAAACGCTGGTGTTGCAGGAATTAGAGCTATTGTGCCACAAAGTAGCTAATGATAAAGCTTTGGTAGAGAGTTTGCTTTGTTGAACCATAAAGAAATAAAACAAAGTAACTTCAGCGGGTTTAACATGATGTATTACATACACAAATATAACATAATTAAAATAAACTCAAACGTTTTCGACACGTACATGTGTCCTCATCAGGAATTACATATCTGCAATACAAATAAAATGAAAATTGTAAGGTAAATTTGACTTTGCACTATAACTGTAACTGTATACTAACGACACTCCAGACTGAAAAGCACAAACTGAACGAGTAACACAGGAATGATTACAAGTAAATTATATGGTGGAAACAGATCACATGAGGTGTAAACTACAGGCATTTGACAAACAATTAGAACACACACAAGAGGAACGATGAGCCACAGGCGAATAACTGCCGGTTGAGAGACGGATTATTACGTTTGATTCTTAAGGCTTCCATGATCTTAGTCTGAAATTCAGATCTGCCTCGAAAGATGATTTTAAATTGGTCGATCAAGACATTGTCAGTGCACGTTTCACAAGAGGCGATGTGCTCTTTAATTGCACTTTTGGTTGTTAAGTTTGGGTTTAAGTGGTTTAAGTGCTGTCGAAACCTCCATCAATCTGAGCATATGCCCCAAATTTTTGAAATGTAAATTACCGAATCTAACGGTGTACAAGAAATCGGACGACATTTTCCAACTGGTCCTCAGAAAAAAGTTGAAAGAAGTTGATAGAGATCTGGGTACTACTGAAAAGCGATACCAAGATATGAAAAATCGAACTCTTCCACTTCTCTCTTTTCTGGAAAGAACTTGTCTGATCTCGTTGCTTACTGATCACTACAAGCAGATGGCAACAACAACCCTTCAAAAACATTACAAGAAACTCACAAATTTATGGAGATAACAAAGACAAAAAAACCCAAACTGCATTATCAATCTAAGCAGAAAAGCCTTAAGCCTAGAAGAAGAGGACGCCCTACGTTACGGCTTAGACCACCACATCCTGCCAAACAAAATAAATCTGGAAGAAGTAAAATGCAATGTAGAGCAACTGGTAGCATCAATAAAGCGAAAGACAGACATACCCATCGATGACGACACAAAAGACCAGGTCAAGTTTCTGGTCCGACGCTTTATGTCTGATGCCAACCGAATGTGCTCTACACGACGAAACAAAGCGCTTCGCCGTACCTTGAGCAACCTCTCAAAAAACCGGAACATCAAGGTACCGTATGCAAGTTTGATAAGGGTAAAGGCACAGCAATACTGAACACTGAAGACTACTTCGAAAAACTGGACAAAATTGTTAATGATAACACAAAATTTATTAAAATTGATGACAATAAAAAAGTGCACCCAATTGTTTCTAAAGAGAGGTCATTTCAATATTACATTCGAAAGTACCTAAAAGAATTTGATCAAGTGTTGTTAAATCTCTTGTTCCAACCGGCAGCTGTCCTGGAAGATTATATGGATTAATAAAAGTCCACAAGCCAGGCAATCCTGCGAGACCAGTCGTTTCCATGATTGGCACTCCGGAATACAAACTGGCTAAATTTTTATACAAAATTATAAAACCGTACATACCTATAATAACTACATGCTTAATTCAACTAAACAATTTATGGAAAAGTTAAAAGATTTTAAGTGTCCACCCAATAGTCGCATGGTGAGTTTTGATGTTGTATCTCTGTTTACCAACGTGCCTCTAAAAGAAACTATTACTATAATTGCTGACAGTATTTTTAATGAAAACCAACCTAATCGACTGCCCATTGAGAAAAAATATTTCATAAAATTATTACATTAAGCCACAGAAGGCATGTTCTTATACAACAATAGTTTGTTTCAACAGATAGATGGCGTCACCATGGGTTCCCCATTGGACCCAACACTGGCAAACTTCTTCTTGGCACACATCGAAACCAAAATATTTGAATTCTATCGTGATTTTTATCCCAAACTGTATTTACGTTATGTCGATGATATTTTTGCTATTTTTGATGATGATAAATCGTGCTCAAAGTTTTTACACCTCTTAAACTGTCAGCATAAAAATATCGAATTTACACTTGAAAAATCTAATGATTCCATCGCTTTTCTTGATGTTGAAATTGAAATTAAACCCAATTCTTTTGACACCTGGATTTGGCGAAAACCTACTAACACTGGCTTGCTTTTAAATTATAACGCTCTGTGCCCTTACAAATGGAAATCTGGTTTAATTTTGTGTCTGTTGTCTCGTGCTCGTTTGGTGTGTTCTGATAATCAGTTGTTTCAGAAAGAAATCAAGAAATTGAAAAACATGTTTTATTTGAATGGATATCCTTCTCACTTTTTTAATAAAGTTTTAAACACCTTCATGGCTGATGAACCAAAAGACACGCCTGAAGAAGTAGATTTTAGTTATTTTATTAGTACAGTATACCCTTTTTAGGAAACGATTCAACAAGATTTGCCAAAAACCTAGCTAAACTTATAAAAAAGAAATTTTCATGTGACATTCATCCTGTATATAAAACGTTTAAAGTGCACCAATATTTTCAACTGAAGTCGCCTACCCCCTTTGCTCTTTCTTCGAATGTTGTGTATAAATTTAGTTGTTTGCGTGACGCAAACCAGACATACATTGGTATGTCAACCAGATATTTGTTGACAAGGGCCGGGGAGCACTTAAACCCAAACTTAACAACCAAAAGTGCAATTAAAGAGCACATCGCCTCTTGTGAAACGTGCACTGACAATGTCTCGATCGACCAATTTAAAATCATCTTTCGAGGCAGATCTGAATTTCAGACTAAGATCATGGAAGCCTTAAGAATCAAACGTAATAATCCGTCTCTCAACCGGCAGTTATTCGCCTGTGGCTCATCGTTCCTCTTGTGTGTGTTCTAATTGTTTGTCAAATGCCTGTAGTTTACACCTCATGTGATCTGTTTCCACCATATAATTTACTTGTAATCATTCCTGTGTCACTCGTTCAGTTTGTGCTTTTCAGTCTGGAGTGTCGTTAGTATACAGTTACAGTTATAGTGCAAAGTCAAATTTACCTTACAATTTTCATTTTATTTGTATTGCAGATATGTAATTCCTGATGAGGACACATGTACGTGTCGAAAACGTTTGAGTTTATTTTAATTATGTTATATTTGTGTATGTAATACAGCATGTTAAACCCGCTGAAGTTACTTTGTTTTTTTTTCTCAAAGTAGCTAATAATTACAAAGAATTAAAATGTTTTCTCGGCAGCCGATTTGCACGTGTTTCGCCCATGAGGCTGGGCTCATCAGTATCGCACCGTTAGCCACAAATTTATTCGACCACCGCTTTACCAGTCAGTTTAACTCTTATTTTTGTGGAAAGAAAAGAGCCAATAAAACCAGCAGGCGCCAGGGCAGAGGACATTGTGAAGAAAGGGGCGTTCTTCCCGGCTATCAGCACAAGGCTGAGCACCCACTAGTACAGCGAGCAGTTGCGATTCGCTAACCATAACGGTATAGCTAGCGAATCGCAACTGCTCGCTGTACTAGTGGGTGCTCAGCCTCAGTGGCGGCTCGTGCCATGGGGCTGCAGGGCTGCAGCCCCCCCTGAAAGAAAGAGAAAAAAGGGAAGATATGTTTTCCTCTGTGTTTGTCCGACCCGATTACTTTTTTCACTTATGGATTGCGGATTGAAAATTAAAATATTTAAAAATTTGTTTGGAAACATGGCTTTGGGACAACATTCTTTGCAGCCCCAGATTTTGGATTTCAAGTGCTCTGATTGGCTAAAAAATATCCTTGAAGCTCCACCTCTTTTGGTATTTTACAGAATACATAACAGCAATTTTTGAATCTGTTGGGGCTGCATGGAAAACAGCCCCCCCCCCTAACCGAATAATTCTACAGACTTTTTAAAGTTAAGTTTTGTTTCGCAGAGTAGCGATGAGACATGACTGTAAATGTGATAGCTGTAGGATTAGGGTATTCAACAGGTTATAGGATGTACCGGTACTAGGGTAAGAAAACAACAGTGCTAGGACAAGAAACAATAGTGCTAGGACAAGAAACAATAACTTACACTGGATCTCGAACCTCAATCGTCTTAGGCTACTGTGTGACTGTGATGTGCAGTCTGACCATAAAAAGAGCTCAACACCTGCTCTCCTGGGCCACATCGAAACCTGCTTTTGCCTGAGGATGGGTTTCTTTTATGTCCGGTTTTCTTTATCCATCCTATTATTGTTATTACAAAGTGGCTATTTTTACACACTTGTTGCCATAGTTACAATCAGGTGTTGCCAGAGTTAGGATTAAAGTTAGGTAGGGTTAATTAAGGTAAGGGTTAGAGTTAGGAATAAGGTTAGGGTTTTGATCTTTGCCCAGTTTTGATCTTTGCATGTGACTCCATGCTGCTGAGGGTTGGTATAGTATTTTCTAGGGCAAGGAACGATAATTGTTTCCACTCAGTGATCCGTCAGGAGTGATAGATAGTTAAGTTAGGTGCTTCACTAGTGTCTGCCCTCTAGGTCTAGTACCGGTATGCTGCAGAAGTGCATCTACATGAATGATTTATCTTCTGAATTAAACGGTCTTTCTGTTGGCTGCTGCATTGGCAACTCCTGTCTTCAATCATTTAATGTATGCTGAAGGCTTGTGTTGTTTTGCATCAAGTGTCAAGGGACTCCAGAAACTCATCAATGTTTGTCAAATGTATGTAGTTTCTCATGACATTATATTTAATTGCAACAAAACTGTTGGTGTTTTATATAAAGCCTAGATGTTGAAATTTGGCTATAATCCGATCATATATAATACGGTATTTAAATAAAAATCGTATCTGCTTTGAGACCCTTGAAATATATTGGAGTAATAATTAACGCTTCTACCTGATGATAAAGACATGAAACGACAATTACGGTCATTGTATTGTTCTGAAAACATGTTAAAAGCAAGGTTTTCCAAACGTTTGATTGCTGTTAAAAATGTGTTGTTTCGTTCCTATTGTATGCCTTTATATGCCTGTCAACTATGGTGTAACTATCTTCTATCCAGTAGTAATCGCTTACGTGTTGGATACAATAATTGTTACAGAATGTTGTTTAATCTGCAGAGACGATGCAGCATCACCTCTGCATTCGTTGATAACAATATCACCATTTTTCAAGCTTTCATTTGTAAAAAATTATATCAGTTTGTAACCCGCTATAACTTGTCTTCCAACCAATGGATATATGAACTAATGCGAACAGACTGTTACACTCAATCTTTGTATTTGGTACATTACGACTCAGCTCTTCGGAGTTGAGTATCTGCTTTGTTTCTACTTTCATCTTGAGTCTGATGCAAATAAATAAAAAAAAAATATCATATATATATGGATACTCTTATTTTGACTCTGAATCTACCTTCATTTAAAAAAATTGACAATGATTTCATTTGTCTTAACAGGTTTATGCTATAATAATTTACACTTTAATTGGAACATTTTGCAATTTATATACAATGGATAATTCTGTAATGTCATTGAAAAAAATTAGGTTTTCCCAGTTGTCTCTGCAAGAAAAACTTAGCATCAAAGCACAAGGAAGACCCACTCCAAACCTTGACATTTTCCAATCATCCACCAGTAGAGGTAACCCTTATGCAAGGAAGTTTAACAGAAATGTGTATGATGATCATGACTGGCTGTGTGGCTGCAACAGTGAAAATGCTTTCTTTTGCTTTCCCTGTTTACTGTTTGGTGGAGATCAAGAACATTCCTGGACCAAAGTAGGTGTGAAAGACCTGAAACATCTCAGTAGAAAGACAGAGAAGCATAGTAGATCAACTTTCCACATGAACAATACTTTGAGTCTTTCAGTGCTTGGCAGAGTTAATATTGCTACACTTATAGATTCTGGATATCAACTCTCCATTACTAAACATAATGAAGAAGTAACGAAGAACAGAACAGTATTGTCAAAGATTATAGATTGTATAAAATTTTGTGGCAGATTTGAATTGCCATTAAGGGGACATGATGAAAGTCAAGGCTCAAAAAATCCTGGTGTGTTCATGGGGTTAATTGATTTTGCTTCCAATCTTGACTCACGCTTCCAAAATCATTTTAATTCTGCAAAGGTATTCAAAGGTACATCCAAAACTATTCAAAATGAGCTTTTGGAAACGATTCTTGAGCTTTGCAAAAGCAAAATTAAAGAAGAAATATCACAGTCTGAATTTGTAGCAATCATGTGTGATGAAACTACTGACATCTCAGAGAAGACACAGATGGTGATTGTACTACGGTATGAAAGTCATGGGAAGCCTGTTGAAAGATTTTGGGGTTTTTTTAATCCTGCTAACCAGACAGCAGAAGCTCTGTCTTCAATCCTATTTCAGGAACTTAAAGTTTTGCTTGGGAGCAATACATCCAAACTTGTAGCACAAACTTATGATGGTGCTGCTGCTATGAGTGGTGCAAGAAATGGTGTGCAATCAAGAATCAAGCAAGTATATAGCAATGCACACTTTGTCCATTGTTATGCACACCAGCTAAACTTGGTTATACAAAAAGCCACTTCGCAGAATACCAGTGTCAGAGTCTTTTTTAACAGTCTTTCGGGAATCCCAAGTTTTTTCTCCAAATCTCCTCAAAGAATGGCTGCTTTGGACCAAGTTGCTCAAAGTCGTATTCCTCGCCCATCAGCAACACGATGGAATTTTAAAAGCAGGACGGTGAATGCTGTATCGGAGGTAAAAGACGCACTTATAGAATGCTGCTCAACTTTGGAACAAAGCAACTCTTCGGTGACTGGCTTTGCTGCTGCTGGTATAAAACGAATGCTCATAGATCCAAAATTTGTGTTTTGGTTAGATTTCTTTTCGAAAATCATGCCTCATGTTGACATACTGTTTGCTCAGCTGCAGTCTGTGGAGCTTGAGTCATTCAAAGTGCAGTGCTCTCTGGATAATTTTCTGTCAGCAATACAAAGAATAAGGGAAGGCATTGCTGCAGACAATGAGTCACCTTCACCCACACGGAGAATGCCTGAATCCCAAATCATTGATGCTAAAGAAGTATGTGATGTTGTCTTAATGCAGTGTCAAGAAAGGTTCAAGTTCACCAATCATCTTGAAGCAAGCACTTTATTTAATTTGAAAAATGCTTCACAATATGCAAGACAGTTTCCAGAAAAAGCTTTAGAAAAATGTTGTGAAGCATACCCTATGTTAATCAAAGACAAGCTCAAACCGGAGCTGTCTGTTCTCTATTCTAGAAATGACATGCATTTAGTGAGTGGACTTGTGCAGCTGCTTTCGTTGCTAAACCTGGAAGGAATGCAATCAACTTTTTCTGAAGTAATAAAGCTAGCTAAAATTCTACTTACCACTCCAATGTCAACAGCAGAACCAGAACGTTGCTTTTCATCACTGAAAAGGATTAAAACCTTTTCCCGCAGCACCATGTGTACTGAAAGACTTTCTGCATTAGCCATGGTGTCAATAGAAAATCGCTTAATAACTGAAACCAAAGATTTCAACGAGAGGGTAATTGACCATTTTGCCATGGCAAAAAGTCGCCGAATGGAATTCATCTATAAATAAAGGTCCGCTGTCCTTATATGTGATGCTCAGTAATGTGTAGCAAAGAGTAAATGTGGCACCTATGGCTTGAGCGAGATCAATGGTTATAATTACAATATGTGTGTGTGTATTTGTTTGTTTTTGTAATGTTAGGTTCAGTCGTGTTCTCATTGCTTTAAGAATTGGCGCTCCAATTGTTTCTGGAATGAGGAGGCGACTGATTCTTAACTAATTCATCTACTTGTTTTAAAGTGTCAGGTTTGGTGGCCGTGCTTAACTATATTTATCGATGCATATACCGCAATATTAGATCCTTTCATGCACGTCTTAAACCATTAAGGTTTTGCCACCTTTTCCTTTTGTTGGTTTTGTTACTGTATTTCTTTTTTACAATATCATTTCTTTTGCATTCTGTCAAAGAAAAATAATTTGAATTGAACTGAATTATACTTGCCATCCAGTGGGCATTTATACTTGTGATAGAATTGAGATTTTGTCTTTGTCCTTCTGTATTGTGATACATGCAGGGTTGCTAGCTGGCTTCAGCTGGCAAAAGATAATTTTTGTAGGAAAGAATAAAAAATGTTAACTTCCAAGCATTTTTAGTTCTGGAGCAGTGGGTGCATACATGCAGGGTGCTCCAAAAAAGATGTAGCTACGGTTATACTACATGTATACTGCAATATACTGTGTGTGTGCGAAGATTATGTACTTTGTAATGAGATCGTTTTTAACTGCAAAAAGTCGTTTGCTATGTATTTTCTAACTAATCACTTAAAGTTAAATTTAAATCCAATTTCACGGCTCAACGGAAGTCAAATCAAATCTGTAGATAGCGTCAGATACTTGGGTGTATTTCTTGACACGGCAATGTGTGATGACAAGGATATAAACCGACAAGTACGATCATTATACTGTTTTACCAATAAATTAAAATTTTACAAGAGCTCCAGTGAAGTTAAAAATGTTCTCTTCCGTTCATATTGTACCCCAATGTATGCATGTCACCATGGGAAAATTATCACCAACGTGAATTAATCGCTTGCGTGTTGCATTCAATAATGCATTTAGAATTATTCACCATTTGCCCAAACATTATAGCGTAGGCTACGTGAACATCAAGTCTTGTGTAACATTGTATGTCATATAACATTTGATGCATTACAACGGAAAAGGGCCTTTTTTTTGTTGGGTAATGTGAATCATCGTCAAACTCTATTGTTGATTCCCTGATAAGGTATGACTGCTATCGTAACTCAAACTACCTCCTTCATTATAATACCACTATGTAGGCTATGCCGTTACCTAGCCTTGATGGCTGCTATGGCACAGCAGTGATATCAACATTCATCGATTGATAAAGTTTAAATTTCTTTTTATAGTTGGGTGTTTGAACAGATTAAGTATGATATTTCATTTTGAATATTGATTTTTGTTTCGCATGTTTAATTTGTGTGATATGGATCGCATGATCTGAAATGGACGATTGATTAATAAATTTATTGCTTACTTCAGCGTCATTCCTGTGAATGTACTTCTGTTTGTCTTTTGTTTCTGTGTATTTTTTTGTGTGGATCGTATGTGGACAATCGTGTCCGATGCCGGCGATCGACAATAAATATTTGCAGACAACAAACTGAGCGAACTATTGAGAAAACGACGAAGTGCATAGAACATAGTTTGATTTGTATTTAGCACTGATTTTGAATATAAAAATTTGAAATATTAGTATTTTTCAAGCTCTACAGCAGCATTTTTGACTGTTATTCCACTCCCAAATTTCTTTTGAAAATGCTCTCAAAATGCACCAAATTAAATGTAATTGTAAAAAATTTTCTGGGGGAGGCCCCCCAGACCCCCCGCCGTGGGTGTCGCCTTCGGCGACACGCCCGCAAGGTTCGCCTGATATCGCCCTCCAACAATTCTTGGATATGCTGCCTTGC
The DNA here is from genome assembly GCF_918807975.1 of Aplidium turbinatum. Taxonomy (NCBI): domain Eukaryota; kingdom Metazoa; phylum Chordata; class Ascidiacea; order Aplousobranchia; family Polyclinidae; genus Aplidium; species Aplidium turbinatum. Next base: position 3,881,765 of record NC_137486.1, read on the forward strand.
AGCCCCCCCAATTCAGGAGGCCACCAGCCGCCACTGCTCAGCCTTGTGCTGATAGCCGGGAAGAACGCCCCTTTCTTCACAATTAAAATGTTGTTGGATTCGGTATCAATAGTAAAATCCGTAAGAGCAACATGAATCGGCCCTAAGCAAGCTATTACTAAAAACTCATGTAGGCCTAACAAACAAAAATCCAACACGAAAACGATTAGACTACATGTGGATTCATAATAAAATAATAACAAATTTATGTTAAACTTTAATTTGAATCAAATATTTCACAATAAAATGTTCTATGTGGCAATGCGGGAGTCCCCTTGCTCTGGGGGCAAGATGCTTTGCACAGGCGGTAGTTGCGGCCCTGCTTGTAAGTTATATTCAGGGCCTTGAAAAGATAATTTGGGACCAAAACTTATGAAATCCTTGGATTCTACATCAAGACACGTTTTAGAAAAAATGCAGTAGCCTATGTCCAAAGCGTACACTTCAATCTCGGTAACCGACCCTGCGTCAAGAGCCTCTACAAGTAGGCGAAACTACCAGGAATAACCAACCAAGGCTTTGTCAGTCTGAGGACAAAGATTTAAAACCAACCAAACCATTGTGCACAGCCTGTAGCGCACCCAGCATGGGGCTAAGGGGACTCAACCTCCCCCAAACCCGCCACTAAAAATGAAGTTTTTGTATGTTCCTCATTTATTCATTTTGCTTACAGGTTAGGTATGAATATGACACAACAATACAACAGGGCTGAGCATTATAACCATATATTTTACATATTTACAAATAGTTTTAACTTAACAGTCGAACGTTTTCGGCTTAACTTAAGCCCTCGTCAGGAATCTGAAAATATTTATAAAATGCAATGAATTTCAACTTCTTGAAGGTAAAATTACATTAGGAAAAAGCAACTACAGAAATAACTACGAAAAAATTTGCACCACAAGGAACGTGATACATCAAGTAAATGTTGAAGAGAATGGACGCGCCTCCAGCAAATAATTGTTTGTTCAAATTTGAGTTATAGTGTTTCATTAACAGCGCGTCCTGAATTTTGGTGTCAAATGAGGATTTGCCTTTGCGTAAAATTTTAAATGAGTCGGCAGAGATTTTTCGATCAGAGCAAAAAGAACACTCCATGATATGGTCTTTGAAGGCACTTTTCTTTAACTCCATAAAGTTCAGATGCTCCCGTACTCTCGTGGTCAAATGTCTGGTGGACATACCCATTAGGGAGGGCCGTCGGAAACAGATCGCTTAGCAACTCGAGTTTCTTAGGAGGTTTGTCGAGTAAATGACGAAATCGAAAACCATTTTTTAATTGAACGCCAGGAAGACGGCGCACAACACGGACCTAATCGGTAAATCACCCCATTTCAGGGATATTGCCAGGGTTGCCATACCGTCCTTAATTCTAAGATTTGTCCTTTTGAAGAACTCTATCTTAGAAAATATTACTGTCCTTATTGCTAAGAAATGTCCTTCTTTTTGATTTGAGTCCTTATTTTCAACAATTAGTGAATAAACTTAGTGGAATGACAGCCAAATCCCTACTACAGTAAAAGTAAACCTAGACCTGAGTTGTCGTGAGATGCACATAGTGTTTTTTTACGAACGATGAGTTGCTGGAACACATTGTTTCTGGCAAACAATATGGCATGTGATATATAATGGCTCGTATAAATGCTGAGATTTGTTCAAAAACGTTTGTTTTATTTTGTATGAAAATTTATTTTTTCTGTTGTCGTTATTTTGGGGTCCATGTCGATGGCAACTCTGGATATTGCAGTGGCGTATACGCCGCACACCCATCACACATGTTGATTCATCAATCATCGTACAGTTAAACATGCAAGTAGGCTACTTGGTAGCCTATATAAATGGTGAAGGCAGGGTATACAAGTAGCCTAAGTATACTTGGTAGCCTATATAAAAGGTGATGGCAGGATATACAAGTAAGTAGGCTTCTTGGTAGCCTATATAAAAGGTGAAGGTTTGGTATGCAAGTAACTAGGCTCTCGGCAGCCTATAAAAAAGGTGAAGGCATGGTATGTAAGTAAGTAGGCTACTTGATAGCCTACATAAAAGGTGAAGGCATGGTATGCAAGTAAGTAGGCTACTTAGTAGCCTATATAAATGATGAAGGCATGGTATACAAGTACGGTAGCCTAAGTACTTAGTAGCCTACATAAAAGGTGATGGAAGGGTATGCAAGTAGGCTTAAGTAGGCTGCTTGGTAGCTTACATAAAAGGTGAAGGCATGTTATGCAAGTAAGTAGGCTTCTTGATACCCTATATAAATGGTGAAGGCATGGTATGTAAGTAAGTAGGCTACTTGGTAGCAGCCTATATAAATGATTAAGGCATGGTATGCAAGTAACCTATAAGTACTTGGTAGCCTATATAAAAGGTGATGGCAGGGTAGCCTATGCAAGTAAGTAGGCTACTTGGTAGCCTATATAAAAGGTGAAGGCATGTTATGCAAGTAAGTAGGCTTCTTGATACCCTATATAAATAGTGAAGGCATGGTATGTAAGTAAGTAGTCCACTTGGTGACCTATATAAATGGTGAAGGCATGGTATGCAAGTAGCCTAAGTACTTGGTAGCCTATATAAAAGGTGATGGCAGGGTATGCAAGTAAGTAGGCTACTTGGTAGCCTATATAAAAAAGGTAAAGGCATGGTATGCAAGTAAGTAGGCTACTTGGTAGCCTATATAAAAGGTGAAGGCATGGAATGTAAGTAAGTAGGCCACTTGGTAGCCTATATAAATGGTAAAGGCATGGTAGGCTGTGCAAGTAGGCTACTTAGTAGCCTTTTTAAAAGGTGAAGGCATGGTATGTAAATAAGTAGGCCACTTGGTGGCCTATATAAATGGTGAAGGCATGGTATGCAAGTAGCTTAAGTACTTGGTAGCGCATATAAAAGGTGATGACAGGGTAGCCTATGCAAGTAAGTAGGCTACTTGGTAGCCTATATAAAAGGCGAAGGCATGATATGCACGTAAGTCGGTTTCTTGGTAGCCTATATAAAAGATGAAGGCACGGTATGTAAGTAAGTAGGCTACTTAGTGGCCTATAGGGCCTATAAAAAGTGAAGTCAGGGTATATGGACGACACAGGTATCAGATAAGTATCAGTGCTCAGTGAAGGCAGAACAGGTAGGGTGTTACCCTACTGACTGAAGCAAGTACCATAATTGGGTTCTGTTTCAGTAAAACATATAATCATAATAGTGAAGTGAAGGGATATTTAAAACACAATTCGCAATTTATTACAGGTATTCAGGACAGTAATTCGTAATAGTGCTAGTGGTAGCCTACCAGTCGTATTTTACGTTGATTGATTGAATGCAAATAATGACAACATACTCGTTGATCCGGTGGAGTCGGGAGAAACTCACTGAGCCATCAATTCTACGCGATTTTAGCATCCAACAGCTCACAGAGCTTTTCGTCGAGACTGATGTTCCTACATCGATTGACAGTTTTCCATGCTGCACACAAGCAGTTGAGCGCGCAGTCAAACTCGCCACCGAAGTGAGCGATGAAGTCATCGGCCATTGTAGACATGAACTTATTCTGACGCGAACTGCTGCTCGTTCACAGCGCCCACGTTTTAGTCAAAGAAAGATTACGTTCTGTGATTGTTTTTGACTGTTTACGTCGTTTTGTGTATTTTTTATTTTTTTAATTAGGCTACTTTTTTTTTGGAAAAATTTTTTTTATTTTTTTGTTTGGGTGATATTAATTTTTTTTGTGCGGCGTCTTCCCGCGGCCCGATCTAAAAAAGGTTTTCAGATTATTTGTTTGTGACCTAAACCTCCTATCTGAGCCGAGTTGCTAAGGGATTTGACAAAAAAAGTGCATTGACGGCCCTCCCTAATACCCATGTTCTGTATGTCAATGCCGAATCACATGGACATGTAAAACTGTATACGACATTTGAGCAGAGAGACGAAGGCGTCTGGGACTTTAGTTGAAAAAAAAAAACTAAATTTGAATGTTTTGTAAGTAGGAAAAACGTCCACATCAAATTCATTGTTTACAAAATTAGTGTTTTGTTTGATACTGTTTTCGTGCTAGTTGTTATTTTCGCACTTATTTGTGTTGGCAAACGGAAGGCTAATTCTATTTTGTCATACATGACGAAAAAGTCTAAATCTATAGAAGATTGCAAGAGCGGACGTAGGGATGAAGATGCAGATGCTGATGGTGCTAGTAGCATGGGGTTCACTAAGCCAACATCTAATCTGATTGAGAGAACGAATCCTGATGTATCGGCAACCGGTGGGTTGTGGGCTATGAGTACCTTTAAATATTAATCAAAAGGATGGGCATTAGTCTATTGTCACTGTCACTATTGTCGCAAATCACTCGGCTGACATTTCTGAATTAGCCCACCCCTAACTTTTTTTCTGGGTGCGCTACTGTGCACAGCATGCTTCAATCAGAAACCGATATATTCTCCGTTTATTGTTTGTAGTTCAACAAAGCTAACTCTTTAACAATACAGTAGGCTTCTGTGGACCTTTCTGGGCTCAGTTGACAGTGAGCCAGTGGCGTAACTACCTATTGGATCTTGTGGATAAATCCAGGGGCGGCACGTTGCTAGAGGGCGGCAGAATTTGATAACGTTTTAAACGAACAAAGACAGTCACTAGGGTGCGGCTGGTGCCCCCCAAATTATAAAAACTTGATAAAACCAAGATTACTTTTTACTATGGGTGAGGTTATGCTTAAGAAGCATAAATATGAAGTTTCAAGTAATTCGGGTAACGTTTAGGACCACCTCCCCCTCGTCGAAAATATCACGGAAGCCATTCCAATGAAAACTGTGTATTTGCATGTTAAACAACAAATAAAGTCACTTTTTCGAATCAAAATAATCACAATGTTAAAAACCAAGACTTTGAGGGCTTGCTATGGTGTCGCAAATTGGGTGCTTCCTTTCGATCGTTCTCCACCACTTGCAGCACATTTTGATACCGTTTTTCAATTTGTGCGGTAGACAGGAAGTCAGAGGCCAATTTTACCCCTCTTTCTGCACTATCATTAACAACACGGATGTTTTTAATGAGTTCCTTTCCTGCTGAGTACGATGGAATATCATCCCATTGCTCTACAGGAAAACTGAAAAAATCAGTTGGAATATTCAGCAAGTTAAAAAATTGCCAGGTTGAACTGCCAACAAACGAGACAAGAGTGGAACTTTCTGTGACAGCGGGCAAAATTGGCTTCCCAAATCCAGTTCCATGGCGTTTTGAAAAAACAGTCACTTTTTCAAAAGTGTTTAATTTGTCCACAATTTTCTTCTTTTCACCATTGTGCACTTGGTTGCTGAACAGAGAAAGCCCTACCAGCTCCTCAGTAAGATACCAAGTGTGATTTGACAAAGAACGAATTGCAGACTTGGATACATCTTGATCAAAATGTTGGTTACATGCATTCCAGTGTCAAATCATTGTGTGGGGCATCTTCAGAGAACTGAGCAGTGTACCACCATGGCAAGTAAGTAAAAATAACGAACTCTATAAACCGATGGATCTTTTCAACTTGACGACTTGCAAATATTGCTCCTTTTCGCAACTCCGTGATAATTTTCTCCTCTAAAATGATCATTTTTAAACAATACAAAATTTTACACATCCAACGTGCCTTATGGAGGGCACCAGGACTTTGGATGGTGAATTGCGTATTTCCACCATCCAGATACAAAAGCACTAGTTCTAATACTTCTTTGTAATCCCCTCTTAGTGGAGATTTGCTTTGAAGTATCTTATTACATAACTGAATGATGTGAGGAGATCGTTCGTCTCGAGGAGCATAATTAAAGTTACTTGAGTCACCGGCTGTTAAAGATCGAAAGTTTTCTCTAAATCTAGTGAATACCGAAATTTCAGGACTCTTTGATACTTCAATTTTTAAATCAGTCCATATGTGGCTTAATACAACTTCTCCAATGTGGTGACGACATGCACACCAAAGAAGTTGCCGATTAAGCTTTTCTTGAATAGAAATACAGCCAGCTGTTAAATGCCCAGTATTTGCAGAAGTTGTGTCGAAAACCATGCACTTAATACAATCTGTGCATTTCCATTGGTCCAGTAGACTACATGTTGCATCCGCAATCAACTTCCCAGCTCGGTCAGTAGTGTGCCTCGGCAAACTGGGAACACCCAGCAGTTTTATGCCACCTTGTCCTGGAAGAAAACAATACATATAAGAATAGTAATACAGGTGTTACATAGAGCTTTATCACTGGAAAAATTAAATGCACAAGCTGCTTACCAGACACTAGAACTGGAAGTCTATCATCATTATCATATTTCGATACCAAAGAGGTCATTAGCTTTCCATCCCAATGTAAGTTTCCTGTGGTTGGAGGAACCCATGATCTTTTAATGTTCTCAGCTATGCTATCAATGCATTCAACACGATATCTGCAGAAACAAAATAAGTTAATGTGACCACACTGATGACAAATGATAATTCAGAATATTCCAAACTATATATTACCTTGTTAGTTGTCTACTATACAGAATACAGTAGGCCTAGTAGGCTACAAGGTACAGTAATTTCACCTGTATGATTGCGTTGCATCAAGATTAAATTTGGCAACATCTCCGTCGCAGCCACTAATAAGTGATTTCACAACTGACGATAATTTTGCAGGGGCAAGTTCATTCCTTACTGCAGAAGAAACTAACTTCTGACATTTCAGAACATCATGAGGAATAAAAAGCCATTCACCTAGAACAGAGTGTGAATTTTTACAAAAATTACATCTAATATGATTTAGGCAATTAGGCATATTGCTAAATAACATTCATTTTCTATTTACAGCAGTAGCCTATATGAGCATATTCATTAAACTTACTAACCTGTTTTCTTCAAACGACGATGTTTTCTTTGTGAAGGCCCAGGTGAAAATTCTTCCTCTTCACTGGGTTCATTAAAATGTTCTTGTTGTAAACTTGCATCTTTTTCCAGCATAGGCCTACTCCTGGCTGCTTCAATGTTCACTCGTTTTTGTGCCGCATTACGTCTTTCTGCTGCATTTTTCTCCATTTTGGTAAGATTTTTGTCAACACTAGCCATGACTGCCAATCTGTCTGTCTGCATTGATAACAGAAATTGTCTGTCCTCATCATTTCGGAGTGTTACTAGAGCATTTTTGGGCCAGAATGGCATCGTTTTTTCCAATGATTCTTTGTAATTGTCAATCCTTTCTTTAGGTTTTCCTGAATCGCGTCTGTTTACTGGTATTTTCAACAAACTTTGCATATCCTCATACAGTTTCACTATATACTGTGCTATTTTATTATTGGCTATAATCGGTATTCTTGCACGATTGTATATGGGGACGATTTCTTCTACAACTGTACAAGTTGCAGCTTTGAATAAGCATTTTTTAGTTTTGTCAGTTACCCAAAGGCTTTCTTTTCTACAAATAAATGCCAGAAGGACTTCTTTTCTCGTCGGCAGCTTGCTTCTCTTAATATTAACATCATCTTCTGACGGGACAGTATTGAAAATAAAATACCTAGGATCTTTGAAACGTGACATGAGGTCAGTTCCAAGTTCTAAACTAATTCTGCAAATGTGAAAATAGTCGCTAAACTAGTCATTAGGCTGTGTTAAAATAGTCATTAATTTAAAGTAAAAGCAACTAAATGAGCTCTGACTGGGCTGCATGAGACTATGAAGACTATAAGCAGGACTAATTAGAACCTGGTCTTTTTTGAGCGATTGGTGAGACGAATTCTTGGGAGCTGATGAGCAATCCTCTGACTTGCTCATTACGTTTACACTGGAATCGACTACTTGAAGACGAAAGAAAAATAGGGTGAAATTACTATCTCTGGTAACAGCTCCAGAAAGCTATATGAAGCTAGGATTAGTTTCTAATATTCGCCTAAACACGATTAAAATTGGTCAAATCTATCGCAAGATTTTTTAACAGGCATTGATAAGCATGGACGAATTGCCACAATTGTAAATATTTCACCCTATTTTCTTTCTTCTTCAAATAGTCGATTCCAGTTGAGCAAGGCGAAGGATTGTACACCAGCTCCAATTTGGTTATTTTAATTGGGATGAGGAGGTCCTAAACATTAACCATTTTAGCTGAAACTGCATATTTTTGTTATTTGAGTGGAACCTCACCACCAAAAAAAAGTAATCAGAAAAATATTGATATGGGGGCACCAGCCGCACCCTAACAGTCACATTAGTTTATTCTCAAACAACTGACAAAGAAATTTACATTCTTATAAATAAGGAAAAAATAGATGGAGAAAAATCTTCTAGAGCGTAATCGCAATCATAAAGTGTTTTAGTAAACAAAATCTTCCTCTTTGTGGTCATCTGGAAGATTCTAATTCAAGGAACCAGGAAAATTTTCTTGAAATTTTAAAACTCCTTGCAAATTACAGTACAGTCATTTACGAGCACATTTTAGTACCAAACTCGCCAAAAAGAGCATGACAACATACCTTTCACCAGCTATTCAAAATGAATTAATTGAGCTTTTTGGTAAAAAGGTTAAAGATCACATGCTGGAGGAGATAGACAGCAAAGTATGTCTCAATTTTACTTGACTGTACTCCTGACGACTCTCATATCGATAAAATGGCTTTTATTGTTAGATAGCTCAAAATCGACAGCAATAACGAGGTAGGCTACAAATGAAGGAATCCTTTCTGAATTTTTTTTCCACTGCACGGAAAAAATGCAGACAAAATTACTAAGTCTATTCTCAATGAGCTTCAGCAAATAGCTTAAACATAATGATGTGTAGAGGCCAAGCATACGACAATGCTTCCACCATGGCAGGAGTCCGTACTGGAGTACAATGCAGAATAAAAAAAAATAGTAGTTCTGAAGCCTTGTTTATCCCGTGTGGAAGCCACTCACTTAACCTTGCAGGAGTTCACGCAGTTGGATCGTCGTCGGAAGTTTCTGAACCATTTTTTGCTGTTGTGGAAAGGATTTATTTCTTCTTTTCTGCTTCTACTCACAGATGGGAGGTGTTGCTTAAGTATGTGCCAAATGTAGTAAAACGAGTGGCTGACACACGATGAAGTGCGCACTATGAAGCTGTGAAAGCGCTTCAGCAATATTTCATTGGCGTGGTGGGTGCATTAAACAAACTTTGTGATCAAAATGAAAATATTGATGCACGAGGAAGAGGGTGGAATCTTTGATGCAATATTTTACAATTTTGGTTGGAAGTCCCAAAAGAATCTTATGACACTCAAAAATAATTACAGCGAAAAGGTCTGTCTCTGGGAAAATGTACCCACAGGATGGAAGCATTTATTGTTTTTTTTTTAACAATGAGCGCAATGCGCTGGTAAAGCAATGCATTGCATTGAAAGAGCGATCAAGATTTGCAAAAAGCAAGGAATACCGATCCAAGAGAATCGGATCAGAAGAAAGAAAAGGATGCCTGGCGAATATGCAGACGTAGTCACTCGGCTGTTGAAGAAATCAAGAGATGCATGTTAGAAGCTATGGACCGGTTTCGGAGTGAAGCTGAAAAGCATTTCAGCAGTATGTGCTTGTTAAATGAAGTATTCGACTTTTTAAATCTCTACTCCTTGTTGCGAAGTGACAGTATCGAAATAGATATGGACAAATTTGAGAAAATGTATGCTGATGACGTAAATTTTACTGAGTTAAGACTAGAAATCTCTAAATTTAATCGACTTGTACAATCTAGTGGTTTTACATTTAAAAATGACGCTAAAGCACTGCTGGACGTGCTGCAGTGGTTAAGCAAACATTGTTTATGTGAATCAACACCTTATTCGTTGATGAGCCATAAAGCTTCACCTCAATTTGCTGTTTTCATCGCAAGCTGTGAAAGAAGTTTTTTCAAAACTTAAGTGATAAAATCTTACTTGAGATCGACTATGGGAGAAAGCAGGCGGTCTGCGCTAGCAATAGCCTACTGTTCATTGAAAGTAATTTAGTCGAGACATTATCTTTTGATGATTTAATTGCTGAATTTGCTTCAATGAAAGCTGGACGTATTGAACTTTGAACTTTCAATAATAACTAAACAAACACTGCTGTAGCCTAATTTTTTTATTGTGTGGAATTTTAATCAGCTTTTACGACAGTGTTAAAGGGGGGGGGGCGGCATTTCGTGCAAAAATCCAAGGGCGGCATATTGCGTTGCTACGCCACTGCAGTGAGCCTCGCCTTCCATTAAACTCACTTTTAAAAGTTCCTTAGAAAGAAACTACTTGAAGTTACGACACAGAAGGAACACTTTGGTGCATGCTTTGCGGTGTGCAAAGTCAAATTTTTACTTGAATTTCGCCCGAACTGCAACTTATGATCAAAGAAAGTAATAAAAAAAGAAATACTGTATATGAATATGATTAACGAGATGAAACTTAATTGCAATAAAGATGTAAAAGAATTGGATACAGCTAGATCAGCTGATATATTTCATCAATTTGGTATTATGTACATGAAGAATAATAATAATAGAGATAATAGTTCATATAAAATTGATTTGGTTCGAAGCTCTGCGTTTTTCAACGCTGCTATAACAAGACAACCAGCAAACGATGAGTTTAAAAACGATTTTAAACAACTTTGCTCTCAAGTACTTCAAGTAGCAGGAGCTGAAAATACAAAAGCAGATTTGATTAAAATATCAGGTTATGTCTGTTTGAAAATTAAAGAGATGGGAGAATATAAAAAGCTGCAAAAGTTTCGAAGAAATTTTGGCATAATTACCAAGATTAGACCCTGTCTCCATTTGTCAAATTTGATCTGCTTATACCATTCTTTAATTGAAAGTAACCTGAGGTATTGCATTATGACTTGGAAATATGGCAACGAAGGACATACGGTACAAAAACTTCAAAAAATCTGTGACAAATTTCATCGTATTTCCGTCCCAACAATGGTAGTTGTAGCAAGATCCCGATATCAATTGAGCAATTGTTCAAACTGGAAATTGGTGTTTTCGTGTTTAAATTTCACAACATTTTACTACCAGATTGCTTCTCCAACCTTTTTAAATATGTCAAAGAGGTTCACAGCCTGTCTACAAGAAACCATGATAATGATTCTTCTCTAAACATTCCATACTTCTCAAAAACACTTACTCAGCATTCAATAGAATTCACAGGTGCGAAAACATGGAACGAATTTCCTTCTTCAATTAGAAAGACTAATACAAAGTCACTTTTTATTCACAAACTAAAACAAAACTTAAGCAAAACGGACACGCAATAGAAAGACAACGTAGAAGGCTTTCTTGCATTCTTGTGAAGATTTTAGTGGAAATCCGAAATTATTTACAAAAGATTAGGCTTAGGCCTACCTAGCAATAATATCGATTGCTTGTGCTGTACTTTTATGTTTGTAGATATTAACAGCAAACGCAACACTCCATAATCAACACGACACGTCGCAAAAGGGGATGAGAGCTTCATCAACACTATCAGGACATCATCATCTACCAGCTCATCCATTCCATCACCCACCAGGACAAGAAACAATAACTTAAACTGGATATCAAACCTCAATCGTCTTAGGCTACTGTGTGCAGGGCCTCTGAGAGAAATTTTCACTAGGGGTACGAAGAGTTACTCCGGGCCCCCTTTGTTTTGGGCAAGACGAGTGACTTTTGCTTAGGCGTATTGCACATCATACAACATTTTACTGTTGATATCTGTGCGCAATAATAGTATCAGGCGGCAAAAAACTATTATTTAGTGTTTTGTGTTGTGCATGTCATGTGATCTGTCCCTCGCCAATTTGTGTATCCTGCATTGAATTCGTGTGTCAGTTGTTGACGGTGCTGTTGAGAGGTGTCGCTTGTACAGCTTTAATGTAAAATTTTCAAATTCATTTATTTATTACTCTTAGATGTAGCCTATAATTATTTTTGATGAGGACACTATGTGGTGTCGAAAACGTTGGATTTAAGCTTAGTAGTTTTTTTTCTTGTTTTTTTTTGTGTGTTTGATCAAAAATGTTAAATAGTACAAGTCAAAGTCAAGTACAAGTCACGCTCTCTACCAAGGTTCAAACATAACATCTTGTTAAAACATAAACAAATTAATCATCTGACCAATAACTTTTCTTCATTAACTTTTGCATTCACCACATGCTTACCAGAGGTGAACGAAATCACTTTTTTTTTTATTTCGGCTCCGCTTTTTCTCCAAAAGTATTGATTCTGGCACCTGCTTCAATTCCAAAGTTTATTTGAAGTGAAATAAGCGTGAAACTACCTTTTTCAAACAGTTTTTAAAAAACACAAAACACCCGGGCTGTTCTCAAAACTGCTTTTGCTACATTATACCCTCCCAGACAGGAAAATAACCAACTTTTATGATTTCATTTAGGGTGCTTTTAACAGGACATTTTTGCACGTAAAGCATTAAATCACCACTTTGGGTTCCTAATTTGCTCCCAATGCACTCAATTACCTTTCCGGGCCCTTTTGCTACATTACGGGCCCCCCCGGGACTAAAGAATAGCAACTTTTATGCTTGAATTTAGTCGTTTAGGATGGTTTCAACCAAACATTTTTGCGCGTAAACTATAAAATCACAATTTCGGGCCCCCCCAACAAACACAGGCCAGGGCCCTCAAGGGTACGCCGTACCCTCCGATAGGCCTTGACTGTGTGATGTGCAGTCTGACCATAGAAAGAGCTCAACACCTGCTCTCCTGGGCCACATCGAAACGGGCTTTTGCCTGAGGATGGATTTCTTTTACGTCCGGTTTTCTTTCTCCATCCTATTATTATTATTATGACTGCTCATCTACATCAATATTGGAACTGGCAAATTCAATCCACAACACTTTTCATTAGGCTGTCATTCATTACTACATATGTGCTTCTCTCTGTTTTTGTTTTATGTTTTTGCTATTTGTTTTTTGGGTTTTGTTGCCGTGCCAACTACTGATATATAGCCTACTACATAATTTTTCATTCAGGCACGTTTTAAACCTTTCAAGGTTTTGCCACCTTTTCCCGTTCATTAACGTGCTGGTAGGTCTATATCGATTTTTGTAGTTAGTATCTTTTTCGTCCCGGACGCGTTAATGACGAAAAATAAAATGAATGAATGAATATCAATAAAGATTTAAATGAACTTCAAGATAGATTAAGAAGATTTTCAAAATCAGACATTGAAGACAAGCAAATAGAATTCGTTCGACGTATTCAAATTAATATAACTGAAGACTATTTAAAAATAATGAATTATATTTCCTATAAATGCGTGGAAATTATGGGAAACCCCCCTTGTCGATACGCGGTTGTCGATACCTTGTCGATACATTTTGGTCATTCCCTGCCATCATTATTGTGCGAATTATTTGTGTTTTGTATATATTTTTGTTTATTTGCTAACAAAACAACATAAACTGAACTTATGCTATTCACTAAAAGTTGTGATTTTCTCAAATTGAACAATTATTTTTTAGCTGAAGCAAAAACAAATAAGAATTGTCAGCTGTACGCAAATTCAAATCCAAGGGGACGTTACATTTGCAAACAACCCGATTTTTTGTCAGCATCACCCAAGACTCATAAACTTCTTGCAACTCCTACCTGGTCAACCAAAAGATGTGTAGCCTACTTCATGTGATTCGTTCGGTGATGTGTGTCTGGTTGTGCTTGATTGAACATGAACCAATGCAACACAAAATGTTTTATTTGTTTGCTTTATTCAGTTTAAAAGTTGTGAGTCAAGCAATCGCGAATCGGATTGTAGTTTTCACAAAGCAACTTAATTGCAACTAGCATCAAAGCGTTACCACCGAAATAACCATTAAAACATTTAAAAATCAGGTCTCATGGTGTAACGGTTAGCATTCAGGACTTTGAATCCTGCGATCCGAGTTCAAATCTCGGTGAGACCTAAAGCTACTGCTTTAGTCGATAATTTCTAAATATTTCTTAAAAAGTATTATATTTTAGCGGTGTCTGTATTGAGGGTCCAGAAAGGTCATATTGGTACCGTCCAAATTATCCTCTTAATTACACTGACGTTTATAAACCTACCAATAAATTTCACTCTTTTTGTTCTAGTTGAATCGTCGCCACCCAGTATCTCTAAACGACTGATAGCAAGGCCGGATTTATCTGATGGGGTGCCCGGGGCACTTTTAGATCGGAAGGGCCCCCGTGCAAAAAAAAATTTCGCGCCGACTGCGCGAAAAACCACATCTACGTCACTTCAGTAGCAATAATCCAGCACTGCACAGCATTTTGCAGAATAGAAATTAAATTGATATGTTGTTATTATTTTAATGAAAGCACTTTTCGATGCTTGGAGCCGAAAGCAGTGGTGTCAATAAGCTCCGGAGCAGGAGTTGGAGCTAATTTATGATAAAAGAGAGCTCCGGAGCTGGAGCAACTTAACTTTTACGCCTGCTTCAAAGCCCTGCTTTTTGCACAGATCGAAAATTCTCTGCCGACTCGTTTAAAATTTTACGCAAGGGCAAATCCCAAATTTGCTACCAGATTTCAGGAAGCAGTGTTAATCAAAAACCAACCCAACAACCCAAATTTAAACAAATAATTATTTGCTGGAGGCGCGTCCATTCTCCTCAACATTTACTTGATGCATCACGTTCTCTGTGGTGCAAATATTTTTGTAGTTATTTATGTAGTTGCTTTTTCCTAATGTAATTTTACCTTCAAAAAGTTGAAATGAATTGCATTTTTATAAATATTTTAAAATTCCTGATGAGTGCTTAAGTTAAGCCGAAAACGTTCGACTGTTAAAACTATTTGTAAATATGTAAAATATACTGTTATAATGCTCAGCCCTGTTGTATTGTTGTGTCTTATTTTCATATCTAACCTGTAAGCAAAAGGTATAAATGGGGAACATACAAAAACTTCATTTTTGGTGGCTGGTTTCGGGGGGCTTGATCCCTCATAGCCCCATGCTGGGTGCGCTACAGGCTTAAAGTACGGTACTGTAGATTTAGCTTCAAAATTGAAACTTATCGGCGCCAGACAGGCTTCCAGTTGACACGTGACAAGGATTGCGAATATAGATTATTATGCTTGTGCCATATGATACTAACAGTTTGAGTGCAAAAAATCTGTCTACTGTATGTTACGGAAAGTTGGCTCAGCATACTCTCAGCTCAAAAAGCAACTCGTGACTTTCAATTGTTTCCTATCAGTTTCCTTTTAGTTGTGTCCTGTCTGGCCTATAGCCTCCAACCGTTTTGGATTATACAAAACATCATACTTTAAACATACGGCAGCCTTTTCAATAATGCAGTTGTCACAACTATAGATTATTGAAAGGTTTTCCCAAAATAGCAACGGTCGACATCTAGTTTAGTGTCTGGAATGTTAGACTTATTTTGAGATATGTTTGAGGCGACGGTTTCGAAAGTGAAATTATTATTTTTCCTCAGTTCTGGTTTTTGAGATGTGGTATGGCCTACTCCTATGATGCCAGATGATAACGCCTGTGATGCTAGCTAAAACGTTCGACCTACGAGCAGCTGGATCATCTTCAATTCAGTCAAGGCAAACAATACAAATGACTAAAACTATGAAGATGAGAAAAATTAAAAAGTTATACCACTGTGAAGAAAGGCGTTCTTCCCGGCTATCAGCACAAGGCTGATTACTCACTAGCACAGCGAGCTGCAGTGACGCTTCGCTAACCAGAACGGTGTAGCTTCCACGCCAGCCATTGAGACCTCCAATTAAACGTTTAAGTTATTTTGGCAGCCGATTGTAGCATCGAATAGACAGCGATAGACACGTGTTTCGCCCATGAGGCTGGGCTCATCAGTATCGCACCGTATTCTTGCCACTTGAGTAATCGACCGCCGCTTTACCAGTCAGTTTAACTCTTATCTTTGTGGAAAGAAAGAGCCAACAAAACCAGCAGGTGCCAGGGGTAGGTCAATGTGAAGAAAGGCGTTCTTCCCGGCTATCAGCACAAGGCTGATTACTCACTAGCACAGCGAGCTGCAGTGACGCTTCGCTAACCAGAACGGTGTAGCTTCCACGCCAGCCATTGAGACCTCCAATTAAACGTTTAAGTTATTTTGGCAGCCGATTGTAGCATCGAATAGACAGCGATAGACACGTGTTTCGCCCATGAGGCTGGGCTCATCAGTATCGCACCGTATTCTTGCCACTTGAGTAATCGACCGCCGCTTTACCAGTCAGTTTAACTCTTATCTTTGTGGAAAGAAAGAGCCAACAAAACCAGCAGGTGCCAGGGGTAGGTCCTACCTACCCCTGGCACCTACCTACCGACCTACCCCTGGCACCTGCTGGTTTTGTTGGCTCTTTCTTTCCACAAAGATAAGAGTTAAACTGACTGGTAAAGCGGCGGTCGATTACTCAAGTGGCAAGAATACGGTGCGATACTGATGAGCCCAGCCTCATGGGCGAAACACGTGTCTATCGCTGTCTATTCGATGCTACAATCGGCTGCCAAAATAACTTAAAAGTTATACCACTGTTACGTTAAAAAATTGGTGGATATTTACCAACAACAAAAAGCAACATAAAATGAAAAGCAGCAAGAAAAGCAGCATCAAATCTGAATGGAAGTCAAATAGGTCTACCACCAGACCCTGTTTGTTCATCCCCGACGCCGACACTAGTCCCATCGACCTGGCATTACAGAGACAGACCTGGGTGGGTCTCAACTTTCTTCGTAGCCAACGGGTGTTGCGTTACCGCTCATGCACCAATAGAGTAATGGCTTCTACCTCTTGTTGTGAAAATTTTGCTGAGAAACAGACCGCAGACCACATCATCAATGACTGTACCATCTTTAGCCTCCTAATGGAGTGGAAAGTTTACTGCCTTGGATGATGAAATCACAGACTGGCTGCTCTCTAGTAGCCTTCCAGTGTAGTCCGGAACATCGTGAACTTGGGGTACCGTAGTTAAAGAATAAACCCTCGGCCCCAGAAGCTCATAAAAAGAAATCAGCGTTATCACCAAATGTGTTCATAAAAATATTTATTTTTACTTATGTACAGCTTTGATAGGTATAAGTTTTAAACTACGTTCAAAAAACATAAACTATGTTTCAACACTGTGACCTTCTAATTGCGGAAGTTTAATTTGGGCGAGAAATTTCCAACTTCTAGCAAGTCAAACATACTTCTACTCACTTTTTCCCAACTGAAACGAATACGATTACAGCCTACTGACACACATTATGTTGTTTTCTGTTGTTGATAATGACGGAGTCTAATACTTTTCACGTTTAATGACACAGTTAATTTACAGATTTGTTAACAGGTTTGTTGATAACAAAACAATGAAGGTTTATTCATTACTTCTGTTGTTTGTATATGCTACTTTGACCAGACAAGTAGATAGCCTGCAATGCATGTTCATGGAAGACATCTCATCAAGCGGAATCAACCGAGCAGAATACGAGGAACATAGCATTGAAGAAGGTTCTTGCAGAGGAGATGAACCCATCAGTTGTTATCGAATTGAAATAAAACTTAAATTTACCGACGGAGGTGAAGGTAAGTTAGCTGCAAACAATTAAAAATCTGGGCTGTTTGCATAGAATTCCTTAATTTTAAATATTTTTTTTTGTTTGGCTTTTTTTCATCTGAAATTTAACTTTAAAATTAAGTAGGTCATGGAAGATGATCAGATTGAATACCCTGCTTTATACATGAGTAAAGCTGTTTAAAGCAGAACTTTTTGATCGAAAAATGCAAAACTTAGACAAATATCAAAACAATACTTTATCAACACCTTGAAACAAGATAGGCCTACCTGAAAATTTGGAAACCAAACCAAATTTTTCGAAAAGACCAATGCAATAAATGCAATCACTTCTAAAGTTTGCTTCAATGTCAGATGTTATTAGAACAAGGTTTGGAATAGGCTAGATGTTCTAAAATCGTTGAAAAAAATCCTAACAAACTCTAAATGAATAAAACAGGTAGGCCTTTCTATATTTCGTGGCCGAAGCCTCTTTTTGATTAAACTATAGGCCTACCTGCCTTTTCCTATAATCATGGCCGTTAAAAGCATAATTCGAGTCCAGTATACCAAGCCGATATGCAAATAGCCTCACAATCCTTTTATTACTGTGGAGACTTTCGGATGGACTGACCGGACAATGTCTTAAAACTAGAAATATCCCGGCTAAATGGACGCATGACAAGCCGATGTATGATCATTGATCAACAACGGATCATAATAGCTATAAGCTCTTTTCTTTCACTTTCAACAAACGACTTTTTGTGGCTTGAAACAAATTTAAAGTCTTAATCATTAATCCTATAAACAGCTACTTGTTGGTATCAACTCGAGTTTCCAAAACTGTTGCACTTTCGAACAGTCGGCTGTTACCCTTTCCAAACTGGTCGTATTTCTTCAGTTTGAGATTCATGGTTTATATTCAACATCAAAGCAGAAAAAAACAGTTTTACTTGCCATAACATAGCTGGGTCTGGAAAAAGGTAGAAGAGACAAAACTCGGACGTTAAAGCGTGCCCGAGAGATAAATGCTTTACTTAATAGGCCTACAAGGAATTTTGGCACAGTCGCAATATCTTGAGAAATAGATTGAAGCAACTGTGAAAAAAAAAATAAAAAATTGGAGTTTAAAAGAAAGAAAAAAATATAGGCCTACAAAAAGTTATTTTCCAACATTTCCAGGTAATTCCGGGAGTTAAAAATTTAGTCTGCGGGAGTATAATAATAATGCTTTTATTTGCCCCCATTGCGATGAGATCCAGTACGGTAGGCTTGCGATATAACACTGCGATATAATAGACGACAGGAAGCAGCGAAGTGACATATAGTCTTCGAGTCAGCTGCTCCCTTTAGTTTGCCAGTGTCTTTGCCAAGACACAGCCGCGTGCTCTGGAGCGGTGTCGAACCCACGTCCTTTCGAACGTCGTGCAGACGTTCTCACCACTCAGCTATGCAGCCGACAAACCAAATAACAGAAAGCCTTTTTAAAACACACATAAAACAAACAGAACTTTCAAACATGTCATCCTAGGCGAAACTGTGTGCTCTGGTACTGAACAGACGCCCTGGGTACCGTGCAAACTTTCTCAGTTTCAGGCATAGCCAATGCTCGATGGTAGTTTCGTATAAACCACTTTCACGCGTGGAGCTCGTCTTTGAGCCAGTAATATAACCAACAGTAATATAACCAACAGTATTATACCCTTACTTGCAATAAAATTGAACATTTTTTCATAAATTGTATTTTCAAAAGTAATAAAAAGTTTAACGTTTTGCTTCCATTACATTGTTTCAGGGGTTTTTACAAACGGTGCGTGCGGACCCTCTGTCGATTGTCCACTTGTTACCTGCCATGGTGCAAGAGGTTGGTCACCGGACAGCACTTTCATTGCATCTACAGGGTATGTAGTTGAAGACGATGTGCACTAGAATATTTTTATGAATGAAAAACATCAGACTTTCTTTATAAAACAAATAGCAAGTTCTAGCAAGTACAACATCGACATTTGTGAAATTTTTGCTTTAGTTAAAGCTGGTTTTGTTTTGACATGAGATGCATCTTCTTCGTCGTCGTATGAGCTGTTCTTTCGGACTATATGTTTGGGCATGAGGTCATCAGCCAATCGACAGTCTCGTCATCCAGGGCCTTCAGTCCAAGCGTTCCATGTGGTGGTTGATGGATTGGGCAGTCATGGACGACATGATCTACTGTCTGGTCTGTGGCGCCACACTCGCAGGGAGCCAGGCCCCATCTGCACATGTCTAAACGAAAGCGACCGACGCCGGTTCGTAGGCGGTTAAGCCGGACCCACGCAAGTCTTGCGTGGGACATTCCCGGAGGGTGGGGATCGACGTCGGGTAGGAAATCACGGAGTCGGGAGGTGTTGTTTTGCCACTCCATGTTCCATGTGTAGTTCGTCCAGTGTGCCGCACTTATTCCAAGATCTTCAACGTTGTTCAGAAGCTGTCGTGCGGCGGGCACAAATGGACGTCTTGATTTCAATCGCTGCTGTCCTCCAGGTAGGCGCTGGAGTGTACTGTGAAGGAGGTGGCCGGGGTCCAGCGCGCGACGAGCAAAGGAAATCATGGCTCCTTTACGGCGAAGCTCAGCAGGTTGGATGCCTGCAAGGATGGGAAGGCAGTCCGTTGGAGTGGGACGCAGGCATCCAGTCACAGTGCGTAGTGCGTCATTGATGGCGGTGTCAATGTGGCGGGTGTGAGAGCTGCGGCACCACAGTGGTGCGCAGTACTCAGCGGTAGAATGGACAAGGGCCAAGGTAGCTGTGCGAAGGGTTTTCGCATCAGCTCCCCAGCCGGAACCCGCCAGCCACCTCAAAAGTGCAACGCGCGCAGATAGTTTTTTGCGCAGTGACTCCAGGTGTCGTCGGTACGTGAGTGACCTGTCCAGGGTTACGCCGAGGTAGGTGGGTTCGGCGCAGTAGGGGAGGTGTTCGTCATCGGTGGTAATGTTGATCTCACGTTTTGCTTCCTTGTTGTTTAGATGGAAGGCCGCCGACACTGTCTTTGCCTTGCTGAGCTGTAGCTTCCATTTCTGGAGATATGTTGATATAGTTGACATGTCCTGGCTTAGGTTCCTCTCCATTGACTGCCAATCTCCGGCTGGATGCAGGAGAGCCAGATCGTCTGCGTACGCATACTTCCTGGAGATGGTGTCAGGCAGGTCATAGATGTAAGTGTTAAAGAGGAGGGGAGCCAGGACAGAGCCCTGTGGGACGCCGTTCCTGAGTCGACGTAGTCTACTTCGTCGGCCGCTACCGGTGGAAAGGGTAAAGCTGCGGTTTTGCACAAGTTCCATAATCATATGGACCATGTGCCTGTCAGGAAGGAGACGGAGTAGTTTGCAGATAAGGCCGCTGTGCCATACAGTGTCGTAGGCAGCCGTGAGATCGACAAACACGGCACCAGCCTTCTTTTTTGCCGAGAATCTGTCCTCGATGTCTTGGGTCATCAGAGTAACCTTGTTCCCGAGGGAGCTGAGGGTCTATTATCGGTTCGACACGGGCGTAGATAAGTCTCTCGAGTATCTTGAAGGGGATACAGAGCAGAGAGATGGGGCGGTAGCTCTTCGGATCCCCTGGGGGCTTCTTCGGCTTTGGGACTGCAACCACTAGGGCTCTTCTCCAGATTCTTGGGATGTGCAGGTGACGCAAGCAGCAGGAAAAGAAGTCTTTTAACCAGGACCTCATAGAGGGGGCGGCATGAAATGCATGTGATTTCCGATCAATTTGCTGTAGTAAGGAAACTGAAATTGATACAGATTTTCAGGAAGATGTTTCAAATTTAACATTATCTTGAGCCTATAACAAATCCAACGCAGTGATTTAAGTGCAGCTGCATAGTCGGCTGCTGCTGGTCAAGTGGCCAAGTCGGCTGCATAGCCGAGTGGTGAGAGCCCTGGAATGGCAATCGAAAGGGTGCCGGTTCGACACCGCTCAAGAGCATGCGGCTGTGTCTTTGGCAGGACATTTAAAGGCATGCCTGAAGGTGGACACGAAGATTGGCTTCCTTGCCTTCCCGTCCACTTAATCTAAATCTTCAACCACCAGGTGTAAGCCTGGATACGACAAACAAAAATTTAAGTTATCTGCCGAAATGTTATACATTTAAATTTTCTTCAGTTGAAAAATGTCGGTGGTAATTTAATGTTATATAGCCTATTCCTGTTTGTTATCTTAATGGAATGAATTTTTATAACTTAGTGGGCCAGGATTGATACTTGAAGATGAACACGCACATGGCGTCCTTGCCTTCGCGTACACTCATCTGAAGCTTTAGCTATCGGTCATAAAAACTCATCCGCTAAACAATTATAAAAAAACGTCTTTATTTTCGTTTCAGTGAATGCGTCTTTGATTGCTGCCAAACAGACAACTGCAACAACAAAACACTATTTGCAAATCCTGTAACTGCCGTGCCCAGAGATAGTACAAACATTAACCTCGCACATAAAGTTTCTACTGTACCTACGCATGCAGTTTCTACTGGATACACAAATGCAGTTTCTACTGAACACACAAATGCAGTTCTTACTGGATACACAAATGCAGCTTCTACTGAATACACAAATGCAGTTTCTACTAGACCTACAAATTCGGTTTCTACTGGACACACAAATGCAGTTTCTACGGGACACACAAATGCAGTTTCAACTGGACACGCAAATGCAGTTTCTACTGGATACAGATATATAATGTCTACAGATGGAGGATCAGCCAGCAACGTATCGGACAAGATTGTGATATTATTGCTCATACTTGTTGCAATGAGCGTTGCT
Organism: Aplidium turbinatum; assembly: GCF_918807975.1. Lineage (NCBI taxonomy): Eukaryota > Metazoa > Chordata > Ascidiacea > Aplousobranchia > Polyclinidae > Aplidium > Aplidium turbinatum. The sequence continues at coordinate 3,904,046 of NC_137486.1, forward strand.
CACCAAATGCATTGAAACTGTCTGCCCATACAGGAAGCATTCATTTCAAACTTTGATAGATTTGAAACTTTCTGTGCTTTATCCGCAAGTTTTGAACGAATTGTTTATCAATTAACTGAGGACTGTCCATTTGCAGTCTTTTAGATTTCACATTGCAAGCGATTTCATCGGCCGAAACCATTCGTCAAACCCAAATAGCCAAGACAATGGGGCTGGTAGGTTTTGCTTCACTTGCGATTTTATTTTTTCCGTTTTTGCAGAGAAAATGATAAAACGTTGCAAGAGACGTTGCAGATGGCCTGGATGTAACGCTCGCCTGAAATATAAGATAGATTCTATTTGAATAAGAACCTTTGATGATCCCAATAAGGGTGAAATAGCCTGTTAAGGTTTTTAGTGTATAGCAACTGTAGCCTATATGATGCAGTACTGTATAATTAAAATAGCAAAGTGTCAAGCACTGACCATCAGAAATGCTATACTTGACTGACATTGAATCAATGTAAAAAAAGAACTAATTTGCTGACTGAGAAGTGATTTTTTCGAAAGTTACTCTGCAACGCAGGGTAATGTTCAGCAGCGTAGGCTACTCATCGATCAGGTACCCACTTAAACATGACAATTCCCTGTAAGACCAGTAAGACACCGCCAATCAATCAGAACATATGTTTAAGCGACTACCGTTCAGTTGTGACTCCTCCAGAATTCAGCCAGATAGTTGATTCTACTTTGAACTTTGGTAATTACTGAAAAAAGGAGTAATGTCAAGGGTGGGAATTGAAGCCAACTTATCGAGATGTATTTCCTAGCATTGAACCAGTAGACCACGTTAGCTACGGCGCAACGTTCACTGATTTTATTTTCAGAAATGTTTGAGCTTTTTTTCAGCTTTATCTGTAACTTTCTGATTGGTTGAAACGCAGTTTCTGTAACTTTTGATTGGTCAAATGATTCATTTGTCTGACTAAAATTTTGTATGTTTAAGCGCTTACCCATCAACAACAGAGGGGTGTTTGCTTTTCTTCATTTAGCATGGAAGTTGAGAATCAAGCAATCGGATTTCACAAGCGTTGCACCGGTCTCATGGTGTAACGGTTAGCACTCAGGACTTTGAATCCTGCGATCTGAGTTCAAATCTCGGTGAGACCTAACATTTTTTATTTCTTACATTTTTGAGTCGCGTATTGGCAATTACAGAAAAATATCAATATCAACAAACAAAAAAAGTAATACGGATGGTAGTTGAATTGATGCATTGGAACAACACCCACCCACAGTATAAAACTTGATGTCTTGCTTTGCTTTATTTTTTTTTACTGTAGGCTACTAGGCTATGCCTAATGTCTGTGGTGTTTATTCATAAATTGATACAATTTTGGTAGAGAGGTGATTTTTTTAACCATTGTTTATAAATTATTCATTATTCACAGAGATGGGCAAGATCACCAGTATTGGTGATCTTGAAGATCAAGATCACCAAGAATAGGTGATCTTGAAGATCAAGATCAAGATCACCAAACTATGTGATCTTGAAGATCAAGATCAAGATCGTGATCTTAAAGATCAAGATCACTTTCAAGATCACTTTTTGTGTACTTGAAAAAAATGAAGTTTTTGATCAATGATGTTGCAAAAAATAATTACTATAAGCAACCTGGGTAAAGGTGTATAGTTGGTATTGCTAACTTTTACTTTTAACTACTCGATCGCTGGTCCAAGAGCTGTAATAAGTTAGTGACTGTTGCTATTAAGCCTATCAATTTTTGACGTAGTTTGCGGAGAATCGCAACGTCACACCCAAGGCCGAGGTTAATTACAGCAGTTCTGAAAAAGTCACAAAATTTGCAATTACATTTATACTTTTTATTTATAATAAATAAATAAAAATAAACTTTGAACTGCATCATTTTTTACCAAAGTTTTGTCTGATTCATGTGGGAGTTTTTATACGTGTTACTAAGTAGTTTTAACTTTCACTGTATTATGTTAAAGTTTATTGCACCATTTATCCATCTGGCAACGTTGATACTGTTGTCTGATATCAAAAAAGTTCAGAGGTTTGCGGTCAGACAAACCGCTCCATACTCAGACCCTAAACAAGTCTTGGTCTGGTTGAGTTGCTGCAATAAACCACTTTACATGACTATAAACTCGGCTATACTTTAAATTTTTTAACACCGCCATTCTAGACTTTTGAAACATCTAAAACTGGGTCAAAGAAAGCAAACATTTCTTTAAAATTCACACATGGAAATTGTGAACAAAGTTAAATCATTTTTTATTATACGTCAACATAAAGTAGTACACGGAAGTTGACTTCTTTATTATGACCAACACAGAAAACTTTTTCAATTTTGAAATGGCAACACTGACCAGATCAGATGGAGACTTTATATCGTCTTTTGTTGGACACATATCACATTAACAGTGGCTTAATGTTAGTAGTTGCCACTAACTACTTTGTACAGTACGAGTTCTAATAAAATGCCTCTATCTAGTAAGTAAACTTTAATTTTAAAGTGATCTTGATCTTATTGTTCTTCAAGATCAAGATCACACAAAAAAAGTGATCTTAGATCAAGATCAAGATCACCAAAAAAAAAGTGATCTTGAAGATCAAGATCAAGATCTCTGATTATTCATAAATTGATTGGGGGAACCTTCATCCTCGGACTAAGAAAACTTGTTTGAGAGCTTAATCCTGGCAGTTTCGCATAATTGTGGAGGCTGTGAACCATAGGTAGGAGCTGAGATTGCAGGGGGTGCGCTCGCACTCTCAAAGTGTTAAATCTGTCGAGAATGCGGACAAGTTTGATAAAAAATATGAGAAAAAAATTTCAGCATATTTTACAACTTCCATTATAATTGAACTTAATTTTGATTTTTTTCGAACAATCAAAAAAAAAGAAAAAAAGAGAGAATTTCGACACACCCTGATTAACGTAAAGTCAATAGAGGATCCGCGTAAAGCAGATACAAATGCATCTAATTTAGTGAAAAAAATTGAATGCAGTAATATTGACGACCTTGAAATGTTAATTGTTGCTTTGATATTTCACATGTTTTAATATTGATCTGTGACATTCAAGAAACAAATTTATAGTTAGTTGGTTATTAGGGCAAAAAATTGTGGACGCTTACAAGTATATTATCAAAAGTACAAGCTATTTAAGGTATAGGCTCCAATATCGAAAAATGCCATAAATGCACAAGTGGCACTACTATTTTACATTCATCAAATGCTGGGATTTGCACAACAATCTAACCTCTTAGTGCAGTGGTTCCCAACCTTTTTTATCCGGTGGACCCTTTTAGTCGATATTCAAATCTAAACTCCCCCCCCCCCCATAAATTCAGTTTGTTAAAAACTTGTTTACATTTATATTTCAATCTAAGTCTTGGAAGATAAACTAAACTTTCACCGGCAATAAGCTTTCTAGCCGTACGCGCTGCACAAGACCTTCTGGCAGCCTCTGGTGGAAGCCCTAGCAAACAGTGGTGCCACGCTGCGTGGTGTGAACAATGGTCAAGCAGCACATCCCCACTTCGCCAAGTATTCAGATCCCCGCCCGAGAGCCAACTGGGCCATGGCCTCTACTGACTTGCCTCATCAAGGCGTAACCGTTTGCTCACTGGTGTTGGACGCTATGGTGCAGGCATGTTGCTCTGGGGCTTGGCAGAGAGTGCTGCTTGTGATTGTGAAGAAATGCAGACGGCAGCCCACATTATCAAGGATTGTCGGCTATGCAGACCGGTAGGCACTTTAACGTAGTACACTGCCCGAATTCCATATAACGTATATGACATTACTGGTGTTTTAGTCACAATTTTTCTCATAAACTCTATTGATTGCAGTCACTACGATCCTTCTTGCACTCAGTTCAGTTGCAGAAGAAAAATCAGTATTAGCAGAGGGTGGGAAACGAACCCATGCAATCGAAATTACTACTACTCTGCCTTAACCCATTAGGAAACGCTGGTTGTGGCGATGCATTCAGTTAAATTTCTTTGTATCAAAATCTTTCGATAAAGACGGTTGAATCGTGTTGAGTCATGTCACGCATGATAGCGCTAGCAACATCAGCGATGTCGTATGTCACGCATGGTTGCGGTTACCTTTTCGGGCAGTGTAATACGTTAAAGTGCCTACCATGCAGACCACCTCATGGTTTGGTGGCCTAGTTTTTATCGGATGACACCAGGCAGTGGCTAACCAACGGATGCCCTGACATATAGCGACAACACGAGAGAAGAAGAAGATATTCCTTATTGTCATACTAAAATAATTTAATTAATAAAGAACGTTGCTTAAAAGTAGTTTATTCAAAAAGTACATTCAAAATATAAGAGTCAAATTAACAGTTTGTTTAACAGTTTGTTAATTCCACAGTTTGTCAATTTAACAATCATGCATTTAACAGTTTGTGTGAAGCTTCGGATTATTTTGTTTCCGCAACTCGTGAAGGTGGTGGAAGAGCATTGGAAAGAGCACAACAAATATCATTCTCCACGTCTAATCTATTTCTCTGTTTTGTTTTCATTTGCAAGAGTTAAAAAACCTAATTCGCATGGATAAGTGAAAGCAAACGAAAGGATACTTCGAATAACTTTCTCTGCCACTTTGGGATAGGATTTACACATTAATGGCCAAAATCCAGTGATTGATTTTTCTCTGAATAAGTCTCTTGCGCAAGAATTCGTTTTGAGTTCTAAAAAGTCATCCTGCAATTTATGGGGAAGTTTTTCCATCAACAATGTAAATGAATTTCGTATTAAATCAAGGTCATCGTCATAAATCAGGAAAATATCGAATGAATTCCAGTTCTAATGCTGTGAGATGTTGCAAAATCGATTTTTTTCCAACTCTGGAAGAACTTGTTCTTTGCCGTCAACAACTAGCAAAGATCATGATTCTTTAAACATGTTCAATTGTTTATTGTAACTTTTCTCTTTCAATTATCAAGCTTGCTGGTGAAAGCTTCCAAAGCATCTTTAAATGCTGCGCGGTAGCCTACTGGCATCTGCTCTTGGAAGGACCACCCAAGCCAGGCTGGTCGAGAGATAGAGGCCAGACAAAATGTAGTCCTCCCGCAACCAGGACAGCAGAGCATTCTAGTACCTTAAGAGTTAAGACACTTTCGGCATACCTCCAGAGATGGAGACTGAAGCTCAGCGAAACCAAAACAGTGACGACAGCCTTCCACTTAAACAACCGGGAAGCAAAGCGCGAGCTCAAGATCAGCACCAATGGAAAAACCCTGCCCTTCTGCCCAAACTCTAAATATCTAGGGGTAGTCCTGGACAGGTCGCTCACTTACCGTCAACATTTGGAGTCACTACGCAAAAAGATCTCAACACGCACAGCTTTGCTAAGGCGTCTGGCCGGCTCTGGCTGGGGAGCCGGAGTTGATACCCTGCGCATTGCCACCATCGCGCTAGTTCACGCTCCAGCAGAATACTGTGCACCTGTCTGGAGCCGCAGTGCCCACTGCCATCAAATCGACACTGCCATAAACAACGCCTTGCGTATCGTGACAGGATGCCTGCGACCTACACCATCAGAAAATCTCCCTGTCCTTGCAGGCACCTAACCAGCTGAGCTTCGTCGCGAAGAAGCCATCCTGTCTCTCTCTCGTCGCGCTACGAACCCCAACCACTTGCTCTACTCAAGTCTCTACGAGTCTATGAACGAGAAACCTCTGCAACTGAAATCGAGACACCCATTTGTACGTGCCGCACAACTCCTGATGAAAAGTGCTGAAGACCAATCCATCAGTACGGCTACGTGGGCAGACCACCAATGGAGCTCGGAGTGGAAGAAGAACTCCTCAAGACTCCAAAGTTTCATCTCCGATACCAGCCACCATCCAACCGGAATGCATTTGCCAAGGAAGGCCTGGGTGCGGCTCAACCGCCTGCGTACTGGCGTCGGACTATTTCGCTTCAACATGCACAAATGGGGGATGGCTCCATCCGCGATCTGTGAGTGTGGCATGGAGGAACAAACCGTAGACCACACCATCTGTAACTGTGCCATCTACCATGCGCCAAATGGTGTGCGTGGTCTGCGTGAATTGGATGACGAATCAATTGAATGGCTGCTCGACACCTGCCCAAACATCTAGACCGCGTCGCCGCCACTGCCCAAGGGTGGTAAAAGGCAGAGCCCCTCGACCCTTGAAGTGGCGAAGAACAAGGTTCAAACGAAGAAGAAGAAGAAGAAGAGTTAAGACAATCTCCTCATGACAGTGACATAAATCAATCACTCTCTTCCAACCTGCCTTGAGCCAGCATGGAAGCAGTAGCCTACAGCTTGTAAATTAACATGGTATCAATATGTTAATGGCTCATGGATACAGATAACGCATGTTGAAGCGCAATCTGCTTTAAACGGAGATGGTAATTTAATATATACCGTATGGTGTTTTTCCCTTGCATTTTCAGATTTAGATTATTTAATGGACCAAACATATCAACAAAATAAGCAAGGAATCTAATCCATCTGTCATCATTCAGCAATGAAACAAATTCCAATATTCTTTTTAAAGGTAAGCTCGTCTCTGCGCTCAAACACTCGCTTGGTTACGTTTCCTCTTGAAAGCCATCGAGTATTTGCATGAAACACAAGTAGGCCTGCGTGATGGACTGCATCCATGTCAGTGCACAGTTGCTTAAATAATCGGCAAATAATCTCCTCTTTAACGCTCTAGTTTAAGCCGACTTACTAGGCTTTAAAAGGTTTACAATCCTGAAACCAAATTCCCCCTTAAAAAATGCAAAATTTCCCCCTAGTGGGGAATTCCTCCCCGGTTGGGAACCACTGTCTTAGTGTAATTAATTAAGAATCGATTTCGCTATAGTAGTAGCATCTTCAGCCACGGCCTACTAGAACACGGCCAAACATGTTGCTATTTGGGAAAATTTCTAAGAGTCTTAATTTGAAGAAAGGCGTTCTTCCCGGCTATCAGCACAAGGCTGATTACTCACTAGCACAGCGAGCTGCAGTGACGCTTCGCTAACCAGAACGGTGTAGCTTCCACGCCAGCCATTGAGACCTCCAATTAAACGTTTAAGTTATTTTGGCAGCCGATTGTAGCATCGAATAGACAGCGATAGACACGTGTTTCGCCCATGAGGCTGGGCTCATCAGTATCGCACCGTATTCTTGCCACTTGAGTAATCGACCGCCGCTTTACCAGTCAGTTTAACTCTTATCTTTGTGGAAAGAAAGAGCCAACAAAACCAGCAGGTGCCAGGGGTAGGTCAATGTGAAGAAAGGCGTTCTTCCCGGCTATCAGCACAAGGCTGATTACTCACTAGCACAGCGAGCTGCAGTGACGCTTCGCTAACCAGAACGGTGTAGCTTCCACGCCAGCCATTGAGACCTCCAATTAAACGTTTAAGTTTTGTGCCAAAATAACTTAAACGTTTAATTGGAGGTCTCAATGGCTGGCGTGGAAGCTACACCGTTCTGGTTAGCGAAGCGTCACTGCAGCTCGCTGTGCTAGTGAGTAATCAGCCTTGTGCTGATAGCCGGGAAGAACGCCTTTCTTCACATTGACCTACCCCTGGCACCTGCTGGTTTTGTTGGCTCTTTCTTTCCACAAAGATAAGAGTTAAACTGACTGGTAAAGCGGCGGTCGATTACTCAAGTGGCAAGAATACGGTGCGATACTGATGAGCCCAGCCTCATGGGCGAAACACGTGTCTATCGCTGTCTATTCGATGCTACAATCGGCTGCCAAAATAACTTAAAGAGTCTTAATTGTTACAATCATAGCCATGACAAAACCTGTCATTTTCCCACTTACAGAAGTGAGTAAAATAAGCAATATTTGCATCTAGACATATTTTTGGCTTGTTTTGCCGGAGATTAGATATGTATGTTAAGCACAATTTATGCAATAAAAATGTAAAATATGTAAGACTTTCCAACTGCATCCTGGAGGTAGTCTCATCAAATGGTCGTTAGGTTTTTTGTATTCAACAGGATCTTTCGCCAAAAGACTTACCGTTTTACTTGCAAAATTAAACTTGGCGAAAAACAAAACAAACTAAAATTTATATTGGCACATCAAATGAACAGCTTACAACGTAGAATCCATAAAAAAATCTTTATAATTTGAATGGAACATGCAATTGCACCAAACGATACTTCCTCCGGGGTGCAGTTGAAAAGTCTTACATATTACATTATTATTGCATAAACTGTGTTGAACCTACATACCTAATCTCCGATTAAACAAGCCAAACATATGTCTAGGTGCAAATATTGCTTATTTTACTTACTTCTGGAAATGGGAAGATGACAGGTTTGTTATAGCTATGATTGTAACAATTCAGACTCTAAGAAATTTCCTCAAATAGCAACATATTTGGCCGTGTTCTAGTAGGTCATGCTTCAGCTTATTCAAATAGAATTGATGATTCCAAATTGATGGTTACATAATATTAAAATCAAAACCTGCAAGCCTAAACCTTATACTGATGTTCTGCCACGATTTCCAACAATGTAGGCTACTGATACAAAATTCAAGAAATACATGGATATATATCAAGTAAATTACAACAGTTCAACAAGTTTCTTTAAATTAACATTCTTGACTGAAAATCTGCATAATTTAGTTTGTAAAATTTCAAAAATAACTTTTTTACTTGTTGAAATTTTGAAAAAAAAATGTATGTTTGGCTTCTTGTATAAACGATAAAAATTGTGGTTTACTACTGTAACTTCGTAAAATTTGTGCATTAAATGTGTATAAAGTTCATACATGCTATAGTGAAACTGTGTATGCTTTAGTTCGTAAAACTTAATTTTTAACTTGTTGAGATTTTAGACAACTTTTCTAAAAATTTGGGCACAAATTTTAAGATTATTTTTGTTTAAAATTTAAATGATCAAAGTTATGGCTTCATAAAATTTTGTGAAAGTAGTGTAATATATTTAATAAGACGGATTCACATGTTTACAATATGTTTTCCATAACACGAGTCTCAACATAATGCCGATTCGATGTTCTGCGCATGTCTCGTTTTGAGCAGGATTTTCATCTTGACAATCAAGATTCTAATACAGCGTGGTCCAACTACAGGCCCGCGGGCCGCATGCGGCCCGCGGATAGAATTTTTGCGGCCCGCGAGCTTTCACAGTATTGATTTAATTTGTATTTATGTTACAGAAAGTAATTTTAATTAGAACAAGTATAGCATTTGGACAAAAAGTGTCAAAAATTTAATTCAAAGTTGTAGACAGCAGGGCCTATACTGTTTCAACCTATCAGGTCTCGTCAGTACAACTGGGCTTCTTAAAGGCTGATATATACCTAGTGTTAAAGGCTGATATGTAGGCCTACCTTATGTACCTAAACTTCCTGTGCAATCTTGCTTTCCTTACAGACATGACAATGCACATGAATGTGTTAAACCTAAATTTGCAGGGGCAAAATGAAACCTCAGAGTGCTTCTGGAAATTAGTCAGCAAGGATAGATTTCCCAAACTGAAAATTTTTGCATTAAAATGCACTCAATGTTTGGAAGCACATACATGTGTGAGAGTACATTTTCTAGAATTCAGCAAGTCAAGTCTAAAAACAGAAATCGAACGATAGACGAAATATTGGAAGATAGTCTCCGACTTGCTACCACTAACATTGAAATTGATGTAGAAATGATAGTATCAGAGAAACCTCGACCACAGGAATCTCACTGATAGAGCTTTGAAGTAAATTTCAATTTGCTATTAATTTTAACAATTTCGATTTTTAACAACTTTAACAATTTTGATTACGCACTCACTATCATTTTATTGGAAATGGCCCGCATGTTGTTACGTTTTTGTAAAGTGGCCCGTAAGTTAAAAGTAGTTGGACCACGCTGTTCTAATATATCACATCTCCCTTATTTACACAGAAGCATATTTTACAAAACCGGAATGAAACAATGAATGAATAGGCCTACACATTACACAAGAATGAAACGATGCATTGAACATGCGGTGTGTCTTGCAAGTAGTTGTAAGCTTATAGGCTACCTTGAAAATACTGCATGAAATATGTGCAAAGGTAAGGCTGAAACTGTAGGCTACAGGTTTTAGGCTACAAAGTTTGAGAGATGGATATCTTAGAGAAAAAAATCAAAAAAATGCAGTTGGAGCTGATTTGGCGAAAACTTTAAACATTGCAAACTTGAACTGTTTAAAAGGTACAGATAGCCTATGTTTGATATTTATCACAGTGGTTCTATAAATTTATTGGTAGGAGGTCTATTTGTCAGCATCTTTAACATAATTTCCAGTTATGACTGAGTATTATTGTTGTATAGCAATTAGCAATAGGTTATTTTTCTTTACTGTTAACTGTAACCAGGGCCAGTGCACCCATTTGGCGAACTAGGCGGTCGCCTGGGGCGCAGACTCAAAGGGGTGCTTTTTTGCAGTTTTGTCACTTTTTTAAGCCTTTTTTTTAAGCTGTTTTGTGCTTCGAGTGTTATCGCACGACCTGTATTCTTAGGCCTACAGCCTGCTGTAATAAACAAATTGGCTCTGAAGCTTTGAGCCTGTAAGTTTGGTTGGCTCGTCTGGAAACACGGACTAGCTTTTGCAAAGCCGTCGCAAGAGCCGTGAGGTTTTTTTAAACCTTAAATGAGGAGTTGTTTGATAGTACAGAAGTTGATGATTGCAAGTAAAAGGCTGCTCACTGCTTGAAGGGGCTTATCGTTTGACTCTCATCAGAAGCTGTCGTCAGAATAAAATAAACCTAAATATGGTGAAATATTTGTTCTTTTATGCCAGCTCTTTCGTTAACTTGAATTTTTCTGATCAGCCAAAATTGACATTTTGTTTTTCTTTTTTCCTTCTACTATAAATACTTTACCACAATTTGGTTTATTTTATTCGGACGATATCCCTCAGTGGTCGAGTGGTTTCGCCTTCGACTTTTGGTGCTGGTAGACCTGAGATCGATTCAAGATTGGGTCAAACCGAACACTTTAAAAACGGTACAGATTCTGTTCTTTCTTGCATAAAGCAATAAGGATAATAAAGCTTTGGTCAAGAGTTTGCTTTTTTGAACCATAGACAAGCAAAACAAAGTGACCTTAGCGGGTTTAACATAGTGTATTAGCCTACTCACAAAACAAAATATATCACATAATAACTCAAACGTCTGCAGACGTTGAATCAATGTAAAAAACGACTGATTTGTTATCTGGGAAATAGCCATCTGTGGTGCCGCAGAAGCAAAATACACAAGAGAAGTCAAAACTTTTTCATTGGAAATTACTCTCCGAACTCTTAGAAGATTTCGAAGTAAATTTAGCTAATCGTTGTTTCCTCAGTTCATCAGGATCTGCTGCTACATCATCACTATCTTCTAATGGAGGGTCCGGCCCGGTTGCTGTTTCTATAATTTGCAAAATATATGATTTTAGCAGACGCAGTGATGTCGCTTAAATATGTCCAGAAAAACTGTCTTTAAATCGCTGCAAACTGGAAGCCAGATTACAAGTCACACATCGATTACTCTTGCAATCTTGCATTGGTTAAAGGAAATTGGAAGGGTTTCGTGTACCGCAAAACCACAAGCTACAAAAGAATTAGGACAATAGCTCATTGTAGTCTTGAAATGCTTTGTATTTGTCAATTTTGTTTTCATACTGGAAAACGTGGGATATAACTGTTGATCAGTAATAGCCACAAATACAGTACTTTCTAGTCATAAAACAATTCCTAACATAGCCTCATCTTTACTCGCTCGATAGCACCATGTAGCGATGAATGGATATGTTTGGACGGGATGATTAGAATGATTTGCTTATTTTTGATGCTGCATCACAGACACAATACTCAACAGCTGATATAACGAGCTGCTGTAAATGTCAAGCCTAGTCAATTAAAACCCTTGACAGATGAACTTTATCTCAAGAGGATAAATTAACTCTCTACTGAGAACCCGTTAGAGTCTAACTTTCAGATGAACAGTATGTAGTAGTTTTGACGCAATTATACATCAATATTACCATAGACATTCGAAGCCGAGTTTTACAACTGCATGCTCTTCCTAACACCAACTAAAACATTTTAAAGTCATCAAAGAGAAGTTGGGTATACAAGTAAACATGGCGACAATATGCAGCTTCAAATTTGACTTCACGCTGATCTGTTAGCAGTCAAAATCAATCATTCAATCATTTTTATTTTTCGTCATTAACGCGTCCGGGACGAAAAAGATACTAACTACAAAAATCGATATAGACCTACCAGCACGTTAATGAACGGGAAAAGGTGGCAAAACCTTGAAAGGTTTAAAACGTGCCTGAGTGGAAAATCATGTAGTAAGCTATATGTCAGTATAGTTAGCACGGCCATAAAACCGCTAGTATAAGTTGATAAATTGAGTATTAATTAAATATAGTCTTTGTGTATATTTTGTGTTATTTTGAGTTACTTTTGTGCCATTGTTACCAAAAAACAATGGACTAAATTTTGGCACTTGTGCTATAAATCCAAAAAGCGTCAGGCGAAATAGATAATATTGAAAGATTTGTCATTTTTTTAACGTAAAATTTGGAGTTTTGCAGTGATTTGAGATTCAGTGATCACATTCGGGCAATTTGGGATCTCAAAACTAACGCTTCAAAGGGATATAAAGTAAATTTAGATTAGAGTTCAAAATCGAAATTACATCAGCCTCCAGTTTGCACGTTGGCAAGGTCTGTGTATAGATCGCTGCAGTCGTATACAACTGTTTTGGATTGTATAAAAAATTACCCGTCAAAGATAGGCTAGTGTTTTTAATGATGCAATCCTAAGAAAGTTTATGTGATACAGCATATAAGTTAAAGATTATAGAGTTCTTCTCGGCCTATCTTAAAATATTAATTAACTACAGTTTCGTGCCTGGAATGTTAGACCTATTTTAGGGTTTATTTGAGGCGACGATTTCAAAAAATATAATAATCAGTTTTTTCATTAGCTGTATTTTTTTATATAAGATAAAGCCTACTCCCCAGTGATGCCCATTGCCCACTATTCGACACAAAGCCACGATAAACTAATGAGTCGTTTGAAGACAATTTAACCTTGTATGTATTCAATGAATTATCGTATTGGGTGATTGGATTGTTTTGTATTAGTTGCGTTGTTTTATTGTTTGCAACTATATTCTAGGGGGGGCATGTGTCATAATCAGTATGCGTAGCTCGGAAGGCAGGCTACATTTTTGTCCTAGAATAGGTGAATTATTTTATTGCGTAATTCTGTTGTGGTGTTTCAACGATTACTGACCGAAAGTAACCTTTAGTTGCGCAATCTGTTATTGTGAAAACTACTTCTAGAACGTTTTTGTGTACGTGTAATTCTAGAAACTTCTTTGACTTGTTGACCAGAAGAATGAATTTTGGGATGTCATATTACTTTAGTCTCTGGAAAGGTTCTGGTCCAAGCAAACCTGTTATAAAAAGTCGCGTGATTTGATTACAATTATTTTTAGAGCTGAGTATTATGGGGATTAGAAGTTAGGCTATATTGAAAAGTATATTGAAGACGATTGTAGAGTTCTAGCTGATATTGAATAGATTGTAAAAGTGGAAGTTATTGCCAATTGTTAAATAGCTGTTGCAAGCAGTAGTGTATATTTATTTTGAAATCGACGAAGACGTTTGCTGTTCAAAATTTGATTTGTTTATGTGCTGGAAGTGGTGAACCATTCGTCAATTTAAAAAAATTTCATCTATCATCTCACAAGTAAAACTATTCGACTATTTATTGGACTTTTTTACGTTTGATATCCCAATAAACTACGTCATTAATCTTTCCAAAGTCTTCCTACATGTAAGAACTAGAAGGAGCTGTGACAACGATTATACCGATACAGATCATGTTGCTTCCTATTGTATCTAATGACAGAGAGTCAAATACTTCACCCTCACACTTATAAAGACACAGTAGTTGTCTATGGTTAATACAAAGCTTTCTTTGTAGGTTTATTGATAACAAAACCATGACGGTTTATTCATTACTTCTATTGTTTGTATATGCTACTTTGACCAGACAAGTAGATAGCCTGCAATGTATGTTCATGGAAGACGTCTCATCAAACGGAATCAACCGAGCAGAATACGAGGAACATGGCATTGAAGAAGGTTCTTGCAGAGGAGATGAACCCATCAGTTGTTATCGAATTGAAATAAAACTTAAATTTACCGACGGAGGTGAAGGTAAGTTAGCTGCAAACAAATAAAAATCTGGGCTGTTTGCATAAAGTTCCTTTGCTTGGCTTTCTTTCATATGAAATTTAATGATTTTAACGCCAATATAAAGTATGCAAGCTGATCAGATTGAATACCCTGCTTTATGCATGAGTCGTCGTCGTTCGTATGAAGCCGTTTAAAGCAAAACTTTTTGATTGAAACAATAGGAAACTTAGACAAACAGTTTTATCTTGAAACAAAATATTACAAATTTCCGAAAAGAAACGAAATGTGTCAAAACAACTTATGCAATTTGATCAAGTGCGATTGTTTCTACAGTAGCCTATGCCTAAATACCAGAAGTCATTGAAATAAGCTTAATCTTTGGAATAGTTGTTTTCAAACTGTTGAAAAAAAACTGGAAGTTGATTAGAATTCAACAGGCCAATAGCGGATTTAAGGGAAGGGCACTTTTCTGTGCTCTCCCCTCTCTGAAAAAGAAGATGTAGATGACAAATTTTATAAATTCTACTGCAACGTAAAAATCACAAAAAGCACAAACAAAAGTTTGTGATTATTCTGTTGAAAAAACAGTGCGACAAGTAGCAAACCGAAACAATTGCAGTTTTCCTAATAAACTCCAAATGAAAAAAAAGTCATCTATAATTAGCTACATGTCCAAAGTTCCTTTTTGGTTGGTTTGGTTTTTGAATCTTTATCCTCGGACTGACAAAGCCTTGATAGGTTATTTCTGGTAGTTTCGCATACTTGTAGAGGCTCTTTACGCATGGCCGGTTACCGAGATTGGCAGAGTGAGGTTTTCCGATAGTTGAAGTGTTGTTGCCGGGGAATTATTCCATTCACTAGATGCCGCTGAATGGAGAGCAGTCCTGAAAGTGCGTTGCTCAAGCGCACACCCCGAGAGTCGAACTTGCGCCGCGTTGTAGGCCTACCTACCTTTCCATATAATCATGGCCGTTAAAAGCATAATTCGGGCCCAGTACCAAGCCAATATGCAAATAGCTTCACACCCATTTTAGTGCTGTGGGAACTTTTTGATTGACTGTATAACAAGTACCATGTTTTTAAGTAACAAATTTAAATTTATGAGAACATTTTGCAGAAACCTATGAGAACTAAAATTTAAAAATGCACTTCAACTGTGAAAATTCAAAACCTAAGTTCCGCTCTCACGGAATCTAGGTCACGCTTCCCCACAAATGCCACTCTCACAATAGGCTATTACTGATAAAAAGATACTGCCTGTAGGCAGAGGTGGGCAAAAAGTAGCGCCTCTCCCGCTACCGCTACTTTTTTGGTAAAAGTAGCGGTAGCGGCGCTACTTTTTAGTTGGAATAATGTCTGCAGTAGCGGCGCTTCTTTTTTTCCAAAGTAGCGGTAGCGGGAGAAGCGCTACTTTTTGCCCACCTCTGCCTGTAGGCCTATATTATGAAATAAGCGGGGAATTGAAAAATCCTCACACTCAGAGACAGACTTTCAAAGAGAATAGACTAAACGACTGGAAAGGAGAAGGTAAAATTTATGACTGGAGAATGTCGCTTTTCTGACACCGGTCGATAAAACTAAATTGGTTAGGGAGATGTGGGACCAATGATACAAGGGGACCAACAATACACAGCTCGTTTTTGATCCCTACTGAAAATTAACTTTTGTTTTGGTAGTTATTGGAACGAGATTATATAAACCTTCTTTGCCATGAGGTTTGAAAGTTAGGTCGTTGCAAACGCAGAAATGAGAGACAAAAGTATGTTTTTGGCAGGCAAAAGTAAAATGTAGTACTTCTGGAAAACTTTCAATATTATGTTCAAGTGTTTATTATAGCAAATGCTAAGTTTTTCATGTACTAGGTAGGATTAAGGTATTCTGCAAGATTGGTAGGCTTTATGAGAGATAATAAGTCGAATTTTGTGAAACCATCGTTTAATTCAAAGTTTTTGAGATGGGGGAGCTTTGAGACACTGTCGATTGAGACCATGTCTCAAAGGTCCCTGTCTGAATTTGAAAGTATTTTTTGCAGAAAATGGCAATGTTAAAGCAATCCGAAGGCTTAACAAGGAATTTTTCAAATGAAGCTTCAAATAATGTTCTGCATGACATTGTTTAATATAACTTATCTGTGAGAAAAGCTGCCAAAAAACATAAATTTGATCATACCACTCTTGGCAAATACTTGAAGGATGGATGAAAAATGAGCCATTTTCTGAAGTGTTCTCACACTTCATTAAATTTATGAATTTCTCCAAATCAATCTAGGTATTTCTGGAAACGTACAATGTGAGAATTCTGTAACTTCTGATGAGCATCACCAAACAGGAGAAACTGAGCCTTGTACCTCAGCTTCCTTACAAAAAAATGATTCGATTTTGTTATCTTCAATACGGCCATATCCAAAAGCAGTTGCAAAGGGAAGAAAGAGAAAATCACGAAAACGTAAATCAGCTGTGAAAATCTTCAGAATCTAGCACAAGCAGTGTTGTGGAAGTTCATCTAGAAACTGACGTTGAGAGTGTTTGCACCGATACCAGTGATGTTTCATGTGAAGCAAATGCATTGCAAAACATAATTCCTGATTGTCTTTCTACTGGAACCTATGTAGTGGCCAAAGTTGATGCAAATGCAGATGGTAAATTTAAACATTTCATCGGCCGGCTTGCACATGGACTTGATCAAGATAATGACTATGAAATTGAGTTATTAAAACTGAATTGAGAAAACATCAGACAAAATGAAGGACTGTTTTGTGTTCCCAGAAAATGAAAATGTGGCTTATGTGTCTCATTGTGATATTGTATGTCTTCTGCCAGACCCAACCTCTGTTGCCAAAACGAAACGCTTGTCTGGTGTTTTGAAATTTGCAATAAACTTGTCACAATATCACATTGCTGTCTGTGACGACCCCTCCCCAGCTAACTGTTACGATACTGTTTAAACAATTTTGTATTGAATCAGCTTGTTCGTTCTTCCATCTGTCCATGTTCGTTCTAGAAACTTCTTGTTTTTTTTTTTTTACACAAAATGTAATCTTTCTTCAGAAAAAGTACAGTTTTCGTGTAAGTAGTAAACCTGTCTCATTGGTCCCATTGGTGTGTTGCAAAGGTCCCACCCAGGTGGGACCAATGATACAAGAAAGTGAACATTTAAAAAGTGAAATATTTTTTTAATCTGTGGTCCAATCCGAAGTCCTAGCTATGCATAAATACAGTAAGAAGATGTGTTTCCCTCAAACGCTTAAGTAGCCCTGTACTGCGAAAATCACGCGCGACAACGGAAAAAATATTTGTTTCATTGGTCCCACATCTCCCCCTACTTTTCAATTTCCGGAATAAGAACTTTTAACTTTGAGTAATAATAAATATATTTAATACTACAAAAAAAAACAGTTTAGGGTTTAGTTCTAAAGCTGTCTTTTGGTTATTAAAAGGATACCGTAATTTAGTCTGTCTAGGGGTAGCCTATGATTAGGCTACCTACAAAAATTAAACAAGTTAAATGTAATACTGCTCTAGTATCGAACCGACGTCCGTGCAAGCTCTCTAAGCTTTCAGGCATAGCCTATACCCGACAGAATGATAATAATGAAAAAAAGGAAAAGCCAGTAGTCATAAATTCTTTCCTTTTGTGAAAAGTGATAAATTTTGAAAAATGCGACAAAAAATGCTTCTAGGTAGGGGAAGGTATGGACTGATGAGCCACTTTTTCACATTAAAAGCTATAGTTGGTTAACTAATCACTCTATGATGACGAAACTTCCACACAACATAGTGTGATCACTTCAGTATATTGTGTAAAAAATTCATCTACATATAATTATAGGATCAACAAAAATATTTGACAACATTGACGGTGATCAGAGTGATTCAAGGGTGCAAACGCGTTTGGACCCTTGAACCACCGGGTATGGACCCTTGAACCACTCTGATAAGTTTGACTTTAAAGATATTTAGAGCAAACTTTTATGATACAATAAATACACTGTCAAATGCGCACACTGCTAACAGTTTGCAGAAATAGATTAAGCAATATTAAACTGCGAAAAGTCGGTTCAAAACCTTTTAATGTCAACTGTTTGTTTTGTCGTTCCTGCAAGTGGTGGGGGGAGGACAAAAACAATTGATGAGGCATCACCAGCTTCGCTAGTCATTTTATAATACTTTACACTCTACTTACAATACACAATAATTTCTAAAATAAAAAATAAATGAAACATGTTTATTGTCCCTCAATTAGGCATTGTGCTAACCCATGAACTATGTGGTACAAGGGACAACACTTTTGGTGGATCATCGGTCAGAACTGTTGGTGACAAAGTTCCATCTTAGCTTTACTTAATTAGAATGAAGTAAAGTCTAAATAAACTGTACTAAATCCTGCACTATATAGCCCATAACAATTTCTGAATTTTATATCTTGATGCTAGCTGTATTTAAGTTTCTGTAAAGCTCCAAACGCAAATGAGAAATTTTACTAAAACACCTCAAAATCACACCCCGCCCTCTAACTTGCAAAATTTTAAAAGATTCAATCTAATACTTTCCAAGAAATACTATTGAACTAAATGCAACTTATTTAATTGATAAAAAATCTACTATAAGGTTTTATTCGAATTTGGAAGGGGGTGGTTCATGGGTCAGGTATGGTCATGGGTCCATACCTTCCCCTATATCTGGCGCTTTCGTCGTTTCAAGGTGCGTGTGCGTTTCGAGTGGGCATCGAAACACGACATGGCTTGAATTTCAAACCAATGCTTGTCACAAAGAACATGTTACAAAAGAACCCAACGTGTTCAATTATGAAAAGCTAACTCAAATTTTCTGAAACTTGCATTCTGTTGGTTGAGCATGAATTTATATTTATCAGCCTTTGTCACTTTATACAAAAGCTGACACTCATAAGCCTGCAACTGCTGACTGGAAGCATGGACGTCGTTATAATAGCATCTGGACTGGAAGCAAAACGCTAGGCCTCATCTTGCAGGACAAACAGGATTGCCATATTGGTGGTTTTAACACCAAATTTTAGAAATTTGACGTTTTTTAATAGATTTTTAGATTAATATATGGCACGGTCGCAACACCTTAGGCTATGGTAGTAATTATGATGTTGACGAAATCACCCCAAAATACAATAGGCTATTATGAAAAGCATCACCAACACTCGGGAAAAGATGCCTTTTCAAACCTGATGTTTTGTAAATAGGCCACTGCGCATCGATAAAAAAGTTTTTTTTTTAAACTACTAATAAATTAAAAAACGTCAAAAATATACCGAAATCAAAGTAGCCTGCCAAACGCATTAAAATTTGTTTGTTTGTCATATCTTTATCCTGCATTGCGGGAAAGCGGACTTGAGCGCTATGCATCGGTGTTCGCCTGCCGACATACACCTGACCCACGCTGCAGCTGACGGCGGCAATGTCTGTTTCCGGTTGTCTACTCTACTTATGACTGAAATTTGGTACTACCAATTACTCGAAATCGACCACTGGGTAGAGGCAATTATTGTAAATTTTCTTGCCCAGAGAAACAACAGCAAGTGCGGGTGGGTGGCTGGAGTCGAACATGCAGGCTCTCGACTGCGAGCCCAACGCGCTAACCACTCGGGCACTGCTGTGTTAAAACCACCAATATGGCAATCTTGTTTGTCGTACAAGATGAGGCCTAGCGTTTGGCTTCCAGTTCAGATGCTATTATAACGACGTTTACGCTGGAAGCAATAACAAAATCTACTCACCAACCAAAAGATTAAGTGGTTATCATCCTTTCTTGCGCATCATCGTACCCCTATTCTTAGCCCCCGTTGCGTTTTTCTGAACACATGTAATTTAAAACTTTTCCGAAAATTCAAATTGTGGACATTAGTAAAATGTAACGAACAGAGTAGTTTACCTTACTTGCAATAAAAATGCATTTTCAAAAGTAATAAAAAGCTTAACGTTTTGCTTCCATTATGTTGTTTCAGGGTTATTCACACACGGTGCTTGCGGACCTTCTGTCGATTGCCCACTTGTAACCTGCCATGGTGCCAGAAGTTGGTCACCGGACAGCACTTTCATTGCATCTACAGGGTATGTAGGCTAGTTGAAAAAAATGTGCACTGAAAAATTTTTATGAATGAAAAACATCGGACTTTTATTATAGCAACAATGCGGGAAAAAAATCAAGACAGAAATCATTCGATCAGTAGCGTTGACAGGGAAGTTCAGGGGGTAATTTTGGACCAGGGATCGGGATAATTTTTAGGGTTTGGAACCTTTCCAAGGAGCCCTAGTGCTTTTTTCAGAATAAATGTCTTGATGTGAGGCCGAAGGATCTCATTGGTACCGGGCCCAAGATATCAACGACCCTGTATTCGACTATTGTGGGAAACATCGTTGTAGAGTGGAGCAGGCGTTTGCCCGATTTTCAGAAAATGACGTGGATTCCAATAAGTTTCATTTTTCACAAAAGTTTCGCAGTGAAATGGATTCGAAGTTTACTTTAGCAACTTTGCAGTTTAGTTAAATCAAATAAGTCCCGTATAGTTCTGTTTATAGAAGAAAAAAGTGAAAACTGTGCCCTACCCTTCAACTATTTATTGTTGCATGCATTGAATTGACTAATGACTATAGTCGCTATAGGATCATATGAATTCAGAATTCTATTCTGGAGTGGAGTGGATTCTTTGTTCAATAGAACACCTCCAATCCTCCATTCGCCATTCCTTCCAGTGCTGCGGTGGAGAGACTTTTGTCCGTTGGAAATGACGTGCCGAAGCCAAGAGGGCAGGACTCAGTGACTCGCATTTTAAAATGCTCTGTTTTTGAAAGATTCATAGCAATAAATTTCAATTAAAACGTTTTCTACAACAAAGTTGAAATGGCAGCGCAAACAAATGATATCTTTCGTTTTTAGGATCATTTTGACGTCACAAAGTTCTGTGTCCGTTTGAGAGAAAAGTAGCCGAAGAAGTGGCGCTAGCGCGCGCTACTTCAGCCCGAGTAACGGTAGCAGGTAGCGAGCTACTTTGAAAGTAGCAGATGCCCACCTCTGAATTTAATGTTATGTATTCCTGTTTGTTATCCTTTCATAATGGAATGAATCTTTATAACTTAGTAGGCTAGGATTGACGCTTGAAGATGAACACGAACATGGCGTCCTTGCCTTTGCGTAGGCCTACACTCATCTGAAGCTTTAGCTATCGGTCATAAAAACTCATCCGCTAAACAATTATTAAAAACGTCTTTGTTTATATTTCAGTGAATGCGTCTTTGATTGCTGCCAAACAGACTACTGCAACAACGAAACACTATTTGCAAATCCTGTAACTGCCGTGCCCACACATAGTACTGCCATTAACCCCCCATATAAAGTTTCTACTAGTAGACCTACACATTCAGTTTCTACTGGACACACAAATGCAGTTTCTACTGGACACACAAATGCAGTTTCTACTGGACACGCAAATGCAGTTTCTACTGGACACACCAATACAATGTCTACAGATGGAGGATCAGCCAGCAACGTATCGGACAAGATTGTGATATTATTGCTCATGCTTGTTGCAGTGTGCGCTGCTCACTAAATACATTGAAACTGTTAGCCCATACACGAAGCATTCAGTTCAAACGTTGTTAGATTTGAAACTTTTTATATTTTATGAGCAAGTTTTAAACGAATTGCTTATCAATTACCTGGTCGACTGTTTATTTGCAGACCTTGCTGTTCCACATTACAAGCGATTTCACTCGCCGAAACCACTCGTCAAACCCAAATAGTCAAGACAATGGGGCTTGTAGCTTTTACTTATGGTTTTACTTCACTCGCGATTTCATTTCGTCCTGTTTTTACAGAGGAAATTATAAAATGTTGCAAGAGACGTTGCAGATCGTCTGAATGTAACGCTCGCCTGAAATATAATATAGATTCTATTTGAATAAGAGCCTTAGATAATCCCAATAAGGGTGAAATAGCCTGTTATGGTTTTTTTACCGTTGGGTTGTATGCTGACTAGATATTGAAGAAACTGATTGCGAATCATTCCCAATCCCAACATTGGTGTGTTCTACTACAAATTGCGTTCATTTTATCCGTTTGATAACTTGATGAAGTTATGTAAAAGTACGGTACCGAATATTCATAAAGCACCACTTGTGAAGTTGTGAATGAACCTCAAAGCTTCAGACTGCTAAGTGCTAAGCGGCGCCAGCACAGCACGTAAAAATAAATCATACCTATGGCCTAATTCTTGGTCTCAAAAATTCATTGTAATCATGCTTATAGGCTCAATAATACTTTAATGTTAATTTCTTCCTAGAACAGACTGAGTGCTCTGGTCAGGCCAAAATAAGTCATGCAACAGATTAGATTTGTAAAGTCTTATAAAAATAAATAAGTAAGTTTTGGTGCTACTTCTAAGCTTCAACTAATCGCTGCTTCTTCCAATTGTTGCTGATTAAACGCAAAATGAGCCAGGAGAGGCACAATGTTCACAATTCCATTGTTTTACAATGGTTACAGTAAAAGAGAGACTTGTTTTTGATCTTTGTATTGTATTGGGCGCATATTAGATTTTGAAGAAAGTGTAAGTCACAAACTTTAATTTTTAGCAACCGATTTTTGCGTCCCTATCAATGTGGTGCCCATGGCTCGAGCCATGTCTGCCATACCCTAGGTACACCACTGCTTGGTTGACAGCGCGAGATAACATATTTATAAAGTATAATCTTAAATTTTTGTAATATTACGATTCAATACAAGAGCCACAGAATTTATTTTGTCGAGCCGCAGTTTGCCCACCGTTGTAAGTAGGCTATATGTCTGTAGTTAGGCAGCAGTGGCCGAGTGGTTAGCGCGTTGGGCTCGCAGTCGAGAGCCTGCATGTTCGACTCCAGCCACCCACCCGCACTTGCTGTTGTTTCTCTGGGCAAGAAACTTTACAATAATTGCCTCTACCCAGTGATCGATTTCGAGTAATGAGTAGTACCAAATTTAAGTCATAAGTAGAGTAGACAACCTGAAACAGACATTGCCGTCGGCTGCAGCGTGGGTCAGGTGTACGTCGGAAGGCGAACACCGATGCATAGCGCTCAAGTCCGCTTTCCCGCAATGCAGGATAAAGATAATAAAAACAAACAAACAAAGTTAGCACGGCCACAAAACGTGTTTGTTTATAATAATATAATCACTTAGCATGGAAGTTGAGAATCAAGCAATCGGATTTCACAAGCGTTACTACAGGTCTCATGGTGTAACGGTTAGCACTCAGGACTTTGAATCCTGCGATCCGAGTTCAAATCTCGGTCAGACCTAACATTTTTTTATTTCATTAGATTTTGAGTCACGTGGCAGTGATGGCGGAAAAATATCAATATTCATACCAGCAAATACAGTGATACGGATGTTAGTTGAATCAGGGGTTCTTAAACTTGTTTGGCTGCGTGCCCCTTGACATCACTTGTAAAATTTTATGCCTCCCTTTTTGTTTTAGTTACAGTCAAACTACATAAGTTTTACAGTTTTTATACTTTAAAAGTTTATTTTCTATTTTCCATCTTAGAGTGTCGACTAGAGTTAGACTAAGTGTCGTTAGTGATGGTACTATCATTTTGTAAAGTAATACTCATCTAAAGTAACACAGCGGGCGCTATACTCATCACTAACTGGTTCCCAGAGGTGGGCAGTAGCGCGCTACTCTTTTGGTAAAAGTAGCGGTAGCGGCGCTACTATTTAGTGGGAGTAGCGGCTGCAGTAGCGGTGCTATTTTTTTTTCAAAGTAGCGGTAGCGGGAGAGGCGCTACTTTTTTTTAGTCGGACTCCCGCTACCGCTACCCGCTACTTTTTAATTTAAAGCGAAAAAAATACTCGTTTTTTTCGCAACACTGGCGTTGTCAAGCAGCTATATTATAAGATAAGTTATAGCCTGTATAATCGGTTTGGTTGCAAAGTTTTGGTCTTTTGGGAATCTCGTTTTCTAGTGTGGAGCTGCAATCCTGCAATCAAGGTATGAAATCGATAATGATCATTTTAATCTTTCTTCATCGTGTGTCACACTCCCGTAGCCCAGAGCATCACGCAGGCTCTTGCTCTATCGTTGAACTCGGCCAAATCCTGTGCAGAGCACCTTGCTTTTAGGTCAGGGCATTCGAGTAGATGTTGCATTGTTTGCTCCTGTCCGCATTTGCAACTTGTGCTCCCCATGGAATACCCCCAGTGTCTCATCAAGGTTTTACACTTGCCAATACCAGTTCTTAAGCGGTTGAGGCATCGCCAATACTTCCACGGTTCACGTTTTCCGGGAGGAAGGCTCTCCATGGGTGTGAGCTCCATATTGGCCAGTGTCGGTCCGGCTGCTAGTCCCTCCTGCCATAGTTGAACCCGCACATTGGCGGCGAGATCGTCTTGACCTAATGGGACAACTGAAGCAAGGAAACTTTTTCTTGACTTCAGACGCCTGTGTGCTGGAGTTTGGCCATACAGTGGGTGCTGTCTCAAATCTATGTCCTGACAAGATCTTTCCTTTCTGCTGGTCACGCTTCTTCTGATGTTGGGGGGAGCAATTCCAGACAGAATGTGCAGCGACGTGATGTTGGTTGGTTTGAGACAACCTGTAATCAGACGGCAGCTTTGGTTCAATATGGGGTCAATTTTCTTGGCATGTGCTAAGCGTTCCCACACTGGGCAAGCATATTCTGCAACCGAATAGCATAAGGCTAAAGCAGTTGACCGTATCATTTTAATAATAGCCTGGCCGAAGTAAAGTTGTGTATAGTTTATATAGAATATAGACTACATGCAGTGAGCATTACCTCATCAGTCATCACCTATGCTAAGATGTCCAAAAATAAGTTTTTTTTTTATCGTATTGGTTAAAGTAAAACTGTTGACAAATGGTTAGCTAGGATATTTGTTGCTGATAAAATTTTCTTACACGATGATTTTTGTTAAAATTCAATTCAATTTATTTTTTCTTTGTCGGAAAACAACAGCAATGATAAAGTTACAAATAGTGAACGGGAACAAAACCAACAAAAGGAAAAGGTGGCAAAACTACAAAAGTTTAAAACGTGCATGCGATGCAAATTTAAAGGTTACGTACACATGGTTTCATACCAGTTGATGAAACCATGCGGGGACGACTGAACCTTATAACCAATATAAAAAAGAAAAATCAACAACACGAGCATTTAAGAATAAACAATGAACATACGGCATATTATTACATATTAAACATATTACATATTATTTACATATTAAACATATTATTTACATATTAAAATAAATAAACATATTAATAAAATCAAATATAGTTATTACTATCTGAAGCCTTTACAAATTGTTTCACCTAACGCAGTGTTTCTCAACCTTTTTTGGCCCAACGCCCCCTTCATGAATTGGCACAATTTTACCGCCCCCCAACAAAAACGATTAATTATAAAAAGCGAATATAAAACAAAAAATGCTGTTAATGCTACAAAAAGTGCTCTATGCCAAGCAAAAAGCCAAGCAGAGCAAATTACATCAAACACAGGCTAGTTACCAGTCTCTAAAACCCTTACAGCCTGTTTTTCTCTAAAAAGGGGACCATCCGACCATCAAAAGGTCCTTATTCAGATAGAATTTTATTTATATTAGAATAAGGGCCTTTTGATGATTCCCTTTTAGGGTGAAACAGGCTGTAAGGGTTTTAGAGACTAGTAACTATATTTGATGAAAAGCAAATATATATTTGCGAGCATGAAAACGGTAGGCCTATAGGCCTACTGCTAGTCAGTGTGAATCTTGGGTTTGGTGAGAAAATGCCAGTTTCTCCACATCCGGTGTAAAGCCAGTGAGAAACATTCGAAGATCACCTCTTATGGATATGTCAAGTGGGTTGGTATTGGTATGCAGCAGAACAACACAGCTGAATTCCTTTTCCACCAGGTATGAGGTAGGAAATGCTACCACGACGATACGAGCTCTTTGACGAAATCGTTACGCTGGGTGGTAGATAGGTCAAACCAGAATGCTCCCTCATAATCAAAACGCCCCCCTTAATCCGAAGTAATCATACCGCCCCCCCTGAAAAGCCAAAACGCCCCCTGGGGGGCGGTACCGCCCCCGTTGAAAACCACTGACCTAACGGATCATCAGAAGGTCTTATTCAAATAGAATCTATTTAAATAGATATTCAAATAGATATTCAATAAATATTAGATATTCAATAGATATTGTAGATATTCAATAGATATTGTAGATATTAGATATTCAATAGATATAGATATTCAATAGATATTCAACAATATTCAAATAGATTCTATTTGAATAAGACCTTCTGATGATCCGTTAGGTGAAACAATTTGTAAAGGCTTCAGATAGTAATAGCTATATTTGATTTAATTCGCTCTGCTTTGTCTTTTTGCTTAGCATTGAGCACTTTTTGTAGTACGGTATTAATAGTTTTCATTGTTGTTAAACATATTAATACATATTAAAAGAAATCATTACAGGGCAATTTTGTGTGATTTGTTTTGCTTAGGCTACAAGTTAGAAGTTACAACATAGTTTATCTTATTTCTAAACAGCTCATTTATTTCTAGCTGACGTCAACTTCTTCGGCGAACGGCTCCGTGTGATGAAGCCTATCTGCCAAGCTTTAGACATTCTCCAGGGCGAGTCCAAGGCGTATTACGGAGTCTTGCTTCCAATCATTACAGTTTGCGCGAAGAAGTTGACGGAGAGCAATGATCTTGTGACCTGTGAGGAGTTGAGAGTGAAAGTCCTTGAAGGGATGAAGAAACGATTCAACAAGTGCTTTTACGACATGAAATGCGTTATGGCATCATGTCTTCACCCCTCCTTCAAGACGTCGTGGCTACAACTTCTGCACTACGTTTCCATGGATGATGCTGACGCACTGCGAAAAAACGTCAAGACAGATGTAACTCGACTGTTGCGGGAGACATCAAGCCAGGTTGATACCGAGAAGAGTGACACCAACACCAGTCATGACTCCGAGGATGAATTTTTTGGTGTGTTAGGCTAATTGGCGCCATCCCGTGAAACGTCGGTGCAGAAGAAAAAAGCAATTGTGGACGCCTTTTTTACGGACAGGAGCAAGTCCTTGAGCTTTTCGAATACCGAGCTAAAACATCTGCTCATTAAATACAACACCTCCATTCCGTCCAGTGCTGCGGTGGAGACTTTTCTGTGTTGGAAAAGATGTGCTAAGCCAAAGTAGGCAGGACTTAGTGACTTTCATTTTGAAATGCTCGTGTTTTTGAAAGATGCGTAACAATAAATTTCCTTAGAATGTGTTCTCTATAACGACGTTAAAATAACAATGTAAACGAATAAACATTCGTTTTCAAGGTCATTTTTGCGTCGCTAGGGACTTGAAGAGTATTTCCTAGTGTCATTTTAGACAAAAGTAGCGGAAGAAGTAGCGGTAGCGCGCGATACTTTGGTCCGAGTAGCGGTAGCGGGTAGTGCGCTACTTTTGTAAATTGGTAGCGGGTAACGGTAGCGCGCGCTATTTTGGTCCAAGTAGCGGTAGCGGGTAGCGCGCTACTTTAAAAGTAGCGGGTGCCCACCTCTGCTGGTTCCACATGCTGAATGTCAAGGATCGCTATTCAGCTATTAACATGCGGGATGAGTGTCGACAGCCGTGGATAAAGAACTGCGCTAGGTAGTCATGGTCAATTAAAAAAAAAACTCACAAAAACAACTGCAGATGCATTTGTTGTGTCAACAAGAACCAACATTCAGGCTGAACAGCTATTACTGACGGATTATATTTTCAGTTATATTCTACCAGGTGTGATTGCTGATAAAGCACTTGAAAAGCTCATTGCTTCCAGTGGCTCTATCAAACACAAAATTGTTTTTCTAGCTGGATACTTAGAACACCGATTTCGATCTTGTTTGAAATTTAGTTTACATGTCAGTGGCCATAGTTGATTGGCTTGGAATCTTTATCCTCGGACTGACAAAGCCTTTGACTGGTCATTCCGAGTAGTTTCGCATAGCCTACTTGTAGAAGATTTTGACGCAGTTTTCTCTTAGATGAGTTTGTATAAATATAGGCCAACCTATGAACAGTAGGAGACTGTTGCCTGCACTAAAATAAGAGTGCTGCAGCAACGAATGCAACCAACAATTGAAAATCAATTAGCCTACAGTTTCACCTTAACCTATTGTCAGGCCCGGATTTAAGGGGGGGGGGGGGGCAGAGGGGGCAGAGGGGGCAGTTGCCCCGGGCCCCCCGACTTTTGAAGGGCCCCCTATGTGGAAAAAATGTGATTTTGTGTTTTTTTTTTCCTTTTGGCCTTTAAAGTTTCTGCAAAATGCTGTGCAGTACTGGACTGATGCTAATGTAGACGTAGAGATGGTTTTTCGCACCGTAGGCTTGAAAAAAATTTTTGCACGGGGGCCCCCCGATCTAAAAGTGCCCCGGGCCCCCCATCAGCTAAATCCGGCCCTGCCTATTGTAGTGTAATCTGACTTTTGTTTTTTTTAACAATGATTTGACTGGTTTATTCTCATGGAAAGGTTTCAGGTCCAAATTTTATACCAAAGCCTGGTCTAAAAGCATCTCCTGTAAATATTCCAGATGACCCTGAATCACTGATGAGCATTTTTACAAATCATCACAAATTAAGTCCAAGTCAAGCGAGGCTCAATAAAACAGGGACATACGCCTAGCTCAGAGATTAGGCTTTATCTCCTTGCACAACATCGTTCTTTGCGCTGCGCCTTCCACCTAATCAAACCAGATTATGTACAGTATAAAGGCATCTTGCTAGCTCTGCCATGATTTTGGTAAACCTAATATCCGCCATTTTGCCGAAAATGACTCTTTTGCATTTTCCTACGTTCAAAGACTTCATGCATCTCCTGACAAAAATTTGTGCCACAATGTAGTATGGTTTTCGAGATAATTGGTGTGTAAAACCTAACATATTCTAATCTGTGCAAGAATAATTTTCTGAAACCTGACATATTCATCTACTACTACTCCAATCACGTAACAGGATATCGTCACGTGACAGGCAAAAATTTCAGCAGCCATGCAACAGGCTACTTCACCACATCTTACATCTCTTGAGTTGCATGCAATAGCGTAGCCAGAAAAAAAATTGGGGGGGGGGGCAAATATTTGATGAATTGAAGAGAACGACAAAGTGTTTGATTTAAGACATTGCCACCTGATGTGCAGTGGCGTATCCTGGTGAGTTAAGTAAGGGAAGCAATAAAACTGGCGGGGGGTTGGAGCGTGCCGAAGGCACGCGTATTCTAGGGGGGTCCGGATGCATGCTCCCCCGGAAAATTTTTGCAAAATTACACTCAAATAATGGATTATAGCGCTTTCTGGAAACACTTTCAGGGTAATATTTGTATGAAATTTATAGGCAGATAAACAGCTATTAACTTATTAAAGGTAGCTGTTACACACAAACGGGCAAAAACTGCGGCTAAAATTAGAGAACACAAAAAACTCAGCTACACAAAAACCCAACAGAGTAAGCGATTCGGAAATTGCTTCCACAGATTAGTTAAAGAATTTATTGGTGTCTTTCTGTGTGTCTAAAACAAGTCCTGGGGGGTGTTAATAGCCAGATGTCTTGGAAAACAATATAAATTTATACAAATTATATTATATTTTCAACAAAGGGTTCAACTTCGGA
This sequence comes from Aplidium turbinatum, assembly GCF_918807975.1. Lineage (NCBI taxonomy): Eukaryota > Metazoa > Chordata > Ascidiacea > Aplousobranchia > Polyclinidae > Aplidium > Aplidium turbinatum. The sequence goes on from NC_137486.1 coordinate 3,933,897, forward strand.
ATCCAAACTTTGAAAATTTGGGGGGGGGGGGCATGGCCCCTTTCGCCCCCCCTGGCTACGCCTATGGTTGCATGAAGCAGATTTAAAAGCGTTTGGTAAAGTAGATTGGGCTAAAATGTTGTTAAGCACTAAGTATGCTTAATTATGTAGGCTAGCCTAAAAATGTCCGTCTGAACACACTAGCTTTTCTTTTCAATAAATGCCGTATCATTTACGTCTCATCGATCAGTTTGATTTTTCGTGGCCTACTGATGGCTTAGTTGACTTTACGGTACGCTAAATGACTTGGCTTGCATACGATTATTAACATTTTAAAGCAGAGGCCCGGTAGTACGCTACTCAGTGTGTTTGGTCATTTCTAATCAACCGTAGCCTAGCCTACCAGATGCTGTGTACTGTGTAGCCAATGTAATACGGTAGTCTTAAATGAAGGCATGGTTATCAAGTAGGCTACCAGCAACTGATTTTAAATCAGCGATAGCCTTTAACCTAGCAAACTTCTGTGACATCAGCAAAGTTATCTACAGATTAGTGACGAAATAATAGGCTACACAGTTCTGGGAGAAATCCAGAGGCTTGCCGGTACTTTAGGTTTGATTTAGGCTTACAAAGCTAACATAGTGTGGTCAAAGCCAACATTTAGCTTATATTAGGCTTTATCATACAAACGCATAACATTAAATAAGCCAATAAGGCGGTTAAAGTCAACATCGAGAGTATATATTAAGTTTTATCATACAAACCTAATACATGTTTTATAACTAGTTATCTGGCAAAACCAAATATACACCAAGTTTTAACAAACAAATAAAAACCTGACTCAAATTTCATTTTTAAAAACTTTGTTTGGTTGTTCGCTCCAGCCTTACAAATAAGTCAACTTCGAGAGTTAATTTTACAGCTATAAACACAAAAAGTCGTTTTTCTCGAAAACTTAAAAATGGCGGATATTAGGTTCTGTCAAATCACGGCAGAGTTCCTCAGAATGCATGTTCCAATAAATATAATGGCACTACTGTGAAAAACGACGATCGGTATTTCATTATTCCATTGTAGCAACCTATTATGTTATAGCCTGATAAAACGTTCGTTGATATTTTTTATAATGCAGAGGAGTTTTGTCGAACCCTTAAAACCGCGATGTCGAATCCAGGAAGAACCAATGCTTAGAACTTCTCAACAAAATAAAGACGCATCTACCCAGCTGTGATTGGACAAACAGTGATGTGAAAATGCGTCACAGTAACCTCGATCAAGCGTCACAGCCAGTGGTGTACACAGAAGCAACCGTTTATTGCAAGAAATATAACAAGAACCTCCACCAAGCGTTATCCCAGGACTACCTACCAGTAAATACATTGAAGCGAAATTAAACTAATGGAATTTGTCATGTTGGTTAGTTGAAAGTAGGACCCAGACAGCAAAATGCGTCGTAATTACATTACGTCTGCAGACGTTGAATTAATGTAAAAATGACAGATTTTGCTGTTTGGGGAGTTACAGTTAAAATCTATTACAGTATTCACTTCGGTCTTCGTAAAATTTAACGTACGTAGAGCACGGCCAGGCAACGGCAGAAATCGATACAAGTTTCAGCAAGAAACCATCTGGAACTGAAACTAGACAGTTTTACAATTCAACATGGGGGGAGTCAAACACATACAAACAAAATAAAGAACCACCGGTCAAAAACATCGGTTAATTTTCGTTGATAATTAGATTTCATAAAAGTTGCGGGCGCCATTTTTGAGCAACAAAGTGGTTTCCGGTGACAAACATCGCACTAATGAAGTTGGCATAAGGTACAATGTTTCAAAGGAAAATCAAATAAATATGCGAGTTTATCTTGTTTAGCAAGTTGATCGAGAAGGAACTACCTTACAAAAAAGAAACATTGTTTTATGGATACACTTTTTGAATGAGACGGTCATTCGACGTAAAATAACAAAATAGTTTTATAAATATATCACAACAATTTACAAGAACGAAGAGATTCTTAATAAACATAGCAACTCTTCATCAAATTGAAAACCAGCTATTTGATAAACCAAGGCCACGCAGAAAAACTTTGCAACGTACGGCGCGCTATTTTCACTCTTTCTTCAACATTTGTTTATATATTGACAAAATATAAAAGTTTTTTACAGCTCTTTGTGCCAGTAGTGGTACAGAACATTGAAAAGACGTCCTTGGTTAAAGAATGTGTGGACGTTCCTTCAATAGACCACCATACAATAGCACTGCTATCCAACCAAAACCTTTATTCTGATTTTATAATGCAAACATAGCACGACAAAGCTATACAGACTCTTAATATAATGCCAAGAAGGAACCCTGACAATAAATCAGTCGTTTTTTACATTGATTCAACGTCTGCAGACGTTGAATCAATGTAAAAAAACGACTGACTTGCTATCTGGGAAGTAGCCATCTGTGGAATCGCAGAAGAAAAATACACAAGAGAAGTCAAAACTTCTTCTTCATTGCAAATTACTTTCCGAATTCTCAGAAGATTTCGAAGTAAATTTAGCTAATCGTCGTTTCCTTAGTTCATCAGGATCTGCTGGCACATCATCACCATCTTCTAATGGAGGGTCCGGCCCGGTTGCTGTTTCTACAATTTGCAAAATATATGATTTCAGCAAACGGCAGTGATGTTGCTTAACCCATCTCTTCCTCCTGCGTCCACATAAACTGACGGTGCAAAAACGATTCCAATCATGCGGATGGTGAAAGGAGTCGAGTTATTGAGTCAAGTGGTCAAATAATTAAATTGGCTAGATTCCTTATTACCAGATTAATCTAAAAGCTACACTCCTATCGGCACCAGTCCAGTATCCTTGGAACCCTTCCTTTTTTGACGTCAGTTTAAACTGACGTTAGGACGATATGGGTTTCAAGGATGTTAAAAGTTACTAAAAATAGGACAACATAACTGCTAATCAGTACTCACAGATATTTTCTAGTCATAGAACTCGTAGCCTCACCCCTAGGCGCAAATGGAGAACCCTGGGCAAGGCCGTTAGAATGCTCGGAATATTTTATTATGTATAACTTCACCTGAAGAGGATAAATTTACTCCCTGTTGAGGTGAGATCCCTTAAGTTAGATGAACACTGAACACTATAGGTGTGACGCAAGTGTTTATTAACATTACCATTGACATTTGAAGCCGAATTTTATAGCTGGATGCCCTTCCTTCCAACATTTTAAAACTGTCGAAGAGAAGCTGGGTTTACGAGTTTTCCTTCACCAAACACTTATAGCGATCACTTTCAAAATCTCATCTCTCTATCCTAATGTAAATCAACAGATGGGTTCACATGGCATTTCACCTCATCAATGTAACAAGCCGGTGCCAGCCCTCTATTAAACGACAGCCGTTGGTACTTCTAGGAGCATCGGTTACTCCGCTGATTACTAGACCTAGACCTATGCTCATCATTTCTCCAACTAGGCCTATGGTATGCGTATGATAGATTAGATCTGCTTATTATCATGACGTTCCCACCAACCTACTGCTTCCCCAGTTGAATGGATGGTGGCTGTGACGTTGCTGGGTCCAGCAACGTCGGATGAAGCTGCTGCGTCTGCGGTTTCAGGAGGAGTAGGAGCACTAGTTTGGGACATGGAAGGCATTGGAGGAATTTGCAATCTGCAACAAGGTTATCACGTTTCGTCTTCAGCGACAAAGCAACCCAGACAGCAAACCAACCGTTTTTACATTGATTCAACGTCTACAGACGTTCAACCAATGTGAAAAACGATTGATTTGCTGTCTGGGAATGTTCTTCGCAAGAAATAGGTTCAACCACACGTCCTACATCACTCATGATATACTGTAGTTTACGTAATTACAATGTCTGTATTGTGAAACTTTTTCGTCGAGAACAAGAAGATGTTCAGTTACCCGGTTCCTCCCATCGTCTGCACGACGGTGACGTACTGAGCCACTTGCTGCATGGCCGCATCCAAGAGATTGTTGATGTTGCGGAGACATTCGATCCTTGCCTCAACGTTCCTGCGCTCCTGGCCTTCCATGAGACGAATCTGCTCCTCAGTCATCCCGCTGGAGGAAGAGTTTGCAAAATAATTACCATAAAAAACATAGAAAAAACAGGTAAGGAATGGGACAGACAAGATCGGACAGATGAAAGAAGATGCGATGGACAGAAGGAGATGGAGAATAGAAGTGAAAACAATGAGTAAAACAACAGAACAACAGTAAAACAACAATACTATGTTGTTTTTCCCGATGGAAGGAGATGGAGAATAAGAGTAAAGACAACCAGTGCTAGGAAAAGAATAAACAACTCTCACTAGTGGGGGCAAAATCGAGTTTGGATGATGATGATGAAACTTGTTGGTAGAAATTGAAACCATGCGTCATTACGTCAGTAATGACGTCACCACCAGTCAACAACTACCATCTATTTTGAATCAGTGGGCTGGATCGCCGAGATGGAATCGGGAGGTTTGCAGTTCAAATATTGCCATGAGCACACAAAGCAGCAACCTCACGAATGCAAGTGCAGACAGCTTGAACGAACAATAACACAAAGGATTGGTTTGATGGTCATTTATATAAAGAATCTTCGACAAGTTACATAAGACCATAACCTCGCAAACCGATCACATTTTGAACATAGAACCAGAACTACGTTGTACAGGGTGAGCAGAAAGTCCTTGGACTTTTTTAATTTTATGAATGAACATATTGAATGTCACTCATATCCCTCTTAAAATGCTAAATATCCTGCTAAACTCTCTAAAATTTAAGTCTAATTGTAAACCTTGATTGTAAAGTCTTAAATGAGCCAAAGAGAAGCCATCATTCAGCTCCATCGCGCGGGGAAAACAAACTCTAAGATCATTAAGCTCTTTATAAAAGTTGCCAAATTCATCGTTTACCATGTTGTGAATAGATGTAAGAAACTTGGTACAACTGAAGATCATCCTAGGATTGGAAGACCTCACACTGCTCGAATACAGAAAGTGGTTAAGACTGTCCGAAAAAGGGTGAGAAACCCAAACAGATCCACCCGTCAAATGGCCTTGGCAGTTCCTTAGCACTCCAAAACTGAGAACATGGCAGTTCCTTACACCTCTCCAAAAGCAAAAGAGACTTGAAAGAGCACAGATTCTTTCAGACGAAAAACTCTTCACAACTGAAGCTCAGTTAATAATCAGAATGATAGAATTTATGCAAAGTCTTCAGCAGATATTCCGTCAAAAACCGTCTTATGTCATTGTGTGGGCCGCCATCTCCAAAACTTGAAAGTCTCCTCTGATTTTCGTGAAACAAGGAGTTAAAATCAATTCCGATCGCTACATCAACAATATCTTGCTTCCAGCCCATGAAGAGATGAAGAAACACCTCAAAGATCAGCCCTTCACATTCCAACAAGATGGTGCACCATCCCACACTTCAAGAAAGACTCAGGACTGGTGCTCACGTCAACTTCCAAGATTCTGGAGCAAGAAATGTGGCCTCCCTCATTGCTTGATTTGAATCCCATGGGCTTTTGCGTGTGGTCGTTATTGGAGGCAAAAGCCTGTTCCGTTGCTCACCCAAGTGCTGATGCTCTGAAGCAACCACTTCTGTGAGAATGGGCCAAAACACCCCAGGATAAGCTATGTGCTTTGGTCGAAAACTTCCAACAAAGAATTGAGAGGTTTATTCAAGTGAAGGGCGGCCACATTGAAAATAAATAAATAAATTTATTCCTAGTATTGTAAGCTTTCATTGTGATACCTTTTTGATGAAATTTTATTTATTTTCTACTAACAAATCGTTTTTAAGTTGGCCCAAGGACTTTCTGTTCACCCTGTATATGTGTTGTTAAAACATAAAAACATTGCTGCAGCAGCATATGATGGTTAAGGTTCATACCTGAAGTTGGGGGGTGGTACAGGGGGAGGCATGAACGGCGGGGGCATGAACATCCCCAAGGGGAAGGATGAGGCCGGAGGGGGTGGAGGTAGTGAAGACGATTGAGAAGAACTAGAAGTTGTGGGTGGTGGGGCTCCTCCATTTGCAGGTTGCAGTGGTGGTGGTGGTGGAGGTCTTGGGAACATCATCGGATGAAACATTTGAGCAACTAAAAAAGCGAACATGTACATTACGTTTAAAAACCGTTAACTTGTAAAAATAAGCAACTTATAAAAACATACAACCAAAACAATGACAAGACAACATTCAGGCATGGATCGGTCTCAATATGGCGACACTGGGCGAGTTAGCTTAAAACTGCCACTCTTGGAAACATCTAAACCATGTTGATGCGCAATCTGCTGCAAGCGGAGATGGCGACTGATGATGATAAAAACAGCACAGTATACAAAAAGTGGTTGTTTTCAATAAGCAATGCAGAAACAGAGTTCAGCTCTTTAAAAACAGTTTCAAAACTTTTATTACATTACAATTGAAATGGTTAACATTTCATTCAAAAACAATGTATACTGATTTTACAGATTGATTTACTGATTTCTTTCACCAAGTGTTTTGTGATCTGTTTCCAGCCAAAAGTGTGAGCTATAGTAACAGGGTGATTGAAAAGTAACTCCCTATTTTAAAATAAATACAATTTATTCAAATGCTATATCATGTTTCTCAATTTTTGTGTATATATTACTTAATGTATGGCAATTTAATTTATGTTCTTGTTTTCCTTTCAGATTTGTTTAAATATTGTTCAATTTCAATCTTTTCAAATTTATTTTATTTCAAAACCCTACAAAAATGGCTGGACGTCTTACTCTACAGGAACGTGCCCAGATAGCCGCGCGTTACGAAGTTTGGGGATGCATTGTTCAAGTGCAAAGATGGTGGAGAACTATTAAGGGAAAACATGCCCAAATTGACCCGAAGACGATCAAGAATTGTCATAAAAAACTTATGACCACAGGATCTGTGGCTGATACTCAAAGAAGCGGTCGTCCTTCCAAATCCAGAGATCCTGAGGTAGTGCAAGTTGTTCAAGAAATGTTTACCTGTAGCCCACATAAGTCAATTCGTCAAGCAACAAGAGAAAGTGGGCTCTCCTTTCATTGTGTACGTAATGTGCTAAAAAACGAGCTTAAATGGCGTGCTTGGAAGCCGCATTACTGTCAAGCACTCTCTGCCGAAGACTTTGACATTCGTATGGAGTTTGGTGAAATAATGTTGGCTTGGTTTAGAGATTGGCCCAACCTCTTTAAAAATATTCTATGGAGTGATGAAGCTGTATTCCACATAGGTGGATTTGTGAACCGTCATAACTGCCACTACTGGGCGAAAGAAGATCCTCGTGTTACCTGTGAAAAAATGCAAAATCGACCCAAAGTAACGGTATGGTGTGGAATGACTTTTGATAGGATTGTGGGTCCTTTCATTCTTCGCGATACCATGAATGCCGAAAGGTACCTCGCTATGTTGAAAGATGAAATTTGGCCAATTATCAGTGCTTGGGAAAATATTGAAGATTTGATTTTCATGCAAGATGGAGCTCCTCCACACTTTGCTATTGTTGTTCGTGAATGGCTAAATGCTCAATTTCCTGGAAGATGGATGGGTCGTCGCGGTTCACACGAATGGCCGGCCAGAAGTCCTGACTTAACACCCTGCAACTTTTTTCTCTGGGGTTGGCTGAAAGAGGAAGTCTACTCAACCAAACCAAGAAATTTGAAAGAACTTGAAGGGCGAATAAGAAGTTATGATTTCCATCCCGCAAGAGTTTCTTGCGAAATCAGTTGATGCGATTCCTGGTCGACTTGAGAAGCTGGTGGCAAATAAAGGCGCCCATATCGAATTTTAAATAAAAGCCCATGCATTATACTTCCTTCTCATATTCATTAATTGAAGAAATTATATTTTAAAAATAAATTATAGTTTTTTTAAAATAGGGAGTTACTTTTCAATCACCCTGTAGAGACTCAAAATAAAACACAACGTTCCTCAGATACCAAGACTAAGCGGGTTACACGATTTTAAAACATGATGACAAATTGACAAGAATATTGCATCATTTCCATCAGTGTTGCAATGGAATCAAAACATGATGACACCGAACTTCCAGGTGATTAAAGATGAGAGGCTTCATTACAACATGTAATTAAGCGGGATGTTGAACCATGATAGCATGGATAGAAGCCAGCAGTATTTTCTCATAATATGACACAAAAAGAATACATCACTTGAATATTAAAGGGTCTTAAGATTTCATAAAGTAAATTGAACTTTTCATATAATTTGACTCACATGGATTGTTGCCGGGATGAGGAGGTTGGGGCACTCCTGGTGGTGGAGGAGCTTGTCTTTCAGGAGGAGCCTAAAATACATTAGTTTTTGAAAATCAATTGAAAATATTGTTTCCAGAAAACATACAAACAGCACGCATACAGAAACTTATCGAAACACACATAAATATATATGGAAACATACCACATTTAAGATACCGTAATATCTTAAATATATTATGTTCATTGTATAACTAAAAATTGACCAATCATTTAAAATTTCACAAAGGCAAACGTCATTAATCCATTCTCTACATCAAACATAGTATCAACCGTATCCAAATTCAATTTTTACAAAATTATACCGTCCACGCACCGTCTTATTGTAGTTTATCAGAAAACAAGCAAATAACCTATTGTCAAAAATACTTTTCTACCGGTAAGAAATTAAAACAAATATCACTAATAAAACGTCATCAATGCAACTGTCGGCATTGTCGAGTGGTGAGAGCCCTGGAAAGACGTTCAAAAGGGCGCCGGTTCGACACCACTTAAAAGCATGTGACTGTGTCTTTGGCAAGACACCTAAAGGCATGCCTGAAGGTGGACACGAAGATTGGCTTCCTTGAACCTTTCCGTCCACTTAATCTAAATCTTCAATCACCGGGCGTGAGCCTGGATAGTGGATACGACAAATAAAATCAATACAACTCCACGTACCGGGGTTCTGGCCTGTAGAACGTCCAAGCGACAGGTTGGACAAGTTTGCTGCCGTTGAAACCACGAACGAAGGCACGAAGCGTGGAATATGTGACCGCATGGTAATTTCTTGTTCACTCCTGGAACACAAAGTTGATTTGTAATCCACTTACCCTACGTCATACTCTGCATACAAAAGTATCTATCTCACTATCATCTATTGCGAAACCTGTCGTGTTGCATGTATGTTGTCAAAACAGGCAAAAATGAAATTATTCTAAGGTCGTTGAATTAACTATGCATTCACCATCGCGTTTGAAACAAGCACAATACCAAGCAGAAAGTTTTAATAAAAATACAGTCAATACTTCATCCGCTGGGGATACCTGCATCCGACACCCCTCCAGGAGCAGGAGGGTTGTCAGGATTGGGAGCTTGCATGTCATCACGGCAGATGATACAAGTTCTATCTGTGCTTGATAGTTCCTCAGGGGTTGCATCAGGGTATCTGGCGATATTCAAATACAAAAATGCGGTTTCAATAATCAATCGGAAGTCATATTCCACACAACTATGACGGAATACAGATTACAGAGAGACTATTGCATATTTCAACGCACAAATCATGCGCACAGCTGCTTGTCCGAATAACGTCCAAACAACAAGTTGCAGTTTAAGACTATTATCATTGGCAATCAACGGCCAAGACACCAAGGGTCTCCTGCTCCAGGTGACCCATCAGTCGCCAACCTACGGCATGAAACTAAAGAAAGATTTACTTAAAGCTTTCCAGTTTCCAAACCTAACAGTAGCACAATAACAAAAGATGTTGATTTTCTTATAAAATTAAATGAAGATTTTAAACTGCATTCAAAATTAAGGATATTAAATTCACGAAGAATGAAAAGTCGTTTAAAGTTCCACTTCACTCACAGTGTGTTCATATTTCGAATGGCACGACGCGATAACACGATATCGGTTATCGCTTTCTTGAACTGTCTCATCGTTAAGTACATTGGTCGGATGGAGAACAAAGGAAATGTGTGGACTTTGATCATCAGTATGGTGAAGCAAACGTACAAGAGGACCCTAAGAAAACCTGGAATCAAAAGAGTTAAATCATGCGCGGAATTAATCGCATTCAGAGACAAGATGTTCTCAAATCACACATTACTTCCAGTCAATATTAGTGGACGTTTTACATAAATCAGAATTTATTTCACAATGTAGGTATTAACGATCTGTTTTAGCCTGATGCCGCGAGTTCGCAGTGGTAATAGCGAATTTGCAGCTTTCGTAACTCAGTTCCCTAGTCATGTGCTATGACGAATGGTATTGAAGTCAGTGAGTCGTTCTTTAATGCGGCTTTTTTGTTTGACTTAAGGCTGCTGGCTGTTGAGTTTCTGTGTTGTTAGGCGTTATTGCTGTGAAATTTTCATGAATCAGTTGATTAATAGATTAGGTGACGTAGTTATTCTATAAAAAGCGAAACTCAATCAATCACATGAATCAGAATGTTTGTAGCTCCTCATGAGAAGAACCGACGTGGATCCTTAATCAACAACAAGCTTTTGCTCTTCAGTGCCACGACATTCGCTCTCAACCAACATTATAAAGGTCATGTCCAATACATAACGATGGGAAGCTATACACCACGGGTGATTCGTTGCAGTGATGCTTGAATACATCTCAACACTAGGCAACTTGTCGCAAAGCTGTTATGTTTCGGAATGGCCCCTTTCGGTGAGTTCGATTCGGGAAGTCTGATTTGGTGAGTTCCCTATTCGGTGAGCCTTTTTTCGGAGAGTCCCTTATTCGGCGATTTTTTGAAATTTGTTTTTTAAATTATCGGATACCGTAGCCTAGTTATCATTGTCGTTTTTACATCGTTTTAACGTCGCTAAACGTTGAAATTGGGCAGAAAAAATAGAAAAAATGTTTGAACAATTAAATACAAATTCGTCATGTCAGTTCAGTTGAGTTGTTTTTATTTGTGACCATCATATCAAAAACAATACACATCAACATAGCAAAGGTAGAAGCGACAAAACGCGCAATACACGTCAACATAGCAAAGGTAGAAGCGACAAAACGCAAACGTTAACATGTGCTTGTGACCGAAGCAAGTTATTGAGTTGAAAGAAATTTGGCACGGTCGCAACACCTTCAGAAAAATTTAAGATATGAAGGAAATAAGATGAAAAGAAAGATATAAAGAAAGAAAATGAAATAAAATAAAAATGAAAGATATATATAAGAAATAAAAAAAAGATGTTACAAACAAAAAAATAACAGATAACCAAATGTGTGGCCAGGGTTGATCTCTAAGTGGTCAAAACTGGGTTTTGACCACTAAGCGGTTTAAACCTGGTTTTAACCGGTCAAAACTAGGTTTAAACCGGTCAAAGCTGGTCAAAACCCTGACCTGACTGGTCAAAACCCCGTAATGAGTTGCTTGATTGAGTTCGCCAGAAAATCACTGAAAACGTGAGGGAGATGGTAGAAGGTGAGGGAGGAGGGAGAAGGAAAAGATGAAATTGACTGGTGAATGAAGCAATTGAATATACTGGAGAGACTTGTTAATTCCAATTGTTCAATTGAGGTGTTCTAACTTGCATAAAGTAGATAGGCATAAGGCATCACAACTTGTTCCTTTTCCGATAATCCTTTCTTGGCTTGACGTGTACTTTGCTTCAAAGAACGAATCATAAACTATCCTGTCTTTAATTTTTAAAGCATCTTAGAATATGCATTCGCATTGCTTTATTTTAACTGGATAAAATTTGATGGCAAATGTTTTTCATAAAAAAAAATTGTTGGAATAAATTCTTGTAATTCAATTGAAAAGCAACTTGATTCATACACTAAAGGAGTTTTGACCAGTTTTGACCAGCAATAGGTGGTCAAAACTGCCCGGTTTAAACCAGGTTTTAACCGGGTGGTTTAAACCGCCCCGGTTTAAACCGATCAACCCTGTGTGTGGCCTATCGTTTTAACGTCGCTAAACGTTGAAATCGTGTAAAAAAGGGAATTTTTGCTGACTAGGATACCTTGAAACTGAGAAACATTCACAGAAGCCCTTCGATTTGTTCCAAGAACCCAGTCAGCCTAACAGTTCATTTTTACATTGTAGTAACAGATAACCAGATGTGTGGCCTATCAGTGTGATGTGTGGCCTATCGGTGTGATGTGTGGCCTAAACGATATAGTGGAATAAAATTCAAAATTCTCCAAATAAGCAGAAGGTATCGTTGGATTTGGAATTTTCTAATATTAGTTGAGGATTCGAATATCAATTCAATTTTATTTTTCATTGCTGGCGCGAACATGGAGAGAACGATAAAGTAAACACACGACTTTTACACCAACAAAAGGAGATGGCAAAACCAAAAGGTTTAAAGTATGCATCATTAAAACAGTGTTTGAAAAACATAATCTTAAAAATGCAACGTATCCTAGTCAGCAAAAGTTCTCTTTTCTACACGATTTCAACGTTTAACGACGTTAAAACGATGTAAAAACGGCAATTTCTGCAGGCCGGGATAACTAGGCTACGGTAATTCAACGTTTAGCGACGTTAAAACAATAGGCCACAGATTTGGTTATCTGTTACTACAATGTAAAAATGAACTGTTAGGCTAACTGGCTTCTTGGAACAAATTTTTCCTGGTCGGGATAACTAGGCTACGGTACCTGATAATTTCCTTTCAATCCAAGCTGTAGGCCACACATTTGGTTAGCCTTTTCATTCTGTTACTACAATGTAAAAATGAACTGTTAGGCTAACTGGGTTCTTGGAACAAATCGAAAGGCTTCTGTGAATGTTTCTCAGTTTCAACGTATCCTAGTCAGCAAAAGTTCCCTTTTCTACACGATTTCAACGTTTAGCGACGTTAAAACGATAGGCCACACATTTGGTTATCTGTTACTACAATGTAAAAAGAAACTGTTAGGCTAACTGGGTTCTTGGAACAAATTTTTGCTGGTCGGGATAACTAGGCTACGTTACCCGATAATTTCCTTTCAATCCAAGCTGTAGGCCACACATTTGTTGATCCAAACTAATCATTTTAACTATTCAAAAGTACTAACTTATAGACATAAACATGATTTATTTTTTTGGTTTGTAACATATTTTTTTTTATTTTCCCTTCATATCTTAAATTTTTCTGAAGGTGTTGCGACCGTGCCAAATTTCTTTCAACTCAATAACTTACTTCGGTCACAAGCACGTTTTAACGTTTGCGTTTTGTCGCTTCTACCTCTTGCTCGACCTTTGCTATGTTGACGTGAATTGTTTTTGATATGATATGGTCACAAATAAAAACAACTGAGCTGAACTGACATGATGAATTCAAGCACGTTTTAACGTTCGCGTTTTGTCGCTTCTACCTTTGCTATTGCTATGTTGATATGTATTGTTTTTGATATGATGGTCACAAATAAAAACAACTCAACTGAACTGACATGACAAATTTGCATTTAATTGTTCAAACATTTTATTTCTATTTTTTCTGCACGATTTCAACGTTTAGCGACGTTAAAACGATGTAAAAGTGGCAATGATAATTAGGCTACGGTACCCGATAATTTTCAAAAAAACTTTTAACAAATCGCCGAATAGGGAACCTCCGAAAAATGGCTCTCACCTCTCCGAATAGGGACCTCACCAAATCGGACTCACCGAATAGTAGCAGACCCGTTGTGTTTTGTTATTCTGTTATGCTTTCCATTCACCATACTTTGCTTTATTTAATGAACTTCTTCAAATTTTCCCTAACTGGTGGGTCATGTCATGTAGTCCTTTGCATGGAAACTGTTCATAGACTTGATATCTTCAGTCTCGCATAGCAGCTTTGAAAGGAACGCGCGGCGCACGGTCATTAGCTGAGGCCAATCACTAATAGAAGTGTCGTCAACTGCTTTGCAATAGAAGGTTGTTGTGTAACCCATAACATAATGCATTAGGAGATAATTATACTCTCCACCCATCTGCAGACGTTGAATCAACGTAAAAATTACGGATTTTTCTGTCTGGGCAGTTATTAGTTGGGTTCATGCTTTGTTAGCTCACATTTTCTTGTTTGTAGTGTTATGTAATTTTTGCGTTTCAACGAGTGTGGAAGTCAGGAAATTTGACATTTCATGATGGTCCCTCAGCGATGGTAGATAAGAAGTGTTTACACATGAAAAGATATCTACAATGGGAAACTGTCCTCGCGTCAACTCAATCAAACGGCAAGACGTGTCTCGCAGTTAACTTACTTCGAAATATCCTGATCCCATAATATTCAACACAGCTGTACCCAAAGTATTTCCAGGGGGCGTTTAGAATGCAATAGGCGCTGATGATAATGTGTTGCTGCCTGAAGTTTCGCTTGTTATTGAAGCGATGCCGTTGAAAACCATTCGGCTCCCAGTTGTTTGACAAGTGGCTTGAGCGATAACACACTTTGTTAGTACAAATTACACTGCCTACTCTTATGAGGCCTATGATGGGATTTCTAACCACTTGACGCGCGTAATTAGTTAAAATTGATCATTGACTGTGATTAAGAGGTTGCTTGGCCAATTGCATAATAGTAAAGCAATGAAATTTTTATACCTGTAATAAGCTCGACATAGAGCATGAACACGGCTTTATTTTCCCAGGGGTTCTCGCTTTGAAGGTCTATAGCGTGTAGAACGTACTTGAGGAACACAGTCATGACTATGGTAGCAAGGATGGCGTACTGTAAAGAACGTGGATTGTGATTACAAGACACTTGGAAATATACCTATTTTTACAATGATTTCACGTGTGCAAACAATGGATGGTTGTAAAAGTACAAATTTTTTATAAAACTTTCAGTGGTACAATCCGGGAACATTAATTTTTCCAAAAACAATATAATGATATTACGAAGCAGGATATGCAAAAAAACACGAATCGATAGAACATGAAAGATGACGAAATGAGGAAGCTCACCTCAAAGCCAAACACCAGTTGAACGGAAGCCCCTTTCGTGACGGTGGCGTGATAAGACAGATTTACGAAAAAAATATCGCAAGCAAGAAGAATAGCCAACAAAGCTGAAATATAAGACATGATTAAACCAGAAAATGCATACTACCCTGTTATCAATTCGTAGTGAAAGCGAATTTAATCGAATTTAGTGCGTTCTGATAATGCAGTGTTTTTCAAACTTCATCGCTTGAGCTTCGGAGGACAAGGGTCTATCGTTTTACCTTTTCAACTTAATAGTTCTCGCATGTCATATAACTTTTCTATTACTGCAGATAGTGGCACACCGTTTCGGTCTTACAGCGTTCGTATTGTCTGATGTACTTTGTGTAAAATTCGACTGAAGTTGATTGCCATTGTGGAAATACTTTTGATGAAATTTGTTTTACTTTTTCAAGGACAATCGACACAGTACAATCTGAATTAATGCGTGCAGCCGTGCACATCTGTCAATCGCTTTGTAACAAAAATTGCAAAGAATATCAATTATTTACAATTACTAGCATTTTGGTGCTATAAAGAGTGAACACGTTATTCGCTCATTAAAACTTTAACACCTAAAATAACAATCATATAATACTCACACAATACTCTTAATTTGAAAACGAAACTAATGATCGGGCTTCTCTCCATCTGAAATCAAAGTATTCCATGTGAATAATACTAAAACTAAACAATTGCGACAATATTAAAACTTTATTGAGTTTACTTATGTTTTTGATCGAACAAAGTCATTTAATCAACCCCAACAACCAGAAAGCATGACGCATAGGTTGTAAAAACTGGTGGACACCTGGCAAAAGGGGCAAACGCCAGGTCTCATCTATTGACAATGGAACAAATAGAAGGATGATAAATTGATAATGAAAGCCATTTTGTCTTTAAGAAAAATGCTTCTGAATGCTGTATGCATGTAATTTATGTTGTCGTTAATGTTGATAAAGTAACATGGTCAGCAACCAAACACTCTTTCAAATCATAGCAGTCAATCAGTCATTACATCATCAAAAAAGGTTGAAAACCAATGAGTGCATCTCAATTTCTTGATTTTATCTACAAGTTGAGAGGGAAATTTTAACTGCGTTGTAGTGTAGATGGCCTTATACGCTTTTGATTGCAACTAATCATTCTCAACCTTTTCGTATTCAGGTCAGCAAGCCACAGCCCCAAGAAGGACCATAAGCATTTCTCTGTAGAGCAGCGTACTTTTACTCATAATTTTGAGAGAAATTAAGGGCTATAATAGTTGAAAAGGAGCCACTTCGCAATCGACAGTAAATGAATTTCGTATTTAATATATTTCCTTTTTATTTTAAGACAAGACAATTATTGAATTACTCTCTTGGCATAACTTACATAATCCACTCTGTCCTCTATTAGCCAATGAAAACACTTTAGGAAAAGTAGAAGAGTAAAAGCAGCTACAAACATCGGGCTGAAGTCATCACGGAACATTGTAAATGCAAGACATGTGTCTGTGATGGCATACCAGGATCTCTCTATGAGATGCTGCAATGATGAATTATAAATTACCGGTACTGCAGAAGCGAAACAAATCTTGTTGATAGATGTTGGTAAAAACAATTCACATAATGTATTGTACAGGTATATACTATAGGCTAGTACACTTAATAAACTACAACTTTCCAAGATTTTTAAGAGTTGTCGCTTTGTAACAAACTATCATTTCCACAAGATTAAGGCTATGCCTAGTTTTAAACTAATCACACATCATGTGGTATCAACATGAATGGTATTTAAAGTTAAACACAAAGATAACACTGCTAATTAAATCACTATACAGTATACATTCATAACTTTTACAGCAAGGATTTCCAAGATGCAGCCCAGGAAACCCCATGTGCTGGTCTACAACAGAATACAAAACTATAGCAATGGACCTATTGTGATAGATAGAGCCATTCTGCAAAGAAGTGCACTCTGCAGGGAATAAACAGTTAAGGAGGTCTGCTCAACGGCTCATGTGACAAATAAGTTTGCAACATTGTTTCTTTTGCATTAAAGCTCATATTGTTGGTCTTCACACTAGTATATAGCTACCTCACTTACCTCAGTTTCAGCCGGTCGGAGTTGACCAAAAAATATCTTTCTCAAAAGTTTGGCGAGTAGAAATACAAAAACAAAAACTTGGACGTATAACACCTAAAACATAAAACAAAATTAAATGAGATAATAAGTTCTATTTGACATGTTATCAACACGGAACACGCCCATCAAGTTAAACTCATGCACTTGCAACATCTTAGCCGGAGTATTCGCTATTCAAACTTAAGTTTTAATACAATATACAGTACACTTTAGCACAGCATACTGTTTTGTGATAAAAAAATATAATGAACATAATATTGTTACTTAAACACAATCAATAAAAAAAAATAGGAACTTTAAATATTTCTGACAACAAAAAATGTTCCATTGGTTTCATGTGCTGTGTCTCATATGTTTGAAAATGTGAACCATTTAATTGTTCTGAATAAATAAAGTGCCTGTCAAAACTTGTTTATCAACTGCTTTCATTATAAAAGGCAGTATCATTATACAACAATACATACAGTATGTATATGTTTTCCAATTTGTATTAGATATGAAAAGGTTTCACGTAAAGATGTTATTGTTAGTTGTTTTTTGTGCTCATTTTTTAAAAAAATAAAAAATGATCATTTTTTTGCACCAACAATCTGTCTAAACTTTAAATGAACGAAACAAAATTTGTATGTTTGCTTCTCGAAAATAATCAAGACATCGATAAGTTGCCAAAATAAAACTTTTGTCACTGAAAGATCTTCTTTTGACTTCACCAGTGATTCATGAGGATGTGCAGTGTGATAAAATAAACAAAAAGTAGAGACACCGGTACCACACTTAATTGCCAAATTCAAGTTTATTAAATTTAAAGAACTTGAATCTGCCAATTTAGTGTGGTGCTCTTGTTCTCTACTGTTTTTTTTTTGTTGATAAGTAAGTTTGTATCAGTCGACTAGACAGCAAATGCAGCAATTAGACTTTAAAGAATATCAGAATATTCCATAATCCATATAACAGGCCTACTCATTATAATGGACTATGCAAGAAATGACTGGAATGAAACAAATAAATCAATAAAAAAAATAAGGCAAGTAACCAAGGGGATTGACTGTTAACATGGTCACCACTAGGACAAAGTCTTCATCATTGGTACCACTTGATGAGCATGCAAACACACTTCTGACATAGAAAACTTAGTCAAAACTGCAGCACACTAATTTGTAAGTTATTCAACAGCTATAATTTAACACTTTTTTGCAGTTCTTTTGTTATGATAAATGAAAACAGTTGTTACTTGAAAAAATGTATGAAACAATTGGAAACAGTATGAAAAACAAAAAAAGTAAAACAAAAATAACAACTAAAAACAAAACATTTTTAACTATCTCTAGTCCCAAGTCCTGACTAGTCTTCAATATCAGTAGTTCAAATTCTTCGTGGTCTGCATTTATTACGTTTTTTATTCATTTTTCCTTGTAGTAATTGTGTTTGTATGAAATTATTGCAAATCATAGGACCAAAATATATTTCATTTTCTTGTTTTAACTGTTTGTAGGATTGTCATGTTGGTTTGCATTTTAAAAAGTACATTTTGGTTTGTGATTTGATTCTTAATCCTGGTCTGTAAGCAGTGCATATTTAAACTGTGCAAGCATACAAATTCTACCAAAGAAAAAAATAATAGAACAAGTAAACATGAAAATCATTGTTGGCTGATAGTGTTGTGCAAGATAGTTTGAAAGGTGATCAGTAGGGTGCACCATTTGCCCCAGACCTTTAGCAAAAAGCCTGAACTTTTTTTGCTTATGAGGTTATCTTAGAAAACAACTTTTGCAAAGTTTCATTTTGATTGGACAAAGTTTAACCTCCCCACCCGGCCATTTTCTAAGGGGACTAACGGCATTTTCTTCACATTATTGTCACTAGATGGAGCTGTTTACAAGATGCAACTGCATATTTACTTTGGAAACATACCCCTCTTCATTCTGCATAATTTAAAAAAAATTATCTGAATTGGCCAATGGGAAGCAGAAATATGAGCAGTTTTGCACTCTCCTCTAGCACAATACTGCCTCTAGTGGCCAACACATAACAACAATTATCTCCTTAAATGTTCATCCAATTGAAGCAAAACTGGTGTCTAACCCCCCATTTTCAAGGGTGGTGTGTTGTTATTATTATTGTTGTTATTATTATTATTGTTGTTATATGTTGGCCACTAGAGGCAATATTGCGCTAGGGGAGAGTGCAAAACTGCTCATATTTCTGCTTCCCATTGGCCAATTTAGATATTTTTTTTTTAATTATGCAGAATGAAGAGGGGTATGTTTCCAAAGTAAATATGCAGTTGCATCTTGTAAACAGCTCCATCTAGTGGCGATAATGTGAAGAAAATGCCGTTAGTCCCCTTAGAAAATGGCCGGGTGGGGGGTTAAACTTTGTCCAATCAAAATGAAACTTTGCAAAAGTTGTTTTCTAAGATAACCTCATAAGCAAAAAAAGTTCAGGCTTTTTGCTAAAGGTCGTGGGCAAATGCTGCACCCTAGTGATCAGCTGAAATACTACATCAACAAAAAAGCAAACTTTCAAAAAGTGGTGTTACAAATTGAAGATACAGAATATCTAAGAGCAGCGATTCTCACAATCATGTTAGAGCACCTAGTTTGCATTGTGGTTGAGGTATGCAACCTTTCTGTGTTCAGACTCAGGCACCCTTGGTAGTAATTATAGCCATGGCTTTATTTTTCAGGGATAGTTAAAGTTATGAATTTGAAACCAAAGTATAAATAGCCTAGGCTATACAAATAGTTATGTTTCAAAATGCAAACTAAGAATTGAAACTGTTGATGTGAGAAACCACTGGTTACATTGCTGCGTGTGTAGTAAATAAATAGTTAAATACACTCACCGCAACACAAGGACTTGACTTGGTTAGATACACAACAGTCGGATAAAATTGCTTTTTTTGTATCCAGGCATTGGCAACAACAGCGGATGTCAAAGCAAAACTTGCAGTAGTTATAAACAGGCTCCTCATTTTCATATTTTAATGTAAATTAAATTAGTCAATTAGACACATTTTTCTGAAATATAGTGATCCATTCAGTTTATACATAGCTTAGGCCAACATAGTGTTGGGCGATATTGAAAAAAACAAAACGATACGACATTTGAAAAATTACTCGATATTTCGATACTTTTCGATATTTTTGTTCTAATTAAGAAAAGAGTTTCTCAGTCTTTGAAATTAGTGTCAGATTGCTGAGTTGATTGCTGACGCAGATGCATGAATGGCGCATTAGCGTCGGCAATAAAAATGCCGAAGCCACACGAGCGCTTGTAAGAATAGGATTAGACAATTAAACATTCCTCCCAGTCGTTATGCCACAGCCATAGATTTGCTCCTTGGTCAACACCCTGATGGAGCTCTGCGAAAAAGGCGTGGGATGGGTATCAAAGCACGAAAGCGACAAAACGTGGATGCTTTATTGTGAACGGCAAAGAAAGTGTAGATTTACAGCCAAGTGATGAGCCTCTTGATTTGTCCGATTCCAGTGATGACACGACAACCTCATCCTCCGATACAGCATCTGATGATTCCGATTCTGACATCTAGTTCTTCATCAAACAGACTTTGTGTTGCTCGCAGTAGCCTATCCCAATTGTGTCAAAATTATGTTAGTGCATACGTAAATTGAGACAACCTTCTCGCAGGGAGCTATTAATTTGTTACCGGTACTTGGTTGAGCAATTAACGTTATTTTATGATAATTTAACGTCGCTAGACGTCGAATTAATGTAAAACAAACGTAAAATTCTTACTGGGCATTGTTGTTACGCAATATAACCTGCCGGGAAAATTAAATCGATTTGTGCCGACTCGAACATTGAATCAACCCAAAATTAACTTACTTTTCTTCCCCGTGAGTTACTCAACGTGAATTACCGTAACAGCGTGCGTATCGCGTTGTTCGGTTTATCGCTACTTTTGGTATTATTACATCACAACAAATCAAACAGTGCGGTCGTGATAGACTACTCCAGTATATTTTTCACTTCTCATTTTACATGTTTTGGTACAATTTTTTTCGTAATAAACGTTCACAGCAATTGCCACGGCAATTTCAACTTTTGCCGTTTGGCCTCGGCAACGTTTTTGTAGGGGTTTGCAGTTACGAGTTAGGGCTGTAATAGTTAAAATATCGAACAATATTGAAATAAATATCGATATTGAAAAGATATCGTATTGTATCGAAAATTCGATATATCGCCCAACACTAGGCCAGCTCATTGATCGGTATGTTTTTGATAAAGTTATAAACAGTTTGACAAACTAGTAGCTTAAATAACAATAACAAAGAATGGCTTGTAACTCACCGTTTGGGTATGACCCACTTTGGTTACCATATTTTAAAGCCTGGGTAATTCAGCATGGCCCGGAGGTGCGGCATACTGTAATATGGGTGCAACCTATTCCGTTCCCAGAATACTTTGTCCCCAAATTTTGTCCCCTGAAAAGACCGAGAAAAAAATACAACAGGGCCCAAGTCACTGATCGGATTTGCCGCAAACATTTCAAAATTTTTCCTATAAAAAGATCGAGAGAAAACGTAAGAGCCGAAGTTGCTGATTGGAGTAGGCTAGCCATTTGCAGAGTTGCCAAAACAGTTGACCATGCTAAGTACGGTATCTTGAAATAATAGTTAATAAACTGAACCTCACTTTCGGGTTAGGGTTAGTCACACTTATTTTTTCGTGGCCCATAAAAATTCAATGATTAATTCAAGGAGAAATGTTTGCAGAAATTTCGATCAGCGGCATCGGCTTTGTTCTATTATTTTCTCGACCTTTTCAGGGACAAACTTGGGGGACAAAGTATTCAGTGGACCGAATAGGTTGCATCCCTGTAATGCAGGCATGCACAACTTATCCAATAGACTACACAATACACATGGCCCGCAAATTCTTTTCATGCAGCCCGTGACATGACTCAAATATATTTTACAATTACATACATTCTGTAATAACAATTTTTGGCATATTGCTTACTGCTTAGCTTACTGGATTTTAAATAAGCATGGATTACCTTTTTTTAAACATAATGAGATAATGGCTAATGCTATTGCTTAAAGATGATTGGTTTAATTTTTTTCTTATCTCAATGTCTGTTATCACATATGATATATACCGTATATATATATCATATAGTCAGTTTATAGAAATGCTGTATGCGGCTCATGTAACATATTTTTTCTTTTTGCGGCCCTTGCACCATTTTGAGCTGTTAAGTCCAGTTATTTGTTTCAATACCGCTATACAAAAATAAGCAAAGAAAATCAAATTTTTAAAACAATGCACAGTACTGAGTTTGAGTATAGCACAATCAGGATAATAGCAAAAGATTATAAATTACCATTTAGTCTGCCACCACCCCATAACAATAAATCTAATTACACATTCATACACACAGGTATGCAGAGACAGAAACACTACTTCGGTAAAAGAAAAAGGTTTAGCCAATAACAATAAGAACAAATCATTGTTGGTTTCAATTTTCATCTTCAGATTGAAAAAGCCAAGGAAGCGTTAAACCAATGTGATTGTGTAAGTAGAATACAGAGTTCGTCAAAGTTTTAAAATATTAGGAACAAAACGTAAAGACAATTTTGGTAAAGAGGTGACTTTCTTCAATCATAGACAGATAAAACCAAGCAACCACACGGCATTTAACTTGTTCGCATGATGCGAACTGTACATACATTGGTACTGTTCGTCCACGCGGCATTTGGCCAGGAGAGTGATGAACATTTAGATTTAACTAATTTGAACAGAAAAAGTGCCATTAAAGACCATATATTCGATTGCCAAACATGTTCAAACAACAAACCATCCTTGGAGTTTTTTAGAGTTGTGCATAAATGTTTCAGTTTCTCAATTAAAATCTCAAGTGATTACTCAGCCTACTCACCAACGAATATCGTCAATCCACCAAGCAAGACCACCCATACTGCTTAGTTGGTTCAGCTCTCTACTTTGTGAATGAACGATGCGGGTTCGGATCTCGGCGTGTGCGCCTGTGCAATGCGCTGCAAGGAGAGCCCCTCATTCATAATTTGATGTATGAAAAAGTTTGCACAACAACACTTCAACAAACGAAAACTTTGGTTTGCTATTAATGGTGACCATGCTGACATCGATGGTTCAAGCTTTCACAAGTACGCAAAATAATTAAGAAGAAACTTCTAAAGAACGTTTTTCAAACCGAGGATAGGCCTAAAGGTTCCCACAATAAATCAATATTATCAAGGGAAACGCTGAACTGGCAACTCTACTAATCTGACTTGGTCCAGCACCACAGACATCTTATTATAACTAGACTGCGCTTCTCGTATTTCGATTGAAGAAATTGAAAAAAGGCGGCGGCCATTGTTAGTGTCTCAAACTCGCGTGAAAGCTGCGCTGTTAACGATAACATTTCTGAGCTGGTTGCGCTTCTGCAGAAAACTAACTTGTTAACTATAATTTAAAACTTTGGTGTAATAGAGGTTTTATTCATCTATGAAATGAATAAAAGCATGTGTTAAATTGCACAGAATTATACATACAGTCTATAATATAAAGCAAAAACACTGCGATGCGAGAGCACGTATACGATACACTGAATGCATCATTTCCAGCAGTTCAGCAGAACTCTTACCGTATTCAATTTGGCGTTACAGCTGAGCTGATGATTAGCCTATTGTAAAAACAGCAACAAACAGTTTATTACATCAAACCTAAGCAAATGATACGCTATATTATAGCGGCTATAACGTAGGCCTATAGCTCAACAAAATCAAAACAAATTAAATATTCACCAATACTGATGTGATGTCGAAAGGAAGTAGTTTATTGGTGTTTGAAAAGCACTGTTTTGTTAAGCGTTTTACGAACCAATTTGCCTTGTATTTGCTTGCAGGTTTCCTTACCAATGTGGTAAAACCTAATTTTTAAATAACATTTGGACACAGTTTTGACTAGCGTAAAAATGTGATTATCGGTAACGGTGCATTCAAACACAAGATCCGTGAGATTAGTAAATATCTTGGAATGGTTTATATTTCCAAGCACAGCTACCGCAATAGCTTCCACAATGCCTGGATGAAGAGGTAATCTCCCAGCTGTGGTAGTTAGTAACCGTTTAATGCATAATTCAGTTTCTTCACAAATATATACAACACTGAAAGAAGGTTTAAAAAGTCCACTTCTATCTTTAAATGATAAGAAGCTGGGTTGAACAGGTAAAGTGTGTGAACTCAGTTCAAAGCGGCACCTTGCACATAACGTTATCTTTGCGCACATTTTGGCAGCATAAATTAACAAATTCTAACAATATGTTTGCGATTGTAGAACAGCAAAGGTGAAATCATATAAAGATTTCGTCATACTAGGTGAATTGCGGAGATATTTATTAGTTGTTATTTCACAGCAACTTGAAACTGAAGCTATTTCTTTAAAAGTTATTGTTGATGAAATCACACGAATTTACGTCATAATGCAACGTTTTGCTACAACGGAGAAAATCGAAAGCCATCAATCTCTATTGAACAGAATCCTGGTAAAAGCTGCGGTTGTGTTGTTGCATAGAAAACTATTTGTTTTGTCAATTATTTGTTCACAACAACTGAGTTTTTTAAGAAACGCAAATATTATAGGAGAATTACATTTTGTAGAAAGTTAAGTTGTGTTCAGTCGTGTTCTCATTGCTTTAAGAATTGGCGCTCCAGTTGTTTCAGGAACGAGGAGGCGACTGATTCTTAACTAATTAATTCATCTACTTCTACTTGTTTTAAAGTATCAGGTTTGGTGGCCGTGCTTAACTACTGTATATTTATCGATTCATATACCGCAATATTAAATCCGTTCATGCACGTCTTAAACCATAATAGTTTTGCCACCTTTTCCTTTTGTTGGTTTTGTTCCTGTATTTCTTTTTCACAATATCATTTGTTTTGCATTCTGACAAGGAAAAATAAATTGAATTGAATTCAAAACAATGAAAATTCATTACGGGTCCCTACAAAAGCATTGGCAAACGAGCGGAATAGGTACACTAATAATGGCTGACGTCTGAACCTGCTTTCTTCAAAAATCGTAAACGAGAGAAGTGACGATGCGCGGTCTAGTTATAATAAGATGTCTATGTCCAGCACCAGCAACAACACGTCAAAACAATAATGCATTGATGCGTGAAAAGCATAACAGATTTCCAACCAAATACTGGAGTTGCAAAATCATCAATCAATCATTTTATTTTTCGTCATTAACGCGTCCGGGACGAAAAAGATACTAACTACAAAAATCGATATAAACCTACCAGCACGTTAACGAACGGAAAAAGGTGGCAAAACCTTGAAAGGTTTAAAACGTGCCTGAATGAAAAATTATGTAGTAGGCTATATATCAGTAGTTAGCACGGCCACAAAACCCCAAAAAACAAATAGCAAAAAATAAAACAAAAACAGAGAGAAGCACACATGTAGTAATGAATGACAGCCTAATGAAAAATGTTGTGGATTGAATTTGCCAGTTCCAATATTGATGTGGATGAGCAGTCATAATAATAATAAAAGGATGAAAAAAGAAAACCGGACATAAAAGAAACCCATCCTCAGGCAAAAGCCCGTTTCAATGTGGCCCGGGAGAGCAGGTGTTGAGCTCTTTCTATGGTTAGACTGCACATCACACAGTAGCCTAAGACGATTGAGGTTTGATATCCAGTTTAATTTATTGTTTCTTGTCCTGGTGGGTGATGGAATGGATGAGCTGGTAGATGATGATGTCCTGATGGTGTTGATAAAGCTCTCATCCCCTTTTGCGACGTGTCGTGTTGCTTATGAAGTAGCCTACCGGTATTGCGTTTGCTGTTAATATCTACAAACATAAAAGTACAGCACAAGCAATCGATATTATTGTTAGGTAAGCCTAAGCCTAATCTTTTGTAAATAATTTCGGATTTCCACTAAAATCTTCACAAGAATGGAAGAAAGCCTTTCTACATTGTCTTTCTATTGCGTGTCCGTTTTGCTTAAATGTTGTTTTAGTTTGTGAATAAAAAGTGACTTTGTATTAGTCTTTCTAATTGAAGAAGGAAATTCGTTCCATGTTTTCGCACCTGTGAATTCTATTGAATGTTGAGTAAGCGTTTTTGAGAAGTATGGAATGTTTAGAGAATCATTATCATGGTTTCTTGTAGACAGGCTGTGAACCTCTTTGACATATTTAAAAAGGTTGGTGAAGCAATCTGGTAGTAAATTGTTGTGAAATTTAAACACGAAAACACCAATTTCCAGTTTGAACAATTGCTCAATTGATATCGGGATCTTGCTACAACTATCATTGTTGGGACGGAAAATACGATGAAATTTGTCACAGATTTTTTGAAGTTTTTGTATAAGTCCTTCTTTGCCATATTTCCAAGTCGTAATGCAATACTTCAGGTTACTTTCAATTAAAGAATGGTAGCCTATAAGCAGATCAAATTTGACAAATTAAGACAGGGTCTAATCTTGGTAATTATGCCAAAATTTCTTCGAAGCTTTTGCAGCAAATGTTGCATGTGTGGTTTCCATGAAAAATTTTCATTCAGAGTCAGGCCAAGGAAACTGATATTTTGTACTCTCTCAATTGGTTGGTCATTTATACGTATGATTTGCTTAGACCTACACTTATTCGCACGTAAACTGTTAGTAGCCTATCAAATACCATGTGTTTTGCTTTGTTTACATTGAGTGATAATTTATTTGCTACAAGCCATTTGACAACTTCTTGCATTTCTGTATTGGCCGCTTCATGCAGTTTATCTACACTCTTACCTGACATCAGAAGATTTGTGTCATCCGCAAAAATTATAGAATCAGTACAACTTAAACAATTTGGGAAGTCGTTAATGTAAATTATGAATAATAAGGAGCCTAAAATAGAACCTTGGGGCACACCACACTTTGTCTCTAATGGAGTTGAAACACTACCAGAAATTTCTACTGTCTGAAAACGATTATTTAAGTAGCTTCGAAACCACTGGAGGGGTGTTCCTCTGATACCATAGTGATAAAGTTTTGTCAGAAGTATTTCATGATTTACTGTGTCAAAAACCTTTGATAAAAAGCTTGATGTTTAATGTTTATCAGAGATGTCCACTGGAGCGGATCTGGATTCTCATCCAGTAGGATCATTGGAAATTGTCAGATTAAGACTGTTCTTTTAATTTTGTGGATAAACAAGATTAAGATCGTATTTAAATTTTTTGCCTCTGGCCAAAGGTTCAAAACAGCGCCGATCGCTAGCTCAGTCGCCCAGTAGGTTAATCGTCTGAGTTTGTGCGCGAAGTAACCGCAAGATTAGGCAGCGCTGGTTCGATTCTCTGAGTGTGTCCTTGAGCAACGCATTTTGAGGACTGCTCTCCATCTGGCGTCACCTAGTGGATGGAATATTTCACACACAACAACACTTCAACAATCCAAACTTCAGCGTGTCAATTTCTGTAACCGGGCCTGTGACAGTGCTTCAAAGCCTCTACAGTCTAGACCTACAAGTAGGTTATGTGCAACTGCCAGGAATAACCTATAAGAGGTTTTCTCATACAGTGATTAAAAATTCAAAACCAACCAATCGCTCAGTTAGTTAAGGCAAAGCGCTCGACTTTGTGAACGTAGAAACGGCAAGATCGAACAGCGCTGGTTCGGATCTCAAAGTGTGCACTAAATAAATGAATTTGAATATTTTACATTAAAGCTTTAGGCCTACAAGCGACACCTCACAACAGCACCTTCAACAACTGACACACGAATTCAATGTATGATACACAAATTGGCGAGGGAAAGATAACATGGTACGCACAAAAAAAATACTAAATTATAGTTTTTTTTGCAGCTTGATACTATTATTGCGCACAGATGTTCAATTCTGCAGTAAAATGTTGTATGGTGTGCAATACGCCTAAGAAAACATCATGCGTTTTTCCCAAGACAAAGGGGGCCCGGAGTGAGAGGGGGGCCCGGAATGACTCTTCGTACCCCTAGTGAAAATTTCTCTCAGAGGCCCTGATACACAGTGGTGGGCGCAGCTAGTGTAAAAGTTAGCTTTCAACAAAGAAATCAGCGGTATTTCCAATAAATTTAGCCTACTTTCCCTAACGAGTCCACTAAAATTTCTAAATATTAGCTAAAATGCTAATCCGCTAACCAAAGCGTTAGCTTCGCTAATTAGCGGAACTGTGCCTTTTACTGTGTATACATAATATAAGCCCTGCATGTTGTGTAAAATAAATCCCACATTTCAGTTTCTGCGTTGGAAGGGGCCCCGGACTTATGTTTGGATGGGGCCACGTTCTTTGTTGCTACGGCCTGCTTCACTGTCAATCTCAATCAATGGTTTATTCGTCTGAAACAAAAACATAGTGTTGCATCATTAGTTGGCTGATAGATGAGCATTATCGTTATATCTTATCTTAAAAGTTTAAAAAAATTGGCCTTTCAGCAACAAAAGTGCCCTTTTTTCATAATCCTGCCCCCCAGTCAAAAATCGTTCCGGCGCCCCTGGTGGCCAGCAGTTCCCAGAGGTGGGCACCCGCTACTTTTAAAGTAGCGCGCTACCCGCTACCACTACGACCAAAATAGGGCGCGCTACCGCTACCCGCTACCAATTTACAAAATTAGCGCGCTACCCGCTACCGCTACTCAGACTAAAGTAGCGCGCGCTACCGCTACTTCTTCCGCTACTTTTGTTTAAAATGACACTAGGAAACACTGTTTAATGAATTTTATCATTCGTTTACACTGTCATTTTAACGTCGTTATAGAAAACACATTCTAAAGGAAATTTATTGTTACGCATCTTTCAAAAACACGAGCATTTCAAAATGAGAGTCACTATAAGTCCTGCCCGCTTTGGCATAAGCACATCTTTTCCAACAGAGAAAAGTCTCTCCACCGCAGCACTGGAAGAAATGGGGGTGTTGTATTTAATGAACAGGTGTTTTAACTCGGTACCGTATTCGAAAAGCTCAAGGACTTGCTCCTATCCAAAGGCGTCCACAATTGCTGTTTCCTTCTGCACTAACGTTTCACGGGATGGCGCCAACACACCAAAAAATTCATCCTCGGAGTCATGACTGGTGTTGGCAGGGATGGAGGAACCACGTGGGCCTCGTGGGCCTGGACCCACCTACTTTATTTTCTGGGTGGGCCTGGCCCACCCACTTTTGAAAGCCAAATTTCTTTGAAAAGGTAGTGAAAACGTTAATTTAGAGAAGGATTTCCAAAAAAAGCTTTTCACTCATTTGATACACACTAGTTTGATTACACAGGCCAACAAAACAAGTTTGACACAAAAGGTGAGAGTCATTTCAGAGTAGGCCTATTTCAGGGCCCTGATTCCAAAAATGCACTTAGTTTCTTCGAATTTTCGAAACTACCAGGAATTGAATTTCGAACCAAGATTACATTCTTCCGTAACAACGATAAAATTTTAAGCAGCTACTTTATTGATACGGTATAAATGGCCTTCGTAGGCTACTTTGATGGGTGTTGCTCAGTAGGCCTATAGTAAGTCTACCATAATAAAGAATTGCGTTTGTTTATCGATGGCTTTGTTTTACTTATTCGTCTAGTTTGTTAAGCAAAACAATGTACCTATGTATTTTATTTGTACTTAGTAGCTTAGTAAGTCTGATATTGTTGAAGTCAACAAATATACAGTAGGCTATTAAGGTGATTGATTTCAAATGGCGTTTATACAACTCAGAAATGTGCCTAGGATTACTTTCAGTTTTGTCTATGTAATAAACGACACGATGTTAAATCTATAGAGGCTCAAAATTGCAAAAAAAATGTTTTTGGTGTAGGCAATCTTAAAAACTAGAGTCAATTCGAAAAAAAAGTGCATTTTCGGAATCACCTTGTTGAAAGACTGATCGAAGCCAGCGGATGCCAAACGATTTGGCTACACTGGCGGCGGAGACAGTTACAATAATAATAATTTTCGGAATCAGGGGCCTCGAAATACCCTAAAATGACTCTTCCATGCCGTGCCTGTAAAAAAAAATTTTTTTGTTTGCCTGTGTTATCTTTGATAGCTCAATGATGAAATCTAATCTTTAAACTTTTCTGTTGAGCCCACTGTTGATGGGAAGCACGTGTGGGTGTGGTTGCGTGTGGTAATCTATAAATCAATCTAATTGTTCTCCAAGGTTAAAACAATGATATCATTACATACTATGCAGTGCATGCACGTCGGCCTACTGTGTAATGCTGCCGATTATTTCTCCCAGGTTGGTATTATAACTGTGTGTGTATACTGCCTTTTTATTTGTGTGTACATCGCCGTATTTTGTACAGCGCTATAGAGCCATTTAACAATTTTGTAATTTATTTGGCCAAATCGGACCCAAAAATGGAAATTTTTCGCTGGTTGGCATAAAAGGCAATCATGAAAACACAATGTATAAGCGATTTGAAGTATTAGGAATGCAGCAATGTCATGGGGTTTTGGGGGGCGAAGCCTCCCAGAAGTTTGATTAACTTTGACTGCTACGCCTTTGGGCCCACCTACTTTTAAAATGGTTCCTCCATCCCTGGGTGTTGGTGTCACTCTTCTCGGTATCAACCTGGCTTGATGTCTCTCGCAACAGTCGAATTACATCTGCCTTGTAGTCGAAGTAGGCTACAACAGTCGAATTAGGCTACATCAGAAAAATCGAAACTTTGCAACCAAACCGATTATATAGCTGCTTGACCACGCAGGTTTTGCCAAAAAAACGAGTATTTTTTTATTTTAAATTAAAAAGTAGCGGGTAGCGGGAGTGCGAGTAAAAAAAAGTAGCGCCTTTCCCGCTACCACTACTTTGGAAAAAAATAGCGCCGCTACTCCAACTAAAAAGTGGCGCCGCTACCGCTACTTTTATCAAAAAAGTAGCGGCGTCGCTAGTAGCGGCGCTACAAAAGTAGCGCGCTACTGCCCACCTCTGCCAGTTCCTTAATTTCTCTCGGCCGCTTTTCTTTCAGAAACTGCACCCCCAATTTATTACACCCTGGGTAGAGGTGAGTGGTGTTTGTCAACAACCAGCATAGGCCTATAAGCCGAAAGTCGAACCAGGATTGCGTGATTGGAAAGCGAGAGAACATATCGAAAAAGAAAGAACATATTTAAAATATGCAAGTAATGTGACTGGGTCTGCTTAGTTTATGCAAAAAAAAGCTGTCAAGAATAAATTTTCATAAACTTTCCCAATCTGAGGATAAAAATTCAAAACCAATTAACCAGCGTAGCTTACATAATGAAGCATCATGGGTCACTGACATCTCTGAACTATTTAGCACGCCTTTTCTTTCCCATGCTACCCTTAAGCTACGGTACATCAAGAATGTTTCATTTATAAATAGGGGCGCCGGAAGCGGGGGGGCGGATGCCCCCCTGCCTTCAGTTTTTCTGTAGAAGGGGGCCAGGGGGCAATGGTGCCCTTTTAAGGTCATGTAGCTACTTCACATTTTGCAATTCGATATAGCAATTTCAGCTATTCGCTTTTAGCCTAATTTTAATCTTTCATTTCTGTCTCAAAATAATATTTACGACGCAAAATTCTGTATCACAGTAGGTTAGCCTACATCATTATAACATAGCATGATGCCCTTCCGTGCCATTGTTTTTTGTATACTGGACACTGGTATCATTACTCGATGATGAGCTGATGGATGAGCACTATCGGTAGGCTATATCTTAAAACTTAAAAAAAAGCTTTTCAGCAACAAAAGTGCTCTTTTTTCATAATCTTCCCCCCCCCCCCCAGTCAAAAACCGTTCCGGCGCCCCTGTTCATAAAATATAATTTTGATAAGATTTGTTCAAGAATTAGGATATTTTTGCAGCAATATGAGCTTCACAATAAGGTAAATTAATAATAGGCTACATAGCCTACAACTGTTGGCAAACCAACACATAAAATTTTTATAACATGTTTTAATAAGATCATTATGAGCTCGTATTTTTTTTAACATAGAAATAAAAATTTGGTAGCATATCCTACTTACCAGAATCGTCATACATTTATTGAGTTCCATTAAGGGTAGGGGATCTCCTGACTACAAATCAGCAGAACAGCGATTCTCCATCAAGTATCAATTCAGTATTTTTCATTAAAAATGCATGGAGAATCAGCAGAGCCCTATTTATGGCATATGCATTTCGCTCTATTTGGATAAGGCACTAATGATGCTCTACAGCAGCAGCCTAGAGCGAAATGCATATGCCATAAATAGGGCTCTGTTGATTCTCCATGCATTTTTAATAGAAAATACAGAATCGTCATATTTTGGTTGCTGAATCTTTTTGAACTTATATTTTACTTTAAAAAAAAAACCTACTGACTTGCGGCGCTAATTCCACCAATGTGGAATTATTTACATTTAATGTCTAAGGAGTGTTTATAGTTTAATTAATGTTAAGACTGTCTGACTAGCCTACCTGATGAAAATTCCATCTATCTAATTTAGCTATCTCACTCCAATAAACTCTTTCCACAGAATTGTTACACGAATTATAATTTTGAGTTATCAGAAGGTGTTCGTGTCTGCGTAGCGGCTGGTATAATATTGTAGGTCTATAACAAAAATGAATTTAAACATTAGCCTACAGGATAGTGAAACATTATCACGAATTATTACACTTTAACAGTTGTCCAAATTGTTACGTAAAACTACACAATCAATTTAATGTTGTCTAAGCTGAGCTTTCGCCAAATGAGAACAAACCATTTTATTGTCTGCTCCCTTTTTCCTATTTACTTCGGGGGCAGGTTGCATGGAAAATTACAGAATCATTTGGAAATAACATATAGGTTAAACTGGTTCACTATAGTTAAAGAAAGGGAAACTTATCTGACGCAATAATGGATCGCTACACAGCCAGCGCAAATGTTTTTTTTTGAGAGGGGGCAGGGAATTGAATATTTTTGCACATGTGAGCCCGGCAACGAGTCACTGAAGGCGCCGGCGCAGCACCTACAGAACGTTGAAATAATGTAACTTACAAAATGACTGATTTGCTGTCCAGGATACTTCTAACAAATGTGTTTCTGATGATGGTTAAATTTTTTATTCTCTTCACCCTGAAAGATATTACGCAAGGACGACAGCTCGCGCAAACGTAAATGAGATAATTTATTACGATCGTTAAAAACCGCTTCTTAGAGTAAAAATGTAAAGGTGGGTCCCATGCTTGATCACGCATCGGAGGATGAGAAGATAAGAGTGTCATTGTATCAAGCCATCGGCACAAACAACAGTAAGGAGGCCATTTCCTTTCTCTCGGCCGCTTTTCCTTCAGCAACCACGCCCCTCCAATTTATTACACCCTGGGTAGAGGTAAACGGTGTTTTTCAACAACCAGCTAAGCCGGGAGTCGAACCAGGATTGCATAATTGGAAAGCGAGCGCTTTATCCGCTGCGCGATCTAGTTTCGTAGAGTATAAACGTGAAAAATACTGTTTACTAAAAATTATTTTTAGTAAAGTTAGTTAGTTAGTACCGTTAGTTAGTTAGTTAGTACCGTATGCTTGTAGTCGTACCCTGCGTCCTGACTACGTCAGATGTAAAGGCTGATGGTTTACTGGAAATATACCGTAACCGAAATGGGACACTTCGTTCCACACTTTCTGTGACTTTCAGCACATATCCTTTTAAGCTTATCAAAAAACTGTTCATGAAATAGCACAAAAGTGAACAAAACATGTTTATTGTAAAATCAATCCAAAGAATACGAAACTGATACAATAACAGAGTTTGGTTGCCAGCATGGCGATAAGAATACTTCTATGAAAAATATCACATGTTAGTGTGAACTTTAAGGGTTCCATACATACAGGTACTACTGTTCCTTGTAAATATTTTAGAAATCTTAAAACATGAATTGAAGACAAATAGCTGGAAACCCATTTCGACCTGTTACTGGCACAAAACAGGCGATTAATGACAAAGAGCAGTAAACATATGAATTTGGCACAAAAAATGAACAATGTGGCAAAACTAAAAAGTTTTAAATACGGTGAGCAGAATGGACTAGTAAAACAGCCTTTAAAAATCAGGAGTATTAATTTGCACCGTTAACAAACCTGCTACAAGCAAAATTGTAGTGGGATCATTCACTCCCATAACCCCACAAACTTGGAATGAATCAATAACAAAAATACTTTTTTAGTTTGGAATGATGTGGGACCTTTGAACCACCGTTAAGTTTAAAAACTACTTTTTAAATTTGTAGAAAAGTCTGCTTCAAATAAAATGAGTTAATATTGCAAATAGCCCCATAAACATTGGCTCGTGAAAAGTATGTAAAATTCTGAGGGAACTCGTGTAATACTGGGATGCGTTCCTTTTACACCACTTTAATACGTGATTAACACGAATTTTTTACACCTATGCCGTCAGTTGCTATAATGCTTAATAAGTTTATACATATCATATTTGAAGCAAGTTTTTCAACTCTAAAATATCAAGTGATACCTTTTATGTTAATATCTTTAAAAACACTCTCTGCAGTTGCATATGAAGTTTTTCTGTATATTTACGTGTTTTTAACGTGATATACTGGTGTTTTTTACACGCCAGTAGCAAGTTTGTTTCATCTTGTTTTTCTCGTTTAAAATAATTTTTTAACTCTAGTAGGCTATTTGATGTGTTTTATGTTAATATCTTTACAATAAGAATTGTGCAAGTCAGGAATACAGTAGGTACTTTTCGTTAAGACCGAATTTCTCCCCTTTTTTTTCGTAAATCTTATATCGGCATGAAATTTCACTTACCAGCGGTCACCTGATTAAATATCTCTGTGACATAAAGAAACGGCATGAAATTTCACTTATCAGCTTATGAGAGGACTTTTAGAGTGACTGTTAAGTAGGCTACAAGGTTTGTGTTAATTAATCTTCCATTTATATTTAGGAATTATTAACTGATTTAAATCTGCCCAAAAACGCCAGAAGATAAAAGGTTCTTCTTTCTTTTTACGAAAAGATTGTGCACAATTTGCACGAATCACTGCGAACATACCGAAATGCTGTAGTGCCAAGGTAAGCGACTGTGACGTTATTTATCGAAGTACCTACCTACAGGCTACAGTGTTGTTGCAGACAGCGCATTTACAGTATTTCTATTGTAGGAATAATTTTACTCGATTAGGGAACGTTCAAATATTACGTAACGCCTTCGAGGGAGGGGGGGGGGTTATGCAAAGCGTTACGTTAGCGTCACATCGGGGGGGATGGGGTTCAAGCAAACGTTACGTAACGCTGTCGAGTACGGAATGGTAGTTTTTTGTGCTGAATTCGTAGTGAAAAAGCGTTACATGGGGGAGGGGGGGATTGAAAAAAGCGTTACGTTGGCGTTACATGGGGGAGGGGGGGTCAAAAATTCGGAAAAAAAGCGTTACGTAATATTTGAACGTTCCCTTAGCCTATCATTTAATGTGCAGTCTTGAGAAACAACACTGATTGAAAATACTTTAGGTGTCTATGTTAAGTAAGTCCAGTCTATTTTGTGCTACTATAAATTAAAAATATGAAGACTATGAGAGCATTTGCAGTCGTTGACTTTATATCAAGAGGTGAAGTTGATCTTGTCCTCGAGAAATGGATATTTTATAATAATGATGTTTTGAAAATGTTTGTGGCGATTTCCGCTGCACAATAAAAATAATAATATTTATTTCTGGCAACACTGCTTAAGACGAGACGACTAGTTTTTCCTGCCTCGTTCTTGTTGTAGGCCTACCGGTTCTCGTGTAGTTGTATCTGTTTTGTCTGGGTTTCTTGCGGGATGTAAAACAAAAGAAATAGAAGCAGAACCATCCTTGAATTTGAAGTGAAGCAGAAGAAAAAACATTTTGTAAAGAAAAGACAAAGTTTGAGTTTTGGTCTATTATTGGGCAGAGTTAAACTCTAGTTGAATTTACCTGTAATTAATTCAGTAAACTACAGTATGCTTTTGGTAAATATATTCTGTCATTTGTCGTTATCTTAATAATAAGTATTTGACCGCTGAAGCAATATTGTCTTCCTTTTTAATCCACAGAATAGGGTGAAGAGATATTCAAGTCGAGAGCCCTTCTGGCAGGGTTGCCAGACTGAAATTTGCAAAAAAGGCCAAACTCACCAAGAAACAAGGCCAACTTAAGGCCAAATAGGTAGAAAAAATGCCCAAAATAAGCCAAACTCAAACAAGATAAAATAAGCATTGTAATCACGGTTTCCAGATTATGGAAAGGTCTTAATGCAAAATAATACAAAAAAAAAGACCAAAACAAGGAAAATATTAGATAAAAAAGGCCAAATGGATATTTACCTGTTTATATTAAAAATAATGAAATATACATAGTTACATATATTTAACAAATTTACTTATATTTTATTGGATTATTGAAGAATTTCTTCTGAGTAGTTGGTTTATTCATTTTCTGATGAAATA
This sequence comes from Aplidium turbinatum, assembly GCF_918807975.1. Taxonomy (NCBI): domain Eukaryota; kingdom Metazoa; phylum Chordata; class Ascidiacea; order Aplousobranchia; family Polyclinidae; genus Aplidium; species Aplidium turbinatum. Next base: position 3,970,355 of record NC_137486.1, read on the forward strand.
TACAAATTCTCACTGTTGTGCAATTCAATCATATTTGGGGTGCACTTGAAGTTTTTGCAACACGTTTTTTGGTCCAACAGGTGAGAACGAATTCTTATGACAACTTCCAATATCAGTTGGTACGACTATCACAAACTCAATAAAATCCGCACTGAGAGAAAGTTTCGCAAAATTTGATTTAGACTTTACATTCGGCAAACCGACACTACGCAAGAGTAAGACACAGTGGAATTTCTGGATGTCAACCATTGCATCAGTCATAATACAAAGTTCAAGTTTGTGACAAAAGATTTTGTCTAAAGTACTGCACTAAATTGCTGCTTCATCAATGGCGCCTCGCATCACCCATCGACGACTTTCAAGTCAATCGTTTACAACAAAGCCTTGCGTCTACGCCATCTGAACGAATGCAACTTTCTATTTAGCCTTCAGCGTCTGAAAGATAGAGCACTCAGATACAACTTCCCTGAAGAAATTGGTTCATAATGTAGGATTTAATGTAATTGGAATATCCGTGGACAAGGCACCACCTATTAGGCAATCTCCAATAACCCACCATGGCTTACCCAAGCATCAGCGAATTAGAATTAGTTCAGCAAGAAAAAAATATCACAGACAGTTTTGGGGATTGCAAGAAGATTTTGCAAGCGCTATTGGTGTTGCTTCTGACCAACTGCAGCAACCAGCTTTTTCACTGGATGAAGCAAGAATGAAGGATGTACAAGTAAAGGCAGATAATTTGGAGGTACTTTTGTATGATATAAAAGAGCCAATGAAACTTGCAGATCACAAAATGAAGCTGCTGCTTTAAACATTTAAACCAAGATCATGGTCTATTCGTAAAACTGCTGATTTCTTTAAAGTTTTTCTTTAATGACCCAGCGAGTTCTTTGATGTAACAAGCTTCCCGGCGAGTTCTGCGATGTGACGCAGGGAACATATAATGATAGCTTTACGCTTAAGACTTGTCGTGCATCATGCAAACATTACGCTACACCCGACCTAGACACCCCAATACTCGAGCTACCTTTCTGGACGATGCCCTACTTTCATGCACGCATGTGTTCGTATGAACGGACAGAGTGTTATCCAGCCTACAAGGACCATATCTCATTCTCAATCGCAATGACAAATACTTCATCTTGAGCATTAATGGTAAGACCGATACGGTCTCGGTAAACAGACTTAAAGCTGCGGTGTTCCACCAGGTAGTAGAAGTAGGAAACTCGGAGGGTTCCAAGCTTCAAGCTGGATTTAGTTCCACCTTAGAACCGGTTATTATCAGGCCTACCCAGCATTCCGGCGACCCCTCGTTGACGTTGGTGAGCGTCATTGTAGCTCTGTCATGTCCCGCTCTGGCAGGAACATTGTTGCGCCTGCCTACCTAAAAGAATGAAGGATGTACAAGTAAAGGCAGATAATTTGGAGGTACTTTTGTATGATATAAAAAAGCCAATGAAAAATGCAGATCACAAAATGAAGCTGCTGCTTTAAACATTTAAACCAAGATCATGGTCTATTCGCAAAACTGCTGATTTCTTTAAAGTTTCTGAGTATTCTGTTCGTTTGGCTTTAAATTTAAAAAAAGAACAAGGTTTGTTAGCAGCTCCACCCCCCCAAAAAAAAAGCTTATACCTGATGAAACCATGTACACCTGAAGAGAAGTACATGAAGCACTCGAAGAAAGATAAATCTAAGTGCCCAACAGTTGGCGCCTATGCAAAAAGAGAAAATTGTCCATTGAATTTGAAAATTTGCCACAGCAAAGTGCGCGCTGGTGATGATTTTGTCAATTGTTCGAAGAGAATTTGGTAGAGAAAGTTAAACAAGTTGAATTGGTCTTCACCCACAAGTACCAACGGCATTATCCTGCGGAGCTTCTATTATTGTCCTATATTATTTACTCAACAAGTGCAAAGGCTTATACCAGACTTTTACAAAAAAAAGTAATTGTGCTTCCTTCAGTGAGAAATTCGCAAAAAATTACTATGAAACTGGATAGCAGCAAAAGTGGACAAAAATGATTCACATTATCTGCGCATGCGGTTGTCGAAATTAAATGCATTTGATCGCAATGTGCTCTTCATGATAGATGAAATTTATCTCACAAAACGTATTGAAGCTGCTGGTGGACAAATTTATGGTCTGACGGAAGGCTGTGAAGCGGCATGCACTGCCTTGTGCTTCATGATGAAATCTCTATCAAGTGGATATAAAGACATGGTTGGAATGCATCCAATGAGCAAGTTGGGAGCAGAGTCACGAAATGCCTGTTATGATCAAATTGTAGATTGGTTCATAATGTAGGATTCAATGTAGTTGGAATATCCGTGGACATTGGACAATGCACCTATCAATAAAAAAATTTCAAAGACTTTTCATGTGGAGGATAGTTTCAAGTCCATTGGAAATAAGTATACAGAGGAAAAGATCTTTTAAACTTTTGACCCAACACACATTATTAAAAACATATACAACAATTTTTTGAAAAGAATAGTGATCGAACTGCCATGTTTTTACCAATAGACCGATCCTTCGCCTAACAATGCTCAGCCAATCAGAGCGAAGGAGAGCAAGCTTTGTTAGCTTTCCAACTAGTCGCATTGATTTTGTGCAGTTTCGGTCACATTTATGCTGTTTTCGTGATGGTAAATAAGCGATGTAGTTATGGCACTTGCAATTCTGACGACAGATATCCAGCAAAATGCAAAGATATCACTTTCATTTGCTTTCCTAAACCAAAAACAAGACTGGAAGACTGTTTACGTTGGATCAAAGCATGTGGTCGGCCTCATGTACAGCTAAACGTGTCAAGAATTAACCATCCTTCATACGTTTGTTCAAAGGTTGTGGAAATGTTGATGAAGCTTTGCTACACTGTGATGCAGAAACAAGTGAAGTAACAGTTTCAAACAAACGAGAAAAGACTGTGAAAGTTTTAATTCACTCATTCAATCTTTAAAAACCAAATTTACCAACAGTGCAACCGCTCGTTCAGAAAAGATCTAAATGCTACCACTTATGCCGGACTCTTGGAGTCAACAAAAGATAATTGATATTTTTGGAAAAGAAAATTTGCCCAATGCACAGTTGCACACTGTGAGGAAAGCATGTGAAATTAAAGCTGTACAAGGCATTTTAGAAAAAATATAAGCCACGTACTGGCATATCAGATGAAACAAAGCAACTTGTCTTGGAAACTTTTAAAGATGAAGAAAATTCAAGAAATATGCCAGGGGCAAAGGACAAAGTGAGCATGGGGAATAAAACACATGCGCAAAAGCGACTCCTACTCTGTTCAGTAAAAGAGCTTTACAGCAAATTTACTGAAATGTATCCAAACAGCAAAGTGAACTTAACATTATTTTATAGTTTAAAACCAAAGTGGTGGATCACACCAGGTCGAGCTGGGACCCACACAGTCTGTGTGTGTTTAATCCACCAAAATGTTATTTTGCTATGCACTGCCATCAAGCAGAATGATAGAGATTGTATGTCATTCCTTGTGTGTGACCGGGAAAACAAAATGTGCATGCTTCATAGATGTGAGAAGTGCCCTGGAATTGAAGACCTTTTGAACAAACTGGCCAAGGTTTTTTTTTATGATGCCGACCAGAATGAACACATTTCCTTCCGACAATGGCAAACAACTGATCGAACCCAAATAATTTCACAATATCTACTTACAGTCCTACAACAGAGTTTTTTTAGTTGCTAATAGAGAAGCTTGATAGCCTCACTGCTCACTCGTTCATTGCAAGAGCTCAGGCAGCATATTTAAAATGTAGGAAGGAAAGCCTAGATCACTGTGAAGGCATAGTATTGGTTGATTTTGCAGAAAATTATACATTTATTGTGCAAGATGAAATTCAGAGCTGCCATTGGTCAAAACAAATGTGCACTCTGCACCCTGTGGTTATGCACTGACCTAAAACGCAGTTTTCAACATTTGACCCTCATTGAATATTTTTCGGATGGCTAAGCTGCTCAACATAAAATTATAAAAATTTTCTTAACCTTTCTTATCATTTCAACGATGTTGGATTTTGAGCAAGCTGGTCATTTTTGCGACAAGCCATGGAAAGTCGCCTAGTGATGGTATTGGGGGAACAGTCAAGCAAAAGATACATGACATGGACGCCTTTTGCTTGGAAGAATCGACAACTCTATGCCACCAGACGAATTTCTGAAGTTCGATGGCTACAAGAGATCGTGGAGACTGGTGAACTACCTCGTTAGTCAGTTCTGGAACTGTTGGGTGAAAAGTTATTTGCCAACCCTACAAGTCCAACAGCGTTGGCTGCAACCAGCCAGAAAATTTTGCTATGGTGACTTAGTCTTGATGGTTGACGAGTCATTGAAGAGAGGATTGTGGTCTAAAGCGCGTGTTATCGAAGATTACCCCTACGAGCACGGTATGGTGCGGACTATAAAAATCAAAACTGTGACTTCGACTTTCCATCGAGATGTGCAAAAACTCTTCCTGTTGGAGGACATAGAGTAAGAGACTATTTGCCGAATGCTTAATATTCTCGTACTTTTTATTGTTGCAACTATAGTTTGTCACTTTAGCCTATGACCTAATTACCTTCATAATTTGCATAAAAATTGTCATTATTACTGCTCGTAGACTAATTTGTTTCTTAGCAACCAAATAACATTTTTAGTCATTTTTTTTAAAGTGAACTGGTGTAAATTTTACTGTACTATGCTGTTGATAAAAGTTGTACTAAAGAGGGTTTAATACCCGAAATCGCGCAATATGCAACATAAGAATTTCTAATTGGAAAAATGCAACAAAAGAATTTCAAATTGGACTTTGTCTCACTTTTATGCATGTACTCTAAAAGGTCGTCGTTTATAATTTAGTGTTCATATTTTTCTCAAATAAGAGACTATTGTATGACTAATCGTTGTTTTTGTAGCTGTTTTTCATTATGTGTGTGCATGCGTTTTCGTTTTTAGTTTAAACTCTTGTATCGTTAAACCGTTTTGATCTTTTTATATGTGTCTTCACACAGTCGTAACGCTAGAATATGTCTCATCATCATGCGTGTGTTTTGGCTTAAGTATAACCATTGGATGGTATGGTTACATTGGGGCAAATGTAGCAGCTTGTTTCCTTCGCTCCATGTTTGTTTTGCGCTTGTTGGTGTTCTTTACCGCCATCCACGCTTTGTAAAGATAATTTTACTTTTTTGGATTTCTGTCCAGCATGGAAAGCAGCACTAGTAAGTGTGTTTAATCTCAAATTTAATAATGTTTTTATATTTCAGCACAGTAACAAATTGTTAAATTAAAATCAGTTTATCATATATTGGAATACACTGTTGTGTCATAAACGCCATTGAAGGCTATTGTGCACTGATACCTGTTTGGTTGCCTATGGTGATAGGTGTTTACCTGAGTTTGGACTCTTTGTTTCATCTTTGCTTTGTGTGCCTTTCTTCTAACTATGTTTTTCGGCCCTGTGCGACATGTGTGACCTATGAATTTGCCTTTTGTTGCACACTCTTGTTACCTATCCATAAACTGCATTTTTAATACAACTTTACTAGTGCTATTCTAATAGTTTCAGTAGACAGGGTACTTTACTGACGTTGAGGTACGTTACTGATGTTGATGTTGGGAAAGGTCAGGTTAGTTGACTCAGTAGAATAGTTGATTCACCGCTGACATCTAACCAGTAACCAGCCATGCGTAAAGGTGCGAAAGTTATTTCGTTGCTTCATTGATTACACCATTTAATGACAACCATAACAAGTTCACATATGCCTGACTACAAGGGATGGCGAGTTATGTCAGAAAGTATGATTTTGACTAAACAAAGTAAAATTTGATAGGTGTAGTACGTAAGGTTATATCTCGTATGTAGATGAATGTATGAAATAATATTTTTGACAGGTTATAGCTTAAGTATGATGCATATTCTCCATCAATTTGATTGCTCTTTTCTCAGCAGAAAATTAGTGGGTAATGGCAGACATTTTTTCTGATTAAGACACTGAAACGTTAGTTAACTCACAAGCGATCGTCCTAGTTGACTCAATGAATCCATTAACCCTACAGCAGGCAACAGAAGAACATGGCATATTTTTTTGTAGCTAAATAGCTTTTATCCATTTATCATAGCAGATTGGTATGTTGAGCTTGCAGAGAACTTCTTTTAGAGTAAATATGGCTGGTGTAATATAGTATGTGAGGTCTAATCTCTAATGTATATAAAAGACAAAGTAAGAGTATAATCTTATATTGAAAGTGAAGGACATGTACTATGTAGGAGTAGCATTGTATTTCATGCATATATTTGTGTGGCATTGTTGCAACGATAACATTTTGTGTTTGATCTTAATATTCTATTAGTGAACTGGTAAATTGTAAAAACTAAGGAAGAATATGCCACTGGATATTATAAAGGACATTTTACATGGTTTCCCAAAGGAAATGGTCAGTGATGCTAAAGCATTTCTGACCAGTTTGGGTGTTACTTGTGTAGATGACTTCAATGTTCTTTAAGAATCAGATTTACTGCCATTTTTTAACTTAGTAAAAAGGGGAAAGCCTTTTTTCCTTTTCCTGGTATAAAAAGGGTAAAATGAAATTTTTTTTATTCAATGGTTTGAAAAACATAGAAAAAAAATCTCATCAATCTATGTGCTACAACCGTATGGCGTATGTCAGAGACAATGACTAATAAACCACTCTATGAGGCTGAATAAGACTCAGTTAAAAAAGCTGTGTCAAAACTTAAACGTGCTAAAGGAAAAGTTGTTGACATCGACAGTACTTTTCAATGTGAAATGAGATTCAACCCCCACCTACGACGAGCTTCATTATTTGTTCAGTGTTCAAATGTTACACTGTGTCTTTCTGATAAATTGATGAAACCAAACGGGTGCATTCTATTCAAAAGTTACATTCTATTCAACGGTTAAGTTTCATTCTATTCATCGCTTACATTCTATTCAAAGTAATATTGCATTCTTACACGCTTCTTTCTTGCTTTAAAATCACATGTTTTATTGTTTGCCTAGAGCAGGGATGTCAGGCCTACAGCACGCCAGAGACTTTTTGCATGGCCCACTAGTCACTTTCACTCCAAGTAGTCTTTTTAGCTAAATTTCTAAAAACTGAAAAATTCTAAAAGTTAAAAATATTTTACTTCATTTCATAAATTTTTAAAGATTCATGCCACATCTCAACACTGTGGAAATTGATTGACGGGTTCAAAGCAATCCAACATCAAGGGAAATGGAGCACGCCCACATGATAGCCGGCCACAGTCCGCCACAAAAGTTAAAGAAACATAGAGATGCTGACGACCGCATCAAGAAACTAGTCGTTCGATTTGATGGGCATAGCAATGTTCCACCTCAGTCCATGTGGGACTTCCTACGTGGCATCAGCCATAATTTCCAAATGGACGCATGAACTGTTATTTTTTGTTTGTTTTGTTATTTGACAATTGATTGTATTGACTTGTTAAACTATGGATTGGAATTTTCTAATGGTTGAGGATTCGAATATATTTTAAGTTTTCATACAGACGATGAAGCAGGATACATGTAAATTTTATGTGAGCAAACATTTTAATTTATTTTTTTTTGTCGGAAAGAAAAAAAAAAACGATACTGTGGAATAAAATAAAAATTCTCTAAATAAACAGAAGGCGTCGTTGGATTTTCAAAAAATCACCGAATAGGGAACTGTCCGAAAAAGGCTGTCGCCGGATAGGGAGCTCCCCAGCAAACATCACAGTCCCAGCTAACACAGCCATGCAGGTCCCGTGCAGGTTTAGGGTGGGGCTCTGCGGGCCCGTGCGGGCTGCGATGCCAGTGCAGGTACTGCACGGTCACCATACAGTTTCGCTGATGTAGACATATTTCAATTTCCTCTGATTGCTTTTTTAAAGCATTGTAATTCTCCAGAACTGACTTTATGATCATTGTGTTATGTAATAAGCAATCCCAGCGTGTTTGTAGCCACGAAAACAAAAATTATCATTTTACTTTTATGATACTATAAACTGTAGTGGACCGTTGCAGGAACCATATGCGGTGTAACATCGTTAACTTCTTTTTAAACTGTCGGAAATGATTTTTAGAGACTATTAAAATCTTTAGGTAGCCTTAAAATTTATCTAACTGTCGAATAATCTTGTCAGCGTAGTTTGAGCAGAAAACTCCAATACTCTTTACAAACTGTGGTGGAGCTGTACAGTAACTCTGCAGGCAGGTCGCTGTGAGTTTAGCTGCCATTAAAATTCGTTCATTTTTGTTTTAAATAATAAATTTTTAAAAATTTGCAGTTTCGAGTTGGTTTTAGTAATTGCCTTGATATATAAATAAGAATGAATTATAATATGCGGGCTTGTGTAGGTTTCGATGCCAATGCCGGTACTGTGAGGGAACAGCGCGGTTTACAACGTAAAGCTGTAATTAATTTTGCTCATTCTGCCATTTTCAAGTATTAATTCTTCTCAACTGACTTTATAATTATTATGTATAGCCAAATAAACAATTCCCGCGTGTTTGTAAGCTGTAGCTACGAAAACAAAAAGAATTGTTTTACTTGTGTGATGCTACAAGCTGCAGTGGAGCCCCGCAGTAACATTTTGACGTAGTTGACTTTTTTAACTGTCGGAAATGTCTTTACTGTATTCTAAAAAGCTTCATGTAACCTTAAAACTGATCTGAATATCAAATAAAGTTATTAAGCGTAAATATTTTGTTGCCCCTTTCCTGTTATTATTTTTTGCTTTGTTCTCTACTGCCACCGCATCCGTTCTAACCACGAGGTTCTTGGAAGGGCTTCCACACAAGTATTTTGACCTCTCGTAAAGTAATGGAAAATGTATGGTAAGACATAGGGTAATTTGTAAGAATAATTTTGTGCTAAAACTTTTTCTTTGGGCAGTATGTTGAAACATTACTAGGGAAGTAGCCGACAAAACTTTAAAAACTAAAATTTAAATTTGAAAGCCTTCTTATATCGGACAATATTTTTTACGGTTCAGTGATCACATTGTCAGCAGAGCTAGCACTCAGCAGATCAGTGCTATTTGTGTTTTTAGTACGAACTACAAACTATGATGCATCGACAAGGAGTTTAACGCTTTCTATTATCAGAAATTGTGGTAAAGTAATTTGGCGTCTCATGTAGAGTAATTTAAACTTGGTGGAAGCGTAATTGTAAATTTATTTGTGGAAGCACTGGTTCTTGGCCTGCATCTTACCATGTGTTAGAATTAAAAAGTCTGTTCAAATCTGCTTTTCTGCTGTAATCGGATTAATCTTAGTTTAGAGGAATGTTTTGTATTAGGGGTATGTATTTATGAAAATTCTGGTTTTACATATAGGCTATGAATCCAGTTATTTGCATAATCAATTTGTATAGCTTTTTCCCTTTTTGTACCTTTAACTGTAGTAGCAATTTTCTGCAGATTTACTCAATACTTCTGTATCACATGCTATCAATAAATAATACTTGCAACTTTTTGTGATGGCAAATTCTACAAGTTCAAGGACAAAGCGTCGTTGTATTAATGCCAAAGTAAATGAATATGTTCGCCTTGCTAGTTTACCAGAAATTGGATGCACAACACAATCTTTGGATGTACAGCCACAGATGTGTGAAAGTATGGTTCATGACTGTGGTACTGAGGCCAATGATAGGGTGCAGGAAACTGTTCTTCCTGTTAATACTGACATTATTAACAGTGATGGTGATTTTTTTCCACCGTATGCTTCTGACTCTGAAGACAGCAGTGAGCTGAATTCTGACAATGTACCATATGATACAAGAGGAAATTTAGCAGAATGGGCTCTTCGATTTAATATTTCTAGCAATGCACTTAATGCATTGCTAATAATACTGAAAGCTTCTAGTATTGATGTCCCAAAGGATGCTAGAACATTATTAGCAACACCGAGAGAGTGTGACATTGTATCACTGGCTGGTGGTGATTACTATCACTTTGGAATTAAAAATGCTTTGGTTGGTGCACTTCAGCTCGCCAAGGTCAATTGCTTAGAAAAGGGATTTCCTGATACTTTTAGTCTCAGCATCAATATTGATGGGTTGCCCATTTCAAGGAGTTCTAATGATTGTCTGTGGCCAATTCTCGGCATGGTTAAGCAACTACCTCATGTCGGCATTTTCATGATAGGCTTATATTCTGGAAAGTCGAAGCCTACATCTGTTAAAGATTATTTGCAAGAATTTGTCACTGACTTTTTAACTTTAATGAAAGATGGATTTGATTTTAAGAATAAGCATTTTATTGTATCTCCACCAAGTGCATTTGTTTGTGATGCACCAGCACGTGCTTTTTTAAAATGTGTTAAAGGTCATTCTGGTTACTCTGGTTGTGAAAGATGTGTTCAATCAGGAGAATATTATCAAAACAGAATAATCTTTCCAGATGTAGAATCACCTTTACGAACTGATGCCCAGTTTAGTACAATGCAAAATGAATCTCATCATACTGGTTCATCACCTCTTCTCGAACTTGGGATTGGGTTAGTCAGTCATTTTCCATTAGATTACATGCACCTCGTATGCTTAGGTGTCATGAGAAGGCTAATAGATCTGTGGATGCCTGGGAAAGGATCTGGAAAATTTAGATCGGTGGTTGCAAGTTCAATTTCCAGTTCTTTATTTAATTTTAGAAAATGTGTGCCAAGTGAGTTTTCTCGAAGGCCTCGCTCCCTTTTTGAGTTTCGGCAGTGGAAAGCTACAGAGTTTCGACAATTTCTATTATATACTGGTCCTGTCGTTTTGAAGGGCCAACTCTCACCTCCACTTTATCAAAATTTTCTCAACTTCTCTATTGCTATCAGAATTCTTTTAAAAGGACCTGATTCCGATGCTTGTGACTACGCATGCGAATTGTTAAAACTATTTGTTAAGAAAGTTCCTGAGCAATATGGTCGCCAAGCTTTAGTCTATAATATGCATAGTTTAATACATCTAGCACAAGATGCCAAGAAGTATGGAAGTTTGAATAATATTTCCTGTTTTCCATTTGAAAGCTTTTTAGGACAGCTAAAAGCTATGGTGCGTAGGCCTCAGAATCCTGTTGCTCAAGTTGTTCGTCGTTGCACAGAAAAAATGAATGCTATTAGCCAGGAGGACTTTCCCCCTAAAGATGACACAACCAAGTGTTATAAGCAGCAACACTTAGCTGGACCAATACCACTTTCTCACAGACACTGTAGTCAGTACAAGAAGTACATTGGAGATTTTTTAGTATCTACGTCGCAACGTAATAATTGCTTTGAAGTTAATAACCAGATTGTTTTGGTGAAGAATATACTTGTTGCACCTAACGGAGAAGTTAATGTTGTAATTCAACAGTTCTTAACCTTGCAATGTTTTTTTGACACCCCATTGAACTCTAAAAGTCTTGGAATTTACGTTGTATCAAGACTTGCCTGTGATCTTTTGGTTGTACCAATAAGTGCATTAACCAAAAAAATTGTGTTATTACCATTTAATGATGATTTTGTAGCAATGCCGTTTGTGCATAATGATCATGGAAAGTTTTTATAGTCAAGTAAGTGTTCAGTATTTAGGGTAAATCGGGGTAAAATGGGACACGTCTGGGTAAAATGGGACTGTTTACAAAAGGTGCTCAATTGTGGTGTAATTGTTTTCCATGATGTGTACTTTTGCTTTAATGCAGTATTTTATTTGTAACTTTTACATTTACACTTTTACAGCTGCGCAATGACCACATGCACATTAAAATCACAAAGCAGTGCTCCTGCTTTTTTTCGAAAAAAGTAGGGGCAATAAATCATATAATATTACAGCGTTTAGTGGTAATGTCTATTCCAGCAATATATCATTCTGTAATTTATAATATCTTTTTAAATTTTAAATGCCAACCTATTAACTTTACTACTGCATCACCCACTGTTTTTTGTTCATTTTGCTTTTTATTCATGCTACTTATCTCAAAATAGTGTTTATTTGTACATGAACATTTCATTTTGTTCGTTGTGTTAAATTAGCAAAATGCTTGTTCTTTCAATAAACTGTTATTGTAAAAAGTTGTCTCACTATACCCAGTGAATAAAAAACGAAACAAAAGGAATTTCTTTTAAGTGTCCCATTTTTCCCACACCCGGGAAAAATGGGACACTTTTTCTTTTAAAAAAAAAAGTTGACCTTCTCGAGGCGGTAGCCTTGAAATTTTTATGGGCTTGTGCCACCCTTTGATTGTTTGCAAAATCTGCAAAAAAATATTCATGCTAGCTGTAAGGTTATTTAGTCCAGCAACAAAAATAGTCATTTGTGTCCCATTTTACCCCGGTTTACCCTACACTATTAATGGGGTCTGCTACTATTCGGTGAGTCCGATTCGGTGAGTCTGATTCGGTGAGTTCCTAACTTCTAACCCCTAACCTTAACTCCTAACCCCTAACCCTAAAACGGCAATGATAATTAGGCTACGGTACCCGATAATTTAAAAAAAAAATTGAAAAAATCCCCCGTTAAGGGATCGGACTCACCGAAACGGGCCATTCCGCTATTAATGCATTGTGATATGATAATGTGTATGCAACTATGCATAATGTGAATTTTTTAGATTATGTTTTGTATGTGCTGTGGCAACCTCAATGCTTAATTACCAACTTTGCTGGCAAACATGTTCATAAATGTATCTGTTAATATACTTTTCAGTGTGTATTAATCTTAAACCTGTCTTTTCAGTGTAGGTATGATGGCTCAATATGCAATAGTTGAATTTGTTTCGTCCACAACTGTAGCAATTATACCATATACATGGTTTCATGGAGATGAAGAAGCTGCATGTTACTGGCCCCCAAGATCATGGAGTGCTTCCAAACGAGAAAAGTCTGTTAAAGACAAGTGTGACTATTGCACATCCTGGTTTGTTTATGATATCCGTGTTCTCGGAAAAGCAGGTGTGAAAATACTAATCGTTTGAAGCACTTAAACGAAAGTTGTTTAAAATGCTGAACTATTGAGTTATTTTTCTCTTAAGTATAGAATTGCTTGGTGTTTATAAAAACTGTCAATAAATAACACAAATAGTCTAATTATTGTGCTTCCATAACTATGCATTATTTATTATAATCAGTATATTGCAGATTGCATGTATTTTATAGTATCTGCTAACATGCTTCACTTTTCTTTTAGTCAAGTGCTGAATGTAATAGCAGAAATAAGCTAATTTTCCCAGTTGAATAACTGCTTTGATGTCTGTCAATGCAGCAGCATTAATGTTCACACAATGGGAACTGATAGGAAAAGTACTGATTTAGTTTTCGAAGAAGTTTAATGTTCTTGGAGTAGTTTTTCATCCAAACTCTAATCTTTATGATGATTGGATGACGTTAACTTATGCTTAATATATTTATATAACTATTAAATGCAATTTCTTTCAGGGACATATGAAAAAGCGTTGAGGAAACAACAGTTGTCACTGGATACATCTGATCTTGCCACTGATAATGGAGTAGTGACATCCACTCCTAGAAGGAAAAAAAGGTATGCTTATAGTTGACTAGAGGAATTAACTGCTGGAGTTTTTCACAATTGCTTCTGGCATATATGTTCAGATTATCATGCATAACACCAAGGGAAGAAATGTTTACATGTTATGTTGTTTTCGTTTGGTGCCTAGCTAAGAAACTAGTACTGATATAATAATTCAAGATTACAATATTCCATTCCACTTGTCAGCAACTCAGTTTTGAGAGAAAATTAACGTCATGCAGCTTAACCATTTCATTATGATTCAGAAAAACTGAAAAATATGAAGAGCACTTCAAAAGGTATGACACTGATAGTTCTTCAAATGACGACAGCGAAAGTGTTATGCCGCATGTACCGCCAAGCCTCATGTCCTCCCATGTTGCTGAACCTCAGCATGAAGTGCCAATTGATCCAGAAACGAGCAGCAACACAAACAGGAATGGTGCGTTAGTTAATGTAATGAAAATACCTTATTACTCTCTGCTTAAAACAGCAGTCATCCTTTTCGTTTGCAAAGCTGATTACTTGAGTTAACTGTAGTGAGCGTTTTTGCTTTTGAGCGGCATTAATCCTTAAACATGTTGAAATGCATATATGTCAGAAAAAGTGTTGTTACAAACTAATATTGGGTTTAAAGTAAGTGAATAGTGTATGCAATGTTACATTGTAGTGAGGCTTAAAAAAACTTTGCATTTAGACGCAGTATTGATGAGTCCGACAAAAAAATTGTTGATACAAGTTCTACGAAACCAAGAAGAGATAAAAGACACGCTAAAGGTGCATTCTGGCATCTTGTCATCAATTTTGAGGAAGACAGGGATGGAAAATATTTCACCAGATATTTTGCCAGACGGAGCTTCGTTTCCCATTAAATCTCGCAACGAATTGGAGGCGATGGAAGAGAAACTAAAAGAAGAAACTTTTATGAATGGCGTTGTAAGTACATGTAGCATTTATACAGAGCACTAGTTATTTCACTTGAGATTTGGTGCGATCTTTGTTTTCAGATACCGTTTCAATACATTGCTGTAAGAAAAAATCAGAACAATTTAAAACATATTTCGCTGTAGTTTTCAAACTTTATGAAAACCAAGTATTTGACTGCATACTAAACAAAACACTGTACTTCAGTTGATGTTTGGCATGTGTTGTGTGCAATCAATGGGTTAAGCCATTAAGGCAGTGGTTCGCAACGTTTTTGACCTTGCGGCACCCTATCAAAGAGATAAATAGTTTGCGGCACCCTGGAAAACCGGAATTAATTTTATGAGGTTGTCATGTGGCAAAATGTCATGTGGCTTGCAAAATCGCTGATTTAGCAACAACTGTCCACCTGCGAGTGAAAATTTACTAAGTCGTGAAGATTTACTGAAGAAACTACTTGACTAGTGAATAATATGCAATAGCTCCCGGCACCCTTGCTAAACGTAAACGGCACCCCGGTTGAGAACCACTGCATTAAGGTAACAGCCAAAGTTAGTGCCATGACCTATCAACTGCTGTACATTACAGCAAAATTGTACAATGCTTGTTTTACGTTTGAATTTTTTTTTGTAGGTGGCAGTCCTGTCCAATATTGGCGGCCAGACGTTAGACCATGCAACGCGCCGCATAATGTCATTTGCTATGACGAACGATGTCGCCCTCTTGTATAATTACAGTGGCAGATGCGACAAGGAGTGTTTTTCTTCTTCGCGACTTTGTGAAACTGTGTTAAGTAAGTTTTGTTACATGATAAATTTAGGATTGAATATTATCAAAATGGGGCCTAATACTGAACCTTAGGAACTCCACACTTTAGCGTAAAGTTATATAAAAATTAACTTTAACTCTCATGGTCCTACTTGTTAAAAAAGAAATAAAACATTGTAATGCTATATAAGTAACACCAAGTTCTGTATTCAGAATGTCAATCAATATGTTAAATTGTTAACATCTACAGTATCAAACTTAAATCTATTAAGAACAGTACACTCGCAGATTTTTCATCACATGCCAGAAGTATGTCATTTACAATTGTTAATAAAAGAGTTTCACTACTGTGACCTTTTTTATATCCTTACTGGTTCAAGTCAATCATTCAGTCCTCTTGCTCGATGTCCGGGTTGACATCATGCGTAGAGCGAATCAAGTGGGTTATGGTCCTCCATTTACTGGGGTCTTTTGCAAAAAGTGAGGCCTCTTCCAATGACAGGTTTATCTCTGTGAGGTCCCTGGACACCATGGGCGTTTCCATCCAGCCTCCTTCGGATCAAAATGAAGTAAGGCATATGTTGGGTGATCGGCAGGGAGGCGAAGAATATGTCCGAGCCAGCGGTGGCGGGCAGCGTGGCATGAGGCTGGAAGCTGCTGGGTTTGCCTGCGAAGCTCAGTGTTGGTGACATGCTGTTGCCATTTGATACCCGCAATGGCTCGGAGTGCTCTGCTGTCAAAGCCATCATCATTAAAAATGATCGCTTAGCGAGACATTTTTCACACATTTTTCTGTGGTTCATTAGTAAGTAAAACATCCAGCAAGTGACCCAATTTATGAGTGGGTTCAGAGATAATTTGGGTCAAGGAAAATGACTCCAGCAGAGCATTGAAAGTTACTTTGTTAATATCAACAGCATCCAAATGAATATTCACATCACCACCAATCAATATCAAATCACATCTTGTTGAAATAATTTCAAGCAATGAAGAAAATTCAGTAAAAAAATGTGTGGAAGGGGATTGATAGGAGCCTATAAAATGATACTAATACCATTCTTTCATTCCTATATATTAATATTAGGCTATGTTTGTTCAGGTAATCAACAGTACGTAGTTGGTGAGTAAAAGACAATCAGTTTACATCATTTTTATTTTGTAGGAGCACTCAAAAGAAACACTTCAACAAGTCATGCATCAAGAAGTGATGCAGAGAGGAGTGTCAGTAAATGGCTGCGAGGAAGCAGGGATCGTGGGGGAAGAAGAGCCGAACGATCAAAAGCTCTTGCTCTATAAGTGATCCTCAACCGTTGCTCTGAGGGCCTGTGGATTGTTGTTGATTTCAGGGTCATCAACATTTATCGTTACAACTTTGAAAGGTTATAGTAAGGAAATGAAGCAAAATTTTTGAGTAAAAAAAGTGTAATATTTAAAGAAAACCATTAAAAAACTAATGTCAAAATTATCATTCAATATGTCCGCCCTTGGCGTCGATCAATCTCGCATCCAAGGAGGCACGTGACCGAATATTGTTTTCAGCGACGAAAATAAATTCGATGTTCAACATCATTTTAACCCTCAAAACGATTGTGTTTGGTCACGTCAGGGGGATGAAACACCTCGTGTCGCGTCTCGGACCCAAAGTGCTGCCGTGACGGACTCGGGTAGTTTGTTTTACGTGGATCAGGAAGTGAAACTGAACCAGGAAAACTACGCAAGGATATTCTCGATGGTTCATTGTTGCTCTGGGCTAAAAAGCATTTCAAGAAGCGTGCTTAGTCTTTACAGCAGGACTCAGCTCCGTCTCATGGAGCTAAAGATACGCAGGGGTGGCTTTCAGCCAATGTGCCACACTTCATTTCCAAGGAGGAGTGGCCACCCCCCCCCCCCCCGATCTGAATCCTCTTCACTTCAGGATCTGGTCTTACCTTGAGAGCACGGTCTCGTCGACATGTCAACGAAGTTTGAAGGCTCTGAAGATGAAGCTTCGAAAGGAATGGACCAAAATTCCAGAGAGCGTAATTCGTGACTCGTGTAAGGCGTTTTCTAAACGTCTTCAGTTGGTGATCGACGCCAAGGGCGGACATATTGAATGATAATTTTGACATTAGTTTTTTTAATGTTTTTTCCTTAAATATTACACTTTTTTCACTCAAAAAATTTGCTTCATTTCCTTACTATAACCTTTCAAAGTTGTAACGATAAATACTGATCACCCTGTATGTGTTTTGTTTTTTGGTCTTGTGTAATGTGTATTTGTGAAATTAAAAAAATTCACTAATTTTTGTTGACTTGGTGTGCTGTTACAGTGTACAGTTGATCAGCAGTTTGTACTTCAGATACTATAGTCAACAGTGGCATGCCCTTTCGTAACCACGTCCAACCCGCAGTGGTTAGCATTTCATAAACCGCATTTAGCCTGCACAAATATTGCATTTAGCCCGCTCGAGACCACTGCTTCCCCCTCGCTCAGCCCGTGCACAAACCGCAGGTATCTCGCGTTCAAACTGCGTTTAGCCCGTGCACAAACCGCAGGTATCTCGCGTTCAAACTGCGTTTAGCCCGCTCGGGACCACTGCTTCCCCCTCGCTCAGCCCGTGCACAAACCGCAGGTATCTCGCGTTCAAACTGCGTTTAGCCCGCTCGGGACCACTGCTTCCCCCTCGCTCAGCCCGTGCACAAACCGCAGGTATCTCGCGTTCAAACTGCGTTTAGCCCGCTCGGGACCACTGTTTCCCCGGCGGCCAAAACCGTACAGGTACTATAAGGGCCGCCCGCTAAGGGCCTGCAATGCAGCCCACACTCTACCTGTACAGGGCCTGTATACTTGTGTTAGCTGGGGTATTGGGGCAATACTGTATTTGTATCGGCATGTAACGGGTGTATCGGTAACGTTTGCACTGTATCGGGCCAATACCGGCAACATACAATATTGTATCGGCAAAATGGTACAGTTTGTCCGATACAAAGCCTGCATTAGGGTGGCCAAAAAAAATCGAAATTTTTTATTTTTGTTCGCACACCCTCTCATTTGAGGAGGATTCATAAAAAAATGACATTGTGAAAATTTGAAGTCAATCCGACAAGAGGAAGTACTCTCCCACCAGCTTCTAAATTTGCTATTATTGGCAAAATTTCGAAAAGCCCCCCCCCCTAAATTTTTTTTCCATTTTCTTTTACATAACAGGCCTCGAAATTCACCGCGGACATACCCGCCATCATAGAATGTGATGTCCGCGGGAAGTACCATCTAATGATCTAGATCGGTCATGTTTGTCCGCCGAGAAATAGCACAGGAACTAGCGATACAGATCATCATTCCTCATTGCATAGCACAAACAATTGTTGCAAGAGAATATATTTTCCCGCGCATTCTAGCGCGCATCTAGAAAATGTTAATACTGTATCCCTTGGCTTCCATTCAAGCAAAAAAACTTTCGATTTTCACGTTGCTTCAACGATTGATGACATTGAATCAGCGTAACAAAGGTGAATTCTTCACTAAGAATCGATGGGAGTACAGTACTTCTACACTTATCACGCATAACTTAGTTCAAGTCTTACGTCACAATGTCTGGCTTTGATCTCCGAGTAATATTGATAAGGCAAGGTTGGTTACAAAATTAGATTATACGAGTAGGCTATTACAGCAAGATGCAGCAAAATTTGTTAAGTTTTGATATTACAGTAAAAAAGGCCCAGGGCCAAAGCCTAGTGAGACTTTGCACAGCAGAAAATAGTAGGTTAGTGTAGAAGTTTTCAGACTGTGCCCATGGCATTGTGATGCCTATAAGCATCGGATAAATTAGTAACTTGTTCTCTGAGAACAGCCTCATGAAAATTGCACCACGTTTCATAATCGATATGGACCGCATGATTTTACTTTCAATAAGATGTAGGACGCTAAATAACCTTTGAATTAATTCTTTTATTTATCCTTGCAACACAGAAGCGTAAAAATAAGTTAAAATAAATAATTACCGGTACTGTAATTTAGCAAGATTTGTATTTGTCAAAAAGAAAGTAGCAGGAAATAAAGAACAAACAGCCTGATGAAGGTAAGTCTATCTACAATATTTAAAATACACAATTATTAGGCATTTATATATGTTAATAGTAGGCTACCTTATATCACAGTGATCTTGGTAATTAGTATTATAATGTGCAAAATATTATTTAACACATTGTAACTTTTTTCCAGAAGTGCGCAGACTCGCCTGCTACACGTTCAGGAACATCAATATGGTTGGTTGGGCACCCACTCTCTAGTGTTGACTCTTTTGAGGGGCCATGCCAGCTGCCTGTACGGGGTGTGGTTCTTCGCCGTCTCTACTACGAGATGAAGATCAATAAGGTTACCCTGCCACTTGCTTGCAGTACAGTTGCAGATGAAGTGATGTTGTTGTGGGTGAAAGCTAATATCGCTACCAGTGCAAAGACTCACGTTGTTGCCAAACTGAAATGCATCCATCAAGAGCATATTCGAGTATCAAAGCACAAAGGTAGGCGAAATTCAGCTTCCCAGTTGACCTCAGAAGCTGACTTCACCCAGAGGTTAAGTGCATTATTTGATATTGCACATGCTGACTGGGAACGCCGCACAACAATGCCAGAAGACTGCCAGTTTTTGATAGACCAACGTGGTGCACGACAGATGGTGATGACAACAGAAGACCCAATGTATCGGCAAGCTGCTGCAAAGTATAGAAAGCGCAAAGATGATGAACAGAGGCGCAACAGAAATCTCATTGATCCAGCACCATCAAGTGCTGCTGCTCTCACATCTGAAAGTTCCTCAGCAGATGATGAAGATTCTTCCAGTGACCCACTTTTTGCACCACAAATCCAAACAACACCAAAACGAACGAAAACCCAGCAGGAACAGCCATTACCAAAACGCTGCATTATCGATAATCCACTGTTTAATGCAGCCCTAGACAGAACTTTAACGTCAAGTCGTCAAGCAATGATGATCGTCACCCCTGCTCTTGCTGCAGCTGGAGTTGACATAAATGAATTGACAATGTCACGTTCCTCTGTCATGAATGCTCGGAACACCTCACGTGAAAGCCTTGCAGCTGCAGTGCGGCAAAAATTTAAACCAACAGTTCCACTTGTTGCTCATTTTGATGGCAAACTTTTGACTAATGCCACTGGCACAAAGTGCGACTCTTTGGCCATTGTAGTTTCTGGTATGCATGTTGAGAAACTGCTTGGCATTCCAAAGCTGCCTGTTGGAACGGGATCACTAATGGGCCAAAAAGTAGTGGAATTCATACACGAGTGGGAAGGTGTAGCAGAGCATTTAGCTGCACTTTGTTTTGACACAACATCAAGCAATACAGGAATCCACACTGGAGCTATCACTGTCGTGCAGCAGGCATTTAATCGAAGGCTGCTATTTCTTGCATGCCGACATCATATGTTTGAAATATGTGCTTCTGCAGTGTTTGATAACTTTTTTCCTTCAAGAGGGCCAGAAATAGACCTGTTCAGCCGTTTCAAGGCTCAATGGGACTTCATAGATAAGTCAAAATTCGACTGCATTGATACCGATGGCATTGGTGCAGGGTGTTTGAACAAGCCGGAGAAAGCTTGGCTTCAGTCTCGTCGTGAAATTGTTATCGATGATATTCACCAACACTTGGTGAATTTGCAACCTCGTGAAGACTATAGAGAGTTTGCACAACTTGTTCTTCAACTGTTAGGAGCAAAAGCGGATTTGGAAAATAAATTTTATGCTCCTGGTGCCTATCACCGGGCGAGGTGGATGGCAAAAGGCATATACTGCCTTAAAATCTTTGGATTTCGCCATCAATTCAACATGAGCAAACGAGAGATTGGATCACTGCGGAGAATTTGCCTGTTTATAACCACCATCTATGCCACTTTTTGGTTTGCAGCACCTTCATCGATATCTGCCCCTACAAATGACCTAGCAATGCTACAGCTCACAGAGGAATATAAAGAAGTTGATAGTGCAATTTCTGAAGTGGCAGAAAAAAAGTTGAGGTTGCACTTGTGGTACATCAGTGAGGATCTTGCTGCACTGCCTTTATTCAGTGATAACATCACAGATGATGAAAAAAAGGCAATCGTTAATGCTCTCAAGAAAGACCCATTTCCCGAAGATGTTCGTCGTGTTGCCCCAAACAAAATTGTCAAGTTTCAACATCTCTCTTTGGCACAATTTGTAACACAGCGTTCACTTAACCTTTTCGAGTCCCTTCATTTGTCAAAAGAATTTCTAACTGCTTCTGTCGACACATGGCATGATCGTGAAGATTACAAAGAAGCATGCAAAGTTGTGCGTGATCTCAAAGTCGTCAATGATTGTGCAGAGCGGGCAGTCAAATTAGCTACTGACTTCAATGAAGTCCTTACGAAAAATGAACAACAGCGCCAGCTCCTCTATCAGGTGGTCGAGCACCACAGAAAGCTGCTTCCATCAAGTGCAAGTAAAAGCCAACATGCCAACAGCACCACTAAATAAAGTCAACGGCTTGACTCTTTACGAACATTTCTTTTGCATTTTCTGGGCAATGTGTTGTCACGTGAAGCGTTGTGATCGTGATTGGTGAACGTACCTACTTTTATGCGGTTTATGCTAAAGTTTAGTGCATTTAATTTCATACCAAACGCTTTTTAATGTGATCTATTTTGTGTATTATTCATGTTTTTCTGCATGTGGAAACACTTATTGTATCATTAATTCAGAGTAAAACAATGGTTATAACATAAAAATGCTGCAACTGCAATGTAGATAAATCAGAAAAGAATTACGTCACATATTCAAGGAATTTTGACGAATTATGCCAAAGAAAGCAAATTTAGAGGCCGGTGGGAGAGTACTTCCTCTTGTCGGATTGACTTCAAATTTTCACAGTGTCATTTTTTTATGAATCCTCCTCAAATGAGAGGGTGTGCGAACAAAAATAAAAAATTTCGATTTTTTTTGGTCACCCTAGCCTGCATCGAGCCGATACAATGTTGTAAGGGCAAAACTGTACCGTTTGTGTAAGGGTTATCCGGTATTGGCACAGTACAGTTTGGTAATGGCAAAACTGTACAGTTTGTGTAAGGGCAATCCGGTATTGGCACAGTACAGTTTGGTAATGGCAAAACTGTACAGTTTGTGTAAGGGCAATCCGGTATTGGCACAGTACAGTTTGGTAATGGCAAAACTGTACAGTTTATGTAAGGGCAATCCGGTATTGGCACAGTACAGTTTGGTAATGGCAAAACTGTACAGTTTGTGTAAAGGCAATCCGGTATTGGCACAGTACAGTTTGGTAATGGCAAAACTGTACAGTTTGTGTAAGGGCAATCCGGTATTGGCACAGTACAGTTTGGTAATGGCAAAACTGTACAGTTTGTGTAAGGGCAAAACTGTACAGTTTGTGTAAGGGCAATCCGGTATTGGCACAGTACAGTTTGTGTAATGGCAAAACTGTACAGTTTGTGTAAAGGCAATCCGGTATTGGCACAGTACAGTTTGGTAATGGCAAAACTGTACAGTTCGTGTAAGGGCAATCCGGTATTGGCACAGTACAGTTTGGTAATGGCAAAACTGTACAGTTTGTGTAAGGGCAATCCGGTATTGGCACAGTACAGTTTGGTAATGGCAAAACTGTACCGTTTGTGTAAGGGCAATCCGGTATTGGCACAGTACAGTTTGTGTAATGGCAAAACTGTACCGTTTGTGTAAGGGCAATCCAGTATTGGCACAGTACTGTGTGGTAAAGGCAAAACTGTACAGTTTGTGTAAGGGCAATCCGGTATTGGCACAGTACAGTTTGGTAATGGCAAAACTGTACAGTTTGTGTATAGGCAATCCGGTATTGGCACAGTACAGTTTGGTAATGGCAAAACTGTGCAGTTTGTGTAAGTAAGAGAACTATCATCGTCCGGCTAAGCATGAAACGTATCATCATATTCTCACTTCTGGTCCTCCCACAGCGTCGCACGTGCGCAGGTTATTGCCCGAAAAGTTAATACATCTGTGTGAGGAGATACGGCACCTTCTAGATCTTGGTGTCATTCGCCCTTCTAACTCTCCCTGGGCCTCTCCTGTCCACATGGTTCCCAAAGGGGACACAGATCGCTATCGCATTACAGGGGACTATAGGAATCTCAATCGCCAGACTCGACGTGACACTTATCCCTTACTATTCTTACAAGACTTCGTCGATGCGTTGCATGGTACTACCATTTTCTCTAGTCTAGACCTATTCAAATCACCAAACCCGCAATCTTGTAGCCGAACGGTTTGTCTGGCCGAAAATGAGGTCCGATTTACGGCAGTAGTGTAACGAATGCTTGTCCCAGGGTTCGATCTTAGCGGTGGTCCTCTGGCCAATGTCTAGTGCGAGTTCCCCGCGGACCAGTACGAATCGTTTCGCACTGGTCCGACTGTCCAGTGCGAAAATATCATCGCATTATGTCGTTTGATCGTTTAGAGTGCGTGGTTCTCGTTTGCGCTTCTATTTAAACAAGAAAACACGTGATCCGTGCGTGTCAAACCGTAAGAAAAAGGCAGCAATATCACGTGTTAAATCATAACAAAAAAGCAATCGCAACATCACGTGACGATCGGATGTTAAATCGAAAGAAAAAGGGGAATCGCAACAACACGTGAGCTCTGGTATAGCCTAGTAGTACAGTACTCTCAAGAGATTCGATGCATAAAAATGTTAAGATTGTGCTAGAGTTTAGAGAGCATGTGAGTGATGAGGCATCAAATTAACTTAATAAATAGGTTAAATTAATAATGATTGTTGACTGTTATTATTGAATTAGGTACTATTGAATAAGAATACCGTACTTAAGGTTTATGCAAGATTGCTTAAAGAATTCGCGTTCTGTTCAGTAAAGTTCTCTTTATTACAAAATTTGCTTTACTGAACGAAGAAAATGTTGCGGTGGTTGACGTCGACCACGGGTAGTACAGTTCCGAAGCCAGACGTGAAGAGGAAGGGAGTAGACTCGGAGCAAGACCCACAAAAGAAAAAAAAACGCAATCAGGCATATGATCAAACAAAGCGGTCGAGAAAATTTAACCTTGCATGGAAACAACAGTTCCCATGGTCGTGCTATGAAGAAGATGAAAACATCATGTTTTGTGCAATATGTAGAAAACATCCTGAAGTTGCGATGGTCGGCAAGGGAGGAAACAAAAATGTTTTTAAACAGGGAACTGATAATTTTAAAATAGACTCTGTTAAATCTCATCACCAGAGTGAGGGGCACCAAAAGGCTTACGCTAGGGAAGAGGCCATCAACTTGCCTGCAGGCACCAGCCGGGCCGAAGTCATGCTGGAAACATTGAATCAGCAACAAATGGATCGTTTGGTTAAGCTTTTCAGGTAAACGTAAACTTTAATGTGACAATTCTGTTGAGAGCAACTTTAATGTGACAATTTTAAATTGTGCAGTTCCTTCACAAACTAATTAGATTGTGTTAACTAATCTTGGGCCATCCAATTATTTGCAGATCTTGCCACGCTATTGCACGACATTCCAGGCCTTACACAGACATCACTTGGATGTGTCACCTGGATGAAGCCAAAGGCCTGGATGTGGGGTCTACATATCGCAATGATAAGCAAGCCGAAAAGTTTACACACTGCATTGTGCTTCATGATGTCTTCAAAATTTTTATTAGCTTGGAATTGGAAAACTTGCTAATTACTACTAAAACTAATTGTGCAAAATTAAAATGTAATCTGACGAGAGCTTCATCTGCCACAAGCCACTTGAAAATTTACCTTTAGACCATTCCGTGCCAATTAACACAGTCAAGAAATTCAACCTCTTCAATTTTACTTAAATTTTACACACCTCTTCACTATCCTATATGATGAACACCTGCAAAATTTGAGTGAAATTTATTGAGAAACACGAGAGTTATAAATCATTTAGTTTGGGGGGGTTTGCCAAGGGGGAACAATTTTTTAATTTTTGGCCATGCTTGAGGCCCTAGTACTGCTTAAGCAAATTAGGTAAGAACCTAATTTTTTACAGGTGATAGTACTTTTGCCAAATATTGAAAAAACAACATCGTTCACATTGTCACTTCAAAAGGTCAAAGGTCATAGACATCCAAATGTGGCCGTTTCCAGCTCTCAGTTAAAATTTTAAAACCTTGCCAAGACTCCATTTTTGATTGGTTTTGGCTGAAATTTAGTAGAAATGTTGTTTACAGACAAAGTCCAATTCAAAGTCTCACTTTTATGCATGTACTCATACAATTAACATGTACTTTAAAAGGTCGCCGTTCATATTATAGTGTTCACATTTTTCTTAAATTTTTGATGCTTTTGTATCTGCTTTACGCGGATCCCCGATTGACTTAAAGTTGATACGGGTTTAAAGTAATCGCCTCTTTTTTTAATATAAGTTAGTACTTTTGAATAGTTAAAATGATTAGTTTGGATCAACAAAATATTTCAATTTGAAAAACCATGGTTTATTATTTGTGCCAAAGCTTAGTAACAGAATGAAAAGGCTAACCAAATGTGTGGCCTACAAGTTGGATTGAAAGGAATTTATCGGGTACCATTGCCTAGTTATAACGACCAGCAGAAATTGCCGTTTTTACATCGTTTTAACGTCGCTAAACGTTGAAATCAGATTATGCAGAGGCATCTCATCGACGCCTCAAATGGGAATTGGGCATGGAGCACACAACACTGTGGAGGTTGATTGACGGATTCAAAACAATCAAAACATCAAGGGAAATGGAACACGCCCGCATGATAGCCGGCCACAGTCCGCCACGAAAGTTAAAGAAACATAGAGATGCTGACGACCGCATCAAGAAACTAGTTATTCGCTTCGATGGGCATAGCAATGTTCCACCTCAGTCCATGTGGGACTTTCTACGTGGCATCAGCCATAATTTCGAAATGGACGCATGAACTGTTATTTTTTGTTTGTTTTATGAACTGCTTGAACCTGTACAAAAGCTCATGGAAAAACTTAGTTCTTGAAGATTTATTGCTAGAATTGCAAGATAGTATGCGAAATATTGAAAACAACATAGCGTTCACTGATGTTGATGTTGGGAAAGGTCAGGTTAGTTGAATCAGTAGACTAGTTGATTCACCGCTGATATCTAACCAACCATGCGTAAAGGAACGAAAATTATTCCGTTGTTTCATTGATTACATCATTTAATGACAACCATAAAAAGTTCACATGTCTGACTACAAGGGTTGGCAAGTTATGTCAGAAAGTATGTTTTCGACTAAACAAAATAAATTTGATAGGTGTAGTACGTTATATCTCGTATGTAGATGAATGTAATAATATTTTTGACAGGTTATAGCTTAAGTATGATGCACATTCTCCATAAACTTGATTGCTCTTTTCTCAGCAGAAAATTAGTGGGACATTTTTTCTGATTAAGGCACTGAAACGTTAGTTGCCTCACAAGCGATCGTCATTGTTGAGTCAATGAATCCATTAACCATACAGCAGGCAACAGAAGAACATGGCATATTTTTTGAAGCTAAATAGCTTTTATTCATTTATAATAGCAGATTGGTATGTTGAGCTTGCAGAGAACTTTTTTTAGAGTAAATATGGCTGTTGTATGTGAGGTTTAATGTATATAGAACACAGAAGTAAGAGTATAATCTTATATTGAAAGTGAAGGACATGTACTAATTGTATTATGTAGGAGTAGCATTGTATTTCATGCATATATTTGTGTGACATTGTTGCAACGTTAACATTTTGTGTTTATCTTAATATTCTATTGGTGAACTGGTAAATTGTAAAAACTAATAAACAATATGTCACTGGATCATAGGCGCCGGCTTTTCAAAAAACCATGGGGGGCGAGAAATGTGATGACGTCATAACCTTTGTTTTCTCTTCTGTTTTTTATCGAAAGTCTTTTATCGAATACCGTATATAGTCGAGTATAGGTCGAAATGTTCGCATACGTTTATTTGCATTGATTCAAACTTAATTTTCAAATTTAATGATTTCTTGTCAATTATAAACTTTATGCACTTGTTGAGCAATATGCAAAGCTCACGAGAGAAAACAGCAGAAAGAGCTGTTTTAAGAGATCAATTTTTTTTATTTTTTGTGTGTAGGATATAATCGCTCTTATTACGTAACATTCCATGATCGTTGAAGTCCATGTCAAACCTTAGCGGCCGCATAAAACAATGATGTACGGTTGGCTAGGTGATAATAGCGGTAAGAGACGTCGTTAATGCAGACAATATCTGCGACCAAGACCATTAAACACCTTTTCTTTTATCGGTTTTTGATTTACACTTTAATTCTCACACATTGCGAACACAACAATGCGTTCTGTTGAATCATAATTAATCTCACAGCGGGAAGACCTCGTTGAAAATAGCGCGTCTAATTTACCTGGTTTACTTAATATTGTCCTACAGGGGTTTGACTTATACACGAGATCTACCTATACTCGAGTAGGCTATATGCGGTAGCGCAGGATGAGATGTATATATTTTCACACAATATACATCAACACAGTGCTTATTGAAGCAAAACACGGATGACAGTTTTGAAAAATGCATTTTTTCTTTTAAGCTGTATTTACGTAATTGTTCGTTGTGTCGTAGTTTTCAACTCGATAAAGTTCGAAGTTGCTCCTCACGCGTTTTGAGCGTCTCAAAAGAAGTTTTTGGCTTTGAAGTTGCTCCTCGCGCGCGGGAAGATAAGCAGTGTGTGACTGAGCGTCTCAGTAGAATTTACGTTCCAGAGAAAGCCATGCGATCAGCTTCTGTTTTGCGGGCAAGAACAACGTAGGATGATTTTCGCTTTCAGCATTCTTTAAGTCCGTTCAAATGATCTAAAACTCTTTCGCAAAATATATTATTTTTGAAACACCTTGAAATAGCCATTTTTGTTGCCCCTCAACCATAAGTTTATGGGGGGCGCCGCCCCTCGGCCCCCCCGGAAGTCGGCGCGTATGCACTGGATATTATAAAGGACACCTTACATGATTTCCCAAAAGAAATGGTCAGTGATGCTAAAGCATTTCTGACTAGTTTGGGTGTTACTTATGTAGATGACTTCAATGTTCTTGGAGACTCAGATTCACTGCCATTTTTTAACTTGGTACAAGCACGGAAACTTCATTAATTGTGGAAAAATAAGTAACTATCGTATTTTACGGACCATAAAGCGCACCCGATTATAAAGCGAACTGTCAATTAATTGCTTTGATTAGATTTTTGTTCATACATAAGGCGCACTGGCTTATAAGGTGCACCATCAATTTATGAGGAAAAAAAGGATTTAAATTGTGCATTATGGTCCATAAAATACGGTATATAATAATAGTATCGGTACTGGTTTTGAGTGTAGGCAATAAAGCATTACTTGATCCATACATTAAACGCACCGACTTATAAGGCGCACGATCAATTTATGAGGAAAAAAAGGATTTAAATTGCGTCTTATGGTCCGTAAAATACGGTATTGCTTTTGCATGCCTTGTAAAACAATATTAGTTATATTTCCTGACAATCCAATTGCTGATAAACAACACAACGTTTCTCTTTATTAGGAAAAGGGAAAGCCTTTTTTCTTTTTCCTGGTATGAAAAGGGTAAAATAAATTTTTTTATTTATTCAATGGTTCGGAAAACATGGAGAAAAAAATCTCACCAATCTATGACTATGTGCTACAACTGTATGGCGTATGTCAGAGACAATGATTAATGAACCACTCTATGAGGCTGAACAAGGCTTAGCTAAAGAAGCTGTGTCAAAACTTAAACGTGCTAAAGGAAAAGTTGTTGACATCGCCAGTACTTTCAATGTGAAACACGAAATGAGATGCGTGTTTCCTGGTATAAAAAAAGTAAAATGATTTTTTTTTTATTCAATGGTTTCGAAAACATGGAGAAAAAAATCTCACCAATCTATGTGTTGCAACCGTATGGCGTAGCCTATGTCAGATACAATGATTAATGAACCACTCTATGAGGCTGAACAAGGTTTAGCTAAAGCTGTGTCAAAACTTAAACGTGGTAAAGGAAAAGTTGTTGACATCGCCAGTACTTTCAATGTGAAACACGAAATGAGATTCAACTCCCACCTATGATTAGTTTGGATCAACAAAATATTTTAATTTGAAAAACCATGGTTTATTTTTTGTGCTAAAGCTTAGTAACAGAATGGAAAGGCTCACCAAATGTGTGGTCTACAGCTTGGATTGAAAGGAAATATCGGGTACCGTAGCCTAGTTATCCCGACCAGCAGAAATTGCCGTTTTTACATCGTTTTCACGTTGCTAAACGTTGAAATCAGATTATGCAGAGGCATCTCGTCGATGCCTCAAATGGGAATTGGGCATGGAGCACCTAACACTGTGGAGGTTGATTGACGGATTCAAAGCAATCAAAAAATCAAGGAAAATGGAACACGCCCACATGATAGCCGGCCACAGTCCGCCAGGAAAGTTAAAGAAATATAGAGATGCTGACGGCCGCATCAAGAAGCTAGTCGTTTGTGTCATTTGTTAACCAGCTATGAAATTTAACATACTAAACGTATGATGTCTATATTTGTTGTAACTGTTTATTATTATACGTTTTTGTATTCGTAAAGTCAAGGTTATTTTCCCCAGAGAAAAACCGCGACCTGACGAGGACAAATTGAGTACTTCGAAGACAATAGCGCATTTTTCCAAAATGGAACAATCATTCCAGCTTGTTGGTGGTATGCGAGCAGACAACTTCGAGTGGAATCATCTCAGTGTAGATTGGGTGTTTTAAAATCAGTCAACCCGCACCGCTATACAATCTTATATGTATTGACTCTTTAAACTAGGGATTGGAATTTTCTAGTGGTTGAGGATTCGAATATATTCCAAGTTTTCATACAGACGGTGAAGTAGGATACATGTCAATTTTTTGTGATTTAATTTAATAGTTCAAACTTTTTTCGCTGAATTTCATTTTAATTTATTTTTCTTTGTCGGAATGCAAAAGAAACGATATTGTGGAATAAAATACAAAATTCTCCAAATAAACAGAAGACGTCGTTGGATTTGGAACTTTGTAATAGTTGAAGATTCGAATATATTTCAAGTTTGCATACAGACGGTGATGCAGGATACATGTAAATTTTATGTAAGCAAACATTTTAATTTAATAGTTCAAACATTTTTTGTTAAATTTCATTATAATTTATTTTTCTTTGTCGGAATGCAAAAGAAACAATATTGTGGAATAAAATACAAAATTCTCTAAATAAACAGAAGGCGTCGTTGGATTTACAGAAGGCGTGGTTGGATTTTCAAAAAATTTCTAAATAGGGAACTCTCCGAAAAAGGCTGTCGGCCTGTCGCCGAATAGGAAACTCTACGAATAGTAGCACACCCGAAGTTTTCTGATGAATTTGCTGAACCACTTGAAATGCACAATTGTTTTGTTGCTGATGACTATTTCTCAATCTCTAAACCGAAAAATATTTCTAAAAATTGTAAACTGGAAGGCCTAACAATCATTCATTCCAATCCCAGAAGCCATGACAAAATAAAGTTATGTATTGAAGAATTCAAGCTTGAAAGTAATTTTAATCTCTCAATTATAGCCATTTCAGAAATAAAAATAAGTAAGCTCAGTTGACAATCTCCATCTTCCTGATTATAACTTTCTTTAGAGACTCAACAACTAAAGCTGGTGGGGTTGTTACGATTTCGTTTATTAGTGTCACCTACATGTAGACATTTTACAAGAACTGTCTTAACTCTCTCTAGTATTCCAGAAGGACGAAGTTGTCGTTTCAAGTGTCATAATTCACTTGAAGGTGCAGTCGCCTCCTTGAACTTGCTGAAGCATCAAGACACGGAGTTAGCAAAAATCAATCCCATGATGAGGAATGGTAACGACGCCATACTATATCGAGATGTCTAATCATAATATGCATATCGAACACCAGACCTACAAAAAAAGCCGAAAAATTCATTGATGCAGTAATTGCATGTGTTACTCATCATTTTTCTTCGTTTAACCCTATATTGCCCAAATGGTGCTGAATCAGCACCAAGTACTTCCAATTTGCTGTCGCGGTTTAATCACTGGCTCCATACATCCAGATTTTTTTTACTTTTCCTAAATATTATCGAATTTTATTGTGTGTAAATTTGGGCCTCCAATGTCTTATACTTTTCATGCAAACATATGCATTTTGAAATGCAAATGCAATTGGTGAAATTTTGCTAAATTGCTCTTTTCGTAGAAGATTGTGTGTTTCTTTATTGCTCTTATGGAGTGTCGCACTGGCCGAGAACTGTCTGAAAACAAAACCGCAAAAATGGATGATTCATTTTCTAGTTGTCAGTTTCTGCTTGAAGTTTAACAGCGTTGTCAATCAAACATTTGTGCAGAAGGAGAATTTTACTTCATGCACAAACCTTTCACCCAATAACGTCATATTGCTGCAGTATTGCTGCAAACTTTCATTAATGATGATTTTGAAAAAATTAAGCGAGAAGTAGTGGAAGACAAAAAGAACAATCAACTTAACCAATCTTTGATAGAGTCTCAGGAAATCAAAAACAAAAAACTCGAGGAGCAAGTACTAAAATCAGAAGAATCTTTACATGAGCTAAACTAATATGGAAAACAAAATTTGCAATTTCATGGACTTTCAGTCATACCATACAAACAACCAATTTCAGTAATCCAAGATTTATTGAGGCTCATTGAAACAGAAATTACCTATGAATCGATTAGCTCTGCACCCTGCACTGCACATCAACTTCAATCAAAGTTCTCAGATCGTCCACCTTCGATTATTGTACGCTTCATTAATCGAAATGTATGAAACAACATCTATTTGCAACAAACAAAATTTGCAACTGTCAAAAAGTTTAACATAGCAGGAATGTCAAGACTCTTCGTTAAACGAAAATCTTACACCCAAGAGGAAAGATTTGTTTGTCAAAGCTCGAAAAACAATAACAAGAATTCAGTTATTGATATGTTTGGATCAACAATGGAGAAATTTTCTTGAGGAAAGATGAAAATTCACCACGGGTCAAAATATCCATTCATTCAGACATGTCAAAAATAAGTTAATTTCATATTTTGTGGGTTTTGTGTTTGTTTAAGATTATAAATTGTTTTGAAATGATGGTTTGAAATTACAAATACCCATGCTCAAATTGTAAGAATGCCTGTAAAACAAACCAAAACTGCATCCGCTGTGATTTATGCAACAGGTGATCTCATTTAATTTGCATAAGAAGGACGGTCCAGAAGTTTCAAAGCTTTTCAAAATCTGCCAGTCCTTACTTTTGTATACCCTGTTTGAATGAAAGCCTTCCGTTTGTTAATACATGCCCCAAAAATTTTCCGAAATGGCCTGTTTCAGCGAGTTTGATTCGGAAAGTTCCCTATTCGGCGACAGCCTTTTTCAAAGAGTTCCCTATTTGGCGATTTTTTTAAATCCAACGACGCCTTCTGTTTATTTAGAGAATTTTGTATTTTATTCCACAATATCGTTTCTTTTGCATTCCGACAAAGAAAAATAAATTAAAATGCAATTTAGCGAAAAAAGTTTGAACTATTAAATTAAAATGTTTGCTCACATAAAATTGATATGTATCCTATGTCATCCACCTTCTTTGTCCTGAATTTTATAACACAGCCTATAAGTTAGCAGTTTTAAATAGTTAAAATGATTAGTTTGGATCAACAAAATATTTTAATTTGAAAAACCATGGTTTATTATTTATACCAAAGCTTAGTAACAGAATGAAAAGGCTAACCAAATGTGTGGCCTACAGCTTGGATTGAAAGAAAATTATCGGGTACTATAGCCTAGTTATCCCGACCAGTAGAAATTGCCGTTTTTACATCGTTTTAATGTCGCTAAACGTTGAAATCAGATTATGCAGAGGCAGCTCATCGACGCCTCAAATGGGAATTGGGCATGGAGCACCCAACACTGTGGAGGTTGATTGACGGATTCAAAGCAATCAAAAAATCAAGGGAAATGGAACTTGTGAAGAGGCGTTCTTCCCGGCTATCAGCACAAGGCTGAGCACTCACTAGTACAGCGAGCAACTGCGATTCGCCAACCATAACGGTGTAGCTTCCACGCTAGCCATTCAGACCATCCAATCAACAATATGTTTCTCGGCAGCCGATTTGTAGCAAGAATTGACAGCGATAGACACGTGTTTCGCCCATGAGGCTGGGCTCATCAGTATCGCACCGTATTCTGCCACAAATTTATTCGACCACCGCTTTACCAGTCAGTTTAACTCTTATCTTTGTGGAAACAAACGCTTTACTGACTGGTAAAGCGGTGGTTGAATAAATTTGTGGCAGAATACGGTGCGATACTGATGAGCCCAGCCTCATGGGCGAAACACGTGTCTATCGCTGTCAATTCTTGCTACAAATCGGCTGCCGAGAAACATATCAGAAATGGAACTGTTATTTTTTGTTTGTTTTGTTATTTGACATTGATATTTAGTCTAACAACGTATGGTTTTCGAAGTGTTTGATCAAAATGATCACTCTTCTCTGTGTACAGACTTGTTATTATTATTTTTTGCATCGATCACCTGCTTTAGGTTACGTAACTCAAAGAAAATCTTAATTTGTATTCAAGAAATGCTGAGTTTGATTGGTCTCTGCTATATGAGAGGTTTATTAGGGCAAGCTGGTTCACGCTATGTCGTTTCATGATATATTTGGCTACACTGTGTTT
Source organism: Aplidium turbinatum (assembly GCF_918807975.1). Lineage (NCBI taxonomy): Eukaryota > Metazoa > Chordata > Ascidiacea > Aplousobranchia > Polyclinidae > Aplidium > Aplidium turbinatum. The sequence goes on from NC_137486.1 coordinate 4,004,278, forward strand.
GGAGTCACAATGAGCAAAAACCGATTTCAGTTTTTGATGGCTAACATTTCATTTGATGATTTTATTTGCCGATCAAGACGCTGGAAAAATGATCAATTTGCTGCTTTTCGTGATATTTTTGAAACATTCAATAAAAACTGTAGAGAGCATCTAGTGCCTAACGAATATTTATCACTGGATGTAACGCTATACCCAACATGCGTTGAATGCAAATAGGTTTTAAACAGTTCAACCCAAACAAGCCTGCAAAGTACGGAATGCTTTCCAAATCTATCAATGCATGCACCTATTCCTTTACTTTCATCACAAAAGTGTACTGCGGTAAGCCAGTAGAAACACCTTACCGTATTATATATGTGGCACAGAAGCAGTAGTAAAAGCAATGGTGTCAGAGTTGGCACAAAACATGGATTTACGGGGACACAACATTTCCTATGATAGACTGCATATGTCGGTGACGTTAGCAGAGTGGCTTTTAGAGCGAAGCATAACTTCATTCGGAACTATAAAAGCTACGCGAAAAAGGATTCCGACTGAAATTAGGAGTATAGAAAACCAGGAAAAGTTTTCCTATGAAGTGTTTTGGGAAGCAAACCAAAAGATTCTTAATCTCCATTCATACCTAGTGGACACTAAAAAGTGCGGGCAAACGCAATGTGTTGCTCCTATTGACCATGCAGCCATTACTGAGCGTTACAAAAGACGACGGAAAGAAAAACACCAGCAATCTATATGCTGTACGACTTCACTAAAGGTGGTACAGACATAGTCGAACAGATAATCAGATTTTACTCATGTCAGTGAGACCAAATCTCGTCGCTGGACAGTCACAGCATTTGCTTATTTGCTGGACACGTGCAGAATTAATGCTTCAACTATATTAGCTTTGAATCTGCAAAACGACCCAAACTAAGTTTCGTCTTTTATTTTTGGTTGGGACCTGGCGATGTCGTTAGTTCGACCGCAAATTGAGTCCCGTCCCTTGCAGGTCTCTTGATGACAATACAACGAAAAATAGAAACGGTAATAGGAGAAAAAAACGATGCTACCAAGTTCATCGTCAGGTTTACTACCAATTAAATCTGAAAATCGGCAAAGATGTAAACAATGCTTACCGTAATTTGAGGTGAATAGGGACAATTTTAAAGGTTTTTGCTGCACAGGCTTTTCCAATAATATAGTGTTGCCATTTTTAGTAGTTTGACTTATGTCCATATGTTAGACCTATGTTTATGTAATTTTGTATTTTTTATAAATCCTAAGAATTTTGAGATATTTGGAAAAAACTGATGTTCCTATTCACCCCAAATTTTGGGGTGAATAGGGACATTTTATTTTTTCTAATTTTAAACCTTTTCGATCTGCGCATGAGGTGAATAGGAACACCGTATCTGAAGCTTTGGTACTTGAGGCTTTGAAGTAATGCAACGGTTTGAACCTGCTGGTGCTTGGCATGAGGCAAAAAGCTTTATTAAAATAAAATGTCAAAAAATGAAAAAATTAAATTTTTATTTAACAACAATTTTTTTCTTCTCAGGATCATCACTGAGGTTAGAGTCTCGTCATAATTCATTATGTTTCCAGGCGGCACATCTCTTGTGTCCTCAAAATTGTCAAAAAAGCTATTATGGCAGTAAAGGAGATTGCAGCTCTTGACCGTTTGATATTTTGACACAGCCTTTGAGCCAACACATCTTTGTGCCGTTTGAGAAACGATTCTACTCAGTCATTACCCGGCATATTATTCTTAAACTTTGTGTGTTAAATTCCCCTTCCATCAAATTGAGCTTTTACGATGTATCTTATGCCAAATTTGTCCATGGGCTATCCCCACTGTGCACATAACAAGAGTCGACCAACTAGATGTTCCTCTAATGCAGACATGGGCAAACTACGGCCCGCGGGCCAAATCCGGCCCGCCGGCTCTTGTATTCTGGCCCGCCGGATGTTATCGACATGTTGCAAGTTTTATTATTGTGAAGTTTCAATAGGAGGATTAGATACCTCTTGTCTCTAAATAGCGATACAATGTAGAATGTAGAGCATTATGATGTCACAGGTACATTTGTGCGTCGCTTGACGCAACAGTGCTTTCTGCTTTTAACCAGTAATGTCTCGTTCTGTTGCTCAACACAACAAACAGTTTACCAGCCTCATTTTTTAAAAAAAATGAGGCTGGTAAACTGTTTGTTGTGTTGAGCAACAGAACGAGACTATAGATAAGAGACAGTCAACCGCTTCAAGTGGACAGTTTGCTGGGAGGTTCACTAAAAACAGAAAGTTTTATTAGTCAATTTAACCAGTAATGTACCATATTTCTTAGTTTAGTGTTTTTATCAACAGTTTCGTCAGTGTGGAATGCTAAGCGAAATAGACATTGCTAAGTTGTTAATAAATTATATTGTTAAAATGAGTGCAGCGAAGAAGCGTAAAGTCGATAGTGAGCGCAGAGTGTTCAAAAAGGAGTGGACGACGAAATACTTTTTTACCGAAGTGGGATCAACTGCGGTATGCCTTATTTGCCAAAAAAACGTTGCTGTTTTGAAAGAATACAACATCCGCCGCCATTTTGACACCAATCATGCAAACCATCATAGCAGCCTGTCAACTCAGCAAAGAAAGGACGTTTCTCAGAGATTAGTGGCAAATTTTCGGATTCAGCAAAGCACTCTTTTTCAGCAGAGTGCAGTTTCTGAGTCAATCACCAAGGCAAGTTTTTTACTGGCTTTCAAAATAGCACAAGCAAGCAAACCATTTTCCGATGGAGAATTTATCAAGCAGTGCATGGTAGAGACAGCAAGTCTCTTGTGTCCAGATGCAAAAAGCAAATATGAACAAATCAGTTTATCACGCAGAACTGTAACTCGCCGTATAGAACAAATTGATGAGCACTTAGCTAACGAGTTGAAAGGAAAAGCAGATTCTTTTGTATTTTATTCGTTAGCGCTGGACGAAAGTAATGACGTAAGAGACACGGCACAGCTTTTGATTTTCGTCAGAGGAATTAATGACAAGTTTGAGATAATAGAAGAACTTTTAGCAATGGAGTCGTTAAAAGGGACTACTCGAGGAGAGGACCTTTTTCTTAAAGTCACTAGTGTGATCGACAGGTTTAAATTACCATGGAACAAACTTACGAATGTCACCACTGATGGATCACCAAATTTGACAGGAAAAAATGTTGGACTGCTAAAAAGACTTCAAGATAAGATGAATGAGGAAAATGCTGGGGTGGATATAACTTTTTTGCACTGCATTATCCATCAGGAAGCCCTGTGTAAATCTGTACTGCAGCTCAATCATGTAGTGAAGGCAGTAGTAAAACTGATCAACTACATAAAAGGGAGAGGACTTCACCATCGCCAATTTATCAAGTTTCTTGAGGAAATTGATTCTGATCACCAGGACTTGCTTTATCATTCTCATGTGCGCTGGTTAAGCTTGGGTAAAGCATGTAAACGAGTCTGGAACCTTAAAGAGGCAATTACCTCATTTTTGAAGTCAATCGGGAAAGCTGATGAATTTCCTGAGCTGGAGGACAGAGATTGGCTCTGTGATTTTGCTTTTTCTGTCGATATATTAACACATATGAATGAGCTGAATGCAAAGCTGCAAGGGAAAGAACTCTTCGCTCACGATATGTACACAAGCGTTACGGCTTTCAAATCAAAATTGGCTTTATTCTCAGCACAAATGTCCAACAATTCTTTTGTTCATTTCCCCACATTACTGACGATGAAAGAAGCCCCTAAACATGCAAATAAATACAGCAAATCACTAAATGATTTGCACCACGAATTTTGCCGTAGATTTCTTGATTTCGAAAAACTCCAAAAACCATTTCAGATTATTTCGGCTCCACTTTCACAAGTCGCTGCAACAGCACCACAAGAACTGCAGTTGGAATTGATCGATCTTCAGAGTGACTACGTTTTAAAGGAGAAATTCGAAGCCCTGAAGCTAAATGAGTTTTACGCATCGCTAAGCAACACCAGATTTCCAGAAATTCGAAAGGTGGCACAAAAAATGCTGGTATTGTTTGGTTCCACATATATTTGTGAACAGACGTTCAGCTTGATGAATTTTAACAAATCTAGCCACAGGTCTCAGCTGAGTGATGCGCACCTCAAATCAATCCTGACTATCGCCACAACCAAAATGATGCCAAATTTCGATGCTTTGGCAAAAAATAAAGCTTGACAATCCTGTCAGACGTCGTATTTAAATTCGATTTTGTTTTTTGGTTGTATTTTTCAGTTATTTGTTAATTTAATCTTCCGTTTTTTTTGTCCCTTTGTTATTCGTGTGACAAACTATATGTAAGTGGCGGCTCGATCACTTGGCCCGCCAGTCTAAGAACAAAATAATTTTGGCCCCTAATTCAAAAAGTGTGCCCACCCCTGCTCTAATGCTTCTCCTAAAGCCAGCTGAACTCCTTGGGGCTTTATATCTTGACTTTTGTGATGTCATTCCTCCATCTATAGCTTCAAGAGCTTTTTGCAAGGTGCTGGTATCATATTTCTTGTGCCGCTTGGCTCCCCACTTCGGTTTGTAATTTCTTGGCATTGTCAATATTCACCCCACAAAAGTTGAAATTTTTGTAATAAAAAATAAAATAAAAAATACACACAATCAACGTAAACGTAGTTGGCCCAAATTTTTTTTGTATATGTAGGATAACCAACCTAACAAGGTGCAAACCCAGAAAAAGTGTATTTGCCTGTCAACCGATTTCCACAAACAAAGTTTTGACCATAATAAATAAATAAGAAAAAAATTTACCCAAGTGATTTTGGTCTCTGTGCAGTTGCAATATATTATCAAAAAAGTTATCAGCCTTGAATTATCAATAAACTTATATTTATCCGCAAAGCAAATATTGTGTTTGAAATATTAAGTTTAACTATTTTTTAATTAAAAACATACAAAAATATATTTTTTGTCCCTATTCACCCCAAATTACGGTACTGCAATCTCGGTTCAATAGCGCAGTTCATCGCTAGATATTTGCAATTTATAGTACTAGGAACTAGGAAGCCTAGAACTTGAAAGTAAAACTAGGCTAGCCCAACAACCTAGCAAAATCGCCCTTTTGAAAATCGCACAAAATAACCTTTATGACGTGACAGTGACAGTATGTGTTCGCCCGCTCAGCAATTTTGAAAACTTGGCGCCTATGAATGCAAGACATTTCTGTGTAAGGAAACTTTTTCTGGATTTGTGTGGAGAAAGTCTAACTAGCAGTGTGCTACAGCATCCAACACAAGGAAAACGACTGTTTCTCCTGTTTGACTTTACACACAATTTCAAAAACATCTATAACAACTTCGTCAACAAAACCAGAATGTATCTTCCTACAGAAGGTTTTCAACATTTATTTGGGAACTCTTGTTTGGCACAGTTTTCACACATTAAACATCTGTATGCTGGAGAATAATTTTTTCAGTTAAAGACAACTAAGCTATTGTTAACATTACACCTGTCATGTTGTTTGTAAGTTGAGGGCAACTTCCAACGTCACCGGTCCGGGTTCAGGGCTTGGTTGGGCCAACTGTAGTTAATACAATGCAATAAAGTGATTAGTGCCAGTGCCAGTTCCAAATCAGTTGGGAAAATTTTTTTAATGTATTTTGCTATTTTAAATGCTTTTGAAGAACCCTGTTACCGGTTGCGTATTTGTAAAACCTACTGTTGGACGGCACCATAAGGCGAAATTGACCAATCAAAAAGCAGCAAGCGATTCACACTTCTCCCAAGAGGAAATTTCTCCTTAGGAGAATGAAATAGAAAGTGCCACAGCTTGTGAGGTTTGTATGAAATATGTCGTTTGGCTATGAAAATTGTGTAGTTTTGAGCGACAATAAGGATTCGAGGGAAGTACGAGTAGAGGCAAAAACGGAAGAGTGGAAATGTTGGTTGCAGGAGTACCGTAAAAGCTCAAATACTGCATGGAATGTTAGGACAACGTATCGTAATGTTAAAAGATTTGCTTTTAGAAAAGACTACATATTATATGTCAGCACGACCAGGCGTTCAACAAAGGAATGCAAAAAGTCAACACAAAGTAAGTTGTTGCAAATAGCCTATATAGTTCTGTAGGCTATAATCACTTGTGTACATAGGCGCCGGGTTTTGAAAATTGCCGGGGGGGGGGGCAAACTTTCTAGCCGACTGGTTGCTTACATTCAAAATGCTGATGTTTGTTTGTCAGCATTGATGTTTGTTTGCGTCTATCTGTCATTGTGTAACGCCAAGCTTTGTAATGTAGGCTCAGGCCTCGAAATTCATGGCGGACATGTCCGCCGTCACAGCATGTGATGTCCGCGGGAAGTACCATCTAGATCGGTCAGATTTGTCCGCCGACAAATAACACAGGAACTAGCGATACAAATCGTCATTGCATAGCACGAACAATTGTTGCAATAATATATTTTCCAGCGCATTCTAGCGCGCATCTAGAAAATGTGAATACTGTATCCCTTAGCTTCCATTCAAGGAGGAAAACTTCCGATTTTTACGTTGCTTCAAGGATTGATGACATTGCTTACGTCACAAAGTTTTACGTCACAATGTCTGGCTTTGATCTCCGAGTAATATTGATAAGGCAAGGTTGGTTACTAAATTAGATTATACGAGTAGGCTATTACAGCAAGATGCAACAAAATTTGTTAAGTTTTGGTATTACCGTACCGTAAGAAAGAAAAGACCCAAGGAAAATTCACTTTCGCTCACATGACACCCAAAAATAAACTTAAAGAAAAAAGCCTGTGAAACTTTGCACAGCAGAAAATAGTAGCGTTGGTGTAGAAATTTTCCGACTCCTGCCCAGAGTATTGTGGCGCAATAAGCCACACGACCTCGTTCGGGGGAAGTTAATCAGTTATGTGACGTATTGACCAGCTACACGGCGCTTTGACTCTTCAAGCGCAAGTCGTTGGTCTGATGAAAGCCTTTCAGAGTGACTTTACTGACTTTTTAAAAAGCCTTCTAAAACCGTAGTTATAGTTCTGAAATGGCGAAGAATTATTATCAAGATAAAGTGATTAAGCATGACGATCGACGGATAAAACTGGTGTGTCCGCCGTGAGACTTGATTTGTCCGCCGAGATAGCTGCTCAGACAGGACACGTTTGTCCGCCGTCAACAAAAACGAATTTCGGGCCTATAGGCTACTTCGAATTATATGCTAGTCACTTTGAACTTTAGCTCTTAATACGCGTAGATATTAAACTGAGCAAACTGTACCTCGTTATTGACACTTCCAAGAAAAAACAAAGCGGAAGAAATCAAGAAAAACGTTTTTCAATCATTGTTACTATGCTTCAACGGCACCATGCTGGCGTTCATCAGCTACCGTACTTCTGTTTCTTTTGTTATCTTAGGAGCAGCGCTCTTGTTGCAACAAGTAAGATCTTATAATTGAGATCGATCCGCAATGAAGGTCAAACTAACGCAAATTTGAACTTAGAAACATTTGCTTCAGGATTTTTTTTAAATAATTTGCGGGGGGGGGCAGCCACCCCGAGCTAAATTCACGGGGGGGCGCCGCCCCTCCGGAGTCGGCGCCTATGCAGTGATACCACACAACTTGTGCGGTAACTCGCGGCCAAACGTTTAAAATCTGACTTGTGACGTCATATTACTATTCGACAAACAAACGCAGAATTTTTGGTCGTTCGACAAGAAAAAATCGCAGCCCAAATTGCACCACTAATTCATGCTACATGGGTATTTAAAATATCCTTGTGGCATGAATTAGTGGTGCGATACTGCTGAGCCCAGCCTCATGAGCGAAACACGGTGTCTATCGCTGTCAATTCTTCCTGCAATCGGCTGCTGAGAACATATAGTTTTGGATGGTCTAAAATGGCTAGCGTGGAAGCTACACCGCTATGGTTAGCGAATCGCAACTGCTCGTTGTAAAGTGAGTGCTCAACCTTGTGCTGATAGCCGGGAAGAACGCTCCCTTCTTCACGATGTAAAATTGTAAATACTGTTACTGTTTCTGTATAATATGTGTGTATGAATTATGGAATATACAATTAATTATGTTTTAATAAACTGATAAACACCAATTGTGATGGGCGATATCCTATCTAGTTTCTGCCTGAGATCGGTGTAATGTAAACGATTGTTTGTCGTATCCAGGCTTACACCCGGTGGTTGAAGATTTAGATTAAGTGGACGGGAAGGCAAGGAAGCCAATCTTCGTGTCCACCTTCAGGCATGCCTTTGAATGTCCTGCCAAAGACATGCTCTTGAGCGGTGTCGAACCGGCGCCCTTTCGATTGCCGTTCCAGGGCTCTCACCACTCGGCTATGCAGCCGGCAAACGTAAATGTAAACGATCATGGTGTGCCATATTTTTATTTTTAAAAAGCCTGGTGTATGATGTATTGTTTTTTGAGGGGGTAAAACCCCGTCACTCACAATTTTATTGCAGTATGACTCTAAGAATTTGGAGGAAGATAAGGATTTGAAGAAGCATAAAGAAACTCTGCTGGAAGGATGAGAAAAAATTAAACTTGGTAAGACATTTTTTGGTGTTCGTATGAAGAAAGAACTTTAATTTTATGAAAAGACAACTTGATTAGACATTTTGAGCTCTGTACTTTTTACGCATCTTGTGTAATTTACTCTCATCCTAAATTTACCCTACTCCCCATAACTGTGTTATCTCAAATAAGAGACCATGTATTGTAGTTGTCTTGAACTGGCCTTTAACTCAATAACCTTCAGCTGTTCTTCGGGTTCTGGAGGGATTATTTAACGACAAGCAAGTCCTCATTGAACGAACAAGATTGTGGATACTCGAGGCGGCTCAACAACTAGAGGAAGCGATCGACCTTCAATGGAGAGCCACTGAAGAGAATGAGATGGGTTACCTGTCTCAAATTAATGATCTTAAGTTGCAGGTACTTTGATGTTGTGTCTAAGCTTATTGTTGGTGGCTAAACTTTTGTAGAGAACGAACAGGGCGGCCAATCTTCGTTCATTCTGTCAATTACGTCATTAAGTGGCTTCAAGGGGAACTTGGCACCTTTTCCTTGCAATAATGGTGCTGAGGAACAGACCGCAGACCACATCATCCACGACCGCACCATCTTCAGCCCGCCTAATGGAGTGGAAGGTCTGCGTGTATTGGAGGATGAAACCAAAGACTGACAGCTCTCTAGTAGCCTTCCAGTGTAGTCTGGGATCATCTGGAATCTAGAGTAGTAACAGGATGGCCTCTTGGTCCCAGGAGCTCATACGATTATTTGGCAACACACAACAGCGTTCTGTGGACAGGTGTCGAACCGACGTCCATTCGCTCTTTGAATCGAGCACTATTTCAGACGTCCACTCAGGCACGACGGCCTTTAACAGTACTGACGTCGTCTTCCATCTTCCGGTTCTTTTGGTTTTATCACTTTCATATTTCTAGATCAATGCGCTGACGAGGCAAAATGAGGCGAAAACCCACCACGCGGATGGTCTATCTTCGGACTGGGAATCGGAGAGGATGCAGGTTGACAAGGAGATGAAAATGATGGCATGAAAATGATTAAATTATTTAGTCCCAACGTCTTACCCCTTCCTAATTATTGTAAACTTTAAAAACCGGTAATTTCCGCTTGAGGCAACTGCCTGATCGAGTGCCACGAGCCCACGATACTAGTTGTTTGAAAGATTATTCGACTGCACTGTACACCAGTGAGAAGAGTATCAATCTTGCCGATTGCCTTGGACAGAGTTATTACAACGCGTCCGACATGAGCGGGAAATATAACGGAGTAGGCCTGCAGGCACTTGTTAAAAAAAGAAAAAAAATTGGTGCTGTTGCAGAATATGTTCCATGCTATCCTCGTTCGTTGAATTTAGTTGGTGTATGCGCAGCACAATCGTGTTCAGAAACAGTTCTGTTCTTTGACTTCGTTGAAAATATCTATGTAGGCCTAGTCTATTCTTTGCTACTTCAACACACCAGTGGTCCGTTCTGGAGTGTTCAGATGGTGGAGCGTTAAAGAAGCTCTCTGAAACACGATGTTCCGGAAGAGCTGATGCCATTAAGGTAATTAAAGAACGTTTTCTTTTCAAAAAGGAGGCACTGGAGAAACTTGTAAATGGCCAAGTGCAAAAGGCAGAATGTCGACAGCAGGCAAATGGACTCCTCGAGAAAATGAAGTTGCTCGAAATTAGAATCTTAGAGGTTTTTTAAAATAGCTTACCCGATCCCTTCCAGGCAAGTCAAGCCTCTCTTCAAACAAATTGGCAACATCTCAACATTGCTTCAGCGTTGTGTGCCTCTTTGGCAGGATCCCTACAGACTTTCAGAGAACAATTCGCTAAGTATGAGTCAGAGGCGCAGAAGCTGACTCAAGTGCCGGATTACCGACCAACAAGCACAAGAAGAATTGTACAAAATCGAACGCACGATGAGAATGTAGGCAGTGACTGTTTAGTTTCAAATGCAATGGATATCAACTAAAGACAGATTCCCGGTGGAAGTTTTCCTTGCAGTATTGGACAGCCTACAATCTGCGCTGGAGCAACGTCGCAAGGCATACACCAATTCGTAAAGCACATTGCTATTGATTGCTCCTCTCCAGAACTCAACTATTTCACTTCGATTAAAGAAAACAATATTGACACCACGTTTTCTAACATTGACAATTTTTTACGCATTTATCTATGTATGATGTTAACTAATTGAGTAATTGTACTGGAGAGTGGAGAGAGATCATTTTCAAAATTGAAGTTGATTAAAAACTAGCCTATCTGTGAAACACGATGGGGCAAGAGCGGTTACACTATAATAAAAAATTATCAAATCTATAAAATACCGGTATTCAATTTCTTCCCAGTCATTATTTGTAGGCCTACATCGAATCAATCTGCTACAGGCCCCGCACTTGGTTAATCCGGCACTGCAGCCAGAAATTAGCAAGAAGAAAACATTGAGACTTAGCTTTATTTCCGAAAAATGCCGAAGAAAACATGATCTTATCCTTTTGCTATGCCACCGGACAGCACCATTTTACAGGAATATTCATACCTACATTTTTGTTGAAAATGCTCTCAGAATGCACCAAATTCAAAGTAATTTTTCAAAATTTTCTGGGGGAGGCCCCCCAGACCCCCCGCCGCTGGGTCGTCAAAACCCCCCCCTTTCAAAATTCCTGGCTACGCTACTGGTCTTTTCTTCCTTTTTTTCCTCACTTCAAATTTTGGTTAGTTTTTTCTTCATTTGCTTTGTCGTTTCTCCCATAAAAATTCCAGACAACACATTATTCACTCTACATTTCAGCACTAGTACAACCAGAAAGAGAGAGCAAAACGAGGCGAGGACAAATCAGTCATTTTGTTTTTAGAGTGTTGCCAGACAATATTTATTCCTTTTTTGTTTTGTTGTGTAACGGGGATCGCCACACATATGTTTTCTTGTGCAGCTCGATCATACAGAGTGACCAAGTGAAGTGTTTTTAGTTATAGCCTATTCTTCATTGTTTAAAAGTTAGAAGACTACATGCACTACATTTTCACCTGACTCTTGTGGATTTGGTAGCCATAGAAATTTACAATCCAGATCATGTACCGTATAAGCAATCATTTATTAATCTATATTTTGAACTTCATGGCCTTTAAATAGCTTAGCCTTTAAATAGCTTAGAGCCTTAGACCTAACGTATACTGAATTGTTCTAATGATGTCTAATGAGGGGAAAAAAGCAGTTGGAGAATCTGTCTTTGGTTCAGAAAACACTCTCGGTGTTCAACCGTTTCGCGCCGCCAAACAGGTATCGTACTTAGCTCTGTTAATGCTCACTTTGGTTATTACTGATAGTATATCTTATGCTTGTTTACTTTTTCTGACTTTAAGGAAGTTGTTTTTAAAATTGTCAAAATCCTGGGGTTAGTTGGAAAACGTCAGTTCACTGCACGCTAATTAACTGGATACTCTTTTTTCAACCAACCAACATTTACATGGGGTTGTAAGCAAATTATGTTTACTTGCTTTGAAATCAAAATGCAATAAATTCTACACCTAATCACCGTAAAAACGTTTTTTAATGAACTCATTCTTAAAACTTGTGATACCGTATATTTTAAGCTATTCAAATTAAAATTTTACCAGTATATCTGCTCAAAAAAGTACATTGGAGCTTATAGTACGTACTATCATACCACGACGATATACTCGCATCATATTACATCATCATACTGGTATCAAAACATTTTCCAACTAACCCCACCCACTATTTTCCAACTGGCCCCATTAGCATATGTCAAACTATTTTCCTAAAATATTTAAGCATGGTGCATTTGACTGAAATTTGTTTATTTCTTGTTGGTGGTATAAACTACATCACATGGTGGTAGTAAATATTTAAAAAATTCATCGAGATTTTAAAAAAATGATAATTTTTCAACTAACCCCGCCTTCTAACTAACCCCACCCTCCCCTACTTCAAAAAGCGACACTTCACACTAGAAACCCCCAAGGCGTCAGCGCCGCCATTTTGAACACTGCGGGAGAATGCTTTGATCGAAGTTCCAACGCCTGGCATCAAACATTTCGCAACCAGGGTTGCCAGATGGCTTTTTTTTAGGCCAAATTCCAGAAAACTGGCCTTTTTAAATTGCAGTTGGCCTAAAAAAATGATGAAAATAAGGCCAGAAAATCTGGCCTTATTTGGCCCTTTTTATAGCTGCAAATTTTAACCGGTTTAGAAAGTATTATTTTAAGGAAATTCAATTTCAATTGGATTATAAAGTAGGCCTATCACTTTTTTCCACATGTGCTGTTGATGCAAAATAAAAGAACTTCTCTCTCTCACTTATCATCACTTAGAGCCTGACCTATATTCGTTTTAATTTTAATTAGTGAGTAGAGACATAGGTAGAGAGTAGAGAATGTGTTAGCGGTGGACAGGGCGGTTCTATTAAGTTGCACCATGGCCACCTGGAGATGCGGCCTGATTTGTCACATTTTGCAGATTTTGATTACAGCTACTGCTAGTGCTTGATTGACATTTTTTGAGATGTTTTTACTTTTTGCGGTTTCCTAATGACATAAAACTTTTTTGTTGCCTTGGGGAAGTAGTAGCAAATGAGAAAAAGTAAGTTGAAAAACGCAAAATCAGACTGTTATTGAAAATTAACAGTCTGACTAAAATTTTCGAAATCAAATTTACTTTGTTTTTCAACATGTGAGTATGTTAAAACCTATTGTGTCATCTGGGGAAAAGAACAAAGAAAGCTGCAATCGGCTGCTTCTATTTCAATTTTTCATGTGTAATATGCTGTATTTTTGTTTGTTTTATTAGGTGCCCTGCAAAGATGAGTGTTAAGATCAAACGCATCACAACTGCTACCAAGAAAGATCCAATGGTGTCCTCTTTTCCTCGTTACTTTGTTTTGTTACTTTTAAGGAAAAACACAACCACACTTTGGAGTCTTGTGCTGCATTAGAGCAACTTAAAATTCTGCCTGATACGAAAGCAACTTTTTTTTTTTTAGATATTTTCAAAGTGGATTTACTGCTGCTGAAGCTTTGTCAGTAGAGCAGTCAAAGCTTTCTGCAGCAGGTAATTTGTCAGACATAGCAAATAGCCACATGAACCCAAAGCGTGACTCCGTGTATTACTGGTGGAGGTTATGGCGCCAATTATGTGGTACATACACAAGCGAGAAAATGTTTCAATGCATCAAAGACTTTGCACAAACATTACAATCAAAAGTGCAATTAAAGGAATTTGGGAATGGTTCATTTGTTTGTGTGGTTGTTACCCCTTTGATGGAACGTGTTCATGGAATGCAACAATCTTGTGAAATAGTTTTGTGGACTCCACATTTCATTTAGGCAAGTAAAATCTACGCATCTTCAGTTGATGCAAAGTTGGCCGTCTGTATATTTTAGGTGTTTCCAACGTTTTTTGACCCAAACTCTACTACAGTTCGAATCTGTTAATTGCATATTGCAGCATTAGGCCTCGGCCCATTCTGGAAACTAGTAAGAAAAACTACTTTTACGTTTCAGCAGCAAACAACACTTCACACTTACTGCAAAAGTTAGGACTAACATGGGTTTTAAAACAAAGTGTTGATGGGCAGCCAAATAATAGACCTAATTTTAAGTGTTTCACACTTCATTCACAGTTGCCAGGTATTCTTCAAATTCTCAGATATATTGCAATGATTTAGCTTAATACTTGCAAGTTTAAATTAGGCCAAGAATTCCAAAATTATGATCCATCAATAACAAAACAGTAGCAATTTGTTGTTTTGGATTTGTTTGAAAGTATATTCTTCAGAAAGAGTTCTGTTTCGTTTCATTTCAGCTTTAAGAACTGCATTTGAAAAACTCGTAAACAATAATTATAACTGATATATGTTGCTTCCACATCATACAATTGCATAGCATTATTTGCAACTCCACAATAATACCTTGCGTAAATTGTGCACCTGGCAACTCTACCTCAAGCTAAAACATCACTCTTTCTCAGAGAAATTTTCTCCTGGGAGAAGTGTGAATCGCTTGCTGCTTTCTGATTGGTCAATTTTGCTTATGGTGCCGTCCAACAGGAGGTTTTACAAATACGCGTACCGGTTGGCAGTACACAATCCTGATCTGTCTTAAGCTAGTGCTTAAATTGCTGTTTGCTTTAAATGTTCTTTATTGCAATGCTGTATTTGAAGAGCCCAGTTCCAAAACCGCTTAGGAGCCACTTTTACCAAAATTGAGTTTAGAGTGTCATTAGGTAGAGTATTAGCATAGGTACCTACTATCCATTCCTTTTTTTCCAAAACCTTCTCTTTCTGCTTCAAATTCGACACTAAAAATTGCGTTTTCTTCCAAAACCGCTTACGCGCCATCACACTTTGTTTCCAAAACCACTTGTATCCGTATTAACTAATCACATTAAGCTATTGTGTCACGTGACATATCGCTGATCGTTGAACCGTTTTTCTCATTATTTCGTGTAAGCAGCAGTGTTACCATTTGGCAAATTTCACTGCCAAATGCGAGAACTTTGGCAGAATTTTACGTTATTTGGCAGTAAAATTTTGAGTTGGCAGAATCTTGGCAAATTTTTTCGGTGAGTTGGCATTCAAGTTGGCAAAATTTGAAATGTGTTTGGCAGTTTCAAGTTTAAACCATCCACTATCTGGCAACGATGATTAGCAATGTTGGTAGGCTTGTAGCGTACTGTTGCAGTACTTGTACTTTATTTTATTACTTTATTTGTTTAGTAGGCTACTTTATTTAGTACTTGAGCTTTAAGCTGTGTTTTAAATGGATTCTGGGGATGAATTTGTGGTGGTCAACCTGGAAAACCCCAAAAAAAGGAAAAAAAATAAGGCTGAGTGGAGAAAGAATAAGGCCAAGCGAATTCTTCATTCTCGAGAAGGTAAGACTATAGGCTTTTCGCTCTATAACCCCAATAAGTTGCTGTGGGATTTTACTCATTGCGACAAAAATTTGCTTAGTTTTGCTTAATAATACTTTGTCACAGTTGATTAAATAAGTTTTCGCAAGATAATGTTTGCTTCATAGTTAAACGTAAAGAATCTCAGTAGGAAAATCCAACTGTTTGAATGAAAGTAGGCTACAAGTAATATTACAAATAGGCTAAAATATGTATTTTTTGTTTGTTTGCAGGAAAGAGTGCTTCTAAAAATTGTCAACATAAGAGTCATATTAGTTACTGCAAACAGGAAAAACTGCTAGCTGAAGACGTTATGGAACTATTCAACGATTTTTACGTTGAATCAGACAAACAACGTCAAGATCAATTAGTCCTAAATTCAATTGTTCTAATGCCCATTAAGCGGAGAAGAGTTTCCAATAATCAACGCAAAAGAATGGTTGAGTACAAAATACACTACTATGTAAGTAGGCTACAGTGAATGTCAAATTCTTTCATTTTTCAAATAGCCTACGTTGATTTTAAGCAGAGAAGTCTTTCAAATTTGGTGACACTTTTTATTATTTTGCAACAGGTAAAAGATCAAGATGGCAATCACCATGAAGTCTGCAGCAAAACATTTTTGTCCATATTTTGTATAAGTGCAAGTCGTGTTAAATCCCTTGCTTCTCACAAATGGCAAACCATAAATCCCAGACTTGAAAGACGAGGGGGAAAGAGGTTGAAGCTTGGCTACGAAGACCTTAAGGAGGAAACAAAATTACACATCAGCCGCTATCGTTGTGTTTCGTCTCACTACGGTAGGGACAAAACGCCTATTAAAAAGTATTTGCCTAGTGCTCTGAATGTCAGGAAGATGTACAAGTCGTTTCTGGAAGGATATTTGGGAACACTAGATGTTAAGTATTCCCTTTATTACAAGATATTTGTGACTTGCTTTAATCTTGGGTTTGGAAACCCCAAGACAGATGTTTGCTCAACCTGCGTGAAGATAAAGTCTACATTCAGTGCAACTGCGAATGCGAACCAAAAAAGGGAGTTGGTCACTGAGCTACTGGTCCACAAAATGCGCGCAAAAAAATTTTATACCTTGCTCAAGGAGGAACAAGACGACTCGGTGCTAACAGTTTGCTTTGGCCTTATGCAAAATCAGCCTCTGCCAAAGTCCTCAATAGGCGAAGCTTATTATTCTCGGCAGTTGTGGCAGTTTTTCCTTGGTGTACTTGTTCACCGACCTGGTGAACAAGACAGAGACAATGTATCATTTTATACATGGGGTGAGCATGAACAAGGTAGAGGAGCCAACTCTGTGGCTAGCGCAATCACCCACTTTATCGAGGAGCGACTTGCAACAACTCCTAGCAATGGCATTACAACGATTCGCTTGTTTAGTGACTTTTGCGTAGGGCAAAACAAAAATTATTCAGTTTTACTTGCTCTGCACATACTAGCAGCTAAGCACAAACTGAAATTCATTCATTATTTTCCAGTTAGAGGCCATTCCTACATGCCTCCTGATAGGGCATTTGGAAGAGTGGAAAAAAAATTAAGACGTCATGAAACAATTTTGTTGCCTTCTCAGTATTTCACTATTTTCAATGAAGTTGGCCGGGTTCTCCAGTACGGCAAGGACTGGAAAGTTTATGATTTTAAAAAGGTCTCGGACAGGGTTGTCAAAAGGCAGCCTGGATTTAGAATCACAGATGCGAAGATACTGGAAGTGGCACCGCCACCATCAAAGATGACCGTGAAGAATTTTTATTCTGCCATGGGATGCCAACATTCTATCCTGAAAAGAGGCATCCGCCTGAGTTCGCTGCAAGCTGAAGAACTTCCTCCAACAAACAACGTCAAAGCGCTAAAAAAGCGAGATGTTCTTCAGCTTTTGCAGGCAATGGGGCAGAATGGGAATACTCCAGTAATGGATTTTTACCAGGCTGTATGTGAAACAACTCGAAGTGAAGCAAATGAGAGTGACTGTGATGATGCCATTCGAATTTCAAATGAAGATAGCTGGTAGAAGACCACAAATGTGACAGTTTTATGACGAAAAACTCTTTGTTTTTTTATTTCGTTTGTTTTGTGGTTAATATCGTTGGTTTGGTGAATAAACGAATTGGTTTCGTTGATTCTGGCATTTTTTTCTCCAGTTCATTTCCAAAAGCGCTTATATCCACATTTCTAATTTTATAAAAACGCGATTCTAAGCCCTGTAATATTCCTTAGATCTGGACAAACGTCATGGCTCAATTCAGTAGGTAGTTATACATCGTTAGAAATCAAAAGCGCATTACATTTACCAAGCGAAACTGTCATAAACGTTTTTCGTGGTTTTCTCGAAATCACCGAAAGTGGATGTAAGCGGTTTTGGAAACAAGCTCTTCATTTGTGTATTGCCTTCAGAGATGCACAATACAGAATATCGAATCTTAAAGATTCGAATCTTAATGTATTCGAATCGCATTTGCAGTTTCTTTTCGGATATCAGAATTCGAAAATAAATCTGTTAAATGAACAGTGTGCGACGTTAAACAAATGTAAAGTTGATATTTTCCGTCTTGCGCGCCGACTTTTTTCTTCATGGACTGTTTGTTCCAAGCGCCCTTTTTCTTCCTTCCATAGGGTTTACGCAGTTATCAGAACTGCAGACACGCAGTGCGTTCCCGTACGAGTGAATAATTTGTGTGTGCGCCCACGAATGATTCATTACGTCCTACAAATCCTACATTGGTGTTACAGCTCACTGCTTGGACACCAAGAGTGGTCAGTTACAAACTTTGTTATAGCTACTAAGCAAGTCATGGACTCACACACTGATGATAATGTAGCATATTGGATTGAGTCCACACTTGAGGAGTATTCACTGAGCCCTAGTCAAATATTTGCTGTGGTGTCAGACAACGGTAGCAACATGGTTCGTGCATGTGATATTTTAACTGAACGGCATAACTGGACACATGTTTGATGCTCGGCACATACTCTGCAATTGTGTATCAAAGATGCTTGTTATTTACCTGTTATAAAAGCTGCTCTTGCAGCTGCAAGACACCTGATGCAATATTTTAAGCAGCCACATAAGGCAGCAGAAGCTTTACGATTATTACAGCGGCAACAGGGTGAAACTGAAAGTGGTACAAACATTTTTGTACAAATATTTTTGCTTTTTGTTCCATATTATTTGGAAAAAATTGCCGCATAATTTCAGAATAGATTCGAAATTCTGGATTCGAAATTGAGTATTCTAGAATAGCCAGGTATTCTGTATTGTGCATCCCTAATTGCCTTTTATTTTTCAATATATCATGATCATGATGTGTAAGAGACAAAAAATGAAAGCACTAAATTACTTTGCCAGTGATGTTTTTGCTTGATATTACCCCCTGATTTCATAATTTTTAATGCATATTAATATTTAAGGTGTCTTCAGTGAATCTACAACTCTTGGTTTAGAATATTATTCCAAGGACTACCCAGCCTTCCAGGACACTGCACATTTTATTTCCTTTATTTTAAACGTATAGAAAGTGATGTCTTTGAAAACGTCATCAAAAGGTAATTTCCCTGGCATACCTGTTTTATTCACTTGATAGTTTCTTGCTGAAAAGTTTCTATCAAGTTTTCTGATAACACTATTGCCTTTTTAGATTTTAAAGTAGAAATAAAACATGATTCGTTTGACACATAGATCTCGCGAAAATCCACCAACACCTGCTTAATTTTAAATTATAACTCTTTTTGCTAAATAAATGGAAATCTGGATTGATTTTATATGGATACATTAATATTTATTTTAAAAAATAATGTGGGTTCATTTGTGAAAACCTTTATTAACCTCAGCAAGTCAGCAAGGTAGGCCATTGAACAAGAAACTTTCGAATGCTGAATGTGATTACTGATGTGCAGTCACTACCTCACTGGGAAATTTTTTTACATGTATGCTATCATATGGATACTTCATAAGTATGTGGCTTCTTTTGTCTTGCATATAATTCCTAATCAATTGTGGTACCATTTTGACTTAAGGGAATTTGGTATCTTTTCAGGTTTCCGAAAAAAGGATGAAATGTGTTACCCGCTGCAATGCATTGATGATGTCCCATCAAAGAGTGCAGCATTTTTGAATGAAGCAGCTACTGTTTTTAAAAGCTGGAAAACATCTCGAAATACAGGATTAACCAACGAAACTTTTCTCGCCTGCATCCAAAGCATTGAAGCAATGCAAGAAATTGCAAATGTTTTGTAACATGGTTTTTCTTGCTTGTTGCCTGGAAACTTTATATCCGATCCACTGGAGGCCCGTTTCGGTTGGTATCGGCAAGTGAATGGTGCAAATTATTTTATGTCTGTAAAACAAGTTTTCGAGGCAGAAAATAAAATCCGCATTTCATGCGCAATGCAACAAGAAAGCTTGCTAAGGGCATGCAACATGTCTGGTTTGAATATTTTTCCCTCTGCAACTTCTACTGCAAGAAACCTCGAACATGCATGGCTGAATGAGTTTCTTACTGAAAACAGTATTGATTTGGATATCATGTCAGCAGCTGATATGAATGTAACTTACTTTGTCAGTGGTTACATTGGTAGAAGCGTATCTCGACGCAGAAAGAGTCAGGCCTGTTCAACCGAACCGTTCTGTTGCTGTTTAGAGTTATTCCGCAATTTCTTCAGAAAAACTCATTAAAGATAGGTTCTTTTCTTGCACTAATCCTCTTTCTTCGTTTATGTGTGCTGTTGCTTTGGTCAATGATGTTGGATTGTCACGCACGTTGGAGGTAAGCATATTAAATTGATTGTGCAGATAATTATCAAATAACGTAACGTTATATTATCCCAAGACACGAATTGCTCAAACGCTGTTGTCAACGCCTTGATTTGTATAATGTATATTTTTGTTTCTAATCTATCGCAGAAATTCAGAGCAACGGAGATGATAAAAGATAAAGTGACTGATGTGCGATAAATGCTTATTTATAAATTATAATAAACGTGAAAATATATGATGCCTGGCTGTTACTATATATTGTCACTAATTAAGTATAGCTAATAAATCATTGTTACTGCTGTTCTTTCGGATTAGCCACGTTCACGGTTAAGTTTTTGGTGATGATGGAGGTTTGGTAAATGTACATATGCCAAGTTGCCAACGTAGGCCGAAAAAAAGAAAATCAGGCATAAAACATCTGCGTGACGTTGCCTCAATATATTCAATGTTTATTGGGTAACTGTTTTACCTAAATTTATGTAAATTGAAGTACAGAGTACAGTATATAGTTGCCACTATCGCATAATTGTTAAAAAAAATTGACATGTGACACTCAACTTGGTTCATTGGTCCCACATCAACTTGGTTCATTGGTCCCACATCACTTGAAATAATTTCTATCATTTTATCTTGTTTCCTACTTTGTTAACGACTTCTTAAATTGCATTCAAAATGAGGTAAAGCCTCTCACGAATACAATTGCACGTTTTAAGAGAAAAACGCTTTTCCAGAAAAATAATCAAAAAGTAAAAATGGGTCACTAAAGTCACAGACAAACAGGTCACAAACACAGGATACTACTTCACCAAAGACAATAAATTTGTTCTATTAATTTATCAAAAATAATGCAAATAAATATAACAACAAACTCCCATCTTTCCATGGTTTCCGTGGAAATCGTCATAATGGCATTCTTTCGGCCAGCCTATCGACATTTTTCTGAACTTCATAGCGTTCGGATGAGGCAATTCCAACCACACATACCACCTGGTACTGCGGTTTAATGAATGAAGATAAGGGCTTCAGAAACAGGGAACTTGAATTTACTTTCTTGCTTACCTGCGATAAAAGGTGTGAGCATTACATACGTACTGCATAAAATTATATAAATGTTTGCAGCTTTACTATAGCAGGCAATAAAAGCCAACGGAGTGGATACATAAGACTGTATATAAGAGGGTGCAGTGTACTCATTAGGAAAAAAAATGAAAATTTAAATGTTTGTTGAATTAATGATTTCAAACTGGGAGTGACCAGTAGAAAATAGTTTTATTGAATCTTCATTAATGTTACTCACCAGAGCAGATTCTACTTCTCTCCTTTGATGACTGGGATCAAAGAGCACTACACGTGAAGGCCTGGTGCATTTATCATTATATTCAACACCAAATATAGTTCTACTGTGGCCAGCATGCTGCAAATATACGGGAGGAAGCTTTTCCCTGTGGACTAAACGTTACAAGAAGAAATTATAGCTTACAAGGATATCAAGTCTGTGACTCTGTATTAGCAGCCAATCAGTTGTAATAGGCGTTTTGCGTAATAAAACATATAATTTACTCTTTGCAAATATTAATAACATTGAAGAATATAAACTATGATTTTGCAAAAAAAAAGTACATCCAGTCACAGCATGGGATGGAATAATTTGGTTGATGCAATACACTTCTTCATCATTCCATCTCAACGATATTAGATGTTTACTTCAGTCATATCTCGTACAATGTATCATGCTCCCCTTATGACTAATAGTGGTAAGTACACATTGCAAAGACTCTTACGGTTACCTTGATTGGTGGATTCACGGGATTGGAAGTAACCAGCTAACCAATCAAATAAAAGAAGGTGACGTCGCGATTTCATGTCTGAAAACCTGACAAAAAGATGACAAAGCAAACATTTTACTCAACCTTGTCATCATCTCTGACTTGTGTAAAAAGGAGTGTTCTTCCTGACAGTTAACACAAGGCTTTGAAGTGCTCTCTAGAACAGCGAGCAATTGCCATTCACTAACCCAAACGGTGCAGCCCAACCTAATGGGTGAAACACCTGTTGATCGCATTTTACAACACTGGCAATTGGCATGTCTGAGATAAAAGAGATGATCAGTCAAACACGTCCAATAGAAATATAAGTTTATCTTAATGTGTCAGCTAGCCAGCATAAAAAATCATCTTGTTTTTGACTGCTGATGTTACACATCCCTACCTGATTCTTTTACAATTATAAACTCCACATGGTCATGTATTTCAAATGAAAAGTGAAAACACAAACACGTTAAACTTAAATTAAAACTTTATTCGACACCTTTTGCGATTGCTCAAAGTACTCATCAGATTTTATAGATCATAACCTTAGCCGACTAGATAGCTTAGTCATGTAACAGGCTGTATCAAACGGCAAAATACATACATCGCTTCGTACAAGTTTCAAACACAGGAAGTAACAGTTAAGGAAATTCACAAACCTGTGAAAGTCAACTATTCTACAATGAAATCCAAGGCTTGAAAGAACAGTGAAAACCTCAGTGGAACCAATCCATTTTCTAGTTCCAACCAATTTATTCTCCAATTGAGCCCGCCCACTAGCATCAAAACCATTTGACCAAGCAGTTTCAATCATACGCTGTAGTTTGGGAATAGACGGGATGCTTCCTAAAATATATTTGTCATGTATAAAGTTTTGAATAGTTGTAGGTGTATGCATGCACCAGTATTGACCAATGACCGTCATCTATCAATCTCCATGACAACTTTTGGTTGGTTGAGCTACGCAAAAGGTTACAAGTGCCTTGACTACAGCTCTCTCATTACCGTACATAACAAGTTTAAAATCAAATGCAAAAACGTCGGCTGCATAGTCGAGTGGCGAGAGCCCTGAAACGACACCGCTCAAGCGCATGTGGCTGTGTCTATGGCAGGATACTTAAAGGCGTGCCTAATAAAGGTGGTCACGAAGATTGGCTTCCTTGCCTTCCCGTCCACTTAATCTAAATGTTCAACGACCGGGTGTAAGCCTGGATATGACAAACAAAATGCAAAAACGGGTACACCCAAACACAAATGAAAAAATCGACAGTAGGTTTTATTTCTAAACAGTGGCTTGGGATATTGTTTCACAACAAAAATTCAAGCATTGCATTTTACAGTGTCGTAGTTTTGAAGATTTGTATGCAGCTAGGAGAATTGCAATCACCCACCCAATAGATGGTACTGGAAACAAAAAAAAAAGTGGTCACGGCACTCAAAAAAAAAAACAATATAAACCTCTAAGTGATGTCAAGTGATCCTGGAAAATTGGTAAGCATTGCAAAGATGTAAGCATCATCTGAATGTTCCTATATCCACATCCCCATCCCGTATCTCCATAATCCCGACCTTTTAGAATGATAGATGATATTATACATGATAGATAATAATATTAAACATGTGAAACACTAGGGTGGAGTGAAAAAAGTTTTTTGTTTAAATCGAAAAAAACGGGGTTCTTAAATCCCGACAAATGACCTAAAACTTCATTAAAAATTGATTTTAGGGGGTTGCCCCCATTTTCCATCCGGCAACTCCCCAATTTATGCTCGCGAGGGGATAAATTGCCTATCTCGGTAACCACTGGTCGTAGAGTCATGATATATAGCTCAAAAGCTGCCAAAACATCATGTTTTTATCTGTCCTAAGAAGAAAGTTTGCTCTATTTACAATACAAAACGAGTTATAGCCAAAAAACCAAAATATACACACATTTTTGTTAAAATTCAGCATTTTTTCTGACAAATTGTGATCTGTCATAAGTTTTTTGAAAAAAAAATCTGATATGTTGCACAAGATATAGTAACACACTGATAATATCGAATGTAAAAGATGCAGGGAGGAACTACGGCAAGAAGAGCAACAAAATTTCAGTATAGTGAATGGTCTATAGGCTACTTTGATGGACGTAAAAATATAACACAAACGGTTGTGCAAGGTCCAAACAAAAAGCACTACAGATCTGTTCAATTGGAAGAACACTATACTGCAGTTGGCGAGCCGGGGAATTATTACCTCACCCACTTTTCTCCTGAAGATGGCAAGGGCAGAACCATAGCTCAACATCTATTCAATTCATTACAAGGTACAGAATTGCAAAATAAACTGGCAGTTGTTGGTACTGATGGCACTGTATCAATGACAGGAAAACACAACGGATGCATTCGAGGCTTGGAAGAGTTGCTGAATAAGCCACTTCAATGGATAGTATGTCTGCTACATAGGCTACTAATGAATTGCCTTTGGGACATGTGTTTGCAGGTCTCGATGGTGCTACAAGTGGCCCAGACACATTTGCAGGTCCAATTGGAAAAAAAAAACTACATGGAACTGTATCCTGTTGGCCAGTTACTCAATTCAATGAGCTCTCGCCACCACTTTTGGCCTTTCCAAAGCTCCCATCTGAAGTTGTGAATAACTTAAGTACGGACCAGTTCTATGCTTATAAAATGTGCTGGGCAATTATTGAAGGTAACGTTGATGATGATCTGGCTTATTTGGCGGTTGGACCAGTTGTGCAATGTGCATTCAAGATGGCTAACTTTGGGATGCAGAATTTTACGTTATTATGTGACAGTGGATAAACCGCCTTTGAACCTGGAGATTCTGGTTCGTTTTTGCCTTGAAGTATATTTTCCGACTTGGTTTGAAATCAAGCTAAACAACCATATAACGCATGGATCCATAAACTTTTTCAACTTGATTCAACGAGTTTTGAATTTTTCTGACCAAAACGTTCGAGAAATTGCTTTGAATGTGGTAACAAGAAACGGTTATTTCACACACCCCAAAAATATTCTGATTGCAATGCTGGGGGATGATAATGAAGACATACGAAATAAGGGTGTGACCAAGGTGCTTGCAATTCCCAAACATGCCGCTGAAACAAATTCACTTATGGACATTGAAAGTAATAGCAGTTCCAACCCATTGAACTGCAGTCCAATTCGTTTGTTCTGTGTTCCAAAGTTGAACTTGGAAGCAAAGGCATACCACGAGTTAGTTGATATTGAACCTTATCAACAAATTTCTCCAGCAATGGAGCACTTAACTGATGCAGAGTTGGAAGAATGCCGTGAGGAGCCTCTGATTTTGTTTTATCCATACCACAATCAAAACAGTGGAACGACATGTGAAACTCGTAACAAAAGCATCAGCACAAGTTTCAGGATTTGAAAGACAAGATAGACTCATTCGCCAAAAAGTTAAGTCTTGTAAACTGATGAAAAAATTTGACACAAAAATGCATTTTAAATAAGTCGTTTTAATTCAATTGACATACCTATTCAATTTTTTTTTGTGATTATCGTGCCATCAGAAGGCCTGAATTGTCATTTTAAAAACTGAGCCTTTTAGGATTAGCAAAGCTCACACTTGAAATATTTCAACTGAGGAATTACAAATCAACGAAATTATGAAAAAACGTTAAGTTTGGGGGCGACTGGGATATGAGTTTACCACTCTTCGAGTCTCCAGCCACCCAAATATATGTCAAACACAATCTGCCTCCAGCCGTAATCAAACTCGTGCTTTGCCGCTGCAGTATTGAAAACCACGTGCAGTTCCGCTCGGCCATGTCGCTAACATGTCACACCAGGCAAAGCAACTTGTTTTTGCAAAATGAATATGAGTTCTTTGAAGTTCATCACCAAACACTTGTGATATTTTTGCACTGCTGCAATTAACATTATGCTTAATGTGAGTGCTTCATTATGATGTTTTGAACTGATGTTAAAAGGACTGTGTTGTGAATATTTTTGGATTATGGGCCCAATCTTCGGTATTATCAGTGTGTTACTATATCTTGTGCAACATATCAGATTTTTTTTTCAAAAAACTTATGACAGATCACAATTTGTCAGAAAAAATGCTGAATTTTAACAAAAATGTGTGTATATTTTGGTTTTTTGGCTATAACTCGTTTTGTATTGTAAATAGAGCAAACTTTCTTCTTAGGACAGATAGAAACATGATGTTTTGGCAGCTTTTGAGCTATATATCATGACTCTACGACCAGTGGTTACCGAGGTAGGCAATTTTACCCCCTCGCGAGCATAAATTGGGGAGTTGCCGGCTGGAAAATGGGGGCAACCCCTTAACTGTTTGAAGGTTGGGGGGGGGCTGTCAATTCAACTTTTTTGCATCAACAGTTGTATCTCTAAAACCACTGAGGCTGCGACTATGAGATTTCTTGACTTTTCCTAACTTTCATTCACCTCTATTGAGCTGAAATTTTGAGCGAATAAAGGTTATAAATTGAGAGATATAAGGCATTTCTCAGCACATCCTCTGAAATATTTCATATTCTATTGTTCAAAATTTTCCCACCAGCTGGATGAAAGTAATTAATTTGGCCCATGTCTCGTTAATCCTAACTGCTTCACAGCGTGAAGGAAATTGACAGTATGCGTGGACCTTTTGTTCTCACCACGGCTGATAAGCGACGTCGATACAAGAAAAGCTTCAACTTTGATACGATGAGTTACCGTCGCTTGCGGTTGAAATTGCGTAAAATTAAACATAAGACTTGGTGCCAATGCATCTAGAGCGAGAATAGTTTTTCGCAGACAATTATGTCCTTTCAATCAAACAAAGCATAGGCTACAACGTTATTGCCTACTATAGAAGCTGCTCTGTAACATATTATGATTTTGGTTTCAAATCTTTCCTTTTGTCCGACACACTATCAAAAGCAGAAAAGGCGTCGATGTTCCCAAAGCTTCTCACATATGGGTCATTCCATGTCAACTCAACAGGGTGTGCAAGCTCGACCCTCTTAGATTTTCTTGAAATTCACACTAAAGTTTCATATTGATGTATAATGAACACAAAAAATATTTCAGCTCATTATCTCAAGACGTTTAGAAATTACAGCCCTTCAAAGTCACCAAGATCCCTCAAAATGCGTTCGCATGTAAATTTTCCTCCATGTTTGGGTCTTCACAACTTTTCATGTAAAGCATTTACAAATCTGAAATTTGGTATTCTGATTAAGAAGTAGCCCTAGTTTTCATATCTACCATCGAAATTGCTAATTTCAAATTAGTTTTAGATATAGAACCTTTCAAAAATTGAAATTTTTTACATTTGAAAAAATTACATCAATTTTTGATGTCTGCTATCTCCCAAACCAATAGTCCCAAAACTACCATTTTGCATCTTATTATTCTATACTAGTTGGTAATTAACCTCCATGAGACTTACACTAAAAAAATGTGAAATTATTGAAGTTTGGAGGGTGCAAAGATGAAGCGCGAGCAAAAAAGCGCAAAATGCGCCATCTTGTGGTTAATATTTGACCCTGTGGACAGTCATTCAGGAAGTTGAAACTTTCAGAAAAAAATCTTCTTTGCCTAAGCTATAAACAGTTCAAGTTTCAAATATGTAACCCAACTCCTTCAATAGTAAATGCAGCTGTGAAATCATGAGTTTGACCATCACATTCAAAAGTCTTGGGGGTGTAAGGTAGTGTGGCTTAATTGGCAAACATGAAAATGTTTTGAATTTTGCTGAGGACACCCTTTTAAATTGTGAAGTTGTCAGAAAAAATAACTCCTTCAAAACATTTTTGAATTTGAAATTGATTTAGGGGTGGCCCTCTCCCCCTGAAGTTCTGCGCCCTCCCCTAAAATACCAAATCTTCATATCTCAAAAACTGCTGGAGCTAGAGATACAGTTTTTGTGTCAAAAGATGCAGAAAACATGATTTCCTATCTGCTTTCTGAACAGTGATTGTGTCTATCTTGAGTAGAAAAGCAGTTATTTAAAAAAAAACTTGTTTTGGGTATTCTAGCACAAAACAGCGCTGAACAAGTATTGTGGTCCAAGTTATTCAATACACAAAGTTCATAAACTAACTTGTATATAACTGGTTAGTTTCAAGATAAAAATGAAACTAAACAAACAAGCAAGCAAACAAAGAAAAAAAAGTCAAATGAATCAGTAATAGGTCACAACTCGCAGCTATAACTAAGTCAAAACAGGAGAGTTGTATTGTTTCATGTTTTTGTGAATCTCTGCTATTTACTGTTGACTTTTTAAGATCATAGCATGCATAACCATCACAACGGGTAGATGGCTTTTCCGTGTTTCAGCATAATTATCTTTAAATGCCTTGCTCTATAGCACATTGAGTTGGTAACAGTAAAATAAAGCAGCACTAACACAACAAAGCAATTATGGTACTGTAGTTAGCAAAGCACATTCAACAGTATGAGGCAAAGAATATTGCACAGCAAAATAATATAACTCCATAAGTGTACAGGATATATTTGTCACAGGACATCCCCGGCCAGGAATAAAAAAAAAAAAATTAACACTGAGATTTGCAAGTCAGAACATCTTACATAAGACTTAAACACTGGAAGCAAAGTAACGGACACAAAAGATTGTGGCAAGTCATTACAATTCATTTGCAGTGTGATGGCAAAATAATCATAATTTGATCATAGTCCATTGTGTTTAATCTGTACTGTCTGCCACCATGCCCTTGCAACTGTAGAGGACTTATTATACACAAAATATCCCGGAATGGAACCCAGTACTCATTCGTGAGTTGTGAGAGCATCTTCTGATGTGATGCTGCTACTACCTATTGCTGA
This sequence comes from Aplidium turbinatum, assembly GCF_918807975.1. Taxonomy (NCBI): domain Eukaryota; kingdom Metazoa; phylum Chordata; class Ascidiacea; order Aplousobranchia; family Polyclinidae; genus Aplidium; species Aplidium turbinatum. The sequence goes on from NC_137486.1 coordinate 4,033,080, forward strand.
TTCATTTGTTTTTTTTCTTTGTTTGCTTGCTTGTTTGTTTAGTTTCATTTTTACCTTGAAACTAACCAGCTATACAAGTTAGTTTATGAACTTTGTGCATTGAATAACTTGGACCAAAATACTTGTTCAGCGCTGCTTTGTGCTGGAATACCCGAAACAAGTTTTTTGAAATAACTGTTTTTCTACTCAAGATAGGCACAATCATTGTTCAGAAAGCAGATAGGAAATCATGTTTTCTGCATCTTTTGACACAAAAACTGTATCTCTAGCTCCAGCAGTTTTTGAGATATGAAGATTTGGTATTTTGGGGGAGGGCGCAGAACTTCAGGGGGAGAGGGCCACCCCTAAATCAATTTCAAAAATGTTTTGAAGGAGTTATTTTTTCTGACAACTTCACAATTTAAAAGGGTGTCCTCAGCAAAATTCAAAACATTTTCATGTTTGCCAAGTAAGCCACACTACCTCACACCCCCAAGACTTTTGCATGTGATGGTCAAACTCATGATTTCACAGCTGCATTTACTATTGAAGGAGTTGGGTTACATATTTGAAACTTGAACTGTTTATAGCTTAGGCAAAGAAGATTTTTTTCTGAAAGTTTCAACTTCCTGAATGACTGTCCACAGGGTCAAATATTAACCACAAGATGGCGCATTTTGCGCTTTTTTGCTCGCGCTTCATCTTTGCACCCTCCAAACTTCAATAATTTCACATTTTTTTAGTGTAAGTCTCATGGGGGTTAATTACCAACTAGTATAGAATAATAATATGCAAAATGGTAGTTCTGGGACTATTGGTTTGGGAGATAGCGGACATCAAAAATTGATGTAATTTTTTCAAATGTAAAAAATTTCAATTTTTGAAAGGTTCTATATCTAAAACTAATTTGAAATTAGCAATTTCAATGGTAGATATGAAAACTAGGGCTGCTTCTTAATCAGAATACCAAATTTCAGATTTGTAAATGCTTTACATGAAAAGTTGTGAAGACCCAAACATGGAGGAAAATTTACATGCGAACGCATTTTGAGGGATCTTGGTGACTTTGAAGGGCTGTAATTTCTAAACGTCTTGAGATAATGAGCTGAAATTTTGTTTGTGTTCATTATACATCAATATGAAACTTTAGTGTGAATTTCAAGAAAATCTAAGAGGGTCGAGCTTGCACTTTTCCAAAAACCTGTTGAGTTGACATGGAATGACCCATATACTTGTAAACTTATATTTCACATGAGACAACTTGACAAGTAAATACACAAGAAGCGGATTCTTCTCCGTCAACTTCCGCAACAGCGATTCCGATCGAGATTGACGACCAGTTACCTTCCATGGGCGATGTTCAACCGGAGTTTGCGCCATCAGGACGGATTATAACATCAAAAAGACTGGTGAACAGTATAGATTCCTATCTCGACATGAACAACTACGATGCTGTTGAGTTTTCCTGACACACTGAAGTCTTATACAACTTTTGTAGAAAAGCCAAAGAACAGACAAGAGGGCGGCGTCAGCATTACTTGGTCTAATGCGAGACCGGTGCACAATGGGAGAAGGGGCCGGGCTAACATTATATCTGGCCCGATTGGTGTTAGAGGACGGAATGGCCCGTTTCGGTGAGTCCGATTCGGTGAGTCCGATTCGGTTAGTCCGATTCGGTGAGTCCGATCCCTTAACGGGGGATTTTTTTAATTTTTTTTTTAAATTATCGGGTACCGTAGCCTAATTATCATTGCCGTTTTAGGGTTAGGGGTTAGGAGTTAAGGTTAGGGGTTAGAAGTTAGGAACTCACCGAATCAGACTCACCGAATCGGACTCACCGAATCGGACTCACCGAATAGTAGCAGACCCGTTAGAGGAGAAGCCAAAGAAGCCAAGACCCCTCGGCAAGCATGGGAACTATTTTTTTCTTTAAACATTTTGAACATTATTGTTCAAGAAACAAATAGAAAAATTGCCACACTCATTTCTCAATTGCCAGAGAGAATTTTAGATGACAGCAGGTACTGCTATTTTGGCCCAACCAACAACGAGGAGATGCTGGCCTTTGTTGAATTGGAGTATTTTCGGGGGCTTTTAGGACAGGCTGGTCATTCCACGGATGTATTGTTCAATCAACTGCAAGGACATCCCGTGTTTAGTGCAACAATGAGCAAGAACCGCTTTAAATTTTTATTTTCAAACATTTCGTTCGACGACCAAAATACTAGGCCGCAACGTTGGAAGAATGACCGGTTGGCCGCATTTCGAGTCGTTTTCGAAATGTTTAACGAAAACTGCGGCAAACATGTCATTCCAGGTGACTACTTGTCGTTGGACAAAACGCTATACCCCATGAGGACACAAATTGCCTTCAAGCAATATAATCCAAACAAGCCTGCGAAATATGGCCTTCTGTTCAAGTCGGTAAACGCCAGCAGATTCCCATACACATTTGCGGCATCGGTCTATTCAGGTAAACCAAAGGAAGAGCCATTTAATTTTTACGTTCGTGGAACAGAAGAACTGGTAAAAGGAATGGTGATGAGCCTGGAACAACACGGTGACCTTCAAGGTCGGAATATTTTGTATGACCGCTTTTACACCTCCATACTACTCGCGCAGTGGTTGCTTGACAGGGGTATAACGTCAGCTGGAACCCTCAACGCTATACGTAGAGGAATACCCCTGGAAGTGAAGCAAGTGAGTGGTAGGGAGAAATCTTCGTACGAAATTTATTGGCAGACGAGTGAGGCTGATCTCAGCCTACATTCTTATGTAGTAAAAACGAAGAATTCTGGCATGCGGAATGTGTTGATGTTGATGACCATGCAACCTCTATTGGGGATTACCAAGGATGACGGCAAAAAGAAGCCAGGCTTGTATAAGCTTTACGACTTCACAAAGGGTGGCACCGATATCATCAACCAAAGGATGGGTTGGTTCATTCACGTGCAAAGCGAAGTCCCCATGGTGGACAACTACTGCGTTTGCTTATTGAGAAGGTGCCAAAGCCACAAAAAATAAACTACCAAAAAACCGTGGCCAATGTCAATGCTGTGAAAAGCCTTTATGCCCTGCACATTCCATACGAGTACGTCAAGTTTGCTTTTGCGCAGAATAAACTATTTGAATGATTGCGGTTTTATAAACTTTGGCTTCAACCACAGCCTAAATAAAACGCGGAGCTCAATGAGAGATTTTCCTTTTTTCCTTTTATTAGACAGATAGCTATTTTTACGTTGATTCAACATATCAAGACGTTGAATACTTGTAAACATGTGCGGTTTTGCAATTAGATTGCTTATCAAAATCATCTATCCTTTTTTGTATAAAAAGTGGGTCATAAAACTAATCGTAATACTCGATGTAAAATTCAGCATTTTTATATGCTGAAACAGTATTGTATTCATATTTTATAAATCCATTTTCTATTTAGAAAATATCAATATAATGCGGTTTGAGCATAGCTGAATTTTAGCACGGATACAACGACTGATTTTATGACTTTTATACAAACAAGGACAGAAGAGAAGTAATCTAATTGCAAACCCGCGCATGTTTACATCGTCTTGCAATGTTGAATCCACGTCGAAATGATTGTATTAGCGTTGTATTCAATTTCTCGTATTATCGAACTGTAAATGTGCAGCCACTTGTAATTTCAATGTGCCTCATTGCATATTCTTAAATATTTCTGAATTTGTGTGTACATAACCTGACAGAACACAGGTTGCTTTACCATTGAATCAAGTTGAAAAACGTTGCTGCAAGAGCCTTGTGCCAATTGCTGCAGTCCGGTATTGCTGTAACCAAATCAAAATACTTATCAATATTTTGCTGCCAAACTGACATTTTTATCGCATAAACGCCCATTAGGCAAAAAAAAAAGGCAGCTAATTCTTTGTAAAGTACTTCTCCAGGTTCACAATGATTTGACGCATAATAAATACTACTTTGAATAAATCTAAATATTGTTTGGATTTTAGTGTGTGGCATATGAATCTTAGAGAGCTTATTGAATCCACAAGAAAATGACCCGAGGCATTACAGATTTTCTTTTTGATGAAAAGCGTTGTGACGTTCTGTTAATTAATGAACCGTAACTGTTTTATTTTGAATTTCTTTCTGACTTCTGTTTATGTAAAGCATCATCGACTTTATCGGGTAATCTTACTCCTAGTACTAGCCTTGTATGTAGCCGAGTTCACATTGAACTTACATTGAGAGACGCTGTTGCAACTACAATACATTGCATTTAAACCGCTTTTTTTGTTGCATGATCTTCCATTCGTTTCGTGGATTACATAATAGTATTTGATAAACGCCACCCTGCTTCTTCAGCTGGTCTACATTTGTTAATAAAGCGTAGGAGTTGCTGTTCTTGGAACCGAGGTCACAAGATCATAATCCAAATTAGTGTGACACGCGTTCAGAAATCTCATTACTGCATGTAATTGATGAAGCATTGTTCTTTTAGTCAAGAAGCGAGCTTTATTTTGAGCGTGGGAAAAGTTATTATTTTGCATGAAAAATATAGATTCAAATTGAGATTATGTAAAAAAAATTTAATCACAACATGGCAATGCATGTTCTTCATTACTCTACCAAAAAATAATGTGTAAACTCACGCTACAATTGCTTTAATCGCAAAATAATCCAAAAGTCATAAGTCACCTCAACATTTCAACGTCTATGAGCAGTTCTAAAATTCACATAGGTTTAATTTTCGGATATGCTCAGCGTGAATAATTTTACAAAGTGAATCCCAAAGTTTGAAGCCGTACCTTAAAAAATAACAGAGATATCACTCCTAAAGCATAAGAAGAATCGACAGCCCCCCCCCCAAACTGAGCAAGACTCCAGGGAGCCCAACCTCGTAAGGGTTAAAATCAATTTTTAATGAAGTTTTAGGTCATTTGTCGGGATTTAAGAACCCCGTTTTTTTCGATTTTAACAAAAAACTTTTTTCACTCCACCCTAGTGAAACACGTCAAGTAAATTCAAACAAATAATAATAAACAGTGAAAACAAAACATAAATAACCCAGTACAAAAATGACATAGCCTACCCACCAAAATGACTGCCATGAGCACATAAGACCCAGTGCAAGTCTAATGGCTTATAGCGCTGTAATTTATCAGCCAGCCTACTACACACATCGATGGTACACGTTGAAGCATCATCAACTCCAGTATCTAGGTTTTCAAGCAAATCAAATTTCTTTCTGAAAAAAAAAACAATCTTATCAGATGCAAGTGATATCGGGATTGTAATACATCAAAGATGTTAATAAAATACTTAATGCCTACAGATTGCTGCACTTTTCATCACGGCTGCAGCGCTGCTAAAAAGAAGTCTGGCTCTGGCTCCAGAGCTGTCAGGTTTAGCACCAGTGCCTCAAAAACTGTCAGGCTTATATGTTATATCAGTGGCTTCGACTTCAGCCCCGGAGCTGTAAAGCTTTATAGCAGTAGCTCCAGAGCTGTCTGACATGGGTTTCATGCCAGTGGCTCTGGAGAGAAAATAGATGTATGTCCAACATAAGTGCATTTTTTAAATTCTGATGAGGGCTTAAGTTGAGCCGAAAACATTCAACTGTTTATAAAACTATTTGTGAATGTGTAAAATATAGTGTTATAATTAGGGCAACCAAAAGCCAATAAAGTCAAAATTTTTCTGCCTTGTTCAAAGTGTATAAAACGTCTATAAACTAAATTTCAGGCTGACACAAAGAAAGGTTTCAAAGGTATTAAGTAAAAAAATGTCAAATTTTATGGTTAGGTCAAAATTTTCTTTTAACGTAGTTTTTCTTCTCTCTATTCATATTTTATTAAAGCTACACAGATACTGATTTTTTGTTATAATTTTTTTTGCTATTCTGACATATTAATAATCCATTTATTGCAATTTCTGAGGTAATAATCTTGTTTCGCCCACTACCGACGATTGAATATTAAGTGGGCTAGGCGTGGAAGGCAGGTAACGTTATTTTTGTTCTTGGTTAGATGAATACTCAAACCATTATACACATAGTATTGAGTTTTAGGGCTTCCTGATGTTCTCAAATTTGCCTTTAGCTAGCCTATAATTATGCAAATTCTTCTAAAGTTTGTAGTACACTGCTTGATTACGCTTCTGAGTTTACCTCAACCCCTAAAGGTGAATGACAGAAGCCAGAAACTTTAAAGGCAATAATGTTAAACATTACTTGATGTTGAAGTATAATACTGCAGAACCCTCCTAGTAATTTTGGGATATTTAAAGACAATCCATATTTATCTTTTGCAGTTTTTCGAGTTACTTTAAGTACTTGTTCGTTAGCTGTGGTGTCGTTGAGTCTTCTACATTTTTCTTTTATTTCATTAGAAAAAGAAGATATCCTTACCTAACGGTTTAATTTCTAATATGCTTTGTATTTAGATTTGGGTTGCAAACGCAAAAAACTATTGGTCAAAATTTGTAAATTATATATAAAGTCAAAATTTCATGTTTTTAGGTCAAAAAATTGGTTGCCCCAGTTATAATGCTCAGTCAAACAGTGCTGTATTGTTATCTTCAGTATTTTAAAACAGTGCTGTATGGAGTATTCTAAAACGGGTCTGCTACTATTCGGCGAGTCCGATTCGACTAGTCCGATTCGGCGAGCTCCCTATTCGGCGAGAGCCCTTTTCGGCGAGTGCCCTATTCGGCGAGTTTTTGAAATTTTTGAAAGGAAATTATCGGGTACCGTAGCTTAATTATAATTGCCGTTTTTACATCGTTTTAACGTCGCTAAACGTTGAAATCGTGCAGAAAAGAATAAAAAGAATATGTTTGAACTATTAAATTAAAATTCGTCATGTCAGTTCAGTTGTTTTTATTTCTGACCATCATATGAAAAACAATACACGTCAACATAGCAAAGGTAGAAGCGACAAAACGCGAACGTTAAAAAGTGCTTGAATTCGTCATGTCAGTTCAGTTGTTTTTCTTTCTGATCATGATATCAAAAACAATACACGTCAACATAGCAAAGGTGTAGAAAAAGGTAGAAGCGACAAAACGCGAACGTTAAAACGTGCTTGTGACCGAAGTAAGTTATTGAGTTGAAAGAAATTTGGCACAGTCGCAACACTTTCTAAAAAATTAAAGATATGAAGGGAAAATAAAACAAAGAAAATGTTCCAAAAAAAAAAAAAAAAATAGATCATGTTTATGTCTATAAGTTAGTACTTTTGAATAGTTAAAATGATTAGTTTGGACCAACAAATGTGTGGCCTACAGCTTGGATTGAAAGGAAATTATCGGGTAGGCTACCGTAGCCTAGTTATCCCGACCAGCAAAAATTTGTTCCAAGAACACAGTTCATTTTTACATTGTAGTAACAGAACGAAAAGGCTAAACAAATGTGTGGCCTATCGTGTTAACGTCGCTAAACATTGAAATCGTGTAGAAAAGGGAGCTTTTGCTGACTAGGATACTTTGAAACTGAGAAACATTCACAGAAGCCCTACGATTTGTTCCAAGAACCCATTTAGCATAACATTTCATTTGTACATTGATTCAACGTCTGAATACATTATCTTAAAAATGCAACGTATCGTAGGGCTTCTGTGAATGCTTCTGTGAATAACTCCGTAGAACGTAGCGATAACTCCGAGTGTGGCAATAAAAGCAATCCTAGTGTGACGACATAATTACGTCATCCATCTGCGTGACATTTCGCCGAAATTACCTTGCTGCTGATGAAACACGCTTTCGCCCCCACGGCCAAAAAAATACTTAGGCGCCTATGATTTTAACTATTCAAAAGTACTAACTTATAGACATAAACATTATTTTTTTTGTAACATTTTCTTTGTTTTATTTTTCCTTCATATCTTAAATTTTTCTGAAGGTGATGCAACCTTGCCAAATTTCTTTCAACTCAGTAACTTACTTCGGTCACAAGCACGTTTTAACGTTCGCGTTTTGTCGCTTCTACCTTTTTCTACACCTTTGCTATGTTGACGTGTATTGTTTTTGATATCATGATCAGAAATAAAAACAACTGAACTGACATGACGAATTCAAGCACGTTTTAACGTTCGCGTTTTGTCACTTCTACCTCTGCTATATTGACGTGTATTGTTTTTGATATGATGGTCAAAAATAAAAATAACTGAACTGACATAACGAATTCAAGCACGTTTTAACGCTCGCGTTTTGTCTCTTCTACCTTTGCTATGTTGACGTGTATCGTTTTTGATATGATGGTCAAAAATAAAAACAACTGAACTGACATGACGAATTTTAATTTAATAGTTCAAACATTTTCTTTTTATTCCTTTCTGCACGATTTCAACGTTTAGCGACGTTAAAACGATGTAAAAACGGCAATTGTAATTAGGCTAAGGTACCCGATAATTTCCTTTTAAAAATTTCAAAAACTCGCCGAATAGGGCACTCGCCGAAAAAGGCTCTCGCCGAATCGGACTAGTCGAATCGGACTCGCCGAATCGGACTCGCCGAAACGGGTCTGCTACTATTCGGCGAGTCCGATTCGGCGAGTCCGATTCGACTAGTCCGATTCGGCGAGTTCCCTATTCGGCGAGAGCCTTTTTCGGCGAGTGCCCTATTCGGCGAGTTTTTGAAAGGAAATTATCGGGTACCGTAGCCTAATTATAATTGCCGTTTTTACATCGTTTTAACGTCGCTAAACGTTGAAATCGTGCAGAAAGAAATAAAAATAAAATGTTTGAACTATTAAATTAAAATTCGTCATGTCTGTAACAGTTATTTTTATTTTTGACCATCATATCAAAAACAATACACGTCAACATAGCAAAGGTGTAGAAAAAGGTAGACGCGACAAAACGCGAACGTTAAAACGTGCTTGTGACCGAAGTAAGTTATTGAGTTGAAAGAAATTTGGCACGATCGCAACACCTTCAGAAAAATTTAAGATATGAAGGCAAAATAAAACAAAGAAAATGTTACAAAAAAAAAATTATGTTTATGTCTATAAGTTAGTACTTTTGAATAGTTAAAGTGATTAGTTTGGATCAACAAATGTGTGGCCTACAGCTTGGATTGAAAGGAAATTATTGGGTACCGTAGCCTAGTTATCCTGACCAGCAAAAATTGACGTTTTTACATCGTTTTAACGTCGCCAAATGTTGAAATCCTGTAGAAAAGAGAACTTTGCTGACTGGGATACTTTGAAGCTGAGAAACATTCACAGAAGCCCTGCGATTTGTTCCAAGAACCCATTTAGCATAACATTTCATTTGTACATTGATTCAACGTCTGAATACATTATCTTAAAAATGCAACGTATCGTAGGGCTTCTGTGAATGTTTCTCAGTTTCAACGTATCCTAGTCAGCAAAGTTCTCTTTTCTACACGATTTCAACGTTTAGCGACGTTAAAACGATAGACCGCACATTTGGTTATCTGTTACTACAATGTAAAAATGAACTGTTAGGCTAACTGGGTTCTTGAACAAATTTTTGCTGGTCGGGATAACTAGGCTACGGTACCCGATAATTTCCTTTCAATCCAAGCTGTAGGCCACACATTTGTTGATCCAAACTAATCATTTTAACTATTCAAAAGTACTAACTTATAGACATAAACATGTTTTTTTTTTTTGTAATATTTTCTTTGCTTTATTTTCCCTTCATATCTTAAATTTTTCAGAAGGTGTTGCGATCGTGCCAAATTTCTTTCAACTCAATAAGTTACTTCGGTCACAAGCACGTTTTAACGTTCGCGTTTTGTCGCGTGTACCTTTTTCTACACCTTTGCTATGTTGACGTGAATTGTTTTTGATATCATGATCGGAAATAAAAATAACTGTTACTGACATGACGAATTCAAGCACGTTTTAACGTTCGCGTTTTGTCGCTTCTACCTTTGCTATGTTGACGTGTATTGTTTTTGATATGATGGTCAAAAATAACTGAACTGACATGACGAATGTTAATTTAATAGTTCAAACATTTTATTTTTATTCCTTTCTGCACGATTTCAACGTTTAGCGACGTTAAAACGATGTAAAAACGGCAATTGTAATTAGGCTACGGTACCCGATAATTTCCTTTTAAACATTCCAAAAACTCGCCGAATAGGGCACTCGCCGAAAAAGGCTCTCGGCGAATAGGGAACTCGCCGAATCGGACTAGTCGAATCGGACTCGCCGAATAGGACTCGCCGAAACGGGCCATTCCGCGCCGAAACGGGCCATTCCGTTCTAAAACACTGTCTTTCAAAACAATGACAAATATAAACAGTATGGACAGTGTGGTAACATCTGCTTATAAGTAATTTGTAGGATGTATGTAGCATATCAGTTTCCTAGCCTACATAGTTTCAATATATATCCTTCATGTGCTATGTCTCTTGATAGTAGGCTACTACATAAAAACTTCTCATATAGTGTGTGACTTCATAATTTTTGTTACATACTTCAGCAGGTAGCTAATGGGCTAGCCTGCAACTAACTGCGCATTATTTTACACTCATCAAATGAAACGCATAGCTGCTCATTATTTCACTACCAACTAGCGAGATTCATCCATATTTTTTATTAGACAACATTTACATACAGTATGTTTTATGTACGGCATAATAAGTATATATGATTTTACTAGTTGATCTGTGACAAAACAATATGCTTAGTAGAAAATGCATCAATATATGACATAGTTGATCATCTCTCATCATAGTCTTGTCGCATAGATTTAATAAAATTAACTCATGAGTTTCTTAGCCAATTAGAGCATGAGCTGTTACATTTTTGCGGAATGGCCCGTTTCGGTGAGTCCGATTTGGTGAGTCCGATCCCTATTCAGTGATCTTTTTAATTTTTTTTTTAATTATTGGGTACCGTAGCCTAATTATCATTGCCGTTTTAGGGTTAGGGGTTAGAGGTTAGAAACTCATCGAATAGTAGCAGACCCACATTTTTGGTGGCTCCAGCTCCACAGCAAACAGAGTTAAAGGCTCCAAAGTAAGCAGAGTTAACGGCTTCGGCTCCATTGAAAACACTTGGCTCTGCGGCCCTGCTTTTCACTAACCAGATAGCCAAAGACAGTCCTGTTTTGTAAGCTCTTATCCCTAGCCAAGTACAACCTCAACAGCAAACACAAAAAATAATCTATGGGCACACCATTCGGAATTTAGATTCACGTCTACACCACCCTGCCATTTGAGTACCGTATAAAGTCATTATATACGATTTGAAGGGATTCAGGTGTGGTTAACAGCATAAGGCTCATGTCATAATAACTTGTTCTGAATTTAGATTTCCAATACCTACACATAATACTCTGTTATCGAAAGCTTTTTTCTGCCAACATCCTTTTCCATGGATTTAACAGCTTGGGAAATATAGTTTCCACCAGGGTTAAAATGTTGTTCTTCCTTCAGCATTTCTAATTGAACTTCTTCAGCCACTTGTCGCCCCAATTTTTCTTCATGCATTTGACGTATCTCCTCCTTTTCAAGTTCTACAACAAATGCAGATGCATTTATAGTACATTTACTAATAACATAGGGTAGGCTATATATTGTAATAAATTCAAAATGACTACTTTTTAGTATACGCCAATTTTTTTTGTAATGAAAAGAGCTTTGTATAAATGATATTTCTCAAATAACAAACAACACACTGAAACACATAATGACAAGTGGGTTATATCTTTCCTAGCAATAGGTGCAACGTTTATGATATGTGATGTATGCAAAAAGATAATCATCATAAACACCTAAACTTTTCAGTAGGCTATTAAGTACACGGTAAATATTTAGTAGACTAAATACTGACATTAAAATCCAAAATTATAATGGTTTTCATTTTTTAAAAAAGGTAGAGGCTATATTCCGCTGTTTACTCAAGACAATGACCTCAATATGGAGTGCACTCTGGCGTGTTGTTGCATAGGCTCCCTTTCTGTTTGCGCACATATAGAGTGCCAACTGCGAAACGTAAAGTTGTGCAAGCTTTAATACACGTATCAAGGAGGCAGCATCAAAAATTTGGCAAAACTAAAACCCTTAATACAAGTGATAAAACTATTTTGTTGAAATTAGTATTGTTAATTTTTGCAGCCACCAAACTTACTTGCTGACAATAACAATTAGAGTGCATAAAATCGGTCATTTTTGTAAACTTGGCTAGCAAATAACATAAAAAGAAATTTGACTCAGTGATCAAGAGCATGTGCAAAGGACGTGGTCAACCCCTTTTTGTGAATGAAAATTTACCAAAAAAAATTCTCCAACTCCAACAGAATTAAAGAAATTCTAAAAATTAAACTTAATTAACTGCTGGAAGCAGCAAAAAGCACTACAGACGAAATCGGTTAATCGTATCACCTATTTGCCAGACGTTTTGATACGATTATTCGTTTTAACCAATTTGCTAAAAAAAAGGTTTGTCGTGAACGGGTGTAATTGTTGAGAAGACGTCTGTGCTGAATAGGCTGCAACGCACATTACAACTGATACTTCCTACAACTGTTTACAATTCCGGTTAAACTTTAAAGAGTTTCCTAGTTTTCTGTTACATAACACTATGCTGTATGTTCCAGCCAGCAAAACTGGTTCTTTTTACATTGATTTATCGTCTGCAGACGTTGAATCAATGTAAAAAAGACCAGCTTTGCTGACTGGGAGAGCTTGTATGATCAAAGCATTTTTCTGCAAACTGCGGCAATCGGACTTGCTTTCATCTCACCGATCTCTGTGACCTCTGTGATGTCACAACGCGACCTTTGACCGTTGAAGTTTTTTTATTCAAGCTTGCTATTTTTAGCCTACCAGTTGTGTAGTTTTGAGAACGGAATGTGGCCTACAAAAATAGAGGTATGGTAGAAAAACACGGCTCACACTTACTGTTTGTTTTGAAATCGCGTAGATTTTTTTCAAGTCTTTTGCGCTGTCTGGTAAAATAATTAATTTGCAATGTTCTTCAACTGAACGAAACTGCACAAATGAAATTACGCACTGCATTTTACAACAGTAGGCTACTTTTATTCGGCAATTTTAAAAAATTCTCCAAAGTTTTCTGGTTTAAACTTTTGGACATGCTTCCCTCTCAAGCCAAAATAATTTGTCGGCGTCCATTCCTTGAAAGGCTAGTCGCCGACGGATGACATCAAAAGCATTTAAACTTCTTTATTGGGAAGTGTGATTATTCCTTTTGTCTGCTCTTCTGTTTTAATGAAGCCCAGCCGTGCGAAAATTGGTTGTTTGCAGTGCGATGTCTAGCACATATTATGGTCTGGGATTACAGACACTTGCCTTTGTTTTGATCGCTAGCGTCTGTCACGCCTTTGCTTCATTTCGCCTTTGAACATTGCAGACAAAATGAGACATTCTCTTTTTGCTTACGGGTACAATTATACGATTAAATAAATGAAGTATGCAAACGTGAAGTAAATCCTGATGCTTTTATCCGACTTATTCTTTTAAGCGGTATACGCTTAACCGATGTTTTTACTTAACATTAGATTAGATTTGGTTTGGGATTTCAGGTTTTGATTCAAATAAACGATTGATACGTTTAAGCGGTATACTATTAACCGATTTCGTCTGTATTATCAATCAAGTTCTAAAAAATGCTTCTGGGAATATCAAACTGGCGCCGTTTGGAATCTGAAACTGATACAGTTGCTATGAGCAATGGACATTCACACTAAAATCTGTCCTATTTAAAGGTAAGAAATGCAGCTTTTTGTTGTTGTTAATATAAGATAATTCGAGAAAAATTATGTCATGCTTTAGTGAACAGGTACAATGGTGCATATAGCCTCTGACACTATATCACAATACATAGTAAGAATAGCCACTGTAAAAAAAATTCTTTCAAACATGAATTTAAACTTACGTTGTGCAAGAATTCTATCTGAATCTGTATAATCTGATGAAATAACTTGATGACTGCATGAAGGTGCAGCATCATCTGTAGTTGCCTCAGTTGAAAAGTCTTGCCAACAACTTTTAGTTTTTTTAAGATGATTAGTTTTTGTAAATGCTGCTCTTGAACCATTTGGTTGATTATCATCTAAAAAATGTGTTTCAACATGCATGGAAATGCTTGTGTTAGGAAAACTGGCATCACATACAGGGCAGGCTTCATAACTTTCTTGGCCTTTCATATATTTTGATCCATCATTTGCAACAGAACCTAAAAAAATTCATTGAATATATATAATACTCAGAAAAAATGTAAAATTGCCTTAAACCTTGCATACATGTAAAATGTGTTGTAAAAACAAAAATTAATTATTTTTTTACATACTCTCTGGCTTCTTTCTGCTTATGCTTTGCAGAACAAGCAAATTACAACTAATTTAGTAAAGCCATGAAACGAGCTTGCATGCAATCCACAGTCCACACACTATATTTGTTGATTCCAATCTGTGATGTACTATGCCATCACGGTATTGTAGACCAGAGCAGAGACTTGCACAACAGCTGTGAAAAATATCAGGCAATAAGCATATTCAACTTACTAGTATGTTTAGTTGGTGTCTTCATTTCTTCAACATGAACTGTTGCAACATGGATCTGTAGTTCACTGGTATCCAAGCTTGAATAAGGACAAAAAGGGCATGAGTTGACATGATCAAAATGTATTTTCATGTGATGCATTAGCTTGGCTTCACTGTCATATATACCACCACATACATGACATGTGGAATCTACACATTCTTCAAAACATGCCATTCCTAATGTGCATTCTTAGTGTATAAAACTTGCAGACATTTTGTGGATGTATTTTAATATTGCAGACTGTAAGTTGCTAAAAACGAGCAGCCCAGGCTCATCAGTCAGTTATCCGGTCTTTCCAAAAGAAAACCCAATAACCCATGCAGCCAGAGTTGCCAGAGAAAGTAGCCCAATTTCTGCACGATGTTTTTCTTTCAAGAAAAGTTGCATTTTGTATGTTGCATAATTTTCCAACATGTCCCAATTGTAAGATATTGCATAGTATATCAGTTCCTACAGTACAGTTAAACTTTGCAACCTTAAATTACCTAAACAGAAAAAAGATTATATTTCCAGTCAGTAATCGGAAAGATCACAAGAACTATCAAATACAAGAGCAGAAATATATGCAAAATAATGCTTACACCAACAGACCAAGAAATGAACACCACTACCGTTAATTGTTTTAATGAAACCTATACGAGTACTCAAAAAAAGTCTATTGATTGTTTTACAATACAATACCACTAAGTGATGTATATAACACAAAAATGTCAACATAAATCTTACAATTTTCTATGTAACCTTGCAGTAGCGTATTTAGGGGGGAGGATAAAGGGCGATGGCCTCCCCCTAATGATCAGGTAAAAAAAAATACAAATTTTGCAAAAAAAAGTTTTAGCCCAAGACATAATTGCTTGGATGATTCGTCCTAGCGCGGGAAGGGGGCGGGAGTAAAGCCTACTTTTTGCAATGTAATTTGTCAACAGTTTTTCTTCCTTGACAATTGCATGGCACAAATTCATGAGAGATTTAATGAACACTGCTCGCTAGCTTTTAAAGTCAGCACATTTCTGCCTTCATTGATTCATGAAGATGAAGACTGCCCGATCGAGGAGATTTTCGACTGCTACCATGAAATGCTGGATGTTGAACCAAGCAATTGCTTTGCAGCTACTGTTGAGTTGCGAAGATGGAGAAAGAGAATTGGCTTGCAGTTTCTGTGGATAAACAACTCGGCACTTATCCGATTATCCATGAATTACTTCGAATCTTTGCTTCGCTTTCAGTTACAACTGCCTCCAATGAGCGATGTTTCAGTTCACTAAAGTAGCCTACCTGAAAAATTATTACAGCACGACCATGACCGAGCCACGTTTGGATGGTCTAGCTCCGATGTTTTTAAACAAGGATATTGTACTCGAGTATGATGCAGTCATTGATATATTTGCCAACTGCAGTCATTGCATTAAACTGTAAATTGTCATTGCGAATCGCCGAGAATGTTCAAAAGGTATTCGAGGTCGGAAGGACTAACTTATTGTTTATGTTCTAAAGTGTCTGATATCTTTCGTTGGTTCATTGATTGCAACAGTAACTTAATTCTGCGGATTCGCTCTTGATATTGGACCCCTCCCCTTATGTGACGGTTTCAGCTAACCCTCTTCCCCCTCCTTTCTGACGCATCATATGACATTTTGGTATAGCCTACAGCCGCCGAGTCAGCCGCCACGCGGCTGACTGACACAATGTCTTGGCCTCCCCCTAACAAACTTTCTAAATACGCCACTGTAACCTTGTGTGTTCTGTGACTTGTGTTGTGTTTATGAATATGCGCCTGTCTCTTTAGTGTCTGATGCAAATAAATAATTATAATAATAATAACAATACCCACATGGCAATGACAAATCCACTTACGAAGTTAAGACATTATTTATGCATTCATATCTAGGTAGTACTGCATAATTGTGCTGATTGAAATATTCATTGCTATCAAATATCTCTTTTAATACCGGTAGGCCTATATGTGATCTAGACAGTAGAGGCTACAATGCTCGGCCAACTGGGTAACTCAGCAAGTCGCCCATTGGCTAGGAACGGTACACGTGGTCACGTGGACCTGGTCATCACGCCATTTTTACCAAAAAAAGAGAGAAGGGAAAAACGTAAAAATGCTCGAAAGTGAGAGACGTGATGTAAGTCGATTATTCTGTGATTCTTTCCACTTTCATCTTTGTTAGGCATTGGGAAGTAAAAAGTAGCTCAAAAAGTCGCAAATGATGTCAAAAAATTGCAAACTTTCAAATTCAAGTCGCGAAGCGAATTAAAAGTAGCCCAATTCGCGATAAGTAGCCCAATCTGGCAACTTTGCATGCAGCCATGGCATGTGAAGTTGTGATTTGTGAACATTTGCATTTGTAAGAGCCTGCAAAGCATGAACCAATCAGAAGCTGCGTTGTCTGTGACGTCATTACGTAAATGGAAGTGTTGTCATTGCTGGTGCGAAAATGCAAAGAACGATTGATGATTATGTGCCTGATCTGATACAGACGTTGGCGATCATGGTCTTCCAAACTTCTCTGTCATTTGCCATTCGTATAAAATCGTTCGTTTTAACTGTTGTGTTTGTGGCCCATTGATTCAAGCTGTTTAAATAAGTTAATCTTTGTCGACCTCTGCTTCTTTTTCCCTGTATCATCCCCAATAGAGCTAATTTTTCCAAATCTCCATGTCTGTGAATATGACCTACAAATTGCATCTGACGCCTTCTAACTGTTGTTATTAATCTCCTTTCTGCATTTGCCAATTTCATAACTTCGTCATTACTCTTCTTTTCAGTCCAAGATATCCTCAACATCCTTCTGAGAAACCACATCTCAGCAGCCTCTAGTCTTTTCTTCATATCTTTACTTATTGTCCAGCATTCACATCCGTAGGTTAGAATTGATTCTACATATGCTTTTAAAACTTTAATTTTGGTCTTTATTGTCATGTTGCGATTCCTGAAGACTGTGCTCATTTTACTGAAAGTATCCTTTGCTATGGCGATTCTCTTTTTAATTTCAGTGTCACTTTTGCCATCGGAAGTTATAATATATCCAAGATATTTAAATTTATCAACTTGTTTCACTGTAACACCATTGAGTGTTAGGTTGCAATTTGGATAAGTTTTCTTTTTTGATACCGTCATGCATTCTGTTTTTCTTGAATTTAACTCTAAACCCATTGCTTTACTGTTATTGACAACAGAATTTAATAAGTCCTGTAGATTGTTTGCAGATTCTGCTATCAAGACTGTATCATCAGCGTATCTCAAGTTTGTTATATTTTGTCCTCCAACCTTTACTCCATTCATATTTTCGATGTCTCTCAAAATCATCTCACTGTAAACGTTGAAAAGATCTGGAGATAGGACACATCCTTGTCTGACGCCACGTTGTATCGATTTGAATTCGCTAAGATCGTTATTTATACGTATTGCAGCCGTTTGTTCCCAATAGAGGTTTCGTATGACTCTGAGGTCTTTACCGTCGATATCTAAAGAATGCAGTATATGGAATAATTTGGCATGTTGAACCTTATCAAAAGCTTTAGAAAAGTCTATGAAACATAGATAAAGATCCTTGTTCTTTTCTATACATCTCTCTGTTAACATTTTTAATGTAAAAAAACAGAAATTTTAGAACGAAAGAACGAAAGAACGAACGAAAGAACGATTAAGTTGACTGATTGATTGAATCTTTATCCTCGGACTGGGAAAGCTGCTTGCAGAGCTTAATCCTGGCAGTTTCGCATACTTGTAGAGGCTTTGAATCACTGACGCAGGCGCGGTCACCGAGATTGACAGAGTGAAGTTTCCGATTGTTGAAGTCTTGTTGCCTGGAAACTATTTCATCCATTAGATGCCGCTAAATGGAGAGCAGTCCTTAACGTGCGTTGCTCAAGCGCACACCCCGTGTGTCGAACCAGCGCCACTTGATCTTGAAGCTTCTTCGTTCCAGAAGTGACGCGCTAACCAATTGAGCTATCGGGGCGGAAGTTAACACAAATGTTTATCTATTTTTCTAACATGCCGAATTGGATTTTTTTTTTTCTCTTTCACTTTTGTTATGGTTTAACGTGTAAAACATACGGTAGCCTAACCCAAATTTATCATATTACTGTGACATGCCACTACTACATCCCAGCTGGCGATGCCTGTCGTTTTTGCATTAATTCAACGTTTGCTAACTGTCATCAATTATATCTGTATTTTTTGTCATGTGTGATTTTGTTTATAGATAAACTGCCATTTAAAACACTGGTTTTGATGTGTAAAAACCCGGGTTAGATGTCGTGTAAAAACACGGGTTAGATGTCGTGTAAAAACACGGGTGTGGTGTCGTGTAAACATACGGGTTAGATGTCGTGTAAAACACGGGTTAAATGTCGTGTAAAAACACGGGTTAGATGTCGTGTAAAACACGGGTTAGATGTCGTGTAAAAACACGAGTGTGGTGTCGTGTAAATATACGGGTTAGATGTCGTGTAAAAACACGGGTTAGATGTCGTGTAAAACACGGGTTAGATGTAGTGTAAAAACACGGGTTGCGTTTGTGCAAACACCCGTGTAATACACGGGTGCACGTCACGGGTTTTACACGAGAAACTGGGGTACAAGGACACCTATATTTCTCGTGTTTTTCACAAGCCAATGTTTATGAGAATGTTTCATGTTAAGCATACGTTTACATAGCACTTCATAGTGTATTATACAAAGTACAAATATGTAGGTTACAATATAGAGTGTGGCCGCGGGCCACATTATCATGTAAAGACCGGAAACTGTCTGCGGACCGCTCAAAATCTCGTCGCGGGCCGGATCCGGCCCACGGGCCGTATGTTGCCCGCCCCTGGGCTACACATTGCTTGATAAAATAAAACAAACAGTAGGCTAAACCTAAGTTTTTGATAGACTAATAAGCAAAAAAGCGAAGAACCTTAAATTGCTTAGTCAGGGTATGACGACTTTATTAGAACAACTCAAACAATGAAAACCGAAGTTTATTGCTGCGACAGCATTCTTACACCACAACAGCAAAAAGGCCAAACATGAGATAAATTGGATTGTGACGACAAGGATTTTTCGTGCTTCTAAGCGCGCAACTAGCCTGCATTCAGTGATGGGCATTATCGGCGATAATTTATCGGCGATAATTATCGGCGATAAATTTTTATCGCTTATCGTTATCGCTTAATTATTTTTTCAGTTATCGTTTATCGTTATCGCCAAAGGCAATATTTGATTATCGCCGATAATTAATCGCCGATAAATTTTATTTCGGATCAACACACAAGTGGAAAGATCATGAAAAGTAATATTTTTACTAGCCACCTAGTTAATGATACTAAAATTAAAACCAGTTCTTCTTCAGTGCCTGAAGTGTGTGTGCACAGGTCGTTGTCAGGGGAGAAGACACGCCCCTCTGCAGCGACGGCCCTGACAACACAATAATTCTTAGAGTTGCAAATTGCAATGCAATGAAATGCATGCAACAAGTCTCTTGTTGTTTTGCTGCAATGAGCAATCGCGAGTGAATTTTACAATTAAAATGTAAGCGCATGGCGGTACAGATTCCTTTGAAGCGAAGCGAAAGAAATGGGCAAGTGGTTTGTGAAAGTGTCGCAATACGAGGCCGCTTTTACATCGGAAACATGGTCTTTCGCGCCACCTCACGATCAACTATTTTATTTTTGTGTTTTCTTTTTTTGTTGGAAGTGTTAGTTTTTAGTAATTGTCGTAAAAAAATAAAATCTCTCGGGTCAAAACATGAAACTTACTGTTTTAAGCGCACGAAATCTTTAGATGAGTAGATTAACTAAAATTGTAAGAACTTGCCTTGAGACGTGTACGTCACAAACTCAGTTTAAAAGACAAAATTCATACATAATAACAACACAAGATCGGTTATAGACTGTAAGATCGATTTTTTTCTAGCTTGGCGATATAACTTTAATCCAAAATAATAACCAAATGCGTAAGTGCCATTTAACTTAAAAAGTTAACCCATTTGTGCCGAAAGTGAAAGTAGGCCTACTTAAAAAAAAATTCGGAAAATTTAAATATTGCATAATTATGACCTAAAAAATATATCACAATTATTTTTTTCCTAATTGTGTTTGTACTTTGTAAAAAAAGCCGTCCTATATATAAGACGCTCGGCAAATCCGTTATCAAATTTCACAAGTTTCTTGTGCGTAATGCTTAAGTGTTATTACATTTTACTTATTGCTCAAAGTGATAAATGGGAAATGTCTTGTTCATGTTTTGTCATGTCAATATTGTCATCGAGCATTTTATTGAAATGAAAGTTCAAAAAATATGAAGATGAAAATTAGCAAAGTAACTCAACATCACTGAAACAAGTCATTGCGGAATATGATATTGCTTGAAGCATTTGACATGCAGACCGACATCATATTTTTTGCATCTTGTAGTAGTTTTTGCATGACAATAGGCGCATCGAGTTGCGTGGTAAAATTATGCTAAATACAGTATTACCTTTCTCATTTACTTATGCGAATGCGACATAGCCTACCTCAATCAAATATTTTTATTCCCACTAATGCAGTGCCTACATTGTAATTCTTATCTCAACAACTCAGCGTTCTGCCATTGCTTTAATGATGGTGTTCACAAAGAAAACAAAAAAAATTATCAGTAAATTACGATAATTATGTTATTGCTCTAAAACAAACACAACTAATTTGACAAGCTTGATAGATTTCACAGTATGCACATTTTTACTACCAATAACGTTTAAGATTACTGATAAATTTTCAAGCATTTGGCGTTTTTTGGAATTTTTTAAATTATTGCTGACTTTGCTGTAGCCTAAACAGCCCTTTGAGTAGAAAGCAAAATACAAAGTTTGAAATTTTTTATGGTATTTTCATTTGATTTATTCATTTTGCCTACTGCACGTAAGCGGCAGTGTAACTCAATTGATAAAAGCAGCCAACTGGCATCTGAAGGTATAATTATGAGCACGGCGGTTACCTCAGTGGTTTGATTCTGGATCAAGAGGTTGAAGATTCGATACCTACTGCCGCTGTTGCGATTCTATTCATGCATAACTTTAAAAAAGTTTTGTCCCTTTACACTACAGTAACTTATATTATGTTCGATTTTTCGTCATGTTGATGAAAACAGTTCGTGCTGCATGGAATGGGGCAGCGCTATAATCAAGAAAAAAACAATTATCGTTATCGGACATTATCGGCGATAATTTATCGCTTATCGTTATCGCTTAACTTTTTTTTGATTTATCGTTTATCGTTATCGCTTTAGGCATTTTTTGTTTATCGATTATCGTTATCGCTTAACTGAAAAATGAGTTATCGCGCCCAACACTGCCTGCATTGACATAGAACACACTAGTCACGCATCATCGCCACCCATTTGTTCATTTTAAATGCCATCTCACTTGTCTGGTCACCACAGCTGGGCAGTAGCGCGTTAGTTTTTGTAGTGGCTGCAGCGCCAAATTTTAGTTGGAGTAGCGACGCTACTTTCTCCTAATGTAACGGAGAGGCGCTATACACTTGCTTCTGTGGCATTTCCGCTACTGGCTACTTTTCAATTATGAATCGTTTCTAGAGATTTTTGATGGAAACACTAGAGCATAAGAATAAAATTTCACCAAGAACGTGTTTTTCGTAACGACGTACGTTGAAACCGTAGTGTAAACAAATGTGATAAGTTATTGAAAGGTGATAAGTTATTGAAAGGTGATAAGTTATTGAAAGGTCATACTATTCGTTTTCAATGTCATTTTTAATTTACAAGGCAAAGCTTTCCAGTGTCAGTTTTAGACAAAATTCCGAAGTAATTTTGTAAGAATTGAGGTAGCACGCTACGTTTTATCGACTAGTAGCCTAGCAAGTTGTGGTAGCGGCGCTCTTTTGGTAGCCTTTAACGGTAGCGCGCAACTTTTGAGGTAGTAGATGCCCACCTGTGCTGGTCACGCAGTGCATGCATTCACCTTAATGTTATCCATTCAAAAAAATGAGAAAATAAATATAAACTTCAAGAATCTACAGACAATTCGAATTCATGAACATGCGTTTAGTGAAAACAGTAAAAGCGTTTACAGGCGATGTCAATATAAACGGTGATAAATAATATAGAGCTTATTCTTTAATTCAGCTTTACAATAATTTAATTGAATAATTCAGATGAAGAATACAAAAAGTCTTGGCTGATATTGAAAGGTATGATATGAAGTCGATCAATTTCATTCACGGCAGCACATTTAACAAACAATATTTTTTCAATTTCACGGATCTCTTCTTCGAGCTCCTTTGCACTGAACATTGCAAATTTTGTCGCTCAGTTTCTCTGTGAAAGCTAAATCAAGGTCTTCGAATCCGCCTTCGGCTGTTAGAAAGTTTTCTTTTTTCCCTGCCAGCTTGAGAAGTTGTCCTCTGTTCTCCTGTGTTGTGGGGCTAATGCCAAGAGCGAATGTCTACAGACAGAATAAATAGTTTTAGTTCTAATAGGCTACTGGCTACAATATAATTTAGAGCAGAAAACATCATGAATGCAGTTGCAGCATCATTGTGAGTACCACAACACTGTGTAACACATTAATCACTAACATAGGCTTGATCGCTGAGATTGGTAGTTTAAAACTTCCACTTGTAGCTTATCCTAATGATGTTACCCATTTACAAAATGTCGATGAATAATAATCGTTAATAGAATTTGCGCATCATCTTTCATTTCTTGCCTGATAGGTCGTTTGGTAAACACTTTGTTTTCAAAAGAAGAAGCATCAACTCTGGATAGGTTTGTTCAACTCTCCGAGTGCACGGTTGAACAAAGACAGTTTCCTATCTAGCGGCGTCTATAACTTAGTAGCCAGACGGAGTAATTTAATTTTAAGTGTTTCATAGACTCGGTTGCTGTCAGCAAGTGTGCGAATGTGAATGCTTGAATGCTTCTGTGTGTCTAGTTGCTAGAATGAAGACTCGAAACAGGCTTTTTCAGTGGGAGATCAAGATCCTTGTAATCATTTTATCATAGTTCTTACGCAATATGGTTATATGCAGTGGCGTACGCAGGGGGTGAGGAGCATTGAGTTATAACCACATCCTTCCAAAAATATTTTTTAAATATCTTGGTGATGTAACTTGAAGTAACTTATATTGAAACGTATGTCAAATTAAATCAAGCGCATTTGAATTCAAAGAATTCCGTAACAGATCTGCAATAATTGTATGGTATTTGCCAAAATGGAAGAGGAACAAGAGTGGAGCCTAATAGTGAGGCAGAAAACAAGCACTGTAGGATGGATAAACACCACCGGAGACTGGAGTGTTGTAATCTGACGCCAGTGAAAATATATTTCTAACGGTTTTCCGATAGACTGTTGAATTATACTAGTTTAAAATAACTTTGTATCTCACTTCAACGCCTCGTTTTCTCAGTTGCTTCGCAGTATACTTGACTCCATCATCGGACAAGCCATCGGTAACAATAAGGAGAATATCATCAGCATTGGGTCGATTTCCATGCTCTTCCTGCAGCAACTCGTCTCTCACGTATCGCAAAGCGCTTCCAGTATTCGTACCTTATAAAATAAATGTTCACATTCATCAAATTTACCATTTTGTTATAAATTAAACTGATCTTTAGAAAAAAGAACGCAAAACAATTTTTTTTCATTTCAAAATGTTTTTGAAATATTTTTCCATTAACATCCTTTACTGTGAATATTTAAGGATGTAAAATTCTTCCAAGAAGTTGGCACAAAGCTACAAATTTTTGTAGCCAGAACATAACTTTTGTAGCCAGAACGTAGCAGGAACTTCTGTGTTTACATATTCTTGTGTTTCGTTTTCAACTAAGTCGAAATGGACTTTTTTTATTCGAAATGAAACAAAAAACGTAAATCGAAATGTAGGCCTATCCTATCAATTTCAAGACAAATAATTGTGCATCGACAAGAACTATTTTCAACATCCTATTTGGCTCACCACGGCCATCGTAAGGGATCCTTTGATACGCATCCATGAATTCGGTTATGTTTTGAACCGAATTGAAAAGGATTTTCGAAGTTGTGTCCACGTCATCGTTGTAGCGAATTACTGAGATTTGAGCTGCATCGGGAGATATCGTGAATCGGCTGCAATAATAATAATGCTTGTTTTTTTATAGCGCTGTATCCATCGCAGAATGCGTTGTCCCTCACCGCTTTACAAAGCAGACAGTGTCAATAGAAATTGTTCATTTGTTTTTTTGTTTCATTACAACTCTCAATAACAATGCACTGCAGGCAATGTCAATAACAATAACATACACGATGCACATAACAATGCACAAATTTCAAGGTTGCGACCGTGCCACATTTTAAACTGATTGTCCTGCTTTAGTATCATGCACGTTATAAGGTCCGGGTTTTGTCGCTTCTACCTTTTTCTAGACCTCTGCTATGCTTGACACATATTTTATTTTCGTTGTGATGGTCAGAAATAAAAACAAACTGAACTGAACAATATCATTTCATGTTTTGAAAGGTTTCGTAACCACCTGTAGCCTATTATGTCTATTGTGGTCATTCAAAGAAACGTAAGTACAGCAGGCAATTTAGTTGTTTTATATTAGAAACATTTGAACTTAGTCAAAGGGCTTAAAGTAACGTGTAGCTGGGTAGTATAGAACTCTGCAATGTGTAGCCTTACAAAAAACGTAAATGATTACCATGACGTATTTCTATTAAAGCATGCTTTATTGTAGCATGCTGCATGTTAGTATGTGTAATCCCGAGCAAACAGATACATAGGTAAAAGCCTGTGCATTACACAAGTCTATATAGATAGGCTACAATAAAGCAAGTGACATAACATTTACTTAGTTAGATTCGAAACAAATTCTTTCATTATCTTCCAGTTATCGAGTCCGATTGAGGAAGAGGAATCAAGAAGGACAATTAAGTCTATCTTTGCGTATTTCGGACAGATTTCTGGAAAAAAGTGTTTTCTGATCAGAACCAATACAACGTGAAAAGAGTGGGCTATAGCCTAATAGGCATAATTACAAAGTCACGCTATAGTTAGTGTCTTTATAAAATTTGTAATTTTCCAACTAGTTTAACGTGTTCATAATGTATCTACTCTAGCCTATAGGCTACAGCTTTAATGAGCTATCCTACGGATTGATATCTATTTAAGAATTCAGGAAGATGATTGATAACAAATACTCCAGTTTTCGCCTAGCCTACATTTCCTTTTGCCACACTGATGGAAAGGTTGGTGTCTTCGGCTAAACTTAAATCTTACAACATATGAAAAAAGAAAAGCTTATTTTGATGCAACTTGCATTTGGAAAATGTGCCAGCAAAGAAAGTGCGACTATCTATACAAGTAGCCTACTGAAAAGTTTGGGTGTTCATCAGGATTATTATTTTTTCCAGCAGTAGTTGCAACGCTCTTCTGATGAAGCGATAACGAACAATATATCTGCTTTTTACTTTCGCTTTCATCGGATGAACGTTACAACTACAGTATTACTAAACAAATGTGTTGCATGAACGACCACATTAAAAAAACACAGCCGCACACAAATGTTTCCTTACGGATACAGCAGGGCTTATGGGAAGACCACTTCCGGTTTATTTGGCAAAAATTTGTGTCTACGCCGGAAGGGTGGAGCAAGTAGCCATTCTCCTTATCACAAGTAAACGTGCAGTTGGAAGAAGTGAACGCCCCGTTTGTGCATGACATGGATCCGTGTGCTGGTGGAGCTTGCCGAGGACACTTCAGATCTGGTGCAAGTAGGAACATTTCAAGCACAATTTATATAATGTATAAATATATAATAATATTTAAGGGTATAGCAATAGCTTACTAAGTAGGCTACGAGTAAGAAGATTGTTGAATTTAGGGCTGTGGAGTCGGGCGAAAAATAACGACCCCGACTCTTCGGTTAATAACTGGCCAACTCCGACTCCGAAAACATATATGGTGGCAAAGCTATAATTATAAAAAGATAAGAAATTGTTGAACTCCCTTTAACAAAAAAGACACACAATGGTCAGGGGCGCGGGAACGATTTTTGACTGGGGGGGGCAGGATTATAAAAAAGGGAACTTTTATTGCTGAAAGACCTTTTTTTAAGTTTTAAGATATAGCGATGATACTCATCTATCAGCTCATTATCGAGTAATGATACAACTGTCCGATATACAAAGAACAATGGCACGGAAGGGCATCATAGGCTACTATGCAGTGGCGTAGCAACGCAATATGCCGCCCTTGGATTTTTGCACAAAACACCGCCCAAACCCCCTTGACACCGTCGTAAAATCGGATTAAAATTCCACACAACAGAAGAATTAAAGCATTTTTTTTACTTTTATTGAAAGTTCAATATAAAACTACTTCTTACTCAGACAGCTGAAGGATTCTTTGTCTCCTTTAATTACTCTAATCGGTGGCATAAATGGCCCTTTTTTATTCTTAAACCTTTCGGGCCCTAGTTTCATCATCTCAACTCTCGTGTTATGAGTTAATGTTTCTGGCCAAGTAGCCACATCGTTATGAGAATAATAGATAGCATCTGTTTTATCTTTATCTGAAAGTATTTCATTCACAGGCTGACTTCTTTCAATGATCACTTTGTCATTGTTTTGCTCGAGATAGCCTACACTTCTTCCGTCTCAACTTGTGGTAGAGATTTACTGTGCTAATCTCTTCTGTTTTTTTAGCAGAGGCAATTTTTATGAACTTCAAAATGACTCCTTCATTTTTTTAGTTCCTCTTCTCCAGCTTTCTTTTTCTTTCTAAATAAATCTTCACTTTCTTTTACTCTCGTCATAGGCAAAATTAACTTAAAAAACTGCAACTTAAATCTTGTTTTGGAATCTGCAGCACATTAGTTAAAAGCAATAACCACAAATGCAAATTTGCTGAGTTAAGCTAAGTGATCTATTTCAGACCTGAAACTTTAAACCTTTCACTAACCTAACCCATCTTCACACATAAATATGGAGGAATCCGTCTATCTACCACAGACAGATGGTAAAGGTGGCAGTTGACTCGATGACCTCAAGGTCCATTCCTGTCTCCTCCCGCAAGTGAAATAAACTTAACTATCAAAGCTAAATTGACTGAACAATGCTATATATATAGCTTACAAGTTACAACCGACATTCTATCATTACTTCAACAGTATGAATATCATTAAACCGTTACAAATACCACATAGGGAGACACAATCTAAAAAAGTTGCAAATTAGTTTGTAGGCATAACTTGTTTAATTTTTTGGCTTCACTTAGATCAGTGTTAACTTAGGTCGTTTAGGTCTGAGTCTCTCCGAGAATAAATTAATGTAACTGTCTTTGTTCGTTTATACTTTAAAAGGTTATCAGTATCACATTTTGCCGCCCTCTAGCAACGTACCGCCCCTGGATTTATCCACAAGATCCAATGGGTAGTTACGCCACTGCTACTATGTTAATGTTATAGTGATGTAACCTACCGTGATACAGAATTTTATATCGTGAATAGGCTATTATTTTGAGACAAAAATGAAAGATTATAATTAGGCTAAAGCGAATAGCAGGAATTGCAAAATGTGCAGTAGCTTACATAACCTTAAAAGGGCACCATTGCCCCTCCTGCCCCCCATCCACAGGAAAATTGAGGGCAGGGGGAGCATTTTCCCCTTTACCCCGCTTCCGGCGCCCCTGACAATGGTGTCACTGAATCGACGACGAGGAAACACAAAGTTTTTTCTCTAAAGAATAAGCGATCTCCAGCACCAAATAAATTCAATGAAACACAAGTCAGAATTTGATATTCCTTCTGCGAGATTATACTTTTGATGGTAGGCTTACATTGAAAACCTATTGGTTATTGCAACATAAGCTACATACGTTTGCACTTCGGCGTACGACGGTTGAAAACTGCTGTATTAGTTCTTCTGCGGTAGACGCATTTGCTTGCTCTTTTTCCAGCCAAACGATATCCTGTTGCAGAACATCATATTTTAAGAAGTTGTAGCCTATAATTACTCTATAAGGGCCTATATGTAGGCCTATTTGCTTGAGAATTAACCAACCAACAAACAATAGCCGACTAGTCACCATTGAGCGTCAAGATAATCTAAGAAACCAGGCATCAGCTTTAAAGAATTTAACTACACTTTTTGGTGTAATTTTTGAAAAATGATATTGTTTGTAAAGTTTGAGTAAAGTCCAAAGAAGTTTAAAATTTTACAAAACACATTCCTTAGGCCCACACCGCCAAGCTACATGTTTACAGAGTAGCAATTGGGTATTGACTTACCACTCAGTCAGCAAATTAGTCCATTTTACATTGATTCAAAATTTGCAAACGTTGAACCAATGTAAAATAGGCTGACTTGCTTCTGTCCTAGACTGTTTCCTCTCAAGTTAAATCAACTCAGGCAACTATTCACACCCTAGGGTAGCAATCAAATGAATACTTGCCCCTAACTAAAGCCTCAAATGACAAAAATAATATTTATTACACAGCATATAGATATAATACGCTAAATCAAATGTAGTTATTACTATCTGAAGCCTTTACAAATTGTTTCACCTAACGGATCATCAGAAGGTCTTATTCAAATAGAATCTATTTGAATATTTGAATAAGATTTGAATAAGATTCTATTTGAATAAGACCTTCTGATGATCCGTTAGGTGAAACAATTTGTAAAGGCTTCAGATAGTAATAACTACATTTGATTTAATTCGCTCTGCTTTGCCTTTTTGCTTGGCATTGAGCACTTTTTGTAGTATTAATAGTTTTCATTGTTTTGATATAATACGCTATATTATTTATATCTTTACCTTTATTGCATGCAAATTTGCATATAGAGCCTATTTTGTTTTCCGGAACTTTCGAGCATTCTTTAATTCCAAACTTGGGGGCTTCTATCACCGGACAAACTTTTGGACGAGGCAAGTGATCCTTGGAATGCTTCTTAGAAGGAATACGTTCTAAAATTTGCAACTACGTATCAGTATCTTTCAATTGAAAGCAAAAAGTAAAAAATCGGTTGCCAGATGTAGTAGCCTACTGTAAAGCTGGCTAAAAAAATAGGAAAGCTTGACTCGTAGTTCACATTAGCTATTCCTGGCTCACCAGCCAGAGCACATTATCTATGCCATCGCCTTCAAATTGTCGCATGATTGCTGATCAAAAAGAAAAAAACAACTAGGGACAAATTTGTTGAAATACAATTTCTAGTTTAGTTTGTCGCTCGATGATAGTTTCCGTTTTCATTTTTGTGCCAACTTTGATCTTGTATCTTTGACGTTTACTTTTCGACTTATCGTCAAGGCTTTGACTTATAAAGTTTGCAATGGGCACACAGCCAAATATTAAAGTCTTTGGTATGACCAGACCTGAAATCCAACCAAAGGCTATCAAAACCAGGGGAAGAGATAGTCACCAATCCCTATGGAACTGCCCAGACAGAAAATCAACCATTTTCGGCTACATTGATTCAACGTTTGCAGACGAGGGGGGGCTCGCGCCACTATGGGGTGCGAGACCTGTACCCAGCCGATGCGTGATAGTTATAAAATTGCATAAGAAGCTATGACGCGTTATTAGTGGGCTTTCCACCAACATTCTAGACTGCAGAGGATTACATTGTAGAAGGAGATGTGAGAATAGGTTGAGTTTAAAGTGGTGCCAAACAAGAAAAAAGTTAGAATCCCTTTGGATATATCGAGGCTTCAAAACGAGAAAACATTGTACACTGTTTGCTATTGACAAGCCCTCCAGACATGATGCAATGATATTGACAATAATTACGTGATTGGCAATTCATTCCTCTGGCATTGCAGCCGGTGAAGTTGCAGCAGCATCGGCAAACAGAGTTCAACTTTGGACGACGACATCTTGCGTTCTGCAAGATGAATCACAATGATATTTTGATAATCATAATGAATTTTATCTCTTGTCGTTGTGATGTAAAAAGACGTAATAAAGAGCAATTACAAAATGAGAGAAAAACAATGATGAAAAGAGTAGAAATCAGTGTTACTACATGTCTTGTGGTAGCTGTACAGTAGTGTTAGGGTACTACATAGTAGACTAAGTCTAAGCCCTACAAGTATTTCTTTAAATTTCCGAAGCAGCTCACATTTAGGTCATTTTGACAGGCCAAATCTTGCTTGCATCTCTTTGTGATACGGTATCCTCCTGAATCTCTCCTGACTTCACTTAGACAGGATTGCTGAAAAAATTGCAAAAATTGTATTTCTAAATTCAATCAAATTGCAGCGTCATCACTTTTTTCAATTTTGAAGCAACTCACGTTTTCAAGTAGAAATCTTTCTGTTATGAATCAAATGTTAACTTCATTTTTAAGTTTTAAAACGACTAATTTGTATAACCTTAATAATAAATATTTACCTGGTTTGATGAGCAGGTGTGCAATCGGCCTCTTGTTTTGCATTCCTTAACTGTGCGAGCATTTTCGCAAGTCCAACATTGTAAAGCTGCGAAAAATACAAGTGACAGTTAATTTACAGTTTCAGTTAGTTAGCTAAGATACAGTCACACGACCATTGCTTAAAATATAAATGAATGGCAATATAGCCTAATATTAAAATGAAAAACGAAATAGGCGCAGACCATCAAGAATGTGGTATGTGGACAAATAATAATTAACGACTATAGACAGGATTCGTCTATAAAACTGGATTTAATATGTCAAAAATAGAAAAACTTGGCCTTTCATTGCCTCCAACCCTAAATGAAAAAAAGGAACTCGATGAAGATGATAATATTAGATCTACTCTAAACACGAAAAAACAAAATACTATATGAAGCAACGAAGCAAGGCCAAGGCAACATCAAACTTTAATTTCTTTTACTATTTGATGTTATACCAACCTGGACAGCAAACTAGTAAATTTTTATATTGTTTCAACTTTTGTGAAAATTAAAAAGGGCTAACTTCTAGGCTAGAAGGATACATTGTTTCTTCTAGTCTATATTTCTTAAACAAAGCCTGTGCTATTTTTCTACAGTCTGGGTTTCCTGCTTAGCCTATTTAAATGTATCCCTTTGATTGGTGTAATTTACCAAGAGTTTGGATGATGTTTCATAAATTCAAGAAATGCGAGAACTTGTTAGCCTATTCTTGTTTTAGAACGCAAAGTTACTTTGTTGTATTACTACATGACATAGTCTAAAATTTAAATTTTGAAAAGTTTTTAATGATTCTATTGAAATAATTTGACTTTGCACCTATCCTTGGTTGAAACCTGTAGTAAATCGTCAACTGAAAACGTTATATAAAAAATCTCACCTTTTACGCTGAAAAAAATTGCGGAAAAAGTAATCAACAAACATTGAAGCTTCATGTTGTACAGCAAATTGAATGATAAAATGTGCTATTTTCTTCTTATGGTTTTCTGCATTCACCAAAATTTGGCAACTATTTCTGGGCTGCAAAGTTTTCAACTTGTTATTTTATTCACTCAATCAAGGAATAGAATGTTCTCGATTGGTTATTGCTTCCGCTAGCAAATTGCTCAAATATTAGTATTTACTGATAAAAACTGTACTTCAACGTTAGTTGACGGTTTATCAACGTATGAACAGAATTTCACTAAACTAGACGAAAACCTGAAATACATATTTTCGTTGATTTTTTATTTGTAGGTTATCTAGTTTTATTCAGATAATTTATCTCAACGACATTAGGTTGCAGTGCTGCATGTAGAAGTGGCCGCATGTTCGAGCAATGTCGTATTTCTCCATTTGAAACTTGCAACCAAAAGTCTGATGTGGATGTGTTGCGGCTGTGCCATATTTTAAACTGATTGTTCTGCTTTGATAATCATGCACGCTATAACGTCCGAGTTTTGTCGCTTTTACCTTTTTCTAGACTTCTGCTATGTTTGGTATGTTGTTTTTTTTCGTTGCGATGGTCTGAAATAAAAATAAACTCAAACTTAAACTGGCTAAAATTGGTTCGAATTTCTCATTCGACTTCCTAACCCCAACACTGATCAAACCGTAGTTTATACAAGAAATTGATCTAAAATCAAAGAACCGGGAGTTTAAAAGACTATCATTGTTGAGATTCTAGCAATTCATTGCATTTGGTTCTGTGTAAAGTTCGTTCTCAAGAACTTGTAACAGTCAAATACAAAATATGCATAAACATTTCAGCATTTCGAAATGAGCTTTCTTAGTTGGATATACACCTTTTCGTGGTCTGGCAATCAAGTGCATGATGAAACTAAACGAAACTTTCGCAGTGTTTGTTTTCTCAAAATAACTAATTACAAACAATTTAATTATTTGTGTTAAGCCTGCATAGTAACCAGAACTTGGCAAGTGAGTAAATATCAAGCGAATAAACACGTCCAGGTACGTTGAATCAACGCAGTTAGCATGCATCGCATGAGATAGTGTGTTGCTATGGATAATTAAGATGGGGATTGATTCGAAATTATTCCGATCTTAAACTAAGTGGATTCAACCACACCGCTCGTTTATTACGTGGGCGCACGTCAGCTCATATTCAGTCCTAACTGGTTACAAACTGATGTTAGCCTTATGCTAATGTAAGCAAATGGATCAAGAACATGTGAACAAAATCATCAATTTATCTTCCCAAACAGCAAAATCCGTCATTTTTATATTGATTCAACGTCTGCAAGGATTTTGCAGTCTGGGTACTATCTTGATATTGTACTGTAGGCTAAATAGACTATGCCCATTTCGGTCTTTATTCTTTCTTTTTCAACCATCTGAATATGCATAAGAAAACAAATTGATAGTTTTTTCCACTTTTGATCTGAATATGCATAGCTTGTCAATTTGCTCTTGTAGTTTTTAAATTCATACGAGATTTGTTTCGACTTGTTTAATTTTCATTTCGGTTGTTTAGTTTTTGCGTCACAATGATTCCGTGCCACAGGTTGCCTGTAGGCCTGCAGGTGTCGGTTGTCTGATGTAGCAGCTGTCTGAAGAAATCAGTCGTCCTGATAGAAGTTATAAGTGCAATTTTACGCAGATTATCACTTGCAACACTTGTTGATAGATAGGTCGCATCCTCATCAGAAGGAAAATTTTTGCAAATGGAAAGAAATTCAACATGAAGTCAGTTTATATTTATTTTGGAAAAAAGTCCCTTCTCCTCTATTCATATACTACAGAAAAGAATGCGGCGTAGTAGCCGATATTACTAAGAACAAAAGTGTTTCAAAATACAAGCACAAAAATTACGAAAAATTGTTATTTTTTGTTAATGTTTCAGAAAAGTTTACATGACATCAACAAACTTGGCACTCCTTCAATTTTGAAACAATAAACAGTTGGATTAACGTTTAATAACGCAAAGGATACGTTTCCGAATAAAGTCATCTCAAAAACAAATGTTGTTGTCATGTGCAGTAGCAGTCTGCACTTATTGTGACGTCATGAATCATGATCACTGTTTCAGCAAGCAAAGCACTTTCGCAGCATATTTCACGGTTAAATGTTTCGAAACTACTTGTTTTTATGAAAATGACGAATTGAGTTGCTGTAAAAAGTTATTAATCAACCAAAGGAAGAAAAGCAGCATCGGCCAGATGTTGTGAAACAACGTTTATTAATTGTGACGTCACGCTCAATAATGTCACGTGCGCTGAAACTGATAAAACCCACACAAAAATTTTGAAATGGTAAACATATTTGATTTGTGTGAGAATAGTTTCACTAAATCCAAAAGAAGGAGAATCGCACTATCCCGTAGGAGAAAAACGTCTGAACTTTAATCTTGAGCAATGGATGGTCTTTAGGCGGCTTTGGCTCAAAGTAGAATTTCTATCTTTTCAACTGAAACAAGTAAATGAAACGGATCCGGAAACTGATACATAATTTATCGAGAGCCTTCGCTACCACAAAGGCTGTTTCTTCGGTATCTTATTCAAATGGTAAGAATCGTCAGTAACTTATCTTTTCGACCGGTAACCGACCCTGCGTCAAAAGCCTCTACAGGCTGAGTACGCGAAACTACCAGGAATAACCTATCAAGGTTTTGTCAGTCCGAGGATAAAGATTCAAAACCAACCTCGTTCTTGTAGGCTAGGTTGGTTTGTGCAGATAAAATTTAAGCAGCGGCCACGCTATGGCAAAAAGCAAGGTTGCTTGGAATTTTGTGTCAACTATGGATTTTGGTCAGCATCATTTACAATGACATTGAAAAAATTTAGTGTGTACCTGGTGCTAGTTTGTTTGAAAGTTCTTTCAGTTTCAACAACAGTTCTACGCATTGACAAGCTTGTTAAAGTCATACTACAAGAAAAACCTGACTTAGCGATTTTCCACGTTCTTTGTGTTTAACATGCTACCATAAAACGATTTTGAAAAAAATTTGGCCCAATTGCGGTCTGACCACCATTGCGCGCGTGCTTTTGTCAGAGGTTTGAAAACCGGAATGGGTTTGAGCAGCGAAGCGTGCGATCATACAGTCTACGTCACAAGCGACTAGCAATCAGTTGATCGGGCAAGAGTTTTTACTGCGTGAGTTTCAAATGGCAGATCTTGTTCTTCGAACAGTAAATCAGCTTCTTTTACATAGATTCAACGTATTCAGGTCTTCAATCAATGTAAAATGAAAATGTAAAAAAAAACAAGTTTCTGAAGGCAAACTCCACAAAGGCATGTGAAACAATTTCAGTTAGGCAATTCAGAAGGCGTGGAGTAATCAGCATTTTTTACATGGATTCAACGTTTCCAGGCCTTGAATCAATGTAAAAATTCTTGAAACGCAACACGTTTGAACTTTCCAACCCAACGCGGGAAAACACTTTTGATAATGCTATGCTACTGGAGTCGCTTGTGACGTAATTCTCGAGCAGTTTTTCCACTTCTTAGTCATTTTGCAAAAAATAAATGAAACACTGGACTTTGCGCCTTGCCAGCGCCATTGAAAACAATTTTTTTTCAGTAATTTTTTATGAAATGTGTTCTTGAGTGCTCAGTTTACCCATTTTAATGCTTAATTTCCATTTGAAAATTTCATTTAGTATGCCTTTAAAAAGATGTAGCACCAACCATCTCGCTGAAACCGGTTTCAATAAATTCATAACTGCTATAAACTCGAATGGCGAAAACGTAGCTTTTGTTTGTTATTTTTCTCCTGTAATTAGCCAGGCTTGATAGGAAATCGAAAATGTAAGAAGCCAAGCTTTTCAACGGTATTTTCAGTCAACGTTCTGAACTACAAACACTAGGCTACAGCGTCTTAAGAGGGGATGCAAAAAACGATTGGAAATTTCTCGACAGTGCTAAAAACGTAAGAACCACTGTTCATGCGTTTCAAGGGCGGCTATTAGACTAGCGGTTAGATTTGTAAGTAATCTCCAAAGAGCTATTTTCTACTCCACTGTAAAGACACTGTACCTTTTTAGCCACAACCAAAGACATATGAGTAGCCTACATCTACAACATAATGAAACAAACGATTCGCATTATAAGTACAGCATTGGTAAAAAAAATAATCAAAGCGCATGGTCGTGAGTCGTAATGCGGCGAAATCTTCTTCAGTGAGCCTGTGTATCTCGCTACCTGATGGTTTTCACTTATCAACCAAGTGTAGCGGACTATCTGTCAAGACCAAAAATGGAGGTAGCAACTCTTTCTAGGTTTTATGATCATATTTGCTGCACGTCAATCCCAAGGTGAAGGCTTCGAAGCCTAACCTCGGCGCGGTTTGGGCTCTACCTCAAGCACGTCGCTGACCACCAACACTATCGTGTTCGAAGGCGATGGCGCATTGATGACGCAATCAGGGTTGCATTCCTGGGGGGGGGGGGGCTCGGGGAAGTTCAGACCCCCGAAATATGAAAAAGCTTGATGTAGGGGGGGCTCAGGGGGGGCTCGTTCAAGCTTACACTTTTCAGCTCTTCTGGCTGAACAACAACTTATCGACTGAACAAGTGACACTTTAACAGCTTTTTCACAGCAGAACTGCAAAAATACACGAAGATAAGTTGGTAGCCTAGCAATCGCCGTTTTTCGTGATTAGGCCCCGTATAGTTAGCTTAAGTTTATCATGCAATCTACATGTATGGTAAATCAAACTTTTTTCAAATGGGACAATAAAGAACGGCATAAAAATTTTGTGGCTCTTTTGACATTCTAGATGTCTGTGTGTGATGTGACTATTGCATTGAATAGCCTTTCTCACCCATGTGCCCAGTGGCGAATTTAGGGCAAAATTTTAGGGGCGCCAAAGAAGCATGGAACAACCTCGCCGCAAATGGCTTGGGACATTTTTTTGCGTTTTTATCAATAAAATTGCCTATCTAAGTCAGGTAGTCATTCCCACATCACAAATCAACACCACAAGTGACAATCAGTTGTAGCCTAAAGTTGAGGCAATGCCATAATGCCGCTCGTGGCAAGTAAAAGCAATAACGAACGTGAAATGATAATTTAGGTATTTTCCACTAAAACTTTAGGCTATACAACAGTGATTGCTCCAAGTGAATGAAAAGGGGTAACTACCAAAATCTATTTCAATAAATCACCAATCTAGAGTGCCTGAAGCTCACTGGTGCATAGCCCAAAAAATGCATTATAAAAAACATTCAAACGGTGAGGCCTATGACCCAGGTGTACTTATAGTACAAGTGAGTGGTACTTAGTTAAGATATTGCAAATAAACAAATAATTCAAATATGAACAAAGCGCTTGCAGCAATAAGAATCTACTATTTTTATTTTGTAGAATAAGTGAAATCGGGCCTATGCCCTATCAGCAAAACAAAATATTGTGAACTGACAATGATGCAATTGAGCAAAATAACAATACGATTAAATTACTCATGCTGATAAGGTTGCAAAAACGTCTCAATACGTAATTGTAATTTGTAACAACCTACAAAAATGACATTAGATTTCCTCAAACAAGTAATTCGATCACAAACATGTTTTAAATAAAATACGTTATAAATTAAGCAGAGATGTGTTCAAGACCAGATCCAGCTTTATTGTCCAAAAGGTTGATGCATGGCATTCCATCCTATCTCTCTACCTACACTGCCATAAAATCTGGATTGCTACCATGCATTATATTATTTAAACTTGAGTTAAAAAAGTTTCTTTATTAGTTATTAGTATTTTATATAGTGTCCATTGTCTCTTGTACCGTTATCAGCGGTTATTAGCGGTTAGTAGGTCTACTTGCCGAGACAAACATCACGCATTGTTTTACGTTAGTAAAATGGAAATTTACAAGTTAAAGGAAATTTGCATGCAGACATAAAAAAATAAATTGGAATTTTAGGGGGCGCCGCGGCGCCATAGGTAAATCCGCCCCTGCATGTGCCTTAAAATTTAGGAAAGTGGGTAAAATTTTCAGTGTGCGTTGTGTTGTGTCCTCACATCGTGGTATCAATGCTCTGTGGAATAGTTTCCCAGCATCGTATCAACACTTCACAGCCCTCGCAGAAAAGGAAGAATATTAGAGAAACAGATCGGGCCATATTCAGAGGTCTCTGCATCAAAATGACCATCAAGGAATTCATAGAAGATCTGGCGCTTTTAAAAGATTGTCTTCGGCAATTATTGCTTTTGTCAGAAAATCTCCAGACTGAGAATGTCAACTTCGTGGTAGCTATTCGTCATGTCAAATGGACTATTAATTCTCCATTTCAAATAAAAAAGCTGTTTAAGAAGGAAAGTATTCGTTGATGAAGTTGTTAACTTGAGTCCTGGAAGTATAAAAACTACTCCTTTAAAGGCATGGGCTAACGTTGGACCAGTTCAAAGCTCGACGTAGAGACTATCTTCTTTTGATCGTAATCAGTTTATTCAAGCTTCAGTTGACAACATTGGAAGCAGGATGGTGGACACTAACAATGAAAATACTGTGAAGAGCTTGGAAATTATTGTACCAGAATTATGGCCCGCTGTAATCGAAGTTCCATGGCAAAAAGGGGAGCAGATATTATGGAAAATAGAGGAGAGATTTCATGTCACCATTTTTATTTCCGATTGTACGTTGACAATCCTTGCCATATACCAGATACGATAAAGCTGCTCAAGAATGTAGGCTAGTACTAAACATGACTGCTATATAGCCTAAGTACTGCTGAAGCCGAACGTGGATTTTCGGAAATGAACTTGGTCATTATACAGCTACGATCACGGCTGACCAAATCACTTGTTTCAGTAATGTTGTTCATCAGCATCAAAGGACTACCTCCTCATATATGGAATGGCACTGCGACAACTCAGAAGTGGTTGCGGACTCATCGATCGGCTGTGGATACTCAGGTTAAGCATTCTAAGTTGCCTACATTGAATGAACTCAGATGTGTGCAAAAACTGTCGTGGTGCTTATTACTTAGCCCATAAAACCAAAGACCTGGCAGACAGGCTATTTGTTTTGTAGCCTATAATCTTGTTTGCACCAACTTGGAACATACTTTTGCTGTATTTGGAGTTGTACTGTTCGTTAATGTAACTGTCACATTGGTAGCTTATTGGTTCTTACTCGCAAAGCTGCAAACATAAGTGTTCATTTCAGGAGATGCATTTCCTCACTTTCCTACAATCAATTTTTTTGCAAGTTTGCTTAGAATTGGCTCATTCGAATAGGCAGCCTACGATTGAGTTAAGAGATTGGAATTAGCTCATGCAAAGCGAGTTTTAAGTGAAAGCCTACGCAGTAAAGAAAAAGCAAAGGAGATAGCAGTGTAGCAACCAAGCCAAATTTCAAACTTATAATTTTATTTCGGATTCAACCACGTTTTCCCGTTTTACTGCTTCTACCTTTTTCTGTAGGCTACTTCAAGCTATGTTTTAGCATGGGTTGTTTTTCGATATGATGTTCAGAAATAAAAACAAACTGAACAGTGTTTCTTTTTAAAAAAAGATAACGATTGTTGGCTCACCGACACCGATTACTCATACTTTTTCTATAACAACACAGCTAGGTGTTTATAGAGCCCCCCCCCAAATAAAATGCTAGGAATACACCCCTGGACGCAATGTAAAGATATCTGTGGGAGCTTTGATCAAATTGGTCATGGTCACCCAGATTCAAGTGAATTGAACAGACCATCAGTGCTATGCAATGAGAGAACGACACGAATCGATTGTAGGTGGTGGCATGCTGCAGTCTTCACCTTGATTAACACCCGTTGGAGCAGAGCTGATAACTTCATCCGCCTGGGTGGAGTCGCGGTGAGGGACCACCCTTTGTCTGGATTCAGCCTTTTCACTGCCTACCTAGACAGCAAATCAGTCGTTTTTACATTGATTCAACGTCTGTTGGTGACACGATTCCCCTTCATGAGAAATACTCTGTCTAGTCACAAACAGATTAATCGATTTGATAACGACACGACCGGTTCTACGAAATCACTCCTGATGACGTAACAGAGCCAACATTAACAAAAGTTTTGTAATAAGAAATACATGACGTAATGACGTAAAGAAGGATGCAATGTTGCCCAAAAATTGTCACGTGTAGCAAACGCGCGGAATGACACCTTTGCCACGGTAAGCACAAGTAGAAAATTTGTTTTTTTACATTCATTCAATGTCAGCGGACGTAGAATCAAAGTAAAAAACGTATTGATAAAAGTAAAACAACATGTCAAAAATCGCTAATCCTTGAGACACCATTTCGATAAATTTCTCCTGTTTCTCAACACAAAGTCATTAACGATAAAGACCAAGCTACAATTCGCTTGTTGTAGAAACCTTAATTTTCAAATCAACAAGCAAATCGATAATAAACAATAAATCCAAAGTCTCAGCATCCATTTGTGGCCTTAACTTTAATCAGTTGAGAATGAGTACCTTGTGACATCATCAAATCCTAACAATTACGTTTTTTGCGCAACAAAAACATCAATTCTGCAATAAACAAGCAACGTAAGAACTATTAGGGTAAGTTTTGTGAAATGATAATAAAAGTTTTGTGTTCAACAAAATTTCCTGCAAAAAAAAAACATTTTGGTCAACATTGTCTCAATGCAAACAATGCGGCTTTAGAAGATCCACATTTACTTTGCATTGATTCAACGTCTGATGATCGAAAATTAACAAACATCTTACAACTCAGGTAGATACAAAAACAATTGCTTGAGTAATGTCAAATTGAAATATGCGCACAGCTGCCCCACATGAGCAACCTGTCTATATGGGGCAGATCAACTACAAAATAGTTGAAACGTTTGTCCAACGTAAGAACCCACGGTAGGTCACAGTGAAGATCCCGATGAGCAAAGCATTGTTAGCATCACAAAGCGCGTCAAAGCCACGTCACAACCCACCAAGGTCAAAACAAATAGCCCAATTTGAATATACCCAGAGAGCAAAATCCGTCATTTTTACATTGGTTCAACGTCTGCAGACGTTGAATCAATGTAAAAATGACGGATTTTGTTGTCTGGGTAACAACATCATCACCTTAAAAAGCATAATTTAAAAGGATACGTTTAATTTGGTGGAAGAAGACCAATCGATCGTTGTCTTCATCAATGAAGCAATTGTTTATGAAGGAAAGTTAACCATTGCATTGTTTCATCATAGACGATCACTTTCGGACTTCTCAAAGACGATAATAGAAAGCCGTGCAAAGCTAAGTTTAATCATTTCACGCTTAGTTTTAATTTCAAATGGTGTATAACAGAGTAAGGGACAAATGTGAAGAGACAAAGAACATACTCGGCCGAGAAAGATTCGTATCCTTACATAACTCAAGAACATGCAAAACTAATTGGTGTCTCTTATTAAAGTCTGGTTTACACTGTACGCATAGTGTAAATGTACTTTCTGGTGGCACGCAAGCAGCAACGTTAAAAGGCGACATCTTATTGGAGAAACAAGTTCAAAAACAATCAGTTGCTTGCGTTCTGATTGTGTCTTTCGGCAATGTCAGTTTTTTGTACGTGCCTGTGCCACTGGCACGTATTCTGCGGGAAAAGTAAGTTTCACCTTGTCCCACGTTCAACTTTGTTTTCCGTGTCCTCGCTTGTACAAACAGTCTTTTTGCGTCGTTTCAATGTATTCGTACATTAAATCAATGCACAAAGGACGATGGATTCAAAGCTCTACTTCCTCCTGGCAGGCAAGGTCGGTCTTCTGTCACGGTCGGGTGCACACGATGACGTCAATCAATAGGTTGTTGCCAGATCAACTTTTTGTACCCAGGATCACCTTCTAGCGGCGTGGCACAGAAAGGACAGGCGGCGTTGTAGGCTTGAGTGCCGTGGGGAAGAGCGGTTTGCGACCAGTAACTGAAAAGCCATGAGTCATACTTTACTGGGCATGGTTAAAGCAAAGACTTAAAACAAAAACCAATAGAATATAAACAGCGATGATGCGCGTCAAAGAATGCTGACTCAGAGGCTATGACTGGCAAAAAGTCAACACATGGCTGTCAACTATCTTGCATGTCCCTAAAATATAATCCAGAGCAGACCGCCGCCACCTATTGGTTTGTATCAACAATAAAAACAACAGTCATTAAATGTGGCCAGCGCATCCGGTCAAGCCATCACTCAGCTGTTAAAACTAAATTGATGAAACCTTCGATTTAGGAAGAGAAATTGTACCAACTTACACAGCAGTCTTGTGTGAACAAACATGCCCGCACGGGACGAAGCAGTGGGTGGGGGGGCCAATGTCGATGTAGAAAGCTGGCTCATTACCAATCCACAAGGGGGCGTATTTTCCAACCTGCATCAACAATAGTTTATAATGTTAAATAACGATCATTAGAAAGTATAAGCACTAAGCAGTTTAGACTTTTATAAGATACTTTCTTGTGATTAAAGTCATTTTACAACTACAGGTAATGCTGTCGTAGCAAAAAAGTGTTCGATAATTCGGTATTCTTTGAGTGGCCATTGAGTTGAGTCACTTAAGATTTGCATCCCCTTCAGCTATTGAGTGAGTAGGAGATAGGTATTAGGGTACTGTACCACGCAACTACTAACTCTTACTCGGCATAAGCTTTCTCAGGTCGTTTGCATCTACAGTTGTGAAATAAGTAACGATCAAACCACTAAAATCGAAACCTGATCTATTGCATTTCAGCACAAACTTGCGTTGCATGTCTTGTGTTCATTCAGCACACCTATCATTTTTGTTTTCACTGTGCTACGTAGGAGTCAAAGTTAATGGCAGGAAGCACCCTGCTTAACACTATCTCAATTGGTTGTTCATTTCTCAGAAATAAGAATATTAAAATCAACTAAAATTATATCCCAACTTTGCAAGTATTGCTTCAAACAGTGGCACAAGGTACTGCACAAACAAAAGAATTAAAATAAGCTTCTCACCGATCTACAAAGGGGACACACGCGTTCCTCCTCTCCTTGGTACCCCCAGGCAATCCGTCCATGCACGTGACCGCATTCCAAATAAACCCAGGGTTGCTTTTCGGTTTCCCTTGTCGCCCTACTTCTTCGGGGGAAGGCTAGGGTGGTTAGGCCAACTGGGCACTGGGGGCGGCCCAGGTTGATGTTGTGGATAAGCTGGTCTATGTGACGAGGGGTCTAGAAACATTGTCAATGTCAATCTACATTCTACAAGTTGGTGCAAAACCACTAATCATCCAACATAGTTGTGGTTTATGATGATCAACGATGCAGAAGAGCGAGTTAGGTAATCTCACACAATGAAACTAATTTATTTGTATGAAAAGCAAACCAACTAAAGACAATCGTGAGCAGGTTGCCAGACGTCCATTTTTAAACACCATAGAGAGCTATACAAATTCAAATTATCTCCAGATAACTGGAAAGCACAATACAGAAACAGGATAGAGCAAAGATACCGGGCGCCATGTCAACGCACGCGCATCCGCGTAAGTGGGGCAGGTGCTGCAATAAGATGCGACCTGCCTTTACTTACCGGCATAGACACGCTGTTGCTGGATGACCTCCACAGCAAGGTGGCGCCACAGAGGTCGATGAGAGTCCCGTTGACCAAAATGTTGTTGTCACTTTCGATCTGAGGAAACCAAAACACGCAACTAATGATTGTACAAAGCATTATCAGAATGAAATCAAAACTGACACAGAAACATCCTCAGCAATGGAAGAAAATGGTTTCTTAAATATAATAAATGTTATCATTTCTGCTGCCGTCATTAGCATTCAATCAAATCAAATGCGACCGACGAATAAAATGCTGACAAATGCTGACCAATACGGACAAGACAGAATGGAACAGTATCTTGGCACTTAACAATCTGGGTTGGGTAAATGGCAGGAGAAGATTGGCAAGCAAACATCCAAAGGTCGTTCCATGTGCACAAGCCTGTCAGGAGCAGTAACGTTTCAGGAGCAGTAAGTTTGAACCAACCATGCATCTGGTGGCCATTGTATTCATCAGGCGGACAAAAATTAAAGTTACTTTTTGTTATCATTCCACAATAGAATTTTATTATCTTTTTATTATTTACATTTCATTGATACACCCCCCTCCCCCAGCTTTGTATACAGTAGACAAGCACTCATCTTACCTTCGCACCACACTTCTGAGATGACCGGCATTCGCGTAACCTGTATATGTCGCCACATACAGAAGACTCTTTCCACTGAGAAGGCTCGGCTGAGGCGGTAAAGCCATTCTTGGGCTGCATGAGCAGTACACCATTGGTGGTGAGACCATCGAATGTCTTTTTGCTGTTTTTATCCGTAATCCATTTGGGGGCTTTTTCCTTTCAACAAAACAGGAACTTGATTAGGTTTGTTATTTTTCTTACTTTCAGTTTCTATTGAGACTTTCTGTTGAGAAATAGAAGTCAGTGCAGGATCATTGAAAATCTAAAAACTGTTCTCTGTGCAGTAAAAAAGAAAAAAGTTATAAGCAACAACTCCTGGCTTTCAACCTCGGTGATCAGGCCTGAGTCAGGGGATCGAATCTCAAGCAGGGAACAACCAACTTCATGATCATGACCAATGCCCGGTTCAGCTTCATATGAACAAAAGTTCACCGGCATTGAAAGAACAATTTTTTAACAAAGTTGTAACAATTTTACAATTT
Source organism: Aplidium turbinatum (assembly GCF_918807975.1). Lineage (NCBI taxonomy): Eukaryota > Metazoa > Chordata > Ascidiacea > Aplousobranchia > Polyclinidae > Aplidium > Aplidium turbinatum. The sequence continues at coordinate 4,077,561 of NC_137486.1, forward strand.
GAACAATTTTATAACACTTTTAAACAACCTTCCTTTTGAAAACCCAAAAGTACTTACCCCTAAAACGATGTTCATGGAAGTGTCAAAACCAGCAGCGTAAATCCGTGCAGTGTAGGGGGGATTTCGATCACACACTATCCGACAAGCAAATCTGAAAATAATCACGAAACGGTGGATTGCAAATTTTTGAAAGAAAATAAAAATACAATTGTATGTTTGTACTAATCCGTAGGAACTAAGAGTACTCAATGCTTTTTAACAAAACAAATCTTTTAATCAACTGTCAGCTTCATTTCCATCGTCCAGATTTCACTTTTCAAAGTGTTCAATTTAGTTAACAAGTCGACAAGGTTCTCTCTTTGAGAAGCTTCTCTGGCATTAGATTAACAAAGATGGACGGTTCTTCTTCTTGAATTCTGCTTGGTTGAAGTTCTTTTTAGTGTGTATGCTGCGGCACCAAGCGGTGAATCAGGAAAAATTGGTAGTTTTTTTTATTGTTGTATCCAATTTTCTGATTGGTGCTTGAAGATTTAAGATAGTGAAAAGATTAACCAAGAAGCTAAGCTTTGTGGCCACCTTCAAGCATGTCATGAGGTGTAAAGATACGGATGTGTGTTTGCAATAGGTGTCGATTATAAGTGATCCATCCACGGGGCTATGTAGCCGATTGTAGCGACCAAATTCATACTATGAAAGCACGTATCAGATGTCTGATGATCTGCTTGGAGTTTGCAGGAAACTATGAATATGAATTGTAAATCACAATCCAAACAGCAATATGAGGATTTTTCATATTGATTCAATATCTGCAGACGTTAAATCAATGCAAAAATGATGGACTTTGCTGTCTGGGAACTCAATAGAATTAGAAATATACGTTCGGTTGGAACTGATTTCAGCACTAGCGCGACAGAGAAACTGATCAACCCAGTGAGCAGCATTCAACACATTGACATTTATGCAGTGGTTGTGAGATTCCAAAAATTGAATAACCTTCACCAGGCATTTAGTTCATTGAAATAAGACGAAGCTAAACTATCACAAGATGCTTCAAGTGGTAATCTGCATGTGTTGTTGCAGAATGCAGACGCAGCACAAACGTGGTTGGTTGGAACATAGAAAGACACACTGCCGATGCTTGGTGCTGATTTGTTGGTATGCGGCCTGTGTTGCTAATCGTGATCTCGTTTATCTTCATCAATGACTGTAACCAGCTCAGTGGCCGAGTGGTTTCGCCTTCGGCTCTGGTGCTGGTAGATCTGAGATCGATTCCAGGTCGGGTCAAACCGAAGACTTTAAAAACGGTACCGATTGTGTTCTTTCCTGCATAGCGCAGTGAGAATGAGTCGGGTAATAATGTGATAACACAGTAAACCTGATACAAATTAAAAATGAGCCCTGTCGCTAAAAGACCTTAGCTGTTGTAGAGCGACAATAAATAAAACCATAACATTATTATTATTATCAATGACTGTACCATCTTCAAGCCACCTAACGGAGTGGAAGGTCCGCGCGTCATAGATGATGAAACCAAAGACTGGCTGCTCTCTAGTAGCCTTCCAGTGTAGTTCGGTAACGTCGTGAATCTGAGGTGGTAAAGGATAGACCCTCGGCCCCAGAAGCTCAGACGACGACGATCAGCTGTAATCCCCCATACGAACTCCCTTCATTTTGCTCTGACTTTTGTTTTTACTACTGCTTTCGGGATACTTTTCATTCCTGTAATTTGCTTGATATTGTCAAAATATTTCATTTTTTGTCATCCCTTCGTTCGTTTGCCTTGCACCAGTCAACATTAAATTTTCCAACGAGTTGCTTCTTGCTATTTGTCCGAAATATCTTAATTTTCTGAGGTAAATATTGTTAATCAGACTCCAGTCATCGTCAATTGGTAGGGCAATAAATTCATTTGTTTTTCTTTTTATCCAGCAGATGCGTAATAGTCTTCTGTGAGACCACATTGGTTTAGATTTAGAATTACTTCAATACTGAAAAGTTAAGTATTCATCAGAATCGTTGCAACGTTTATCTGATCGGTGCCAAAGTAAAAGTAGAAACATACAAGTTGTTTTATTGCTTCTTGATGGGCCGGCTTTATGCCTAATTGGGCACAGTTGGAAACGTCCTCGTAATTTAATTTCGTCTCGAATATTCTGTTTGTCTCAACTGCTTCGGTCTTTAATGTTCGAAAGTTTTAAGTTATCCAGATCTCATCTCTTGGTCACGTTTTTGAAATATAGTTTCGGGAGAGAGTTTGCTTTTTTATACCAAAGATACCAAATATACAAAATATACCAAATACCAAAGACTTTGAAATAGAAAAGAAATGTGCCATCAAAGACCATATGATGGAGTGTCCTTTTTGCACAGATCGAAAATTCTCTACCGACTCATTTAAAATTTTATGCAAAGGCAAATCCCAATTTGACACAAAATTCAGGAAGCGCTGTTACAACGCTACAACCCAAATTTAAACACACAATTACTTGTGGGAAGCGCGTCCATTCTCTTCAACATTTACTAGATGTATAATCAGGTAGCCCGTGGTGCAAATTCTTTTGGAGTCATGTAGTTGCCCTTTCCTAATGTAATTTGTTTTCCATCTGTCTGTCTGTTTTCCACACTACTGTATTGCTTTTAATCGCTGCGTGTTTCTTGATGCATATAGTCAGTTAGTTAGTTACCTTCAAGAAGATGAAATTTATTGCATTTTTATAAATATTTTCAGATTCCTGATGAGGGCTTAAGTTAAGCCGAAAACGTTTGACTATTAAAACTATTTGTAAATATGTAAAATATATTGTTATATAACATGATGCATTTCAATTTTCAGCATATATTGTTAATGTTATAATGCACAACCCTGTTGTATGTTGTGCGTTGCCTGTCTTTGGTACATTGATGAACCTCTTTATCAAACAAAATCAACTTAAATCGTGAATCGACAGCAGTGACAGCTTGATACTATTCTTCTGTGCTTATATTTCAATTGGCATAACAATAATAGTGTAATTTTGACTGCAATTAGGCCTAACTCCAAATTCAATAGCATCTGCATGAAACGACCTACTTCTAAAATCTTCTTTAGTTTCTCGCTCTGCTTTCTGTAGACCTATTGTTGGCGCTCTTGCGGATAATGTTGGATATATTTCGCCTGTCCCTAATTGGCCACTCATACTTTTTGTCAACTGTTCGATTAGCTTGAGAATTTCCACGCGCTATTCTGCAAGTGTCCATTCAGCACTACTCGTGTGGGCAGCTGGGCATGTCCTCACCTTTAGCACTCATTAAAATAATCGCGCGTTTTAGTTGTTGTAGACGCGCTTCTTGATGCAAATACAAATTCCAACGGGTCGAAACGTGTTGGGTGACATTCAATAGCGCCATCCTGGTTTCACAAAATAGTGGCAGAACACCAGTTTCAGATTTAGGCTTGCAGCTTTTCATTTTAATATTATGTAATCATCAACTCAGAATATAATTTTTATGGGTGTTGATATTATCGGAGTTTGCTTTATTTATTCGTTTATGTATTTTTCAAATTTTCTTTTTTACATGTGCAAGCTGAAGATGCTATTACAATAGCGAAATCGATTCTTAATAAATTACACTAAGAGGTTAGATTGTTGTGCAAATGCCAGCATTTGGTGAATCCCCATGACCTTAAAATTTTTTCAATTTAACATTCCTTATTTGGCAACACTAATTGAAAATGGAACCCGGGCTGAGGCAAATATGACAAAGAGAAAAATTGAGCACCTCGTAAGCTTAAATTTTCTCATTTTGTGAGTTGCCATTATTATCAAACCTTTGAAAAACATGATGTGAAATCACTTTTGGAATATGATTTTTTGGCACTTTTTAAATTCCCAAAATCTTGTATCTTCGTTTCGTTTCGAAAGCAAAACGAAACGAAATGGCTCGGACATCGAAATGAAACAAAACGTAATTCGAAACGAAACGTAATTCGAAACGAAACGTAATTACTCAAAAGCTATTTCGAAACGAGAAAACGAGAAGTGAAAAAAGGACTGAAGAATTGTTGGATATGCTAGAGATGAGAGAGACCATAGACCAACTGGCAAGGGCAAATGGAGTAAGATGGTATGGACATGTGATAAGGAGGGAGGAAGGAAGTTTTCTTAGAAAGGCACTAGATCTAAAGGTGGATGGGAAGAGGAAACGCGGTCGTCCAAGAAGAACGTGGAAACAACAAGTGAAGGATGAATTTAAAAAAGTCGGACTGAAGGAGGAAGATGCAAGGGACAGGGTGAAATGGAGAAAAGGGATTAAAACAATTGCTGCGCGGAAACAATCGGCCACCCCCACTAGTGGAGAACAAACCGACGATGGATTATGATGATGATGATGAAACGAAGCGAAATTAAGACAAGGAATTTCGCTTGGAAACGAAATAGGAATATTTGTTTCGAACAGTCCTAATTTATAACTCATTTCAATAACATCGCAGAATTCTTCAAGACGGATTATGTTTTGGTTCACAGTTCACACCTCTGTGCCAACCTAAATTTCAGAAGAGGTACGTCATCCTCTGAGAAGTGTACTTATTGCAGAGCAAAGTATAAACTTTTGATATCACATCAGCACTACGCTATTCAGATGACACACCCAAGCAGTATCAAGTACTTTTGTTTTAATTTTGATAAGGAAAATATATCTCAGGTGAAATTTGCTCAGTGTCTTCCAGAGTTGGGTCAATTACGATTGTAATTGACACTTTTTGTTGTTGTGTAGTTGTAATTATAATTCTTTTTAAATGGTCCAAATTAGAATTACGTTCGGTAGGTTGCACGTCTGCAGACGTTGACTCAATGTAAAAATGATGGATTTTGCTGTCCGGGTAGCACCCATCTTACCTGGATATAGTGCTCTGCTGGGGCTGGAGTTCTTCATGGTGGGTAGGCAGGGACGCTCCCGGTGCGATGTCCATTACGACGAAGTCTATCGGTTCCTCTGTTGAACGTCCAATCTGAGAAATAAATAACGTTGTTCACGGTTGATCTAACATTCGAAATCATCACAAAGCCACAAAATTTACTTTCAAGCCACACAGTTGATGTAAATTTGTAATTTCCCTTGTTGCGATGAAACAGATTTGTGGATGAAGTTCTTGCACTGCTTTCATATGAAGTTACAGCTCGACAATAAAAGAAAATTCATGGCACTACACGTCGCTAGTATAAGTCTAAGCCTGTGTTACGAATTTGTTACGAAACTTGTTACTGACATTGTGGGTACTACGACAGTTTATCGAACGACAGTTTATCGAACGACAGTTTATCGAACGACAGTTTATCGAAACGACAGTTTATCGAACGACAATTAATCGAACGACAGTTTATCGAAATGACAGTTTATCGAACGACAGTTTATCGAACGACAGTTAATCGAAAACCTAACCCTAACCTAAAACCCTAACCTATACCCTAACCACTAACCCCTAACCACAACCCCTAACCATAATCCTAACCCCTAACCATTAACCCCTAGCCCCTGAGTATTCCATTGCATATGTGCTTCGTCGTTCGATAAACTGTCGTTTCGATACAGTCGTTCGATGAACTGTCGTTTCGATACAGTCGCTCGATGAACTGTCGTTTCGATAAACAGTCGTTTCGATAAAAAGTCGTTTCGATGAATTGTCGTTCGATGAACTGTCGTTCGATAAATTGTCTTTCGATAAATTGTCTTTCGATAAATTGTCGCGTCACGCACATTGTGGTACTTTAAAATTGCTGGATTTACAAGGTAGAATTTGTGCGCTGAAAAACGGATGTTGTGCTGGGAATAGGTAGTACACCGGTAAGTATTATTAAATGAAATATGAATTGCCCCACAGCGAGAGATGCTGCAAAGCTTTGGTTAATTAAATAAAATAAATTTTCGAATCACAGCAAAATAAGACTGAGGTGCAGACTGCCAGACTAGTGGTTCCCAAAGTAGGAGATATCGCTCTCTCAGCGGTAATTTTTATTATTTAGGGAGCGAAAACATCAAAAGGGTGATGGCAACTTGCACGGGCTGTAGGACTATGTCGTAGTATGCAGGTTTACGCAAGGTGGTTGAAAATTTAGATTAAGTGAACGGACGAGAAGGCAAGAAAGCCAATCTTCATGTCCACCTTCAAGCGTGCCTTTAAGCTGCATGCTTTTGAGCCGTGTCGAACCGGCGCACTTTCGAGTGCTGCATCAGAGCTCTCACTAGTCGGCCACGCTGCATGAAAGACCCACACGCTATTCAACCAAAGGATTGTATGATGGGGGGATAATGTCTTATGCCCATGGCATTATTTCGTCCATGCAGATGTTTTACAAAGAGGATTTACTGAATACTGAAAAGTTATCAGGATAATTATCGTTTTTAGCACGAGTTGAAACGTTTATCTAAAGAAAGTGAAAGTGAAAGCAAAGACAAACAAGTTGATTCATTACTTCACTGACGTTTCAGGTACCATGACAATGCACATCCTCAAAACAAATTACATAAAAAATAAAATTTACGAAGTTGAACGCTTCAAGGATCAAAGTTGCTGAAGTGAAGCAAAAGAGCAGCTTGCTTTGATTGGTATTCAACCTCGAGCAAAGCAGGCTTTTCTTTGGCATTCACCCGAGCCAAACGAAGGTTTTATAATGATTGAAATCTGTGGTGCAACACAATTTGACGCCTGTTTGAAAATCCACTCCTTGAGAAGCATCTGAGCATGATGTTGCGCTGATTCGTTGCCAGACATATTGTTTTTTTGTTGCAAAGACGTAAAATTGATGTGAAAAGTGTAGTTAGATAGATCGACATTCGACAAAGATGTGAAATGATGGATAAGAGTGCTGTTCGAATTTTATGAGTCTTGCCACAACATAGCAGTGATTGGCTGAGAACAATAAACTTGTGATGTAAAAATTACAAAACCATTAACATGTTTTAGGTTGACCTTAAAAAAGGTAAACATTTTGTCCACAAAGTGACGGTAGTTTGAAGTCAAATAAATTAAACAATACCAAAAGCAATTAAACTTGTGAAAGCAACCTTCAAAAAGATTTTGCAACTTTAGATAACTGCATTTTATTCCCGCTTGTCTAACACAGTTGGAGGTAAAGCCAACATGAAACCAGGCAGACTGCACAGACAAGAGCCATAAAATGCAATACTATCACTTAGATTCAATGCCTGTTGAAGTTGAATCTACGTTTAAGCCACAAACTCTCTCGTCGATTCGATAGTCATTTACTCATTTTAAATAGCATTGCAAAACCATAGCTGCAGGGCTGGAAATGAACTTGTCAACAAGACCAAGAAAGCATGCACTCCACCCTCGCACAAAGCTTTGCAGTGAATTTTGAAAGGTCTTTTATTGTACATGTTTACCCAAAACCAGTAAGCATGATACAGATATTTTTGATGTTATCTACATCCACAACACATTGAGCCTATTTGGAAGTTACTTTCGTGAATTCATCACTAGCATTCCAATACGATAATTAGTATGAGACCAAACAAACTATTGATTAAAACGTACAAGCAAAAGCGTGGCCTCAAAATTAATTCCAACTACAAGTCGATGCATCGAATTGTAATGATGTGAATCGACCAAAGCCGCTAAGCGCAAAGTTTCACTTACTTTACAAAACAACATTCTTTTTGAGCCCTGCATTCGTGGGAACGAAAGCACTGCTTTGTGTCGTGCGAGTGTTTCTGTTGGGGCCTGTCTGGGCATGTCCATGTTGCTAGCCTGGCAGCCGGATGCTCTTTGTAGAAATATATTAACGACCGGCTCATATTTCCCGCCACGTAGTAAATTAACCAGTCGGTGAAGACGAATGAGATAAGACCCATCTTCACAACACGTTGAATCAATGCATTACAACAAAGGTTTTCTGTACAACAACCTAGCCAAAAATTAGTCACCTTTCACATTGATTTGACGTTTGCAGGCGTTAAATTAGTGCAAAAGATCACTAATTTTCTTATTTGGGTTGAAAAGCTGTTAAAAAAGCATCACCTATTGTTGATGACAAGGAAAAAAGATAAATTGATGATTTTTCAACGTCAATTTTTGCAGACGTGTTTGCCCGCAGGTAGCTTTTTTGTGAATGAAACATTCTTGGGCATGAAAGAAGCAAACATATTTATGATCAGTGGCATCTTGAGCAAACGACCACGCAGCACGAAGCGTTTTCCTTTTACAACACGGACAAAATTTGACAGGGTTTGAGAACAAGGATGTAGGAGACAAAACCAACTTTCAAATTGAACCGAAACTAGAAGCTTCCGTTGTTTCATCAGTGAATACAAAGATGCCTAGAAAAGTTTTTAGTAAAGTTAACACGTTTCAACTGAATTACTGTTGATTTGGCATTGTTTCCCATATCGTACTGTAACTTGTGGTGTAATAACCAAATTTTAGATTGGTGAAAACTTTAGTCCCTCACCCTAAGATTGGAAGTTGTACCTTGGCGTTTGCAAACTAGATCAAGATTTATACGTAACACCAACGTTTAGGCACTTGAAGATACTTTCATCAAAATTTTCTGTGAATAATTTGCTTAAAAAAAGATTGGGTTTCTTTTTTGCAAGAAATTGAAAGCAATAATATTGAAAGCCCAAAACAAACTGATAACTTTACGTTGCTTCGGCATAAACAAACAAAAGGTTGATGGTTTTGAATCAAGATGCGAAGATTGTATGTGTGAAGTGTTGTATGTGAGACCACTTAGCTAGTGCGGTAGACGGTAGTACGCTACTGGAAAGAACGCAAGACGATACTCTTATACACGATGACGTCATTTAGAGGAAAAAATAGCGGCAGCTGAAGACAAAGAATCTCTGACTGAAAGCACGTTAAATTACGTGGTAGAAGTACGCAGCTAAACAAAGTTAACATTGTTACATTGATTCAACGTCCTAAGACATTATACGTCACCTCAAGCGAAACGGATGTGTCAAAAAAAGAAATCAGCGCTTAACTTTTGCTGCATAAGACAATGAGCTAGAAATATAGGGAAAATACAACACTGTTCATAACAAGGAAGTGCTATCTGATGTGCTATCTATCTGACACCGCCCTCAGCATTCAATACAGTAAATCAGCCATCAGCAGATAATTTTTTACATTGATTCAATGTCTGTAGAATCTACAAACCGAGTGATTAGCTGTCTGGGATAATGCGATATAGAGTACAGGTATATCACAATCCGTGTGCAATATTTGAAAACGTCTTCGGAGCGATAATCTCAAATCAATAAACTTGGCCATTGGCAGTAGGGTGTAACACTTTTTGAAAAATATTTTCACTTTGTTTCAATAATATTTCTAACAGGTAGGAAATGCCTCACTGATAGCAGAAACCAATTTTTAGGGATTAAAAACGATTTTTTAAAGTTCCACACTCAGGTTGAAATATAGTGCTTTCGGATACGGTATGCAAATTAGGTAAAATAGGAGCTTATTTATGTTTTACACTTAATTTGTTGTTTACAAATAATTGCAAATTGTAGGAAAAGGGTGTATAATATCACGTATTATATTATCGAAATGTTATAGGCTACCTATTCAATAATACTTATCAAATCATGCTTTGCAACATTTATTTTGTGTGTACCTACTGTTTTATTCTGTAAATAACTTAATGTGCAAACAACATTTGCAGTATTTTTTTTTTACATTTTTGCACTATCTTTTTGTACAATTAAATCATCAACACTGAAATTTCTACAAACATACATTAATAGCAACTGTTTGTCATTTATGGTTCCTTGGTTTGGTTGGGATAAGTATATGTATAGTTACTATAGTATATACATATTAGAATATATGATATACACTACTGTACAGGGTCATCGATAATTAACGTTACAAGAGATCCAATTCAAAAACTGGCAAAGGAGGCCAACGTAGCCTATGGAATCATGTTCACAGTTCTCAAGAAGGATTTGAAGATGAGCCCATTCAAATACATGGAGAAACAGTTGCTAAATACCAATACCATTGAGAAACGTCTTTTCAGAGCCAAAATTCTGCTCTCGCGCATTGAAGAAAGAGGCACGCTGCCAAATCTTGTGTTCAGCAATGAGAAGAAATTTGATGTCCAGCATCATTTTAACAGTCAGAACGATCATGTTTGATCAAGAGATGGTGACGTTGAACCCCGGGTAGTCATTCGGAGACAAGGGGTGGCATCAGTGATGGTGTGGGCCACAGTCAATGAATCAGGAAGGAGTCTATTGATTTTTGTGGACCAAGGAGTGAAATTGAACCAAGAAAACTATCGAAATGATATTCGTGAGGGTTCATTGTTGCCTTGCCAGGCAAAGAAAAACTTCAAAAAACGGAATTGGCCATTCCAACAAGATTCTGCCACTTCACATGGAGCTAAGAAAACACAATTACTGGCTTTCAGCCAATGTGCGGTGCTTCATTTCCAAGGAAGAATGGCGTCCTTCATCCCCAGACCTGAACCCCCTAAACTTTGGCATCTGGTCTTACCAGGAGAGCAAGGTTTTGACTAAACACCACCAAATTAGACCAACCACCTGTTAGTGTTGAAAATGTTAAGAAAATTTCTGTTCCATCAATTGACACCCAGAAACTAGTTTGGAAAAATAGGCCTATGAAATTGCTCTTTGATATTACAAGTAAATGTTCTCCAGCTATTTCAATTGGTTCATCTCATCATAATCCATCGTCGGTTTGTTCCCCACTAGTGGGGGACGGGGGTGGCCGATTGTTTCCGCGCAGCAATTGTTTTAATCCCTTTTCTCCATTTCACCCTGTCCCTTGCATCTTCCTCCTTCAGTCCGACTTTTTTAAACTCATCCTTCACTTGTTGTTTCCACGTTCTTCTTGGACGACCGCGTTTCCTCTTTCCATCCACCTTTAGATGTAGTGCCTTTCTAAGAAAACTTCCTTCCTCCCTCCTTATCACATGTCCATACCATCTTACTCCATTTGCCCTTGCCAGTTGGTCTATGGTCTCTCTCATCTCTAGCATATCCAACAATTCTTCAGTCCTTTTTTCCCTTCTCGTTTTCACCCCACACATTGCTCTCACCATTGACCTTTCCGTTCTTCTCAGGATTGCCAGTTCACTCTCTCTCAATACCCATGTCTCGCTACCACCTGGTGATTAGAAATCATTCAAAAACAATCAAATAGCAAATGAAAGGCTAATTGGGTGTGTAAAAAAATGCCTAGAGGAAAAGAAGGTGACAGCTTCGCTGAGCTTCGACAAGCATGACAGCTTCGTTGAAGGAAATAAAATAAGATTTGATTTGTCGTTTGATTGCAACTGGATTTTTTGTTGGTTACTTTTCTCGGACATGTTGTTTTGTGCAAATTAAACATATCTGCTGCCTTAATATTCGTTTTATTTTAGATTATTATCATCGTTTGCATTTTACAGTAAAATGTTGTTGAATTAAGAGTTTTTGAAATTCTTTATGCTTTTAAATTTAGGCCAAGAAACCTAGGAAAATGTCAACTTAGTTATTTTTAATAACCAGACAAACTTAAAACTCTCTTACACATATACAACTGTTCTACAATGACAAAGACCTTGCCAAAAACGATAGTATGAATAGGTCGCGCGACATTTCATAGTTAAAAATATGAATATTTTCAAGTTAAGTGTGGAACCTCAAAAATTAATTTATTGTCAAAAATCTTTTTAGAGCATTTTAGTATCACCACTTCTCATCTATAGAACATATTATTGACATACTTTTGGAAAAATGTTACACCCTAATTGGCAGTCAACATTGTTGCTGATTCAGCAGCAGGCAAAACCAACGGATTTTAGCAAACTAAGCAAGGAATGTTCGAGACGATTTGTCAAGTTACGACAAATTGATATACGAAGAAGGATTTGTACGTTTTTCACTTATGATTCCTTGGTTTCAATATAAACCTTAGTAAAACCTATTTGACACAGTCAAGCAAAATCCGATTTGCACTTGGTGCAAGACTACATTTGCCCCACAGATGTTTTTGCTGATGATTCATAAAAACTTTCTGAGCCAAGAAAGCAAATGTTTTCCTTCAAATATTGACATCATTCAATGAAGACGTCCTGGAATAGTCTATTACTCCATGCCGTATAATTTCAATGTAACTCCAATGTAAAAACAACAAACACTTGCATCGGTAATGTGCCTTAACTGAAAATATTAAAAAAACGGCTATGAAGGTTTGATGTTGAATGGTCTATAAATTCATAGATTTGAAAGCCATGTAAAGGTAACTATCAAACTTCGCTAGTGTAAATATAAACATGCAACTCAACCTTTAGCTAAAATTATAGAAGAATCGCTTCCAAACACAAGCTGTACATTAGTGTCATAAAACTTCAAACCAAACTTTAACCGCGTTCTGTGAAATTTTGAAGCTAGTTTTGTTTTCATAAATTGTTAACAGGAATAAAACAAATGAATAGTTTTTATCAAATAGAGTTTAGAAAAAAGTATTCAATGGACGACTACAACTGGAGTTATTATGAGATCCAAAATGTCTGAACTAAAAGTTTCAGGCATCTTAAGATTCTAAGGCCACCAGAGCACCCAACAAGCTGTGGCACAGTTATCAATCTTAGCTCCTTTCAAAAGTCTAATAATATTTTCAATAGAGAAACATATGTAATATGTGTTGTATATACAGTATGTTAAATGTAAAAAGATTAAAATGGGTTGTTCATGCGCAATTTACCATTTAAATCCGTTCCGTTCCACATTAGAAATCTTATTTCACACTAAAAGTATCTTTCTGAGTACAGTATGCTGTAACGCTGTGTGTCCAAGGCAGAACACCACAAGTCAACTTAGCCTGGCAAGTGATAATGCCAACTTATCGTAATCAATTAATATAATCAGTGATTTATCATCCTCACAGGAGTCAACATGGAGTGGCATTGAGTCAATGCAAAAGCGATTGATTTCAAATCAAGGTGATACGATGTATTTCGAATGACACGGCCATCTTCAACTATAAGGGGCGATCAAATTACAAAAAGATTTAAGAAACGTTCTGAAAAAAATACCATGAGCCACAACAAACAAGAGAAAGGGTAGGATTTCGCTTAGACGATTTTCTGACTACTTTCACTCAGAAGTGCTTTTTTACCTCCATCTCACATGATATTGTGTAAGCTGAAGTTATCTTAAGCAGTATGTATCATTCACTGTCTGTAACAGCAATCCTTTCTAGTGGGGTATTGCAGGGAAAGTATTCCATCAAACTGATTAATTGATTGCCCTCAATTAGTCTTCCCATTAGCAGTAGCACCAAAGTGGCAGCGCAGTCTAGACAACCTACTGCACTGGTGAAACAAAAATGCTATTTTTCATCAAACGCGTAGGTGCTAGTTCATGAAAGTGAAAGTAATGATATGTCACACTCGATTCGCACAATAATATTTAAATTAACGCAGACATGTCACTCAAAAAGATAACATTAGCTACTTGCATGCAAATGAATACAACACTAGGAAAGGTAACTTAGCGTCATAAAATAAAGGAATGTTGGTGCGACTGGTCTGCAACCAGCTTGCTATCCGCCTTGTCAGCCGGTATTTTTACGAAAAGAATGACCACTTTTTTGCCTTAATTTGTCATTAACTGAGCAATCAAAGAGTCTTCGTCTGTATTCAAACAAGCACATGTTTAGCAGTAGCTGGCAGGGATCCGTAGCAACGGTTTGGTGCCAAAAAACAAAACTTCATCATCTATGCATTCAATTGGATATGTCATTCACATGACCATGAACTGGGCCTCTCGCTCGCTGATTAAAATCGCTTAGGGAGATTGGGACCTTTATGTCCAGCTGCTTTTCTCAACCAAGCGTCATGCAACATCACACTAACGTTCTTATGCCCACCACAGAGAATCATTATGCCTCATAAGGAAGCGTTGAATAATTAATAAACAATGAGAGCCCGGTATGGCAGTCTTGCTTTTTCAGTTTATTGATTTTCCAACACGTCACACGAAGATATCCAGTGCTTGTGCGTCATATCTGCATTAAAATTATTCAGCGTTCTTATGGCCACGTTTCGATGGGCCATGTTTGCACTGGAACAAATAATCCTGGTATGAAATCCAGACAAAAATCATTCGATTTGATCCAAAACACGCCACACACTGAGCTACAAACATCATCAGGTTTACAGCAACTTCAAACTTTGAAACAGTCGAGGGTTTTCTCATGGGGGCGCGGAAACATATTGATTGTCAATTTGATCGAAGGCAGTAGTGTTACGAAAAAGTGGTAAAACGTACAAAAACAGCTAGGAATGACTTCAACGTGAAAGAGTCCTTTGCAAAAATCCACCACGAACACCAAGTGAAACGTCTGCAGACGTTAAATCAATATAAAAAAATTGACTGTTTTGCTTTCTGGGGCACTCTACAAACTCTGCATACTAGTACAATGTGTGATCAAAGGCTCAACCACCTGATACGAAAAAGTTTATATTTGTCTAATCCAGTGGATATAGCGCTCACTTCGGAAGGGATGAATAGATGTGGGTTTAATACCCAGTTGCATTGCATGAAAAATCTTTAATATGGCACTGAATATTCTTTTTAGAATTTAAACTTTGATGGAAAGATTTTAAATCTTATGTAATCAAGTGCGCTTCTCCATAAATTAATCATAAGTATTTTACAGCGTAGAGAGAAAGATGTGTTCACATCAGACACAGTGTCATATAAGAACACATTAGAATCAAGCGCTGTTTGAAAAGTTAAGCACTATAAAAGTTTCAGTCATCGTTTAGAGAAGATAATAAAATTTTGTTTGAACACGCGTTAAAAGAGCCACTTAAGATAGGTGTACAAAATTTGAACTGAACAATGACTACCGTCACCCTTACATTCTAACACTATCGTTGGCCACATTGGTTGTAATATTGCACAAGTTTTGTGCTCCACATCTTTAGACTGTGTGTCATGACTTTTTTTTTTTCTGTTACAGCATAAACACTTACCTGAAACATATCAGTGTCGGAATCGTGAACATAAGGAACAACAACAACACGACGGGGCAATGTGTAAGACACGCTGTGGTGTTCCTTGCTGCTGAATGCCTGAAGACAAGATGACGGTTACTTGGATGTTGGATACAGTATTCACATAATCGTAATTCGATGCCTCCCAACAGCCTTGTAAATGCACATATAATACTGATGATGCAAATCCAGTTTAACTTCACATAAAATATCCAACCATGATACTACACAAGTCAACACCTTCCACTTTCCTTAAACATGCATATGTGAAAGCAAATTGTGTTTAAACGTTTACGAAAGTACCTAGAGTAAGTAGGATGTGAACCTCATTAGCATACTACCCAGGCAGGCACACATAAAATGAGTAGGTAACCTTGGAGTGACAATGGTTGTTTGCTTACTTCAGCAAATACAACACTCATTACTCAGCGAAACACAAATAAATAGTCCACAATGTCTTTCTGTTTTACCCATACTGTCATATTGAACATGTATTATACATTTAGTTTTGCAACATGAGCATTGAGCAATGCTATTTACTTCAGAGTGTGATGCGCTGGGCAAGAATTGATGTTGGTCTGATGGTTTCACTCCACTCGCTTTCTTCTTTTTTCGTAACGTAAAACAACTTCTTCTCCTTCCTTTGTCCCCACCAGGAAGTTGACCATTCGTCCTACAGAGCAAACAAAAGTACAGTAATTGAGCTGAATAGGGTTTACACCACACACAGTCATAAAACTGCAAAGTAATAATGTGTACTTGTAAATACCGGACTGCCTGTTCTCATGGGCCATTCTTTGCAGCAAACAATGTCAACGTGGTCACATAGAGATAAAATGGACTGCAACATCAACCCAGGTTTGTTTGTACAATTTCAAAAGAAAGTAGTTGCTTGATTATATTGTAAGGTTCTTGATTACATTTTAAAACTTATAGAAAGTAATTAAGCTTAACATATAATCAATTTACAAAGCAAGACACTAAGTTAAACACTGCGCTGCTTGCAAATAGACTGGAAATTACCAATCCCAGGAGAAGAGTTTTGTCTAAATGATCCTGGGATTCTTTGAAACGTACAAACAGTTGTAGTACTATATGACAAGTCAGCAAAAAAAAAGTTTTTTGATGTTTTGACAGAAAAAGTTTTTTTTTAATGCACCATAAAGTTTCTTTCAAGGAATTTCAAATCCAAGTAATTTGTTTTGTCATGTGTTTGAACTGCAATAGATCACAATCTCAGCATGGGTATTGCAATATTCAAAGTGTGTGTATTGAACAATAATGTTTGATGATTTTGTAATTATTAAGAACACAAAAATATTTCAAAAACTCTTTTCGTTTGCTTTCTGTTTTGAATTAAGATTTTTACATTCAAAGGAAAGAATTAAGTTTTATTTGAAATGGCTTTCCGTAGAGCATAATGTAGCTTCAATTTTAACAAGCATTCGAGCAGTTCTAGTAAATTACAGAAAAAAAAAACGAATCACTGATGGTCTGCTACCAAGAACGTCATTATCAAAGCTATTTCTTGATTTTATTGGTAAAATATCTAAGAGGTAAAAAAGTCTGTCAGTCTCATGCTACAACAGATACAGTAGGCTCCCAATGACACATTACTTTCAGACCGTTATACAACTTCTCCAAGGTTCAAAGTTCTTTTCGAATGTGAATCCTTTTAGGATTTGAAACCATATATATAATTAAGAATGAGAAAAAAAGTTTAAGTCCAAGAATTTTAAAATCAACGTGAGTGCAGCTTGCTAACAAATGGAGTGTACAGTTCATTCATAACCACATTTGTTATGAAAGTATTCATTTGCATTCATCTTTCAGCACCTTGTTCAAAAGTGTTTGCACAACAATTCAACCACTTAACATTATTTATTTAAAATCAATTTGCATATGCAAATAGGGAATCCTATTTAAGACTCCTATAATCCAAACGTCCAGATATACAATAGATGGTTAGAAATTTAAATTAAGTGAACAAGGAAGCTATGTTGACATCCACATTTAAGTATATTATATGAAAAGTCGAATCGAGTTGTCAAATTGATGTGATTCTTTGGATTTTTGTGAAAGTTTTCTCACTAACCCTTCATGGAGCAGATGCTCTCCAACTGATGTGTTTATCACAATTACCACTAAGCAAATGTTAACTCCATAAATTTTTTATGGTTGGGAGACAATAGAAATAACGAAAACCACACTAAAAAAAGTTTAAAAAATAACTATAATTTACAATTATTCAAACAATAAAAAACATTAGAAAAAAACCTTCCCAAAACTATCCAAAGGTCATCAGAAAAAAGCAACAATAACTCTTCATTCACTAGAACAATCACATATAAAAACAACCAACCCAAGCACAATAAGTTGACCATATACAACTCCGCCTTCTTCTTTTGCTGCATCAGAAACAGATTTATCATAGGATGGTGATGGAGCATATTCATTTTGAAGTCTATGAAGTGGTGGCATAACTGCGCCATCAGAAGTGTCCATCAAAACATCATTAGTACCTTTGGTTGATGAGAGTACATCCATAACTGTTCTTACGCAGATGAAAAATTCCAGTCAAAAAATAAATGCAAACAGACTGTCAGCATGACAAGATGACTTTAAACATTTTAAGCAATAGTACTGTACAGTGTATTTTAGTTAAAAAAAAAAAACTTCATATACAGTATCATTTACGAGACTAGTGACCTGTAAATTCAAAACCTTCCTTTATTGAAACAAACTGTAACTTTTTGAGTATTCATGCTGAACTGTTGTACACATTCATGAGTAACAGTGCTATTTGCTTGACAATCAATATATGTAAAAAGCCACTTATAAAAGTATCAACAACAAAACTAGAAGTCACCTGAAACTTGTCAGTTGCAATATCGAACACCGATGCATTCTGTTGAAACATTTTTCGGTATAAGCGACAGGCAGCAAAATCATCCGGCAAATTGTGACTGACAACCATTACATTTTAAGACTTGAAGTCACACGGAATCGGAACTTCGTAGTGGTTGCCGGATGATTCTGTTGCCTGTCGTTTATTTATACCGAAAAAATGTTTCAACAGAATGCACCATCAGCATCGATATTGCGACTAACAAGTTTCGATAACAGTTAGGGAGCATTCATAACTGACGTCAACCACTTTTTGGCCATTTGTTGATCTCTTTTCTCAGCTTCACAATAAACCGTGACGGCGTTAAGCAACTTGATAAATTATAAAAATCACCACCATTCTGAACGGCTAAACTTTCGCTACCGTCGCCCACTTCAACCATCTCCCACTTGGATCATCGCCCAGATGGTCTCGCTCAAGTGGGTTTTGCCCAGTTGGGCTTGCCCAGATGTTGTGCAACGATACTGGACAACATAGTATAATTTCGGTAGAGGTTCGATTTCAAGTAAAAATGTCTATAATTTCCATCAAGTCAGAAGTTCGACTGTCGCTTAAGACAACATGGATATGCAGTTATGCACCACTGACGATCTCAAACAAAGGTGAAACTTTGAGCATTGCGTTTTCATGTTCGTTGGATCGTGGCCTTGATGACTCCACAAATCTCTACATAATGCTTTTGTGTTTGTATTTGTTGTGTGTTATTACGAAGCATGAATGAGTATGTGGTCACAGTGCACAGTTTGCAACTCAAGTTCATTGGACTGTTAGACTACAGTGACATATTAACTAAAGTCATAACAAGCCTTCCACACAATCTCATGACAATGTTTAATAGACAAGCTAAAACTGCCAAAGAACGTTTGCTATATAAAATTTGGGTTTGCTATAAAAAATGTTACGTTTGCTATAAAAAATTTGGCAAAGATGTCTTTTTGGACAAAGGTAGCTTGTGAATGTGCATTGGAGTAACCAGCGCAAAACCTGCAGTTTTTTGAAAAAGTTGTTAATGCTTATTTAAATAATACAGATAACAAAACAGTGAGGCGAGGGGCCAGACACATCTTGCCCCTTTCTGTCATAGACAAGAGGGGACACCACCCCCTGCCCTCACATCATTGATGTTTATGTATGCAGCCAACCGATGCAAAAATTTTATGTCCCTCTTCACTCCACGTGCATGGTCATTGGTCAATGTCAAGCACACAATTGTAATGTTGACTTGAAGTAATTGAATGTCTTCAAAGTAGCGGTCCCACAAATTACCCATAAGTACCCAAAAGCACCATAAGTACCCATAAGCACCATAAGTCGCGTTGAATTACCCATAAGCCCCATAAGTCGCGTCGAATTACCCATAAGCACCATAAGTCGCGTTGAATTACCCATAAGCCCCATAAGTCGCGTCAAATTACCCATAAGCCCATAAGTCGCGTCGAATTACCCATAAGCCCCATAAGTCGCATCAAATTACCCATAAGCAAAGTGGAATTACTTACGCCTTCATGTCAGCATATATGTAATCTGCAGGTCGCTGTTGCGACTTGCGACCATGTCATTTTAAACTGATTGTCCTGCTTTGGTATCATGCACGTTATAACGTTCGCGTTTTGTCGCTTCTACCTTTTATAGACCTCTGCCAAGTTTGTCGTACCGTATATTGTTTTTTTGTTGTGATGGTCAGAAATAAAAACAAACTAAACTGATAATATTGTGAGCGTTCTCGAAACATTACCGATATATATAAACCAAATTAAGAGAAGATTTCACAAGCGCTTGCATGGCGGAGTGGTTTAGCCAAAGGGCTATTGACTTTGGTGACATGGGTTTGATTCCCACCCTTGCTATTATTCTTTTTTTTTTTAATTATCAAGTTCAAAGCAAGAATTAAGTCTCTGGCTGAGTGCGAGAACGATTGCTATGCTGCAGTCACCTGGTTCATAGGGAAAACTGTCCAATGTTAAAGTGTTTTATCGGACAAAACACTCCATCTGCTGCAGCAAACTGCAGATTACACATGAGCAGACGGGAAGGCAAGGAAGCCAATCTTCGTGTCCACCTTTACGCATGCCTTCAAGTGTCCTGCTCTTGAGCGGTGCCAAACTATATTTTGGAACGCCGAGCCAGTGCTCCTCACCACTCGGCTATGCAGCCGACTACTAGGCTACTAGACGGCTATAGACTACACTCTACACTACAGGCTTATGGATAATTCGACGTTACTTCTAGGTAATTCGATGCTACTTATGGTGCCTATGGGTAATTCGACGCGACTTATGGGGCTTATGGGTAATTCGACGCGACTTATGGTGCTTATGGGTAATTCGACGCGACTTATGGTGCTTATGGGTAATTTGACGCGACTTATGGGGCTTATGGGTAATTCGACGCGACTTATGGGGCTTATGGGTAATTTGACGCGACTTATGGGGCTTATGGGTAATTTGACGCAACTTATAGTGCTTATGGGTAATTTGACGCGACTTATGGGGCTTATGGGTAATTCGACACGACTTATGGGTAATTCGACCGACTTATGGTGCTTATGGGTAATTCGTGGGACCCTCAAAGTAGTGTGTGGCTATTTTGCAAGTGTTTACAAGTTTGATGCTGTTTTTAACTGTTTTTTTTTCATAAAAGATAGAGTTTTTTTAAAAACAAAAATTAAAAAAACATGTGACATAGCCTAGTTAGTAGTTAGTGTAAAGAGATAAAACATATAATATACAAGTTGTGATAACATTATTAATACATAAACTGTAACATTTTTTTTTGTCAAATTATTTTCAATTGCAATATTTACAAATTTTTGAAGTGGAGTCATTTACCTCGATGGTCGCAAATATGCACATCAACCCTAGAAGATGTTGGTTTCAATATGTAAGTTTGGTACATGTTTCAATAGGTGCAACATGTAGTCGAAACACGGGAAAGTAGTTTCAGTAATTTTTAAGACGATCAATATGTTCCAGTATGTAGCCAGTGCGTTTCAATACCGGTCCGGTACGGTACCGGTACGTTTTAATATAATGACTTGATTTCTGATCTGATGGTAACCTATCTGATTTGAATCAGTTCTGCACTATGTTGTTGGTTTAATTTTCTGGGCATCAGTCCGATCTTTCCTCTTTGTTTGGATGATGTTAAGCTGATTTTTGATACTGTAATAAACTACTACACAAAAACATAGACTTGGTCTTTAGACCATCCCTACCACCATCATGCTTAGAATGTTGCTGCACTAACTGCAGTTGTGTATAGGTGGATCACTATCAACAATGCCGCTACACCTACAATGAAAATTAAGCACAAATGAGCGAAATGAGTGATCTGATCATTAAAAAGCAACCCTTTCAACTCTCAGCTATATGCTGCCTACTCAATATAACCAGGGAAAAATAAAGAGCTTCAACAAAAAAGCATAGGAAAAAATGCATAAAAAAGTTTGAGAACCACTGCTCTAGAGACTTCTGTTCTGGACAACTGCAACATATAAAACAATTGTTTTGTAACAAAAGATTTCTGACTCAAAACCTTCCTGAAAGTTTGTGAAACAACATAGGCCCATCAAAAACTTGTTGACTGACCAAGAAATACAATTTCATCAAGTGTTTCAAAAACACAAGGCTATGAAATAAAATTTGAGTTTTAAATCCAATATTTTACACATCATTCAGTCATTCAAAATACGTTGTCCGTTGCCATTTGGCACTTACAATAGTGCGAAGATTACATAATCAATAAATGTTAAAGCAGATAATTTGGTTAACTTCAACCGACATCACAACTGCTAGAAAAGCATACATTGTAAACACAAAACTACTTTTCTATCAAACACGTAAAAAGACAATCGTCTTTTCTGTTTAAATCGACTTTAATTAGCATACCAAAGCCTGTCGCTGGGACCACAATTTTTGATCAGTAACCAAAGCAGTAAACATTAGGCTAGCAGTGTTGCCACAATTTTTTTTTAATTTGCCCTTCAAATACAACCCAGCCCTATTCTCCTTATTTCTCACTTTCCCCTGCACCAGTAGGTGCACACTTCCTCTTTTGTCTCGAAGTCTTCCAAAAAAGAAGACGGTCAGGTACAGTAGGTTTTCAGGGCTGAAATTAAGAGCACTTTCAAATATATTTCTGCCTTATGTTTTAGAAGTCACCGCCTTGCAGAACTCACCAACGATGCAAAATCATATAGGTAGCTGGTTACAATAGTACGCGCTCATTGCTTTCCTACAATCCCTCCTCTTCCTGCCTCAACCATACTTGCAATCGTTTCTTGTATTTTTTATTTATTTAGTCCGAATTGATTTAGTGAGTCGGGATAAAAACTCGAATTTTTGTACACATTTATAATTCTTAATAACGATTAAACTTAAATCCGAATTACCGTACAAACATAGTGTAGAGTTGGCCTGGTATATCTCTAGCTTGCTTTACCGATACTGAAACCCAACACAAAAGGCAAATGGTCTCCAGAAACAACGGCTCCCGGCACGCGGCAAAAAGCGACAATCAGAGGTGAAATGTCTTGGTAGTCAGACAAGCCACGTCACGCGAGAGAGAGAGAGAGAAACCTTTTATTTTGTCTGTTGCGAGAAAGTGCTTGCGTACCGGTACACGTCACGTGGAACAAAGAAACAACGCAAATTTAACGTTTACAAAATTCATCACAATTCTAACCAAGAGGGCAATTGACACGCCGGAACAGTAACTTAAGCCTACCGTACTCAGTTCATGAAGTGAAAGGTCTGCGTGTCTAGATGATGAAACCAATAAAGACTGGCTGCTCTCTTGTAAGCCTACCGGTAGCCTTTCAGTGTAATCCAGAAAAATTGTGAAGCTGGGATGGAAAAAGGAGAGTCCCTCGTCCCCAGAGGCTCATACAACGAAGAAGAAAGCCTAGGATAGCTTAGGCTGCTTGTCAATTTCTAGATGAAGGCTACCTACTTTTAGTTTCCTTGATTTTGAGAACTTTCATTCTCGAATTGAAAAAGCTAACTTGGAAGAAGCTTCATCCTGGATGTTTTGCATACTTGCAGAGGCTAAAGTTATTGACGCAAGCCCAGTCACCGAGATTCTCACTTGGTCTTTAGTTTCTGTTTGTTAAAAATCTGGGATCAAAGTTACCCTACGAAGACAATTTGAAAGTGTTGAAAGCGTTAAGTTTGTTTTGTCTAGCCTACATTACTACTGCTTGCTCATTTCAAACTTTGAGTACCGGTACCGTAGCCTACACAATACAAGAAAATCTCTTCTCTCCGAAGTGAACGTTTTTTTTATCGCAACTGTATCCATAGAAAACACATAGGCCTAAGTCCGCACATGCATTGATTGTTGAAAAGATGGGTGTAAAATCTCAATAATTATAGACCTATGCAACTGTCTGTCGTGGACGCGAAGTGCAAAGCATAGGCTAGCCTACTAGCTGTCTGTTGTGTGGGACTTAAAGTTGGAACGTTAAAAAGACCTAGCCTGCACATTAAACTCCATGTACCGGTAACCCTCGTTTAGCCTACATCACCTACAGTATTATTGCTATGGAGTCAAATTAGTCCGGTAAAACAGCTTTGTAGCCTACTGGATGGGAGTGGAAGGGGTTGTTTGAAATGGTAGCCACTTTAACATGTCTATTTTCAGTAAGATCCAATGACACCGTCAACCAATCAGAGCATGTTTAAGCGGCTACGGTCCCACTGTGACCCTTCTAGCACTCAGCCAGAGAGTTGATCAGTGCTTTGAACTTTGGTAATTACAGAAGAAAAAATAGATGACAAGGGTGAGAATCGAACTCAAGTCATCGAAATGTATTCCTTAGCGCTAACTCTCTAGGCCAGTGCTACACAAACTGTGGCATGTGTACCGGTACGCAAGCACTTGACTGGTGGTACACTATTACTTTGAAAATAATTTACTGAAGGTTGTTTTGTGTTGATCGGAATGTGTTTTTTACCATGCTCATTGCTCAGCAAAAGTTGCTTAAGCTATAGGCTATGCTACTGAAAGCGATATATACATTAATTTTTCAAATGGCAAAGCGTGACCGTGTAGACATGTAGCCCAAGTTACTAGGAGATAATCACTTTCAAACCGAGTTGATGCCGATTCGGACAAAAGTGATGCGGTATAGGAAGTTCTTCAGCAGCACCTAGTGAATGGAATAATTCCCCAGCACTAACACTTCAATTAATTAGAAACTTCACTCTGTCAATCTCGGTAACCGGCCCTGCGTCAAAAGCCTCTTCATAGAAAAGCTTTATAGAATACTCCAATAAAATATAATTAACGTTTTGACATCTCAATTCAGTTTTACGTTTTATTTCTGACCATAAAAGCAAAATATAATACTTGCCATAGCAGGGTAAAAGAGCCTACTAAAAGGTAGAAGCAACAAAATGCGAAAGTTGTGCCGTGCTTGAGACCGAAATGATTCAGTAAATACAAGATTTGGCACGTTCGTAAAACCTAGACAATAATTCAATAGTTTCACAGTTACCTCGAGTCACCAGACGACAAACCATCTTGAGACGTTAAATTTTGAAACTGGTTATTCTTCTGTGTCCATCCATAAAAGCGGCTGATACAAAGTGAAAGCATAGCCGACATTACAGCGTTCAAGCATTGAGATGAAGTAAACCATAGTTCAAAACCAAGAATGGCAACACGGGGATAATAGCCTTTTCAAGTTAATGGGTTATTATCTTATGTAAATTAATAGGGAAACCGGAAGGAAAAACAAGAATCTGCAATGCTGTGGTGAAAAAATCCGTAGAAATGATAACAAGTTCGTCAATAAACACAAACTTTAACGGTGAGCACCAAACCGGGACGGAGAAAGCGATAAAATTATGCTGTTACAAACAAGCTTCTCAAAAGTACTTGCAGTGTGTAAAATGTAAATGATTGTGAACACAAAACAAAGCTTATACTGCATAACATGATTGCACCAGGGGGTTGACCGATCGTAAGGCAACTATAAAACAGTGACTACAGTTATAAAATCGTATCAAAAGTTAAGTTGTGTTTGTAAATCTAAGCTGCAAAATAGATCACCATGAACTTTGGCAACCGTCGTACTTTGTCAATTGACGTTTTCTTGGCTTTTTAGGTTCCCCAAACCTTCTTGTCATCAAGCATATAAACTTTAGGGGGTCCATTATTGTTAAGCGTTACAACTCGTCTTTGGAAGAAATGCTATCGAGAATGTCCTTCGCTTCAACTCGCAGCTGAAAATTAGGGAAGATTAAAATAAAAAGCACACACACACAAGCACTGCTGTAAGGCTACTATTCACTCATGAAAGTATCTGTGACGCAGCAGCAGCAGCAAGAAACAATGCACAAGTCTCACCACCACGTAGATGCCGCCATGCTTTCTCGTGCCACGCGTTGGAATCGTATCCACTCTTTTATTCGGTTACGTTTTAAACAAATGCTAAACTTTTTCGATTTTTAAAAATGAATATTAAGATGCGAATAATTCGTGTTTTTCTTCAGCAACATTGTGGAAAGCTCAGTGGTTAACCACTCGACTAAATATCACGCGGCGCTGATTCGGCTCTCGGGGTGTGCGTTTGAGCAACGCATTTCAAGACTGCTCTTCATTTAGCGGCACCTAGTGGATGGAATAATTCCCGGGCAATATAATTTCAACAATCCGAAACTTCACTCTGTCAATCTCGGTAACCGGCGCTATGTCAAAAGCCTCTACAAGTATGCGAAGCTACCAGAAATAACCTATCAAGGCTTTGTAAGTGCGAGGATAAAGATTCAAAATTCCAAACCAACAACTCAAATCAACGATTTTGAAACTGCCACACGGAAATATCCTAAATGAATTGTCCACAAATGTACCCACAGTCAGCGTTTGACCTTCTCATCCAAAAACGCGCATAACCACCGCGTCCTGTTGTGGACGGACACAAGATTGCCAGCGTTGGCATGACCAGACAGCGCTAGAAACCGCCAAGCACCGATGTCATGGAATATGTTCGTTGCAAAGCTTCATAAGAAACTGTGCAATAATAGAGGAAGGACCGCAAGAGCAGGCCACATGGGAAAATTGAATTGGAAATGTGCTCACGTTCTCCTTAGTTGGTTACGCCCACACCACGAGTCCACAACAGCTTTCAACAAACTTTCTTTTGACAATTTCAACTGTGACATGTCGAGAACGAACATGTGTCACTGACCGTCTCACCTGTTCATCATGGGAAGGATCGAGAGTGAACCACAACGCCATTGCGCATCGGCGTCCTCTAACCACTGGCTTCACACCATGAAGACATTCGCCACCCGCGCAAAAAGCCACCATTCTGCCGCACTTCGGCGCCATTTGCATCTGAAAGAGAAACAAGTTGCTTGATATTTCCCAGACAGATTTTCTTCACAGATATTCAGTTGCTTTTAGACCAAGCCGAAATAATGAAAAAAATTAATTGGTTGTTCCTGAAAAATGTCAACTGCTACAAACAATAGCATTTATACAGCGCCACATCCACAGTGTAAACTATGCCCTGGGTTCTATACATACCAATGGTGACAAAATAAATGATTCGGTGATATTGTTCACTAAAATATACCGTAAATGTTTTCAAGCAAGTTTTAGATGAATTTAAATTTTCAGCTTCCTTATCAGGCGGTTACTTCAGTACTTGACTAGCCTTAAGTTAACTCAATTGTGTGATGAAGTTCTACTGTAAAAAAGAACTTTGTGATAAATATTTTGTACTCCAGTTAGGTTTGCAAGCATTAGCATCGCTCCTGCATCGCATACGAACGCAATAGTAAGGGAAGTCCCTATCGTGAAGTTAAAATGGATGTGATTGGTCAGCCTGTCAATTTGCATACCATTTGCTTACCTCCTTGTACATAGTCTTTATGTTTTGTTATTTCACTGTTATGTATTGCGTTAAGCACCGGTATTATCTGTCTGTTAACCATTGTTCTTAATTTTTGATGTTTTGTTTAAATGTTTGGGTGGCACCTGACTTTGGTGAACTTTCGGTGTTTCGTTATCATCCTTGTAGTGCAAATGATTTGTGTTTTGTATATTTTAGTTCATTCGCCAACACAACAAAATGAAATGAACTTTCAAGTTCTTTGGAAAACAACATAAAGCCGGTGTTTCATATCAATAGGAAGTGGCAAACCAACAGCAGTTGTTTCTCAATCTCAGTGGCGAACCCTTTTTATTCATTGAAATAGTGTGCCACTGTGCCTGCCTCTGCACACCTGTGCGTATGAATGTGTAGTTAGATTTACTGTGATGGGGTGGTGGCTGACTAGATGACTGCTTATGGTCTTTCGCTATCATCCTGATTGCGCCGTAATCTAACCAACAATTGAACACTGCATTGTTTTGACGATTACATTTACTCTGCTTGTTTGGTAATATATGGCGCTGTTGAAACAAAATAAATTGACTTGACTTCAATTGTGTGATACTGTGGCCAATCGACACAAGAATGAATGAAATAATAAGTTTTTTGCGGCTTACAATGACGCGCTTGCCAGTGCCATCGGTCATAAAGAATCGGCCGCCTTCGAAGTCGCTGTTGAGGTACATGATGGAACTGTAGTCTCTCCAAGTGTAGGCGGGTGCGGCCTTTTCACATGTTCCATCGTCGTACAAGTTGCAGTTATCGCCGTGTACCGGGTGACTGTTGTCCGTGCGTGGACCGAGGTTAGCTGTTACAACAAGCTGGTTATGTTTTTTCAAATGGCTGACTGGTTAATGGGTTAAATACGTTCTTGTTGTTCTTTAAAGCAAGTGAGATATTAATTCGCTTCTGTCAGAGTGTGTCTCATCTCCTGTGATAACGAAAGATTTACCTTCCACTTCGACGAATGAAGGCGACGCAATTCAACGTTATTTGCGACAGCTTAATATTGCACAAAAACTTTTGGATGAAATACCACAGCTCAACATCTACAAATCAGCTGCATATACTAGAGCAGCGTTTCTCAAAGTGGGCGAATTCGCCCCCCTGGGGGCGATTTCGAGCGCCAGGGGGGCGAAAAAATCAAAGGGGGCGATCGGGGGGCGAAAACACTCGAAGGGGGCGAATTTATCAAACCACCAATAACAGTCCAACCTGCTAATAGCAGTCCAACGCGCAAACCATTTACTGCAAATAGATGAATCCAACTTGACCGACAATGTATCGCTGCTGCTGCTTGGATATGTGCGTTTTGTTCATAATATGAGAACAAGAAAAAACTTGCGCTCAGTCTTCCTACAGATATTCGGGCATCAAGCATATTTAATGCACAACAAGATAAAAGAGCAGGTCAAAGTGTCTTAACTCAGTTTCCCAATTTGAGCGAGAAGATTTTGCGAATGTTATTACAGAAGAGCAACGGCAAAAATACTGCTCACATTTAGATAGGGTATGCTTCATAAAGACATGAAACTTCGCTTTGCAGATCTCGTGGACCTCCATGTTCCAAACTGGTTGGTACAACCATTTTCTACCGTACCTACAGACATACTGTAGAAGTGGAACTTCAAGAGCAGTTCATTGATATGCAAACAGATGATGGGTCAAGAGTGAAATTCAAAAAGGATCGATACGATTTGTTTTGGTGCCAGGTTACTGGCAAATATGAGCTTCTCTGGAAAGAGGCTAGAATGTGGATTTTGTCGTTTCCTACTTTATATATGGTTGAAAAGGGGTTTTCGGCTGTGACATTGATGCTTTCAAAGCAAAGAAATCGCTTGCTAGTTCATAAACCGGATGATCTTCGACTCTATCTTACAAAGATGTCGCCAAACATTTCAAAACTTTGTAAAAGTCGCCACGCTCAACCATCCCATTGAATATTATCATGTTACTGTCAATTTCGTTGATTAAATTCCCAAAACTAAATTTGTCTATCACTCTATTATTATCAATGTTTATTTTACTTGAGAGAATTAGGGGGGCGAAATTTTATTTCAATAATGAAAAGGGGGCGATGGACTAAAAAAGTTTGAGAAACACTGTACTAGAGGGTGGGTCATGATAAGATGAAGCAAAGACCGTGTTTAAGCTAAAAAATTGCTGATAAAACAACAGTTTCTAAGCGACACAACTCAGTTGGTATGGTCTCTCACCGTCATAACTGAGCGCCGTGCGGCATACCAAGTGAGTGTAGTCGAAGTAAAGTTCCTGGTCCAGTTTGAAGTAAGCTTTGACTTGCTGACGTATTCGTTCGCTGACGTCATAGTATAGTCGAGCAGCTCTCGTAGTGACATGACCCGTTTGGGCCAACTGAAAATGCACCAATAAGAAATCAATATTAATGAAATTGTTGAGTATTGGTTAGCATTGATAGGTCATTGCGCCTCGGTCCATATGTCATATAGTCAGGCGATAATATTATAAGATGATCTTTCAAAAGCTGATCACGTTTGCACAAAAACAATCCAGTACGTAAGGCAGATTGATTCAACGGTTCGTACAATCAATGAAATGCAGTGAACTCGTCAGTTTTCTGGTAAAATCGACGCATATGCTGGTAGACATTTCGTGCGATCTTGAAAACGCATAAAATGGTGATCAGTTTTGTTCCAGTAACAAAGTGATTGTTGATAGGCCGAAACACAACTTCACATCTTGTTTCCGACTTGTCGGCTGCGTAGCCGAGTGGTGAGAACGTCTGCGCGACGTTCGAAAGGAGCTGGGTTCGACACCGCTCCAGAGCACACGACTGTGTCTCGGCAAAGACACTTAATGGCATTCCAAAATAATGGGAGCAGCTGACTCGAAGACTATATGTCACTTCGTTGCTTCCTGTCGTCTGTTGTATCGCATCTGTGATCGCAGTGTACTGTATGTTATCGCAATGGGCGCAAATACAAACACGATTATTATTATTATTGTCCGCTGCAGCCAACTACCAAGGCATGCCTGAAGGTGACCACGAATATTGGTTTCTTGCCTTCCCATCCACTTAATCTACAGTAAATCTTCAACAACCGAGTGTAAGCGTGGATACGACTAACAAACCAACTACTAACCTGAGCTGCCCTGTGGACAGTGATGCCTTGAAAGAGCTCGTGCTGGGTATGGGGGGAAGTTGTACCCTTGTACCCGTCCCCTGATACGCCACCGGTCTGTGAAAGAACAACACAAATAACGCGTTTCAATTGAGAACAATAATAATCATAATAACAATCTAGTTATTAGGGTGAAACAGGCTGTTAAGGATTCAGATACTAATAACTAGATTTGATTTAATTCGCTCTGCTTTGCTTTTTTGCTTAGCATTGAGCACTTTTTGTAGTATTAATAGTTTTCATTGTTTTATAATAACAATGTATGTTTTTAATATAGCGTTGTATCCATTACAGATATGCATTGCTATCAGGTTGCATAAAGACAGGGTCACACAAAAATAACACAATTTTGAAACCAAAAAATTAGTCCACGACTCACAAGTTCAAGATCCACCAGCTGATGGCATTCATCTTCAGTTGCAAAATCATCCAATGCAAAGCGTAAAGGACCCGCCATCTGTGATGAATTGGCAAGAAGAGTAGATTGGAAGAGAAGCGGACCTTCAGAGATGGGTGGAGTGGAAAATGATGACCCATCGACCACGTCAATCAAGAACTTGGAGTCGATAGTTTGCCGAAAGGGAAGTTGAGAAACGTCCACGTCGCCTTTCTGGAAGAAGAAGAGTTAAATTTGTTCTTCCTTCTCATTCACACTCGTCCAAACGAGATGTAATTGATAAAGAAACTACGCAGAAATTAAAAAAAAAAATTAGCCTGGAGCATTTGATGAGATTCAAGAAGGACAGATAAAAGAAGTGCATTGATAGGGTAAGCATCGTACCACCAACCACACTCTTGTTTTCTCCTTTGACTTGCGCGGGTGATTTGCATGTTGATTGATAAAGCGGGCTTACAGAAATGCCATGCTGGAGAAACATGTGGTGAAGAATGCCAGCGCAGGATAAATCAATTGGTGCTGGATTGTTAAGGGAAGGTAAAGAAGTGGCAGACCTGGCAACACCAACATCCTATCGACTAAATATAACGAGAATTTTACGGCCCCATACAAAAGTAGAGACCTTGAATATTGAATGAAAGCCAAATATTGAGACCTCCAGGTTGATTATGATTTTGTAACTGTGCAAGTAGAAACAAACAAAAATTGCCGAATTTTTTC
The DNA here is from genome assembly GCF_918807975.1 of Aplidium turbinatum. NCBI lineage: Eukaryota > Metazoa > Chordata > Ascidiacea > Aplousobranchia > Polyclinidae > Aplidium > Aplidium turbinatum. Next base: position 4,108,642 of record NC_137486.1, read on the forward strand.
AAACTCAATTGCTTCTTTGCGCGGTTCAGTTGCATCTGCCCAAGTAGAAACTTGGTTCCAGTTAGCAAAGTTTGAAACATTTGATACGTCGTCACATGTTGCAGCAATGTAAAATAAACAAGTGTTACCGGCTGGAGTAATACTGAAGCGAATACGAAATATCTTATTGTCCGTCTCACGTGTCGCAAAATGTCTCTTTCCTCAAGTTTCTTCTGTTTAAGCGTTTCCATTCTCTCATTGTGTTGATCATTGGACGAAATAATATCCTCCTGTTTGGCACTGATGCTGTTGTATCCATCGTCTTCATCTTCTTGAAGAACCTCTTAAAAAGAATCAACAACAAATATCGTGCAAAGTGAAGAAGGTAGCAATAAAGCCATTAACGCTGTAACGTAGAGGAATTAGCGATTGTAAAATAAGTAAAAGCTTATGTAAGTCAAATACAGAATTTGAAGTCCTTGACTGCAACTTTTTATTGTACATTTGCATTCCTGATCGATGTCATCATCATCTAAATTCTGTTTTGCTCCCACTAGTACCTCCATAAAAGTAAAACCATATTTTCAACTTTCAAGTAATAATGCTCGGTGCTTTACCTGCGCTTGTAGACGTTAGAAACCAAACATTACACGGGTTTTAGGAAGACAAAATACCTTCCGGTGGGGTTTCCTCTTCTTGGATGATTGCTTCATCATCAGATAGTTTTTCCTCTTGTGTATCACCTTCCAATAAATGTTCATCAGTCCCAGGACTAGCATCGTCTTCGTTCCGGTATATCTTCAGCATATCAACATCGTAGTTCCGAATTCCAAAGTTCTCATAGATATACTTGAGCAAGGCGGCTTGCAGTTGAAGCTTGTGATCAAAATTGAGCGCTTCCTGGAAATCAAATTAATTAGAAAGGTGATGAAGGAAATGTGGAACGATATATCCAACAAAGCTACTCTCGGCTCGGTGGAGTAATATACATGACATTGAAAAAGCAGATTTTCTACGCGGCTGCAACTTTTTTGAAGCAGGGAGTAGTCAAATAAACGCGCAGACCACAAAGAGTCTTGGATAACGTGACCAAAGTGACGTGTTTTCTAGCTATACATACCTGTCACTTGACAGGTATGTATTGTATAGTGACCTCTTGACCTTCAGTATAGTGGGTACAATACATGGACGTACAATCAAAGCTAATCCCTTGAAGTACTGATGGTTGATAAATAAGAATTACAAAATATCAATGGAACATTAAAATAATTGCGCACAGAATGATTATGATACAGTCGAAAATATTTTGAATTTTTATCATAAAACTAATGTGAAATATAATTTGAAAAGATGGGACAAGATCAAGTTACCTCTCTGGGTTGAGTAGCTTCTCTATCTATGATGTGCTTCAGTCTCTCTTCAAATATTTTGCTTTGTGGAAAGAAAAGCAGATAGGACTTGGCGCACTCGGCAGCTTTTTTCATATCATTCACTAAAAAAAACGTAAAGATGGTCCCATACTTGATTCAAGTGTCGGGTATGAGAAGATAAGGTTCTCATTGTACTAAGCCTTCGGTACTAAGCTTTCTCTCCGCCGCCTTTCCTGCAGCAATTATGCCCACAAATTTATTACACTCTCGGTGGAGGTGAGCGGTGTTTTCAACAACCAGCTGAAGCGGGGAGTCGAACCAGGTTTGAATAATTGGAAAGCCAACGCCTTATCCGTTGCACCATCATTCAATAGAGATGTAAAAACGTTGATTGGCTTGTGGGTTCCAACCCGTCATTGGAACCTGTGTGGTGCAGGTCTTACGACTAAGCAGTAGCTGCATCATTCACGACACTGCAAGGTGTGTTCAACTGATCACAGGCGAACGTTTATTAGAAACCGGTGCAATCTGAAAGCTACACACTAAAAGCGCTTCGCATGCCACGTCGACTCGTGTTGTGGACAAAATAAATCGCTTTGCCAAGCAGTGAATTAATCGAACAGTTCTTATCTTTAGAAGTGTTGTATTTCCAGACGTTTAATATAAAATAAACAATAATAATTGTAGCGATAGCCAACCAAGTGAGAAAACCATTTACCTCTTGTTACTTACTGATTCAGTGTATAAAATCAACGCAATATATAGTAAGAAAGAAACGCAAAACAATCAACTGAGGAACGTGGTACAGAACGCTCAATTGATTACACGCGCAGTGCGGTGGTAATCAATTCCAACGTCTGTACCAGAAAACGCTGAACGGTGATTATGTAGTGACGCTGGTCACGAGTTACATATATTCAACGTAAATAAAATGACGACTATAACACCTCCCCGATAATTTTTATACACAAAGAAAAATATGAACAAAAGACACCGAATTAAACAATAAAACTCAAAGTCCGAAACGGGCCGGAGGTCTGCGGCGACGGCTCGACCTTCGTGGGTTGTGTGGCCCGAATTCCGGTACAGTCGGTGTGTCGTCCGAATCCGTTCGAGCTGAGGTGGAGACAGGGGAGGAGTCGACTGTTGGTGCAGGAGTTTCTCCCGGCTCCTGGTCCTCCGATGATGCATAGCGAGGTTGCAGTTGGTCCATATGGCGCCTCCACGTCGGACCATGTGGCAGCAGACGTACCAGGAAGATTCGGCTACCCTGTCGCTTAATCACCTCGGCTGGAACCCAACGAGGATCCTGGCTCCGTCGTGGTGTGAATGATAGCGCGTAACAGGGATCTCCCGGTTTGAAATGCCGTTTTGTACCTTCGGAGGCGTCCGTGTTGTGAGGTTTTTGTCGGGGTACCACTTGAGACGATGTGGGGAGAAGCGTGTCGATCTTGGTTCGAATCTGACGATTGTTGAGTAATTGGCTTGGAGAGTAGCCACTCGGAGTTGGCGTGCGTCGATATTGCTGTAGGAATTCCAAGACTGCTTGTTTCGGGGGCAGGGAAGATTTGCGAAGTGCTTGCTTGAACGTACGTACGAGGCGCTCCGCCGCTCCATTGGTTTCCGGATGGTAAGGTGCACCCGTGATGTGTACCATACCCCTCTCCTTACAGAAAGTTTGGAATTCTGTGGATTTAAAAGTAGTAGCATTATCGGTAACTATAGTATGGGGATAGCCGAAATGAGCAAAATCTTCTTCTAGCAGGTTGATAGTAGCTGTTGAAGATAAGGAAGTAGTAGCATGAATACATGGGTATTTAGAAAAAGCATCAATGCTGAGTAACCAATGGTAACCCATGAATTCTACCGCATGATCTATGTGTAAGCGACTCCACGGTGCTTCTGGAACCGTCCATGATTGGACCTGGGTTTTAGATTGCGGTTGATATTCGCCACAGGTACTGCACTTGTGACAAAGTTCCGCTATGTCTCGATCGATGTTTGGCCAGTAGACGGACGTTCTTGCCAACTGCTTCATTCTCTCAATGCCGAAATGTCCTTCATGAAGCAATTGAAGGACGGAAGGACGAAGTTTGGACGGGATGACCACTCTGGAACCGTAAAGTAGACATCCGTAACAAGTAGAAAGAGAGTCTCCGTACTTACGAAACGGTTCGACCGGGTCTTGTGGAGAAGACTTGGCCGGCCATCCTTCATGAATGAAACGCATTACCGTGGAAATGATAGGATCTTTAGAAGATTCTTTACGTAGTGATGCAGCATTTGGGGTCTGGACTTGCAAATCCAAAGCATCGATAGCGCAGACGATATCAATGTCATCCGCACTTTCCTCTTCATCGAAGACTTTATCCCCTCCTGCTGGTAAGCGACTCAAAGCATCAGCGTTTTGATGATCCTTCGTCTTCCTGTACTCAATAGTGCATGTAAATTGCGACAAAAAGAGTGCCCAACGAGCCAAACGATTTGCTGCCAAAGAAGGTGTCGATTTGGTCGGGCCAAAAAGACTAAGCAATGGTTTATGATCTGTGACCAAAATGAATGATCTACCAAAAAGATATTGATAGAATTTCTTTAGCGCAAAAATTATCGACAAAGCCTCTTTTTGAATTTGACTATAGTTTCTCTGCGAAGCTGTTAATATCTTTGAAACGTTTGCTATAGGCCGTTCTGTGCCATCTGGGTAACGGTGAAACAAAGTAGCACCGATGCCCACACTAGAAGCATCACATGCGATACCTACCGGAAGTGACGCATTGAAATGTGTAAGAACTTCATCAGTAGAAAGATAATGCTTCAGCTGAACAAAAGAGTTTTCCTCTTGTTTTCCCCATCTCCAAGGAATGTCCTTTTTCGTGAGATGGTATAGTGGTTCTGCTACAGTAGAAGCGTTCAACGGTAGAAACTTCGAGTAAAATTGTAAGGAACCTAAAAACGAACGAAGAGAAGATACGTCAGTGGGGGCAGACATCTCCAGTACGGCGTTTACCTTGGGACCTTTGGAGATGCCCAGCCTGGACAAAATGTGTCCGAGATACTCTACCTGAGGTTGTGCAAACTTACACTTGTCTTTCCTACACCTCAGGCCTTTTGAGTGAAGTCGATCGAGGAGCCGTCTAAGATTCTGGAGATGCTCCTCAGCAGTAGTGCCACTGACAAGAATGTCGTCTAGGTAGACTGCGACCCCTGGAAGGTCGGCTGTAAGGTCGTCCATGATCTTCTGAAAATAACCTGGAGCAGAAGATATGCCAAAAGGTAAAACATTTTGTAAAAGTACGCCACGGTGAGTGCTTAATGCGAGTCGTTTTCGACTGTCAGGACCAAGTCGAATCTGATTGTAGGCATCAGCCAAGTCTATCTTGCTGAAACCGTACCCACCACCCAACTTTTGCATTAAGTCTTCTGGTAAGGGTAACGGGTGACGATGGGTCTTCAGGGAAGGGTTCACCGTGACTGAATAATCGCCACAAATGCGTAACTTGGCCTTCGCTCCTGAAGAGTTTGAAGGCTTACGGACTGGAACAACCGGTGTGCCCCAATCGCAAAACTGAACTGGTGTCTATACACCACGTGCAATGCCCGAATCATAGGCTTGTGCTAAGTCCTCCTTTAGCGCGAAAGGTACAGGCCTAGGTTTGAGAAAAACAGGTTTAGCATCAGACTTAAAATCTATGTCTAGTTCATAATCTCGTAAGCACCCGAGTTCAGGCTTAAAAACATCTTTGAACTCGTCACATAAGAGGGAGCATGCCTTCTCCAGACTCTTATCAGGCTTGTCGCATGAATGGATGCTCTGTAAAGTAGAACAGTTAGACAGAAGGAATTTATCGATAGAAATTCCTAAAGACGAGATTGCATCACGACCTAGCAAGTTTAGTCCTTTGACTGTCGTGACTACAAAAGAAATATTATCTGACCTTCCCGTGGAAGGACAAGTTACCCGGGCCGTGAAAGAACCCGTGATTGGTACTAGATGCTTGGTAGCAGATTGGAACTGCGACACTGGTGCTTGCAATTGAGGTGCGCCTACCCGAGTCCAGACGTCGTTGGAAAGGAAATTTCCATTCGTAGCAGTGTCCAGTTCTAAGTGTGTGGTTACCGAATTAATGGATATCGGTACTTCCAACTTTGAATTTCGAGGTTTTCTGCAAGAACTAGAAAGCATGTTAATTTCCTCGATACAATTTACCTTAGAAGGTTTGAACTGTCTAGCTTTCTTTCTACAAACACTCTGTAAGTGTCCCGTAATATTGCAGAAATGGCAAGTGGCTTTCTTAAACCTACAGTCATTGGCGTTGTGGTTGGAATTACCACAGCGATAGCATTCTTTATTTTTAGAAGAAAAGAAAGTACCTGTAAGTTGCCTAGTTTTTGGAGGTTTGCTGATGGTCCTTACTTTCGCAACTGGTACTGATGGAGTGCCGTAAACAGTTTCTTTGGCCACCTTGGCTGCCTCTTCGGTTTCTGATGCAACCTCCACCGCACGTTTGAAAGTAAGTTCATCAGCTCTGATTTTGAATAACGCCTTAAGCACCGCCTCGTTACCTATTGAACAAATAAAACGAGTACGTAAAGCTTCGTCCAATGGATTTGAAATGGACGAGAAGTCACAGGTGGCAGCTGCCTGACGTATGCGGATGGCTAGTTCTTGAGCTGTTTCACCGGGCTTGCGCTTCATTTCGCTCCAGAAACGGAATCGCTCCCTCACGATGAAGCGTTTTGGGTCGAATTGTTGAGCCATGTAATTTGTAATTTCCGTCATGGTGAGATCGTTGACTTCTTTTGGGTTTGTTTCCTGCGCAGCCAAATTTGTTAACATCTTGTAGATTGTAGGTGATTGATTGGTGACGGCGACGCCAGTTAAATGTCTGTTGTATTTCCAGACGTTTAATATAAAATAAACAATAATAATTGTAGCGATAGCCAACCAAGTGAGAAAACCCTGGGGCATTTTGTCTTGTGCGATTGAATGTGCTGCTACAAAGGTGTTAAACCTCTTCCAATAGTCTGCCCACAGTTCAGTGGTGGCATCGAACGCTACGAACTTAGGTAAAGATACCTGTTGTTGTATTGTTGTTGGCTGTGATCTCGCAGTTTGGGCTCGTATTTCTCGTAGTTGTTCTTGGTGGCGCCTTTCTTGTTCTTCTTGACGTTCCTGGTGACGTTCTTCTTGTCTGGCAATTTGTTCCTTCGTCTGGCGTTCTTGGTTGGCAATTTGTTGTTGCAGGACTTCGATCAGTTTCTCCATGTTTCTAAAATCCTGTAGAAATTCTGTAAAGATCCTGCCGACGACGCCAGTTAAATGTCTGTTGTATTTCCAGACGTTTAATATAAAATAAACAATAATAATTGTAGCGATAGCCAACCAAGTGAGAAAACCATTTACCTCTTGTTACTTACTGATTCAGTGTATAAAATCAACGCAATATATAGTAAGAAAGAAACGCAAAACAATCAACTGAGGAACGTGGTACAGAACGCTCAATTGATTACACGCGCAGTGCGGTGGTAATCAATTCCAACGTCTGTACCAGAAAACGCTGAACGGTGATTATGTAGTGACGCTGGTCACGAGTTACATATATTCAACGTAAATAAAATGACGACTATAACAAGAAGAATATAACGCTTCTCAGCAAACAGGACACCAGACGTATTAAATTTTATAGGCCTATTCAACACTCAATTATGTCAAATAACAAGATAAAACAACAATAGCTAACATTATAACCCAAAATAGACTGCGGTTCGGTTCAGTTTAAATTAGACGTCGTCGTCTCGTGTAAGCCTTTGAAATCAAGGGTTTATCCTTTGCCCCAGATTCACGATGTTTTCGGACTACACTGGAAGGCTACTAGAGAGCAGCCGCCAGCCAGTCTTTAGTTTCATCATCCATGACGCGCATACCTCCCATTCCGTTAGGACAAATTAGACCAATTCTAGTTTATGTGAATTCTTTTTCAGATGCTGATTGGAACGCGAACAACTTACATTCATAGTAGACCAAGTGAAGGAACTGGTAATGATTGGGAAGATGATTCCTCAGGGTGGACTTCCTTGAGACACGAGCAGCCTCGGCCGGACATGACATGTAGCATTCCAACACGGCTTTGTAATGGACTGAAACACATTGGAACGATTGATATTGAAACAAGCTCCGATTAAGCGATTGTTTTATTAACCAAGCTGATGATACATACGGTGAAAAGGTGAATACTTTTTCGCAAGTAAACGTTGTATAAGACACACGTGACAACTTTCTGGCTTATTTCAGTTACTTTTATCACTAAATAATGAAAAGTAATCAATCGACAGAATGAAAACATCAAAGTTGGAGCAGAGGGAGTGGGTAGGTATAGCTGCTGATGACTTATAAAGGCAATGTAGGTAAAAATAACTAATGGGGTGTGGTCAGCTGGCATCCACTGAAAAAGTTAACAACTCAATTATGGCAACGCAAGACTACTAATGGTAACCACAAAGTGACCACTAGTGGGTGGCTTGTTTGCTTTAAGTTTCGCGACAAAGCTCAGAAACTAACACTTTGCTTAAAACGAACTTCATAACATTAGCACAGTACGAAGCTCGTACGTGCAAAAAAACAGCTCGATAATTGTATTTATGCAATGTTGCGTCGTGTGCTGGAAACCATAGTCGCCATCAATGGGAAAACCACGTATCAAGTACCACACTTGGTTGGTAATAGCAGGAACATTTATTTCTGAATTGTGGTACGCTAGGCTATGATAGAAATGAGATACTAAGAGTCCACTGAATTCTATGTATCTGAATCTACTCACCAACTATTTGTTTGTAGAAAGGAGTGGCTTCATCAGGATAATCAGAACCAAAATTGTATTCCCCTTCGCACATTGATCTGCAGGTAAGCTCAGCATCAAAATACTTAGTCAACGCATCCTCAAACTGTGACGCAGCATCTTCATAGTCCTCTCTGTTGAAAGCGTCAACACCTACAACGAACACAAAGCTGAAGCATGGATGATGCAATATTGTTCAAAAACAAAAAGCTGACTAAAAAAAGCAGCATAAAGCATATGCACTTAAGATAGCAACATCTGTTTTTTTTTCTTAGCAACCTTGCCATATTTTACGTCAGAGACGTGATGCTACAATGTCCGAAAGTTTGATTTTGAGTGTCAAGTTATCATTACAATTACGTCACGTCAACATTTTTTAGGGCTGCTGACAAACGTGCGTTTTCTTGTGCTGAACATTATTGCGCTGCAGTAAATGTCTTTCATTCAAAAATACCTCAAGCACTAACAAAAGTTCAGTGTAAAATTCATGCCATGTTATGTTTACATGAAAATAAATCTTATTGAACTTTTGCAAGAATTTTTCTATTTGTTAGTAAAGAGCATAAAATTTGTTAAGCACTCAAGTAGCCTTAGTCTTCTACGTAAAATAACGTTTTAAAACAATCTATAGAGTAGCAGACCTGAATCATAAGCATCTACTTGTGGAGCCAGCTCCCGGTTGACAAACATTTTCTCCGTAGAGTTCTCATTCTCTAGAAAGTATTCCATGTTGGTATTCATCATGTGGTCCTCCGAGTCATACTGAGTATATGTATAAGTAGCCGCAAGCGATTTGGAAAAGTCTCCATTCTGAAAAAAAGAAATGATTTTCAACCAGTAAGTTTGAAAAGTTAAAAATGCCACAATAAAGGTACTACTATTAGAACAGCATTTGCAATCAGAACAGTAGCTCATCCAAACAAAACACTTTTGTTGAAACATAAGGAAAGGACTTACTCTGAAGTAAGCAAACTGCAAATAAACATAAGGTTTCTTGTGCTTGAACAAGTCCAGTGCTTCCTGGGAAATTCGAGCAAATAAATTTGATTGACCAAATAATTCCTTATTGCATTTCTCCAGGCAAGCACCTATACAAAAACAATGAAAGGTCATGACTTTGGATCATCATGAGGAAGGCTTTCATCCACATCAATCACAAGCAGGTCTGTGAAGTACAGAGCCAAAATGTTTTGCACCTTTTGTTCAACTCCACAGCCCTGATCACAACGACACACAGAAATAAGCAAAGAAAAGGATTTTGTAAAAATGTGCCAAACTGTGCCATTGTCACTTTGAGCTCTGAGCAGGTGGTGTGCTGGCTTAGTAGACAAAGCACTCACTATCAAATATTGCAAACGTGGTTCAACACCTCGCTTAAGCTGGTTGTTAAACACCGCTCAGCACTCACCTCTACCTAGAGTGAAAATACATTGGGTGGGCATAATTCCTGAAGGCAAGGAACTAGCCAGTAGCCAACCATCCTCATTAGTGCTGGAGGCTTTTACATTAAGATTAGTGCTTAAGAACCTTATCTTTCATATCCTGAGGCTCAGCAACTTGAATATGGGACCTTTACGATACCGTACCTTATTAAACAACTCATCAAGTCATCTTTGCAAACAAGAAGGCTTAAACAAATTTAACATAAAAGAAATGTTGATTTTTTTGTGGTCAAAGAATCCCTTATGAATTATCAAGTGTTTGGAGTGTTGAGGCTTCAAAGAGTAATCCTGTGCAAAATTTTCACAAAAACGATTCTTTCTTTTAACAGTTTTATCTGAAACTAATACACTCAAGTCACTCATGTATCTGCTAAAAACTTGGATCCATGAGAGTCCGTCTACTCTAGGTTGGGAAATGCTGTTCAACATTTTGCAAAAGCACATAAATTATGATTAGTTACATTTTAAGTTGATATTTTTGATCAAAAGCGTTCATACCTTTACTAACAATATATTCAATACTCCCAAGATGTTGTGAAGGGTCAGTTACGATGGTGTTACAATTTAATGAACAGTTCTTCATACCTTGTTGCATTAATCTACAGAACAAATTATGAAAAAGAAAACATAAAAACTTTGATTTGCAATTATCATTAGCTTGATGGAATAATGTAAAGAATCGATATTTCAGTTTCCCGATACTGTGCTTCATTACGTTTGTGATTTAATCATGACTTTTGCATTTAGAATCGCTGTTAAAATCAAACAGTCACAATAATTGTGCACATAGAACCTTATTAAGTTCAACTGAAACCGATGCAACAATATGAAAGGATTTGCAAAAATACATCAATATTATATACTTATTACAAAGGCTTTATATCTTCAATTATAAAAACTATATCACCTCAAATTAATGTAAACTAAATGGTCTATTTGGCATTAACCAATCATTTCCGCAAATGGCACTGTGCAAAACATTAGACAGCAATATATGACAATGACATGTACTCATTGATGTTGCAATGTATTAACTATTAATGTTCAATATAATATCATATATAATACATGTTTAATTGTTTATTTAACAATCAATTTCACATACCATATTATAAGAAATTGTGAAAATAGACTGACCTGTAGCTTTTCAACGACTTTTCTAAATAGTGGATGCATCCCTCCCAATTCTCATTCCAATATGCTTCGATTCCATCGGCATACAACTCATCAAATCGCTTCACATCACCTGAAAAATATCTGAGTCAATTAAGAAAAATAACTAAATTTTTTTCAATCTACCAAGGAAGCCAGCTAAAAGCTCAAGTGTGTGTCCACTGCTGTTATTTATTGCACTGCAAAAATGATCAAAATATTTCGATTTATATCAATTTGTGAAAGTGAAACTGTCAGACAATGATGGAAGAGATTTTCCTCTTCAAATGTCAAGAATTTTTTGGGATAGACAAATATGCTGAAGACCACATGTCTGTAACTGTCATGTCTTACTGCACTCGACTGGTAAACAAATAAAATGGGAGACTTGGACAATCCACCATACTTTAATCAGCTGCAAGTTATACAATAAGACCTATTTTGGCTCGCAAGGGGATAATAATCTTATTTCAACTAAACCTCTAACAAGCTATTTGGCCGCTATGGAGTGAATGGTCACAGGTTTGGTATTTGGTTCAAACTCTGTTTTGTGGGTTTCAACCTCAGTCCAACTTCTGTCCAAGGCAATGTACTGCTCTGTTATGGTGGGCCGAATTTTTGTGGGCTTATAGCTTCAGCGTTATGGGTAATCTGGCACTGGATCGACGAGTCGGTAATAAACTCATAAAACAAGTTTTTTTCTGTGACACCTTTACTGTAAATGGATTTACATATATCACACATTAACTAACGTCAGCACTGAGCAGTTCATGTTTTATGTTTGTTTCTGAGCATTCATGTTTCAGTTAATGTAGTCTATTAAAATACAATAGGTCTATAATATGAATTTTTTTTTTCATAATTGAATTTACTTAAAATTTCTTCTAATGTGTCAGTGAGTTGTTTGAGTGATCATGTTGGTCACCAGCTTGTTGTAATCAATAATCATCTGTGTGTTTGGTCAATGATGCCTTTAAGCAATCGTCCAAGGAATGGTTGATTAGCACAGCAAGTTGTTTTTTTTACATTTATAAATAAAAATGCAGATTCATTTAGATAAGTTGAATCAAAACAAAAGTGGATGTGATCTGCACATTTTTGATATTGCCGTATTTGCTGCAACATATTGTCAAGTCAATAAAAAATCTAACACGGTCGACCAGTTTAGACTTGGCAATCAATGTGTTGGCTACCCCTGTTCTATAGCCTATAACTACATCCAACATGTTTAAATTATAAGATTTGAAATGCTCCATAAACTGATGATCATTTTTAAAAGGAATGCTAAAAGAAATTTTACAGTGTTTATACTGTCATTACAAAGCCATGACCAGTACAAAATCATAGTGTATACTGATGAGGAAACCAGTTTAGAGTCTGAACTGTTTGCCAACATGATTTTAGTTAGCCTGCAGTAGACTATGGATTTTCTGTTGAATTCGTTATTTTCTAAATAATTAAACTAAGCAACAATTCAAACAATATTGCTCCAAGATGTGATTATCAAATCTAATATTATTTCTAAACAATCTTAGTTGCACTACTGGTGTATATATATATGTTTTCAGGTGCAACCTAGTTCGTACCCTGAACAGTTCGTATCCTGAACAGTTCGTACCTTCAGTTCCGGAATGGCCCAATTCGGTGAGTCCGATTCGGTGAGTCCGATCCCTTAACGGGGGATTTTTTCAATCTTTTTTTTTAATTATCGGGTACCGTGGCCTAATTATCATTGCCGTTTTAGGGTTAGGGGTTAGGAGTTAGGGGTTAGAGGTTAGGAACTCACCGAATCAGACTCATCGAATAGTAGCAGACCCCTCAGTTCGTACCTTGAAAAGATCGAGAGAAAAAATTAAAAAAGGCCGAAGTCGCTGATCACAGTTTAATAGCACAAAGCCGAAGTCGCTGTTCGGAGTTTCCGCAAACAATTCGAGGGTTAGGGTTAGCGGAAACTGCGGAAAAATATTTGCGGAAACTGCGATCAGCGAGGGTTAGAGAGCATAGATTACTCGATGGTTAGAGTTAGGGTAAGCGGAAATTGCAGTTAGCGAAAACTACGGAAAAATGTTTGCGAAAACTGCGATCAGCGCGGGTTAGGATTAGAGCATAGATTACTCTATTGTTAGAGTTAGGGTAAAGGTTAGCGGAAACTGCGGAAAAATGTTTGCGGAAACTGCAATCAGCGAGGGTTAGAGCATAGATTACTCTAAGGTTAGGGTAAGCGGAAACTACGGAAAAATGTTTGCAAAAACTGCGATCAGCGAGGGTTAGCGTTACGGTTAGCGGAAACTGCGATCAGCGACTTTGTACTATCTTTCTCTCGATCTTTTCAGGGGGAAAATTTTAAAATGTTTGCGGAAACTGCGATCAGCGACTTACGCTTTTTTTAATTTTTTCTCTCGATCTTTTCAGTGTACAAACTGAGGGTACGAACTGTTCAGGGTACGAACTACGTTGCATCCTGTGTTTTCACTATATTTATAGAGCCATGATACTATGATCTACAACAACGTGGCTTTTAGACAGAGCGTCCCAGTTTTAGCTTAAAATTTGAACAAATTAGTAGCTTCTGTAATATCACGTATGCAATATGCCTGAAAGTTAAATTTATTACATACAGATAACTCACTTGTTGACGTTTGTAGAAAATGAAGAACAAAAAGTAAAGTGAAGAAAGGAGTTTGGAATTTCATTGCCAGGTTTAAAATTCATAGAAACATTACTCTAAAAATACATCTTTTGTTGTCAATCATTCTAAATCTACTTCAACATTAATGAAATTCAAAATCACAAAACTCGTCTTTGTGGTTTTTGTCTGGGATGTTCATATCATATTTTGCATTCCTTGTTGTTTGCGCCAGCAATGAAAAATAAATTGAATATTAGATATTTTTCATCATTAATGCATCCGAGACGTTGATCGATGTATGTCGCTTCTACCTTTTCTATGTTTGACATCTATTGTTTTTCGTTGTGATGGTTAAAAACAAAAACAAACCGAAACTGAATACGAACTACAGTAGTGCAATTTCACGATCGGCTCTCCTGCAAGTAACCTAGGAAACCAGAATTGACTCTCTCAGATTATACGTCACACAATAGAATCGACTACTGTACAATGACAGAGTGAATATGGAGTAAAAATGTGATTCAAAGAAAATGAAGGGGTGTAACAGCAAACATCTATGGTAGGGCTATCATACGTCCTCTTTTAAAAGGATTTGTCTTCTTTTTTCAAGAAAAATAAATTGTCCTCCGAAGACACTAAAAAATGCTCAAATGTCCTCTTTTTTGACAGTTTAGGTTTTCATGCTTATATTTTCAACGGGATTAAATTGCTTAATGACGTTTCAGCGAAATTGGCGCATTTTATGAAACTGTTGTTGAACATTTATTGCTTGGTTCACTGTAAGATATCAAACGACGTTTTAAAGGCCATGCTCACACTTTTACAAAAAAATTATTCTTTCACTTTTATACGCTTTATGTTGATACAATACAACGCTTGTAGACGTTGTTGACTAACAACTCAGCTTGGTTCGTTTGTTACTTGAAACAAATCAAAACGACTGTCTAAAAGTGCAATGTGTATAACACCAAACAACAAAAAAATCGTGGCATGTATTACAGTGGCGCGGGAACTATTTTTCTCTAGGGGGGGGCTGAAGCTTCCATTAGTGTTGTGAGCTTCTGGGGGGCTTCGCCCCCCAGACCCCCCTTGTGTAGGGGAACGTTTAAAACTGGTAGCAACTTTTATAGGTCCCTCCTGTGTGTAAAACGACGCCAAAACACACACATTGTAAGTTGTAAGAAACGAAGAACGGCAGCAACAAAGCAGCTGTTCAGGAAATTAAAAAATAAACGAACAAATTAGAAAGTGATGTGAAAACGACAGTTTGTGGAAATGAGTTCTCACACTCTTTCGAAGATTGCCTTTCGCTCAGGTTTTTCTCTAACTTATATGAACTGTGTCATGAGCTTTTTGACATCGACAGCGTTCAAAATGTTTTGGTGGACATACATCAACGCAAGATGAGTACGGTAAGTCTGTATTGTGTCATTGAGCTTCTCAACCACGTTTTCAGGCGTCTTAGAGCAGAAAAAGAACTTTCTGATGATGCAGCTGAAACCGGGAGGCAAAGGCAGAGCTCCACGAATTTTCACGTTTCTTTGAAAAGATCAGTGTTGGAGGGTTTGGTTGCGATAGTATCTCAGCAACCTTTTGAACGGAGTTTGCGGTTTTTCCACTTATACAGCATCGCTGAGCAAGGTAAGTTCCGTTTTAGGCGATTTTTTCTGATGGCATCTGGTAAGCTGATCTCAGTATCAGATTCTTCCTCACCGTTTGCACAGCTCAGAAGGGCCTTTTCTCTGGTGGCTGCTGTAAGCTGATCCACTTGGTCGAATCTTCGATCAAGCTCAGCTTGAACAACTCAAGGGCTTTGATGTATTGCCGTTTCCACGCTCCTTCTCCCGCAGACGACAAAGCATCCGATTCCTCTGTGTTTCAAAATTTTGCTGAAGTTTTGCTCACTCGGAGATCCTTTGGCGTCTTTAGGCTATTGGCAGACGCTGGGACGTTCGCTGCTTCCACAAGCTTGGAAACGGATTCATCTTTTCTGAGATTTTTGATCCGTTCGCGGAAACTGGTGATGGATCCAAAGCTGAAGAAGCGGAGATCTTCTTGTTTTGGAGCTGTCTAGCGACGGCTTCTGCAGGCTGAAAAACTTCACCTCTGCAGGTAATCGCAAAATAAAGCCGCAACGTGTGTGCTTATTTTACCAAGCTGAATAGGCTATCTTTGCACGTGCGTCTCCTTCCATTGCACTATCTATTGTCATGTCGGTCAGACATTGCAACAGGGGAGGGTAGCACTTAACAACACGAACGAGGGCAGAAGCACGAACGCACCAACGAGTAGTACACAAACCCAGAAAATTGCAGGCAACTTCATCGGAACCAAAAAACGACATGAATAAGATTTACGTTTAGACGATTCACGAATTACAACTGCCTTGAACAAAGTTTAAGGCATCGGCAATAAACCTCACCTCCTTTACAACGTCTTGCAAAATCAAATCGAGAGCATGATTACTGCAGTGAATGTATAACGATCCAAGGCATAATGCTTTAAGTTCGGCCGCACTCCGACATAACAACCAGATCTCTTGCTGTTCTATGCTGTAAGTGTAAAGTGAATATTGCAGAATGATGTGCAATAAACGATGGAACACCGTGTTAGTAGGGAGGGTGGCTGGAACCGCTACTGCGAGGTATAGTTCCCTGTGAATGACGACTCTTTATTTCGAATGATGAGCGCGATCACACGTAATAGGAACTCGATCGATTCATCGTAGCAATTATTGCTCGAATAATTTTCTGAAAATATGTTATGTACCTTAAATTATCAGAATTTTCTAGGGGGGGCTGAAGCAATTATCCAAAATTCCAGGGGGGGCTGAATTAGCTCTAGGGGGGGCTGAAGCCCCTTGAGCACCCCTACTTCCCGCGCCCTTGCATGTATAGGCCTACAGCTTTGCAAGAAAAGGAGCAGCTTTTTAGTTCACGCCGTTTTTAGCATTTTAACGGTAATGTGCACTGCGCAGCCTACTGTTTTAGTCATATTTCTTGCAAATAATTTAACAATTTCGTTAAGGCTGACCATTCCTTGTTGAAAAAAGTTAAGGCTTGACCTGGAGGTCGTGTCTGATTTGTCACATTTTGCAGATTTGTGCGATCATTGCTGTCTGACTGAAACTGTCTAAAAATTAGGTATTTTTTTCACTTTTGCTGACTGTTAAAAATATAAAATCATTTGTTGTCTTAAGGAAGCACTAGATATGAGAAAAAATAAGTTAAACGTTCAGTCAATCTGTTTTCTTGTTTTGTTTTTGGTAACTTTTGCTGCGTACTACTGTAATGATCTAAAAACATGTAAAAGATTCTTCAAGCGTAAATTTCTACTTGCTGGTGAAACGTGTCCTTTTTTCAGGCAATGGAAATATGGTAGGCCTAATCTATGGAGAGTGAGGGACTAAAGAATGGGCCCATGATGCAAGAAGGATCCACAGAGGACACAAAATAATGCGCATAAATCAACAAGTGAATGTTGTTGCACTGGATCCATTAATAAAATTACAAAAAAAGGTTATAAGAATAATTACGAAACAAAATTACTATGCTCACACTAATTTTTTATTTTTCAAAATGAACATCTTGAAACTAAAAGACATACATAACATTAAAATAAAAAAACATATGTACAAAGTTCATATGAATGAGTATCCGTCTACGTATTGTGATTTATTTACAAATGCTTCATCTATTCATCAGCATAACACAAGATATCAAACAGGCAACAATTATTTTATAAAGAGATCAAACACAGAATTTGGCAAGAAGTCCATGCAGGTATTGGGACCAATGCTCTGGTCAAAGGTTCCAAGCAGGCTAAAAAACTTATCATTTCATTGTTTCAAAAAAGAGATCAAAACGTTAATTTTACAAAGCTACAGTGCATCGTAAGTGATATGTTATGGAAACCAACTTGTCAGTTGCTTCGGAAACTTTATTATTCTTTGCTTGCTTCATGGAATTTTGTGTTTTGGCCTAGGCTACGTTATCATCAATATGTTTTTTTTTGTGCGTATGTTGTTGTTGAAGCGCGGGAACGTTTCAATTATTATTTTTCTCTTGTAAGCTTATTTTAAATGGCAAAATCGTAATTTCCGTAGGGTGGCAATTGACTAGTAGACCGTATGGTCGTCTCGTTGTCTCCCTGTCGGTATGGGAACTTGTGTAACTTTTGTACTGTGTATATTGCATATTTCAAACATGTACCTATGTTCCTGTTACTGACAAATAAAACATTGATTGATTGATTGATTGAATAAAAAATACTAGTAGACTAATAATTCCAGGTGAATATTGTTATTAAAAATAAAATAAAACTAGGCTAACATCTGAAGGCGATCATCGGAAGGCGCATTCTCTCACCTTGTGATGAAGAAACATGAGGTGCAGCAATCCATCAGACATTATGAACATGGCCAATCCAAATTGTTCTTTCTGGAATACCAGTGACGATTAACTTCAGCTAAAGACTGGTTATATAGCCTAGTAATGGTACTCACAAGAGAATAGTTTTATTTGCTCACAGGAGTTATTTTTTTATTAAACAAAGCAGTTTCCTCTCGTTATCAATCTTGACACTATTCTCTTTCTCTATGTAGGTATCATGGCTGATACAGCTCTCGATGTACAATGATGTTCCAGTTTGATCGATCTTGTGCGTCTTGCCAAATTTTAGTAGGGTTTTTGATCTGTGGTTGAAAATTCTGCAAAAATGTGAATCTTTGAGCTCCTCTTGACCGTTTTCCTATTATTTTACATATTTTGTTTTTTGGATGCAATTCAACAAAGAAAATTTTCTCACGGCTAAGCAGGACCTGTGGGACGGGTCCCCAGAAAGATTTTAAAAATGTTGGAGGCAATTTTTTTAATGAAATTTGTATATTTTTATGCTAAACGAAGAAATTTTCAATTAATTGAATGAGTAAATGACCTTCTTTGTTGAATGATTTTCCATTTTATCTGCGTCAAGGAATATGCACAAAAAGTTGATGCAATTTCGGAATAGTAATGAGGAATTGAGCTGTTAGGCATCTGGCAACACTGCATGGTAAATGGCAACACTGGCATTTCACCACAACAAACGCTTGCCTTCAAAGTTCACACTCAATGTCTTTGGAATTACGATTGCCAAAATTGTTCTAGTTTTGATTTGTTAGCGCAGTTTAAAACTATTTAGAAATCAATTTCAACATGATTATTTATATTGTTGCTGCTGTTGTTGCGATTATCGTCTTTATTAAATGGAAAGAGCAGAAATCGGATGATTTTGATGCTTTGCCCAAATACTTTGCGGATAAGAATTGGAGGGATGATGACAAACGTGTATTGGATCACAGTGTGAATAAGTTTATCATCAATATTTCTGATGATGAAGTAAAATACTTAAATCACAGGCTTGATCTGACCAGGTAAACACACAAAAATCAGATGTTTGTTTTTTCAAAACAATTTACAAAATGTAGGCTAATTCTACTCATTGTACTTATTTGGTACTTTGTATTTTTTTTCCTGCACGTTTTGTAATTTTTTTTTTTTTAAACGTTTTATAAACAAGCAATTTTAATTTTATAAATTGTTTAATTTATTTTAATGCTTGTTTAACAAGTGTTGTATTTGTTTTGTCATGGTAATAAAACACAATTTCAGTATTTTAAAAAAGTTAAAGTGCTTTTTGTGTTAATTAAATTAACATGATAGATTTTTGTCAATGATTCTCCCATTTAAAAATTTTAATCCAACATGATGCTACAATGTAGTAATAGCAAAATTTTAATATAGCCCAAATAAAATGCTGTGCAAAGTTCTCAATGCAGTGACAGTGCTAGATTTTATGTATATATTGAAGATTTCCTGTGGAAGCATTAAGAACTTCCAAACTTTACTATGGAGTACGGGAAGAGATGATGAGGAATCTAGTAGAGTACTGGAGAGAGGAATATTCGTGGAAAGATCAAGAAGAGATGATGAATTCTTTTTCCCACTTCAAGACCAACATCGAAGGATTAAACATCCACTTTATTCATGAAAAGCCAAAACAAGTGCCGAAAAGATTTGAGGTCATTATTTGAATCTTTTTTTTTGCAAGAAGCAATATGAATTTGAAGTGGCAACTTGAAAGCTGTTTGTAAATTAAACTAACTCTAACCAAATTGTTTCACTTTGTGTTTGTTTTGCAGCCAAAGGTTGTCTTGTTACTGCATGGATGGCCTGGAAGTTTTGTTGAATACCTTGAAACAATTAAAAGACTGACTGATCCAAGGACATACCGTGGGAATGAAACTGAAGTTTTCATAGCAGTTTGTCCATCGATACCTGGTTATGGGTTTTCGAACCATCCACAGAAAGAAGGTATATATAGATGGAAAGATTTAGATTTATTGTTTTGATTGTTTCATGTCTTTTGATATAATTGATTTCATTCAAATTGTGTGAGTTATCACAGGTGTTAAATATAGTTATCACCAAAGTATGAGTGGAAGTAACCCAAGCAAGTCATAAAAATTGTAATTGTTGTGTTGAGGGACAATGTTGCATTACTTCAGGCTTCAATGCTTACGAATGTGCGAGGGTATTCCATAAGTTGATGCTACGTCTTGGTTACAAGAAGTACTACGTTGCTGGTGGAGATTGGGGAGCTCTAATAAGCAGCGCGATCTCCTTGATGTATCCGAGGCAAGTGCCATTGATAAATATTATTGTGCTAGTTCTAAGCAAAGTAGTCTTTAATTCACAACATTGCTAAAGAAGTAAAATTGAATACCTTTGTTGAAGTTTTTTTTTTTAAATGATGTCTGATGATGAAAATTATTGATGATGTGTGTTTCATTTATGCATTGTAGGTATCTTAGGTATAGGTAGTAGGTATCTATGTGTTTCATTTTATGCATTTATGCATTGTTGAATCCATTGGTAGGCCTGCATGCATTCTGTGCTTTCATTTTAAGCAGTTTCAGTGTAGTTAAGAATATTGTACACATTTTAGAAGTGTTTTCTCAGGAAATGATTTGAATTTCAATTCCAGAAATGTAGTAGGATCTTGTGCAATTCTTGAAAGTGAGTTATGAGAAACGTCATTAAATAGAAAAATGGCAAGTATTAAGTGTACGAGATATAGAAGTATACTCGTACAGGAGATGCTCAAATAATGCAGTACCGGTATCTGAAGGCTGAAGTGAGGAATGAATTGTGAATGTAGAAGACGTAAGAGTGACATGATAGAGATGTTGAAAAGTATAATGGAATATGAAAATAATTGACACCATGAAGGAGTTTCGATATGTTGTTGAGATATAGTGACAGCATCCGCACCATGGATTGAATGCATGGTGAATGAGCAGAATTTGAACCATTTTCAAATGCACTTTATGGTTGAGTGTTATCTTACAGCTTGTAAGAAACTTTGTACAATGTACAGTTGTACACGGTATGTCATGTGCGAGAACTGAGAAGTATAATGTGTGATGAGGTTGCATGCTTGCCGATAGAAAGGATGAAATCATTCAAATACAGAGAACAGATGTAAGAATGATGTGTGGCAAACCCTTCTGGACAAAATTACTTTTACAATATGTTGAGAATGTTAATGATAATCTAATAGAGGGTTGTTTTGAAGTGGCTGGGACATCTTGAATGAATAGATGAGGCATCTTTGGTAAGAAAATTTGAAAAGAAATAGTGCTTAAAAATGCAAGAAAACAAAGATGTAAAAACTTGGGATAGAACATTAAAAGACGACGCGTAATAAATGAAATTTAGCAATTCTTCTTCAATTGCCTTGCCTGAACCAGGCATCGACGGCCTTGGATGAATAACATTGAACAACAATTTTGTGGTAATTTTTTTAAATAGATTCTATTTGAATAAGGCACTAAAGATGCTCTACACTAGTAGAGCGAAATGCATATGCCATAAATAGGGCTCTGCTGATTCTCCATCCATTTTTAATAAATAATACTGAATTGATATTTGATGGAGAATCGCCTGCTGCTTCGTAGTCAGGAGATCCCCTACCCTTAATGGAACTCAATAAATGTATTAACTTTAGATTATTTTTATGTTTTTTGGGGTGCTCATTTGAGCCATCTAAGAACATGCTAATCTAATTAACTGTACACTGCAAACTTCACTAGTCACTGCCGTCCTTGCCTTCAACAGCTGACCAGCTAATAAATAACAAAGGCTTAGCCACCAGCCCAACTCTCCAAGAAATGTGGCCTGTTGTAAACACAGACAATATTTTGACCAATCACATGTTAAAAATTTCCACATTGAAAGTTATAGGTTTCATCATCATCTACCTTCTACAGAAGATGAAAAGGAATAATAAGTGATGTAAGAAGGTTGTGTGAATGTGAGATATCGAACAGCACTTTAAAGAAAATTAAAATCTCAATTAGCTCACAATATTTTGCCTAATTTTCAAATATTAATAAAATCATTTTTTTGCGAATATCTTCTAAATCTAAACCATTGACACTAGACAATAACTAACACCAAATTCGGCATCAGGTACCCCAAAAACATATAGAAACACCAAATAAGACAGATAAACAAAAAATAGTTGTCTTTTGTAATTAGACCAACTGACCAAGTATTTCTATGATATGTTGTATGGATGATTGTTTCTGTCTTGTCGTTGAATTGTTTCAGATGAGTTTTTCTTTGTTTTCCAGGTGCCCGCTTTCCGAAAATTTACCCAGTTATAGAGAGATGCTCCACTTTTTGCTTTCTTATTACATGGCTGAGAAATTTATATTATCGTGTTTTAATATTTTTAAACAGAGATCTGGTTTGTTTCACTTGTTGTAAAACTTCTTTATTGGTCTTTTTTGCAAGCCAATTTAGAAATGAAAGAATTAATGATAGAGAAAAATAGCATCACTGCAAACAACCGGACGACCCTTATAATAATTCAAGACAGTGTCCACAAATGAACCTTCAACTGGAGGATTTTGCACGAACAATGCGGTCTAACCAATCGGTGTACTTACTTGCATATGTTTGGGTGTATTTATTTTAGTTTACACTTTACAATAAAGCGGTTGTACAATCACATTAAGTAAAATATTGGATGGTTGTTTGAATTATGGGCCAGTACATTTTCTTGATTAGGTTTTATGTTTTATGATTTTGTTCAGCGAAATGACTGATCTAATTATAACACGATTGTTTAATTATGCGAAATCTACTGCAATTAATGATTTGACAGTTGTATGATGAACGAATCTCCCTCGTGGCAATTTGTGGGCAGCTTCCATGTGACCAATGCTGTCGATGGAGACGTTTGCAAAGTTAATGAATAACTTTCGTTACAACTATAAACCAGCATCGTTTACAAAGCACGAAGGTAGTTTTCCGTCAAACCAACACCTTACTTACCATCTCACAGAATTTCAGCCACTATTATTGCTTTGTTGCAAGCACCAAATCCACACAACCCTGGCCCCTCGTCCTCAGCTAACGGGCCACTCACTCCCGGTGAAATATGTTTGTTTTCTGAAGCCATGTCTTGCCACTTTGGGGCATGGTATGCTTGATATTCAAAGTGTTCACGATCGTGCTTATTTTGTTACTCGCCAACACGTTGTTCACGTCTACCGTTATAAAATGCCAATAAAAGTGTTTTTTTTAAACAAAGATGATAAGACACAGTATTTTGTTGAGACTTACAGATACAACGTACCAGACAAATGGAAGTACCTAAATAAAGGCCATGCGGTCACCGAACAAATTGTAGTTTTTCATTGATGAGACCACTCCCTCCTGAAACCCGTTGTTATCACCTTCGATTCTTGCTTCACTCCATTACCGACCACATCACCAGTCTTTGATTATTTGTTGGAAAACGTCTTATCTTTGATTTTTTTATCTTTCAGTTACGTGAGCGGTTGCTACACCACGATGGGCGTATCATCTCCCCATGGCTTCGGGATTGTGAAAACGATTGTAGCGTCATACATTCCCTGGCTCTTTTACAGCAAGCAAGAAGTATTAAAGTTTCACCCCATCGGCCAAATGTTCAAGGAAATGATACAAGAGACCGGTTACATGCACATCCAGGCAACCAAACCTGACACTGTTGGTGAGCTTGTAATGCGTGTTGCTATCGTCGCACTGTAGCCTATGTGTTAATGGGGACCACTTCATACTTGCAATTCCATGCTTTCGTGATTATTTGTTCAGTTTTATGTTATTGCCAACACATTGTTAAGATAAGTGAGGCGGCAATGGAACCGGATTGATTATACTGTATAGTGTATGTATGTCACATAAAGGTTACTTTAAACTTCACGTTTTGTTTTAAAGTAGGCTTCTAACCGTTTCTTAAATTGTGAATTGAGGCCAATCTCATAGGCTTTGCTGTCTTGTTTTTTTTTTATATAAATAAAATCTACCACCCACCAGTTGTTAGTTTAGAAATTGTGCTGGTTTTGCAATATCAAACTTAGTTCTATGAGCTTGCAACAATCCATGTATGGATTATCTGGGACATTGCTTCTCCTAGCGAATTTGTGAAGACTACCAAAGAGTTTGTGAGCGCATTGAGTTATGCTAAACTTTCATCACTAAACTTTATAAACTTACTATAACTTGGGCAAATTTTGCAAAACCATTTTTTTTCAAAAGTTTAGGCTGTCCATGACCTTGATAATGATAATTTCTTGAAAGAGTTCTTGAGTACAAAATAGTTGGAAACTACTGATTTAGATAAATTAGCAGTTTGTTTTGCAAGGGAAACTATGAAGATAAAGTTTCTTAGTAGTTACATTTGCCTCATGTTTGTTCTTCCCATAGTGAATGTTGACAAGCTGCTAAAACACCCGGCGTGATGCGCCATCTTGCCATTTTACGAGCCAGTGTTTCTCACTGCAGTGCGTGATTGCCTAAAACTTGACGTCACAAGCGCATATGTTGTTACTATCTTGGTGAACATTTGATTAGTCACCTAGCCTACCTAAGTTGGTTTAAGTGTCCTGTGTATGCCTTGGATCATGACAGATTGGCAGTTTATTACTTTTCTTGCCTCTGCTATGTGACAAGTCATTCAAAACGTACGTTATATATATTCTTGTGTATGGGAACCAGTTGATTTGTGTCCGCTAACTTCTGCCATGGCATGAACCCACTCATGCGTGACCTGGTTTATTCAATTTTTACGTAATTTTTCATCCTCTGACAGGGTTTGGACTTTCAGACTCCCCAGTTGGTTTGGCCGCTTGTATTATAGAAAAGTTTTCCACATGGACCGACCTGCAAGCAAAGTAAGCGCTTAACTTTGCAGCTTATCGATTCAAACAGAGAAAAATTAATTTGTTAATTAGTTGCTTGGTTTTTTGTTATGCCATAATTTGCGTAAAATTTCTTAATTTGATTTGAGATCTATACTAATCGTAGATTTCCATCACGCATTGTAGCGGGTTTGAGAAAAAGTTTTCTCTGCCTATAAAACGTTGAATGGTAGTTTTATCAACTATTTCTGGAAACTTCCTTGGTTTCGTATTAATCGAAAAGAAATTATTAAAGTAATTTGGTGAACTTCCCATGCCTTCTTAGTATCATGTGACTAATTGTCTGACAACGTATAGGTTTGTCAAGTTGGTTGACCCTACAAGATCAAGAACCTTACCGCACATTTCATTTAACCTTTCTAACCGTATACACACCACGATAGTAGGCCATGTGATATCGCTTCTCAATATTTCCTACAATTACTTTGACTTGATCTTGATGGGGAGCTAAAACAAGATCATTTAATAACAACTCCTCCACATCCAGAGACTCCGACGACGGTCTCCTGAGCAAGCATTGGACCAGCGACCAGTTGCTAAACAACGTGATGATATACTGGTGGTCGGGCAACATAACACCATCCATGCGTTTCTATAGGGAGAACGTCACTCAAAAACTCAAAGTACTGCAACGGTATGGATAGATGTTATTTGTCTTAACTCAGGTTCAATAAGTTAATAAATAACTATGTATTCTCAATTCTCATACTCAAGACTTCAAAACGAATGATCCCGCATACAGACGCAGCGGTGCTAAGCTACCGTTGTTGTATTCGTTGCCGTCTCTAGCTAGGTCAATGCTCTGACTATGAACATTAAGATTATAAAGGCGAGGAAAATAATTTTCGTGTACAATTTTTAGCACGTTTTTGTCAAAGGCACATCTCTTGCTTTCGATTGGTGTCGAACTGACGGCCTTCCGATCGTTAGTCACATCTTATGTCTGTTTGCCAAAACCTTCCGTCACTTTTTGGTGTGTCTGAAAAACCCAGACAAAGAAGCCGACAAAACGGATTTTTTTAAAAATAGGTCTGGTGTTAATCAAAAAATAAAGAGCCCAAAATGTAGATACTAAACTCATGTTCAGCAAACAAACGTTTCGAAAACTATACTGTCTTCATCTTCAGTGTTATAAAGGTAAGCAATCCCTGATGCCGCATAGATTTAAATTGAATTGCGGCTGACGTCACAAAGACTCATCAACAAGCTATTATGAAAGTAAAAAACGTAATAGAAGTCAGGTTTTTTCATGAAATGATGCGTAACAGAAGTCAGTATTTTACGATAAGACTTTACGAAAAAACAAATTACAATTTACTGGATCAACGAAATGGGTTTGACAAGTCAGAATAAGTGCTATACGGTATATCAGTTCAACAATTAAATAAATATAATGGTGCAGATGCCAAGTTCAATTGCGGAGATTTTTCTTTGATGAATAACGTTTCCAGAATTTTCAATCTCCTTGAGTCCTCCCCTCTCCCTAGTATTTCAACTTCTTCAAAATTAATCTTGTGGTCTGCATTGGTGCGCAAATGGTTGCAACCTCAGATTCTTTTGAATTTTGATGATCCGGTTTGTCTTCTAAAATTCTTGTGTATAGATTCTTGTGCAATTCAATTTAAATCTATGCGGCATCAGGGATTGCTTACATTTATAACACTGAAGATGAAGACAGTATAGTTTTCGAAACGTTTGTTTGCTGAACATGAGTTTAGTATCTACATTTTGGGCTCTTTATTTTTTGATTAGATTAACCAGGCGTTCCAACCATTTTGCTCCTAGGTCTGGTGTTGTTTTTTGGACAAAACTCCTACAATATGTAAAAATCACCACGTCATATTTGAGGTCATTATTATACCCATCCTCCCTAGGATGAGAGTTCGTGTCCCGGCGGGTTTCGCCTGGTACCCGGACGAGTTCATGCCGACGTGCAAGAGCTGGATCAAACAGAAGTACGCCAACCTTGTGCACTTCACATACATGAAGATTGGAGGCCACTTCAATGCTTACCAATGTCCTGACGATTTTACCGATGATTTCAAACTTTTTGTACGAACTGTTGGGGTAAGTTTTTATAGCGTGGAAATAATTAACCCACCAGTTTAATATTTCAATGATTTGCAATACTTGTTTTTGCTCGGGAAAGTTTCGTGCTTAAGTTTAACTTAGCCCAACAGAGATTTGTGCATTGGTACCGCTCAACTGCCTCGTCTGTACCTCAAGCTATAGTTGCTTCAGTGCTGCTTGTAAGCCTATTGCTCGGCATGCGAGCCGCTCATCCACAAACCTTGAAGAGTCTTGTCTCGTCTTTACGCCGTTTCAACGTCTCTTTGTGTAGTGATCTAGTGTATGAAGACTTCTTTTTGAAAAAATCATCAGCTGACAATTTCTTACTTCGTGAAACTTCATACAGCCATTGGAATTATTTTTGTGGAGCTTAATTAGATATCTTTGCGCTATACTGTTAACATTTGCACAGGGATATCTAAAACAGGGGGATGCGAAGGCTCGCAGCGATTTCTTTTTTCTCACGACATTAGAAGGGCGGACGGCGTTTTCAGGGAGTCCGCGAAAGTTTCCGAATTTGCAGCATGATTAATAAATTACGACATTAAAAGATTAGTTATACTTTATTTGTGTATTTACAATGATTTTCAAACTGTACCGTGGACGCAACGCAGTGGTGCGTCGTTTGAAATATCAAAAGGCGTTGCACAAAAGTTCGCCTTCCTAACTAAAAAAATTTCATACAAAACATTAAAATCTTTTCATAAAGCTGTGAATGTTCAACTTAATTCTTTTGAGACAGCAGGTTGTTGATCAATGCTTAATTTAGATATGGAAACGTTAGTCTGTAGCCTGTCAGTGTCAGCACTCACGGTTTTTCCATGGCTGTGATTACAACGAAAGATTGGTTACAAATGAAAAAAGAGAGAAATTCTTTGTAAAGGTCGCAAAAACATTATTCATTTGCGATAAAATTTGCAGAAAAGCATTAAATCAGCATCAGCATATAGAATACAGATTTTTGATCCTGTGTGCCGACATATAGCTCATAACATAACTTCGTCAATGTCATCAATCGTCATAAGCGCGTCGCGAGTTCAGCAGATTCTTCCAAGTGTGTCGTTTCAAAACTTATGAAAAAAGGAGACGCGATATGCTATAAACTTTTTTAGGGATCCGCGACGCTTCGAGGGCACCAGAAGGGATCCACCAAGACAAAAAGGTTAAGAACCACTGCCTTATAGGCTGAGCGAATCGCGTTCGGACAAGCAGGGCTCCTTCAAAAAACTTGGCAGTTGATTGCAATTCATCGTTAGAGCCTGGGAAGGAGCCCAAATTGCTCTACAAGCAAACAAATACGCCAACGGTTGAGCCCTGCAGTCATGTACAAAAACAGTGGAGCTGTAGAAGCTCTATTTTCAGACGTAATAACAACCTTCGCATCCTTCTGTTTTAGATACCTGCATTGCCATCTTGACTGCTTACAAATTGCAGTGTTATGATAGTGGATCGCTTGAGTCTTCGTGGCTTGTTTGCGGTTGATGCAGTATTTGTAACTTGTTTCGCATTCTACTACTAGGTCTATATCAACATTCTACTGTTGCAATGAAGCTCAGCTGTATCTGGGAATTAATTACAAACAGATATTATGTGTTTTGGCTCAGGACACAGAACGAAGCCAGACAGCTTACGAAAGCGACGAGGTTCGAGAAATCAAATCTTCACAACTTGACCGCTTTGAGATCGAAGGGTCGAAGCTAAGATGGAAGTGATCACGTGATGGTACGGTTGAATGACTCCATCAGTTAAGGAAGACAAAATTGTCGTTTTGTCAAAATTGTCCTTTCAGAGATTTCTATGCTTAATTTTCGCTCGATTTTTTTCTATTGTAGAATAAATCAAAGCAGTAATTTTGGATAAAACGCCCAGTACAAAACAATATGCTTTGTTTCCTTCGCTAGGCTGTTGTCTTGTGCACTCTTTGTTTTACCGGACGTGTGTCACTGCTTCCTATTTGAAATTAACTTTTATTCTAAATTCCAGATATCCTAGATTTTTCAAATTTTCTCGGTCATTTTGCTTATTAACGTCTTTTTTTTTTCAGCCTAGTTTCTCTGGGTTCCCTAATGCAATATCCTTGCTATAATGCGACCAGTCTACTCACGCAGATTACAAAAAGTAGCAACCTTTGTTAATACTGTAATAATGTTATGGTATAGTTATTGTCGCTCTACAAACTGCTATTATGATCTTTAAGCGACAGCGCTCTGAATTTTAAAACATGATAGCGATGTCACCTCATCGGTACCTGCTTATCGTCAACCACTCGGCCACTGAACTGGTCTAACGTCTGTTCGTAAGCGACGTCTACCGTTATTACCGATGCACGTTGAGTGGCGTAGCGGTTCAGTGGCTTGATGCGGCATTCCACTGGCCTGTGTTCAAAACTCGGTGCTGGCACAGGAAGCTTTCACACGTTTATCCGACCTACGTGAGCAATCAAGGACAAGATGGTGCGCCATTATTTGGAACAATAAACCTGCTCATTCAGCGGCACCTAATGGGATAATTCACAGACAACACTTTAACACAAACGGCAACTTCACTCTGTCAATCTTGGTACGGTACAAAGCTTTTACATTTTTGTTGAATTGTGAATTCCTTGTCCGCGTATTAGGCTATAAGTGAAGTTGTTGGAAATTGAAACCAGTCCAAGGATAGTTTTTGTCATTACGTACTTTCATTGTTCATCCTAAACGAGCCTTTGGACTTCATTCATATTCCTGTTACTCCGTTCGCGTTTCTTTGGTTAAATACTCTATAGTGCCAATTACTATTATTTATAGACCGGTATTTGTTTTTTATCATCCCTGACTTAAAGTGAGTTTTGATATTAAACATTTTAAGTTAGGGTTAGGATCCATGAATTTCAGTCGTTGTTGCTTTTTACCCAGTTCGACAAGGGACTCTGATTTTGAACCTGGTCATTCAGTTCAAAAACTATCAGGGTTGCCAAGTTTTTTATTTATTTAATGAATACTCCGAAAACGAAAATTTTAAAAGATGTTTATAATGATCGCTTTATCGACGTAACTTTATATCAAAGCACGCTTGATATCTGCAGACATAACTTCCCTGGGTATAATTGGATTTCCGCAAGATAATGATGTTGTTTTTGCATATTTGTTTTGTCATTGTTTCGTGCCGTCAAGTTGTAACTATTTTATGAGTCGTGCAAGGCCTGGTGCGTTGCGCTTGAAATGGCTTTGCCCGTGGTAGGATTTTTTGTGGGGTTTTCTTTTCCTGCCTTGCCCTTTGCTATGACCTGGACGCATCAAGATGTGTTTCCCTCACTATCATCACCACTCTTGATAACGCACCATGGCCGATCTTCATAGCAAGTGTCTATTTAGTATTTATACAAATCAATATGGGCTAATAAAGCTATTGCGTAAATATAAGTTGTTTTTTATTTTTGTTTGTAACATTTTCTTTTTTTCCCTTTCTATCTTAAATTTTTGTGAAGGTGTTGCGACCGTGCCAAATTTCTTTCAACTAAATAACTTACTTCGGTCTCATGCACGTTTTAACGTTCGCGTTTTGCCGCTTCTACCCTTTTCTCGACCTTTGCTATGTTGACGTGTATTGTTTTTGCTGTGATGGTCAGAAATAAAAACGACTGAACTGAACATGCTTAAATGCAACATTGACAATTACCATAGGCTCCGGTATGTTCAGTTCAGCAGGTGATAGCCCTATTCATAAGCATGAGAGAAATCAAGGACTATAATCGAAGGGCGCCATACCGAAATAGACGTGCATTTAAGTGTTCTGCCAAAGAAATGGCCACATGCTCTTTAGCGGTGTCGAACCGGCGTCCTACTGAACGCCGAACCTGGACTCATTTTACTTTGTTTTTATTTCTGACCATCGCAATGAAAAACGATATATGGTGGATGACATTGATATGACTGGCTGATGATGATGATGAACTAGTACCGGAACAACAAATTATGTTGAAAGGAAAAACAGATCTACTAATGGTAGAAGAGCGTTTGTGGCCGCTTCATCATTAGCCTACAAGGTACTGTAGTTCCTATTAGGATATATATTACTTTATTGCAGACGAAAAATTTCCACAGCAAACGCACAAAAACGACAAGCCCGACAGTTAAAATACAGTATTTAGTGAGCACGCTAAAGGGCCTGCTGTTAATGCTGAAGTTTTCACTGTGACTTGCAGTCATGTAGTGTTGTAGTTTGGGAACAATAAACTTTGTTAGGCTAGCAGCTACACGTAAAAATCCAAAACATTGGGATGTAGGTTATCTATCGATGTGTTTGAAAAAAGGAATCCAACGCAACCAAAGGCCTCCATGTTTTTAACGACATCAAGGGGACGCAATTAGGCCTATGCCGCAAAGAAAAAGCCGCAAGAGTTACAGCTATCTATCGATGAGATAGGAAAAAGGAATCCAACGGCTAGTTTCTCGGCAAGATAGCTTCACATCTCTCAAATCGGGATTTTGTCCACTTCTATTGGCCCTGCGTTAGAGTTATTGATTACAACATAATTTTTAATCTCACCAAAATAGGCTCATTTCATGGACATAGCATAGGACACATTCGTGCTTTTTTAAATTGAACCATATGCCAATCTTAAAAGACATTGAAATGTTTTGGTTGGTTTAGTTTTTGAATCTTTATCCTCCGACTGATAAAGCCTCTAATAGGTTTCCTGGCAGTTTCGCTTAGCCTTCTTGTAGAAACTTTGAACGATACGCAGAGCGAGTTTCAGATAGATAGGCCTAAGCTTATTAAAATGTTGTTTTTGATCAATTATAGGGGTGTGCACTTGAGCAACGCACGTTAAGGACTGCTCTCCATTCAGCTGCATCTTATGGATGGAATAATTCCCCAGCAATAACACTTCGACAATCGGAAACTTCACTCTGTCAATCTCGGTGACCGGGCTTACGTCAGTGATTCAAAGCCTCCAGAAGTGCGAAACTGCCAAAATTAAGCTCTGCAAGAAGCTTTCCCAGTTCTAGAATAAAAATTCAATCAATTACTCCATCCACTCAGTGGCGTAACAACGCAATGTACCGCCCTTGGATTTTTGCACGAAATGCCGCCCCTCTTAACACCGTCGTAAATCTGATTAAAATTCCACAAAAAAATAATTGAGAAATACATTGCTGTCTTTATCTTCTCCAGAATGAGATCTTTTTACCAAGAAGCTCGGTTAAGGGAACGTTCAAATATTACGTAACGCTTTTTTTTCCAAATTTTTGACCCCCCCTCCTCCCCCATGTAACGCCAACGTAACGCTTTTTTCAATTCCCTCCCTCCCCCATGTAGGCCTAACGCTTTTTCACTACGAATTCAGCACAAAAAACTACCATTCCGTACTCGAAAGCGTTACGTAACGTTTTGCTTGAACCCCCTCCCCCCGATTTGACGCTAACGTAATGTTTTGCATAAACCCCCCCCCCTCCCCCTCGAAGGCGTTACGTAATATTTGAACGTTCCCTAATTCATTTTGGATAGCTGGTGAAAGGTACGTTGTCATGCCCTTTTTATAAAGTGGGGTAAACCTAAAAGTTTGTTTGTAAATAACTGTAGGCTACTGTAATTTTCAAGGAGTTTTAAGAGAATTTCCTTGGTTCCTTGAATTAGAATCTTCCCAATGACCACGAAAAGGAAGATTTTGTACACTGAGAAACTTTACGACTGCAATGACGCTCTGCAAGATTTCTCTCCATCAATTTTTTTTCATTGTTTATAAGAATTTACATTTCTTTGTCAATTGTTAGATGAACCTGAAGACTCAGTGCGAACTCATTCCATTTATCAAATTGTGAACTTTTGAATTTTCATGACGTGAAATGCTCGGATTAAGACGCCAAAAATTTACAAAGGTTTGAATACAAATGAAGAATTATCATGTCTCGATTACAATAACCTGCAACAGAAACAATATAATCCTGAGTGGCTATTGGAATATAGCAACCATGATCTGAGAACTTCATCACCATTCTTTAGCGTCTTATAAAGCCATTTCGTACTCAAAAAGCTTAAGGATTCTTTCTCTTTGTCTTCTTCTTTAATTTCTTTAATCGCTGGCTTGAATGGTCCTTCTTTATTCCGAAACCTTTCGGGCCCTAATTTGATCATCTCAACTCTCATGTTTTGAGTTAATATTTCTGGCCAAGTAGCCACATTCCACATTGTTATGAGAATAATAGATAGCATCTATTTTATCTTTATCTGAAAGTGTTTCATTCATAGGCTGACTTCTTCCAATGATCACATAGTTATTGTTTTGCTCGAGATACACTTCTTCTTACATCTCAACTTGAGGTAGCGATTTACTGTGACTGCTAACTTCTGTTTTTTTAGCAGAGGCAACTTTAACGAACTTCAAAATGACTCCTTCATTCTATTTTAGTTCCTCTTCTCTAGCTTTCTTTTTCATTCTAAAAAAAAGCTCAACTTTCTTTTACTCTTTTCATAGGCAAAAATTAACTGAAACCTTGCTCTGGAATCTGCAGCACATTATAGTTAAAAACAATAACCATAATTGCAAATTTTTTGAGTTAAGCTAAGTGATCTATTTCAGACCTGAAACTTTAAACCTTTCACAAACTTAACCTATCATCACACATGAAGATGGAGGAATCTCGTCTATCTACCACAGACAGATGGTAAAGGTGGCATAGTTGTCTCGATGACATCACGATTCCTTCCTGTCCCCTCGCGAAAGTGAAATAAAATGAAAACTAGTCTAAACTTAACTACCAAAGCGAAATTGATTGAACAATGCTTTAGCTTACAAGTTAAAGTTGTTAATTAGTTATTGATTTAGAAGAGGCATAACTTATGTAATTTTTTAGCTTCACTTAGATCAGTGTTAACTTAGGTCGTTTAAGTCTGAGGCTGTCTGAGAATTAATTAATGTGGCTGTCTTTGTTCGTTTAAAACGTCATCACATTTTGCCGCCCTCCAGCAACGTGCTGCCTCTGGATTTATGCACAAGATCCAATGGGTAGCTACGCCACTGCATCCACCAGGTTCCACTGAATGGAGAGCAGTCCTGAAACGCGTTGCTCAAGTGCAGAACCCAAGAGCCGAACCAGCGCCGCTTGACCTTGAGCCGGCGCTCAACAACTGAGCTAACGATACAACAATTATTATTAGGGCCATTTTTATTTTGACCTAAAAAAAATTTTTTTTTACTTTATTTTTATCAAATTTTGACTTAATTTGGGCTAACGAAATTGCTTATTTGTAGAGGCCACAGTTCTTCCTTGAATTGATACCAGTTACCCAAACATAATATTTTGTCGATTTCAGGTCCAAACATAATATGTTCAATAAAAGCAGCTTGTTCAATGAAAGTTTGCTTTGATTGCGATGCTTGTTGTCGCTCCAATCTAGCTTGGTGGCGTTTACTTTTCCTGTGGCTTTCAACAAAATACTTTTTATCGCACTTCACTATAAACTCGCAAAAATTGCATCTTAAATCACCCCCGGTAGTTGCATTAATTTCATCAGAAAAATCTCGACAAATCTGTCTAACTTTTGCTGAAGACGATTTTAGCTTGCTTAGACATTTTGTATAACAGAATGTCAGTAAGCTATTCTTAAAATCCAAACTGTTGATCTTCGAAAAGACCACGGACGTTTGTGAAAAGGAAGTTGGAAGAAGAAGAATTATTTAAATACATAGCAATGAATAAACCATGGACAATTTGCGATAAAAGTTAATTCGGGTTCAAGTGGGCATTCCTGCTTTTATGGGTTAGGCTACTATGGTTTAATTGTGTCGCAGTTCCTGATTTACAATGCTTCTACGAGGATTTTGACAAAAATAGCTCTCGAGAAACACAAAAAGTTTGTCAAAAGCGATAATTTGACAAATTTTGACTTTATTCAAAAGTTTGACTTAATGCAAAATTTTGACTTTACTTTGACATATAAACTTCTTAAAAACAGTCCTATAGGTGCTGAAAACAACTTTATTCTTTGATTCGTGGACAGACGAGTAAAATTTTGACTTTATTGACTTTTGCGGGCCCTAATTATTATTTGTTAAAGCTAATATATTTATAGGGTTAAAATGAAATAGGCTATAAAGATAACGTTTTGTTACTAAACTTACCGTTTCCCAACAGTTCGTACAAACAATTTAAGATCATCGGTAAAATCGTCAGGACATTGGTAAGCATTGAAGTGGCCTCCAATCTTCATGTATGTGAAGTGCACAAGATTGGGATATTTAGTTTTCACCCAACTCTTGCACGTTGGCAGGAATTCATGCGGATACCAGGCAAATCCTGCAGGTACATGGACTTTCAATCTGAAAATGGTAGCTACAGTATTACAAAAATCTGTAGCCTATTGATTGTATAAATCAGTATAAAAGCAAGTGTCGGTAATTTTTTTTATGTAGCCTTGCCTAGCGTGAAAAGCTTCTACAAGTAGGCTATGCGAAACTGCCAGGAATAATCTTTTTAGGCTTTGTCAGACCGAAGGATTCAAAACCAGACCAAACCATTTAAGATCGCCGGATTTCGAAACATTTGTAGCCTATAATGTAAAGCAGTTCCTACAAATGAGAAGTCTACTATTCAATAAATCCTCACGTTTGTAAGACATGAAGAAGCTTTGACGAAACGTTTTCTTTGTAGAAACGCATGGATGGTGTTATGTTGCCAGACCACCAGTATACCATCACGTTGTTAAGCAACTGGTCGTTGGTCCAGTGCTTGCTCAGGAGACCGTCGTCCGAATTGCTGAACATGATAAGAATTATTGATAATGATATCTTAACTCTGGGTTATTTCCAATTCAGTTCAGAATGCAATGACATGTCAAGCAGTTTTGGTCTAATTGAAGTGGAAGCAAGTGGTCCCATCAAACCGTAGCAATTTTAGACTGATAAAAAGATATTTAGCACTAATAAACAACAGTCAGTTTAGCCAAAGTGTGGCCGACAACAGTCCAGTTATACTGGAAACGGCTTTACTACTTCCATAAACAACAGAAGGTAGGATACAGTGTGAGAAAAATTTACGAATTCCGATACAAGTTGTGTTTCCATTGTCTTTATCGTCCTGAATAGCCTACTTTCAACTCTTTCAACGCTCATTGTATGTAAATTTGTAACAGTAGATATTTAGTGAACTCTTAAACTGACGACATCCAAAGTGGCTCTCTGTGACCTTTGTGCATTTGCAGTTTGTGTATTATTTCGTTGTTTTGTTTTGGATATGGACAACTTTGTCTGACGCAAATAAATAATAATAATAGCAAAAAATATGTCGCCAGTGAAGCTACCTCAGTTTAAATGGAGCAACACAAATGGCATTTAAAATTGTTCAAAATGTGGAAGCTTTCATATTTCTACGTCCATATTCATTTCCACAGCCCTCTCAACAGGTGGATTTTATATTCCCCCTTTTGCTTACGTCACTGCCATAGGAGGATTTCCTTAAACTATTAGCAGCGGTAAAGACAAAAGGATACTTAACGTCACAATCATACGAACAAGTAATTACAGACTACAAACGGAAGCGCGTGCGTCTAGCCAATATTACGATCATGATTACGATTCGAAAGAGATAAAATTAGAACAATTTGTTATGTTTTTGCACGTAGCTTTAATTTTCACACGTTCTTGCTTTTCGGTTCCACTTTGTTAAAACGAAAATCACGTTTTTCAACAGAAAGCCGATACGACATGGAAGATGGAAAAGCTTATTCATCAATTTCAAAGAGACTGCTCTATTCTCATCATTCCTGATTGTTGCTCCACTTTCTACAAACAAGTTTAGCTTGTAGCTTGAGCTCTCAAAGGGACTGAACTTCAGAAACTCCTTGATCACACCGCGCGCGGTGACGGTTGACAAACAACAATGAGATGTTGTATCTTTTTACAAAAAGTCGTGATAAAAAGATGCAACCTCAAATGCAACAAACAATCTTCCCTGGTAGGAAAGCATCCCCGGTGTCATCTAACTTATTTGTCTTGGATTGGGGTTATTTTGAAAGCACGTTTAGTCTTGCGAATGCTAAGGTTTGTATAGCAATTAGAAAGATATTTAGGGGAGACTGGGGTAAAGTGTGCAATGGGGTAAGATGAGCAACCCCTGTTTTTGGAACAACGAGTCGGCGAAATTTTTTTATTTTTATTCCAGATATATCACTCATAATGCCACTTCATTCAATGTATTTGTTATGTCCACTCAGAATTGCATTTTACAATGGCACGCAATTATATTGTTTTTGTCGAAAATTCGAAAAAAAAAATTTTTGCTAAAAACTGAATAACTTTATTGTTACACTATGTAAATCAAATCTGTTTTTTTGTATTGGTAAGTATAAAGTGTGAGGATATTCAATAAAACGTTCAGGTTGGTTAGTCTTGTAGTTTTTTAAATATTTGTAATTTTGTCACAAAAATCAGGATGGGGTAAAATGTGCAATGCTAGTTGAAGTATCTTGGAGCAGTTGCTCAACTTACTCCAAAAGAAATAGCCTTAGCTTATTTAAGGTTTGAACTGTTGAATTTGTGTCGTTTTAGGTTCGTATTGGATGAAAAAGCAGTGCTGTGTTGCAAAGCATAATGCCTCGCAATTATACAAACAAACTGACAGGGGAATGCTTCAACTTAATCGAATTGCTCAACTTACCCCAGGTCATTGCTCAATTTACCCCATACAATTTATGCCGGGGTAAGTTGAGCAACACGCAAATAAGCTTTAATAAAAAAAAACATAAAAATCGCAAGGTGATAAAACTCAATCTAAAATGTAGCTGATTCACTAGTGCTTCAAGTTCACCCTTTTAAGTTTTTCCAAAACAAGCCGTTCTTTTGTTAAAGCGACTTAAGCAAAAAGGTGCTCATCTTACCCCACCCTCCCCTAATAAATCAACCAGTCTCCTCAAGAAGTCAATTAAGAAAAGATTCCAAACTAGCAGACTAATGTTAGACCATGTAGATTGTAGGCTATCGCTAGGCCCACGTATTAAATGAAACTTACTCAGCTTCCACATTTGTCCAACTCGAGAACTTCTCTATGACGTAAGCAGCAAGGCCCACAGGAGAATCGGACAGCGCGAAACCTTGCCATTAAAAACAAAATCATGAAAAAAAAAACGTTAAAAGAGCTTGATTTTAACTTGCAATATACCATAGGCTACAACCGACCTCGAGAATCCTTGAAACCCAACAGATAGCTAATGCTAATGAAGTATACTGATGAAGTAATTGGTGAAGCAATGATATTACTAATGATTATAAGGCCATTTTTATTTTGACCTAAAAAAATTTTTTTTTGACTTCATTTTTATCAAATTTTGACTTTATTTTGACCTAACGAAATTGCTTATTTGTAGAGGGCACAGTTCTTCCTTGAATTGATATCAGTTATCCAAACATAATATTTTGTCGATTTCAGACCCAAACGTGATATTTTGTCGAAACGTCAAGGTGTTTTAAGGATTATAAAAAGTGCGTCGTGTTTTTTGGTGGTTGGAAAATCTCCACAAATCTGTCTAACTTTTGCTGAAGACGATTTAGCTTGCTTAGGCATTTTTGTATTACAGAATGTCAGTAGGCTATTCCAAAATCCAAACTGTTGATCTTCGAAAAGACCATGTTTGTGAAGAGAAAGTGTTTTATAAAAATTATTTAAATACGTAACAATGAATAAACAATGGACAATTTGCGATAAAAGTTACTGCTGATCCGTAGGCATTGTGACATATTTCCTGCTTTTATGGATTAATATGGTTTAATTGTGTCGCAGTTCCTGATTTACAATGCTTCCACGAGGATTTAAAAAAAATTACTCTCAAGAAACACAAAAAGTTTGTCAAAAGCCATAATTTGACAAATTTTGACTTTATTGCAAATTTTGACTTTATTTTGACACATAAACTTCTTAGAAACAGTCCCCTAGGTGCTGAAAACAACTTTATTCTTTGATTTGTGGATAGACGAGGTCCTTAAAAAAATTT
Source organism: Aplidium turbinatum (assembly GCF_918807975.1). Lineage (NCBI taxonomy): Eukaryota > Metazoa > Chordata > Ascidiacea > Aplousobranchia > Polyclinidae > Aplidium > Aplidium turbinatum. The sequence continues at coordinate 4,147,380 of NC_137486.1, forward strand.
GACTTTATTGATTTTTGCAGGCCCTACAGTAATGAAGTAGTTGGCTTATGAAGTATACTTTACCTAATCAGTACTTTTTCCTACATAAAATTTATGAGAGAAAGCAACAAAGCGATTTTCATCTGCATGAAGCCTCTTGTAAATTTCCGTTGAAATCAGACATGTGATGTTCGAGTAAGCCAATTGAAACCTACCACGCGAGGGAAAAAGTGAAAGACTAATGCTTGAAATCATTGAAGATGTAAACAGTTGTGAAAACTTTATAGGTTATTATTATTATCAGACCGGGTTAAGCCAAATGTTTTTTAACAATGTCAAAAATTATATTAAGTTCATTTCGTCCGCCTTACCAATTGTATCAGGCTTTGTAGTTTGTGTGTGGAAGTATCCACTCTTCAAGAGAAGGCTTTTAAATAACTGGCTGAGTGGATAAAGCCGTTTAGTTTCTAGCCTGTTGTAAAAAATCCAGGGTACGTAATTGGCTATTATGGCTTTAACTATTCCAAATCGTTGAGGCACAGCACCGGATATGGTGGTGTAGCATCCCTCCACAAAACTGCAGTAAGAAATATAAACGTAAGCCAGTTGCCTGTCCAAAAATTATTGTTTTGTTTATCATGATTTGAAGTCATAATCTTGTTTCTTGTTTCTATTGTCGATGTATTAATGGCTTACAATCAAGCATCAAAAAAACAACCAAGTTGTACCAAGATGGTGATTAAAGTGTAGAGCAATGATCAATACAGTTGTTTAAAAACAGGCCGCAGTTTTGAACAATTTGCCATACTTTAGTGTTTCATTTTATTAATTGTTAGTAAACAGTCCCAATGTAAAGACAGATATTATTCTAATAGTTAGCCTACCTCGGATACATCAAAGAGATCGCGCTGCTTATTATAGAGCTCCCCAATCTCCACCAGCAACGTAGTACTTTTTGTAACCAAGACGTAGCATCAACTTGTGGAATACCCTCGCACATTCGTAAGCATTGAAGCCTGAATTATTGCAATATTTTGTATTCCTAAAATTTCTTGTCTTGTTTGTAATATACAGATTGGTTGTCAGTTATCACACTGACCTTCTTTCAGTGGATGGTCCGAAAACCCATAACCAGGTATCGATGGACAAACTGCTATGAAAACTTCAGTTTCATTCCCACGGTATGTCCTTGGATCAGTCAGTCTTTTAATTGTTTCAAGGTATTCAACAAAACTTCCAGGCCATCCATGCAGTAACAAGACAACTTTAGGCTGAAAGTTGAGATGGCAATCGTGAATGCATCTCAAAACCCAAAAATATCGTTAACCTTGTATTTTAAACATCTAACCATCATCACAAAATGAGAGAATATATTCCACCGGTGGGATTTTTTCCATTTTTCATTATAATTATGCTCGTCTTAGTTTCATGTTAAATCTATCACCATGACGACAAAATAATCAAACGCAGTTTTGAAATATTTTGCTTCTAATAATTGGTTGTTTGGTTTGAGTTTTTAACCTCGGACTGAAAAAGTTTCCTTGAGAGCTCAACATTAGCAGTTTCACATACTTGTAGAGGTTGTTGACGCGGGGTCGATAACCGAGATTGGCAGAGTGATACATCCGATTGTTGAAGTCTTGTTGCCGGAAAATTATTCAATTCACTAGGTGCCGCTGAATGGAAAGCAGTCCTTAGAATATGTTGCTCAAGCGCATACCCCGAGAGTCGAACCAGCGCAGCGTGATCCTAAAGGTTTCTTCATGCGCAAAGTCTGCATAGAAACACGTGTTTTTTGTGAAGGGTTTGCTTCGTTTCGACCAAAAAATTGTTTTATACATAGCCACAAACTATAGTTGGTAGCTAGCTCAACTAAATCGAAATTTTATAATGATTTGATCATAATATTTTAGACTTGACTACACTACAAAGGACGTGTTTCAGATGAATTGCATCTATGAAGAGAATGGCTTTGAGCTATTCTTGTCTGAAACATAAATTCTTACTCTTTGTATTGGAGTAAATATTTTTAGAATTTGTACGATAGTGTAATTGACTCTCAAACTTGAACCAGACCAAGTTTTCGTTTGACATGGATGACTTAAGCTACTGTACCTTTAGTTCTGTTGGCACTTGCTTTGGCTTTTCATGAATAAAGTGGATGTTTAATCCTTCGATGTTGGTTTTGAAGTGGGAAAAGGAATTCATCATCTCTTCTTGATGTCTCCATGAATATTCCTCTCTCCAGTACTCCACTAGATTCCTCATCATCTCTTCCCGTACTCCATAGTGAAACTTGGATGATGCTAATGCTTTCACCGGGTATCTGAAAGGAGCATTCGTTTGGCTTGTATTTTAAAACGAAACAAGATAAGGAATTTTCCTTCGACACAAGACGAAATATTTAAATAATTTGTAATATTTTTGTTTCGAACGGACCAAGTAGAAACGAAATAAAACGAAATTCTTTACTAAGAAAAACTTATTTCGATACTGAAACAAACGAAAATAAGACAAGAAATTTCATCTCGAAACGAAATATAGGCCATTGTAATGTATTTGTTTTGAAGAACTCTGATAGCTACTGCATGTGCACCAAAAGGCTCAACGACTTTTAAAATGATCAAGGCTAGACTGCAGACTTATGAGTTAATTCTTTTTCGTAAGCTTATCTCATTGTATATCCCAGCCTTGCAGCTTGCCCACTGCTATAGTTGAAGAGTCCATTTGATCAGCTTTCAGTTTTTATTGTTCTACATAATCGCAATCGAACAGAAAAGTGTGTTTTAAAACATAACAAAAATCATGATAGAGGAAGCAGGTGCAGCCCATGCGATGTATACGCAATACCTATACCAACTCTCTGCCAAAGCTATATACGTAACAGTAACGCAAAATGTGCAGTTTAAATCTTTGCCCTGGCTATTCACAATCAGCTAAATATACCTTGTTTGATCAAGTTTGTAGTTTAAATACTTGAGGTCATTTTCCGAAACATTGATTGTGAACTCAATTATGTCCTCATCCAAGCAGTATTTATCACCATCGTTGATCCAATTCTTGTCAAGAAAATATTCAGATAATAGGTCAGTTTCATGTGTGGCCTGTTTCTTCCATTTCATGAAGATGAAAATTGCAAAAACTGCGACGATGAAGTAGAACAACATTCCAAACTAAATCTAATAGATTACAAACTTGCAAGAGTTGGATTTAAAACAATATACTTAAAATAGAATCTTAAGGCAAACAAATAATTGTTGAGAAATTTAATCAAATCGATCCAAGGTGGTTCTCTGTGACCTTTGTGCATTTGAAGTTTGTGAATTATTTCGTTGTTTTATTTTGAATATGGACAGCTTTGTCTGACGCAAATAAATAATAAAAATTTTTTTTTTCTGCGAGTCATTTACACCGACTCAGAACGACCCTTTCAAATATCTTCGATGCAAGCTTGCATGAGTATATTTAGAGCCTTGTTTAAGAAAAGAAGAAGGCTATGGTTAAAATTTATTTGTTTAGAAAAGCTTTTTCATCGAAGTTTTTCACAAACTAAAAAGGGTCAGTGTCATAGCAGGCTGCTTGCTTCTCCCCGGCACGCTTGCTTCTCCCCGGCACGCTTGCTAAAGAAGCACACCTGAAGTTGGATGAAGTGATTCTGATATCAGTATTCACTACCAGTTACAATGTTGTATAAAGAATAAACAAACCACCATTGTGAGAAAATAAGTAGCGCTGACAAAAATACAGATAGATTTACCTTTCATTTATTGGGCTATTGGGCTTGAAAGGGCTTTCTTGTTTTTGTTTAAGATAACCTGAATGGAGAATACATTTCATCTCTTCGGTGACAGGTTGTTTTTCCAAAACTATGTTTTCGAAAGAAACATTTCAACCTGATTTATTTCCATCTTCCATTTCCAGATGTATTTTTTGCTTTGTAATTTTATGCTAACAAAATCAAATTTTACAAACTCTTCATTATTTTTGTGCTTTCAGTAATTCTCAAGCAAATCAGCTTTTGTGCCGCAGACAGCAACCGGTCATTTCTCTAAAATGAAAAATTGCCACAATATATTCCTATTTCGAATAGATTTCGATGGAAGTATCCAGACAGCAAATTTCGTCATCTTGAATGTTCAATCTTTTTTTTTTATTAAAATATTTTGCACAAAAGCATTTTTCGGGTCATTTCAAAACGAAACGCTTAAACATTTTAGAAATCAAACAATGTTCTCAAATCTAATTTGAATCTGAATAGTTATTTGAATGTTCTTTCAACAAGTTAACATTTATTCCAAACTTACGAGTGTTTATGCAAAATTAAGTATTTCGAAACCTTTTAGATGCAGCATATGGTTTTGAAGAACAATTCCTTTTCTTTCATTTAATTATAATTTTGAATTACTTCTCTCAATGAAATTATTTGCTTTTTTGTTACAAACTGACTCGTCTTGTGTATAGTGCTAGTGGGCTACAATTTCTTTTTTTTTTAAAGAATTCTGGTTTTACTTCGTCCACTATTTCATTGTACTCAATCAAACCATCTCAAAATCTTGCACTTCGGGATGACCGCTTTTGCCTTCACACAGTAAAATAACTTTGTCTTCGGTCATGAAATTAAAGCTTTTTTCACCTGCAGTTTTCTTGCTGGTTTTATTATAGTTTACTTCTAAATACATCTACACCGGAATCGAAATTAAAATATTGGAAATGCGTTCGCGTCATTGAAATGTGACATCACCATGCGTGTGGTTGAAAAGTGCAAGATAAAATTCCCACGAAACGAAATGTTATCACGTCACAAACACTCGACAATTAATTGATAAATGATGTACACGGATCAAGCAGATTAATTATAGTATCATTTCTCCTGGTGGCAAAAATGTATGCTGGCTGTGCAATTTTTTTGGCCTGCTTTGATTGGTCGTAAATTTGTGACCTGTCTTGCAATGTTTGACCACAGGTTGGCATAGGTTTAACCAAAGTTTAACACGTGGTTAACATTTAACAATATCTTTCTGTTTAATGTTTTTTTCAAGCCGCCTTTGTGGCTCAGTAGTTAGAACAGACATCACTGAATCGAGATAGGCCACGTGTGTTTGATAAATGTTTTAGGTCCGGTTATCTTTATATGTTTCAAAAACAATATCCACAAAAAGTGGCCGACTTTAACAAACAGTTTATATACAGTATAGCCTGGGTCGTTGATAGGCTAATTTGGACCGGCATCGATGACTATGTCCTGCTCCCAATGCAAACTAATGCCAAAAAAGACACCGCTTAAGAAATACATAAGGAGGGGTAAATGCTATCATTGGCAAAAGAGGTAGTTTGTTCCCAAAAATCACAAAGAATTTTCAAAATTTAGTTGGTGCCAATGCACTGCAACAAATATATGCGGCGCTTTCTCATGGAATTTACTTCAGTTAAGAAAGTAGTAAAATTTCTACGTTCTCTGCAATTTATCGTGGTCCGTGGAAAGGTTTCGCACCGTTAAAATTATCTCGGGCCAGGGAAAGTACTTCGACCCCCTGTCAACGCTATTCAACACTGCACGAAGTTATCTGACAATGAAACAATTTGACATTATGTTGGGTCGGGGAGTTTTTACAATCGCGTTGAGATCCCTATTCCATTGAATCCAATGACCCACATTTAAGTTTCTGAAACGATTTTTTTTCTTTATGACATTTTCCTGCATGCACAGTAATTAAAAAAAAATTGTAGTTGTAAAGTAGATTTAACAAGAGAAAGTGGCATCATATAATTCCTGGAAATAGCTCAAAACGTATCATTGCACAATGCACAGGCTTCAAATGTTTTTAAATCTTCTTTAAACTGTATGTAGACCAATATTTTGTTGCGTATAAATCCATTGATCATGTAAGAAATATGTTTGGTTTGTGTCAAAGGCAGCATAAAACCAATTTGGTAAGCCAACCAAGCTTATTCGTTCAAGCCTTGCTGCATCTTGTTGAACCAGAATTTTGCTGTTTAAATGACGCAGTAGCCTACTTGCTTTCGTATATATTTGTTTGAATAAGAAAGTGCAGGCTCTACGACCTATCACTCCGACCCAGGGTCATGGTCTTGTACGGCCACTGTCTCAATGCGTGTACACCGTAACATTGTTTGGTTGTACCGATATCTCCTTGTTTGTTTAAATTATCATGTTGGTTTGCTATCAGTGGGGTCATTTTATTTTGACTGCAAAAGCATTCACTTCGTTGTTGCTATGTCTTAACTTCATTTTAAAATACTGTTTCTTCATTGTTTGAAACTTTGATGCATCAATTTAGCCAAAATAATCAAATGTATTTAATTGAAGAAAAAAAACGCACTCTTAATAAATCTTCACTTTGCTTAGAAAAGTGTCTCCAAAATAAATTTTAACGGCGACTCCTTTGTAAATGACGAAATCTTCAAAGCGTCTTCATCAAAAGATAACATGAGAGTGCTCGTAAAACTGTAAAAGCAACAGGAAACAATTCATTTGTTTTAAATACTGATCAAAGGTTGAATGAAGTAAGCCTTTGAAGCACATTTTTTATTCTGTATCAAAAAGAAATAATCAACGCCAAAACGATAACCATGGTTTCAATTTGCATTGGTTGGTAAAGACTGTAGCCTAATAAATTTCAAAGAAAGTTTTGTAGCAGACGGTTTGAGACAATTAGCTCTTTCGAGTTTATGGAAGTTAAAAGTTAGTAGGATACTTAAGAATGAATACAAACCAAACGTCACATACTTTAAGAGTAGATTGCTGATTACTTCTCATGGTCCGGATTTTCGGACCTGATAATTAATTCTTTAAAAATTGTTCGTTTCAAATACCTTTAAGTTTTAAGCCCTTACGAGTTTGGTCGACTTTTGAAAAACATAGTACAGGACCAGTTTGCAGGCGTTTATTTTCTAAGTCAGTGGTTCCCAACATTTTTGACCTTGCGGCACCCTATCAAACAGATAAATAGTTTGCGGCACCCTGGCAAAACTGGGTTAATTTTGTGAGATTTCTGTGTTTCAAATAACTGTATGAAATAACACAGAATGAGTTGTACAGTAGCCTATAGTGTGCATAAACAAATGTATTTATTCAAAAGTTAGTGTGAAACTTGGGCTTGACTTCTTGCACAAAGTTCCTATCTCAAGGCACATTCGACAAAGCCACCCACATTTCTTCCTCGACTACAAGCTGTCGTTCTCGTTTTTTAGTTTTAATGTTCGTTTGTACGGAAAATCCACTAATTTGGAGACCCAATTGTAATCGCAAAGCAATTCACAAAATATATTCATAAGTAGGCTATAAAGAACAAATCAATTATAACTTAGCCTTTTCTCGATTAGCTATGTATCGTGTTTGTATGCGCAGGTATCCCTCATGTAAAAGTTTCTATTTTATAATGGTTCGCAAACAATCGTGCAATTTTATAATCGTGCTGGGTCACACAGTCCCATAATCCATCACTGCAATTTGACTATGTGCTCCTTGAAAAGCAAAATAAAATCATGAAACCTGGCAATAATGATGCGTTTCAAACGTTTTTATGGAAAAAACAGCAACGAGTCAAAATCTCTTTCGCGCTGTTTTTCCTGGGCGAGAAAACAAAGGCTTGCCGTGGATTAGAGTTAAAATAAATAAATAAATTCCACACTTAACGGGTTAAAGTTAAAATAAAGAATGGGCCGCAGTATTGCAATATCTCGCGGCACCCTTGAGCATTGCAATTGGCACTCCAGGGTGCCGCGGCACCCTGGTTGGGAACCACTGTTCTAAGTATTTCTTGCGAGATGAGCAAATACCTACCTGAATAATCTTGTGCCAGTATTTTTCACATTGATTTCATGTCTGCGGACGTTGAAGCAATGTAGTGCAGGGCCACCTTGTGGTTGAGAATATACAACAACAATAAACCACTTGATGGCGGTAGAATCTAATTGAAGCATACCATTCTTTTTCGAATCGGAATCTTGATACGAATATTCGTCCTTCGTTAGCTGTTTGTATTTGAATATTTTGTTCAGATAGCTTGTACAACAAATTTGATACCAGAAAATTTCAATCTGCGATTATTTTTTACAAACGGTCAAGATATGTTCAAAATAATAATTGTGCAAATATAAAAAATATCATTCAAACGTTTTTAAAAGGAAAAAATCTTCTTATTCGTAAGTTTTATTTTTTCTGCTGAGCACAAAAGTTACGAAGGGGAAACGTCATTAACTAACAAAGAATAGGCCTGTTGAGAAGGAGCGATCTTCCTGGCGTCAGCACTACCTGACTACTCACTATAGAACAGCGAGCATTGTGTTTCGCTAACCATACCGGTGTAGCCTCCACACTAGCCATCAAGACTTTTCCCAAAAAAGTGGTGCGGTACTGATGAGCCCAGCCTCATGGGCGAAACACGTGTTTATTGCTGAGTTCTTGCTACATGCGACTGCCGAGAAACAAAGAATAGGCCTACTGTAAATATGGCAATAAGCAATTGGCATGTCAACAGACAATAGTTGCATATGTTAATCACGGTTGTTTGACCGATGTGCATCAAATCTTTGCTACAGTTTTCACAATTCGGATTCAAATGTTTTCATGAAACGAAATACCTACTTCATCAAAAGTCGAAGATACATATCTTCTTCGATAAAATCTTTTCATGTGGTGGCACTTGCATTTTGCATTAAAAGTTGCTTCACTACTTCATCGGTGTGGCTGTTTAAGTATTCATAACTTTCGTTTGTAGTAAACACAAGAGTAGGTAAAGCTTTGGTAGAGAGTTTGCTTTGTTGAACCATAGAGAAATAAAACATAGTAACTTTAGCGTGTTTAGCATACATACGGGTTTAGCATAAATCAATTTAAGATTTAATTCCTGATGAGGACACACGTACGTGTCGAAAACGTTTGAGTTTATTTTATTTAATTATGTTATATTTTGTGTGAAATAAAGTATGCTAAACCCGCTAAAGTTACTATGTTTTATTTCTCCACAAGAGTAGGTCTAAACAAAACCGCATATTCGTGTAAGTACGAAGAACATAGTATGTGGTATCAGCCCCAAGCACAGTTACAACATTTCAAATTTAAAACAAAAAGTTGACATCTACACTACAGGCCCACCCTCTGCATCTTTTTCTTACGTTTTAACATCTTCTTGAGTAGAATGCATCTAATTGAGGGTTCCATCACATATCACGCAGTCTTCAGACATTGGTTCAATGCAAAAAGACGGAATAACTATGTATCTGAAATAATGAGTCTTTTGTCCTTGTTGTATAAAATTGTTCGGCATTTAATTGTTCATCATTTATGTAGATGTTAAATAGTTTCCACCGGTTTGGAACGTTGATGTTTTATTGGAAAATTTGTTTGAATTCATTTGCATCTGAAGTCACAATTATAATCGACTGCATGCCAAAATTCAGCAATAAACCCTGCACAAAATAGAGCAACAAAGGAAAAGCAGGGTCATTATGAAGAGTCAAATGAATTTTGATTACCGTTTGTATATATTTTTTTAAATTGGTGGATTCTTTTGCTTTGTTGCGCGCAAATATTTTGAGATGTTAAAAACCACTGTAGAGTATATTGAAAAAAAACATCGTGTTTTTATTAATTGCATTTTGTTTTCACCTGAGTTACTCATTTGCATGAGAAAATCTTGACGTGTTTTTTGTTTCCAACTTGCAACGATGAGTAGAAAACATTCTAATCTTGCGAATGTTAACTCTATTTTGAGTCATTAAGTAATTTCCCATATGTCAGTCATCTACTCGCAATTTAAGAGTCAATTGTTAGCTCAAAATTAGTGAAATTAAAAAGTGAACCCAAGATATCTTTGTAACAAACAAGTGACATAAAATCTTATGCTGTTGTTGCCATTTTGAGGTCAACGAAATGACAAGATACAAAACTATTCATGAAATGAAACATTCGTACGGCGATCAACTCGACAAAAGCAGATGGAAGCAAGGGCGCGGGAAGTAGGGGTGCTCAAGGGGCTGCAGCCCCCCCTAGAACAAACTCAGCCCCCCCTGAAATTTTCAATAATTGCTTCAGCCCCCCCTAGAAAACTCTGACAATTTAAGGTAGGCCTACATAACATATCTTCAGAAATTTTTTCGAACAATAATTGCTACGATGAATCGAGTTTCTGTTACGTGTGGTCGCGCTCATCATTTGCAATAAAGAGTCGTCAATCATAGGGATCTATACCTCGCAGTAGCGGTACTAGCCACCAGAGATGTACGTATACGCCGCAAATTCTACGCCGTAGACTTGCGGCCTAGACTTTTTGTTTGCGCTAACGCTTATGGCCACATTTTTTTGGATAGTTTGCGCTTGAGGCTACGCCGTAAAGTTTTCGCGGTTTTTTAGGGCATAGCGTCAATGCATACTTTTTAATGTCCTTTTTTTGCTACAACACGCCAATACTTTCCAGCGCTGCAGTTGAAAGAATGTTTTCAATGGGCAAAGACATTGAAACCAAAACGCAGCAAAATGTCAGATGAACACTTTCAGATGCTTGCTTCTTCGTGGAAATTCAAAATAAAACTTGTTTGTTTCGAGTGGTTTATACCGTGTTAATGTTTGGCACCTAGCAAACAAAATAAGTTTACGCCAGTGTAGGCTATGCGCTGACGCTGCCAACTTTTTTTACAAGTTACGTTGACGCATACGGCGTTAATATTTTTTGTATGCGCGTAGGCGTATTTTGGAGGCATCACTGCTAGCCACCCTCCTTACTAACACGGCGGTCCATCGTTTATTGGACATCATTCTGCAATATTTACATTTCATGCGTAGCCTACTTCTGAACATTACAATAGGCCTAATACATGATATTGCTTTGTCATGTCTGACCGACATGACAGAAGATAGGGCAATGAGAAGAGACGCACATGCAAACATATTCGGCTTGGTAAAACAAGCACGCACGATGCGGCTTTATTTTGCGATTACCTGCAGCGGTGAAGTTTTTCAGCCTGCAGAAGCCGTCGCAAGACAGCTCCAAAACAAGATCTTTGCTTCTTCAGCTTTGGAATCAAACACCATTCTCCGCGAACGGATCAAAAATCACAGAAAAGATGAATTCGTTTCCAAGCTTATGGAAACAGCGAACGTCTTTGCGTCTGTTAATAACCTAAAGACGCCAAACGATCCCCGAGTGATCAAAACTCCAGCAAGATTTCGAAACATAGAGGAATCGGATACTTTGTCGTCTGCGGGAGAAGGAGCTTGGAAACGGCAATACATCGAAGCCCTTGATTTGGTTCAAGCTGAGCTTGATCGAAGATTCGACCAGGCGGATCTGCTTACAGCAGCCAACAGAGAGAAGGCCCTTTTGAGCTGTGCAAACGGTGAGGAAAGATCTGATCAGCTTACCCGATGCCATCGTCTAAAAACGGAATTTACTTTGCTCAGCGATGTTGTAAGTGAAAAACCCCCAAACTCCGTTCAAAAGGTTGCTGAGCTATTATCGCAACTAAACCCTCAAACACTAGATCTTTTCAAAGAAACGCGAAAATGCGTGCTCTGCCTTTGCCTCTCGGTTTCGGTTGCATCATCACAACGTTCTTTTTCTGCTCTAAGACGCCTGAAAACGTGGTTGAGAAGCTCAATGACAAAAAAAAGACTTAGGCTATGGTACTTATCTTGCGTTGATGCATGTCCACCAAAACATTTTTGACACTGTCGATGTCAAAGAACTCATGACACAGTTCTTAGAGAAAACACCTGAGCGAAAATCAATCTTCGGAAGCGTGTGAGAGCACATTTTCACAAACTGTCGTTTTTATATCACTGTCTAATTTGTTCGTTTTCATTCTTCATTTGTTACAATTTACAATGTGTGTATTTTGGAGGCGTTTGTTTGACACAGGAAATGATCGAATGCCCACTAGCAATTTAAAATGTCGTCCCACATAAGGGGGTCTGGGGGGCGAAGCCCCCCAGAAGCTGACAACACTACGGCAGCTTCAGCCCCCCCTAGAGAAAAATAGTTCCCGCGCCACTGGATGGAAGTCACTTTAACAATTTTCTTCGTCTCCAACAGTTGTAGTGCGTTAGAATGTTGCGCGCGCGTGTGTGCACTGTGGAGAGGATAAAGACTTCAAAGGGATTTGGCGGCCCCTTGATGTGAATATCTCCGCTCTTTAAGTTCTTACGTCAACATAGAGAAAAAAGGCCGAAAAGAGATTTTATTTTAACAAGCAAAAGCCTCGGGCTTGAGGCAAAGCGAACGATAGACAGGAAGATATCGTTGGCTGCTTGAGGTAACGTTGGTCTGGTATTGTTCGTAGACTTTAGTGGTAACGCGGAATGTAAAGCTTTTTATGGTTAGCTCAAAGAAAATTTAGTAATTTAAGAAACTTGACTCACGTATACTTTCATAGCGTATTGCGAAATGCAGACTTCCCGGTGATATTCATTGAAGTGTTTATTCATAAACCAAGTTAAAGTTTGAAATAATTCTGCCTGCTTTGAAAAGTGAAGTGGACTGAGACTTCATAGAAAGTCGACAAGCAAAAGTTTTCAGGTCTGTCAACAGTGCTTGCTGCAGTGTAGTGTGCTTTCGACACTTAAACCAGCATTAGCTAGCTATCTATGCTTACAAATGTCAAGCATTTCCATTTTTTAGCGCGCTTATGCCTGGACCATGATGTCCATTTGTTACAAGAGAAAACTCTCACAATTTTTTTTTTAATTTTGTAAAGTTGTTTTGTCACATTTCGTGTGTTCTGGTTTGAATAAGAAGATCAGTTCGAGGCGGCGTATAGGATGAGTGCATCTAGTACAGCAGAGGAATGAAGAGAATTTTGAATTATTCATGAGCAGTTTGTTGTTATGGTTGCTTTGGAATAATTTTGCTGACTTGCTATAGTAGTTTATAATAAGCTTACATAATGAACTTGGAAGTTATTTCCTGGACAAAGCCTAGGTTAAATTAATTATTCACATTTCATGATTGAAAACTAGTTTGATTGATAGATAAATCAAAGAGAAATTTTCAAAGTCTTTTTGTTTTGTTTATTTTCAATATAAACGTCACTTACAAGATTTGTTATCTTTGTCGTGGGGTAAACAGATTAAATCAGAGTAAGATAGGCCTGCTGATGCCCGACCTTGTAAATGGATTTATATGGTTTGTGGATGTATGACATAAGAATAAAAACACAAAGCGTTTGAAGATGGGAATAAAAAACAGCAAGCTGAAGTTGAGAAGACGTAAGTGAAATGATGAATGCTTGTCCGTTTTGCAATTTTCTGTAAAGATATTTTTAAACATACCGTATCAAAATGTGGATCATAGTAGGCCTATTGTTTAGCAAACATTTCTAAAGTATTTCGGAGTAGATTTTCTATTACGCAGATCATCACTTTCACATTAATCAGTGGGTTTAGAAATTTTGTTGCAGCCTTGCTTTTAGAGGTTATCTAGAAAAAGTATGAACCTGGATTTATACATCCAAAGTTAGGCTACTTTTTAAAAGGGCAAGTCACTGATTGCCTAAACGTCAGCTTTGCAATATCATAAGAGGTTTAGTAACAACTTTTTATTTGATGACGAAAACGCTTCGTGTGAAATTTAGTTGATTTTGTAACATTGGTTATAAATCCACCGCATTCTAAGCTCTTGAACAACGTAGCAGATTAATATAAAGACAACATCAAGATGGGAATTTTGAAAGATTCTTTCATGCATTATTGATTTTCTATAGAATAATTGAGACAATTTCACAATCAAGGAGTGCTTTGCCCTGTCAAAATGGTGCTGTAAGATTGCGAAGGGCCAAATTGACTGAGCATGAAAAAGTAGTCGAAATCAGCGAAATCACATCATTTCCAAGGGCTACTGTAGTTCTTTTGCTAGCAACAGTCCGTCATGTTTACATCGATTCAACCTCTACAGGTGTTGAATTGAGGTAAAAATGGCTGACTTGCTAACTGTCTTATTTTCCAGTATGTTATTGCAAATCTATGACCCGATCGTCTTTATATTTGACGAAAAAGAAAAATGAACGTACTTACTGAGCTATCGGGATGGGTCATTTTTGACGTTGAATGACAGTTGTTCACAAATAATTTCACTCGAAAATACATGAGCGAGATAACGAATCTTGCGTCGTAACGAAATATTTCAAAGTTTAAACATAATTGTGTTAAAAACATTAGCATGAATAGTTGGTAAATCGTTTTGTTTTGAATAATTCAGTTATTGAACAGCAAGAAATAACTAGAAAGTTTTGACATTTCATTGTGCCCAATAGGAAATCCACATTATTATGCTGTACAATAAAAATGACAGTCGGAATTTATATTTGCTCTGCTGGAACCGCAAACAATGCTATTGAAACGAATATAATTGACAATAATGATAAGATTTGAATAGCTCCACATTCTACATCAAAACTAGGCATCCAGGCACTGTAAGGTGTCCATGAGTGAGTAAACAATTCATTTAGTCATGTCATAAAGTAAAATGCTATCAAGCAAACTTTAAATTGAGTGTCTAAGTTTTGATCCAATATTAATAAACCTCTGTTATGTTACATGCTGTGCGGTTACGTTTGATCAAGCGGCAGAGTTATTACCTTGAAACATGGTGATCATTGTAATGCGTCATCTTTGCCTTTAATTGGATTCGATTGATCTTTTACTTTGGTTTGATGCTCACTTGTGATTGGATCTTTGGTCTCACGTGACTTAACTGGTCTTTGCCGCCACATGAAAGACACGCCGAGATTCTTTTGCGCTGTCTGTTTTGTATATTTATAGTGGCTGGTTTTGAGTAATTTTAACGCAACAACAACGTCTTTCTCTTGTAGCTGCTGCCTCTCTGGTCGGTATAGAGTTTGTTCTTAGTTGTGCAAATCTATCACCGGAGGGATTTCCTTTGCAACTGAAACCAATCTGTCCATACGTTGATCTAACGTTAACTGACATTGGCTCGAGGTGTCTCTGGATGGATTTGGCCGGATTTAATTACCTTTTGTGCTTTCTGTGATCTTTATCGTTCGAGAGGCGTCTACACAGTAAAATAAATAAACAAAGAGACACAATTTTTTATTGAAGGTTCTTGATAGAATGATTGAGCCCCACTCAACAAAGAGCAGAATTTTCCAGCGAGTGAAATCCGTCCGCAGATGTTAAAAATGATTGTAAAATGAACTGATTGTAGTTAATATGGTTAATACAGGCTTGCATGAACTTCATGTGCTTGCTGAAAGTTTATGATACTCGGCGGTGTCAAGCCGACCACTCATTGCATAGACATAGACGAATTAGCATGGTTTTAATTTTTGTAACCCAAAAACATTTTTTTTGCCGTCAAAAGCGTAAAGATCAATGCACTGCGGTTGCACGAAATCAACTACCACCGTACAACTAAGCAATCAACGGCAAGTATCATAAATGCTTGGTAGACAACACGCGGGTTGTGATATGTCAAGCTGGCTGTCTGTGCTTTTAAGGTAGTTCAATAGCATGCGATTATTGTCTTGTGTTTCATAAAAATTAATAGTATTTTTCTTCTATTTTTAGGTCGATCACGGCGTGATGAAAGGTTGAATCCGGAAGGTATGTAGCTATTAATCATTATGTTAAGCAACATGACTAGTAACTAATTTTAACTACGTATTGCTTTTTCATAGCGCAAATTGAATCCTTGGATTAAAACACAATTTACTAAATGAGAATTTGTCTGCAAGAATTAAAGTCACATCATTGTCTGATCAAATTATCTCAGATCTGTTGTATGTCTTGGTGGTTGCTGATAACTTCAAACGGGCATACTTGGTTTCAATCTAATGAATTTTATATTTCCCAACTAAATTTGTTCAAAATCAAATCGCATATTGACTAGCCTATATAGAATGAACAGCGACGGCAGACAAGGGGCCTCTTTGTACTGTGTCAATGCAGATCGCGCATCCTTGCTGCCAGGGTTGAAAAAAACCCAAGTTTTTTTAAAAAAGCTCAACCCGCATGTTTTTTTTTTTAAAAAAAACCGGGTTTGTTGGGTTTTATTTAAAAAAGATGCAAAAAGGTAGATTCATGCTTATTTCACCTCAAATACTATTTTTTTACCAATGAAGTGCCTCTCACTCACAGTACATGCTGGCATAACTCAATAAAATAATGCACTAGGGCTGTTTAACTATGAGGCCTTTTTGCATTCATGAGTTTTAGCGTAGTACAAAGTGACAGTAGGCTACTTGATTTTTGTGTGCAGAAATATCCACTGTGTTTTCAATTTATCCTTGGAAATTTCCTTCACAATCACATCCTTAAGTCCTAATTTGAAGTTTGTTTTAAGTACCTTGTAGTACTTTGGTTCATTTTTTCAATTTCTGATAAAAAATGGACAAACATAATGCTTTGGGTTTTTTATGTTTTGTTTTGGGTTTTTTTTAAGTGGGTTTTTAAAAAAAGAACCACTCGTTTTTTTTGGGTTGCGTAAAATACCGACAACCCTGCGTTGCAGCACGCAGTGGTCGCTCACGAAAAACAATGTATTTCTAAGCTTTGAAGTCTGCGTCGTAATTGTCTTTATATTTCATTTAATAGTTTACACAGAGTACAATTTTATTACATTGCAACCCAAAAAAGCATCCGTTCGAGTTCTCGCTGAAAGTTATAACCACAATAAAGTATTCAATATCCATCGTTTTCAAGGTTTTGAATCCAATGTTTGTGTGTAATTAAAAGGTGTATAATATCTTTAATGCAACAAAGCATTTAAAATTTTGTAATAAATGTAGTCTGAATAAAACTTAGGCTGTTTTTGCGCATACTGCGTCGCTGAGTTCGACGAATTGATACAATCACAAAGCTGAGTTAACTAACATGTACCGTACTGTGTCTGTATGTAGTCAGTTTATGGTGTCTCATTACCGTTGAAATCAATTCTGACCAGTTTAACTGAGATACTTTGAGGTCGAATTCAATTTCCACGCTAAATGATTCACATGTTGAGTCAAAGTGTTAAAATTTGAAAACTTTTTGAACATATGTTCAGTAAACTGCTTTAGTAGTAACTAGGAAGTTTTCTTTCGTTCAACAAACCATTTCTTTTTGATGGATTCATTAAAACTCAACGTTGCTGTATCGAAATACTGTAAATAACGGTTGACTTTTTTGGTTTGAGATGTGCAAGTTTAAATCTGTTCATTAAACTAAAACACTAGTTTGGTTGCCTGGTTTACAAAATTGCTGAATGTTTAACTCTACCATACAATAAGTTTCTGGGCAGCCGATTTGTAGCAAGAATTGACAGCGATAGACACGTGTTTCGCCCATGGGGCTGGGCTCATCAGTATCGCACCGTATTCTAGCTACTTGGGTAATCGACCGTTCACATCTGCCATACATATAGTTATTAGTGAAAAAAATTCCCAGCTTGGTTTAAAATATGAGTATTTCTAAATTGATGAATAATTGTGCCCTGTCAAAGATTTTCTTTCAATCTATGCAATTTCCATTACTGATATAATCAGCAGCAGAACTTTTATCAAATCAAAAGTGTTTTGGGATTTATTCTTGTAACATTGCTCATTTTTAGTTTCTGAAACGTAAGACTAAAGTAGATTTGTAGAACTTGAGAAAGCTTAAAATGAGAATGTCTTACCATAAGTCTGTGGGTAGCTACAATGTACAAGAACGACTATAAGTATGAATCTAATAATAAGTAACCACAGCGTTAAGCTGTTCTTGCGATCTGCTTCAAAAAGCAACAAACGGGAGTTTGGTCGGCGATCTTTTATGAAACTACATGAAAAAATTGAACAAGAAAAGCTTTGATTCTTGTTTTGATAACAAGCTACGTTTTTGACACCTCCAACAAGGAGCAAACCCATTACCCCCCCAAGTTTGCCATCTTTTATTTAAAGTCCATATGTTGTTAAAACTATACTCAACGTTTTATTTACACGAGAATTGAAAATCATATCCTGCCTTTCTGCAATGTCTAATCGAGACAGGACTTCAGCTCAATGCTTGCGCTGTTGGAATTTTGTATTTGTGCTTCTGCATGACAAAACATTGTCTCAGCAGAATTCCAAAAAATGAATATTTTCTAAAACTTTGCATTCTGTGGGGAAAAAATAGTAGAATTACTAAAGAATGCAATGTGCACAAAAGTGATTAACCGCTTGTTAGTAGATTATTTTTTGCGTAGACCTACAGTAACGTGGTGTTACTATCTATGGTTGTTGAGGTATAGACGGACAGGCGCCTGTCTTAAATTCTTTGATTCATAATTGTAAAAATGTTCAGTTTCAGAAGACACCCTGGCGCTCTTTTTGCGTCGAGGCGTGATTTGATCTCTTGTTTATAAGTTGAGCATCTCCCCAAACAGCAAAATCCGCCATTTTTACATTGATTCAACGTCTGCAGACGTTGAATCAATGTAAAAATGGCGGATTTTGTTACCTGGGTCAGCTTCTGCATGTTCGAATTTGCATTACTTTCCCTGATAAGCATCAATTTCATTCGAATTTTCACAACAGGAAGCCCCTCCGAATCGAACCCTCCACACAAGGCGAACGACGCGCATCATGAACACTATGAATATGAAGTGCAGGTGGGTTAAATTTATTTTTGTGCATTCATTTATGAAGTGAAGCAATAAACTAACTCCTGTGTTTCTGCTGTTGCTTTCGTATTCATCAGATGAACGTTCTAACGACTACTAGAAACGATGTTGTATTATGTACCGAAATTTAACAAAGATGTTTTGTTTAACTTCCATTCACCCTCCCACCTGCCTACCTTTGATCTCAGGGTGTTGAAAGTATTTTCTCGGCTACACTTGTTAACGTGAAAACCCAAACACAACGTTTCAATCAATTCAACTGGCTGTGATGTGTAAGATATGATCTGTCACATTCCGGTCTGCAAAAGTTGCAATTTTTACATTGTTTCAATATAACGTTAGCCATGTAAAAAACACAAAAGCAACTTTTGTTGGTTGAAAGTTTCCAGCGAACAAAAATTGAAAGCAGTCCACAGGATCTCGAAAGAGCATAACCTCCTTACATCTTAATTGTGTCGGTTTCATTTGATGATGAAATATCCACCGCATTATACTGTGCCCGAGGCCATTGCGACAACATGACTGAACCGAAGCGGTTAACTGCTTTGAAATTTTAGAATTGCGTTTTCAATTTCGAATTTATGTCGGCCGCGATTCAGCTAATGATCATCATTCATGCCGTCATGGCCTTTTTATTGTTGATGTCATCAAAGTCGTGCTGTCATACTTTAACATGCTCGAACTGACACTATCCAGTTTCTTTGTATTATCTTTGTGTTATGGGGCTATCCTTCTTTAATCTTCATTAGCAGGAGTGAGAATTATGGTTGAGGTTGTATTTCATCATTATTTTGTGTCGAATCCTCATAAGTAAAAACTTTGATCAGTTTCTGCTAAACCCTCAATACTTCACGCAGAAGTTATTACACTTTCATAGTTGTTTACAACATAGTTGCGATGGTTTGTCAGTTGCTGAAAACCTCTGAAACTTTTAATGCTTTCACCGGGACAATTTCAACTATAAAAATACACAAATATATTATTTTGTGAGAGCCATGTAACATTGTCTGGTGATGCTAACAACTTGTTACGTTAAAAAGAGATATTGAAAAGCTTACATGTTTATGAGGATTATTGTTTCATGGTCATCCTGTGGTTTATACGAAACAAAAAACAAGCTGCGTTTATGCTTCACTGACGTTTTGTCGTTATGACAATGCTCAATTGTACATTTTCGATAAAATCAATAATTTGAAATTTTGAATTGAAGGATTTTAAACGTTTCCTGGCCATATTCTGGTTGGTCAGGAGTTAGCAGTGGGAAAAACATTTTCAGAGTAAACTGGTGCAAATTTTCAGCTAGGGAAAAAAGTGTCGAAGTCCGTTTTTTTACTGACAATGTCTGTTTTACAAACCTGCAATTTCGTGCCTCACTGTGCAACTCCAGTTCCATAACACAAACACTAAGTTTGCAGGGAGGATTCGCATTTGCATGGTGCGTGATACGTCAGTGAAGCATCAAAGCGCGTTGAATTTATGGGAAAAGGTTTTGTTTTGATAACTTGATATTTTAAAATCATCGACAATTCGAAAGCGCAATGATTTTGAATTTGTTTCGTTTCTACAAAACATTTGATTTCACTATTTTTTGTTGCCACGAATGCTTTAAGCTTCAATTCTACAACGATTTTACTTTTAAGATCGGAAAAGATTAGTGGCTTTGAACTCATTATCCTCAATTTTGATTTGAAAATTAGTCATCCAGTGTATTCTTGATGGTTGTAAGCATTGTCTCGTGTCAACCTCTGATGATGTTAAAACGACGTAAAAAGTGCAAGTTTTGTCAGTTTGAGGAGTTGCTTATTTCACCACAATACGTTGAAACCGGAAATTACTTTAAAAATTGTGTACGGTATGTGTACAGTATGTAAAAAGCTCTTGCTTGGGAACTGTAGTGGTTAATTAATTGAAACTGGCTCACGTGATCAACTTGTTGAAATTTACGAACAACATACAATCGATCAAGTTGTCATTTGAAATTCAAAATAGCAAACATTTTCATTGAGCAAACACCGATTATGAGATTATTTGTGCAATGGAGTACTATCGTGGATGCAGCAAAGTTATCAAATGTTGGAAAATGACTGATTGAAATGTCAGCGTCGAATGGTGGTATCTGAAGAATGGGCTCTCTTGAAACCGCACCCTTTTGACAGCAAGTCGGCGTAGACGAGAGTGAACTTATCTCCACCAGTGGAATCATACTTATCACAGTTATAGCCGGTTGACGTCTGGTTCGAACAAAATGACAAAAACAATGCCGAGAATTTACAGCAGGTTGTTCAAGTTCGTCCTGCCGTTTGGGTATGAGCGGTGAATTCAACATTCTTTGTTATTGACAGCAAACTTTGCGTTTGTAGACTTAACTTGTTTGCATTGACTCATCCATAGCTTGCTGTTAGTTGTGTGAGCTTCTACACCAAATATCAGCCACGCCAAACCATGATTACACTGTGTTTCTGCGTAACCATAGCCTAAGTGTGCAATCGCCGAAAAAATATTATATTTGAAAGCTATTGCTTCTGATAATCTTTTAAACCAGAATGAAATAAATTTTAAGTAGTTAATAAGTTGTGTTTGCCAAAGCTGTTGTTTTACAGGCAAGCCTACGGGCTTGTTTTTGATTTTTTGTTCCAAGCATTGATCAAAGAGGAAAAAAGTGAACTTGTTTGAAATGCCGAGTTTATCATAAGGTTTTGTTCAATATCAGTATTTTTGTCAATGAAATGTCTGGATACATCAAAATATAAAAAAGCAGCAGTCACTTGGAGATACAATATTATGGCTTGCAGTCAGTAAGTTGTTTTTTTATTTGGATTTATTCAACATCTTCAGACGTTGAATCAATGTAAAAGGAGACTGATTTATTTGATGGGTAGCGACTTCTGTTGTTGCGGTCGGCAACATAAACAACAATAAGTTTTCATGATTGTTTATACAGGCGGCACATGAAAGGTTCATTTCGTCTTCACGAGATAATTATGGTCTGTTCTCAAACAGTGGTTAAATATTGAACGTCATAAACCACCATTGTGACAATTCCTTTTATGTGTATGTACTCTCTCTGCAGATAAATCAACAAGAACAAAACGAAATTGCTCTTTTCTCAAACTCTGGTTAAGTTTTATCTGCGACCTTGTTTTCGTGCGTTGACCAAAATATTCGCTAAAACTTGAAATGATGACCCCTTTGAATGCTTTTAATAAAGGCTTTGAAAATTTTCTTATTTTGCTTAAGGGTTGTTTGTAGTTGTTTTGGCAGCTTCTCGCAGATTGAAGCGCATAAGCAAAACCAATCACTTCACAGTTAAAAGTGTGGGCCTTTGCACGCAAACCGCTAAACAGTTTGCAAAACCAAGAAGTAGTACGTGGAATGAAGGTCTTTTAACGTTTTAACCACCTAACAGAGGTACTTATGCTGAATAAAACTAAAAAAAAGATCTTGTTTGTTCTTTTGTCTTCAGCTTGGATGAACATTCCTTTGCATTTCGCAAGTAAACTGGAAACGAGAAAGGGTTTTTTTTGTCTTTTTAGCGTTAATCGATGTTAAGCATATTGATCTTGTTAGAAAATAGTTCATGAGATTCGAGTCTTTAAAATATGTCTTTCTCTCAACACGTCTTTGATGTCTTGAAATATATTGTTAATGATGCCCAATTATTTAATATAATAATTTTTTACTTGAAGGACTGAGTCTATTTATTTCAGATCGCGAAAAGCTTTGTCACAAAAAGCGGCATTTCCCTCTGCGCCCAATCCGGTTATCTTGGCTGGCCATTCTTTATGTATTATTGTCTTTGTAATGTCACAGTTAGTTTTCGATGTATTTTTTCTTTTTTAATGTCGGCCTCCTTCATCTATTGAGGACTGGTGTTACCTTACCTCAGTGAGTTTCTGCTTGGAGATTTTCTATTCTCTCTTTGTATTTCATTATCCCTTGGTGTATTTCGTCACTCTCTTTTCAATCCAATTGTGGACTGTTTGGCATCATAACATCTCCGAAAACCTCTCCTGAAAGGCGGTTTAGTGCGGCACCTTTCATCCATTCGGCAAGCCACTGTTATGGATTCGTTTTAAATAATGTTATTACAAATTCTCTTTCTTGAACGGCATAGTTTATGAGAGCTTACTCATTTCTTGAGCTGCTGAAGTGGATTTCAATATTTTCTGAAGCAATCCAATTTTATTTTTGCCAAGCATCAAATTACGATAAAAAATGACATCATAATAGCCCGACCAACATATTTCGTTTCGTTTGTTTGGTGATGATCTCACCATTCGTATTTTTGAAAACAGGCAATTTGACCCGTGGTGATGGTTGTCACCATACCACCAACAAGCCCCTGCGTCCCCGATTGCCACTGTACTTCGCAAGCCACAGTATGCTTCAGTGGTGCATCAACTCTAGCCTTCTAATTTTTTTTTTTAATTCAAGCTAGAAAAAAAAATGCTTCAATGTCATTTTTTTTTGAATGGTCCAACAAGGTTGGGTGTATATCGCACACAAGAGATAATACAGAAAATGCATGAAAAAGTGCAACAGGTGTGTACGTACATAGGTGTTTACTACATCTTCAACTGTCATGCCCGACAATGTAGACTCCCAAACCTCACATGCCATTGTTCAAACGTCGTTAAAAGTGGCGAGTTTTGTCACTGGAAGGGGACTGCATTATGTTAGCGACTGTTCGTTGTTTTCTTCTCTGGACATGAATCAATTTTTATCGCCTTTGCCCTGTCTTGACGTCATCTGGAAAGATGATAAAAAGTAATTGTCAAGGTTGAATTGATTTGATTATGACGTACCGTACCCATCGCAACCGTTAGTCGCCGATATGGTTAAAATGTTTGTAACTGAATGTTTCACTTCGGTCAGTGATTTAACCATGACACTTTTCATAGAAAGTAACGCTGTGAGTTGAGAGTATAATTATCCTATGTCATAATTGTCTTAATATCTTACGTTGTGGAAGTTAACACACCCCCGCTATTGCTTTGAACATTGTTCGTAATCTAATCTCTGTTCTGAACAGATATGGTAATTAAAATTTTTTTTATCATCGTTTATATGAATGCTGTCTTCAGCCTTGCGCAAGTTGTCTATCCGAACAGAAAAATCAGTCATTTTCACGTTTACTCAACGTCTGCGACCATATATGTAAGGAATGACAAATGCATGGCGACATGGGCAAATGACTGCTTTATGAAGCCATTTTCAGATGCACTTCATGGTGTCTTACGATGTTATAATCCACAAGTGAGATAACTTCACCGATGCTTTCATGATTTCGCGTTCAAGTCTCTGAACATATGCCACAAAATGGGGTGCTGTAAGCAGCTGCGTCGAGGCAGGGATATTGTTGTGTAAGACTTTAACAGGGGCTTGTAGTTTGTTGTGAATGCTTGTTGCCTTATTGCTGTCATACCAATCCCAGAGCAATACTCCATCAAACCACATAACTTTAAAGTCACTGTCGTTTTCTAAGAATTGTGTTATTGCTTTTTGCAACTTCAAACGTTTTGAAAAGCTCCCGCAGTTTTCTTGGCCCACCACTAGCACATTCCGACCTCACAACTCCCTTGTGCAATGATCAAGGCCCTGGCTGGTTCGTTCATTTGTTGTTAAAGGGAATTACGTTCTGGCTGTAATGCTTTTTCATGTTTCAACTCGAAGGCTTTTCCTTATCACAAAATGCTTTTTTCAGGATTATCGTGTCAATTTTAATGGCAGCATTGACTCTGACAAATCGGATTTTAATCTGCTTCAAAATGGAGATGGCATCTCTGGCTTCGGTATCTTCGCTTTCAGCGAGTCAAAATATTTCGTGCTTTATTAAGGTTTTTGTTTTGAAATAATCCAGAACTCTTTGCATGAGCAACACTTTAGTCAGGTTCCATCTGATAGCAATCTCATTCATAAGAAGTACCCTAGCCCCGGCAAGATTATTGTCACAGGCCGGTCTCATTTCGATAATTCCACAACTGAGCTGGTTGTGTTGTGGTACACATCTATATCGCCACGTTTCAACTTTTGGTTTACGGGTGTGTGTAAACTGGTTGATCCATGTCACGATGCAGAAACTCTTAGTAGCCAGTCGACTTCACGAAATACCCAATGAGTTTATAAACCATGTTATAAACTATAGGTTACCGTAACACTATCCCAGCTAACAAAACCAGCTTTTTTACATTTGCAGATGTTGATTTAATATAAAAAGATAGGTTTTGCTAGCTGGGTGTGTTGTTAGTTACTTTGAAATGTTCAAGAAATATTGTTAAAATTGTAACTAGTATGGAATCGATATTATTCTCATTTGCCACCCTTCATTCTGTGACTACTTGTTTATTTCAGCAGTAACATATGCCGCGCATTTGCCTAGGACTTCGTGCACTTTGCTTCGATTGAAAGTGTTAAAACCCGCAGTGACGTTGTTTTAGCATCTGACGGGGCCACCCAAGAGGCTGTGATGTTCTGTAATCGACAGGATTCTTTAATCATTTAATTTGGTTTGGATATTGCCTAAGATTATAGTATTTTTGTGGACATGCTGCCATTGCAGTCAGTAAGCCATTCTGTCTTTTTTTCTGACATTTTCTTTCTGTCGATATGCCTTCCGCGTATAACCAGTTTCTTTGTTTTAATCCAACCTTGTCATGGGCAACATTTACATTTGGTAACGCCAAAAAACAACCTTAAAAGTCCACCACTATGGTATTATTGCTGTTTGTACGTAGTCGCCTATAGATTTTGGAAACTCAATCATAAATGTGTTTTTTATTAATTTGCCAGTAAAATATGAGACTGTAAACACCTTCAAAAAAAAGTGCGCATAATTAGTATTAATGTCTAGTGAAGTGTGAAACGTTTCATTTCTATGATTCCTTTCATTCTAAATTGTTTTATCAGAAATGTAAAAGACTTCTTTTTTATTTTTGTAGAAACCAGCGGCTTCAAACACGAAACAAGCGGACGCCATGCTTGACTTGAGAGGTATTTGAACATTATTTTCATAAATATTTTAATTCTAAATGGAATGTCAATTTACTGTCATTAACCCGACTATGATAAATCTTTTCATTTCAGTTTTTTTGCATTTACAAAAACCGACATTTCCATACCGTGATGAATGCTTTCTACTCAGTGTATTCAAGTGACGTTTTAGTTAATTTAATCGTTTTAGTTAGTTAATTTAAATTAAGTTTTGCTGATGATTTCTCAATGAAAAAATGTCACTTATCCATAGCAGTCTGCAGCTGGTTGCTGTGGTAACAGGAAGTAGATTTTCATCAAGTCAGGAGTTTGGACAATGTTTTTTACTCAAAGGAATGTGATTAGGTCAGGAAAAATGACATGTTGCGAAAATCGAAAATGTTTTTCCAACCGTTTTGATGTTAAAAAGTCTCTTGTCAACTCCTCTAGCTGATATTTCATTTAGTCTCACAACCGTGTGAAAAAGAAGAGATTTTGTCGATGCAAATAAATTTTATGAACGATGATTAAACACAAAGCAACGTTGCATAATCATTAAAACACTTTCACCAATTGTATCTCAATCAACTCCCTCGATGTTCTTCCATCATATAAAAACTAACTCGGCTTCAGAGCGCAGCCTCCCTGTTGTTTTATTTTTATTATTAACTTTTCACATCTTCGCCTGTTGCTGAAGAAACTGCCACTCCGATGGTGAATGACCGACGGTTTCAAAATTTGTGTTAGACAATGTTTGGAAGCTTGAACTTTTGGGGCAATGATTCTGGTTTTTGTAGATTTTGTGAACCCTCGCAAACGTTACATCTGAGGAAGTTGTAAATAAACAGACTATGAATCGATGTCTGAAAGGGCTGACTTGCTGGGTGGTTGTGTTGGAGTTGCGTTCTTGAAGTGTTTTTTTCATTCTTGAAAAATTACAATTCATCAAGCCAATGTGCCTAAAAAAGAATAGCACCAACCGACATACCACTTTAAAAAAAAAACTTGCTGTTGTTTTTATTTTGGTTTTGAAACGTTGGGTTTACGTCAAGAAAGTTAAGTTGAAACCCAAGAAAGGAAAGATAATTACTGAGCTCCGATCGACCAGTTTGCGTGCCAACGCCATTCATTCGGCTTCTTGTCTGTGATCATTGCAGCAACGCTATGACTCAGCCTTTCACGGTTGACTGGTTCACAAAATAAGGCGAAGATATCCTTTGAAGTTCCGACTAGATTTAAGCTCTATCGCGCACACACACACACCAAGTCAAGCTAAATAAGAAGTCTTGACGATAATTCAAGGCCTGTTGACGTTGAATCAATATTAAAAGTTTGACTTTTGCTACTTGGTTTCAAATTGTCATTTTGCTGGCAACTTCCGATCTTGAACGAAGATAAAATAAAAATTTAGTTATTTCGTAATTTCAGTTGAACAGTTTCAGATTTGAATAAGATCACACGTTTATTGTCTTCAAAAAAAACGTTTCAATCAAAAGAACCCTGGACTTCAGGATAATGCAGCGGTATATTATTATTAGACTTTCAACTTTTTTTTTTACCTCAATTGTTGCCATTGGTTCACAAGCATCAAAGCATTCCTCAGGTTTTGAAATCAAACTTGCTATCGATCCATTTTTCCCGTTTTTCGCTAATTGCAGTAAGTATTGCTTGCTTGGCCAACACAACCCTTACAGAGGTTCCCCTTTATTATGATAAACCAGGGGTGCGAAACATGTTCCAAGGAGGTGCGTGGATACTAAATTTTGCTGAGTTATAAAATGACGCAAAAATCTGTACCGTACTGCACTTGTTTGGTTGAACTCAATATTTGCAATTGTAGGTGACTACCACTTTTCAGCAATTCTTTGGAGGGGTTGCTAAAACTGGTTGGCTGTGGTAATGTGGTGCTAACAAAGAAAAAGGAATGTGATAGATTGCTGTCAGGGGTTGGCAACGTTGGCGTGGAATCAATGCAAGCCACTTTTACTTGTTGCATAAGAAAAGTTTTTAAGTTTGTTAAACTATCGACTTAAATCGCATGCGCTCCATGGTGTCCAATTTGACGATGGTGTGACTTCACGGACAAAATTGTTCATTGATCTAACAATCCGTAAATTGACTTCTCTTTATTCAGACAAACAGCTCCCAAACATTTTATTTTTCGCTGCCAATTTTTATTCACATCTCGATGATCATGACTCTTACTTAATTAACCTAAGGATTCCAACATTTTGTACAATTTCACATAAGTCAAACGAAAAGCCTCAAGGACAATTCAAAGTTAACCATTAAATAACACTGAGCTGGTTAATCGGCAAAATACGTTTACTTGTTTATGAAAAGTGTTTAGTTTTATCCCGTGTTTGTTTTCTATGTGTGTGACGAGAAACAGCAATGTTTCTCCGTCTCAGGTCATTACCAACGGAAGTAGGGATTCAATTTCAACCAAGAATGCGTCTTTGTTGACTGCAAATTGTATATTTGATGTTGGTTTAAGATAGAGTACGTGCGTAGCCACAAAAAAGTGGATCCGCTGCGGATAGGAGAATGCTGTAGATGATCACCCAAACAATGCCAAACAGAAAATCAAATCTTTTTTGAACGCCTGTTCGAAAACCAAAGTAAAAAAGAACATTTGGTGATGGTCATATCCGCTTAAATCAAGGGTTCTTAACCTTTAGCGAGAGCTGTTCCTTAGGGGTGCGGGGATGCTGAATTGTTAGGGTTAGTTATAAAGAAATAATTTGGGACACAGGATTTTCCTGCTTGCTTTACATAAAACAAAAGTCGATTGGAAACTTGTCATGCGGGTAGCACTATGCACGAACACACCACGATTTGATGCCATCATCAAGAGAAAACAGCAAAACAATCAGCAAAAATGTCACTGAAATTAATTGCTTAACCACTTCTTCGGAGAAACTATTTTCCATTTTTACCTAAATAACGAAATAAAGGTAGTTACGGAACCAACTGCTGAAAATGGGTGATGCAGAATTCCGGAATGGCCCGTTTCGGTGAGTCCGATTCGGTGAGTCCGATTCGGTGAGTCCGATCCCTTAACGGGGGATTTTTTCAATTTTTTTTTTAAATTATCGGGTACCATAGCCTAATTATCATTGCCGTTTTAGGGTTAGGGGTTAGGAGTTAAGGTTAGGGGTTAGAAGTTAGGAACTCACCGAATCGGACTCACCGAATAGTAGCAGACCCGCAGAATTCGACGTCGTGCCTGCCTTTTGCTATGTTGGCGACATGATTGGGTAATCGGGCGGCTGTATGGATGCTATAGCAGTGAGGGTGCAATCGGCTTGGAACAGTTTTCGTGAGCTTATCCCTATCCTAATGAACAAGGATATTCCCTTCGATAGTCGAGATCACGTGTATACTATGTGTGTGAGGAGTGGTTTACTGCATGCAATTGAAACTTGGCCATCACATGTCAAAGAGCGAAAGCGGCTATGTTGCAATGATAATGCCATGATCATGATGCGATGCATCTTTTCTCAATATACTTTTTTGATCGGGTGACAATGGAAGGGCTGCTTTGGTGCGGACACGTGGAAGAAGTAGCATGGTCGAAAATAATTCAGTCATTTAACGTTTGTGAGGATAACTCTTTAGGACATCCTAAGAAGCGTTGGCTGGACTACGTTGTACGTTGGGTCTACTGTTGGCAGATCTCGTCTCGGTCGACCCTCAGGGCCGGTGGCAATGAAAAAATGCCATCAAACAGATACAAAAAACAGGAGACGTTAAATTGTACAAATGGATGCAGACACAAAACACCACGAAAAAAAACACGCAGTTTTCAGGTTCCTCGTTTAAGAGAAGCACCATATTCACCATAACGTATTGTCAGTTGTGGAATTAAAGATAAATGAAACACAATGGTTTTACTATTCACGCATGTAAACAACATTACTTTTGAGTCATTCTAGAAGGGGTGCTAGAACTGGTCGGTGATTTCAAAGCGGTGCCAACAAGGAAAAGGTTAAGAATCATTGTCTTAAATGTTTGTATCTAGAAAGTGGTGACTACCTTTTATCAGGAACAAGATTGATGTCTGACTTTTATTCGAAAGCGATGGAGATGATTCTGTGTTGTAATTCAATTAGCGGCCTTCTGTCGAACAATTAGGTGCAGGTTTTGCTGTTGCCAGGTTAGCTTCATCTTTTTGAACTGATGAAAATTAACAAATTGACGGGTTTAATGTTGTTTCGGGAAAACCATACCAGATTAATATCCTGTACTTGCTGTTTATTTTTTGACTTCATGTTTACATTGTAAAACAAAATTAATCCCGTTAATGCTCATGGCTGTTTAAAGCAGCTGCTGCCGAATATTGTTTGGAAGCTCCAGTGCACAAACTTAAGAAACATGTTTCATCAGTTTGCAAACGTTGTTCAAACGTAAAAATCAACAAAAGATGGCGAGTATTTTTTTTCAGTCTGGTATGCTATTGGCTTCCGGCGCGTTTGCCCAATGACTTTCGTTGGTGTTTTGCAAGCTTTATGACAGAACAGAGGTTCTTATTTTTTTTTTCTTTGCTCTACTTTGAAGTCGGCAATCGTTTCTCACCTCCCCTCCAGTAAAATCACTGAAAAGTTATATTCACTCACAATCCAAAAATGAAGTAAAAACCTCAGTAACCACACGGCGCAGTTTCTAGTGTCATTTTATGACGAACCCTAATGTTTCAGCACTCAGACACCCCCTTAGAAAAGGTCCTTCCAACTTAGTGGTGCTTAATGCTTAAAAATCCCCGTGATGACTCGGTTATGGTCAAAGCTAACGGAATTACTTCTTGAAATAGTCGCAGTTGGCAAGAGGTTGATTTACTGCAAAAATTGACTGATTTTCTGGATGGAAGTATTAGATGTTGACTTCACTCTTGAACCACATCTGCCCATTCAACTAGGAACAAGCACTTTGATTTCTCTAAATGGTGCATCTTTCTTACAGTGAATCTTCCTCCGCATCATACGAATAACCTTGGATGTACCCCGTTAGAGGACACGAAGGTGAGTTCTTTTGGTTTGTTTGTAATCAAACTGTTCAATTCATTTATATCTCGTTGCAACATCAACGTTGTTTAATTTTTTCTTCTTTTTTTAGACGCAAACGGATAAATGCGCGGAATGGCGGCTCTCGTTACCACGTGACACAAATGACCAATCACGAAACGAGGTGAGATTCTTCATTACATGAATTGATGATTGCGACGTTATGTTTTGTTGCGTCATATTTTATGCCCTCTTGTTTTGGTTCATTCTATCATTTGACGGATTAATGGCGTCATCGAGTGCATGACGTCACTGTAAAAAGGGTTTTGTAAAGATATTTTGTTGATGACGTCATATTTGTTTCAAAATCTTGTATTGCCGAAATGTTTCCCATCGAATTGGATTTTAGTTTTTACTAAAATTGTTTTTGTGTCTGTAATTTTTCATCACGGGGTTTATTCTGAAACAATGAATAGCAGGCGATGTGAGTGCTCCAATTGTGAACTCAAGTCACTCCAATCTTCCTAACAAATAATCCCCCTTAATCCGGATGTACCCCTTGCTCATACCTTAATCCTCACAGTCACCGAATGAGACTTTTCTACGTCTACCCAAAGTTTTTTCTTTCTGGATTAAAGTATTCAAAAAGTTTCCAACTTCGAAAAGTGCTGGGGATCGCTGAAACAGCGACATGCCTTCTAAAGCGCTGCGAGCAACTCATATCTGCGATCGATTACCCAAACCTTCCGATTCTTTGCGGACGTTTAGAGATCAAACCGGCTATGGCACAGATCTTGAGTCTTGACACAAATTATTCACTTTCATCTGAATCATCAAACACAAACTTCTGACTGTTGCCCTTTCATCTATGCCACAGCTGAACAAACATGAGCCATCAGATTGATGTACTTTTGCAGCCAATTTTACGTGTATATGGTTTGCTTTTAACTTTCTTACGCAATTGATGAAACACAATTCAAGCTGTTTCTAATTCGATCCTTCAAACATATAAAATTTTGCAAGGCAGCAATTTCCAAGCGCTTTTCTATGAAAATATGTCATTTGGTCTTTAATAAGGAATGTTACTGTGGAATTGGTTGCAGGGTTTCAACTGAACTATATTTTCACATCCGATCCGGCCATAACCTTACATTGTTCGTTGCGACATAAAAACGCTCGTGTTATTAACATCTTTCAATATTGTTGCTAATACTTATAAACTCTGACAATGTGAGAAAAAAAACTTGTCTTTTTTCCATTGATTCAACATCTGCAGACGTTGAATCAATGTAAAACCGACTGGCTTCTCAGATTGCTACATATTGTAACTATGCCTGTGAGAGGCTGTAAAAATTGCGCCAATAAAATGTGACTGTTTCTGATCGCTCGGTTCTCCTGTCATAAACTCACCGTGATCGAGTTCAATTATTCGAATTGATGTCACCGCACTGATGTCTGTTCAAAAATAGAGATATTTGGTCACTTACATTGCGCAACGCTTGTCCCAGATAACGAAATCCGTCCTTTCTACATCGATTCAACGTTTGCAAATGTTAAATTAATAAATAAAAGGCCTATTTTACGCCAGCGCGATAGATATGCTGAACCCTTTTGATGCGGCTTCTGCATACCACTGAAGATGTTTTTTGTCTGAACGTTCGAGTTATGAAATTTAGTTTCTATAATTTTTTTTTGAAGTCTACAGTGTTTTCATGCATCGCCTTATATGACGTAGTTAAGTGAGGTTTGCGATTTGTTTAAGAATGCCAGACATCTGCAAAGTGAAAAAAGCTTAAAAGTGAAACTGAACTAATATTTTGAAACTTCTTTCTCAACAAAACTAAGGAATGTTGCTTCGAAACAAAATATTTTTACTTTGAATAGTCCCATAGCAAACGTTTCGAAATTTAACGTCTTTTTTTCCATCTTCAATTCCAAAATTGATGAATCTCAATGGAGTTTCGTAATTTCAATAGGCCACGATGCAACTGATTATTGCAACGATAATTATCGCTGTTAGACTATCGGTACTGCGTAGCTGTTGCATGCTTTTAACAGAACTGTTCATGCCTTTATGTTGCCTTTAAATTGTCTTTCCATTGTCCCTTCATAAAGGACAATGTTGGTGGCACTCTTCAATAAAAGCTGATGGAATTTCTGTTGTTTAGAAAATATCCCGTCTCATGAATTCAATTCGAGATGTCGTCGGATCAGAAATGGAGGCTGGTGGAGAAAGTCGGTCCGCTATTCGTGTCCGCTTGTCCGTCACCCCCGAACCAAGGTCAAGGTGTCATGTCAACGATGATTGTGAACCCACAAGGTGAGAATTGGCTGTCCTTGTACTGATTTATGTTTCCGCGTAGTGTTCAAGAGCTCATTGTTGCCTTGTTTTCTGCTTAATTATGTTGCAACAACAAAGCAAGGGTTTTTACTCAACGAACAACCAAAAATCTATGATCTGTTTTTGTTTCTTGTGAGAAATGCCATGGAACCCGCAATTTATCCTTTTTTGCAACCAAGTCTTCCATTTAGTTAAGCTTCAGATAGACTAGGCATGAGCCAAGGAACAGATTATTAGCTCCCCTTGTTAGACACTTAATTGGCTTTTCTCTGAACCCGGTTTCCTCTCCTTTCCACTGTTTCATCCTCCCGCTGAGCAATACCTGTCATGTTTACATCTAGTTTACGTCCGATAATATTGAATTACAAACTTTGTTGAAAAGTTCAGCGGTTTCAGGAATCCGAGCAAGGCTGCGTTATTTTTAATGCAAAATCGACTGTTTCTGTCACCGCGCTGTTGGCTCAGCGTCTAGAAGTGTTTTGTTCACGTTCACGCACTGTGCTTTCATTTCTTTCGCTAACATAAGATAATAACTCAACCAGCATATAAGTCGTTTTTCACTTTGATATCTGCAGACGTTGAATCAATGTAAAAGGACATGTGCTGACTGGAATGTGTTGTGGCATCAGCATAGCTCGCCAGTGCTTTGATATCGTGTTGTGCAATTTTAGGATTAAGATGATTAAACCGAGACATCAAAATCGTCATGTTCAAACGCTGTCATCATATTAACAAGCAACGACAGAGCAATAAGCTCGACAAGCCGTCGCTAACGTATCACAGTAGATTTTCAAAATGCATTCTTTTCACTGACACATCGGCTACATCTAATAAAGTTTTAATCGTTTATTTTGCGTTTGAGAATTGTAAAGTGTTTTGTGAACCAGACAAGTTTTTGGTGACTTGCTTATTACAAGTTTTCACAAAAGCAGAATGAGTTCGGGTTCTTGCCTGACACAGACATAGTTCGTTGTTGGAGCATGTTGTCAATTTCTGCGTCCTATGCAGCCCCTAGAGAACAACGCTGTTGCTGCAATTAAGCCCTCTTTGATTGCCGCTTTCGTTGTTACAACGTCTTAAGACGTTGATTTTAAGAATGAAGAATACCTATTTAGAAACAAAATGTGCCTTTCAAAATGAGGTGATTTGTCAAGCAATTTTCTTGAGCTATCATTAAAGTAAGGAGCTAAAATTAAAGATAATCACCCTTAATGCAAAAATAAATAAACACACTCCTAGGTAAATAACTCAAGTAGCTGTTTCGATTGCATACAAACTGTTCCGGCCATCATGGTCGATGAAATGGGCATACTCTGTACCAATTCTTATCAAGATCCTTTTGCTAAAATATCAATCGCAGTCTATTGAAGTGGGTGGTTATTGTTATTCAGTGCACTTCAATAGTTTTAACGTCCGGTGATTAAAGTTTAACGTTGTGAAAATGAACGTTGTTGCGTCTGTCTTGTATGAACGAGGACAATTTGTTGAGTAATCTTTGTTGTTTTTTTGGCTTATCAAGTAGACCAATTTTATGTTGATTTGTCTGATATTGAATAGCTACCACTATTTCAGGACTACTTGGCATTTGGGACTTTCCAAATCGTTTGTCTTCATCACTGGTTTAATTGAAATACACAATGTCTTCAAGCTTAATCCAATTCATAGTCTTTGATCTTTCCCGGTGTTGCAGGCAAACCAACTACTCCGCATTGTTGGCATTTTCAGTTTCATCTTTCCCGAATACTTAAATTGCTAGTTCGTGGCCAAACTCGTATTATGGTTTTCGTTTTTTGATGTCGTGTACTGAGTTAACCGACTATTATAATAAATTAACCGAATGAAAGATGCCATAGCTATTCTAAACCAGCTTTCCATACCGAAAGCAAATTTGCACAATTACTGCCAAATTGCCCATAATCGTTCAAAATAAACTGTGGCTTACGAAAATAGATGGATACGAAATTAACACATTTTAGTCATTCAGCAACATTTTAATACTTTCGGTTTTAGCAGATTCCTGAATGAAATTGTGTGGTGTGCATCAGTTCATCAACCAAGCCGCAACATTTGCATACTATGGTGTTATCCATGCATACAATCAACTCGGTTTCAATCATCACTTAGGCAAAGTGAAAGATTTCAATGAGTTTTGCAAGTGGATTGAAATGGCTACGGGGGCAGCATTATGTATTTCACATTATTGAAACTGTATTTTGTTGCAGGTCTACGTCATCAAGACATCATCATTACGAACAAATCCCTGGTGGGGAAGAAGACTCCGCCAACCGCAAAAAGCCAGCAGCGAATGAAAAAGATGCGTGTGCGTCACGTGATCACAGACAGAAAACACGGTACAGCGCGAATCAAAGTCGTTCGCAATCACGCGACCACCCAGAAAACTCTCGCTGTCGACGACATTGTCGTGGCCATGCCAACCGGGATAAATTAAAAAGCGACCGGTTTCAGTCTCCGTACGATCGCAGTTTCCAAGAGGCGATGTACCTCCGCTTGAAGGAACTGCAGCGCGAAACCACTCGACAAAGGTGTCGCGCCGAGGACCCCGACATGGCCGATACCGATATCGACGATAACGTCGTGGCCTCAAAAGACGATTCGGATTCAGAGTACAGCGGAGACGATGATAACTGTGTGCTAAGCGGAAAAACGGAAAAGCAGTGTTCGCGGATGTTTGAGCCGCTTTCCACTTTATCTTTAAAGCACGGAAAAGCGGAAACTTTGCCAACAATCTTCAACAAAACCTCAGTCAATTCCCCGGCACGGACAAGTAACCGCCACCATCCCGATCATTTATTTTCCAGCTTAGCTGCAAATGACGGTTTGAACCTTGTGGCAAAGCCTTGGGACGAAACACAACTAAAACTTCAAACTGGAAAGCGAAAAACTCTTAAAAAGAAACGGTCCAGTGCGGGGGGTTCTAAACCCTCACATGGTTATCTCAGAGAGAATGCGCTTAGCAAAGGGGGGATTGGTACTTTTCCCAATATCCCCAAAACGGACTCGAAGAAACAAACTGAGGAAACCGGAAAGGCCACTTCACCATCTCAGAAGCACGAGCATTTTCATTATCATTATTATTACTGTAAACCACACACGTAGAATGGCGTCAAGTAAAATTCGAAAAAAACACGTGAAATTTAACAAATTTTATTATTTGCCATTTAGCTTGACAGTACATGGGATCTTATGTTTTCAAGTTGTATCATTATTCGAATTCGCTTCTTGAGTTGTTGCAACGCTTGAGGTCGTCAGCATCACGGCGGAGGCCATGGTAACACATCTACATCTGAAATCTAATTTTCTGAAATAAAAAAAATCTTTCATTTTTCTTTCATAATAACGTCATAAAGTTGCTCCACATTGTCCGTGCTGTCCTGGAAGGTTGAGAAGCAGTTGTGCTGTTTTGTGTTTCAAATAATTCTTCCACTAACAAACCCGATGACCAGATTATTGTGACATCATCGTTTGGACCCATTTGATTGCGGGGGACGCAGGTTCGATTCCCGCTTAACTTTTGTGCAGTTTTGTTGTTGTTTTATTTCCCAGTTTTTACAGCAGCAAGTTTTTAGCGTTCTTTGTTAGTTACCGTTTTAACCGAAACATGATTTACACCATGAACCTTTGATTAAACCTTATGATAAACTTCGCAACATGTAGCCATAGGATTCCTGATGTCCTCTCCACAATTCAAATTTTTTCGATGTTATTTTGCTTCAATTTAAAACTAAGAATCGATTATTTCTTCCGAATTGTATATTCTAATAACTACTTTTTACAATAGTGTAACATTATTCTTTATTCAATTGTTCTTAATCCAATGTTAACAATAATCTACGTTTCAGTTTGACGCAATGGTTTAGAACAGGGGTCACCAACCTTTTTTGCATGCGGGCCACTTTGGCACTAAGGAGAGCTGTGGCGGGCCGCACTAATAAAATGATAGGTAGGTTGACTCTTATGCTAGAAAAGAACGCATTTTGTACCCAGTATCCAGCGTTACATGTTGTTCATACTTATGTTCGAATACCGCAGCAACAAAATTAATCGAACAACGCTACTGCCAGGCCAAGCTCCTTTTACAACACTTTTGACTTTTTTAACAATGCCTAATAACGAGGCCACTTGTTTTGTGCACTTATAGCGAGGCGAGCGGTTTCATGAGAATATTCATCGCCAAGCAAGAGTGGTGTTGTTACTTTACTTCGCAAAAGATATCTTGCAATTAACAGTTTCAGACTTTCAGTGAAAAAGGAAATGTTCGACACATCGCAATACAGGCAACAATAGTGACCTGCAAACATATCAGCGAAAAATAGGCTCCAATAACAGGGAAAAAGAAACCAGGTACCATGAAACAAACGCTTGTGGAAATCACCAAAAAATCGTAATTTTATCGTAATTCATGAACAGTCTTCCCTCTAAAAAAGCAATGAGTTGGTTTTTCATCCTTTTTGTGAGAGTCAATAAAACCGTCTTTATTTTATTATTGACAACTCTCACTTGCGGTGCTTATCAGCATGGCAAGAATTGTTGATTAACAACATTTTGCAGTACTTGCTTCGGCAGAACATATACTAAAATTGGAACGATACAGAGAAGACTAGCATGGCCCCGCGCAAGGGTGACACGCAAAATCGTGAAACGTTCCATATTTCTTAAAAAAAAACGTTTTGCAGTACTAAGCTAAATATTTTCATAATACAATCAGAAAAAGTCTTTAAATCTATATATAATATTTTGCCAATTTATTATAAATTGAGTTGGCACACCCACCTATTTTGCCAACAAAAACTTGCATACAGGGAATACTGCTCATGAAACACAATAACGGTGAAACGCACACTAGTGTTTACATGACATTTGCAAACTTAAAATAAGCAACCCCATGCTCACAGACAATTTCGAAATTCGAAAAGAAACGTTTTAATCAACCACTGGGACAGTGTGGCTGGACATCGCATTGGAATAACTTTAAGCAACCCCCACCTAAAACTATAATCTGATTGGTCGGTCGGTGGAATCGTATGCAAAGCGAAAATATGCTTCCCGGAAAGTATTTTTTGCCTTCGTGCTCATTAACTCCTCAAGAAAAGTATTTTTTGTTATACTTGTACGCTGATACCTTCCGCGGGCCGCAGCGATGCAGCGTGGCGGGCCGCATGCGGCCCGCGGGCCGCCATTTGGTGACCCCTGGTTTAGAAGGATTATAAAAGCACAAAACCCACTTTTCATAAATCTCGTAATGAACTTTACGATGGTAATTTGTTGTATGCAACTCACTCGTTTCACAAAATTAACCCTTTTGAGATTGATTCAATGTCCTCAAGCGTTAAGTCATTGTAAAAAAGAACAATTTTATAGACTAGGTCTTAGTTGAAATGTCAAAACCGATGCAGCAACCAGTGGGATAGTTTGAAGGCATGTGTGTACAATGTGGCTGCTTTCTGTCACCTCTCAGTTAACCGGAGCGGATGTGCTTTCCGTTTGCTTTATTGCCGTTTTCCGTGTTTACCTGATCTTATAAGGTTTTGCTCAACTTTGATGAAAGGTGTGTCTGGGGTGGTATGCATAGGGCTTTTATTTTATATGTGGTACAGTGGATTTACATTTGGAATTATAGCATTTAACGTATGTGCGTAAGGAGTAGTGCAACGCCTGCAAAAATACGTCTTGTGCTACATGGACTCTATGCGTACCACCCTTCATTATTTATTGGTTTATGTAATTTATTAAGAATATGAAATTCTTGTGACGTTTCTAATTTCTCTTCGTATCTTTTCCTTCATTGGAACTCAATCATTTTGCGTCATTTAAGGTCGGCTTGATGTGTGTTGGATGTTAATGCCCAACATCGACGTTGCTTTGAGGTTTTCATTTCATTATTTTTATTATTCCGTCTAATATTACCTTGAATATGTTCGTCAGTGTTTTTATGATTTTCTTGGCGCGTTGTTGCTTCAAAATATAATTGTAATAAAAACAAAACACTCTGCAATAGTTTTGTTCGAGTTGGTATTTGCAAGATTTTGCGGCTATGGTAGTGGTTTGCTTGTCTGACAACGAAAGATGGTCAGTAGCTGTTGTGCAAACTTTTCCGTTGGCCATAGGCTACTTGCATTTGGAAATCCCAACACAATTGTTTCTGAACTGGTTGATGGCCTGCATTCTGTAACATACTCATCAGGACGGTTATCAGTTAAATGTCTCTTCTCTCACGAAAAATTCAACGGCCTCATTTTCAATCATGTTACCATGTACTTGTAGGATTGTAGGCTACGAAGTTACAGAGCAGACAAGTTCGAAGCAGCATTAGTCCGCCCCGATAGCTCAGTGGTTACGCGCTCGGCTCAAGATCACGCGGCGCTGGTTCGACTCTCGGGGTGAGCACTTGAACAACGCATATCAGGACTGCTCTCCATTAAGCGGCACCTAGTGAATAGAATAATTCCCCGGCAGCAACTTTTGAAAAGGTACCATTATAAAATCCCCTTTCAACTTGGTTTGGTAATTACAGAAGAAAAAAGAGCAACAGCTGTGTTGGGAATCAAACCCACGTCAATGTAACTACTAATTACTACCACCGCCCTAACCCAATGCGCCAAGCCAGCCGATGGGGAGCGAATGACTAAACTGAGCTAGAATATACGTTTTCCTTTGTTGCTCAGAGGGGATTTTTTTATGGTACCTTTTCAAAAGTTGCTCCCCGGCAAGACTTCAACAATTGGAAAACTTCACTCTGGCAATCTCGGTATCCGGCCCAGCATCAAAAGCTACAAGTATAAATATGCGAAACTACCAGGAATAACCAACCCGAGGATGAGGATTCAAAACCAACCAGCAACATTGCATACCTGCATTTTGTTAATGTTCAGCTACAGTTTATTTTCCGGGCTTTATTTTTATGCATTACATTTAGTCTCCCAGACAGCCACTACATCTGATCCAGATCTGGTAAAAGATTTCAGATTGAATGTTTTTTCTTATTTGCGTTGTTCAATTGTTTTCACTCCTGCAATTTAACAGGGTTAGAAAGTAGCACTAACGCAATCTAACCTACTAATTTTACTGTCTTTTCTTACAGAGTAATGAGCCAATTTCTTGCCCTTTGATGGATCATTACAGCGCAAGTTTAAAATTTTCGGATGACATCATTATGACGTCACCGTCAGACAAGTCTGAAGTTATTTTTAATAGATCGATTGAGAAATTTCAAAAAATGTGTATAGGTTGCTTGAAATAAGCAAAATGCCCACCACTAGCAGCGGTAGCGCTAAGCGCTGCTTCTTAATCTTTTTAGTCCCCGATATTTCTTATAATAGAGGAATAAACAAGAGTAGCCTAACTTTAGCGGGTTTAACATACTTTTTTTTTTCTACAAAAATATAACATAATTAAAATAAACTCAAACGTTTTCGACACGTACGTGTGTCCTCATCAGAAATTAATTCTTACAATCATGCCAAATAAATGCCACACTCATGGGTAACAATGCGAGAAGCTAAAAAACTTGAAAATTTTTGTATATTGAACAAGTCTATTGACGCAGGCCTGATCACCGAAATTGATCAAGCAAAGTTTCCACGTGTTGTTGAAGCGTTTGTGAATTATTTCATCCACTAGATGCCGCTGAAGAACGAGAAGTCATTAAAATGCGTTGTTCAAGCGCACACCCCGAGAGTCGAACCAGCACGATCTTGAAGTTTCTTCAGAAGTCGGCGGATTGAGCTATCGGGGCGGACAGTAGAATAGTCAACAAATATACTGTAGTGTGCGTCTTGAACAAAAATTGTTTTGGGTGATCTTTTCTTTAATAAGTTTAGCTTTGCATCCTAAAGAAAGAAATC
Organism: Aplidium turbinatum; assembly: GCF_918807975.1. Taxonomy (NCBI): domain Eukaryota; kingdom Metazoa; phylum Chordata; class Ascidiacea; order Aplousobranchia; family Polyclinidae; genus Aplidium; species Aplidium turbinatum. Next base: position 4,188,127 of record NC_137486.1, read on the forward strand.
TTGTGCAAAGTTTCCAGTGACGATCGGTGAGGGAAAGCAAGGAAAGCAGTGCTTACCTGAGCGAAAACTATGCAAAATATAATGACTGAATTCTAGGTTTAACTTCTTATTATTTTTATCAAGTCTATTTTAACTTGAAAATTACTGTGTTCATGACTAGAATTACTCATAACGCTTGTGATTAGTCTAAGTCCTCACCAAACCGCATGTCTTGCCTATAAATGCCAATTAACGCAAACGCTTTTGTCAGAAACCATCACTGAAGCTCCAGGGAAATCAACTTTTAAAATTGCTTACCCTACATTGAAAAACGCCTTCGTTTTATCCAATCCTCAATCGTTTTGCAAAACGACACCAGCTGCTTAGCCAATCAGACGTGTTATCTGGTGTTATGGTTAAAGTTGCTTTCCCAGTGACGTCAATAAACTCAATGCGTATCTCATAGCGGCTGCTTTTGGTTTCAGGCGAAAGGAATACAGCCTCTACACATGAGTGATTTTGTGCTTGTGACTATAGGCTACTGAGTACGCTGAAAATAAAGCTGGTTCTCTTACCAAAAAAAACATAGATTCAACAATAAAACATGCAATTCCAAAGGGTACATTAACTAACCAGTACTGAAACAGCACAAGTGTTTTTTAAATTCTTTGAGTCAATAGACTGACATCACAAGTTCAGAGCAAATATACTTGTGTTCTTCAAGAATGGGCTAGCTTAATTTATAGGCTAATTATTTGCTCTTTACTAGTGCACCAGTCCAATGCATGTCTTAAATGCTTACAGATGACATTGACAATAAGTTTTTGTGCTCAGTCTAAAAAAGCAGCCAACATTCTAGACTAGTTCCAGTTTGATTGATTGATTGATTGATTGAGTCTTTATCCTCGGACTGGGAAAGTCCGAAGATGTTGTTTTGGAAATGCTCTCAGAGCGCACCAAATTGGAAGTGTTTTCAAAATTTTTTGGGGGAGGCCCCCAGACCCCCCGCTGCAAGTGTTGCCTTCGGCAACACGCCTTCGGGCTTCGCCCGACGGTTACGCCCCTCGTGCCTACTACCTTGCTGCAGCATATTTCCAAGTTGCTTTCCCAATGGTTTAAGCCACCGAACGTCACTGAAAGTTTCATTCTCAACTTTGCAATGTAGATATTACCGACCTGTGTTTTGCCTGATGCTGCGAGTTTGGTAATAGCGAATCGCACTAGCTTTCGGAACACTTATAGTTATTCCAGGGATATCTAACCAGTCTGATATCTTTGAGTTATCCAAGAAAATGTAAAAACATCTTCAGACGTAAAATTTCATCTGCATTTCACTGGTTCAGCCGCAGTTCAATAACTAAAAGCGCCGTCACGGAGTGCTAACTTTTATAACACTGAAGGTGAAGACAGCCTAGTTTTCGAAACGTTTGTTTAGTCCAGGGCTTCCCAAAGTGGGGGTCGCGACCAGGGCCGGATTAAGGGTAGTGTAGGCCTAAAGCTGTTTACTAGAGAAGGGCCTATTTTGCAAACCAAGCTACAAACAGTATTAAAAATATATACATGAAAAATTGAAATTATTTACTGCAAAATAGCCTAACATTGATTGATTGAATCTTTATCCTCGGACTGGGAAAGCTTCTTGCAAAGCTTAATCTTGGCAGTTTCGCATACTTGTAGAGGCTTTGAATCACTGACGCAGGCCCGGTCACCGAGATTGACAGAGTGAAGTTTCCGATTGTTGAAGTCTTGTTGCCGGGGAAGTATTCCATCCATTAGATGCCGCTGAATGGAGAGCAGCCCTTAACGTGCGTTGCTCAAGCGCACACCCCGAGAGTCGAACCAGCGCCGCTTGATCTTGAAGCTTCTTCGTTCCAGAAGTGACGCGCTAACCAATTGAGCTATCGGGGCGGCGAAATAACAAACATAACAGAAAAATTGCTAATGATGGAGCATAATTGGTTTTGGAAACAAGCACAATTCTTATTGTAAAATTTAAAGATGAAAAAGATTTTGGAAATAAATAAATGGATAGTCCTATGTAGCCTACCTATGGTAATACTCTACCTAATGACAATCTAAACCAGGGGTTTTCAACCTTTTTTCTACCGCGACCCACTCAGAGCAATCAATGCGGTCTCGCGCCCTCCCAATAAAAGTACCGTATTCAACAAAAGACTAGTTAATGCCAAATTTAAACAAATTTGATTCATGCCGACATCCAGTTATGTTTAGTTTTGCTGTTCCAACGTAAACTTCCGATACGAAAAGCGTTTTTTTGCGATGTTATCACGGCTTTTATTACATTTCCTCCGATTGTTATTTCCATTTTCTATCAAGCTTAGCTAGATAATAGGAGAAAAAATAATGAGAATAATCTATGTTTTCGCACTTTCACAGGTTGAATTTATTGCAATCTTTTATGGATTTACTGTATTTAAATCGATTTCAGTGAGGTGGACTGGTTGGTGCTGCATATTTTTAACTAGCCTATTAAGTTTGTCAATGCGTGCACCTGTTGCTGAAAGAACTTTCAAACAAAATAGCCGACACCAATTTTTTTCAATGCCATTGAAAACGATACTGAGAAATCTATATTTTGCATAGGATCTTACATAATTTTGCTTTTTTGCCATAGCGTTGTTAGGCTACTGGTTAACTTTAGTCAGCACAAAACAATTCGTACAAGAACTTGGTGAAAAATATCGAATGCTTTCCTATAGTTAAAGCCTTTGCAACGTCTGAAAGCTTAAACCAGTGGTTTCCAACCTGGGGTCCACGGACTCCTTGGCTTGGGGGTCCGTGAGAAAGCATTTGGGGGTCCGTGATTGATGACTTTTAGAGAAAAAAAAACGAAAAGCGATCTTTTTACTTTCATTTCTCTCTTCAAATGCAAATGTGTTAAGCTCAAGCCGCGAGAATAAAGTGTACCAGTACGCATTAAAATAAATCTATGCTAAGTTGCCGGTTTTAAAACGCAGATTGGAAGCAGGCCATAGGCTTCGTTGTGATGATCAGAAATAAATAAAAACAAACTGAACTGAGTGCCGGTAAATTGTTTTTCGTTTATCTAAGCTTTTCAATAAATATCACAAATGCATATTTTATACAGGTACTGTTTATCTTTTCAATCGTAAGGGGTCGCTAAAATTTTTAGTAGATTAAAAGGGGTCGCGGCAAAAAAGTTTGGGAAGCCCTGGTTTAGCCTACTGAACATGAGTTTAGTTTCCACATTCTGGGCTCTTTATTTTTGGATAACGTATTTCTAGCCTATGGCCTACTTAAGGTGGCGGCGCGGGGGGATTATTTTAGTGGCTTTTATCCGTACCCACGTCTCATGCGATGGCACCAACACACCAAAAAATTCATCATCGCAGACGTGACTGGTATTGGCATCACCCTTGTTGGTTGTTGGTATCAACGAAGCTTGATGTTTCCCGCAATAGTGGAACCATTTCTGCTTTGACTTTTTCACACATTGCTTCCATGAAAATAATCTCCAAAACGAGTCATTTTATTCACTTTATTTTTTTTATTTTATGAACAATCGCCATTAATCGAGTTGTAGATCGGAATCCTCAAGTCTTTCAGTAAACTTTTTATGTCATGGCAATACAGAGGGGGAGAGAGAAAACCTTTATTTCGTCTGTTGCGAGAATGGTACGTAACAATAACAGCACCATAACAAACTAGATTCTCATTCATTCTCACACAAAGCTATTCTCACTTGGAAAGTAAGTAAAAAGCTCTTTTTCTCGTTTAATTTTGATATACGAAGGTCTAGTTCTACCTATGCCGCCTGTTAGCGTTGTAAAATTATGCCGCCCAACAAAGGTTAAGTAAAACTATAACAGTTTTGACACAAAGAACAGCACATGGAATTTCATTAACAAAGTTCGGAATTGCTATAAGACAACAGTGGACACTTGAAGAAGGCAGTTACTCTTCGAAAGTCACTTTACAGAAACTGCAGAAATACAAATGAAGCACTGCATGAAGAACTTTCAATCTCACAGTTACATCAAAAGACTAAAAATATGATTCAGCATAATAAAACATGAAGTTGTAAAATAATACAAAGTTACTTGAAAAGAAAAAGTGAGGGCCGCACGTTGCCCACCCCTGATGTAGACACTCGGGGAAGGTTGAAAAACATTAGAAAGTTGTGAAATAAAAAAATCACTGATTCTTCGGTGAAAGTCGCTACGACAACTGGTCAGGATTCGGAAAACTTGGATCATTGTATGAAAGATACAATTTGACAAGTGAGCAATTTTTGCATACTGCATATTATGACATCACATAAGAAACATGCGATATATGTACAAAACTACAAAAATTTAATGAATTCATAACTATTTGAAGAACTAAATGATCATGAAAAGTGAATTCAAGGGCTCAATTTCCAAAAAGTTGTTTTTGAGATAAAATCGTTTGAAATATTTCAGTCATTTATGTTTGTGGTGTAATTTTGATAATGATAATATGCTACTGATGAGTATTATGCCTAAAAATTTCACTCGGTGATGTCTGCCATGTTTACCTGTTTGGTCTTTTGATGTGGTTCATTTCAATGTCAACCGCGCTATACACCTAATTTTTTTGTTTGAGTGCAAAAAGGGCCCAATTGCTTGAGTTGGGCCCTGTTTAAAATCAATGAAAATATAGAGAAAGTATTTTTCATGTTTAAACTTGGAATATTTGGCCAATTTTCAGGTATGATTTGAAAACACACTGCAAGGAATAGGAGAAACACAAAAAGCGGAATTTGAAAAGTGGAGTTGGTGGGCCCTTTTTAAATTCACGTATTCAATTGCTACAAAGCGTCAAAACACAACACGAAAACAAAACTCAATTTGCAAATAAGTGCTGTACTGCGACTCGATGATTGTGTATTCAGAAGACTAATCGGATCATCTGCAGTGTGTTCGGACCACCAGCAGCACAGCGATGTTGATAATCATAAAACGTATAAACTCGATAAAGTGCATTGCTCACGAAACAGCAGTTTGCACAGTGCAGATCCATTGACAAGACATTCGCATTTGCTGTTAAAGAGTGGACGTTTTGTAAGATTGTGGGGCAGACGCTATACCAGAATCATATGCATTGTTATTATCACTCGCGCATGTGTGATTATAATTTATCAATGGTCTGCTCTGGCCGAGCAAAGTTGCAGATGCGCACCAACGAGAGTTTTCATCAATATGTTCAGTTGTTGTCACGCTAGACTTCAGGCCATCATTCCTTATGGTCTCAACGAAAGCTTGCAATTCCTCAAACTGGGCAGAAAATTGTGGATGACAAATTTTCTTTCGAATGCGTTCAGTAAATTGGTCAAATTGCTCAGGGACCTGAAAGCGCTGGACTTGACCTGAAAGATTTTCCGGTATGCAAGTACATGCGTTCGTATTAAAATAAACAGCAGTTGCTTCAAGCTTTTTCACAGTAACGTCGGTGTGTCTGTGCATTCCTGCTATAAAGGCGTCCACAAATCCGTCATTCCTGCTGTTAAACTCGTCATAATGCAGTTTTCCTTTCGGTGTGCAGATAAACACCACGTGAGAGCAGCGCTGCAGCTCCTCCGCTGCCCACTTCTCTTGCTCACCGATCCTAGAGAGCTGCCACAGGTTGAAGGTCTGAGTCGTTCCCAGCATCGTGGCGAGTACGTTGGCGGCATCGAGGTAGGAACCGTCTTCATCTTTGCTGTTGATCAGAATGAGCAACTTTGGATCTTCTGGGGAAGAATGGAAGAGTGAATGAAAACAGCAGCACAATCTCTCGCTTGGAGAGGCACAACTCATAACATATCGAAACAAATGTGCAAATAGCTTTAAAACCATTCGTGGGTGAAGACAATTTCTTAAAAGTTATTGTGTGTTGTTGTAGCTGTAACAACGCAAACAGCTGCAGGAATTCGTTTTGCGCCACTGCTTCCTCGTCAGAAAAAAATCAATACATACGATAAAAATATCAACGGATTGAATTTCAGTTTCACTTATTAATGTTTTCTTCAGATGCACTTAAATATTATTTTTTCCTGACGAGGCACATTATTGTGCCATTCTGTAGTTGATTTTGTTCTGAATTCTGCATAAAGTGCAGCATTACAAAAATCAACATTGCTATAAACTTCAAAATATAGTGACATAGTCAACTAACCATTCGGTTCGGAATATTCTTGATGTGGTGTGCGGTGTTTCTTTCTTCTTAGTTTCAAAACTAAAACAAGTTACCAGTAAATCTAAAACGAGCTATTTTCATCATATTGCCAGTAACATATTTCATCATCATATTGATCAGTAACTTCTAACCTTACTGTGAAATAATTAGCAACGTTATGTAAAGTGGAACGGTAAGTTTTCAATTGAATCCCATTATGAAATATTGCTCACTCAGCAATTAAGCTGCCAACGTAGGAAACCACGGAAGCTCTTCTACTGGTTAACTGAAACTACGAGCAGTACATCTAGAAACTTTTGCTGACTGAAAGTTATGTTTACAATTAATGGTATCAATTCAAACTCAGATCAAGAAACGCGTTTACTTGCTCATGTTTCAAAAAGTTTTTATAAGCTGCAACCAAGTTTTAATCATAACAAACTGCTTGACATCCACACAAATTTTAACAGAGGAAAGCTGATTTTCTATCTTGGTAGTCAACACATGACCTAACAATACTAAGTACTACGCTCACATACATTTATCACATACCGTAGATTAAAGCGAATATGACCAATATGGCGACAACGAGCACTGTCACTGCCACAGTGATGCTGGGGAAGGCTACAGAAGACTCTGGGGAAACAAAAAGTTAGTTTGTATATGTTGTATTCCAAGGAGATTGTGATTTCAACCCGCTTAATTCATTACCCACGACTGCCACAAGTGAGTCTTTTGTACGCCTGCAAACGCTAACGTACTGCAAAAAAGGACCAAATCAACGTTTGCAAACGTTGAATCAGTATAAAAAAGGGTCTTTTCTTTAAGGTGCATACAGTTAGGTGCGCACATCGTGGCGTCAAGATATTTAGGTGCGGCGCCTGGTCATTTAGGTGCCATTTCCAGTAAAGTTTATTTCATTGAGTGCTCGATGGTAATACTGCAGACAGCGGAGTACGCAGGATTTCCTCAGGGGGGGGGCATTCGGAATTGCTTTTCAAAACGACTTCAAAAAAATGATCATTTGCTAATTATAACCAGCAAGTTGTATTGTATAACATTAGCCTGCCATACTCTGCTTGCATTGACGATATTTTGTTAGTTTGCAACAGTTAAGTTACTTACTTGGGTAAATTTGTATCAAATTCAAACAATATCATACAACATTCTTGACGTCGCATATAATGTTTTACGTAGATGACGTAGCGAGCTTACTCAGCCCAATAAACAACGCGTATTGACGGCACGTTCAGTGGCGTACGCAGGATTTTGTTACTGGGGGAGTAGAGCGTTCGATATAACTTCACATTTTTGATTAAGAGTAGCCTAATGCTAACCGCTGCGTATTTCTTGATGCTTACAATTAGTTAGCTAGTTACCTTCAAGAAGTTGAAATTTATTGCATTTTATTAATATTTTCAGATTCCTGGTGAGGGCTTAGGTTAAGCCGAAAACGTTTGAATGTTAAACTATTTTGTAAATATGTAAAATATATACTGTTGTAATGCTCAACCCTGTGGTATTGTTGTGTCTTGCCTGCCTTTGGTATAATGCTACTCTATAGTCTGACCAAGGTTTAAGGTAGCCAAGGATATCTGTTGGTGAAGTATAAACTCTCACGGTTTTAGCGTATGTCACATTGCCACTGTATTCACGCATTAAATTACTATATGTGAATATGAAATGCAAAGATATGTTTCAAACCGAAATTCACTTTGTAACACAGCGGGGAGAACTGTCGCATAATCAAACATTTCTGATAAATGATTATGAGTGTAATTCAACACACCGAATAGCACCTAAATGACCCATCTCTGATGTGTATGTATATTACAGCGCAATGTTGGCAGAAAGATAAGTTTATTGCGCCATAAAGCAAACAAAGTTGCGGTAGTGCTTGATTCGGTGCATAACAAAAAGAACAAATAAAAACAGCGACGATGGTGGAGCTTCACGATACGGCGTTACATAAAATAGTTAGAAGCCTTTCCATAACAGATTTATTTACAAACTCTACTATACTACACTACTGCTTTACAGTGATATAATGTAGAATGCACTAACTGATTAGTCTCCTAGTGTTGTCCTTATAATCTTTGGAATTGTATTCATCATCTAGAAAGTAAAAACAAATTTGTAGAAATCTTAGGATAAAACTATGACTGGCAACGAAAAATAATGCGCAAGACATGGTGGAACGTGCCCAGTGCTTGTGCATATAACATTTCTCTGGTGGGTTCAAGTTTGCCTCTTTATCCCAAGTACTTTTAAATTTGGACACTAATGTGAAACAACGGCAGTAGTCTTACATGCTTTCAAGTTTAACAACACAACATTATATTAATGTGATTACTGGCTTCAGTTAACAAACAATGCCGCATTCATATGAACAAATATTATATTACCGTAACTAGAGCTTTCGTAGTAATCATCATTTTCGTTGTCATCTGAAATAAGTGGAATATTTAACCATTTGCTAAGGAATAATGCAAGTCCGCTCAATTAGTTGAATTCAAAAGGCGACGCTTGGATGTGTAGAAAGTGTAGACGTCAAACAATGCATCTCAAATAAAACACATTAGTAAAAATTATATCTTCTTCTGCAGTTGAGTATCTAAGCTACGGTAAGTCATAGGGTTCTACCAGCTTCTACCATCTCAGGTTACCAATGGTTGCCAGAAGCGGGCACTTGGCCACGTACTCACACAAAACAGTGAAAAACATGTATTTCTTTTCGCTTTTGTAAAAAAAAATTTGTAAGATTGCAAGGCAAAAGATACTCATAACAAATCAATGGACTAAACAATAAACATACTACAACACACAAACCAGTTTAAATATCTTGGATCACAAATTGGAAAACCTGACTCAGATATTCAAAATCGACGACACAAAGCAAATACAACATGGAACAGTACTATGTCATCAACTTTAAAACCGAAGCAACACCAATCACTTGTTCTTTCCGTTTTTACTTATATCTGTGAAACATGGAAACCAACAAACATCAAAATACTATTTACACATTCCACACACAATCATTAAGAATTTTTAAAAATTTTACGGACTGAACATATTCACAATGACTTGTCATATGGTGCTGTAGGAGAAACTTCCCTGCTTCAACAAGTCAGCAAACGTCAACTTTTCTGGTTGGGACATAGAATACAACATCCAATAAACTCAGTTTATAATGAAACTCTTCTATTATCAAAACTGATCAAAGCAAACGAGACCAAGAAGGATCAGCAGAAACATTCATGCGAAGGGTCTGATCTCTTACAAAGCACAGCTCGGAAGAACTGCGACAGTTGACTGAAAATCGCCAATTATTATGGAGTGGCGACTTTTTGTAGACGCTATTTTGCACCCAACTGTTGTGAAATAAATTAGTATTATTATAGTTATTATTAAGCTTAATGTATACTATTATAAAATCTGATCGACACAGAAAGTTATTTCTCTCTCTCATTTTGAAACCAAATCAAAGAATAAGAGCAGCAAAAACATATCAACAACCGATATTTTCATTTTAATGTAAAGCAAACAACAACATGTATTCGACTGTAAGGCGGCCTAAGAAAACTTACATCCCCAATGTATAACCAAGTATACAGATATGTACTATTTACAAAACTGACATAACAAAATACAAATATTAACCTAAGTAAAGCATTAGTTTCGTAACAGCACAAGAGAAAATTCCACTCAGACGATTCCAATGAACTTGGTGGTTTCGATAGGTTGCCAGACAGCAAAATCCGTCATTTTTGTATTAATTCAATGTCTGTAGACCTTAAATCAACGTAAAAATGATAGATTTCGCTGTCTTATTTAATTTTTGCCAACTTTGCAATAAACAAGGTAACATTATGCTCTGAACAAACAGGACGGAGCCACGCGTGAGTGGGTTAAGAAGAAACAGCTCATAAAGGCCAATTCCACTTACCAGTTTCATCAGGTGACCGTTCCACTTTACATTGCTTCACTTGACTGACATTTTTATTGTCACAACCTGAGAAACAGGAACTCGTTGAAACAAAATTAGTTGGGATTATTACATTAAGTTTCTGAACAGTAAAAACATTAAAAGATGACGAAAACTAATGATCAGATTTTTGCTTGTATAAGTGAATCGTGCAAAGTCAAATACACCAAAATTGAACAACTGAAGTGCCAAACCATGACACACAAAAAAAGCAAACGCAAACATACAAACGCAGCACACTAATATGTTGGAACTGGTTTAAACTCCATTGTATACGATGCATGTAAACTCGAGTGTCAACTTACCTGACAAAGCTTCATTTTATAAGTGTAATCAAAGCATAATACCTTTCTACAAAATATTCAACAAGCGTTTTATTAATTTCCAAGCAAGATTTTAACAAACCTTGAATCATAATGTGGTTACCTGGTACTGCAACTTTTATTATAACTTCTTGCACTTGAATATTCTTGTAAGGATGGTACAAAGGCAAAGATTTGATAGATACAACGTAATCAAAACCAGGCTCGACAACTTCACCCCACCTTCCAAAGCAAGGATAGTTGATTATTACCTGAAAATAAAACAAACATGTGATGTTGAATTTTAATCATCAAGCTGGCAATATCGGCCATTTTTACAATTGTTTTTTTATTATAAAAAAGTATCGGTACTTTTACAGCTGGCCTGCTACTTGAAGCCTGTTATCAATGGAAGATCTCCAAGAAACAATGCAAAAACTGGAAAAAGTGAAACAATAACTTGTCAAAATGTAACAACGCAATTAAATTAATAAAAAATTCTAATAAGAGGCAATACTCAACCAACCTCAGCTGCATGTAAAACATCAGAGTTGTTGATGACTGATTGGTGAAAAGAAAACTCTCGAAAGTAAGGAAAAAGTAAAGATGCTCTTGTTATGGTGATGACGTATCCTGTCACATCAGTGAGAAAGTATAACCCTGAAAAAATTAACAAAAACTGTCCCAAACATCGGCAGTCCACAGTAGAAAATGATGGAGAACTGGTTTGGTCTCCTGGGGCTCATTTACGCTTTAACCACTTGATGCCAGCCATGAATCACAATTCAGAGTTGATAGATCCACTTATAGTTACAGATGTATAACAACTATTCCTAAACCAACGGTAGAATAGAAATTATACTGGTGACACAGGGACATGAAATTATGCTGGTATATCCACAGGCCTTGCCAACACCCAACATGAAACTGTAGATTTCTGGAGACCAACAAAATTTCGATTTTAGATTCTAAGCTGAATTTACTTTATATTTCTTTAAAACAGGGTTGTAAAAAACTCGGGTTTTATGGGCAAAAACGAGCTTTTTGGTAGCTAAATTTTTTTTGCCGAATTTGTTTATTGGCTTGGTCACAGCGGTAAACCATAATCTCTTCGTGGGAAAATTGTAACGTAAGATTCCCAAATCCGTTCGTCTGTATATAATGACCGAAGAAACACACACTTGAACTTCTTTTCAAACAGTGTATTTCTGTAAAATTAGCCCACGGCTACCGAAAACGAGGGGGTGCAACGCCTTACACCACTGAAAAACTGTCACTACAGAACAGATCACTTGGATAAAAGACGGAACCTTTGTCCAGCTGGCAAGCACTAAGCCAACAGTTAAATGTGCGGCCAACTTTCAAACAATCATTTTACGAATGACCAGAATAGATAGCAATATCTCAAATTCACGTATGCAGTACTGTGACGCAATAATAAAAGACAATTATGAAGTCATTCCAACAGGTGTTTAAAGCTGATGTAATATTTCCTGTTTAAACAGGCCCAAACAAGTCCAAACAGGTTTGACACAAGTCTATGAACGATGGTGCAATTTTGGCACATTTTCTAGCAACTTCCATGACGTAATATTCAGTAGACTTGAACGGTTTTTATATGACGTTTGAATAGGTGAACCATTGTCTGGAACATAGCGGCCCCTAGTTATGACAGTCTGACATGGCATAACTAAAAAAGAATTGACGACAATTGTGAGCCAATGAATAAAAACACATGATACAGTAATTGTTTGAATCACTCACGTTTAAGTTAATAGGCAAATACAAAGGGCATGCAAAGAATGAACAGCAATAAGAATAAACACGACGATACATGAAATTGGTACCATAGGTACACGCTAAATGACGCTATATACAATTGTTGCGATAATAACCGACTGTTCTGGGCTCAGACAAGTATCGGCCACCGCAGACAAAACCAGGCTCAAACCCTAACACTTAGGTGTTCTTTACGGTGGCCGGTCGATTGGTCGAAAGACATTTGGTCGACAGTCATTTGGTCGACAGACATTTGGTCGACAGGACGTTTGGTCGACAGACAATTGGTCGACAGACATTTGGTCGACAGGACATTTGGTCGACAAGACATTTGGTCGACAAGACATTTGGTCGACAAGACATTTGGTCGACAGACATTTGGTCGACAGACATTTGGTCGACAAGACATTTGGTCGACAGGACATTTGGGTTACAGTTAGGGTTAGGGTAGGGTTAGGGTTAGGGTTAGGTTAGAGTTAGGGCTAGGGTTAGGGTTAGGTTAGGGTTAGTTAACCCTAACCCTAAAATGAATCGTTCTGTCGACCAAATGTCCTGTCGACGAAATATCTTGTCGACCAAATGTCTGTCGACCAATTGTCTGTCGACCAAACGTCCTGTCGACCAAATGTCTGTCGACCAAATGTCTGTCGACCAAACGTCCTGTCGACCAAATGTCCTGTCGACCAAATGTCTGTCGACCAAATGTCTGTCGACCAAACGTCCTGTCGACCAAATGTCCTGTCGACCAAATGTCTTGTCGACCAAATGTCTGTCGACCAAACGTCCTGTCGACCAAATGTCTGTCGACCAAATGACTGTCGACCAATTGTCTTTCGACCAATTGACCGGGTACCGTTCTTTACGGGGGCGAGGCACGAAATATCCCTCAACACGTAGTCTACTTTTACTTTCCCCGTACTCTCATCATAGTTGCAGACGGCAACTTTGGCTCTACGAACCACAGGCTTCCCTTTCCTAATTTGTGGAACTACCTCATGCACCCTCCCAAGTTGATACTTCCCACGTTTACCAATGTCTTGGAGAGAACCTACCACTACAAGTTGACCAGGCTCCAAATTCTCGGCCATTTTCAGCCATTTTTTCCGGCCCTGAAGACCTGGCAAGTAAAAATCGATCCATTTACTCCAAAACTGCTGAGAAAGTGACAAATTGAACCGATAATCCCTTCTTAATTGGTCACGATCATGTGGTTGCCCAACAGCACAGTATGGGTCTAAGTATGGGGTCAAAAGTGAGGCAGGGGTGATGACAGTAAAATCCCTAGGGTCGTCACTCAAAGGTACCAAAGGGCGTTCGTTCACGATCCGAACGGCACTACCTGTGTACGTAAGCAGTTCAATAAAATTGGGCTTACATATTGAAGAGTCCAAAATGTGAAAAAAGTATTTAATCACATCGGCCATGAAACCAAATCTGCCAAGCCGCAATCTAGCCAAGAGATCTGCCAGAGAGTTTAACAAATCAGGACACGAAAACATTACATCATTAACACAAGTTCCTCGAAATTCAGACTTGCCATCGTAAACAATACGCTTTTTTAATTGTGACGTCACAAAGTATGGCAAATACCATTCAAATCCCTTGACATTTCCTGCTTCACCAGCACGCTCAATATAGCCATTAAATTTAAGATCTTTCATGGTGTCAGTAAGGAAATCACGAAGTTCAGGTTGTTTTAAAGCTTTCTTTCTTAAAGCAGCAGCTCTATCTGACGCCAACACAAAATTGTTAGGTAGATCAATATCTTCCTTCAACGGAACAGGTATCTCAAATCGACCATCTTTCAACTCAATATTCGGTTCGACAAGTTCTCTAGCCAAAATATCATTGCGAGACAATTCACAGGTTTCATTTCGCAAAGTCAAGTCCTGAATGACTTTATTCAGGTCTGCTATTTCCACATCACGAGACTGAATTTTACGCTGAAAGCCAGAGATGACATCCGACTCTGAAGACGTCTGCACTCTGCACACTTTAGCAACGCTTTCAACTAAGGGTGACTTACCACCACAAGCCAACCAACCGAGAGGAGTGAGTAAAGCATGCGGTTCACTACGATTTTCACCAACACGTTCTTCTTTTGCCCACATCAAATAAGCGTTGTCGTTTCCAATCAGTACATCTACAGTACTACAATCATTCAAATGAAACATATTCACGTCATGAAAATGACGGAAACTACTTAAATCCTGCTTATGTGGTAAAGTCTTAACATCGTCAGCCCAAGCTGGGTTAACCACCGAAGTTATATCACAAAACAGTTCATTCGTCTCTAACGACTGAATGTTGAGTTTAACAAGTTCAGCACAAGTAGGTTTCTGACCAGCCAGAGTATCCATTTTAAACGACGCTTTATCATACGGTTTAAGACCAAGTTCGCACACCAAATCACTTGAAACAAACGTCAACTGCGAACCAAGATCATGCTGACAATACACCAACTTCGATTTGCCAGTCATTGGATTCAAAACACGAGCAGCAGTAACGCGGTTAAAGGCTGCTTTAACATTTCCAATCTTAACATTACGCACAGGAACTCTGGCACCAGCCTCATCTTTACCGACCAAATCCAGAGAATCACGTGACGTCACATAAAAATCATGCAGAAGAAAATAGTGTTTCCTATCGTTGTTAGGCCCACACTGACGACAGTTGTTTGCATGATTACAGTCCTTAACCATATGCTGGCGCAAACAATATTCAAGCATTTGCCAGCTTTCACAATGACATCTCTCCGATCTTTAGGTGTCAAGCGCAAAAATTCTTTACAATTAGACAAAAAATGATATTCAACTTGACCACGTGACGAACAACAAAAACATGCCGGTATGTCACTACGTCTGGCCACACCGCCGCGCGGTGCGCCAACAGCAGTCGAGTACTGCGAACTTCCTGACATGACATTATCGTGGGGTTTTACAGACGTCTGCCTAACCGGACATGAAGGCAATTTTCCTTTGCCAAACTTTTTAAAATGCTGCGACTCACCAGAATCGCCCATTAGCATAATGCTAAAATCAGTCGACTTGCGCGTTTCCTCCCGTACTACAAAATCGAACAAACTCTGAAAAGTAGGTTCCTCAGTGCTACCATACTGATCACCTAAAAAGTCAAGATAACGCTGCTTAGCGTCAAACGGGAGTCGCTTAGCCAAATCCAAAACAAAACGTCCTTCTAATTTATCACGCTGACCATAAGCTTTCGCATAAAGCAAACACTGCGACAATTCATCTTTAAACTCTTTCAAATCACTGGAAGAGATAGAAGTCAATTTGCTACCATAGCGATACTTTCTAATTTCTGGTTCTGCGAAAAGACCTCCACGAACTCCAAAACGTTGGGACAAGCGAGCTAACGACATTTCTATCCTGTCTTCCTCTGACAAGCCAGGAGTGTCCGAAACCAAATTAGCAATCGTTTGTGCAGCTGTTCTAACACAAGCTGCTTGCAACAAAGTCAAACGAGTTCCCTTAAAGGGCGAAGCTGCCATCAAGGCCATAACACGATTTTTAAAGAAGACAAATGGCATATTATTACCATCGTAACCAATCAAGGCCGCCTTATCGAAGAACGTCCTACTATTTTGGTATTCAAAAAAGCAATCCTGCTGTTGAGAACTCGATTTAGCGGGAGAAGACAAGCTATATCCCTTAAGGGGCTGAGTGGGCTCAGTCACATGCACAGTCCGATCACGATCCTCAAACACGTTAAAATCAGGAGACACGATACGCCTCTCACAACCACCCAAATTACGTGTAGCTGGACGATCAGCAACTAGCGGCGCAGAAAACTTTGAAGGGGGCAAAGCATTACTGCTAATGGCGGCCCCGTGACCTGTACGCTCTGGGGGAGGAGTTCGGTTGTAATTTGCAGACCTTGGCTCTACAGACTTCGGAAGACCCTTAGCCGCGGCCCTGAGACCTCCTGAAACAGCTGGAAAATATGTGGATTGTACAGGTCCACTTACAGATTGAACAGGCGTCTGGAAAAGGTTATGTAAATTAAACTGCGATTGATGTTCACTTCTGGAATGCCTAGAAGAGCCCTTCCTAGAGCTACGCCGGGAGCCCAACTCAGAACGATATTCAGCTAAAACTACCTCTTTACGTTGTTCGGCCCTCAACTGAGCGTCTTTGAGTGCGAACTCAGCAGCTCTAGCTTCGGCTCTCGCGGCGGCCTCAGCAGCTCTCGCTTCGGCCTCAGCTCTCGCGGCAGCCTCTGCTCGTGCGGCCTCAGCAGCTCTCGCGTCGGCCTCAGCTCTCGCGGCAGCCTCTGCTCGTGCGGCCTCAGCTCTCGCGTCGGCCTCTGCTCGTGCGGCCTCAGCTCTCGCGGCAGCCTCAGCTCGTATGGCCTCAGCTCGTATGGCCTCAGCTCTTGCGATGGCCTCAGCAGCTCTAGCTTCGGCCTCAGCTTGGATCTGGAGCTCTTCTCGTCTTAACTGTAGGTTAATTTGTGCAACTATCCGTGACGAGCTCTCAGACATCCTAGTGCTTACATTTGAGGCGCTATCCTCAGGATGTATGTCAGCATCCAACCTATCTGAGAACTCACTTTCCTTTTGTTCGAAGTTATTTTTTAACGAGTTAAATTCGGGATCTACCCTATCACGAAGTTCTGCTAAGATTGCAGAGTTAAAAATTTTACTCAAGAGAGCATGGAAATGCCGTAATTCCTCTTCTAAAGTAGATAACTTAGATCTAAAAATTAACAGTTCCTGCTTATCACTCAAAGAACCTAGGGCCACAGAAAGTTTCCCGATTTGAGTTAAAATATCCCGTCTAAGATGCCGGGCCTCTCGAACTGACTTAGCCTCATCGTTAATGGGTCCCTCCCCAGAATGGCCTGCCCGACCGCAAAGAACATCATCAGGCTTAAACTCAGTCGAGTCGACGGCGGTCGAGTCCCTGTCGCCACCGAGTGTAGACATATTAAATGTTAGGGCTAAATTTAACAATTAAAAAATTAAGTTACACAAACACACAAAATTACAGTAGTTATAAAAAACTTAACTGCAAAGACCGTAAAAAATACAAAAAAGAATTTAAATGCACGATACCGTAGCTGTACGAGTATGTGAAGTCCAAACGTCCACAAAACTTGCTTGGATTCTTCCACTTGAATCTTCAAGCACAGATGGATTGCCTTTAATCTTCTTTCTTGCCAATGAATGTCAAAGTTATTTTTCTTCTGTACCAACCGAGAAGAAATGTCTCCAAGTTTCTTTGCTTCTGTAGACTACCAACAAACAAGATCTTCTTTTACTATTTCTTTGCTTTTGTAGCCTACCAACCAACAACTTCGTCTTTTATTTTTTTTTGCTTCTAAGTGCTTCTTGGCCTACCAACTAACAAACTTCGTCTTTTATTTTTTGCTTCTAAGTGCTTCTGTGCCAAACACTAGACAGAGAATCGTCTTTTATTTTTTTTTGCTTCTAAGTGCTTCTGTGCCAAACACTAGACAGAGAATCGTCTTTTATTTTTTATGGTCACAGCGGTAAACCATAATCTCTTCGTGGGAAAATTGTAACGTAAGATTCCCAAATCCGTTCGTCTGTATATAATGACCGAAGAAACACACACTTGAACTTCTTTTCAAACAGTGTATTTCTGTAAAATTAGACCGCGGCTACCGAAAACGAGGGGGTGCAACGCCTTACACCACTGAAAAACTGTCACTACAGAACAGATTACTTGGATAAAAGACGGAACCTTTGTCCAGCTAGCAAGCACTAAGCCAACAGTTAAATGTGCGGCCAACTTTCAAACAATCATTTTACGAATGACCAGAATAGATAGCAATATCTCAAATTCACGTATGCAGTACTGTGACGCAATAATAAAAGACAATTATGAAGTCATTCCAACAGGTGTTTAAAGCTGATGTAATATTTCCTGTTTAAACAGGCCCAAACAAGTCCAAACAGGTTTGACACAAGTCTATGAACGATGGTGCAATTTTGGCACATTTTCTAGCAACTTCCATGACGTAATATTCAGTAGACTTGAACGGTTTTTATATGACGTTTGAATAGGTGAACCATTGTCTGGAACATGGCTATAGCATACCGATGAGCACTCAAACTTTTCAGTATTTATTTACTTACTTGTTCAAAATAACATTTAGTCTAACAAAAGTTTTGAGAAAATGCCAATGAAAGCTTTGTTCCATCACAGATGTTGCCATAAGTTTTTTCTTGAACAGCTTTAAAGTTTTCTTAAATTAAAGCAGAATTCCTCATCTGGCAACACTAGTTTTGTAGATCTAGGATTGTCCTTTTGAAAAAACCCAGCCCCAAACAGTTACTCACTACAACCCTGCTTAAAACGATAGTTTTGAGAATCCAAATTGCTAAAGTCCGATACTAATTCTCAAATCACTGCAAAATTCCTATAAATATTACATTAAAAAATGACAAATCTTTCCCTATTACCAGTGTTGCCAAACCGTTTTTGGATTTCCAGCACGAGTGCCAAAATCTAGAATCATTCAGATTCTGTTTGAATAAAGACTTTAGTCAAGGTAAACAGGCTGTAGAGGTTTTTAGAAAATAGTAACTGAATGCGATGTAAGGACTATTTTACATTAAAGTATTTTTCTATTTTATATTAAGGCTGAACTTGAAGCTTCAGAGCAAACTTTGAGACAAACATGTATTCTGTATTTTATATTATAAACATGCTAATAGGCCTAACGTACTATTTTGACTCCAAGATATGTTGAGAGCTAGAGCTTGAGAACCGTCGTCATCTGCATAGATATACCACCCTTCACTATGTTGACTAGGAGCTTGTGCAGTTATAGCCCCATCTTTGGGTGATGGCTCTTTGTCCACACCTAAAAGAGATTATTTATGACACAAGTTTGTAAAATTATTAACAAAACTATGCACTTTGCTTTGGAGTTGAACTTACAAAATAAAACAAAAACAACATTAGTGAGAATATAATAACATAATTGCAACATGTATTGCAATTATGCAACATTGCAATTGCAACATAACACTAATTGCAACATGTATTGTATTGTACTATACTACTAAGACACATAAGTTAAACAAGAAAAGGTGGCGGGCTTAAGTGCAGCAGCCTTATTAACTTAACTTGTTACAGTCGTGTGTGTACTTTATTATAGAACTGTACTATTTTATACTTTTCAAAAAAGAACCTCACTGTGTGTAATTTGGTAACTGCTAATGTTGGTGCCTTTCTATTGTTTAAACAAAAACTAACAATCAATTTAGACAATAGACATACTAATCTACTTTAAACATTTTTTCAGCAAATTGTATGTTTTATCAAAGAGTATTTGAAATGCACTAACAAAAGAAGCATCTGATCAGTCTGGAGCCCATCAGCAAGGCTCATACAAGTGATCATTGATCAAGCATTTCTGATATTATATATACTATGCCTATATTTTGGCATTTGACTCACTTTTCACAGTGCAAAGAGGTTGTCTTGTTAAATGGGATGCACACAAAGAATCACATATGATAGGGTAAACAATGATGCCTTCCGCAACGCAGGAAATTATGAGAAATAACATATATACATAACACATAACTGCATATTACATGACAATTTCCAGTAACACTTAAATAACAAATGTTAGTGTTTGATGGCCTATGTTGTGGTCTAAACAAAAAAATTGAGTTCAAAGGAGATGCACTTGTTTCACAAAGCAATGCATTTT
Organism: Aplidium turbinatum; assembly: GCF_918807975.1. Lineage (NCBI taxonomy): Eukaryota > Metazoa > Chordata > Ascidiacea > Aplousobranchia > Polyclinidae > Aplidium > Aplidium turbinatum. The sequence continues at coordinate 4,208,047 of NC_137486.1, forward strand.
AAAAATAACAATGATAAAAGTAGGAAGTGGCTATATCTACCATACGCATTCTACGGCGCCGTAGATATAGCCGCTCCATGCTTGTTTATCTTTACGGCACTTTACTGTGCGTGCACGCCATTATTGTGCTTGCGTTAAACAGTAATGTCACATACAGTGTGCGCTTGAGCAATGAATTCTAAGGACTGCTCTCTATTCAATGACACCTAGTGAATGAAATAATTCACTGGCAACAACACTTCAACAATTGGAAAACTTCACTTTGCCAATCTCAGTAACCGGCCTGCGTCAAGAGCCTCTACAAGTATGCAAAACTACCAGGAACAACCTATCAAGGCTTGGTCAGTCGAGGATAAAAATTGAAAACCAACCAACCATCCTTGGTATCAGTAGGCTCTTTAACCGCTTGTTTCCTCCACTCTGTCTACCAAATCTAGTAGTGCTACAGCACATTTTCCAAAACCTTGGAAGATGTATAGCCTATACAGTATACAAATCAACTTCTATTCATTTTGTAAGCGAACAAGAAAATCGCTAAATCATCAAATTCCCTAAACTTGTCCCTAATCAATCAAGTTTATTTCGGCATAGCTCCACATTCATTTTCAATGCACACATCAGGAAATATAACAAATCGCTTTTTTTAAATATGGAAACTACACCATGGAGGCACCGAAACAACCATGCGGTTATCTAAGTCAAGGTGCCCCTAAAAGTGGTCAAAAGTTCCGATTTAGGGACAAAATCTTGTAAAATGACTTGAGTAGAGCACTGATTTTTAATGTACCGTATTCTTCATTGCCATTTGCCAAGCAGTCGCGCACTCATGCGTGATATATGACATCACTGATGTTTGTAGCGCTGTCATGCGTGACATATGACAAAGCTAGCCTACTGATGTTTGTAGATCGGTAAATCGGTTAGCAAGTTCAGTTCAGTTCAGTTTGTTTTTATTTCTGACCATCACAACGAAAAAACAATATATGACAAACATAGCAGAGGTCTAGAAAAAGGTAGAAGCAAGAAACTTTGCTGGCGGCTTTAAGAGTTTGGTGAGGCTTCCCGTGACAGCACCGAGTATTGAACACGGGCCGATGGAGTGAGGCACCAGCCGCACCACTAAACTGACCGCTACGCCACTCAATCCGGCAAAATAAAAATAATTATGAAAGGGGTGGGAGTCGAGCCTTAATCCACTAGAACACGCTGGCTCCCATCTGAAATCGACAACCTCATAAAACTGCACAACTCATTTTTTAGCTTTTCATAAAAACACAAAAACTTCCGCAAAGTTATAAGATAATGTTTTTATTAACGAATTTTTGCACAAGCACTTATCAAAGGCAGTTGAAACATAATACAATATTTGTGACCCACAGGGCCACAATGATGATGTCATTATGGCTAGAATTAACTTCGGCAAAAATCATACTGAAAATATGGTGACTTGGACATGTTCATTGTTCATACACGAGATGGGCATTGTTATAGTCGTCATTTTATTTACGTTGATTTTATGTAAACTTGTGACCTGCCTCACTACATGATAACATTCAACGTTTTCTGGTACAGACGCTGGAATTGATTACCACCGCACAACGCGTGTAATCAATCAAGCGTTCTGTACCACGTTCCTTAGTTGATTGTTTTGCGTTTCTTTCAGGGAGTCGAACCGTTTGATTTTTCCGGTTCGGGTCCGGTTCTGGTTCAAAGATTGTTTCAAAATTTGGTTCAGTTCCGGTTTGGGTTCGAAGAAACTTAAGAGTTCCGGTTTAGCTCCGGTTCAACAACAATGATTTGTGGTACGGGTACGGTTCGGTTTCGACAAAAATAGTCTCAACACCGGTTTTATAAGTTCCGGTTCGGGTCCGATAAAATTAGGCCTAGGCCTACTATTGAAATCCAACACTGGTCAAAAAATTCCTCTCCAAAGCATCAATGATAGTGGATCGTGTGTTACGGAATAGGCTATAATTCATTCGTACAATGTGGCCTCCAAGATAACAACATGCTACCGGTACGTACAACTTCACTTACCACAATGCGAACAATGACGTAATGCTGGAGTGAACCGCTTTTTTCAACCGGTTCGGGTTCGGTTAGGATTTAAGCTAACTCAAATTTTCGATTCAGTTCCGGTTAAGGTTCAGACAAAATCGCACCAAAACCGGTTTACAAAAATCCGGTTCGGGTTCGGTTCGACTCCCTGATGGTTTCTTTCTCAGTGGCGTAGCTAAGGAATGTGCCGCCCGGGGCGGATTCAGATTTTGCCGCCCCTTCAAGAAAAAGCATGTGAAAATGAAATGCGTTTTTTTATCAGCACTGCAATAGGCTACGCAACGTGCTATTTTTCAATTTGCGGTGTAAAGTCAGACGAACGTACCATTATCAGTAGCGTAGCCAGGAATTGTGAAAAGGAGAGGTTTTGACGGCCGGCGGGCGAAGCCCGCCGGCGTACTCGCGGGGGGCCTCGGCGGGGGGTCTGGGGGGCCTCCCCCAGAAAATTTAAAAAAATTACTTAGAAATTGGTGCATTCCGAGAGCATTTTCAACAAAAATGTGGGTATGAATATTCTTGTAAAATGGTGCTGTCCGGTGGCATAGCAAAAGAATAAGATCATGTTTTCTTCGGCATTTTTCGAAAATAAAGTTGAAGTCTTTATGTTTTCTTGTTGCTAATTCCTGACTGAGATATTTGAATGTTTGGTATTGGCAAAACTAGCTCTTTTAATGCAGTTTCGTTTAAAATTAGGCAAACTTTTTTTTACTAAGAAAATAAATCAATAGCTTTTTTTCCCTAAAGTCTGAACCTTAATTCATTTGTCCAGGCAAACACTTACAAAAGTATTTCAACAAAATTTAAAATTTAATTTATGTCGTGGAACCGGTTTTCGTTCATTAGAACTCTTCAGCACAACTGGATCGAAACAAAATTACTTGAAACAAAAATTAGCCTACAAAATAAATAGATGTCACTGTCAGCATAACTGTACCAAAACGAACGAAAATTTACATACGGTATTAATTAGATAAAATGTTCAAGTCTTCCATGTTCTTATCTTTTTTTCTTTTCCTTTTCTTCATTGTTTTAGCAAAAACGCAACTTTCGAATACTATAGTTTGACCTAGCTTGATTAAGTAAAGGCAAACAGTTGAAAATTCAAATAAATTTTACTAATCAGGAGGATAACAGAAATGCTTTGTCGGTGAAAGCTAGAACAAACGCTTCTATTACATCATCATGCAAAACTTGCATACGCAAAATGTTAAGCACTCAATGCGGCAGAAATTGGTGACAAGGGATGGAAAAACTATAAAAAACCGTATCTATGATCAAAAATGGGAAGAACTAACTGGAAAAGGTGATCTGGTACTATGACACTTCCTCAAATGGGCGATCTACCTAATACAGAAAGCAGCAATCACTAAGAAAATAAATCAATAGCTTTTTTTCCCTAAAGTCTGAACCTTAATTCATTTGTCCAGGCAAACACTTACAAAAGTATTTCAACAAAATTTAAAATTTAATTTATGTCGTGGAACCGGTTTTCGTTCATTAGAACTCTTCAGCACAACTGGATCGAAACAAAATTACTTGAAACAAAAATTAGCCTACAAAATAAATAGATGTCACTGTCAGCATAACTGTACCAAAACGAACGAAAATTTACATACGGTATTAATTAGATAAAATGTTCAAGTCTTCCATGTTCTTATCTTTTTTTCTTTTCCTTTTCTTCATTGTTTTAGCAAAAACGCAACTTTCGAATACTATAGTTTGACCTAGCTTGATTAAGTAAAGGCAAACAGTTGAAAATTCAAATAAATTTTACTAATCAGGAGGATAACAGAAATGCTTTGTCGGTGAAAGCTAGAACAAACGCTTCTATTACATCATCATGCAAAACTTGCATACGCAAAATGTTAAGCACTCAATGCGGCAGAAATTGGTGACAAGGGATGGAAAAACTATAAAAAACCGTATCTATGATCAAAAATGGGAAGAACTAACTGGAAAAGGTGATCTGGTACTATGACACTTCCTCAAATGGGCGATCTACCTAATACAGAAAGCAGCAATCACTAAGAAAATAAATCAATAGCTTTTTTTCCCTAAAGTCTGAACCTTAATTCATTTGTCCAGGCAAACACTTACAAAAGTATTTCAACAAAATTTAAAATTTAATTTATGTCGTGGAACCGGTTTTCGTTCATTAGAACTCTTCAGCACAACTGGATCGAAACAAAATTACTTGAAACAAAAATTAGCCTACAAAATAAATAGATGTCACTGTCAGCATAACTGTACCAAAACGAACGAAAATTTACATACGGTATTAATTAGATAAAATGTTCAAGTCTTCCATGTTCTTATCTTTTTTTCTTTTCCTTTTCTTCATTGTTTTAGCAAAAACGCAACTTTCGAATACTATAGTTTGACCTAGCTTGATTAAGTAAAGGCAAACAGTTGAAAATTCAAATAAATTTTACTAATCAGGAGGATAACAGAAATGCTTTGTCGGTGAAAGCTAGAACAAACGCTTCTATTACATCATCATGCAAAACTTGCATACGCAAAATGTTAAGCACTCAATGCGGCAGAAATTGGTGACAAGGGATGGAAAAACTATAAAAAACCGTATCTATGATCAAAAATGGGATATATGATAAAATGATAAAATATGATATGATAAAATATGATAAAATGGTATCTATGATCAAAAATATATATCTATGATCTAATTTTTGTTTCAAGTAATTTTGTTTCGATCCAGTTGTGCTGAAGAGTTCTAATGAACGAAAACCGGTTCCACGACATAAATTAAATTTTAAATTTTGTTGAAATACTTTTGTAAGTGTTTGCCTGGACAAATGAATTAAGGTTCAGACTTTAGGGAAAAAAAGCTATTGATTTATTTTCTTAGTGATTGCTGCTTTCTGTATTAGGTAGATCGCCCATTTGAGGAAGTGTCATAGTACCAGATCACCTTTTCCAGTTAGTTCTTCCCATTTTTGATCATAGATACGGTTTTTTATAGTTTTTCCATCCCTTGTCACCAATTTCTGCCGCATTGAGTGCTTAACATTTTGCGTATGCAAGTTTTGCATGATGATGTAATAGAAGCGTTTGTTCTAGCTTTCACCGACAAAGCATTTCTGTTATCCTCCTGATTAGTAAAATTTATTTGAATTTTCAACTGTTTGCCTTTACTTAATCAAGCTAGGTCAAACTATAGTATTCGAAAGTTGCGTTTTTGCTAAAACAATGAAGAAAAGGAAAAGAAAAAAAGATAAGAACATGGAAGACTTGAACATTTTATCTAATTAATACCGTATGTAAATTTTCGTTCGTTTTGGTACAGTTATGCTGACAGTGACATCTATTTATTTTGTAGGCTAATTTTTGTTTCAAGTAATTTTGTTTCGATCCAGTTGTGCTGAAGAGTTCTAATGAACGAAAACCGGTTCCACGACATAAATTAAATTTTAAATTTTGTTGAAATACTTTTGTAAGTGTTTGCCTGGACAAATGAATTAAGGTTCAGACTTTAGGGAAAAAAAGCTATTGATTTATTTTCTTAGTGATTGCTGCTTTCTGTATTAGGTAGATCGCCCATTTGAGGAAGTGTCATAGTACCAGATCACCTTTTCCAGTTAGTTCTTCCCATTTTTGATCATAGATACGGTTTTTTATAGTTTTTCCATCCCTTGTCACCAATTTCTGCCGCATTGAGTGCTTAACATTTTGCGTATGCAAGTTTTGCATGATGATGTAATAGAAGCGTTTGTTCTAGCTTTCACCGACAAAGCATTTCTGTTATCCTCCTGATTAGTAAAATTTATTTGAATTTTCAACTGTTTGCCTTTACTTAATCAAGCTAGGTCAAACTATAGTATTCGAAAGTTGCGTTTTTGCTAAAACAATGAAGAAAAGGAAAAGAAAAAAAGATAAGAACATGGAAGACTTGAACATTTTATCTAATTAATACCGTATGTAAATTTTCGTTCGTTTTGGTACAGTTATGCTGACAGTGACATCTATTTATTTTGTAGGCTAATTTTTGTTTCAAGTAATTTTGTTTCGATCCAGTTGTGCTGAAGAGTTCTAATGAACGAAAACCGGTTCCACGACATAAATTAAATTTTAAATTTTGTTGAAATACTTTTGTAAGTGTTTGCCTGGACAAATGAATTAAGGTTCAGACTTTAGGGAAAAAAAGCTATTGATTTATTTTCTTAGTGATTGCTGCTTTCTGTATTAGGTAGATCGCCCATTTGAGGAAGTGTCATAGTACCAGATCACCTTTTCCAGTTAGTTCTTCCCATTTTTGATCATAGATACGGTTTTTTATAGTTTTTCCATCCCTTGTCACCAATTTCTGCCGCATTGAGTGCTTAACATTTTGCGTATGCAAGTTTTGCATGATGATGTAATAGAAGCGTTTGTTCTAGCTTTCACCGACAAAGCATTTCTGTTATCCTCCTGATTAGTAAAATTTATTTGAATTTTCAACTGTTTGCCTTTACTTAATCAAGCTAGGTCAAACTATAGTATTCGAAAGTTGCGTTTTTGCTAAAACAATGAAGAAAAGGAAAAGAAAAAAAGATAAGAACATGGAAGACTTGAACATTTTATCTAATTAATACCGTATGTAAATTTTCGTTCGTTTTGGTACAGTTATGCTGACAGTGACATCTATTTATTTTGTAGGCTAATTTTTGTTTCAAGTAATTTTGTTTCGATCCAGTTGTGCTGAAGAGTTCTAATGAACGAAAACCGGTTCCACGACATAAATTAAATTTTAAATTTTGTTGAAATACTTTTGTAAGTGTTTGCCTGGACAAATGAATTAAGGTTCAGACTTTAGGGAAAAAAAGCTATTGATTTATTTTCTTAGTGATTGCTGCTTTCTGTATTAGGTAGATCGCCCATTTGAGGAAGTGTCATAGTACCAGATCACCTTTTCCAGTTAGTTCTTCCCATTTTTGATCATAGATACGGTTTTTTATAGTTTTTCCATCCCTTGTCACCAATTTCTGCCGCATTGAGTGCTTAACATTTTGCGTATGCAAGTTTTGCATGATGATGTAATAGAAGCGTTTGTTCTAGCTTTCACCGACAAAGCATTTCTGTTATCCTCCTGATTAGTAAAATTTATTTGAATTTTCAACTGTTTGCCTTTACTTAATCAAGCTAGGTCAAACTATAGTATTCGAAAGTTGCGTTTTTGCTAAAACAATGAAGAAAAGGAAAAGAAAAAAAGATAAGAACATGGAAGACTTGAACATTTTATCTAATTAATACCGTATGTAAATTTTCGTTCGTTTTGGTACAGTTATGCTGACAGTGACATCTATTTATTTTGTAGGCTAATTTTTGTTTCAAGTAATTTTGTTTCGATCCAGTTGTGCTGAAGAGTTCTAATGAACGAAAACCGGTTCCACGACATAAATTAAATTTTAAATTTTGTTGAAATACTTTTGTAAGTGTTTGCCTGGACAAATGAATTAAGGTTCAGACTTTAGGGAAAAAAAGCTATTGATTTATTTTCTTAGTGATTGCTGCTTTCTGTATTAGGTAGATCGCCCATTTGAGGAAGTGTCATAGTACCAGATCACCTTTTCCAGTTAGTTCTTCCCATTTTTGATCATAGATACGGTTTTTTATAGTTTTTCCATCCCTTGTCACCAATTTCTGCCGCATTGAGTGCTTAACATTTTGCGTATGCAAGTTTTGCATGATGATGTAATAGAAGCGTTTGTTCTAGCTTTCACCGACAAAGCATTTCTGTTATCCTCCTGATTAGTAAAATTTATTTGAATTTTCAACTGTTTGCCTTTACTTAATCAAGCTAGGTCAAACTATAGTATTCGAAAGTTGCGTTTTTGCTAAAACAATGAAGAAAAGGAAAAGAAAAAAAGATAAGAACATGGAAGACTTGAACATTTTATCTAATTAATACCGTATGTAAATTTTCGTTCGTTTTGGTACAGTTATGCTGACAGTGACATCTATTTATTTTGTAGGCTAATTTTTGTTTCAAGTAATTTTGTTTCGATCCAGTTGTGCTGAAGAGTTCTAATGAACGAAAACCGGTTCCACGACATAAATTAAATTTTAAATTTTGTTGAAATACTTTTGTAAGTGTTTGCCTGGACAAATGAATTAAGGTTCAGACTTTAGGGAAAAAAAGCTATTGATTTATTTTCTTAGTGATTGCTGCTTTCTGTATTAGGTAGATCGCCCATTTGAGGAAGTGTCATAGTACCAGATCACCTTTTCCAGTTAGTTCTTCCCATTTTTGATCATAGATACGGTTTTTTATAGTTTTTCCATCCCTTGTCACCAATTTCTGCCGCATTGAGTGCTTAACATTTTGCGTATGCAAGTTTTGCATGATGATGTAATAGAAGCGTTTGTTCTAGCTTTCACCGACAAAGCATTTCTGTTATCCTCCTGATTAGTAAAATTTATTTGAATTTTCAACTGTTTGCCTTTACTTAATCAAGCTAGGTCAAACTATAGTATTCGAAAGTTGCGTTTTTGCTAAAACAATGAAGAAAAGGAAAAGAAAAAAAGATAAGAACATGGAAGACTTGAACATTTTATCTAATTAATACCGTATGTAAATTTTCGTTCGTTTTGGTACAGTTATGCTGACAGTGACATCTATTTATTTTGTAGGCTAATTTTTGTTTCAAGTAATTTTGTTTCGATCCAGTTGTGCTGAAGAGTTCTAATGAACGAAAACCGGTTCCACGACATAAATTAAATTTTAAATTTTGTTGAAATACTTTTGTAAGTGTTTGCCTGGACAAATGAATTAAGGTTCAGACTTTAGGGAAAAAAAGCTATTGATTTATTTTCTTAGTGATTGCTGCTTTCTGTATTAGGTAGATCGCCCATTTGAGGAAGTGTCATAGTACCAGATCACCTTTTCCAGTTAGTTCTTCCCATTTTTGAACTTTTTTTTAGAGACATAGGTTGATTGCTTTGTTTTTGCGAGATTATTACAGTTTTATTATTTATCAATTTTCTCCTTAGTTGATCCAAAAAACGATCTTATTCCGGTAAGTCACTAACTTTTATGTTTTAAAGTTAACCCGAAGTTTAAAAAATGTAACGTCATAGACGTCATACATCTTAATGAGTGTCAGACAAAAGGCTTTGAAACAAAGAAGTTACTTTATTTCTGATATATTCAAGTTTTGTATAACGAATCACTAGAATCGGGTATAGGCTATAAAAGGTTAGTGCAATTTTTCACAGCTGTAGATATTGCGGTGTTTCCATCGACTGCACGAGTTAGCTGGATACCATGGATACTGAACATTTGTAGAGCGGTCACACCCTGCTATATGAGTTATGAAAGGTCATTCGAATTATAAAGCATAATATGACACACAAGTTCTTACTCATTTTAAAAGATAAAGCACCAGAATTGCTTTAACATGTCGAATTAGTAGAATCATGCTTACAGCTAACAGCTATGAAAAATTCATCAACACAAGCAATAAGAATGCAAAAAATCATTGATACTGATGAAACTAAAGGGAAAAAGGAAGTCGACGAACCTTTTCACACATCTTGTTAATGACATCCTCAACAGTTGGGACCAATTTTCTATACAGGTTAAGCAAAGCCAAACCATTTAATCGGTTTTCAGAGGTTGAATTTCTTAAATAAGTTTAAGTCTTCGAAGAGCAGAAAAAGATCTTTCATTGGTGCAAGTAGTAGGCTAACTGGAAGAGTAGCCAGAATGCGGAGTTGGTGTGATATTGTTTACTTTATTTAAAATATTAATGTTTGGAAACGTTGACTGCGGGCAAAATGGCAATGCACTTACAGCACTTTTTGGCAAGCTGGTTTGGAAAGAATTGAAAAGACATCGATACCACATATACGCAGTTCAGATATAATAGCAAGGGCGTTTATACACGGCAGATCTGCTTCGTAAAATTTAAAGAGTGATTCAGTTTTCTCCATTTAGTTTTTCTCAAAACGGGGGGTTGAAACCCCCAACCCTTCCCCCCCTTTGGCTAGGCCACTGACCACTATAATTTAGTAATATACTGAATGCAAAAGCACAAAAACTGCTGCAGAATTAAAATAATCAATTTGTAACCTTTTACAAGGCTACCCAAATTTGAAGAGCATGTTTCCGCCTCTGCTTAATAAAGGCTAGTAGGAATTTTGTAACGTATTAAAAACATAACGGCAGAAAAATTCATGAAAATTTGAAACGTTTTTAGATATTTAAGATGTTTTGACAGGGCCGGATTTAGCAGTAGGCAGAGTAGGCAGTTGCCTAGGGCGGCAAATTATTGGGGGCGGCAAAATATACGAATATATTACATGGATAAATGATAATACTGTACGTGAATATAATAATTCACAACAGACATATAGGAATTAATAAATATGTTATCACATCACACACATTTATAAACAGTGCGGCAAGTCATGTATGGCAAGTCATCGCCCCTAGAGTAGGCTACTTCACATTTGATTGGTTTTCAACAATATGTGCTGCCATGGCCACCTAAAGATACGGCCTGATTTGTCACATTTTGCAGAAATTTCCAGATTTTTCTAACTTTGGGCGAACGTTTAAATAAATTTTTCTAAAAATTAGATTTTTACGCTTTCTTTATTCTTTTCCCCAGATGACACAATAGGTTTTAACATCCTCACATGTTGAAAAACAAAGAAAATTTGATTTTGTAGATTTTAGTCAGACTGTTAATTTTCAATAACAGTCTGATTTTGCGTTTTTCAACTTCCTTTTTCTCATTTGCTACTGCTTCCCCAAGGCAACAAAAAAGTTTTTTGTCATTGGGAAACCGCAAAAAGTAAAAATATCTCAAAAAATGTCAGTCAAGCACTAGCAGTAGCTGTAATCAAAATATGCAAAATGTGACAAATCAGGCCGCATCTCCAGGTGGCCATGGTGCTGCTTAGCGCTTGTTTTATTTTTCTGTCTCGCTTAATATGGAGGACTAGGGACTAGGGTTTGTCTGCAGTCTGTGCAATTTTTATTAATCTTTGTTCGGTTTGTTTCACTGTTAGTAAATTTAAAGGAGCCTAGAAAAAATGTTTTTAGTCAATGTTAGGTTGATGGAAAAGTTGCAGGCTATCTTGTGTACTTGCCTTGATGCTTAAAGTATGTAAACCATGAATGATCGCATGAATGATCTCACATTTTTGAGGATTAACTCATGTTTACTTGTTTCTACAGACTTTGAAGAAATTATTGATTTGTTTGCAAGAGAAAAAGCCCGCCGCAAGCGATTTTAAACAATTAGTTCATTATACAATGACATTCATTGATGTATTCAAATAAACAGTGCAAATAACTTTTTTGTAAGGAATTGAAAATATAAATCGTAGCGCACCATCGAAAAAAATTGTTTGGGGGGCGGCACTTTTCGTATCTGCCTAGGGCAGCGCTTAGGCTAAATCCGGCCCTGTGCAGTTTTGAACGTTGCTATTCTGTTTGCTTTTATTTTTCGTGTACTTTTGCATTATCAACGTTCATTATCAACGTTCAACGTTCAATTATCATTGCATTTGCAATGCAAAAAAAAAAACGTCCTGTCTGAAAGTGCCGCCCCCCAGGCGTGCCGCCCGGGGCGGTCCGCCCCCCCGCCCCCCCCCCCTAGCTACGCCACTGTTCTTTCTTACTATATATTGCGTTGTTTTGATACACTGAATCAGTAAGTAACAAGAGGTAAATAGTTTTTTGATCTAGACTGATAAACATAATCATCAAACTAAAATTAGTTATCACTAAAAGCTCTCGTGGCGATCTGTGGTTTCAAAATGTTTTTTTTTCACGACCGCGAAAGGATTTCAGCAATTTATTTGTTGAAGGTTTGCACAAGATAACGAAATTCAATAAAACGAAGATTAATAATTGTTTGAATATTGAGAAATAAAAATAATTGCTAACCAACTTCAAATGGCAAATTACACGATGTTTCAACGTTTTTTAACGTTGGTAGTTTGTAAAGTAAAGAATCGTTCTGTTTATGCTTGTGAGTTGAAAAACTTTTTTCGACAAACAATCCTTTTTTTGTTGATTTTCCAACCACGTATAGCTCACGTGATCACTGCTATAAAACGCGAGATGCTGAGGCTGAGCGTTTCTGCACAGTCGACGAGTCAGTTGGCCTTAGTTTGAATGCAGTGTTGGTCAAATTGGATTCCTCAAAAGTATGACTAGCTGTGTTGTTTCGGTGGTGAGGATAAGTTAGAGTTAGAACAATAATGTATGAAATCCGTGTAGATGAATTTGATGTTAACACCAGGAATGGACAGTGCCTTTACTAATGTGCAAAATCAGGACCAATATAATCAGTTCAAAGTTCTAAAGTTGAATCAAACTCACAAAATTTAGGAATAGCTTGGGATACCCGAGTTTGGCTTCCGATTCAATAGGGATTTTGAGGGCTGATATGAACTCTTTCGATTGTTCTTCATGATGACGTTATTGCTGTTGCATTTGTTGTGGCATCTGTTCTAGCTGTGACTGCATCAATTCCACGACCTTTTCCATGTTGAGTAAAAGTTAATTGTGAAGACTAAAACTTGTAGAAATCAAAACTTGTAGGAACTAAAACTGATCCATCTGTATAGTACTGTAAGCCTCTTGTTCAATCGATCAGCAATAAACAAAACGAGAAGCGCTGATTAACAATAACGCAAAAGAGGCCTAAGAGGAACGAAAGCAGGGTACATTGTTTCAACGAAAACAAACCAAAATACACAACAACATTTTTTTTTATTGTTTGTAATGGTTTTATTGTCACCAACGGAGTAAGGCAGGGAGGGGTTTTAAGTCCCTACCTGTTTTCTTTGTATATAGATGACTTATCGACTGAATTGAATTCCCTAGATGTCGGATGTAATACTGGTTCATCTCACTTGAATCACCTAATGTTTGCAGATGACTTGTGTGTATTTAGTCCAAGTGCTAAAGGTACCCAAAAACTCATTGATGTGTGTGAATCCTATGCTTCTAGACATGACATTATTTTCAACTGTAACAAAACTGTTGGATTGGTCCATCAATGTCGAAAACTTAAAGTTTTGACTTCTCCATGCATGCGGTTGTACAATACACAAATTAAATTTGTTGGACAAGTGAAATATTTAGGTATACTGATTGATGATACCATCAGTGATGACGCAGATATTAAAAGGCAAGTACGATCTCTTTATGTCGCTGCCAATCAGCTTAGGTCCAAGTTTGGAAATTGCTCTACCGAAGTTAAAAATGTAATGTACCAATCATATTGTATGCCAATGTATGGTTCGCAACTATGGTGTAACTATAAAACTTCTACTTTAAATCGCATACGAGTTGCTTACAACGACTCGTACAGAATTATCCACAATTTGTCGAGATGCGACAGTGCTAGAGTGTATCAGGTACAGAACGACGTGTTAACATTTGATGCTCTATTAAGAAAAAATTGCTATGCATTTGTAGAACGTTGCAAAAGATCAATTAATCCACTTTTGCGCAATATTATGTCTTTTGATTATTACTTTAATTCTACATTTTATATTCACTACAACAGTATTTTGTACGTTGTTTGATGTAGCCTGCTTGATGTTGTGTTAGTCTGATATTTTGTGTGATTACTGTTAAAAATTTAAATTCTATGGACTTTGAGTCTGATTGCAAATAAATAAATAAAAAAAAAAATAAAATAAATGCGTTTTTGTATGGCTTGCGCGACGCGCGTGTTGTTGCACAATGTGTTATTTTTGGTCCGCAGATTCTGTGATATGTAGGCTATGTATACAGGGTTGGAAGTAACGACTAGTTGTCACTATTCGATAGCGTTATTCGTTGCTTTCTGAATATCGAATGCTTATACCCATTCCTTTTAAAAATAACTGTTGAATGCGCGTTATTCACTGCTTTTTTATGCAAGCAACGAAATCATCATTCGTTTTTCACTAATCGATATATAGGAGAACTGCTGAATCATTTTGTGTTGTTCACTTACTTCGTCGTCGAAACAAATTTACGAGATTTAGTTTTCGGATTACCATCCGACCTAGTCCCCTTACGGTTTTCAAACTTAAAAGAATGAATGAATTTTTTGCGGCAACACAGTTAAAAAAACCATGCCAGTGAGAGTCGTTCACTGTGTTGCCAACCTTCCCGTGAGGTTGAGCTTGCTCGTGAAAAAAATAAGTTAATATGCGAGAGCTATAGCAATTTCTGCTTACGTGGCTCATATTACTTCCTTTTCCGTAATGTCCGTGTGGGCTTGTATCAGGTCATGTAGGCTACGCAGTGAACATGAGTGTTCGCAGTGAACACTTGCAGACAATCGCTAGCACGTCAAACTATCAGTGACTGCTTGTAGATCAACAGGAATAGGCCACCGCTCTCTGAATATGCCAAGACCTGCGATTTTGAGGCGGATGATGGAAGATCGCAGTTTTAAAAACGCCAAAAGCCGGAAAGCAAAAGTGGTTTGCAAAACTTGTTAATATTGACAAAAGTGCAATTTCAGACGAAACAAACACAATTCCACGCAAATTTGAGAAAGTCAATTTCCTCTTTCCTGAGTAAGATGCTATACAATGTACATTGACATGACATCGGTTTCTTGATAATTAACTTATAATTCTCCTGCTTCAAACCTCTTTTGTGTTTTTTAAACTTGTTCTTAAAGTGACATCACATCAAAACCCAGACAACCACTTCGTCTGGTCCAGATCTTTACCAGATCGGGTACGGATCTGACCAGATCTCTACCAGATCTGGTCCAGATAAAGTGGCTGTCTGGGAAGCGGCTTTAATTAAACCAATCAAGCCTTTGACTAGCTTAAAAAAAGATGTAATTTTTAATATAGGCTACTTCATCTGTTTTACTTATCAAAATGCAACTTGATTGGTTATCGCTTCTTCTCAGTTTCACAAAAATTCGATTTGGCACAGCAGCCTAAATGAAACAATGATGCATAGCAAGCAAAATCAAGAGCGGGGTGACCACAAGAGCAGCTTTTTCTTAAGTTTTTAATTTCATAGTTTTTATGCCTGTTGCATTATGTAACTGTTTTCTAAGAAAATGTAGCCTACAGCAATAAAATTCTTTAGAATGAGGTAAAGCTGTAGCCCAGTGCTTTTCAACCCGTGGGATGGCACGCACTTGCGCACTTAAAATATCAGAGTATGTTATAAAAATCATGTCATATCTCTAAAACTATAGAGTATAGACAATAGCAACGCCATTTAAAGCGGAATGAATACTTGAATAATTTTTAAAAAAGTCAAAAAATTTCAAAGGTGTGGCTTGCGTATTTTTTAGTGATAATGCTTTGAAAAGTACCAGTACCCCACTAAACCCCCCCTCCCAACAGGACAAACGTTTAAATATCACTTGATTCAAAATTTTATTGAATAAATCTTTCCATTGTTATTCCACAAATAAGGAAAATAAATAGCTGCAAACTGTCTTTTTTTTTTGTTTGTGGAGATAAAAATTTTGCGAAATAAATAAATGCGTTGTTTTAAACTAGAAGTTGAAAAGCACTGGTATAGCCTGATCTTTAGGGCGATTTTTCGTCACTAAAGTTACTTTTTTTTAGTTGTACTAATTAACAAAAGAAATGTAGAACCAAAATTTCATGGTTGTGGGGTCAATATTTAGGAAGTTATAAAATTACCAAAAGTCACTTTTTGTGTTTTTAGGTTACTTTTCATTTGTTAGGTCACTTAATTTTGCATACATTTTTGTCTGATTTCTGTATTTTTTTTATCTTTTATTGCTACTGTAGAGATGAGTTTACATTCTATGTAGGCCTAACGCCAAGACTTTTAATATATCTTCTACTATGGTACGGGTTTTAGGTTTGCACGAGCTCATGCTTGTTCGTATCGCGTGTATTCCCGAAAACTCGCAATTTAACTTTTTTCGATGAAACAAATTGTGTTAGCTATATTTAACCACTTATTTTCCTTGCAATAGATAAAGTGTTTGATTGACAGAAACTTCCTGCCAGAGAATGTAAAACATTACATATGTGTAACTATGATTTGAGTACAAATTGAAGCTAATTTAAATTTTTTTTTTATGTTGAATTGCTGCCATTTCTTTCACTTTCTTGTTTTCGTTGAATAAAGTTACTTTTTGGTTGTTTTTTCACAAAATTAAAGTAACATTTTTGAGTTTTTTAGGTTACAAAAAAATCGCCCTACTCATCATATACCACAATACAAGCAGACGAATTTCAGCAACAATACTGTATTAGTTTGCTTATGACAAAAAAGTAATCTTTCTACCCAAATTGGATATGACTGTATAGAGAATAGACTGACATTGAGAAGCAAAACCAGGGATTTCTAGAAGCGCCGGATGCGAAATTGCCTTCTCAGAGCAGGATCATGGTAGGATACGTTACATCATGGTGTTGCCAGTTTTTTTTTGTTTAGCATAAATGCTATTCTTGACCTACTCAAAAACAAGATAATTTTGTTTATTAAATCAGTTTCAAAATTTGCGAAAATAAGATTCCAAAAAAGATTACAACTTCAATTTATCAACTCATCATTGCAGTAGTGTTTAATGTAAAGATGTTTAAAGCAATTAGACTATAACCTAAAATATATAAATTTAAATTTATCAAATAAGCTAATACTGTTGTGAACATCATCAGATTACCTAAGGATAGCATCACTGAATGAGTCAAGCTATAAGTGTAATGCTTATTACATTTGTGATTTCTCTTTGAGTTTTTATTTCTACAATGATAAAATTGGTTTAAATTTATCGATAGGCCTACCCATACTTTGATCAGTTATTTTTTGATACTTTGGCTTACACCTGTTTGATGAGTTGACAATTGATCACTTTAGAAATGTAGATAATTCGTTCAGTTGTTGCAAATTTTAGTCAAGGCTTGTTTAGAAATCATTTGTTAGTTTTTAAGATACTTATGATTAAAAGATCTTTTTTTTCTGAAAATGTGCAAAACGTCTTACACTTGGAAACAAAATGGCGTAAGTTGCACTTCCTGGTATGTTCTTGATTTCCCTGAGCAAAACTACAATAGAAAGATGTTGGTTTTTACCACGAAAAGAGCATTATATACTGTTTGTGAAATTAATGGCAACTCATTTTCAGTGCTTTTTACAGATTGTTGAAGTTAAGTTTTGGTTTGCACATGGTTGCACATGTAAGCATTTTTAGCTGAAATATTCACCTCTCTGTGAACATTCATTTTCAAAATTCTTGAAACTCAAATTCAAAGAACATGGCCGAAGCAAAAATACAAAACAATGTTCCTGACAGTAAGTGATATTGCATTATGCCAAATGAAATTTTCATACAATTTTTTTTTCAGGAGATGTAATAATCCAACATTTCGCTCTATCGAGTAATACAGCGGTGCCCAAACTAGGCGCTCAAAACTGTTGAGTTTCCTACAAGTCAGCAGTTGGGAACTGAGCAAGCGACAACTCAGCAAGTGACAACTGAGCTAGCAACATTTCAGCAAGTGGCTGAAGTTGGTAAATGATGAAATTGGGAAAGTAACAACTGAGCAAGCCATAACTTGGCATGGCACAAGTCAGCAAATACAGTTGAGCAAGCGATGACCTAGAATGTCCGACGTGAACACATAATTCTCATGTGCTGACTTGGCAGTAGGCCTAGCTGAAATGTACTTGCTGAGTTGTCGCATGCCGAGTGGTTCGACGAACAAACTATTGGGTTTGTGTTATATTCGTACGTACACAAGAACTTAAATTTCACAAGATTCATTTTTCAGAAACAATTACATTAGCCCCCGCTTATTTAGCCCACGGTTAATAAACCCATTCGCTTATTAAACCCAATTTGGTCTGGTCTGGAATTACTCCCATTTATCCCATTATTAATAATCCACTTTATAAGCCCAAAACTCCGCTTAATAAGCCCAATTTTCGATTAAAGGTCTACTTGCTTGAGTTTGTGTAGAAAGGCGTCTGTTTTGTTTTGGGCAATTTCACGCTTTATTATACTGCTAACTCGGTTCTTAACTTAACTGTTTAACCTGGATTTCATTTCATTGGATTGTGCAAAATACTGCTTGTTGTTGACACAACTCGTAAAAAAATGCAATTTTGGAAAGAACCGATGATTGACGGTTGTGTATAGTTGTTAACAGATGTAGCAACTTTTAGCCATAGCACAGCCGGTCAGTTAATTAATTATTTGAACAAAAATTTCAATCTATGAAATTTGTGAAACATGCTGAATGTTTTTGCTCAAATTTTTATCAAACTTGTCCAAATTTTTGACAAATCAAAAAGTTAGGTTTGCGGTCGTAGTCCTTGCATCCCAAGTTTCTACGCTTATGATGCAGGAATATGAGGTTGTGAAAATGTTACAACTTTAATGACTACATGTCTCTTTTCTGCTTCCAGTGTGTGTTGTTGCATCTGTGACCGCAATGGGCGTAGTACGAGGTCATGGCGCAGTATAAATCATTGTCAGCCATTGTTGTTCCACTGCAGGATGAAGGCCTTCCCCATATCTTTATAATTTTGTCTGTCTTTGCACGTTTGTGTCCAGTGTTTGTCGAATTGGTAGAGTTCGTCTCGCCATCTTGTTTTGTGTTTCCCTCTTTTGCGTTTATTGTCAAGCGGTATCCAGTCAGTAGCTCTTCTTGTCCATCTGTTGTCAGTTGTTCGCATGATACGTCCTGCCCAAATCCACTTTAAACTTTTTATTGTTTGAATGATATCTTTGATTTGTGTTTGTTGTCATATCCATTTGGCTGGTTTCCTGTCTTTCCATGTTATGCCTAACCTATAAGAGTACTTTTTCATGTGATCTTTGATCTTTGCACAGTGCGTAGTTTGAGTGTTAGTGCTTTCGTTGCATGTTTTTGCTCCGTATGTCATTGTTGGGAGAATGCATTGATTATATACTTTTCTTTTCATTGAGATTGGTAATTTACTTTTAAATATTGAACTCGCTCTTCCAAATGCCTGCCAACCAAGTGTAATTTTTCTTTTAATTTTTTCTTCTTTATCAGGTGATGTGTATAAATAGGTATAAAATCAGTATAAATAGTCTTTATGTTTATCTATCTTTATCAGTATCTGTATCTTTATCTAAGTCTTTATCAGTATAAGTAAGGGGTGGTAATTGTTTTTTTTACAAATTCAATTTTAGCCCTGATTTTAAGATACAATTAGAATGTTATTATTGATTTAGGATACATATTTAAAGACCTCTGCAGATTTTTTTTTAAATTTCCGTTTAAACCCCCCTTACCCTGAAAATTACTTTTTACCTATCATTGCCTTGTATTGCACGAACGCCCTTTTTTGTTTATGGCATTTGAAGTTTAAAATTGGATGCTGCTGTTCTGAAATACGTTAAAAATGTTGCAAGACAGCCGTAAAACAGTTTTTCTTGTCTTCGCTTTATCGTAAACAACGGTACAGTAGTTTTGCTTTGTACGCATGACTATGCGCATGCGCAAAAGCGTAACGTAAATACAAACTGTGTGTGCGAAGATGGTTATTTTTCATTTACCGTATATTGACCATTCCAACTGTTACAAATGGCGCGAAAACTTGGAACCTTACAAAAAGTTAATATTGCAGCGGGTTATCATAACCATTGTGCAAATTATGACTAAAGCATGAAATTTTCTCCAGTGTTAGTACATATCATAAGGTTCATTTTAAGATTGGGAGGTAAGTCAGATTTGACCTCTGATGACCTTGAGAGGTCAATGACCTAAATTGCAGTTTTTCAAGATTCTAGTGCAGGCTGTGTCTGTCTCCGGAATTATTTGAAAGACATGTTATGATAATTATTAAAGCATGATATTTTTACCAGCGTTAGTACATAATATCATAAGATTCATTTTAAGATCGGGAAGTAGCCTAAGTTGACCTCTAATGACCTTGAGAGGTCAATGACCTAAATTACAGTTTTTCACAATTCTGGTGCAGTTTGTTTGTCTCGGAAATTATTTGAAAGATATGTTAAGATAATTTCCTGCTGTGTAATGTTTAATGTACATTAGACAGAGGCTATAAAAGCTTGAAGTAGGCTACAGTGAGGCTAGGCTGGCCTCAGACACATGAATAGTACATATCGGTAATGATATAGAGACGAATTATCCATATTGCCGCATAAATGTCGAGGTGTGTCATCGCAGCTAACAGTCTCCCGAACATACACATAATGCAGTGCACTTCAGTGCAGCCTTGGTGCACTTGCAGTAGCCGGTGCACCTCTTCTTGTAGTTGCAGTGGATCAGTTCTTGGAAAGATTTTAATGCCTCTGGCAGTGTCGTCCAGAGAGACTGCCACCCAGAAGCCTTCTTTGTCCAGCCCCAGTCAGATGGGCTCGGAAACTTGGGATTTAGGACCAGAGTTCCATCAGTTGGCCTGAAAAGAAACCCGCTTGATGCGTTGCTGGAATGCTGCCTGCGTAGGAGGGATGTTTTTTAGAGCCCTCAACTTGTGTGAGAAGAGCTGTTGCCAAGCATCGTTCACTTCCATGCATGCTGTCGCTGGTGCAGTCATACATCAGCACAACGAAGCGCTCAAGCAGTAACATTGACTCCTCACTGACATCACTTCGCATGCGTAGTAGGCTAGTTCTTTGAAAGCATCAGTCAACTCTGGGAAAACTGTCCAAATCTCCCAGGCAGTCTTCTGTTCTCTGTCAGCGAATGCAGACACAGTGTCGCACCCTATGGGGGTATGAAAGACCGGGAGAATAGCACATCGTCTGGGGTTCACGGCGGCAGCCAAACGGTAAATAGTTATGTACTGGAAACTGGACCCAGTGCCAAGAGCTATCCACAGCTCGTCAGGGTTAATGTGGTTGAAGGAAGCCACTGCCAGTACCACAACATCAGTAGGTGCGTATGGTCACCTTTCTCATCTCCTTCTGGACAGCATCTTCCACGTAGATGCATGCGTGTATCCACCTCCTCCTGAGAACATGGGGAGAGGTTGGTCAAGTCGAACTCGGCAGGAGAGCACAGGACATCAATTCCACAGGTCGCATACATTTCCTTGCCATCAGCAATTGGAAGACGAATGTTTTCTCGTGACAAGAAACCAAAGAGTTCAATCTTGTTTTGGTCAACACGAAGGAAGTCCTTCCAGTTCTTAGGCATAACAGTAAAGGGAGCCACTCTTTTCCTTATGCCCTTACTCCTCCTCTGTCTGGTCGTCGCCTTCAGGGTGTCAGGCAGATATACATTCCAGACAGGTCCAGCCTTTGGACCTTTTCCAGTTGAGTGAAGATGTAAGGTGCAAAAGCTGTGTTCATATACTCTTCAAAGGTCTTTGCCGCAACAGGATTAAGCATTTGAACAATAGCTTCCCCATCAAGGATTATGGCATCAACCACATGTGCTCTAGTAGTTTCAATTTGGTCTGATTACAGGCAGTGAAGTAGATCTGCTTTGACTCCAATGCGCAGTTGGCCTCCTGTTAATAATGAAGGTGGAGCTGCCTGGTTCTCATGGGTGAAGAACTGGTCAAGATCCCCGTCACGTGATTGACATGCAATATACTGTACAGCCTCGAAAAGAGACTGCTGTCACTCTTCACTGCTTTGACTGCGTTTTGGTCTGTGGCCGACTGAAGAGCAGCAACTTGTTCTTGGTCAGTGTCTCTGTAACTGGCTTTGTGCTTAGTTCCAGCCTTTCTTCAACAAACATTGTATATTGCTTCTCACCAAGGGATTCAATCTTCCTCACAGTTTCTGCCACTGGGGTTTTCACGATGTCCCTCGTGTCAAAGACCAGTAAATCTTGAGAGTTCTCTAGAAAGGGATTCCCCATCTCTTGAAACACTTCCATAAGTGCCCTGACATCCTTCACAAAGGCTGTCGGTACTTCAGGTTTTTGGTCATGAATGAAGATGCTCTTATGTCATGTCCTCTCCTCATGGCCTGCTCTTCAAACTCTGTAATGATCTTGGCTATTTCTGGCCCTGCCACCATCTAGCGCCTGAGTGCTCCAGGATTTCCTGTCAGTCCAATAGCTCCACCAGACCATTTGACCATAGCGTTGTTCTGCTCATGACATTGATCGATCGCCATGGCAGAGAACGTATTGCTGGTCTTGTATACCACAAAGTTTCCAGACTTAAATTCTGCAAGGACGTGTAGGTGCTTGCCAATGAGGTTTATCATATCACGGATGTGTACATAAAGCTACCTGGAATAGTGAATATGATTTAGGCGAACATCCAGGGCATGATCTGTGTCAGGGTTGTGCATAAAGCTCAAAAAGTTTCCTTCACGAAGCGATCGAATGTACACAAGCAAGAGAACCTCTAGTAACAGCGCCGCGGACCATGTAGGCAGAACATGACACCCATTCCTCTATAGATTGCTTCTCTATGGATTATAGAGCTGACGTCAATGTCCTCAACCACCAATATTCGTGTACAGTAGCTTTAGCAGTCAGCAGGTCGAGAGGTCTTGCCGGACGTTGTACAGCCGGTGCAGTGAAGTGCTTCGTCTTTATGGCAACGGGTGGCACACTTGTGTACACTGAAGGCAGAGGTGTTACCGTTTTAGAGGTGATGTCTTGCCCAAGCACCAATACACCAAGGTCGTGTCCGCCATTCATGTGTGATGGATGTTGCATGAAGGATATACCAGTGCCATGGAAATAATCCTTGGCTGTATCAGAGCTAGGGTTATGGTCAATATTATTAACATCCCCAGTAGTGAACAGCCCCTGGCGCAGTTTGGGTGGGAAAACAACTTCTTCCATGTTGAAGCGCTGGCAGACGAAATTGGCAATGTCTGCTGTGAGCAGCTAATCTATAATACGAAACACATATCTCCAGACCGAAGAGTGTTTCGATCAGTTCTCTGCTCCTGGTCGCAAAGTGAATCTTGAGGGTCAGGTAGAGTGGAAATGGGGTTTCTCTCTCGCGGTTGTGGCGCACTGAGGTTGACTCCATGCAGCATGCATGCTTCACACTGTTGAACACCAGTAGCTGCGATAGTGTAAGCGCAGCAGTTGTGTTGGTTATGTTGGCCAACTGAGTCTGGTGCTTGATGTTCGGATTGTTCGCCCCATCGAGGATCATGTTAACCAGATCAAGGAGGGATGTTGTCACAGAATTTATCTGAGAATCAGCTCGGAACGAACCGTCAAAGGTAAATCTTGTCTCAAACATTTCTCTACAGACTACATGTGCTGCTCTTACTAGGTACATCGCATCATTGTCATGATCACAGGCCTTCATCAGGGTGGGAGAGGGACCTATGTCTTTCTCAAACAAGAGAAGTGTGTCTCGGCCCTGCGAATGCGCTCTCAAATCAGGAAGTGCAGAAAGAAGTCCATCCTTTAGCCTGGTTGTGTGTATCCTGTTGGTTGCCGTGGCACCTAGCTGCTCTAATCTGGTCTTGTATAGGTTAGCCACGTGGTAGAGTTTGAATACAGGGACATTGTCTTCATCTTCATGCATGTCCTCCATGAACACCATCAGCTCAGCCATGCCATTGATCATCGTCATCGTCTACCAGTGATGCTGGTCTGATTATGTTGTATAATGCACGGAGACAACTGCGATGGTATTTTGCCTCGATGGCAATGGTTATAGGTGAATTGTTCGTAAACAGTTGTTCGTAAAGCAATTGTTCGTAAACAATTGTTCGTAAAATCAACTCTTCGTAAAGCAATTCTTCGTAAAGCAATTCTTCGTACAGTATACATCAATTCTTCGTATAGGTGAATTGTTCGTAAACAGGTGATAGGTGAATTGTTCGTGAACAATTTTTCGCAACAGCAAGGTTTGTCTTGCAATTTTCGATGAAGGTGCGTAATGCAAATTTTCCTGAATAACCAAGTTACGACGACACAAAGAAATAAGCACAATGAAAAAGCGCATTTTTTGTTATTTATTGGAATACAACAATTGTCTGTGTTTAGCAATTCTTTGCTTACACTACCAATACTACTTTGAGTAACTTCGTACAAATTGTCCACGAGCCAAGTTTAGTATGAAGTATTGTGTGCAATTCCACGCAAGTAATCACAAATTTCATCATCTTGAAAGTCTTGACGCCAAGTTCGGACGACTCTAGTTAGTCTTTCTGCACTGTCCTTGTACTTTTTCTTTGGAGGGGGTCCTGCCTAGCCACTGACATACTGTTCAATGCGAACCTCATTTAGGTTTTGCTCTCGCTTGATTGCAGATATGAACTTCCAAATATCTGGATGATTTGCAGATACCTGGAACATGAACCCTCTGTGCCATCCTTCAATGCTATTATTAGTTTTGGGAAGGCCACTGAGGACGCCATCATAGCAGTTTCACATTTGAATTGCAAACATTGAAGGACGGCGCCCTTGACGACGATCTGGGCGCCCAACCCAAGTGTCTTCAAATTAAGTCGTCAATTACTGGCTGAGCAACATCTGGTAATACATTCCCATCAATGAGAATGTCAAAGGCCCGGCTGACTTCATCAATAGGCACAAACGCCAGAGACGACAACATGAGCAGCCTCAGAGCAAACTCTGCACTTGTCTCGTACTGCTCCTTTAGGCCACTTGATTGCGTCTTTCTCCAAATGCACTGGCACAAATGGAAGAAACAGCCACGGTGAGTTGAAAGTGGGTACTCTCTGCTTACTGCATTTGCCGGGCCTGCATTTTCCTTCAATCGCACTTGGGTGACTGCCCTTTTCATGCTGTGCACACTTGGCAGTTTTGCTGCGGTGGCTTGACTGAGTCCAATAGTTTTTGCTGAGACGAGGTAACTTGGGGCATCACGACTGTCTTTTGCTGCACAACGAATATTTTCCATAACCTTTGCTGCTTCGACATGACCAGCATCTCCAGCATGATTGTGCTCACCTCTGGATTGTACAATGGCTGCCATAGCAGTTGTTACTCGTGCAGGACATTTCTTATTAAAATGCTCACATTTCCAATAACGGACCAGGCGACCCGTCGCGTGTGGACGCTGGAACCGGAACTAATTGACCGCCGGGCATCGCCCACGTCTCCTTCACGCGTCCTCACGCAGGTACTTTGACTCTTATACCCGGTCTGCCAGTAGGCAGAGCCGATAAAATTGGGGTCTCCCACGAGGAAGAGAGTCGAACCATTTAAGGATAATTTGGCTTTTGTGGCAGACGAATATTCAATAAAAATGTGGAGCAGAGGCTCGATTAATCAATATACTGTAATAAAAAAAAATAAAATATATATATATATATAGGTGGGAGTGTAATTAATACTCACTGGAGAAGAGTAAGCTTTCATTCGGCGAGCACGGATGTGCACTGGCCAGACGTTGAGGCAGGTTCGCCCAGCTGGGTCGGGGAGGCTAGCGATCAAAACCAGAGACATTGATAGGCTACATTACCGGTAAAAATAGAAAATTGGGGTAGAAATTTTGAGGCTGCATCGAGTTGATCAGGGGATCGTGTTGATCAATGCATTGAAAGCGGGGCGATGTTGATCCGAGCGGGCAAGAACAGCGTTACAAGGCGAAAGCAGCGTATGACAGTGCGAAACAATTGATTGATTAATACATAGAGAATCTAGTGATGATTGAAATTGCTTAATTGCTATTAAACCAGTCTCAAGTCACAATGTACATGAGGTATTTTATTTCCTTCCTTTTTACTTTAGAATGATGGTTTTTGATGAGACTGGAGTATCATATAAAAGAAATGGCGCTGGTTTATAGAAATAAGGTGATGATATAAGGTGATCAATTTTAAGACAATATTGTTATAAGGTTATAACGTCTAAACGGTTTGCTGTCTTGCGAGCTCGGATACTTACTGCAACGTTATTAGGGAATAAGTTTCTGATCGCTGATGTCGTCTTTTCTATGACGTAGCCCCTCCACAAGTGAGCCCGGCGTTCCAAGCTTTCCAGACGCGGAAGGATCCTTCGATTGAGAGGGAAGCTACTTTTCTAGCCACCTCTGCTACTCCACGAGCAGGAACGTCCAAGGCCGTCAGAGCTCGAGAGCTCGTCGGGGCATAGCTCCCGAGAGAGCCTACGACGAACGGAAGTGACAGGACGTCCCTGCAAGGGCGCTTCCTGTCTTCCTTTATGTTGACACATAACTCGCCATAGCCTACTTGTCGTGTTTCCTGTCGGCGGCTTTTCGAAGAGAATCCGCGCCGTTGTCGAACGGACACGTGACGTCACATACGACCGTGACACCGTCAGGGCGTTGCAAGACAATGTCAGGACGCAGATCGGCACCGCCCGCTTCCACGTGCTGTGGAACCGTACTATCTATGGAAAGCCCGGGTGCGAAATTTTTGTCTCATTGATTCTAGTCACTCTAAAAGTAAGATTTTCCGAAAGTGTTTTGAGAGATTGGTTGATTCAGATTGCGAAATAACTATTTGCCAATGAAATTCTGCAATCATAATAAAATATAAGCTTTCCCTAACCCTACTTTTTTGAAAAGCTCTTGTGCACCGCAAAAATTATTTTAAAGAAAAAAAAAAGTTTGACTTCCACGGGCGTCGAACCCTCGTTCTCACGATCACTAGGCAAGGATGAAATCACTGAACCAACCGTGCCAACGAGAAAACGCTGAATTCACACGGTTTTAATACAAACTTTTACCAAAATATGCAAATGAGACAAAAATCTCGTGGGAAATAATATTTCGCAGCCCGGGTTGCCTTTCGGCAGGCACGTGCCCCACGATCTCCCTCAATACTGAATTGTGTCGTTCCGTGACGACAGTCATCACGGTAGGGCAGTGATTCAATATGTGGGGGAGAGTCTCTTCCGCCTTCCCACACGCACGACACATGGCAGGTAGGTAACGGTGGCCATGGCTTGGTTTTGATTTAATTTATTTTTTTTCTAATGACAATCCTTTTCAGGCCTCATCTTAGACGGTAGCGTTTGGCTTCCATTCCAGATGCTATTATAGCGACGCCAACGATTTGTACACAGTGTACACCTGTAGAAGACCAGCAAGCTTGACCCCATTATATCCATAGCCCAGTCAGCTATGGATATTGACTAGCTTGATCCTATATCCATAAATCAGTGGTTTTCAACCGGGGTGCCGCGGCACCCAAGGGTGCCATTTACGTTTGGCAAGGGTGCCGCAAGTTATTAGAGTAGCGTTCTCAAATATGCGCCCAAACATTGAAAGGATTTGCGCTAAAACTCAGCGCAAATTTCGCACTGACTGTTTGAAACGAACTTCATTAAATTGTACATGATATGATACGGAGCTGTAGTTAGTTTTGTTTTTGCGGAAACTCTTTTCAAAATTATTTTTATTTAATGCAGAAACTTTTTGGTTTGACTGTGGGTGCCGCAAGCCGAATTATTTGGTTGTTTACAGGGTGCCGTAAGCCGAAAAAGGTTGAGAGCAACTAATGCACATTTGACTTGTTTTATAACTACAAGTAGGCAATTGCCATCACTAACTTCTCTAGCAGCAGTTGCAACCATCACAAATTTACATTCATTACACCTATTCATGGGCATGACCTACAATGGACCTTGTCATTAAGCTTTTCACAGTGTCTGGTTTTCGTCTAAAATTGTCATAGTTATGGACAAAAATTTCAAAAAATTATACCAGAGGTCGTAAAATATACTGTTGTATCCTATAATCAGGGCTAAAGTTGAAATTAAAATTATCTCTCCCCTAATATAAAGCGTGATTGTTTTTATTATATCGCCTTTCTCGCTCCACAAAAACGCACAATCAACTTTACTTGACATTTGCTTCAGATGAACAAGTGATATGCATCACCAAGAGTGTAAAGGTTGAAGGAGAAGAACAAATTCAACTTGATGTTGAAGCTTTGAAGACGGTTTTGACACAGAAAGACGTCGCTGATCTTCCTGTTGCTATCTACTCGGTTGCTGGACCGTTGAGGACCGGAAAGTCGTTTCTGCTGACGCTGCTTATGCGTCATATTATACAATCTAAGGTAGGCTCGTGTTGCTGAGTAGCCATAGAGATTTTTTTCTTTTTATGCTCTTTAGATGACTAAATATTAAAATGAACATCTACTGGCAATGCAAGAACATCAGCTTACATACATATATTTTCTTGAAATTTTTGGCAGTCTCCCGAAAGTGAACTACCTCGCAATGATAAAGAAATGCTCAAGAACTGGTTTTCATGGAAAGGAGGAGTCGCACCATGCACGAGAGGAATATATTTGTTGAAGCATGCCTTTCTAGTGGACATTGATGTAAAGACCCATCGAAAGGTAAAATGTAGCACTTTTACAATGCATTGGATCGAATGCTGCTACAGTTTATTGAAAAACGATTTATCAAAGGAAATAAAGTTGATAATTGCAACAAAAAAGATTTTAGCCTACTAGAAAAAGCGAATCGATTTTTTGCGAAATAATTCAATTCAAAACGAAGCGCAATAAATAATACGTTAAATAAAACGTAAAAAATTTTTCATCAAAAGGAAGCGAAACACATCGAAATATTCGAATAATCTACAAAAGTTGATGAAACGACAAGTTATCGAATACAATCACGACCTAATTAATTTAACATTTGTCATTATGTTCAATGACACCTTGTTGAATTATTGTGTTTTTGCAAACTTGATAATGCATCAACTTCACTTAACGGGTTGTGTGACAATACTATTATTATTCGTTTATGGAGGATTGTGTTGAGCTCGTTAAAACAAATTTCAAATTGAATAAAAAAGCGAAATATGAACGATGATTCCTACCATGCACCCATGCACGTTTCCAATGCAAGTTAGTTCGAAATAGTCAATGAATATACCCAGGTGCTGTTCATCGTCATCACTGAACCCGGCTATAGCCTACTCTTCCAACATTTGCACAGCGTCTTCAGGCGCAGTAGATGTCAAAGCCTGTATGTGAGCGGTGTGTTCAACGAACCACCTCTGTACAGAAATTAATCATTGACATTGATATTTCAAAGTGTATTTGTTACCATAGCCGTACGAGACCAAACCATTTTGGGGGGGCACAATGTAAATTTGCCCAAATCTGCACGCTTTTATACAAATTGCCCAATATAATGTATACGATGCATGATAACAGTGAAAAACTAACATAACGACATTACCAGTTAGCTAGAATTTCAGCTACTAGGCTACAGTATTTCTACATTTCTGGCAGATGTCAAATTTACAATTGATACATGAGTGGTCTCAGTATTTTCCATAATATCCTTATCAGTGTTTGCTTTATTAGCAACCTCGGCAATTGTTGACTCTTCATCTGCTCTAAAGCTTGTGTCACTGCTGGAAACATTCTGAGATCTTGTTGCACCGATACTGAAAGTTGCTTTGGATCTTCATTGCTTTTTATAAATTTAATGTTACTATTCTCACTGTGTGTGTCCTCTTCAAGTGTTCTTTTTTGTAATCAGAGTAAAACCTTTTTTTGCACACTATACATTCTACCTTATATCTGTAGGGTACAATCTTTTTCTAGAATCCATTGCTTATCTTAAAAATAACTTATCTGTGTTAAAACACCTCATTGAGTACGGTATGCATTCAAGTGCTTTAATTAATTCTTCATTGTATAATATTTATGCCAATGAGGTAATATCAAAATTAAAATAGGCATACACATCCAGATATAATATTTTAGGTATGTTGCTCTCATAGTCAAATTTCTGCAGTATTGCAGGCGCTTGCTAACTGCTGACATCAGAACCAAGGGCTATACATCTGCAGTAAACTATAGTAGCCAACGGTACACATAACCAATGCATGCCATCGTGCAGCAGTAACTGTTGAATGCTTGAGCTAAAAACTATAAAAATATGCTTTCTACATCATCACAAGAAACACTTTCTTTGCATGCAACTTGCCAACATTTTTTTGCAACCAGAAAAAGCAGGTCAAGTTAATGCAAACAACTGGATCTGTCTCTACAGAACAGAAGTCAAGATATTAATGAAAAAAAGTGGAGCTGCCATGTTTAACTTAACACAAGATCTTGCAAAGCAAATATTTTGCCAGCTTGCATGGCAGGTTTTACCAGATTTATTATTTACTCACCAGATTTATATAAATTCATATTTTGTAGTTGCCCAAATCAAAATGATGCATTTATGGATATTATGAAAAAAATTAAAGACTTTGTAAATTTTGATGCCGAGACAACTGCATCATGCCAATTTGGGCAGTTTTATAAATAGACTAACTTATGATCAGATAATTTCATATTTTTTTGTTGCCCAAATCTAAACGATAGGCTACAGTTATGTAGGCCTAAGTGGGAAAAATTAATGAATTTGTTTATTTTAGGGAAACTGCCTCACGGTAATTTGGGCAGTTGCATAAACAGACTAATCAGTTTCATCAGATAATTTCATGTTTTCAGCTGCCCAAATTTACACGATGCATTTGTGAAAATTTATAAAATTAGCTATAGGCTATAGCAAATTTTGCGTTTTGATTTGGGCAGTTTCACAAAAGTTTTAGAGACATATTTTGGTGGCTGCCCAAATTGGCATGATGCAGTTGGTTAAATGCATTTCGTACTCCAGTTTAATCACCATGCAATTCAATACATCAATACGGGTGTGCCCAATGAAAATTTTGCAGCACATTTTTTATGCAAATAAGAGGCTGTACTTAGTTTGATAGGTAAATGATATTAATTTATAGTTTTTCTTAATTCATGCAATATTGTAGCTTTTCATATAACAATTTTTGCCCTAATTATTACAAGATTTTGCCCGAATTTGCGACGTTTTGAAACAACAGGGGGGGTAGTTGCCCCCCTACCCCCTGGCTCGTACGGCTATGGTTGTTACTGCTTTCTGTTCCTTGTCGATGTTCTTAGAAAAGCAGAACATGTAATTATTAAAAACTTTAGATTAAGTTTATTCTCTGCTACAGCATAGCGTACGCACAGGCAGTGCCAGATTTCGTTTACCACTATACTGAAATGGCTGAAGCATATAAAGGGCCTCAGGATTTAGGAGCTTCAAAATTTAAGATGCACCACGTATATTTAAAAACGTTTAAACGTAGCCACCGTTTAAACGTGGAAACTTTCACTTACAGTGACAACATGACGTTTTCTGGCAACCAGTTCTAATAAAGTAAATATTGATAAACAGGTCATATGTAAATGTAATGCAAGTTAAATTTCTGGTGTGTCTATTTTTTATGGAAAGAAAATATAACACAGCTCAAAGGTTACATCTTTAACTGTTTGTTTGCAAATGGCTTAACTGTTAATAGTCAAGTTGAGAATTAAAATAAAGTTCAACCAGCCTCATGTTTAAAAATAATATATATTTCGCTACATAGTAATGAGCATCTTCAGTTCTGCAAACAAGCAAACAAGTTACTGCAATGAATGCTGCATAAAGGGAAACAGGAAAACTATGCTGTTAATAGTCATTAAGGGAATTATCTGCTAAATTTTTAACAAGCTGTTATTTTTTGCACATCTCTAGTCTTTTGCTACTGTAGTTGTGAACAAATTCGCGTTTTGTAGCATACATACAGAATAGCACGTTTTGTTTCATAGTCTACGGACCCTTATCAAATTAAAAATTATACACAATCAAAACAATTTAGATGGCCTTCCCAAATGTAAGGTAGAATCAATCATTCGACTATTTCTTAGCTTAATGATTCCAGCTGCTCAGGAAAGAGGTCCTTGCCAAGACATTTATAACACTAAAAACAGTTCAGTCATCGAAACGTTGGCTGAACATGAGTCAGTGCCGGTCTTTGGGGTGTGCAAACCGTGTGATCGCACATGGCCCGCAAATTAAGGGGCCCGCAGTTTACTCAGAAAATGTAGTAATTTTTGTCATTTAAAGGGCCCAGATTTTTTAAACGCCATGTATCAAATTGCTTAATATTCTATGAATTCAGGAAACTTCACTCTTTTGAAAATTTAAAGAGCGAATTTTTCCAATACCAAACATTCAAATATCTCAGCCAGGAATTAGCAACAAGAAAACATAGAGACTCAGCTTTATTTTCGGAAAAATATCAAAGAAAGCACGATCTTATTCTTTTGCTATGCCACCGGACAGCACCATTTTACAGTAATTTTCATACCCAAACTTTTGTTGAACATGCTCTCAGAATGCACCAAATTCAAAGTAATTTTTCACAATTTTCTGGGGGAAGCCCCCAGCCGCTGGGTGTCGCCCTCGGCAAAGACGCCGTCAGGCTACGCCCGCCGGCCGTCAAAACCCACCCTCCCTTTTCAAAATGCTTAGCTACGCTACTGAATTGGATCATTGTCATTGGGGCCCGCAAAGCATATTCCGCACAAGGCCCGAAATACCGTAAGACCGGCACTGCATGAGTGTAGTATCTACGTTTTGGGTTTGGGTTCTTCATTTTTTCATTGAATTATCCTTTTCCAGACTTAAAAATAATTAAAAATGATTAAGATTCATTTTTTCTTAGTTTGAAAGTTTAGTTTCCTTTGTCATTCCAAGGGTCGAGGAGCTCGGCCTTTTCCCACCTTTGAGCAGAGGAGGGGACGCGGGATAGAGATGAGTAGGCCGGTGCCTATACCAGCCATTGGATTGATTGTTGATCCAGTTTACGCAGACCACGCTCACCATTTGGCGCATGACAGATGGCACAGTTGCAGATAGTGTGGTCTGCAGTATCTTTTCCTTGCCGCACTCACAGATCATTGCTCATTCTATCCTCCATTTGTGCATATAGCCTATTGGAATAAAATAATCTGACGCCAGTGTGCAAGCGATTGAGTGCACCCACGCCTTTCTTGGCAAAGGCATTCTGGTGGGGTGGGGGCTAGTGTCGGAGATGAAGCTTTGAAGCCTTCTGTTCAAAATGTCTCAAAACAGGTTTACACTAAGTAAGCTTATTCTGTGCATAAAAAGTGAAAAATTGAAGTAAATAAGTTGTGATAAGATTTTGGATGACATTGCTACGAGGAAGACTACAAAAAAAACAACTTTGTAGTCAATCTAAGTATTTTTGATGATAGTCTTGTAAGGAGACCAGGTGCTAAATCTCTATTTTTTTGTACACATTTTTTACAAAATATTGGTGTTATTTAAAGTCCACCTGTTTAAAAGCAGAAATTGGCTGATTAATCGTAAAGTTTTGATGTCATCAGTGTTATCAATTCTTCATACCACAAGTCGAAGTTCTTATGCATTTTAAACCAGTCTATTTAATAATAACATATTATGTCATATGGTAGGATCTATTTATTGTGTGATCACCATTATTGTTAAGTGCACAGCCGTAGAAGATGGGGATGCAATCGCAACACAGCTACAAAAACAAACGTCGCAAATTTTGGCAAAAATATTCAGTTATTTGGGCAAACTGAAAATTGTCGCGTTTATAAAAATGCTGTATATTTTGCAAAGACAATATTATGTTAAATTTGTTTGTAACTTTAGTATTTAAGAACATAACATTAATATAGTAGCCTACAATTATTCTTCCAAGACAAAACTTCGTTATTAAAGTTTTCATCAAACTTTCTTATGATTTAACTGATGATCCTATTAGGATGCGTAGCAGTGCTGTGTCAAGGGGGAGAGGGTAAGAGGGTTCTGAAGCCAGGCCCACCATCTCAGGGGGGCCACAGATAGTAGACTTTAATGTTTCAGTAACAACACGTTTACCATACTGTTTTAAACTTTCATTCTGGTAGGAGTGTGGTTATGTCAATGTTTTTTTGTAAATGGTTTGGTGCAGAGTCACTTAATGTAATAAACTAATGATTTAAATGGAGCGCTCATGTGTTAGTAATGTTAGCAAGACAGATGGCATAGTGTTATTTAGTGCTTTTAGCATGCATGTTCTTTGCTCTCAGTATTTTCTAGTATTCTTTGCGATTGCTGGTTTTAGGGGTGTGGTTGTCAGTCAATGTTTATTCCGTCAATGATCTTTTGGCTCTTCAGTCATTGTTCATGGTTCAGTATAATGTTTGTAGTTAGTATTAACATGCATTTTCTTTGCCCTCAGTTTTTCCCAATAGGCTATTTTCCAGTATTTGTTTCGATCGGTGGTTTTAAGGGTGTAGTTGTCAGTCAATGTTTTTTTCAGTCAATTTTATCTTCCGGCTCTTCATTCAATTTTTGTCGTTTGGAAGGCTGCAATGTTAGTAGGCTAGTTGGTTTTAAAGTGTATGTTTTTTTACTTTCAGTATTTTCTAGTTGGCTATTCTCTAATAGGCTAATCTTTTCATTCGGCGGTGTTAAGGGTGTGGTTGTCAGTCAATGTGCTTTCGGTCAATGGTCTTTCGGCTCTTTAGTCAATATATGTAGTTGGGTACAATGTTAGTAGGCCTAGTTAGCTTCAGCATGCATGTCCATTGCTCTCAGTATTCTTTAGTATTGTTTTCATTTGATGGTGTTAGAAGTGTGGTTCAATCAATGTTTTTTCGTAAATTGTTTGATGCAGAGTGTAGCCCCAGAGAGCTCTGTCGTCTCTGACGTCACACGTATACGTCACTAGATTTGTTCCAGGAAGTTCTGGCCTTTGAGCGCATATTTGCGCGTCTCGGGAATTCAATTCAGTAATCAACCATGAATTCCTACCTTGGTTCATCGTTATGTAGATTTGCAGTCGTGTTGCGTTGTGTGATCGTATGTAAAACTCGCTATTCCAAACTAGGACCTTTCTTAAAGAAGCTTTAATCACGATTTAAAATCAGAACTTAAAAGTCAGTATCAAAAAAATCAGTCTTGGTAATTCTAAATCAGTATATCAGTTTTGTTGTTGCTACTGCTTCTATTTACTGCCGCTGCCAGTATGATGTTTGAATCAGTTTAGTATTATGTTCAGAGTCTGTATATTATGATTTTTGGTGCAGCAGCTATGACTTCTGACTCAAGACTGTTAATAATGTAGAGGCGACAACATTTTGTATCCAGTTTTTGGTGGTGGAGCTTTAACCATTCTGGTGTTTTTCCTTACTTTTTGTGTTGCTGGATCGAAGATTAAAAATCATAAACGTTTACATTGTGAGCAAGTACTGATCGTCTGAGTTTGAGTTAGTGGACAATACAACAGCATAGTCGACCTCGTGTCCTATCATTCCTTGCCGACTTTGCCCAGGAATGTTGCCATCCCACTGATGGCTATGTGTGGGTGGATGTGCTGAAAAGCAGCGTCCGCTACATATTTCTGGTGACCCCGACGTGATTTGCTAACTGTGAATTGTATCGACTTGACTTAACTGTGAATTGACTAACTGTGAACTGATCACTGGATGCACTGGATTATTCTGAATTATATCACGGATTACAACAAGCCTTGCCTTTCATCGGACGCTCCTTCAACGACGACGACGCCGTATATATAAAGGAAGTGTTCTGCGTCGCACGCCAATATGAGGGAAGCGCAGCTCCTAGTCTTAAAGACAACTACAGAGCAGGGAACTGCTAAACGAGGGAGTGATTAACTGAGGAAATGTTTGCAGTTTCAAGTCTTACCCAGGTCTAAGGACTGGTTGAATGGATGCAGTCTCACGTCTTGCCCAAGACGAAGAGCTACTGTAATTAATTCGATAACTGTATGCAAGAACGGTGACTAGCTAAAGAAAGATGGAATGAATGGATGCAGTTTCACGTCGTGCCCAGGACAGAGAGCTAAGCGGGAAAGGTAAACTGCATTACTAAACACCAAGTCTATGTTCGGGCCAGAATGAACACGGACTACGATCTAAGAATGCCCTAAGTGTGATACTAAATCGGATACTATGATAATTGTAATTGAAGGATGTACAATCGACTAAAGTATAGACGAAGTACAACAAAAGTGAGGGGGGTGTAGGCTAAGGCACATGTCACTTATTATGGGAAACCAATTAGCAGAGCAGGGATGAAAGGGCGATTACGCGACAAGGCACCAACAGGGCAGAATGCATGTCGACTTACATCAGACCAACGTCGGTAGAGCCAAAAGTCAGTGAACGTCTATGGTAGAACAATTTATAGTATCCGTCTCATTAAGCGTTGTTGTAAAGCCACAGTCTTCACCGACATGTCATGCATATAACCGACATTTTGTTCGCAGTCACTTGTTCGCCGCTTCCTGCACTGTTGGACCAGTTCCTCATGTAGTCGCTTCGTATAGCTTTTATGCTGAGTCAGTCCCTGTACTTGCAGGTTGTCCTGAGACTGGACACTTCTTGCCTCGTCGCTCCCCCTGGTTTGTCTGCTGACGCTACAGTCCTGGTCTGGTTTAATAAAAACATTTGTCCGTTTTTTCACCTTCCCCGTTTAGTTAGAGATTCCCATCCTGCTGTCATGACGCCCCGATCGCGAGCCACGAGTGAAGCGACGACCAAAGACGGCAACGGCGAGGGGATTAAAGGGCTTATGGCCATTACGGTAACGTAATAACGGTATTCAAACATCATGAATTCATGTCACTTAACTTGAATCCCACGGCGTCGTCGTTGAAGGAGCGTCCAATGAAAGGCAAGGCTTGTTGTAACCCGTGATATAATCCAAAATAATCCAGTGCATCCAGTGATCAGTTCACAGTTAGTCAATTCACAGTTAAGTCAAGTCGTTAATTCAAAGTTAAATCACGTCGTTACAATTCACAGTTAGCAAATCACGTCGGGGTCACCAGAAATATGTAGCGGACGCTGCTTTTCAGCACATCCACCCACACATAGCCATCAGTGGGATGGCAAAATTCCTGGGCGAAGTCGGCAAGGAATGATAGGACACGAGGTCGACTATGCTGTTGTATTGTCCACTAACTCAAACTCAGACGATCAGTACTTGCTCACAATGTAATCGTTTATGATTTTTAATCTTCGATCCAGCAACACAAAAAGTAAGGAAAAACACCAGAATGGTTAAAGCTCCACCACCAAAAACTGGATACAAAATGTTGTCGCCTCTACATTATTAACAAGTCTTGAGTCAGAAGTCATAGCTGCTGCACCAAAAATCATAATATACAGACTCTGAACATAATACTAAACTGATTCAAACATCATACTGGCAGCGGCAGTAAATAGAAGCAGTAGCAACAACAAAACTGATATACTGATTTAGAATTACCAAGACTGATTTTTTTGATACTGACTTTTAAGTTCTAATTTAAAATCGTGATTAAAGCTTCTTTAAGAAAGGTCCTAGTTTGGAATAGCGAGTTTTACATACGATCACACAACGCAACACGACTGCAAATCTACATAACGATGAACCAAGGTAGGAATTCGGCATAGCGTCTTACAAATGGTTGATTACTGAATTGAATTCCCTAGACGCGCAAATATGCGCTCAAAGGCCAGAACTTCCTGGAACAAATCTAGTGACGTATACGTGTGACGTCAGAGACGACAGAGCTCTCTGGCGCTACACAGAGTCACTTGCCTACTGATTTAAATAGAACGATTGTATGTATTAATAATGTTATCAAGCACAAATGGTACAGTGTTGGTAAGTGGAATCGGTGGCTAGTGCTAATTGCTGTTCCCCTGTAATACATGGCAGTCAGGTAAGTTTATTTGTGCATGAGCTTACAATAAAGTGGTTTAAACTTACCAAACAAAACATAATTACCACTTGGTGAAAGTGTTGAAATGCTCTTTTTGTTAAAGCCAATTTTAGTTGCACAAATATTTTGCTCTGTTACGCCCACGTATTTAGAAATGATAGATTAGTAAAATT
Organism: Aplidium turbinatum; assembly: GCF_918807975.1. NCBI lineage: Eukaryota > Metazoa > Chordata > Ascidiacea > Aplousobranchia > Polyclinidae > Aplidium > Aplidium turbinatum. The sequence goes on from NC_137486.1 coordinate 4,245,685, forward strand.
TCGAATAACTGTGATTTTAGGGAAAAATCACTTTCAAACCTAGCTAACCAAATAAAAATTCTTCTAATTCGTCAATTGTTGTCCGGTTTAAAAAAAAAAAAATTCAATTTTATGAGCATGCCAAATTTTCATGTTAGCTTAGTAATAGCCTACGGCGTGATATGAGTTCTGGGTTGAATGACCCTAATATTCATGACCATTGCCAGTATTTTTGTAACTATTTTTTTTTAACGCTTTTGGCTTTCATTTCGAGCAAAGGCGCAGCTATATGACATAATAGACCTGTGTTTGCTATCACTTAATCTAGTCTAAATTTGCATTGTTTTCCAAACTGGTCAGAAAGTCTATTGAAGTGATCCACCTTTTCCATGTAAATGCAGTGAAAATACACACTATTGTAGGCTATATTATCATAGATTTTCTTGCCTGTAGGGTGCCCAAAAATAATTTCGTTCCGGAGCCCATAAAGGGCCACAGCACTGATGACAAAGTAGACGGTATCACATTAAATCAGAAAACTAATTTTTTAGATTTAGTGTGATACCGTCTACTTTGTTTTACAATTATTTTGTTTGGATTGCATTTCTTATTTCACAGACATATACAACCAAGCAACTGTGTGGTTGCTTGATTGTATATGTCTGTGGTTCAAGAAAGTGACCTCTTTACCAAAATTGTACGTTTCTTATTTTACAATAATATTTCACAAAATGTCTTTACAATTAAATTACCGTACAAACATTGTTGATCTTCAAATGGCCTATTTCAACACTTGCCTGCATATTTCTCCATCACTAATAATTCACTACGGTATCAGTGGCTGTTTGAAATATTCGTCTATATGGCTGTTAGGTGAAGGTTGAGGTTGTCAAAATGAAAATAGCCTAAGACCTTTCTTTATCTAAATCCGGCCCTGCGCACAGGCTACAAATGACATCTATTGCGACTTTTACATATCAGTGTATAAATTGTGTTATGTCGGTCCATAGCAGTGCTGTGTTAAGCCCTTTGTGGGCCCCAAAGCCAAAATAATTTTGGGCCCCTTATCGGCAAGCAGACTAATGATAATACAGTGTGTATTGTAACTGCATTGATATGGAAAGGTGGTTCACTTCACTAGACTTTCTCACCAGTTGAGAAAACAATACAAATGTAAATAAGAGCAAACACAGGTCCATCAAGTTATAGCTACACCTTTACTCGCAATGAACGCCAAAAGTGTTAACGATTTCTAAACATACTGGCAACGGTCATGAAGCGTAGGGGTCATTCAACCCAGATCTTATATCACACAGAAGTTAGTATAATAATTTGACTTCATATTGAGTTCATACAATTTTTTACATCGGACAAGAATTGACAAAATTATGAGAATTTTAAATTGGTTAGCTACATTTGAAAGCAATTTTTTCCAAAAATTACAATCGGCATTTGAAATTTCACTAACCTATTATTTTTAAATGTATAGCCATAACATAGCAAAACAGTTTAGAAGTGCAAAAAAAAAAGAATTCACAAATGCTTTAACAAACAACATTTTAACACTTTCACCAAGTGGTAATTATGTTTTGCCTTATAGGATCGCCGGGGTGGAGGCTGACTTGGTGACCTCATAAGGTCTTTCACTTCCTTCCTCTCTCACTTTTATGTAATGTACCAGTGCATTTGATGTAATATTTTGTGAAAAAAAAAAAAAAAAACAGTGATTGATTGATTAAACCACTCACCTTTATAATACTTTCAAAAAGCTACCCATTACCACCCATTCAAAATGCTACCCATTACCACCCATTGCGTACCCATTCAAAATGCTAACATGAAAACTCAAGTGTACTCAAAACTCAAATGTGCATAATCAGGAACTTTAGTATGATAAAAACAGTAGTTACCAACCTAGTGATATACTTTCAATTCACAACAGAACAGTGTTAATTTATAACAGCACAGAATGGCGTACATGGTATATTAACTACTTACACAAGATACACTATTATTAGAAACGTGTTGTTAATCATGCTATATTCACTAAAACATTTTTTTTTATTATATAATTGCTTTGTTTTTGGAACATTTTGGTTGTTGAATTTAAGAAGCACAATTATTATGAGCAACAGTTGCTGTAATCTAACCGTTGAATTAACTTTTCTACATGTATAATAATTATTTTTTTCATATGCAAACACCATTGGTCATGCTAAAAACAGTTGTTATTGAAATGGTGCATGAGTGCTGACTTATGTAGATGAAGTTTAATAACTTCATCACATGTTGCAACTACTTCACAGGAATCACAGCATACATAAGAAAATTACTATGAACTTTAACAAAACGGAGCAATATTTACAGTATAACACTAGCTAATAGGTTTCTAGGTAAGGTCTAACAGCTTCATTACTCACTGACAACTTTGCAGTACTCAGAAAGCCTTCATGGGTTACTGGTGCTTAAAGAAATGTTGTGATGCTTACTGTACAATAACTACTACCGGTACCTAGTTAAACTTTTATAACTTCATAAACAACCATCAACCCAGCAGTGAACAGAACACAGCAGAAATATAATTGATAGTAAACACAGGTCTATCAAGTTATAACTTCATCTTTGCTTGGAATGAAAGAAATGAAATATAAAGCAGCAACGATTTGAAATCACAAACAAAATACTGGCAACTGTCATCTTATTATACTGGTATCTAAATGTATGCTGGTTACACTTGCTGATAGCTACCTCTGTAAAGTCAGGGATATTTATAATTACGGGATTGTAAATGCTAAAAATGAAATGCTAATTAATCTATGAGAAATGCTATTTTGTTTACTGTTCACAATTTTTTAGCAGTAAACAAAATATGACTGCACAAATGGAATAGGCTACAAATAAGACAAACAGTTTTATGGCCTACAGTTAAAGGCAGGTGAATTGATTATTACACTACTCAATGTCCGCTTATTACTTGCTGACCTTTGAGGTCAGTTTTTGAATTGTTTGCCTTACTTTCAGTGGTCGTTCTTCAGCTTGTGGCCTGCTGGTCACTTTATCTGGTTCTTACCACAGCAATTAAAGACATGGGTAAAGATCGCATTAAATGCTTCATGGTTTCTGGTACATTCAAGGTATAACATTTGGCTCAACATAACTTTTGAAAAAAAAAAAACTATGCAAAGAGCTTGGAGAAAAAACATTCCCTTGTTTAGTACATCTGCAAAAGTTTTGCAGCACGTCTGCACCATTGGTAATCATAGTAAACGATTGTGCTCCAATTGCAATAATGGCAAAGCAAAGTTTGCTTGGTTCTGACAAACCTCCATGGTCAGCCATTTCAAAGAATTCCTCTTTGAGAGTTTTGTTTATCTGAAATGTTCAAAGCAAGAATGTTGCTAGTTCAAGCCATCTTCTTTATGAAATGCTGAATGAAATCTTGGTACACAGCAAGGTTACACCATTCCAGAACTAGACTACCAGTTGTAAACCAGCAACATTCATTTTTGAAGTTAAGCTTAAGAAAACAAAACACCCTGTAAAACCAAAACGTTAAGCTAAAAGTGCAACAGCCTTAATGCAGCTTATGACACTTCAAAAAAGACTTTTATCTTGCAAGTGATACCTGTAGATGTAGAAAAAATATTTTGTTGTTAAAAGGGATATCAATAGACCAACCAAACTTTCAGCTAGCCCAGTATTACAAAAAGTATTTCATGTGTCTTGTTTAGTTATTGGCAGACTTCAAAATCAATCGTACCTCACTCTTAAAGTTTATGCTAAAGAGAAGCTAACCTACAAAACATGAACGCTTTCACCTTATGCTAAAGAAAGGTTTTAATCTATGCTTTTGCAAAATTTAGACAAGGCATTGCAATTAAGTTATGCAAAGTCTTATATAATTTGCCCATTTATGACAATCATTTTAAAATGAGCTGTCTACTTCGTGGTTTAACCTATAACAGTAGCACACAAAGTATGATGACCCTACCAGTGTATAAAGTGGTTTCAGTTCAACAGCTGCCAATTCCAAAGTTCTACCACAAAATACGAAAAAATAAACAACCAAAATAATTAAAACATATTTATTTTAAACACACCTTTGTGGGAATTGGGCCCGTCTTGACTTTAAGTATTCAATTGCAACCAACCTGTTTTATTTCAAATACTGGTAATTTTACTAATGTTGTCGTATTTTAACTTTTCTTCAAGATAATGTGGTGTTTTTAGAGATGTTTTGGTATAAGGGCCCAGCATCTCATTGGTACCGGGCCTAAATTACGGTATCTTCTTAATGGACAAGTAGGCTACACGCAGTAAACTTTAACAACTAAAAAACTCATTGTTACTGAAACGCACAAGTCTATTACCTGTGGGCCCCCTCCTGAAACTCCATTACAAAATAACTACAACACATTTATCTTAAACACACCTTTGTGGGAATTGGGCCCTTCTTGATTTCAAGTATTCAATTGCAACCAACCTGTTTTGTTTCAAATACAAATGATTTTACTAATGTTGTCGCAGCCTATTTTAACTTTTCTTCAAGATAATGTGGTGATTTTCGAGATATTTTGGTATATAAGGGCCCAGCATCTCATTGGTACCGGACCTAAATTATCTTCAATGGAACTAGGCTACACGCAGTAAGCTTTAGCAGCTAAAAAACATGTTGTCACCGACGTGCAAAAGTCTATTACTTGTGGGCCCCCTGAGATGGTGGGCCCGGGGGCCGGGCCCCCCCTTGACACAGCACTGGTCCATAGGCAATATTCAAGAGAAGCCGGACAAATACACCTTCGCGAAATACATTAGTGGAGCTGTTTGACGTATTCAGGTTGTTGTGAGTCGCAAATTTGTCAACCATTCTGATCATCTTCTGGCCAACCGTCGTTCAATAAATGGTCATTTTGATAAAGTGTTGCTCCATCCAATATCAAGTTGCGACAGAGAATACCAACAGTACCCTTGCCTTGTATCTAAGAAAATGTATTTTTGTAAAATCGACATTTGCAAGTTAGCCTATTTTACTTTACGCTGCAACATACTCCCCTGGTTGCCTTATCGTATATACCGACACTTCAATGACGCATTACTAAATGTAGCCTAACTACCCTTTCACCACCTTCCTCAAATTACGAAAAAATAAATTCTTTTTATATAGCCTAGGGTACTAGTACTGTAGTTTGTAAAGCTTGATGTTTTAGCTTGCAACATAGTGCTTTCGCAAAAATAAAATAAGTCTATATTATTTTTACAGGCTGCTCTTTTCCTTATGGACACCCAAGGAATTTTCGACTTAAAAACAGCAGCCAATGAACATCAAATAATAGGAGCTTTGAGCTTTCTCATGAGCTCAAGGCAGTTCTTCAACCTGAATCGAAGCATTGAAAGTCCTCATTTTGATCACATTTATGTAATGCAATTTGAGTAGAGGTTATTTTTTTCAATCATACAGACATAATTTAGCAACAACGCAGCATTTAAAATCATGAAAACAAAATAGCAAACGTTTTCGGCTATGCTTTAGTTTAAGCCCTTGGCAATTCTTTAAAAGAAAACTAAGTTTACATTGGATATGCTAGAGAACATACAGTGCAGCACCAAACTATGGTCTAAACCAGGGGTGTGCAAACTTGCAACACTGCTAGGCCAAATGTACATAACCAGCTTGATCTGCGCGCCACAACTGGAAATATTTATTGTTCTCTATATTGTGACGAATGTGCACGCAATAAATGACCACGCAGCTCGGTAACCGCAGCCGGATGCTTAGTGAATGAGAGAGGGAGGGAACCTTTTATTTTGTCTGTTGCGAGAATAGTATACGGTACAAATTTAAACAATGCGAATAAATCAGCACCATAAAAATCCATATCCCACAACAGACAGGAAACAGCGAAAGACTATGTACTTTTTGCTATGTAGCCTACATTGTGTTTTGATTCGTTGTGCATCTTTTTTCGCAGCAGCCAATAAAGGTCTATCTTAAGACTATATTAGTCATCGAGTCAGCTGCTTACAGCTGCAAAACTAGAAAATGAAACCCGAATGGATATTTACTTCTTTTTTATCCCCACAGCAAGCGAGTAGGCTATTCAGCCGTAAAACAGCAGTGGATTTTTGGTTTGGTTTTTCGACATGCGGACGACTAAAATTAGGTTAAGTTTTGCGTTGCGTGTGAGCGAATAGAATTACGCTGCCACAGATACATTGTGACTGCAATCAAAAGATGTAGGCTAACTGCAAGGGATGTAGGTAGCCTAAACATTTGTTTGCTTGATTTCACACCGTTTAATTTGTCGAGTTGGCAACGAAAAACTAATGTTTACTAAATGTTGCAAGCTTGAGACACAAATGAAAATCGTCCAGCAGGCCACAAATCATTTGAAATCTGAACTTAACCGCGGGCCAAAAGTTTAAGCTTGCGAGCCACGGTTTGCACACTCCTGGTCTAAACACTGGGAACTGCTCTACTTTGATCACATAATACGAAATGATAACTGAATGATCACGCAGCACAACGAGTCAAGTATTTGAATGATGAAAAAAATAATTTATTTTGCTCAGAGAAGTGTCAAAGCAGATTACGCAAGATGGACAGGTGCACAACACGAGATAATTGTAGACAAATAAAACCTAACAACCACACGGCATTTAACATAATAACATAAAAATAAACTAAAAATTACAAACGCTTTTGGCCATACTCATGTTAGCCCTTTTCAAGTAACCAACTGACTGATGCTCTACATAAATTGAAATTACAAAACTGATCTGCATATACAAAAATCGAAGAAAAAACGAGATAATTGCACAAACAAAGCACAATACGTAAAGCATCAACACGTGACAATGTAATTAAAGATTGTTCACAAATAGAAGGCTACGCCAATCGTATATACTTTTACTTGCTCGCATGATGCAAGTTTTACATAGTTTACATTGGTATGTGCACCTGGCATTTGGCCACGACAGTGAAGAGCACCCGGATTTAACTAATTTTAGTAAATATAGTGCTATTAAAGATCATTTTCGAAAGTGTCAATCATGTTCAAATTGTAAACCGTCATAGGAGACACGGGATAGGAGACTTTCCAGATTGTTCGGAAGTGTCTGTCCGAGTTCGACACCAAGGTTCACGAGGCACTAATTATATCAAATCTTCTAACCTAAAACTTACCAGACAATTGTTTTCCAGGCGGAGCTTCCTGTTTGTAAAGTTTTGGTTGAATTGTTAAGGGTTGTTGCTAATGGCTTCATTTGTGCAATTATCTCGTGTTTTGCACCTGTCCACATGTTGCGTATTCTGCTTAGACACTTGATTTCTGAGCAACCGTTGTGCTGAATAATTTTTTCGTTATTATTTCGTATGTGATATGTGAGCAAGGTAAAGAAGTTCTCAAATGTTTAGGCCAGGGCTTACCAAACTTTTTGCTCGCGACCCCTTTTAATCTCCTAAAAATTTTCGCGACCCCTTACGATTAAAATGACGAACAGTGCAAAATATACGTTTGTGATATTTATTGAAAAGCTTAGATCAAACGAAAAACAATTTACCGGCACTCAGTTCAGTTTGTTTTTATTTTTTTATTTATTTTTGACCATCACAACGAAGCCTATGGGTAGCCTACTGGAAACAAAACAAAAAGCAAGCACATTTATTCAGTGTGATGGGTGTGACTCCTTTCCGCCACAAAGCAAGTCCAGTCGTGGCTCAGTGTTGGTTAAAGCTTGTCTCAAGGCGGTTTCAATGTTGCTTAGGTTGGAACGGTAGGCGAAGTGAGAACATTTCAGATACATCATTTTGAAATTTTTGTTTCTAGATGTTTAATTTTTTGATGAACGCATCAATTTTAAATTTCAATGCAAAATATTGAGGTTTTTTCCTAAGAGGGACAAATTAAATTCGTTCAGTTTTTCAAGCAAATCTGACATTTGGCATGATTCCAAAAGCTAGATGCGGAAATGGTGGACCAAGACTGAATTTTATTCTGTTGGAAAAATCAGTTTTCAACGGTTTTCAATCATTTCGGTTTTCAACGTTAATTGGCTAGCCATATTAAAGCTTTGACTTTTGAAAGCCACCTCACTTCACGATGCGGTAAAAGAGTTTTTAACTCCGATTCCATTTCACCTCATAAACTTTCAAAATTATGGGCAGCCTAATGAGTGCGCGACTCTTAATAAAGTTAATAACTGCCACAGCATCTCGCACAGAAGTGTTAATATTCAGTACATTATTGTGCAGATTGGTATACTTTCTGCGACCCCTGAAGTTCGTTACGCGACCCCTTGGGGGTCGCGACCCCCAGTTTGGGAAGTCCTGGTTTAGACCCTATTTTGTGCTGTGTTCACTAGCATTTAGTATTTAATGTAAATGCTTAGTTTTTCTTTAAAGTGCAACTGCACAACCGAATTAACATTGGCTAGAATCCATTGCCAAGACATCCGGTACCGGTTGAAAAACTCAGCTCCTTACAACTGAGGCCAACGGCCAAGAAACCGACCTTTTTCCCACGCTCTCTAGCGCTTCTTTCTCACGCTACCTGGAAGTGGCAAACTCATCTGGTGATATGACGTCAGTTCAAGGCGAACTGAGTGTAGACCAAATAGCCGAGATAGGCTTGGCATCAAATAACGAAAAAATAATGAAAGGACTTGTAAAAGCGATTGTCGCTTCGAGGTTTGTCTCGAACTGACGTCATAATCCGGAATGTTGTGCAATACAATCTGCCATTGCAGCAACGTGGTCAAAAATACAAGTGTGTGCAGAACCATGGTTTTGATAATTTTTATTGAGATAAACATAGCTCCTTAAAATGTAACGGCGAGGTTGGTATTTATAGATTGAAACATGCTCTTTCAGATAAAGTGCGGTAAAAGTCATCGTGCAGTTGCACTTTTTTTAAAGGCTTGACAGGAGCTAGATGCATCACCGAAAACCTTTGCTATATTATTTTTATAATGTTAAATGCTGTGTTGTTGTTGAGTTATGTTTGTTTATATTTATTTAAGTAGGCCTACCAAAAAGTATTAAAGATTCTAACACAAATGAAAAGTTGCTGTTGTTGAAAACTGTCCAAGGCAAATGAGAAATTGTTGGTTTGTTTTGCTATAACTATAATTTCTTCAAAAATAATCATATCAAAAACAAAATGTAGATGGGGAACTGTGCAATGCGAATTATTTTCATAGTCATTTTATAACTGTCAATGCAGCCAAGCAATGGTTGGTTGCTGCATATAATTTTCTTTTTAAACAATAAATACTATTAATAGCTTACTACAAAAAGTGCTCAATGCCAAGCAGTGCGAATTACATCAAATATAGTTATTACTTTCTAAAACCTTTACAACCTGTTTCACTCTAAAAGAGGATCATCAGAAGGTCCTAAAAAATATGCAAAAGCAATAAATCGGTAATACCTGAAAAGATATATATAATTTCTTTTCAGGTATTACCGATTTATCGGTTTTTCATATTTTTCAGGACCTTCTGATGATCCTTCGTTTAAGGTGAAACAGGCTGTAAAGATTTTAAAAAGTAATAACTATATTTGATGTTTTTTTTTGTTGTTGTTAAAGAAACAACTTATTTTTAGAAATTTGCTAAACTCGCAGAAGAAATTCGCAAAGAAGACAAGGATTGTGCTCCAGTACAAAGTCATGTAAGTAAGCCGTAGCTTGGCTGATGAAGAAAGCTTGTTTGCGCACTGTAGTAAGGTTGGGAAAAACAACCTCATTTTGAAGAGCGTGTGACATCTTATGCGCTTTAAGGATAACTTTCGAAACCTAGCCAATTATATCGCCACCAAAGTATCTAATTCGTATATCAGGTAACCTAGTTTTTTCATGCTCAACTATACATAATTAAAAAGCCGCATTTAGTCACTGACAGTCATCATCCGTGATGGGGACATGGAAGATTATTCTTTTGGATTTGGAGGGGGAAAGGAATATTTAAAAGAAAGGTTGAGTGAAGATGACGATGTTGCAGTCGAGCATGAAATGATGAATATTCATTTCAAAAAAACATTTGGAGAAATTCCATGCTTTCTTTTGCCACCACCGGCGGCAAAAATACAGAGAATGGGAAAAATATGGAAGCCATGTTTGATCAAAGGTAAATTGCAAAGTCAAGCTAATCTCTCAAAGCAAGCTCATCAGTCACCAGTGCCTTGTTTTTAAAATCCAATTTTTCCAGTCTTTTTTTATTATAGTCTAATATAAGTTAGAATCTATAGGTTACGCCTGTTTGAAATCAAAAGTCACATTTGAAAATTTTTTTTTACTCAATACTAAAACTTAAAGCAATGTTTGCTGTTGCATAACGTAGAGATCACACAATGCTAAAATACTGTATCTACAAAGAATATTATACAAATGAACATTTTGGTTTAACTTTTTTCAGACATTGGAAAAGAGTTTATGAAAAAGTTAAAAGAATTGTTTCAACATATGTTGCAACCACTCTCGTTGAAAGAAATTAGTGGTCGAGAAATCACGTGTAGCCAGTTGTTCGAATACATGGACATGTACTCTGCTTTGTTAAACACAAGAGAAGATCTGCAAGGATACGTGCCACATGTTATATTGGTAAGTTAACTGGTGTAAGTAGGAAATTCCTACGTGGACTGACAGTTTCTAGAACGACAGTTTATCAAACCTGAAGTTCATGATTTTTGTTTTAAATTAATTGAATTAAAAGTTTATCTTAAGAAGTAGGCTATAACTTTTTCAATTTATAGTTGCTGTAACGATAGTTGATTTAACGACAGTACCCAATGTTATTTAGAATAAAGACGGAAAATTATTTTTGACCAATACCTTATAAGGCACAGATGGGAAGAGTATATAGTAGTGACTTGTACGGGACGAAAGGGGCAATACTTCCATCATTAATAATGAAAAATGTAAATCACTATTGGAGTTTGAGATGAAGAAGCTATAAATAAATTAAAGAACCATAAAGCTTCTGGTAAAGACCAAATCATAACGGAAAGAAAAAAAATCTGGAATACAAAGGACTGAAACATGATGAGTTATGTAATAACATCTGAATAACTGGTCACATACCATTAGAAATGAACGAATCTATTCTTGTCAGACAACTGAGAAAGCTAAAGACAAACGGTGTACCAAATTTAAAACCTTAGCTTGATAGGTCACGTACTAAACATTTTGCTAAAAGTTATCCTCGGAAGAAATAAAAAAATCATAACATGAAATTAACAAAGCTGTCTTAATGCCTGGAAGAAAAACGTGGGAAGGAATTTTTAATATGAAAACTGTACGTGAACGATACAACCGTATAAACAAAGATGTTTACACTTGTTTTATTGATTATTATGAAAAGGCTTTTGACCGAGTTAATCATGAGACGTTAATTAAGTGTTTGGCTGACAAGTTCAAATAGAAATGATCTCTGGCTAATAGCAAATCTATGTTGGACCCAAAAAGCATATTTTCAGATGGAAAGTGGTTTATCTAGTAGAGTTGTTATAAAACGTGGAGTTCATCAGGAGTACGTTATTTTCATGTCTTTTCAACATGTACACTAAAATGATCTTCAAACGCGTTGATGGGATGGAAGGTATCAACGAACGAGGTATGAATGCATCCAAGCCGACGTATGCAGAGGATACTGCGTTGTTGGCTCAGTCAGAGGAACCTCGATTAAAGCAATAATACAGTAGAAAAAGTGAACAATATTGATCATGTACTAAACATTTTGCTAAAAGTTATTGAGTAAGAGTTGATTAGTGGTACAGAACTTGAATATCGCGAAGAGAAACTTTCTCATTTCTCAGAGTTGCACTGCTTTTCCTCTGACTCTTTTCTGGATTTTGTTGTCGGAACGACGTTACCCTAAATATAGTGACGTATTTATAGATAGAGAAAAAAACAGAAAAAAGAAAAAAAGAGTAAATTGTGGCCATTTTAATGAATAATTTTATATTGCTTCCAGTCTTGCAAGATAAAACAAGGAATGGTGTTTGGCAAGAATGGAGACCATTTCCAGTCTAAAGTTTAATGCACATTTTTTATTGTCAAGCAGGTGTTGTCCAATTGAAAAGTCACTAGATATGTTTTTGTGATTGATATAATTTTGCATGCACAATTTGGTTGAGTTTTGATTTTGTCGTTTTTTTTCTCTAATTATTTTTAGGACATTTTGTCTCATTCTTTCCTCTAGTCTTTCGGACGTGCGGCCTACTATCACAATGGCTCTTAAATAGATAAATTATATTGCTATTTTGTGTGATAGGCAAACAATCTTTCTTGATAGAACTGAAAATAACTTTGATAAACTTTCAGTAACATTAGAAAGAAATATGGCATGAAACTAAACGCAAGAAAGACAAACTCATTATGACAAGAAAAAAGATGCTCCATGGCCACCTGGAGATGTGGCCTGATTTGTCACATTTTGCAGATTTTGATTACAGCAACTGCTAGTGTCTGACTCACATTTTCTGAGATATTTTTACTTTTTGCTGTCTCCTAATGATATAAAAGCTTTTTGTTGCTTTGGGGAGCAATAGCAAATGAAAAAAATAAGTTGAAAAACGTTGAATCAGACTGTTATTGAAAAATTAACAGTCTGACTAAAATCTTCAAAATCAAATTTTCTTTGTTTTTCAACATGTGAGGATAACCTGTTGTGTCATCTGGGGAAAACAGTGAAGAAGGCGTAAAAATATAATTTTTAGAAAAATTCATTTAAACATTCGCTAAAAGTTAGAAAAACCTGGAAATTTCCGCAAAATGTGACAAATCAGGCCGTATCTTTAGGTAGCCATGGATGCTCGAAGATTATATCACTCTTAACGGAATCCTGGTTGAACAAGTCAAATGCTTTATTTATCTCGGACACACAATAACTGAAAATGAAAGATGCGATATGAAAATATTGAGATGAATAGATATAACAAGAAGCAATTTGGCAAAAATGAAAAAGACATTAACACCCAAAATTGACATCAATAGAAAAGGAATCATGAAATACAATATCTGGACTACGTTAGTCGTTAATGGACAATGCAGGACATTATCGTCACAAATGAGAAAACGATTTGAGGCATTTGAAATGTAGATTTATAGAAGAATGCTTCAAATTGCCTGAAAGGAAAAAATCACAATCAAAACTACAGTTTTTAAAATGCAAACCAACATGAAAATACTATATAATTAAAACAAGAACATTGAAATATTTCGGCCGCATAATTCGTAATAATTCTATTCAAAAACAATTAGCCTTACTGGAAGGAAAAACGAATAAAAAATGAAATAGGGAAAGAGCACCAAAAATTTAGATTAACAATATTAAAACCAAGACAGGATTTGACTACAAAACTGCTATTGTTTTTTACATCTTCCTGTCTACTTGATCTAACCTTCTAAACTTATAGTAGCCATCAGTCTCGATAAAATAGTGAATTGTCTTGTAGACCAGGGGTCCGCAAATAGTGAGTCGCGACCCAAATTTGGGTCCCGAGACCATTCACAGTGGGTCGCAAAACGGTTTGAAATTACCATAAATAAGTTATAACTTGTATGGCAAAAATAAATACAATCATATAGTCTTTGATGTGCTGAGTTTCGTACAATTTGGTAGGCTACAAGAAGATTTATACTTTCGATTGTAGTACAGTAGTTAAGCCCAAAGTTATATATATAGCCTGTAAGACAGCTTGAGCCAGGGCATGAAAACTTTCTCAGCTTATCTCCAGAACTGGCGACTGAAACTTAGCGACAACAAAACTTTGGCGGCAGCTTTCCACCTATACAATCGGGAAGCTGATCGTGAGCTACATGTTAAGAACAATGGAAAACCTCTGACCTTCTGCCCCGAACCAGAATATCTTGGGGTGACACTAGACAGATCGTACACATACCGCCACCATTTGGTGTCACTGCGCAAGAAAATGACATCCCTCGCTGCACTACTCAAGCGCCTGGCAGGCCACAGCTGGGGGGCGAGGGCTGACACTTTGCGTACAGCAGCCTTAGCCCTTGTATCTACTCTTCAGCAGAGTACTGTGCACCTGTTTGGTGCCGCAGTGCTCACTGCCATAACATCGACACTGCCATAAACAGCGCCCTGCGCACAGTTACCGGATGCCTGCGTTCCACACCATTCGACAATTTTGCCATTCTCGCTGGCATCCAACCTGCTGAGCTTCGTCGCGAAGAAGCCACTCTGTTTCTTGGCCGACGGGCACTAGAGCCTAACCATCTTCTCCACCACAAGATCTCTGCTTCCCCAAACCAGCACCCCCGTCGACTGAAATCAAGACAACCATTCGTGCCAGCCGCTCAACTTCCGATCAACGCAGCAAATGAACTTCATCTCTGCGGCTACTTGGGCGGACTATAAATGGAATTCTGAAAGGAAGTCAAGTGTCACCGGACTTCATTCGTTCATCCCCAACGCCGACACACGCCCCATCGGCCTGACACTACAAAGACAAGCATGGGTGCGCCTCAACCGTCTACGTACGGCCTCGGGCTTTTTCGCTCAACCATGCGCCATTGGGGAATTGGCCTCTTCCTCCTCCTGTGAATGTGGTGCCGAGGAACAGACTGCATACCACATCATCAATAACTGTACCATCTTCAAGCCACCTAACGGACTGGAAGGTCTGCGTGTCATGGATGATGAAACTAAATACTGGCTGCTCTCTAGTAGCCTTCCAGTGTAGTCCGGGAACATCTTGAGTCTGGGGTGGTAAAAGGATAGAGTAGACCCTCGGCCCCAGAGGCTTGCACGACGACGACGAAGCGCGGTTAATAGGTCCACCGGCTTATTAAGCCCAATTTGGTCCATTCCGGAATTACTAAAGGTATAGGAGTGGTAGAAAATTGTCTCCCGCAGCCAAAATCGTACCGTCCCGATGTGGCCTTAATAAGTGGGGACGACCGTATTGGAATTGATATTAATTTACAAAGTGTTTTGCGCAAAATTAGATGCTTCCGAAACGTTTGGGTCGCGAAGACTTCGAACGATTGCTTTTTGGGTCGCACCAAAAAGTATTTGCGGACCCCTGTGTAGACTATCATAATCTGTTTATAAACTTTCAAAAAAATTTATATTGGTAGGCTATATATTTGTATCATTATTTACTTTATTTAATGTCACATAAACGTTTGGTCAAAAATAACGCATTTAAGTTTTACTGACTAAATTGTGCGTTTCAGATGGATCAGGTCACTGCAATGAAGCAGTCTATTGATGGTCTTACGTGCAAATTTGCAAAACACCTTTGGAAGATGATATCAGTAAGTCATAGTTAACTAGGCTGAATACTGGGGTGGGTGGCCTATGTGTCCTTTCCCAGGGGACGATATTGGTTTAAGAGGAGACGCGGTTAGCAAGATCTCCTCTCTATCCAGGAGCGCCGGTGATTGAAAATCGATCACACATGTGGAGGCTCCGTCCCATTAGCGTCCCATTTGCTCGTGGCAAGCAACGAGCAACATTTATATCTAATTTTCAACGAAATACATCATTCAGCCAACCAAGAACACTTTGGGACCCTGCACGACAAAGGGAACATTGGAAGAATTTACGAACTGAGCATCTAGTTCATCAAAGGCCACATCGGCTATGATACTGTAGTAGTATCAGTAAGTCAAAAGTTCGAAAAAGCAAAGTAGCGGTTTCCGCATTTTTTTTGTACAAAGAAATAAACGACTATGAAAAAAATAGCTGGACCATGACCACCTGGAGATGCGGCCTGATTGTTTCATTTTGCAGTTTTTGATTTCCCCTACTGCTTTTAGTGTCTAGCTGAAATTTTCCAAGGTTTTTTTAACTTTTTGCTGACTCCTAATGATATAAATGCTTTTTTGCTTTAGGAAAGCAGTAGAAAATAAGAAAAAGTAAGTTAAAAAACGGTCAATCAGACAATGAAAGAGCGATTAACAGTCTGACTGAAATTTTTGGAATCAAATTTTCTTTGTGTTTTTCAATGCCTGATAATATTAAAATCCATTGTGTTACCTGGGGAAGACAGAAGAGGTAGAGGTAAAAAAGGTAAAAATATAATTAGGGTAAAGAAGAGGTAAAAATATAATTTTTAAAAATATTCATTCAGACAGTCCCCGAAAGTTAGAAAAATGTAAAAAAATTTGCAGAATGTAACAAATATCTTTAGGTAGCCATGATTGGACTTAAACCCACTTTTGCTCAATACAACATAGGCTGTGACTTGCCATGGCTTGGATGGCTTTTGTATCATTTGTATCTTCTGGCCAACAAGCAATTCTTTGTCTCTTCTCTATAGCGCATTTTTTTGTTAAACCGTTACCTGATGTGGTTTTACTTGTTTTGTGATGCCATCTTTACGTTAGCATTTCCTATTTTAGTGCAATGTGAATAGTTATATCAAACTTGGAAATGGTTAGATGATCAAACGCAAAACGTTTGGGGTTCTTGTTTTATAACGCAAGAATTTTTGCAACAAGAGCAGTGCAAATTATTTTTTCAAACTTGAAAATGTATTCATGTAATTTTCAACTCAGGAACATTCACTTAATGCCACAAAAGATCAAGAAATATTTCGAAAAGAACGCGTCAGAGTTATGGAAAAGTTTGATGCAAGTAAAAAGATAGATATTCCCCGATTTGTCAGCAAATTTAGAAAAGGACTTGAAGAAATGTTGAAACGTATCTTCGAAGCATATCAGGTATGCATGTTTAATAAATCAACTAGTTAGATCAGGGTTTCTCAACTGGTTTTAGTTTGTAAACTAGCCGGCTATTTAAGTACTTTCTGTGAGCTCCCAAGTAGCCAATATTGTAAAGCACAATAAAACAATTTTTTCTGATGCCGGAGATGTTTCAACGGTTTTGGGGTGTTTTTGAGGCACTGAATCCGAATATGGCATTAGTCAGTTGTTTCAAATTAGCTGCACTTTTTGAAAAATATATGTTTTAATTTTGCAAATACCTATTGACCGCATACAAAAAGGCGCCTCAAGAAATATGGTAAATTCATGGAAACGTTTGAACGTTTATTTGCTTTGCCACTCCAAGTGTCAAGAGGCTCTAACTTTTATCGCCCTTGAGCAGTGGCGGTGACTTGGTCAGGATGATCGGGCAGGTGTCAAGCAGCCATTGGATTGATTGGTCATTTAGTTCATGCAGACCACGCACACCATTTGACGCATGATAAATAGCACAGTTGTAGATGGTGTGGTATGCGATATCTTCCTCTTTGCCGCACTCACAGATCGCGAATGGTGTCATTCTTCATTTATACTGTGACTGGATGCCTGCGTCCCACTCCGACGGACTACCTACCCATCCTAGCAGGCATCCAACCCGCTAAGCTACGCGTAAAGGAGCCACAATTTCTCTCGCTCGCCGCGTTCTGGACTCCGACCATCCCCTCCATGCATTCAAGCGATCAAGCGACCACCACCTATAAAACAGCGGCTGAAATCAAGACATCCTTTTGTGCCTGCCGCACAACAACTTCTTAATAACACAGAATAACTTGGTTTAAGTGCGGAACACTGGACGAACCACATGTGGAACACGGAGTGGCAAAACCACACCTCCACGCTCCGTGACTTCATACCCGACGCCGATCCCCGTCCACCGGGAATGTCCCTCGCAAGGCTTGCTTGGGTCAGGCTTAACCGGCTGCGAATTGGCGTCGGTCGCTTTCGTTCGGACATGCGCAAGTAGGGCCTGGCTCCTTTATCAGAATGCGAGTGTGGTGCTACTGAACAGACCGCAGACCATGTCATCCATTACTGCCTAACCCACTGGCCTCCACACGGTGCGCATGTTCTGAGGGTCCTGGACGACGAGACTGTTGAGTGGCTGATGATTTCCTGCCCTCCAATTTAGCCTGGAAAGATCTGCTCATACACCGATGATGAGCGAAATAATTTGACGCCAGTGTGCAAGCGATTGAGCTACACGCCTTTCTTGGCAAAAGCATTCCGGTGGGGTGGGGGCTAGTGTCGGAGATGAAGCTTTGAAGCCTTCTGTTCAAAATGTCTCAAGACAGGCTATCTGCATTAAGTGTTCTGTGTATCAAAGTGACAAACTTAAGCAAATAAATTGTGATGAGATTTTGCTATGACAAAGGCTAGAAAAAAAAAACTTTTTGGTTATTTTAAGTAGTTTTGATAATTATAATCCATATCTTAAATGTTTTAAACCAGACTATTTAATGAGAACATAACTGCAAACAGAACGCCACTGTTTCGACTTTAAGGTTTCCTCAGTGCAGTAAATCTTACACTACACTGAACGCCTTATTACCATATAAGCTTAGATAACTTAGCGTGATGATTTTCCGTAAGTAATACGCAAGGAATCACATTTTGGATACTTTCACTCACCTTGCCACAGTGCTCAAACTGCCGGAGCAGTGAGCTATGCGCAATGCAACAGCAAGATGTCTGCTAGCAAAGTGCTCAATTGGCGAACCAAGAGCATTATCCAGGGCCTATCACCGGTTTTTACATTTTATTGTAAAATATTTTAGTTTAAAACTAAAGTAAACTTATTATTATTTTGTTATCAATCTCCATGTAGTCTGTAATTTTATGAAAAAAAAGCTGAGGCAGCCGATCTGTGGTGCATCAATCAAATTTAGAAGACTCGATAGATCAGGGGTTCTTAACCTTTTTTCCCTTATTACCCATTTCTGTCCAGATCAAAGTCCCATTACCAAAATCTAATTTTATCTATTTTACCATATTAAAAATATAAAACAGCGTTATTCA
Source organism: Aplidium turbinatum (assembly GCF_918807975.1). NCBI lineage: Eukaryota > Metazoa > Chordata > Ascidiacea > Aplousobranchia > Polyclinidae > Aplidium > Aplidium turbinatum. Next base: position 4,264,416 of record NC_137486.1, read on the forward strand.
GCAAAAACAACATTTAATGTAAAGAACGGCATCAATAGCTTCAGTGAGACATTTGCGCTTTTTTTTTGTGTACAATCGATGCAATATTGGGTGCGATTTTGGATACTGCACAAAGCAAATCTGACTTCAGATCTAACAGCTTGTTTCGTAATTTTGACTTTAAAGCAACAACACTTGAAAATGCTGATTCACAGAGATAAGTGGAAGGGAACATAGTCAACAATGTTAGTGGTTTTGCACAACTTTTGGATATGCTTTCCCCATCATTCCCCAGAATTTTCCCAAGCTTTCATCTTCAAAAGTATATAGCTCGCTCGTCTCAACACTAACTCTAAATGTACAGTTGTACACTTAGCAGTTGTTTGAAGTAGTTTATATAGCTAACAGCAACGCAACCATCAAGCTTGCTCATAAAACAACTGTAAATGAACTGATTATACAAGAAAAATCTTACTATTATGTCACAAAAATGAAATACATAAAACCGGCAACAAAAATGATGCGAAAAATAAATCGCTATGACGAAACAATTCTAAAAATGATAAAATATCACTGTGCTTGTTTGGTTGTTTTGAACGGACTCAAAACATCAAAAAAAGTATAAGTAATAAAGCAACTTTACCACTTACAGCTATGACATTGTTTGTTACATCAATAATTCTAAATATTCTGGTTCAGCTAATTACCCACCTGCTATCCTGAAATTACCCACATGTGGGTAATTTCACATTTAACCCTATATGGACAAATTTATTGTTTAGATAAAAAAAAAAAAATTTTCTATTTTTTGAAAACATTTTAGTCCAGTCAAAACATGTTGTATTTTAATTTTTCTTTTTTTCAAGTAGGCCTACTTTAATTTTTTTTCAAACGTAGCAAATCTGTTACGTTAGGCACATTCGCACTACCTACAGAATTTTGAAACGTAGCAGATCTGTAACGTCAGGCGCTCTAGCAACAAAACCACACAATAAACAGTAACAAGCAACTAGTTTAATTTCACTCAAACAGCACAAAATTGTTTTTTTGTGGAATTTCAAAACAGTGTTTCGTTTTGTCTATGCAAAGGTGTTCTTCACACTTTTAACAAAAGTATAGGCAGCTTGTCCAGCCAGACATTTTGCATAATCCCCTTTCTTTGTAAATATATATGCAAGCTTCTTAGCTGTTTTTCCGAGACGTTTGGAAGGGTCTAACTGGACCAATTACAAATAGGACTGCTCCACAATAGCTTCATCATATAACAGTTTGAAGTAATTGGCTGGTGATGAAATGTGGGTCAGCTTGTTCACGCACAGTGGTCATCGAAGGGGTGTTTCTCATGGAAGGACTTTTTCTTACACAGCTCCAAATTGAACAGGGTGGTTTGGTTGTCCTTGTTGGTAGATTGATAGATTCCATTATGCCTTCATCTAAAAATAACAAGTTGTAAAAGAGTAAGGAAAAATACTACAAAGCTGCAGTATAAAAGTAAATGACAAGAATCACCATTATTTTCCATTTATGAATTTGACATACATATGCAATTATGCATTGTACAAACATTACCTATTGTGGGACTGAGAAATAAGTGAGACATTCTCAAACAAATACAAAACTCAATGTGGCTCAAGAGAGCATGGTGGAGAGTCCTTTTTACCATCAGAGTATATATCGAACACATCAGTTTGATAGTAGAGAGGTATGATTTATATTTTTAGTTGTCGTCGCCGTGTGGGCCTCTGGTTATCATTATAACATGGAATGGATTTTTTTGCAGTACATGTAAGTTTTTTTTGTGACAAAGTCCACTAAAGCTGAGTTAATGCTTGGTTATATGGAAGGCCAGCCATTATACGTGTTCACTGATAGTGTTTATTTGTATAAAACTTACCTGAATCACTAAAGCTGTCATCTGGCACATCAACAAAAGTAGAAGGGTCCACTACTGGAACATTCTTAGTGTCAGACTCCAAAATATCAAAACATTCATTTTTTCTTTTTCCACCAACTGGTCTTGTATACCGATTTTTTCCATAAAAAGATCATGCATTCATTTTGCACCTATGAAAATAAAACTTTATTGATTACAAATCTAACAAAACAAAAGTTTTGAGGTCAAAAAACAGTTGCATGATGGACGAAGTCAACAGATTTGTTACGTTTGAACTTAGGATGACTGTAGCATATATAAACATCATTTATGAAATATTTTGTTATCAACTACTCCAACAGTCTTATTTTCAAATAAAACAAAAAATCCAACGCACCTGGGTGATCTGAAAATCCAAAACTTCACGAGAGAATATCTAGGCTAAGCTGCTGTTGCTATGACCTGACTCAAAGAACTTTGTGTTCGAAAAAATCAGTGAAGCGAGACCGCAGTGTTTCCAAAATGAAATAGCACTATAGTCAGATGCCACAGAATCAAATTCTTCAAAATTAAAACTTATGAATGCTTTTACAGTAAAATAAATTGCGATAATTTGAAACGTAACAGATCTGTCACAAATGTCCATTTTGGGTTAACATTTAAATTTTTGCACTTTAACATTTTAACATTTGCACGATATCGAAAGGAAGCGAAGACCCGACCAAGGAAAATGGAGTTGACTGCCTCATTAAGCACTATTCCTCCTTACGTGAATTAAAGATTGCCACTGCATAGTTAAAAAGATTTTTCAAGTATCTGAAGAATAAAATAACCGTCAAAACCGGAAAGCTTACTGTGGACGAGCTCAATTCTTCCGAAACATCTATTTTGAAGTTCGTCCAAAGACAGCAATTCCTACCGATGATAACCATGTTAGAAACTGCTGGCGAACTTTCAGTATGTAAGCTAAAAGGACATGGACTTTCCCACATGTGGATGAAAGTTAATCCTCAATTCAGCAAGGGCTTGCTCCGAGTTAGCGGAAGACTCGACAATGCCACGATAGACGATGACGCTGAGCACCCCATCATTCTGCCCCTTGACCACCACCTCACGAAACTAGTTATCCGCAAATGCCATGAAGACTGTGGTCACTCTGGTACACATTTTACGTGGGCCACGCTGCGTCAACGTTTCTGGATCAGAAAGGGCTGTGCCGCACTTCGAAGGAAGATAAACGATTGCATGCTTTGCAGAAAACGGAGTGCGCCAAAGGGTCAACAGCAAATGGCCATCTTGCCTTGTGCCCCGCTGAGGTCTGCTGCACCTCCATTCTCTTCTGTAGGCATCGATTATTTTGGTCCCTTTTTAATAAATAGGGCACGAAGTGAAGTCAAAAGGTACGGCTGCGTGTTTTCATGCCTGACAACCAGAGCCGTGCACATAGAGGTGGCCCAAGATCTGTCTACAGATTCACTCATCAACGCCTATCGACGGTTTTGCGGGAGAAGAGTACAACCACAAGAAGTATACTCAGATAACGGCACTAATTTTGTAGGTGCAGAAAGAGAGTTGAAACGAGCACTTCAGGACTTGAATTGTGACAAAATCGAAAGATAGTTTCTTCATAAAGAAACCAAATGGCACTTTAACCCACCCACTGCTAGCCATATGGAGGGAGCTCGGGAGCTCATGGTGCGGTCGATTCGGCGTGTTTTTAAAGTGTTGCTAACAAAGGGTCATTCCTTAACCGATGACACATTCAACACACTTATGATAGAAGTTGAACGAATCCTTAATTCCAGGCCTCTAACACCAGTTAGCTTCGAACCAGGTGAATACGAACCGATCACCCCCAACCATCTCTTACTGCTCCACGGAAACACCAGCATGCCGATCGGCCTGTTCGATGCAAAGGATTCCTATCGACGCCGAAGATGGAGACAAGTGCAACACCTGACAGACTTGTTTTGGAAGCGTTGGGCACGCGAATACCTACCCACTATTGCATTAAGACAAAAGTGGCCCAACGCTCAACGAAACCTGATTGCTGGCGACGTCGTCCTCATTGTCGACGACAACGCTCCGCACGGTTGCTGGAGAATCGGAAAGGTTACTACACCCTTGCCCGATGAACACGGAATCGTACGACAAGTCGAACTGAAAACACAATTTGGTGTCCTAAGAAGACCAGTTTCAAAATTGTGCTTGATTTGTGAATCAAACAAGCAACAACAAGCGTGACGCGTTTCCACGTAATAAGACGTCGACCCCTAGCGTGGGAAAAGGCGGCACAATACGACAATGTCGCGAACGTTTCCCCGCGAGCACCTGAGGGCTCGACCCAGTGAAGACAGTAGATTAACTACGCCTTGATTTTTGCTGCTCGTCTACCTGAAGGATTCGCCTGCTGGTGTACGTCAATTCGTGTGAACTTTCTGTTAGCGAACTGTTATCAAATGCGCGTAAATAGATCAGCTTCATGAATATTTAGTCTTTGTAAATGTACTTAGCATGTATCGTACATTTGGGGGGAGAATGTAATATCCATAAAGCGACCGCGTCGCCCCTTTTTGTTTTATTCATAATTTTCTCTTGACGTCACAACCACGTTTTCTTATGACGTCACAATCAATTGCTTTGCTGGTTTTTCACTTCATCGCTTACCAGCAACTGGTGCACGGTCGTTTGGTCGACAGGACGTTTGGTCGACAGGACGTTTGGTCGACAGGACGTTAGGTCGACAGAACGATTTATTTTAGGGTTAGGGTTAGGGTTAGAGTCAGGGTTAGATTAGGGTTATGGTTAGTTAACTAACCCTAACCCTAAAATAAATCGTTCTGTCGACCTAACGTCCTGTCGACCAAACGTCCTGTCGACCAAACGTCCTGTCGACCAAATGTCTGTCGACCAAACGTCCTGTCGACCAAATGACCGGGTACCCCAGCAACTACTGTAGGTAGCCGTAACTCAGATTAAGTAGCTGGCATAATATTTAGTAGTTGAGATCGTGTTTATCAAGGTTTGTAGTGAATTGCCGTTTTTATTTCTAACTGTTTGTTAATTATGCAGAAAATCTAAATTAAGCTTAAGTCAATAATTAATTGTGTCGGTTAAAAAGCTAGTTTAACCGCTAGCATTTGGACCTGTTCTGTGTGTTGAATACATTTTATTAAAGTCACAGCAACCGAGTGCAAAGCGCGTTGGCAGTGTAATACCGACAGAAAGTAGAAGCTGTTTCAAGAAATAGAAAAACCTGTGTTTGGATTGCTAAACTAAAACAAACATCTATGGCAATCTTCGGGTCTGACCGACACCCTAATAGAAGACTACAACATTAAAAACACTTAAGAAAGGATTCTAAACCCAAGCAGAGGCAAAAAAAAGGGTCTACTTATGATAAAGGAGGCTTTTAAGGTGTTGAAAATGTTTAGGCTATTGTTGTTTTTCGTAAAATGTGATTTTTGACCACATACTAAATTTTAATCCCAGATATTTCTTTCATTTCTTTGCCAATCGCTTTCAAATTTTTAACACAATCAGACAGAGTAAACATGCAAAGCCTCTGGTCAAAGAATTTTGGAAATTTTGTTCATTATGCTGTCGGCACTCATTTGTTTCATGTCCGAGGATCAAAAATTTTTGAAAAAATGCAACAATTTGAATAACTTTTTACTTTCTCAAAATATCTTCATTTCCTTCCATAGAGCTTCAGTCTTGATACTTACAAACATTCTGTTAAAATTTGATTCAAATCCAGTAAGTGGTATCAAAAATATTTGTGTTTAAAATTTGTGTATTTTTCACCACTTGGTGGCGGTTTGGGGAAATACGGAAACATTTATAATATTTTTTTTGCTTTTTTTAAATTATTTCATCTTCAAGCATCATTTTAAAAACAAGAAATGGGTTGTATGTTGAGAAATCCACATTTTAGTTTTTTCAGGGTAGACCTACCTTAAGATTTTGAGACCCAAGTTTAAAAACCCGAGATTGCGAGTTACGAGCAGGGGCGCCGGAAGCGGGGGGGCAGAAGGGGCGAATGCCCCCCTGCCCTCAATTTTTCAGCAGATGGAGGGGCAGGGGGGCAATGGTGCCCTTTTAAAGTCATGTAAGGTACTGCACATTTTGCAAAAGGCTATAACCATTTCTGCTATTCGCTTTTAGCCTAACTATAATCTTTCATTTTTGCCTCAAAATAATATTTACGGCACAACATTTTGCAACACAGTAGCCTACAGGCCTTAAAACTCGTTTTTTTTCGGCAGCCATTGTGGCCTACTTGGAGCTCCTTCTCGGCGGCCTAATCTGCGTGCTTGGAGGCCAAAATACAAATAACGATAGTACAAGTAAATAGAATTAAACTTACAACAATGCTAAAATGATCACTTAGCGTTGTTGAAGTCTGGGCCTGGGCGACGTCCTACAATAAAATCGTTGCACCACGCAATAACTGCTTTATCGGGATTGTAATCCAGTACTGCGGGACCATCTAACGACACTCGCACGAGTGTCTCCGATGTGGCTGATTTTAAAGAAGTTCGCCACTCTCCTAGAATTCTTTTTAGCAACGAAAAACAACGCTCGACATGTGTTGACGATGACGGCAAGGTAATAAAATAAGTATTTCAATGATGCGAAGGACATTACTAAAAGCACAATTTTTGCAAAATAGTTTTCTCCTCCGATGTCAACTAATCTACTTTTCTTTTTTAACAACTATTCAATGTCCGACAACATCGAATCGACATAACAACGACAATATTGCAACGATGTAAATTAGCACTTCTGATTAAGACTGTTAAAATAAACGTCGGAAAATACAAACAAGACTTACAGCGCTGGTTATCGCAGATGGGTATATTCCATCAATAACAAATATTCCTGCACAATGCAACAGTGGCGATTATGACGCGCTGACCCAATTTTGCGTCACTGTTTGATACTGCATATTTTCGACAGTTAATCCACGATCATTCTATTGCGAAATTAAATGATTGGCTAGAAGAGACCGGCGGCTAAACTTGGCCGATTGAGGAGGTAGCACCGGCGGTCATTCAAGCACTACTTAGTGGCCATGGCCGCAGGCTGCTTTAAGGCTTGACAGTAGGTTACATCATTATGACATAGCATGATGCCCTTCTTTGTATACCGGACACTTGTAGGTTATCATTACATAGTGAGCTGATAGATTAGCATTATCGCTATACCTTATCTTAAAACTTGAAAAAAAAATTGGCCTTTTAGTAAACAAAAGTGCCTTTGTTTCATAATCTTGCCCCCCCAGTCAAAAATCGTTCCGGCGCCCCTGGTTACGAGTCCTTCTATTTAAGGTGTCTATGTCTCAAACCCAAAGGCCAAGAAAGCAATTACTGCCACAGCTCCCAAACAACCTCATAAACCTTTTCTTAATGATTTTCTCCAGAACGATCGTCCGTTTCAACAAATTATATGTGCATAATGTAACACAATCAGACTTAAAGATGCTAAACTATTGGTTGTGTTATTCACCAAGCATGGGCCGTGCAGCAACTAGTTTACTCATTTGGATAGAATTTGTATTAAAAACAAAAAAATGTAACACAACACTGTTGACGTCGCATATAATGGTTTACGTAGACGACGTAATTAGCTTACTCAACCCAATGAATTACGCGTGCGCGGACATTTTGCCGAAAGACATTTTGTCGAAACCCATTTTGCCGTAAGACATTTTTCCGAAAGGACATTATGCCGAAAGGACTAATTGCCGAATGGACTAATGGATTAATTGCCGAAAAAATTACTTTGAAGTGACACAAAGTCCCGTTACTGCGCAAGCAGTGCCTTTGAAATACAAGGAACAATCGCACAACGAACTATTCCTGGAGCAGTTATCAGCTGGCGTTCAATTGGCGCCACCAAATAAAAAATATAAGGTTGTGAACGATAGACTAAAACACATTGTGGAGAATATCGATACATATAACACTTCTGTCGGATACTTACGCGCTGTCGCACATAATTTGTTAGTGAATTCCTTTCGGAAATTAGTCCATTCGGCAAAATGTCTTTCGGCAAAATGGGCTTCGGCAAAATGTCTTTCGGCAAAATGGGTTTCGGAAAAATGTCGTTCGGCAAAATGTCCGGGTACCGAATTACTCGTGTTGAGGGTACGTTCAGTGGCGTACGCAAGATTTTGTTGGTGGGGGAGGGGAGCGTTGGATATACTGTAATTTTACTTTTTTTTTTTATCAAGAGTAACTTAATGCTATTTTATGGTCTGACCAAGGTTTAAGATATCTTTTGGAAGATATCTTTTGATGAAATATAAACTCTCACGGTCTTTACGTATGTCACTGTACTTTTGGATTGAACTATTAGATATGTGAATATGAAAGGCATGATACTAGGCCTAAACGGATAAGTAAAAACTGTGATAGTTCGATTAACAGGCAATGTCCTTAGATTAAAGTATAAATCGAACCTTTCTGTAAAAATTTAAATATCGAATGCAATTTATTACGGCACTTTAAACAAAAGGACATCATGCCGAAGGACGTTTTGCCTAATGGACAAATTACCGAGACAATTCGGAAAAAATTACTTTGAAGTGACACAAAGTCTCGTTACTATGCAAGCAGTGCCTTTGAAATAGAATTACTTTGCTACTATTGTTTGCCTAAAAATTACTTTGAAGCGACACACAGTCTCGTTACTATGCAAGCAGTGGCTTTGAAATAGTAATTACTTTGCTACTGTTGTTTGCCTAAAAATTACTTTATATACATTCTCCACAGGTTTTGGAAATCAGTAGAAACGTTTGATTACATATAACACTTCTGTCGGATACTTACGCTCTGTCGCACATAATTTGTGAGTGAAATCTGTTTGTGAATGATATTTATGTGTTATTAGGTTATGATAATACATATAATACATTTGTATAATTTCGGCAATTAGTCCTTTCGGCAAATGAGTTTCGGCAAAATGTCCATTCGGCAAAATGTCTTTCGGCAAAATGGGTTTCGGCAAAATGGGTTTCGGCAAAATGTCTTTTGGCAAACTGTCCGGGTACCGTCTTATGCTATCAAGTGTTGAAAGCTCCCTCGGAAACAAGCCGGCTTTCGCCACGGAAGATCAACCGTAGACCAGGTCACTCTGATGACCCAAGACATCGAGAATAGCTTCTCGGCAAAAAAGAAGGCTGGCGCCGTGTTTGTCGATCTCACGGCTGCCTACGACACTGTGTGGCACAGCGGCCTTACCTGCAAATTACTCCGTCTCCTTCCTGACAGGCACATGGTTCATATGATTATGGAACTTGTGCAAAACCGCAGCTTTACCCTTTCCACCGGTAGCGGCCGACGAAGTAGACTACGTCGACTCAGGAACGGCGTCCCACAGGGCTCTGTCCTGGCCCCCCTCCTCTTTAACACTTACATCTACGACCTGTCTGACACCATCTCCAGGAAGTATGCTTACGCAGACGACCTGGCTCTCCTACATCCAGCCGGAGATTGGCAGTCAATGGAGAGGAACCTAAGCCAGGACATGTCAACTATATTAACAAAGCTCCAGAAATGGAAGCTACAGCTCAGCAAGGCAAAGACAATGTCGGCGGCCTTCCATTTAAACAAGAAGGAAGCAAAACGTGAGATCAACATTACCACCGATGACGAACGCCTGCTATACTACGCCGAACCCACTTACCTCGGCGTAACCCTGGACAGGTCACTCACGTACCGACGACACCTGGAATCACTGCGCAAAAACTATCTGCGCGCGTTGCACTTTTGAGGCGGCTGGCGGGTTCCGGCTGGAAAGCTGACACGAAAACCCTTCGCACAGCTACCTTGGCCCTCGTCCATTCTATCGCCGAGTACTGCGCACCAGTGTGGTGCCGCAGCTCTCACACCCGCCACATTGACACCGCCATCAACGACGCACTACACACTGTGACTGGATGCCTGCGTCCCACTCCAACGGAATGCCTTCTCATCCTTGCAGCCTTTCAGGCATCCAACCTGCTGAGCTTCGCCGTAAAGGAGCCATGATTTCCCTTGCTCGTCGCGGACTGGACCCCGACCACCTCCTTAACAGTACATTCCAGCGCTTACCTGGAGAACAGCAGCGACTGAAATCAAGACGCCCATTTGTGCCCGCCGCACGACAGCTTCTGAACAACGTTGAAGATCTTGGAATAAGTGCGACACACTGGACGAACTACACATGGAACACGGAGTGGCAAAACAACACCTCCCGACTCCGTGATTTCCTACCCGACGTCGATCCCCACCCTCCGGGAATGTTCCTCGCAAGACTTGCGTGGGTCCTGCTTAACCGCCTACGAACCGGCGTCGGTCGCTTTCGTTCAGACATGTGCAGATAGGGCCTGGCTCCCTCACCGGCATGCGAGTGTGGTGCCACAGACCAGACAGTAGACCATGTCGTCCATGACTGCCCAATCCATCAACCACCACATGGAACGCTTGGACTGAAGGCCCTGGATGACGAGACTGTCGAGTGGCTGATGACATCATGCCCAAACATATAATCCGGAAGAACAGCTCATACGACGAAGAAGAAGAACTGTTGAAACACATTTACCAAGAAAGCGAAAGCGTAGTATTGTTTCTTACAACAAAATAGCATAGATTTCATTTCAAATGATGATCAACAATACAAAACCGATGGATGCTGCCTAAGTTATAAAATGTCGAGGTTTGTAGCAATATTGTCACATTGTTTGTATAAAATTTCCGAAAAAACGCGGCACCAACTAAATATGAATATGGTGTGCCCCTAAACAAAGATGTTGGCCCACTAACGGGAGTTTTGGAAGAGGTAAATAGAGCCTTGCGTAAGTTAAGCTATTGAATATCGAGCTTCTGTATCATTATTCACAACATTTTTTTCGTTTCAAATAGCCAAAAAAAAAATTAAACAAACTGAAATGAGTGGGCCCCTAAACAGCCGTGCCCTCCAAAAGGGGTACGAAAGGCAGTTAATACGGCCCTGCTACCCAAGACCACTTTTGAACAATAACATGTTTGCACTACACAATCACAACAACGCTAAAAGAATTAACATTTTTTGAGGGGGGGGCATGACCCAATGTCTTCCCTGCGTACGCCAGTGGCTGTATCACCAAGGGCCACTTTTGTACATTGTTTCGTACACAGGTTTGCTCTTTTTGCCTAGGAGCTCTCTTTGGATCTATTATCATGCTTTAATCGAGTAATCAAAATTGTGGATTTGTGTAAAGATCAGCTGCTCTGAACACAACCGTTTTTTTAAGACTCTGTGAAAATTTTGGTTCCGATTATAAGTACCTCCTTTATCACACAGAGGTGCGCTGGCTCTCGCGTGAGAATATGACAAGAAACGTCTTTGAACTTTGACAAGAATTAACCATATTTTTCAGGAATAAAAACCACGGTATCATATATAATTTAGAGAACAAATTTATGTCACAGTTGGCTGACTTGTCGGATATTTTTCAGACTCTCGACTATGTAAATCTGTCGTTCCACGAGCCGAACAATTCTACTGTATTATCGTTTTCATCTCCAAGCTTAAAGTATTTGTTCGAAAGCTTGACATTTACAGTAGATGAAAAATATGGAGAGCAAACGTTACGGAGTGTTCAAATCAGTTACCATCCTTCAGATAGAGTCCAGTGAAAATTTATCTCAAAAAATTGCAGATTAACCTACCTGAGATAGCTCAGAAACGAAACTAATGCATTATTTTTCTGATACAAAATGTTACACATACATTGTTAATCCGCTCTTCGTTGACCCAACATTTCTACCTGTAGGAACTGGTGAACAAGAAGAGATCATTGACATACAAGCTGACGAGACAGCAAAAATGAAGCACAAAGAATGCTCACCAACCAATTTCTTTCTAAACATAGCCTCCACTTACCTAACACAGGCCGCAATGCTGTTTCCCAGCTACTGATTTTTTCCTCCACATGGGAGTGCGAGTGGAGTTCTCAGCCATGCTGGCAATTAAAATCAAGAGGCGGAATCCTTTTGATGAGCCGGGGCATCATTTCTGATGCGTTCTAAGTGAGGTTGCACCCCGTAGCCCATAGTGTTGAACTGTTTTATTCGCATCAGTAGCTCACGGTACAAAAGATTGACACGGTGAGAGAGTACAAACAAACATAGCCAGGTCGAAGACTTTAGGAAACCGGCCTGCCACACCCCGCGGCGGCGGGGAGCGGCGTGATTTATGGGGTGACGATGCACCCGGAGGGTTAAGTCCACCAGCTTAGGTCGCGAGGGCCAGGCTGGGGAGTCGAGGTACCTGTGGAAGGAGAGTGTGGATCGAAACACTATATGGCCCGTCCGCAAATTTAGAATGGTGGAGCGGGCCAGGGAGACAGGCTCTTTCTGCATAGCCCAGAAAGAAGCCCTGCGACGGACCGCGCGACCCGTCGCGTGTGGACGCTGGAACCGGCAGTAATTGACCGCCGGGCAGCGCCCACGTCTCCTTCACGCGTCCTCGCGCAGGTACTTTGACTCTTATACCCGGTCTGCCAGTAGGCAGAGCGGATAAAATTGGGGTCTCCCACGATGAAGAGAGTCGAACCATTTAAGGATAATTTGGCTCTCGTGGCAGACGAATATTCAATAAAAATGTGGCTGTAATAAAAAAAATATATATATATAGGTGGGAGTGTAATTAATACTCACTGGAGAAGAGTAAGCTTTCATTCGGCGAGCACGGATGTGCACTGGCCAGACGTTGAGGCAGGTTCGCCCAGCTGGGTCGGGGAGGCTAGCGATCGAAACCAGAGGCACTGATAGGCTACATTACCGGTAAAAATAGAAAATTGGGTAGAGAAATAAACTGTTGCAGCCCTCGCATTAAACTATGTTTTTTTGTAAATTTGTTTGTGGTGTTTTGTAACAATAAGTGCATTTGAGCAAGTTGAGTCTTTCTGAGACAAGGTGGTATGCAGCGATAGTAAAATTTGCTAGGTGGTAATTGATCAGTAAGAGGTTGAGAACCACAGTGTAAGCTAATACTTTACTTGTACCACAATAACAAAGTTTAAAGGTAGCCTACTGTAACGACAAATATTTAACGAGTTTTGTTTTTGTATTTTTCAGGACGGAAGAAAAGCTGAGCAAGCCTTGTCAAAGATGCTAATTGATTTTGAAGAACTGGTAATGTTTTTAATTGGCTTGTAACCTAAGTACAGACATGAGCTAAATTAAGCCCAGGTGTTGCTGTATGTCTAATTTCTGATTGTATTTTGCCTGCTACTGTAGTTACTAGCAAACTGTTTTACGAAACTTTTTGTCAAAACTGAAACATTCTCATACTAGGGTCAGAGTGCATCAGATCTCCTGGACTTTGTCATTTTAAACTCTTTTTATCTGCAAATTAATAAAAGTGTTGTAGACTTATCTCAGAAAAAAAGTATTTTGTAAATTTTTTATAAACTTTAAGTGACATCTGTCCGGTCCACATCGAGATTGAAAAACACAATACATAGCCTATCGAGAAATTGGGAAAGTGGAAATATAAGAAAGATATTCAGAAACTTAAGCCAGGAAAGATATCAAGTTGTTAAGACATTTTTGCACAACCAAATAAATATTTTAGTACAGGAAAGTGGTTAATCACAACAACATTAGTTTTTAACCAAAAACTGTTTTAAAACTTACTTTCTTGGAGTGTAAGAGCCCATTAATCAAGCTTCGAAACTATAATATGCACATAGTAGGCTACATCTAACAAAGAATATTCAAATCCATGCACCAATACCAAGGGTTCATAAAATTACGGAATGACCAACCAGTAGAGACGTAGGCTACAGATGTTAGAATTTAAAATCCAAATCTGTAATATCCACAAATCTATAAGTTTTATTAGCACCCAAGCCATCCGTACAGCGACTCTCTCACAAGTAACAATTGCTGGTCAAGTGACCTTAAGTCAAATAACTACATCACCTGGAATCCATTCAAGCGTAACAAAACAATAGAAATAGTGCTGCAGGGATGAGCTAAATAGTAATGCAAATAACAATAGTTGTAAAGAAGCGACAATAAACGGAAAGAAACATTAGAAACGTAGTAGCCTACTGTAGATCAGGGGAGTTTACTACTATCATGCCCTGCAGTTGTGCAATAACTTCGGACTTCAACAAGTCTGCGTCGTTTCAATCAATCCACTTGGAGCCTTTGAAACACTTCGCTTTGACCGTCGTCATAAAACCACGTTACTGGGTTGGTAAGGCTAAACAAAAGCCGGGGATAAAGGTAACATATTGGGTGCATCAACATCAATATCATCATCACTGAAGTCTTCTCAGATGTGACAAACATTTCTTCTGCAAATTTAGTCGTTATTCAATTTGACTTCATAGGATCTTGGGGGAAACCATTTTGAAGACAACACCTTTTTGAGATCAGGTAGCTTACGATTGTTCAAAGCGAATAATCGAACCGGGTCACAATTTTGAGATTGGGTAGAAGCTTTGTGTGTTGATTATAATACGACTTTTGCTTGTACTTTTCCAGCAAAACAGGACGATTTACAAGACAAAATTGCAGCACTGCATCAGACAAGGGCAAGTCACTGCACAAGCAACGATTCATAAGCAATTGTAAAGTAGAAAAGCCTTAGACCAAGGGTGCCCAACCTTCTTTGCCATAAGATCTACTTTTTAAGTAACCAACCTCCTGAGATCTACTAGATACGCGTCAACATCGCAAGCCACACAGATCGTCATCAATCATCAGCATGAGCAATCCCCTTAGTTTGACATGTCCACGAACATTTAATAATATAATATTAATAACAACATTTATATAGCACCACATCTACAGTGTAAACTATGCTCCTGGGCGCTGTACATGATAATGGTGATAAATAATACGGTACTTCCAATCCTGCTGCCCAGTGAAATAAAACGTTTTCAAGGGAGTTTTGAATTCATTTAAATTTTCAGCTTCTTTTACGCAAATAGGCAAACAATTCCAGCAACTGGCAGCAACAACTGGGAAGGTGAGATTTTCATATTGTGTCTTGCATGATGGGTTGCACAAGAGCAATTGATGTTGAGAACGCAAAGTTCTGGCAGGTTTATAACGAACAAGCAAAGTGTCCAGATAGTTCGGAGCAAAACCATGGAAAACTTTAGGCTATAAATTAATAGACATATTTTGAAGCGAATACGATACAATACTGGAAGCCAATGCAGGGATTTTAATATATGAGTAACATGCTCATGTTTACGTGTTAAAGTAATTAGCCGAGCGGCAGCATTCTGAAATCTTTGAAGACGCAAAATAGTATGTTACAATGTGGAATGTTATCAATGAATCTGAATAATCAAGCCTGGATGTCACTAGTGCATGAATTAAAGTTTTACAACCATCAACATTTATGAACTGTCTGATGGAAACCAATATTTCTAAGATGAAAAAAGCAAAATTTAACAGTGTCACTGACAAAGTTTTCCAAACACAAATGTTGATTTAATGTTACACCAAGCAATTTAACTGAGTTGGAAGAAGAAAGATTAATATTACTAAGGGTAGCCTAAGGGTCATGTCGTTAAGCTTTGGAATACACCGTTTCGAAAAAGTACAATAAACTCACATTTTTCTTGATTCAGTTTCGACATATTATAGTGCATCCAATTTAAATGTCAACCATATATTTTTGGAATTTTGATTTAATACAACACAATGAATTTTCATCAGTACCATGCAATTACAATCGTACATCATCAGCATACGGGTGGTATGAAAGCCCATGTCGCTTTATGATGTCAAACAGAGGTTTTCTGTAGAGAAAAAACAAGAACAGAACCGAGAACAGAACCCTGAGCAACTCCAGAAAAAAGAAATGTTGCAGAAGACATTGAGTTTTCAGTTGGTACAGACTGAGTTCGGTCATGAAGATAAGAAGAGAACCAGTCAAGTGCCATTCCTGTAATGCCAAATTTGTACAGATTATAAATTGGCTCCAAGAAAACTCGTTAGGCATATGCATTTTGCAGTCCAAATAGCAACATATTAATAATTGTTCAGCTTTTCCAAAAACTACCAGTAAGATCAACACCACAGCACAATGTAGCCTGCACGTACATTCGAACGAAACTTATTTTTCTCTCAAATTTATATTTTTGTCGTATCCAAACTTACGCCTGGTATAGTTGAACATGTAAAGAAAGGGATACGAAGGCTTTGTTACGTCTGACAATAGAATGGCTTCTGTTCATCGTAAAATGACAATTGGCAAAAATAGTAGTTGAAAATTTAAACTAAATGGAAGGGAAGACAAGAAAAAAAGGAAAAAAGCCAATCTTCCAGCGTCCTTTCGAACATCGATCCATGACACTTACCACTCAGCTATGCAAGTGTCTCCAGTGGCACGTTAAAAAAACGAAAGAAAATAAACCAGATATGAAACAGGTAGATCACTGAATTTGAAAAAAAGGAAATTACTTCCTACCATAGTGCGAGACCCTGGAAGAGGGGGCTAGGTTCTCGTAGTCAGGAGCGTATGAACTGGTTACAATGCGTAGGCAGGTTGCAAGGTGGTCATCAGTCATTGTTGATCTGTAGCCTACTTGAACATGATCACATTTATGCGCGTGAAAGTAGACTCGCACAAATAAGTTAATCCAAAAAAAAGCTGTCAGATTCAAAGCACTTTGTCTGAAATTGGGATACTTCTCCTTTACCAGTAGTTCCCAGAACATCACATGCTCTCAAAGCTGAGAAGCTGCTGATCTGATTTCATCTCAATGTCATTTTTTAAATTCAGAATCTCATTATCAAGAGCGGAGATTTCTAAGTCGAAAAGTAATTTGATTTGGTAGAAAATGTCACCAACATTAACACTTGCACTAAAATAAATGGATAATACATATAGCTGATAGCTATAGCTACAGGCTCGATGGATGCAGTCAGTAAAATGCCTTTCAAACTTTAAGAACATGCTCTGAACTTGCTCATTATAGCGTACACTGTCAAGCCGTGTCACACCTCTGTCTTGACGTTGTAATTCTGCTTGCATGTGAGAGAAGTTACGGAGGTTATCGCATTGCAGCCTGCTTGGCATCAGCTGTAGCTTAGCCTACGATACTTTTAAACGTGTTCACGATACTTATCATATTGGCTACACCTTTTACCCTCACCCTGCAGCTCCACGTTTAATATATTGAGCTAGCCAGGTTTATTCAATACGACAGGCGATTAACTGGAAGCCAGTGCGGAAAACACTTTTTTAATTTTTTTAGACATTTTGCGATCGACTTGAGATCAATTTGCGATCTACCAATAAACCTGAGAGATTAACTTTTGCTCAAGCCTCATAGGAAGCATCAGTGCCTGATCGAAAGCACTAAAGGAGATAACTGCCATTTTGATTGATTGAAGAAACTTGTTGCCATGATTTGCATTGTCTCTTGCAATGCATTACTGCACTAATGTAGGCTGCTAATGTAGTCTACTAGACGCATATAGAATAAATAGATCACATTTTAGCTACTACTTCCAGCTTAGCTGTTGTAAGACCGATGCTAGTAAATCGCATCATGCACAATTTTTATGATTGTTACACTACAGGTAACATACAAAGACTGTTTAAGTAAAATGGACACCGATGTCTCTTATGCACGAAGCGTCAGTAAAAAAAAATGTAAAAACTGTGAAACCGTCACTGGGGAAATATAAGACCTCTTTAGTGACATACAAGAGCGGCTAAATTTCAAGTGATGGCTAATAGGTAATAAGCTATATGATCAGTTGTTAACTACAAAATAATATTCAGGTGAAAGAGAAGCTTTCAGAAGAAGAGATCCAAAAAAAGGTGGACAAGGAGATCGAGAAATTGAAATCAACAATTCATCCAAGCATGCTTGAGAAATGCTGCACATATTTTACAAATGAAGCAAATCAGAAATTAAACAAAAAAATTCAAAGCACAAGCGATAGTTTGAAAACAATTGGACTTGTAGCAATGGCTGTTGGCACCGGAGTTGCTGTGGTAGCTTGCCCGTTTGCTCTATTTGCAGCTGCCGGCGGAGCTCTAGAACTGGCAGGTATTGCTGGTGCGACAGCTGGAACTGTATATAATGCTATAGGCCTCGGAACCTATATGGCAGCTCAGAAAAAAGAAAACGTAGTTAAGTTGATGCTGAATTTTAAAGACCAAAAAGTAATTGATGAAAAGATCTTGTTTTCGTATTCCTTTGAGCTTTCTATCCCATTGTACTTCGGTCTGGTCGATTATCCCAAAATAACAGTTAAATTTTGACTGTGCAAAACCTAAAAACAATTGCAGTTTGAATATGTGTAAAGATTCGTACATAAGCAATATAATCAACTGAACTAGTTTTTACAGTAGCTTATCAATTTTCTGATTACTCCATGCAGCACATTGGACCCTTTTTGAATTGACTTTGGGATGCTGTGGGAGAGAGGCTGATGTATTGATTGAAAAAATACAGATTTTTTACACATTTTCTGCAATTATATCAATTAAACTGTATACCAGTTTTTGAGTTTTTAAATCTTGTACGCCGAATGCAGGGAAATCTAAAACGTACCGGGACGCTCAACATACCCCATTTTAGCACTATTGCACTGACGAATTGATAAAATTATGGTTGTAACCTTTTTTAGATATTTGTTTTTTGCAAAATTTGGAATTAATTTTAGGCTACTTTTGAGCAGGCCAAAAAAGCATTTATGCTAAAAAAAACACCTGTTAACACTACTATTTAACGCACTCTATCTGAGAAGGTAGTTTTGCATCCCGTGCTTCTAGAAATCCCTGACCGATAGGTTTTAATTTTGTCAATGTGTTTCTGTGGTCTGTTATTTTGCTATTTAACAGCTCGCTTTTATCTAATTTAGAACCGTTCATAAAATTAGTCGTTGTGACTGAGAAAAAAATTTGGTTATTATTTTTAACATTTCGCGATGCCTTAGTGTGTAGTCACCAAAAAATTGCGTAAATCTTGCAACTCATGGCAGTGCCGGTCTTAGGGTATTTCGGGCCCTGTGCGAAATATGCTTTGCGGGTCCCAATAACAATGTTCAATTCAGTAGCGTAGCTAGGTATTTTGAAAGGGGAGAGTGGTTTGACGGTCGACGGGCGAAGCGTGACAGCGGATCGCCGAAGAGCCGAAGGCGACACCCAGCGGCGGAGGGGTCTGGGGGGCGTCCCCCAGACACATTTTAAAAATTACTTTGAATTTGGGGCATTCTGAGAGCATGTTCAAAATTTGGGTATGAATATTACTGTAAAATGGTGCTGTCTGTTGGCATAGCAAAAGGATAAGATCATGCATTCTTTGTCATTTTTCGGAAATAAAGCTACAATATGTTGAGTCTGGATGCAACCTATTTCTTCCCCTGAAAAATTTGTACCCGATTTCGTACCCTGATATCGGAGTAACAAAATCAAATTTCGTCCCCTGAAAAGATCGAGAGAAATTTGAAATGTTTGCGGCAACTCCTATCAGCGACTTCGGCTATGTTGTTTTTTTTCTCGATCTTTTCAGGGTACGAAATGTTTAGGGGATGAAATAGGTTGCACCTGTTGAGTCTTTATGTTTTCTTGTTGCTAATTCCTTTGTTGAATTCACTTATTGAATTTTTCCCAAAGACCGGCACTGCTCATGGGCTATAGCAAGCCTGTACAGTACAGTGTACAACTCAAAGCAGTACAAAAGCTGCAACAATAAATAACTATTTTTGTAGTCCACAAACTAACCTTGCTGTAATATTTACATTATGTGACATTATGAGTGCAAAATAAAACGCGATTGTTATTATTATCGTTATCAATACAGTAACCTGTAGACTAGTAGCCTAACTGTACCTTTACTTTCTTATGCCTTGTGTGAACAATAAAATATATTCATGAAAACTGTCTTACAGTCAAATAGTTTTGCTTCAGCAGAAGCTGCACAGGTTTCGCGCTGGCTGTAACACTGCACCAAGGTTTTTAACATAATGGAAGAATATGAACAGCTAACATGACTCACTTTAACACGTTTTGAACATTTGTTATTAAATATTGCCGCAACGTAAATACTCCCAATTTCTTGTCTTATGTATGATCATCTTGCAAAATGTTCCGACTTCTTATTAATAGCCCCATTGTCAAATAATTGTAACGATCGGCCCTCAACCTCAGGAACTGAAATGCAAAAAAAGATTATAATCTAATTTTAAATAATTTTCCGATAGCCTACCTGAGACTGGAGTATCGAAATTTTGTTGATTTTATAATAAAACAAAGCATGTCTAGAATATATTATTCACCTGTGAAAAATTATCAAATAAAAAATTATGACGTTTGCAATGCTGTTCGAAGGTAATGAGAAAAGCTTATTCACAATGTAGCTGTAGCCAACATGAAGTTCAAGATTTTCATGCTAGGTGGCTTAGTGGTTAGTGCGCCCGTCTCTGAATCGGTAGGCATGGGTTCGATACCTTGTCGGGTCATACCAAAGACTTTTTAAAATGGTACTGAATTTAATTCCTGCTTGGCACTGAGCAATGGAGTGGATTTCTGGTAATAATGTACTCAGTTGCGCCTCTATACGGCTGCATTGACACTGTCTGCTGTGTGAAGCGCTGAGGAGCAACGCATTCTGCGATGGATACAGCGCTATATAAAAACAATGCAAAGGAATTTATTCTCACACGAGTCCGTTCAATCATAAACAGCTAAAAATCGATTTCGATCAGCTAGTAGCTAGATCATCTTCAGTTAAGCTTGATTACAAATAGACTAGTATTCTAGACTAGTATTTTAGTCTATTTGTAATCAAGCTTAACTGAAGATGATCTAGCTAGGCTACTAGCTGATCAAAATCGATTTTTAGCTGTTTATGATGGAACTGACTCGTGTGAGAATAAATGCCTTTGCATTACAAGACATGTAACCGAGTCGTTCATATCAAGCATTGTTGTGGGTTTGACACTTGTCAGAAGATATTTCATTTTCTTGATATAAAAACAAGCATTGCTATTATTATTATACTAAACAGCTTTTTTGCTTCATTACTTACAACGTAAGTTCAACATATATCACGAAATGTCACCATGCAATTGCTAGTTCTTTGGTGTTAGTAACCTACAACAGATAGGCTACTAATTGTTTTTAAAAATTCTGAACTGGCCTGGATTTATTGGACATTTCCCCCCCCCTACTTTAATAGGAAAAAGTTTAAAAAGTGTTTGGGCGTTGAAACCATCAAGTAAAAAACTGCAGCTCTTTATTCAGTGGCTCTTTATTAGGCAGCTCTTTATTAGACAGCTCTTTATATTCAGTGGCTACCAGCGGATAGAAAAATGCACAGACAATGACACTTAAACAGCAAAAAAAATGTGAACTTCACTCTGTCAATCTCAGTGACCAGGTCTGCTTCAATGGTTCAAAGCCTCTACAAGTAATGAAGTAAGTAAAACTGCCAAAATCAAGCTTTGAAAAAAGCTTTCGCAAAGTTTGGCTGTGTAAACTTTCAAAAATATTTTGTCAGTTTGCGGTGGACAAAATTCCTCCAATCAATTTAAAAACAAACACTATTGACCTTTATCAGGGGTTGAACGGTCTGTCTGTGTATGGTTTTAATATTAGCATGTCATTTATTACAAAAAAGATCGATAACTACAAGTATACTGTTTTTTTGTTTTGTTTGTCGTATCCAGGCTTACACCCGGTAGTTGAAGATTTAGATTAAGTAGACGGGAAGGCAAGAAAGCCAACCTTCATGTCCACCTTCAGGCATGCCTTTAAGTGTCCTGCCAAAGACACAGCCGCACGCTCTTGAGCGGTGTCGAACCGTCAATCTAGTAGTCCAGTCAATCCGGCTCAAAATAGGGTTTGACCCACCACTAATTGCAAATGTTTTGACCCATACATTTTCTGAAAGCTTACATCATACAGAATAACATACTAAACATCTGCTGCAAAAAATTTAGTGGAACACCCCTTTTTGGGGGTAAAAACAAAATGGCCGCCATGTGTCCCAAAAATCTTCATTTTAACGTATCTTTTCACCAAATTCATGTAATTTAGTTCTGTGAAAGAGCTCGTTCTATATTTCTGGTACAAGGAATTTATAAACAGACACTGGAAAGTTGAAAAATGAGATAAAAATTTGTCTTAATAAAATTTTATAACAAAATTTAAAAATAAAATGGCCGCTGTGAGTCTCAAAAATCTTCGTTTTTCCTTATCGTTTAACCTAATTCGCACAATTTAGTTCTGTAAAAGACCTAATTTTATTAAACAATTAATAGTTCAAACCAAGGCATCATCATCAGAGTCAATGTCTTCCATTAGGCCTAATGACGAATTTGAACATGACCCATGACATTCGCCACATGCAACTGTACATTCTAAACCAGATTTCCGGCATGTGCATCGAATTGTAGAACAGCCGGTCTTGCAGTTGCAGACAATCATTTTCAGGAACTAAGATGGAGCTGGAGGTTTGTCTGTCATCACAGGCACCAGACTGCCTTCACTAAAATGCCAAACCCACTGTTCCGGTGGCACATCTGTCTCATGACCCAGCCACACCTGCACTTGATGATATATCCTGAGACTGTGAAACCTCGCTGCTGATGACGTGGGAGGAAGAGAACATGGGTCTACTGCAGTCGTACTTCTTGCTGTCTTTCCACAGAAAATTTGATATCTTAGATCGTCAAGATTGTCATCTTGCCTTCCATAGAGCGACGTCCCTGCTTTTACAACATCATTTGCATTTGCAGAGAATGACATGAAAGTTGCTGCAGCTGTTCTGAAGTTTTCATCAGTTCTTAGTTTTGTAACAGCTTTCTGTTTGCCTATTCCAAATACCCTTGAAGTGGTATCACATCCCAACAGTGCATGGGCAAAGAGAAGATTATTTGACACAGTGTCTCCAAGAAGTTTTCTGGTGACTGAAATTGATATTTTTTAGTGCCCTTTTTAGATGCTGTTTGCAACCAGATGTGTGTGGTATTACTCTTCTTGTAATGTATGAGCAAAATCAGAAGGTCAGTATCACTTGCTAAAACTACAGTGTCTTGTTGCTGTGCAGATGACATCGCGGTTTCTACTATCAGGACATCTGCATCTCCTCTGGCATAGTGGACAACACATCCTGCTCTTTCGAGTCTGTCCCCTATCATATGAATTAGTCGCTGTCTATTTTTATGGTTAGCAAGAAAGTCTTCCTTTTTGGTTTGGAGCTTCATTGTTGTATCGAAGATTACTTCAGCCCCAATCCTACCAACAGTTCTTCGGAAGTAAGCACCATTTTTTGTGGAAGGCGAATCTGTGTAACCATCAAACACAACAATGCAGGCTCCATATTTGGACATCACATAATCAGTGTAGGCTACATCTGCATGATTTCATCCCATGCAGCTCCTTCTGTCCAAGGAAGTTTATGGAGCAGGGCACCTCCATCTAGTACATGCTGGACTAAGGGCTTACATGGTTTTGGAGCAGACTCAATTGATGAAGACCACAAGAAGTCAACCAAGGAGGCCTTGTTGGCTGGTCTAATGATGAACTTTGATTCAAACAAGGCTGATGGAAATTGACAAAGTTCATACTGGAATACCTCTGGTAGCTGATTCATTGTTGTAACAGCACAGACTAAACGTTGAAATAAGAGGATGGGATCAACACTCACTTTCCTGTCCTTGACTTTGACGGATTCTTTTGCACCCATGGTGATGGCTTGGTGTTTCTTTTTGAAGGAATGCTTAGTCACCTTTACTCCAGGCATCAGTGCACAATGTCCTCTGACTGCGCGACTCACTGCTTTTCCGGACAGCGTGTGGACCACTGAATTAGGTGCATAAACTATTTCCAAGACTTGTTGAAGTCCAGTTCCGTTCATCAAATGTCCAATGCTGCCTAGGTAGCTCATCATGGTGTCAAATCCTCCGAGTCTTATCACAGATGGTTGAAGTTCTGGCTGACTTTCAACCATGCTACATGCCTTTAGCCACAATGGTTGATCAAGTGTGATGACAGGACACACTTTGCATCTGGTTGCACGAGACGAAATGAATTTCAGGGTAGAATAGATGCATGAGAGATCACTGGGGTCCATGGCAATCATGGGCAGGAACAAGACGGAAATTTTGCCTCCTTGGTGGATAAGTTGCATGAAGCCAGACCATTGAGGACGTGGTACCTTAGGAACCAAAGACGATTCCCATAATAGATGTGCCATTGCGTATGGTTCTTCTACACCAGGATCATTCAAGTTTCCATACTGCCTTTGATGTAAATTCTCTTTGTCTTGGTGGAAGTACTTAATAGAAATTCTGTGATCTGCTGTCACTTTGACTCTTGGTAGGTGGTTACAAGAGTAGGTGCTCACTGCCTACCTACAATCCCTCCTCGGTCTGCCTGAACCATACTTGCAATTGTTTCTTGTTGTTTTTTGATTTTATTGAGCTAGCGAGTTGGGATAAAAACTTGATTTTGTATAAACTTACAATGGCTTTAACACGACAACTTAAATCCGTGGTACACATTCATTTCTCTAGCTTGCTTTTTTCGATAACGAAATGAAACTCAACACAAAGGCAGGCAAAATTGTGTCCAGAAACAACGGCTCCCGGCACGCAGCAAAAGGCGATAATCAGTTGTGAAATCTCTTTGCAGCCAGGCAAGCCACGTCACGCAGAACACAGAAACAACGCAAATTCAATGTCAACAAAATTTCATCACAATTTCAATTCTGATCAAGAGGGCAATTGACCCGCCGGAACAGTAGGCTATAACTAATGAGTGCTTTGCAGCCGGTGTCATCATGGAAATAATGCCCATTCCATGAAATGTTCCATAACCATCAATGCTATGCAGATTGTGGTCAACATTATCTGCTGAATATTGAAGAAATGTGCCCTCACTCATATCTTCTACAATGTCAGTATTTTGTGTTACTGCTGCACTTCTCTCAAACATTTGAATGTCACTGTAGGAGCTGCAAAATCCATGCTTGCTCAAATAGTCAACAAGCATTTTTGACTGGAACAGATGATGCATCTGCACGCCTAAGCCTAACTGTAGGGGAGCAGTAATAGCATTTGGTCTTGCTGCTTGCATAATAGCTTGTCCAATAGAAGCTATTTTAGGGTCAGCATTCTTGCTACAAACCATAGTCTGAAGAAATTGAAGTAGGGACTGAGGTATGAATTGCAGTGCCGTCTCTGTTGACAAGTCTTCAAAGTCTGGGTAGGTGTCTTTTAACTGTTCGACTTGTTTTATGTCTTGCTTTATTAACTTTGCTGCTCTCTCTGCTCATACGACGAAGAACTTTGCTGCTGTTTCTATTATGTGACTCTTTTCCTCATCTCTGTCTTGCTTTGATTCTTGATGAAAGTTGCCAATAATCTGTGAGGCAGTTGCGTGCAGAGTAACTATATTCTCTTTTCCTTGCATGTCTGTAATTATTACCTTCTCATTGAAGTGCTGCTGCATCTCATTTTTCATATGAGTGAATCCATATGGTTTCATGTCGGTGCCCTCCAAAAATTCTTGCATTTTATCTCTCAAATCTTGAATTGACAATGTCTCATCATCATTGTTTGTGAAGTATTCCATTGTCATCAGGAATGCCTCGTGTCGTTTAACATCTTTGGCTCTTCCACTTCTAACAACTTTCTTTCGCTTCCCTGTAGTAGATAATGGGTAATCACCATCACAAACTTTTGGAATGCTGCGGCCAGTGCGAAAGTTGACATTACAAGCAGTATGGTAGACTGCATCTGCAGCTGGCAAATCGTGTACATAGAGGACTCTCCCCTTGACAGCATCAGCCCAGGTTCCAGGAAAAGCAACACATGCTTGAAGTAGGGTCTATGTTCGATTTACAGTGAGTTATTAACAAAGGTCTTTTGCAGAACTAAATTAGATGAAAAGATATAAAAAAATTAAAGATTTTTGGGACTTGTGGAGGTCATTTTATTTTTAAATTGTTATAAATTTAAAAAAAACACGTTTTTGTCTGATATTGCAACTTTCCAATGTCTGTTTTTGGATTCCTGTACCAGAAATATAGAATGAGCTCGTTTACAGACCTAAATTATATGAATTAGGTGAAAAAATATGGAAAAATGAAGATTTTTAGGACACATGGCGGCCATTTTGTTTTTACCCCTAAAAAGGGGGTTCCACTAAATTTTTCGTGGCAGATTTTTAGTATGTTATTCTGTATGATGTAAGCTTTCAGAAAATGTATGGGTCGAAACATTTGCAATTAGTGGTGGGTCAAACCCTATTTTGACTGGACTATAGTCTCTTAACAGTTGATTGCTGTGCACAAAAAATATTGACGCCGTCAGCGTAAACGCAAACGTTCGAAAAACCATACGCCGTATGCGTCAACGTAACTTGTAAAAAAGTTGGCGGCGTCAGCGCATACACTAGCGTAAACTCATTTTGTTTGCTAGGTGCCAAACATTCACACGGTATAAACCACTCGAAACAAACAAGTTTTATTTTGAATTTCCACGAAGAAACACAAGCATCTGAAAGTGTTCATCTGACATTTTGCTGCGTTTTGATTTCAATATGTCTTTGCCCAATGAAAACATGGTTTGGTTT
This sequence comes from Aplidium turbinatum, assembly GCF_918807975.1. Lineage (NCBI taxonomy): Eukaryota > Metazoa > Chordata > Ascidiacea > Aplousobranchia > Polyclinidae > Aplidium > Aplidium turbinatum. Next base: position 4,290,868 of record NC_137486.1, read on the forward strand.
GGTTTGGTTTTGAATCTTTATCCTCGGACTGACAAAGCCTTGATAGGTTATTCCTGGTACTTGTTTGCATACTTGTAGAGGCTCTTGACGCAGGGCCGGTTACCGAGATTGGCAGAGTGAAGTTTTCCGATTGTTGAAGTGTTGTTGCCGAGAAATTATTCCATTCACTAGGTGCCGCTGAATGGAGAGCAGTCCTGAAATGCGTTGCTCAAACGCACACCCCGAGAGTCGAACCAGCGCTGCGTGATCTTGAACCCGGCGCGTAACCACTGAGCTAACTGAGCTAACATTCTTTCAACTGCAGCGCTGGAAGGTATTGGCGTGTTGTAGCGAAAAAAAGACATTAAAAAGTATACGTTGACGCTATACGCTAAAAAACTGCGAAAACTTTACGGCGTAGCCTCAAGCGACAACTATCCAAAAAATGTGCTCGTAAGCGTTAGTGTAAACAAAAATTGCGGCGTATACGTAGCCTACATCTCTGATTGCTTGAGATTGTAAAATAACACATTTGGCAAATATTGCAGTAGTAGGCGAAGCAAAACAAATTATTCAGTATAAGTTAGGTTGAACAGCCTTGATTGACTCCAAAACTCAAACGATCACCAACATCCACAAACCACGAAGACTCTCCCTCTATGGAAAGATCTCGATCATAAACACTCTCTTGGTACCCGTCACTTTGCATCTCAGTAGAGTGCTGATGCCAACGAAACAACACATCAAAGAACTAAACAAAATCCTATTCGGCTTCCTCTGGCATCCTTCGCCATTTGAACAACTCCAGAGAAGCAAGACATTTCCTCCTGTCAAAAATGGAGGCATCAACATGGTGGACATTCAATCAAAATTCCAAAGTAATCGCATCGACAGAATTCGGCACCTCTTCCCTCTAGAAGACGCCACCGAAATCTGGCACGAATGGGCCATGTTCAATTTGAGCTACAGAATGAGACACATCAATCCTCATCTGTTCTCCAACAGCATTCCGCATGTCCCAATTCCAAACGAAATGTATGCAGACATCTTCAAGTCCTTTTGCAAACTCAAAGGCTTGAAACACGACTGGGAAAATACTTCCTATAAAAACATCTACCTCAATCTGAAAACGCAAAATGAAAAGAAGACTAACAAGGTTGATCAAAACGGAAAAAAGATCCCTTGGAACAAAATTCTTCTAAGAAATAAAGAAATCAAATTCCTCCTTCCACCTCACCTATCCTCCATGTCCTTTCGGATTGCACATGGAGGATACAAATGGGGAGATTTTAATAGATCAATACACTCCGACAGAATAACAAATTGCAAATTCTGCAGAAAACCAGAAGATAATGTAGCCCACGTCCTCACCAAGTGCTCCTTTGCGCTAGGAATATGGGAGCGCATGAAACAACAACATCTTGACCTAACCAACGAAGACATGGAAATAACAAAGGACATGATCCTCTACAACCAAATTTCTGACGGACAGAAGAACAACCCGATTCTTTTGACCATGATGAATGTCGCCAAACACACCATCATCCAAAAGAAGGTATCTCTGGACATAGGCGACACATACATACAGGACACAAAACGGTCCACCATTCAAGCCCTGTGGGTCATCATGACAAAAACGAAAGATATAACACAAAAGCATAACATTCTTTTGTCATCTGACATTTCTACTCCTTCTAAACCTCCTCCTACGGTCAGAAAAAAGAAGAACCAGTCGAGATCCACTCTTCAACCGCCCTCTCAGTCGTCCTCGATGGTAGGGATGACTGATTGCAGCGGTGGATCTCACTAGCACAGTACGATCGTAGATCATCTTTCTTTGAAGAAGCTCAGACAGCCAAGGGCGTAACAACCCACCTTTAACCCATCCCTCTCACTCATCTGCAACGGCCTGATGCCGGAATAGTAATTGCAGCGGGAGATCTTTAACCGTCCCTCTCCGTTGTCCCACTCGCCATGAGATGACAGGATTGCAGCGGCCAATTCCAAGATGACTCTGGAGTCAGCGGAAGCTACCCTCCCTCTGGCCGCTCCTCTCTGGCATCTCCGCCAAATAAGATGTCAGACTGCAGTGGCCCGTTTCCCACATTCAGGTGCCCTTCTTCAAGTGGGCAACAAGAAGAAACACACACACACAAACAAACTCAAATAAAATTAAAATCAACTCTCTACCAAAACGCGCTAGTTCTCATGCTTGACCCGCCATCTCCTAGTCTGCTCCAAGATCAGCAAGAGAAAAGTCGAGACAGGCAGATCAGCTTGAGGCAGCCACTAACCCTTACTTTACATCCACAGATTACCATCTACCGCGGTGGGTCCCTTCGGTCGTAGTGAGTCCCTCGCCTCCCTGTTAGGTATCTTCCATGTAAGTATGGTGTGCCTGCTGAGTGTTTGGGTGTGTGGACGGCTCCCGGAGCGGACGCACTCATGATGAGACAGGAAACAAATCCATTTCATGTGGAAAATTGTAAACCTGCAAGATGTAGTGGTATCCATCTTGAACTCTGAGCGTTACGCGAAAAAAAAAGCAAAAAAACTTTAAACATCTGGAGGTACAGCGTCCACGTTGAGTATAACATTCTCATAGACCTACTTTCTACAAGCATTATTCTTTTTCCTAGACCAGTGGTTTTCCATCTCAGGGTGTGACGCCCGTAGGGATCGTGAGCCGTTTTCCAGGGGGCCACAAGACGCCTAAAAATCGTGTGTATCTTTTTCAATTATTTTTTTTGCGAGAAAGAATAAAAATTGTGACTTTTGCACAACCAACCATCACTTAACCTGAGATTATCCTATTGGCCACTTGTTTAAAATTTAAGACAGCAAAACGGCTTTAATAACAGGAAAGCATTTTATATTTTTTACCAAGTAGCCTACTCTTCGTTGCTTTGTACAGATTAAAGTTAACCAGCAACCAAGCTATGGAAAAAAAGAGACGTTATTTACAATCCTATGTAAAATGTGAATTTTTCAGTTGGTATGAAAGTTCTTTCATTTGAATCTATGAAACCGTCATAGCTCAAAAAGTGCAAATACCACAACGTGGAGTTTTTTTTGAGAGAAATACAAGTAGGTTTAACAACCTCGACTGGATTCTTCCGAAGTATAGTAGAAGTGTCATTCCAAGTATCATTGCTCAAGGCAAGAAACCGTACACTAATTGCTGAAGAGGTTATGCTGTCATGCGCGCATTGATTGGAAAAGACGCAGATGGCAAGCTAGATTTACTATCTGTTTTAGACAATACAGTGTAACGTAAGATTGCGTTCATGTCCTAGGATTTCTTGGATCAAGTAATCGATCAGTTGAAATCAGCCTGGGCTGTTCGTCCAGCAATTATTGGACGATTTTACAGATGTTTTATCTTTTCATCATGAGCACAACGTAGGCCTATTGCATTCTTGTGTTACGTTCGTAAGAGTTCAAGGATGCGTTCCTCTGCTGTTTGGATCTGCCGTCCAGAAGTCATGGCAACAGTGGCGCCGGCAGAGGAGGGGCAGGCGAGGCAGCTGCCCCCCCCCCCATTGTTTTGGGCATCATTTTTTTAATAACTAAAGCTAAACTAATAACTTAACTAAAAGCAAAGCAGAGCGAATTAAATCAAAATATAGTTATTACTATCTGAATCCTTAACAGCCTGTTTCACCTCAAACAGATAATCAGAAGGGTCTTATTCAAATAGAACCTATTCAAATAGATTCTATATAGTCTTATTCAAATAGATTCTATTTGAATAAGACCCTTCTGATGATCCGTTTGAGGTGAAACAGGCTGTTAAGAATTCAGATAGTAATAACTAGCCTATATTTTGATTTTATTGTTTTTTTTATATATTTTTATATTTGTATCCCAACCTGAAGTCAACTCCAGTTGCAAGGAGGGAGGGGGGGGGGGTAAAAGCTTTCTCTTTTATTTTAAACTTACTCTTCTTGCTGCTGTTATTATTACGATTTTTGTTATTCCAAGTTTCAGAGTTGTATTGAATGACAGCATAAATATAGCAATTCAAAACTCTAGTCTAAAGCCTGTCTTAAAGGCGATGTTCTTTTTGCAAACAACTGGTTTCATTTCTTGAAAGCCTTTTTTTGCTTGGCCTGTTCTGATGTTGAGTACTGTTTCGTCCCTTGCATCCCAATTCACCATAGTAATAAGGTATTTAAATTTTTAGACCTGTTTAAGAATTGTTCCATTAGCTGATACTGTATACTATAGCCCGGAATCAAAGTAGTTCGCACAAGATTTGGCTGTATTTAGAAATAGAACAACAGCTTACATGATGCACTGGCTACAGCAGTGAAATACACAATAAAAAGATAAGCTTATCGCTGGTGCATTGCAATAAACAATTTTTTTTTCAAATGTGTAGTAAAGAAAAAATTTGGGCAATATTTCTGAATTTAGTGCAGTGTTCCCCAAACTTTTTTTAAAAGCGCCCCCTCTGGACAAAGGAAAAAGTATCAAAAGCCATTTCGGCAAAAAATAAAACCAAAGTTATTGCTGGGAAAAGCAATGATAAAAATTTTGACCACTGATAAAAATTTCCACATACCTGAGGGTATTTCTCTTTGATTTAGTTCTGCAGCCGGAGCGTTTTATACGAGATATTGAACTTCAGTTTGAATTTAAAATCGCTTTGCAATGTTATCAGTTCCTCGTCAAGAATTCCATGCTCCGTAATATCACAGAATGGGTTGATTATTCAGCCAGGAATTTCTAAGTGGAATACATCCTGGAATTGAACTTTCATGTCTTTGTGTACTTTGAAATGGTTTTTATCGAAATGAAAAAGCTTGGATCCAGACAAAAATCTGATGAAATCTGTTGTATCTTTAAATTATTTGGTACTACAGTAAAACAGAAAATCTCGGAAGCAGATAAAAATTTAGTGTAATTCTATTATTCATGACAGGGCATGTTGTTAGTATGTGTGTAACTGCCCCGATTTACTCTCAGTGCCCCCCAGTTGCCTAGTTTATAGTTAGCGCCCTCTTCATGATCGCAAACGCTCCTATGGGGACGCTGGCGCCCACTTTGAGAACCAGTGATTTAGTGAGTGCCAGAAGCGGAGCACAGATTATTAAAAATGGACGTGGGTTTTCAAAGACCCTCATAAGTTTTCAAAGATTAAAACGTCATTTTTGGATATAAGACGACTTTAGTGTGAATGCGTGCTTCCTGGATTTATTTGTCCCAAGGATTGTCATAAACAATAAAGGTCATGGCTACGGGCAACACACACAATGTTCTATAATTTGACAAACGGTATGCGGATTGCAAGTCCACTCTGTAAGAAATCGTCTTGGATGTTTCATTTTATTTAACTCCACCCCCCCCTTAAAACCTTTTGTATAAACTGTTCATTGTTTGTTTGTGTATAAATTACTCTTCATTTGACTAACCTATATCGTCTTGATGTAAGACGAGAACGGAATCCTGTAGAGGTCGATTTAATTCGTGACAGTGAAAGCCCAACCTGGTTGGCCGTATCACTGATGCTGTGCTTCTGATTAGTGCACAATGTGCGTAAATACTTTTTCAATGGAATGTTGACAGAAATAAGATAACGTGTGTTCTTAAAATAACGCATAAAGTGAGATCACCATGAGCACAGCGCCTTCATAGCTCTTCACCATATAGTTGGAGAACATACTTAAGTATAAATCATAGCAAGAGTATAACGGTGGGATGGTGCAGCTGGTAAGGCGCTTGCTATGCAATCCTGGTTTGACTCCCGACTTAAGCTGGTTCAGCTGTTGATAAATTCCGCCCATCTCTCTCCAGGGGTGTAATTAATTGGGTGGGCGTAGTTGCTGTAGGCGGCCGAGAGAAAGGAACAGGCCAACCTGCTCTCGTTAGTGCCGAAGGTTTAGTATACTGTATAATGAGAACTTTATATCCTCATCTTCCGATGCTTGGATTCAAGTACGTGCTCACCTTTAACCATAGCAAGAGTACCAATTAAATACGTAAATTCAAAAAGGGCCCAATTCCAACAAAGGTGTTTTTGAAATAAATGCGTTTCAATTATTTTGGTCATTTACTTTTGTGCTGGAATTTCGATAATGATCACATGCTTAGATATGTTGCTAAGTAGTATATTGTTGGAAAATTCGCTCAGTGAATATTCTCTGGAAAAACTGTGGAAAAGTTGAAGCACAATTGCTGGAATTTGACTTTTCTTAAAATCAATGGCAATATTGAGGGAGGTGTTTTTGATGTTTAAGCTTCAAAAATTTGGCCGTTTTTTCAGGTATCATTGAAAAGACACTAAATAGAATTGGAAAAGCTCAAAAAGCAAAAGTTGAAACAAAAATGGAGTTGGGTCCTTTTTGAATTCACCTATTATTCAATTAGGTTTGTATGGTGTCGGCGTAATTATGACAGAAGTAGGCTAAGGATAAGGTTTAGAGAGTCTATCCTTTGCTGCCAAAAAGTACCATATATGACAATTTCAATGGTTTATGTAGTTTATTCCTTCAAAATCCACCTGTTTGGAAAATCGTAATTGACGACTGACGCTCAGAGACGTCTAGTCAGGTGAAGCAACGCATTATTTACAATTTTTTTTTATAGTAGATGCAGTATAAAACATCCATTTGATGTTTATCAAAAATATTTTTTTTTCATCTCATGATCTTAACAATTTTTATATATATTCTAATGATTAATCATTGTCATGTCACAAGGCACGAGCCTTATCGCACGTCGCTAATGTCAAGGCAAACCATTTTTGACCTGAAATTATGACAATATTATATTTTACCATATTTGACCGAACAATAATCATTTACTAAATTGAATTAGGCAACCGATTTTAAATTCATATTCCCTTTTGGTTTCCATAGACATCACTTTAGTTTTTGCCACTCACCAATTTTTTCCAAAAAATAAATGAACTACGTTTTATACATACAGAGATTACCTGGGCTCATTTTTGGAACATAAGAAGCAAAATGTTATCTCATTTCAACTTGACAATACACTTGCTGCCATTTTTTACACCTCTTCCCTTGTGATCTTCTTCAATCAACCAACAGATGGTAAAGTTGCAATTGCAACAACAAATGAAAATTAATAACAAACGAATTTATAAAAAGAGCAAAAATTACAATTTTGACAAAATAATGGTTGTATTTTTTACAATAACTTTGAAACCTTTAACGGTGTCTCTATAAAATTAAATAGTAGGCGTTTGTATAGGCTTCAATAAAGGCAGAAAAATTTTGAGTTTATTGGCTCTTTTTTGCTCCATTTACACCTAAACATTATCTACTTTGACACACTTCAAAGAGATGCTGCAAATAGCTTGTCAATTTAGTTTTTAGGGATATTGTATTCGAATGAAGCGATTTTTGCAACAGATGAAATTTGACACTGCACAGGAAGTCATTCATTGGCCTTTGTCGTCTTCTCACATTAGCCCCTCCAGCAACTATGTTGCAATAAATCGTGCGTGAACCATTCATGCGTTTGGAGTCTGTTATGTTTTTAGTAACGAAAATGCAATTGCTACTGAGCAATATGTTAATATAAGTCTGTAAAGTAAATTTGTATTTATTCGAACTCTTTAGAACCAGAAAAATATTGAAAAAAAATATTTTTGCAAGCACGACAGTGGAACAGATCCTGTAAGTTTGCATAAAAAGAGCAGATACTTAAATGTTTGGCATCTTGTTTTCTTCCAGTTTTTTTCGTGCTGTTGGTCCTTGAATTTGAGGGTTTTGGAAAGAAGAAGAAATAGAATCAAGCACAACGAAACATGAAAGTTAATAAGTTGAGTTCGCAACAAAAACAGACGCGTGTTTAAAATAGAAGGTTCTCAATAAAGTTGTGTAAATCAGTGTTTCCTAACTGGTGAGCCGCAGCGCGCTGGTGCGCCATGGAAAGTTGCCAGGTGCGCACTGGGAATTGAAAAAGCAAAGGTTGTGCTATGTGTTTTCACAATTTGAAATAATTGCAATACTGAGAGCTGTTTTTATATAAAATGCTTCTCCGTCTTTTGTCTTGCTGCATTACAGTAGCCTACGATACTTTAAAAATAACTCAACTATGAAGCTTATGTGATAAAATCTTGCAAGCAATTGAAGAAAAATATTGGTATACCCAAAGAATTTTGAGCTGGCTTTGCTCGCCCGGTGTGCTGCCACATTTTTTGAGGTCTATAGGTAGACCTAGACGTAAAAAAGGTTAAGAAACACTCGTGTAGATAAAAGTTATTTTCTATCTAACCTTTAGCCATGCGCCATATGAACCAGTTATACCAGGCAGCATTGTATTGTAGGACTAAACGAAACACGGTTTGCTTCAGGATGCATTTGTAATTAGGCCGCCCGCAAAAAGGATTAATTACTGAAACGGGAAGAAGTATCAATACGTTAACTAAAACTTGCATCTAAGAGTGTCAAAGTAGACAGAATACATTGAATCAAAGGCTAGTGTGATACTGAAGATTTGCTTGGGTTATGGAAGCTCTACAAGATTACTGTCCGTGAATTAAGCTGTCCAATTAGACAACATGAGCTTCATTGTAATCAGAAAACAGAACTTTACAAAAGAAGTCTTGTTTTCAATAAATAGCAACAGTTAAGGGCAGTAGAACACGTTGCAAAACATGTTTTTCTTCCCAGTGAGGAGAAGATTAAAAGTTAACTGCAGGAAAGGATGAATAAAGCAATACATTTTGATTAAATGTCATTGTATTTAGACATACAACGACAAAGAATTGATGTAAATAAATAATTCAAATGCTTTCAGTGTAATCCCGCCAAAAAATAATTTAATAATTACTACTTTAAAGAAAAAACAAATGACAGCTGAAAAACTGCAATTTTGGCAAAGAGTTGATTTTCTTGAACCATACATAAATTTTTCAATTTTTCGATTGAATCAGTCATTTTGTTACTTGATAAGGATTAACATATGTATGGCCGAAAACGTTCGTAATTTATAGTTTATTTTTCAATTCCTTGTATTGTGTTAAATGCTGTGTAGCTGAGCAATTATTCGACACAAAAACAACGAGTTGAAATTACACAGCTCGAAGAGGAAGAGTTCATATGAAGTGTCACAGAGTAGCAGAAAACGTAGAAGTCATCAGAAAACGCACTATACTGAAAAGACTAGCAGTAAACCCAAGGCGGACCTAGAAAATGAAAATATTGAGTGCCCCAACGTTTCAACGAAGTGAAATTTGCAAGACGTAATGAATAATATAATATTTGAATTTCGGAAAATAAAATCATGTATAAGAAGGTACTTGCTTCCCAGTACTTGAGGTACTTGCCTCCCAGTAAACTTTGTTTTCTTAATTTCGGTTATTTTTTTGTGCATTTTTACGCCCAGCAGTGTTTTTGTGATCAAGTAGACACTATGTATTTGATCAAATTCATCCTATTACAACTGAATTTTGTAAAAATTTGAATTGCAAGTTTTGGTTTAAAAGTGTGTAATGTAGTTTTAAACATTTTTTCTTTCACGTACACAAAAAATGTCAGTAATTTATTTATGGAGCATTTGTATAGCGTTGTGTAGTCTTTCAGTAAAATTTCGAAAATTCGTTCAAGTTGGCACCACTTTAGAGCAGAAGATGGTTTGCTCCAGTGCCCGTCGACTAAAAAAGAGGATGGTCTCTTTTTCCAGGCACAGCTGAAAAATGGAATTGAGTCAAAAGCCTTAACAAGATGCGAAACTACCAGGAATAACCTATCGAGGCTTTGTCAGTCTGAGGATAAAGATTCAAAACAAACCAAACAAATAAAAATCAACAGCTCATCTGGAACCATTTGCACGATGGTACGCAGGCACCTAGTCTCAGTGCACAGGGCGCCGTTACTGCAGTGGCAATGTTGTAGGCTAACTATAGAGTAATAAAAGACAGTGAAGTAACTAGTTTCTATTTCCTTGCAGTTTTTTCTGTTGTTGATTAACATTGAAATGATATCAACCTTGGAATGGTTAAGTTTACCCAACGTAGTACTTTTGCAAATACCTTACCGTTAAATAACCTCAGAAAACTTAGCCATGCTGGCTACTCAATCAGCATTGTCTCCCATGACACAACCAACTGGTACTTACCAATGCTTGCCTGAAGCTGGTTATATCAGCCCTTCTGAAGCATGCAATAAATTAATGTCCGTAGAATTTCAATCCAAACAAAGATGCCCAAAATCAAACCAAAACTTTCCGCATCAAACGGGAGTTTGTCATCTTCCAAAATCAAAGAATATGAGCAATAACAACAGTTTGGTAACTAAATCTCTGTGCTCCTCTTCACCTACATCGATGAGTGATTGCAAGGCTGTTGCTGATACTAAGACATCAATTTTTACAATCCAGCAGGTAATCCTATTGATTACTTTGGTTTACGTCATAGTTATGTTAATGCATTTTTAAGTAGACCATGGCTTTTATGTAGACTTTCATGTGCTAAATTCAATCCCCTAATCTGTTTTAAATTGTTGAACTAAGTTTTATAATCTCGCTTAAATAAGTTTCAACTCTTCCAACGCTCATTGTATGTAACTTTGTAACAGTAGATATTTAGTGAACTCACTGACGACATCCAAAGTGGCTCTCTGTGACCTTTGTGTATTTGCAGTTCGTGTATTATTTCGTTATTTTGTTTTGGATATGGACAACTTTGTCTGACGCAAATAAATAATAATAATCAAGCAGAAGTCAAAGTACCGTATACCGATAATTGGTGTATCCTGCCTGACAAAGGTGTAAATGCATAAAATGTTGCAGCGTTTCAAACTCAAGCTTCCTGAGCAATCAGGATCATTGTTACTGTGTTAACCTATCGTGGGCAGCGTATGCAGTGAATAAAACTTTTGCTTAAAAGTTCTTCAACTGATATGAGTTGAAAAGAGATGATTCTTTGTAAAAAAATTACTAAGATATGTTATAGTGTAAATGAGGCTTAACAGGTTGAGGAAAAGTCAGCCATTTATTGCAGAAACGTCAAAAACAAACTTTATGAGCAAAAATAAACAAATAAAAAAATAAAAACATAACAACAGAACATCAGAATAATCTATCAAACTTTTTTAGAAAATATGTTTGATATAGGACTACTTTCATGCGCCAATACTTAGTAAACCAGTAATGAATACTGTACAGTGTACAAGCCATATTGAATTTCATTTCGCCTGTTGTATTGTGAAATTTTATTAATTTCTTTATGAGGGCAGGACAAGATAGGCTACAACTTGTATCTGAGTAAAACGATTTTCATTCTCATCAACTAGACTAAAAACACTGCAATGTACAAAAATTTAGTTGAAGATTTAAATCAAAATTCAACAATACAGTGAATTATCTGCAAAAGCATTGTACGATACTGGGCACATTGGATGCCCGTTGTGCATCAAATAATCATTTGCATGCCAACATTTTACGTGATCTTCATATTTTGTTAGGTCGCTTGCATATGCCATGACTTGCTGCAAAGAAAACGCATCGACAAATTGACACAGTTCCTTGGAAGTTTGCCGAAGCGATTATTGTATGGTTCGGATGAGAACATGCTGAAGGCGAGAGCATTAGTCGCTTACAAAGAAAATCACTTTCAAGAGTTATATCAAGTTTTAGAGAATCATTCCTTCCATTCTTCTAATCACAAAGTAAATCTAACGTATCAAAACTGTAATAAGTCGTGAAAATCACAACTGGTTTCCATGAAATGACGTGAATGCGCTAGGCATTTCATCGCCTTTGATGCACAGATTGCCTTTTCTGCAACAAGTTAACCACATGTTGTACATTAAATCTCCAAATATTTACCAGAATTGTTGAATTAAAACAAAGTAGGCTAATATAAAAAATTTGCCATAAAAATGAGATCTGATCGTTGGTCATATGATGCTGGCAGCTGTATTATGTAGTAGACTCCGAGGCACACCATGCATTGTGTCAACCTGTCTTCTGGATCGTCGTTGATTAGGCAGCAGAATTGAATCACTAGCAATTGTAATTGGATGTAATTAATCACGCATTTCCATGTAATTATAATGGAGACTTTTTGTTGTCGTGTAATTATACAGTAATTTTAAAACATTTTAGTCCAAATTACAATAACATTTGGTAAGTTGCACGCATGGTAGGCTATCAGTACTTTAATTGAGCCGCTAGTTGGAGTTGTATATTGCGATCTAATCTTTATTAAATGCAATTCTGCTTGTTTTTGATACTTTCAAATTGTAAAAATCATCGATAAACATAAAAGTTTAAACATTTAATTTTTGTATTTGAAACGTGCAATTAATTACATTTGGAATTAATTGGAATTTTAATTTGAAAATTTCAGAACAATGTAATTTCACCTGTAAAGTAATTAAAATTTTTAATGGTGCAATTGTAATGTAATTGAATTAAAAATTATGTAATAGTTGATCCTACTCGGGTATATGATAGGCAATATCTGTTTGCAGTAAACTAAACAGTTGTTTGTATAAACCTTAACGCAAGTACATCATCAATACTGATGCAAGTTGCTTGTGTCATTCTAAAAAATCTGAAGGCGTCCATAACAATTGTTCGTTTGCTATTTTGTATTATCATTTGTATCATCAATGTATAAGAGCACTACTCTGCTCAACATTATCCGTACTAGTTCTTACTGGTCTCCGTGCAAAACGTCACACTCACAATCTGAATACATATCATTTCAAAGTTCTTGGACATGACCAGGAAGGAATCTCGGAGCTACCAGAAATACAGTACCGACAAAAAGACTGATCACTGATTGGAGTGATCTATTCGATCATAGCAAAGATATACGAACATCAAACTCATTCAATGGCTTAAAACTATAGTCGTTTTGACATAATATAGGCTAATTTTACATAAAATACAATTTCAGCACACTTGCACCTAGCCTAAATGATAATAATTGCTTGATTATGCCCAGGCTATAATGCACAATCAGCTTCAGCAGCATGTTTCAGATTGGAATAGGTCATCTTCTTGATTGCCATTATTTTGATGTGCTAAGTTACCAAGTAATTGGTGTTGTTGCTAGATTTTGCAGAACTTGTGGTACAACGCCCACTATGCAGAGGCCGAAAGAGCCCGGGGGCGGGCGTTAGGCGCGGTGGATAAATATCGAGTTCGACGAAAGCACGCGCTGCCTCGAACAATTTGGGACGGAGAGGAAATGGTATACTGCTTCAAAGAAAAATCGAGGAATGCGCTGAAAGATTGCTACAAACGAAACAAATATCCCACTCCCGACGACAAACGCAACTTGGCGCAAATAACTGGACTCAGTGTTTTGCAAGTCAGCAACTGGTTCAAAAATCGCCGCCAACGAGACCGATCGCCACAGACAAAGAAGTAAGTACAATCACATTAATGATGCATGTAACAATAAAAAATATTTTGTATTATACTTGAAGCCAAGCTCAAGAAACATTGACCAATTTGCAGTAGTGTTGACAGGGGGTACTTTTAGACTAGGGTTCGAAATAATTTAAGGCCAGTAGCCTTTCCAGGAGGCCCGGGAGCTCGAAGAAACCACATCGTATTTTTTAGACATAGTGTGTTTTTCTTAGAGTTGTTTTAATTTGGGGACTGAAGATTTCATTTGCACCAAGCCCACATCACCCTTTCAACGGCTCTGTCAATTTGCATCCACGTTGCTATTGAGTTTTTTACTTTTTTTATGAACATTTAAATTGCATTTGACCATCAAATATCAGAAAATACTTCGACTTGAATAGCGACCCGAGTTAATGTCGAAGTCCATAGAAATCAAGTCTTTTTTGGAAACGACGGGTTGATGTGTAAATGTACAGATGGTGATAGTAAATGACTTGCTGTTTACATCTCTGGTAAGTTGTATTCGGTGTAAACCTGCAACCGCATTTCCAGCAACAAAGCGACCAGTTTCCGCAAAATGATTAAACCCACATCAGCAATCTTCAAATGTTTTCCAGTGGTTTACTCTTTTTCTTATAATAACTCTCTAGCAGAGTCGTTGATTCATTTATTAATTCTGCATCAATACGTGTCTTCAATTTGACAATCTACTGTATAACCAATTTTATGTCACAATGAAGGTGAATGGTAATGGTTAAATGTGATTTAAAGGTGTGTTTTACCTAAAATATACGCTACTGTGGAAGCTGCATATGGTTGTGTTTTTTAATTATTTTCCAATTTAATCAGAAGTTGTTTTTTGTAAAAGATCCTCAATACGTCAACAAACGAAGAATCGAAGCGATTGCGTAACAAACGACAATCAATACGACTCCACTGGCTATCCTACTGGAAAGTATGTAGGCTATTCCATGTGTTGTCAGTGCCTCAGTATATTGATAGTTTATATTATAGACAAGATGCCTTTCAAACTATCAGCAGATCAAAACAATCGTGGTTTTAAACTATTTTAGTCCAAATTACAATTACATTTTGCAATTGTAATTTATGTTCAAATGACAATTACAATTACAAATTGCAATAAGCACTTTTGTCGATCCGCTAGTTGGGGTTCTACATTGCAATCTTATCTTTATCAAATGCAATTCTACCGGTCTGATAATGATCAAACTGTAAAAAGTCATCAATTTATTTCGTTTGGAAGTAGGCCTAATTGTAATGTAATTAAAAAATTTGATGGTGTAATTGTTATGTGATTGAACTGAAAACTGTGTAATTGATCCAACAACTGTGCTAATAATCGCTTCTGATTCCAGTGGAATGCTATATGATGATTATTTATCTCCTGAAGGAAAGGATGTGATCAACCAATCAAACAATACATCAGTGATCTCTCCTGCTGACTTTGTAAGATAAGATTGTTTTGTGTCTGAAGGCCACTCAGTCAAGCAAGCTATTTTTCTTGTTTTTACATCAATTTTTATCCATTCAGTAAATTTGAGTTTACGCAAAACTAGTAACACAACATTTAGTCTTGGGAACGATGCCGAGGTTGTATCCTGTTATTGTAAACAAGCATAGGCTACTATGATTTCGTGTGAAAAGTAAATGTAGAATTCACATTTTTTTATATACCTTACCCAATAATAAAACAACAATGATTACTTTAAATGACGCAATGAATAAATTTTTACCAACACCAATCTTAGAATTTTTTTGAAGAAATTATTCTTTTCACATTTAAGTTTCATTTTGGGGAATAAAGTCACAGCAGTTTCTTTTCATAACGAGCTGTGGCATGCAATGTTTGTTTACAAAATTATGTTCCATAAACACATTTTATGTTTCAAAAATCATAGCAGAAAATGGGACATCCAAGTGTAGATTGTATTTCATAATTTTTTCTGCATGTTTCTGCTGTTTCAGTGAAACATGTAATAATTCATTTAATTGATAACAATAAAGAATGCTCTGGAGCTTAGCTCATACATTTGTCATATCTAGGTTTATGGCTGTTAATAGAAGGCTTAAATTAAAACAACGTGCCGGCAAGGAAACCAATGCTCTCCTTGTCCACCTTCAGACACGTTATTAAGTGTCTTGCCAAAGACACAGAGAAGTGTTTTTAAGAGGTTTCGAACCAACATCCTTTCGATCGATGGGTTGATGCACTCGCTACTCTTGTGCGCAGTTGACAACAAAAGCTAATAGATGGTGTCACTGTTAGTCGAACATACTGTATAGTTGATATATAATTTATCCAATTATCACTTTTAATCATGCTTTCAGATATACAAAGAAATAATGGTGATTTATCTAGCCTACAGTAGATGATATTTTAGCTTAGTTCTGTAAAATGCCTAAAATATTTGCTTTATATTTGCAGACTAACGAAAACCAACCAAACAGAAGATCCAGTAACGAAATAGCTTGTTCGTCTTTGATTAAGTCGGAATGTTTCAAGGGGGAGGAAAACCATGTCGTTTTACAGAATAACGTGTTGTCCAAAGATTCTCTGTTGGCAACACAAAACACTGCGTGTGTATTATCTCCCAACACTAATCAAACATCTTCGTCTGGTTGGAACCCTACTTTCGATTTACTCAAACATCAAAACTTTGGTTTCCAGCGCTTTGGGGTTTCCACAACATCACCATTGCTGCCCAACCAACTTTCAAGCAACATCTCGGCCAACAACTCAATAAACAGCGACTTCAGCAGGTCTATAAAGGCAAACGTCTTGCAAAGTGACATGGGTTGTGATCCGATCCTTAGTTCGCCAAGATTACCTTTTCCGTACAATCAATTGCCTTTAAACTCTTCCAGTTGCTCTCAGGAAATAATTTTTGATAAGTCAAACTCGAAAAAGACAAACAAGCAAACAGAAAGAAACAATTTGTCTTTTTCAAGCAGTTTTCAGCGCTCTGGGTCAACTGGTCCTCTTCTCCACAAGAATGATTTGTTCAAAACATCGGATGCATCAGTAAACAACTCCAATCGATTCAACCAGTCTCAGCAAGCGTCTTTGTATGGAGGAATAAAACAGCCTGAGAATACACAGGAAGATTGGCTTTTAAATACCCTGTCTTTAGATCAACAATCAAATTTAAACTTTAACAATAACAACAGCAGCATACCAAAAAATCCAAAAAGCAATGCTACCATTTTGGAAGCATTGGGAAATGCAATGAACCAGAACAGTTATGACTTGGGCATGCTTGCTATGGCTTCTGCCTGGAAAACCTTATCCTCACCCCGCCAATTTAGCAATGGAGTACCAAACTGCAATGCCGTACAAACATCAAATATCCAGTAAAAGTGCTCAGTGGCATTAATTTCACTACAAAAAGAAACTGTTATTATTTTACTAGTGTAACTTTATGATTTGTCACTGATATGCTTCTAATATCACTTACACCATGCGATATTGATATTTATGACTCAAATGAGCAGCCAAACACACAAACTAACCTTGCCAGGTATAAAACGTGCATCATAATGGTCTAAATTTAATTGGACATTTTAGATATCATTGTTAAGATACATCTGTAACGGCTACTAAAGTTTACAACTGTGACAAGTGAATACCATTTTGTAAATGCGAACATGTGTTGCAAAGCGGCCATTTTTAATTTTGCGTACCCCCTTTCATTCGCCATGCCAGTTTAATCCTTTAATATTATATGGAACTTGGAACGTACACTGTGTGCAGAACACTGCGATTTTGTTGCAAGAATTATTCTGAACAACTTTTCATAAAACTTACATATAATGCGCTGTTTTAATTTTGAGATGGTATTTTAGTTGAAGTTTGTGTGCAGTGTTTCAAAATTCGTGTTTCAAACATTTTCTATTTACTGAGTGACATCATACGATTTAAAGCTTCTGCCAGGATTACCATACAAAAACACTGTACACAACATAAATGAACTGTTCTGTCGTATCCAGGCTTACACCCGGTGGTTGAAGATTTAGATTAAGTGGATGGGAAGGCAAGAAGCCAATCTTCATATGTCCACCATCAGGCGTATCATGAAGTGTCCTGCTAAAGACACAGCAACATGCTCTTGAGCGGTGTCGAACCGGCGCCCATTCGAGTGCCGTCCTAGGGCTGTCCCAAAAATCCGACAGTACTGGTTCATCCAAAAACTTAATCTTTTTTACATTGCTTTAACGTTTGCAGGCTTGAGAAAGTTGTGCTATTTTGTAATTTTGTATGTGCTTATTTTTTATTTACGCAGTTGATAATTTTAAAGTTGCATTTATTGCTGTATTGGCTTAACACACAATCTTTATGTAGACGGTGCCTATCTTATGTTTGTCTTGTCAAGAATTTCTCACGTTGGTTAATTTGCAACATAACCTTGAAGATTGCGTCACGGGGAAATAATTTGAAGAATGTTATAATTTGAATTGATTTTTTTACTAATTGCACTGGAAAGTAGAAGAGGCATGTGGGATTACAAAAAGTATATCATCTAACTTTTACAACAATAATACATCAAAAGCATGTTTTGGCTTTCAATTTTTTATTTTCCTTACAAGTTTTATTTTCAAGCAATGGATAGATGTTACTCTTGTGATATGAATTTGCTGCAAGAATAGCAAACTTTTGTCCCACCAAGCTGTAAAATTTCTGCACTCTTCGGTATTGTCATGGCTACGATTTTAATGTAGTAATTCAACTACAGTAACTGTCTGATTGCAAGAATTTCCGTTTTATGACAATCCTCTAAATGAATTACAATGCAAGTTTGTGAAAAAAACTGGGTAGAGGATATTAAACACTAAAATGATACAAGGTCATAATTTACACACTTTTGTGTTGTGCTTAGTATGAAATGTTTAGTTTTGATCATCTATGGGTTGCGACACAAAGATGTACTGCAATAAATTCGCCATCAACGTTTCTCTAGGTGAAGTTTACTCCAGTTGGATAAAGACTGTTCTAAACACCGTCTTTGTGTTGCAGCATAAGCTTTGTTTCGTTTGTTGTTGCAAAACGTTTTTTTATTCTTTTATTATTGACGTTTCTTCTGTGGCTGTAAAAGCGAGACTTCAAATGTATTTTGTGCTTTTACGACGCTATTTTATCGTGCAGATAAAACTTGTATTTTGATATGTGTCGTGTTTTATCATCAGCAAGTTTCTGGTGGACAAGTGATGGAAGAGACTGCAGCACCATAAGATAAGTGGAAACATTTCAAAGCTTTTTAAACCGTTTAAAAGGCTGGAAGGCGTCAAGTCACAGACCTTGTCTTCAACAGCAAACAGCTGTTCTTGGTTTTTCGTAGTGAGCGGACAGGCGAGGAAATGAGTGGTTGGGTTAGTTAGTCTAACGTTTCAAAACATACAAAAGATTATTTTTAATACGCTACATTCCTGTTTATACACACGGCACACATCTGCTTCAAGCTCGTATCTAGCAGATGGTGTTACGTGCAGAAACGTTGAATCAACGTAACAGGCAGTGATTTAATGATATTTTGCAGATATTAAATGCTTGCCATTGCAAACATGTTATGAATGTTGTTTTTACAGCTACAAAGTACCAAAACATCCGTAACATAGTTGGAATGATGTTTTTATCGATTACCGTTTATTTACTGATGAATAAATTATTATCGCTTATGAAAATAATAATGTTCACTACAGGATTTAAATCAGAATGCTGAACATATTCAAAGGCAAGTGACTTATCGCACTTTTTGACTATTGTTGTGTCTATTTGAAAAATAAAAAACGTTCAACACAAACAAAAATCAAAAGTCTAAAACTTGCGACAGGATTGTCAAATCAAATCTGGTGCGTTCTGCTGATGATGATTTTAACCACACGACAACGGTACAACCAACCTGCGTGAGCCTCATAACAAAAGAGCTTATATCGATGCAGGTAACATGTTAAAAAGCAGCTTTGAAACGAAGTGGGATTGAACTGGCATTCAGTCAGCTCACCGGTTCTATTTATTGTGTAAAAAAGGCTAATTTAATAGTGCAGCAACAACGCTTTGCATCGCAATATAATTGTGAGACGGAGTTGCCGGCTTTTCAAGACTATCTCGGACGGCATTAGTCTGAAATTCGGATATTTTGGAACAAAAATGTTTTATTTACGGTACAGCACTTCACTGATGTCACGAAAAATTGAACATTGACACATCACGGTCAAAAATACACAAAATGTCCCAACAGAGAAGGAAAACCAAAAAAGTCGAAAAAATAGCGAGCAAAATGTAATTTGCCTAACCCTGCGCTATTTAGTACCGTAATTTACAAAAAAAAGAATTTTTTAGTGATTTGCTATCGGACACAGTAGGCTATATAAAATGAGGCCAATTTAACATTTTTTATTCGCATTTTATGCCATCTGGCAACTCTAATGAGACTGCTAAAGACATTTCAGATATGCGATAAGAGTGAACCTCATTTAATAAACAAGATTGAAGCCAAGAAAACGAATTAAGTTTTGAGCTTTTAGTGTCGGGTCTTGAGCTTTATCAAACTCAGCATATTGCGCTGGAAATGTCAAATGAGCAGAATGTCTTACATCAGGCCGTCGTTACGGTGGTACAGTTTAATGTTGCTTGAAGAACTGTAAAGGCACACAAAAGAATAGGCTACTTTTACTACAAAAAAAAGTGAATTATTTGTTTTAATTATCATTTTTAGAGATATAAACATTTTTTACTTCAAGATTTAAATATAATCCATCAGATACTTCGGTCAATCAGAAACTTAACTCTGTCAATCTCTGTGACCGGGCCTGCGTCAATGCTTCAAAGCCTCTACATTATTAAGCTTTTCAAGAAGCTTTCCCAGTCCGAGGATAAAGATTCAATGAGTCAATTTAACAATGTTTGTTTCAAGTCAAATTACAGCCCAATCAAAGTTGTTAAACTTGTTAGTTACCACATTGTGGCCTTTTTCTTCTGTGTGTACCATGCCTGTTCCAGGCTTAGGTCTTCATGCATGGTTCTTTCTATCTATCCAGGCATTTGACTTTATTAGAAATTGTTGTCGTTGTAACATGAAGATGATCCTTGAGGTTATTGAGGAAAGTGAGACGTTGTTTTCCAAGAGCTCGTTTTCCTTTG
This sequence comes from Aplidium turbinatum, assembly GCF_918807975.1. NCBI lineage: Eukaryota > Metazoa > Chordata > Ascidiacea > Aplousobranchia > Polyclinidae > Aplidium > Aplidium turbinatum. Next base: position 4,311,341 of record NC_137486.1, read on the forward strand.
ATCTTTCCATAAAAAGCAGTGTATTCTAACTTTTTCTTCTTCATGATATGGCCAAAAAAGCTTATTTGTTGCTTGATGATGTTCTTCAAAAAAGTTCTGGTTTGCTTGGTTTGAGTTATTAGGTCTTTATTTGTTTTGTGGCTGAGGTATGATATTTGTTGTAGTTTTTCGTATGAACGACATTTCAGCGCCAACTTAACTTTCGACGGTTGACAATTAATTGACTTGAAATATATTTATTTCGGAATTTTTTTCCACACGGGACTTGACATAAATAGCTTAAACAATAAAACACATTAATTACAATGGTTCTTTGTCTTTTTCATGTTAGCCTTGAAATTATCTACTAGTCCCAGCAACCATGAGTGCCAACCAGTTTTTATACCAAGAATACGTATAAGTGATAAAGGAGTTTTCATCGATCATTGATATAAGTTTAAGGTTCATTGGAATATGTTTTCTTGGTTTAAACACTAGTCTTTGGGCTCAACACGCCAAAGTGATTGAAAAAAAGTTTGAGTATTTTTAATGCGCACCAGCTGCCCACACACCAATATCATGTAACACGTGCCGACTGGTTCAGCTCATAGCAGCTTAGACATTTTCTTCCAGGTTGAGTAGCTTCTTTGAAATTAGTTGGTAAATTTTAGTTGTTGTAACGTTTCTTCTCGTGACTTAAACTGAATAGAATAAGCTTTTTTTGTTAGAAAATTCCCGACAACTTCAGCAAACAGCTTCAGTATAAGCAAAATCTAGAAAATAGCTTCTGCCTATAAGGGTGGAGGAAATTACTTGACAAGCACGAGGAAATGAGCCAGGTTTTGGTGAAGGAACCGATTTCCCGTTGACGCTGCTACAGGCAAACCCTTTCAGAAACACAAAGTCATTAATCATCAATTTTGACATCTAAGCATAAAAGTCGCCCCGCCATATTGTGTGAACAAGGATGGGAACCGCTTGCTTTTCGTATAGGCCTTCGCTTCCTTATCTTTTCATTGTCACGTCCATTTTGAGTGTAACCAGATCGCTTGGACCAGAGTTTAATGAAAGAATGTGCTGCTGTTTATCATTGAACAATAAGTGGACAGAAAAAGTTGAAGAGAAAACATATTTCACAGCCATGCTGCTATTGAATAGATCCAATACTGGTCGTCCAACAATTTTTGCCTATACGAAATGAATTGTTACTCATCCATGAAAATACTCTTGTTGTACCTAAACCAAGTTCAAATAGTCCTCGTGGCTACTGGCTTCTTGTTTGAGAAAATTAACAACAATAGAGAAGATGATTAGGCTCCAGTGCCCGTCGACCGAGGGACAGAGTGGCTTCTTCGCGACGAAGCTCAGCAGGTTGGATGCCAGCGAGAATGGGGAGATTGTCCAATGGTGTGGGACGCAGGCATCCAGTCACTGTGCGCAGGGCGCTGTTTATGGCAGTGTCGATGTTGTGGCAGTGAGCACTGCGGCACCAGACAGGTGCACAGTACTCTGCTGAAGAGTAGACAAGGGCTAAGGCTGCTATTCGCAAAGTGTCAGCCCTCGCCCCCCAGCTAGAGCCTGCCAGGCGCTTCAGTAATGCAGCACGGGATGTCAGTTTCTTGCGCAGTGACACCAAATGGTGGCGGTATGTGAGCGATCTGTCTAGTGTCACCCCAAGGTACCTTGGCTCGGGGCAGAAGGACAGAGGTTTTCCGTTGTTGTGGACATGTAGCTCACGATCAGCTTCCCGATTGTGTAGGTGGAAAACTGCCGCCACAGTTTTGGTTTCGCTGAGTTTCAGTCGCCAGTTCTGGAGATAAGCTGAGATGGTTTGCATGTCCTGGCTCAAGGTGTCTTCTAGATTTTCCCACGACTTTGTGGAGTGGAGAATTGCCAGATCGTCCGCATAAGCGTATTTTGCGGAGACCGTGGTTGGCAGGTCGTGGGTGTAGATGTTGAAAAGAAGTGGAGCCAGGACCGATCCCTGTGGGACGCCGTTTTTCAGGCGTCTCAGTCTGCTTCGCCATGGGTTGCCGGTGGTGAGGGTGAAGCTTCGATTCCTGACAAGTTCCATAATCATATGGACCATATGTCGGTCAGGAAGCAGGCGAAGCAGCTTGTAAGTAAGGCCACCACAAGATCTCTGCCTTCCCAAACGGGCACCCCCGCCGACTGAAATCAAGACACCCATTCGTGCCAGCCGCTCGGCTTCTGATCAACGAAGCTGATGAACAAGACATCTCTGCGGCTACTTGGGCGGACCATAAATGGAACTCTGAATGGAGGTCAAGCACCACCAGACTCCATTCATTCATCCCCGACGCCGACACACGCCCAATCGGCCTGACACTACAGAGACAGGTGTGGGTGCGCCTCAACCGTCTCCGTACGGGCGTCGGCCTTTTCCGCTCAACCATGCACCAATGGGGAATTGGCCTCTTCCTCCTCCTGTGAATGTGGTGCCGAGGAACAGACCGCAGACCACATCATCAATGACTGTACCATCTTCAAGCCACCTAACGGAGTGGAAGGTCTGCGCGTCATGGATGATGAAACTAAAGACTGGCTGCTCTCTAGCAGCCTTCCAGTGTAGTCCGGGAACATCGTGAATTTTGGGTGGTAAAAGGATAGACCCTCGGCCCCAGAAGCTCAGACGACGACGAACAACAATACAATTGTTTGTTTTAGGTTTTGCCAAAAAATTGCGTGGAGCTACCCTTGATGGTTAGCTGACAACAAGCTGCTTGCTGCTCTGCTGAATACAGTGCTGTGGCTTACTCAGTCTTGTGCTGACTGCCAAGAAGAACGCTCCTTTCTACAAACACTGCAATCTGTTGATTACAGATCGGCTAGGTTTTGAACAGCTTCGAAAAACAAAGTCAAAACATATTGGTTACGGTCCATTTCATTTAAATTTACCGAGACCTTCCAAGTTTACTTCATAGAACTTTTTAGCAATTTGTCTCTAAATGTAATTCGTTGTACTGAAACTCGTGTTATAGAGTTGTGCCAAACATACCCTCCTAATGACGCAAAAATATGCAGCCAATTGTTTATTTTTAACTTGAAATTGGTTGAAACTTAAACTCTTTACAAAAACACTGCTTTTTCCTTCAACAGTATCTTGTGTTACATTATGAACCAAACCGAACCAAATATGAACCAAACATTATGAACCATTATGAATCCAAGGTCTGAACAAAAAAAATGCAACCTTTTATAGTTATGGGAATCATTGTACTGGTAACTAGACCAGGGGTGACGAACTTTTTGCGGTCGCGGCCACTTTGTCAATTACACATGAGTTTTCGGGCCATACAACTTAGCGCTTGTCAAAATTCCATGACGTCATAGATTGGAATGGTAAAGGTGAAGTAGGTGAAAAGTGTTTTCACAACTTTACCTTATAGCTTTCCTATTTTCTAACTTTAAACCCTGAAAGTTAGTGTTATAGGGCAAGAAAATAGCAAAGGAAAGGTGTACCAGTGAAGGCATAAAACTGCTTTGAGATGTTTTTTGTCTTTAATGCATGAGCGATTGTCAAATTGTTTTGCGGGCCCACAAAATTCTTTGACGGCCGCAGGTTCGTCACCTCTGAACTAGACTATATGGTTGGAAGGTCCCTTCGTTGTATCGTTGTTGTTGGTGTACGGCGTTGCATCCCATTTTCGACAGCCAGGTGGCTAATTTTACAGAAATACAATTTTGAATAGACGTTTCAAAGGACTGTTTCTTTTTCGGTCATTACATGCAGACGAACGGATTCGGGAATCTTATGTTACAATTTTCCAACGAAGAGATTATGGTTTACCGCTGTGACCAGTTGTTGCATTGCATATTAATTTATTATTTATGTTTCCCATTTGCATGTTGTTACAGTTCATGTAATGATGCATAAAATGTTACTTGTGTTGTGGTGATGATATGGTAGCCCACAGTTACATAGCGAAAAACAATTTTTACATGTGCAAACGTAACTGTTGACAGGTAAACGTCATTCAACATGAGTGAAAACGGTATCAAAGCGTTATAATCTTTAGAGTTAGCTCAGTGGTTACGCGCCCGGCTCAAGATCACGCGGCGCAAGTTCAACTTTCGGGGTGTGCGCATGAGCAACGTACGTTAAGGACTGCTCTCCATTCAGCGGTACCTATAGGATGATATCATTTCCCGGTAACAACACTTCAACAATCGGAAAAACTTCACTCTGTCAATCTCGGTAACCGGCCCTGCGTCAAAAGCCTCTACAAGTATGAGATGCGAAACTACCAGGAATAACCAATCAAGGCTTTGTCAGTCCGAGGATAAAGATTCAAAAACCAAGCCAATTCCCTCCACCGATGGCCACGTCCTTGAAAGTAAGCCTCTGTAAGATTAACAAACGCTGCTTTGATGCATAAAGTGCTTCCAACTTTTCTGCAACTATAAGCATGATAAGTCCGATGTTTGCAATACAGAGACGCTGATACTGTACATGCGTGGACTGCGTTGCAAACGCAATAATAAGTGAACTGGTGTAGACTATTCATTAAACCTGGAATCGACAAATTGTATTCATAATTTTCTAATTCATTTTCCAAAGCTTTTTCAACATGTAGCTCACATAAACAACAGCTTCAAAACCGTGATACTATAAATAAGACGGTATTCTGAACAACAGGCTCTTCATTGCATAGCACATACTTCCGTATAGGATATATGATAGAACAGAGGAGAAAAAGTGCAGACTATATTAACAATCTAGTCTTTTGAACACTTCACACTTAACATAGCAGTGCTACAAATTTACATCTTTTAACTAACCAGAAATCTCACAAGAACAAAACATACAGAAGGTTGGAGAAAGTGTTTCAAATGTAGGTAGCCTATTGAAAAACACACAACACACTACCACTATACTGCATAAGGTTTCACCGTGCTTGAAGCATCAGATAAATTTCAGATTTTCATATTTGATTAACTTTGAAGCTGCGTGGTTGTACTGTAAAATTCAAATATATTTGAAACCACATAACAATACCAAAAAAAAAAAAAAATTGACCAACGAAACTGAAAACTTTGTTTTAAACTTATATTTGTGTTTTTACATCAATCAAACTATCATGGGCGAAGCACGGTGTCCATTGCTGTCAATTCTTGCTATAGGCTACTCGACTGCCGAGAAATATACAGTGTTAATTTGTGTTGCAGCCTACACCATTTTGATGAGTTACGAATTAGTAGCCTAATGGTACTTTAAGCCTACACGCTCCCACGCAGGTGTACAGGCCACTCAGAAAAAAAAGCGCAAAAACGATATTAACCACCTTGACTTTATAAGCTACAAAATATTTCAAAAGTAAAATAAAAATAAGTAAAAAACGTCAAAGAGATACAACTCCACCATACGAATAATAGCGACTGTAGCCTACCGGGGTGTTGTCTGCTATCTGATGCTACGACTTTTACATGAAAATTTAGTTAAAAATTTTTTCCAGTAAGTTTTCACACAGACTTTAACCGCTCGCACACGGAAGCCGTACAACAAAGGAATTACTATAGCGTGGAAGAGCACAAGCACTAAAGTATAATCTTCATCTCGCTTCAGTTGACACCTCTCTACGTCATCACAGACAATAAGCTTTATCGACCAGGGAGCGCAGCTCAGAACAAACGAACAAACGAAAAGCGACAACGTGATTGTGAGTTTCAGGCGATCGTGGAATAATTGTGAGTCTGCGGTTACAGTGTTGGGTTTGCGGTAGTCGACGCTTTGAAGAGATGGGCCTGCAAATGCAAACAAGAACGTGTTATTTAAAAATTATCGATGTTTGCTTAAAGGTAAAGGTAAAGGGGCTCCCATACTTGATTCAAGTGTCGGGTGTGAGAAGATAAGGTTCTCACTATACTAAGCCTTCGGCACTAACGAGAGTAGGGTGGCCAGTTCCTTTCACTAGGCAACCTTTTCTTCAGCAACTACGCCCACCCAATGTATTACACCCTGGCTAAAAGTGAGTGGTGTTTTCAACAACCAGCTTAAGCCGAATGTTCGCTTAGGCTATCAACAAATATTTGTGATCTACCGGTACTCAAATGTAGTTTATTTGGATCGCGATTGCAGAAGACAAACTTTTAACTAAACTTTTTTCCAATAGAATCGTTTACAGACGTTGAATCAATGTAAAAATGACGGATTTTGCAGTCTAGGTAAGACTTACTTCTTTTTATCGCCGCCCATGCAAATACAACCATCCACACATTCATCGCTATGACGCAAGCAGCGCAGGTCAAGCATATCGATGACGTCAGCGCGATGAGAGCAAAGGTTATTTTGTTAGAGTTTGTGATCAAAGCTGAGACCACAGCGGCGATCGGGATTGAAAATGACAATGACCAGATTATGCCGGCCGCCACTCTAGCGACATTTGTTGACATCAAGCTGTTGTACTGAAATGACCACTTGATGGCGATGAAGCGATCGATAGTTGCGGCAACAACAAACAAGTGTGAGGCAATGATTGGTCCATAAAAAATGATTGAAAGTGCAAAGGTTTCTTCTTTATAGGTGGGTTGGCAGCTGGAAATAAAATATTAATTATTAATTTAAGAAATAGAATAGAATGTGATTGCTAGTATAGCTGTAACTTAAGTTTCTTAACCGCCCATGTTGATCACCAATACATCCTGCAGGGTGCAAAACGCTCATGATTTGCTCCAACAAGAACTTGTCGGTGCTAAGAATTTTATTGCATAGTTTATCACCCTGGTCAGAATGGCATGTTACATTATGGCAGTACAAGAAAGAATAATGCGTCACCTCATCAACTGTGGTATTTTATTCGAGCACGTTTCAAAAAGTGTGTTTCCTGTATCTTTTTGAGAAGTGTTGAGCAAAATAAACAAATTTTATGTTGCTTAAGTTGCATGCACGAGTAAATTTCAATTTATGTATTTTTTATTTATTTCATTTTTTTGTGTTGTTTCACTTGTGAGCATGAGAAAGTATCAATTTATGTTGTTTTTTTTTTATTAGGTTACGTTGATGCTCAAAGCAGACGTTGATTTATTTTCGCACTACAACAGCTAGTCGTTTGAGAACAGTAAGTTGCTCTTTGTCGCTTTTATGACAAATTTAGAATGTCATCACATTACTACCTGACTTAACTTCACTGCGTTATGCAAGACAGAATACTACCATTTGTAAAGTCTTTGTAGTAACCAAACGTGGAATCGATCTTAGACCTACCAGCACTCGAGCCGGAGACGATTACCACTCGGCCACTGAACTGATTATTTTATTTCTATGAGTAAAATCCGCTTGATCAATTAACGCGTTTCACACTTTCACAATTTACTTAGCCGTGCTGATCTTCAAGTGTTTAGTGGGCAACTAAAATCATTTCTGATTTGGTGCTTAATTTAAAATAGTAATAGCAAACGTTTAAGAAGCGCATTAACTTTGAGTTGGATTGATGTAAACTGCTCTGAGCGTAAGTTGGTCCATCACCACAAATGGTCAAACTTGCGAATTGCATGTTATTGAATGGTGTTTGTTTTTGTTTATGTGTCAAAATCTGGCCCAGGCGTTAATAAAGTTAAAAGCTTTTTGAGCTATTACGTCACTGTATATCCTGAAATAGCAAAGATCACCACTAGGAGAGTAAACAAGCAAATGCATAAATTTATATCAAGACAATCTTCATAGGTTAGAAGAAAATTCCGTTATCAATTATTTATCATAAAATTACACGCAATCTATTAGAATATACATTAGACCACTTTTACTGGCGCTTTTGTTGTGGTTGGTATTCCCAAACACTGGGTAATTTTAAAAATCAAGAGCAGAATGTTAAAATACATATCGGCTGTCAGAGATTACCTTGTTTTGAATTTTAACATACGTACTTGATAGTGATGTTTGAATGCCGTATTGTTAAGGACTATTTGTTTTGGACATTTGTTCTGTTATTTTGACAGGCTTCTTCATAATCGATTGGCCATAAAAGAAACGGCTTTCATTGTGCTCAACAGTAGGTAAAATTTTAAATGGCACAGCATAGGTATATAATTTTATAACATAACTGATGGGACGCATTTTCATTTTCATTTTATAACATAACTGATGGGATTCATTTTACTGTTAAAATCACAAGCAATAAATGCAATAAATAATTAATAGCTTATCCTTTTTTTTTTGGTAAGAGTGGCAAAAAACGTTCAATTGTCAGTGGCAGCAAGAAATTGGGTTAAAAGATTTGCCAAATTAAAGGGTTTAATTTTATTTGTTGGTTTACTGACACTGTCATGTCAAGAGGCATTATAAATCATTCATGTTATTAAGAATGACAACAACCAAATTATAAAGATTAGAATATGCCAATGCGTATAAGCCAATGCATATACTACACATTACCAAAACATTTAAGTTTGATCTAATTTTACAATTAAAGTATTTTTTATCAGCATGTAGTTGTTTTTAAAACTTTGCAGTGTTGTAGCTTTTAAACTATCTAGCTCTAAAATACACATTTTCCATCCTCCAAAACCAAAAAAGCTGCATTTACATTAAAAAAAAATAGGTCATTTGCCTCAATAACTTTACAGCGACACGCTGAATAGATTTGTCTCGGTAGTAATGTAGCGAAAGTTGCAACTCAGGATATGTTGTGATATACTATACGCGGGATTTTTTCAAGGGGGGGGGGGGGGGGAGTATTCGAAATTTCGTTCAAAACGAAAACGAATTGAAATAACGCCCATTTGCCAATAATAACCAGTAAGTCATATTGTGTAAGATTAGCCAACCATACTCAGCTTGCATTGACGATCACTTTCTAGTTTGCAGTAACTAGTTTACTTAATTGGATAGATTTTGCATTGAAAACAAACAAATGTGATATAACACTGTTGACGTCGCATATAATGCTTTACGTAGACGACGTAGTTGGCTTACTCAACCCAATGAACTACGCGTATTGAAGATAGCCTACGTTCAATGGCGTACGCAGGATTTCGTTGCTTGCGGAGTAGAGCGTTCGATATAACTTCACATATTTTTTATCAAGAGTAGCCTAATGCTATACTTTATAGTCTGACCAAGGTTTAAGGTAGCCAAGGATATCTGTTGGTGTATAAACTTTCACGGTCTTTGCTTGTGTCACTGTCACTGTACTTTTGGATTGAATTAGTAGACATGTGAATATGAAAAGCATGGACGTAAGCCTAAACGGATAAGCAAAAACTGCAACAGTTCGATTAACAGGCAATGTCCTTAGATTAAAATATAAATCAAATCTCTCTGTGAAAGTTTAAACATCGAATACAATTTATTACGGTGCTTTAAACAAAAATTAACGCACTCCCGTCGACTGAAATCGAGACACCCATTTGTGCCAGCCGCTCAACTTCCTATCAACGAAGCTGATGTACAAGACATCTCTGCGGCTGCTTGGGCGGACCATAAATGGAGTTCTGAATGGAAGTCAACCGCCACTAGACTCTATTCGTTCATCCCCGACGCCGACACACGCCCCATCGGTCTAACACTACCAAGACAGGCATGGGTGTGCCTTAACCGTCTCCGTACTGGCGTCGGGCTTTTCCGCTCAACCATGCACCAATGGGGAACAGCCTCTTCCTTCTCCTGTGAATGTGGTGCTGAGGAACAGACCGCAAACCACATCATCAATGACTGCTCCATCTTCAAGCCACCTAACGGAGTGGAAGGTCTGCGTGTCATGGATGATGAAACCAAAGACTGGCTGCTCTCTAGTAGCCTTCCAGTGTAGTCCGGGAACATCGTGAATCTGGGGTGGTAAAAGGATAGACCCTCGACCCCAGACGCTCACACGACGACGCCAACGCACTCTAAATAATAATGAAAAAGAAGGCCTATCCTACAGGGCCGTGTGAGCACCATCTCGCCTCCTTTTCCCTCCCTCTGAAATTCACCAGTGGGCCTCTACTTTTTAGTAAAGTTGCCTAAAATATTTTTTAAACTATAAGTTGTGAATTTAAATCAAAAAAGTCAGACTGATTCCACAATCTGTTTGGACTCCATTTTTGACTACATAGCAATGCAAAAGGCTATGGAGTTTAACTGAAATAACTAAAAGATTTTACAGGGCTATTTTCAGAGGATAATTTGGCAATAAAAAGATAAAAAAAGGGTCGTCTCTAAAACTTCTAATAGCATCACTTTTGAAATACAAAAACTAAAAACTAGAAAAAAGAATAACGCAGTGTTTGTCTTAAAAGAAAATAAGACGGTGGGTCGAATGCAAAACAGCCTACAAAACAAGGTAATTACAAAAAAATGGCAAAGGGAACTTTCGTTTCGTATGCAAGCCCCCCACCCCCCTCTTCCTAGGAATGCAAAATGTATACGTTAGATAATCCCTTTCAACGCTTCTGGACGCCATTATTGAACATCTTCGTCGTTTTATGAGCATTTAATTTCGGACAAGTCTTATGCTATCAAACGTTGAAACACATTTCCAAGAAAGCGAGAGCGTACACTATAGTAGGCTATTGTTTCTTCTGTAAATTCAACAAAATAGCACAAATTCATTGGTTTCGCTGATTTAAAATAGTCATTCAAAATGATGATCAGCAATACAATACTGATGAATGTAACCTAAGCTATAAAATGTCGACTTTTATAGCAGTATATAAGCTTAGTAACATTGTTAAAATTAAAATGCCAAAAAACACTGCACAAACTAAATATGTATAAGGGTGGGCCTCTAAACAGAGATATGGTTCCATTAACTGGGGTTTTGGAAGCGGCAAATAGGGCTTTGTGTAAATTAAGCTATAATGTCGAGCTTTTGTAGCAAAGTTTACAACAATTTTTCATTTCAAATAGCCAAAAAAATTAAACAAATTGAAATGAGGGGGCCTTCAAACAACAGTGACCCCCCTTAGGAGGGTATGAGGGGCGGTTAATACCACCCTGCTACCCAAGACCACTCTTCAACAATAACATGTTTGCACTACACAGTACACAATCACAACAACGCTAAAAAAAAATCAACATTTTTCTAAGGGGGTTAGGGGCATGGCCCAATGCCCCCCCCCCCCTGCGTAAGCCACTGACTATACGTGCATTGGAAACTACCAGCGTACTCAACTTACCTGTACGGAATAGGACAAGAGGATAAGATTCTTGAGTGAAAACATATATACGTCACAGCCACTATGACGTCAGCCAGTGCAAGATGCCACAAAAACCAATACATTTTGCAAACTTTCTTTAAGTTCCAAGTGTTCATCGCCAAAACCAAAACGAAGTTTTCAAGAAAGGCAATAATTCCCAACGTTAAGATAGCACAAGATAAATCCCGGTGAAATGTGTCACAAGCCATAAAGTTGAAACAAGGAGGCGAGCTTTCGTTTGTAGATACATTGCCAGTCTCATCATAAGCGGAGGCAGTGAATCCTGATCCGGAAATAATTTCTTCATAATGTGGTACAGATGGTGCTACAAGTGCAGTATCATGAGATGTAATATTCACAGTGTCCACTTCTGGCATTGTAACAGACTCAGCCATGTCTGCTAGTTTAACTTTTCATTGTCGCTTGCAGAGAACACGTTCTTTCTATTATTTAAAGAAATATTTACATCAAAGCTACTTTTAAATGAAACAGTTAACGATAATCTGCGATAAGTAGGAAAGTTGTATAAATAAATCCAGAAAAAATAACCTGTCTAGTGGCTAAATACTTAGCTAATCACTGCAAAATTACAACATTTTCTGTTTTTTTTTTATGGTTTTGGATCAATTGTAAGCTATCTCAGAGAGCGGACTAAATGATATTCTGATTGATACCAAAACTTTTGCTTTTACTGAGTTTTTCGTGATAACTTTAAACATTTCATAAAGAACGGATAGGGCTTAATAGAATTTGCAACCAACCATGCCTAGGGGACAGAATAAGATTATTACGCAACAAACCCACACAAACATTAACGACTGAAACAAACGAACACAATGCTGCAAATTAAAGTTACATACAAAATGCACTGGCACATGATCTACTGATATCTTTCCTGTTTCACAATCACCAGGTGTTTATTGCGTTCATTAAACTAAAAACATGAAGAATAAAAACAACGGAAGAAAAGTTTGACCATTTTAAATTTTGATGATTTTAAAAATTCAGATTTGATTTTCCTTAAAATTCAATTATCGATCTTGTAAATGATAATTAGGGCCAACAAGACAGTAAACGTTTTCATATTCATGGTGATTGAATATAGTCCAAAAGTTAAGTCAATATTGGTTGCTTGGTTTGACCGGACAGAATTATTACTGAACCAAATATATTTCGTTTAGGCATTGTTTGGTCAGCTTGCTGTTTCCCATAATAACAATGTGTTCACACCAGTTGCAAACTTAACAGAAATACTATTGTCTTATTATAAAATCTAACCATGTTCTAACTTCCACTACATCAAAGTTTTTGGTCTGCCCTATTGTATGTATTTTAACAAAAGCTACAACTTATCTAATAAGCCAACTTGATTTATTATTCAAATTTTGATAAGTTATTTGTAAAACTATTTACCGGAAAATTTCTCTTAAATTGTTTGTTTCGTAGACCTGGTGCCTGGGCAAATCTGAAGCGAAAATTTCCTGCGTACGACAACAGAATTTATAGAAGAAGCTTTACGTATGACGCAAGTCACTGTGGTGAATCCTCTTTGATTTTTCCACTCAAGGCCATGAAACGGTCGATCGGTTTGAGGTTGAGAAATTTGAAGCTCATGTTGACAGCTCTTTTAAGTGTTTGCTTGAGTGAGGCACGTACGTTGTAGTGACGTTTTGTTTCAAAAGTTAGCTGTTTTCTAAACTCAACCATTTTATATTTTAAAGCAAAATTGTCAAAAAGGAACCTTAAAAGATCAAAACGTAGATGCTTGTGAATTTACATGTTTCGCTAATGTTTGCCTTTGTATCGTGGCAAAACAGCAATAGTCGACACAAGGTGTATGGCGCAGAAGCTAAATAAAGCCTCGAATTTCTACAACACGTACATTTTGTTTTGTCACTACTTGCAACCCAGCTTAAATTACCATTGGCAAATCACAAGAAAGTTTGAGCTACTTTACTGCTCCAAATTTTTGACTTCATTCAATTGAAGTTAAGTCTTGATTAAATATAAATCAGTTGAAAATAAGACACAGCTAGTTTGCCATAGCGACGAGATACAGTACTTCAACAACACATAGCCTACCGCTTTACCAACACAAATAAGCTATACCAGCCATGTAATTCGAAGGAAAGCTTAGAATTACAGTAATTGCGTTCTTCTTGTAAAATGGGTTAAAATAGTTCCAGTTTGCACTGAGCGCATAATACGATCTTCAATATAGGCTATGGCAACAACAACATTCAAGCACAATGGAAAACCTTTTCCTGCAGAGCAACATAAAAGAACCAAAGAAGAATATTGTTTTTTACGAGTGCAACATATTTTAGCCAGACGTACTTGGAACCACCAATGGAAATACTTTTCCCTTCAATAATTTATATGCTAAGCTAAACGACGATATAGCAGCTTAATTGCGGTAACCTAACAACCTATTCATTTTGAAGCACGGAAAGCTTAGCAGTTCTCAATAACTAGCGGTGCAGACTTGGGCTGTTAAAAAAAAAGAAAATCCAATGTTTCTTTTTTTTTCGTTTCGATATAATTTTCTAAGTGAAGAATTTGTTTCATGTTAAAATATGTTCAAGTTATTTCGAGTTATCCTTTAGTATGACATGGAATCGAATCCACACCCATCATAACTTGAACGGAAGACAATAACCACATGACCAATGGTTGGCTGGCAATCAATGAAATGTTAATTTAAGAAAATTTAAGCGAGCTTTAGGTGATGGATGGCCAGAGCTTAAACGTGGCACAGGATTATCTGGGTGCGCCATCTTCTTTCGTCAGTTTATTCAAGATTTTTGCTGTCACCAGGAAACTCCACTCTGTTAATCTCGGTGGCCGGACGGGCCTGCGTCAATGCTTCAAAGCCTCTACAAGTATGCGAAACTGCTGGGATTAACGTGCAAAGAAGTTTACTTCGTCCTAGGATCAAGATTCACACAATCCATCGTTAAACTTATCAAGAAAATGAAACATCTTCTAACAGATGTCAAACCCACAACAATGCTTGATATGAACGACTCGGTTATATGTCTTGTAATGCAAAGTGACTCGTGTGAGAATAAATTCCTTTGCATCGTCAAACTTGGCATTTAATTCATTTTTTCAATATTACTTTTAACTTCAAATTTACTACTAAAAAACAAAGTGTAAAAAATAAACGCAAAAACTTGTAACTAAGGAATCAACGACACATTTCCAAAATGGGTAGCCTACTGCACACCTGTGGTCACTGTAGAATGGTGAGAAACCGCTAGAAATATCCTAGCATATGTCACTCGGGAAAACAAGCAAGCATTCATTCATTCGTGTTAGATTGTTACATCAAAATAGTTTTATGCACTTTTGAACTAAAAGTGTGACATGTTCCTGTCACTTGTTTTGCGTGGGCTAACGGCTTGTTCCAAAAGCTGGATATTGAAAGATAATGACTAAGCGATTTTTGGTGTAACGCAGACGAAACATAACCGCACTGTTGTAGTACAGTAAAGGACGTGGTGGGAAAGACGAATTAGCAGCACAAAGAGGAGAAATGGATGTAGATATTAGCAGTTACAAATACAGTAAAAAATATTTTGTTACAAGATGGGTAAAAGTGCCACCATGACACATAAAAACAAGAAAAAAAGTATAGAACATGGAATGTGAAGTGTTTTATCCTACGCTTTAATATAATCCTCTAAAATATTGTGTCAAAAGTATTCAAGCCAAGATTTATATAAATATTATCGCCTGTTTTCCCACTAAGCTTTTAAAATAGGTTCAGTCAAAATATCCTGGTTGTGCGATTTGTTTGTGTGTATTGTGTTTAGAATATTTTGGTTTATTTGCCAGCAGAAAAAACTAAACTTGAACTGAACAATGAACATGTTGGTAGCATGTAAGCTTTAGGGAGTGAGCAGAAATTGTTTCGAAACTGCTCGTAACTAAATGCAATGTGAATTAGCACGCAATTGTTTTAACGCCAAGTAAATTAGCAAGTTTGAGATTTAATGTCGTAAACTTTAGCCTTGGTAAAGACGTTGGCTCAGAACCTTTGTGCTGGAATTGTGTTTAGAGAATAGCGATTTTTACATATGGTTTTTTGTTTTTAGTTTATTTCATGAACCGGATAAAGTATGGTCAGTTGGTCACGTGATTTCTAGGGTTTGATTTGAGTGGTACACTTCCTCTAGTTTGTAAGAACTGATTTTGTCGCGCCATTGTTTGTCTACTACTTTTTTCAACAAAATGTGCCTGATTGGATTACGTTTTCTGGTTTCTCATAGTACTGTGACATGCCGCTACTACATCTTAAGGTTAT
Source organism: Aplidium turbinatum (assembly GCF_918807975.1). NCBI lineage: Eukaryota > Metazoa > Chordata > Ascidiacea > Aplousobranchia > Polyclinidae > Aplidium > Aplidium turbinatum. The sequence continues at coordinate 4,326,765 of NC_137486.1, forward strand.
AGCTCTATCCACACAACTTCATATCAATGCACGCTTGATATCCGTAAGAGATAACTTCCCTGGCTAAAATTGGATTTTCGCAAGATGATGAAGTTGTTTTTGCTTGGTTCTTTTTATTTGTTTTTTCATGGCTTCATATCGTCAAATTGTGACAATTCTGTAAGTCGTGTAAGGCCTGGTGCGTTACGCATTGAAAAGGCTACGCCGGTGATAGGATTTTGTATGGGGCCTGCTTTGCTCTTCTTTGCTATGACCTGGACGCATCAAGATGTGTTTCCCTTGCCATCATCAGCACTCTTGATAACGCATCATGGCCGACCTTTATAGCAAGTGTCTATTTATACTAATCTTGAAAATATCAGTTAAAAGCAATATGGGTTGATAAAGTTATAGCCTGAATATATGTTGCTGTTTTTATTCTTGTTTGTAACTTTTTGTAGTTCCCTTTTATCTTGAATTTTTTTGAAGGTTTTGCGACCGTCCAATTTTATTTTAAATTACCCAGACAAACACTTTATCTGGTCCAGATCGCTACCAGATCGGGTACAGATCTGACACGATCTCCACAAGATCATCTGGTCCAGATCTAAGCACGATAAAGTGGCTCTCTGGGTAATTACTTATTTCGGTCAAGGACGTTTTCACGTTCTCGTTTTGTCGCTTCTATCTTTTTCTAGACCTGTGCTATGTTGACGTGTATTGTTATCGCTGTGATGGTCAGAAATAAAAACTACTGAACTGTGAACTGAATTGACTGGGTCGTCTCAAACCTCCTTCAATTTAAAGGCTCGGATCGTTCAAGGTTAAATTTGCATAAAGTTAACTACTTCTACTTGACAATATCTTAAACTTGGGGATAATTTAATCTTTTTCAGACACACTGGGATAGAAACCTGGGACGGATTAGCACATTGAGAATAAAAATGTTTCTGATAAACGGCTCGACTGTGAACCTGTCAAGTGACTACTGACTTATAAACCACTTTTAACCAAAACATGCACATTTTACCGCTTAAAAGAGGTCAAGATCTATTCTTTGAAACGTTGGATCTGTTAAAAATAGGCCGCTTTTATTTGTAAAATTATGGGGCTGATATACTTTTCTAATCCCTCACTGATTGAGACTATATCATTGCTTTACCATTGCATAAAAACTGCGCTACTGTGCATTGCGTAGCTACCAACACTCGATCATAGCAACGACTAACGTAAAAACAACTTTGAGAGCAGAATTAGAAGCAAAGCACCAGGTCATGAGTTCAACAGCTACGCAATTCTGATTCACGAAGCTCGAATTGACGACATAGCTGACCTTCCCTCTATGGTTGTAGTGGCTTAAACCGAAACGGCAAAGGGGCCACGCGATAGTGTCATGATAGGCTTACTTGCAAAAAACGCACACGACACGTGAATTTACTCGCATTTATTGAAAATAGTCTTTTCTGTTTTGCCGGCGCTGTGGTAACATGCAGTTTTAAAGATTATACACACAAACGGTCAACTGCTAGGCAATCAATCAATCGTCTTCACCAGTTAAAAACGCAGGAAGAAAAAAATCTACTTTTTTTCTTCTAAAATGCTTTGAACTTGTTGTGTTTTGTTACGTATGTGCCAAGCCCTGTTTCTTCTGTTGGTTTGTTATACTTTTCAGATAAACATTATGTTATTTTTGATTTTTCTGACTTAAAAAAACAAAATTACCGTCATCTTTTTAACCAGGAACGTGGCCATGGGTTGAAGGAGTTGAGGGGAATTTTTATCTTGCTTCTCAAAAAATCATGTTTCAATTCTATCACAATTCATGTTGAATGACGTTTGCTCCTTAAAAGTTTTTTCCTTCAAAATTTTTCTTTTACTCTTTAATTAACAATAGACTTTGCGTATTTACTAATTAGCGACTACCATTATAAGGTGAGATATGAGCCTATTATGCAAGCCTGCCCATGTTGTTGTCACGCGGCTAATGAATAATGTATTACTTGTCTACTGAGAGCAGACAAGTCGCAAAGTTCACTTCAAATGAAACTGATGCTAGGCATAATCTAAACCCAGATAAGCACAGCAGACGTTAAATAAATGTAAAAATAACGGATATTGCTGTCTGTAATCTTACCTCAGCATCAGGCTCCGGTTACCTGCATTCTTGCTCCTTTTACCACAATAACACACAAAAAAAACTTTTTTATTGTTTAATTTTTGCTTATACATTTTGTATGTTTACAGCACGTCCGCAATTGGGGTTTCAATCCGTTAATGCAGAGAATTTTCACTTTGGACTGCACAGTAGACTATAAGCCTTTTTACGAGCAGCGTAAAATATCAAGACTGGCAATGAAGTTTTTACATCTTGTTGCATGTCGTTGCCTGAAGACCTATCGAAAATTATCCTATGCTCTAGAACAGAGGTCACCAACTTTTTTTGCATGCGGGCCACTTTAGCACTAAGGAGAGCTGTAGCGGGCCGCACTAATAAAATTTTAGGTAGGCTGACTCTTATGCTAGAAAAGAACGAATTTCGTACCCAGTATCCAGCGTTACATGTTGTTAATGTTTGTTTTAGAATACCGCAGCAACAAAATTAGTCGAACAACGCTACTGCCAGGCCAAGCTTCTTTAACAACACTTTTGACTTCTTTAACAATGTCTAATAAACGAGGCCACTTGTTTTGCGCACTTATAGCGAGGCGAGTGGTTTCATCAGAATATTCATCGTCAAGCAAGAGTGGTGTTGTCACTTCTCTTCACAAATAATATCTTGCAATTAGCAATTTCAGCAAACAAGGAAATGTTTGACACATCGCAATACAGGCAACAATAGTGACCTGCAAACATATCAGCGAAAAATAAGCTCCAATAACAGGGAAAAAGACACCAGGCGTCATGAAACAAACGCTTGTGGAAATCACCGAAAAATCGTAATTTTATCGTAATTCATGAACAGTGTTCCCTCTAAAAAAGCAATGAGTTGGTTTTTCATCTTTTTGTGAGAGTCTATAAAACCGTCTTTCTTTGATTCATTTTTAGACAACTGTCACTTGCGGTGCTTATCAGCGTGGCAAGAATTTGTTGATTAACAACATTTTGCAGTACTTGCTTCGGCAGTACATATACTAAAATTGGAACGATACAGAGAAGATTAGCATGGTCTCTGCGCAAGGATGACACGCAAAATCGTGAAGCGTTCCATATTTTGCCAATTTATTATAAATTGAGTTGGCACACCGACCTATTTTGCCAACAAAAACTTGCATAAAGAGATTAGGCCTACTGCTCGTGAAACACAATAACGGTGAAACGCACACTAGTGTTTACATGATATTTTCAAACTTAAAATAAGCAACCTTATGCTCACAGAAATTCGAAAACAGACGTTTTTATCAACCACTGGGACAATGTGGCTGGACATCGTATTGGAATAACTTTAAACGACCCCTATCTAGAACTACAATCTGATTGGTCGTTCGGTGGAATCGTATGCAAAGCGAAAATATGCTTCCCGGAAAGTATTTTTTGCCTTCGTGCTCTTTAACTCCTCAAGAAAAGTATTTTTGGTTATACTTGTACGCTGATACCTTCCGCGGGCCGCATCGATACAGCCTGGCGGCCGCATGCGGCCCGCGGGCCGCCATTTGGTGACCCCTGCTCTAGAATTTTAAATAAACGGAAGGAAAGCTGCCTATAAACTGCAATGCTTAACTAACCAGATGGGAAGTAAACCCTTTCTTGATGCTTTCCTGTCTTTCACAAAGCGGAGAGTTGTATCGATTGAAATATGAAGGTGGGCACCCGAAATGATTGCTGAGCAAAATTAGATTCAGCTACTGACCGAACAGTCAATTTTCTCTTTGTAACATTGAAAGCGCATTCTCATCCATCAGCTCGTTCATTGTTAAACTTGACATTCTCTTGCGTTGCATCTTTAAAACTATATTGCTGTAGGCTACGTCTTATATTCAATACCTGCCGTTTTCCAACTGATCAATCTTCGGTAAAACTGGATTCCGCAGTTGCCAGTGCAATACATCGCGAATAAATCTAATTCTAATGTTTGCTTTATACTTGTTGAAGCCCAAGCAAAGTTGTTGCCATCAGCAATAAATCGACATCAAACAGACTGTGACAATGAAATATCGATTATGTCTCTATTGTCAAAATTTTACTTCCATTCAGTGAGTTTATTTTCTTGTTTGCTTTCACTGTGGACATTCACTGAAATTTTAAAAGGAAGTGCTTTCTACAATTCTCTATTTTGAAAAAAGTAAACGAACCCCAGTATTTACACGTGAGGCGTTACGAAGAGTGCATAACCCTATGTCAAGTCTTCACATTTAACTTTCCTCATGCAGGCAAAGTCCATTTTTATTGTTTTCTAGTTGAAATTTATCTCCACGCAGGTCATTACTTGATGGTTTCTGGGGAGCGTTTTCCAATAAAACATTTTGATTTTCGTTTCGCCTGCCATGCGAGATAGATTTGCTATGTGATTGATTTAAACTGCCACGAACAAATCCGCCATCATAATGGACAGTTTGCTAAGGCGGAGCTTCTGATGGTAGCAAAATAACTTGTACTTTCGAAAACATCACACAAACCACAAGTCACATCTAACGCTTTTCCTGGTATGCCTAATCGATGAACTGCAGTCTAACCTGCTTTATATCATCTACTACCTTGTTGACCTTTCTTCCATCCTTATCCTCTCTTACAGAATTAAACTTAAGACAAACTCTCTATTTTACCGCGTCAGTACATATTTGTCCGTCTGTGTCATTTGTTGCCTACTTAGCATGGGGTAGGATATCTAAGTAGCTCTAGACGTGGTCTGTAATGTGGGGCTTGATGGAACATGACAAACATGAGAAGTAATAAGCTACTGCGCTTCTTATCACCACTACAGTAATTACATTGAACGATAAACATTAAAACTTCTCTGACGTCCATCCAAGCCATGTTTGCAAACCACGAACACAACTTAAGACGGTTCAACGTAAGTTAGTAAAAGTCTGTTATTTAATTCACTTCAATAACGGTAAGAACTTCAACTCAGCATACTTTTAATTCAGAGTGTCGTTACAGTTACAGTGCATAGTTAAATTTATCTTACGATTTTTCATTTTATGTATTGCAGATTTAATTCCTGATGAGGACACACGTACGTGTCGAAAACGTTTGAGTTTATTTTATTTAATTATGTTATATTTTGTGTGAAATAAAGTATGCTAAACCCGCTAAAGTTACTATGTTTTATTTCTCTATGGTTCAACAAAGCAAACTCTTTACCAAAGCTTTATAATTCATATTTGTGTGTTCATGCTTCACGCTAGACTTGCTCCGTCATCTGACTGCACTCAATGTGACAATTGTTAGTGGAAACTCGCTAAGCTTTGAGTGAGCCATTCGCATATAAAACTTGTATAGGCCTACACTGCAACACAGTCTTCAAATTTTGAGATTACAAAATCTTTTCAATCCGCACTCTTAGACTCCTAAGGTCGAATCAATGCGCATTTCTCGATATCAATAAAAAGTGGCTGTGAGGTGATGCCAGATCTACTGTATAGTCAAAGAAATATTGATAAATAAATTCAACTGTCCAATAGCAGATACCATATCATTTCTGGTTTAAATCTAGTTATATTTCTTGGTAGGCCTACTCTTAGCTATAATGTATTGCACCAAACAACGAGTAGCAAAATTTAAAAATAAACTTGCAATATGATTACTCATCACATCTTTATAAACATCACATTAATCACACACCACGTCTACCACACATTCAAATCATTTTTCATCGGCGTCACACATAAAAATGCCTCATACTTAAAAGCATTAAAAATAAGCCATATCCGCATGAGCTTGACTTGACACAAACTGCAGCGTTGCGCAGAATAAAATTTACAAGCTAAAGCCAATATTTTTACGAAAACGATCGCACAACGCAATTATCTGACGTTTCAATTTTACCATTTTTGTTACAGTAGGAAGTTCACCTTATACTTCCGCAGCGGGTCTACACTGTAAAGAGAACACGAAACTGGCAGGGCATATTGGTACAATGCGTTGACGAAACAATCTGACTGCGAAAGTTACAGCGTCAACCCAAAAAAAATGACAAATTTATTGCGAGTTTTAACTTCTGTTTTTTCGAAATCTCACATATAGTTATAGTTCTTCTCCTCTCGTTTGACTTGTAGTAGCTTAGATTGGCAATGCCTCATCGTGCAGCCATGATACGGTAGTTGGGTCCAGTTTTCGAATACCAATGATTCCACTTGGGGGCCGTAAGATGGAACATTCGTGGAGTATGTGTTGCATTGTTTGTTCTACCGCTCCGCAGACACATATTGGCGTATTATGCAACCCCCACCTAAACATATTAGCTCCAGTGCAGCCAACGTCACATCTGATCCTGATAGTTAAATAAACTCGTTTGCAAATAACTGACCTCACAACCCTGCTCTATAGGCAAGGCCGGATTTACCATCAGACTGGAAAGGCTGAAGCCTAGGGCCTCAAAATTTACGATGTACCATGTAATCCCCGTATATTTAAAAACGGTTAAACATAGGCTATATTTGAAAAACTTTCACTTGCTAATTTTTTACGTTACGTAAATTTTTACTTTCACGTAAAAATTTTTGTCAACCACTTATAACAAAGTAGATATTCATAAACAGGTCTTGATGCAAATTGGATCTGTTTATTTTTTACGGAAAGGAAATATGCTACAACACAGCTACAAAGTCACATTTTTAACTGTTAATTTGCAAATGACTTAACTGTTAATAGTCATTCAAAAAATTATCTGCTAATTTTTTACGAACTGTTATTTTGGCACACCTCTAGTCCTCTACTAGTTGTGGACAAAAAAATTCGTCTATTGTAGCCTAGGTTACATGAGACAAAATGATATGCCTAGCCTACAAAAGAGCACTTTTGTCTCATAGGCTACGAATCTTTATTAAATTATATACAAACAAAACAATTCAGATGGCCTTCCCAAATGTAAATACAATCATTCGGCTATTTTTTAGCTTTAATATGGTTACCAGCTGTTCTGGAAAGAGGCCTTTTGCAAGACTAAAAATGAATTAAGATTCACTTTTTCATCGTTTCAACGTTAGTTTCTTTTGTCACTAACAAGGGCCAAGGGACTCTGCCTTTTATTACCCTTGAGCTGTGGTGGTGCCTCGGTCACGGTCAGGATGTTTGGGCAATGGGCAGGTGTCGAGCAGCCATTGGATTGATCGGCCATCTAGTTCACGCACATCATTTAACGAATGATAGATGGCGAAGTTTCAGATGGTCTGGTATGCGATATTTTCCTTTTTGCGCACTCACAGATCGCAGATGGTGCCATCCTCCATTTGTGCATGTTAAGCGAAGCAACTTGATGTCAGTGTGCAGAAAACGATTGACGTGAAGCTTTGAAGTTTTGTGGAATCCACAATGTCTCAAGGCAGGTTGTCCGCACAAAGTAGCCTACTCTGCGTATCAAAAGTGACAAACTGATGCAAATAAATTGTGATGAGATTTTGCTTCGAGGAAGTGTGTTTTTTTTCAACCAGTCTATTTGATCATGTAGGATCTATGCAGTGCCGGTTTTTGAGGTGTGCAAACCGTGCGATCGCACAGGGCCCGCAAGTTAGGGGGCCCGCAATTTACTCAGAAAATAAGCAATTGTAGTGTACTGTGATGTACGGTTCCTATCAGAAAATGCAGTAATTTTTGTCATTTCCAATGGAAAAAATTCAATTCGATTCACAAGCAAGTACCGGTATTTTTGTTGAACATGCTATTAGAATGCATCAAATTCAAAGTAATTTTTCAAAATTTTCTAGGAGGGCCCCCAGATCCCCGCCGCTGGGTGTCGCTTTCGGCGAACACGCCGTCAGGCTTCGCCCGCCGGCCGTCAAAAACCCCCTCCCCATTCAAAATACCTAGCTACGCTAATGAATTGGATGCCAAGCTACTGAATACCTGTCATTGGGGCCAGCAAAGCATATTCCGCACAGGGCCCGAAATACCCTAAGACCGCCACTGATCTATGGATTATGTAATCATTATTGTTAATAAGTACATATAGGCTACAATATAACATAAGTATCTTGTTATTAGCATTTTTGATGCAGGCAATATGAAATATGTAACTGAAACGTAAATTTGACAATAAAGTAGCCTACAATTGTTTTGCTTGACTAACATTTCCTATTTTACCATAATAACTTATTTCAAAAAATGAATTTTCAAAAAAAATTAAAAGCTTTGGTTATCTTCAAATGGTTAATTTCAACACTTGCGTGCATATTTCTCCATCACCGATAAATTCACTATGGGATCACATCAGTGATTGTTTGAAATACTTGTCTCTATGTGGCCTCAAAATGGGAATAGCCTAGGCCCTAGAGCCTCTTTATCTAAATCCGGCCTTGTCTCTAGGCTAAATCAATGGCCAAGAAAATTTCACTATAGAAAAAATCAAAATTCGCACTTTACTTGTTGCAAGCTGTCATCCCTTCACTTGACTCAATTTAGCTACTGCTTAAAACTTAAAAGCACGCTTCAACTGTCACGTCATAATGTACGACAATAACTTACTGCTGTTGGCGCGAAGTCGTGTGTTGACTCGACAGTACAGACACAAAAATGCATGAAGATCATTGACACAAAGAACTTGAAAGTTAAATAAATAGATCTCTTCACAAAACTAGACGTTAATCAAATAGGAATGAATTTGCATCGTCTGGAGTAGACTAGAGTCCAAAACATTTTAATTGGCTGATGATTTGAACAGTTTTGTGAACCGAGATAAATTAAAAGATGAAAGCGGCAGTGCACTGTAAACACGCAGTTGACGGCCACAATTATCACCGTTAGAGTAACTCAATCAACAAAAACTTATTAAAAACACTGCGTTTACTGTAATGTTAATAAAAGAGGGAAAACGTCAGCACTGCAATGATACAAGTACAGCCATTGTTTAGCGACGTTAGCATGATATTGAGTTACACTTACAGCGCTACTTCATTACCGCAATTACAGTCATAGGCTATTTTTCTTTGCCATTGCTGTTGCTGTCATATCGACCCTAACTTAATTTGTTTTAAATAATCTCATTATACTCGTTGTTATGAAAGATATGCGCAAGGCTAATATGATTTCAAACAAATTTCTTTTGTTTGATGAAGTAAGTATTAACCTTTGTTTCCTCATGTGGATGACTACACTGTGGGGAATGCCGCTCAATCACTTATTTTGAGCTATGAAAATTGCATAAGAACTTGTGCTGTTTGCATTACTGCATGGACTCAGGGTTCACTTCTAACAGTTTCTGTCTCTTTTACAGTCTTTCTAACTTTGAAGCACGAGTCTTCTAAACTGAGAAATCTCATAGATGAAAGTCTATCAAGGTCACCACTTACGTCACAGTGACAATATTTATACACTATTACAAGCTAAAACAAATACAAGTGTTTCTGTATAAAAGTTTGGAAAACATAAGCTAAAACAAATACAAGTGTTTCTGTATAAAAGTTTGGAAAACATAAGCTTAAACAAATACAAGTGTTTCTGTATAAAAGTTTGGAAAACATAAGCTAAAACAAATACAAGTGTTTCTGTATAAAAGTTTGGAAAACATAAGCTAAAACAAATACAAGTGTTTCTGTATAAAAGTTTGGCAAACATAAATGACAACATGTTTACTGAAGTAAAACGGCGACGTACAGTAACGCTCAATCAATGGAAAAGCAATCAACATAAGTTATATAATTTATGCCCCGGAAAAACACTTAAAATTTATTAAGTGTTAGCCTACACAGAAACTTCAACAACAAATAACTTCAAGATGATAAAGCTAAACGAGTGCTTGCATTTAACCCCATTAGCAATTTCTAGGATAAAAATATTTACGCCCTTTAGAAGAATACTTTTTTCGTTTCATTAGTCTGATTTATGTGATAGTTATGCGAGATGTTGTAGCCACGCAACCCAATGTTAGTTTCGGACTTTAGTAAAGAAACATGGCGGATTGAATCAGCTTTTTATGCTTTTTCATGAGAGCACTCATCTGAGAAAGGCTCATTTTCTAAACCAATCTTTTTTGGCTTTGAAAATACCCAGACAGTTTCCAATGCATAACACCAAGGTAAAGGTGGTCCCATACTTCATTCAAGTGTCGGGTATGAGAAGATAAGGTTCTCATTGTACTAAACCTTTGGCACTGAGGAGAGTAGGGTGGCCAGTTCCTTTATCTTGGCCGCCTTTCCTGCAGCAATTATGCCAACCCACTTTATTACACCCTTGGTAGAGGTGAGGGTTGTTTTCAACAACCAGATGAAACGGGGAGTCGAATCAGGTTTACATAATTGGAAAGACAACGCCTTATCCGTTGCGTCCAGCCCTGATACCAGTTCAGTTCAGTTCAGTTGTTTTTTTATTTCTGACCATCATATCAAAACAATACACGTCAACATAGCAAAGGTCAAGAAAAAGGTAGAAGCGACAAAACGCGAACGTTAAAACGTGCTTGTGATCGAAGTAAGTTATTGAGTTGAAAAAAATTTGGCACGGTCGCAACACCTTCAGAAAAATTTAAGATATAAAGGGAAAATAAAAAAATAAAAAATGTTACAAAACAAATAAACATATATAGGCTATAACTGTATTAGCCTACATAACTTTAGCTGATATATTGAAGATTTGTATGGACAGTTGCTATGAAGATCGGCCATGGTGCGTTATCAAGAGTGCTGATGGTCGTAAGGGGAACACGTCTTGATGCGTTTAGCTCATAGCAAAGAGCAAGGCAGGCAAAGAAAACCCCACAAAGAAATCCTACCACGGGCAAAGCCATTTCAAGCGCAACGCACCAGGCCTTGCACGACTCACAAAATAGATAGGCTATAACTTGACGACAGGAAAACAATGACAAAAACAAATAAAACAACATCATCATCTTGCGGAAATTCAATTACACCCAGGGAAGTTATATCTTGAAGATATCAAGCGTGCTTTGATAAAAGTTGCGTTGATAAAGCGATAATTTTAGACCCCTGTCAGCTAAACTCGCCACTTCCACACCGATCCAACGTTGGCTAACGTTGAATTAATGCAAAAATGACAGTCATCGCCAGCTGGGATGTAGTAGTGGTATGTCTCAGTAATATGATAAATTTGGGTTACCGTATGTTTTACACGTTAAACCATATTAAAGTGACAAAAAATATCCAATTTGGCATATTACGTTGAAAAAATAGATAAACAATCAGACAATAGCATGACGATCCAGTCCAAGATATTGAAATAAAACAACTGGTTGGAGCACATGGCCACCGCTTCACCGAAAGATGGAGATTGGTCAAAAAGGATGGAAAAACTTCTGCAGACTCTGTAGAACTTCTGTGGACAAAAAACACAAGAACCAGAAGGCCAGTATAGGAGTACTTACAATCTTACTATTTTGCTAATAAATCTACACACATTGGCTAATCATTGCTGGGCAATAAAAAAAAAATATATATATATTAGTATGTTTGGTGCATGATATAATACTTAGATGGGATTATTTCAAAAAAGATTTAGCTTGTTTATTTTTGATTTAAAGCCTTTTACAGTTTTACATTCATTTCTTATAGTAGTTGGAAGCTTGTTCCAAACTGTTGGCCCCATGTACCGTATTGATTGTTTGCAAGTGTTAATTCTGCAATATATCGGAATATAAGGAGAATTACTTCTTGTTGTTAGGCTACTTGATTGTTTACACATAATTATATCATTGAATGTTGTGGGAAGCAGCTTTTTTGAATATTTAAACATGAAAGTTGCAATCTCTGTAGTTTTCATGTGGTTAATTGATTTTAAATTATTGAGTTCCATTACACCTTTGATGCTTTCTCTGCGGTCAATTTCAAATACAGTACGAAGAAAGTTATTGCATGTACGTTGTAGCTTTTGCAATGTAGTTTTGTTTTCATGACACCACGTTGAGATACAATATAATATCTGACTCTCAACTAGAGAATGGTAAATGGAGAGAAGTGCTTGTTTGTTTGGGAAAGGCTTAATTTTTTTTGTCACGCAGAGTGTTGATCTTATTTTTTGAAGCAAGATTTCCATATGAGATTTCCATGACAAATGCTCGTTTACAATTATTCCCAGAAACTTTATTGAGGCAACTTGTTCTATGTTGCTTTTTCGAATATTCAAGGGTGGGTGGTATGATAGTGTCTTGCTTCCTTGACTTGAACATAATATATGTTTGGTTTTGGTGACATTTAGAGACAATCGATTTGTTGATAGCCATTGATCTATGCATACAAGCTCTTGATTTGCCGTATCATATACCGTAGAAACGGTTTTATTTTTATATATAATGGTGGTGTCATCTGCACACATAATTGCAGTTCCGTGTTGAAGGCAGTTAGGAAAGTCATTTACATAAATCAGGAATAGAAGAGGGCCTAAGATAGACCCTTGTGGGACACCCAAAGATATGTTGTTAACATTAGAAAATAGTGTGCCATTGAAAACCACTCTTTGTTTTCAATTACTCAGGTAACTCATGAACCAATCATAGGCCACGCCTCTTATTCCGAAATGATATAATTTAGCTAGCAATATTTTATGGTCAATGGTGTCAAATGCTTTAGATAAATCAAGAAAGATTCCTAATGCAAGGTGGTTGTCATTGAGTATACTAGTGATCCAGGCCTGGATTAACCATTGTGCTAAGATGTGCTAAAGCACAGGGGCCCCGCAGACAGAGGGCCTCACTTTTCCTAAAAATGAATTAATAAAATAACAAATTTTTCCTGAAAAATTTTTTCAAGAAAAAAAATTAAGAAAAGTGGGGCCCCTCTGTCTAAAAAAAGTAACACATTTATTAATATATCTCCTCTTTCACGTGAAATAAAAATATGGTTCTTGTATTTTCGGCCTCTACAAGACGTTGGGCAGTACTAAAAAGTTGTTTGCCACCTGGCTCAAAAAATTTGCAACATTTATCCGACACATGTTGGGAGGCTTTACCGGGACGAGCAACTCCGTTGTTCCGCCAACATTAGAAGGGTAAATTGCCAATTTGACATTTTTTTCACGCTTTGCTGCTGGCTTGCTTTCAACTAAAAACTTTAAATTACTTCAAAACCAACTTCACTCTTTTTATATAACCCATAAAAAATACATTATTTTGTAAACAAAAAAAAAATTACCCTTCTAATGTTGCGGATGAACGAAAAAGCGGATGTAGTTAACAATCCCGGTGTGGGAGGCCCATGCCAAAGCGACGACTGCTGTCTGTGAAAATTATGCCTACATTACTGAAGCCCTCACTCACATCTATGACGAAAACAACGAGAAGGGTGATACAAGACTACAAGCTCGAAATCTTTTGCAAAAACTGGAAGAATTGGAATTTGTTTTTATGCTTCATCTTTGGACAGATTTGCTGCAGCAGTTTCACAAAGTAAGGTATGGCTCTTCAAAGTGCTGAGATATCATTGACCACATGTGCAAACCTATACAATGCACTCGAGCTAGGGGCGCCGGCACGATTTTTGACTGGGGGGGGCAGGATTATGAAAAAAGGGCACTTTTGTTGCTGAAAGGCCAATTTTTTTAAAGTTTTAAGATAAGATATAGCGATAATGCTCATCCATCAGCTCATCATCGAGTAATGATACAAGTGTCCGATATACAAAGAAGAATGGCACAGAAGGGCATCATGCTATGTTATAAAGATGTAGGCTAACCTCTGTGATACATAATTTTGTGTCGTGAATATTATTTTGAGGCAGAAATTTGAGATGTTGTGGCAGAAATGACGTCCGCCCCGATAGCTCAGTTGGTTAGCTGGTGGCTTCTGGAACAAAAAAGCTTCAAGATAAAGCGGCGCTAGGTTCGGCTCTCGGGGTGTGCACTTGAGCAACGCACGTTGGACTGCTCTCCATTCAGCGGCATCTAGGCTAATGGATGGAATAGTTCCTCGGCAACAAGACTTCAACAATCGGCAGAGATGTACGTATGCGCCGCAAATTCTACGCCGCAGACTTGCGGCGTAGACTTTTTGTTTACGCTAACGCTTGCGGCCACATTTTTTGGATAGTTTGCGCTTGAGGCTACGCCGTAAATTTTTCGCGGTTTTTTAGCGCATAGCGTCAACGCATACTTTTTAATGTCTTTTTTTCGCTACAACACGCCAATACCTTCCAGCGCTGCAGTTGAAAGAATGTTTTTCAATGGGCAAAGACATATTGGAACCAAAACACAGCAAAATGTCAGATGGACACTTTCAGATGCTTGTGTTTCTTCGTGGAAATTCAAAATAAAACTTGTTTGTTTCGAGTGGTTTATACCGTGTGAATGTTTGGCACCTAGCAAACAAAATTAGTTTACGCTAATCATGCGCGGACGCCGCCAACTGTTTTTACAAGTTACGTTGACGCATACGGCGTATGGTTTTTCGAACGTTTGCGTTTACGCTGACGGCGTCAATATTTTTTGTATGCGCGTAAGCTACATCACTGACAATCGGAAACTTCACTCTGCCAATCTCGGTGACCGGGCCTGCGTCAGTGATTCAAAGCCTCTACAAGTATGCGAAACTGCCAGAATTAAGCTCTGCAAGAAGCTTTCCCGGTCCGAGGATAAAGATTCAATCAAATCAAATCATAATTACTAATTAGGCTAAAAGCAAATAGCCTAGCTGAAATTTTTATATCGTATTGCAAAATGTGAAGTAGCTTACATGACCATAAAAGGGCACCATTGCCCCTCCTGCTCCCCCGCTTCCGGCGCCCCTGACTCGAGCAATTTCTATCCACGGAAAGAGAAAATTTCGATGAAATTGAGAAAAAAGCAAAGACTACTCTGCCTGGAGTACAATAGGCTACAAGTCTCTTCACCAAAGGCGCACCGTGCGAAGACAACCGCGCATTGATGATGACAGTGTAAATGCAACTGCAGACTTGCTAGAAACTTCTGCTGCAAGAGATAAATTTAGGATAAAATCATGTATTCCAGTGATTGATGCTCTTCGCTCTTATTTAAGCAGAAGAGCTACTGTGTACAAAAGAGTTGCTAAGAATTTCTCGTTTTTAATTGATCTTCATGCATCAAAGGAACAGATTTTACAGAGTGTCATGAATTTAGCGAAAGAATTTCATACTGATGTTGATCTCTGTCTTGTTGATGAACTTTTGAATTTCTATCTGTATCTTAAAAAGGCTTATGGAAATAAAGCAAGTTTTAGTCATGAAAACATGTACCAGATAATAAAGAATGACAAAGTTGAAGCTGCTTTCCCTAATGTAGAAACAATTCTTAGATTGTTTCTTTGTATGATGGTCACTAACTGTTCTGGAGAAAGATCATTATCTAAGCTGAAAGGAATCAAAAACGTACTTCGGTCTACAATGACACAAGAGCGGTTGGCTAAACTGAGCCTTCTCAGCATAGAGTGTGATAAACTGCGACTTCTCAGTTTTGATGCTATCCTTACAGACTTTGCAGCAAAGAAAGCCAGAAAAAAGTCATTCGACTGAATTTCATGTTAGTTTTCTAAATCCTATTGGTAGTTAGTAGTGAATGAAAGAGCAGTTTAGAATAGAAACTCAGAATAACCTTTCATTGCAATTTGCAGTGTAGTGTGCAGTAGGCCTACTAACAGTGGTCCCTTGCTACAATGCTTTCCCTTGCACGGTTTCGTTGATTTAATGTGTGTGATTTTGCATCCATTATAACGTAAACATTGTTGACTTAATTTGCACATGCTTATTTAATCATCGATCACGTGCTATTTCAAAGTTATCTAACTTACCTAAGCAAGGCTCGGTTTCCTCTGCAAACAAAACCAGCTTACTTCCATTACGCTCCACGTAAGCTGGTAAGGGCCCCCATAAAATTTATTAGCACAGGGGCCCCATTTGACCTTAATCCGGGCCTGAGTGATACTATCTATTAGCATTGAAGCAGCATGGCTTGTGGAATGATTTTTTCTGAAACCAAATTGATTGTTATAGAAAAATTTATGTCTAATTAAAAACGAGTATAATCTGTTGTACATGAGTCTTTCTAATATCTTTGAAAAAACAGGTAGTAGGCTGACTGGTCTGTAGTTGTTTGAATCTTTGCAGCTACCCTTTTTAAAGATAGGTAGCCTATCACCTTCCCCAACTTAAATGAATTTACCAGCTTTGCATTGGTTAAATATCTTGGTAAAACCTCTCACCATGAATCTCGAGAAAGTTTCAAAAAGTTTCTTGAACGCAATCAAAATAAAAGAATAGATAATTAAGTTTTAATGACATGCATCATCCTATCTATTGGTAACTCGTGATCAGTGTCTTCATGACTACATTGCCGGCTGCATTGTCGAGTGGTGAGAGCCCTGGAACGACGTTCGAAAGGCCGCCGGTTCGACACCACTCAAGAGCACGTGGCTGTGTCTTTGGTAAGACACTTTAAAGGCATGCCTGAAGGTGGTCACAAAGATTGGCTTCCTTGCCTTCCCGTCCACTTAATCTAAATTTTCAATCACCAGGTGTAAGCCTGGATACGACAAACAAGCAAGTGTCTTCATAATCTCTTTGTCTTTTGGATTTTTTTTGTTTCCAAAGAAAGAACGTCAATCACACCTCGAAAAACTTGCCTTGCCTTCCTTTCTATATTTCAATTTTTCACCAGGGATCTTGACGCCATCATGATAATTATTTGAAGCCCAATAAATACTTCTTCGATTTCGAAAATTTTAACAAATTGCTTTATAAAAAGGAAATTTCATATGAAGAGAAGATAATAAAACTTTTTCCAGGCTTACAAACGGTTCTTTGGTGACATTTTACCTTCCTTCTTTTCTAGGAACCCACTGGATTTTGCAGTAGTGCTTTCCATCAGCTTCGCTGTTCCACAAGCAAAGAAAACACGAGTAGGCCTATGTGTATTGTGCATCTGTAGCCTATTCAGTCTACCTTGTACCCTAACAAAAACCCCAATGTCTACAAAAATAAGCACAAATATACCAATTAAATTGAGCACAGTTTAGTTTAAGGCTTAAATGTTAAGCAATAGTTTAAACTTTAAGCTTAAACTTAAACTTTAAGCAATAGTTGCTTGATATTGCTTTGACTAACGGCACCTATTGGATGGAATAATTCCCTACAACAACACTTCAACAATCGGAAAATTTCACTCTGCCAATCTCGGTAACGGCCCTGCATCAAGAGCCTCTACAAGTATGCGAAACTACCAGGAATAACCTATCAAGGCTTTGTCAGTCCGAGGATAAAGATTCAAAACCAACCAAACAACCTTTTTGTAGTCGTTTTTCATTTGCATTGAGTAAACGAAAGGGATTGACGGATGTTTATTCCAATCATGAAATAAAACTGCTTTAAAGATTTTTGTAAAATTGTCAATAAAAAGTTGCTATTGAGTTGGGTCATGTTCTATTTATGCCAACAACATTAATTCAAGCATTCATATCTTTGCAATAGCAAAGATTCTCTCTTTGAGTTCTATCGAGTCTTTCATCAAATAAATCAGTCTTGTTCTTTGCTTCAGTGTAGCTATTCTGTTGGCGTATCAAATATTAACACACCTTTGAAGTTATGTAAGCTAACTATTTTTAATTTTTGAGATGTTGCTCAAAACTGTATCTCTTTGCCATAAGTTACAAGCGTTAGATTCAATACGCTTCGTAAAATCTTGTTATCCATTGCTTAAAAGTTTAATCGCCTCACGCAACGATGACCTAATTAATCTAGATTATGACAAGACAATGGCATCGCTTTTAAATGCGTTTATCTACTTTACTTCAAATCAGGGGTCGGCAATCACCGGGCCGCGGCCCAGTGCCGTCAGTGAGGAATTTGTTACTGGGCCGCGCGAAACCAAGGCTAAATTGTGACAAAACTTGCAAAACTTTTTGATCCACAAATATTCATTTAAATTTCAATAATTGTTAATTGTTTGTTGCCAAAAACCAAAAATTTCACAAAGCTTCTTCCAAAACTGCAAAACCAAAGCAAACAAGACAAAATTACGAAGTAGGCTGAACATAGGCTGACTAACACAGCTTAGCCTAGGTGAAAGTAGGTTACGGTAAGCTATTGCTGCAAACCATAGGGCTTTCACAGAAGCAGCGGAAGATAGCTATGTGAGTTGTAATATAATATGTGCATGCACCAAATGTGTTTTATTGAAGGCCGGTCCAAATAAGACCAGAGTTGGAGGAAGCGTCCTCGGTGCAATTTACCGCGGGAGCCCCAGATAAAATGTCGACTAACCATAATTAACTTAACAACGACGTTGGGGACGCCAACGTCAAAAGCTCAAAGATTGCAATGTAAGTTAGGTACGAAAGCTCAGTCTGTTTCGGTAACCAGTTTCTGTATTTAGCCTAAAGGTCTGCAAGGGTAACAAACTGCCAGGGTTATGCTGACAAAGATGATTTTTCTGTCTTGAAACAAAGATTACCTCAATCAAGCAATTCTGCTGTGAAGCTTATAGGATAGGACTAGCATAGCATAAGCTACTACACGTAAAAGTTTCAATAGTAAAATGCAGTTAGGCCAGGCGCGGATCTAAGAGTTTTTTTCGGGAGAGGGGGCAGAAAATTTGAAAATCATTAAAAAGAAAGAAAAAGATAAAACAGATATGAACAATGACAATTCAGTTCAGTTGTTTTTTATTTCTGACCATCATATCAAAAACAATACACGTCAACAATGTTTTTTTTAAAGTGTTTTGGGGGACCGAAACGGTCCCCCAAATTTCTCCAGCGGTTTTCCAAAATTTGGACTTGCAACTACAGTAGAAAAGTAGGCTAATGGTTGTTTCTCGCTATGTCTTGTCGATAATACGAATATAGCCTACGACCAATCGTTCACGTCTAAAAAAAAGAATAAGTGGTGTAGTGTATTGAAATGTGATTATTATGTTATGCTTATGACCGGTTACCAGATTATCTTTTGGCAACCCTGGCAAGTATCCCGGAAGTACATTCTGTTGTCAGTAATTAATCAAAGTAGAAGTGCATGTTATTTCTGTATATAATACACCAGTAAACAGACAGAATATGACATTTGGCGACGAGGAAAATATTTAAATCTGTAGCCTATTGGTTCAAGAGGTCCAAGCAGACAGTGAATTGTTCTTATCGTGTTGTCCAAACTACTAGTGAGCATCATGAATGGAGCTGCAGTTACCTGCGAGGTGTCAGCTGTATTACCCTTTGATGTCAATGGTGATGCACAAAGCCAGGGACAACGTTGGAAGCGATGGAAACGGGCATTTTCATTGTATATCACTGGAAAAGGTGTCACCAGTGATGAGCAAAAACAGGCTCTGCTTCTGCATACTGCTGGTTTGGATGTGCAAGAAATTTATTTTTCTTCGGTTCCAGACAATGAAGGTAAAACTCTTCAAGAGACTTTAACATTGTTGGATGATCATTTTCTTCCTAAGGCTAATGTACCTTTTGAACGCCATGTTTTTAGGCAATTGATGCAAAAACATGATGAGCCGGTGAACAAATTTGTTTGCAGACTGCGACAACAGGCAGCTATGTGTGAATTTGGTGATTCATTGGATACCCAACTTCGTGATCAAGTAATTGATAAATGTCATTCCAATCATTTACAACGAAAGTTTTTGGAAAAAGGAGATGTGCAGTTAAATGATATATTAGCTATTGCTAGAGCACATGAAGCAGTTAATTCACAGGTTAAGATGATGGAAAGAAAATCATTAGAACCAAGCATGCAGCATGAAGTAAATTCAGTTCCTATACAAAGAAAGAGTAACATTAAGTCAAAACAGGGAAAAGACACACAAGAGTGTTTTTCATGTGGATTATTTGGTCATTTCAAACTTGACAGGCAGTGCCCTGCAAGAGGGAAGAAGTGCCACAAATGTGGAAATCTGGGACATTTTCAAAAGAAATGCAGATCAAAAGTAAGGAATACAACACAGTTTTATCAACAAAGAAATGCAAAATCTAAAACCTTTTTAAAATCTAATGCCAATCAAATAGATAATTTAGGATTGGGTGAAAATGAATTTGGAGCATCAACTAATGTCTTTTCAATGAAAAGTTCAACACATGGGCTGTGCAGTGTAAGTTTAAACATTGGTGGTGTGTCTGTGGGAGACATGTTAGTTGATTCCGGTGCATCATGCAACATTGTGAACAAGCAAACTTGGGAATGGCTGAAGACATGTAATATTAATGCAACAACAAGAAAATCTGCTAAAACATTGTACGCGTATGGAAGTAAGAAGCCAATTCCAACATTAGGAACATTTACGGCAAAAGTTGAATCAAAAGTTACACAAAAAGTATGTGTTGCTGACTTTGTGGTAGCAGATACCGATGGACACAGACTATTGGGCAAAGACACCGCAGAGACTTTAGGTTTGTTGCATGTTGGTCCAATACATGTAAATGGTGTTAAATCTGGTGCTAATAATGTTGAACCTCAAGTTGATAATGACATTGTGTCTAAGTATGATGGTTTATTTACTGGTGTTGGCTTGTTAAAAGATTATGAGTTAAAATTGCATATTGATGATTCTCTTAAGCCAGTAGCTCAACCTGTTCGAAGAATACCATTTCCGCTGAGAGAAAAGGTAGATGTAAAGTTAAATGAACTGCTTGATGCTGATATTATAGAAGAAGTCCCAGAAGGACCATCAAGTTGGATCTCTCCATTGGTAGTCATACCTAAGAGTGATGGTGACATTCGCATTTGTGTTGATATGCGACAAGCCAATCAGGCTATAGTTAGAGAGAGACATCCAATTCCCACTGTTGAAGAACTGTTGTATCAACTCAATGGTAGTACTGTTTTCAGTAAGTTGGATTTAAAATGGGGCTTTCATCAAATAATGTTGGATGAAACGAGCCGCCATATTACAACATTTGTTACACATCGAGGTCTATACAGATATAAAAGGCTAATGTTTGGACTGAGTTCTGCTCCTGAAAAATATCAGAAAATTATTTGGGATTTATTGAAGAACTGCGATGGTGTTGCTAACATTGCAGATGACATTGTCATTTATGGAAAAGACAGGACAGAACATGACAGTCGATTACATGTGGTACTGGAAAAGTTGTTAAAATCTGGATTGACTTTGAATAAAACAAAATGTCAGTTTAGAATGTCAAAGCTTACATTTTTTGGACATGACTTGCACCAACAAGGGGTAAGTCCCAGTGCAGAGAAAATTGCAGCTATTCAAAAAGCACAACCTCCAACTTCAGCTAGTGAAGTCAGATCATTCATGGGTCTTGTTCAGTTTTCAGCTAAGTTTATCCCAAATTTAGCAACCATTGCAAGGCCTATACTAGACTTGACCAAAAAGACTGCAAAGTTTGAATGGCATAAAGCACACCAAGATGCATTTTTGAAATTAAAAGCAGCGATCACAAAGGCTGATACATTGGCATATTATCGGAATGACTGTAAAACAAGAATTGTGACAGATGCATCTCCAGTTGGTCTAGGTGCTGTGTTGACTCAGTTACAAGATGGAGTGTGGAGAGTCATTTCTTATGCATCTCGAAGTTTGTCAGATGTGGAAAAGAAGTACAGCCAAACGGAAAAAGAAGCTCTAGGGTTGGTTTGGTCTTGTGAAAGATTCAATTTGTATGTATTTGGAAGACATTTTGAACTTGAAACAGATCATAAGCCCCTGCAATACATTTACACGAAGAAATCAAGACCATCAGCAAGAATAGAACGCTGGGTATTGCGTTTACAATCATTTGATTTTAGTGTTATTTATCGTCCAGGGAAAACTAACATTGCTGATGCATTGTCAAGGCTAAATAAAGAGCCCTATGAAGAAAGCAGAGATTTAAAAGAACCTTATGATTATGTGAGATCTATTGTTCTTCAAAGTATGCCAGTCGCTTTATCTACAGAAGAACTTGAACAAGAATCAGCTGCTGATCCACGGTTGTCAGAAATTAGGGACTATATTCATTCAGGAAATTGGTCCAAGTGTACAGACACAAGCTTTTTGCATGTAAAAAATGAACTGTGTACATATGGAAACTTGTTGCTCAGAGGGACAAGACTCGTTATACCTGCTACGTTGCGTGAAAAGGTGCTCAATTTGGCACACGAGGGTCACCAAGGCATTGTCAAGACAAAGAATCGATTACGCACAAAGGTGTGGTGGCCAAAGATCGATGCTGATGCAGAAAAGATGTGTAAACTTTGTCACGGATGTCAAGTCACCAGCGACTTTTGCAGACCAGAACCAATTGCTCGGGTATTGCCACCAAGTGGGCCTTGGGAAGATTGTGCGGCAGATATTCTTGGTCCATTACCAAGTGGTGAGAACATTTTAGTAGTGGTAGATTACTTTAGTCGTTTTTACGAAATTGCAATCTTGAAATCAATCACAAGCGAAAAATTGATTCAAGCGATTCTGCCCATGTTTTCAAGGTTTGGAGTACCTTACTCATTGCGAACTGATAATGGTCCACAATTTGTATCGATTGAATTTGAGAATTTTCTAGAAGAATATGGAGTAATACACCGCAAAACAACACCATTATGGCCTCAAGCAAACGGGGAGGTGGAACGACAAAATCGAACATTGTTAAAGGCAATCAAAGTTGCTCAAGTTGAAAAGAAAGATTGGCGCTATGAGATCAACAAATTTCTAATGGCATATCGTTCAACTCCGCAAGTTTCTACAGGTTCTACTCCTTATTATATGATGTTTCGCAGAGAAATGAAGTCTAAATTACCTGAACTGTGCCGAGAACCTCAGATCTTTGATGAAGGGATTCGAGACAGAGACTGGAAGGGTAAAATAGACGGTAAACTATATACTGACTTTAAGCGACGTGCTGTCGACTCAGATATTCGGGTTGGAGATGAAGTTTTGGTTAAAAGTCAAAAATCAAATAAACTTTCTGCAAATTTTGATAGCGCTACCCAACAGGTAGTTAGGAAGGAAAGGGGGGAAGTGACAGTACAAAACAATGAAGGGGTTCAATTGACACGAAATTCGTCGTTTTTTAAGAAATTGAACACCAGTGATGAAAATGTAAACTCACCTCCTGCTGACATGACCGTGAACGCTGATTTGAATGAGTCCTCAATACCTGTACGTACTCGTCCGACACGTAATGTCAGTAAACCTGCTCGCTTTAACGATTATGTAACTTGAAGTGACTATTAAGAATGCAGACTTGTATGTCTATGATTCCTTTTGTTCTTTCGTTATAAAGACTAGCTTTGGAATGCCTGTCTATTTGTTTAAACGTCACGTCAATTGAGTGGTAATCTATTTAATTGTTCACCACTACAATTTCAAGTTTAAAGTGGAAGCAAACGTGTAAATTATGATCTTTAGTGTATGGCTATATTGCTTTTGACAGTAAATGTTGGTACTTAAAGTTAATCTGTGTATATCATAGATTGCATGAATGATGCTTACGTAATCGAAACCTAATGATGATGCGTCTTTTGGTTCAAGTGCTCATGGTTATCATCACCTGTAGCTTGATGATCATTTAATGTAAAATGAGTTTTTATCCAAATAAGTAATGCCTTGGAGAACTACGTTTTAATCCGAGAAGGAAGGGATGTAGTGTATTGAAATGTGATTATTATGTTATGCTTATGACCGGTTACCAGATTATCTTTTGGCAACCCTGGCAAGTATCCCGGAAGTACATTCTGTTGTCAGTAATTAATCAAAGTAGAAGTGCATGTTATTTCTGTATATAATACACCAGTAAACAGACAGAATATGACAAGTGGAGGTACAGCTAACAGCTGAATCAAAGAGTTATTCACAAAAGAAGTGCACCATCGATACTCGTCAATGTTTATTTCTGATTTATGGCGCATAATGATCAGTTTTTACATGTGGAAACATAACAAGCAGAAGCCAACAAGCACACTTTGTTTGAGTGGTTAGCGCGTTGGGCTCGCTGTCGAGAGCCTGCATGTTCGACTCCAGCCACTCGCACTTGCTGTTGTTTCTCTGGGCAAGAAACTTTACGATAATTGCCTCTACCCAGTGATCGATTTCGAGTAATGGGCAGTACCAAATTTAAGTCATAAGTAGAGTAGACAACCGGAAACAGACATTGCAGTCGGCTGCAGCGTGGGTCAGGCAGTAGCGTAGCCAGGAATTTTGAAAGGGGGGGGGTTTGACCACCCAGCGGCGGGGGGCCTCCGCCAGAAAATTTTGAAAAATTCTTTGAATTTGGTGCATTCTGAGAGCATTTTCAACAAAAATGTGGGTACGAATATTCCTGTAAAATGGTGCTGTCCGGTAACATAGCAAAAGGATAAGATTATGTTTTCTTCGGCATTTTTCTGAAATAAAGCGTCTCTGTGTTTTCTTGTTGCTAATTCCTGGCTGAGATGTTTGAATGTTTGGTATTGGCAAAACTCGCTCTTTTAATGCAATTTTGTTTCAAATTAGGCAATTTTTTTTTAGCCTGAAAGCATAATTCTCAATATCGTGACGTCACACGCGTGCCAAAGGGGGGGAGGGTTGTAACCCCCAAAACCCCCCCCTTGGCTACGCCACTGGGGTCAGGTGTACGTCGGAAGGCGTACATCGATGCATAGCGCTCAAGTCCGCTTTCCCGCAATGCAGGATAAAGATAATAAAACAAAAACAAAACAAACTTGTTTGGCGGCCGTGTTGGGCAGGCTGTTTGGTAGCTGTCACAATCATTTAAGCTGTGCCTTTGTCGAATAATTCATTTTATGTTGCGTTGATTGTACGTAGTTATGGTTATTTTTAGCTATTTTTTGGTATTTAAATGAAACACTTGCGGTCTCTTAAAACTACTTAGCGGTCACCCAAACCAAAGCTTTAAAAAAAACCTGCACGTCAACATAGCAAAGGTCGAGAAAACGGTAGAAGCGACAAAACCCGAAAGTTAAAACGTGCTTGTGACCGAAGTAAGTTATTGAGTTGTAAGAAATTTGGCACGGTCGCAACACCTTCAGAAAAATTTAAGATATAAAGGGAAAATAAAAAAAGAAAATGTTACAAAAAATAAAAAATAAACAACATATATGATGACACCACAACATAGGCTATAACTTACGATATGCTCTAAAATAGACATTAAAACAGCCATTTTCATCAATTGTAAATGTTTAAAAAATAAATTTTGCTTGAATAAAAATGTCTAATTATGCAAAGTGAACTTGAAATCTGGTTTAAAACCCTGTAGATCAATTGGATATTTTTATGTTTGCATGCATAGGCCTATAGACCTACCAGTGACGATCGGTGAGGGAAAGCAAGGAAAGCAGTGCTTACCTGAGCGAAAACTATGCAAAATATAATGACTAAATTCTAGGTTTAACTTCTTATTATTTTTATCAAGTCTATTTTAACTTGAAAATTACTGTGTTCGTGACTAGAATTACTCGTAACGCTTGTGAGTAGTCTAAGTCCTTACCAAACCGCATGTCTTGCCTATAAATGCCAATTAACGCAAACGCTTTTGTCAGAAACCATCACTGAAGCTCCAGGGAAATCAACTTTCAAAATTGCTTACCCTACATTGAAAAACGCCTTCGTTTTATCCAATCCTCAATCGTTTTGCAAAACGACACCAGCTGCTTAGCCAATCAGATGTGTTATCTGGTGTTATGGTTAAAGTTGCTTTCCCAGTGACGTCAATGCGTATCTCATAGCGGCTGCTTTTGGTTTCAGGCGAAAAGAATACAGCCTCTACGCATGAGTGATTTTCGGGCTTGTAACTATAGGCTACTGAGTACGCTGAAAATAAAGCTGGTTCTCTTACCAAAAAAAACATAGATTCTACAATAAAACATGCAATTCCAAAGGGTACATTAACCAACCAGTACTGAAACAGCACAAGTGTTTTTTAAATTCTTTGGGTCAACAGACTGACATCACAAGTTCAGAGCAAACATACTTGTGTTCTTCAAGAATGGACTAGCTTAATTTATAGGCTAATTATTTGCTCTTTACTAGTGCACCAGTCCAATGCATGTCGTAAATGCTTACAGATGACATTGACAATAAGTTTTTGTGCTCAGTCTAAAAAAGCAGCCAACATTCTAGACTAGTCCCAGTTTGATTGATTGATTGAATCTTTATCCTCGGACTGGGAAAGTCCGAAGATTTTGTTTTGGAAATGCTCTCAGAGCGCACCAAATTGGAAGTGTTTTTCAAAATTTTCTGGGGGAGGCCCCCCAGACCCCCCGCTGGAAGTGTTGCCTTCGGCAACACGCCTTCGGGCTTCACCCGACGGTTACGCCCCTCGTGCCTACTACCTTGCTGCAGCATATTTCCAAGTTGCTTTCCCAATGGTTTAAGCCACCGAACGTCACTGAGACCTACGGTATTTGATTGAAATTATAATGAAGACTAAAAAATATAGGCTATTATACAGCCATTCAAGGTTTCAGATTGTTTCAACTGACGTCATTTGGTTCAGCGTTGGTTTCAGCTAAGTCAGCTCCAACAAATATTGCTATTAAATGTATTTGAAGTTGTATAAAAGAAAATAACCGGAGTCTGATCGATGAATAAATCCGCGCATGAGCTAGGCAATAATCAATTCATCATGTAAGGTTTTTAAATGTTTATAAGCTACAAGTTAACCACTCCTTTAATTAGGCTATCTGTAAATTTAAAGTGACGCTTTCTTATTTGTCAAAGCTATCAAAGCTGAAAGAGATTTAATTTGTGATGAGTAAATTCTATCAGTAGGTTACGAAACTTTTGCATTGTAAAAACCTCATTAGTGTAATGTGGGAAAAGTGACGTCAAAAATTAATGCTAACTAAATATTTGAATTTCAAAGGTTTCAAATAAAGAATTTCAAAGGTCCTGGCTTAACAGACACTACCAATCATTTTCTGTTTAAATTTAAATTAACATGTAGGCTACTCTAAAAGGTCGTCGTTTATATTACAGTGTTCACATTTTTCTTAAATATGGTTTGTTAGTTTATTTGTACTCAATCGTTTTGTACTTAATAGATAAAATGAATTTGTTTATACCAAAACGCGACAACAAAGCACAAAATAAATAGAAGTCCTTTTTAAAAATGCAAAAAAAATCAACCGTTTGATGGTTGCTTTACTTGAACTTTTGTTTAGGTTATTTCCCTAGCTTGAAGATTGTTTGAAAAATTCTAAAATTTCATATTCAAAAGTTCAAACTGTAAAGTGTGAAGTAGGCCTACTGTACCATTCGTTCCAGAAGTAGGGTAGGCCACACAGGGATAATTTTCGAAACGAAGTGGCTATATCTACGGGCTACGGCACTGCTTGCGATTAAAGAGAATTGTTTCGTGGCAGGACTTTGCTCATTGCCCAGGACTTCAAGATTATGAAAAAGGGCACTTTTGTTGCTGAAAGGCCAAATTTTTTTAAAATTTTAAGATAAGATATAGCGATAGTGCTCATCTATCAGCTCACTATCGGGTAATGATACAAGTGTCTGGTATACAAAGAAGGGCACCATAAGTTATAATGATGTAACCTACTGTGTTGCAGAATTTTGTGTCGTGAATATTATTTTGAGGCAAAAATGAAAGATTATAATTAGGCTAAAAGCAAATAGCAGAAATTGTTATATTGCAAAATGTGCAGCAGCTTACATTACCTTAAAAGGGCACCATTGCCCCCCACTTCTGGCGTCCCTGAATACAATTTTCTACTGTGTACTGTGATTTATCAACTGTGATCTACCGGTACCTAACTCGACACTTAAAAGAAAATAAGTTGGTTGGTTATGAACCTCTATCCTTGAACCGACAAAGTTTTGATAGGTTATTCTTAATAGTTTTGCAATACTTGTAGAGGCTTTTGACGCGGGGTAGGTTACCGAGATTAAGAAGAGTGAAGTTTCTGTTTATTAAAATATTGTTGTCAGGAAATTAGTCCATCCACTAGGTGCCACTGAATAAAGAGCAGTCCTGAAATGCATTGCTCATGCGCACACCCCGAGAGTTGAACCAGTGCAGCGTGATTTTGAGTCAAGTCAGACGAGTTAAACTGTCGAGTTAGACAAAATGTGAAGTAAGCAATCTTGTGAATCCATCGCTTAAATAAAGTAAACTAGCACTTTTTTATTTGTAAACAAAAGGTAGCCATCTCCGGGGTAACACTAAAAGGCGGAAATGCGGAAGGCAGAAATAAGCCGGGCGTGAAATGGCGTATTGTCCGCAGAAGTAGCGATTTAATGCCGATGTAGAAAACGCGGAAGAACGATCTTGGCGTCCATATTGTTTAACATAGCGATAACTTCATCATGAAAGAATGAAATGTTGCAACATGGAAAAAGGCGGAAATGCGATTTTTAACAACAACTCACCACCGAACCTACTTTTATATTGAAATATCATTGAAAGATATTGTTTAGAAGCAATTGTGAGGTCATTAAATACTTTGACTGTTTTAATTCCACAGTTATTGGAGTAAATTTCGAAAATTAAAAGGAATTTATTTAAACAGGATAAAGGCGGAAATGCGATTTTTAACAACAACTCACCACCGAACCTACTTTTATGTTGAAATATCATTGAAAGATATTGTTTAGAAGCAATTGTGAGGTCATTAAATACTTTGACTGTTTTAACTCCACAGTTATTGGAGTAAATTTCGAAATTTAATGGAATTTATTGAAATAGGATAAAGGCGGAAATACGATTTTTAGCCACAACTCAATACCGAACATTTTCTTATGTTGAAATATCATTGAAAGATATTATTTAGAAGCAATTGTGAGATCACTAAATACTATGACTGTTTTAATTCTAAAGTTATTTCGACTTATTTCCGCGCTTCTGCATTTCCGCCTTTTAGTATTGCCCCCATCTCCGTATGATAAAACAAGTGTGGATGAGTTTTAGATGCAATCGTAAACACAACTTGTTACTGAAACTTCACGCTTTGAAATATATAGTGCTACAGCACAAAGTACCTAGCATTTGGTTATCTAATTTTGAAAATGTTTACAAAATCATGTTTAGAAAGCAGGGATATCTTGCTGGAAAGCAGTCAATGATAAAGTGAACAAGCAGATTTTATTTTGTTACTCATAAAAACAACTGTTTTGATGAAACAATGCACAACAATTTCAGTCAATAGTTAAAAGAAATAACTTGACTTGCAAAGAATATGCATAACATGGTATTCTGTGTGGTTGACTTTAAACGCAATCAATCACTTGGACACAATAAAAAATATTTATTTAGCATGCTGTTCTTTGCTGCTTCATAATACGTTGTGATTTTTTTTTTGAGTTTTTGATTGTTGTAATCAATTTCCTTTGAACAATGTATTTCTCAACAAAATGTGTATTTTTGTTTCTCCACTCTTAAGCTTCAAAGGTTTTCAGTAATTGCGTTGACATAATGAGTTTAGCACCAGTAAGAAAACCAGGTCCTTTGGGTGAGCTCCAATCTGACTGTGACAAATTGAAAATCAAGGTAAGGAAAACATGCCTAATGAGAATCACAAAAATACATTCTTAATCAGCTTCTGTCAACAGAATTTTTTTATGAATGATGAATTATTGATGACGCTTTTTTATTGTGATTGTACACACCGGTTGTGCTTAGACTAAAGTTTTGCTTCATATATATATCTGCAGGTTGATGAACAGACAGGTATAACTAACAAGTGGACCGCCAAACATGCCAACGACAACCAAGTTAAAGCTTCTCATAAAGTTTGTGTAGAATGTAAAATCGAGGGTTCGTCGTTATTGATGAGAGCTCATAATCTACAACTGGTGAGCGCTTAGAGCTTTTTGCTTTCACATTTTACTTTCAAGGTTAATCTATTCTTTTCTTAAATATGTTTTTGTGAAATTCAATTGAAACTCATCACTTGAAGTACAACCCTCATCAAGCATGACTGTAGCCTACCAATGTAAATTTATTTTGTTGCAGCAAGATGAACCTTCACAGCCAATAAAATTTGACCAAAAGAAATCTGATGAGATAAAAAGATTGCAAAGCTTGCAGGTAGAAAAATATCTGAAGTGTTGTCTAAAACTGTTTTGATTGCATTGTGATTGGGATCATTAAACTCAAGACTACTTTCAAAGTTTGGTGGAGTAGTGGACTTACGCTTTTCGATAAGTGTTTAAACCAGATTTGTCTGTATCCACATCTAGCGAAGCATGATCATATGGGGATGGCCATTGGACAATCGACATAAATGAGAGACAATCACTTTCAGTCTTGATTGATTCTTATTTTGACAAAAGTGATATTGGAACTTGGAAGTGTCAACTTTGTGTTGGCGGCAGAAATTCTTTCATGTTTTTTTTTTTTTGACAATACAATGCATCATCATCTTTAGAGCTTTGCTTTATAGCAACAGATGTGCTCAGCAATGACACAATGAAACCTTCAGATCTAAACAAACACTTATATTCAAAACATAAAAAAATTAGAGCTAAACCAAAAGTAATTTTTGAAAAGAAGCGAAAAAGTATTAAAAGCTGTGCAAAACAGATAGCCTATACACACACTCTCACATAAAATCTTTACATGCATCCTATAAAGTAGCAAGAAGGATTGCAAAAACAGGAAAACCACACACCGTTGGTGAAATGTCATTGAAAGACTATTTGTGAGTTTGCTAACAGTAGACTTATAAAATCAAGGTTGGATTTGTCATTGCCAGTTTTTCCGTTTGAAGTGAATTGTTTGGCTGGTACGCTGTATTGAAAAGCTTGAGTAGTACTGGTCTAGTCTACTGTATGCATGAAATTAAAAATTCAACGCAGTGCCCTTTTTATTATTCTCTACATGCTTGCATATGAAGTAATTAATTAAGTGGAGCAGAAAACTAATCCTTGCTTTATAGGAACGTTTGAATGGGATGATTGATATGATGGAAGCTCTTCCTGATGGGGATCAACTAAGGTGAGGAAGTTGCACAAATACCATCTCTTTTCATTATTGATAAAAAACTATCAAATGTTAAAAAATCTTTTCATGTCTGTTTTAGCTTTTTCTATACCTCCTACCGACTTAATAATACAGATTATGGGAATGTCTAGAGTGTTAAATTTTGACACGACATCAAAATTCTTGGTTTTTCTAGCAGTAAGGATGAACCCCATACTTAAACCCAAGCACCAAGAGGTGAAACGATAAGGTTCACAATTCACATGGTACTAAACTTTTGGCACATTGTTTCAATGCTTGGTCGATAAGCTTGCAGATTGAAAGCCTGCAGATAATATAAACTTACATTTTAGACCTTGGCTGTTGCAATCAATGCTATTTTATTTTTGAAAAACTTGTATATACTGTATGTTAGGGTGAGGCTGATGCCCCTATCAGTCCCAATTTTTCTGGCCCTTTCAACAAATGTTCTACATCACATAAATAGTAAAAATCCAAAGTTTCAGAAAAATTGGTTGACCCCTTGGGGTGCCAGTTTCATGTTCAAATTCCTGCAGTGGTGTGCTATGCATACCCTCCAGCTCCTATAGCAAAATCTAAAGAAATTGCCATTTTTAGCAATGTTAATCAATTTTGGATACTCGACAGGCCAAGAATATGATCAAGGTAAAGTAATGGTCATACCGCTTGTAATGCATGAGAATTGGAGGCATTACTTGGAGCAAGGCTACCTACCATCAGCATGGCAGAACAAAAAGGCAGCAACATACGCTATATATAAGGCTAATGTACTAATGTAGTCAACAATTTGCTGTAGGTTCTCAATTCATTTCAGTTCAGTCTACAAAAACATAGAACATGGATCCATGTACTATGGCGATACTATGAACTAATGAACTATGTACAGAGGTGCATGCAGTGCAGTGGCGTAACAGACCAAACTTACCATAGAAGAAATATATTTATCAGTAGAGCAGTTTGTGTAAAAGCGTAATAATCACTAACCACCAGCACTAACTTTGCTGCCAAAAAAGTTGCTAATCAAATAGTTAGATTATATTCACTTGCAAACATAAACGCAATTACCAGTACGCAAAAGGATATGGAGGAAAAAATTGTTAATTTTTACGACAAAGATTTAAAAAAAGTGCAAAAGATAAATGCCACTGATCGTGATCACAATACAGCAATAATAATTTTCAGAATGTTTTAATCAAGACTATGCCGTTTTGGACTAAAAACATATTCAAGTTGCTTAAGAAGGAAGAAGATGTCAAATGTTTAAAAAGTATGATGATAGACAGGATTGCCGCATTTGCAGGTCGAGACATAGTAACAATAAGAAAAAGAAAAATGGAACGAGAGCAGCACTCTGTGGAATTAGCTAAAAAGGAAAAAGACAGGAAAAAGTTAGATACATTCATAGACACAACACTTCCACTTGATGAAACAGCAGACTTTTCATCCGATAATGACTCGGGAACTGAAGAAGCTACTTTGTCAACATCTTCCAAAAGGTATCATCGTTAAAGATGGCACAACGATTCGGGTGCCTTATGATATTCTCAAACACCCTTCGATAATTGGGTGTTGTTTGAGGAACAAAATTAGCCCTGTGGCCGCTTCCACAATGATAAGGGAATTTATCACTGCGTGTGGTGGAGACGTGTCGAAGGTGAACCTTAATTATACACAGGCACTGAGGTATCGCACCGAAACAGCTAAAGAAACTGCCAGTGCCATTAAAGAAAAGTGGCAACCTCCGTTACCTGGAACTGGATCCCTACATTGGGATAAAAAGCTGATGTCCAGCCTCAATTTAAAAGTTATTGATGAAAGGCTACCTGTCCTTGTTTCTGGTCCTAGTGGCGTTAAACTACTACAAACGCCTAAGTTACATAGCTCATCAGAGCCTATGGGAGAATTGATCAGTACTGCAACAGAAAAGCTGCTAGATGATTGGAACTGCAAAGCATTAGTGGGAGCTATGGTGTTTGACACCACCAGCTCCAGTACTGGCCACGCCACAGCTGGCTGTATTGCCATCCAAAATAAGTTAAATAAATCGTTACTTTGGTATGCATGCAGGTGAGCTAGTTGTCGACCGGGTGTTTAATAATCGGCAAATAGAATCATCAAAATCTCCTGATGTTATGATATTTTAAAGATTCAAAGAAAACTTCAACAACTCGTCGTATAGTAGTTTAGACAAAATTTCATTTTCCTATATATATCACCCTGATGATCTTGAAATATACAAAGAAGAGCTGATCATTTAATGAAAGCTATCTTACATTTCAAGAGAACACCAAGAGACACTGGCGCCGACTTACGGGGTGGCAGCCACCCCGTTTAGGTTACATTACTTACTGCAAATAAATGTAATTTGAAAGGACGTTTAAATCTTTTAAATCTTAAGTCAACGTAAAGCAAGAGGTGAACCAATACAGTATTGCGAAGAAAATGATTGTTTTTGTCACAAGCATGAATTGCATGATATTCGCGTAACACCAAGCAAGCTACGCGAAGATTACGCAACACGTGGCTACGAGTTTTTTCCTTGTTGTTGTTGCGATCGTTTTATTTGTTACTTGTCATAAGTCATTGTTACATTTGTTAGGTTTACAATGGGATTTATTAATCAATAAAATATGATCTTTCCATTGCCTCCCTCAAAAATCTTTTTTGAAAATTTTTAAACTGCTCATAATATCGCTATAAATTATAATATGACAGCTATAAAATACTTGGAAATAAAATTATCTCAATGATTGATAGCTCCACCCCCTAAATGAATAAATGAATATCTATTTTCAAATTTCATTAAAAAAATGCATTTTCGAAACGTTTCGAGTTTTATTTAAAAAGTGCGCTTAGTAAAGTAGCAGTTTTAACGTTCTGCAAATTTACACGTTAGCATGATTTTATTCGAGGAAAGCTACACCCCCTGCCAATTCCCGATAATAAAAGCAACCTTTTTCAATTACTCAAGATTTTGAATTGTTTTCCGATTTCAATTGGAGTGTACTGTCATCTACTTCATGCTTTAATCTCTCCTTTGTTATCTACTTTATGCAGTAATATTGCGTGTCAATGCGTGACAAACTGTGAGGCGAGAATTTATTGGTCTGACATAGGAGTTGCTTGTTACATCACAGAAAAAATTACGAAAAGTCGCCAGTAAAAGTTTTCGCCCACATTCCAGTTTTATTCAGCTTAAAGATGCCACCGAAAAAGTGTTCAAAATTGCAGCCCTTCATTGAGTCATTTTTTGTTGCGTCTACCGTCTAGTCAGGATTTCAGCCAGCATGAAAGTGACCGA
The DNA here is from genome assembly GCF_918807975.1 of Aplidium turbinatum. Taxonomy (NCBI): domain Eukaryota; kingdom Metazoa; phylum Chordata; class Ascidiacea; order Aplousobranchia; family Polyclinidae; genus Aplidium; species Aplidium turbinatum. The sequence continues at coordinate 4,360,988 of NC_137486.1, forward strand.
ACGCCTGAACGAAATGAAAGTGTGCCACTGCCAAAAGGGATTAGCACGATCAAGGAAGTGGAATAACCGAGCACGAGCAGGATAATCGCTGTAGAAGGGAGAAGCTATCAAAAATCGTGGGAGAGCGAATTCCCGTGGCTAGAATACGATAGATGCAAAGATAGAGCATTCTGTCAGTTCTGTCCAAATGTTAAGTGTCAGAGCAGCAACGTAACAATAAAATTCATGACATACCTCCTGTGCTTTGTTTTAAAGTTGCTTTGTAAATTATCGAGCTACAAATCAGGTGTGAAAAGACAATTGCATCTACGAAACACGCTTAGTAAAAATCAAACAAAAACATGCAGTTTGAAAGTTTTTAGGTTGCCATATTGTGCTATCCGCCACCCCGTGCAAAAATAAAAGTCGGCGCCTATGCCAAGAGATGATTACAAAGAGTTGATTGAGCTCACAGCCTTCTACCTACAAGCAGACATCTCCGATGTACACGAAAAGTTCAGGTTCTTGAGCTGTGGGGCAATGCATGAAGCCAGATGGATGGCAAAACTGATTTATGCTATTAAATGCCACTTTTATCCGAAGAAATTCTTGCCCTTCCAAAGAGTCACACTATTTGTACCTCAAAACAAATGCAGAAAATTCAACGTTTTGTAAAATTTGTTGTGTTTGTTTATGTTCAGTGGTGGATAGAATGTGGTCCCTCTGCTGATGCTGCTTACAATGACATCAAGCTTCTGAAAAAAATCTTCCTTTATAAAGAAATTGATGAAGAAATTGCAGTCAGCTTTATTTGCCTTCAAAAAACATCTCTGGTATCTGACAGCAGAATCTGTCCCCGTGATCTTGTTCAGTGACAAAGTGAAAACTACAAAATTGCTGTCTTTTGAAAAAACATCAAAACTCTTAAAAAGATACGGCACTGGGTTTGGAAAACCACAGTTCCTGATATTTGCACTTTCACCTACTCAATTACATACAAGGATTGGTTCGAAAAAGACTCTTGGTTTTTCTTTGAAGTGTTGAACATTAACACAGAGTTTTTGTGGCCTGTCTTCTTGTGGAAAACGAATATCAATTTTCTTAATGCCAAAGATGTTATCAAATCTCTGCTGGTTACCAACGATTGTGCAGAAAGAGGTGTTAAACTCACAAGTGATTTTATCAGTGGATGTAGGCAGGAAGAAAACTTTCAAAATGTGCTGCAAGTTGTAAAACATGAGCGGAACCAAATCTCTTTCTCTAACCAAAGAAAACGACACAAATTGACTTTATAAATCATTCCTATTTTATTCTTGGGTCTTTTCAACAACATAAAACGGTGAAAAATGGTGTTGAGAATGAAGTTCCTTTTTGCTGATGATTTGGCAAAACAAACTTTTGATTGAATTAGAAACGCACTTTATGTCTTTTTTTAACAAAAACGCCATTTTTTTCAAATTTTCAAATCAAAACTGGCACTCTTAAATGGTCCTTTTTCACATCTTTTCTTTCAAATAGTGAGTAAAGAGAGGCTGTAGAACATCTATACAAAGGGCCGAATGACTAGCTCAAGTTTTTAATTTTTGAGGGGCACCAGCCTCACCCTACTGTATATATATATAACGGCATAATATATTTATTATGCCGTTGCCGTGAACACGTTTGAAAGAAATAACTCAATTACGATGATATTGTTTGAAGTATAAAATGTTTCACGAGTGCCCTTTTTTTAATACAATATATACAATGCTTGAGCAAGTTGCTTATGATAGCCTATAAATTAAAGCACATCGTCGTCATGACATTACAGGCCTTAAAACTCGTGTTTTTTCCGGCAGCCATCGTGGCCTACCGAGAGCTCCTTCTCGTCGGCCAATTCTGCGTGCTTGGAGGCCAAAATACAATAACGATAGCACAAGTAAATAGAATTAAACTTGCAACAATGCCAAAATGATCACTTAGTGTTGTTGAAGTCCGGGCGACGTCCTGCTATAGAATCGTTGTACCGCGCAATAACTGCTTTATCGGGATTGTAATCCGGTATTGCAGGACCATCTAACGACACTAAATTGTTTCAACTGCTCGCTGCTCAGTAAATTGTTTCAACTGCATACCGCCTTTCATAAAACTTAACCATTTATACCGTTATGATGTCACCATATAGGGTGTGAACTGTGAAGTCATTAACCCACAGTGGAAACATTTCTCAACTCTGAAGACACGTGTTTTCCCCTTGCATGTCAACTAACCTACCAAGACAACAAAATCCGTCATTTTTACATTGATTCTACGTTTGCAGTCGTTAAATCAGGGTAAAAATGACGAATTTTGTTGTCTGGGTAGTTCTCCTTTTTAACAACGATTCAATGTCCGACAACATTGAATCTACATAAAAACGACAATATTGCGAGCCGATGTAAATTGGCACTTCGGATTAACACTTTGTTATAATAAACGCCGGGAATTACAAACAAGACTTTCGCAGCTGGATATTTTCCATACAATAGCAAATGTTTCTGCACAATACAGCAGTGGTGATTATGACGCGCTGACCTAATTCTGCGTCACTCTTTGATACTACATATTTTCGACAGTTAATTCACGATCATTCTATTGCAAAATTAAATACTTAGCTAGAAGAAACCGGCGGCCAAATTGGCCGACTGAGGAGGTAGCACTGGCGGTCATTCAAGCACTACTTAGCGGCCATGGCCGCCGGCTGCTTTAAGGCTTGCATTATCACAAAAGTTGGGTGGTAACTTTATTGTTTTTATTAAATATTTATACAGGTAGACGGTTTGAAATTGAACGCAATTAATGTGAAAAAACAAAAGTATGAACAAATTCTTCATGTTCTTAAGGTTATTTTACAGTAAGGTGTCGTCTATCTAGTTCAGAGGTGACGAACCTGCGACCCGTCAAAGAATTTCGTGCGGCCCGCAAAACAATTTGACAATCACTCATGCATTAAAGACAAAAAACATCTCAAAGCTGTTTTATGCCTTTGTAGCGGACAGTATATGGTTTAGCTTATCCGCCCATACCTAGCTTTGGAAGCTCAAGCTACAGCGACATTCCGAGCGCAGTAATCGCAGGGAATGATCGAGAACAACGTCTAACGTCTACAAGACGTCTTGGTTATATGTATGCTTTTATTGTAGAAAGGAACTTCATGTCACCATATAACTTAGGAGGTTGCAACCATCTTGATTGTAATCGAACACAATTCAAATCACCACAACCAAACTGGGGCAATGGCTTAGAACCCAGCAAAAAGAACTTGATTACAAATTGAACATACTAGAAATTACATCACTACTGGACCAACCATGGTCTTCCAATCGCACCAAAATAACATCTCTACTGCACCAAAAATTATACTATTACCGGTAGCATTGAAGGCTAGATGCGGTATACATAGTCGCTGAGGCATCAAGCATCTGTAGGCTAGAACGTTGAAGAGACGAAAAACTTCGCATATGTGTTTGAAACTGCCGGTGCAAGAATGCGTTTAGCTTATTGGCATGCGATTTCTTGAGGAGCACGCAAATTCCTAATCACGCTTCAGAATCCTGAAGCACAACTGCATAATTACTTGAATTCCTGGGTAGCGTTACATATACAAGATACTCGTATGCAAAAGAACGACAATTTCAGGGCGATAACAAACGTTGAAAAGACCTAAGGAGAAACGCAAAGCGTCACATCTTCACTGGTACCTTTCCTTTGCTATTTTCTTGCCCTAAACACTAACTTTCAGTGTTTAAAGTTACAAAATAGGAAAGCTATAAGGTAAAGTTGTGAAAACACTATTCACCAACTTCACCTTGTATTTTTGGAATTTTATCTTGTATGTTTATCAAAGCAAGAGTTTCCAAACTTGAGAGCTCACGCTCTCAAATTGTCATCTGTTTTCGGCAGCACGTACCTATGCGAACATCAGTTTTTTTCTAAAATGCACTTTACAAAAAGTTGTTACAGGTCGAGGCTGACAGATGAAAATCTTAGTATGCAGTTGAGAGTTGCCACATCGTCTGTTCAACCTAATATTGAACGCTTAGTCAAGCAAAAAACTTTCCAAAAATCCCACTAAGCAAAAAAATTCAATGCTTCAATGTTATTTTTCAATATCTTATTGTTCAATGCTGCATTAGATAGCTTCAGCTATATGATTCGCGTGGGCTTTTGTTTGTTGTTCGAAAAAGTAATTTTATTAACTGATTTGTTGTTTCCGAGCATAATGGTCGAAACATTTAGCCAACTTGAACAAAAGGGATAGAGCCAAAAAAAGAAGAAATCATACTCATATGAAAGCAAACGCTTCGAAAATTAAACTGTCGTCAATATCGGTGCAAGTACTAACTGTCGCTCTATCCTTTTTGCTCAAGTTGATTTGTTTGTTTTTTTACTGTTGTATGTTTCGATTCTGCGTAAGATAATTTCAACTGTGTGGGTTTTATTACTTTCATCTGCCGTTTGTTACTTTTCATGAATAATATCTTGAGTCGCTTCTAAAAGATTTCATAGTAGGTTACGATTAAAAAGTTGTGTGGCCCGAAAACTCATGTGTAATTGACAAAGTGGCCCGCGACCGCAAAAAAGTTCGTCAACCCTTATCTAATTGTTCCAACTAAACTTTAAACAGATTGATGATAAAAATATGATGTTTAGAGACACAAGAAAGAGTCTTTTGGCAGAAGATGATGACGAAGATGATGATGATGGCAATGATGAAGAAGAAGTGAATGAAGAAAGGTTTGAAGTTTTTTGATAGTTTTGTTATTTTTATTCTGCCATGGACTGTCATTAAACAGCAGAGCATTGACATATAACGGCCATAAAAGTTTTATTTTGACACCTTATTTTTGCATTAGTGAAGAAGATCCTGACGAAGATGATGAAAGCGAAGAGGAAGATCTCTACATTGTGATGCAAAAGTTTGATGCTGAGCAGGAGGGCGATCTACCCATTGTAGTTAATGAAGTTATTGATGTCATCAAGAAAAAGTGAGAACCCAGACAACAAAATCTGTCATTTGTACATTGATGGATTTTGCTGTCTGGGAAGGTTGATTACTTTTTTTTTACATTTATTAATAGTGCGATCTAATTACATTGCACTTAGTATGTTGGAAGCAACATTTGACTTCTTTTCCATCTTTAAATAAGTCGCAGCTGGCAGATGTCTGTGCTGTCTTGTATCATGTTCGTGAGCTCTTCATCTTCACCAATTACCTTGTCCACTGTCCAGTGTCCACTTTGTAAAGCACTGAGGGGCAACGTATATCTGTGATGGATACAGCGTGAAATGAAAACACATCTTTTGATCATTCAAAGTAAGGCAAGAAGCTCAAATGAAGACACTTGATCCTTCATCGATTATGTTTTCTATCAATTGGAATATTTTCATGCAGCATCATCATCCTTTAATGGATCCTAATCTAAAGATGTGACGAGTGCTTGTCATAGTAACACCATCTTGGCTTCTTTCATTAAACAGAGAGTTAATCTTTTGAGCTGCCGTGGTCGATCATTAATATTTGGCATGTCTTGATTCAGTGATAACGGATGGTGGGAAGCAGAGAATGAGGAAGGTACTAGAGGGTTGGTCCCTTCAAACTTACTGCGTCCGTTCACAGAAGATGAGGAAGATGATCCCGAACATCCAGAAGAGGATGACCCCACAGGAAGCACCGTGGGACAAGATGACACATATTCTCCACCATCTACTACTCGCAGGTTGGTTGACAATAAATTTTGGGTTGTGTGACATTTTTTTGCTGAGTGTCATCGTACCCGATAAATACAACCGACTTAAACGAAATCGAAAACTCCACTGTAAAACTAATACGAACTAATGCAAAACCATAGAAAACAATATGAACATTATGGTAACATGATTTCAAGTATTTAAGTATTACAGTATGGGTCTATAAATATTTTATGAGCGTAGTTTTAGTAGACGTCTCGATAAAATTAGAAATGATGTCTTGAGAGAATGGACGGATATTGAGAAATGGACTTACGTGGACATCGTTTGGACGTGTTGAACGAATGGATGAGAATAATTTGACAAAGTGAGTTTGAAATGAGGTAGTGACTGGAGAAAATAAGAAAAGGAAAAAAGAATGACGAAGAATGCTGAAGCCGAATGAAATGAAAATAGAGAGTTTTAGTAAACGAAATTAGTGTCATTGCGACATGTTTGTGACATTGTTACGTGGTTTTGTTTAATTCTTTTTGCACACCGCTTGATTTAAAAGGATGGAGTAGTCTTTCTTTAATTTAATGAATATGATACTCTTTAAGGCGATTTAATAAAATAGTTTCACAGTAATGATTATAAAAATGTTGCTTCAATTTTCAAATGATAAAAATGTTACAGTTTGGCCACATGTTGATTTATGACTGATACTAATGATAGTCTGATACAGTCTCTCTCTGTTTTTACTGATGCTAATATTGTTCTCACTTCTCACTTTAATGGAAACCAAGTTTTCTTTATCACATTCTGTTGGTTTTTGTTGTTTTTACTGTACTATGTTATTGGTATTTCAACAGCATTTAAAACATGAACTAACAGTTTGTTGCACTGAAACCAAACCGCTATTTATTTCCCAACAAAGCTTCAAAAGCCGCACAAGTTTTGGCGCGATCATCTGTCACAAAGTATTAGAACACAAGTTATCGTATGTTGAATAATTGGACACACATTCCCGGCGTTATACTTGTTGATTTCTACCTGCAGCTAATTTGAAAGGTGCCCCTACCTTTTCAAAAGAAAGGCCAGATGGTTGCCTTGTTATTGTTGTCAATGAAGTGCACATTGCAAACGATATTTTTAATAGCATTGTGTGAAACATATGTGGCATACATTGGCATACATATGTGTGTAACTAGGTCTATTAAAACATTTGATCAAAACTGCTGTCAAAGTTTGTAGGGTGATTAATGTTTTAAAACGATTATAAAGTGATAAAGTTATAAAAAGATTCTTAAACTCTCAGACGTCATTAATGTTTTAAACTTTTATAAAGTGACGTACAAGGTTGGAGCAATGCACCTGTGGAAAGGTTTGATGGCTGATGACACTATTGTAGTTTCATATCCACACCGTCTTGCACTACTTGATATAATTCATCACTGCACTGTACGGACTCTTTAATTCGTCCCACAACTTAATGAAACTATAGTCGTTGGTCTTTTTAGTGTAGTGTATTTTTTTAGTGTATCACAAAGAAAAGTCCTTGCATCTATCTTCACGTTGGTTCATTCATACCATGCTAGACCCTATTCCCACTCGTGGCTGGATAAAATAGGAACATAAATTCAAACAACTATGATAAAACTTGATTGATATACGGCTCCATGGCTTGGCTCCACAGACGAGTTATGTGAACATGATCGACTGATCGTGAGAACATTGTTCGAAAGGACGTCAGCTCAACACCGATCGAGAGCACCCGGCTGTGCTTAGCAGGACACTCAATGACGTGTCTAAAGAAGGACACGAAGATTGGCTTTCTTGCTTTCCCGTGCAATTTATTTGAATCTTCAATCATCAGGCCTAGATTAGATAGAGATGATCGATTGTCATATGTGTCGTTTCGATATTGTATGAACACATATGCGATTTTTGATTCAAGTTGCTTTAAACAAAAGCCTAGTAATTCAGGCACCAATCTGATAAACCTTGCTCGAAGTGATTGAATTTAAAAAATTTCATGGTCTACTTACCGGACTGAGACGCAAAATTACAGTTTAACCACATTTACTAAACGTACTATTAAATGTTACAAGTAAATGCCTTTTCATGGTTTTGTTTTAACTGGCATTTGAGTTGATTTTGTGCCATGGATCAACTTACTTACAACATTATGGTTTTCATGAAACTTCGTTATTGCCAGTTGCTTTTCCCAGCTTTTTCACCTTGAAACTTAGTAAATTCTTTTGATAATGTCAAATGTTTTTGCAGTGGAAAAGATCTATGGAAAGGGGTTAAAGATATGGTAACTGAAGTAAGTCAATCGGTTTCAGTTCGTATTAGTTTATAACTCCTCGTGTTTCTGAATAAACAAAGACATGATATTGGAAGGTTACCGGTTTCATGAAGATTTACTGAACTAAACCTTCAATGTCTGTTACAATGTGATGAAAATAGATATTCTTTTCTTAAGTTAGTTTAAAGCATTAATATCGACATCAAACAAATGGCTTTGGTTTCAGCCCAAAAAGACTGATGTCACTGATGTACTAGCCGCTCTAGGAGCTCTTCCAGCCGGCTTCCGTCCATCAACTCTTCACAATCTCCTCAACACATCTACCGAGTACTCCCTCCGGACATCAATCCTCCCTGTGCTATCTTCCTCCCAACTCTCCTTTCAGGATCTTCATTGGGATCCGGTTACTAACCAGGTTGGTAACGTTGGATTTTTAAGTTAATTATAACAGAAAAATGACACATTATGACACAAAATGACACACTATAACAGAAAAATGACACAACGCGCAGAAGAATCACATTTTAACAAGGAAACCAGATAAAAGTACATTGCATCTTACACGTAAATGTAGTAGTCCAGTTTTAATCTGGTGATGTCCCCCTTACCGAGGGTGGCCGGATTCACATCCAAGTGCCGCAATCGCCTTCACACCCTGCCTCCACATCGATCTGTCTAACGCGTCCTCTCTTGTCAAGCCCACCTTGCTACTTTCCTCCTCAACTTGCCTTTTCCACGTTTTCTTAGGTCTTCCTGTTTTCTACGACCCTCTACTTGCAACTCCAGCGCTCTTCTCAAAACATCATCTTCATCTCCTCAAAACATGCCCACACCACCTCACTCCACTCGCTTTCGCCAACTTATCAATCTTCTCATTCTGAAAGCTGCAAATTGACCAGGACAGTCTTTGAGCCAAGCAGTTCAAGCCACAGTCCTTTTGCCTCAGCTATGGTTTTCTGGCCTAGCAATCGCAAGTCGACCTTGGTGTATACTATAGTACAAGTACAAGCTTTAGAAACTTAATTGTCTATCAGATTATTACGTACATTCTTGTGTAATTAACTGCACTTTGAATTTCCATGAGATGAATACAAAGGTTTCTTCTGCGCAAAGATTGAGGTCGCCCGGCTGCCTCACTTTCATGATGATGCAGGTTGGTAGATTTACTTGTGTTTCAATCATTCAATTTCCTTCAGTTGCGAAAAGTGATCACAAGAACGCTACGTTCGTGCAAGATTTGGAAATGCGTCATGATTCCTTTGGCTGGGACAGGGGTGGAAGTGCTGAGTCATCATATTCGTTATGCTCTTTTCAACGGCGTCAAGGTGGGGATGTGCTGAATCATAGAGATGTACAAATTATTAATCAGATTGCGGTACCTAAAACTTCATTTTGCTGCAAGAACCTGGTAAATATTAAGAAGAAACAAAATATAACCATAACCATTCCCCAATGGTAAATGTAACTTATCAGAATTAACTGTTTCTCGAAAGATAGCTTTGTTCGTTGTTGTGTTTACTTTAAAAACCAAGTAAACTTGGTAGGAAACGTAGGTTGCAAATACCTGACATCAATTTGTAAGCTATAGAAGTGGTTTCAACATGCTACGAAGAAATGTCATAAAATTGCTAGATTCTTGTGAGTGAGCTATCAGCAAGGGAACCGTCATGCACGACTGATGTCAATGGTGTTTCCAATCAATTTATTTCGCTTGTATATTAATAGGTTTCGTATTAATTTAATTTTCCTGTAGCCCTGAACATGGACTCTGCCAACCCAATAAATCACGAGGTGTGGAGGGGAAGACTTCGTTCTCGACAGACAGACAGGCCACACCCTTGACATGAGGATTAATGCATGGCCTGTATAATCAAAATTGGTTGATGATGATGATTCTTGGACATTTTGTCTCATGCTTTGTGCAGCATTCTATTTAAGCAAAGTTATATCGGTATTGATGAAAAATCCCCCCTGACATGAAATTGTTGTTTTTGCACAACACCTGGCTCTATTTATGATGCTTGATGTGCGCTTCCCATGCTTTCTTGCAGATCCTGAGCAACATCCAGACAGTCAGAGCGAATGTGGCTCAAACGAAACCAAAACTCTGGAGGTTTTCCTCTCCTAGAGACAAGGTAATCCTGCCATGTATTGTGTTGCTGCTTGCTTCGTTTTAATGAACTACCTTTAGAAGTGGCAAAATGTTAGCAAGTTGCGCAGTAGGATACATGCACTATATTATAATACAAGCTTTCATCAGCTGTTTTGTAAGCTAAACGTCAGATATACCGATTGATTGCTACTATTTTTACTACTTCACAGTATTTTGCATTCGTAGTTTTTTTCGTTTAATAAGCACATTCTGAAAACAAAATTTTGATGCTCTGGTTTAAAGTATATTTTGATTTGATCATTTTACTAATTGATATTTCAAAGCTTGAGTGACGTTGTTTGATTAAGTTATATTCATCCGCTTGTGTCAACGTACAATAAACCACAAAAATAAATTGCAATTGTCGAACTAGAGACACCAACGTGAATATTTAAACCGACCGAGACGAAGCCGATTAATTATAGTATCAGTTTGCATGAAGCTTTGCATGCACCTCCACCAATTTTCTGATTGTCCTCTAAGAAATAGCTCGTGAGAGGAAATCTAGGTTTAGGAAGTTTGCTGGGCGTAAATGAGATTTAAACAGATGGGAAGTTGAGCCTTATAATCCATTAGATTTTGACTATGGGGGAATAAAAAACAACTCAACATTAACTTCATCACAACTAATAATAATAATTGCGCAACGAATCTTTGAGAAAGTTTCAAAGCGTTACTGAACCTACCATACAATGCAATGGCTTCCAACGTGTTGTTATGGACTTCTATTCAAATACTAACATAGTCTGTAGAGTGTGGGCTCCCAAAATTTCGTCGTGGCGATGAGTGGAAATTCGGAGTGCTCATTCCTTGTATCTCAGGTCGGAAGCCAAGACTGTTTACCTACCCTATTCCAGACACTAATCAACCGTTTTTTACATTGATTCAACGTCTACAAACGTTGCATCAATTTACAAAGCGGTTGATTTACTGTCCGGGATCAACTACTGCAAAACCATTGCAATTATTTATCAAAGCTACCTTCAAACACATGTGACATAAACTATATTATTGCATGTCGTGTTTCAGGAGGGTGGGATCCTCCCTACCTTGCTGGATGGATACAGCATCATCAGGAGCAACTCCGTTGATCCAAACTTGGGAGTTCTGTTCGAACTCAGTCTCACCTACGTTCGAAACGTAAGTGTTCGGTCTTCTCTGATAGAAATCGCATCTTTCTTCGCTTGAGGGTTTAGTATTTCTCAATCGGTGAGATCAGTCCAACAATTCTGCCTTGTTTGCAGCATTTTTTTCTTCTTTTTTTTCTCCCCGGTACAAAAAAAAGCATATTGGTATTTACTCAGCAAGGAAAACTCATTTTCACATTTATGCAGCGTGTGCAAATTTGCCAGCTGAGTAGAACACGTATTTTATCTTTCCTGAGAATTGTATTATCTGGAATTGCAGCATTGCACTGTTGCACAATGTTCTTTTTGACCGTGCTGTCATACCTCCTGTAACGCATTGGAACTGTTGGTGTTGTAAGCTACCCTGAAGGCCCTAGTCTATGACGTGAGAAATAACTATCTTTTAATAATCATATACTTTGTGGGAGTAAAACGGTTGTTACGCTTGATCAATCTGCTTTGTTTGTTTTTACACTTTGTTTTAATTATTTGAATTTCTTAACATTTCTCGCAGCCACCTAAGCGTGTGGTTCGTTACAACGACGGCTTGGTCTGTGAGTACAGCGACAGCGATGGTGAAGACTCAAGACAGCACATAAGGGTATCCATCAACCCGGTCAAATTTCATCGCTTTCACGCAAATTTATCGTCACCAGACGTTGAATAAACGTGAAAGTCCATTTAATTTTACTCCATTAATTCCATCACTAACCAGTAGTTTGCGGTGATTTGAGAATAGTTAGAATTTAGTTAGAATTTTTTAAAGTAGTTTGGAAACATTAGCAGAAGGCTAGAGATGTGTGAAGTGCCTTTGCTTCGCGCAAGGCGTTGACACATCACGGCTTGGATTATTTTTCACGTTTCATCAATTAAAAACAACTGAACTTTTTAATCATTTGAGACATTATGCGCACACAAACCCACAGTGAGGACAGCGAAGTACGTTCCTCAGTTTTGTTGATGAACCCGGACCACACATGTAGAGGTTACCACCAAGCAACCGATCATTCAGCCACATGGAACTTGTATGTTGCACCAGTGCAAAGATACAACGGGGGTGTACCACGCGTTCTCTTCAGGAGTCTTGCAATTTTCGTCTCAAAGAGACTGGTGGTTGACTCCATTCGAGAATGACGCTCGTTTAGAAGAAGAGCATACACTTTGGAGTGGGGGAGGTGGTGTATATCTAATCCTTAAAAGTTTTATTAGTTGGATGTCAACTCGGCTGCAGGATTGTCGTTCCGCCATTACACCTGAGACATCATTGGTGGCAGTATCAATGCTGTTAGGTTGAATGCTACCTCGTCGAAGTAGTGCATAGTACTCCAGCCTTTTACATTCATTCATCAATTGATTTGATTTTTACCATAACTGTCATTTTTAGCAATACGTTTTAATCTTGTTTCAATCATTCTTCTCGCGTTTGGTAATATGATATAGTTTTAGATCATATGGATCTAACATCAATATCATGTTAAAATTAATTTAATTCATGGACAACACGCCACGTATATTCATCAGCTTGCTTGTGATTGTATTTTTTTTTTATTCGTGATCGCTAATGAGCATTGAGTAGATAGGTGGTTGATTGTTGCCAATTGGGTTTTGTTGGAGTTTGCCGAAAGACCTTTTTTAGAAAGTTGTGTAATTCGAATTTGAAACACAATTAGAGCAACTAATTTCAAACCAAGATACAGTAGAATTCGCCTATAACGGCTTCGTCTATAACGTCAATTCGCCTATTACGTCACATTTCGCCCGGTCCCGGCAGAATTCCTATATTTTACGTACATTGTAATTCGGCTACAACAGCATCGCTTATAACGTCAATTCGCATATAACAGCACCCTTTATTGGTCCCCGGACGTCTTTTGTTCGTTTATAACGTCACTTTAAGCCATCACCTTCACCACGAACGGTCAGTCTTTTAATCCTGTTAGCGCTGCTGCTTGCAAAATGTCTTCCCTTTATTTTACTACGTCGTTCGCAGCAGGGACTTTAATTAACTGAATTAACTTTTTTCCCGCATGAAAAACTATCACGTGTAAAAAGTAGCTCTACAGCTGACCTTTAAACAACTCAAAGCAACAGTTGTACGTGCAGTACTGTATAAACTAATTAACTGAATTTACTTTTTTTTCCCGCGTGAAAAACTATCACGTGTAAAAAACAGCTCTACAACTGACCTACAACTCAAAGCAACAGTTGTACGTGCAGTAGCCTACTGTATAAACTAGAAGCCGCAGTGTTACACAGTAGCCTGCAGTTGTCGAAAGAAATCTCTGATGCAAAATGCCTAACAAACGAAGACATTTCCCTCTTTGGAAAAAATATGAAATTGTTAGCCGATTCAACAGCGGTAAGGCTACAAGCGTATCAGAGCTTGCAAAAAAATATGAAATTCCGAGGTCATCATTGCAAACAATCTTTTTCTACAACACCTCTTTCTTTAATCAAAAGACAGTTTTGGAAATAGTTTGCAGTAGTTCGTCTATAACGTCAATTCGGCTATAACGTCAGTTTTTGCAAATCCCCTAGAGGTGCCGTTATAGGCGAATTCTACTGTAAAAGAATTTTGCGCCAAAACAAAACAAAACCTTGCTTCGAAACATTGTTAGTCTACACGCTCGTCAGCCATAAATGGAACAATTTGGTGACGTCTTTTGGCATGATTCTTATGGCTTGAAATGCTCACAAGCTGCGTTTTCGTTCTGTGTGCATGGCGAAATCATTTCCTTGGATTTCGAAACGAAATCAATAACTTGTATTTTTGTGTCGAAACAGATACGAAATCGTATTTAAATAATCACTTAATCAGGCTTCGAACATCCCTTCTTGGTTGAGGCTATTCAATTGATTTAGTCGAAATGTCATTAAATTTTTTTATTTCCTAATTGTTTGGAAAGTGTTTAAAAGAGCTTTGTTTTATAAAGTGTCTAGAGTATGCTACAATTCATAATTACAATTCTTTATAATAAGCTTTACAGTTAATTGCTCTGCATAGAGAATGATTAATCATTGATTTTCAAGATTTGCTGATGACTCGCTTGAACCATAAAACTGTTGGGAAGTGATTTGTGTTAATAACAAATTTTTACTTGGGATTTTGCTAATGTGTTTAACATTTTAATTTTTACTAACACATTCAAACCTTTATGAACCTGAACCTGTATGTGAGAATAAAGGTTAATGAGTTTCTGTTGATCTGGCAACACTGGTTCGGAATCAGCAGTGGGATTTTAAACTGAACCTTGGAAAAAACAACTTTAATTGTCGAATGGAACCATTGTAATGTAATTTTGGAAATTCTTGAAGTCTGGGGGCATTGGAATTACACAGTGTCCATAAAGTATTCATGTATAATTGAAGATGTTTATTATGAAACCAAGTCATGATATACCTTGATGTCATTCAATAAATTCACATTCATTCCATTCATTCACACATATCATCAATTAATTCAATGAACACTATTTAAACGAAATTGGGGTAAGAGATTTCATCAACTGTCTTCGTAATAATTATTTTAAGTTTCAAAAAGACTTTGTGGACACACTGGATTTTAATGCCTTTACAAGTTGAACATTACTTCGTTTGATCTGTGAACATTCAACATCCATGTGCTTCAAAATATTTATTTTTGGCTTTGTGGACACTCTAGTTATTGACAACTTCAGTCATCACTGCCAACCTGGATGACAGGTCTCAGTACCGTTTCCACTGTTGCAAGTATGCGAAACTATTAGGATTCAGCTTCACAAGAGGATTTCTCAGCCCAAGGTTTTCTGGTCAGATGTTTTTCTTGCTACCACTACATGCCCCTCACCACTGGTCCTCAGAAGTAACTAAATTATTGTTGCAGAAAACCGGTGAACGTGGCGAACTAAGCTGTGGATGGGTCCATCTCAGGTTATTTGATGAGCAAGGGAATTCTATCCCGAACAAGTCAGTTCGTTTTTGAAATTGGTTTTACTGTTTGGGTATCATCATTGTCTGTATGACGTTTATTTGTGTAATTTTGAATGCGAAACTTCTTTTTAACCGTTTCGTTCTGTTATTCTTCGCAGTTGTTCCATGCAAAAGCTAAAAAAAATAACTCTGAGTAATTTTCTTTCTGCTTGTACGCAACCGCCTTTCATTTCAGAAATTTTTTTTTTTAATTTACAAGACTCTTTTGCTTGTGCGTAGAACGTACATTCATATTTGTAATATAATGTATACGTCTGTATTGACGTTTATGAGGATTTATTTGTTTACTTTTTCCAGGACATATGAGCTTCCGCTGCATGGGGGCACACCTTATGAAAAAGGGATTGCCGTGGACCCCTCCATTTCAAGAAGGGGTTAGTCTTGTTGTAGATTATTATTTTGTTAGAGTTTATTTAAATAAGTAATAAAAGTATGTGTGTGTTAGATCGATATATCCATAATGCTGGAGGCCCTTTTAGTGCAACTTTAGCAAACAAATTCAAACCACACATTTGGTGTGCCCGAACGCCACTTCAAGACTTCACCTATCCCGTCTATAAGATGGAATCTCATAATATTTTGTGTTAGAACGTTCTTGTAGCATCAACGACAACAGTCTGATGTTGTTTATTCATTTCAGCAACCAGCAGTAGGTTCCGTGCTATGTTGGCTGCCAGCAAGCAACCCAAGTTGTTCGTTCAAATCGGGACACCATCTGCCGAGAAGCGAAAGTATCTTGAGTAAGTCTACTCCAGCAACTAACTTGTTCTGTTGGAACTCTTACAACTTTTACATCCAACAAGATTCATATTAAAAGGTTTACTTCCAATTGTCCATGATAAGATTCAAATTAATTGTGTCTCAATTTATGTGGTTGCTAAGCAACAGGTTATTCCTACAATGGTCCCATTTCCAGTAGGTTCACAATTTCCTCACTGCTCAACGTCTCCCGTATTGTTCATTACAAGAACACGACGTTATTGTTGATTGACAAGTCTCCTGTTGAACACGGTTCCTCCGTCGCACGCGTCATCTTACACCCGTGCATTTACGTTCGCGTCCACTGTTCAGTGACTAAATGCGAACTACTATCATTAAAATATTGAATCAACTTTGGAGTTGGAAAGTCTGTGTCCGATCGCCATTTATGTACAATGCACAGTATAATACATAGTATTACATCAAAATTCCGTCTTCCAAAACTCTAACGATCCTAGCCCCATCTTTTGCAGTAATATAATCGTAATGAGATACTGTTTTGGATAAGGTAAACGGGAGTCCCATACTTGATCCAAACATGGGGGGATAAGAAGATTAGGTCCTCGACTCCTCATTGTACTAAGCCTTCGGCACTAACGAGAGTAGGGTGGCCAGTTTCTTTCTCTCGGCCGCCTTTCCTTCAGCAACTACGCCTACTAATTTATTACACCCTGGGTAGAGGTGAGCTGTGTTTGCAACAACTAGCTTGAGCTGGGAGTAGAACCAGGATTGCATGACTGGAAAGCGAACGTCTTATTCCCAAACCTAAAACTCTTTTACATTAAACCCTTGCGTTTTGAAAATCAAAAGTGGTTAAAGTATGAAGCACTGTCACTAACTGCGTTCCTATTACATTTAACAGACAGTCTTGAGCGACTTAATGCAGAATACTATATTGAAAAAGAATAAACTACGAAGTGTTTAATTATGTTGGTTATTATCATCGCTGTAACTTAACTGGCCATCCACTTCACCATACAGCCTCCTTCCATCCAACCTGGTCTCCCCTATCGGCTACTGCGAGCTCATCTCCATGTATCGTCGCGTGTTGGTGGACGCTCTGGTGTGCGACCGCTCCAACTCCACCGAAGCATCCACAGTTCACTCCCCGGTGCTGGCATCGTTTCTCGGCGCCATCGATCAATCTGACGTCATGGACGCGATGAAGGTTTGTTTGGTTTCGGGAAGTTGGATCGACGTCACAAATAGAAAGTCTCTGCGGTAACAACAAATAGATTTAACTTTAAAGTTGGGGCCTTAGTGGCACGTGATGTGTGAAAGACGATTATTTGCAATGAAACTTTTCAACGATGATAGAGGCATCATGGCATTCATGGCATTGCCACATTTTGCAAATGTTTGCAGAAAAATTTCGGAAGTGAAATTTCTGGTTTATTTTAGTTGCAAGTTCTTGTTTTCACTTGTAAATTCCACTTGTAAAACTAACATGAAGCGAACCGTTCAATCGCTCATCACGTGGTTGAACCATCGTTGCTTGATCTGCTTGATCTTTCGTTTTTAGAGCTGGATAGTTCCATCGATTGATTTTTGTCACATTTATATTCTCTTCAAACCTTCAACCAGGATGACTTGGTTTTACTTCAAACTATATTTATGAAGTAGCAACTTGTTTGTATTTTTTTTGCAGAGAAATTGGCTGGAGAAGGTAAAGTTCCTTACCCGTGCTGACATGGTGAGAAATTAGTTTTACTAAAAGAATTAAGTCAGTAATGTTCTCTCTAATTGACAGTTTTTTAACTTCGAATAAAATGGCTCCCAGAACTTCTGTCTTTAACTTATACGATTCACCATGCGCACTGTATGTACTCTTCTGATCCAAACCTGCTGGTTGAAGATTTAAATTTATAATACAATTTTGGTAAAGAGGTGACTTTCTTCAACCATAGACAGATGAAACCAAGCAACCACACGGCATTTAACATCATACATTAGAGTGAACATAAAACTACGAACGTTTTCGGCCATACTCAAGTTAGCCCTTCTCAAGTAACGAAAATAATTGATTTTACAATTGCATTTAGTTCAGTTCAGTTGTTTTTATTTCTGACCATCATATCAAAAACAATACACGTCAACATAGCAAAGGTCGAGAAAAAGGTAGAAGCGACAAAACGCGAACGTTAAAACGTGCTTGTGACCAAAATAAGTTATTTAGTTGAAAATAACTGATCTACATGTAGATCAGTTATCCGAAAACGTTCGTAGTTTGTAGTTTTATGTTCACTCTATTTGTATGATGTTAAATGCCGTGTGGTTGCTTGGTTTTATCTGTCTATGGTTTAAATTTAGTGGACGGAATCTCATTTAAACAAATTGTAACGTCCACCTTCAAGCATGGGCCTTGGCAGACACAGTCTTGTGCTGACATTGTTGAAATGCACTACAGTAATTCACATGTTTATGATATTTTAAAAAATGTGTTTTTATTTAGCCGAGGTATGCGTTGCGTGCAGCGCTTTTCAAAGCACGAATTTCGGAACAGCCGAGCACACTCTTGCATAGTGGATGTTTATTGTTTTGATCGTCATTTTAAGCTTTGGCTTTAAAAATAAGCTGCAATTGAGATTGAAAATGTGATAGTGCTCGTGTTTTATGTGGGATTTATTTACTTCTCCTGCTGAAACCAAGTCAAAACAAACCGTTTTGCTGAAACATTTTCTTCCTGGTCATTTATGTTTTTGTGCATTTATGCCATGCCTTGACGCCATAAACTATTTGGCGTAAAATTTGTCGACGTGTTTCAGAGAGATAAAGAAAATATGAAGAAGATATTTAAATCGGTTGTCATGGAGACGGCTTACCCGCTTCTTCACTGTACGTCGTTGCCACAGCAACGATGGGCGGACCATCAAGCAGACTCGGTGAGTTCATTTTGTGATTGTTTGTCCTCGCATCCATGGCAACGAAAGCCTGTGAGATCGTCACCAAGGCTTTCCTGGGCCGGTGCTTGGAGCTGCGCAGTCTCAACGATTCCAGATCTGGTCGTTTAAGTTGCTTCTGCTCTGATCCATTTTCTTAAACCCGAAGCCTGGTAAAGAGGTTGTGGAATCCATCTTTGTCTTTTTTTTGAACGTGTGTGATGTTACAATAGTCGGATCATCAACAGTAATAATAATGTTCATTTTGCTGTTGATTTAATCGTCGTGACATCACAAATCTCAAAGAAGTTCGATCCTCACAAGCCCCTGTGGCTACACCCCTGGCTGATACCGCTACTCATCATTAAGTTGCTACTGTGGGCTACATAGCCGAGGGGTGAGAGTTCTGGGACGGCACTGTAAAGGGCGCCGGTTCGACACCGCTGAAGAGCATGCGGCTGTGTCTTTAGCAGAATATTTAAAGTCGATTTTCCGTTCTACCAAAGCTGCAAAAAATTGTTCAACCCAAAAAGTAATGGCTTAACCAATGCTGGCGTAATAACAGCCTACTCTCTTGTTCAGGTTCGATGGCACGCAATCAACAAGCACATGGTTGCCACAAAGGAGCAGAGCGGTGTTCTTGGACACTTATTGACTGGTGGAACTGATGTAGAGCCGTTTGACATATCAGAACTCACCTTTGACCCCTTACGTAACTATGGGCGAGTGATGGGTTGACTCTGTTGCCACTCGTGAAATCGTATCAAGAACTCATATCACTGTTATTACGTGTTCTCTCACATTGTGATACAAAACGGATGTTCCAGAGCCGAAGGAAAGATTTAATGACGTAGGCTGCAGTATGACTCGCGGGTTGGTTCAAAATAGAATATTTTAAAGAGTCTGTGTTACGATAGTTGAAGTTCACCGAAAGCAAACGCACGTTGGTCGGGCCACATTCCGTGTAAATTCTACTAATATAACTTCGTAAAATATTTTCACTACCCGAATAGTTCACTCCCCGGCCCCTCTTCGAAGAAACTTCGTTGAAGTAAATTTTCAAACAAATATTAATTTTGGTAAACGTTGTTTTGAAAACCTAGCTTTTCTGTTTCAAACAATGATTGTTGAACACATCCAATTTGCTGTAAACACAGTGATCCAGGTGTCATCAAAAAGTCGTGTACGATATCTTACTTGCATTTAGCCTAATGCAGAATATTTTTGAAACTTTTACCAGGATGAAAAGGTTGACTTTGTATTTCAATGAAATGTTGCAGAGACACCCACATTTTGTTTTAAGCTATTTTTTATCGTTTTCTTGCTTTAAAATACAAATTATATTTTTGAAAAATATTTTTAACATTACATAGTTAATTCCCGTATCTTGTTCATCGCAGTCCGCATTATATCTTTGTATCCATTCTCAGTGATGAATATTGTTTCACTGTATGTCAACGTCATAACTACGATTTATTTTGAACTTCGACTTCCGCAGCACTTTTATGAGGTGCGAAGCATGCGCAACATTTTGTAGATTTTTGGCGTGAATGAAAGTGATGGCCTTACGATGTGATATAGATTGTATGTGGTCCCATGATTAGGTGACATTGATATTCCATCAGAGCGAGAACTTTGCCAGTTCATTCAAGGATTTGAGAGATTGAATAATTTAACTTTTAGAAGGACATGTTTTGTCCAGGGTAATCACAGAAAGCGTTTTTTTTTAATGAATTTCATAGGTTAGCCTATAGCTTACACAACAGTAGGCTATAATACATAGCTTACAGTTCAGGGCTTCCCAAACTTTTTTGCTCGCGACCCCTTTTAATCTCCTGAAACTTTTCGCGACCCTTCACGGTCAAAATGAGAAATAGTGCGAAATATAGCCTACATTTGTGATATTGATGGAAAGGTTTTCAAACGAAAACTTAAAACAAGCTAAAGGTACTCAATGACTGTTGCTTTACAGTTTACACGCAGCCTACTCGAAACAAAGCACCAAACACATTTATTCAGATGGATATGAGTGTGATGGATGCGACCGTTTTTTGTTACAAAGCAAGTCCAGCCGTGGCTCAATTGGCTAATGCTGGTCCCAAGGCGGTTTCAACGTTGCTTAGTTTTGATGGTGTCTGTTCATCAACTTTGAAAACGCTGACTCGCACTGTATAGGCTCCAGCTCGTGTCCGAGCATTGGTTTTATTTCCAGTCGTATGTGGCTTTGGAGGCCTACTCTACAGTGGAAAAGACGTAGCCAAAAGTCACATTGTATGGAGAGTTAGGAACGTGGTTGTGTTTGCGTTTTTTCTAAACCTTTTGTATCCTGTTTTTTTTTACGAAAAATTCCGTGCCTTCTCTTCTTCTAGATTGACAAACCTTAGGTCAGTTTCCTCTGCTGGAAATTTTCAAGATAAATACGTCAAAACAAACGACACTAGTGCGGTTAGGCCTATACTGCTGAATCAGGTCATGGTAGATATTCCGCTTTAACGTTAAGCCAAAAAGTGTGAAGGTTTTTTTGCATAAAATTTATAAATTTCCACAAACTTTAAGTCAGAAGATAGATCAGTAATTTCTTTCTGAGAGAAGTGCTCGGTAGGCTAGCTACTTTGTTTTTGCGTTGCAAATATGTTTTGGATTCAATATATTTTGTTATTGTCCAATTCTGGAAAAAAATACTTCTGAAACTGTCAACAGATTTGACAAACGTTTAATAACCAAAGGCTAAAACATCTGATTTCACATCATTGTTAGCCAAAAACTTTTCAGTACCGTAAATGAGAACATTTCAAATGAATCATTTTCAACTTTTTGTTTCCAATGTAAAACAAATGTAAAAACATAGATGTTTTCTCAATGGAGAGACAGATTAAGTTCGTTCAGTTTTTTAAGAAAATCTGATAAATAGCTTAATTTCAAGAACCAGATGTCATTGCCAAAATGGTGGCAAAGTCTGTATTTTTTTCGTTAGGAAAATCACGGCTTCAATTTTCAACGCTGATAACCTTTTTAGCTTCAACTTTTCAAAGCCATCTTACTTCACATTGCAGTAAAAGGGTTTTGAATTCCGTTTCACCACACCAATTTGCGAAAATACGCGTACTGGGTTCGTTACTCTCAACGTGTTTGGTTACAGTTAGCGTAATAACTTGCACAGAAGTGTTAATATGCAGTACTTTGTGTAAAATTGTCACACTCTCTGCGACCTCTGAAGTTCGTTACGCGACCCCCAGTTTGGGAAGCCCTGGCCTACACTATAATAGAGGCTGCTTTATCTCTGGTGTCCTTTACATTTTTTACTTGAGCGACGAGCGTTATAGCCTGATGTTTGTAAAAACGTTGCTTGCACAATAGATATGTTTTATTGTTGTATCTTTGTTGGTGCTGCATTGTTTCCATTCTGCTAAATTAAAACAAAAGATTATATTTTCACTGAAGTTATTTATTTATGTATACCAGGCATGTGTCGTTTGTGCAGCAAGTTGTTGCCATGAGTTATAGATGAAAGGAATTCCTGACTAACACACAGAACTTCACGATTTTATTATTTTGACATTTCCAGACGTTTAAACATCAGATTGTCATTTATTTTGCAATGAAAAGATTTTAACATCCTTCCTCACCTCGTTACTCGATTGCACAGACTGGGAGGAAACCGCAGAAGATAGGCTGCTTTGGAGATCTGCTACTCATGAAGGTGTTTTCACGTTTGAGAAGAGCAGATCTCAAAGGTTAAAGAAAAAAGAATGCAAAACAAGAACGACAATCACACCCACAACCAACTCTCCCAAAGGATCCTAAATGTCCCCAATGTAACCGAACTTTTAAAGCTAGGATAGGACTCATTAGCCATTTAAGAAATCGCCGTTAGCTTTTTATTTTATTTTTGATTGCAAAGACCATCATCCTTGAAGACGATAGCCGTCACCTCAATGCGATAGTCTCCGGGTTTGGGTGAAGTACACACCTATAGACGATGATTCACAGACTATTTAAAGATAAAGCTAACTGTGTATCTTTGGGAGGATTGGTAACCAAGCGTTTAAGAGACGACTTCGTCCGCC
The DNA here is from genome assembly GCF_918807975.1 of Aplidium turbinatum. Classification (NCBI taxonomy): domain Eukaryota; kingdom Metazoa; phylum Chordata; class Ascidiacea; order Aplousobranchia; family Polyclinidae; genus Aplidium; species Aplidium turbinatum. Next base: position 4,383,919 of record NC_137486.1, read on the forward strand.
CCGTTAGCTCAGTGGTTACGCGCCCGGCTCAAGATCATGCGGCGCTGGTTCGACTCTCGGAGTGTGCGATTGAGCAACGCATTTCAGAACTACTCTCCATTCAGCGGCACCTAATGGGTGAAATAATTGAAATAATTTCCCGGCAACAACACTTCAACAACCCGAAAACTTCACTCTGTCAATTTCGGTAACCTTCCCTGCGTCAAGAGCCTCTACAAGTATGCGAAACTACCAGGAATAACCTATCAAGGCTTTGTCAGTCCGAGGATAAAGATTCGAAACCAAACCAGACTTACTATATCTGTCGTAAAAGTTTTATCTATGTTAAAGACAATACTGCATACAATTGCGAAGGTAGTTACTAATAAGGCATTAACAAGTGTGCGGTTCATCTTCAAATTTCAGTTGCTTTGAGTTAGAAACATTCGGTTTCTCGCTTAAATGTTAGAGAATTGATCTTAACAATGGCATGCGATTGAAGATAATTGACATTGAAATGAAAAATCACATTTTATCGTGTAAACTAAACTGTTCTACTTAAGTTACCAACGTAGCCTAATAGTTGAATGAATAAACCGGGTTCACACTTAGAACAGCGGAAATAATGTTCACGACAGACAGAGCCACAGAGGCAAATCCTTCTGTACAAAATGGAGCTTGTCCAAAGCACTTTTTTCTTGTCGTAGTCAGAGATAGGTCTCATTAAGCAGAAATACATAGGTTAATTTGTAAACAGCGATTGTATATAAAACAAAAACAGATATTGTTTGGACCTCCTCTCGATTAAAGTTTTCAGAATGGTCATACTTGATTATGAGAATCTTTATCCTCGGACTGAGAAAGCTTAATCTGGGCAGTTTCGCATACTTGTAGAGGCTTTGAACCAAGTTTTCGATCACTTGAGCTTGAAATAACAGAAAGCAAACGTCTATTGGAAATACTGCCTTGTTTAAATCCACAATGGAGTTTTTTACTTAGAGTAATTTCAACTTTGTTTAGATGAAATGAATGTCTATGTCATCATCAAGCATAGCATCATCCAAGTGGAAGCGATGGTAATGCATGTAGTGGTAATACTCGCTTAGCAAAGACATCTTTCTCATGAGAGGTGCCAACGCTTGCGGCGAGGCAGATAGACATCTATCAACGGTAGCTGGCGCCCACACACCAAGCTGTGAGAAGCACAAAACTTCCATCAACCGCGAGAGGTGAGGTCGCTGAGAAGAAATTAGTTTCCACTGGATGTTTTGAAATCTTGGGAATTCTACATCACAATAATCCTCAGAAATGCATCGATCTAAATAATGAAAAATAGGATTAAAACTGACATAGCATTATTGTGGTTTTATTACATTTCTGGCGATAATAGCAAAGTAGGCTAATTGGGTGGTTTGGAAGACATTATGCGTTTGTGATGCAACATTGCGTGCTTGTCCGAAAAAAAAACAATAAAGTACGGTACACCATGGCCACCTAAAGATACGGCCTGATTTGTCACATTTTGCAGAAATTTCCAGGTTTTTCTAACTTTGGGCGAACGTTTAAATAATTTTTTCTAAAAATTATATTTTTACGCTTTCTTTACTCTTTTCTCCAGATGACCCAGTGCAGGATTAAGGTGGATGCTATTGATGCTGCAGCATTAGGCCCATTCCTGAAATAGGCCCAGACGAAAACAGACGTGAATTTTCCGGACGCTGAACAGTTTTCCTTTGCTTAATTAACCCACAAATAATTCTTATTATGAAATTTGTAGTCCGACTTTCGCACGCCTAGGCACAGTGTTACGCCTAGGCACGTAAGATAAAGCAAGATTTTGGCATAGACTACTTATTTAAGATGAAAAATTATAACACTTTTCGAGCTGTTTCAGGGCCCTTCATTACTTCAGCCGCAGATAAGATGCACGGCTTTATTAACTCTTCCCCAATCGTGTATGCTTTTTTTGGTTTTAACTATTCGTAGAGAAACTAGATAGGATTCATGAAGAAAGGATTTTTCGGTAGTCGTCATCTTTTCATTTGCTTTTTTTAATCGTTCATATCAGAGAATATTCGTCCAAAATATTCAAGTGGCTTGCCTTCAAGATTGTTGTGCTTTGAATGAAAGTGACGAACAACTTTAGAAGGTTTCATAACGTCATTTGGCAGAATTTGGGAGCACACCAAACATTAGGGCCTTGACGATTGTTCACTACCCGGAACTATTGTAAAACCAAGCTCCAAGTATTTTTATTGTATTGCCTGACAAATTCCCCTTTTCGTTTCTTACTTCCCTCTGTGACACTCAACTTATCTGCATATGCCCTTTTCGTAGTTTACATTTGCACCTACTGATACTTGGTTCATTTCCATTTTGAGAATTATTTGTTTCAGAAGTCTTAGTTTTTTCGAATCACTGGTCGACACGATTCAATTTGCACGGGACAGATTTGACGTGTATGAGCAGATGGCGATCGAAAAGGTTCCTCACGGCGAATACAAGGCTGAAGAACGTCGAGGCCGTAAGCGAAAGCGAATGCCTGATGAAGGAGCTGCAAACGAAGAAAACCTCACCCCTAGGGAAACATTCAAAACCCATATATATCTGGTCATGATCGACAGACTGTTAGCTGAACTGGAAAAGCGAATGAAGGCGTATGAGGATATATCTACAACATTCGGATTTCTTTCGGAGCTAACGTCATTGAGCATAAAGCAGATCGAGAATAAAGCTCAAAATCTCGTTTCCTCGTATCCAGATGACTTGGAAGACACGCTGGTGGCTGAGCTCATACAGTTTGCTGTATTTATGCGCACCCAGAAATCGGTGAGTGTGAACGAGTCAGCAGAGCTTACCATGTACAAGCTTTTGTCGTCGTTGAACCTTTCTCAAACATTTCCAAACGTCGAGATTGCTTTGCGCATCTATCTGTGCTTGATGGTGTCTAATGCCTCCGGCGAGCGGAGCTTCTCAAAACTGGGAATAGTCAAAGGAGAGCTGCGGTCCTCGATGAGGGAGGAAAGGCTAAACATGCTGGCGCTTATGAGCATTGAACATGAGGTGCTGAGCAGCCTTGACTGCACTGACATGATCGAAGATTTCGCGCTTGCTAAGACTCGAAAAACAGTAGTATAAGTAAGCAGCACTAGCGCAGCATTGACAATATGCCAACGTTAAGTTGATCTGGATTAGCCTTTTCTTCATTAACTCCGCTTTTCAGGCAATATTGGTATTGAATTGTGTTGGTGTTACATAGCCTGATGTTACTCTCGAGTTTTTACGATAACACGTCGTTATTATTGTTAATGTTCATTAAAATTTGGCTGACTGCGTCGAAAGCAATAAAGGCTCTTTGGTCGGTCTGATTACGCGTGTACGGTGGAGTCAGAGTGTCGAATGCATATGTACCAATGCCTAGAAAAAATAGGCCTGTTTTTGCGCTGCAGCATCAGGCCCAGTTTCGTCTTAATCCGGCCCTGCAGATGACACAATAGGTTTTAACATCCTCACATGCTGAAAAACAAAGAAAATTTGATTTCGAAGATTTTAGTCAGACCGTTAATTTTTCAATAACAGTCTGATTTAGCGTTTTTGAACTTACTTTTTCTCATTTGCTACTGCTTCCCCAAGACAACAAAAAAAAATTTTGTCATTAGGAAACCGCAAAAAGTAAAAACATCTCAAAAAATGTCAGTCAAGCACTAGCAGTAGCTGTAATCAAAATCTGCAAAATGTGACAAATCAGGCCGGATCTCCAGGTGGCCATGGGTACACCAAAGAAAAACATTAACGGATGCAAATGCGCACAGTAGCCTAATTATTAAAAAAGCTTGTCTTGCTAGGTGACTACATTCATCTACAAAAAAAAACTGTTTCGAGAGCTTTCAGCCTATACATGTTCTGATGTTTTGAGTTTTTTTTTTCAGATTTTTAGAATCCAATTTGAGTTTTATATGTCTTAAAGATCACAGTTGTCAAATATTTTGGCTGCAGTAGATTATTAACAATGTTTTTGTTATTAACAATTGTTTTGCTTGGAAAATGGCAAAATTGCAATTTTTAATGTTTATACAGTTTGGTGCGAGTGATCATACAAACCAAACCAAGTAGGTCATTTTGTTGCATGCGTGATAGTTTTTAGTCTAAGGCTAAGATTTTCTAATAGGCTACGGTACAGCTTTTGGTAAAAGTAACTTTTAGTCTATTGGAATCTGAGATAGAACCTTACTGTAGTTGCAACTTGCAACAAATGTGTCCAGTAGCTCATGTTCTCTGATTGATATTTTTTAATTTGGTGTTGCCCTTGTGTTTATCTCAATCGGGTCCGAATATTCGTCGGGTGAGAATAAAAGACATTAAATACTAACGTTGTCCAGGGAAGGTAAACGAAGGACATGAAGAGATAGTCACTCTAGATGAGGGAAAACTGGAAGTGGATGAAAAGTTCTGGTAACTTGGAGATGTTTTGACGTTCTGACTCTGAGTAGGCTATGGATGGAAGAGTACATGATTTAATGATAACAAGAATAAAAGCTGGTAAGAAAAAATTCAAAGTCTTTGTCCAGGATTCTGTGTGGAAGAGTGCTTTTACAGAAAATGAAATGCATTGTTTGTACCTAAGAGTAAGACATGAGTGAGAAGTAGGCTGCAACGTGCTATGGGACCAAAAGATGGGCCACGAGGATTAAAGATATGAATAGGATGGAAAGCAATGGTCCAAATGGTGCGTAAAAAACTTGAATAAAATTAGAAATGAAAGTATTCGAGAGATGACACAAGTAAAAAACACTCGTTAGTTTCTTAGAAGCCACCGTTTGCGATGGTCGCCTATAGGCAGTGATGGGCATTATCGGCGATAATTTATCGGCGATAATTATCGGCGATAAATTTTTATCGTTTATCGTTATCGCTTAATTATTTTTTCAGTTATCGTTTATCGTTATCGCCAAAGGCAATATTTGATTATCGCCGATAATTAATCGCCGATAAATTTTATTTCGGATCAACACACAAGTGGAAAGACAATGAAAAGTAATATTTTTACTAGCCACCTAGTTAATGAAACTAAAATTAAAACCAGTTCTTCTTCAGTGCCTGAAGTGTGTGTGCACATGTCGTTGCCATGGGAGGGGCACGCCCCCTGCAGCGACGACCCTGACAACACAATAATTTTTAGAGTTGCAAATTGCAATGCAATGAAATGCATGCAACAAGTCTCTTGTTGTTTTGCTGCAATCGGCAATCGCGAGTGAATTTTACAATTAAAATGTAGGCGCACAGGCGGTACAGATTCTTTTGAAGCGAAGCGAAAAAAATTGGCAAGTGGTTTATGAAAGTGTCGCAATACGAGGCCGCTTTTACATCGGAAACATGGTCTTTCGCGCCACCATCACTGAAACAAGTCATTGCAGAATATGATATTGCTTGAAGCATTTGACATGCAGACCGACATCACACTTTTTGCATCTTGTAGTAGTTTTTGCATGACAATAGGCGCATCGAGTTGCGTGGTAAAATTATGTTAAATACAGTATAACCTTTCTCATTTACCTATGCTGCATAGACGAGTGGTGACAGCGCTGGAACGGCAATCGAAAGGGCGCCGGTTCGACACCGCTCATGAGCATACAGTTGCGTATCGAGTTGCGTGGTAAAATTATGCTAAATACAGTATAACCTTTCTCATTTACTTATGCTGCATAGCCGAGCGGTGAAAGCGTTGGAACGGCAATCGAAAGGGCAGGACACTTAAAGGCATGCCTGAAGGTGGACATGAAGATTGGCTTCCTTGCCTTCCCGTCCACTTAATCTAAATCTTCAACCACCGGGCGTAAGCCTGAATACGACGATGATTTACCTATGCGACATAGCCAACGCTCAATCAAATATTTTTATTCCCACTAATAATACAGTGCCTATATTGTAATTCTTATTTCAACAACTCAGCGTTCTGCCATTGCTTGATGGTGTTCACAAAGAAAACAGAAAAATTTATCTGAAATTATCAGTAAATTACGATAATTATGTTATTGTTCTTGAACAAACACGACTAATTTGACAAGCTTGATGGATTTCACAGTATGCACATTTTTACTACCAATAACGCTTAAGATTACTGATAAATTTTCAAGCATTTTGCGTTTTTTGGATTTTTTTCAATTATTGCTGACTTTGCTGTAAACAGCCCTTTAAGCAGAAAGCAAAATACAAAGTTTGAAATTTTTTATGGTAGTTTCATTTGATTTAATTATTTTGTCTACTGCACGTAAGCGGCAGTGTAACCCAATTGATAAAAGCATCCAACTGGTATCTGAAGGTATAACTATAAGCACGGCGGTTACCTCAGTGATTTGATTCTGGATCAAGAGGTTGAAGATTGATACCTACTGCCGCTGTTGCGATTCTATTCATGCATAACTTACAAAAAGTTTTGTCCCTTTACAGTATATTATGTTCGATTTTTCGTCATGTTGATGAAAACAGTTCGTGCTGCATGGGATGGGGCAGCGCTAATCGAGAAAAAAAATTATCGTTATCGGACATTATCGGCGATAATTTATCGTTTATCGTTATCGCTTAACTTTTTTTTGATTTATCGTTTATCGTTATCGCTTTAGGCATTTTTCGTTTATCGATTATCGTTATCGCTTAACTGAAAAATGAGTTATCGCGCCCTACACTGCCTATAGGCATGTGGACTGTAAGTATGTAACTATATTGTAGGCTAACTATTATGTAACTTATGATGACTATATATTATCTGTAACTATTATGTCTAATGACAAGGCTCCAATAATGGCAAAAACGATTTTTGTCCAGAAGGGAAAAACTTAGAAGACCAAACCAGAGATGGCTAGAGTTAGTGAGAGAAGATATCAATGCAAGGAATCTGAATAGTAGCCTATTAGCTCCAACAACTCTAAAGCATGGCAAAGGGGAAACAAAAACTGGAGGATACTTGCTAGCGGGGACAACGCCATATTTCATGTATTAAAGAAGAGACAAATGCATAATGATGATACGGTTGATACCACATGGGCTGACACTAAACTGACATTTGCATTCTATTTACCGGTAGCCTAGGCTACTCCATGGTGTGCTGAGGAATCCTTTAAAGTTGTTTAATCTTGATAGCTCTGCATTCAAGTTTATATGTCTTAAGCTTATAAATGTTTTCAGTTGCAAAATACTTCCCAAAAATATGTGTAGGCTTAAACCTTACACAAGTGACAACAATTAGGTTACGTATGAAAACTTAAAGGAATGTTGTAAGTATTTCTTGCAACTATCCTTAAAGCATTCCAGTGACAAAAATAAACATCTTTGGAGTTGGAAACCAAAAAACAAACATATGCTTACGTTAGGCCTATATAGACAGGAAAAATCTGAAAACAATGCCTATGTAGGCCTACTGTAGTAGGCTATCTGCAGCTTTAATTCTAGAAGTAGGTTAGGCTTATTGACTTATTAACTATAAACTAATTCGTGGAAAGGCCAGACAACTACTAAAAGCTGTTTTGTCACAAATGTATCATAAATCTCATAATTATTACTAATAGTAGCCTATGTTGTCTGAATCATTTAAGAAAAAGTCTATGCTAAACGAAGCACCTTTGTATTATGAACTGGCACTAAAAATCCAAGAAAATTTGCAGTAAGCTGATCGTCTACCCATAAAGTGCCCTACACTAAACCAAGACTAAAGGCGCCACAAAGACCTTTAAGTTCTTGGATGCGCCATTTAATTTTCAAAAGAAGGCGACAGTTATGCAAATTTTAATCAAGCAGAAATTATCAATACCGGTAGTCTATTGCAGACAAATTATAGCCTACGGAAAGTAGCCTACGTTATAACGTAGAAAACATGATACATCCTCATCCATTCCAAAATCCAGCGTTATATTTCAGGTTGAAATAAAAATATAGCAGCCCCCAATTTCACACTTACGCAGTAAATGTGCATGTTTGCCTTGATAAAATTACAGCAAAACCTGATGTCACACCAGAAGACTTCAGCGAAGCAATGGGAACTTTTTTATTACATCAGAAAAGTGATCTGTTTAGGTACCACAAACAGTAATTCTTTTTGAAAAGTCCAAAATTTTCAATCCTTATGTTGAAGAGGGTAAACGTTATTTTTCAGCGGTAAAAGTAAGAGTTTTGGTGTTTATGCATGTGTCTCCATCTTTCGAGGAGGTTAGAGCAAAACTTTTGGTTTAAGTTCTCCCCCCCCCTTAATTATAGCCACTTATTTATGATGTAAGCAAAGAAATAAACTATGTAGGTTATTTGTTGTACCCCTACGAGAGATGGTGGTTTTATTTTTTACGTCAACTGCATTTATGCGTAAAAATTTTCTGCCACGAGACTGTTTGAGCATTTTCTAGCGTTTATTTTATAAAACTCAACACGTTTTGAGAATTATGATCAAGAAAAAGAAAAACTCAACACGTTAGTTTTAGTGTTTAGGCTACTCATTAACCAAACACACACCAGATTTTAAAAGTTCAAAAGAAAGCTGATTTATATTAAACAACCAAAACTCACGTCCATTACTTCCGTAGCGACAACTTGGGCCTGTTTCGTTCCCGTGGCACCACATGCATCCCTTCTCAGCACAAGAAATTTCAGTTTCAAATGTATTATTCTTTGAGCAGTCAAGCGAATCGTCGCAGTAGGCGTCACATGACTTGCACTTTCCAACCATCGCTTTCTGCATTGTGCACTCTCCTGAATAATCATGATGGATTAGTCATGTAGCGTATTGCAAATTCATTTTTCTTCTTAATCGTATGAGACTCTGGGGCCGAGGGTCTATTTTACCACCCGAGTCATTGCGACCTTTGCTATGTTGACGTGTATTGTTTTTGATATGATGGTCAGAAATAAAAAAAAAAAAAACTGAACTGAACTGTATTGAAGGCTACAAAGCAACCAGATTTGGTTTCATCATCCAAGACGCGCAAGCCATCCACTCCGTTAGGTAGGTTACAGATACTGTACTAGGCCTACAATCATTGGTGATGTTGAATTGTTGGTTTTGAATCTTTATCCTCGGACTGACAAAGCCTTGATGGGTTATTCCTGGTAGTTTCGCATCTCATACTTGTAGAGGCTTTTGACGCAGGGCCGGTTACCGAGACCGACGGCGTGAAGTTTCCGATTGTTGAAATGTTGTTGTTGAATTATTCCATTTCTTAGGTGCCGCTGAATGGAGAGCAGTCCTTAGAGTGTGTTGCTCAAGCGCACATCCCGAGAGTCGAATCAGCACTACTTGATCTTGACGCTTCTTCGTTCACGAAGTTACGTGCTAACCAACTGAGCTATCGAGGCAGACATCGGTGTAGTCTGCTCGTTCGGTCTATCCGTCAGCACCACATTGCTAAGAAGAAGAGGCCATTTTACATTGGTGTATGGTTTTGCGGAAAGCTCCACCCTTGTACGAAAAACTCATTAATTCTCTCTTCATCCGTTCAGTCATTTACGACTCTCGGTCACTCTATATGTCATCTTTCTCCACATCTCTCGATCCCACGCAGCCTCCTTCAATTTATGCACTCCCATACCACTGTCATTAATTACAGACGGGAAAAAGTTAGAAATGAAGGCATTCATCAGCTTACAACTATTTTTTTTTGTTTTAAGGATGGTGTTAAGAAAGCAGTGTTAACAAAGCAACTAGGCTATGCTGTAGGCTACTCTATTTCATGAGTTGAATGCATGTGTAAAACTACCCATCATATCCCTTAAAAACGTCCCTTAAATTGATCTAATCAATCTTCAATTTTGAAATTGCATGTGAAGCCATTTTAGGTTGTCAAAGTGTGTTGGGCAATTGCCATTTAAGTTGGCAACCACCAAGCCAGCAAGCCTATACTGCAACAGTAACTTCCAACTTGAAAGATATATTTGCCGGTCGCTATCTAGCCTGTGCACATTGTGGGTATTCCACCTTGCGACGTGTCTCCAATGATAACGCATCTTCTGTCGTCTGGAAAGCTTTCCCTGTTAGTGCAATACGTTCCTTTCTTTTGCAAGCACTCATCTTTCGAATTGGATTTAATGTAAGCGTTACAAGGGCAAGAGGCGCACGAATTACACTGAGGGCCCAACATGTCCAAAGCTGAAAAACAAATAACATTAGCAAATAAGTTAGTAGGTAGGCTAATATTAATTTATGGATATAGATGGAAGGGTCACATTTTGTCCACAGCACGTTGTCACGCGTCACTCTGCTACTTAGCCCAATTCTAAAGAATGTGGCCGAAATTTTACAGAGAGTTCGACTAGTAAACTTTAACAGCGACCTTCTACATAATAATTACCGGTAAGCCTGTAGTCTGCACGTTTTTCTGATGTGCGCGTCTTCGATAATTAATAATAATAGACTAGAGGCCTGTGCAGTTTAAATTATTCTATAAATAGTTGGCAAAATTTAGGTTACAAAAGGCTATATCATTTCATTATACGCTAATACAAGCCAATTTATTTTCACACGAATCGATTCAATATGTCGTTTTCTTGATCATTTCATTGTATGTTTTATTTTGAAATTACATTAAATCTCGTTGACATGATAGTTACGAAAAACCAAACTGTTAAAATGTCCACTGAAGTTGGAATGACTGTAAAATTTCTAAGTAGTCCAATACAAATATTAAAGTATTTCATTGCAAACGTATTTTGTCATTTTGATTTTGAAACAGATTCAAAACTAAGTTAATCACAAGCTTCTTTCTTATCACATGAGTACAGTTGTCGTGATTGGAGTTAATTTACCAGAAAATGCTCCAACTATGCACTTTCCAGTATCAGCGCACCACATGCATCCTTCTCTTTGGCACCTCATTTGGTTGTAGCGTCCACCGTCTTCGTTGGGCAGACATTCCAATTTGTGAGTGCAATTGTCACACGAAGTGCACTTTGCAGCTGCTTCAGCCATTGGAAATGCTGAAATGCAATAATCGTGTTAAACCAACCTGTTGCACGTCACCAGAACCAATGCAGTGAGGGAACGTAGCCTGTTTCTCTCACAATCCAGGATAGATTACCGTACGTAACGGTAGCCTGCAGTTTGGTTTACTTCTATGACTATTGCTAGACTTTGTGTGCAAGTGATAGACCTAACCGCATTAGACTCCGCAACACGGGGAAATTATAGTTGGGTAACTAAGCAGAAGGTTGCGTTTGCCCAAATACTGAAGCGCATTCGGTTGGGCTACCTATTGCTCACGAAGAAAAGAGAAGATGGTTGGTTGGTTTTGAATCTTTATCCTCGGACTGACAAAGCCTGATAGGTTATTCCTGGTAGTTTCGCATACTTGTACAGGCTCTCAACGCAGGGTCGGTTACTGAGATTGACAGAGTGAAGTTTTCCGATTGTTGAAGTGTTGTTGCCGGGGAATTATTCCATTCACTAGGAACCGCTGAATGGAGAGCTGACCTGAAATGCGTTGCTCAAGCGCACACCCCGAGAGTCGAATCAGCGCCGCGTGATCTTGAGCCGGACGCGTAACCACTGAAGTATACATTTGAGCAAGAACGCACTTGATTGATTTTATCTTTATCCTCGGATTGGGAAACCTTCTTTGAGAGCTTAATCTTGGTAGGCTTGCATAGGTTACATGTAGAGACTTTGAACCACTGACGCAAACCCTGTCTGTTACCGAGGTTGACAGAGTGAAGTTTCCGATAGTTGTTGGTGCTGTTGTTGCCGGGGAATTATTTATTCCACTATAAATACCGCTTGATCTTGAGTTGGGCGCGTAAGTATCGAGTCAACGTGGCGAACACTTCAAACCAGAAGTGTACAAGAGCCGGAGTTTTGGGGTATGTAGGAAACGAAGTCACCGTTTTCGGCTGGAGTCGGTGTAGTTTCGGAGTCTGATTTTTTGATCAGTTGATACTTTTAGCGTACAATTATACACGCTGGACTTGGTGACGTTGTTATTTTTGTGTCATTCTATTGTTTTATTTTCCAGCAGTCACTTTTTTCATTTCAAAAGATGCTTTTTTTTCATGACAGGGGATCTTTTAGTTTGCTCGTGGAGTTTGGAGTCAATATTCCCAAAATTTGGAGCAGGGTTGGAATTAAAGTCATGTTTGGAGTCATTTGGAGTGAAGACAGACTACTCTTGATTTTTTATCAGCTGAAATTCAATTGGTGGATATTTCGTTAACCAGCGTATTTGCCAACTGCATTTGGTTTTGTTTTGAACAATAGTTCCCTCATTATAACATTTCTCAGTTTGGTAGGCTTTTTATTTGGTTATCAGTTAGTTGATTGTACATAGCAACGAGCATTGCTTACTTTGAGTGGGACTTGCAAAGCATTTCCGTAAAATAAAGAAAATGATCACAATGAAATGTTAAAAAATCATATTAGCCTCACTACAAAAGGTTCATCAAAAACAATCTTACCTCCTCCAATTAACCCATTATTTCCAATGACGGTGTTGTTGTAAAAGACACACCTCGGGCGGTCATTGACTGCAAAGTTACCCAGCCACAAGCACCCCCTGCTTTCACAAGAAGCTTGGCTTGGACTGTAAGTTATGATGTCAGGATGGCAATTTATTGCTATGTCACAATCCAACACAGAGTGGCAATTCTGAGCTGCTTTGAGCAACACTAAAAAGGATCAAACAAAAGTCTTGTCATTGTTTTGGAGATCAACTGATTAATTTTTGTTTTATCTTGGCACCATTTGTCAGCGTTTGTTTATTTGCATCTGCAAAATAGCCTAACTGTAATTTATTTATAAGTGAATATAAATTTTGATAAATTTTAGCTTATGTATTTAACGACTACAGCTTTATAAAGTATCAACCAATTTGCCTTTTGGCAGGTTAATTAAAAGTAGTCTTTAACTTACTTCCTACCATAAATTAAATGAATAAGGAAGGCCAAAAATACAACACCACAGGTTTCCAACTCGCAAGTTGCAGAAACGTTGAAAGAGACATAAAAATATCACTTCACTTACCTTGAAAGTTTGTTGTGACGTTAAGAAAACAGGGCACCACATTTGCTGCCACATCCGAGCACCATACACACGAAGCCTCCTCGCATGCGGACTGCGTATTAATCACGGGATGGCAGTCTATACGCTGTTCAGGAGCTATGAGAGTGTCACAAGCCTGGCCACTCGTCGCGAACGTAGAGAAAAGAATTATAAGCCAACTATTCAGAAAAATATGCATTTTTTGGTTTTATATCTGAATATTTGTATTGCTTTAAACAATCTTTATTTGGTTTTACCTAATTCGAACTTAGTCTACTTTTAATACTCTCAGTCAATCAATCAATTGTTCAGTTAATTTATCAACTGACTTTTGTAAACTTATATTTAAATAAACTCGCAAGTATGTAAACATGAAATGTAGATGTTAAACATTAGGTTACAGGAGCCTCCACAACTCTTTAAGGTCTGACTAGTACACTACTAAAGTGATTCCGATTCGTTTTTTATTATTTTTGTTATTTATCGTGATATTCGAGTTTTGCTACAGTTCAAACACATTTTTTTTATTTCACTTTGTTCCAGGCAAAAGAAAAGTGCAGCATTACCTATCTATTGCTTGTCAATTTGAAAATACCAACTGTCAGTTTACCGGTGCTAAAGAACCGAACATTCTTTTTGAATTAGTCCACTTCAAACTTCATGTGTCTTTGTGGTTCATTAAATTTACAATCAAGAAACGACAATGCAGTTATATTCCGTCTAACATTGTTCTTGGTTTATCGTAATTTTTTTTCAATACCTACTGATTTAGAACTGCATGGCTGCACAACATTACCCTGTCCACTCTTGTAAAGTCAATGCAGATAATGTATATCATGAACCGAAGAGATTTGAAACAGGAAATGGTCTACTTTTACCTCAACCAACAGAAAAACAAAGTCACCACATACGTTTGTTGTGATCTCATTGTTGACAGAAGGTAGACATGTTTTGAACACACTGAATTTTTTGTCTTGTTTATTGAAGCAATTTGGTTATGACGTTATGACCATCACTTACTCATGCTTCCAATGACATCATCATTTTGTTTATTTTTGTAACTTGCAAAAAAAGCAAAACCTACATTTAAAATGTTTATAACAACTTATCTGATATCCAGTAACGTTGGAGGAGGGGGTCCGGAGGGTGCTTTTAGACTTCAGCGCGGGATGACTTTAAGGGCCTGTAACCATTTCAAAGGGCCCTGTAGTTTGAAGAAATCATCTCGTATTTGTTGGATGCAGTGTGTTTTCTTAGAAGTCTCTTGATTTAAGTTGAGGATCTTTTTGATACCGGCCCCAAATTATCCTCTCAACAGCCCAGGTGATATGTAGGCTGCTCCAGCCTCCAACTGCACAGCACCCTGATGTGGTTTCATTTTAAAGTTTAAAATTTCCATGACGCCGTTGGTGCATTTGTTTAGTTTCATGAATATGATGAGGGGAGTGTCACTGAGATTTGGGCAACTTTTGTTCATGTCGTATCACAAGGCCACACTTTGGTCATTTCAATTATTTGTTGTCTCATCAGAATTATAAAAATAATGTTACAACTGCAAAAATAATGTTATGATTTCATTTATTGTCTACAACTGCTCAGTGCTCATTTTTTATTTTGTATCATATAAAATATCATCACATTATTACAGGACATAATTAGTGCGTTATGCAAGAAAACACAATCGGTACCGTCTTTAAACTCTTCGGTTTGACCCGACCTAGAATCAATCACAGATCTACCAGCACCCGAGCCGAAGGCGAAACCGCTCGGCCACTGAGCTGGTGTCTCATCAGAAATAACAACTTAAGTTTCTTGCCTAAACCACTTAATTGCCATGGTGCTGCATAAAGCTCTAGGGATGAGCCTATCTTCGCTGTTTCGTTTTGTTGTCATCGCTTGGTTGCAAAAATTAATTATCAGCCCTCCCCCTCACTGTTATGAAGTTGACAACATGTTCTCTGTAAATGTTACCTGAATTTCTGCTTCATAAACGAAAAAGAAATTGTGGTAGAAATGATGAAGCCACTGAGCCAAACAGCTATTTTCCGCAGCCAACTATTGATTGACATCTTTACAAGCAAGTGTCATTGACAGAGTCGTTGAGGATATTTTGGATCCTGTACCAATGAGATTACTGCACCCCACATCAGGATGTTTATACAAAAAACGCATTTTATACAAAGAGTACGCTGTGGTTTCTTCATGTGTCCGAGTCCTGTTGAAAGGTTTCGGGCCCCTAAAATTATCCAGGGACCAAATAAACCTGTCCACTCTTTAAAGCGAACGAAACCAGTTAATCAATGATGGATTTAAATTTTGAGTTACTTTTGTGCAGTTGTTACCATTCAAATACCGGACCAGATTTTAAAACTTGTGCTGGTAATCCGATTAAAGCTTCTGGCAACACTGGTAATTGGGAAAAATTTGTTCATTTTTAACGTAAAATTAGGAGCTTTGCAGAGATTTGAGACTCAGTGATCACACTTTGACAATTTGGGTTCTCAAAACTACCATTCAATTCAAAGAGATATAGGCTAAAGTACATTTAACTTAAAATTCAAAATTGAAACTACATAGGCCTTCAGACAGGCCTCCAGTTTGCACGTTGTCAAGGTCTGTGTATGTATATACAGAGAGAGAGAGAGAAAAAAAACTTTTATTTGTAAATCACTATGGTCCGGTATTACAACTCCAGCAAACGACAGAAAAGACATTATTCAAAAAGAAATCCAACGCAAGGTGTCAGAGATAATTATGCGCGTGATTGTTTCCGACAATTCTTGGTTTGTTTTTGGCTTGTGCTTCCAAAACTGAATTTCTACTTTTACGATTAACTGCTAATACTTCATAGCAATAAAAACAATACTTCTTTTTTTGATACGCCTCATCTTTACATCTTTCCTGTCATGACATTGAAACAACCTTCCCTGCTATAAAATGTTGATTTGTTTATTTATAGCTTGTCAAGCCAGTGTCGAAGCCAGACAAGAGCATTTTCTGTAATGTTTTTAGATCATTGTTGTCACAGGAAGGGCTAAGGGGCAGTTGGTGAGGCTGTGCTTCATTGTCTGATTGTCTAAGCTGCATCCACACATTGGGTTGGGAGTCATCTTCTATCGAAAAAGATTTCTCCCGACTCCGCAGCGGGCTCTATTGAAGCAACATCACTCTCTTCTCTCAAGGGTGGGAGCTTGTTGGAGGCTTTCGGAAGGACTTGGGATTGTAAGATGTTGGGTGCCATCAAACTCGGATGACCATTGTTCTAATCGCGCAGTTGCCGCGCTTGTGTGTTCCAATGGGCAAACATTGACGAAGCTCTTGCTTGACTTGAGCGTGGCCTTGGTAGGTTTGTGTTCATAGAGAGGGCGGCGTTGGTCAGACAGTGTTCTATTCTTGCTTGTATACACTAGTCTTGCTTATAAAGCGTTACTTATACAGTATAGCGTAATACATGTATTTTACGTAATGTTACAATATCTATTGCCATATTTTGTAGACTATATCATAGTGGTTAGCGCGTTGGGCTCGCAGTCGAGAGCCTGCATGTTCGACTCCAGCCACCCGCACTTGCTGTTGTTTCTCTGGGCAAGAAACTTTACGATAATTGCCTCTACCCAGTGATCGATTTCGAGTAATGGGTACCAAATTTAAGTCATAAGTAGAGTAGACAACCGGAAATAGACATTGCCGTCGGCTGCAGCGTGGGTCAGGTGTATGTCGGAAGACGTACACCGATGCATAGCGCTCAAGGCCGCTTTCCCGCAATGCAGGATAAAGATAAACAAACAAACAAACAAAAAGGTCTGTTGCATTTTGAAATAGCTTTTCAAATGGTAAGACATTTTTTGTGGAGCTTGCTTACTTTAGTCTTCTTGCGGTGCTGCTAAATTTCTGCTCCAAATGAAACAAACGAGCACATTGTTTTAATAACTTTCTGTCATGCAGCTTACACAGTGTTTGTAATGTTTTTATAGAGCAACATTTCCATAAAGAGTATAAACCTAGTGAAATGATCCTAATTGTGTTTCTGTTGAAATATTGTCAAAAAGCAGTTGAGTCCTTGTAGCAAAACATTAATTTTGTGACTTCTCAACTAACTATAAAAACTATCATGTACGCAAAGATTTAATGCTGATACGTATAATACAATAATACACATAAGTTACATAGATACATACTGCAAGGCTAATACATACAATGTTTTTCAATACACAGTTTAGCGTGTTGTCTTTATAAAAAACATAGCAGCTTAGATAGTCTATTTCCATGAAGCTTTTTTTAGAATCCTACAATCTCTTGTCATTATGAAGTATTTGAACAACCCCTTCAAATATACATTCGAAAATGTAAATCGCACATGTAAATGTTCATGGAGGATCAATGTAAACACGACGGATTTGGCTGTCTGAAAACAATAGAAAAAGCTAGTAGCAAAGTGAAATATCAGAGTAAGCTATGATGAAAATTACATTTACTCTATGTCATATTTCCAAAACTAAGGCCTTTACAATGGCAACATCATTTAAAACGGAATAAACACTTGAATAATCTTCAAGACAAGTCATTTCAAAGGTACTGGTTGAGTAGCTCTTTGATAATAACGTTCTGAAAAGTACTAAGTACAAACCGACCACTCCCACAAGATAGTGAGGTTATTTCAGACATTTTGTGTATGGTCGAGTGAAAACGTTAGTTAGAAATAACATTTTTGTAAAAAAAAACTGCGAAAAAATTGTGGAACATTTCCTCCATACAAGCAAGGCAAGCAGATAAAGAGCGAAAAAAATTAATACTCACATGTTTAAAATGAATCGGCAAATAAAAACAAGTTTGCTTTGTTTACTGATTTTATTTGTTTGGCTGTATGCTTAAGCATGACTCTTAATAAAAGTTAAACCTACAACTCTCCTAATATCGAGAAGCCAGAACGGAGGCTTAAGAGACATGAGAAGCAAGTTATTACTCTTTAAAATGAATGTTTATCCTATACCATGCTTCTGTCAATGAACTTTGTACATAGCCATCATTGCTGCAAGCATGTGCAATAACATTAGCATCTTATTAAGCAGATTGTTTGCTGCACCGCCCCCTGCAACCGTGTTTGTAGGTCCAGTAGTAACCGTCTCCGTGGGTTTAATGACAACCGCATCGCTGGGTTTCGTGGTTACATCATTTGTGATGAGTGGGACGTTGTTGCAGAGATCTGTTTGGCAGCACTCAAAAGCGCACGCACTGAAAAGTGAAAAACAAGACACGTTTTAGATGTTATAATAAAAAACTGTATTTTGTATCCAATGTTTCGGTGTATTAAATAATAAAAATGCACATGTGATGTAGTTGTGTGTTTAAAAGACTTCCTGAACAACTATAGCCTACGGATAGTAGGTAGTGCAAAGTTGGCAGTGCATTCAGTGTTAATAAGGGGGAGGAGAAATTAATTTTAATTTCTACTTTAGCCCTGATTTAAGGATACAACAGCATACTCTAAAATTGGTATATTTTTTTTGAAAATTTTCTCCAAACTAGCCAAACCGTGCCTGAAATACAGATATTCTGTATTGAAGAAATAAAGAATAGGCTACTGCATTAAATTGATTCAAGGATATTATTGTGCAGGTTTTACCACACACATATGGCTTCGTAAGTAAATGCCATTCTTACAAAAGTAGAACTACTTTAAACCTTCTACTTTAATATGATGGATATGTAGGCCCTTAGAATCTTCTGTTGGCTACAACAACGTCGGATTTTCCATGGAAATTTTAACGTGGAAACTTAAAAAAATATAAACTACACCCGTTTAAATCAAGTTATATGTTGTATCACAAATTACTTTTGGACATTGTGATAAGCTTAATGAATAGTTCAGTTGTACAGGTCATATTTAGGAATACGTCTCATGTATTGTATTTAAAATAGTGATGGTTGCTACTATTACCGGTACTATAGAACAGTTAGTGATGGCTATCGCCTACTTGTCATTGTGAAACAAGTCAAATGTGCATTTATGGATATAAGATCAAGGTAGTCAACATCCATGGCTGGTTGGGATATGGATAAGTCAAGCTGGCTGGTCTTCCACCGGTGTACAGGCCGAAAATCGCATGAAGCCAAAGCTCTGCGTATTTGGCTTGTGGCTTAAAAACAATCGGAGGATTACGGTAGGTTTCAAAAAACAACAGTTCTTTCATTTATGTTGCCTTTTCTTGCCTGGAGTGCAATGCGGTGCATTGTAAAGGTGTTTAAGGAAAACCATCTGAAAGTTCGCTTCACAGGAGCATTATGTACTGTGTAGTGTCCTTTTGATAGAGCTTTCTCAACAACCACCTCGCGTCGACATTAATTACAACAACTTGCTATTGAAAAAAACCTTGAGCAGCAGTTGTCAGCTTGAGGTTTTCAAATGGTCGTTGCAGCAGAAGCATACCAAAGCCAAGTCAATCTACGTGACTAAACTAAAACCATCAGATAAAATAGATAGGTAGAGGAAAAAGAATTGAACCAAGAATCTCAAAATGAGGACTTGAATTGAGACTGCAAAGTAAATTTTTGCTAATAGAAGCTAAAAGCGTTTTACCAGTTATCATAACAAAACAAGTTAAATGCGACTATTTTTTTTAAAAAGTGGTTTTTTTTAGAGATGAGCTTTGGTCACTTTACGACGGCTCAAATATAATCAACTTCACACAAAACGCTTGCATTAATGTCACGCTTTTGCGCATGCGCGTAGTCATGCGTACAAATCGAAATAACTGCTCTCCCGTGTTTTACGATAAAACCAAGCCACGAAAAATTTTTGTGGCAATCTTGCAACATATTTAATGTGTTTTAGTACAGTAGCAAATAATATTTCAAGTTTAAATGCTATAAACAGAAAGTGTTGAGCATACAATATGAGGAAATTTTACGTGAAAAGTATTTTTCAGAGAAAGGGGAGGGGTTTTAGACGGAACTTTCAAAAAAAGTTACCAGAAGTCTTAGAATGTACTGCTTCATCCTAAAACCAGGGTTAAAGTTGGATTTGAAAAAAAAATCCGATTTAACTTCCTCCCCTACACCCCTAGCGCTAAAATTATACTTTATCTTCAACTTGATATCTTCCTTACTCAATATGGGTTATCGTTGGATACTTCATCATTGTTTCGATGGCTTGATCATCACAGGTTCGCCTTGAACAAAATTTATGATCCACACAACGAACATCTACGAGAATTCCTGAAACATAAAAAAGGATAGAAGTAGTTTAATTTTTCTGCAAGTTTTGAAACTTTACCATGCCAGCTGATCCGCCGCCAATGTGTGAGACCGGGCTGGAGGCTTCCAGCTCTACCAAACCTGCCCCCGTTACCCGTAATATCATCGCCATTGGGCTTTGTTCGATCCTGGTCCAAATTTGAGACAAAGGCCATTCGCTTGTCTGGTTGTTTAAGGTGGTCGTGACTACGCGAGGGTTACGCACACACTCTTGGCCAGCTCCATGTCCACTGCGGTCCAATAAGATCTGAACGTGCAGATTCAGGGAAACCGGTTGCAACGGGCTGCCGGGTGCTCTGTTCATTGAGGCCCGCCTTACAGTGCCTGCCCGTCAGACATTGCCCTCTTCCGGCAAAAAGAGATTGCCGTTGGGGACTTGTTATTATTTGCCAGCTGATAACGCAATCGTTATTATTTGAAAGAATGCAATGTGAAACAAGAATGAGGTAGGATAATAATCAAGAGGGAAGATAAAATCCCAGAAATATCGCTTAAGGCCTACCTTAACCCATTAAAAGCCGCCACAAGTTCCCGTTGCTCTTTTTAGGAAATATTTAAGCCACAAAGTTGTATTGTCATAACTTTTGAATTAGTTTAAAAAAATTTGATCATTTTTGCTTTTTTGATGCATTTTTGTGTTTGCCTTTTAAAAGGACACC
Source organism: Aplidium turbinatum (assembly GCF_918807975.1). Lineage (NCBI taxonomy): Eukaryota > Metazoa > Chordata > Ascidiacea > Aplousobranchia > Polyclinidae > Aplidium > Aplidium turbinatum. Next base: position 4,404,817 of record NC_137486.1, read on the forward strand.
GGCCACATAGTCAAATGTAAATCTCGCAAAACCTTAACATAAGAAGGTGTTTGTTTCGGTAGAAATTTGTCAGATCTTACTTGAAGGACGTTTCAAAGTTATTGTATGAACATATTATATTCACGGTAACCATCGGCGTAGCTAGTGGAGGGGTGTCCCCCCCAGTTGGCAGTCTCCCCCTCGGTCGGAAGCTTGTGGCAGTAGAATATTTTTAAACGTAAACGAAAAAGCATAGTCAAAATCTTTTTTGAAATGGATTTGGCTCGTATTCTATTTTCTGGTTCCTACTTCACGCGTTCAGGGGTGCAAAATCATGGTCCGCCGCGGGCGGCACAAACCATAGCGATACGCCACTGACAGTCGTCGGCTCCAGCTCGTGACCAAGCATTGGTTTCGTCATCAAATCGAATTTGGCTTTGGATGGTGATGTCATATATGGCTTTGGAGGCCAGTGTATGATGGAAAAGACGTGGGCAAAAGTCACATTGTATGGGGGGTAAGGATTGTATGGAGGGAGGGACGTGGTAGTTTTAACTTTTCTAGTGTTCGTTTTTCTTGGGCTTTTTGTATCCTTTTTTTTCGAAAATTTCCGTGCCTTCCTTAGATCTTTTTCTCCAGAGTAATCTGTCACTAGCAAGGTTTTCCCATGAATCCAGATCAATGTTTGCATGGTTGAGGGAGACTTTCAGCTGATCTTTGTATCTCATTCTTGGTCTTCTGGAGGAGGGGTTTCCTGTCTCTAGTTGTCCCTCCTCGTTGTTCCTTCTCATGACATGTCCTGTCCAGCGAAGGCAGTGTTGCAATATGGTGACTTCTGAACTGGGCAACCAACCTAGCGCGATCAAGGATTGCATCTTTAGTGAGACAATCTTCCCAACGAGTGCCTAGCATTTGACCCAGTTTCCTCTGCTGAAAATTTTCAAGACGTTTGATGTAACGGCGGTATAATGTCCAGGTTTCACAAGCATAGAGAAGAGTGGATAGAACGACTGCCCGGAGGACCATAATTTTTGTGCGGATAAATATAGCATGGTTGTTGAAAACACGATGGTTAAGTCTTCCATAGGCACAATGTGCTGCTTTTACACGATGTTCAATATTCTTTGACACTGTTACAAACAACCAAAAAAATGTGGCCATGTGGCCGGTGTCCTTTTAAAAGGCAACAATAAATATAAAGCAAAATAAACAAATAAAAGAAGAAAACCCTTACACAAATTAGAGTGTAGTAGGAAGCACAATATTACAGAGTGTCAAACTATGAAGAAACATAATTTATATCTATTACCAATAGGCAATAACATGCATGTTCCTCCTCACTTCACTTTATCGGGCTCTTCTCATTTTTCAACAATTTTCAAATTTTCACAAAATTCAGAAAAAGTACGTTGTTTGCAAATATTTATCAACACCTTTCAAAACAGACCCTAAACAACTACTAGCAAGTCCAAAATGATTCAATCAAAATAAGATGATGCAATACTGATGCATTCAAAACGATGTCCTTTTGAAAGGACACCGGCCATGAATGGGTTAAGACTCACCCCCACCGCGAGAGGTTGTAAATTGTTCTTCGTAACGTGCGCATAGAGCAAATTGAAAATTACTGTCTGAATTGCAAGTTGTAATTAGATTTCCATCCACAGAGGATAAATTAAGTTTTGAAATCACTTGTGTGCCACTCAGACACTTCAAACACATTCCTTGCTGTGTGAATGTGGCACATGCAATCAATAGAATCAGTAAGTTAAGTGTCATAATTCAAAAATAATTTAATGCACTTTTGGTAATAATAAGCTTATAAAAATCTGAAATGAACAGCAAGTTGTTAATTGTTTATTGGTAGTGAAGTAATTTTCTCTGCTCATTTAGCTACAATGCAATGCAACGAAATAGCCTAGTCTGAGTACATTCGTAATAACTTTTACAATAGATAAACAAAATCTGGAATATAATTCAAAACTTTATTTCCATTTAAATATCTGCAACATTTACTACAAACTACCACAACTACAGTTAAAAAATCATCAGTGAAAACATTTCTCACAGATACTTTATTTAGACTTTGTTTGAGGAGAGAGCTGAGCCATGAGAACAAATGCCAAATGGCGCTCCAAGACAAGTGTAATTCGACACCATCGACATTTAAGGGGTTCCAACACAGCACGGACGCTTACGAGAGATCTATGGTGAGAGAGGAAAAAGATCGATTGCATCGACGAATGACAACTGACTCGTAAGGAACAAGTCACAATAGGAGCTTAACAGCGGCCATCATCAGAATCTCCAATACCGGCAGCACAAGACGGGTAGATCAGAAGACATAGTGTGTCGTAACTGCCAGAGTAAAAAAGAGATCATCGAACATGTCTTGCTGGATCTGTCGACACTCGGTCAGTTGGACGTTGAAGCTTGGACGTTGAAGATGACATGGGTGTTGCATTGTCAAAAACTCAAGCACAGTTTAGTTGTTTAGTTCAGGAAAGGCAACAACAGCCCTCTCATTAAATTTGCTTACGTTGAAAAAGTTTTGGCATGGCCATTTACTCTGGCTTCTTTACATTGGAAACAGGTAATTACGCTAACTTTACAATGTTAGAAGATCTTATTATGATGGATGAAACTCAAAGAGAATGTACTCTTTTGATCTCTATGAGAGAAAAATTTTGCGCACACTTGAAACCCTGCAAATCTCATTTCAACGTTATTTTAATTTAGAAAACCTGTCGCACGAAGTTGAAACATGGATTCGAAATTCTTTTCTTTTTGACTTGAACAGCATTAGCGATGACGATCTCAGTAAAGATGACCTAATTGATTTGAGATCAAAAGAGTTATTACGCATTGAATTTCATTCAAAAACCTGATATTTGCCGCAGAAGTCATAGCGGCAACGCAATATGACACAAAGTACAGTAGTTGAGTAGCATAATTAATACAAAAGTCTATAGTATGTTAATTGAGTTTTAGGAAAAATTTAGATAGGGATCCGCAGAATTAATTATTTGTCTAAAGGGGTCCGTGACAACAAAAAGGTTGGGAACCACTGGTTGATAGCTTTCGAAGATTATGTACAAAGACCTACTTTGTTGTCAGTTGACTGTCAAGGAAGTTTGGAGCCCCATAGCACAAGTTTAGAGGAGCCCTATTACCACTTTAACACCACCACTGATTCAAAAGTATCAGTAAACTTTTTAAGATAAAATGAGTAATGGTTAGAGAAATAAACCTTTAAATTCAAGTCATATTTTATTGAATATAACATACAAAATAAATTGATGATAATATTATTGAATTATCATTAACTTTTATTGAAATTGAGTGATTTGGAAAGTTATCAAAGTTTCAAAACTTATTGGAAGTTTGACTGTGTATTGCTTTTACGCAACTTGGTTTTCCCTTTTCCAAATTATGCGTTGTCTCTCACGTTCTTTTCCACTGCCACGTACATACTTTTCTTTTCAACATACTTTCAACGTAATGTCTTGCCAATGATACTATGTAACTGGAGGCAGCTAATCAACAGATAATTATTATTGCTCTGAATGCAATTTGGGAGATTAGTTGTCAAGCGCAATGCATTTATGCAAAACTAAACCATGCAGTAGACTTAAACAGGAAATTGTACACATTTCCATGTAGCCAAAACTGCCAACTTGCCAAAAAGCTTTACTTGTCGATGATGTCCTGCTGCATTTTGAAGATATTGCGCAAGATTATTTCCTAATGTTTTAAAGCAAATAAAAAGTGACTTCAGTTAGAACCGTCAACTGAAAAGGATGTTTTTAACACGCTCTATTAATCTACTGTAAACTGTACGAAAGTCTAGACCAGAGGTGTTTCTTGTGCAGTACGAAAACGATTTCCATGTCAGTTGCGTTAAATTGCATCTCGTAGTAAATGGATATTTCAAATACTCTAAGTTGGTGGTTTGCTTTTACGTTGCAACAAAAAAAACTAGGTCTTGTACAATGCCAACACTTGATTAATGAAAAAAAAATGAAAAGCTTGGCCTTGGAAAAGCCCAAATAATCATACGGGAAATCAAATTGATTATATTCTAATAACATTTCGAAAGTTCTGAAATACTATCATAGATAGGCAAGGCACAACAACATGACAGGCTTGAGCATTAAATGAATACACTGTAGTTCACAAATTCACTGACAACTTCAATAGTCGAACGTTGTCCGCTTAACCTTAACTTTCATGAGAAATCTGAAAATAACTATAAGAAATGCAATAAATTTCACTTCTTGAACGTAACTAGCTAACTGGATAAATTACGAAAAATGTGCAGCTATCGAATACTAGGGTAGAAAAAAAATTGGCAAACAGAGAGACGGCAAAAAAACTAATTAAAATACAAGGCATAATTTTATCACGTTTTTGAAAAAGTCGGACACAAAAAATGCGAAGAACATTGCACAATTAGCCTAATGATCCATATTAATAGACTACGACGGAAAGAACAGACAGGTTTAAACTCATACTAGAAATGATCGAGGGCTGATATGAATTTATAAATGGTAAAGGAACAAAATATGCGGTCTTCATTTTGAACAACCTTGCTCAGAGATGAATCGAAATGCTAAAGAACTGTACTTGAGCTTTATCCACTATAAAAATGCTTTTGCTAGTCTAACACAACTAAATGTTATGTATGCTGGACCAAATTCGAATTGACGACTAAGACTTTTAAAATTGTTCAAATTTTTATCACGAACAAGCAGCGGCTGTCAGGTTAATGATGATAACTGTGACTGCTATGTGCTATCGGCCGACTTTTTCTCCTTATATAGAGAAACAAATTAAGACTTCAAAAGAGGACATTTGTATTGAAAAAAAAAAGCATTAACTACATTTTTCTAAGGATTACGTACCGTCTGGTCTCAGAAGCTAGAACTAGAAAAATAACTGGTGCAACTTTAAATCTTGGTGTGCAAGAAACGCAACAAGATGGAATGCGTTGGGGTGGCTATTTTCCGTATTAGAATTAGAATCTAAATCTGTTCGATGTGCCGGTGTGTGTCTGGAATTGGATTTAGATATGTGTATATGTTGTTTTCGTGCCTTTGCGGTGCGGCTTTCGTATAGATAAAAATTAAACAATAAATACTATTAATACAAAAAGTGCTCAATACCAAGCAAAAAAGCGAAGGGACATTCCGATGATCCGTTTATAGCGTGAAACAGGCTGTAGAGGTTTTAGATAAAAGTTATCTGTTGGATAATATTACTTTTTTACAATGTACTGCGCACTGGTACGTGAAGCTACAGTACTTACACTGAAATAAACTTGATTGATTAATTATAATATTATTATTGTTAGCTCAGGAATCTTCCCGGCAATTTAAGTGAAAATCATGATCATGTCGACCATGTTGTTCTTGAATGTACCATTTACAAGGCACCAATTGAAATGCATGTTATGGCAGTACTGGACAAAGCTACACTCACTTGACTTTCCATCACCTGCCCTGAAATTTAAACAATCCTGTCTCATACGAAGAAAGAAGATCACAGTTAGCGATGTGGCTTTCAAAGCGCTCTGCATATAAGGTTATTGTTTCTCAGACTATTTGAGTCTCTGTTTGTTCACACAAATAAAATCATTGAAGAACGACGCAGTGCAATCAAATGTCTAAACAGAAGTGATAATAATGTTATGGTTTTATTTATTGTCGCTCTACAACAGCTAAGGTCTTTTAGCGACAGGGCTCATGTTTTAATTTTTTTATATCAGGTTTACGATGTTATCACATTATTACCCGATTTATTCTCGCTGCGTTATGCAAGAAAGAACACAATCGGTACCGTTTTTAAAGTCTTCAGTTTGACCGGATCTGGAATCGATCTCAGATTTACCAGCACCAGAGGCGAAGGTGAAACTATTCGGCCACTGAGCTGGTTTAAACATTGTGAAAAGGCTCCCAAAGTCGACGTGTCGTTCTCAAACAATCTACCTGCAGCAGTCGCGTTGATACAATAAGAACAAAAAAATCGAATTATTTCAGTTTAAGAAACGTAATCAAACGAAAACTTTAACTCAATCTGTTTTACAACTTTTGCATGGTTGATTTCGTGGTACAAAAGTTTGTGATGGAATTAAGATGGAATGATGCAAGACAATCTTGGATTTGAAAATACTGTAATTAATATTTCTTTTAATATTTTTTTCACTTCCTCTTGCCTGTAGATAGACACAAAAATTGGCTTCCTTGTCTTCCCGTTTACCTGAACCCAGCTTCAACCACCAGACGCAAGCTTAGATACGACGACTTCTTTAATGTCAATCTGAATTTTGTGACAACCACATTGCGCCCCATACCACTGCCTGCCAGGGCCGGATTTAGCCGATGGGGGCCCGGGGCACTTTTAGTTGGGGGGGGGGGGGCGCGTGCAAAAACCACCTCTACAACGTCTACAGTAGCATTAATCCAGCACTGCACATCATTTTGCAGAAACTTGAAAGGCTGAAAGAAAAAAATAATAACACAAAATCACATTTTTTCTACGTAGGGAGGCCCTTCAAAAGTCAGGGGGCCCGCGGCACCTGCACCCTCTGCCCCCCCCCCCCCCTAAATCTTGGCCTGTTGCCTGGCAATGGGGATGCATTTACATTTCGAATAGATATCGAGTTTCGAAGAAATTTCTATGCGCTAAAATGTGCTAATTTTAATAGAACTGAAGATGAAGACCGTTCAGTTTTTGAAACTTTTGTTAAACATGAGTTTGGTATATATTTTTATTTTTCTATTACAGGTTATCCAATCAATTTTACAAATTCAATGTCATAGTTATACTGTCAATGTATGAAGGTGCAACTTGTTTCAGGAATGGGTCAATGTAAAAAAATTCCAAAACTTCACTCTCTCTCTCTTATTTAGAAATACGCTGTGTCTTGTTTGAAACACCCCAAAGTGAAAGCTTCAGTTTATCTTAAAATAAACGCTTTTTGCAAGCGTGCATATTTTTCTTGACCCTTTTTGTATTGTAAGCTACGATTCTCATACACAGGGCAGTGTGAGCATCATCTTGGGCTTCCTTCAAATCCCACTAGCGAGTTCCTATGTTTAGTGACGCTCTTAGAAATGCGACGAAAGCCTTAGATCAGTGGTTCTTAACTTTTTTTCTATCAAGCCCCCCTTTAATAATGGTCATGTGCCTCGCGCCCCCCTAGATTTTAAATAGGTATCATACCAAAAAAAATGTATTTTTGTCTGTTTATTGTACACATCAGTGAGATACTTGACACTGCTTCTGAGCGACTAGATTTTTAATGCGAGGTTTAACTCCAGAGAGTGAACAACGTAAGCCTCCTTCAACTCTCAGTCTGTTTCTCTACTTGGTCTTGAAGCAACGAGAGCAGAAAATGCAGCTTCACAAAGATAAGGTGATCGAGCATTAAATAAAAGTGTAAAAAAGCAATCGAGCATTAAGTAAATAAAACAGGCCATTAGTACCGGTAATATTAAGTAAGGTGATCGAGCATTAAGTAAATACAACTAACAGTAAAAAAGCAATTTGAACAAAAAAGTAAAAATGAAGCAGCGTCGAGAAAATTTGATTAATCTGAAGGAGTTCAGCGCAAAATAGTTTTGTAAAGTTCTGGTCTAACTAATAAAGCAAGAATTATTGAATACAATATAAAATAAGATAAAATGCAAAATATGACGAACAGCATAGGTTCTAGGACATTAAAGTAATTAAAAAAAATTGAAATTGTTGTAGAGCTCGCGCCCCCCGGTTAAGAACCACTGCCTTAGATTATGGCGGCAAACTCTTTCAATGTAGGGGGAAAATTCACATTCATCATTTCAGCAAAGAGTAAACAACTATAAAAAATTTTAGAAGAAAATAGTAAATATGCCGATAATGCAGTAACAGATTTGGAGAAAAGTGTGAAAAGGGCCAGGGCTATAACAAATCAAAATTTATAAGATAAACGGACTACTATGCAAAATTTAATGTTTCCACAGAAAATTTTGACAAATATAATCTTGTTTGGGTCACTTTTGTTTTAAGCATTTTACACGCAATAATGTTTTTTTTATCTACATGCACACTTTGTAGCCTATGTAACCATAAGTCGCTTTGTAAGTTACCAAATTCATTAAATTTAAAATTGGATTTGAGTAGAAGGTTTGGTTTAGAATATAAATTAGCCTACCATTTCAAAAAAATTTTCTTCACCACCACAAAAGGATTTTTTTATTTCTTGAAATATTGTGTGGCTTAGTGTGGTGTAAGTGTAACCTTTCAACAGGCTAAAACTTCGAAAATCTATCTGAGGTGTCCTCACCTTGCTTCATCAATAGTATTTTCAGAGATGTACGTATACGCCGCAAATTCTAAGTGTTTACGCTAACGCTTGCGGCCACATTTTTTTGGATAGTTGCGCTTGAGCCTACGCCGTAAAGTTTTCGCGGTTTTTTAGCGCATAGCGTCAACGCATACTTTCTAATGTATTTTTTTCGCTAGAACACGCCAATACCTTCCAGCGCTGCAGTTGAAAGAATGTTTTCAATGGGCAAAGACATATTGGAACCAAAACACAGCAAAATGTCAGATGAACACTTTCAGATGCTTGTGTTTCTTCGTGGAAATTCAAAATAAAACTTGTTTGTTTCGAGTGGTTGATACCGTGTGAATGTTTGGCACCTAGCAAACAAAATTAGTTTACGCTAGTGTATGCGCTGACGCCGCCAACTTTTTTTTACAAGTTACGTTGACGCATACGGCGTATGTTTTTTCGAACGTTAGTGTTTACGCTGACGGCGTCAATATTTTTTGAATGCGCGTACATCACTGAGTATTTTCAAGGCTCATTTCACATCATAGCTAATCTCCATTAACAATGAAGTTTATTAAGTTAATTGTTAACGAGGCTAATTGAGTGAGCAGTGTTTACTTTGGGATATTCCATTACTCTATTATTTTTTGTGGGACACAAAAAACTTTTCATCCCTTTAATCCACTTCTGAAACTACATGCCCAAGGTTGCTGGATATGTGAATAAAATGTTGCTGAACGAACAAAGCGAGCGACAAAATTTTGCAAAAATAACTCAGAAAAAAATACATGTTATAATTATGTTACACGTAAAATTACCAGCCGAAAAACGCTGTACAAACTAAATATGCGTGGGCCTCTAGACGTAAGGAAGCGCCCAGCTGAGGGTTTGGAAAAGAGTAAATAATGCCTTGCATGATTTGTGCTGTAGGCCTACCAAGCTTTTGTAGCAGCTCAATTTTTAAACACCCAAAAAACATTGAACAAACCAAAATGAGTGCGCTTCTAAACACCCGTCGGCTCCCACAGCCTGGGGGACACGGGAAGGGATTAACACGACCCTGATCCTGCATTACCATTTTATGTTTCTTTCATGCGCATAATGAGACCAAATTCCTGCGATCTCGATATGAAAGAAAACAATTTTTTTTTGTTCAAATAAAACCAAACTTTTGTTCAAAAATGTTTCAACCTAACGCTAAAGTTGGTCGTGTTGCTCGTTGTTAAAACTGTTGCCAACTAAAAAATAGGCTAAGTACTAGCACAAGCAGGCGGCTATTTAAGCCGATGGTGAGGCTGGGTTTGCAATAACCTATACATTTGCTGCAGCTATGCTAGGCTTATAAACAACAAAGGCAAGAGAAAGATTTATAAGTTTCGATACTAGCTACACAAATTTTTACTCTTTTGTTTCGTCATAAATTATTTCTTGGTTATAATCGTTATATGACAATAAAGAAACGATCAAAAGTGAGAAAAACCGAAAAAGATATGAAGGTTTTAAACATTCAGTGACTTTTATTTGTTTAATATGTAAAAAAAATGTTTGGACTAGTTGTGCTGATATTTCCCTGCTACTGTAATATTTTTGTTTTGATTCAGTTGTGCTGATGACTCCTAATGGAAGAAAACCGGTTCCACAACATAAATTAAATTAAAAATTTTTTTGAAATGCTATTGTGAGTGTTAACCTGTTCAAATGGTTTAAGGTTTAAACTTGAGAAAAAAACTATTGATTTGTGTTCCCAATAAAGAAACGTTTTCACTAACTCGATGTACACAAAATTATTAATAAGTTGCGTTGGTAAAGAAGAATAGAGGATAATGCATTACATAAAGCCATTTTGTTTTTGTCGGTCGCATCCAGGCTTAACACTGGAGATTAAAGATTTAGATTAAGTGGACGGAAAGCAAGGAAGCCAATCTTAATGTCCACCTTCAAGCTTGCCTGTGTTCTGCCAAAAACACAGCCGCATACTTTTGAGCGGTGTCGAACCGTCGTCCTGTCGAGTGTCGTTCCAGGGCTTTACAATTTGCAATATTTACTTCAGTCCGCCCAGATAGCTCAATTGGTTAGCGCGTCACTTCTGGAGCGAAGAAGCTTCAAGATCAAGCGGCGCTGGTTCGACTCTCGGGGTGTGCGCTTGAGCAACGCACGTTAAGGACTGCTCTCCATTCAGCGGCATCTAATGGACGGAATAGTTCCCCGGCAACAAGACTTCAACAATCAGAAACTTCACTCTGTTAATCTCGGTGACCGGGCCACGAGATTTCTGTCTCATTTGCATATTTTGGTAAAAGTTTGTATTAAAACCGTGTGAATGCAACAGTTTCTCGTTGGCACGGTTGGTTCAGTGGTTTCATATTCTGTCTAATGATCGTGAGAACGAGGGTTCGACGCCCGTCGAAGTCAAACTTCTTTTCTTTAAATTAATTTTTGCGATGCACAAGAGCTTTTAAAAAAAGTAGGGTTAGGGAAAGCTTATATTTTATTATCATTGCAGAATTTCATTGGCAAATAGTTATTTTGCAATCTGAATCAACCAATCTCTCCAAACACTTTCGGAAAATCTTACTTTTAGAGTGATTAGAATCAATGAGACAGAAATCTCGTGGGAAAAAAATTTCGCGACCGGGCCTGCGTCAGTGGTTCAAAGCCTCTACAACAGTGGTTCCCAACCTTTTTGACCTTGCGGCACCCTATCAAAGAGATAAATAGTTTGCAGCACCCTGGCAAAACTGGATCAATTTTATGAGGTTTCTGTATTTCAAATAACTGTATGAAATGACACAGAATGAGTTGTACAGTAGCCTATAGTGTGCATAAATAAATGTATTTATTTAAAAGTCAGTGTGAAATTTGGGCTTGACTTCTTGCACAAAGCCCCTTAATATCTGGGGGCACATTCGATAAAGCCACCCGCATTTCTTCCTCCACTATAAGCAGTCGTTCTCGTTTTTTAGTTTTTATGTTCGTTAATACGGAAAGTCCACTTTCACATAGGTATGACGTGGAAAACTGCAGCAAGCAAAAGCTTATAATAGCTTTCTTTCCAAAGCAAGGATATTCATTTTGAATTTTTATCCAGAACTCGTCGAGAGGCAACTGCTTATGCATAAGCTTAAAATTTTCATTGTTACGAATGTCAATTAATTCTTCTTCTTTAAGATTCAAAACAATATGAGAGTCCAATAAAAATCGATTTCTTGATTTCTTCGCAAAATAAAATCATGAAACCTGGCAATAATGATGAGTTTCAAACGTTTTTATGGAAAGAACAGCAACGAGTCAAAATATCTTTCACGCTGTTTTTCCTGGGCGAGAAAACAAAGGCATACCACAGATTATGGGCCGCAGTATTGCTATATCTCAATTTTCTCGCGGCACCTTTGAGCATGGAAATTGGCACCCCAGGGTGCCGCGGCACCCCGGTTGGGAACCACTGCTCTACAAGTATGCGAAACTGCCAGGATTACGCTCTGCAAGAAGCTTTCCCAGTCCGAGGATAAATATTCAATCAATCAATCAATCAATCAGTGGTTCACAACATGGAGCATTTCTTTCTGTATGTCTTGTTTGATAAAACAAAAGTTTGGATTCTTTCTATTAATCATCTACAACCATGGTAATAAAGCGACGGAGCTTCAATCATCTTCACAGGCACAAATGTCAACTATTTGTGAAGCTTTTTTGAGATGCTATGTGGGTTTTTAACTGTAAACCCATTGTTCACAATAAAATAATAATGATAATGGCATGGTTTTGTATTTGTCTTTCTGCATCAGCTAAGGTTTGTCCCCATATCATTTCTCTACTTACCCTTGCAGCAAAACCAAAAAAATAATCGGAAACCGTTTCAATTCTTTGGTATTGCTCGACCTGGAATCGAACCTATACCTACCAGCACTAGAGTGGCAGGCAATAACCACAGACATTCAGCTGGTTAAAACTGCATTCAATTCCATATCTGGCAGTGAGCTACTGTAAATACAAAAGTTCGAACCTGTTACTTTTCGATAAATGAACGGATTCGTTACCACTGCTTTAATACATATTTAGTACCATTTTTATATGATTCGACAGGGCATTGAACCAATATTTAGAGACTCGGAGACGGGCAATTACTCATCTCAAGCAATTACAAGGCCACGAAGCCGGTTGCGCACAGCACGAAAACCCCTAAACAAAGCACTCATGAAGAACTTGCTGTCATTCTGACGATGATTACCTGAAAATTCTTCGGCAATCCGATCGTCAACGTGCTATTGCAGACGTATTCATATTTTCAACTCAAAATTGGCACAAAAGCAGATGGCTCCTGGCGGGACTCGAACCCGCAATCTCCGGTTTAGGAGACCGGCGCCTTCTCCTTTAGGCCACAGGAGCACAGGAAAAACGAATGATACAGTGAATAGATATTCTACATGTTGCTTGAGACGCAAAGAGTGCTTAATATTTTATGAATCCAATCAATACATCGAACAAGAGGTTCCAATCCCGATAATACGTTTTTCCCTAGTGACGTCTTCAGTCACGTGACGTAACCTGATTGCATCATTGCCTAAAGGTCTTCTGTACATAAGCTGATGAAAATAGCACAAAATTGATCACATTAAATGTCTGTGCCATGAAAACGTTGTTCTATGTTCCTTTGGCACGTTGTGATAAGTAGGCTACTGATGTTTTTACACAATTTTTTCTGCTGGAACACTTTACGTGTGATTGTCATTAGATGGGCATTCTCACAATACAAGGGATGATCGTATGGTTTTTGTTTTCCTTTTTGCAGTTAAGAACTAAGAATAAACAAATAATCAGAATTATATATGCACACTCCATTTCCATATCATTGAAATTGTTGTGTTGAAAAGTTCCACAACTGCCTTTTGCGCCATCATGTGTTCAAATATACTTTTTCAACAGCCCGCTATACATCGCTAAAAGGCTATTGAACTGATGGCACACCTGGCGTAAAGTCAAAGTTGTATGCTGCAGTGGTCTATAATAAATAACCATTTAGCTTATTTGCCATCAGATTGCAGTAGTTTCGAGCATGTAAAGCGAAAAGGCCAACAGGTCTGTTTGAAACAAAGATAGCCTAACTACAGCAACATTGCAAAAATTTTCTTTTCGAAAGGAAAACATATGCCGATTTTGAAAGAGATAAATCGTCAATTCAAAGGCTTTCTTCAATCTGTAAATTTTCTTTTCAACTACCAGGCTTGCGCCTGAATCAGGCAAGAAATACTTTTTGAAAATGTGTCAATGTTTTTGTCGTATTGTCACTCTCCCCTCGTGATGGAAGATTCAGATTAAGTGGACAGGAAAAAAAAGAAGCCAATCTTCGTGACCACCTTCAGGCTTGTCATAATGCGTTCTTTTCAGAAGATATTAGCTTGTTTTTGGGCGGTGTCGAACCAGAGCCCAACCGTCGTACTGGGACTCTCACTATCCGACTATCTTGCTGACGTCATAATGGACCAATTAAACAACCTTGCAAGATTTCAATATAAATTTTTTTGGAATTTTCCGAAATAAGACAAATTTTTGTTTTATAGAGCAGAAATTTTTTGTTATGACTTTGCTGTCTTCATAAAAAAACTTTATAAATTTTTCTAAAGCTTCTCAGTAACCTTCAATAAACATGTCCTAGTGTGAACATTGGATTTATCTTGTATCTTTTTTACAAAAAGTACATGGAACGTCCAACCCGATAGCTCAGTTGGTTAGCGCGTGACTTTGTGAAAGAAGAAGCTGCAAAATCAAGCGGCGCTGGTTCGACTCTCGGGGTGTGCGTTTGAGCAACGCATTCTTAAGACTGCTCTTCTTTCAGCGACACCTTATGGTTGGAAAAATTTTCCAGCAACAATATTTCAACAATCGGAAACATCTGTTTCCGATTGTTGAAATGAGACACTCTGTCAATCTCGGTAACCGGTCATGAGTCAAGAGCCTCTACAAGTATGCGAAACTACCAAGAATAACCTATCAAGGCTTTGTCAGATGTCAGTCTGAGGATAAAGATTCAAAACCAAGACCAAGCCAAATGAAAAGAATCCAGGCATGATATGTTTTTACATCCAGACTTCAAAATGACTTACATTCAACATTCCTGTTCCAAACAAGAAGAACTTAAACTTCAAGGTTTGTTCAATGAATCGTGACTGGCTTTGCAGTCACGTGACGTGTAAGATCACAACCCTGATCAGAGCCTCGGCACAATGTACGTCATGGGAAAGGAAAATGTCTTGTTTCACACCAAAGGTGCATGGGAGGTAGAGCCTGAGTCATTCATGCATGACGTGATATAAACAAAAAGATGTGAAAAGGGTTGTCGATGTGAATTGGGAAACCCTGGTGACTATTATGATTGCATAATGAACCCAGATACCAAATCAACCATTTGTTTCATTGCATCGTCTGCAGACGTGGAACCAATGCAAAAAAAGCGGTTGATATGCTGTTTGGGAAGCACCTTGGTGAATTAAAGACCGTGTTAGATACTGCAAAATTAAAACAAAAGCCCTTTGAAAACGTTTGACCTAAACTTCTGTTGTTGCAACAAATTAAGCAATTTTCTCTTCCGCCAGTTATAGGTTACAATGTCTTGACAAAGTAGCCTACTGTTAAAGCAACAAAATTTAGTGTTGTTTTCATTCTTTCCTTGATCTCGGAAGCTATTTTATTTTTAAAAGTTGGAAAGCTAATTTTTGACTTTAAATTTTTATTTGTTTTGTCAGAGAGGTCACATTTCAAAACGTCACCTTTAACGGTTTAACCTCAGATTGACTTCCAGCAACAAATCGCGTTGCTTAGAGGCACTGAAAGCAGTACTCCTATCAATCAAGGTTTTGAAAAAAATTTTGTGGACCTTTATAAAATTTGCGTTCTATAACCTTTTTTACGTTTAGCTTTCGAATAACATAAAAGGAAAAAACGTTTCGTTTCAAGTTGACAAACCAAAGAACGTCTCTTGCATAAATAATAATAAATCTCTTGCGATTGATTGGTTTTTGAAAGTTTGGTTGGTATCTTGATGAATTGATTGTGGTCATCTTTGTCGTTGGACTGTGAACGCTTCTTTGAAAGCTTAATCCTGGCAGTGTCGCATACTTGCAGATGTAGAGGCTTTGAACCCCTGACGAAGGCTCAGCCACCGAGATTGGCAGATTGAAGTTTCCGCTTCTTATTGAAGTGTTGTTGTCTGTAAGTTATTCCATTTCCATCCATTTTGTGTTGCTGAATGCAGAGTAGTCCTTGAACGCGCAACTGGACAATGCATATTCTTTGTGACTTTAGTACCCCAGATTGGTGTGTTTCCAAATTTAAAAACATTTTTTGTGTGTCTTATGCCGACAGTCAAATACAACTGAACAATAAATTTTGTGCTAAACGTTATATAACGATATGATTATATAATAAGATAAAAGTTGTCCCAAATTTTGTTCAGAGCATTGAATAATTAGAAGTTAAAATTCTGGTAAGAGCCTACTCGGCTTTCGCCGCTAACGAGAGTAGAGTGACTAGTTCCTTTCACTCGGCAACCTTTCTTCAGCAACTACGCCCACCCAATTTATTACACCCTGGGTAGAGATGAGCACAATTACAGAAGAACTTTGCCATAGCCAGCGTGCCACGAAAGAGTGTAATAGTCACCAAGTTAACTGCCCCCCAAATGATGAACATCTGGATGACGGAAACAAGAAAATAGAAGAGACAGTTTTGGTGAATAAATTTTTCAAATATTCCACTTAGTTTCGTGTCCATGTGGTCATGACTGATGTGGAACTAAGAGCCTTTGGAAGATTACTCAGAATTTGGAGGATTACTTAAAATCTTGAGGATCGTTCCGAACTTGGAGGATCACTCAGAATTTGCAGGATTGTTCAAAATTTGGAAGATCACTCAGAATTCGGAGGATCACTCAGAATTTGAAGGATCACTCAGAAATCAGAGGATCACTCAGGATTCGGAGGATAACTCAGGATTCGGAGGATCACTCAGAAGCGTTTCCAATTCAATAGCGCAGCGGTCACCAGACGATAACATATTGTTGAGCTTGTGTTTTCAACAAAAAGGGCAGCTTAACGGTCAGTCAGTTACAGTAGAACCCACCAAAGCGTATTGCAAAGCAGGCTTATGTTTTTAAAACAAGCAAAGCCAATTTGATCAACCAACATCTCCAAAATAAGTCTATAGAAGTTTTTCAAGAGTTGTCTTATTAGTCAAAGCGCACCGAACTCTTTATAGTACAATTTTCTTCTGTGAATTGTGACTTACAAAAGCTTAAATTTCATTAGATGGTGGGACTAGATAATACAAAATATTTACAAATCTATTTCACTTTAAAAGCCACTGGACTGTGAAGAACCAGAATAGCAGATTTAACGGTAATTGGCCACTGCTTCAAAGTAGGCCTAATAATTTGCTCAAGCATTCTGTTCTGTTTTAAATTTACATATATTTTTCAAAAATCTAATCATTTATTTTTTCTTGTCTCAAATTACTACTGAAAACTGGTAATATGAAAAAAATGTAAGATATTTAAAAACAAATGCTTCACGTCGTATATACAATGATTGGTGAAGAAGATAAAGCATAGGCTAAGCCTATTGAATTAAACAAAAATTGCAAACAATTTGTTTTATTTTAGTAAAAATAAAAAATAGGTCAGTTTGATTTTGTTCTCGGCCTATGCTAAAGCAACAGTGGGATTGAATGCTTCAAACTTCGCTGGCTTAAAGCATTTAAGCTTCCAGTTGCTTAATTTGTAATTTGACACCAGCTTTAAAATACCACTACTTACCCCCACTTAGCCCCACAACAGCTCGACTGTGGGAATTTGAGTAGGTAATGACATTGTCTCAATGAGGTCCCATAAAATGGCGCCACCGATGCCCCAAAACGATAACCTGTAAAGTCATGACGTCATCACATCTTTCAGCTCCCCTGAAATAATCAAACTTGTAAAACGTTAATTTTTGCAGACATTTTGCACAGTTTATGTTTATTTGCAGTGCAAAAGGGCTGCCAGCCGATCATAGTATGAGACAATACTGTTAAATACTTTGCAAGCTGATTGCAAACTTGGCACAAAGATAAAGAAATTAATCTACGATTGCCTATTATGCTGTTGGTGATTGCTGAAAATAGCATTTATCTTGTTTGGAAACTTTTTTGCAACAATGTTGTTGCCAAAAAGAATCGACTAAAGTTGTAGTTTTACTGCAATGTTTTTTATGCATGTATTTAAACAGCATATTTTTTTGCTTTACTATTTCAATCTTTTTGATTTCATTATCTCAAAAGCATCAACATTCAATAAGTTTAATCATAGAAATTAATATCACGTCAACCACATGGACAAAGCTATCTCGTTTGCTCAATGCAGATTTTGTGGTTTTGAGCTAACGTTGTTCAGTCGTCGTTCTGAAGGTTGCTGGTTCGATCCCCATGGTGAGCATACGGTAGTGTCTTGACAAAGCATTAAATAATATTCTTAGAGATGAAACAAACATTAATAATTCACTCTCACATCCACGTTTCTCAGTCTTAAACTACCAGCTAGAATACCATAAAAATGAGTTCACAAAAAGTTATTGCGGCTTGCTATAACAAAATATAAATATGTTAATTTTGTTTTATTTATCCATTAAATTAAGATGAGTTGCAACTTTATTTTTATTTAAAGCCTGCGTGACATGCTGTTATTCGACATAGAGTCATGTTTTCTCAATATCAGGGTTAAAAAAAAATTGCGAAATGTGATGATATATTTCAAGCTGCTACGATTAAATATTGTCTCTTTTGTCATAAAAAAGATTTTCCCACCGACCCCAAGTCATTGAATTAAACCAAACAGACTTAAATGTCATCTGTCTGAGATCTGTGCAGTTATTAAAAGTAAAAGATAAAAAGTAAAATAAATCTAAAAATAGGTTGAGAATTTGTTTCTTTTTTGTGGCGAGTATAAAAGATTTGAATTTTAACATGAACGTTTTTGCAGCCAGTTTAGATTCGAAAATGTAGACACACCCCATCAAAATGTAGACACACCCAATCAAAATGTAGACACACCCCATCAAAATGTAGACACACCCCATCAAAATGTAGACACACCCCATCAAATAGCTCATCTTAGTTGTTTTGTTAGTATCTTTTAAACAACTTTAGGTATTTTTTTATATTTTTAACGTTAAATAAAACAATATTCCAACTTCTGGTAGTTAGCTCCAAGCATCAATTGCAATATACACAAAAACGTTAGAAATAGAACTTGTTAGTATCTTCCTAGACCTTGTGGCGTCTTGGTGTAAAGAACTGTATTTTGATTAGACTGGTAAAAACAACGTCACTAAATTTTTAATCAATTTAAAATATCTCTGTAGGTTTGTAATTAGGCTACTTTATGTCATTTCCACAAGCCTCAAGTCAAACTACACTTAGACTTCGAAAAGACCTAGATAGACACACTTATATTGAGCCAACAAACCAAGGATCTAATTATATTAAATTAGCTTTGAACCAAAACACAGAAGTAATTACCTCAGTCCACAAGCAACAAGTTTAACATAATAAATTAAACAAGTTGTTTAAATTAATCTATTTTATATTGACAGAAATTTATTGTGTGAGGTTCGTGGAAAGGTTACGTTCATCATTTGTCATGAAAGCCTGCTCCATCATATGAATTCGTTCTTTGCTAATCTCAGCTCAAAATAAAGATGAGGCATTGATGACAAGAGGCTTGGAACCAAAAATTTATTGAGTTGAGTTGAAATGGCGCTTCCTGTTGGCTTTGCAAAGAATAGAATTTATTTAAGTGTAAAATTTGCTAACAGGGATGATTTATTAAACGCAAAAGTTATGTAAAAAGAACAACTTTTATTTACATGTAGTCTATTTTTTTCTTTTTGAATAAAATAATTAATAGCCGATTAGATGTTACATAATTAAAATGTTGTTTTTAACGTTCCTCGTGCCAAGTTTAGTTTCTGCAAACATTTCAAGAGAGAAAAGTGCTTTCGTATGAGTTCTTTAGTATGAGCTTCGCCACAATGTAACATGCATAAACATATAAAGAGCATTACACAAGTCGCCTCACAGTCTATTGATTACTGTTGGAACTGAATTTATTTAAACATTAATTTCTTGCGTTCTTTCGGTATCGTTTGTTATTCTTTGCAACAGCAATGGATGAAGTAGGCGGAGACCGCGAATACAAATTTTGACAAATTTTGTTCACCGCAGAAACCACGTTTCGAGTAAACTGGTCAACGGGAAAGGATCTTGAGAGATAACCTATGAAGCATTCATATGCAACATAATAACAATAACATGAATAATATGCAACACCAACAGGATATAAAATTTAAGAAATCAAACAATTGTTAAATTTTGCTAATTTGGAGATTTTTTATTTACGTTGTTTTACAATAATCCTCGTAAAATGAGCGATTAATGTTATGGTGAGTCACAGTGATTAATAATTATAATCTTTGCGGTGGATACGCAAAGATTTTTTTTCCGCAAAGAGTATTTTTCTAAACGTTTAGTTATTTCATTGAGTTAAAAAAGTCTGTAGTCGAATTTTAAAGTCATTACATAGAAAACAAGTTTTTCGCTTCTTTAGAAAAAGTTTTAATTTTTATTGGTGAGCGTTTTTTATCAAAGGCATCCAAAGATGCCTCATGTAACAAATTTCTAACACGAACATTGCGCATTGGTCAGCGCAATCCTTCCATGTTATTAAACTGATGACGTAAAAAATAAAGACAAGATTAAACAACTTATGACATGCCCTTATTGACGTCAGCATAATTTGTTTATGTTTGTTTTGGCCTGTCTGCATCTCTGAGAACGTTCCCATCGCTGAGGAAGAGGTGATTGTTGATTCACAATATCCTCATCCAATTATGAAGAAACAATACATACAGAAGAACATTCACCAGGATTTGGGCAAACAAGCTTTTCACATAAATACAGGTGTCGGTGACATAGTGTACCTGGGTGGTTGATCTAATGTACAGGAATGTTGTTTTGATCACAAGTTTATGAATTTGCGAAAGTGCTATAGGTATGACTTATTTAATTTCAGTTTTGACCATAAACATTACCGAAACAAATTGTATTGGTTGAAAGAACATTTTAGTGGAAAACTCATACAGGCATAAACCTACTACATCCCATCCAGTAAAACTGGCCCTTTTTACATTGATTCAACGCCTCCAGAATCAATATAGCTAGCTGGAATTCTCAACGTAAAATCATAATCCATCGTCACGCCCAGTGTCATCAAAGCTGTGTTGACAGCGATGACGTACTTGTAGCTTTAACATTCAAAAAGATGCATTTGAAAATCTCCACCGAAAGGCTAACCTATAGCCTACTATCAAAGTTAAGTGGAAAAAAGAACCTTTCGTATAGAAAGCGGAGAGAAAGTGCCAAAATAATGTTGCCAAATTAGTTTTAATCAATTTATATTTTTCGCTGAATGTAGACCTGCTATAATATGAAATCAAACCGTTATGTTAAAATTTAAGTGTTTGCTGGTTTGAATAGTTGCCGCAGTTAACCTAACAGTCAGAAATTCATCTCATTAAGAACACAGCAACCCATCATGGCCTTTTATTTGAAAAATATTAAATATTATACTTTCTGTAATTTTATACCAAAGCTTTCAAAGAATTAAGTTTGAATTTCGAAAATCATAAGTGAAATTCTTATTAAATTGAAATGCATTTCTTTAAATCAATCGCCAAACAATGTCCCTTTTTATACCTTCGGAAACACATGCTGCAGAGATCTGTTGAATACAAACATTTACAACAGATTAATAAGAACAGAGAGAGACTGTTCACCAGGCATTTTATAATAAAAGTAATTTGCGTTCTTCTGGTGACTATTTACTAGGTTACCTCCTGATGTTAAAGATGATAACTAGCTTTTGTATTTCCGACGTTTCGTCAGTCAGCACGACTGACTTTATCAAGGTGGCTAAAACAGGTTAACACAACCTGTTCAGCAACGATGGCACAACACAAAAACGTACTGATAAAATGAATAAAGTAAGCAGCAAGAATCAGAATTAAAACACGCAACAAGATACCTAGAGGTTAAACTGAATGCAGTGAATGCCTAAAACCAGTAGGCTGCTTTCCAACAGCGTAAATTTATCTATCTATTGGGCCACCGTCAAGAAACATTGAAAAGTCATCAGACAAGACAGAAACCAAGGGAATTGGCAATAACAAGTGTTAGTGCGTCTTCTCTATCATTGTTATTGCCAATTCCCTTGGTTTCTGTCTTGTCTGATGACTTTTCAATGTTTCTTGACGGTGGCCCAATAGATAGATAAATTTACGCTGTTGGAAAGCAGCCTACTGGTTTTAGGCATTCACTGCATTCAGTTTAACCTCTAGGTATCTTGTTGCGTGTTTTAATTCTGATTCTTGCTGCTTACTTTATTCATTTTATCAGTACGTTTTTGTGTTGTGCCATCGTTGCTGAACAGGTTGTGTTAACCTGTTTTAGCCACCTTGATAAAGTCAGTCGTGCTGACTGACGAAACGTCGGAAATACAAAAGCTAGTTATCATCTTTAACATCAGGAGGTAACCTAGTAAATAGTCACCAGAAGAACGCAAATTACTTTTATTAGATTAATAAGATTTGAACATAATGTGAAATAATGTTTTTTGAACTTTGAAAAGTTAAAATTAGATGTTTGATGAATTTCCTGGCACCATGGGCACTTGCATTGTTGCATAAAACGTTTAGAATAAAAAGTTTTAAATAAAACGTTTTCTTTTTTCGTTTTTATCATTCAGAATGAGAACTGCAATCTTCTCACACATGTTTGTCTTCGAGCATTGAAGTTGCCCAAGAAACACCACAAATTCCACTGATAATACCGTAACATTAACTTAGACGTCAATTCAAATTGTGACTCTCGCCAATTTGACAAACAATCGTTATTCGTCAAATTTGGACGTCTACGTGAGTTGTTTAAACGTAAAGCTGGAACTTTGTCAAAATGCGTCGATGTTGCCAGTTTATGATGAATAAGTGCTTAATGGAGCGTGACGATTTATCCAAACAACCAGCAAAGGTAATTGGATTCCTTAATTAATTTTCATCAGCATTGTGGGTGTTATGGGACATCCCCTGGCTTATGTATGGGTGAAAACGGAAACCATTGCCAGATAAAGTGTTGACCCGAAATAGTCTAATGTATCACCACAAAATATAGTTTGTTTTACCGCAGAAGCAGTGTTTCATTCTTGGTTTCTTCAACGTGTATTGATGTTAAACCAATGTAAAATTAAAACATTAACACAGTTAAATTTCTAAAAATTATGATAAATTGCATAAGGTCAGCTAAAAGGTCATAAGAACCATTCTGTATTGACTTGAAAGTATCATCACAACGAATGAGTCTTCTTGTGTCATGCGAGTCATGGTCGAAGCCTCAGTTCGTGTGAAAATATGAAGAACATCACTCCATCAACATTCTGTGTTGAGAAGTGCGTAAGTGGATACAAAAAGTTCATATTGTGGTTGCAACAATTTTAAAGAAGTTCCGCATTTTTAACAGTTACGCACAATAAAGTAAAACTTGCTTTAAACTAACAGTTTTTTCTTTCTTTCATTTTTACTCTAAACACAAGTAATTATGTTTAAATAGAAATACTTAGAGTCACGGAACTAAGAAGTGGTGACTTCTGCCCAGTTTTGACACTCAATTATTTATTTTATTAATTTCTTTGAAAATCCTAATTACTTTGCTAACAGTTTGTTCCTGTAATTAAACTTCATAGCTTTGTCCCATCAATATCGTATTTGAACAGCAACTCTAAAAATTTGATAGATTCTTTTACGCTGACCGTGTACCAACACGTGACGAAAGTTTTAAAGTTGTGATTGGTTTTATTTTCGATTCCCATGTAACGAAGTTTTTAAATGTGTGCAAAATTCCCAGTTGCTAGACTTGTACCAAATCACCGATTAGCAAAAACCAAACACACTACATTTCAGCAGTTTATCGCATTTTTATAATGTTGTGTCAAAAACATCTTTAATTGCCGCTTACGTGTGTGGCATGCGTGTAATTGAAACCAATTTGAATCCCTCGATAACGTAACAGGAACCCTGATAAGTCTCCAAACTGTTTACTTACCACTCATGCTAAAGCAGTTGAGAACAGACATGCACAATCACTGTGAAAACCTGTCTAGAGTTTCAAGATGTTTAGTAGCAGCAATGATCATGTGACGAATTTATCTTTTGAGTTCACTTTTTTCTTTGTACGTTGTATCCAGGCTTGCACACGGTGGCTGAAGATTTCGATTAAGTAGATGGGAAGAGGAGGAAGCCAATCCATCTTCAGACACGTCTTTAAGTGTCCTACCAAAGACACAGCCACACGCTCTTGAGGGCGTCGAACCAGGGGTGTCTCTACGGCTATGTAATCGACTACGCAATCGCAGTTCTCTTTCAAAGCTTGAAAAGCATATAATTTTCAAACTTTTAAACATTGATTTTTAGAACAATTGCTGCATTTTTGCATTTGCTTAAGAAGTGAGTAACGTTAACTTCACAGTGTTAGATGCATCCTACGCCAAGCGATCTAAACTATGGACAATCAATAAGATTCTTCTCTTATCAGAAAAAAATGTGTGTCCAAAGAAGAATGATACTGCCACACCTTTTTCCGGATCAAGTTTTCTTTAAAACAGTCAAATGAGTTTTACTTTCTCCGCTAAGTGGCGCACTTGTGCAATTGTATATCTTGTGTCTTTCATGGAATTGGCATTGGCATATGTAAGACGTTGATGCAACACCGGGGGGGAGTATTCTAGCGGGACGACTCACTTTACTGATTTTACTTACGATATGCAGAGCAGGAGAGTCACTGCAAAATTCAAACATTGGCAAAACTGCACAAAAATTTCTTTGCTTTAATGTAAATTCATTCTTATCAAATGAAACTTTATATTTTGGTTGAAATTTTGGGTGCTAAAACGTCGGGAGAACCTTACTACAGCAACGTGAGGCTACCTCCAGTTACTGCTGTAGCGTGAAGTCTACCGCTGCCTTATCATGATTTTAATAGTATCAAATAAACATGATATCACGTGTTCTCATGCATTTATTTCGGTAATACCCACGTTGTACACACGTGGACAAGTCACATATATGCTACACCCGGGTATGCGATAAGTTATATGGCAGTAGACCTCAAGCTGCAGTTGCACCAAATTTTGTCATAACAATATAACCCTCCAGTTGCCCACTTTATTTTTGAGTGAGTAATCCCTTACTTCTACCATCCTTAGGGTATTTCTTTAAAAAATTATTCCTTAGCAAACGATGCCACATCTACTCGAATGCCCTGTCCTAAAATCAAACTGCTCTGCACAAGATTTTGTCGTGCACAACGATAGAGCAAGAGCTTGCGTGGTGCTCTGGGCTGAGGCGGCCATATGACACACGAAGAAAAATTGGGATTTAATTGGTCTCCATTTTGACGCATTTGCTATTAATAGAAGATAAGAGAAAACAAAAATATGGTATTTCTGCCCGGGATCTTATGATACATAAATTGTACGTAATTAAATATTTGCACATTGAACTCATGTACATTTACGTAGAGGCTTAAAAATGTCAACTTTGGTCAGCTAAGACTGTTTTAAATGCCTATAAAGTGGACCCCCTCAATGTCTGGCCAAAGTACAACAAGAAAAAAATTATTGCCTAACTCATTAGTGATTTTATTTATGGTTTCATAAAGTGACTAGAATAAGCTTCTTAAAAACCTGGCATCAGGATCAAAGTCCCAGTACTTTAAAATGTTTATGGAGAGTTTAAACCTTGACTCAAGTCTAATTACACCAGAGGCTGGAAATTTAATGCAGAAAGCGGTATCACCAATAAATTTTTTCACACACAAAATGTATTTAAATGAAGATTTGTGTTTGTATACATCACAAAGCTACACAGTAAACACACCCCTCAATTTCAAATTTTGTGATATTTTGATGCTTCCATTATTTTTGTTTGTAAAAAAACACTCATTGATCGAACTACGAGAGTTTCAACTTCCAGCTGAACTTTGGAGTTTCCCTGTTTGAGATCACTGTAAATTATTGTAGGCTAAGTAATTGTAATTTAATTTTTGTGAATTGCGTCATTTATTTCCTCAATCTCTGGGATTGTCGATGCATGTCTCTACATTGTCTATGCTTCGTTTACTTTGTTATTTACCAAATTAGCAAGCTAATAAAAAATAATTGGAATGAGCGCATTTTAAATGTCAGCACTTTTTTAACAAAAATAAAAATGATAGGTCATCAAGGCTTAGTGTGAATGTGAGCTAGCCATCACGGCTTGATTGTTACGTCATTAAATCATATTTACTTCAATCGCTAATCAGATGCCAAGTCTTGTGAAGAAATTAAGCTTGTTTGCCGCACTTTGGCTCAATTTTCAAATTAATCTTGTAACAGCAATCCATATCAACATATCTATTTCTTTCATGGATTGAATGACTTGAAACATCCTATGAATTGGTACTAAGAATGCATTTTAAATCAAACTTGATGACAATCCTTTCACAACATGATCATTGATGAATTAAACATCATGAAGACTAATCAGCAGAAATGCAAACCTAAAGCATTTTTTTTTTCCATTTGTGGATGAAACAGAATCTCCAAATTGTGCTATTTTAAATATTCTTTTACACATCGTATGGTCTGTTTGTCGTAAGGCAAACAATCAAGCATTAAAAAATGTAGCCTATGCAAACAGACCATACGATCATACCTTATTCGCTGGAATACGGTGTTAGTACCACGCTTGATGTTCAATTAATCTTGGCGTGTGTCAAAAGACAATCGGTCTTTGAAGAATCTTCCTATTACTGATCTTATTTTTTAAACATCATGGCTTGTAATGTGAATCTTATTTATTTCTGAGCTATGTTTATATACTTTCACCTCACACAAAATTCTTTATTCGGCCAGGCCAACATGTATGCGAATTATATCCTAGCTTTGAAGCGCAGTCTTGAAATCTTGCATTGATATGTGTGGTAGGTACAAATGACTGTGCAATTGATCTCGTTTATGTGTTCCATGTAACGAACCATTCTGGCAGAAAGACGTACCCTGCAGGCCACGACGCCTTATAAGTTGTGATCAAATGACTCTAATATACCTGTTGTATACATTCTTAACATTTTGTATTACTTGGCATCTCAGATCCGGCCAATGCGATGACTTGAAAAGATTGCGATATCAATACTATAATCTGCAATACTATCACCAGTGGTATAAGCTTGTAGTAGGCTATGCGTCAGGTAGAGGCAATTTTCTATCACGTTTTCGTTCGCAGTGATCTGTTTATGTTCGATTTGAAAGAATAGATCCACTGGGCAAAGCGAGTAAATTTTGTAAATTTTGAAAAATACGTTGTCAGTATTATAGTTCAATTTTGACATTGGATGTCAAAGTATGGGTCAACGTCAGCAGAAACTATTATGGCAGTAGACTTTTTTTTACTGTTTTTGATTAAAATTTTTTTGGCAAACAGGAGCTGAACTTGCTCAAACACCTTACTGTTTTTACACTTTGGTATTATTATGTAAAGAAGCAGCAATACGTAGCCTACAGTGTGACGTAGGCTACTGAAGTTGTAGGCGTACTAACGGTAACAATATTCGCAACAAGTTATACTTCAAGTTTGAGTTACATCAAAACAAAGATACCTAATAATATTGTAAAAGTGTTCAGAAAAACTAAGCGCCAGTGACAGACTGAACTGCCTTTTCTGAGATAACGTAGCACTGTAGAGTGATGCTTAATCCTGTTGGCATACATACAATGCAACACATTTTACTTCTCTGGTTGTACTTGATGACGCAGTAACCAATGTCAGGTTATGTACTATAAACATTTTTTTTAATAAGAACGAAAGAAACCAATCTAATCCTTTTGAGTTTTCCGAAGCTTTTTTGTCGTATCCAAGATGGACAGAAAGACAGGGGGTCCAATCTTCGTGTCCACCTTCAGGCATGCCACAAAGTGTCTTGCCAAAGACACAGCCGCATGCTCTGAGCGGTTTCGAACCGACGTCCCTTGCAAGAGTCGTCCGAAGGCAAAGGCTGAAAGAAATGCACAAACAGTTTTGTACACTTCGCGTGTGTCAAGCTGTTATTCAACGCAGTGTCTCATAGGTAGATTTCTGATACTTTACTAAGATGAATATTATTTGCATATTAAACTGGCACAATTTAAACTTTGCTGTATTGTTTAGTGGTTTAACTGATTGAGCTTTCAGTACTGGAGTGGTTAGTTACTTTGTGAATTTTATCGTCAAAAACACAATGAATTGGGGTTTTGGCTGCAAGGAGACACCTTGATAAACCGACAATAGAGGTAAGTCGCTTCATCGGTTAGCAGCATGCTATAAGTGGTTGTGTCAATAACAACGGTTAAATCCACAAACAATGGACAAACCTACGTATACTATAGTAAATGGTAAATGACAAGACTGCAAAGGAATTACGTTTCTTCAAGTTTGTGTGTTGGGATACTGGCACTGCGTATAGGCCTATGACGTGTATGAAAATATTCAATATTGCACTAACGGTGTACTTGCTTTGATTCGAATGTTTCTGTGTTCCATTCTCGCTGTGGATTTATCTTGTTGTGTGTTTGAAGCATTAAACTTTTCCATTTGATTAAATCAATGCTACGACCAACCATGTCGTCACCAAAAAGTGTTCCATGCCATAAACCAAACCAGATCATCAAAAAAAGTTTGCAATAAACCAAATTTATTTTAATTAAAACAGTCTTTTTTTTACGTGAAAATGATGCAATACTACATAAACACTAGTTTTATCCATTGATAAGATGTTGTTTTGTGTATTGCGCCGGTTCATATGTATAGCATATAGGGCAAATGATTACTGCATTTGTCGAGCCATCTGAGTTTAACACATTGAGGATTCACAGCCTCAAACTTCTTAAATTTGCTGCAGATGCTCAATGCTGCTAAAACATAGAACTCTTATGATGCATGTACTTGTCGTAAAAATTTAATCAAACAATATGGCGACACAGCATGGTGTCAAACAACCAGCAAGATACTTAAAAGTTCTGCAGTGCAACAATGCTTTGAACGTCTAATAATAAACTCTTGAGTTAGAAAAGATTGTTCACTTGTACACGTTTTTCTTGAGCCCTTATTTCTAAGACTGAAATTGCTCTTTAACATTGATAATGCATTTTACTTTGCTTGCAATATGGTCTAATGGTAAACTTTATTTCAGAGTTATCTCAAATAGTAAGAGTTATTCAGAGTTATCTCTTATCCCAAATAAGGTGCCAAGGAAATCAGGGTTATATATTTTTGAGTAATAGAAGTAATGCAAGTATAACCAGAACCACCCAAATTCTTTTGATTAGTCTATTCCCTTGACGTTTCCGCGCAGTAACAATGCTCATCCTAGAAGCCAGTAGTGACGTAGAAAATCTCATCAGAAAGTATAGATAGTTCTAAAACTAGAGCCAACTTGAAAAAAGGATGCCATTTTCAGACTCATCAAACCAAAAATTACACAGAAACTATCAAAAAAATTTGGCACTCAAAAAAAATGTTGTTTTTTTTTGTTAGCCAGTGTTATGCATCTCATGAGAACATTTGTTCAAGTTGGATAGCACTGGTAATATAATGAAATATATTCATGTTATGGCTATACGTGGACTGCACAGTGCACAGTTAGTGCAACAGAAAAAACAACATGCAAGCAAACGAAAAACAATAAAGCAAATTCCATAACACACTTTCTTGTTTCAATATCACCTCGACGAATCTGTGTTTAGTTTGCGCAAGAAAACATTTGTATATGATTTGAACTATAATAGAAATAATAAACTATTATCATCAGAATCGTCATCCTCTGATCAAGAAAGCATCTTTAGAAGCTTAATACTGTAAGCCTCCTTCTTTATTGTTTTTAATATTCTGTGTCATATGTATAGCCAAAACGTAATCAAAGTTCCTTTGTAGGTTGCCTTGTTATACTTCTACAAAAACTAAGATACCTGAAAAGCCTTCTTTACGATGGGAAAGCTTTATCAATAAATCATACAAGTTTTCCAACCTGAGTGATTTTGTTTACGTATTATGTTTAATTGTTTGGTTGCATTATAAATGTGGGAATCTTGTGTAACTTTTCATTCCCAATAAAATCAAGAAACCGGAACTGAAATTATTAAGAGGCATTAGAGTCTACATCGCTTATACTTTTTCATGTGTTGGCATTTATTAGTTGAAGTTTCATGTTTAAAATGTACTCTGCCTTTACAGTCGTGTAAGTCAGGAAAATTATGTTAAGTATGAGACATAGCTATGAGAGCTATGGCAGTCGTTATTCTGGATACAGTACTATGTGTTCCAAGCCTTAAAGCTGCTGTTGGGATAAAAGTCTATGTAACAAATTAAATATAGACAAGCAAAACAAAGTAATCTTAGCGGGTTTAACATAATGTATTACACACAAAACAAAATATATAAAATAATAACTCAAATGTTTTCGATACGTACATGTGTCCTCATCAGGAATTAAATCTGCAATATACATAAAATGAAAATTTTAAGAAATCATTCTTGTAATCATTCTTGTGTCATTTGTTCAGTTTGTGCTTTTCAGTGCGGAGTGTCGTTACAGTTATAGTGCAAAGTCAAATCTATCTTACAATTTTCACTTAAAGTATGTTATATCTTTCTTATATAAAATTTCTAATAAAAACGTTATACCGTTTTCCAACATAAGAACGTTAGTATCTCAAATTTTGTTAAACTACGAAGAAAAATTTAAGTTAGACCAAGTTTACATTTTTCTAAGCACAATTGTACAGGCGCGAATAAAACAAACTTCAAAAGGGAAAAGGCGGCAAAGATAATAACAAGAAGCTAATTCGCTTCAAAATCTCATTGATCTCCCCGCTAGACAAACCAGGCTGAGCTTTCTATTCATTGAAACGAAATCTTGTGAAACCCGGCACTGGGGATTACACAGCGAAGTTGTTTTTCATTACCTAATGCTTAGAAATGTTGGTTTAAATCTGTAAACGACACAGCTGGTAGTTCCCGTCTTTTGACATACAAAACGACTTACCATTAGAAAGTAGCAAAAGCACCAAAAGATTTCTCTATTTTATTGAAACAATTAGGGCACCGATGGAAGACGCCATATTAGAGTTTTACTCTTGTTCAGGATCATCAGTGGTAGTTAGATCAAGTTTACGTTTTTTTAAGCAAAATTGCACATGCGCGAATAAAGCAAACTTCAAAAGGGAAAAGGCGGCAAATGTGTCTTGCGCGGGAATGGAACTTCCAACTTGAAAATATTGTGGACGTTATTGACTTGGAATCGAAACTACGGTGTTCAGCATGGCGCTCTTAACCACTTTGCCACGTCTCAAGGCTCAGTCTTTAGTATGTTCAATGCAATGTATACGTTTATTCGTTCAATACCTGGTAAAACTCGAGTATGGCGTCATCCATTTTCGTTCAACCGCTTCATAATTTAATTTCAAGTTATTCGTCTGAAAGTTGTAAATTGATTTCCAATTTTCTGAAGAAGAAACTTATTTGTTATCTTTTACTTCAATTGATGAAAGTTATAGACCCTTTTGTTTTTCTTCTATTTAAATTTACATGTCACGTTTCTTCATGAGTAATTACGTAGTAGTCGATTATATAATTTGTTTAATTGTTTCCATGGTCGGGCAACATGCAATTATTATTTTTTCGTTTCTAGCACTAGTTGCAACGTTGACCTGATGAACACTCTAACTTTTCAGTATTTATGCAATTATTATGCGCACAATATCTAAACTTGAAACTTTTGAAGAATTTCATGATTATTTTTGCTCTTGACAAAATCACACTGAGGATGCTGTGTTAGCGAAATCGATTTATGATTAAAAAATGAGGTTGGTAAACTGCTTGTTGTGTTGAGTAACAAGGCTTATAGTTAATTAGAAATGAGTGTCTAATTCAGTTAGTTGAATGGTCACAAAAACTTAAAAAATGCTAGTTGACATGTTGTGAATTCGTGTGTAATTGAATTTTCAATTAGCTAGTGCTTAAAATTGATTCGATTTAACTTGTAGCGGTTGAAGCTTAGCTAAAAGCAGCAATTACATAGAAGGAGCGGATAAGCTCTTCGGCTGATATCATTTCCAGGCTGGCCCACTACAGAGCAAACTCTTTGCCCTTTTCCTGCCAATCTATTCGATTCGTTCTAGTCCAAACCAAATTGCAGCATGCTGTTGAATATATGAAACAAAATTTCAAAATGGACGCTAAGGTTGTATTTAAAAAAAAAAAGTGTCTGCAACCACATTTGTGTATATCCATAGCTTACAGATCATGCCGAGAAACTTATGCTAGTTTTACGCTGATGCGATATTGTCAAACGTAAATCAAATATAGAAATAACGACCATATCTTGGTAGGCTTCTAAGAGACCATAAACAATACAGGTTGTTCTTTCTTATGCCTAAGATTAGCGGTAATCGGGCATTAGATTTCTTGCCTTTCGTCGTCCAGAGCGGAAGAAGTAGGAAAGTCGACACCAACAAAGCGAACCTAATCGAATATTAATGGCGGCAACGTCGTGAGTTTAGTCGTGTGAAGACAGCCCAGTTATTTTTTCAGCCTTTACTTAAATAAAGATTTTCTGTTTATGGGTTTTAAACGGTAATACGAAAAACCACAGTTGCACAAAGAATTCGTGTTCGCATTTAGCACTAACTTGCACCAGAAATAAAGTAAGAAATGCTTCTTTCCTTAATGATTTTGACTTTACTTTTACAAACGCTGGGTTGCAGTCCAGTGATGTTTATTGAAATTTCAAACCTTCAACGTAAGCTATATCAACAACTTTCACCGAACATCGCGCCAGGCAAGGTTACTAACAAATAGAAAATAAATCAATAGTTTTTTTTTTCAAGTCTAAACCTTAAACCATTTGACCAGGTTAACACTCACAATAGTATTTCAAAATTTTTTTTAATATAATATAATTTATGTTGTGGAACCGGTTTTCTTCCTATAGGATTCATCAGCACAACTGGATCGAAACGAAAAAATTACAGAAGATACTATTAGCACAACTAGCCCAAAAAAAACGCAAATTTACATGTTAAATAAATAAAAAAATAAAAGTCACTGAATGTCCAAAACCTTCACATCCTTGCTTTATTCTTTTTCATTTCTTTTTTTTCTTCATAGTATTGCTAAATATACCAAATACAGAAAATATTGCAACAATTTGATACGGTAACTTACTAAAACTGTATTTCTTGTAAACTTGTATTTCTGTATTTGGTATATTTAGCAATACTATGAAGAAAAAAAAGAAATGAAAAAGAATAAAGCAAGGATGTGAAGGTTTTGGACATTCAGTGACTTTTATTTTTTTATTTATTTAACATGTAAATTTGCGTTTTTTTTGGGCTAGTTGTGCTAATAGTATCTTCTGTAATTTTTTCGTTTCGATCCAGTTGTGCTGATGAATCCTATAGGAAGAAAACCGGTTCCACAACATAAATTATATTATCTTAAAAAAAATTTTGAAATACTATTGTGAGTGTTAACCTGGTCAAATGGTTTAAGGTTTAGACTTGTAAAAAAAACTATTGATTTATTTTCTAAATGATTGCTTTCTGTGTTAGGTTGATCGCCCATTTGAGGAAGTGTCATAGTACTTGATCACCTTTACCAGTTAGTTTTTCTCACTTTTGATTACTAACAAATAATAATAACAGCAGCATTTATATAGCGCCACATCCACAGTGCAAACTACGCTCCTGGGTGCAGTACATGACAATAGTGATGAAATGATGTGGTGATAAAATAAATATCAATAAAAAAGTTCTAGTGGAACAGTCTGATCAGAAAGCAGGAAATCTAATATCTTTCACATTGGCCAATGCAACAGTGGTCTAGAAAAACTTTGTGATTCGATTACAGTTGCGTTTATTTTGCAAGTGTTATGATTGTTCCTAGTGCTGTGATACTTTCGTACATAGATAACATGTTTAAAATTTTGTGAACAAAATAAAATTTGACATAAATATTTCGACGTCATCGTGACGTCATTGTGGTTGCGTCAAAATGACGTGTTTTGTAAGCGAACTTCCATTTTAGTGGCCATCCCACAGTTGCACTCATTTTGAAAACCATGGCGACCTTTATACATAGGCCATGACAACGTGCAGCTATAACTTTGACTGAAGGCCATTCTGTTAGCATCAGTTCATGAAAATAGTCTTTGTGTATATTTTGTGTAATTTTGAAGTACTAATGTGCTTTTGTTACAATACAAATAATGGACTTAATTTCGGCACTTCTGTTGGAAATTTAAAAGCATCTGGCAACACTGGTAATTGGGAAAGATTTGTCATTTTTTTAATGTAAAGTTCGGAGTTTTGCAATGATTTCAGATTCAGTGATCGCACTTTGGCAATTTGGATTCTCAAAACTAACATTTCAAAGAGGAATGAAATAAACTTAGCTTAGAGTTCAAAATCGAAATTACAGAGGCCTTCAGTCAGGCCTCCAGTTCGCAAGTTGTTAAAGCCTGTGTATGTAGATCGCTATGGTGAAAACCTATTGATTGTTCTAGGTTCTATGATGTTCCGTGCACAGATAACATGTTCATCCACTTAAGACTTAGACTGTTGATAATGTGCATTGGTTACTCAATCTGTTGTTCATCTTTCGATCCAATGATCTAATCTTACATGATACAACTCAGCTAAGAGAGAACAAAAGATGAAAGAGGTTCCCGAATGGAAAGGGCAGTTTTTAATAAATTAAAGTTTGCAAAATCTACTTAGGGTTACTTGTAGTTAGCAGTTCAATAAGTTTGGATTACAGTTAGTTAATACAAGAACACAACTTTCTTGAGATAAACTTTGAGCAAAATATCCCTTCAAACTAAGGCACCAATGTTGTATGACCACTGGAAAAAAAACCTGAACATTTCTGCAAAATGTGACAAATCAGGCCGTATCTTTAGGTCGCCATGTGTTTGTACAGAATTTCTTAGTAGTTATACACTTCTTGCTCATATATGCAACAAATGGCTCATGTAAAGGCTGATGCTTTCTGTACATACTCAGTCATCTCTTCAAATGTTCAAACATCTATGAAGCATTCCAGAAGTTGCTCACGTAGAGTTCAATGATATTCATCACTCCAAATCGATCTTTTATGAAAAAATGCTTTATTTGAAAGAAGCAGAAGAAAATATACAATTATATTTAGAATTTGATGGCCAATGCAAAAAACATGAAATAATATAATTTTTTAAGTTTCACGAGTTGTGCCAGCAGCATTTATTTTTGGAAAATGCTCAATTTCAACTATAAATATCTTCAAAGTTTCTTACCACGTGCAGTTTGTTACAACTTATTTTGCTTACGTGACCAGATGTTTGCTGTTTGGTTGTGTGTGTGTCAAATTGCTTTAAATGGAGGGTTGCGACGAACTTTGCTTTGAAAAAGTTTGCAAGACAAGACAACTAACTATACTTTATAGAAACTGCGAAATGCAATCGCCATAAAATCTTATCTATTGATTGATTTTGGTTTAAACCAAAATGAAAAAATTAATTTCACATACTTTTCGTCAGGTCGTTTAATTTAGCTCTTGCCAAGAAGCAATTGAAGCTGTTGGATTCACTTTATGCTTTTTTAATGCTAAAAGATGGGAAACAACACCAGATTTAAAAAAGCATGTAAGCATTTACAGCTTTTCATGTTGCTTTTCATGCTTTGTCCACTACAGAGATTGCTCGATTTTTGGAATTATTATATATATCGTCATTTTTTAATATTCCAACCACGAACGTTTGAATGCGTTATACTATGACGTTATATTGATATTTTCGAAGCTTTTTATAAAGACGGCTACATCGCAAAAAGCAAGACTGCAAAGCAAGCACACCAGTTGATTTGTCGTCAGTCAAGTAAGACAGAAGAAAACGAAAATTGTCCTAAGCCTCAAATTACTGGCAAATGACTTGACCCGTCTGATGTCCCAATAAAAAAGTAATAGAATAGGCCTTCAATGAAGAGCCGCTTTTATTATCACGGCATGAAAGATAACACAATATGAAAATTAGGACAAAAGCGCTGTTTTGGGTAATGTCATTTCCGCATTAAAGTTGGCGAAAAGGTTAGATGAACGAAAATTGCACAGTTTGAACTTAATTTACAGCTTTCTGGGTTTATATTAAATGAAGCTGGTCAGAAGGTATCTGATACCACACTTAGATTTATTTTCTTATATTAATAGCCGGTTACCACAGGGATACCTTAAGATATTAAAAATAATAGGTATTTAAAAAAAATTTCTTTCTCTTCTGCAAATTGTCCAGCGTTAGGCCTATATTCTTTGTTGAAACGTCATATCATGCAAAATGAAAATTATCAGAGCATCAACCACGATGCTATCTCATTATGCTTGGTGTAAATCCGAAGATATAGTTCTATTCCATCTCGTCTCTGGTGCTTTTAAGTGTTGCCGTAACAAAAAGTCGATTGATCCGTTACATTCTGCATTCTTTTTTTGAAAAATTATAGAACTGAAAACCAAACAAACTTGTTTCTTCCACAACGTTGTGTGATTGATAAAACAACTAATCGTTCATGTTTATCCTTCAGTGTTGCAAGCCAAAAATTTTACTATTGAAATCTGAAATCATCTTCTGCTACATCTTGACTATCCTGCAGACGTTGTCTAAAAACAGCAAGGTCGAATAGCATACTCAAACTATATTACTTGCTTGCAAAATGTTATTTGTACATCCCTTCTAACAGCATAATGTAAGATATTTCTAACAAATCACTTTCTTTGCACAGCGTCCATCTATCATGTAGTGCAAACGATGAAAGTTGAATATCAGACCGCTTTGGTTATAATTATTTTGACAGAAGCATTACCTTTGGATGGATATTTATGCAATATATTGGGATTGATTTGTTATTATACCACTCAACTGCTCATTTTACATAACTTTGAAGATCGGTTCAATGTACATTGTACAGTAGGCTACATGGAATTGGTCAGTGTTAGGAAAACGTGTCATGGCAACACAATTTGAAACTTGTTGAACAGGGTTTTGAGCTTGTGATAACACTAAGTGTGCATTGCTAGCACAAAACTGCGACTCTTACATTTGGTTTTACTCTAATTTTAAACAAAGAGATGTTAAAGGGACTAGTTTTTATATGTAGCTGGGTTCAATTGGTTTGATATAATTATTGACACAGTTTAAAATTAACATACACACAGGATACGCAATTCGTATTTGAAAAATATACGCTGTTTGTTTAGTACATACAATATGTACAGTAGAATATTTTTATAAACATTTATCACCAGTTAAATTTCAATAATATTTTTTGAAGAGATTTTATGCCATCTCTTGAGCATTGTTGGAAAAGTGAAATGTCCCCAGATAAATCTTATCTTAGCAAGACGAACATTTCCTGCTTTGTGACCATATTTTCTTATTTCTAAACAAATCGCATTTATCTAACGTAAAAGTAAATACAGTAATATGAAAACAAGTCTTCTTGAAAACTGTAAACAAAATATATGGATCAAGACCTGGTTTCGTTCATAAACGACCCATCATGTTGCTTCCGAAACCAGGGGAGAAGCTTTGTTGAATGTTAATCATCGTTCATTAACGTAACATAGACGTAAGTACATTTATTATCAACTA
The DNA here is from genome assembly GCF_918807975.1 of Aplidium turbinatum. NCBI lineage: Eukaryota > Metazoa > Chordata > Ascidiacea > Aplousobranchia > Polyclinidae > Aplidium > Aplidium turbinatum. The sequence continues at coordinate 4,441,931 of NC_137486.1, forward strand.
GGTCAAACCTTGTGTGTCTTCGTCACTATTCAGGAGTTAAACTCTCAGCAAATAAACAAAATCAACATTTTCACAGCAAAGAGGTGAAGATGGCTGTGAGTGGTAAAGTCTATTTAAGCAAGACAACAAAATTTGTCATTTTTACATTGATTCAATGTCTGCAGACATTGAATCAATGTAAAATTGCCGAACTTCACTGTATGGGAAGTAACGTCGAGATAATTCTTTTGTCATCGACATTAATACATCACGGGTTTGGAGTGGGAAATCTGCTACGTACATGAGAAACCACGTGATGGTCATGGATGATCGCTTCTTTAAACACTTCACGTCAACAATACACACTTTATGCCAAAATAAAGGAAGTTAAGTGTTTCCTCTTTATGTTTATAAATAAAAATAAAATAAGTTGTTTGAAGCAAAGTAGGGCTTAAAACGTGTATTGCGATTTCACTTCGAATTCCGCAGGGCATGGTAACACAGCTATGCCTTTTAATTTTCCCTTCACTCGCCGAATAGATGTAAGTTGTAAACTTTATGCACTAAGAAATTTCTTTATATTTTGTTTTACATATTTTTCACTTTTTCTTTTTGAATCTAAACTGTCTTTTCATATTTACTTGTTCTAGCTGAAAATGCCAAATCGACGCTTTAAGGAATTATGTTTAGAGATTAGTAAATGCAAATTACTAGTGGGCTACTAAAAATATCAGTTCTTGAACTAAGCTACCCAATATTTCACTTTTAGTAGGTCTACTGCTGCATAGTGTTTGACATTGGCCCAGTGGGATGATGCAGATGGTTGGATGATGTGGGATGGCGCAGTGGATAAGGCGCTCGCTTTCCAATCATGCAAACCTGGTTCGACTCCCGGCTTAAGCTGGTTGTTGAAAAACACCGCTCACCTCTACCCAGGGTGTAATAAATTTGGTGGGTGTAGTTGCTGAAGGAAAGGCGGCCGAGAGAAAGGAACTGGCCACCCTACTCTCGTTAGTGCCGAAGGCTTACTAGGTTATAATGAGAACATCTTCTCATCTCCCGATGCTTGGATCAACGGGACTCACCTTTACTGTTTTACTGCTGCAGTGTTGCATAGTGTTTGACATTGCGGTAACAGTAGCGTTTCACTTCATTTCAAATTTTATACATTTTAGCCAAGCGTTTTTCGGAAATTTAGGCCTACCATATTTTTGTTTGCTACACATTGCAAATTTTAAACTTTGCATTTAATTGTCCAAGGGTACATGCAAACAGTCTGTCATATACATATAACAAACCGCTTGATTGGACAATCAGAACTTTTTTAACAACAAATGCTGTGAATCTCCAACTTTGATGAATCCTTTGTTTCTTACCTCACCCGTTTGCCAATCTGACAATATTGTTCCGCTTGACCAGTCACAAACAATGACGTCATCATTTTACAAGAAAATCTTGACTTCCGTGTTCAGCTCTGAATTTAATTCAAACGCATCTGGATAGAATTTTTTCAAATGACACTTAATAACAAAGTATCGAGGAACAATTCTCCTGTCGTTAGCTGCAATAGAGCTTAACAAGCCCAAGCTGAATGAAAGGTAATAGATTTGTGCATTCAACCCTGGCTTAACCCAGCTTAATACTGCCCATTTAAACCCCATATTGATCCATATAAGTAGGGCCTTTATGCCTTAAAATAAAGTAATAGCGGTTAATTTTGTGACTAAATTTTTAACATGAAAGACTTGCTTTGGTCACGTGACTTAATAGGTTTCGTCATATGATCCATGTTCGTCTATGACGTCACACAAAGATCAAAGTGACTTGGTTTATTGACATCAAAACATATTGAAACTAAAAAGTAACAGTTACAAAGGTAATAAGTTAAAACACTTTGAAGGTACACGGATACTGTTTCGTGTGGTTTGGAGGGTATTTTTGTACATCTTGCAGGATTTTTACGTTTTTGTTGTGGGAATTTATAAACTAGGAAAGAGTTCATCAATGTTTATTATAGTGACTCTAAAACACGCTGCCAAGAAGCTTAGTACAGTAACTCTTCTAACAGTAAGATAATTCTTTGCTAATTGTCGTTAATAGGAGGTCTATAGATATGCATTGGAGCATAACATGACTTCAAAACAATCCGATTCGCTTCTTTGCAATCTTCTTAAAACACTGAGGTGTAAAATTTCAAGGCTAGAGTTTCCTTGAAATTTTAGCCAATTTTAACAAAAGTCTCACTTGCGCAACTGTGCAAAACCCCCTTGCAACATTCCCAAGTGAATCTTACCCTCGATACAAGCAAATCAATTAAGAGACAACACGTCATCGCCACAGTTTACACCATAACCAATGGAACAAAGTTTTTGTCTGACATGACATACATGAACTCGTTCTTTTGTAGCGATCAAATAAATCAGCTAAACTGCAATAATACTTTCGTTAATGGGTTTTGGTCACTTTAAACTTTTCGTCAATGAATTACAAAGTAGAACCATTGGCAATAACTTTTGACTTTTTATATAAAAGACAGCAAATGCGCTACTGCATTTCAACACGTCACATGATCAAATACTTCATTATATTATTTCAAACGTGGATCTAAGAATGCTCCATCTACCCACATAGACCCTATGGTGCGTCGTCCGCCTTGCTATCATCACAGATATTTTCACATCTATCTAAAAAGGCCTTTTTTCGATGCTAGTATCTTTACTTTTTGCAGAGTTTGATCAGAAGCAGAAGTAGTGTGATTGATATTTTGAGTTTCTTACAAGTCTCTAAGTTTAAACTTTTGAGCAAGTTTTAGCACAATCTTCAAACAATACATGAGATGGATGGCTGTTGTAAAGACAGCATTGTTTTTTATGGTTATTTCTGTTTCAATTCAACTCTTTGTGTTTTTTTTTCCTCAAGCAGCCCTGCAAAAGGAGACTCACATCTCTTCATGTATGTCAGTCTTCTCTTGTGTCTCATTGGTCTACAATGTCTTCTTTTTATTCCATGGACAAATTTTGTGGTGTTATAAGCTACTGCATAGTTGCACTCCCAAGACCCAAAGTCTAGTTATTGTGAAACCTATTTATACAACAAGAACGTGAGGTACAATTAATTTGGGTCAATTTTCACAACATATATATCAAAAAAATTACATTAAAATTGAATAATATAGTATACATATTACATACATCTGTATCCCGGCAAGCAACACGTACATACACTCAAAAAATAAGAAACCTTAAATATTGTAGATACTAATCTATCTTCAGCAAATGTTTCAAAAACTGAATTGTTTTTTGAATAGCAGTGAAAATGAAAATAGTGTAGTTTTCAAAGCGTTTGGTAAACGTGAGTTCGGTAAGCCTAGCTACATTTTGAGCTCTTTTTTTAGTTGGATTGACCAGGCCTTCCAACCAGTTTGTTCTTATACCTACCGCCATGGCCTTTAGAGTTACGGCTAGCTATGTTACGTTTTGTAAGCAATTTTCAAACGGCCTACTTTTGTATTCTTGATCTTTTGAAAAGTAAAAAAACTGTAGTGTTTGTTGAGGTTACTAACAGTTCGGAAAACTTATTGTAGTTGTTTTAGTTTAAAACTTTTCTAGGAACGTACAAGAATGATCATTGTTGATTGGATATCTTGGCTAGATGTTAAAAGTGCATGTATTTCACTGAAGTCGTTATAAACCTACTTAGAACCAAATGGAAACGGACAAGAAAGTACTTTTATTGGGTAAGACTTTTAGTGGGTAATGACCCATTTTATTCCCAAAACTTAAATAGAAACATTCGTGAAAATTAGACGATAATTAATTGAAGGTTGTGGTCGCAGTGACAAATTGATGAAGTCTGCAACAGTTCAATAGAACGTACATGACTATCCAGGACTAAAAATAAAAACACAGCTTTCCTGTGCAAACCAAATGAAGCGTTGAGTTAATAATCAACACAAAAGGAAAAAGTTTCCGTGAATCTTGACAAAATGCATTTGATGAATCACCGTCTCTGACTCTGGACTCGTGGGAAAAACAGCGAAACTTTCTTGGGAAATGATTCTCTTAACAGCTTTTCAACAGCATTGGCAACATGTCAACAAAGCTGGTTGAGACATCTTCTAAATGGCAACTTTAATACCGCATGGCTGAGACCCAGTTAACAGATTATGTTGGTTTTTGTCATTTTAACCTCTTCTGAGATAAATTCTTTGAACTAAACAATTTAAACGTCCAACTCCTATGAATTATACCAAAGACAGGCAGGCAATTGTCCAATCGATCTTGTTTTGACTTATTTTTTCTGTCTTCTGCTTTTGCTTGTTCTATTTTTTTGGCTTGAATAACATCAAGCAATTAATCAAGGCAGAAAAAGTTAAAATACAGAGAATGCAAACTCATTGCTAATGAAACATCGCGAGATTACTTTGAAATACAAGTCATTAAATTAAAGACCAATAAATTTTGTCATTTAATCTTCTATTTCAAGTGGTCTTAGGTTTTTACAGTGATAGAATTCTTGATTATTGCCATTATCAACATAATATCCATACATTGTCTACACATAGATATATGCAAAAAAAACATTCTCCTTGACAGTTATTTTTCTATAATTTATTGTGAAAAAATTAAAAAAATGAATTTTGTAAAAAAAAATCACACATCTCTTGCAGTTGCTGTCGGTCAACATAAGAATGTAAACGACTAAAAATTTTAAGTATCAACTTTTCTACACTATTGAGATCTTCAAATATCTTATGAAACAGTTAAAATTATCCTTATAACTACAAATCATTTTGCCGAATCTTTAAATCTCGTACTCGCCGAGACTTCTAAACGTTGTAATTCCGCTTTAAAGCTGATGAATCTTAATACTCTTTAACAGCAAATGAACAAATTAGAAATGGTAGGAAAACATTGAAGTAACATAATATTTTCCCAAATAGTTAGAACATCTACGACCAATTTCACAGCAAATCTGTTTTTTAATTCGTGGAAAAACGCCAACCAATTAATATAAATAGCTTATTTATTGTTCTTAGTCATTAGCGATATAAATTAGCACCACAGTTCAAAGACCTGCTGCAATTATCTGAAGATAATCTTGGCCGCTCTTTGATGAGGTGTTACTGAATTGGTTATGTTTATTTGATTTAACCAATTGCTTGTTAAAAGGAGCACAAAAACATTTTACGGCAAAAGTCCAGTTAAGTTTTAGTTTTTAAACCTGAATACTGGATCGTTGTCGATTGCTTGCAGTCTTCAAAGCGTTTTTGATGAAGTAAAAAAAACAAAAATTTAGTTAATGATCTTTCAGCTGCATCTATGGTCTTCGAACAGCTGTGACCAAACCAAACAGTTTATGTCGTCACAAACCTGGACAAAAGAAGACTTATCAACTAAGTGTTGGATTTGCAGTGCAGTGGCAGGTGTATCACAGTTTGCATTTGAGCTTGATTAACCGAAAGTGGAATAGCGAATCGAAATGGATTTTTAAAGCAGATAGCTAAAAAATGGGAATCGGTAAAAATCCTCAATGAAAAAACTACCCTGCCGATATCCATCCGAATAATATTTATTGGGAGGTGTTTTTACCTGGTAGATATTTACTATGGGATTTTTTAGTGGGCTGTTTTTTTGAGAGGGAATATTTATCTACGATCTAAAATATTTATATTGACTAGGCTCTAAATACACTAGAGCATTACAAAATAGTTTATTTCAACAGAATATGCTATTGCACCTTAAATATCAATGGTATGACAAGCTGTATTTTAACAAATATTACCGTGATAGTGGATGCACAATCTATCGCCCCTGTTTCTCAATGAGGGCTAAAGCAACTCATGAATGTGCAAGTGTCCTTCTGCACTGCCACTTTATAACTTGCTTAGAAAATAAAACGTTTTTGCATTAAATAAACGTCTTGACGTTGAATCCATGTAGAACCGATTTACTAGCTGGAAAATCCACCATTCCTGCATCAGCTGGAAGGGAAGACTCCAGCCATGGGAAAGAAGAAAGATCAGAAATTTTAAAAAAACTATTCGTTTCTGTGCACCAACTTTAACAACTAACAGCTTCAAACGCCCAATCTTCATCAAAATGATCATCATTGTCATCAGGTTCCTGCTTCTTGTCGAGGGTTGGAGGCAATAAAGCACAACATTTTCAGTCGTAGAATTTTTAAATTGCAATTTTGTAGTCAAATCCTGTCCAGTTTTTAATACAACCAGTCCAAGTTCTGAGTGGACTACCCCTATTTCGTTTTTCATTTATTTTCTTCTCTGTTAGGCCTATGCAGTTATCTTTGAACAAAATTACCTCGGTCATGAGCCAAAATATTTCAGGTTTCTTGTTTTCCAACAAATCCAAAATTGTTGAACTCTCACTCTCACAATCAAACTTTAAATTGAGCTTACAAGTACAGGATCAAAAAACTCGATTGGTAATTTAAGTCGTTATTCTAACTTTAATTTTACTTGTTGCAGTGGTAGTCTATATTTTTGTTCTCATTTTACTGATAGACTTGTTGAGTAATGAATGGCTGATATTTTTCTGGATTAATTCAGTGTAGATTACTGTTTTGGTATTTCGAGCATTTGCTTTAACTATTCGCCATTTTGTGTCATGGGCTACTTGCATTTTGACTTATTTAACCTTTCGGTAACATTTGCACTGAAAATTCAATCCTTTGGTCTCCGATTAGCTTTCAAAAACGACATGTACTATCACCGCGATCAAGATGATTTGCTTTTTGTCAAAAAAAAAACGTTTGGGATATATTCAAACAACATTTAAACCCGTCTAAAAAACGTCAAAATACATAAAACTTCTTACTTGTTGTTTAAAATAAAGAATTCTCCAAAGGAAATCTTTCTACTGAGCTCTAACGTATCACAGTCCCATGTATAATGCATTTACCAATCATGCCTTTGACATATTAGTAGAACTATTTATTTCAAAAGCCTCCACAAAATCTTGGCCTTCCGACCTTGTTTCCGAATGAAAGCAACAAAGTAGTATCTTAATAAAAATCAATTCTGCCTCAATCTACAAATCGAAGTGGAATTTTTTATGCCAGACTGAGAAATATGAAACATGGTTGTTTTCTAATTTATTCACAACAAACCATGTTTTATTCTTAGATTGACACTAACAACAAAATTTTGATGTTGCTTAATCAAAGTACTGTGGATATCAAGTTCAGCAACAAAATACAAATTTGTTTATTATTGATCATGCTAACTGCAACCAAACATTAATTTCCTTATTAGGAAGTCCTTATGGTCACGTTTTCTTCTTTCGTGCGAGACAGGATTGTTCAGATTTCAAAGCAGGTGATGGAAGGCCAGGGAATCGTAGCTTCGTCCAGTAGGCTACTGCTCTATCACGCATTCCATTTGGCGCCTTGTAAATGAAGCATTCAAGAATATGGTCAGTAGTTTGTTCCTCCGCGCCGCTGATGAGCGAGCCGAATCCCACTTGTGCATATTGGAATGGAAGCGGCCGACTCCTGTTCGAATTTTATCGAGCTTGATCCAAGTCGGCCTGTGTTGCACAGGCCCAGATTTAGGGGGGGCGGAGGGTGCAGGTGCCCCGGGCCCCCCTTTTGAAGGGCCCCCGACGTGGAAAAATGTGATTTTGTGGGGGTTTTTTCAGCCTTTGAAGTTTCTTCAAAATGCAGTGCAGTGCAGTGCTGGAGTAATGCTACTGTAGACGTAGAGGTGGTTTTTCGCGCCAAAATTTTTTTAAAGTGCTCCGGGCCCCCCATCAGCTAAATCCGGCCCTGCCTGTGGGGGCAAGCCACCGGGTAAAGTATAAACCATGGAGTTTGATATCAGTGATGGCGTCTTGTTAACAAGAAGTGTTTTATTGGATTATCGTTATATTGCAATAAACGCCGCGCATTGCGGTGTTGTAGGAGAAAAATACAAATTAAAGTGAAATAAAAATGTCGTCTTTATTGGCCTTGTTGTTGAACCGAATATTGTAGCCTTAAACTTTTCTGCATGGTCGTAGGACCACTGCAGAATTACGATTGTATTGTATAAAAGAAAATCATGAGTATACAAACTAAGACTCAGGAAGCAGTTGAATGGGTTTTTATTCATCTATGTAACGTAATTAAATACTTGTTCGATCAAAAATGCTCATTTACATGGAATATTAGTCATATTCGAGCAAGTGAAGATTGCAAATGATTGAAAGCTATTTCCAAGCAGGTTCATCGTCTGTTTCTATTGGGACCTTGGGATATCTACTCAGGCGAGCTGTCGATGATATCCTCTCTCATGGGAGGGTACTGAGCCAAATTAACTCAATAAATAAAACAATTCTTTTAAAATTATTTGACGTTGATCGAACCTGCTCAAAGCTGCTTGAACCTGTTTCTGTGGATTGCGTTATTTAAACCAAATGGGTTCAACCACAGGTAAACAGGCGAAGCTTTGAGACAGTTTTTACTATTTCCTTATTTTTTTTTTTCAAATCACAAAAAAATTTTGAGAAAGTTTGAATCTGCCAATGTATCAACAATAATTTGTATTCAATATTTTGAAATTTCAATATGTTTGTAATGTCATGTGATATAGCCCACCCTAAATTATCGACACTGCATAGGAAGGAATAACATTTTAACTTAGCACACGCAAAGAAAAATTGTGAGCTTTGCTTTCTTTTGCATTTTATTGGCGAACAAGAAAGATATTTATCCATAACTTCTGTCAACGGCCACACGTACACTCATTCCTTCTAATTAAAGAGTTATCTTTTTCGGAAAATTTACTGCCGTGGGATGTCAGTAGAGATAAAATAACTTTTAAAGCCATGTGCTGAAACTTAGCAAAAGCTGACTAAGTTTTGAGTAACCGATCACAATCAGATCTGATTAAACCAAACAGCGCAGCCATTTTAACCCTAGCAAACACGGAACATTCTGTGCTTACTGAGACTGATTTAGCAGAAAATTTGTGACGGATAGAATAAAACCTGACCTAGCCTACGCCGATAATACAAAAATTATTTAAACTATGAACGCAAAAATATCTTCTTTAAGAATAGACGTAGCGTATGGGGCTTTGTTATAAGCGGTACCCGGTCAGTTGGTCGACAGGACAATTGGTCGACAGACAATTGGTCGACAAGACAGTTGGTCGACAGGACGTTAGGTCGACAGAACGATTCATTTTAGGGTTAGGGTTAGTTAACTAACCTTAACTCTAACCTAACTCTAACTCTAACCCTAACCCTACGCACTTAACCCTAACCTGTCGACCTAACGTCCTGTCGAGTGTCGACCAATTGTCTTGTCGACCAATTGTCCTGTCGACCAAATGTCTGTCGACCAATCGACCGTGCACCGTTATAAGCGTGGCGTATGTTAAAGTGACCATGTTGTAATGAAAAAAACTGAAACTATATCACTCAATACTTTTATCATAATGCGTTTTATAAAAAATAAAGCTATTTGAAAGAACGAGCAACTGTTGTTGTAACAAAACCTGTCACTTTAAAAATGATGTTCAGTAGCAACTGATATTGGCTAAGGTGCCATTTTTATTATTGTCATTTTTTTACGCAAATTGCGAAGGTACATGTTTAGATCATTGTTTCTTAAACAGGTGAATGGTTCACCCCAGGGTGAATACAATTTTTGCAGGGGTGAACCAACCAAAAGGGGTGAATAAGGGTGAACCGTCAGAAATGGATGACAGCTTGCGAGCAGGGTAGCTTTTCCGGGTGTTCAACCTGTTCAGTGAACAGGTGAGAATTTCCAAAAACAAAATCAATTCTAAGTTTTTCATTTTTTAATCAAAACTAATTGGTTTTTATAAATTTCAATATTTTTTATTGTTTGACAAGGGATGCAAAGACAAGGGTGAATGAAATCTGGAGATAGACGCTATAGGGGTGAAAAAAACTGAAATAGTTTAAGAAGCACTGGTTTAGATGAAAGGCAGTGGCAACAACATTCAAACAATGCTTAACTCAAATTCAATAAAGCATAAGCCACTGTAGTTTTGTGTTGCGTAGAAAAGTAATTGATCTTTTTAACATCAAAGACAATTTTCTCGTCACTGTAAAAATCAAACAAAAATGCCAACTTTTCTCCATTTTATTTTATCTGAATGCAAGCGTCTTTAGCTAAATAAACTACGACATGGAGATTTGGTAGCCTTGCGATCAGGCCCATTTCGCAGCTTGTTATTTTTTCTCTCGCTTTCCACATAAGCCGCCCGAAACAGCCGACGAGATACAGTTGTCTGTACCACCTGTCGTCGTACAGGTTGTGTTTAATCAGTGAAGTGTCAGACTTGTGAAAGTAAATAAGCAGTAATGTTGTCAGTTAGCGGACGGCTTTAAAAGCACTTGCAAAATACATTTTAGTAAGAAGGAAATGAAGTTATATTATTTAGTACTGTAGTTGGCCTATCACTTGAATTGGTCTGATCAGAAAGGAAAAATATTTACTCAACTGGACAAACTAAAAATTGTAGCAATCGTTGTAATCTCAGGTTATAAGAATTAGAAATTTAAGGCAAAGCGTCAGCCTTAAAAAGTTGAAAGTTAGATGCAACACCATAAAGAAGCTGCTTCTGGACCGCGAGATGCTCAGTAAAGCGACAAAGCACAATAACCCTGCAGTTATTTGAACAATTCTTAAATTGTAATGCAGCCTAACTATTCAGAAACAGATGATCAACCATCACATAAGAGAGTTGTAGAATATTTTTGAAATTGCAATCCAACTTGGGCACAGTTCTGGGCGAAAATTGTTTCATGTTTTTTTATTGTAGTTCATAGATAAACTCAATTTATTACATTAAGCTGCAATATGACAAAAAGCTGCAACTTACTGTATATCATGAACTGGCAAAATTTTCAACGAAACGCACGACTTTGTGATCGATAGCGTTGGGGGTTTGTTGGATTTTAAGTTTAATTGTTTGTACGACTGTTGTTATGAGTAGAATTGTCTATAAACATTATTCAAAACTATTTTGTTTGCATCAGGTGATTCAAGCTAGTAAACACTTTTCCTGTTATTCGAATTACTAAGTTTGATTTTGTGATATCTGAAATCTGCAAGTGACAGAGAATAAGACTTTCCTTGAAGAGCAGCAGGTTATGGCCGCTGCTTTAGCAATCAATCCTTATCCTGCTATGATTCCGCAGGTTGTCCAGCAACACAACTCCGCTGTGGCCGCCGCTGCTGCAGCAGCTCACTTTTCTGCTTCGACCGGACCAAGCACTCAAATTAACCCCGGGATGATGTCATCGTATGGCGGGATGTCGGGCGCCGTTCCCCCGTCAACTTCACAAAATCAGTCGGGCCTCACTTTTGGCTTCACACAAGAACAAGTTGCCTGTGTGTGCGAGGTGTTACAACAAGGAGGAAATATAGAACGATTAGCTCGGTTCCTTTGGTCTCTTCCCGGATGCGAGCATCTCCACAAGAACGAGAGCGTTCTCAAAGCCAAAGCGGTCGTGGCTTTTCACCGAGGAAATTTCCGGGAGTTGTATAAGATCATTGAGGGCAATAACTTTTCCGAACATAATCACCCAAAACTCCAACAGCTCTGGCTCAAGTCACATTACATCGAAGCGGAGAAGTTACGGGGGCGGCCCTTAGGGGCCGTAGGAAAGTATCGGGTACGGCGAAAGTTTCCCCTTCCTCGATCGATTTGGGATGGTGAAGAAACGAGTTACTGCTTCAAGGTAAACTTTGATTGTGTATTTTAAAGATATTTCCAGTACAATACAAATATCAAGTATAAACGCATGAAGTCAATGTAAATAATATAAAGAATAAATTGAAACATAAAAACTCTTGAAATTGTAAGTAAATTAATGTACAGCCATGATGAGGGTGCCAGTGCCACACGGTGTGGTGGGAAAGCCTAATACTTTAAATAAAGTTACCAGCTTAGCATAACTTGCTAGGAAATATATCGTCGACAAGCTTCTGGAAACAGCATTAACACATGAAAAATATACACAGTTGATTGAATTCACCGATTTTGATTAACAAAAAATGATTTTTAACAAAGCAAACCTCAACTAAAGCTACTTGAGAACATTTCAAGCGATAATGTGTTTGTTCACATAATAATCTTTAGCCAAATCAACAGCCCCACTAAGTGTTTAACATACGTTTATCTATCATTCTGGCTGAGGCTACGCACAAATTTTGAAGACACCCAGTAGCGTTGACAGGGGGGTCTATGGAGGTGCTTTTGGACCCAGGCCCAGGATAATTTAGGGCCCAAAAACTTGAAAAAAACACAGCGTATTTTTGGATACAATTAGTTTTTCTTACAATCTTGATTTGAGGCCAGAGGATCTCATTGGTGCCGGGCCTAAAATGTTCTCTCAACGGCCCTGCAGAGCCTATAGGTTAGATCAACTTCAATAGCATTGAAGGCAAAGGTGTCAATGCTGTGCAAATTTACAATTTCAAAACATACCGCTTTTGTAGAGTTAGTTTTCAGGACAATTTTACACATTACGTTGGGAAAAATATAAAAATTATTTCATCAATTTTTAATCTACAATGCTAACTTTTCAAAATAAACTTTTTATTCCAAACTCAACAAAAATATTAAGCGATCTCGTTTAAAGAAAATATAATGCAAATTTGGTATAAATTATAGATACAAGTTTAATATTAGAGAAATGAGAAATGTTTTATTTCTCATTTCTCTAATATTAAACTGAAATGTTTAAACTGAAAAATTAGAGAAATGTTTTATTTCTCTATGGTTCAACAAAGCAAACTCTCTACCAAAGCTTTAGTTTAATATTAATTTGATAGAATTATTGAAACCTTTCAATATAATTTGTACCAAAGCCGATGCAAATATACAAATATGGGAATAGAATTTCCGAATATTGAATCAAGACTAAAATCAATAGAAAACGTTAACAAAGGAAAAGGTCGTTCCACACAAGACCGTGGCCACAAAACATGCCGAAGCCGGTAAAATATTTGAATATTTTGTTCAAAAATATCAACACATTGACAAATGCCGCATGACAAATTAGCCCAAACAATATAGAAACGCTACCTGCTGTAACATTTAAAAAAAATTAAAAGTCATTTCTCTGATTTTTTATTCTTAAAACACGTATTTATGATGTACTTTTTAAGTCTGTTGTTGCAGTTTTATATCACAAAATTTTTTGAAATATTTTTTTACGATTTACCACATTTTTCTGAAAGTTGTCTTTATTTCTGTTTAAATTTTATTGACCTATTTATTTATAGGAAAAATCACGGGCCGTTTTAAGAGATTGGTACACACATAACCCCTACCCTTCGCCTCGTGAAAAGAGGGAGTTAGCAGAAGGAACGGGTCTAACTGTCACCCAAGTCAGCAACTGGTTCAAAAACAGAAGACAAAGAGACAGAGCTGCTGAAGCAAAAGAAAGGTGAGTGGGAAAAATGATATTATTCTCCTATTGTTACCTCCCGCCTACATTCTTACTTCCGTTACTTCATTTTTTTCATTTAACTACTAAAAAATTTGCTTATAAAGTCAAATTTTGTTTTAATGTAGCGGTGAGCAATTTATGTTGTGCTTTCAATAGAATCAAAAGTTCAAGAATAGGTTCAACGCATTATATCTAACTTTTGAAAAATAGTGCATTACATTTGTTCGTGTTGAAAAAAAAGATGAAAAAGACATCACCAAGGCAAAAATATATCAACAACTTATAACGACTCTGAGCCATACAAAGCAGAATAATGCAGTTTAAAGAAGTACACTTTGGCTAGAAAGCGCAAAATTTAAAAAATTTGACGTAAGGCATCAAGAACCACTTCAAGAAATAAACACGGGAATGGGTATCATGGAAAAGTGGCTGATGCCTCGTTTCCGGTTCATCGTAATCAGGCTGGAAAAAATTATAGTCTTGAAACTAAATAATCGCAAATTATTTACAACTGCTCCTGTTTCTTGTTTTTGAAAAAGAAAACGACTTCTTACAAATTAAATTTTGATAGTTATTTAATGTCATTACTTGCAAAGAAGCGTAATGCACCAAAAATAAACAATTTGTCTTGCACAAGTTATCATTTTCCATAATGAAAATAAGATGCCTGTTTCCCATACGCTTGTTTACAAGTCACAGATTTTTGTCATGGTTGAGCAGGCCATACAGGTCACCTAGGCTCGTATTTAAGAGATCCGGTTTCCTAGGCCAACCATATTGAAGCCGCACATAGGGATACTGTATTTTCACATTGATACATGCTAGCTAAAAACATAAGTGAAATAAAGCGTCAGAGTTAACTTTGCTGCCCAACACATGTTCCGCGTTCAAGTGAGATGAACCTGTGCTGAGAATGCCTATGATTTTACAGTTTCATAATTTCAAATATTCATTGTAAAATTTTTGACATGTAAACATTTAAAGTTGTTTCAGACAAGTCTGAAAAACAATTATTTATAACCAATCATCAGTTTACTTGCGCAGTTTAAAATGAAATAGCAAATACCGTACTGCATATTCAAATGAGCTATAACTCTGTCATTGCAATGTTTTAAAACATTGCAGATGTTTGGGCCTTTTTTCTTAACCTTGTTGCAACTTACCAGTGTTTTTAAGTTTACTTCAACAATTTTAATATTGTTTAAAAATACAGTATACAAAACTATCTTGCATCCACATTCTCAACTAATTGTTTCTCTTTATTTTAAATACAGTAAAACTATCCATATAAAGAACTTCAAAATTGTTGTTGCTGCAATGTCATCCCACAATGAAATTTCTATTTTCGGTTTTAACTTTCGATCGCGAGTGTACAAAAGTGGTTGCTGGGAGTTTACCAAGAGGCTATTGCATCTCACACATATTTAATCAGGAGTGGTTGATGATAACTAAGCTTTTCATTTGGTATAAATTCGCCTTTTAGGGGATTAATGAAATTATACAATTTTGGTAAAGAGGTCACTTTCTTCATCCACAGACATATACAACCAAGCAACCACACGGCATTTAACATAATCCATTAAAATTGAACATAAATTATAAGCTACAAACGTTTTCGGCCATACACACGTTAGCCCTTATCAAGTAACAAAAAATTTATGAAATTCAATGAGATATTTCACCAAAAGATAAAACCATTTAAAAAATAGTGAATGAAACCAAAAGATATATAAGTCAGCTTTAGTCAAAAAAATAACTATAACAGACCAAAATGTTTAATTCTTTTTAACATTGTAAAAAGTTATGTAGGCTAACAACGCGATTCTTGCTTTAAAGTTTTTGAGTGTAGGCAAGGTCATAATTTGCGTTTTTACCAAGTATTGATGGAAAATTTATATCGCATTGCAAGTCTGATTCCTAATTAAATTATACAGGAAACTTCTGACTCCATGAACACTTATCCATAATACCTATTCTTCTTTCATTTGTTAATATAAAAGGTTCGGTTTCCTCAACGAGCAATTGAGATAAGTTTTGGTCTCAAAGGCATTCGAACTGCCCTGAACGTTTATCGGTTCTCTATTAAATCAATCAGTCTCAATGGAACAAGTGCTGATAGAGCAACACGAATATGCAAAAATAATCCCTGGGCAAAAATAAAGATGAAGAAAACACAACTCCGGCTACGACCACCTACCCAACGATCCCAGACAGTAAAATCTGTCATTTTTACATTAATTCAACGTCTGCAGACCAATGTAATGTACAAATGACAGATTTTACTGTCTGGGATGTGCTCGAAGTTATTTTGACCCAGTTGAAGATGAGGATACTTGAGTTTTGTTTAAAAAATAGTTTGCAAGAGAAAGAAAAATTTCGAAAAATCAACTTTTCATATCTGTTACAAATTACCATTAGAAGTACATTGCAAATTTTTACCTGTTTGTGCCGGAAACAGAAAATTTAAATGAATTGAAGACTCGATGGAAAAATTTGTGTTTTGCCAATTTAAGTAATTTAATGCATCAGTTTTGTTCGCCAAGATCATAGAAAACGTTTCAAAGCACGGTTTTTGCTCTGGCTGTGGCTTTATACAAATGCTATCATTATTAAATCATAGAAAATAAACATGAAAAGTTCAAAATCTACTGCTGTAAGTAAGCAACCAACATTTAACGTAAAACCATTTTGGTATTTCCCATCATTTTTCAAACAGCGGCATAGACTGTCAACCTACGTCCATCTTGAATCTTGGCCGCCATTTTGTTTTTATAGAGTGCATAATTCGTTGCTTTGCTTACCTGCCGGTAACAATGAGGATATTTTCATAAACGTTTCCAAATCAATAAAAATATTTCAATCTTTGTAATCTTAAACCAGCCCAGAAAACGTTTAAAAGAGAAGTATTTTATTTTTTTTAAAGCATTGATGTAATAATGTATTTCTTTTGTTACACTATTCCTCTTGTTCAGATATCAGCACTGTGCTTGTTGGATGTTCTCTATGATTCCGTTTAACTTTAAATATTTCTTTTCAGAGATGGCAGCGACTTATCACAGAGTGGCATGTCCATCCCTCCATCCGGAATCAATACCCCGCCGCTTCAACAGGCCGGGATGGATGGGATGAGTTCAGCGGGACACGGATCTTCGCTTTCCGGCGAAGGCATAGAAAGCAAACCCGGTGTCGAAGGAATGTCACAAATGCAACATCCTCAAGTGTTACATCAGCACCAAGACCAAATTATGCACCATCATCCCCATGCTCACACTCCTCCTCATCCGTCGCATCATCCTCTACATCTTCATCACAATCAACCTCCCATTATTCCATCACAGAGCATGATCATGAGCACTCTTCAAGATCAACACTCACTCGCCCATCACAGGGCCAGCGGAAGTATCCCTGGACAGTATACAATGGCAGATACCCCACATAGCAGTCACATGCCCTCTCTACAGCATCAAGAGATGCAGTATGCTCCACATCCCGGACAGATCGGGCATCACATGGTCCCAGTGTCTCACCCCCCGGTCAGCATGCAAGAATCCATGATGCAACATGGAATTCCCAGCAACGCAGTAGAGATGGGAACGTGATCGCGAAATGAAAACCCACCAATCATAAACTTTGCTCACGTAATATGATCAGGTGACCAGTTTAGAAAATTATTTAAACAATGTTGTATTTCTTTTCTAAATTTTGTTTTTGGACCCAGCTTTGACCATGACCAATCGTAGAAAAAAATAATTGTGGATTTTGCAAAATCATGGAAACATATGGCTCATTATCTTAATGCTATTGTGGTGATCATATGTTACAGCTAGAGATTCCCAACTAATAGTTGTTCATTTTTGCTCTTTCTAAGTTTTTAAAAGAGAGAATTTGCTCTAAAAACTATTTTCTAAGTAAAACCTGTGAATGTACCACAGAGTTTTACCCAAGCTGCCATATTTCATTATGCTTCTTAACTTGGCTGGCTTTAACGTGCCACAAGGAAAACATTGACCGCATGTTGGGAGCCTATGTTGTAGCCTAATATGGGCCATAATAACATTAGGTCTCAACTTTTGACTTACTTTGACAAGTGATTATTTTTCTGTTTTGGGATGCATTCTATAATTCCATTCCACAGCATTTTCTACTGCACGTTCGTTGTTTTCAACGCTTTGTTGCATAGCGGTGACGTCACACATGTTAGACGTTAACTGTGTATTAGTCTCGCTGGAGCCATATGCTGTTATCTTCACTGTAACTTTCATATATTATTTAGTAGCTTTTCGTATTTGCGAGCTGGATTATTCTACAAGTTTTATGCTGCAAACGCAATCAAACTACTGGACCACTCGAGACAGATAGCAAAGCTTGAAACTTTTATGCATTTGGCAGTAGGAAAAGTTTAATTATTTTTATAACTTGGTGTGGACATTAGAGTTAACAATGACACAAAGCTTAGTTTAATTTGTTGACAAGAAAAATCAAACCGTTCTGACGAAACCTTTCTAATTCAAGCTTTATTATTTTTGTCATTCCTTTACGTTGCACCATTTGGTGTTTTGCAATTTTGTCTTTTCCTGAAAAATAATCTTATGGTGTACCTCCCTCTCAAAAAAGTTTAAAAAGTTTGTTAGAATACTAGGGAGCATAGAAAGATTAAATTTCATGCACCAATTATTGCTCAACTAACACATAAAAATGTTACTTTAAATTGGTAATGACCCTTTCACCAAGGCTGATCTAAGTAATTGTTTGCTTAGTTATCTGAAATAGACAAAGTTGTGTTAAATATCATTACATTAGTTACTTAGTTCCCACATTTAGCCATACTGTTCCGTTCTACCGCATGTTCTACTATTGTTGTGTTACTTGTACTTGAACTTTTTTATCATATTACACGAAAAACAATTTATGTTTTTATGATGTTACAACTGAAACCACCAGTAAGGCTCTTGTCTAAAGGATGTGTATATTTAAAGTATTAGGAAAAGAGTTTTAAAAAACCAACAGCAATTATTCCAATCAAAACTTTTAATTGAAATTTATTCATGAAATTCATTCCTTTTAAAGCTTTTTGTTCCTTCTTAAAATCGCTTTTTCATTATTCTGATGTTATAATATATGACCAAAGGAGGAAAGCAATGCTTTGACCAGGTGATGTGTTGATTCGTCGGATCCTTTTCAATGCTCGCTCACTTATTTGTTTGCATTCGTTGTTTGTGATTTTTCTTTATAGTAATCGTACAATAAACTATGATTCAAAAGTATAACCAGGTATTAACGTATACCGGAAACCAGTCATATGTATAGCAAGATCAACAAAGAATTGCTACGTTATAGCATAAGTTGTAAGACACAGTGTCTCTGGTAACTTTTGCCTTGAGAAAGTGAAGCAAGGAAAGAATCCAGACCACAAATTAACCCATAGCTTGATCAAGAACGATAATTAAGAAAAACTGCAAGGTTTTTGTAAGTTTGTTTTGTAAATTCAACATAAAAAAGAATTACTTAAAATAGAACAATTAAATCAATAGTTTAATAAAAAAAAAAATAGTTTGCAAAGGCATATTGGAAAACGATTAGTTAAACACTGAGTATCTTAGATTGTGATTGTGAGAAAGTATTTAGTCGAAATAAAAACATATAGCCTAATAATTGATGATGATACAAAATGCACAAAAGTGTGTCAAAAATGAAGATGTAGTACTAGTCCGTCCTGATAGCTCAGTTAATTAGCGTGTGGCTTCGTAAAGTAAGAAGCTTCAAGATCAGGCGGTGCTGGTTCGACTCTCGTGATGTGCGCTTTACCAATGCATTCTAAGGACTGCTCTACATTCAGCGGCACATAATGAATGGAAGAATTCTCCAACACTTCAACAATCGGAAAGTTCACTCTGTCAATCTCGGTGACCAGCCTTTCGTGAAAATCTTCTACAAGTATGAGAAACCACCAGAAATAACCTATCAGGGCTTTGTCAGTCCGAAGATAAAGATTCAAAACCAACCAACCAAGCTTACCAGGTGATTTGAAAAACCATCCACAACTCGTGTAATCTTCAAAACGCTTGCTACCCCGTTCGTTCAGTGAAATTTGAACTCTTCTGTTATTTAGATTTACCAACTTTTTCAAACAGCTTGCTCGTACTTTGAAAGTTTATTACATCAAAGATATTTAGTGGCAAATATGGATACAGCTCAGTAGCAAAAAACTTTTTTTTTCAAGTTTCAGAAAATCTTGTGCATCAATGTTGTAACATTATTTTGCTACAAGAGAGACATGGAATTTTTTAGTTGTCACATCAAGCCAATTTAATCAGCGCTGTAGTTATTTTTAACCGTATCTTTTTGAGATACAATATCTGTAAAATATCTTTCTTTCTCTGAACAATTGCAAAAGTTAACGACTTTTGACGGAGTAGGAACACAACTAACAATGACGTAATATTTTGGCTGTAAACGTTTTGCAGGTTTATTTAGGCCTAGTTAAATATCGGTATTGCAGTAAACGTAAATCTTATCTTTGAAGTGCAAATGCATTTTGCTTAATACCATAATAATTGTATTGAGATTTCACGGTATAAAGTCAATATACCTAAGCAGCTGAGATTAATTTGACGGTCTCCTTCTAAACTTGATCAGTAACTTGTTTATTTTTTGCTTTTTTTTTATTTTATTTTATATTTTGTATAAGTCCAATCGAAAGCGTCATCATCAATCAAATAAAATACACTTTTATTTTAAATTCATTGAATGTTTCTGAACATTGTCCAGACATAAAAATTACTATTCTCCAACGTAAAGCTATTAAATTCACCTCAATGCATGGTAGAGTCCTAAACCTGTCAAGAATCATTTTATAACTGTACAGCTGCGAGCATTTTTCAATGTTTTCTTCTTACTCATGTACGACGAGCCGAAATCAATATACCACAACACAGTAGGTCTACACTTGGTTTACGCGGGGGAAAGTAAGTTGTCTTTAAGCATCTCACCATTACATGATGCATATACGTCATCGCTTCTAACTTAAACTATTGCGTTTGTTGCAGTCGTACGCTTGGGGAAAAGTAAAAATGGCATTGCTTGTTTCTTCTTAATTTTGAAACGACTTGTTTCTTAATTTCAATCGCTACGACATGCGGCATGATTGTCAGTGGTGTAGCTAGCCTATGTGAAAAAATATATCAATTCAACCAAAGCAAGTAAGCTACTGTATCAAAAACATCTTCTATAGCAGGGTTACTCAACTAATGTTAACAAAGGTCCTGTTTGACAAGTTGAATGTTTTTAGCGGTCCGGTGAGTAAATTATTTCATACGCAACCACGAAAGTAAAACTTTCAGTGCCAGTACCGAACCATTTTCTTTTAGTGAAATGTATCTCGACTTGAATTTGTGACAAAGTGTTCAGGAGTCTTGATGGCTTAGCTAAGTTAGGAAGATAATCACAGAAAATTTTGTTTCCTCCCAGTAGAAATCTGTTTAAAAAGGCCCTGAAACGTTGCAATGAGGTTATTCTTCCAGAAGCCCGAGGTCCATCATCAACACCCAGAAGGTCCGGATTCGGACCGCGGTCCGCTAGTTGAGTAGCCCTGTTCTATAGGATTTTGGAGGTTGTGTTGTTTGAGAGGTGTTTTATGTTCTTGTCTTCCACCCTTCTCAATCCAATACTGTTCAGAAACTTGATTGTGATTTGAATTCAAAACAGCTTCAAACAAAATACTGTAGAAAGAGCAAGATCGACATAAATTGTCGAAGCACAATAAGACCATGAAACTCAATTTTTTTTTCACTATAAATAATCACGAAAGTGTTGGACCACAAGGTTTAGGAAGGGGGCAATCTTTAAGTTACAGATCTTGTAATCCTAGTTGAAAATCACTGAACGTGTTAATAAAAACAGATTGATGGCAGAAAAGCAAGAAAATTAGTTTAAAATTAAAGACAATAATAGAATCTGTTTTGAAGCCGTGGTCACTGTTTTGATTTGGTTTTGAGTTTGACCGAATAAACATGCTGTCAGTTTGCTTGAAATGTAAGACTGCAGGCGGAGACGAAGAGTATTTAAAGTCTTGATTTCGTTTTAATTATGATTGCAAAATCTCCAGGTAACCCGGTCTACCAGAAACACTTTATTAGTCCTGTTACTAAACGATGGGTTTTTTGTGCACGTGGCTAAAATTACTTTGAAAAATTCATAGAGTATTCTCTCGTTTTCAATGGAAAAAACTGTCATTAGTTATATGCTCATTTGTAATAAGGACAAAGTGTTATGTATCCTGCTTGTATAATGTTACTGGACAGATGAAAATGGTGTCAACATACATCTAAAATGTAAAATGACGATTTTTATAGAAAACGCTTTCTCGACATTTATTTGTAAAACAAATTTCCATCAAAACTTTCAAATATTTACTGGCAGGTGTTATAGTTGAAAATATTCTCACACACAAAATATCAGCTGTTGCTTCCGTAGAATTGTTTTATTTAACAAAACACTTTTCTAGCAATGTCTGCAATGACTAAGATAAAATAAAAAGAAAATGGGATCACATAAAAAAATAGAAAAACAGACAATCTTGGTGAACACAAACGTTTTTGTATTCAAGGTAAACAGACATTGACTAAATCATTGCTTCTCGTATGCACATAAATGAAGACTCTTCTTACTGCATCAAGACTTCTTTTTATCTCATAAACGATAAAATTGTACTTGAGGTTGAGAAAGCAACCTGTCTTGGTTAGAACATACGTGGCTTCACTTTTCAAGCTGCAATGCTTTTTATGGTAATTTATCAAAACACGAAATGGACTTTTGTTTATAAATTTAGCCGTTCCCTTTCAGTTTGCTTTATTACGAGCCAAAATGATAGCAGCAAGTTGCAAGGATTTTTTGACTATACTTTTATTGCTATATTTGGGTAAAATCTCTGATTTATTCATTGATAACTGACTTTCTTGCGATCGCTCGGCTTGGAAATAAAAGTAAACATATTTACATATCAGTTGTGTAATAAATACCATTTTGAAGGGTGAATTAGAGTAAGGAATTTATGACAGGCATTTGATAGGGTTCATGTGAGATCTAGTATCTTCAATAGGAATATCACATGCCGATTATATGAAACTTAACTTACTCATACATATCTTATGATCTTTTTGAATCTCAACCAAACTCGTTTGAAAAGTGAGTAAAAATGTTTTAGATCCATCTAGCATTTCCAAGATCTGTATATCTCTCACGATGTGGCAAAGGTAGTCTTCAAAAAATAAGGATAAGGAAGAATTAGGTTTGTTTATTTAAAAAATACTCATCTATTTGACCTACGTCAAGCGCAAAAGCACTATTTTTTTGAAAACGTCTTTCAACTTTTGTATTTTCTTCACTAAGCTGCTGTAAGCTAAAAAAAAGTAGTTTTTGAAAACAGAAAACTGTTTCAAAATAATTATGCTACCATTTTGTGATTCCGTCAAGAGCTGCTACAAGCATTTTATAAAATTTGCCTTTTGAGAGACGTCCAACCGATGTAAATATTACATCTTTTGTTGGAGCGATGTGTCAAATGCGATTTTGCATTAATGCCAAGTTTGTTTCTGAGCAAAATGTTCACAATGAAATAAAATATGCATATAAAAACTTCACAAAACGGACCGCCGTACAATCATACTGTGAGGGTAAAGTATACCATTTAAAACTACCCCACAAGATTAGGTCGGGAATATTTCAAATCTTGATAGTTTGTGAGAATAAGTTGGAACATTCTATTTTTCAAAAAAATGGTTTTGAGACCGAACATAATTACCACAAGTCCACAAAACGTTACGAGCTCACCTGCCCAGCTGCTCTCTGTCATGTAAAAGGAAATAGGTGATTTGTTATGATGTCACCACAAATGGGGTCGTTATGATGTAAACAAACAAATTATACAGGTGAGATGTTGATGGATGATGCATGAAAATAGTAGCGGCCTGACTTATAATTGAACTTCCTTCCGCTCGATAATTTCACAGAAAGACGCCCCATACGCAAATACGACACAAAATAACTTAAACAAAGAATATAAGTTGTAGTACGAGCAATCAATTTTAGTGTTTTGTTTGCTGTTCTTCGTGTCTACATCTCACTCCGATGTTTAGGTCCTTGGAGTGAAGTCTTCTATTTCATAACTGAGATTTTCGTATTTTGTTGGACCCACACACATGATACTTCTAGAATCTAGAACATAACCAGAAATATAATTTTTCCTTGTACTAATCAAAGAAAAAATTGTTGTACTTTTTGATGGACCTGAAATTGTCTGATACTCTGAGTACAATAGTAAGCACTTAGTGTGATACATATATATTTTAGCGTAAAAAAATCACAATAAATCAATGCCATCAACAATCCTTCAGTGCCATATACGTTATATGGAAGTCCATGCCCTTCTTTAATAACATTAGTATTTTCAGGCCTAAAAGCAGCGTTTTCATAATGGTTGTCACAACAGCAATTAATCTAATTAACCTAGAAGACTACATTATTATCTCGTCAGAGGTATAATAAAATAAGCTCTGAGTTGTGTTGTTGCAAAGTAAGCTATAGAATAAGATGCAAGCCATTGAGTACATGCTTATAGTATTGTTATATCTTCTTCTATTAAATGTCTGTTATACTTTGTCATGTTTGCTTGAATAGCTAAAATTCGATGTGTGCACAAAAAGTTAACATTTAAAACTTAAATCACTAATGATTTAAGTAGATACAGACTGTTTTGCATGATCAACAAAATATTGAACTCAAAATAATAATTAAGATCATATTATGTTGCCTACTTTAAAAGTGTTATTCAGTTCATAAGCCCATATTTTGGGTTAATAAAAAATTTAGCTTTATTGCGTAGAAAACTCAAATTGCAACAATATATGTTTTTCTTAAACTTAGGAGTTTTTATTCAAAAATTTTACAGCCAACATCTGTCAGGCAATATTGAAGTGGTAGGGATTCTATTACGTTTGGTACTATCTTGAATTGTCTGGTTGGATAAAATCCTTGCAAACTTTTTACACCCTCAGCAGGATTGCTTACAGAAAAATATTGTAAAGAATCTATCAGGCTTATGATGAGGGAAAGCTAAATTGAACTAACAAAAGCCATCCTTTGTCCACAAGTGAAAATAGACAAATCAGTTAAAAGTCTCATATCATGTGGTGCTACAAGCAGAGAAAATGTCCATGCTTGACATTGTTTTTAATTTTAAGCACAAAAAATGCTTAAGAAGACATCACTTTATTATACTGTAGGCGCAACCTCTTTTTTCTTCACAATTTTTGTCCATTCAGACAGAATAGTTCTTTCTGTCAAATTTCGGACAAAATCGAATTCATAAGTAGGATACAACATTGCTTTAATTTTACGTTTGTTAGTAACTACAAGCGGAAAAGCGATTGAAAAAAATTTGAACAGATGTGTCAAACAATAAGAAAAGGATTTTATTAACTTTAATAGATGAAAGAAAATTTCAATTCCAATGCTTTGTAATTGGCTTGGACTAATATTTTGAATTTCACGGGCTCTATGACATCATAGATTGAAGCGTGTGCTCATTAGTCAAACAAGATCTTTGATAAACATCTAGAATTTAAAAAGAAAGAAAATACAAAAGAATCGTACTGTGTTCATTCTTGTAAAACAACTTCACCTTTTTTCTTTCGAAAAGAATTCAGGAACATTTGATTTAACAACTTTTTTGCCTATTTAAAAATATTTTTTAAATTCCACTATCGGTTTGGTTTCACGTTGAACGCAAGAAATTTATAAACTATTTTTAATTTGAATTTTTTTTACCAAAGATAGAAATGAATAAAAATAGACATGCCAATCACCTGTCTTAACATCTTGACGCTTTTTTTTGTATCTTGATTCATAAACATGTGATATCTCAGTATCCAATCCAGATATAAAGTTTCCTACTCGGTTATTTTTGTCATGCGCAATGTGTCGGATTGCCTCCTCTTTACTAATTGAACCTTTACTAATTGATTGCCTCCTCTAGGTCTACAATTAACAAGGACTCCTCCAGCGGAGATCATATGTGATGACCATCAGTGTCTTGGCAGTACCCTGTTGATGTTTACCATGGCAATATAGAGCAGTGGTTCTTAGCCTTTGTCCTGGAGAACTTACCCAGACAGCAAAATCCGTCATTTTTGCATTGATTGAATGTCTGCAGTAAAAATTAGTTAAGTCAATGTAAAAATGATGTGTTTTGCTGTCTGAGATACATTCGAGTTGTAGTTTGATTAACTTGCCGTTAAGTAATTTCAGCTCACTTTCTTTTCAAACACTTGTCAGTTTATGGTAGTTGCTTCATGTAAATTCAATGTTTTTTAATGTGAAGTTGTCACAAAGTCAAAAAAAACTATGTTGATTGAAATGACATGACAAGCACATCCATCATGCAAAAGTTTCAAACTTCGCCTCGTCGTAATCGCTTTGTGGATAGGTTCAAACAGGCAAACTGTACTTTCAATGAACTTTGTGAATTAGAAGTAATTTTCTTTCGACCAGTTCCTTAGAGGCCTATCGTATATGAATAATTTTAACGATGTCTGATTCTGCGTAATAATATCAACTTATTTTCAATATATCAGTTATTGTGCCAAAGTTTAGTTTGGTGAATTTGGTAGAAAAGCCGAAAAAACAAAATAGTGATGTTTTAAACAGTCGATTTGAGATATAAGTGAATTTAAAATCAAATATGGTAAAAAACAGTTTTTTGTTATAATAACTGTTTATTTTAGGTCAACACAGTGTGACAATAAATGAACAAACCCACCATTCGGCATTATGTATAATCGAGTGGTGAAAGGCCTGTTATGGCGTTCCAAAGGGTGTTAGTAAATTTCACCCTATGGGGCAAGTAGAATTCTCCCTATTTCCACTTGAGATTAGATAAATCTGGCGGGTTAATTAATCCTCAAACCTTGGACAACTCAAGGCAAAGGAAAATGCTTAATTTGAGAACCCGCGACAAAAAAAATTGTATACCGTCGATAGCTTAAAGCAGCAGTTATTAGCATTCTATCTCTTGTTTTAAGTTGTATAAAAGTATTAAATATTTTTTCTTTGTTTTAAGGGCAAGTCTGTTTGAAAAGATTTTTTTTCGCCTTTTGACTCTTTGAATTACTCAGTCGAACAATTGAAGGTTTTGTTGTGACGTAATAAGTTGTGAAGTTATTATATGATTACTGTAGATTTAATACATGTTACGAATTTGTTTTACATTTTGCGTAGACCACCCACAAACTGCCCTTTCTAGTTCTCTATAACTTAGACTGTTATCTTCCTGGCATGTTTGTGATATTAAAACTGAATATTTTGGCAAAACATGTTTGTCAACAATGTCTCATACACCCTTTGTACTTTGTATTCACTGATGATGCAATTTCATAAATGTCTTTCCGTTTAAACTACTTCCTTTGTTCTCAATTACATATCACTTTAGCCTTCTGGGAGCAACGAATCGACCTCCATTTTAAGTTTGGCGCCGTTTCCTCCTACGCGAAAGTGACGTCAGTTGAAAATTTGAAAATTTGGCTACTCTTCAACAAATCTATTTTTTGAATTTGCAACATTTTAACATCAATATTAATGACTAAGAAAAAACTTTTCAGTTATTTTTAAAACATACAACAAAATAAGAAATTAAGTTATAGCACTTAGAAGCTCATTCTAAAAAAGTGCTCAAAAATTTGTGACATCACCAACTATTTATTTTAAACATTAAATTCTAGTATGTGATATGAGATGTGAAGTTATCGCCTTTCTAAAATAAATCAGATTTCTACCCAAGAACTCTGCATGACACAAGAACAAAATAGCACATAAGAAAATACATCTTCAACAGAAAATCGGGTATACATGTCTGAAAACGGTGAATAAATCATAAGCATATTTTCTTAAACAAAATAGACCCTTATACGAAAAAATCGCTCTACTACAAGAAAACTAGTAAATTGACGAAAACTGTTGCACGATGCATGAGACACTACTTTGTAGAAAAACGACTTTCTTCAAAAATTAGCTTTCTGCATGAAGTGTTGAAGCCGGTGATTCAATACCATAGTTGTCATAGACGGATGTTATTAGCCACCCGCGCCATTGTTGAAGGAATCTCATGTGTTATTTAAAACAAAAATGTGGGCAATTTGCGAAGCAAAAAATCTTCTTTGGCATGATTCACTTGGCAATTTTATCAACTTCATATAAAGGGCGATGGAGCTTTGAAATTCAACATGTCTACAAAAAGGAGAAATTCAATTGTAATTGTGATATCATAGAGAATCTTTGTGAAGTTGGTTTACAAATGTTGAATGGTAAGTGTGACATCACATCAAAGCAAAAAAATACACAACTTTGATCTCTACCTGGGTCATTACATAATTAACACAAGAAATTGTTTATACAATTAACATTTGATTGTACCAAAATTACAATTACATTTTCTTGGATAGTTGTCTATACCTTTCTGTGCCACAAATGTGTAAAACTGAGCTATGGAACAGAGGTAAACGCGATTTCCATTCAACACCAAGCATCAGGCAAATGCTTTCATTTCCCATAAAACTTTATCAAGAATCTAAAAGGATGAAACCATTCATGGAATTGCAAAATCTTTTTGGAATTAATCATTACAACTCAACCAAGACAATCTTTGAGTATTTAAAAATGGAATGTGTTTGCTGAATTTTCCTATCCGACAACAAAAAAACTGTGAAAGTAGTCAATAAATGTGGTAGATATAAATTTATGCAACTAATTTCATTACTAAACGTTATTAAGAATTGACAAAGATTGGCGTTGCCTGCAAAAAACTTTTTGTTTACAACTAATTAAAGCGTTATAGCTATATTTATAAGTAAGGTCAGTAAGGTTTGTATAATCGGTCATTTTGTTTATTTTACTCCAAGCATAGAGTAGAAATTCTTTTATTGCAGAAATTGGTTTATTAAATTGTCCATTTCAAATGTGTTCCTACTTAAGCAATTTCAATCCGGTAAATCGGAAGTAGATAGCCCTGAACCCTTGTTGTGTTCTGTTAGCTTCTGATTGATAACTAAAGTTCAGTGTTAAATTGCAACAATCCTGAAACGATGACGCTTGCGATAATGCAATTTAAGTGGATAAACAGAAAATATCCTCTCTCCCTAGTCCAAGATTAACTTTGTGTGGTCAAACATTTTATTGCCGAGTAGGAATCCAAGATAACATCCACATAGCGGTGTTATCGCAAAAATAAGTATAGACTTTGTAATACCATCAAATCTGCAACATAATTTCTTAACCTTTTCTTTCCGTTTATTTAAAAATACCAATATTTTTTTCCATGTCTTCTCAGCGAATTACGTTATAACGATGTTAAAGAAACAGCTAATGGCTCCTCTTAGGCTTTGTCGCCCGGAGCCATCTAAAGACGCGAGAGTGACATCTAAATTGCAAGTAATGGGCAAATGTCTTAGCCATTTATTCCACGATGAGTTGTACTTCATTGCGGTGACGGTAATAAAGCTTTATAATCAGCAAGTGATAAGTCGCGAGCCATTAGTCAACTCAAAATGTTTCTCTTCTGAGGCTTAATTTGATATTGTTGTTGTTTTCGAACATGTAAATCGCAATTGTTTTTCACGTCTTGTTTAAAACATTTTTCCCCCTTGCATTCAACAGGCCAGCAATTGTTTTTTTAAACAAGGTTACTGCAGAATGTCGTGGATGAAACTCGAACTAGCAACATTACTTCAACTATAAGCATGAACATTCAATCGATAGGTTCTGTGTATGAATGCACATTAAGGGTTCGAGTTCTCTCTAACAGCTATCTGAAACTGCTAAAATTCAGCTTTCAAAATGGAAGCTTTTGTTGGTCAGCTACAACTGTATATCCTTATCATCCTGAATGTCTATCAATCAACAGCATACAAGGCTAGTGATTGTTAGGAGTAAACAAACCGAATACTTAAATTTTCTTTCTTGACTCAAAATTAAAAAAAAAACAATTATTCGTTAAAATAGATGAAAAAACTATTTTTTATCTGGTTTGATATTAGGTGTTCGTTTTACTGTACATATGTGAAGAAGCATAAAACTTTCGTAACATAAGTTGGTCGAGACCAATTACAAAATCTCAAAGCTGCAAGCTGTTATCATCGCAAGTACTTTGCAATTCTCCAATTTATAAGTTCTTGTTCAATTGCTTTGACTTGTCAATTGGTAATAAGTAAAATTGTTCGAGGGATAAATTACAACATCTTCACAACGCAATTTTGCTTCTTATGACATCTATTTAAAGGACTTGGACGTTGATTTCACGTCACCAGATGTCATGTGAATAAAAGTGGCAAATCGTATTTCCATGCAAGATTCTAAATGACAAGAGCAATCGACGCAGAAGACATGCGCGATATTATCTTGGCCTTTTTCTTATCTCCATTTCATATCAACATTAATCTTATGTAGCTCCGGCTTCTTAGACTGGTTCAATTTTGTACGACTATACTTCGCTCCAAGCGTACAAATTTTGGTGCAAGTAAAAACTCTGAATCAATTACTATTTAAATAACAGAACATTGCGGCCAACAAGTAAAGATATCACGGCAGATTGCAAGCACTGCATTCCATTCAAAACAAAAGTCTATTTTGATATTCCATTCTTGCAATAATGACTGATGTATTTGGTATAATAATGCCAGACAGCAAATCCGTCGTTGTTTACGACGATTCAACCTAAAAAACAATTAACTTGCTGTCTGTAATGCCACCCTTTCCAAGGTTGTTTACTTTAAACGACAATTGATGCAAATCCTAATGTAGCTTCTTTTGAAATTGCAGCCACTTATTACGAGTCAATTAAAAGCAAAGATATGACTTTTCCCTATTCTTTTGCAACGGCAACGATGATGCAGCAAAGTTAGCACTTCAACTTCTTCAATCTGCTTGTTAATTCCGTTTTGTAGTTCGTTTGTTAAAATTTGAAATTGAAATCAAATTTTCAATCCTACTCAGTAAGTTTGTTGTATGAAAATAAACTTAACTATGTTGTTAAAGAATTTTACAAATGAATCAAAACAAAATTCTTTTCGGAATTTTTTTCGGTGAAGATTTGATTCGCAGGCTGCTTTATCTTGTTGATCTTTTGGCAATGCGTGGAACAGAAAAATCTGATAGAATAATAACCAATCATTGTCATCTTGATTCCAATGTCATTTATATGATAACAAATTTTATTTGTAAAATAACTTTTTGCATTGTTTAATACCGAAAATATCTAGGCCTATATAAGCTGGTATGATGCAACCAAATCAACTAAAAAAGTAAAATGTCCTAAAAATGAAGAAAATATACAAATTTAATATGATTCATCGTATGGGGCAGATTTTATGAAAATTCTCGTCATTGTTAGTCAGTCATATCACATAACAACATTGACCTAAACATTTCGTATGCCTGCAATCTGATACAAGATGATAGGTGGAAAAAATCTATATTGAGTCGTCATTTTCTTTGTGTTCTTTTCACAATGTAACTTCACAACGTTTCCTGATGTATCCGGTTGTCGGTAGCTGTTCCCCAGGGCTTTTCTCCGACACAAGTTGTCTGCGTTATTTGGTAAAAGAGAACCCTGCGATAACCTAAAAAACGATACTAGGCTAGTCTGCCTCCAAAGAAGAGAATTCGCTGCAAGATCTCAACTACTCAACAGGACTATAACTTTTAATAGTCTACTGCTCTTGTTCTTTAGTAAAAGTTGCACCAAATCGACAAACAACCATGTTAAGATACGCAACAAAACAAAGCACCAAGTAAAAAATCAAAACAATGGTTTGAACAGAGTTCAATTGAAGTAACAAGCCATTTCAAAATCGTGAAAGTTGCAATGAAAGATTTGGATGTTTTCAAATTCAACGACATTGAATTTTGTGGATGCAGATAACTAGTTCTATGACGTAGGCAAAATATTCCGCACGTGCGTGACGCACTTTTCCGTTCTGGTTGATTGATCGGTGATTTGTTTTTAAACTTCGTCATAATCGATCGGCTTTTGATGTATAAGTGTCCAAGCCGAGTGATTACACCTGGTCTGGACGTTTATCAAAATAAACAAACTACCAATCTAGTCACTGCCTTGAAGCAATTCTGCTCTTGTCTTTTCGCTTTTTCAATACTTTTGTAGACGATTAGATAGTAAAGAAACGATTTCAAAATTGGGTTATGTCTTCTCCTGTCATGTCTTTGTTCTTTTTCAAAGATGAAGATGTAATTTGGAAACGTTTGCTTTGTACTGATTTGTCTTTGGCCACATGTGACCTTCGATTCACCTGAAATAAACAGATTAATAGAAAAACTTCACATTTTGAAAAGGTCAGCCAGTCTATACCTTTGCAGTTATTGTTGCAGTAATTGTGTCGTTCGGTTCAAGGTTCGAATCTCGCTACAGTCAATTGCATATGTTAACTCATCATAGAATGCAATCACTTTTTTTGACAAAAAAAAACAACAAACAAACAGAAAGTTTTAATTACCTTTTTTATGACTCCTCCAACCAAACTAGAAGCGTGACACATGTCAATGATCAGATATCTCTACTTGGTTATCTGTTGAGACTCTACGCTAGGTCTGCAAGCTTTCATTTAAGCATGAAGAGACGTTTTTTCAATATTATTTCGGTTTTTGTTAAAAAAACGTTTTTCGTGTGTTCAACTCAAACTTCAATACATTTTTGAAAACAAAAAAAGAAATATTAACAAAGAAGTTGCAAATTGTTTGCTTTCAATGTGGCAACACTGCAATATAAACAACGAAAAAGACACGGATTGTGTGGCCACATCTGCCATGTACAAAAACAAGACGCAAAAAAGATAGAATGGCGATATAGACAAGGCAATAACACACTCATGTGTTTGAGTAGTCTCACATTAGGTAAAGTAATTCTTTTCAAAAACTTTACGCACTTCCTGATGGGGCTCACATCGTAAGTAAATTATATAATCTGTATTGTGATAAGACGCATGTTCTCCAAACGGTTTCCTAAACATTTTCTTTTTAATTTAGCAACAAAACGGTTCCTGTATACATTTAATCAACGTTTACGAAGGCTTTATTGGTATTCTAAGTGCATTGTACAGATATCCATCTTCAAAGTTTTGATTCTGACTATAACACTAATGCTAATTTTATTTCGAAAATGGCAGCGATAGACATTGTCACAAAATAAATACGCTTAGGCATAAAGATAAAAGACAAATTATTATTGTAGAATTACTAACAAAAGTTTTTTAACTTGATGTACGACAATTTGGCTAACATGTAATGGCTGTCTGTATTTCCATGGCTTCAAAGTAGTCTACTGAAAAATAACCCTAATCTCGTTCAGTTGAAAAATATTTCATAATTTTATTGTAATTTCATGACATAAAATTTAATAAACAATAGGAAAATTTTAATAACAAGAGTTTTAAGCTTGAGCTTGACTTGCTGGTCATGAATAAATTTGCTTCAACGGTTCCACGTGTTTTGTTTTATAGACAGCAAATCAACCACTTTTTTACATTTAACATTTGCAGACGTTGAATCAATGTAAAGAAGGGCTGATTTGCTGTTTGAGAAACATCTTATCAATAGCTTTGTCTGATCCAACTCTCGCTTTTCGTATTGGCACTCTGCAATGGTGCTAATATTGCATGGTGCCAATACAAAAAGCTAAATACTTTTCTATTGATAACAAAAGTAATGTAACTAAGAGATAACACAAACCTGCTAACAGCTTTACACAATACCAGTCATCCCTTTTCTAACAATGCACAGTTGCACGCATGCGTGTAAAGTAGGCTGGCGCAAAATCTCGAAAAAAAAATTTTTTTCTTTTAAACTTTTCGTCAGTTTGGAATATTGTTCCTTTTGGTAAATGTATCTCCTACACCAAATTTCACAAAAAAATATTAACGTTTGACCCTGGTTCACCTGGTTTGAATTTTTTCAAAATATCGAATTTTTGCTTATCCCTGAAACTGCTCACTCTCTATCTTCTAATGCACTCTAGCATCTTAATGGACACAATAAGAGGCAGTAACACAAACTTGTAGCAAGCAAAGTGGTTTAATTAGCAGCTCCATGAACACTGACACCTGTATTACTCTCAAAATATCGAGTTCTACCACATTTCAGACATGATTTTCTTTGTGCACCCTTCACCGTAGTAAATATATACTGCTTTTAGTTTCTTGAATCATTTGACGATGTTTATCGATTTTCACAGGCCAACAAAACTTTTTTTTATATAAAGGCAGTCATTTTAAGGTATTTCGAGGCCCCTTATTCTGAAAATGCACTAAGTTT
The DNA here is from genome assembly GCF_918807975.1 of Aplidium turbinatum. NCBI lineage: Eukaryota > Metazoa > Chordata > Ascidiacea > Aplousobranchia > Polyclinidae > Aplidium > Aplidium turbinatum. The sequence goes on from NC_137486.1 coordinate 4,475,710, forward strand.
TCTCGAATTGGCTCTAGTTTTTGAGTTACAGCAAAAATATTTTTTTCGTAATTTTGAGGCCCTATAGATTTAACGTCGTGTCGTTTACTACATAGACAAAACTGGAAGTAATCCCAGGCACATTTCTGAGTTGTATAAACGCCATTTGGAACCAATCACGTTGATTACAACCCAAACAAACAGCTATTTAACGTTTACTGGCCTAGTAACATTCAAAATATGATGTGAAGTAAGCCTGAGGATACAAGATGTAGAATCTATAACTTTCGTTTTGCATTAATATATTTGTTGACTTCAACAGTATCAGACTTACTAAGTAAGCTACTAAGTACAAACAAAATGCATACATTGTTTTGCTTAACAAACTAGACAAATAAGCAAAACAAAGCTATCGATGAACAAACGCAACTCTTTATTATAATTGGCCTACTGAGCAACACCCCATCAAGGTATGAAGGCCATTTATATAATTACAGAATACAAAGTTATGTTATTCAGTAAAGCAGCTGCTTAGAATTTTATACTTGCTGCGGAAGAACGTAATCTTGGCCTTGGAGTCAAGAATGCCATGTTGATCGAGATGAGGAGCCACGATACCAGCTACCACTTTTGATAACTAAATCTTTAACTACTACAGTAGGTGGTAGAAATGGTTTTGAGAAAAAACTTGACCTTGCTCCAAAACACTACTGAAGGTATTGAGGTTACTCTCAGTCATGCCCGTTTTCCTATTGTTTCAAGCAAATCACCACTTGAAACTAGAGAGGCAAACAAAAAACAGAAATAGCAACGTCCATGCAATGACTGCCTTGCACACTCCATGTAAATATATTGTTTCAACTTGCTTCGAACATCCTCACCGTGCAGAAGTATCAATGTTCATGGTGATGCCACGGCTTTCTTTATGCCATGGCACTCTGAACTTCTTAGCCTTGAGCCCAGAAACGGGTTTGCGTGCAATGTTTGCATACTTTATAGGAGGAACCCAGAACTTATCTTGATCACCCAGCTTTATGTCAAAGTAATAATAATAATAATGCTTGTTTTTATATAGGCCTAGCGCTGTATCTATCGCAGAATGCGTTGCTCCTCTGCGTTGCCTCATGCAGCAAAATATATCTGGGTTATTTGTACAGCATCCTACTTGTCAAAGGCATATTTTATTAGCCTATATGCCATTTATTTAGCCTATAGACCAGAAAAAAACTTCTTGCAGCAAAGACTTGGCCTTAGTAAAAGCTTTAGAATAAAATTTCATTTGTACAGTATCCATTTCAGTAGCCCTATATATTCAATATAAAGCTGCATTCATAAACACATGACTTTCGGGATATTTTTCTTGTGATGTAGGCCTACTGATTCACAACTGTTTTCATTGAATATTTATGTCTCCCTTACGTTAAACACAGTTCATTTCAACCTTTGCTTGCCTTTTGAACTTTCCTGCACTATGAACCAATTGAACTAGACAAGTGCAACTATGACATCATAATGGTACCAGGGCTGAAAATAAGTGATTTACTAATTGAGAGCTTTTGAGAAACGATTTAAAATATATTTTCATTGTCGAATATCTCGAAAACTAGAGCCAATTCGAAAAAACTAAGTGCATTTTCGGAATGAGGTGCCCTGAAATACTCTATAATGACTCTCATCTTTTGTGCCAAATTTTTTTGTTGGTCTGTGTTATAAATTCACTGACTGCGAAAAGGCTGTAAAATCAACTAAAATGACACTAAACGCATGCACTATTAGTGACTCTCAGACTCGGAGGAGGGTGAAGATGTTCCACGTGAAAGTTAACAGAGGAAGTGACGTCAAAATCACGTGGTCAAATTATGAGAAATCCCCTCTTCAGATATTGCTAAACCACTTCGAAATTTACTAATTTTTCAGAAAAATTCAGAATTTCTCCTTGGGTGAACCAGGGTCAAAGGTCAAAACCCAACAAAAATTTTTGGTTTACAAATATCAGTGAGCAAAATGGAACATTATTCCAAACTGACAAAAAATTTAAAGAACATCAAGGAAAATGAGCCACCCTAGTGTAAAGCTGTGTACTTCTGTTTGCAATTGCTGCAACATGTTTCTGGAACACGAGCGTACAATGCAGGAGTACTCCTTTCATGTACATTTCAAACAGGATTGTTTGCTTATAATGAAAGCGGTATCACAGCGAGGAATCGAACCGTTCAACAACAGTCTTTTGCTCAAAATGTGTTTCAAGGCAATTTTGTTCTTAGTTTTGAAAAACTTTTCTTGAATGAGATATTTTCTCTGGATTTCTCACTCAGCTGTTAAAGCACATTTTATTTTTGAAAATTCGCTTTGTGTTCATACACCGGCCTATGGTATCTTGTAACCATCATGGATTTGAAATTACGGCTAGAGTAAGTAATTTGTGTAGTGATTGCGTAATAAACTTTATACACCTGTGTTTAAGCCAAATACAGTATGTGACCGGAGCAGGCTATGTTGTCAATATGCCAGACAAATCAAAGATAAGTTAAAAAGACATTTTTTCAGGAGGATACGAAAGGAAGACATTGAAGAGAAAATCTACAATTTATAAGTAATAATATGACAATCTTCTTCAACAATAATAAAAAAGAATCTACCACATTAGGATTGTTCATTCTTTATTTTAATTATTTAGAGCTTATTGTGTTGCTTTTTCAATAAAACCAATTCAAAGAGAAATCAATTGCAAACATGATTGACAAGTGAAATTTACTCTTATATGTGAACAATTAGTAGCTTCCTTTAACTCATTGTCAAGGCCAGGTATAACTTTAGTGAGAAACCATCTTCGAGAGACTTAAGTGTCAGCTAACGTAGATATACGTGGTGTACAATGAAACAATACCGACATGTTATGTGCGGTTACTACAGTTTCGTTTCGCTTGGTTGAGCATAAAGTTAGTTTCAGAGGATGAGAAGCAGTGCAAAGAACAATCTTGTTTCGATTGGATGTTGTAGCGATGTAGGCGTGAAACAGACAACTGTAAGGTCGAGTTCAAGCAGCGTTGTATTTATATAACGCGCCGGAAGTAACATTATTTTATTGAGGTGAATAAATACTTATTATCATACACAGGCCTACAATAAATCGTTTTTATTTTTGCGAAGTAAATCGGTGCAGTGCTGTGGAGCAGTCAGGACAAAATAACTCAACTAAATCTCAAGAAAAATTGATAGACAATTTCTGTTTGTGGAAATAACTAACCTTTATGTTTTTCTTAGCTAGCCTACAGTTAATTTGATCTTTTTTTTCTTGACGTGGGCGCTGAAACTGTGACGTAAGCTTTCGATTTATTTTAGTGTTTTTGTTAGGGGCTAAATAAATTAATGTTAAATTTGGTTGTCTCACTTCGTTCTATGTATTTGGTGCAAAAAAGAACATGATATACAAAAAAACGCCATGTAACGGTAACTTTACTCAACAAATATGAAAACGTTTCAAATCTTTTCATCATGTTTCATTTAAAAATTTAAAAATGCGATTCGTTGAAAAATTATTATTGTTTCGTCAACTTTCTGCTGACGTCAAATTAACGCAAAAAAATTGCAAAGTTGATCAACAAGCCTGTGGGGCAGGTGTGAAGGCCGCAGTCGGGAATTTTTGAGCGGACATTGGGCCTTCCCTACAGCCTTATATAAACCTTAGTTGGGTAAAATTTAATATTTCCTGTGTTGGTGTTGTTGAGGGGCTCTATCTAAAATCGTCATAGTCATTTTAAGTTCACCTCCCTCACCCCCCCCCCATTGCATAGAGCCCATGGTCTTCTGTGAAGTTGGTGCCATAAAACTTTGGTTAGACAAGACCGACAAGACAGTCCTGGTCTTGATTACTCAAGATAAAAACGTACGTCAAAATATAGACATAGTGTGTGTTCTTGCTTTCTTGTTCCTTTATGCAATTTTATCGGCAACATACTCCATGAAAAGATTGTCAAAAATTTTCTATAGAAAATGACGTGACGAAATGAAAATCAAGCCTTTTGCATATTCGCAAATATGTGGTGAAAAGGCCTACTAGAAAATGTAAAACTTTATTGATTTTGTATAAAATTTATTTTTAGTAGTTTTTTCTTTTATCTTATTTCCACTGTTTTTCGATTAAAATGAGGCTAAATTGAAGTGTGACGTCAAAGTACAATATGGAGATGGATTTCAGTTTACTAGCTGTCAATCACAGCTCAGTAATCAGCCAATCTTCACATTTGCTTGATAGGATTGCTGCCTAAGTGCTCTGTCTGATAGAATATCCAGCGATGACAGATCTTCGCTTTTACCCTTAACCAAGTTCCACAATACCGTATCAGAGATTTTGCATACTAAAGTATATATTCCCATATCTACGCATAGGTTGTATGTAATCCCACTTTATTAAACGCATTACATCAAGATACTGTTAGCACGTTGTTATCCTTTATAAAAGATGATGCACTGCGCAGCTTAGAATGTTATTATTTCATTTTGCATGTAACGCACAGAAAAAGCTTGTGCATCTACAAATGCTTCACAATGCCAATGAAGGACACCTAGTGTCTCAATTTCAATACTTTCTCTCTGCAATTTGGCTGAGTTCTGTACTGAAATATTGCCACTAGGTCTCTATTTACTTTTCAAGTCTAATTGTCCCCTCGTTGTTTCCGCTACAAGGCTGGCTGGGTTTATGAGCGCAGTGGCATATATAATGTGTCGATTGGCCACAGTCGAAGTCAATTAAAGCATTTAATGACGTAATAATTTCTGGCGATTATTTACGGCTTGAAAAATAAAGCCTATTAGCACAAAATTGAGGTGTAAATATGTAGAGTAAACCAAAGAACTGAGTAATTTTGTTGCCAAGCGTATCAAACGTTTTGAATACAGCCATCCCGACAGCAAAATCCGTCATTTTTACATCGCAGGCGCTGAATCAATGTAAAAATGAGGAATTTTGCTGTCTGGGGCAGTAAGCAAAAAATTCCCGTACAGGTAGTTGACAATAAATTAAAGTTATTTTCAAACAGGATCTGAAGTTTAAATAAACATTGAAGTTGTATTATACCAGCATGATGAAGAGGAATTTATTACCATCTGCAGAGCACTCACTTTAAAACTCTAATAAACTTTGTTGTAACGTTGCGTAGTTGTAACGTTATGTTTCTTTCAACTAATGCAAGCAAAATATGGCGTAAACCGAAACTATCAGTTTTTTTAAGGTTAAACATGTCCTCAAATAGTCTGAAAAACAAATCAGTTTACTTCTCAAATTCGGTTCATTGGTCATGACTCATGAGGGTTGATTATGATTACACCGGCTAAAAACTTTGGATGTTTGGAATATTCAAAATGATTTGGAATATTACTCTGTTTTTATCAAAGCTAAAGTTTCATATTTTAAAAAATAACTTGACAAGCACCGGTAAGAAATAGTTCCGATGCCGACATGGCAAACTAGATGTTTCATATTGACGAAACAGGTTATCCATGCGTGATGCGTAAGCCAAACGTAACGGTTGACCTAAAACAAAAGTCACACAGTGTTCCACGCTACACTCACATTGCTTTCCATTGTATGCTCATAGAAGTATGTAATTTATTAATGTGGCAACACTGCTTATTTTACTATCAAAGCAAACCATCGATCGCATGTTTCTCATGAATGAGACGCAGCCTGCTTATGAATCTATAGGCTGCATTTATTGGCACGCCTATTGCGCTGTGAAATATTTCTTTTTTCTTGTTAATAGAACGGTTTTACGAGCAGTCAAACACCATCATAGATCCCCTTGTCGGTTTGCTGTTTGGATTTGAGTTGGCAGATTTAAATTGTCTGGTTTGAATTAACGCATGACCCGTCTGAACATAGCCTACCATTGTACGTACGTAGTCTTGGTGGCCTTTTAATACGTCATATGTGTAATGTGTATGCTTTGTATAGCAAACTACTTGTAGTATATGCATCAAATATACTTTATAATAGTCTGTTTCAATAAGTAAACCAAAAACAAGCACGGCAAAATCTAACAATTTTTAACCGAAATTTATACTTTTAATTCAGCAATACCGCTTATTCTGGTTGTACCACAACCAACAAATTGACGTTCATTTCTTATACTTTTAAATTTTTGATGTGGATCGTGGTTAGCTGCAACCAATAATCATAGAAGCCTAAAGTTAAATAAAGAATATTTCTTAATGGTCAAATTTGAAAGCAATGCAACCGCGTTTAGTCTCTTTCACGGACATTGGCCATTATTGTTGTTATACTGCACTGTATTATGATGCATTGTATATGTTTTTATAAACTTTTAAGATAATTTCATGTCCGAGAATGCTACCGCAAACATTGGTACCGGTACAGTCATATGTTCTATTTATCAAATGTAGCGCGAGCATACTGTAGGTAACAACAGAAAAGCTCAAAAGTCATAATTCGTTTCCCTTTCTTTTGTCTTCTGTATAAATCATAGTGATCTTTTAAAATGGCGACCAGAAAATCGTGTAAGATACATTTAATGGGGCACAGAAATTTATTTAAAATGATAGCTTTTATTGGCTTTAAGGTTTACGGAGCCAAAATGTATCCAATATCAGATTTTTAAGCTTAATCACGCAACCAAATCCTAAGTAGATCCGACAAAGCAATTTTCACAAACTCTCAAACCTAGACTTAAATTCTCGAGTCACTATTTTGACCTTTGCCGTTCAACTTTTATAGCAAATGTTTCTAACGACCCCCAATGTGCTTTCAGTAACTGCATACCAAACGACTTCACCTGATTTAGATTTTGTTACAGTTTCTGATTGTCAGTGACGTCAAGATTGACCCTGAGCTTGTTCTTTGCTGATTTAGTAAAGTCGATGACGTCAGAAAGACAAAAAGCCGGATCCGTAGTTCAACCCATTCTTGAATTAATTTCCTGGATTCATTGAAAAGTTCAGCACATCCTATTTTCGCAATTGTTGTCTGATGAGTCGTGGTATGTTTTTATTCAGATGAAACCTTTTTTAAAAATCTTATTAATTTTTCTACTTCCATTCATACTAGTCCAGGGGTTCTTAAACTGGGGTCCATGGACCCCCAAGGGGTCCGCGGACTAGTTTTAGGGGGTCCATGAAGGCACAATCGAAATCTTCGTGTATAATTTCAAAAATATAATAAATTTTTTAAAAGAAAAGAGATTAAGTTCAAACAACGCTGATGATTTTCCTCAGGTCATCGTTACTCATTGCTTTTTACATCGCCATGCATTAACATCTAAAACTCTCCCAACAAATTTGAAATAAATTTGGTCTGGTAGTGTGAAAATCGTTAATTTTATCAGAGCTTGTGCTTTGAACCATCGAATATTCAAGAGGTTATGTCAAGAAATGGGAGCGGAACAGGAAGTTCTCCTCTATCATACAGAAGTTTGCTGGCTGTCATTGGGACAATTTTGAATCGCTTATTTAAACTTCGAATGGAAGTTTCTTTTTTTCTAAGAGATAAAAATATTGAACTCTCAAAGCAGTTTAACAGTGAAGAGTTTATTCATGGGTTAGCTTACTTGGCGGATGCTTTTACTCATATGAATAAGATAAATCGTTCTGTTCAAGGCCCTGCCGTTACAACTATGGACGCTTCTGAAAAACTTACATGTAAATCTTTTCAGGACAAGTTATCTCTGTAGAAGAGGAGATTGGAGACTAACAACTATTCTATTTTCTCAACGTTTGGAAGAATTTATGCTTCAAAATGGAACTGCAGTTTGTAATGCTCTACCATCTTCCCTGCACACAGACATGTGCAGACATTTGGAAGCACTGCAAAACTCTTTCAGAGGTTACTGCTTAGCCGCAGAGGATATTAAAAACACAGCATTGATACGTTACCCTTTCCTCGTTGAACTGGAATCTATCAGTGATGAGGACCTTGCAAAAGATGAGTTCATTGAACTAAGGCAATGGAATCATTAAGAATGTCCTTCAATTTGAAAAGTATTGGCGATTTTTGGAGTTCGTTGACGCAAGCATATGCTCTTTTGGTAGAGAGCCATGGCTGCTTTAATCCCTTTTGCAACCACATATTTATGTTAGTCAGGATTTTCTTCCTTGGTAACTATCAAAACAAAGAGCCGAAACCGGTTGGATGCAAAGGATGACATGCATGTTGCCTATCAAAGACGAAGCCACAATGTTCTTGTTGAAGACAAACAGCAGCATCCTTCACATTGATGAAATTAAATCGAAGATATTAAAAAACAATCTGCATTCGCTATTTCTTAAATTTAATAAAACATAAATTTTGTTACCAATTCATTTTAATTTTATTGCGTTATGTCCAATTCACAAAGTTTCTCGGACTAGGCCACAAAGGGGGTCCACGCAAACCAATTTTTTTTTAAGGGGTCCGCGATCAAAAAAGTTTAAGAACCCCTGTACTAGTCTATCCCAGACAGCAAATCAACGTTCTTCTACATTGATCCAACTTCTGTAAACGTTTGATCAATGTAAAAAAAAACAATTGATTTGCTGTCTGTGTATGCTGTTAGATCTCATAGTTTCACGAGCAAACTGAAGAAAATAAATCAAATGACAAACAATAAGAGTGCTGCTCAATGGACACTGATTACTGTTTTAAACTTGTTGCAATGACGTCAACACTGATGACATCAAACATATTACATCATTGTGTACCACGTGCAGGGGCTCAGTGTATCTTAGTGCTCTTTCGGCATGTTTGACGAAGATCCAGTTGGTACTTTTGGACCCGGGTTGGGACATTTGACTCGAAAAGTTGAAAAAACAACGTCAGTTATTTGCTACGGTGCTTTTGCACGTCAAATTTATTCTAATTTGGCGACAGCACTTGCTTTGTACAGATGCAACCTCAAAAGCAAAATGGTTGGAACGCCCAGTTAACCCAATCAAAAAATAAAAGCCCAAAATGTAGATACCGAACTCATGTTCAACAAACAAACGTTTCGAAAACTATACTGTCTTCATATTCAGTGCTATAAAAATGATTTATATAGTACTGAATATGAAGACAGTATAGTTTTCAAAACGTTTGCTAACCCTACCTCTTTCTTCGATGTTTTTAGGCCTATCGGTATTTCCCCTCTTGCCTTCACCCAGAAAGCAAAATCCGTCATTTTTCAATGTAAAAATGACGGATTTTGTCGTCTGGGAAGAGTAGGGGTATTTTTAAACCCTGATCGGTGGCTTCAGGAGGCTGGAGTCTTTCCAAAAGCCCAGACAATTGGAACAAAGCATCGTATATTTTTGAGTCTTATTGACATGCAGTTATTTGCAAAAGTATCGGACCGCTAATGTAAAAACTATACATTTGGTGATTCTTTAAGTGATTCTCCGTTAGAAATTGTTCAACAATTTTAGATCGATGGCAAGGAGCACCGTCCTGCATAAAAACATTGATATTGTATACTGCCATTTGCAATAAGAGCTTCTTCTTTAGCAATTCGACATATGTGAGACCATTGATGGTGGTGCCAGGAGTCAGAAAATATAATTCAGCCGTCCCATTTTTACTCATGGCACCCAATATCATTTGACTGGGAGGTTTTATCAAATCTCTTTCCAATAGGTCTGCTAACATGCATATGCCTAAGTACAAACTGCTGAAAAGTGGATTCATCAGAAAAGAGAACTTTGCCCAGTCTTCAACGGTCCAATGAAGATGCTTTCTGGCAAACTCCAATCTTTTCTTTTTCATGATGGAAGTTAACCGAGTTTTTTTTTGCAGATTTATAAGATTTCAATCTAAATTCTTTGCTTAATCGACGAGAAATGGTACTGATACTAACATTGCAGCATTTCTTGAGAAGATTTGACCAAACTTTCTTGCAAGAGCTTGTAGGAGATCGCGCTACAATCCTCTTCATGGTATTATCATCTCGTGGGGTTGTTTTGCGAGGCCTACCACTTTTCTTCCGATTGCCATAAATTCCTTCCTTGTTAAATTTTTGTAGAGCTCTTTGAACTGATGACTTACTGTTACAAAGTTTATTTGTTATTTCGCGCTGGGACAACCCAGCTTTGTTGAGTGCTACAATCTGAGCACGTTTTACATTAGTGTGGTATCTATTTTTCCCCATTTTTGGACAACTCAAAATATAAGAAAAGTTCTCAAAATGATAAAAATCATTCGAAATAGCAGTCTTAAACTGGCCTAGAACTCCACTAAGACAATAAAAACTTGACAGAAAAACATGATGCAATAATAAACAAATTATGATGTAATAACTAGCAAAGGTTACCAGACTGGCAATTTTGTAGAAGGGGTCCGATACTTTTGCAAATGTATAACGCATTCATATCCAATCAAAAAATAAAGAGCCCAAAATGTAGATACCAAACTCATGCTCAGCAAACAAACTTTTCGAAAACTACACTGTCTTCATCTTCAGTGGTATAAATGTATCCTACATTTATATTACACATTTATACCACTGAAGATGAAGACAGTATAGTTTTCAAAACGTTTGTTTGTTGAACATGAGTTTGGTATCTACATTTTGGGCTCTTTATTTTTTGATTAGATTAACCGGGCGTTCCAACCATTTTGCTCCTATGCATTTATATCCACTTTTCAACTTTTCTCGCTTTATGGTGAGACGTTTGCTCTCTTTTGAAGAATCTCGTTTTGAAGAGATTTTTTTTTTAAAACAACACATTTTTATAATTTTGTTGCAATATTCCAGTTTTAGTATATCAATCTACTGAAAAAACTGCTGTTGTTTCACAATGACGTGTTTTAATCCTTGTGATGTGGATTGATTTTGGTGATTTTCTTTTTTCCCAAAAATCTTACTCTTTCAGTGTCCTTATTTACCCTTGCCCTTTTAATTGTTACGGTTCAGTGATTTCAAGGCTTGATGACAGATCCAATTGCGGCTGCGGCAGGTTTTGCAGTTCTTGTTGCATGAGAAGTTGCCAAAGTACAACTTTTCACACAGTTGGCATGATTAACGGTCGAAAGCAAATGACTGACATTGAGTTGTTTGTTTAAAGACTCGGAGCAGCGCAAAATTCACCTTTTTGCATTGCTTTAACGTATAGAAACGTCATATTATGGTAGCATAAAGTATTTCATTGGCCAGATAGCGTAAAACACTTCTGAACTCGTTAACCTAGGCTTAAAAGAGCGATTTGGCTTTAACCTGACCTTGTTGAAAACTTGCGGCATCTTTTTGTGGTCTAGTTGCTCTGTGTTGTACAAACAAACCCCAAAGAAACGATATTCCCAGACGAAAAGCTGCCAAAGACCTGCCTGTTTTTCTATCAACGTTTTCTTTGTATTAACAGCCAGTTATAAACTTCGCTTTCGTAAACCAAATCTGCAGAGAAAATGCTGCACAAAAAGGTATTTTGCTATCATCATTCACGCAATCAGAATCAAGCAAGTAGACAACTTTGGGTCAGCTTGTAGGCTATGTTTTACAAATGCGCGACCTAAGGTAGGATTTGAACCCAAATTCTATTTGACGTTAGGTTCTCAGCTCCTTGCGGTACCCATTTTATCAGCTTGCTTGCCTTGTATTACCAGTCAAGTAAACGTTAAATGGTAGTTCACCGCCAACCAGTTTGCTGGTAACCTTACTAACCTCGTACCAAACAGTAAAGCATCTAACATTGAACAGAACCTATAAAATCGATTCCAAACACAACTTATGATTTTGTTTTGCATTCCAGTCAAGCCTCAATTGAAACCTGATTATGGCTGTGAGGTCACTTGCCTTTCACTTTGGTCGTTCTCTCATTGTGATGTCATCAGCAAGCCATGTCAAGGTCACGAGTCGTTTGTTTCCCACGAGTTCAATTACTTTCTTTGCTTTACTCTAACTTTTTTTGATCAGGTTGGAATTTGCTTTGTTAGCTGAAGTAAAATTTGATGTTTCCGCATTTTTAAAGCTCCATCGCTAAGTAAACGTTTTGTTCCATAACTAAAACTCAACTTTTTGTAATGAATTTAACGATGTTTGTTGTTTGAAAACTTCACAAAAATAAATTATTTGTAAAAGTGATTTTGAGTTGTTCTTTAGTGTCACTCTTTCACCACTTACAGTCGGCATCATGGACCAGCGCGCTACATTTTACTGTTCCAGGAACAATTTCCGAACAATCACAAAACATTTTGAAAAAGGGGGCGTTCTTCCTGGCATGTTTCAACCTTGTAAAACTTTGGATATGGTTGGAACTTGGAAAGTAGATTTGTTTCTGATTTGCATATCTACATTTTATATTATTTAATGTGGGTAATTTGAAGCAAAAGAAGTGTTTTAATCGTTGTTAGTGTTAGATGAAGAAAGTAGATAATTGTTTTTCAAGTTACAATATAAAGTTGCTTTTTTTTCTAATTTAGTTATTTTGTGATGTGCTTGCTATATTATTATATGATTTTTACTTTTTTCGCGCATTTGGAATGAAGACAAACTTTTCACAACCAAGAGAATTGTAGATGGTCTTTTTTTAACTTAGGCATATCGTTTTCTGCTTTTTATGGTGGTCTTTCTTCGTTATTTCTGGTCTGGTTTTTAAATTTTTTAATATCTACTCAGCCAGAAAAACAATTCCTTAAACTTTGCTGTTACGGTACAGTATACTCGTAGGTTAAAGCAACCTATAGAGCTCCAAAACAAAAAGTCTCGTGTTCAGTTCCCTGACCGACGTCTCTTTTTATCCTTAGGTAAGACATTTCATGCCAAATGGCACCCCAAACGGCACCCCATTGAGTTGAGTGCGTAAGCTTTTCATTCCTCATAAAAATAAAGGGCTTCTATATGGCTAGACAAAGAAAGAAATACTATAGCCTAGTAGCCTAGTATATGCAATGTATACTATACAATACATGGGGCGACTGTGGTCTTGCATATGAAAAATTCACTTAACGGAAAATACTAATCATCACAAATGTTCATTATATTGACTCATTTCAGTTCTCAAATTCAAGAACTTGACCTTGGACCACGAGTGACAAAGGGTTTGAGAGAGTAGGAACCACTACTGAAAAAAGTCACCTTTTGTGTCAGACAAACCTCTAAAGACGTTAAAATAACAAAAAGGAGATTGAAACTCTTGAGTACGACAGCGTGATAAAGAGGCGAAACGGTATGTCGCGCAGATCGGGTTTCGCTTAAATTGGGAACTATTTCCCCATGCGTAAACCCCGTCTCTCAATTGATAAGGAAGGCGTGGGAAACACTGCGATCAGGTGCAGATTGGATTAGGCTTTCACAGAGGCAACTTCCCATTTGTCAAGACATGTCTGTATCAAAAATGGTCACAATAGCTGGTGAAGTGATGTCTGATGAGACTTGAACCAGTGTATTCCGAAGAAGACAAAACACTAGGAAAAGTTTGTGTCAAGATTTCTTGGAGTTATTGCTTGTCTATGCACATAGAAGGCTTGCAGTAGCCTATTGCAATTCTATGTAAACAATGATAAACAGATATAAATTTAGCATAATACTAATCGTATGACTGACTGACTGACCAATATAAAACTTAAGACACATTTTTCAATAAATCTAAACTCCAGCGTTTTCCAATGCTGCGGAAACTGCGCATATTATTATATCTATTCACACTCGAATCGGGCGAATCCGTTGAAAATATAACAGCAGATATGCAACTGTTTTACTTGGAGTCTTAAAATAAGCAAAAACCTTGTGTTTGTAGTTAAGTTTGACATCCTTTGGTAATGCTAAAACCCCAAGAAGATAATTAAATGATGTGAAACCATGGAGGCAAATTGGAGGCCAGCAAATCTTATCTTAACCAACAAAATTTTATCCTTACTAGTAAAGAGCAGAAAAAGGGATTTTGGTTTCAACTAATCCATGTAGAGCGAAATATCACACAAACTAATGTAGTTTCAAAGGCGTCAAGTGAATCTTCATTCTGTCGCTTTTGTTTTGAAAGATAGCGCACGTCGGGTCAGTTAAGCTTGGTAACGGACCATAAACGCAGTGACAAGCTTCAAGAAACATTTGTTTGTATTTTTACACCAAAACGGATGTTAAGCGACGTTATGTTTGCGCAAATGACAAAAGGTTACTACTTGCAGACATCAGGTTACGCAAGACAAATCGTTTAACCGTTTTACGTAAATCACTTCGTGGTTTCTGACCCTTTACCCAGGTAAATAAGATGATAATGAGCTCTGGTGGCTGAAATAGACCATCCGTTGTTTTTGCTTCAGTTCAACATTAGAAGACATCGCAAAAGCGGATAACTTGTCTTCATTTTTACCCACTGAGTAACCTGCAAATTGTTTCTTTTGAGAGGTCCTGGGAAAACAAGCATAAAAAATAGCAGCCAAAGTAATCTTAGTTTAAATCTAGACCTTCTGTCAAATTCTCTACGCCCGAGATGCAACGCTTTGTTTGAATAAGCATCAACTAAAGCGATTCTCTTTCTGCTACTGACTTTGCAGAATGGATTTGGCTACGCTTATTTAACCAAATATTTTAAATTAAATAAACAAAATTTTTTACATCTCCACAAAATTTTATTTATTGTTTGATTTGCAAAGTAAAAAAATCACACATATTCTGCCACTAACAATTGGTAATAGATCAAGTCTTGTAAAATAAACTGAAGTTTACACCATGGGAATTTTGAGAAAATCTCAAATTGGTTTACAGTCATTATCTGCTTATTGGGAGTTAACAACATTACTGATTGCTGTTAGGATGCAATCCAACCATCATATCGTGAAGGATGTCGATATTTGTTGTAGGTTTTGATTTTGGTAATTGTGTACATGTCGGACACCATTGTTTGGTTTAATAATCATCTGTTTTGCACCTAACATGGCAAATCAACTATAAAGGCCCAATGTCACATAGCAATGCGCTTGGCACCACTGCAATATAGCCTAGGCTATTGTCTCTGTGTCTCATAAGTTTTCACAGCTTTTTCAAAGAAGCAAAAACAGAACATGTAAACCATAATAAAGAGAAAAATATGGGACTATGATAAAACTGTATAGCCTACGTTAAAAAAGAAAGTCTATGAGAATATTCAATAACAACAACCGTAAACTTTGTACTTGGTGTTCTATTGCCTTATTTAAAACAAAGTAACTCAAAATTTACTTGATGACTTTACAATAGTCTAACACTGTTTAACAAGATATTACATTTCAGTGGGAATACTGAAACGAAATCTTATACTTTGCGTGATGAGAAGAAAACAAAGGGTCGTCTGCTGTTTGGTGTAGCTTGGGTCCATTGGTACCGCTGCTTGTCCATTCAAGTCAAGCGTTCGTTTCCACGATACAGTTGATATAAAGGGGTTTGTGGTTCGGTTAATGACTGAACGAACAACAGAATCAACCTGGGAGGGACGCTTGATAGTTTAGGGAAGAATTTTTAGTGATAACTTGTGGATCGTTTTTATTCAATTGCGACAAAAATACTCCCAATTGGCTTTCATCAACGAAATTACGTCATTGTTACTGTATCTCAACGTTATGTCACATCTAATAACCAAAAAATTTCTTTCAGTTGACTATTTTTCAGATTCTGTTACAACCGGGGAATTGACCAAAGATTAAATTACAGGTCCTGCATTGTCTTCTACTATTGTGATCAGAAGTAATAAGCGACGTGCAGTGAATAGTCTCAAATTCTGACGGTTGATTCACTAAACAAAAGGGTTCGAAAAAAACAGGAATTTTTCTCCGATAACATTTCAACAGCGGGGTAGAAGAACATCCGATACCCTTGTGTTTGTCATCCAGCACTGCTCGCAAGATTGCTAAACACATTTTCTGTGAACAAAAAACTGGAGAAAACGTAATTTGATCCAACCAATAGTAGCGAAAGGCAAAGCAAGCTAGATTACAAAAGCTAGAGTTTTTTGTAATTAAATTAAAATAGTCCGATTAGATCGAATTGTACCAATTAGGATTCGACTAACGAATTTGTTTCTCAAGCAACAAGCCAATATATCTCCTAGGTTTTCAAGCAGTAATTAAAATTCACCACAAAGAACCTGAAAAAACTAGTAACATGGGAAGTCAATTTTAATTATCTTTACAAATAACGCTTTGATTTATCAGATTCCCTACCGAAAGGTGCTGCACAATAGAAAGATGCTGCACAATAGAATAGCATGATAGGCGTTATTTGTGTTTGTATCTACATGGGCTCTAACTTTTGTCACAATGCCAGTTTCGGGTTATATCCAGACAATTTGGGCCCGGTACCATTGAGATAATTGAGCCTCAAATCAAAATCATTATAAAAAACGGATTATATTCAAATATCCGGTGGTTTCGCCGTTCCCTGGCCTATTGGAAAGGTTAGGGGGCTCTTAAATTACCCCGGGCCAGGATATAAAAGTGCTCTCTGGACCCCTTTGTCAACTAAAGCTTCCATGCATTTGGGTCAGTACTCTGCTTCGTTTTAAGGAATAGTCGAAGGTGAACCTTGCTTCGACAGATCGACTATCAAACCTTGGCAAATTATTAAAAAAATGTGATAAAGCAAGTGCTGATTGGAGTGCAAATTCAATTCAAGTCGTTTTGTGAATGCCCACACAAACATATTGTTTTATCTCATGCAAAATAGTGATAACAATCTCGTGGACTGGTATCGGTTAGTAGACTGGCGGTTATTGGCTGGTTCGACGTTAGACTAATTGATAACCCAACTCTCCTAAAAAAAAACAGGTTAAATAATCGACTTGCTCTTTGCATTCCGTTCCTTCACATAGTCATACAGAGTATTTGATTGGTTGATTACGAAAATCTTCATTTTCGTTTGAAACATTCTTCTTCGCCACTCCAAGGGTCAAGGGGCTCTGGCTTTTACCACCCTCGAGCAGTGGCGGCTACTCGGGCTAGATGTTTGGGTAGGTGTTGAGCAGTGATTAGATTGATTGGTCATCTAGTTCATGCAGTCCATCATTTGGAGCAGTAACTGATGATGTGGTATGAGTGAAGGTGACCAAATTATCTCTTGTGGTTTTGTACATTTTTTTTCTCCAACAAAAACAAATAAACTGAACGTACAAAAAGCGTAGCTCGACGACCATTCCTGAGTTCGACAACCAACAAAGAAAATACTTCACAAATGTGGATACAAACGACTTGTTTCTTCGTGATACTGCGGGTTTGCTGTGGTAAGTAAAATAAAATATTTACTTTGTGTTCACCATTTTGTAATAAAGAATCCAACGAGTTCAAGCCATTTGATTGTGGTGAGAAACAGTTGCTCACTAGCACCTCCTAACTGAAGAATATTTTATGCTATGTGAATGAAATCATTATTTTTTCCACAAGAAGCATTCACCTTTGTTACTGTTATTTTAAACCGAAAAGATTGCGGTATCTAATCAACTAAAACACTTCACTTAATTGATCATTTAAGACAATACCCTGAGCTTTTTGTCATGCACCCTGTGGTTTGACTAATTAAGTAATGAAACATCGGACGAATGTATGATAAGTGAGATGACTCGTAAGTACAGAATCAGCAAGTTGAACGAAGTTTTAGCCGCCGCCACAAAAGGATTATGGGGCTTTCAATGCGAGTAATTAACCAAGCATTCATTAAACCCTGATTCAATAAAGTTGCTTGGCTTTCTTCAATTAACTTTTTTCGGTCTTAATCCAACATTGCGGTCAAACAGCGGCTGACCTCACTGTCAAATAGTTGTCAACCATCAAAGCCTTATCCGTCATCATTATTCTGAGGCGCCACGCGTGTGACGTCATGGCTTCTTGACGTCACAATTCAAAAATCAATTGACCCATCAATACGTCATAGATGAAAATTCTTTGATTGTTTGTTTGACAAAAACGAATCATTTTACTTAAACGTTTTGTTTTAATTAAAAACTTTATCTCAATGCCATGGCAACTATGGTAGCCTAACTTACCTTCACCTTTTAACGTCTAGCGTTGTAAGAGATAAAGTTCTCAAGTAACCAGGCTAGGACAGCACAACACTTTTGATATTGCTGACCGTATTTCAGACGGTTTTTTAACAACGTTCGTCAATGCTGAATACAAGTCATTTGTTCATAAAGTAGACCTAGAAGAATAAACAATAAATCGCTTGTCATCCAACAACTCTTCAGCCACATTCCACGTTGTCACGACATGTTGGCTAACTTAGATTTATTTTTTTATTGTTTTATTCTGGTCCAAACATTGGCTAGGCCTACACACACACAGCCAGTAGTCGACCCAGGGGGCACTTAATTGCCTAAAATCGAAAAAAAGGCCATGTAGGTTTTCCCCGTTTTTAACCAAATTTTTCCACTTGCTATGCTCGGTTAGTCACGTGAAGCATGCGTGTTTTTAGCGGTGCACGTGCGAAATAGAAATTCTTGTGCAGTTTAAAAACTAGAAAATAATTCAATATTCCAAAGTAAACTCATCTTTTATTCAGCAAACATTAAGTTAACGCTATTACCCTGAGTTAGTACAGGAATGAAGAGAATTGTGCCTTGTAGCCTACTATAGGGAAATTTTGTTCATGAAAAAAATTAAGATTATTTGAAAATTACCTTTAATTTTTAACCTATGGAGTGCTAAGCCAAATCTTGTAATCTAACTTCTACAGAAATGATCCGCTGCACACAACGGCCAAAACACTGGTATCAATGCTTGGTCACCATAACTCATACTTTCAATCTGCATTTTCAAGGTCTCACAAATTATTATTGAGAACCGCAGATTATTCCCCTGAGCAGGTTCGACTCTCGGGGTCAAGCGGCGCTGGTTCGGCTCTCGGAATATGCGCTTGAGCAACACATTTCAGGACTGCTCTCCATTCAGCGGCACCTAGTAAATGGAATAATTCTCCGACAACAAGACTTCACCCCAATCGTAAACTTCACTCTGCCAATCTCGTAACCGGCCCTGCGTCAAACGCCTCTACAAGTAGGCTATGCGAAACTACCAGGAATAACCTATCAAGACTTTGTCAGTCCGAGGATGAAGATTCAAAAACCAACCAGCTACACTGAACCACGTAGCCTAAGTGTTTGGCGTGAGTGCTTTCCGCAAACCAAATGAGAAGTATAGTTTCTGGCAACAATACTTCAGCAATACGCGGAAAATTTAAGGCAATGAAACGATGAATGCAATGCGCCTGCGCGACGTTCGTTCGACACCGCACGCGGCTGTGTCTGCAAAACAGGTAATGGCAAGCCAAAGTAAGGGGAGCAACTGACTCGAAGGGTAGGCACTTTTACATCACCCACTCGTCGAAGAGCGCCTGCTTTTCAATGTGAAATTGCTTTGTGTTTTGTTTTAGTCACAACTTTTCTCATAAACTCCATTGATTGCAGTCACTACGATTCTTCTTGCACTCAGATCAGTTGCAGAAGAAAAAATAGTATTAGCAGAGGGTGGGAATCGAACCCATGCAATCGAAATTACTACTCCTCTGCCCTAACCATTAGGCAACGTTGGTTGTGGCGATGCATTCAGTTAAATTTCCTTGTATCAAAATCTTTCGATCAGAATATCACGTATCGAGTCACATGACTGAAATCAGCTGAATCGCGCGTGAACATGTCACGCATGATTGCGTACCTCTTCGACGAGTGGGTAATGTTAAAGTGCCTACCGACTCGAAGACTGCATGTCAATTCACTGCTTGCTGTAGTCTGTTGCATCGCAGTGGTACGTTGCTGTAACGGGTGCAAAATAAAAACATGATCACTATTGTTTATTTATCAGAATCCCAAAGCGTTCCATCAACCATGTACGTAAAATTGTACATTAGAGAAAGTTACCGTAAAAAAAGCCTCAGGAATACTATTAAAACAAGTAGGCTACTGTAGCATACAATGTAGGTCTACATCCGGGTAGTGGTGCACAACTGGGATAAACTCGACTTACAAAATCAATTCGACTTTGCCAGCTAGCAACTTTTTATAAGAAAAAACATGTTTGTTTCAGTCTTTCAGAAGTTGGTAAATTTCAAAACTTAACTTTTTAAATATTCCACAGGCCAAAGAAAAACCAACTCTAATTTTCAAAAAAGTGCCGCAGGAATGATTTTAGTTGGTTCACCTCTCGGCTTTGTGAAGGAAGAAACAGCAAGATTAAAAATGTTCGTCTCTTGAACATGCGCTTGAGCAACGTGCACCGACCAGTGACCATAAACGTTGCTTTGAAGCACAAGAAGTAGGCTACACGAAACTACCAGCATCAGGCTTTCTCAATTTGAAAATAACATTTTCGAAGCATAAAATGTGTCCCAGTGACTGATTTGCTTGATCTAATCGTAAACAGTAAAGTTAAAACAGATTGTATAAGAAGATTTGATTCTATTTGAATAAGGCACTAATGAATAATGATGCTCTGCAGTAGAGCGAAATGCATATGCCATAAATAGGGCTCTGCTGATTCTCCATACATTTTTAATAAAAAATACTGAACTCTGGTTGTATAAGAAGCGTTTATAAAATTAGAAAAACAAAAAAATACGAATACACACAGCCGTTTTAAAGTATATTAAGAAAAATTATTCAATTTCAATTCAACAAATTCATCCGCTTGTAACAATCCAGAAGAAAATTATATGGTTTTATTGACGATTCCAACGCCAGGTAACTGCAAAGTAGTCAACGTTTGACGTCATTGTCCCTGGATAGTTGCGTGATAATGAATCAGTATTGTCAGTTGTCCTTGGTTTTCACAATGCATCAAAAATACGATTACACAATACAGAAAAACAATTCTGTATATAAAAAATAGGGCATAAAGAATGACTAAAGTGATAGCACACCCATGTGCAAATATAAACAAACTAGAGTGATACAAAATTATATCAACAAAATTAAACGTTGGTCGTTTGACACTCTACTCATAGCTCCAACGTAACACGCTTTTGTAAGTTATTAATTGTAAAAGGCAAGAGACACTCTTCTAAAGGGCTACACCAGGTCCAATCAATAAACCACAATTAGCCAGGTAAGGAAATGTCCACTTGTTGAAGCCATAAATCGATTTGCAGTTGTACTTCTAGAAACATGACCAAGAGCCTGCAACATTCTTTCTTCAGTGAACACTAAACCCTTCGTCATGACCCACCAGGTTCGATTAAACAAATCCCTTCTGGTAGGTCGGTTCCAGCCACCAACGTTATTTCGTCTCTCCATAGACACTGTAGCTTGGCTAATTCATCGCGCTGGGCTTCAACCTGGCTTCTCACCAACTTCACCTCGCCAGAGAGTGGCATCACGTCATCACCAGCCCCTACACCTGAACCAGGCAATGATGCTAACATAAGATATTCTATTGTAAACAAATAAGATACAAATCCACGTTGTAGCATTGACAATAGGTGAGCACGACTTGCAATTTCAATGGTTCTAACCCTTTTGCAATTATGGACTTTTCAAATATTTATATCAAGCTAGCAAATAACTAAAGAGTGGGCCTAAATAAAAAAAAATTCAAAAGTATTCTTGAATAACTAGCATGAGTTTTTGTACCTTTCTCCTAAAAGCAATGCATTTAAGAACGGCCTTAAAATCTTTCGGCAAAAAACGTTAAAGGTTCTTGACTTCAGATTATAAACCACTGGCTTAAAGCAACAAATATTTAATATAGTATCGAGTTTTGACAGATACGAGTCCAACAGGACAACTCACATTGCTCGGGCAGCATCTGACGTCCATCGTTGATCCTCAAAACGGAATCAAAGAATCCGGATACGTCACGTTCCGTTTCAAGCTTCTGTTCCACGCGCACTTTGGTCAGTAGCTCCGGATTCTATAATCACAAAAGAATAATAACGTAATCAATCGTTTCTCGGCAGTCGAGTGTAGCAGGAATTGACAGCAACAGACACCGGTCGTTAAATTGGGCTCCTCAGTATCGCACCACTAATTCATGCCACAGAGTTCTCGACCGCTGCTTTTGCAAGTCAATTGAATTCTTACATGTTAGTTTTAAACTTGGCTAATCACTAGCCTATGTCAATAATAACATTGTGACAGGAAAACCATAAAGTTTAAAACAATGCAGGCTTCATTGATGACACCGTGACACACATATGAACAAACATTCAAACCAAGCGATCGTATTTATGTTCAAGATTCAGAATGCAGCTATACTTGAAAAATAACGCGAACTTGGCCTTTTGAATTGTTTCTTTTTTGCACTATCCTTTCTGACCAGTGACCAAAAGACAACTGATTTACCAATGTCCTTTATTCTTAGACAGCAAATCAAGCGTTTTTTACATTGATTTGTTGTCTGGGCTAGAATAACCTCACACTAAGAGAGAACCGCGTTCATAAATTATTATCAATCATAACAATCTATCCGACAAGCAACTAACCTCTTTAATGTTACGCAACCAGACCTTCTGCTTGTCAAGAAGCATCGTTTTCAACTTATCGATTTTCGAGCCAAGCAAGGCAAGATCATCGCTCAACACAGGACAATCCTCTACTCTGCTCAGCAACGTTTCCTCACGCGCGCTTGCATCCTCATCGGCTGGTGTGGAGCCTTTCAAAACGCTTTCCTGCGTTAGAGTAAAACTTAAATAAGAGAATGCACGCAAGCCAAGCATTTGGGCACTATAAAACATGGTACCCGGTCATTTGGTCGACAGACATTTGGTTGACAGGACGTTTGGTCGACAGACATTTGGTCGACAGTCATTTGGTCGACAGACATTTGGTCGACAGATATTTGGTCGACAGTCATTTGGTCGACAGACATTTGGTTGACAGGACGTTTGGTCGACAGACATTTGGTCGACAAGACATTTGGTCAACAGGACATTTGGTCGACAGACATTTGGTCGACAGGACGTTAGGTCGACAGGACATTTGGTCGACTGGACATTTGGTCGACAGAACGATTCATTTTAGGGTTACCTAACCCTAACTCTAACCTTAACTTAACCCAAATGTCCTGTCGACCAAACGTCCTGTCGACCACATGACTGTCGACCAAATGTCAGTCGACCAAACGACCGGCTACGATAAAACATGGTGTCAAGATAACAGCAAACGACTTCTACTCCGGTCAGCTGATACACTATAATGAAACATAGCTTTAGAAATAAACCACTCACTGGGTACATTTATGTGGAAAGTTATCACTGGAGACACAAGGTGCCTACTTCATTGTGCGGAACTACAAAACGAAATCTTGCTGATGACCATAGAAAACAGATATGTTCAAATTTGAAATAGTTTCATGTTTAAATCATTTACACAGCGCAAGAAAGTTTACCAGATCATTAGAATTCAATTTCAAGGCAATGCCAAAATGCTACAATAGACTACCAATTCAGTCCTTTTTTACATTGACGTCAAATCAGTGTGAAGAAAGACTAATTTGGAGGTTGAATAAGCATTGACTTTCCTCATAGCAAGCTAAACATACCATCCACTCCCAAAAGTTGTCTTCCAGCTCCTTCCATTTGATATATGCTTGCAGAACCTGAACTTTTTGTTCCAGTTGCTTTTCACACTAAAGCACAAGTCACATGAACAGTGCTGCAGAACCTTGTCAAGCCGACCATAGTTAAAAATAAAACGAAGCGTTCGTGTTAACGAGACTAACGTGGCTAATGCTGCAAGTGAAAATTTAAGTTGAAAATCATATGGTATTAAACAAAAGGAATGTCCTCGGTTGCAAAGTCGTCACTTTTCATATAAGCGTTTTCCAGACTGTCCAACTAGAAATCGAAAACCGTTACGTACAAAATGTTTCACAACAAATATCCACCAACTTCAAGCGATGTTTGAATTCAAGATTAATAAAACTTTTCTTACGTTCACACATAACGATGCTAACGTGTTGCTCAGTAAGAATACACGAGTAAAAGTAAGGTAATGACACTTTCTTCGAAATAAACATTTTTAGGGTTGTAAATGGGTGGAAAGTTTCCGGAAATTTTGGAAACTTTCCGGGAATTTTGAAAGACCGGGGAATATTGGGAAATTTCATTTGGCATTTATTATGTTTAAAACATTTGTCAAATATTTCATCAATTAGAAAAAATACCAAAAACCTATCTTAAAGGCATACTAAAGGAAAATTTCAAACCGGAATTAAGCATTAAAATGAGTAAACTGAACATTCAAGAATACATTTCAAAAACAATTACCCAAAAAAATTTGTTTTCAATGGCGCTGGCAAGGCCCAAAGTCCAGTGTTTCATTTATTTTCATTTTTTTCAAAATGACCAAAACGTGCAAACACAGCTCAAGAATACGTCATAAAGTCCAGCAATAACAAAAGCCACGTTACCAATCTGATGTTTTGAGCAAACTGTCTGCTGTTTTGATGTTAAAATGTGCTGTTTTGATGTAAATACATACATAGCCTACAGTCAAATCGCCCGCAGTAACAATTATTGCGTGATCGGTTGATTGCTAGACTTTATGACGTAGACTTTATGACGTTCTTTACAGTCGCACGCTTCGTTGCTCAGGCCAATCTCGTTTTGAAAGCTCTGACAAAAGCACGCGCACAATGGTGGTCAGACCGCAATGGGGCAAAATTTTATTGAAAATCGTTTTATGGTAGCATGTTAAACACAAAGAACGTGGAAAATCGCCAAGTCAGGTTTTTCCTTTAATACCCCTTTAAGCTTTTCTTATTTTCTTTAATTATTATAAACACTAATTTGGTGTTAATTAAGAATGAGGCTTATGCATACTTTTTCAATATTTAAAAAAATACTGATCATATTTGGGAACACTCACACCAAGGTCTGCAATAGGCTCGCAAATGAAAGGGCGGAAAAACTAGTACCAGTCAGATCAAACTTGGCATTGTTTGAGCCCTGTGAAGACAAGTTAACTCAAGAAGTTAACTCTAAAGTCAATGACGCTGCCAGAACAGTCATTAGTACATCATCTGAAGAAGCCGAGCAGGAGGAGATGCTAACCGGCAGCAGCTAGAACAACGACTTTGTAACTGACTCAGTAAATTGTTTTTCTTTGCAAAAAAACAGATTGGTGATGATTCATTTTTGGAGTTATTAAACTGAACCATGTGTTTGTATAATATGTTCTTAAGTATGTTAGTTATACATAGTACTTTTATTCTAAACAGTACATGAGGCCATTATTTTCCTGTTTTAACATCAAATTAAGATTGTTTTGAAAGATTCCGAAAATTCCCGTTAATTCCCAAATTTCCATGGGAAGTTTCGGCTCTGAAGATTCCCGGGAATTTTGCAACCCTAAACATTTTGCTTCGCATTTCACGTCAATACCACAGGTTTTTGCCTAGATATTAACTCTTTTGTGCATGAACTAAAATCTATGTTCTGTGACCAAATAAATGTGTGGTCATTTTTGAAGAACAACTTTATGAACTTAGATCTCACTACAACGTATAATTCTTTTCCATATGAAAGATTTTAAACTCTGCTTCTTAAATGAATCTCAATAAAACACAAGGATTAAAAAGCGAAAATGCATGAGGTACTCACAAGCTTCACAATGGAAGGATGCCGTATCAGAATGAGCTCATCAAGAGAGGGAGGTGGCTGTCTCTTTTCACTTAAAGCTTGTGAAGAAGACTTCTGAACCTTCTCAGTGATCTGCGATTACAAATAAAAACACAACATGAAAGTTTAAAGCAACAGACGTGATTGAGCTGTGCATTGAAAAAATCCCTCACTATCACTGATCCACTAGTCCAGCGTTTCTCAAAGTGGGCGAAATCGCCCCCCTGGGGGCGATTTTGAGCGCCAGGGGGGCGAAAAAAATCAAAGGGGGCGATCGGGGGGCGAAAACACTTGAAGGGGGCGAATTTAGCAAACCACCAATAACAGTCCAACGCGCAAACCATTTACTGCAAATACTGTAGATGAATCCAACTTGGCCGACAATGTATCGCTGCTGCTCGGATATGTGCGTTTTGTTCACAATATGAAAAGAAAAATTGATTTTTTGCGCTCAGTCTTCCTACAGATATTTGGGCATCAAGCATTTTTAATGCAGTGAAAAACTTCTACGAAGAGAAAGGGATTCCACTGAAGAATATTCTACAATGCGCAACTGAGGGTTCATTGCACTGATGAATAGAGCAATTCTACAATGCGCAACTGAGGGTTCATTGCACTGATGAATAGAGCAATTCCTTGACTTATAGAGCAATTCCTTGACTTCTGATAATTACATTTTCTAGGGTTCGAGAAAAAGTTTTCTCTGCCTATAAAACGTTGAATGGTAGTTTAAATAATTATTTCTGAAAATTCCTTGGTTTCATATTATCTGAATTTTCTCAACTAGCTACTCTCCAAGGCGTATATGATCAATCAGAGTTGACTCTGTCAAGAAAACAAGCAAAGATGGTCCTGTAACCGGTGGTGAAATCTTCTAAAATGACTGAGACTTTTGATAAATTGTTATTTCTGTTCGAATTAACGTGTACTTTAGAAGGTCGTCGCTAATTAATTGGATACGCTACTGTATTACATTGTATTATAATCACTGAAATCATATTGAATTGATATTAATAACAGTACCGTCTATTAATTTTCAGTGCTTATCTAAAGTACTGTAAATTAGTATACTTCGGTAGATGTTCATTGTGATGGCTTTTTTGCTTTGAACATTAAGTTTGTTTTAACAAAAAAAAACCTTAAGCGAGTAATGTCGGTCTGGAATTGCATGCGGGAAGTGATTTTCTGATGTCTCTGGATTTATTAATATTCAATTGAACACTGAGAATATGTCCTTATAATGTTTGTAATGTTTTGTATTGAGTTTAAATTTAACCGTTGTTATTGCGTTCATAAACGTAGTTGCACTGATGAGAATTTAATATTCGAAAACGCGTTCTGCAACACTGTTTTTTTTTGCACTCTGCAATGCCTGATGCAGATTTATCTGTAGATTTCCATCACGCATTGAAGCGGTGATCTGATAATTACATTTTCTAGGGTTCGAGAAAAAGTTTTCTCTGCCTATAAAACGTTGAATGGTAGTTTAAATAATTATTATTGCAATACATTGTGTAATTCACCATCAGCATTTGGTTGCCCGTAATCTCAGTCCTGAACTGCATGAATCACTGAATATTGCGATAAAATGCGTCAAGATAAAAGCGCAGGTCGAAATGTCTTAACTCAGTTTCCCAATTTGAGCGAGAATGTTATTACAGAAGAACAACGGCAAAAATACTGCTCACATTTAGACATGCTTCATAAAGTCGACATGAAACTTCGCTTTGCAGATCTCGTGGACCTGTCCTACATGTTTCAAACTGGGTGGTACAACCATTTTCTACCGGACCTACAGACATAGTACTGTAGAAGTGAACTTCAAGAGCAGTTCATTGATATGCAAACAGATGATGAGTCAAGAGTGAAATTCAGCAATGATCGATACGATTTGTTTTGGTGCCAGGTTGCTGGCAAATATGAGCTTCTCTGGAAAGAAGCTAGAACGTGGATTTTGTCGTTTCCTACTTCATGTATGGTTGAAAAGGGGTTTTCGGCTGTGACCTTGATGCTTTCAAAGCAAAGGAATCGCTTGTCAGTTCATAAACGGGTGATTTTCGACTCTATCTTACGAAGATGTCGCCAAACATTTCAAAACTTTGTAAACGTCGCCAAGCTCATCCATCCCATTGAACATTATCATGTTACTGTCAATTTCGTTGACTAAATTCCCAAAAGTAAATTTGTCTATCACTCTATTATCAATGTTTATTTTACTTGACAGAATTAGGGGGGAGAAATTTTATTTGAATAACGAAAAGGGGGCGATGGACTAAAAAAGTTTGAAAAACACTGCACTAGTCCATTGTTGACAAAACAAATTATAAAAATTAAAGGTTTTTGGCTTCAATTTTTTTTTTAAAGAACAATAAAATCAAAAAAATGATGTTCCGAAAAAGAAATTGTGCGTGAATTGAAACAAATTATGACAAGTAGTTGAAAATTAAAAAAAAAGAGAATTGTTATGAAGACGGTTAGTCGGTTATCCTTGAACATCAATGGAAAAAAAAACTTTTTACAGAATTTCTTTAAATCAGTTGCTAGTAGATTCTGACTTGCTGACCCTGGCCTTTACTAAACGATAAATATTAATTTTCAAGTTTAATGCAGCAATTGTACGACGTACGTGTTCAAAATTTGAGGTCATGAAGTATGGTAGCCTAGTAAAGGTGTTGAACACTGTATTGTTACAAATTTCAAATCAACTCATCCGGTTTCAACAACGGCGTTAGAGCTTGTGTTCGAAGTAAAAAGTCAAAGTACAGTATATAGGCTAGACTCCTTCACTATGCAAAAAGTCGAGTCAAGCAGCAAAAAGAAAAACTTTTTTTTTTTATAAAAAAAAACTGTTTATGAAAGATTGTTTTATTCTATTGATGAGCATTGAGCAGGTAGAAAATGTATGCATCTGTAATATTGGAAACGTGCCCTTAAACTTTTAATTTATTTGAGAACTTGCCCTTTAAGTTTGTACCTTGTGTTTCACATTTTGCCTTACGCGTTTTCCATGACCTCTTGATTGGCCGCTGATAAATACGCTTTCCTGACAGCGTTGCGGCATTCTCCAACTCGAGTTCAACTAGTTGTCAAAGTCAATCGTTAGTGCCGCAGCTATGTGGGCGTGTACATTGCCAATTTATGTTTGAGATTCAAATAAAGTTATCTGTTCGTCTTTGGGAGTTCGTCCGAAATAGTCAGACGTAAAGGCTAGCGCGAAACATTACAGCATCCTCTGCCCAATGCCCATTACAACTGGTGACCTTGCGTAACCCATGGTACATTCTTCCCTTACCATCTTACTTACCACAGCTTTTAATTTCGTATTGCTTGATCTGATTGCTTTGAGACGATCCATCCCAACCTCCAACTTCCCGGATAACCAGGCGATATAGTTGAGTTGCTCAACAGCAGACAAGGTGCTGAAACTTTCATGAGTTTGTTGAGTTGGTTTTGGAATAGTTTTGTTTTTTTCAACCAGAAGAATTGACATTGGGTCAAGTTCAGTCAAGGCATCGTCTCTCAACAAGTCAATGATCTTCGAACAGTGAAGCAACCAGGAAATTGACAGCAAAATTTCCCGACTGTCTTCAAGCAAACATTGGTCCCATCTGCAATACCTGGAACAAAATTCATGCAGACAAATTGAACCAACCATTGCAGCCAATAACCAGAACGCTTTTAGTAAAAACTAAATTGAAATTTCTGAGCAATGTTTGATGTGTCATCATCATAATCCATCGTCGGTTTGTTCCCCACTGACGATGGATTATGATGATGACACATCAAACATTGCTCAGAAATTTCAATTTATTTTTTCCTAAAGGCGTTCTGGTTATTCAATTGTTAATTAACTTCTTTCAGACGATTTAATTTAATGGTGCAAATAATACACTAATACAGTACTTAAACTTGCAAGCTATAATGTATATTGTATAATATATGGTGAAAAGATATCTGTTGATGACAATTTGGCAGTTCTAACCTTTACAATTACATAATGACAGTCGAGTGTCATAATGTCATATGCAGTAGATAGACAGCTGGGAAAACAAACTAGGTCCCATCAGTAACTGTGCTGACCAGTAACCATATTCTATCTACCGCAACTGTTTACATCCATTCCCAGTAGTTTAGTCGTACAAGTTCGTGATCTTGCTAATGATAGACTTGTGCTAACACCACATTTGTGCATAGAGGGTTTCATAGGCGTCGATTTTTTCTTAGAAGAGAGGAATTCTGGGTGGGCAAGAGTTTTCAAACAGATTTCATTGAATGTGTGTTTGCAAATTCGCAATGGTTCAGTCTTCGAAATTAGCATATTTTTACTTCGGCAAAAACGTTGCCGAGGCCAAACGGCAAAATTTGAAATTGCCTCGGCAATTACTGTGAATATTTATTAGAAAAAGATTGTACTAAAACATGTAAAACAAGAAGCGAAAAATATACTAGAGTAGTCTATTACGAATGCATTGTTTGATTTATTGTGATGTAATAATACCAAAAGTAGTGATAAAGCGAGCAACGCGATACGCACGCTGTTACGGTAATTCACGTTAAAAAACTCACCTGGAGGGGAAAGTAAGTTAATTTTGGGTTGATTCAACGTTCGAGTCAGCACAAATCGATTTAATTTTTCCGGCGGGTTATATTGCGTAACAACAATGCCCAATAAGAAATTTACGTTTGTTTTACATTAATTCGACATCTAGCGATGTTGAATTATCATAAAATAACGTGAATTACTCAACCAGGTACAGGTAACATATTAATAGCTCCCTGCGAGAAGATCGCCTCGATTTACGTAAGCTTATAAGCCAACATAATTTCGGCACAGTTGGAACACTGCGAGCAACACAAAGTCTGTTTGATGAACTAGTCAGAATCGGTATCATTAGATGCTGTATCAGCTGGACGAGATAACGGAAAGCGAGGCGCAACAAGGAGTAGATGCTTACAATAATTTGACGTCTACTGGAGTTAAATCAATGCAAATAGCAGGCCTTGAAACAACTTTTTTTTTCCGGCGGCCAAACGTGTCCGACTGAAGCAAGCTGTTCGGCGGCCAATCACAAGCAAATGGCGGCCATCGGAACTTCGACACACATTTTTACTTCGGCAAAAGCGAAAAATATACTAGAGTAGTCTATCACGACCGCACTGTTTGATTTGTTGTGATGTAATAATGCCAAAAGTAGCGATAAAGCGAGCTACAAGATACGCACGTGGCACGCTGTTGCAGGAATTCACGTTAAATAACTCACGGGGAAAAGTAAGTTAATTTTGGGTTGATTCAACGTTCGAGTCAGCACAAATCGATTTAATTTTTCCGCTCGGTTATATTGCGTAACAACAATGCCCAATAAGAAAGTTACGTTTGTTTTACATTAATTCGACATCTAGCAACGTTGAATTATCATAAAATAACGTCAATTGCTCAACCAGGTACCGGCAACAAATTAATAGCTCCCTGCGAGAAGATTGTCTCGATTTACGTATACACTAACATAATTTCGGCACAATTGGGATACTGCGAACAACACAAAGTCTGTTTGATAAAGAACTAGCTGCCAGAATCGGAATCATCAGATGCTGTATCGGAGCACGAGGTTGTCGCGTCATCACTGGAATCAGACACATCAAGAGGCTCATAGCTTGGCTGTAAATCTATACCGTCTTTGCCGTTCGTAATGAATCGTCCACGTTTTGCGGCTTTCGGGCTTTGATACCACTCCACAGGCCTCTTTTTTTTTCATAAAGAATCCATCAGGGTGTTGACTAGGGAATAAATCTATGCTGTGCCATAACGACTGGGAGGAATGTTTAACCCTAACATTACAAGCGCTCGTGTGACCTCGGCATTTTCATTGCCGACGCTAATTTTGAAGACTGAATTTATCGCATTAATAAAGTGTATTGTGGTGTCACTTGCATCCAGCTTATCGTCAGACATCAGCTGCTTGATCACTCAATAATGTTAACAATTCAAGCATAATACAGGGTGTATTGTGATTTATCGAGTGCTTTAACTCTTTTCTAGTCCTTTGTGATTATAAGTGGCAAAGTACTACTACTTTATTTACAAGGCCGCTTGTGTAAAATTTTCTCGGAACTTCATGGCGGACAAATGCGGCCGACGGAAGGGCGAGACCCGGCGGACAAAATGTCGGTTTTTGTAGGTTAATCGCGGCGATGGCCGCCTTCAGTTTCGAGGCCTGAATTATAGGGTGATATTTTTATAAAAGATTCTCCCAGCTGGGCACGTGTCTAAGCGCCGGCGAAGTAGGAAGTAACCCAAACAAACCATCCAGCAATAGTAAGATTGAATCAACATTCTAGTCTGGTGTAGTCTAAGAAAATTAGTTTTTTCTTGTAATCTTGTTGTCCTTACAAATCACCTCGGCAATTGCCGACGCTAATTTCGAAAAGTGTGGTTAGTCTTTCTCACAAAGACTACGTTTAGCGTCGCTGCAGCAATTAAGCTTTAATAGGTTGGATGTTTTCTTTCTTGCATCTTATGAGCGCTGCTAAACTAAACAAACTTCTTTTATGTTTTCCTTTGCGACCTAAAAAGCGCGTGACTCGTGACCTGCTATCTTTAAAGTGGCGCCTTCGGATTTGCCGCATTTGTAAAAGCGATTGTTTTTAGTACGTCTTTAGTTTGTATCGGTTATTTTATTGTCATGTTCATTATGATGTCATATTCACATTCCCTTACGCTGACCGGGAACTGAAGTTTGATTGTGACGTAACGAAAGTGAGACCATTCGGAGAAAAGATCAAATTGCCGACGCAAATTTGGAGAAAAGATCAAACGTGGCTTTCTCTCACCAGGAATTGCCAGCTGTGGCAGTTGCCGTAGCAACAACAATGCAGTGCGTACCGCCGTTTTTCCAAGCAGCGTTGTTACGGAATTGCTTTGTTCTGTCGGATACCTAGCGAGAGACATAGCGTAAAACAAGAAGTTGCGCTGCAGTTGGTTGGATAGTCCAGCGTTTAAGAAAAACGGAAATAATTGTAACGAACACTTCATAAGTGGCATGAAAACAGGGTGGGCGAAACATATTTTGCCCACCCTCGTTTCACGGCAGGGTGGGCGTCGCCCACCCTGCCCACCCTATTTCGACGCCTATGGAGGGTTTCTATGCCAGAGAATCAACATTCTCACATTCAATCAAATTAACAAAATTGTGAAAAATCCTTAAAGGTACTAAGAAAGTGCACCCGTATTGCTTCATCAAGCCAGGAAGTTCATTCGGTTGTGGATTGTGTTCTGGAAGAAGAAAGGAGAATAAGGAAAGCAAGAGATTCGTCATTGGTTGCACCTGTGCAAAAAAAACACTTCTTTAGACATTCGTTATATCCATAAGTCACTTAGTATTATATGAACATGACACTGACATGTGTACAAAAACTGTAAGTAACACGACAGTAATTAGTTAAAAGCCAAGAATATCAGTAGTGATCAGTTACACAGCTCGTGACAGGTCAATTGCCTGCTGACTGGGGTGGGCTGTTTCAACAGCAACATGTTCCAATGGGGCCTTGCCGACTCAAAATTTTGTGCATGTCGCTAAGATTCCCAGACTGCACACTAGGGTGGCCCCTTTTGAGGCAATTTTTTCATTTCAACTTGCCTGGGTGATAAATTTTTGCCTTAGCCCAAAATATTAATAAATCCAAATTTTTTTTGAAATTTGACCTGGTTTAGACCCTGCCCCAACAGCATTTTTAAATCGAGCCCCCTAAATCACGTTTTTAGTGATAAAATTAGTACTATTAAAGTTAGGTATATGTTGTTGGTATTCATTTTTATTGCTTTTCGGTGAGGAAGACACTTGCATGCCTCAATTCAAGATTTGAACAACTTTGTATAAATTTATTTTATAGTATCAATGTAAATGTTTCTTAAATTGACCGATGAAGTGATATGATATCTTTCTGAGAGTTAGGCAAAAGACAAAGTGATGAAAGCACTACCAATTTATTAACCAAGAAGTAACAGCACATCGCATTTCACACAATAGAATCTATGTTTGCTTGGATTTTCTGATGACACGATACTTTTTCCCCATCCATGGCTTTTTTCTTCTATGCTGCACAAAGCTTCACCAATTTGTCGTTTTTGCCTGGCTATCCGCCCAGTTGCTGTTAATGTCAGTTTAACTCCATGTCCTACAGATTGAGTGTGACCTGGATAATTCAGATGAAGAAGATGTTCCTCAAATTTCTTAACGTTAATGCATGATTTGGCCAGGGGAGGTTCATTCAAGGGAAGGATTCCTTTTTTGTTTGAGAGGTAGGATATTGTGGAGCACCCACTGCCATATATGGTTATCATTTCTGTATAAGATGTTGCCTCAAAATTTAATTTGGGAAGGAGAAACTCTCGCACCGAAGAATTTTGTGATTGACTTTCATCATTGGTGGTGCGCCAAATCTTTGAGATGAGTTTGACTGCATTAGCACTGATGGTTTTGCTATCATCGTCCAGCATTGCCAAAAGTACATTTTTGGGATGAGCAAAAAAGCAATTTTGTTGAACACTCTGTTGAATGACTAGGATTACTTCATTGCCATTGAATAGATTCTTTTGCAATGCATTTCTTGAAAAAGATTCTTTGGCTTATCCATGATAGTACTTTTATATTTAGCTTGAATGTAACTTTTCCAATAAACGCCAACAATATATTTTGCAAGAAAGCTGATTTGTTATAAACAAATTCAGAGCTTTCATGATCATCTCCGGAGTTAACAGTTAATAACAAACTTGGTCCACTGTGCCATTCTCGCTGGCTGAGTTTGGGATAACAAGTTCTAAGGGTTTACATATCCATGGATACCAAATGCACCTTACAAAAAAAAATCTAAAAAAATCCCGAAAATGTGCTTTTGGCAATGCTGGGTGATGATAGCAAAACCATCAGTGCTAATGCAGTCAAACTCATCTCAAAGATTTGGCGCACCACCAATGATGAAAGTCAATCACAAAATTCTTCAGTGCGAGAGTTTCTCCTTCCCAAATTAAATTTTGAGGCAACATCTTATATAGAAATGATAACCATATATGGCAGTTGGTGCTCCACAATATCCTATCTCTCAAACAAAAAAGGAATTTTTCCCTTGAATGAAAATCCCCTGTCGGCTGCATAGCCGAGTGGTGCAAGCCCGGGAATGGCAATCGAAGTGCGCCGGTTTGACACCGCTCGAGAGCATGCGGCTGTGTCTCTGGCAGGACACTTAAAGGCATGCCTGAAGGTAGAAACAAAGATTGGCTTCCTTACCTTCCCGTCTACTTAATTTAAATCTTCAACCACCGGGTGGAAGCCTGACACGACAAAAGAACAAACCTTCCGTGACCAAATCATGCATTAACGTTAAGAAATTTGAGGAACATCTTCTTCTTCATCTAAATTATCCAGGTCACACTCAATCTGTGGAATGTGGAGTTAAACTGACAACTGCAGCATCTGGGCGGATAGCCAGGCAAAAACGACAAATTGGTGAAGCTTTGTGCACCATAAAAGAAAGAAAAAAGCCATGGATGGGGAAAAAGTATCGTGTCACCAGAAAATCCAAGCAAACATAGATTCTATCGTGTGAAATGCGATGTGCTGTTACTTCTTGGTCAATAAATTAGTAGTGCTTTTATCACTTTGTCTTTTGCCTAACTCTCAGAAAGATATCATATCACTTCATCGGTCAATTTAAGAAACATTTACATTGATACTACAAAACAAATTTATACAAAGTTGTTCAAATCTTGAATTGAAGCATGCAAGTGTCTTCCTTTCCGAAAAGCAATAAAAATGAATACCAACAACATATACCTAGCTCTAATAGTACTAATTTTATCATTAAAAACGTGATTTAGGGGGCTCGATTTGAAAATGCTGTTGGGGCAGGGTCTAAACGAGGTCAGATTTCAAAAATTTTTTGGATTTATTAATATTTTGGGCTAAGGCAAAAATTTATCACCCAGGCAAGTTGAAATGAAAAAATTGCCTCAAAAGGGGCCACCCTACTGCACACCACATTATCTAGAGCATTGTCCTGTATATTATATCGACCCCAGGACAGATATGTGGCCCTCACAATGCTCCATGAACACACCATCCATTGGCTGCTGCGCTTGGATGTAACAACGTGATCTGTGGTGGCCCCAAACGCAAGAAGAAGTTACACAACCAATTAGAACATCGGGAGCAGTATCTCTCCATTAAATTTAAAAACAAACTAACAATCATTGACTTACGGGAGCACGTCTTTTAGGTGCAGACAGTGAGGTGCCCGTCAAATAGGAGTGCACAGTGCATACTGTGGTGCCAGGATATTTAGATGCAGTGCTTGGTCATTTAGGTGCTATTCCCAGTAAAGTCTATTTCAATTTCATTAGGTGTTTGACAGTAATACTGCAGGTAGGGATGGGCAAGTCAGAATACCGAATCCAGAAGGATTCGGATCCTAAACTATCCGAATCCAAAACGGTAATAAAACCGGGTAATAAGATTCGGTTTTAAAGATATATATACATAAGTCTTATGCAAGCTGTCAGCTTGACAGTGAACTGAAAAAAAGTGTGGTTTACTCATTTTTTTCTTTGCACTGACACCATCCGCAGTTCCGCACTTTCAAAAAGATTTTGCACGCGTTGTGCGCGCACGGCGCATGCAACCCTACGTCACTCGCTCGCATGAACAATCAATTGAAACTAAGCGCGCAATTTTCTTCACGCTTTGTACACATGCACATTGCACAATCGTGCAATGCTTTTTTTCAATCCACGTGCGTATGCGACTCTGCGATAGTTTGACTGTTAGGCGTAACAACATTGAGCTGATGCCCCTGCTAAAGGAGTTGGCTCTGAAATATCTCAGCATACCTGCCACATCAGCATCTTCCGAGCGATGCTTTTCTACTGCGGGCTTGACGTCAACTAAGCTGCGCTCCCGCTCAGCGTTGCCAGATGGGAAAACATCAAATTAAAAAATTCTGGTGAAATTTAGAGGTCTTTATTGCCAAGCTTTTTGACCTTGGAACCAGACAACTTTTTGGTGAAATCTGGTGAAATTTTCCCCAGTCCAATTTTTTCAAAAAAGTTTTTTCAATTTTTTTAAACTTTTTAGCAAATAATCCCTGCTCGTATAGAAAACGTTTTGCAAGAGGTTTGCGTATGCAATAAATGCATGATGGCAGTGTCTTAAAAACTATTTGTATTTTAGGCGAAATTGCTTTATTTAGGGTGTTTTAAATATCTGGTAAAATTTTAGTTACTTTTTGGTGCCAAGCGGCTTCCATCATCTGGCAACACTGCTCCCATTTGGCTGGAAGTCATTTAGAATGCCTTAATGTGTTGCATTGCAACAAACATTTACTTTGATTGTGTAGCTTTTGTGTCTGAAATTTTTTACTTTTTGTGTTGCTGGAACCTGGAAGTTACTAGGATACGGTATTCTGGATTCGGTTTAGTATTCCAGAATAATTCTGGAATAGTGAATTATTCTGAATTGCCCATCCCTACCTGCAGGATTACCATCAGACAGTGGTGTACAGAGGATTTTCTCTAAGAGGGGGGGGATTAGCATTCAACATGGCTTTCAAATCGAAAACAAATTTAAAAAAAACGTTTATTTGCTAATCAGCAAGTTATATTGCATAAATATAAGATTAGCCTACCATACTCACATTATTACTCAGCTTACGTAGACAATATGTTGTTAGTTTGCAACAGCTAGGTTACTCATTTGAATACATTTAGCAGGCACTGACTGCACACTGATCTGATATGTTTCAAACTGAAATTCACTTTTAATACAACAGGTAAAACTGTCGCATTATCACACTGAATAGCTCAGCTAAATACTGCACGCCACAGTGTGCGCACCTATTTGACAGGCACCTAATTGTCTACACTTAAAAGACGTAAGACATAGACCCTTACTTACAGCATCAGGTTTGTTATTTTTTGCTTGACGGAAATGTTCTGGTGTGATGCTGTCACAGATGTTGCCATATTTCAAGATTCTACACAGTTGAACAATCGAATCCTTTGCATGGCCGCTGGAGGGCATGAATAAAATTGCTTATCCAAAAATTGTGAAACAGTTGTGACCTTGTGGTTAAATGTTCCTAAGAAAACATTTTTGAAATATGAAACAAAAAAAAGAACAAAATATAGACAGTTCAATAGCAGCAAAAATTTGAGCATTGTGCAATGATGAATACACAGAAGTCCCAGTAATCAAGTCCACCTTGGGACAGTCTAACATTGGGTTTTTATTAAGCGAGAGGGCCAATAAAAACATATATACAAATTTTCACTGCTCTAGTATGGTACACAAAAATGAGATGTCAGATGTTGACTGTACTATGACGATTCATCACAAATAAATGAAAAGTCTTAAAACTGCCATCAACAATAAGAAACCAAGCAAATTTTCTTTATTGTTAATGAAAAACAATATCTATCTTCATGCATGAAAATTGAAAAGCATGAGTAAGTTTATCTGACTATGTCTTGTTTATTTACTTTTTCAAGAAGTAAATTCAAAGAGGAATAAAATTAACAAATCACCAGTTGCCTTGCACTTTATTACAAAGACACAAATTAATGGCTTGTGATTACACAGTTCAATTGAGAACTAGATCAGTTCAATGGAAAGCATGACTAAAGAATGGGTATTGCCACATCTTTAACCGAGTTTCAAACAAGTATGATATATATGTTTAAAAATTACGCTTAATAGGTGGGGACTAGTGTATATATCTTAAAAGTTACCAAATCCATGTTCGCTGTGAGTATTGCCTTGTTTTAACTATGGAACAGCTTCAAGCCAGGTTATTCAACTTCACATAGATTGTGTGTAATTTAAAATTTAACATAAATAATGCTTAAGGCATAACTCCACAAGTCATACTTTATTCGACAAAAGAAACATGAATGTCCATTTGATTTGGTAAGGTCTAATTGTCCAACATCAAAATGCAATAGCCTAATCTTCATCATTTACAAAGCAAGTCAATTATGAGAAGACATTTAGTATATATAACAGGTAAAGCAACTGATTTGACACTTTGACCTCGGCTGTGTATAAAGATGCATGTATACATTGTGCTGCTATATCCTGGCTACCAATACTGATTTATGTTTTCTGAACTGTGATAAGATATCTGAAGATACACATTTGATAATCAAACTCAAATAAGCAATTAACGTGCCATTGACACTATGGCAGATTGGCAGTGTTCTGCAGCAAACTGCTTAAATGTACACATAGAATACATGCATTTAAATGTCAACTAACAATGGATATGTAATTGGACCAAAGAGTTTTGCCTAAATTATGCCCCACCATGTACAAATAACAGACTTCATCTGTGTTTGCACTAATGGATTATTACTGTTGGTATTTGATGTATTATTACTGTTTTTCAATAGTTAAAAAACAGATTTCACATTGTTTGAAAATAATTTTTCTCATCAAAAAGGCAGCTATGTATATAGCCTTCAAGCTAAAGGCAAACGAGAAACACTAAAATGTTTATTAGTCACATAAGGTTGTGTTTCAGGCTTGTAAATACCAGTGGGACATCATAAAAACTTAATCATGCAAGTTTCTTCATAAGAATTTACATTGTTTCCAGTAAAATTTGATTAACTTCAAAATGTTATATCATACAATTTGTATGCAAACCATTGGCACCAATTTTCTATCTGCTCAATTTAACAATCATGTTTTGCTAGTTTGCAGGTTAATTTGTTTAGATAGACTTGTCTCTATTTTCTTTTCCATTTCTTTTGTTGTTGTTTTGGTCTGATGAATTATGAGCTGGCATTCCTCAATATATTTAAGCTTGACATAGTCACGTAACTTCATCTTCATAACATCTCGATTTTTAATACAAAGAAATGGACATTTAGGGCTATGAGCTTTGTGTTCTAATTCTGGATCATCATTCTCATCCCAACCTTCCAGATCTTTATGACACATAAAGCAACGAGCAAGTTCAGGTTCTTGTTCTGGTTTGGGCCGAAAAAATCCAGATTGAGCTAGCTTTTCTGCTGTGCATTTACAGCCTTCTTTGACAGTGAAAGGCCAGCCTTTTAAAGTTTCCAGTCGTTTTGAGTAAATAAACATTGCACTTTCTTGTAATGCGCCTTCCATGTTAAAATTTACTGAGCAAAACAATTTTACATAAAGTTTGTTGAAATTGGAATATTATCTTATCCAAAATGCTAAACCTAAAAATATAAAGGCTTATAATAACAAGGAGTGCTGTCAAAATCATCCACTTCAAGACTTTTGAAAAACATGTTTGAAGCAGATGTGATTAGAAAGCATTACAAAACAATTTTTTCGGGAATCTTGCAAAGTGTAAGATTGAAAAGTTGCAAAAGTAAAGTTCATGAATTGAGTATTTCATATCATAGGCCTATCCTCATATTTTATATCTCGTCATTAACACGTCCGAGGCCTAAAAGATACTACTAACTATAGTAGTCTGGATGCAACCTATTTCGTTCCCTGAACGATTCGTACCTCGATTTTGTCCCTAGGTTGAATCCTTGGCTTAAACATTTTTAACCCTGACGTTATTGCATAGCACGAACAATTGTTGCTGAAACTGCGATCAGGACTTCAAGCCTTAAAGCAGCCGGTGGCCATGGTCGCTAATTAGTGCTTGAATGACCGCCGGTGCTGCCTTCTCAGTCGGCCAAGTTTGGCCGCCGGTTTCTTCTAGCCAATTATTTAATTTTGCAATAGAATGAGCGTGGATTAACTGTTGAAAATATGTAGTATCAAAGAGTGACGCAGAATTAGGTCAGCGCGTTATAATCACCACTGTTGTATTGTGCGGGAACATTTGCTATTGTATATGGAATATATGCAGCTGCGATCACCAGCTCAGCTGTACTCGCGCATTCGCAAATGCGTGAGCGCATTAGGCCAATGCGCGACGTGCATTCATCCATTGTGTGCGAATGCGCGAGTCGTTAATTACCGTGATGCGAAACCACAAGTCGCAGGTTTGCGATTTTTTGCACGATTATAGAGCAGTACTAGACGAACATAATTGAACAAAAACAACACGATTTTTCCGCTTATTTAATGATCTAGAATATTTTTTTTTAAAAACCTTCGCGCATTTGCCTGTTTGACTAAGTCTTGTTTGTAATTCCCGACATTTATTTTAGTAAAGTGTTAATCTGAAGTGCTAATTTACATCGGCTGGCAATATTGTCGTTTTTATGTCGATGCAATGTTGTCGGACATTGAATCGTTGTTAAAAAGGAGAACTAGGTTGACATCCAAGGGGAAAACACGTGTCTTCATAGTTGAGAAATGTTCCCGCTATGGGTTAGTGACTTCACACCCCTAATGGTGACATCCAGGGGCGCAACTATGGGGGCTGTCTAGTCGGCATGACAGCCCCCTTTAAGATTTGCAACTTCAAAAAGAGGGACGACTAACTAGACTGAGACTTACGTACTACTTAACGTGTGTCCGTTCAAGCTACGTCCTATGCATACCAAACTTGTTTCACGCTCAAGTCGCATAAACCGCAATACAAAATATTAACAGACCGTCATTTATTCACGCAATATGATGTCATAAAAACAAAATGGCTTGGGAAACCGGCTCAGCTTTACGCTTACAACGGCATGAAAAAGAAGCTTTGCAAAGCCATCATTTTAACAAGTTCTCATTCTCAGGTTCAATCGTTTTCTTCTTCTTGCCTTTGTTCTCTCAAAACAACACACGCGCGCGCCGCGCACACACGCGTAAGGGACTTCTGTTAATCACATGCAGAAAAGGATTGGCATGCACGACGCACGTGACTTGCAGGCGTTTTGCGGACGGCGGAGCATTTTTTCAATTTTTATTTTTTTCTTTTCTCCGTATTATTTCCGAATCCAATTACCCGATAAAAAGCGGTTTTTAGATTGGATTCTGGATGGATTCGAATCTTAAGGATTTGAAATTCTACTTTGGGCATACTTAGGATGCAACCTTATTAACCCACAAAACGAAACTGCAGGTGGCTTTAGGCTAGTCTGATTTGTAATCTTTGTATGGTCGCAACTTCACACATTTTTAAACCAATTTTATAATTTTGGTATCAAAAAGACGGCAATTAAATTTTCTTTACAATCTTGACGTGTATCCAGGCCATAAGCTTGCGTGGACTACTTTTTAAAATGTGGGCTTGGAGAGCAAACAATTTGCTGCCTACTTTCGAAGGAGCAGGAAACTTTTTTGAGAGAGTAGCAAGCGCAGTCAGAGCGAAAACGATCGCTTTGCACGTCACAGAATTGGATCATTGTGCTGTCAAATTACACTAGGCTAATATTCTAACAACCTAACTGTGATATATCCACTTCTACAAATAATTGTTAGTTTTCTCTCTCGTTGCCGACCCCCTTTGATTTTTTCTAGTTGCGCCGCTGGTGACATCGTAACGGTATAAATGGTCAGATTTTAAGAAAGGCGGTTAGGGACAGTGGAATACCGGGACTCACTTTATTGATTTTTCTTGCGAAAATGACAACTGGAGGGTTACTAAGAATTTCAAAAATTAGCATAACTGTACAACGTTTTCTTTGTTTTTAGATAAATTCATTCTCATCAAATGAATTGCTATATTTGGTTAAAATTTTGCGTGCTAGAAAATCTGCAAAACCTTATTGCAGCAGTGTGAGGCTACCTACCGTTACCGGTGTTGCGTGAAATCTACCCCTGCATTATCATGACTTGAATACTATGGCATAACCATGATATCACATATTTCCTACATTTATTTTGGCGATACACACTTTGTACACACGTGAGGCGTGGGCAGGTCATATAAACTGCACCTGAGTATGCGACATATGGCAGTAGACCTCAAGCTGCAGTTGCATCAAATTTTGTCATAACATTGTGACCCTCCAATTGTCCACTTTACTTTTAAGTGAGCAATCCTCTACTTCTACCATCCCTAAAGGCGGTATTCAGTAAACGGTAATGCAGTTGAAACAATTTACTGAGCAGCTGAAACAATTTATTGTCGTTAGATGGTCCCGCAATACCGGATTACAATCCCGATAAAGCAGTTATTGCATGGTACAATGATTTTATTGCAGGACGTCGCCCAGACTTCAACAGACGCTAAGTGATCATTATAACATTGTAGCAAGTTTAATTCTATCGTTATTTGTATTTTGGCCTCCAAGCGCGCAGATTTGACCGCCGAGAAGGAGCTCCCGGTAGGCCACGATGGCTGCCGGAAAAAAATACGAGTTTTAAGGCCTGGGACTTCGGAAAACTCTTAGGATCATTACCGAAAATTTTAAAATGTTTGCGAAAAAACGGAAACTCCGATCAGCGATTTCGGCTTTGTTCTATTTTTTTCTCTCGATCTTTTCAGTTTGTTTGTTTGCGAAAACTGCGATCAACGACTTCGGCTTTGTGCTATTTTTTCTCTCAATCTTTTCAGGGGAAAAATTTTAAAAATTTGCGGAAACTGCGATCAGCGACTTACGTAGGCTTTTATTAATTTTTTCTCTCGATCTTTTAAGGGTACAAACTGAGGGTACAAACTGTTCAGGGTAAGAACTAGGTTGCACCCAACTACTTTAATGGGTCCGCCCCGATAGCTCAATTGGTTAGCGCGTCACTTCTGAAACGAAGAAGCTTCAAGATCAAGCGGCGCTGGTTCGACTCTCGGGGTGTGCGCTTGAGCAACGCACGTTAAGGACTGCTCTCCATTCAGCGGCATCTAATTCTAATGGATGGAATAGTTCCCTTGCAACAAGACTTCAACAATCGGAAACTTCACTGTCAATCTGGGTGACCGGGCCTGCGTCAGTGATTCAAAGCCTCTAAAAGTATGCCAAACTGCCAGGATTAAGCTCTGCAAGAAGCTTTCCCAGTCCGAGGATAAAAATTCAATCAATCAATCATATCAACTTTCGAATTATAATCCAAATTTGCGCCATTTGTAAAATTACATTTCTTTCGCAGTACTGCCATCTCAATAGCTATTTTTCAGTAATATTTTTAAGTTTGTGAAAAGGTTAATTCCATGTCAATGTACATTAACAAAAAAATCAATGTTTTAAACAGTGTTATCTCCAGGACTGCTACAGCAGAGCAGCAGTCTAAACTCCAGAAGTAACTGCCAAACCAGAAATAGTCTACAAGAATTGCTAGGCGCATCGGCAAAGGATACAAAAGCGAAAGATTTGGAATTAAGTTAAATTGACTTTTTGCCCTTAAACTAATGTATAGTTGTTCAGTTAAAATTAATCAATGCTAAAAAATTTTACTGTGACCTTTAATGGGTTGGAAATTTAATTATTTTTTCACAAAAAAACATAACTTAATAAAATTTTTGGCAATTTTGGTCACTCCTGGACTGCGATCACTATAGACCGCTGCACTTATATTTTGGACTTGAGGGGACACTCCTGATGGAAATAATTTTATTTTTATATAAAAATCAGTAAATTTCATTAGGATTCTGAATATGGTACAATTTTGACTCAATTCAATGTCTTTGCATGTCAAAACTGACAGTGATAGCCTAAATGTGAGTAATGTAGGCCAAGAAAGATGTAGCGACAGTGTCACATTTTAAACTGATTGTCCTGCTTTATTAGTAGGCCTATCATGCACGTTATAACGTCCGCATTTTGTCGCTTCTACCTTTTTCTAGACTTCTGCTATGTTTGGCAAATATTGTTTTTTT
Source organism: Aplidium turbinatum (assembly GCF_918807975.1). Lineage (NCBI taxonomy): Eukaryota > Metazoa > Chordata > Ascidiacea > Aplousobranchia > Polyclinidae > Aplidium > Aplidium turbinatum. The sequence continues at coordinate 4,519,890 of NC_137486.1, forward strand.
TGCTGTGATGGTCAGAAATAAAAACAAACTGAACTGAATGGAGCTTGTGCTTTAATGGGTGTTTGTGTTTTTCAAATGATGTTTTCTTCGAAAGTCTATTTTTGATGTTTTTAACTACCGGTAGCTACTCATCTGACTTATTTCTTGCCAGAAAGACATGAAATTTTGCAGGCATAGCCTAGTGTAGAGATCCATTATTTCATCATATAAGTTTGTAAACTAGTTTTACCTAAATTTATTTCCTAAACATTCTGTAATTTTCCATGTAAACTGCTCCCGAAGTATATAGAAAAAAAGGAACAGAAAATAAAATGAATTGTTCGCATTTGGCGAGAGCCCAATCAGACCAGCTCAAGCTGAGCTCAGTTCGGAAAAGATTAAATATCTAGATTGTGTAGTATGTAACAAATGAGACGACTGTTAAAATGTAAAATACGTAGCCTTTTGTTTTGTTATTCTATATTGTTTAAATTCAACTTTTATCATAAACTTACCTTCTGATTACCAAAAATTATATTTCGAATAATAATTGTGTGGAAATAGTTAACGAAGTCAGATATAGTCAAATTAGTTAGAATATCCATTAGGCAGACAGAATATCATTAGACAGCCAAATAGCCTACCATATAAAATAAATTTTACCATCTTTAATTATAAGTTACGTAAGACATAGTTTACGTTACGTTAAGGTAAGTTACGTTACCACATTAAAAACATTTTTATACTTAGCCTACAACCAGGGGCGCCGGAAGCGGGGGGGGCAGGGGGGCGAATGCCCCCCTGCCCTCCATTTTTCCGCAGATGGAGGGGCAGGGGGGGCAATGGTGCCCTTTTAAAGCTACTGCACATTTTGCAATATAAAAATTTCTGCTATTTGCTTTTAGCCTAATTATAATCTTTCATTTTTGCCTCCAAATAATACATACGCCACAAAATTTTGCAACACAGTACAGGCCTTAAAACTCTTTTTTTTGCGGCAGCCATCGTGGCCTACCGGGAACTCCTTCTCTGCGGCCAAATCTGCGTGCTTGGAGGCCACAATACAAAATAAAAATAACGATAGCACAAGTAAATAGAATTAAACTTGCAACATTGCTAAAATGATCACTTAGCGTTGTTGAAGTCTGGGCCTGGGCGACGTCCTACAATAAGTTAGAATTGTTGCACCACGCAATAACTGCTTTATCGGGATTGTAATCCAGTACTGCGGGACCATCTAACGACACTCGCACGAGTGTCTCCAATGTGGCTGATTTTAAAGAAGTTCGCCACTCCCTTAGAATTCTTTTTAGCAACGAAAAACAATGTTCGACATGTGTTGACGATGACGGCAAGGTAATAAAATAAGTATTTCAATGATGTGAAGGACATTACTAAAAGAAGCCCAATTTTTGTAAAATACAGTAGAATTCGCCTATAACGGCACCTCTAGGGGATTTGCAAAAACTGACGTTATAGCCGAATTGACGTTATAGACGAACTACCGCAAACTATTCCACAACTGTCTTTTGATTAAAGAGGTGTATAATCCAATCAGGGTTACTGTGTACCACCAAACTGACAAAAGGCACGCAGAAAATACAGTAAACAAAGAAATTGTTTAAAAAAAATAACCTACAGCAAAAGATACAGGAAATTTGCGCAATACAGCTCGTTACATACAGTAGTAGAAAAGTTCATTGTTTATTAGCAAAAAAGGCATTGATCTTGAGCTGTTTCGGTTTTGACACGGATTTGACACAGCTGTAGAGCTGCTTTTTACACGTGATAATTTTTCACGCGGGAAAAAAGTTAATTCAGTTAAAGTCCCTGCTGAGAACGAGGTAGCGAAATAAAGGGAAGACATTTTGCAAGCAGCAGCGCTAATTGGATTAAAAGACTGACCGTTCGTGGTGAAGCCGATGGCTTAAAGTGACGTTATAAACGAACAAAAGACGTCTGGGGACCAATAAAGGGTGCTGTTACATGCGAATTGACGTTACAGGCGATGCTGTTGTAGCCGAACTACAATGTATGTAAAAGATAGGAATTCTGCCGGGACCGAGCGAAATGTGACGTAATAGGCGAATTGACGTTATAAACGAAGCCGTTATAGGCGAATTCTACTGTATGATCAAAAAATGATTTCCCCTCGGATGTCAACTAACCTAGTTCTCCTTTTTAACAACGATTCAATGTCCGACAACATTGAATCAACATAAAAACGACAATATTGTCAGCCGATGTAAATTAGCACTTCGGAGTAAGACTTTGTTAAAATAAACGTCGGGACTCGGGAATTACAAACAAGACTTACGGCGCTGGTGATCGCAGATGGATATATTCCATCAATAACAAATATTCCTGCACAATGCAACAGTGGCGATTATGAAGCGCTGACCTAATTTTGCGTCACTCTTTGATACTACATATTTTCGACAGTTAATCCAAGATCATTCTATTGCAAAATTAAATAATTGGCTAGAAGAGACCGGCGGCCAAACTTGGCCGATTTCGGAGGTAGCACCGGTGGTCATTCAAGCACTACTTAGCGGCCATGGCCGCAGGCTGCTTTAAGGCTTGACAGTAGGTTACATCATTATAACATAGCATGATTTCCTTCTTTGTATACCGGACACTTGTAGGCTATCATTACTCAATACATAGTGAGCTGATAGATTAGCATTATCGCTATATCTTATAACTTTAAAAAAATAACCTTTTAGTAATCAAAAGTGCCCTTTTTGGCGTAATCTTGCCCCCCCAGTCAAAAATCGTTCCGGCGCCCCTGCCTACAACTAAAATTAACACATTGTTAACATTCTTACACATAAAATAAAAAGTTACCACACTAGTCAATTTATACTGAAGAAATGATCTATGAGAGGATATATTTGCTATTTCTGTGTAGATTCACAATTAAGAAACCATTCAATTTGTCCTCTCTGTTAGCTCAGTGGTTACGCGCCGGCTGAAGATCACGCTGCGCTGGTTCGGCTGTCGGGGTGTGCGCTTGAGCAACACATTTCAGGAATGCTTTCCATTCAGCGGCACCTAATAAATAGAATAATTACCCAACAACAACACTTCGTGACTTCAACAATCGAAAAACTTCACTCTGCCAATCTCGGTAACCGGCCCTGCGACAAGAGCCTCTACAAGTAGGCTATGCGAATCTACCAGGAATAACCTACCAAGGCTTTTAGATTCAAAAACTAAAACCAACCAAACCAAACATATCAAGTTTTTCTAGTAGCCTAGTAGTAGGCTACATAAATTCAATATTTATTTATATCATATACACCTGTGGAAAAAAATTTTCATTATTATATGGGCAAGCGATGGCAACAATGCCAGCAAAGAGAATGATATAAGCTCTCTCTAGAAACTTATTAATTTTTTATCGGTGGTAAAATTAAAAAAAAAATGGTATAATTTTTGCATTTCTTCAACATTTTTTTTTCACGGAAACGTTTTACATCCACTCAAGTGCCATCTTTTGATTGCAATTATCACACTCTTTCCAGTAGGGTTTTCTACAAGGTAAGCACATTTTTCGACCACAGTTCGGTGCTGAAATTGATATTCCATCAGGAATGTCTCTTTTCAATAAGTTCAATGGTTACAGATCATTTTCTGTTCGAGCTACTTTTCGATTCGGTTTGTTGTTTTATCTATTCCTCATAGTTTCTCTCATCTTTTGAGTCCGTGGACCACCATGCCAATTTCTTGAATTATGTGACCATCAGAATTAAAGTACTTTTAAAATGTACAAACATTTAACGAAGCACTTAACAGACAGCCCTACCATATATGAATAGATCTAGCACTTCCGTTTAGTGGATCTGTTGGCTTACCGACTGCAGCTTTGCAAACTTATCTGAATTTCATTGAAGCACTTCGTTTATGTAGGAAGTCAGCAAAGGATGATTCTCAACTTCAATCATCCTCTATAGCTAGTCAGCAGAAGACGACCATCGAATTCAATTCTCTTCTTGTGCCACCTTCAACGTCTAAGGATTGCAGATCTAGACAATGGCGCCAGAAATTTTGTTGCTAACTTTACTGTCAAACCAACCTTGCACAAGCGGTTTACAAATTATAGTGGTATGCGAAACTGCCAGGATTTAGTTTCCAAAGAAGTTTCCTCAGTCCGACAATAAAGATTCCTGCAATCAATTCATTCAGATACAAGTTAAACTTCATAGTTCTCATTTTGAATCGCTATTTGAACCAGAAATTCCATTAATCTTGAAACATATTTAGCATGGCTTCAAATTTCGACAACATGAATTGCAAATCACATGAGGCCGCGGCGATTACGGTTGTGGAGACCCAGAGCACGGGTTGAATTAGCAAGATGAAAGCTAGGCTCATTGAATTTAGTAGTTTGAAAACAGACGTGACAAATATTCACAAACCAAATCTTTTCCTTTTTGTATTTGATTTTAGTATGAAAGTGTCGAAGATCTGGCGATAACATTTGGCAGCTCAGGTGCAAACAAAATCACTACGGTTAAAATTTAGTCAAAACATGATGTCACCATTCTCGATTAAAATGGCAACCCTGGTAAAAAAGCAGCCACAAGTGGAATTTCAAAAAAAAGTGGCAAGCGATAAATTGACTGAGATAACGAGACATTGCATTTAAAACTTAATACGTTCCATATCTTGAGTAGCTCCCCGATGATGCACCACCTCGATTAGATCCGTAATTGCTTTGGCTGCCACCACGCGGCTGAAATAAAACAGAGTCAGTTACAAAAAAACTCTTTGAAAATGCAACGAAAATAATTGAATGCAAACTTCAAGGCTTCTTGAAAATGGTGCCGTTCCACAGATCAGTCGTAACCAGGCAAGCAGAAAGGCAAGGCAATAAATCTTTGTGTCCACCCTTAAGTAGACGCTTATTTGGCATTCTACAAAAACAGCAATGAATGTCTTCAAGGGCGTTAAACCGACGTATTTTAGAATTTAGATCGTCACATCTAACCAGTCAGTTTCTACATATGATGTTGCCACTGACAGAATAAAACCAGCTCATTATCATCAAACAATGTGGATTATACTGGCCAAAAATTAATCCTCGTGTTGAGGGTGTAGCCTGTCTGTCTATATAGAGAGCGAAGTCTTCCTCTCCACACCTCACGGTCCGTAGGGTTGGCAGAGTCCATGTTCAGGGCTAAAAGATCACGCTGAACAAGTTTTTTCCAAGACAGATTTGGTCTACCTTGACCCCGCTGTGCTGCAATGTTGACACATCTGACCTGTGAGATCCAGCTAATGCTGCTATCAACGTGCCCAAGCCATCTCATTCTGCCCAATTGGAAGACTTTTATAAAACAACGTCTTTTATTTTAAGCCTGGACGAAAGTCTCCAACTGGATGTTGTCTTCAAGCTTGACAAAGCAGGTCCATCTTACCATTGCTTGATGGTGTTTGCTAATGTAGTTACGGTACAAAAACGACACGACAGAACTTGGAACTCAATTGTATGAGCCTGGTAGCAAAATGTAGGCATCCGCTACTTCGAAAGTAGCGGAATGGGAAGTTGCCCATGTTGGAAACGTGCCTATAAACTTTTAATTTATTTGAAAACTTGCCCTTTAAGTTTGTACCTTGTGTTTCGCATTTTGCCTTACGCGTTTTCCATGACCTCTTGATTGGCCGCTGTTAAATACGCTTTCCTGACAGCGTTGCGTCATTCAAACTCGAGTTCCAATAATACGTCAATCGTTTTAGTGCCGCAGCCATGTGGGCGATACGTTGCTAGTTTATGTTGAAGTCTGAGTACATGTTGAGATTCAAATAAAGTAATCTGTTTGTTTATGACAGTCCATCCGGAGATAGTAGTCAGACGTCAAAGGATTCCGCAAAACATTACATGGTGTCAGAAGGTGTCAGCAAAACATTACAGTCTATTCCGCACAAGTTGACATCTTACACGTCTTCCTATCTCCTTCCGTTACCGAAAAATCGCATACTTCCTGCAAATTTTTCCACACTTCAATTTTTCCACACTTTAGGAGGCTGCGCATTCTCTAAAAGTCGTCCGATCGAAAAAACATTTTAGATCAGCTGTATGTGACCAAAATTCGATCTGATTAGACCCCAAGCATTTTTAATTTCAAAAATCGTGAAAAAATAAAACACCCTAGCACCTACCCTTTGATATGATTGATTTCCCCGGTAACTTCCCCCGCCTCTAGGAGGGCGCCGACTTTGAGAGTGATCATCATACGAGTGAGGGTGTTGATTGTAAGACTGGCCCCCCCAACGTGGGGAACCGTACCTTTGCGACCCATAACTCTGTGGTGCCGAGTCTGGGAATAACAAAGTAATTCAAAACGTTAATGAAATATACTAGATATTGAAACATATGGTTTTCCTGATAACTAATAACATGAACTGCAGTGTCAACAGAATTAGCAAACGAAAAGAGAATGAAGAACAGCATTTAAAAAATGGTTTCCATCTTATTCGTTGCACAATCTAAGACACAAATGGGGTTAGAATAAGTTATTTGTTAAAGAATCAGCTGGATTTCTGTAAGATTTCTACACACGTACACGGCTGCCTGTAGGGGTGGTCTCTTCCCTGATATGAATGCCTGGGAAGACTGTGATCCAGGTGCCTGAAAATTAAATAGAAATCACGCGTTCGCATAATGTGGTTGCGCGTTGAAGTTTATGAGGCCAAAGCAAGTGAATTTCAACAATAAATGTGAAATCACAACAAAAATGGCCTGTCACAAAGACGAAGTGGTCTGATCGGTAAGATTTTTGAAAATTTTTTGAAGCTTCCAAAATACTAACTTAGCATCAATTATAATAACAACCGTTCACTTCTATTGTTGGCTGATAACGAAAACGCTTCGAATTTAATATAAAATATTGTTGATTGCTCAATAAATACTTTCGACATATAACCACAATAGAGAAATATTTTTAAAGATGTTTAAACAATCAAACTAGTGTTTGCAATTTTATTAAAATGTTTAATAGTCTTACTAAATTTTTAATAAAATAAGAAAAAAAAATATACATATTACGGAGTCTGGTAGCAATTCCATTTTATATGGAAAAATGTCAACCTAGTGGAAAAGTGTAGTAGTATCCACCTTTAACTCTGAGCGTTGCGCGACAGAAGAAAAATAAAAATATATATTGTAATATGCAGGTAGCCGCAGCAAATGAGGTTCAGAAGACAAGATTTAAATCTGCTGATTGCAGTCATTAAGTAAACGTTTCGCCGTCACCTAGCGGTTTTAGGGTTAGGGAAGTAGTCGACAAAGTGTCTACTAGTCAAAACACCCTATCGCTTGCAGCGACCTACAGATTACAAATACCCTGACGAACCAATGACATAAGCAATCGAGCGCTTAAATTTGCAAGGCATTCTAACTACCTGTGGCCTGATTGGTCAAGCTTCATTCGATTGCGATTTGGATTGAAACCGATCCTTGGCTGCCACTCTCTGTTGTTGTTGTTGTAGCCTAAACCACCACGACCTCTGCCACGCCCTCTGCCATAACCGGTTTTCAAGTCACTAGGTTTGACCGAGCGCTCTGGAAATCTGCAAAGAAAAATTATTTCAAGCGTGTGTTTTGAGGAGATAAAGTCGAAATTTTCTCTTGATTGCCAACATTTTTAGTAAAAAATTTATCCTTGGACTGCGACAGCTTTTGCGGAACCTTCATCCCGAAGGATACGTATCCTATTAAAGGTCCAGCTAGACAGTGATGAAGACCCGGTCACCAAGGTTCAAAACCAATAAAAACCAATAAAACCTAACAACCACACTATTATATTATGTTAAAGGTCGTGTAGTTGTTGGGTTTTATTTGTCATAGGTCATATATTGTTACATCACAAGGTAAGATTGAGGATCAACATTTTCAGATGTTGCCAACTGAACTAACTTTGCTCCAGGAAGAAGCGTGGCTTTGAAGATATGTCCTTCAGGATAAGATGGATCTTTGAAGACCATGCTGAGAACCTTGTTTCCCGTAACATCCTTGAGACGCATCAAAGGAGCAGGAACAGTTCTGCATGGTAAGACACCTCTATTGACAAGATTTATAACAGAGACGCCTTCCCAAGCTATTAATAAACAAAGTGGCTATTATTACACTCTTGTTGTCATAGTTACAATCAGGTGTTGCCAGAGTTAGGATTAAAGTTAGGAAGGGTTAAGGTAAGGGTTAGAGTTAGGAATAACATTGGGTTTTGATCTTTGCCCAGGACTAAAAAAATTTCCAAAATTCAAGTTTTTGTTTTCAACAGCTTTAAACTTTTCTCAAATTAGGGCAGAATTCCTTATCTGGCAACGCTATTGAGGCTATTATTACACTATATACTGTATAAGTGTATATAGTGTAAATATAGCCACAGCTATTAATAAAAGGTACACTTAATGAAGCAGGAAAGATTACTACAGGTTTTGAAATGAAAAACGGGCGAGTAAAAATCTAGATTGAAAATGTTGGCCAGCGGTTATAGCAAGTCCGAGAAAAAAAAATTCGAACCCTGAATCTAAGAAAAGTGCCCAGGTTTTGCTTACGATGAAAAACCACATTGGTGGCTTCTGCATTTCATCTACTATTTTAGACATTAAATCGTACGTGAAGTATTTAAAAATATTATATTTACTTTACAACGTGTCAACACACATTCCAAACAATGAGGAATCTTTAAACAATATATTTATCTGCAGCTCAATTTTTATCTTGCCACGACTTTCACCACACTACAGAACAGCATATCTTACCTTTCCGTAGGTTGACACAGTGAATCGTTCCATAATTTCCCCGCCATTCCTTTAGTGAGGGCGGTGTCAATGTCGACGGCTTCTTCTTGTGTTTTAGGGACTGCATCGTCCTCATAAAGGTCCTTAAATAACGCATGGAGCGGGTGGTTTGGCCCGACAAACAGGTAATCGTTGCCCAAGCTGTTCCTTTTGGCTGCAAATGCAAAAGATTTTTGAAATTTAAATGGGAAGAAAACAAAACTTTTCATGTTGTTGAAGCAACAACATTGTTAGATGAAACACAGAAAAGAACATTACTCAAAAGCAAAGAAATGTGCTGGAAGTGGGACAATAATTTAAAACTCGGCTGTCTTCTAAACCTGCAATTGAAATACACCTGAACAAAACTCTATAGTTTTTGACACAAAAAATGACTGGAACAATATTTCAATCAAATGTGGGCAAAAACAAGAAAAATTAAGGAGTTAAGCAACCTCTGCTATGTAGGCATGTATTGTTTCCCTGCGATGGTCACAAAAACAAGCAAAATTAAAAAACCTTGGCTTAGTTTAGTAAGAAGAAATGTATTTCCACTCTGGCTAGATTGTGGGTACACGCATTGCTAAGCTCTAAAATCTCTACAAGTAATTCGACACTAACTTTCTTCCGGAGTGAGGTAGGGATAAACTTTTGAAAGAGCGTTCATCATTCTGTCTTCATCAACAAATGGAAGAAGAGCAACACCTTGCCAAGCATACTTCTTCCCATTTAAATCGATCTTAAAATCTTCAGGATAAAAATCAATGATTGGAGAATCCTGTAAATATAATCTTGATCGACTTCCTAGTCAGCAAATCAGTCACTTTTACATTGATTAGTCTGCAGACGTTGAATCAATGTAAAAGAGCAAATTTGGTGTCTGGGTTTTGAAAGATTAAACGTACCGGATCGGACATCAAGTTCCTCCACACTGGCGGAAGAAACTGTCCACTAGCTGCGGGAAAGACACACATAAGTTGCTCCAATGGATTCTTTGGCTTGGTGGTGGTGGGAAAGGTGTTGGCGATGTCAGCGATGTCCACGAAGTCGGATGCGAATGGAGCGTAATGAAATGGGAAGAACCACTTCCATGACGCGCAACCTGACAAGATGAAGTTGATCATAAACTGAACCGCTTCCAAGATGCAAACTACAGAAAAGACTTCTAAAAGTACGACCTTACTTTATAGAATCGTTCTTCTAGGAATACGTTTTCCTTCGAGGAAAACTCCAACACAAAGTTTTCAACACGAAGACCACAGAATCGAAAAGTACACTAATGAAAAAGTGAAGTTAAGACCGCACATGACTAAAAAGGACGTGAACTAGAAGTTGAAACAAGAACTAGTTAAATCTAGATTTTAAAATTAGTTTCAACAAAGTCTTAAGCCAAACCTTGATAATAGTAGGACAGAACCCAGCACAGGCCTTCCACGTATGATCTGACCACTTGGCGACGAAAATCGTAGTCCTGCCAATCATAAAGGGTTCAGAGCCATGTTGAAAGTATTTAGTAATATGAATGCAGAAACCAACGTTACAAAGCATAACTGCTGGCACGGCAATAAAAACATAACAGGCCAACAAAAATTTATCAAATTGTAAAATCAACTTTTTAATCGCCTCGATAACCCAATAAAGCGTACTGGCGCTTAAGTGGGCAAACAACATCCAAATAAACGAGGCAGCATGCCATGAACTACACTTTAACTCACAACACTGTTAACCGTGATGTGAAACGCCGCCTGAGTTGAGCTTCAGAAACGGCTTTCTCAGTCTGAGGACAAATTAATAGCTGTCTGGTGCTGGAATCGAAACTAGACTGGCAGTCTGCTTGAAGCGATTGACTGCTTCAAACCTATCAACATGGGCCCAGGAATGGAACGAGCTGCCACATATCCCTCCCCAGTTTTCAGTTATACCAGCACTTTCCATCCCTCCTGGAGCAGACCTCTCAAGAAAGGCATGGGTCAGATTGAACAGGATCAGATGTGACGTTGGCTGCACTGGAGCTAATCTGTTCAGGTGGGGGTTGCATAATACGCCGATATGTGTCTGCGGAGCGGTAGAACAAACAATGCAACACATACTTCACGAATGTTCCATCTTACGGCCCCCAAGTAGAATCACTGGTATTCGACAACTGGACCCAACTACCGTATCTTGGCTGCATGAGGAGGCATTGCCAATCTAAGCTACTACAAGTCAAACGAGAGAAGAAGAAGACCTATCAACAAGTGCATCGCTAGAACATGATGACAAGACCGTACCTTCATAGACACGTTGAACTTGGCTCGAAAGTATCTTTCCTTCCAACCATCTTCCCACAGTCTGACGTCATCAGGAGGTTCGTCGTCTTCGTCTTCCTCATTCTGTGGCGTCATGATCAAATGCATATTGCAAGATCAATTCAAACAAAAATACCAGCTGCAACTTATGATAGAGCAACATTGGATGAAAGTTCGCTGCACCATATTAACCGTTTCGATGTTAATTTTGCGTTCCTAGACGCAGATTATATCCCAAAACAATCAACTTCACTGGAAAGAAGTCACTGACCTTGCGTTTCCCAGAAGTTTCGGAGGGTTTAGTTTCGGCACTAGGATCCTTCAACATGGCACGGAGGGAGGCGGCTGCGTCCTGCGGGAATGTTGCAAGTGGACTTTGGTTATATCATGCCTTCATACATTACTTTGACATTGAAAGTTGAAGAACTTTATCAATTTCATGATATAAAGGCAACACTCAACGAATGAGAAGTTCGTTGAAGAGGTTTTACAAGTTTTCTAACATGACGTCGAGCCACACCACATTCTGTTGTTATCCCAGGCCAGAATAATTTGCCTTTTTAAGTTGATTTGTTTAACGTTAAATCAATATCAAAACTTTTTATAAACAAGAACGCAGATTCTAATGCAAGTTGGCTCCAGTTTTTCGTAACATCATCATCATCATCATCATATGCCGTCTCCGAGACGAGGGTTGGCTATCAATTGCTTCAACACGTCAAGGTCTTCCCCTATTCTTTTGGTTCTCGGATGCTTGACAGGTCACGAATTTTAAATTGATTAAATTAACAAATCTATTCGAGGAAAAGATGTTTGTTTCAGCGGTTAAACATATAATTACTTCCAAGCAAACGTTTTACAAATTTACCAAATTTTTTAAATCTTTTGTTCTCATTTCCACTGCACTCTGCCTGACGTCAGTGAGGGCTGCAGGAGCACCGAATCCTTGACCTAGAGGAGTGGGAGCAAACTGCCCCCCTGGTATGTAGGCAGGGCCTTTGTCGTTTCGTGATTTCTGTCGCTTGTTCTGGCAAAATAACAATAAGTTGCAACTCCAATCGCCATAGTGGTGTCCTACTGCGTCACTGTGTGTTATTTATTGCGTATAGTGATCCTGGAAGCAACGCAATATTATCTCTTAGCACAGATACAAAAGATAGTTCAGAGCAACTGGCAGTTTGCGTCAAACTTTAAAGACATGGACCAGGACATTGATGACGTATGGTCAAACCGCCCTACGGATTTTGAAAACTTATGATCTTAATGAGTACTTTCCAAGATGAAGAGTATACAACACCCATAAAAGGTAACGCGTAGTCGTATCAGCATGTAAACAAACTCTGCGTGAGGCAAAACTATTAAGCTGCAATTGCCTTTTTGTGGTGATGCATTCAATTCAATGATCAGAGACAACGGAAAAGAAACAGCTTTTGTACACTTCGTTGAGTTCTTCAAGCATCGCTTTCTGTCGACTTTTATCATTTATTCACCTTTTCTTTGTCTCTTGCCCGGAACATGAGGTCAGTCTCACGTCTCTTCTTGAAGATTTCATCTTCCAACCTCCCGATGCCTCGCATGATCTTCTCCACACGGTTCAAATTGACGATCCCATTGTCCGTCAAATAACCCTGGACGAAAACAAGGGCAGTGAGAACGAAAAATACAAGTAGACCTATTGTATCTTGGCAGCTAATTGTACAGTAGCAAGAATTGACGGGGACATGTATGCACGTGTTTCGCTCATCAGACTGGGCAAATATCGCAGTATCGTGCCACCAATCCGTGCCACAGACTCTCGACCAGTTAATTGAATTTTTACCGTTGAGAAAAGAAAATCATCCGAACTAGTAAGCGCCAAAGATAGGCCTATTGGTTGTATCAATTTGACGATCTCAATGATTTTAGCCATTCCACATCACTATTCCTGAGAAAATGCTTGAAAAAAATCTTACAACTGGCTCATACTAGTTCGTAGCATAATAATTTTTTTCATGCCAACTTCGTGAAAGTCAAAAATTTGTTTAAATCAAGATTATTCTTAAAGTTGTTTAACTAAACATCAGCTTTTTACATATATTAGTGTCATAAAAAGATTGTATCTGCAATTGCGCATATGAAGACAAAAGAACAATGAAAGCCACTCATACCCCTGTTTGATGGACGATATCTTTGTACAGACGAACGAGCTTGTCAATAGCCCCCTCTCGTATCTCGAGGGAGGGCAAATGGGGCAAGAAGTCGTTCCCGACAAAGAAACACATCATGACCCAATCGTCGATGATATTCTCGAAGTCATACTTGAAGGGGAGATTCGGCATTTCCATTTCAAGCGCAATGTACTGGGAGAAATAAAACTCGTGTTAATCTGAAGCAATGACAAAACTCCAGGCATATATTTATCTTGTACTATTCCAGGAAAAAGCTGCAGCAATTGCAAACAAAGTGCTCAACTGCAGCAGGCGGAGCTGAAACAAATATAGTAAAACTAAGATGGATGATTTAAGCCGTACCTCAGCATGTTGGATAACGATAATGAAGCTGCGCCTGATGATTTTTATGTAACATGAAACTTTAGGATTGGAGGCTTAGGTAGCATTTGACTTATTCATGTTAGTTTTTGTTAATTTATCTTGTCCAATACCTGCAAATGCAGTATCTTCTGCAGAATATGCTTCCAGCATAGTCAACAACATCACAAGTCAAATTACCTCTCTGATGACACATATTCTGATGAAAATGTAGTTGGTGCCGGATCCAGGCGGTTGTGACTGGATTTCGTCATGTTCACCTTCTTTGACCTTAGGCAATCCACAGCAGTTTTCCATCTCATGGCCGTACTGGCCGCATATACCACACGGACGAGGCTGGTTGGGCTTGAATTCCTCGCGGATTATTGTGAAATTGGGCTCGTGTGTCGCCAAGCCTACAAATCGAAAGCTTTTATTAGTTATATTGTAAATAAAACAGTTAAGTTGCCTTCCTACAAGCACTTTTTTAAGGTCAGCAACCCCTACTTTCTATATTCCATCGATATGAAGTCCAAGTTACTCTAATTGAATTGCATTCTAATTATTTTATTGTTTATCAAGAAAATTCAAGAAAAAAAATCAAGAAAAAGCATGTTTATTAATGCTTTATTAAATATATGAATGACAGAATGTGAATATCGTGCTGTATTCCCCACTTACCAAGCATAATCAAATCAGCATCAGCCCCGCATATACAGTGGTGGGTGTTGGGATCATGGTCTGGTTGTCCTCGCTGTCGTCTGATAAAATCCATTATCTTGTGCTCTCCTTCACCGGGAACATTGGCATCCGATAGAATGACCTGGAAACAATTCATACAGGCTCAGTGGTTGAAAGCTGTACGAGCACTGTAAGCTCGTACTTGCATTCCCAGAAAAGCTACCCAGCATCATGACCCAAAATGGCATGCTGCTGCACAGGTAAATTTAGCAGGTAAAATAGAAATGCCACGTTAGAGCAGAGAACCAAAGCTCTTACTTTGGAAGGAGAAGAATAGCTACCTTTTTTTTTTAGTTCCAGTGTTATGTAGCAATATATAGCTAGTTTAGCTACTGTTTTTGTCAAATACTAATTGTACTGACTTTATAATTTACTATGGGCCAACTTAAAGAGTTCCGTGGACCTAAAGTTGGGCATTACTGCTTAAAAGACAAATATGCGTCCGCACGTTACAGATGAAACGAGACAAAATGGCAGTGTGTGGTCGTCCAATGCTTGAGACAAGAGGGTGAACTGAAACACCCTAATGTCATTTGTTTAAAATCGGTAAGTCAATAAAAACGCTTCTCCGCGGACAATCCGGACATGCATCGTCAACACAGAACCACACACGCAGCAGAAGATCAGATGATGACAAAGCATCACATCTACTCGTTACCTCAATATCCTTCCAACCGGGATCGCTGTTTAATCGACTGATTATGTAGAAACGCAGGCACTTGGCGAGCCGGAACATAAACTCAGTCCCCTGTGATAGAAAACAATGTAACAATTTGACGCAAAGAAAACGTTGCCATTGCACCAATTGCGGTTGTGAAATCCTTCTACCTAGAAAATCCATCGTTTTAACATTGATTCGTCTGCGGACGTTGAATCAACATGAAAATGATGAGTTTGCCGTCTGGGTAGTAGTAGTACCAAGTTACCAACAACACAAAGGTTTTTATAAAAAGTGTTTAGAACAAGATCTTAACTTGTCGGTTATTGTCTTGTAATCTAAGTGTATAACGTCACCACGTGGCAGAACGTCTGCAACTGGGAGTCTATCAAGATTAAGAGTGGAAAAACATGAAGCTAACAGTGCTCTGTGCAAAGTTGAACGCACTATTAAATTCACAGATTTAAAATAATAATCTGATGCAGTTTCAAAACTAAAAGTGGTGAAGCTATTTCAAGTAAAATCTAAACAAAACAGACTTTGGTGCCTTATTAGTTGATGTTTTTTAGTGATGCACAATATAAAAGCTTGAGTAGAAGTTTATGAAACTGCAACAATATTATTAATCTCAAAAATTTATTTACCGGGGTGATGCAGTTGCTGTCGAATCTTTCAGCTTTAGGGTCTTCATCAGGCAAACGAGCCCCATCTGCTCTGAGCTTATTCTTTATATCTTGCTTTATTTGGGCATTTTCACTAAAAATCAAGATGAAGATGCAATAAAACGTCAAACAGCGATCAATAAGAAGGATAAAAAGTTATATACCTATTGACTTGAGATCTTAAGTTATTGAAGGAAAAATTAATGTAGAATTTAAAGGACACATACATAATGAGAAAATCAAAGTTTGAACAAGTGGCAACTTGTGATGTGAAACAATGGGTAAAATGCAGGAAGACAATAATCCAAACAATGTATTTCACTAGCAACTTTTGAGACTAGGTTTTTAAGGCAAGGCTTAATGCGTAAAGGTATTTCAAGGTCCTCAAGGATAAACAGAAGGACAAAGAAAATAAACTTTCTATCAAATTTCAGTAACAGAAAAAATGGGAAGTTGTTAATCTCAAAACCAAAAAAATTAAAACTTAAAAGTTTCAGTGGGATGCAGGCCCAGCATGGCAAAAAATGTCAAAACTGAGGGCTATCTTTTGCATGTCAATACAAGAAAAGTCACGAAGAACATTTCATCAGAAGTTTACAAATTAAAGCTAGATACCTATTAATATTGTCGTGTCACAAACTAAAAGCATATCACAAGAGTGGAATCAACTCACACTCCTTCCTTAGAAGCACGAAATCGTCGAGATCTTTGTTGATTCATCTTTGCACGAGGAGCCTGATGCAAGTAGTCAAAAGGATTAAATGATACTATGTAAGATTGAATGCTCCAACAACGATTCTTTCAACAGATCTAATCAGTTAATCGAAAATCAGTTTTTACAATGTTGATTTGAGAATCAGTGATCAATGATTCTAATAAGCAAAGTACATAAGAGAAACAGAAACCCATAGATTAAACTTTTTAATCCGTCAAAGTGCTTAATTTGCAAACGATCTATTGCTGGGGATGCAAACTGTTATTTCACGCTTTCCATCAATATATAATTATTTTAAAATTTGATTTTTTTTTAAGTTTTCTTAGCAAAGAAATACAAATTAAGCCAACTCATGAAATCAACCAGCTGCACTTTTCACATTATTCAGAAACTACACTACACGGAGTTGCTACTCTTCTAAACACCAAACAGTCCGTTTCACATTTTTAGAAGGTTTTTTTTTATTTTATTGTTTTAGGAGAGTAGCAAAAGTATTAAAGACTCTTATTGTAGAACCGTGCCGATAATTATATTTATTGTTCATTCAATCAGTATATATATAATCATAACAGGAAGACCTACCACACCATCAATGGCCATGTATAAGAGCCTTCTCGGCCTGACAATCGCAAATAAACGATCAATGGCTTCAAATATGGCAACCATGATTTCTTCTTCGTTCTTAGGTGCAGGCCTGTGTTGATAAAACAAATAGGTGAAATAGCATTAGCCAGTTTGTACAGAAGCAACAGCACCAATGCAATATAAATGCTTGAGTAGAAAACAGTCAAAATCTAAATTGAAGTCCTTGTATTTTCAATCATCCTACGCTAGGAATGGAAAACCTTCAGCCTGAGATTTAATTTTGCTTAAGGGGACATTTCCAATGGAATTTTTTTTTTTTGTATCAAAAAAGCAGTAAATTTTATAAGGATTTTGAATATGGTAAAATTTTGACTCTATTCAATGTCTTTGTGTGTCGCGAGGACGTTTACTGTTCAAAATCTGATTGCTTTACGTGCTGGAAATGGTGAACCATTTGTTTAGTCTTTCAAGGATCCACCTACCGTCTCATAAGTAAAACTATTCGACCATTTAATTGCCTGTTTGACATTTGATATCCCAATAAACTATGTCATCAGTCTTTCCAAAGTCTCTTTACATGTAAGAAATAGAAACAATTGTGATAAATAGTGAATAGGTTCCTCACAACTGTTTTGCACAATAAAAACTTTCAGCTGATAAGTCAACAACTTAACTGTTTTCATTTTTTTTTAAATTTACGATACAAAAAGAACATTGTTTAATGTTTAGTACAAAACATTTTAAGCTTTAAACAAAATTTGAATCACTGAATACTAACACAGTGATGATAACATCAAATGTGAATTTTCACAGAAGCACCATCAGTAGACCTATGATGAAGCTATTTTATGCAATGATGCATTATCTAGAACAGGGGTCACCAAACTTTTTTCTCTGAGGGCCGGATTGCTGCGAGATTAACAGCTGCGGGCCGGATGCAAATTGCGAAAAGATATACAACTATTTAGAATCTCCATTGACTTGAATTGAGCAGAATAAATAACAAAGTCAGCGATGGAATAGCAAAGTTGTGATGGAAATCGAAAGGTTGCTGGAAAAGTTATCCCCTGCTGTGATACACTACAGGGCATCGTGCTCTTGACAAAACATTACATCTTTCTAAATTTGGCCTAGGCTGTCCCCAGTTGTGGTGGCCTAGGCCAAATATAAAAATCATTAGCAGGTTGCGTGTAGCTCAACAGCAACGTCAGTCCTTTACAAAAAGTTTGGTGACTTTTTTCCTTAACAGTTGTGGTGCGCAGCTGTTATTTCCACCATAGGCGCCGACTTTTCAAAAAACCTTGGGGGGCGAGAAAGGTGATGACGTCATAACCATAACGTTATTTTACTCAATCAATATAGTCTTTGATTAAGCTTACCGTCTTGTTTATATTGACACCTAGGTCGCAAAACGAATTTATTGGAACCGCTGCTTGAAACGATTAGTTTTACGCATGCAGTACGCCTACTTGTAAAAATTTTGATATTGTTAGCTCATAATTGGAACAGTTGGAAAACAAGTCGATTCATTTCCTTTTCGTGCGAGTGAATAACAACGATCAAGACAGTGAAGTTATCGAAATAAAACGCAAAAAATCATGATCTCAAGCAGATTGGAAACGGTCCGCTTTGTTTTATTAATCTCGTTTTGCTAATTACTTACCTTCAAAACGTTAACAACGGCGAAGTGTTTTCTCCTGTTTTTTATCGAAAGTCTTTATAACGTAGTCTTTTATCGAATAGCGTATATACTCTAGTATAGGTCGAGATGTTCGCAAGTGATTTTCACCTCAAAAAGACAGGTGCGACTTACTGTATACACGGGACAAGCAGCTGTTGTCTTCAGCTCTACAGTTTTCAAAATAAAGAACGCATTTTTGCTGCGGCAAAAGCAATACCGACGTAGATTACGGAGTGTGAAATGTTGTCGGCCGAAGTAAAAGTTTTGAATACGTTTATTTGCAGTGATTCAAACTTAATTTTGTTGAGCAATATGCAAAGCTTATGAGACAAAACAGCAGAAACAGCTGTTTTAAGAGATCAATTTATGTTTACGTGTAGGTTATAATCGTTCTTATTACGTAACATTCCATGATCGTTGAAGTCGATGTCAAACCATAGCGGCCGCATAAAACAATGATGTCAGATTGGCTAGGTGATAATAGCGGTAAGATAGGTCGTTAATGCAGGCAATATCTGCGACCAAAACCATTAAACACCTTTTCATTTATCGGTTTTCAATTTAATTCTCATAACATTGTGAACAAAATGTCAATGCGTTCTGTTGAATCATTAATTGATCTCACAGCGGGAAGACCTCGTTGAAAATAGCGCGTCTAATTTAGCTTACTTAATATTGCCATGAATAGTTACGTGACTATTCCAACAGTGTAAGTTACTCTACGCTCTACTTTGAAATTTCCTCACCGTGTGTCAATGCCAATAAATGATTCTAATAAGCTATTCTACTTATACATGGGAGAAGGAAATATCACCGATTTCAGCTCAAAAGTAGGGGTTCGACTTATACACGAGATCAGCCTATGTCCTATACTCGAATATATTTGGCTTTCTTTAAGTCCGTTTAAATGATCTAAATCTCTTTCGCAAACTATTTTATCTTTAAACACTACTTGTAATAGCCATTTTTGTTGCCCCTCAACCATAAATTTACGGGGGGCGCCGCCCCCCGGCCCCCCCGGAAGTCGGCGCGTATGATTTCCACAGCACGTGGCGGGCCGGATGAAATCAGTTCGCGGGCTGTAGTTTGGTGACTTCTGACCTAGAAGAAAATAATTTGAGTTGCTAAATTTTCTACCAACCTGTCTTCAGGATGACTGCATGGATGAATTATTCCATTCATGTCCAAGTAGAGGTTGTCAAACTCAATGTCATTTGGATTTGGCTTGCTTGTATCAACAGGAATCGTAATGCCGTCAATTTCTTTCGGCTAAAAATGTTAAAGCAAACATTTTAGTGTTATAAAAAAAGATGATATAACAAGCGATGCACATTGGATGAGGCCACATAGTCATAGCATAGTCCAATATTTTATACAATTAAACAAGAATATTCTCCATTTATTTTTTTATAATTTATTTATTTAATATATACCACAATAATTTATTTTACACCAGTTTGGTGCAATTCAGACCATAATGTCCTATATAGCAAGCCTACACACTGTGTAGGCCTAGTACACAGGTCTTGCAAACATGCAAACCTAAAGTAATGACTGTCCAGAGAGAGATGCAATTTTGATTTTAAACTCTGTAAAATGAACTTTATAATATATCTTTTTGAAATGATAATTTTGAGAATTCAGAGTGGTGAGAATTCAAATCATTGTAAAACTCACAGTTTCACTTAAAAAAATATTTTCCTGTTAACAGATGCTCTTTGGATTTCCAACACCAGTGACAAAAATCTAGTCTCTCATTTGTATGACAACACATAGTACAAAAATAGCTCAAAATCAAACAAAATATACACAAAGACTTTATTTATCAACTATATACTATAATACAATTTATGTTAATGTTTATTTTATTTATGTTCATTTATCATATATCATATATTTAATTTGTGTCTATTTGTACTACAATTTATATTAATGATTCTGACTGTTAACAAGTGTAGCAGATTAGACTCCAGTAAAGTTTGAAGCTCACACGTTGGCATGGCCTGTGTATTATATAGGTCACCATGATACACACCTTTTCTTCATTACAATGGATAACAATCGAAGAATATTTCCGACTGAGCCAACGGAAAAATGCTGGAACTCCCATTGTGCAATTACAATGTAGATTTCTTCAGTAATATTGACTTGAATCGTCTACGTCGCAAAGAGGTTCCTCTATAGTTTTACAGAATAACAAAAAGACAGACTTTTACAATTATAATTCAGGTCACAAATGCTTTACATTGAGCTAAGATGGCACCACCATTGCAAAGCTTATTTATGCATAAACATTTAATACCTAAACTTAATGCCTTGTAAAAAATAGATTGGCATCAGTAAGATGAAATACAATATGGCAAAATGCCATGCTCACAAAAACGTGAGTTAGCCAGACTGCAAATATGTTTGTAAGTTTTCATAAAGTTATTAATCACATGTGGTCAATGCTACTACACTGGCTAATTAACTCAGCAAGCAAGTTGTTTCTATCAGCCATTGATTGATTGATTGAATCTTTATCCTCGGACTGGGAAAGTTTCTTGCAAACCTTAATCCTGGCAGTTTTGCATACCTGTAGAGCAGTGGTTCCCAACCTGGGGTTCGCGGACCCCTTGGAGGTCCATGAGAAAGCATTTGAGGGTCCGTGATTACCTTGATAAATTTCGGAAAAAAAAACAAAAAGCGATCTTTTTACTTTCATTTCTCTCTAATGCAAATGTGCCAAGCTCAAGCCCTCGAGAATAAACTGTACCGGTATGGGTATGCATTAAAATAAATCTATGCTGCTGCTCCTCGCGTGGTTGTTACCCATTGCTTCTTGCACAGGTACGCCTTAGCAGCAAAAACTTTACCAGCAAGTCTCAAAGAAATTCTGACAAATTGCGTGAAAGTCGTTACTTTCATCAAAAGCAGAGCTGTAAACCACCGTACTTTTAAAGTGCTCTGTCAAGAAGTAGGGTTAGATTACGAAGTACTTTTGTATCATTCTGAGCCTCTCTGAGGTACGTTGGTTATCTAGAGGAGAAGTTTTAAAACGACTGCAGCAGCTAAAAAATGAGATATCAACTCTATTGAAAGCAAAAGGAAGTTCCTCTCAAAAGTGTTTGAGAGTAAAAGTTTCCTATACGGCATGGCCTACTTAACTGATATTTTCGGTCATATTAACAATGTTGATCGCGGCATTCAAGGACCATGTGCGACGGTGTGACAATAATTGATGCAGCTGAAAAACTGAAAGCGTTTTTAGCCAAGTTGCCGGTTTGGAAACGGAGATTGGAAGCAGGTAATTACGCTAACTTTCCAATCTTAGAAGATCTTATTTTGATGGATGAAACTCAAAGAGAATGTACTCTTTTGATCTCTATGAGAGAAAAATTTTGCGCACACTTGAAACCCTTCAAATCACATTTTAACGTTATTTTAAGGCAGTGGCTATTTGACCGGCTCCGGTCTTTGAATCTGAAACACTATTTGACCGGTCATGACGTCATTACATAAGTACTTTTTTCTTTTTCTCTTTCAAAGCAAAAGACGTGAAGCGCCGATATAAAGTTCTAAATTTAACACGTTTCCTTCAACTCAGTCCGTGGCGCATACGTTGCGTCTCGGGTTGCCATTCTAGAGGGGATGAGTTCGATACTATCTGGAAGCAATTGACTTTTTTTTTATTTTTTTTAATCTAAACTTTGAACCGAAGCGCATTTTTGTGGTCAATTTTTAATTTGAGTAGCCTACAGCCCATTTTTTTATGTCTTTTCAAATGTGGGTAATAAAGTTAGAGTTTTTTTAATTTGCTGGAATTTGAGAATTTCTCTGGGTAATTTTCCGATCGTCATAAGTGACCGTGTTTGCTGAACGACCCTACATTTTTGCTCTCAAGTTAGTTATATTTTTTAAAGAAGTATTGTATAGGCTATAACTAACTTGAGAGCAAAAATGTAATTTTCTTTTAAAAAAAATGGACGATTGGAAAATTGGACCATTTATCACGATCGGAAAATTACCAAGAGAAATTCTCAAATTCCAGCAAATTAAAAAAACTCTAACTTTATTTCTCACATTTGAAAAGACATAAAAAAATGGGCTGTAGGCTACTCAAATTAAAAATTGATCACAAAAATGCGCTTCGGTTCAAAGTTTAAATAAAAAAAAATGAAAAAAAAGTCAATGCTTCCGGATAGTATCGAACTCATCCCCTCTAGAATGGCAACCCGAGACGCAACGTATGCGCCACAGACTTGGTTGAAGAGAGCGTGTTGAATTTAGAACTTTATATCGGCGCTTCACGTCTTGTGCTTTGAAAGAGAAAAAGAAAAAAGTACTTATGTAATGACGCCATGACCGGTCAAATAGTGTTTCAGATTCAAAGACCGGAGCCGGTCAAATAGCCACTGCCTTATTTTAATTAAGAACACCTGCCGAACGAAGTTGAAACATGGATTTGAAATTCTTTTCTTTTTGACTTGAACAACATTAGCGATGACGATCTCAGTAAAGATGACCTAATTAATTGGAGATCAAAAGAGTTATTACGCATTGAATTTCATTAAAAAACTGTGGAAGAATTTTCGTGCTCACAACTGCAAACCTACCCATTCTTGGCAAAGCAAGCGATTATTGTTTTGTTGTTACCTCTGGGTATGGGGTTCCTGTTCCAACAGGGCCATTGTTCGTCCACCAAGGTGCACAGCTGACATGTTCCTACGATTTTCAGCATTGCTTGGATCTATTTCTCCTAATTTTCTGTGCATGATGTAATCTTCTCTGATGAAGAGACTCAAAATATTTCTATATTCTGTAGAAACCATAAAATACAACTTGTGCAGACGAAAGTGCTCACAATCAAATTTTAGGTTGACACTATGTACCGTACGGTATACCATTTTAAGAACATATTGCAAAAAACGAGCATATACTTTGTTCCACGATTAACAAGTGCATCATAAATCCGTTTTACATCATTAACCTTGTAAGTCTTACATTGAGACTGCAAATACAAAACCAGCACTTCCCACTGCTCTAAGTAATATGCTGCTGATGCCTTTTCTCAAGTGCTACCAGTACTGTACGGTATAGTTTAGGTAAATTTGGATTCTATGTTGAGCTGTATAAGCAACTTTTTGAGTCAAAGAAAAGTTACCAACAGAAAAACCTAGATTTACCCAAATTTGAAAGAAAAAACTTAAAACCTAGACGTGGTCAAAAAACCCCAGATGTAGATGGAAAAACCTAGCCCTGGCATCCTTGCTCAGTAGTAGCATATCTATGGTAGTGCGCTAGCTAGGCAAGAGAAGCACTGGCAGTCTAGCACGGAAAAACCTAGAACATCACACAACTCAGGCGAAAGAGAAATTAAAAAAAGAAAACTAATCGGGAAAAAATGATGGTTTGCGAAAATGAGAGAACTTGTATACCTGGGACTGGTGTATAAGTCCCTCTCCACTCCCTTTGGTAACTCATGACAAAGACAGGACTCAATGGACATGGCTCTTTCGCCTTAGTTGTGTGATGTTCTAGACGTTACCGCCTGGCACCGCTCTCGGCAACGTTGCCAGACCCAAATTTCAAAAAATGCCAAGGGCAAAATTGCTAAATGGCATGTTAAATTAGATGATCATTCGAGTGACTTAACGACAATGATAACAGCTGTTCGTCTATCCAATTATACAGTTTCAAGTTTGTTTATCGTATCCTAGGAATCTTAGTCGAGAAAAGACGAAATCGTAATTGTTCTTCAAAGTATGTCAGTCGCTTTATCTACAACAGAACTTGAACAAGAATCAGCTGCTGATCCACAGTTATATTCATTTAAGAAATTGGTTCTAGTGCACAGACACAAGATTTTTGCATGTAAAAAATGAACTGTGTACATATGAAAACTTGTTACTCAGAGGGACAAGACTCGTTATACCTCCAACATTGCGTTAAAACTTAAAAGGTGCTCAATTTGGCATGAGGGTCACCAAGGCATTGACAAGAAAAAGATTCGATTACACACAAAGGT
Organism: Aplidium turbinatum; assembly: GCF_918807975.1. Lineage (NCBI taxonomy): Eukaryota > Metazoa > Chordata > Ascidiacea > Aplousobranchia > Polyclinidae > Aplidium > Aplidium turbinatum. The sequence goes on from NC_137486.1 coordinate 4,544,500, forward strand.
GTGGTGGTCAAAAATCGATGCTGATGCAGAGAAGATGTGTAAACTTTGTCACGGGTGTCAAGTCAGCAGCGACTTTTGCAGACCAGAACCAATTGCTCGGGTATTGCCATCACCAAGTGGGCCTTGGCAAGATTGTGCTCCAGATATTCTTGGTCCATTACCAAGTGGTGAGAACATTTTGGTAGTGGTAGATTACTTTAGTCGTTTTTACGAAATTGCAATCTTGAAATTAATCACAAGCGAAAAATTGATTCAAGCGATTCTACCCATGTTTTCAAGGTTTGGAGTAGCAGTAGCCTACCTTATTGCGAACTGATAATGGTCCACAATTTGTAGACTATCGAATGAGTTTGAGAATTTGCTAAAAGAATATGGAGTAGGCCTAATAGGCTACACCGCAAAACAACACCGTTATGGCCTCAAGCAAACGGAGAGATGGAACGGCAAAATCGAACATTGTTAAGCGCAATCAAAGTGAAAAGAAAGATTGGCGGTATTGAGATCAACAAATTTGTAATGGCTTATCGTTCAACTCCGCAAGTTTCTACTCCTTATTATATGATGTTTCGCAGAGAAATGAAGTCTAAATTATCTGAACTGTGCCGAGAACCTGATTTTTCATGAAGGAATTCGAGACAGAGACTAGAAGGGTAAAAAATACGGTAAACTATATACTGACTTTAAGCGACGTGCTGTCGACTCAGATATTCGGGTTGGGGATGATATTTTGGTTAAAAATAAAATATTAAAACTGTCTGCAAATTTTGATTGCGCTACCCAACAGGTAGTTAGGAAGGAAATGACAGTACAAAACAATGAAGGGGTTCAATTGACACAAAATTCGTCGTTTTTTAAAACTGGAACACCAGTGATAAAACTGCAACCTCCTGCGGACATGACCGTGAACGCTGATTCAAATGAGTTCTCAAAACCTGTACGTAGCCTACTCGTCCGACACGTAATGTCAGTAAACCTGCCCACTTTAATGATTATGTAACTTGAAGTGACTAGGCTATTAAGAAAGCAGACTTGTAGGCCTATGATTCCTTTTATTCTTTCGCTATAAAGACTACCGGTAGCCAGTGACGTGCGGTGAGGTTCCTAGATGGTGAGGCACTACTTTTTTAAAGTCACTTTTACAATAAAATTTTTTAACAACAAAAACGGTGTCATAACTTACTAATCAAAAAAATTAGCAGCATGCTTTCACATTTATTAAAAATAAAATTCATGCGCCTATCCTTTTGGACTAAAACATCTGTGACTTTGTTGTAGAGACCCTTCTTTACTCCAAACATTATCACTAGATATTGAAAATAAGAGACGGGAAAGCAGAAAAGGCAATTTTTAAAGCATAGCCACACAGCCACTTCTTTTTTGAGTACCAATCTTTTTGAAAGTTGCAAGTTATTTTTTTTTTTTGTTCAGTCGTCTGATGCAAACCTTATAAATTTGGAACAGGTCTTCCTTTATTTATGACTTCAACTTTGGATTGAAAGTTTAGTTTTTAAAAATCTCTTAGATTTGATACTAAATCTTCCTCCATTTTATTTACATTTTATAAGAAACAATCCTTTACGCTGCAAGAAGTCACATACCACGTAGGCTCGCGGGCACTCCAGCTTGACGAAAAAGGTTTCATAGCTGTGACGTCACATTTGAGGCGTGCCTCAAATCGTAGCTAAATCGTTCATGATGATTTCTGGCGACTTTGCAAAAGAAAAAGGCACGCATAGTGCAGTGTATGGAAGTTTTCTGATCTGAAGTGAGGCAAAGCTGGCGTTGCCTCTCCTTGCGTATTTCAACGATTTTGACCACATGAACGCTCGATAGGAATATCGCCACAGAAACAAATTAAAGCACAGTTTGGGTGTAGAAACGTAAAATTTGGGGGAAAGGGGGCACGACTACAGCAATTCACACAAACTAAAGCACCTAAAAACGTGCAATATTTACTACTTTTTAACAAAAAATATTTATTCTGTGATAACCATTTCTTTGATATAACTTTTGCTTTGCCAGATGTTGGCAGGTGAGGCACTGCCTCCCCTGACTGCACGTCCCTGCCGGTAGCTTTGGAACGCATGTCTAGTTGTTTAAACGCCAATTGTGTGGTAATCTATTTAATTGTTCGCCACTACAATTAAGATCAAAGTGTAAAAAGTAGAAGCAAACGTGTTAATCATGATCTTTGGTGTATGGCTATATTGCTTTTGACAGTAAATGTTGGTAGCCCACTTAAGTTATAAGTTAATCTGTGTACAGTAGAACTCGGTTAATCCGGATTCGATTTGACCGGCGATTCCATCCGGATTAGGCGAAGATCCGGATTAACCGATGACGGTTCTATCAAGACTTGTTCATTTGTACTTCCAGTTTTATACGGATTAGGCAAAGATCCGGATTAACCGAATCCGGATTGTTTGTATACCGTACCATAGGCATAGAGTGCATGAATGATGCTTAAATAAATGAAACCTAATGATGATGCGTCTTTTTGTTCAAGTGCTCATGGTTTTCATCACCCGTTGTGATCATTTCATGTAAAATGGGTTTTGATCAAAACTAATGCCTTTGAAAATTACGTTTTAAACCGAGAAGGGATGTAGTTTATTGAAATGTGATTATCAGGTTACGCTTATGATCGGTTACCATATTGTCTTTTTGAAGACCATCGGGAAGTAACCCGGATGTACATTCTGATGTCAGTAATTAATCATAGTGGAAAGTAGGCTATGTTATTTCTGTATATAATACACCAGCGAGCAGACAGAATATGACAACTGGGATGGGAGCAGTGGCCCAGCGAGGGTTTTGGCGTTAGAGTTTATCATTCCGTTTATCTATCATTCCAGGCACGTAACCAGACATATTCAGGAGAGTCCCAATCCCAGTCCGCAATCGCTCCCCACCAAAAAATAAAAACAAACGTTTTAACGACATTTTATTACATGTTGAATGACATTTCACAATTGTTTGGTTGCATTCAAAATATCTGGCTCGGCAGGGTTTCACTCCCCTAATTGCTGAATCATGCAGTGTCTTCGACATCGGCATGCATCGGTGTGTACAAAATGTTCGTTTCGTCAAGTTCCGCTTCAGATCAATTCAGCAACTGCAAATACAAAACAATTCACTGGCAACCCTGTTCGAAAGCATGAAACTTGAACAAACACATCATGGCGCGTCACAACCAAGTGGTTGTTGCACTTGAGCACAGGGTAGAATAACTGACTTGGCCAATAGCTAAATGAGATAGCCGCTATACCATCATACACAATCTACCATACTGCACGACTTGCTGGAGGTTTACCGCGGCTACTCACCATTCATCGGCATCTCATCGATCTGTGTCGAGTAATATTGCTCGATGTCGCGCAATATCCTGATGTCGTCGTTCTTAACGAAATTGATGGCAACACCCTTCCGTCCGTACCGACCGGATCTACAAAAGGGGTCATGATTAGCAGAAAACAACAAGGAGACTAAAATGAGGATGCGCGCAATTGAGACGCACGAAACGTTCATCGAAACAAGCATCAGTGTTAATGAGGCCACCATTCCATAACCGCTGATGGAGATCCTAGTCGGGCGCATTTGTTGAATTGAGTTTAGAAACCAATCAAGTCACAAATAAGTTTAGACAGAAAAGGGTTAAACATGAGGAAAACTGCAGGAAATCACGCATTGATCGATTGCATGGTGCGACAAAAGCAAACAGTTTAAAAAATAAGGGTGTCCGCGATAAGTTAGGCTACGCTGATCATGAAAGAATACACAACGTTAACACTAACATAAAATTTCTTGGTGTGTTGTTTAAGTTCTTCTTAAACTGAGGTCACTGCGACCAAAACTATCCAAAAAATTGTTTGCTTCAAAGAAAAATATCGAATCTCCAACTGTAACAGATCCTGGCAATTAACCCCCTCTGCAAATGTCCCCTAGAAAGATGCCAGTTCTCACCTGCCGATTCTATGGATGTACAACTCTCTGTTGTTTGGAAGATCGTAATTGATGATGAGGGATACCTGAGGAACGTCCAACCCACGCGCCCACACATCCGTTGAGATGAGCACTCGGCTAACAAACATAAAATGGGAGATGACGGAAGGGATTAGATGGTAGTATGAGCATACAACTAAGTCGGCCGTCTTATATTGCAACGAAATAATCTGACTCCGAGCGCATTAGCTTGCCACTCAACTTGCAATCCAATCCAATCTAGTTCGCACAATATTTTTAATTCCTACCAATGCGAAACAAAATTTACACATCTCTTGAAATAATTGAATTCTATATGCAATGAGGTGGGTCCTGGGGTTGTATGGCGACCGGTCACGGCCAACTGTGAGTCACTATCTACCTGGGTTCGATACCGTTGATGACAACGTGACTATGTCATAGGCCCTATGACATAGGTTGTTAACCTATGACATATTACAACCGACAACATGAAATGGCATGGACATCACTGCTTTTCCTTCTAACTTCACCAACAAGCCAGTCTAGAGAGGCAGAATGGTCAAGTAACAAGGACGTCCGCCCAACAATTGAAAGGGTTCGATACTTTAATTTATTAACACGATAGTTAAGAAGATAGTCAATGACTTCGAAGAGTGGTTTTACTGCATTCTCAATTTCTAACCAAACCACGGCAAACAAACCGGGATAGAATAAAGTTACATTCAAGTTTGATCAATGTAACTTTTTATTCTATCCAGGTTTGTTTCCTGTGATTGAGTTAGAAATTGAGAAGGCAGTAAAACCACTCTTTTGATCAATTATTATCATATCAAGTCCCACCTGGCTCCTGATCGGAACTCCTTCATGATCTCTGATCTTTCCTTCTGAGGCATATCTCCGTGCATGGAGGAAACTGTGAAGTTCGCTTCCCTCATCTTCTCTGTGAGCCAATCCACCTGTAACGACATGGAAGAAATTTATTTGGAGGACCAATCTTCGTGTCACCTTTAGGCAAGTCATTAAGTGTCTCCCAGACAGCAAAATCCGTCATTTTTACATTCATTCAACGTTTGCAGACGGTAAATCAATGTAAAAATGACGGATTTTGCTGTCTGGGTTGTCACAGACACCTGGTCTTGGTGGTCACCGGAAAGTAAAATATATTTAGAATTTTAGATGTTAAACATAATGAGACAGCAGCAGAGACAGAAACATAATGAGACGGCAACCCACCTTTCTCTTGGTGTTGCAAAATATGACCGCTTGAGTGATGGTGAGGGTGTCATAGAGATCACATAGTGTGTCGAACTTCCATTCCTCCTTTTCAATTGCCACAAAGAACTGTTTGATGCCCTCAAGCGTCAGTTCATCACTGGGGAAAGAAACCATGAATTCAATGGAAATTTATCATTTGTAAACAAACTCACAAACATTTTGCACAAAAATAGCCAAATTTCGACATTACACAAAGTTTTAATGAAAATTGTCAAATACTGTAACATGAAGACTATTTGTAGCCATCACCTGCCATCGTTGTCACGTGGCAGGCAACACTTGCCCCACTTACCGCTTGACCAGGATCCGCATGGGGTCAGTCATGAACTTGTTCGTCATTTCCAGGATCTCGTGAGGAAGTGTAGCGCTCAGCAACACCACCTAGTGGAAGATAAACAAAAGAAATCATAAGCTAAGGTTGTATGGAGGTTGCTAAGCTTGACTTTAGGTGCCTTGTGCTACTGGCTGCTGCAATATAGAAAGCTTGTAAGGTGAACATAAATTTAAATCATTGATGGAGGAATTATTTCGAGAAAGCCTCTACTCTACTTCAATACAGACGTTAAATCAATGTAAAGAAATACTGATTTGTTGTCTGGTGTAGTTCTGGCAGTGTCTTACTCTTGGTGATCCTTAAAACGATTATTGCAGTTACAGTACTCCTGACCAGTGCCACCGGATATACAGTTGTTCTTGAGGTACACTGTTCAACTGCACAAGACAATAGTTCAATCATTGTCGCTTGATTTTGTCACTTCTTCGATCAACAAAGCCAGGTATTCATCAGAATTACAGCGACAATCTTGCCTCAGCAATATCATTCCTTATTACAGCAAACTTAATCGTACCTGGATGGCGGGAGGGAGGTATCTGTAAACGTCGTAAATCTGTTCCTTGAATCCCTTGTTGAGCATTTCATCCGACTCATCCAGGATCAACATCTTAATGGATCGGGTCCTGAGGTTGCGACGACGGATCATATCTGGAAGCGATGGCATACTTAAATGTGTTTGTATATGGTTTGTATCATATCATTTTGGCCCTGTTTGCTGTGCCAAGCAATTTATTTGCAAATGCTGTATTTGATCTTTGGAAATAAAGTACTGTATCATATCAAATACTTTAATATAACTTCCATTGTGTGGGCGTCACTTGCAATGCAAAGGAGGTTTGGAAAGGAAAAAGCAAATAGTTGGTGAAACTTCCCTTCGGAAAACTGGAAACTTGTCAAGATGCATTCGCCTAAAGGTCTTCTGGCCGTTATTATGAAATAATAACCATTCTTTTTTTTTTGCTCCAATTACAACAACATACCGTATATTGTGATTACAATGAAACACAACCGATAACAGGAAACAGCGAAAGAATATGTAGTCATCGAGTCAGCTGCTCCCAATCATGTGGGCATGCCATTAAATGTCTTGCTGATATACAGCCACATACCATGGGACGGCAACAAACCGACGCCCTTTCGAATGCCATGCAGACGTTCTCACCACTCGGTCATGTCTTGAGGGCAACTCACCAAACACCCTGCCAGGGGTCCCGGATACGATGTGTTGGCCATAATCAAGCTTCCTGATGTCCTCTCCTATGTTGGTCCCACCGATGCATGCGTGGCACTGCACAGACATGTAGTCCCCAAGTGCCAGTATAACCTGGAACAAAAGTAGTGAATGCAATAGTGGACACAGCAGTGGAAGGTGCCTACTGCCTACCCAGACAGCAAAACCCTTCTATTATATATCGATTCAACGTCTGAAGACGAGTTTTGCTGTATGGGTAATAAGAGGTTGTGTTGCACCTTTTGTTCACACGGAAACCAAAATATTTTACTATTTTAATATTTCAGTTCACACTTTGCCAAAAAGCAGCACAGCAAAACATGGACCACAGTACATGTCAAGTCAAAGTGATCAACCGCGTTGTCTGTTGTACAAAAAACAAAAATTTGTGTCCGAGAAATTATTTCTCCAAATGATAAACTGTACAAATTGCTTTGTGAAAAATATCCAAGTATGTTTGTGTTGTCGACATTTTGCTTGTATAGACCGATCCATCGCCTAGCAACGCTCAGCCAATCAGAGCGAAGGAGAGCAAGCTATCTTTGATAGCCCACTATCTAGCATTGCTTTTATGCAGTTTTCGTCACATTTATGCTGTGATTTTTTAGAAGTAGAATTTTCTTCTGCGGTACTTGCAGGTTTGACAGCAAATACCTGTTTGAGATGTCTTAAAAAACTTAAAATCGCAAACTTGCTGCAAATAGTGCTTTCTAAGACACAGTTTAACTGGGTTGTTAGAGCAATCCATGCAGTGTTATCAATGCATTGAATAGTTGATCATATTTTTATAGAAGAAGTTATATAGCCTGGATGGTGTGCTGTGTTGCAACTGCTACGTTGTTTGTTTGATTTGTTACAATTCACTGGAGTAAAAAGTTAATCTATAGGCCGAATCTTTTAAATGAAACCCATTGGCACTTGTGGCATTTTGGCCTATAGATTAACTTCGGCCTATAGATTAACTTTTTACTCCAGTGAATTGTAACAAATCAAACAAACAACGTAGCAGTTGCAGCACAGCACACCATCCAGGCTATATAACTTCTTCTATAAAAATATGATCAACTATTCAATGCATTGATAACACTGCATGGATTGCTCTAACAACCCAGTTAAACTGTGTCTTAGAAAGCACTATTTGCAGCAAGTTTGCGATTTTAAGTTTTTTAAGACATCTCAAACAGGTATTTGCTGTCAAACCTGCAAGTACCGCAGAAGAAAATTCTACTTCTAAAAAATCACAGCATAAATGTGACGGAAACTGCATAAAAGCAATGCTAGATAGTGGGCTATCAAAGATAGCTTGCTCTCCTTCGCTCTGATTGGCTGAGCATTGCTAGGCGATGGATCGGTCTATTATGTTACCCTTGACACGATGCTTGCATTGCGACAATAAATGGCACGACAACAGCCAAAGGAGATTGAAACGTTAAAAGCAAACAAACCTTTTGGATTTGAACCGCCAGCTCACGTGTTGGTGAGAGAACCAAAGCCTGAGTGTCTCGAAGTTGTGTGTCAATCATCTGCAGGCTTGCAATGGAGAATGTGGCTGTCTTGCCTGTGCCAGATTGTGCCCTGCAATGATATGAGTGACTCTGGGAAAAAAATGACCCACTCACTTCATCCAGTTCAAGGAATGCACATTGCACAGTGCCACCCTAATTCGGACTACAATAGAAAAATTCGAGACAAATACAAGTTATGTAATTGATTGAGTTTCGCTTTTAGCAGCATGATCATTGTTAACTTTACAAATGTAGATTGTAGACACAAGATTACAAGCGACCTGTTTTAGCCTGATGCTGCGAGTTTGCTGTGGTAGTAGCGGTTCGCACTAGCTTTCTGAACAGTTCTCTAGTAATGTGCTATAACGAATGGTGTTGGACTGTTGGAGTCAGTGAGTCAAATGCAAGCCAGTGATTGAGCAACAACTTTAAGCCAGTAGCCTATTCAATGGAATTGAACTTTATGCGTTTGCAATGGATTTGCAATCAGACTTTTTGAATAAAATATTCAGCATCTTATTATTTATTTTGCTCAGATATGCACATTACACATCCATATGGAGTTACATGGAAAAAACAATACACACATACAGAAGACTATAAACATAAGCATACGACAAACGTAGTGCAAAGTACATAGCTTGGGCGATGACACTTGACTACTACATTAAGTAGATCTCCATCTTCCTTGTATAACATGTAAACTTTTGAATGCAAAATTGCCAACATGAAAACATTGTTTGTACTCACTGAGCAATGACATCTTTTCCTTTCATTATCTGCTTGATAGCTCTCTGTTGTATCGCAGATGGCTTTTCGAAGCCTGCAAAATATTTACTGTTTCTTATCCAATATATATTGGTGCAATCGTCAAAATATATTTGGCAAGACAAAGAAATCTAACTTGTTCCCCACACAGAGCATGGTAATTTAACTAGTGCACAAATAATAGTTGCTTGTCAGCTTTACAGGTTACACACATAGAGGATAATAAAATGGGTGTTTGCACTGCATAGTGCATATGTCCTTTGGAGAAGCATAAAGCATGATGTGAATACTTTAGGTGTCTTGCTTATGAAGCAAGTGACAGAACATATCTTCATGTTATGATGGGAAGGTGACATGAAAAGGATGGGGACAATCCAGTGGTGGATGTAATGTGCATTTTGCAGGTAATGTTGAAGTTGTGGCAATGAGCACTGTGGCACTAAGATCAACAGTAGTAAAATTAGGAAGCCTGTCATTGTTTTGTAGGACTTTGACTATTTAATCTCACGATGTTCCAGGAGGTTCAGTCAACCATCATGGCCAAGGAAGTTAAACTTTGGCTTGTTTGTAAAACAAGATTACAAATGTAAGTGAAGAGAAAAATTCTTCACATATGAAATGAATGCAAGTGGAGAAAAAAAGTTTTAAATACCAACGCATGTGGAGGAACGTTGGCTTGTGGAACTCAGTGACCAAACAAAGTGGAAAGTCTGCATTTCTTGGATGATGAAACCAAAAACCGGCTGCTCTCTAGTCGGAATGGCCCGTTTCGGTGAGTCCGATTCTGGGAGTTCCCTATTCGGTGAGAGCCTTTTTCGGTGAGAGCCCTATTCGGTCATTTTTTTTTAATTATTGGGTACCGTAGCCTAATTATCATTGCCGTTATAGGGTTAGGGGTTAGGAGTTAAGGGTTTAGGGGTTTTGGGGTTTGAGGGTTGAAGTTAGGAGTTATGGTTAGGGGTTAACGTCTTATTTCAACGTTTACAGGGTTCCCACACATTTTTTATAAACAAATTCCCTACTTTTTCAATACTAAATTCTAAAAATTCCCTACTTTTTCCATACTAAATTAAAAAAATTTCCAACCTGATTTTGATCTAAATTGCGCATTAACACTTAACAGTGCTTAATCAATGAAAATTTCTGTGCTGTATTATTTCCAAACACGATCATGCACAGGTTTAAAAATGTATATCCGGACTCTATTACATTCGAATCAGTATGAAAAATAATAATAATGTACAGTAGAAGATTCCTGTTTGAAGAAATTAACTCTTTTTTTTCAAAAGACCCGAACTGAAATCAGTTTGGATAAACTGTCACATTTATACTAAAATTGCAATTCAAAGCTTCATTCTATCGGACATGGCAACCTGCCATAAGCCAAACCAAAACAATTAAAAATCACACTACTGACAAAATGAAGTAAGTGAAAAGAACACTGAACACTATCTTTGTGATTCTGAACACTGAATCACAAAGACATTGTACAGTACAAAAGATTTATGAATGATATTGTCTTTGTTGTTGTGTCATAATAGTAGGTTTTAGTAATGAAAGGCCACCGTGATTGAGGACTGATGTATTGTGGTCTTGGTCGCAGACATTGCCGCATTAACGATGTCTCTTACCGCTATTATCACCTAGTCCTAGCCAACCTGACATTATTGTTTTATGCGGCCGCTAATCGACTTCAACGATCATGGAATGTTACGTAATAAGAACGGTTATATACGCAAAAATAAAAAATATCGATTGCTTAAATGAGCTCTTTTGTTTCATGAACTTTGCGTATTGCTCAACAAGTGTATAAAGTTTAGAATTGACAAGAAAATCACGGCAAATAAACGTATTTAAAACTTTTACTTCAGCCGACGCTGTTTCACACTCAGTAATCTAGGTCGGCAATAATTTTGCCGCAGCAAAATTGCGTTAATTTTGAAGGCTGCCGAGCTGGAAACAGCTTGTCCCGTGTATAACTCGAACCTGGCTTTTTGAGGTGAAAACCACTTGCGAAAATCTCGAACTACACTCGAGTATATACGGTAACAAGTAACATTTTGAATGTAGGCTACAGAACAAACATCGCCTGAGGCTAAATTTTCATGTCAAGTTCAATATTTCTGCTTCTGGAGTGCCCCACAATTAAAGAAGTCACGCCATGGTTACGCTACGCCACTGTCTGTACAGTATAACTCCTGTTGCAAGTAGGCTAACCACAGTTCACCTAAACTGCTTAGTGCATGAACAACGGAGAATGACAGGTATTTAAAGCGCAGATAAACAAGAAAAAAAAAACAGTTTCCGAACTTCATTGAAAAGCTGCAATGTGCCACAACGTTGTTCTTTGTACTACCGCTTTGAACTTGAAGAAGGATTACGAGTATGAACAAAAGAATAACTTTTAAACCTCATTTTGAATTGAAAAGACATGACGTATAGTAATGTCTTCCATCCTTAGTTATCATATATTTTTTCATTACGTAATGTCTTGTAGGAATAAATTGAAAATCAGTATGATCACTCAAAATGAAAGCAATGGGACTACGAATCCTCACTAAACCAATCAATCAATGGTCTTGTTGCACCTAAGATGACAACCTTATATTTTACTGATCTCCGAAGCTGATGTAAACCTAAGTCATGTCGACTTATGCTTAATATGCCCCCCTTATCGAAATTTGCTCTTTGTAATACCGCTTTGAAGGAGGACTACGACTATGAACAAAAGAATAAATTTTAAACTTCAATTTGTATTGAAAATACATGACATAACGACTTCCAACCTTATCACATATTTTTTCATTACGTAATGTCTTATAAGAATGAATTGAAAACGAGTCTATTCACTAAAAATGAGAGCAACGGGACCACGAATCCTCACTGAACCAATCAGTAAAAGGTCTTGTTGTGCCTACTGATCTCTGGAGCTTACATAAACCTGAAAAAATATGGACTTATTCTTGATATGAAATTCGGCTACATATTATATTACATATCGATTAATGGATATTTTGTTTCACTGAACTTCAAAGTCAAAATGTATTTGTTTACCACAACCAAACCACTTGTGATGATCGAATTTGTTAATTCCTTATTCGATAAAATGTTTAGATGATGTCACGTCATTACGCCGATTTGAGATACGGTATTTCATTCATGATGTCGTATGGATGAAAAACTTTTAAAAGTTTTATACTCTGCTGAGAGTAAAAAAGAAACACAAATGATAAATAATGGAGAAATTGAGTCTCCTTTACAACTTAAGAATTATCGAACAACGCAAAACTGCTGAAACAAAACGTTTTGGTTGAGTGAAAGAATCACTGCAAGCAACCAATGCCAAAATACGCGCGCAAGAAGTCATGGGAGTGTGAGATATCAAAAATTTAACAGGTTGTTATTTTTCTACATCAATGTGACGTTAGTTACTACTTCAAAAAATCTATATTTTTGCTTCTGTAGAAAATCCGCAGCAAACGCCTTTTTTACATGTTTAGAATCGGCCAAATTTTTCCGAGACCGATACTCAAACAATGGCTGATATCATCGATACCGTTACATCGGATTTTTTATCTACAATTTAGTCATCAATGTTTTCCATACTTTTTCAATACCACGAGTGAGGTTTCACAAAATTCCCGACCTTTTCCCGGTCTGGAAAACGGGTTTTCAAATTCCCTACTTTTTCCCTACTTTCCCGACTGCGTGGGAACCCTGCGTTTAGCGACGTTAAAACGATGTAAAAGCGGCAATGATAATTAGGCTACGGTACTCGATAATTTTCAAAAAAATTTCTACAAAATCACCGAATAGGGCTCTCACCGAAAAAGGCTCTCACCGAAAAGGCTCTCACCGAAAAGGCTCTCACCGAATTGGACTCACCGAATAGTAGCAGACCCCTCTCTAGTAGTCTTCTACTCAAGTCCGGGAATATCGTAAATCAGTGGTGGTAAAAGGATAGACCCTCGGCCCTAGAAGCATACGACAAATGTGCAATACAACATGTTAGAGTGACCAAACAGGCGACATTTGAACCTATGTTGACATTGCACTCAAGGGGTGCAAACTAATTTGTGCCAAGAACACTGCATGTACCAAACGTTTTTCTAAAAAATTGAGATAAAAAAATAGAGTAGCACCTAAGCCGCTGATGGAAGTTTCCACAATTTTTTTTCAATTTTCTTGGAAAGAGTTGGGATTCTTCTATTTGTCCAAAAGGATTTGTGGTGACTAATAACAATTCAATGATTAATTTTTAACAAAATTTAACTCTGACCAGCGACTTCAGCATTGCCAGCGACTTCAGCATTTAACTCAGTGACCTGGGACATTGGGACAAACAGTTGTGCACTGTGCAGTAAAGATCACGTGCAAGCTGGGGTTTTTTTTTGCTCAAGACGTTTTGGTCATTCGTCCGAAATGACTTGAAAACATTCAGTCAACTTTATTTATTTCGGTCATTTTTGGTCATATATAGTCAATTTACTATATATTATTTTGGACATTTTGACAGAATTGACTATAATTTTTTCTGACATTTTGCTAAAAAATCGGTCAATGACCGATAAAAAAAAACCAGCATGCAAGTTCATTCGGCAAACGTAATCAACCCACCCCGATAGCTCATTTGGTTAGTGCGTGACTTCGTAAACGAAGAAGCTTCAAGATCAATCGACGCTGGTTCGACTCTTGGGGTGTGCTGTGCGCTTGAGTAACACACATTAAGGACTGCTCTCCATTCACCGGCATCTAATGAATGGAATAATTCCCTGACAACAAGACTTCAACAATCGAAAACTTCACTCTGTCAATCTCGGTGACTTGGCCTGCGTCAGTGATTCAAACCTCTACAAGTATGTGAAACTGCCAGGATTAAGCTCTGCAAGCAGCTTTCCCAGGCCGAGGATAAAAATTCAATCAATCAATACCGTTTGATGAATTAAAAAAATTATCAAGAGAAATTCTCCAACTCCAACAAAAGTAAAAAAATTCTAACAACTAAGCTTGACTATTTACAGCTGGAAGCAGCAAAAAAGCACTATCATCGATGAAGTTAAAAAAAAGAACGCTCCCGGGTAGTGTCAAACTGACGGTCTTTGGAATCTGAGACCGATGCAGTTGCAGTCGTTACAAGCCAGGGACATTCACGCTAAAAGCTGTCATGTTTAAATGTTGTAAACGCAGCTTTTCTTGTAAATAGAAAAGGCAAGAAAAAATATACGAGTGAATAGGTGCATATAGCCTCTGAGCCTAGCCTATATTTACATTTTACAATATATGGTAAGAATAGCCACTGCATTTTTCGAGGACCTCTGAAAATCGTGTTTTCATTAAAAAAGATATTCTCATACTTTTAAGTGTGTAGTAATTTGGTGGTATTGTTATTTGTATTGAAATTACAATAGCACATTTTGCGATTGCTGTTTTAATTTCACTGTCATTCTGGCAGAATATTTCTGCATGATTTGCCTAATAAAACAAATAATACGATGACAGCAACAACATAAAAAACCTGATAAAAGCACATCTCGCTGACATATTTACTTTTATGCTGCTTGAAAGCCAGGATACCATTTTTTTCTTTTTTATTAAAAACAGAGTTTTTCTGAAAACATAAATTGAAAACCAAAACACAAGTCACATATTTAGCGTAAAAAGAAAAAACTTACACAAATTGTGATAACATTATTGATAAATAAACTGTTAAACTTTTATTCGTCAAATTATTTTAAATTGCAAAATATTTACAAATTTGTTAAATAGACACATTTATGCCGATGGTGGCAAATACGCTATTACAGACTTGAATCAACTAGCCTATAGTGATTGAACAATAGACATGATGACACAGAATATTGCTATTCTTTGAGAGACATAAATTCTATTTTTCTGTTACCTCAATTTCAAAAAAAACATAAAGTTTTGGCAATTTGATACATATCTAGTTTAACATAAAATATCACTGCCAACAATGTTACCGTACCGTATGCATATATTCCACGCAGTAAATCTTCTCTTAATCCCATTGAGTCAAATGTTGGGATGACATCTACCCCTTCACTTGTTTCAAAAGTTACCTTAGATAAATCATTTTCATTTCTTTCAGACATGATAAATATGTGTCTTATGAGCTTTTAAAGATAAATACTTAAATTGTACACAATTGAATAGAAAATTCCAGTTAGCTGACAGTAATAAAAATACACACACACCAGCTTGAGCTCATGATAAACTATCTTAATAATTTACAATATTGTATCTCTGTGGTAGCAATTTTTTGATAGAGCAATCTAAGTATAATACTAATACCCTTGATGCTGTGGCCTAGCTTCATATCAAAATATTAAAAATCTGATTGGTCTGGTTTCGACACAATATACACTTTGAGACATCAAATTGAATTAACTTAGGGTCACTTAAGTCTCAAAGTGCTTTTACAATAGGCTACATAAAATACAACGTTATAGTTCGACGTTAACCACTAACCAGAATACCAAATTATTGCCTTCTATTCAATGATAAATGTACGATATCTCCAGTTCTCCACAGTCCACAGTGTCAAGCTGCAAGCCATTTGCATAGCTTTCCAGCTTAGGGTTTCCGAAGGAAAAAAAACTGATCTGTATTTCCAATTTAAATTTGAAGTTTATAAATGATTTTCTTGAAAAGTTGAAAGTTTACGTTTACGAAAGTTTAATTTCTTGAAAGTTTATGCGGCAAGCGGCGCGTAAACTTATATCTTGAAAAGCACACTAGCAAAAAGTGGAGTAATGACTCAAATGAAAGCTCTTGCTGAGTGCAGTATCTTACTATGTTCTTAATTTTAAGCTTGCTTTTTGTAATTTGTTTCAAGCAGGGTCATAATAAAACATAGATTCACTTTTCACATATTTTCGTGATACTGCTTCTTTTATCTACACTTTATGTGACCTAAGTTGTGATTAAAAGTAGCTAAGATGCAAAAGTGTAGTGTTGGTGTAGGCCTACATATTTTGTTTTGTGTGTATATTTTGTTTTGTGTGTAATACATTTCGGTATGTTAAACCCGCTAAGGTTAGTTTGTTTTGTTTGTTTATGGTTCAAAATACAAACTCTCTACCAAAACTTTAAATGGTTATCACTGTGCCTTAGAATTAGGTATGCCCCAACGCCCAACGGCCTACTGCTGTAGGCTACACTACTACAGGCAATTTGATCAACAACAGTTTGAGTTACAGAAACCGAAAGAATTCATATTGCTCACTTCAGTATAATATTGAGATAATGGGCGCAGAAATTGAACCTTGTTTAGCGTGCAAAATAGCTTTGCGTCGACCCAGTGGCGTAGCAGCCACCTGGCGGTTCTGGCTCTGCGCCAAGGGCGGCAGGCTGCAAGGGGGCGGAAAAATGAGGCTGCACAGTGCACACAGACCAGAAATGAAGTAATGCAAAAACAGATAAAAAGTAAAACAAGAAAATGATTTACAAAGAGACAGCTAGCACACCTTAAAAAATTTAAGGATAGAACAACAGCTAACCCAGCCAGCAAGCCCATATGGGCCCCATATACTATTTTAATGGGCTTGTGGGCATGTGGGTTTTATGTGTTTTTTTTTGTTTTTGCCATATGCGCCCAATATGGGCTTTCTTGCAGAATGTGTTGCTAAATGACAAGGTGGAATATAAAACTTCCAATCTTCAAATGCGTGATCATATAAATGCATTTTAAGAAATTTAGCCACATAAAATTATTGATCATGGGCTAAGCATGAAATATTGCTGGGCTTCCCACTTTGTTTATGGGCAGACCATGGGCTGCCCACTTTGTTTATGGGCAGACCATGGGCTGCCCACATTTTTTATAGGCAGAACATGGGCAGCCCACATTTTTATAGGCAGATCATGGGCTACCCACATTTTTCATGGGCAGGCCATGGGCTGCCCACATTTTTTATGGGCAGACCATGGGCTGCCCACATTTTTTATGGGCAGACCATGGGCTACCCACACAGTGATTCAAAGGTTTGTGGGCAACCCATACTAAAATGATATACACCTCGATCAGCATTTGTCTAGACTTTGAGATTTTTTAGTTGCCTCAAACGACTTTTGTTGATCTTTTAAACAAACACAAAATGAAATTGAACAAGCAAAATTACCGGAGGCACCTTGCTATGCATTGCGCAAAGCTCACTGCTTGCAGTTGGAGCACTTTGGCAAGGTTAGCAGTAGTACTATTTTTTGTGCTTACGTACCACAAATAGGAAAATGTCACATGGAGTTATATACCTACTCGTGCGTTGTTGATCAAAATAAAACAGTTCATTATCATGTGCACTGTCTGCAGTTGACGCTCTTGGCTTACGCCGATTGAGCACTTTACTGGGGGCACCTTGCTATGCATTGCGCAAAGTTCACTGCTTGCAGTTTGGCACTTTGGCATCTGTCTGCAATTATATACCTGATATACATATGGGCAGCCTGTATTAGATTTATGGATTACATATGGGTAGCCCATATTAGATTTGTGGGTTGAGTGTGAGCAACCCATAAATGAATATGGGCAGCCTATATGGGGGCAATGTGATGCCCGCGGACACAATGTGTATGGGCCCCATATGGGCATCTCACATGGGGCCCGTACATCAGCCCATATGGGGCCCCATGTGGGGCCCATATAGGCTTGCTGGCTGGGAAAAAGCTCGAGTTGCTTCTTGCGTGATGTTATGGATAGCTGTAGCTTGTACTCCGACTGTTGTTCAATTCTTAGTAACATTTATTACGTCATAGGCATCTACTATTAGCATCTACGCATACGCATCTACGACAACGACGCATCTACTATTGTTCCAGACAATTGTTCACCTAATCAAACGTCATATAAAAATCGTTCAAGTCTACTGAATATTACGTCATGGAAATTCCTAAAACATGTGCCAAAATTGCACCATCGTTCGTAAGACTGTGTCAAACTTGTTTAAACCTGTTTCAGTTGAAACCTGTTTAAACATGAAATGTTGCGTCGCGCTAGCTGCTGGCGTGCCTTTGAGTTATCACAAATTTTTCTGATTCATTCTCGAAGTTGTTTGTTGGAAGTCGGTCGCACATTTAACTGGTTTATTTGGTGCTTGCTAGCGGGACAAATTCTCCGTCTTTTATCCAAGTAATCTGTATCGTAGTGACAGTTTTTAGAGGTGCAAGGCGTTGCATCTCGATTTCGATAGCCGCGGGCTAATTTTACAGGAATACACTTAAAGAATAGACGTTTCAAGGAGTGTTTCTTTTCGGTCACTACATGCAGACAAACGGATCCGGGAACTTTATGTTACAATTTTCCCACGAAGAGATTATGGTTTACCGCTGTGACCATAAAAAATAAAAGACGAGTTTTTGTTAGCTGGTAGGCCAAGAAGCACTAGAAGCATAAAAAAAAATAAAAGAAGATTTTTGTTAGCTGGTAGGCCAAGAAGCACTTGAAGGCATAAAAATAAACGACGTGTTTGTTGTCAGCTAGTGCAGAAGAACTACTTAGAAGTACAAGAAATAATAAAAGAAGATTTGTTGGTCGGTAGTCTACACTCTTACAGAAGCAAAGAAAAGTAAAGACATTTCTTCTCAGTTTGGTACAGAAGAAAAATAACTTTGACATTCCTTGGCAAGAAAGAAGATTAAAAGACAATCCATCTGTGCTTGTAGATTCAAGTGGAAGAATCTAAGCAAGTTTTGTGGACTTTAGGACTTCATACCCGTACAGCTACGGTATCGTGCATTTAAATTCTTTTTTGTATTTTTTCGGTCTTTGCAGTTAAGTTTTTTATAACTACTGTAGCCTAATAATTTTGTGTGTTTGTGTAATTTAATTTTTTTAATTGTTAAATTTAGCCCCAACATTTAATATGTCTACACTCGGTGGCGACAGGGACTCGACCGCCGTAGACTCGACTGAGTTTAAGCCTGATGATGTTCTTTGCGGTCGGGCAGGCCATTCTGGGGAGGGACCCAGTAACGATGAGGCTAAGTCAGTTCGAGAGGCCCGGCATCTTAGACGGGATATTTTGACTCAAATTGGGAAACTTTCTGTAGCCCTAGGTTCTTTGAGTGATAAGCAGGAACTGTTAATTTTTAGATCTAAGTTATCTACTTTAGAAGAGGAATTACGGCATTTCCATGCTCATTTGACTAAAATCTTTAACTCTGCAATCTTGGCAGAACTTCGTGATAGGGTAGATCCCGAATTTAACTCGTTAAAAAATAACTTTGAACAAAAAGAAAGTGAGTTCTCAGATATGTTGGATGCTGACATACATCCTGAGGATAGCGCCTCAAATGTAAGCACTAGGATGTCTAGGACTTCGTCTCGGATAGTGGCACAAATTAACCTACAGCTAAGACGAGAAGAGCTCCAGATACAAGCTGAGGCCAAAGCGAGAGCTGCTGAGGCCGCCGCGAGAGCTGCTGAGGCTGCCGCGAGAGCTGAGGCCATTCGAGCTGAGGCCGAAGCGAGAGCAGCTGAGGCAGGCGCGAGAGCTGCTGAGTTCGCACTCAAAGACGCTCAGTTGAGGGCTGAACAACGTAAAGAGGTAGTTTTAGCTGAATATCGATCAGAGGTGGGCTCTCGGCGTAGCTCTAAGAAGGGCTCTTCTAGGCATTCCAGAAATGAACATCAATTGCAGTTTAATTTACATAACCTTTTCCAAACGCCCGTTCAACCTGTGAGTGGACCAGGGCAATCCACACGTTTTCCAGCTGTTTCAGGAGGTCTCGGGGCCGCGGCTAAGGGTCTTTCGAATGCTGTAGAGCCAAGGTCTGCGAATTACAACCGAACTCCTCCCCCAGAGCGTACAGGTCACGGGGCCGCCATTAGCAGTAACGCTTTGCCCCCTTCACAGTTTTCTGCGCCGCTAGGTTTTGATCGCCTAGCTAGGCTACACGTAATTTGGGTGGTTGTGAGAGGCGTATCGCGTCTCCTGATTTTAACGTGTGTGAGGATCGTGATCGGGCTGTGCACGTGACTGAGCCCACTCAGCCCCTTAAGGGATATAGCTTGTCTTCTCCCGCTAAATCGAGTTCTCAACAGCAGGATTGCTTTTTTGAATACCAAAATAGTAGGACGTTTTTCGATAAGGCGGCCTTGATTGGTTACGATGGTAATAATATGCCATTTATCTTCTTTAAAAATCGTGTTACGGCCTTAATGGCAGCTTCGCCCTTTAAGGGGACTTGTTTGACTTTGTTACAAGCAGCTTGTGTTAGAACAGCTGCGCAAACGATTGCTAATTTGGTTTCTGACACCCCTGGCTTGTCAGAGGAAGACAGGATAGAAATGTCGTTAGCTCGCTTGACCCAGCGTTTTGGGGTTCGTGGAGGTCTTTTTGCAGAACCAGAAATTAGAAAGTATCGCTATGGTAGCAAATTGACTTCTATCTCTTCCAGTGATTTGAAAGAGTTTAAAGATGAATTGTCGCAGTGTTTGCTTTACGCGAAAGCTTATGGTCAGCGTGATAAATTAGAAGGACGTTTTGTTTTGGATTTGGCTAAGCGACTCCCGTTTGACGCTAAGCAGCGTTATCTTGACTTTTTAGGTGATCAGTATGGTGGCACTGATGAGCCTACCTTTCAGAGTTTGTTTGAATTTGTAGTACGGGAGGAAACGCGTAAGTCGATTGATTTTAGCATTATGCTAATGGGCGATTCTGGTGAGTCGCAGCAATTTAAAAAGTTTGGCAAAGGGAAATTGCCTTCATGTCCGGTTAGGCAGACGTCCGTAAAACCCCATGATGATGTGATGTCAGGGAGTTCGCAGTACTCGACTGTTGTTGGCGCACCGCGCGGTGGTGAAGCCAGACGTAAAAACCTACCGGCATGCATTTGTTGTTCGTCACGTGGTCAAGTTGAATATCATTTTTTGTCTAATTGTAAAGAATTTTTGCGCTTGACACCTAAAGATCGGAGAGATGTCATTGTAAAAGCTGGGAAATGCTTGAATTGTTTGCGCCAGCATATGGTTAGGGATTGCGTTCATGCAAATAACTGTCGTAAGTGTGGGCCTAACAACAATAGGAAACACTATTTTCTTCTGCATGATTTTTATGTGACGTCACGTGATTCTCTGGATTCGGTTGGGAAAGATGATGCTCGTGCCAGAGTTCCTGTGCGTAATGTTAAGATTGGAAATGTTAAAGCAGCTTTTAACCGCGTTACTGCTGCTCGTGTTTTGAATCCAATGACTGGCAAATCGAAGTTGGTGTATTGTCAGCAGAGATGGGCGTGATCTTGATCTTGAAGATCACAAGTGATCTTGAAGATCAAGATCGTGATCTTGATCTTCAAGATCACTTTTTTTTTGGTGATCTTGATCTTGATCTAAGATCACTTTTTTTTGTGTGATCTTGATCTTGAAGAACAATAAGATCAAGATCACTTTAAAATTTAAGTTTACTTCCTAGATAGAGGCATTTTTTTAGAACTCGTACTGTACAAAGTAATTAGTGGCAACTACTAATATTAAGCCACTGTTAATATGATATGTGTCCAACAAAAGACGATTTAAAGTCGCCATCTAGTCTGGTCAGTGTTGCCAGTTCAAAATTGAAAAAGTTTTCTGTGTTGGTCAACTTCCGTGTACTTTACTGTATGTTGACGTCGGTTGACGTATAATAAAAAATTGATTTAACTTTGTTCACAATTTCCATGTGTGAATTTTAAAGAAATGTTTGCTTTCTTTGACTCAATTTTAGATGTTTCAAAAGTCTAGAATGGCGGTGCTAAAAAATCTGGACTCTAGCCGACTTTGATCATGTAAAGTGGTTTATTGCAGCAAATCAACCAGACCAAGACTTGTTTACGGTCTGAGTATGGAGCGGTTTGTCTGACGGCAAACCTCTGAACTTTTTTGATAGCAGACAACAGTAGCCTATCAAGTTTGCCAGATGGGTAAATGGTGCAATAAACATTGACATAATACAGTGAAAGTTAAAACTACTTAGTAACACGAATAAAAACTCCCACATGAACCAGACAAAAATTTGGTAAAAAATGATGCAGTTCAAAATTTATTTTTATTTATTTATTATAAATATAAAATATAAAACTAATTGCAAATCTTGCGACTTTTTCAGTAGCCTACTACTGTATATTTAACCTCGGTCTTGAGTGTGACGTTGCAGTTCTACGCAACCTACGTCAGCAATTGATAGGCCTAATAGCAACAGTCACTAACTTATTACAATTCTTAGGCCAGTGATCGAGTAGTTAAAAGTAAAAGTTAGCAATACCAACTATATACCTTTACCCAGGTTGCTTATAGTAATTATTTTTTGCAACATCATTGATCAAAAACTTCATTTTTTTTCAAGTACACAAAAAGTGATCTTGAAAGTGATCTTGATCTTCAAGATCACGATCTTGATCTTGATCTTCAAGATCACATAGTTTGGTGATCTTGATCTTGATCTTCAAGATCACCTATTCTTAGTGATCTTGATCTTGATCTTCAAGATCACCAATACTGGTGATCTTGCCCATCTCTGATTGTCAGCATGATCCTGGTTCGCAGTTGACGTTTGTTTCGAGTGATTTGGTGTGTGAACTTGATCTTAAACCGTACGATAAAGCGTCGTTTAAAATGGATACCCTGGCTGGTCAGAAACCTACTTGTGCTGACCTTGTCAAACTCAACATCCAGTCGTTAGAGACAGATGAACTGTTTTGTGATATAACTTCGGTGGTTAACCCAGCTTGGGCTGACGATGTTAAAACTTTACCGCATAAACAAGATTTAAATGGTTTCCGTCATTTTCATGACGTGAATATGTTTCATTTGAATGATTGTAGTACTGTACTGATTGGCAACGACAACGCTTATTTGATGTGTGCAAAAAAAGAGCGTGTTGGTGAAAATCGTAGTGAACCACATGCTTTGCTCACTCCTCTCGGTTGGTTGGCTTGTGGTGGTAAGTCACCCTTAGATGAAAGCGTTGCTAAAGTGTGCAGAGTGCAGACGTCTTCAGAGTCGGATGTCATCTCTGGCTTTCAGCGTAAAATTGAGTCTCGTGATATGGAAATAGCAGACCTGAATAAAGTCATTCAGGATTTGACGTTGCAAAATGAAACCTGTGAGTTGTCTCGCAATGATAAGTTGGCTAGAGAACTTGTTGAACCGAATATTGAGTTGAAAGATGGTCGATTTGAGATACCTGTTCCGTTGAAGGAAGATATTGATCTACCTAACAATTTTGTGTTGGCGTCAGATAGAGTTGCTGCTTTAAAGAAGAAGGCTTTAAAACAACCTGAACTTCGTGATTTCCTTACTGACACCATGAAAGATCTTAAATCAAATGGCTATATTGAGCGTACTGGTGAAGCAGGAAATGTCAAGGGATTTGAATGGTATTTACCATACTTTGTTACGTCACAATTAAAAAAGCGCATTGTTTACGATGGCAAGTCTGAATTTCGAGGAACTTGTGTTAATGATGTAATGTTTTCGGGTCCTGACTTGTTAAACCCTCTGGTAGATGTCTTGGCTAGATTTCGGCTTGGTAGATTTGGTCTCATGGCTGATGTGACTAAATGCTTCTTTCAAATAAAGTTACCTGAGTCGCAAAGGGATTTGTTTCGTATATTGTGGTTTGAAGATGATGACCTTGAAAATGGTAGGATGGTACCATTTCGTTTTTGTGTACACCCTTGGGGAATAAAGAGTAGCCCGTATATCGCTTGCTTGGCTATAAAGAAAATGATCGAGCAGAATCCCAGCAATGCTGGTGAATTGACTCTCTGCAATATTGCAACTAATATGTACATGGATGATTTTATATTTTCGGCTGATAGCTTAGAGGAAGCTCAGCAAATCACTCATGAATCAATTGCTTTGTTTGATAGCCGTGGGTTTAAACTTGGTAAGTGGAGTGCTAACAAGGAGGCTATGATTGTCTTGTCAAATTTGGATAATGAGATGCTTTCACCTTTGATTCGTGACATTGACTTTCAAACTGCAAATATGACTTTGCCATCAGCGAAGACATTGGATTGTGTGTGGCAAACCGAGTCTGACGAGATGCGTATCGCAAGTTCCTTAAAGCCCTTAGCTAAACACACGCGCCGAAGTATGCTCAGTCAGCTTGGACAAAATTTTGATCCGCTAGGCTTTGGAGCGCCATTTTTTCTAAAAGCACGCCTTATACTTCAGCAATTGGCGATAGACAAGTTTGATTGGGATACCGAGGTCCCTGATAGCTTTGTTAAAGAGTGGGAGTCGTGGCTTCGCTCTTTGGACCTGCTTAAGGATTTTTCGTTACCGAGATGGTATTTTGCAAACTCTGGTGTGTGCAGTCCGGATGATATTGTTTCATATCAATTGCATGGGTTTAGTGATGCTTCGAATCAAGCTTTCTCTTCTGTTGTTTACTTACGTAGACTGGTTAACGGAGTTCCGAGTGTGTCTTTCGTTTTGGGTAAATCTACCATTGTTGTAAAAAATCACTTTTCTTGGCCGATAGCTAGGAAAGAGCTTGTTGCCGCTTTGAATACAGCAAGACTCGTGAAGCAGGCCTACGAGGCATTGAAGATGCTCGACTGCCTTAAGTATTTTTGGTGTGATTCTCGTACTGTGTTGCAGTGGGTTAAAAACCCTGATTTACGTTTGAATAAGTTTATGACGCGTCGAGTTGAGCATATTTTATTGTTGTCTGGAGCCCAGGATTGGCGTTTTTGCCCTACCGATATGAACCCAGCTGATGTTGGCACAAGGCCAAATCTTATTACAAAGAAAGAATTTCGAGAGTTGTGGTTAAATGGTTCTAGTCTTCTCTACCAGTGTGAGGAAATTCCATCTGTAGAAAATGCCACTCCAGTACCTGTCCATAGCCTATATCTTCGTGACGAAGAGGAGTCGCTTGACGTTGGACAGGGTGGTCTTCACAGATTGATCGAGGCCGCACCTTCTTTGTATGTTATGAAAAAGAGAATCGCTTATTTGGTTGCTTTTGTTGAATTTTTGTGCTGTAAAACGAGAAAGCGTAGCTTTGTGAAGCCAAAACTGGATGCATCTTATCTTAACAGTGCTTCAGAGTTGGCTGTGAAGTTTGTTCAGAAGAGCGTGTATGGCGATGTGGTACATTTAATGACCAAACGATCGCCGGATACCCTTGAGGAAGTGATAAAGCGAGGTAGTGTTGGCGCTTCGCAACGTGAGAAGGAACGCTTGAAAGAATTACGTTCACTTAAAAAGTACAGACCTTGTGTAGATGACGCTGGTGTAATCCGCATTGAAGAGCGCTTAAGTAATTCTCCCGAGATCTCTCTTGAAGCAAAGCATCCGATTGTTTTGCCTTCGAAGCACCCCTTCACAAGGCTTGTTGTACTGTCGCATCATAATGGAAATGCGCACTGTGGAGTACAGCACACTTTGTTGTCTACGCGACAGAAGTTTTGGATCGCTAATGGTAATGCCTCCGTGAAGAGGTATCTTAATGACTGTGGTGTATGCGCGATTGAGAAAGCTCGACCTATAAGGCAGCTCATGTCTGATTTACCTTTGTCTCGCACAACTGCGCATAGGAAACCCTTTTTTGATTGCGGCTTAGACTATCTTGGACTTTTAACTTTTGTTGAAGGTAGAAGTCACAAAAAAGCTTGGGGACTCTTGTTCACATGTATGGCATCTCGCGCTATTCATGTTGAGCTGGTTACGTCATTGTCGCTGAGTGATTTTTTACTTGCCTTTACAAGGTTTACAGATTTACGTGGGCAGGTTAATGCTATCTATTCCGACAATGGAAGTACCTTTCAGGCAGCATCTAAGAAGTTACCCGAGTTGATAGGATCAGCTGAATTTCACAACGCCCTGAGACAGAGAGAGATAAACTGGGAATTTATACCTCCGTATGCTCCGGCGCAAGGTGGCGCCTGGGAGGCAATGGTTAAACAATTTAAAATTGCATTTTTTCACATTTTGGACTCTTCAATACGTAAGCCCAGTTTTATTGAACTGCTTACGTACACCAGTAGTGCCGTTCGGATCGTGAACGAACGCCCTTTGGTACCTTTGAGTGACGACCCTAGGGATTTTACTGTCATCACCCCTGCCTCACTTTTGACCCCATACTTAGACCCATACTGTGCTGTTGGGCAACCACATGATCGTGACCAATTAAGAAGAGATTATCGGTTCAATTTGTCACTTTCTCATCAGTTTTGGAGTAAATGGATCGATTTTTACTTGCCAGGTCTTCAGGGCCGGAAAAAATGGCTAAAAATGGCCGAGAATTTGGAGCCTGGTCAACTTGTAGTGGTAGGTTCTCTCCAGGACATTGGTAAACGTGGGAAGTATCAACTTGGGAGGGTGCATGAGGTAGTTTCACAAATTAGGAAAGGGAAGCCTGTGGTTCGTAGAGCTAAAGTTGCCGTCTGCAACTATGATGAGAGTACGGGGAAAGTGAAAGTAGACTATGTGTTGAGGGATATTTCGTGCCTCGCCCCCGTAAAGAACACCTAAGTGTTAGGGTTTGAGCCTGGTTTTGTCTGCGGTGGCCGACACTTGTCTGAGCCCAGAACAGTCGGTTATTATCGCAACCATTGTATATAGCGTCATTTTTTGCGTGTACCTACTACCTATGGTACCAATTTCATGTATCGTCGTGTTTATTCTTATTGCTGTTCATTCTTTGCATGCCCTTTGTATTTGCGTATTAACTTAAACGTGAGTGATTCAAACAATTTGTGTATCATGTGTTTTTATTCATTGGCTCACAATTATCGTCAATTCTTTTTTAGTTATGCCATGTCAGACTGTCATAACTAGGGGCCGCTATGTTCCAGACAATTGTTCACCTAATCAAACGTCATATAAAAACCGTTCAAGTCTACTGAATATTACGTCATGGAAATTCCTAAAACATGTGCCAAAATTGCACCATCGTTCGTAAGACTGTGTCAAACCTGTTTAAACCTGTTTCAGTTGAAACCTGTTTAAACATGAAATGTTGCGTCGCGCTAGCTGCTGGCGTGCCTTTGAGTTATCACAAATTTTTCTGATTCATTCTCGAAGTTCATCATCATCATCATCATCATCATAATCCATCGTCGGTTTGTTCCCCACTAGTGGGGGTGGCCGATTGTTTCCGCGCAGCAATTGTTCTAATCCCTTCTCTCCATTTCACCCTGTCCCTTGCATCTTCCTCCTTCAGTCCGACTTTTTTAAATTCATCCTTCACTTGTTGTTTGTTGTTTGTTGGAAGTCGGTCGCACATTTAACTGGTTTATTTGGTGCTTGCTAGCGGGACAAATTCTCCGTCTTTTATCCAAGTAATCTGTATCGTAGTGACAGTTTTTAGAGGTGCAAGGCGTTGCATCTCGATTTTGATAGCCGCGGGCTAATTTTACAGGAATACACTTAAAGAATAGACGTTTCAAGGAGTGTTTCTTTTCGGTCACTACATGCAGACAAACGGATCCGGGAACTTTATGTTACAATTTTCCCACGAAGAGATTATGGTTTACCGCTGTGACCAACTATGTCGGGAATTCATACTGGAGTTCATTAAAAAATCAAAAACATAAATCTAAAAGCACTATTCGTAGGCCTACCGTGTGGAAATCACGCACTGAATCTTGCAGGTGTTCATGCCGTCGGATCGTCGCAATTAAGCGACAGATTTTTCGCTGTTTTAGAAAGATTGTATGTTTTTTTTGCTGCCTCTATACTCATAGATGGGATGTCCTTCTAAAGCATGCGCCAATCGCGCTGAAGCGAGTGATTGAGTGGTTAGTGGCCGAGTGGTTAGCGCGTTTGGCTCGCAGTCGAGAGCCTGCATGTTCGACTCCAGCCACTCGCACTTACTGTTGTTTCTCTGGGCAAGAAACTTAACGATAATTGCCTCTACCTAGTGATCGATTTCGAGTAATGGGTAGTACCAAATTTAAGTCATAAGTAAAGTAGACAACCGGAAAACAGACATTGCCGTCGGCTGCAGCGTGGGTCAGGTGTATGTCGGAAGGCGTACACCGATGCATAGCGCTCAAGTCTGCTTTCCCGCAATGCAGGATAAAGATAAACAAACAAACAAAATACGCGATGGAGCGCACATCACGCTGCTGTAAAGGCCCTTCACGCATGTTTTGATGAGATTATGGATGCTCTACTAGACTCTAGAGCAGTGTTTCTCAACCTTTTTTGGCCCAACGCCCCCTTCATGAACTGGCAAAATTTTACCGCCTCCCAACAGAGAAGAGAGAGAAGAAGTTCTTTTATTTTGCATCATCAGCACATGCGAAAAAACAAAACAATACAAGATTACAATGTGAGCTAGGTTGTTTGCTGATGACGATGGGAGTGACAGAAGGACCGAACTGGTCATCGAGTCTGCCACACCCGAGTGGTGTCATGGCTTATTTAAAATGGAACGGTGTCGAAGTTGAACGCAAATATTGATTGATTGATATATTGATTGATTTGATTGATAGATATATATTATATACAAGTAATTAATTACGAAAAGAGAATATAAAACAATAAATACTATTAATAGCCTACTACAAAAAGTGCTCAATGCCAAGCAAAAAGCCAAGCAGAGTGAATTACATCAAATATAGGTTAGTTACCAGTCTCTAAAACCCTTACAGCCTGTTTTACACTAAAAGGAGATCATCAGTAGGTCCTTATTCAAATAGAATTTTATTTCTATTAGAATAAGGACCTTTTGATGATCTTCCTTTTAGGGTGAAACAGGCTGTAGGCTAAGGATTTTAGAGACTAGTAACTATATTTGATGAAAAGCAAATACTGTAGCCTATATATTTGCGAGCATAAAAACAGTAGCCTATAGGCCTACTGGTAGTCAGTGTGAATCTTGGGCTTGGTGAGAAAGTGCCAGTTTCTTCACATCTGGTGTAAAGTCAGTGATAAACATTCGAAGATCACCTCTTATGGATATGTCAAGTGGGTTTCGCTGTTTGGTATGTAGCAGAACAACACAGCTGAATCCCTTTTTCCACCAAGGTATGAGGTAGGAAATGCTACCTCGAAGATACGGGCTCTTTGACGAAATCGTTACGCTGGGCAGTAGATGGGTTAAACCAGAATGCCCCTAATAATCAAAACGCCCCCCTTAAGCCGAGGTAAGCATACCGCCCCCTGCACAATCAAAACGCCCCCCAAGGGGCGGTACCGCCCCCGTTGAGAACCACTGCTCTAGAGTCTAGAGGAACTATGTAATCCAAACGAAAAGCTTAATACACGAGATGACGCTCATAGTATTCTAGAATGCTCTAACAAGATGAAAGCGTTTGTCAACTTTTTAGTGGAGAACGAGATAATCTGGTTAAAGGTTCTGTGGACGCAGAGATCAAAAAATGCACAGAGCTAGAGATTGCAGTTGAAGATCGGAGAGTTCGTAAAAAAAAGAGAATGCCTGGCGAACACGCAGAAGATGCTGGTCTTAGTGTTGTTGGAGAAGTAAGACGATGCATGTTTCAAGCTTTGGACAAATTTAAACTTGAAGCTGAAACTAGGTTTACCGGCATACAGCACTGATTTTTGAATCCTCACGCGCTGCTGCAAAGCGAAAGTCACAATGAATTCACCAACGCATTTAAAAAAAAAATGACAACGAGGTGGACTTTTTGGAGTTAGCTGTGGAAATTGACAGATTTAAGAAGCTGGTGCGAAGCAGTGAAACCACGTTTGATCGTAATGCAACAGCGTTTGATGTTTTACAGTGGTTAGCTAAATCACACCTACTTGATTCGACACCATATTTATGCTTGTGTCTGAAACTTTATCTTACCATTGGTGTTTCAATTGCGAGCTGTGAGAGGAGTTTCTCAAAGCTCAAAATGATAAAGTGGTATTTACGTTCTACCTTGAATGATGATCGGCTATCAGCTCTATCGATTCTTTCTATAGAAAGAGACTGTACGTTCAAAAACTTGATTTTGAAGATATTATCGCTGATTTTGAGGCGGCTATTGATCTTTTATTTGCCTAATACATTTATTGTCCATTTTTTGTTTTTTATTTTTGGCCTTAACGCTGAGACAGTGAGGCTTCTTTCTCAAGCAATATAGAACTTCTGAGACGAGGCACATTATTTGTAATTATTTTTATTGAAAAGATTGCTTGAACTTGAAACTATTTCAAAATTTGCTGCAGTCGACTTAGGGCAGCATTTTCAACGAAAGCCAGGGGCGGCAGCATATGCTCCTACGCCACTGCGTCGACCCTGTATGAATAGTTTATTCAATATAGCAATTTCGATAAACAAGTTAGGCTAGTAAAAAACAAGGTTTTGAAAAAAATTGACGGAGTAAGTCAATGTGCTGTGGTAAACACTGAAGTTCTTTCATGTGGCGTGGTTCATAAAGTTTAAAAACCACTGGCCTACTGCGACACGCATCTCTTTTTGTACAACACAAACATTTGTAAACATAAACACATCTAGAACAGTAGGCCTATGTCATTATAGATATGGAACTCACAAACAGCAGCTGTTTCAAACAAGAAATTCTAATCAGAAAAACAGCGCCCTACTAGATTAAAAATTGGCTATATTTGGAGCTGGCATAACAGTTCTACCCTCAACTAGTGTTTCGATGCCAGCAAGTCTGCGACCGGCGTAGGCCTACACTAATTTCGTACAAATTTGTTTAGGCTATAGCTTAGTCCAGCTATCCATAAAAACTTTCGCAGACCAATCGGCAAACCCTTGCAAAGAGCTTAGACTAGGGATAGGTCTTTTCTATTTTCTATTTAAACATTTCTTTTGTAGCCTATTTCTTTTTGTAAAATTGGTCTAAAAAGTGCTTTTAACTTATTGGTAATTTACAATGGCAATTTACTAGACTAGACTATAGAAATGCATTGAGAGCATTTGAATGCAATCGAAATGCATTTCAATTTTTCATGTTATTACTGTACTGTTTATTAGGCATATGTCTCAAGGCTAGAAAACTTCATTCACCAGCCAGGAATGTGATAATTTTTAGTGCCTTACATTGGAAGTCCCTGGTCCAGACAATTTCCAGAGCGTAGGCTTAGGCTACTGGTATCACGTGTAGCCTATAAAATGGTTCAAAAATATTTTAAATTAGAATTTGTTGTCGTAGACTACAGTAGCCTGCGTGCTTAGCAAACCGAGCTTGATTTTTATTGATATATTTGAGTTTTGTTATATTTTTTCAGATTGAAACTCCTATTTAGCAGTTAGTAGGCTATGCCAAAGACAAAGAAAATAATGACAAAGAATCTAGAAAAAAACGGAATTGAAACGGAAGATAGTGGAAATGAAGTGATCAAGCTATACAAGAAAAGATGGATATTGCTGATAGGGCTTGCAATATTTCAAGCTTTGCGAGTTTCTACTTTGATGTTTTTTGGGCTCGTGAGCAACATTGTTGTCGAATATTACAAAATATCATACGCGCAAGCAGATTGGATAACACTAATTAATTTTGTTGGTGGAAATGTAACTTCTCCGTTTTTTGCTTGGTTTGTACTGAAAAAGACACTCAACTTCAAAAAAATAGTGATTTTCTGCATTAGTACGTCATTAATCAACTACGTGTGCTATTTGCTGAGCTTTTGCTTTGTGATTTTTCCACTCAGTGTGGTTGGTGGGTTCATGGGTGGGTTAGGAATGATCACAGTGTATTACTTTCCCTCAATGTTTACTGCCCTCTGGTTTCCAGAGTCTCAGATTGGTATTGCGACTGCTTCTATGTTTACTGCTATTTCTGTTGGAAACATTCTGGCCTATGCTATTCCTCCTAATGTGTTGATAAATCCACCGACATTCGAAACAAATTTGGGCCACAACAACTGCACCCTCATAAACGCAACTTCAAATGATGCAAATATTTCCAAAAGTTTATTGGAAAGTCAAACTGACAGTTTATGGTTTGCAAAAGATAAATCAATTTTTGTTGGTATCTTTCTGTTGCCAGCATCTATATCTTTTTTCATATTTATACTAATTTGCCTTTTCTTGCCGGCATATCCCAAACACCCACCATCAATAGCAGAAGCGGCAAAACGCCAACAAGCTGCAAAATCTATGTCTCAAAACATTACTTTGAAAATGTTTCTAAGGGAAACTAAAACTTTATTTGTCGATTGGAAACTAATTGCAATTCTAATCGTTTTTGCAATTGTACAAAAAGCATTTCTTATAGAAGATTTGCTCATTCAGCAAATGATTCGAACGATACAACCACTACTCAATGTAAATGAGAAACCTGACGTCATCGGCAGTTACGTCATGCCGCTATATTCTGTAGGGGCATTTTTTGGAAGTTTTGTTTCAGGTAAAATTCTGGACCGGTTTAAAAAGTATCGGATGCAATCTGTAATTGGATGCATTTTGATATTCACTTCGGTTGTTAGCCTGGCATTGTGCTGTCATTATGGAAACTTGGTTGGTATCTGTAGCTCTATTGCGTTTTACGGGTTTTCAACAAGAATAGCAACTATCCCATCGTTTGATGCAATAATGCAGCACACTTTTCCGCGTAATCCGATGTTTGTTATTGCTTGGGCACTTGTGTTCATAGAAATATTTGTTATTGTTATGGCAGAAATGGCGCGTTTAATGTTTTTGTTAGCAAACGTCGGTGGTGTTTTTATTTATCAAGCTGCACTGATCTTTGTTGCAATTGTTCTTTCAACTGTTGCAAAACCAAACTTAAATCGTTTAAAAGCTGAAACCGAAAATGAAGACGACGCACTAATGGCAAAACCTTTGTTGTCTAAATGATATCTTATACTTCTTGGTAAGCCTATAATGTTTTTTTCAACTAAAAACAGCTGTATTAGTTCATTGTTTCTCTTCCGTCTGCCACAAAGCTGCGTGGCCTTAGGCCAAAAAAAAACGAAATTCAATTTGGCGGTTAAGTAAAATGTGTAGAAAATATTGCTCAATAAATCATCTCATCCTCATGTGTCTTTCTCTTGAGAGAGTTGGAAACTAAATGGACTAATGCGCATTATTCAAGGTCTTGACTCCTCACTGCACTAATTTAAGTAATTTAATTTTGTCCACTTTGTGACAATTCATCTCTAAATTGTTTTCAGTTTGCCTTTGTTTATTTTTTACTTGTTTTCCCTTCTATAAATGATAGCCAAACTGTGATTTATTTGTTCGTGTTGTATGCTCCAAATAACTTAGAACTAGTGTTGGGCGATATATCGAATTTTCGATACGATATCTTTTCAATATCGATATTTATTTCAATATCGTTCGATAACTCATAACTGCAAACCCCTACAAAAACGTTGCTAAAGCCAAACGGCAAAAGTTGAAATTGCCTCGGCAATTGCTGTGAACGTTTATAACGAAAAAAATTGTACCAAACATGGAAAACGAGGAGCGAAAAATATGCTAGAGTAGTCATCACGACCGCACTGTTTGATTTGTTGTGATGTAATAATACCAAAAGTAGCGATAAAGCGAGCAACGCGATACGCACGCTGTTACGGTAATTCACGTTGAATAACTCACGCGGAGGAAAAGTAAGTTAATTTTGGGTTGATTCAACGTTCGAGTCAGCACAAATCGATTTAATTTTTCCGGCTGGTTATAGTATATCTGCTTGATGAAGAACTAGATGTCAGAATCGGAATCATCAGATGCTGTATCGGAGGATGAGATTGTCGTGTCATCACTGGAATCGGACACATCAAGAGGCTCATCGCTTGGCTGTAAATCTACACTGTCTTTGCCGTTCGCAATGAAGCGTCCACGTTTTCCCGCTTTTGTGCTTTGATACCCATCCACACGCCTCTTTCGCAGAGCTCCATCAGGTTGTTGACTAAGGAGCAAACCTATGGCTGTGGCATAACGACTGGGAGGAATATCTAACCCTAACCTTACAAGCGCTCTTGTGGCCTCGGCATTTTTATTGCCAACGCTAATGCGCCATTCATGCATCTGCGTCGGCAATCACCTCGGCAATTGCCGACACTAATTTCGAAGACTGAGAAACTCTTTTCTTAATTAGTACAAAAATATCGAAAAGTATCGAAATATCGAGTATTTTTTCAAATATCGTATCGTTTTGCTTTTTTCAATATCGCCCAACACTACTTAGAACGATTGTTTTCTTTTGGCCATACTACTTTAAAGCGATTAGTCTACACATGTCACTGACATTTCGTAAACAATTCTTCCCAATTTGTCGAGATTCGATAGTTCCAGAAGACAGTTATCAGGCGCAAATCTACGTTTATGTGATGCTCTAGTTAGGAAACAATGTCATGCGATTGACAAACGTTGCAAATGCTCTCTAAATTCGCTTTTGATCAATGTCGTGAGAAATAACGCTGATAGAGGTGTCTAGGCTAGGGGCTGCTTTTGAACCCCTGCTCGGATACATTTTAATGTCTTGAAATTTTTTTAGGAAGCATTGGAACTAAAATTTTGTTAAAAGTTTCCTATGTAGCCTACTACTCTTTTGTTCAACATTGTTTCTTTGGCAGGCGTGAGCCTCAGATTGGTAACCTACCGTGCACAAACAGTCCTCTCACTGGCCCTGGTTACGTATGGTGATGGATTTCTTTGCGCAGTTTAGTAGTATTATATGTATGTTAAGTTGTGGACTGCCGCAATGCATTTGCGTACCGTACCCTAATGCTATTTTCATTCAAACTCTTGTGTCATGAGCTGTGATGAATGTGATTTCTATGGATTTTGTGTTTGAAGGAAATGCATAATCTATCCTACCTACACATAACTGTTTGCCCTGACCTGCTTTTCGTGTTTAAACTAACCACGTCCTTGGTTGATCATACCATACGACTTTTTCCCCCGTCTGTTTACAGCCATTTACCACATATAGATATGTAAAGTCACGTTCTCCATCGACATCAATCACCTACAACATATTGCCTTAATGGACGTTAAAACCAGTATTATCGGCCACGAACAGAATCCGGCGAAGACGAAATCTGATATTTATTTATTTTTCTAAATCCATAGAAAAAATATATCCTGCTTTAACTGTTAACAATTTCAAAGTTTAAAAATGCATCGCGGGCCGCACCAAAAGTCCTCGTGGGCTGCATGCGGTCCGCCCCCCACGTGTTTGAGACCCTTGAATTAGATTGTAGTGTCAGGTGAAGGAGGTAGAACAACATTTTCCCAACAAATCGCAGCAACACCGACAGGCTATTAGTTGTTTTGCACGTTGTTTTAGTTTCAGTACATGCAATAATTATTACATATTAGAATGGCTGGCTACACAATAAAATCTATGCCCCATCGATAGTATTCCGTAAAACACACAACAATCGCTTTACTAGAGTAATATTTCAGTTAAGCTGAATAAGTGAAAGTGGCAATATCCTCTGTCATTCCAATGCTAAAATTTTTGTGTTTTTTTGCACAGATCAAAAATTCTCTGCTGACTCATTTAAAATTTTACGCAAAGGCAAATCCCAATTTGACACAAAAATTCAGGAAGCGCTGTTAATCAAACGCTACAACCCAAATTTAAACAAACAATTATTTGCCGGTGGCGCCTCCATTCTCCTCAATATTTATTAGTTGTATCACGTACCCCGTGGTGCAAATTCATTTGTAACTTAGTCATGCAGTTGCCTTTTCTTAATGTAATTTTTCGTCTGTCTGTATGTTTTCCACTCCATTGCTTTTAATCGTTGCGTGTTTCTCGATGCTTTTAGTTAGTTGTTTAGTTAGTTAGCTACGGTAGTTACTGTCAAGAAGTGAAATTTATTGTAGTTTATAAATATTTGCAGATTCCTGATGAGGGCTTAAGTTAAGCCGAAAACGTTTGAATGTTGAACTATTTGTAAATATGTAATATACTGCTGTTGTAATGCTCAACCCTGTGTTATTGTTGTGTCTTGCCTGTCTTTGGTATAATTATGAACACTACAGTACTTTGTAAAATACGTGATAAGCTTGGTCAATTACCATCATGCTAAATGGTTAATGCCATGAAAATAGTATTGATTTACAATACGATGGCAGACTGCATGACTTGATTGTTGTTGAAGTTTTTTATATTGGCATGGATTTGAAGGTTGCTAAGTTGGGTAGTGGCCTGTGTTGAAAAAAAGTCAGGGTTACAGCTTGAAAGGATAGCTAGCCTGCATGCATAACTTGTATGGTATTAAATAAAAACAAATAACTACTTAACCAGCACAAGTTTTTGATTTGGAAAGTCTAATCTGACCCTGAGTTTGCCTTGGTAGAAAGTTTTGACAGACGTTTCGCCTTATGCGTTGAACGAAGTGTTTTTCCTGTAGACTACATTTGGTGGCGCTTGTTATTATTTGTCAATTATCTTAAACAGACTGCACTTGCCTTGGCTTTGACACTATTTGAAACTAAGCAATGAATAATTAATTAATGAGTAACAAAGGTATTAACATGTGATAGTACGCAGATTATGACGGGTTTATGTGAAAATGTGCACTAAAACAAACTGTCTCTGCGATAGGCTATTAATGCCAATGGCTTGCCAGAAGGCTACAACTTAGTTTGACTTTAAAACTTTATTCTCAGACTGACAAAGCCTTTGAAAGCTTCTTGATAGTTTCGCGTACTTGTAGAAGCTTTGAATCAATGACGCAGGGTCGGTCACGGAGACTGGCTGAGTGAAGTTTACATAGTTGTCTATAAATTATTTTATCCCTGGGTGCCGCTGAATGAAGAGCAGTCCTGAAATGCGTTGCTCAAATGCTCAAGCGCGCACAGCAAAAACCGAACCAGAGTCGAGCACTGACCACTGAGCTAACAGGGAATCTTGTAATGTATTGTCATGTTTACTGCAACCTAAGGCCATTTCACGGTGACCTATATGGTTTATTTACGGACCTATGTAGACCTACCCAGGGCCGGATTTAGCCTAAGTGCTGCTCTAGGCAGATGAGAAAAGTGCCGCCCCCCCAAAAAAATTTTCGATGTTGATTTTCGATTTTTCGATACAACACAGACACTTGTTCTCGTTTGTCCTCAATGCCTCCATTTTCATAAAACTTCATGAAACTAAAGTTCTTTCGTAAACTAGTCTTACTTTTTGGCTAATTGTTTAGCCTACATGCTTCAAGTATCAAGGCAAGTAGGCTACACAAAATAGCCTGCAACTTTTCCATCAAC
Organism: Aplidium turbinatum; assembly: GCF_918807975.1. Taxonomy (NCBI): domain Eukaryota; kingdom Metazoa; phylum Chordata; class Ascidiacea; order Aplousobranchia; family Polyclinidae; genus Aplidium; species Aplidium turbinatum. The sequence goes on from NC_137486.1 coordinate 4,581,673, forward strand.
CTAACATTGACTAAACACAGTTTTTCTAGGCTCCTTTAAAGTGCCTCTGACAGGAAAATAAATTCGCTAAATTTACCTAAGATACCAAAAAGATGACACTAACAAACTTTTCTGACCAGCAAATCGTAAAAAATATCAACAGGCTACTAAGTTACACGCTTGCAAACTTTTGTTGACATCGGCAAATCTGGCACTCATTCAATTGCGAAAATAAAAACGGCAACACCGCTGTGACGTCACAGTAAGCGGGAAGGATACATTCTTTCTCTGTGATGACTTGGTAAAGTATGGTACGGCTACTGCAAAACGTGAATGTGTGGGGCTCTGTCGATCTAAAGCAGGGGTGACGAACCTTTTGGCAGTCGCGGGCCACTTTGTCAATTACACATGAGTTATCGGGCCACACAACTTTTTAATCGTAACCTACTATGAAATCTTTTAGAAGCGACTCAAGATATTATTCATGAAAAGTAACAAACGGCAGATGAAAGTAATAAAACCCACACAGTTGAAATTATCTTATTTTTATTTTTTACTGCTGTATGTTTCGATTCTGCGTAAGTCTTAGGCAGAATCGAAACATACAACAGTAAAAAATAAAAAAAAAATCAACTTGAGCAAAAAGGATAGAGCAACAGTACTTGCACTGATAATGAAGACAAGTTTAATTTTCGAAGTGTTTGCTTTCATATGAGCAGAGATGGGCGTGATCTTGATCTTGAAGATCACAAGTGATCTTGAAGATCAAGATCGTGATCTTGACCTTGATCTTCAAGATCACTTTTTTTTTGGTGATCTTGATCTTGATCTAAGATCACTTTTTTTTGTGTGATCTTGATCTTGAAGGACAATAAGATCAAGATCACTTTAAAATTAAAGTTTACTTCCTAGATAGAGGCATTTTTTTAAAACTTGTACTGTACAAAGTAGTTAGTGGCGACTACTAACATTAAGCCACTGCTAATCTGGTATGTGTCGAACAAAAGATGATTTAAAATCTCCATCTAATCTGGTCAGTGTTGCCATTTCAAAATTGAAAAAGTTTTCGGTGTTGGTCATAGTAAATAAGTCAACTTCCGTGTACTTTATGTTGACGTATAATAAAAAATGATTTAACTTTGTTCACAATTTCCATGTGTGAATTTTAAAGAAATGTTTGCTTTCTTTGACCCAATTTTAGCTGTTTCAAAAGTGTAGAATGGCGGTGTTAAAAAATCTGGACTCTAGCCGACTTTGGTCATGTAAAGTGGTTTATTGCAGCAAATCAACCAGACCAAGACTTGTTTACGGTCTGAGTATGGAGCGGTTTGTTTGACCGCAAACCTCTGGAACTTTTTTGATAGCAGACAACAGTATTAAGGTTGCCAGATGGGTAAATGGTGCAATAAACATTGACATAACACAGTGAAAGTTAAAACAACTTAGTAACACGAATAAAAACTCCAACATAAACCAGACAAAAATTTGGTAAAAAATGATGCAGTTAAACTTTATTATTATTTATTTATTATAAATAAAAATAACCTCGGCCTTAAAATAAACCTCGGCCTAAAAATAAAAATAACCTCGGCCTAAATAACCTCGGCCTTGGGGTGACGTTGCGATTCTACGCAAACTACGTCAACAATTGATAGGCCTAATAGCAACAGTCACCAACTCATTACAATTCTTAGGCCAGCGTTCGAGTAGTTAAAAGTAAAAGTTAGCAATACCAACTATATACCTTTACCCTGGTTGCTTATATACAGTATAGTAACTATTTTTTGCAACATCATTGACCAAAAACTTCATTTTTTTTCAAGTACACAAAAAGTGATCTTGAAAGTGATCTTGATCTTCAAGATCACGATCTTGATCTTGATCTTCAAGATCACTTAGTTTGGTGATCTTGATCTTGATCTTCAAGATCACCTATTCTTGGTGATCTTGATCTTGATCTTCAAGATCACCAATACTGGTGATCTTGCCCATCTCTGCATATGAGTATGATTTCTTCTTTTTTTGGCTCTATCTTTTTTGCTCAAGTTGACTGAATGTTTCTACCATTATACTCCGAAGCAACAAATCAGTGAATGAAATTTCTTTTTCAAACAACAAACAAAAGCCCATGCAAATCATTTACAGCTGAATTAAGCTATCTAATGCAGCATTGAAGCATAAAAATATTAAAAAATAACATTGAAGCATTGCATTTTTGCTTAGTGGGATTTTTGGAAAGTTTTTTGCTTGAATAAGCGTTCAATATTAGGTCGAACAGACGATGTGGCAACACTCAACTGCATACAAAGATTTTCATCTGTCAGCCTCGACCTGTAACGACTTTTTGTAAAGTGCAATTTAGAAAAGAACTGTTCGCATAGGTACGTGCTGCCGAAAACAGATGACCATTTGAGATTGTCGAATTGTTTTGCGGGCCGCACAAAATTCTTTGACGGGCCGCATGCGGCCGCGGGCCGCAGGTTCGTCACCTCTGATCTAAAGCATGCGCAAATTAAGAATAACCAAATGAAAAAGTGAACTTATTATTACTATCAGGTTTCGATGAAATAGGTTGAGTTTACTTTTATCAAACAGCATCTCAATTCAATTGAAATTGCAGTTTCATAGGGCTACAATTTTCATACTTTTTTATTTGTCTTAATCTGGCTATAGCCATTTGCAGTGTAACAACAGTATTTCACAAACAGCACCTTTGATTTATGGTTGAGGCAATGCCTACAAATTGCTGTTTATGTGACATTGTCAGTGACAAAGACCGTGTACTTTCTTTTCCCACTTTCCCACAAAACAAGGTACTGAGAAAAAAATGATCAAAGTTTTCTTCAAGTGTTCGAAAGTGGGATGGGCCGTACAAAACTAGTCGTATATGTTCACTTCACTAAAGATGATTTTGTTAATACCACTAAAGTAAAAATGCCTACAGGTATGTGTTGGAGTGCATACTACAAGGTGATGCTCTCGGAAGCAACAATCGGATTGTGATGCCGTCATGCATTGTTTGGCGAATCCGAAACAATTTTCCAGATCCAGATGGCCGTTACACAGGATTTCAATGGCCAACTGAAGGCACATTATGAGAGAGAGAGAGAACTTTTATTTATTTTTGAATAGTCATGATGAATTAAATATGAATGATGATTCGTACGATTTCTTTATTTTTCACTTAAAGTATATTTTAGGTTCTGTAGGAACGTATCCAGTACAGTTTTATTAAACTGCAAAAAACAATAAATCTTCGAAAAAAGCAACCGCTTGTACCAACTCCGACCAAACTGTGATCCACCAATTACATCTAGAAACCATTTGTTTTATCCGTCGCTAACGACGTCCACTTAGGACGACGTAATACCACCAAAGTCGTCCCAGAGCAGTGAAATAGAGTTTCGCCTGTGGTGGCGCTGCGGAGCAGTCGTTTGATTAAATTACGCCCTAACCAGTCGAGCTACGAGGTTAAGATTAAAAAGTTCGCTAAGTGTAATTCTGCGCTAGGAAATGCTTTAAAAAGTTACTATACTTGGATCCCACCTGTCAGGGGCACTTTAAATTTACTAACAGTGAAACAAACCGAACAAAGACTAATAAAAATTGCTCAGACAAAGCCTAGTCCTCCATACTAAGCGAGACAGATAACTAAAAGAAGCGCTAAGCAGCACATAGTGTTGAAAACCAATCAAGCGTGAAGTACTCTAGGGGTGATGACTTGCCATACATGACTTGCCGCACTGTTTATAAATGTGTGTGATGTGATAACATATTTATTAATTGCTATATATCTGTTGTGAATTATTATATTCACGTACAGTATTATCAATGTAATATTTTCGTATATTTTGCCGCCCCCAATAATTTGCCGCCTTAGGCAACTGCCTACTGGTAAATCCGGCCCTGGACCTACCATACGTCCCGGTTTGGCCGGGACAGTCCCGGTTTAAACGTCTGTCCCGGTGTCCCGTCCCGGTTAGCAAACTGTCCCGGAATTTTACTTTAGTGAAATTTTCAAAATTAACTCCAACCTGATGCAAAATTATGAAATAATTTCGTCCCAAACTTTGCTTTAACTCGAGGCTTATTTTAATATCTTAATTTTTTTAGCTTATTAGGTTGAGTAAAATATCACGCATAGCTTGAGAAATCCTTTAGTTAGGGAATAATGAGTGACGTTTATTGCGTCATTATTCTATTGACTTCAATGAAACGATGAAGCCAATGGTTTCTGAATGCATCTCCCTATAAATGTTTGATTTGTGAGTTAGTGTTATTTCTTTGTTCTCAATGTTTGTTCTTTCTTTTTTTCTTATAAATGTCTGATTTGTGACTTAGTGTTGCTTAAATTAACATGTATTTTCCTTTAAATAAAGTAATAAAATTTTTTATTCAATCTACGTAGAATACTTTATTATGCAATATTAAAGCTTATAAATATAAATATGGAATAAAAATTTGCCAAGCTCAGGCCTTCGGCCTTTCGTCCAGTTATTTCATTCATAGTTTTGAGTTTGTCCCGGATTATGCCCAAGAAATTATGGTAAGTCTACCTATACCGAAGTGAACAAAAGTGATGAAAATTTCTGTGAAGCTACCGGAAGAAAATGGTTGATGTGTAGCAAAATGCAAGATAAAACTGTGGGTCTTTTAATAATTAGATAAATGGCATTGCAGTAAATTAGACAGCAACACTTGTTCACTTACATAATAGTCCAAGTAGCCTAAAGCCAAAATATATATGAAAACCTAAACAAAACTACAGCTTTCAGTTATATCATTTACAATTTCTAAGCACTCATGCTACCATTAGCTCCTCATCAAGAAAACTTGTTGTCGATGCAACAAAACAAAGACTTCGTTTAAAATAATTGAACATTCGGCGCTTTGTAGATATTTAATCCATTGTAACTTTTAAAGGTATAGTAGGAAGTAAGCTATTTTCTAAATTACAGATTAATATAAAACTTTAATCTGAGAGCATGTTAGCTTATAGACTACTTAGTTGATTAATAACCTGGTGATAATAAACCCAACCCCAGAGGGCTATTTCTGCATACAACAGCACGTGATCCCAGTCTGCTGAAACAGTACATCCCAGGTGGGCAATTGTTTCGTGTACATTGCCAGTTCAGGTGATCTAAAAAATATAAAAAAGTTTTTTCATAAGAAAAGTAAAAACTTCACAATAATGTATTGAACTTAGAATACCGGTTAGAATATATGCTCGTTTTTAAAAAGACGTTTTGAAGTAATGTGCATTTTCTTACTTATGTTTATCTCACATCTCAGATTTATTGTTCAGAAAATAAATGTGCTTTTCAGTTACTTAATATCAGGTCACCTTTTAAATGCACAAAAAGCCCAATACTACTTTAGGAGATTACAAATGATTCATAGACATAGGGAACAAATGACAAATAATAAACTACTGTAGCACAATGAAGTGACTTCTCTATCACAACCTTAAATAATATTTGATTGTAAAGAGTATAGGGCGCGATGCTTACCTCGCTTGCTCGACGAACAAACATAGGCCTAGCCTAGGAAATATTTTATAATTCTTTGTTTGTTGACGATTGAAATTGAGATGAGAAGGGCAAAGGGGATAAAAAAACTTATTTTTATCCGACAGCTAAGGACCTCAGTTGTTGGTACAGTAACATAATCAAAAACAAAAACTCTACGCGTCTGTTGAAAAGCCACCATGGCATCATCTCGATTACAAAATGAGACTAGCACAAGGGGACGCGCTTTTCTTTGCACAATATATCATGGTTATGAGGCAGAAGCGATGATTACAGAGTGCAAACGCCTGCCGTCCGCGTTACGTCATTGAAAATAAAGTTGAAACAACGGTAACACAATCACAATCTTGCAAAGGACAATCGAGCCGTGCGTACAATATTCATCACATACTTTTGAAGAATAATTTATCTACCTAACAAATGTGGTAAAACTTAAAGTAGCCTAAGCATTACACGTATCACCAGCTCAGTGACCGATGAATTTCACCTTCGGCTCTAGTGCTGGTGGATGTGAGATCGATTCCAGGTCGGGACACACCAAAGACTTTAAAAAACAACACCGATTGCATTCTGTCTTGCATAACGCAGTGAGGATAAGTCGGGTAATAATGTGGTGACATCCTATATCTGATACCAAATTCAACGTGAGCCCTTGTCGCTAGAATACCTTAGCAGTTGTAGAGCAACAATAAATCAAGCTATAACATTATTATTATTATTATTACTTACAAGTATAACAATTGGCAAGGATGCAGAATGAAAGAACAACCAAGAAAACAGCTGATATCGTTGTATTCATTCTGAAATGTAGAACAATTGTTTGTATTTTCAACACGTCAGTTAAATATTTATCTGTTGGATATTGAGTTGTGTATCAGAAATTAATCTAAACAGATTTTTCAAGCAACATTTCAGAAGCAACAAATGCAAAAACTTCATTGCAGAATATCTTCAAACGTTTGCTCCTTAGTGGAAATCTAAAAAGAAGAGTACTTCACTTTTTATTCTGCTTTGAAACTCGATTTTGACTAAATTGTTTTTGTCAGGTAGCTGTACATTTATTCATGTAGAACCTACACCAGAACGCACAATTGGTAGTGACAGCTGATTGTCTCATACTAGGCCTACATGTTCGCGCCAGCAAAGAAAAAATCAATTGAATTGAAATTGAATACTAAATTAGCATAGTATGTTTGTAGTTTTGTAAATGGTAGCCTAAACTAGATCACACCTTAAGAACTTCAGAGTTATTTGGCTATAGTCATCTTATTCAGGACCATTGAAACGGCAATGTGGGGCTGGCACCAGTGAGACTCTATGCCCAAAAAGACAAGAAACCCCTTTATATAGTAGGCTACACATTATTTCAAGAAGGAGAAAATGCGAGTAAAATTATCGACAAAGAAGTCTGTTTTTCACACAAAAAAACATGCAAAAAATATTACAGCAAAAAACGAAGTGTTTTTTCAACGCTCCGAGTTCTTAAATATCATCTTACTCCAAGACCAAAGAGCAAGACTGGGACCCATTGTCAAAGCTACTGCACTTATCTGACGGTAGTCTACAAAGCACCAGAATTATTCTTTTAAATGAAAACTTATACCTAGGTTTTAAACAGAAGCAGCCGAGTGATAAGGCGATGCAAAGCGGCTTGCAAATTTATTTTTTACCTTCGAATTTAAAAATTGCAGTCAAGTTGACTCCCCTAATAAATCAGTGTAATTAAAATCTGATTAAAGTATGCTACTATTTTAAAGCAAAAGAATTAAGTTATTCTGAAAGTTATACTCACATTAAAAAGAATCAGACTTTGTATCTTCAATGCAATGCATGTAAAACTACAATGGATAAAGTTTTACATCTGCATTGGTATTTATACTCGAATTTCATAATTGCAATTTGTAACCGACTTACTGCACAAGTATTACAGACAAGTTAGTTAGTTGTTTTTGTGACGTGAAACATGTAAGTTTGTGACCTAAAAATCAATCAGAGCATGTTCTAATTACAGAATTTTGTACCACTGATTGTCAACTTTTGCTTTTTTTCAATGAAATATACCATTGGTTCAGAAATAGACAGCCTCATTATCAGATATTTCAACGCAGGATATTGTACAATGCCTTTGCAACAAAAATTCTCGATAGTGCTCTCGTCTACTCCTTGCCAAGTGTCAAAATACAAGTTTACCTTCACCAGCTTTTTCAAATAAAGTTTTAGACATTGCTCATGCAGGCTATATTTTCTTTTCAGTAACATTCTCTTGAATCATTAAACACATCCGGGTTGAAAACTCGTTCTCTCTGACCCAAGAAGCGTAACAATGTACTGTATCTGAGATTATTCTGAGATGTAAAAGTTCTCTTTCTCAGAGAGATCTGGATGACCTTCATTACTTTTTATTCAGATTTAAACAACAGTTTATCAACCATGCGTGCTTTCAAAATGCAACTTAAAATTGCATTGACTCAATTTTTGTTTAGCTTAGAAAAAGTCTTTGTGTCGTTTTTATGCATAGGCCTAGCATAGAAAATATTTAGTTTAAAAAATGAGTAAATTACTTCGTCGCTTTGCAGATGAGAAAAATAAGACATACTGTAAAGACGTTGGCTCCACTCCGTCAACTGCCTCAGTTTGACTCAAGATCGTCATAGTATAGTTTGTTCAGTAACAATACGTGAAAGGAAAATAGATCTTATCATAAACAACAATAAACATTTATATTAACTTCGACAATCAAGTCTGCTTCAGTGGTTATTAGTTTATTGTTGCTATCATGTATATTGTATAACATTGCTTTAACTTCTTTTGCGTCACGCTGCACGTTACGGAAACGCCAAAAGTAGACTTTCAAAACAATTGTTTTCATACCCAACTTCACATCACCCCGTTAACTCAGTGGTTACGCGCTCGATTCAAGATCACGCGGCGCTGGTTTGACTGTCGGGGTGTGCGCTTTAGCAATGTATTCAGAACTGCTCTCCATTCAGCGGCATCTAACGGATGGAATAATTCCCCGGCAACAACATTTCAACAATCGGAAAACTTCACTTTGCCAATCTCGGTAACCGCCCTGCGTCAAAGCCTCTACAGTCTACAAGTATGCGAAACTACCAGAAATAACCTATCAATGGCTTTGCCAGTCCGAGGATAAAGATTCAAAACCAACCAACATCACTTTATGGAGCAATAACAGCAAGTGATTTAGCAATTGACATGATATAGGGCAACAAATGACGCATAGTTATGCATGAGCTCACACGTTAAACAACTTTCAAATAGGCTACTAACCTAAAAATTTACATGTAGATCTAAATTCTAGAATCTAGCTCAAACAATTAACATCTGTTATGAACGCCGTATCTACACCAGGAATAAATTTAAAACATGAAACTTGTGAGCAAATGCGATGCGAAATGATGGTTTGAATTATTCTAATTTTCCAAGCAAGCCGAGTGTAAAAAGTATTTAACTATCAACTGAGTAAGAAGATATAGGCTACTGAGTGGGATTCGTCTAAAAGTGAGTAAAGTTGTTTAAAATATCAAAGTGATATATAATTCCCAAGCAAAATTGATTTTTTTGTTTATCAATCTTGCTTGATATTTTCAGTCAATTTGTATGTTCGTTGAGATAATTTCGGTAGCCTTTCGTGTAGATGAAACATATTTCTTTGTTTCGGTTAACTTGAATGACGATTGCAATATCAACTGAAATCAAGTTTAGCAGACATTGAAAAAGTTACCAACAGTTGACTAATCTAGTGGCTTTCCACTATCTGGCCTACCAATAGCTACTATTTGCTTTACCCAAGTTTTGGGGGTTCTGAAAACTTCATTCTTGAATAAGAAAAAATCTTCTTTAGAATATTAATTCCGGCAGTTTCTCATTCTACAGTAGTAGAGGCCTTGAACCAGGATAAGCATACCAGCTCACTTAAGTTAAGATATAATTATTGTTGTCTCTTGTTTGTGTTGTTTGTAAGTGTCGCTAAATCAGTAGCTTTCTTGAAATTTGTATCATTTATAAAATGTAAGATATGTAGGCCTGGTTGAAGGGGCAATTCACTTATTGTTATTCATAAAAAGGTAAACGACACATTTTACATCAGGCTACTTTGAACGAACTATATAATTGGCGATGAAGGTGATTTTATTTTTCCGAATGGAGAGAAAAATTGTTGTTGCTTTTTTGATTGCTCTTGCTTTTTGTGTCGCTTGTGAGTATTTTTATACAATTTTATACTAACGTTTAGTAACCATGTCGCACTATTCTTTGGTGAATTCTTCGTGGGAAAAAAGTTTTGCAGTTAGGCTTGTAATAGCCTACAAGCAATGGTAATTGAACGTAATCTATGAACCTGATTAAAACTGATTAATTGCTATCGAAAGTAACATTTTCTATTTGTATGAAGCAAAAATGTTACATTTGGTTGTCACTTGTCAGTTACCTAAAAAATTAATTGTGGTTTTCATTTGAAGGAATTTGTTAGTTTTGATTTAGTTGAAGAAGAAATAATTTATGTAGTATAATTCTGTTTTCTTTCGGAAACGAACTGCACTTGCGAACGCGAATACATATTTTACCGGCAGTGGTTATAGGCTAAAGAACAAACCATCAATTTTTAAATTTTTAATATTGGGTTAGCGGAAGAAACCTTTGTTTCTCGTCGTTTTGCTGACACCATATTACTCAATGGATGAAAACAGGTTTTGCACCATGATCAGTTAACACATTACTTTTAATTTTGTGTGTTTATTGGTCTTGTTAGATTATATAATGTAAAAAAATAGTTTGTTTTATGGTTAACCAGTGTGGATTTTCTTTTTGATTTGCATTATAAGTCAAGCTTGACAAATTAATCTTGACGGCTTTCCACAGTAGAAAACTTCAAAAGCATACCAAAACGTTTATTTCGATTGATTGAAAACTCATTTCGTTGGTAATGAGATTGAATCACCGTTTTATAAAACAGTTCTTTTATTTCACTTATTAAAATAGAATGCCCGTCATGGATTGAATATTCTGTTGTAATTTTTACGAAGGATATGCTTTGGATCCAATTTCTCCGAAGTCTAGATTGAAAATCAAAGATGCTAGTCACAAAATCTAAACATGGATGAGTTACCAAATACTTTTAATCGTCGTCGTCGTGTGAGCGTCTGGGGCCGAGGGTCTATTCTTTTACCACCCCAGATTCACGATGTTCCCGGACTACACTGGAAAGCTACTAGAGAGCAACCAGTCTTTGGTTTCATCATCCATGACACGCAGACCTTCCACTCCGTTAGGTGGCTTGAAGATGGAGCAGTCATTGATGATGTGGTCTGCGGTCTGTTCCTCGGCACCACATTTACAGGAAAAGGAAGAGGCCATTCCCCATTGGTGCATGGTTGAGCGGAAAAGCCCAACGCCCGTACGGAAACGGTTGAGGCGCACCCATGCCTGTCTTGGTAGTGTTAGACCGATGGGGCATGTGTCGGTGTCGGCGTCGGGGATAAACGAATAGAGTCTGGTGGCGGTTGACTTCCATTCATAACGCCATTTATGGTCCGCCCAAGCAGCCGCAGAGATGTTTTGCACATCAGCTTCGTTGATAAGAAGTTGAGCGGCTGGCACGAATAGGTGTCTTGATTTCAGTCGACGGGAGTGCTCGTTTGGGAGAGTAGAGATCTTGTGGTGGAGAAGGTGGTTAGGCTCCAGTGCCCGTCGATCAAGGGACAGAGTGGCTTCTTCGCGACGAAGCTCAGCGTGTTGGATGCCAGCGAGAATGGGGAGATTTTCCAATGGTGTGGGACGCAGGCATCCGGTCACTGTGCGCAGGGCGCTGTTGATGGTAGTGTCGATGTTATGGCAGTGAGCACTGCGGCACCAAACAGGTGCACAGTACTCTGCTGAAGAGTAGACAAGGGCTAAGGCTGCTATACGCAAAGTGTCATCCCTCGCCACCCAGCTAGAGCCTGCCAGGCGCTTAAGTAGCGCAGCGTGGGATGTGAGTTTCTTGCGCAGTGACACCAAATGGTGGCGGTATGTGAGCGATCTGTCCAGTGTCACCCCAAGATATTTTGGTTCGGGGCAGAAGGACAGAGATTTTCCGTTGTTTTGGACGTGTAGCCCACAATCAGCTTCCCGATTATGGAGGTGGAAAGCTGCTGCCACAGGTTTGGTTTCGCTGAGTCTCAGTCGCCAGTTCTGGAGATAGGCTGAGAGAGTTTTCATGTCCTGGCTCAAGGTGTCTTCTAGATTTTTCCACGACGTTGTGGAGTGGAGAATTGCCAGGTCGTCCGCATAAGCGTATTTTGCTGAGACCGTAGTTGGCAGGTCGTGGGTGTAGATGTTGAAAAGAAGTGGAGCCAGGACCGATCCCTGTGGGACGCCGTTTTTCAGGCGTCTCAGTCTGCTTCGCCGTGAGCTACAGGTGGTGAGGGTGAAGCTTCGATTCCTGACAAGTTCCATAATCATATGAACCATACGTCGGTCAGGAAGCAGGCGAAGCAGCTTGCAAGTGAGACCGCGATGCCATACGGTGTCATAGGCAGCTGTAAGATCTAGAAATACAGCGCCGACCTTCTTTTTTGCCTCAAAGCAATCCTCGATGTCTTGGGTTAAGAATGCGACCTGATCTACGGTGGATTTTCCGCAACGAAACCCAGCTTGCTCTTTTGGAAGGAGCGAATCGATGATTGGGTTGACGCGTGCTTAGATCAGTCTTTCGAGGATCTTGAAAGGAACACAGAGGAGGGATATCGGACGATAACTCCTTGAGTCATCTGGTGGCTTGTGAGGTTTAGGGATCGCAACTACTAAAGCTCTTCTCCAGATTTTTGGGTTTGTGAGGTGGTGCAGGCAGGAAGAGAGGAATCTACGTAACCAGGACTTTAGGGCATGGCCAGCATGGAGCACAAGCTCAGGGCAGATCTTATCCGGCCCTGGAGACTTGTGTGGTTTCACTAGGCGGAGGGCGGTGGCAAATTCCTGTAGAGTGAAGTCTCCAGAGATTGTTTCCTCGTGGTGTTTCCACTCATACTTCCTTGGCAACAAGGCGCGATGCCTTGCGGTCCTTTGTCTTGTAGACCCGATTCTGCACTAGCTGGGAAGCGATGGCATTAGCAGAAACGGGGCATTGACGAGGGGAGTTTGCCGAGCGCCCAATGAGGTTGTTGATAATGCTCCATGCTTTGCGGCTTGAGTGTGAGAAGTCGATGGTTTGGACAGCTTCGTTCTATCGCTCAAGCTTCTTTGTGTCCAGCCGCTCAAGTAGTCTGGTGGCGGCGGTGTTAGAAACAGCACCACTTGTGGCGCCTAAGTATGAGCGATAGAGAGCTTCACACTCAGAGTTCCAGCATGGTGTATAGCTGGTTCGATGGCCACGTGGTATTGTGGTCTTTGCCGCAGTTATTATAGCATTGCAGAAGTCCTGGTATGCCTCGTCTGCGTTGCATGTTTCCGCCGATGGTAACTTTGCAGCAGACTCATTGGTCAGGAGGCTGTATTGATTCCAATCGGCTTTTTTGAAGTTCCATCGCTTCACCGGTGAACTCGGGACAGGAACCACAAGTTTTGGGGCGATGATGAGAGACGGCCGGTGTTGGGACCGCGGGAACTTCTCAAGCACACGTCTGTCTGGAAGAGAGCTGTCGACACTCGCGAAGGCCAAGTCAGGGTTTGTCCCTGTTCCCCAGCAGCCGGAGTGGAAACTGGCTGGTTCCTTTGGATTGAATAGGAGGGCAAGATGGTTTGTAGAGACCCAGTCAGCCAGCAATTCTCCGTCGCTGCTTGTGTTGCTGTAGCCCCAGTCGATGTGCTGGCAGTTGAAATCCCCAGCGTAGAGACTGGGGGAGGGGAACGTTGGAAGGGATGGTGGCAACATTCGCGAGGATGGGGGCTTGTAGATGTTGACGATGTTGTAGTCTGACATGCAAATGCACACCTACTCAATCTCAGCATCAATTGGAGATTGGTCGACAAAGGTCCACTTCAGGCTCTCATGCACAAACGTGGCAATGTCGTGCTTCCTGCTTAAGGTAGACCCGGCTAGCATGTAGTTGGGAATAGCTAGCCTATCTGCAGAGGTGCAGTGGGTCTCTTGGAGGAGGATGACGAGTGCCCGGTTGGTATGGGCAAGCTGCTCCACAACTTTGATCTTGCTTGTTGTGTAGCCTTCTATGTTGAGCTGCAGAATGGTGGGGCGTCTGAACTTGTCCATTGCCCCTTGCAGCTGTGCCGTCCGGGTGGAGGCTCTTGGTTGACAAGTTTCGTTTGGCATCTGCTTGGGTGCAGATGTTACTCACAGGATAGGGCACGAAGATCCACTTGTCGTCCATACTTTCAATTATTCATATATACTTTTATTAACTAGATGGCAGCTCGATTAATATTGATTGTACTACGCTTATTATAATAATAATACTACTTATTATAACACTACACACCACTTATTATTAATATAATGACTTTCAAAGCATTAGGCTAATAAAAATATACAGATCTACTGGCTTGCTGGTTCTTGTATTCTTTTGCAGAATTTTTTTCATCCAACCATGACAAATTGCCACAACACACACGAAGCTGATGTCATTTACCCAATCAATCACTGCTTTCATTCGACGAATGGCGGATCACCATGTTATTGTTTCGTTTAACATGATGCATATCACTTGAGCATATCGTTCATATCGACCGCAATAATCAAATCTGCATGGAGGATTTATCGTTTACTGTTTCTATCTTGTATTAATATTAGTTCAGTGGTTACGCGCTCGACTCAAGATCACACGCGCTGGTTCGGCTCTCTGGATGTGCGCTTGAGCAACGCATTTCAGAACTGCTCTCCATTCAACGGCAACTATAAAGTGGATGGAATAATTTTCTGGCAAACAACATTGGCAATCGAAAACTCCACTCTGCCAATCTCGGTAACCGGCCCCGCCTCAAATGCCTCTACAAGTCAAGTCAAGTCAATTTATTTTGTTTTAACAGCGCCATATATTAACAAACAATCAGAGTAAAATGTAATTGTCAAAACAATGCATTGTACAATTGTTGGTTAGATGGCGCAATCAGGATGGTAGCGAAAGATCATAAGCAGTCATCTAGTCAACCACCACCCCATCACAGTAAATCTAACTACACAAGTATGCGAAACTATCAGAAATAACCTACCAAGGATTTGTCAGTCCGAGGATAAAGATTCAAAACCAACCAACCAACTTCTTCTACGTCACGTGCACCCTACAGAAATGCCTAAGTAGATAATATTGTTACGTCATGCACTTACATGTCCAATCAAGACACAGTTTTGTTGATTGATTTTGCTTTATATTTTGAATGATGATTAGCATTATTTTTTCTTGAACAGAAAAACTTCTCTTGAGACTTTAAGTCTGGCAGTTTCGCATACAACTAAACGCTATGAACCACTGACACATACTTGGTCACAGTATTGTGCTCAGACAACCACTTTATCTGGTCCAGATGTTTACCAAACCTGGTACAGATCTGACCAGATCTTTACTAGATCTGGACCAGATGAAGTGGCTGTCTGGGTAGCGTCTAAGGGGCTCGGGGGAGACACGTGCCTCCCAAATCATTTTGAAGTAACGATTTTTTTTTTATTATTGCTTGAAAAAAAATTTTTGTAGAAGGTTAGTTTGCATTTTTTCTGAAGTGGAGTGGAGATAGGGGAGTGGAGATAAGTGGAGATAGGGGTCACCGGTCACTTAAACTGCCCAATTTACAACTTTACGGTTTTGAAAACTCGATTGTAAGACAAGAAATAGTAACTGCCCCATTTCAGCAAATGCCATCGCCTCACAACTTGTGAAAAATGGAGTGCACAGAACGAGAGACCGTGAATCAGACAAGTTCGTCCTCAAGGAAATGGCGGACCTCTGGAAGGTCCCAACACCTGTCGAGGGCAACATCTCTGGTGAGTTTATCCCAGAGGAATTTGCCTCCGCCCTCCAGCACCTGAAGCCAGGCAAATCCCCGGGCCTTGACCACCTATGCCCGGAACTAATATTCCAAGCTGCCCCTACTATGAGGTCCTGGTTAAAAGACTCCCTTTCCTGCTGCTTGCGTCACCTGCGCATCCCAAGAATCTAGAGAAGAGCCCTAGTGGTTGCAGTCTCAAAGCCGAAGAAGCCCCCAGGAGATCCGATGAACTACCGTCCCATCTCTCTGCTCTGTATCCCCTTCAAGATACTCGAGAGATTTATCTACGCCCATGTCGAACCGATAATAGACCCTCAGCTCCCTCGGGAACAAGCCGGTTTTCCCCACGGAAGATCAACCGTAGACCAGGTCACTCTGATGACCCAAGACATCGAGGACAGCTTCTCGGCAAAAAAGAAGGATGGCGCCGTGTTTGTCGATCTAATGGCTGCCTACGACACTGTATGGCACAGCGGCCTTACCTGCAAACTACTCCGTTTCCTTCCTGACAGGCACATGGTCCATATGATTATGGAACTTGTGCAAAACCGCAGCTTTACCCTTTCCACCTGTAGCTGCCGACGAAGTAGACTACGTCGACTCAGGAACGGCGTCCCACAGGGCTCTGTCCTGGCTCCCCTCTTCTTTAACACTTACATCTATGACCTGCCTGACACCATCTCCAGGAAGTATGCTGACGCAGACGACCTGGCTCTCCTACATCCAGCCGGAGATTTGCAGTCAATGGAGAGGAACCTAAGCTAGGACATGTCAACTATATTAAGATATCTCCAGAAATGGAAGCTACAGCTCAGCAAGGCAAAGACAGTTTCGGCGGCCTTCCATCTAAACAACAAGGAAGCAAAATGTGAAATAAACATTACCACCGATGACGAAGGCCTGCCATACTGCACCGAACCCACCTACCTCGGCGTAACCCTGGACAGGTCACTCACGTACCGACGACACCTGGAGTCACTGCGCAAAAAACTATCTGCGCGCGTTGCACTTTTGAGGCTGCTGGCGGGTTCCGGCTGGGGAGCTGACGAGAAAACCCTTCGCACAGCTACCTTGGCCCTTGTCCATTCTACTGCCGAGTACTGCGCACCAGTGTGGTGCCGCAGCTCCCACACCCGCCACATTGACACCGCCATCAACGACGCACTGTGACTGGATGCCTGCGTCCCACTCCAACGGACTGCCTTCCCATCCTTGCAGGCATCCAACCTGCTGAGCTTCGCCGTAAAGGAGCCATGATATCCCTTGCTCGTCTCGCGCTGGACCCCGACCGGTTATAGGTGAATTGTTCGTAAACAGTTGTTCGTAAAACAATTGTTCGTAAACAATTGTTCGTAAAAGCAATTCTTCGTAAAGCAATTCTTCGTAAAGCAATTCTTCGTATACATCAATTCTTTGTATAGGTGAATTGTTCGTAAACAGGTGATAGGTCAATTGTTCGTGAACGATTTTTCGCAACAGCAAGGTTTGTCTTGCAATTTCCGATGAAGGTGCATAATGCAAATTTTCCTAAATAACCAAGTTACGACGACATAAACAAATAAGCACAATGAAAAAGCGCATTTTTTGTTATTTATTGGAATACAACAATTGTCTGTGTTTAGCAATTTTTTGCTTACACTACCAATACTACTTTAAGTAACTTCGTACAAATTGTCCACGAGCCAAGTTTAGTATGAAGTATTGTGTGCAATTCCACGCAAGTAATCACAAATTTCATCATCTTGAAAGTCTTGACGCCAGGTTCGGACGACTCTAGTTAGTCTTTCTGCACTGTCCTTGTAGGCTACTTCTTCTTTGGAGGGGGTCCTGCCTGGCCACTGACATACTGTTCAATGCGAACCTCATTTAGGTTTTGCTCTGGCTTGATTGCAGATATGAACTTCCAAATATCTGAATGATTTGCAGATACCTGGAACATGAACCCTCTGTGCCATCCTTCACTGCTATTATTAGTTTTGGGAAGGCCAATGAGGACGCCATCATAGCAGTTCCACATTTGAATTGCAAACATTGGAGGACGGCGCCCTTGACGACGATCTGGGCGCCCAACCCAAGTGTCTTCAAAGTAGTCAATTACTGGCTGAGCAATACTTTCTTTCGTATAACTATTTGAATGAGAGAGTGCAGACTCGACGACCTCCTATGCCTTCAGGGCTACGGTCTTTCGCACTCTCTCAATGGATGCACACTGTACGTTTTTGTTTTATGTACGTTTCGGCGTTTCGCATCCAAACAAAAATGAAATGACCATCCATCCAACATCTGGTAATACATTCCCATCGTCTTTCTCCAAATGCACTGGCACAAATGGAAGAAACAGCCACGGTGAGTTGAAAGTGGGTACTCTCTGCCAGGGCCTCTGAGAAAATTTTTCACTAGGGGTACGAAGAGTCATTTCGGGCCACCCCTCTCACTCCGGGCCCCCTTTGTCTTGGGCAAAAAGTGTGATGTTTGCTTAGGCGTATTGCACACCACACAACACTTTACTGCAGAGTTGGACATCTGTGCGCAATAATAGTATCAGGCTGCAATAAAACTATTATTTTGTGTTGTGCATATCATGTGATCTGACCCTCGCCAATTTGTGTATCCTGCATTGAATTCGTGTGTCAGTTATTGATGGTGCTGTACTGCTGTTGAAAGGTGTCAATTATTGTACATCTTTAATGTAAAATTTTTAAATTCATTTTTTTATTTCTCTTAGACATAGCTTATAATTATTTCTGAAGAGGATAGAGGACACTACCGGTATGTCATGTCGAAAACGTTGGATTTTGTAGTTTTTTCATGTTTTTTGTGTGCTTAATGTTAAATCCATTAACGTTACTGAGTGTTATATGTATAATATCTGGTACAAGCCAAGCTCTCTACCAAGGCTCAAACATAACATCTTGTTAAAACATAATCAAGTTAATCATCTGACCAATCCTAACCTTTCTTAATTAACTTTTGCATTCACCACATGCCCAGCACTAGCAGAGGTGAACGAGAGAAGTCACTTTTTTTGACTCCGGCTCCGGTCCTGCTTCGAAAATATTCTCCAGCTCCTGCTCTAACTCAGAAATTCATTTTGAAGTGAAATAAGCGTGAAACTACCTCTGTCAAATAGTTTTAAAAAAAAAAAAAAAAAAACACCCGGGCTTTTTACTCAAACCTGCTTTTGCTACACTATGCCCCTCCCCCAGGACAGGAGAATAGCTATCTCTTATGATTTAATTTAGAGTGCTTTTAACAGAACATTTTTGCACGTAAAGTATTAAATTACCACTTGGGCCCCTAATTTTCTCGAAAGGCACTCGATTACCTTTCTGGGCCCTTTTGCTAGATTACGGGCCCCTCAGGACTAATAAATAACAACTTTTATGTTTGAAATCAGTCATTTAAGATGGTTTTAACCAAAATTTTTGCGCGTAAACTATAAAACGACAATTTCGGGCCCCCCAACAAACACAGGCCTGGGCCCTCAAGGGTACGCCGTACCCTCCGTACCCTCCTCTCATAGGCCCTGCTCTCTGCTTACTGCATTGACCATGGCCATCTCAAAGTCAGTCATGATTGTCTCTGGAACAGCAACAGCAGGTAACAACTCCATGAATGTATGTCCCTCTCCTTTTGTCCCCCAGCAGGGCATACACCAGAGGCACTGAAGTGTTTTCCTTCAGTCCGTGTATTGTGTAAAGCTGTTCAAACAGTGAAGGCACTGTCTTGAAGGTGCCGTCAGCATACCAGTGCTTTGAACGGGCAAGGAGCTGCAGATTTCTTTCAGTGGCACAATTATGTGTTTAAGCACAATTAGCACATCTCTAGCATATAGGCTACCTTAATTGATTGTTCGTAAACTATTGTAACCGTTTTTTTTTTAAAGCTGTAGCCTAACTTTTATGAACATTTGTTTACGAACAATTAGTATTACGGTCAATTGCATGCCCGAAGAATTGCTTTACGAAGAATTGCTTTACGAAGAATTGCTTTATGAAGAATTAATTTTACGAACAATTGCTTACGAACAATTGCTTTACGAAAAAATGTTTACGAAGAAAACGTCGGACACCACCCCGACCACCTTCTCCACAGTACATTCCAGCGCCTACCTGGAGAACAGCAGTGACCGAAATCAAGACGCCCATTTGTGCCCGCCGCACGACAGCTTCTGAACAACATTGAAGATCTTAGAATAAATGCGGCACACTGGACGAACTACACATGGAACACGGAGTGGCAAAACAACACCTCCCGACTCCGTGATTTTCTACCCGACGTCGATCCCCACCCTCCGGGAATGTCCCTCGCAAGACTTGCGTGGGTCCGGCTTAACCGCCTACGAACCGGCGTCGGTCGCTTTCGTTCAGACATGTGCAGATGGGGCCTGGCTCCCTCACCGGGATGCGAGTATGGTGCTAAAGACCAGACAGTAGACCATGTCGTCCATGACTGCCCAATCCATCAACCACCACATGGAACGCTTGGACTGAAGGCCCTGGATGACGAGACTGTCGAGTGGCTGATGATCTCATGCCCAAACATATAGTCCGGAAGAAAGCTCATACGACGAAGAAGAAATAGTAACAACTAACAACATTCCAAGAATACGTCACTAATAAAGTTTGTGGTTTTCAAAACATTGTGACTACCAATCAAGTATTTACAAACGTATTTATGACATCATTATCGTCTTTCGGTCGCATCAAAGTAGCCTATTGCTCGGTTTTTATCATTTAGCTATCAGTGAAAGTCAATAAGTTCAAAATCAGTAAAGTAGGCTAAAGCTGTTTTGTGACATGCAGACTTTACTCATTGAATAAAGGTAATTGTATTAACATCTGCATTAGGCTACTAAAATCTTTATTCTTGTTGGCTTGGGCGTCATCCGCACCCATTGAGCGAGGTATTTGAAACTTTTATCGTTTTAATATTGCCTTTATGGCTTTCTTGCATTAATTATATATTTTTTTTTTATCAGCACGAATTTAATTATTAAACTTAATTACTTTTGTCTGTATCGAGTTTTGTCTGCATTCTATGTTGAAAAGTTTTTCACAAAATTTCGTTTGATCATTGCGACGGAAATACATTTTACCTTTTTCATTTCGACATCGTAGCAGTTTGGTTTTGTGGTAGGTTTGACAAAAATATGCACAAAAAATGTTGCAGCGCAGAAAGCGTCAAAGTGCGATATGAGTGAGCTTGCATGTGAAGCGCTTAGAAAATACATATGAACTACGTATAGTTTCGCCTAGGAGTGTTTCCTGCAAAATGCTGTGCTCATTTAAAAACTTGGCTTCTTTCTGTCACATACCTCAATTTCTTTACGAGGTTTAAATTTCTCAAACGCAAAATCTCCTTTGCCCGATTTGCTTCAAACACCTCTGAAGTAAGCTATTTACACCACTGGGTGCTGTGGTGAAACAGAAGACTTTTCTGACTAATAGCCAGTAGATCGTAGATGTTTAGGTTATACGAAGAAACTAGCGCATAACAGAATTAAAATCAACGATTTCATTGAAAGTCTTGTCTGAAATGGCATGAAATGGCATATATTTGTAAATGTTATGAACAAATCATATTGTCTGAAATTAGGAGAATGACAAAATGCGGAACAATAAGCGTACTTCCAACGCATTAGGCCTACTGCATTGTAATGTAAGTTATTAGGTATTGTAAGAGAGCCAATTCAATAGCACACGCTTGTCATAGTAAACATTTGAGGTTGTGTAGACTGGATAACTGTTTTGGTGGACCGTATCTTGCTCATTGGCTGTATGTTACTGATCCCTGAGTTTGGTTATGGTGATGTTATGTTTACTGTACAACGCCCCAGACACAGCACTTGGAAGTACTGTAACATAAAATAGTCACGTTTCACAACACCAGGAAATGGAACTGAGAGAGATAATATTTGGAAAAACAGTTGAGGACTGAGAACAAATGGTTGTAGAACGGGAGGAGCATAGGCTATGACTATTTCACAATATTGAAAGTGAACTTCAGTTTAATTCTTAGATACAACGTAGAATAACATATTTTGAATACACAGATAGTGGTAATGGCATGAGATTATATGATGTTTGAAGAGAGCGGGTAACGAGATGAACAATTCGTGCTTGTAAGCAGGAATGTCCTAAAAGGAGAAAAATAAGAAAATGTTTAGGATATGTAAGATAAAATATGCTTATTTTTTAAGTCTGCTGTTGGTTTGGTTGGTTTTGAATCTTTATCCTCGGACTGACAAAGCCTTGATTGGTTATTCCTGGTAGTTTCGCATACTTGTAGAGGCTCTTGACGCAGGGCCGGTTACCGAGATTGGCAGAGTGAAGTTTTTCGTTTGTTGAAGTCTTGTTGCCAGGGAATTATTCCATTCACTAGGCGCCGCTTAATGGAGAGCAGTCCTGAAATGCGTTGCTTAAGCGCACACTCCGAGAGTCGAACCAGCGCGGCGTGATCTTGAGCCGGGCGCGTAACCACTGATTGATTGATTGACATTTTATTTGTTGCGAGTATAAACAGTACTGAGCTATCGAGGCGGACTGTATAACTTTTGTTGAAATATGATATTCAAGTTGTTACCATTTTTTTAAACTTTAACTCGAGAAGAAACAGTTTGGCAATGGTGATGGTAAAAAAAACGTGTCAGTTTTTGTGTACGGTAGGCCTGCATTGATCGTTTCGTTTGCTTTCACCATTATTGTTGCATCATTGACATCTCTTATTGTGAAACACAACATAAAAAAGACTATATGTAAAGATCATGCAAGTTTACCTTAAGAGTATTAATCAGACTTGTCAATACAGTGCGGTAGTCCCGTTAAAACATCAGTGACACACTCCTCTCCTTCTGTACATTCAACACCACTGCATGCCGACCACCAATCTATGATTAACTTGTACGCGTTACTTGATTGATTGTTGATTACCAGAATCTTTACCCTTGGACTGAGGAAGCCACTTTTGGAAGCCTAATCCTGGCAACTTCACTTACCCATAGAGGCTATGAACCCAGACAGCAAAATCCGTTATTTTTACATTAATGTAACGTCTACAGAAGTAAGAATCATGCGAGTCTGCAGACGTTGAATCAATGTAAAAATGAAGGATTTTGCTGTCTGGGGAACCATTGATGCACTGATGCAGGCCGGTTACACGAGATTGACAGAGTAAAGTTTTTTCTTGTTAATATGTTGTTGTTTTCATCCACTAGTAGCCGTTAAGTGGAAAACCATCATTGAAGCAGATTGATTAAGCCGTCACCCCAATATTTCAACAATCGTTTCTTTTTCTTGCTGTTTCTTCGTGCACAAAGTCGGGGACTTAACCTACTGCGCTATCCGGCAATAAAGTTTAAACTTTGCTATCATATGATCAAAAGTGAGAAAAACTAACTGGTAAAGGTGATCAGGTACTATGACACTTCCTCAAATGGGCGATCAACCTAACACAGAAAGCAATCATTAAGAAAATAAATCAATAGTTTTTTTTCAAGTCTAAACCTTAAACCATTTGACCAAGTAAACACTCACAATAGTATTTCAAATTTTTTTTAATATAATTTATGTTGTGGAACCGGTTTTCTTCCTATAGGATTCATCAGCACAACTGGATCGAAACGAAAAAATTACAGAAGATTACTATTAGCACAACTAGCCCAAAAAAAACGCAAATTTACATGTTAAATAAATAAAAAAATAAAAGTCACTGAATGTCCAAAACCTTCATATCCTTGCTTTATTCTTTTTCATTTCTTTTTTTTCTTCATAGTATTGCCAAATACAGAAAATATTGCAACAATTTGATACGGTAACTTACTAAAGCTGTCTGTACAAGCAGCAGTAAAAAGTAGAATAATAGAGATGAATTTTACAAGTATGATTAAGAAATGCTTATGACGGTGCAATATGGAACAAACGCTTCTATTACATCATCATGCTAAACTTGCAAGATGCAAAAGGTTAGCAATCAATGCGGCAGAAATAGGTGACAAGGAATGGAAAAACTAGAAAAACCAATCTATGATCAAAAGTGAGAAAAACTAACTGGTAAAGGTGATCAGTACTATGACACTTCCTCAAATGGGCGATCAACCTAACACAGAAAGCAATCATTAAGAAAATAAATCAATAGTTTTTTTTCAAGTCTAAACCTTAAACCATTTGACCAAGTAAACACTCACAATAGTATTTCAAATTTTTTTTAATATAATTTATGTTGTGGAACCGGTTTTCTTCCTATAGGATTCATCAGCACAACTGGATCGAAACGAAAAAATTACAGAAGATTACTATTAGCACAACTAGCCCAAAAAAAACGCAAATTTACATGTTAAATAAATAAAAAAATAAAAGTCACTGAATGTCCAAAACCTTCATATCCTTGCTTTATTCTTTTTCATTTCTTTTTTTTCTTCATAGTACTGCCAAATACAGAAAATATTGCAACAATTTGATACGGTAACTTACTAAAGCTGTCTGTACAAGCAGCAGTAAAAAGTAGAATAATAGAGATGAATTTTACAAGTATGATTAAGAAATGCTTATGACGGTGCAATATGGAACAAACGCTTCTATTACATCATCATGCTAAACTTGCAAGATGCAAAAGGTTAGCAATCAATGTGGCAGAAATAGGTGACAAGGAATGGAAAAACTAGAAAAACCAATCTATGATCAAAAGTGAGAAAAACTAACTGGTAAAGGTGATCAGGTACTATGACACTTCCTCAAATGGGCGATCAACCTAACACAGAAAGCAATCATTAAGAAAATAAATCAATAGTTTTTTTTCAAGTCTAAACCTTAAACCATTTGACCAAGTAAACACTCACAATAGTATTTCAAATTTTTTTTAATATAATTTATGTTGTGGAACCGGTTTTCTTCCTATAGGATTCATCAGCACAACTGGATCGAAACGAAAAAATTACAGAAGATTACTATTAGCACAACTAGCCCAAAAAAAACGCAAATTTACATGTTAAATAAATAAAAAAATAAAAGTCACTGAATGTCCAAAACCTTCATATCCTTGCTTTATTCTTTTTCATTTCTTTTTTTTCTTCATAGTACTGCCAAATACAGAAAATATTGCAACAATTTGATACGGTAACTTACTAAAGCTGTCTGTACAAGCAGCAGTAAAAAGTAGAATAATAGAGATGAATTTTACAAGTATGATTAAGAAATGCTTATGACGGTGCAATATGGAACAAACGCTTCTATTACATCATCATGCTAAACTTGCAAGATGCAAAAGGTTAGCAATCAATGCGGCAGAAATAGGTGACAAGGAATGGAAAAACTAGAAAAACCAATCTATGATCAAAAGTGAGAAAAACTAACTGGTAAAGGTGATCAGGTACTATGACACTTCCTCAAATGGGCGATCAACCTAACACAGAAAGCAATCATTAAGAAAATAAATCAATAGTTTTTTTTCAAGTCTAAACCTTAAACCATTTGACCAAGTAAACACTCACAATAGTATTTCAAATTTTTTTTAATATAATTTATGTTGTGGAACCGGTTTTCTTCCTATAGGATTCATCAGCACAACTGGATCGAAACGAAAAAATTACAGAAGATTACTATTAGCACAACTAGCCCAAAAAAAACGCAAATTTACATGTTAAATAAATAAAAAAATAAAAGTCACTGAATGTCCAAAACCTTCATATCCTTGCTTTATTCTTTTTCATTTCTTTTTTTTCTTCATAGTATTGCCAAATACAGAAAATATTGCAACAATTTGATACGGTAACTTACTAAAGCTGTCTGTACAAGCAGCAGTAAAAAGTAGAATAATAGAGATGAATTTTACAAGTATGATTAAGAAATGCTTATGACGGTGCAATATGGAACAAACGCTTCTATTACATCATCATGCTAAACTTGCAAGATCCAAAAGGTTAGCAATCAATGCGGCAGAAATAGGTGACAAGGAATGGAAAAACTAGAAAAACCAATCTATGATCAAAAGTGAGAAAAACTAACTGGTAAAGGTGATCAGGTACTATGACACTTCCTCAAATGGGCGATCAACCTAACACAGAAAGCAATCATTAAGAAAATAAATCAATAGTTTTTTTTCAAGTCTAAACCTTAAACCATTTGACCAAGTAAACACTCACAATAGTATTTCAAATTTTTTTTAATATAATTTATGTTGTGGAACCGGTTTTCTTCCTATAGGATTCATCAGCACAACTGGATCGAAACGAAAAAATTACAGAAGATTACTATTAGCACAACTAGCCCAAAAAAAACGCAAATTTACATGTTAAATAAATAAAAAAATAAAAGTCACTGAATGTCCAAAACCTTCATATCCTTGCTTTATTCTTTTTCATTTCTTTTTTTTCTTCATAGTATTGCCAAATACAGAAAATATTGCAACAATTTGATACGGTAACTTACTAAAGCTGTCTGTACAAGCAGCAGTAAAAAGTAGAATAATAGAGATGAATTTTACAAGTATGATTAAGAAATGCTTATGACGGTGCAATATGGAACAAACGCTTCTATTACATCATCATGCTAAACTTGCAAGATGCAAAAGGTTAGCAATCAATGCGGCAGAAATAGGTGACAAGGAATGGAAAAACTAGAAAAACCAATCTATGATCAAAAGTGAGAAAAACTAACTGGTAAAGGTGATCAGGTACTATGACACTTCCTCAAATGGGCGATCAACCTAACACAGAAAGCAATCATTAAGAAAATAAATCAATAGTTTTTTTTCAAGTCTAAACCTTAAACCATTTGACCAAGTAAACACTCACAATAGTATTTCAAATTTTTTTTAATATAATTTATGTTGTGGAACCGGTTTTCTTCCTATAGGATTCATCAGCACAACTGGATCGAAACGAAAAAATTACAGAAGATTACTATTAGCACAACTAGCCCAAAAAAAACGCAAATTTACATGTTAAATAAATAAAAAAATAAAAGTCACTGAATGTCCAAAACCTTCATATCCTTGCTTTATTCTTTTTCATTTCTTTTTTTTCTTCATAGTATTGCCAAATACAGAAAATATTGCAACAATTTGATACGGTAACTTACTAAAGCTGTCTGTACAAGCAGTAGTAAAAAGTAGAATAATAGAGATGAATTTTACAAGTATGATTAAGAAATGCTTATGACGGTGCAATATGGAACAAACGCTTCTATTACATCATCATGCTAAACTTGCAAGATCCAAAAGGTTAGCAATCAATGCGGCAGAAATAGGTGACAAGGAATGGAAAAACTAGAAAAACCAATCTATGATCAAAAGTGAGAAAAACTAACTGGTAAAGGTGATCAGGTACTATGACACTTCCTCAAATGGGCGATCAACCTAACACAGAAAGCAATCATTAAGAAAATAAATCAATAGTTTTTTTTCAAGTCTAAACCTTAAACCATTTGACCAAGTAAACACTCACAATAGTATTTCAAATTTTTTTTAATATAATTTATGTTGTGGAACCGGTTTTCTTCCTATAGGATTCATCAGCACAACTGGATCGAAACGAAAAAATTACAGAAGATTACTATTAGCACAACTAGCCCAAAAAAAACGCAAATTTACATGTTAAATAAATAAAAAAATAAAAGTCACTGAATGTCCAAAACCTTCATATCCTTGCTTTATTCTTTTTCATTTCTTTTTTTTCTTCATAGTTGGTCACAGCGGTAAACCATAATCTCTTCGTGGGAAAATTGTAACGTAAGATTCCCAAATCCGTTCGTCTGCATGCAATGACCCAAAAATAAACACACTTTCGAAACGTCTATTCAAACAGTGTATTCCAGTAAAATTAGCCCGAGGCTATCGAAAATAGGTGTAACGCCTACACCTCTAAAAAAACTGTCACTACAATACAGATTACTTGGATAAAAGACGGAACTTTTGTCCAGCTAGCAAGCACTAAGCCAACAGTTAAATGTGCGGCCAACTTTCAAACAATCATTTTACGAATGACCAGAATAGATATCAATATCTCAAATTCACGTAGAAAGTAACTGTGACGCAATAAATGAAAGACAATTATGAAGTCATTCAACAGGTGTTCGAGCTAGTGAACCAATGCATTCATGTTTAAACAGGCCCAAACAGGTCCAAACAGATTTAAACAGGTCTGACACAAGTCTTATTAACGCTGGTGCAATTTTGGCACATGCTTTAGGAATTTCCATGACGTAATATTCAGTAGACTTGAACGGTTTTTATATGACGTTTGATTTGGTGAAAATTGTCGGGAACATAGCGGCCCCTAGTTATGACAGTCTGACATGGCATAACTAAAAAGAAATGACGACAATTGTGAGCCAATGAATAAAAACACATGATACACAAATTGTTTGAATCACTCACGTTTAAGTTAATACGCAAATACAAAGGGCATGCAAAGAATGAACAGCAATAAGAATAAACACGACGATACATGAAATTGGTACCATAGGTACACGCTAAATGACGCTATATACAATAGTTGCGATAATAACCGACTGTTCCGGGCTCAGACAAGTATCGGCCACCGCAGACAAAACCAGGCTCAAACCCTAACACTTAGGTGTTCTTTACGGGGGCGAGGCACGAAATATCCCTCAACACGTAGTCTACTTTCACTTTCCCCGTACTCTCATCATAGTTGCAGACGGCAACTTTGGCTCTACGAACCACAGGCTTCCCTTTCCTAATTTGTGGAACTACCTCATGCACCCTCCCAAGTTGATACTTCCCACGTTTACCAATGTCTTGGAGAGAACCTACCACTACAAGTTGACCAGGCTCCAAATTCTCGGCCATTTTTAGCCATTTTTTCCGGCCCTGAAGACCTGGCAAGTAAAAATCGATCCATTTATTCCAAAACTGCTGAGAAAGTGACAAATTGAACCGATAATCCCTTCTTAATTGGTCACGATCATGTGGTTGCCCAACAGCACAGTATGGGTCTAAGTATGGGGTCAAAAGTGAGGCAGGGGTGATGACAGTAAAATCCCTAGGGTCGTCACTCAAAGGTACCAAAGGGCGTTCGTTCACGATCCGAACGGCACTGCCTGTGTACGTAAGCAGTTCAATAAAATTGGGCTTACGAATTGAAGAGTCCAAAATGTGAAAAAAGTATTTGGTCACATCAGCCATGAAACCAAATCTTTCAAGCCGAAATCTAGCCAAGACATCTGCCAGAGGGTTTAACAAGTCAGACAATTCAGGACAAGAAGACATTACATCATTTACACAAGTTCCTCGGAATTCAGATTGTTTTAAAGCCTTCTTCTTTAAATCAGCAGCTCTATCTGACGCCAACACAAAATTGTTAGGTAGATCAATATCTTCCTTCAACGGAACAGGTATCTCAAATCGACCATCTTTCAACTCAATATTCGGTTCGACAAGTTCTCTAGCCAAAATATCATTGCGAGACAATTCACAGGTTTCATTTTGCAAAGTCAAATCCTGAATGACTTTATTCAGGTCTGCTATTTCCATATCACGAGACTCAATTTTACGCTGAAAGCCAGAGATGACATCCGACTCTGAAGACGTCTGCACTCTGCACACTTTAGCAACGCTTTCAACTAAGGGTGACTTACCACCACAAGCCAACCAACCGAGAGGAGTGAGTAAAGCATGCGGTTCACTGCGATTTTCACCAACACGTTCTTCTTTTGCCCACATCAAATAAGCGTTGTCATTGCCAATCAGTACATCTACAGTACTACAATCATTCAAATGAAACATATTCACGTCATGAAAATGACGGAAACCACTTAAATCTTGTTTATGAGGTAAAGTTTTAACATCGTCAGCCCAAGCTGGGTTAACCACCGAGGTTATATCACAAAACAGTTCATCAGTCTCTAACGACTGGATGTTGAGTTTAACAAGGTCAGCACAAGTAGGTTTCTGACCAGCCAGAGTATCTATTTTAAACGACCCTTTATCATACGGTTTAAGACCAAGTTCGCACACCAAGTCACTCGAAACAAAGGTCAACTGCGAACCAGGATCATGCTGACAATACACCAACTTCGATTTGCCAGTCATTGGATTCAAAACACGAGCAGCAGTAACGCGGTTAAAGGCTGCTTTAACATTTCCAATCTTAACATTACGCACAGGAACTCTGGCACCAGCATCATCTTTACCGACCGAATCCAGAGAATCACGTGACGTCACATAAAAATCATGCAGAAGAAAATAGTGTTTCCTATCGTTGGTAGGTCCACACTTACGACAGTTATTTGCATGATTACAGTCTCTAACCATATGCTGGCGCAAACAATTCAAGCATTTGCCAGCTTTCACAATGACATCTCTCCGATCTTTAGGTGTCAAGCGCAAAAATTCTTTACAATTAGACAAAAAATGATATTCAACTTGACCACGTGACGAACAACAAAAACATGCCGGTATGTCACTACGTCTGGCCACACCGCCGCGCGGTGCGCCAACAGCAGTCGAGTACTGCGAACTCCCTGAAATCACATTATCATGGGGTTTTACCGACGTCTGCCTAACCGGACATGAAGGCAATTTTCCTTTGCCAAACTTTTTAAAATGCTGCGACTCACCAGAATCGCCCATTAGCATAATGCTAAAATCAGTCGACTTGCGCGTTTCCTCCCGTACTACAAAATCAAACAAACTCTGAAAGGTAGGTTCCTCAGTGCTACCATACTGATCACCTAAAAAGTCAAGATAACGCTGCTTAGCGTCAAACGGGAGTCGCTTAGCCAAATCCAAAACAAAACGTCCTTCTAATTTATCACGCTGACCATAAGCTTTCGCGTAAAGCAAACACTGCGACAATTCATCTTTAAACTCTTTCAAATCACTGGAAGAGATAGAAGTCAATTTGCTACCATAGCGATACTTTCTAATTTCTGGTTCTGCGAAAAGACCTCCACGAACTCCAAAACGTTGGGACAAGCGAGCTAACGACATTTCTATCCTGTCTTCCTCTGACAAGCCAGGAGTGTCAGAAACCAAATTAGCAATCGTTTGTGCAGCTGTTCTAACACAAGCTGCTTGCAACAAAGTCAAACGAGTTCCCTTAAAGGGCGAAGCTGCCATCAAGGCCATAACACGATTTTTAAAGAAGACAAATGGCATATTATTACCATCGTAACCAATCAAGGCCGCCTTATCGAAGAACGTCCTACTATTTTGGTATTCAAAAAAGCAATCCTGCTGTTGAGAACTCGATTTAGCGGGAGAAGACAAGCTATATCCCTTAATGGGCTGAGTGGGCTCAGTCACATGCACAGCCCGATCACGATCCTCACATACGTTAAAATCAGGAGACACGATACGCCTCTCACAACCACCCAAATTACGTGTAGCTGGGCGATCAGCAACTAGCGGCGCAGAAAACTTTGAAGGGGGCAAAGCATTACTGCTAATGGCGGCCCCGTGACCTGTACGCTCTGGGGGAGGAGTTCGGTTGTAATTTGCAGACCTTGGCTCTACAGCCTTCGGAAGACCCTTAGCCGCGGCCCCGAGACCTCCTGAAACAGCTGGAAAACATGTGGATTGTACAGGTCCACTTACAGATTGAACAGGCTTCTGGAAAAGGTTAGGTAAATTAAACTGCGATTGATGTTCACTTCTGGAATGCCTAGAAGAGCCCTTCCTAGAGCTACGCCGGGAGCCCAACTCAGAACGATATTCAGCTAAAACTACCTCTTTACGTTGTTCGGCCCTCAACTGAGCGTCTTTGAGTGCGAACTCAGCAGCTCTAGCTTCAGCTCTCGCGGCGGCCTCAGCAGCTCTCGCTTCGGCCTCAGCTCTCGCGATGGCCTCAGCTCGTATGGCCTCAGCTCTCGCGGCGGCCTCAGCTCGTATGGCCTCAGCTCTCGCGATGGCCTCAGAAGCTCTTGCTTCGGCCTCAGCTTGGATCTGGAGCTCCTCTCGTCTTAGCTGTAGGTTAATTTGTGCAACTATCCGTGACGAGCTCTCAGACATCCTAGTGCTTACATTTGAGGCGCTATCCTCAGGATGTATGTCAGCATCCAACCTATCTGAGAACTCACTTTCTTTTTGTTCGAAGTTATTTTTTAACGAGTTAAATTCGGGATCTACCCTATCACGAAGTTCTGCCAAGATTGCAGAGTTAAAAATTTTAGTCAAAAGAGCATGGAAATGCCGTAAATCCTCTTCCAAAGTAGAAAACTTAGATCTAAAAATTAACAGTTCCTGCTTATCACTCAAAGAACCTAGGGCTACAGAAAGTTCCCCAATTTGAGTCAAAATATCCCGTCTAAGATGCCGGGCCTCTCGAACTGACTTAGCCTCATCGTTAATGGGTCCCTCCCCAGAATGGCCTGCCCGACCGCAAAGAACATCATCAGGCTTAAACTCAGTCGAGTCGACGGCGGTCGAGTCCCTGTCACCACCGAGTGTAGACATATTAAATGTTAGGGCTAAATTTAACAATTAAAAAATTAAGTTACACAAACACACAAAATTACAGTAGTTATAAAAAACTTAACTGTAAAGACCGTAAAAATACAAAAAAGAATTTAAATGCACGATACCGTA
This sequence comes from Aplidium turbinatum, assembly GCF_918807975.1. Lineage (NCBI taxonomy): Eukaryota > Metazoa > Chordata > Ascidiacea > Aplousobranchia > Polyclinidae > Aplidium > Aplidium turbinatum. Next base: position 4,613,661 of record NC_137486.1, read on the forward strand.
GCTGTACGAGTATGTGAAGTCCAAACGTCCACAAAACTTGCTTGGATTCTTCCACTTGAATCTTCAAGCACAGATGGATTGCCTTTAATCTTCTTTCTTGCCAATGAATGTCAAAGTTATTTTTCTTCTGTACCAAACTGAGAAGAAATGTCTTTACTTTTTTGCTTAAAGTTCTTCAGTTGCCTACCGAGAAGAAATGTCTTTAATTTTCTTTGCTTCTTTAGACTACCAACCAACAAGATCTTCTTTTATTATTTCTTTGCTTTTGTAGCCTACCAACCAACAACTTCGTCTTTTATTTTTTATGCTGCCTGTGCTTCCGTACAAACACTAGCCAGAGAATCGTCTTTTATTTTTTTATGCTTCTAGTGCTTCTTGGCCTACCAACTGACAAGAACTCGTCTTTTATTTTTTATGGTCACAGCGGTAAACCATAATCTCTTCGTGGGAAAATTGTAACGTAAGATTCCCAAATCCGTTCGTCTGCATGCAATGACCCAAAAATAAACACACTTTCGAAACGTCTATTCAAACAGTGTATTCCAGTAAAATTAGCCCGAGGCTATCGAAAATAGGTGTAACGCCTACACCTCTAAAAAAAACTGTCACTACAATACAGATTACTTGGATAAAAGACGGAACTTTTGTCCAGCTAGCAAGCACTAAGCCAACAGTTAAATGTGCGGCCAACTTTCAAACAATCATTTTACGAATGACCAGAATAGATATCAATATCTCAAATTCACGTAGAAAGTAACTGTGACGCAATAAATGAAAGACAATTATGAAGTCATTCAACAGGTGTTCGAGCTAGTGAACCAATGCATTCATGTTTAAACAGGCCCAAACAGGTCCAAACAGATTTAAACAGGTCTGACACAAGTCTTATTAACGCTGGTGCAATTTTGGCACATGCTTTAGGAATTTCCATGACGTAATATTCAGTAGACTTGAACGGTTTTTATATGACGTTTGATTTGGTGAAAATTGTCGGGAACAATAGTATTGCCAAATACAGAAAATATTGCAACAATTTGATACGGTAACTTACTAAAGCTGTCTGTACAAGCAGCAGTAAAAAGTAGAATAATAGAGATGAATTTTACAAGTATGATTAAGAAATGCTTATGACGGTGCAATATGGAACAAACGCTTCTATTACATCATCATGCTAAACTTGCAAGATGCAAAAGGTTAGCAATCAATGCGACAGAAATAGGTGACAAGGAATGGAAAAACTAGAAAAACCAATCTATGATCAAAAGTGAGAAAAACTAACTGGTAAAGGTGATCAGGTACTATGACACTTCCTCAAATGGGCTATCAACCTAACACAGAAAGCAATCATTAAGAAAATAAATCAATAGTTTTTTTTCAAGTCTAAACCTTAAACCATTTGACCAAGTAAACACTCACAATAGTATTTCAAATTTTTTTTAATATAATTTATGTTGTGGAACCGGTTTTCTTCCTATAGGATTCATCAGCACAACTGGATCGAAACGAAAAAATTACAGAAGATTACTATTAGCACAACTAGCCCAAAAAAAACGCAAATTTACATGTTAAATAAATAAAAAAATAAAAGTCACTGAATGTCCAAAACCTTCATATCCTTGCTTTATTCTTTTTCATTTCTTTTTTTTCTTCATAGTATTGCCAAATACAGAAAATATTGCAACAATTTGATACGGTAACTTACTAAAGCTGTCTGTACAAGCAGCAGTAAAAAGTAGAATAATAGAGATGAATTTTACAAGTATGATTAAGAAATGCTTATGACGGTGCAATATGGAACAAACGCTTCTATTACATCATCATGCTAAACTTGCAAGATGCAAAAGGTTAGCAATCAATGCGGCAGAAGTAGGTGACAAGGAATGGAAAAACTAGAAAAACCAATCTATGATCAAAAGTGAGAAAAACTAACTGGTAAAGGTGATCAGGTACTATGACACTTCCTCAAATGGGCGATCAACCTAACACAGAAAGCAATCATTAAGAAAATAAATCAATAGTTTTTTTTCAAGTCTAAACCTTAAACCATTTGACCAAGTAAACACTCACAATAGTATTTCAAATTTTTTTTAATATAATTTATGTTGTGGAACCGGTTTTCTTCCTATAGGATTCATCAGCACAACTGATTTTTCTCAGTTTTGATCATAGATTGGTTTTTCTAGTTTTTCCATTCCTTGTCACCTATTTCTGCCGCATTGATTGCTAACCTTTTGCATCTTGCAAGTTTAGCATGATGATGTAATAGAAGCGTTTGTTCCATATTGCACCGTCATAAGCATTTCTTAATCATACTTGTAAAATTCATCTCTATTATTCTACTTTTTACTGCTGCTTGTACAGACAGCTTTAGTAAGTTACCGTATCAAATTGTTGCAATATTTTCTGTATTTGGCAATACTATGAAGAAAAAAAAGAAATGAAAAAGAATAAAGCAAGAATATGAAGGTTTTGGACAGTCAGTGACTTTTATTTTTTTATTTATTTAACATGTAAATTTGCGTTTTTTTTGGGCTAGTTGTGCTAATAGTAATCTTCTGTAATTTTTTCGTTTCGATCCAGTTGTGCTGATGAATCCTATAGGAAGAAAACCGGTTCCACAACATAAATTATATTAAAAAAAATTTGAAATACTATTGTGAGTGTTTACTTGGTCAAATGGTTTAAGGTTTAGACTTGAAAAAAAACTATTGATTTATTTTCTTAATGATTGCTTTCTGTGTTAGGTTGATCGCCCATTTGAGGAAGTGTCATAGTACCTGATCACCTTTACCAGTTAGTTTTTCTCACTTTTGATCATAGATTGGTTTTTCTAGTTTTTCCATTCCTTGTCACCTATTTCTGCCGCATTGATTGCTAACCTTTTGCATCTTGCAAGTTTAGCATGATGATGTAATAGAAGCGTTTGTTCCATATTGCACCGTCATAAGCATTTCTTAATCATACTTGTAAAATTCATCTCTATTATTCTACTTTTTACTGCTGCTTGTACAGACAGCTTTAGTAAGTTACCGTATCAAATTGTTGCAATATTTTCTGTATTTGGCAATACTATGAAGAAAAAAAAGAAATGAAAAAGAATAAAGCAAGAATATGAAGGTTTTGGACATTCAGTGACTTTTATTTTTTTATTTATTTAACATGTAAATTTGCGTTTTTTTGGGCTAGTTGTGCTAATAGTAATCTTCTGTAATTTTTTCGTTTCGATCCAGTTGTGCTGATGAATCCTACAGGAAGAAAACCGGTTCCACAACATAAATTATATTAAAAAAAATTTGAAATACTATTGTGAGTGTTTACTTGGTCAAATGGTTTAAGGTTTAGACTTGAAAAAAAACTATTGATTTATTTTCTTAATGATTGCTTTCTGTGTTAGGTTGATCGCCCATTTGAGGAAGTGTCATAGTACCTGATCACCTTTACCAGTTAGTTTTTCTCACTTTTGATCATAGATTGGTTTTTCTAGTTTTTCCATTCCTTGTCACCTATTTCTGCCGCATTGATTGCTAACTTTTTAATTTATATACAGAAATGATTTTTCGATCCATTGATGATATGAAAGGAGTAAAAGTTGGTGGCTTGAATGTAACAAATTTACGCTATGCTGATGATACTGTTCTGTTGGCTGAATCACAAGAAGATCTTCAAGAAATATTGGACAATGTTAACTCAATTGGTAAAGAATTTAATATGAAAATTAACGCTAAAAAGACCAAATCAATGATAATCTCAAAATCACCAGACACCACAGTACTCCAAATTGTAATTGACAATAAAATTATACAAAAAGTAAAATCTTTTTCATATCTTGGTCATTTAATAACTGAAGATGGGAGGTGTGACCATGAAATTCTTAGACGGATAGAAATTGCAAGAACTACATTTGGAAAAATGAAAAATATTTTAACCAATCAACGTTTAAATTTATCAACTCGTCTCAGGATCTTAAAATGCTATATCTGGTCGACCCTATTATACAGTTCTGAAACTTGGACAATATCACAAAAAATGGAGAAACTGATCGATGCCTTCGAGCTCTGGACATACAGGCAAATGTTAAAATTTCATGGAAACAAAAAATCACTAACGATGAAGTACTCTCCAAATTCAATTCAAGCAAAATGCTCGTACAAACAGTCAAAAGAAGAAAATTGAAGTATTTCGGACACACAATAAGGCAAAATTCATTACAAAGATCATTAATAGAAGGGAAGATAAACGGTAAAAGAAGTAAAGGCAGACCAAGAATGATTTGGACAACAAACATCACAAAATGGACAAAATTAACTTATGAATGTGCAGTACGCACAGCTCATGATCGAGAACAATGGCGCATTGTATCCAACCCTCCAGACGAGGAAGGAACAAAATGATGATGATGATTGCTAACCTTTTGCATCTTGCAAGTTTAGCATGATGATGTAATAGAAGCGTTTGTTCCATATTGCACCGTCATAAGCATTTCTTAATCATACTTGTAAAATTCATCTCTATTATTCTACTTTTTACTGCTGCTTGTACAGACAGCTTTAGTAAGTTACCGTATCAAATTGTTGCAATATTTTCTGTATTTGGCAATACTATGAAGAAAAAAAAGAAATGAAAAAGAATAAAGCAAGGATATGAAGGTTTTGGACATTCAGTGACTTTTATTTTTTTATTTATTTAACATGTAAATTTGCGTTTTTTTTGGGCTAGTTGTGCTAATAGTAATCTTCTGTAATTTTTTCGTTTCGATCCAGTTGTGCTGATGAATCCTATAGGAAGAAAACCGGTTCCACAACATAAATTATATTAAAAAAAATTTGAAATACTATTGTGAGTGTTTACTTGGTCAAATGGTTTAAGGTTTAGACTTAAAAAAAAACTATTGATTTATTTTCTTAATGATTGCTTTCTGTGTTAGGTTGATCGCCCATTTGAGGAAGTGTCATAGTACCTGATCACCTTTACCAGTTAGTTTTTCTCACTTTTGATCATAGATTGGTTTTTCTAGTTTTTCCATTCCTTGTCACCTATTTCTGCCGCATTGATTGCTAACCTTTTGCATCTTGCAAGTTTAGCATGATGATGTAATAGAAGCGTTTGTTCCATATTGCACCGTCATAAGCATTTCTTAATCATACTTGTAAAATTCATCTCTATTATTCTACTTTTTACTGCTGCTTGTACAGACAGCTTTAGTAAGTTACCGTATCAAATTGTTGCAATATTTTCTGTATTTGGCAATACTATGAAGAAAAAAAAGAAATGAAAAAGAATAAAGCAAGGATATGAAGGTTTTGGACATTCAGTGACTTTTATTTTTTTATTTATTTAACATGTAAATTTGCGTTTTTTTGGGCTAGTTGTGCTAATAGTAATCTTCTGTAATTTTTTCGTTTCGATCCAGTTGTGCTGATGAATCCTATAGGAAGAAAACCGGTTCCACAACATAAATTATATTAAAAAAAATTTGAAATACTATTGTGAGTGTTTACTTGGTCAAATGGTTTAAGGTTTAGACTTGAAAAAAAACTATTGATTTATTTTCTTAATGATTGCTTTCTGTGTTAGGTTGATCGCCCATTTGAGGAAGTGTCATAGTACCTGATCACCTTTACCAGTTAGTTTTTCTCACTTTTGATCATAGATTGGTTTTTCTAGTTTTTCCATTCCTTGTCACCTATTTCTGCCGCATTGATTGCTAACCTTTTGGATCTTGCAAGTTTAGCATGATGATGTAATAGAAGCGTTTGTTCCATATTGCACCGTCATAAGCATTTCTTAATCATACTTGTAAAATTCATCTCTATTATTCTACTTTTTACTGCTGCTTGTACAGACAGCTTTAGTAAGTTACCGTATCAAATTGTTGCAATATTTTCTGTATTTGGCAATACTATGAAGAAAAAAAAAGAAATGAAAAAGAATAAAGCAAGGATATGAAGGTTTTGGACATTCAGTGACTTTTATTTTTTTATTTATTTAACATGTAAATTTGCGTTTTTTTTGGGCTAGTTGTGCTAATAGTAATCTTCTGTAATTTTTTCGTTTCGATCCAGTTGTGCTGATGAATCCTACAGGAAGAAAACCGGTTCCACAACATAAATTATATTAAAAAAAATTTGAAATACTATTGTGAGTGTTTACTTGGTCAAATGGTTTAAGGTTTAGACTTGAAAAAAAACTATTGATTTATTTTCTTAATGATTGCTTTCTGTGTTAGGTTGATCGCCCATTTGAGGAAGTGTCATAGTACCTGATCACCTTTACCAGTTAGTTTTTCTCACTTTTGATCATAGATTGGTTTTTCTAGTTTTTCCATTCCTTGTCACCTATTTCTGCCGCATTGATTGCTAACCTTTTGCATCTTGCAAGTTTAGCATGATGATGTAATAGAAGCGTTTGTTCCATATTGCACCGTCATAAGCATTTCTTAATCATACTTGTAAAATTCATCTCTATTATTCTACTTTTTACTGCTGCTTGTACAGACAGCTTTAGTAAGTTACCGTATCAAATTGTTGCAATATTTTCTGTATTTGGCAATACTATGAAGAAAAAAAAGAAATGAAAAAGAATAAAGCAAGGATATGAAGGTTTTGGACATTCAGTGACTTTTATTTTTTTATTTATTTAACATGTAAATTTGCGTTTTTTTTGGGCTAGTTGTGCTAATAGTAATCTTCTGTAATTTTTTCGTTTCGATCCAGTTGTGCTGATGAATCCTATAGGAAGAAAACCGGTTCCACAACATAAATTATATTAAAAAAAATTTGAAATACTATTGTGAGTGTTTACTTGGTCAAATGGTTTAAGGTTTAGACTTGAAAAAAAACTATTGATTTATTTTCTTAATGATTGCTTTCTGTGTTAGGTTGATCGCCCATTTGAGGAAGTGTCATAGTACCTGATCACCTTTACCAGTTAGTTTTTCTCACTTTTGATCATAGATTGGTTTTTCTAGTTTTTCCATTCCTTGTCACCTATTTCTGCCGCATTGATTGCTAACCTTTTGCATCTTGCAAGTTTAGCATGATGATGTAATAGAAGCGTTTGTTCCATATTGCACCGTCATAAGCATTTCTTAATCATACTTGTAAAATTCATCTCTATTATTCTACTTTTTACTGCTGCTTGTACAGACAGCTTTAGTAAGTTACCGTATCAAATTGTTGCAATATTTTCTGTATTTGGCAATACTATGAAGAAAAAAAAGAAATGAAAAAGAATAAAGCAAGGATATGAAGGTTTTGGACATTCAGTGACTTTTATTTTTTTATTTATTTAACATGTAAATTTGCGTTTTTTTTGGGCTAGTTGTGCTAATAGTAATCTTCTGTAATTTTTTCGTTTCGATCCAGTTGTGCTGATGAATCCTATAGGAAGAAAACCGGTTCCACAACATAAATTATATTAAAAAAATTTGAAATACTATTGTGAGTGTTTACTTGGTCAAATGGTTTAAGGTTTAGACTTGAAAAAAAACTATTGATTTATTTTCTTAATGATTGCTTTCTGTGTTAGGTTGATCGCCCATTTGAGGAAGTGTCATAGTACCTGATCACCTTTACCAGTTAGTTTTTCTCACTTTTGATCATAGATTGGTTTTTCTAGTTTTTCCATTCCTTGTCACCTATTTCTGCCGCATTGATTGCTAACCTTTTGCATCTTGCAAGTTTAGCATGATGATGTAATAGAAGCGTTTGTTCCATATTGCACCGTCATAAGCATTTCTTAATCATACTTGTAAAATTCATCTCTATTATTCTACTTTTTACTGCTGCTTGTACAGACAGCTTTAGTAAGTTACCGTATCAAATTGTTGCAATATTTTCTGTATTTGGCAATACTATGAAGAAAAAAAAGAAATGAAAAAGAATAAAGCAAGGATATGAAGGTTTTGGACATTCAGTGACTTTTATTTTTTTATTTATTTAACATGTAAATTTGCGTTTTTTTTGGGCTAGTTGTGCTAATAGTAATCTTCTGTAATTTTTTCGTTTCGATCCAGTTGTGCTGATGAATCCTATAGGAAGAAAACCGGTTCCACAACATAAATTATATTAAAAAAAATTTGAAATACTATTGTGAGTGTTTACTTGGTCAAATGGTTTAAGGTTTAGACTTGAAAAAAAACTATTGATTTATTTTCTTAATGATTGCTTTCTGTGTTAGGTTGATCGCCCATTTGAGGAAGTGTCATAGTACCTGATCACCTTTACCAGTTAGTTTTTCTCACTTTTGATCATAGATTGGTTTTTCTAGTTTTTCCATTCCTTGTCACCTATTTCTGCCGCATTGATTGCTAACCTTTTGCATCTTGCAAGTTTAGCATGATGATGTAATAGAAGCGTTTGTTCCATATTGCACCGTCATAAGCATTTCTTAATCATACTTGTAAAATTCATCTCTATTATTCTACTTTTTACTGCTGCTTGTACAGACAGCTTTAGTAAGTTACCGTATCAAATTGTTGCAATATTTTCTGTATTTGGCAATACTATGAAGAAAAAAAAGAAATGAAAAAGAATAAAGCAAGGATATGAAGGTTTTGGACATTCAGTGACTTTTATTTTTTTATTTATTTAACATGTAAATTTGCGTTTTTTTTGGGCTAGTTGTGCTAATAGTAATCTTCTGTAATTTTTTCGTTTCGATCCAGTTGTGCTGATGAATCCTATAGGAAGAAAACCGGTTCCACAACATAAATTATATTAAAAAAATTTGAAATACTATTGTGAGTGTTTACTTGGTCAAATGGTTTAAGGTTTAGACTTGAAAAAAAACTATTGATTTATTTTGCTATCATATGTTACGAATCGTACCGTACAAGACAACTTCAAATTCTTTGCAGCTCAGTGGCCGAGTGGTTTCGCCTTCGGCTCTGGTGCTGGCAGATCTGAGATCGATTCCAGGTCGGGTCAAACCGAAGACTTTAAAAACGGTACCGATTGTGTTCTATCCTGCAAATCGCAGTGAGAATGTGTCGGGTAATAATGTGATAACATCGTAAACCTGATATAAATTAAATTTGCATTTATTCTACCTGATCAAATCACACCTTGCAATAGATGACGGTATTGACATATGTACAACATTTTATTTACCTATCCACTTCTATTTAAATGTTTTTGTTTAGTTAAAATCTTGAAGTTTTTGCGACTTTTTAATTCTAATTAAAAGTAGATTATTAGCCTATACCAGTGGTTCCCAACTTGGGGCCCACGGATCCCTTGGGGGTCCGTGAGAAAGCATTTGGGGGTCCGTGATTACCTTGATAGCCATGGAGAATTTTGAAGAAAAAAAAAGAAAAGCGATCTTTTTACTTTCATTTCTCTCATTAAATTTGCTTACGTTAAAAAGTTTCGGCATGGCACTTTGGGTCACCTTAATATTCAAATACTGCTGACATTTCTTGAACAATTCATTCATTTTCTTATTTGAGCAACTGTTTAACCTGATATTTCCCGCAGGAGTCATAGCGGCAATGCAATATGGCACAGTCACAATACAGTAGTTGAGTAGCATAATTATTACAATAGTCAATAGTATGTTAATTGAGTTTCAGGCAAAATTTAGGTAGGGGTCTGCAAAATTAATAATTTGTCTAAAAGGGTCCGTGACAACAAAAAGGTTGGGAACCACTGGCCTATACAAAACTATGAGCACCGTAGGTTACTTACAAAAAGCATTGGCAACGTTACAAAAAGCAAGGGCAATCAAGAAAACGACCAAAATTGTTTTGAACATTCTGAAACAGAAAGCAGTGATAGTTATATCAGCAGTTCTGTGAAACTTTATTGTCATTTCTCTACTCAGTAGCCTACTAATAGATCATACCAAAGCAAAAGTGGCCTATTAACAGGTAGAAGTAAAAACTTGAATACTCGTTGAAACTAGAAAGCTTATATTACTTGACAAGAACTAATCGGTAGTAGGCAATCGATCGCACAATGTTATGCTATCAGTTTTTAAAAATACAGCAGAGTTTAAATTGTATAACTTTCTTTTTGATGATACAAATTTCTTTATTGCTGTATCCCAAACTGTTTGTTTACTACTTTTGCGTTGTCTAACAACTACAATAAAATAATGTAACCACAAATTGCTTCTCTATTTATAGTCAAGCGTTTATGACAATAAGTGGACCAACTATGATTCAAATAAGTTGGTTTTGCTTGTTCTTCCTGTCCCAATAATACAAACGTGTTTTCTAAGCAAACGTCATTTGAGGCACGGTTCACTTTAGTTCGGACAAAACAGTAGCAACAAAACACCAGCAGACTAGATGAAGAACTAACATAGCCTACTACGCAAAATGTAAAAAAACTATGACAAATACTTTGAGTCACAACACTCTCAAAAATATCTTAAAACACTGCTTGTTGAAGGTCAGCAGTTCAGCCATAGATATTGTTTTGAAAGGTTGTACAAGTAACTTCTCAGCTTACGAACAAGTTGCGTTCCGAACGGCCGTTCGGATCTTGAATTGTTTATAAGTTCAAACTGTACTGTTGTTTTGTGTAGCCTGCACTCCAGGGTTTCCCAAACTGGGGGTCGCGACCCCACAATGGGTCGCGTAACGGACTTGAGGGGTCGCAGAGAGTGTACCAATTTTATCCAAAGTAGGCCTACTGCATATTAACATTTCTGTGCAAGTTATTAACTGTATTGAGAGTCACGCACTTAGTAGCCTACGCGTATGTTCGCAAATTGATGTGGTAAAACGGAATCGGAATTTAAAACCCCTTTATTGCAATGTGTAGTATAAGAAGGCCTTTAAAATTTGAAGCTAAAAAGATTATTAGTGTTGAAATTAAAGTAATGCTTTTTCTAACGAAAAAAAAATACAGACTTTGCCCACCATTTTCACAATGACATCTGGTTCTTGAAATTATGCTATTTATCAGATTTGCTTAAAAACTGAACGAACTAAACTTGTCCCTCCATAGAGAAAACATCTATGTTCTTACATGGAAATCTAAAATTAAACCGTTCATCAACACATTAAAAATCTGGAAACAAAAAGTTGAAAATGATTCATTTGAAATGTTCTCATTTACTGAAAAGTTTTTAGTTTCAGAAGTATTTTCTTCCAGAATTGGACAATACCAAATCATATTGAATCGAAAACCTATTTGCAACGCAAAAACAAAGTAGCTAACCTACCGAGCACTTCTCTCAGGAAGATATTACTGATCTATCTTCTGACTTAAAGTTTAAATTTTGTGGAAATTGATAAATTTTATGCAGTAAGCCTAACCGCACTCCTGTCGTTTGTTTTGACGTGTTTATCTTAAAAATTTCCAGCAGCTTGAAACTGAGGTAAATGCTGGATTGCTGGGTAGCCTACTCGTTGAGAGGATCGTCTCACCAATGACGCAAGTACAAAGATCAGTTAAAGTCTCCCTCAACCCAGCAAACATTGATTTAGAATCGTGGAACAACTTGCCAGTGATAGGTCAATCTGGAAGAAGAGAACGAGGAAAGGCACGGAAATTAAAAAAAAAAAAAAAAAAAAAACAGGGTGCAAAAGTTTCATAAAAAATAAAACATTAAAAAAAAGCTAATACAACCACGTTCCCAACTCTCCATACAATGTGACTTTTTCCCACGTCTTTTCCAGGGCCCGATTTAGCTGATGGGGGGCCCGGGGCACTTTTAGATTGGGGGACCCCCATGCAAAAAATTTTTCGCGCCTACAGCGCGAAAGCCCATCTCTACGTCTACAGTAGCATCAGTCCAGTACTGCACAGCATTTTACAAAAACTTTAAAGGCCAAAAAAAACCATAAAATCACATTTTAACCACATAGGGGGCCCTTCAAAAGTCGAGGGGCCCGGGGCAACTGCCCCCTCTGCCCCCCCCCCTAAATCCGGGCCTGGTCTTTTCTACTGTAGAGTAGTCCTCCAAACTCCAAAGCCACATACGACTTGAAAACAAAACCAATGCTCGGACACGAGCTGGAACCGACGACGACAATTTTTGCGAGTCAGCGTTTTTGACGTTGATGAACAGACATCATCAAAACTAAGCAACGTTGAAACCGCCTTAGGACCAGCATTAGCCAATTGAGCCACGGCTGGACTTGCTTTATAGCAAAAAACGGTCGCATCCATCACACTCATATCCATCTGAATAAACTTGTTTGGTGCTTTGTTTTGCTTCCAGTAGGCTGCGTGTAAACTGTAAAGTAGGCTAACAGTCATTGAGTACCGTTAGCTTGTTTTAAGTTTTCGTTTGATAACCTTTTAGTTCAGTTGTTTTTTATTTCTGACCATCATATCAAAAACAAAACACGTCAACATAGCAAAGGTCGAGAAAAAGGTAGAAGCGACAAAATGCGAACGTTAATACGTGCTTTTGTGACCGAAGTAAGTTATTGAGTTGAAAAAAAATTAGCACGGTCGCAACACCTTCCGAAAAATTTAAGATATATATAAAGGGAAAATAAAAAAGAAAATGTTACAAATAAAAAATAAAAAAAATAAACAACATGTATTTAGGCTATGGCTTTATTAGCCCAAATAACTTTAGCTGATATATTTAAGATTTGTATGGACAGTTGCTATGAAGATCGGCCATGGTGCGTTATCAAGAGTGCTGATGGTCGTGAGGGGAACACGTCTTGATGCGTTCAGCTCATAGCAAAGAAGAGCAAGGCAGGCAAAGAAATCCTACCACCAGAAATCCATCAATATCACAAATGTACGGTAGGCTATATTTCGCACTGTTTATCATTTTAACCGTGAAGGGTCGCGAAAAGTTTTAAGAGATTAAAAGGGGTCGCGAGCAAAAAAGTTTGGGAAGCCCTGCTACAGAACTGCTTAGGCCTATCTACTAGACATTCGTCCATCACATACGCAACATGCACCTAAGTTCTTTCTAATATTAAACGCACAGAAATAAAGTAAAACACAGCATACATTGTCTCAAATCATTGCATTGTATTTACATAAATATACAGTGTAGTGCGCAAAGTGGCCTACGTACACTGTTTTATGGCTTCAAGCTGTCAATCGATGTTGCAATCTTCTTCTTCGTTTGAACCTTGTTCTTCGCCACTTCAAGGGTCGAGGGGCTCTGCCTTTTACCACCCTTGGGCAGTGGCGGCGACGCGGTCTAGATGTTTGGGCAGGTGTCGAGCAGCCATTGAATTGATTCGTCATCCAATTCACGCAGACCACGCACACCATTTGGCGCATGGTAGATGGCGCAGTTACAGATGGTGTGGTCTACGGTTTGTTCCTCCATGCCACACTCACAGATCGCGGATGGAGCCATCCCCCATTTGTGCATGTTGAAGCGAAATAGTCCGACGCCAGTACGCAGGCGGTTGAGCCACACCCAGGCCTTCCTTGGCAAATGCATTCCGGTTGGATGGTGGCTGGTATCGGAGATGAAACTTTGGAGTCTTGAGGAGTTCTTCTTCCACTCCAAGCTCCATTGGTGGTCCGCCCACGTAGCTGCACTGATGGATTGGTCTTCAGCACTTTTCATCAGGAGTTGTGCGGCACGTACAAATGGGTGTCTCGATTTCAGTCGCAGAGGTTTCTCGTTCACAGACTCGTAGAGACTTGAGTAGAGCAAGTGGTTGGGGTTCGTAGCGCGACGAGAGAGAGACAGGATGGCTTCTTCGCGACGAAGCTCAGCTGGTTGGATGCCTGCAAGGACAGGGAGATTTTCCGATGGTGTAGGTCGCAGGCATCCTGTCACGATACGCAAGGCGTCGTTTATGGCAGCGTCGATTTGATGGCAGTGGGCACTGCGGCTCCAGACAGGTGCACAGTATTCTGCTGGAGCGTGAACTAGCGCGATGGTGGCAATGCGCAAGGTATCAACTCCGGCTCCCCAGCCAGAGCCGGCCAGACGCCTTAGCAAAGCTGTGCGTGTTGAGATCTTTTTGCGTAGTGACTCCAAATGTTGACGGTAAGTGAGCGACCTGTCCAGGACTACCACTAGATATTTAGGGTTTGGGCAGAAGGGCAGGGTTTTTCCATTGGTGCTGATCTTGAGCTCGCGCTTTGCTTCCCGGTTGTTTAAGTGGAAGGCTGTCGTCACTGTTTTGGTTTCGCTGAGCTTCAGTCTCCATCTCTGGAGGTATGCCGAAAGTGTCGACATGTCCTGGTTTAGAGTCCCTTCTAATGTTTGCCATTGATTCGACAAGTGTAGAATGGCCAGATCGTCGGCATAGGCGTACTTTGCGGATACCGTGATTGGCAAGTCGTGGGTGTAGATGTTAAACAGAAGGGGGGCCAGGACAGATCCCTGAGGGACGCCATTCTTAAGGCGTCGTAACCTGCTTGGTTTACCACTTCCGGTGGTGAGAGTAAAGCTTCTGTTCTAAACGAGCTCCATGATCATGCGGACCATGTGCCTGTCCGGGAGCAGGCGGAGCAGTTTGCAGGTGAGGCCTTGGTGCCATACGGTGTCGTATGCAGCTGTGAGGTCAAGAAACACAGCACCAGCCTTCTTCTTTGCCTCAAAGCAGTCTTCGATGTTTTGAGTCAAGAGAGTGACTTGGTCCACAGTAGATCTTCCACGTCGAAAACCAGCTTGCTCCCGGGGCAAGAGTGGGTCTATAATTGGTTCGACTCGAGTGTAGATAAGACGTTCGAAGATTTTAAAAGGGATGCAGAGAAGAGATATAGGTCGATAGCTCTTCGGATCCTCTTGTGGCTTATGAGGCTTAGGGATCGCGACTACTTTGGCTCGTCTCCAAATTTTGGGGATCTTGAGTTGGCATAGGCAGGAAGACAGGAATTTTCGCAGCCAAGACTTCATGGCGGTGCCAGCATGGAGTACAAGTTCGGGGCAGATGTTATCGGTACCAGGGGCCTTACGGGTCTTAGTAGATTGTAGGGCAGCGGTGAACTCATCTGACGTAAACTCATCAGAGATGCTTTCCTCGTCTAGTGTTGGGATTTTCCAGAGATCAGACGTTTCCCTCTTTACAAGTTTGGAGAACTTGCGATCGCCTATGTTGTAGGTCCCATTTTTCACCAGTTCTGATGCGATGTTATTGGCAGTAACGGGGCATTGGCGGGAAGGGCGTGCTGAACGACCCGTAAGGTTGTTGACAGTACTCCATGCTATCCGGCTAGAGTGTGTAAAGTCGATAGTGTTGACGGTGTTTTTCCATCGCTCTAGCTTCCGTGAGTCTAGCCGATCGAGCAGTTTTGTTGCGGCTGAGGTAAAGGCAGCACCTGGTGAGGCACGAACGGAAGAGCTGTATAAATTTTCGCACTCTGAATCCCAGCACGGCGTGTAGTTTTTTCGGCGGCCGCGAGGGATAGCTTGTTTAGCTGCGGATTTGATAGCACGGCAGAAGTCTTGGTAGGCCTCATCCACGTTGGCGGTAGAAGGTGATGGTAGTTCCGCCACATTTTGATTGGTTATGAGGCTGTAGAGATTCCAGTTGGCCTTTCTAAAGTTCCATCGCTTCACTGGGGCACTTGGGATGGGAGAGACAAGCTTAGGGGCAGTGATGAGCGTAGGTCGGTGTTGGGAACGTGGGAACTTCTCTAGCACACGTCTGTCAGGAAGAGAGCTGTCTGTGTCCATGCTTGCAAAGGCCAGGTCAGGGTTGGTGCCCGTTCCCCAGCGTCCGGACCAGAAGCTGGCTGGATCTTTTGGGTTGTAAAGGAGGGCTAGGTTGTTGTTCGCAGCCCAAGTAGCCAGGCATTCTCCGTCGCTGTTGATGTACTTGTAACCCCAGTCGGTGTGCTGGCAGTTAAAGTCACCAGCATAGATACTGGGTGAGGGGAATGCGGGTATAGATGATGGGTTCAGGCGTGAGGATGGTGGCTTGTATACATTGATAATGTTGTAATTTTCAATTACAACATCATCTTACAACGCGCTCTGAAAAGAGCGGTTCTCGTGGGGTCTTGTGCTGAGCGCTCCGGGTCGAGGTTCGGTTTTGACAGTCTTCGTTTCGCATATTTATAATGCTACTTACAGGGGGGACCGCGTGAAGGTGACTGTTCTTCCTCCCCCTTGCAATAAAAGGGGGGAACGCCTGACAAAAAAGGCAGCTTATTCAAAACACATTAGTTGTTTAGTTTGAATGCAGTTATTCTACGTTTTCTTGAAGACTTTCTACAGATTCGACGTTCTCTTGCGGTCATCACGCTTCCTGAAGAATTGGTTCAAGGAAGATTGCACTGTCTTTCGTTTCTTTTTATCGTGGATGATGCGATAACACTGGAAGGAATCGCGTACACTGGCTGCTACCCTTGAGAATCGCTCTACATTCGGATCCTGATTCTCAAAAACACTGAGAGCTTTCTCAATCAAACTAAACCCATCGGACATCAACTTTGTTTCAAACTTCTTTGTAGGAACAATCTCTTCATCATCTTCATGTCTTTGCATGGCTTCCAATTCCATTAGTTCCTCATTTGTCAGTTCCTGTGTAGACTGCATAGGCAATGCACTTTTCACATGTTCCATAATACGCTCTTTGCTCTTGTAAATCGTGGCAATAGTGGAACGATTCATGCTATAAGATCTCGCCACATTCACTATTTTTTCACCACTTTCAAGCGTCTTTATTATTGACACTTTTGTTTCGATCGAGATGGCTTGCCATTTTCTAGCACTACCACTCGCATCACTGATCACTCGCCTTACGCTTCTTACTATGCGTCTATGCATCTTTTTACCATCTTACTATAAATCTCTACGTGTGGCAAAATTGCGGCAGTGCACTCCACTGGCCGGAATATTGACCTACTAAGCAATTGTCGTCGCAACAATGACCATTGTTGGATCACGGATACGAAAATCTACAATGGATTTTTTATATCCATGTTGCCATTTTGACGATACGGAAATTATTATACGTAAAGAGAAAATAAGGACTGTTTCCAACACAAACAAACCGCCAGAGATGCATTTACGAAAAATTTTTGTGAGAAAATATAAATGTTCGTATCTCCGAATGTTCCTAAGTTGAATGTTCGTAAGTTGAGAAGTTACTGTAAACCAGGGGTCACCAAATGGCGGCCCGCGGGCCGCATGCGGCCCGCCACGCTGCATCGCTGCGGCCCGCGGAAGGTATCAGCGTACAAGTATAACAAAAAATACTTTTCTTGAGGAGTTAATGAGCACGAAGGCAAAAAATACTTTCCGGGAAGCATATTTTCGCTTTGCATACGATTCCACCGACCGACCAATCAGATTATATAGTTCTAGGTGGGGGTTGCTTAAACTTATTCCAATGCGATGTCCAGCCTCACTGTCCCAGTGGTTGATTAAAACGTTTCTTTTCGAATTTCGAAATTGTCTGTGAGCATAGGGTTGCTTATTTTAAGTTTGCAAATGTCATGTAAACACCAGTGTGCGTTTCACCGTTATTGTGTTTCATGAGCAGTATTCCCTGTATGCAAGTTTTTGTTGGCAAAATAGGTCGGTGTGCCAACTCAATTTATAATAAATTGGCAAAATTTTATATATAGATTTAAAGACTTTTTCTGATTGTATTATGAAAATATTTAGCTTAGTACTGCAAAACGTTTTTTTTTTTAAGAAATATGGAACGTTTCACGATTTTGCGTGTCACCCTTGCGCGGGGCCATGCTAATCTTCTCTGTATCGTTCCAATTTTAGTATATGTTCTGCCGAAGCAAGTACTGCAAAATGTTGTCAACAATTCTTGCCATGCTGATAAGCACCGTAAGTGAGAGTTGTCAATAATAAAATAAAGACGGTTTTATTGACTCTCACAAAAAGGATGAAAAACCAACTCATTGCTTTTTTAGAGGGAAAACTGTTCATGAATTACGATAAAACTACGATTTTTTGGTGATTTCCACAAGCGTTTGTTTCATGGTACCTGGTTTCTTTTTCCCTGTTATTGGAGCCTATTTTTCGCTGATATGTTTGCAGGTCACTATTGTTGCCTGTATTGCGATGTGTCAAACATTTCCTTTTTCACTGAAAGTCTGAAACTATTAATTGCAAGATATCTTTTGTGAAGCGAAGTAACAACACCACTCTTGCTTGGCGATGAATATTCTGATGAAACCGCTCGCCTCGCTATAAGTGCACAAAACAAGTGGCCTCGTTTATTAGGCATTGTTAAAAAAGTCAAAAGTGTTGTAAAAGGAGCTTGGCCTGGCAGTAGCGTTGTTCGATTAATTTTGTTGTTGCGGTATTCGAACATAAGTATGAACAACATGTAACGCTGGATACTGGGTACAAAATGCGTTCTTTTCTAGCATAAGAGTCAACCTACCTATCATTTTATTAGTGCGGCCCGCCACAGCTCTCCTTAGTGCCAAAGTGGCTCGCATGCAAAAAAAGGTTGGTGACCCCTGCTGTAAACCATAAACCTACATCAAAACATATGGTGGTAATGATATCATACTGAAAGGTATAAGCGTACCAAACTATCAATAGGCTATACATGGCAAATTAAAATTTTATCATCGCGTTCACGCCGTATTAGTTTAGCTCAAAACATTTTTTCTGCGCAACGATCTTTACTTATTGGGACCACATAGGGAGCAAGCCAAATTGGTCCCCTAGAGCAGTCGGTCATACTCAGTGCCGTTCAGAAGATAAGTTAGATCCGGTACCAATGCGGCTCACGGCCTCCGAATTCAGACGTTTCTAAAAAACGTGCGCATCTTATCCAAGGAATAGAAAGGGGTTTATTCGAGTTCTTAGTCATCTTGAAGTGTTCACGGCCCTCACGGAACCTAAATTCGTCCTGGGCCCGAGTTCTAAAGTACCCCCTGGACCCTCTTGTCATCGCTACTAAACAGAAGTATGTAAGAGTCAATGTACCGCTTATGATAAAGGTTTAATCAAGGCTGAAAAGTTCGTGCTGATAACTTAAATTTTGAGCAGAAGGCTACTCACAGCTCGAAGCTGCAGTTTATCGCCTGACTCTCTTTAGGGGTCATCGTCAGAATAAAATAAACCGTAATTTTGGTAAAGTATCGTATTTATAGTAGAAGAAAGAACCGGACATGTTCAAACAACATGTCCCTAAAATAATTAGAGAAGAAAACAATGAAAGCCGAAATCAACCAAATCGTTTATGCAAAATTGTAAATGGCAAAAGTATATCTAGTGAGTAGTGACTCTGGAATAGGACAACACCTGTTGGAGAACGAAAAAATGTTCTTTGAACTTTAGGCTAAAAATGTTTTTCATTCTTGTTAAAGGCCGTTCTTCGTTCCATCTTGCAACACTGGAAGCAATCTTTATAAATTTTCTCGGTCCAGTTTTATCATAGATATCTTATATATAGATATGCAACTCAGCAATCGTGGAATTATCGTCACGCTCGACTGACTTTATGGACACAATCAACAATCAAGGTTGCCAGCTTGGCTAGCGTATCTATGGTAGGCTATTATTGTACGGTTTGGGCTTGGCGAGTGGCGGCTTTTGAGCTCCTTTGGAATATTTTGTTTGGCGTATATTTCAAGTTTTCACAGAATAGCCTACTATGAAAAATCAAGA
This sequence comes from Aplidium turbinatum, assembly GCF_918807975.1. Classification (NCBI taxonomy): domain Eukaryota; kingdom Metazoa; phylum Chordata; class Ascidiacea; order Aplousobranchia; family Polyclinidae; genus Aplidium; species Aplidium turbinatum. The sequence continues at coordinate 4,633,143 of NC_137486.1, forward strand.
CAATAATCTTTCTTCACGTAGGTTATGCAACTTCTGTTTCATGATCGTTGGAACTACCATTTAAGCTTATTTCCAGTGACTCATTAAAGCTTGTTGTAGGCAGTTTACAAACCTGAGATAGAGGGGCGCCGGAACAATTTTAGGACGAGAGTTTTAGGATGAGATATAGCGATAATGCTGGGCAACTCATTCGTTTTCCCGCTATTAGTCATGAAAGTCGAAATGTGAGACAGATGAATAATTGCAATAACTTGAACAAGAAACGAAAGGTAAATTTCACATTCATAGCATCACAATCTGCTGCAAAGTATAAAATGTGTCCACGGGATAATTTGTGTGGGCCTACTGTAGGCTATAATAGGCCCTATAATTTGGCTATTTGCAGTAGCTTACATGACCTTAAAAGGGCACCATTGCCCCCATCCAGAGAAAATTTGAGGGCAGGGGGGCATCCTCCCCCCTGCTGAGACAGCTTCATTAGCATCACGGATCCAACCGCCAAACCAAGACAATTTTAATGTTTGGTACACACCATAACTAGGCTACCAAATGCTGTAGCACAGCTTTCGGTAGCCAGCAGTAACTTTCATTTTGGTAACACTCAGTAGATTAATTGAATAAAACTTCAGCTTGTCCTGGAACTACAGCTCCAAAAAAGGTCTTTACTTACTTATCAATGGTTGACAGCCTTTTTGTTAGGCATTGTCGGAAATTTTCAGGGGTTGTCAGGCATTGTAGAGTAGCTACTTTCAGGCATTGTCTAGGATTTCCAGGCATTGTCGAACATTATCAGTGGTTGACGGGGTTATTAGGCATTATAGAACATTTTCAGGCATTGCCAAACATTTTCAAGGGTTGTCGAGAATTTTCAGGGGTTGTCAGGCATTGTAGAGTAGCTACTTTCAGGCATTGTTGGGAATTTCCAGGCATTGTCTAAGATTTCCAGGCATTGTCGATCAATATCAGTGGTTGACAGGTTTGGTAGTCATTATGGAACATTTTCAGGCATTGTCGAACATTTTCAGGGATTGTCGAACATTTTCAGGGGTTGTCGAGCATTTTCAGGGATTGTCAGGCATTGTCGGTAATTTCAAGGCATTGTCTAGGATTTCCAGGCATTGTCAATGCTAGACAACCTCTGAAAATGTTCGACAATGCCTGACAAACCCGTCAACCACTAATAATGATCAACAATGCCTGGAAATCCTAAACAATGCCTGGAAATTTCCAAAAATGCCTGAAAGTAGCTACTCTACAATGCCTGACAACCCCTAAAAATGCTCGACAATCTCTGAAAATGCTCGACAATGCCTAAAAATGTTCCATAATGACTACCAAACCTGTCAAACACTGATATTGATCGACAATGCCTGGAAGTCTTAGACAATGCCTGGAAATTCCCAACAAATGTCTGAAAGTAGCTACTCTACAATGCCTGACAACCCCTAAAAATGCTCGACAATCCCTGAAAATATTCGACAATTCCTGAAAATGTTCCATAATGACTACGTACCAAACCTGTCAAACACTGATATTGATCGACAATGCCTGGAAATCCTAGACAATGCCTGGAAATCCTAGACAATGCCTGGAAATTCCCAACAATGCCTGAAAGTAGCTACTCTACAATGCCCGACAACCCCTGAAAATGCTCGACAACCCCTGAATATGTTCGATAATGCCTGAAAATGTTCGACAATGCCTCACAAGCCTGTAAACCACTGATAATGATCGACAATGCCTGGAAATCCTACACAATGCCTAGAAATTCCCAACAATGCCTGAAAGTAGTTAGCCTACTCTACAATACCTGAAACCCCTGAAAATGTTCGACAACCCCTGAAAATGCTCCACAACCCCCTAAAAATCCGACAATGCCCGACAATGCCTGACAATGCCCGACAATGCCTGACAATGGGTATTTAGACTCTTGATAACGCACCATGGCCGATCTTCATAGCAACTGTCCATACAAATCTTAAATATATCAGCTAAAGCTATGTGGGCTAATAAAGCTATAGCCTAAATTTAGTTGTTTTTTTTTTGTTTATTAACATTTTCTTTTTTTTATTTTCTTATATCTTAAATTTTTCTGAAGGTGTTGCGACCGTGCCAAATTTTTTTTTCAACTCAATAACTTACTTCGGTCACAAGCACGTTTTTAACGTTCGCGTTTTGTCGCTTCTACCTTTTTCTCGACCTTTGCTATGTTGACGTGTATTGTTTTGATATGATGGTCAGAAATAAAAACAACTGAACTGAACTGAACTGAACCCTCTGTGACTGTGATTTGTTTTCAATCGCCAGAATCTCCATAAAGCAGTCCATGCGGAACGAGAATGTGACGTCATCACAAGCAATCCATACGTCAACTTGAAAACGAAGAAAGTTTTATTTAAACAAAAACCAAAAAAATATATTAAAAATAAAGTTGTTTTGCTGTGCCAAGTTTGAAGTCAATGCATACAGCTATAGCTACGCTGTTAGCCTTCAAACATCGTCACGCACCACTGAGTTGCATATCTATATATAAGATATCTATGGTTTTATGCCCCTAAAAAGAATTCGACTATAGCCTACCTTAAAGCTCCTTTGTTCGGCTAATTTGAACTATAGTACTCTGATTAGCTAACATTTACATTTCGATTTTCTTCCTCTTTCTAGTATTTCTACAGCAGTGTTTCCCAACCTGGGGGTCGCAGAGCATTTTATAGGGGGTCGCGAAGCTGTTGCTCATGCAACAACAAAAGTGAATGCAAGTAGGACGAGGTACCGCTCCGCTAGTAGTATGTGCCTTTTACAGCTGCTGCGTTTACATGACGTTTCATTGCGCCCGAAATGAAAATTTTCCGTTTCGGTTAGTGTGCCAGACTCGTAGTCTGTTTGCATGCGATGACCGAAATGAGATTCGTGGCGGTCTGGATTTCATGTCGGTAGTTTCAACAGAAATGAAACCGAAATGAAGCGGTTGCGTATTTGCAACATATTTGAAAAATTGAACTGCCTTAATCTGAAATTTCAAGGGAAAGACACAAATATTTTACAACTCGATGATAATGTTAAGGCATTTTTCTCAAAATTGAAAAACTGGCTGCGAAAAGTGCATTTTGGGAACATTGCTATGTTTCTAAAATCATTCTCTCAATTTTGGTGTGAAATGTATGATTCATACCCACAGATTTCAAAGCTGGCTTTTCAAGTATTAAGTTACTGCCCTTCGCTACGACATATCTAAGTGAGAGTGGTTTTTTAGCTCTTCTGCGTATGAAAACGAAGGAAAGAAATAGAATAGATGTGGAAGACGACATTAGACTGGCTCTGTCTAGCACGCAACCTCGAATTTCACGGTTAGCTGCAGACCTACAAGGTCAACCATCGGATTGATTTGTCAATAAATGCAAGAAAAACATTTTTTGGTGCTGCCATTTGTTGTAGGCTATTATTTGTTAATAGTATACTTGCATTTAGGAAAGAATATAAATGGGGGTCGCGATATCTACGAAAATTTTTAAAGGGGTTCACCAAGACAAAAAGGTTGGGAACCACTGTTCTACAGTAATACTTCACCACATTTCGGTTTATTTTATTCTAAACGACAACCAGCTCAGTGGCCGAATGGTTTTGCTTTCGGCTATGCTACTGGTAGATTTGAGATAGATTCCAACTGGGGATTCCAAGTCGGGTCAAACTGAAGACTTTAAAACCGGTACCGATTGTACTGTAGGCTATGTTTTCGTGCACAAACGCAGTGAGAAAAAGTTGGGTAAAAATGTGATAACATCGTGAACCTGACATAAAATTAAAATTGAGCTCTGTCGCTAAAAGACCTTAGCTGCTCTAGAGCGATAATAAATAAAACGATAACATTATTACTACTGTTCTGACCAGGCGCGAATCTAAGAGATTTTTTCGGGGGGGGCCAGAAAATTTGAAAATCAATTAAAAAGAAAGAAAAAGCTAAACATATATGAACAATGATACTACGACATATACGATATGCTATAAAATAGACATTAAAACAACCATTGTCATCAATTGTGATGCCGAGGGACTAATATCAGCTGTTTAGAAGCATATCAAACCATTTGATGCGGAAACATACAATTTCTATAATTTTTCACAAAATTTCGGGGGGGGGCCGAGCCCCCTGGGCCCCCCCCATAAATCCGCGCCTGGTTCTGACCATAGCTTCTGAAAAGAGTCAGACGAAAACCTGCAGGTTCGAGCTACCAAAAGCAACTTTCTATTCGCTGTTTTAAAATTCCAGAGGGACAATGAATAAAACGTTTGCAATAGAGTGGTAGCTGCAAGACTGACATATAAGTTGTACTGTATAACTTAGGTGAGATAAATACACAGCAGTTTTGTATGCTTGGCGTGAACCTGATCGAACGTGAATTTCCTGCTTCGAAGAAATTTGAAAGCTATGAAGCAATAAAGTTTAAAGAAATTTTAATCCAAGTTTAAAATCAACCTCTTTAGCTCAGTAGTTAAGCGCCCGACTCAAGATCAAGAGGCACTGGTTCGGCTCTCGGGGTGTGCGCTTGAGCAACTCATTTTAGGACATTCTGTCAATTTCGGTAACCGACCTTGCGTTGGTTCAAAGCCTCTATACAAGTATTCGAAGCTGCCAAGAATATGCCTATTTTTCAGTGACACTTATCGAAGGCTTTGTTCAAAAGATTTAAAACCATCCAATATGACGAAGATTTGTTATAGCAAGAAAAGCAGCAAATTTTCTTTTGTTTTATAAACGCATCCAACTTTGTACTTTTACTGCAAGATGATTATTTTCGTGATGTAGCAACTGCAATGTTATTTCACCTGCTTCCGACTGCTCGACAATACAAACAATTTACATTTGAAGAAAAGTTCAAAACTTCAAGGGAAGTGCCGTAATAAATGCACGTCCGTTAGCATACAAATTTGATGAAAATATGTTTATTTTGTAAATCAAGTTTTTGCGTAATTTGTCCATGTAAAATATACAATATATGATGAAAAAACGTAACCTATTAAGTAAAGATTTATTTCAAAATGTACATATGAAGTCTAAATCGAATTGAAAGTAAATAATTCCATGTTTAGAGAAAAACATCATGTTTTTTGTGTAATAGCGATTCATGTTACAATGGTATTATATTCTCCACGGAAAGAATTGTTGATTACGGATCAGATGATTCTGAAACAGAGAAAACAGATTCAATTTAGTATGTTAATTTCAGCACAGCAAATGATAAATTTCATTACAAAACGAAAGCATTATCTTTTTCACTTTTTGAACAAGCCAATCTGTACAATTCCAGGAAGACAAGGTTTGGCAACATTGCACGTCTTGTATCGTCCAACTTTCATTCATCATACTGCTGGAGCACCAATAACCTTGTGTTAGGTCATGAACTGCACTACAAGTTGAAAACCTATTACAGCTTTATTTGGAACAAAACGCTTTATAACAATTCAATATAAAGCCAATACATTGCATTTACTTCAAGTTGAAATGGCGGATTCCGGGATGCAAAACGGAAGAGCTGTGAAATATTCAGCAACGCATACATGTCCGTCTGGACAATTATATCCCACACATGCCCAATGCTGACTCCCATCTAAAAAAAACGTAGAAAAAACTGTAGATAATGTTCTGGAAGGACGCTGGGATTTTTTAAAATAACCGTAATGATAAAGCGATAAAAGCATGGGATTGTGAAAGATCCTGTAAAGTTTTTGTTGTGTTTTTCAAGGTTGTCGAGTCGGACGAAAAGTATACGACTTCGGAGTTCAGATACGCCCAACTCCCTCTAACGACTCCAACTCCACAGCCCTGGTGCTTTTAATACAACTAGAATTATGAAACTCAACATCATCGGCACTGCCGTTTTGTATGCAAGTGCAGAAATTTTTTCGGAGTATTTTTTTGCACGTCCGTCTTACCCTATAGCTATACCATCCAGAAACAACCAAGACGCTCTAAATTGCTTTTGTACCGGTGCTGTTTGCTTAAAATGACCGCTTCATTCACAGCAGGTTTCATTGGAGATTGTGAAGCTCGCTAAACTACGTTTGAGGAGATCCTCAAACAGCGCAACTTATCAGTCATCATTGCACTCTTCTGCTATCGCTATAGTTGTCATTCATCACAAACAACAATCATTTTCAATTATCACTAAAACAATTACATTTTCTAACTTACTTCTTAACTATGTAATGAAAAGTTTACAAACAAATCTACTCTTTTGTGAATATGGCTGGTTTATATTTTAACACGTTAAGGTTTGCCACAAACAACGAAAAAGAAATATGATAAAACAACTTACAGTTGCCAACCACGCAGAATATAAGAGCAATAAAGAAGATCATCAATACTGGTACCAATCCTTTCATTCTGAAAAGTAAAACAGTTAAAACAAAAGACTGTTTGATAATGAAGATGCAGTTTTTATGACAAGGTTTTTCCTTGAAAGATATTTTTTATTTTGAAGATTTTTGTTAGGCAGTTTCTTTGCACATTCATTTCAACGTAGAGGTGATAGGCTGCTTTCTGCGCGTCATAATCAGCCACCAAACTGGAGTTTAGAACATGTCTCTAACGGACATAGCCGTACGAGACCAAATCATTTTGGGGGGGTAGAACGTAAATTTGACCAAATCTGCACGCTTTTATAAAAATTGCCCAAATATAATGTATGCGGTGCATGATTGAAAAACTAGCATAACAAGATCACCAGCTAGCTAGAATTTCTTACCAAAGTAGCCTAATCAAGATAGAACAACTGAATTCATCTTTGAAGATACGCATGCAGCTTGCCAACATTTTTTTGCAACCAGAAAAAGCAGGTCAAATTAAGTTAATGCAAACAACTGGATCTGTCTCCACAGAACAGAAGTCAAGATATTAATGAAAATATGTGGAGCTGCCATCGCTGCCATGTTTCACACAAGATCTTGCAAAGCAAATATTTTGCCAGCTTGCATGGCAGGTTTTAAGTTTGGAAAGCTTTGAAATAAATGGATATATTATGATTGGTTTGAGATTATATATTTCAGCAGTAGCATTTTAAATGGTGGTGAAATTAACATGACACAGTTGCATAAACAAACTAAATATATTTTTTATTTTGAGGCGCAACTGCATCATTTTAATTTGGGTAGTTTTATAGCTATGTCCGTTTGTGGTTGAAAAAGTACTGTGACCTCTCCACCCGAATTGTTTTATAAAAGTATTCACCAGATTTATATAAATTCATATTTTGTAGTTGCCCAAATCAAGATGATGCATTTATGGATATTATGAAAAAAATTAAAGACTTTGTAAACTTTGATGCCGAGGCAACTGCATCATGCCAATTTGGGCAGTTTTATAAATAGACTATGACCAGATAATTTCATATTTTTTGTTGCCCAAATCTAAACGATACAGACACAGTTATGTAGGCCTAAATGGGAAAAATTAATGAATTTGTTCATTTTGTGGAAACTGCCTCACGCTAATTTGGGCAGTTGCATAAACAGACTAAGTAATCAGTTTCATCAGATAATGTCATGTTTTCAGCTGCCCATAAATCAACACGATGCATGTGTGAAAATTAATAAAATTAGCTATATAGCAAATTTGCGTTTTGATTTGGGCAGTTTCACAAAAGTATTAGAGACATATTTTGGTGGCTGCCCAAATTGGCATGATGCAGTTGGTTAAATGCATTTCGTACTACAGTTTGATCACCATGCAATACAATACATGAATACAGGTATGCCAAATGAAAATTTTGCGGCACATTTCTTGTGCAAATAAGAGACTGTACTTAGTTTGATAGGTAAAAGATATAATTTGTAGTTTTTCTTAATTCATGCAATTTTGTAGCTTTTCGTATGGCAATTTTTGCCCTAATAATTGCAAGACTTTGCCCGAATTTGCGATGTTTTGAAACAACAGGGGGGCAGCTGCCCCCCTGCCCCCCTCGCTCGTACGGCTATGCAAACGGAAGTTACGCCGTCGCCATGTTCCCTTGGTGGAACATTGCAGTTTCCCGTACAAGAACTTCAAATTTTTACTCCAATGACTTAGAACAGGGGTTCTTAACCGGGGGTAAATTTACCCCTGCGGGTAAATTTCACCTACCGAGGGGGTAAATTTACTGAATCATAAATAAAAGCAAACTTCATTTTTTCGGTTATTGAAAAACTGGTAGGCTAGTGTTGCACTCGATTTTGATTCAAATTTATGCTTAATGTAAGTATTCGTCTTTTTCTTTTATCTCCATGCAAGTAGATTACCAATTTCATTTCAGCAGCGTAGGCTATGTGTGCTACATTTTTACTGTACACGACTTAATTAGGACTTCGACCACAAAGTGGATTGCAACTCTGGAGTCTGGATGGCAAATAAACAGCTTGTTTTTGATATTTGCCAAGGTAAATCCAGGCAAAAAGGATGTTTTGCATTTCTTCGCATGGTTGACTGCACACGATGACATCACAAGGGGCCACCAAACGGTGGGGGTAAATTTTACTTTCTTCATTCGACAAGGGGAAAACGAGACAAAAAAGGTTAAGAACCCCTGACTTAGAACTACGTCTGCCTGGTAAGAGTTGCAAATTGGTGGAAAAACAATCATTTATTTGTGATTACGCACTGACAAGTGTGATAATCTTATAAACAAGTTTTTCCACGTTCCTCATAAGCACCGAAATCTTTGTTCCTTTAGATTAGAACAATGGCAGGAAAAAGGTTAAAAACGAAAATCTAATGAGAACGTAGCCTAAGCCTAAAACTTCCAAATATAACGCTTCAAAAAGATCTTCTTTAAACCATGTAAGTTATGCTTACCTTTTTCTGAGCAGACTCTGAGTATTCTACTGTAATACAAAAAATAAGTGCTTGTTATGTACAAAATTACTCAACTCTTAAAAATAATACCTACAGCTTGAACCTCTGAGTATTTATAAGAACGGTTGAATGAGTAATAGTCACACCTGGCATATATAGGCCTTCTGTATTGAAAAAATGGCACAAAATACAGGGTTTAGAGGTTAGTAGCAGATTTACATATGTCAAGTGATAACAATACACAAATTAGATTTGTAAGACAAGTGAAATATTTAGGTATAGCCTACTGATTGATGATAGCATCAGTGATGACGCGGATGTTAAAAAGCAAGTGCGATCTCTTTATGTCGCTGCCAATCAGCTTAGGTCCAAGTTTGGAAATTGCTCTACCGAAGTTAAAAATGTAATGTACCGGTACCAGTCATATTGTAGGCTATGCCAATGTATGATTCTCAGCTATGGTGTAACTATAAAACTTCTACTTTAAATCGCATACGAGTTGCTTACAACGACAGGCCCGTAATTGCCGGGGGGCTTGGGGGGGGGCATTGCTCCCCAAGCTCAAAGTAAGAGATACATATTGTAGATTGAACTAAAACGTTTACTTCAATTCTTCACTTCATAAAAATCACTCAACAACAATTATTTTGAGTAGCCCTCCCCTTTTAAAGTAGATTAAGTTTGTTTCATGCTTCAGTAGTTTCGTGTGAAGTCAGCCGAAACAGCTGCCTTTCCCTCGCAACTCACTGGCAACCGTGGTACGAACTACGGTGCATCTTTATTTCTTAACCCTAGGAGTAGGTTGTCCTGACGAGTATGCTTAGTGACTACACATTAGGATGAGTAGCTAAGAGTAAACTAGACCGGATTTGAAAGATGTTGTTGGATTCCAGTAGTTTAGTATTCGTGTGGTAGCCTATGTATCAGCTTCTTACTTACTTACAATAACTACTTTTTTGTAGACTTATGATAAAACTTGAATATGTCTCAGAAGTCGATTGTACAATATTTTCGAAATGAACGTAGTGGTGATAGCACTAGCAGCTCAACACAACCGGAGCAAGTATTGCATCAAAATGCAGGCCTACCGGCATGTAATAATGATATCAATAGTAGCCTATGCCACAACCTGGATAGCTGTTAGTGTTTTTTGACGTTTACTGCCGAATATTACACCCCAAAGGGGATAAATTGGTTTGGTGGAGACCTGTACTAGACAAAGTCACGAGGGTCATTCCTGACAAAGTTGTGTGTTAAAAATATTGCATCTATTCTATTCTGCAATCATTTTGGCTGGAATTACCCATGTTTTGGCTGGAATTATCCCAATCATTCGAAATTACTGCTATCTATAGGCTAGCACCTTGTGACTTTATAACATATGCCGTGCCTTTGCCCGAAAAACCGCAAAAACACACCACATCATCAACGATTGCGCCATCTTTAAGCCACCTAATGGAGTGGGAGGTCTGCTAGTCATGGATAATCAAACAACGACTGGCCGCTCTCTAATAGCCTTCTAGCTTAGTGGTCATAGCGGTAAACCATAATCTCTTCTTGGGAAAATTTTAACATAAAGTTCCCGAATCCGTTCGTCTGTATATAATGACCGAAGAAACACACACTTGAACTTCTTTTCAAACAGTGTATTTCTGTAAAATTAGCCCGCGGCTACCGAAAACGAGGGGGTGCAACGCCGTACACCACTTAAACTGTCACTACAGAACAGATTACTTGGATAAAAGACGGAACTTTTGTCCAGCTAGCAAGCACTAAGCCAACAGTTAAATGTGCGGCCAACTTTCAAACAATCATTTTACGAATGACCAGAATAGATAGCAATATCTCAAATTCACGTATGCAGTACTGTGACGCAATAATAAAAGACAATTATGAAGTCATTCCAACGGGTGTTTAAAGCTGATGTAATATTTCCTGTTTAAACAGGCCCAAACAGGTTTGACACAAGTCTTATGAACAATGGTGCAATTTTGGCACATTTTCTAGCAACTTCCATGACGTGATATTCAGTAGACTTGAACGGTTTTTATATGACGTTTGAATAGGTGAACCATTGTCTGGAACACTTAGTTCGGGAACATCGTGAATCTGAAGTGGTAAAAGGATAGATCCTGGGCCCCAGAGACTCACACGATGACGACGACTTTCAACCAGAGCTGCGCAACCGGAAGTGGAGCCCAGACCCCCAGAGCCAAGTGGTTTCAATGAACCCGAGGCCTTTAGCTTCGTTTGGAGCTGGAGCAGTTAACTCCGCTTAGGCTACTTTTTGGCCGGAGCTGGTGCATTTAACTCCGCTTGCTGTGGAGTCGGAGACAGAGCTAAAGCCACAAAAATGTAGGTCAGACTCCAGTTTTGGCTAAGAAACTTATGAGTTAATTTTATTAAATCAAAATCACTTTCAACGATAAAAAAGTATGTAAATAAAAAACTTAGATAAAAATTTGAAAATCTGTGCCATTTTAAAAAATAAACAACTAAATATTAAAAAAGTTTCCAAAGCAAATCACAATAAAATTCATACGATGAAAATTCATACGGGAAGAGCAGAAAGTTTCTAAAACGTTATGCAGCAACAGATTTATAATCTGATGTTGAAAGACGAAATATCGAGTCTAACAAAAACAAGACATCCAGTAAAACGCTTTCTCGATTCCTCCATGGCTACCTGATTCCTCTTACCCAAGGTTGTCATTGTACGAACAACTTTGCAACTAGGAACAACAACCAGTGGTTTACAAATTGGAGTTGAGTCACTAGTCCTACTTTAATAAAAATTAGTTTGTTTTGACTTGTTACGTCACCAACAACGAGCGACCTGTATCCGTAACATTCATGTCAGCTAGAATCATGAAACTTGTAAACCAATAAGAAAACTATACAAATACACAAACGATATGAAAAAGCATTTCAAACGATAAGAGATAAACTTTATAAATTGACGTAAAAAGAAACACAGAAGAAGGTTTGATCTAGAACACCATAACTAAGCCTCTTACTCAATAAGGTTATTGTAACACAGCATGGGCGCCGATCCCTATAGGACAGCGGGGACATGTCCCCACCATCTTTTTACATGTCCCCACCATCTTTTTACATTATTTTTGTAACGTAAAAGGGAAAGTATTGTTTGTTTGTCGTGTCCAGGCTTAGCCTACACCCGGTGTTTGAAGATTTAGATTAAGTGGACGGAAAGGCAAGGAAGCCAATTTTCGTGTCCACCTTCAGGCATGCCTTTAGGTGTCCTGCCAAAGACACAGCCACATGCTCTTGAGCGGTGTCGAACCGTCGCCCTTTCGAACGTCGTTCCAGGGCTCTCACCACTCGGCTATGCAGCTGAAACTCGGCTATGCAGGGAAAATATTAACCGAATGTCACAATTTTATCAGTCACACGTTTAAAATACATTGAATAGAGGGGACAACATTTTTGTTTTATGCGAGGAAACCCCAACCGTAGTAAAAATGTTTTATTAGGCGGAGAAACCCTGGTGCAACTCGCAAATTGTATTTGTGTTGGTTACGCCAGGGCCAGACAGTAGGCTACAGAGTTTTAGAATTACTTAGAAAGAGTCGTAAAAGCATGTAGTGCAGTAAGTTTAGCTTGTGTTACTTATTTTACATAAGAAAAAAGTTATTTTTTCAGTTATTATTATATTGAGGTTAAGAGCTGCTGAAACGTCTTTGCCGGTTTGGCAAAAATTGTATACAGGCCAAATCAGCAGTTGGAAGGTTGGGCAAAGTGGAAAGTGGAACACTCCTTGGGCAAAGTGGAAAACATTAAACCTACTCCGAACCGGTGTTATAAATAACCGCACTAAGTCCGAACTGCACTAAGTCTGCAATGGTATAGAGTGGGGCTACAACACGGGCCCAGTTGCATGTATCTGTGGCACCGAGCCCCAAACAGCGGACCAGCACCTTCTTGTTTGCCCTCGGCTTGCCACCCGGTGTAGTAGGTGGGACCTATCAGTGTATAACTCCGTTGCGGAAGAATGTGTCAATCTGTGGTGTATCAACGAACTTTAGAAGACTCGATAGAAGAAGCAGTTGGAAGGCTGGCAGGCAGCTTTTTTTCAATTGAAAAAACTCTTACCCTAACCAATTTTTAAAAGACTTGTCTGGTTTCAAATCGTCTTCAGTATGGACATGGTCATGGTCAACCTCCTAAACTTCAAACACCAGAGACGAAATATCGGTAAGAGTATTTTGTAGTCATTGACAGCGCGCACAAAATCTTACTGACTATTTCAAGTCGACCGATCTTGAGCACTACAAAATTCTACAAGAATCACTCTTTAGTGGAAAGCTACAATCACATGTGGTATACGATTATCCTGAGTTCTCTGAAACAGAGTCCCTTGCACAAGCAGATGATATTCAAGAAGATGCCATCCGCTGTTCGGCAAATGTTTCCGCAGTGTGTAACTTTTGCTCATTTCACCAGCCAGCTTGATGTGTTCAGCTGAACGGTCAGTTTCAACTATGCGACGTGTCAAAACTTGGTTACGATCTACTATGACACAGAAACAGCCAAATCATGCAATGGTCTGCCATGTGCACAAAAAAGTTTTAAATTCGATCAACCTCCATTACCTCTCCAAGGACTTCGTTTTTAATTCGCCGGAGACTCGTTGCCGTGTTGCAGTGTTTAGACATCTGCTGTCCAATGCTGACACTGACAATTAAAATACATCGCATTGGACTTGTACCTACTGTATTTGTTTGTTTGTTGAACAGACCTCGATCTTTCCAGCTCGCTTCACTCGCCTCCCCTTTCTTTCCTAGAAAATGTCCCCACCAATCTTAGAGAGCGATCGGCGCCCATGTAACACAGGCTCTATGAAATCTGAACTGGTGTCTGAATGCAACCGCAAGACTGCAACATGCCTTATGCCACCATGTTACAAGTAGCCTACATATAGGCCAGGGATATCTTGACACTGCGGGATGCGAAACTCGAAATCTTCCAGTCCCCAGTCCCTTGGTGTCCAACTGAAGGACTAACTATGCTGTCTACATCGTATTACACAATGCCGTGTTACTGCATGAGAATGTGTTTGGCACTGGCTGTTTTCACTTGATCGTTACTTGTTATGTTTTTTACATAAGTATTAATATTTTATGAGTTTATTGCCTATTACAATAGTAAAGTTACATGGATAGCGGACAAAATAAGAAAAACAACTACTATTGCCATATTGAGCATTACCTTGGCTAACATAGGCCTATACCAACAGTGGTGCCGAAGTAGGGGGAATGGGGGAAATATTCCCCCCAATATTTTGGCAGCATCCCCCCCAATAATTTAGAAAAAAATATATTTTCTATGAATTTGTACTTCGATTTAGTTGTTTGCAATCATCTCGAATTGCTGTTGTTTTTCTTTTATTGATGTTTGATCACAGTTCTAAATTGTCTTGGATTTGACGCTAGACAGTGAAGAACCTTCATTAAAGGTATTAAGGACGAGTTGGACCGGGCCACCGGCCACTGCACTGCAGTAATGAAGAAACTGCAGAAACATATTTAGGACTTGTGCTGATTTTGAAGCCTTTGGCACTTATAGAGCAATTTAGTATCACGTTGCAAGGAGAAAAGCTTAACATTGACTCTTGTGAAGAGCTGATGTTTCAGACCCTGAAAATCACTCAAAAGATATATCGTGATTTGGAGTTTGAGAACAATTACAAAAATGCAGTTTCATTTCTGGAAAAATTTGCTATTAATTTTATCACCCCTTTACAAGCACCATGGCAAAGAAGTGTCCCTGAAAGATTTGGTGGACGCTCGATGGCAGCTACTGCAGACACTCAACTACATTATAAAATTATTTACAATCAGTTCATGGACAGAGTCATCTCTGAACTGACCGAACGGTTTGAAAGTATCCTGAATTTCGATTTGGCAAAGTAAAAAGAACTTGCACGAATTTTCAAGACCAGCTTAGTTCCTGAAATGGTCAAAAATTATCCAGAGCTGAATAGATAGTCGATGAGATATCAAATTGATTCATTCAGCAAGGCAACAGGAGAAAAATCTCTGTACGATGCTAAAAGAGCTTACCAGGCATTGTCCGAGTTGGAAAAACCTCTCTATTTTCATATACTCCAGCTGATTAAGATCCTCTTAATTTGCCCGGTAAGCTCTGCTGCTTGTGAGAGATCGTTTTCCAATCTTCGTAGATTGAAAACCTGGCCGAGAAATACTTTGGGACAGGAAAGGTTGAATGCTAGCATTGTTTGGAACATTCACCAAAATATTCTTAATGACATCAGCATAAATGACAGTGCTAATGATTTTTCAATGCGCACTACCGTAAAACGCAATATGTTTGGTTGTAACAAGTTCTTGTTAAGTGTTTGAAAGTTAGTATTTTTGTGATAAATTTCCAGATGTTCTTCTGTAGCTTCGATTGTTTTCAGTCTCCTGACTAGTGACTTTGTTCTATAGTGCACTAAGTGTAGTGGTTCTAGTGAAAGAGAGGGCAAGAAGAAAAGTATAACTTCTGGTATTTTTTTTTTTGGAAAAACTAAGTATTCATTGGAAGGTCATATGTTCGAATCCCGCTGAAGGTAGGCTATCAATTTTTCTTTACTTGTTTCTTAATCTTGCAGCAGTCAATCACAAGAGCACTGGTAGCATTTTTATCTCCACGATTTCTTGTCTGTATATTATGCTGTTAGCAGCTAATTCACCGAGGTCCGGTGATCGTTTAATAAACTTAATACCAGTAACCTACCACTAAAATTGTATATAAAACTATGCATCCCTCCCAATGTTCAAAATCGTGTAAAATTTGATAAAATTTTGATTTATCCCCCCCAATCCTCAATTAACTTCGGCACCACTGTAATACCAAGACGGAGGCCTATACACAAAACAAAAATAATGCACATCAATATCATTGGACAATTAGATATAACTACAAACTGTAACCACAATCAAGACATGACATAAATTCAGATATTCGCAGTCTTGCGTTAGCCACCACTCATAAGCTTGCGAACTGTTTGAGCTATCTTTGCGGGTTCGTCTCGCCCACTAGCCTATCGTACGCAGGGGGGAGGCCATTGGGCCATGCCACCCCCCCTTAAAAATGTTTTAGTAGTTAATGACGTAGATTAAGGCATTTAATATGTTTTGGATTGCACTGTCAAAGCAGTTAACAACGTTGTTCTATAGGCTAAGCCAATACGAAATACATGGCACAATCCACCTACCCCACCCCAGGTATGCCAATAGTGTTCTGTAAGACTGTAAGCCTATTATAATGAGAATGAAATGGATAAAGTCTAAACTAAAACCATACTGGGATATCATAAAGACGTCTGGGATATCAGTGGCGTAGCCAGGGGGGGTTTGGGAGTTACAACCCCCCCTTCGGCAGGCGTGTGTGACGTCACGATATTGAGAATGATGCTTTCAGTTTCTTTGTGCTTGGGAGTGATGCTTTCAATCTAAAAAAAACTTGCCTCATTTTAAACAAAACTGCATTAAAAGAGCGAGTTTTGCCAATACCAAACATTCAAACATCTCAGCCAGGAATTAGCAACAAGAAAACATAGAGACTTAGCTTTATTACCGAAAAATGCCGAAGAAAACATGATCTTATCCTTTTGCTATGCCACCTGACAGCACCATTTTACAGGAATATTCATACCCACATTTTTATTGAAAATGCTCTCAGAATGCACCAAATTCAAAGTAATTTTTCAAAATTTTTTGAGGGAGGCCCCCAGATCCCCGCCACTGGGTGTCATCTTTAGGCAAAAACGCCGTCGGGTTTCGCCTGCCGGTCGTCAAACCCCCCTTCAAAATTCCTGGCTACACTACTATCCATGCCCCCCCCCCCCTTGAGAAAATCCTGCGTACGCCACTGGTAAAGCCATTTTTATTTTGACATAAAAGAATTTTTTTTGACTTTATTATTATCAAATTTTGACTTTATTTTGACCTAACAAAATTGCTTATTTGTAGAGGGCACAGTTCTTTCTTGAATTGATACCATAGTTACTCAAACATAATATTTTGTCGATTTCAGACCCGAACGAAATATTTTGTTGAAAAGTCAAGGTGTTTTATGGATTATAAAAAGTGCGTCGTGTTTTTTGGCGATAGAAAAATCTCCACAAATCTGTCTAACTTCTGCTGAAAAGGATTTAGCTTGCTTAGGCATTTTAGTATTACACCCAGTAAACATTGATTGTTGGGGCAACATTGGCAAGAAGGTGGCCGCAACATTGGCAAGATGCAGACGCCAACGTTGGCAAGATGTTTTTTGCACCATTTGGATGCATCTGGCCAGCGTTGGCGTCTGCATCTTGCCACCGTTGGCTTCTGCATCTTGCCAACATTGCCTTCTGCATCTTGCCAACGTTGGCAAAATGTTTTATGCACCATTTGGATGCATCTGGCCAGCGTTGGCGTCTGCATCTTGCCAACGCTGGCTTCTGCATCTTGCCAACCTTGGCTTCTGCATCTTGCCAACATTGGCTTCTGCATCTTGCCAACGTTGGCAAAATGTTTTATGCACCATTTGGATGCATCTGGCCAGCGTTGGCGTCTGCATCTTGCCACCGTTGGCGTCTGCATCTAGCCAACGTCGACTTCTGCATCTAGCCAACGTTGGTTTCTGTATCTTGCCAACATTGGCAAAATGTTTTATGCACTATTTTGCTTCATCTTGCCAACGTTGGCATCTGTATCTGGCCAACGTTGGCAAGATGGCTTGTGCACCATTTTGCTTCATCTGGCGCCTAAATTCTGGTTGACTTTTATGCACCATGACGCTGCTTCATCTGACCTATTGACTATTGTGATGCCCGCGCTTTGACCAAGGTTGGCCATGCGAAGCAAGCTGGTGCATAAAACATCTGAACAGCATTGGCATTTACATTTGCCAAACGTCTCTGTACCTAAACTTCGCTCATCACCAAAAGTTTATTGTTGAACCTAGCTAATCCTTGGGCGAAAGAACAGCAGCAACACGGATTTATAAGCAACACTACTCCCTTTGTGACAAAGCAAAGTAACAGACGAGCTTCTTATATTTTCACATTTATTAGAAACAAGCCACATCACATCGTATTGACAGATGGATATTCATTGCACATCAGCAGCTTTTTCTTGCGTATCTTTATCATTCTGAATTCCTGCGAATGAATAAAAATATTTAATTCAAGAGGACTGTTTGGCAACAGTGTAGGATTTTGATCAGTTGTCGTCCAGGATAATACGAAGTTAATTGACAATCTGCAATATCAATGTAATATCCCTCTCTCCAACGTGCGTGACAAAAAACTTATCATTCGATTCTGCGCCACGCAGAGCGATAATCAAGTTCCAATACATTCTAATTGCGTGTACAGATAGTTATTCAACAACTAAAGCAACACATTCGCAGTTGTCTTTCAAACATACAACAAGCTCACCAAAAGTTAGTTTTTGCCGTTTTCGACCACCTTGCCTGTCCTTCCAATTTCGCTATCACTCTGAAACTCTTCATCAATTTGCTGCACGGCAGCAGCTTTGTCGTGCGCCATCACCATGTCTAATCATGAAAGTAAAAAAAGAAGTGTTAAATCAGTATATAAATGCCGACATACCCTACTAACCACCATGTTCGTTGTTCACATCAATGCGAGTACACCACTAAAACATTTTCATACATTACTCAATACTCTTCACAATTACATCATACATTAATCAAAAGAGCAAAATGGCATAGTTATGACATAATCATTTAGTCGTAGTAGAAACATTTATCCGTACTCACCAAGAACAACCTTTTTCAGATTCTTTTTTAAATTTTTGCCAACAACTTGACTTAAATTTGCCACCTGCAAAATGTAAATCGAATGTAATGACAGGGGTTTCATCCATCATATTAAAAAGCTTCAGCACTTGTTACAGAAATTTTCAACTGTTACAAATGACAGCCAACGTTTAAAGTTTTATTTGGGATTTCAGTCGTCTATTGTGTTGCGTATGTAGGTGTAGGCTACTGTAGGCTATGTTGTCGCAATGGGCGCAAAATAAAACATGTTATTATTATTCAGGTGACGGCAATAAAAGCTACATTTGCCAATACTCTACAACCATCATAGACCTATCCACACGACATAAAAATACAAACACATTCAAGCAGTCAGGCAAACACTGCCGGAGCAGCAGAATCAAAGATTGAGCAAAACCTTACACATGTTGTGGGACATCACAAGCTCTGCTACTTTGCTGATATCTTCTTAGCACTCATCTAGGAGCACTGGCACTAAATTTGTCACGAGAATATTTCATATGAAAGTTTTCCATTGGTCATTGAGTTTTATAACTTTCTCTAAATTGAGTTTTATAACTTTCTTTAAATTGTGTAAACGTAGCCTAGTGACAAAAACGACTTTACACAATTATTTCAGGTTCAATGAATAAAAGACATTCACTTACCAGGTTTTCATAAACATTGTCGTAAGTCATTCCTATAGTTTCATTTTGATCATTTCTAAAACTTCTTTTGGCTCATTTCTAATTGATCATTTCTAAAACTAATATCTCAATTGAATTCGATTTTTTATATTTTCGATGCAAGAAGCGAAAATTCCTCTTAACGCTGTTCACATAAGCATTGTGCTTTCGGCTCTCCGTGTAATTGTGTATTGCGCACAACCGCCATGCTTGAACAGTCGAAGTGAATCGAGTGACGTCATAATCCCTTTAGCAAAGGATTAAGTCATGGCCTTTGTCTTCCTTCATCAAAACAAACCAAGTTCTTCTGCTAAATTGCATCTCCTCACGTTGATATAACACATCTCCGCATTCTAAAGCTTTGTTGCCTATTTCACTTCAACGCGTCATATTGACCAGTCAAAGTTTAAGTAGTGACGTCATAATGGAGTTTTCACAACAATTATTGTGCCTGCAGTGTTGTTCTATGCACCGCGGGAGGAGAAAAAACGATTCGCCGGATCGTTGAAAGTAAAAGTAGCGATCGTTTTGTGAAATCTCGCTTCAAGAAATTGAGGAGAGATTTCGACGCAACATGACTGCTCCTGAAGCTGGGAATTGCCCACCAGTAGCGGTGTCAGGGGAGTTCAGGGAGTACTTTTGAACTCGGGCCCTGGATAATGTTAGGAGCTCGTAACTTCTTCAAGGTGTCCGGAAAAACAAACAAACTACCGCGTATATTTAGATGTAGTGCGTTATTCTTAAAACTGTTTAGAGGCCCAAAGATCTCATTGGTACCGAGCCCAAATTATCTTCTCACTGGCCTGGTCTATAGCAAATGATGGTGTACATTTGCATAAATTGAAAGAAAAATTTAGAATAGTTGTTCAATTGGCACAACGTTGGCAACATTTCTAACCGATGTTTGCTCACACAAACATATTTTTAAACAAAACCGCATAAAAAAGGTTTGTAGGCTATTGATATTTTTAAAAATGGAAATAAGTAATAAAAGCATTGGCTACTCTTCTGACCAACGCTGGTCTTAAATATTCATAGTATACTTCTCCGGTATCAGAAAATAATAACAGCATTCATAGCCTATTATTAAAATTTAAAATTGTAGCAAAATGATGGCATAGCCTACATTTGCTTAATTTGAAAAAAAAACACCGAAATTGTTATGAATTGGCATAACTTTGGCAATGCTTCTGATCGATGTTAGCCAATCACACAACTTGAAGCAATACCACATAAAAAGAGGTTTGTGTTAGTATTTTTCAGGTTTGAAACAAATAAACCTGAAATAAAATCTTTGAGACCTTTTTGAACGCTTAATAAGAAGTATTGAAATTGTTGGCGTATTGTTGGCAATTTTGGACGAAATTGCCGACCTTGTGCCCTCACATCCAGCATATAGCCAACGTTGCAATTGTTTATTTTGTGGAAACGTGTAGGCTAATGGAAACTTTAAACTGTTTCGGTATCAAGCACGTTATCGCGTTCGCGTTTTGTTGCTCCTATCTTTTTCTATACCTCTGCTCAGTTTGGCATAAACAAACTGAAATGAAACTACTTTGTTGGCAAAGAATTGGCTACTCTTCTGACCAACGCTGGTCTTAAATATTCATAATATACTTGTACGGTATCAGAAAATAATAACAGCATTGATAGCATATTATTAAAATTTAAAATTGTAGCAAAATGATGGCATACATTTGCTTAATTTGAAAGAAAACACCGAAATTGTTATGAATTGGCACAACGTTGGCAATGCTTCTGACCGATGTTAGCCAATCACACAACTGTGTTTTGAAGCAATACCACATGAAAAGATGTTTGTGTTAGTATTTTTCAAGTTTGAAACAAATAAACCTGAAATAAAATCTTTGAGACCTTTTTCAACGCTTAATAAGAAGTATTGAAATTGTTGGCGTATTGTTGGCAATGTTGGACGAAATTGCCGACCTTGTGCCAACATACCCAGCATATAGCCAATGCTGGCCCAGCAATCACTGTTTGCTGGGCAGAATGTCAGTAGGCTATTCCTAAACCCAAACTGTTGGTCTCCGAAAAGACCGCGTTTGTAGGCTACTGTAAAGAGGGAGTGTTTTATAAAAATTATTCAAATAGCCTACGTAACTATGAATAAACAATGGACAATCTGCGATAAAAGTTATTGCTGATCCGTGGGCATTGTAACACATTTCCTGTTTTTATGGGTTTAATATGGTTTAATTGTGCGGCAGTTCCTGATTTACAATGCTTCCTTCCACGAAGATTTTGACAAAAATTAGGCTACACCCTGTAGTGTATTGAAATGTGATTATTATGTTATGCTTATGACCGGTTACCAGATTATCTTTTGGCAACCCTGGCAAGTATCCCGGAAGTACATTCTGTTGTCAGTAATTAATCAAAGTAGAAGTGCATGTTATTTCTGTATATAATACACCAGTAAACAGACAGAATATGACATTTGGCGACGAGGAAAATATTTAAATCTGTAGCCTATTAGTTCAAGAGGTCCAAGCAGACAGTGAATTGTTCTTATCGTGTTGTCCAAACTACTAGTGAGCATCATGAATGGAGCTGCAGTTACCTGCGAGGTGTCAGCTGTATTACCCTTTGATGTCAATGGTGATACACAAAGCCAGGGACAACGTTGGAAGCGATGGAAACGGGCGTTTTCATTGTATATCACTGGAAAAGGTGTCACCAGTGATGAACAAAAACAGGCTCTGCTGCTGCACACTGCTGGTGTGGATGTGCAAGAAATTTATTTTTCTTTGGTTCCAGACAATGAAGGTAAAACTCTTCAAGAGACTTTAACATTGTTGGATGATCATTTTCTTCCTAAGGCTAATGTACCTTTTGAACGCCATGTTTTTAGGCAATTGATGCAAAAACATGATGAGCCGGTGAACAAATTTGTTTGCAGACTGCGACAACAGGCAGCTATGTGTGAATTTGGTGATTCATTGGATACCCAACTTCGTGATCAAGTAATTGATAAATGTCATTCCAATCATTTACGACGAAAGTTTTTGGAAAAAGGAGATGTGCAGTTAAATGATATATTAGCTATTGCTAGAGCACATGAAGCAGTTAATTCACAGGTTAAGATGATGGAAAGAAAATCATTAGAACCTAGCATGCAGCATGAAGTAAATTCAGTTCCTATACAAAGAAAGAGTAACATTAAGTCAAAACAGGGAAAAGACACACAAGAGTGTTTTGCATGTGGATTATTTGGTCATTTCAAATTTGACAGGCAGTGCCCTGCAAGAGGGAAGAAGTGCAACAAATGTGGAAATCTGGGACATTTTCAAAAGAAATGCAGATCAAAAGTAAGAAATACAACACAGTTTTGTCAACAAAGAAATGCTAAATCTAAAACCTTTTTAAAATCTAATGCCAATCAAATAGATAATTCAGGATTGGGTGAAAATGAATTTGGAGCATCAACTAATGTCTTTTCAATGAAAAGTTCAACACATGGGCTGTGCAGTGTAAGTTTAAACATTGGTGGTGTGTCTGTGGGAGACATGTTAGTTGATTCCGGTGCATCATGCAACATTGTGAACAAGCAAACTTGGGAATGGCTGAAGACATGTAATATTAATGCAACAACAAGGAAATCTGCTAAAACATTGTACGCGTATGGAAGTAAGAAGCCAATTCCAACATTAGGAACATTTACGGCAAAAGTTGAATCAAAAGTTACACAAAAAGTATGTGTTGCTGACTTTGTTGTAGCAGATACCGATGGACACAGACTATTGGGCAAAGACACTGCAGAGACTTTAGGTTTGTTGCATGTTGGTCCAATACATGTAAATGGTGTTAAATCTGGTGCTAATAATGTTGAACCTCAAGTTGATAATGACATTGTGTCTAAGTATGATGGTTTATTTACTGGTGTTGGCTTGTTAAAAGATTATGAGTTAAAATTGCATATTGATGATTCTCTTAAGCCAGTAGCTCAACCTGTTCGAAGAATACCATTTCCGCTGAGAGAAAAGGTAGATGTGAAGTTACATGAATTGCTTGATGCTGATATTATAGAAGAAGTCCCAGAAGGACCATCAAGTTGGATCTCTCCATTGGTAGTCATACCTAAGAGTGATGGTGACATTCGCATTTGTGTTGATATGCGACAAGCCAATCAGGCTATAGTTAGAGAGAGACATCCAATTCCCACTGTTGAAGAACTGTTGTATCAACTCAATGGTAGTACTGTTTTCAGTAAGTTGGATTTAAAATGGGGCTTTCATCAGATAATGTTGGATGAAACGAGCCGCCATATTACAACATTTGTTACACATCGAGGTCTATACAGATATAAAAGGCTAATGTTTGGACTGAGTTCTGCTCCTGAAAAATATCAGAAAATTATTTGGGATTTATTGAAGAACTGCGATGGTGTTGCTAACATTGCAGATGACATTGTCATTTATGGAAAAGACAGGACAGAACATGACAGTCGATTACATGTGGTACTGGAAAAGTTGTTAAAATCTGGATTGACTTTGAATAAAACAAAATGTCAGTTTAGAATGTCAAAGCTTACATTTTTTGGACATGACTTGCACCAACAAGGGGTAAGTCCCAGTGCAGAGAAAATTGCAGCTATTCAAAAAGCACAACCTCCAACTTCAGCTAGTGAAGTCAGATCATTCATGGGTCTTGTTCAGTTTTCAGCTAAGTTTATCCCAAATTTAGCAACCATTGCAAGGCCTATACTAGACTTGACCAAAAAGACTGCAAAGTTTCAATGGCATAAAGCACACCAAGATGCATTTTTGAAACTAAAAACAGTGATCACAAAGGCTGATACATTGGCATATTATCGGAATGACTGCAAGACAAGAATTGTGACAGATGCATCTCCAGTTGGTCTAGGTGCTGTGTTGACACAGTTACAAGATGGAATGTGGAGAGTCATTTCTTATGCATCTCGAAGTTTGTCAGATGTGGAAAAGAAGTACAGCCAAACGGAAAAAGAAGCTCTAGGGTTGGTTTGGTCTTGTGAAAGATTCAATTTGTATGTATTTGGAAGACATTTTGAACTTGAAACAGATCATAAGCCCCTGCAATACATTTACACGAAGAAATCAAGACCATCAGCAAGAATAGAACGCTGGGTATTGCGTTTACAATCGTTTGATTTTAGTGTTATCTATCGTCCAGGGAAAACTAACATTGCTGATGCATTGTCAAGGCTAAATAAAGAGCCCTATGAAGAAAGCAGAGATTTAAAAGAACCTTATGATTATGTGAGATCTATTGTTCTTCAAAGTATGCCAGTCGCTTTATCTACAGAAGAACTTGAACAAGAATCAGCTGCTGATCCACAATTGTCAGAAATTAGGGACTATATTCATTCAGGAAATTGGTCCAAGTGTACAGACACAAGCTTTTTGCATGTAAAAAATGAACTGTGTACATATGGAAACTTGTTGCTCAGAGGGACAAGACTCGTTATACCTGCTACGTTGCGTGAAAAGGTGCTCAATTTGGCACACGAGGGTCACCAAGGCATTGTCAAGACAAAGAATCGATTACGCACAAAGGTGTGGTGGCCAAAGATCGATGCTGATGCAGAAAAGATGTGTAAACTTTGTCACGGATGTCAAGTCACCAGCGACTTTTGCAGACCAGAACCAATTGCTCGGGTATTGCCACCAAGTGGGCCTTGGCAAGATTGTGCGGCAGATATTCTTGGTCCATTACCAAGTGGTGAGAACATTTTAGTAGTGGTAGATTACTTTAGTCGTTTTTACGAAATTGCAATCTTGAAATCAATCACAAGCGAAAAATTGATTCAAGCGATTCTGCCCATGTTTTCAAGGTTTGGAGTACCTTACTCATTGCGAACTGATAATGGTCCACAATTTGTATCGAATGATTTTGAGAATTTTCTTGAAGAATATGGAGTAATACACCGCAAAACAACACCATTATGGCCTCAAGCAAACGGTGAGGTGGAACGACAAAATCGAACATTGTTAAAGGCAATCAAAGTTGCTCAAGTTGAAAAGAAAGATTGGCGGTATGAGATCAACAAATTTCTAATGGCATATCGTTCAACTCCGCAAGTTTCTACAGGTTCTACTCCTTATTATATGATGTTTCGCAGAGAAATGAAGTCTAAATTACCTGAACTGTGCCGAGAACCTCAGATCTTTGATGAAGGGATTCGAGACAGAGACTGGAAGGGTAAAATAGACGGTAAACTATATACTGACTTTAAGCGACGTGCTGTCGACTCAGATATTCGGGTTGGAGATGAAGTTTTGGTTAAAAGTCAAAAATCAAATAAACTTTCTGCAAATTTTGATAGCGCTACCCAACAGGTAGTTAGGAAGGAAAGGGGGGAAGTGACAGTACAAAACAATGAAGGGGTTCAATTGACACGAAATTCGTCGTTTTTTAAAAAATTGAACACCAGTGATGAAAATGTAAACTCACCTCCTGCTGACATGACCGTGAACGCTGATTTGAATGAGTCCTCAATACCTGTACGTACTCGTCCGACACGCAATGTCAGTAAACCTGCTCGCTTTAACGATTATGTAACTTGAAGTGACTAGAATGCAGACTTGTATGCCTATGATTCCTTTTGTTCTTTCGTTATAAAGACTAGCTCTGGAACGCATGTCTATTTGTTTAAACGTCATGTCAATTGAGTGGTAATCTATTTAATTGTTCGCCACTACAATTTCAAGATCAAAGTGTGAAAAGTAGAAGCAAACGTATTAGGCTAATCATGATCTTTGGAGTATGGCTATATTGCTTTTGACAGTAAATGTTGGTACTTAAAGTGAATCTGTGTATACCATAAATTGCATGAATGATGCTTACGTAAACGAAATCTAATGATGATGCGTCGTTTGGTTCAAGTGCTCATGGTTTTCATCACCTGTAGCTTAATGATCATTTAATGTAAAATAGGTTTTTATCGAAAGAAGTAATGCCTTTGAAAACTACGTTTTAAACCGAGAAGGAAGGGATGTAGTGTATTGAAATGTGATTATTATGTTATGCTTATGACCGGTTACCAGATTATCTTTTGGCAACCCTGGCAAGTATCCCGGAAGTACATTCTGTTGTCAGTAATTAATCAAAGTAGAAGTGCATGTTATTTCTGTATATAATACACCAGTAAACAGACAGAATATGACACACCCGAAAAAACACAAAAAGTTTGTCAAAAGCCATAATTTGACATATTTTGACTTCATTGAAAATTTTGACTTTATTGTCAATTTTGACTTTATTTTGACCTATAAACTTCTTAGAAACAGTCCCCTAGGTGCTGAAAACAACTCTAGGCTATTCTTTGATACGTGGACAGTCCAGGTCTTTGAAAAATTTTGCCTTTAGGCTATTGACTTTTGCGGGCCCTAGTTATTACTACCGCATCTCAATTTTTTTTTAAATGTCTGAAGATTTGCAAAGTGAAAAGTTCAAGAAACTTGTCACTTTTTGAAGTTTTTTTAGTGTAGAGTAGCCTAAAGTTTAAATCGCCCCTGTTGTAGGCCTACTTGCAAGTGTTGGTGGCTGTGCAAATTAAAGATAGTGATTTTCAAGCCCTGATTTATGCATACCGGTACTTTAAACTTATTGGTTTTGCCATCTATCCTTTTGTTGATGCCAAATTCGTGTGTTTATATTGAAGTTTTCTAATATGTTCGCGCCAGCAAAGAAAAAATAAATTAAAAGTGGCACCTAGTGAATGAAATACAGTAATTCTTAAATACGTTATCTTAAAAATGTTTTTCTTTTTGGTGCGTATGTTGAAGCGCAGGAACGTTTTATTTTATTTTTCTCTTGTAAGCTTATTTTAAATGGCAAAATCGTCATTTCCTTAGGGTGGCAATTGACTAGTAAACCGCATGGTCGTCTCGTTGTCTCCCTGTCGGTATGGGAACTTGTGTAACTTTGCATTGTGTATAGGCTATTAATTGCATATTTCAAACATGTACCTATGTTCCTGTTAGTTGTTACTGACAAATAAAACATTGATTGATTGATTGAATTTTCCGGCAACAAAACTTCAACCTTCAATAATCGGAAAACATCACTCTGTCAATCTCGGTAACCGGCCCTGCATCAAGAGCCTCTACAAGTATGCGCAACTACCAGGAATAACCAATCAAGGCTTTGTCAGTCCGAGGATAAAGATTCAAAAACCAAACCAACCAAAATTGAATTGAATACTTGTTACAACGGTGTTTTATCTGCATCATCATCAGTCGTTATCTCCGCCTGCGGCAGATTGCGCATCAACATGGCTTATTTGCTTCCAAGAGTGGCGATTTTGAGCCAACTCGCCCAGTGTCGTCAAGTGGAGTCCGGTCCATGATTGAATGTTGTCTTGCCATCGTTTTGGTTGTCTGCCACGTTTTCTTTTTCCTTCTACTTTGCCTTCTGTGCAAACTTTGCTGATTCCGAATTGTGATCTTTTAGTGTGGCCGAACAGTTTTAAAACTTTTGATTTTATTATTGCTGCAATTGGATGTAGTTTTGTCATAGTTAGAAGATCTTCTATTTTTGTGTGATCAAGTAACCTTTTGTTGGTCATGCTTCTCATGATGTGATTTTGGAAGGTAGTGAGTTTTTTCATTGTTGATGATGTCCAATTTACGCATTCTAGACCGTACAGCACGACTGGTAAAACGTTTAGTTGTAGAACTAACAAGCTATAGCCTACGTGTGTCTGTTTTGCTCTTTCAAGTTTTTTCGAAAAATAATTAAGTTTTTTGGTCAATAAAATGTGTATTGTGTTAAGAGGAAATTTTTGGAAGAAACTAGATTATGGGGAAATAGAAAATAAAATTGTGGAAGCTCTGGTTTCTTAATTTCTTTGTTCACTGAGTTTTGTATGCGTGTCACATTCGCTGGTTCACACGCCCTGATTACTAGAACATTCTAGATTCTAGAATATAATTACTGTTAGTTAATATTTGCTTGCATAACTCTCGATATTGCCTATAGATGTTTTTCTCAGCATGTCTCTGCGTTTCTTTAGCATCTGTTTAGTTTCTGGTTTGAGTTTCACTTCTCTGGTTCTTAACTGTCCAACCAACTTTGTTTGCCCTTTTTTAAATAATACGGTAGCCTACTGTTCAATAGTTTTGTCTTTCCAATTCCATCTAAATCTTTGACGTCGCTTTCAAGTATTTCAAAACAGTTTTGTAACTCTATTTGGAATTCATCATCTGATTCAGTCTCTCAATGTCAATCTTTGAATTTGATATTATCATTATTCTAGTTCTTTCCTGTTTTACATTTAGTCATATGGTGCTGCAAACCATCCTGTGATCACTTCCAATGCCATCCCTTTGAATGACTTCAGTGCTAAGGACAATGTCTCGTTTTGATATATACAGTAATCTATTTCCTTTTTCATCTTTCCATTTGGACTTTTCCAAACGTCCATTTTCTTCCATCTGTGGTGATCAGTTTTACTAATGTTGCAAACTGGATCATCCTATCCCCGTATGCATTTCTCTTTCTAATTGTCAGTTTGAATCTTTACTTACAACGCTGGTTCATTGTGAGTTGGTCAGTGCCTGCAACTTAATTGAGCAGCAGGGCTATGCAACAGGTGGTGCAGGTCTGCAGGATTATATTTTATTTGTAGCTTAGCAGATCTACTAATAACCTGACAAGGGTGCAACCTAGTTCGTACCTTGAACCATTCGTACAGTCAGTTCGTACCCTGAAAAGATCGAGAGAAAAAACCTTTCTAACAATAATACCGTAATAAATATTGTTTAGAAGTACAGTAGCTTACAAAAGTAAGTTTGGTGGTGTTGATGAAATAAAGAAAAAGAGTTCACATTTCAAAAAAATTGTTTTTAGAACGATCAAGAAGAGTAACAACATTATGGGAGCCTTAAAGGTAAGCGATGGTTAATTTTATTAGCCTATGCTTGCATCATGTCATCTTCTAACATGACAGTACCGTATGTAACATGACATCAGTAGCAGAGTTGCTTGGTAATCCTGGAGGAATTCGGACAGTTTTGGTTTGAAATTCGGATATTTTAGGACAACTAATGCCAAATGCTTCATATATGGTCCAGCGCTGTGCTGATATTACAAGAAATTAAGGTTTGCACCAAAAAATGTCCGAGTAACTTGCTAATGCTAGCCCGTCGGACACAGTAGAGGCTATAAAAAGTTATGCCAATTTATTGTTTTTTGTTCAAATTTTTTGCCACCTGGCAACCGTGATCATCAAGCATATCGTAGTGTTCTCATTTTTAGGGAGTTTATCCCCAGATGTTGAATTTCATGTTAAGGACCAAGTTAGGAAAATGCGCTATTTATGAAATTTTCATGCACCTTTGTTCATTAACTGCACTGATTAAATGTATACGGTATAGTGTACACTGTACAGTAGTTTGTGCTGAAATGTGCTAAAATGAACTTAATTTTATACATCTTTTTAAATATTTGAAATTATTTTGGCCCAAAACCATTGAATAACAGAACAAAGACTTGATATAAAATACCTGTATCAGTTTGAAAAAGCACTTTTTAAAAATGCTATATATATATATAAAATAATGTTTTGAAAGCCGCTTTTAAGTTTGTGGTTTAAGCGGTATAAGCATACTTTTAACATAAAACTGTATAATTAATTCCTTGTTTGAAAAATTTTTTTTTTGTGAAGTATGTCAATCTGCTTATTACCAGTACTAATAGAGGTTTTGCGTTTCGAAAAAGATGAAGTATCCTGGGAAGATGATTGAGGTTGATTTGAAGCGGTGGATTGCGTGTTCAGTTGTTGAGATTCTTACCTCGGGACAGATCTGAAACACGACCTAGATGTGTTGACTACCTCAGTGTGCCGCAATACGATTATATACGTCTGTCATGGGACAACTGTGATTTAACTAAACCAGGTGTCTCAAACTCAAATTGAGGGCTAATTCAATACTCATAATTTATCTCGAGGGCCGCCATACAAAAATATCCGGTCATAGTGTGCAGGCGCTGCATTCATGAAAAATTGTACTTGTAGGCTACGATGTAGGCTACTCGAGCATTAATGGCTAACTTTAAAATGTTGTTTGCAGATAATATTCTTACCTGATGAAGGTTGTGAAAACAACGTTTGTTCAAAAGGTATTTGGGTCAAAGTGGATTCAACAGATTGTTGTTTGCTGGTTGCAAGACTCGAAAAAGATGAAAGAAAAAAGTACAAGAACATATCAGTGCGCACTGTGCAGTGTCACTAAGTGACATAGGCTACACCAGTGGTTTTCAACCTTTTTCAGCGTGGGACTCAAATTTTGTAATTTGGCCTCAACGAAAGAAGTGCAATTTAATGTAAAACTTGACATTGGCTTTGACCTTGAATAAGTTTCCCAAATAATATTGAAAAGTTCAATAGCCTACTCAAAGGCTGGTTAGACTGATAGTTCGTCAATCGGTTTTGATATTTGCATTTAATTCCAATCATTTTGCTGAAAAGTGTTTCACACATGTTCGTTATGTTGAACAGAGGTAATTTTCAGTGCGTTGGCCATCAAGTTAAGATATTTCCCCTCTGGGATTTCACTTCAAAAGTGAAGTAGATGATCACATTTGAATGATTGTGCCAGCTTCACATCTGTTGCAAATCTAGGCGCTCTAGCTAAAAATTGTTGGTCAGTGGCTACGTCTATTGATTTGCCTTAGATGTTACAAATATTTTTATCAGAAGCAGAAAAGAATTGATATCGTTAATGCGACTAATAACAGTTAATAAGCCTGGTGTGCTTTTGAATGATCCGTTGACTTGTTGCCGTGGCTTAACCAATAACCATAGCATAGCGTAACTACCAAACAGCAGTGAACATGAGCACATCTATACATGGTCAGTATCAACATCTGCCAGAAATTGCTTAAATTTGCTATGATTAATAAGGGCATTTGCAGAAATCCAATTTACTGTTCATCTTACAACTTCTATCACATTAGACATCTTCAGTGACTTAACGGTGATATTTTCTTTTTAAAATTGCGGTGGTGCCACATCATAGGGGTAACATTATCCTTTTCACATCATTTTTTAACAAGTCCATGAAGACCTTGATTCTGCCCTTGAAGGACACTAATCTGTTGTAACTGAGCACGGCTTTGACGGATCCAAATGAGCTTTTAGAAGACAAACGACATTCATAAAATACACTGTACTTTCTGTCTAGCTCAAACAAGCTTTTTATCTCAGCTATTAGTTTGATGTGTGTTTGGAGCCATTTTTCTTCAGATCTATCTTATCAATACATCCAGTCATCGATTTGATTGCCTCCTCGACATTGAAGGAGTTATGTGCTCAAAAACAATTTACCAGTCTGTTTCACCTTGTATTAAGATCATCAGAAGGTACTTATTTATATTCTTTTTGGAGCTTCATTCTTTAGACCCATTTTATACCATCAAAGTTAATTGAAATGAATTAGCAATTATAACCCCCCCCCCCCCCCCCCCTTCCTCAGCTGTTTTATTTAATTGTATGAGTAGTGTTTGTGTTCAGGCACTTGTTTTTCGAATTCAATGTTCAATTTTCTGATTTCATACTTTTTACCCCAGTTAAATCAAAATGGACAAATTGCGTAACAAAATTTAGCTATAGTTCCTCATGCTCTCTCATGTTCAATTATCAACTCATTTTTAGTGGCAATAGGCTTTTTTTCATTTTAGTCTTTTGTCTTATTATTATTGACTCTCAGTAACTTTTGAGTAGTAAACGTCATGGCAACAATGAAGTCTCAATATTTTGGTTGCTGTTAAGAAGTCCTTGGTTTTGTATAATGGTGTCTCTTGTTCTGTTTTTTGTCTAGAGCTCTCATTTTTCAAGCCCATTGTAACCGACTAGCCAATGTATCATTGCAGCTTTAGTTCAGTTCCTTTACCTTCTCATTGGCTCAGCAAATCAATTTTTCTTACAATTGATTTGATCACCTCGCCACAGAAATTTTCTTTTCTTTATATCACATTGTTTGTAATGTCACCCGTATATCGCGAGTGGTTATTTCACAAAATCAGCTCAAAATCTATTCGTCAACAAAGATATAATAAATAATGATGAAAACAAATGCAATTTGTAGACACTCTTTCAAAGTTTGTTGACAGTGAAATGTATGAGTTGTCATTCGCTCAATTTATCCAGGCATCGATTTGATTGTCTCCTTCATTATCAAATCATTCTACTTTTCAAGCTTCAAAGTGCTATTTCTGCATTGCTTTGCACTTTTTCAGTGTCACAATTCTTTCTAGTTCTTACACGTAAAGAGTCTTTGGAAAGATTGATGACATAGTTTATTGGGATATCAAAGGTTAAATAGTCAGATAAGTGGTCAGATACGCTACTATAATTACACTGTTGTTACAATAGATGAAATGGTCGAACTGACGAATGCTTAATCACTTGCAGCACGTAAATCAAATTCTGAACAGCAAATGTCTTTGTCGATTTCAAAATAAATATGCATTACTACTTGCAACAGCTACTTTACAATTAGCAATAAAGTCCACATTTACAATCAATTTAATATCTGCTAGAACTCTGCAATCGTTTTCAATACACTTTTCATCACAACTTCTAATCCCCAAAATTCCCCATAATAAACAACTCTAATAATTAATCATACTCAAATCACACGCTATTTTTAACAGGTTTGCTTGGATCAGATGCTTCCAAAGACTAGGATAATATTACATCACAACTCTTTCTTCTGGTCTGCAAGTCAGAGAAGTTTCGATACTCGCATGTAGAATGCAGAAACTTTCTAGAAGCAGATTTCACAATAAAAGATTGCATAACTAAAGGTTATTATTGGTCAGTAAGTGTTGAAACGCCACAACAGAATTACACAATATGACAGTTTGCCTATTCCAGAACAAAATGTAAGCAATAAAATGTATGCTATCATCTAATCAATCCAACCAGGCGTCGATTTCATCACCTCGATCTACAACTTCTAAACATCAATGCTTTAACTCCAGCCAACTTTTATACATTTAAACTTGAATGGACATGCGTTCTCTCTAATTGGTGTGCTAATTTTAAGCCTAAAAATCTGTAGATATGTAAAAATGTTTTGATAGAAAGATGAGGCAGTTCGCTTGAGAGTTATCATTTGACTTTTGTGTCTCATTACTCAACCAGTCCAGGCATAAATCTAATTGCCTTGATATTGAAATGAATTTGTGAAAATTGAGAATTGGGTTTATGATCAACTGATCATATATATACTTTCTGTCTGGCTCAAATAAGCTTCACATCATCTCTGCTATTAGTTCTGTGTGTGTGGAGCCATTATTCTTCAGATCCATCTTATCAATACATCCAGTCATCGATTTGATTGTCTCGACATAGAAAGAGTTTTGTGCTCATAAAATTGCAATTGTAAGCTTTCTTGCTGAAGTGAGCCTCATACCATCCATCTACGCAGATTAGTGTATCAAATTCAGTCACTACTCACTAAAAAATTCAACAGCCTGTTTCACCTTATTAAGATCATCAGAAGGTACAGTACGGTACTTATTTATGTGCTTTTTCGAGCTTCATTCTTTAGACCCATTTTATACTATCAATGTTAATGGAAATGAATTTGTAATCATAACTCTCTCTCGTTCCTCAGCTGTTTTATCTAATTGTATGAGTGGTGTTTGTGTTCAAGACACTCGTTTTTCGGATTCAATGTTCAATTTTTCCAGGCATCGATTTCATCACCTCCACACAAAACAGAGTTTATGTTACTTAGGGTCGGATGCACCAAACGTGGTTAACTGCTGGTTAAGTTAACCAATCGGTTAACTTTCATTTAACCAAAATGTGATATGCACCAACGCTGACAATGAGTTAACCGCAGGTTAACTTGGCTGACTTAACCGAAAAGTTAACCCAACAGACGATGTGGGTTAACCATTGGTTAACCATTTCTTCCTGCAGTCGATTTCATGCTCTACCATTTCCATTTTTCTTTTCAACAGATCATCCATTGTTATTTTCCTTCGTTTGTGTAATGATTCCACAATCTCTGCACCGGTACTTGCTTCTATGATTTCTGTGGTGTTTATGAGGGTACTGTTTGCCACAGGGCTATCATGTATCAACACCAGTTCCACTGGGTCTGTTGCTTCTTATGAACATTCTGCAATAAAAAAATTGACATCACAAAGATTGTGCTTCAGGTGTTAAGTAAAATGACTGTTACAGTCACTTGAATTTGAACTAGCAGAGTTTATTAATGGTTCCTTAAAATCTGTGAAAGCATTGACTTTTTTGCATATGATGGAAGGTTGGCATGGCACAACTTTTCACTACCTACACCTAAAAAAAAAGTTGGGGGCCCCAAAAACCAGGGGGGCTGAGGTCTGTGTCTCATGGTTAATCGGGCCCTGGTTACAGTGAAGTAATTCAGCTATTTACCTCCATAATCCTGTACTTCAAGATTCCCAGCATCAAGCACTGCGTCGTCATCATATTGAGTGGGTAGAGGATTTATTTGTTCCGCTATCATAGCCTACCGGATACACAAATACAATATTGTATTATACTAAGAATTAAGGCTGCATGCAAATAAAATGTTGAAAATGTATGCATAAATCCACTCACCTTCAACTTCATCCAAAATCGAGTCATCAAGTTTCTGGGGAGGACCACCACCAGTTTTGTATAGTTCACTTTGACGCACGCCTGATTGTTGCTTGGTTTTCTTTTTTAAATTTCGCCAGAGCTGTTGCAGTTGGTAAGTGGTTCGGCTTTGCGTCACGCTTGCATTGAAAGCACGAGTTACCGCTTTCCAAGCTTCTTGTTTTCTTGCTGATTGCATGGAACCAGTCTCCTTGCATTCAATCACATGCTTTTCTGCTGCCAAAGCAGATAAAAAGATTTGTTTTTCCAAGCTGCTGTAGTTTGAAGATCTCTTTATTTGGCTTTGTTCAGTCATAGTTATGCAGTTAAGTAATTAGCTCAAATAATTCAGTTAGACTAATGTGAAGCTGCAGACAAGAGAAGTGAACGCCTTAGGTCTGCTGTGCAAATAAATTAGCCTATTGTTAAAGCTACTACTTCATGTTAAATGTAAGAACATAGCCTACGGTATCAAACGGAACGACTCGCTGCCATGCTTTCTTGTATTTGATAAAAGTGACTGTGTAACCTTTAAAATGATATTAACAAAACACGTAATGCCTCTAAGAACGCAATAACAAACTGTTTTCTGGTTGACTGCTGCTGATGACTCAGCAAATTCCGACTGTTCGCGCGGTTACCTAACCAGCGGTTGGTGCATTCGGTGGTACCTTTAACCGGCGATTAAGTTAACCGGTGGTCAGCTAACCACCGGTTAAAGTTAACCGCCGGTTAATTTAACCACGTTTGATGCATCCGTTTGATGCATCCTTAGTGTTGCAATGATAAGCTTTCCAGCAAGAAACTGTGTGGCACACTAACAAAATCTAAAAATTCAAATGCCAGTATTGGTTTTATATGCAATGAGAATCAAAGTTGTTGTGGAAATTTTGTTGAATTTTCTTAATTTTAATTGATTGGGTTTTAGCATAGATGGTTTTAGGGCTGGTTCGTGTTTCTGATTGTTTCTTGTAATCTTTTCTAGTGATGTGTTCTTAATGGCTGGTAAAGATATTTATTTTGGTTCTACCAGATCTTTTATCTTGTTTGTTTGTTATTTTAGTATGGGCTTCATACTCACTCGACCTCATCTCACAGCCAAATCAAAGTGTAACAACATAAATGATTTAATCATAAAATAAGCAACATTATAACTATGCTGTTTTGGTTAGAATAAAATATCTTAGTAGGCGACCTCGGGCGGCCGTCTGCGCTTCATCGTCATGTAAATTCACAAGCAATAATACAACGAAAAGTCGTCCTGGCAGCATCTCATTTGAACCCTTCAAGTGCGGATGGGGTCGCACAAGATTCTCTTTGAGAATATTTGTACTTACATCAACAATCTCATCAAGAACTAGTGCATCGCAAACAACAAAGGCCACTGACTTTGCAAAGCCTTGTACAATGTACATTGTACAGTATACCGCTACTTATCTTTTTGCTCACAACTGTGGATGCATTAGCTGTTACTAGTTCTGCATTTGTCTCTGCTACAGGAACGTCAAGCCTCTTTGCTAATTTAGCAGAGCACATATTAACACTTGACCCTTCATCAAGGAAAGCATATGTGCAAACACGGTCGGATCACCAGACTATATCTTACGTAGCACAACCTCAAAGATAGTAGTCGAATTATCTTCATTTGAGGGATCAAGTAGAACTTGATGTTCCAACTACAGAATCTGCAACACCACCTGTCTTCACATGCTCTTTCTGCTCAGTGTTCTTGGTTTTATCCACAGCATGGAAAAGAGCATTGTGGTTTCTCTTGCATTTTTTGCAGTGAAATTTGCTTTTGCAATATTGCATAATTATTTTTAAAACACACATTGATTGTTATGATTGCATTTACAAACATGATGTTTGTAAAATACTTTGACACAAGAAGCTTATTGGCTTAAGAACAAAAAAAAAGTGCTGCAGCAGTTTTTTCACTCAGTTCGGTTTGCCCCGTCACACCGAGAGTATTATCTACCATGGCGAAGCGTTTTGATGTGCAGTGAGCAAGATCAATAGAACGCAACGTTAAACCTTCTCGTGACAGTTTGAAAAGATAATCATGTTCTTTGATAAAAGGTTTACTACTAGAAGTTAATAATGTATTACATTCAGCACACTGTGAACGACTGAACGTTAAAGTTTTTTTTGCACAGTACCTTTCATGGCAACTGCAACTTCAACAGCATTTTTATTCAAGCAACAATTTTTCAGTTCTTCAGAAATACCCATATGGAATTTCATTTGGAAGTTTCGATTTCATGTAATCCTACCAAAAATCTTCCACCATTTATTTGTCTGTACTTTGAAAATGAAAGTTCCAGCGGATCTTTTTGAAAACGAGATAAAATGTATCTAAATCTTTCTTGCAAGAAATCTTTTGTCAGTATCAATGATCATCACAATCAATGATCATCAGTATCAATGATCATCACAATCAATGATTAGTGTTCAACTGTTCATGTACGAATTCTTCTTACACATGATGTAGGCTGATATTTCAATGCAGCTGTGTGTCCAATTGGCAAAGAAACGAAGGTTTGCGACTCGTTTGACGTCTAACCAGTTAAGCAACAACAATACTTTTATTCAAACCAACTCTATTTTTATTTCGATCATAAAGTTTAAGTCTTCCAGTTATCTAATCGATATTCCTACTCGAAGGAATTTGTAAACACGGATATGTAGGTTGAGATGATGATTATTGCATCGGTGTTGGTGTAGACTCGTCCGAAGGAAGTTGGTTGATTGCAGAGCTCGATAGATCTGCAAAAATGTTAATACTGTAATTACTTTTATAACAACTCGAACATAATACGAATAATACAACTCAATTTAATAAATTGTAGTTTCTCCCATTTATATCATATTGAAAGAACGTATGACAGACGGTCAATCCAAGCCTATTGCGTATTTTCACGCCTTGTCTCTGTACCACTCATAACGTTTTAACAAAACAAAGCAAACTCTCTACCAAAGCTTTTTAACAAAACAAACATTAAATAAAGTGAAGCGTGGTAAACCGTCTCTTTTGTAAAAGAAACATTTTTAAACAATCTCGATTGCATTCGATTTTACTAGGATAAGCATTGTTTATAAAAAAAAAATACCTTGTTTATGCACGGGGTCCAAGAGAAGGCCAGACGAAAATTGGACAACGACTGACCAGTATGTTAGTTTGAACAAATAATGTAAAATTCTCTAACGACATCTGATGAATCATGCATTAAGCATGAAAGAAACTCTTGAAAAGTTTGATGGGTAAAATACAATCGTTGGTTACCTTCCTAAAAACCGCGTGTTTTATTTGACGCAAATAATTTCACAACAAGTGCTTGGACTTGTTCGCTTGTTAGGTTTTCTTCACCAAGACCTTCGGTTGTGATTGAGACTTTTATTCTCTGTTGCTGTTTACTTCTCATTTTCAGTTTAAATGCTGGTTTTGATAAACTAATAACAATTTCATCTGTTAGAGCAGTGGTTCTCAAACTTTTTTAAAAAATTCGTTGAACGGTCCCCTTGTAATTTTTTCAACGACTCACGGTCCTCCAAAAACGGCAAATTAGCGCAAAAACGGTAAATAATAATTTATTTGTTACATGCAATTAAAAATGCACACATCAATAAAATGGGTGCACCTGCTTGGGTCTTATCAGTTCCACTATGCACTCCTTGATGTCACAAAGGCGATAGAAACGAAACAAAGGCTATCACAATGAAACGAAAGGCCAGCAGGCTTAAAAAACTGTGTGGAGGGATGCCAAGCCAGCTTACTAAAATATATCTTTTAACTTTGGTTTGGAAAATAAGTTACCTGAAAATTTTTGCTTTTCACAATTTTTTTTTCGCGTTTTCGGGTTAATTTTTTTTGGAAGGTGCTTTGCGGTTCCAGAAAATTGTCTCGCGGACCCCAAAAGGACTGCGGACCCCAGTTTGAGAACCACTGCGTTAGAGGAACGGCGTAATTTGAGGTTTTCCAGCACCCGATGAAATATTTGGGTCATGGTTGAAATATTAACAAACTCATGTGATGAACCAAGAGAAGCTCTCACGTATAGTTGTAGCATCAAAGGGTTGTGGCACATAGATTTTAGATGAGGGTTTTTCACAGTGTGTCCAAAATCTCTCGTGATTCTTGCTTATCATTTATTAAAGCAAAGTACCTTCAAATCTTGCTTTTGTTTGAAGCTGTTAACTGATGTTTACTTAGTTTCTTGACACTTTTCAACAAATCGACGTCGTAGAGCCGTGTATTTTCTTGAATTGCCTGTACAAGCATCAAATCATTTTTTTCATGTTTTCAAGTAGGTTTGCTTTGGGCGACATTTTTGAGGAATATTAAGCATGGCGTGAGGTATAAAAATCCTTGGCCAAGATTCGACACAAGCTGCTGGCAGGTCAGCAATGCGTGCTAATTAGACTTTTTCACTTCATCTTTGAGTGTTCTTTGTAAGTTTTCTTTTTGACACTAAAAACAGCACTTTTTTGAGGAGATATTCTTGTTTTTTTAGGCATTCTATGATAATCCATGTCAATGGAAAACACAAAAACTTTTTTAAGGATTCTTGTCGGGAAAATCCTTTGAGCAAATTCTAAAATCTTTATTTGGATCTCCGTTGACTAATATTTTCATTCAATTTGCATTCTCAGTCCATCTTCCCCAGACCTTAATTTTTTGTTACTGCAAAAAAGGTGTTGAACACAGACAATCATAATTCCCATTATATGCAATGAGCCCATCTCTGCTTTTTTCACTTATTTAACATAGCAACTGCTATTTTAACAACCTACGTATCACAACACACGGGAGACATTTTAGAACCAGTAAAGCTAACATGGCAGAAGCAGTTCAATTTTAGACCGACATGTTGTCACAAAAAATCTAGACAAAAGATAACGAATTGTAGACAAAACAATTTAATTAAAAATTGATTTGCCTTTTTTGTGTGTTTGATTTGAGCTTTCTGGCCAATAACTGGCAAACACATGGCCTACCCAACTACAGAATTATGGAAAACCCCATCACTAAGTAACAACAAAATCTATCCATGGAAACACCACTTGACGATAAATACATGTTAAACCCAAAACTTCTACATCTGTCACAATATCATGCCAAGTATCCATGGTATTTCAGACAACTACAACACTCCGATCGCTAGTTTGCTCAGAAAAACCTAAATGTAGCGGTTGTTGGGCGATTCGTCTACTCCAGCTTAAATAAGTTGATGCGCAACAATGAGAAGATAAAGAAACAAAATAAAACAAAACTGACAAAGAACTAAAGAGAGTTGAAAGCTTTTACAAGTCAGTTTTTATCGAAAAAAATGATCTAAAATAATTCATTTGTTCCAAGAAGTTATGTTAGGCCGGAAAACAATACAAACGCCAGTTCTGTCACGTGAGAACTTTTCACTGATGAGATTAATCAGAGTTGCCAAATTAGCACTGCTTTTCATCTTGAAAGAAATAATATTGTTAGCAATATTCAAATCTAGAAAATTGCAAAGACTTCATTTACGGCGATATAATTAATAAATGAATTGATATTCTGAAAATATCAGTTCTTTTAATTTATTGATTTACTCTTTGCGTTCCGAGTCTGTCATGTTTTACTGAGCTGACCGCAGTGCATTGTATTCGCCAATGTTTGTGCTGAATTGTGGTTTTGCTTTTGCGCCGCTGCTGTTTGTGTTAAACTGTATGCCATTTATTATTGTGTATCTTTTTTGATTTGTTGATTCGAATATAGACATTCTTGTCTGATGCTAATAAATGATAATCATTTTCATTGAGCTGCAGAAAAACAAAAGTGAAAAAAGTCATGGAGTTTAAGTCACTCGGCCAACTTGGAAAAAAAGCATTTTAATTGAAGCTTATACGGCATCCGTTGGCGGTAGCCCTTTAATAACTTTGAAGGGTTTTTTTTGCAGACAGCATTGATTGATTTTATCCTCGGACTGGGAAAGCTTCTTGCAGAGCTTAATCCTGGCAGTCCCGCATGCTTGTAGGGGCTTTGAATCACTGATGCAGGCCAGGCAGCGAAATTTTTTCTCACGAACTTTCTGTCTCATTTGCATATTTCTGTAAGTGTAGCTATTACTGGTACCCCGCGTAATTGTTCTTACCGATTCGTTTTTTCGCGTTGTTTTCAAAGTCAGCAGTCAATTTTCGCCATCCAGGTCCAAATCTAAACATCGAACTTGAAAAAAACGTAGAGTGGAGACACACTTAAGTTTAAAAAAGTTGAGAAAAGAAATTGATTCTGGTCACTTTAAAAGTAAGATTTTCCGAATTGATTAAGAATTAACCCTAACCCTACTCTTTTTGAAAAGCTTTTGTAAAAATTGACTTTAATGGTCGTCAAACCGTTGTCCCCACGAACGGAAGGCACAAGATGAAGCCACTGAACTAAACACAACAAAGAAGAAATGTTTGCATTCACACGCTTTATTAAGCGAAGTAACAGAAAGTTCGTGGAAAAAATTTCGCGGCCCGGCCACCGAAATTGATAGAATGAAGTTGCCCATTGTTGGCATAGAATTATTCCAACCATTAGATGCCGCATTAAGGTTATAATATTCAATCTTTTTCAAGTGATGCCGGTTTATTATTTTTTGCATGTTTTACTGATCTCAATAAGGGTAAAAGGGCTATCAAAGAGATTTTTGTAGCATGCTATAAAAATTAATGTAAAAGAGTTAACTCTAAAACCTAAATCTAACATTTCCTAACTCTGTTAATTTGAACCATACACTTACCTTTTACTGGGTGAAATTCTAAATGTTCCACGGTGATAGAAATATTAGTTGTTCACTATTTAATGTTGCTCAACTGTTAGAAATAATATCTTTACCTTGGACCACTTCTGTGCGTTTGTATGAACTTGTCATAATCACTCCTGACTAGGGTTGTAAAAATACTGTATTTTTGTAGTTGAACATTGTATTTTGTAGGTTTGGTTTGTATAAGTGAACTGTATTTTTGGTTGTGCGTAAAATACATGTATTTTTCGTATTTTATTACTAAATAAACCAAAAATTTTGTCTACTTACCGTGATGATGCTTTTACTTACAGTGAAAATTATGTCTACTTGCGAGTAGCCTACGAGACTTAAGCTGAAATCAAATCCAACAGCACCTATTTAGCAATTAGCACCAACAAATCTCTAGCTACGTAGGGGAAAGCCGTGTATTATGAACCCCCTAACAATAAACGTTCCTAATTTCACAACTTCAATGAAAATATAGACACTATTTACAGAACAGCAAGCTAACATGCATAGCTATTCCCCATCAATACATTTAGCATGTGATATTTTGCAATAAAAAGGTTATTTCAATTTTATTAATTTACCAAAAGAGTTCATATTACACAACCCCCTGTGTAATATGAACCCCTGTGATGTGCAATATGAACCGCTTTGAATCATTGCTGAAAAGAGGTGGATTGACTACACAAAACTGCACTAAAGCAAGCCACATTACATGTGCAGCATAACAAAATTTATTACCATAAGGTTTTCAAATAATTTACACCAATTTTAGTAAACATGCACTACTTTTTAAATGTAAGCATAAATTCACAAAAAGATAAGCAACATTAATCGAATAACGTGCACTGCATTGAGAATGCTGGTAAAATTGAAGTCTGAACCCCAGTTTGCAGAACCCAGAACCACCCCAGTTTACAAAAATTCATTACACCATCATAAAGCACTTGGTAATATGAACCTGGGTTCATATTACACATTCAGCTAGGGTTCATGTTACACACTTGTGGTGATTCCAGTTAAAGTGCTGATAATCAACTAAATAATGCATTTTTTAAACAAAACTTGTGATTTCCATCATCAAGTTTATTTGAGAGAATATTAATCAAAAAATTACAAGTCCATTGATACACAGATAAAAAAAACAACAATTTCTCCATCTGCAAAATAATATCACACAAGCTTTAAACCTTCATACCCCCAAAACTTCCGCAACACGCCAACTTTCAACAAGAACATTTCCGGTCGAATGACCAGCAAACTTACTTAATTCAAGATGTCAAAAGTCAAACATTTTTATTGCCACGTTTTCTGAAAACAACAGGGGGTTCATAATACACAGCAGTTCATGTTACACGGCTTTCCCCTACTGTATCATACAGTTTTGTAGGTACTGTACAATAGGGTGGAGTGAATTTCACTTAATGTTTTGGATTTTGATTTAAGGTGTTGTAATGTTGTCTTTGGGCCTAAAAAACAACCCCGAACATAATTTTGGTTCTCCTTCCTCTAAATTGACCCTCCTACCTGAGGTCAAAGGTCACATGAGGCCAAAATTGCTCTATCTCCACTTCTACTGGTGCTACAATCCTGTTTGATGGCTTAAAAGATTCAGAAGACCCATATTTCTATCTATTCTAAGAGAACTTTTTCTTCTATTGCTAGTAGAATTTGACTAAACAGCAAAAATACAGTTTTAGTGGTATTTTTGCTTATACAACATTATAGTTAACGAACTTCAACAGCCAAAATAGTAAATTTCAGCAATTGGTTGGATTGTTGTTTGAGAATAAGTGTATTGAACATCGAAATATTCTTATCTGTAGCATTGATGAGGAACTGAAGTTTGAACTAAGTATGAAATTAATGTTTTGATGCATTTAAGATGACATTTCAATGGTTGAAAGGCAGGAAATTATTGAGAGAGAGATACAGTTTTGCCAACAAGTCACACTACGTACAATAATAATTATTACACAAACAATCAAAATTTAAATTGAGCATGAACTACAACCAGCAACAACGGGAAGGCTGCGAAAGGGACCACCGACAGGTCTTCAAGTCAAGTAGCACCTAATGAAAATCCCATTGCTTGTAAATGAAAATCCAATTGCACTTTTAAACATTTAAAAAAATGTCACAAAATATTTTGCCTCCCTCATATTTAGGTTCCCGTTATGCCTCTGGTAATTATAACGAAAAAACAAGTGGTTTTTATGCAATCGTATTCAGCAGTAAAATTGCTTTTTGGTGTTGAAAGAGGGCATCAACTTCCGTGATTTGATCTTTTGCCAGATCACACCATCCCGCCTTTCGAACCCAGCCACATGTATGGAAGCTTCTGTTACGAGCTTCAAATGACGCTTTACACTTACAGCTTGATTGTGGCATGGGTGATTAAGTTCAAGCTTGTTTGTTTTCAAATTTTGTATTGCATCATCTTTCATGACTTTGGTTGTGGGAGGTTCCTGTGACATGAATTTCATCAAAATTTACTATGTTGTGGTAGAACTCGGCGT
This sequence comes from Aplidium turbinatum, assembly GCF_918807975.1. Taxonomy (NCBI): domain Eukaryota; kingdom Metazoa; phylum Chordata; class Ascidiacea; order Aplousobranchia; family Polyclinidae; genus Aplidium; species Aplidium turbinatum. The sequence goes on from NC_137486.1 coordinate 4,677,362, forward strand.
TGATATTGATTTCCAATATGATAAATTTTCGAACAGTTACTGTCCTCTCTGCAATAGATTTCGCCTTTGCACTTTCATCACCTGGGATCATTTCAACATTTTTGTTTCTGCGTAGCGACAGCACAATATTGACAGCTTGCGATCGAATTGTATCATCATCGTCAGCCATCGTCGAAAGAAGAATGTTTTCGGGGTGAGCTGAAAAGCCATTGCGTATCAAAGTTTTTGATGCAATGTCTCCTGCTCGCTTCTAGGGAAATTGGTTGATTCGTTTGAGCATGCGAAAATAGTTGACAGCTACTTTATTTATTTTAGAGTTAAGCTTGATATCAAACCAACTTAGGAAGTTTACTTTTAAACAAAATTCTACCAGAATTCTCAAAATTTTGCTCGGCTTTGTTTGGGAAGTGTTGTATCTCAAAATGTGACATGCAAGTGTCAACCATCTTGCATGTGACAAGCCATCTACTTCAAACTGTGCTAAGTCATTCTCAAGTTTTCCAGATATGACAACCAAACAAATTTGGTATGCATAAAATTAATCGGAGCTCAAACTTTCCATAACTTCTTTTGGCAATTGAAGAAATTCAATAGAAGATAATGGCTTAAACTTAACCACATGCCAATCAGACACTAAACCATTTAGCTCTTTGCCAATTGGGCCTGAAAACGAGTCGGAGTTTAAAGAGACTCCATCCAAGTGCTTAAAGACATGCCTGAGAGGCAGTTCGTTGGTATGCAGGAGACAGATGACCTATTGCGAAGGTGTTTGCAGCAACTCTTCTAATGTGGCAAGGCTGCAATGGTGTTTACCTGTCATAATTGTGGTTCCATCTGAGCCTATTATTGAGAAATATTTCTGCAGGTCGGTATTTTCCGGTACTTTGTGAAAAGATTTGTGATTCTTACATAACAATCCAACCAATTGCTGAAATTTAGTATTTTGGCTGTTGAAGTTCGTTAGCTATAATGTTGTATAAGCAAAAATACCACAAAAACTGTATTTTTGCTGTTTAGTCAAATTCTACTAGCAATAGAAGAAAAAGTTCTCTTAGAACAGATAGAAATATGGGTCTTCTGAATCTTTTAAGCTATTAAACATATTTGTAGCACCAGTAGAAGTGGAGATAGAGCAATTTTGACCTTGTGTGACCTTTGACCTCAGGTAGGAGGGTCAATTTAGGGGTAAGAGAACCAAAATTATGTTCGGGGTTGTTTTTTAGGCCCAAAGACAACATTACAACACCTTAAATCAAAATCCAAAACATTAAGTGAAATTCACTCCACCCTACTGTACAACTCCATACAGCTTCTAAGTCAGTGCTTCTCAACCCCTGGGTCGCGACCCAAAACTGGGTCGCCGTTTCATTTGGCTGGGTCGCTAATAAAATATAATATTACAGAGTGACCCAAAAAGATGCGTACCCATGAAAATTTCAATTGTGACTTTGATTAAAAAGCTATTTATTTCAAATTACAACCACACATTATTCAGTTTATGGAAGACCATTGACCAGAGTTTCAGCTTTTTTTGTCAATTTTTAGTCAGTTTATGGCTTTCCCAAGATGTGTGCCAAATGTGAAAAAATCGAATAAAACATGGGTGCGCATCTTTTTGGGTCACCCTGTATAAATATCGCTTAATAAAAGATAATGTCTCTTGAGCAAAGTTAAAACTGCCTACCACTAATTTAGTTTTCGTAATTTCCACTCAGGGCCGGTTTTAGGCCGATTTGACCGATTAGATCAAATTGGGCCCCGCACCTTGAAGGGGCGCCGCGCTAGCGGGGGTCTTTCTGTATTACGAGGTTTAAAATACTGTCTCTTGTGCAAATGTCTCTAATTATCAGGTATGTGTCTGATGGTAACTTGGCTCCTCCAGGTGTCTTTGAACATTTTGTTAAGTTTATACAAGTTCAAAGTAGCACAGGAGAAGATTTGTATAAAACACTATTAAGCACACTGAAGGAAATAAATTTAGAAGTGCAAGATATTCGAGGCCAAGGCTACGACAACGGTAGCAACATGAAAGGTCACACATCTGGAGTACAAGCACGACTACTGAAAGAAAATTCAAGAGCGTTTTTTGTACCCTGTGCATGTCACAATTATAACCTATTACTCGGAGATGTAGCCAAATGTTGTCCAGATGCTATAACATTCTTTGGAGTTTTGCAATCGATCTACACATTGTTCTCGGCATCAACTAAGAGGTGGGCTATTTTTAAAAAATATGTACCTGGGTTATCAGTAAAACCCTTGAGCACTACAAGATGGGAATGTCGCATTGACAGTGTTAAAGCTATCCGTTATCAGGTTGGAGAAGTATATGATGCTCTTGTTGAAATATCAGAGATAACAAATGAGCCGATGGTAAAAGCAGAAGCTGAATCTTTAGCAAACCAGCTAAAAGACTACAAATTTTGTGTTTCTTTGATATTTTGGTATGAAGTACTTTTTAAAGTTAACTACGTAAGCAAGGAACTACAAAGTGAAACAAAAGATATTAATGAAGGTATAGAGTCATTTAAAACACTCTTGTCATGGCTAAGAAATTATAGAGAAGAAGGCTTTAATGATGTTCTAATAGGTGCAAATGAATTGGCTGAATCGATTGAATTACCACCGGAGTCTAGAAAATTTCATGAAAAAAAGATACGTCGAAGGAAGCGAATGTTTTTGTATGAAGCAGAGGATCAACCTAATGATGATCCAAAAGAAATGTACAGAGTTCAATGCTTCAACTTAGTCCTCGATCAAGCTATTCAGTCAATGGAAAGTAGATTTAAACAACTTAAAGATCATGCAAAATTATTTGGATTTATAAATAGCTTTCAAGATATGCGAAAGGAGGAAATAAGGGAGCACACATCAAACCTTGAAGCTGCTTTAACAATTACCACAAGAAGACAGGACGCTGAAGAAAAGATTGCTACAGAAAAAAACAAAGATATTGATGGGTATATGCTAGCTGAAGAACTTGAAGCTCTAAAAACTTTCCTTCAACCCAGAATTAAGCCGTATGTCCTCTTTGAACACTTGATAGAAAACAATAGATTTACAACATTTCCTAATGTTTTCATTGCATTGAGGATTTATTTGACGATGCCAATAACTGTTGCATCAGGGGAAAGAAGCTTTTCAAAGCTGAAACTAATTAAAACGTACTTGAGATCTACAATCGCGCAAGAAAGACGTAACAGTTTGTCAATGCTTTCTATAGAATGCGAGATTGCTAAACCCATTGACTTTGAAGTTATTTTGAATGACTTTGCTAATAAAAAGGCAAGAAAAGTTTTTTTCTGAAAAACTAAAGGTTAATTGCCTAATTTTCCTTTTTTGCTATTAAAAGTAAAACAACATATCGTAAATAAACATCCACATTACCTTTAATTTGTTTTATAGCAAGTAATAAATGTCTATCTTTGTAGTTTGTATGTACTGGTATGTATTTTATGATATATAAACACCCATAAATTTTGCTATGAAGAGTAGGGGCCCCGTCATCACATTTCTAATTGGGCCCCGCGGTTCCTAGCACCGGGCCTGTATTCCACTATTTAAACTACGCCGCAGGTTTCACTAGACGATTTTGCCACACGCATTTTGGATGAATTATGTGTACACAACAGTACATACTACACTAGGGAATTGTAACAATTAATTGCTTCAAAAACCACACCAAACATAAAGATCGCGTCCCAGGAAACAGCATCATTTACTGTTTTGAATTAGTTACTGGAAGATACGGAGTTAAGGCTTTGACGATGTCCAACTTGTCATAGAAAGGCGTTTGGGTTCATTGATACGAAAATTTGATTATCTCTAAAATTGCAAAGGATTTGACATTCAGTGCGACAGTGTACTGATGAACTGTTTTAAGAAAGAAACCCATGGTCAATTTTGGACAAAAGTCAAGAATGAAAAGACTAGTTGGCATGCACGAAGTAAAAGCTCTCCTGCCATTTGTTACTGCCTGCCTGTGAGCGGGTTTTCTGCGCTTGCTCACATCAAAACAAAGAAGAGAAATTGTCTTCAACCTGAAGATGACATGAGATTGGCACTAAGCAAGATAGCTCCAAATTTTGACAAAGTTGTTGAAACAATGCAAAGTCAAGGCTCACATTAATTAAATTCGACATTTTGTTGTTATGTTCTCGTGTTATAAACGAGTGTGGCTCATTTTTCCATGCTTACAAAACGTTGTGCGAAACGTAGTTTTGGAAATAGGGTCGCCAAATCTTCGCTATTAATTTAACCTTAATATTTGGGTCGCCACAAATAAAGGTTGAGAAGCACTGTTCTAAGTGATAACCTCGCATTGCGAAATTGCAAGGCAGTTTTCTTACATCACAAAGCTTCAGCTCTACATGAACCCCCTAAACCTTAAACTTGCTTTGATGTAAGTGAACTAACATTATGCTGAGTAGCCTACCACGCGGGCCACTCAGAACAACGTGGTGGGCGGTTACACATGCCCGCAATAGAACAATGACCTAATTGTGACCTAGATCGCCTGTGACATCACAATATATAATATCTGTAGAAGACTATAAGGCCATTGCAAGTAAGGTCCCAAGTAGCAAAGATTGGCGTCTAGCCAGCTCCACGCTAGCGAAGTTATTCCACGCCAGCCGCCACCGATCTGCTCATCGTTTAACCAGCGCAACGCTGGCGAAAATCGACAATAAAGTTGGCGGCGCGTAAACGCCCCGAACGTGAAAGTCGCTCAAGTCAGTTAACGGCGCGCTGTCTGTATGTCAACGAATTTCGCTAAGCTTACTGGCACGTTTTTCCGGCTGCGCGCGCTGTCGCTTGGCTGACGAATGCCGACCTGCTGAAGCCCTTTTTTTCGGCCACCATCAGCAGCTGTTGCTTTGCGAAATTACCAAAACAAAACACTAAACCTTTTGGAAGCATTTTGTGTATTAATTGTCTTTTAGTGGTTAAAGCCAGACGCAATTCAAGAATGTAAAACAACGAAAACAATGAAGATTTTTAATACACTGTCTTACCACAGCTCCATTTTCGTAACACAATGCTAAAAAATGTTTCAGTAATTAATGAATGGCGGTTTTTATGATCATTTGTAATACAAATAACAAAACAATTTACAAGTCCAAGCCATGTGAGAGCAAAGCTAGACTATAAACATGAGGTTATTATATAAAAGCCCAACAGCTGTTAAGTGAATTTTGACAGTTATCGCGCAAACAATAATTTTTAAGGAAAAAATTCTATTAAAAAAACTTTCTTGGTTTTCGAAACTATAATGAGTGTGAGTGTGATTCAAATTTTTGCTTGCATGATTTACCCTAGGGTAAGGGTAAGTAAAATTTACTCCCGATTAGAAACGAATTGTGTACTACATACTACAGTATCATAACTATAGTTATATAACTATATATAGTTACATTTACATAAACATAAAACTACGCAACAAATTAAGTATCGAACGTTTTCGACATCACAAGATGTCCTCTTCAGGAATAACATACATACAAATTAACTACATCTGAAAAAAATACAATGGTTAACTAAATCTATAAACAGAAAAAGACAAAAAACTGCACAATACTTCTAACTAGCTCAAACTCAATGATATAGGCTCCACGAGAATCAAAGGTAATTGCATCAAAAGGTGTTAAACAGATCACATGATATGGTAAAAAGGCAAGGTGCGAAAAAACTAATTTTAAAATACAGAGAGCAAGAAAGACGAGCCGCAAGCATACAATTGTCTGTTCAAAAGTGGATTGTGACGTTTTATGTACAGGGCTTCCAAGATCTTAGTTTGATACTCAGACCTGCCTCTAGACATGATCTCAAACTGCTTGATAGAAACGTTATTTTGGCATTCTGTACATGAAAAAATGTGATCTTTAATTGCGCTTTTCTGTATAGAATTCAAATTCAGGTGTTCCCCAGCTCTAGTCGATAAATGTCTTGTTGACATACCGATGTATGTCAGGCTTGCATCACGCAAACAACTGAATTTATAAACGACATTAGAACATAGAGCAAAGGGCGTAGGCGACTTCAGCTGAAAATATCTGCCTACTTTGAACGTTCTATAAACAGGGTAAATGTCACAATCAAATTTCTTTTTGACAATTTTAGCTAGATTTTTTGAAAATCTTACCGAATCTTTTCCCAAGAATGGTATATCAAAAAAGTTGCTAAAATCGTCTTCTTCGGGTTTATCTTTCGGTTTCGTATCCAAAAAAGTTTTAAATATTTTATCAAAAAAGTATGACGGGTATCCATTTAAATGTAGCATATTTTTCAACTTGTTAGTTTCATTGTGGAACAACAAGTCCGTCGAGCAAACCAAACGGGCACGAGATAAAAGACACAAGATTAATCCAGATTTCCACTTATTTGGGCAAAAAGCATTGTAATTTAAAAGTAGGCCAGTGTTGGTGGGTTTTCTCCATATTTGTGTGTCAAACGAGTCATGATTTATTTTTACCTCAACGTCTAAAAAAGCAATAGTGTCATCAGATTTTTCAACAGTAAATTTGATGTTTTGATGTTGAGCATTTAAAAGGTTTAAAAACTGCGAACAAGACTGATCGTTGTCAAAAATTGCAAAAATATCGTCAACATAACGTACATACATTTTAGGGTAAAAATCACGGAACACTTCAAACATTTTCGTTTCTAAGTGCGCTAAAAAGAAGTTGGCCAAAGTCGGACCAAGTGGAGAACCCATGGTGACGCCATCAATCTGCTTAAACAAGCGATTATTAAACATAAACATACCTTCAGTGGCCAGATTTAACAATTTTATGAAATCCTTTTTCTCAATGAGTGGTCGATGCGGTTGGTTGTCATTAAAAATGTGATCAGCAATAATATTGATGGTTTCTCGAAGCGACACGTTAGTAAATAGCGATGTCACATCGAAACTCACCATAACACTATTCGGAGGACATTTAAAATCCTTCAGTTTTTCCATAAATTGTTTCGTCGAATTTAGCATGTAAGTGTTGGGAATGTACGGCTTTATGATATTGTCCAGAAATTTTGCCAGTTGATATTCCGGAGTGCCAATCATGGAAACGACCGGTCTCGCGGGATTGCCTGGCTTATGCACTTTGATCAAACCATATAATTTTCCAGGGCAACTTCCAGTCGGGATCAGAGATTTTATGATGTCTTTATCGAATTTTTTCAAACATTTTCTAACATAATATTGAATAGATCTTTCTTTAGAAATTAGTGGATGTACTTTAACATTCTCGTCGATTTCAATGAATTTGGTTTTATCTTTAACAATTTGGTTCAGTTTTTCAAAATAGTCTTCGCTGTCCAAAATGGCTATACCTTTGCCTTTATCAAATTTGCACACCTTGATATCGGGTCGTTTTGAAAGAGTGTGTAGGGTGCGGTGGAGCGCTTGGTTCCGTCGAGATATATATAGTTACATTTATATCAAATGTAGTTATTACTATCTGAAGCCTTTACAAATTGTTTCACCTAACGGATCATCAGAAGGTCTGTAAAAACATGTAAACAGTAAAGAATCGATAATTCTGAAAAGATATTAAATATTACAACTGTAATTTAATCTGCCAAAAAAAATCTCTAAACCTGTACTTCCTGAGGAGATGTTAAATATTACAACTGTAATTTAATCTGCAAAAAAACCCTCTAAACCTGAATTCCTGAAAAGATATTAAATATTATAACCGTAATCCAATCTGCAGAAAAAAACTCCAGAATTACTAAGGACAGCCTCCATCCGCCACGATAAAGTTTCAATCAATTTGTCCCAATGGAAACCAAGCAACATGATGGCAACATCTATGACATCACAAAGAAGCAAAATGCTTGTTATGATCGGCGCATCCTGTAGTAATCTGAACAGAATGAACAAAAATTGTTTTTAAACCTATAAAAATTAAATGAGATTTACAACCTGTAAAAATGAAATGAAATTCAATTTTTTCAAAATTATAACCTGTAAAAATCCCAAGGAATTGTGATGATGTAACCTGTAGTGTCCTGAACAAATGAAATAAAATCTGTTTATAAACCTGTAAAAATTAAATGAGATTTATAGCCTGTAAAAATCGAATGAAATTTTAAAAACCTGTGAAAATCAAAAGGAATTTATTTTATTTTGAAGTACTTGAGTTTAAATTTGTTTCTATGACGACATTTGCCGACCAGTTCCGAACGCTTGTTCAAAAGGTGGCCACTATCAGCCTTCAGAATGGCCAGCTTTTCAGCCAAACATAGGCCACAATTGTTACGACCACCACCACTATAAGGCCGAGCACAGCTGTGGATGGACCAAGTTATTTTAGGATCAACACCCTTGTCCTTAAGGTCCCAAACTGCCTTAGATAGTTCGGTACTGTTTCGTTTAGACCTATCCATGAAGGTACATTTATGGTTGGAAAAACGTTTTTTAAAAGTAGTTTCGCAACAACCAATGTAATTAAGAACCTTCGGGCTGTTATCAATGGTAGCTTTGTAAACAATAGCCTTCTGCAAGCATTGCCCATTCAAAGGACATTCTGGCCTCACCCTACAATTGCAACCAGGCTGCGATGGTATATTATCAGCCTGCAATATTGCTTTATTGTGGGAGGATATGACGCTTGCAACATTCGGAGTACAACTGTAGCTCAGCTTAATAGTATTACGGTTGAATATTTTGTGCAATGTATGATGGGGTGGAAAGTGTATGGAAACAAGTTTGAAAATTCCTTACCAATATTGCTATCAACCTGCAAGCTGAAAGGAGGGTTAAACCATAAAATTTTCCGGCTCCTTTTCCTAGATGTTCGTAAGTTATTAGCAGGGTTGTAGCAAACTCTCTCCGCAAAACCACTTTTCAAAAGAGCATCGTTATAAACAGATGCGGTCTTATCAAATTCATTTTGGCCAAATGATGTGGCGGACAATCGCTTTGAAATCATAGTCGGGATTTGTCTCTTAATGTCGGGTGGGTGATTGGACTGGGCATGGATGTAAATTGGATCATCATTGGGTTTTCTATAAGGCCAGAATTTACCAGATAGCAAATTCAAAGTGACGTCAAGAAAATCAGTTTCAATTAGACCAGTATCCACAGTAATATTTAAGCCATGTTGTTTAAATAATTGAATGACATTCTTTCTCAAACGATCAATCTTAGGGCCGGATAAATTACGCAAAATAGCCAGACCATCATCACGATATAAGCCAAGCATGTCTCTGTCAACAATAGCAGAAAGTTCGTTCAAAAGAAACAAGCCGACCAACTCACAAATCTCAGCACCATCAAATGAGCCCATTGTAACGTCAAACAAACCATCTTTCTTAGCCCAAGTTTCACCACCATCAAAAAGCAACGATTTCCTAGCATGCTAATCGTTGATTTTTGATGGTGGTGAAACTTGGGCTAAGAAAGATGGTTTATTTGACGTTACAATGGGCCCATTTGATGGTGCTGAGATTTGTGAGTTGGTCGGCTTGTTTCTTTTGAACGAACTTTCTGCTATTGTTGACAGAGACATGCTTGGCTTATATCGTGATGATGGTCTGGCTATTTTGCGTAATTTATCCGGCCCTAAGATTGATCGTTTGAGAAAGAATGTCATTCAATTATTTAAACAACATGGCTTAAATATTACTGTGGATACTGGTCTAATTGAAACTGATTTTCTTGACGTCACTTTGAATTTGCTATCTGGTAAATTCTGGCCTTATAGAAAACCCAATAATGATCCAATTTACATCCATGCCCAGTCCAATCACCCACCCAACAGAGACAAATCCCGACTATGATTTCAAAGCGATTGTCCGCCACATCATTTGGCCAAAATGAATTTGATAAGACCGCATCTGTTTATAACGATGCCCTTTTGAAAAGTGGTTTTGCGGAGAGAGTTTGCTACAACCCTGCTAATAACTTACGAACATCTAGGAAAAGGAGCCGGAAAATTTTATGGTTTAACCCTCCTTTCAGCTTACAGGTTGATAGCAATATTGGTAAGGAATTTTTCAAACTTGTTTCCATACACTTTCCACCCCATCATACATTGCACAAAATATTCAACCGTAATACTATTAAGCTGAGCTACAGTTGTACTCCGAATGTTGCAAGCGTCATATCCTCCCACAATAAAGCAATATTGCAGGCTGATAATATACCATCGCAGCCTGGTTGCAATTGTAGGGTGAGGCCAGAATGTCCTTTGAATGGGCAATGCTTGCAGAAGGCTATTGTTTACAAAGCTACCATTGATAACAGCCCGAAGGTTCTTAATTACATTGGTTGTTGCGAAACTACTTTTAAAAAACGTTTTTCCAACCATAAATGTACCTTCATGGATAGGTCTAAACGAAACAGTACCGAACTATCTAAGGCAGTTTGGGACCTTAAGGACAAGGGTGTTGATCCTAAAATAACTTGGTCCATCCACAGCTGTGCTCGGCCTTATAGTGGTGGTGGTCGTAACAATTGTGGCCTATGTTTGGCTGAAAAGCTGGCCATTCTGAAGGCTGATAGTGGCCACCTTTTGAACAAGCGTTCGGAACTGGTCGGCAAATGTCGTCATAGAAACAAATTTAAACTCAAGTACTTCAAAATAAAATAAATTCCTTTTGATTTTCACAGGTTTTTAAAATTTCATTCGATTTTTACAGGCTATAAATCTCATTTAATTTTTACAGGTTTATAAACAGATTTTATTTCATTTGTTCAGGACACTACAGGTTACATCATCACAATTCCTTGGGATTTTTACAGGTTATAATTTTGAAAAAATTGAATTTCATTTCATTTTTACAGGTTGTAAATCTCATTTAATTTTTACAGGTTTAAAAACAATTTTTGTTCATTCTGTTCAGATTACTACAGGATGCGCCGATCATAACAAGCATTTTGCTTCTTTGTGATGTCATAGATGTTGCCATCATGTTGCTTGGTTTCCATTGGGACAAATTGATTGAAACTTTATCGTGGCGGATGGAGGCTGTCCTTAGTAATTCTGGAGTTTTTTTCTGCAGATTGGATTACGGTTATAATATTTAATATCTTTTCAGGAATTCAGGTTTAGAGGGTTTTTTTGCAGATTAAATTACAGTTGTAATATTTAACATCTCCTCAGGAAGTACAGGTTTAGAGATTTTTTTTGGCAGATTAAATTACAGTTGTAATATTTAATATCTTTTCAGAATTATCGATTCTTTACTGTTTACATGTTTTTACAGACCTTCTGATGATCCGTTAGGTGAAACAATTTGTAAAGGCTTCAGATAGTAATAACTACATTTGATTTAATTCGCTCTGCCTTGCCTTTTTGTTTGGCATTGAGCACTTTTTGTAGTATTAATAGTTTTCATTGTTTTAGTTACATTTATATATAGTTACATTTAGTAAAACAATGAAAACTATTAATACTACAAAAAAGTGCTCAATGCCAAGCAAAAAAGCAAAGCAGAGCAAATTAAATCAAATATAGTTATTACTATCTGAAGCCTTTACAAATTGTTTCACCTAACGGATCATCAGTTTTTGCAGACCTTCTGATGATCCGTTAGGTGAAACAATTTGTAAAGGCTTCAGATAGTAATAACTATATTTGATTTAGTTACATTTAGTTATATATAACTATATACAGTAATATATAACTGTAAAGTTATACAACTAGTTTAGAAAACCAAGAAAGTTTTTTTTAATAGAATTTCTTCCTTAAAAATTATTGTTTGCGCGATAACCGTCAAAATTCACTTAACAGCTGTTGGGCTTTTACAAATAAGCAATAAGCATATAATTATGGTAGGTATTCCAATACGTCAAAATCACAGCACTGAAAAAAAAATACACAGCAACATCAAGAACACTATTGCTTCCACTGTACTCTATGATGTAATAAAGATTAATACATAGCCAGCAGAGAAATTCAAATTAATGAGTTTTTCGTGCTATCTGACTTTGATGGTTGCCAACACGGCAACCACAATTATAGGGAAGGGCCGCCTGAACGACGACCACAACGCATTTTCGTTTGCACATTTGTTGTGGCTGTCATGCTGGCAACCGTCAAAGCCAGATAACACAAAATTCAAACCCTCATAACATAGCCGACCATTGCATGAAAAAATCGTAAACTCACGTAGGATATATGCAGTATATCAACAATCACGAGTGATAATTGCGTTTCGACATCCATTAGGTAAATATGAAAAAAAACTGGGAACAGGTCGTTTTGACGCCAAAGAGCTTGGGTGCGGGGCAATGTTAGGGATTAGGACTGGCGGCAAAACACCCCTCCGAAAACACGTTTGAATAACAACAGTAAACATATTAAAAGTGAACACTAAAAGGTCAACAAACAATCAAAAAACAGATAGCGTTCATGTATTGTCGGAATTTTTATCTGCGCCGGAAGTTTTGTTTGCCCAGATCTTTTTTTTTCGTTTCTGTCACCAGCCGCCTTCAAATATCGCTTCATTGCAGATTCGATATCTTTGTCCGTCGCCTTGGCTTGCCTTCGAATCACATCTGTAATAATACAATATGAGCTCTCTGTGAAAACAATTTCGCTCACAACAACAACTTAATTACACTACTAACTCTCAATTAAATGTACTGTATCTTGGTATAAACCTCCAATGACGTAGCAAGACGGGTAGTAATATAAAAAATACGTCAAAAAATTGTAATTAGGGAACGTTCAAATATGACGTAACGCCTTCGACGGGGGGGGGGTTATGCAAAGCGTTACGTTAGCGTCACATTGGGGGGAGGAGGTTCAAGCAAAACGTTACGTAACGCTTTCGATAATATAAGTGATATATATAATATAATTCATCAGTGATAAACTCAGCATTATTGAAACATCTTTCGTGATAAGGTACTGCTGAAACCCGTGTTTTATCCTGCAACAACAACGACGCATGTGATATTGGGAAGGGAGGGCTAAATAGTAGAAGCTTATCTAATACTGGACGTTGTCACATTTTAACGTTTATATTACAGAAAAATATTCCATTCCTGGATAAAACTTCCAATTTGTCAATCCTCAGTTGATTTGATTTATATTTAACTTGCATTCATAAAAACAAAGAGGCCTGGCATTTCTCCACCATCGTACTGTACAGTAGTATGCATGGTGTTAGCATTGGCAGCACTTATTACTGACGATATCTCGTAAAACTACGTAAATATACAATTATATAAATACAAACTTACCAAATAACACTTTTTTTATTTTCAGATCAAGAAAGGCAGTTTTTACATTTTTTCCAGTCCAATTAAACTGAGCGGCCAGATCGTCATTCATTAAAAGTCGCATAACTCTCCACACAGTTTCGGTACAATCGTTTCCTCTAACCGTTGTTATTTTCCATCGCTGTTAAATGAACATCCACATGTTACTCAATAGTCAGTTTAAAACTGAACAAGCCAAGTCTAGATCGTGAACTCAAACCGAACAACTACACGTTCTACAGTATATATTGGTTAATCGTTAGGTTATGCTTTAAAAATCATCATAAATTGGTTTAATAAACATGATTCTATTTTACAAACTAAAGTATTTCTGCACACAAAATGTATGTGGAAGCGTTTAGAGCAAAACAAACAAGTTTTAAAAATTAAAACTGAGCAGTTGAATAATTAGAAGGTTCTAATCTTTTTTAAGTATGAATTACCGTAGTTACCACCTGCAAAGCGAAAAAAAAACATGAACATCTGTAATGTAACATTAACTCACTTTCTGAAGAAGCAGCAGCTAAACGTTTTGATGCACCAGGTTGATATTCAGACGCATGAGCATGATAAAGCAATTTATAACTAAAAGATAAATCAAGAGACAGACAAAGCTTAAATCTAAAATGACAGTCAATGGCGTTAGTGAGTGTTAAAAGTCCTTAAAATTTCGAAATAGAACTGAATTTCCTTGATAGTGAGAGAACTGAAATCATAGCCGCAGGAAAGTAAAACATTTTTTTTTGGGGGGGTGGGGCGAACAAAATTTTCCCAAATTTCGCCTTTGCAAATATATTGTCAAAAACGCAATATCACTCACAATCTCTGAGGTAGTGTAGTCTTAAGAACTCCATACTTATCAAATGTAAGCCGACAAAATGCAAGCCTACCATAAGGTAGCCTACGCTAGCTACTTTAAACACTTTTCACATTCATTTGAAAATTTCAAAGGGTCGATCTTAACTTTTTTTTCACTAACCCGCACGATTTTTCACTAGTCCGACCAGTTTACTGATTTTTCACTTGTCTGATGACGTATTAAGATAAGTGTTTTGGATTGCTGGCTTCTCTGACCTCTGTGCAGGCGTGCTCACTAGTCATTACTACACGTGTCATGTCTAGCAAAGTTGCGAGAAAAAAGTAGTCACGTGTTCATTGACCGACTTTGCAGCCTTCTTCGCGCAATTTCGCCTCTGGCAAGCAAATATTTGCAGTATTTCAGAGTGACGTCACCAACCGCCATTTTGTAAACCAAAACTTTTCACCAGCGAATATTTTCACTAGCCAATCGGACTAGTAGCCTACTGCAACATTTCTACTAGTCCGCGCAAATTTTCACTAGCCATTGGCTAGCGGACTAGCGTTAAGATCGAACACAAATTTTGTGTGTAGCCTATTCTTTAAAGTATTTATGCTAAATATCTCAAATTTGGTCATCATTGGGTGTAACCAGACAAAAAACTTGCTGTCCACTTTGAAAAGCACTACAAACACATTAATACAACAACAAAAAAATATATAAGGCTACTTTAATCACTGTCCAAACTTATTCACACCAACATAAAGCTAAATCGCTAAAAAAAAAACACTAGAACACTAGATGCAATCCAAAATCACTAGATCTGGTGAAAAACACTAGGAGTGGCACCATTGACAATTAGACAAAGGAGTAAAGGACAAACAGGCTTCAACTCAAATCAACTGCGTGCTTGAAATGGCACGTGACTTCAATCAAGCGCAACTAAAACAATATGATGACGTAATTTTTCTAATCAAATACGAAGCTCGGCCTGTCGTAGGGAACTTGATGGCGCGTTGTAAGCGGAAAACGAGCGAATATCGAAAGCACGTCTCTCGCGCGAAAGTCGATAGCGTGAAGCCAGCAGAAATCGATAAACATTAAAGAAAAAAATTCATGACGATATTTGCCATTCAAGCGCTAGCCTACCGCTAACGATTTTCGATGTCGCCAATGTGAGCGCTCGCCGCCTTGATGACGCCAGCTGCACGACGACTGTTGCTACCTGGGGTATTAAGTACAATCACTAAACGTTGATAAAAAAGAATATACAGGGCTCTAAAATCCGCAGTTGGAATGGTTGGGTTGTGTAAAAGTCCTCATTTGTATACGTTGTTATGTAGGCCTACCATTCCGCGACCCTCAGAAACATCCTCGCGATCCTCGTTTGGGTCGCAACAATGAGTTTGGGAACCACTGACCTACAAGGACCAAGAACTTCGGGTAGCGAGCGGATGCTCCCTGTCATTACGCTGTTGCCGGAGCATGACGCGAGCTTTTAATAAGTTTTAATTTAATACAAAAAATACATGTGTTTTTCCGTCGATGTATTTTTCTTTTATTTTACATGTATTTTACACAAAATGTATTTTCACAACCCTACTCCTGACCAAGACGATCTTTATAACAGGACACCGCGCGCCGTTCGTCCTTTTTTCTATTTTCTTTGGGAGCAGTTGCATGGAAAATTACAGAAACTTTAGTAAGAGGCAGGAAAACTTATACGATGAAATAATGGATCGCTACAAAGCGAATGGTTCAAGCGAGGTTTTTAGCTGTCATGGCAAGTGCTTTTTATTTCTGCGAGTGAGTTGTTATTCAGGGAACTAATTATGCTAACAGCAAATTTAAACCAAGCACTGCAGTTTTTTCACAAAATTAGAGGTTCTAGGTGTGAAACTAGCAGTGTTGTACGTTGACGGCGTCAACTTTTTGTTGACGCTGAGGCTAGCGCCGTCAATTTATTTTTCAGTTGACGGAAGTGATAGCGCCGTCAACTATTTTGCCGATTTTAAGCGTCAAGCGCTATGCGTCATTTTTTTTCATGGAAAATCTCGTTACACAATAAGAGTTTCACAATGTATTCTGGCCAACGCGACTCATCTGAATTACCGGCTTTTGCGTTGGTTGGAATGGCTCCCTGGAATACACGCGGAAGAAGTTCGCCAAATGGTGATCACCCATGTATTGAGAACGAGGGATCAGAGACAGAAAGCGAAAAATCCATGAATGGCATCGCGGACGTTGAAGATACTTTATTTCAAGAGCTCTATGCCCCTGAAAAAAGCGATATTGGTGCAGTGGACCTCGTTAAAATATTTATACATGCTAAACTATCACAGCACGCTTGGAACAGTGATACCTTTCCGAGTAAACGTTTTCAACTTGTTTTTGAAATACAACACACCAACACCAACCAGCGCTGCTATGGAACGCATGTTTTCACTTGGAAAGGACAATATGCGTCCCAAACGCAGCAGATTGTCAGACAAACGTTTTGAAATGCTTGTTTTTCTGCAAGGAAATAACTAATAAGCAGGGCCCGCAAAAGTCAATAAAGTCACATTTTTTTAATGACCTCGTTTATCCACAAATTAAAGAATAAAGTTGTTTTCAGCACCTAAGGGACTGTTTCTAAGAAGTTTATACCGTATGTCAAAATAAAGTCAAAATTGATAATAAAGTCAAAATTTGTCAAATTATGGCTTTTAACAAACTTAATTGTATGTTTCTAGAGAGGAATTTTGTCAAAATCCTCGTGGAAGCATTGCAAATCAGAAACTGCGACACAATTAAACCATAACCCATAAAAGCAGGAAATATGTCACAATAACCACGGATCAGCAGTAACTTTTATCGCAAATTGTCCTTTGTTTATTCATTGTTACGTCGTTATATAATTTTTATAAAACACTCCCTCTTCACAAACATGGTCTTTTCGAAGATCAACAGTTTTGATTTTAGGAATAGCCTCTGACATTCTGTAGTACAAAAATGTCTAAGCAAGCTAAATCGTCTTCTGTCTTCAGCAAAAGTTAGATTAGTGGAGATTTTCCTATCGCTATAAAACACAACGAACTTTTTATAATCCATAAAACACCTTGACTTTTTGACAAAGTATTACGTTTGGGTCTGAAATCGACAAAATATTATGTTTTGGTAAGTGGTATCAATTCAAGAAAGAACTGTACCCTCTATAAATAAGCAATTTCGTTAGGTCAAAATAAAGTCAAAATTTGATAAAACTAAAGTCAACAATTTTTTTTTAGGCTAAGTCAAATTAAAATGGACCTCCTAATAAGCTAAGCAGCTAATTACAATACAGTCTCAAAACATAATATAGGCCTACCTGCTCTTTATTTATAGCTATTGTTAGCCTAAACTTGGTTGAGCTATTTCCGTTTTATAAGACGCTGGCAAAAAATAGCGCTAGAAATTAGCGCTGACGCTGACGCCGTCAATTTCTTTAAGAGCTTGCGCAGTACTTTACGCCGTCAAGTTTTTAGGCAATTCGCGCTGACGCTGACGCCGTCAATATATTTCAATGACGCGTACAACACTGGAAACTAGATTAGCCTGGCAGTTAAGCTGCCGAGGCCAGCGTGTTAGATTTGTTTAGTATATAAATTGAAACCAAGCTAATTAGTCTAAATTGTGTGCTTTTGAAAGTAACATGTAGCCTATGTTTCTGTACACCTACAGTTTAGAAACACCGCTAGCCCTAATGTGATAATGGGCAGAAAGTGTTGCGTTATACATGAAGCCTTGTGACACAGTTAACCGGTTTAATTTGTGGAATCCCATTATTTTTTTACAAAATTGCAAAACAATTTTAAGGTTGATGGTTTGAGAACCACTACTCCATAACATAGAAAGAGTCATTTACCTTATTACCACTGGAATAGGTTTATTTAATTGTCAATTTAATATAGTTGAATGAGCAATGTTTTTCACTTTGAAATACTTGTCGTTTTCGGCTTTTGATAAACACATCACCAAATTCCTACTTCTATCCGCTGTTGATTTAAAATAGGATGGGTTATACCAAAGATAGGGCAGACATTACAATACAACAGGGTTGAATATTAGGCCTAGGCCGATTAGTCAGGTTCGTTATGTAATTTCGTTCAAAAATTTTTGGAGATTAGCAAACCTATACATTTTCGGAAAGCTTAGACCATGAGGAATCCGAAAAACGTTGATTACATTTGCAGAGATGTCCCCATGGCCGCCATTTTGAAGTTTCAAAATGACTGCCGCAAAATATATATTTTGATATATCTTGGCTCCTAATAAACTTAGAAACTTTATCAAACATGCTAATTCTATGTTTTAAGGGTCAAGAAATCCATTAGAAGCATACCTAGATACCTAGCGTTAACCACTTTGCAATTATCCGCCATATTGGTTTTCAAAATGGCCGCCAAAATTATATTTCGTCACATTACTACTTATATACAGTGTTACATCGTATTTGTCCGCCTACAAAAAAGTATTTGTCCATAATTAAGTAGGCTATAAAAAATCAAAATAATGAAATAAAAAAGTATTTATTCGTATTTGTTGTCCGCCTACTGGAAAGGCACCACATTGGAATAATCACTGCAGTGTATCAGAAAGCAAATGTTCCAGGAGAACTAGTCGCACCAAAGCTCGAACTTACTGCAGCTAAGAACTTATCAATCCTTCCATATCATGTGCCCATTAAGCCATGTGCCCAGCCAAAACCAGAACTTGACAACAGAGCGAGGAGGTTTGAGGCCAACACAACAGATGTTGCTCAGTCATACGAACTGACTCAGTTAGGGTGGGTCACAGCATCTACTTTGTCCAGAGCAAGAGAAAGTGATGAACAGAGCAAGATCCCCGGATGGGCAGGATACAAGTCATTCATCTCATCTTGCCAACCACTCACTCACGTTGGTGCACTGCCCCTGCTACCTGAAGTTGCTCACGAGTGGCCTACTATGCTGACTGTGATTCTACAAGTATCCCAGCTGAAGACGTTAGTCGTTGGTCAGGGGTACCCAACTGTGATAACCTTCGACATGGCCCTCTACGAAAAGGCAGTGCAGTTGCTAGACGCACGGGTCGACCTTGAAAAGAGAAATTGTTTCCAGACTGGGTGAGCTGCATGCTGTGATGGCTGCACTAAGAGCTCTCGGAACTTCCATAGAAAACTCTGGGATTGATGATGCCTGGATCGAAGCCGATGTGTATGGATCTGCGACCACAAGACAAATTCTCAAGTGTGCGCACTACAAGAGAACTCTTCGTGCACACATCCACACTTACATAGCTTTGTATGAACTGGTCTGGAATCAGTTTTTCACAGAGAAGCCATATCTGAAGATTATATGCTCAAGATCAGCAGATAAGGTCCAGGAGGCATGTACATCGTCATCTGATAACAAAAACATTAGTCCTGAATCCATCTCGACTGCTCATGACCATCTGGAACGAATCCTCATAGATGAGGATGTGATGCAGCAATCGGAAGCATGGGAAACGGAGAAGTCCTCTAATGCGATGTTCAAGTCAATGATGAACTATGTTCACCGTGTGGAAACGATCTTATTCTTTGTCGAGGCATCCCGAAATGCAGATCTCAATCTCCATTTGCAAGCTGGTGAAGAACTGAATAAGCCCTAGATCGGATAAAGTACAAGCGCTTTTGGCCACGGTATATTGCAGATATGCATGACCTGAAGATCAACCACCCAGACTTGGAGACTTGGTGTGAACTTCAAGAAGGCAATGTGTCTGTTACCAAGGGTGAGATCCTATTTGTGTCCATTGGTGCAGATCGTGCATGCGAGCAGTTCAACAAGATGATGAAAGTCCGCTCTGGACTAATTGGCATTTCCAGTGGCGGCTCGTGCCATGGGGCTGCAGGGCTGCAGCCCCCCCTGAAAGAAAGAGAAAAAAGGGAAGATATGTTTTCCTCTGTGTTTGTCCGACCCGATTACTTTTTTCACTTATGGATTGCGGATTGAAAATTAAAATATTTAAAAATTTGTTTGGAAACATGGTTTTGGGACAACATTCTTTGCAGCCCCAGATTTTGGATTTCAAGTGCTCTGATTGGCTAAAAAATATCCTTGAAGCTCCACCTCTTTTGGTATTTTACAGAATACATAACAGCAATTTTTGAATCTGTTGGGGCTGCATGGAAAACAGCCCCCCCCCCTAACCGAATAATTCTACAGACTTTTTAAAGTTAAGTTTTGTTTCGCAGAGTAGCGATGAGACATGACTGTAAATGTGATAGCTGTAGGATTAGGGTATTCAACAGGTTATAGGATGTACCGGTACTAGGGCAAGAAAACAACAGTGCTAGGACAAGAAACAATAGTGCTAGGACAAGAAACAATAACTTACACTGGATCTCGAACCTCAATCGTCTTAGGCTACTGTGTGACTGTGATGTGCAGTCTGACCATAAAAAGAGCTCAACACCTGCTCTCCTGGGCCACATCGAAACCTGCTTTTGCCTGAGGATGGGTTTCTTTTATGTCCGGTTTTCTTTATCCATCCTATTATTGTTATTACAAAGTGGCTATTTTTACACACTTTTTGCCATAGTTACAATCAGGTGTTGCCAGAGTTAGGATTAAAGTTAGGTAGGGTTAATTAAGGTAAGGGTTAGAGTTAGGAATAAGGTTAGGGTTTTGATCTTTGCCCAGTTTTGATCTTTGCATGTGACTCCATGCTGCTGAGGGTTGGTATAGTATTTTCTAGGGCAAGCAACGATAATTGTTTCCACTCAGTGATCCGTCAGGAGTGATAGATAGTTAAGTTAGGTGCTTCACTAGTGTCTGCCCTCTAGGTCTAGTACCGGTATGCTGCAGAAGTGCATCTACATGAATGATTTATCTTCTGAATTAAACGGTCTTTCTGTTGGCTGCTGCATTGGCAACTCCTGTCTTCAATCATTTAATGTATGCTGAAGGCTTGTGTTGTTTTGCATCAAGTGTCAAGGGACTCCAGAAACTCATCAATGTTTGTCAAATGTATGTAGTTTCTCATGACATTATATTTAATTGCAACAAAACTGTTGGTGTTTTATATAAAGCCTAGATGTTGAAATTTGGCTATAATCCGATCATATATAATACGGTATTTAAATAAAAATCGTATCTGCTTTGAGACCCTTGAAATATATTGGAGTAATAATTAACGCTTCTACCTGATGATAAAGACATGAAACGACAATTACGGTCATTGTATTGTTCTGAAAACATGTTAAAAGCAAGGTTTTCCAAACGTTTGATTGCTGTTAAAAATGTGTTGTTTCGTTCCTATTGTATGCCTTTATATGCCTGTCAACTATGGTGTAACTATCTTCTATCCAGTAGTAATCGCTTACGTGTTGGATACAATAATTGTTACAGAATGTTGTTTAATCTGCAGAGACGATGCAGCATCACCTCTGCATTCGTTGATAACAATATCACCATTTTTCAAGCTTTCATTTGTAAAAAATTATATCAGTTTGTAACCCGCTGTAACTTGTCTTCCAACCAATGGATATATGAACTAATGCGAACAGACTGTTACACTCAATCTTTGTATTTGGTACATTACAACTCAGCTCTTCGGAGTTGAGTATCTGCTTTGTTTCTACTTTCATCTTGAGTCTGATGCAAATAAATAAAAAAAAAATATCATATATATATGGATACTCTTATTTTGACTCTGAATCTACCTTCATTTAAAAAAATTGACAATGATTTCATTTGTCTTAACAGGTTTATGCTATAATAATTTACACTTTAATTGGAACATTTTGCAATTTATATACAATGGATAATTCTGTAATGTCATTGAAAAAAATTAGGTTTTCCCAGTTGTCTCTGCAAGAAAAACTTAGCATCAAAGCACAAGGAAGACCCACTCCAAACCTTGACATTTCCCAATCATCCACCAGTAGAGGTAACCCTTATGCAAGGAAGTTTAACAGAAATGTGTATGATGATCATGACTGGCTGTGTGGCTGCAACAGTGAAAATGCTTTCTTTTGCTTTCCCTGTTTACTGTTTGGTGGAGATCAAGAACATTCCTGGACCAAAGTAGGTGTGAAAGACCTGAAACATCTCAGTAGAAAGACAGAGAAGCATAGTAGATCAACTTTCCACATGAACAATACTTTGAGTCTTTCAGTGCTTGGCAGAGTTAATATTGCTACACTTATAGATTCTGGATATCAACTCTCCATTACTAAACATAATGAAGAAGTAACGAAGAACAGAACAGTATTGTCAAAGATTATAGATTGTATAAAATTTTGTGGCAGATTTGAATTGCCATTAAGGGGACATGATGAAAGTCAAGGCTCAAAAAATCCTGGTGTGTTCATGGGGTTAATTGATTTTGCTTCCAATCTTGACTCACGCTTCCAAAATCATTTTAATTCTGCAAAGGTATTCAAAGGTACATCCAAAACTATTCAAAATGAGCTTTTGGAAACGATTCTTAAACTTTGCAAAAGCAAAATTAAAGAAGAAATATCACAGTCTGAATTTGTAGCAATCATGTGTGATGAAACTACTGACATCTCAGAGAAGACACAGATGGTGATTGTACTACGGTATGAAAGTCATGGGAAGCCTGTTGAAAGATTTTGGGTTTTTTTTAATCCTGCTAACCAGACAGCAGAAGCTCTGTCTTCAATCCTATTTCAGGAACTTAAAGTTTTGCTTGGGAGCAATACATCCAAACTTGTAGCACAAACTTATGATGGTGCTGCTGCTATGAGTGGTGCAAGAAATGGTGTGCAATCAAGAATCAAGCAAGTATATAGCAATGCACACTTTGTCCATTGTTATGCACACCAGCTAAACTTGGTTATACAAAAAGCCACTTCGCAGAATACCAGTGTCAGACCGTCAGAGTCTTTTTTAACAGTCTTTCGGGAATCCCAAGTTTTTTCTCCAAATCTCCTCAAAGAATGGCTGCTTTGGACCAAGTTGCTCAAAGGCGTATTCCTCGCCCATCAGCAACACGATGGAATTTTAAAAGCAGGACGGTGAATGCTGTATCGGAGGTAAAAGACGCACTTATAGAATGCTGCTCAACTTTGGAACAAAGCAACTCTTCGGTGACTGGCTTTGCTGCTGCTGGTATAAAACGAATGCTCATAGATCCAAAATTTGTGTTTTGGTTAGATTTCTTTTCGAAAATCATGCCTCATGTTGACATACTGTTTGCTCAGCTGCAGTCTGTGGAGCTTGAGTCATTCAAAGTGCAGTGCTCTCTGGATAATTTTCTGTCAGCAATACAAAGAATAAGGGAAGGCATTGCTGCAGACAATGAGTCACCTTCACCCACACGGAGAATGCCTGAATCCCAAATCATTGATGCTAAAGAAGTATGTGATGTTGTCTTAATGCAGTGTCAAGAAAGGTTCAAGTTCACCAATCATCTTGAAGCAAGCACTTTATTTAATTTGAAAAATGCTTCACAATATGCAAGACAGTTTCCAGAAAAAGCTTTAGAAAAATGTTGTGAAGCATACCCTATGTTAATCAAAGACAAGCTCAAACCGGAGCTGTCTGTTCTCTATTCTAGAAATGACATGCATTCAGTGAGTGGACTTGTGCAGCTGCTTTCGTTGCTAAACCTGGAAGGAATGCAATCAACTTTTTCTGAAGTAATAAAGCTAGCTAAAATTCTACTTACCACTCCAATGTCAACAGCAGAACCAGAACGTTGCTTTTCATCACTGAAAAGGATTAAAACCTTTTCCCGCAGCACCATGTGTACTGAAAGACTTTCTGCATTAGCCATGGTGTCAATAGAAAATCGCTTAATAACTGAAACCAAAGATTTCAACGAGAGGGTAATTGACCATTTTGCCATGGCAAAAAGTCGCCGAATGGAATTCATCTATAAATAAAGGTCCGCTGTCCTTTATATGTGATGCTCAGTAATGTGTAGCAAAGAGTAAATGTGGCACCTATGGCTTGAGCGAGATCAATGGTTATAATTACAATATGTGTGTGTGTATTTGTTTGTTTTTGTAATGTTAGGTTCAGTCGTGTTCTCATTGCTTTAAGAATTGGCGCTCCAATTGTTTCTGGAATGAGGAGGCGACTGATTCTTAACTAATTTATCTACTTGTTTTAAAGTGTCAGGTTTGGTGGCCGTGCTTAACTATATTTATCGATGCATATACCGCAATATTAGATCCTTTCATGCACGTCTTAAACCATTAAGGTTTTGCCACCTTTTCCTTTTGTTGGTTTTGTTACTGTATTTCTTTTTTACAATATCATTTCTTTTGCATTCTGTCAAAGAAAAATAATTTGAATTGAACTGAATTATACTTGCCATCCAGTGGGCATTTATACTTGTGATAGAATTGAGATTTTGTCTTTGTCCTTCTGTATTGTGATACATGCAGGGTTGCTAGCTGGCTTCAGCTGGCAAAAGATAATTTTTGTAGGAAAGAATAAAAAATGTTAACTTCCAAGCATTTTTAGTTCTGGAGCAGTGGGTGCATACATGCAGGGTGCTCCAAAAAAGATGTAGCTACGGTTATACTACATGTATACTGCAATATACTGTGTGTGTGCGAAGATTATGTACTTTGTAATGAGATCGTTTTTAACTGCAAAAAGTCGTTTGCTATGTATTTTCTAACTAATCACTTAAAGTTAAATTTAAATCCAATTTCACGGCTCAACGGAAGTCAAATCAAATCTGTAGATAGCGTCAGATACTTGGGTGTATTTCTTGACACGGCAATGTGTGATGACAAGGATATAAACCGACAAGTACGATCATTATACTGTTTTACCAATAAATTAAAATTTTACAAGAGCTCCAGTGAAGTTAAAAATGTTCTCTTCCGTTCATATTGTACCCCAATGTATGCATGTCACCATGGGAAAATTATCACCAACGTGAATTAATCGCTTGCGTGTTGCATTCAATAATGCATTTAGAATTATTCACCATTTGCCCAAACATTATAGCGTAGGCTACGTGAACATCAAGTCTTGTGTAACATTGTATGTCATATAACATTTGATGCATTACAACGGAAAAGGGCCTTTTTTTTGTTGGGTAATGTGAATCATCGTCAAACTCTATTGTTGATTCCCTGATAAGGTATGACTGCTATCGTAACTCAAACTACCTCCTTTATTATAATACCACTATGTAGGCTATGCCGTTACCTAGCCTTGATGGCTGCTATGGCACAGCAGTGATATCAACATTCATCGATTGATAAAGTTTAAATTTCTTTTTATAGTTGGGTGTTTGAACAGATTAAGTATGATATTTCATTTTGAATATTGATTTTTGTTTCGCATGTTTAATTTGTGTGATATGGATCGCATGATCTGAAATGGACGATTGATTAATAAATTTATTGCTTACTTCAGCGTCATTCCTGTGAATGTACTTCTGTTTGTCTTTTGTTTCTGTGTATTTTTTTGTGTGGATCGTATGTGGACAATCGTGTCCGATGCCGGCGATCGACAATAAATATTTGCAGACAACAAACTGAGCGAACTATTGAGAAAACGACGAAGTGCATAGAACATAGTTTGATTTGTATTTAGCACTGATTTTGAATATAAAAATTTGAAATATTAGTATTTTTCAAGCTCTACAGCAGCATTTTTGACTGTTATTCCACTCCCAAATTTCTTTTGAAAATGCTCTCAAAATGCACCAAATTAAATGTAATTGTAAAAAATTTTCTGGGGGAGGCCCCCCAGACCCCCCGCCGTGGGTGTCGCCTTCGGCGACACGCCCGCAAGGTTCGCCTGATATCGCCCTCCAACAATTCTTGGATATGCTGCCTTGCAGCCCCCCCAATTCAGGAGGCCACCAGCCGCCACTGGGCATTTCTAACAACACGAATGCCAGGCAACGGTTTTTCCTGGCTGCACCAAAAATGTCGCGCCTCTCAGAAAAATTCAAAGAGCAGTTTGGAGACACTTCTTTCGAAAAAAGTCACCCTGAAGTACAACCAGCCATTGTCAGAAAAAGCATGAAGCTGTTGACAAGATAAAAGCTACCATATTGAGTCACGGAAATCCATTCGCAGTTGAAGGTGATGAGTTGTAGCCTATAACTTCATCACACACGCATGTGTTCCACAAAAAAATATCAAACAAATCCTGACCGTCAATGAGCAGGGACAACAGCTCAACAAAGAGTATGTTGCAGAACGCACTAATGGTCGTCGTCGCGTGAGCCTCTGGGGCCGAGGGTCTATCCTTTTACCACCCCAGATTCACGATGTTTCCGGACTACACTGGAAGGCTACTAGAGAGCAGCCAGTCTTTGGTTTCATCATCCATGACACGCAGACCTTCCACTCCGTTAGGTGGCTTGAAAATGGAGCAGTCATTGATGATGTGGTCTGCGGTCTGTTCCTCGGCACCACATTTACAGGAGGAGGAAAAGGCCATTCCCCATTGGTGCATGGTTGAGCGGAGTTTCTTGAGCGAGGGATGTGAGTTTCTTGCGCAGTGACACCAAATGGTGGCGGTATGTGAGCGATCTGTCCAGTGTCACCTCAAGATATCTTGGTTCGGGGCAGAAAGACAGAGATTTTCCGTTGTTCTGGACGTGTAGCTCACGATCAGCTTCCCGGTTAAGGAGGTGGAAAGCTGCTGCCACAGTTTTGGTTTCGCTGAGTCTCAGTCGCCAGTTCTGGAGATAGCCTGAGAGAGTTTTTATGTCCTGGCTCAAGGTGTCTTCTAGATTTTCCCACGACGTTGTGGAGCGGAGAATTGCCAAGTCGTCCGCATAAGCATATTTTGCGGAGACCGTAGTTGGCAGGTTGTGGGTGTAGATGTTGAAAAGAAGTGGAGCCAGGACAGATCCCTGTGGGACGCCGTTTTTCAGGCGTCTCAGTCT
Source organism: Aplidium turbinatum (assembly GCF_918807975.1). Lineage (NCBI taxonomy): Eukaryota > Metazoa > Chordata > Ascidiacea > Aplousobranchia > Polyclinidae > Aplidium > Aplidium turbinatum. Next base: position 4,704,256 of record NC_137486.1, read on the forward strand.
GCTTCGCCGTGAGCTACCGGTGGTGAGGGTGAAGCTTCGATTCCTGACAAGTTCCATAATTAGGCTTACCATATTTTTGTGACTTCAAAACGGGACGCCTCCAAAGACCAAGACCACTTAGCTGTGATTTTTTAACTTTACATTTTCCGATATTATTACATAGGCCTACATTTAAAGCCATCCCGGCTGTCTTCATTGACCGTATTGTCATCGAGAGTTCATGCGCATATTCTCTGTCCAAATATTGGTTTCAGTTCGAAAAATAGAAAGGAGTTGACGTTAACGATACAAAATAATTCGAATTTAGATTTTTTCTGTAAAGCAAAAGGAAGAAAGAATAATAAAATAGCCTGCGGTTTTAAAGTCGATAAGTAACTCTCAATTGCACTGAATTTACCCAACACTGCGTACAAGCATTTGCGAATTTACTTCTTCGCTCAATCATACTTTTCTGTAGATAACACCTTCTTCAAAAAGACATTGTTCAATTTTACATTCTCGTAAAAGTCAGAGCAGGAGCAATCAGTATTGATTTTACATGTGATAACGGCTTTCACGTTCTGCTCCAGCATCCTGCTTCTGCTCTCAGACCACTTCATGATGGAAAAAATTCTTTCATCGGGTGCGGATGTTCCGGGTAAACAAAATATGAACTCTGCCAGCTTTTGAAAGTTTGAAACGCGTATGCACTTTTTTCAAATTCTTTGAACATCTCGACCCACTTTTGTTCCAAGGACCCATTTTTCCAGCTCTCTTCCTTACAACGTTCAGACATGTGCCGTTTCACTAGTACTTGTTAGTCGAAAAGAGAGTCGCTGTTGATCACCTGCTTCCCAAACATCATGTTGATCTTTTTCGCAGACTCACACCCAGGATATTTCTTTGTTTAGGTCGAAAGTGGCTGACCAGCACCCTCTTGACGTACAGGGCTGACACGTAACAAGTTGTAGCCTACCAATTATCCGCTAACAATGACATAACAAATAACATTTTTAACGAAAACAACCAAACAAACAAAATCACGCATTCACCTTCAGAAACTAGGCTACCGGCCGGTATGCTACAGAGCAACAACAGTAACGAAAACATGCTAATTGGTAATGTTCGTGTATTATGCTGGATGACTGAACGCCCAGGCGGGACGTTTGGCTGACCAGTCGGGACGCCGGGACAAGACGTTAAAAAGCGGAGCTGTCCCGCCTAAAACGGGACGTATGGTAAGCCTATCCATAATCATATAAACCATATGTCGGTCAGGAAGCAGGCGAAGCAGCTTGCAAGTAAGGCCGCGATGCAATACGGTGTCATAGGCAGCTGTAAGATCTAGAAAGACAGCGCCGGCCTTCTTTTTTGCCTCAAAGCAATCCTCGATGTCTTGGGTTAAGAGTGTGACCTGATCTACGGTGGATTTTCCGCGCCGAAACCCAGCTTGCTCTTTTGGAAGGAGCGGGTCGATGATTGGGTTGACGCGTGCGTAGATCAGTCTTTCGAGGATCTTGAAAGGAACACAGAGGAGGGATATCGGACGATAACTCCTTGGGTCCTCTGGTGGCTTGTGAGGCTTAGGGATCGCAACTACTAAAGCTCTTCTCCAGATTTTTGGGATTGTAAGGTGGTGCAGGCAGGAAGAGAGGAATCTACGTAACCAGGACTTTAGGGCATGGCCAGCTTGGAGCACAAGCTCAGGGCAGATCTTATCTGCCCTGGAGACTTGTGTGGTTTCACTAGGCGGAAGGCGGTGGCGAATTCCTCTGGGGTGATATCTCCAGAGATTGCTTCCTCTTGTGGTGTTTCCACTCGCCACAGGGCATTAATGGTGATGTCAGCTTATGGGCGCCAGTTAAGAAGCAGAATAACCTCATGTACATGTCAAGAAACAAGAAGCAAGCAGTCAAGGTTTGTGACCAGTCGGTCGGTCTGAAAGAAACAAAAGATCTCCACGGGCGCTTCATGGTCCTATCCAGATCAAGTCGGGACATTGACCAGAAGAACGCTATCGGTAACAATGAGTTCACTCTCATACCGAGAGCACTATTCGCTCCAGATGGATCAGTTCTACCAAGCACTGATACATCAAAGCTCACCCATTGCCTGCAGCATCTGGTTGAAACTGATGGAACAGAGCATGATGCGCATGAATCAGCATCGGGTGGACAGACAGTTGACACTGCTATTACAGAACTGTTACCATCGGCATCGCACATGAGTCAGAAAATTGCCATTGTCGATAGCATGGTGGTCGTCCAGAAGATGACAAAGAATATGGGAACCATCACGACAGTCAAAGATCTTAGCCAACACTTCAATAACAAGCTCATGACGTTGACAGCAGAGTTTGACGAGATTATTGTGGTGTTCGACACGTACAAGTCTGACTTTATGAAACAGAAAACTAGAGCAAGACGACGAAAAGACAAAGATCTCGTGCAATACCAAATCATGGATGACACCAGGATCAAGCACATACCACTGAGTAGATTTCTGTCCCATAACCAAACGAAAGCTGATTGGTCACAGTATCTTGCTAAAGAAGTAATCGGATACAACAAGCATTCTCCAAAGCTGGTGATAACTTTAGCGTCAGGCCACACCAGAAGCAATCGGAACATCACGTTTGAAGAGAACAATCACGAAGAAGCTGACACCTTGATGATCTGCCTCGCAGCATCAGCATCACAGCGGAGTCCTGGTGCACAGTTAGTCTTCTTCAGTCTGGACACAGACGTTCTTGTCCTTGCTGTTGCCAACTACGACTAACTCTGGTGATCGCACCAATATGGAGCGCTCTAGGACAAGAGAAGGCGAAAGCATTACCCGTATTCCATACTTTCAGTGGAGATGATAATGTTCGCCGATTTTTAGGACTGGATAAAACCAAGTGGTTCCAACAGTACTTGAAGGCAGGAATGGAAACAATCAGTGCACTAATACGGTTACCTGAGGAGAGCACACTATCTCAGAATGTGAAAGAAACGCTGGCCAACTTTGTCTGCACGATGTACTGCCCGAAGGGTGTCCAGTGTCCACATAAACAACATTCCAGAACTAAGATGGCACCTGTTTTGCAAGAACTTGGCGGAGAATCAAAACTTGCCTCCAACAATTGGTGCATTAGAGGAGCACGTTGAAGGTGCGAGTGCGAGTTCAGAGTCGTGTCTGGTGCCAAGCCACTGTCATGTGGCAACAGCTCCTTGATCCACTTCGGCATGGCTACCATATGCGTGAAAGTGGGATTTCACCCATATCACCACAAAGATTCTACCTGCACCACAAGCCATTATTCACCTAGACCGATGCTAATGCAAAACCAACTGCTCAACCCAGAAATGTTCGTGTCGAAGGAACAACTTGACCTGCACCAACTTGTGCCTGTGTGGGACAGACGGCGAAAATGATGTTGACTGTAATGCTGGAAATAAGACTCAGGACAGCTGTTGGAAAATTGAATTGTTTTTTGTTTGTCCAAAATATTATGACAGTGGCGTGCAGGCTTGCTTCTAATGAATTCCTTAGTCAACATAGCTAAGCACTAGCATGTTGAATGAAGTTTATATCTCAACTAGATGTAACGAAATATAATTTCGGCGGCCATTTTGAAAACCAATATGGCGGATAATTGCAAAGTGGTTATCAATAGGTATCTAGGTATGCTTCTAATGGATTTCTTGACCCTTAAAACATAGAATTAGCATGTTTGATAAAGTTTCTAAGTTTATTAGGAGCCAAGATATATCAAAATATATCTTTTGCGGCGGCCATTTTGAAACTTCAAAATGGCGGCCATGGGGACATCTCTGCAAATGTAATCAACGTTTTTCGGATTCCTCATGGTCTAAGCTTTCCGAAAATGTATAGGTTTTTTAATCTCCAAAAAGTTTGAACGAAACTCTTTTTTTGATATATAGTGAACCTGACTATATAACAAATTTCTAAAACTATTCGTAAATATTTTGTTATAATGCCTAATCCTGTTGTATGGTTGTGTCTTGCCTTTGGTATATTTTAGATAATCTGATAAATTTTTATAGAAATTCAGTCATATCAATTTTAACTTGGCCGATATGGTAGTTCATCATACCTTGATGTCAATTTGATTTGATGTCAATCTGATTGTTTTTATCGTTCTGAATACTTTTAACTCTTTCAACGCTCATTGTATGTAAATTTATAACAGTAGATATTTAGTAAACTCTTAAACTGACGACATCCAAAGTGGCTCTCTGTAACCTTTGTGCATTTGAAGTTTGTGTATTATTTCGTTGTTTTGTTTTGGATATGGACAGCTTTTTCTGACGCAAATAAAAAATAATAATAAATAAATAAATTGTGTAGAACATTATGGAATTTCTGCTTAAAGTAAATTTTAGAATTAAAAAAATAGCAGCTTATTTTCGTTAACTGACAAAACCGTTTGGCCTACATAGGAATACGGATATTGTTGGCGCAACCAGGGATATCTAAAGGGGATAGATATCCCTGGACGCAACCCAGACAGCAAAATCCGTCATTTTTACATTGTTTCCACGTTTGTAAAAACAGTCAGTAGTGGATCAACTGGTTTATCAAAACAGATTTAATGTTGAAACAAAATAGTCATCTTGGGGGATAATAGAAAATGCAACTTTTGCGAATATTTCATGAATCATCCGACCAAGATCAGAACCAACATCATAAAGCTTGGAAAGGTTGATAGAACCAGCAGAACCTCCCGTTAGTTTTTTGAGCTTGAGCCTGCTTCTTCTATTGACCTTTTGCCAACACCTAATTAAACACAAATGTTCAGAGTTGGATTGTAACAAAAATATTGTGTTTGTAAGCTATGCTAAAAAGAAAATCAAAGATATTACATTGCATAATTGCACATTGCATAAATTCCAAAGGATATGAGGTGAGGTAGGCTACAGACACAGCTACTAATGGAGAGGCAACAACAACAACAACACTTACAACTAAGTTTTTATGTTTAAACTGTAACTTAAAACACTAAAAGCTATTGAATAGCGTCTCTCCTGTTATGATAATAGTTTGGGCCGATACCAATAGTATCCCCACCCCTGCAAGGATATACCTCAAAGCGACACCTTTTAAACTAACGGAAAGGGAAAATGATCAAGTTATTTCAAAAACCATAGACAGATACCACGTAGCAACCACAAGGCATTCAACGTAATACAATAAAGTGAAGAGGAGCTATAAATTACAAACGTTTTGATCATACACATGTTAGTCCTTAGCTCTTATGTTAGCCGTATGGCCGACAACGTTCATAATTTATTTTCGCTTTATTGTGTTATGTTAAATGCTGTGTGCTGGTTGCTAGGCTGTATCTGTTTATGATTCAAGAAAATCACTTCTTCACCTAAATTATATTATTTCAAAACTTTTTATTTCTTTGGGTAATTTATGCTAGCCTACAGCCAGTGGCATACGCAGGATTTTGCAACAGGGAGGGGAGATTCCATTTAACTTGACATTTTTTAACAAAGAGTAGGCCTAACATTAATATCTTAGCCCAGGGGTGTGCAACCTTTGTTACAGGAGGGCCAGATATGAATAACTGGGTGAAACCGCGGGCCGCACGTTTATTTAACATATGATTTCTAGTAGTTGCAGGCACAAAAAAGTAGTTTTTTTGTTATTCATGTTATTCTTATATTAGGGGTTATCTCCTTCCAGAAATAATAAGTTAGAACGCATAAATTTCTGAAGAAAACTGCTATTCAAATTTGTTGTCACACCGTCTTTAAACGAGCTCAGTGAGACGTTTGCAGCTGGCTTCTTTTCCCGACGGCTTTTTCCAAATTTACTTTAATGGAAGTGATCGCAATTCGAAGTCTATTTTCCAAGTGTTCGTCTGTCAGTACCGATCAATAGGGAGATTTCATGACGCCCGTTTTAGAAAAAAATGTTCGCACAAATACGTTGAGCCAAAAAGTGCCATTTTGGAAGCCATGGATTTTTCAAATGTGGAAAGTCATCTTAGTTGAAATGTTTTCGGTAAAAATCGCCAAGATTCATTTCTAAATAGTTTGCTTTCAAATCCGTTTTCTCTTGAAGATCAATTAGTTCAAGTTATATCTTCTGGTACTTTGTTAATGTCTGTGTTGAATGGCGAAGCGAATATACCAAACAAATGTTCATGAGATTTGAAGTCCTTGAAACGAGCCAAAAATTCATACAACAATTTTTCAAGTTAGTCAGCAAATTCAGTTTTCTTCTCAGGATGCATTCCATAGTCTCTTAAAGTTTGAAAGTGGAAAAGATTTCCTGTCTGTACGTGAGCTTTCCAAAGTCGTACTTTGTTCATAATGCCTTTTATGTGACCATACATTTTGACGTTCCAAATAATTAAATACAATGGATTAGCGGTGGCCGGTGGGAGACTTCTAAAATGGTTAACAGAAGGTGCGAAATCTACAATAATCCACTCCACAATGAATTGTTCACACGTACCAGACTAAACTGAATTATAAACACGTTTCGCGGGCCGCACACAATTCAAAATTGGCACATCTTCGCGGGCCACATAATTTTTCTTCGCGGGCCGCATTTGGCCCGCGGGCCGCACGTTGCACACCCCTGTCTTAGCCTATAACATGCGGCTGCGCATGTTGGTAACCTATCGTTAATAATTCGCTTTGCAATTAACCGTTTTTAGCACTAGTTGCAACGTTCATCTGTTAAAAGTAAAAGCAACAACAAACAGGTTAGAAACTCTGCTAGAAACGATAATTGTCCTGATGAACACCCAAACTTTTCAGTATTTTGCAAACTAAGTTGACAAGCTGTATCATTAGCTAATCAAAGCATAAACCGAAGATTTAGCTCATCAAGCATTTCACTATTGACGGAAATGATAACTTTAAAACAAGTACGGCTCTCTGAGCATCTAGAACGAAGAAGGAGCATCCCAGCCTACACCATTCTTAAACAAAGTCTTCTTACTACACAACCTCAATATTTAAAAAAAAAATGGCCAGGGAGCATAGCCCAATGACCCTCTACTAGTCTACGTACGCCACTGCCTACAGCTTCTCACAAGTTTACAGTAGGATGACCTAGTCTGGTAATACTTTGTGACTTGTTTCCAACAACTACGTCTAAGTAATTCTTCACTACTTGTTTTAATGACGTTTTATACTAGCTACTTTGACTTACTAAGATTGGAGCTTCCTGGACCATTGTACCACTGACTATTCTTTATCTCCGGCATCGCATATCTTTTGGCAAGATCGAAGCAAAGAATTTTACACAGTAACTCTTTGAGAACGGCGTTAAAAGATGAAGCTAGTCTGCTTGGTATGTGCAAGGGTTCTTTTTGGTCTTTTATCAAAGTCTTTATGTTGGCATCACGAAAAGGCATAGAAGAACAAGCCATAATGTAAAGAATTACTCCAAGACTCCATATGTCGGCAATACAACCTCTATATGGAACTCCCTGCAATAATTCTGGAGCAGCATACGCTGCACTTCCACAATATGTTTTGCTGAGTTCATCAGGAGCAATCACACGGGCAAAGCCAAAGTCGGCGATTTTTATGGAGTTTTTTTTGCTGAGCAGAACATTTTCACATTTTAAATCTCGATGTATAATGTTACATGAATGCATATATTCTACTCCAGAGCACAACTCCTGAAAAAATCTTCTTGATTCAGCTTCAGGCACAGGACCCCGTAAACGAATATACTGCAAGAGATCGCCATGACCACCCCATTCAAGAGTGAAATATAATTTGTTAGAAATCTGAAAAAGTTCGTACAAACGAATTAAATTCGGATGTTTTACTTTTTTCATTATTTCAATTTCTCGAGGTAAAAACTTCTCTAAAAAATCCTTTGGTGCCGTCTTTTTGTTGATGATTTTCAGAGCGACTTTAACTTGTGAAGATTCTCCAGGTTTTTGCCATGTTGCGTGTTTAACTTTTGAATAGGTCCCTTCACCCAATTCCCCGATCACACAATATCCTTTTTTCTGTAAACTAGTTGTATCATCACCTGAAAAGAGGGCTTTGATTTTACCCATAGCCCTTCTTTGCTAAAAGGGTCATTAGCATTGCCATTTATTTTCCAATTTCATGACTATCACTGGCTTCACTAAAACATTCCCAAAATTTACGTGAAGCACTGGATTAAAAATGTGTAATTGTTTTGTATGAACCAGCTTTGTTACAAATAAAAACTTATTTGTGCTTTTTTCATGCCAAATAATTAAATTTATGATGTCACAATGAGTAGATTTGGTTAAAACTCTAAAAAATTATAATGAGGTATGTGTCTCAGAAGACATGTCAAAACAAGCTGTAAAAATGCCGTGGCCAATAACCTGACGCTGGTGAGCTTTTTAAGCCTATTATCCTGGTACATTAAGGGCTGCTATGCTATCTGATTCAACTTTTCTGCGGCGACTAGGCTTTTTACTTGGAAATCGTATAAATCATGGTTCTTTTTCCACTATACACAACGGGTTGCAGATTAGCAATGCCGAAGTCGTAGCGGTCAAAATCATCAATCTGCAGAATACTTGCGGAAGTTTTAAAACAAGATTTCTTCCTCGAGAGTTGACAAACATACAGAGTCTGTCTCACCCTAATATAATTCCGGTAAGATATCATCATGCTTGTCAAGCTGACAAACAAGAGCAGCAAATGAAGAAAATATGATTGTTTATGAAGAACTAGCTTTGTGAAATATAGAGCTAAATTACATCAAATTCAGCTGCTAATTTCTAATTACCCTATTAGAAATTAGTAGTTGAATTTGATGTAATTTAGGCTAACCTTATTAAAAATTAGTAGTTGAGTTTGATGTAATTTGCTCTACTTGGCTTTTTTGCTTGGCATTGAGCACTTTTTATAGCATTTAATGCGGCAGCATTTATTGTTTGAGCAAAATTCCAGATAGTTAAATTGTAACTGTTCGAGTGTGCACAATTTTGTTAAAATTTGACAGTGCTTTTTTTGTTGAAATTAAGCCCAGATTTATTGAAGATCTGAGTTGAAGAACGACTTGCCCAAAATGCGACTTTTGAGATAAAGCAAGTTAAACTTCTTTCAACGTTATTAATCTTTTGTTTCTATACAAGCACCAGCGTTTGTTATAACTTATAACTAAGCCTTTTTTACATGAAATTTTACGCGGGGTTAGACATTGAAAATCATACAGCATACTTCTGGTGATAACTCAGTTTCCACAAAATGAGACTTAAAAGTTCTACAACTCAACAATTATTATACTTTCAATTGTATATCAACGTAAAGTATTGCACTATTAGCGTAGCCTTTGCAACATAAAATCTTATTGAGACATAGCGACCTAAATTAGCCTATTGTACAAATGTTACAAACCTATAGTTTTTTTTGTTTGTTTGTTTATCTTTATCCTGCATTGCGGGAAAGCGGACTTGAGCGCTATGCATCGGTGTACGCCTTCCGACGTACACCTGACCCACGCTGCAGCCGACTGCAATGTCTATTTCCAGTTGTCTACTCTATTTATGACTTAAATTTGGTACTACCCATTACTCGAAATCGATCACTGGGTAGAGGCAATTATCGTAAAGTTTCTTGCCCAGAGAAACAACAGAAAGTGCGGGTGGCTGGAGTCGAACATGCAGGCTCTCGACTGCGAGCCCAACGCGCTAACCACTCGGCCACTGCTGCCGACACTCGGCCACTGCTGCCGACACTGCTGCCGAGTTACAAACCTATAGTTACAAACTTGCAGTTACAAACGTAATTTTGCATCATAGCCTAAACACAAGAAAATATTTAGAAAATTGGAAAATGGAAATATTTTTGTTTCAAAAAGCCATGTTGTTAACTGTAGGATAGCGCCTACCGGTATTTTGTAGTGTTTTTTAATTCTTTTATCTATAAAAGTTTTAAAATGAAAATTCGCGACAGGAGACAAAATCAATTATTATTTCACAAGGAACGTTAAGAAATTTAAAATGATAGAAAAAACTAGATGTTACCAACAAAAAGAAAACACTGATTGAAGCCCTACGGGGCAATGTTTGAAGCAATCCATTAAACAATCAATCTCATGTGTTTCATCATATATTTTGCAGGTGCGGAAAATTGCTCAAACAGAGCACAAAGTTTTTATAGTAATGGACCATGCCCGAACAAATTTACGAGGTCAAATAGAACTCCGTTCGTTTATTCCGGAAGAACAAGCTCGAAAGTGGTTCCGACAACTAGCGTCCGCGTTGGAATATTTACATAGCCGTAAGGTGGCACATCGCGACTTAAAAGTTGAAAACATATTAATTGACGACAATGATGATATCAAATTATGCGATTTCGGTTTTTCCAAAATCGTTGAAAAGCGTAACGGGCTTGTGGATGAACAGAGCACAACGTTTTGTGGTTCGCTTGGGTATTGTGCCCCTGAAATCCTTCTGCGAACCCCTTACGAACCTTACAAGACCGATGTTTGGTCTCTTGGTGTCGTCCTCTACAAGATGGTAATTGGAGGAATGCCGTTCGGGGAAGGAAACGACCTTGGAAGTGTAAAAAGAATAGCAAAGGCTCATACGCAAATGTTGGTATTTCCTCTATACCCAAAGACATCAAGATCCTGCCAAGACCTGATTAGAGCCTTGCTGACGGTGAACAGCACTCGTAGGGCTAGCATGTTGGAAATAACTAAATTTAACTGGGTTAACCCTGAGCTTGGACCAATCACGCCAAACAAGCCAATCAAGATGAAACTTGAACATTCAGATTTGCGAGCCGGTTTATTGCGCAGAGACATTATTCGGTCTTCCAACACTCCCTCTGTCATGTCGAGAATACGCAATAGCCTGCCGTCTCTGACGACAAGGAATAAAATTAAGTGAAGCCTACCTGTTGTACACTTACTAACAGGGCCGGATTTAGCTGATGGGGGGCCCGGGGCACTTTTAGATCGGGGGGCCCCCGTGCAAAAAAATTTTTTGCGCCTACGGCGTGTAAAACCCATCTCTACGTCTACAGTAGCATCAGTCCAGTACTGCACAGTATTTTGCAGAAACTTTAAAGGTCAAAAGGAATAAAATAACACAAAATCACATTTTTTTCACATAGGGGCCCTTCAAAAGTCGGGGGGCCCGGGGCAACTGCCCCTCTGCCCCCTCTAAATCCGGGCCTGCTTACTAAGGAACTTATTAGGAAACAACTAACTTCAAACCACTAAATTTTGTAGTCAAAGGTTTGACGTAACATTATTTGGTTGCAACTCTTCAATGAGTAGCCTACCATAAGAATGCAATGCGGTAAACCATAATCTTCACATTGCATGAGAGAAAAAAATGATTGATTTAGAGAAAAATTTTTATTCTCTGTGAGAAAGCCATCTCCGAAATCTTATCATGGAAGTTTTGTTTACATGCAGAAAACTTTAAACCATTGACGTAGGTCCGGCAGCCGAAACTAGCAGAGTGAAGTTTTCGTTTCTTGTGGTCATAAAAGTATCCTCCTAACTGAATGGAGAATTGTCCTTGAAGTGCGTTTGCTCAAGCACACACTCTGACATTTAAACCAGCTCTGCTTGGTTCTGTCGTTTGATCATTCACAAAATTGGGTGTCTATCCACTGAGTTAAATTTGATTGGTTGGTTTGGAATCTTTACCCTCGGACTGACAAAGCCTTGATTAGTTATTCCTGGTAGTTTCGCATAGGTAGTCTACTTGTGAAGGCTTTTGACGCAGGATCGGTTACCGAGATTGACAGAGTGAAGTTTTCCGGTTGTTGAAGTGTTGTTGGAGGGAAATTATCCCATCCACTCGCTGCCGCTGAATGGAGAACAGTCCTAAAATGCGTTGCTCAAGCGCATATCCTGAGAGCCGAACTAGCGCCGCGTGATCTTGAGTCGGGACTGTAACCACTGAGCTAAAGGGCGGACCAATTTGAATGGGTCTTTGTTTGGCCGTTTTAAGAAAATGATATCTCTTTGCAACAACTCGCTATCTCATAACATCCAAAATAGTCCGTTGAAAAAAACTGAATAAGAAAACGATTCAAGTGAATACAATAAAATGGTACAGTCTTCCAGAAGAGCATTAGGCTACTAATTATCAAATTCAATAATTTGTTTAAAGCTTACAGACCGGAGCTTCTCATCCTGTGAATCGCACAAGTTACCAGTTAATTCCTGAACAATCATCCCTCGCCCTGTAAACTCAGTGGTTATAGCCTATGCTTCCGATTCAAGAGGCGGTAGTTTGATTCTCGTGGTGTACGCTTGAGCAAATCATCTCAGGACTGCTCTGCTTTGAGCAGCACCTAGTGAATAAAATAATTCACAGACAAGAACTTCATTCCGTCAATCTCGCTAACCGGCCTTGCTTCAATAGTTCAAAGCCTCTACACGTATGAAAAACTACCAGGAATAGCCTATCAAAGGCATTGTCATTCCGAGGATGAAGATTCAAAACCAACCAATCAATTTATTGGTACAGTTTAAAATCAAAAATTATATATTTGAAAAAAATGCAAGAAAACTGTCGTTGTCAAGTTTTAGTTTTCAAATTGTCGAACTTAGCCAACGCAAACAAAATGCATAATTATTCAACCGATGGATTGGATGGCTTTGGCTTCATGGGACAACCCGCAAACCAAACATATTTGTAACGCTTTGTTTGTCGATTTTTACAAAAATAAACGTTATTTAATACAATAAAACCGGCTTTTTTAAGCTCTTCTGTTTTGCAGATGTGCTACAACTATAGGTTTAAAAGTTTAAACTAACGCTATCATTAAAGGTTTGCAATGCAACGCCTATTTATATGGAAATTCACGTAGCCTACTTGTGGTACAGCCTACGCGTAAGAATCCGTGATATGAACATTACAATCGTGTTAGTATCAACTGCTAGAAAGGGCGAACTGGATGACGCTTTAGTGGAAATCCAAGTGCAGAGAAAACGTGGCAATGGGGTTCAATTTTAACTTAAGCCCAATCAGAAAAAGTGGTCAACCTTCATTTGTCAATAAAGCTGATCAGAGCCTCCAGACGTATTTCATCTCGGACGTACCACGATGCACTTTTTTCCATTTGTAAATGTGAGATGAAACATTTAATAACTGTGATCATTGAAAGTTATCGTGGATTATATCGTAGACATCATCATCATCCGTTTGTTCCTTCTTCAGTAGATGAGATCTGGCGTTTTTTCCCGTTAGTAGGGGTCCACTAGATTTTGCAGCCATTTTGCTTTGCTTCCGTATTGTTAGGGTTGATTCTGTCCAGGTTTTTGCATCGATGTCGTCTCTCACCAACTCTAGCCATCTTTTTTTGGTCTTTCTACTTTCTTTTCCTGGACAGAAATGATGCTTTCTACTTCTGTTATCCCTCAAATACTTTCATTGTTAACCCTATCCACCAGTTTTTTTTACACATCATTCGAAGCATTGTCATTTGTGTTGTCTTTAACCTGTTTAAATCTTCAATCTTCGTGGTTCATGCTTCAACTGTGTATTACACTTCTCACGCGTGCTTTATATATAATAATAATTTATTTGCATCAGACAAAGCAATGCCTTTCATTTTTTAGGAAAGCATTCCTTGTAGGAGATTAATTTCTCCACATCCTTCTTAAAAAATGTGTTCCCAACAACAGTATCAAAGCTGTCAGCAAACTCAAGCGATCTCTATCACGATTTCTTTCACCCCTCCAAATTCACCATGAACACCAGTAAATCAATTGGTTAATCTCTCAACATGGCCATTAAAGTCAACCACAATGACGCCCTGCCCATTCTTGGCCATTACTTCAGCATTCAATTAATCATAGAAAGCAGTTTTCTCAACATCACTTCTGCCACCTTCTGGACAATACATTGAAAACTCGGAGAAAGTCAAAAGATCAGAATCACTTCGATGATTCTTGGAGATAGTCTTTTACGTTTGAACGCCAAATTGCAGTCTACTTTGAGCTTGACATTTCGACATCTAGCATTCTAAATAGGCTACAGTAGTAAAAAGCTCTGTTTTACAGTAGTCTAATTACAACTCATCAGGTTTGAAAAAACAAACTTTTTCGAATATTGATGCTTTTCCTAATATCGCATTTTGGGCTGATTCTGTCAATGGCATGATTAGTACCATAGCTCAAGGTGTTGCGACCGTGCCAGATTTTAACCTGAGAATCCATTAAACACCAAATTTGGCGTTAAAAAAAGCAAAGTGGCAACCCTTTTCAGGCCCCATCTTGGGCGGCCGCGTTTGGCTTGCAGTCCAGATGCTATTATCGCGACGTCTACAATTACAGTATATAAAATCAATGTAAATTGAGGAAACAATGCAATTAGCTTAATCGTCATCTGTGGTGGCATTTGGAAAGTTGCCATCCCGTTGAAGTAAAGACTTACAGCAGGATTTATCCACCAAGTCTCCTACAAGTGCTGGTATACGCTCTTAGAGCTTTATTGAGAAAGGCAGGTTGACCATTACACAGGGATTTCCGATTTTGAAATTTCTGTTGGATCAGGGATAATTCCTTGGTGATAGATCAGGGATAAGGGATAATTCTTGGTGATAATTCCAAAACTGCAACGACGAGTAGGCTATACTATTTTACGTTTTCGCACAAAAATAAAACAAACTAATCAGAGGATAAAACTAAAACACAGCAAAAAAGCAACTGCCTCGTGTTCTAAAAGTTACATACTTAGAGAATAATCTCTGACTGTGTATAAACGTGCAATCAACTTTCTCTAAAACTAATTCACAATCCCACATGAGCCTGTCAAACACAATGTTGCTAGTTTTATTAGAAAACAAATCACGGATTGCTTCACAACAGAAGCATTGAAGAGTGGTTACGACTATCAGTCTATCACAAGTGACATGTCCTTCAGACATGCAAAGAAATCCCCTCATTGAGTGATTATGTAATTCACAGACGAACCAGTAACCAGGCTAACTTAGACAATGCATACCAGAAATCGACCTTGAATGAAGTGACAGGAGCAGACAAGCGTTAGATCTCGTCACTGTCGTTCTGACGATTTTATCGCATTATAGATGCCATTATGACGTGCAGTGGATATGGTGGTTTAACGGCAACGTCGAAAACAAATAATATAAAAAAATTATTCAAAAGCACAAATGAAATGTGAGAATACAAGAGATAAAAACACCAAAGAACTGTCACTACGTCAATTCAACCATTTACGACGTTGAATCAACGCGAAAGAAAAGCTTTCTTATGCTAAAGCATTGCACGCAGCTCCTACGGCTGCATGCCCTCCCTGTGAGTGTGGAGCCCCCAGCGGCTTCTCTCTACAGATCAACCTCGTCATCGATGTGAGTCTATGAAACTCAACATTTGATCGCTGGATACTAAATCCGCACGACGGTGCTCTTGTGTAGAGTGAACTTTGACCCCATCACGAAATTTCCAAAACGTGCGCGCACACAACCTGCAAGAGCATGCGCGCGTCATAAACATTGAATTTGAAGATGGACGTTACCATCAAATCTGCAGCATCACATCAAAAAATTAGCGACAGTCAATATTAAAAATAATCAGACGTTACATTAAAGTTAAATTTATTCCAAACAACTAATTATCAGCTGAGGTCTGCCCTGTTAGCTCAGTGGTTACGAGCCCGGCTCAAGAATCCGCGGCGCTGGTTCGACTCTCGGGGTGTGCGCTTGAGCAACGCATTTCAGGACTGCTCTCCATTCAGCGGCACCAAGTGAATGGAATAATTCAACAATAGGACAACTTCACTCTGTCAATCTCGGTAACCGGCCCTGTGTCAAGAGCCTCTACAAGTGTGTGAAACTACCAGAAATAACCTATCAAGTAGGATGTCCCACTTTTAGGCGACTTTTCAGGAAAATTAGGTTCGGGTCAAATTCTGACTGGATTTTCGTCACTGATTTCAAAAATGACGTTATTTTTTCATTATGACGTCATTTTGATGCGCCAGCTAGCGGATTTTTGCTATTTTGGCCTTATCACGAATATGGTAAGAGCTAGAGAGTTGGAACTTGCGCCAAAATGACCGGAGGGGACGATTTCCTACTTGTTGTCAATACAATATGAAACGCTCACTGCAACAGAAAAGGAGTTATTTTGAAAAAACACGTTTTTGGACAAAAAAATGAGAAACATGGCAATTTTGCTACAGGGACGCTTTTATTTCGATTAAGTTGCTGTGCTGCGCCACATTGTTTAACAATTAAGTACAGTGGTACTTGGTAGTAGTCTACTAGCATATTGTATTTAGAATTAATTACCTCAGCATTGATTTTTGCATGGTTGTTGCAATTACTAATACTAGCTAACGTTAAACCCTTGATCCTTTAGTTCAAAGATCTATCAAACAAAACCACAATTCAACAACACAACACAGTTCAATGGGATTATTTATCACACCATACTGTGCAAAGCAGCACAAATGCGCAAGTCTGTTTTGGCCAAATCATCTTGGTCATCTCGAATCAAGCCTTTCAGTCAATCACAGCGCCTTTCAGTCTTCCAATGAAGCGCTCTGTTGTTGTTGTTGTCGATCATACGCCAAAACACTAATGGAGATGAAAAACATGCAATCTTACCATCTTACTTTCTTCGGAGAAAAAATCACGTAAGTTGCCACACTTCAAAAGCGTCTGCTTGATATCAACGTTCTTGGAAAACTTTTCTGTCTTACCGCATCAGCAGCAAAAGGCGGAGCTTCAGCGTGGGAACTCAAAGCAACGTTTTTATAGCTTAACCATTGGGATGCATGCTTAACGATGTATCAGAACAGCGTTGAATAGTGGTTCATCAACATATTTGTCTGCAAGTAATAAATCTCTTGTGAACAGTACAATTGAAGGACCTTCAGCAGCAGAAGGTTTAAGATGGATAACCAAAGATGCTGGCAAATAAACACAAACAATGAAAGAAACGATACGTTGAAGTTTAGGGATATCCTGAGGCCCAACACAATACCCAAAAATCAGCATTCTTAAGTAACCACTCGCTGTTGTTATCCAACGCGCATGGGACACGCCTTCTTGACGATAAAAAAGTAGGGGTTTCAAATTTCCTGGAACATTCATCAATAAATGAGCTACCAGAGCAAGAAGACACATATGGTCGCTCCGAAAAGATGAATCTTTAGCTTCTTTCTTGTGCTCAGAAAACCATAAGATCTTGGCTTTTAAATGATTTGCGGCTATATCTGTGATGGAAACTTTACAATCTTGTCGGATTTTCAGATGTTGGGGCTTAGGTTTTGGTATTTTCTTAATTCTGTTCATCAAACCACCATCTGCCAGACAAAATTTATGAATCTTGTTTGCAAAATATCCCAAACAAAAATGATGCAACATTGCATCATTTTTATTTTAGGATATACTGTTGATGACATAACAATCGAAATAAAGGGTCACTATATTCTATTGTTAAGCTACTACCACTGTACTTAATTGTTAAACAAGGTGGCGCAGCTTAACAATCGATAAAAAAAAGCATCACTGTAGCAAAACCCAAGCAAAATTGCCGTGTTTCACTTTTTGTCCAAAAATGACCAAAAACATGTTTTTTCAAAATAACTCCTTTTCTGTTGCAGTTAGCGTTTCATATTGTATTGACAACAAATAGGAAATCGTCCCTTCCGGTCATTTTGGCGTAAGTTCCAACTCTGTAGCTCTTACCATATTCGTGATAAGGCCAAAATAGCAAAAATCCGCTAGCTGGCGCATCAAAATGACGTCATAATGAAAAAATAACGTCATTTTTGAAATCAGTGACGAAAATCCTGTCAGAATTTGACCCGAACCTAATTTTCCTGAAAAGTCGCCTAAAAGTGGGACACCCTACTATCAAGGGTTCCGAGGATAAAGATTCAAAACCAACCAACAACAAAGTTATTTTTCTCCCAAAGATACACCCAGCAAAGCAAAGGCAAGATGGCAAATAGAGTTACCGAGTTTAATATGTGGAACATGTGTCACTAATTTATTCAGTACTAGCATTAGAGGAAGCCGAAGATAGAGTTGTGTGAAAGAGAAGAGAAGCCGACTGACGATACTAACTAATATACTATACCCAGACAGGAAAATCTGTTATTTTTACATCGATTCAACGTCTGCAGAAGTTGAATCAATGTAAAGATGACGGATTTTTCTGTCTGGGCACTAACGACACTCACTTGTAGGGGGCATTGGCGTCGTGGGGGCATTCAAATAAAGATTCTTGAGTTAAACAATTGTAAAAATATTTTCTTCGCTGTGATTTACTGAAGGCTATCGACCATGGATCTGTAAATAAACAGGAGTTGAAACAATGTTAGCAACCTGTTTGCAAAGCAAACAACTATTCTCTTGTGACAAAAATCTAGCTTTCAATAAATGTTTTAAAAGCAGCATTTATAGTCTACGGAAGAAACGAGTGACTGCTTTAAT
The DNA here is from genome assembly GCF_918807975.1 of Aplidium turbinatum. Lineage (NCBI taxonomy): Eukaryota > Metazoa > Chordata > Ascidiacea > Aplousobranchia > Polyclinidae > Aplidium > Aplidium turbinatum. Next base: position 4,722,642 of record NC_137486.1, read on the forward strand.
TCATTGAACCGTGTCCTTCTTCTTTCGTTTGAGACTAGATCAAATCAAATTTCAGGGCAGGTGGTAGAGAGCCAGGTTAGTGTAGCTTCGTCCAGCGTTGCTATACCATGCGTTCCATTTGGTGCCTTGTAGATGGGGCATTCGAGAACAACATGGTCAGCAGTTTGTTTGGTCAACCGTGTCCCATGAAGCAGTGAAAACAAAGTTATAGCTCTGGGTCATGCAGGAATCAATTGGTGCGTGTTTAGAGAGCTCAAAACGATCTACAACAGCAACTTTAAAAGACACTAAAATAACGCAACCATGCCTACTACAGACAACCCAGACAGAAAAATAAGTCATTTTACATTGGTTCAACGTCTGCAGACGTTGAAGCAATGTAAAATGACGTATTTTGTTGCCTGGAAAGTAACGAATGCGGTGTGCACCTTTTGTAAACTTTACGAAAGTGATTCCTGATGGGACAAAGGAAAGTTTGGTGTCAGGTACTTGATAGCAGGCTCTTGGTGCTGCCCCTCCACCTTTGATGCGCTTCAGTGTTAACCTGCCGAGGAGATACAATTTGTCAGGCTTGCCTCAGCATCACATCAAAGTTCCAATCCAAACTAACTCAAAATTAGACTTGACATAAGTATTTGTTAATTGTGAATTTATACATAGAACCACGTAAACACTGAAAACGTTTAAATAATTTTTATGATAAAATAAAGCAACAGTATAAAGTCCAATGTCATTATAGATCAGTGGTTCTCAACCTTTTTGTCTTGGTGGACCCCTTTTGGTACCTTCGAAGCGGTCGCGGACCCCTAAAAGTTTTTGGTATATTGCGTCTCCTCATGGAACCATTATGTTACATAAGTTTCAAAGCAACACACGTAGAAGAATTTTCTGAATTTGCAACGCACTTGACGATTGATGAGATTGACGAAATTATGTTATGAGCTATATGTTGGCACACAGGATCAACATCGGTAACCTATATGCTCATTTGACGTTTTTCTATAAATTTTATCAAAAGTTAATAGAATACTTGCGACCATTAAAAAGAATTTTTCCCTTGTTTCATTTGTAATCAACATTAATTCGTTTTAATAACAGTCATTGCAAAACTGTGTGGTGATTGACAGACTGACTGAAGTTTGCATTTCCAAGTTAATCATTGAACAACAATCTGCCGCTACAAAAGAATTAAGTTGAACAAAGCCAACATAGCCTTATTAAAACGTTTAAGTGGTTTATGTGATATTTTTTGTTAAGAAACCAAACCTTTGTGCAATGTCCTTTGCAATTTCAAACGACGCACCAATGCGTTGCGACATACAGTTTGAGAATCACTAATAGGCTAATACATAAACAAAGCACAAATTTTTTTTAAATTTTGTAATTTATCAATCATGCTGAAAACTCGGAAACTTTCACGGACCCCCTGAAATCGATTCACGGACCCCTAGGGGTCCGCGGACCCCCGGTTGAGAACCACTGTTATAGATTGATGCAATATAGCAAAGTCTTTGATAATGCTCTAACATGACATTAAATTCTTAAATAAACTTCATGTTATCCTTTAGTATTTCAGCTAGTTTCGATCCATAGGGCTCCATACGGTGAAGCTGAGACAAAAACTCTAAATCGCATGCACGCGCCTAAACATACCAGTAAAACAATAACATTTCAAAACACCACAAAAAAATAACACACTAACTCTAGTCTGTATAATACGGAAGTACCAACTACCAACCTATCAAACAATTGATGTAGTTCCTCCAGTCTATAGATTCTCTTAGCTCTGACCACAGTCAGGTTGGGGCAAGTCGATTGTCTGATGGCTCTGGTGAACATTGACACGCACTGGAGGCTGAAAACGATAAGAATTTATCTCAAGTTGATCGAATATGTAATTAAGGGACTAGCTCTGAGACGCCACTCCGCATTCATCAAAAGAGATATCATCCGTGAAGTAGGTGTGTGGTACAAGTAGCACGTTTGAACCCTGGGCAGTCGCCATGGATTGTTACACCATAGGTCCCGGGGAACACTGGTCTTGATCACACACCAAACTAACAAGTGGGTCCACGTCCCACCTCATGGGCAACAACCTCGACTGGTTGGCTAAAACTTGTTAGAAATCCTGCTGCCTTGCAGGAAATACTTTTTTAAGTAAAGGCTAGGCCCACCGCCAATACCTGAGGTTAGCGTCAGGAAGGGCATCCGGCTGGAAAATCTATGCTCCAAAATATTATTTAAATGCAGCAAAAGCTAAAAATGGCCCCTAGTCCCCAGCAGCCCTTAGATGGGCAAGGGGTGCGAAGAATCTCTGGGCTCCGAGAAAACAAAAAAACATTGAAAAAAGATTATGGTGTTAGAATCGGATGCTGGAATGTGGGAAGTTTGTGTGGTAAAGGAACTGAAATATGTGAAGAAATAAGAAAAAGAAGGGTGGATATATGTGGCCTAGAGGAAGTAAGATGGAGGGGACAGTCAGCGCGGTTTTTAGGTGCCAATGGGAGGAGATATAAGTTATGGTGGTCAGGAAATAACACAGGAATCGGTGGTGTTGGTTTCTTGGTAAAAGAGGAATTGTGTGAGAAAGTAATAGAAGTTAGAAGAAGGAGTGAAAGAGTGATGACAATGGTACTTGCTTTTGAAGAGGAGGTAGTGAGGCTAATCTGTGCATATGCACCTCAAAGTGGTAGGGATTACTTAGAAAAGGAAAGTTTTTATGATGTTTTGGCAGAGGAATGGGATTTACGGAGTTAAAAAGAGTTGGTGTTTGGATTAGAAGATTTTAATGGGCATGTTGGAAAACAAGCAAATGGGTTCGAGGGCATTCATGGAGGGTATGGTTTTGGGGAGAGAAACATGGAAGGAAGAATGCTACTTGAATTTTGTGATGAAAGGAAACTTTGTATTGCCAACACATGGTTTAAAAAGAAAGAGAAAAGGAAGGTGACTTACAGCTCATGAGGACATGAGTCGGAAATTGATTTTATTGTGGTTGGGCAGGAACAGAGAAAGTACTTGAAGAATGTGAAAGTAATTCCGTGGGAGTTGCAGCATAGACTAGTAGTAGGAGACTTAAATATGATAAAAGTGAAGAAAATTGTGAAGAAAGAACGAGTTTTTGTGAGAAATGTGTGGAAACTGGAGGAAAAAGAAACGAGAATTAAGTTTGTGAAAAGAGCAAAAAAGCTGGTAAACATGAGTGCGCAGGACTTGTGGGCTTCATTTCAGAAAGGTGTCCTAGCAGCATGTGATGAAGTATGTGGGAAAAAGAAAGTGAGGAGGGATCGTGGAGACACATGGTGGTGGGATGAGGAGGTAAAGCATAGGATTTCACAGAAAAGAGATGCATACAAGCAGTGGCGCAAAAATGGGTCAGAAGAGAATAAAAAGAAGTATAAGAGTATGAAAAAGAAGGCAAAGAGGGTTGTTGCAAGAGCTATGAAGAATGGTGCTGAGGAGGAACTTAATAAAATGGGGGAAAGCCAAAACAAAGTATTCAGACTCATAAAGCAAATGAAAAAGGATGGGAAAGATATTGTAGGGGGAAGATGTATAAGGAGTGGAGATGGGAAGTTGTATTTCAGCCCGGAAAGCAGAGGAAAAGTGTGGAAGGAACGTATGGAAAATGTTATGAATAAGGAGAATGTATGGGATCATATGACAGAGGTTGATCTGGTGGAGAGTCCAGTGGGAAAGGTTACTCGTGATGAAGTGGTGGAGGCAATGGGACAAATGAAACTGCATAAAGCAGCCGGTCCATCAGAAGTGAGCGTAGAGATGATAAAAGCAAGTGGAGAGTTGGGAATTGAAGTAATGCTACAACTTAGCCAAAGGGTATTAGATGGAGAGGGAATGCCGGAGGAGTGGAAGCATAGTATTGTTGTTCCACTGTTCAAGAGAAAAGGGGATGTGAGAAGTTGCAGTGCATATAGAGGTGTAAAACTACTAGAGCATGGAATGAAAATTGTGGAGCGAATACTAGAAAAGAGGTTGAGAACATTGGTGAAATTAAATGATATGCAGTTTGGATTTATGCCAGGAAAAGGTACAGTGGATGCTCTGTTTATATTGAGAAGAATGCAGGAGGAATACCGAGAGAAGCAGAGAAAACTACATATGTGTTTCGTCGACTTAGAAAAGGCATTTGACAGAGTACCAAGGAAAGTGATGGAATGGGCAATGAGGAAAAGAGGTATACCGGAGGTATTAGTGAGAGCTGTGATGTCTATGTATGAGGATGCAAGAACAAAAGTGAGAGTTGGATCAAATTATTCAAACGAGTTTTCTGTGAAGGTTGGTATACACCAGGGATCAGTTTTGTCACCTCTGATATTTGCTATTGTGGTTGACGTTGTAACTGAAGGAGTGAGGGAGGGCTTATTGAGTGAAATTTTGTATGCAGACGACCTGGTCTTGACAAGTAATAGTATGGAGGGAATGGAGAGAAAGTTTGAGAAATGGAAAGAAGCATTTGAAACCAAGGGTATGAAGGTGAATCTTGAAAAAACAAAAGTGATGGTGAGTGGAGCAGAAGGAACAGTTGTTGAGAGCAAAGTAGATCCCTGTGGAATATGTGGCAAGAGAGTGATGAGAAATTCAATGCAATGCAAGGAATGTGGAAAGTGGGTACATGCAAGATGTGCTAATGTCAAGAGAGCCGCAACAAGATTGGCGAAGTGTTTTGTTTGTGGGAAATGCAGTAAAGGAAGGAATGAAGTGGAAGGCCATGATGATGAGTTCTGCCATGGCATCGAAACAGTGACAGACTTCTGTTATCTGGGTGATCGGATAAATGGAAGTGGTGGATGTGAAGCAGCGGTGACAACAAGGGCAAGATTGGGCTGGGCAAAGTTCAGGGAATGTGGGGAAATGTTGTATGGCAGAAAATTTTCACAAAGGATGAAAGGAAAAGTATATCGGAGCTGTGTGCGGCCTGCAATGCTATATGGTAGCGAGACATGGGTATTGAGAGAGAGTGAACTGGCAATCCTGAGAAGAACGGAAAGGTCAATGGTGAGAGCAATGTGTGGGGTGAAAACGAGAAGGGAAAAAAGGACTGAAGAATTGTTGGATATGCTAGAGATGAGAGAGACCATAGACCAACTGGCAAGGGCAAATGGAGTAAGATGGTATGGACATGTGATAAGGAAAGAGAAAGGAAGTTTTCTTAGAAAGGCACTAGATCTAAAGGTGGATGGGAAGAGGAAACGTGGTCGTCCAAGAAGAACGTGAAAACAACAAGTGAAGGATGAGTTTAAAAAAGTCGGACTGAAGGAGGAAGATGCAAGGGACAGGGTGAAATGGAGAAAAGGGATTAAAACAATTGCTGCGCGGAAATAATCGGCCACCCCCACTAGTGGGGAACAAACCGACGATGGATTATGATGATGATGATGATCCAGCAGCCAGTTAGTAAACACATGAGCTGACACAGTCGACCATCGACAAATTGGCAATACAAGAGAGTTCTACGTTCGGTTGCTTCTTCCCAGACAGCAAATCAGTCGTTTTTTACCTTGATTCAACATCTGCAGATGTTCAATCAATGTATAAAATGACTGTTTTGCTGTCTGGATTTGTAACCACTCTATGCTTCCTTCAGGCAACTACCAACTCGGTAGCAAAGAATGAGCTATGACAGCGCGCAGACAACGATGTAAAACGCAAGTTACAAGTGAAAATAATAACGAACCGTTCGTTGAAGTTCCTGTTCATGACATTCTCACCGGCCAATACCAAAGCATCGATGACGTGTAGGGAAAGCACCCGGTGCTGACCTTTGCCCTGTAACCAACAAGAAATATTTCTAGGTTTCTGATTTGACGGTTAATGATAAGTTTTTCCACTCTGCTGTCTTGAGAAAATTTTAGGTTATCCACATTGACGAAATCTCTTAAATCCTCCATTCTCCTTAAAAACCTTTTCATCTTGTCAATATGGCATACAAGTAGCTTGGAACCAGGATTGTGCAAGTGCACTGCTAGGAAACTTTGGAAAAAAATTTTGAGACCTTTTATCGATAGCTCAGTGATCCTAAACTTGAAGCGAAAACACAAATTACAATGGAGAACGGTCTTTAAAATGACTTTGCTCTAAGCTGAACGCTAGTCATTTGATTTCAATGCTTTTTTCTTCCAAAAAACAGGATTATGATCTCTTAGACTTCGCCTTCTCATCTCTTACCTCTCCCATCAGCTCCTGGACCATCTCAACATCCAGGATCGTGTCTCTTGGTATCTTGCAGCGAAGATTGGACAAATTATTCCATTTTTGAGTTAAACTGTCCCATTTATAGACACGAGCCCCCTGCAATAGCAAGGATATACATATGTGAGGTTAATTATGATTTTCAAGAACTTATTATTGCGATGCATGCAGAACTCTGAAGACATCCAAACTTGTCAGTTTGCATCGTTTGAATGTCTAACGAGTAACGATGCAAATTGACAAACGTGGATGTGCTCAAAGTTCTGCATGGAAGCTGCCATATCAAAACAACAATCCTGTAAAAACAAGGTGGTTTTTAATGGACTGATATTATAATTGATAATAATTGATGAAACACAAATTTAATATTATAATTGATGAAACACAAAAATGATGCAGAACAGCGTAGAATGCACATTGAGGAAACTTTCATTCGTCTAGGTAGCTATCTGCTTCCGTAAACTTGTGAATGCTTTGAACTGGGGTTCAGCTTCTAGAATAATCCTATTAAGTACAACTTTAGCAATTTGGATAATTTCAAGTTTTTTCAATAACTCAAAGCAATCATTTTTGCGTTCTGTCAAAGTAGAAAACTGCTCTTATAACGTTCAGTCATCTGCCGGTTTAAATAGTGAACGTTAAAGTAACACACGTCGGTCGTCGGTGCATTAAGGGACAACTTACCCCAAGGCTAATCACTATGGAACTCCTAGACCCCGAGGCGTAGCATCTGTAATCATACATTCTCTCCAACTTGTGCAGGCTTTCCGCAGTCAACAACTCGGGTTGAAAACTCGTCATAGCCGTCGGATCACTCGCTCCTGTCAATCGGTGAAACGTCATCGCCGCGTCACTACGCGGCGGGGCGACCCTGACCTCATCGGGGATTCCCCATCGCCGCAAACACTCGCTTCTAATCTCGTGCTGACGACGTTCTAACAATCCTCTGCGGAAGAACAGACCAGTTTGGTGTCACCATAAAGTTTTTCATATCATCATGATGTGACGTGTTTTCATGATGTTTGTTGTTGTCATGATGATGCTGTTTGGTGTTTATCATAGTCTTTTAATGATAACATACAATGTGTGTTTTAAATTATTTGTGCAGTGATATTTCGTTGGGGCAAGACTTTAACATTTTTTACAGCTTGCTCTTTACCGGATGGGCAGATCAACACAAAATCAGCTCCATACAATAAAAGCAACTACAACAGGAAATGTGACAATCGGAACGACTGAGTGTATGAGATATCTCACCTGTCCTTCGCATATGCGTGAATCTTCGCAAGGGACTTGCTTTGTTCATTTGCTATCCTGAACAAAACGGTGTTAGTTTGGTATCAACAAGAGAAACATGTCAGAGTATATTACAAGCAGCGTACTAGTGGTACAAAGAGTCCAAAAGTAACAAATAACTAAAACAAAACACTTTGGTCATCTAAAAATATGAGGGGTGATTAATGCTGAAAAGTTTGGCGATGATTATTCTCCAAGAAATTGATAACTAAGAAACAAACGAAACTTAAAGAAAAGGGATTTTCACTTTTCCTTCGACCGTTTTTCGTCACCACTTGTCATTGTCAGGTTTATCTTGGACATTTTACACTATTTATGGGTTGCATTGCCATGAAGCACAAAACGTTAGTGAAAACATTAAAACACTTACATCATTTCGTTTTTACTATATTCTCAATATAAAATAACGTTATTACTCTCTACAGTATATAAAATAACCAAGATTTGATGGAGATATCAAAAGTTATACCATACGACCTGCGCACCTTTGTACCCATAGTGTGTTCGTATGGAGATATAAAAGCAACCAAGTTTGATCTCATGCAAGTTCCGAAAAGTTGTGGAAACTCGTTGGAAAAATCATTTTCGGCTTGAAAATAACAATTAGTCTCCAAACCAAGTAATAATCTCAGAAACTCAGCAGATTATTACAGAAGCTTCAAAATTATGAAACGTTAGCAATCAATCAAACCTTTCGTTCGACCGTTTGATGTAATTAAAAAACTCCGTGTCATTGACGAGGTCTTCAAGCGGAACGACTTCTTTGACGTCACTATCTCTTTCAAGTTCGTTCATCGTATCGTTGACGCCAATCAAATACTGGTAGATGACCCGGTCTGGATCCCGATACCCCTCGCAGACGACATATCTGTGGGGGGAGGTGAAGAAATTATAGAAAACTTATGAAAAGATGAAATTCTGCCGTGGAAATTGTTTGAAAAATTACTTTCAAACCTCTTCGATGTTTACAAGATAGTGTTTTCCATTTAATTTACATAAATTTTAAGAAAAGCAATCATTTAAAAGTTTAATCTCAAAGAACAAACAAGCAAACAATTGTCTTAAAAACAAGCAAATATTACGTACATCTCTTCCGCCAGGTGCTAACATCGACATGAACTCCTAGAGCATGTGACTAATTATTGGGGAGACGAAAAGAAACGTATATAGCTTGTTGGTAAAGTTGAACGTGCTTGAATCGCCATTGCCGTATGAGTACATCTAATCATTGTAATCCAAACGGAATTCGTTAATATTAAATAAGTTTTACCTTTCAGAGTTAGCTGGTCTGCTCGTCACCGGCTTGAAGATTGAGATTCTCCTGAATGCTATTCTGAGCAGGTAGATCAGGCCGATTGAGAAAGGCGTGAAGAGATCAAAGGTTTTGCAAACGAAATTCCCTTCCGGACGAAGAATGGACAATGCGCATGCAAACTGGCAAAGCAGCAGCTGTTTCGTGAGAATCTCTTGAATATTTTCTTGGCCCTCGACGGAAAAACCCTGATAAACGTTTTCAAAATGCGTGGCTTAGAGAAATTTATTTGAATAACTAAAGTTGCTTCTTTTGAGGAGACACACATAGTCGAGGTGGCGGTTTATATCTTTACTAATACGTACTAGTAAAATGGTAAGTAGCCAAAAATGAGCAATGTCTAGCATTTTTATATTAAACATTCATGCATTCTTAAACCAGTTGCAAATAAAAAAGTAAATAAATTCCAAGACTTAATATTAAATCTTCAGCTTCACACTGTGGTCGTCTACCTAATATGCGCCTACAAGTCGTGGATCCATGATGAACTAAAACCTAACTTGGGCGGACCATAAATGGAGTTCTGAATGGAAGTCAACCGCCACCAGACTCTATTCGTTCATCCCCGACGCCGACACACGCCCCATCGGTCTAACACTACCAAGACAGGCATGGGTGCGCCTTAACCGTCTCCGTACGGGCGTCGGGCTTTTCCGCTCAACCATGCACCAATGGGGAATGGCCTCTTCCTCCTCCTGTGAATGTGGTGCCGAGGAACAGACCGCAGACCACATCATCAATGATTGCTCCATCTTCAAGCCACCTAACGGAGTGGAAGGTCTGCGTGTCATGGATGATGAAACCAAAGACTGGCTGCTCTCTAGTAGCCTTCCAGTGCAGTCCGGGAACATCGTGAATCTGGGGTGGTAAAAGGATAGACCCTCGGCTCCAGACGCTCACACGACGACGACCACATGTTGTAATCGTGCCAGCTGTTACTTTGTATGCCAGACCGCAACATCTCAAGTTCATGATCGAGTCAGTTCAATCACCCAAGCAAGGAAACAAGCATGCTTGGTAGGCCCAAATATGCGCCTCTGTATTCAAGGAGTGGGTAGAGTTTACAAGTCAGTTTGCGGGGAACCCCCTTCAGTGACGTCGTCACTCGTCATGCTGTCCTTGCATGAAAACAAAACTTTTCAGTCAATTTAAATCGGAGAACAACCCAGACAGCAAAATTCGACATTTTTACATTGATTCCACGTCTGCAGACGTAGAATCAATGTAAAAATGACGAATTTTGCTGTCTGGAGACCTACCCCGTCGGCCATAACAAAGTGCACGCCTTTTTCCGTCTCCCCTAGAACAAAGTTCTGAAACTCTTCCATGTTTGAAGACTTCATTATGTCGCCGTCACCTTCTTTCCCACCTACTCCTGTTGGAATGAAAAAAGTGATCTAGAAATGCCACATCATTCGCCAAAATGTGGTCTTATTCTTGTTAAAAACAACAGACATAACTTGCATGATAAATATACACTTTGTGAGTTGTGCATTAAGTGCTGATTCGACCGGGTAGCTCAATGAATAAACGGCCAGCTCTGTGGAAATCAAAAAAATGGAAATCGAAGCAACGATTGATCAACTCACAAGGTGTGAACTGTAGAAAAGTTCCTTACACAGCCAGCTTTCTATTCAGAGGCATCAGGTGGGTAGAATCATTCAATAACAGAAATATATGAAACTGCAAGTGGAATCTCAAGGCCTATGAATAAGTTAATCGATCAACACTTGCACAATGGTACATCTCTACAATACATTCCTAGATTAAGGTTTTAAATGGGTTTTCTCAGTTCGAAGGATAAACCAACTCACAACGATTGACCAACTCACAAGGTGTGTTGCGGAGAAGTTCTTTAAACAGCCAGCCGTCTATTTAGTGGCAACAGGTGGGTAGAATTATTTCATAACAGAAATATTTAAACTGCAAGTGAAAGTTTAAAGCCTGTAAATAAGTTAATCGTTCAAAACTTGTACAATTCTACATTTCTAGATTAAGCTTTAAAACGAATTTTCTCAGTTTGAGGATAAATATCGAGATAATCAAGCAAAGGGTATAATATTCTTAATTATATCGGCCGCAACTGGCTCAGCTTTTCAACTAATTCAATCAAGCAATTTTTTTCGACTAAAGATTTTAATATTCTTATAACAAAGATATAAACATACCGTAGTGTGTTTCAAAAAATTCAGGGTGAGCAGCGAAAAATTTTTCCAATTTGAAATCATTTTCTCCTTTCAACGTGAAGCCAAAACCTTTCGTCTTCCATTTCTTCCTCCATAAAACATATTCCGAAAAGCCACCAGGGCCAGCACATATGTCAGCAAAGTATAGCTGTTCTACGGGGTTCAAGTTCTAGAGACGAAAAAATGGTTCCGGATTTCGTAATTTAGTCGTGTGTGGTTATTGCTATAAACAAAGGTTAACAACAAAGCCGTAATCATATTATGAGTTTCTTAATGTACCCACTACAACAGAAGTTGAACAAAAGTGAAGAAAATATATTAGACGAGTTAAGCCTCCACTGCCTCACGTGCTTGAGGCAAGTTTCACAACTCACTTTGTTCAACATTAGAGCTAAACTTCTACCATTAAAACAAGACATTTCATTGGTTTGTCAAGCCTTAACCCACCTTCGGTTTGGTAAACATGAAATTGAAACAGTAATCCATGTTGGCCATTTTCATGGCTGCTCTGTTGAGGAAGAAAACACCTTTGATGGTTTCGTATGCATTGGATCGCGTCCGAGCATTCCGCATTTCATTACCCTCCAAATCATCAAACACTGACTGGGAAGATGGCCAAAGAGTTAGCAACACAATTTCATAAAAGCAACAAACTCGATAGAATTTTTTTTAAATAGTTGAACTAAAGTAATGGTCCTGCAATGTCTGCAGTTTTGTTTCAAAAATGAAATATATACGCTACTGAACAAAGGACTCCAACCATTTTGGTTTAAAATCCTCAACTTCTTTTCAAACTTTAAACCTTTCCTACATTTCTAATTACATGTTTAATTTACACAGCAATATAAGGAATCTTTTAAGTTTAACCTTAACCGAAACTTTCCACCTTAACCTGAAATTGTGGATATCCCTAACACTTTTGAATCCATTTCAAGAGAACATATTGTAGGAACAAAACCATAATAAACATACAACCAATACCTTGCATGTCAGCATCGTTTGAAGGACCCTCTCATCACAAAATGTTGTCTCATCATCGATTATCAGCTTTTTCTGCAAATAAAATATTTGTAAATTTGGTTTTTACATCAAACTTAATATTTCATATTGCTACTGTTGTCAGTAAAAGTTAAATTGATTATTTTTAGGAAATATAACATGAAAAGGCTTGTTATTCGATTTAAAAAATATTTTTAACAAATTTTTATTAATTTGCAAAATGGTTTACTGAGGCAATGAGAGGTCAGAATCCAGTTTAAAACTTAAAGACAAATTTCTCCAAAAGCTGCTTGTAGTGGAAACAAATCCTACACTGCTCATTAAAAAGCAGTGACAGACCTTTCCAACTTGCTCCCAACCTTCCAGCTCCTCAAGATCAGGAATAGCTGAGTCATATGTAGACATCCATTCAACTTTTTCTATAGCTGATGGTGGTTTTTCATCTTCCCAATCAACAACTATTTCCGTATTCAACGCCTGAACACATACATGCATATATTAGCACAAGGCAGGCCCAATTGCTATTAACATAATGCCACTTCACTACAATCTTATGTGCGCCAGGACCAGTAGTTAGACATGCAAAAAATTAGAAACAAAAAATAGTACCTTAATTTGAAGACCCAACCCACGGCGGGCCCTTTGAGTTGACGCCGGGACAATGTCAACGCGACCTTGGCTGGATTTACCAAGACCTTCACCAGGTTTGTAGCCCATCTTAGCCATCATCTTGCTTGAAAATGAACTGTAGTTGCCCTATAACAAATAATGCTGAAGAGTAGACAAGAAGTAAGGCTGCCTCTTACAAGGAGTAAGAGTAAGGCTGTTATACACAAAGTATCAGCCCTTGTCCCCCAACTGGAGCCAGCCAGGCGCTTGAGTAGTACGGCGAGGGATGTAAGTTTCTTGCACAGTGACACCAAATGGTGGCGGTGTGTGAGCAATCTCTCTAGTGTCACCCCAAGATACCTTGGTTCGGGACAGAAGGACAGAGTTATTTTATTATTCTGGGCATGTAGCTCACAATCAGCTTCGCAATTGTGTAGATGGAAAGCTGCCGCCATCGTTTTGGTTTCACTGAGTTTCAGTCGCCAGTTCTAGAGATAAGCTGAAAGGGTTTTCATGTCCTAATGCATGAACAATTATAGCAAATACAGAAGCAGAATATCAAATTCCACTATTCTTATATATATAAACAAATATGTACAATGCACTGAAAACGAGTATGCCCTTGCTCTCTCAAGTCCACATGGAAACAAACATAACGTAGAGTAAAAAATTCAGCTGACACAGTTAACATTAAATGGTCATTTGATGTATACATGCCATTACTCTAAATAGATTGTAAAGCTAAAATCTGACTCATTTTACTTGTATTTTACCTTTTTTTGGAGTTCAACCATTGCTTGCTCTGCATGGACATGTGACTCACCATCTTCTGCTAAAAAATCAAATAAATAACATGCAGGGTGGATATAAATAAAAAAAATTCATTCATTTTTATATATATTTAAAATTTCTTTTCAATGTCTTTGAGATTGTATATGTTCACTTGTTCAGCAAAAACAGTTAACCTAGAAGACAAAAACCTACAGTATTATTCCTGCTTAACAATAACCGTTAAGCCTCACAAACCTTTTTCAAACTTTGCTCTTTTAGTGTATGGTTGATCATCTTCAGAACTTGATGAAGACAAAGAGCTCCCCCCTCGGTAACTAGCCATAATGGGAGTTTGATAATTTATAGATTCAATATACCTAATGTTGTGGACAGACCTGTCATTTAGTGAAGGTTTATTATCACTGCTTAATGTTATAATTTCAGACGGACCAAAATTAAATTTCAAGGAATGACTTATTAGGTAAACGTGAACTTGCCTTAGACCAAATCAAGTTAATTACACAGCTTAATCATAGATGCAGCGCCAACACAAGAACTAACCAATCAACACCATCTATAATACTGTACAATTGGAAAAATAAATACTTCCACTGATGCCATCTTAAACCAGCTGAGTGGTTTGATGGTGAGAGTGTACATCTCTGAATCAGTAGGCATGTGTGATGTGTTTGATACCTTGTCGGGTAATACCAACAACTTTTTTAAAAATGGTAGGCTACTATATAAATCTGATTCGTGCTTGGCAATGAGCAAACAAAAGTAATATATAATGTACTTGACTGAGTCTCTATACAGTTGCACTGACACTGACTCCTGCATTAAGCGCTGAAAACATATCATATCTATGATGAATACAGCATTAGCCTACTGTATATATATAAAAACACCGGAATGGCCTGTTTCGGTGAGTCCGATCCCTTAACGAGGGATTTTTTCAATTTTTTTTTTTTAATTATCGGGTACCGTAGCCTAATTATCATTGCCGTTTTAGGGTTAGGGGTAAGAGGTTAGGAACTCACCGAATTGGACTCACCGAATAGTAGCAGACCCTAAAAACACACAACTTAGATGGCTCAAGTAATGTCTGCAAGTGAAATTTTCATGATCCTCAAGTAAATACCAGTAGAGCTTGGATGTTTTTTTGGGGGGGACAAACTTGATACAAATCTGAAACAGCTTGTTTTCTGTCTTTCGCACTGCAGTTTTAATTGTACTTTATGATGTCACAATGAAAACCAACTAAATCAATTGTTATTTCATTCTTTATTTTCAGATTGAAAATCGTTTCTAATGCTTTTTCAATTGTAAGAAATAAACTTAAATGTCAACGTTTCAATATTTGGTAATTTGAAAATTTATCAGGGTGAATGTTTGATGTTTGTTCATTAAAAAAGTGTGACCATATTTTACGATGTTGCAACTGTGCCACATTTTGAACTAGGAAGTGGCTATTTTTCCACATTAATACCATGGTTACAATCAGGTGTTGCCAGAGTTAGGATTAAAGTTAGGAAAGGTTAAGATAAGGGTTAGAGTTAAGAATAAGATTAGGGTTTTGATCCTTGCCCAAGACTAAAAATAAATTTCCAAAATACAAGTTTTTGTTTTCAACAGCTTTTAACTTTTCTCAAATTAGGGAACTATCCTTATCTGGCAACACTATTGAGGCTATTATTACACTATATTGAGTAAATATAACCACAGCCTTTAAACTAATTGTCTGGCCGCGATTGTCCAGTGAAACTAACGCACCTGTCCTGTAGGCAGTGATGGGCATTATCGGCGATAAATTTTTATCGCTTATCGTTATCGCTTAATTATTTTTTCAGTTATCGTTTATCGTCAAAGGCAATATTTGATTATCGCCGATTATTAATCGCCGATAAATTTTAAGTGGAAAAGTGGAAAGACCATGAAAAGTAATATTTTTACTAGCCACCTAGTTCATGAAACTAAAATTAAAACCAGTTCTTCTTCAGTGCCTGAAGTGTGTGTGCACAGGTCGTTGTCATGGGAGGGGCACACCCCCTGCAACGACGGCCCTGACAACACAATAATTTTTAGAGTTGCAAATTGCAATGCAATGCATGCAACAAATCTCTTGTTGTTTTGCTGCACACGGCAATTGCGAGTGAATTTTACAATTAAAATGTAAGCGCACAGGCGGTACAGATTCCTTTGAAGCGAAGCGAAAGAAATTGGCAAGTGGTTTATGAAAGTGTCGCAATACGAGGCCGCTTTTTACATCAGAAACATGGTCTTTCGCGCCACCATCACTGAAACAAGTCATTGCAGAATATGATATTGCTTGAAGCATTTGACATGCAGACCGACATCACACTTTTTGCATCTTGTAGAAGTTTTTGCATGACAATAGACGCATCGAGTTGCATGGCAAAATTATGCTAAATACAATATAACCTTTCTCATTTACCTATGCTGCATAGCCGAGTGGTGAGAGCACTGGAACGGCAATCGAAAGGGCGCCAGTTCGACACCGCTCATGAGCATACAGTTGCGTATCGAGTTGCGTGGTAAAATTATGCTAAATACAGTATAACCTTTCTCATTTACCTATGCTGCATAGCCGAGTGGTGAGAGCGCTGAAACGGCAATTGAAAGGGCAGAACACTGTCTTTCGCAGTACACTTAAAGGCATGCCTGAAAGTGGACATGAAGATTGGCTTCCTTGCCTTCCCGTCCACTTAATTTAAATCTTCAACCACCGGGCGTAAGCCTGGATACGACGACGATTTACCTATGCGACATAGCCAACGCTCAATCAAATATTTTTATTCCCACTAATAATACAGTGCCTATATTGTAATTCTTATCTCAACAACTCAGCGTTGTGCCATTGCTTTAATGATGGTGTTCACTAAGAAAACAGAAAAATTTATCTGAAATTATATCAGTAAATTACGATAATCATACGCGCCCCCCGTAAACTTATGGTTAAGGGGCAACAAAAATGGTTATTACAAGTGGTGTTTCAAAGATAAACCACTTCGCGAAAGAGAGTTAGATCATTTAAACGGACTTAAAGAATGCCGAAAGAGAAAAATAGCCTACGTTGCTCTTGCCCGCAAAACAGCAGCTGATCGCATGACTTTCTCATAATAAGGTAAGGAAATTTCAAAGTAGAGGGTAGAGTAACTTACGCTGCTGGAATAGTCACGTAACTATTCATTGCAATATTAAGTAAACCAGCTAAATTAGACGCGCTATTTTCAATAAGGTCTTCCCGCTGTGAGATCAATCATGATTCAACAGAACAGAACGCATTGTTTTCTTTGCAATGTGTGAGAATTAAATCGAAAACAGATAAAAGAAAAGGTGTTTAATGGTCTTGGTCGCAGATATTGCTTGCATTAACGACGTCTCTTGCCGCTATTATGACCTAGCTAACCTGAAATCATTGTTTTATGCGGCCGCTAAGCTTTGACATCGACTTCAACGATCATGGAATATTGCGTAATAAGAACGATTATATCCTACATGCAAAAATAAAAAAATCGATCTCTTAAAAGAGCTCCTTCCGCTGTTTTGTCTCGTGAGCTTTGCACATTGCTCAACAAGTGCATAAAGTTCAGAATTGACAAAAATCATTAAATTTGAAAATTAAGTTTGAATCACTGCAAATAAACGTATTCAAAACTTTTACTTCGCCGACGCCATTTTAAACTCTGTAATCTACGTCGGCAATGATTTTGCCGCAGTAAAAATGCGTTCATTTTGAAAACTGCCGAGCTGGAGACATCAGCTTGTCCCATGTATAAGTTGAACCTGTCTTTTTGAGGTGAAAATCACTTGCGAACATGTCGACTTATACTCGAGTATATAAGGTATTCGATAAAAAACAGAAGAGAAAACACTTCGTCATTGTTAACGCTTTGAAGGTAATTTAGAAGGTAATTAGCAAAACGAGGTCAATAAAACCGATAGCGGGTTCCCACTCCGCTTGAGATCATGATTTTTTGCGTTATATTTCGATAACTTCACTGTCTTGATCGTTGTTATTCACTCGCACGAAAAGGAAATGAATCGGCTTGTTTTCCAACTGTTCCAATTATGAGCTAACAGTATCAAAATTTTTTACTAGGCGCAGGCTACTGCATGCGTAAAACTAATCGTTTCAAGCAGTGGTTCTAATAAATTCGCTTCCGACCTAGGTGTTAGTATAAACAAGACAGTAAGCTTAATCAAAAGACTATTTTAATTAAGAAAAATAGCGTTATGGTTATGACGTCATCACCTTTTTCGCCCCCCAAGGTTTTTTCAAAAGTCGGCGCCTATGACGATAATTATGTTATTGTTCTTGAACAAACACGACTAATTTGACAAGCTTGATGGATTTCACAGTATGCACATTTTGACTACCAATAACGCTTAAGATTACTGATAAATTTTCAAGCATTTTGCGTTTTTTGGAATTTTTTCAATTATTGCTGACTTTGCTGTAAACAGCCCGTAGAAAGCAAAATACAAAGTTCGGAATTTTTTATGGTATTTTCATTTGATTTAATTATTTTGCCTACTGCACATAAGCGGCAGTGTAACTCAATTGATAAAAGCATCCAACTGGTATTTGAAGATGTAATTATAAGCACGGCGGTTACCTCAGTGGTTTGATTCTGGATCAAGAGGTTGAAGATTCGATACCTACTGCCGCTGTTGCGATTCTATTCATGCATAACTTACAAAAAGTTTTGTCCCTTTACAGTATATTATGTTTGATTTTTCGTCATGTTGATGAAAACAGTTCGTGCTGCATGGGATGGGGCAGCGCTAATCAAGAAAAAAAAAAATTATCGTTATCGGACATTATCGGTGATAATTTATCGTTTATCGTTATCGCTAGAGATGTGCCGATATATCGGTATCGGCATCGGTATCGGTGATATCGGCCATTTTTTGAGTATCGGTATCGGCATCGGTATCGGCAAAATTTGGCCGATACTAAACATGTAAAAAAAGGCGTTTGCTGCGGAAACAAAAATATAGATTTTTTAAAGTAGTAACTAACGTCACATTGAAGTAGAAAAATAACAACCTGTTCAAATTTTTGATACCTCACAGTCCCATGACATCATGCGCGCACCTTTTGGCATTGTTTGCTTACAGTGATTCTTTCACTCAAACTAAACGTTTTGTTTCGGCAGTTTTGCGTTGTTCGATTCTTAAGTTGTGAAGGAGACTCAATTTCTCCAATATTTATCATTTGTGTTTTTTTTTTACTCTCAGCAGAGGATAAAACCAGGCCAAGACTACCCAGGTGGCGGGAATGTGTAGTTTTGCATCGTTTTTGCGTTGCTGGACGTTTGAGGGACCCGTGTGGCTTGGTTGTTTTTTGGTGGGCTGGTTCTGTCAGTTTGTGATTTGGTTTCCGCCTTTCGTTGTGGTGGACTCACCAGGCTTTAACAATGTTGTGGTGGAGTGGGTGGGCTCGGGGTGGGGCGGTGGGACTGCAAATCCTCACTGAACTAATCAATAAGTAGTCTTGTTGCGCCTGGGATGGCGGCCTCATTGTGGTGGGGGGGAGTTTCCTTCCCTACTGTCGGCACGGGCTGGGCGCTCACTGGTGCGGCGGGCTGTTGCGATTCGCTGGCCATAACGGTGTAGCTTCCACGCTAGCCATTTAGACCATCCAATCAACTATATATATGTTTCTCGGCAGCCGTTTTGTAGCAAGAATTGACATCGACAAGAATTGAAATGGCTAGTGTGGAAACTCCACCGTTGTGGTTGGGGGGTCGCGGCAGCTCGCTGTGCTGGTGAGTGCTCAGCCTTGTGCCGGGGGGGACGCTCCTTTCTTCGCAATGAGGTGGTCATCTTGGGCGCAACAAGACCATTTTGATTGGTTTGGTGAGGATTCGTGGTCCCATTGCTTTCTTTTTGGGCCTGCTTATTCTGCCGTGACATTGTTTGGGCTTGGTGAGTTTGTTGCGGCTAAGGGTGGAAGTTGAATCGCCGACTGGTGGAGCCGGCTTGCTGGGGGCAGCCGAGTTGCACGGGTTTTTTGAGCATTTGGCGGGGTGGGAGCGATGCAGAATTGTGCATTTTTGCTACCTGGGTAGTCTTGGCCTGGCAAAAGCTTTTCAACCAAACAACAAGCGCCCTTAGGTTGCACATTACTTGTCGAATAGTTTTTTGTACGACTACACAAATCACTTGGTTTACATTTTACATCTTATTATCAATTATGATAGCCTATTTGGAGAGTTTGCGCAAACACTTTATTAATTTTTCAGAAACCCCAATTATGATGTAATGTTTCTTCCCTTATACCCCAATCATCAATTACGGTGGCTTTTCATTACTAAAACCTACTATTATGACACAACAATGCGGTTGAGATTGGATTCTTGAATCTTTAATAAATTATGCCAATTTAAAGCTTTTTTTAATAGTTTTATGCAAATAAGGTAAAACTTAGCATTTGATATAATTCCTTGCAAATACCAAAATTGCTTCTTTTTGTAACACCAAAGTATCGGCCAAAATATCGGTATCAGTATCGGTATCGGCCTAAAAAAGTGATATCGGTATCGGGATCGGTATCGGCCAAAATATTGGTATCGGTACATCTCTAGTTATCGCTTAACTTTTTTTTGATTTATTGTTTATCGTTATCGCTTTAGGCATTTTTCGTTTATTGATTATCGTTATCGCTTAACTGAAAAATGAGTTATCGCGCTTAACACTGCCTGTAGGCCATAGGCGCCTAAGCCGTGGGGGCCAGGCCCCCACGCATATTTTTGCGTGGGAGCAACTTTTTATGCTGCATTAATACATAAAACATGGATGAACTAGCGATCGGCAGCAGGAAAACATTTTTAAATGCGAACCGCAACAGCTTCGCGATAAATAATCACTAGAACGAGTAGCGATGCTACAATCCCACCCCAGACAAAAAAAATCTGTCATTTTTACATTGATTTAACGTCTGCAGACGGAGACGCAGACGTCTGCGTCTTAGACAGCAATGATTTTGCTGCCTAAGACATAGCAAAAATCTACCATTTTGCGTCGATTCAATGTCATCAGATGTTGAATGCACCCAAAAACAACATAATTTGCTACGTTGACGCAGCGTGCGTTTAGCTTAATGCGCTTGCAAACAGACTCGATGTCGCTTT
The DNA here is from genome assembly GCF_918807975.1 of Aplidium turbinatum. Lineage (NCBI taxonomy): Eukaryota > Metazoa > Chordata > Ascidiacea > Aplousobranchia > Polyclinidae > Aplidium > Aplidium turbinatum. Next base: position 4,743,185 of record NC_137486.1, read on the forward strand.
CGAAAGTCAAAACCTCTGCAGAGAGTTGTCGCGGCAGTGAATCGCTTGCTGTGAAAATGAACTTGAAGTCTCGGCCCGAGGTAACCACAAACCAACGTAACAAGGGCTGGTACAAACCGCATTGCGCACACGTGGCATAATCAACACACCAACGGACTCGCGCGAACTGCATGGCGCACACACGACCGTTGCCATAGAAACCCGATCAAAGTCGGGGAATATGCGCATCTTTTGTTTCATCTGCAACACGAAAATGGGCGTATTACAGCGAATTGAAACTTGAAAGCAGGTAAGCGATAAGTTCCGATATTGTAGAGAAAAGGGAGCAATGTCAAGTCGAAAACTTAATCAAACGTCTCTCCGTAACTATTTTTCAAGGGCTGTTTACGGATGTCAGCAACTTTTAAATTTATTCAAAGGTGACGTGCTGTTGAATTGATGTAAACATGAATGATTTTTTTTGCTTTCAACAGGTATATTTTCAAGCGTATGATCAAGTTAGTATTTGCATTCCATTTACAGTATACCTTTTCGTCTCTTGTTTCATGCTAATAAATCTAGTTCGTTAAATCTGGTTCGTTCGTTACTTTAATTAAATCTAGTTTGTTGCTAAACTTTATTTTGTGCTTAGCAGAGTCGCAGTCCACCAACCGCTAGCCAACGCAGACGCATAGCATGTGTTTTGGTCGAGTTTTGTTTATAATAATTAACGGTAGGTCGAACGTAGCGATAACTCCGAGTGTGGCAATAAAAGCAATCCTAGTGTGACGACATAATTACGTCATCCATCTGCGTGACATTTCGCTGAATTTACGTTGCTGCTGATGAAACACGCTTTCGCCCCCACGGTCAAAAATATAGTTAGGCGCCTATGCTGTAGGCCATGTTTTGACGTCGACTTCCACAAGCCAACATTTCTCAACTTCGTTGGTACCGTACATAAAACTTCACTTACACTCACAACCTTTTGGCAACTTCAAATAGCACTCTGTCCCAATAGCTCAGATGGTTAAGCACCCAATTTGTTCAGGAAGAAATGATAACATTAAGTTGTAGTAGCGCTGATTTGACTTTCAAGATGTGCGCTTGAGCAACACATTCAAGAAATTCTCTCCATTTAGTAGAACCAAGTTAATGGAATAATACACAGACAACACAACATTTCAACAAGCAAAAACTTCACCCTGCCATCTCAGTGACGAGCCTGCGTCAGTAGTTTAAGGGTGGGGTGAACCAAAAATTTTGCTTTGTCTCGTTGATATTTCTTGTGGAACAACATAAAACGACCAGAAACCGAATTTGAGGAAATTTTGACCTTGGGAACCTACCCACTTTTTGGGTTGAAAATTCTGCCTTTTTCGAAAAATATGCAAAACATATGCTTATGAAAATAGAACTTTAAAGACACTTTTTTTGGCTATGTTTAATATACTATTTTACATTGCACTAATAATGACTTGGATTAGCTTCTAATACAAGTTTTGTTTAGGTTTTGAGATTCGATTGCTTTAATTTTTTTTGCAAAAACATGCAATTTTTTTCAAAAATCGAATACCATTGCATTTTAAAATCAGTTTTGGGAATATAAAATGACAGTCATGCAATATCAATTGGATTCAACAGTCACTAATTCAATTGTAACACAAATATACTAGCACTTGATTTTAGTGTTAACAGTATCTACAAATGTGCTTGGCTGTAGTGCGCCTTTGTATCTGCAGCAGGAATCAGATTCCTGGAAGCTATACCAGCACGGATGAATCCATGTCTTCTATCAAACCCACACACTTTGTACGATGCATCAGTCACCATTTTCACAATTCTTTCTACTGATTGGGAGTGGTTTGGATAGCTTTTCACTTCTATTTTGCTTTCACGATATGAGATGATGTAATCAGATGTAATTGTGGTTGTGAAGATATGTTCATAACATAAATATACGGTGATGTCGAATAATGGTTGGCCTCATAATTTATCGTTGGAACAACAAACTTCCGAACGGATCTATCACCAATATTTGCCCCATTGCGAATTTTTAATATTGCCATGACTGCATTTTCTCGAACTTTTCTGGTGTCATCCGCAAGCATTGCCATTATCACATTTTCAGAGTGTGCTGCGGTCGTAGAAGTAACTACACTCCGTGTTAGGGATGCAGAGTGCGAGCGCCTCTACCAATCTTTTGTTAGCTCTTCAGATGGTCGAACAACACCCTCAGCCGCCAAGGCTCTTCTGGAATGACTCGATGCAAAAAAAAAGAACGCTGGACAGAGACCATCCAATCTCTCGCACTCAAGCCGTACAGCGTAGAGCACACTCAATAACCTTACGGACGATCAAGACAATCACTCCGACAATGTCCCATTCCTGCTAATAAGATCGCATCGCAGGTAATAAAAAATGGGATATATAAGCCGTGTAACCATATCTCCGATCGGTTTGTTACCAAAGAAGTGACAAAGCTTTGGGAGATCAACACACCAGACTAGGAGAGCATTTCTAGCTCCTTCTCACGGAGCGAATTCAATGCTGCCCTCAAGCACCTAAAACCTGGTAAGGCCTCTGGTCCAGGTAGGATATGTCCAGAGCTTATCATGCACGCTGGTTATGTCCTAAAGTCCTGGTTATACAATTTCCTGTCGTCCTGCCTGTGCCGCCTCAAGATTCCTAAAGTATGGAGAAGATCTCTGGTCGTCGCAATCCCTAAGCCATTAAGCCAAACAAACCACTAGACGATGCAAATCGCCCCATTTCCTTGCTCTGCATCCCTTTCAAGATCCTTGAGAGACTGATCTACGCCCGTGTCGAACCAATAATTGACCCACTGTTTCCCAAAGAACAAGTTGGTTTCCGACACCGGAAGTCAACTGTAGACCAAGTCACACTACTAACTTAAGATATTGAGAAGAGCTTCTCGGCAAAAAAGAAAGCGGGGGCTGTTTTATCCACCTAACAGCAGCCTATGACACTGTTTGGCACCGTTGCCTAGTCTACAAGCTACTCCGCCTACTCCCTGACAGGCACATGGTCAAAATGATCATGGAACTCATCCACAACAGGAGTTTTACCCTTGCCACCGGAAGCGGAAAACCAAGTAGACTGCGGCGACTCAAAAATGGTGTCCCACAGGGATCAGTCTTGGCTCCCCTCCTTTTCAACGTCTATACGCACGACCTACCATCAACAACATCTGACAAATATGCATATGCTGATGACTTGCCATCTTGTACTCTGCGAAAGACTGGCAATCATTACAAACGACGTTGAGCCAAGACATGACGACCATATCTGGATACCTTCATCAATAGAAACTGAAGCTCAGCGAAAGTAAAACTGTGACGGCAGTCTTCCATGTCAACAACAGGGAGGCAAAACGTGACCTGAAAGTGACCGTTAACGGCAAAATTCTGCCGCCCTGCCCAGAACCAACATACCTTGGGGTTACACTTACACATACCGTCACCATTTACAGTCACTACGCAAAAAGCTGACATCTCGCGTCGCCCTGCTGAGACGTCTGGCAGGCACAACTTGGGGTGCAGGTGCTGACACCTTACGCACTGCAACCCTGGCTCTGGTTCACTCCACTGCTGAATACTGCGCCCCTGCCTGGTGCCGCAGTGCCCACACCCGCCTCATCGACAGCCCAATCAACGACGCATTGCGAACTGTGACTGAAGACTGAATGCCTGCGCCCAACTCCAACAGAGTACTTACCAATCATTGCAGGCATCCAACCTGCTGAGCTCCGCCGAAAGGGAGCCATAATACACCTGGCTCGCCGAGCGGGGGATCCTAACCACTTGCTCCATGCAAAACTCAACATCCCACCTCAGGAATCTCCCCGGCAACTAAAGTCAATACACCCCTTTGTGCCAGCTGCTGTTGAATTACCACATCTATTCAGCGATCATGCCATCAGCGCAGCACACTTCATGGAAGATACTTGGAAAGCAGCGTGGTGCGCCACCGACATCAAACTACATGGTTTTATACCCCACCCGGTGGCGCACCCCCCTGGTATGGACCTGCCTCGGCCGACTTGAGTCAAGCTCAAAAGAATCCGAACCGGAGTCGGTCGCTTCCACTAAATCCACTCCAACATGCACAAGTGGGGTCTGGCTCCCTCATCGGCCAGCGAATGCGGAGCTGAGGAACAAACTGCTGACCATGTCGTTCTCGAATGTCCCATCTACAAGGCACCAAATGGAACGCGTGGTATAGCAACGCTGGACGAAGCTACACTCACCTGGCTCTCCACCACCGGTCCTGAAATTTGATCTAGTTTCAAACGAAAGAAGACCGTCTGTATCAAATTGTCAGACAATCACAAAAGGGTAAACGGCTATTCGACGCGGCACTTTTTCGACGAGGCCCTATTCGACGAGGAAATTATTGGATGCGGGAATTATTGGCCCATACAAAACTAGATAGTGTAACTTTTGACTTTGGTAAATTTTTAGAAAAATCCAAGATTTTTACACTTTTTATGATTCATTACCCTACTTTAATTTGCATCTATTGGCCCCATATTGGGAAAAACACATAAGTAAACTAATAGTTTTAGGTATAAAAGAAATATTACAATATTATATCAACTTTAAATAATGCGAAAAAAACTTTGAAATTTTAGGGATATTTTGAAATATTATGAAACTTCAACTCAAAAAGTGGGTAGGTTCCTGTTGTCAAAAATCGCTGAAATTTTTTGTGTGATGTTTTCTCAAACCTCCACAAGAAATATCTGCGAGAGAATGCTCAAATCCAAAATTAGTACTTTTTCACCCCACCCTATAAGTACAAGTATGCACACTGCCAGGATTAATCTTTCTCAATCCAAGGATCAAATATTTCACAATAATCATTCATAGCCTACTTATCAACCAAAAAAATGGCTCATTCATTTCTACCTAAATCCACCATGTTAATCCTAATCCTACCTAAATCCACCACAATCCTCATCAAAAATCCAAGTACGCTTTTGCGCCTGGCTGATGATGAAGATGAACCTTGCCCTTTTTTACGTTTTTTAAGAACTTAAAGCGGTGCTGGACCTGACGTTGCCAGACAAACTTTTTTTGGAAACTTTCTTCCAGTATTAGTATTTTATTGTTTCTATTTTAAAATGTGGATGTACAACGTGCGTGCATATCTGAAGCAAATATATCGATTGAAAACAAATTAAAATTCAATTATTTATTATAATTTAGATTTGCATCAGACTAATACCCTCGTATTTACAACTAAACATGCAAAACAATACAAGCAGTTTTGCAAGCTACGGTACTGTTTTCTGAAAAACTTGGAATACATTAGTGGTGAAAAATAAAATCGATGTCCAACAAAACTATTATTTTTGCAAAGTTGGCTTCATCAACTGGAACATCTCCATTTGCTTTAGGTAAGTTATGTGGAGCCAACTGGTTCTTTCAACAAATTCATCTATTTTAAACTGTTAGGTTTGTGGGCAGTGAGTAATTTACTTTCATCTACATAACATTTAAATCTGCATTGCATGCACGTTGTAAACTTCTGTAGTTTTGCCACCTTTGTTTTGCTGCTGGTTATCATTGCTGCTGTTTTCCAACAAATGAAAAAAATTGAAATTACAGAAATTTAAACTTTTGCTACTAAAGTTTGATTCAAAACAGGCTAACTTGGCAACTTTGTTGAAAGTGAGAGAAAAGTATCGCCCGGTGATGTCATCTGCGTCGTGTCGGAGTCGGACTGTCACTTCCGATTGTTGTGTGTGTTAACTGTTTATCAAAGTTGTTGTTATTACTACTATTTGTTTCTATCAGACAAGAATGTCGATATTCAAATCACAAAAAAATAAGTACACACAATTTAAGGCATACATAGTGCACAAAACAGCATTGTTTTTTTTTTAAGTTTTCGGCGGAGTCCTCAGTGGTGCTTCGCTTTTGCCAACTCATTGCCTGGCTTACCGAGATGTGTGAAAATACTTATTTGCTCCCCCCCCCCCCAATTTTTTCTGGCTACGCCCCTGTAGCCCACCTTTTCTACCTGCCTTTTTACATGAAATAATTTGCTCATACCAGGGAACAATGCAAGAAGTATACCCTTAGAGCCCATTTCAACAGGTGCGTAGGTCTACATGTCTATCTAACATTGCAAATACACCGTTAATAATGTTAGCTTACTTTTCTGTGTTTTAAGAGGGCGACTCCCCCCCTCCTATGTCTGCAACTGACTCATACCAGCCCCATAACCTATTTACGTAATGAGTTTATGATGGAAGAACATATTAAGACCACTTTGCCATAAAAAAAAATACAGCGTGCACCTTGGTATCTCATATGGTATGAGCTCGAACAGGTTCATGTATTTAAGAAAGCTAAAAATCACTTAATGGTATCGGGCAACACTCAATAACAGCGATTTCGAAGTTCGAACAAACAAGCGCGTAGCCTAAGCCTAAGTCAGTGGTTTTTAACCTTTTTTTCTATCAACCCCCCCTTCAATAATGGTCATGAGCCTCGCGCCCCCCTAGATTTTAAATAAGTATCATACCGAAAAAATTGCATTTTTGTCTGTTTATTGTACACATCAGTGAGATACTTGACACTGCTTCAGTGCTTCTTAGCAACTACCGGTAGGTTTTTAATGCGAGGTTTAACTCCAAAGAGTGAACAACGTAAGTCTCCTTCAACTCTCAGCCTGTTTCTGTACTTGGTCTCGATAGCAACGAGAGCAGAAAATGCAGCTTCACAAAGATACGTGGATCCAAACATTGTTGGAATTCGAAGAGCCCGAGTTGCGATAAGAGGGTAAACAGGAAGGTAATTGGCCCAAAACGTCTCAGGTTCCAGTTCTTTGAAGTCTTCTTTAGCTGTGGAGTTGAACTTCATTTCAAGAAAATCCTCTTGTCCTTCTTCGAAAATATTAACTACTTTGCATTGAAACGGGTTTCTGATGAACTTCCAGGTTTAACGCTTCTCATCCAGATCTGGAAAGTATTTGATGAACTCCGCTTTCAATCCATTAAGGTGGATTTCTATTTGTTTCTTCAACTCAGACTCAAAGTTACCATCTTTGAGAGCAGAATCCAAGTTACTGAAGCTCGCTGGATTTCCTTGTTCAATTCGACTCTTCCAGAGGTCAAGTTTAGCTATAAAAGTTCGAATGATGTCATGATGCTTAATGATGTTGATGTTTTTCCCTTGAAGCTTAAGGTTGAGAGTATTCAATGCTTTGCAGAATACAAATAAATACAATAAAATACAAAATACGACAAACAGCATACCGTAGGTCCTAGGACATTAAAGTACCTACCGGTAATTAAAAAAAATTGAAATTGTTGTAGAGCTTGCGCCCCCCCCGGTTAAGAACCACTGGCGTAAGTGCAATGCATTTATGCAAATAGAAAAATCTAAAATATAGTAGCCTATTTAGGGAGAGTACGGTTTGCTAGGTTAGGCTTCAGTTTTGTTTTTATTTATTTATTTGTATCAGACAAGAATGCCCATATTCGACATTGACAGTTTTAAAGTTCTGTTGATATTTTTTATGGGAACTTGTGTAACTTTTGTATTGTGTATATTGCATATTTCAAGCATGTAGTACCTATGTTCCTGTTACTGACAAACAAAACATTGATTGATTTATCATGTAATTAGTTTTTTCATATGAATTGAGTTCTGTTACCGTTTTTGATGTTGCCGTACTTACTTGTGAACAATCTTTTGTAATACTTAAAATTTCTTAACACCAGTTAATGTGATAGGGTCGTCGAGCAACTTTTACTTTGCTATATATTCAACTAGGGCTTGCTTAGTTGCCATCTTTAGTGTTTAGGTCATAGCCTAGTCAAAGATCATCATGTTAAAGCTCAGAATTTGTTTTGAATGGATGATTTTGATCTTTTTGCCAGTCACTTTGGGTAAGTGCAGTTCCAGACAATATATATTTTTAAACATTAGTTAAACCAATTTAGCCTTTTGTTAAGTTTTCAAAGGAGCCTATTTGTCCACTAAGTTATGATGTATCTGCATGAGTTATGAAAGGGCATTATTACAGGAATCAACTAAACATATACCGGTACCGGTAGTCCTGGTGAAACTACTGTACCTTTGCTTTACTGTTTATACACTTCAACCCATGTGCCTTGGTCGATTCCTGCCAATGACGTCATGGTATTTTTTATCAGGGCATACTGGGCTTAGACTTGTACACCAGCTCCAAAATGCCTTGGTATCTCAAATGGTATAAGTTCAAGCAGGTGGCGTGCCAAAATAAGCTCAGATAAGATTAACTATTTGCTGTTTCTAGTTACCGTATGTGTGTACTGTGCTGCATGTTACATTTTTAATACTACAAAATTTTACATATTGTAGGCCACATCACAATGGGTACTAAATATAATGAATGCTATTTATTTGTTCAAGTTTGCAATCTTGGGCTCTTATTTAGTTTGATTGATTGTTATATTGTATTTTTGGAATCTTTATTTTCAAGGAGATAAAGCTTTTAGTTTGTTATCCCAACTACATTGCATACTTGTAAAGATCCACTGATACAGATTCGGTCACTGACAAGTGTTGACTGGACATTTGTGAATTCTTTATCCACCAGGTACTGCTGAATAGAGAACAGTTCTTGAAGTGCATTGCTCAAGTATACGCCTCTTGAGTTGAACCAGAGAACTGCTTGATCTTGAGTAGGTGTTTAACCACTAAGCTATAAGCACGGACAGATCCTCTTTTCTGTTACATGTTTTCAATTAACTAATTGAATCACCACTTGCTATGTCTATATTTTTTATGACATAGCTTTTCAGTGTAATAATGAAACTAGAAAAAAGGTAATGTCAAAATTCTTTTGGATTTTTGCTCTGAAAATTGGGTAAAAGACATCATGTGTGGGAGCAAAACAATCAACTTTTCTGAACCATACTTTGTGATAATTCAAACAACAATGAATAAAAATAAGAAATATATATGCTGTCCAGTGTCCAAGACAAATCTCTTACAAGTCAGCAGTTATGAACTAAGCAGATGGCAGTTGAGCATGTGATAAGCGCTTGCAACATTTCAGCAAGTGGCTAAAATTGTATGGAAGTTTACACTGAAAAGCTAAAGCAAAAAGTATATTTATTTTATTTGTAGTTCAAAACAACAACACCCAAACATATCAGCAATAGCATCATTACTTTTGTTTGGGATTCAGCATACCAAGTTTATTTGATCGTTTAAAAAGTTTGTCATGAAAAACTAATTTCTTTACTAACAGCGATGCTCTATTATGAAGCAGGATTCAGTGCTAAAAAACAGCACCAATACTTTTTTTGAAGATGACATGCAGTTATGCCCAAGTAAAGTCATACCAACATTTTAAAAGCTTTGACAATGTACACTTTGTACAGGCACATTCTTCTCACTAAATAAGTGAAAAATTGATTGGTTGTACAAAATTTGAAAATTGCGAGTAGAAGGTTGCACATAGCTCGAAGCTGTTGGTTTTCATCTGACTCTCTTCAGGAGCTAACATCAGAATAAAATAAACCTAAATGTGGTGAAGTATTTATATTACAGTGGATGAAAAACAAAATGCAAATTTGGCTACTCAGACAGTTAAATAAGAGAATTTGCAGTAATTTTGTCGACTTTTCTGGTATTTTTACATTGGAGCTCTTCTAATATTTCTGTTTATGAAATTTGTTATGCTTACTACTTGTCATTGACAATAGTGTTTTTTTAAGTATTCACACAGCTCTGCTTTCTTGTGGGGTCATCTGTGTTTGCAAAATTTGTTTTTGGAAAAATGAAGTCTCTTTAAAAAACATTATACCCATTACCCATGTAATTTCTTTTTTTATTTCCAACATTAATTTTGTATTCTGACATGTTTTAGCTTGGCTGTAGTGTATACTTTCTATATTAAGCCTAATTTGATCTTAAAAAGACCAGATATTGTGCATTTTTTCAGAAAATTTTAGTTTTTGGTTTTATGGGTTTATTCTTACTATACAACAAACTACCGTTTACAAACTAGATTGTCACCTGCCAATATGTATTAAAAAGCATACAGAACATATTGTAGCTAACAGTCATAACGCAAATATTGTTAGTTTTTATCCATCACTTGTTTTACTTTAGCAAAGGCTCCTGTTCTGGAAATGTCCCATGCCACTGATCTTACCATGGATGTTACTGAACATGTAACCCATATGAAAACTGATCTGAAGTTCAAAGTAGACACAGCAAAATTGACAATTTTCAAACAAGGATTGAAAGAGCACAATTTCCTTCAAATATGGTCTTTGTCAGATAACTGTCATAATGTAAGTATTAATGTTTTGTTAACATATTCTCAGGAATCACACCACTTTCATAACTTCTTTCAGGGAGCTTACATGTCTTTTTCTTATTTCTCTCAGACTTTTTGTATTTTCACATATGTATCAAAGTTCAAGAAAATGTAAGATGAATACAAGCAAGTTATCGTGTTGCCTATATTATTTGCAATTTGAACTCATCGTACATTTTCCTTGAAAATAGAATTACCAGGCAGTGCATCCAAGGATTCGGAATTGGGCTTCTCTCTAGCACCAGCTTGCTGGGCATGCAAGTTGTTCTTAAATACGTTATATTTTCTTTGTCATTATTTTTAGATTTCAAATTGTCGATGCATTCTGATATAAAGTTCAACATTTTTTTTTTTTTTTCATAAAAACAATTTCATTATAATTTCATTTGACACATCTAAACTGGCTTGTTTTTAAAGATCAGTGATTTGTTTTTTTTATGACGGTCTGCTACTATTCAGAGAATCCAATTCGGAGAATCCGATTACAATATATAAAACTATAATACAGTTATTTATAATAATGAAAAGATTAGATGACTGTCAAGATTATTTTGGTTTCTATTAGTGGTTGTACAATTTCTTAGGTATCTATTGAATTAAATTGTAAATGACAAGAAGCAGTTTATGTATTATTGCATAAACATTAATATGATGTATTATCTTATAATATAATAGAGTTAAGTCCTTTTGATGATAATGATGCTCATGCTAAAGCATTAAAGTTTGCACTAAATTGTTTTTGCTTTGTTCTGTAGTGTATCTACTACCAAGTTGATGAAATCAAACCCCACCATACAAACATCACTTTGTTGGTTGACACTAGATGGCCTACGTCACTTAAGTTGGTAGCTGATGTGGAAAACTGCAGGTAAAGTGGGTGTAAGATCAGAACACTTTGAGGCGATCTCTGGCAATGGTTTAGGTTATATCATAATATTCTCACATTTTCAACTGCCAACACATGATATCATATTTGTAGCAGTTGCAAAATTATTAGTAGCCTAAGCCTAAATAAAACAACAAAAGCTTCTTATTCATTAGATTTTTTACTTATGACAGTTTAGTGGGTGAATCAATTGAACTGTTTATGATTGTTGCCTCCAGTGGTACTGGGTTAGGTTTCTTGTACTTTGTTTCTATGAGTATTGAAATACTTAGCTTTGCAAAGTCATCTGCTAACTAATGCAAAATCGCACAATAGCTTATTAACAAGATTACCATGCCAAGCATCTGTGAGAAGTTTTTCTCTTCTGAGCTCACCTTAAATTAGAAATCTTAGATTTAAGATTAGGCAAGTTTAATTTCGTACTTTTAAGGTATGCCTCACTGTCTTCACTATCGTTTTCCTGAATTAAGTAGTTGAGTATTGAGTAAAGTCAACCCTAATTTAATTGTTGTGTGTGGTGAGATCGTTTCTGCAATATTGGAAAGACTTCTTTTAATGTCTGTTATTAAACAGGGTCTGCTACTATTTGGTGAGTCCGATTCGATGAGTTCCTAACCCCTAACCCTAAAACGACAATGATGATTAGGCTACGGTACCCAATAATTTAAAAAAAAAATGAAAAAATCACCGAATAGGGATCGGACTCACCGAAACAGGCCATTCCGTATTAAACAAGACATTTCACGACATTATTAAAGTTGACACGAAAATTTCCTCTCCTTTGTATTTGTTTTTTTATAATTTTCTACCATCAGGCTTAAATTTACCACCAGAGACCTTTTTTGCATGATGACAAAGTGTACATACATTTTATGATGGTACCGGTGAGTTAGGTTTTAACCTTTATATATTTAGTGCAACGCTTCATTATTTCTTTGGTGAACGTGGTGAGTATTCCATCAACTTTACGGCCGATGTCTCTAAGGACGTAACATACAATTGTTCAATCTCATTGTCAAAAGACAAGGAACCTTGGAACAGCAATCTACGTAAGTTTGAACTGAACCTACCACTACTTTGACCAACTGACCATGTTTAGAACCCAAAATACCAACGTGTGGTTTCCAGTTGTTGTGTTGGTGCATTGTGAAATAATTAATGCCATGGCAACTTAGATTACATTTTATTTAGAATGTCGAACGTGATGGAAAAAAGACAGTGTTATGAAATATGAGAGATATTGTATTAACATTAAACCCTACATGCTGAATAAAATACTAGAGGTCTAAACCCTTTTGTAGACGTCAAAGTACCATATGCCATGTCCTTATTAAAAACAAAACTAATCCAAAAACAAAAGTCTAAACAAAACAATGTCTTTGCCTCAGCATGATTTAAATGCTAATGTTAACATATTCAACACATTTCATTGCAAAGCTGGTCAGACTCCTGACTTTGGGATACAGTCTTCTTTTGCTGAACGTTTGAAACAAGGCAGAAAAAGAAAACTTGCTATAAGTGTAACGACCTCTTCTATTAGTGATGATGTCAAATCCCAATAAAGTGGCCTTTTACCTCTAAGTGGCTCTGATTCAGCTTGAAGCACTAAAGTAAAGCCCCATACTAATGTGCCTTGTTTGCTAAAAAAGAAAATTGAGGCACTTTTATAATGTCTTGCGTGCAGTTTGGTAAACTCAAGGTTAGAGTGTTGCTTCGCAGGTGCTGAACATTGAGCGCCATATCATTTTGACACCACTAGCTTCTCTATACAAATCTTCCTACTAGAATGTGGAGATTTTGAAAAATGTGTTTACAAGTAAACTTAGTGCTTTACGATTCGGAAAAGTGCAACATATCACATTTTGTCGAAGAAGGAAGCTTTCATTCTAGCTATCAGCACAAGGCTGAGTAGTGAGTAGCCTACTCGCTAGTACAGCGAGCAATTGCAATTCGCTAACCATAACGGTGTAGCTTCCATGCTAGCCATTTAGACCATTATCACACTTTTACATTAAAAGAGAGACTGTTTATTTGCCTTTCAACATTGCAGGTCAGATACATAATGAGAAAAAAATTTCGGTAGGAATGGATTTTGATAGGATGATGCATTGAAAGCACATCGCCTATCTTGTATCCACTGGCATAATGTTTATGCGTTTTCCATATTATGTTTGTATATACAACTTGCTTCCCTCGTAAATCATTTGCGCTCACTTGTTAAATAACGTCACTTACGTCAGTGTAATTAACGTTCTCAGCCTTCATTCCTATTTTAATTTTTCAGCCATCTTGGTTGCATTTTTGATTCTGTTGATAACTGGACTTTTTTACACGATTGGATGTTGGCTTTACGAAAGAAGGAAGTTGTCAGGGTCCCATGAAGTTCTGAATAGTGACGTATCGGTACGTTTTATTCGCTTTTAGTGACGATACAATTGAACAACGCGTATTCTTGGAGAGCCGGCGTTAAACACGACAAAATATTCAACTTAGCTAGATTTTTACATCTACAAACTCAAAAGTTCCAGGGTGCTGTTTCAGACTTTAGAACAAAAATACAGTTATATATTATACCAATGCACGTGCAATCGTGCATTGAAGTTAAACGATGAATTTGTCCACGCGTGCTTTGTAGGCTTGATTGTTGTTAATTAGATTAATGTGTCTTCTTTTTCTTATACTTTGACAATGAAAATCTGACACCGTTTATGTGTGTGTTGCGGAAAAGATTAAACCACTGAACTTTATTTCTGTGCCGTTAGGTGATGATTATAACCTTGGTCAAGCAGCGTGGCTTGTTTATTCAGTATATGCTTGCAACGTCTTAATTCGTTCCATGGCTTATGTTGCCAAAAATGATACTTTGTGCAATGTGCAAGCTTGACAGTTGCAGCTGCGCAATATTGGCACTTTCATGAAAATGTACTTTGTTTAAACTTTATTTTGTACGCCAGTCCAAAGTCCATTTATCGAAGTGCTCTCTTTTATCACCCTTGAGTCAGTGGCGGTGACTCCGACTGGATATTGGGGCAAGTGTCGCGCGACCACTTTGTTACTTGGTAAAGGGCTACGGCTTCCTTCATGCAATCACTCGTCAAGTTACCACGAAAATATGAAACAAAGATTGTCAAAACCAAGCCTAGTCCCGGAATGTTCCTTTCAGAGCGCAGCAGTTCCATCATAGACAAGCATCATTGTTCCATCAGTTCTCCAGCTGAATGTCAAACGCATAACAAATGTAACGCTGAAGCACACAGAATGATATACCGTATTATAACGAAAGAATGTATTCAAGAGGTTGAAATATTTTCACAAAAGTGTTTGAAGTTAAAATTTAACTTTTTGATAGGATGATGCAAAACCGTCTACATCCACTGATGACAATCTCACTCCTCCTTCTCCTCCTGCTGAAGCAGCTCCCCGTCCAAGGGAGAGATTGACATCAATTGACACTTTTCGTGGGTAAGACGTGTTTTCAATGGTTTTCTGTTATAAAAAGAGCATTTGTAAATTTTGTGCTCGTAACAATTTGTAATGTGACGTAAAATATTTTATATTGTACGAAATATGCTATTAATGTACCAAAAATAATGTTTCAATTTGCATTATGAATTTCTGAACTTTTTTTCCTGATTTTAAGACGAGCAACTTGATATACAGTATTTGATAACCAATTTTATATCTGAAGAAAATGCAACAATTTCAATCGAAATAGAATCTTGTAAAAAATTGTTAAAAATTACAGCAACTTGTCACGAAAAGTAACTCTACAAGTTCCAAAAATGACGACATCAGATCAATTTTAACTTCAATTAGGCCTATTAAAATTTTGAAAATGAAAATGAGTCATGAGATATCGATAGTTGCATAATATAATCGTTTCGAACTCAGTGTGTTTGTTGGTGTAGTGAAAAATTTGAATTTACAAATACATTGATTTAAAGCACATGATTTCAAGTGAAACCATCTTTCAGATTATGCATCGTGGTCATGATTTTTGTCAACTTCAAAGGAGGTTATTACTGGTTCTTCCGTCATTCTGCATGGAACGGTACTTACTAATCACCTCTTTCTTTATAGGCTCTGCTTAGTAGTGATGATATTTGTCAACTATGGAGGCGGGCAATTCTGGTTCTTCGCCCATAGCGCTTGGAATGGTATTGCTTGCAGCGATGTGATTTAACCATATTAGGGACGTTGAAACGAAGTAAAAACATCAACTTTACCTGGCTGGAGTCGGTCAAAGTCAAGATGGCCACCGGGCTAGACAAAATTGTTTTTCGTCTTTTCAACGTTGCCAAGTTTTCAAACGATTTAAAAGTGTCGACATCGATTAAATGGCTTATTAATGAATCTTTTTCAAATCGAACATCACTTGGCAGCATTGTAATTATATCAATGCCATCAAAGAGCTGCTTACATTTGTTTCTGTAGTGCTTACCCCAGGCGACGTATATCCCATTTGAAGGGTCGTTGTTGACACTGAACGTGAAGAGTTTCTTCAGAATGCTATAAACCGCTGTGAAACGTCACACATCCTAATTACAGATCTTGGGTGAAAGATAATAATTTTTCATCTTTGAAATCACAATGGAAACGAGAAGTAATGCCACGAAAATCGAGTGGTTGTATTAGTTGTGAAAAGCCTGATGAGATGTGTTTGATGTAAAGAAAGCATTTGCTTGCATGGTTTGAATATCACTGTGTGCAGCAGCATTCCCTAATCGGGGCTGTAGATAGTCTGTTGTTATTTAATTCTGATCGAAAAAGCAGTCAAAAGCCAAATGAAATTTGACCAGTTAATGATTGACAAATTACAATATAATCATGGAAAACTTTAACCATCATCCCTGATATAGTAAAGTGATTTATTGCCCACTCAGTGTTGTGGGATGATGGCTGCAAAGATGGGATCAAAAGTATCAGAATACGCCTTTAGTTTTTTAAGTTTTACCGCATCTAACATTGTTCGTTTATGTGAAATTAAACTTCCTAATTATCAAGAAGCTGCGCAATTCACTTTTCAACTATAGAAAGAAGCGACCACAGCTTCAAGTGGTAAAATTAATCTTTTCGTCATCTGCTTTATTCAGTGGTTCTTCTTTACGTGCTCAACATTAGTAGTGTTCTTCTGGTGGGAAGTAACAATACATTTTTGAAAGTTGTTGAGTGGAATAATTTATAGTACGAGAGACCAGGCCGGTTCAGTTGCACTTTTGAGCACAAAACGTTCAATACTTGCAATTAGTAGATCTTGGTGTTGCAATCAAGAAAAGTTAATTCTGAAGTGTTTTTAACAGTTCGGTCAGGAGAAAAATGCTACCAAAGTTACCATAAAACAGTGTTGCCAGATCAAAATTGTGTTGATTAGAAAATCAAGATCTACTAACCTGGTGTATCAAACCAGGTCGCCATGTATTAAAGCGTTTGTACCGAAAAGTTTAATTAAACTGGTCTGAGCTATGTCACTACCAGTTTTATTATGTGGCTTATTGAAATAAATCTTGAAACAGTTCAAGCATTTTCGAATGTTTTTGTGAAAAATAGCTTTTATTTTTTATAAGGCCCTTCGCTGGCTCGTTTCAATTCTCAAGCTCCCACCGCTTGCAGTATAATTGTACATTGTACAAATTTTTATACCCCATTTTTCTAAATATTGTAGAAAAACAGCCTCAAAAACTTACTAATTGAATGACTTTGTAACATCCCAGGTCTCACAGTAGCGGATCTTGTTTTTCCGTGGTTCATGTTCATCATGGGAGTCAACATCCCTCTCTCTGTGAACAGTCTCCTACGAAGAGACACGCCGCGGTTGAACATTGCATACAAACTCGTGCGGAGAACGCTGATATTGTTTGCACTGGGAATCACTGTAATAAACCAGAATAGTGAGTAATCCGAGACAACAAGACAACATTTTTTTACGAAATGTAGAAAATGATGATTTGTTGTCCAATGTCCGGGTTAGTTTGCAAAGTTACCTTGTAATGTTTATTGTAATCCTTGTAAAGTTACCTTGTAATCGTTATTTATTCAATTGCGAGGTGAAATAAAAACGAAAGTTCCAATCTAACTGAGAATGGGGTTAACGAGATTATAATCTTTTGGTTAGTTTAAAAGATTGAGCCTAGAAATTGTTTGATTTTGTTTTATTTAGAGGAGTGGAGTACACTTCGGGTACCTGGTGTGCTGCAGAGATTTGCGATCGCATATTTTGTTGCCTTTCTTCTGCAATGGAGCTTTCATGTAGCTCCCGATGCGTTGGAATCGAAGACTTTGAAAGGTGCTGAAAAAATTCTTATTTTTTATGTATGTTTTTCACCTATGGATTCTCGGGTTATTTTGTTTTACGTATTTTTCAAATTTTCTTTTTTCATGTGCTAGCTGAATATTACTATAGCGAAATTGATTCTTAATAAATTACACTAAGAGGTTAGATTGTTGTGCAAATAAAGCAGTACTGTTTTTTTACCTAATTACAGTATTTTTTTTATGTTTAGTTGAAGGGTTTTGCTATTGCTCATTTGCTAGACAAATAGCATGTTGTAATGACTTTGTACAATTAATTATATATTTTTTTATTTTAGATGGCAATAGTAGAAAATGGTGGTATTCTATCGGTGACATTGTCTTGTATTGGCCTCAGTGGCTGGTGGTTATCTGTCTGGAGGCGCTTTGGTTTGGTCTCACCTTCTACTTGCCTGTCCCTGGTTGTCCTACGTATGTTCTGGAATGTATTGATAATTCATTATTCTCATATTTCAAATAATCACACACCATTTGGTACTTTCCGGGACCCAGTCATTGTTTAGTTTAGAAGACCATACAAAACCGGATCAATGATAAAGTTTGCCTTTTTACAAACAGGAATACCACAGTTTCGTTTCGGTCAGAGGAACACGACTTTGTTAGAGCACCGAGCTAAGAAAATATCTGACTGAAGTAATTGGACCCTGGCTCATACGCGCCGACTTCCCGGAGTGCCGGGGGGCGGCGCCCCCTGTAAATTTATGGTTGAGGGGCAACAAAAATGACTATTACAAGTGGTGTTTCAAAGATAAAAGATTTAGATTATTTAAACGGACTAAAAGAATGCCGAAAGCGAGAAACTACGCTGCTCTAGCTCCCAAAACAGCAGCTGATCGCATGGCTTTCTCTGGAACGTGAATTGCTATTGAGATGCACACGGCACGCACGCTCACAGTCGCTCACTGCTTATCTTCCCGCGCGTGAGGAGCAACTTCAAAGTCAAAACGCGTGGTAGCGAAAAAGCGAATGCGAGGTTGAATACTTATTCTCATTTCACGAGTTATCCAAACGTCCGTTAGATTTTTCTGTGACTTCAAACATGAAATCGATTTTAGCAAACTTTATCGAGTTGAAACAACGACACAGCGAACAATTACGTGAATAGCCTACAAGTTAAAGAAAATATGCATTTTTCAAAACTGCCATCCGTGTTTTGCTTCAATAAGCACTGTATGTATATATTGTGAAAATATATACATCTCGTACACTCATCAATATACCTGCACTTTCGATAAAAGGCTTTCGATAAAAAAGCAGAAAAGAAAACACTTCGCCGTTGCGCTTTGAAGGTAAGTAATTAGCAAAACGAGCGAAACGAGGTTAGAAAAACTGATAGCGGATTTCCACTCTGCTTGAGATCATGATTTTTTGCGTTTTATTTCGATAACTTCACTGTCTTGATCGTTGTTATTCACTCGCACGAAAAGGAAATGAATCGACTTGTTTTCCAACTGCATGCGTAAAACTAATCGTTTCAAGCAGCGGTTCTAATAAATTCGGTTGGTAACCTAGGTGTCAATATAAACAAGACAGTAAGCTTAATCAAAGACTATATTGCTTGAGTAAAATAACGTTATGGTTATGACGTCATCACCTTTCTCGCCGCCCAAGGTTTTTTGAAAAGTCGGCGCCTATGCCCTGGCTGACATGCGAAGAAGCTTTCTTTCGTTTTCCAAAACTTTAATGATAGCTTCGCGTCCTCCATCTGCAATTACCATTCGACTTACTATTTTAATAGATTTATATTAATTCAAACCACTATATTTTATGTTACTTGCTAGTCGATAAGATTTGCACGTTAAAAATGTAATTTTTTTACAAACTTTCTGGTGTAAGTACAGCAAAGTACACCAAGTACACGGCATAAAGGTCTACCACAGCCATCTGCCTAGGCAAAATATCTTTATGCCGTGAACCATGAGTTGTTTACTTATTTGACATAGACGTCATGGTCACCACTCCGCTGTTGTTCCGCTGTTTTGAACCGAATGAGTTGAGTGTCTTGTTTGTAGTTCTGCCATTCTTGTGCAATCATCAGCAATGTTTTGTCTCTTTAATTTACAAACGTTTTTGTTTTCAAATAGGGGTTACATTGGTCCAGGTGGCTTAGCCTTGAACGCCAGCACATACCCAGGTCCCCATTGCATAGGTGGGGCTGCGGGGTACATCGATAGGTGGATATTTGGCGAAAATCATATGTATGGTCATCCCACAGCAAAAAACATTTACTATCCTTTGGAAGAAGATAAAGTTCCGTATGATCCCGAAGGTGTTCTGGGTTCAATAAACGGCTGTATCATCGTTTTCATTGGTTGTCAGGTGGCTATTAGAACACTCATGCATTTGCTTAAGTTTATTTATTTAATTTTGATAGGTTTTCTACACATTTATTTACTGCACTTTTTGCCTATGTTTGCAATTCCAATCTGGCCAACAGCACAACTTGAAAAGGCAAATTATTTGATGATGCTTGGTATTTTGGGCTTATGTATGCAACTGTCTGCTCTGTATAATTCTGTTATAACATATGTCTAGATGGGCAAGATCTTCTTGTATTATAAAGAACCAAAATGCCGCACCATTCGCTGGTTATTATGGGGGTTGGTACTAGGAGCCATCTCTGCTGGCCTATGCAGTGTATCTGCCAATGACGGATGGCTGCCTGTTAACAAAAACCTTTGGTGAGCAACAGAAAATATTATTGATAGTAGCAAGTGTTTCTTGATACACGTTTTGCTTATTTCTTTGCAGTAATCTGCAGATTACGTTCAGCGATCGATTTAAAATTAGATTTGTTTATATATTTGCAGTTTTTTTCTAAATGTTATGGTTAACACATGGCAATCTCTGGTAGTACTGGCTAAAGCATTGTTGTGTTTATCATCGTGTCTTGTAGAGTCTTTTTAACATCTTGAATTTAATGGGGAACATTAATCATTTAAATGAAAAGAGGATTCTTTGTCATAGCCATGTCCAAGCAAAAACCTTAATCCCCATGTAAAACCGGGTGTAGTGGTATGTACTTCCTGCTTGAATCGGTGCTAGTGGAATTAGACGTTGAATCAATGAACAAAATGAGTGCTATTGTTTTGCAGGACTACAACCTTCATCACGACTCTTTCCAGCATGGCCTTCTTCCTCATGATCCCCATCTACTACATGGTTGATGTCTGGAAGATCTGGACCGGAGCTCCTCTTCACTTCGTTGGTGAGCTGACAATTTATCTGCTTTACAAAATCTGACGGTGATTAAACGTAATTGTTTCAAAAACGCTGGATATCTATGTTCAACTCTCATTCTGTTTATCGATTCAAATCTGTTCTTGAATTTCACTTTAACCAAGAGGTCGTGTCCTCTAAGGTCTAAGTGATTCAGAATATTTCACTAATTTAAAAAGAGAATCTTTCCAAGCTTAAAACTGATGAAGTAATATGTTTTTATATAGCGCTAGCACCGTAGAGATATTGCTTAGACACTTAGACAGTGTTAACGCAACTGCGTAGAGACGCAGTCGATTAGACTATTACCCTCAGTCCATTCCTTTTGCTGAATGCCAAGCAAGAAACAGATTCATTGCTACGTTTAAAAAGTTTTTGGTGTGACTCGGCAGAGTGTCGAACCTGTATCTACCGATTCATAAACTAACACTCTAACCATTGTGTGTCTGTGTGGAAAATCTCATTCTATTTTTAACATTTCACTTTCTCATTCTTCTCTCTCTTTCCAGGGATGAACAGCATCCTCTTGTACGTGGGTCATGAGACGTATCACAGCATCCTCCCCTTTCATTGGGGGGCCACAGAATTTTCGACCCACGCGGAGTGGTTGGCCATGAACATGCTGGGAGTGTTTTACTGGGTCGTCATTGCTTACTACTGCTACAAGATTAAGTTTTTCCTCAAAATCTGAAAGGGAATGATGCGGTTAAGGAACATGAAACAATTTCTATATTGCTCAATTGACCGGTTTTTCATGCAGTATTTTTCTCTTCAACATTTTTAAGCCTTATCATCATTATGTTAATGTTATCTAGTGAAGACAAAATGGTGATATAGAATACCATTTTAAAGGTGTTGTAATTATCTTACTCAGTTGGACAGTGGCATTGTTCAATTGACTTGTAGTATTTTTCACCTCAACATTTTTAAACTGATTTTACAATGCGTTAGTCCAGGGGTTCCTAACCTTTTTACGATCTCGTACCACTTCGACGCTCTGTACTGCCAAGCGTACCACTTCTTTCAGAACAACTAATTTGATCGAATCATATATTATTCTGAAGAATAATATCGGCCTACTAAAATAACACTAAAGCGCCACAACAAAATTTAATGAGATTTTTGTTTACTGTCCACGAATTGGTCGATGCGCATTGCGCAGTGTAAATTTGCAACAGCGCATCGAAAGTCATTTCCAGGCGCACCTAGTCGGTTTCGATTTTTTGACTTGATTGAAGATCATGATTGAAAATCCCTGCTCGCATTTCCACATGGAAGGGGAAATCAGTAGCTATGGAACAGCATGGGAAGCTAGCGTTGAATATGAAGAGGCTATACTAAACCAGAAGTTTATTGAGAACATTCCTTGTAACTGTTATTGAACATTTTATTCCAATCTATTTTTAGCTTACAACCAGAACCAGCATTATTCAACGCTATTTGTAGCTAAGCTATCGCCTATAGTAGATGATATCTATCAAGAGCAATCATTTAACATAGTTAACGCCCACTGTCCCATAGGACTTTTCAAAGCAACTGTGCTCCTTGTTGACAATTGACATGACCTGTATTTTGAAGATCGTAATGATACGAAAAAAACAAGAATAGTTACGTAACAATATAAGAATAGGCTTCGGGAATTTTTTTTTTTGTAAACAAAATCGGATAAACAAAATATAAAGCAGTAAATCCACGTTTTTGTGAGAAAAAAAACGAAAGCTACTCTCGTACCACCTGAAAAACCTTCGCGTACCACAGGTTGGGAACCCCTGCGTGTCTAAAATTTGTAGAAATTGTGAATAAGCATTTCAAGTATAAACTATTTTTACATCTAGTCGTCATTATATTATCTGCAGAAGACAAAATGATGATATAGAATATTATATATTTTGAAAGTGGCTGTAATTATCGTGTTCAGTTGGAAGATGATTTGAATTTTTGTCACCGTTGTCAATCTCGTGCTATCGTCATGTCAATTGTTGCAAAACTGGCTTGCTGTTTGCGTGCAGACAATTAATTACTGTATTTCTGAATCAAGTTATTTGATTTAAAAAGGTGCAATACGCTATTGTTGTTTTTTAACCGTGTTCCCTATTGCTTGTCAATATTATGTCCTTCTGTAAACAACAAAGCGAAGGGTCAGTGAGGAAGCAATGACGAGTCGCTATGTTTCCTCACACTCGCTTGTTTGTTCATCACGTGGCTGAAGATAGAAAGTGTTCGTGCCACTGACAACCAAGAACGCATTTTGTCCATATCTGATTGCTCATTACATTACGAATTTTTATTGCTATGTTAGAGACATTTTGCGATGCAAAATCTTGTGTATCTGATCTCATGTCAACGTCTAAGAGTATATTATCCATACCATGTGTATTTTCATTGCATTATCAGTGGTGTACAATATTGTTTATCAACATTTGCGCCATTTATTATTGTGGATGACGACACATCGTCGCGTCACCACTGATGTCATTCCATGCAGATTAAATTAGGCGATCATGTTAAGGCGCGTATGCCGCTCAGTTGTTGATAACGCGAAACTAAATTCTACTGGAAGATTGCTCAGTCATCCGCTGAGGAGAAAAAGCCAAGATCAACCGGAAGTGGTGAAGAAGAGGTGAGTTTGGAATTAACTGGGTCAACTGAAAGGGGTTCGAATGAGTTGAGAGGGGTCCGGGTCATTAGACAGGGGTCCTGATTAATTGGGAGGAGTGCGGGTCAACTGAAAGGGTTTCGGATGAGTTGGGAGGGGTCCTGGTCAACTGAAAGGGGTCCGGATGAGTTGGGAGGGGTCCTGGTCAACTGAAAGGGGTCCGGATGAGTTGGGAAAGGTCCGGGTCAATCGAAAAGGGGGTCGGGTGACTTGAGAGGGGTCCGGGTCAATCAAAGAGGGGGTGGGGTGAGTTGGGAGGGGTCCGGGTCAATGAAAAAGGGGGTGGGGTGAGTTGGGAAGGGTCCTGGTCAACTGAAAGGGGTCCGGATGAGTTGGGAAAGGTCCGGGTCAATCGAAAAGGGGGTCGGGTGACTTGAGAGGGGTCCGGGTCAATCAAAGAGGGGGTGGGGTGAGTTGGGAAGGGTCCGGGTCAATGAAAAAGGGGGTGGGGTGAGTTGGGGGGGTCCGGGTCAATCAAAAAGGGGGTGGGGTGAGTTGGGAAGGGTCCGGGTCAATCAAAAAGGGTTCCGGATGAGTTGGGAAGGGTCCGGGTCAATCGAAAAGGGTTCCGGGTGAGTTGGGAAAGGTCCGGGTCAATCGAAAAGAGTTCCGGATGAGTTGGGAAGGGTCCGGGTCAATCGAAAAGGGTTCCGGATGAGTTGGTTGTGATTATGATCAGTTGGGAAAGTCCAGTGACGTTAAATGTTGCCGAACAAAAGTGTATTGGCTCTCAGTTTAAAAACCTGTTTTGTTTTCTAGAACTTTTAGTGCCGTTTTCTGTGTTTTAATCTTTCTTAGCTTTATCACATTTTTTCAATATACACTGGGCAGCCAATGTTGAGTGCGTTGTGGGAGATCAGTATTTTCTTACGTATTTTCTACACAGGTTCAAGTTTATTCGTTTCGAACTTTTCTTTGTGTTAGGCCTGGGAACCGCGCTGTTCATCTACCAATCGCTACAGAAGACCGAGGGAATTCACCCAAAGTGAGAACATGATGTCTTGTTGGTTTTAGTGCATAATCTTTTATAAAATATCGGGATTATTCTTAGTTGAGAAAGAGCGATCTTCCTGGCGTCAGCACTACCTGGCTACTCACCATAGAACAGCGAGCATTGTGTTTCGCTAATCATACCGGTGTAGCCTCCACACTAGCCATCAAGACTTTTCCCGAAAACATGTGTTTCTCAGCAGTCGAGGAAAGCATTGGGTGAAACACGTGGCTATCGCTGAATTTATGCTGCACTCGACTGCCGAAAAACATAGAATTATTCTTTATGATTATTTCAAGGCTGTTCGGTTAGCTAAAGTATTTTCAGCTTAAAACCAAGAAATACATAGTAACATAGCCTCAATATTATTTTTGCTTGTCGGAAAAGTATTGAGGCGAAATACCTACGAATGTTTATTGGTTCTTTTGCTTGTTATCTGAGCAATAATAATACTTTTACAGCGGCAACAAAGGAGTACCATTGGAGGTAGAGTTTAAGAGGATAGGAGAATTTCTCTCATCCATCTTCACGAAAAAGGAAGAATCGAAGAAAGGTGTCAAGAAATTATTGCATGTTTTCGTAACGATGCCGTGTAGAGAAAACAATCTTGAACCTGGTGGAGGCAGACTGCTGCTTTCTTTTGCACTTTTAGGATAAATTGTCAGCTAATATTTTCAGTGCTATCGTCTTGGTGAATAGTCTACAAAACCCGTCCGTTTGAGATGTATCTATATTTTGTGTTGGTTATAATGTATGTCTGAAGATGTTGAATCAATGTAAAATTGGACGGAATTTGCAAGTTAAGTTATGGTTGAAGAAATGTGCTGTCATTTTTTATTTGTTTTTTATCGTATTTTGTCGTGAAATTGACGTTCATGAATTCTTGGCTAATTCTTATGATGTCACAGACGCTGAGAAATAATGGCAGTTACATCAACTTTCCGAAATTTGATAAATAAGCTTGCCAAGCCAAAACCAAAAACTTATCGAATTGTTGCTCCAGGAAAGGTGACAACCTTCGCCAGTGTTCCACAGGTCAGTAGCTAACTCGTAAAAAAAACTTCCTTTTAAACGTCTGCAGACGTTGAATCAATGAATACGTGTTCTGTCGTCAATGCGACGCAAAAATTAAGGTTAATTTCTTGCATGATTTTGGGGAGCAAGTCTTTTAGGCGCAGACAATTAGGCGCCGGTCAAATAGGCGCGCACACTGTGGCGTCAGGATATTTAGGTGCGGAGCACTGTGGCGTCCGTTCATTTAGGTGCTATTCCTACTAAAGTCTGCAGATTGTATCAGCTTGGAAGGTTGGGCAATGCTTTTCACACAAAATGTTATATAGAAGAGAAAAATATATTGTTTTTTTTTAATGCGCGTGTTCGGCATTTATTTATTGTTAGTCCAGGTTTGCGTCGGCGAAAGCTTTATCAATAAATTATTCAAATTTCCGAACATGACTGAGTTCACTTTCAGTTAAGTTAAATAATAACTACACTAAACATCAGCAAAAAATATACCGTAGCCTATATTCAAGCGGGTGGTAGGCTTGAGTGAAAAGTAACTTAGTTTTCCGTCAAAACCCCGACTAGGTTTTGCCAAAGCTGAGCTGATACAATCTGCAGACTTTACTAGGAATAGCACCTAAACGACCGGGCGCCACAGTGCTCCGCACCTAAATATCTTGACGCCACAGTATGCGCGCCTATTTGACCGGCGCCTAAAAGACGTGGACCCTGATTTTGGAACCTGGTGACTTGATTTATGCGTAAAGTGTAGAGGTCGACTATTGCCAGACAGCACAATCCTTCATTTTTACATTAATTTAACGTGTGCAGACGTTGAATCAATGTAAAGATGGCGAATTTTGCTGTCTGGAATTGATTAGCGTTTTATTTTCTGAATGATTTAATATAGAAAAGTATGACTGTAAAAGCTATTTTCTTAGGAAATCCCAAGGCCAGACTATAACGAAGAGAAACTAAAGCGCTTGAAGAAGCAGACAACGATAGACATTCTCTCCCAAGATGAAATTGCCAATTTGCGTGAAGCTGGAAGAATTGCCCGTCACGTGCTTCATGTTGCTCAATCGAGCTTGAAGGTAACAACAGATGTACATTGATGCAACGTAACTTCTTGCAAAATTGCAATCACTGACTAGAACACTAATGTTTGAAAAGACCGTTTTCCCTCCAAGCTAGCTGTTGGTTTGAACCTTTATCCTCGGACTGACAAAGCCTCCGATAGGATGTTTCTGGTAGTTTCGCATACTTGTAGAGGCATTTGAGGCGGGGCTTGTTGCTGAGATTGGTCGAGAAGTTTACGATTGTCTGTAAATTATTCCATCCACTAGATGCTGCTGAATGGAGAACAGGTCTTGAAGTGCGATGCTCAAGTGCACACCCCGAGAGCCGAACCAAAAAGCTGCTTGATCCTGCGGTTTTATCGTGTACAAAGTCAGACGCTTAACCAACCGAGCTATCCGGCAAACGTTCTGGTCATCTACTTTGTAAGGTTGACCTTCATTCCGCCACGCAACCACTTGCTCTGTGCCTGAATTCTGCCATGTTCTGAGCACTGTAGGCTACAGTGTACATTCATGTTTGAGCATTACAAACTTTAATGGCTCGAGTGTCAGCGTAACAAATTGGTTTGATATTTTCCGCCAGCCTGTACCCGTTCTCAAGAGGTCAACACTGCAATTGAACTTTAATTCTCTTTCCTTCAATTCTCTTTATTTTTGTAGCCTGGAATATCTACAGAGGAGGTCGACAAGATCGTTCATTCCGAGGTGACGAAGCATGGAGCCTACCCTTCAACTCTTGGTTACCGCGGCTATCCAAAATCCTGCTGCACTTCTGTTAACAACGTAGTTTGCCACGGCGTGCCGGACGATTGTGACCTCATCAGCGGTGACATCATCAACGTCGACGTCACGGTCTACTACAAGGGCTTCCATGGAGACACGTCCGACACGTTTTGCGTTGGCAAGGTGGACGATAACGCCACCAAGTTGATAGCAACAACGAGAAAGTGCCTGGACCTCGCCATCGGGATATGCAAGCCTGGACGCTTCTTTCATGCAATTGCTGACGTCATCGAAGATCATGCCTCTTCCAGGGGTCTCACAGTCTGTCAACATTTTGTAGGGCATGGCATAGGGGCGGAGTTTCACTCTCCCCCGCATGTTTATCACCACCGGCGGGCTTGGTCGGACAGGACTAAAATGGAGGAGGGCATGGCCTTTACTATTGAGCCCATTCTTATGGAGGGGGGCCACGAGATGACGCCACTGAGCGATGGATGGACCGTTGTATCTAGAGACGACGGCCGCTCTGCCCAAAGCGAACATACAATTGTAATAACCAAGCACGGTTGCGAGGTGTTGACTTAGTAGTTTTCCATCGTACAACTGTGTTAAAGTTGTATTATTTTAATGATATTCCGTTGAATAAAGCAGGTAAAGATGTCTTGTAGTGGTAAACAGCTCATTGAACTAGCAGTGTAGTTTTTGGACAAGATTTTCAAGTTTGAATAATATTGTAAAAGCTTCACGATTTACCAACGTCCTGTATTGTTAAACGGATATCTTTTATGCCCTCCCTGTATTGGCCACAAAGTGCGTAAAAATGGCGTAGTGCAGCACAGTAGTCCCCGCTTATTAAGCCCACCTCTGGACCCGGCGATTTTGGGCTTATGAAGCTTGGAGACCTATTTCTACCACTCATTTTCGTATAACTGACTATGGCCAAAAGTTGCTAAATCTGTTAACAACTGTACACAACGATCAGTTCTTTTCGAAAATTGCGAGTTGTGTCAGCAACGTTGCGTGTTTTATACAACCCAATGAAATGAGATCTTGGTTGAACGGTTCGTGACGAACAGTTGAATTAGGAACTGAGTTAGCAGCGAAACAAAGTGTAAAATTTTCGAAAGCAAGAGGAAAACTAGTAAATTGTGACGCTTTTTTCACACAAATTCAAGCAAATGCAATCTAAAATTGCGCTTACAAAGCGCGTTTTTTTATTACATAAATAAATGGAAGTAATTCCGGATCGGACCACATTGAACTTAATAAGCGGGGACTACTTTATTGCAATGTAATCCCTGGTTATTTAGTCCACGAGACAATCATGTCTCTGGCAAGCAAAATTACAAACCGGCCGCCTAAACGTGGTCTGTGTGCTCATTTATATTTGTCATCTGCACAGACTTAGGTCAAACCTCTGCTAATTGCTCAAAACAAGATCAAATTTGGCTGATTTTTTGGAAAGTAGGCTAATATTGTTCCGTCACCTCAATCGTTGAAATAATGTAAAAAAAATGCTAATTTCTTAACTGATTAAAAATGAAGGATAGCCTTTGTTAGAAAGTTGTCATAGGATAGGCCTAATACCAAGACTCAAATATTTATCAATGATAAAAGGGTCGTGATCAAACATCTTGTATCAATCAATCAATATTTTATTTGTCAGGAACATAGGTACATGTTTGAAATATGCAATTAATATACACAATGCAAAAGTTACACAAGTTCCCATACCGACAGGGAGACAAACGAGACGACCATACGGTCTACTAGTCAATTGCCACCATACGGACATGACGATTTTGCCATTTAAAATAAGCTTACAAGAGAAAAATAAAACGTTGTAACGCCCTTATAAGGTTGTAGGATTTTGATATTGCACGTCAATGGTTCAGGAAAAACGTCGGGTTTGGTGCAGTATGGGAGGTGATATAAACTAGCGCCATATGATGTTTGCACTGGTACTGTACACTGAAGTGGCTGATGTAAAACACAGCAAAACGAAGATACGGAACAAGAATCCTAAAAAAACTAGTGCCACGCCGTTAGCTCACATTCAAACGACAGCCTCTTTTCTACAAAGCTTCTTTGATGATTGATTTAAATCTTTATCCTCGGACTGGGAAAGCTTCTTGCAGACCTTAATCCTGGCAGTTTCGCATACTTGTAGAGGCTTTGAATTACTGACGCAGGCCGGTCACCGAGATTGACAGAGTGAAGTTTCCGATTGTTGAAGTCTTGTTGCTTGGGAACTATTCCATCCACTAGATGCCGCTGAATGGAGAGCAGTCCTTCAACGTGCGTTGCTCAAGCGCACACACTGAGCGTCGAACCAGCGCCGCTATTGATCTTGAAGTTTCTTCGTTCCAGAAGTCACGCGCTAACCAATTGAGCTATCGGAGATGGCAAAGTTAAGGTGCCCGCTGCCTAACTTTCGTAAATTTGCGTGTGCCAGCTGCATGTTCGTGAATTCAATTTGCTCTTTTTAAAAAGCATGTTATCAATCATTAACTCCGAGAGCTTTACCAAACCAACTCGTTTGCTACCAATATTTAAATCACGTGATTCACTGGAAGTAAAACGAATTTAGAAAGCCAGGATAGAGTACGACAAACGACGTGGGATTTGGCATTCAGGTCGGCGTGTTGTTATTTCTGACCATCATAACGCAATAACTGAAACTGATGTTTCCGTTAAAAACTGAAAAAAATTACATTTTGATTAACCGACTGAAACCTAGAAAATACCTTTTATTCCTACTGTACTCGAGTGGAAACAATGACCTCCCAAATTATTTTCCTTTCCTGGAACAAAAATTCCTAAAATCTAAATAACTTCTTACTTCAACATCAGAATATTTTTGTTTATGTGCAAGGTATTCTTTTAGACGATCACTTAAATTTGAAGTTTTATTTTGTATCATGTAAACAAATGCAAACAAGCGTGAAAAGCTCAATGGACTGTCCCACATTACAAATCGTTAACAAGCATTGATGGGTGGTCACGCAGAAACACGCCGCATTAGCAGACTGTGTGCAAACACCACCAGTTTGAAGTTACTCGGTTTGAAAGAGAATCATACACCAAGATCCTCTCAACTTCTGCCACTTATCGGTATGCTGAACAAACAGGTGACAACGATTTCGTGAGACAGGGGTGGAAAAAATGGCATCATACAATATTTGCCCCGACAAGATCATGTCTGCTACAAAGTAATAACAATCATTCAGCTTTTTAATCTGGGCTTGAAACAAGTTGCGAAAAGCGAGATGGGAAACCCAAGTTAAACAAAGATTAGGCATCCAGGCCGGATAGCGACTGTCAAAACAGCGACTGTCATAATGGCGACTTCATAATAGCGACGTAATGAAGTGAGCGACATTCCAAACAGCGATTGTATAAATGCCGACTGCATTAAAACAGCGACTGTTATGATAGCGACTTAACACTTTAAGTGCCATAAAAATGCCCCATCTGGCACCTATGTGGCATATTTTTGAATTTTATTTATTGTAGGCGCCAAATTTGAACACAACTAGTTTTCAATTTAGCTATAGCGAGAAGTTTTTGG
The DNA here is from genome assembly GCF_918807975.1 of Aplidium turbinatum. Classification (NCBI taxonomy): domain Eukaryota; kingdom Metazoa; phylum Chordata; class Ascidiacea; order Aplousobranchia; family Polyclinidae; genus Aplidium; species Aplidium turbinatum. The sequence continues at coordinate 4,773,950 of NC_137486.1, forward strand.
ATTTATATCATGCCAGTCAGCAGGTTTTGACTTGAAGGCCAAATTGGGTGGTTCTGTATGGCACCAGCTTGACAATGATTGCCTAGTCTAGTTGATCTGTGATAAAGTTTTTAAAGTATTTTTAGGGTAGTTTTAGTTTACAAGTTTACAGTTAGAATTAGTAGGCTAAGGTATTGGAAGTACAGATTTGCCAAATTGGGTGGTTCTGTATGGCACCAGCTTGACAATGATTGCCTAGTCTAGTTGATCTGTGATAAAGTTTGTAAAGTATTTTTAGGGTAGTTTTAGTTTACAAGTTTACAGTTAGAATTAGTAGGCTAAGGTATTGGAAGTACAGATTTGCCAAATTGGGTGGTTCTGTATGGCACCAGCTTGACAATGATTGCCTAGTCTAGTTGATCTGTGATAAAGTTTGTAAAGTATTTTTAGGGTAGTTTTAGTTTACAAGTTTACAGTTAGAATTAGTAGGCTAAGGTATTGGAAGTACAGATGCTCAGCTTCTTGGTCAAAAACGTCATGAGTCAGAATCGACCAAATATAGGGTGAAGTGTGTGAATACCATCCAGGCAAAAGCTGTTTTATGCCTTTGCTGCTGTAACTTTCATTTGCTATTTTGTCATCTTAAACCTTAACTTGTAGGGTTAGAAAATAGCAAAGCAAAGGTAAAGTAGTGAAGGCACTATATGTACCTACTTCACCCTCTATTTGTTGGTCAATTCCAATCTATGACGTCATAGCATTTTGACTGGTGCATAGACTTGAATACTAGCTCCTGTTCTGTATTTTATATGTTGTACTAATTGCTTTTTACAAAGTTTTATTTTACATTTTTGGTCAATTTCAATGTGTTAGTTTTGACTAAGGCGGAGACTTGTATACCAGCTTCGACAGAGTCAAACTTCATGAATAGGCTAACATTATCAAAACGAAATTGTGAGCATAAACGTGTTTTGATATTTTAAATAAAACATGTGAAAAGTCTTCATTTGGTGAGTTTCACGTTTGAAAAATTTGCCTCAATGGATTTTATAATTTCAAGAAAAGGAAGTGACATGATAAGTTATGCAGGCTTTTTGTACAGGAACGACAAAACAAAGATAAATACAATCAATTGGAGATGTGCTAAAACAGGTTGTAAAGGTCGCCTAACGACAAGCCTTCAGTATCGTGAGCAACAACAACCCCCAGTGAGCAGTGGCGTCCACACGCATCCACCAAACCCTACGGAAGTGGCAGCCAGGAGAGTTGAAAACAGAGTAAAAACAGCTGCAGTAAGAACACGGGATCCACCACGAAGAATCGTGCAGGATGCAATGACTGAAGTTAATGAAGAAGTTGCAGCAGCTGTTGGCTCTTCCACAAATCTGCGTCAAACCATCAGACGGAAAAGGAAAGCAACAGACAACAACCCCCCAGCTCCTGTTAATGTAGGAGAACTGTTCATACCTGATATGTTGAGACAAACAACAGACCAGCGTGGCTTCCTGCTCTATGACAGTGGGCGTGGAGATGTTCATCGGATGCTTATTTTCAGCACAGATCTGAAATCAAATCACTGAAACCTGGACTCGCTCCAAGAAGTGTACAGATCGACTTTGAACTAGCTTCCAAAGCTGCGCTCAGCGAATGAAAAGATACGTGACAATGAACACACGAATCACTGTTGTACAGCAAAATCGAGGCCAGTATGATCTGCGGCAGTTCCTTCGAGCCCTTGCTCACAATTTAGAAATAAACGTGGCTTGATTTTTATTGCAAGACTTTTGGTTGTTTTAAAGTCCCTTTTGGTTTCAATCTTTTTCTAGACCCTGAATTTTATTGCAAGGCTTGACGACTTTCTGTTGTTTGGCTTGACTAGCCTATTTCTTTTTAAATCATGTGACTTCTATGGATAGTCCAAATAAAATGTTGTTTTAAAGTCCCTTTTGGTTTCAATCTTTCACTACGCAGTGTTTGCCTATTTGTGCGTGCATACGTGTGTACAGAGGTGTGGGGGATGGAAGGTATGTGTGGAGGGGGTGAAAGAGTGCGTGTGCGCGTAAGCCTTGGATTTAATAAAAGAAGTGAGGTCGCTGTTGTGGCAGTCGCTGTTTTTGATGAATCGCTGTCGTGTAGTCGCTCTATTGACAGTCGCTGTTTTAAATGAATCGCTGTCGTGTGGTCGCTCTATTGACAGTCGCTGTTCTGACAGTCGCTATTTGGAACCCGAGCCAAAGATTAAACCACAAAATGGTTCTTTTCAAAAGAAGATGCCGGATAGGCTTCAATCTCATCGACCAGTTATAATGCTTACAAGTTACAAGTATAAGCATGTGTCTCCAAGGCAAATTAAACGATTAATGATTAGCCAACAAATAAAGATGATACGAAAACACCGTAGTAAAATTTTTAATGGTACGCGAGTAGAAGTTTGAGAGATACTAACATACTTAATGTGTCAAGAAATAAAAATCAAAACTAAATGAAAATAACAGTGATATAATAGTATAGCAGTAACGTGTTAATGAAAATACTTCATTACGCAATCACAAACGAACTCCAGCGAGTGTTTAAAAAGAGATTGCTGGTTTCACCAGGAGGAAGAGGGGTTTGATGTTTTCAATACATTCTACAAGGCCACTTTTCCTGCATTGCTTTGAAACCTCCCAGCTTGGCATCCACAAGAGGAATGTGAAGCTTCCACCTCTGAATCCTAACCCACAAAGGAAAAGATGCAGAGTATGATGTAGAATTCTCATAAACGCGACATGTCATGATCGGGAAGATGATGTTGGAGTTTATACAGCAGTTCCGCGCTCCAAATTCTGCTTGATCTCAGTAGTGTATTTCCCGTAGAATTTCTCCAGTTTCTGGTTGTGTCTCGCGTTTCCTTCGTTGATGTAATCGACGTCCTTCGCCTCGTTGTAAAAGCGACGGCGACTGAAGTCCTTCTTTTTCGCTTTCCGTTCTGCGAGATCGTTCACCATGCGGTCGATGCCGGCCTTCGTGTCCTTCACTTGGCCGGGAAGCAAGGTGTTGAGGCCCGCGTAAAACATTTCCTCACCGAGGTCTTCTTTTTTTTGCTCGTATTCCTCCATGTCTGGCTTGATTTGTCGGGCGATTTTCCGGTAGTGTCTTGCTCCAGCTTCCTCAAACGCTGAAACAAAAAACAGCTATTCAGCTACAGAAGGAATCGCACACAACGCAACATCAACCACGTGATGTCGTATATTACCAGGCAAATTTATGATCTGCATCAAAAAACACAATTTCTGTTCCTGAGCACAACCGGATACTTGCCGTCAAATACTGTTCGAAACAATTGGCGCATTGCCAGGGACACTTTTCAAATCTCAGCTGACTATTTGTGAAAAAGTGCTGACAGCTATTAATACGAGTTTATGACCACAGACATACACAGCAATGTTTCATGGGCTAGTAACACAACAGTGTCTAAGATAGATCCACATCAAAACTTCATAGCATAGCATTGTGTATTCAACGTAGTTCTTAAGCTAATACATTACATATCAATCGTTGAGCCAAAAGACTTGAAATAATTAAACATTAAAGCAAGGTGTCATAAACAGAAACTGAGTCATAACATCATGTTAGTGGTTGAAAACATTGCATTTCTAGCACAGCGAGGTTTCACACTTTATCTATCCTAAAAGCGGAAAAAGTAATTGATACTCACTCGAAAATCCCATGTCCGGATCTTTCTTCCTCTTTTTTGCAGCATCCAATCGCTCAGCTTCGGAAGCACTGACGTTCATCATCTTCTCACGATCGTAATCCTTCCCTTGAGCCTCGCAGTTCTTCCTGTCTTCAATCTCCTTTAATTTGTATTCAGCACGCAACTGACGGTTTTCCCAGTTCTTTGGAAGTTTTCCTCGTCTGTCCTCCTCCACAACTTCAATTCGGTTGAGCTTTTTCGACTCTATCCTCTTCATTTTCAGCTCTCTTAATCTCATCATCCGTTGATCATGCTTACTGGAAGCACAACCTGAACTGGCTCCATCGGTACCTTCATTCGGGCGTTCAGAAGTTGAATCACACATCTTAGTGTCAGTTATTCACACCTTAAGCTACGTAATTATGCCTGCAAAATACGCAATGTCAATGAAAAAAGCACAAAATTAAATTCAAAGGAATGCATTCCAAGCAAAATCTCGAAGCCAATAACGAGACAACTTTACAGACTCAATAAATTGAAATTTCCAATTCAAGAACAATCTTCATTCGGCAGATATTACATTCAATTAAAACTGCATTCATAATGTGATATGTGATAACATCTCACTGGTAAAGGGGTTCGAAAGCAGAATTTTGACTCTCCAGACTTTAATTCACCCCATTGAAATCGTCTGCACTCGAGTGAGAAGAATAGATGAATTTCCAATGCTACTACATTTTTAGGATTGCAAAACCAACAAGGATAAGCCTACTCATTGGTAAAAATAAAACATTCTTCCCGCTGTAATCAGCATCCCAATTGAAGCCAAAATATAGATTGCTTCACATTATTCATATATAAGTATTAAGCCGAGACAATTACAAACGCTCTGTGGTAACACTGAGTGACACCTAAGTCATTCATTTCGATTTGAAAGCAAAATGTTGTTACGTTGATAGTCTTTTTACACTTTTTATTTGTAGTCACATAAAGCATCCCATCCACTGTTGTCACAAATTTAACGGAACTACAATTAAAACAAGATATTGTAACAACAATATAAAAACTCTCAGAATACTAAAACGTTAGTTATAAAATTTAATTCAAGTACCGCTGTCCAAAACAGCAACAATATTATGCAGCACCGGCAACATTTATTAGGTATAAGCGGGTGATGGGATGTGAAGTAGTTAGCAGGGGTGGAAAACCCGTGACCTCCAAACCAGAATGTTAGTCGCTAAAAAATGATCAGCCACCATGCATTTGTACATTGTATTGAAGTTGTAGACCAAGTGGCATACCAATGTCATAGGTTTGTAATGCACTAAATAATATTACTTGCAGGCCCATGATTAATATAAGATTGTCAACCCCTTACTGTAAAGCATAATGCATTATGTAAAGCACAGAAACACAAGGATAGACTTTGTTTAAAAACGTGCAAAAGTGTATATTATATGCCGACGTTTGCAGCTTTTTACCAACCTGTACACATATACACTGTCAGTGTATATGCAATACGCATACCTACTTTTGCACCTTTTTATACAAATTCTACACTCACTCCAGTTGAGAACCTCAAATATAATGGATGATGTTCGACGCTCTCAGCTGGAGTGAATTTAGACAAAGTGTAACAAATCCACAGAATCAAATAGAAAAATTGTTGCTGGGGATAAGTAACCTTTAAAAGGTTAACATGACATCAGCATTCAGCAAGAATGAAGTTTGGAAGGCACAAATTTCCATACTGATAAAATCTACATAAACTTGTGGCCTTTGTGAAGTAAAGGTATCTTTTCCAGCAATGTTTGAACTCTTGCTTAACGAATGCTTAAGGGACGGCCTCACTCTTTTCTTAAACTCTTGAACCCAAACATTCAAGAAAAGAGTGAGGCCGTCCCTTAAGCATTCGTTCAAATGAAATATAAAACTAAACAGGATCGAGTATAAAATCTGATACAATCAGTTTACATACTGTAATTCACTGAGTAATGTGGGGAAAGCATGAACTGGTATGCCACTTGTTCTACACCTACTTTTGCAACCCCACCGGCCACCATTGCAGCCACGTATTTTACACTAAGCACTAAGCAGGTTTCAACATGCAAACATTAGATAATCGTACAATAGATATTCCATCAGTACCATAGCAACAGCACTGCACTACCATGAGTTGAATCTGACAAAGGAATAAATGTGGTTTGTGTAGACCCACATTCACTGTTACAGGTTTTTCATGAAAACCAACAGAAACCAATGTACAAAAAATGGAAATACTATTACATATCTTTGCTATTAGCCTATTACATTACTTATTCTACTATGTTAACATGTTAGCATATGTTAACTAGTAAGTACAGACCATCAATAAATTAGCAACATTTTAAGGCATATAGGCTAAAGTTTGATTCGCATACTAACCCATGGCCTGATCACGTTTGTGCATTATAAATAAACTCTTGCTCACATATGGTTTTGCTCATAATGTATTGCGACCACGTAAACAAGAGGTTCAATAAATACTTGAACATCGGAGAAACTGGAAAATGTAATCTGTATAATGTGAAACGTAAGCAAGTGGTTAAGAAATGCAAGACATGACTAGTAGTTGTGAGGGGTGGATTCTGTAATAATTGTACTGACAATCAATAAATCTTCTTACAACTGGTTTTAGGCAGCAAAGTTGAATAAAATACAAATCTAAAATCTTGAGTACGATTTTAAAATTATATATGTTAGCTAGCTGTCATTCAAGTTCAACTTAACTTATATATATCTATAAAAATGAAGATATTGCTTAACTTTAAGTTTAGCAAAGATATATAATTCTAGAATCTCATAATATATCACGGCTATGCTGGGTCTTTTTTTTGGTCATTTATCGGTCATTGACCGATTTTTTAGCAAAATGTCCGAAATAAATATAGTCAATTCAGTCAAAATGTCTGAAAAAATATGTAGTCAATTGGCTAAATATGACCAAAAATGACTAAAAATGACCGAAATAAATAACAAATGGCCGAATTTTTTCAAGTCATTTCGAACAAATGACCGAAAACTCTCAGCGAAAAAAAAAAACCAGCGGCTATGCAGCTCCAACTACTTTTAAGAAAAGTGATCGACTGCGAGTATAGAAGATTACCATCGTCACATTTACCAAAGATTCTATAACTATTCAAAGTGCACCAAATAAATACTGTGGGAAAAAAGTAATGCTCACAATTAAATAGCCCATTCTAAAACAATAATATACAGATCTCATAAACGTGGGCATTTTTACAAATTTCAAAAGGCACTTTAGGTTAACAAATAACAAGGACAATATATGTTAGCGAGTTCAATGGGATTTGGTTCAATATCTTCAATGGCAAACAGTACATATTTGCATTGATATGAAATAATCTAATTTTAATGCAAGATGTTATTTTAATGCAAGATGTTATTTTGATACCAAAGTATTTAATTCTTAATCAAGGGAATATCTTATTTAACCAAGATATGCATGGCTTTTGATGCTGTCACCTACAGTGGTTACACCACAAAGTGGTTTCCATAAAACTAGTGATTGGAGTGAAGTATACTGAGTAGATTTCTGGTTGAGGTAGCACTGTACAGAACTGTGGTTAACTGGTTTAACAGTTAACCACAGTTCATTTGTAGTGCTCCAATATTTCAAACAATATCATGTTAAGAGCAAAATCGTCGAAACACCTGGTTCATCTAATTAAAAAATAAAGAGCCCAAAATGTAAAAATTCATGTTCTTGTTCAATGTTCATATATAATATCAAGTTCCTTTTCCAAATTAAACAGACTAAAAATAAGTTGTCGCCTTTTAACAATGAGCCTTGAGATTTATAAATATTACACGCAGCAGGTCATCCAAGCAATTGTGATTAACTTTACTTCATAGGAAGTAACACAACAAGAACAAGTCACCTAGATCAAGTTGAAACTGAGGGAATGCCAACTAAGCAACAACACAATCATCAGATGATGACGTCAACAAACTGAATAGATAGCTGACCAACTTTTGTTTAAAAACCTTCAGAAAGTTGTCTTGTCAAGTGATAAAACTTGAAACTTTAAAAATTGTACAATTGTACATACAATATTATACACCTACCTATTTATTGTTAAAAGGGCAGACAAGTTCATTTTCAAATGCAAACTGAGAGTTATAACATATGAAGTGGATATTCAAAAACTCGTTTTATTTGTTTTTATAAACAAAACCTCATTTGTTCTCACGCAATCTTGAAACAAAGTTTTGGTTTGGCAATTGGAACACACACTGCATCAAGTGTTGTTGAAATAAAATTTTTCCTTCAAAGACTTTTGCAAAAACATTTTGCTGGTTTGAGGTGTGCTATGCGTTTGCAGCAGCAGATAAGATTATCCCAAGTAACAATTTTAGCTCAGATTTAGTTTATTGTAGACTTGATACTAGCTTACATCATTACATCATCGTACAGGAAAATTGAAATGGGATAACTTTGTAAACATCACAAGAGTATGGCCAGGATCAACAGAGACCAGCACAATATGCCGACTCCATTTTAAGGAAACAGATTTTCAAAACCTTCTTTAATTTAACACGGGGTTTGGCACACACCTTATATTAAATTGCAACGCATGCTCTTCAATTTTTCCAAAATAATCTATTTCACCAACTGTGCAACCTTTCGAGTCAAGCTCCAATAGAGAGACAACTCCACAACAAAACTTCACTCCATCCATATGACCGGCTGTCAAGCAAAGTCAAATTCTTGAAGTAATTTTGAGTTAACAATTATTACATTGCTACATGTTTGTTATAAAGTACATAAGTTGGGGAGTAGCATCCTTGAGAAATTGTTTTTCATACAATTTAGAATATCTGCCGGCTAGGCCTATTACATTTTAATTGCTGCCTGCTGGTTAGTGATTCCTAGCTACATGTAATTTAAAATGACCCATCCATAACTCACCAAGTGTATTAACAAAAACAAGTTCTTGATAAACTGGTGTCGTTTATTTCAGTTACTGGCTACTGGCTAGCACGGAATGGCCCGTTTCGGTGAGTCCGATTCGGTGAGTTTGATTCGGTGAGTCCGATCCCTTAACGGGGGATTTTTTCAATTTTTTTTTAAATTATCGGGTACCGTAGCCTAATTATCATTGCCGTTTTAGGGTTAGGGGTTAGAAACTCATCGAATCAGACTCACCGAATAGTAGCAGACCCTGGCTAGCACTAGTGTTGTAAAAGAAGAAGCTGAAAACACTGAATTACAGGAAGATGCAACGGTAATGTAACAGTGCATAAATGTGACTTTTCTTTATTACTGTCGTTGTGCTGTTTTGTAATGTGCTTCTTGTGTTCATAGTTGTCCCCGTATTCTGATGTGACATGCTATACAAAAATCGTTACTTGTAATGCCACAACACAATACAACATATCAGATTTTCATGTTTGTTTGTCAAAAGGATGCCAAGCTGCCATGAAGTGCGACGAAAGGTAAGAATTTTTAACTCTATTAGCTAACATATGAAATAACAACGGTGTGTATTTTAATAGCTTTATGGAAAAAGTGAGGCTAAATAATTATAATACTGTAGTTGCTTTGCTTGACTTTGAAAATGTTTATTGCAGCAACTCAGACAAATCTACCAGTATCAACAAAATCTGTAGGTGTGACATGCAACTTGCACGAAAGAAAACTAAGTCCACCAGATTTCCTTGCTTCCACTCCTAAAAAAGCAAGAATGGCTTTGCAAGACTGGACTTATCTTTTGATGATAATGAAATACATGATCCAAATTTCTCAATTAGTACACTTTCGGAGGCGTCTACCCATGAAGGTTGTGAAAACTTGGGGTAAGTTTATGAACAAGTATGCTGCTTTCTGTTGGGGCATACTTTATGGGGCTTTTTGAAGTACACAAACGATAAAATACACATACTGTATGCGGAAGGGATCAATCTTTTCTGGAAAATAATAATATCATTGATGATGAAGTTTTTGTGCACTTTGAGTTGTATTGCTTGCTGTCACAATACAATATATAAAACAATCTAAAATATTTCACTTGTACTGTTTAGATCTTCCAGTTCCTCATCAGATACATATCCAATTGGTGAGAAAAAGTATATAGTATTTCATACACAGCTCATGGAATTATTTAAGATTTGTCCAGTCTGCCAAACTGCTACAAATGCGACTACTGGTGGTTTTGGGACATGCATCACCATCACAGAAGTTTGCTCTGAGTGTAACAATTTCAGAGCCTGGTCAAGTCAGCCAATGATGGGACAACACATACCAGCAGGAAATTCGTTACTTGTTGGTTCCATCTTTGCTAACGGCTTGCTGTACTTGAAGACACTGAGGATGCTTGACCACTTGAATATTCAGAGTATTTCGAGTACAACCTTTTGTAACCTGTCCAAAAAGCATGTCCAGCCAGCCATTTATTGCATGTGACGAAAAGAGCAGACTACAGTACTCTAACAGTTGCAAGGTGATGGGGGTAATCTCATGCTAACGGGGATGGAAGGGTAGATTCTCCTGGACACTGTAGAAAGTATGGTACATATACCATCATCGACACAAGATTGAAAAAAATAGTGGATTTGCAGCTCCTTCAGGTACCGGTATGGAAACGTTTCCTTTAATTGGCAGTGTGTGTATTGCATTGATGAACTACCGTAGTTGCTTCTTCGATAAGCATTCTTCTAACAGTATACAAAACCAGATTGTACAAAGTTGGTGTGTTTACTGTTTTTGCAGAGCAATGTGATGAAAAAAGCTGGACTAATTAGATGCATGGATTTCATTGACAGATGTGACTTTGATGTGCGAGTGAAACAGCTCGTTATTGATCGCCATCCACAAATCATTGCATATAAGCGAGATCACATGCCAAAAATTGAACATGTCTTTAATGTATGGCATGTTGCAGAAGGTACAGTTAGAATATTGCCATAATGAATGTGACCAGCAGTGCTACTTTGTGCAATTCTGGTAGCTAGTTGATGTTTTTTATTACATTAGGTCTAGGACTTCGGAAAAGCAAGCTCGCTGCAACGAGAAACAAATCTTGCAAAGAATTGAATGCATGGGTTCAAAATGTAATAAACCCCCTGTGCTGGTGTACGGCATCATCACTTGGCAACAAATCATTGATTGTTGCCAAATGGATATCTATAGGACGACATGTTACTAATATTTGCACTGACCACGGCGATGCATACGATGCTGTGAACACGGAAAAATTGGAAGAAGCAAGAAAAAAAAATGGATGAACCAAGGTACGCTGCAATTACAGTACAAACAGTTGGCTTATTTAGGTATGTTCCATTGCAGTACATTGCACTTTGCAACAGGTATGGAGGCTCATACCTTCCTTGAGCTGGTCAACATACGACGACATTTGGCAGACATGAAGAAGCTAAGCTGCGCTTTCCACCAAACCTCCTGTCTTGAAAAGTTTCACAGTCTCCTTATACGATTCACTCCGAAAATGCAATCTTTTTCATTCCTTGGGATGCTTGCCAGGTTGGTTGAATACTGTAGCATAGATTGCTATTCAAAATTAGCTTAAATTGAGAGTCATGCTGCCAAAATGAGTTTTATTTCTAAAACTGTGTGGTATTTACGTCTTGACAACATCTGCAATTTGTGTTTGGTAGTTATGCCATCTGCTGCTTGATTAAGAAGCGCGATGCCTCTGGCACCACAAGCATTCTTTCCTTTCAACTGCTTTGCCAGAGCGTCGCAGTCTTGTGTTTGAAACTATATGTTACAGTAGAAGTTTGTGTTGTATGCCTACTACGTTACCTATTGCTATCAGTTTGTCTTTAGTTCTTATTGTTTTGTATTTCTATATTTCAGTGAATAAAAGCCTCAATTGGTTATTAAATGTTTCATCACAATTTTATTCACTTGATTACAAATAGAATATTGTGATGAAACATTTAATAACCAATTGAGGCTTTTATTCACTGAAATATAGAAATACAAAACAATAAGAACTAAAGACAAACTGATAGCAATAGGTAACGTAGTAGGCATACAACACAAACTTCTACTGTAAAATATAGTTTCAAACACATGTTACAGTACATGTTACAGCAATATCTTTCAGACAGAGGAATTGCGAGTAGTCGGAGTACACCATACCACCCTACCGGCAACTCTCAATGTGAAAGAATTAACCAAACTGTTTGGAGAACTGTCAAACTCTTGTTAAGAACGTATGACCAGCCTGAGAGCTGCTGGGAGGCAGTTCTACCCGAAGCTCTGCACGCAGTACGATCTCTCTTATGCACTGCAACCAACACCACTCCCCACGAACGATTTCTGGGGTTTAGTCGTCGAAGTATGTTCAGTCAATCTCTTCCTAGCTGGCTTATCCAGCCAGGACCAGTCCTACTCCGACGTTTTGTCCGAAATAAAAGCGATCCGCTTGTGGAAGAGGTCGAGCTATTGGACGCAAACCCGAGTTTTGCCCATGTGCGATTTCCCAATGGTCGGGAATCTTCCGTCTCAACCAACGATCTTGCCCCAACACCTAAAAAAAGATCAAACAATGATAACATGATTTCTACTCCTTCTGAATCTCCCTCTCAAACTTCACTCACACAACAAAATCTTACATCAGAACCTCCATGTACACAACAAAACCCTTCACCAGAAACCGCAGGTACACAGCAAAATCTTACACCAGATATTGATGCAGATGCTCATACTTCTTCGGAATCTAATCATGAAATGACTAAATCTCCCTTAACCATTTCTTTGCACCCGAGACGTTCTTCTTGAGAGTAACTAGACCACCTGAAAGATATGGTCACAACATATACGATGTTTGAGGTGCCTGTAGGTAATGCATTTATTTATCATGTATGAAATGTATCTGTTTGTTATTATATCGTTTTGTCAATTTGTTATTGCATTATTCGAAGATGGTGTTCCGAAGATGAAGGAGGGAAGAATGTGGTATTTACGTCTTGACAACATCTGCAATTTGTGTTTGGTAGTTATGCCATCTGCTGCTTGATTAAGAAGCGCGATGCCTCTGGCACCACAAGCATTCTTTCCTTTCAACTGCTTTGCCAGAGCGTCGCAGTCTTGTGTTTGAAACTATATGTTACAGTAGAAGTTTGTGTTGTATGCCTACTACGTTACCTATTGCTATCAGTTTGTCTTTAGTTCTTATTGTTTTGTATTTCTATATTTCAGTGAATAAAAGCCTCAATTGGTTATTAAATGTTTCATCACAAACTGCTTGTGTCAATTGTTAGTGGGCTAGTGGCATATCATTGGTAAACATTTTTGTTATGGATTTATCATCAATCATCATAGATATAATAAACACACCAACAGATAAGTTTTTATTGGCCTGTGAGTGCAAACATCAGTTTGATCTATATTTCTTTACAGACAACTTGTAGCTGCTATTCCTTACAACAAAAATCTACCGGTCTACTGCTGGGTTTCGGATTAGCTATCCGAAAGCAAAGCATGACGTAACCCTCATAACAAAACTGCATTTCACTTTTTGACAATTTTGAGATTATAAGCCCAAGTCACTGGTTTTAACTTTAGTGATGCCTGGAAAAATGCTCAAGACGCTTCACACTTACTATTTAAAGTACTTTTTGCTAACCTGCCTAAATCATAAGTGGGAGTTACGCATATTCGCACTTGACTTGGGCAATTTTGCAATGATTTAGGCAAGTTGATTGAAAACTGTTGGAATTTTTATTGCTATAAAGATTTTGACTTTCTCAAAGAATGGCTTGCTAATGTACCATCGGTACCTTCGTACTATTGCCAAAACACAGACACTTACAGGGATAAGAAATTTTTATATCAACAACAATCGCCAACCTTGACACAGAAAATCAAACTGCTGCAGAAGTTCCAGGAAATAGGGTTATTTGCCAAACCAAATTTAGTCAAGTCTTTCATCAGAAGAATTATTCTGTATTCATTCCACGAAAAGACCAATGTGATGCTTGTGTCAGCGCCAAACATGGCAACACTCAACAGTGATGATACAACTTTTCAGGCTCATGTGTTTGGAAAAAATCAGGCTAGGGCTGAAAAAGCTGCAGATAAAGAGGCTTGTTTAATGTTAAATCCAAGATGTTGTACGATGTTGAAACCAAGGAAGGTTACTGTTATGTGTGGGACGAATTACAAAGAGATCTTAGAAGCGAGGTATTTGCCTCCTTGCAATATTCCACCTTTGACCGCATCCTTACAAACAATCTGATGATAAAAGAATTGATAATTTGGAGTGATGGTTGTGGTTACCAAAACTGCAACTGCACAGTTTCTAACACATATCTGGATTGGCAAAACAACGAAATGTCAAAGTCGTGCAAAAGTACTTGATCGCCGGCCGCGCACAAATGGAAGTGGATAGCATGCATATGCTTGCATTGAAAGGAAAATGGTTGGGGATATATTTACCCCAAGAGACTATATTGTAATCATGGAAACTTCCTGAATCCACCCAGCACATTACATCAGGTTTGCTTTGCTAACTTCAGGAAATTAAACAGAAATTACTTGACAAACACCAAGCCTGGAAAAACAATGGCGACCCGACTTTTCATGATCTCAGAGCTGGGTTTTTTTTTCGGTCATTTATTGGTCATTGACCAAATTTTTAGCAAACTGTCTGAAAAAAATATAGTCAATTTGGTCAAAATGTCCGAAAAAGCAACGTTTCTAAGCGAAACTTAATGTTGTAGAGCTCTAGTCAGGAAGTGCAAATTTTGGCTTGTATCAGCTACCACTTAAAAGGAAATAATTTTCATCAGAATAAAATGACCCAAATAGCGAAATAAATAAAAAATGACCGAATTTTTTCAAGTCATTTTGGACAAATGACCGAAACGTCTCAGCAAAAAAAAAAGCAGTCTCATAGCATTGGAGTACAATCCCAGCAGCCAAATACGAATCAAAATACTGTTTGGTTCGGAGTTGCTTTGGAATATTCTTCCATAAAGAATTTGCGCTCCAGAAGGACCGATCGAATGGGAGGCACTGTTTGATAGTCCTGTACCAATTTCTCGATGCAAATTTGCAGACCTCCAATCAATGAAACATGTTTTGCCACAACATGGCCATCATTACTTTGACATTTTGCCATACCAGGATACTTAAATCAAAATATGCACAGTAGATTCTTTATATCATCAGACATTGGACCATTGCCTATGCCTAAGTCATGTGTGCATTTTCACTTTATGCCCATCTCATGTATAAAAATATTTTCTGAATGATTTTAGCTGAAGTCATTTCTAGCCATAATGATGTTGTAGCGTCCTGCCTTTTTTCTTATGTGTTTCTACGTCTTATTACTGTTGTGAAACCTGAAAGCCTTCCATTTATATTATCAAACCTGTTCAGAAAATAAATAGAAAAAAGGAATAGACAATATAAGAGTTCACATTCAGCCTTTAGAAGTAGGAAAAAAGAACATAAAATAGAGTGCATACTTTGTATGTAACAATTTGGACAACAACTACAACGTATTAATTCGTAATATTGTTCACTATTCTGTAATGTTGAATTTCGATTTGTTATACTTATATGGACATTGGACAAATATGATAGATATTGCAGCTTTAAACTCTTGAATTATTTTTAGAAAAAAATCAGGCAGCAATATCAACCAACATTATTTTATCCTCCAGCTTATTGAAAGCTTGAGAACTTTTGTGCTGAAACGAAAGCCGACATAACAGAGAGACGAGCAGGGATGACCATCTGGAAAGCGCAGAAAATGTGCTGAATATATATAATTACAAAAACAATACAGTTATACGATACCATTTGCCGCCACTATTGAAAACCAACTTGTGGGTAGTGTGGTAATGGTGACCGGAAAGTCACCGAGTGCAAAGGCTGCACTGCGTAAAGTGTTAGTTGGTTTGTTTGATTTTTTCTCCTAAATAAGAAAACTTTGTGCTATTTTTATGATGATTATGTCATCGCTCTGTTGTATTTTTAGGTCATCGTACAGAATCAAGGTACAGATACAGTCAAGATTCTAACTGATAAAAACCTAGTAGCCTACGTCATAACTTCTAAAACCAAAAAATAAACAGTGCAAATATATTATACATACAAGTGACAAAAGTAATAAGTGCTCAGATAATTTTATCAGTGTAAAATAATACAAACCCTTACTGTTAATTCTGCTGAAAATAAAGTTGTTTTGAAAAGTGTCAACTTCGACACCAGCAGCGGTTGGAGGTATACTTTTTTCGGCCGTTCTAGTGTTAAACTTTGAAATAAAAGAAACAATATTTAATAGGAACAGGAACACTGTATATACTATATGGTTGGACAAAATGGAAAAGTATATTCACAGAGAAAGGAAATGAGTTGACAAAGGAAGATTCTATTATGGGGGCAGAAAAAGTAGTGAAGATAGACCAGGATTTCATAATTCTGGTTTGTTAAAGAGTCTTAAAAATAATTTTGTAATCCTTACATGGTGTGATCAGCACACTAAAGCAAAATAAACCGAGTTGAAGCTGAAAGATTGCGAACTAAGCAACAACACCATGACCAGTTACAGTTGAGCTTTTCATCCAAAAAGCTCTACAATATTATCTTGAAAATAATTTCATAAAATAACCAAATCCAAGCTTTGCAGAGAGAAATTGAAATAACAATATCTATTCATCTATTAAAGATCATTTTGACAGTTAAAGACAGTTCAAATTCAATCGACTAAAGATCAGATGACAGTAGATGTTGACATAAAACAAGGCTTAGCAGATATTATACTTCCTGATATTCATCATCATCATCATAATCCATCGTCGGTTTGTTCCCCATTAGTGGGGGTGGCCGATTGTTTCCGCGCAGCAATTGTTTTAATCCCTTTTCTCCATTTCACCCTGTCCCTTGCATCTTCCTCCTTCAGTCCGACTTTTTTAAATTCATCCTTCACTTGTTGTTTCCACGTTCTTCTTGGACGACCGCGTTTCCTCTTCCCATCCACCTTTAGATCTAGTGCCTTTCTAAGAAAACTTCCTTCCTCCCTCCTTATCACATGTCCATACCATCTTACTCCATTTGCCCTTGCCAGTTGGTCTATGGTCTCTCTCATCTCTATTCATAGGCAATTTAACTCTGCATTGCAAAAAGTTATATGTATATAATCAATTTATGAAATCAATATTACAAACAAGACTTGAAAATAACCTGACAGTTTACTGGTCTGATTAACAGAAATAGAAACTTCAAAAACTGAGTTAAACTGAGGACAAAAAGATTGCAATTCATACAACATCTCTTTGGTGTCTATACCTTTGTTCAATAAGGTAGTACTACTGATTTGCATTCATAACATCAAACAACAACTGATGAAGTTGAAAGCAAGGAGAAAATTCTTAATTTTGAGATTAAAATAAGAAATCTTTCTAGCTTTTTAGTCATATGACTAATGATTATACTACAAGTGATCAAATTAACCAAGTAACAAAACACATGCTGCACAATGTGCCCAACTGCACATGCATCAAAAATATAAGTTGAATCTGTGAGGATGTAAACTTAACAAACATTAGAAAAACAAGATTTTTTCTCAACACAAAGCTTACAAGCAAAAGCTAAAAACCAAGATTCTTTTCTAATAATTTTTTGTTATTATCTGAGGACCATATAAACAACTATGCCAAGGCAAGTCATCAATGCCCCAAAGCAGAGCTTGGGGTAGACCATCCGAGCATATGGAAACTGATTGATTGGCTGAAAAAAGTATAAAATACTAGCGGATTAGAAAGGTTTACTATGAAACGAAGTTGGCCAGATAGAAACCATCCTGCAAGCGACACCTGTACCAGAGGACGGATGAGCACATCAAAGCTTTAGTCAATCAATTCCTTGGCAGTGATCAAAAACAGTCTTCACAAAAAATGTGAAAATTTGTGAGAGGGATTTTGTATAATCTTGAAATGAAACGTTAAACATGGAATTGTGTGTGCTTCTGTTGTTTGTTTTTTTTATTTTGTATAGCAGGCTATTCAATAAATAATAGGCCTTACATTAAAAGATGTGTGATGTATATAACCAATGAGTGGCCCACAAACCAATGCAATATCGTGTATCAGTGAAGGAAAAATAAGGAAAATGGAAAAGGAAAATCCACTCAGTTTGCTTGAGCTGAAAGTCAACACCGACAATATGGCAGCTGACTATGCCCTTTGTAATCATGCAAGGGCTTGTTTTGGCCTGGCTCAGACTCACAACTCTTCTAAAAGATCTGCTCACAGAATGCATCCAAAAGAAGTGGATTAATAAGGCAATGATATTGTCTGTTGTGTTTTAACAAGTAATGGCTGTATTCAAAAGTATGTGAGGTGATTCAAAAAACTCTTCTTACATACTAGAGTAGATACATATTAGTCATCTGTGGTTTCATCAGCCATTTAATGTAAAAAAAAAAGGAGACATGGTAATTGATGAAGGGTGTTGTGACTTAATTCACTATAGAATGCAGTTTACAAACCACCTTTTATTATCTTATATATACTCTGCCAGAATGTGGAAACTTTTCTAAATAGCTTCTTCCAACTGAGGAAAAAGCAAAGCCTTAAAAGCGATGTATAATATGCCATTTCCATAGGAAAAGAAAGGAAACAATTTATCAATGACACCTTTAATCATTTTAAACAATTTATCAACATGAGTTTTATCACAAACACTAACTACTTGGCTCGGTTCTGTTTGCCTTCTCAATTTTTCAATGATCACCCACCGTTATTAAATACAAAAAGAATGCGATATGAATTATCACCTAAAATAATCCAGTCTGACAGGGTTGCACAATAAAAAAGAAAATCATATGCAAGTAAATAACAGAGAAACTACTTGAGAAACAGCATGACTAGAATTTCTCTAATTTTGTTTCACTGTCTTACAGTCAGAAAACAAACACCTTTCCTACTGAACTAGATTCTAATCTTTTCTGGCTTTCTATAGAAAAGTAACACCAACGACCAACGTACTTTACTTGTTATAGAGTAAAAGGTTTAAACTTCTTCAAAAACACCAAGTTACATTCAAAATACCAAAAAAAATCCAGCAACCATTTTTGATACCATAAGAATTTGATAAGATAAAAGTTGATAAGCATTGTTTTTGCACCACCTTGGCAAAAATCAAGTCTTTTCTGTTATGCTGGATAAAATGTGTGTTTTCTTTTTGACATTTATACACAGTTTGGTTGAACAAGTTGTTAATGTGTACAGCCTAAAATTAAAAAAAAAAGATTTTTTTAATAACTTGTTTTTAGTGAAGATGACACAAACGAAGATATCAGAATATAGGACAGCTGATGAACCCAGGGTTTGATCTTAACGCTAGTCCGCTAGCCAATGGCTAGCGAAAATTTGCGCGGACTTGTAGAAATGTTGCAGTACTAGTCCGATTGACTAGCGAAAATATTCGCCGGTGAAAGTCATTCAAATCATTGAAAGATTGAGACAGGATTGAGATAACTCACGTCTCACAGGTTATGAAAAGTTTTGGTTTACAAAATGGCGATTGGCAATGTCACTCTGAAATACTGCAAAAATTTGCTTGCCAGAGGCGAAATTGCACGAAGACGGCTGCAAAGTCGGTCAACTGAGCACGTGACTACTTTTTTCTCGCAACGTCGCTAGACACGACAACACGTGGTAGTGAGCACCCCAGCACGAAGAAGCCAGCATCCCAGCAAGCAGCAGTTAGCAAAATTAACGTTTTTTTGTTGATATATCGTGATCAAACGCTGATTCAACGTTACTACAAAGTGTCTAACGCTTAGTGTTAGCTGGGTAGCAATCCATCCAATAGTCCACTTCTTTTGACAGTGAACGAATATTATGTATTGTACCACCCTGGCGAGTGGCGTGTCATCTCGTACTACAGATGCACACAATGTAATATTAAAACATAAATAAGTATTAAGCACACCGCATGCCACATTTATTTTTTATGTTTTAAAATTGCATTGTTTGCGTCTGTAGTCCGAGAAGGTGTTTTTGTGCGTATTGTTGCTGTCTTGTGCGTACTGAAATCTGAAAGCCTTTACTTATTTAGTTAGTTTCAGTCTAAGCCAAAACACTTATCTTAATACGTCATCAGACAAGTGAAAAGTCAATCAACTGGTCGGACTAGTGAAAACGGGGAGCAACTAGTCCGGTGGGCTAGTAAAAAATAAGTTAAGATCGACCCCTGTGAACCTATAAAAAACAACATTTGAACACATTGAAATGGAATTTTTTAAATACTTATAAGTCTTTTGGAGGTTTAGCCAAAACCGCATTCAACATAGTTTGAATATTTAAAAATTATGCAAAGATGAGACTTGAATGAAAAGTAATTTCAGAAACAAACCTAATGAATTTCTAAGAGCAAGTTAATATCATCGCACTTTTGAAAATCTGCTGAATCATTTCATACTATCTGGACAACAAAGAAAGGCAACTGATGATTCAGCAATATTTATCACAATGAAGAGATCAAAAACTAGAATAGTTCTAACTACTATGAGAATAATGGTATTCTAATATCAACAACGCAAAGTGAAAACCTACTTTAGTTGCATTTACTGAAAAAGGAGTTTGTGATTTTATAAAGAGTTACTAACTGCCTATGACAATTTATCATTTTAAAGTTTACTCCATTATTTGCCCAAAATTCATAAAAAAAATACTTCCATTCATTCTAATATGTTTCTTTTATCAGTTTGCCACAACATAATCTCTCAAAATCTTGAGACAATATTTTATCAGCATAACTAAATCAAGAATGAATAACAAAAAACTGCTGGATTAGTAACAGACCACCGCTGTTCACTTCACTAAAACAATGTCTACAGTTTATTGAAAGGATGGAAGTAGTTCACTTTGTTTTGATTTTTGTTATGACAGTTTTCTTGCATTTTCTTGGTAGTTGAACTTAACATTTTCATGAAAAAATAAGACTATTGTAACTAATTTTGGATAAAGAAAGAAAACTTTGACATCAAAACAACATCTTGCTCAGAAAACACCAAATTGATGCAATGCATTTTTATCTTATGCGAAGAGTCATGTGGGACTTCTTTGTTAATGTAAATTGAGTTGATATTAAAACAATTTACCTTATGATACATTGATGCAATAATCTCAAATATATATACTCCACTATGAACCTTTTTAAACCTATTCAAGTTAAACCAGGCCACCAAAATGCAAAAATCTAAGTGATTTCAATAAATTGGTAGGCAATTGTGTATCTGTAAGCTACACCATTGAGAGTTGAACCTCTTGTCAGGAAATTCTTTATAAACAAATAAAATGCATAAAAATTAAACACAAAACTCATAAAATTATTTTACTTTAACAACTGGGAAAGGGTGAGCTTCAGTATTGAACACCCATTGATTTAAATCAATTAACTCATCACCAGAAAATAAAAGATATAAATATTTAAGAGTTTCTGCAAGAAAAAAACTTTGTTGAACGTCATCATGCTTAGGTGTACTTGCGTAAACATCTTTGATTCCACTGAAACCATTTTCAACCTGACAGTTTTTCTTTATTGCTTGTACAGCTTCCCACCCCCAATCACGATATTTCTGTTCTTTGGTTAATCTCCACATTATAAAATATGTTTCTATCACTTCAGGTCGCAAAATATAATACTTTTCATTAGAACGAAGAGCAACCGCTTCATTGGAGCCTGACAAGTGAAAAGCTTCTGGACCAATCTTTAATGTTGCTCGATCATACGATTCATGACAAGTATGGGCTATTTCAGCACCAAGATTCAAATAATGATCTTTGTTTTTTGATCCTTCAGCACCTAAAGCAAACATGCCACCTGCAAAACAAGTCAAATGTCCCATCTTTGGTTCTAATCTTCCAGAACGCCATTCACCGAGGTAAGTTAGACCACCCGGAGATTTTCCCATCACATGCTTCTCAATGGCTTCAACTGCACTATCATACATTTCACGAGCTTCGTGATCACTTTTGTCAGTCAAAAGCCATGCTTTGAGTAAATATTCGTAGAAGCTATCACCAAGTGCTCCAACAGATACATGGCGTTGACCCCAAGCTCCAGTATTTGGATTCATAAAATTAGGATAAAGTCCATTAGGCTTGTCTGCTTTTTTCAATATTTCACGAATTTTCAACACTTTGTCAAGATATTTAGAATCTCCAGTGATTTTACTTAGCATTGCAAATTCAAGGTGAAGAGTTCCAAACTCAGACAGAATTGAACTACCTCCTGATGCCCAACCCCAGTTGCGAGTTTTTCCAGTAATTGGGTTTACCAGAGCAAAGGGAATTCCAGTCTTACTGTTGAAAGCAGGCATCAATTGTTCAGCAACAACTTTTGCTTGATTTGCAAATACACTATCTCCAGAAAGAAAAAATGCAGCAAGTAGACCTCCAACAAACCTAATGTTGACTTCAAATACTGAAATATCAGTTCGGGAGTTCATGTTTAAGCTACTCACCCAATCCCGTGCCACTTGGAATTCATCTTTCAAACCCATGATATAAAGAGTATCTAGTGCATCAACAATAGTAGCTCCCGTTTCAGCACTGCCAAATATATTAGCAGAATGCCTCGACTTAGAAATTGGTTTTAGTTCATTAGCACCCCAAGCATATTTACGATAACTGTCCCAGGCCAGTTTCATCATACTCTTGATGGTATCTCGCTTTTCAGCAACGTCAGGATCTGTGGGTGTTCCAAGTGAAAAATCATAAGCAACCACATTTTGAAAAGCCCCAGTATCTTGTTGTAATTGTTTCATTACATCTTTTCGACCTTTCTCTACATTTTTTTCTATTATCTGTCGTTTTTCTTCAGCAATTTTTTGCTTCATTTTTAAAACTTCATTGACATCATTAAGAACAAGCTTATGCTTTTCTTCATATCTTTCCAACATGTCTCGTTGCTTTGTATCTTTTGGATTAAATACAATGTTTTCTATTGGTTTTTCTTCGGGGATTTTTTGTTCTATATTGATATCTGGAGCTTGGA
The DNA here is from genome assembly GCF_918807975.1 of Aplidium turbinatum. Classification (NCBI taxonomy): domain Eukaryota; kingdom Metazoa; phylum Chordata; class Ascidiacea; order Aplousobranchia; family Polyclinidae; genus Aplidium; species Aplidium turbinatum. The sequence goes on from NC_137486.1 coordinate 4,796,647, forward strand.
TAAAAGCTTTATTATCCTCATCGTGACGATGCTCAAACATTGCATTTATATCAACACTATCTAATGTGTTAAGTAAAAATGCAGTTGAGTAACAAAATATAGCAACTACAAATAAGCAGACAAAAATTCCAAATCGTTTTACCTTGATTGCAGGCATTTAAACAACGTTACCTTAATAGGCTACCTATAAATACAAAAAAGTTAGTGTGTTGGTGAAACGCAAATACCGTACATACTGGTAACATCTTCTGTTCTGTGAAGAAAATAAAGCACTCCTTTTTGAAATTGATTGAATCTTTCTCCTCAGACTGGAAAAGCTTCTTGCAGAGCTTAATCCTGGCATTTTTGCATCCTTGTAGAGGCTTTGAACCATTGACGCAGGCCGGTACACCGAGATTGACAGAATGAAATTTCCAATTGTTTATTTGTTTGCAATTGTTTTATTGCCAGGGAGTTATTCCATCCATTAGATGCCGCTGAATGGAAGGCAGTCCTTAACGTGCTTGCTCTAGTGCACACCCCGAGAGTCTAACGGATACCACCGATGCCGTACCCTGAACACGTCGTCAACCGATGTCGTCCCATGCCGATGTCGTCCCTTGAAAGAAGTGCTGCCAGATGTTCAATTTTTTGTTTATTTAAATATAGGTAAAATTTAGAGTTGTTTGAAACAAACTTTTTCAAGTCGAAACGAAGTTTTTGTCATCTTTTTCTTTTTTTAACAAATATCTGAAAAAAAAACAACTAGCCTAGAAATTAATTTTAATTTTTAAAATGTAATCGAATAAAATCAAAAGCTTCTAAAAATGGTAGCAGGCCCAAAACAATTTTTTCCGGCGGCCAAATGTGTCCGACTGAAGCGAGCTGGTCGGCGGCCAATCACAAGGAACCATCGGAACTTTGACACACATCAATAATGATTTATCTTATCAATGAAGTGTATTGTGATGACGTGATGTCCAGTGCTGTGTTAAACTTTTTGTGGGCCCCGGGGCCAGAATAATTTTGGGCCCCCTATCGTCAAGCAGACCTATAGTATTGTGTATAATATATTTTTACTGCACCGATATGAAAATGTGGTTCACTTCAATAAACTTTCTCACCAGTTTAGATAACAACACAAATGTAAGTAAACACAAACACAGGTCTACCATTTCTTAGCTACACCTTTGCTCGGAATGAAAGCCAAAAGTGTTAAAAATTTCTAATAAATAAATACTGGAAGTAGAGTATGGTCACTCACGACGCGTAAATACCACTGTACCGCGCGGAATTTTGACTGTTTGAACTTTGCGTTGCGGTAAAATCTGAGGATAAAACCAAAACTGAAGAAATTATTAATTTTCATTCAGATTTGGTCTGGTAACATTGTTGTTTTTCACCATTTTTATGGTTTATCTGGCAACACTACTTGTTCAGTCAACCATTGTAAAAACATTGTGATTGTAAAGTTTAATTTGTAAACAAAAGCAGTGTCAAGAGTGTTGAGAATCAGGTGTAATTATTTTTATTTAACATTATTTCATTCCAAGGCAAAACTTTCATTATTTTGTGCAGGCATTCAAGTTAATTAATGTTTTTAGGGTATGGTAGCCTAGGTTAGTGGCAAGAATACACAGGTCACTTGTGATAAGAATGATTTTTGTTTTGGATCAAAGCAATTTCAGTAGGCCACCGTACAATATGTGATATGCCAGGTCTATAAGGTATTTGAAGATAAGAGCAATTTCATGTGCATATGTTTAAAAAAAAAGTAAATATAGAAGAAGGTTTCTGCTAAAAGTACCCACAGCATTCAATAAAAGGCAACTCAGATGAGCTATCAAAGGTAGACACTAAGTGCTGCAAGTTACTCAATCTCCTAAATAGGCCTTAAATTTTTTCCAAAATTTGCTTTCATTTAATAAATTCTCTTGCATTTGCTCTGCACTTGTGCAAGTGCACTCTTATTTTTTGTGGTGCAGGAGCAGTGTATGGGGAGACATGTGCAGTGCGGCAGCGGACAGATTTTCCTGCTCGCGACACCACTCGTCAAAGATATTTAAAATTACGGTATTGTAAATGTTAAAAATAAAATGATAATTAAACTATCAGAAATGTTATTTTGCCAACACCTCACAATTTTTAAAAACAAAACATTTTTATTGATGAAAATAAATTGAATTATAGGCTATATGTGAATTGTGAATTCACAAAGGGCCCAACTCCACTTTTTTCATTTCACTTTTTGTGCTTTCTGATTTCTTTCGATGAAAACAAATTGAATATGCGAATTCACAAAGGGGCCTCCAGTTTTTTTTTCATTTCACTATTTGTGCTTTCCAATGTCTTCTAAATGATACTTTAAAAAAAAATGGCCAAATGTTTCCAACATATCGGTAAACACATAAAAAATACCCTATCAAATTTCCTTTGATTTTGAAATGGGCCCAACTACAGCAATTACACTTCAACTTCTCCATTGTTTCTGCACAGAATCTTCACCAAGTGAACTTTTTACGTATGATGCTTCTAATCAGTAGGCTTAAGCATGTAATCATAATCGAAGTTTTACCACAAAAGTAAATAACCAAAATAATTAAAACGGGTGTGCAAAAACACTTTGTGGCAATTGGGCCCTTCTTGGATTCACATATTCAATTGCATCCCACCTGTTATATGTCAAATACACTTCTGCAGATCATGATACTAACTTTATCGCATTTTAACTTTCTTTTAAGATAGTAATGGTGTTTTTAGAGATGTTTCAGTGTAGTAAAGGGCCCAAATTTGAGATGTTTTAGTATAATTAGACCTAAATCGTCCTAATTGACAAGTAGCCTACACGCAGTAAATTTAGCAACTCAAAAAAACTTTACTGAAGCGCGAAAGTCTATTATTTGTGGGCCCCCTGAGATGGTGGGCCCGGGGGCCGGGCCCCTCTTGGCCCCCCCCTTAACACAGCACTGGTGATGTCACTGTCACTTGCATTCTGCTTATCATCAGACATCAGCTGCTTGGTCAATCAATAATGTAGGCCTAAACAATTCATTAATTCAAGCATAGACAGTGTGTATTAAGATTTATCGGGTGCTTTGACTGCTTTCTAATCTTTAGTAGTTATAAGTGGCAAAGTATTTTATTCACAAGGCCGCTTGCGTAAAATTTTTCTTGAAACTTCATGGCGTACGGAAGTGCGAGACCCAACGAACAAAATGTCGGTTTTTGCAAGTTAATTGCGGCGATGGCCGCCTTCAGTTTCGAGGCCTGGATAGCCTGCCAAATTGATTGTTATTTGTTCATCAACTAATTCCACAAGTTGTACCAAACTGAAAGAATAACACAATAATAAAGAATAACGCAACCAATACGGTACCACAACAAATATTGAAAACGTAATAGCCTGCTTTCGCAATTCTGCTTTTGTAGCCTATGCTTCAGCAAAAATGCGTATTCCCAGCGAATATCAAGTCTTTTCGGCAGCGATATTCAATTTCATAATCACTCACTGGGAACGACACACGCATAGACGTTCGAGCCGAAATGCAACAGCTCACCGCATTAAATCTATTCGGTAACGTTATTCATAATGACTCACCGGAGACGACATGGGCATTGACGCTCGACCTGAAATTCAACAGCCGCCAAATATGAAGCTTTTTCTGGCGACACAAATGATTGCCTGTCCCGATGTATGAAGAAACAACATCGTCCCCACCTGAGTTGAACCCACGCCGCTTGATCTTGAAGCTTCTTTGGTCTAAAAGTCACGAGCTACCGTAACCAACTGAGGCATCGGGGTCCTGGTTTGGTTGTGAATCTTTATCCTCGGACTGACAAAGCCTTGATAGGTTATTCCTGGTTGTTTTGCATTTTTGTAGAGGATCTTGATGCAGGGCCGGTTACCGAGATTGACAGAGTGAAGTTTTCCAATTGTTGAAGTGTTGTTGCCAGGGAATTATTCCATTCACTAGATGCCACTGAATGGAGAGCAGTCCTGAAATGCGTTGCTCAAGCGCACACCACCAGAGCCGAACTAGCGTCGCATGATCTCAAGTCGGGCGCGTAACCACTGAGCAAACCTGGGCGACCCTATCAGGAAATATCTGTGATAGAAACGAAAACATATTTCAGAATTCTTCCGTCTGCTTGGAATCGATTAACAAAACCTTCTGCAAAGAGGATTTTGCTTTGTTCAAACTTTTTGGCTAGGGTAATAGAAAACTAATACGCTGCAGGGTTGTCAGACAGCTTTTGAGAAAAGAGCCAAACAATGTCGAAAAAAGGGCCAAACTGGGTAAAAAACAGCCAAATTGTTCAATAACGTTAATAGCGTTGTTAATAATACATAATTTTAACGTTAACAACGTCAATAACGTTACAACATTACCGGTACAACAACACAATCTACATTCTACAAGAACAATTATTCCAAATCTTCATCTTCTACAGTGTTTCCACTCGAATCTTTGGCATTACCATAAACATTGCCAGCTAAACACTGTCTAAAAAATCGTAATAACACTTTTCCGTCTTAATTTCCGAAAGACATTTATTTAAATAGCTAGTTTGATAGTTTGTGCCAACTGCTTCAAAAAAAAACCAAACAGCCTACTGAAAACAAAGGGCCAAGGGGTCAAACAATTTTTTTTTGCGCCAACTACCTCTGAAAAGGGCCAAATTTCTAAAATTTGGTTCCAAAAGGGCCAATCTGGCAAGCCTGAATTGCCCTGATAGGCTGTGGCTATATTTCCACTATATAGTGTAATAATAGCCTCAATAGTGTTGCCACATAAAGAATTCTGCACTAATTTGAAAAAAGTAGCTGCTGAAAACAAAAATTTGTATTTTGAAAATTTTTTTTAGTCCTGGGAAGATCAAAACCCTAATCTTATTCCAAACCCTAACCCTTACTTTAACCCTTCCTAACTTTAATCCTAACTCTGGCAACACCTGATTGTGGAAAAATAGCCACATCCAAACTAATAACAACATTTGGCACTTGGCAAACCTGAATCCTGAATGACGTGTGCTATAGCGACTGCCACTGGCTGAATAGTTTTTCAAACAAAAAACAAGGGAATTTTACCAACTGGGTAACAAACAAAAGATCAGATGAAATAAACTCTATTTGTTTGGAAACGATTTTTTTAACAATATATTATGACATTATATCGCAAAAAATGTTTTTGTTTTTTAATGTCATATTGATTGATTGATTTGACCCTCATTCTAGGACTGCAAAGTTCAGTTTATTGCTTTACTGGCGATAAACAAACAAAAAATACATACAAATTGAGTGTCTAACAGCACAACAGGATGGCAACGAAAGACCTGCAAGGTCATCTATGTCAGCTGCCAACCTAGCCTGTTGCAGGTAACACAGTAATAAAAAACAAACAAAAAGCAATAATTACACTAAAAAAAGGAAGAGTTGTTTGAGAGCTTGATCCTGGCAGTTCCGCATACTTGTAGAAGCTTTGAACCAGTGGCGCAGGCCCTGTCATCTAGAATGACATTCTGCTTTTTGTTAAAATGTTGTTGCCAGAGAATTATTCCATCCACTTGGGCTATCAATTCTAAATCAAGGAAGTACCACTACCAGCCAATCAATCGTAGATAGTCCGCCCACAGTCTATATTATTCAACGCAGTCCAGTAATATAGAAACTGTGGTCCGCCGATCGTAGATAGTCCGCCCCGTCAGCTCAGTGGTTACGCACCTCGCTCAAAATCACGCGGCGCAAGTTCGACTCTCGGGGTGTGCGCTTGAGCAACGCATTTTTAGGACTGCTCTCCAGCGGTACCAAGGGATCGGAATAATTCCTCGGCTACAACAACACTTTAACAATCGGAAAACTTCACTCTGCCAATGTCGGTAACCGGCCCTGTGTCAAGAGCCTCTACAAGTATGCGAAACTACCAGGAATAACCAATCAAGGCTTTGTCAGTTCGAGGATAAAGATTCAAATCCAACCAACCAGATAAAAAAAACATCCTATAAACATTTTACAAACAGAAAATATTTCATAAGCTATCTTCTTTCACAATCACTCGAGCTTCAAACACACAAATATTATAGAGATCTTCCCGATAAGAAAGAGAGTGAAAGAGAGAGAGAGGAGAGGGAGAAACCTTTTATTTTGTCTTCTGCGAAAAAAAGTAGCCTATTCGGTACAAATATATTTAACAACAGACAGGAAGCAGCGAAAGACTATATTATAGTCGTCGAGTCAGCTGCTTCACTTGCTTTTAATGTGACAAATGTAGGCCTAAAGCATCGGCATTACGTTGAAAACAAGATAAGCATAAGTTCCGTAAAAATGTAAACTTGTGAATTTGTAAAAAAGTGAATTCCTGTGGTTTTATTCAAACATCAAAAAATTTCATGCCCTACAAAAGTAGTATCAGAAAAAAAACAAAGAAGTGAAAAAACACCTATGCAAAAACAACAACTGTTAACTGCTCGCTTAAAGGACGAATCAAAAACACTAAAAGTAGGACCTAGGCCTATTGTAGTTCCTATTGTATTTCCGTTTGATTAACTTAGATAGCCTAGGGGAAGGTGGGGCAGGACGGGACACTTAACTTTAATCGATGTTTTGCAGAATTCCTTTTTATCAATATCGGTAACTTTGGTATCATGTTATTTCTATTGCACACCACTACCAACCAGCAAGATACAAAGACTCAGTTAGTATCGCATGACCTTATAATTAACAAAAACAAAAAAAAATTAATTTGTCCCATCTTGCCCCACACCTGGGGCAGGACGGGACGCGTATTGTTCATATGAGGAATCACCTGTAAAACCACAAATCTACTGGTAATACCTTGTAATTTCAAAAATGACTTGCATTTACAGCACACGTAATTACATCAGGGCAAAATGACAGACTACTTTTTTCCATAAAAATCACATACAAAATTGCCACGCCCATTATAAGCAGAACAGATGTCCCATCCTGCCCCAAGCAGCTCTGTCCCGTTTTGCCCCAATGACTGACATTTTGAAATTTTCTGTTTGTTTATTATATATGTAACTCAAATCTAAAAAGTCAGATACCCCAAAAAGCACTTTTATTACTGTATCTCCAGACCACGTATCATCTTCCAAATTTTTCTGAAATCATGCTAAAATGTGAAAAGTTTTGATAAGATTTCTTATAGCAACTAGCCTCTAATCAGTTATCTTGTTTCCACGACCACGTTTTTTCTCTGAACATCTCTTTTTTTTTGCAAGTCATCGAGAATCATGGTGTCCTTTAACATCTAAATGGGTAGAGGACGCTAAAGCTGATGATACTGATGGCTATCCCTCGTCTTCGAGGATGATGGCCTTCGCAATAAAATAAAAGCTAACGGTGAGTTCTTAAATGGCTAATTAGTCCAATCTTGGCTTTAAAAGTTCGGTTACATTTGGTACATTTAAGGTCCTTTGGGAGAGTTGGTTGTGGGTGTGATTGTCGTTCTTTTCTTTGCATTCTTTTTTCTTTTAACCTTTTAGATCTGCTCTTCTCAAACGTGGCAATACCTTTCTGAGTGGCAGATCTCCAAAGCAGCCTATCCTCTGCCGTTTCCTCCCAGTTTGTATAATTGATGTTACACATTTTAAGATTACTCTTCAGTGAGTCTTTATACCGCTTCTTTTGTCCACCTACCGAACGCTTACCCTTAGCCAATTCCGAGTAGAACATTTGCTTAGGGAGACGCTGATCTGGCATTCGCACTACATGCCCGCACCATCTGAGTTGATTTCGAATAATGCGGGACTCAATGCTTGTTGTTTCAGCCTCTTCTAGCACGCTCAAATTTGTTCTTTTCTCTTCCCAGCTGATATTCAGAATTTTGCGCAGGCAGCGTTGTTGGAATCTTTCAAGAGTTTTAATATGGTTTCGGTAGGTGGTCCAGGTCTCGGAAGCATATAGTAGTGTTGTGATAACTACTGCATTGTAGACGGCGAGCTTTGTACTTTTTCGTATGTTATGGTTGTCAAATATTCGTGAGCGAAGTTTTCCAAAAGCAGTGCTAGCACAATTTAAACGATGTTGTATTTCATCCTGAAGGTCGGCGCTGTCTGAAATTTCACTTCCGAGGTAGCAGAAGTGTTTCACATTCTTTAGAGGTGTACCATCGAGAAGGATTTCTGGCAGAGCACTGGTACGATCTTCAAGAAGTGGTTGAAAGAGGACCTGAGTCTTGTTAATATTGACGCTAAGTCCAAGCCTCTTGTATGCTTGATGGAAAGCATTCAGAATCTGTTGTAGGTGGTTTTCACTCAGTGCTGCTACACAGTTATCATCGGCATACTGAAATTCCATGATACTCCGTGTTGTAGTCTTTGATTTACTTTTAAGGCGAGCGAGGTTAAAGAGCTTTCCATCCATGCGGTAAGATATGTCAATGCCAGATGGAAGGTCATGGTGGACTATTTCCAAGATAGATGCAATAAAAATTACAAAAAGAGTTGGTGCTATTACGCAGCCCTGTTTCACTCCAGAGTTAACCAGGAAAGGTTCAGAACTGTTGTTGCTGGTCTGTACTCTGGCAAACATACCATCATGAAGAAGACGCAGAATACGAAGAAATTTGTCTGGACATCCGTATTTCGAAAGTACATCCCACAGGAGATCTCTTGAGACGCGGTCGAAGGCCTTAGAGAGGTCAATAAACGCCATATACAGTGGTTGATGTTGTTCACGACACTTTTCTTGCAATTGTCTGAGGGAAAATATCATGTCTGTGGTGCTACGCGACGGCCTGAAGCCAGCCTGAGATTCAGGAAGGATCTTCTCGGATATCAGTTTGAGGCGATTGTTCAAAATACGCGCTAAAATCTTGCCAGCAGTTGCTAACAGAGAGATCCCACGATAATTTCCACACTCTGATCGATTACCTTTGCGCTTGTATATGGTGATGATATTAGCATCTTTGAAATCAGATGGAACAGTTTCATTTGTCCAGATTTTGATTAGCAGTTGATGAAGGTTATGTTGGATTAAACTGCCGCCTACTTTGTAAATCTCTGCTGGGATTCCATCAAGGCCCGCTGTTTTGTTGTTTTTCATGGCCATGATGGCAGTTTTGACCTCTCCGAGAGATGGTGTCTGAGAAAGAGAGTCTTCTTGTGTCGTGTTGGGAATGATGTCAATCACGCATTTGTCAATAACAGCTGTAGAGCTTTTAATAAGCTTTTGATAAGATTTCTTATAGCAACTAGCCTCTAATCAGTTATCTTGTTGCCACGACCACGTTTTTTCTCTGAACATCTCTTTTTTTTTGCAAGTCATCGAGAATCATGGTGTCCTTTAACATCTAAATGGGTAGAGGACGCTAAAGCTAATACTTTTAAAAATATCCACGGTGTCCCGTCCTGCCCCACGTCCCATCTTGCCCCACCTTCCCCTATACCACACTTTAATAGATTACACACAGACCACTTTATTGTACTTTCTCTTAGCTGAATCTATCTCATGCTCTAGTCTCGTAACAGTCGCATGTAGTACAAACGATAGGTTAGTGAAACGTAACAATGGTTTCTATGACGAAACACTACATCCCTCCTTTTTTTAAAACTTCAAAATACGGTACAAATCATATAGTTAATGCAGCTTTAACATTGAAAAAACAAGAACATGAATGAGCTTTTATAAACTGGTACAGCTGCACTTTAGTGGCGACTCAATTACGAAACAATTGGTGACATAAACGGTATGTACATAGAACATCAGATCAGGCTATTACTATATCGACAATATGCCTTAATATGCAAGTATGAAGCAAGACATAAACAAATAAGAAAATTGTTAGTAGGCTATGTGGTAGGTTACTCCAATACACGTAAAAACAGAACTACACAATATTACCACATACAGTAAACATGTTTATGTGAGAACATAGTTATTAAACCTTGTTGGTTTAGTTATACAGCGAGAAGATCTACGTTCTGGCATTTGTAAACGTGGGGGTGATAGATTCATTAAATCTGATTCATCGACAGTGACTAGTGGTGAGTCGTAAGTCTCACTTTCACAAGGACTATTGTCTGGACTGATATACTTCTTAAAGAAAGACGAATTACGTTTTAGTTCAATACCATCTTTATTCATAACAGTAACCTCACCCTTTTCTTTCGAGACAACTGTTTGAGGGACAGGTTTAAATGTAGGAGACAATTTAGAAGTTTTAGGATTTCTAACTAAGACTTCATCACCCATTTTTATTTCCGACTCTACAGCCCCCCTTTTTTCATCAGCATAGCTTTTACTTTTCAATTTGTTCTCCCAATCACGATCTCTGACTTCTTCGTCGAACTGTTGTGGCTCACGACGCAATTCTGGAAGTTTCGTTTTCATTTCTCGTCCAAACATCAAATAGTACGGAGATGCACCAGTGGATGACTGTGGTGTCGATCGATAAGCCATCAGGAATTTACTGATCTCCTCTTTCCATTCTTTTCCGTCCACATGTGCAATTCTGATCGCTTTCATCAACGTTCTGTTTTGTCGCTCCACCTCTCCATTTGCTTGTGGCCACAATGGCGTCGACTTTTCATGCTTTATGCCGTACTCGGTTAAAAAATTTTCAAACTCTGAAGAAACAAATTGTGGCCCATTATCAGTTCTCAAAGAAACTGGCACACCGAATCGTGCAAACACAGGCACAATTGCATTTATTATTTTCGTGGTGGTAGTAGACTTCAAGACAGCTATTTCATAGTACCTACTGTAGTAGTCTACAATAACTAAAATGTTTTCACCGCTTGGCAACGGTCCAAGAATGTCAGCAGAACAAGCTTGCCATGGACCGTTCGGAGGAACCACTCTTGTCATCGGCTCCGGTCTTGCATATTCGCTTGTCACTTGGCAACCATGACATTTCCTACACAACTTCTCTGCATCACTGTCCATTTTAGGCCACCACACTTTCGTGCGTAGTCTATTCTTAGTTTTAACGATTCCCTGGTGTCCTTCCTGTGCGAGCTCCAAAACGCGTTCTCGCAAAGACTTTGGAATTACTAGTCGTGTTCCTCTTAAAATTAATTCACCATAACAACAAAGTTCATCCTTGACATGTAAATAGCTAAATTGAGAACACTTTGACCAATCGCCAGATTTGACATATTTTCGAATTTCTTCAAACTCCTTGTCACGAGCAGACTCTCTTTCAATTTCTAGCGGTGTTAATGCAACTGGAGTACTGCTTATTGCTACAAACCTCACAAAATCGTACTCTTCATGCGAACCGTCTTCTTTTGATTGTGTGGAGTTGAGTCTTGATAAGGCATCTGCAATGTTCGTACGTCCCGGTCTGTAAACAACTTTGAAATCATAAGCTTGTAACCTTAAAACCCATCTTTCTATTCTGGCAGAGGGTTTGGACGTTTTGTTATAAATAAACTGTAAAGGTTTATGATCTGTTTCCAGCTCAAATTCCTTCCCGAACACATACAGATTAAAGCGTTCACATGCCCAAACTAACCCTAAAGCTTCCTTTTCTGTTTGGCTATACCGCTTCTCAATGTCAGAAAGACTCCTTGACGCATAGGCAATTACGTGCCATAACCCATCCTGTAGCTGTGTAAGAACAGCTCCTAAACCGACTGGTGATGCATCTGCAATAATGCGTGTCTTGCAATCGGTTCGGGAAAATGCTAATACATCAGCTTTGGTCATCAATGATTTCAGCTGTTCAAAAGCTTGTTGCTGCTCCTGCTTCCACTCAAATTTAACTTCTTTCTTTGTCAGATCAAGTATAGGCCTAGCGATCGTAGCAAGATTTGGAATAAATTTAGAAGAGTATTGAACCAATCCCATAAATGATCTTGCTTCACTTGAAGTTTTCGGTGGTTCTGCATTCAGTATTGCTGCGACTTTTTCCTCGCTAGGACTGACACCTTGCTTGCTCAGATTGTGTCCAAAGAACGTCAGCTTCGGTAAACGAAATTGGCATTTATGTTTGTTCAAGGTTAATCCGGCTTCCTGTAGTTTTTCTAAAACATTAATCAATCTTTGGTCGTGTTCTTCTTTGTTCTTCCCGTACACAATTACATCGTCTGCGATGATGGCTACTCCTTGACATTTCTTCAACACATCGCACAGAATCTTTTGGTACTTCTCTGGAGCTGGTCACAGCGGTAAACCATAATCTCTTCGTGGGAAAATTGTAACATAAGATTCCCGAATCCGTTCGTCTGTATGTATCGACCGAAAAAGAAACACTCCTTGAAACGTCTATTCAATAAGTGTATTCCTGTAAAATTAGCCCGCGGCTATCGAAATGGGGTGCAACGCGATACACCACTAAAAACTGTCACTACGATACAGATTACTTGGATAAAAGACGGAACTTTTGTCCAGTTAGCAAGCACTAAGCAAACAGTTAAATGTGCGGCCAACTTTCAAACAATCATTTTACGAATGACCAGAATAGATAGCAATATCTCAAACTCACATATGCAGTACTGTGACGCAATAATGAAAGACAATTATGAAGTCATTCAAACAGGTGTTTAAAGCTGATGTAATATTTTCTGTTTAAACAGGTTTCAAACTGAAACAGGCCCAAACAGGTTTGACACAAGTCTTATGAACGATGGTGCAATTTTGGCACATTTTCTAGCAACTTCCATGACGTAATATTCAGTAGACTTGAACGTTTTTTTTATACGACGTTTGATTAGGTGAACCATTGTCTGGAACATAGCGGCTCCTAGTTATGACAGTCTGACATGGCATAACTAAAAAAGAATTGACGACAATTGTGAGCCAATGAATAAAAACACATGATACACAAATTGTTTGAATCACTCACGTTTAAGTTAATACGCAAATACAAAGGGCATGCAAAGAATGAACAGCAATAAGAATAAACACGACGATACATGAAATTAGTACCATAGGTACACACTAAAATGACGCTATATACAATGGTTGCGATAATAACCGACTGTTCCGGGCTCAGACAAGGGTCGGCCACCGCAGACAAAACCAGGCTCAAACCCTAACACTTAGGTGTTCTTTACGGGGGCGAGGCACGAAATATCCCTCAACACATAGTCTACTTTCACTTTCCCCGTACTCTCATCATAGTTGCAGACGGCAACTTTAGCTCTACGAACCACAGGCTTCCCTTTCCTAATTTGTGGAACTACCTCATGCACCCTCCCAAGTTGATACTTCCCACGTTTACCAATGTCCTGGAGAGAACCTACCACTACAAGTTGACCAGGCTCCAAATTCTCGGCCATTTTTAGCCATTTTTTCCGGCCCTGAAGACCTGGCAAATAAAAATCGATCCATTTACTCCAAAACTGCTGAGAAAGTGACAAATTGAACCGATAATCCCTTCTTAATTGGTCACGATCATGTGGTTGCCCAACAGCACAGTATGGGTCTAAGTATGGGGTCAAAAGTGAGGCAGGGGTGATGACAGTAAAATCCCTAGGGTCGTCACTCAAAGGTACCAAAGGGCGTTCGTTCACCATCCGAACGGCACTGCCTGTGTACGTAAGCAGTTCAATAAAATTGGGCTTACGAATTGAAGAGACCAAAATGTGAAAAAAGTATTTAATCACATCGGCCATGAAACCAAACCTTTCAAGCCGAAATCTAGCCAAGACATCTGCCAGAAGGTTTAAAAATTCAGGACAAGTTCAATTCAATTCAATTCAATTTATTTTTCTTTGTCAGAATGCAAAAGAAATGATATTGAGAAAAAGAAATACACCTGCTTTACCAGCACGCTCGATATAGCCATTAGATTTAAGATCTTTCATGGTGTCAGTAAGGAAATCACAAAGTTCAAGTTGTTTTAAAGCCTTCTTCCTTAAAGCAACAGCTCTATCTGACGCCAACACAAAATTGTTAGGTGGATCAACCCGCACAACAACGTGTCGTTGGTCCAACGTTAGACCATCGGAAACGTCCCGTGGGCCCTCCGTTGGTTTCCGACGTTGGCGCGTAACAAACTTGGCCAGCGGGCCACCTTGGGCGAATCGTCAGTCACAAAAATCGGTTGGTTAAACGTCGATCCCCCGGTGGCACACTGTTGGCCAACCCTTTCCCGACCATTTGCCACCTGCGACCAACCTGCGACCAGACGCTTTCGTTGGTTCGACGTGGGATCCACGACGCAATTTACAACTGTCCTCACTGTGGCGAAAAAAGGCTTGGCTAATCGTAGACCCAACGTTGATGCACTGTTGGCCAACCCTTTCCCGACCATTTGCCACCTGCGACCAACCTGACGACCAAACGCTTTCGTCGGTTCGACGTGGAATCCACGACGCAATTTACAACTGTCCTCACTGTGGCGAAAAAAGGCTTGGCTAATCGTAGACCCAACGTTGATGCACTGTTGGCCAACCCTTTCCCGACCATTTGCCACCTACGATCAAACGCTTTCGTCGGTTCGACGTGGAATCCATGACGCAATTTACAACTATCCTCACTGTGGCAAAAAAAATGCTTGGCTAATCGTAGACCCAACTTTGGTGCACTGTTGGCCAACCTGACGACCAAACGCTTTTGTTGGTTCGACGTGGGATCCACGACGCAATTTAGCCTACAACTATCCTCACTGTGGCAAAAAAGAGTTGTTTAATCGTAGAACCAACGTTAGTGCACTGTTGGCCAACCTACGACCAAACGCTTTCGTTGGGTCGACGTGGAAGACGCAATTTACTATCATCCCCTCTGGCGAAAACGATTTGGTTACTCGTGGGCCTAGCGTTGGCCATCATTTGCTAATCTACGACCAAACGCTCACGTTTTGCTCTGACAAGGGTTAGACATTACGACCTCACCAAACCGAAAACGTTTTTTAACTTTGACCACATGGTGGCGTGTTGTTAACTCACTTTTTTCGAGTTAATCTGTGCTGAAAATGATGACCACGAAGACGTGGGATTGAGGCCTCAATTCGCAGTAAACCTTATCACTTACCATACTAGCATTCCACTCGGTACAACATTGCTAGAAAAGGCACTCATACAAGCAAAGAGTAGGACAGATGGCAGTTAAGTTTGTTTTTATTTCTAACCATCACAGCAAAAACAAAGAACATGCTAAATATAACAGCGGTCTAGAAAAGGGCATGAGGCAAATTAAATCAAATTTCCTGTCTTCCTCTTCTCAAACTTCTCAGTCCTCATCTCTTACGTATTTCAGCCAGTCTGAAATAGCGGCATGGATATTTGAATTTGTTGCTGTGGACAAGTTATGGGTTCTTCGTACTCCATCTAAAAATAATAATGTCATTGGGATAAATTGCCAATAGCTGGTCCAAACCAATATGTCTAGTGGAAAAGGTTGGTTGCTGAAGCCACGTAACTAACTCTAACAAGCAACTTTTTCCCATAAAGCAATGAACTAATCACACTGAAAAAGTTCTGAAAGTATCTCCCATGGATAAACTCAGAATTACATTGATTACAACAGTCTGGAAAAGAAAATGAGAATTATCCTGCTACAAATAAACTTTGAAATCATTTCTTCAAAGATTTTGCGAATTACTTCTATTACAAATACAAAATTATGATTTTTCGTCACTGTAATAAACACCTTTTTCATGCAACCTTGCAGCCGTGGCCGAGTGGTTAGCCCGTTGGGCTCGCAGTCGAGAGCCTGCATGTTCGACTCCAGCCACCCACACTTGCTGTTGTTTCTCTGGGCAAGAAACTTAACAATAATTGCCTCTATCTAGTGATCGATTTCGAGTAATGGGTAGTACCAAATTTAAGTCATAAGTAAAGTAGACAACCGGAAACAGACAATGCCGTCGGCTGCAGCGTGGGTCAGGTGTATGTCGGAAGGCGTACACCGATGCATAGCGCTCAAGTCCGCTTTCCCGCAATGCAGGATAAAGATAAACAAACAAACAAACAAAAAAAACAAAATTAACTACAGAAGCTTTGTCTGTAGTTATTATTCATTAAAAACTGAGAGTTTGTTGAAAAAGAAACATAAGGTAAAGGGGTAAATGCTTAAGCTGACCATGCTTGTGCTTGTAGTGAAAAAGGATTATCGAAATCTGATGTAGCCTCATCATCATCCGTCATCACCATCATCCATCATCATCAGCCTATTCCTCACAAATAGAGCAAGTTTTCATCGACCTGAATATTCAAAACAATTTACTTTAAAATGTGAAAATGACCTTAATGACCTAACAAAAACTTGACCCAATAATTTAGTGTTTTTTTAGATTTTATGTTAAAACTAATTGCTTTTAATCAATTAGATCGTACCAAAATTGCAAAATTGCGATACAAGACAGTAGTCTGAGCCACAAAACTGGCGACATAAAAATAAACAAATTATTGAGGGTGAGCTTTTTTTATCAATGTAGGAGGAAACATTTTGCTTACCAGTGTCCATTTAAAACAAACTGACTTAAAATAAGTAATGGTATTGAATTGACTTTTCATTGATCTATTAAACAAGCATCTGGAACCTTTTCGTTACTTTCAGAATCCTTACAAAAAACGCACCGCGCAAGCTTGCTACAAAAAGTTGACTTCATCGAAAAAACAGGAGATAAGCTATTTAGTATTATCAAAACTAACACAAAAATCAATGCACTGCACAGTACACACCCAGGTGTGTCCTAAAATCTAAATTTATGAATAATTATGTATCGGTATTGCATTATAATTAATTATAGTAGGCTACTACATTGAACTAATTGAACCATCTCATGCTTTATCAAAAATGCTAACAACAATAAAAACAGCGATATGCAGTACCTAGTATACACTCACCAATGCTTTTCCAGGCGAATAATGATAGTATTCGAGGCTGGAGCTTGTAGGCTTAAAATCTTTCGCAATTTCATTGGTATGATTGGTTGGACCTTGCTGACATACCAAAGCACCGCAATATTATCTTTGTAATTCGTACAAGCCCTCAAGCCGTCACAACTTACTGTGAATAAATTTGAAAGCAGGGCAGCATGGGAAAAAAATGAAAAAAGAAGAGGATGACCTAATTAACACCAATGCATGACCTAATTAACAAAGAGCTGTTTATTGCCAGCCAGCAAAGCATGCTTTTGTATCAACATCTGTGAACGTTGAATCAATGAAAATCAATTTCTGCTCTGTTGTCCGGGTGAATCTAGTAGTTAAACTTAATTCAATTCAATCAAACTTTGGATTTAATTAAACCACAATTCTATTTGGGTTAAATCACTGGCGAACAAAATCAGGCATTATACATTGATTCAACATCTTCAAACATTGGATGAATGTGAAAAAATTGGACTTTGCTTTTCAATAGAAACTTTTAGGTCGAAACGAAATACTTCGAAAATTCGAAGCAAACGAGATGAGAACAAGTTTTGTGGCTAAAGGAAGTAATTTGTATTGAACACTCGAAAGTCTGAATGGTTGAGAAATAGTTTTGCCCACCACAAACATTCATATGATCATTTGTAGGCTACTTTATGGGGGATATTTGCGGTTACTGTAAAAACATGATGAAATCATTTTTTTGGTCCAAATTAAATTATTTTATTTTGATGTAGTTAATTCTAGTCAAACGTTAAATACGGCAGATGTAGGCTAACGAAAATCCTTATCCTCAAACAAGACAAATTTTTGCATTTTGAGTTTTCTTGGTTGTATTTTCAACAAAATATTATTTTTATATGAATTTTTGGCGACGGCTTATATTTCATTTTCAAAAATTTCCGATATCCAACCGATTTACTGACTTATAAACTATTGAAAAGCTGTAAAAACGTTTATCAAAAGATGAATTTCTTTAATCAAATTTATGCAGCATTTGGTCATGCAACATTTTAATATAGGCTATTTGTATGAGTGATTGTAACACTTTGTTTCGTGAGATTTGTGTTTTCTCTAATTGAAAACTATTTGATTCAATTGCGTAGGCTAAGCATTTTGAATTCTATGGACTTTGAGTCGGCAGCAGTGGCCGAGTGGATAGCGCGTTGGGCTCGCAGTCGAGAGCCTGCATGTTCGACTCCAGCCACCCGCACTTGCTGTTGTTTCTCTGGGCAAGAAACTTTACGATAATTGCCTCTACCCAGTGATCGATTTCGAGTAATGGGTAGTACCAAATTTAAGTCATAAGTAGAGTAGACAACCGGAAACAGACATTGCAGTCGGCTGCAGCGTGGGTCAGGTGCACGTCGGAAGGCGTACACCGATGCATAGCGCTCAAGTCCGCTTTCCCGCAATGCAGGATAAAGATATGACAAACAAACAAACAAACAAGTCTGATTGCAAATAAATAAATAAAATAAAATTAAGATTTTTTGGCAAAAGGTTTGCTCACAACCGAATGCCCACGGCGACGAACGCGCTGTGGACCACCATTGGCTCAACGCCGCGTCAACAAACTATTTTTATATAGCGTTTTTGTTAGAATAAACCTTTGTTCATTTTAATTTCGTCAAATTGTAGCATATACTGGCCAATGCTTCGAATTATTTTGTTGTGAATACGAAAAATGATATTTGTCGTAGAAAGGTTGATTCACAACCGAATGCCCACGGCGACGAACGCGCTGTGGGGCCCACCATTGGCTCAACGTCACTTCAACAAAATATTTTTTATATAGCGTTTTTGTTAGAATAAACCTTTGTTCACTTTAATTTCGTCAAATTGTAACATATACTGGCCAATATTTCGATTTATTTTGTTGTGAATACGAAAAATGATATTTGTTGTAGAAAGGTTGGTTCACAACCGAATGCCCACG
Organism: Aplidium turbinatum; assembly: GCF_918807975.1. Lineage (NCBI taxonomy): Eukaryota > Metazoa > Chordata > Ascidiacea > Aplousobranchia > Polyclinidae > Aplidium > Aplidium turbinatum. The sequence goes on from NC_137486.1 coordinate 4,815,353, forward strand.
GCGACGAACGCGCCGTGGGGCCACCATTGGCTCAACGTCGCGTCAACAAACTATTTTTTACATAGCGTTTTTGTTAGAATAAACCTTTGTTCACTTTAATTTCGTCAAATTGTAGCATATACTGGCCAATACTTCGAATTATTTTGTTGTGAATACGAAAAATGATATTTGTTGTAGAAAGGTTGATTCACAACCGAATGCCCACGGCGACGAACGCGCTGTGGGGCCCACCATTGGCTCAACGTCGCGTCAACAAACTATTTTTTACATAGCGTTTTTGTTAGAATAAACCTTTGTTCACTTTAATTTTGTCAAATTGTAGCATATACTGGCCAATACTTCGAATTATTTTGTTGTGAATACGAAAAATGATATTTGTTGTAGAAAGGTTGGTTCACAACCGAATGCCCACGGCGACGAACGCGCTGTGGGGCCCACCATTGGCTCAACGTCGCTTCAACAAAATATTATTTATATAGCGTTTTTGTTAGAATAAACCTTTGTTCACTTTAATTTCGTCAAATTGTAACATATACTGGCCAATGCTTCGAATTATTTTGTTGTGAATACGAAAAATGATATTTGTTGTAGAAAGGTTGGTTCACAACCGAATGCCCACGGCGACGAACGCGCTGTGGGGTCCACCATTGGCACAACGTCGCGTCAACAACTATATTAGTCATATCAAATTTTTGTTGAAATGAACTTTAAAAATTCTTCATTTCACAGAATTATAATACATACTTGCCATATCTCTTAATTCGTTTGCCAGAAACACCAAAATTGAGATTTATTCTCAAAAGGTTGGCTGACAACCGAATGCCCACGGTGACGTACGTGACGTTGGTTCTTCGTTGGTTCAACGTTGTGTTAACAACCTATTTATGATATTGACGTTTGTTGAAATAAAAATTTATAAAAGCTTCAATTCACAGAATTGTAATGGGTACTTTTCATTATGTAAGATTATTTCACCCGGAATATCAAAATAAACAATCGGTGGCTGGAGGTTGGTTTTCAACTGAATGCCCACGACGACAAATGCGACGTTGGCCCACCATTGTCTTAGCATTGTGTCCACAACCAAGTTTTACACAATATATATTTGGTAAAAAAAATGTTTTATGTGGTTTATATCACCAAATTATAACATGTTGTACCCTTTTTTACTGATTCTTTGTCCAGTTAAAGAAATAATGTTAGTTGGCAAATGGTTGTTTTGCGGCGAAAAGCCGACCGCGACGTTCGCGACCGTTGGCCAACGATCAGCCGACATTGTTTGCTGTGCGGGAATATCTTCCTTCAACGGTACAGGTATCTCAAATCGACCATCTTTCAACTCAATATTCGGTTCAACAAGTTCTCTAGCCAAAATGTCATTGCGAGACAATTCACAGGTTTCATTTTGCAAGGTCAAATCCTGAATGACTTTATTCAGGTCTGCTATTTTCATATCACGAGACTCAATTTTACGCTGAAAGCCAGAGATGACATCCGACCCTAAAGACGTCTGCACTCTGCACACGTTAGCAACGCTTTCATCTAAGGGTGACTTACCACCACAAGCCAACCAGCCGAGAGGAGTGAGTAAAGCATGCGGTTCACTACGATTTTCACCAACACGCTCCTCTTTGGCCCACATCAAATAAGCGTTGTCGTTGCCAATCAGTACATCTACAGTACCGTACTACAATCATTCAAATGAAACATATTCACGTCATGAAAATGACGGAAACCATTTAAATCTTGTTTATGCGGTAAAGTTTTAACATCGTCAGCCCAAGCTGGGTTAACCACCGAAGTTATATCACAAAACAGTTCATCTGTCTCTAACGACTGGATGTTGAGTTTAACAAGGTTAGCACAAGTAGGTTTCTGACCAGCCAGGGTATCCATTTTAAACGACGTTTTATCGTAGCCTACGGTTTAAGACCAAGTTCGCACACCAAATCACTCGAAACAAACGTCAACTGCGAACCAGGATCATGCTGACAATACACCAACTTCGATTTGCCAGTCATTGGATTCAAAACACGAGCAGCAGAAACGCGGTTAAAAGCTGCTTTAACATTTCAAATCTTAACATTACGCACAGGAACTCTGGCACCAGTATCATCTTTGCCGACAGAATCCAGAGAATCACGTGACGTCACATAAAAATCATGCAGAAGAAAATAGTGTTTCCTATCGTTGTTAGGCCCACACTTACGACAGTTGTTTGCATGAACGTAATCCCTAACCATATGCTGGCGCAAACAATTCAAGCATTTGCCAGCTTTCACAATAACATCTCTCCGATCTTTAGGTGTCAAGCGCAAAAATTCTTTACAATTAGACAAAAAATGATATTCAACTTGACCACGTGACGAACAACAAATACATGCCGGCAGGTCTTTACGTCTAGCCTCACCACCGCGCGGTGCGCCAACAACAGTCGAGTACTGCGAACTCCCTGACATCACATCATCATGGGGTTTTACCGACGTCTGCCTAACCGGACAAGAAGGCAATTTTCCTTTGCCAAACTTTTTAAAATGCTGCGACTCACCAGAATCGCCCATTAGCATAATGCTAAAATCAGTCGACTTACGCGTTTCTTCTCGAACTACAAATTCAAACAAACTCTGAAAAGTAGGTTCCTCAGTGCTACCATACTGATCACCTAAAAAGTCAAGATAACGCTGCTTAGCGTCAAACGGGAGTCGCTTAGCCAAATCCAAAACAAAACGTCCTTCTAATTTATCACGCTGACCATAAGCTTGCGCGTAAAGCAGACACTGCGACAATTCATCTTTAAACTCTTTCAAATCACTGGAAGAGATTGAATTCAATTTGCTACCATAACGATGCTTTCTAATTTCCGGTTCGGCGAAAAGACCTCCACAAACTCCAAAACGTTGGGACAAGCGAGCTAATGACATTTCTATCCTGTCTTCCTCTGACAAGCCAGGAGTGTCGGAAACCAAATTAGCAATCGTTTGCGCAGCTGTTCTAACACAAGCTGCTTGTAACAAAGTCCAACGTGTTCGTTTAAAGGGCGAAGCTGCCATTAAGGCCGTAACACGATTTTTAAAGAAGATAAATGGCATATTATTACCATCGTAACCAATCAAGGCGCCTTATCGAAAAACGTCCTACTATTTTGGTATTCAAAAAAGCAATCCTGCTGTTGAAAACTCGATTTAGCGGGAGAAGACAAGCTATATCCCTTAAGGGGCTGGTGGGGCTCAGTCACATGCACAGCCCGATCACGATCCTCACACACGTTAAAATCAGGAGACACGATACGCCTCTCACAACCACCCAAATTACGTGTAGCTGGGCGATCAACAACTAGCGGCGCAGAAAACTTTGAAGGGGCAAAGCATTACTGCTAATGGCGGCCCCGTGACCTGTACGCTCTGGGGAAGGAGTTCGGTTGTAATTTGCAGACCTTGGCTCTACAGCCTTCGGAAGACCCTTAGCCGCGGCCCCGAGACCTCCTGAAACAGCTGGAAAACATGTGGATTGTACAGGTCCACTTACGGATTCAACAGGCGTCTAGAAAAGGTTAGGTAGGCTAAATTAAACTGCGATTGATGTTCACTTCTGGAATGCCTAGAAGAGCCGTTCCTAGAGCTACGCCGGGAGCCCAACTCAGAACGATATTCAGCTAAAACTACCTCTTTACGTTGTTCGGCCCTCAACTGAGCGTCTTTGAGTGCGAACTCAGCAGCTCTAGCTTCAGCTTTCGCGGCGGCCTCAGCAGCTCTCGCTTCGGCCTCAGCTCTCGCGATGGCCTCAGCTCGTACGGCCTCAGCTCTCGCGGCAGCCTCAGCTCGAATGGCCTCAGCTCTCGCGATGGCCTCAGCAGCTCTTGCTTCGGCCTCAGCTTGTATCTGGAGCTCCTCTCGTTTTAACTGTAGGTTAATTTGTGTAACTATTCGTGACGAGCTCTCAGACATCCTAGTGCTTACATTTGAGGCGCTATCCTCAGGATGTATGTCAGCATCCAACCTATCTGAGAACTCACTTTCTTTTTGTTCGAAGTTATTTTTTAACGAGTTAAATTCGGGATCTACCCTATCACGAAGTTCTGCCAAGATTGCAGAGTTAACAATTTTACTCAAAAGAGCATGGAAATGCCATTAATTCCTCTTCTAAAGTAGAGAACTTAGATCGAAAAATTAACAGTTCCTGCTTATCACTCAAAGAACCTAGGGCTACAGAAAGTTTCCCAATTTGAGTCAAAATATCCCGTCTAAGATGCCGGGCCTCTCGAACTGACTTAGCCTCATCGTTACTGGGTCCCTCCCCAGAATGGCCTGCCCGACCGCAAAGAACATCATCAGGCTTAAACTCAGTCGAGTCGACGGCGGTCGAGTCCTTGTCGCCACCGAGTGTAGACATATTAAATGTTGGGGCTAAATTTAACAATTAGAAAGTTAAATTACACAAACACACAAATTTAAGTTATAAAAAACTTAACTGTAAAGACCGTAAAAAATACAAAAAAGAATTTAAATGCACGATACCGTAGCTGTACGGGTATGAAGTCCTAAAGTCCACAAAACTTGCTTGGATTCTTCCACTTGAATCTACAAGCACAGATGGATTGTCTTTAATCTTCTTTCTTGCCAATGAATGTCAAAGTTATTTTTTTTCAGTACCAAACTGAGAAGAAATGTCTTTACTTTTCCTTGCTTCTGTAAGAGTGTAGACTACCAACCAACAAATCTTCTTTTATTATTTCTTGTAGTTCTTCTGCACTAGCTGACAACAAACACGTCTTTTATTTTTTATGGTCACAGCGGTAAACCATAATCTCTTCGTGGGAAAATTGTAACATAAGATTCCCGAATCCGTTCGTCTGTATGTATCGACCGAAAAAGAAACACTCCTTGAAACGTCTATTCAATAAGTGTATTCCTGTAAAATTAGCCCGCGGCTATCGAAACGGGGTGCAACGCGATACACCACTAAAAACTGTCACTACGATACAGATTACGTGGATAAAAGACGGAACTTTTGTTCAGTTAGCAAGCACTAAGCAAACAGTTAAATGTGCGGCCAACTTTCAAACAATCATTTTACGAATGACCAGAATAGATAGCAATATCTCAAACTCACATATGCAGTACTGTGACGCAATAATGAAAGACAATTATGAAGTCATTCAAACAGGTGTTTAAAGCTGATGTAATATTTCCTGTTTAAACAGGTTTCAAACTGAAACAGGCCCAAACAGGTTTGACACAAGTCTTATGAACGATGGTGCAATTTTGGCACATTTTCTAGCAACTTCCATGACGTAATATTCAGTAGACTTGAACGTTTTTTTTATATGACGTTTGATTAGGTGAACCATTGTCTGGAACAGGAGCGGAATTGATTCCAAACATCAAACGTTTATAGCAGAGGCGTGCAACATACGGCCCGCGGGCCAGAGCACGGCCCGCGATACCCATTTACGTGGCCCGCACATTCTTCATCAAGTAGCCCACTATTTTTAAATACTTTTCACTGTTAGATCGGAGGATGTTGCTATTTGTAACGTCATCATTAGCATTATTGACTTTTAGCATTATTACATCATTAGCATTATTGTTGCGTCATTAGTAAGCGTTGTAGAAAACCGCCTTGTTCTTCTGGCAATGATTAACATAAATCTTACTTTATGGGTGCAGTGTGGTGAATATATTAATATTTATTCTACAAAAAGCTTAGCATAGTAAAAATGTCTACAAGTAAGAAAAGGAAGGTTGATTATGAAAGGCGGAAGTTCAACAATGAGTGGTGTATAAATTACTTCGTTGTTCAACACAATCAAGATGTTGTTTGCCTGATTTGTCAAAACACTATAGCAGTAATGAAAGAGTACAATATCAAGCGACACTACTGTGCAAAACACTCTGCTAATTATGATAGCATTGTGGGTCAATTACGGGTTGACAAAATGCAGCAGTTGAAAAAGTCTTGGAGCAAACAGCAAGAGGTATTTCACGGTTACAAGAAAGACATTGAGCTTGTTACAAAACTGAGCTTCAAGATATCTGAAACTCAATGTGTAACTTGATTGTGTGTACTTTTCCATTAAATAAATTGTTCATATAAATTCATGTGTTATTCGATAGACTGGCCCTCAGCATCATTATAATTGTACGTTGTGGCCCATTGCGATAAACAGTTGCACGCCCCTGGTTTATAGCGATACAGTCCTTTCTGCGTCACAAATGTTGTGATGTAACGACTTTCTGGCTCTAACATAATTTGATGGAAACCCCACTTTAAATCGAGTTTACTAAACATAGTGCTACCATTCATTCGATGCAACAAATCTTCAATTGTTGGAATGGGATGTCGTTCCCGGATGATTGCTTCATTCGCTCGACGCATGTCTACACACAATCGTACATCCCCATCTGGCTTTGGGATAATAACAACGGGTGAAACCCAACCTGTAGGTCCCTCGGGAACTTCTTCAATGATGTCTGCGTCGAGTAGGTCTTGCAATTTGCACTCAACTTTACCCCTAAGTTGAAATGGAACTTTACGTACTGGTTGAGCCACGGGCTTTACCGATGTGTCAATGTGTAACTTTAATTCATAATTTTTTAAAAGTCCCACCCCATTAAACAGTTTAGGGTAACTATCAAAAACATCATTACACAGATTGTTTACACGTGAAGGGCCAATACGCAATACACTCAATTTTTCTGCAGTATCTCTACTTAAGAGACTAGGTGCATCACAGTTAACTACAATAAAATCAGTTGCACAGGCACAGTTAGTATCCTCACAAATTACTTCTGCAGTAAAAGTACCTAGTGTAGGTAACGGTGTAGTACTCCCATATGAATACAAAAATTTAGCTGATTTCCGACATTGGGCAACAACATTACGACATTTTAACCATTCCCAAGTATCTTTACTAATCACATTACTGGCAGCACCTGAATCGATCAAAACATCAGATAATTTTACACCACCAACTTTCAAAGTTATTGTACAAGAGTTCTTACGTGTCCCTTGTAAGTTGAAAACTTCTTTGTTGCTCTCCTCGTTTTCTGCGAAAATAAAAGTCTTTCCTTCTTCTTCCTCCAATGTATTGGTATTGGACTTACGCTGCACTGGTCTCCGCAACGGCGTATTCCGATTCATCTTGACGTCAGAAGGATATTGTGACGTCACACATCTATTCGTTCGGGACCGTGTTCGACATTGTAAAGCAAAATGTCCGACTTTGCCACATTTGTTACATTGCTTGCCTCTTGCTGGGCATTGTTGATCAAACTTAAAATGTCCAGTCTTACCACAAGCAAAACATACTTTCCCTTCCTTCTTAATTGAAGGCAATGCGCGTCCATGCTCTGGGTGGCGCACTTCGTTGACATGAACTGATGACGTAGGCTGCATTGTCTTTAACTGATTTTCGACATCTTCATGAGCTTTTGCAATAACTATTGCATCATTCAAAACTAGATTATTTTTTTCGAGCAACTTCCTTCTCAATATGTTAGAAGCACATTTTTCAATAACTTGATCTCGAATGTAGTCATTTCTATTGGTTCCAAATTCACACAACGTTGCTTGCTGGCGCAAACGGCAAATAAATTTATCAATTGTCTCGTCTTGGGCTTGCGTCAGCTGTCGAAACTTGTATCTTTCAAAAGAAACATTACATTTAGGCAAAAAGTACTCATCCAAAATTGCCAGAGTATCGTTAAAAGACTTACTGTCGTCATTTTCGTCCACGAGGCTGAAATAAACTTCTTGAACCTCTTCTCCAGCTGTGTGTAACAACAACGCTTGCTTTTGTTTATCGTCTGCGATTCCTTTGCTGACAGTAAAAAGAGAAAATGACCTTTTCCATTGCTTCCATTTTTGTCCTAAACCATGTGTATCACCTTGCACTTGAAACGATTTGAGACTGCCTAGTTCGCAGACCAGCGGGTTGGGCTACAGTAACTTCGGGCTACAGTAACTTGTTCAGCCATCTTTCACTTAAATCCTCGCCGCCATTGTTGTATTTCCGTTTGATTAACTTAGATATACCACACTTTAATAGATTACACACAGACCACTTTATTGTACTTTCTCTTAGCTGAATCTATCTCATGCTCTAGTCTCGTAACAGTCGCATGTAGTACAAACGATAGGCTAGTGAAACGTAACAATGGTTTCTATGACGAAACACTACAGTTCCTATTGTAGTATTGTAGGCCTAAGTGTTGTTACATGAAACAGAAAGACGTTTAGATGTTATTTTTTGTCTATTTTCGTTTCAGCGGTCGTTACCCTCTTAAGGCCCATGCCGTTTTTCAGTCGGAAGTCCCCTTCTCTGTAGTCCCGGGTTTATAGGCTGACTTGAGTACAGCTAATAAGATTGCAGCCGTTAAATAAGAAGTAGCCTACGTAGCACCAGCTCGTGAGTAGTAGGCCTACGTAGTAGGCTACCAACAATGTTCATTCCGAAACAATCGTCTATGTTGTGACAATAAAAACACTCACGGATCAAGTTCATTCATATAAAGATAAAGTTAAAGACAAAGGAATTTAGGCACACATACTGACATACTTCAAGTAACACCCCCAGATTCAAGCCAAGTAAATAATTTTGTAGGCAAAAACCCGTAATAGCCTACATAGCCGCACTAATTTCTAAAAACTTTTTGCAAAATGGTAGCCCACACCCTACTGTGGATGCTTAACCTACAGCGACATTCCGGGCGCAATGATGCAGCGGGAATGAGCAGAGAATACGTCTGGGTTTCTGGGTTATACGTAAAATTTTATTGTAGCAGTAAGTTCTTCACACACCACATAACTTAAAAGGTTGCACCCATCTTATTCAAATAGAATCGAACGTAATTCCAAATCATAGGGTCATCACCACAACCGATCTGGAGCCATACTTTAGATTCCAGCAAAAAAGAACTGAACGATCTATAGAAATGAAATTGAGGTGCTGGGATACTGAGAGAACAAGTCAAAAGAAGCCATAGGGCCTACTCTTGATTACAACATAGGGAACTGAATGCGGAATGCTTATAGAACATACCTACTGAGTAACAAATGGCATACCGGTACCCAGTAGCGGCGCCACGGGGTGGACTGGGGTGGACATGTCCACCCCACTCCTATTTAGGGTCAATTTTGTAATTCGTCAAGATCCGATGAGAAAACTTGGGGGTGCATGCAGGGGGTTAGGGGGGGCCTTGTGATTGCGTCATAAATTAATTTCAACTTCTTACGTATGAATTACTTTTGCAGTATTGACATAAGAAAAAATGAAGAATCTTCATTGTTATCGCGCTGTTGTATTGATTGATTGTAGTCTAATTTTACCATTTTGAGGTGATGGCTTTTATCACAGCTGAGACACAAGCTTTGAAAGACCTAATGGCAAAGGTTTTGATGGGGCCACCAACATGTCAGGCAAAAATGAAGGTGCACAGCAACACCTAGTTGCAGCGGGTGCCAAACTGTCGGTATATTTTCATTGTTTTGCACACCGATTAAATCTTGTGCTTGGGCACAGCGTTAAAAACGTAGCGACAGTCAAAACAATTTTTGAAACGATTAGTAACATGTACCACTTTATGGACTGTTCTCCCAAGAGACATTTTTGAAAAAGGAGGAAATCGCGTCTGGAAAAACTGCATTGCACTCGTTATCTGATAGAATACTATAGATAGTCTGCACGTTCAGATGATCTGGATGTTGTTATTAATGTAGCCTATATCCAGCACTGCTGTCAATGTTCCAACAAATGTCAAACGAAGGTAATGGTGTAGCTACTGGTTTGTTGTTCCGCATCAAGCAAACTGAATTTGTTACTGCTAGTCTTATTCCTCATAAATCCTTTTCGTAAAGCAAACAGGCTTCAGATTATTTAAAAAGTGAAGAAATAGATCTCACTACTGGGGTTGCTGCTATCAACGACTTGACAAGAGCATTTGACTCACTGCGTTCAGAGGAAGATTTTAACAAATTGGCTTTCAACTCAAGTGATGCCGCTACCCACCAAGCCATTTCCGAGATGGTCAGATATTATTGATAGGTCGCAACAGTCTTTCCGTGGAGTGAATCTGAATCAATTACAGAAAAGTTAAGAAGAGATTTTTTTTTATTCTTTGACAGAATGCTAAATGAACTTAAAAAGCGTTACTCGGATCAAGCATGAGAATTAATGTCAAATGCAGCTGCATCTTATTTCACGCACATGTCTCCATCAAATTTGCCTGAAGTTGAATATTTAGTCAAATTCTATAATTTCGATGAAAATCAGGTTGGACAGCAATAGGATCTTATTTTTTTGAGGTCAGCTAATTATCACAAGTGGAAAGTAGAATTTGAAAAGCACCAAAGTGGATTGACCAAGACCGCGTGGTTGTGTTTGCCTTCACTTTTGAAATTGTGTGGACAAAACGATCTTAAATCATTTGTACAGCGATTTGTTTCAAATTATTGCTACTGTTGCTACTTTGCCCATGACTGTGGCATCTTGTGAACATATCCACAGCAAAGTTAAGACAATAAACAATTATCTGCGACCTGCCATGTCATCACAAAGATTTGAACATGTGATGCAGATCAGCAGTGAGCGAGACATTGCCGATAACACGGGTCCTCAAAAATTGGTGAAAGCTTTTAAACTGACCTGCGAGCGCTAAATAAAACTTTAGTGTAGTAATTCTTAACCTATGGCTATGGGTATTATTGGGTAATAGCCAGATTTTTTAAAATTCTGTTTAAGGGGCATCCCAATAAATTTGATGAGGCCGCCTATCATGGTAACAACTAGAACATCACACAACTCTTGCAAAAGAGAAAATTGAAAAAAGAAAACTAATCGGGAAAAATGATGGTTTGCGAAAATGAGAGAAATGAAAGCAGTTACTTTTAGCGCCAAAAAACTCGAGAGTGCGATGTTTTAACTATTTCCCGATTAGTTTTCTTTTTTCAATTTTCTCTTTCGCCTTAGTTGTGTGATGTTCTAGTCGTTACCGCCTATCATTGCAGCAGCTCCATGACATATAATAACAACAAGCTTGCTAACATCAAGATCGTAGTCGGCAATTCTATGGACCGCAGAGGAAATGTGTGGGATCGTTTGGTCCCATTCTATTCTTTTGTTCATAATTTAGAGTGCGCTCAATGGAAAACGAGCTTTTTCCCCCTTTCAATTTCCTTTGTTTATTTTTCAATAAATTTCACAACCAAACTGCAGTGAATCACATCGCAGTCGGTAATCTTAGTGACCATACTTTACGGTAGTATATTACTTCGAAATATTTTTGTCCACCCCACTCATTTTTGGCTGGCGCCGCCCCTGCCGGTACCGAGAATTGACTGCGTCATGACTGACAGGCAAAAATTACTATGAAAACTGTATGGCAACGTCACGATGAAAATCTTTCATTAAAAAAACCTCTCATCAAGAGAACTTTTTTCTTATTAGTTGTGCAGTTTTTCTCTCTATCTAGCCAACGCTAGATGCATCGGTTTAAAAACAGTTCCAAGGTTGCTAAGATTCAATTCAATTTATTTTTCTTTGTCAGAACGCAAAAAGAAATGATATTGTAAAAAAGAAATACAGTAACAAAACCAACAAAAGGAAAAGGTGGCAAAACCTTAATGGTTTAAGACGTGCATAAAAAGATGTAATATTGCGGTATTTGCATCGATAAGTATAGTTAAGCACGGCCACCAAACCTGATACTGTAAAACAAGTAGCCTAGATGAATTAGTTAAGAATCAGTCGCCTCCTCATTGCTGAAACAATTGAAGCGCCAATTCTTAAAGCAATGAGAACACGACTGAACCTAACAACATCACAAAAACAAACTAACACACACATATTGTAATTAGGTAATGGACTATCAAAACATGGATTATTTACAGATTTTATACAGAAATAAAGTGTTCGCAGCAACGATATTAAGTAGCCTATAGATTGCAGAACAAATACACAATATGGCAGCTCATTATCAAGATAAAATAGTTAAAAAAGCTTTGTTTTTTAAATTAATTTCTTGCACATGTAAAAGCATAAGAAGCATGATGGTATATATAGCAGCGTGTTTTTGGTATTGCCAATAAGAGTTGAATCATCTTTTATAGCATCAGTGAGGGATGGAGTGTTTTTGGTATCGCTAATGAGAGGTGGAGACTCTTTGGTAGTGCCGATGAAGGATGTAGTAGTGTCTGAGTTGTTTCAAGTATCTTTTCCAACCAACCTAAACAAAAATCTTACGATTAAGATTGCCAGAAGTGGCGCTCGTAATCGACCAATCACGAAATGCAAGAGCACTGTGGCATGCAGCCTGTAGGCAGAGATGGGCGTGATCTTGATCTTGAAGATCACTTTTTTTTTGGTGATCTTGATCTAAGATCACTTTTTTTGTGTGATCTTGATCTTGAAGAATAATAAGATCAAGGTCACTTTAAAATTGAAGTTTACTTAGTAGATAGAGGCATTTTTTTAGAACTCGTACTGTAAAAACTAGTTAGTAGCAACTACTAACATAAAGCCACTGTTAATATGATATATGTCCAACAAACGACGATTTAAAGTCTCCATCTAATCTGGTCAGTGTTGCCATTTTAAAATTGAAAAAGTTTTCTGTGTTGGTCATAATAAAGAAGTCAACTTCCGTTTACTTTATGTTGACGTATAAGAATATTAAAGAAATATTTGCTTTCTTTGACCCAATTTTAGATGTTTCAAAAGTCTAGAATGGCGGTCTTAAAAAATCTGGACTCTAGCCGACTTTGGTCTTGTAAAGTGGTTTATTGCAGCAAATCAACAAGACTTGTTTAGGGTCTGAGTATGGAACGGTTTGTCTGAGCGCAAACCTCTGAACTTTTTTGATAGCAGACAACAGTATCAAGGTTGCCAGATGGGTAAATGGTGCAATAAACATTGACATATTACAGTGAAAGTTAAAACTACATAGTAACACGAATAAAAACTCTCACATGAACCAGACAAAAATTTGGTAAAAAATGATGCAGTTCAAAGTTTATTTTTATTTATTTATTATAAATAAAAAGTATAAAACTAATGGCAAATTTTGCGACTTTTTCAGAATTACTGTAATTAACCTCGGCCTTGGGTGTGACGTTGCGATTCTACGCAAACTACGTCAACAGTTGATAGGCCTAATAGCAACAGTCACTAACTTATCACAATTCTTAGGCCAGCGATCGAGTAGTTAAAAGTAAAAGTTAGCAATACCAACTATATACCTTTACCCAGGTTGCTCATAGTAACTATTTTTTGCAACATCATTGATCAAAAACTTCATTTTTTTTTCAAGTACAAAAAAAGTGATCTTGAAAGTGATCTTGATCTTCAAGATCACGATCTTGATCTTCAAGATCACATAGTTTGGTGATCTTGATCTTTATCTTCAAGATCACCAATACTGGTGATCTTGCCCATCTCTGCCTGTAGGCTATAGGCTACGACGTTAAAGAGACGTAAAATCACGTATATGTGAGTGCTAAACTATCCGTTGCAAGGATGTACTCAGTTTGTGGCATTCCAAGCTCTTAAGATGACTTCATGCAAAAATGCCTGACCACATCTCAAAATCCTAAAGCACAAATAAACAAAATTAAATAAATATTTGAAGCGTGAAGAATTCCCAGCTAGCGTCACACATATCTGAGCGACATCATGTCCTAAACAGGTTTCATGACGGTAGCAAAACATTGGAAAACCGCACAAGCCGCATAGCGCTACAACGTTTTTGATCAATCATCAATATTTTAGAAAGATCTACAAACACAAAAGCCTTTAAGGCGAAAAAAACCTTATCTTTTCATAACCTCTACTCAAGGATATCTAAAGAAGGGGATACGAAGGCTTTTTATACGACTGACAATAGAAGGGCTTCTGTTTATCGTAAATGATCTCTGTTTAGCGTTGATTGATTGATTGATTGAATCTTTATCCTCGGACTGGGAAAGCTTCTTGAAGAGCTTAATCCTGGCAGCTTCGCATACTTGTAGAGGCTTTGAATCACTGAGTCCCAGGTATACAAGTCCCCTCACCCCCCTTGGTAACTCATGACAGACAGGACTCAATGGACATGGCTCTTTCGCCTTAGTTGTGTGATGTTCTAGGCGTTACCTTTCTAACAAGGTTAGAAATGTCTATTTCTATTTTCTAAACCTAACCCTTAATAAGGATTCAACTTATTGGTTAGGGTTAAAAAGGTTTCTATTTCTAACTCTAAACCTTAATAAAAATCTATTTAACTTATTTCGGGGTCAGTTATTATAATGTTTTAACCTCTGCAAACATCTTAGAACATCTGCAAGTTGTCAAAACAGTGCTTCATGATTAATAATAAAGGTTAAGTAGTGCTAACGACAGGAAGATCGCTCCTTCTCTCAACAATAGAAGTTAATCAAATAAAGTCTCAGCAAAGACACAGTTGTCAAACAGCGTTTGGTAGTCATGTTCCCTCAACGTTACAAGCATGATCCACCACTGTAGCCTCTGTGGCACAAAACAGCTTAATCTGCTTTCAGGATTTTGCTATATTTTGGTATCACAAACTTGTTTTTTCTGATAGAGGGTCAACTTCGTTAAGCAACCCAACATTGAGAGCTCGCGTGAAGGCAACATTGCGCAAATAAAATAAAAAAGAATACAACATCGACTAACAGGCGTGATCAGTAACTAGTCAGCTATACTCGCAAGATATCAGTTAATTTACATCTACCTTACTGAAACAATAACCGTTTTGTTTGCATGTGTATGAGAATTGGGAAGGTAAACACAAAAAACGCCTACCTAAATACAGTAATCCCTACAAATTCTCTAAATAAACAGAAGCCGTCACTGGATTTTCAAGAAATCATTGAATGTACCGTACGTCTCCAAATTGGGATTTCTTTGAGTCGGATTCGCCAAAATGAGACAGTCCATGCCTTTAAATGTCCTGTCAAAGATACAGCTGCATGCTTTTGAGTGGTGTCAAACTGGTGTCCTTTCGAGTGTCCGCCATTTCTCACTCCGTAATCTACGTCGGCAATGATTTTGCTCATGCTGCAGCAAAAATGTGTTCATTTTGAAAACTGCCGAGCTAGACACAACAGCTTGTCCCGTGTTTAAGTTGAGATGCAACCTAGTTCGTACCCTGAACAGTTCGTACCCTGAAAAGATCGAGAGAAAAATTTTTAAAAAAGCCGAAGTCGCTGATCGCAGTTTCCGCAAACATTTAAAAAATTTCTCTCTGAAAAGATCGAGAGAAAAAATAGTACAAAGCCGAAGTCGCTGATTGCAGTTTCCGCAAACAAACAAAAACTCACAGGATCATTACCGGAAATTTTAAAATGTTTGCGGAAACTTTGATCTCAACCCTAAACCTTTTAAAATGTTTGCCGAAACTGCGATCAGCGACTTCGGCAAACTCTTAGGATCATTACCGGAAATTTTAAAATGTTTGCGGAAAAACTTAAACTGCGATAAGCGACTTAGGCTTTGTTCTATTTTTCTTTCTCGATCTTTTCAGTTTGTTTGCGGAAACTCCAATCAGCGACTTCGGCTTTTTTAATTTTTTCTCTCGATCTTTTCCCAACCCCAACCCTTTTAAAATGTTTGCAGAAACTGCAATCAGCGACTTCAGCTTTTTCCAATTTTTTCTTTCCATCTTTTCCTAACCCCAACCCTTTTGCGTGTTTGCAGTGTTTGCGAAAACTGCGATCAGCGACTCCGGCAAACTCTTAGGATCATTACCGTAAATTTAAAAATGTTTGATTTATGTCCGGTTTTCTTTCTCCATCCTATTATTATGACTGCTCATCCACATCAATATTGGAACTGGCAAATTCAATCCACAATACTTTTCATTAGGCTGTCATTTATTACTACATGTGTGCTTCTCTCTGTTTTTGTTTTATTTTTTGCTATTTGTTTTTTTGGGTTTTGTGGCCGTGCTAACTACTGATATATAGCCTACTACATAATTTTTCATTCAGGCACGTTTTAAACCTTTCAAGGTTTTGCCACCTTTTCCCATTCGTTAACGTGCTGGTAGGTTTATATCGATTTTTGTAGTTAGTATCTTTTTCGTCCCGGACGCGTTAATGACGAAAAATAAAATGATTGATTGAAACTGCGGAAAAACGGAAACTGCGATCAGCGACTTCGGCTTTGTTCTATTTTTTTCTGTCAATCATTTCAGTTTGTTTGCCGAAACTCCGAACAGTGACTTCGGCTTTTTTGAGTTTTTTCTCTTGATCTTTTCAGGGTACGAACTGAGAGTACGAACTAGGTTGAACCTGTCTTTTTGAAGTGAAAGTCTCTTGCGAACATCTCGACCTATACTCGAGTATATGCATTAAGCTGCAAGAACTGCACGAGTTCTTGCAGCTTAATGTATAGCCTACTAAAATGGCGAAGCTTAAATTTTCAGTTATGTTTTTGTTGTAATTGTAGTAGCTTTCACAAAACTGGTAGTTCTTTGATTAACTTAAATTTGGTTTATCTAGCATTGAGCACTCTCTTTGTGTTATTAAAATTGTATATATATATGTTTGGTGTTGTACCAAATTTACTTTCTGACTTCCATTGAACACCTTCTTTTTAATTAGGATACCGTATATCATATGTAGTGAATGTTGCAAAATGGTGACATTTAACTTAGACCACATGGTTGAAACTGCTAAACAATGCAAATATCTACCCGAGTATGATCTTAAGCGATTATGTGATTATGTCTGTGATTTGCTTCTAGAAGAATCCAATGTCCAACCAGTCTCCACTCCTGTCACTGTATGTGGAGACATTCATGGTCAGTTTTATGATCTTCTTGAGCTATTTAAAAATGGAAATGAAATTCCGGAAACAAATTATATTTTTATGGGAGATTTTGTTGACCGTGGGTATTATAGCCTTGAAACTTTGACATATTTGCTCACCTTGAAAGCAAAATGGCCTAACAGAATTACCTTACTTCGTGGAAACCATGAAAGTCGACAAATTACTCAAATTTATGGTTTTTATGATGAATGTCAACTCAAATATGGAAATGCAAATGCTTGGAGGTATTTCACAAAAGTATTTGATTTTTTTACAATTGCTGCCATAATTGACTCATCAATTTTTTGTGTCCATGGTGGATTGTCTCCGGACATAAAAACTCTAGATCAGATCCGAACAATTGATCGACAGCAGGAAATCCCTCACAAAGGACCTTTTTGTGATTTAGTTTGGTCTGATCCTGAGGATGTTGACACTTGGGCTATATCTCCTCGCGGAGCTGGATGGTTGTTTGGTGCCAAGGTTACAAATGAATTTGTTGATTTAAATGGACTCTCTCTCATTTGCAGAGCTCATCAATTAGTGCATGAAGGTTACAAGTATATGTTTGATGACAAATTGGTCACTATATGGTCTGCACCAAATTACTGTTATAGATGTGGCAATGTTGCAGCCATTCTTGTCATCCAATCTAAAGATGATAGAAATGCAAAACTGTTTAGGGCTGTGCCTGATGACATGCGAGTTATTCCTGAGAGACAAGTAACTCCTTATTTTCTTTGACTGTGCTATAAAACTTACATTGTTAGTATAGGTTAATAAACGTCATCTATTGAAATGTGTTCAGTTTTTTCAGATAAATTGCTTTTTTTCTAAAAGAAGAGTAGTTTTCAGGGAGCTATCATATGTAAACAATTCTGTTATCTTTTAAAGCATTTAATTATATATATCATACCATTGGCTTATGAACTCTTTACCACAACAAACCAAGACTGTTATTTTGAGGTTGTTTTTCCAGTGAATACTGCATTTCATATAATTATTTAAAAACCTTTGTAGCAAATCTGTTTTGAGCTGAAGAACCATGTACCACACTAATGTGTAGTTAATGTTATTCAACAATTCAATTACATTGTTTTCTGTGATTGTTGAGGAAGACTGTTTCAGTCTATGGATTTACAACAAAATTGAGAAGACTAGAAAAAAAATTGTTACTGTTGTGAATTTGTGTTTTTTTCCCATAAGTTGTTTGATAAAGGCACTACAATATTCCTGCCATTGGTGAAAAGAGCTGCAATATAATTTGTTAGAAAAACGCTGACTTCTAGTAAGCAATATAATGTATTATCCATAAGATCTTCAATACTATGTTTATTGTACCATTTTTTACCAAGTCTTATATATAAATAATCATTAACAGATTTTTTCTCGCAATATTGTTGATTTTTAAAAGGAAATCCACTATTATCAGTATCATTAAATTTGATGCCATGCTGCACTGGCAAATGTGATGTAGTATTGTTCATTAAGGAAAATTAATAATAAGTAGAAATAAAATTTCATCTTGTGTTTTCACTTCTGATAATGCTAAGATTTGCTACTTTTTAAAATTTGTTGATTTTATCAATGTGGTGTTTACTGTTTATTCATGCAATTAAAATTTTGATATAGCAGTAGCCTAAATGTTTTATTTTCATAATTTTTTGATGCAAATTATTTTATTACTCAACACCACACACATCCACAAAGTGAGCAACACATGGGCTTAATTTTTTCAGACACCAAAACATTGTATTACAGTGGGTCTGCTACTATTCGGTGAGTCCGATTCGGTGAGTTCCTAACCTCTAACCCCTAACCCTAAAACGGCAATGATAATTAGGCTACGGTACCCAATAATTAAAAAAAAAATTGAAAAAATCATCGAATAGGGATCGGACTCACCGAATTGGACTCACCGAATCGGACTCACCGAAACGGGCCATTCCGTATTACAGTATATGCAGTGGAGCCCCCACTTACTTAAGCACCCATGACCATGGGGCCATATTCAAGTGGCCATTACAAAACGCAAGTTGGTTTGTTAGCACCATGTTTGTAGCAGTTGGTCATGCACTCTTACATGCAAACAAAAAAAGTTTTTCACTGTTCCAAAATTACCCCAATTACAATTTTTACTCTAAAAAGTTTCAAATTGTTAAATTTTTTTTATCTGGCAACAATGAAGGCGTATACTGCTGCGATGCAACAATTATCTTAAAAATGGGGGAAAATAAGGAAAGTCAGCATATTGACCACAATAATAACTCAATTTTATTCTCAAGAACAAACCTTCATTTTAAAAAATCTAGAGTTGTAAAAAAACAAACCCAAAAATGGGGAACACTTGTTATTGTGGTAGTTGCCAAACGGGGCTCCACTATATATTATATACTATAAATAGTTAAATACTAAGAATGATATGTGTTTGCGCTGATAATATTAAATTTGTGTTACTGCTTACTTTTATATTTGGTGCAATCGTTTTGGGAAATAAATGTCAACAATTCCTTTCCCACTTTTACTTCAAATATATAATTTAACTTTGATTCATAGGGTAAATCATTGCATGTCGACTCACATTGATCTTGCTCTATGAAGAGTAGTTTTAGTTGTTCATGACACTGTGTGTATGATATTTCAAATTTATGATGTTTGAAACATATCTCACTTTCAAGTGAAAGTTCGAACTTTTAATTCATCACTTTTTATGTGTAAATTACAAAAATAAAGTATGTTAATCTTAGCAAAATGCTCTAAGAATTGAGTAGCTAAAAATTTCATCAATGACATATGAATAATTGAATATTGCTCTATTCATTACTGACAAGCTGCATTGCTTACAGCGCTTTGACAAGTCAAATAGTATCATATCATCACAGTTTTTTGGCATTTTAACAATTCTTGTTACCCATAAAACTAGTGACATTGGTAAAGTGTTCGCAGGAATAAAGATGAATTACATGTCCAATGTCACTGTCCTTCATTCATTGGGTTCATGGTTTCCTCAAGATATTTTGTGTGGCAATTGTAGTAGTAGCAGTCCAGTTTTAATCCGGTGATGCCCCCGTTACCGAGTGTGGCCGGATTCACCTTCATGTGCCGCAATCGCCTTTACACCCTGCCTCCACATCGATTTGTCAAACGCGTCTTCTTTTGTCAAACCTGTGGCAAAAATAATTAATTTCAGTGCCGTACCATCGTGTTAACTGCTATTGATTACTGAATAATCCTTTCATGATAAATTGCTCTGTGCATCGCATTGTATTCCACCAGAAAAAATATGGTTATTTTGTTTTTGTCGTGCACTATACTTGATGCTTAGGGCAAGGTAGCAACTTTGAGCTATGGTGTCATGAGACTTTTGCTGCTTTACATCTCACTTTGGTTGTGATTCTCATTTATCCCAAACAAAAGATAGCATGTTTTGTTAAGTGAAGTGGAAAATGTAAGAATCCCAGTTCTATTCCACTTGTGCTAATTGTGTACAAGCTTTTATTTTCAATTTAATTGACAAATGCCGTTTGTTCAGCGGTTCATTTTTGGTCATCAACGATTGGTTGGCTGGTTGGTTTTGAATCTTTATCCTCGGACTGACAAAGCGTTGATTGGTTATTCCTGGTAGTTTCGCATACCTGTAGAGGCTCTTGACACAGGGCCGGTTACCAAGATTGGCAGAGTGAAGTTTCCGATTGTTGAAGTGTTGTTGGAGGGAATTATTCCATTCTAATGCCGCTAAATGGAGAGCAGTCCTTAACGTGCGTTGCTCAAGTGCACACCCCGAGAGTCGAACCAGCGCTGCTTGATCTTGAGCCAGGCGCGTAACCAGTAACCACTGAGCTAACGGGGCGGACAATTATTTATACGATTTTTATTTATTATTGTGAAGTTTAATTCATTGTGAATCTTATTCAATCAACGGTGTATTTTATAGCATTGTTAACTGATCTTTTTGCATTTACAAACTTACGATGGCTGATAGGCTACATATATTTGAATTTTGAATCTTACAATGTTTTATAGTTTGTAGTCAATCTTTTTGTATCAAACACCTTGGGTAGAAACAGTACGTTCTAACGGAGGTTTATAAAGCTGTGTGGAATGTTTAACTCTTTCACTAAGGTGAAATTCCACTTTGGCGTTCCAATGATGCTCTTTTGGCAAGCAGCCATACTTTCAGTGTTCATGGTCGTATTATTTCAGCAATTCTAAATCGGATCTAATTTTTCAATATTCATTAAGCAATTAAGCATCATCTTTTTTAAAAGCCGATCACAATAGTTCAAAGAAATGAAAAAACGTGAAAATGTCATGATCTCTTTGAGCTTTCACCTGACCTGTATATGATTTTAAGGTTATAGACTTACGCTTTTCGTGTAAAAACTGCACGACGTACCAGCTGACAAAAACTTGAACATTACCTGGTTTGTCATAAGTTTCACCTGTATGTGACGAAACTAATGCTTCATCTACAGTTTGTTATCCTCGAACGGATGTCAGTAGCTTTGTTTAAACAACAAGCTGTGTGTGAACTGCAGTCCGGTGTCGAAATTATGCGCTTAAGATGTTTCCTTTTGCTTGTGATCTTCGGCTATAGGCACAGTTTGATGAAAAGTTTAGGCACATCAGTTGGAGCTGTTTGAATATTATTTGTCGCCATTTGAAGAAGGGGTTAGCAGCTCCATGATACATGTTGCCGATGTATGTAATCAAAAAATAAAGCTCTAGCCCAAATGTAGAAGATATACTAAACTCATATTATTAAGTATCTGCATTTTGGGCTATTTTTGATGAGATTAACCAGGCGTTACCATTTTGCTTCTATGTAGTCTTTTGGCTCACATTGAATGTAGGTAAAGGCAAGCTATAAAATGGTGTCATGTGATATTTAAACAGTTCCGTGACGTTGTGCATGATAAAACAACTGTGTTTGAGGTGTCGCTAATACTTATGAGGGAATGAATCTTGCTCTGTGTACAGAGCAATCACAGATTTTGTTAGTGCTCTGCTTGGTATTCAAAGTGCATGTCGTTTTCTTTAACAAAATTGCAGGTTGGTACAACTTTTGTCTTCGCTAAACATCCATTTTATTGGTCAATCGTATTTTATTTTGGATATGTTCTGTCTAGGTTTGGTAATTCTAGGTCAATATGAAATTGATGTAGGCCTACGCACAATCAAAAGTGCTGTAGGTTTAGAAAATCATACTGTATATGCTTTTGTAAGCTTTCGATAAATCTTAGATTTTACACGGCAATGTTGAAACATAATTTCTGTTGGGTTATGGAAGTGTAGGTTATATCCTTCATACTTGCCATAGAATAATTCGCTGTTTGATTTGAATATTGCACTGTCATTGCGTTACGGTCTACTTACAGTGCGTACGTTTCTGGACTTCAGTACGAGTTTCCTCGTGTATTTTGAAATTAATTTATATTGTGTTGCTTGTTACAAAATAAACTTTAAACAATAGTACGTATTGGTGTTTAGTTTACGCTATGATTCAAATTTGGGTTAGGGTTGGAATGCTCCGCTGAGCCATATGAATAAAATCTAGGAAGTTTTGGTGATACAAAAAAAAATAATATGTGGACTCGGAAACAGCGTCGCTTGATCTTGGTGTTTCTTGATCATGAAGTCGGCGCTCAACCAACAGTGCTACGGGGCGAATGAGTTGTTGATACGCGGCTATCATCCAGGGATATCTAGAACAACGGGATTGCTGACTTTGCAAATTTCGATAAAGCGATGGACACTAGAAGGGTCAACGCTGTTAACGCCCGAAAATGAAAAAGGCGAAAGCGCGTGTCAATTAGGCTACGCTGTTGAGAAGTCGCCTTTTCTAGATATCCCTGCTGTGAAGCTAAAATAAGGTCTTGAAAGTGGGCACTCCTAGGCATCTTCCATAGCAACAACTAATGGCTGGCCTTGTCTATAACTTAAGATCATCATTTTTAAGCAAACTTTTGCTGTTAGTCATCCAACACTATTGAGTATTGAACACAGCTTTAGTTTTCATATTTAATTGATTATTGCATCACTTTTGAGCAAGTTTTAATCATCAAAAATAAGAAATAAAAAAAAACATGAAAAGAAATAAGAAAATTCAATTTCGTGGTATTGCTAAACAAAAAAATAAGGTTGGTTGTAAGTCTAACAATG
The DNA here is from genome assembly GCF_918807975.1 of Aplidium turbinatum. Taxonomy (NCBI): domain Eukaryota; kingdom Metazoa; phylum Chordata; class Ascidiacea; order Aplousobranchia; family Polyclinidae; genus Aplidium; species Aplidium turbinatum. Next base: position 4,838,316 of record NC_137486.1, read on the forward strand.
GTGGTAGACTTGATGAACTGTTACTGTAACACAAGTGTAACCTTTCCTGTAACACCAGAAAGCCATCCAACAACAGAAGATCAAAGCCCTTTTTGCCAACCTTCTACTTCAGCTAAAAAAATTAGGAAAACAAGACAGTAGCAAAATCTCTGCATATTCAGAAATCTGCCAAATACTCGACAAGTTTTGACTTGACAAATCAAGAAAAAGAAGCTTTGACACATCCAAGGCCAGGAGAAAAACATTAAAACCACTTAAGAAAAAATTACAAACCCAAGCAGAGGCAAAAAAAGGGTCTACTTTATATGATAAAGGAGGCTTTAAGGTGTTGAAAATGTTTATTGTTGTTTTTCGTAATATGTGATTTTTGACCAAGTACCAAATTTTAATCCCAAATATCTCTTTCATTTATTTGCCAATCGCTTTCAAATTTTTAACACTATCAGACAGAGTAAACATGCAAAGCCTCTGGTCAAAGAATTTTGGAAATTTTGTCCATGATGCTGTCGGCACCCATTTGTTTCATGTCCGAGGATCAAAAGTTTTTGAAAAAATGCAACAATTCGAATAACTTTTTATTTTCTCAAAATATCTTCATTTCCTTCCATAGAGCTTCAGTCTTGATACTTATAAACATTCTGTTAAAATTTGATTCAAATCCAGTAAGTGGTATTAAAAATATTTGTGTTTAAAATTTGTGTATTTTTCACCACTTGGTGGCGGTTTGGGGAAAAACGGCTACATTTTCAATTTTTTTTTTGCTTTTTTAAAATTATTTCATCTTCAAGCATCATTTTAAAAACAAGAAATGGGTTGTATGTTGAAAAATCCACGTTTTAGTTTGTGCAGTAATGATGCAGTAACCCTCCTATTGTCTACATCAAAACAGAGTCAGCAATCCCGTTGTTGTAGATATCCCTGATCAAACTAAGTACGGTACAGCCTCTTATTTGCACAAAAAATATGCCGCAAAATTTTCATTTGGCACACCCGTATTGATGTATTGTATGGTGATCAAACTGCAGTACGAAATGCATTTAACCAACTGCATCAAGCTAATTGGACAGCCACCAAAATATGTCTCTAATACTTTTGTGAATCTGCCCAAATCAAAACACAAAATTTGCTATATAGCTAATTTTATTAATTTTCGCAAATGCATCGTGTTGATTTGGGCAGCTGAAAACATGACATTATCTGATTAGTCTGTTTATGCAACTGCCCCAAATTAGCGTGAGGCAGTTTCCCCAAAATGAACAAATTCATTAATTTTTCCTATTTACATAACTGTATCGTTTAGACTTGGGCAACAAAAAAATATGAAATTATCTGATCATAGTCTATTTATAAAACTGCCCAAATTGGCATGATGCAGTTGCCTCGGCATCAAAATTTACAAAATCCTTAATTTTTTTCATAGGCCTAATATCCATAAATGCATCATCTTGATTTAGGCAACTACAAAATATGAATTTGTATAAATCTGGAGAATACTTTTATAAAACAATTCGGGTGGAGAGGTTGCAGTACTTTTTCAACCATAAACAGACATAGCTAAGCAACACCACCCATTTAACGAAAAAATGTTATACTGTACCTGTTAAATGTAATGTTAATGTTGTGGTGTTGCTTAGCTTAGTTTGGTTACTTTTATAAAATGATGCAGTTGCGCCCCAAAATAAAAAATAAATATTTAGTTTGTATATACAACTGTGTCATGTTAATTTCACCAACATTTAAAATGCTACTGCTGAAATATATAATAGGCTACTCCTAAATGTTACTCCTACCTACCATGCCAAAGTGCAGAAGCATCGAGCAATGCACAAGCAAGGTATATTCACAGATGAATTCAGTTGTTCTATCTTGATTATTTTGGTATGAAATTCTAGCTTGCTGGTGATCTTGTTATGTTAGTTTTTCGCTGTTATCATGCACCGCATACATTATATTTGGGCAATTTCTATAAAAGCGTGCAGATTTGGGCAAACTTACGTTCTGCCCCCCTAAAATGGTTTGGTCTCGTACGGCTATGTTTCATCCTCCAATGCTTGGTCAAGCGTCGGGCTCACTTTTAGTTTTTACAAGGACCTAATTTAAGCCTAAAGCCTCTATACAAGTAGCCTTTGCGAGACCACCAGAAATAACCTATCAAAGTGTTTGCTAGTCCGAGGATAAGAATTCAAAGCCTTCAATCGAGCAACCTTGGTGGGCTGAATTTCCCACTTCAGTGAGTGTTATAAATAATCCTAACTGCAATTTTAGTTACATTCAGGCTAAGATTTAATACGTAATTTTTTTTCCATTTTTGCAAAATTTTTTTGATTGCTTTGCTCGCTCAACCACATATTATTCACCAAACCAGCGATGTTGGGCATGCATAGTTTCAAAAGTGGATTAAGGGAGTTAAACGCTTCTGTGTTCTACAAACGGGGATGACCTGTTTTATTTTGATCAACAACGCACGAGTACAAAATAATTGACACGGCGAGAAAAACACAATAAACATAGCCAGTTCAGAGACTTTAGAGAACCGGCCTGCCACGCCCCGCGGAGGCGGAGAGCGGCGTGATTATGGGGTGGCGATGCACCCGGAAGGGGTGTCCACCAGCTTAGGTCGCGGGGGCCAGGCTGGAGAGTCTAGGTACCTGTGGAAGGAAAGTGTAGATCGAAAATTTTTGTGCGACTCGTCCGCAAAATTTAGAATGGCGAACGGGCCAGGGAGACGGGCTTAGCTTTCCGCAAACGCAGAAAGGTCAGCTCACGACGGGCCGGCGGCCTGTCGTGTGGGGCGACTGGTACCGGCAGAAGTTTTAAAGCCGGGCAGCGCCCACGTCTCCATCACGTGACCGTAACACAGGTACGTTTGACTCCTATACCCGGTCTGCCCGTAGGCAGAGCGGATAAACTTTGGGGTCTCCCACGAAAAAGAGAAGCTTAGCTACAAGCACAATTTAAATACTCGTGGGAGATGAAGATTATATAAAAATCTGGAGCAAAGGCTCAATTAATTGGTGTAAAAAAAAGATGGTATGTGGGAATATACTGTATGCTTTACCTACCAGAAAAATGTTGACGTTGAACCAACGAGCACTGATGTGCACTGGCCAGACGTTGGGGCAGGTACACCCAGCTGGGTCGGGGGGACTAGCGATCGAAGCGTATGATATGACTAGGCTACGTTACCAGAAAAATATAGAATAGTGGGATGAAACTTTGCAGATTGCATCGAGTTGATCGGGAAATCATGTTTATCGTTGTATTACAAGCAACGCGAGGTTGATCCGAGCGGGCAAGAGCAGCATATCAGAAGGTAGTGAGTGATATTCTAAAATATTGAAATATGAAAATACAGATCCAGTGTTGTTAATGATACTGCGTCATTGACACATGATATGAGTCCATTCACGATATGCAATATATAGCCTACTCAATTCATATATTACTATATAATTTTCCAAAGTAAACACTGCTCACTCAAATGTTTTGTAACAATTAAATTGATAAATTTCAGTGTTAATACTATGGTAACATTCTCATCTTTAAAAGTCTAATGAGTGTTTATGTTTTAATTAATATTAAGACTGTCTGATCACTTGATGAAAATTCTATTTATCTAATTTAGCTATTTGACTCCAATAAACTCTTTCCACACAATTGTTACTCGAATTATAATTTTAAGTTATCAGAAGGTGTTTATATCATAGCCTATTGTAGGTCTATAACAAAAATGAACCAGGGAAATGAAGATAAACATTACAGGATAGTGAAACAATATCACAAATTACTACATTTTAACAGTCGTCCAAATTGTTACATTCTTTAAAATTCCTAAAAAAAAGACCAAAACAAGGTTATTATGTTTGTCAAATTTTTCCTGGAAACAAACTCCCCACAATCCTTCTATTCAACTTTACTTTTTCAGATATTAAGTTTTGCATTGTCCATTTATTTCACAAATTTTGCTTTGTTAAAATTCTGGTCCTTCCCAAACTATTTTTTTCCTAAAAAGAGTCTTAAAGTTGTTTTCTCCTTGCTGAAGTGATGAATGTTAATCTTTTGCTTACATTGAAAAAGTTTACGGTTATAACTCAAAGGGCCCTCTAGTGGATTTGGGCGGGCAAGATGGTGCTCACAAGGCCCTGGCAGTATGATAAAAATATGGACACCCAATTCTACCTGTTTAGACTGATTTAATGCTCTAAGAAGCGATTTTGCGATTAAAATCTTGCTTGCTTTGTAGTTGAACTGAAATACAACCGTCTTTTAGTTATCCATTTAGCCTATTGCGAATTTAAATTAAGCAAAGTGGTTTAAAGTTCTCTATAGGTGGTTTGAAGGTCTCTCCCTGTAGTCCCCGATGGGGACTTTAAAGTTGTTTCAAAAAATATTAAAATCCTTGTAAATTCACAAAAATTAAAGCAGAAAAAATATTTAAGGTAAGCCTAATGCTTACCGGTAGGCTACTACTGTAAGCTATTGGTAGGTCAATAATTGTTATGTAACTCTTTTTTTAGAATTTGCCTGAAAAATAGACTGTTTAGCATTGAAAACCTATCTTTAGTGCGAAGGTCTCACATCCCCTTCCTAGCGGCTAATATATAAACAACAAATGACGTGACCTCCATTGAAACGATGCTGCTTTAGCGCCGGAGAGCTTTCTCTGACGTCACGCGCTTCGCTCCACTGACGTAGCGTCGGAATCCTGGAATCTACTTGATTTGTACAAATAGGCTACTGCGGGCTTTTTGCGCAAACCCGCGTCTCGCTTAGAAATCTAGAGCAGGGGTGTGCAACTTTTGTTACAGGAGGGCCAGATATAAATAATTGTGTGAAACCGCGGGCCGCACGTTTATTTAACATATGATTTCTAGTAGTTACAGGCACAAAAGAGTAGTTTTTCTTGTTATTCATGTTATTCTTATATTAGGGGTTATCTCCTTCCAGAAATAATAAGTTAGGACGCATAAATTTCTGAAGAAAACTGCTATTCAAATTTATTGTCACGCTGTCTTTAAACGAGCTCAGTGAGAAGTTTGCAGCTGGCTTCTTTTCCTGACGGCTTTTTCCAAATTTACTTTAATGGAAGTGATCGCAATTCGAAGTCCATTTTCCAAGTGTCGGTCTGTCAGAACCGATCAATAGGGAGATTTCATGACGCCCGTTTTAGAAAAAAATGTTTGCACAAATACGTTGAGCCAAAAAGTGCCATTTTTGAAGCCATGGATTTTTGAAATGTGGAAAGTCATCTTAGTTGAAATGTTTTCGGTAAAAATCGCCAAGATTCATTTTTAAATACTTTGCTTTCAAATCCTTTTTCTCTTGAAGATCAATCAGTTCAAGTTGGATATCAGCTGGTGCTTTGTCAATGTCCGTGTTGAATGGCGAAGCGAATATATCAAACAAATGTTCATGAGATTTGAAGTCCTTGAAACGAGCCAAAAATTCATACAACAATTTTTCAAATTTAGTTTTCTTCTCCGGATGCATTCCATAGTCTCTCAAAGTTGGAAAGTGGAAAAGATGTCCTGTCTGTATGTGAGCTTTCCAAAGTCGTACTTTGTTCATAATGCCTTTTATGTGACCATACATTTTTAGAAATAATTGATTAAACTGCCATTCAACGTTTTATAGGCAGAGAAAACTTTTTCTCGAACCGTAGAAAATTTCATGATCAGATCACCGCTTCAATGCGTGATGGAAAGCTACAGATAAATCTGCATCTGGCATTACAGAGTGCAAAAAACAGTGTTGCAGAACGCGTTTTCGAATATTAAATTCTCATCAGTGCAACTACGTTTATGAACGCAATAACAACGGTTAACTTTAAACTCAATACAATACATTACAAACATTTAAGGACATATTCTCAGTGTTCAATTGAATATTAATAAATCCAGAGACATCAGAATAGAAAATTAAATACAATGGATTGGCGGTGGCCGGTGGGAGACTTCTAAAATGGTTAACAGAAGGTGCGAAATCTACAATATTCCACTCCACAATGAATTGTTCAAACGTACCAGACTAAACTAAATTACCGTATAAACATGTTTCGCGGGCCGCACACAATTCAAAATTGGCACATCTTCGCGGGCCACATAATTTTTCTTCGCGGGCCACATTTGGCCCGCGGGCCGCACGTTGCACACCCCTGATCTAGAGAGTTGAATTTAGGGGATTGTAGTCACTGAATTTTTGTAAGAATGCCTAATCGCATTCTGGCTAGTGCTTCATGCACACGTAAATTTGCCGTTCAGATAGATTTGCCGCTGTGTTGCATTGTGTACTTGTGGATAACGATTGCAATCCTTGCAGTGGCTTTTTTTTATTCAGTTAAGACTAGGGCCCGTTTTAAGTAGGCCTAACTACAACCATGATTTCTGAATAATTACTCAGTCTGTTACTCATTCTCACTCACTCAAGAAAAACTCCTAATTTTTGAATTCAAGTCGGCAATGTTGGATGACAGAGCATTGTGTTAATTTCTGGTTGTGGGATCTTCAACGGCCAACTGGCCCTGCGTTCAAAGTCAAGCCTATTATGTTGGAATGAATCAATAAACAAATCAATAACGAAGATCATCATGTCCTGCTCACTTCTTGCCATCATCATGCCCAAAAGTGTTGTCGTCCCATCGACGACTGTATGAGAAGCATGCTGACAAGCAACGTGCCGCTACACTGCCAATGTGTCACAACGCCAGAAATGCTTTTGTCCAGTCATTATGTTGGGAACAAAGTGCAATCGTTATTACAGGATGGAGAAAGTGGGTCTGTGGATAAAAACATACGACTCTTCGGTTTATAACAGAAGTGTACGGAGTCAGGTTTTTGGACTTCTGCTCATAGACGTAGGTAGAGGTTAGTTTTTTGGGAATACGATAGAATTTTTGGCCAAATAGCCTACAATTAATTATGCCCAAATGCTTTTTTGCGACAAAACATAGACCACCAGACTAAAAACTCTACACTGCCACTAATAAGCTGATATAGCTATATTGTAAATATAACTTAATGAGAAAACACCATCACAACACAAGTAGCCTAACTTAATACAGAAAAACATTTCAAATCAATAATATAGTAATAGGCCTGCATGTAGGCTACTGCACTTAAAAATATAAATCGTCGGATGATCTAAAATCTTGGCAAGTTAAAAACTTATAAACTAAATTTTTTAACTACATTTTCAGCTGAGCATTGTGATATTGTAGAAGTTATTGCCTACGTTTAAAGCATCACTTTCCAATTCAGTATCGGAGAATGGTTTCAAATTCAATACATTTGGATTAAGACATATTTTTCATAAAATTTGCAAGCATCAAAATATTTTCATATATTCAAAAGTATGGTAAGTTATGTGTTTGAAGCATTACTTTCAATATTGAAGCACATTGGGTTGGGATATACTTTTCATAAAATTGTAAACATCTGGATATTTTAATTTGGTTAGAGAGGTAACTTTTTTACCATAAACAGACATAACTCAGCAACAACACTACATTTAACATTATAAAAACAAAAAACAGTAAGCAAATGTATAGCCCTTTTCAAGCCTAAAAGAAAAATATTTTAAAAGAAATAGTAAAGAATCATACAGTATCACAGCAAAAGTATGGTCAAATCTAAACATTTGAGAAACTACTTAACTTGCTCACACAAAATGATAACTGAAAAATTACGCAGCACAACGCGTCAAGTAGCCTACTGAAGAGATAAAATTTATTGTTCGAAAAAGGACTCAAGCAGATTACGCAAGATGAACAGAAGCACAGCACGAGATAGTGGCACAAACAAAGTAAAAATACAAGAAGCACAAGACGAGACAATTCATTCAAAAACGGTTAAAAGATTGGAGGCTCCTCCAGCAAATAATTGCCTGGTGAGCCCTGGGTTGAAAGATTTGATGATCAACGCCTCGTGAATCTTTTTTTCCAACTCGGACAAACACTTACGAACAATGTCGAAGGACTCCAATAAAGGCTTATTGTTTGAACACGATTGGCAGTTTCTAGTATGATCTTTAATTGCACTGTTTTTATTAAAATTAGCTAAATTCAAATGCTCTCTTACTCTCGTCGCCAAACAATAGGCTACCAATGTATGTCGAACTTGCATCATGCGAGCAAGTGAACTTATGCACGACTTTTGAATATAAGCGGAAACGAGTTTTAGTTTAGACTTCGACTGGAAATAGTAACCAGCTTTACATGTTTTATAGACGGGAAAAATCTTAACGTTAAACTTCAAGGCAATAAATTTGAACAAACCTGTGGCAAAACGTTTGTGGATTCCTTACCAACAAATGGGATTGTTAGAAAGTTCCTGAAATCAGGATCCTCCACTGAGAACCGAATTCAAAATCCCTTTAAGAACCTTATTGAAAAACCAAGTATGATATAATGACTAGCACCAAAGTATGAGCGTAATTTATTGATGTTATTATTGAAACAGTCTTTGTTCGAGCAAAAGTGTCGCGCTCGCGAGATAATGCAATTGATTAAAGCAGATTTGTAGTTTGACAGGAAAACAGCGCTGAAATTTAGAAATGATAAAAATACTAATAACATAAAAATAAGAATGGCAAAAAAATATTCAGAACATTGAAATTAGTGCAAAAAGATTGAATATCGTTTGAAAGGTCGCACCCCTATGAAAATTAGTTGATGTCTCACCCCCCTCAGGTTAAGAACCACTGTGTAAATTCAACATAACAATATAATTTTGATAATGATTTGAGCAACAAATCAAAAATAAGTTCGATTTTAATGAAGTTTGCAAAACATGCTGAAAGTTCTTACCCAAATTTTTATTGAATTTGTCCAACATTTCAACTAATTGAAAAGTGACTCCGAATTCTGTGACTCCAAATCGACTTCTGCTCCAAATAGTTTTGAAATATTGACCAAACTCTAATCCGACTCTAAACGCAAACCATAAATGATAATCCAGACTGTTTTTGTAGGCCTACCATATTTTATACCTTTCCAACTCCCTGTCATAAGAAAATATTAAATGAAAAAAAATAATGTCTGCCTCGTTAGCTCAATGGTTAAGCACTCAACTCAAGATCACACGGCACTGGTTCGGCTCTCAGAGCATGCGCTTGAGCAACGCACGTTCTTCATTCTGCGGCACCTAGCGGATGGAATAAGTTCCCGGCTACAACACTTCAACAAACGGAAACTTCATTCTGCCAATCCCGGTAACCGGTCCTGCGTCAAAAGCTAGGGACGGTACATTACGGGACGCGCAACTCCGTTGTTCCTTCAACATTAGAAGGGTCAATTGCCAATTTGACATTTTTTTACGCTTTACTGCTGGCTTGCTTTCAACTAAAAACCTTAAATTACTTTAAAACTAACTTCACTCTTCTTATATAACCCATAAAAAAAAAATTTGTAAATTACAAAAAAAACGTAACCCTTCTAGTGTTGCGGATAAGCCAAAAGCGGATGAAGTTTCGCATCCCTATGATCTACAATCCCTAGTCAAAAGCAAGGCTGTGAAGTCGGGCAAAAAATATACAATTCCGACTCTTTGGTTTATAACGGGCCAACTCCGACTTCAGTGTTGCCATATTTCAAAGAGTTGGCAAATTTTTCTGAAATTTTAGCTTTTTTAATTTTTTTTAAACGTTATTTTCATGAAATTTGTAATCAAAGTTGAAACAAAGGCTTTCACAAAACTGAGAAGAACCAAAACTTCTATTTTTTGATAAAAGTTTGAAGTGCAATACAGAGAATGAGAAATAATATTTTAAAAAAGTGTATTGCAAATAAAAAATTTATTTTTTATCGTTTTTTATCAAACCAAAGTCGGCTGTTTTTTTAACGACTGCGACTCCGGACATGCCAAAATCCCACCGACTCTGACTTCACGACTCCGATTCCACAGTCCTGGTCAATAGCCTATGCAAGTATATGCGAAACAACCAGGAATAACCTATCAAGGCTCTGTCAAGCCAAGGATAAAGATTCAAAGTCAACCAACCAACCTTGCCTGGAATATAAAATCGTAAAAGTAAACAAAAATAACAACTGCGACAAGTGTAGGCGTAGGGTATATATGTAGCCTACGGTACGATAAAAGTATCAACTGGCAAAATCCAGATTCCGGCTCCTGTTTTTGACAAGAATTTTGGATTTCGGCCGAAAACCGAGACTCGGCTCCTAAACACTCCAATACCGGCTTCCCACACACCTCTGGTATAGTTTATTATAGGCTAACTGGTCGACTCCAACTTTAGTGATGCCAGATTAATTTCACTTATATTGTAATCGAAATTTAAACGGCAACTTTCACTAAAACTGACAAAAACAAAGACTTCTCCTTTCTAGTAAAGCTATAGAACGCAATATGGAGAACAAAAATAATATTTAAAAAAATGATTGCAAATAAATTTTTACTGTTTATCGTTTCGATCAAGTCGAATCAGCCTTTCTTTTAACAACTCCGACTTCGGAGACGGCCAAAATCTCTCCAACCATGAATCCGATTCCACAGCCTTGGGAGAAAGATCACCGAGCATAAAAAAAGCCTGTTCTGTGTCCAGACCACGCTATAGTAGGTTACCACTATCGTGCAACACTCCTCATGCCATGACAATTTGTGGCTACAAGCCGATATCCATTAATTCTTCGCTGCTGTGCTGAATACAATAAAACCAATCTTACTTTGGTTGTTTTATTTTCGTTTCGGTAATTTTCTGTGCATGGCCTATGCTTATTACACTTAACTTTAGTGTCTAACTGAGTGGTATCACCAGGCCCGGATTTAGGGGGGGGCAGAGGGGGCAGGTGCCCCGGGCCCCCGACTTTTAAAGGGCCCCCCTACGTGGAAAAAATGTGTGTTTTGTGTTGTTACTTTTCCTTTCAGTCTTTAAAGTTTCTGCAAAATGCTGTACAGTGCTGGATTAATGGTAGTGTAGACGTAGTCGAGGTGGTTTGTCGCGCCGTAGGCGCGAAAAAATTTTTTTGCACGGGGGCCCCCCGATCTAAAAGTGCCCCGGGCCCCCCATCAGCTAAATCCGGCCCTGGGTATCACCAAACTCTAGCACAGCCAAGAGGCATAAGGCCAAGTTGAACCAAGAACCACAGAATCCTGTAATGCTGTTACTCGCTATGAAAAAAGGCGTTTTTCATGATCGATTTTTATTAATCGCATCAGATGTCCCCTTTTAAACAAAATATAGCGTTGGCCTTACACCACAAACTAAACTTAGTGTAGATGGCTTATATAACAGGCAAACTATGTTTATATTATGCAGAAATGTGCAACAAATGTGGCACCTATCATTTATGAAAAGATTCACAGGCAACACTTCCACAACAAATAATGTACTAAGTAATAAGTAATAAGTAAATGTACTCAGTTGCGCCTCTATACGGCTGCATTGACACTGTCTGCTTTGTAAAGCGCTGAGGAGCAACGCATTCTGCGATGGATACAGCGCTATATAAAAACTAACATTATTATTATTACATTATTAACAAGCGAAAGCATCACTTTGTCAATCGAGGTGACCGGCCTTTATCAACGATTCAAAGCCTCTACAAGTAGGCAGATATGGGCATGATCTTGATCTGGATGATCACAAGTGATCTTAAAGATCACTATTATTTCGGTGATCTTGATTTAAGATTACTTTTCATTTTATTTGATCTTGTTCTTGAAGAACAATAAAATCAAGATCACTTTAAGTTTGAAGTTTACTTACTAGATAAAGGCATTTTTTAGAACTCGTACTGTACAAAGTATAATTAGTGGCAATTGCTAACATTAAAGTCACTGTTATAGTATATATCCGAGAAAAGGTGTGAAGTTTCAATCTAATTTGGTCATTATTATCATTTACTGCTCGCAGATTAAATTTATTTGTTTCTTAGCAATCGAAAAAACGCTATTGTTCGTCTCTTTTTAAACTTAAATGCTGTATCTTTTGAACTACACGATATAAAATTTTGCTATATCGCGATATTATACTACACGATAACTTGGTGTGATTTGAACTGGTCGTGCATTTTCTTTCACGATAATATTTGGTCAGTGTTGCCATTTCAAAATTTAAAACGTTTTTTGTGTTGGTCATCATAAATAAGTCAACTTCCGTATATGCTTTATGTTGACGCATGATGAAAAATGATTCAAATTTGTTCACAATTCTGTTTTTTAAATTCTAAAAAATGTTTGTTTTCTTTGGCTCAATTTTATATGTTTAAAAATAGCGGTGCTAAAAGACTGAACTCTACAGCTGACGTTGGTCACGTAAAGTGGTTTATGGCAGCCTACCAACCAGACTAATAGGGCCTGAGCAGTGAGCATAAACAAATATATTTAATGGAAAAAATATGCTGCTTCTTTTTTTTTTGTTTAGTTTGTTGTATTTTAGTTTGGAGCGGTTTATCTGACAAAATTATGGCTTATTTAGTAAAAGTTAAAAATACTTAGTAACACGAATAAAAGCTTGCTATATGAACCAGACAAAAATTTGGTGAAAAATGATACAATTCAAAAGTGTTTTTTTTAAATAAAAAGCATAAAGTCAATTGCAAATTTTGTGCCTTTTCAGCACCACCGCCTACCTCGATTACCTTCGGCTTTGGATGTGACGTTGCGATTCTTCGGTCTACCACAATGATTTACAGGCCAAATAGTAGGCTAACGTTCAATAACTTATTACAATTCTTAGGCCAGCGATCGAGCTGTTAAAAGCAATAGTTAGCAATACTAACTACCTTTAACCAGGTTGCTTATAGACAATAGTAAATTTTTCTCTTTTTTTGCCAAATTATTATTATTATTACCGTATTTATTTGCGTCAGACAAAGCTGTCCATATCCAAAACAAAACGAAATAATACACAAACTGCAAATGCACAAAGGTCACAGAGAACCACTTTGGATGTCGTCAGTTTAAGTATTTTATTGATCAAAAACTTCATTTTTTCAAGTACACAAAAAAGTGATCTTGAAGATCAAGATCATGTTGTTTTGGTGATCTAATCTTGATTTTCAAGATCACATATTCTTGTTGATTTTGATCTTCAGGATCACCAAAGCTGCTGATGATCTTACCCATATCTCTGCAAGTGGGTAGTGGGAAATTCAACATAAATCTCCCAGGAAGCGTCCTCAGTTTAAGAATAAAGGTTCCTAAAATTAATCAGTGAAAAAATCAAGCGTATTTTACTTTCAGTACAACGTTGGATGTATTTCCTGGCAGTTTTGTGCTAATCAAATTTTCACTCCCCATCAAACCTCTCATTAAGTGTTTGTCTGCTTTGCTACCTGATGATTTGCTGGTGCTTCGACATTTTGGTAAATGCATTAAATGTATTAGACAAACTAACTATAACGAAGATTTCCTATAAAGAAACTACTATAGTATGGAAGAGGATCTAATGAATAGCTGCAAAGACAAAAAGTTGCTTAGCTTATTTGAATTTCAATAAAATTGAAGAAATGTCCATTTTACCATACCAGACAGGAGCACGAATGCTTTTAGCAATATAAAAAAGCAACCGTTATCCTGACTTGCAGTAAAAGGAAAAATGAAGTGCTGCCGACAGCTTCAGTTCATTTCGTTCCTTTGGGTCCTCCCAAAGTCACGTGAGAAAGCGCTTATCTTTCCTCGAAGCAGAGCTGACGTGGAAATAGCACGAAAGAGCTTTACCGCGAGACTTCGTAACTTATTTGAGAAAGGAAAAAGCGGTAATACATTTTTTTAAAAGTATTGTTAATAAACAGAGCTTATTTTTTAAATGTACCGGTAGCCTTGGCTAAAAATTTCTGGCCTGATGAATTGCTGATCCATTTGGGTCTAACGTAATTTCACCAAAGCAAAGTGATCCATCATAAGCTTGTCTAACCTGAAAAATTTATAATAATTTTGTGTCAAAGATATAATCATAACGACCGTCATTAGTCTGAAATATCTGAACAATCATAACACTATAAAAACTTTCGGATCCACCCACTCAACTTTGGGTTGAAACGTTAAAGTTCCGATATTGACACTAAGCGTATCACATCGCGCTTCCGTTAGTTAGGCTCGTTTATAAGCTTATCGACTAATTGAAAAAAGCAAAAACTCCCTCTGATCGGTACAAGACAGGGAAAACTTTTTGTTTTTTATAAATAATTTCCTACAGGCGTAAGCGTTGAGCCATTGACGTTGGTCTGGTGCGACGAAGGCCAAGGAAATGCAATTGTAAAACTCTGCTATGTACATCACAACAAATAACTACAGTAGCCTACATCAAAGCATCTCCTAAACCTAACTCCTGATATTTTATAGACGCAATTAGAGTTGTAACCTGCATTAGAATTGTGTTGGTTACAAAGCTACTAGCTTTCTTATGCAGGTTTTATCGAAGCTTGCACAAAGATGAAAAAGCGAAGTATTATTGACGAACAGTTTTATCAACTGAACAACCTGCTGGCCATAAATTTAAAACAAAAATGGATATTATAACGTAACATAACGCAGACTTGATTGAATCTCTGTCTTGTAAACTTTATCCAGTATTGGTGCGCTTTAAGTTAAAATACTGCAAAGTCACGTCAGAGTAACGTAGAAGTAGAAACATTTTCAAACTTTCCTTCGACTTTTCCGCTGGCAAAATCGTTTATCAACCCGGCCAAAATCGACTCCCTTCTAAAGCTGGGAACAGTCAGAAGCAATATTCTCGTGGCTACAGTGTACGGCAAGAAACCACAATAATCTGCTTTTCATGTAGCTCCGTCCAACATTAATTCACATCAAGATATTTCGATGAAATTCAGTTCAACATTTGGAAATTTACCACACGGTGGTCCTATTGTTTGTGATGGCGCAATACTTTGTCAAGTTGGAATGCGATATCGATTTGCAATTTATCGAATCTATTTCCTGGAAAGACTGGGCAGGCTGGTGGCAGAAATACATTGTTATATGCATTGACGATTCAAAAGCTTGTAAATTTTTTTCTTAGTTTCAACAAATTTTGACTCTGATCTCTGACTCAAACAGATCCCTGACTCTGATCTCTGACTAAACAGATCCCTCAAAAGTGGAAAAATGAAAAATTACTCGTTTTTCCTTTACAATGTTATGCTAGGGGGAAAGTTTCCTGACTTCCCCCCTCTCGGAGCCTCTGGTTGGGAGCAGTAACCCCTTAGTCGTCCTTTCAAGGCCGTTGAGAAGGTAATCCCTGTACCAATGAAATCTTCCGGCCCCAAATCAAGACGCTTTATTTAACCATACGATATATCCAAATAATACAAGGTGACTTCTTCAAGTTGCGAGCCTCTTAGTAAGCCTAAGAGCCTTCAAAATCATTTCGGGCGAGTGTTCAAAAGTAATTTCTTGACCACTTGTCAACTCTACTGCTTCCTGTTCGGCTATGGTTGTAGCCTAGTAGTCCTATCTGCCGACTAGTTCCATTACAACTCCACACAGTGGCTGCACTGTTTCAAATGGATTATTGCCAAGCCATGTAGGGTGAACTTGTTTCTGTATTATTTGGGAATAAACTAACCACGGCGACTTGTTTCTTTGCCTTGCCTGTGACTTGAGCTAGCGATTGGTATCAGACAGATATTTTCAATCAAAGCTGCTCTACATTGCCAGGCCTTGTAATGTATTTATAAATTATGAGTCAAATTTATCTCTTTGAGAAGTAAATATAAAAATGATAATAGTCACTAATTGTGATAGTTTCACTCACTTTGATTTATACTGTGGTTTACAGTGACCTACATCTTACTGCCGAACTTTGTTGCTACCAGTAGGCCTATTGATATTTCTACTCGATTTGGATTGTTGGTTAAGCTGTTCGTTAGGCCTACGCGTTGGTTAGGCTGTAACTCTGTTATCTTTGTGCCGACATTTTTGAATTCTTATCCAGCTGCAGCAAGCTGTAGCCTACGACTTTAATTATGTTTTCATCACATGTGTGCAATATCAGCTAAGACAGTCTATAATTTTAAAAATCCAATAATGTATGAAAGTCCAATGTTTAATCTAAGGCAGCTTACATCTATATATATCAACACACTAGATTATTACTTACGCTTCGTCATCACACAACGAAGCTTATTTTTGAAGTTCAACGTTAGCTACAGTTGATCACACCACATTGCTATTTTTATTTGGTTGATGATTGATTGCGCAGAAGTTTATTTAGCATGCTGGTGCAAAAGCCACCCGGCAGATGATTTGATGTACGTATATCGTCACCAAGCCATTATCATTGCTATTATTGTTGTTCAATGGAACCACATGCCCGCACTTAAACTACGCCAAACAATGCGATTGAATAATAAAATGTACTGGAACATAAGTAAGTAGTGCTATTTATGTGGTAGGGTAAGGAAACAACCCCCATTTCCCCCTCCCTCCGTGCTCCGTTAAGCTTGATGAATTTTGAAACAGTATTGATTTTTTGTGATAACTTTTAAAAAATAATGATAATGATCAGGATTACAATAGATTTTTAATGCAGGCTAGATTTTGTTTTATATCACCACAACGTATTTATTTATATTTTTTGTTCAAATTGAAACTATTTTTGTAATAATGATAATCAAGAAATTCTGTTCACCCAAAAAAGTAAAGAAATGAGATATGGCGTTATAGCTGGTGTGGAAATTTCCGATTTCTTTGCCGTTGGTAGCGGGGCGCCTTATTGTCTGTAAACCGAGCACGGCTGTTTCAAAAACTGGGATAGGCTACTGCATTTGCAATATGCATGCTCAGGACAGGTGGACCGTCGCTTAATTAGCTGGACCGTGGGTGCAAACCTGACCTGCAGCAGCCTACAGTTTTCCATGTATTTATAAGGATAAGGATCACTCGCTTCAATTTTAAATTTGAACAATTTGGCTTAGCTGTGATAAAATCTTGATATTGTAAAGTTATTAAAGATCTACATTGAAAATTATTACAACAAACTTTGCTAAATTTCGGCATAAAATTCTTTTGTAGCTACATGGTTTTGTTATGGGCTCGGAACCAACACGAAATGTGTGAAAATCGTACAGGGATATCGTAGATCGTAGATAAGCGGTCCAAAACGCGTCGTCTTACGTATCAATTGTATTGCAAGTTCATTACGACTTATTTTGCTTCAAACAAAACAGTGACGTAGCC
Source organism: Aplidium turbinatum (assembly GCF_918807975.1). Lineage (NCBI taxonomy): Eukaryota > Metazoa > Chordata > Ascidiacea > Aplousobranchia > Polyclinidae > Aplidium > Aplidium turbinatum. Next base: position 4,855,451 of record NC_137486.1, read on the forward strand.
AGACAGAACATTTCAAGGAATAAAATCATTTTTTTGTTAAAAAACCTTATTTAAAAAACATACGTAATGTAGGGTGACGTGGGTTATTGGAACATTTTCTAAAGTTAGCTGACGAATTGCATATGCAGCATAACGCTACATCAGATAGCCTACTACTCAGCTTTTCATTAACCAATGATGAGCTAAGATTTTTAATAGGCCTACACGGTATTTTAAAATGGTTTAACTTTGAGGGTTCTAAAGGGACCTTCAAATTTCCCCAAGTAATGCCCTCTCCAAATGTAAGCCTATCACTGGTTTATAAGTTATAGGCTTTTTTTCAATGTTGCCTTTGAACATCCAAATTAAAAGGAAATGCCACAGTAGGATTAGGCTATGCGAAAGTTTAGTTATTTATAGCCTGCGGTAAGCTACTACCAAATGTATAGGCCTAGTGGTAATTGAATTGAAGATAAAAGTCTTTGCTGTGTAGCCTATTTCACAATAAAGGACGGCAGGGTAGGCTACTTTTGTTTCGAAAAAGAAAAATGGCACAGTGTTCTTGTTTGAATTTGTTGAAAATTCTTATAGTTTGGTCACACATCATTACCTGCTGAATTTGAATAATCATATTTTCTTGGACCATCTCAACAAACCATCACCGCTGTTTCAAAAAGGCAACTTTAATTTATTTTGCATACAATTGGCACTTTTATTATGTAAAATAATCATCAAAAACCTTGCTTAATCGGATTGACTTGAAAATAGGCCCAGTTTGAAACTTGACAAGAACAGTAACCCAGTCAATAGCGGATCTAGAACAAAATCATCTCCGAGTTTCGACAAAGAAAAAATTGACAAATAAAATCTAACTGCCACACGTCGTTAAACATAATACAATAGCCTAACGTGAAAAGACTAAAAATTACAAACGGCTTCGCCATATTCACGTTAGCCCTTATCAAGTAGCCTAACCAACTGACTGATGAGAAGGAGCGATCTTCCTGGCGTCAGCACTACCTGACTACTCACTATAGAACAGCGAGCATTGTGTTTCGCTGGCAAACGCAGCGGTTGAGAACTATGTGGCAAGAACTAGTGGTGCGATACTGATGAACCCAGCCTCATGGGCGAAACACGTGTCTATCGCTGAGTTCTTGCTACACTCAACTGCCGAGAAACTGCTGACTGATGTTATACATAAATTGACATTATAGATACTAATACTAATAGATAAAATGAAAAATCTCAAGATAAATTTGACTATGCACTGTAACTGTAACGTCAAATAGTCATAGTCAAATTTATCTTACGATTGTTCATTTTATGTATTGCAGATTTAATTCCTGATGAGGACACACGTACGTGTCGAAAACGTTTGAGTTTATTTTATTTTAATTATGTTATATTTTGTGTGTAATAAAGTATGTTAACCCGCTAAGGTTACTATGTTTTATTTCTCTATGGTTCAACAAAGCAAACTCTCTACCAAAGCTTTATTTGACAATATTATTCACAACTTTGCAACTGCAAAATCGAGTAAGGTTACGTCTTAAAATTGTTATTGGAAGCACCATCATATAAAAGCATGTTACCAAGTAAATTGAGCTGTTCTCAACGTTTTAGGCATATGACGCATTATGGCTTCCCGTTTCATCTTCATACGGGCGTCTGGTTGTCCGCTGTGCACAAATTGACAAGGCATCTTTCTGAGTTTGGTTCCGTGGAACAAACCATAGACAGCATCAACAATAATTGCACCACCTCTGTGGACTATACAGACCAGCAGCTTCTTGCGTCAAGGATCACTTGGCCAGAATTCAGCTGGTCTCGGGGACTCTCTGAGAAGGTTTTTATCTGAGACAACATCAACATCTGCAGCTGTAGCCTAAAATTCGTAGTTATTTCATTGAGGAGGAGCATTTTTGGAGGCCTCGGTCAGACAGGGTTACCAATTTGGTAGGCTATAAAGATGCCAATTTTCAAAAATGTGCATGTTTAGGCTTTAATGTCTGGCAATCCTGGCAACTTAAGTGATCCAGGTTATCATGAAAATGCAGTGAGTGGACATCAGTTCAGATTTGTTTTTATTTCTGACCATCGCAACGAAAAACAATGTATGTCAACATAGCAGGGGTCTAGAAAAAGGTAGAAGCGACAAAACACGGACGTTATAACGTGCATGATGCCAAAGCAGGACAATCAGTTATGGCATGGTGGCAACACTTTAATAAAGTTTTTACAAAATGTAGAAAGATGAGAAAAAAATAGCTAGTGAAGGCATTTTTTGTGTTTAGGTACCGGTACCTGTTTGTAGCTATTTTAACAAACAGTTGATTGATTGAATCTTTTTCCTCGGCCTGGGAAAGCTTCTTGAATAGCTTAATCCTGGCAGTTTCGCATACTTGTAGAGGCTTTAAATTACTGACGCAGGCCCGGTCACCGAGATTGACAGAGTGAAGTTGTCGATTGTTGAAGTGTTGTCGCCGGGGAATTATCCCATCCATTAGGTGCCACTGAATGGAGAGCAGTCCTGAAAATGAGTTGCTCAAGCGCACACCCCGAGAGTCAAACCAGCGCCGCTTGATCTTGAAGCTTCTTCGTTTTTGAAGTCACGCGCTATGCGCTAACCAAGTACCAGCTGAGCTATCGGGTGAATGCATGGTTGCCAATCTGTTTAAAAGATGTGAAGAACTGGAAAAACACTTAAAATTTGGGACTGATGATCAAGCGCTCCGGAATAATTTTGTATATTAGCTTATCTCTTTGCTTGGGCTCCATTTTGGGCTCTATTTTAGAACCCCCCAAAAAGTTGGGCTACTTTTTGCATAAGCTTGGGCTCTTTTTTATATTACCCTCTGGCAACCCTAGTAACGCTATCATGCATGCTATAGTCGGCAGCCGTGGCCGAGTGGTTAGCGCGTTGGGCTCGCAGTCGAGAGCCTGCATGTTCGACTCCAGCCACCCGCGCACTTGCTGTTGTTTCTCTGGGCAAGAAACTTAACGATAATTGCCTCTACCTAGTGATCGATTTCGAGTAATGGGTAGTACCAAATTTAAGTCATAAGTAAAGTAGACAAACGGAAACAGACATTGCCGTCGGCTGCAGCGTGGGTCAGGTGTATGTCGGAAGGCGTACACCGATGCATAGCGCTCAAGTCCTCTTTCCCGCAATGCAAGATAAAGATAAACAAACAAACAAACTCAACACGTGATTAACGGTCGTCTTTAACGAAAGATTTTGATACAAAGAAATTTAACTGAATGCATCGACACAACCAACGTTGCCTAATGGTTAGGGCAGAGGATAGTCATTTCGATTGCATGGGTTCGATTCCCACCCTCTGTTAATACTATTTTTTTTTCAGCTGAACTGAGTGCAAGAAGAATCGTAGTGACTGCAAACAATGGAGTTTATGAGAAAAGTTGTGACTAAAACACCAGTAATATCATATACGATACGCATGGTTGCGGTTACCTCTTCGGGCAGTGTAGCCTAATACGTAAAAGTGCCTACCTAAATCATCAGTGTGAACTGACACTTGTTTTAATAATCCGAATGCAACTCACTTGATTGATTGAATCTTTATCCTCGGACTGGGAAAGCTTCTTGCAGAGCTTAATCCTGGCAGTTTCGCATACTTGTAGAGGCCTTGAATCTCTGACGCAGGCCATGTCACCAAGATTGACAGAGTGAAGTTTCCGATTGTTGAAGTGTTGTTGCCTGGGAATTATTCCATCCATGAGATGCCGCTGAATGGAGGGCAGTCCTTAAAGTGTTGCTCAAGCGCAAACCCCGAGAGTCGAACCAGTGCCACTTAATTTTGAAGCTTCTTCCTTCCACTAACGCGCTAACCAACTGAGCTATCGGGGCTTGAACATAATCATGCATTTTCCTTCATAAAACTAAAATTTGATTCCTATAGGGAGGTGATTGAATTGTCGTTGGCTTTGAATCTTTGACTGACAAAGACTCTGATAGGTTATTTCCGGTTGTCTCGCTTACTTGCAAAAGCCTTTGACGCAGGGCCGGTTACCGAGATTGACAGAGTGTAGTTTCTGGTTTTTGAATTGTTGTTGCCGGGAAATATTCCAGCCATAGGCGTAGCCAGGGGGGCGAAAGGGCCCATGCCCCCCCCAATTTTCAAAGTTTGGATTCCGAAGTTGAACCCTTTGTTGAAAATATAATATAATTTGTATAAATTTATATCGTTTTCCAAGACATCTGGCTATTAACACCCCCCAGGACTTGTTTTAAACACACAGAAAGACACCAATAAATTTTGCAAATCGTAAACCGCGAAAAGTTTGCGCGATTTACGCTTCTTTTAACTAATCTGTGGAAGCAATTTCACAACCCTACTATGTTGGGTTTTTGTGTAGCTGAGTTTTTTGTGTTCTCTAATTTTAGCCGCAGTTTTTGCCCGTTAAGTTAATAGCTGTTTATCTGCTAATAAATTTCATACAAATATTACCCTGAAAGTGTTTCCAGAAAGCGCTATAATCCATTGTTTGAGTGTAATTTTGCAAAAATTTTTCGGGGGAGCATGCCCTTGGACCCCCTTAAAATACGCGTGCCTTCGGCACGCTCTAACCTTCACCACCTTTATTGCTTCCCTTGCTTAACTCACCAGGATACGCCACGGCACATCAGGTAGCGATGTCTTAAATCAAACACTTTGTCGTTCTCTTCAATTCACCAAATATTTCGCCCCCCCCCCCATTTTTTTTCTGGCTACGCCACTGATTCCAACCACTAGGTGCCGCTGAATGGAGAGCAGTCCTTGAAATGCGTTGCTCAAGCGCCCACCCCAAAAGCTGAATCAGCAATTATAAATCATTCCACTGTTTCAAAAAATCTGTCTGGTATAATTTTTTATGTCCAAACAAATTGCACTATTATAAAAACTGTTATTATTTGGTACCGTACCCAGTTTATTTTTAACTTAGGAGGAGCGGACGATTTCTCTCCCAACAATCCTGAAACAAGATAGCCCACAGTTTAAAACTATTTAAAAAAATTATTTTGTATGGGTAATTAAGTCCTTGGTTTTGTTTCCTTTGGAGCTTAGCTTCTATATCAGGGGTGGGAAACCTGCGCCCGCGTGACTGTTCCATGTGGCCCGCGTCAAAATTTCTTTACCCAAAATATATTGAAACAACAGCTCAAAAAAGAGTAGGGTGTGCATTCTTGGTAGATTGCGAATGGCCTTCTATGACTAGTTACTCCATCATAGAAGATTAAGAATTGCGATTAAGAGTTGAGTTACAATTAAGAGTTGCAACATCTTCCGTGTCAGCAGATATCACACGACTCACCAAAAATAAAAACTTTTAGCCATCCCACTAGCTGTGAAAGTGAAACAAATCATTGTCTACTAACTGTCTTCGTATCTGTAAATAAAATTTTGAAATTTTTAGTGGCCGCCTGTGTTATTTCTCATTTTATGTGGCCCGCAACACTAAAAATGTTTCCCACCCCTGTTCTAAATGAAGAAATGCTTTTGGAGGATTTGTTCCATTTACTTCTATACTTTGTAGCTTTGCGCTGGGATGGTGCAGCGGATAAGGCGCTCGCTTTCCAATCAGGCAATGCTGGTTCGACTCCCGGCTTTATCTGCTTGTTGAAAAATACCGCTCACCTCTGCCCCTGGTGTAATAAATTGGGTGTGTGTATAGTTGCTGATGGAAAGGCGGCCGAGAGAAAGGAACTGGCCACTCTACTCTCGTAAGTGCCAAAGGCTTTTCGTATAATGAGAACATTATCTTTTCAATCCCCAGTGCTTGGATTCAAGTATGGGACTCACCTTTACCTTTTCGTCACAGTTTGTAGTAGCTTAATTTAACCACGTTTGTGTAAAAGCTATCAAACTTTGTTTTCAACCAAATATAAAAATGGTAGATAAGTTCGGTACACTGCAACTTCATTTTGCTCCTACGGCGATTGACAATGTGTTTGCGAGCCAATCAAGGTGCTGACTTACATGTATCAGCTTTGCTAAATCTGTAGTGATTAAAAAACTTGCTTTGATAATAATAATCCAAATAAGAAGTTACTGCCATAACACTTGAAGCGCAGTATGAAAATTTCATTAATTAATTCGTCATGAGATATTTAAACTACATATTTAAACTTCTTCTTCTTCAATTGCCTTGCCTGAACCAGGCATCGACGGCCTCAGATGAATAATTAGACCAAATGTTCCTATTATATGTTGCATGGATGATGGTTTCTGTCTTGTCGTTAAATTGTTCCAGATGTGTTTGTCTTTGTCTGCCAGGTGCCCGCTTTCCAAAAATTTTACCAGTTAAAGAGAGATGCTCCAGTTTTTGCTTTCTTACTACATGGCCGAGAAATTTATATTGTCTGGTTTTCATACTTTTTAACAGAGTTCTGGTTTGGTTCACTTGGTGTAGAATTTCTTTATTTGTTTTCTTTGCCAGCCATGAAATGCGTTGCATTCTACGGAAGCACCACATTTCAAAAGCATTAATCTTTTCTGCCATTTTTGTTGAAATATTCCAGGTTTCAGAGTTGTAATGAAAAACAGGATAAATATAGCATTTTAAAACTCTAGATCTTGTTTTGAAAGAGATATTTTTATTGCAAAAAATTGGTTTCATTTGTTGGAAGCTTGCTTTTGCTTGGGCTGTTCTTATGTTGAGCTCTGTTTCGTCTCTTGCATCCCAATTCACCATAGTACCGAGGTATTTGAATTTTTGGACCTGTTTAAGAATTGTTCCATTAACTGATAAATTACAAATAGGAGTTTCGGTTGCTTTTTTCTTTGTTATGACCATTGTTTCTGTTTTCTTTTTATTTAATTCCATGCCAAATATCTTGCTTTTCGTACACACAATATCTAATATGTTCTGCAGTTTTACGTCCGAGTCGGCTATCAAAACGGTGTCGTCAGCATATCGTATGTGGTTAATGTTGTTTCCTCCAATACTAATACCTCTTTCATCTTCAATATGTCTTAAAATTATTTCGCTGTAGGCCTATAATGAGAAAAGGTCAGGTGATAGCACACAACCTTGTCTTACTCCTTTCTGAATGGGCGTGTAGTCATTTAAACTACAGATATTTAAACCATATTTAAACTACACCTAGCATAGCTGCCTGCAAAATTTGGCTATAAATAGGCTTACAATCTTAAACTAGGCCTGCTTATCAAATCGTAAAGCAATTGCAAAATATCCTACAACAATGCATGCAGATCAAGTAGGCCTGTAGGCTACACATAAATTGTAAGTTGTAACCCTTAAAATTTCATTTATTTATTGAATTGAACTCAAGGATTGAAGTTTACAAGACATTCATGATATATATTCTTGCATGGAATAGTTGAACTTTCAGTGTATATAATCTTTTTCCATCTTTGTATGATGCTGAAAAATAAAATAAAACTTTAGCGTAGGCTAACTTTGTAAAAGGAAGCAGTAAGCTAGTTTGCACAAATCAGATAGTAACCAAACACAGTCTATTTTAAAAAAAAACGTTTCTTCTTTCGGCTGTAAAGTCTAACACTGAACAGGTATGAAGATTACGATTTAGAAAGTCAACTTACTGATACTGATGTAAACTAGCTAATTGTGCATTGTCAGCTAGGGGATATACGATGGCGGGCTTTCCGGCAGTACAGGATACAGTGTTTTTCTCTCCTCCAACACTCCAATCTTTCCATAGAATCGCTTTGAGTGCAACCGCATTTGACTTCACAGGAAACACTACATAAAAAAATGATTTATGCAACATTGATATAGTAGGCTAGGTTGTTGATAGTATAGTTTCATTTAGGTTAATGCTATTAACTTATTAGGTGTTTCTACCGTGTTATAGCTACAGGCATGGCACGTAGGCTGGTATATACAACGTTTTGGAATGTAGCCTATAGTATCCAACAATTTAATGATATCCGCCCGGATAGCTCAGCTCAGTCTCAGTTGGTTGGCGAGTGACTTCTGGAACGAAATTTCAAGATGAAATGGCGCTGGCTCGACTCTCGGGGTATGCGCTTGAGCTACGCACGTTAAAGACTGCTCTTCATTCAGCGGCATCTAATGGATGGAATAATTTCCCGGCAACTACACTTCAACAATCGGAAAGTTCAATCTGTCGATCTCGGCGACCGGGCCTGCGTCAGTGGTTCAAAGCCTCTACAAGTATACGAAACTGCCAGGATTAAGCTCTGCAAGAAGCTTTCTCAGTCCGAGGATAAAGATTCAATCAATCAATCATATGGCCCAATGAAGAAGTAGGCTATAGCCTACTTAGGTTATAACCATGGCCTTTAAGAGGATTTTTTTATTGCAATCCCAGTTAGAGGCCTTACCCGATAAACAACAAGATACCTTTTAAAAATAAAAATGAAATGATTAGTCTACGGAGTTTCTCAAGAAAAAATGAGAAACTTTTCCATAAAATAGAAGGTTGGGTTTGACTTAAAAATGAGTCCAGACGAATGGATGCAAGCGCATTATAGTTTACCACAAAAAGTATAAAAACTCGAATGTTTTTTTAGTTTCCCAGCACCTAAGAAAGGAGTACGAAAATGAACTCATCCCGTACAAAACTGCCTCCTAGAGTTAAAGCACGTAGCTTACGATCACGAGGCGCTGGTTCGACTCTCGGGGTGTGCGAGTGATCAACGCATTTCAGGACTGCTCTCCATTTAGCGGCCTATAGTGGATGGAATAATTTTCCTCCAAAAACATTTCAACAATCGGAAAACTTCACTTTGTTAACCTCGGTAACCGGTTCTGCGTCAAAAGCCTCTACAAGTATGCGAAGCTACCAGAAATGAACGTTCAAGGCTTTGTCAGTCTGAGGAGAAAGATTCAAAACCAACCAACCAGACTCTAGCATCAACTCTACCGTGCATTTAGGGAACGTTCAAATATTACGTAACGCCTTCGAGGGGGAGGGGGGGTTTATGCAAAGCGTTACGTTAGCGTCACATCGGGGGGGAGGGGGTTCAAGCAAAACATTACGTAACGCTTTCGAGTACGAAATGGTAGTTTTTTGTGCTGAATTCGTAGTGAAAAAGCGTTACATGGGGGGGGGGGGGGATTGAAAAAAGCGTTACGTTGGCGTTACATGGGGGAGGGGAGGTCAAAAATTCGGAAAAAAGGCGTTACGTAATATTTGAACGTTCCCTTAACCGAATGTCAAGCTAACATAACCAATAACATTAAACTATGTCTTTTTCTACTGCAACCTACTGTTTTTGAGTGTTCACAGTTATTACCATCATGGCAAGGAGAAAGGAAAGCAAGATGAATCTTTGCATTGTACTTTTGTCAATTTGCAAAACGCTTAAATTGCTTAGACCTGACAAAACAACCAAGTAAAGTTTAAACAACAACAACAAAAATTTCAATTAATTTGTTACTCCGAGAAAACTTAAACTAGCCAAAAACTTGAAAACTTGTGCGAAGCGAACTAACCAACTAATGTTATTTGAGGAAAGAAATGAAATAGGAAAACAAAAGAAGTTACATTTCACAGCACAAAAATTAGACTTTGTTGTTAAGTTCACTAATCTACAGCTTGCCTGTAGTTTACAGAAAATAATTTTGTTCATTAATTGACTCAAATCTTTTTTATATAAATAATAGCTGCTTCACCTGCAAACGAAACATCTCATAAGATAGACATGTCACCAACAAAATGTTACCAACAAGTTTAATCAAAACACTTCAGGTAACTTAGCTGGGCAAATCTTCTTTGTTTGGTTTTCAGGATGTCTCCAACAAGAAGTGTCTTTTAATTCTCAAAAAATTGTAGGACATAACTTAAAAGCGTAAGAATCAAAACATATCACAGTCCAAGCTACTTGGCTCACGTGTCACTAAGATTTTTCAAAACATTCGGTTGATACGGATGTTGGACACCTCGAAGCGACGAAATGCTAAGGATAGTAAAACAGATAGCCTATTGACAAACAGCCCACGCACGTAGCCTGATTGTGGCAATGACGAGAATGTTGAGACTTGCCGACTCAAGCAGAGTCATGTTTGCAATAAAACTGCTGAAAGCAACCTTTTCTATGATCAAACAAAAATTTACGTTATGAAAAGAAGATGAAACTAACATTTTTCATAGTTTTTTCAAAGATGAAAACAAATTGTCTCGATGCAGAAACTCCTTTCTACAATAATAATAATAGGCTACAAATATAAAATAATAATACCGGTACAATAATTATATTTTCTTTTCTTCAATAATGACATCGGCATAAATAACCTGAAAGACCAAAAATTAACAACAGTTTGCAAGTAAATTTGAAGAAAGAAAATCCTGCACAATTTTGGCTTGGTCAAACGTTGGTCTTTTAATTGACCTGTTTTGTTTTAAAGAACTTAATTGAGCATCCAAAACAAAAGTATTATTTTATTAAACAAACATTACCGTACAGTCAGTGTTGGGCGCGATAACTCATTTTTCAGTTAAGCGATAACGATAATCGATAAACGAAAAATGCCTAAAGCGATAACGATAAACGATAAATCAAAAAAAAGTTAAGCGATAACGATAAGCGATAAATTATCGCCGATAATGTCCGATAACGATAATTTTTTTTCTTGATTAGCGCTGCCCCATCCCATGCAGCACGAACTGTTTTCATCAACATGACGAAAATCGAACATAATATGCTGTAAAGGGACAAAACTTTTTGTAAGTTATGCATGAATAGAATCGCAACAGCGGCAGTAGGTATCGAATCTTCAACCTCTTGATCCAGAATCAAACCACTGAGGTAACCGCCGTGCTTATAATTATACCAAGTCATCGGCCACTGCTGCCTGGTAGTGGTTAGCGCGTTGGGCTCGCAGTCGAGAGCCTGCATGTTCGACTCCAGCCACCCGGGTAGTACCAAATTTAAGTCATAAGTAGAGCAGACAAACGGAAACAGACATTGCAGTCGGCTGCAGCGTGGGTCAGGTGTACGTCGGAAGGCGTACACCGATGCATAGCGCTCAAGTCCGCTTTCCCGCAATGCAGGATAAAGATAATAAAAAATAAAAAAAATCTTCAAATACCAGTTGGATGCTTTTATCAATTGAGTTACACTGCCGCTTACGTGCAGTAGAAAAAATAATTAAATCAACTGAAAATACCATAAAAAATTCCAAACTTTGTATTTTGCTTTTTGCTTAAAGGGGTGTTTACAGCAAAGTCAGCAATAATTGAAAAAATTCCAAAAAACGCAAAATGCTTGAAAATTTGTCAGTAATCTTAAGCGTTATTGGTAGTAAAAATGTGCATACTGTGAAATCCATCAAGCTTGTCAAATTAGTCGTGTTTGTTTAAGAACAACAACATAATTATCTTAATTTACTGATAATTTCAGATAATTTTTTTGTTTTCTTTGTGAACACCATCTTAAAGCAATGGCAGAACGCTGAGTTGTTGAGATAAGAATTACAATATAGGCACTGTATTAGTGGGAATAAAAATATTTGGTTGAGGTAGGCTAGGTCGCATAGGTAAATGAGAAAGGTTATACTGTATTTAGCATAATTTTACCACGCAACTGGATGCGCCTATTGTCATGCAAAAACTACTACAAGATGCAAAAAATGTGATGTCGGTCTGCATGTTAAATGCTTCAAGCAATATCATATTCCGCAATGACTTGTTTCAGTGATATTGTGTTACTTTGCTAATTTTCATCTTCATATTTTTTGAACTTTCATTTTAATAAAATGCTCGATGACAATAATGACATGACAAGACATGAACAAGACATTTCCCATTTATCACTTTGAGCGATAAGTAAAATGTAATAACGCTTAAGCATTACGCACAAGAAACTTGTGAAATTTGATAACGGATTTGCCTAGCGTCTTATATAGGAGGACGGTTTTTTCTCAAAAAGTACAAACACAATTAGGAAAAAAATAATTGTGATATTGTGATTCTATTTGAATAAGACCTTCTGATGATCCGTTAGGTGAAACAATTTGTAAAGGCTTCAGATAGTAATAACTATATTTGATTTAATTCGCTCTGCTTTGCCTTTTTGCTTGGCATTGAGCACTTTTTGTAGTATTAATAGTTTTCATTGTTTTAATTGTGATAGGCTATATTCTTTAGGTCATAATTATGCAATATTTAAATTTTCCGAAAATTTTTTTAAGTACTTTCACTTTCGGCACAAATGGGTTAACTTTTTAAGTTAAATGGCACTTATGAATTTGGTTATTATTTTTGAATTAAAGTTATTTCGCCAAGCTAAAAAAAAATCGATCTTATAGTCTATAACTGATCTTGTGTTGTTATTGTGTGTGAATTTTGTCTTTTAAACTGAGTTTGTGACGTAACCGCACGTCTCAAGGCAAGTTCTTGCAATTTTAGTTAATCTACTCATCTAAAGATTTAATGCGCTTAAAACAGTAAGTTTCATGTTATGACGAGAGGGATTTTATTTTTTTAAGACAATTACTAAAAACTAACACTTCCAACGAAAAAAGAAAACACAAGAATAAAATGGTTGATCGTGAGGTGGCGCGAAAGACCATGTTTCCGATGTAAAAGCGGAATTGCGACATTGTATTGCGACACTTTCACAAACCACTTGCCAATTTCTTTCGCTTCACTTCAAAGGAATCTGTACTGTCTGTGCGCTTACATTTTAATTGTAAAATTTACTCGCGATTGCCGATTGCAGCAAAACAGCAAGAGACTTGTTGCATGCATTTCATTGCATTGCAATTTGCAACTCTAAAAATTATTGTGTTGTCAGGGCCGTCGCTGCAGGGGGGCGTGCCCCTTCCCCTGACAACAACCTGTGCACATACACTTCAGGCACTGAAGAAGAACTGGTTTTAATTTTAGTTTCATTAACTAGGTGGCTAGTAAAAATATTACTTTTCATGGTTTTTCCACTTGTGTGTTGATCCGAAATAAAATTTATCGGCGATTAATTATCGGCGATAACCAAATATTGCCTTTGGCGATAACGATAAACGATAACTGAAAAAATAATTGAGCGATAACGATAACCGATAAAAAATTATCGCCGATAATGCCCATTACTGCGTACAGTACAATGAGATACGCTTGATAACGCACCAATGCTGAACCACATAGCAATCGTCACTTGCAGTCAGGGCCGTGTGAACATCATCTGGTGCTCCCCTCCCCCCGAAATCCACTAGTGGGCCTTTTTACTTATTGATTTCTCTTAAAAATAAGTCCAGAAAGTGTTTAGGGCGACAAACTCTTTCAATGCAGTAAAAAAATTTACATTCGTCATTCAAAAAAAAAGTAGGGAAGACGGGGCAAAGCTGGGACACTTTTCGTAAAAACGTAATTTCAGCAACAGTGATGGTTGGATTTAGTTAATTTCTTTTTTAATCGAAAGCCTTTGTTGGTCAGCATATTTGGTTCGAAGATCAAGCAGAATCTTTCTACTGTTATAGTACAAATCCAAAAAGAATTTTTTTTTGAATGTCCCGTTTTGCCCCAGCCGTTGGGCAAAGCGGGACACTTCATTTTTGCATGATTTGGTACTGTTTAGCCGCTTCTCTCAAAAACAACTTCTTGCTTTTCACATCTTCTATTGCATTTTTAATATTGATGGCCTATCTGTCCATTTACCTATTGCAGTTTTTCTCTTATAGCGACGAACCATTGTCAGAATTAAATTGTGTAGCCCTACCGCTACAATATAAATGAATGCTGATAAATATTTTACAATCTTAAAGGCTAAAAGAGTTATAAACAAAAATTCAGTCAACAGAAGAACCACAGATACAATCTAGACTTCTAGAGTCTCATGTTGCCCTAATGCACTGTCCCACTTTGCCCTAATACAGCTGTCCCACTTTGCTCCAAAGTATGGCCTTTGGAAAATAACATCTCTGCTGAAACCTGTAAAGTTTTAGGTAAAAGTTGCTTTTGTTACCAACAAATACTGTCTCAATGTCTAAGATAAAAACAAAGCTACCAACAAATTCGCTTATGCTAACGAATGTGGTAGCTACTTTTCCATCTCTTTCTTATAACAAACCATGCCAAAACACATTTTACTTCCTCAAGACACGCGTTGTGCTCTGCCAGTCGCCATTTTTTTACAGCAAATACAGTTTATAGTTGCCTAACTAGTGCTTCCGGTTAGAGGGAGCCGAAGAATACAAAACGTGAGAAATCGCGATGTTCCGCTTTGCCCGCGTCCCGCTTTGCCCGCGTCCCGCTTTGCCCCATCTTCCCCTAAACCACTTTTAAGATTTAATAGAAAAAAGTAGGTTATGTCGACAATTTAGAAGGGGATCTAGAAAAAAGTTGGGAAAGGATCAGAATTTTAACAAAGTAGCCTACCGTACAATTTAAAATTTATAGCATAAATGAACAATGCAATGCAAAACTTAATGTCTACACCAATGAAACGAAAAGAGGGTGTGGGGGACAAGTCCCCCAGTAGCTTAAATGTTGACAAATAAAATGTTGTTTTTGTCACTTTTTAGGCAATTTTAGGAGCAAGATTTTTTTGTCAAGATGCACACTTTGTATGTATCGTAAACCGGGGCTACTTTGAACGACAGGGCAACTTTGAACATTTTTTTAAATTTTGTTTGTTCATTGTATGTTTACTTAAAAACGTATCTTTGCTTATTTTATTTTTCTGTTTAGCAGTCAATTTGTAAATAGTGTCTGGTAAACTATTTCTGAAAACCCTTTCTGTTCGAAAAAAAAAAAAGATTGCTGCTTTGAGACTATTTTGCTTTGAGCCTCGATTTTGAGGGAAATAATCAGTTTTGGCATGGTAAGAATACTTCATTGTGTGTCTGAGTGGTTTTAACGCTTTTGGGCAAGACCTTCTTATCAATTGCAGGGTAAGTTATAAGCAAGTTATATCAATATGCACATCGAGTTTTTTTGTAGTAGTTTTGGAAAGCTTGGGTCATATGCTGGATGGGGTTACTTTGAACAGTATTCTGGGGTTACTTTGAACATCAAAAGTGGATTTCGAAAATGCGGTATTCTTCCTTTTTATCCGCAAAAAGTGTTGGAACGGCTTCCAGACTATGATTTGAATGAAAATGGCGATGCCAGTATCGGTACCGACACAGCTCGCAGAGTGTCAGATGCAGTTCTTGGAGTGCTCAGAATGATGTAAGTGTGGATGAGGACAGACCAAAGAAGAGAAGAAAGAAGATCAACGTCATTCCAGGGAAAGGCATCACATGTGATGAGATAGCAGAAGCAGGTGAGCACCAGAGCACATACTGGTAACCATTCTTTTATTTCTAGAACCCTCTGTTTTTTAGTTTTATTGCAAAGGTTAAATAACTTAATTTTATGTACCAGTACTGGTATTGGTGTCTAAAATATTTCTGCTATGAAGCACATCATTAACAACTTCATTACCATTTGCAAAAAGCTACGATTTCGTTGCACTGCTGCTCTGAATAAATATTTTTGCAGGCACATCTAAAAGTGCAACTGCAGTTACCGGTAGCCTACGTACAGTGAAGATGAATCGGAAAGCGATGAGTCGCATGAGGACGAAAGCATAGAAGATGGTGCTTCATCAGATGATGATACGGTTTCTGATGGTGATATTGAAGAAAATGAAGCAGAAAGATCTAATAAAAAAGATATTGCAACTGGAGAGTGCATAGGCTAATTGTTGTTGAATACGAAGGGCAACATTTCCCCGGTAAAGTGACAAGTGTTGAGAGCAAAGGAGCGGTGGTATCGACATTGACAAAGTGCAATCGAAACGGATGGAGATGGCCCCAAACCAAAGACGAGACACTTTATGAGTGGGATGATGTCGTCAAAGTACAGCCCAAAGCTATTCCTCTCAATAACAGAAATATTCTTCAATTTCCTGACTTAGAATACATGTGGGGCAAGTAGTTACAAAACCGATGCTGATATGAACTGTTTTGAGCCATATTTCTTGTTTTGCTGTAGCATCATAATTGCTATTGCCAATTCGTGTACCAGTTTGTGTAAATATGTTCTCTTCAGTGAAATATGTTGCTTATTGTCAATATACTACAGTACCGATATTAAAAAGGTTTTTTAAAAACTTTCAATGTGTTTAAAGTAACCTCATATACAGCCAAATTTGAACAAACGTTAACAATTCACGTCTGTTCAAAGTAACCCCGAGTACGGGGATACTTTGAACACCGACAATTTTTCAAAAAAGCGGTTAAGATTGAGATTAAAACTAAATGTTGTTTGTGCTATTTAGAGACCTAGTTGGTCCCCCTAACATATTGCAATTCAGCGCGGATAGGTTAAGTTAAGAAACCGCTAATGCACTTCATTTTGAAGTCAAAAAGCGTTCAATGTAGCCCCGGTTTACGGTGACCAAATTCATCAAATTAAATTGGATTGGGGTAGAAGGTTTGGTTTAAAATTTAAGCCAAATCTACCATTTCATTTTTTTTATTCACAACCACAGAAAGATTTCAGTTATTTATTTATTGAAAGTTTGTATATAGCCTGTATAGTGTATATAGTGTTGTAGCCTTTCAGCAAACTAGAACTTCGAAAATTTTACTTGAGGTGTCCACACTTTCACAGATAACATGTTCATTTCACAACTTATCTCGATCCACATTGAAATTTATCAGTTTAAATGATTATGTTAATTAACTAGGCTATTTGAGTGAGCAGTGTTTACTTCGAAACACTGCATCATTTTGTTTGTTTTTTTTTCAGACACATAAAATTTTCACTCTCTTAATTGCCAACTATGCTTGCCCAATATCGCCGAGATAAACGAAATGTGGTTGAGCGAGCAAAGCAAACGAAATTTTTTTTACAAAAATGGAAAAAAATTGTAAAATGACAGGCCGAAAAATGCTGCACGAAATAAATATGAGTGGGCTCCTAGTTAAAGGTTGGCCCTCAAGACTGGGGTTTGGATTTAATTAACTATTTATTGCTTATATTCAGCTTCTGCATTATTTTTTTTATTTTCCTATAATCAGCCATGCCCCCCCCCCCCCCGCCAAATGGATACGGAGGGCGGTTAACACGGCCCTGCTTGCAGTATTTTTTTTGATTCAGATAAATATTTTTAAAATTAAACTTTATCAGGCCTACTCTGTTCCATTACAAAGTTTAAAATTGTTCTAAAGATATTGCAACCGTGTCATATTTTAAACTTATTTTCCTACTTCAGTTTTTACTTTCTACCACATTAGCCTATAACGTTTGCGTTTTGTTGCTTCTAAGCCTAACTTACTCTTTTCTGGTCAGTTGCTCTATGTTTAGCATGTGTTGTTTTTCGATGTGATGGTCAGAAATAAAAACAAACTGAACTAGTGTGATCTTAATCTCAACGCATCCTAATTATAGGCTGCATGAAATAGGCCATAACCTCTGCGTAAACTTTGGAAAGCAGCTGCTTGTGCATAGGCCAAATAAGTAACAACATCCTTTTTCTGACGCTCTCATTCTACCCGTTCTAGCAGTCCGAGTTGTGATTTCCGGACTGCATGTTGCGCTATCGTGCAGCTCTCGTTTGAACTGCAATTCATTATTTCACCTAGTTATGATTTGCACCCTCAGTTGACCCTGTGATGCTTGTGCTGATGGTATTTTAATAGCAATTTTCTCCCTCGGAACAGAGACTCGTAGCCTACTTTCCATCAATTTGGCCCTATAAAAACCTTGCATGCTTGCCGAAAAATTAGTTGGGCTTTCAATGAAACACACCTTGGTCCTTCAGGTTTTGGCCATATATGGCGGTATCGCTCTATTTTTATGTTGCAGTTGCTTCAAGCAGATCAGCAATTATGTTGAAGCATAGTTAATAAATATTTATTAACTATGGTTGAAGTAAGGGGGGGGTCGA
The DNA here is from genome assembly GCF_918807975.1 of Aplidium turbinatum. NCBI lineage: Eukaryota > Metazoa > Chordata > Ascidiacea > Aplousobranchia > Polyclinidae > Aplidium > Aplidium turbinatum. The sequence goes on from NC_137486.1 coordinate 4,873,261, forward strand.
TTTTTTTTAAATCCAACTTTAGCCCTGGTTTTAAAATACAACAGCACATTCTAAGACCTCTGGAAAATGTTTTTAGAATTTTCTGTTAAAAACCAATTGAAATTTCAGGCTGACAACTGCTGCTGCAGGCGGTCCCACGAATTACCCATAAGTACCCATAAGCACCATAAGTACCCATAAGCCCCATAAGTCGCGTCGAATTACCCATAAGTACCCATAAGTCGCGTCGAATTACCCATAAGCCCCATAAGTCGCGTCGAATTACCCATAAGCCCCATAAGTCGCGTCGAATTACCCATAAGCCCCATAAGTCGCGTCGAATTACCCATAGGCACCATAAGTAGCATTGAATTACATAGAAGTAACGTCGAATTACCCATAAGCCTGTATAGTGTAGAGTGTAGTCTGTAGCCGTCTAGAAGCCTAGTAGTCGGCTGCATAGCCGAGTGGTGAGGAGCACAGGCTGGGCGTTCCAAAATATAGTTCGACACCGCTCAAGAGCAGGACACTTGAAGGAATGCCCAAAGGTGGACACGAAGATTGGCTTCGTTGCCTTCCCGTCCGCTTATGTGTAATCTGCAGTTTGCTGCAGCAGATGGAGTGTTTTGTCCGATAAAACACCTTAACATTGGACAATTTTCCCTATGAACCAGGTGACTGCAGCATAGCAATCGTTCTCGTACTCAGCCAGAGACTTAATTCTTGCTTTAAACTTGATAATTAAAGAAAAAAAAGAATAATGGCAAGGGTGGGAATCAAACCCGTGTCACCAAATTCAATAGCCCTTCGGCTATACCATTCCGCCACGCAAGTGCTCGTGAAATCTTCGCTTAATTTGGTTTATATCGGTAATGTTTCGAGAACGCTCACAATATTATCAGTTTAGTTTGTTTTTATTTCTGACCATCACAACGAAAAAACAATATACGACAAACTTGGCAGAGGTCTATAAAAGGTAGAAGCGACAAAACGCGGACGTTATAACGTGCATGATACCAAAGCAGGACAATCAGTTTAAGTGACACGATCGCAAGTCGCAACGGCGACTTGCAGATTACATATACGCTGACATGAAGGCATAAGTAATTCCACATTGCTTATGGGTAATTCGACGCGAGTCGAATTACCCATAAGCCCCATAAGTCGCGTCAAATTACCCATAGGCACCATAGGTAGCATTGAATTACATAGAAGTAACGTCGAATTACCCATAAGCCTGTATAGTGTAGATAGAGTGTAGTCTATAGCCGTTTAGAAGCCTAGTAGTCGGCTGCATAGCCGAGTGGTGAGGAGCACAGGCTGGGCGTTCCAAAATATAGTTCGACACCGCTCAAGAGCAGGACACTTGAAGGCATGCCTAAAGGTGGACACGAAGATTGGCTTCGTTGCCTTCCCGTCCGCTTATGTGTAACCTGCAGTTTGCTGCAGCAGATGGAGTGTTTTGTCCCATAAAACACCTTAACATTGGACAATTTTCCCTATGAACCAGGTGACTGTAGCATAGCAATCGTTCTCGCACTCAGCCAGAGACTTAATTCTTGCAATAAACTTGATAATTAAAGAAAAAAAAGAATAATGGCAAGGGTGGGAATCAAACCCGTATCACCAAATTCAATAGCCCTTCGGCTATACCACTCCGCCACGCAAGCGCTCGTGAAATCTTCGCTTAATTTGGTTTATATCGGTAATGTTTCGAGAACGCTCACAATATTATCAGTTTAGTTTGTTTTTATTTCTGACCATCACAACGAAAAAACAATATACGACAAACTTAGCACAGATCTATAAAAGGTAGAAGCGACAAAACGCGGACGTTATAACGTGCATGATACCAAAGCAGGACAATCAGTTTAACATGACACGGTCGCAAGTCGCAACAGCAACCTGCAGATTACATATACGCTGACATGAGGCGTAAGTAATTCCACATTGCTTATGGATAATTCGACGCGACTTATGGGGCATTTGGGTAATTCGACGCGACTTATGGGGCTTATGGGTAATTCGACTCGCGTCGAATTACCCATAAGTCGCGTCGAATTACCCATAAGCAATGTGGAATTACTTATGCCTTCATGTCAGCGTATATGTAATCTGCAAGTCGCTGTTTCGACTTGCGATCGTGTCACTTAAACTGATTGTCCTGCTTTGGCATCATGCACGTTATAACGTCCGCGTTTTGTTGCTTCTACCTTTTATAGACCTCTGCCAAGTTTGTCGTATATTGTTTTTTCGTTGTGATGGTCAGAAATAAAAACAAACTAAACTGATAATATTGTGAGCGTTCTCGAAACATTACCGATATAAACCAAATTAAGCGAAGATTTCACGAGCGCTTGCGTGGCGGAATAGTATAGCCGAAAGGCTATTGAATTTGGTGACACGGGTTTGATTCTCACCCTTGCCATTATTCTTTTTTTTCTTTAATTATCAAGTTTAAAGCAAGAATTAAGTCTCTGGCTGAGTACGAGAACGATTGCTATGCTGCAGTCACCTGGTTCATAGGGAAAATTGTCCAATGTTAAGGTGTTTTATCGGACAAAACACTCCATCTGCTGCAGCAAACTGCAGATTACACATAAGCGGACGGGAAGGCAACGAAGCCAATCTTCGTGTCCACCTTTAGGCATGCCTTCAAGTGTCCTGCTCTTGAGCGGTGTCGAACTATATTTTGGAACGCCCAGCCTGTGCTCCTCACCACTCGGCTATGCAGCCGACTACTAGGCTTCTAGACGGCTATAGACTACACTCTACACTATACACAGGCTTATGGGTAATTCGACGTTACTTCTATGTAATTCAATGCTACTTATGGTGCCTATGGGTAATTCGACACGACTTATGGGGCTTATGGGTAATTCGACGCGACTTATGGGGCTTATGGGTAATTCGACTTGACTTATGGGGCTTATGGGTAATTCGACGCGACTTATGGGGCTTATGGGTAATTCGACGCAACTTATGGGGCTTATGGGTAATTCGACGCGACTTATGGGGCTTATGGGTAATTCGACGCGACTTATGGGTAATTCGACGCGACTTATGGTGCTTATGGGTACTTATGGGGCTTATGGGTAATTCGTGGGACCCGCTCAAGATGCTTCTCAACAACAGCCAAGTTTCAAGTAAAATTGCCCAACCGTAGCTACGCTGTAAACCTTCAAATATCGTTACGCACCGCTGAGTTATATCAATTTGTAAATCATCTATATTCTATATTTCTATAATCAATGATCATATCACATTAATTTATTTTAGTATGATGTGTGCAGTGAGCAGCTATGGAGCTGAGGAACTTAGTGTGTGTTTAAAGCCTGCTGAAAAATTAACATCCAAAAAAGTGGTCATTGTATGCCACTTTATTTTCAATGTTGAAAGTACACATGGTACTGGTAGACTATTGTGTAAGGTAGCCTACCTTAGGCTTTGATATCAGGGTAACATAAAAATTCAAAAATCCATCTGAGGTGTCCCCTCTCAGGCCTCTCTACATTTCCGTATAAAGCTTATACAAGTGTAAGACACATTTTACCTCAACATTGAAACAGGTCAATTTAATTGTTAGGTAATTATTATTATTATTATTTATTTGCAATCAGACTCAAAGTCCATAGAATTCAAATTTTTAACAGTCATCACACAAAATATCAGACTAACACAACATCAAGCAGGCTACATCAAACAACGTACAAAATACTGTTGTAGTGAATATAAAATGTAGAATTAAAGTAGTAATCAGAAGACATAACATTGCGCAAAAGTGGATTAATTGATCTTTTGCAACGTTCTACAAATGCATAGCAATTTTTTCTTAATAGAGCATCAAATGTTAACACGTCGTTCTGTACCTGATACACTCTAGCACTGTCGCATCTCGACAAATTGTGGATAATTCTGTACGAGTCGTTGTAAGCAACTCATATGCGATTTAAAGTAGAAGTTTTATAGTTACACCATAGTTGCGAACCATACATTGGCATACAATATGATTGGTACATTACATTTTTAACTTCAGTAGAGCAATTTCCAAACTTGGACCTAAGCTGATTGGCAGCGACATAAAGAGATCGCACTTGCCTTTTAATATCTGCGTCATCACTGATGGTATCATCAATCAGTATACCTAAATATTTCACTTGTTCAACAAATTTAATTTGTGTATTGTACAGCCGCATGCATGGAGAAGTCAAAACTTTAAATTTGCGACATTGATGGACCAATCCAACAGTTTTGTTACAGTTGAAAATAATGCCATGTCTAGAAGCATAGGATTCACACACATCAATGAGTTTTTGGGTACCTTTAGCACTTGGACTAAATACACACAAGTCATCTGCAAACATTAGGTGATTCAAGTGAGATGAACCAGTATTACATCCGACATCTAGGGAATTCAATTCAGTCGATAAGTCATCTATATACAAAGAAATTAGTGAACAAGGTGGTTTTACTTTAGAATATTACAGTAGCCCTATAGGCTATTCATTACCTGGCTTTTGAAACGCTTTTAAAGTTTTAAGGGTAGTCTACTCTAATTTTACTGGTAGACTACCGTACTATTCCTTCAATCCACTGCAGAAATCATGTGTGCCCAATTTTTTTGCCTTAGTTAGCCTTTTTTGAAGGGAGGCATATGACCAACTGCCCCCTCCTTAGATCTACGACTGCTTTGATAGGTACCTATACTAGGGTGTGACAGCCGCCCCATGATTTTTGAAACTTGGTTTCACAGAGCCTACCTTTTTTTTGGTGGTGAGGTTTTACCTGTATAACATTCCTGTAAAGTTTCAAAAAAATTGGTCAAGGTTTAGAGGTGGCCTGTGGCCACTAAAGTTTTTGGGGGGTGAGCGATGCATTTTTAGGGGTGTTTTTGCTATATCTCAGCTCATAGACATGATAGAAGGTCATGCTATAGCTCAATCGATGCAGAATAAGCAAGTTTATATCAGACTTGTGAACAAATGTTCAGTCTAAAATGTGTAGTTTTTGAGTTATTTGAGAAAAACCCGTTTTTTGCATATTTGTGAGAAAAATGTTCATAGCATCTTTTCTTCTTGGGTTAAAACACATGGAAAATCAATGAAATGATGAACTCACATGTTTACTTAATGTTAAACGAAATCACAAAATACATTTGAGAGCGAGGAACAGCGATGATAAAAATCACAGTGTAAGAAACCAACTCCGAGATGGATGTAACTTTTGTTTACTCTGATTGGGCATAGAATTTCTGCTGTTCTCAACTACTTGAAGAACATTTTGAAATGAAACTTGTGTCTTAGTAGTGTCAATAAAGTCTTGGCACAGTTTGACACCCCTTTCTGCTGCATCATTAACAACACAAAGATTTGAAACCCGTTTCCTTGCTTCACAGTAGCTGCCATTCTGGCACCAATCGACAACACCAACACTTAAAAAGGTCGTATCAATCCTCACGGTTCTGAAGAAGCTCCAAGAATCTTCTCCAACAAAGGAGCTCAAGTCATCTGTTGGTTTTGTAGGAACGGAAGGAAGGGAGGGTTTGCCAAAATCACTTCCTTCTCTTTTCAAAGAATGTCCAGGATCTTCGAAGCTTGTCAGTTTTCGAACAATTTTTTGCCTTGTCTTGTCAGACACACTGCTATCGAAAAGGGTAAGGGGTATAGGTTCTTCACTAAGATACCACATGTGCCCCTTTAGAGCTTTAAGAGCTGCTTTGGCCATACTGCTTTCGATTTCTTTATGCTCAAGGAGGTTGTTGATAAGTTCTAGGTCGTTGCAAGGAGCAGAAGTTGACACAGAAGCGGTTAGCCACCATGGCACATATGAATATACAACAAGTTGAATGAGGAGACCACGATTCTTTTATCTTTGAAGCTATCGTAACCACTGACTGCAACTTGTACCTTTGAAGCAAGATAACAGATGTAGTGAATGAAGTCATTTATTAACAAACACTACAATTAAATGCAATGTTAACTTTCCTACCTGTAAGCTGTTCTGTAGCTGAGATTAACTTTGGAAACATCACCTCATGTAGCGGTAATGTAAGACTGTGTAAGTGCTGCTAAAGATGGAGGGCTGATGCGGTTACGTACAGCTGCTTCCACTACTGTGGAAGAATTGAGGTCATCATGTGGCCAGAATGCTGATGTACCAGTCTTCACAGTCCTTTTGTGTGGCCTGTTGGGAGCAGTGAGCTATCTCTTCATAATCATCTTGATCCTCAATGTCTACTCTACATCATCCTCAACAATATGAAATTGCTTTTCAGCTGCTTCTCGTCTTAAACATTCCTTTTTTCTCCGACTCCTTGCTTCCATTGACATTCCTTTCTGTGGTAGTGAGAACCATATCAACACTGCTCATACTTGCAACCCTGTCTGTCATCATACTCAGTAAAAATGCTTTGTCTTCTTTATTACTCAAGTTCTAACACATTCTTTGGCCATAACTTTATTGTGGAGTTTAGTTTCTCTTTGTAATCCTTAATTCTCTGTTGCTGTAAATCGTCCATCCTGTACTTGGTTTCTCTTTTTAGGATAGCTTTCATTAACTCGACCTGTTATCAGCCGGGACCTGATGGTCCCGCCCTTCACTAGTTTTGAAATTTTATATAGAAGGAATTTTCCTAAAACGCTGATATTTCTTGACTTTTACTTTTTATCATTTGAGCATTGTTTAAACCTAATTTGGTTATTTTTGGAACATTATGTGGTTCACAATAAGCATTTTATCACAGGTTGTTCAGAAATTTTGTCTAAATTCCTATATTTTCGCAATCGGCTTCAAAATGACTCATTTCGCTCTTGCTATTGTGTACACAGTGGCCGCAGTCAACCGCGAGTCTAGTCATCAATCACGCATTAAAACTTAGCACTGAAAGCAGTGGGACTCATAGTACAATTTATCGTTTCAATCCAGTCCACACAGTTTTTATTGCGTCAGTGCACAATTTCGGCTAGTAAAATTTACCAGTTTTTACGAAGATTCGACGTGTTCAAAACATGAAAAGCAAACTTTGCCAACTAGGAATGACCTGCTACTCTAGTATTTTGTACTTTGCTACTTCTGAAAAGAAAAACAGAATAATAATTGTCTTACATCACGCTGTGTGTACACATGATTTTTACTTCATATCCTGTAATTGAAAAACTTTCTTTGTCGCATTTTCGAAAGCGTCATTCGTGTTAGTGCAAAAGGTGAGTTGTTGACATATCCAATATTACAGCGTTCAGAATAAAAAAGTATTAGTTTTTCCATGGCTTCGAATTCAAATAAAACTTATAGTGCTTTTGAAGCGGCCAACTTAGTAGAAATTGGAGTCGATGAAGAGCAGCAGCCCAGGCAGTAAAAGTTGGCTTTTATATCGTTTCAACGTTTAGCTACCGAAAAGTATCAAAAGAATTTTTTTTCTTCTGATTTCAAAACATTTTGGCAGGTTGAAATGAAAGCTACACGCTATGAAACGCCTGACAAAACAGCAGACTGGAAATCGTGTTACTGAACTAGAGTTTTTTTTTCAACCAGAAAATCAATCTGCAAATGTTGAATCAATGTAAACAAACTGAATTGCTCGCTGGGATCGCGACAGCTACTTTACGTTTTCATTCATCTTGATTTGTCCTGAAAGATACTACGATGCTAAGCAGCCATGACCACCCGCGGAGAACGCATAAGTGCAATTCATCACAATAACCTCAAAACTGCTTGATGTAGTAAGAATATGAAAAATACTGCATTTATTGTAGGAAAAAATAATTTGTTTCAAAGTATTTTTTTGAATGTTCACAGATCATCAAAATTAAAATTCGAACGAACAAAATCGGACATGAAATGACTAAATGCCAGCAATATTCGCGGTTTTAGAGCTTTTTTGCAACATATGTTTTCAGAATACATAAACTAAGCATCTGTTTCGAAAACAAATAATTACAGTATAAAATAAAAACATTTGACTATGTGCATGCCAATTTTCTCAAATGTGCGATATTTAACGGCTGAGTTATAAGCCATTCTTCAGGGCGGGCTCAAATGGTCACGTCTCGTGCTTTTCGCGTGTCTTTGACACGAATACCAGATAGGGTTAAACAGCTTAATCACTTCCTCCGCCATCTAATGAGATTGCAAGTGAGGTATTCTTGCATCATTTGCATGTTCGTAAAAGGGTAGTACTGCTTTAACAGCTTCGTTAGCAGCATTTCTCAAGGTATTTGTTGTAGTGGAATGATGAGCAAGAAAGCACAGCAGGACCTGACTACAAGTAGGGAGTCATAAACCAGTAATGACCTTATTTTCTTCACCAGGAATTGTGTCAAGCAAATAATACCTTGGATCTTTAAACTTTGACATAGCATATAATATAAATTAGCACTTACCACCATAGAAATTGCATAAACAGTAAACACCATGTTAGTGTTCAGTTTCTATGCTTCTAACAAAGCAAAACATGAGGTTATATACTTAAGTTTAAACTTTGAAGAGTTACAGCTTCTGTACTTCTCCAGGTGTTCCTAATAAAAAAAGTGAAAATGGTAAAACATTCAATTCATATGTAACAATTTTTCAAAATTTTTTTACAAAAAACGGGTTTTTCTCAAATAACTCAAAAACTACACATTTTAGGCAAATAGTTTCTTCACAAGTCTAATACAAATTTGCTTATTCTGCATCGATTGAGCTATAGCACGACCTTCTATCATGTCTAGGAGCCGAGATATAGCAAAAACACCCCTAAAAATGCATCACGCACCCCCCAAAAACTTTAGTGGCCACGGGCCACCTCTAAACCTTGACCATTTATTTTGAAACTTTACAGGAATGTTATACAGGTAAAACCTCACCACCAAAAAAAAGGTAGGCAAATTCTGAAAAGGTCGGGGCGGCTGTCACACCCTAACCTATACAGCAAGTTAGATGTAAGATTTTGTTGTAGCCTATGTATTTAGTGCATGGCTGGGGGTGGCACGCCGCTCGTGATTTTATAAAAGAGAAATACAGGAGAGACGTTGCGCTGACCATCGGGTGCAGGCGGCTTAAAACCTAAAAACATGCATGGCTGCAATCGTTTTTACTGTAATTAATTTTGCTACTTTCAACCAATTCCCACTCTTGACAGCCATTTTGATCAAATGTTCTCATGACTTGGCCTTTTTGTGACTTAGTACTAGTAGGCTACTAGGTCGCGATCCGGTGGTTGGAGATCTGTAGGCTGTAATCGTCGTTGTCGTGTGAGCCTCTGGGGCCAAGGGTCTATCCTTTTACCACCTCAGATTCACGATGTTCCCGGACTACACTGGAAGGCTGCTAGAGAGCAGCCAGTCTATGGTTTCATAATCCATGACACACAGACCTTTCACTCCGTTAGGTGGCTTGAAGATGGAGCAGTCATTGATGATGTGGTCTGCGGTCTGTTCCTCGGCACCACATTCACAGGAGGGGGAAGAGGCCATTCCCCATTGGTGAATGGTTGAGGTAGTCTTGGTAGGCCTGTCTTGTTAGTGTTAGACCGATGGGGCGTGTGTCGGCGTCGGGGATGAACGAATAGAGTCTGGTGGCGGTTGACTTCCATTCAGAACTCCATTTATGGTCCGCCCAAGCAGCCGCAGAGATGTCTTGTACATCAGCTTCATTGATAAGAAGTTGAGCAGCTGGCACGAATGGGTGTCTTGATTTCAGTCGCCGTGGGTGCTCGTTTGGGAGAGCAGAGATCTTGTGGTGGAGAAGGTGGTTAGGCTCCAGTACCCGTCGACCGAGGGACAGAGTGGCTTCTTTGCAACGAAGCTCAGCGGGTTGGATGCCAGTGAGAGTGGGGAGATTTTCCAATGGTGTGGGACGCAGGCATCCGGTCACTGTGCGCAGGGCGCTGTTTATGGCAGTGTCGATGTTATGGCAGTGAGCACTGCGGCACCAAACATGTGCACAGTACTCTGCTGAAGAGTAGACAAGGGCTAAGGCTGCTATACGCAAAGTGTCAGCCCTCGCCCCCCAGCTGTAGGCTATAATAATATGATATTATAGCTAGAGTAAGGACTGCATCAAGGGTTGTGTTTTTATTTCCTTTAGTGTGTAAGCTCGGATTGGGAGTCTATTACATTGGTATTATATATAGTCAATCTACTTAATCATGGCTTATCAATGGCCAAATGGGAATGTTGAAAATGAAAAAGAACTCATTGCATCTTTGCGGTATTGTATTCAAAAAGAGAATGCCGATCTGGCACGTTTTCTTCTGCAAAGTTTTGAACAGCAACAACTAAATATGCACATGCATTTGAAAGCACTGGAAACACTATTTGAAACACAACTAATAGCACTTGAAAAAAGAGTGCAGCAGAATATAGTTATGCTTTCAAATCAGCATTTGAGTGATAAAGTGGAAATAAAAACGTCTCTTCAAAGTTATCAGCAGCAGTTACATAATTCCATGCAAAGACACACAATTGAGATGCAAGAATTTTTTCAACTTAATACTCAAAATGCAACCTATCCAAATGAAACCCAGGAAAGTGACTTAACAAAAAGGCATGTTGAAGATATTTTACTTACTTTGTATGGAAAATGGAATGATACATGTGCACATTTCAGCTTTGAACTTTCAAGAAATTTAAACTCCTTATCAAGTAATTTGAGCACTGAGAATATAGAAAATGTCTCAGCATGTTTTAGAATGGATGGAAATCTTGTTACAACTGGTACTATGCATTCTGGTAGCTGGTTTGTGACTGTTGATGTAAAAAACAGAAATCATGCCTGCACACTTTTGACTCAGTACGTCTCAGGAGAATTATTACAAAGTGTCAAAAAAGAAATTAGATTTGACATCATCCAACTCACTGAAGCCAAAGTGGTGCCCAATGAAAAAAGTTTTCAAGATTTTAAAAAACGTGTTAAAGAATATGAATGTACAGCCGGTGCTATGGTAAGTGTTTATGAAACTTTGTACTTACTATTCACTGCAAAATTTTCTCCATAATATTATTTGCAATCATTTTATACATTGTGCAACAATGGTTTATGACGGAATGGCCCGTTTCGGTGAGTCCGATCCCTTAAAGGGGGATTTTTTTAAATTTTTTTTAATTATCGGGTACCGTAGCATAATTATCATTGCCGTTTTAGGGTTTGGGGTCAGTGGTTAAGGGTTAGAGGTTAGGAACTCACCGAATCGGACTCACCGAATAGTAGCAGACCCGGTCTATGACAATGATCATTACAAAGAGTTGTATTGGAAAGCAAAACTGCAAAGTCATGGCTGTCTGTTGTCTGTTACAAATTAGATTGGTTGAGTCATTCCGTGTATAATCAACCAATTTTTTTTAAATTTGTAACCACTACTCTTGGATTTTGATAATTTCAATATATGTTATAGACCTTGGAAAATCCCGAAGATTAAAAAAAAAAATTTGAATATATCTCCAGGCGTTTTCGAGTTATTCAAAGTTGAATTTTTCGCCACACGGTGGCGTTTGGTTAGTGAGCACTGGTCACGCTTCATGATTTTCTTTAATATCTTTATTTCTGAAGGTAGAATAATGAAACAAGTGTCGAATTCAGCATTTTTGGGGTCAAAGAATTCGTTTAAGCACATAAAAAACCTATATCATACCTCCTTCATGGAGTAAATTAAGTTTTTTCATTAATGTCAAAGTTCAAGTTTACGATGCAATTACAAAAATAGCAATCGCATTGAAAGCATAATTTTTGCACTTTTGTGTAGCATGGTTCATGTATTTTCATATATCCAAAAATTGGAAACTTGTTTTTTGTGCTTTAGGAGTAAAGTTGGTTTTAACAGCAAGCCCCAATTTGATGATATCAAGTTTGAGTCAACTTGATTTTGATGAAATGGCTTAGATATTTTTTTGCAAGTTGAAAGTGATACATTACTAAAGTTGAATATTTGTCGGACGGTTGCGCTGGACAGTATAAAAATTATAAAAATATGCTAAATTTGTGCCATCGCAAGTGTGATTTCAACCTGGAAGCGTGTTGGTCCTTTTTTGCAACCAGTCACGGGAAATCTCCATGTGATGGTGTTGGAGGTACTGTTAAATGACTGGTTAAGACAGCTAGCTTACAAAGACCTACATCTGACCAGATTACAACCACACAAGCATTCTATAAATATTGTTGTGACAACATCAATGGAATTGCATTCGAGTTTTTGCATTCAGAAGATTTACAAAAGGACAGGCTTGCAATGGTACCAGTATCAAGGTTTTTATTAGGAAGCACAATACCTGGAACACAATCTTTCCACCATTTTCAACCCCTTTTGAAATCTTCAATAGGATACAAGCGAACAAGTGATGATAACAACTTCACAGGCATTCATTACTTTTCACATTGCAACAGAGATGATTTGCAAGTTGCTGTGAATGACTATGTAGCTTGCAACTATGATGGAAAGTGGTGGATGGGATTAATCGACGAAGTCGACAGTGCACAGTTGGATGCCCAAGTGAAGTTTATGCACCCACCAGGTCCCACAAATACAATTTTTTGGCCATCAAACGACGATGTATGCTGGGTTCCTTTCCAGCAAATTCTATGCAAAGTTGCTGCACCGTTTACAACAACTGGAAGATCGTACAGTATCACTGCAGAAAATTTAAAAGCAGTGTTAAAAGCCTACACCGATAGTGAATGACAATTCTTTACCTTTGGTATAGTGATATAGGCATTTTATGAATAGTATGTACAATTTTGTACAGTCATGTTACTAGGCCTACATATAAGTATTGTCTTGCTCTCATTTTTAGGTTTTTTTTACATTTAATGTGTGAAAACTGCATAGATGATAGAGGTGTACCCATTATGCTTTGGTAGGAGGAAAGACCACTAATATTAAAAAGTTGTGGGGGTTGATAACTTGGTATAAAGTATTTAAGGGCCAATCTTGCATGCAAATGATCGTTACAATTTGCTTTGTTACTAGCTTGAGCAATAGCTTTTACTGTTGTGTGCCAGATCTTTTGTTGGGTATGATACAAGGTCAAGAATCAAAATAGGAGTAGGCCATATTGAAGATAAAAAAGGAACTCGAAAATTACTGTAACCTCTCTCAGAGTGCACCTTTAGCTGGCAGTAATTAATGTTTTTGGTAAAAAATCTTTAAACACTGGCAGTTGGTGCCTTGGAATTGCAACCTTGCATATATGTATGACCAGTAATACGATATTGCTCAAATCTGCATTTTATACCTTATAAGAATCATAAAAATAGTGCTTGCTGTTAAAACCAACTTTACTCCTAAAGCACAAAAAACAAGTTTCTAATTTTTGGATATATAAAAATACATGAACCATGCTACACAAAAGTGCAAAAATTATGCTTCCAATGTGATTGCTATTTTTGTAATTGCGTCGTAAACTTGAACTTTGACATTAATGAAAAAACTTAATTTACTCCATGAAGGAGGTATGATATAGGTTTTTCATGTGCTTAAACGAATTCTTTGACCCCAAAAATGCTGAATTCGACACTTGTCTCATTATTCTATCTTCAGAAATAAAGATATTAAAGAAAATCATGAAGCGTGACCAGTGCTCACTAACCAAACGCCATCATGTGGCGAAAAATTCAAATCTAAATAACTCGAAAACGCCTGGAGATATTTTCAATTTTTTTTTTTTAATCTTCGGGTTTTTCCAAGGTCTATAACATATATTGAAATTATCAAAATCCAAGAGTAGTGGTTACAGGGCCTGGTTGATTATACATGGAATGACTCGGTTTTAACTTTGTTTTGTTGATCAGGTTTTGAAGCTAGTTGGATAGTCTGCTGTTGAGTCACTTTATACAGATTAACTTCTATGCAAGTTGCATAGCCCAGTGGTGAGAACCCTGAAACGACACCCGAAAAGGCACCAGTTTGACACTGCTCAAGAGCATGCAGTTGTGTCTTTGGCAGAACACTTAAGGCATGCCTGATTGCCTGAAGTTGGTCACAAAATTGGCTTCCTTTGTCTTCTCATCCACTTCAACTAAATTTTCAACTGACAAAAATAAAACTTAAATAGATGTGTTATTTAATTCAGGCTTGAAAAAGTAGAAAGCTATCTTTTAGCATTTGAATTTTTGCAGATTGGTTACAAAAAACATTTTTTTCTAATTGTTTTTAATGAAACATATCATGTTTACGCAAACTGAAACAATATTATTGTGATGACATATGTTTTATTAGAGAAGGAGCTGGCCTTAGAGATAATAATAATTATGCATTTTTGTATATCACTGTATCAATCGCGGGTCCACGTCTTTTAGGCGCAGACAGTTAGGCGCGCACACTGTGGCGTCTGTATATTTAGGTGCAGAGCACTGTGGCGCCCGTTCATTTAGGTGCTATTCCTAGTAAAGTCTGCAGATTGTATCAGCTTGTCAGGTAGGGCAATGCTTTTCACACAAAATGTTATATTGAACAGAAAAATATGTTGTTTTGTTAATGCGCGTTAGGGTGGTTCAAAAAAAGTGAAATTTTAAAGTCTCACCCTTTCAAAAGTTTCCATTTACTATAAAAACACCTTGAGTAAAATATTTTTGAACAATATTAATGTTTAGGGGTAGCTCAAGGCTTTCGAAATTTGGCGGTATTTGACGAAATGGGTCAAACTGTAAATAGGTCTGTGTTTTGTAAACCCTTTAAGCAAGCATACATCTGTTTGGGTTCATTTTCATCAGATTGGAGAGTACTATAACTTGGTAAAGTCAAATAATGGTAAATATGTACTTTTGGAAAATTGCGATTTTAAAATTTTTATGTATACAAAATGAATACAAAAACACTTAATGTGAAGTTTTATACATTTTTTAAAACATTTAGTGATGGCTGAAACACGTTGAAATTTCAGTAAAATCTGGAAATTGTTGCAATTGATGTATGTGATGCACAGCACAATGCACATTTGCACATTCAAAATCAAGTGCCAAACAAGTGATAGCCATGTTAGTAGGCCACTGATCTCCTGAATTAGAGCTACTCCTCGTTCTGCGTGGTTGTTGACAACTTTTATGGCCTGCATAATGTCACATGCTGCTTGGAAATCTTCTCGCACTTTCCAAATTCCAAGTCTCTCAAAAAGCATTTGGGATCTTTGTGTGACAAAGTCGACCATACAACTTCCTAGAATTTTTTTAAATTCACATGAATTCGCTTCGGAGGATCCGCATGTCCATCGTTTGCCAATGCGAGAGCCATTTTTCGTTTCACTGCTGCAGGTACATTCTTGTCAAACAAGGCCAGTCCAATCAACTTTTCCAATAAATACTACAGATGGCCAACGAGCTTCACTGAGCTGCTACCTTAGAAATGGCTGGGTTAAAGTGTTTGTACAAAATCCCAGGGACTGCAAGAGCAGGAGGTCATTGTTGGCATCACAGGCTGAGAGAGGAGCTGTCATCCAGGGCAGGGTTCGACCTTAACTTTTTTTCGCACTGGCCAACCGGACCAGTGGCTAACCATTTGCACTGGTCCGCACGAGATCGCACTGGTCCGTCCCGTTTACTGATAAAAACAAGATTGTCGTGGAAGCACGAGGCCAACCCAGGGAAAACCACCTTAAAACGACAATAATGAATGGTGGCAATAACATGGAAATATACAATGGCAATAACAGTAACAACAGTTTATGTAGGCAAGACATTCAATCTACGTTAAGTCTTCAATCTACTTGGGGCTCTTCTTCAATTTCTGAATCCGATGATGGGTCATAATCGGAATCTGATAACGCGACGATCACGGGGTCATAATCGGAATCCGATGTGTGTTTGTCTGGCCTTGTATTAAGTTAATTTGATGCCTTATCACTCACATGCATGCTCTCTAGCACAATCTTAACATTTTTATGCATCAAATCTCTTGAGAGTACTGTACTAGGCTACCAGAGATCACGTGTTGTTGCGATTACCCTTTTTCTTACGATTTACCACCGTCACGTGATGTTGCGATTGCTTTTTTCTTACAATTTAACACGTGATATTGCGATTGCCTTTTTCTTACGGTTTAACACGCACGGATCACGTGTTTTGTTGTTTGAAGAGAAGCGCAAACGAGTACCACGCACTCTAAAAAATCTAAACGATCAAACGACATAATACGATGATATTTTCGCACTGGACAGTCAGACCAGTGCGAAACGATTCGTAGTGGTCCGCGGGGAACTTGCACTAGACATTGGCCAGAGGACCAGTGCTAAGATCGAACCCTGCTCAGGCTTTGAGATAAACCCGAATGGTAAAGAAGGTTATATTTCATAACCCTTTCTGTTCTTTGGGAGTGAGCTTAAACTAGCTTCTGAACAGCCACAGTGCCACACCTTTAACTGGGCAAGCAGTCAGCAGATATCGTGATCAATGCCTTAAAGAAATGGGGCATTGATAAGAATGTTCGAGCATTGTGTTTTGACACAAGTGCTAACACAGGTAGACTTGGGGGGGCACATGTTCTTGAGGGGGCTAACACAGGTAGACATGGGGGGCACACGCGCATTGCGCGTGTGGAGATGAGGTGCAAGACAACGCACTACTGCTCTTGATTTTAGCACATCTCCACAGGACATTTGCTATTCATCCTGAACACAGGTTGCAGCCAGATGGACCTTTACTTAATCTGTTATCTTTTGCAATTACTTCTACTTGGGATGGATTGGTCCAGTGGCGTACCGTGACCACTTTGACAGGGTGTTCAGTGACGGCAAAGCAACAGCGGGTGGTCTGGGGGGCCTCCCCCAGAAAATTTTTAAAATTAACATTAAATTTGGTGCATTCAGAGAGCATTTTCAGCACAAATTGTGAACATGAACAGAACTGACAAAAATAATGTTGTCGGAATGGAGAAGAATACAAAATAGATATTTATTTGACAGCGCATTGAATGAAAGACTTAATAATATCAAACATTAAGTTGCATTTCTAAAGTCACATACTTCAGTTCACTTTTTATTTTCGACCATCAAAACGAACAATATTACTTGCCATAACACAACAGGAGTCTGAAAAAACGCGAAAGTTAAAGCGTGCTCGAGATGGAAATGATTTAGGCTACTTCATGCAAGGATTAGGCACGGTCGCAACACCTTGAGAAATGTACAAGCGAATTAAAAACAAACAGGTGAAAGTTAAAACAAAAAACAATAGCAAAGCAACTCGATAATAAACAAGAAAAGAAAGTCGATTGCTATGTTGGTCGGCTTTATTTTAAATGTTAATGTTTAACACCTCGACTACAGAAGGAAAATTCATCTATAGCATAAATCGATTCTTCTTGTTTGTGCAATAAATTTTTGAATTACATCGTCGTAGAAAGCTTGCTTTTGCTTCAGTTGTAGCAAAAGTTGTTTCCAGCGCTGATCACCTCAAACTCTAATCCAACAAGCTAAAACTTGCTATTGCTTGGGATTCCCCCAATGACGCGCCAAGGTGTGCAG
The DNA here is from genome assembly GCF_918807975.1 of Aplidium turbinatum. NCBI lineage: Eukaryota > Metazoa > Chordata > Ascidiacea > Aplousobranchia > Polyclinidae > Aplidium > Aplidium turbinatum. Next base: position 4,890,666 of record NC_137486.1, read on the forward strand.
ATCAGCGAGTGCACAGCCTGGCTGACCTAAAACCATTGCTGTTTTCGCTGCCTTGTGACGTCATTTTTCTTAATTGTTTATTTTAAATAGCACTCGCCAAGCTGTCAGTGCACACCCAGCTTAAAGGTAATGACCGAAAAAAATTAAAGGCAATGACCTCAAACGTTGGAGTATTAAAATTAGAAGGGGACGAGTTTTGCAATTGAAAAGAAAGCAATCAGCATGCAGTAAGATGTTAGAATATCATGAAAGTAAAGAACATTGACAACCGATGGAAATTTTCTTTTTTTCTGGATTTCTTGGGGTGTGCAGTGCACACCTTGAACACCCTGAATATACGCCACTGGATTGGTCGTGTTGCAAGTACGCATGAGACAACGCTCTACTACATGAATACACTTCTATAGGGCATGTGAACCCTGGCTACAAGTTGCAAGCATAATGGTGCGACTTTGCTCATTATTAAACCTTGTCAGGGTTTTGACGGAAAACTAAGTTACTCTTCACTCAAGCCTACCACCCGCTTGAATATAGGCTACGGTATATTTTTTACTGGTGTTTAGCGTACCGTAGTTATTATTTGACTTAACTAAAAGTAAACTCAGTAATGTTCGGAAACTTGAATAATTTGTTGATAAAACTTTCGCTGACGCAAACCTGGACTAACAACAAACAAATGCCAAACATACACATTAAATACAATATATTTTTCTGTTCAATATAACATTTTGTGGTAAAAGCATTGCCGGTTTAAGCAGCTTCACTCACGGAAGCAATGACATATTTTTTTGTTCAATATAACATTTTGTGTGAAAAGCATTGCCCACCTGCCAAGCTGATACAATCTGCAGACTTTACTAGGAATAGCACCTAAATGAACGGGCGCCACAGTGCTTCGCACCTAAATATACAGACGCCACAGTGTGCGCGCGCCTATTTGACCGGCGCCTAACTGTCTGCGCCTAAAAGACTTGCTCCCTCAATCACAGATATGCATTACTTATGGACTATGGTGCTTAACGCTCTTCATATAGTATATATTAGCACAGCCATATTTAAGCACCTGTAGGCAAGTATGTTACTACCCTGAATTACTACGTCTACTCTACCATTACTATTCATTCCTATGCTGAGTAGCTATCAAGAAGGAAGAAAATTGAATATGGTACATCCTCTTACTCTGGAAACCAAGACTACAATGCTTATACGTTTTCTGTTAAAAGTTGATCTTTGAAGGCTTATAAAGCATACTAGTATTTCCACTTCATGCTAATAATCTCCTTGTTTTTTAGGTTGACGGTCCAAATGTAACGTCACAAGTCGACTGTGTGAATCATGCTTCAAACAAGTTTCAAAAGACTACCGGTTTGTTTTCTTCTAAACCTGCTCACCCATGCAACATTCCTATCCATCCATCCCATACGTTGTCCTTTCTTGATTCCAGTGTAGCCATCACTCCTCCTGATCAACCAAATGACCAATTTCTCTTATCTTACTCTCCCTCATACTCTGAACTTCAATCCAAGCCTGACTCCGAATCTTGTTCTATACCTTCAAATACCAAGTATTCCACATCAAATGTGCTCAAGGACCGATCCACAGATGCTTCCACTGGCTTGTCTGGAGTTGAATTTCATCATCGCAAGGCAAAATTTGATTCAACTTTGCACAGCGATATCAAACAGCTTGTGTTGGACACAGTCGGAGAGCAAAAAGTGCATATAAATCTGTTGTTTCTACGTCTACAACGTCACACACAACTATTTTCAGACATTAAGGCAATGGAATCTGCCTTGTCAAAAGAAAAAGCATTTAACATAAGTGACTGTTATGTAGGGAAAGCATAGTTTCTCCATGCTTCATAGAGACAATCACTGATCTTTCCAAAATTTATTTGAAGTTCACCGGAATTGAATCGCTATCCTATGCAGTTTAGGTAGTGCATCAACTGACCCAGTGACCCTCCATGGTGTATCAACTGACTTGCGGTGACAGTTGAGTTGATACACTTAAGTACACTTTTTAAATTGCGCCCTAGGAGTCAACTGTAGAAGATGCGATTCTGAAAGATTACTGATTGAGGTAATATCCCAGTAAACCTGAAAATTTCAAGCTTTTATCATGTTTACTTTTTGTGCAATGTGAAAAGTGTATCAACTGACCCCTCACCCTGCATAATCGGGATGCCCAGAGATTTTTTGCCACATACCACTTTTTGCGAGTTTTGACGGCCTCGTTACAATTTTCACTTATTTTTTTCTTGAAATTCGCTTAATTATTTTGGAACAGGATTGTATAGAAGCGGTCACGTTTTGAATGGTGAAACGCAACTTTACACAAGGATATTTAAAGCTGCTCACAAACCATCAAATTATTTTCTTCAGAGAGAGAGAGAGAAACCTTTTATTTCGTCTGTTGCGACAATAGTACGGTACAATTGTAAACAATACGAATAAAATAGTACCATAGCTATCTAAATACCACAGCAGACAGGAAGCAGCGAAAGACTATATCAGTCATCGAGTCAGCTGCTTCCCAGTTCTTAATGTGACAAATGTCAAGCATCGGCAAATTACGTTGAAACAAGATAGGCTGATGTTCAGTAATATTAATGAAAGAAAAAAAAATCATGTGCTGCTGCGATCCTTAAGTGAAGTCCTGTGGTTTTATTCAAATATAAACTTTATTCCGGGTGATTAAAAATAGGAAAAACTTTTGAAATCAATAAACTCTTGTAGCAAGGGCGTTTAAACTTCAGTGCAACCAAGAAAAGTTCAAGCCAATAAATAGTTCAAGGCTACGAGTAAAACATTTTCAGTAACAGTATTACAATACAAAAATAATCACAATTTAAAAAAAAGTTATAGCCTAGGCCTATTGTTCTGTCATAAAAGAAATGGCTGAGTGACTCTCATGGTACCTGTTAGGCTGCATGAAACTAGCCCAATGTGACCATATAATTTGACAAACAAATTGAATAGAATGTAAATGAGAAATAATTGAGTGTAACCGAATAACACAATAGGTCAATAATGTTTTCTTCAGACGAAATTTAACAAAAATCAAATTCAGACGACGTATCAATCGTATCATTACAAAGTTTGAGCCCAAAATAACAATTTATGACAATTTTGTCACTTTTCCACTGACATAAAGCAACAAAATTTAAATTCAATTAAAAAAATCAAACACTTCGCATCGAAATAAAAGCAAGAAAAAAAAAGCATTTTTGTCGATTTAGGCTAAGTGCGATTGATCCAAACTTGTCTGGCAGCCCTGCTTAAAAACTGACTAAGCTTGATTGCTGGCCAACGTTCGATTTTTGTGTCAAAAACTAAGTAAATTATCATTAAAAACTCTTGCGCTGGTTTAATTAAATTGATTTATACCGATACAACACACACTAATCCAGAAAAGTTTAAAAAACAACTGAATTTAAAACAAAAAATTTTAGGACAAACTTTGAACCGATTTGATAATGGGCAGCAAACAAGATGTTACACAATAGAATGTAAAACAATTAATCCACATGGCTTACTAATGGTTGTTTGATAAATTTTCTACCGTACTGTACTTCAATTGCTTCACTGGATAATAATTTACTTTCCTCATCCCTATTCTTTCAAAGCTGAGGCTGGCGAGTCAATTGCTTGTTTGTTACATGCGGCAACCGCAGACTTGGATTCTTGATATGGGTTTCTTTGAATTGTTCTGTCTTTGCGAATTCTTTATCGATTTCGAAAATTTTTGGACTGAAATGACCACAATTAAATTCCTTTCTAAATTTGACTAAAATTTGCTATTCTCCAGGCCTAAGTTTTTCTTTAATCCAATTTATATATTTAGACCTGAAGAGCAAAATCTTTGCTGCTTACTTTGTAAAAGCGCGGGGAAAAAAAAAAAAAAAAGACCAATTCAAGACCAAAAAAAGACCTTCAGTGATGAAAAAAGCAGCAGTGGTCCAAATTATCGACTAGCTCATATTCTTTCAGAATATTGCACAATTTACCTCGTTATGTCAGTGCCCGTGAATATTAAGTAATGAATAATATATCGGCGTTTGATGCTTTATTGAGGAAAAACATGTTTTTGCTTATCAACCGTTGCATACACTCCTCAAATTGCTTTATATCAGACCTGATGTCATCTGATTGTTTTTATCGTTCTGAATACTTTCAATTCTTCCAACGCTCATTGTATATAAATTTGTAAACTCTTAAATTAGTGAACTCTTAAACTGACGACATCCAAAGTGGCTCTCTGTGACTTTTGTGCATTTGCAGTTTGTGAATTATTTCGTTGTTTTGTTTTGGATATAATATGAACAGCTTTATAATAATAGCACCTTGCTCTAGTTTGTGTTTTGAAGCATACAGTAGAATTCGCCTATAACGGCACCTCTAGGGGATTTGTAAAAACTGACGTTATAGCCGAATTGACGTTATAGACGAACTACCGCAAACTATTCCACAACTGTCGTTTGATTAAAGAAAGAGGTGTAGAATCCAATCAGGGTTACTGTGTACCACCAAACTGACAAAAGGCACGCAGAAAATACAGTGAACAAAGAAATTGTTTAAAAAAAAATAACCTACAGCGAAAGGTATAGGAAATTTGCTCAATACAGCTCGTTACATACAGTTTTTTTTTGTTTTGTTTTTTACATACAGTAGTAGAGAAGTTTATTAGCAAAAAAGGCATTGATCTTGAGCTGTTTCGGATTTGACACAGCTGTACTGCTTTTTACACGTGATAGTTTTTCACGCGGGAAAAAAGTTAATTCAGTTAATTAGTTTATACAGTACTGCACGTACAACTGTTGCTTTGAGTTGTTTAAAGGTCAGCTGTAGAGCTGCTTTTTACACGTGATAGTTTTTCACGCGAGAGAAAAGTTAATTCAGTTAAAGTCCCTGCTGAGAACGACATAGCAAAATAAAGGGAAGACATTTTGCAAGCAGCAGCGCTAACTGGATTAAAATACTGACCATTCGTGGTGAAGGTGATGGCTTAAAGTGACGTTATAAACGAACAAAAGACGTCTGGGGCAAATAATGCGTGCTGTTACATGCGAATTGACGTTATAGGCGATGCTGTTGTAGCCGAACTACAATGTACGTAAAAGATAGGAATTCTGCCGGGACCGAGCGAAATGTGACGTAATAGGCGAATTGACGTTATAAACGAAGCCGTTATAGGCGAATTCTACTGTATTACCAAATTTGTGTTTTTCAATGGTCTTAACAAACCCAGTGCAACAAAACAAACTCCCAAAATTGCTCTCAGAAATTTTGATTTTACGCCGGTTTGGCGACCACTAGTGAAATGGAAAAGTTGCGATTGTGTTGCTATTGTTGATCCGGCACTGCGTAGTTAGCACCAATGTGAAACAAGCAAGTCTACACGGAAGTGATAAACTGTTTGCAAATGTTTTGTTGGTTTTTATCTAATTTGCAATATTTTTGAACAGTAGCCTATTGCGATTGGCTCTTGTTTTAAAGAATAACTAAGTTGCAAAAAAGCCTAGGCTATTTTTGTTCATTGTATTGAACAGAGTTGTTTTTCGCCCTTAAAATTGTGTGTTGTTAATGCTTTTGTAAGCCATTATATTTCCGAGATAATTCAAGAGTGCCAAAGCTTTTTGCAGTGATCATGTTTTTTTATTAAGTAACTGATACGCATTTCTTGTCAATGATCATGAATAACTGCAACATTAATACTGTGCGTTGTAAGATTGTTCAGAGTTATATCACTCATGATTGCAGCCTAATTGAATCTAATTTATTACACTTTTCTATTCGATTGTAGGTGTAGTTGAGACTTTGTGTCGTTTTGTAATTTGGAAAAAATTTGGTTAAATTAATTGTTGCAAGCGCGGTGTATAGTGTTTGTTTGCCCCAGTCAGCAAATCAGTCTTTTTCACATTGATTCAACGTTGCAAAAGTTAAGTCATTGTAGAAAAGGATGAGTAGCCTAAGTTTATGCGCCTCCATGTACAATCAAGATACCGTATTTCTATCAACGGAACACGACTGAGCAGTGAGTAGGCTAAAGTGTTGTAGGTGTAATACAGTATATTGAACAAGACTTGGTTTACAATACACAGGTTTACAATATGTCTTCATAACACGAGTGTCTCAACATAATGCCGCTTCGATGTTCTGCGCATGTCTTGTTTAGAACAGGGTTTCCACGTTAACGATTAAGCGGGCCAACACTCCAACAGTCTTATTATTTTGCATAAGAAAAGGTGGCATTTTCATACAATAAAGCAATAATTGGGTTTAACTATTTTGTTGTAGGCTATACATATATCGGGATATCATATGTCTGAGTAAATGTGTCCGTGGTGTCAAGGATAAAACTGACGTCTTGATTTCTATACCCAGATCAAGTTTAGTTGGAGGGTAGGCTAATGGTAGACACGCGTAAAATATCACGTAGATGGGAGTCGCTCAACTTTAATGTCAAGCGGTTCTTGTTCAAGTTCGTAACCGAGAACGATGGCTCAGTTGGTTATAGCGCGTCACTTATGGAACGAAGAAGCTTCAAGATCGCGCGGCGCTGGTTCGACTCTCGAGGTGTGCGCTTGAGCAACGCACGTTAAGGACTGCTCTCCATTCAGCGGCATCTAATGGATGGAATAATTCCCCGGCAACAAGACTTCAACAATCGGAAACTTCACTTTGCCAATCTCGGTGACCAGGCTTGCGTCAGTGATTTAAAGCCTCTACAGCAGCGGTTCTCAACCTGTGGTCCGCGGGCATTTGCCTGGTGGTCCGCAAGCAAAGTCTGAAGCTGTTGTTTTTTAACCATTTGCATAAAAGTTGTTAATTTTATCAAGGCTCATCCACAGAATTGTCGTCTCTTTGCTTCATTATGTTCGAATAAGGATCTTGATCATGAACAGCTGCTGATGCATACTCAAGTTTGCGGGTTATCAAGGGGAAAAGTGTTTAACCGACTGTTTGAGTTACGTGGTGCTGTGAGAGTTTCTTAGACAAAAAATCCAAGCTTGTTACTCGTAACTCGTTTGAACGATTGCTTTTGGGTTGCTGTTCTAGCTTATTTGGCTGACATTTTTGAACAACTGAATAGCCTAAACTTCATTAATCGCTGCAAGGAAAGCAGACAAATTTAATTACCCTCAGTGATAAAGTGTCTGCTTTTACGAAAAAACCTTATCTTTTGAAGACAAGATTATTGCAGGGCAACTTTGACATGTTTGATCAATTGTACGAATTCACTGAGAAACCAAAAAATAATGAAATCAATAAAAAACTGTTGATGAATTTTATTTCTGACCACCTACTCAGTCACTGCAGGATCAATTTAACTTCTACCGGTACTTTGGTGATTTGAACGTTCATAGTTTTTCATGGGTTTCCAGTCCGTGAACTGACCAGTGACACTACTTTAAATATGTTGCATCCATCTGAGAGTGAGCTTGATAAAATTTTGGATACAAGCTTCACATGAGTATCCACAACTGTCTCAGAAAGCTTTGAAAATAAGTTTACCTTTTGCGACATCTTATCTTTATGAATGTGGATTTTCTGCATTGGTTACAATAAAGACAAAGTATTGTTCTCGACTTGAAGTCGAAGATGAACTCCGATTGAGTCTTTCAAGTATTAGGCCTACACCTCGCTTGGATATGCTGTGCTCAATGTGCAAGCTTAAGGCTCGCACTATATGTAGCAATCTTTCTAAAACCAACTACTGTTTATGACTTAGCAAGCAATAAGTGACATTTGTTCGTTACAAAGGGGAGGAGGGAAGTAGTGGTTCGTGACTGAGACACAATTTTTTTAAGTGGTCCTTGAATCTCAAAAGGTTGAGAACCTCTGCTCTACAACTACAAGTATGCGAAACTGCCAGGAGTAAGCTCTGCAAGAAGCTTTCCCAGTCCGAGAATAAAGATTCAATCAATCAACGTCTGCTCACACTTATATTAAACCGAACAAGCTCAACGTTCATTTTGCAAAGTTTTACAATTCTGGAAATTTGTTTTTAACCAGCTACTGATAAAAAGACACGAGAGAAATCCGTTGCTGTCGGCTTGAATTTGCTGACAAGAAAATGAATGAATGCTCCACTGTATCCAGTATCACTCATTACAACACTCCAAACAATAATATATGATTTTGCGATGATGACCATACAAGGATTTTAACTTTTATCGCCTGTATTTTTGTTGGTGAAAAAATACTGCCTATCAATTTTTTTAAATGTATTGCGGGCCGGACTTTGGACACCCCTGCTGTATGGTTACGCGTTGCCCAGCTGCTGTTTGTAAACCAGCAAAGGCTGTTTTTTATGGCATCATGTCAATATAATTTCATAATCACTTAGTGCAACAGCAACTTGTCTCCTTGGTTTGGCTATTATGAAACGCACATATCCAATCATGTATGTAAATGAATATAGCATCAAAACTTATAACTAAGCCTTGTTATTCACTTTGCAAACAGTTTGCCAGCCTCATTTTATAATCATAAATCGATTTCGTCATCACAGGTTGAGGTTGATCATGTCAAGGCTTTTGAGACGTCTGCAGACGTTGAATCAATGTAAAAGTGATGGACTTTGCTGTCTGTGTTGGCACCGCCTGGTATTTAGGTAGTAGGGTAAGCTAGGTCTAATTCGAAAAGAAAATACAAATCTTTATGCAAATAAACGTTTAGCGAAGTCCTACCACTCTTCGAATCCCGCGAAAACGTAATTACCCGTAGGCTGCGCTGAGTCACTTCACCAATGTTTGCCGTTGAATAGATTAAAAGTACAACAAACTAACTGAACGGAATTTTTAATTTGCAAAATAGGGTTTCTAAATTCGGTAATTCTCAAAAAAAAATTCCATATGACGTCAATAAAACATCTGTAGATATTAAATTTAACACTTTTTACAAACGCTCATTTTGCTGAAAGTCGAGAGAGATACATTGAACGTGAAAACAATAGGCTCATAGGCTGTATTTGCAATGGTGAATTCTCCTTCATAACAGGCGTCATTCACCACAGCGGCGATTGTATTGTGATTGCATCATGGTTTTTTACAGAATTCAAATAATGAAGGCTGTCCGCTCGTTCTTTGTGACGTCACAACAATGAACTGGAGCACAGCTGATCGCGTGGTCACGTGATATTGGTAAACAGCAACAAATGGGCTACGCCTTTTGCGCAATATTTGCACCATTCAAATTGTTGTGGCACTTCCAGCCTATTCATTTCACAGCTGCAGCGTCAAGCAAAAGTGAAGATGTGCAGTAACCTTATTTTCAACTCTTTTTGGTTTAAAATTTGTTAACTTCACCAGGTTAGCCTAAGTCTTTTATGACTAGTTCATAACCTTATTCAGCTTTTGTGAAAGGTTAAGTGTTGTCAAGGGCTTTACAAAAGAGTCTACTTCCCTTGGACAAGCACTGTTTTCTAAAGCTATAACAAGACACACAATGAAACAGCAATATAACAACGCAGGGTTGTTGCAGTTCACAATGGTTGATGTTAATTTCAAAGAAAAGTTTGAAAGGTGCTTGCATTGCATGTATTTGTGCATAGGTTTACTTGCCATATAATTAGAGAAGTGGAAGAGTATAAAACTAAATAATGAAATTAAGACAAATTATATTCTTGACAATACCAAGACAACATTAAGCTCTTACAGCTGGAACATAGGTAGGGGAGAATGTCAACCATCTGATTTTAAAAAAAATAGATTTTGTGAAAATCTAAAGAACCGTTCAAAATGATGTAGCATCGTTCCTGGAAAGGGGTGTTGGAACTATCATATTGCAGTGCATGTAGCCAACATAAAGTTTTCTTTCTAACTAAAGTAGGGGAAAGTGGGGCTTTAACGATCACAGGGCTATAATAATAATTTATTTGCATCAGACAAAGCTGTCCATATCCAAAACAAAACAACGAAATAATACACAAACTGCAAATGCACAAATAACGAACAACAACAACGAAATAACAACGAAGTAATACACAAACTGCAAATGCACAAAATCTCACTAATAGGCTATCTACTGTTACAAGTTTACAGACGGTATAATGGTACGGTAGTGTTACAAGTTAGAAGAACTGAAAGTATTCAGAACGATAAAGACAATCAGATGACATGGCAGCCATCAAAACTAGATAATAGCATACATAGAATTATTATAATGAAGACGGTAATTTGATATACGATGGCAATCAGACCTCATCAGGGAGGCAACAATAGAGTTAGATGATACTTCACATCTTCCAACAAAAGAAAAAATATATTTCCGAAGTAATGCATCAAATGTTATGATGTTACACAAGACTTGATGTTCACGTACGCTATAGTGTTTAGGCAAATTGTGTATAATTCTAAACGCATTATTGAAGGCAACACGCAGACGATTAATGTCTCGTTGATGATAATTTTCCCACAGATGACATGCATACATTGGAGTACAATAAGAACGGAATAGAACATTTTTAATATCACTGGAGCACTTGTAAAATTTTGATTTTAATTTGTTGGCAGAACAGTAGATTGATCGCACTTGTCGATTTATATCCTTGTCGTCACACATTGCCGTGTCAAGAAAAACACCCAAATATTTGACACTGTCTACGAATTTGATCTCACTTCCATTGAGCCGTACAATTGGATTCAAATTTAACTTTAAGTGTTTGGTTTGGAAGTACATAGCAAATGACTTTTTGTAGTTAAAATAACATCGTTAGAAAGCGCATAATCTTCACACACATTCAAGATACTCTGCAGACCATGAACACTTGGAGAAATACAACAAATATCATCAGCAAACATGAGATGATTGACAAGTGTATTACCTATGTAACAGCCTGCCTTGGTTTTGCTTAACACAGTCGATAGATCATCCATATACACGGCAAATAAGTAAGGACTGAGGACACCACCCTGTTTGACACCATTGCTGACAGAAAAAGACTGTGAGTAATGACAACCCCAGCGTATGTACATCCGCTGATGAGTATACCAATAAACTATTAGACGAACAAGGCACATCGGCACTCCTCGTTGAATTAGTTTCTTGAATAGGAGGTTGTGGTTTACCCTATCAAATGCTTTCGAAGCATCTAAGAATACAGAAAAAACAGGACTTTCACGTTTTCTGTAGTAAGACACAGCTTGCTTAAGTACAAAAATGCACATATCTGTGCTATGCTTAGGTTTAAAGCCAAATTGATTATCATTTGTTGTGAGATAGTCATTAATAAAAAAAAGTACAACATGCTCAAATAGTTTAGAAATGGCAGTAGCAAGAGCAATAGGTCTGTAGTTTGCGATGTCTCTTACGTCACTAGATTTGTTTTTAACAATGGGAACTAATTCAGTTTTAAGACAAGCATTAGGCACATACCCATGAACAAGGCACATATTAAAAAATGATGAAAGATATACACTGATACTGGAATCTGCATAAGCAATGTGCTCAGAAGATATTTTATCACAACCAACAGAGCAATTTAATGGCAATTTATGAAGCAAAGAAGAAACTGTGTCAGCAGAGGTCAGAAATTGATTAGTATTGTGATAGCCATGTATATCATTTAAGTGAGCTGAAACAAATTCTTCATTGACAACTTTTTTACCAGTCGAGTTTAGCAATTGATTAAAGTGATACATCCACATGTTCAAAATGTTTTCACTTCCAACAGCACTTCCGACAGAGGTAGGTAATGAACATCTTTGTGATCCAGACTGTCTAATTTTATCCCAAAATGTTTTAAACGAGGAGTCTGCATGAAATGATTTGGCAATGGCATCTGCTTCATGCTGATCACTGTTACTTTTGCACTTTCGTAGAGAAGATTTGAATATTTTACGAGTATCAGACATGGCCTTGTGTATGCTGCCAGTTTTAGGTTTGCCACCTTCAACCCAGTCCAGGTACTTAGCTCTGGCTTGCTTGTGGAGGGACTTGACAGTATTGTTCCAACCAGGAGTTGAATAAGTAGATATTTTCTTGTTTTTAACTAAAAGAACTTTTCTTGAGGCATCTAGGAGGACCTCTACGATACTGTCATAAAACTTATCAATCTCCTTTAAATGAGATTTATCACAGCAGAGGTTATAACGTTCATTTATTTTATTTTATATTTCCGCCCCATTAAAATTATGTGACACCTAAAAACATCTTACACATTTTTTCCTATTGTATTAAACATCATTATAAAGCATGTTGAGCTACCAATTACTCACCACCAACCACTCTGTGCTTCCTTGATTCTACATATACAATATTTTTAAGAAAAAACGGCTCGCAAAACTTTTCATGTGCTATTTTTATTTACAATTTTTTATACAATTTTGTTTGAATATTATAATTGTTTGTATATGTATGGTAGAGTAACTGTACCAAATACATATCAAAGCAAAATTATTGACTGAGATTATCTCTGTTATGAATTATAGTGTATTAAAGTTTATTGTTTCAATATTGTACTACAGGGGCTTTAGCGATCACTTTGAATTATGGTTCGTTTTTACCAAAAAGGGAAGTGTAAGGGTAAAAAAAGTGGACTTAATGTAAATATGAGAAGAAATTACAGTAAAGGAACATTACATGGAAAAAGACTTGAAATGGCAATGGAAGCATGCCATAGTGGTAGCATAAGAAATGCAGCAAAAATGTATGATGTTCCATACTCAGTGCTACAAAGCAGAGTAAAGAATAAGTTGAAACAGGAAAATCCAGGACACCCTACAGCAGTAACAGCAGAAGAAGAAGCTGAGATTGAAGAATGCATTTTAGTGTTATCAGATTGGGGGTATGGACTCACACAACTTGAGACATGTCAAGTAGTTGGCTCCTATGTTGCAGAATTATCCAACAAAACAGACAGAATTACGCCTTTCAAGGGAGGAGTGCCAGGGCAGCAATGGTTTCAAGGTTTCATGAGGAGACATCCAGCTATAAGCAAAGGGAAAGGAGAGCAGTTATCAAAGGCACGAGTGCGCAACCTGTCGACTGCTGTTGATGCACCCATCATGCACCCAGTAAATTATTATTGAACATTTTAATGTAACAAACAAACACTAGTCCTCTGGTCTGACTATGTTCAACTGTTCAATGGTGTGGATATTATTTAGGTGGGCACATTGTGTTGATAAAGTCACATGTTCTACACAATACTGTTGCAACTTTAGTTCGATTATCGCACATTTTTTAAAAAACATAATAGTGATCGTTAAAGCCCCAGTTCATAGGGGCTATACCAATCACCAAAAAGATTTTTAAAAACCATTGTAACAAGCCTGTTTAACTACTGGGGCTATAATGATCATTGAAAACATTTTAAAAAAGGTTGTCCTGATCTCACACAAAAATTTTTTTTAGCCTGAGACCTATACATTTCTTGATATTGAAGAAAACACGAGAGCATGATCGTTAAAGCCCCACTTTCCCCTACATCGCTAGTTAACAATACAAAAATGTCTCAGTTGTAAAAAAACTTTAATGCTTTTTACACATTTCAGGACCTAAAACAATACATTAAAAGATAGCCGATTGTATACTGATATACAGTTGTTGACAATTTGCTGCTCATCACCAGTAAACATTGGAATTGATTGTATCATGCATGTTCAGTCATAAGGTGAGTTTGGCACATTACGAAAACATTAAAATGGCTCAGTTCAAATGAATATTATATAGATGTTGTTTTAATTGTTTCAAATTAGAAAAAGAGAATATTTGGGTAATTTTAAACATCCACAGAGAATAAAATATTTTTTATTTAAATAGTAGACAAGTCCTCCAAAAAGAGGACATGTGGTTACCTTTATTTTGTACATGTGACATGCATGAAACATATTAAAAATTATAAAACAGGTATACTAGCAACCAGTGGCGGCTGGTGAGTCCTAGAAATGGGGATACTGCAGACTCCCGTGGCCTAAGATGTCACTTTTAATTTTGGATGTAGATACGTTACTTATTGCATGACATATTAAATTTAAGCAGTTTTTTTCCAAAGATGGGAGACAGACTTATCCTAAAAAGTATCAGGTTTTCTAGTGCCTCCTTATTTGCGTTCTTCTGTAACTAACATAACACTAATCAGCGAAAATGTAAACTACTAATTGGTTTATTGCATAACACGTTACCAATGCATAATTTCACAACGTGAAGGCGGATTCAAACTGGTGTCGCTATTGCGCCGTAACCTGCTTTTGACGTTACCATGACGCCATACACTTATCGCCTTTTCACATTGCCTTTTTTCCTCAACGTTCGCCTTTTTTGCCGTATGCTGTTTCAAACACAGCACATCGCTTTCCAATCCTATTCACTTGTACAGGCAATTCAAGAAAACACGCGGCTCTACGACATCACAGTCAAGTGTCTGTTTAACTGTAACCTTGCGTAAAATATTTCACAGCACGCAGAGTTTCCAAATATAATTTACACTTATAACAGTCAGCAATTCTGTGAACAGAGAACATAAAATACATTTTGGGCAGAAGAAATGCTAAGATATTATAGAAACTTCTTGTGAAAACTTTCATGGGAGTGCTGCAGCACACACTAGCGAGCTGCCCCTGCTAGCAACCCCTTAAATTTGCTGTGCAACCCCGTGAAAGGCGGCAACTCCTAGTTTGTGAAACCCTGGTATATAGGCCATCATTACCATTTCACTTTCTGCTTTTTGTATGCACTCTTTGTAAGATAAAATGTTGAGTTGATTAATGGGGTCTGCTACTATTCGGTGAGTCTGATTCGGTTAGTCCGATTCGGTGAGTTCCTAACGTCTAACCCCTAATCCTTAACCCCTAACCCTAAAACGGCAATGATAATTAGGCTACGGTACCCGATAATTCAAAAAAAAAATTGAAAAAATCCCCCGTTAAGGGGTCGGACTCACCGAATCGGACTCACCGAAACGGGTCATTCCGGATTAATGCAAGCCTTCTTTGTTCTCAAAATCTCAGCATAAAAAGAAAAAATACTTTGGTGTCCAAAATGTGGAATTTACTATATATATATATATATATATATATCCAGTTTTTAGTGAAATGCATTCTCTTTTGTCATTTCGCTACATTCAACATAGCATGTTATTGCAGCAATAAAATATACTAAGCCAGGTGTTTGCAACCCTTTAACTTTCGTTTAGCGCTTACCAACTTACTGAAGATAAAATTGTCCCATTCATTATTGTAGACAAGAGTTTGGACAATTTCATGCAGTCTATCATGCCTGTTTTAGTCAACAATTTCTTGATAATGAATTTTCAACAAGTAAATCTTTCCTTTGGTAAGAATCCTCTTTGACAAAAATCTTGCATTGAAACAGTATGCACCTATTCATGGTGCAACAAATTTGTTATTCCAAAAAGGAACATTGATAATTTTCTTGCATGCGGCAAGCTGGAAAATTGCTGATTCAAGAAATAATATGTTGCTGAAGTTACTTGTTTGTTGCTAGTAAAAATTACATTTGATAAAAATAGTTTAAATAATTTCTTCAAATTATGTAAGCATCCACACAATTATCTTTCATAATTTCTTTAAATTAAAATAGTAGCTTTTTAGCTTATAATGTAATCTCTATGATACACAATGCAAATATTGACATAACTTCTTGAAGTGATGTTTTTTCAAGTGTGTTAGCTAATGTTTTCAGATGTGTGTAATTGTTGCTTTGTTTGCAATCTTGATCATTTTATTTAATTTTTTTGTAATGGGTTTTAGTTCTGGGAGACAGCAAAGTTTTTTTAATCCATTTAAAACACCCTTAATCAAAAAGTCATGGTGGCTCATAACTGTTTTAAGATCATTAAATTTTGGTTTGTTTTCATTATTTTGTTTCTGCTGCACTTAAAATTAAATACCGGTACACAAGTTTTGAACCTACGTTTTATTCCTCAGTGAATGCGTCGCCATTTAATCACCTTTTCTTGAACTTTAAATTACATAAAAAGTTTGTTTAATGTGAAGTGTGGCTTATATTGTTATGTTGATCAAAGATTTTGTATTACTGTCTCTTTATCTGCCTGTGAAAGTGCATTTTATTTATAGTTGCAGTGATGGCAGAAATTTATGTGACTATTAGAGCAACAATTTGTTGCCGTCAATATATTATATCTAAGAAAATTCTGCTTGGTTCTAATGAAGCCGTCCTTAGACATGACAATTTTAAGCTACAGTACTTTAGCCATGTGATTTATTCAAATGCAATACCAAATGATTCCAAACAATGTCTGTGGCGCAGAGATGACCTTTAGTCAGCATTTCAGCAAGTATGCTTCGCTTAATATTGCACAAAACAAAAGCTACTTGGCAATGTGCCAATGCATAATTATGCAAGATGGTAATCCAAATGTAAATTTATCCCTACCTACTCATTCTGTATCTTCTTTTATAGGCATTAGTCATATCATACCACTTTTCATTTTGGTACAATATTTCATAGAACTGGCAGTGAAGTTGCATTTAAAAGTGAACAAAAAAAAATAATTTCGTTTAAGGTTACTGGCCACAAACGAAACTATCTTACTGTTTAAGAGTTTTGAATATTTTATAAGCTGCTCGAACCAGTAAAACAAGTTGTCAAACAATATCCTAGCGATTGCATGTGTTCTGTTGTCATGCAGACTGTATATACCTTCCAATCATATGTATGTTGGACAGTTTCAACATCACTTTAACATTTAATAATCTGGTGTACGGTACGGTACAACATGCCTTTAATTCTTACTTTTGGCACGGACACCAATGGATCAGCAACATCCAAGAGAAGTAACATTCGACTTTTTCAAAGCACAATTTTCAAGCATAACTCTGTTGTATATACCAAATAATCTTTAAACCCGAAAAGAAATGGGTAATCGATTGTCAACGACAGTGGCCATCACCATCTGGTCAGTCTAATTAGTTTTGGGAAAGCCCAAAACGCAAGCAGTTGCCTTCTGTTTGCCGCTCTCCACACGAGTTTACTTCTTAAGGTAGTGCGAGTGCGACAGTTATATCATCGCCCAGACTGCAAAATCCGTCATTTGTACATTTATTCAACGTCTGCAGACGTCTCCAGACGCTGAACAGATTTTGTTGTCTGGGCGCTGAATACAGATAGCAAAATCGATCATTTTTACATTGATTCAACGTCTGCAAACGTTGAATCAATCAAACGTTTGAGAATGCTGGTGTTTTTGGTGCATTTTCATCAACCCCTGCTGTAACTGACATCGATAAACTACGCAGGAGGATAGTAACTTTGACTGAGTCAAACGTAAAGATGAATCTTGCGACACACGAAGGGGATTTTCTTTTCGGAAGCTTCAATCAAAATTTTACATCTCTTACTGTTGGAGGCCGTTCAGGATACAGAATTTTGAACTTGAACGCGATCGATACTCTTGAAGAGGTAAATGGAAAGACATTCTAAAGTTGGGCATTTTTTGAGCTTTTGAAGTAACATTTGCAGTAGTGTAATCATGAATCATTGTGTGCGATTGACTGGTGGATTTTTTGTAGATTAAAAAACTTTCTTTGGCTGGCGTTTGAAGAGTATTGCATGCGCTTGCTCACTCGCTTACAAACGTTGTAAAGACTGTCTCATACTCTCATGTAACACGAAATTGTTTCTTGTCTGCACACATGCTTAAATATGGTCTGCGTGAAATTTCACGTACGTATGAGCTGGCCTAATGATTGCTATGGCAAAAAAATCCGACAGCGTTTAATTTTTTGTTGTAAGATTGATGTTTACAGCTACGTAGTTAGCAGTTGTAAGCTGGGAGCCTGTGGTCCTCAGCTAGCAAAAAGTCATTCTACTTTTACATCGTTTCACCGTCTGGCGATATTGAAACGATGTGAACACAGAAACTTTCGCCAGCTACATTTCCCGCTTACAATGATTGATATCTTGTTGCAATGAAACACCACCCCGACAGCAAAATCTGTCATTTTTTGTTGATTCAACGTCTGCATGCGTTGAATAAATGTAAAAATGACGGAATTTGCTGTTTAGGGAAGCGTTGGTGTTGCAAATCTTTTGGTTGTTGAACACAAAATAATGATGTTATAAAACGTTTTTCAAACAACTCCATACTTCTCTCGGTGCATAATACTGTACAATCTTATAATTTTTTTAGTTGCATTCTGACAAGATCCAAGATGTTTGTTTAGTGGAGAGGTTGTTCACGACTAGCTTAGTCGCCATAGTTAGTCTCTCTGCTCCCAAACAACTGAAGGTGTTTGATTTCACCAAGAATGCTGAGATATGTAATTACAGGTAGGCTCCCTAATCAGAAAAAGTTATCATTTTTACATCGTTTTAACATCGAAAAAAATGTTGAAAATGCAAAAGCGACAACTTTTTCTAGCTGAGCATTTATTTATTGCACACCTGATTGGTAATGAGCACATGTGTTGAAAAAAACATTTATCAGATTACAACTTTGAACTGCAATCAGGCTTATAGGGTGAAGAGAAACAACCTTTTGTTTTTGTACAGTGGTATGTGTTTATTGTTGTAACGTTTCCAAAGATCCATGGTTGGTGTTTTACGATAATGTTTGAGCTGTTTGTTTGCTCATTGTCACTTGCTTCAGCCAAGTTGACTGGTTAAATCACCGTCGCAGTCGACACTTACGCGCCAGTGTGACCCAATTTCTAACTCATACGTTGTAAGTTTTTGTACAGTATAACTATTACATAAGTATATTCACTATGTATCTGTTTTTGATTGTTTACAATGTTGGTAGGTAGGTTGTGATTAGATTTCCTCAAGTTAAATAAAGATTTTCAAATTTCTTTGAAGTTTCTAGTAGGCTATGTGAATTGTGAAGTGAAGCTGTGTGAACATTGAGTGCTATTTTTATTTATCACGACAAACTGATGTTTTTTTAACGTTTTTCAATCTTATTGTTTAGCTACACCAACAGCATCCTTGCGGTCAAGTTAAACCGGATCCGGTTGGTTGTTGTGTTAGAAGAGAGTTTATTCATCCATAACATGCAAAGTATGCGTCTGATCCACACGATCAGAGGGGTTCCCCCCAACCCCCAAGGGGTGTGTGCTCTTAGTTCTAACTCCGACAACACCCTGCTCGCCTACCCAGGCGCGTCACACACCGGAGAAGTACAGATATTCGACGCAGCTAACATTAAAGCAGTGACAATGATCCACGCTCATCATAACCCAATCGCGGCCTTGTCTTTCAACGCGGACGCTTCTAAGCTGGCAACCGCTTCAGACAAAGGAACTGTGATTCGCGTCTTTTCGGTCAGCGATGGCAAACGTCTGTTTGAATTCCGTCGCGGCGTAGCCAGGTATGTGAACATCTGCTCGCTAGCTTTCAGCCAAGACTCCATATTTTTGGCAGCGTCAAGTAATACGGAGACGGTCCACCTGTTTAAGCTAGAGCAGCCAGTGAGCCACCAGAACAAAGAGGTTCATCGACACGGCAGTGAAACCGATGCTTCGTGGCTCGATTACTTCAACAAGATTCTTTCCACTTCCTCAAGTTACTTACCTACTCAAGTCAACGATATCCTTTGCCAAGATCGTGCCTTTGCCACTGTTAAGCTTCCTTTGTCAAGAATGAAGAACACTTGTGCTTTAACGACGGTGCAGAAACTTCTGCGTGTTCTAGTCGCATCCGCCGACGGCCACCTTTACATATACAACCTCAACACTACAGAAGGCGGTGAATGTACTTTGGTCCGTCAGCACAAGCTGGATTTCACAGGACGCACAACTCCGAGTGTGATAAGCGCGAAAGAAACATATGCCGACGCAACAAAAGGAAAAAAACAAGAGATCATACTTGCCAAGAAAGTGCCTTCGAAAAACGTGAACTCGACTCGTCCAAAACAATCTGTAACACAACCTGATGGTAACCAAACTGTGGAAAACTTGCCGCTAGATGACAACGAAGAGTTCCCACCCATCACGCTACACTGTGAATAGCAATATCAGAATTAATTCTACTTGGGAAAGCGAGTGATGAGCAAAGCAACAGCACTTATGGACGCTGTTCATGCAGATAACAAAAACAGTAGTTTCTAATTTAAAAATACTTCCAAAAAAAAAAGTAAAATCATTTTCAAATAAATTTTCTAAAAAAAAATCGATGCGCTACGAATTCTGTGAATTTAAATGTCGTATTGTAATTTCTGAAATTTTTCATACTCAGAATTGAAAACCATATAGGTCTAAAGGATCTGTGACTTTGTATTGAAAACCACTTTATAATATTACTACTATGGTCGGCATCATTATTTGTTTAAAATTGTTATAACTTAAGTTGAGTTCATTGCTGCCTTGCAGTTATTGAATGAAACTTTACATCACACCCAGAAACGTGGATACCCACACAGAAAATCAGTCCTATTTTACATTGATTCAACGTCTGCAGACGTTACATTGAATCAATGTAAAAAACGACTGATTTTCTGTCTGGGTAATTTCCCAAATGAAAGAACGGTCGTGAACAATCAAACTTACAAAGAGATAGATGTAAAATGCGTAGTAATATTCTTCGATGTAAGTTGGCCTGCTCGTAGCAGAGCGGAGAAGATTAATTTGAATGTTTATAAAATTTCATGTTCTTTCCATCTACTTTCGGAGATGCCACTATTCGGATATTTTGTTTGCAATTTTCATGCAATTTTTGTGTAAGATTTGGGTTATGGAAAACTTGTGTAAGTAGAATTTGATATCTCAATCTTGGTGCTATACGGCTTATTGGTGGTAGATGTTTTCTTTGTGTAGGATTTTTCAAAATACTCTTTATTGAGAGTTTACAAAAGTAAGTTATGATTTGTTTTACTAAAGCTCAGTCAATTATTTGCGAGGCAATCCAATTTTATGATATGACTTGTGACAATGACTTTCCTAAATTTAACTTGCGCATCACGACAATAATTTTTTCGCTAAATTTTATTTTTGTTTTCTCGAGTACGCTCCATGGCTCGCAGTGAGGACGTCCGGCCGACAGTCGGAAGATTGCTGGTTCGACGCCCCACACAAGCATGTGTCTTCCAGTTAGTCAGACGTCGAATCAATATTAAAGAGGTTGAATATGTTTGAATACAGACGTTGAATCAATATAAAAAGGGAGTGATTTGCTGACTGGGTTGTGTCTTACAGATTTAATGACACGTTTTAAAATGGACATGAAGATTTACTTTCTTGTGTGCGTAATTGAAATCTTCAACCACCGGATGTAAGCTTGGATGCGGCAAAAGTTCTTGGCGTCGCAACCTCACTTTCATATACCGTAGTGAGACTTAAAAGCGTGTTGAGTAAATTGTTGTAAAAGCGTGTTAAGCATGTTGTATTGTTGTAAAAGTGTGTTGATAAAATTGTGGAATTCGCATTGTTTTGGAGACACCCCCCCAGCAGACTTGTTGAGCTTGGGTATCGCCAGAAAGAGCGTCACTGTATTAGATTCTCTCATCCACATCAAGCACGCTTTCCTTTAACGTTTGCCGCAATCTGTAAATAGTAGCTGACGGCTCGATGAAGCGTTTGCTTTTTGTGTGTGAATCTATGTCAAAGTTTTTGTATAAACTCGTTAAAAAGAACGTGATTTCAACGGTTATTCTATAATCCAAACCATCATTCTAAACATTCTTCTTTATATTTTTTCTTGTAAAACTTTTGTAACTTACTCATGCCAACGTAGGTTCAGAAAATGTGATTCAAATCGGAAATAGTGGATCTTGTTTAAACACGCGAGTCTTTTCACTTCTCATTCTGTACTTTGATTACTTGAAATGAATGTACTGAGTTGAATGCACTGAGTTACCTTGTTAGCAAATTTAGTTATTTTCGGTTGACTGATCGGTTTTTGACTATTTTCTCAATCGCAACATGTTTTTGCTCCTTTCAAAATTTTCATCATACTCTCTTCAAGTAAGCATATAATATAGTATAGACAGAGAAAATTTACTGTGTAATACTGATGTAGAACT
Source organism: Aplidium turbinatum (assembly GCF_918807975.1). Lineage (NCBI taxonomy): Eukaryota > Metazoa > Chordata > Ascidiacea > Aplousobranchia > Polyclinidae > Aplidium > Aplidium turbinatum. The sequence goes on from NC_137486.1 coordinate 4,912,614, forward strand.
GTTATTTAAAAGACTTTAATAAAAATTAGCTAGGCTATATCGTACCACATCCATGCAATACTAATTTACTAATTAAAACTACATAGTTTGTATCCTGTAGTGACATTTTTACGACCATACAGCATTTAATGGTAGTTTAACCAGCCTACAGCACTACAATTATTGTAATCTGACTGTTTTTGTTAAATTTCTGTTCATTAAGACCAGTGGTGTTCCTTAATATTACATGTTGTAAACGTGATATTGTATAAGTTTGCTATTTATCTGCTATGTTCTTCTCAGTGTGCAAATCTTTTCTATTGTTTTATTGCTTTTATCATCACTTACCGTAGTGTGTATTATCATCACCATCATCATCAATATTTGTTTAACGTAGTTTCTTTATAACTTCTATTCGTATTGTCCTGTCTTTTGTTGAGAAGGAACCTCGGAATTTGTACCGGTGTCCGGTTCGCGAAATTTTTTTTCCCACGAGATTTCTGTTTCATTTACATATTTTGGTAAAAGTTTGTATCAAAACCGTGTGAATGCAATATTAATCGTTGGCACGGTTGGTTCAGTGGTTTCATCCTCTGCCTAGTGATCGTGAGAACGAGGGTTCGACGCCCGTCGAAGTCAAACTTTTTTTTCTTTAAATTAATTTTTGCGGTGCACAAGAGCTTTTCAAAAAAAGTAGGGTTAGGGAAAGCTTATATTTTATTATCATTGCAGGATTTCATTGGCAAATAGTTATTTCGCAATCTGAATCAACCAATCTTTCAAAACACTTTCGAAAAATCTTACTTTTAGAGTGACTAGAATCAATGAGACAGAAATCTCGTGGGAAAAAAAATTTCGCGTCCGGTTCTATCTGGTTTTAGACCAGTTTCACCCGCTTCCGACTCAACCCTGTTCCGGTTCCATCCCACACATTCGTCTGTTTTTCTTTTCTGCCTGGAACAATTCTTGATGTTTTTCCAGAAAGCTTCTCTTGTCAAATCTATTCGCGCTGTTGTTTCCGCTAGGTGTATCTACTTTGACATGTATTTTTGTGTCTCTATTGTTTTGTTTTTGTCTGTTTTGTGTTTGAAACGGTTTGAAAGCAAAGAAAAACTATAATTGTTATTTCTGATCACTCTAAGGGTGACAAGTGTCATTGTAAATCCTGTAGTGATTTCTTCACACTCGGTAATGTGCAAATATGTATCTTGCCTCACCTCAATATTGCTTGGTATAATCATTTGATTATTGTATCACTCCCCAAAGGAGAATGGGGCATTTTTACGTTGATTCAACGTCTGAAAAAGTTGAAACAATATAAAAAACACTAGTCTTCTGTATTAAATTGTTTAACACGATTATTGTTTTCAATAAGGAGATAAAATTATTTGTCTGCAAAATTTACAAATCGTAGAAATAAAATAGATAATTGTTTGTTTGTTTATCTTTATCCTGCATTGCGGGAAAGCGGACTTGAGCGCTATGCATCGGTGTACGCCTTCCGACGTACACCTGACCCACGCTGCAGCCGACTGCAATGTCTGTTTCCGGTAACTGTTTCCGGTAGTATAATAAAACATAAAACAGAAATTAACCATCGGACAGTAATGACAACTTGTGTTTGAGAACAGTTTTTGTGCAAATCAGAAAGCTACTATTGCTCCTCCTTCCAGAACTAAAAAAAAGAAAATTGCAGCTGACTGACAAAAAAACATTATGAATGATCTTTCGCGTGTTACGCGATTTTATGCGCTTTAGCGTGACATAAGAGTGCAAGCAGTTTTTATGAAAGAAAAAAAGGGGGATTATTATACCTCAAACGTCTGTCAGATGGGTCCACGAAGCAACGGAATGATGCAAACACATGTAGCTTTACACCAAGTGAAAATTACATAACTATTAAAACTCTTTTTTATATGATTTGAAAGAAAATGTCTGATAAGGCATAGCTAAATAGGCTACTACCTGCAGACAGATACTAACTGTTTCGATCTAATTTTAAGGAATCTCTTCAGTTCAGTGAAAGAAAGTTAATTTTGATTTCTGTCATTTTACCTAGGCTATTGGTTTGGCTTCAATTTTCCATTAATTTTAATTATCAAGCATGAAATAAATCTCCATAATAAATAAACTGATTTTCGGATTGGCAATTCTATTTTGAGAGTCTTCAGTTTGCAAATCAGTTATTTTTTATGCATAAAAATATGAATTATAACTCATCGTCTGCAGACGCCAGGGCCTCAGAGAAATTTTCACCAGGGGTACGAAAAGTCATTCCGGGCCCCCCTCTCACTCCGGGCCCCCTATTTCTTGGGCAAAAAGTGTCATGTTTGCTTAGGTGTATTACACACCACACAACATTTTACTGCAGAATTGGATGTCTGTGCGCAATAATAGTATCAGGCTGCAATAAAACAATTATTTTGTGTTGTGCATATCATGTGATCTGACCCTCGACAATTTCTGTATCCTGCATTGAATTCGTGTGTCAGTTGTTGATGGTGCTGTACTGCTGTTGAGAGGTGTCGCTTATTGTACATCTTTAAATTCATTTTTTTATTTCTCTTAGATGTAGCTTATAATTATTTCTGAAGAGGACACTATGTGATGTCGAAAACGTTGGATTTAGTAGTTTTTTCATGTTTTTTTGTGTGTTTAATGTTAAATTCATTAACGTTACTGAGTGTTATATGTATCTGGTATGGTGCAAGCCAAGCTCTCTACCAAGGCTCAAATATATCATCTTGTTAAAACATAATCAAGTTAATCATCTGACCAATCCTAACCTTCAGTTCATTAACTTTTGCATTCACCACATCGGAATGGCCCGTTGCGATGAGTCCGATCCCCATTCGGTAATTTTTTCAATTTTTTTTTTAAATTATCGGGTACCGTAGCCTAATTATCATTGCCGTTTTAGGGTTAGGGGTTAGGGTTAGAGGTTAGGAACTCACCGAATAGTAGCAGACCCTCACCCACAGCACTAGCAGAGGTGAACGAGAGAAGTCACTTTTTTTGACTCCGGCTTCGGTCCTACTCCGAAAGTATTCTCCGGCTCCTGCTCTAACTCCGAAATTCATTTTGAAGTGAAATAAGCGTGAAACTACCTTTGTCAAATAGTTTTTAAAAAACACAAAAAGCACCCGGGCTTTTTGCCTGGGTTTTTCTCAAACCTGCTTTTGCTACACTATGCCCCTCCCCCCCAGGACAGGAGAATAACTAACTTTTATGATTTAATTTAGGGTGCTTTTAACAGAACATTTTTGCACGTAAAGCATTAAATTACCACTTTAGGCCCCTAACTTGCTCGCAAAGCACTCGATTACCTTTCTGGGCCCTTTTGCTAGATTACGGGCCCCCAGGACTAAAGAATAGGCCTAACAACTTTTATGCTTGAAATCAGTCGTTTAGGATGGTTTTAACCAAACATTTTTGCGCGTAAACTACAAAAAACACAATTTCGGGTCCCCAACAAACACAGGCTTGGGCCCTCAAGGGTACGCCGTACCCTCCGTACCCCCCTCTCATAGGCCCTGGCAGACGCTCAAATTTTATCAAAAGTGACATTCGAAAACTTAACTTTTTCATGCAATGCAGAGGGTTTAACATGTAGGCTATCCTATTGGCTGTGTGTTTCCAAAATATTGCTAAAGGCAACTAAAACTTTACCACATCAGTAGGGGCACAATTCAGTCATTTTATTGCAACATATGCTACGAGGTTTCCGGTCTTGGCTTAAAATAAACACGGCTCTCCGTCTTGCGGTGGCATCATTACAACAACAAAAACAGATTGATATGAAATAAACGGGGACAAATAAGCTATCACACCATAATTGTGTAGACTAGGTAGTAGGCTACGGACGGCATTAAATATTATTATTAAGTTATTTAATAAGTTTATTTATTTGCATCAGACAAAACTGTCCATATTCAAAACAACGAAATAATACATTCACTGCAAATGCACAAAGGTCACAGAGAGCCACTTTGAATGTCGTCAGTTTAAGAGTTCACTAAATATCTACTGTTACAAACTTACATACAATGAGCGTTAGAAGAGTTGAAAGTATTCAGAACGATAAAAACAATCAGATGACATCAGGTCTGATATAAAGCAATTTGAGGAGTGTAAGCCTATGCAATGGTTGATAACTTAAACTTAAAACTTGTTTTTTTAATAATTAGTTTGCCTTCCTTATTTTGTAGCCAATCAAATTCAATCTGGCAAATTGCAGCAACGGTTGTTTTGTCGACTCCAAATAACGTTTTTCAACACCGTAGTGTCCACCAAAAGTGGGCATCTGCTACTTTAAAAGTAGCGCGCTACCACTACTTGGGCTAAAGTACAGTAGCCTAGTTAGAGCGCGCTACCGCTACTTCTCCCCCTACTTTTTTTAAACGAGCTCAGCACTTTGTGACGTCAAAATGACCTTGAAAAGGAATGATATATCATTCATTTACACTGCCATTTCAACGTTGTTATACAAAACGCGCTGCACACGCCTGCGGGTGACATACATTGTTACGCATATCCTTCAAAAGCACGAGCATTTCAAAACGCGAGTCGCTGAGTCCTGCCCGCTTTGGTTTCAGCACGTCTTTCCCAACTGACAAAAGTCTCTCTATCGCAGCACTGAAAGCAACGTGCGCGGACATTTTGCCGAAAGGTTATGTCTTATTACGTTATGATAATACATATAATACATTAATTTGTATAACTTCTGCATTTTGTCCAATCGTCGTATAGGCTATATTAGTCCTTTCGGCAAAATCAGTTTCGGCAAAATGTCAATTCGGTGAAAGGTCTTTCGACAAAATGCCCGGGTAGCCTACTGAAAGCAATGACGAATGGGGTGCTGTAGGCTATTTGCTGAACTTACGTTTTAAATCGGCACTGAGAAAGCTCAACGACTTGCTTATGCGTAAAAAAAATCTTCACAAATGACGTTTTTTTTCGTACCGGACGTTTTATGCGATGGTACCAACACACTAAAAAATTCATCCTCGGAGTCGTGACTGGTGTTGGTGTCACTTTGTCGGTATCAACGTGGCTTGATGTTTAACCCTCAATAGTCATATGATTTCTGCCTTGATTTTTTCACGCACTGTTGCCATAAAAATCTCTAAAAACGAGTAATTTTTTAAACTTTAAATTGGAAAGTAGCTGTAGCCGGAGTGCGACGGAAAGAAAAGTAAGGCTTTTCCGCTAGGCTACATTGCTACATTGAAAAAAGTAGCGCCACTACTACAGCCGTTACTCCAACAAAGATGTGGCGCCGCTACAACTACCAAAAAGTAGAGCACTACAAAAGTAGCGCGCTACTGCCCACCTTAGCCCGCCCAGCTATACAAATTAAGTTTTAAGTTCTTTTCGAGACATTTTGATTTTTTATTGCAAGCAATCACAACATATTTCTGCTTAGGTGAGGAGGCTACATTTCCTTGGGTGACTAGCCTATTTCAAGTCTCTAAAAATAAATGATTGATTAAATCTTTATCCTCGGACTGGGAATACTTCTTGCTGAGCTTAATCCTGGCAGTTTCACATAATTGCAGGAGTTTGGATCACTGACGTGGGCCCGGTCGCGAATTTTTTTTCCCACAAACTTTACGTTACTTCGCATAGAGTTTGTATGTTAATAGGCTACTGTTGTTCCAGACAATTGTTCACCTAATCAAACGTCATATAAAAACCGTTCAGGTCTACTGAATCTTAGCGTATTACGTCATGGAATTTTTCCTAAAAAATGAGTCAAAATTGCACCATCGTTCGTAAGACTTGTGTCAAACCTGTTTAAACATGAAACATTGGATTACCACCTTTGAACACCTGTTAGAATTGCGTGACAATATCTTTGACTATTACGTCACAGTACTGCTTATTCTGGTCATTCGTGAAATGGTTGCTTGAGAGTTAGTCGCACATCTAACTGTTTTGCTTAGTGCTTGTCAGCTGGACGAAAATTTCCGTCTTTTATCCAAGTAATCTGTTCTGTAGTGACAAGTTTTAGTGGTGTACGGCGTTGCATCCCATTTTCGACAGCCAGGTGGCTAATTTTGCAGAAATACAATTTTGAATAGACGTTTCAAAGAAGTGTTTGTTTTTCGGTCATTACATGCAGACGAACGGATTCGGGAATCTTATGTTGCAATTTTCCCACGAAGAGATTATGGTTTACCGCTGTGACCAACTGTGTGAATGCAAACATTTTTTTGTTGACGTGTTTTGTTCAGTGGTTTCATCTTGTGCCTTATGTTCGTGAGAACAACGATTCGACGCCCATCAAAATCTCTGTTTTTTTCTTTAAATTAATTTTTGCGGTGCACAAAAGCTTTTCAAAAAAAGTAAGGTTATAGGCACTTAGGGTAGACTTAGGATTAATTCTTAATTAATTCGGAAAATTTTACTTTCAGAGTGACCAGAATCAATTTCTTTTCTCAACTTTTTTAAACTTGGCATGACTAGGTGTGTCTCCAGTCTCCACACTACGTTTTTATTCAAGTTCAATGTTTAGATTTGGACCTGGAGGGCGAAAATTGGCTGCTGACTTTAAAAACCGCACAAAAAAATGAATCGGTGCAAACAGTCACGCGCGCCGCGCGGTAACCAGTAATGGCTACACTTACAGAAATATGCAAATGAGACAGAAAGTTCGTGGGGAAAATTTCGCGGCCAGGTCACCGAGCTTGACAAAGTGAAGTTTCCGATTGTTGAAGTCTAATTGTTGCCGAGGGAATTATTCTATCCATTAGATACCGCTGAATGGAAAGCAGTTCTTAACGTGCGTTGCTCAAGTGAACAACCCAAGATTCGAACCAGTGCGGCTTGATTTTGAAGCTTCTTCGTTTCAGAAGTCACCCTCTAACCAACCGAGCTATCGCAATGCCTGTAGCCAAAAAGGGTTTTGTCGAGCAAGGTATGTTGATGCAAAGTTGATATTCATGTTTATGTCTATCTTATTTTTGGTTCGAAAAAAAATCGCTTCTGCAATGCTATTTTTTACCAATAAGTTTAAAAAACGTAGCCTATTAAATTCAAGTAGATTGCCAGAATGTGGATAGGCCAAAAAGAAGTGCTAAAAAAGGATTTACGTAAAACAGTGCCGTCCAACTTCATAGCATGGTTCGATAAAAACTGCTGATACAAACGTTATAAAAAATACGTTTGAAAATATAGAGGATAGAGCAGAGCCGGATTTAGCTGATGGGGGGCCCGGGGCACTTTTAGATCGGGGGGCCCCCCGTGCAAAAAAATTTTCCGCGCCGTAGGCGCGGAAAACCATCTCTACGTCTACAGTAGCATCAGTCCAGTACTGCACAGCATTTTGCAGAAACTTTCAAGGCCAAAAGGAAAAAAATCACATTTTTTTCCACATAGGGGGCCCTTCAAAAGTCGGGGGGCCCGGGGCAACTGCCCCCTCTGCCCCCCCCTAAATCCGGGCCTGGGATAGAGACATTTTCATAATCGCAAAGGTTGTCCATATCTGCCACGTTGCAACAGTTGCAAAGTCTTCTGGCACCGATATTTTTGAAGAAATGGAGCTGAAAAACAAATGGAAACATTGAACCTGAAAAACGAGCAAGAATTAAGAAAATGTCCCACGGCCACTTCATCAACAACGATGATGACATCTGAACTAGATGGGGCTTTCCTATTCCATAATTGGAGTTTTGTTGGTGTCATCGACAAAAGCAGAGAGGAACTTTTGCACAAAATACGCTTAATTTTTTTTTAGAAAAGCATTTTAGATCTTGTTTTTCTTGGTGATTTTATTAACCTTGATTGGTTTGTACAGGTGTAGGTAGACTATTTGTAATAATTTTGATAATTCATAGGGTTAGGCTAGATAGGCTTACCGGTACCTAAAGATACAATCTTCTGTTGGAAAATACGGTGGTGTAAAATATTTTTGAACAAAATTAATATGTATTACTGTAGCTATAACTTTACTGGTGTGTATGAGTCTCTTTCTGGCCAGTCTCTTCAGACACAGTGTTCTGCAGTAGCACGACTTTCCCATAGACAGAGAAAGCAACAGTGTTCAATGAACCCACCTTGCATTCCCATTAAAAAGCTGATGACCTTAAGATCTCCACAAATGTTCCATTTGTATTTACTGTAGCCTAAGTACTGAATTGCACTGAGGAGGATTTCAATATTTTCATAAGATTCCTTACATGCACAGAGTGTGCCACAGCAACAGATGGCTTTATTTTAAGCTTATCTTTGTCAAGGTAATATAAAACAATACTTTACCATATACCTATATATTATACCTATTATGAATACAACCTATTTTGTCCCCTGATCACTTCGTTTCCCGATTTCGTCCTTTGAAAAGATCAAGAGAAAAAATAGAACAAAGCCAAAGTCGCTGATCGGAGTTTTTGCACACATTTTTTAATTTTCTCGTGGAATTAATCATTAAATTTTTATGGGCCACCACAAAATAAGTGTGACTTTTTTTTGTAATTTTGTGTAGAAATGTTAGTTGGAAGTGAATAAATCGTTCCAGTGTGGCAGCCTGTGATCATTTGTAATAGAAAGGCTACAATCTTAATTCGATAACCCAGCCCAAAAGGGATGCAACCTAGTTCGTACCATGAACAGTTCGGACCGTCAGTTCGTACCTTGAAAAGACCGAGGAAAAAAAATTAAAAAAAACCGAAGTTGCTGATCGCAGTTTTTGCAATCATTTTAAAATTTTCCCCCTGAAAAGATCGAGAGAAAAAATAGCTCAAAACCGAAGTCCGCTGATCGCAGTTTCCGCAAACATTTTACCGCAGTTTCCGCTAACTCTAACCATAGAGTAATCTATGCCCTAACCCTCGCTGATCGCAGTTTCCAATTTTTTCCGCAGTTTCTGTTAACCCTTACCCTAATTCTAACCATAGAATAATCTATGCTCTAACCTTAACCCTCGCTGATTGCAGTTTCCGCAAACATTTTTCCGCAGTTTCCACAAACATTTTACCGCAGTTTCTGCTAACCTTTACCCTAACCATAGAGTAATCTATGCTCTAACCCTCGCTGATCGCAGTTTCCGCAAACATTTTTCCGCATTTTCCGCTAATCGCAGTTTCCGCTTACCCAACTCTAACCATAGAGTAATCTATGCTCTAACCCTCGCTGATCGCAGTTTCCGCAAACATTTTTCCGCAGTTTCCGCCAACCGCAGTTTCCGCTAACCCTAACCCTCGAGTTTGTTTCAAATTGTTTGGGGAAACTTCGATCAGCGACTTCGGCTTTGTGCTATTTAAACTGCGATCAGCGACTTCGCTTTTTTAATTTTTTCTCTCGATCTTTTCAGGGTACGAACTGACTGTACGAATGGTTAAAGGTACAAACTAGGTTGCTCCCACCCAAAAGTGAGGTTCCGTTTATCAAAATAACCCTAACCCGAAAGTGAGGTGCGGTTTATCAACTAGTAATTCAAGATATTTAGCGTGGTCAGCTGTTTCGGCAACTCTGATCAGCAACTTCGGCTCTGTTGTATTTTTCTCGATCTTTGCAGAGGACAAAATTGCGGGACAAAGTGTTCAGGGGACGAAATAGGTGGAAATGCAGAACCAGGATTTTGTTTCCAAGACAACAAAAATATAGCCTACCTTTCTTTGTAGTTTCTGATTGATTTTTTTGCCTTAATTAATCATCTTGAATTGCCTGTTGTTACTTAACCTGGCTTCATTGCTATGTGTTGTGCAATATAGCCTAGACACCAAGATTGGTTTTCTGACTCTTTAAGATTAGCATTAATTCTTTACTTCTGCAGACAATGTGCCAATTTACTCCCGAGAAATTTCCGCATTTCAACCTTTTAGTGGTGCTTGTCATTTCACTACACTGTTTTCGTCCTTCCAAAAAAACAAAACATGTCCACCTCGTTCAGGTAATTGGTTTTCCACCAATGTCAACTGATCCAACAAAGTCAAACTTTGTGTATATATATATGTATGTAATATACATACCATTTTTGCAATGACACCGGGCTTATATTTCTTAAAAATCCTCACTTTGAGGAAGGAACCTGATGATGATGATGAGTAAATTTTAAAAACTTTGTGGTGAAGCAAAAGTTTGTTTCATTTCAAAAATGTATTTTAAAGTCTAACTTATGCATCAGTAAATAGTAAGTCATAGAGGAACAACACTTTATATCAACGGGTTAAACTTTTTAGCACTTTTAACAGCGCAGTGCAATCACGGATATGAGTTTTGATTCATAATTTCACAAAAAAAATTGTTCCCTACATTTCTGCCGTTGGTGCATAATACTTTTGTCCTTTCATGCATTTCAACTTTATTTGCTTTTGTTTTGTTTTATTGTATTTTCTGTAATCCAAGGCCTGTATGAATGCTTTATTATTCCCTAGTTAACAGGGTCTGCTACTATTCAGCTAGTCCGATTCGGCTATTTCCCTATTCGGCTACAGTTCGATTCGGCTACAGTTTTGAATTGTATTTTGTATTTTATTCCACAATCATAGACGCCGACTTTTCAAAAAACTTTAGAGGGCGAGAAAGGTGATGACGTCATAACCATAACGCTATTTTGCTCAATTAAAGTAGTCTTTGATTAAGCTTACTGTCTTGTTTATATTGACACCTAGGTCGCAAACCAAATTTATTAGAACCGCTGCTTGAAACGATTAGTTTTACGCATGCAGTACGCCTAGTCGTAAAAATTTTGATATTGTTAGCTCATAATTGGAACAGTTGGAAAACAAGCCGATTCATTTCCTTTTCGTGCGAGTGAATGTGAATAGCAACGGTCAAGACAGTGAAGTTATCGAAATAAAACGCAAAAAATCATGATTTTAAGCAAAGTGGAAACTCGCTATCGGTTTTATTAACCTCGTATCGCACGTTTTGCTAATTACTTACCTTCAAAGCATTAACAACGGCGAAGTGTTTTCTCTTCTGTTTTTTATCAAAAGTCTTTACAGTCTTTTATTGAATACTGTATATACTCGAGTGTAAGTCGAGATGTTCGCAAGTGAATTTCACCTCAAAAAGACAGGTTCAACCTATACACGGGACAAGCTATTGTCTCCAGCTCGGCAGTTTTCAAAATGAACTCATTTTTACTGCCAAGCAAAATCATTGTTGACGTAGATTACGGAGTTTGAAACGGCGTCGAAAAGTAAAAGTTTTGAATACGTTTATTTCCAGTGATTCAAACTTAAATTTCAAATTTAATGATTTCTTGTCAATTCTAAACTTTATGCACTTGTTGAGCAATATGCAAAGCTCACGAGACAAAACAGAAAAAGCTGTTTTAAGAAATCGATTTTTTTATTTTTACGTGTAGGATATATATAATCGTTCTTATTACGTAACATTCCGTGATCGTTGAAGTCGATGTCAAACCTAAGTGGTCGTGGTTAGGTCTAAACCCCACTCATCTAAAGCTTCGATAATTTCAACTATAAAAGAAACGATATTGTGGAATAAAATACAACATTCTCTAAATAAACAGAAGGCGTCGTTGGATTTGGAATTTTGTAATAGTTGAGGATTCTAATATATTCTAAGTTTGCATACAGACGGTGACGTAGGATACATGTCGATTTTATGTGAGCAAACATTTCAATTTAATAGTTCAAACAATTTGCGCTAAATTTCATTTCAATTTATTTTTCTTTGTCGGAATGCAAAAGAAACAATATTGTGGAATAAAATACAAAAGACAATTCAAAACTGTAGCCGAATAGGGAACTAGTCGAATCGGACTAGTTGAATAGGAAAATAGCCGAATCGGACTAGTCGAAACGGGCCATTCTGTAGTTAACATTGCATGATTATTTTATGAACCCCAGAGGTTTTAGGTCAACTTCTATAATCATGGAATATTACTTTAATAAAAACGATTATATATATAATATTGAAGTAGAAAGAGTAAGCAGTTATAAAGAGACATCACAAATTCACTACCAGGGTTGTAGAGGGTAGCAAACTAGGTAGGATGGGCTTTATAAAAAAAAATTTTTTTAAGTGGATTGTATTTAAATGCACTGCTTCCCAAGTAGGTTTAGAGCTAGTCTTCAATTTTTTTTGTATGTTGATGCTGCTCTAGCCTTATTGCAAAACTTTTATCAGCAACATTTCTCATCGGTGTGGTGAAAAACTTTAGCTTTGCCTTGAATGTGAAAAAGGTTGCAAATGCAAGTGAAGAGAAAAAAAGGTTCACACACAAACACAAGTGGAGAAAAAAAGTTTCAAATATTAACAAACTTGAGAAATGTTGGCTTGCAGAAACCAAACATAGCCTACCGGCACAGTAGTTCCGGAGCACATTCAACGACTTCTTGGCAGTCATGGCAGCCAGAGTTTAGAGGCCTGTGTAGTGTGTATTGTGTGTAATGAAGTAATTGGTTAAACATCTAACATTTTTCAAACAAATATCTTGTGGTGTGATCTTTTATGTATTGCTAAGCAAGGTTTAGAATTTTCAAGAAATAATTGAAATTGAAAGTAATCTAGTTTTTAGTTTTTACACATTTTGAATCACTGCAATTAAAGTTGTTTAAAATAAGTGCTTTTCCAATCACTGATTTTGCCGTAGTAACAGAATGCTAGTTTCAAAGTCTGCTGCTACTGTATTGCTATTTTACTCGGATTGATATGATAGTAGGTTGAATGCATACAAAAGCTCATGAAGCATTAGTAACCCATTTTTGTTTCTTGACAACATACGTCACAGGTCTACAAAATACCTACGGTGAACAATTTTCGTTATAAAGTAAACAGCTTTCTCTTTATAATGCCAATAACTTTTATTTTAAAATTATATTAAGTTTATTACTTTTTTTTGAATCAGGTTATATGTACAGTAGCCTATTCCTGTGATAATTTGGAAACCAAAAGTTAATAAAACTGTAGCCTGTGTTTGACTGCATGTTGAATTTCTTCATTTATGGTGAAGTACCTTTTGTGGATTGCATAACCATAATGACTGAAACTTCTCAACATCATTGAAGTCACAAACATATCCACATTTATTGCAACTTGACTGGGTAATCTTTTTGTACCATTTCCATGCTACCCTCAGCCATGAATAGACCGCACTTAGAAATCACTGAACAGCCCAAGCAAAGAGGAATGAGATTCCGTTATGAGTGTGAGGGCCGATCAGCTGGGAGTATTCCAGGAGAGAACACTACTGCAGAAAAGAAAACATGGCCAACTTGTCAGGTAATACTGTATGCCTTTTTGTAAAAAGTTTTTTTTAATAAACATTTACATACATTTAAGACCAGTGTTACAGACGGCAAACGTGTATTCTTGCATAACTACAAAATAACAAAAGATTACATTTGTCTTCCTAAGGTCATACCATGTAGTAACAAGTTATTTGGAGACAAACTGCTGCAATTGTTCAAACTAACTTCAAGATTGGGAAGTTATATATATATATTAGGGTGTTGCAGGCGCCCCGACTCTCTTGGATTTTGCTTACCTTTTTTGTGGTACTGTGTTTAGCTCAGTAGACCACAAATATGAAGTTTCATAAATTTTCATCGACGTTTACCTCCACCGCCGAGGCCATTTTGAGGCCCACTTTTTGAAATTTTTAATGTATTTTGCCACTAGAGGGCAGTGTATAGGTTTTGCAATATTGGGGGTACATTTAAAAGATGCTCTATGATGTTCTGAATTGTTTAAAAAAAAAATTGGAGAAATGGGATAAGTATATCCTAAAATATTCAAGTTTTGTCACTCATTTTTTGCACAATACTGCCCCTAGTGGTAAAAAGAAAAGTTAAAATATCTTGAAAACTACTCATCATATTGTTATGGAACTTGCATGCACCCCCCCATTTTCATGGGTAAGGAGTTTGATTTCAGCAATATTTTTGCAAAATATTACCACTAGAGGGTGGTAGTTCTAATTTTGAACTATTTTCCTGTGAAAAGGCGATATTGTTGCATTTCTTGAGCTGTGCTTCTGAAGAATACAATTTCATGGTTTATGCACAACAAAATTTATTCAATTGTAAAGAAACTGCATGCATGCATGTACTATAGGGTCATTCCAGCTCAATTCACCCAGTGCTGTTAACACCACCATCACCGATTTACATCAAATTTGGTTTGTGGTTAGGTTTTGGGCAAAAATGCATAAATTTTAAATTTTATCAAAATCCGGCCAGTGGTTTTGGAGATATGGCCCTGTGAAATTTCGTATTTTGGGGGAAAATGGGGCTACCCGGCTTATTTCAATATGCCATTTCTCAGCAACCACTGGGTGTATTTTAATGAAATTGGTGTCATTTTACAGGAAATTGGTCAAGGATTTCATTTCTGTGGTTAATTTTCAAAAATAAGCATGTTTGGGGGTAATGACCTTTTGACCTTTGCTTTAACCTTGACTTTGACCCTGTGGATCACGTGACACAAAAAACTTGTCTACATGAAAAATATTCCTTGATACCATCTCTATAACATATGAAAAAATGGGAGAGGTAATATTTTTAGTTGAGCCATAGTTTTCATTCAAAGAGAACGATATCTGTGAAATTTTCATAAAATCCGGTTAGCTTAAACCTTATATTGTAGAATAACTCTTGCAACAGTGTACCAGCTTCATTTTTAATAATCAGAAATCGAATTTGCCATACTGTTATAGCATGGTCAGTCTGATAAGTTATATCGTTATCCATAGGCGCCGAGTTTTCAAAATAGCTGGGCGGTGAACACATACTGTCACGTCATAAAGGTTATTTTGTGCGCTTTTCAAAAGGGCGATTTTGCTAGGTTGTTGGGCTAGCCTAGTTTTACATTTAAGTCTATGTCTCCTCTAACACGATTTGGAAACAAGTAATAAATATGATTGGTACGCAACAACGTCTGGACCTGGTAATTCAGTTCCGCATATTTTTTGTGATTGGTATGTGCAGGTTGCGGGACGAAACTTGCGAGTTTAATATTAGTGACGTAGCAGACGCAACTGTGATGATTGAGACGACAAATTTAGAGCATTTTGACAGCAGAGTTAATTGATAATATCGTTTGAGAGAAAATTACTCCTTTGAAAAACAATGCTAACAATTTGAAGACAACCATAAAACCGAAAACTGAATTCATTGTTCAAGGTGACTTTGCAGAAAATTACTCATATGTAGTACAAGATGAAGTGCAAAGCTTCCACTGGGATAATAGGCAGGTCACTTTACATCCGTTTATTGCATATCGTCGACTGGCAGATAGATCACTTGAACACAGAAATGTATGCATCATAAGCGACATCATGGAACACAACACCTACACAGTTTACGCTTTTTTACAAGTATTTATTGCTTATTTGAAAGCTGAATTTCCTGAACTTGAAAAAATGTATTATTTTACAGACGGCTGTGCTGGCCAATACAAGAAAAAGTGAAATTTTATCAATTTATTTGGCATCAGGGCAGAATGGCACTTTTTTGCTACTTCGCATGGAAAGAGTGCATGTGATGGTATAGGGGGGACAGTGAAGCGCCTCTTAACCAAGGCAAGTTTGCAAAGGCCTTACAGTGACGCTATCCTTACTACCAAGTCAATTATGACATTTTGCAAGGAATTCAATTTTTCAATGTCAAGCCTGACCGGTATGAAGCTTGCAAGGAAAAATTGAAAAAAAGATTCTCGTTAGCAAAGACAATAAAAGGAACACAAAAGTTCCATAGATTTGTTCCGATTTCTGAAACAAAGTTATTCGCGTACAAACTCAGTGCTCAAAAAAATCTGCCTGAAATAGTGTCAGTGACAGGAGGGAGAGATGAAGACCTTGCACTTGAAGCATTGCATGAACCTGATGTCGTTACACTACTGTATTTCCAAAAACGATACAATTAAACTTCACAGGTTGTGTAAAAACTGGTCAGCTCAGTGATTGCTGTCTATGGAAAACTTTCAGAACCTAACATTTTGTCTGTTGTGTCTTGATTAAACTGTGTCATTTAACTCATTTTTATGCAGTATTAATTGGGAGCGTTTATGAATTACATCATCAAAATTTGAAATATTTTACCTCCTCCCCCATTTGCCATCATTTTGCAATGTTATAAGCTTATTTTACAAAAAAACAAACACCCCTCATTATCATTTTGGACCCATTCTTTCTGATGATGCAATGTGCATATCGTTCCATTTGTACATACCATACTATTTTTGAAAGTGATTTTAAGAAAATTTGTTGAAAAATCATGAGACATGCAAACTTTGAGTGAAAATTATGGCTAAACTAAAAATATTACCTCTCCCATTTTTTCATATGTTATAGAGATAGTGTCAAAGAATATTTTTCCTGTAGACAAGTTTTTTGTATCACGTGATCCACAGGGTCAAAGTCAAGGTTAAAGCAAAGGTCAAAAGGTCAGTACCCCCAAACATGCTTATTTTTGAAAATTAACCACAGAAATGAAATCCTTGACCAATTTCCTGCAAAATGACACTAATTTCATCAAAATACACCCAGTAGTTGCTGAGAAATGGCATATTGAAATAAGCCGGGTACCCCCATTTTCCCTCAAAATACGAAATTTCACAGGCCCATATCTTCAAAACCACTGGCCAGATTTTGATAAAATTTGAAATTCATGCTTTTTTACCCAGAACTCACACACAAACCAAATTTGAAGAAAATCGGAGGTGGTGGTGTTAAAAATTTCATTTTTTTTGGGTGATTTGATGTGGAATGACCCTATATCAATAAATCCAAACAGGCAATGTGAGTCTTAGTTAACACAATTTCCGCAAAGGCAGTTGTGCATCTTCATTGTGTTGATAAATGACGTTTTCTAAGATTTGGTATCTTTCTTCGATTCTCCTCCACCACTTGAATATAGTTTTGCAGATTTTTTTCTTGTTTTGCTAGATGAAGAAAGTCGGATACCACTTTTACCCCTCTCTCTTCTGAATCATTACAGACTCTGAGTGCACTTATGATACCATTAGCAGAAGCATAGCCATCATCTATTTCCCACTTTTTTGGGTGTTTGACAAGAAAAGTTGTTGAAATGTGCAAAAGTTCAAATAACATTTTGCTGCTGGCATTTGCATAGGAGCACAATGACAGTGAGTTACCATTAACAATGTCTGGCAGCTCTGGGCTTACCGTATCTATTACCAAACCTGTTTGTAACCTGGCCATGGAAACTTGCATTTAAATGCAGCAGAGTTCCAGCCAAAGCTTCCTTTTCATCAATAGTGACTTGTTTGTCCCATAGAACTAAGGGGATCAGCTCCCCAGTTACATACCATGTGTGCCTACCTAAAGCTTTTAAAGCAGCAAGACTGATAATTTTGTCTACTGCAGCATAGCTTTTGATGTCACTTACCAGTTGCAAATCTTCTCGGGGTGCTGATGCAGCAATTGGACAGTTGAACCACCATCCATTAAATACAAAACTGCAAAGGTCAACAAATCACTCTATGTTTTGTATTTGTGATTTGGAAATGATTCCTTGCGGTAGAAAGTCTTGCAGCATTACTATCTCATAGCAATAGAGCTGCTTTCCCATCCACCTTGCTCGATGGACAGCAGAGAGAAATGCATGCAGCAGAGAAATGGCCTTAAAAAAAAGAAAAAATTTAAAACAACAACACCCAAAAACTTTTTTCAAGCCATCTCTCTGCTGCATGCATTTTTTTTCAAATAAAGCTAGACAAACCACTTCTCTGCCTAGCATGCAGAAAACATATTGGAGAAGTTATACTTTCTCATGTGTGGGAAGCCCTGTAAGTCGAAACGTCAAGATCTCCAGCCATTGAACTATTCGAAAGATTCCGGAACAAAGGATTCAATGCAACCCCACATGCTGCAGCTGTACTGCACACCAAAAATCCTCAAAAGAGTTGGGAGAATTTGTAACAACTCAAAGCAGAAAAGTGTAAGCACATAAAGTTTGAGAGAGATATGCAAAACTATCAGAGGGGTGATTACAAAGAACTTTTAGACCTGATGACGGTGTAGATTGGAATCAACAGTGGACAGTACAACTTCATGAAATGTGGTACAGTCCATCGAGCAAGGTGGATGGGAATTGGGAAAGCAGCTCTATTGCTATAAGATAGTTATGCTGTAAGACTTTCTACCGCAAGGAATCATTTTCAAGTCACAAATACAAAAATTAGAGTGATTTGTTGACCTTTGTGCTTTTGTATTAATTTAATGGATGGTGGTTCAACTGTCCAATTGCTGCATCAGCACCCCGAGAAGATTTGCAACTGGTAAGTAATATCAAAAGCTATGATGCAGTAGACAAAACTATCAGTATTGCTGCTTTAAATGCTTTAGGTAGGCACACATGGTATGTAACTGGGGAGCTGATCCCATTAGCTCTATGGGACGAACATTCGAACAAGTCACTATTGATGAAAAGGAAGCTTTGGCTAGAACTCTGCTGCATTTAAATGCAAGTTTCCATGGCCAGGTTACAAACAGGTTTGGTAATGGATACGGTAAGCCAGAGCTGCCAGACATTGTTAATGATAACTCATTGTCATTGTGCTCCTATGCAAATGCCAGCAGCAAAATGTTGTTTGAACTTTTGCACATTTCAACAACTTTTCATGTCAAACACCCGAAAGAGTGGGAAATAGATGATGGCAATGCTTCTGCTAATGGTATCATAAGTGCACTCAGAGTCTGTAATGATACAGCAGAGAGAAGGGTAAAACTGGTATCCAACTTTCTTCATGTAGCAAAACAAGAAAAAAATCCGCAAAACTATATTCAAGCGGTGGAGGAGGATTGAAGAAAGATATCAAATCTTAGAAAACGTCGTTTATCAACACAAAACTGCCTTTGCGGAAATTGTGTTAACTAAGACTCACATTGCCTGTTTGGATTTATTGATATAGTACATGCATGCATGCAGTTTCTTTACAATTGAATAAATTTTGTTGTGCATAAACCATGAAATTGTATTCTTCAGAAGCACAGCTCAAGAAATGCAACAATATCGCCTTTTCACAGGAAAATAGTTCAAAATTAGAACTACCACCCTCTAGTGGTAATATTTTGCAAAAATATTGCTGAAATCAAATTCCTTACCCATGAAAATGGGGGGGTGCATGCAAGTTCCATAACAATATGATGAGTAGTTTTCAAGATATTTTAATTTTTCTTTTTACCACTAGGGGCAGTGATGTGCAAAAAATGAGTGACAAAACTTGAATATTTTAGGATATACTTATCCCATTTCTCCAATTTTTTTTTTAAACAATTCAGAACATCATAGGGCATCCTTTAAATATACCCCAATATTGAAAAACTTATACACTGCCCTCTAGTGGCAAAATACATGAAAAATTTCAAAAAGTGGGCCTCAAAATGGCCTCGGCGGTGGAGGTAAACGTCGATGAAAATTTCTGAAACTTCATATTTGTGGTCTACTGATCTAAACACAGTACCACAAAAAAGGTAAGCATGGTGAAACCAAGATTTAAATTTCATGGGGCGCCTGCAACACCCTAATATATATAACTTCCCTAGCTATATATATATATATATAGCTGATTATTAGGCTTTATCTTCAGTTTTGCTAGCAGTTTTGCCATTTGTAGAAACAAGGTGGTGAGCTTGCGCAATGCACACACACCTTTGACCAGGAGCCGGAGTTGATAAAATGGCCGGAACTGAATTGAAAAAAAAATGCTTCAGGTTGTTTCATCACTAAATCTTATTTTCAATTCGTTTGCATAACCCCTCGCTTTTTGCTTTTTAAACGTGCAACATTTAAATTGTGCACATGCTGGCTGATGTTAGGCTAGCATTCTCAGTTTGGCCCCAAAAATTACATTATTTGTTTTTGTCAGCACTTTGTTTGAATCAAAGTTTTTCAGTTAAATTTGTTCACTCTAAAATAACTGATTTTATAAAGGCTGAACTTAAATTACATTTGTCATGTTGATTTATATGATACATATTCCCATAAAAATCACCTTGTATGTTTGGAAACTTTCAGTGCACTCCACGGCAATAGTTAAGTAAATTATATGATTCAAATAATTGCCCAAATCGGATATGTTCCTTCATTTTTTTAGATCTTGCATTTATAATAGTGCGGGTCTGCTACTATTCGGCGAGAGTTTTTTTCGGCGAGTGCCCTATTTGGCGAGTTTTTGAAACTTTTGAAAGGAAATTATTGGGTACCGTAGCCTAATTATAATTGCCCTTTTTACATCGTTTTAACGTTGAAATCGTGCAGAAAGGAATAAAAAAAAATGTTTAAACTATTAAATTAAAATTCTTCATGTCAGTTCAGTTGTTTTTATTTCTGACCATCATATCAAAAACAATACACGTCAACATAGCAAAGGTGGAAGCGACAAAACTCAAACGTTAAAACGTGCTTGAATTCGTCATGTCAGTTCAGTTGTTTTTATTTCTGATCATCATATCAAAAACAATACACGTCAACATAGCAAAGGTGTAGAAAAAGGTAGAAGCGACAAAACGCGAACGTTAAAACGTGCTTGTGACCGAAAGAAGTTATTGAGTTGAACGAAATTTGGCACGGTCGCAACACCTTCAGAAAAATTTAAGATATGAAGGGAAAATAAAAAAATAAAACGTTAATAATGGCAGAATTACAGTACTGGTAAACAAAATAGAAAGAATGAATGATTACTTTCAGTTCTTACTTTTATACTTATTTAACTTTGAATCGCCCTAGAAAAGTAAGATCATGATAATATCTCTTGTGTTTCATGACATCTAGCGATCTGTTAACATGTGTTGTGTGTAGGCTTGCTTAACTTATGTTTTTCTTTTCAATCTCCTGCCTCAAATCTGCATTAATCCTTGACATATTGTGTAAATAATACCTGAGAGGAAAAAATCAATAAAAATGTGCTTATCCATTAATCAATAATGTGGCAGCTGTAACCTGCTTTTATATTATATATATTGGCTTTATTGGGGTGATGTGCAAAACTGGTGATGGAGTTTTAAATAAGAAATAAAGTAGAAAATCATTTTTTTGGTTTTACTACAGGCTGTTTTGTATTCTTGTATCGGTGCTCAATATAATTTTATTGTGTTTGATTTGATTTATGTCCCGCAGAAACAAAATTTGTACCTGAAAGCAATTTTTAAGTACAATTTATCACTGAGTGACCTTGATGAAGTTAATTTTAACTTTGCGGTTAAAACTTTTAATGTTGCTGTTTATTGCTAATAAATATACAAAATGATTGCAAATTATAAAAAAGTAACTGAAACACTGGGGATAGAAAGTTATTTTTCAATGTTGTCAGGCAAGACATCACAGTGAGGTTTGAAACTCTGGTATCAGTGTGTTGAATTTTACTATTACAACTTTACAAATTAAAAAGTGAAATAAAAAGCAAGCGTCCGACACCAAGCGCACAGCCCGAAAGTCGAACCAGCGTAGCTTCTTTGTCATGAAGTCATGCCTTAACCAACTGCTTTATTGGGCCGGATTCATGAGGTGAAATGGAGTTGGTGTTAAAACCCTTTTACTTCATAGTGAAGCAAGGTGGCTTTCAAATATCAAAGCTTTAAAAGGCTATTTATGTTGAAAAATGAACTCGTGATTTTTCTACGGAAAAAAGTCAGACTTGGTCCACCATTTTTGCAATGACTTCTAGCTGTAGAAATTATGCTATTGCAATATTAGCTTGTAAAACTAAACAAACTTACGGTAATTTGTTCCTCCAAGGGGAAAACATCAATATTTTTACATTGAAATCTAAACTGAATTCATCAAATCATTCAACATCTGGGAAAAAGGTTAAAAATGATTCATTTGAAATGTTCTAATTTACTGAAGAGTTTTTAGCTGACAATGGTGTGAAATCAAACATTATTAAGCCTCTGGTTATTGACTATTTGTTAAATCTGTTGAAACAGTTTCGGAAGTATTTTCTTCCAGAAATGGACAAGACCAAATTAGATTGGATTCAAAACCTATTTGCAATGCAAAAACAAAGTACCTCTCTTTAGAATCTCAGGAAGAACTTGTTGATCTATCCTCTGATTTGAATTTTTGATTTTCTAAAAATAGTTAATTTTTTTGGAAAAAAGTTTCACACATTTTGTTAAGCTTTCCATAATATCACAAATGTATATTTTGCACTGTTGATCATTTTAATCGTGAAGGGTCGCTAAAAATTTTAGGGAATTAAAAGGGGTCGTTAGCAAAAAAGTTTGAGAAGCCCTGGCCTATATAATCATTGATGTGTCACATGCTGTTTGACAGCTGTTTTTTTTTTGCTGAAAGTTTTGATCATTTATCCAAAATTTCCTAAAAAGGCTGTCTTCAAAAATGGTTGTCTACGAATTGGGATAGCCTATCTCCAAAACTGGCCATTCCGGTCTCAACCACTATGTTTTCTATGAAATAGACTTTACTTGAAATAGTGCCGAATGCATGAAAGATTTTTTGTGCTATTGATAACTCATTTAAGTTATCAAGTCAACTAACACTTTATTTATTTCAATTGGTTTGTTAGATTGTGAACCACTATGCTGTGGCAGTGATGAGAGTTTCTCTTGTGTCCATCAATGATCCACCACGTCCACATCCGCACAGTCTTGTAGGAAGAGACTGCAACAATGGAATTTGTCAAATCACCATAGACCCTGCCAACCAAATGCAAGGAGTGTAAGTGATACGTATACTACCTGTAAGTGAAAAACTAAGTGAAAAGTATATGAAACTTGACAGGTTTAATACAAGAGAAACCGGTAGTATGCTAGCTGTGTGCATCTTCTATTGATGTTAAGAAACATATTTTTAGCACTTGTTTTTTTTTTAATTGTATTTGGTTTTTGTATCATTTGTTAATTTTCTACATTTTCCTAACAACAAGCAGTAACATCAAGAGTTAGACTTAACAATCAAAGCAAGATATTGCAGCACGTAGGATGTTAAGAACATTGAAAAATGAAGAAAACAAGCGGTGATGGCTGAGTTATTTGGTGATTCAAAAGTTTTGAGCAATTTTTGGAAAATTTCTGAAGACAAGTGTGTGATGAGCAGTAAATGTCTGAAAGTCCAGTCTAAGTTCACTACGCAAAAAAAGATTCTAAATGGTGTCGGCGGAAAAATTATTCATCACCATTTAACCAAGTATACCATCACCAGTTGACGAGCTTCTTTTGAAAATAATAAAAATGTATATAGGTTTCCTAACTTGGGCATCCAATGCGTAAGACGAAAGGAAGTAAGCTCGTCCATTGCTGAAAGATTGCGAAGTGGAGTAAATCCGTTCAACACACCGGTGGATAGCGATGAACATTCAGCTGTTGATGTGGACCTCAATATTGTCAGGCTCTGCTTTGAGGCGTTTCTACCTGATCAGCTTGGCAATTTCACCCATAAATTAGACCCAGTTGTTTCAAACCCTATTTACGACAAAAGTAAGTTTAAAGATTGTTGTGGTATTATTTATTGTGCAAAGTTTTCAATCTACAGGTTTTTGCTTTTCACGAGGCGAAGGCCACCATTAAGCGTCTGTTTTAAAACAAGAAATAATATGCATAGTTCTATAGGAGTTTGTTTTCTAAATATTAATTTCAATAAATCAAGTTTTAACTTGGTAAAACTAACGTAAGGAACACTTCTTCGGCCAACCCAGGTAATTAACCAATGATGTTTGTTCATTTTAGAAGCAACAAGTTCCTCTGTATTAAAGATATGCCGAGTAGACAAGACCTTTGGGAGTGCGCTCGGAAATGATGAGATATTTTTACTCTGCGACAAAGTTCAAAAAGGTGTAACAATCTGTTACGATGATTAGCTGACTGTTCAATTAACAATTTAAAGTTTTCCCAAAGAGAATCGACATTAACCCAGCCTAAAATGTTGATTAAATTATGATTTTTGTCTTTCTTAGAAAACGTATTTCACTATTCGCTTGTACTAGGTGTAACTATAATGCAGTATTCAGGCAGCTGTCTTCAAATGTGTTCTTCCTCGTTTCACTGAACTGATACGTGCAAATTTTTTTAGAAGACATTCAGGTGGTTTTTTCTCATGGAGATTGGGAAAACATTGGTGATTTTTCACCAGCAGATGTCCACAGACAGGTACGCTTCGTTTCGCTTTTATATTGTCACAAAATATCCGCCAGTATAAAGTTTAGCTGCAATCTCACTTTGAAAAGTGTGGCACAGATGGTTGTTGTGCTTTTCATCGTTCATGTTCCACCACCTGAAAACCGCACTTGCATGGTACGATACTACAAGCTAAGCAGCACCTCAGGATTTACAAGTTACATTATTTTTGTTCTGACACATAGAATAAATACTGAGAAATAATTCAAACGTTTTTGACTTCCTTTGAGCCTTGTCAGGAAACCTTGCGTCTCTAGCGATACAATAAAAGCAACAGCTGAAAATTTAATTTTGAGACTAAAAACTGTATATTTTTGAAGTTGAACAGCATAACTCAACAAGTAAACATTAGACACAAAAATGCCACATGGATGTTATGCCGCAGGTGTCGTTTTTCCTGTTTGCCGCACAACAAAGTAAATTTTCTCACAAAGTTCTGTCAAACTTGTTAAAGTGTTAGGTCTAACAAGATTCACGTCGTTCAAAGAGTCTCATCCATTCACTCGGTTTCATTCGAGCAGTGTTGCCAAAAATTATTTTGTTGACCAAGAAATGTCTGCACATCTAAAAGTATTGTCTTGTGTTGCAAACACGGACACTTGCTCACGTCTTCTAAATGGCATTCACTGTTGCTTAATACTTGTGTTCGTAATTTGATCCTTAATTCTCTTTGTCATCACATCTTTTGGGTATCACGGCATCACTTGACACAAGTCGAGACGGTTAATGTTGAGGATAAATTGAATCAGCTCGGAGTGTTTAAACTTACCAAAAAAAGGAATGGCATATTTCTGTGTAAATGTAATCTTTTGCTGTCTTGGCAGGACAAGCAAACGACTTGTTAAGACTTTGACTTCAGTAGTTAATCGAATTACGTAATCCTCAAATTACTGAAACTAAAATCCACCTGTAGTTTAAATATCTTTGTTCTACTGGAGATTCAAATCATTCAAGTTAATTTTTGAGGACTGGAAGTTGAATCACTTCGAGCCATCTAATTGGCCAACATTGATTGCCTCGGTTTCCATTGATTGTACTCACATGACATTGCTGCATCTGTGCATCTCGCAGTGCTGCAAATACTGTATTATGATCTAATAAAAGTAAATGATGGAATATGATGTCATAAAGTTGTACTGGAGAAACAAATTCGGTATATTTTACGTTAATAGGTCGCTATCGTCTTTAAAACTCCACCTTACCGAGATGAGCACATCCGGGAGAGTGTGGAAGTTGAATTCAAGCTACGAAGACCGTCTGACATGGAGACGAGTTCTCCTTTAGTGTTTACCTACCTTCCAATCCAACATGGTATGATGTGCATGAAAGTAGTCTGTGCATGGTTGTCAGTTGATGGTTCTAAACCAGTGCGGCCAGATACACTGAGTGCTTTGCACAACTTTTCCGGATAGTTGTCGTTGAATTTTTTAAATCAGATTTCTTACAGATTTAACACAAAATTTCCAGTAGCATAGTTAGAAAGAAAACAGATAATAGAACAAATAAATAAATGAAGTAAAAATTTAAACACAAAATTTTTTTGTGGTTATGACTTTGCAAAATTGAGGTAAATTAATGTTAAGAATCCATTAAATATAATCAAGTTGAAAAGTTTTGTATATGCTTATCACCTATGGAGCCCTGGCCTGGAATGCATGCATAAGCATACATTTTTATGTCATCTACTACAATCTTGCAAACTATAATGTATACTGGAGTCGTACTCTTTCTTAGCACTTGGCAGTATCTCTGATCTAGTTGTTCTCGAAAAATCTCTTAAAGGTGCTTGACAGTATTCCAGCGTAAATGGCAAGGGTAAGATTAATTGTTTTTTGGGTGAAAGAATTTCATGTTGGGGCAAGTAGTAAAGTATTGAACGGACACGAAAAAAATGCGCTGACTATTGCACATGTGATTGCTATACTGTTTTTGTTTCAAATTTTTTTGATAGTTGAACCGTAGCTTACGCGCATGCGTAAGTTGCGTGTTAACTTCTGTGACCTTGTATCAAGTTCCATCATATTAAGTGCATGTGGCCTAGCCCTATAGTCAGTATTCCACGCCTTCTCTTTAAACTGACACTTCATGTCTTAACACGTTCCAGAAAAACTGAAAAAGATAAGGTTAATATGTTTTTATTTTATTGTAATTTTTGCTTAAGTAAACGCAGTTCCGTGATATCTATTTCTTGCATTCAGCATTGTTTACTGATGTAAGTAAATATTTTTAACAAAAATTGTATAAAAACATAATCATGGAAGTTTCAAAAAAGCAGAAAGGAGTTGTAAGAAAAATAGCAGCATGCTTCGGAGTGAAGTGCTCAAATTTGAGTCATCATAGTAAAGTGTCAACTGTCACCACAGACATAGTGCTACTCGGTGCATAATGCTAAATTCTGATTTGAGATTAGAAATAGGCAGACTAATCGAAAAATAGAGCCCAAAATGTAGATTTAGATACTAAATTCATGTTTGTTTCATAAACTAAGCTGTTTTCATCGTCAGTGTTGAATAAGCACTGAATAATTTAATAACACTGAAGATGAAAACCATCTAGTTAGCGAAACGTTATTAAACTTGAGTTTAGTATCTTCATTTCTGAGTCCATTTTTTTTATTAGAATTGACATATTTAAAATGTGGAGACAATATTTTTTATAAGCGGTTGCAACCCAGATAGCAAATCAGCTTCTTTAAGCATTTAATTAGTAAAAATAGACGGATGTGGCTAGCTGGGTTGTGATAAAAATCGATCATGAAATTGTATTAATGCTGTTAAATGAACAGCTAGGACGATCAGTTTAATAAGAGGGTGTGAAAATGCATTTCAGCAAAACTACTTGGTTTATAAACAAGAAGAAAATGGATCACCAAACCTCTGAGCCATTCATCGTTAGCATGAGCGTTGTAGTTTGGTCTGTAAAAGTGAAAGCGTTTCTGCACTATGTTTGGATCTACTTCTTCGCTTCTGAATTACAATGCAAAAGAAACACGATTCAAAGCAACAAGACTGTTACCAGCTTTTGCAAGCATCATACAAAATAATGAATGCTTTTTTTTACTACGTTACTGTATGCTAAAAGTTCTTTAGAAAATATAATTACGCTTTTTCGGTCAAGCACCGGTTTCCACAATCCTCAGGTGTTTCAACTGTTTTTCGCTTCCATGTTAGGCAAACGTTACTTTGCTTTGCGTTTTAAACTGTTTTTTTGTTAAAATAGGGCTCAAAAATTTCTGCAAACCTTTTGAATCCAAAAGTTGCAAACGCACTGCAACGTCTCGATTATACTTTTTGCACTCACTTCTAATATGCGTTGTACGGTTGTAATGTGGAGCTGAAACAATTCAGATAGGTGCAAAGACGGCAGTTTTAAAGCATTTTGTAATTTTAAAGCTTCTGCAATTTACTGTTTATAAACTGAGGGAAGCTCATCCTATCTTTAACTGAAAGGGCAATAACTCCGGAATGGCCCGTTTCGGTGAGTCCGATCCCTTAACGGGGGATTTTTTCAACTGTTTTTTTAAATTATCGGGTACCGTAGCCTAATTATCATTGCCGTTTTAGGGTTAGAGGTTTGGGGTTAGGGTTGGAGGTTAGGAACTCACCGAATAGTAGCAGACCCCAATAACTCAGCTTAGTAGTAGTTTGCATGGAGAAAACCTCAATCGATTTGTCTCCCACTGTTCAGAGCTAAAACGTTTATTTCAAAATTCAAACCACAAACTTCTGGTAATTAAATACAATGAAAATTATTTTTCATTTTGCCCTCATTTTTGTTTGTAGTTGACTAGATTTAATTTTATTACATCATCTATAATTTGGAAGGTTGAAGTATTTTTGAGCCCTGTTTTATATTTCAAATGTCAACATTATACATCAGCTTCGTATTAACCCTTGCTTTTATATGTTTTTGCAATGCAGTTTTGTAATTGATCCTTTCATAACTTTATATCAGCAAAGCAGCATGGCTTTTGCCCTGGTCCGTTTCGTGCGAGACAGCTTGAAATAAAGTAAAGATGTTTAGACTTATTGGAGTAGCAATTTGTGTTTGGAGAGAAAGTGTTGTTGAATCCGTGTTGAATTAGTGTCTGATGAAGCTTAGCTTTTGATAAGACACTTTAAATGGCAAAATGTGTTCTGTCAGATGACCCATTGTTAATTTTGTATGTCCTATTAACAGTGCGGAGAACAATGTTAAATGTCTGATTTACTGCTTAGCAACATCAGTTGAATGCTTAGCTACATTATATCAATGAGATATTGCTCTGTGACAGCCACATTCCCTTGATCAATTCAAATGCTTTTAGATTCTTTACGTTGCTATTTGAAATACTATACTTTATTATGTTCATATATTAGTCATTTCACAAGGTTATCCATACTGCTCTTGAAGATTGCCGTGGTGGGTCTTTCTCTTATAAGAAATAGTTCACAAGTCATTTTTGAAACACTTTTGAACCAGCTGCGTATGTGCTGAAGGTTAGAGCAACCACAAGATGATGGGGATGGTAGCTGGCTAGTAGCCTTTAAACTTGGTGCTTATGTTGAAGTTAAAGCGATGAAGCTGCCAGTGACATCTCATTGAACATCTTGTAGTATTCTAACCTAAAAAGACTTCTAGAACAATCTTAAATGACCACTCTGTTCAATGGCTTTTGTTTGTATGTTTGATTTGTTTGTTGAAATTGGGTTTACTGAAAAGCGAAAATGTAATGGGAAAGTTAAGCTCCTGGCTTGATGTCACGTTGACTTTGACGCTGTTTCAGCTTTAATGTAATTGTTACTAAAACAAACGATAAAGTTTCAGCTGACCAAAACATAAATGCGTAATTGTAATTTGTCACCTCACAGATGTCGATTATTTTAATCTAAATACTATACAGCATACAACTTTCGTTTGTTGAAAAAGAATATACAGTATTATATGCATCAAAATCTGATTTTAAAAATGATCTCTCTATTTTCATTCAACGTCTCATTTATCAACCAAATTCTGACTTGACATAAATTCCACCTTCTCAATACTTGTAGTAACCGTTCCTTCTGTTTTGTATGGATGGATAAATCCTGATACAGAATTCTACCCGTTTGTTGATTGAAATCATCCAATTTTTACGATATTTTATGCATTTTTAGCACCTTA
The DNA here is from genome assembly GCF_918807975.1 of Aplidium turbinatum. Classification (NCBI taxonomy): domain Eukaryota; kingdom Metazoa; phylum Chordata; class Ascidiacea; order Aplousobranchia; family Polyclinidae; genus Aplidium; species Aplidium turbinatum. Next base: position 4,941,808 of record NC_137486.1, read on the forward strand.
CTTAATGTGATTTGCACCGTGCTTGGCACAGATTTAAAACAACTAAATTTAAAATAGACAAATGGCGTGCCTTATTGTATGAGCGTAGTGCTTTCAGCGTTTAAGCTAAACATAGTTGCCAGCACATCATCGGAATTAACTTTTCCGTTTTTTTGCGAGATTGACGTCTGGGAAATTTTGACGCCATTCTGTTTAAACGTTGTTGTACACCTCTTATGTTAATTTTTATCAGCTGTTGCATTGAAATTATCTTGTACCAACAATAGTAAGACAAAGAAGTTTTTTGGATGCAACGCAGTCTAGGTGCTGCAATTTTATTACATATAATGCCGTATAAGCGAATACCAATTTATATGCCCCTATTCTACATACACTTGTTGTTTTCTTTGCTTATGACCATAGGCGCCGACTTTTCAAAAAACCTTGGGGGGCGAGAAAGGTTATGACGTCATAACCATAACGCTATTTTACTCAATTAAAGTAGTCTTTGATTAAGCTTGGTGTCCTGTTTATATTGACACCTAGATCGCAAACCGAATTTATTAGAACCGCTGCTTGAAACGATTAGTTTTACGCATGCAGTAGGCTACGCCTGGTAAAAATTTTGATATTGTTAGTTCATAATTGGAACAGTTGGAAAACAAGCCGATTCATTTCTTTTTCGTGCGAGTGAATAACAATGATCAAGACAGTGAAGTTATCGAAATAAAACGCAAAAAATCATGATTTCAAGCAGAGTGGAAACCCACTATCGGTTTTATTAACCACGTATCGCACGTTTTGCTAATTACTTACCTTCAAAGCGGTAACAACGGCGAAGTGTTTTCTCTTCTGTTTTTTATCGAAAGTCTTTACAGTCTTTTATCGAATACCGTATATACTCGAGTATAGGTCGAGATGTTCGCAAGTGACTTTCACCTCAAACAGACAGGTTCGACTTATACACGGGACAAGCTGTTGTCTCCAGCTCGGCAGTTTTCAAAACGAACGCATTTTTGCTGCCGCAATATCATTGCCGACGTAGATTACGGAGTTTGAAATGGCGTCGGCCGAAGTAAAAGTTTTGAATGCGCTTATTTGCACTGACTCGAACTTAATTTGACAATTCTAAACTTTATGCACTTGTTGAGCAATATGCAAAGCTCACGAGACAAAACAGCAGTTTTAAGAGATCGATTTATTTTTATTTTTGCGTGTATAACTCGTTGAAGTCGATGTCAAACCTTGGCGGACGCATAAAATAATGATGTTGGGTTAGCTAGGTGATTAGCGGAAAGAGACGTCGTTAATGCAGGCAATTCTGCGACCAAGACCATTAAACACCTTTTCTTTTACCGGTTTTCGATTTAATTCTCACACATTGCGAACAAAAAAATGTGTTCTGTTGAATCATAACTGATCTTACAGCGGGAAGACCTCGTTGAAAGTAGCGCGTCTAATTTAGCTGGTTTAGTTTACATAATATTGCAGTGGAAAGTTACGTGACTATTCCAGCAGCATAAGTTACTCTACCATCTAGTTCTACTTTGAAATTTCCATACGTATGAGAAAGCCATGCGATCAGCTGCTGTTTTGCAGGCAAGAGCAACATAGGCTATTTTTCGCTTTCGGCATTCTTTAAGTCCGTTTAAATGATCTAAATTTCTTTCGCAAAGTGTTTTCATCTTCGAAACATTACTTGTAAAGTTGTAATAACCATTTTTATTGCCCCTCAACCATAAGTTTACGGGGGGCCGCGCCCCCCGGCCCCCCCGGGAGTCGGCGCGTATGCTTATGACAGTATAGAGAACGCATTTAAATTATGAACAACAATAGTGTCTGTTTGGAATATTCTCCGAAACAATGGACTTTGTTGCATTGACATTACTGAAAGCAACAAATGTTTTACTTAAATTGTGAGAATTCAAACATGACGGGTTTTGCTAGGGGGATCACCCATGGTCTGCAGCGAATCGTCTCGACGTTAAACGGTGTCTGTTGCAAGCTCTACCTCTCATGGTCATCATTTTTAGAGTGCATGCCTTTGCAGTATTATTGTTTTCATCAAATTAACAAAAACTTCATCATTTTGAAAGTTATTTTGCAAACTAAACTAATGGCTGCTGTGCTCTTTTTGCTCGAAAAAACAACAGGAAATTTTTCATGACATAAAATTTTGTTAACATTATTTTGTACAAAAATGTATGCACATTAACTTTGATGATAACCAATGATATAAACTTTATGCTTTGATAAGTCAGTCTTAACATCTCCTGGGGTTGATATAGTGTAAAGTACTATGCATCCAGTTCAGCAAACTGTCGGTCTTTCGAAGTTTTCAGGTTTAAACTCAATAAATCTCAGTAAGCTGAGTTTCTATATTTGGCAACTATTTTCGTTTGCTCTGTTGCACCGAACTGATATGACCGTTTTGTATGCCTTACGTTTTATTACTATGTTGATCACACTGCCAACCTCAAATTGTTTCCTGCTACTACTCATGGAGAACTTTGTCTGAGCCATGTTTGCCTCAACTGTATGTTGCTCACGTGCATACCCAAATTTCCGTCGCTGCGCTGCAAACTGTTCAAAATGATGCCTAAATGAATATTTTTCAAAAATGCGTACTTCAACATCAACCTATGCATGTCGACTAGAAAAAATTTTTGCAACTTACTGTTTCACCGTCAATAACGCTGACACATGAGATCTGTAAGTATGGCTAAAATTGTTTAACTGCTTTTGTTTTTTGGGCTCCCCAAAGACACCATGAGTATAAGCCTTCAAAAATCTTAAACATGCCATTTTCCCCTTTAATGGTATTTCTTATTGCAGATTTTTTTGTAATTTCCATTACAAACGCATCACACTTGGTGAAATTGTTTGCAAAATAAACTAGCAATGAGCTGCACGAGTGTTGAGTTATGTTTCCATCGATTTTTTTTTTAATGGGAAGACATGCAGAATCTGTTTTGAACAAAATTGTCTACTTGTTATGAGAGCTATACCCCTTCCCATACAGCAAAATCCATCATTTTTACGTTGATTCTGCGTCTGCAGACGTTGAATCGATTTCATAAAGACGGATTTTGCTGGCTGGGTTGTGGGTGCGGCCTGTCACAGTAGATTATCCCAGTTGGCAAAAGTTCCTAGGTTTGCATCATTTTAACGCTTGCCGATGTTAAAACAATGTAAGAAGAGGGCAAAACTTTGGATACCTGAGATGCAACATCATTTAAAGAATGCAGAAGCTATTTATATTGAAATAAACGTTTCGATTTGAACTAATTTGATTGAACAACAAACAGTGTTGGTTAAAATACTGCACCACATGAATACATTATATGCATAAGATTTTGAAATGACTCTTTTAAGACAAAGACCAGGAAGCTTTAAATCCATTCTTGCCTATTACTAAAAGAAACAACTTGAGCATCCTAAACTGCTGAGAAGATGTCTTTTAAGAAGCATTACTCCCCCAATTTTTCATGAAAGTGTTTGTGTTAAGATGTAAAGCTTTGTTTCAAACTTTATAAATTTGTTTTATCTTTTACCGAGCCTCACAAAATATGCCTTAGAAACAATCTAAGCGGTTTCGATAAAGATCTTTAGACTCTCAAACCATATAAGAGATTCTCAAAATGACGAATAAAGCTTCCGCCTGATGTGCATTGAATATATCAACTTGGAGCGACACCAGTTTGCATCATAGGTAACTTGATCACTTAATGCCTTATCAGTATTCCAGGCCTCTACAAATATTTCGAACCACTTTGTTGAGTCATTATTTACCTAATCTTCAAATTGAACTGTGTTTTCTGAGAAAGATGTCTTCTAAAAGCGCTTCCAAGCAAATAGTTTTTTTTATTAATCTTTAATTCAATAAAAGTTTAATTGGTATTAGTTTTGTAAAGTGTGTGTTTTTCATTGACTAACACGACGTCTACTAAGTGAATGTTGTCTGGTCATCTTCATCAGTGTTCCAGTAAAAAAGTTATGTACATCAGTTGACAGTTCACCATTACACCCATCTCTTATAAAAACCTAAATTGCTGGCATTAGGTTATTGATTATTATGCGTCTTCTGAAGTGATTATAATTAAGCGTATTCTGAAGCCTTGCAAGCATTAAAATACGAAACGCTTTGTTAGACTGTACTCTACTTAAGGGCCGTCTTTAAATCTTTTAATTGTTTTTATTTGACTTCACAACTTTTGGGCTTCTCGTTAGAAAGTATCCCGTCCACTTGGTCTAATTGAAGATGCATGTAAATAAGATTACAAAAAAGTGACCGACTTGCAAGCAGTAGGCTGTGATTTAATCTTGAAACATCATAGTTGGCTTCTAGTTGAAGCTTGGAATACTGATACGAGCGTTATTGTGATACTCTGTCCAAATAAATAAAAAAACTAAATCCCAAATAACACTTTCAATCCATTAGTTAGTGCTGTTAGCCGACTCTGCTCCAATAAGCGTGGCTTGAATTGCATTCGTAATATTCATCTTTGTTCATGTTCATACTGTTTCCTATAGGAGATAAGAATGATACAAATATTGTCAATAAACTAATCCCTTTCCAAGGATAAGGTTATCAACGCAATCACGTGTTCAATTTCTTCACTCAGCATATGGCATCAATTCAGTTGGTTTGAGAAATATATTGCAGAGGTGTGGAATACAGATGTTAGGCACATTTTGGTTTACATATAAACGTATGTTGACAACTTGAATTAAAAGCCTTAAAAGTGCGGATTTTTTTTTGTTTGTGTGAACAAAATAAAAAAATCACTATCAAATACGAGTTTCTTCGTATATTTTAACGGTTGTGTGTCATATTTATATTGTATACACAACGTACGTGTTTGTTAAAAATGCGTAACTTTGTAGCTATCAATTATATTTTCGATTGTTCGTACAACAGACAGTTTAAATGTATAATGCCCTTGGAAGGGTGTCACAACAGGCATGTTCCGTTTTATAAGTTTAAAGACAAATGTCATGTCAACACCATATGTGGTAAAGGTATAACAAAGAAAAAAAGAAAAAGAATGGCGTTGGATAATAAATGGACAGCACCTAATTGGATCTGTTTTGCTGCTTTAAAACGCTATTCTAAATAATTAGTTGTGTAAAAAGTTATACAAATTTTGCTTAGACAACATTGTCTGTTGCTACTTGAAACTAATAATTAACCTTATACCACAGAACCTCCAAGGAAAATGATTCTTCCAAACAGAATGCATCCAAGCTACACCCGACCTAACGTCAAGGCAGAAAACATCAGGAAGGCGATCAAAGAGAGAGCAAAGAAGTTTTCTGGTTAGTTACTTGATTTTTTTTACAGCTTTGAATCATTACAACAGGGTCAAAGCTAGACTCAAAACTGTTGGTTTTAAAGATTAAACTTAACAGAATATAAACAGGAATCCACATGAAAATTTTCAAAAATGTGTTGCGGTATGCGTTAAAGCTACTTCTCTGCTGTTGGTTCGTTTAGAAGGTTCCACCCAGCAAGAACCTTCTACAAATTGCTTATTATTTTTATTGCTGGTTTAGTTCAAACAGAAACATGTAAATTTAAATTGTGTCGTATTTTTGTGTGTCACCAAGACTTGCTCATTGCAGTTTCTGATCACGCTAATTTTCTGTCTACAAGTATGCCATTTGGCGTTGGTGTCCTTGTGCGAGTGATAGATGAATGACTGTTGAATGTTTTGAGAATTAATAGTTTAATGAAAAATTTTGTTTTTCTTTTGTTTATAAATTTGCCACTTGAGATTTTACACTGTGGGGTTAAACTCAACTATGAAGCACAGTTTCGCTTGGACATTAGAATTTAATGTAAAATTGTTGAGCATTCAACAATTCCGTTTTGTCGATTCCAAGCTGATGGCTAGTGGGGGGATTTGGGTTTCAGCACACAGAAACCAATTATCCACCGTCAAGAAAACATCAATGCCATTGAGTGCCTTGTGTGATTTCTGCGTGATTTTAGTAAGTATCGAACTGGCAGTCACTTGAGCATCGGACGAGCATCTTTTACCACTCTACTACGCAGCCGGCTCAATATAAAAAGATGAAGAACACAACATTTTTTCATAAAGAGTGCTTTGTACTATCTCAGCAATATTTGTATCTGTCGCAAGATTATAAAAGTTATTGATATGGCCCCCTATATTGCAAATCTAGCTCCATCAAAAAATGTAAAACAACCGATGCCTTGCTCGTATACATTTCACGATTTAAGTACAATCAAATTTTGTTTTTAGGGAGCCGCTTATCGCAGGAGAGCAGAAAACGTCCACTTCCGCAGGCGCCCCAATTCCAGTTCCAGCCACAAGACACCAGTTTCCGATCGCCTCGCCAGCCCCGCCCGCCCGTCAACTTCAATACTCCATTCCAAACCATATCAACCCAGTGGTCTGCCATGGGAGGAAATTTGTTCAGTGAGGGTGTGCCGGGACCAAGTGGTCTTAATATGCCTCTTAAACAGGAGGCTCATTTTAGCTCATCATTCCAACCTGGGACTTCATGGAACCACCAAGTTACACCGTTCCCTAGTTCCCAACATCAGCAGGTTCCTTCACAGACCCAAAACAATCTTTCTGAACTTTTTGATTTCTCATCAACAGCAACGCCTGATCTTAATTTACATGAAAACAACTTGTCATTGACGGACATTTTGCAGCTTGATAGCTTTCCTAGCATTGGGCCCGAGGCAACGTCTCAAGTCCTGGGAAACACCACGGCCATTGTCAATGACTTTTCAAAAATCCACGAACCCAACTTTCCAAACGACAATTGCTTAGACTCTCTCATGGAGCAAAAATGCAGTCTTGAGGAGAAGCCGCCTGCTCCCTCTGCCTCCTCATCCCAACCACTAGATCAGCCTAGAAATGCAATTTTAATGGGCACTGGAGTCACACAACAGCCGATGCCATCCCAAAGTGCTGGTTTCTTGCCTGAAAATCATCCTTTCACTATGATGTCCCCTAATCATGTGATGTCTCCAAGTCATGTGATATCTCCAAGTCATGTGATATCTCCCAATCATGTGATGTCCCCCAGTCAGGTGATGTCTCCCAGTCAGGTGATGTCTCCTAGTAATGTGATGTCTCCTGGTCAGGTGATGTCCCCACAAATGAACTACCAGCATTCAAACATAACGTCACCCCAACAACCGTATCCCTCCTCCAGGGATGTAATGCTTCATGGAGCAAACGACTTAAACTTGCAGCAAGACTTCCAGTTTCAAAATCTTCACAACTTCCAGTATGAAGGGAATGCCACCAACAACAATAATCATCTTCCCCCCGGAGCAAACCCAGGTGAAGAGAATTCCGACGAGCAATTGGATAGACTCTTCCAAACCTACGATCCCCAGCTTTGATCCAGCATCTAGAAGGTGAAGAATAATCTCTGATCATCCAGCTGGCTGTAGTTGCTCCACATCCTGGAAAGCAGGAGATAACGAATGGGCTACAGGATGAAACTTCTCATCGGATGCTCTATGGAGTCCGAAGCCAAACTTGACGAGATGTTTTACTGTAAATAGTTATATATACTTTGAGAACAGAAAAATACCGTAATGCTCCCTTTTCTATTTTATAAGGTAGCTGCTCTTGCTTTTGATTCTATAACCTGCATAGCTAGAAAAATTCATTGTAGAATGCGTTCTCGTTTTTATTCCTAAGTTTTCGCTATTTTCACGAAATTTGAGATTGTTGTGTTGTTTGAATGTGGTGAATCCTGGCCGACCAGCATAGCATATTCACTATTCAGCCATGTTTCATATTGACAATTTTAAAGTCGCATTAATTTCATATCTTGCTTTAATCAAAATGGCTTTTGGCAAAATAGCGATTGCCGTTCCTTAGTTCGCAACATCAAACACTTACAGAAGTAGAGTTTTTATGCGACCTACCACTCCTCAGACAACAAAACCCGTCGTTTTTACATTGATTGATGGATTTTGTTGTCTGGGGCAACACAAAGTTAGCCCTGCGCTTGCACATACTTTTGTTTCTCTTCGTTACTTTTGTGAAGTTCCCTGACAGCAAATCAACGTGTTTTTTCCGTCAATTCATCTGCAGACGTTGAATCAATGTAAAAAATTGATTAATTTGCTGTCTGGGTTGCTACTTGTTTTTTTTTCTGCAAGGCATTGTGCTCGTGCTCACTGGGCGAATCGATTTGACATTGAATCAACGTCGATTTGCATTTAATGCATGTAAAATGTTGAATATTGTTTTTTGAATGAAATGCGTCTTTCACGGCACTGCCATTTGTACCGCAACATTCAGCATTATCATCAACGCTGACAGCACAAGCCAGCAAATCAGTTCTTTTACATTGATTTGGCGCCTGCAGACGTTGAATCAACGTAAAAATGACGGTTTTTACTGTCTAGGATAATGTTGTTGGCTCTAGATTGCTTCTGATATAACCTTGTTTGCATAATATCCATTTGACATCATTTCAACGACTAGAAACTTAAAAAATACTGGTTGCTGTAATTGCAAGCTTGCCCTCTCTGTGCTGGAGCATAGAGGATCCACAGAAAGGCAGTAAAAATTGTTACCCAGACAGCAAAATCAGTCACTTCTACATTATGCTGTCTGGGTATAGAATATAGGTCAATGAGGAGTTGATTTGTAATACAGAACTTGAATATGGCATAGGCAGGGGTGACGAACCTTTTTGCGGTCGCGGGCCACTTTGTCAATTACACATGAGTTATCGGGCCACACAACTTTTTAATCGTGACGTCATATATTGGAATCGACCAAAAATACAAGGTGAAGTTGGTGAATAGTGTTTTCACAACTTTACCTTATAGCGTTCCTATTTTCTAACTTTAAACCCTGAAAGTTAGTGCTTAGGGCAAGAAAATAGCAAAAGAAAGGTGTACTAGTGAAGGCATAAAACAACTTTGAGATGTCTTTTGTCTTTAATGCGTGAGCGATTGTCAAATGGTTTTGCGGGCCGCAGGTTCGTCACCTCTGCATAGAGAAAGATTATTATTGCTCGAAGCTGGAGCAGTCTCATTCAAAACTCTTTATATCTGACAACTCGTTAACCGAAATTACCCCGCTTCAACAAGCCAAAATTTTCATCTTTTTTCTATTGGGTTTCTTCTAATGTGCATTCACCAATTGCTCGTGTTTGCACAACAAACTAATCTTTTATCACAATTTATTAAAAATTATTTTTGCAGCAATAATAGTATCTTCAGCTTTTTAAAGAATAGAAACTGAAATGCTTCCTTCATGCTATAAATACTTCACAACACTCAGTTTGACTTCATTCCAACGACAAGCTGCTGTTGAAAATCAGATCAAAAATATTGCAGTTAAAAGTAATGAGAAATTCAACGTCTCTGAGAAATTCAAATTCGCAAAAAAACCCTCATTTTTACATTGATTCAACGTCTGCAGACGTTGAATCATGGTAAAAACTACGGTTTTTGCTGTCAGATACAAACAAGACTCAGTTTTGGAACTTTTCGTTGAAAAAATGACGTCATTTTCTTTTCAGAAACATTCCCCTGTTTTTAAAACGTCATCTGCTGATCTTGGCACACTTGGTGTCAAGAACAGCAGTACTGCAGTGTGCAGCTTGACACCAATCTTGACACTAAGTGTGCCAGAAACATACGGCCTCGCAGTTTCCACATGTACGATCACTGTCATAACTTTACAGTAGCAGACTAAAAAAGGTATACTTTTCTAGACACAATGTTATATCAAAATTCCAATCCCCAGATGATTTAAGTCCTTGAAAATAATATTCTATTCATTTACCTCAAAGACATAGGTACCAGAAGTAACAAAACTGGTACCTTGGATATCAGTCGTCAATTTACCAAACAAATGTAACTTCTGTTTATCTGTCTTGGAGTTTTAACCATCTTTGTAGATAGAGATTCGTATTTGTGAATACAATGTTTATCCAAGTTCATGCGCAGTTGTGCACGTTAGATACGATCCGAACATTGGCAACACAGAATGCAACAGCATACTTTCCAATTTATTTCCTGACATTTCTGTTCCACATGATATTTGCCAAACTATTTTAGCTTTTTTGTTTCAGTAGACTTGCTAATCATGCTCTTCTACAATTTTGCTGAATCATGTTCGTGTTTGACAGTATGTGCTGAGTCATACTTTTGACAACGTTTGCTGAATCATGTTTTTTAAATTACGTTGCACTGCGTTGATTAACTTTACAGCTTTTAAAATCTTTTATATTACGTAATCGACAATGGAACTTACTGAAGTGTTTTTGACTGTTTTAGTTTTGTTTTAGAAATTAATTTAACAAGAACTTGAAGAAAGATTTGAAGCCAAATCTACCTCTTAGTCGATACAAGTTTCTTTCTACCATTTAGTGGCACTGAAACGACGATGTGAAATACAGCTTTTACTGGCTGGAAATCAAGGCGGAAACACTTCATACATCGCTGCATCAGTCGTGGACGTCGCTAACATGGCATCTGGACTGGAAGCCAAACGATTGGCTTCATCTTGCACGGCAAACAGAATTGCCATATTGGCGGTTTCAACGCCAAATTTTAGCGTTTTTTAATGCGTTTGTTTGGCAGGTTACTTTGACTTGGGTATTTTGATTTTTTTTTCAGCATTGTAAATAGTTAAAAAACAACTCTGTTTTATCGACGCGATTATTAGACTATTTACAAAACATCAGGCTTGAAAAGGCAACTTTTCCCAAATCTTTTCTTTTGCTTTTCATAATATTGTGTTTTGAGCTGATTTTGTCAACAGCATGATTACTACCATAGCCTGAGGTGTTGCAACCGTGCCATATTTTAATCTGAAAATGAATTGAAAAAACGTCAAGCTTTTAGATTTGGCGTTAAAACCGCCAACATGGCAATCCTGTGAGGCTCAGTGTTTGGCTTCTAGTCCAGATGCCATTATAACGACGTCCACGCATCAGTTATAACATTAATGTTTGAAATAGAAACGTCTTGGTGTCTCAAACGAAATCGATTTCAAACTTTTGTTGCTCTATTTTCTGCGGAACATGTCTGCTCTGAATCGTTTCGTGTTGAAACCCAACCAACAAACACTGATTTACTGGCTGGGAAAGTACAATCACACCTCAGACCGGGTTACTTGTGTCGATTTGATGTTTTTAAATCTTAAAATTTTATTGTTTATTTTTTCGGAATGCAAATCGATAAATGTTTTCCCTCTGCTGTTCTTTAGGTTTGCCCTTGTTTCCAAAAAGTCCCAATCAAACCTCCATGTTTTGTCCTTCCAAAATCTTGACATTTGAAACACTTCGTGTGTTGACAGCAACACTATGCTTGGCTTTGTTCAACGATAGTTGTAATTGTCATAAACACCGCAAGCTCCACGCAAATCTAAGGTATCATTAATTTTGTAACACAACTCTCTGTTGCAGCAGCAGCATGACAAGCTGGTATCCCAGCCACCAAATCAGTCCTTTTTTACAGTAATTCAACGTCTGCAGACATAGAATCAATGTAAAAAAAGACTTATTTGGTGGTTGAGGAACTATTTTGCAAAAAGTATGGTGCATTCTCACGATGTTACACAGCCGGGCAACTCCTTCGTGTGTATAAAATCTGTATTGTTGCATTGTTATTACCGGTTTGAGCTTACATTGCTCACAATACACTTCCTCAATGTGATCATCGTGTTTTGTAAACGGTTATGAACATAAAAAACGCAAGTTGATCTCCATATTAGTTATCAATGTAGCTTTGCACGGACCATGGACGATACGAATTAGTTTAACCTGTTTACTGCCATTAAGCTTCCTAGGAGAAATAAAAACATGATATCATCATTTCATTTTTAACTGCTAGGTAGAAATAAAGACTTAATATTAGACTTGCAACAAGGAGCTCATGACGTTTTATTCTATGGAACTGCTAAGGAAACGTTGTCCAATGTCTTCACTTTGAAACCTCATCGACCATCAATTATTTGTAAGCCACAAAGTTGATTCACGGCACCATGATCGTCTGCAGATGTTTAATCAAGGTAAAAATGACAGGTTTTTCTGGCTGGGTAGGCTAATAACCTAATATTTGAATTCTGTGGAAACCAAACTAACACTTTTGGCAAAGCCAGTCAGTGTGTGAGGTGACAATTCATAAAGCTTTGTACACTACCCCAGTTTCAACAAACAGCTGCTGTAGCCTTACTTGTGATGTATCATGTACGTGTGTTTTGGCCAGGGCTGGGGAGCCACTGCAAAAAAGCATAGGCTCCGGCTCCAGCTCCGGAGCTATCAAGCATTCATCCACTAGCTCCGGCTCCGGAGCTATAAATTTTTAAACAGCGGCTCCGGCTCCATACTTTATCCGACTTATTCTTTTAAGCGGTAGCCTATGCGCTTAACCGATGTTTTTACTTTACAGTGCCGGCAAAAAAAATCTTTACATTCAGTCGGCAAAAAAAAACTTTACATGTAAAATCTGCAGAAGTTCTTAGCTTACTGTTCCCGCCAAAAGCATTGCGTCACAAAAACGCTCATAGTTACATCATTAGCTACTCTCTGGCAACAATTCGCCGTAAAGCCATTGCTCTGCGTGCGTAGTGTTGCTTTCCAGCTTCGTAAATAGTAAGGGGGGTGAAATCGCACAATATTGTTCATTTTCTCAAAGTTTCGAGGTCTTGCAAGAAAATTTTCAAAAACTGAAATGGGTCAAAAGAAGAAGCAAATGGAAGAAAAACCTCGTGCCTTGACTTTGTTAGAGAAGAGAGATTCTTTGATTGCTGTAGCCAGAGATATTGGGGTCTCAAGAGAGGCAATTTATCAATTAAAAGGTGAAATATTCACTCATTGCAAAGATTTTGGTGATACATTGCCTTTCTGAAGACCCCAATATCTCTGGCTACAGCAATCACAGAATCTCCCTTCTCTCACAAAGTCAAGGCACGTGGTTTTTCTTCCATTTGCTTTTTTCTTCAACCCATTTTAGTTTTTGAAAAAAAATTTGCAAAACCTCGAAACTTTGAGAAAATGAAAAATTTTGTGCGATTTCACTCCCCTTACTATTCACGAAGCTGGAAAGCCACACTACGCACGCAAAGCAATGGCTTTACAGCGAAATGTTGCAAGAGAGTAGGTAAGGATGTAACTATAAGCGTTTTTGTGACGCAATGCTTTTGGCGGGAACAGTAAGCTAAGAACTTCTGCAGATTTTACATGTAAAGTTTTTTTTTGCCGACTGAATGTAAAGATTTTTTTTTTTGCCGGCACTGTACATCAGATTGGATTTGGTTTGGGATTTCAGGTTTTGATTCAAATAAACTATTGATACGTTTAAGCAGTATACTATTAACCGATTTCGTCTGTATTCAATAGTGGAGCTGGAGCTGATAAATATTTTGTAGCTCCGGCTCCACAAGAAATGTTTAAAAAGGCTCCAGCTCCGGCTTCGGAGAAAATGCTTGGCTCCAACGCTCCAGCTCCGGCTTCCCAGCCCTGGTTTTGGCGGCTATCGTGTCTTGCGCACTGCAACCCTGACTTTGGTTCACTCCATCGCCTAATACTGCGTCTCTGCTTGATGCAGCGCCGACACCCGCCTCATTGAGTGGATGACTGTGCTCAACTTCTTCAGCAGACTACGGTACTTATTAATCCTTGCAAGCATCCTACTTGCTAAGTTTCGACGAATGAGAGCCATTATACACTTGGCTCGCTGAGAAAAGACCTTCACCACTTGCTCCACACAAAACTTCACGCGTAACCTCAAGAATTTTCCTGGCGACTGAAGTCAAGGCGTAGTTTATCGCTACCCACGCATGCCACGAGAGTCTTAGCTTGAAAATGTTAATAACAATTTTGATCTGGTTTCTCGTTTTTAGATACGTACTCGATCTTGGAAAAAGCAATCAACTATAGGATTGCAGTAGTTCTCAAACTGTGCGTCCCACAAATATTCGGTTTCCCAACTAAGAGGAGCTAATTCTTTTAAGGAGCTAAGGAAGCTACTCAACTAAGAGGAGCTAAGGAAGAACTAATTCTTTTTTACATAAGCTATGTGTATTCAACTTCATTCGTTTAAGGCAGCAGATTGTTAATTTCAATGCTTAAGCTAACGTTTGCATTAAGAGTAGGCTAAAGTGCAAACATTTGTCAACACTCAACAGTCTATCAGCACTTAACAGTTTTGCCATGACTGTGATTGCAAAGAGATATTGATTTAAGCTACAAATAAAGAGTGAAAATTTCTTTGTAAAGGTAAAAATGCTAATAATTTTTGATAAAGTTTTCAAAAAAACATTCAATTAGCATTTTATACTGTAAGTTAGATTCATATTTAGTCACATTATACATAACTTTAGCCTACGCCCTACGTCATATGTTTTACGTCAAATTCTTCAAAGTGGGTCGCACCAAAAAAAGTTTTAAAACCTCTGGACTATTGACTTAACTTTACAGACAAACATGGCTTAACCGGTATAAGCTAATAGCAGGGATGTCTATAACAACGTGTTAGGGATATCTAGAACTAGTTGTTCTAGATATCCCTGGCTAATAGATATAAAACCATCGCCGTTATTTCGATTGTTTATTTAAGTAATTTCACTCTGAAACGAAGAATAATGTAAGCGATCAATCTCAAGCAAAGAAAAAATATTCCCAAAATGACAAAGTCTAAGGCAAGGTTGCTTTCTTCAACGTCCATTTCTTGAAGAATTCTGGTTGTGTTCTGGAATTGGCAGCCGATGCCTATCAAGAGATTGATTATTTATTAAACTTTTTAAAAGTAGCGTTAGTAGGCCTACCTGTTGAAATATATCTTACGAGGCTACTTCTGTTTCCATGTTGCGGATCTAACATCATAGCCTACCATTTTCAACAACCTTTTTTCAAGAACCTTTCTTTAGAAAATGTGGCCTAGCCAGGTTATAAAGACATAAAAGGTATTACAGTGGGATGCATAAGAAAAAACATTGATAAAAGACTTTTCCCAGTCATGTTCGAAGAGCTTCGAAATTTTAGCTGCTTTGCATACTAGCTTATTGCGTAAAACAAGCGGGCATGATGAAATATTTCTTGCAAAATTTTATCTCACATTTTTATTGCCCAGTTTTAAGCCTACTTGACAGCTAAAAGTGTGTTTTGTGGCATGTTCTTCATACTTCAAAAATGATAGAACACCAGAACTTTGAGAAAATCGAGACAATTTTTCCAAAATCAACAAAAAATTAAAACTAGGCTACCTTGTTGGTTGTTGCACACTAATTCCTTTCTGTTCATTCCATATATGGCTATTAGAATCCCTTCAAAGCTGTAACGTACATAAGAAGCATAACTCATCCACTGCAGATACCAAGGAATAGTTTCCAAACGGACAAAGAAACCGGAAAACAAAAGAAGCGGAATAGCAGTGATCGGACCAAGAAATGTAGCCGCCTGGAATATAAAAATAAGGTTTTATTTATTTTTTCATTTTCTATTTTTTCTTATTTTGTTGCGTTCAATTTTTCTTGATCTAAGCAGAAAATTAGATAACAAAAGTCCAAAAAAAGATAGGAGCGACAAAACGCTAAGGAAAGATAAAAGTTTATTTATTTTTTGATTTGACGCTTTCAATTTATTCTGTTTTATTGAAGACCATCAAAGCAAAAAATAACATAGCAGAAGTTTGGAAAACGGTAGAAGCGACAAAACGCCAACGTGGAAACGTATTTCGCCCAGATAGCTCAGTTGGTTCGCAAGAAGTTGAACTTCGTGAATGAAGAAGCCTCCAGATCAAGCAGCGCTGGTTCGACTCTCGCGGTGTGCGCTTGAACAATGCATTCTGTGTCAAGAGCCTTTACAAGTATGCGAAACTACCAGGAATAACCTATCAAGGCTTTGTCAGTCCGAGGATAAAGATTCAAAACCAACCAACTTATTTGAAACCGACAAGATTTACTAAGTCGGCTACAAATAGGATGTTGCAGGAACGGTCTTAAAGGGATATTAAAGGAAAAGCCTGACTTGGCGATTTTCCACGTTCTTTGTGTTTAACATGCTACCATAAAACGATTTTCAATAAAATTTTTCCCCATTGCGGTCTGACCACCATTGCGCGCCTGATTTTGCCAGAGCTTTCAAAACGAGATTTGGCCTGAGCAGCGAAGCGTGCGACCGTACAGTTACGTCACTAAAGACTATAGCAATCAGCTAATCGCGCAACAATTGTTACTGCGGGGGATTTGACTGTAGGCTATGTATGCATGTACATCAAAACAACACATTTCAACATCACAACATCAGACAGTTTGCTCAAAACATCAGATGTGGTAACGTGGCTTTTGTTATTGCTGTCTTTAGTGACGTATTCTCGTGCAGTGTTTGCACTTTTTGGTCATTTTGAAAAAAATGAAAATAAATGAAACATTGGACTTTGGGCCTTACCAGCGCCATTGAAAACAAATTTTTTTCGGTAATTTTTTTTTGAAATGTATTTTTGAATGTTCAGTTTACTCATTTTAATGCTTTATTCCCGTTTGAAATTTTCATTTAGTATGCCTTTAACACTTCGTAAACGTAATCACTACAAATGATTACTCTATTTTACCAAAAGGGGATCAGAGTTTCTTATAGAAATAGCAAGGTCATTTTCATTTCTAAAAAATCTCGAAATTTTTGAAGTACAAACTTTCCAATCCAAAGACACTCACCTGCGTGGAGGGAGACGCTGCACCGACCAACAATCCAAAAGACTGCGCAACCACTGACGTCATCACAAACAGAGCGACAAACAGAGAGAATCTCATAACATCGTGTGGTTGTGATGTCATAAAATATACTATGACGCAGTACAAGGAAGGACATATGACCTGGTAAAAACAAAAATAAGTTGTTTACAATTGGGTCATTTGGTTTTTATAACATAAATATTTGCTAAAAACTACTTATACTACGTGCTGTTGCGAGCCTGTACTTCAAGCAAGCAGTAGGGTGTACTGTATGCATGTATATTGTATAAGCTTGTACAAGTTCTATTTATACAGTTGAATTACCTGAAATGGTAAGTCTGCCAACGTTTTAGCTATGTAGTAGGATTTGATCGAGTACCAGTAGTTCATGTGTTCTCTTACAAATACTGTAATTTCCAATGGAACTAAAAAACAATTCAACCATTTTTATACCGAAAAAATTATATAGATTAAAACTTAGATAAATTCCATTATATTAAGTTAAAACAAAACAATCAATTATGTTTACGTTATAGCTACTGACAAAATATATCCAACATTTTAAGTTATAAATATGACAACCTTAAATTCAAGATATGAAAAATCCCATTTGACTGTGTTGCAAACATATTGAAAAGTCACGCCTATCCTGCTGTATGGTGAACTACTTAGGCATGTTTAGTTTCAATCAAAACCAACATAACCCTAAAGTTTATGCATTTGTCGCGTGGCTCTCATTAAGAACCTCAATAGCCTATAGTTTTGATACTGGTAAAAATATAAAAATAAAATATAATATACGGGTATGAAGTCTCACAACGACTAAAGACTTAAGTTTTTAAACTACTCCACACACAAAAGAATTTTTTAGAAATGAGATAAAAATTTTGCAAAATTACCGTAGGCCTACTACAAACCATGCAGCCTAGGCCGAACTATGTTATAAAATCGATACTCCATAAACTTAAACACAGTAGGGTTATTTTATTGTTTACTTTGTTTGAAATCTTACATGTTAGCACAGTTGGCATAAGAGAACCAAACATGATGAACAGAACTGAAAAGAACAAAAAACCAGCGTTGTTTAAGACTTCCTGTGCGTCATTTCCGGTATCCAAGTACAACAAACCAATCAACAATCCGGTTATAATATGACTGGCGAACCGTATGTGTGTCAAAGTCTGAACAATGTAATATGCAAGTAAAGTACTATATGTCAGTCTAACAATCCCGATTGCAAAACCCATCATTTTTAGGTCTGCAGACGTTGAATCAATGTAAAAATGACGAATTATGCTGTCTGCGAAATTCTTTCTGACAGCGCAGTTGGATAAGGGCTCAATTTGCAAACAAAGAAACGGAAAGACCAAGCAACGCCAGTTCAATTTTTTTGATGTGCGCTTGAGCAATGCATTCTCGATGTGCGCTTGAGCAATGCATTCTCGGGATAGCTTTCCAATCTCCATTCAATGCAATGGTGCTTAGTGGAGGGAACAACCCATACAGACATCAACCACAAGCGAAAACTTTTCTCTGTCAATCTCGATAACCAGCTTGCGTCAGTGATTCAAAGGACTTTACAAGTATACGAAAACTGCCAGGAAAAGCTTCCAAAGAGGTTTTTTTCTCTCCAATAATGATAATGTTGTATTAAACGGAAATGTAATTGCGGTCCTTTTTTAACCAAAGTACAAATTAAGAATGAAGGTGTCCGTTGTTTGAAGCAAAATTTTTGAAAACAAAACTTTCAAAAGAGTTCTACAAAACAAAAGTTAATTTCGTCGTAAATTTGTTTGTCTTGACTAGATTTTGTGAGATTTCGTATTTTTTATGTGAAGGATTTTGTTTCATTTTGACTAAAATAGTTCGTTTCGATTCAAGAAAGCAATTGCAGCAAAGGAAATAATAGTAAGTTTACTTTATCTCTAAGTATCGAAATGAAAGTCCTTTTGAACAGCACAGCAAATTGGGTAAAGCTGTTTGCACTGAAAGTTTGACAGCTGTACACTTCAAGGTCTGCGTTTAACTGCAAAAACAAATACAATTCAACGTAGGCTAAAAAAATATAACTCACTGGAGGTGTAACTTTTTAGATTGTACTGTTACTTTTTTTACCATAAAGCAAATACACCTTTGTCAAGCACTGAGACTATAAAAAATCGTTATAAAAAAAAGAGAAATTTTTCCATGCCACAAAGGCGATCATTAAAAATGTTGTAAATAATTTAACGTAAATTTGCCATTTAAGAAAAATTGAATGTTGTCTATAGTTTCATGTCCGAAAAGTAGCACACAAAAATTTTTAATATAAAGGACCATTTGATGGGTAAAGATTTATAATCCCGTTAAAAATATCAGGCTATTGTCAAACTAGCAAAAGTAGCCTACCAAAACAATGCCAAATATTTTTACCATTTCATTCAAGTGCTAAGGTTAAACCTAAAACAGATAGCTTATTTGTAAAGTGCAGTATCTTTAGTGTGTAAGAACTCTCTCCATTCAGTGACACCTATTGGATAGCTAACAAACAAAAACATTTCAACAATGGAAAACTTCACTATTTCAATCTCGGTCCCCGGCCTGCGTCAGTGGCTCAAAGCCTCTGCGAGTATGCGAAACTGTCAGAGTTGAGCTCTCTAACAATCCTTCTCAGTCAAAGGATAAAGATTCAACCAATTACGATATTCATGAACATAATCTTAACTTGACAGCTTACGTTCTTTGTAGAAATTGGTCCTTCAGTCTTATTGTGCCCACTGCTTATGCCATTCTTGGTTTGAGTGCTGGCCCAGACCTCTCCATCTTCACTGAGGATTGTTGTGTTCGTTTCGTTCTGTTAAAAAATAAGGCATTTACGCCAGGGACATAGCCACGGAGGGAGGGGGTGGAGGAGCAATTGCTCCCTCAAAATTTTATCTTACTTTCGCAAAAAATATGTTTCAATACTATTACAGCGTTTTCATGACATTGAATAATAATGTTGTTGAATGACATTTCATAAATGTTTGACTGCATTCAGTAGCTATATTTTTAAACAAGCTCTTTATTTCAAATATTAGAATGTTTTCCCCCCAACAGTTGGTTTTGCTCCCCTAAAAATTACTTTCTAGCTGCGTCACTGATGTACGCGTACAGCCTACAAGTGAAGTTTTGAAATATTCTAAACAATCCTACTTATAGCATGTAACAGCTTAAAAAAATTTACAAAAAGTTGTAGCCTAAACGCAAAAATGCTCACACCTATACCTGATACGTTTTTGTGTAATATTCGCATTTTCCGGAATTCACTGCGTCAACTAGACAGGAAGTTACATCTCCGTATTCACCAGAAGCTATTTCAATAACTGAAACACAAAAATTGTCAGAAATCTCTTCACTTTTCTTGAGAAAATTCTTTCAGAAAATGTTAAGCTACCATTCAGAAACACATTTGTAAGTTATTGATCATAGCTACAACCTGACGAAATAAATTTTGAATGAAGAGTCTTGAGCTAAGTTTAACCTAATTATTATTGTCTGTCGACAATGTACGACATTTGAAATGTGGCTTAAACCTTAGAATAAGTTTTTTCATGACATCTTTCAACCGGCTCACTGAGCTTGCATTGTGAAAATTTATTTGCTGGTTAGTCAGTAATCTTTCCATCAAAATCTCACAATTCTTAGATAGGCTACATAAATTGCATAGGCTACTCACTGAAATCCGCAGGATTGTGATATTGAGGGCAGCTGAGACCACATTCCTTTAGAAACGGAAAGAGCGCTGGAACAGAACCGCGATATATACACTGACCATCTCCAAGAATATAAAGCTGAAGAAAGAAGGTAACTTTGATCAACATAGTGAATGAAACATGTAAGATTTCACTTGAAACCTTCAAGCAAGAAAGTAATTTTACATTTTTATCAAGTAAACATCACTTGCAGACTTTATACACAGAAAAACATAGGCCTACTGTAGTTTAGTTTTATCATAACTGGCTTAAGCAAGCTATACTTATACTACGTTTTCAACTTCTCGAATCTTCGACCCTGGTAATAAAGTGTTCAAGGTAAAAGCACGACAAAATCAAACAACATCAAATCATGTTGTGGATCGCGATTTCAGGTATTAAATCGTCGTCAGTAGGGCGTAGGCCTACCACTTTACAACAAGTAAAATACTATACAGCAGTTTAGTTCAGAAATAGGCTTCGTTCAAAAAGTGTCGATTTAGCCTACATCAATAAAGTTTGAAAAAAATGGTCAGTTTTGTTGCAATCTTCAGACTCAGCCAGCAGACCTATCATTCAAAGTCGTTTCAATATGTAGTCGCTTTTTTAGTGGGTTTAACACCGACAGTGTTACGAATGTGACATTTTCATTGTTAAACCACTTTAAAACTGCCTCCTTGTACAAAAACATTCACTGTGTGTATTCTACACCAACAAACCTTCTTCATATGATACTTACATGATCAAACAATTCAAAAAGTTTGGCTGGAGGTTGATGGATGGTGCAGATGACGGTCCGACCTCCTTCTGCTAACGATTTCATTAACGTCAAGGCTTGAAAGCTGGAAACGCTGTCCAAACCGCTGCACAAAAACACATGTTTTTCTAACTTTTATAATCTAAGGCTCAGAATGTTGAGTCAGTAGTTCTCCCTTCATCGCCGTCCGTCCAAAAGAAATGGCATGAATGATACTTGAGATGAAAGAGCTCATAAAAAATGAAACCGCCTCAACAGTGGCCTACCCAAACAGCAAAATCAGTCATTGGTATATCATCTGCAGACGTTGAATAAATTTAAAAATGACAAATTTTGCTGTCTGAGTAGCGATAAACCGCACTGAATGCCTATCCAGTATCTATCGTATACAAGTCGCCAAACAGAAACGACTAGCGGACGCATGACGCAAGGACTTTCAATCAATTGCTAAGTGAACACTGTGCGAAAGCCTGGACGATTGTTAAATCTTTGTTAGGCTAAAACTTATGCTCCGTTAGAAATCACTGGCCGGCAACAAGGCTATCTAATCTATACTAATGACAGAGCAAGAGCCTCTGCCTTTGCCCAAGAATTTTCCCATGTCATTAGATTGGAACGGCGATCAAACCATGAGAAAGGCCATGAGAGTGCTTTATCAAACAATGAGTATAACCCACCAACCGGTCGAAGGAACCTTCAGTTTAAAAGATATGAATGCGATTATCAAACTCCTTAAACCACAGAAGGCAGCTGGCCCTGATGACATAACCACCGACCTCCAAAAGCATCTCGCTCCTCATACCCAATCCTAACTACAGAGCATGATTCCACAAACAAATAACCAAACGCAAGTGTCAAATTCCTGTCGGAACCGCAAAATCTGCTAGCCTACTTAAATCAAGTCACCCCTGTAGTCTGATAACTTACACAAGGACCGTACGCAAGTGACAATGTAAACGCTTGATTACTTTTGCTCACTTAATGTAGAAAAATCTACATGCTGTGCGACTTGCGAAGTTTTAACTGGGATAAAACATATAGTAGAAAAAGTAAGTTCACCTTTATGATTTCAGTAGACTACGCTGTGAACTACAATACAATAGTAACGTTACAACCGTAATAATACTGTAATGATTATATTTATTGTAGTTCTACAACTGTTAGGGTTTTTCAGCGACAGGGCTTGTTTTTTTTCATATTAGGTTTACGATGTCATCACATTATTACCCGACTTATTCTCACTGCGTTATGCAAGAAAGAACACAATCGGTACCGTCTTTTAGTCTTCGGTTAGCAGCACTAGAGCCAAATGGCGATAATCACTCTGCCACTGAGCTGGTTATGTCACAATTTTAACTAAAATTTTAACACTTTGTCCCCTAAAAAGATCGAGAAAAAAAATACAACAGAGTGGAAGTCGCTGATCGGAGTTGCCGCAAACATTTCAAAATTTTTCCGTTGAAAAGATCGAGAGAAAAAATATAGAAGCGCCGAAATCGCTGATCGGAGTTGCCGTTGCCGGAGTTGCTGAAACAGTTGACCACGTTAAGTATCTTGAGATAATAGTTGATAAACCGAATTTTGGGTTAGGGTTATTTTGATAAACTAACAATATAACTTAAGTGCTCAGCCTGTAGAGCCGATAGCTCTGCAGACTTTTTTTTCTAAGTAGTCTATACAAACATATGTTATTTAAATGCAAGCTATAAAGCGCATTTTTCCACCTTGTTGGTTCATCAAAGAAGAGCACAGGAGGGTTATTGACTAGTTCAAGGGCGATGGCCAATCTTTTGCGTTGACCTCCAGACAACTTTGATGTTCTTGTCTTCTTACATGCCGTTAGCCCTAATGTTTCCAAGATCTCATTGATAACATCAAGCCTGGTTTGACGTGGCATTTTCCTTTCCAACTTCAAGTTGGCCGAGACCTATAAAGAGTGTAGCAACGTTAACACTTTAGACAACAGTGAATGTTTCTTATACCTCCGCTATTTGTTGATGTACTCCTTTCTCCTTACGAGCCATCAGAACTTACCGATAGATGGCTTCGAAGAGTTAGCCTTCGCGGGCTGGATTGAAGACAGCAAGGCAACATCAAAGCTTTCGCCATAAACCAACTTACTTCGCCCTAACTCCAACGTGACTTACAATTCGATTGTCAGAGATGTATGGTTCCCTTACTACGTTGTTTTTACAATCTTACTAGAGCTTACTATTTGCTCACCAATCGATATTATTTTCAATTTCAAATTTGAGAAATTGCAATACCTACAAAAAAAAATTGTTTTGCATTTGTTTTGGCATGAAAGAGAGTAAAAGTTTCCATTTATTTTCACGATTCCAATGAAAGTTACGCTCATTTTTCAATTTCTGAGCTGTTGTTGCAAATTCACGTTAGAGAGCTTCGTGCAGTGCTACCAGACTACAGAGAAGCAGTCAAGAATAATACAGTCAGCAGTTTGTTCGCCCACAGCACATTTATAGGTAGGCTACTTGAGGGGCAGACTAATTTCTTGCCCAATCTCTTACCGTCATTGCCTCCATGATCGTCAAGTGAGGTAGTAACCGATCATCCTGCATGATATAGCAAGATAGTTTACGAAAGACTCTGGAGTCACGGACACGACCGTTCACCAAGATTTCTCCTTTCATACCTGTTTCCCTGTAAGTTTTACAAAAGTTTTTCTCTGGAGGTTTTCTAAACACTTTGCTTTATTATTTAAAGTGGAATAATTGCTTCATATTCACTTTATGCAACATCGCAAGAGCAGTTAATTTTTTTGTCGAATTTTGCGTGTCCCACTAAGACTCTCCGTGGTAGGATATTCAAAGAGTGTTTCATTACGGTACTGAAGTTTTACTTGGTCATGCCCATCGACCTGTCTAGTTGAGTTATAAACATGGGGTTGATTGTCAGTGCGAACACTATCTGACCTTGTTTATTTCATAAACGCAAGCATCAAACCTTACAGCCCTTTGATATGCGCTACATAATGTCGAGCCAATGAGAAAGCAATAATTGTTACGGTACTTAATGTGGCAGGCTAACCTCAACACTGCCTCAAGTTTTGAATTGTTCGACAAAAGAACTTTTTAGTTTGTTTGATGGTAGCCTACACTATAGGCTAATAACATTAAAAAAAGGAAAACGTTTCATTATGTTTAAAATTTTACTAATATTTTGGTAGTTTCTTGTTGCTAACATTAGTCACAGCTAGAGATGTAAATGCAAAAAAAACAAACCGTTTTTTTTTTTTAAAAACGTGAAAAAAAGAAATGCGTTTTTTGGGTTTTTTTGTTTTTTTTTTATCTGGAAAAGTTGTAAATTTTTTACAATTTGCAGCTTAGTTTCATGATAGTGCTCTTGAAAAACATTAAACTAGTAAAAATGGTTTTATGGTTGTGCTGAAATTCCTAAGTGTTTGTGCTTGGCAGCAGCATATGTTTTTTGCATAGTCCTACGTTGTTTCGCTTTCTTCATTCTCAGGCACGTTTATGGCAGTAGACCTGACAAACATTGAATTAATGCAATTTGATACATGACATGATGTAGATGAGTTAATTTCTTTTTCCTTTTATGGAAGTTAGCCTACGATGTTAGTATACCGGGACTGGTTATTCTTGTACACACTCAATGGGTTGACGAAATTTTGGCAAAAACAAGATGGCAGTATTCAGAACACATATTACCTTGTTTGTGGTAATTTACTAATGCAAGCTATTGCCAATAGTTTGTTTAAACATGTTTTTTAACTGATAGCTTAACAACGATGTATATGCTTTATAAACGTTGAAACAGAAGATTATTTTCGTGTGTTGTAACTTGTAAGGTCTTAGACACTTTGTCATTGATGCTTCTTGCAGATCATTTGTGACATAATGCAAGAAATCTTATCACTGATATTTTTAGCCGTCAAAAGTAAGTGCATTTGTCAGAAAAAGTTTAGGTTAATGTTCCTTTCAAATGCCCACCACCCATGTTGACTATTGCTAGTAACTACCAACCCTGAATGAAGAAATTTTCCCTTTGAAGTGAAGTTTTTCAGCACTGCTCAGTGTTCACATAGTGAATAAATGCTTCATAATACTTTTCCTGACAAGTATAAAGTTTTACCCATAAATACAAAAATACATAAAAGTACAAAACAAATATCAAAGATGAAAACTTATTTTATTTGGGAACTAGGCCTACCGTACTACTTTTTAAAAACGGCAATATCTCAAGAACCGCTCAACATATTTGGATAATTTTTAGCTCTACCCCCATGTTTTCTGGGTGGGCTATCTGTTTATGAACATTAAAACAAGTTTTAGCAACTACTTTTTAAGATAAAAAAAATTGACCTCTTGTCGTTACGCACCAATAAAACCATGATGCGTAACTTTAAAAAAATTTTTTTTTTTTTGGGTAGAGGAAACATTGACGAAAAGTTTGGAAAAAACAGAAAAGTGCTAAAGTCTCAAAGTCCCGCAAACTAGTTCAAATTGGATGGATTAAGTGCAACAATACTTCTTTTAAACATGCCTATGACAGCACAATGGTGTGATTAAGGGAAAACAAATATGACTATGACATCACAAAGGAGTATTGAACCACTTCAGGAAAAATAAAAAACATCAAAATGTTTCCATCTTTCACTATATTTAAATGTGATTTGGGCTAAAAGTTGGGACTTTAGCACTACACTGCTTTTGCCAAACTTTTTATCAATCTTTCCTCTACCCAATTAAAAAAAAATTTTTTTTTGAAGTTACGCATCATGGTTTTATCGGTGCGTAACGACAAGAGGTTTATTTTTTTCTATCTTAAAAAGTAGTTGCTAAAACTTGTTTTAATGTTCATAAACAGATAGCCCACCCAGAAAACATGGGGGTAGAGCTAAAAATTATCCAAATATGTTGAGCGGTTCTTGAGATATTGCCGTTTTTCTATTGCTCCTTATCTATGAAGCCACCTAGTGGCTAAGGTTATTTCACTTATAACTCGAGAACCGCTTGTGTGGTTTTCATCAAGTTTGCACCAAATGCACATCAACTGGAACAACCTCTTGACGTTGTACTGGAAAAGGTGTGGTGTGCTGGTCAAAAGTGCCTTTGTGAAGCAGAGAAACAGGACACTGACCACCTGGTCCTAACCAGTGGCGTATATTCAGGGTGTTCAAGGTGTGCACTGCACACCCCATGAAATCCAGAAAAAAAGAAAATTTCCATCGGTTGTCGATGTTCTTTACTTTCATGATATTCTAACATCTTGCTGCATGCTGATTGCCTTCTTTTCAATTGCAAAACTCTTCCCCTTCTAATTTTAATACTCCATTTGAGGTCATTGCCTTTAATTTTTTTCGGTCATTACCTTTAAGCTGGGTGTGCACTGACAGCTTTGCGAGTGCTATTTAAAATAAACAATTAAGAAAAATGACGTCACAAGGCAGCGAAAACAGCAATGGTTTTAGGTCAGCCAGGCTGTGCACTCGCTGATCTGCACACCTTGGCGCGTCATTGGGGGAATCCCAGGCAATAGCAAGTTTTAGCTTGTTGGATTAGTCATTAGAGTTTGAGGTGATCCGCGTTGGAAACAACTTTTGCTAGAACTGAAGCAAAAGCAAGCTTTCTACGACGATGTAATTCAAAAATTTATTGCACAAACAAGAAGAATCGAATTATGCTATAGATGGATTTTCCTTCTGTAGTCGAGGTGTTAAACATTTTCGTTTTTACTAAGTAGTACGGCGGATAAAAGTACAGCCGACCAACATAGCAATCGACTATCTTTTCTTGTTTATTATCGAGTTGCTTTGCTATTGTTTTTTGTTTTAACTTTCACCTGTTTGTTTTTAATTCGCTTGTACATTTCTCAAGGTGTTGCGACCGTGCCTAATCCTTGCATGAAGTAAATCATTTCCATCTCGAGCACGCTTTAACTTTCGCGTTTTTTCAGACTCCTGCTGTGTTATGGCAAGTAATATTGTTCGTTTTGATGCTCGGAAATAAACGGTGAATTGAAGTATGTGACTTTAGAAATGCAACTTAATGTTTGATATTATTAAGTCTTTCATTCAATGCGCTGTCAAATAAATATCTATTTTGTATTTTTCTCCATTCCGACAACATTATTTTTGTCAGTTCTGTTCATGTTCAGAATTTGTGCTGAAAATGCTCTCAAAACGCACCAAATTCAATGGTAATTTTAAAAATTTTCTGGGGGAGGCCTCCCAGACCCCCCGCTGTTGCTTTGACGTCACTGAACACCCTTTCAAAGTGGTCACGGTACGCCACTGGTCCTAACATGCCCAACCAAAATCCCTGGTGGCTTCAAACTGTAGCTTACACGAGTGTGGTACTGCATTTAACAACTGGCTGGACCAAATTACAGACAATACTTGAGATGTGCCAACCATAGGACACTGTTACTACTATTTGAGACGATGAGAAATCTTTATGGCTCGTGTGTTGAGACTTGAGATCGACAAAATTGCAATTAAACAATATACCAGATATATAGTCTGATTTGAAATAAGTTATACGAGTTATGAAACTGTTTGTTTGTTGAAAGAGACGCTCATGCAATGAATTTACCCTAATTGCTGCTTATTGTGACATTTGCTGTCAAAATAGGTAAAAAACAAAACAAAAAAAACGAATGAAAAACAAAAACAAAAAACAATAAAAAACAAAAAAACGAGCTTGTTATTTTTAAAAACAAAAAAAAACGTTTTTTTACATCTCTAGTCACAGCACTGCATAGACCTGCTCTAAAAACTGGCTTGAGATCGTTTTCCCAATTCTCGTTTAACCCTACCTGTATCCTGCCAGTAAATTCATGAGTGAACTTTTTCCAGATCCGGATGGTCCCAAGATACCGGTCAGCTGGTAACATGAAAATGACCCATGGAGACTTCTTAAAATAGGTTTGTAACCTGAAACAATTACCAGTTAATCATTAGAAGTGCTACTTTCCGGCAGGTTTTGACATGGTCGACAGGAAGCTAAGATGTGAATGATTTTATGCTGCAAGTTGGAATCTAACCCTTGTGGCCGTAATTGGTGCGCAATGCTAGGTTGTACATTTTCAGAAGTTAGACTATGCTTCTTTACAACAGTAGGGCTACAAGCAATTGTGTACGCACATTTTTGTAACGGGGAAGGGGGAGCATTCGATTCAGTTTGACATTTTTGACAAAAAGTAACTCTGTAATAGCTTATAGCCTGCACAGTGCACAAGTTATAAGTTAATCTATCGGCTGGTCCGATATGAAATCGTTGTTATATTCGATTGGAGAGGAACACATTCTACTTCGTTACCAAACTAAATTATATACTGAAATATTTTTTAGTGAAGAGGGAGAGGGGTCATGGCCAATAGTTTTCTATGTAAACTTACTAATTTTGGTTAACTTGTAAAAGTTTTGTCGTGCTTTTTTTATGGATGTCTAATAATTTGTGCTTCTTCTTTAAACTGAGGTATCAGTAAAAATTTACTATCATCAGCAGAGGATTATTCATTTAACATTTGATTTTAGTCATTACAGCATACTAACCAACCTTTGTTGGCAAATATTGAGCCTTGTCTCACAGAATAACTAAGTTTATTGAACTCGATTTGAACAAGCTTTCTCTGAGGAAGGTGACTGAATGTTGGAGTTCCATTACACTTGCCGTGGACCTTCAAAAAATAATAGAAGTATGTAACATTTTTTCCCGTTGCTTTAACTACAAAAATTCAAATGCGAGTTCCGTGAAGAAAACCACCATCGTGATAATCGCTGCTTCAGTCAAGTCATTGTTAGCGTCTCAATCCTGGCAGTGTCTCCATGTCGGTTCATATAGCATTGTTACCAACAATCGTTCTTCAAATGAAACGTCACATAACTTACGTCACGGAATATTTTAAAAAATGAGCAGAGATTGCAACATACTTCGTAGCACCAGTAAAACATTGCACAAACCGTTTCAACACCTGTTGGGAATTGCATAACAATGTTTATCACTGTTACGTCACAGAAGCTGGTACGTTCATTTTAAATATCTCAAGTCAGTTTCGTCATTTTAGAATCGTCGTTGGAAGGTTGGTCAAATGCTTGTGCAAACTGTTTTGCTTGTGCTTACCAACTAGACGAAATTTCCGTCTTTTATCCTGGTAATTTGTATTGTGGTGACAAGTTTTATTGGCGTATCGCGTTACGCTCCATTTTCGACAGCTTGTTGGCTATTTTTTGCTGAAATACAATTCTTGAAAAAAGACGTTTTCAGAAGAGTATTTTTTCGGTGTTATTGCATACAGACGAAAGGATCCGGGAATTTTATGTTACAACTTTCCCACGAAGATATTATGGTTTACCGCTATGACCAAGCATGTCCGGTCATATAACATGTCGGGTCATATAGCATGTCGGGTCATATAGCATGTCGGGTCATATAACATGTCGGGTCATATAGCATGTCAGGTCATGTTGGGTCAAATAGACTATAAAAACGATATCATACCGATCGTATTCTTTCTGACATAACGCAATGAGAATAAGTCCGGTAATAATATAATGACATCCTAAATATGATACAAAATTGAAAATACGCCTTGTCGCTAAAAGACCTTAGCAGTTGTAGAGCGACAAAAAGTAAACCATAACATTATTATTATTATTCCGTCAGTTACATATATTTGAAGATGCTTTAAATCACAAACGCAATCTTGGGTCACCAATCTTGGGTCACCAAGATTGACAAAGTAGAAATTACGCTGCTGAATTGCAGTGCTATGTAAATCATTCCAATCTTCTAGTTACGCTAAATGAAACGTTATCTTGGAAGAGCTTTGATCAAGCTCACACTTCCAGAACCAAAACAGCGCTGCATGATTTGCATGTAAAGCTAAAAGAAATGTGCTCTAAAATAATTAATTATATCTACGAGTCGCTGATGACTTAGCCTGCCATGTGGCCTTATGAGGCTTCGCACATTAATTTTTTTAATATTTCTTAGTTTTTTTTAAGTAGTTTATTTATCCTGTATATCCTATAAGTTACTGCATCTTAGTTACCCAGCAGGTCTGATGAAAATATGCATCTGATATAAGGTGGGCTCTTATTTCAAAAGTGGTTGCCTATATTTAGACCAAATCAGTAACCTAAATGTTTTTGGTTATAAAGTTACATTTGCTGAGTTAATTTATTTATTTATTTTATTTTTGTATCATTTGAAATAGCCTAAAACTTACTTGAAAAAACGAATGCTAGCATAAAAGTTAGATTATATAATTTTTTTATAACCGATTGTAAAAATCCATAATTTTATTATAGAATTTAGCCTACGTGGGCCTAATACACAACTTTAAAAATTTCTTTGTAAAAAATTAATTGCAAATAAACAGTAGGCTAAGTATTTTTAAGCTTATCACCGTATTTTCATCCTGCGCTGGTGGCTTTTCTTTGATATTTGGTTGCAAGCTTATAGAGATTTTGTCGATTTCCGGTTCTTTGCTTGCCAGACATAAATTTTGTTCATCATTTAGTGAAAGTTCATCCTGGTAAATAAACTATTTAAATTTAGAAAGTTGAAGAGTTGCTTGAATCGAAAAAAAGAAGTTGGATTTTGGTTAGTTGGTTTTGAATGTTTCTCCTCGTACTGACAAAGCCTGTAGGCTAATAGGTTATTCCTGTTGGTTTTGCATTCTTGTAGGTAGAGGCTTTAACGCAGGGCCGGATTCAGACATAAGAAGAGTAAAGTTTTTACAATACTACCGACTGCTTGTGCCATGCTTTTATGTTTGTAGATATCCACAGCAAACTCAACACTTCATAACCAACACGACACAGTCACAACAGGTTTTCCGATTGTTGTTGAAGTGTTGTTGCCGGGAATTATTCCGCTGCCGTTGAATGGAGAGCAGTCCTGAAATGTTTTGCTCAAGCGCACATTCCGAGAGCCGAACCAGAGCCGGGTGATCTTGTCCGGCACTAAACCATTGAGCTAACGGGGCTTTTGCAGCAATACAAAATTTTATTGAGTGCTTTTTGTTTTGTTACTCTGTCATTACTGCTACTGTCAATTTCATAAACAAATTTAAAGCTACCGGAAACATTCGGAGGAGAACTTTGAGCCATTAAATTTCACTCTACATCTTTTTGGGGATTCGCAAGCAAACCGTGGGATCAATTACAATTTAATTGAATGTTATTAACTACACATTTTTATGTAAGTTAATTGTAATTTAGATGTATGTTGTTGTGTAATTGTAATTGCAAAACAATTTGGTCGAAATTACAGTTAGCCTACATTTAGTATGTTGCACGCATGATATCAGTAGGCCTACTGTTGCAGAGCGGCTAATTGGGGTTCAAAAGCATTCAAAAGGAACAACTACATTGCAGCCAAATCTTCAGCAAAGGCAATTTCATTTGTCTTGAATAAAATCAAACTGCAAAAAATCATCCATGAACATACATATTGAAACATTTATCTTTTGTACTTGAAACGTGAAATTTATTACATTTAGAAGTAGCCCAATTGCAATTTGAACATTTCAGAACAATGTAATTGAAATTGCTATGTAGGCCTATGCTAATTAAAAATTTTGATGGTGTAACTGTAATGTAGGCTAATTGAACTGAAAACTGTGTCACTGATCCAACTCTGATGCAAACTGCTGCATTTCTCATAAATAATCCTAAAATAGCAGCATAAACAAAAAACAGATCACAAACGGAAATGCAAATTGTAAAAACAATGCTTCTTCTGTTTACAACTATGTAAAGTAAGTTACAATTGGTTTTCTGCAATGACGTAGGCCATGGTACAATTTTCACCTTCTTTTCAGATGTATCTTTTAGATCCGATAAAGAAACCTCGGCTTGCACGGAAACGGAATCAAGATCGTCGGAAAGAATTGCTGCAGTCTCTTTTTTTGTATTAGCTCGTCCGTTTGTTGATAGGTTAACGACAATTGAGTTTGAATTGATTTGATCTCTTAAAGTTTGTGCATTTTTCTCCTCTCCCTTGCAACAATTTATGTCCGTGAAGATTCGGCATTGACATGCATCGGTATGTCCACCGGACATTTCACCACGACAGTCGTGGAGCATCTAAACTTTAGGGATATAAAGAAAAGTGCCATCAACGAGCATATCATGGAATGTTTATTTTGCACAGATCCAAAATTCTCTACAAACTCATTTAAAAGTTTATGCAAAGGCAAATCCCCATTTGACACAAAAATTCAGAAAGCGCCGTTAATCAAACGGCACAATCCATATTTAAATCAACGGATAAGCTTATTTGTGGATGAGGCCTAGATTTTCCTCAACATTTATCAAATGTATCACGTTACAATCTATATAATATGGTGCAAATCCATTTGCAGTTGCGTAGTTGCTTTTTTCCTAATGTAATAGAGCTTGTTTTCCATCTGTATGTTTTATCTGTGATTAAGCAATTTTGACCTTTAAAGTGGAGAGGGGGGTATTTTAATTTCAACTTTAGCCCTGATTTTAGAATACAACATTCTAAGACCTCTGAAAAAAAAAATTGAAATTTGCGTCTATAGGCCTACCCCTCCTCTACCATGATAATTACCTCTCGCGTGGAATTACCTTGTAGTGTAGGGTAGGCTATTGCATTTAACGTCACTTTTTGTTTATGGCATTTAAAGTTCCAATACTATTAGCTACTGTACTAAAACCATGGCACATTAATAATGTTGCAAGACAGGGGCAAACAGTTTTTCTGGTCTTGGTTCATCTGGGAAAAAGATCCTCTGAATTGAAGAAATAAAGAATAGGCTACCACATTAAAGTGATCCAAGGGTATTGTACAGTTTTGGCCATACAAGGAGGCTATGGCTTTTTGAGTACACCCATTATTCTTACAAAAGTAAAACTTTAAACCTTTGATAAGATAGATAGGCTATGTTGGCATAAACGAAGCCACAATTGTGTGGCGAAAGCTTCACAATACACTAGAATTTATTGATTTAGTGCGGTAGCCTACTCTTTAGTCTTTAGGCTACTTCTTTGATTAGTAGCCTAGTCTATAATTGATCGTCCTACGCATTGATTTGGATCATTGGTAAATTCAAAAGAAGAATGAAAAGTTCATTCACGAAGTTTGCTATATCATGTATTGTTTTCACTTTGATGAAAAAAAAAACTGAACTGTTGACTCAGATATAGGCTACCGGTATCATAAAAAATTTACTGCACTGTTACAATCGAAAATCAATCAATCAATCAATCATACTTATTACTTACCGTACTTTTCTAAGTTGGTTTTCAAAGCTTACCAGCATTGGCAATCGATTGTTAGAATATTTGATCGTTCATGACGGCAGTTCAAAGCAGTTTTGTAACCTATACATCTTCATTTTTCAGGAAACCATTATGAAGGAAAATTGATCAGAAATAACACAGCTTCGTAAACCGCAACAGTTGCTACCAATGACGTAATTTTTCTATTGTGGCATCATAAAGATAAATTAAAAATTTAAATAAGTGCTTTGAATGGTTTTAATTAGGAAAATAAAATATTAACTTTATCGTTAGAGACATAGGCTACTAATTCTAAGTAATTTTTGTCACTGCACATTTTTTAGAAAACAATTACATATAGGCCTAATAGTGCCATATGGCACGAAAAGTATGAAATTGCAGACTTTAGCAAAAGCATCGTTTCTGGTTACCTCGCTGCTGATTTTACTTGCTATGCATCACAGTTTCATTTAGGCTGCTGCGCAAAATCTTTTCTTTTTTGTGAAATTGAGGAGAGGATAACCGATCAAGCTGCATTTTGATAAGTAAAACAGATAAAACATACTTAAAAATACTTAAATTTGTTTTTTGAAGCCAGTTAAAACTTTTGATTGGTTTAATTAAAACCGCTTTTGATGTGATGTTAGATCAAAAACAACTTTGAAAAACACAAAGGAGATTTACAGCAGGAGAACTATAGGTTGGTAATGAGGAAAGGGGGAGAGGTTAATCGATTTCGTTTTTCAAATCCAACTTTCGCCCTGGTTTTAGGATACAACAGTAGGCTACATTTTAGGACCTCTGGTAAAAAAATTTGAAATTTCCGTCCAAAATCTCTTCCCACCGTAAAAATTACTTTTTGCATAAATTTGCGGCATGGACGTCAATTTTTATTTATGGCATTTAAAGTTCAAATATTATTTGCTACTCTACTAAAACACATTAAATCTGTTGCAAGACTGCCCTAAACATTTTGCTAGTTTTGATGTCATCGTGAAACACGGGAAAGTGGTCATTTCGATTTGTGCGCACGACTACGCGCATGCGCAAAAGCGTGGCATTAATGCAAGCGATTAATGGGAAGCTGGTTATATTTAAGCGGCCGGAAAATGACCAAAACCTATCTTCAAAAACTACTTTTTAAATGACAAAGTCGCATTTGGCTTGTTGTGATAATATCTGATTTAACTGATCAAACGTTTCTTGCTTCTGTCTGCAAAATTTTACTTTGCACTTTTGATTAAAGCCCAGTGCTGTATTGGAGGGTATACGGCGGTATACGCAGTATACTCTCTGCTTTTTTGAGCAACTATAGTATAGCCTACCCTCTGGTTTTCCAAAGAGAGTGCCTATGCTATCCTTACTGATTCTTGACAACTAGCCTACTAACTAACTACTTAACCCTTTGAGGGCCATGGATAATGTGAGCTGTTTGATGTTTATTAATTGCAATGGACACCCTGTGGCTCAATTTACCGCTAAAAAATAGATCCTGGCTGCTAAACCATCGATCAGCTAAGGATACTAGATCCCAAATTTGTTAAGAGGTTGAAGATGTAGATTCCTCTCGGTAGGCTGTTTGAAATGTAGGCTATTTATAGAAAAATAAACAATTTTGTAGCCTACCTCTCGTCCAATTTTGATGAGACAGCAATTCAGGCAACATCTCCCAATTGCTGCAACCAGTTCAATGTCTCCCTATCAGGGTCTATGAGATCCGCATGTTCTGCAGGTCGAAACACTGAACAGTGATTTATGATGTGCTGTGCTGTTTGACATTCACCACAAACACAGGCTGGCGAGTCACACAATCCCCCAGGTAAACATAGGCTATTGTGTTTGAAGCGACCAACACCAGTGCGGAGGCGATTCAGAGTCACCCGTTCTTTTCTTGGCATGTCTGAGCCAGGTGGTCCTACTGTACAGGGCCGGATTTAGCTGATGGGGGGCCCGGGGGACTTTTAGATCGGGAGGCTTCCGTGCAAAAAAATTTTCGCGCCTACGGCGCGACAAACCACCTCGACTACGTCTACAGCACCATTAATCAAGCGCTGCACAGCATTTTGCAGAAACTTCAAAGGCTGAATGAAGAAAATAACACAAAATCACATTTTTTCCACGTAGGGGGCCCTTTAAAAGTTGGGGGGCCCGGGGCACCTGCACCCTCTTCCCCCCCTAAATCCGGGCCTGCTACTGTAGTGTCTGGTGTGACTTGGAATTGGTTGGGCCGTGAAGTGGTTTCCCAGCAGTCTCTCCATGACTTCACAAGGTCGAAGTGATCTTCACAACATGCCGAGAAAAAGGGCGCCTGGAAGGCAGGTGTTGACGTGTGACTGTGAGCTGTTGTGCGTCAAGGACTACAGTGTGGAGGAGATGGCGATCATTGACCTCTGCCTTTAATGCGAACCGTGTTGTGTTTTTTACGAATACAGCACTGTTTAAGCCCTTCTAGCTTCTAGCTAATTATTTTATCTTCTGGTTTCAGTTTAATTACGCAGATTGACTTGCGCTTCTGCAGCAACAATCAATTGAAAACATCAGGGTAACAACTGCTGCTTAAGAT
This sequence comes from Aplidium turbinatum, assembly GCF_918807975.1. Lineage (NCBI taxonomy): Eukaryota > Metazoa > Chordata > Ascidiacea > Aplousobranchia > Polyclinidae > Aplidium > Aplidium turbinatum. The sequence goes on from NC_137486.1 coordinate 4,977,755, forward strand.
ACTTGCTGTTGTCATGGATGTTTGTCGACGCGAGGTGGTTGTTGAGAAAGCTCATCAAAAGAACATTAGACAATGCGCTGATCCTGTGAAGTAAATTTTCAGAATATCTTACCTTAAACAACTTCACAATACACAACATTGCACTTCAGACAAGAAAAGACAACATTAAAGAGTAAACTGTTTTTCTTGAAACCTACCGTGTTTCCCCGACTGTTTTTGATCCAAATATTTTTTGTATCCACAATAGCCAAGCCAGTAATAGATATTGACTACTTTTGACCCTATATTCATAGATAAATTACACATTTGACTTGTTTTATAATTACATGTAGGCAATTGCCATCACCAACTGCTCTAGCTTCTAGCAATAATAGCAACTATAATTAAGTTACACACATTAGACCTACTTCTGGAAATAAGCAACAACGGATCTTGTCATTAAACTTTTCACAATGTTTAAAAATTAGTTTATGAAATAAATTCAACGTAAATATTTTCATGGAAAATCCGGTGTTGCTGTACGGAAAATTAGTTACGGTCCGATAGTAGACTGTTTTCTTTCCTGTTCTTTCAAAGACGATGATTTAAATGTTTGCTTGTGTAAGAGTGACCTATATACTGACCAGCAGCGTAGACAGAAATTTTGCAAGGGGGGGTCTGACGACCCAGCGGCGGGGGGTCTGGGGGCCTCCCACAGAAAATTTTGAAAAATTACTTTGAATTTGGTGCATTCTGAGAGCATTTTCAACAAAAATGTGGGTATGAATATTCCTGTAAAATGATGCTGTCTGGTGGCATAGCAAAAGGATAAAAGGATGATCATGTTTTCTTCGGCATTTTTCGAAAATAAAGCTAAGTCTCTATGTTTTCTTGTTGCTAATTCCTGGCTGAGATGTTTGAATGTTTGGTATTGGCAAAACTCGCTTTTTTAATGCAATTTTGTTTAAAATTAGGCAAGTTTTTTTTTTGACTGAAAGCATCATTCTCAATATCGTGACGTCACACGCGTGTCAAAGGGGGGTTGTAACCCCCAGCTTCCCCCCCCTTGGCTACGCCACTGATACTGACGAATGTCGAAGCCATACTTGTGTGGCAAAAGCTGTACAATACCCTTGGATCAATTCAGTGTTGTAGCCTACACTCTATTTCTTCAATACTGGACATCTACGTTGTTGCGGGTGTCCGACGTTTTTTTCGTAAATAGTTTTTCGTAAAACAATTGTTCGTAAGCAATTGTTCGTAAAATCAATTCTTCGTAAAGCAATTCTTCGTAAAGCAATTCTTCGGGCATGCAATTGACCGTAATACTAATTGTTCGTAAACAAATGTTCATAAAAGTTAGGCTACAGCTTTAAAAAAAAAAACAGTTACAATTGTTTACGAACAATCAATTAGGGTAGCCTATATGCTAGAGATGTGCTAATTGTGCTTAAAGACGTGCTGTATCTGTAGAGTGTAGACGAGCAGACAGAGTGTAGAGTCCCTGATTCAGAATGGCATTACAGCTTGTGAGCAACGAAAAAGGAAAGCCAAAACTTTTGTATAGTGGCCAGCTTTATTACAAAGATTATAGTGCACTTAACGCACAAGGGCAAGAAACTACTTATTGGAAATGTGAGCATTTTAATAAGAAATGTCCTGCACGAGTAACAAATGCTATGGCAGCCATTGTACAATCCAGAGGTGAGCACAATCATGCTGGAGATGCTGGTCATGTCGAAGCAGCAAAGGTTATGGAAAATATTCGTTGTGCAGCAAAAGACAGTCGTGATGCCCCAAGTTACCTCGTTTCAGCAAAAGCTATTGGACTCAGTCACGCCACGGCAGCAAAACTGTCAAGTGTGCAGAGCATGAAAAGGGCAGTCACCCAAGTGCGATTGAAGGAAAATGCAGGCCCGGCAATCCCACATTCTCTCCGTGACATTGTGCTTCCAGTAGAGTACAAGCAAACGTTTGCTGGTGTAACATTCTTGGCCTATGATTCTGGGCCTGGCGATAACCGTATGGTCCTCTTTGCCACTGAAAGAAATCTGCAGCTCCTTGCCCGTTCAAAGCACTGGTATGCTGACGCCACCTTCAAGACAGTGCCTTCACTGTTTGAACAGCTTTACACAATACACGGACTGAAGGAAAACACTTCAGTGCCTCTGATATATGCCCTGCTGGGGGACAAAAGGAGAGGGACATACATTCATCTGCTGCAAAAGATCAAGGAGTTGTTACCTGCTGTTGCTGTTCCAGAGACAATCATGACTGACTTTGAGATGGCCATGGTTAATGCAGTAAGCAGAGAGTACGCACTTTCAACTCACCGTGGCTGTTTCTTCCATTTGTGCCAGTGCATTTGGAGAAAGACGCAATCAAGTGGCCTGAAGGAGCAGTAGGCCTACACAGGGCCCGATTAATAATGAGGCACACGAAGCACAGGCCTCGGGCCCCTTGGTTTTGGGGCCCCCAATTTTTTTTACATTAATACCGTAGGCGTGAAACTTGTTGTGCCAGTGTGTGCACAGTTGTTATTTTTGAGTAGGCCTAACGATTTCAAATTGTGTAATGATTCACACATCTCAGTATAGCGATACAGTTCACTTTCCCATACAGGAGCATAAAAAATGAAAGTCGAATCAAAGGTGATTTCTGTGCCAGTAGCTATGTCAATTTTCTACTGATGATATTCAGTTAAAATAAAAGCAAAACATGTAAAACGTTGCACATAGCCGCAGTGCTGTGTCAAAGAGGGGGGGGCGGGCCCACCGTCTCAGGGGGCCCACAAGTAATAGACTTTTGAGTGTCAGTGTCAACATGTTTTTTAGCTGCTAAAGTTTATTGCGTGTACTTCCATTGAAAAAATAATTTAGGTCCGGTACCAATGAGATGCTGGGCCTGGACCCTTATACCAAAATATCTCTAAAATCACCACATTATCTTGAAGAAAAGTTAAAATAGGCTGCGTCAACATTAGTAAAATCATTTGTATTTGAAACAAAACAGGTTGGTTGCAATTGAATACTTGAAATCAAGAAGGGCCCAATTACCACAAAGGTGTGTTTAAGATAAATGTGAAAAGTGATGTAGTTATTTTGTGATAGAATTTCAGGGGGCCCACAGGTAATAGACATTTGCGTTTCAGTAACAATGTGTTTTTAGCTGCTGTGTGTAGTTTACTGCGTGTAGCCTACTTGTCCATTGAGAAGATAATTTAGGTCAGGTACCAATGAGATGCTGGGCCCTTATACCAAAACATCTCTAAAAACACCATATTATCTTGGAGAAAAGTTAAAATACGACACCATTAGTTAAATCATCTGAATTTGAAATAATTGCAATAAAACAGGTTGGTTGTAATTGAATACTTGAAATCAAGAAGGGCCCAATTCCCACAAAAGTGTGTTTAAGATAAATGTGTTTTAATTATTGTGGTTGTTTATTTTTTCGTATTTTGTGGTGGAACTTTGTAATTGGCAACTGTTGAACTGAAACCGCTTTATACACTGGTAGTGGTAGGGTCACCATACTTTGTGTGCTACTGTTAAAAGTTAAACCACGAAGTAAACAGCTCATTTTAAAATGATTGTCATAAACGGGCAAATTATAAGACATTTGCATAACTTAATTGCAATGCTTTGTCTAAATTTTGCAAAAGCATAGATTGAAACCTTCCTTTAGCATGAGGTGAAAGCGTTCATGTTTTGTAGGTTAGCTTCTCTTTAGCATAAACTTTAAGAGTCAGGTACGATTATTTTGGAGTCTGCCAATAACTAAACAAGACACATGAAATACTTTTTGTAATATTATACTGGACTAGCTGAAAGTTTGGTTGATGTATTGGCAGTGGCGCGGGAACTATTTTTCTCTAGGGGGGGCTGAAGATGCCGTAGTGTTGTCAGCTTCTGGGGGGCTTCGCCCCCCAGACCCCCCTTATATGGGTCAGCATTTAAAAGTGGTAGTAGCCTATAAGCATTCGGTCCCCTCCGGTGTAAGATACGACGCCAAAACACATACATTGTAAATTATGACAAATGAAAAACGGCAACAACAAAGCAACTGTTCAGAAAATTCAAATGAAAACGTACAAATTAGAAAGTGATTTGAAAACGATAGTTTGTGGAAGTGAGTTCTCACACGCTTCCGAAGATTGCTTTTCGCTCAGGTGTTTTCTCTATGAACTGTGTCATGAGTTCTTTGACATCGACAGTGTCCAAAATGTTTTGGTGGACATGCATCAACGCAAGATGAGTAGCCTAAGTCTTTTTTGTGTGATTGAGCTTCTCAACCACGTTTTCAAGCGTCTTAGAGCAGAAAAAGAACGTTCTGATGATGCAGGGAGGCAAAGGCAGAGCTCCACAAATTTTCGCAATTCTTTGAAAAGATCTAGTGTTTGAGGATTTAGTCAGGCCCGGATTTGGGGGGGGCAGAGGATGAAGGGGGCCCCCCGACGTGGAAAAAATGTGATTTTGTGTTATTTTTTTCTCTTAGCTTTTGATGTTTCTACAGAATTCTGTGCAGTGCAGGATTAATGCTACTGTAGACGTAGTAGTTTTTCGCCCGGGGGCCCCCCGATGTAAAAGTGCTCCGGGCCCCCCATCATCTAAATCCGGTCCTGGATTTAGTTGTGATAGTATCTCAGCAACCTTTTGAACGGAGTTTGCGGTTTTTCCACTTACAACTTCGCTGAACAAGGAAAGTTCCGTTTTTAGGCGATCTTTTCTGATGGCATCGGATAAGCTGTTCTCAGTAGCCCATCAGATCTTTCCTCACCATTTGCACAGCTCAGAAGGGCCTTCTATCTGTTGGCTGCTGTAAGCAGATCCGCCTGGTCGAGTCTTCGATCAAGCTCAGCTTGAACCAAATCAAGGGCTTCAATGTAGCCTTACCGTTTCCACGCTCTTTCTCCCGCAGACGACAAACCATCGGATTCTTCTGTGTTTCGAAACCTTGCTGGAGTTTTGCCCACTCGGGGATCCTTTGGCGTTTTTAGGTTATCGGCAAACGTAAAGACGTTCGCTGCATCCATAAGCTTGGAAATGGATTCATCTTTTCTGAGATTTTTGATCCGTTCGCGGAGAATGGTGATGGATTCCAAAACTGAAGAAGCAGAAATCTTCTTGTTTTGGAGCTGTCTTGCGACGGCTTCTGCAGGCTGATAAACTTCACCACTGCAGGTAATCGCAATATAAAGCCGCATCGTGCGTACTTGTTTTACAAAGCCGAATATTTTTGCACGTGCGTCTCCTCGCATTGCACTATATCTTCTGTCATGTCGGTCAGTCATTGCGACAGGGTAGGGTAGCACTTAACAACACGAGCGAGGCAAAAGCACCAACGAGTAGGACGCAAACCCAGCAAATTGCAGGCAACTTCATCGGAACCAAAAAGCGACATGAATGAAGATTTACGCATAGACGATTCACGAATTACAACTGCAACACTTTGAACGAAGTTTAAGGCATCGGCAATAAGCCTCGCTTCCTTTACAACGTCTTGCAAAATCAAATCGAGAGCATGATTACTGCAGTGAATGTATACCGATCCAGGGCATAATGCTTTAAGTTTGGCCCGCACTCACTTCTAGCAACCAGACATACTGTATTTGCTGCACCGTCAAGACAGTAGCCTTGAAAGTGTTCAATCGGCAAATTCAGCAGGGAAAACAAATCGGTAATACACGAAAACAACGTTTCCGATTTCGAATCGGCAGCATTATAAAACCCAAGAAAAACGTTTTGCAACACGATTACTGAAAATATGTTATGTAACTGAAATTGTCAGAATTTTCTAGGGGGGGCTGAAGCAATTATCGAAATTTCCAGGGGGGGCTGAAATAGCTCTAGGGGGGGCTGCAGCCCCTTGAGCACCCCTACTTCCCGCGCCCTTGTGTATTGGCATCCCTTTTAACAATAAAATGTTTTTTCTACATCTACCGGTATAATTTGTAAGGTAAAAGTTTTTTTTGAAGTGTCATAAGCTGCATTAAGGTTGTTGCACTTTTAGCTTAACGTTTTGGTATTACAGGGTGTTTTGTTTTCTTAAGCTTAACTTCAAAGTGAATGTTACTGGTTTACAACTGGTAGTCTAGTTCTAGAATGGTGTAACCTTGCTATGTACCAAGATTTCACTCAGCATTTCATAAAGAAGATGTCTTGTTTGAACTAGCGACATTCTTGCTTTGAACATTTCAGATAAACAAAACTCTCAAAGAGGAATTCTTTGAAATGGCTTGTCATGGAGGTTTGTCAGACAGAACCAAGCAAACTTTGCTTTGCCATTATTGCAATTGGAGTACATTCGTTTACTATGATTAGCAATGGTGCAGACATGCTGCAAAAGTTTTGCAGATGTTCTAAACAAGGGAGTGTTTTTCTCCAAGCTCTTTGCAAAGCTTTTTTTTTCAAAAGTTATGTGGAGCCAAATGTTAAGCCTTGAATGTACCAGAAACCATGAAGCATTTAATGCTATCTTTACCCATGTCCAGGGTTTTTTTTAAGGTTTGGTTTGGGTGACCGCTAAGTAGTTTTAAGAGACCGCAAGTGTTTCATTTAAATACCAAAAAATAGCCATAACTACATACAATCAACGCAACATAAAATGAATTATTTGACAAGGCACAGCTTAAATGATTGTGACAACGACCAAACAGCCTGCCCAACACGGCCGCCAAACAAGTTTGCTGCACAATCAAACAAAGTGTGCTTGTTGGTGTGCTTGTTGGCAAAGTGTGCTTGTTGGCTTCTGCTTGTTATGTTTCCACACGTAAAAACTGATCATCATGCGCCATAAATCAGAAATAAACATTGACGAGTATCAAAGGTGCACTTCTTTTGTGAATAACTCTTTGATTCAGCTGTTAGCTGTACCTCCACTTATTCTTTTTTCCGGACGTGAACTATTGATCGTAGGCTGTATTTGTATTATCGACAAGACATAGCGAGAAACAACCATTACTTTTCTACTGTAGTTGGAAGTCCAAATTTTGGGAAACCGCTGGAGAAATTTGGGGGACCGTTTCGGTCCCCCAAAACACCTTAAAAAAAACACTGCCCATGTCTTTAATTGCTGTGGTAAGAACCAGATAAAGTGATCAGCAGGCCACAAGCTGAAGAGCGACCACCAAAAGTAAGGCAAACAATTCAAAAACTGGCCTCAAACGTCAGCAAGTAATAAGTGGACATTAACAGTGGCGGCTGGTGAGTCCTAGAAATGGGGGTGCTGCGGACTCCCGTGGCCTATGTCACTTTACATTTTGGATGTAGACACGTTACTTATTGCATGACATATTAAATTCAAGCAGTTTTTTCCAAAGATGAGAAGTAGACCTACCCTAAAAAGTATCAGTTTTTCTAGTGCCTCCCTATTTGCGTTCTTCTGTAACTAACAACACTAATCAGCGAAAATGTAAACTACTAATTGGTTTATTGCGTAACACTTTATTTCACAACGTGAAGGCGGATTCAAACTGGTGTCGCTATTGCGCCGTAACCTGCTTTTGACGTTACCACGACACCAGACAACTATTTATCGCCTTTTCACATTGCCTTTTTTCCTCAACGTTCGCCTTTTTGCCGTGTGCTGCTTCAAACACAGCACATCGCTTTCCTATTCGCTTGTACAGGCAATTCAAGAAAACACGCGACTCTACGACGTCACAGTCAGAGTGTCTCTTCAGCTGTAACCTTGCGCAAAATACTTCACAGCACGCAGAGTTTCCAAATATAGTTTACACTTATAACAGTCAGCAATTCTGTGAACAGAGAACATAAAATACATTTTGGGCAGAAGAAGTGCCAAGATATTTGAGAAGTTTCTTGTGAAAACTTTCATGGGAGTGCTGCAGCACCGCAGCACACACTAGCGAGCCGCCCCTGGACATTAAGTAGTGTAATAATCAATTCACCTGCCTTGAGCTGTAGGTCATAAAAATGTTTGTCGTATTTGTAGCCTATTCCATTTGTACAGTCATATTTTGTTTACTGCTAAAACATTGTAAACAGTAAACAAAATAGCATTTCTCATAGATTAATTAGCATTTACAATCCTGTAATTATAAATATCCCTGACTTTACAGAGGTAGCTATCAGCAAGTGTAACCAGCATACATTTAGATACCAGTATAATATAATAAGTATTTTATGACAGTTGCCAGTGTTTTGTTTGTGATTTCAAATCGTTGCTGCTTTGTTTCATTTCTTTCATTCCAAGCAAAGATGAAGCTATAACTTGATAGACCTGTGTTTACTCTTAGTTATATTTCTGCTGTGTTCTGTACAGTCACTGCTGGGTTGATGGTTGTTTATGAAGTTATATATAAAAGTTTAATTAGGTAGTAGTTAGCCGGTATTGTGCAGTAAGCATTACGACATTTCATTAAGCACCAGTAACCTATGAAGGCTTTCTGAGTACTGCAAAGTTGTCAGTGAGTAATGAAGCTGTTAGACCTTACCTAACCTATTAACTAGTGTTACACTGTAAATATTGGTCCGTTTTGGTAAAGATCATAGTAATTTTCTTATGTATGCTGTGATTCCTGTGAATTAGTTGCAACATGTGATGAAGTTATTAAACTTCATCACTTAAGTCAGCACTCATGCACCATTTCAATAACAACTGTTTTTTAGCATGACCAATGGTGTTTGCATAAGAAAAAAATAATTACATGTAGAAAAGTTAATTCAACAGTTAGATTACAGCAACTGCTGTTCATAATTGTGCTTCTTAAATTCAGCAATCATAATGTTTCATGATTACTGTTCGTTGGAAAATCTCGTTTACAATTCTATGAAGCTGACAATTAATTGTAAGCTACTAATCGCAGTATTAGTCTTGTTTGTGTTTTCTTTTTTGTTGATTAGTTTCATAACTCAAATTATTCTTTATGCCAACCTTCCATCATATGTAAAAAAGTCAATACTTCCATAGATTTCAAGGAACCATGAATAAACTCTGCTAGTTCAAATCCAAGTGTATATTTTGCTAGTGTTTCCAGTATGAAATGGGCCCAATTTCCAATCTGTTAAAGAGATTTTTTATCCAATAATTTTTGTAACAAGTATAAGAGTGTTAATACTGTTAGAAAGTTGTAGGTAAATTGGCGAAATTAATATTTATGAAGTTATAGTTTTGCTTGAACTATTTGTTAGCCCATAGTTCATCATTCGCAGAGACTACATGGCATTGCGTCGAAAGCGATTGCCAATAGGGGCCCCTAAACTTAGCTGTGCCTCGGGCCCCCATGAGCTTTAATCAGGCCCTGGTCACTGCCTACGAGACAAGCGCAGAGTTTGCTCTGAGGCTGCGCATGTTGTCGTCTCTTGCCTTTGTACCTATTGATGAAGTCGGCCAGGCCTTTGACATTCTCATTGATGGGAATGTATTACCAGATGTTGCTCAGCCAGTAATTGACTACTTTGAAGACACTTGGGTTGGGCGCCCAGATCGTCGTCAAGGGCGCCGTCCTCCAATGTTTGCAATTAAAATGTAGAACTGCTATGATGGCATCTTCAGTGGCCTTCCCAAAACTAATAATAGCATTGATGGATGGCACAGAGGGTTCATGTTCCAGGTATCTGCAAATCATCCAGATATTTGGAAGTTCATATCTGCAATCAAGCGAGAGCAAAACCTAAATGAGGTTCGCATTGAACAGTATGTCAGTGGCCAGGCAAGACCCCCTCCAAAGAAGAAGTAGCCTACAAGGACAGTGCAGAAAGACTAACTAGAGTCGTCCGAACTTGGCGTCAAGACTTTCAAGATGATGAAATTTGTGATTACTTGCGTGGAATCGCACACAATACTTCATACTAAACTTGGCTCGTGGACAATTTGTACGAAGTTACTCAAAGTAGTATTGGTAGTGTAAGCAAAGAATTGCTAAACACAGACAATTGTTGTATTCCAATAAATAACAAAAAATGCGCTTTTTCATTGTGCTTATTTCTTTGTGTCGTCGTAACTTGGTTATTCAGGAAAACTTGCATTACGCACCTTCATCGGAAATTGCAAGACAAACCTTGCTGTTGCGAAAAATTGTTCACGAACAATTCGCCTATCACCTGTTTACGAACAATTCACCTATACGAAGAATTGATGTATACGAAGAATTGCTTTACGAAGAATTGCTTTACGAAGAATTGATTTTACGAACAATTGTTTACGAACAATTGCTTTACAAACAACTGTTTACGAACAATTCACCTATAACCGTTTTTGTGCATGCGCGTAGTCATGCATACAAATCAAAATGATCATTTTATCATGTTTTACAGTGAAAACAAAACCAGAAACACTGTTTGAGGTTAGATCTATCTTTCAACATTTTTAACGTGTTTTAGTGCAGTAGCAAATAACATTTGAAATTTAAATGCCATAAATAAAAATAACATACAGGCTACAGCCACCCCAAAATAACAGGTCTTGGGTTACCGTATATTCAAAGAGCGATGGCGTATTCATGTTGATGTACAAGCAGTCACTGCTAATAGTTTGGCGTACAAGCGATTGTCTGCAAGTGGTCTCACTGCGAACATTCATGTTCACTGCGTAAAGGTAAATGACCGGATAAAAACCAGGTCTTTGGAGCCGGAGCAAGCAGCCCCGGAGCAAGCAGCCCCGGAGCCGTGCATTTTCAACGGAGCTGGAGCTGTACGTGAAATTCAAGTGGAGCTGGAGCCAGTTGTTTGAAAGATAGCTCCGGTTCCGATGCATTTCATAAGATGCTGCTACTATTGGCTGAATTCACATAATTTAACAGCAACCCTTCACAAAATTAATAATTGTTGCCTTTTTAGCGCCACCTTTTCTAACTTACCAAGTTGTGAGAGAATTTGACAGCAGAGCAGTGACATGTTCATAGCTGCAACTGATACCCATTTGATAGTTTTCAATCAGGTGTTCAAATGGTGTAAGTTATGCTTTAATAAGTAGCCTACTGTAGTTCCTGCAGCCAGTAATGCAGCAGGAAAGTTGTGGACATAACCTTTGTTTAGTTTATATTGTAGGAGCCGGAGCTGAAGCCGAAGCAGTGGTATCAATGAGATCCGGAACAGAAGCTGGATGAATTTATGATAAAAGAGAGCTTCGGAGAAGGATCAATTTAACATTTACGCCTGCTCGAAAGCCCTGAAACCCAGACTGACATTATTACATCATAGATCAGACGACTTCAAACAAAATTTATTTTACACTCTTACTGTTTTTTGTAAAGAAAATGAAATTGACAAGGTAAAAGAAGTCTACTTTGTGTTTTGTATGCGTTGTTTATTATTCAGCTAAAAACACATATTTTATCACTGCGAATTTTGCAGTGTATAATTTTGGTTTATCGCTACACAAAATGGTTACCACTGTGCCTTAGAATTGCACACGAACGTGATATAAGTATAATCAAGTCACAAGGTTAGTTATTCCAAAAATAACTTACACCTTGCGTAGAAATATTTTGTAAGGGAAGGGACTTTTTCTGTTGCATAATAAAACGGCTCCACAAACGTGACAAACACGTCATTGCAATCAAAAAATAATAAAGTCCAAAATGTAATAAGCTCCTAAACTCATGTTCAGCAAACGTTTTGATAATAATTAATAATGCTGGTTGGTTTTTGAATCTTTATCCTTCGACTGACAAAGCCTTAATTGGTTATTGCTGGTAGTTTCGCATACTTGGAGAGGCTCTTGACACAGGGCCGGTTACGGAGATTGGCAGAGTGAAGTTTTCCGATTGTTGAAGTGTTGTTGCCGGGGAATTATTCCATTCACTAGGCGCCGCTGAATGGAGAGCAGTACTGAAAGTGCGTTGCTCAAGCGCACAACCTGAGAGTCGAACTTGCGCCTCGTGATCTTGAACAGGGCGTGTAACCATTGAGCTAACGGGGCGGAGGAATACTGCCTTCATCTTCAGTGCTATTAATCTAGGTAACGAACTGTTATGTTGTCTATTCTTCCTTTGCAATTTGTGGACTACTCTCTGTCAACACTGCGAACACTTCACTTTTGTGTGAAATCTGTAAATAGTTGTTGTATTATTTATAGGCTATGTCTTTTTCTTAACTTCAATACCTATAGCCTATGTGTGTGTTGTAGTTTGTTTTTTCTGATAGTTGTTAGGTTAAGTAGTCCCCACATTGCTTCATCATTTGGCACTTCAGTTGTTTTAAGAACGAGGAGACAACTAATTCATCTAGGCTCCTTGTTTCAACTATCAGCTTTGGTGGCCGTGCCTAATTATATTCATTGCTAACCAGTGGCGTAGCTAGGGGGGGGGGGGGGGCGGCACTTTCAGACAGGACGTTTTGTTTTTTTGTTGATAATGCAAAAGTACACGGAAAATAAAAGCAAACAGAATGGCAACGTTCAAAACAGTGGCGTAGCCAAGGGGGAGGAGGGATTTGGGGGTTACGACCCAACCTTTGGCACGCATGTGACGTCACGATATTGAGAATGATGCTTTCAGTCTCTATGTCTCTAAAACAAAGTTTGCCTAATTTTAAACGAAACTCCATTAAAAGAGCGAGTCTTGCCAATACCAAACATTCAAATATCTCAGCCAGGAATTAGCAACAAGAAAACATAGAGACTTTGCTTTATTAAGTTACCGAAAAATTCCCAAAAAAACATGATCTTATCCTTTTGCTATGCCACCGGACAGCACCATCTTACAGGAATATTTATACTAGGGGATTTATACCCACGTTTTTGTTCAAAATGCTCTTAGAATGCACCAAATCCAAAGTAACTTTTCAAAATTTTCTGGGGGAGGCCCCCCAGACCCCCCGCCGCTGGGTGTTGTCTATGGCGAGGACGCCGTCGGGCTTCGCCCGCCGGCCCTTAAAACCCCCTCTTTCAAAATTACTGGCTACGCTACTAGTTCAAAACATACAATAATTCCACTTTAAGTAGATGCTCAGATATAAATTCAACAAATGTAGTGTTCTTGTAAAAAATGTGCTTTTTCGCACCTACTGTTCTGCATTTTATGCTTCTCCCCTTTGGTGTAATTATTCAATATCAGCTATTAATCGTCTGCAAGTTGCATATAACAACTCGTTCAGAATTCTGTTCAAATTGCCTAAAATTTGCAGCATTAGTCACATCCAAGTAAACCACAACGTGAACACTTTTTATGCCCTGCTACGGAAGAGCATTGCTAGCTTTGTAAATCGGTGTTGCAGCTCTTCTAACTCCTATATCAAAGCGTTAATGACCTCTGAGTGTTTCGCTCGTTCAATGTATTTACAACATTATAACCGTTCAATGCTTGTTGTTTGATTTTTCAATTATTTTATTTATATGTGTGTGCTGGCGTGTTTCTATGGACCTCTCTTCAGGTCTGAACCAAATAAATAAATTTCATTTTTACATGCTTTTTCTTGAAGGGGCGGCAAAATCGGAATCCGCCCCGGCGGCACATTCCCTAGCTACGCCACTGTTGCTAACCCTACATACTATTACCATAGTTAGATCTTGTAGGGTTAAACCTTTGCTGTTTTGATACCTTTTCCTTTCGTTTCTATATTTTATATCTACAGTAGCCTATCGTTTCTTTTGCTTTCCAGCAAAGGAGAATACAGAACTAAAATACTTAACGATATTTCCATTCATAGCATGATTTTGAATCTTTATTCTCGGACTGACAAAGCCTTGATTGGTTATTCCTGGTAGTTTCGCATATTGTAGAGGCTCTTGACGCAAGGCCAGTTACCGAGATTGACAAAGCGAAGTTTCCGATTGTTGCCGGAGAATTATTCCATCCACTAGGTGCCGCTGAATGGATAGCAGTCCTGAAATGCGCTTTCACCCAGAGAGTCAAACCAGCGCCGCGTGATCTTGAGTCGAGCGCGTAACCAGTGAACTAACGAGACTGAATAGTTGCAGAGTTTAATCCTGGCAGCTTTGCATACTTTTAGAGGCTTTGAATCACCGACGCAGGCCAGGTCGCAAAATTTTTTTCCCACGAACTTTTTATCTCGTTTGCATATTTCTGTAAGTGTAGCCAATACTGGTTTCCGCGCGGCGCGCGTAACTGTTTTTCGGCCTCACAGCGGCCGATTTTCGCCCTCCAGGTCCAAATTTAAACAATGAACTTGAAGAGAACGTAGCCTGGAGACACACCAAATCTAGTCAGTAGTCAAGAAATAAAGATGTGAAAAGAAATTGATTAAGAATTAACTCTAACCTTACTTTTTTTGAAAGGCTTTTGTGCACCGCAAAAATTAATGTAAAAAAAAATTGACTTCGATGGGCGTCGAACCGATGTCCTCATGAACATAAGGCAAAACCACTGAACCAAACACGTCAACGAAAAATGTTTGCATTTACAGTTCACACGGTAGGCTATAAATACAAACTCTATGCGAAGTAACAAAAAGTTCGTGGGAAAAAAAATTCGCGGCCCCGTCACCGAGATTGTCAGAGTGAAGTTTCCGATTGTTGAAGCCTTGTTACCGGGAATTATTCCATCCATTAGATGCCGCTGAATGGAGAGCAGTCCTTAACGTGCGTTGCTCAAGCGCACACCCCGAGAGTCGAACCAGCGCCGATTGATCTTGAAGCTTTTTCGTTCACGAAGTCACGCGCTAACCAACTGAGGAGCGGAAAGAAGTGAATAGCAATAAGTTCTTTCCATTTATGGAAAAATCTCGAAAACGGTCGTTGAATTTGCTAGGAAGAAAATGAATGAATGCTCGACTGCAACAATACTAGTTGATTTCGCCATTATGACGCAAAAACGATTAGCTATAACTTTTACTGCTTGGCTTTTTCTGAGAAAATATTCTCCATCAAATGTTTTAAAAATGTAATTTGACTGAAATCTGTTGGCCTATGTCTGCGGGTCAATAATAATAACAGTAGAACTCGGTTAATCCGGATTCGATTTGACCGGCGATTCCATCCGGATTAGGCGAAGATCCGGATTAACCGATGAAGGTTCTATCAAGCCTGACTCATTTGTACTTCCAGTTTCATCTGGTTTAGGCGAAGATCCGGATTAACCGAATCCGGATTAACCGAGTTCTACTGGTACATTGTGTAACAATCACCTTCTACCACCAACGTGGATGAGGCCTACCAAGACTTCTGCCGTGCTATCAAATCCGCAGCTAAACAAGCTATCCCTCGCGGCCGCCGAAAGAACTACACGCCGTGCTGGGATTCAGAGTGCGAAAATTTATACCGCTCTTACGTTCGTGCCTCACCAGGTGCTGCCTCTACCTCAGCCGCAACAAAACTGCTCGATCGGCTAGACTCACGGAGGCTAGAGCGATGGAAAAACACCGTCAACACTATCGACTTTACACACTCTAGCCGGATAGCATGGAGTACTGTCAACAACCTTACGGGTCGTTCAGCACGCCCTTCCCGCCAATGCCCCGTTACTGCCAATAACATCGCATCAGAACTGGTGAAAAATGGGACCTACAAAATAGGCGATCGCAAGTTCTCCAAACTTGTAAAGAGGGAAACGTCTGATCTCTGGAAAATCCCAACACCAGACGAGGAAAGCATCTCTGATGAGTTTACGTCAGATGAGTTCACCGCTGCCCTACAATCTACTAAGACCCGTAAGGCCCCTGGTCCCGATAACATCTGCCCCGAACTTGTACTCCATGCTGGCACCGCCATGAAGTCTTGGCTGCGAAAATTCCTGTCTTCCTGCATATGCCAACTCAAGATCCCCAAAATTTGGAGACGAGCCAAAGTAGTCGCGATCCCTAAGCCTCATAAGCCACAAGAGGATCCGAAGAGCTATCGACCTATATCTCTTCTCTGCATCCCTTTTAAAATCTTCGAACGTCTTATCTACACTCGAGTCGAACCAATTATAGACCCACTCTTGCCCCGGGAGCAAGCTGGTTTTCGACGTGGAAGATCTACTGTGGACCAAGTCACTCTCTTGACTCAAGACATCGAAGACTGCTTTGAGGCAAAGAAGAAGGCTGGTGCTGTGTTTCTTGACCTCACAGCTGCATACGACACCGTATGGCACCAAGGCCTCACCTGCAAACTGCTCCGCCTGCTCCCCGACAGGCACATGGTCCGCATGATCATGGAGCTCGTTTACAACATAAGCTTTACTCTCACCACCGGAAGTGGTAAACCAAGCAGGTTACGACGCCTTAAGAATGGCGTCCCTCAGGGATCTGTCCTGGCCCCCCTTCTGTTTAACATCTACACCCACGACTTACCAATCACGGTATCCGCAAAGTACGCCTATGCCGATGATCTGGCCATTCTACACTTGTCGAATCAATGGCAAACATTAGAAGGGACTCTAAACCAGGACATGTCGACACTTTCGGCATACCTCCAGAGATGGAGACTGAAGCTCAGCGAAACCAAAACAGTGACGACAGCCTTCCACTTAAACAACCGGGAAGCAAAGCGCGAGCTCAAGATCAGCACCAATGGAAAAACCCTGCCATTCTGCCCAAACCCTAAATATCTAGGGGTAGTCCTGGACAGGTCGCTCACTTACCGTCAACATTTGGAGTCACTACGCAAAAAGATCTCAACACGCACAGCTTTGCTAAGGCGTCTGGCCGGCTCTGGCTGGGGAGCCGGAGTTGATACCCTGCGCATTGCCACCATCGCGCTAGTTCACGCTCCAGCAGAATACTGTGCACCTGTCTGGAGCCGCAGTGCCCACTGCCATCAAATCGACACTGCCATAAACAACGCCTTGCGTATCGTGACAGGATGCCTGCGACCTACACCATCGGAAAATCTCCCTGTCCTTGCAGGCATCCAACCAGCTGAGCTTCGTCGCGAAGAAGCCATCCTGTCTCTCTCTCGTCGCGCTACGAATCCCAACCACTTGCTCTACTCAAGTCTCTACGAGTCTGTGAACGAGAAACCTCTGCGACTGAAATCGAGACACCCATTTGTACGTGCCGCACAACTCCTGATGAAAAGTGCTGAAGACCAATCCATCAGTGCGGCTACGTGGGCGGACCACCAATGGAGCTCGGAGTGGAAGAAGAACTCCTCAAGACTCCAAAGTTTCATCTCCGATACCAGCCACCATCCAACCGGAATGCATTTGCCAAGGAAGGCCTGGGTGCGGCTCAACCGCCTGCGTACTGGCGTCGGACTATTTCGCTTCAACATGCACAAATGGGGGATGGCTCCATCCGCGATCTGTGAGTGTGGCATGGAGGAACAAACCGTAGACCACACCATCTGTAACTGCGCCATCTACCATGCGCCAAATGGTGTGCGTGGTCTGCGTGAATTGGATGACGAATCAATTCAATGGCTGCTCGACACCTGCCCAAACATCTAGACCGCGTCGCCGCCACTGCCCAAGGGTGGTAAAAGGCAGAGCCCCTCGACCCTTGAAGTGGCGAAGAACAAGGTTCAAACGAAGAAGATTGTGTAACAGGCGCGGGCCAAACAAAAACGTATCGCGACCGGACTTTTGACACCCCTGGACTAAGGTAAAGGCACAGCAACGAACCATGGTGAAGCAAACGTAACAAAAAATTTATTGCAATAAACAAAACACAATTTTCAACACAAAGCCAATGATTCAATGTGAATTGCCATCAGTCAAATAAAGATTCAAATTCTTTGACAGGAAAATCTATGCGACAGAGTAAGCCAGGTTATACTAGAATTGGGCAATATCACTCCAGGCGAATTCATCCGGTCAGCAACTCTTATGTTATGAATTGTAGTTTTTTGAATTAAATGGTCGCCTGGCGGTACATTATTTTATTATACAAATCTATAAAAACTGGTGTTAATCAATGAAATTAACAGCAACATTGTAAAATTACAATAGGCCCATCCATTGTTTTTTGTTTTCACTCAGTAATCAGTATCCATTCACCAAGAAGCATGGCGCAAACGTGTCAAGCTTAAAGGACGTCATAAACACAGAGGTGAAAGCGGTAAACTTATTTTACAGGATTTAACTATCGTCCATTTTGCCAACTATTTTCAAAGTTTACATAGGGATATTGGACTTAGGGGATCCGAAGCTTATCCGTTTTTTCATTTATTCCGTCCAACTGAAGGGCATGCCTAAATCGTGGTGTGCTCGTTTTTAGTTTAGTTTATGCTGGTAGGTTATGAATATGGAAGACAAAGTTGTGACTAGTGTCAGTCTGTCAGATAGGCTAGACCAAGCAGATTTTTAATTTTCAAAATTCTGTTGATTGGATGAAGTGTCAATCTGCTATTGCCTGGAGTGGTCATTTTCTAGGCCTTAGGGTACCAGTACGGTAGGCTATGTTGGAGGGAAATAGTTAATTTCATTATAAACTGACGGTCCAAGTTTATTCATAATAAAAACATACTTGAGTTTAGTACTAATCAGCTGGAAGCAGCGAATGATCAACGAGATTAGTAGGCTAACACTGGGGGAGGAAGTCTTTTAGGCGCAGACAGTTAGGCGCCGGTCAAATAGACGCGCACACTGTGGCGTCTGGATATTTAGGTGCGGAGCACTGTGACGCCCGTTTATTTAGGTGCTATTCCTAGTAAAGTCTGCAGATTGTATCAGCTTAGCAGGTAGGGCAATGCTTTTCACACAAAATGTTATATTGAACAAAAAAATACCGTATGTCATGGCTTCCGTGAGTGAAGCTGCTTATGCCGGCAATGCTTTTTCCACAAAATGTTATATTGAACAGAAAAATATATTGTATTTTAATGCGCGTGTTCGGCATTTATTTGTTGTTAGTCCAGGTTTGCGTCGGCGAACGTTTTATCAATAAATTATTCAAGTTTTCGAACATTACTGAGTTCACTTTTAGTTAAGTCAAATAATAACTACACTAAACATCAGTAAAAAATATACCGTAGCCTATATTCAAGCGGGTGGTAGGCTTGAGTGAAGAGTAACTTAGTTTTCTGTCAAAACCCTGACAAGGTTTAATAACGAGCAAAGTCGCACCATTATGCTTGCAACTTGTAACCAGGGTTCACATGCCCTATAGAGGTGTATTCATGTAGTAGAGCGTTGTCTCATACGTACTCGCAACACGGCCAATCCATCCGAGTAGAAGTAATTGCGAAAGATAACAGATTAAGTAAAGGTCCATCTGGCTGCAACCTGTGTTCAGGATAAATAGCAAATGTCCTGTGAAGATGAGCTAAAATCAAGAGTAGTAGAGCGTTGTCTCGCATCTCATATCCACACGCGCATTAACAAAACAACATACTTTTCTGTTCAATATAACATTTTGTGTGAAAAGCATTGCCCTACCTGCCAAGCTGATAAAATCTGCAGACTTTACTAGGAATAGCACCTAAATGAACGGGCGCCACAGTACTCCGCACCTAAATATACAGACGCCACAGTGTACGCGTCTATTTGACCGGCGCCTAACTGTCTGCGCCTAAAAGACGTGGACCCAACACTGGTAGGTAGGCTAACAATACACAATTACACATCATTTCTACTCGTGCCAATGTATGATATAATGCTACCAAGTCTTTTTCATATCTCATTGTGCTTATATCTGAAACTAAGTACTTGTGCTTGAATGTTATAGGTCATTCAAATTGTTTAGCAATATGGGGTTTACCTGTTGCGTTCCTAATTGTAATACTGGTTATCGTTTATCTCAAAGTAATAGACCAAAAGAGTCACTTTTTCGATTACCTCGCAATCAAGATGCAATTCAAGTTTGGATTAAAGCTATTCCTAGAGAACAATATGCAGTCACTTCCTCCAGTAGAGTTTGTGCAAAACATTTTTATGACTCAGACTTTATAACAAGTACTACCGATGATGTCCGAGAAAGAAGAGTTGCAAAAAGAGAATTGTTGCAACTGAAAAAGCTTCGCCTAAAGCCGTCAGCTGTACCAAGAATATTTCCTGGTTTACCTGGTTATCTGACAATGCAACCGCAACCTAAAAGATCCACTTCTACATCTACAGCGTCTGCAAGACTGAAAAAGGAAAATGATTTAAGAACTAAACGAACAATTTAGACTCGTTTAATGATTTGAAAAAAGTGATGAATGCACTAGATGAAATCTTCTTTGTTGTTGCTGTCTCCGTTGACAATCATGTTTGCAACAGGTATTTATTTCTGCATGAATTGGTTGTGATATTTTTGATATGTCACTAGACCCAGGGTAGTTCCCAGTGCCGTTAAAGGGTAATGGTTTGCGCATGTGCACCCCTATTTGACCGGCGCCTAACTGTCTGCACCTAAAAAACGTCGACCCTTGTAAGTTGGGTGTACTTTTATGCAGTTTGAATGTATATATATATACAAATTTATTGGACAAAAGGTGTAATTTTATTGGTGGTAATGCTTTGCTTCACGTAGTTCAAATTAACTAACAATGTACATACTCTTTTATTTAGAAAAATGTTCATGGATATGTGCGGGAACAACAGATTGTCAAGTTGCATTGTGCATCCTACAAGGAAAGAAAAGCATTTGTACCTATTATTTGACTTCACACACAATTTTAAAAATATTTTCAATAATTTTCTGAATAGAAAGAGAATGCACTTTCCCCCTGTTGGTGAAGATCATAGACACATCTTTGGTGAAAAATGCACTGCTCATTTTGAGCATATAAAACGCTTGTATGCTCTTGAGGAACACAAGCCTCTGAAGGCTGCATTTGCACTGAGGAAAGCATCGCTAAATCCCAGCAGCATAGCACGTACATCACCTGGCAACATGCTTTAAGTAAGTAAAGTTGTAAAATATGGTATTAATGACACAGACCCATCTGTGAATTGAGTATAGAACTCACTGCCTTGTAATGCATACACTTAAATGGTGCTCAGCTGGTGTAGTTTCTGTCTTGTATGCAGAAAGGTTTTGTCCGGATGATATGAGCATTGAGCACAACAACATTTTAAAATAGCATTTGAAATTGGTCGGTTATGACATCACAAAGACATATATAAAAGAAAGTAATACGGTAATATGCTAGTAATTTAGGTTAGAACTATTACTGGAAACTGTGTACGAAATTAAAGTCATAAAATAAAAAATACTGAATAAGACTATTTTTGCCAGCCGCAAGCCAACGATGGCCTTTGCTATTTTCAGGTGTGTTCTGTGAATCAACTGCGCAGTGCGCATGCCTTGGAGTTGTATGCTGAAAGCAATGCTGGGTTCCTGGAAACATCAAGATTTGTGAAATTCATATCTAAAATTTGGAAAATCATGTTCGTTAAATCACCATTTAAGGGTATGTCATGTCACTATACTGATATCGCAAATTTTACATATATATAAAGCAGACTTCGTACAACCAACAGTAACAGCTTTTCTGCAAAGTTTACAGAAGTTAGTGGAAGAAGTTAAAAACAGTGAACCAGCATATTTGGATCAATCTTATTGGTGTATACGACGACCCTAAAGCTGTTCTAAAGTATATTATGCTTCCTGTCCACAACATTACTTGTGAAGATTTTCTGTTTTTTTTTTCAATCAAATTAGATCATGAGCAAGTGGTAGAATCACTATCACGAGCAACTATTCCAACACATTAATAGCCAAATTCAGGACTTGTAGACTACATGAGGAAACATTTGCTGCTGATAGCGGTTCAACATGTTACTTTCCAGGCGTCGCACTCTCTTATAAACGGTTACATATTAATGCAATGTTATTGATGACATTTTTTCTTTTTTGTTTGTGAAATGCTCACTTAACTCACTGCATTGTGTGTTTTGAAGGTGTAGCAAAAACGGATGACATGTGCATGCCAAGGAAATTTCCTAAAGAAGGAGAGGATCAACCTCCCATCATGTGCTACCTTGCAGCTGCAGTTGATATATTTGTGAAGTGGCAACAATCTGGAAATGCTGGTCTCACTGAGCAAACATTCTTGGCATACATTCAAACGATGACAGCAGTGCCCGAACTTGCTCAGTATTTGCATGACAGTTTGGGATTGATGTACATTCTTCAGTGCCAACAGAGTTGTGCTTCGCTGTAACGACAATGGCTGTTCAGTATTACGATGCCATACTCAGCAATCCTTCTGCTAAAAAGAAAATGCTCACTCTACCAAACTCACGCTCTGCTTTTATTCGAGCCGTTAAAAATGCAGCAGAGACGTCATTCGGTTTGCAGGCTGATGTGGCTTGTTCAAAAGGCCACTGCAATTTCGAGTTGATTGGAAAAACTTCGTTTAATTGTTTTGCCAAAAATGAACTAAAACGTTTGAACGCTCCCAGGCGCGAGGAACCCGCGAAGATGGCTCGAACAGTACGCAAGCTTACGAGTGGTGGTTCACGCAAGACTGCAAATACTTGAATTTGTGTCATTGCCTAATTGTGGTTACAGTGTAAAGTTATGATATCTGATTGTCCAGTGATATTTAATGGTATTATTTTCGTTTGTGTACATAGCCTAGTAGCCAAGTTTATGAACAATAAGCCATTAGTCGTTTTTTTTTCTTTTGTGGATTCTACATGTAGCTTAATGAATTGGTTATAACTTACAATATTAATAATTTTGTCATCAACATAAGATTGACAATAATGTACAGATACAACTTTTGTGAAACGACGAATAAAACAGCCAGTGCAAAACAAACATTTTCTCGTGTAGTAACACCGCATTGTGCAATTTATTCTAGGCAATATGGTTAGCCCTTCAGTTGGACGGACGAATTTTGAGTTTCGCATCCCGTTAGTGTCTAGGTATCCCTGAGTTTACACTGACAAGCATATCTCTAAAGCGTAGCAAAAAAACAAGACGTTCACAATGAAAGCGTCAAGTGTGGTTACATTGTGCTACAAGGGTGACTTTCTCGATTTCAAGCGAGAAAACAGAAATATGTCAACTTTTCTATCAAACGCTTCATATGAGAAATCGATTTGATCTAGATCAGGGGTTCTTAACCAGGGGTACGAGAACTGTTACTAGGGGGTACGAGCATGCTGAATCATTAAGGTTGGTTAGGTCTATTCTATATAAATACAAAAACCCATTATCAGTGTTGTACGCTGACACTCATGCTAGCGCCGTTAGTTTATTTAGTTGACGAAGGTGACAGTCACGACGAGTTCAACTAGCCTTTGTTTATGTGAGTTTCTGGCTGCTGATCAAGCTGATGAAGTAAAAATAATTGCGAAGGCATGTCTTGTACTCTTGGCAGTCTTGTGTATAAATAACTTGTTCGTACTAGGGTGTGGTCAGTTCAGTTGTCGAGAAAAAAATGCGAAACTGCCGCAACGATCGGCATGTTGCAACGATTTCAGTTAAAGCACAGTTTTGAGTTTAACTTATACAGCTAATCTTGTAATTTTCTGTTTACGCTTCAGAAATATATTAGTTTATTGATGAAAAAATAAGTGACATTGATTCAGAGACTTTAAAAAGCAGTGATTTCAATGAAAGCACAACAGAAGAGCAAGTGGAGCAAAACTCAGAGCCTTAACTCGGCCCCCTTATATAAACAAATATTTCAAATTTGATTCACATGTCGGCGAAAAGCTATCATTTCGGCCAACTTGACAGGTTTGACCACCAGACATTAGCAAAATTAAAAAAGGGAAATGTTCTACCGGTGAGTAAAGTGTAATCCTCAGTAGCTTACTTGTTTTGATTCTGAGGATTAGCTTTTAGCCTAGCCTACTCACCAGTAGAACATACCCCTTTTTCAATTTCGGCTAACTATTACGCCGTTAAGTTTTGTAGGCAATTCGCGCTAACGCTGACAACTTATTTCAGTGACACGTACAACACTGCCCATTATATGTTGCAGACTTCAATTTTAAGAAGGGCTGGTTAGAATTTTTGTTTTGGACTAAACTTTGCTTTCAACATGTCCAAAAAGCAAAAGTGCAATAATGCCTATGTTCAGTGGCTATGTTTAATGGCTTTACATTTATCACCGAAAAAGATGGTACAACGTCCGCAGTGTGTCCTGTGCGGCCCTATGTTCTCAAATGCAAACTTAGAACAATCGAAACTTGAACATTTTAACAGACATGGTGGGAGGAATGCACTAATTGCACTATGGAAATCATTCTATTTGAATAAGGTTGAATAAAGTTCTAGGGATATTGTTTATAATATTTGTTGTACTTTTTTAAACTTAATTTAACTTTTTTTTTTGACTATTTTAACTGCAACATGGTAAACATGAAAGAATTTAAAAAAAATATCAACAAAATGGAATCCAATCTAAAAGAGGAATTCAAGATAATGCTAAAACAGGAACTCTCAACCTATATGAATTTGAAGAAAAAATTAAAAAAATTGTGACTGAACAAAAAAGCCACGAAAAAGATATTAAAGATTTAAGAAAGAGTCAACAGTTTATTAGTTTATTTAACAGTTTATTTAACAGTTATTTAGTCAACAGCTTGGAATTTGAAGAAATCAAAAAAGCAGCAAAAGCATCTGACGAGGAAAAAAAAGAAAAAACAAAACTGTTGACAAAATAAAAAAGGAAACGAATGACCTCATCGCTATTCTTGAACAAAATAAAAAAAAACATTAGAAGATTTTGACTAATATGGAGGGCGCGAAAACTTGGAATTCCATGGGGTGCTCAAAAAGCCGGAAGAAATTACAAATGAAGTTATTAAAAAACTGTTAAAATTGATTAAATTGAATATTAAAGACTGTCACATCTCCACATCTCATCGCTTGCCATCAAAGAATGTAGAACGACCACCACCCATAACTGTGAGATTTTCCAATAGAGACATTAGAAACGAAATATCTGTAAACAGGAAGCGCTTTTCAGAAATTGACAACTTTGGAATCGAAGGTATGACATCTCTGTACATCAACGAGAACTTGACTCCACAAAAAAGACCTATACTTCAAAACATTGAGGGCCAGACGAGATCATCAGTACAAGTATATATGAACCTTTAATGGAGATATTTTTGTTAGAAAAAATGACATCGCGACATTACAAAGCAAGAGAGCTAGATTTGATCATGCCGGAACCATCGGAACATTACCTATGTATGGATTTTCACCACCAGAGAAACCACTAGTGCGAGCTTCTTATGAAGCTGCATACCAAATTTCTAAGTCAAAGAAGCCTCATACGGTTGGGAAAGAATTGATCAAGCCATGTATTCTTAAAATGGCAGATATTGTTCTTGGCAAGGAAGCTGCAAAAAAGCTACAAGTATCTTTATCTAATGATGTTATCCACAATCGAATCATTGATATGAGTGAAGACATCCTGGAGCAGGTTGTTGCTGACACCAAAGCGAGTCCAGTAACGATTTCACTGCAGGTTGATGAATCCATTGACGTGTTAAACTGTAGTCAGCTAATAGGAGTAGTCTGATATGTGAAAAACAAGGAAATTAAAGAAAGCTTTTTGTTTTGTCAGTCACTGAAAACTACATCGCGAGCCAAAGACGTATTTGATATGATAAAAGAATTCTTCCTGAAACACTAACTTCACTTAGACAAGATTGGTTTGATATGCACTGATGGAGCACCAGCCATGTTGGGCAACCGTTCAGGATTTGCTGCATTACTAAGAAAATAAACTCCCAACCTGAAAATTACCCATTGCTTTCTTCATCGGCACTCTCTTCAGTCTCTTGCATCAAAAACATTGCCCCTCCAACTAAACAAAGCTTTGAGAATTTTGTGAAGGTTGTGAACACGAATCGTGGGCATGCACTGAATCACCGATTGTTCCAATCATTTTGTGTTGAGTTGGGTAAGGAACACACCGCGCTTTTATATCACACCGAAGTAAGTCGCGTGGTCGTGTGCTGTCTCGTCTGTTTGAATTGCGAGAAGAAATTAAGGAGCTCCTCTGCAAAGTTGGAAAGGAAATGGCTGAATATTTTGAAGAACCTAAATTTATTGAAAACCTTGCTTATTTGGCTGATGTGTTCACAGCACTCAATGGGCTCAACCGCTTTTTGCAGGGACGAGGAATCAGCGTAATTCATGTATGTGAGAAGCTGTCTGCATTTAAAGAAAAGCTTCAGCTGTGGATTAGACGTGTAAAAAAAGGAAACTTGGTAAATTTTCAATACATAATTGGACGAAGTCGAATTGGTTGGTGTTAATCCGACTTATGCGAATGTACGTTATTCCAATGGTCAGGAAGCGACTGTTTCACTTTGCGATAACGCTCCATGCCCAGGCACTCCTGATCCTCCAGCTGACCACTATTCAAATAATGAAATTGAAATCTCGGAAGTAGATACATCAAATGTGAGCCCAATTGAAATAAATGATTCGCTCCTTGTATCGCCCGGCCGTCATGATGATGAAGATGACGTTGAAAAATGTTATCCGAGGCGGTCATCTCGTTGCAACAAAGGGGTGCCTCCTCTATGATACGGAGATGTTTAACTTTGATTGTCAATACATTGTTCTTGTATTTTGGCCATATTTATACATGTTACTGTGGTTGTTTGGTTCAATATGTTTGAAGGTACGATACGTTGTTCTTGTATTTTGAAGATATTTTGTGTTTTAATCGAACCCTTATTGTTTGGAATATTGGTCACTTTATCCGCAATATTGTAAACTACCTGTTACTCTTCAATAGGCTATATGTGTTTGTGTTTTTTTTTAGGAGAGGTGAATGTAATATACCTAAAGTGATTGCACGGCATGCAACGTGGTCTTGCCTGTAGCTGCTAGCCGATTGTTGCAACAAACTGTAAGTGCTTAACAGTAGCTTTGTAGTCAACCTAACGTCAGGTTGTCTGTTTTGTTAGTATACGTATCTCTTGTTAAATGGAGGTTTAATGCATGTTTTTGTTTTCTTTTTCGTTATAAGTTAGTTTGAGCTTTTAATAAAGCAAATACGATGTACAGAATAGTTTCATTTCACCTGGTTCACATTAAAACAAAAACCAGAAATCGTATTGACCCACATCACGACATGCGAGTAGCACTTAGCACCAAGACTCCGAGATTTGATGTCTTTATAAATGGGAAGCAACAACAAGAGTCACTGAGACACAAAGTGTACTACAGTAACTTCTTTCTTTGCTCAGTTAAATGTAAAACTAACTCACTTTTGGTATTGTTTTACTGTGTTAACAGATACTTGTATAAAAATTAAATTACAATGATTTTGTTATTTAAGCAATTACAGAAGGGGGTGACAAAATTGGTTGGTAATTTGAATGAGGTGCAGCAAGGAAAAAGACAGTGCAGTAAATGCATGCTGCCTAAACTTCACATAAATAACTTGTTTACTGTTTAAAAGTGATGTCTGAGTTATTATTTTTTTTCTCAGAGGCTTGATCATCGTAACAAGTTTATGCTGTAATAATACAACAGCCTGGTGCTGGCAAGTTTTGAACTCAGCACATCTGGGTCACAAATTCAATGCACTGCTGTTACACCATGCTGCTAACAAAAATTGTACCTTTGCATAAATGAATAGGCTAGCAATAATTGTAACTTTAAATTTACCATATTCATGACTGCATAAGCAGTTCATCGTGTAGATACACTTAAGTTTTTAATGCAGTATTTAATATGAATAATTCGATCACAACACTGAAACAAATTAGATTTCAATTTCTTTCATTGCAAGAAAAAATTGCCATTAAGTTGAAAGAACAACCTACCCCAATCCTGCGCATTGCTCAAAAATGTGCCAGTCGACACAACCCATACACGAGGCAATTCAAATAAGAAGTTTATGTTAAGTAGGATTGGCTTTGTAGATGCAGTGAACTAAATGCATTGTTTTGTTGCCCATGTTTGCTCTTTGAAAAAAAAAGATGATGAGTCGTGGATAAAAATTGGTATGATAGACTTGAAAAATTTGCATAAGAAGGCTGTAAGACATGAAAAATCAGGCTCACATATGAGTATTGCCCTCAGCTTATCAATCCTAGGGAGAATAAACATTGCAGCTCAAATTGATGTCGGTTACCAGCTTACCATAGCAATGCACAATGCAGAGGTATCAAGGAATCGTGCAGCAATATTAAAAATCATAGACAGTATGAAATTCTGTAGGAAACATGAGTTGCCCTTAAGGTCATGATGTTATTCTACTTTAGTGAAGTATCTACTTCACTAAAGTAACACTTCTTATGGTACGGTAACACTAAAGTATCGGCCAAAATATCGGTATCGGCATAAAAAGTGATATCGGTATTGGCTAAAATATTGGTATCGACATCTCTAGTGTACACCTAAGATTTTTGGAATCTACCACGACAAAAATAACACCACAAAACTTAGCTTGACCCAATTGTAATAAATTGAGTTGTTTACGTTTTATTGTTTACACCAGGGTGAGATTAGTCATCTCAAAAAAGAATTGAACATATCTGAGACAGAAAGGAGACGATTAAACAACACTGTTCAGGAATTGAAGGTGGGCGGCTTTCTTCCTAAAACGAGGAAAGAGTATGAATATTTTAGTTAGAGTCATGAGTCCTGCTTGTTTACCGGGGGTTGGTTGTCCTTGCTGCACTCACGACAAAGGATACTTTTAGCTCAAACGTACCTGGTCTCTAATCGTATGTACCTAATACGTACCTAATTTCAGTACTGTGCTGCAAACAGTGGAAAATCTTATTTCGCTAAATGCTCATTGCTCACCCGCCGTAAATAAAACATTGTATTTCGCTCATATCGTATGGAGTGATACAGGTACCGGTACAGTTTTTGTTGCAAGGTAATAAGATTTACACTTACCACTTTTAGAAAAATTATGGCTGCATCAAAACTTTTGTCTACAATTCCTTATTCAGTCGACATTTCTTATTTTTGGATAAATTGTCGATTCACAGCAAAGAAAAGGGATATAATTATTTCATAAATTCTTATATTATTCATGAAATATTTTTTGTCAAAAGCAAAAATGAAGTTTATATCAATGCAAAATGTTGGAGGTCCATGAGAAAACGTGCTCCACATAGCATTCAAGTCGTTCTTTCTCTCAAAGAAATAAAATTGGAAAATTGTCATTGCACGTGCAAAGCTTCCAAGGGTAAGTGTTGGTTTCTGAGTTTCACTTCAAGTTGCATGCTATTAGTTGGTGTCATACAGTGCAACATATGGTAATATGGTCTAGTTCTATTGTTAGATAGCAAGAAAAGCCAAAAAGGACATGAATAATAGGCCTATCACTTATTTATCAATCAATCAAGATTATTTCGGCATAGTTCCACATACATTTTCAATGTACACATGAGAAAATATAAAATATCACTTTTTTTAATATGGACACTACACCATGGAGGCACCAAAACGACCATGTGGTTATCTAAGTCAAGGTGCCCCCACAATCTGTAACATGATTTTATTTTCCAGCTTGTCTGGAACTTGTTCACATGCATCCTACTTGGTTTATTTTACGCAGTAAATCATTACTAAACACATGGCCTTATGGAAGTTTCTGATACACTATCATGCACCAGCATACCTCAGCATTCAGCAATGGCATAAGCCTAGAGGTAGACAAATTTTGGCAGAACCTGTGACTAGCATGGTATTAGCCAAATCAAAAGCAAAAAGATCTCGAAAACTAGTGATGACACTTTTATGCAAATAAGGTAAAACTTAGCATTTGATATAATTCCTTGCAAATACCAAAATTGCTTCTTATGGTAACACTAAAGTATCGGCCAAAATATCGATATCGACATAAAAAGTGATATCGGTATCGGCCAAAATATTGGTATCGACATCTCTTATGGTAACACTAAAGTATCTACTTCTACTGTTATCTACTGTACTTCTACTGTTATTCTACTTTAGTGAAGTATCTACTTCACTAAAGTAACACTTCTTATGGTAACACTAAAGTATCGGCCAAAATATCGGTATCGGCATAAAAAGTGATATCGGTATCGGCCAAAATATTGGTATCGACATCTCTAGTGCACACCTAAGATTTTTGGAATCTACCATGACAAAAATAACACCACAAAACTTAGCTTGACACAATTGTGATAAATTGAGTTGTTTACGTTTTATTGTTTACACCAGGGTGAGATTAGTCGTCTCAAAAAAGAATTGAACGTATCTGAGACAGAAAGGAGACGATTAAACAACACTGTTCAGGAATTGAAGGTGGGCGGCTTTCTTCCTAAAACGAGGAAAGAGTATGAATATTTTAGTTAGAGTCATGAGTCCTGCTTGTTTACCGGGGGTTGCTTGTCCTTGCTGCACTCACGACAAAGGATACTTTTAGCTCAAACGTACCTGGTCTCTAATCGTATGTACCTAATACGTACCTAATTTCAGTACTGTGCTGCAAACAGTGGAAAATCTTATTTCGCTAAATGCTCATTGCTCACCCGCCGTAAATAAAACATTGTATTTCGCTCATATCGTATGGAGTGATACAGGTACCGGTACAGTTTTTGTTGCAAGGTAATAAGATTTACACTTACCACTTTTAGAAAAATTATGGCTGCATCAAAACTTTTGTCTACAATTCCTTATTCAGTCGACATTTCTTATTTTTGGATGAATTGTCGATTCACAGCAAAGAAAAGGGATATAATTATTTCATAAATTCTTATATTATTCATGAAATATTTTTTGTCAAAAGCAAAAATGAAGTTTATATCAATGCAAAATGTTGGAGGTCCATGAGAAAACGTGCTCCACATAGCATTCAAGTCGTTCTTTCTCTCAAAGAAATAAAATTGGAAAATTGTCATTGCACGTGCAAAGCTTGGGTAAGTGTTGGTTTCTGAGTTTCACTTCAAGTTGCATGCTATTAGTTGGTGTCATACAGTGCAACATATGGTAATATGGTCTAGTTCTATTGTTAGATAGCAAGAAAAGCCAAAAAGGACATGAATAATAGGCCTATCACTTATTTATCAATCAATCAAGATTATTTCGGCATAGTTCCACATACATTTTCAATGTACACATGAGAAAATATAAAATATCACTTTTTTTAATATGGACACTACACCATGGAGGCACCAAAACGACCATGTGGTTATCTAAGTCAAGGTGCCCCCACAATCTGTAACATTATTTTATTTTCCAGCTTGTCTGGAACTTGTTCACATGCATCCTACTTGGTTTATTTTACGCAGTAAATCATTACTAAACACATGGCCTTATGGAAGTTTCTGATACACTATCATGCACCAGCATACCTCAGCATTCAGCAATGGCATAAGCCTAGAGGTAGACAAATTTTGGCAGAACCTGTGACTAGCATGGTATTAGCCAAATCAAAAGCAAAAAGATCTCGAAAACTAGTGATGACACTTTTATGCAAATAAGGTAAAACTTAGCATTTGATATAATTCCTTGCAAATACCAAAATTGCTTCTTATGGTAACACTAAAGTATCGGCCAAAATATCGATATCGACATAAAAAGTGATATCGGTATCGGCCAAAATATTGGTATCGACATCTCTTATGGTAACACTAAAGTATCTACTTCTACTGTTATCTACTGTACTTCTACTGTTATTCTACTTTAGTGAAGTATCTACTTCACTAAAGTAACACTTCTTATGGTAACACTAAAGTATCGGCCAAAATATCGGTATCGGCATAAAAAGTGATATCGGTATCGGCCAAAATATTGGTATCGACATCTCTAGTGCACACCTAAGATTTTTGGAATCTACCATGACAAAAATAACACCACAAAACTTAGCTTGACACAATTGTGATAAATTGAGTTGTTTACGTTTTATTGTTTACACCAGGGTGAGATTAGTCGTCTCAAAAAAGAATTGAACGTATCTGAGACAGAAAGGAGACGATTAAACAACACTGTTCAGGAATTGAAGGTGGGCGGCTTTCTTCCTAAAACGAGGAAAGAGTATGAATATTTTAGTTAGAGTCATGAGTCCTGCTTGTTTACCGGGGGTTGCTTGTCCTTGCTGCACTCACGACAAAGGATACTTTTAGCTCAAACGTACCTGGTCTCTAATCGTATGTACCTAATACGTACCTAATTTCAGTACTGTGCTGCAAACAGTGGAAAATCTTATTTCGCTAAATGCTCATTGCTCACCCGCCGTAAATAAAACATTGTATTTCGCTCATATCGTATGGAGTGATACAGGTACCGGTACAGTTTTTGTTGCAAGGTAATAAGATTTACACTTACCACTTTTAGAAAAATTATGGCTGCATCAAAACTTTTGTCTACAATTCCTTATTCAGTCGACATTTCTTATTTTTGGATGAATTGTCGATTCACAGCAAAGAAAAGGGATATAATTATTTCATAAATTCTTATATTATTCATGAAATATTTTTTGTCAAAAGCAAAAATGAAGTTTATATCAATGCAAAATGTTGGAGGTCCATGAGAAAACGTGCTCCACATAGCATTCAAGTCGTTCTTTCTCTCAAAGAAATAAAATTGGAAAATTGTCATTGCACGTGCAAAGCTTGGGTAAGTGTTGGTTTCTGAGTTTCACTTCAAGTTGCATGCTATTAGTTGGTGTCATACAGTGCAACATATGGTAATATGGTCTAGTTCTATTGTTAGATAGCAAGAAAAGCCAAAAAGGACATGAATAATAGGCCTATCACTTATTTATCAATCAATCAAGATTATTTCGGCATAGTTCCACATACATTTTCAATGTACACATGAGAAAATATAAAATATCACTTTTTTTAATATGGACACTACACCATGGAGGCACCAAAACGACCATGTGGTTATCTAAGTCAAGGTGCCCCCACAATCTGTAACATTATTTTATTTTCCAGCTTGTCTGGAACTTGTTCACATGCATCCTACTTGGTTTATTTTACGCAGTAAATCATTACTAAACACATGGCCTTATGGAAGTTTCTGATACACTATCATGCACCAGCATACCTCAGCATTCAGCAATGGCATAAGCCTAGAGGTAGACAAATTTTGGCAGAACCTGTGACTAGCATGGTATTAGCCAAATCAAAAGCAAAAAGATCTCGAAAACTAGTGATGACACTTTTATGCAAATAAGGTAAAACTTAGCATTTGATATAATTCCTTGCAAATACCAAAATTGCTTCTTATGGTAACACTAAAGTATCGGCCAAAATATCGATATCGACATAAAAAGTGATATCGGTATCGGCCAAAATATTGGTATCGACATCTCTTATGGTAACACTAAAGTATCTACTTCTACTGTTATCTACTGTACTTCTACTGTTATTCTACTTTAGTGAAGTATCTACTTCACTAAAGTAACACTTCTTATGGTAACACTAAAGTATCGGCCAAAATATCGGTATCGGCATAAAAAGTGATATCGGTATCGGCCAAAATATTGGTATCGACATCTCTAGTGCACACCTAAGATTTTTGGAATCTACCATGACAAAAATAACACCACAAAACTTAGCTTGACACAATTGTGATAAATTGAGTTGTTTACGTTTTATTGTTTACACCAGGGTGAGATTAGTCGTCTCAAAAAAGAATTGAACGTATCTGAGACAGAAAGGAGACGATTAAACAACACTGTTCAGGAATTGAAGGTGGGCGGCTTTCTTCCTAAAACGAGGAAAGAGTATGAATATTTTAGTTAGAGTCATGAGTCCTGCTTGTTTACCGGGGGTTGCTTGTCCTTGCTGCACTCACGACAAAGGATACTTTTAGCTCAAACGTACCTGGTCTCTAATCGTATGTACCTAATACGTACCTAATTTCAGTACTGTGCTGCAAACAGTGGAAAATCTTATTTCGCTAAATGCTCATTGCTCACCCGCCGTAAATAAAACATTGTATTTCGCTCATATCGTATGGAGTGATACAGGTACCGGTACAGTTTTTGTTGCAAGGTAATAAGATTTACACTTACCACTTTTAGAAAAATTATGGCTGCATCAAAACTTTTGTCTACAATTCCTTATTCAGTCGACATTTCTTATTTTTGGATGAATTGTCG
This sequence comes from Aplidium turbinatum, assembly GCF_918807975.1. Taxonomy (NCBI): domain Eukaryota; kingdom Metazoa; phylum Chordata; class Ascidiacea; order Aplousobranchia; family Polyclinidae; genus Aplidium; species Aplidium turbinatum. Next base: position 5,011,532 of record NC_137486.1, read on the forward strand.
ATTCACAGCAAAGAAAAGGGATATAATTATTTCATAAATTCTTATATTATTCATGAAATATTTTTTGTCAAAAGCAAAAATGAAGTTTATATCAATGCAAAATGTTGGAGGTCCATGAGAAAACGTGCTCCACATAGCATTCAAGTCGTTCTTTCTCTCAAAGAAATAAAATTGGAAAATTGTCATTGCACGTGCAAAGCTTGGGTAAGTGTTGGTTTCTGAGTTTCACTTCAAGTTGCATGCTATTAGTTGGTGTCATACAGTGCAACATATGGTAATATGGTCTAGTTCTATTGTTAGATAGCAAGAAAAGCCAAAAAGGACATGAATAATAGGCCTATCACTTATTTATCAATCAATCAAGATTATTTCGGCATAGTTCCACATACATTTTCAATGTACACATGAGAAAATATAAAATATCACTTTTTTTAATATGGACACTACACCATGGAGGCACCAAAACGACCATGTGGTTATCTAAGTCAAGGTGCCCCCACAATCTGTAACATTATTTTATTTTCCAGCTTGTCTGGAACTTGTTCACATGCATCCTACTTGGTTTATTTTACGCAGTAAATCATTACTAAACACATGGCCTTATGGAAGTTTCTGATACACTATCATGCACCAGCATACCTCAGCATTCAGCAATGGCATAAGCCTAGAGGTAGACAAATTTTGGCAGAACCTGTGACTAGCATGGTATTAGCCAAATCAAAAGCAAAAAGATCTCGAAAACTAGTGATGACACTTTTATGCAAATAAGGTAAAACTTAGCATTTGATATAATTCCTTGCAAATACCAAAATTGCTTCTTATGGTAACACTAAAGTATCGGCCAAAATATCGATATCGACATAAAAAGTGATATCGGTATCGGCCAAAATATTGGTATCGACATCTCTTATGGTAACACTAAAGTATCTACTTCTACTGTTATCTACTGTACTTCTACTGTTATTCTACTTTAGTGAAGTATCTACTTCACTAAAGTAACACTTCTTATGGTAACACTAAAGTATCGGCCAAAATATCGGTATCGGCATAAAAAGTGATATCGGTATCGGCCAAAATATTGGTATCGACATCTCTAGTGCACACCTAAGATTTTTGGAATCTACCATGACAAAAATAACACCACAAAACTTAGCTTGACACAATTGTGATAAATTGAGTTGTTTACGTTTTATTGTTTACACCAGGGTGAGATTAGTCGTCTCAAAAAAGAATTGAACGTATCTGAGACAGAAAGGAGACGATTAAACAACACTGTTCAGGAATTGAAGGTGGGCGGCTTTCTTCCTAAAACGAGGAAAGAGTATGAATATTTTAGTTAGAGTCATGAGTCCTGCTTGTTTACCGGGGGTTGCTTGTCCTTGCTGCACTCACGACAAAGGATACTTTTAGCTCAAACGTACCTGGTCTCTAATCGTATGTACCTAATACGTACCTAATTTCAGTACTGTGCTGCAAACAGTGGAAAATCTTATTTCGCTAAATGCTCATTGCTCACCCGCCGTAAATAAAACATTGTATTTCGCTCATATCGTATGGAGTGATACAGGTACCGGTACAGTTTTTGTTGCAAGGTAATAAGATTTACACTTACCACTTTTAGAAAAATTATGGCTGCATCAAAACTTTTGTCTACAATTCTTTATTCAGTCGACATTTCTTATTTTTGGATGAATTGTCGATTCACAGCAAAGAAAAGGGATATAATTATTTCATAAATTCTTATATTATTCATGAAATATTTTTTGTCAAAAGCAAAAATGAAGTTTATATCAATGCAAAATGTTGGAGGTCCATGAGAAAACGTGCTCCACATAGCATTCAAGTCGTTCTTTCTCTCAAAGAAATAAAATTGGAAAATTGTCATTGCACGTGCAAAGCTTGGGTAAGTGTTGGTTTCTGAGTTTCACTTCAAGTTGCATGCTATTAGTTGGTGTCATACAGTGCAACATATGGTAATATGGTCTAGTTCTATTGTTAGATAGCAAGAAAAGCCAAAAAGGACATGAATAATAGGCCTATCACTTATTTATCAATCAATCAAGATTATTTCGGCATAGTTCCACATACATTTTCAATGTACACATGAGAAAATATAAAATATCACTTTTTTTAATATGGACACTACACCATGGAGGCACCAAAACGACCATGTGGTTATCTAAGTCAAGGTGCCCCCACAATCTGTAACATTATTTTATTTTCCAGCTTGTCTGGAACTTGTTCACATGCATCCTACTTGGTTTATTTTACGCAGTAAATCATTACTAAACACATGGCCTTATGGAAGTTTCTGATACACTATCATGCACCAGCATACCTCAGCATTCAGCAATGGCATAAGCCTAGAGGTAGACAAATTTTGGCAGAACCTGTGACTAGCATGGTATTAGCCAAATCAAAAGCAAAAAGATCTCGAAAACTAGTGATGACACTTTTATGCAAATAAGGTAAAACTTAGCATTTGATATAATTCCTTGCAAATACCAAAATTGCTTCTTATGGTAACACTAAAGTATCGGCCAAAATATCGATATCGACATAAAAAGTGATATCGGTATCGGCCAAAATATTGGTATCGACATCTCTTATGGTAACACTAAAGTATCTACTTCTACTGTTATCTACTGTACTTCTACTGTTATTCTACTTTAGTGAAGTATCTACTTCACTAAAGTAACACTTCTTATGGTAACACTAAAGTATCGGCCAAAATATCGGTATCGGCATAAAAAGTGATATCGGTATCGGCCAAAATATTGGTATCGACATCTCTAGTGCACACCTAAGATTTTTGGAATCTACCATGACAAAAATAACACCACAAAACTTAGCTTGACACAATTGTGATAAATTGAGTTGTTTACGTTTTATTGTTTACACCAGGGTGAGATTAGTCGTCTCAAAAAAGAATTGAACGTATCTGAGACAGAAAGGAGACGATTAAACAACACTGTTCAGGAATTGAAGGTGGGCGGCTTTCTTCCTAAAACGAGGAAAGAGTATGAATATTTTAGTTAGAGTCATGAGTCCTGCTTGTTTACCGGGGGTTGCTTGTCCTTGCTGCACTCACGACAAAGGATACTTTTAGCTCAAACGTACCTGGTCTCTAATCGTATGTACCTAATACGTACCTAATTTCAGTACTGTGCTGCAAACAGTGGAAAATCTTATTTCGCTAAATGCTCATTGCTCACCCGCCGTAAATAAAACATTGTATTTCGCTCATATCGTATGGAGTGATACAGGTACCGGTACAGTTTTTGTTGCAAGGTAATAAGATTTACACTTACCACTTTTAGAAAAATTATGGCTGCATCAAAACTTTTGTCTACAATTCTTTATTCAGTCGACATTTCTTATTTTTGGATGAATTGTCGATTCACAGCAAAGAAAAGGGATATAATTATTTCATAAATTCTTATATTATTCATGAAATATTTTTTGTCAAAAGCAAAAATGAAGTTTATATCAATGCAAAATGTTGGAGGTCCATGAGAAAACGTGCTCCACATAGCATTCAAGTCGTTCTTTCTCTCAAAGAAATAAAATTGGAAAATTGTCATTGCACGTGCAAAGCTTGGGTAAGTGTTGGTTTCTGAGTTTCACTTCAAGTTGCATGCTATTAGTTGGTGTCATACAGTGCAACATATGGTAATATGGTCTAGTTCTATTGTTAGATAGCAAGAAAAGCCAAAAAGGACATGAATAATAGGCCTATCACTTATTTATCAATCAATCAAGATTATTTCGGCATAGTTCCACATACATTTTCAATGTACACATGAGAAAATATAAAATATCACTTTTTTTAATATGGACACTACACCATGGAGGCACCAAAACGACCATGTGGTTATCTAAGTCAAGGTGCCCCCACAATCTGTAACATTATTTTATTTTCCAGCTTGTCTGGAACTTGTTCACATGCATCCTACTTGGTTTATTTTACGCAGTAAATCATTACTAAACACATGGCCTTATGGAAGTTTCTGATACACTATCATGCACCAGCATACCTCAGCATTCAGCAATGGCATAAGCCTAGAGGTAGACAAATTTTGGCAGAACCTGTGACTAGCATGGTATTAGCCAAATCAAAAGCAAAAAGATCTCGAAAACTAGTGATGACACTTTTATGCAAATAAGGTAAAACTTAGCATTTGATATAATTCCTTGCAAATACCAAAATTGCTTCTTATGGTAACACTAAAGTATCGGCCAAAATATCGATATCGACATAAAAAGTGATATCGGTATCGGCCAAAATATTGGTATCGACATCTCTTATGGTAACACTAAAGTATCTACTTCTACTGTTATCTACTGTACTTCTACTGTTATTCTACTTTAGTGAAGTATCTACTTCACTAAAGTAACACTTCTTATGGTAACACTAAAGTATCGGCCAAAATATCGGTATCGGCATAAAAAGTGATATCGGTATCGGCCAAAATATTGGTATCGACATCTCTAGTGCACACCTAAGATTTTTGGAATCTACCATGACAAAAATAACACCACAAAACTTAGCTTGACACAATTGTGATAAATTGAGTTGTTTACGTTTTATTGTTTACACCAGGGTGAGATTAGTCGTCTCAAAAAAGAATTGAACGTATCTGAGACAGAAAGGAGACGATTAAACAACACTGTTCAGGAATTGAAGGTGGGCGGCTTTCTTCCTAAAACGAGGAAAGAGTATGAATATTTTAGTTAGAGTCATGAGTCCTGCTTGTTTACCGGGGGTTGCTTGTCCTTGCTGCACTCACGACAAAGGATACTTTTAGCTCAAACGTACCTGGTCTCTAATCGTATGTACCTAATACGTACCTAATTTCAGTACTGTGCTGCAAACAGTGGAAAATCTTATTTCGCTAAATGCTCATTGCTCACCCGCCGTAAATAAAACATTGTATTTCGCTCATATCGTATGGAGTGATACAGGTACCGGTACAGTTTTTGTTGCAAGGTAATAAGATTTACACTTACCACTTTTAGAAAAATTATGGCTGCATCAAAACTTTTGTCTACAATTCCTTATTCAGTCGACATTTCTTATTTTTGGATGAATTGTCGATTCACAGCAAAGAAAAGGGATATAATTATTTCATAAATTCTTATATTATTCATGAAATATTTTTTGTCAAAAGCAAAAATGAAGTTTATATCAATGCAAAATGTTGGAGGTCCATGAGAAAACGTGCTCCACATAGCATTCAAGTCGTTCTTTCTCTCAAAGAAATAAAATTGGAAAATTGTCATTGCACGTGCAAAGCTTGGGTAAGTGTTGGTTTCTGAGTTTCACTTCAAGTTGCATGCTATTAGTTGGTGTCATACAGTGCAACATATGGTAATATGGTCTAGTTCTATTGTTAGATAGCAAGAAAAGCCAAAAAGGACATGAATAATAGGCCTATCACTTATTTATCAATCAATCAAGATTATTTCGGCATAGTTCCACATACATTTTCAATGTACACATGAGAAAATATAAAATATCACTTTTTTTAATATGGACACTACACCATGGAGGCACCAAAACGACCATGTGGTTATCTAAGTCAAGGTGCCCCCACAATCTGTAACATTATTTTATTTTCCAGCTTGTCTGGAACTTGTTCACATGCATCCTACTTGGTTTATTTTACGCAGTAAATCATTACTAAACACATGGCCTTATGGAAGTTTCTGATACACTATCATGCACCAGCATACCTCAGCATTCAGCAATGGCATAAGCCTAGAGGTAGACAAATTTTGGCAGAACCTGTGACTAGCATGGTATTAGCCAAATCAAAAGCAAAAAGATCTCGAAAACTAGTGATGACACTTTTATGCAAATAAGGTAAAACTTAGCATTTGATATAATTCCTTGCAAATACCAAAATTGCTTCTTATGGTAACACTAAAGTATCGGCCAAAATATCGATATCGACATAAAAAGTGATATCGGTATCGGCCAAAATATTGGTATCGACATCTCTTATGGTAACACTAAAGTATCTACTTCTACTGTTATCTACTGTACTTCTACTGTTATTCTACTTTAGTGAAGTATCTACTTCACTAAAGTAACACTTCTTATGGTAACACTAAAGTATCGGCCAAAATATCGGTATCGGCATAAAAAGTGATATCGGTATCGGCCAAAATATTGGTATCGACATCTCTAGTGCACACCTAAGATTTTTGGAATCTACCATGACAAAAATAACACCACAAAACTTAGCTTGACACAATTGTGATAAATTGAGTTGTTTACGTTTTATTGTTTACACCAGGGTGAGATTAGTCGTCTCAAAAAAGAATTGAACGTATCTGAGACAGAAAGGAGACGATTAAACAACACTGTTCAGAAATTGAAGGTGGGCGGCTTTCTTCCTAAAGCGAGGAAAGAGTATGAATATTTTAGTTAAAGTCATGAGTCCTGCTTGTTTACCGGGTTGCTTATCCTTGCTGCACTCACGACAAAGGATACTTTTAGCTCAAACGTACCTGGTCTCTAATCGTATGTACCTAATACGTACCTAATTTCAGTACTGTGCTGCAAACAGTGCAAAATCTTATTTCGCTAAATGCTCACCCGCCGTAAATAAAACATTGTATTTCGCTCATATCGTATGTCCTTTTGTTTTACGCATCCCAGTTATGGAACAAGTTTAGATTGAGTTGAAGGAAACATGAGTTGCCCTTAAGGTCATGATGAATCTTCAGATTCCAAAAATCCAGGTGTATTCCTTGGATTAATTGAGTTTGCATGCAACCTTGACTCAAGTTTTAAGGCCCACTTCAATTCAAGTAAGGTGTTCAAAGGTATTTCAAAAACCATTCAAAGTGATGTCTTGGAGTGTAAGGTAATGCGGGGTTATTTTGACAATACGTTTGGCAAATGTCAAAGTTACTCTCAGATGTGTTAATACTATTTTTGGGCAAATATTTGACTTTATTGACAAACCCTTTGAACTACATCTACTCAACAGTTATTTATGTTTTAGGTCAATAACTTAAAGTAATCAAATAATTGATAAACAATGCCAAGAAAATATGTTAGAAAAAGTAAAATTTATGCAAAATGTGAAAAAGTTGACATGGTCGCTGCTGTGAAAGCTGTTAAAGAAAACGGAATGAAAGTAGCAACAGCTGCTTGACTTCATGGTGTGAAGAGAACAACTCTCATCAATTACGTAAAGGGAGAAAAGTGCGGGAAGTATAGTAGACCCACGGTGCTATCGCATGAAGAGGAAAGTTTACTTGCTCATGGCTTGTGCAAGCTTGCTGACTGGGATTTTGGCATCGATAGAGATTGTGTAAGAGGTATTGTGGAGGACTATCTGAAAAGCTTGGGCAGGGATGTATCTGAAATTATTACTGACTCAAGACCAGGACTTGACTGAATGCATGGTATCGAGGGACGCTGGAAACACATGATTTCAAGACGAGTAGGGCAACCATTGACTGCAAACAGAGCCTATGCTTGCAACAAAACAGTAGTAGATGACTTCATCCAGAAATTGGGAAGCATTATTGAACGACTACAACTACAGCACAAGCCTCAGAACATATTTAATTGTGACGAGACTGGTTTCCAAACAAACATTGGATTACAAAAAATCCTTTGTAGAAAAGGAGCAAAAAATCCACATAAAACGGTCGGAACATCAACAAAAAGATATGTTTACCGTCGAAGCATGCTGCTCTGCTACTGGTGCATTCTTAAGCCCGTATGTAGTATTTAAAGGACTTCACCTCTATGGATCTTGGTACCAGGGAAGTGTTGAGAATACTAAATACAACTGTTCTCCTTCTGGTTGGATGGAAGCTCTACAATTTTTGGAATGGTTTCAAAAAGTCTTCTTGGCTGAAACAAAAAGTATTGAAGGTCTCAAGTTTCTAATTTTTGATGGCCACAAATCTCATACCGGTATCACTTTAGATGTCGTCAACATGGCTCTCGAAATCAATGTGGAGCTATATGCTACTAGTGTAAGCAATAATATGCTACTAGTGTGAGCAAGAAGACATAAGGAAGAAGAAGTGTCTTCTTGCTCACACTAGTAGCATATTATTGCAGCCGCTTGATGTTGGTGTTTTTAAGAGTGTAAAATCATATTGGAGGAAACATTGAAGAAATTTTACCAAGAATCCAATTTTAAAAATGTGGATAAGCAGATGTTTCCGAAATTGCTGAAAGATGTATGGATGAACTGTCTTACAAATAGAGCAAATGCAATACACGGATTTGAAGCTTGTGGCATTTATACAGTTGATCGTGAGAAGATTACTCCAGAAAAACTGTCAACCAGTGAACCACTAACACATGGAGAAGAAAATAATCAAAACATTGCTACGCTTGGACCTTCAAATACATCACAATTACAAGATGCTACACCTGGACCTTCAAATACATCATAATCACAAGATGCTACACCTGGACCTTCAAATACATCATAATCACAAGATGCTACACCTGGACCTTCAAATACATCATAATCACAAGATGCTACACCTGGACCTTCAAATACATCATAATCACAAGATAAAACAGTTGGAAATTTAACACCACGGACGAGTCTAGAAAGAGCAATGTTATCTCACTTCGAAAAAAATATTCAAGAAAAATCTGAAAAACGAGTGAAAAGAGACTGAAAAGAACATTTGCAGAAAGTTTAACCGATAAGGAAGTAAAGGATAGGCTTCAAGAGAATCAACAAAGCAAAAAATAGAAAAACAACAAACTAGCAAGTCACAAATTTCGAAACCGGAAAGTGATGACAATGAATCAGATGATCAGGAAAAAGCATTTGTCCAAATAGAAACACTCAAAATTGGTAAGTACGTGAAAATAGTATATGAAGATGACAGATTTCCAGGAGTGGTTGAGAAGATTAATCATACCGAAAGAACTGCAACAATTAGTGTGATGATTCGTAGTGGCCGTCAATGCTGGAAATGGCCTACACGTGTAAAACTATACCAAACAGTTTATAATATAAACAAAGGCCTGTCAATGATTCTCTGGCCTGGGGTAACATTTACAAAAAAAGGGATTATCTTTGCTACTGCAATATCTTTTTTTCCGAAACGACTATGATTATGACTATGATTACTTTATAGATAGATTAGAGATCAAAATTTATTCAAAATGTTATTGAATTGTTATATTAGGGGAAAATTATGCATGAAATTGCAAAGATGTGTCAATGTATTCCCATCTTACCTTACTAAAATAACAAACAAACAAGATAAAAGATCTGGTAGAACCAAAATAAATATTTTTACCAGCCATTGTTTCACTAGAAAAGATTACAAGAAATGATCCGAAACAAAATAGAACCCATCAACAAAATTACCAGTTACAACAATTCTTATCGAGTATAAAACCAATACTGGCATTTGAATTTTTAGATTTTGTTAGTGCGCTACACAGTTTCTGGATGGAAAGCTTATCATTGCAACACTTAGTAACATAAACTCTGTTTTGTGTCGAGGTGATGAAATCGATGCCTGGAAAAATTGAACAATGAATCCAAAAAACGATTGTCTGGACACAAACACTACTCATACAAAATTGGACAAAACAGCTGGGGGGGGGGGGGGAGTTATGATTGCAAATTCATTCCCATTAACTTTGATGGTATAAAATTGGTCTAAAGAATGAAGCTCCAAAAGCATATAAATAAGTACTGTACCTTCTGATGATCCTAATAAGGTGAAACAAGCTGTTAAATTTTTTAGTGGGTAGTAAGTGAATTTGATATACACTAATCTGCATAGATGGACGGTATGAGGCTCACTTCAACGAGAAAGCTTGCAATTGCAACTTCATGAGCACAACACTCTTTCAATGTCAAAACAATCAAATTAATGACTGAATGTATAAATGGATCTGAAGAATAATGGCTCCAAACACACACAGAACTAATAGCTGAAATGATATGAAGCTTATTTGAGCCAGACAGAAAGTATATGATCACAAACTCAATTTTCACAAATTCATTTTAATATCAAGGCAATCAGATTAATGCCTGGACTGGTTGAGTAAAGGGACACAAAAGTCAAATGATGAAATCTCAAGCGAACTGCCTCATCTTTCTATCAAAACATTTTAACATAACTACAGATTTCTAGGCTTAAAATTAGCACACCAACTAGAGAGAACACATTTCCATTAAATTTAAAAAGTGAAAAAGTTGGCTGGAGTTAAAGCATTGATGTTTAAAAGTTGTAGATCGAGGTGATAGCGAGGTGGTGAAATCGATGCCTGGGTAGATTGATTAGATGACAGCATACATTTTATTGCTTACATTTTGTTCTAGAATAGGTGAACTGTTTTATTGTGTAATTCTGTTGTGGCGTTTCAACAATTACTGACCGATAATAACCTTTAGTTACGCAATCTTTTATTGTGAAATCTGCTTCTAGAAAGTTTCTGCATACGTGCGAGTATCGAAACTTCTCTGACTTGCAGACCGGAAGAAAGAGTTGTGATGTAATATTATCCTAGTCTTTGGAAGCATCTGATCCAAACCAATCAAGCAAACCAATCAAGCAAACCTGTTATAAATAGCCATGTGATTTGAGTATGATTATTATTAGAGTTGTTTATTATGGGGAATCTGGAGGATTAGAAGTTGTAATGAACAATGTATTGAAGACGATTGCAGAGTTCTAGCAGATATTGAATAGATTGCAAATGTGGACGTTATTGCCAATTGTAAAGTAGCTGTTGCATGTAGTAGTGTATATTTATTTTGAAATCAACAAAGACATTTGCTATTCAGAATTTCATTTACGTGCTGCAAGTGAATAAGCATCCGTCAGTTCGACCATTTCAATATTATCTCACAAGTAGAACTATCCGACCACTTATCTGACTATTTAACCTTTGATATCCCAATAAACTATGTCATCAATCTTTCCAAAGACTCTTTACGTGTAAAAACTGGAAAGAATTGTGATACTGAAGAAGCGTAAAGCAATGCAGAAATAGCACTTTGAAGCTTGAAAAGTAGAATGATTTGATAATAAAGGAGACAATCAAATCGATGCCTGGATAGATTGAGTGAATGACAGCATACATTTCACTGTCAACAAACTTTGAAAGAGTGTCTACAAATTGCATTTGCTTTCATCATTATATCTTTGTTGATGAATAGATTCTGAGTTGATTTTGTGAAATACCCACTCGTGATATATGGATGACATTGCAGACAATGTGATATGAAGTAAATAAAATTTCTGTGGCAAGGTGATCAAATTAATTGTAGGATAAATGAATTTGCTGAGCCAACGAGAAAGTAAAGCTGCAATGATACATTGGCTACAATGGGCTTGAAAAATGAGAGGTCTAGTTAAAAAAAAACAGAACAAGTGATACCATTATACAAAACCATAGATGAACAAATTATTCCAGCAAAAACCGCATACAGTGGCATTCGACAATATAACCAAAAAGAGTCCAAGAAGTGGAGCTTTAAAAATTTTGTTAGATCTAGACGCTCTGGTTTGATGTAAGACTTTTTTTGTACCAAGGGGCTTCTACAGCTGATGGACAGAAGTGCACTGGCGCCTACGCAGTATTGAGGCTCATTGAGACATTGGCTAAAAATGAAAATTTTAAGCTGTTTTTTGATAATTGGTTCTGCTCCCTGCATCTGTGTTTACAATTGAAGTCATTGGGATTTCAAGTAGCAAGCAACAATTAGAGCTCGTCGTCATCGTGTGAGACGACGAATTAGAGCTGATCGGATGAAAGGATGTCATTTGCCCGCAGAAAAAGATCTGAAAAAGAAAGGACGGGGTCACATGCTTACAAAACTGACGCCAACTCTGGAATTACCCTAACAAAGTGGTTTGATAACAAATGCGTGCAATTGGCTTCTACCTATTGTGATCCAGATTCTGTCAGTGTTGTGAAGCGGTGGAACAGAAGTGAAAAAAAATATGTCGAGATAAATTGTCCAACAGTTGTACAGGAATACAATAAAAACATGGGAGGGGTTGACCTGTCTGATATTTTAATTTCTTTATATCGCACCACCATCAAAATAAAGCTGTGGTACTTAAAAGTTTTATTTCATTGTGTTGACATATCGAAGTGAATGCATGGTTGTTGTATCGGAGACATTGTCAACAACTTGAAATTCCGAAAAAGAAGCAACTTAGTTTGCTTAAATTTACGATAGCTATCGCATCCGCATTGATTCATACGCATTCAATGGTGAATTTGGTAAGTCATCCTCCCAAACGAGCAGCAAACACAAGTGCCGGTAAAAGCTCAAAGAAAGTATACCCATCTTCTCCTGTTGCTGACATTCGATTTGATCAACTTAGCCACAGGCCTGAATGTAAACCAATCAAGCGAAAATGCAAGCTCTGCAAAATTGGCCAAAGCAGGGTTTATTGTGTGAAATGTCAAGTCTGCTTATGCTTGAGTAATGATAGAAATTGCCTTCTTTCTTACCATAGCAAATAGTTTCACAAGAAAGACTCCTAGACTGTTATTCAGTGCACATCTGCATCTTCTACTGTACATTTAACTTTAGTTGTTAAATGAGCTGGCAGAATATAATGATCGCAGTCATATGGAGCATAATGTTACTTGTCCAAATCTTCTTGCTTCGGCTTTTTCCAAGTTGAATGTATTTTTTTTTAGAAAATAATTACCTTACAAGAGCAGTTTGTGCTTTTTGTGGTAAAAAAATAAAAATAAAGGAAGATAGCTAAAAATGGTAGCAAGTTTATTATATGCTTTATCGCAAGCAAAAAGCAACTTCTGGGTCAATCAATGTGAAATCACCCCAAAAAAAAGTTAAATCTTAACCCCTACCTCTTCGATTTTGCTGAAATTTGGTATATAGGGAGGCCTTAGCCATGGATCACTGAATCAGTAGGATTGGAGTGTCCGCTTTTACCGCTTTAAGGATTTTTTACCAGTAGTTCTACCAGTACCATTGCTTGTGATCCATGCACAACCAGATACAGTGGTTTAGGCTATTCAAGTGCTTGCATGCAACGTACAGCCAGGCAGTAGCGTAGTTTTTTTACATTATCTTAAGAAATACATTCTAGTAGATGTGCAATGAAGCTATGTTTTTATTTTAACCAAGTTTAGCTGAACACTGAGGGGCTAAGGTCTTCATTTAGGTTGCTATATTTGCATATGATTTTGTCCTGCTAACCAATGATATAGGCTAGGCAACAAAATTATTTCTTCCAGAGCTAATGTAACTTAGGCCTACTTTGTGATTTAAAAATGCCATATTGCTGCTCAGCACTAAATTGTAAAATTGGTTATGGAATTCCAAAATTTGATGATAATGAACTTCAATTGTATAGGCAATAAAGTTATTTGTTTATTCCAGAACTAGTGTAACTTAGTTGAATGAGTTTCGCTTTTAGCAGCATGATCGTTGCTTACTTCACAGTGTAGATTCAAACGATCTGTTATAGCCTGATGCTGCGGGTTCTTTTTGGCAATATCAAATTACACTAGCTTTCGGAACACAGTTCCCTAGTCATGTGCTATGACGAATGGTGAAGTCAGTGAGTGGTTTTTTAACACTTCCCACTTCCCGCCTCAAAGAACATCTCAGCTCGGATAAAAGTTCGGTATTTGATCACCAACAACAATGCCAAGCAGACTTTGAATTTAAAATTATTGGAAGAGAAAATGACGCGGTACAATTACGTTTCGAAGAGGCCATATTCATTAGCAAACAAAATCCTAAAATCAACAACTGCGCCGAAAGGGAAGAACTACGTCACCTAATCTACTAATCAACTGATCCAACAAAACCTCACAGCAATAACGCCTAACAGCACAGAAACTCAACAGCCGGCAGCCTCAAGCTAAAACAAAGAGCCATTTTAAAAAACCACTCACTGACTTCAACACCATTCGTCATAGCACATGACTAGGGAACTGTGTTCCGAAAGCTAGTGTAATTTGATATTGCCAAAAAGAACCCGCAGCATCAGGCTATAACAGATCGTTTGAATCTACACTGTGAAGTAGTGTAACTTAATTAGGCTTACTTTGTGATTTAAAAATGCCATATTGCTGCTCAGCACTAAATTGTAAAATTGGTTAAGGAACTTCAAAAATTCCCTCTGGGGTTTCAATTCATAGGTATCTGATAAACAATCCAAGTTTGTTGCAGTTGTGGTTAAAGAATATCAGTTGTAAGAATTTTACTCCTACCAAAAGCAGTCGCATATGTTCATTGCACTTTCTACCAAGTGATTTCATTTCAACCAGTATAGATAAAAATGTTACAAAACAGAAAAAAACTTAAGAACTTGGTTCGCAAAATATTGAAACCTTGCGCCATTCCAACTGTGTTTGAAAATCTTCCTAATACATATTGTGTCTTCTCCATCAACTTCAAGGTCAGGGAATGCTACCTCCACAACTAGACTTAACATAAAGGAACAACGTTACATACTTAATCTATTGCTGAAATGTTTGAGAAGGATCGTGTCTATACCTTAAGTGAGATTGAAGCAGGACTCAACAAAGAGATAACACCTAAAGGTTAGCTTAAGCATTTCATTATTTTAGGTTTATCAAAATGGACCCTTGTCAGGGCAATGGCATATTAATTCTGATATTTTATTCAAACTAAAAATTGGTTTTTAATGGTAAAAGGAGGTGGCAATACTTATGATGGTGCCATGCATATAAGCCTCATTGGTCACATATCGATTAGTTAAAAAATTGTTCAACACATCATTGGCCACTTTACTATAACTCTGCAGAAATACTTGTAGCCTATATTGTTGGCTTAAATTTCACATTTAATTGTGCCTTTTAGGATTTCATGTCTGGTTGAAAGATAATATTCTCTATGTATGCTACATTCAATTGAATGATGTTTTGATGCCATCTATTTCTGCAAGTGTCATGATAGAGGAAAGTATGCAATTGAAAGTTTTTGTTCATAGCAATCCAATCAGTTCCAAAGATTTTAAGCACTTACTGACAAATGGAAGAATTGAAACATTATCTCAAGTGATAAATATGATGTCTTTAGTTAAAAGCTGGCTTCAAAGTCCTGAAAATATTTCATGGTTTCACATCTGTACAAACAGCTTACAAAAAAGTATTGAATCAACGTATGATGACAATATGATTGGAAGATTAAAATTTATTTTAGCATGAGATCCAAAGTTTTCATTGGCAAAATAAACAAGCCACACTACATCCATTTGTTGCCTACCGCAAAACCGATGATGAAGATGGTACGCTACAACACTGAAACATTTGTGTAGTAAGTGACGTAAAGAAACATTCAACCTCAACTATGTATGTTTTCCAGCAAGTGGTGATTGAGTACATTAAGAAGGAGTTCCCAGAAGTAAAGAAAGTCCACTACTTCACGGATGGCTGTGCTGGACAATATAAGAACAAACATAACTTCATCAATCTTTACAACCACCAGAAGGACTTTGTCCTGGAAACCGAATGGAACTTCTTTGCCACATCACATGGCAAAAGTGCTTGTGATGGTAGACTATTGGCAGAACTGTGAAGAGACTCCTGACCAAAGCTAGTCACCAGCGACCCTACACGGATCCGATTCTGCCAATATAAGCCATCATGGAATTTTGTGTTGAATGGATTCCAGGAATCAAATTCTTCAATGTCCCACCCGAAGAAGTGACAAAAGTTGACACAGACTTGAGAAATCTATTTGATATTGCTACAACTATTAAAGGAACTCTTCAGTTTCACAGATTTGTACCACTTTCACAAACACATCTTTCGGTATATAAATTGAGTACACAAGTGATACTCCTGTTGTGGTAGCCATCACAGAGCATGCCAAACATGACAGAATATCGGAAGTGCCGATTGACATTGAGATTGCCGAACAGAACTATGTCTGCTGTCTTTATGATAACGAACCATGGATTGGCCTGGTGGAGGATATTTCAGACGAGCATGGGGACTACAGTATAAAGTTCATGCATCCCCATGGACCGGCCAAGCTCTTTCATTGGCCTAGAGATGAAGAAAGATGTTGGTTGACAAGAAGAACATCCTTTGTGTTATCAACACACCATCTCTTACACTTTCCACTCGGATGTACAGCATCGGCAAGCCTGACAATGTTAAAATAACTGGACTATGTAAAAAGTGGAAATGTTAACTTCAGGAGTATTATCACAGCCAATATTGTTAATAACCTACTTTTACATTGATTAGTATAGCCTATGTAAGTTTGCATTATTTTAATGAAAAGCATCGTGAAGGCCTGATTAATTAATTAAAATATGTCAATTAGTATGAGCAAAGCCTGTTAGTATAGTGTTAATACAATATAGTGGGGTGCCCAGGCACTCAGTTACTTCAACTTGATGTAAAAGTTTCGTTTTCAGTACCAATTTGAAAGTAAGGACCTATACAACAATTTTGGTTCAAGTGTCAAGCTGTCAAAAAAAAATGGCCACCAAAATTCAAGATGGCTGCCAATTTCCAGATTTTTTCACATTGTTCTTGGTAACTTTTGTACTATTCAACCTAAAATGGTGATTGTGGTCTCTAAACGTAGGTTTGAATGTACGAGTAATTCAATAAAAATAAAATAAACATGATTGGAGCAAAGAGTGGTGATTTTGGTGTCTCGCTGCTTTATCAGATTCTGTTGGACAACCGGAAAAATGCATTAAAGCCCTCTTGCCACTTTTCCACAAAAAAGCCGCCACTCCAGATTTGATTCGACATGGAATGGAACTGGTGAAAAAGACAACTGAGCACCTCAACCCACACCAGGTCCCTGTGTTGGTAGTGGATCAACCACTCAATGATATCGCCAAAAAATGCAGTGGACCTTCCCTGACATTTTTGGGGTGACAAGATTTTGGTTATGCTGGGTGGGCTCCACATTGAGATGGCTTTGTGGAGCACCATGCGTGTGTCTGGATAGCCTGACACCCTGAAAAAATCTGGGCTAGTGAAAGCAGAAGCAGTAGCCACAGCTTTTCTGAAAGCATCCAATGTAATGAGAACAAGATATGCCCATCAAGTTACTGTTGTGGTACTTGATAGCCTTCTAAAACGAGCGTACAAGTCATGACGAAATGATCTAATTCACGATACTTGCTTTGTGCACTATCTTCAAAACATTTTGTGTAGTTATTTGGAATCCAATCTCCCCCAGGTAGGCTACAACATGTGGAATATTTTTCAGATGACTGTGCTGCACCGAAATGGCCTGTTTCGGTGAGTCCGATGCCTATTCGGTGATTTTTTCAATTTTTTTTTTAAATTATTGGGTACCGTAGCCTTATTATCATTGCCGTTTTAGGGTTAGGGGTTAGAGGTTAGGAACTCACCGAATCGGACTCACCGAATAGTAGCAGACCCGTGCTGCACAATATAAGAATTTTAAGATAATGCTGAATCTTACATTTCACAAAGAAGATTTCAAAATCAGTGCTAGTTGGTCATTCTTTGCTTCCAGCCATGGTAAATCTCCTTGCGGTGGTGTTGGAGGCATTGTGAAGCGCCAATTACAAAGTGCAAGCTTGTCTCGTCCAACAACAAACCAGATTTTGACGACAGAGGCAGTTTATCAATATTGCCAAGAAAGCATAAAAAGCGTTACATTCTTTTATTTCCAAAAATGAATTGACTGATCACCGGCAACAATTGGCAGACCGTTTTTTGTTGGGAAAAACCATCCCAGGAACAAGAAGTTTTCACTGCTTTATTCCATTAGACTGGAATGATTGCTTTCAAACGAACATCTGATGATTCAACATTTGCTGGCTAGCACTGCTTTTTCAGAAAAGTACGCAAGTACACTGCATCTGATGTTGCACCAATGACATATATAGCATGCAAGTAGCCTATAACCACTGTTGATGGCTTGGTTTAGTGGAAGAAGCAAGTGAAGAACATGCAGATGTGCTTGTCAGCTTTATGCATGCCAGAAGTGGATCTTTACAGAATTTTATCTGGCCACCAAAAGAAGATAAATGTTGGGTGGATTGCAATTCATTCATTGCAAAAATCAGTCCTCCAACAACTCAAAATGCCAGAACATACAACTTTGACAAGGGGGAATTTGATAATGTTGTACAACTGTTTGCTATTATGACAAGAGGTTTTAAAATGTACTCATAACCATTAACCAGTTGTATGTATGGATTGTATGCGTATGAACCAGAGGCACCCCACGCTTGTCTGACCACTTACCACACAAAGGCAACCTTTTTAGGGTTCTGTTTGCAAGTCTTTAGTCAGACTGGGCTACCACGACAGGTAGACTGCTTGGCCCGGTGGCCCAGTTGTAAATCTATTTGAAGTGTCTTTCCTAAAGACACAACAAGCATATTTTCAAGCTCTGGTATCAAACTGGTGGCGAGCCAGCAATCTTTCAATTACCATATCAGCACTCCTACAACATGAGCCACAAGATGTATCCATGCAACAGAATCACTAGATGCTTATATTGGTGCTGGTACCATAAACTGTATCTTTTTTGTTGTTGTGACATGCTGTACTTTTTAATTTGTAATTTTTGCTTTGTCGCCTAATGTTTGTGACAGGGCTGGACACATATCATTGTATACATATATATAGTATATACAGTATACAACTATACATTTATACAATAATTCATGTCTACAAAATTAGTAGTTTTATGTGATTAGAAGCTGCAATGATACAATATTATACAGTACACCAGGCATGATAATTAATTGATTTTTTTTTATACATTCTAGTTGGAAATGCCAGGTATAATTTTACATTTTTTTTCATGATCTCATCAATTGTAAAGTCCAATTACTTATTAAAAAAGAAATATGCAACCTTAGTTATCCAAAAATATCTTTGTTCAAAAATTTCATACTGTCCTTCATCCCCATTTGGGGGCCCCATTTATCTCCTTTAAATCTTTAAAAACATTGTTTTCTTGTGGATTTATCATCAATTTAACCTCAAATTTAGATTCCTTGACCCTTAAAACATATGATTTGACACCAACATCAAATTTCTAGGTGGAGTATAGCTCCCAAAATTAAGAAATAAATTTTGGAAGCTCACGTCTGCTATCTAGTGATGAGTTTCACTATCTCACCAACCGGTTGTCCGATTCCAAAAAAAAATTTTTTGTTAGCATTAGTATATCAAAGCCTTACCAAGTCAATCATCAAAAACAAGATTTTCAAACATAGGGTGTTTGGGATTTGTTGAAATATAATGGAACAACCCTTGACCAATTTTGCAAGCCTTTTGTTATGATTGAGTTTGCTTTATGACCCTAAACTAGGGGTCGGCAACCTTTTGAACGCAGCCGGCCAGTTTTCGAATTATGTGGCTATGTGCTAATGTTATACCTTATTCGAGTGCCAAACATCTTTTTGGTGAGGACAGTTTTGCCCTAACTGCCCTAAACCATACAAGCCGAATCTGTATTGATGTACAAATTTTGCATTTTTGCGTACCTTCGACTAACTGTCTGGTCTGCTCTGCATTGCTTCGCTATTTCGCAGTCATTTGTACTGCTAACGCTGAACTAACAACAACAAGATTGTAGCACATTTATTTGGAATATAAGAAAACATATTGCTCCAATCCAATCTTGTTTTATTTTAACTGAATTGCTCATACATACAAACCTACGTTTCGAGACCAAAATCACCATTCTAGGATCAATATTATAAAAATTACGAGGCATAATGTGAAAAAATCTGGAAATTAGCAGCCATCTTGGATTTTGGCGGCCATTTTTTTTTCATCTGACAACTTGACACTCGAACCAGAATTGTTCCATAGGCACTTACCTTCAAGTTGGTACTAAGAACAAAACTTTTGCATCAAGTTGAAATGAAATTGAAAAAAAATACACAGGCATGGAACTCCACTAATATGACATCATACTTTTAATAGGGATTATAAGATCTGGATTTGTAAGTAAACTATGACATATCCTCTGTAGTGTATTGGTGTACATTAATGCATTATAAGTATCAAAATGGTCATTTTGTGATCAGGTATGTACACTTTAAGTGTATTTTATTAATAAACCAAAAATACTACAGCTTTGGATTTTTTATATGTTGTAGGTAACATCTTAGGGTATAATTTGCATTTAATTTATTTTCAAGGTCATGTGGGCCACAAGGCCAAATTCAAGGTAAAACAATAGGTCAAAAGGTCACAAATATTTAACTTGCTCCTATAAGGAAAGAATGACGGATTTGGATTCCTTGTGAAATTACCTTTCCAATGACACTAGTTTCATCAAAATCGGCCCACCGGTTACCAAAATATCAGGGCCTAAAACTTGGCGATCGCACCCGTTTTTGCCGAAATGTGGAAAGTCGAGGGCCTATATCTCAAAAATCACTGGTCCGATTGAGCTAATATTTTGGATTTGGGTTAATTGTGCCAAGACCTCCCTACATACAAAATTTCAGCAAAATCGAAGAGGTAGCTGGCTTAAACCCATTGGGTGATTTGACATCAGTTTTAGTCAAGCATTTGATCATCTACAATGGTTCTTAACCTTTTCCTTCTTTCGTAAACTTTCAATCACCAACCAGTTTTCGCACCCCTTCTAGAGCGACTGAAAATACTCAACTGCAGCCCAGAATGTAGGTTCATTTCAACAAGTCACACTTTCTTAAGTTATGTTATAATAAAGGAAAGAATGAAAGCAAAAATTCAAGTCTAACTTTTCGTTTGGAGCAAGCTAGAAAATTTGACATCAGTTAGGAAAATTAATTTTGTAGAAATTATTGAGATTACTTTTGCACAGTAGATCGTTAAATGGTAGCAGACAAACTGTGGTTTATTCAACTTTTTGACTTTTAGTTTTTACATGGTAAGGAAACGCAACAAAACTCTAGTTTATGAAAATGTTTTAACTTGCCTCAGCTTACACCTACAGGGAAAAATTAATCATGCCAATACAATAACCAAAAACTGCAAAAAAAAAAACAATAAAACGGCTAGGTAATTTTTAGTATTAGTTTGGTAAATTTTTTCTGTATTTGGCCTATTTCTTGATATATTCACTATGAAAAAAAAAATAAAGAAAAAAAGACAATGGAGGTTTTGAACAATTATTAACTTTGAATGAAATTGACAAATGTTGATCAAATTTAGAAGTAATTTTTAGTTCTTTTCGGTTTAGTTGTACTTATGTTTCATCCATTAAAAATGTAATTTTTTTCATTTCCATTAGTTTTCATTCATGCAATAGTTTTCCATTCATATCTGACTGTTTAACCTTTCATATCCCAATAAACTACGCCATCAATCATCCAAAGACTCTTTACGTGTAAAAACTAGAAAGAATTGTAATACTGAAGAAGTGCAAAGCAATGCAGAAATAGCACTTTGAAGCTTAAAAAGTAGAATGATTTGATAATGAAGGAGACCATCAAATCGATGCCTGGATAGATTGAGTGAATGATATCATGCATTTCACTGTCAACAAACTTTAAAAGATTATTTACAAATTGCATTGGTTTTCATTATTATATCTTTGTTGATGAATGGACCTTGAGCTGATTTTGAGAAATAACCACTCACGATATATGGATGACATTACAGACAATGTGATATGAAGAAAATAAAATTTCTGTGCCGAGGTCATCAAATCAATTGTAGAATAAATTGATTTGCTGAGATGCAATGATACGTTGACTACAATGGGCTTGAACAATGAAAGCTCTAGACAAAAAACAAGTGACACAATTATATAAAACTAAGAACTTCTTTTAATCGACAAGCAAAATATTGGTACTTCATTATTGCCATGACGTTTACTACTCAAAAATGGTTAAGAGTCAATAATACGTTGACTCTTATTTGTACGTTGGTTGATGTAGCCTTCTTGGTGTTGTGTTCGTCTGATATTTTGTGTGATGACTGTTAAAATTTGAATTCTATGGACTTTGAGTCTGATTGCAAATAAATAATAAATAATAAAATAATAAATAATATGACAAAAGACTAAAATGAAAAAAGCCTATTGTCACTAAAAATGAGTTGACAATTGAATATGAGAGAGCGTGAAGAACTATAGCTAAATTTTGTTAGGCAATTTGTCCATTTTGATTTAACTGGGGTAAAAAGCATGAAATCTAAAAATTAATGCTGATGCTATAAAAGTATGGGTATGGAAAGGGGATTTAGTGAGCTCGGGATATGAAGTCACGTGACCTTCTGCGCACAGTAGTGTCACTGTTTGGCAAGTATTCAAAGTTTAAACAGGGCTGTTTGTGGTTGGGCTGCACGTTGAAGACTAGTTAGTAATGAAGTTTGGTTGTGCAATAGGGACAGAAAGGCTAATAAATGTCTTTTGCATGCTGGTTTTCTGTAGGCTATCTGCAAATACATATCTAAATACGGTACTCTTTACAAGTGAATTTAGAATAGGTTTATAAAACATTATGGTATTTTGTATTGTCCATTGAAGCAACTTTGTGTGATCAGTGTTGTTTTCTGTGCAAAGTGGAATATAAGAAACAAAACAGGCAGTTCTGAGATTATTAAGGTTCTTTTTTTGTATTATAATCATGACTGAGGTCTGAGGATACTTTTTATACAAATGATTAGTTTGTGGGCCTACATTGGATATATAGCCTTGTCATTGTAAAAAAAGCTTTCAAGAGTTAATTTGTCAGAACAAGAGAGCTAGTAGTAAGAGTATGGGTTAATTTCAATATATCACACCATCAATACACTGACTAATATCATTGACTAATCCAATGTAACTTTGTACATATTTTGTGCTAGGCCATAGGCAGGTGAAGCAGTTGTCCTTCTGTCATCAACAAAGTCACTAATTTTGGCAAAAATTATGTAATTAAGCAATGTTTGGGAAACTACAAAACTAGCACAATCTGATAAAGTAGGCTATGTTAATTTGTTGTTTATAGGCTACAACTCCATATCAGGATAGCAATATTTGTACCCACAGACATGAAATCATTTGTAAACCTTTGTGCATCTGCCCAAAATAAAAATTGCAAAAAAGCTGTAAACATACTGGATACACTTTTTGCTACTTCAAGTCCACCTGAAGAATTGTTTACTAGATTAAAAATATTAAAAAGTTTCAATCACTCCTTTATGAAACAAACATTTCTTCAGTTTAGGAATAAGAAATACTTATATATATTATGGAAAGACCTTGTTTTAGAGAAAATTGACATGCAGCTCTGCTTATCAGTTTTGAATATATACTTTGTTAGCTTAATACTAGCTAATACAATATGATACTTTGTTAATATCGTACTGACCATAGTTATTTTTTTATTCTAAAAGGAGGCTTTTTACGGAGGTCATAGTGGTCTACTGCATAACAGACAGAGTGAACGTAAAGTGCAGAGTTGACCAGTTTCGCAGTGGCCGTAGTTGTAATATACGCTAGGCCTATATGTTCTTAAACTCAGTCAATAGCTGTTTTGGTATTTGGTACTTTCATTAAAATTGCACACATTTTGTTCCCCTAAAGTGGTTCTGTACGGTTATAGCTATAGGCCTAGGCTATAATATGAAGTAAATCAATATATATAAGCTAACCAAAGGGCTAGCTTTTTAGTAATCCAGAAAGTTATTTATAAACAAAAGTATACTATATACGTTAAATTTTAGTAGCAATCCAAGGTTTTAATCTGATCTTTCCTTTAGGTTTTATTGTGATAAACTCAGTGCTTTAATAATAATCTATATTTGTGAAATGGGGTTTGTGTGTTGTGTAACAAGCTGTAAAAGTGGGTACAAGTCTTGCAAGACTGTAGTGAAAGTACTAATGTTTTGATTTCCGAAAGATGAAGAAATGAAAAAAAGATGCTGCTTGTTTCATAAATTTAATTGCAAATGTGTGGAAAATCATATCTGTTACAACACCTACAAAAGGTAAGAATAAGATCAAAAGAATGGCTTTAGTTTGGTTGTTAAGTTTATTTAATTAGGTTGAAATCGTATAGAGTGACAACAGTACTTATTACGGCCCAGCAACTAAGTTTTTTGCTCATTTATTCACCGTCTTCTGACTTTGATTCGAGGCAAAAAAGGTTCGTTCTGGCGAGGATAGTAGGTCTATATTGTATGTTGTGTACCAATGGGTGTACACTACTCAGAAATTGCTAATGTGCACTGCATTTTTTCAGATTTTCGAAAAAGAGATGAGATGTGTTCTCCAATTGAAGCTGATGGAATCAAACAACAACCGAGTTTGACCTTCTTGGGAAAAGCTATAGATCTATTTATACTTTGGAAAAAAAGAAACCTTTCTGGGCTCACTTCACAGACATTTACTGCATGCATTCAGACCATGGGTGCGGTTACAGAATTGGCGCAATATTGATAACCAACCATCATTTCACCTATGCTCTTACTGGAAAATTTTTGTCCAAGTCAATAGAAGGACGGTTTGGGTGGTATTGGCAAGCTAATGGTGGTAATTTTTTCATGTTGGTAAAACAAGTTCTGGAAGCTGAAAAAAAATTCGCACTCTTAGTTTGTTGTAGCAACATGATCTTTTTGCAGCAGCTAACCTCACAACCCTTGATGCTTTTCCACTCGGTATTGACGTTGCGATGTCAACTGTTCCGTCTACAGATGTTTGATGGTTTACTATTTTTTTTCTGTGGTTTGTGGTTAATGTGAATGACCTCTCCGATGCTAATGTGACATATTTTGTGAGCGGATACATTGGCCGCAGTACTCTCGACATAGAAAGTGCAGTGCTTGTAAGATGTTATTGGTAAAAAAGGTTGATAGGCCGAGTCTTTTTGAGTCGGTACCACATTATCGTGCACATCTTTTTGAAATGGCTGACCGTGGTGGTTTATCCGCTCCCACAGTTTCTCTCAAAGAAATAAAATTGGAAAATTGTCATTGCACGTGCAAAGCTTGGGTAAGTGTTGGTTTCTGAGTTTCACTTCAAGTTGCATGCTATTAGTTGGTGTCATACAGTGCAACATATGGTCTAGTTCTATTGTTAGATAGCAAGAAAAGCCAAAAAGGACATGAATCATATGCCTATCACTTTATTTATCAATCAAGTTTATTTCGGCATAGTTCCACATACATTTTCAATGTACACATGAGGAAATATAACATACCACTTTTTTAATATGGAAACTACATCATGGAGGCACTGAAAAAACCATGCGGTTATCTAAGTCAAGGTTCCCCCCACAATCTGTAACATTATTTCATTTTTCAGCTTGTCTGGAACTTGTTCACATGTAGGCTACTTGGTTTAATTTACGCAGTAAATCATTACCAAACACATGGCCTTATGGAAGTGCCTGATGCACTATCATGCACCAGCATACCTCAGCAAAGGCACAAGCCTAAAGGTAAACAAATTTTGGCAGAACCTGTGACTAGCATGGTATTAGCTAAATCAAAAGCAAAAAGATCTCGAAAACCAGTAATGACCCTTTTAATAACACAAAGGTAAGCACTTCAAAAGTTTGAAGACTTCATCAATGTCTGCGTGCACACTGCACACCTACCTCAGGGCTTTTGTTTCGGTTCAGGAATATAGGTGATATCATTGCAATTGATTCAGTCATGTCTTAAGTACAATTTATTGGTGCTGTAACTCTGTTATCTTCCCCCAGCAAATAGACTTTTTCCATTCTTGTCAAGGGCAATAAGCCTCTGAAATACTTCAAAGCCTTAATAACACTTACTCAATGTTCTGTTCAGCATTGATGCAACAAGTACTGAAGAACTAGTGGGTTTGAAACCCAATCTTCCCAACAGTGCGTTAGCATACACACTGAGTGTAAATGCTCCAATTATGGGATTCATGCAACAAAATTCTCCCTTACAGCATCAGGTATTTTCAGTATGTCCTATAGCTTGGTTGTACAGTAATTTCTTCGTCCACACTTTTATTTCAAAGTTAGCTTGGTAACATCCAATTGCTATAACTTAACTGTAATATTTGTGTACATTACAAACAAGAGGTAGGCCTAATTCTTGCTGGTGTAGGCTGCTAATTGCATGGCTGTTGTCATGGAGACCATGAATGAAAATTTTCAATGTTTGCAGATGAACTTCATTGAAGAGGAGAAAGAAAGCATCAAGAGCAGTCTTCCAGCAGCATGTCAGAACACACAGTTTCCAATCAACCCGAATCAATGGGATCTGAGCACCAGCTACAAATTCAACAATGCCATGCTTCCCATCACTCTAAATGAAGCTTACAGGTTGGAGAATGAAACACATGCTCAGGCTGACTCGCGCCTGTGGCAAAACGGAACCGCCTCACAATTTTCCAGAGTTATAAAACGCATCAAGAGCATGAATAACACGTTTTTAAGCAGCTATTTTTCCAAAATCGTTCACCAGCGCTGCAACTGAATATGGGAAGAGTCATGAAGAAGCAGCAAAAAAAGCTTATTCTGCTAAAAGAATGAATTCTCACACTCACAACTGTGGCTCAGTGGTGAACCCTCCTTTTTCATTTTTAGGAGCTACTCCAGATAGAAAGGTTTGCACAAGCCGAGGAACAGGCATTCTTGAAATAAAATGCCCATTTGCAGCAAGATAGTTAACACCACAAGATGCTGCAATTATTTTGCCAAATTTTTGTCTGAGTGAATACGACAGCATTGTCATGTTAAATAGAAATCACAATTATTTTTGTCAAGTCCAAGGTCAACTGCTAGTCACCTGTGCACCATTTTGTGAGTTTGTTGTGTATACCAATAAAGGTGTAGTGGTGTACACATCGAAATGATTGAGCCAGATAAGGAATTTTGCAAGGATATGTTGGAGTCACTTTATAAGCTCCATTTTTATTACGGCCTTCCATACCTATCTAAAAAATATGCAGTTGATAAGACAACAGCATCGTTTTCCATCACGAAAACAGCATAAACGTCACCTAAACTGCATAAAACCAATGCATCTAGTTGGAAAACTTACAAAGCTTGCTCTCCTTCGCTCGGATTGGTTGAGCATTGCTAGGCGATGGATCAGTTTATTGTGATGCTGAAGAAGTGCAAAGCAATGCAGAAATAGGATTTTAAAGCTTAAAAAGTACTGTAGAATGATTTGATAATAAAGGAGACCATCAAATCGATGCCTGGATACATTGAGTGAATGATATCATGCATTTCACTGTCAACTTTAAAAGATTGTTTACAAATTGCATTGGTTTTCATCATTATATCTTTGTTGATGAACGGATTTTGAGCTGATTTTGTGAATTAACCACTCGCAATATATGGCCGGCATTACAGACAATGTGATATGAAGAAAATAAAATTTCTGTGACAAAGTGATCAAATCAATTATAGGATGAATTGATTTGCTGAGCTGCAATGATACGTTGGCTACAATGGGCTTGAACAATGAGAGCTCTAGACAAATAAACAGAACCATTATATAGAACTAAGGACTTCTTTTAATCGACAACCAAAATATTGGCACTTTTGCTTATTGGTAAATTAACCACTTGTCGGGCAAATATTTTTCTCCTGTCAGGCAACTAGCTTTAATTAGTACAATGTGGGTATTTTTTCTAATTGCTATTTGGTTCGAGAAAAGTTAAAAGGCACGGATTTATTCAACAAAAAATGGAGCATAGATGTGGTTTGCTACTACAGATATACAATAGACCGACAGTTTAAGACCCAAGGAATCCAAAAATGTAGATTAAAAGTTTGACAGAGAATTGCTTGATATGATTGTAAAGGTTTCAATTAGCTACATGCATTTTTCGGAGGCCAAACTTTGGGGGTCTATAAAAAAATGGATATAAAAATTAAGAACTGAAATTCACATGTTTTATGCTTATACCAATACTCCTTCATGTCAAATAAAAAATATGAATTAATTTTGATAACTACTATGATAAAAGCTAAATTTGCTGACTTGGAAATTTTGTACTTTTTTACACTCATTGTTTAAGATTTTTGTTGGTGACATCACAATTTACATATTGTTTGTAATGACAATTGCAATGTAGCTGGTGAATGAATTAAATACTGATAATCTTCTTCTTGCTTATGAGTTGCTGTCTCGATTTGTTTGTAGTCGCCATTTAATGTACGTTGATATTATGTAACTCGTGACCAGCGTCACTGCATAATCACCTTCAGCGTTTTCTGGTACAGACGTAGGAATTGATTACCACCGCACTGCGCGTCGTAATCAATCAGCATTCTGTACCACGTTTCTCAGTTGCATTTCTTTCTTGCTATATATTGCGTTGTTTCTGTACACTCAGTATGTATCAGGAGGTCAATGGATTTTCACTTACTTGTTTGGCTATAATTATTATCACTTCGTTTTGTATGTTGACAGTTTATTTGTTATTGTGACCTTACTTACTTCATTTTTATTATATCTGTCTAAAAATATAACAAGTAATTACTTTTTTAACTGTGATTTCAGAGTTAAAAGTAAGT
This sequence comes from Aplidium turbinatum, assembly GCF_918807975.1. Lineage (NCBI taxonomy): Eukaryota > Metazoa > Chordata > Ascidiacea > Aplousobranchia > Polyclinidae > Aplidium > Aplidium turbinatum. The sequence continues at coordinate 5,039,960 of NC_137486.1, forward strand.
TTTATAATAACACAATTGCTATGGATTCATCACAGCAATGTGACATTGGAAAAAAAATGGAGGAAACATGCCATAAAATTCACTATGCTAGAAGCAGTGGGTTTGTGGACATAGGTGGACTTACAGAAACAGATGTTGAATTAATTTGTCGCAGAACTTCGATGGCAAAAGATGAGATTAAAAGTATCTGTAAGCATCACCATATGGCCTATCTGTCAAAATATCATTTGCAGCATAAAAAGTGTTGTGACCCATTGGTCAAACATAAAAAACCTTCCAAATTTGGCTTGGTTGACATTTCTCTGCTTCAAGCAGATAGATGGGCTTTGAACAGTGGGAAAACTATAATTCCTGGTTACAAGATCTGCCGAGCATGTTGGAGTTTGCTAGAATCTTTAGGTGATGATGACACTACCAGCAGTGCATCACTAGCCACAGTTAGTGGGTCAGAGTCTCCTCTCCATTCAACCATGGATGTTGATCAAATGAACACATCATTTGAAGTGTCCTCAGTATCACCCTTAAAAAGGCATGGGAAAAGCATGCAAACACAAGTTGCTGAAGCTAAGCGCAAGATTCTCAGATCTGCAAATGTTCTCCTTGGCAATGTGGAGCAGGGAAGTCCATCACTCAAAATCAGAGAAGAGCAAGATTGTCTTACCAAAGAGGTTAAAGAAAAGATTGAGCATTCAAATCGGCTCTGTGAAGCCGTTAATGAGAAGTTACGATCAGCTGACAGGAATTCCACAATGCAGCTTCTTACTTTGATCCCCGATACCTGGTCAGTTGAAAGGGCTGCACAACATTTTGGGGTAACAAAGTACCAAGTGAAAAAAGCAAGAAAAATGAAGGTAAAGGGAATTTTACCAAGACCAGAAAAGAGTGAAGGAAGAGTTTTAAGCAAAGAAACCAAAGAACTTGTCATAAACTTTTATGAAGATGAAGAATTTACCAGGATAATGCCTGGTAAGAAAGACAGTGTCAGCATAAGTAGAAATGTATACAAACAGAAACATTTAGTTTTATGTAATTTAAACGAACTATTTAGTGCATTTAAGACCAGGTATCCATTAAAGCAGATAGGGTTTTCTTCTTTTTGCAGCTTAAGACCCAAATGGTGTGTTCTGGCTGGAGCCAGTGGTACACATGCAGTGTGTGTTTGCACCATGCACCAAAACACCAAACTACTTATAAATGCACTGAACACCAGAAACGATTACAAGGATATGATGGAACTCCTTGTGTGCAGCACACAGAACAGAGACTGCATGATACATCGATGCAGTGAGTGCCCATTATCAGAAATCTTGAAGACACACCTATTTAATATCATTGGTGAATATGATGATGACACTGAAATAACATATAGACAATGGATTACTACTGATAGGTCAACTCTAGCACAGTTAACAACATCAGTGCCAGAGTTTGTTTCTGCTTTAGTTGATGACCTGGAAAAGCTAACATCGCATTCCTGCATTGCCAAGTCACAATCAAGTTATCTCCGACAATGCAAAGAAAGTATCGCAGAAAACACCGCCATTCTTTTGTTAGATTTTGCAGAAAATTTTGCCTTCACAGTACAAGATGAGGTCCAATCCTATCACTGGAATACATTGCAAGCCACGTTGCATCCTGTGTGTGTGTATTATCGTGTCGAAAATCACCTTCAATGTCTCTCCTTTTGCATTGTATCTGATGATATGGATCATGACGTCTCATTAGTTTACACGATACAGAAGAAAAGCATTGAATATGTCAAGATGAAAATAGAACATTTATCAAAGATAATTTATTTTTCAGATGGGTGTGCAGCCCAATACAAAAACCGGAAAAACTTTTTCAATCTTTGCAAACATGAAGCAGATTTTAATGTGACAGCAGAATGGGTATTTTTTGCTACCAGTCATGGCAAGTCTCCCTGTGATGGGATCGGAGGAACCATCAAGCGAACAGCTACTAGGGCAAGCCTTCAACGACCTTATGAAGACCAGATATTGACAACAGCCCAATTGTTTGATTTTTGCAGGGAAACATACATGGCATTGACTTCGTATTCATTTCCAAGGAATCCATGGAACCAGTTCGCACAGCAATGAACCAGCGTTACCACCTAGCTAAGAAATCCATCCCAGGAACAAGGAATTTCCACCATTTCATCCCATTAGATGACAACAAAATCGGAATCAAGAGAGTCTCATTGCAGGATCATTATGACCTTGTGTTTAATTTTGAGCAGCAACAGTTTACAATGCGACCAACCCCTCACAACTATGTAGCCTGCTTATATGATAGAAACTGGTGGATTGGAATGGTGATGTCTGTTAATGAAGAGGAATGTGATGCAGAAGTGAAATTCATGCACCCACGTGGTCCTGCAAGATCTTTTTCCTGGCCTGCAAGGGAAGACATTTGCTATGTGCCTTATACTCATATCCTTCTAAATATAGACATGCCTTCAACTTCAAGTGGACGACAATACACAGTTTTAGACAAAGATTTTAAAAGGATAGAGGCAATATTTTGTAAAATGGACAGCTGAATAGATTCCTTTTTATTTATTGAGTTCCATTAAGGATAGGGGATCTCCTGACTATGAAGCAGCAGGCCAGCGAATCTCCATCACGTATCAGTTCACCATTTTGTATTAAAAATGCATGGAGAATCAGCAGAGCCCTATTTATGGCATATGCATTTCGCTCTACTACTGAAGAGCGTCATTACTGCCTTATTCAAGTGCCTAACCAAGAATTATTTTTATTCGGCTTTTATCTTTATCAAAGACATAATCATGTTAATTTATGGTCTTATTCAAATAAAATCAATTTTTAGATAAAGATTCAATTTGACTAATACCGTACATTAGCCAGATGAAGTCTTGTTTAAGATAAAAGCTTGCTAAATAAAAATCATTCTTGGCCTTGGGTATTTACCAGTGTGTTTACTGAATTGTCATATTGTATGTTTTCACTCATGTGTCATCTCCAGTGAATCTACTTAAGATTTATTATCTACAGACAGTTCGGTAATTATTGTTGTTCGGTGTATTTGTTGGTTGCTGTTCTGTGATTCTGTAGTTGCCGACTGCATCTGTCTGAGCAGCTGACTGATCAGAGTGCAGACTTATGTTGACAAAAAGACTAGCCCATGGACTGTGATTAGTCAGCTCCTAAACCAGATACAAATGACATTGTCAATATTTTTCATGACAACGCACACAAAGATTGTATTGAAGAATTATTCAACAATCCATCAGCTACATTGCAATTGTCATTACAAACAATATGTAAATTGTGATGTCATCAATCATCACTAATTTTTCTTGAAAAAATGAGTGTGAAAAAGTACAAAATTTGCAAAAATCAGAAAAATTAGCTTTTATCATAGTAGTTATCAAAATTAATTCATATTTTTTATTTGACATGAAAGAGTATTGGTATAAGTATAAAACATGTGAATTTCAGTTCTTAATTTTTATACCCATTTTTTTTATAGGCCCCCAAAGTTTGGCCTCCGAAAAATGCATGTACTGTCTGTCTAGCAATTTTCAGACGTATTGTATGATCATAGGTTAAGAAATTAGAAATATGACATAAAATTGGGCAAAATCACTGAAGCGGAACAGGCGAAAATGGCGATTTTTCTAATGACCATAACTTTGCTAATATTGAAAAATTCTCAAAAATTTTTTTTTGCTTTTTTCATATTTCTTTGACATCTACAAGTATGCCAAATTTCAATAAAATCTATGACATGTGGTGTAATTTTTCAAAAAAATTTGCTCATTTGGCATGGAATGACCCTACTCTGTGTTATCTCTTTAATTGTGTTCTTTCACAGCACCTAATACTTCTGTACGAGTAATGGATTGTAATATTAGTCAAGCATTTGATCATCTGCAATGGTTCTTAACCTTTTCCTTCTTTCGTAAATTTTCAATCACCCACCAATTTTCGCACCCCTTCTAGAGTGACTGAAAAGTAATACCTGAATGCAGTCCAGAATGTAGAGGTTCATTTCAACAAGTCACAGCTTCTTAAGCTATTTTACATTGAAAGTACTCACTAACAGTGTTTTTTTTAAGGTGTTTTGGGTGACCGAAACGGCCCCCCAAATTTCTCCAGCGGTTTCCCAAAATTTGGACTTGCAACTACAGTGCCTTGTCAGTTGTCACAATCATTCATTTTATGTTGCGTTGATTGTATGTAGTTTAAATGCCTAGGTTAGTACCGCATCTTTAGAGATGATTGTTTGTCCTAAAGTAACCTTTGAAATCAGAAATAACGTAATAATTGCTTTTCTTGCGAAACCTAGATTCGAGGTAATTCTATTCCTTCTGGACTCTTCTCTGACTTAAACTGAATATTATGAAGCTTATGATGTCATAAACGTATTTACTCAACCTGACGTTTAGTTTTAACAATTGTTTGTGACGTAACTTAACCGAAGCTTCTCGTAGGTGGGAGAATATTTTTGGCATTGTGCAAGGCGGCATATTTTGAGTGTAAAAGAGAGGAAGGACAGAAATTAAGAAATACGTTGAAGTGCTGACAGTTGCTATCAAGTTTTAGTGCGTTATTTGCAAGTGCTATTGTAGATTGCATCGCCCTTTTTGCCAGTTCTCTGAAGATGTTGATCAGCGATCTCAGAAGTAGAACTAGGCTATTCAGTCGTTAATTGATTGCTGTGCGTTGATTTTTCTTCCATTAAATTAGTTCACGTTCTTTCAACGTCTCTTTCCTGGTAAAAGAAAAGGAAGACGTGGTGACAGTCGCTATCTTGAGCATTTTTGAAATAGAAAGATTGTTTTTGCAATAAAATTTAGAATAGGCTATTTCTTAAATACTCTTTCTATTTTTTAGCTTAAAAATTTTAAGTTTTTGTGAGTTATTTCAGGTGAAAATGTCGCAGCGTAAACGCTTATCCTCTGATAAACCTAACAATCGAAGTATAAAGCAGTTCTTTTCTGGTAAACCAAAAACACGTACTGCTGCTCTAACCCCCGAAACCGCATCTGCCAACAGCACCACAAGTTCTGATTGTGTTTTACTGAATGACCGCAATTCTGCTGAAAATGTTCAAGAGCAGTCGACTCTTCCTGTTGCATCGTCGACGACTGCTCCAGCTGCACCATCCAACAAGATATTTCAATCGTGGATTAAACTGAAAGGTTTTGATGATGCTCTACGAATGAACGTGTTCACCCTCCATGCTGACGGAGGCATAATCTGTTTGCTTTGCTCTAAGCATCCAGTAGCTATCACTGGCCGAGGCAAGTTTGCTGATGTTTACACCAGCGTACCAGCCAGACCTCAGCGCCCCTCTCGTCTGGATATGCATCTGAGCTCGGAGCAACACCAGCAAGCAGTTAAACTGGAACAGAACCAACGTGTCTCGCTATTTCACACACAGTATAAAGATCGTGTATTAAATAAAACCAAAACTGTGGCTGAGAGAGTACACCTAATTTACTGGGTACTGAAAGAGGAAGTAGCAAATTGAAAAGTTGCTTCCTTGCAAACACTGCTTGACCGCATTGGCCACAATGACCGGCTTCGTGACCTGCGACATACCAGTTCAACAGCAGTGACGGAGTTTATTTTGCTCATCTCCGACCATCTGACTGATCGCATCGTTGCTGATGTCAAGCAAAGCCTATGCTGGGCTACCATGGTCGACGAGACAACCGATATTGCTACTTTGCAGCAATATATTACATTTGTTCAGTACGTCAATAAAAAGGGACGCCAGGCAACTGTATTTTTGGATATCCGTCGGATAGACGCTCGCGGGGCAACTGCTGCCAACCTATTCCGACTCTGGAAAGAGGTCGCTGCTGACTACAGTCTTGATGTGGGTAAACATGTCGCTATTGCATGCGATGGAGCTGCTGCAATGATAGGCCGCCGAAATTCCCTCTCACAGAAATTGACTGTACAAAATCCGATTACCTACACAGTGCACTGCCATGCGCATCGCTTAGCCTTGGCATGTACAGACACGGTAAAGGAGCTACAACACATCCAGGATTGCGAACGTGGCTTAGTCCAAACGTGGAAGTACTTTTCAATTTCGCCGCTCAAGACCGCAAAACTACAAGAAATGCAAACTATTGATGTTGATACGTCTGCGCGAAAATTAGTTAAAGCCTGCCGTACTCGCTGGCTATCTCATGGTCAGGCTGTAATCGCAATGAAAGCAGAACTGCCTGCTGTACACGCTACGCTCCAATATTTTGCTACCGAGAAGAAAGATTGCACAGCAGTTGGTATTCTTCATTTAATTTGCTCCAAACGCTTTCTTTTTGCCCTTTACTTGCTGAATGCTGCTTTGGTCCATCTCAACAAGTTATCATTGTTGTTTCAAAAAGGTAGTTTTCACTTTTCTCACATGCAGTCGGCACTTTCAATATGCAAAAAAGAGATTAGGAGCATTGCCAATTCAGATCAGGTTTTAAACAGCATAAAACTTGACTGGGAGAAGATTTCAAAAATTTTATCAAGATCTCAAAATACACTTCTTGAAGATGATTTTAAACTGCTGCGATTGACCACAGAAACATACTGTGAGGCACTGCTCTGTAATCTCAAAGAACGTTTCCCTGAGCCTGAGGTACTCTCTGCTTTTCGAATCTTTGATGCTAATGAGATTCCTCTTGATACCCCTCAGCGCCAGCTTTATGGGAATGATGATCTCTCGCTGCTTATCAGAAGATTTGACATTGTTCCTGCTGAACAAACCTTGAAAGTACTAAATGACTATCAAACGTTGAAAGATAGAATGACAATGCCAGAATTTGAGTTCTGCCAAGATCCCGGTGATGTCTGCAGCAAAATTGCTCGAGACAACGTATTCCAGCAAATGTTTCCAGAGCTGCATCGACTTTGCTGCATTGCATTGTCAATTCCTCTAGCAACCGCCTGGCCAGAGCGAGGATTTTCGACTCTATGTCGTGTTAAAACCAAGCAACGAAATAGGCTACTAGATATCACCCTGAATGCTCTAATCAACATTTCGATGAACGGTCCGGAGCAGCTCACTGACGAGGATGCACAAAAGATAGCTGAGAAGTGGCAAAAAACAAAGGACCGACGAACAGTGACAGTGCGAGCATTGAAGGCGTTGGAATCTGCAAACAACGAAGAAATAGAAGCTGGCGGATGGGAATGGGATTGCGAATCTGTTTTGTTGCATGAGATAGAACCTGAAAAATTTGTTCTGTGATTGTGCACTGCCAGTAGCCTAATAAATAATTCGTTTAAGCAAATATGGCTATTTTTTGGTATTTAAATGAAACACTTGCGGTCTCTTAAAACTACTTAGCGGTCACCCAAACCAAACCTTAAAAAAAACACTGCTCACTAATACAATGAAAAAAAGAATAAACAATAAAAAGACAATGGAGGTTTTGAAAAATTATTGACTTTGAATGAAATTGACAATTACTGATGAAATTTAAGAAGTAATTTTTAGTTCTTTTCAGTTTAGTTGTAGTGATATTTTATCCATTTAAAATGTAATTTTTTTCATTTCCATAAGTTTTCATTCATATCTGACTGTTTAACCTTTCATATCTCAATAAACTATGTCATCAATCTTTCCAATGACTCTTTACGTGTAAGAACTACAAACAATTGTGATACTGAAGAAGTGCAAAGCAATGCAGAAATAGCACTTGGAAGCTTAAGAAGTACTGTGGAATGATTTGATAATGAAGGAGACCATCAAATCGATGCCTGGATACATTGAGTGAATGATAGCATACCTTTGCGATAGATACCATACACTGTCAATAAACTTTAAAAGATTGTTTACAAATTGCATTGGTTTTCATCATTATATCTTTGTTGATGAATGGATCTTGAGCTGATTTTGAGAAATAACCACTCGCCATATATGGATGACATGACAGACAATGTGATAATGAAGAAAAGAAAATTTCTGTGCCGAGGTGATCAAATCAATTGTAGGATAAATTGATTTGCTGAGCTACAATGATACGTTGACTACATTGGGCTTGAACAATGAGAGCTCTGGACAAAAAAATAAAAAACAGAGCAAGTGACACCATTATACAAAACTTTTCAAAACAAAACTTTTGAGACTAGTCCCAGCCTTCTATGACCACCGGTTCAAATTTTAGGAATCAAATCCCATGTATTTTTACAATCCCTCGTAAAACCCCGAGTTTCTGTAGAAGCAACCCCAAATTTTTTTTCATATGTTTTTTTACTCTCATCCAAATTTGTATTTTAACAAACCCCTAATTTTTACTAATTCAATATTTATTGCTTGTTTGGCATACTTGGTAAATATTCTTGATAGAAACATATTCTTGATTCTTTGAACACTCTTAATCTGAAAATGTAAGGAAAAAAAAACATTATTCAGCTTGTGGATTTGATCAATGCTTTTGTAGAGAAATTGTCAAACTGGAGACGTAAAGTTCAGAATAGCAATCTGGCTGATATTTCCGAGATGGATGAAGCACTAAAGACTGAGGTTGCTCAACATCTTGAAAATCTCAAATCATATTTTCCTGAAGCTGATGTAGATCCCTTGCAAGAAATCCGTTTCGGCATTGAGAAAGTAAAAGATGAACTGTAAGACCAATTAATTGACTTGAAAAACGACTCAATCTGCAAAGACTAATTTGAATCTTTTCCGGTCACTGAGTTTTGGTTAAGTGTGGTATTGTCATATATTCACAAATAAGCAAAATTGCTCTAAAAAAGTTAATTACCATTTAACTCTTTGCAGCTATGTGAATCTGCCTTTTCAACACTTGTAAATATGAAGTGTAAGCAACGTAACCGTCTTGAAATTGAGCAAGATATTCGCTGTGCTCTGACATCGCCAGAGCCAAGAATTCCGAATCTTGTAGCCAAATTTCAGGAGCATGTGTCTCATTAAAAATAAATTGCTAAAACCATTTCACCTGTTTTTGAGTTAAATGTTCATAGAAATTGTTTGTGCCCAAATTTACAGCACGTAGGGAACCCCTGGCCTAGCCAAATGATTTCAAGGTTTAGACTAAGAAAAAAAAATATTTATTTGTTTTCTTAGTGATTGCTTCTGATTATAAGGTAGATCGCTCATTAGAGGAAGTGTTTTAGTACCACATCGCCTTTTTCAATTAGCCTTTTCCAGTTTTGACCAAAAAACCTGAAAAGAAATCTGTTGTCAAAGTGCTATTGTTGATTTCTTTCATCTTTTGTTTCATTGTATGGGTAATTTTGTCACCAATTTTTGTCGTTTTATGTTCACACTGGTTTGTGGCTTCAGGCGTTGGTGGAATGAGATCGTGAGAATTGATAAACAAGTTTGAATTTAGATCCCATAGCAATGGTTGTTACTGCTTACTGCGAATCAAGGACTGTGAATGAGACACGAAGGGGCCAGATACAAAACCACATATCACAAAATGTTAAGAATATAAGCACCCCGGAGAGTGCAATATCTTTAGAAATTGAAACGAATATTAATTAGCACACCCATTCATTTGTGCTTTCTGGCAACAACATTCTTCCATGGTCAGCTGTTCTTTGTAGGAAAATGAGCTTGGTAAGGTTTTCTTCGTCGTTTTCTGTTGTTACTTTCAATCTGTCGTTCCAAAGGCAGATCGCATTCATCTTGTATGTATCCTGATAGAGAATAGCTATGATTTATGGCTTAGTTGGAATTATCACATATTACTTATTCAACTTGCCAAGTGTACAAATCACAGGATGAAGTTCTACAGACCATGCCCCTGAGAAGGGCCGTAGGCATTTCTCTTCAGAGCAGCGTACTGTTCGGAATGGCCCGCTTTGGAGAAATCGCAATTAGGAGACAGCTTTTTTTTGAAGAAAACCGATTTGGTGATTTTAAAAATCTAGCGACGGCTTCTGTTTATTTAAAGAATTTGTAGGGATTATTTGGGTAAGCGGTTGTTGTTTTTATCTTCCCATACCCATGCAAACGAGAAAGTTATTGTTTTAGTGAGGTAGACGTAAATTAGCTGATATCAGCATATCTAGCAACTTTGGTTGAGACATTTTCGCAGAGACTTCATTTGATTAACAACTACTCTTCATCACGAAACGCCATTTGACAACTTTTTTTCGCTGAGACTTAATTTGATTAACCACTAATAAGCTAATTCCTTTGAATAAACAGATGCCGATGTGAGATTTCAGAAATCTCCAAAAGAGGCTTTCAACGAAAAAGACTTGTCACTGAATCGGATTATCTGAATTGGATTTCCGAATAGTAGCAGACCGCGTACTATTCAGTCATGAGAGAAATCTAGAGCTGTGATTAAAGGGGCGCCACTACACAATCGAAAACAGGGTGAAACAAAACTAATTCTTCCCTTTGTGTCGGTAGTGAAACTACAATGCTCACTTTAGGGCTAAAAATCAATATTATATGTAAAAATCAAAATAACACAAAACAGTCGTCGCCATCAAATGTGTTTACTAATATCCCACCTCTCCTTTTACACTCTGCAGTGCTGGGTATCCCAATCTCCCAGAAGTGCTCCGGCGTAGAGGGAGGTAAATGGGTGTGGCGATGACGACATATCTTTTTGATGGTCTCTTCTCGTTCCTTGTCTGGTAGGTCGCTGCATCAGCGTAAAATGTAATATTAGTTTTCTAACTATTTATTGCATTAAGTTTGAAGGTAAAAGAACGAGTGATGAGGTCCAAAAAATGTGGCTTAGCGAAAACAAATCTCTCTCCAAGCAGACAAAACTTTCCCTTGATGAGGTAAGTGCATTCAGCCTTCACCTGTAATACGCTTCACATTGTGGACAAGCCTTGGCTTCTAGTTGTTCTCTCTTGCTCTTCTTTCTAACAACCTTTTGAAATTTGTAATCAGATTGTTTGGCAGGGACAACGTTGAAACTGTCTTCTAAAGTTCGAGTCTTGACAGCTGAAGAACTACCCGCTGCTGCAGCAACAGACTTGCTGCAATAAACAAGTCAATTGAACTGAAAGAACACAATCAAGCAAAATATTGACTTTAACAAATTCCAACAATCCAATATTTGATTCCACTATTATTTATATTAAAATTAAACAGTAAATGCTACAAAAAATGCTCAATGCCAAACAGAGCAAATCACATCAAATACAGTTACATCAAATACTATTCACTAAAAACCTGAACAGGTTGTTTCACCATCATTGGGATCACCAGAAGGTTATGAATCAGGAAAATGTCTTGCAGACAACATTTTGTGCATAATGAACAGTATACAAACTAAAGGTCCTTTTTCACTGAACATGTAATGTCAAAAAACTAATGCATCAGGAGACACATTCTACAGTGGGTTCTGTGGGGGAGTCTGGGTTGTTTTTTTCGGCATCCAGGCCGGATAGCGACTGTCAAAACAGCGACTGTCATAATGGCGACTTCATAATAGCGACGTAATGAAGTGAGCGACTGTCAAAACAGCGACTGTCATAATGGCGACTGCATTAAAACAGCGACTGTTATGATAGCGACTTAACACTTTAAACCGAACCAAACCGAACCCAGCTACTACAAGGCAGAGACCTGACTCAGCGAATGAAAAGATACGTGACAATGAACACACGAATCACTGTTGTACAGCAAAATCGAGGCCAGTATGATCTGCGGCAGTTCCTTCGAGCCCTTGCTCACAATAATTTAGAAATAAACGTGGCTTGATTTTTATTGCAAGACTTTTGGTTGTTTTAAAGTCCCTTTTGGTTTCAATCTTTTTCTAGACCCTGAATTTTATTGCAAGGCTTGACGACTTTCTGTTGTTTGGCTTGACTAGCCTATTTCTTTTTAAATCATGTGACTTCTATGGATAGTCCAAATAAAATGTTGTTTTAAAGTCCCTTTTGGTTTCAATCTTTCACTACGCAGTGTTTGCCTATTTGTGCGTGCATACGTGTGTAGAGAGGTGTGGGGGATGGAAGGTATGTGTGGAGGGGGTGAAAGAGTGCGTGTGCGCGTAAGCCTTGGATTTAATAAAACAAGTGAGGTCGCTGTTGTGGCAGTCGCTGTTTTTGATGAATCGCTGTCGTGTAGTCGCTCTATTGACAGTCGCTGTTTTAAATGAATCGCTGTCGTGTAGTCGCTCTATTGACAGTCGCTGTTTTAAATGAATCGCTGTCGTGTAGTCGCTCTATTGACAGTCGCTGTTCTGACAGTCGCTATTTGGAACCCGAGCCGTTTTTTTCGGTCATTTATCGGTCATTGACCAATTTTTTAGCAAAATGTCCAAAAAAAATATAGTTAATTCGGTCAAAATGTCCTAAAAAAACAACGTTTCTCAGCGAAACTTAATGTTGTAGCTAGTCAGGAAGTGCAAATTTTGGTTTGTATCAGCTACTTGAAAGGAAATATTTTCATCAGAAAAAATGACCAAAATAAATAAAAAATGACCGAATTTTTTCAAGTCATCTCGGAGAAATGACCAAAAAGTTTCAGCGAAAAAAAACCCTGATGACTCTGATACCATTAACTTACCATATTTTCTTGACACAGGAGGTGTTATCTTCATCGTCGCTAATGATCACACTTTCTTCTGGTGGAAACGCTTTAATCTTGGAAGACTTCTTCTCGTCCAAAGGATCACGAAAAGGAGCATTTGATGCAAATGAAGTTGTATTAAGAACGCCGTCCGTCTTATTAAAGATTTCGTCAAAAGTGGTGTCATCGTCAGGGGTTAGCTTAACCATTTCCCGTTCTAGCTGTGGAAGAAAGATGATTATTCTCATTGCAGCAGTTGAAAAGAAAATTTCGTGTAAACGTTATGGTAGCATTAAAAATATAAATTAACTGCAAAACTTTAAGCATCCGGACAAAAACTATTTATTTACATACCACAATGATGCAGGCCATGATTTTGAATAAGCCGGTACAGATACATGGTAGTAAAAAACAACATCAAAGACTTTTCATACGTCAGCAAACTTTCAAATCATGTTGTTTTTCATGAAAAAGTTGTCGAGAAAATAAGTTTAGCTTTGCTGTTTTCAGGTGAAATATTTAAACTACAAACGCTGGAAAAGTGCAACAGAAAGTAAGATGTTACTATCAACAGAGCAGATGCTGGTGAAACTTTAACCTGTCAGTTAATACGGCCATTACCTCCGAATCTTCTTCAAACCCATCAAATGGAATTGGAGAAAGTGACCTGGGTTTGTGCTTTTGCAGGTTAAGGCTGTCGTTAAGCGTTGGGAACTTACCCAGCACACTTTTACCAACAAGGCCACCATCTAAAACGTAAACAAGTACGTAAGTAAGCGATAATATAAAGTCAGCATGAAAATATTTCCATATATATAAGTTTGATTGTCACAACATGGTGAGAATTGACAATGTCTCACCTCCAGCATTGCTCTTTTTCTCTTTTGGAATTTTCAAACTGATGCGTTTCTTCGATGGGGAAATCTTGAAAGCATAGTAATATTGGTAAGGAACAACAAGTGCAGCAAGTAATAGTTTACATGACTACACCAAGTTGTGTTTTGATACCAGTTTAAGAAAGTGGAAAGAAACACGTTACAAACATCGATTAGGAAAAAAAGTTTTTCAAAACAGCCTCTTGTCAAAAAGATAAACTTTAACAACACATGCTATTGCCAGGTCAAACATGCATGCTTGCACTGAAAGAGATACAAAAGAAGTCAGATGTCTGAAGTCACTTGACATCAAACCTAGCGGGGGACTCGCAGCTGCCACGGGTTCAGTTTCGTAGCAGTCCTTAAGCAGAACATGTCCGATTCTTCATTGCCAATAATTTAGTTTAGTTACGAGAACTTCTGAACTCGTCTTCTTTTTCGTGTGTAACATGACCGTATACCATCAAGAAAGTTGTTGCTCTATCGTTGAACTCAGACAAGTCTCATGATTTTGCTTTCAGATCAAGGTATTGAAGCAGATGTTGCATTGCTTGCTCCTGTCCGCTTTTGCAACTTGTGTTTCCTAAGGTACCCCAAGTGTTGCATCAACATTTCACCTTTGCCAAGTTTAGTTCTTGGACAGCAGAGTAATCGCTAGTATTTTTATGACAACTAAGTACACATTTCAACGACAGTACGTTTGGGATTCACGTTTCTCTTAGTGAGACCTGGTAATTCAAATTCAAGTTTCACCTGTCGTAAATGTGGGAGTAACACTGTCGCAGTTTAACGTGAAAGGCCTTACAATACTTCCGCAACCTATCCGGGAATCGACAACAGGTAACGACGATAACTCAATCATGTTCCCACAAACAGCTGCTAGCAATACCTTCCTTTGTCTAACCTTGCTGCTAGTCTAAACAACGCAGCAAGCCTGTTCGTCAGAAAGATTTACAAGATACTTGAAACGACCGACCTAAATAAAATAACAAACCGGAACTGTATAAAATGAAATGAACGGGCATTCACCAATTCACTATTTGTCATTTATACACTTGAAAGGAACTTACCACGTACACTCTTGTTGAAGTCAGAAGACTTCTTCTCTCATCATCTGATTCATCTTCAATGACTTCTGGTTGGGTTTTCTTGACGACGTTGGACGTTCCGAGCAATACTGGGGAGGAAGGGATGGAATATTCCACATCATCCTCATCGGAATCAACACTGATGCGGGTTTCATCCGGATCAATGACGTTTCCTGGTTTGAGATTTGTAAAATGATAATGGTGACTGGTCCAGTGAGAAAAACATGAGTTTAATGACAAAAATTATACTGCGAAACTTACAATCAAAGTATTGCACATTGTTTAATGTTTATACAGTACTTAAACTATGGTACCTTTGAAGTTATTATGAAATGGAGTAGAACTTTTTCTTGTTTTGGCTTTCTTGGTAGTAGATAAACGTTTTATTGATATATATGGGGGTGGTGGCTTCAAAAAGTTTTCCGATTGTTCCCAAGGCACTTGATTTTTGTTTTCTCCAAGATTACACTCATCCTCATAAGATGCATCGGGAAGACAGGTGTCTGGGGCAAGAATAACCGGATTTTTGTGACTTTCTGACTTCTGTTGTGTTTCAAATGGAAATGCTGCAAATTCAAATTGTCATTAATAAAATATGCAAAACTGTTGATTTACAATTCACCAGCTGCAAAAATGCATGCACCAGGGTTGTCGGTATTTTACCCGACCCAAAAAAACCCGGGTGGGTTTTTTTGAAAAAACCCACTTAAAAAAACCCAAAAAAAACCATAAAAAAACCCAGAGCATCATATTTGTCCAGTTTTTATTAGAAAATTAAAAAAAATGAACAAAAACACTACAAGGCACTTAAAACAAACTTTAAATTAGGACTTAAAGATGTGATTATGAAGTAAATTTCCAAGAATAAACTGAAAACGCAGTGGATATTGTACAGTACACAAAAATCAAGTAATGCCACTTTGTGTATGTATACTACATTGATTGATTGATTGAATTTTTATCCTCGGACTGGGAAAGCTTCAATGCAGAGCTTAATCCTGGCAGTTTTGCATACTTGTAGAGGCTTTGAATCACTGACGCAGGCCCGGTCACCGAGATTGACAGAGTGAAGTTTCCGAATGTTGAAGTCTTGTTGCTGGGGAACTATTCCATCCATTAGATGTCGCTGAATGGAGAGCAGTCCTTAACGTGCGTTGCTTAAGCGCACACCCCGAGAGTCGAACCAGCGCCGCTTGATCTTGAAGCTTCTTTGTTCCAGAAGTGACGCGCTAACCAATTGAGCTATCGGGGCGGACATTAAAACTCATTCATGCAAGAAGGCCTTATAGTTAAACTGGTGAAAGTACTACTCTACTGTAGTCTGTATATATGATGTGAAATACAATTTAGGAGGCTATTTACCAATTACAGATTCTGGATTCTAACGCATGGCTGTTTCAGAGCATTTGCCTAAATGGCCACGCAATCGCTCAATTGCTCAATGCTCATCCATTACTATATATAATATATATATAAATGATAAAAAATATTTAAACATGATGGCATAAATGCTCCTTGCCTTCAAATCTAAAGCAAATGATGCAATAATGTGATTTCTACCACGGTAGCATCAACTTGGTATAGAAATCAGTGGATGATGCAACATCCAACTTGATCTTGAAATTAATGGATGATGCAACATTCAAGCAACAACAGCCCTAGTGCATTATTTTATTGAGTTATGCAAGCATGTACTGTGAGTGAAAGGCACTTCATTCGTAAAATGTAGTTTTGAGGTGAAATAAGCATGAATCTACCTTTTTTTGCATCTTTTTAAAAAAAAAACAATAAAACCCAAAAAAAACCCAGGTTTTTTTAAAAAAACCCGGGCGGGTTGGGCTTTTTTAAAAAAAAACGGGTTTTTCTCAACCCTGGCATGCACAGATACGCATGCTCATTGCTCATTATCCAAAAATCCAAACTCTGAGAAGATCGAAACACTAAACTCTGTAGTGAAGGGTTGGGAGTGTCATAAAAACTTGCAATTGACATGCAAATAACTGATTGGCATGATCCGAGCCTCCTGGGTGTTATGTTCTACTCCTTTAAATGGTAAAAAGATAGGTCAAACAAAAAAGGTGCAGCATAGAATATCCACAATTTATTAATAAAATGTTATATAAATAGTGACACGTAACAAAAGCGACTCCTGATGCTCTTTAATTAAAAATAAAACCTATTTTATATCGGACTATAACAATTTTTTCCAATGGTGAACATCTTTTTTTACCGTATACTGATATTCAGAGCATTTGGTGTCTTCAAACACTGCATGGAATTGAAGGATAGATATGGTTGTTGATATCATACATGATTTTAGGTAGCCAGTACTTTAATATATATAACAAATTTTGTAAGAGGCAGTAACGCTTCAAAGCAATCAACCAATCAGAAATACAGGTAGAATAGCATTTTATCCAATCAGAAGTTAAAGGTAGAACAGAGAAAAACGCAAACAATTCTGATAGAACAGGGGTGGGCAAACTTTATATCTCGAGGGCCGCATTCAGAATCTGAATTTGTTCGAGGGCCGCAGTATAGTATAATTAAGATTATAAGCCAAAACATAATGTCTAAAATAGTCAAAACACAAGCTTTTATTTATTTTTAAAGTGACGAAAAAAACAGAGATTTTATATATAGTAGCCTACATGCGTTAATATAAAAGATATAAAAAATGTTTGTCTCAATTATTTATTTGAATACAACCCACATCAAGATAACACTTTGCCAGACGCACTTTGAGCAAATTAAACAGAATACATCTGTGAGCGAATTAACATAATCAGAAAAGCTGTCGCGTTCGCCGCTTTTCTCTCTACCAAATACCAACACCAAGAGTGGTGGCCTTGATCCAAGACTAAAACGAAAAAGAAAGTCTCATGATACGACAGGCTGAAGTCAGAAATTTCGATGTGACGTAATCGGCTGTTTAGCAATGGCTGCTTTGACACTAATAATAGCCATGCATTCATGCAAGATCATAATGTGGCTAGGGAAACAAACTACTACAATGCGACAAAAAGACTATAATTTATCTTTATCAAGATGAAATATATGAAGAAAAAGTTTAATCAAGTCATTGTACAGTAGTAGCCTAATTAAAATTTTCAAGCAATTTTAGGATTTTTTTTATATACTTGCTTTAGGCTTTCGCGGGCCGCACAGAAGTTGTTTCGGGCCACTTGCGGCCCGCGGGCCGTAGTTTGCCCACCTCTGTGATAGAAAGTAAATTAAGTGAACGTTTCGCCGTAGCCAGCATGGCCTAGAGGGTCGGGGAATACATTTCGATGAGGGGGGTCCAATTAGAGCTGGGCGGTATTACGATACGATACGATATTTTATCGGCAGCGATATTTATTCACAAAGCTCCGATTTTATCGTTTATAAATGCACTGAAATTATAGCAACATTTTCGCATGCGCAGTGACTCAGACATCGCATGCGCAGACAACCCAGTGTGTGTGCATTATTTACGCATTGCGAGCAGTCTGACCTCGCATGCGCAGACAACCCTCAAGCGTGTGTGCATTATTTACGCATTACAAGCAGTCTTTGTGATTACGCAATGCTGCTTATTGATTCCCACGTGTTGCGTTGTTGCGAAGGATAAAGTCCGGTAAATACGATAGGAAGCTTGCAAGCTGACTGAATTTACGTAGCATAGTGTAGCGGCCGTAGCCTACGGTAGCTACAGCTAGGTAGATACTTTATTTTGTTTTGCTACTCACAGCTGCATCTCTATTTTGCATCAAAAACTATCAACAAGGATAGCTGCATCTGTACATGGTGGCGAGCTAATAATGCACTGACTTTTCCTACACTTGCAAAAGTTGCAAGAAAACTTCTGTGCATTCAAGCCACCAGTGCTAGTAGTGAAAGGGTGTTTTTACTTAGTGGCTCAACTGTTTCGAAGAAGAGATCGTGCCTTATACCCTGCAATGTCAACATGCTGACATTTTTGTCCAAAAATCTTTAGCTTGCGACAGTTAAATCGCAGCATTGTTTGCAATAAATGTTGTTCATTTCAGTACCAGTGCTCAGTATGTTTTTCATGCAGTTATAGAAAGCCGTGCTTTGCGATTCGCCGTAAAATATCGAAACTTAGATAATATCGTTTTATTTTTGGTACTATCGTATCGAAATTATTTTACCAATATCGCCCAGCTCTAGGTCCAATTCCCATCCCTGTCATACCTCTTTTTTCTTCCGTAATTACCAAACAAAGTTCAAAGCATGGATGAACTCTCTGGCTGAGTGCTAGAAGAGTCACAATTGGACGGTAACCACTTAAACATATTCTAATTAGATGACAGTGTCATTGCATCTCACTGAGAATTGACATCTTAAAGGGGCTACCGTTATTTATAATAGTCATCGAAAACGTTACCCTGTCAATCTCAGTGACTGGGTCTGCAGCAGTGATTCAAAGCCTCTACAAGTATGCGAAACTGCCAGGATTAAGATCTGCAAGAAGCTTTCCCAGTCCGAGGATAAAGACTCAATCATTATCAATCTCAGGCACATCCCATGTAACTTTGCATAAAAATTAATGGTACATCTAACCTTCATAGGGAGTCTGCTTTGTTTGCTCTGTCTCAGTTTGTTTGGATAATTCTCGATTTGTTTTATGAAGAGCAACCAAAGCTTCTTGGACCCTACCAAGAAAAATAAACAATATTAAACTTCACTGTTAATTTGTTAAAGTATACAGACTAAAAACATATGCACTAGTTGAATATGAGCACTGTCAAGTATTTTACCTTTAACTGCTTTTTTACTCTCCAAATAAACAAAATAATGATCATGATGATGGCGTATGAGCGATCTTTCCAGGCTAGATTGGAGGGCAGGAAATCTTCAGCCACTCAGCAGTCTCGTCGTCCAGGACCCTCAGACCATGCGCACCGTGTGGAGGCCGGTGGATTAGGCAGTGATGGATGACATGATCTGCAGTCTGTTCAGTGGCACCACACTCGCATTCTGATGAAGGAGCCAGGCCCCACTTGTGCATTTCCGAACGAAAGCGGCCAACGCCAGTTCGCAGGCGGTTAAGCCTGACCCACGCAAGCCTTGCGAGGGACATCCCTGGTGGACGGGGATCGGCGTCGGGTATGAAGTCACGGAGCGTGGAGGTGTGATTTTGCCACTCCGTGTTCCACATATGGTTCGTCCAGTGTGCCGCACTTAAACCAAGTTCTTCTGCGTTCTTAAGTAGTTGTTGTGCGGCAGGCACAAAGGGGCGTCTTGATTTCAGCCGCTGCTTTATAGGTGGTGGTCTCTTGAGTGCTGCATGGAGGAGATGGTCGGGGTCCAAAGCGCGGTGGGCGAGAGAAATCGTGGCTCCTTTACGGCGTAGCTCAGCGGGTTGGATGCCTGCTAGGATGGGTAGGCAGTCCGTTGGAGTGGGACGCAGGCATCCAGTCACAGTACGCAGTGCGTCGTTGATGGCGGTATCAATCTGGTGGGTGTGAGAACTACGACACGTGACCGGCGCGCAGTACTCAGCGGTGGAATGAACAAGGGCTAGGGTAGCTGTACGAAGAGTTTTAGCACCAGCTACCCAGCCGGAACCCGCCAATCGCCTCAAAAGTGCAACGCGTGTAGATAGTTTTTTGCGCAGTGACTTCAAGTGCCGGCGGTACGTGAGTGACCTGTCCAGGCTCCAGGGTTATGCCGAGGTATGTAGGTTCGGCACAGTAGGGCAGGCGTTCCCCATCAATGTTGATGTTTATCTCACGCTGTGCCTCCCGATTGTTAAGGTGGAAGGCCGCCGACACTGTCTTTGACTTGCTGAGCTGTAGCTTCCATTTCTGGAGGTATGCTGATAGTGTTTGCATGTCTTGGCTGAGGTTCCTCTCCACTGACTGCCAGTTTCCTGCTGAGTGCAGGAGTGCCAGGTCGTCTGCGTAAGCATACTTCCTGGAGATGGTGGGGGGCAAGTCGTAGGTGTATATGTTGAACAGGAGAGGAGCCAAGACTGAGCCCTGTGGGACGCCGTTTTTAAGTCGACGTAGTCTGCTTTGACGACCGCTACCGGTTGTGAGGGTAAAACTGCGGTTTTGCACAAGTTCCATCATCATATGGACCATGTGTCTGTCAGGGAGCAGACGGAGTAACTTGCAGGTAAGGCCGCTATGCCATACGGTATCATAGGCAGCCGTGAGATCAACAAACACGGCGCCAGCCTTTTTCTTAGCCGAGAAGCTGTCCTCAATGTCTTGGGTCATAAGTGTGACCTGATCTACGGTTGATCGTCCGTGTCGGAAACCAGCTTGTTCACGGGGGAGCTGCGGATCTATTATTGGTTCGACACGGGCGTAGATGAGTCTCTCGAGGATCTTGAAGGGGATGCAGAGCAGTGAGATTGGACGGTAGCTCTTCGGGTCCCCTGGGGGCTTATTCGGCTTAGGAACTGCAACCACAAGAGCTCTTCTCCAGATTCTGGGAATTCTCAGGTGGCGCAAACAGCAGGAAAGGAAGTCTTTTAACCAAGACTTTAAGGAGGCAGCAGCATGGAGTATCAGCTCCGGGCAAAGGTGGTCAGGGCTCGGGGCTTTACCTGGCTTTATGTGCTGGAGGGCGGCGGAAAATTCTTCCGGGGTGAACTAACCCGAGATGTTGTCCCCGTCTGGGGTTGTTACCTTCCAGAGGTCTGTCATTTCTTGCAAGACGGATCAATCTGATTCACGGTCTCTCGATTTGTATTTCCCGTTCTCCACAAGTTGTGAGGCGGTGGAATTTGCTGAAACGGGACATTGTTGACGAGAGGCACGTGATCTGCCAGTTAGGTTGTTCAGTGTACTCCATGCTATGCGGCTGGAGTGCGTGAAGTCGATTGATGCAACGGCTTCTGTCCAGCGCTCCTTCCTCTTTGAGTCCAGCCTTGCCAGCAGAGCTGTGGCTGAGCTGTTGGTGTCATTGCCCTGAGGGGCGTGGAGGAAGTCGGAGTAGAGGCTTTCACACTCCTTATCCCAGCACGGTATGTAGGTCTTTCGTCGGCCGCGGGGGATGGATTGTTTTGCTGCTGATGTTATTGCATCACAAAAGTCCTGGTAGGCTTTTTCCACGTTGTTGGTGTGTGGGGATGAGAGATACTGTGTGGCTTCATTTGTGAGGATGCTATAGTACTCCCAGTTAGCCATTCTGAAGTTCCATCGCTTAACAGGCTTGCTCGGGACAGGCATTATGAGCGTTGGAGCCGTGATAATCGAGGGTCGATGTTGGGACCTGGGGAACTTCTCTAGCACACGTCTGTCCGGTTGGCAATTATCGGGGTCATCACTTGCGAAAGCCAGATCGGGGTTTGTACCAGTGTTCCAGCGTCCGGAGAAGAAGCTCGCTGCACCCTTGGGATCGTGCAGTAGGGTGAGGTTATTATTGGCTGACCATGAGGCCAGGCTTTCTCCGTCGAAGTTGGTGGTGTTGTAGCCCCAGTCAACGTGGTGGCAATTAAAATCGCCAGCATAGAGGCTGGGTTGGGGGAACACTGGGATGGCTGTTGGTGTTAAGCGTGAGGGTGGTGGCTTATAGACATTGATGATGTGATAGCCTGATATGTCTATGCATAGCCACTCTCCGATTGGGCACTGGACTGATCTATTGGCGTCCAGCTCAGTTGCTCATGGACAAACGTGGCGAGGCCGTGTTTCCTGCTGATGGTTGCGCCTGCGAGTGTGAAGTTGGGTAATACCAACTTATCCACTGATGTGCAGTGGGTCTCCTGGAGGAGAATGACGAGGGCCTGATGTTTTGTGGCCAGATACTCGATGATGCTGAGCTTGCTGGCCGTAATGCCCTCGGTGTTCAGCTGCAGTACGGTGGGTCGTCGGTACTTTTCGACAGAGGAGCTGCCGCGCCCTGAGAAGGGCGTTTCCCTATCCACCCTGCGCTGAACCTGGGCTTGGTTTGCTCGAGTATGACAAGCTTCGCTTCGCATATCTTTTTTCCTTTAAGATATGGTACTGACGGGAGGGACCACGAGAAGGTGCTTGTTCTTCTCCCCCGTCAGCAGCACAGCAGAGTCAGCACAGATCGATTTAATTTTCCGGCGGGTTATAGGCTACTTCGTAACAACAATGCCCAATAAGAAATTCACGTTTGTTTTACATTAATTCGACATCTAGCCACGTTGAATTATCATAAAATAACGTTAATTGCCCAACCAGGTACCGGTAACAAATTAATAGCTCCCTGCGAGCAGATTGCCTCAATTTACGTATACACTAACATAATTTCGGCACAATTGCGACACTGCGAACAACACAAAGTCTGTTTGGAACTAGCTGTCAGAATCGGAATCATCAGATGCTGTATCAGAGCACGATGTTGTCACGTCATCACTGGAACCAAACACATCAAGAGGCTTGGCTGTAAATCTACACCGTCTTCGCCTTTCGCAATGAAGCGTCCACGTTTTGCGACTTTCGGGCTTTGACACACTTCCACACGCCTCTTTCTTTTTCATAGAGCTCCATCAGGGTGTTGTCTAAGGAACAAACATAATAATATGTTTGTTCCTTAGAACAAACATAACAAAATAATATACACTGCTAACTCAGGAAACTACACCTTTAAAACTGTGACATGCCAATATTGTATTGCAATCTGGATTCATGCAAAATGCATTTTATACAAAGATACCTACTATTTTTATAGCTTACTATTATTTTTATAGAACTTTAATGTTAATAACAAGCTGGTACTGCTATTTTGCATTCATCAAATGCTGGCATTTGCACAGCAATCTAACCTCTTAGTGTTATTTAATAAATAAGAATTGATTTCGCTATAGTAATAGCATCTTCAGCTAGCACATGTAAAAAAGAAAATTTGAAAATACGTAAAACGAACAAATAAAGCAAACTCCGATATTATCAACATGCATAAAATTCTATTCTAAATAGATGGTTACATAAAATTAAAATCAAAATCTGCAAGCCTAAATCTTAAACTGGTGTTCTGCCACGATTTTCAACACTATACTGGTACAAAATTCAAGAACACATGAACATTATCATCCATCAAGTAAATTACAATCGTTCAACCAGACGAATACAAAGAAAAGCGCAATTTAGATTACAGTCCACTGCCATAAGTTTACATTGATATAACGCCAAAAAGAATAACTTGTGGATGGGCATGGTTGAATAATCTACACTACAGGGGTCGGAGGTTGCTGATGACATGAGAGTAACAAAGCAGACTAAGTGGTTGGTTGAATCAATTTTTGTATGTTAATGGTGGCTTTAATTTTATGTAGCCATTTATCTTCAGCGATGTCTAAATTATTGTTTGCTGGGTTGTTCGGCGAAAGTAACAACAAAGCAGTCTGCCAGAGCTGGTTTCTTTTTTAGTTCACTGTTGTGGAATTTTGCATAATGTTTCAATAATGCTGCTTTGTCACCGGATTTATCAGAGTGATTAAAACTGTTCCAAATAGATCTGTGTGTGGCCCAACGTGTGAAAAACTTTGTGATGGTTTGGCCTACATAGTGTTCGTGACATATAGTGCATGTTGCAATGTATATTCCGTAATTTTGGCAAGTTAATTTTTGTTTAAGACTGAAATTTTTGTTGGGTTTACATTTAATAGAGGTGCATTCTTTTATCATAGGCTTATGCGCTCCATGGTTACCGCATAGTGCACATTTGCCGCATAGTTTGGAGGAGCCGTTGGTTGGTGTTTCTGTATTCAGGGCAATTTTTTTATATTTTGTAAGTAAATTTCCTAGCGTGCTTGGCCTTTTATATGTAATCATTTGATTGGGTTGTAGTTTTTTCTCTGCGTTGGTGGTCTTGAGTAAACTAGGAAATGATGTAGGCCAGATTACTGTGTTGGCTTTGGTTGCATTTTTTTCTGTGGGTTTAGGTAGTGGTTCTGTCCATTTTTCAGCAAGTTGAATTTTTTCTTTGGTAATTTTCTGGGGAAAGTTCGATTTCAAAGCTTTGTTTTTAAGTTGTTCCAGTGCTGCAGTATAATCGTGTTGTGTTTCATTCAATCTCCTGAGTCGTAATGCTTCTCCATGTATGATTGCCTTGAATGTGGATGTGGGGTGATGTGATTTACCATTGAGGTACAAGCGGTCTATAGCTGTTTCTTTGGTGTAGTTGGTAGTCACAAATTTGAAGTTCGAAGTTTTGCAAATGCGGTGGTTAACATCTAGAAACTCAACATTTTTATCGGTTTGGGAGGTGTTGATTTCTCTGAAAGTAAGTTCCAAGTCGTGATCGTGAAATGCTGTAATCAAGCTATGTTTTATCAATTCTGTAGTCTTTTGGCCAAATGATATCCAAATTATGTCATCTATAAAGCGTTTGAATATTTCTGCTTGTTTTAGTGTGTTGGAAGCTGTTTTGATGACGTAGTGCATGGCAATGTTGGCGATCGATACAGAATGGTTGTCACCTGTTATTATACTCTCTGGTTGCTTATAGAAACTCTCACGGTTTTGCGTGATAACATTGTCAAGACAATACAACGTCAAATCTGTGAGTGTTTCTATTGCAATCCGAGGATATGTCGTGTGTTGATCCAAAGCATATTTCAGTGCCTTTTCAATTAATGACCTTTTGACGTTAGAATATAAAGCTTTGACATCAGCCGCGACTAAATGTAATTGATTGCTTTTGAGCTTTTCTGTGATTTGGGTTTGTTTGTCAGATTGCCATTGCATGAGTGTTTCTAGATAGTGTTTGCTATCTCTACAAAATTCATTTATTTCACTTTGACAAAAGGTTATGCTGACGGGTTTAAGCAAATGTTCAATTAAAGCGGTGATTCGGGATGTTGTGATGTGGCCAGATGCCTGTAGCAATCGTACAGGAATTTCAGTGACATTAATGGTTTTTAAATTGTCCGGTGTGAGTTTGTGTGTTTTGAACAGGGGGTAGGCAAATGCTGGGTCTTTGGTCGAAAAATATTTTGCTTTACTACCTGTAATTTTGGTGTATGACCCCTGTGCAGACTTTTTTTTTCCAATTGTATGGAAGAGTAAATCGTCGTCAATAACATTTAGTTTGTGAAGTAATATTATTTCCTTTTCACATGTTTGCAGGATCAAGTTCAGTTGTGCATCAATTCCTTTCTGTGTAATATCCATTTTTGTAAAAGAATTTAACTCTCGTTCCAAGATTTGTTGGTAATCTTTGTAATTTAGTATCAAAATTTTCCCGTCTTTGTCCGCTCTGCAAATGACGATTTTATTGTTTTGTGTCAGATTGGTGAGCTTTTTTAAGCTTTTTCTTAGACCTGTGTCCAAATTGTTCTTGTGTTTAAAATTATGTGTGACCATATCTCCTAGATTTCTTAATTTTGAAGTAGCCATGTCAGTGTAAACTTTAATTTTTTCGTCAATGAGATCTGGGTCCGGTCGGGAGTGTTTTGTTACTTTTAATTTGGGTGGTATGATTGTTTTTTGTTCCTCCTCTTGTTCGCCATGTTTTAAAACGTTAAACCACTCAACTCTTCTAATGTGTTGGTGCAAAGTTAACCATTCATTAGTTTCCGTTTTTTGAGACCATTTGGATGTGGGGACAAAATTTAAGCCATGCATCAGCAAGAGTTTATCTGTTTCTTCTAATTGTATGTCTGATTTATTTAAAATCATTGTTTCTGCTCTTTTAAGGCTTTTTTGTTTTCTTTTGAAGATCTTTCTCATCTTGTACCTCTTTCTATCTCGTTGGTTTTTAGAATTGGAATTTTGATGTATCAAATGTCCAAATTCTTCTTGTTTCTTTTTTTGCTTATTCCAAAGCCAGTGAAACCTTTCGATGTGCCTCGATTTTTCAGCTTGTTTAAAGTTTAGTAAATTCCTTTTTTGTTCTTTTGATAGCATCTTCCAATATCTGTTTGTTTCAATGACAGTTTGTTTCATAGATAACATTTGATTTTGTACTGATCTAGTTTGCTGTTGTAAAAGCAAGTCGAAGTCCCATACAAGCTAATAAGTCAATAACAAGCTAATAATGTAATTACATAACTGACATCACAAGTACTATAATTTTTTGCACAGTTTGTTGTTAGCTTATTGAAAGCTCAGTTATTATAAGTTGACATATTCCTGCATTGAATAGAAACGTCAACAGCCATGTGCATTGTTTTCATAAATTACAATCTCTAATACAAACTAAAAAGAAAGAAATACATACTGCAAAAACTTTTCTTTGTAAGAATCTGATCTACTTTGCATTTCCTTTAGCAAATTATTCAGTTTTTCATTATCAGCAGAGAGCTGTTTGTTTTCCTGTGACAAGTCATCTGCAGTTTGCTTGATAGCTTGGAGCTCCTCTTTATTATACTTTTGCTTGTCAGAATCTAAGTAGAAAAGTATTGGTAAACTGTAGTACACTATTAGTGAAAGTCTTTATTAGTTTTTAACTAGGAAAAATTTTGCTTCATTTAACATAAAAAATGAGCAATAAAAGGCTTACATCAACGTTGTACTGTACAACTTGAACTATTTTCAGTTTTATATTTATTTTTTGTTGCTTAACGTCAAAAAAGCATTAATGGTCGCATACAGCTTGTTGCTTGGTAAATTCCCTAAAGGTTCTGTTATCTTTCAGAAATAGTTTGGCATCAATAAATCATAATGATTTCACAGAAGTTTACATGCTTTGAGCAGGGGTCCACGTCTATTAGGCGCTGACAGTTAGGCGCTGGTCTAGTAGGCGCGCACACTGTGGCGTCTGGATATTTAGGTGCGGAGCACTGTGGCGCCCGGTCATTTAGGTGCTATTCCTAGTAAAGTCTGCAGATTGTATCAGCTTGGCAGTTAGGGGCGTAGGGCAATGCTTTTCACACAAAATATGATATGGAACAGAAAAATATGTTGTTTTGTTAATGCGTGTGCGTTGTTGGTCATGGCTTCAGTGAGTGAAGTTGCTTAAACCGGCAATGCTTTTTCACACAAAATGTTAAATTGAACAGAAAAATATGTCATGGCTTCCGTGAGTGAAGCTGCTTAAACCGGCAATGCGTTTTCACACAAAATATTATATTAAACAAAAATATATGGGTGAAGCTGCTTGAACCGGCAATGATTTTCACACAAAATATTATATTATTACCGTAGCCAAAAAAGGACAGGCAAAGACTATGGATCTGCCATGATTTACGACGTAGGAATACTTCCGTAGGATTACTTCCAATAATGTTCGGAAGCTTGAATAATTTATTGATAAAGCTTTCACCAACGCAAACCTGGACTAACAACAAATAAAACAATAATAAATCAATAAAACAACAATATATTTTTCTGTTCAATATAACATTTTATGTGAAAAGCATTGCCGGTTTAAGCAGCTTCACTCACGGAAGCCATGATATAATTTTCTGGCAAGCTGCCAAGCTGTTACAATCTACAGACTTTATTAGGAATAGCACCTAAATGACCGGGCGCCACAGTGCTCCGCACCTAAATATCCAGACGCCACAGTGTGCGCGCCTATTAGGCCAGCGCCTAATTGTCAGCGCCTAAAAGACTTGCTCCCTTGAGCAGTCACAAAAGCAGGCAAAAATTTGTTTGTTTACACTAGCTTTTCAATGAGTCCTTTTTACATTGATGCAAGGCCTAAATACGTTAAATCCACGTAAAAGAGTGTGATTTACTGGCTGAAGTATAAGGTGCTGGCTGAAGTCCTTTCACATGGAGTTCACAATTTTACATGCCCATGACAAAGCCCAAGAGCCAGAATAAAATTCGCAAAAAAAAAAACAAAAAACTATACGTTGGTCGCCATGACGTACCAGTATCAGTAACACAAATTACCAATGGCAAGTGGTTAATAATGAAAACTACAGTAAACTCTACCTAAAACTGGAAATATTGTTAAGATAGGAGAAATAATAAAAAGCGATCATCAAAAAAAACAGAGAATGAAATAATATTGAAGTTTGTTAATTAATGCATGTTGTGACAACAAAAAATACAATTAAAAGTGCGGTGGAAAGACAGCTGAAAGTAGAAAAAAGTCGATATTGTCAAATGAGCCACTTCATATTTGAATCAGTTGTTACCTGTCTTAAACCAAGGTCTCACAGAACCTCGTAAAACATCCCACATGAGCTATGCATTAGTATGCAAGCATACACAGGAAGTGATGCATTACAATCCTATCAAAACTATATTTTCATCATTGTTGAAGAGTTGGAAAAAGAAAAAAGCAACTGTAAGCTCAAATGACTAGGAAATCATAGACACTGTGTTTCTCATAATTGCTGATGATTTAAAGCAGCACACAAAATATAATATGGCCTTTAGCCTATGGCCTTTGTAGACCTAGAAAAAGCCTTTGATCAAGTGCCAAGGAAGGTGATCTGGTGGGCCATGCGAAAACTGACTGTTGAGGAAAGGCTAGTACACATAGTACAATCAATGTACCTGAATGCTAGGAGCTATGTGCGTGTTGGGGATGGGCACAGTAACACTTTCAAAGTAGGCGTAGGTGTGCATCAGGGTTCTGTATAGAGCCAACTGCTCTTCATCATTGTCCTGGAGGCCTTGTCACTCGAACTGCGCACAGGCTTCCCTTGGGAGCTGTTGTACGCTGATGACTTTGCCATTATTGACACATCATTGGAGTCACTAGTTGACAGAATCGCCGCCTGGAAGGGAATGGAGTGAATAAGGAATGGAGCAAAGGGCCTAAGAGTGAATAATCTCTGGCATCAACCAGAACTCCCTAAGAAGATCAGAAAAGCACCCTTGCTCGGTATGTCTAAGTGGAACCGGTAGAAACTCTATCTTCTGCACCAATTGCTCCCACTGGGTCCACAAAACGTGTAGTGGAATTAAAGGGTTACTCAGACCGGACCCACACTACTCATGCCCATTGCCCACGCTGTCAGGGCACAGCAAGACCAATAGATGGCAGGCTGGTAAGCGATGTTGAAGGTGGCACACTTGACGTGGTAGCTGACTTTTGCTACCTTGGTGATACCATGTCTTCTGGAAGGGAGGGTGAGCAACTGGTGCATGCGGCTATAACTTGGTGCAAGTCAGCCTTGAAAAAGTTTAGAGAACTCCTCCTTATCCTCACAAGCAAGCAACTTCCTGCTGCAACCAGAGGCCAAGTTTACTCTAGTTGTGTGAGGAGTGTCATGCTCTATGGCTCTGAAAGGTGGGCTACTTTAGCAAGCACCATCAAGCGCCTACAACGTAATGATAGAGCGATGGTAAGATGGACCTGCCTAGTCAAGCTTGAAGACAACATCCAGTTTGAGACTCTTCTATCAAAGCTCAAATTAAATGACATCAGCAAAGTCTTCCAATTAGGCAGACTGAGATGGCTTGGTCACGTTTAGGGATGTGCTGATTACAAAATTTTTGCCAATGCCGATTCTTCAATATTTGCCGATTCCGATTCTTTGGTTAAATGATTAAAGCTGCTTTTAGTTGGCGCTCTACAAGTGGTTGCGATTTTGTTACAAGTTGCTGCCTTTGAAATGTCTAAAAGCGTTCACTTTGTCGCCTGCTCTAGACAGCGTGATTTTTTACGATAGTTCTTCACTTCTTGCGCGCTACAAAGTGGTGATAGACACGTGTTTTATTTGTCGCGGAAATCAGTTAAAAGAGAAAAATCGCCATCGCTCACAGAGTGCAAAATCAACGTAGCTTAATGCAGTGTGCAAAATATTATCTTGTGCGGTTTGCAGTATTTTTCTCCCAGAATTCAAGAAGGTGCCAGAAACAAGAAGAGAAAAAGACTAGAGTGTAAAAGAAAATGAACGCAGCGGTATTGAATATACAGAAACCTTTAAAAAAGTAACACACCTGCCTTGCATTCAAAGTTCATCAATAGGCGAAAAAAGAAAAACATCTTGTGAAGAATTTAGTATTGTTTGATCGGTATTTCCACGCACTCGCGCTACTTTTGATTAGGAAACTTTGATAAAGAATCGGCAATTTTTTTCGATGCCGATTCCGATTTTCAAAAAATTGCCGATACTTGTTGATTCCGATTAATCGGCACAAAATTAGTCACGTTGAGCGCAGCTGAAACTGTATCTCACAGGCCAGATGTGTCAACATCGCAGCACAGCGGGGTCAAGGTAGACCAAAACTTTCTTGGGAAGAACTTGTAAAACGTGTCCTTGTAGCCATGAACATGGACTCTGCCAACCCAATAAATCGCAAGGTGTGGAGGGGAAGACTTCGTTCTCGACAGACAGGCCACATCCTCGACACGAGGATTAACTTATGGCCTGTATAATCAAAATTGGTTGATGATGACAAAACAAAATATAAATTGAGACATTAAAAGCAGCTTTGAAAATTGAAATAATCAAGACTGATTTAGCAGGCCTCGAAACAACTTTTTTTATCCGGCGGCCAAACGTGTCCGACTGAAGCAAGCTGTTCGGCGGCCAATCACAAGCACATGGCGGCCATCGGAACGTCGACACGCATCAACATACAGTCTTCAAAATTAGCACATTTTACTTCGGCAGAAACGTTGCCGAGGCCAAACGACAAAAGTTGAAATTGCCTCGGCAATTGCTGTGAACGTTTATTACGAAACAATTGTACCAAAACAAGAAGCGAAAAATATACTAGAGAGTAGTCTATCACGACCGCACTGTTTGATTTGTTGTGATGTAATAATACCAAAAGTAGCGATAAAGCGAGCAACAAGATATGCACGTCGCACGCTGTTACATTAATTAACGTTAAATAACTCACAGGGAGAAAAGTAAGTTAATTTTGGGTTGATTCAACGTTCGAGTCAGCACAGATCGATTTAATTTTCCGGCGGGTTATAGGCTACTTCGTAACAACAATGCCCAATAAGAAATTCACGTTTGTTTTACATTAATTCGACATCTAGCCACGTTGAATTATCATAAAATAACGTTAATTGCCCAACCAGGTACCGGTAACAAATTAATAGCTCCCTGCGAGCAGATTGCCTCAATTTACGTATACACTAACATAATTTCGGCACAATTGCGACACTGCGAACAACACAAAGTCTGTTTGGAACTAGCTGTCAGAATCGGAATCATCAGATGCTGTATCAGAGCACGATGTTGTCACGTCATCACTGGAACCAGACACATCAAGAGGCTTGGCTGTAAATCTACACCGGCTTCGCCTTTCGCAATGAAGCGTCCACGTTTTGCGACTTTCGGGCTTTGACACACTTCCACACGCCTCTTTCTTTTTCATAGAGCTCCATCAGGGTGTTGTCTAAGGAACAAATCTATGGCTGTACCATAACGACTGGGAGGAATGTCTAACCCTAACCTTACAAGCGCTTACAGTGTGTATTATGATTTATCGGGTGCTTTGACTGCTTTCTAATCCTTTGTGATTATAAGTGGCAAAGTACTTTTTTCACAAGGCCGCTTGCGTAAAATTTTCTCGGAACTTCATGGCGGACAAATGCGGCCGACGGAAGGGCGAAACCGGCGGACAAAATGTTGGTTTTTGTAGGTTAATTGCGGCCATGGCCGCGATGGCCGCCTTCAGTTTCAAGGCCTGTTTAGCATCATCATTTTTGTATAACTTTCATAGATCTTATGTATGATACCCTAACATGATCCTCTGCAACACTGAGAAACCAGAGCAGTGGTCGTGAGACACTGGTGTCTAGCACCTATTTTGGGTCTGCTACTATTCGGTGAGTCCGATTCGGTGAGTTCCTAACCTCTAACCCTAAACCCCTAACCCTAAAACGGCAATGATAATTAGGCTACGGTACCCGATAATTTAAAAAAAAAATCCCCCGTTAAGGGATCGGACACCGAATCAGACTCACCGAATCGGACTCACCAAATCGGACTCACCAAATCGGACTCACCGATACGGGCCATTCCGCACCTATTCTAGTATTCCACTTGATCACTTAAGTTATTTTGCCTGAAATAAATTACTGAAAAAATAGAGACAATACCTCTTTCTTTTTTCAATAACAATGACTTGATAATTTGTTGCAATCCTTCAATTATTAAATTAGTGGTGGGAACATCATTTACATCCTGGAGCAAGCACAAGCTGCAGTTTGGTTTCATGATCTTTGCCACATATCAACACACTAGCCTATTTGCTTAATAATCTAGCCTATAACAAAATAAGTATCCTTGAATTCCATGTAGCAATTAACATGATAGGCCTATAGCAACATAGACTGACTTTTAATTACCTACATGAGTCTGCTACTATTCGGTGAGTCTGATTCGGTGAGTTTCTAACCTCTAACCCTAACCCCAAACTCCTAACCCTAAAACGGCAATGATAATTAGGCTACGGTACCCAATAATTTAAAAAAAAAATTGAAAAAATCCCCCGTTAAGGGATCGGACTCACCGAATCGGACTCACCGAAACGGGCCATTCCGCAAATGCCTAGCCATCAAGAAAAATAATGCTTCGCCTGTGATTAAAATCAGTTAATCATGCAAAATCCATGCTCTAGCTCAGTGGTTGCATGCCCGACTCAACATTAAGCACTGCTGGTTCAACTCTCAAGGTGTGCGGTTGAGCAACACTTCAAAGACTGCTCTACACAAGCCTGTAACTAGGGGGCACAAGGGCGAAGCCCCCCCTTCAAACATGTTTCCCTCCTGGGAAAAATGATGTTAGTTAGCTCTGTTTGTTGACTTCAGTTTTATAACCGATTTTCCAGTGTTGTTAAATTGTAAACATGGTGTGTTTAATGGTGTGGTCAAATGTTGTGTTAAACAGACAGACTCGAGATTAATTGCTGGTTAGATCCAGAGTACACCAGTTTCCAACTGAGCTAAGCAGTGTGGTGGCCGATCAGTCTCCAGAATACTGTGTAGTTGACTGCCACTAAGCGTTGTTAAAGTACCAAACAACCACCTTGGCATTTGCTAGGGATGGGCAAAATAGAATACCGAATATACATATAGAATAACCGATTGTGAAGCCAAACCGGTTTCAAAATGCGTATGAAATCGGATAATTGAAACCACTTTAACGATCGACTTCGTACCACTCCGTCTGGTCACAACGAATTTGCTGCAGCGAAAGTAAAATTGTTTTATCAATTTAGACTAGAGCAATCCGGCGTAGGAAAAACACACAAGTTTCGTTATGCGCATGAAAGAGATCTTTCTTGTCAAGCGCTATGCAGTCGTCACAGTCTTGCAGAAGTACGTACGCCGTATGGGCAGTTGGCTGTCTTACTGGTAGCTTTACTAGGCCGGGGAAACAAAAAGACTTCAATTGTTTGGAAACACTTTTCGCAACCAAATGTTGAGAAAATCTTGTTTGTTGCAAGCATTGTAAAATCGAAATGAACCATTGCAACAGTACTGGGAGTATGTGGACACATTTGAATATATATATTACACAGATTTTTGAAGTTGATGAAAGACGGCAATCAATCTTCAAAAGATTGATGCTTCTTCTTCATAGAGATGTTTTTCAAGTGCAGGTTAACTGCCACCAAGTTGAGATCCCGTTTGACTGGTGAACAATTAAAAAGCCTAACTTTGTCACACTGCAATAGTGCAATAAGCAATTTTTGTGATGTTCATTGTTTTTGCAACTCATCAAAATTATTAAAATGTGTCGATGGTAAAAACTGTCAATTATTCTGGAATAGATAGGTATCTGTATTCTATATTCGGTTTCAGTATTCTAGAATAGCTAATTATTCTATTTTTCCCAACCCTAGCATTTGCGTTCTAGGTATGCTTCTATACTTGCTGACGATGAGTGACAAGTACAGTGGCTACAGCTAGAGCTGGGCAATATTTCGATACAATATTTTTTCGGCAGCGATATTTATTCACAAAGCTTCGATTTTATCGTTTATAAATGTACTAAAATTATAGCAACATTTTCGCATGCGCAGTGCACAGACATCGCATGCGTAGACAATCAGACAACCCAGTGTGTGTGCATTATTTACGCATTGCGAGCAGTCTGACATCGCATGCGCAAACAACCCTCAAGCGTGTGTGCATTGTTTACGCATTACAAGCAGTCTTTGTGATTACACAACCCTGCTTATTGATTCCCACGTGTTGCGTTGTTGCGAAGGATAAAGTCCGGTAAATACGATAGGAAACTTGCAAGCTGACTGAATTTACGTAGCGGCCGTAGCATATTGTAGCGGCCGTAGCCTATGGTAGCTACAGCTAGGTAGATACTTTATTTTGTTTTGCTACTCACAGCTGCATCTCTATTTTGCATCAAAAACTATCAACAAGGATAGCTGCTATGATGCAGTAGACAAAATTATCAGTGTTGCTGCTTTAAAAGCTTTAGGTAGGCATACATGGTATGTGACTAGGGAGCTGATCCCCTTAGTTCTATGGGACAAACAAGTCATTATGGATGAAAAGGAAGCTTTGGCTGGAACTCTGCTGCGTTTAAATGCAAGTTTCCATGGCCAGGTTACAAACAGGCTTGGTAATGGATACAGTAAGCCAGAGCTGCCAGACATTGTTAACGATAACTCATTGTCATTGTGCTCCTATGTAAATGCCAGCAGAAAAATGTTTTTTGTACTTTTGCACATTTCAACAACTTTTCTTGCCAAACACCCGAAAGAGTGGGAAATAGATGATGGCTATGCTTCTGCTAATGGTATCATAAGTGCACTCAGAGTCTGTAATGATTCAGCAGAGGGGTAAAACTGGTATCTGACTTTCTTCATTTCGCAAAGCAAGGAAAAAATCCGCAAAACTATATTCAAGTGATGGAGGAGGATTGGAGAAAGATACCAAATCTTAGAAAATGTCGTTTATCAGCACAATGAAGATGTACAACTGCCTTTGCGAAAATTGTGTTAACTAAGACTCACATTGCCTGTTTGGATTTAATGATATAGTGCATGCATGATGCAGTTTCTTTACAATTGAATAAATTTTATTGTGCATAAGCCATGAAATTGTATTCTTCAGATAGCACAGCTTAAGAAATGCAACAATATCGCCTTTTTACAGAAAAATAGTTCAAAATTAGAATTACCGCCCTCTAGTGGTAATATTTTGCAAAAATATTGCTAAAATCAAATTCCTTACCCATGAAAATGGGGGGTTGCATGCAAGTTCCATAACAATATGACGAGTAGTTTTTAAGATATTTCAAGTTTTCTTTTCACCACTAGGGGCAGAATTGTGCAAACAATTAGGGACAAAACTTGAATATTTTTGGATATACTTATCCCATTTCTCCAATTTTTTTTAAACATTATTCAGAACATCATAGAGCATCTTTTAAATATACCCCCAATATTGCAAAACTTATACACTGACCTCTAGTGGCAAAAAACATGAAAAAATTCAAAAAGTGGGCCTCAAAATGGCCTCGGCGGTGGAGGTAAACGTCGATGAAAATTTACGAAACTTCATATTTGTGGTCTACTGATCTAAACACAGTACCACAAAAAAGGTAAGCAAAATCTGAGAGGGTTGGGGCGCCTGCAACACCCTAAGCTACAGCCCTATTTGATCATAGTTAAATGCCTATTTTCTATGTACAGATGGTAGCCTATTGCTGTGTTGCATTCATCAAAATAACATAATGCCAGTTCACGCTGCTTTTTCTATGATAACCGGCTCGGTGGCTTAGTGGTTAGTGCGCTCGCCTCTGAAGCGGTAGGCATGGGTTCGATACCTTGTCGGGTCATACCAAAGACTTTTTAAAAATGGTACTGAATCTAATTTCTGCTTGGCACTGAGCAATGGAATGGATTCGGGTAATAATGTACTCAGTTGCGCCTCTATACGGCTGCATTGACACTGTCTGCTTTGTAAAGCGCTGTAGAGCAACGCATTCTGCGATGGATACAGCGCTATATAAAAACTAACATTATTATTATTATAATATATGCTAATGTAACCGCTGTAATATATTTTTTAGTTCAGTCTTTGCATAAATATGCCCACATTGTGTACACACGCATTATGTATATACAAGTCGGCAGTAGTGGTCGAGTGGTTAGCGCATTGGGCTCGCAGTGGAGAGCCTGCATGTTCGACTCCAGCCACCCGCACTTGCTGTTGTTTCTCTAGGCAAGAAACTTTACGATAATTGCCTCTACCCAGTGATCGATTTCGAGTTATGGGTAGTACCAATTTTAAGTCATAAGTAGAGTAGACAACCGGAAACAGACATTGCAGTCGGCTGCAGCGTGGGTCGGGTGTATGTCGGAAGGCGTACACCGATGCATAGCACTCAAGTCCGCTTTCCCGCAATGCAGGATAAAGATAAACAAACAAAAAAAACGTGGTTTTTGTACATGATACGGAAGGTAAAAGTTGAGCCTCTCTAGATTTCTTATTGTCTCTCCTGCTCCAAGCTAGTTACGGGCCTGGCTAGTCCTAGTGTCCTTCCTAGCTAGTACTGTCTGTCACCATAGCTGTCAGTGGAATTCACAGTCACTTCAAAAACACGTCGCTCCCCGCCGGCGCCACTGCGGGCTGTGTTGCCAGATTTTTTGAAAAAGAAGAGCCCAAAAATGCGCCAAAGCGATTTAAAAGTAGCCCAATTTGCCGTCGCGACGTCGACGATCGAGCGACGAAGGCGCAAACTTTCTAGGGGGGTTTTGGGGCATGCCCCAAGAGTCATGGACAAAGCAACATCTTTGTCCATCATGCTGATTATGTAGATACAAAATGCATACACTGTTACAAGATACAAGAAGTAGAATGTTCAATATTGAATCAAGCATTGTTCAATAGAAAAAACTTAGACAGGACAATGCTATACAGACTTCTTACAAATTCCTATTTTCAAATTCAAGATACAAATGGTTCCATAGTAGATGCCAACGCATAGCAAAAGCCCGTCAACTCAGATGAACTACTAAGAACCAAGACCCGACAAAATTCTATCATCAACTGCTGAAGCTTCATTTTCATAAAATAGAGCTGTCATACTTCAGCACTGATGACCGGGGATCAAACAGCATTTTTCCAATTGTTGTAGCAGAGTTCTGATCCTCAAAATCGCTGACAAAAGTTGAAGTCCCATACGATTTCGCAGTTTGGTTTTGATTGCAGAAACTCTCGAAAAGGCTCGCTCAACCGGGTGCAACCTAGTTCGTACCCTGAACACTTCGGACCCTCAGTTCGTACCCTGAAAAGATCGAGAGAAAAAATTAAAAAAAGCCGAAGTCGCTGATCGCAGTTTAATAGCACAAAGCCGAAGTCACTGATCGGAGTTTCCACGAACAAACTCGAGGGTTAGGGTTAACGGAAAACGCGGTTAGCGGAAACTGCGGAAAAAATATTTGCAGAAACTGCGATCAGCGAGAGTTAGAGAGCATAGATTACTCGATGGTTAGAATTAGGGTTAGGATAAGCCGAAACTGCAGTTAGCAAAAACTGCGAAAAAATGTTTGCGGAAACTGCGTTCAGCGAGGGTTAGGGTTAGTTAGAGCATAGATTGCTCTATAGTTAGGGTAAAGGTTAGCGGAAACTGCGGAAAAATGTTTGGCGGAAACTTCGATCAACGAGGGTTACAGTTAGAGCATAGATTACTCTATGGTTAGAGTTAGGGTTAGGATAAAGGTTAGCGCAAACTGCGGTTAGCGGAAACTACGGATAAATGTTTGCGGAAACTGCGATCAGCGTGGGTTAGGGTTAGAGCATAGATTAGTCTATGCTTGGAGTTAGGGTTAGCGGAAACTGCGATCAGCGACTTCCGCTTTTTTTAATTTTTTCTCTCGATCTTTTCAGGGTACGAACTGAGGGTCCGAACTGTTCAGGGTACGAACTAGGTTGCATCCCGCTCAACCAATGCATTGCTGATTGGTATATATTGTTAGTGCCAATTGAGCAACTTCTCTAAATTTATACTCCCCTGCACTGCAGCATTTCTAAACTCGTACACCTTGGTACAAAAAGTAGCCTACAACAATCTATCATTGTTTTTTCATCATACAAGAAAGACCAGTTTACATTTAGTAAATTTCTCTACTGACATTCAATTTTTCCAACTTTAATTTAAAGCTTAGACACCAATAAAAGCTTTAAAAATTATGGCACTAAACCAAGATCATAACTATAATTTCCGATATTCGATACAAGTGCAATTTCGTTTTCGCCACTCGCCAGTCAGTCCTTCCGTTTTCCAGGATGAAAATGAATACAGCATTAATGTAACAACAGTCAAAGCTGCTCATTGTCAGCGTAAAATCAATCCTCATGCCGAATCAAAAAAATAACGTCATTTTTTCCGTAATAAACCGAAACTTTACCAACATTTTCAAAGGTTCGTCGAATTCTACCAATTATTCAATTCTGCCAACTCAAAATTCACTGCCAAACAACTTAAAATTCTGCCAAATTTAAGCGCCGTATCGCGCCAAATAAGAGACTGAAAGTAGCCCAAAAAAGCGCAAGTCGAAAACCAACATTTTTTGGCGCCAAGCCCAACTAAAAGTAGCCCAATTGCAGAAAAATCGCCCAATCTGACAACACTGACTGCGGGTGTTGCAGGCGGTAGCCACTTTAACAAGTTGAAATTCTGCCACTGAAATTGACTAGAATGAAACCACCAACCAATCAGAAGCTACGCTGTTAATGATGTCATCAAGGTTGCGTTTAGGAAGAATAAAGGAAAAACGCAAATTCTAGCTAAATTAAATCAATGCCTTGCCATCGGTTGACTTGGCGCATTGGGTTA
The DNA here is from genome assembly GCF_918807975.1 of Aplidium turbinatum. Lineage (NCBI taxonomy): Eukaryota > Metazoa > Chordata > Ascidiacea > Aplousobranchia > Polyclinidae > Aplidium > Aplidium turbinatum. The sequence goes on from NC_137486.1 coordinate 5,079,025, forward strand.
GAGCGGTGGTAGTCATTACATTGACGTGGGTTTGATTCCCACCTCTGTTATAGCTCTTTTTTTCTTCTGTAATTACCAAACAAAGTTCAAAGTAATAATTAATTCTCTGGCTGAATGCTGAAATGGGCACAATTTGACAGATAACGTAGCATCTCATTGGTTCGTGGTTGGATTGGACAGAAGTCCATGGATTGGATATCTGCATGTTAAAGTGCCTTCCCTTTGAAGTCTCTAACCTGTGTTCAGGGTTGCCAACCTTTAAAAATGTTTCCAGCCCAAACTGATCACTGAACCAGCCCAAACGCTTTTTGAAACCAGCCCAATTTCCAATATTTTTGTTTGTTTTGTTTTATTATCTTTATCCTGCATTGCGGGAAAGCGGACTTGAGCGCTATGCATCGGTGTACGCCATCCGACCTACACCTGACCCACGCTGCAGCCGACAGCAATGTCTGTTTCCGGTTGTCTACTCTACTTATGACTTAAATTTGGTACTACCCATTACTCGAAATCGATCACTGGGTAGGGGCAATTATCGTAAAGTTTCTTGCCCAGAGAAACAACAGCAAGTGCGGGTGGCTGGAGTCGAACATGCAGGCTCTCGACTGCGAGCCCAACGCGCTAACCACTCGACCACTGCTGCCGATGCTTCAAACTTTCAAAATATTTTTGACAGACTCAATTCAATCATATAAACTGAGGTCTAACCAGAGATATAAATACAGAGATAGGCAAAGTGGCCAATTCGTGAATCGATGTTGAAAAATGATGACGTCACCGTCACGGTGCGTGGATATGGATCGACAGCGATAAGGGAAAGGCTACGAGGCATTCAGTACAGTATTTCCGATTTCGGAGTTCACTTAGTTCACGTTTTGAAAACGATGGTTATAAAAGCATACGATATATTTTAGGCTATAAGAAAATGGAAGTTTTATCTATGTTCCAATACGTCTTGGCTCACACGTTTTGTACAAACAAATGGCATGTTGTTTGACAAAAGAAAAGGCATTCGATAATTCCAATCATGCCATTAACTGATAATTTCAATCCTTTAAAGGTTTGGTCAGATATGATTTCTTTTTTCTAATTGCCCTGGAAACTTGAGTGTCTGCATTTATCTGTTCATGCCAACTATTAAGATACGGCAAAAATACACCATGCAATCGTTCAAGTCTGGCATCAGTAGTTGAATAATATGGTTTTAAATCCGGGTTACCTGCTGCAAAATTGCATGTTGTGTTCATCAAATCCAAGAACCTGTTAAACATGGAACAATATTGAGCTGTGGCATTAAAACCATACTTCTCCAACTCCATTGATACGCAGCGACTTAGTGTTTGGGCAGCAACAGCAACATTCATTTTAGAAAAAGAAGTCAAGTAAGCGTGACTATTTGATATTCTTGGCAAATATCGCAACTCTCGATTCATCTCAGTAAAGGCCACTTCTTTAAAATGATCCCACAAGATTAATTCTCCATTAACGTATTGCATAAATCGTGTTCCTCCAACTCGGCTTGCATATAAACAATTTCTTGCTATTTTTATAAGATGGGGCGGATCATTTAATAATTAAATAAATTAATTAAATAAATAAACCTATCTTCTTCAGTGAATGGATTTCTTACTTTTTCAGAACCAGATCCCAAAATTTCCAAACACTTTTGATTGTTTGCGCTATCATCACAAACAGTTCCCAGCACTTTCAAATTACAATGTGTCTCCAAGCTGTCTACACCTCCCCAAACAATGCTCACTAAATTATGACATTTAGCTGTGTTTGTTGAATAAAAGGCCAGAGACCGACTGATATTTCCTGCAAAACTTTTAACATAAACCACTTGCATATAATTGGCCTCATCTAAATCGGTTGATAAATTTGATCCATAATCTGTTAAAATCTATGGTTTTTTCGGTTTCCGGTTTGAATACTAAATTAGATCGTAGGCTACTTTCATTTTATCAAACGTTTATATAAAAGTATTTCTCAAAATCTTTGCATGAATCCATGAATGACTTTGTTTTAACCGTATTAAGACTGGGCTCTGAAGGGATTCCCTGAGTTGGGGGGGGGGGCATAAAATGCCCACGGTTTTTGAACGTTTATTACGCCTTTGATATGCATGCTGTCAGTTAGATATTTTACCAAGTGAAAGAAAATTTATCTGACTTTCCAAAAAATTCAAACTTGTCTTTGAATCATGTGTATATCTATAGCTATAATAGATTTATTAGACAGGCATCAAATCGCCAAAGTTAGATGTAAATTATAATAAAGAAACAAGGCTTTATCTTGCTCGGCTTGAGATAATGACGTCACGGTATTCCCACGGTAATAACACTTTGCGTTATGTCTCTCAAACTAACAACCGTAACTGCTCATCAACTGCCGAGAAACTATTTATTCTGTAATCATCCAGCCGGCAAAAGTGCGACATTATTATATCGACTCAACGTTTGACCACAGTGCTTAGACGTAAAAATTGTTTATTTGACTTCAGTTTGTTTGAAAAGATGCGAAAATCGGAAACAAGTGTTGCTTGAGATGTAGGCAGATTTGGCTACAAGCCGCAAAAAATATATTCTTACACAGCTAACCATTCCACTCCTTTTGCGTTGATTCAACGTCTTTAGTCGTTGAATCGACGTAAAAATAACCGATTTGCCAGTGGAGAACAAGCACATGGAAACGATTTTATTTCTGTTTGTTTCAATCGCAGCAACGTTTTTACGTCGTTTGACGTTGGATCTGCGTGACAATGGTGTAACTTCATCATTGCTGTTGTTTTCCGACAAAGAAAAATAAATTGAATTGAATTGAACTATCAAATGCAAATGAAATCAAAATACGTTGATTCTATTCAATACCGTATTACAGCGAGCGAGTTATATCGATTGAACATCTGCGTTACATCAAAATCATTGAACAATAACCACGGTTTGTTTTGTAGTTGCATGATACAAGCTAATAGAGTCGGTTTACAATGTTCTTCTCCCTGTACTGTTACCTTGCCGCGGTGGGGAGGCTTGAGTACCTCAAGGATCCTGTGGGCTATACCGAAGGGGGCTCGTAGCCCCTGGCAGGTTTAACCATGTCGGGCAGGTTAGAGGTGAGAGGCCAGACAAAAGACAGTACAACAGCCGGGCAGACGGAGCCCGTCAGCCTTGGACGGCAGTTCGTCTCGGGGAAGGCAAACCCTGATTCAAAAACCTCCGTTGTATTGCGGCTATATCCAGTCCTGGTAAAGGCTACGGGAGACAACCCGGGCAGAAAATCCGGAGTGGAGTACGTGAGGCGGTCGACTGTCAAACTCTGACATCCTTCCGGCAACTCCTGCAGCCAAACCGTCGCCGAGTGTCACGCTTTGCGTTCCCTCGGACCACGCCGGAGAGGCAGAGGGGGTCCTGTTGTGTTTTTGGGCAGCGCAAGACCTCCATACAGACGCCCAGGCCAGCACTCTGGAGAGGCCACTCCAGTCGCCCCCATCTCTGGGTGCGAAAAACAAACCGGCTCCATACTTTATCCGACTTATTCTTTTAAGCGGTATTCGCTTAACCGATGTTTTTACTTTACAGTGCCGGCAAAAAAAATCTTTACATTCAGTCGGCAAAAAAAAAACTTTACATGTAAAATCTGCAGAAGTTCTTGGCTTACTGTTCCCGCCAAAAGCATTGCGTCACAAAAATGCTTATAGTTACATCATTAGCTACTCTCCGGCATCACTTCGCCGTAAAGCCATTGCTCTGCGTGCGTAGTGTTGCTTTCCAGCTTCGTGAGTAGTAAGGGGGGTGAAATTGCACAATATTTTTCATTTTCTCAAAGTTTCGAGGTCTTGCAAAAAAATTTTCAAAAACTAAAATGGGTCTAAAGAAGAAGCAAATGGAAGAAAAACCTCGTGCCTTGACTTTGTTAGAGAAGATAGATTCTTTGATTGGTTGGTTGGTTGGTTTTCAATCTTTATCCTCGGACTGACAAAGCCTTGATAGGTTATTCCTGGTACTTGTTCGCATACTTGTAGAGGCACTTGACGCAGGGCCGGTTACCGAGATTGGCAGAGTGAAGTTTTCCGATTGTTGAAGTCTTGTTGCCGAGAAATTATTCCATTCACTAGGTGCCGCTGAATGGAGAGCAGTCCTGAAATGCGTTGCTCAAACGCACACCACGAGAGTCGAACCAGCGCCGTGTGATCTTGGGCCCGGCGCGTAACCACTGAGCTATCGGGGCGGACTTATCAATATTAAAAAGGTGAAATATTCACTCATTGCAAAGATTTTGGTGATAGGCTACATTGCCTCTCTGAAGACCCCAATATATCTGGCTACAGCAATCACAGAATCTTCCTTCTTTCACAAAGTCAAGGCACGAGGTTTTTCTTCTATTTGCTTCTTCTTTCAACCCATTTTAGTTTTTGAAAAAAAATTTGCAAGACCTCGAAACTTTAAGAAAATAAAAAATATTGTGCGATTTCACCCCCCTTACTATTCACGAAGCTGGAAAGCAACACTACGCACGCAGAGCAATGGCTTTACGGCGAAGTGTTGCCAGAGAGTAGGTAATGATGTAACTATAAGCGTTTTTGTGACGCAATGCTTTTGGCGAGAACAGTAAGCTAAGAACTTCTGCAGATTTTACATGTAAAGTTTTTTTTGCCGACTAAATGTAAAAAATTTTTTTGCCGGCACTGTACATCAGATTGGATTTGGTTTGGGATTTCAGGTTTTGATTCAAATAAACGATTGATACGTTTAAGCTGTATACTATTAACCAATTTCGTCTGTATTCAATACTGGAGCTGGAGCTGATAAATATTTTGTAGCTCCAGCTCCAGCTCCAGCTCCGGCTCCACAAGAAATGTTTAAAAAGGCTCCAGCTCCGGCTCCAGCTCCGGAGAAAATGCTTGGCTCCAACGCTCCAGGCTCCAGCTCCGGCTCCAGCTCCCCAGCCCTGCGAGAACACTAATCTTTTGAAACATAACAATAAGCGATGTCCACTTGTGCAATCATTGGAGGTAGCCAATTTTACGATAAATCAAACTCGTCTAACATTGATTCGATGTGAGAATCCTAATCTTGTGCAAACATTCTCTCATCGAAAACTTGTCGATTATTAAATCGATTCAATAGCTGATGATATTGAATCGATGAAAACATGGCACTTGCTGCCATCAGGCTTGTACGAGATTAGAGATATATCATTCATAGCATTATAATTACATTACCATTCCCCAATTTGTAAAGTGATGCATTTGACTTGTATTAGACAACTTATCTAGTTCGAAATTCCTTCATATACATATGCGAATTCATTTTCAAAATACATTCCATCAACACATTGTTGTTTTTTTCTGTCGATATTTGCTTCATTTTGCCAATTTCACATTAGAGGGACATCTAAAGACGAAAAACTGATAAGCAAAGCAACCAAACTTTGACGTAGGTTATTCCAAGAAGAATATATCCGTTGCGTAACATAAATGGTTTTGTTTCAGTCATAGACAGAAGTAACTGTATTCACATTACGCCAGACGTAAATCATCATGCAGTGTCTTCTTCACAACTAATCAAATTACACGCGCGATAAGCTCATTAGGCGACTCGGCTTGGCGCCTTTCAATAAACGATCGATGATCTGTCACTCTTTTTATAAAAGAAACCAACAAAGCGCGATTTGCTCTCACTCCAGGAGCAAATCAATGAAATATTTCAAGGTGCATGCTAAAAACAGTACAATATCTCCCAAACCGAATCAGGTATAGCCACGAAACTTTAAATACGTTTAGCCAAGTAATATTTAGGAAAAGTCAAGAAATTTCAGCTTATTAGCACGTATGCCCATTTAAACACAATCGTTTGAAATTGGCGTGGGCACATTATGCCCAACCCCAGTCTTAATACGGTTAATGCATCCGGAATATGATTGTTGAATGTCCCGGTTTGGTTTTGATGCATATGACGATAATCAAATAAAGTACGTTTTGATGGCAAGCGCAAAACTCAACGAAGTTGATCCGAGTTGATCATATGCAGAGGAACTTTTTAACTGCAGGCTGAGAGCAAATCGGATAATCTCAGGATGATATTTTGTTTTACAATTCTTTTGATTAACTTCAAGTTGACTTTCAAAAAATATTTTTTGAAAATCAGTCAACATTGTAATACATTGTATGCTTTGTAATATACAATGCAATTAGTGCCAATGACCGGCTTTGTTGTAATACCGGGACACATTTTTTCTGGATATGCTTCTAATTCTGTGATTTGGGCACCAAGCTTGTCACAGAACATTGTGTCCTGACTGTCCTCAGAGACTTTAAAATGAAAGTTAGACACACTAAATTTGTATTGTAGCCTAATGTTGAGATATTTACAATAAGAACAAGGTCATTCTTTTGAATTGAAATATAATCTGCATGTTCTTGAAATTGCCACCCAATTCGTTTTATCCTGTTAAAAGATTTCCTGACATCTCCAATGTTTTCATGTATTGATGGTGTAATTCGGTCTCGGACCAGTGTTAGACGCATAGTGGATACAGTAGCTTATCACCGGTTCTCTGTGGCAAGTTTAAGCATGGGACGGCACCAAACTTCAAAGATTTACTGCTGCTTTTGGAATTTATTATTATGTCCTCTGCATTAAAGTGTTTCTCACAAATTCCAGCATTTCCTTTGTGAAGAACTTGTTTAATATTATCTCTTGGATCACGTTCATCTCTGTACTTAAGTTAAAGTATGACCTTCTTCAAAACTTCATTATGTCACAATTTGTACTTCCCTTTCGCATAAACATTGACAGTTTAAATATAGAAAAACCTTTTACTTCTATCCGTGTGACACTGAGGAATTGGGCGATTCGAAGCTGGCATTTATAATCTAATAAATAACTGCAAATAAATAGTGTAATGATAACATTCCTGAAATTATAAAACAAATATGAATGATTATAACAACAGAATTCATAACTGTAAAATACACCACAATTCATAACCTAATCTTGCAAATGGCAATAAAAACTACCATGCCCATGACTAAGTATTTAGCCAGGTAGTTTAAAAACTGAAACTCTTGCTAAACCTGGATGTTGCTTCCTACATACTCGCAAAACAATCAATAAATCCAAAAGGGCTACCGTAATCTGCTAGGTTTATTGCCGACTGGTCAATAATACATACGGTAACTTAGCTTGATAGCAATTAAGTCATCTACCATATTTAATTTTCCAATAGACGAATATTAATGCAAGCTCTACAAAACTGAATTGGAACAATCAAATTCCATGGAACTTCCTCACTAAACCTGTAAACCTCTGGGTAAACTGCTTGAAATTATCACGTTTTGCAGTTTGCGGGCATCGAGAGCTGCGGCTTGATCCCTATCTAGTCAACCGTGACCGCTTTTCAACATCGCCGCCTGTTAAAAACGTGGATTCTATTGCCTATCTCTTGTATTTATATCTCTGGTCTAACATATCTAGATCTTATAATGGACCTTTTGCACATTCAACATCACCAGAGCGTGACGTTTGAGTTACGCAGAGTCCGAGGGTTAAGAATCGCTTGTTTTCTACGGTTTATGAAGGCGTTTCTTGTTATTGCAAGCAAGCGTGAGGTCGCTGGCAGGTGAAAGTAAATTTTTTGTGTTTATGAATTGTTGTAGATTATCGGTACATTTCAGTTCTTGTTCGTTTTAATCACAGTGTTGGGTAACAGACTAAGAAAGGCAATTTAGGACGGCCATTGTGGAGCGTGTGCATTTTGACCGGGAATTATGGATCACGTTAGTGGTAGGCTACCTTGTCTTGCAACATTTTCTTTTCATTCTGCATACCATATGCAACAAACCAACCACACTTCATTGGTGATGCCAAGCATAGTCACTGGTATTTTTCTATCGAAGATGTGAAATCGACAAATTTTTTTTATGGCCCACTCTCTACATGAATGCGATGGCGTGCAATACTTCGTATATTCAGCACTTCGTCTTCACTCATTTGAGGCCTACCTAGGAACGGAGAGATATTTAAATGTAGACTAATACCATGTAGGCTAAATTTTTTTCTATAAGAAACCCTTTTTCGCCCATAACAGCATCATTGAAGTGCAGTTCATTAGCAGCTAGTTTCTGCTTCAAAAGTTGAAAAATCCACTCCTCTGACCTATTTCTTTGTCACTCACATTACCATTGTACAACTGAGATACAAACATAATAGGCTACCCCCATTTCTTAGATCAACTCTCACTAATCTAATGCCTTTGCAGTGTTCGTACTTTTGTAGTTCGAGTACGTTTGCGACTGACGGTGAAGTGAGGATGGTGTTTCGAGACGTAGCCTACTTCAGTGCAGTCGATGATGATCATGGTGCTTGAGTAGGCTAGTCCTTTTTGAAGTCTAGCTTCATGGCTGCTATGATAACATTACGATGACAGAATATGTTCAAACTAATCAACCTTAAATACATGAAATACATTCATGAATAAAAAATACGGTGTACAGTACGAATGCAGAACTAATACCAAACCTTGTGCCTAAGTCTGTATAAAACAAATCCAGGCGAAGCTTCATCAACACCAAGAAAAATTCATCTCCCACCGCTAGTCTATGTAGCCTAGATGCAGTGCTCCTGTATCATTTTGAGGCTACAGTAGAACTCGGTTAATCCGGATTCGATTTGACCGACGATTCCATCCGGATTAGGCGGAGATCCAGATTAACCGAAGACGATTCTATCAAGCCTGACGTTACCTAGATCCCAGCAAACATCACAGTAGCCTATTGGGCCAATACTGTATTTGTGTCGGCGTGTATCGGGTGTATCGGTAACGTTTGAACTGTATCGGGCCAATACCGGCAACATAAAATATTGTATCGGCAAAATGGTAGGCTACAGTTTGTCTGATACAAAGCCTGTATCGGGCCGATACAATGTTGTAAGGACAAAACTGTACCGTTTGTGTAAGGGCAATGCGGTATTGGCACAGTACAGTTTGGTAATGGCAAAACTGTACAGTGTGTGTAAAGGCAATCCGGTATTGGCACAGTAGCCTACAGTTTGGTAATGGCAAAACTGTACAGTTTGTGTAAGGGCAATCCGGTATTGGCACATTGCAGTTTGGTAATGGCAAAACTGTACAGTTTGTGTAAGGGCAATCCGGTATTGGCACAGTACTGTATGGTAAAGGCAAAAGTGTACAGTTTGTGTAAGGGCAATCCGGTATTGGCACAGTAGGCTACTGTGTGGTAAAGGCAAAAGTGTACAGTTTGTGTAAGGGCAATCCGGTATTGGCACAGTAGCCTACAGTTTGGTAATGGCAAAACTGCACAGTTTGTGTAAGGGCAATCCGGTATTGGCACAGTACAGTTTGGTAATGGCAAAACTGTACAGTTTGTGTAAGGGCAATCCGGTATTGGCACAGTACTGTGTGGTAAAGGTAAAAGTGTACCGTTTGTGTAAGGGCAATCAGGTATTGGCACAGTACTGTGTGGTACAGGCAAAAGTGTACAGTTTGTGTCAGGGCAATCCGGTATTGGCACAGTACAGTTTGGTAATGGCAAAACCGTACACTTTAGCTACAGTTTGGTTGCAAATTATTGGGCTTGTTTTTGTGTTGATTTGGCTGTTTTGGGCTTGTTTTTTAGATTCACTTGCTTGTTTTCAAAAACCAACCTGGCATCACTGGTTTTCAATTTACTACTAACGGGAACGGTAGGCACTTTAACTAGGAACAGTAGAATATCGGGATGCGCAACTACATCCGCTTTTGGCTTATCCGCAACACTAGAAGGGTTACGATTTTTTCTGATTTACAAAATAATGTACATTTTATAGGTTATATAAGAAGAATGAAGTTGGCTTTAAAGTAATTTAAGGTTTTTAGTTGAAAACAAGCGAACAACAAAGCGTGAAAAAAATGTCAAATTGGCAATTAACCCTTCTAATGTTGGCGGAACAACGGAGTTGCGCGTCTCGGTATCTACCGTCCCTAACTTTAACATAGGACGGTTTTCCGTGCGAACCAGCTATTGTGCGTGCGTACGTATACGTACGGTCGTACGTGCGAACCCGCATTGGTTAAGAAAGGTAGGACAATTTTCCTTATAAACTCAGTTGATTACAGTCATTAAGATCCTTCTTGCACTCAGTTCAGTTGCAGAAGAAAAAAGAACATTAGCAGAGGGTGGGAATCGAACTTAAGCAATCGAAATGACTATTCCCTTGCCCTAACCTTAAGCCACGCCGCTTGTGGCGATACTTTCACTTAATTTTTTTTGTATCAATCTTTCGAGTAGATTATCACGTGATTATTAGAATATCACGTGCTGAGTCGCATGACTGAAATCAGCTGATTCGATTGATTGAATCTTTATCCTCGGACTGGGAAAGCTTCTTGCAGAGCTTAATCTTGGCAGTTTCGCATACTTGTAGAGGCTTTGAATCACTGACGCAGGCCCGGTCGCGAAATTTTTTTCCCACGAGATTTCTGTCTCATTGATTCTAGTCACACTAAAAGTAAGATTTTCCGAAAGTAGTTTGAGAGATTGGTTGATTCAGATTGCGAAATAGACAGAAATCTCGTGGGGAAAAAATTTCGCGGCCCGTCACCGAGATTGACAGAGTGAAGTTTCCGATTGTTGACGTCTTGTTGCCGGGGAACTATTCCATCCATTAGATGCCGCTGAACGGAGAGCAGTCCTTAACGTGCGTTGCTCAAGCGCACACCCCGAGAGTCGAACCAGCGCCGCTTGATCTTGAAGCTTCTTCGTTCCAGAAGTGACGCGCTAACCAATTGAGCTATCGGGGCTATTCGCATGGAAAACTGTCCTATGTTAAAGTTCCTACCAACGGGAACACACTTCGCTTGCGAGTTAAGCCAGGCGGCTACTTTCGTGCGTGGTAGAGAGAGAGAAAGGAAACTTCTGAGAAAACTTGCAGTCGAGTTTAGTTGTTTGTCGTATAATTTGCGTTCTATGCTACAGTAGAAACTCCTGCCGCGTTCCACGCATAATGCCTTTGGCCAACGCAACTGTTCAGTTGGCGCTCCCACTCTGTTTACTTGCTTGTTATGTTGAGGTGCGGTTCAGGTTGATAATCTTATTGTCTGAAGTACTAAGCTTAATTCATTTGTTTATATTTATTTAGATGTTCCATTTAGTTTGTTAAAGCTAATATAAGCTTGCGTAATAAAGTATGTAGGCCTATTAGTTCACGACAATTTAACAAACTAATTGAAGATGGATAGCAAGTTTATAAAGCCCAGTTTGTTCAGCGCTGATCCCAACTCTAGTCAAGCTAGTAAAGAGTGGAAACATTGGCATGGAACATTTGCGAATTTTCTTGCAGCATTTCCAGCTGAACCAGAGATCAGTGATGACGATAAACTGCGATGTTTGATCGCCCACGTTGATAAGGATGTTTACGATTACATCAGTGAATGTAATACTTATGACCTTGCAATAAGAACTTTAGAAAGATTATACGTGAAACCAAATAATCTCATATTTGCCAGACATTTGCTAATGACGTGCAAACAGCAGGCAGAACAGTCATTAGATGATTACGTATTAAACTTGAAGCGGCTATCTCGAGATTGCAATTATAAAGCCGTAACCGCGGAAGTTTGCCGCAATGAAGCGATTCGTGACGCTTTTATATCAGGGATATTGTCTGCATCAATACATCGAGTGGATAACGTGACACAGTCATGCCTTCTAAACACCTTGCTTTTAAGGTGAGTGGGCGTCGTCAGCAGTAGCAAAGCGCGCCTTTCTACGACAAGTTCCATGTCGCACTTTTCACGCCATCACGGCTGGACTGAATAATAATGGTTTTGATGCATGATTCTGTAAACATTATTTATTCTGAGTAGGCCTATCCCTAATTCTGAGACAATAAAATATCTGCTTTTACAGGTGCTGTTATGCAAACACCGAACTTGGATGGTGCCACTGAAAGTGCCATAGAAAATGTATCAGTACTTGGATGCGAAATTTTAATGACCGCGAAAGGGGACGGAAAAGACGAACCATCGGTTGCTCATATGTTCAATAAATTTTCACATAAGAATTTTCTTGTTTCTGTTTGAAAGTAGGGGTTAAGGTTACTGATGCAGGCTTGGTGATGGCATTGTATATGCCTGTAGATTTGTAGGTATTGGCATGGTGTAGGCGCAGGCATGGTATCTTTTACAGGTACAGGCAGATAAATGGCATTGCCCTGGCCCAGTATTGGCATCGTATAGTGATATTCGCTGAGTAATGGCATTGCACAGGCCAGAACGAGGGTGTAAGGTACAAAAAAAGGTTGGGTAATGGCATCGTGCCGGCAACTGTAGTAATACTGTATCGGCCCAGCATAGAACTTGTTTGCACTTTCTTACCGGGCCTGTATAGATTACTGTATCGTGCCAATAAAGGGACCCGATCAGGGGCGGATCCAGAGGGGGGCGATCGCCCCCCCTAAAACCCAAGAAAGTAGCTTTATTCTTCATTTATATGTATACGATTTGGAAAACAACATATCGAAAGCAATGCTGAATAAGTCTTTCGCCATGTTCAAAGATTAGGTTAGGCTAGGGTAGGCTACAATAATAACATAGTGTAAGGCTATTATTTCGTCGCAGAGTCTAATTACCGAACGAAATTACTAAAATTTAAAAAGTTTCTAAACTTTTTGCCGGCACTGTAGAGCATAGCGATAAATCCCTTAGCCTAGATAAGTTGGTTGACAGAGCAAGTTATTGGCAACTTTGACGGTCAGACGTGGAACTAAAACCATTGAAGTTCTACCTTGAAATTGCATCTAGAAACAGCAAAGCTCAATTTTTTTCAATGAGACTTCAGCATCTTGACACCTAACATCATTGCTACCACGAAATTGCTTAAGTAGGCTACCGACCCGATAGCATTGACAAAAGTCATTTGCAATGCCTACAACGGCTTGTTACCTCATATATATAGTGTGGAATCTGCTCTAGGTTTAGAGATCCAACTATGGAAGGAGAAGTGGGAAAACAAAACTGTTCCGGCGACTGCTGCAGTCTTACCGATGACTGCGGAAGAAGCTTTACAATTGTGTGATGAAAATGTGTACACAATCGTAGACTCTCTTTTAAAAATACTATTAACCTTGCCAGTCAGCGTAGCATCAGCCGAAAGAAGCTTTTCATCTCTTCGGTCGTTGAAAACCTGGCTGAGGAACAACATCGGCGAGGAAAGACTGAATGGATTGGCCTTACTATACCAGCATCGGGACATTTTAATTGACACAGACTCCGTGATAAGTCGATTAGCCACTGTAGAAACCGTAGACTTGACTTAGTGTTGTAGTCAAAGGTACGACACCTGTTAGTATTACCCGTACCGGCAAAGTAGCTTTTTATTTTCGTTTTATTTGTGAAGTCCACAGAAATAGTTGTTTCTGTTATTGTTAGTTTTTTTTGTCTGGTGCAGCGACCGTGCATGACACGTTTTAAGGAGGACTATATCTTTTGGTCGTCATTTAATTATGTTTAACTGACATTCTATTGTACAAATTGTAGTGTTTTGCTGGTCCAAAATAAAAATTTACAATCGATACCTAGCCTATAGTGGCGATTCTACGGGGTGGAGCATGAACCAGTGTTTTGACCTGGCCCCCACTTTTGTTACTCATTATGTTGAGTGTATGCATAACCTTTCCTCATTGCTCTTTATAACAATTCAAAACTTGTCAGAGGAATAAAACCTCAAAATAATAACTTCAATGTTTGTATCAATATTGGGAAAACAGAATTACCTGTTATTGTCTTTCCGAGGTCAATTTTTAAATTGCCGTAAAACAATCAAGAGCAGTGGCGTGCCAAGGAGGGGGGGGGGGGGGGGGTTGAGGGTTACAACCCCCCTTTGGCACGCGTGTGACGTCACGATAATGATGCTTTCAGTCTAAAAAAAATTTGCCTAATTTTATACAAACTGCATTAAAAGAGCGAGTTTTTCCAACACCAAACATCTCAGCCAAGAATTAGCAACAAGAAAACATAGAGACTTATAGCTTTATTTCTGAAAAATGCCGAAGAAAATATGATCTTATCCTTTCGCTATGCCACCGGACAACACCATTTTACAGGAATATTCATACCCACATTTTTGTTGAAAGTGCTCTCAGAATGCACCAAATTCAATGTAATTTTTCAAAATTTTCTGGGGGAGGACCCCCAGCCGCTAGGTCGTCAAACCCTCCCCCCCTTTCAAAATTCTTGGCTACGCTACTGATCAAGAGTGCAACCTTCAGTCTCAACTATAAATGCGGCTAGGTTGCTCAGGCTTCAACTTGACATGGCAAAGGCATATCAGCTCTTCATCCCTCCCTTTGTTAAACAACAGCATTGTTGAAGATTTTTTAAGTGATAGAATTTCAATTTCTCATACTTTGTGTTCGAAATGCTTTCAACGCATCACATTCGATCTAAATTTTCTAGGGGAGACCCCCGTCGTTGTTTGTGCCTGGCTGATCACTTGCCTGAATGTCAATGACATCGCCCCCCCTAACGTGAATACCTGGATCCGCCCCTGGACCCGATATAACACCGCATTGGCCCTATACCGGCCTGATTAGGGTATGTTAAAGGTACAAATACCGGTTGGGTAATGGCATCGTGCCGGCAACTGTAGTAATACTGTATCGGCCCAGTATAGAACTTGTTTGCACTTTCTTACCGGGCCTGTATTTACTGTATCGTGCCAATAAAGGAACCCGAAATAACACCGCATTGGCCCTATACCGGCCCGATTAGGGTATGTTAAAGGTACAAATACCGGTTGGGTAATGGCATCGTGCCGGCAACTGTAGTAATACTGTATCGGCCCAGTATAGAACTTGTTTGCACTTTCTTACCGGGCCTTTATAGATTACTGTATCGTGCCAATAAAGGGACCCGATATAACACCGCATTGGCCCTATACCGGCCCGATTAGGGTATGTTAGCTGGGATAGAAGGGGATCGGTAAAAATCACTGAAATTGAACGCATTAGTGTGGTCATCTGCCAATTCCGAGACGCGCGATCACCACATTAGCGACCCAGTGATAGAGTTCTTTTGAAATGCAGTATGCATGTAAAATGAATGCATTTGTAAACTCTGCGTCTAACACAAGAACACACTGGCAAAAGTTACATCTTCAGACATGCGTGTCGGAATAATCTGTAATCACTCAAAACTTTTGAAAACAGTTACCGAAGACGAGTTTCTATGGCAAACTTACAAAAAATCATGGTCAAACAAAGCAAATCCGGATAAAGCGAATTGACCTGACCAGCTCAGTGACATCCATCATGTAAAACAATACCGATACTAACACAAGTTTCATACCTAGGGTAATCACTGCAAAAAGAGTGGATCAACATTGCAACTAAAGACACCAATTACTTTGATAGGGGACTAGCCGAATCGGTCTCGCCGAATAGTAGCAGACCCTAGCGAGTAGCGCCTGCGGCTTTTCTTATGTTTCGTTGCGTCTTATTGTCGTTATGAAATCTGTGTTGGTTAGGAATTTGAAATGCTGGATAGAATTTGTACCACTTATTAGGGTTCGATATTCATATACGTCGTTTCAGCGTTGTGCATCTGCCGCATTGCTTGGAGCATTTCAATCACACTGAGCTTCCTTCAATTGCTGTGTTAAACAGAAAGTCAGTATCAGTATGGTTTTTGTCAGTTTATTGGGTGGTGCGTTATTTTAGTCAGTTTGGTTATGTCTATAGTTTAATTTTTATGTTCTGAATCAGTTCATTTCGTTCTGTTTGTAATCAAGGCATTATTTGGCTGCAACGTTTTTGATCTGGAAGCTCGTTCCTTTCTTGCAATAAACTCATACTCGCAGAGAACCAAGGTATCATTCTCAAGATCATCCCCATTACCAAGCTGGAACTCAGGATGTTGCTGTAGTAACAGCTAGATATGAGCGGATGTTCAGACAATTCAACGTCCGCTTCAGTGTACTATGCAGATTCCGCAAGCACAGAAAAAAAACTTGTATTGTATATAGCCTACACCAATACAATATAGCAAAAAAGAACTACAAATAGTAAGCTATGTTCAAGTTATCATCATTATAAGAAACCGTAAAAATCGATGTGAAATCTTCAACGATGTTGCAAAGCTTTGACGTACTGACACAGCAAGCAAATCAGTCCTTTTAAAGATTAATTGCAGACATTGAACTAATGTTATAAAGGACTTATTTGCTGGCTAGGTTACTCTCCAAGCACAGTATATACAATATGTCCGATCACAAACCAATGCACGTCATTAAAATGCTGAACCAACGTAAAATTGCACTTTGCTAATGTACAAATAGATTGTGATAAATGTCAATCAATTTTCACGAGCTTGTTGCCGCCACACGATAAAAAAATCGATTCAAACACAGCATAGTTGGGAAACAAATAAATGCACTGCAACGTCTTGTTATGAAGCAAACATTTGTGAATCCACTTTAAAGCATAAAGAGTGTCAAAATTTCACTTATTAATCTTGTTTCCCTGATTAAAAAGATAGGAAAAAATGTAAATGTTTTTGTTAAAATCTGATAGATTGACTGTGAACTGCGGAGAAATCAGTGATTTGAAGATGTCATTTATTTGTTGCAATTCTAGAGTTTTCAAGAACTAAGAAGAACGATTGGATCGGCTGAAGCCTGGCCAGAAATAAATGCGAACTCGTATAAAATCAACAGTGACATTTACGAGTGCTCTGTGAATTTTTTTCAAGATATTTTGTAAATTGTATGCACGTAATACATGTTAGGGTAGACTGGGGTAAAAAGCCTACCCTAAATTTCTCCTTACAGAGTTGTGTAAATAAATAAATACTACCACCATGTGTATGAGTGCATTGTGGGTAATCATTGAACGCGTGTTAAAGGAAGCCGACTTGACGCAAGTGTAGACCAAAATGGTTGGTTTTGCTTGATTTCTTATAAAAATTTAAATCAGGAAATGAAGTATTGCTCTTCTCAGAAAGAAGAACGCACCTTGATATTTTGTTACGGAGCAGTCAGTTGCTAATTCTAGGGATAGCTAACGATAGTTTTATCCAAGTTTTTAAGGTAGCAGAAAAACTTCGAAAATTTAAAGCATATGCCATTGGGGTAAAAAGCCTACCACGGAGAATATGCCTTATTGTGTGGAACATGGATGAGACTGGCATATCGAATGTTTATAAGCCAACCAAAATAATTGCGACGAAAAAAATCAAGAGGAGTGGGGATAATAACGAGTGGAGAAAGAGGAAAAACTGCCACAGTCATTTGTGCAACTAATGCAGCTGGCTCTTACACACCACCCATTTTCATATTTCCGCGAAAGCGCATGGCAGATTCTCCTATGAATAACAAACCTCTTGGAGCAATTGGACATTGCACTAAGAGTGGATGGACTGTCGAAGATAGCTTCATGACATAGTTGAATCACTTTTGTGCAATTGCTAAACCATCAAAAGAAGACACATTATTATTCTGGATGGACATCATAGCCACAAAATGCTTAAAGCTGTGAAGTTTTCATAAGAAAATGGCATTGATATCGTTACCCCACCACCACACCATACACACAAAATGTAGCCTACACAGTCTCAAGAAAAGTAGCTAAGTGAAGGGTTCCAGGAAAAACAGCACAGTGATGGGTCTCTGATAAACCAGCAAAGTGATGGATCCTTGGAAAAGCAGAAAATTGACGGGTCTCAAGGAAACCAACAAAGTGATGAGTCTTCTGAAAAGTAGCCACGTGATGGGTCCTTGACAAAGCAGCCAAGTGAAGGGTTCCAGGTAAAGCAGCAAAGTGATAAGTCCTTGGGAAGACAGAAAAATGAAGGGTTCTTGGAAAGCCAACATGGTAGGCCTACTGATTCAACCTTTCATCATAATATGCCGTCAACTTCATCAACTGATTTTATGAGAGAAGACATTGTAAGAGCAAAACGTGATTTTTTTAGCTGTACACACCCACACATGCCACATCGAGTGCTAAGCCCAAACGAAAACGTAGCCTACATCAGAGCAAGCACAATTACTCACATATTCTCTTTACAAAAAGATGTTACAGGCTTGCTACTAGCAAACTTTCAAGAAACCAAAAGAAGACTGTGTCCATGCATAGGGCAGCTAAAAGAAAGCTAAAGAGAATTAAGAAAACGTTGTTGCTGATGATTTAGATCATGAGAGATGGCCTTGCTTAGTATATGGGGAGCCGTTTTCTAACAGTAGGCCAGGAGAAAAGTGGATGCAATGCAGCATGTGTAAGCATTGGGCACATGAAGAATGCACCTCTGGTGAACGTGTTTATGTCTGCCAAAACTGCAGCTCAGATGATAAATTTTAGTTCAACAATATTTTTTAAACTTATTGTAGGCTACATAGCATATTATGTAGACATAGCTACAGTGCTGATGTTTGTTAGATTAAGTATCTTTTCAGTACAAATAAGTTTCTGCAAAATGTGTAGATATGTCGAATTCTGAATGCATTTAAATCCTAAAGATATCAGCATAGAAATAAAATACTTTCTTGTTTTTTTAGCCTGAAAATAATGAAACATGGGCTCTAAAGTTTGCAAATGTTAGGTTTTGGTAGGGAGCATAATGTGAACATTGTTACTGTAGATTAAATTTACTTAAACTGGCAATGTCACAACAAACTATTTCTCTGTTTGAGATCATTTCTGGCTCATAAAGCTTGGTGGGGTAAAACGCCTACCCCATAGGCTTTTTGCCCCAGCGCAGGGGTAAAACGCCCCTTTTAATAATTTTTAATTTTGTCATATTTTGTGCTTCGTTCAAAAATTTCATATTTGCTTTTATGGGCAACTTGTTTAGTTGCATTGTGCCTTTATGTTAAGGTGGTGAATGATTAAGTAAATAGTGAATGTGAAGATTGGTGCGTATTTTTGCTTAAGGGGGGCTTCTTACCCCAGTCTACCCTACACAATACATTATATATACATTAGGGTGGCTCTTAAAATTGAGTTTTTGAATTTTGCTTGGGACACCCTTTCAAATGGTGAGGTTGTCAGAAAAAATAACTCTTGCAAATTTTTTTTTAATTTGAAGTTGATTTAGGGGTGGCCCTCCCCCCCTAAAGTTCTGTGCCCTCCCTCGAAATACCAAATCTGCGTATCTCGAAAACCACTTGAGCTAGAGATACGGTTTTTGTGTTAAAAGATGCAGAAAACATGGTTTTCTATCTGCTTTCTGAACATTGAATGCATCTATCTTGAGTAGAAAAGCAGTTATTTAGAAAAAAACGCATTTGACAAAATCTTGATTTTACAACCTTTTTTGTGACCACGAAACCGTCTATAAAATTTCGTTTTTTTTCTTAATTTTTGCACCTTAGAGGGAACACTGGTAACGATGTTCGTTTCAAAATGTAATTCTGGTCAGTACTGCAAGAAGCGATATTATCGACAATATTTTACATATTGCCTTGCGTATTGTGACAGGATGTCTGCGACCTACACCATCGGACAATTTCCCTGTCCTTGCAGGCAACCAACCAGCTGAGTTTTGTCGCGAAGAAGCCATCCTGTCTCTTTCTCTGCACTACGAACCCCAACCACTTGCTCCACTCAAGTCTCTACAAGTCTGTGAGCGAGCAATCGAGCATCCTCGGCAACTGAAATCGAGACACCCATTTGTATGTGACGCACAACTCCTGATGAAAACCGCTGAAAACCAATCCATCAGCGCGGCTACCTGGGAGGACAACAAATGGAGCTCAGAGTAGAAGAAGAACTCCTCAAGGCTCTAAAGTTTTATCTCTGACACCAGCCCCCATCCAACCAGAATGCATAGTTTGCCAAGGAAGGCCTGGGTGTGGCACAACCGCCTGCGTACTAGGCTACTGGAGTGAGACTATTCCGTTCAAACATGCACAAATGGGGGATGGCTCCATCCACAATCTGTGAGTGCGGCATAGAGGAACAAACCACAGACCACACCATCTGTAACTGCGCCAAATGGTGTGCGTGGTCTGCTTGAACTGGATGACGAATCAATGCAATTGCTGCTCGACACCTGCTCAAGCATCTAAACCGCATCGGCACTGCCCAAGGGTGGTAAAAGACAGAGCCCCTTGACCCCTGGAGTAACAAAGAAGGTTTAAACGAAGAAGAATCGACAATATTGTTCTTGTTGGAATTTGGATTCAACAGTTTCCTGTGCTCAGTAACAACTTGCAAAAGAAACTGAAGTTGGTACTCATCATCAGTTGGGAGTTTGTTAAAATCCGGGATTAGACTTAGAGCAACTCCTCTCTCTGCTCTGTCATTGACTACTGAAAGTCCCTTCGCCATGTGTAAAGCTTGAATAAATGCACCATCTTCAGTCCAATGAGCAGGATCCTTTGAAAGTATAATTATTGCTTCATCTTCAGTCTTCACCCAACAGCTGAAGCCATTTTGAATTAGAGGTGCAATACTGTTCTAGACCCTTGTTGCTAAGAAACGCATCTACAGTACTTCGATGCTTCGTCTCCATGGTGGACGTTCTGCTGTTTCATTTAACATGGTTGCCACCATTAGCTTTTTACTTTCCACAGACAATCGAGAGTCAAACAAGGCTAGTTCAACCATTTCTTCGGACAGATACCATAAATGCAGACCAAGCTTTTTGCATAAATCGCCTTCGCCATGCAACAAGTACGATGCATAGCACCTGAAGCTTGAAAGCGGATTCTACGCTCAAGAGTTTCTCCAAGGAATATGACAAAAAACGGGCATTTTAGCTATGCATGAATGCATAAAACTTTAGAAATACTTATTTCGTTTATTGCTTTACCAGTTTTACAGGTTAGTTTATGAACTTTGTTTATTGAATAGCTTGGGCCACAATACTTGTTTAGCACTGTTTTGTGCTAGAATACCGAAAACAGGTTTTTTCTAATAACTGCTTTTCTACTCAAGATAGACGCAATCACTGTTCAGAAAGCAGATAGGAAATCATGCTTTCTGCATCTTTTGACACAAAAACCGTATCTCTAGCTCAAGCAGTTTTTGAGATATGCAGATTTGGTATTTGGGAGGAGGGCGCAAAACTTTAGGGGGGGAGGGCCACCTCTAAATCAATTTCAAATTCAAAAATTTTTTGCAAGAGTTATTTTTTCTGACAACCTCACCTTTTCAAAGGGTGTCCCACACAAAATTCAAATTTTTTTCATTTTTTGCCAAATAAGAGCCACCCTAATATACATGTTATTGAAATGCCATAGGGCAAACGATTCAAGGAAGGGGTAAGGCTGGGCTTTTGTGGCAATGGTTTTGATGTGTACCAAGGGATTAATGGAGCATGTAGTCAACTTGGTCAAGGTGGAGATGTTGCAGTAAACCTAATCTTGACATTAGAGAAAAATTGTAACTATAAGGTATTTGCTGATAACCTGTTCAACATTCTACCTCTTCTATCAATGCTCACCGGAGCTAGATTATTGCGGAATGGCCCGTTTCGGTGAGTCCGATTCGGTTAGTCCGATTTGGTGAGTCCGATCCCTTAACGGGGGATTTTTTCAATTTTTTTTTAAAATTATCGGGTACCGTAGCCTAATTATCATTGCCGTTTTAGGGTTAGGGGTTAGGAGTTAAGGTTAGGGGTTAGAAGTTAGGAACTCACCGAATCAGACTCACCGAATCGGACTCACCGAATCGGACTCACCGAATAGTAGCAGACCCAGATTATTGTGCAACGGCATTCTTCGACAAAATGGCAGGCGCAACTGCATCTTGACAAATGAGAAACTTAAAAAACAAGAGGGAGTTTAATTAGATTAGACCACCGGATTGAAGTTCATTAAAACATTGCTGCCGCACGACAGTATGACAGAAAAGCTGTGACCATACTCTCAACTCAAAACTGTTTTGATTCTCAGAAAATCACCAATAAATCGGACAAGAAAAAAGCACGTTAAGGTGTCTATGTCGTCCATAATTATTTCCCATAACCAATTCACAGCCCATGGGTGACATAAACATTTAACCCACATAAGACAAACGTTGCGTTTTCGCAACAGACAAGTAGGTCACGCTTTGTTCTATTTTTAGGTCAAACTGCTTGAGATTTTGCGGTCAGTCCAGTTTCATTAGTTAGTTTAGTGCTGTAAGAGTCAGAAACAAGTTAGCTTAACTGTTTATTAGCCATACTTAAGTTTTAACATAGTTCTGAATTTGGACGAATTTTTAGAATACGATGGCTGCAAGAAATATTAGGTAAGTTGCATTTTTATATGACAAATTTACAATTTTTTTTATTGTGTATCTTAATTTAATGTATTAGGTATTGCTTGGTTCACTTATATAAAATCTAGCTGTATTCTAAGTAGAAGTGTTTTCGTGTTCAAAATGATTGGCAATTTTTGTTGTGTTTTGGCAACGTTTGTCATCACAGATGCGCTGAACGATGCGTTTTTGTCATACCGTGAGCTTTCGATGTGCGACCGCTCTGCATTTTATTATGGATTGATTGGTGTTGATAATGAAATATGCTAATCTGTAAATAAAGTTTTCTTTACAAACTATAATCTGATCCAACTCAATCCATCTGCTATCTGTCTTTAATGTTTTATAACATATTACATTAGGTTCGTACATAATTACAGTATAACGAAAACCTCGAATGCAAAAATATTTAACCGCTATCCAAGTTAGAATTTATTTGTAAATTAAGAATTATATATCAATTATTAAAATTCTACAATGTGCTTCAAAGATCTGTTGAAGGTTTTCAAGTGATACCTCACAAGCCCGACTTATCTTCCATATCATAACAATTTTTCAGTGTTACAGGAAATCTTTTTTGCTAACTATTGGCCTAATTTAGTGATTGTTGTCGAAAGCAAATTGCATTGTTGTTCTACTTTTCTAATTCTAGTTTTAACACACGTGTGGTTAATTAGTTTTGTCTCCATTGTTAGGAAAAAGAGATTGGATGTCTCTGCGACTGATGGAAGAAATCGAATCTAGAGGACACAAAGCAACTGGAACAATCCGTAGCAACAGGACTGAAAACTGCCCATTTTTCCAACATCAAAGTCTTTGGAAAAATGCCTCGTAGTGCTGAAGAACACTTTTTACAAAAATACGCAAATGTTCTAGTTGCAAGATGGAACGACAACGGGATTGTTTCGATCGCTTCTAATGAGCATGGAATGCAACCCATGAATCGAGTAGAGCGATACTCAGCTGCAGAAAAAAAGAAAATAACCGTAAACATGCCAAAGCTTATCAGCATGTACAATCGATTAATGGGTGGGGTCGATCGTGTGGATCAAAATGTCTCACAATACAGGATAAATATTCGAGGCAAGAAACAGTACTTTTCAATCCTCTCCTACATGTTGAATGTATGTGTGAACAACGCTTGGCTGTTTGCAAGGGTAGGTGGATACAGCCAAGACATGCTGACCTTTACCAGATCACTGGTACAAACCTGGCTTAAAAAATATTGAGTCCTTCTGCAAAAAACAGGAAGACAACGATCGCTAACAAATGCGATCAATGCAGAGATGCGGTTTGATCAAATTGCTCATGATATCGTTCCAAGTGAACCGAAAAGCTGATGAAGATGCAGACAATGCCAGAACCAAACAGTATACGTCTGCAAAAAATGCGATGTTCCTTTACATTTGAAATGCTCTCA
This sequence comes from Aplidium turbinatum, assembly GCF_918807975.1. Lineage (NCBI taxonomy): Eukaryota > Metazoa > Chordata > Ascidiacea > Aplousobranchia > Polyclinidae > Aplidium > Aplidium turbinatum. The sequence goes on from NC_137486.1 coordinate 5,102,683, forward strand.
ACATTACCACAAAGAGTGAATACGTTTTTACGATTGAGTACATGATAATGTAACCGTTTTTACAGCAATAAATCTTGCAAACTGCCAAGCTGACTTAGTGTACTAATTATTACAAATTTCAGAAAAAAACACTGCAGACAGATCACAAACTGATATGCATACAACTAAACCGATGAAGATAATAGCTAGGAAGATCAAGAAATTAGACCGACATAGCCTACATATAAGTTCTAAGTCTGTAGGAATCAATTGCGACAACAGCAATAGCATGCGTGGTGACAAACGTTGCGTTTTTGCAACATCCACTGCCGGCGGGGTGACAAACGATGCGTTTTCGCAACGTTCAATTTTTGCAAATATTTCAATAAATCAACAAAACTTAAAATTGTTTTTGGCAATTATCATCCCTTTACACACTATTAAAGATCATATGTGATTTTCACGAATTTTTAAGCTTCTTTATTTTTCTTGTCTTATATGGGTTAAGGAGCGATCTTCCTGGTGTCAGCACTACCTGACTACTCACTCGACTGCCGAAAAATGACATACAATAAACATGTTGGATTTATTTCTTGCCAAGTAGAGGATATAGATATTTTTTGGCACTTTGTTTGCATTGGCAACAGTTGGCTGCTGTATATGAATGTTTGATTACTTTATGGTTGGGACTTGGGAGAAACCAAGCTAATGTTTTAAACAACAGTCTGATCAGCAGATCTAAGCTTGATTGATATCATTATGATGATGATCCATCATCAACATCACAAAGATCCTACGGGAAAGCAGAGACGAGAAAGTAATTGTAACGGATATGCATATTAATACATAGCCTAATTGATATGTTATTATTAACTAAATAACTTGTGACCAATGTTTGATTACTTTATGGTTGGAAAAAACCAAGCTAGGGTTTTAAACAACAGTTTGGACAACAGATCTAAGCTTGATTGATATCATTATGATGATGATCCATCATCGACATCGCAAAGATCCTGCGGGAAAGTAACGACAAGTGATCGTCACAGCAGGAAGTAGTGTTGATGAAGGATACAGATGAAATCCTCCGACACTCAGAATGACATGTATGTGGTGACTTAATACCTCCATTCGGTGCCGACACGAATTGGATTCATTGGTCTGTAAGGAATGACTTCCAATAAGTTCCGTCCATGGATAGAGGCAATCAAATCAATGTTTAAGCATGGTTTAAGTTTTAAACCAAAGTTGAATTTATGGGCACAGTATTTGGATCAGATGCATGGAGAAATGATTGAGAGTTGTTCCTTTCATTTAGTTGATGTTATTTTACAATAAATTGTTGTTATCCATTGATTAATTTTTCTTTATTTATTGATGCGTTGTCTTAAAAATACATCAAACTTTCTTGTTTACATTGGATGGCGTTCTATTTGTGATTCAATGCCACGGACAACGCAGTTACGTCGTATACGCAATCAGTGTAAACTACATTTCCTGAACTAAAGAAAAAGGTTGGGCCTGGTTTCTCAGGATCATGGCGACCTTTATACAATATACACAGGCCATGTCAACGTGCATCTTAAAATTTGACTGAAGGCCGATCTGTTAGTAGCCAAAATCGCGAATATAAGTTGATAGTTTGAGTATTAGTTGATAGAGTCTTTGTCTATATTTTGTGAGAGTTTGAGTTACTTTTGTGCTGTTTTTACCATTCAAATAACGGAATAGATTTTGGCACTTGTACTGGAAATCCAAAAAGCGTCTGGCAACACCGGTATTTCGGAAAATATTGTCATTTTGTCAACATAATTTTTGGAGTTTTGCAATGATTTGGGATTCAGTGATCACACTTTGGCAATTTAAATTGTTTAAACTATCATTTAAAAGGAATATAAAGTGAATTTAGCTTAAACTTCAAAATACATCGGCCTTCAGTCAGCTCTCCAGTTCGTACGTTGTCAAGGCCTGTGTATACAAATCGCCATGCTCAGGATATATATATCAGACTAAGCCAAAACAAAATGACATCCATTCAATGGAGGAACAGCATCAGACCAATGCTTGATGGAAAGATTCCAGGGTATAACTCAATATTGTCATTGCATCAAAGTATGCCATAGTGACAAATTTATATAATGAGCGCTCGGCGATATAAGCGATGCTCCAAAAAGTGCCACCGACTTCTGGCGCATGAGCGCTTAGAACGGGCTAGATGCCCTGGTGAAGGAAACGCCTGTAAAACCATCTGTTGGTATAGGGGGAAGGTGGGGTAAAGCGGACCAACGGGGTAAAGTGGAACCCCGCCTTTTTTTCTTTTAAAGTTTCACTACTGTGTGGATACCATTAAGTTTAGTGAAGCATGACGAAAAGTAGTTGCACACGCCATTATTCAAGGTTTCATGGTTTAGAAGACACAAAAAAGCACGGAAATTACTTTTTGCACCCTCTGATCTATTGAAAGGTATGCATGGTAACATAAATTGTATCTTATGTACATAACGTAGAAGTTTTTTTGAATGATAAAAATGAGCCTCACTATATCACGTACGCATTACGTAGATTCACTCTTGTTGTTGACTAGCCTAAATTTGGCCAACAGTTAAATTAGTAGTAATGTAGAGCTGGGGTAAAGTGGACCAGTGGTTGCAGAGCAGCTTCCAGATCACCGACGCATCAGAAGCAAGACACTATCAATGAAAGTGGAGCTAACACTGATGCTGAATGTTTTTACTGCAACGAAATGTGTTCAAAATCATCAGAGAATGATGGGTGGATCCAGTGTTCCAAATGTTTGCGGTGGGCGCATGAAGCCTGCGCTGGTTGCAATGAAGAGGATGACAACTTTATCTGTGAAATCTGTTTTTAAAAATTTCTTCAAAGTTTAGTTCGTAATAGACTTATGAACTGCAGTTGTGAAGTTTCATCATTTCTTCGTTAATGATGCTAGTTGTAAATAATTTGATTGCGTGGAAAAAAATTACAGAATTTGCTCAAAACTTACAACGGTCCAGTTTACCCCAGCCCACATATGTGGGGTAAAGTGGACTATTGGAGGTAATTTTAAAATTAAAAAAATGTATATAAAAAAGCTGGCAGTCATCAATAGTGCACTTTAAAAATTGTCGAAATATGTTAGAGTTAACGCTTAAATAAAAAAAAGTTAAAATTTTTGGCAAAATCAGTGAACTGTACTGAATTAACCCTTAGGTATTCCACTTTACCCCACCTTCCCCTACATTGGGTTAGAGACTTGAGAAAACAATTTACTCCACATGAGTGGTGCAAGAGACCAGAGAACATCACATTGCAGAAAGTAAATAAAAACTGCAAAAAATATTTAGGCTCATAAATAAAAACTTAGTTGGTAACAAATGAGCTCAAGTTTTGTTGATACGACAAATTTACTGAGAAAAAATATTGTGTTCAATTTGAAAAAAAAAATGCCAACAACACAAATACAATGAATCCCTATGAGAAGTTGGAAAGAATTAAAGTACGGTAATGCAATTCAAACGGCCAAAGTTCAAAATCGTTTGCATCTAACTTCATGATTGATTTTCACTTAAATTGCACCAATAATGATGATTTAACTTTGTTCACCACCATAATAATAAAAACAAAAAAAATTTTATAGTGAAATTATCATACTTGTGAAAAGTTATATCAAAAGCCCATTTGCTATTCAGGAAATTGGAGACGATAATTTAAATGGACATGTGAATGATGGTTGCTCCATTCTACCTATAAGCAGGGTTTTGAGGAAACAAGAAAGTGATCGTAACAGCAGGAAGTAGTTTCGATGGAGGAAGGACATAGATGAGCGATGAAGTGATTTAGTGACCTAAAAGGTATCTATGCAGTGATTTCATTCATCAAGTCGATGCCAGCGCGACTTGGATTCCGTGGTCTGTAATGCAGTGATTTCATTCATCAAGTCGATGCCAGAGCGACTTGGATTCCGTGGTATGTAATGCGGTGATTTCATTCATCAAATCGATGCCAGAGCGACTTGGATTCTGTGGTCTGTAACTCTGTAATGCGGTGATTTCATTCCTCAAATCGATGCCACCGCGACTTGGATTTCGTGGTCTGTAAAGAATGACTTTCAACCAATACCATCTATGGATTGAGACAATTAAATCAAGCTTTATGTTTTAAAACCAAAATTGAATAGTGTTGGTTTAGAGCAAGCATTTCCACTGTTGGAGAACCTAATGCGACCGTACCCAGGGTTCAACTTATCACAGCAACGAAGGATATTCAACTATCGTCTCTCTCGTGCATGGAACATGGTAGAAAACGCATTTGGAATACTGTCAGCACACTTTCGTGTTTTCGGCCGTGCAAGTTGACACTTGGAAACAAACCATACTAGTTTGCAACACAAAGGTGCACATTTCTTCCAACGTCATGGTCAAAATTTAAAAAATTTCAGATTGGATGGCACAGGAATGTTTTTCAAGGAAAATGCAGGTGGTTTGAAAGCTTCTTATAAGGTTTCAAAAGTATTAGCCATTGCAAAAAAGCCACACACTATCGGAGAACAGTTAATTTTGCCTTACAGTAATTTTAAAAATAATTTTAATTATATATATATAATGTCTAACCTGCTGGGAAATTCTGAACTTGAAAAACTGAAACAAGTATCTCTATCAGATAACAGTGTTAGTAGGCAAATAGCTGACATGTCAAATAACTTTCTGTTACAAGTGGTCTCAAAGATGCCCAATTCAAAGTTTAAATTATTTTCCATCCAGCTTGACAAAACAACAGACATTGCTAATCTAGCTCAACTTTGTGTACCGGTATATGTGCATTGCGTACATCAAAACACTTGGAAGACGAATTCTTGTTCTGCAAACCTCTTGACACAACTACAAAGTCAAAAGATTTATTTAACAAAGTTGACAGATTTTTTTCAGAATCATGATCTACGATGGGAGCACGTAATTGGTGTTTGCACTGATGGTGCTCCAGCAATGCTAGGATGTCGCTCTGGTTTCCAGACTCTGGTCATTGGTCAAAGAAAAGTCCCCAAGTGCAATTGGCATACACTGCATCGTCAAGCATTAATGGTCAAAACGATGCCCGACAAGTTGTCATGCGTTCTTACCACTGTAATTGGACTCATGTTGCCAACCTCCTCGTGGTGAGTCCTGGTAATTCATATTAATGAAGCGAATGGCAACAATCAGAGACCGCAACTCACATGGCACCTGGGGTGGTAAAAGGATAAACCCTCGGCCCCGGTGTCCAATGAGAGAAATTCATCCTGTCAGAGTCACAATCTTGCAGCTAAACATTGAAGGGCTTACCAAAGGGTCATTCTCTGCTTAATTTAGAATTTTTTCAAAAATGTTCACCCACGTTCTTGGATCTCTTCCAAACTGGTCTCATTGGAAAAATCTCATTAAAAAAATAAGATTGCAAAAAATTTGAGCGTTCTAGCTCAAAACGGTTGCCGAGATATCACAAATCGAAGTTTATGCATTGTCGCATAAAATTAGTCACACTTGAGTGATTTTTGCTCTCTACTGCCTTCCCCTTATGCTAAAAAGACAGAAGAAAATTCTATTCCACCATTTTTGAGGGTAAGGAATTCTAAAACTTACATTAAAAAGGTCTATGAGCATGTTTTGGGGGTGAAAACAGCCATTTAAGTTTTTTATTTCAAAGAAAAATATGACAATGCTGCAAAAAAGTAGAGGTCGCTGCGATACGCCAAAACATTGTTTAAGCATCCATCTACAGGTTTTTGATGATTTCACTCTTGGTCGATGCAAAATGTTGATGTCACATGGTTTTGAATATTGACACCTTGGTTGTATCGCCATATGGCAGTTTCGCAGCGAGATCTTGTTAAGGTGCAAACGTCTTTGAAATATGCTCACGAAATGAAACATGAAAGTTTACAATTTAGCTAGAAATTGTAAAATATCTCATTTGGCCATGACGATGGTGAAATTTTGAACAACTTAGTGAGTTAATGTCAACTAGTTTTGTACTTTTGTAGGTATAATAATGTAAAAGGAAATCGAAAATAATGTCAAAAGAAATATACTGATAATTTTGTGATATCAGGTGTGAAGGTATTGCTGGAAACTGTGTGAGCAAATCAAGCCTTATTTATAACAAGCCGATGAAAAATGTGAATTATTGTGTTGATAATCTAAGCCTTGTCCTTCAGGTTGTTTGAAAATAAATGGTTAAGTTGATACATTAATTGACTTTGTCAGTAAAACTGATATATACTTGCCTGGGCTGTGCTTTTTAAGAAATACTTGCTATGAATCCATGTTCAATCGGAATTTTAAAAGGTGAAGAAACTGTATGCCATAAAATAACATATGTTCGCCGGCAAGGTTTTATCTTGTTCCATAATTTAACAGAGGATGAACAACAAGTTTATGCATGGAGAGCAGGAATATTGGGTAAGGAAGAGGAATGTAGTTTCATTTGCTTTCACCATGAAAAACTTCTAGGAAAACATTTTACACAGAAGTCAGCAAAGTGCTGTGATGTTTATGGAAAGCATGCCAAAGCAAAGAAACCATATGGAAGCCATGAAATAAGCTTGGAGATGGCCCTGTTTCTCAAAAGCAAGAAGATTCATTGTGTCCCTGGCTACAAACTCTGCCGCAACTGTTCAGCATTTGCTAAAAGTCAAATGGAAGTGAAGGATGGTAACACAAGCTGCACTTCAGAAGAAAGCAGTAGTACCACTAGTTCAGCCAGCAAAAGTTCAAGTCCTTTACAGCAAGCAACAGCATTAAAGAGGGCCAATGAACTTTTAGAAACAAGTGGGCAATCACCATTTAAACTGCATAGTATGCATAAACGTCAGCGTCATCAATATGGTCAAACAAAATTTAACAGAACTTTGAGGAATTTGTCCGAACATATTTCTTTTGCACTTGGAGTAGACAGTTTGGACATCCCTTCAACTTTGCAAGATCCTCAGGATATTGACAATGCCACAAAAGCCAATGACCTAGATACTTTGATGTCTGAACTACAAGAGAAAATAAAATCAGCAAGCAGAAATGAAAAACTTACTCTCTTAACCCTCAAACCACAGTCATGGTCAGTGTCTCACGCAGCAAGGTTTTTTGATGTTTCACATTATTATGTAGCTATGGCATCACAAGTAAAAGAAGAAAAGGGAATTCTGGGCAAACCTGACACAATAAGAGCCAAAACAAAACTAACTGAAGATATGAAGCAACTTGTGAGGGAGTTTTACTTGGATGATCATAATTCATTTTCACGGATCATGCCAGGAAGAAAATATTTTGTCAGCATACGTAAAAATGTTCATGAACAAAAACGCCTTTTATTGTGCAATATCGATGAACTGTATACTCTGTTTAAGGAAACCAATCCTGATGTCCACGTTGGAAAATCAACATTTTACAAACTTCGACCAAAACAGTGCATAACTGTTTTTGCATCTGGATCCCATGCTGTTTGTGTATGTGCGATTCACTAAAATGCAACTTTGCTTGCTGAGGGCAGTGGGACAAATCTCGGTTACAAAGATTTCATCAGGATGATTGTCTGTTATGCTCCCAACAAAGACTGCATGCTTCATGGATGCCCAAACTGCCCTGGAATAAGAGCCATGGAAGAGTTTTTGTTGAATTTTTTCGAAGAAAATGATGTTTCTGAAGTGTCGTTTCAGCAATGGACATCAACAGACAGGTGCACTATAATCAACCAATCTGCTCCAACAGATGAATTCATCAAGCTGTTTTGTGACGCAATGAACACATTGAAACGACACTCCTTCATAGCCAAGACACAAAGCGCACACTTAAAAATGCTCAAAGAAGAACTGGAAGTGACCCATGCTATAGTTTTGCTAGACTTCGCAGAAAATTACAGTTTTGTTGTTCAGGACGAAGTCCAAGGATTTCACTGGAACAACCTCCAGTGTACACTGCACCCTGCAGTTATATATTACAGGAGCACAGAAACAAATGAAGTTGAACACAAGAGCATTTGTACTGTATCTGATGAGTGATGACACACAGCATGATGTCCCTTTTGTCTACGAAGTTCAACGTGAAGTTAGCCAGATAATCCAGAATGAAATTCCTCACATCCAAACAATCACTTACTTTTTAGACGGCTGGTCGGCTGTGCCCAATGGTAGGCACTTTAACATGCAGATATCCAATTCACCACGAACCAACCAGATGTTACGTTGTCTGTCCAATTGTGACCATTCCAGCATTCAGCCAGAGACTTGACTATTACTTTGAACTTTGTTCGGTAATTACAGAAGAAAAAAGAGCTATAGCAGTGGTGAGAATCAAACCCACGTCAATGAAATGACTATGCCTACCACCGCCCTAACCCTCTGCGCCAAGCCAACCGATGGCAAAGCGATGACTTAATTTAGCTAGAATTTGCGTTTTTCTTTTGTTCTTTCTCAACGCAACCTTGATGACATCATAAACAGCGTAGCTTCTGATTGGTTTGTGCTGGATTGGATATTAGGGTGGAGTGAAAAAAATTTTTTTTTTCAAATCAAAAAATCAGATTAACCAAAAGTGGCGTATGGACCTAAAACCAACTTCTGAGAAGGTTTTGGGTTTGTGCCACCTACACCCAGGTGGCCCATAATTTTTAAAGGTCATCCGAGGGTCAAATTTCATGAAAATCCCATAAGTTGGAAACCGGTTAAGCTAGAATGTTGGTTTTTGGCTTAAAATTTCCAGAAGGTCCATGTTTATATATGCTCTAATGCAACTTTTGTCTCTATTTTAACCACATAAGCTGATAATAATAAAAAATGACGTTTTAGTTTGAAAGCTATATAACGTTAAGAAGTGACAATGCTATATTTGAACTATTTGCACCAATAGTTATGTGTTAAGGCATAATAGGTATAAACTGACTAAGTAGCCTATTGCTTAAAATACTTTCTAAGCAGTTAGTACAAAGGATATTATGCAAGCAACAATCATGGATATGTGACAAAAAAACTCAATCCCAAAAATAAGTAGCAAAGTCTCATTATGCAATAATGTTACTATGCTATTTGATATTCAGTTTCAAAATTTACATCTTTACTTTCCATGAAATTGATAAGAAACTACTTACAATCAGGGTCGCATTATAAAAATCATCATGTGGTCAAAAATTATTGAAAACCTTCAACCTGAAAACATCAGGACTATCAAAGTCAGAAAATATATATTTCGACACTGATCCATTGCAAATTTGGGCAAGGCCGACTGGGCTTTGGTAAAGACCCTTGCCAACCCTAATCCACCACTGTTTGCAATGAATGTTACAGAAACCATGACATCAACTCATTTATAATTACACGTATCCAATAGCAATGCCAATACACACCCAGGGGCTACGAGAGGGGGGGAAGTCGGGTAACTTTCCCTCTAGCATAACATTGTAAAGGAAAAACGAGTAGTTTTTCGTTTTATCTACGTTTGAAGGGGGCCCATTTTTGCCACTAAAATGATAGTGTACCAATAGCATTCTTTGATTTTTATAGGGCCGCAAAATATCAAAATAATTGCATAGGGTTCACCACGAGATTACGTGATTAACTGTTAAATTACATTGTTTGATTGTCTGGGTCTCAATGAGTCTCTAACTTTAGAATATATTTATTATTTTCTGAAAATTCTTATTTTTTACAAATAAACAAGCAACTCAATTTAATTGATAAATGACATAATTATTAATCAGTGTTTAGATTGGTTGAATGAAACTTTCATATGACCAACAGGTGTGGATGACCTCATCGAAATATTTGATTGGGTTGAGAAGTTGAGATGGGTCTTTGACAATGGTGATGTACCGGTAACGAGGATCAATTGATTGAAAAATGTTGCCTTGCATGAATGCATGTAGTTGATGTCATTTTACAGCATAATAAATTGAAGTTATCCATTCATTTATGAATTTTGTGCCTATTCTTTGGTTTGGTTGTACTTGCTTGTTCACATTAGATGAAGTTCAATTAACGTAAGTCCAGTGCTAACATAAAGTGATGTATCTGGCATATACAGTAGATGCGCAATAGTAATCACAGACCAAAATAAAATCATTGTTGAAGTAGCCTACTACACACCTTCACAACAAGGAATACGTAAATGGAAACAAAATTATACACTAGGTTTCGAGAAATGAGGAAAAAAGTTGCATGTGGTTCCTCAGACACATCATTCAAGCCCAAACTAAATGACATCTATTCAATGTAGAAAAAGAATCAGACTGACACTTCATGGAAAGGGTTGATTGAAAGATGTTCCACTTTATTTAGTTGATGTCATTTTATAATAAATTTATATAATCTATTACGGTAATTGATGATTTTCTTTGTGTTTTCTATAGGTTGGTTTTATGAAAATACAGCAATGTACAACCTTGTTTGTGTACATTTATTTGGATGACGTTCTATCGACATAAAGTTCAATGCTGTCGACAATGCTGTGATGAAGCAATTACGTACGACCAATAGTTGAAAACTAGATTTACAGAGCTGAAAAAAGTACAGCCTGGTATCTCAGACATATCATTCAAGCCAAAACAAAATCTATTCAACTTAAGGATAGCATCAGTTCGATGCATAAAGAAAAAGACATATGATGAAAAGATACTACTGTAAAAATCAATGATATTGTCATTGCATCAAAATATGTCATTGTGGCAATACAAAACCAACTGAAGATGAATGGTAGAAGATGCCAGAGAGCATCACCTTATATGATCTTCAACAACACCCGATGTTTCATATTGATGTTGGTTGAGTTGGAATCCACATATCTTCTTTGTGTCAATAAGCTTAAGGACCTAAAAACATTAATAAAAGTAAAGTTTGTTTCTTATTAACACTCAACAGTACGTGTGCAGGCCTCGAAATTTGTACTTTTTTCCGGCGGTCAAGCATGTCCTACCGGACTGGCCCTTTCAGCGGACATTTAATATCTCAACCGGACATATTTTTTGCTTGCAAATAAATCAGTGCGTTAATGACAGTCGTGTAATGACGCAATAAACACAATTGAAAACAACAATCCAAATTTCCTTATTACAAAAGCAACTCCGATCATTTATTCGGTGGTTTTCGCGTTATGTAATCGTTGTGCCAAGCGATTACTGCCGGCGCGGGGTCGTAAATCTCCATGTCAGGACTGTCCAGACAAATGCTCAGTAGTGTAAGCCCTCAATAGTGTTAGTGTTAACTAATTAACACAATAGTGTTAGTCTAACACCCTCCTTTATGTGCAGAAATTCTATTTCTATCAGTATCAGCGTGAATAAGGTCGCCACATTCGCCTAAGCACGTGCGAAACCCAGCTGAGACTTGCTTCTCTGTGACGTTTTTTTTTAACAAACGATCAATGTAACGCAATAATCCTCATTGTTAAAATTAGAATACATATCCTGCCGAAAAGTTCAGACAACTTTATTTCAAGGCAACATTGCAAGGCGTTGAAATGATGTAAAAATGGCTACTTTTGCCATCAGCTCGTTAACCACGCCACTCTAATGTGATCTTTAAAGCGATTGCCTGAATGCCTGTACTATTATTGTTTCAGCTCCGTATTTGTTCGCGTTAAACAAACAATTGTAACAATTCAAATTTAAAATATATTTTTGCTGCATTAGCTCTATTTTTGTCAAGAATTTTGCGGCGGTCATTTATGACCGACCAATGAGTCGGCTTCGGCAGACATTCGAGGTCATTCCGGAGGTCATGTCTGCCATGACCGCCGGAATTTCAGAGCTCATGTTTAGAGCAAAGACAATGATGAAATTAAATAAATAAAGTATGTAAACGAGAAGCAAATGCTGAACACTTCTCTGATATATTCCTTTAAGTAGGATACTTTAAACCGACAGTTTTACTTATCAGATGGAATTTGGTTCGGGCTCTCAGATTTTGATACAATAAAATGGTTGATACGTTTTTAAAGCAGTATGCGCTTAAATGATTTTGTCTGTATACACTTAAGAAGTATGTTTAAAGCAACATGTGTATTCTTTCAATACAGTACAACAATATCACAATGATACAAAAGATTAGATTTACCAAAGATCATGCATTTTATCACCAGTACAGGACATATGGGTGAGCCCAATTGGGCTCACACCCAGATATCGTGTACCGTTTATTACAGCCACCAGCATGGAGCTGAAATTGAAAAATATGGCCGAAGCCAAAGGCTGTTCTATCACTACAGTAGGGGAAGACGGGGCAAAGCGGGACATCGCGATTTCTCACGTTTTGTATTCTTTGGCTCCCTCTAACCGGAAGCACTAGTTAGGCAACTATAAACTGTATTTGCTGTGAAAAAATGGCGACTGGCAGAGCACAACGCGTGTCGTGAGGAAGTAAAATGTGTTTTGGCATGGTTTGTTATAAGAGATGGAAAAGTAGCTACCACATTTGTTAGCATAAGCGAATTTGTTGGTAGCTTTGTTTTTATCTTAGACATTGAGACAGTATTTGTTGGTAACAAAGCAACTTTTACCTAAAACTTTACAAGTTTCAGCAGAGATGTTATTTTCCAAAGGCCATACTTTGGGGCAAAGTGGGACAGCTGTATTAGGGCAAAGTGGGACAGTGCATTAGGGCAACATGAAACTCTAGAAGTCTAGATTGTATCTGTGGATCTTCTGTTGACTGAATTTTTGTTTATAACTCTTTTAGCCTTCAAGATTGTAAAATGTTTATCAGCATTCATTTATATTGTACCGGTAGGGCTACACAATTTAATTCTGACTATGGTTCGTCGCTATAAGAGAAAAACTGCAATAGGTAAATGGACGGATAGGCCATCAATATTAAGAATGCAATAGAAGATGTGAAAAGCAAGAAGTTGTCTTTGAGAGAAGCGGCTAAACAGTACCAAATCATGCAAAAATGAGGTGTCCGCTTTGCCCCACGGCTGGGGCAAAGCGGGACATTCAAAAAAAAAATCTTTTTGGATTTGTACTATAACAGTAGAAAGATTCTGCTTGTTACGGCTGCGTGATTCTCCGCTCCTTGCGTATTTTTTAATGTTTGTGTTTTATCCGGCAACCCTGTTTTTCTTATCTTTCTAAAATGTGGCTAGTTTGAAATCACTTAAAAGAAAGCTTGGAACTAAGTTTAAATGGTCATTAGTGAAAATGAATAGTTGTATGTTGTCCTTATTAAGTCGATCGGAACTGCCACAAGGAAATCTGTACTTGAATTGGTATGTAATTTCACATTTATCTGTTGTGTACTATCTGCATTGCTGTGTTACTTGTCCTGGTATCTAGTGTTGTGCTCAATCTGTGCTAAGGTGCAAGTATACAAACTTAATAGTAAACCTGGTCTAATCAAATACTATGCTGTTGGGCTTATATCCGGCATTACCTTTTATGTTGTAGTTAGTGTGTGATGTTTGATGCATAGGGTAGCCTATCATTATTAACATGCCCTGATAATTTCTCATCTGCCCTATGGTTACTTTGTTGAAGCCTGAGTTCATTGGTAAATGTTGTTGTAGATTGTTCGTTTGGAAGAAATTCAGTTTTCTCTTTGGGTCTTGGTTTCGCCAACGTCAGGTACATACTTTGTGCGATTTGGTTTACTGTATTTAGATGCAAATGATGCCGTAAGAATAAGACAATTAAGAATAGCAGCATACATTGTATGAATACTGTTTGATTTATTATGTGCGAGTGCAAATATGTGTGTAGGTTAGGCACCTGTCTTAGTCTCGTTTGTTTATTGCAGTTATCGTCAGTCTTCACCTTGACATCAATCAATATACACAACAATTTCAATTGGCGTGGTTGTACATTGGAGTCCAGAGGAGGCTGTCGCATTAAAAACCTATACTGACAGGCTGGTAAACTGCTGACGCTGTCAAAGCATCTGACGTCAGCCACAATAACTGACGCTGTTTATTTATAAGCAGCCTAAACCTAGCTGACCCTAACTTGTTTATTGTTTATTCAACTTGGTATTTCAACATTAGCTCTACATGATGGCCAAACATGAGCAGTTCGGTTCACTCTTAGATGAATTCAAGAAATGTTTAAAAACTATTAATAGGTTAAAAGTTACATCCAGTGACAGTGCAGAGATTCGATGTGCTGTTGGGAAATTGTATTCGTCATTGGATACCTTAGAAGAGTCCTTTGTAAGCGCAAAGGAAAGCAATCTGGATGAAGAAGGAAAATTCAAAGAAGAGTTTGAAAATTGTGAGAAGCTTGCCGATCAAGCCAACAAGAGTGTTGAAGAAGCGCTTCAAAGACTTGCAATCGAGTTTAGTTCCAGTGACTCAATGTCTCTTGTCTCTGGTGCCTCAAGAAAATCAAAGCAACCTGTAGGTCCCAAGAACCCATCCACAAAATCCCATCCCATTCCTGAAGGAAACAATAATGGACATGTAACCTTGAAAATTCCAAAAGAAGAAGCCAGATCCACGGCAATAAACCGTGGTCCACATGAATCAAGTTTAAATTCAATGCTGCACAATATTCCTGTAGAATCAGAACACGAGCAGCAACAGCGGATCATGTCGTCTATGGAAAATCTGCACATGGAAAGAGAATACAACAATAGAGCTCCCTTATATGCTGAAAGGGCAACTGCAAGTTACCGCATCCCTGACATCAAGATTGATGTGTTTAAGGGCAACATCATTGAATTTCCAGCTTGGGAAACTGCCTTTGATGCCCTAATAGGAGATAGGGTCCATTGTCCTAAACACAAGCTGAATCTCCTTGGTCAATATTTGGATAAAGATGCAAAGGAGCTCATTACCGGTTTGCTTCTACACCAAAGCGAAAATGCGTACTTTATTGCAAGAAATCGCCTGAAAGAAAGGTATGGCAATCCAAGCGCGATTGGTCAGGCGTTTCTTCACAAGCTTTCCTCGTGGCCAAGGATCAGTCCTCGACAGACGGCGGAGCTTCAGCACCTGTCAGACTTTCTGATACAGGTTGCTGAAGTAAAACAGTCTGTTAATGGTCTTCAAATTCTGGACTTCCCACAAGAGTCCACCAAAATCATTCAAAAGCTTCCAGTTTACATGCAAAATAAATGGCGGGAAAGGGTTTTCTATTACAAAAGAACTGCAGGCCAGTACCCACCCTTTGAAGAATTAGTAAAGTTTGTCGAAGTTGGATCAGAAGAAGTTAATATTCCTGAACTGACAGGGCTAAATACTGAAGTGCTGTCATTTAAAAATGCCATTAAAGACCCCAAACCAGCAAGAACATTTGCCACTACTACTGAAGAAAGAAATTATAACCGTGTGGGACAGTACTGTACATATTGCCAAGGAAGACACGTCATCAATGATTGTTCTAAATTCTTGGAGATATTGCGTGATCAGCGGCTTCAATTTTTGAAGGACAATCGACTTTGCTTTGCTTGCGGGTGCTGTAGTGACCACCGGGCTCAACAATGTTTGCACAGAGCAGTGTGTCAAATTTGCCGGAGACGTCATCTCACTGGACTTCATTTCGAAAGGTCACCAGATAATCAGGCAACAACAAGTGGACAGTTGCATTCCAGGTGCGTAGAAGTTTGCAAGAGCGAAAATGAAGTCCAAGGATGTGACAACTCCATGATTGTTCCATTGTGGGTTCGTAGCAAGCATAATCCATCTAAAGAAATTCTATGCTACGCAATTCTCGATGATCAGTCCAATAGTTGCTTCATTTCTAATGAGCTGCGAGTGCAATTAGGCTTGGCTGGGTGTGAGACCAACTTGACCCTGTCCACTGTTTACAAAAGTAATGCCACAATTTCAACAAGAAAGTTAAATGACTTAGAAGTCGTTAGTTTTGACCGCACCACTAAAATCAACTTGCCTGCTGTTTTTACAAGAGATAACATCCCAGCCAGTCGATCCCAGATTCCCAAACCCGAAGTAGCTCGAAAGTGGAACCATCTACAGCCTATTGCCGAGAAAATAGCACCATACTTGCCACAAGTTCCAGTCAGTCTACTAATTGGTAACAACGTTCCGCAGGCTGTTAAACCAAGAGAGATTTTGTCTGGCGAAGACGACCAACCTTATGGCCAACGTTCGTTGCTTGGCTGGGGAATTGTTGGAGTAGTGTGCCATTCCACTAGGAACAGTGTATCAGTCGCTCATCGTGTCAATGTCGAGAATTTGGAACATCAGCAAAATGCAAAGCTTAAAAGCATACCCAGCACATTTGTTTATCCCACCAATGCCAAAGAAGTAATCAATCCTTCTCAAATTCGAAAGGTAATGGAGTCTGATTTTATTGATCACAACCTAGACGGTACTATGTCTGTACATGATAGAACATTTCTCAACATTCTTTCTCATGACATCACACAACAAGAAGATGGCCATTATGTCATGCCCTTACCAGTAAAATCTGAACAAGTCATGTTGCCTGATAATAAAGCTCTAGCTCTAAAGAGAATTAATCAGCTTAAAAGGAGGTTTGACAGAAACCCCAGATTCGAATCGGACTATGTAACCTTTATGAAAGACGTTGTTTCCACATGTGCAGAAAAGGTGGTGGATGATGATCATGGTGCAGAGAAGACTGGCAAAATTAATTACATCCCTCATACTGGAGTATACCACCCAAAGAAGCCTGGAAAAATTCGTGTGGTATTTGATTGTTCAGCAGAATTTCAAGGTGTGTCTCTCAATGACCACTTGTTGCAAGGTCCCAACCTAACAAACAAACTAGTGGGTGTCCTTTGCAGATTTCGAAAGGAAAGGATTGCCTTAATGACCGATATCAAATCTATGTTTCATCAGTTCTATGTTTCAGAGAAGCACAGAGATCTCTTGAGGTTTCTGTGGTGGGAGGATGGAAATACCAGCAAGCCTTTGCAAGTCTTCAGAATGAAAGTCCATCTATTCGGGGCTACCAGCTCACCAGGTTGTGCGAATTTCGGTTTGAAACAAGCAGCTGAAGATGGGGAAGCGGAATTTGGTAAGGATGTTTCTGACTTCATAAAACACGACTTTTATGTTGACGATGGCTTGACTTCAGTCCCTTCCGCTGATGAGGCTGTTTCTCTTATAACAGGAAGTATAGCTCTTTGTGAAAGGGCTGGCTTAAAACTTCACAAATGCTTGTCAAATGATAGATCCGTCCTTGATGCAATACCAGAAGAAAAAAGAGCTGATGGTGTGAAAGCATTAGATCTTAACAAAGATCCTCTTCCTCTTGAGCATGCACTGGGAATTTTATGGTGCGTTGAAAACGATTCATTTCAGTTTAGAATTATACTCAAAGACCTTCCTTTCACCAGAAGAGGGATACTGTCTACTGTTAGTTCCATTTTTGATCCTATTGGGTTCGTTGCCCCTGTTGTTCTGGAGGGAAAGAAGATCTTGCAACAACTATGTCGAGAGGGTGCAAAATGGGATGACCCTATTCCTGAAATGTTAGCTTCCAGATGGCGTAAATGGAGATCTGAGATTAGTGCCTTAAGCACCCTTGAAGTTCAGAGATGCATCCAGCCTGAAGGTTTTGGAACCGTTCAAAAGGTAGAGCTCCATCACTTTTCAGACGCCTGTGAGCACGGTTATGGCCAATGCTCATATATTCGGCTTAAAAACAGTGCTGATCAAGTTCATTGTTCCTTTCTTATTGGTAAGGCTAGAGTAGCTCCATTGAAACAATTTACCATCCCTCGGCTAGAGCTCACTGCCGCCTTGCTGTCAGCTAGAATGAGTAAATATGTTAGAGAAGAGATGGGGTATTCAGATGTGGTAGAACATTTTTGGACTGACAGCAAAATTGTACTTGGTTACATAAACAACGAAGCCAAAAGATTCCATGTTTATGTGGCCAACCGAGTGCAACAGATTCGAGATCTTTGCAGTCCTGACTCCTGGTACCATGTAGAATCCAAGGCCAATCCAAGCGATGAAGCTAGCAGAGGCATGAATACACAACGCTTTTTAAAAGGATCTATGTGGCTTCAAGGCCCAGAATTTCTATGGGGTGATTCTGACCTTTCTGCTACTGCAAGGTCCACGTTGGACGAAGCAACCGCAAGCGAAATGCAAAAGGAAATGCGCAAGGCTACTGTCCGAACAACACTGGCTGTCAACGAACGTTCAAAACCAACCAATCAATTTGAAACATCTCGTTTGGACCGATTTTCTTCTTGGCTGAGCGCCAAAAGGGCGATAGCAAACTGTCTGCTTCTTAAGGCTAAGCTACTACACAAAATTAGGAAGAACACTTCTGTATTCGCTGAAGCAGTATCTGCAAACTGCTTGAGAACCGCAGAGATAGAGATAATCAAAGGCTTGCAACAGGAACATTTTAGTGAAGAAGTATCATTTCTCTCCAGTTTCCAACAGGAAGGTCGTTCTCATCTGACACGCACAACTGTGAAAAGGACTAGCAGTCTTTACAAATTAGATCCCTTTCTAGATGAAAATGGTATCTTACGAGTCGGTGGTCGAATTAGAAATGCTTCCATTTCTGACCTCGCCAAACACCCGGCTGTTATTCCAAGAAAAACTCATGTAGCGCATCTGATAATTGACCATTGTCACAAGGAAGTCAGCCACATGGGTCGCGGAATCACCCACAATCATTTGCGACAGAGCGGTTTCTGGATAATTGGTGGATCTTCTGCAGTAGGTTACCACATCAGCAATTGTGTAGTTTGTAAGCGTTGGAGAGGTGCTCTTCAAACACAAAAAATGGCGGATCTTCCCAGCGAGCGATTGAGTGAGGAGCCCCCTTTTACGTTTTCCGGCGTTGACTTCTTTGGTCCATACTATCTCCGAGAAAAGCGATCGATCTTGAAAAGGTATGGTGTGGTATTTACCTGCATGTCGAGCCGAGCTGTCCACTTAGAGACCGCCAACACAATGGATACGAGCTCATTTATTAACGCCCTTAGAAGGTTTCTTGCACGACGAGGCCCAATATGTCAACTACGATCAGACTGTGGTTCTAACCTGATTGGCGCCAATAATGATTTAATACAAGCTAAACGTGAAATGAACGAAAAACACATTGGTAACTTTCTCTTACAACATCACTGTGACTTAATCACAAATAAATTTAATGTACCTCACTCCAGTCACATGAATGGAGCGGTCGAACGACAGATCCGCACCATTCGAAGTGCTCTTGACCCGATGCTTAAAACGTGTGGCAGTCAACTAGATGACGAGTTATTTCGGACCTTGATGACAGAAGTTGAAAACATTATTAACTCCAGACCCCTTTCAACCGATCAGCTATGCGACCCAGAATGTCCTGCCCCACTTACTCCTAATCATCTGTTAACAATGAAACCTAAGATACTACTTCCTCCCCCAGGAATATTTCAGAGGGCTGACCTTTATGCAAGAAAGAGATGGAAGAGAGTCCAACATCTTGCCAATGAGTTTTGGTTTCGTTGGAGGAAAGAATTTATTCACAATTTGCAGTCCAAAAGGAAATGGTGTTCCAGACGACGCAATCTACAGACCGGCGACATCGTGATTGTCTCTGACGACGCCGCTCCACGCAATCACTGGCCGCTTGCCAGAATTGACTCGGTTATTCCTAGCGATGATGGACTAGTACGCAAAGTCAAACTACGCATGGCTAATGCACATCTTGACAATCGCGGTAGACCGACTAAAACTGTTTCGTTTTTAAGTAGGCCCGTCCACAAGGTGATTCTACTTCTACCCACGGATGAGGACTAAGTTCGAGGATGACAGAAGGAGCAACGTGCGCGAAGAGAAACAATTGCAATAGGCCTATCTCATTATTCATTCATTGTAAACTGCCCCAGTCGACGTTTAACTTGCGAAATCTGTGAAAAAAAACCTTTATGGTGATAAAGCTGTTTTTTGGGGGGCGATGTTACGGCTGCGTGATTCTCCGCTCCTTGCGTATTTTTTAATGTTTGTGTTTTATCCGGCAACCCTGTTTTTCTTATCTTTCTAAAATGTGGCTAGTTTGAAATCACTTAAAAGAAAGCTTGGAACTAAGTTTAAATGGTCATTAGTGAAAATGAATAGTTGTATGTTGTCCTTATTAAGTCGATCGGAACTGCCACAAGGAAATCTGTACTTGAATTGGTATGTAATTTCACATTTATCTGTTGTGTACTATCTGCATTGCTGTGTTACTTGTCCTGGTATCTAGTGTTGTGCTCAATCTGTGCTAAGGTGCAAGTATACAAACTTAATAGTAAACCTGGTCTAATCAAATACTATGCTGTTGGGCTTATATCCGGCATTACCTTTTATGTTGTAGTTAGTGTGTGATGTTTGATGCATAGGGTAGCCTATCATTATTAACATGCCCTGATAATTTCTCATCTGCCCTATGGTTACTTTGTTGAAGCCTGAGTTCATTGGTAAATGTTGTTGTAGATTGTTCGTTTGGAAGAAATTCAGTTTTCTCTTTGGGTCTTGGTTTCGCCAACGTCAGGTACATACTTTGTGCGATTTGGTTTACTGTATTTAGATGCAAATGATGCCGTAAGAATAAGACAATTAAGAATAGCAGCATACATTGTATGAATACTGTTTGATTTATTATGTGCGAGTGCAAATATGTGTGTAGGTTAGGCACCTGTCTTAGTCTCGTTTGTTTATTGCAGTTATCGTCAGTCTTCACCTTGACATCAATCAATATACACAACAATTTCAATTGGCGTGGTTGTACATTGGAGTCCAGAGGAGGCTGTCGCATTAAAAACCTATACTGACAGGCTGGTAAACTGCTGACGCTGTCAAAGCATCTGACGTCAGCCACACTGCTTGATCTTCGAACCAAATATGCTGACCAACTAAGGCTTTCGATTAAAAAAGAAATTACCTAAATCCCACCATCATTGTTGCTGAAATTACGTTTTTACGAAAAGTGTCCCACTTTGCCTCGTCTTCCCCTACCGGTAGTTGTCGAGATGTGTTGCATTGCAGCAAAAAAAGTCTATTAATTTGTTTACAGTGTTGCCAGATGATAACATCAGTCCAAATTGAAGGAAATTTTAAGTTGTTAGGTACAGTACAAGAAAAATGAGGAAATATTATACGGTATTAAAGACATCTGCATGCATGAGTTATTGAGTGATAAGAAAACAAAGTTGTTTTTAGTAGGCTATATATTAAATGTTCTTATCACTCAGTTGTTTAATCAAAACACTGTAATTATTGATAAAGCAAGTTACCTTCAATAAGGGGCGGGTTCATTATGAGCATGGAGAAGAAAACATTGTTTGCATTTCAAAGAAGAAGCATTTTTTATCCAAGTGCAGGGAAATTCTATTTTAATTATTTTTACTGCATTTATATTCAGAGCAGTTGACAAAACATCTGTTAAAAAAAATTATAAGGTATCTAAGTTTATTCTACTCTATTGAAACCACAGCAAAGAATATCCTCACATGGATCTCAAATGAAAGAAATGTTGATGGATAAAGACTTCAATTTACTAGTCAACGACAAAAAACGAGGCAGACCACCAAGGCGATGGCATGACAACATCCAGGCATAGACCGAACTTCAATTTGGCGACACCGGGTGACCTAGATCAAAACCGTGACTCACGAAAACAGATATCCCATGTTGATGCCCATGAGTTGAAAATTATAAAGAAATATACTCCAAATCTAAGATCCCAAGCTATAAAACAACCAAACTAAAATCTGAAGTTGGAAGATTGTGGAATACTTAAGTTTTTCACTGGCCAAATCCCATTAAAATCATTCAGAAAATGGTGATAACCATACTTTGTAAATTTACAATGTTTTAAAATTGAAAATTATACAGAAAAAAATTACCAACTCTTCAGTTATGTCATCACAGCTGATGAAAATTTAACCTTTTTTTTACTACCTGGCTTGTGGACGCTTTTGCTTACAAAAGGGCAAAAGTTAATAGTTCAGTTACTCAAAAATAGAATGGTTTGGTCCAACTGACAATTTCGTTTCAAACTGAAGTCAGAGCTGCCACGTTGGCATTCAATGACTAAATTTAGATTGTTTCAAGCGGTTTCGTCTGAGTTTACTTAAAGGCAGTGATGTACGCGCATACAAAAAATATTGACGCCGTCAGCGCATACGCAAACGTTCGAAAAACTATACGCCGCATGCGTCAACGCAACTTGTAAAAAAAGTTGGCGGCGTCAGCGTTAGCGCATACTCTAGCGCAAACTCATTTTGTTTGCTAGGTGCCAAACATTCACACGGTATAAACCACTCGAAACAACACACTTTTCAAGCCACTTCGCGATTTCTCGTTACAAGAAATTATCTTTTTGGCCGGAAGGCACATCTGGCATTGAAAATATAAGTTTTTGCCTTTCGAAAAAGAGAGCTTAAAATACTTTTCCATGTAGGGCCTTAGATTTGTATTATCATGCTCCATTTCACTTGGAGATTAATATTACCGTAATTTATTCCCTGAATACAATAGTGTAGTGTAAGAAACTGTACCATATGCCTATCAAGAAAATTCTAGTATTATACTAACTGTCGCTCCTAGTAATATACTAACTGTCGCTCCCTGAAAATCCATTATAAAAAAAACTATTTTTAAAATGATTCCGTTTGAATAAGACTGATGTTGCTTTTAATGCCATAATTCTCTCAGTAAGCTCTATGCTTTTTTTTGATAAGATTTTTAAAAAGTGGGTTAATGGAAGACAAAACTGCCAGACACAAGCAAGTTTAGATTCTGAACTGCACAACTCTTTGTTATTAGCATTCAGGGATAGTTAGCATTACTAGTGTTATTAGCAGTAGGCTACTCAAAAGCCTCTCACAATTGGCCCCTGGATGCATGTTTTGCTAAACTACTCATCAAGTTACAAAACATATATAATTACATACTTACGCATCAGAATGTATAAATTGTCAAGTAAAAATTACCTTAGCTTGATAGCCTACTGTATGTAGGCCTACACATTACTACGCTACATAGCCTACAACAAGAATAACCGGAAAAGGCAAAGTAATGTACTACATATAACATACAGAGTAGCCTACATCATGCAAGCAATCACGGTCGGAGACCAAATATTTGAGTTTGTTTAGATACATAGGCTGCACTGCTCATTGCCTGAGAAGTTTCTGATTTGCCCCAAAATGCAAGACTTAACTAATATAAATTAAAGTGCTCACAATTGCTTACAAACGCCTTCAACACTGCTTGACTAAAAAAACTTCACACTACGAAGCCAAGTCATTGTTTACATTTTACATGGAGCGACATTACCAACCTACCTACTTGCTTGTTTACATTACATTCCTGTTCTGACCCGTAATTTACTAAGTAATTTCGCAGTAGCCCTAAGTTGTTTTAACTAATTCTTTCTTTTTTTCTGCAAGACTTCAGTCTCCACGTGGGACTCGAGTGTCAAAGGCAGTAGTGCGATATACAAACAAACTCCAGCTGACTGAACAATAGATGACACTGTGACACAACACTAGAACAATGGGCAATTGCAAGACGTCAACATTTCGCAGTTTGACAAAAAAAATTGCAAACAACAACTAAGACATTAAAAAGTATGCGTTGACGCTATGCGCTAAAAAACCGCGAAAACTTTACGGCGCATCCTCAAGCGCAAACTATCCAAAAAAATGTGGCTGCAAGCGTTAGCGCAAACAAAAAGTCTACGCCGCATGTATGCGGCGTAGAATTTGCGGCGCATACGTACATCTCTGCTTAAAGGCATATTCAATGAAATTTTCAAACTGGAATTAAGCGTTAAAATGCGTAAACTGAACACTCAAGAATACATTTTTAAAAAAAATACGGAAAAAAAATTGTTTTCAAGGGCGCTGGCAAGGCCCAAAGTCCAATGTTTCATTTATTTTTCATTTTTTTCAAAATGACCAAAAAGTGGAAACACTGCTAGAGTATACGTCATAAATGCCAAGAGCTCCAGCGTCCAGCAATATCAAAAGTGTTTTCGCGCGCTGGGTTCCAAACAGGGATGTCAGATTGGAATAATTGATTCCAGATCTGGAATCAAAACGAACTGTCTAGTAGGGAAAAAAAATGTCTGGAATCTGGAATAATTTTTAGAAGCAAATTGGGATTGTCTAGATTGTTTTGGTAATTGTATATTTTTCATTGCATTTAGTAGCTGTAGCGCGTGCGCTAGGGTGCATCAGCTGCCCCATATTTTTGAAAAATACTAACATCGCATTTCTTCTATTGCCTAAACTGTTGACTGGGTGAGAAAATCAGTGTGTGAAAATGGTATAAAGTTTCGTGAACATTTAGGTATGCCACGTGGCCCTAATGTTATTGAACGGTAACTCTTGTCCAATTTAACCTCTTTTAACTCAAAAAGTCACGTTCTAGTTCACAACTCTGAATTTAGCACCACTATAGTATGCGTGTACGGAACAATATTTTATACTAATTGATATTTAGAATATCATAATGATTGGGTTCCGTCCTGTATAGCAGGGTAGGATGCAAAATCATGCAATGCACAAACATTTACGGTCTTGGGTAGCTAAATTAGGCTCCGAATAATCTGGTGTTCCAGTAACCTTCGAAAACCTTCACACACCCTCGGCTCCGTTTGTGCAGAATAAGGATGATCACCAAGATGGGCGATTTCACTTGTGATTTGGTGTATTTTAAGTCGGCCAATTGCGACTTCGACTCGAGTGATGATTTTGATATGCCAAAGTTTAAGAAAAAATATGATCTTGGCCATCCAACGTGACTTTAAAGCACACGGCCTCATGAAATTGACTGGTTGATTTGGATCAAGGTAGCCTAAGCACAAATGAATAAATTCTTTATACATAGTTATCATGTATAAACTTCTCCTGCGCTCTGCATAACCTGAGAACATCTTCTTTCAGCTGTAATACTAATACTTTCGCTTCTTCATCAAAATTAGATATGTCCATTGTCCAATCTAGCTAGTTTTTCAGCCGAGCAATGTGGAATCATTCCCCAGTTTTTGCGTAGTCTTACAAACAACATCACATTAAGGGATTTTGATGTCTCTATTTTTAGCTCATTGAAAACATGAGTGATCACCACTTCACCTATGTGGTGCCTGCATCCAGACCATAAAATCGGTCAATCCAACTGCTGCTGCAGGCTAATACATGCCGCCGATACATGTCCAGTGTTACTTGAAGTGGTATCAAACACTAAATTTACAATGCACTCTGAACAGTTCCATTGTTTAATCAAATCAGCTGAAATTTTTGCAACTATTTCACCCATTTTACGGTCTGTTCCAGGTTTATATCTATTAACTAGGGATGCTCAGAATTTTCATTTCCTTTGTAGTGCCAGTTGCTATAACTACTCGCTCCTCTTTCTCATTTATATAGGCCTAAGTTAGTTTGCATTGCAGCTTCGAATCCCAATGGAGGGATAACAGTTTTGGTGGATTCCATTTTTCATTCACAGAACTTGCTATTTCTTTTCCCACCTTTCGTCTGGTGCGATCCGCTGAAGAATATGATGTCACTATCTTCGATGTGTCACCTCCAACTTCTTCTGTAAAAGCTTCAAATGCAACCTGCTGAGCTGGGATCATTTTCGTGCGTGTCGCAAGAGATACTAGCTTTTGGGACTGTAAAATATAATGAGGTATAAAACTATAAATGCCTGTGTACATGCTACCTTTGTGGCTTGGCCAGCCTTTGCTTGATCGGACGAGGTACATGTATTTTCACTATCATCTAAGACTGCTGTGCTGGTGTTTGCACTCATATCAGAAAGTGCTTTTCATGATGTCGAGTCTCTCTCAGCCTCCTTGCGTGCTTGGCAGAGCTGATCCAAATAAGCTTGTTTCTTATCACACGACCCAAAAATCACTGTTGGTTAAAAATTCACCTGATATCACAATAAAAGCAATTTTAAGCAACAGAAAATGCTGAAAGGATGTTGAAACTGGTATCTACCATACCTGAACCTATCCTATTTTGCAGTTTTGCACTATATAATATAACAACGAAAATCAGCGATATTACCTTAGTACAGTTTATCTGAGCACCTAGCAATTTAATTGCACACAGTTACTGGATCAGGGTTGCCAGATTTAAATTTTATGTTCTGCCAAACAGTGTCCAAAAATCTTCCAAAATCATCTTTAATCTGCCAAACCAATTATGCTTAGTTTACCCCTAAGATAAACTGAAATGAAACCTACTAAAATGAACTAATATACTTTCCATTTTTAGATTTCATAGTTACTTTGTTAAAAGCAAATGATTACAACTGAAACATAACCACCATTTACTTCACAAACAACAAGATAGAACCACAATTTTGTCACAAATTCAATGGAATTCAACTAATCTTAGGAGTTTTATGAATCTGCCAAACTTAAGAATTCTGCCAACTCAAAATTTTGCTGCTAAACAGCTTAAAATTCTGCTAAATTTCTCAAATTTTGCAATAAAATCTGCTAAGTGGCAACCCTGTACGGCCTGTACTGGATCAATCTTTATGTTCTGTGTGGCATACCTAAACGTTGGAAGAATTAAATAATATTTTACCACACATTCTAATTCATATAGCCTAACAATTTAAACAATAGAAGAAATAAAAATTGCATGGTCGGGGCTCCTGATGCACCCTAGCGTGCGCGTAACTTTCTGCCCTAGTTCCGTCTCTTTGTTTGAAACTTTGTTGCTAAATTGCACGCTCTCTGGCGCGAAAGCCTGCCTGTCACGTAAGTCGGTTAGCTGACAGGACTTTCAGCACACTAGCACTGGGCTATATTTCCATGTACGGTATGTTAAGTTTACTTTTAGTCTGTTATGTTTTTAGGTTGTTACAGTAGCTATTGTTGAGTATTTATTGATTTTCATATTTTGTTGCATTGAAGAAGTTAGATAAGAATTAGTTCAAAAATCCAAGGGTAGCCTACCGTACGTGAAGTTTATTGTAGGAAGAATATGGCTTTACGCTATTGTCCAAAGAAAGTGTACTCTCAAAAATATAGACCTGAGTGGCAGAGGGACTTGAGATTTAATGTCCATATTAATATTGTGTAGCTGTGGATGAACATACTGTGTTTTGATATCGAAGACTTTTATACGGATTATGTAATTTTAATCATATTAGTTGGTATTTCATTGCACAGCAGCACAGTCAATGCTATTCGTTGTAGTGAACTCTAATTCGTAGTAGTAAATTCTTGGAGGCCCATTTCAACATAAAGATTCTTACCACTAAGTTACTTATTGTATATTTACAACATACACTGCATATTTAATGGTATTTTGTTTTAAACTTAAAATGAAATGTCTAGAATATATTTGGAATAATTTAGAATGAAACTGGCATGCAATCTGGAAGGGAAGGCTACAACTAATCTGACAACCCTGGTTACAAAGTTCGGACGTGTTGCGTTCGAAGGAGTTTTGCAGGATAGTTTTACACGTTTTTTAAGTTTCTAGGATATTTCGTTGAGTAATAGTAGCAATGTTACGAGAAAGGTGAGGTACGGTAGTATAATTCTAGTAGCATTGCTAAAAATTAAATGTCCATAAAATCAATATTGCATCATTGCTTGACTATTGTAGAAACAATATTGCATCATAGCAAATACTATGCCTGACTTTTGTGTTGTGCTTGGCTGTGACACGACAGCATTGCATAAAGTTAGTATGTTTGGGTTTCCCAAAGACAGTACACAAAAAAAGCAAATGGAATAAATTTGTCAACACCACAACTTGTCATTGGAGTGGACCAAAACCACACCACAGAATTTGTAGTCTGCATTTTCAAGAAGCAGACTTCAAAAATGTTCTGTTACGGCCAATCTCTGTACAAATCAAACGTCATATAAAAACCGTTCAAGTCTACTGAATATTACGTCATGGAAATTCCTAAAGCATGTGCCAAAATTGCACCATCGTTCATAAGACCTGTTTGGACCTGTTTGGGCCTGTTTAAACAGGAAATATTACATCAGCTTAAACACCTGTTGGAATGACTTCATAATTGTCTTTCATTTATTGCGTCACAGTTACTTTCTACGTGAATTTGAGATATTGATATCTATTCTGGTCATTCGTAAAATGATTGTTTGAAAGTTGGCCGCACATTTAACTGTTGGCTTAGTGCTTGCTAGCTGGACAAAGGTTCCGTCTTTTATCCAATCAATCTGTATTGTAGTGACAGTTTTTTAGAGGTGTAGGCGTTGCACCTATTTTCGATAGCCTCGGGCTAATTTTACCGGAATACACTTTTGAATAGACGTTTCGAAAGTGTGTTTATTTTTGGGTCATTGCATGCAGACGAACGGATTTGGGAATCTTACGTTACAATTTTCCCACGAAGAGATTATGGTTTACCGCTGTGACCATAAAAAATAAAAGACGAGTTCTTGTCAGTTGGTAGGCCAAGAAGCACTAGAAGCATAAAAAAAAATAAAAGACGATTCTCTGTCTAGTGTTTGGCACAGAAGCACTTAGAAGCAAAAAATAAAAGACGAATTTGTTGGTTGGTAGGCTACAAAAGCAAAGAAATAATAAAAGAAGATCTTGTTGGTTGGTAGTCTAAAGAAGCAAAGAAAATTAAAGACATTTCTTCTCGGTAGGCAACTGAAGAACTTTAAGCTAAAAAGTAAAGACATTTCTTCTCAGTTTGGTACAGAAGAAAAATAACTTTGACATTTATTGGCAAGAAAGAAGATTAAAGGCAATCCATCTGTGCTTGAAGATTCAAGTGGAAGAATCCAAGCAAGTTTTGTGGACGTTTGAACTTCACATACTCGTACAGCTACGGTATCGTGCATTTAAATTCTTTTTGTATTTTTACGGTCTTTGCAGTTAAGTTTTTTATAACTACTGTAATTTTGTGTGTTTGTGTAACTTAATTTTTTAATTGTTAAATTTAGCCCTAACATTTGATATGTCTACACTCGGTGGTGACAGGGACTCGACCGCCGTCGACTCGACTGAGTTTAAGCCTGATGATGTTCTTTGCGGTCGGGCAGGCCATTCTGGGGAGGGACCCATTAACGATGAGGCTAAGTCAGTTCGAGAGGCCCGGCATCTTAGACGGGATATTTTGACTCAAATTGGGGAACTTTCTGTAGCCCTAGGTTCTTTGAGTGATAAGCAGGAACTGTTAATTTTTAGATCTAACTTATCTACTTTAGAAGAGGAATTAAGGCATTTCCATGCTCTTTTGAGTAAAATTGTTAACTCTGCAATCTTGGCAGAACTTCGTGATAGGGTAGATCCCGAATTTAACTCGTTAAAAAATAACTTCGAACAAAAAGAAAGTGAGTTCTCAGATAGGTTGGATGCTGACATACATCCTGAGGATAGCGCCTCAAATGTAAGCACTAGGATGTCTGAGAGCTCGTCACGGATAGTTGCACAAATTAACCTACAGTTAAGACGAGAGGAGCTCCAGATCCAAGCTGAGGCCGAAGCTAGAGCTGCTGAGGCCATCGCAAGAGCTGAGGCCATACGAGCAGAGGCTGCCGCGAGAGCTGAGGCCGAACGAGCAGAGGCTGCCGCGAGAGCTGCTGAGGCCGCCGCGAAAGCTGAAGCTAGAGCTGCTGAGTTCGCACTCAAAGACGCTCAGTTGAGGGCCGAACAACGTAAAGAGGTAGTTTTAGCTGAATATCGTTCTGAGTTGGGCTCCCGGCGTAGCTCTAGGAAGGGCTCTTCTAGGCATTCCAGAAGTGAACATCAATCGCAGTTTAATTTACCTAACCTTTTCCAGACGCCTGTTCAATCTGTAAGTGGACCTGTACAATCCACATGTTTTCCAGCTGTTTCAGGAGGTCTCGGGGCCGCGGCTAAGGGTCTTCCGAAGGCTGTAGAGCCAAGGTCTGCAAATTACAACCGAACTCCTCCCCCAGAGCGTACAGGTCACGGGGCCGCCATTAGCAGTAATGCTTTGTCCCCTTCAAAGTTTTCTGCGCCGCTAGTTTCTGATCGCCCAGCTACACGTAATTTGGGTGGTTGTGAGAGGCGTATCGTGTCTCCTGATTTTAACGTGTTTGAGGATCGTGATCAGGCTGTGCATGTGACTGAGCCCACTCAGCCCCTTAAGGGATATAGCTTGTCTTCTCCCGCTAAATCGAGTTCTCAACAGCAGGATTGCTTTTTTGAATACCAAAATAGTAGGACGTTCTTCGATAAGGCGGCCTTGATTGGTTACGATGGTAATAATATGCCATTTGTCTTCTTTAAAAATCGTGTTATGGCCTTGATGGCAGCTTCGCCCTTTAAGGGAACTCGTTTGACTTTGTTGCAAGCAGCTTGTGTTAGAACAGCTGCACAAACGATTGCTAATTTGGTTTCTGACACTCCTGGCTTGTCAGAGGAAGACAGGATAGAAATGTCGTTAGCTCGCTTGTCCCAACGTTTTGGGGTTCGTGGAGGTCTTTTCGCAGAACCAGAAATTAGAAAGTATCGCTATGGTAGCAAATTGACTTCTATCTCTTCCAGTGATTTGAAAGAGTTTAAAGATGAATTGTCGCAGTGTTTGCTTTACGCGAAAGCTTATGGTCAGCGTGATAAATTAGAAGGACGTTTTGTTTTGGATTTGGCTAAGCGACTCCCGTTTGACGCTAAGCAGCGTTATCTTGACTTTTTAGGTGATCAGTATGGTAGCACTGAGGAACCTACCTTTCAGAGTTTGTTTGATTTTGTAGTACGGGAGGAAACGCGCAAGTCGACTGATTTTAGCATTATGCTAATGGGCGATTCTGGTGAGTCGCAGCATTTAAAAAGTTTGGCAAAGGAAAATTGCCTTCATGTCCGGTTAGGCAGACGTCCGTAAAACCCCATGATGATGTGATGTCAGGGAGTTCGCAGTACTCGACTGTTGTTGGCGCACCGCGCGGTGGTGAAGCCAGACGTAAAAACCTACCGGCATGTTTTTGTTGTTCGTCACGTGGTCAAGTTGAATATCATTTTTTGTCTAATTGTAAAGAATTTTTGCGCTTGACACCTAAAGGTCGGAGAGATGTCATTGTGAAAGCTGGAAAATGCTTGAACTGTTTGCGCCAGCATATGGTTAAGGACTGTAATCATGCAAACAACTGTCGTCAGTGTGGGCCTAACAACGATATGAAACACTATTTTCTTCTGCATGATTTTTATGTGACGTCACGTGATTCTCTGGATTCGGTCGGTAAAGATGATGCTGGTGCCAGAGTTCCTGTGCGTAATGTTAAGATTGGAAATGTTAAAGCAGCCTTTAACCGCGTTACTGCTGCTCGTGTTTTGACTCCAATGACTGGCAAATCGAAGTTGGTGTATTGTCAGCATGATCCTGGTTCGCAGTTGACCTTTGTTTCGAGTGACTTGGTGTGCGAACTTGGTCTTAAACCGTATGATAAAGCGTCGTTTAAAATAGATACTCTGGCTGGTCAGAAACCTACTTGTGCTGACCTTGTTAAACTCAACATCCAGTCGTTAGAGACTGATGAACTGTTTTGTGATATAACCTCGGTGGTTAACCCAGCTTGGGCTGACGATGTTAAAACTTTACCTCATAAACAAGATTTAAGTGGTTTCCGTCATTTTCATGACGTGAATATGTTTCATTTGAATGATTGTAGTACTGTAGATGTACTGATTGGCAATGACAACGCTTATTTGATGTGGGCAAAAGAAGAACGTGTTGGTGAAAATCGCAGTGAACCGCATGCTTTACTCACTCCTCTCGGTTGGTTGGCTTGTGGTGGTAAGTCACCCTTAGTTGAAAGCGTTGCTAAAGTGTGCATAGTGCAGACGTCTTCAGAGTCGGATGTCATCTCTGGCTTTCAGCGTAAAATTGAGTCTCGCGATATGGAAATAGCAGACCTGAATAAAGTCATTCAGGATTTGACTTTGCAAAATGAAACCTGTGAATTGTCTCGCAATGACATTTTGGCTAGAGAACTTGTCGAACCGAATATTGAGTTGAAAGATGGTCGATTTGAGATACCTGTTCCGTTGAAGGAAGATATTGATTTACCTAACAATTTTGTGTTGGCGTCAGATAGAGCTGCTGCTTTAAGGAAGAAGGCTTTAAAACAATCTGAATTTCGAGGAACTTGTGTAAATGATGTAATGTCTTCTTGCCCTGACTTGTCCGACTTGTTAAACCCTCTGGCAGATGTCTTGGCTAGATTTCGGCTTGAAAGATTTGGTTTCATGGCTGATGTGACCAAATACTTTTTTCACATTTTGGACTCTTCAATTCGTAAGCCCAATTTTATTGAACTGCTTACGTACACAGGCAGTGCCGTTCGGATCGTGAACGAACGCCCTTTGGTACCTTTGAGTGACGACCCTAGGGATTTTACTGTCATCACCCCTGCCTCACTTTTGACCCCATACTTAGACCCATACTGTGCTGTTGGGCAACCACATGATCGTGACCAATTAAGAAGGGATTATCGGTTCAATTTGTCACTTTCTCAGCAGTTTTGGAATAAATGGATCGATTTTTACTTGCCAGGTCTTCAGGGCCGGAAAAAATGGCTAAAAATGGCCGAGAATTTGGAGCCTGGTCAACTTGTAGTGGTAGGTTCTCTCCAAGACATTGGTAAACGTGGGAAGTATCAACTTGGGAGGGTGCATGAGGTAGTTCCACAAATTAGGAAAGGGAAGCCTGTGGTTCGTAGAGCCAAAGTTGCCGTCTGCAACTATGATGAGAGTACGGGGAAAGTGAAAGTAGACTACGTGTTGAGGGATATTTCGTGCCTCGCCCCCGTAAAGAACACCTAAGTGTTAGGGTTTGAGCCTGGTTTTGTCTGCGGTGGCCGACCTTTGTCTGAGCCCGGAACAGTCGGTTATTAGCGCAACCATTGTATATAGCGTCATTTAGCGTGTACCTATGGTACCAATTTCATGTATCGTCGTGTTTATTCTTATTGCTGTTCATTCTTTGCATGCCCTTTGTATTTGCGTATTAACTTAAACGTGAGTGATTCAAAAAATTTGTGTATCGTGTGTTTTATTCATTGGCTCACGATTGTCCTTCAATTCTTTTTTAGTTATGCCATGTTAGACTGTCATAACTAGGGGCCGCTATGTTACGGCCAATCTCTGTACAAATCAAACGTCATATAAAAACCGTTCAAGTCTACTGAATATTACGTCATGGAAATTCCTAAAGCATGTGCCAAAATTGCACCATCGTTCATAAGACCTGTTTGGACCTGTTTGGGCCTGTTTAAACAGGAAATATTACATCAGCTTAAACACCTGTTGGAATGACTTCATAATTGTCTTTCATTTATTGCGTCACAGTTACTTTCTACGTGAATTTGAGATATTGATATCTATTCTGGTCATTCGTAAAATGATTGTTTGAAAGTTGGCCGCACATTTAACTGTTGGCTTAGTGCTTGCTAGCTGGACAAAAGTTCCGTCTTTTATCCAATTAATCTGTATTGTAGTGACAGTTTTTTTAGAGGTGTAGGCGTTACACCTATTTTCGATAGCCTCGGGCTAATTTTACTGGAATACACTGTTTGAATAGACGTTTCGAAAGTGTGTTTATTTTTGGGTCATTGCATGCAGACGAACGGATTTGGGAATCTTACGTTACAATTTTCCCACGAAGAGATTATGGTTTACCGCTGTGACCATGTTCTTCAATTCGAAATGGGATATGCCAAAAGACTTGACTTGACACCCTGTGCATGTCCATCAATCTTTCCTTCTCCACCAGAAACTAGCCTAATTTACAACAAGGCCATTAACCTAGTGCAGGGGTTCCCAACATGTGGGTCACAACCCCAACTGGGGTCACCTGACAATTTGCCTGGGGTCACCTGAGGCCTTCTGAAAAGTTTAGAATTTCATTAGTTTAGAAACTTTGTCACAAGAATTCCAAGATACAATGAAAAGCGTTGTAAGTGTCGTGAATTTTGTAAAAGCTAGTGCTTTAAACAGCCTCCTATTTTCAAAAGTTTGCAGTGAATTGGATACATCCAGTAATGTTCTATTATTTCACACTAGTGTGAGATGGTTGTCCAGAGGCAAAGTTTGGAAATGTGTTTTTGATCTTCGTGATGAATTAAAAACATTTTTTAATCAAAAATCTAAACCACAGTTTGAAGCACTTTTCGGCGACAAAAACCAACCTCACAAAATTGCTTGGTGTCAAACTCGTATGTTTACTTTGTCATTCTGTACTTGTTTGCGCCTGCAACAAAAAATAAAATTGAATGAATTGAATTCACT
The DNA here is from genome assembly GCF_918807975.1 of Aplidium turbinatum. Lineage (NCBI taxonomy): Eukaryota > Metazoa > Chordata > Ascidiacea > Aplousobranchia > Polyclinidae > Aplidium > Aplidium turbinatum. The sequence goes on from NC_137486.1 coordinate 5,136,791, forward strand.
TTAGGCCTATAACATCGTTAAAAACAGAGTGAAATGGTTCACCAGGCATTTGATAATTAAAGTAACTTGCGTTCTTCTAGGCTACTAGGTTACCAAAAGAACGCAACTTAGTATGGTAGCCTATAGTCACCAGAAGAACGCAAGTTACTTTAATTATAACATCATTATTGTATGCGTGGTTTATATAGTTGTCAATTTTTAGATGCTTTAGGTTACTATAAATTTTTGTGTCATATTGGAGATTTTCTGCCTCTTGGTTCCCAATACGAAGAGGAAGATAGTACGGTGGCTGAAGTGAAAGTAATGATGAAGAAGAAAGTATGCTAGAACCTGAACCCTATCGTTTTGAGCCTGAGTACACAGAGGCAGAGATCAATCAGCTTTACCTTGCTGATGTGACTGACGTTTCTCAGCAGGAGGATCGAGTGGGGAACACTGATTGGTAAGCAAATTTAGATATTTGACAACATATACTGCATTTGTTTAGCTTTACTTAACATAAAATAATTAAATCACCGACCGTAGCGGGATAAGTGCTCACTGCTCAGCTTTGCATTGTATTTCCTTATGGGTTTGTAAGGCCTTGAACCTACAACACGTTCAAAACAACTTTACAAATGCAACTGAAATTATAAGAAAATGAAATCTTAACGCTCTTAAGTTTACCTTGCCTAATACTAGTTATGTTGCAAAGTTGAATTTTCCCGTCCCGGTAGCCTATGCAATGAATTATTACTAGGGAAATTATTTTTTGGCCTACAAATTGAAACTATTGACATTAAAATTTGTTTTGACAAATTTTCACGTATGAAGAACTCAAGCAGTTAAATTACGCATCATTGTACATAATGCTGTACAACACAGCTGCCGCAAAACGACCTATCAAAAATTTTACACATTTTGAGGTGTGTTGAGCACCACACCATATTAATCTAATTACTTCACCTAATGGCTTATGATTCACAATAAGTAGACAATGGGCCATTTACACCAGTATAAAATAAGCTAAAAAGGCAAATGTAATCCCATACTTGATTCAACTTCAAGTGTTGGGTATGAGAAGATAGGTACGGTACTCATTGTACTAAGCCTTTGGCACTAAGAAAGTAGGGTGACCAGTTCCTTTCTCTCAGCCGCCTTTCCTGCAGCAATTATGCCCACCCAATTTATTACACCCTAGCTAGAGGTGAGCGATGTTCTCAACAACCAGCTGAAGTTGGAAGTCGAACCAGGTTTGGTTGGTTTTGAATCTTTATCCTCGGACTAACAAAGCCTTGATAGGTTATTCCTGGTAGTTTCGCATCAGGGATATCTAAAGAAGGGGATACGAAGGCTTTTATTACGTCTGACAATAGAAGGGCTTTTGTTTATCGTAAGTAATCTGTGTTTATCGTAAAATGACAATTGGCACCGATAGTAGTTTAATAAATCTTGTTATGATAGCTTGCATTGCGCTATTAGAATCAGGCCTGGATATTCACAGCATGCTCATGGTTGCTTGTTAATTCAACTACCCATATACTTGCTTTACATCTAGCCTACTGCAAAGGCTTTGTTAAAAAAAACAGCTTACTGGTAACTTTTCAACTGTCTTTGTAAACAAGTATTCTTTAAATATGCTCTACGTAACATTTACTAACTGTCTTTTGTAGCTTATTGTACCAGCTGCACTACAAAACTTTCTTTAATTTTAAGAAGAACCACATGCTTAAAGCACTACAAACTACCGCCCTGGTAGTGTCATGAGAATAAGGCAATCGCTGCGAGCCTTCATATCCCCTTCTCTAGATATCCCTGTTTCGCATACATGTAGATTGTAGAGGGTCTGCTACAATTCGGTGAGTCCAATTCTTATCCGTTACACCATCCCTTTGCGCCAAAGTAGGCTACAAGGTGTAAAATGAAAAAAATTCACTCACAGTGCAACCTCTACGACACCACAACAATGCAGTTTGTAAACAATTTTGACAATTTTTGATCTAACGTTACAATTTTGATAAAATTTTGACTTTTTTTGACAAGTAAAAAAGTAATCACCCTAATTATTACCAATTTTATATCAACAGGTGTTCATGTCACTGTGTGGCAATGGTTGAGCAACATCAAGCTTTGTACTACTGTGAGATAGATACAGCACAGATGAAAGACATGCTAGATGGACAATTGGACATGCATGATTACATTTACTCTGCTTGTTTGTTAATATATGGCGCTGTTGAAACAAAATAAATTGACTTGACTTGCTATCGCCTTATTTGTTTCCAAGTTATCGATTCCGTTCAGTAAAAATAAAGTAAAAAATAAGTTTATTAGGTTAATTTAAAATGGCCTTAGTAATATGTAAGTCTGCACCGAGTGAAAAATGCACTAAACTATGAAAAGCAATTCAATGTTCTGTTAAATCTACATAAAATCGCTCATTTTGTTGGTCCAAGAAATGTAGCCTATGTGATCAGACGAGCGTGAATTTACACAGTAGAGTTGGTTGATTGTGTAAAATCATGTGTATGCCATTTCTTTGAATGCAGTATTTGAACTAGACAAAACATTATTTAATTCTCCAAGTATAAAAACTACCGCTTGTAATCATAGAAACTCTGGTTAATGAGAGAATACATACAGTTAAATCGCCCGCAGTAAGAAATATTGCTCGATCAGCTTTTATGACGTAGGCTGTACAGTCGCACGCTTCGCTGCTCACGCAAATTCCCGTTTTGACAGCTCTGACAAAACCACGCGCGCAATGGGGCAAAATTTTATTGAAAATCGTTTTATGGTAGCATGTTAAACACAAAGAACATGCAAAGTCGCCAAGTCAGGTTTTTCCTTTACTATCCCTTTAAGTTTACAGTTTTGTTGAGAAAGTACGGTCATCACAAACGTCAATAAAATTTGACCTACACAATAAGGATGGCCGCAAAAATGCAGATTATAAGCGAAAAACTCCTTGGGATAGTTTAGTTGAAATCATAGGAACGCATCATGTTATTGAATAAAATGCTTGATGAGCACTGAGCAGCCTCCAGAGTCCGGCCCTCTGCAAGTTCTTGAGTGTGGTTGTCTGTGAATTGTTTTATTCACTAGGTGCCGCTGAACAAAGAACTGTCCTTAAAATTCATTTTCAATTGATTTATTGATTGATTGAATCTTCATCCTCGGACTGGGAAAGCTTCTTGCAGAGCTTAATCCTGGCATTATCGCATACTTGTAGAGGCTTTAAATCACTGACGCAAGCCCGGTCATCGTGATTGACAGAGTGAAGTTTCCGATTGTTTAGGCCTACCATATTTTCATCACCCAAAAAGAGGACATGTTTAGCTAGCAAGTAAAATGCCAGTAGATTTTTACGTTTAAACAATTTTTACATCTTAGATGATTATAGGCCTATGTAGCAAAAGTGACAAATAAAAAACATAGCCTACCGGTAACATATTTATTTGTCAGATTCAGTCAAGGAACATTTTGCTGTTCATTTGATTTTCTATACAGAAAACATGCGTTTTACATTTGCATTTTGAGCGATAGCTTATTGCATATGAAGAATTGCTCGATTTTTAACAATTCATTAAAAGAATCTCTAGTTCTGCAATATTTGAACTATTTTGTCCATTTTCTAATGTGCCATCATTGTAACAAAGCTAATGCAAGCTAGCTGTCAGGTTTAAGACGCCTTTGCACTAGCTTTGGTATAGATCGAACAGTTTAACATCATCAGTGCCAACATTTTTCTCTGACAGATACTTCCACACACCGCTGAAAAGCGTTATCCTATTCTTTGGTGTAAGACAGCACAAGCAATAGGCCTAAGCATTCAATCAAAGGATGTGAACTCGGAAAGGAAGAGCTCAACACCTACTCTTCTGGGCCACATCAAAACGGGCTTTTGCCTGAGAATAGGTTTCTTTTATGCCCGGTTTTCTTTCTCCATCCTATTATTATTATTATGACTGCTCATCCACACCAATATTGGAACTGGCAAATTCAGTCCACAACACTTTTCATTAGGCTGTTATTCATTACTACATGTGTGCTTCTCTCTGTTTTTGTTTTATTTTTTGCTATTTGTTTTTTGGGTTTTGTGGCCGGCTAACTACTGACATATAACCTACTATATGATTTTCCTTTCAGGCACGTTTTAAACCTTTCAAGGTTTTTCCACCTTTTCCGTTCATTAACGTGCTGGTAGGTCTACATCGATTTTTGTAGGCTAGTTAGTATCTTTTTCGTCCCGGACGCGTTAATGACAAAAATTAAATGAATGATTGATTGAAATAGGCAACACAAGAGTCGAACAATAGAACTACATCTGGTATGGTCATCGAATAACACTGCCTTCGTTTGCCACAGAAATAAATGTATCCACCACATCCATAGAAAGCAATGTATTGTCAACCTCGAAGTCAATAAACACTGTTCTTAAACAAGGATAGCCTACTTCTGCCACAGCTCACAGAAAACATACTTTTCCTTTTTGGTATCGTTGCTTAGCTTTAGCCTATTTAGCTTTCGCCAAGGTCACATAAAACCTTGTTGAAAATGATAGCAATGCAAAAAAGAGGACATTTAAGCATTTTCAAGTGTCCTCGGAGGACAATTCATTTTTTATGAAAAAAGAGGACAAATCCTCCTAAAAGAGGACATATGGTAGCTCTACGATTGTTGAAGTCTTATCGCCGGGGAATTATTCCATCCATTAGATGCGTGCGTTGCTCAAGCGCACACCCCGAGAGTCGAACCACCACCGCTTGACTTTGCAGTTTCTTCGTTCCAGAAGTCACGCGCTAACCAACTGAGGGGCGAACTATGGAGTTTTTTTTGAAAGATTTTAAAAATAAAAAATCTCAGTTGTGACATCACAACATTTTTTTTTGCGCAACGCTCAGAGTTCAAGATGGATACCACTACACCTTGCATGTTTACAATCTGAGCGTTGCGCGAAAAGAAAAGAAAAAAAATGTTGTGATGTCACAACTGAGATTTTTCATTTTTAAAATCTTCAAGATGGATACCACTACACCTTGCAGGTTTACAATCTTCCATCTAAAATAGATTTATTACGTGACTCATCATTAATGCGTCCGCTCCGGGACCCGTCCACACACCCAAACGCTCAGGCACACCATACTTACATAGAAAATACCTACCATGGAGGCGAGAGACTTATTCTGACCGAAGGGACCCACCGCGGTAGATGGTAATCTGTGAGTGTAAAAAATGATGGTTAGCCTATTGGCTGCCTCCAGTTTATCGGCTTGTCTCAACTTTCCTCTTGCTGATGTTGAGGTAGACTTGGAGATGGCGAGTCAAAATCGAGAACTAGCACGTTTTGGTAGAGAATTGATTTTAATTTAATTTTAGTTGGTTTGTGTGTATGCTTCTTTTTGATGCATGCTTGAAGAGGGACACCGGCCTGTAAAAAAGGGCCACTGCAGACTGACATCTCATTTGGCGAAGATGCCAGAGAGGGGAGGCCAGAGGAAGGGTAGCTTTTGTTAACCCCAGAGTCTTCTTTTAATAGGAAGCCGCAACTCTGTCGTCCCAGAGCGAGTAAGACGACGGAGAGGGACGGTTAAAGATTTCCCGCTGCAACCACTCTTCCTGCATCAGGCCGTTTCATATGAGTGAGAGGGACGGGTTAAAGATGGGTTGTTACGTCCTTGGCTGTCTAGACTTTTTCAAAGATGTTCTACTACCGTGCTGGAGCTAGGGAGACCCACCGCTGCAATCAGTCGTCCTTACCATCAAGGACGGCTGAGAAGGCCGATTAGAGAGAAAGAGTTTCGACTGGTTCTTCTTTCTTCTGACCGTAGAAAGAGGTTTATAAGAAAAGTAAATGTCAGATGACAAAGGAATGTTATGTTTTCGTGTTATCGGTAGCCTATGTCTTGCGCTGTTGGAAAACAAAATAGGATTGATGTGCCTCAATTTGTAACTCAAATTGTTTGTTTGTTTTTCATATCTTCATCCTGCATTGCGGGAAAGCGGACTTGAGCGCTATGCATCGGTGTACGCCTTCCGACGTACACCTGACCCACGCTGCAGCCGACAGCAATGTCTGTTTCTGGTAGTCTACTCTACTTGTGAGTTATGACTTAAATTTGGTACTACCCATTACTCGAAATCGATCACTGGGTAGAAGCAACTATCGTAAAGTTTCTTGCCCAGAGAAACAACAGCAAGTGCGGGTGGCTGGAGTCGAACATGCAGGCTCTCGACTGCGAGCCCAACGCGCTAACCACTCGGCCACTGCTGCCAAATTAAACATGGTCCATTCGTGCCAGATTTCTGTAGCGATATGCAAAGTCCGGGGTCACCTGACATCAAAGTGCCAACCAAAAGAAGACAAACCCAGGCCAATCCACCTCGAGAACGGACGTACAAGACGACCAGAAAACGGGCACCTGCGAGGAGATCAAAGCGCTCTCTGGACAGAAGCATAACGAACGCTTCTGCCAAAAGTCGGAGACCGCTTTCTTTGCAAGGAACCCACAAGCCAAGTTTCGCGTTTCCTCGCTTAAAATGAGGAAAGAGTAGCTACGACTCAGAGTCGTCGCCCACCAGACAACAGATCACCTGCTCTGTTTGCCAGTCATTAGGCTTCCACAAGCCTGATGGAGAAGCTGCACGACCAAAGTTCCAAAAAACAGGACAAAGAAGCGTAAGAACCCCACCACGAGCGATCATGGCTTTACCATCGTGGGCCGCGAAGAGAAACACAACCCCAAAACCAATGGCGGCTCGTGGTATTTATAACAGGGGATGCTGCAACCGGAGGTATACGTGAAAAAGCGAGCGCCAAAGGCGCGATGCCAAGCTGGGGGGGTCTGAAGGCATGCCCCCAATAAAATTTTACCGCATTTTAGTGGTATTTCGTGCATTCTGAGGCAATTTGAGCACTTATATTCTCGATGTTCAACAAGTTTAAATAGCTGTTTTAGCAATGTGAAAACACCGAAAACATAGCATTCTCGTTTGTACGTATAAAATAAGTAACTTACACCTGCATTTCTCCAAGCCCCTTCTATACCAAACAAAAGACAAGGAAAACAATAAAATGCATTCTTTTCGGCACAACCACATAACCACTAACATTCAAGATATACACTAGCTGTGAATTTTCTTGTATGCTTTTTGCCTCTACTGGAAGCCTCTTGAGTCAGTGCCAAATTAGATGTAGACTGTAGATTTTCTGTTTCTTTCTCTTCAACCTTTTCTTGCAACGTCAGTTGAGAAAAGTACATTAGTCTAACCATGCAACAGCATTAGTCTCAGCCACCTATTATCGTGCTTGAAAACGATGAAGTAGCCTATACTTGCAACAGTAGCCTACCTAGCCTGACCAGCAACTACAAAATTTTTAGTTCGAAATTGTGGGATTTTAAAGCAACCCCAGCCAAAATATGACGCAGCAATTCCTCTTTGTTCTTCTTTTACAAGATCGCAACTATAGAACTTGCAGTTCAGGGCTTTCAAATATAAAACTTAAAAACTCATAAAATGTTTTAAAATCCAGAAATTACTTCTGGTCAGTGGTATCCATCTTGAACTCTGAGCGTTGCGCGAAAAAAAAAATAAAAAATTCTGGTCAGTATAGGATCTATGGAGAAAGTGAGAAAAAACATGATATTGATAAAAAAAAAGCTGAAATGTGCAGGGGTGCTGCTGTTTTGTAGTTTCTATGGACGAGCCGCCACTGCCCAAAACCTCCGTGCAAAGCAGCCTTTCTTCAGCTGCTGAGAAGTTGGAAAACCTCCTTTCCAACACAGCCAAGACATCAACTCCAAACTAACCCTCGAACAAGCGGAGATCGGTTTCCCAACCAATATTTTCCATGGCTATGTCTCCAAAAGACCACGACGCATCCCACGCCTGCTCCAAGAATGCGCCGGTCTCAGTTGACAAGACCACCTGTCAACTGACTCGGAGTGCGTTACTTCGAGAAAGTCTCTGCGGGCTGGACTGTCCGGGACCTTTCTTAACATGGTACCGTATGTAATGGCCAGAAATAAAAAAAAAACTGAACTGAAAATAAAGTTAGCTTGAACAGACCACCGAACAAGAGGAAGTCATAATCTACTGTGAATTTTGTTTTAGCAAGAATCAAAGATTAAAAATAGCCGATTGTTTTGCTACAAAGATCCACCACAATAAGCACAAACCCAGATGTTTACATTTCCCTGTGAATTGGGATGGCATTGATCTGGCAACACTAAATAAAAATGCTCTAGTTATGCTACCACAAACCTTAGAACTATTTTGTAGCATGGTAATGTTTTTCGTGCCTTTGAAAACAAGATCATACTTTTAGGGATCATTTCTATAGTGTGCATCTTGACAACGTCACTCAAAATTGGCAAAATCTCAGCTACGATGACGAGACGAAGGGTTTCCCTCTGAGCATGAAGCTTGGTTGAATCTTTCTTCGGGAAGGGTTTAGTCCTTGATGAGTGTTCTTAGTCGACCTTGGTTGACCGGGAGGAGGGAAACTCGTTCTGAGTAGTTGCTCAGTGATTTTTAATTACTTGTACATAAAAATAATTGTCAAAATTAGCATCAAAATCACAAATGAAAGCAAAAGTCTGTTCAAAGTTTGACGTTGCTTGCTTTCAATTTTTATATGTTTATTTGAACCTAGCAAAACAGTAATGTGGGGTTGTGTGAGCGGTCACAAATTTGCATGAATAAACAATTAATACTACAAAAAGTAGTCAATACCAAGCAGAGCAAATTACTATTTATCAATTACTTTCTAAGAGAAAGCAATAACTATATTTAGTGTATTTGCAAGAATACAATTGGACCTTAGATTTGTTTTTCGTGAATCAAGTCAAAGACGCAGTTAACTTATAGTAATCGCTTTCAATGAAGCACCTCAGCGCACGAACTTTTGGGTTGCAAGATTGTGAAATATCTTAGTTGATTGAAACACGGGCGTCGCTGCGGTTGAAGCTACGAGTCTGTGTTGCCGCTTTTCTTCTGGTGTGTCCAGTTTGTTAGGAAGGCATTGCGCACTGCTTTCAGCAAGCCGGGAAACTATACAGTTTGCAGACAAATACGAGATGATGAAATTGAAAGTTTCTCTGCGTTTATTTCATCCAGTCTACATGTTGAAAATAGTGTCAATGTAAGCAGGGAAGAGTAGGCTACAATTAGACCTTTGCCTATATTTATAACTGAATGCCACGCGGTCTGCTGACTCAGTTGGATTTTTGTCTTTTTACGTGAGAAATATTGTAAAACGCTGGACGCTCCCCGGACCACATCCTGGAGGAGCGTCGACCAGAATTCCTGGAGAAAATCAATTACTTCTACGACTACAAGCAATCGGATCTCAAATCAGATCCAGAACAACTCCAATAAGCGATGAAGAACCCTTCAAAACTTCTTTAAAGCAAAAAAAAAGTTGTAGAAGCAGCTCTATGCCAACTCTTGCCATAGTTGAACCCGCACATTGGCGCGACATCGTCTTGACCTAATCATCCTAATGGGACAACTGAGGCAAGGAAACTTTTTCTTGACTTCAGACGCCTCTGTGCTGGAGTTTGGCCATAAAGTGGGTGTCTTAAATCCATGTCCTGGCAAGATCTTTCCTTTCTGCTGGTCACGCTTCTTCTGATGTTGGGAGGGAGCAATTCCAGACAGAATGTGCAACGACATGATGTTGGTTGGTTTGAGACAACCTGTAATCAGACGGCAGCTTTGGTTCAATATAGGGTCAATTTTCTTGGCATGTGCTGAGCGTTTCCACACTAGGCAAGCATATTCTGCAACCGTGTGGCGTGCACCTTTACAATACTGCCTGCGTCTGAAGAGTCTGTGTCCGCTAGAGGTTGCCAAGGCTGGAACGTGGCTCGCGGAAGAATATTAAGCAAGACATTTTGACAACGGCGACTCAGCGGAAGGACGCGAAGGAAAACGATATGCACAAAAGAAGACAATAAAGAAAGAAATGATATTCGGAAAATGGCTACAAGGTTGAACCTGGACTACTGTGTATTATTTGGGACATTGATTCTATTGTTAATTAATATTACTGTGTGTGTTACCCTGTCTACCTTGGTTACTTTAAATTACATTAACTTCTACAATCAGTGGCGCAGCCAAGGGGGGGGGGGGTTTGGGGGTTACAACCCCCCTCCTTGGCGAACTGGCGAATTGGCGAACACGCAAATTGTAATCAGCGCATGCTGAGGTCTTCTCAGCATGCAGGGTTGCTTGGGTCAGCAAAGTTGCCAAATTTTGAAAACGAACTGTTGTTTCGAATATTGAAATTAAGAGAGCGAGTTCTGCTTTTAACCTTTTTTAATTTCTACGCATAAATTCGTTGTTTCTGAAAGATTTCTATTTTTATAAGAACTGTAAGGCATGCAGTGCAAGCCTTGCATGCATGGAGAATACGCCATTGTAGCCTACAAGTCCCTGTGTTGTGTTTGAGGTGCTTCCAGGACTGCTTGAATGTTCATTGTGACTTGCTCCATTCTGCGGTTTGGCAATCCACGTTACTGATTTGGACAAATCAGGGTTATTATTATGGGTGTGAGTTTGTTGGAGAGGATTTTACTTAAAAAATTGTAGTCTGTGTTGAGGAGAGAGATCGGTCTCCAGTTTTTGAACTTTTCTTTTTCACCTTTTTTAAAGATTAGCTTCACTTTTGCTTCTTGCATGGAGGGGGTCATTTTTTTTCTCAAATAGCAATTTGTAAGCATTTCCAAAATCTCGTGTTTCAGGAAGTGCCAGCACTTTTGGTAAAGCAGTCCGCCGAGACCATATCTGACCCAGGTGCAGAATGTTTGTTCAGAGAGTCAACGGCGGATTTTACTTGTTTTAAAGTTATCAACTGAACGGCTTGTTCAGTTGTGTCTTCGTTAATTTTATCCTCTCCCAGAATGTTCAGGTATTTGGCCTGTTCTTGAGAGTTGGTGTCATCTTCTATACCTCATAGGGAGTGATAGAAGCTGTGTACTTCTTTAAGTAGGCCTATGTCGTCCCCCTGGTGAGAGTTGTGTTGTTTGCATCATGTATCTTAGTGATAGAGCTGCTTCTACAACTTTTTTTTGCTTTTAAGAAGTTTTGAAGGGTTCTTCATCGCTTATTGGAGTTGTTCTGGATCTGATTTGAGATCCGATTGCTTGTAGTCGTAGAAGTAATTGATTTTCTCCAGGAATTCTGGTCGACGCTCCTCCAGGATGTGGTCCGGGGAGCGTCCAGCGTTTTACAATATTTCTCACGTAAAAAGACAAAAATCCAACTGAGTCAGCAGACCGCGTGGCATTCAGTTATAAATATAGGCAAAGGTCTAATTGTAGCCTACTCTTCCCTGCTTACATTGACACTATTTTCAACATGTAGACTGGATGAAATAAACGCAGAGAAACTTTCAATTTCACCATCTCGTATTTGTCTGCATTCTGTATAGTTTCCCGGCTTGCTGAAAGCAGTGCGCAATGCCTTCCTAACAAACTGGACACACCAGAAGAAAAGCGGCAACACAGACTCGTAGCTTCAACCGCAGCGACGCCCGTGTTTCAATAAACTAAGATATTTCACAATCTTGCAACCCAAAAGTTCGTGCGCTGAGGTGCTTCATTGAAAGCGATTACTATAAGTTAACTGCGTCTTTGACTTGATTCACGAAAAACAAATCTAAGGTCCAATTGTATTCTTGCAAATACACTAAATATAGTTATTGCTTTCTCTTAGAAAGTAATTGATAAATAGTAATTTGCTCTGCTTGGTATTGACTACTTTTTGTAGTATTAATTGTTTATTCATGCAAATTTGTGACCGCTCACACAACCCCACATTACTGTTTTGCTAGGTTCAAATAAACATATAAAAATTGAAAGCAAGCAACGTCAAACTTTGAACAGACTTTTGCTTTCATTTGTGATTTTGATGCTAATTTTGACAATTATTTTTATGTACAAGTAATTAAAAATCACTGAGCAACTACTCAGAACGAGTTTCCCTCCTCCCGGTCAACCAAGGTCGACTAAGAACACTCATCAAGGACTAAACCCTTCCCGAAGAAAGATTCAACCAAGCTTCATGCTCAGAGGGAAACCCTTCGTCTCGTCATCGTAGCTGAGATTTTGCCAATTTTGAGTGACGTTGTCAAGATGCACACTATAGAAATGATCCCTAAAAGTATGATCTTGTTTTCAAAGGCACGAAAAACATTACCATGCTACAAAATAGTTCTAAGGTTTGTGGTAGCATAACTAGAGCATTTTTATTTAGTGTTGCCAGATCAATGCCATCCCAATTCACAGGGAAATGTAAACATCTGGGTTTGTGCTTATTGTGGTGGATCTTTGTAGCAAAACAATCGGCTATTTTTAATCTTTGATTCTTGCTAAAACAAAATTCACAGTAGATTATGACTTCCTCATATCAGGCTATGAGCAACTGAGCATTCTATTTGAATAAGGTAAGTGCTCACGAGCCTTATTCACTGCGAACGATTATCTGCAACTTGGTGGCCTTGGAGACATTGCTGCCAAAAAGCGTTTAACAAGCAAGCCTTGCTTTCCTCGCTAGAGCGAGCGAGTGAAAGCGACACCGGCCTAACTTTTACCAGCCTTTTTAGATTTTTTTTAAAAGTTAGCTAGATAAATAAATAACTAGAAAGTTTAGAAAATAGCCTACGACAGCTAGATCAGTGGCCCCCTTGCTGGGAACCACTGATCTAGGCGAGTAGTTAGCTTTTTTTCCCTCCCTAGATTTTTTTTGAAGTTAGCCTTTTCCCCTTAAGGGAATTAGCTGATTGCCACGTAGATAGGTCAGGTGAGAATAGTCAGTTAGCTACAGCGAGTCTAGACAGTACGTGACCAGCTTTTAGGGTGTGGTCAAGACAGAATTTAGCTGAATTTTCCTTCAGAAGGAAGATTTGAAACCTTTAAAGCTTGAATTTCGGTAAGTCCTTTTGAATTTATTTCTTACTTACCTAAATAAACATCTCAAAACAATACTTACTTCATGATGGGCGATTCTAAGGCCAATGAGTTTAAGTATCAAAGAACCTTGGTTGTGCAAGCATCCAGCCAGACCTGGCTTGATGTAAGCACTTTCATCAGTTTCTTTATGCAAGATGGCTTCCTTGCAAAGTATGGAAAGGAGCTAAAAGCTGTGCGTGCCAAAAGCCTGTGGCAGCACATTTTCACCGTTACATTCTCAGCTTCTGAGAATGAAACCAAATCCGTGCTGATGGAACAGCTGGCGCTAGACCATCAGTCACCCGTGACCTATACACACAAGGAAGTAGGTTACGTGATCAAAGTATGGCGACCGATGCCACCATGCGACGTGATCACATTATATCCAGTGCCAGACGAGTGGCATCTGGACTTAATCAACGAGTTTGCTTGCCAAGCAAACTGGGGAAATGTTTACCAGATGGTTAAAGGTAAGCACAAGCAGCACCCCACCATCTGCAACGAGTTTCTGCATGTGTACCTGCAGAACACTAAACTCGCCAACATCCCAGAGAAAGTGCAGATGTTTGGTGAATGGATATCCATCACCAAGCCTGGAGAGGGACATTTGCCACTCTGTCAAATATGCAAAGTCCGGGGCCACCTAACTTCCAAATGCCCCACGAAGCCGAAGAAGACCCAGGCCAACCCACCTCGAGACGGGGCGTCCAAAACTGATCCACCCCGTGACCGGGCGTCCAAGCCGACCAGAAACCGGACGCCAAAAAGAAGAACAAAACACTCCCGGGACAGGAGCGACAAAGTACACACAAAACGCTCCCAGGATTCGTCACCGGCCAGGTACCGTCTACCCTGCCATGTTTGCCGATCAACAGACTTTCACAAGCCTGGATGTGACGCAAGAGAAAAGTTCCGGGAAATGTGTAGTGGAAGAGGAAGGGGAAGAGGAAGAGGAAGAACCCCCCCCGCCCCAAACAACAGGAAAAGGAAGACCCCCCCACGAGCGACGATGGCTTTATCACCGTGGGCAAAGGAGGGAAACACAAACCCAAAACCCACGTGCGCAGCATCTTCTCGCCAGATGCTGAATTGGATAAGCCCATGTCCAACATAGAGTCCAAGACATCGACTCCAAAAGAACTCGCACACAAGCGGAGATCGGTTACCCAACCTGAATCTCCGAAGACGACGAATCCCAGAGATCACGACGCATCCCACGCCAGCTCCAAGGATGCGTCGGTCTCAGTTGACAATGACAACTCGTCAACTGACTTGGAGTCCGTTTCTTCGAGAGAGTCTCTGCGGGCTGGACTGCCCGGGACCTCTCCTCCCCATCGAAATGTCTTCAGTTCGCTGGGTGAGCTCACGGACTCAGACGGCGACGACCTAGCCATCTACATGGTCTAGTCCAACCCCTTAAACTTTAACCTGCTTTTTCCCTATCTATAATCATGTTCGCAGATACGGAGAGTGACGATTCGGACGCCGGACTGGGTAACCTCAAGGTTGGCTCAATGAACATCAACGGAATATCCAAGAAATTGCGAGATGTCAAACAGTTCTTTACATCTCACAGACTCTCTGTACTGGCAATTCAGGAAACACACAGAATCCCCACCGACCAACTCGAGACGTGGGCTCAACATAACAATTACATAACATACAACAACATAGAACCTGATAGAACCCCCTTCTATGCAGGGACAATGTTCATCGTAAAGAAGGACATACACGATAGGTCCGAAATCACACATCACACCATAGTACAAAATCGAATACATCACCTCAACATCAAATGTGGTAAAAATAACATAAACATATTCAATGCATACCTTCCGCAGAGCAACGGAGAGAGAAAATCATGTTTTGAACTGCTCTCCGAGGCTATGCTGGAATATGAACATCAACATGTGGTCTTACTTGGTGATTTTAACGTGATCCTTGATCCGTTGGACACTGCTAAGCCGCAATTTTTCTTCACTACACCGGATAAAACAGCACTTAGAACATTAATACATCATAACCAATTGACAGACATATTCAGACAAGAATATCCTTACAAAAGACTGTTCACGCGCCAAAACCACAACAGTAAGACCAGGATAGATAGAATATACATAAATGAACATGCACTTGAAAATTATCATAACATCAAACATGAATACTTCACATCATCAGACCACTGCACATTACCAATAATTCATCTCCAATATCAACAACACACCAAATGGGGTGAATATTCATACAAAATCAATAACAGCATATTAGAATATGCTCACGTCATAACAGAGCTCGAAACGGCTTGGGAAAATTGGACTATAAACGTACCACAAGTAGAACCACCAGACATGCTTATAAGGTGGGATCATGGCAAGAAAATGTTGAAAAATCGACTGATTGAACTCTCGCAAGATGTCGCACTCAAGCGTAGAGAAGATTACAATCAAGCGAAAAACATGCTCCACACTCTGGACACTCATCCAGACCACGTCCTGGAAGATCGTCGCCCGGAATTCTTGGAGAAAATCAACAACTTCTACGATTATAAAGCAGTCGGATCGCAAATCAGATCCAGAACTATCCCAACTAGCAATGAAGAGCCATCTAAAAGCTTCTTCAAAGCAGAGGAACAAAATTGTAAAAGTAGCTCTATCACTGAGATACACGACGCAAACAACACAACTCTCACCAAGAAAGAAGACATTCTCAAAGAAGTACACAGCTTCTACCACTCCCTATGGGGTGTAAAAGACAACATAAACTCTCAAGAACAAAACAACTACTTAAACATTCTTGGAGAGGCCAAAATTGAGGAAGACGCAGCTGAACAAGCGGAACAGCTGATCAGTCTCAAAGAAGTAAAAACCGCCATCGATTCTCTTAACAAGGTTTCTGCACCTGGATCAGATGGTCTCGGCTCATTATTCTACCAAAAATGCTGGCATTTCCTGAAACACGACATTCTAGAGATGCTTACAAATTGTTACGTGAGAAAAACAATGACTCCCTCAATGAGAGAAGCAAAAGTGAAGTTAATCTTTAAAAAAGGTGAAAAAGAAAAACTCAAAAATTGGAGACCGATCTCTCTGCTCAACACAGACTACAAGATCTTGAGTAAAATCCTCTCCAACAGACTCACACCCATGATCACAAACCTGATTTGTCCGAATCAGAAATGTGGACTGCCAAACCGCAGAATAGAGCATGTTACAATGAATATACAAGCTGCCCTGGAAACTTCTCAAACACAACACAGGGACTTGTACGTCATGATAACTGACTTTGAAAAAGCTTTCGATAGAGTTAGTCACTCCTTCCTCTATGGAATCTTGAAGAAACTCGGAGTAAAACCAATAATGATGAATTACCTGTCATTAGTTTACCACAAAACAAAAAGCAAGATAGAAATCAATGGAGCTTTAACAAAACGAATAAACGTTAAAAGGGGCATACGACAGGGTTGTCCCCTCAGCATGCTCTACTTCATAATCTGTGCTGACGTTCTCACCCGACGCATAGAGAAAAACCATCTGATCAACGGTTTTCGCTTTTCCAAGCTGACAATCAAAATCCAGCAATATGCGGACGACACCACATTCATCACAAGAGACATTCCATCTCTCAAGGAAATCAACAAAGAACTAGCCATCTACCAGACGATGTCCGGCCAGAAAGTGAACCAGGGAAAGACCCAGATCCTGGCGTCCAAACCTGACCTGGCCCAAAGAGCTCAGCAACTCTTTCCAGAAGCTGCGATCTTGAACAACGTCAAGATCCTGGGCATCTGGCTAGGCACAAACAAAACACAACTTGACAAGATGAACTGGCAGACCGCCATCAAGAAAACTCAAACGATCGCCAACATCCACAAACCACGAAGACTCTCCCTCTATGGAAAGATCTCCATCATCAACACTCTCTTGGTACCCGTCACTCTGCATCTGAGTAGAGTCCTGATGCCAACACAACAACACATCAAAGAACTCAACAAAATCCTTTTCAACTTCCTCTGGTATCCTTTACCATTCGAACAGCTCCAGAGAAGCAAGACGTTTCCTCCTGTCAAAGAAGGAGGCATCAACATGGTGGACATCCAATCAAAATTTCAAACAAGCCGCATCGACAGAATTCGCCACCTCTTTTCACTACAAGACGCCGCCGAAATCTGGCACGAATGGGCCATGTTCAATTTGAGCTACAGAATGAGACACATTAATCCTCATCTGTTCTCCAACAGCATTCCGCATGCCCCAAATCCAAACGAAATGTATGCGGACATCTTCAAGTCCTTTTGCAAACTCAAAGACTTGAAACACGACTGGGAAAATACTTCCTACAAAAATATCTACATCAATCTGAAAACGCAAAATGAAAAGAAAATTGACAAGACTGATCAAAACGGAAAGAACATTCCTTGGAATGAGATCCTCTTGAAAAACAAGAGAATCAAACTCCTCCTTCCACCTTACCTATCCTCCATGTCCTTTCGGATTGCACATGGAGGATACAAATGGGGAGACTTTAATAGATAAACACATTCCGACAGAATAACAAATTGCAAGTTCTGCAGAAAACCAAAAGACAATATTGCTCATGTCCTCACCAAATGCTCTTTTGCGCTAGGAATATGGGAGCGCCTGAAACAACAATATCTTGGCCTAACCAAAGAAGACATGGAGATAACAAAAGACATGATCCTCTACAACCAAATCCCTGACGGACAGAAGAACAACCCGATTCTTTTGACCATGATGAATGTCGCCAAGCACACCATCATCCAAAAGAAGATATCTATGGACATAGGCGACACATATATACAGGACACAAAACGGTCCACCATTCAAGCCCTGTGGGTCATCATGACAAAAACGAAAGACATAACACAAAAACATAACATTCCTTTGTCATCTGACATTTCTACTCCTTCCAAACCTCCTCCTACGGTCAGAAGAAAGAAGAACCAGTCGAGATCCACTCTTCAACCGCCCTCTCAGTCGTCCTTGGTGGTAGGGATAACTGATTGCAGCGGTGGATCTCACTAGCACAGTACGGTCGTAGATCATCTTTGAAGAAGCTTAGACAGCCAAGGGCGTAACAACCCACCTTTAACCCGTCCCTCTCACTCATCTACAACGGCCTGATGCCGGAAGAGTGATTGCAGCGGGAGATCTTTAACCATCCCTCTCCGTTGTCCCACTCGCTCTGGGATGACAGGATTGCAGCGGCCCATTCCAAGACGACTCTGGGGTCAGCGAAAGCTACCCTCTCTCTGGCCGCTCCTCTCTGGCATCTCCGCCAAATGAGGTGTCAGACTGCAGTGGCCCGTTTCCTCCAAACAGGTGCCCTTCTTGAAGCGGGCAACAAGAAGATACACACACACAAACAAACTCAAATAAAATTAAAAAATGAATTATCTACCAAAACGCGCTAGTTCTCATGCTTGACCCGCCATCTCCTAGTCTGCTCTAAGATCAGCAAGAGAAAAGTCGAGACAGGCAGATCAGCTTGAGGCAGCCACTAACCAAATATTTACATCCACAGATTACCATCTACCGCGGTGGGTCCACACACAAACAAACTCAAATAAAATTAAAAAATGAATTATCTACCAAAACGCGCTAGTTCTCATGCTTGACCCGCCATCTCCTAGTCTGCTCCAAGATCAGCAAGAGAAAAGTCGAGACAGGCAGATCAGCTTGAGGCAGCCACTAACCAAATATTTACATCCACAGATTACCATCTACCGCGGTGGGTCCCTTCGGTCGTAGTGAATCCCTCGCCTCCCTGGTAGGTATCTTCCATGTAAGTATGGTGTGCCTGCTGAGTGTTTGGGTGTGTGGACGGCTCCCGGAGCGGACGCACTAATCATGAGACAGGAAACAAATCCATTCCATATGGACAATTTGTAAACCTGCAAGATGTAGTGGTATCCATCTTGAACTCTGAGCGTTGCGCGAATAATAAAAAAAAAAAAAAAAAAAAAAGCTGGACGCGAATAGATCAGTCCAGTGCCCAATCGGAGATAGAATAGCTATGCATAGACATATCAGGCTACCACATCATCAATGTCTATAAGCCACCACCCTCATGCTTAACACCAGCAGCCATCCCATTGTTCCCCTAACCCAGCCTTTATGCTGGCGATTTTAATTGCCACCACGTTGACTGGGGCTACAACACCAGCAGCACCGACGCAGAAAGCCTGGCCTCATGATCAGCTAATAATAATAACATCATCCTATTGCACGATCCCAAGGGTGCAGCGAGCTTCTTCTCCGGACGCTGGAACACTGGTACAAACCCCGATCTGGCTTTCGCAAGTGATGACCCCGATAATTGCCAACCCGACAGACGTGTGCTAGAGAAGTTCCCCCGGTCCCAACATCGACCCTCGCTCATCACGGCTCCAACGCTCCCAATGCCTGTCCTGAGCAAGCCTCTTCAGAATGGCTAACTGGGAGTAGGCTACTACTATAGCCTCCTCATCAACGAAGCCACACAGTATCTCTCATCCCCACACACCAACAACGTGGAAGAAGCCTACCAGAACTTTTGCGATGCAATAACATCAGCGCGGCAAAACACTCCATCCCCCGCGGCCGACGAAAGAACTACATGCCATGCTGGGATAAGGAGTGCGAAAGCTTCTACTCCAACTTCCTCCACACCCTTAGGGCAACGACACCAACAGCTCAGCCACAGACTTGTTGACCACAAACCTGTTTGAAGTGTTGTTGCCGGGAAATTATTTTATTCACTAGATGCCGCTGAATGGAGAACAGTCCTGATATGCGTTGCTCAGGCGCACACTCCGAGAGTCGAACCAGTGCCGCGTGATCTTGAGCCGGGCGCGTAACCACTGAGCTAACGGGACTGATTGTTGGCCGTCGGACACTTCCGTGGTAACCAATCTGTTCCTCCTAGAAAAAAGTTTGCACACCCCTGCAATAGCTACAAACGATAGTTTTGGACCGAACAATAGAAACTCAAAAAATTAAAATAGCCTTTAAACTACCACAAGGCGTTTTGGTAGTTTTGAACATCGTCTGATTGTCATTTATTGGTATCACCATTTTGAATAACTATATTTTGGGGGTAAAAAAATTAACCAATAGGGCTAATAGAAGCACAAAAAAGATTGTAGAAATAGAAGAAATATATTTTAGAAGTATTAGTCACGTACCAGCAGAAGCCTGAACACCCACCGCTACGAATCTCAAGTAAATGTTAGTGACAATGCTGGAAATTTTTACATTTGAATTACAGGATGTATATCAGTGATTGACACATCATTGTTTTTTGTTGACTTTATTTATCGAAGGCGTTTTGGAATAAATGGTGTCCGGATTTCATTACGTGATGACGTATAGAGTGACCGAGAGTCGTAAACGACTGAACGTATGATGATGATGGATTTCATTAAAGATGGAAAAAAACTTACTCCAAGGCATGTTTAGCATGTATGTAATGGCCAGAAATAAAAACAAACTGAACTGAAAATAAAGTTAGCTTGGACAGACCACAGAACAAGAGGAAGTCATAATCTACTGTGAATTTTGTTTTAGCAAGAATCAAAGATTAAAAATAGCCAATTGTTTTATTACAAAGACCCCACACAATAAGTAGAAACCAAGATGTTTGTCTTTTCCTGTGGATTGGCATTATTTGTAATCTGGCAACACTAAATGAAAATGTTGTTATGCTACCACAAACCTTAGAACTATTTTGTAGTATACTAACGTTTTTCGTGCCTTGGAAAACAAGATCATACTTTTAGGGATTATTTCTATAGTGTGCATCTTGACAACGTCACTCAAAGTTGACAAAATCTCAACTACGATGACGAGACGAAGGGTTTTCCTCTGAGCATGAAGCTTGGTTGAATCTTCCTCCGGGGAGGTTCACTCCTTGATGAGTGTTCTTAGTCGGCCTTGGTTGACCGGGAGGAGGGAAACTCGTTCTGAGTAGTTGCTCAGTTTTTTTATTCAAGTACAGGTAAATAAAATTAATTGTTATCATTAGCATTAAAAACACAATCGCAGCAAATTACTATTTATCAATTACTTTCTAAGAGAGAAAGCAATACCTATAAAATTATTTGGTGTATTTGCAAGAACACATGAATGAAGAGATTTGGTTTTTGAGAATCAAGTCAAAGACGCAGTTAACTTATTGTAATCGCTTTCAATTGAAGCATCTCAGCGCACGAACTTTTGGGTTGCAAGATTGTGAAATATCTTAGTTTATTGAAACCAGTGTTTCCACTTTTAGGGAAATTTCCCTAAATTAGGGAAATTTGAAGTAAATTTTTGGCTGTAGGGAAATTTTTAGGGAATTGCTTGTTTTAGGGATATATTTAGGGAAATTTAAATTTTACAAAACGAAATCATTTTTTTTTATAAATTAGAATTTGGCTGGTAATTTAAAAAAAAAGCTTTAAATTTAGGTTTTTCAATTTTATTTTGAAACACTGGAATTTCGCAGGAAATTTTCAGGCCAGGAGTCAACAAAGTTGAAAATTTAAATGGCCTTGCACTGATTCGCTACGGTATAGAATTTATCGAAGCTGGCTGCTGCGAAGTGCCTTCAAAAGTTCAAATTGTGTTTTAGGCAGCCCATTTTTAAAAACGTGTTTGTTTAAGTATCACTTGTATTTTGTTGTAACTTTTTATTTGGTGGAGTCTTCTCTGACATCAAAATTCATTTTTAAAAATGCCCTTAAAATAAGAAGTTTAGAAAACTTGTTATATTTTTAATTTCTTTTCAATTTTATTTTTCATTGCTGGCACAAACATGTAGTGAACAGCAAAGTAACAAAAGGGAAACTAGCAAATAAACAAAACGTAATTTGCCGATGCTTGACATTTGTCACATTAAAAACAGGGAAGCTGACTCAATGACTGATTTTTTTTGTTGCTTCCTGTCTGTTGTGGTATCTAGATGGTGCTATCTTATTCATATTGTATATAATTGTACCGTACTACTCTCGCAACAGACAAATTAAAGTTTTCTCTCTGTAATATCAATGAATTGATATTAAATGGCTCACACAGTATGAAGAAGCAAGAGAACTCAGAACAAAATGTTGGCTGGTTTGTAATTGTGTATATTGTAAATGCATAATTGTGGCAGTAGCAGATCCCGAAACAATTGGATAATTTTAAAAATTTCTGTTGATTGAGCGAGATTCTTTTGTTGTTTCATTTTTTGTGTGCTTATCAAATTCTCATGTGTATCTATCATTCGTTGTTTTTTTTATCTGTCGCTACATATAGACCCCTGGTTTTTTTATGCTTTTTTCAACACATGTTTGTTCTTTTATTTTAGGGAAATTTTTAGGGAATTTCAAGGTTTGATTTAGGGAAGTTTAAGCAAACTGTACACTAAATTTAGGGAAATTGAAAATTTGAAAGTGGAAGCACTGATTGAAACACGGACGTCGCTGCGGTTGAAGCTACGAGTCTGTGTTGCCGCTTTTCTTCTGTTGTGTCTAGTTTGTTAGGAAGGCATTGCGCACTGCTTTCAGCAAGTCGAGAAACTATACAGAATGCAGACAAATACGAGATGATGAAATTGCAAGTTTCTCTGCGTTTATTTCATCCAGTCTACATGTTCAAAACAGGGGCGGATCTACCGGGTGGGCCTGGTTGGTACAGGCCCACCCAGATTGACAGTGGGCCCACCCAAAATCAGATTCATGAAAAAAAAACATATTAATGTTTAACACTAGAACAACCAAGTGGCACTGAATTGTCTGTGGCATCACTATTTCACAGCATTTGTAAGAGACAGTGGCGTAGCCAAGGGGGGGGGGGGGGGGTTTGGGGGTTACAACCCCCCTTTGGCACGCGTGTGACGTCACGATATTGAGAATGATGCTTTCAGTCTAAAAATAATTGCCTAATTGCATCAAAAGAGCAAGTTTTGCCAATACCAAACATCTCAGCCAGGAATTAGCAACAAGAAAACATAGAAACTTAGCTTTATTTCCGAAAAATGCCGAAGAAAACATGATCTTATCCTTTTGCTATGCCACCAGACACCACCATTTTACAGGAATATTCGTAACCACATTTTTGTTGAAAATGCTCTCAGAATGCACCAAATTCAAAGTAATTTTTCAAAATTTTCTGGGGGAGGTCCCCTAGACCCCCCGCCGCTGGGTCGTCAAAACCCCCCCCTTTTAAAATTCCTGGCTACGCTACTGGTAAGAGATATTCGGTAACACTAAGTTTTGTATGCTGGTTCGCCGTAGCATTATTGGCGAAGGCACACCAAAATATTTACTAGGCCCACCCATAAATTACGTTCTGAATCCGCCACTAGTTCAAAATAATGGCAATGTAAGAATTTCTAAGCAAGAACACTTTCTCGTGTAGACGCACCTTTAATGTATAAAGCCGCAGCTACAATAGAATTGTCAAAGCTCTATTGTCTGTGCAGCTTGATCATACTTACTTCAGGATAGGAAAATGATTGCAATTGTATTAAAGGTTTAACCGCTCTACCATAAGATTCTGTAACATCCAAAATTGCGATAAATGTTAATCACAGTGTTGTAGGTTAGCTTTCTTGTGATTAAATGAGGATCAAAGTTAGATACAGTATTTCAGTTCAATTAGCTGGCCAGAGTTGCCAGGTAATCCTGAAAGATTCGGACATTTTAGGACAAAAAATGCAAAATATGTATGGTACAACACTTCACTGATATCACAGGAAATTGCACAAAAACAATAATGTCCGAACTCCGAATGGCTTGCTAGCCGTCGTATACAGTATGTAAATTTAGGCCAATTTATCTTTTTTGCCCAACTAGAATGCACCAAATAATGCCTAGAATGCCTTGCCCAACTAACAGAGCGAAGATTTCGCTTGTGTAAATAAATCTCTCTACTAGATGTATTTGAGCGCAAAGCTGCAGTCCGCGTGAGGTACGTTGCTCAATGCTCATCCCAAGAGTTGAGCCAGCGTTACTTGACTTAACCTTTCCTCGTTCGTCAACAAGTGAAGCAAAACAGGGAACAAAATCCACATGTGTTGGGAATTGCAAAGCTAGCAAAATTCGTTCGTTTTAAATCAATTAAACGTTTTCATAGTGTTTTTCATTACGTAATTTGCTGAAAATTTGTGGTCATTTCGTTGTTTCCCCATCAGTGACGTTAGATTAATATTATAAGCGATTAATTGAGTTCCGCTTTTAGCAGCATGATCGTTGAACTTCACAATGTGCTGTAGATACTAACGACCTGTTTTAGCCAATGTTGCAGGCTAAAAAAGTCCATTTGTGGAGTAAACAACGGTCATGCTTCTAAAAGCGAAACTCAATCTATAGAATAACCTTCGTCTGAGCCACGAAACCCTCGCTTAATCGGCTTAAACAGGTCGTTTAAAATGTGTTGCCATAAATAAACAAACTTGAACAGGAAAGATTTTGTCAGCTGAGAAACATTTTCATGAATAAGTCTGAATAAGTTGAAACAAAAAATGTATTGAAGCAAACATAAAAGACACATCTCGACTCGCGCAGTCAAGTAACAATTTTATAACGAAAAATTGCAATGTGATTTACTTTGCAAATGAAATTTATCAAGTAGGTTAGGCATAGAAATGCGAAGGTATCAAAAAGGCACTTTATTTCAAAAAGATAAGTTTGTACTTTGACACCAACACAGTTAAACATCAAACCAGTGCAAACAGATAAATTTTGAAAATTAGACTTACGTCGAAAAGCTTTCCCAACTAATCCCAGTTAGAAACCACACAATTAAGTGTCATTCAAAAGCACGCTACCTGAAAGAAGGTTTAGCTGTGATACAAGCATATTTGGAGAAGTTTGAACGGGGGAAAGGCGGGTGCTGACACAAACTGCGAAGGTTTGCAACAACCCAGAGAGCAAATCAGTCGTTTTTTACATTGATTCAATGATGATTCAATGTAAAAAACGACTAATTTGCAAACTGGGAAAGAAAAAATCAAATAAAGCAAGAGGTAAAGGAAGAGAGCTATGGACGCCAGACGAAGCTAATGAGAGAGAAACTACTAAAAACATGTAAAATGACGCATAGGGAAAAAGCAGTGACGTCATTTCCATACAAGACAGGAATCGGTGAATAGCGGAGTTCACAAATACCTACACATCAAGAAGTCTGTCCTTCTATTGCATCGATTCAACGTCTGCACACTCAAAAAGGACTGATTTGTGAGCTGGGTGGCACACTGAAAAAAGGCGAATTGCATGCCTTGCACAAAATGCTTATCAATTAGGAAGTTTACAAAAAAACAAATGAAAAGGAAAAATTATCTCAAAATATGCAAGATTATTGAACTCAGCTTCTGCAAAGACGGTCTGATTGTGGCACCTTGGTAAGGATCCAGACAGTAAATTAAGCGTTTTTTACATTGATTTTACATTTACGTTGAATCAATGCAAAAAAGGGTTGATTTGCTGTCCGGGGATGGGTAACACTGAGCGAAAAAATATGAAAAGTTGTTTTAGGTAACAACAGTGCATGCAATTAAATACAATACATCAAAGATATTAACACAGTGTAGTTCAATCACACAGTGTAGTTCAATCACATATTAAATCGCGTAGTTTACAATCTGGGTCCAGAATCTTGTCTGCTCGGAGTAACTGCATTTCAACCCGTCGCAAATTATTAACAATGGCGGCCATTTCTTGTGTAGCTGTCTGCTGTAACAGAGGCACATGCGACTTGGACAAACTGACATGTGCAGAGCCACCGTGCAAAACTGAAATTTTTCCTGCAACAAGGTCTGCAACTGAAGAAATTCGAGACGATAAAGCACAAACATTAGACAACATCAACCCGTCTAAGGCGTTCCTTCCGCTATGCCATGTTTTTCGAGGCTGGGCTTTCGGCGAAGAATCGAGAGCAGTTTTCCAGCAGGCTTGACTTTCAATTTCCGATGGTCCGCTACCAGTCACAGCGCTCAGCGAAGAGCAGTTGCCTTCTGCAGACTTAGTAGCAGGAAGCTGAATATCACTTGGAAGATCGTGGCTCAGTCGAGCTATTTCCTTGCTCATCTCTCCGTCAGGTGGCGACCTGGAGTCGTAACATGGTTTTAGAACTTGCTAAATTGTTGCCGCATTGTAACAGGCAAACGTGACATAAGAGAAGCTGTGCGCCTTAGTGGCATCCACAAAAACAAATGCTCAGATCTACTTTCAGAAATATAGCGAAATCAAAGTGACAATTTAATTTTATTTTTCCTTGCTGGGGCGAACATGTAGAGAACGGCATAGTACGCACACATCTGGCACCAACAAAAAGATGACTAAAAACAAAAGGTTTGAAATGTGCATCGAAAAAGCAGTGCTTGGAAATCACTGTTGTTAATTTGCCACCAAACCTAGGAGAAAGAAAGAGAGACAACACACACTCACAACCAATCTCATATCAAAACACTGCAATTAAGTTCAAGCCAGCAGTTGAGGGGGGGGGGGAATTATCTTGAACTTTCTGTTTAACCCGTTACGTTAAACAACATAAAAAAGCGAAAGATTTTCTATGCCGGTATCTTCCTTTCAAAGACCGATTAAAACTTGGTTCAAACAATAAGTTAGCATGCAAACACTACCTGTTATGAGTGAACGTCTTGTCTTCAGCCTTGTCGTTGTTGTTTTGGTCAACCTCTCCATCGTCGTCTGATCCTGACGTGGTCATGCAATCCATGGATCCGTAACCATGGTGATTGTCATGTGGTGAGGTTAAGGTTTGGCCATGAGCTGTTTGTGGCCTTAGAGATTGGGAAAATTAATGTGGCGAAGATGAGAAACGCAATTTAGTTAGATATCGTTTAATTTCAGAATAAAAATTGATACAAAATGTCATGAAATACGCATACAGTCAATCCCGCATACCAAAAAAATGTCACAGATCGGTATAAGTTTTCTTCTTTCGGATTGTCGTTAAATACTAGCTAAGGCACGGGTCAGTTTGCCACTACCTGGTGGTGTTATGGTCAATGGAGACGAGGCCTTCTATTTCATGAGGTGGTCTGTACAGCGGGGTAAGGGTGGGTCCCATACTTGAATCCAAGCATCGGGGGATGAGACGATAAGGTTCTCTTTACAGTATACGAAGCCTTCAGCATTAACGAGAGTAGGGTGGCCAGTTCCTTTCTCTCGGCCGCCTTTCCTTTAGCAACTACCCTTACTAAATTTATTACACCCTGGGTAGAAGTGCGCGGTGTTTTTCAACAACCAGCTTAAGCCAGGAGTCGAACCAGGATTGCATGATTGGAAAACGAGCGCCTTCCGCTTCGCCATGCCACCACCATGTACAGCAAACAGGCTAGTGGTGAAATGAAGACGGTGGTGAAGTGAAGATGGCAGGCCTGATTACATGGCCTGCCGTCTTTACTTCACCACCCTCACATTCAATATGGTGGCACTTCTTTACCGAGTTAGTGCGCAGTAGCTTACTTAACAGGGACGTAAACTACAAGTTATCAGAACCGTCAAAGAACCTTGAGAACTCAAACCCAGCTAGCAAACGTCGACATTGTTAGACGTTGAATCAATCTTTTGGTAGCTGGAAAGCAGATTCTTACGCGAGAAATTTATTTGATTAAACATCATACACAGGATTGTGGTGATTGATGTGCGATTCCAATCCTAGTGTGGCAAAGAGTTAACCAAGTTATAATTCCTATACTGTTTTTATGTTTTGAATGCCATATTCTTTAATTGAGGTATACTGATTTATAGGCTAAAAAGCCTATCTTTGTAAAGAGGTTAGATTATTTTCTTCGCATACTGAAGTGTAAGAGCTTTTTACAAAGTTCTAAGGGGTAATTTGAGCTTTAAACGGCAGTTAAAGGGGTCCACGGGATAAGAAAAACATGAAAACCATTATACTGTAGACCAAAGTTGCTTTAATTTTGCTATTTATTCCTAAGCAAAGCCGGGTGGTTACCTATCGAGATATTTATGGTAAACAAAATCTTTTACAATCTAAATGTTAATGAAACTTAGCACGGAAATTTAAAAAATACCTTTTAATATCTCGAAGTCCGTGTAGGTTTCTTCGCGGGAAATCTGCACTTAATTTCCGGCTGGTCCGAGTTTCGCTCTCCGATGATTTGCTGTCGCGGCTTGAGCGTAGTGATGAGTTGATGTAACCTGCCGACTAATAAACGGAAGCAAGCATTAAACAGTAAAATGTAAACTGCTGAAATATGTAGAGATCATATGGCAAGGAACAAGAGCACAAGTCAAGTGTGCATGCTTCATAGGTTGAATCCTCAATTAGAGTCTAAAAGAATGGTCCTTTCATTGAAGATTGATTTTCGAAAGTGCTGACAATTCTGTTGGCAATGTGAGAAACTGAGGTTATTTGAAAGACATGTTCGCATATAACAACAAAAACGGAGCTTCTGAAATGGAAGTAAATTATTTACCAAAACCACAAATCCCACCACATATTGTCAACCCTACAAAAGTTGAAGCGACAAAAAGCTGCGTTGGCCTACCAGGCTTCATTAACAACATTGCAACTGACCAAGCATCCCTTCCTTACCAAATTGATTTTGTGTTGACATATTATGTATGTTATTAGCATCAGATATATTTCAGATGTACTGCGAGATATCAGAAATCTTTGATCACAAATTGTAAAGGCCGTTATGAACGAACCTTTCTTCGTGGAGGTTTCGAATAAATTTCAACGTCAGATGGCTCTGCATCTATCCCGCGTGGCATTCGACGGGAAAGAGGCTTGGACAATGCATCCAACCTCTCCAAGCTCTTCCTCCTTGTCACTGCACAAATACTCGATAAAATAAGAAAGCAGTGCGAATTATGCAGATAATATCACATTGTAATTAAATTAAACAATAAATTCTACTAATACTACAAAAAGTGCTCAATGCCAAACAAAAAAGCCAAGTAAAGTAAATTACATCAAATTCAGTGACTGTTTTCTAATACACTCCACAACCTGTTTCACCCTTACTGGGGATCATCTGATGATGTAGTATGAAAAGTAGTAACTGAGATGAAAGTAGTAACTGAGTTATATTTAAATTATAAAGATTAAATGATATCTATAGGTACGGAACAAACCCTAGGTAGTCGCTAACAAGCAAGCCTCAGTGTATACCAAGAACAAATAGTAGCCAGTGCAAAATTAAGATAATTTTGACCCAATAAACGACAAATCAACGACTGAAAATCAACGCAAACAGAGCCCAGACAGCAAAATCCGTCATTTTTACATTGATTCAACGTCTTCAGACGCTGAATCAATGTAAAAAGTGACCGAT
Organism: Aplidium turbinatum; assembly: GCF_918807975.1. Taxonomy (NCBI): domain Eukaryota; kingdom Metazoa; phylum Chordata; class Ascidiacea; order Aplousobranchia; family Polyclinidae; genus Aplidium; species Aplidium turbinatum. The sequence goes on from NC_137486.1 coordinate 5,166,016, forward strand.
TTTGATAATTGAATGAAAGTCCACTCACATTTGTTCTTTTGTGGCAGTTCTTTGGGAAGTGACATTGTTGTGATTGGTGAGGCTGAAGCGGCTCTCTTTAGTCTGTGGAAGAATACATTTATAGTTGGGTGTCATCTGGCAACATTGTGACGTCATTAGACAAAATAACACAAACGTACCACCGAAAAGCTTAGTTCAACCCAAATAGAATGTAACTTGCAGTGGTTCAAAGCTATTAACAATTTACACCTAAAGATGCTTTTAAAGAAACTTTTTTTTCAGAAACTTTTAAAGTATGACCACTGACCAGACACATTTACGTTAGACACGCCGTTCTTGTGATCTGGCCTGATCCTTGTCCAAGCATTGGGTTCGTGTACCGTTAGCACAGTACAACATGTGATAAACGTTTGCTTTCCACATCAAACGTATTAAAGTTGCAATAGCAAGTGTTTGATGGCAAATTTGCATATTACAACATCTACCTGTATTTCTCGGTTTCTTTTGCCTTATGTTGGCGCAAGACAGTCGTCCTTGTTAGTTTCAAAGGCAGGGACTCTGCATCAGAATGGACATCGGTAGTGTGAGGCCTGCCTTTCTTTGAGCGCTTGTCACTTGCAGATGTACTGCGGTCGTTGTCCGAAGACAAATCTGAACTGGGGAGCTAAAATATATTTATATTAGTGCAGTGAGAAAAGTATTTTGAAACGTTGCATGATTAAGGTACGATTTGAAATTGGCTAAACGCGTTAAAACGTAACAACTTCATGAAAGCTGCATTACAACTGTAACTTTTATAGCCTACTATAGTACACAGTCAAGTTTCCTAAATAAAGTTTCAAAAAGACTGTAAAGCTTAATGTGTTTCTTTGTCGTTTTTTTTTGACAACTTCAATCAATATTCAATTCTGTATTATTGCTCCGCTTTACAGTCTTGAGCTTTGACAAAGTAAACATTCAACTAAAAATAAAGTAAAACCAACTCTTTCGCTTACTTTTGGTGATTCTTTATTTAACTTTGAAGTGGCAGAGTTGTTGTTACTTAGGACAGGTTCATCCAAGCGATTCTCCTTTGTCTTACGCGGTTTCGAACGGCTGCCGGCAGCTTGGTGGTTGTGGAGGCGAGGTGGATTATCGATAGTATACTTACTTGTAAGGTTAGCAGGGTGTGATTTGTCTGCAGACTTTTGCGACAAGTTTTTCGAAACTCCCTAAAAATGTATGCTTCTTGTTATATTGTGGTGGGAGAACTGTCATTCGGGCGTAACTTTGTGGACATTTTGTTAGATGTTACCATTAAAAAATGGCATTAAATGTTGAGTTCTTAAAACATCACAACAAAGTATAAATTTAAAATAATCACGTAGTACCCTTTACATTACACATTGTTATTGCCACTACATTGCTGTAAAAATGTACACTTAAGCATTTAACAGCTTTGGATCTGTTTTGAAGGTGGTGGGATGGCGCAGCAGATAAGGCGCTCGCTCTCCAATCATACAAACCTGATTCGACTCCCGGCTTAGGCTGGTTATTGAAAAATACATTGACGTGTCTAAGATGTCTACAAACGTCGAATCGATAAAAAACACGAACGATTTTGCTAAATGAGATAATATATTGAATTGATTGTGTCATCACAAACCTTTCTAGAGTTTATTTTAGGATGAGAATCTTCGTTGAAATCATCCGCTTCTGCGGAAGATAAGGTAATCTCCGATGAGATGCGAGGAATAAGCTCTTTTGGCAAACCAGGAGAGTCCTTGATGAAACTGTTAGATCGGAAGAGACGAGCAGGCTCTGTCACATCCGGGACTTGAGACACAGGTACAACTCCGCTCGGTTCCGTCTTGATGAAGCTACTTGATCGGATGAGAGGAGGATCAGGAGAAAAGTCACAAGAAGACGACGCTGATCTACTGGAGGATACAGGTCGCTTATTGGTTGAAAGAGAAGGGTTATGAAAAGATTTTCTTGATGATGACTGATTAGGGATGGAGTGTCTCTGCCGAGACGCATAAATATCTCCCTCGCTTTTACGACTCCTATTTTCCATCTTATTTTTGTCATTCGTGGTAGGTTCATTTTCCTTTGGCCGGTGATGAAATTGTTCTTGAAGTGCCTGAAGAGTCATCGCCATCTGTGGATTGCTCATCTCAAAACTAGTACGTTTTTGTGTAGCAGGGTGATTCTGTACGTCTTGCTCAATAGCGCAACCTATCAGGTTGTGTTGTTCATTTATCTTTTCTGCTATATGGCGCTTCTTTGATGAACTGTGCCACCGTTTTTCTATTTGAAAGTTATCCTCACTTTCAGAAGTTCTGAAAAATAAAGAAATCGTACAGCTCTTTGTATAAACATAATGCACTGCTTTCAGCAGTAACGACTTGAATAAGAAATGCACTGGAGCAGACATTGAAGTAGATTTAAACCTTAAACTTAATGTGAAATGCTTTCTGAGTACATTGCATAATCCTCAGTTATTATAAAAAACCCGGATAGAAGGAGAGTGTCCGCCCCCGCTCGATTTCCCGTCGAGTCATGACAGGAGTGACGCATACCTGTGATAGGTTGGGGCACAAGTTCGCGCAGTATCATTATATCAGTCATACCACATAAAACAATCAATACAGGCGAACATTGCACTTGCAATTATCGATTTATCAATTTTCCCCTCTCCAAAAAAATATGTCGTTTGCCACTTAGACTAATATACCACGATAATTTATAGAATTTAAAAATCGCTGCAGGAAAAAGGCCATTTTACCACCGGTAAGAACAGGCCGAATTCGGATGATGTTTATTCAGTACCGGGCTAAGGTCAATAACTGAAGAGGAAAATTGGACTTACTCGTTTGTATGTTTCTGGTCTTGCACAGCTCTTTGTGCAGCTTTCACGGCCGACAGAGGGATGGCCGGTAGTGACCTTCTGATGCGTTGCCCATCAGAACCTGATCGGCTCATGGTGTCTGTGCGATGAAAAAAATTGTTGATTGAAGCAAATTCACCACTGCATTGACAGTATGGATGTTCACACAGGGAAGGAAAACTGAAAAATTTATTTTCGCACGGAACAATCACTTGGTCATAAGCTATTCGGCGTTTTAATTTTAAAGTACAACTAAGTACAAATATTTAAGTAGTTGAACTGACTGGGATACAATTAGAGATACAGCACGTTGTAACATAATGTATTTACAATAATAATTACAACAAAAATTGCCACAGACAAGTTCTACGCTACGTCGCTACCTAAGGTTTTACACACAGCAGATAACAATCATCAGGCTCAAAAGTTATTCAAATAAAGTAGATAGTTCCGCGCCTGATGATAGTTATCAACTGTATATGAAACCTTAGGTAGCGCAAAACTTGTCCGTATCAATTTGGGTGTGCGTGTTTTGGCTGTGCTTGCTTCATTGAGCACTTCATTTACAACTGCTGCAATTTATCTCTGGAATATACACAACAAGAAATAAAGATATTTTGTCAATAGACGTGTTCTTTAAAACCTAAGACATCAAGGAAAAGCGCAATTAATTCATGATAACTTTGTATTTTGAAATAAAAATCATGAAATCTAGCGTGAACAAATTAAGCGACAAAAAGCTGTTCTTTTATAAGCGTACAGTGAAATTATAAGATAGCCCAAAAATCAGTCTTCTCATATTGATATAAAGTCTGCAAACATAAAAAAGTGAATCGCTGAATGAACATAGCTGTAAAAAACACAATATGCCACGTAAAACTAGCTGCAACATATTGATGTAATAAGATACAAACCTGTATCTTCGTCGTTATTGGTTTGTTCTACTGGTATTGGGGTAACCTGGTGCTTTCCAACCCACTCCTTTACCCAGTTAGACCGGAGCTCGCTTGGGTCTGTGGTTGCTCCTCCAATCTACAACAACGGATGAAGAAAGTCCTCTACTTCACAGCGTGTTACAACAACATAAGTCTTATGCTTATGTATTTGTGAGATTTCACTAATTCTTCTTAATACCTGAGTTTGCAATTTCGTTTGTGTGAGAAGAGAACGTGAAAACATATCCAGCAAATTAGATTCAGAAATAATTAAAAAATCGAACAAAAAGTTGCCGTTGAAAAGTAAACTTCAAACTTGTCCCAAACAACGTACAGTAAAAGCAGGCTATTCATGATGTCAAGGCGTTGCAGCATTGTGGCGTCACAATAGCGATATAACAATCAGCTGACAGCACGCGGATGGTTGACAAACTAGTTGAATACGTAGAGGAAAAACAATCGGTTCTGTTAAACATAATTTATGCATAAATTCATGAAACGATGCCAAAAAGATTCCTTGATATTGTTGAAACACAGCACAATACAATACTGTACATTGAAAAAGGTCTTTCAACACAATTTATTTTATAAAAGTTGACTGAAGTTGTTCAAGAGACTAAATTAAATTAAGCTGTTCTTCAAATGACATCTGACTAGCAATACCCTTCCCACATGAGATATCAAAAACGATGTCAACAAACTAAAATCAGCTGTAACAAGCTACAACCAGTTGCAACCGCTTTTAACAACTCATGGTTAGCCTACACTCTCTAACAAACGCAATTTACAAAAAACTAACTTGAGCTGCTGTTTGATTGCACCAATCTTATCAAACTAAATCTAAGACATGCAACAGCAAAGAATTGATTGTGTTAGGTTTGTTGTGTTTCACCGGTATCGACATTGAAGTGACTTAAAAGGACCTTTTCATCAATTCAAGACTGACAAAGATGTTTTGATAAGAAATATCTTTTGACAATATTTAATTCACCGGCCGGAAACAGTGTCAAGATGATAGGCACAGGTGCTTCATGAAATGCACTCAAAATAGTTCGAATACGCGAGATTTCTATCTGATAACTAGAAAAATCTACAAAAATCACAAAAGGAATAAATTGAAATAATAGACTACAAAATTCATCATATAATGAAAGAGATGAATGGCGATCGTATAGAAGTCAAGTGTGGGTAAAGTGTTAAAACTTCCAGGCTAGAATGGAAGTTAGAAAATAGTTGGAAAACATTGCAATCACTTCGCAAAATTATACTGCTAATTCCGCACTTAAGCAAACACAATATTTACGTTGCGAAGACTTGATATTTTTATCACTAGTCAGGACGACCTGACGAGTTAATGCAAGTCCTCATGTGGTCCTGTTTAAGGATCCCTTGCACTCGGAGCTTGATAAACCCAAGGAACTATTTACCCTGCCAAACTGAGTTTTTTTTTTCGCTGACACTTTTCGGTCATTTGTCCGAAATGACTTGAAAAAATTCGGTCATTTTTTATTTATTTCGGTCATTTTTTCTGATGAAAATATTTCCTTTCAAGTAGCTGATACAAACCAAAATTTGCACTTCCTGACTAGCTACAACATAGGCGGCAACTTTTTATGCTGTATTGATACATAATACAATAGATGAACTAGCGATCCGCAGCAGGACAACATTTTTTTAATGCAAACCGCAACAGCTTTGCGATAAATAATCACTAGAACGAGTAGGATGCTACAATTCCACACCAGACAAAATCTGTCATTTTTACATTGATTTAACGTCTGCAGATGTTGAATCAATGTAAAAATGGCTGATTTTGCTGCCTGCAACATAGCAAAAATCTACTATTTTGTATCGATTCAATGTCATCAGATGTTGAATGCACCCAAAAACAACATAATTTGCTACGTAGACGGAGCGTGCGTTTAGCTTTATGCGCTTGCAAACAGACTCGATGTTGCTTTCGAAAGTCGAAACCTCTACAGTGAATTGTCGCGGCAGTGAATCGCTCGCTGTGAAAATGAACTTGAAGTCTCGGCACGACGTAACCACCAACCAACACAACAAGGGCTGGTGCAAACCGCATTGCGCACATGCGGAATAATCAACGCAACAACGGACTCGCGCAAACTGCATGGCGCACGCACGACCGTTGCCATAGAAACCCGATCAAAGGCGGGAATATGCGCATCTTTTGTTTCATCTGCAACACGAAAACAGGTCAGTCATAAAGTTGAAAGCAGGTCAGTCATAAGTTGCGATATTGTAGTGAAAAGGGAGCTATGTCAAGTCGAAAACTTAATCAAACGTCTCTCCGTAACTATTTTTCAAGGGCTGTTTACGGATGTCAGCAACTTTTAAATTTATTCAAGGTGACGTGCTGTTGAATTGATGTAAACGTGAATGATTTTACTTTCAACAGGTACATTTTCAAGCGTATAATCAAGTTAGTATTTGCATTCCATTTTCAAGACATTGTCATTCCATTTACAGTATACCTTTTACTTTTTAGTAAACCTTTTCGTCTCTTGTTTCATGGTAATAAATCTAATTCGTTGCTAAACTTTATGTTGGGCTTAGCTTAAAGAATCGCAGTCCATCAACCGCTAGCCTACGCAGACGCATGGCATGTGTTTGCTTAACCGAAGTGGTCGAGTTTTGTTTATAATAATTAACGGTAGGTCGAACGTAGCGGTAACTCCGAGTGTGGCAATAAAAGCAATCCTAGTGTGACGACATAATTATGTCATCCATCTGCGTGACATTTTACTGAATTTACGTTGCTGCTGATGAAACACGCTTTCGCCCCCACGGCCAAAAAATAGTTAGGCGCCGTGTTTTATCTGAGAAAACTTTCTTCAACGTTCATCAGCGAAACTCAACCTTGCAACACCGGATTTTACTATATATTTTTCGGACATTTTGACCAAATTGACTATATTTTTTTCGGACATTTTGCTAAAAAATCGGTCAATGACCGATAAATGACCGAAAAAAAAAACCCAGCTGCCAAAGTGGCATTTTTTACATCGTTTCAACATCTAGCTATGTTCTAGCGAAGCAACGCCTTGCCCGAGAGAATTTGTTCACTTTGTTCACTGGCGTCTACAGGTAACTACAAGTCGCAATTACAAACTTGCTGCATACTGCACTTTCAAACAGTGTTAAAGAAAGCGTTAAAATAACTAACTCTGTTGTAATATATTTGAATAAGATGCCGAAAAAGCCTCCTTTATGGTAAAGAAAAACTTTATCATAAATTGTAAAAGTTTCTGGCATGAAATGTTTTATCTACTTGAAACCGCTATTAAACCTTGTGAAATTTCAAATAAAGCATACGGTATACGTTATTTTTCGTTGGTTTCAAATTCAGTGGAACCACATACAATGCACGACTATACAAAACAATATCTTTTGTTGTAAGTTAAAAAACACCGAGCAAGTTTGTTTGCAACTGTTGCAATCTATTGTAATAAACGCTGTGGTATACTGCGTGACAACTGCCTGTCCCTACGAAAGCTCGTATTGTCAATATGGTGTAGAATTAAACTACCAACATGGAGGCAGCAGCCAAAGGGAAACCCAAGCAGTATAAAGTTGACCGGCACACGCATTTGTTTAGCCACCTAACATGTTTGGTATATATATTTCATATGTTTCCTTCGTGAACTTTTGTGCTTAATATCAGAATCCATAAACCCTAACGCAAAACAACAAATACCAATTGTTGTTTCAAGAAAACTATGGGTGTGTGGTGACGAGGAGAAACAGCCAAGTAAAAACACCTTTGTTTTCTTTTATTTATTCATTATAACATCTGTTTAATCAGCCAGTACAATGGGGAGAGTCGTGAAAGGGTTTTTGCCAAGGGGATTGGTTGGTAAATAGTCTTTATTCATATTTCTATCAAGTTAACCAATAACAAGTTTGTTTTTCATACAGTGCGACTTCTCGTCTTTCGTGAGGGCACGTCAAAGGAGGGCCTTAAACAAACCACAGCAGCAACAAAGAAGTTGAAACAGTAGCTTGCTAACAGCAGGCTTAATGTAACAAAATAGAATAACCCAAGAGGCGACCAGAAAACCAACACAATCTCCCACATGCCAATCTAACCACGAACATATTTTATCAACATAATGAACACATGGTATCGGATTGTGATAAGTTGACGACCTAAACTGCTAAAAATTACAAATTCATACCACTCAAAGTTATCACCTCATCAACCAAGGTATTAACCAAACAGTAAAGTTTGTCATTTTTAAAGTGCTTCAACGTCTGCACACATTTCAACACAACTTTTAAATCAAAACCCAATTTATATCTCACATTACTATTAATGACAAATGGATGGATATTTATGCAATATTCGACTAAACAACACTTCATATCACCAATGTTCAACTCGTGTTAATTGCGGGCAACAATTCAATAGCGGTCACAACGCAATCTTCAACAACCAATGGCACAAAACCACTGCTCTAGAAAGATAACATGTAGAAAACTTTCGGAACTTGAAGAGTCTTATCTTAGAGTTAGCCATAAAACTTACGTTTTTATATTCAGTATAATTAACCTGTTCTGGTACTACACTTTCTGCAAATGCTGTTATCTGCAATCACATCTTACAATCGCCTGCAGCTGATGTGAAACATTGACTCACGAGACCACCATATTGCCCCGGTCAAACAACATGGATACAGAGCAGAGTGAAATTTGATAGGAACACAATTGTGGGCAATGAAATACGAACCTTCTTCGCCAATATTTCGCAACAATATACATAATAGGGCGGAGTTGGATGTGTTTCAAACCTGGATAACTTTTTGCTGCCATTTCGTGGTGTAACAGTATTAATTTTGTCAACAACTAGGGCGCACTTTTCAAATGACAGCCACGCCAGTTGCACTCTTAGCTTTGTAAGACGACAACGCTTCTACACATTAGTGAAGGTGTGTCGCTTTGAAAAAATTGCACAATACAATGCTTTATTTTATTAGCATTGTATTGCAGTTCGAAATATTAATTGTGTTCATAAACTTTTCATTCTAGTCACTGTCTCCCACATTGTATGCTCAAATGTATCTATCTTTCCACAAAGAAATCAAAACACAGAAAAAGTAAACAACCACAATGCCCGAACAGCAACAGAATTACATTATTGGTGTTGCGAGTAGAGCGAGCCAAGTTCCTTCTCAAGACAAAAAGTAAAAAATAATATAAACACATGATATATAACATGCAACTGGCTCCCAATAGTACAGAAAAAGATATGTAAGCTGATCACGACAATGGGGTTTATTCTTCCAAGCTGCACCATCGGTCCACCTGGAAAAATGCTGTAGTAAAGCAAAGCCGACACATACATCTACTTACAACTTGACCAATTGCAGATGCTTGCTGAGCCACAAAATGCTTCACAGAGTAATACGGAGAACAATGAACCCTCGTCAAAGCACCAATAATCCAATATCAAATGAATTGCTAAAGCGGTTACGCATGCAGCATAACATGGTGGCATAAGAGCAATTGTCATTGTCTTAGTATAAAATCTTCCATAAAATAAAGCAAGATACTATCTAAGCACTTTTCTAAAACGCAATGAAGCTTACTTTACATGCGGGCAAGTCTGTTCTACTACGTTGGGCTTGATGGGAGACTGCTCAAAAGATACAAAACATACTTTTCAAAGTTTTTCTGTAAAACCAGCGGTAGGTCTACCCAACAGCACATCTTCGTGGCCGCTGTGTAGCTTGCGATGCCCATGTCCTCGTGAGCAAAAGTGCCGTTTTTTGCTGTTGCAGATCGCTTTGGTACCAAGCCAGTTCAAAAGCTATTTTATTGTGGCAACTAGTAGCCACCCTAACAAAAGCATACAAGAAAACACTGGACTGAACACAAACCTCAAAGGAAGTACGATGCTACCCAATTGAAGGTTCTGAATAAAAAAAAATATATTCTTGTTCTAGCAAGATATCGGAATAAGAATGACTAATTCAAAAGTTGTACCAGTTGATAAGCAATCAACAACAACCTTCTTCACAGATCAAGAAACCGCACATGACATGAATGTTCAAAAGCCTCCCGAGAGACGGCCAAGAACGCCAATATGCTGCAATGGCTTGTGTCTTGTAATTAGCACAACGCGCTGCTTTGCAATGACATTGACAGCAACGCCAAAGACAGGGGCGGATCTACCGGGTGGGCCTGATTGGTACAGGCCCACCCAGATTGACAGTGGGCCCACTCAAAATCAGATTCTTGAAAAAAAAAACATATTAATGTTTAACACTAGAACAACCAAGTGACACTAAATTGTCTGTGGCATCACTATTTCACAGCATTTGTAAAAGATATTCGGTAACACTTAGTTTTTGTATGCTGGCCCGCCGTGGCATTACTGGTGAAGCCCCACCAAGATATTTCCTAGGCCCACCCATAAATTACGTTCTGAATCCGCCACTGGCCAGAGAATGACAAATATAGCTAGCCTCAACTTGACATAAAAATAAGTGAATAGCTTAGCAAAACCCATCCTTTTATGTCCATTCAACGTTGAATCAATTGTAAAATGACTTATTTTCTAGCTCGGTGAAAACTCAGTGTCTTGGCTGGCCCGACCCAACTTGACAGTGTGTTTAAAAAAAAGACAGTTCCTGCTTGGCACAATGGCACACCAAGAAGTTGGTGCAAGCGTTCTAACCAACAACTTGACCTCAGACTCAGAGTGAAATGCTACCACAGTGAATACGAACACTACGATGTCAACTTGAAACCATGCAGATGGATGGAATGTTTACAGTTGATCGAAGGGTCAACAAAGTTTCACCAACGTGTTTGGGCGAAAGGAAGTATCTATGGTAATTACCTGCTGAAGGTCATGCATAGCAGATTTACTGTTCAACTTAGCGTCCACCTTCTCCTCTTCGATCGTATAAGTTCCGGTCTCGCTTGCTTCCTCGGAGCTACAGCTGCACCAGTATAAAAGCGTTGCGAATTAGTCAAAGTATACCTACAGTCTGCACTTGATCTCGAAACAAACTTTGACCAACATATCAATGTACAAGTATTAGGCGTGATTAGTAAAAAATGTTTATGTCAAAAGCGACTTTTATGTTTGGTTGAGTTGCTTCGAACAAGTTGTGGTTACTGGTTAGCTGTGTCATAGATAGAGAACACCCACGCAAGTGTTAAAGTGATTCAGCAAAATTAGGCTTCTCATGAATGCAACCTTGCTTAAGATTATTACTTCTGCAAATTGACAAGATCGAAGGGTGGTAATTCAACTTTCGACACGACTCATCTGGCGAAATCGTTCCTTCTTGAATTGATTTTTGGTTAGGTGGGGTATTTCTGACCCATGCACTTAAAAGATGACCCTCCTTGATGACCTTCTTGGAGAAGAATCAGATGGTACGTCACAGGCAACTCTTCATTAAGAGGAAGATACCAACGTGAAGAGGTCTTTACAAATATGCAAAACTGTCAGAATATGAACTACAAAAGTTTTGCTATCCAGATACAAGCACTTTTACAACAAAAATCATAACGCAAAATGAAGACGGGCTTTTGAAAGTACCTCGAATGGCCAAAAAATAAATAAAGACTCTCAAGATGTCTACCGAGCAAAGATGGTGAAGGATAAGAACGGACAGATATAGAAGAGAGAGTGATCCAGAAATTCTGGAAAGATGGAGTACCACCAGCAATTGATGAATGTCGAGAATCCAAGAAAACATGTGACAATAGACCCAGCAGCGGATAAAGATGTGACTGAAGTCAAAGAGGATGAGATAACAACTTCCTTGCAGAAAATGGAACGAGGAAAAGCAGTTGGACCAGATGATATCCCAATAGAAGTTTGGAAAATGCTGGGAGGGAATGGAACAAAATGGCTAACCGCTATTTTTCAGACAATAATGAAGACAGAAAACATGCCAGATGAAAGGAAGAATAGCACTTTGATTCCAATTTTCAAAATGAAAGGAGACATACAAGGGTGTGGTAATTTAGAATTCAGAATTGAACTATCTTGGTTCGACAGTTCATGAGAACGGAACGAGCAACAGAGAGGTGACAAAAAGATGCCAGGCAGGATAGGGAGCGTGGAAGAAAATAACAGGAGTCATGTGTGACAGAAAGGTGCCAGAACAGCTGAAGGGGAAACTTTATAAAACGATGGTAAGACCAGCAATGTTGTATGGGATGCAGGTGATAGCCCTGACGAAAACACAGGAAAGGAAAATGCAAGTGGCAGAAATGAAAATGTTGCGATGGTCTCTGGGGTTGACAATGCAGGACAGAGTAAGATATGAAATCATCAGAGAACTAAAGCAAGTTGGAGAGCTGGAAGACATGGTGAGAGAGACACGCCTTAAATGGTTGGGTCATGTCGTGAAGAGAGGCGAAGATTATGTTGGAAGAAGGATAAGACAATTGGTAGTTGGTAAAAGAAAGCAAGGAAGGCCGAAAAGAAGATGGAGAGTTGTGTGGCAGAAGATATGGAAATAGTTGGAGTGAAGGAGGAAGATGCTGTTGACAGAGTGATATGGAGGACTGCAACCTGCACCGGCGATCCCACGTGAAGTGGGAATAAAGCCAAAAGAAGAAGAATTGTAGCCTATGTCTATTTTTATTAAGTAATTGCGTAATGTCCTGTAGTTTGGTTTGTAGTAATACGATGCAGAAATAATGAGAGTAAAAGAGGAAGATGCTGCTCACAGAGCGATGTGGAGGACTGCAATCTGCACCGGCGACCCCACTTGAAGTGGGAATAAAGCTAGAAGAAAAAAATCATAACGCCTTTAAATTACTTGGTGTCGCTGCTTTCCATATTTTTCTTGTTTGGCTTGGATGAACTTTCTTTGACGAGGAGCGCTGATGAGTGCTCTGTGTCACTAGGAAGAGAGGATTTTGCTGTAAAAACATCATAGTTCATTGCACTATATAACTGCGCTTTAATTGAACAAATCAGTGTGTGATCTTATCCTATCAATAGACTTATGAAGATATAAAATTAAGGTGAGATAGCGACAGCGTAAAACATTATTACGAAAAGACGTTGGAGGTCGGCCGTGAAACTAATGAAGCGGTGGGCAACCCTGTTTCGGCCTATAAGGCCCTCTGCGTCGTGCTTGTTTTCACAGAGTGGATTGTCAAGTGCTACTTTTCAGCAGTTAACTGCCTTCTCTGCTTTGTGAAAAAAAGAAAACCACAGTTTGCAGCAAAACATAACCTTCCTAATAGGCACCGGACAGATCACCACTATAGCAGCGGTCATAGCTGATCACCTCACTATCGCAAGAAATCTCGACGCAATACACAAACACTATACCAGATTATGAAGACAATCAATACATATACAGTCTGTTCGCCGGCAATCCACTGAATATGAAGTCACGGGTAACAGCAAACAAAACCAATAAGCAACACACGGTAAAGTCACATTATTAAGTTTGGCGAGAAGGAATAAACAAGGCTACTCTTGTTGGCTAGGTTATTGTAGAACCAAGGGTTATCATTTTTAAATCATTTCAACGTTGCTAAATGTTGTAACAATATAAAAATGACCTCTTTTGGTTTGATAAAAAAGTTACAAGAAACAGGAATCGAGCAAAACTGAAACGATTTTTGTTTGAACATTCATGCAAAATCAGGTACTGCAGTATTTTGTATAACTAATCTGACTGCTCCATGGTGAAGGTCTTTTCCCTTCGTTCTTCACTAACCTGAGTTAAAACAGCTAAAAACTGGAAACAGTTTGACTGAGAACAAGTGGATGACTCTCACGTGATCTTTTGTGACGTGCCAATAAGAGCTGAAGAAAGATGACAGGAAGAGCCAAGGACGTGCTGATGGGATTCAATACATGATGGAGGCAGGTTGAGAAAAAGGAGCAAGCCCGGAGGAAGAAAGACACAAAATGGACGGAATCTTTATATGTGTCCTCATCTGAATAGATACGAAACATACCTTCCTCAATTAACTCAATGCGCTGTAGGTTGATGACTAACGTGCTCGGTACTTAAACAGCGATGATAGAACTTACAATAACCTCCATCTAATCTACATCGTTTTACAAAACCTTTTCACAAGCTGCTAAAGGTCATTTGCACGCTAGCCACGAGGTCAATGTACCAGCGCCAAGTTGCACTGATTAATAATGTAATTTCACAAACGCTTTTCAATGCAATATACCTGATGAACTACCACTTTCAGACGGACTTAAAGCATCCAAGTGAGGGTTAAGCTTCAACAACTAAATAGCATGGGTCATAGATGTGTGATTTTAGGCAATGCTACTGTATTACAACTTGCGGCTACATAAAAATTCAAGCCTTTTTCAAAGAAATATATGTATGTAGTTGACATACCTCAAGCTCTGCGATGCTTTTTCCTGACTAAACTTAAATGTATTCCATTACTAGGCGTGGACGTCGCTATAATAGCATCTGGAATGGAAGCCACACGCTAAGCCTCATCTTGCACGGCAAACACTAACAGGATTGCCATATTGGTGGTTTTAACGCCAAAGTTTAAAAACTTGAGCGTTTTTTTAATGCGTTTGGCAGGTTACTTTGACTTTGGCATTTTGATATATTTTTGGCGTTTTTTAATTTTTTCAGCATTGCTTTGTTTTATCAATGCGTAGTAGATTATTTACAAATCATCAGGTCTAAAAAAGCAAATTTTCGCAATCTAGATGATGCTTTTCATAATATTGTATTTTGGGCTGATTTTGTCAGCATGATTACTACCATAGCTTAAGGTGTTGCGACCGTGCCATATTTTAATTTGAAAATGCACTAAAAAAGGTCCAGTTTCTAAAATTTGGCGTCACAACAGCCAATATGGCAGTCCTGTTTGCCGTGCAAGATGAGGCCTAGCGTTTGGCTTCAAGGCCAGATGCTAATATAGCGACGTCCACGTACCAAGTATGAAGCTAAACTGATGCTGTATAAGTTTAGATTTCACTGGCCCAGCGTGATCTTCAACATTAAATTTCACACTGAGTATGCAATCAGCAGGAGAATTAACCAAACATGCAGCGGTAAGCAGAAGGACACAGCAACAAAGCAACAATTAGCTTCAACGACCTAGCTTAAACAGTCACCTTGTTTGCGGATCTTTGTAGAAACAACGGCAACAGACATTTTCTTTCGAACAGAACTGGAAACCCTGAAAAACAACACCAAGTGACAATTACCCTGACTAAAACGTAGTGCAGATCCCAGACAACAAAATTCGTCATTTTTACATTGATTCAACGTCTGCATACGTTGAATCTGAGTGTGGTCAACTATTATTATTTGATCGGTTGCAAGTATGTAAAATGTAAAAATGACGGAATTTACTGTCAGGAAGACTACTTTCTGTCTTGACATACAGAGGTTAGGTTGGCATTGGGAAATGATTAAGTGGAATACCACACCAGTTCGACTCTTGAGTGGCAACTGGTGCGCACAAATACAATAAATTGAACACATATAACGATCACAAAACCTATGGAAGTGCAACAAACTTAACCGAGTTTGGTCAATTATTATTATTTGATCGGCTGCAAGTACGTGAAAAGAAAATTTAAATGGTTCAAACCTAGTCTATACTGCAAAGATTGATGATGATTTCCGACAGTTTCATTCACAGTTAAGACACAGGGGGTGAATTGTTACAACTTACGCATCGTCTTTCAAGCTTTTCTTTTTCAAATCGCCACCTTCTAGAATGCAAAGTGAGAAGTCATCGCTGAATACAATTAACAATAATCGCTCACTACGAAAATATACAGAATTGCAAGACTGGCATATTTAAGAGCAATGTTACAAAGAATTACTTTCCGATATAACCAAACACACTCTCAAGCACGTATCAAGGCTGAAAAGATCAGGCAAAGCTCCTCGACCCCTGGAGTGGCGAAGAAGGTTCAAACAAAGAAGATTAGGTTTGTGACAAAAAATAGCGTTTAAATTTTTAACGTTTAAAGCTTTTGAAGCATTAGATTTACGCGCATCCGGTAACCAAGCATACTCATTTGTAACGTATTCGATTCATAATTTTAAGAACAGATGTGTTGTGTGAAGAGTCTGCAATGTTAAAACCTCGAGTTTTCATTCACATATGTGTAACATTTACGTCACTTGATCATTTGGTCTGGAAGGAATACGAAAAAGAGAATATGAAAAACTGATGCCATGCGGTGGTGCGGGTTGAATGTATTTAGCCTACCGATCGTTAGATGGTGCTCTTGAGCTAATAAAATATTCCTTTTGCAAACAACCACAATGGTCGTCTCAGACAGCAAAATCCGTCAATTTTACATTGATTTAACGTCTGCAGACGTTCGATCAATGTACAAATGACGGATTTTGCCTTTCAGGTAATTGTTCAACAACCAAACCACAACCAAGCCAATTCAATACAAATTATTACCTTACCATGATTATTGACAACATCATCTGACTTTAGCAGGATGGCGTCATTCGTTGTTAGGGGCTCATTCTTGGTAGCTTGGCAATCCACAGAGCTTGGGTGCTTCTGGTGCAGGCACATGACAAGGAAAGGCGATTTGAAGATATAAAAAATACAACAACTGGTAAGAAAAAGTAGAATGAATTAAGATTTGAGCCTTATTTAAGTTCGGTCAAAAGCAAAATAAGTATAGGTCAGTGCTTTTCATCGGCCCATCTTTGCTAATACAGGTTGTTTCAAAACATTTGACATCATTGTACAGTCTTGTAACTTTGCCAATTATCGTTTATACAATCTCAAATTTTAACAGCATGTACAGATACAACATAAAATTTTATCTTTCAATTTTCAGGGGCTTTTCTTTTTAGATGTAGAAATGCCATACAATAGCGTAGAAAAGTCATTTTGTGTACTGTAGTATGCTAGAACACAGTCGAATAAGATTGTGCAGCGTGCATTTGCGCAACGGCAAGACTGTACATTGTACAATGATGTCAATTTTTTCCAAACACCCTGTATATCCATGAGTTGCAACCCACTACTTAGAGCTAAATATTTTTAGTTTAATAAAAGTTTTAGATAAAAAAGGTCTTAAAAAATCTGTTAGCAGTTAAAAGTTCAAAAACCCAATTAGGACTCAAATACAAAGTTTTAAAGTTGCAATCAAACATCGTTATAACATTACATTTTGTGAAATCATAGATTGCTTTGCCACGTCTGCCACTGTCGATATTTTCTTTGCTTTTCTGTCAGAGGCGTGTTGTTGGAGCGTCTTAGCTTTGCTTGCATCGGCAGCATCTTTATGGGACATTGCAACAACAAAGGATGTAGATGAACGTAAAGTGGTCCCTTTCGTTAGCATTGCTGAAAGAAAATATATCAATTTAAAAAAAAGAACATCAAATTCAAATAAATTCAAATTTTGCTTTCATGGGATTTAAAACATTGTGAGGAACATTGACACAAAACAATAAACAAAAAATAATCAAATACTTGGATGAGAGCGAGATAAAAATTAATAAGGGAATTGTGTTTCCAAGGTAATTTTGTCAAGCTGACTTGAAAAACAGAAATTATTTCGGGAAGGTTACAAGATTAAGACCAATGTTGAAGATTCGAAAAGTTAGAAGCAAAATATCGGTTGTGGTAAAATTCCTAACCTCTAACCCTAAAACGGTAATGATAATTAGGCTACGGTACCCGATAATTTAAAAAAAAAATTGAAAAAATCCCCCGTTAAGGGATCGGACTCACCGAAACGGGCCATTCCGAAAATTCCCTTACCACCGCAGCACGCAATTGTGCAATTTTCGTTGTAGAACAAATTAAGTTGCACAGATCGATATTCTTCAAGTACCACCAGCAATTATTATTTATCAAAGCCAGATGATAGCTAGAGTAGATTGACCAATGCCTCAACACACCAAGTAATGGTGGGATCCCGGATAATCCGATTTGCAATGTACTGGAAGCTATCTCATAAAATAGGGGGCTGTGCCAAACGGATCGTTTCTCATGTCAGAGAAACATATTTATATCCTGGCACACAAACTTGAAAACGGCACAAAAATATAAACCTATGGAATTAGACACAGCTGAGTAACGAAAGTAGGGTGACTACTGACCACTTCCTTTCTCTCGGCCGCATTTCTTTCAGTGATAACGCCCAGTCGCCCACCAATTATTATACCCTGACTAGACGTGAGCGGTGTTTTTTATAAAAAAAGTTAAAAGCGGGAGTCGAACCAGAATTGCATGATTGAAAAGCAAGCGCCTTATCCGCTGCGCCGGTGTAGAAAAAGATTTGGATAAAATATGAATGACAACGGGTAACAGCCCAGTCAGTATATTTGTTTTTTTAACATTAATTCAACATCAGCAAACGTTGAATCAATGTTGTACGAGGATTGATTTTATGGCTGGAAAGAAGGTATTCAACACACCATTCTGTGAGCTACTGCCATATCTGCTCGATTAAACAAGCTCACCGTGTGCTTGATGGCGTGGGAACAGCATACACAACAATTAAATGGACGAGAACAATGAAGAAACCTTATCGGGCATCAAAGAACTATCTAATTCCACGCATAGTTCAATCAGAGGTAATCAATGCCATCTATTGTCATAAAGAATAATCTCAATCAGGCTTGTAAATAACATCTAGTGGGTAGCATGATCAAGAATAGAATGTTGCAATCAATTGGACTTCACTAGTTCATCATGAAAAGGCAATATTGACCAGCAGAAAGCCTGGTGCAATTCATCAGATGTAAGACAAAATTTTATTTTTGCAAACAATATAAATTAACTTTGTCAATACAAACATCCTCCTTCATACATTTGATTTACAGAGAAGCAACGATCATTTGTTCGTTTCTTTTCGCCAATTTCACATGTCTATTACTATTACATACAGTAGCCTACTATACAACAAAGATTCTAAAAACTTTTCATAATACTGTGGCACAAATTGTTTGTACGAGAAGCCCAAAGTGAAAACTTCTTCAAAAGTGGGTTACGGTTGCGAGGCCATAGCTCTGCCGGCAAGTAAAAACAAAATAAACACCAAGATAGCAAGATAACTCTGGAAGTATCGAGATTATTTCTTTCAAGGCATACGGACCTTGATTCACTGTTGCACAAAAACAAGGACAATGTAAATTGGCAAAATCCTTTTACTTTTTTTTACGTTAATATCTGTAAACGTTGAAACAATGTAAAAAGGTCGGATCTTGCCAGCTGGTTAGCGACGGTGAGCCGGTACACGACAACTGGGCGAGACAAAGTGGGCGATACCCACTTGGGCGAGACCAGGTGGGCGACGAGTCAAGTGGGCGATGAGCCAGGTGGGCGACGGTAGCGAAAGTTTAGCCGTTGGGAACGGTGATGACATATTTAATTTATCTTGTTGCTTTGCGGCGTCAGGGTTTATCGTGAAGCTTAAGGGAAGCCCCTCTGAAAAGAAACAAACGAATGGCCAAAGAGTGGTTGAAGTCATCGAAGCTTGTCAGTCGTTATAAGGTTATTACCTATAAAAGTTATTTTGGATATTTATGGTGGCCCATAGACCTACCAGACAATAAACAAACTTGAATTACAACAGACGCAAAACGGTTTGCATGAGATTTTACGTAGGGCGATAAAATGACGAAAAAGACAATAGTTTTTTTAATTATCGTCCAGCAATAATGATGAGAGCAAAATAATGATAAGCCGGAGTGCTAGGACTAAATTTACCTGATTAGAAACAAAAACTCGGAATCTAGGCTATTCCGTTTGCACCAAGGTGATAAACGCAACGTACACAATCAAATAAGTAATTTTAGACAAAGTTCAATCGTCGATTGTTCTTGCTAAACTCTGTTTATTACGCCATCATAGTTTAGCTCCAACTCCCTATGAATGTACAATAATGCCAGTCCGTTGAGACGTTCTTCTCCCATTGTAGATCATGGCCATGTACTGTATTTCGTATTGGCTTAGTTAGTCTATAAAACGGCATTGTTAATTGCTTTGACAGTGCAATCCAAAACATATTAAATGCCTTAATCTACGTCGTTAACTACTAAAACATTTTTAATGGGGCATGGCCCAATTGTTAATGGGGCATGACAAGCTTCGATGACTTCAACCACTCTTTGGCCATTCGTTTGTCTCTTTTCTGAGGGGTTTCTCTTAAGTTTCACGATAAACCGTGACGCCGCAAATTGCAAAATAATGTGTCAAGATGATGTCACAATGCAAATTAACATCAAACAGCAAGCGCTATTACTAGACTACAAAAAATAATGAAAATGTTGCTTCCAATGCTTCGTGAAACTCAGCGTGAAAACTCTTATTGCCTCAATCATTGTATTTTAAAGTAAAAATTTCTGTATTTTATTGTATTTTAAAAAACTTTCGCTACCGTCGCCCACCTGGTTCGTCGCCCACCTGGTCTCGCCCAAGTGGGTATCGCCCACTTTGTCTCGCCCAGTTGTCGTGTACCGACGGTGAGCTGGGTTGCTCGCCTGCAGACAGTGAAATGAACCAATGGGCTCCCAATCTTCTTGTTCTCACAAAGTAAAGTGTCTTACAAAAAATGATCAAGGCTGCGGACCTAACGCCAAGAAATTAAAAAAATATGTGAGTTTTGAAGAAGGCGAAGGCGGCACTTGGAAGTGAATCCGGCCACTCTCGGTATCGGGGACATCACCGGATTAAAACTGGACTACCACTACTTTTCATGCTATCTTCTTTCGGATATGAATGCACTCACAGCTCATTTTAACAGTTTTCACGGACCCGTTGGGGGAGAGGGGGCTGTGAAACCCATGTTGGGGTCAATTAGTATAAACATAAACAATAAGATGCACCATTGCACCAACTAACCTTTGCTCTGTAAAGGAGAAAAGAGTGAAGATAATGATTCCGTCTTCGTCTTATCGTCAAACTTCTTCTGGTTGTTATCTCTGGCTTTGGTCAACTACAGAAATGATAGCAACGTCAGTGCAATCAACACCATCAATGAGTGATTGCTAACTTTCTATAACAAAGTGTTCATCCGAACAACCAAACAACCATAACCACAAACAAGGAACAAGAAAAAAAATGTATGTGAGTATCTTAAGCTTGCATTCAATAAAATACATGGGCACTGTCAACTAATTAAACCCTAAAACAACATGATGAGACTTCTAAATAACAAAAGGCTGATTATGATAGGCACAGGGAAGAACAAAACTAGGTAGACTGAAAACACTGCATTTGCAAACCAAAACCGCAAATGTATATGATACTATGTATTTTTTGTATACGTTATCGTGACATTTAATGCTCCGCTAGCTGTGATTTCAATGGAATTTGTTATTGGACTATTTTCGAGCACCCAACTGCAGACCTTATGCAGTACATTAACCTAGTTTCAGTTTATACGAATAAACTTGGCTTCACTCGGAGAAGCTATTACACCCGCTCGCAAAGTTGGTTAAAATACGTTCAAGCATTCTCACCGGAGACGCTGCATTGCTTCTCAGTGAAACGAAATTGTTAATAATAAAGCTAAACACGTATCACCAATAACTGCTATCTTCGTATTGTCTGTCTCTCAGTCGAGTCTAAACTTTTTAAACCTAGTCTAAGGTTTTATCTAAGGTTAGCAAGACAATTAACTTTACAGGCAGTGACTGCAGTACTGTTTACCCAATGAAGTGGAATTTGGTAATTGCCCCTTTTATATTTCATTGGAAGAGTGCACTCACTGCTTGAAACGGCCTATTAATGAATGATTTTTTACTGCAATGTGCTATGTAGGCCAGTGGAGTTTTAGTTCAAGCCGTGTACGGGTCCCTGTGGATTTTGTCAATGGTTGAACATGCTGGCAACAAGTGATGTTAAAAACTTATTTTTATTTTTTCTTGTGACAGCTTGATCATTGCGGGAAATCATTCACAATCTGCAAAACCTATTCCTTGCCTCATTGTGCCATAAAAACGTTTTTTCACATTCACTATAACGCATTCACGGACTGTTATTGGATTCAGAGCAAAAAGGTGATCAAACATCTATTTTAGATAAAACACATCTGTTTTTAAACGGAGTTTTATCACTTGAGTTGAATACAACTTGAAAAATAATAAGCAATCTTTGTGCACCACGTGATTCTAGGATCAGAATAATACTGTGATCTTAACTTTTCATGATACTGTAATGAAAAGCGGTCCAGCTCATGACATTTTTTGTTGATCGTACAAATTGCAATAAATTCTTTAGTATGAATCGAGCGTGAAACCTCACAGCCAGTGTTAAAATTTGTAGCTTGTACGATTGGCTACAAACGTCAAATAGTAAAGTGTCACTTAGTCAATGTAGTTCTTCTATAAAATATTATAATAGATTGAGTTTGGCTTTTAGCAGTATGATCGTTGTTTACTTCGCAAATGTGGATGCAAACAATCTGTTTCAGCCTGATGCTGCGAGTTCGTCGCGGTAGTAGCGGTTTGCACTAGCTTTCGGTTCCCTAGTCATGTGCAACGACGAATGGCGTTGGAGTTAGAATGTTGTTGTTTTACGAGGTTGTCGTAGATAAAATATTAGTATGTCGTTTAGGGCTGAGAAACCTATCCTTCGAACAAAATAATCAAAATAATTTGCTAGTTTCCTCCGCATATTCCGAAAAAAAAAAAAATGAAACAATTTGCTAATTTCCTCTGCATACAAGTTCTCTCACATCAGACATCACACAATATCACAAAACTACAAATTTACAACTCAGAAACTCACCTTTGAGATGGTGAACGTTTGAGAATCATGCCCAAACTTAATTCGATCCTCATTATTTAACGTTATATAAACTTGTTGGGGCAATTTTGTATCGTTTACGTAAGTCTGAAAATAAAGTCAAAAGTTTAAGTCAACATGATACATTGTGCGACAAAGTAGAAAATGTCCGAATCATTTTCTCTATTTGGGTCAGATCCGTGTAAACTCGATTATTTTAGTGGTCTGCTAGGTTAATTTTGAAATCACGGCGGAGCAGATTATTTAGCAAACAGGTTACCACGCGACACGCTTACTACGACTGACCAGCGCATCAATAGCAGGCAGGATGATGTGATAGATAAGCGAAACAATAAGGCACAGACGTAAATCAACTAGTACTACTATAAAACAACATTAAGAGTTGCTATTTATTTTCATTGATGTAGGAATTCACACAAACGTAACGTTCCTTCAAAGGAAATGGATTGTAGTTCTAACCAGTCAATCGGAATCATCATCGGCGTATGAGCAGATCTTTCCAGGCTAGATTGGAGGGCAGGAAATCGGAAGCATGAAGGTTATTTATAGGAAAACCCCGTGGACTCCTCACTGTTTCCTAACTGCGTTTGAATTGTCAAAATTATGAACTTCTCTTTTGAAAGTGGCAACTTTCAGACAAAAAGAAGCAGCAAAGCAATATTGTACCCAGTTAGAAGCATTTGTTGTGCTATAACTGAAATTGGTCACAGCTGCTTGTATTTGTATAAAAAGTAATCAATCAGCATCAGATTGTTAATTGTTATGTAGGCCAAACAATCGATTGAACAATAACAGCTGCAAGAAATAAATAGGATATCCTTGTGTAGGAAAAATTCTTTCATTGCCAGTTTTTATACCAGTCAAACAGTGATAACTAATTTTCGTCAACATCGGAAAACAACTTAATCGCCTTAAAATGGATGTATTGTTTATTTAAGAAAATGAAGTGGAGATTGGTAATAAAAAATGGAAAAAAGTTTAATTCAAATAGTAAAACACGTTTACCGAATTGAACTCACTGAACTTAATGACAGTGATAAGAGCTGGAAAAAGTATGAAACTATCAAGTAAACTCAGTTTACGACAAGAAAATATCTAAAAGAAATGTTTGCCTGTAGTAGCCTACCCAGAATTGAACAAAAAAAACTCAGACGAAAATGTGTCAGTAAATTCACAATTTTTTTAAAAGTTTTTAGGTTTTGTGGCCGTCAACTACAGACATATACGGTATACCCGTACTACATGATCTACTATTCAGGCACTTTTTAAACCTTGTAAGATTGTGTCACCTTTTCCCTTTCATTGACGTGCTAGTAGGCCTATATCGACTATTGTAGTTAGTAAGCCTAGTATTTTTTTCGTCCCAGACGCGTTAATGACGAAAAATAAAATGATTGAATGTCTTGAAACAATGACGCCTCTTCTTAAAACCAATTAATGGATTCCTGAAGGTCTACAAAACCACATCGAAGTTGTATTTGAGACACACCACGAACTTCAATATCAACAAAAATTTTCAATTTACATTCATCATATTTTAATTTGATCAACAGAGTTGACAAAAGTTTAGAAAATCTTTTGTTTGGGTTGAGCGTGTTTGAAGTATGTAGTCGTAAGAGTTTTTGTTTTGCATCAAAGCTGCTTTTAAACTAGCTTAATAATGAGTCAACAGTGAGGCTGTGATGAATAAACAATCACCAATAAAAATATGACATACGGTAGCTTTTCTTTGTGTCGCACTTCGACGCTAATTCAATAAATTAAGGATTCCTTATAATAAAATAATGATAATAATAATTAATCAATCGGTTATTTGACCTAAGCTCAGAACAGTGACCCCAACACTTTTTCACTCACGTCGAAGAAACGCCTAAAATTTGACAGCACAAAGACTAATAATACAGAAAATATAAGAAAACTTTAGATTTACCTCAAAAGTTTTTCAAACTGTATAATATATATGGTACGTCTGATCGGATATTAGGTCTTGGATGATGAAACATAAGCGCAACTCAAAACATAAATTTGGAGAGATATTGGTAAAACGAGAAAATACTGAAAAGAACCCCCACTCAAAAAAAACAAAAAAAAACAGTTTGATCTGTTTATGGATTTCTGCAGTACAACGAATATTTTACTAGAACGTTCAAATGTACTAACTACAATTCCTGTGGTGATTTTACGAGTATGCAATTGATTTATAACAAAAATATTCGATTTGTTAGCATGTATTAACGAGTACTTGCGGGGTGATAAAAGTCAAAAATACGCAATGATACTACCGTACTGTACTCCTTAAAAAGTAAGACAAGTTTTGAAATTTCACAAGAAAATCATCAGCAGGTTTGGCATAAGCGAGCTCCAATTGTACACAAGTACTTACTCCTCAGTGGGAAAACAATTGACTGGATGTATGTCAATGTAATTAAACCCTTTCAATTGGAAATTCCATTGTAGTCGGGCGACTACCTTGTCTTTTAAATCTCAAAAACCACTTTCTTTCAGTTGCTCTCCCAAGCAGAACTTCTGGTGAAGCGTTACTCGTACATTCACACAGTATAATGAATTAACGTATTTACTTACCCCGTTGGAAGTTCCGAGGTCTTTGATTCGAAACGCATCTTGAATGGAATCGTAGTTCAATACAGCATGTTGTTTGTCAACACTGTCAGACTGCAAATAGAGATATAGCATATACATTTAAGAATAGTTTTTGATGCTGTCTTGACAAATTTTGTAGTTTCATTTAGAGATTTAGGTTCTCTTTTACCGCTTCTAACTTCTTGTAATCTAGAACATACCCGGAAATAATATTTGTAAGATATTTGCTTTCATTGTAACAATAGCGACAAAAGTATCGTGTCACTGCATGGCTAACATGCAGCAGGAACAACGTATAGCAGGATACACCTCACTAACAAAATATTTGTCACAAATTTATTTTCAATTGGGCACACCTTGACTTGAGAAGAGATTTTTGTACCGGTACTTACAAATGGTTTGATTGAACAATTTGTATTAATTTCAAGATTGTTGGCACTGGAAGTGATCAATTACAAGGCTAATAAATGCTGCTTTTCTTCGTTGTGAAAGAGTGGGCAAAAGAAAAAGCAACTTCAAACTCAAGTAACTATGAGCCAGTTAATTGATTGAATCTTTATTTTCAGACTGGGACAGTGGGACAGCGTCTTTGAGAGCTTAATCCTGGCAGTTTCGCATACTTGTAGAGGCTTTGAACCACTGATGCAAGCCTGGTTACCGAGATTGACAGAGTGAAGTTTTCCGATCATTGAAGTGTTGTTAACGAGGAATTATTTCATCCATTAGGTGCCACTGCATGGAACGTTGCTCAACCAAACACCCTGAGATTAAAGCCAGCGCCACTTGATCTTTTAGCTTCTTCCTTCATGAAATCACATGCTAACCAACTGAGCTATTGGGGCAGAACCTTAGAAGCTATGGTTATCATAATATCATATACGGTACTGTAATAAACAATAATAATCGCCATTGCAATAAAATTACAAGGTGGCAAAGTATCTACAGCTCCGATTGCCATGGTTGTGATCAAATAGCATTGTTTTGTGGCAGGTGTTGCCAGGGTTAGGTTTTGCTCTCTGTCCAGAACTTAAAAATTTCCCAAATCACAAGTTTTTTTCTTAAAACGACTCCAAAGTTTTCTGAAATTAGAACAGAACTCCTTATCTGGCAACATTAGTGCTGGGTCATTTCATTATAATTCATCCAGGCCATGGAACCATAAAATTTATAATTGTCCCATTTTTTCACAGTTTAAAATGCTTGAAATTCTGAGTTATTTGGCACAAATTTTGTCAAAATTGGTTAAGCGGTTTTTGTTTTATCGCTATTTTAATCTTTGACCACCAGGTGGCGATTTTTTTAGTGAGCCGCATAAAAATGCTCATATCTTGGGACCTAGTTGCCCAATCTTCATAAAATTGGTATCTATCCCCCCATTTTCAGGGGTGGGCTTTCCAAAAATGAAGGTTAAAATAAGCTAGGAGTTACACTTTTTGTGATATAAACATTTGTAGTGCTTCGATATCATGGCCGATTTCGCCATGCGGCCACACATTTTTTTCAAAATTTTTTTGATCATTATTATTAGCATAGATGTTATATTCCAAAAATATCTTTTAAATCACTTACAATTCACAACCTCATAATAAAAAGTGTGCACAAAAATGCAGAATTTTTAAAATAGTCAAAAACATTGGATTTTATTTTTTTTTTGAATTTTGAGATAAGTCTTTAGATTCCATTACCACTACTTGTATTACAACTATTTTATGAGCAAAACTGTAGTCAAGCCTTTTTCTCAATACTAATATTGACGTAGATAACTGACTCCTATTCCAATAATTCCACTTTAATCACTAACAATTCATCAGTCCATACTGGGTGGTCCCCCCCCCTTACTACGCCACTGTATGTCAAGCAAAGAATAGTACAGTACTGTAGTATAATACACTATTACACAAAGTGAAGGAGTTAAGACATAAAGATGAAGGAGTTTAATACATCGAAAGGATGTAATGAGCTTGTCCTATGTGGGACATAATTAATTAATTATATCATTTTCTTAACATGTCTCGCTGCTACTAGTAGGACAGTGTGCACAGTACAATTGTGTTACTTTAATTTGTCAGAAGTTACATTAAAGAACAGCATATGCAACAATCTAAGAAATACATAACAATCTGAGAAAGAAAGTATATACATTGCAAAATAAAGTCACACTGTTCTGAGGATATAACTACAAGTCTATGCATTTCTGCTATCATTTCTGAATTGGAATATATGGGCTTTGTCTGCACTGATCATTGTAAAATTACATATATACATACATCATTGTAAGATTATTAGTGCCAAGAAGTGTACGAAACATTAAAGATAGTTTTAAGTGACTTTCTGCAATAAAATACAATTAAAAAGTATTCAATAAAGTAAACCTATAGTTTTGCATGTATAACTAGTGCATCCCATTTTGCATTTAACATTATGTGACACTGGACAAAATATGCTCACTGCAGAGCCATTACAACATGTGAGGGGCAACAATCGGAATGAATAAAAGCGCAAGAACAAGGGCCGCCATGCATGTAAATAAACCGACAACCACGGTTTCTACCATGTAGCTGAACATGTGAGAGTTCAGTTTATTTTTTATTTTGTTGGCGAAAAAGAAAGACACAAAAAGCAAAAACACAAAATAATTCGCACAGCAAGGATGGCACCAAAAGACCGAAAGGTCACCAAAGTCAGCTGCCACCCAAACATTTAAACAAAAGGCACAAAATTAAGAACATTAACACATACATATAATATACTGTATAGCACAATACCAGCACTTTACATAATACATTAATGGAATAGCACAGGGCAACATAAAAAAACTGTGTAGAGAAATAAGCGGATGATACGTTTCAGGAGTGATCATTGTACAAATTCTTTAATAAACATTTATATTTAAATTTAAAAACATTAAAAGACTTTTCTTTCATTTCTTTTGGTACTTGATTCCATAGTTTCACTCCATTAAAACATAGCATCTTCTTACCAGAGTTTGACGTTGTAGAAGGCAAATATAAATCATTTTTTTGGTTCTGACGGGTTTTATGATGGTGAATTTCGTTTACAAAAATGAAGCAGCCAGCAAAGGCTCGGGGCAGCATTTTGTGCACATATTACTAGACAATTGAACACGGATTGTCATGCATGCGAATAAACTGCAAACCACAGTTTCTAGCATGTACAGTAACTAAGCATTGTGAGAGGAAGCAAAAATATAAATTAACATGAATGAACAAAGGTTGTTGCACACTTGGACACATAGAACAGCATGCCATTATTGTAACATTAGTCAAGACCTAGACAGCAATTTCAGGCAATCAAACCCAACATAATAGAAGCCAATCAATGCTCATCTTGAATGCAAATGAAGCGACGATTCACAGTTTCCATGTTTGGAGCCGAA
Organism: Aplidium turbinatum; assembly: GCF_918807975.1. NCBI lineage: Eukaryota > Metazoa > Chordata > Ascidiacea > Aplousobranchia > Polyclinidae > Aplidium > Aplidium turbinatum. Next base: position 5,194,562 of record NC_137486.1, read on the forward strand.
AATGTGTATATTCTGCCAGTTGTAGTGGAAGGACTGTCCAAAATCATCATGATTGAAGAAATGTGCATGTAACACTTATCTTCATGGCCAGGCCAATTGAAAGATGGAGAGGGGCCACAAAGATGCATAAAATTGACCAGAACATCATTCTTTTCTTTGTCCACAATTTCAACAAGCCCAACCCACCACTGTCCGTCATAAACACATGCTACATAAGACATGACACTTACATCTTGGATGTTTATCATTGGGGCTGCATCGAAGAAACAATATGTGCCAGCAAACTGTGAATCATCTGATACGCGCTTAAAACTGAAAGAACCAATACAACTTGAACTGAAGTAATGGTGTCCAACTGTCCATGAGTACCAGGCAGAGTGCTTCCACGCTGGAATCTTTGTTCAAGAGTGGTCATTTTTTGCCACAAGTCATGGTTAATCTCCATGTGACGGGATTGATGGAGTAGTAAAAAGGAAGCTGGGTAACGAAAGTCTAGGCAGACCAACTGCTAACCAAATTTTGAAGCTGCCTATCAATGCAGCAGCTGCCTATCAATACTGCTTTGAAGCTGTAACAAGTGTAAGTAAGAAATACTCAACAAAGATTCCAGCGTGGAAGCACTGTGCCTGGTCCTGAATTTCTTCAATCATGATGATTTTGGACAGTCCTTCCACTACAACTGGCAGAATATACACATTTTCGGCTCCAAACATGGAAACTGTGAATCGTCGCTTCATTTGCATTCAAGATGAGCATTGATTGGCTTCTATTATGTTGGGTTTGATTGCCTGAAATTGCTGTCTAGGTCTTGACTAATGTTACAATAATGGCATGCTGTTCTATGTGTCCATGTGTGCAACAACCTTTGTTCATTTATGTTATATTGTATTTATATTTTTGCTTCCTCTCACAGAGCTTAGTTACTGTACGTGCTAGAAACTGTGGTTTGCAGTTTATTCGCATGCATGACAACCCGTGTTCAATTATATAGTAATTTATGCTGCCTCTCACATGTTTAGCTACATGGTAGAAACCGTGGTTGTCGGTTTATTTACATGCATGGCGGCCCTTGTTCAATTGCGTTTTTATTCATTCCGATTGTTGCCCTCAAATGTTGTAATGGCTCTGCAGTGAGCATATTTTGTCCAGTGTCACATGATGTTGAATGCAAAATGGGATGCACTAGTTATGCATACAAAACTATAGGTTTATTTTATTGAATCCTTTTTAATTGTATTTTATTGCAGAAAGTTACTTAAAACTATCTTTAATGTTTCGTACACTTCTTGGCACTAATAATCTTACAATGATGTATGTATATATGTAATTTTACATTGATCAGTGCAGACAAAGCCCATATATTCCAATTCAGAAATTGCAATGTATATACTTTCTTTCTCAGATTGTTATGTATTTCTTAGATTGCTGCATATGCTGTTCTTTAACACTTTGCTCCTCAAAGGGAGGCCAGATTTGGCCCCCCCCTCATATTTCCTTTAATTATTTGAAGCACAGTAACGCCATGCACTTGGTTTTTCTTGACTTTTCCTAAAATTGCCAGGCGGATCTGATGATATTAAATTTGATGCTAAAAGTTGTGTAGTTTTCTTGTAAATTCAAGATTTTGGTGAATTTTTGCTATTTCTAGCTAACTTCCAGCAAAGCGTGAAATGGATTACATTGCGATGACAAGCCATAAGCTCATAATTGCTTCGTGCATCGATATGCGCGAGCAGAGAGAAGCATCCTCTTGCTTTCTTTTGTTTGGTTTGACCTCAATAATACAAAGCGCGTTATTTCTTATGCTACAAAGAAAAGCCAGTGATCGTAAAGCTGTTAATTAGAAACAATAATAGCAAGCTTTTTTGCGTTATCAGCTCTACAAAGAAGAATAGCAATCCACGATCAAAATAGTAGGCTATGGAGGCCACAAACTATTCAAAACAGTTGTTTCAAGCAGATAATATTCATTGACGAATAAAAAACGTTACAATAAGAAATCTTGTATACAATAAGAAATCTTTTCTTGGATAAAGACACGAAAACCTGGTTTCGAAATAAACGTTCTATGGAAATGCTCTCATTGACAAAACTTGCAATTGAGGAAATGTATCACTGCAAATGCTTTTGGGAGAAGCCGGAGAAATAGCGTTTTTGCAAACAGTAATTGTGAGATACACTCAAAATTATGAGATAGGCTCCATTTACACGTAGCAGCTAACTCGATGGCGTCCCTTCACTGCTTTATGTCGCCTACTTGTTGTTATGTCCTGTATTTTTGTTTCACAGTGCACTGTGTTTTGTTCCAAAGAGCGCAAAATAAAGATGATAATGCCTCATCTACATTACAAAATATTTTGTAATGTAGGCCTACAAACAAAATGTACAATGTACACAATGTACATTACAAAATATTTTGTACTGTAGACGAGGCATAAATTTAGGCGTCACATAAGACAAACAACAAATCAGCTTTCTTCATCATTGATTCAACATCTGAATACGTTGCGCCAATGTATAAGAGGCCGGCTATTGTGAAGACCCGCCATTTATAAACGATCCGATTATACCAAAAGTGGGACAAACTAGTGGATCAAAGAATGAATAAATAATGCTGAGAAAACTAAATCTAAGTGACGAACAATACCGATGTCTTCATTTATCTTGGAAAAATGCTGCCTAAACTTATCAACAAAAAATACAGTAAATAACGGCAAGGATCCCGAAAGCAGAATTTGCTCGACTTTGGCATGAATTTAGTCAGACATCTACAGTAATAATTCCACACATACAATAACGGGCTCTCAACTGCTGTAAGATACATAATAATCAACCTGGTTCTGGGCGATTTGTGTAACAGTTTAGGGAAAGACACTACTTGAAATGATGCACCACACAAAAGATTTTCAATGAAGACTGAGTCTAAAAACCGATGTGGATAGTGCTGCACAATAACTTCAAGTTTAGGACAGAAGAGGCACAAAATATCACGATAAAAATAAAGACCTTGTGGGAAATTTTCGAGAATCATAACACGATGCAAATACCATAAACGCTTAGTTTGCATGCTGCTCTAAGCTGGCCGGCAACCACAAAGGTAGACAATAGCCTACAGGCAGTTTATAATTCGATAACAGCGCAATAAACATTATAAATACGTAAACCGACAAATTTCTTTTACAAACGTTTTACGTCTAATAGTAAATTTTCCCCCAACAATTTTTTGTGAAGCACTTGCAAACCACGGTTTTGTAAAATAATTTATCATTATTATTTTTTACTTCTCGGATATTGTAAAACGTCATCGGCAAAATCACAAAAAAAATTTCATTACTTCAATGTAGTAGGCCTAAGAATTTTTTATAGAATTGTAGCCACGTTGTTTCAACAAAGAAGCCATTTTTTAGCAATGTAAAGTTATAGAAAATAATTTGCAATCATGCAAATCGTTGGAAAGAATCTAGGAAGTCCTCTCACAATCTGGCACAAAATGATTATGTTTATTGTATCTCAGTAAAATGTTTTACGACAAACTTTGAAGCTTCGTTATAATCATTTTTATCTTTGAAGTCAAACGTTATTTTTTTTTGGCCAGAAACATAATCACTGCCTTGCTGACGTTGTCGCTTTTACGCGTATTTTTAGTGCTTCAAACAATAAGGACCCAGTAAGCAATCCAGTCCTTTTACATTGATTCAACATTTGTAAAGGTTAAATTTATGTAGATTTGCTGACTGTGGGTTATTTCACATTTCCTTTGTTTACGCATGTTCCTCAATTCGCTGTTGCATTATTTCCACGCTGGCGGACTAAAAATGTATTTTCAAATTGATTGACACAATCTTCAATAAAAAGTGAGCTTCGAACTTAGCTTTGTTGATGTAAATGCTGTATTTTTTGTGGATGTAATTTATGAGTCATGTTTATAAACACTCGTAAGCGAAATGACTTATGATGTGGCCTGCATGATATTTGTGATGCGACTTGACACAAATCCACAATTTCAAAAGCACTTAATTTGAACTTAGAAATTTCAGATTATTTCAACAACTTGTTCAATTGTCTTCTCTCTACTAAAAATATTCATACTACAAACTCAATTGTAGACCTAAAATAGACAAACGAAGATGTAAACAGCTATTCAAGCAGGCTAAGCTGTTACTTATGAGAAATTTGGTTCCATAAAACTAGAAGCTAGCCATGAGTTTCGGAATGCATTAGTTTAGGACAAAAATGTAAGACAACAAACGCAGTTTTGTTTTTTTTCAAATTCGTATAACAATATTACTCTGATTGTAACTATTTTAGAATCAGTGAGTACTGAGTAGCTTACAATAAGATTTGCTCGCAAGTCGTAAATTCTAATCAATGCAATGATTCGGCACACCGCACACACACTTCGTGCGTTCGATCGAGCTCTTTGTTATTTAGAAGTTTGCATGAAATCGGATTAGCACGGTTAATTAAAGGCGGCAAGTTAAATCAAAATTGTCGTTTTTGGGTACCTTTGCAAATATTGAAATATCAAGTTTAACATATAGAATTTTAAAATAATGAGTTTTCAAACTTATAGACAAATGATTTGCTTTCACACCAGTGCAACTTCTGTTGAAATAGCATCAGCGGATAACTCGTAACAGCTGATTGAATTTGATCCAAAAATGGCCCCCCCTTGAGCAGTTAACTTCCAAAAAAACGTTGAAAAGCAAAGGGTTAATGTAACTTCTGACAAATTAAAGTAACACAATTGTACTGTGCACACTGTCCTACTAGTAGCAGCGAGACATGTTTGGAAAATGATATAATTATGTCCCACATCGGACAGGCTCATTACATCCTTTCGATGTATTAAACTCCTTCATTTTTATGTCTTGACTCCTTCACCTTGTGTAATAGTGTATTATACTACTGTACTATTCTTTGCTTGACATACAGTGACGTAGTAAGGGGGGGGAGGGGTGGACCACCCAGTATGGACTGATGAATTGTTAGTGATTAAAGTGGAATTATTGGAATAGGAGTCAGTTATCTACGTCAATATTAGTATTGAGAAAAAGGCTTGGCTACAGTTTTGCTCATAAAATAGTTGTAATACAAGTAGTGGTAATGGAATCTAAAGTCTTATCTCAAAATTCAAAAAAAAAATAAAATCCAATGTTTTTGACTATTTTAAAAATTCTGCATTTTTGTGCACAATTTTTATTATGAGGTTGTGAATTGTAAGTGATTTAAAAGATATTTTTGGAATATAACATCTATGCTAATAATAATGATCAAAAAAATTTTGAAAAAAATGTGTGGCCGCATGGCGAAATCGGCCATGATATCGAAGCACTACAAATGTTTATATCACAAAAAGTGTAACTCCTAGCTTATTTTAACCTTCATTTTTGGAAAGCTCACCCCTGAAAATGGGGGGATAGATACCAATTTTATGAAGATTGGGCAACTAGGTCCCAAGATATGAGCATTTTTATGCGGCTCACTAAAAAAATCGCCACCTGGTGGTCAAAGATTAAAATAGCGATAAAACAAAAACCGCTCGACCAATTTTGACAAAATTTGTGCCAAATAACTCAGAATTTCAAGCATTTTAAACTGTGAAAAAATGGGACAATTATAAATTCTATGGTTCCAAAATTTCAATTTTCTGGATGAATTATAATGAAATGACCCTGCTGTAGATATAGATACATTTACATAAATATGTTTGATTTCTCAAAAACTACATTAATAGTCTGGCATATGCTTGAAAAAAAGTAATATAAAGTTTAAAAGCTAAATAGGTATAATTTACGGGCGGCGACGATGTCGTCCCCTGCCGATGTCGTACCCCCGATGTCGTATCCTCATACATCGGGACGCGCATTAATTTACGCCGCCAAAAACAGCTTCATACGCGGCGCGCTGTTGGATTTCAGTTCGAGCGTCAATGCCCATGTCGTCCCCGGTGAGTGATCATGAATCACGCTGCCGAACAGACTTCATAATGCGGCGGGCTGTTGCATTTCAGCTCGAGCGTCATTGTGTTCCCAACAGTGGTCCACCAAATCAAACGTCATATAAAACCGTTCAGGTCTACTGAATCTTAGCGTATCACGTCATGAAATTTTTCCTAAAAAAAATGAGCCAAGATTGCACTGCATCGTTCGTAAGACTTGTATCACACCTGTTGAGAATTGCTTCACAATGTTTCACTATGACGTCACAGTAACTGCGTACGTGAGTTTGAGATATAGGTAATTTTTACCTACATTTAAATGGACAAAAAAAGTTGAACATCTGGCAACAGGGACGACATCGACGTGGGACGACATCGGCAGGGGACGACATCGGGGGGACGACGTGTCCAGGGGACGACGTGTCCAGGGGACGACATCGGTGGCATTCATAATTTACCTTTAATACAATTTCACAATCATATCTTCCAATAAACAACATTTCATGAGGCAAATGAAGTCGAAATCCTTCAGAACCGATCAAGTTCCACAAGAAGTCACTGGCCATAATAATTTATTGAATAAATTTGTTAATAGCTTACGTGTTAAAAAACATCATAGATATCTAATAACTGTACAAAAAGTTCAATTGTTATACATTTTTCATTGGTGTCTTGCTACAATAATAGCTTACAAAAAAAAAACATTCTGAACAAAACCAAACAGTACATGTTGTGTAACATAATGTTTGTTTTGTAAAATATCATTGACAGAATTTTGAAGCGATGCAACATGGAGTGACATCAGAAAATGTGAGAGCAAACGTGTGCAAAGCTCACGGGGGCTACAGATGCTTACACAAACATACACCAATGGTTCCATAATACACACGATTAATATACATTCTACACTTGAATTTTTTTAAGCAAAATTTAGAAAATTACGATTACATCCTAGCTACATTTTGAGTGCAATGTGGTGCACATTGGAATGGGCAAACACAACTGTTTTACAGTTGGCTAAAAGAGAGCTGCTAGCTACTTACAGTACTCATATTGCTATTTTCTCAATGAGTAGGTCTATTACGTTAACAAAACAGAAAAAGTTGGCAACTTCAATCTGTTACACCTGGATAAAAGTGACAAACATAAGCAACCAACCCACATATCATAGCCACAGGTGGGCATGCATCTGCTACTTTAAAAGTAGCATGCACCATCAATCGATAAAAGTAGCGCATGCTTTAGCTACTTCTCCCGCTACTTTTGTCTTAACTTAAACTGACAAAGAAAGCACTTCACTACCAAAAAAGTATCGACACTAGTAGCGCGCTACTGCCGACCTCTGATCATAGCCTACCATCAAAAGTTGTGATGATACTCATGCTGACAATAACGACAATCTTTGACATCGTAAGTATGATTAAATGTTGCTAGCAGTAGGCTATGCAAAATATTCTACAGATTTTTAATTCTAATGTGTGTACTGTAGAGTGTAAAATTTTTAATACTACATGCTGCGTAATAAAGCATGCAGGATGTAAAATTTTTCATTTAATTTATCTTTTACATAGAAATAATATAAATAGGCCTATGGGTCATTCCAGCCCAACTCAACCAGTGCTTCCATGGGTACCGTCTCAGATTTTGCTCAAAATTGCACCAAATGTACCCCTATGGGAGCAATGAAAAATCCCCAAGTTTCAGATGAAAATTCCAAGCAGCTTAGATTTTACGGTCGTTTAAACTTTAAGGGCCTCATCCCTTTTTCGTAACAGTGGACCGCCGCGTTCATTTTCAATGGTTTTTGAAGGCACATATCTTCATTTCTATGCATGCAATATGCCTGAAAATTGGTATAATGGGTATTTCTGGGCTGCTCTTTCAGAACCTGCTGTTATAATTGGACTAGGATGTGTTGATAAAAAGTTACAGGCATCTCAAAACTGGATTTTTGTTGGTCAAAATGTAAATTTTTCACATTTTGACCATCAGCTGTGAGTCCCCCTCTTGGCCAACATCACCAAATTTGTGTAATTTAGGCAATAAGCATTGTGTAGAAGCAATAGAAGCAAAATGTCTTGATACAAACATGAAATAATGGTTTTAAAGGCTACTGAAAATGGTCACCACTTAAAAATACCTTTTGGGGCCCCCTTTTCCAAGGGGGTAGATAATCATGTAGATGGTACCCCAGAGTGATGAAACTTTCACTACTTAAAGATACATGTCTTGGCTATGCCTGATATAAATTAGAAGATCTCAACTCAACTCCTTCTTATATTACTCAGCTACTGAAAAGAAGCAGTTTTCCTGTACTCGGCCTGTACATTTTTAGGGTCATTCCATATCAAAACAGCCAATATGAAGATATCTTGTACCTATATGGTACCTCTCAGATTTTGCTGAAAAGTTGTCATACTATGCTTTAGGCTAGCCTACCAAACGAAAGAATCCTAAGTTTTAGATCAATTTGAATTTCGGGTGCTACCCTAATTTTTGACCTGGGGGGGGGGGTAGCAAATACCAATTTCAGCCATTTTCAGAGCCCCATAACTTTTATTGTAATTGTGGTAGAAAACTAAAAATTGCTGTGCTAGTTCATTATAAATTATACTACACAATTAAATAGTAGAAAACAACATCTCTTGATGCATAAGTGTTAGGTGGGTCATCAAAATCCTGCTATTTTGCCTTGTTTAAGTGCTTTTTTCAATTTTCAAATGCTTGTGCTACCCAAACCAATCAAAATATTTCTCTAAAACCTAATTATTTGTAATATTGGGAAACTTTTCTTCTGCCAACTTGAATTTGGGAGTTGTGGTGCCATTAACAGAGATGTTATGGGGGTTTGAAAACCCTATCAGGCAGAAATGGCCCTTTTTTACCCCTATGTTTAGAGCCCCAAATGACCACGTGGGCATTTTATGGTCATGCTGAAAGTCATACCAGACAAACACATACATTTATTCTTTCATTTCATGAAATAAAATCTTTGGTTATCAAACTCCTTCACTATAAATTTTATGTCTTTAAAATGTAACATTTTGGTAATTTTTGGCAAATAATCTCAAGTCCGTAATGTAGGTCAAAGAAAATTCAACAATAATCTATCATGAAGACAGTGAAAATAATTAGGTACTGTGCTTACTGATCATAAACATTGGAATGCTGACACTGTTTACCATTAATATATATATGTTCAAAATGATGTTTTTTATCTAAATTTTATCTCCACATCATAGTTTACTGATAGCAGGTGGGTACTTTTTCATGGGTGAGAAGGGGTGAAAGCATCATTTTGAACATAATTTCAGAAATACCCATTATACCAATTTTCAGGGATATTGCATGCACAGAAATGAAGATATGTGCCTTCAAAAACCATTGAAAATGAACGCGGCGGTCCACTGTTACGAAAAAGGGATGAGACCCTTAAAGTTTAAACGGCCGTAAAATCTAAGCTGCTTGGAATTTTCATCTGAAACTTGGGGATTTTTTATTGCTCCCTTAGAGGAACATTTGGTTCAATTTTGAGCAAAATCTGAGACAGTGCCCATGGAACTTTTATTAATGTTGGTTGAGTTGGGCTGTAATGACCCCTATACAAGTACAACATATAATGCTAATGTTTGGAATATGTAGCAATATGCTTGAGACTGCTGCCTAAACAAGAACAAAACGGAGACCTACCTGGGCTACCCTGAGTATAAACCTTGTTACTCAGCAACAAACAGTTGTCAAAAGCCTTCACAATATGATATTGAGGATGCTGTGATAGTGAAATCAATTCATGATTAAAAAATGAGGCTGGTAAACTGTTTGTTGCGTTAAGTAACAAGGCTTATACTAATGATACGAGACAGTCAACTGCTTCAAGTGAACAGTTTGCAAGGTTGGTTCACAAAAACAGAAAGGTTTTATTTGTCAATGGGCTACTCTGAATCTGAAGTAGGCTTCTATTCTAACATCGACTTACAAAAACATAAATTTCAGCAAATTGAAGAAATAATTTTTCTAATGTCTGAGACAAGCAGTTGAATAAAAATTGAATGTGACTATAGTTTCTGAAAAGCAATCCACAATTCGTCTTCAAGCTTTCCCTTGGAGCTAAAACGATTGGTTTGATTGATCTAACAGCAACTTCTGTCAGCCTTCAAAACAGTGATTGCCGGTTCGGCATCTGATTGGTCAAGACGATTGCGACATAGGTAACTATCGGACATGGGCTTGATCAATCTTGCAGAAACAAACATCTGTGCAATCAGAGCATCAGAGCACGAACGTTGTTGGAGGCGTTCGCGCTGTCCAGAGATAGCCTACTCCCTACTGTACTTTTAGATCCGGGTCTGGCACGATTATTAGGGGCCCATAATTTTCTATGGGGCCCAGCAGTTTAAAAAAACACAGCTTTCAGTTATGTCCAACCGCGTTTTTCTAATTAGAAGGGTCTTGATTTGGAGTCGAAGGATCTCATTGGGACCGGCTCGAATTGTTCTCTCAACGGCACTGCATGATTGCATTTGCAACCGACTGTATCAAACTGTTTCAACAGCATCAACTGTGTTCCGAAAGCTTGCGAAAAACCGCTGTTACCTCAGTATAACCGGTACCGGCAGTAACAGGCTTAAACATATCGTTTTATCTACATTTGTGGATTTGTTATTAATAAGATTTTTTTAGTTACAGTTTTTTTAGCAATATTTTCACAAATAATTGTCGGTTTTTCCACAAATTTGAAATTTTTTGACAAAAATTGCATCTTCCTCTCTGACACATAGCCTAGGCCTATACCGTGCTATACGTCTATGACTCTGCTATACGTCTATGACCGTGCTATACGTCTATGACTTGTCGGCAGCAGTGGCCGAGTGGTTAGCGCGTTGGACTCGCAGTCGATAGCCTGCACGTTCGACTCCAGCCACCCGCACTTGCTGTTGTTTCTCTGGGCAAGAAACTTTACGATAATTGCCTCTACCCAGTGATCGATCTCGAGTAATGGGTAATGCCAAATTTAAGTCATAAGTAGAGCAGACAACCGGAAACAGACATTGCCGTCGGCTGCAGCGTGGGTCAGGTGTACGTCGGAAGGCGTACACCGATGCATAGCGCTCAAGTCCGCTTTCCCGCAACGCAGGATAAAGATAAAAAAACAAAAAAAACAAACAAAGACTCTATGACGCGTAGCATTGACAAGGGGGTTCAAGAGGCACTTTGAACCTTGGTCCAGGATGATTGAGCTCGTAACGTTTTCGGGAGACTGGAAACAAAAACAAACTACCACTTATTTTTGGAAAAGGTGCATTTTTCTTTGAAGTGTAGTGATTTGGACCCCAGCAAGAATCTTGTTGATAGACGGCCTACCAGGCCCAACGAATCGTCTCGACGGCCGTGTCTATGACTCAACTGTAGAGAGCGCAATAAATCGTTGCACCTGAAAATAATTACGCACATCCGTGCAGCAGCAGATCAAGAATGGGGAGTGACTTAAATGATAAAAACATTTTCTCAGCTTCTGCGAAATGTTCTCACTCGCTTCGCTCACTTTGCATCGGTGAAGTTTTAACGCCTCTTCATCTTTTTTCTACATTCGCTTCTGACCCCATCTGGTCTTTGTTTTGACCAACCAGACCAGACAAATTACAAAAAAATCCACAAATTGCAAAAAACTTTCACGCCCAAATTCATTTCATAGCCTATATTAATGGTTATGACGTCACAAAAAATCAAGGAGAAGGAACTCACTTGCGGCGCACACGAACACTTTACTGTTTGGCGCGAGAACTTGTTTTGATGCCGATTACTATGACTCATAGTAAAACGCTAAGTAAACAGCGCGGGAAAATCACAAAGTTGATTTGTTTTGATCACATTTACAAAAAGGCAGCGTGAAGTTAAACGAAGGATAAGTCGATAACGAAGTTTGGTTGTCCCTTCTGCGGCTACCTAGGAAACGAACCAATACTTAGTACCGTAGCCCTCAAGCAGGGCTGTTGAGAGGATATTTTGTGCCGGTACCTATGAGATCATTGAGTCCCAAATCAAAACACATCCAAGAGAAACGCACTAATTCAAAGAACAGCGTGGTTTCTTCATATTCCCGGATCTAAAAGTACCCCTGTCAATGCTACTGAGTACAAGCTATACCGTATGTTCTATTAATAAAATGCAATGGGAAAGATTGCTTATGTAGCCTACACGTTAGAACATATCATTTTCTTTATGGTCATTAACGCGTCGGGGAAAAAGATACAACTGTACTGGCTACAATAGTCGAAAAACCAGCACATCACAGTTAAGCCACTAAGCATGATGCTTTGTAGGAAAGTCAGAAAGTTTTCCAATGGTACCAGTAGTTTTAAGTGGGTGCAACCTAGTTCATTCCCTGAACTATTCGTACCCTCATTTCGTGGTCGAAGTTGCTAATTGGAGTTTCCTCAAAAATTTTAAAGTTAGGGTTAAGCGGAAACTCCGATTCGTGTGCTATTTTAGCTTTTTTTAATTTTTTTCTCGATTTTTTAGGGTACGAAATGAGGGTACGAATTAGGTTGCATCCGTTTTAAGTGCAGTTTGATAGTTTTAAAGGTTTACAGAAACTCCTGATATTGTGCTTGAGACAAATGTTCCCCTTTAGCCTATTAAGTGCAGTGCGTATCACTGTTGATACCAACTGTTAACTTCAATGTAGTTATTATCTTTATTAGTTTGTTTACTGTACCGTATATAATTACCGTAAAAGATGAATAAGCACTCTGCTTTGCAACATCTCATATGCAAGTAAACATCTATTATTAGGTATGCCAGTAAACAAACTAGGCTAGACCTTCTATATTTTTATGCATGGCTAAAGTTTTAGTAAAAGTTAGGCTATTGATTGCGAATATTTTTAATAATCTAGCTTGCACGCTAGGCTGTACCAAATTTTGGTAACTTTGTCGGATTACTTAGCAAGTTTCCCAAAAGTTGTGGCTTAGGTACCTAATCAAAATGCCATATTTATTTTTTGAAAAAAAATTGGTCTTACGCCTCCTCAATGCTTGTTTCCATGACGACGGGCCCAAAATTGACGAAACAGCTATAACTCCGGAACCACTAGAGGTAGAACCAAATTTTTTTTTTCAAAAGATGCAGAATACCCAAGTTCCTATCTGTTGTCAATACATTTTGTAGGCCTATGTGCACCACTTTTCCCAAAATTTACAAAAAACGTGTTTTAGCCTATTTATCAGCAACAACTGCAAACACAAAGCAGTGAAAATGAATTAGTATAATAGCTAAAATCCTATTTAAGCAAATCAACAAAGGTTAAATAGTTTCACACATCAGTTAGCAAATAACACTTCTTTAAATTTGCACATTTCAGCATGTCTACCTTGAATAAAACATAAAATATATACTGTACAAACAGTCAGCAATAACTAAACAACAATCGATTGGCAAAATTAAGCTGAAATCTCACATTGCAACCAAAAAAGTTTAGCTACAATTGATATTGACATTCCCAGGTAAAGAACATTACACAGTGCAATAATACCATTATAGAATAGAATTGCAGAATACGTTTCAACAACAAACTAAAAAAATTCATAGCAATAACTAGTTTATGCCAGAAAGCACAATGCAGCACAACAGGCTGTGGTCCACAGTCAATTGATTGTTTAATCCATCACAAAACTCATTCTTGCAACTTCAACAATAGTTTAGGTGCTGGAGTGCTGGTGTTCATGGTCTTGAAAAGACTTTTTTAGTCACTCTTTCACTAGATATTGTTGCTCCAAGTTGAACATGTGTTGAGACACCATTTTTAGCAATATTTGCTGTTGTTTTGGATTTTTAGTTACTTTACCGGTGTAGAAGGCAGTCAACAGACCCAATGCCCGTTCTGCTGCATCATTCAGCGTGCAATGCACGCTGAAGGAAAAACATAGAAAGAGCTGTGCCATTCCTACCTGATCGCTTACCTGTAGAGTCATAATGATAAAAAAATGCGTTGCAAGTAAATTTGGTTTGCATTTTTCATAATAATTGTTACAAATAACTTCCCAATTGCATAATAATACAATAGGGTATAAATTTCCTCACTTTGTAGGCCTGCTACTCATGTTAGCAAATAGATCTAGCTTTAATTCGAATATAGTTTTGTGGAATGGATAACTTTAATAATCCAACTTCAGACAACCTGTGATAGGCTTCTTCATAACAATAATTATAGTACTGCACCTTTAATCTCTGTTAAATATTTCTGTCATACATTGACGTTACTTTTCAATATGGCAAAGTTTTTTAATGGCAGAATATTGGCAGCAGCGGTTCATAAAAATCTCAACAGAGAAGTAGAAAAAATGACAGCAACCCTATCAAATTTTCAACCGGGTCTTGCTGTTGTCCAGGTATGTTCAAGCAATGATAGAATTATTTTTTGTTTTAGATAATGCTGTTTTTGGATGTTAGCTAAAGGTGATGAATCGCTTGTGAAAATTTCACTTAGCAGGTTTAACCCCATTGTGAACCTCTTACATTTTTATTACTTTTTTGTAGGTTAGATCACTTAGCTTTTGAGCCATTATAATCTTAAACACAACATTTTCCCAATTTCCCATGTGACATCATGGGGGAAATTTAAAACTAACAGGATCCAGTGGACTTTGTTGACTACTCTTCTGTAGCATGACATTTTGCTTTGTAAAAATTTTGATATCAGCTAATAATGCTTTTCTTTCGTTTTTATTAAATAGCCTACTGGTACAAGTGGTACAGTTTAATGTTTGTACGAATCTGACATATTGTATCAACTGTTGATGAGTATGTAATAATTGTCACTGTCATAAACAACGTTGCATTGCATAAATACAAAATCTTTTTTTTTTTCATTTTATCTATTGTATTTTTAATGGGTTTTATGTTATTTTCAAGAAAGTGGCTATTTTTTCACACTTAATGCCATGGTTACAACCAGGTGTTGCCAGAGTTAGGATTAAAGTTAGCAGGGTTAAGGTAAGGGTTAGAGTTAGAAATAAGATTAGGGTTTTGATCTTTGCCCGGGACTAAAAAAAAATTTCAAAAATACAAGTTTTTGTTTTCAACAGCCTTAAGCTTTTCTCAAATTAGGGTAGAGTTCCTTATCTGGCAACACCATTAAGGCTATTATTACACTATATAGTGTAAATATAGCCACAGCCTATTTTCAATTTGTTTTTATTAAAGTTGAACTTACAGGTAGGGAATCGAAAAGACAGCGATGCCGATGTCCATGAAAAGCTTCAGGCTGCAAATGATTTGGGAATTTTAACGCAGCACATTAAACTTCCCCGTTCAATCAAGCAAGATCAAGTTATTGATCAAATTAAACAACTCAACAGTTGTCAAGGTTTGTTGTTTTTTTACAAGGTTTGTTTTTAAACAACTGCAAGAGTTACGTAGAATATTTGCTTGGACCACTTAAAGTGTTTTTTAAGAGTACTGTATAAATATTTTTAGTCACTTCAATCTTCAGCACTTCATATTTGTAGCAAGACCGAAAAAGATATTTCAAGCATAACTGTGTGGAAACTTGTGTTATACCCTTTGTTGATTGTATGGTCAGTTCAACTTGTTCTGCTTTTCTTCTGCTATGTTTTTTTTGTAATATTTCGATCATTATTCTATATTTGTGATAAATATCATTTTGGATAGACTTATTGTAAGCATTGATGTGAAATCAAATTTCACTTTTCTTTCTCATGAAAAACTACATTTTCATTTTTAAATTTAAACTATGAAGCTTTGAACCGATGACACCTGCTTATTGAGATAGATGGTGAAGTTTCACCTTGTTACTAAATGTGATGGTTCAAATTTATAAGCTACTACATTAGACAACACTTTGACTCACCGCACACAATTTGTAGCTGTGGATGTTTATATTTCCATGTCTACTTTTTCTTAGTATATAAATATGTGTTATTATTATAATATGTTAATACATTATGAGTTTAGTTTATGAAAGTAAGCAAGTTTTTTACAATCTATCATTCAACATAAAGATTTTTTACATACGGTATATATTACTATTTTCAATCCTTGGAATAGCCTACTCTCCACCGAATGTCAATGGAAAACTGTGGTAGGTAGGCTAATAATTTAACATATTAAAATATGACTGTACCGTACTTGAGCGTATTATATTCTTTTTCTCTCATGTTGTCGCTATATATCAGGGCACCTGTTGGTTAGCCACTGCCTGGTGTCATCGTCAAGGCAAACTAGGCCTTCTATACCATGAGGTGGTCTGTGCAGCAAGCAAGTACACCCACATTGCTGTCCCCGCATGTACCAACTTGGGAAACGAAACTTGCCACAACTGTCGCCATAAAGTTAAATTATTGCATTAATCATTACTTGGAACAAGCTAAAATATAAAATGATACAGTATATTTTTTTGAGTGTAAGAAATAGATTTGTTTGTTTTTTCTCATATTTCTCTTGTTTCAGCTATTCATGGCATCATTGTTCAATTGCCTTTGGAATGTGATAACAAAATTGACTCTAATGTTATCGCGAACACTGTTCTGCCATCCAAAAATATTGATGGTATGTTTATTGGAAATTCTGGCAGTTCCAATGGTGATGCTGTAGATAAGAAATCACTTCTTTACTCCAGTGTTCAAAGCTACATTGAAATGATTAAAGAAACCGGCTTGAAGGTATTTTCTTGCACATCTTCACTGACTCTGCTTTGATTCTGAAAACGTGTGACTTAAATATATTATACACAGCAAAGATTTAACAACAATTAAAGTTTTGTATCCTTTGTTTGGTTACTACTTCTCAACCCTTGGTTGTATCCTGTCGCGTCGTTATCAATTGAACTTTTTATGTCGCACAAAACATATCGCATAGTTTTGAAACCTATACTCCTTCGGGTGGATACCAATATTTTACCAAGACAAATTCTTTGCGATGCATTATTTGCACTAGATTGAACAACACTAATTTATTAGCCACTTTGTCATTACAATCATTCCAAGTTATAGAGAGTAATTGCGCTTGTATGGCGCAACGGTACCATAGCCTAAACTGTAATAGCTTACCCTTGAAGATAATAAAATAAATAGCTGAAGACATAGGCGCCGACTTTTGTTTTTGCACGGGGTGGCGGTTAGCACAATATGGCAACCAAAAAACTTTCAAACTGCATGGTTTTGTTTGATTTTTACTAAGCGTGTTTCGTAGATGCAATTGTCTTTTCACACGTGATTTGTAGCTCGATAATTTACAAAGCAACTTTAAAACAAAGCACAGGAGGTATGTCGTGAATTTTATTGTTACGTTGCTGCTCTGACACTTAACATTTGGCAAAAGTATTTTTGCAAACAGCAGCTCTGTCAATCCAACTGTTAATCAACTGGTCAAGTTGTAACCGTGAAGCTTCAGCTTGATAAACATTTAAAATTAGGACGTGGTTCAATCGCTGTTGTGTCATGGTAGATCGCAAGTAGGTTTTTATGCGCCTGAGTGCACTAAACGATCACTCCGCCTCGCAGGTGGTGGAAGGCAACGATAAGTATATTTTCACAATGCAGACCACGTTTGGAAGCATTAATGAAATTGTTTCACTGCTTGCAAATAAATCAAGCAGTTGCGACAATCATATGGACTCTATGCTGTAGTGTAGAGTGTAGATTAAAATTTTTCAAAAAAAGATTTTTGAGGGAGGCAATAAATAGATCGTATTTTATTGATTAATAAATCCCATTGTAAACCTAACAAATGTAACAATGACTTATGACAAGTAACAAATAAAGCGATCGCAACAACAACAAGGAAAAAACTCGTAGCCACGCGTTGCGTAAGTACGTAAATCTTCACGTAGCTTGCTTGATGTTACGCGAGTATCATCCTTGTGACAAAAACAATCATTTTCTTCGCAATACTGTATTGGTTCACCTCTTGCTTTACGTTAACTTGAAGCGAAAACCAATGATCAAAAAAAATTTAAACGTCCGTTCAAATTACATTTATTTGCAGTAAGTAATGTAACCTGAACGGGGTGGCTGCCACCCCGCCACAGCGGTTACGGGGTGGCGTGGCCACCCTGTAACCCCGTAAGTCGGCGCCAGTGGCTGAAGAATTGTAACTGAGTTGTAGAGAATAGCGATTAGGAAACTGGTGAGTGTTGTTAAGGTTAGAAAAAGTAACTTTGTTGTTAGCAACAGCATATCAGAAATATTCACTCAGAAAGATAAGTTGCTGTTGACATTTGTAATCAACAATGGTTGAGATGACAAAAACAATGTTTCATAAAACATCGAATTGACTCTGCTTTAAAGGAGTATAGCTCGACTGAAAGTGGCAGAGTTGGATTGTCTTGGCGATGGTTTATGTGTACGGTGAAATAATCCATCATGGTATACTGTATGGAGTGTATGCATACATTTGATAAAAGAGACCAAGGCAACAGCTTTCGTGCTGAAAGGCTGGAGCACGGAAACTGGATGTGCCAGCAGTTCCGTTGTCGAACAACACGCTCAATAAGTTTACATCAGACATTTCGGCAACTTAACTAATATCAAAACATTTTTTGTAAGACATGGTGCAGAAGCACACCACGACTTTCAAGAATACAGCATTTACTTCAATGCGAAATTTCTTTCTTGTGTTTGTTTTCAGTATTGAGAGAAGTGATGTAGAAGATGCTCTTCCATCGTGAGTACCATTGATAAAACTCACGCGAAACAAAGCATTAGTTTCTTCAGTGAACACTTTTTGCAAAAAAAATTGTTGCAGTGGCTTAAACCCTTCAGTATTTGTGGCGATAGACATGGGCTCCTTGCAGTATCTGGTTAAAGAACCTAAAATATACATCAATTATTATGTCACGGACAAAGTTGATTCGCAAGAGAGACTCACTTCACTACAACCTATCAATGCCCAGAACTCACGCGGCTTTGTGTGACAAAACATTCAAATCGTAAATAATTTTCTGCTTACAATTTTTTTTGCTCTTAACATGACTAACGCTAGGTGCAGTTGATAATTAATTTACGCTTCAAATTAGTAAATAGTAAAACTCAACTTAGTTTTTTTAATGTCGTATGCCCATATGATCCATGTTTAGAAACCGCATTATTTTGAGTATATATATACACGATTTAAAAACAAAGTTACGTTTCTATTTAAAATTATTTTGTCATTTTTATTTTGAATTAAATTTGTTCATTTTGTAGCAAATAAATAATATTTGTTTGAGCACCCTTGCAGGTTACACTAGTTTTTACGATTTTATTTGCATAAAGAATATGCAAATACTCATTAATTAATTGCTTGTACATAAAGCTGCAATCTGTTATCCAACTTCCTTTGCGATTTATTGAAGGTATCACTTTTTGACTGGCTTGGCTATTTGAAGCACTAAGTTGCACCCGTTTACCGTTTAGACACGTTTAATCTGTGTTGAATCGATTCATAAGTTTTACCGAACAGGAGTTTAAAATAAACTTGAAGTCGCTTGAGTTTTAAGTCCCACCCTCCCCCTTGACAAAAATTGGTTCTGTAGTGTCTTGCTCTCATAACATGGTTTTGGTTAGACAAGTGGCTGCATTGTGTTGTCTTAATTTTCATCTCTTATTAGAATTATTATTTGTTGAGCCCAACGATCACAACATGTTTTAAATTCAATTTAAAAATGTGTTGAGTTTATCGTCTAATCTCAACCGTTTAACTTGACGTTTGTTCAGATCGCAAAAGGCACTTGGTTGAAATCGGGGGCAGTGGCAATTGATTATAACCCTTCCCCGCTTGTTGAGACGAGTAAGAAGATGGAAATCCTGAGGTTTGAAGAAGTTGATCTGAAAAAGTCTTCCAAGGTTTGTTGTTCTTATAACGAAACGAGTGTCTTTGATATGTCGTCACACTGATGTCTATTAAAGGCGACTTTTCTACTTGGGAAAGTAAATGTATTTCTCGCAGTGTGGTTTGTATTGCTTTTATGATTCGATATTTCTAAACGTTCTTGTAAATTGAGTAAAAATACTGTTGAAAAAGAATTTTTTTATTAGAATTGGAATAACCCCTCCCCCGGTGGCACGAGGCCGATGTCTGTCGCCACCCTCATGCAAAAGACTGTTGAAGCAGCGAAAAAAGACTACGACAAACGGGTTTCCAATGCCTGGAACTTGAGGTAGTTTGTATCAGTCAACTTTGATTTAAAGTTTAAACACAGACATGCAAACAAAGACTCAGTTCCACTATCTTGAAAAATGTAGCATGTTACTTAACAAAATAACTAGTTCGTTTTATGTGTTTTTTATAATGCCAAATAGACATTAGTGATGCATGTCTGCCTCTTGACCATGTAAGCAAGCACAGCCTAGTGAATGTTGTAACTAAATGTTAGGTATTAAAGTTACGAAAGTTGTCAAAAATTTTACAGCTTTTCTTCTTTTTTCACAAGATATGTTAACCATTTTATGTTGAATCAATTTACCGTACCGGTATGTTCCTACATAAGTCGGAAAAAGCAGCTTGCAAATACAAAATTTCTTAAAATATGTTACAATTGCCATTGACAATGCTTTGTATTTTTGAATACAGATATCTTCCTTTAAACTTAATGAAACCTGTGCCAAGTGACATAGAGATCGCGATGGCCCAAAAGCCGAAAGACATCGATGAACTCGCTGCTGAGATTGATCTACGACCAGAAGAAGTGAACTTGTATGGGAAGAAAAAGGCGAAGATATCGCTATCCGTTCTTGACCGATTGTGCCATGTCAAAGATGGGAAATACGTCATTGTAGCTGGTGAGCAAAACTTCGCCATTGATTCAAAAGCAGGGTTTTAATTCTTGTTTTCCCGCTTAGATACCTAGTTTTAATTCCGCTGTTTTAAAATACATTACAAATCATCTTTAAAAATGTCAAGGTCAAGAAAATCTGGTTTTGAGATGTTTACCACACCACAGCGTTTACTAAATACAGTGTGGTTTGTAAACTTTCGAATATGTTGTTCAATTTTGGGCGATCTATGTTCCCATGATGGATATAACCACTTTGCAACTAAGTCAGTGTTCCTGTTATTTCAAAGTGTTTTGTTCTGTTTATTTCCAACGGGAAGAAGATATGTTTCAATGAGAAATCAATTGGCTATTTCACACTTACAATATTTGCTTTAGGTATTACTCCCACACCATTAGGGGAAGGCAAGAGCACAACAGCCATTGGCCTTGTCCAAGCTTTAGGCGCCGAACTGGAACGAAATGTCTTTGCTTGTGTTCGTCAGCCATCTCAGGTATTGTTTTGTGCACGGACAGTCGGACACGGAGTACTATCATGCGTTTTTTCTGAAGAAATGCCGTCTCTTTCTCATGTCATTGCGAAGAGCACTTATCCCAGAGCAAACGCGTTGTTTTTTACATGGATTGAACATCTGCATACGTTGAGTTAATGTGAAAACGACTGATTTAAGATGCTAAGAAACACAGAATCAAACAAACAATGGCGGCAATGGTTAACTTACGTCATATGGTGCCACTAACATATAACACATATAGCAAAACTTCAAAGTTT
The DNA here is from genome assembly GCF_918807975.1 of Aplidium turbinatum. Classification (NCBI taxonomy): domain Eukaryota; kingdom Metazoa; phylum Chordata; class Ascidiacea; order Aplousobranchia; family Polyclinidae; genus Aplidium; species Aplidium turbinatum. The sequence goes on from NC_137486.1 coordinate 5,216,045, forward strand.
TCCTAACGTGGTGTACCCTCGTAAATCTTCTGAATTATGTGAGATATTCTAACGCATCACGAAGAAGTTATTGAGAATCTGACTGTGCAACTTCCTTATAGTTTCATTTCTAGTCCGGAAGGTCTGTAGTCAATGTGTTTTAAAATTTGCATCAGGGACCTACTTTTGGGATCAAAGGAGGAGCTGCTGGAGGAGGATACGCTCAAGTGATCCCGATGGATGAGTTCAACCTTCACTTGACTGGGGACATCCACGCCATCACAGCTGCAAACAATCTTTTGGCTGCAGCTGTGGATGCAAGAATCTTCCACGAATCGAATCAAAAAGATGTAGCATTGTTCAACCGCTTGGTGCCGAGCAAGAAAGGAGTCAGAAAGTTTTCAAAGATTCAAGTAAGTATCCGGTGGTGTAAATGTTTCCTTCCTTTTACAAAAAAATAGTTAAAATGTTTGTTGCTTGCGTTCTCAGGACTTGTTGCATAACAGTGCATTTCATTTTCAGTAACCTTTCATTTTTATCTTGGTAGTGATTTGTCTTCAGGTTTTAGACCAGTTCATCCTTGATGGTGCGTACATTTGCACAATAAAGTGGCCTAGGAAGCTCTTAAAACTAGGCGTTGGATAAGATCATTTGCGTCTTCATGCTATATGATTATGTTCAAGCACGACTTTGTTTCGCGTATGTTTTTCACTTAATGTATTTTCCTTTCTGACAGCGATTTTGTTGAAAAAAACCATGCACGCAACACATGACGCTTGACATCCGTCCTTCTTAAAAAAAACATTTGATATTTGCACTAAGGCTTTTCAGAATAAAATATCCAAAGTGATATGGTTAAATGGTTTTGTAATACCTAACTTCACTAATTCTTCATTTAGCTAAGGTGATCGGGTCGGTAGATCTAAGCCTCGTGTAATAACGTTTGTTCCAACAGATACAGAGATTGGAAAAACTCGGCATCGCAAAGCGAGATCCCGATGCGCTCACTGATGAGGAGAAGAGAAAGTTCTCCCGGCTGAACATTGATCCGGCAACTGTTACCTGGCAACGAGTTGTGGACACCAACGATAGATTCCTCCGTAAGATCACCATCGGACAATCTGCTACTGAGAAAGGAATGGAACGAAGTGCGCAGTTCGATATTGCTGTCGCCAGTGAGGTTGGTCAGGGGATTTCTTCCTTTTTTGAGAGGTCAATTCAAGTAAATTAAATTTATTTACTACATCAATTGCTCCGACGAAGTTGACTTAATCGCGTTTCTTTCTCAATTCTTGCTTTGTAAGATAAAAGGTTTGTTAAAAGCCAAATTTGCTGTCCATTTTACAAAATTAGATAGTTGTCTGCTCTTCGTCTTCCACACATCCCCATCTGTTGCTTTCCTTCCGCAACAACTAATTCTTTTTACGAGCAATTCTATCCTTTTTTCCTTTTGGACTTCTATTCCACATGCAATCTTGCCTTCAATCACGCCACATTTATTAGTACTCCCTTTGTCAAAGAGTTTACGAAATCCATCAATGATGGCTTCATGGTTTCATCATCATCATAATCCATCGTCGGTTTGTTCCCCACTAGTGGGGGTGGCCGATTGTTTCCGCGCAGCAATTGCTTTAATTCCCTTTCTCCATTTCACCCTGTCCCTTGCATCTTCCTCCTTCAGTCCGACTTTTTTAAATTTATCCTTCACTTGTTGTTTCCACGTTCTTCTTGGACGACCGCGTTTCCTCTTCCCATCCACCTTTAGATCTAGTGCCTTTCTAAGAAAATTTCCTTCCTCCCTCCTTATCACATGTCCATACCATCTTACTCCATTTTCCCTTGCCAGTTGGTCTATGGTCTCTCTCATCTCTAGCATATCCAACAATTCTTCAGTCCTTTTTTCCCTTCTCGTTTTCACCCCACACATTGCTCTCACCATTGACCTTTCCGTTCTTCTCAGGATTGCCAGTTCACTCTCTCTCAATACCCATGTCTCGCTACCATATAGCATTGCAGGCCGCACACAGCTCCGATATACTTTTCCTTTCATCCATTTTCATCATTAGGTTTCATTGATATATTTCCTTCTGCTCGCCACCTTCATAACTTTTTTATTTGTTATTGTACAATGTTCTTTTCTGTTGGCGTTCTCTCATCAGAACCGCCTTTTTCTGCTAGCATCTGCTTTCCTCAGCGCCCACGTCTCTGAACCATGTGGCAATGCACTTCAAATCAAGGTCCTCATAAATGTCTTGTTTGCTTTATCCGACTGAATAAATCGGTCACTTTCATGAAATAACATTGCGGTCCACGCTAGGTCATGGCTGTGCTGGCTTTAACCACCGGGCTAGAAGACATGCGCAGTAAGTTGGGCAAGATGGTGGTCGCCACTAGCACACAAGGAGAACCTGTCACTGCAGACGATATTGGGGTTACAGGTGGGCAGTTTCTAAACAGCTAATCAGTTTTTATTTTTTCATTGATTCAACGACTGTAGTGGTTGACTTAATATGAAAAGAGCTGATTCACTCGCTGGGATTGTGCGACAATTGTTGTGTCATTAAACATTTATTTAACGTTACAATGTTAAAATAGGTTTGCGATAGCGTAAGGGACAGTTTGTGCATGCCTTCAACGAATGAAAGGCGTTTTTATTTGCCAAATCATTGCCTAAAAATGGCATCAATTTTATTCATGTCTGACTTGCCACCGACATTATTCTACTGAAATACTGAGCAAATCACATTTACGATGATAATGCTATAACAAGATGGTCAGTGCGCTAATAAACAACCGCTTGAGGCACGTAGCGCGCTGAATAATAAGCTACGACATACGGTTCACAAAGGTTTATCTCTGGTTTGTTTGCTTTTTGTCTCATGAATCGTCTGTTTTGCCGTTTTAAGTGGTCTACTAGTTCTCGTCAAATAGACTTTGCCCCTCAACTGACAGTAAACAATAATCATCATTTTCAGGTCTAATCGAACCTACATTGCTTGTCTGTTGGTTAAACGGAATTGGACAGTTGTTTTAAAAACTCCCCTATTTTGATCACTATTCAAACATTGTTTGTGTTTTTGAGCACTTCTAAACTACACCATTATTGGTTTCGAATTGTGTATGTGTGTTTGTGTCATAGACGATGAGGCCTTTGATAAGCTAAATGCTCAGTTCGTATTATTTTCCAGCGTTGCATATGTCGTGCAGTGTCCTACTTATGAGAAATAACATCAGTTTATTGCCGTTCCCACAACCGCATGGTGTACACACTGTTTGATGCCACACAACCTGCATGGTTTTCACGGTACTTTGTTGCAGGAGCCCTCACGGTGTTAATGAAGGATGCCATTGAACCAACCTTGATGCAAACTTTGGAGGGTACCCCTGTCTTTGTCCATGCCGGACCATTTGCTAATATTGCGCATGGAAACTCTTCAATCTTGGCTGACAAGATAGCCCTCAAGTTAGTGGGTGGGTGATGCGCATCTTTATCTGCATATATGTCCTCCCCGGACAGTGACGAAAATCTGAAGCAGTGTGCACTGAAATGCTTCTGCAATATATCAAGCAAAACATACTGTACGACCTTACAACAGCAAGCAAGATTCAATTTAGTTGTTGGAAATTAAGATTTGTCGTTGTCAAGCAAATAGAGCAACCGTTTGAAAGGCCCGGACCAGTTACCTACCCCACAGATGCATAACCCAGCATCTCTGAGTTTACTTATTGTATGGTCAGTCACTCATAAACGGCTGCCTCTGTACTGCCTCATTTATAGTTTGCCGGCTGTCGCAGGTTAAAAGTTTCAATCTTTTCAATCGATTACTACACTGTAATTTCTTTGAGAAATTAAATATTGACCCATGTTTTCTACCTAAAACTACTCTTAATTAGATAGAATGTAATTTAGATAAACAAGTTTACACTGACGCACTTAAATTACAAATGCAAGAACTGTTACAATCTTTTCAATCGATTCTAAAGTGTAATTATTTTTTGAAAATTTAATATTGTCCCCTGTTTTTTACCTTATCACTTGAAACTACTCGTAATTAGATAGAATGTAATTTAGATTAGCAAGTTTACACTGACGTACTTTTACGAATGCAAGAAACTGTCTTGACTTGGGCTTGCCTTCTGCCCATCTTATTGGTCGTAACGTCGTATTTAAACATCGTGCATGCCAGTAGTGAGTGGTATTCATCATAACCAGGGTTTTGAAACCTAGGTTCTGATGGGTTCGTAGTCACCGAAGCTGGGTTTGGTGCAGACATAGGGATGGAGAAGTTCTTCAATATAAAGTGCAGACGATCAGGACTTGTACCCAACGTTGTCGTCCTGGTAGGCACAGTGCGGGCTATTAAAATGCATGGTGGAGGTTCTACTGTGGTGGCTGGTATGCCTTTGCCGAAAGAATATTGCGAGGTGAGCTGTGGAACTTCACGACTGCTTAATGCATCATTTGACGTCAATGTTTCTAACTACTCACTACTCAGTCTTTGTGTCTTGTCCTTAGTCACTCACGGCAGAGATTAAATTGTCGACGTCGATTTTTCGTACTCTAACTACTCAGTCTTTGTATCTTCTCCCTATTCGCTCGCAACAGATATTTGAAGAATAACGAAAGAGCGGTTTTTTCCGTATCATATTTACTGTTTAAAACTGCTGTCCATGAAAGATCAAGCAAACATAGCGAGACTCAATTTTATTTTCCATGTATATTTTTCCAGCTGAAACAACGTAGCTGGTGATTTTCAATGATGACATTGTCTATCATGATGAATGATGATGGCTTAAAACACGGAGATTTTCATAAAGAGAATATTGACAACCTTTTCCGTAGCGCAAACTATGTTCCTGGCGTTGTTGGTTGTTTAGAAAGTTAAAATACGTCTTGTTCCATTGCTGTGACAAACATGATTGGTAAAACTGCCGGTCGTTGTGAGGCTGTGAGATGGTACCAACTTCGGCAACTTACAGCAAAGTGAAATATTTTGTTTTGGTCCTTTTTATTGCGTTTGTTTCAGGAAAATCTTGAATTGCTCGAGAAAGGATTTTCAAACCCACAGAAGCAAATCGAGAATGCTCAGCTGTTCGGCGTACCGGTTGTGTTCGCTTTAAACCGGTTTGAGACCGACACGGACAAGGAAGTGGAGCTGGCTCTGAAACTGGCTCGCCAAAGTGGTGCTGCTGACGCTGTGACAGCTTCACACTGGTAATCATTTACAGAAATGCTGCTTCAACGTTAATCCAACGTCCTGTGACGTTATGTTGGCACAAATCTGAAAGTACTTAAAAAAGTGTTAGATTTGTTTGCGAAATATGAATGGAGTGAAAATGATTTTGTCGCTAGTTCCTCATAGTTTTAAGTTCATTCTGCACATCACAAAGTTTTGATTAAAAGACTTAATGTTAGCATATAAGTCATTTTTTACATTGTTTCAACGTCTACAGACATTGAATCAATGTAAAAAATACTAATTTGCTGGCTGGGTAAGTATTTCTGTACTGGTATTCATTTATCTTAGGTCGAATGGAAGTAAAGGAGCCGTCGATCTCGCGCATTCTGTGGTACGCGCCAGTGAGCTTGAAAGCGACTTTAAGTTTCTATATCCGCTTGACATCCCGATCGCTGAAAAGATCGAGACAATCGCCAAGAAAATCTACGGGGCTGAAGGCATCGAATTGTCGCCGGAAGCAATGGCGAAAATCGATCTCTACACCCGACAGGTGAGACTTTATGTTTTAAACCTTCACCAACGTGAAAACCTTCATGCGTTCCGAGGAGTTGTGATAAAATTTTATCGAGTTATGCTGTTGTTAACGTGAATAAACGTAAAAGCTAGAGCTTTGGTAGAGGGTGTACTTTGCACCACAAACATACAAATCAAAGTAACATTGTTAGGCTTATCATATTTATTTTGAATGCATAAAAGCTACGTTAACAAGTATTTACGATATAGAACATTTTTGACAACAATCAGACTTGCTATGTCGGTAAGTTATAAAGTCGTCATCTGTTTAGTCGAACTATGTCGTCGTATTAAAGAATAGAATCCCCTAAAACTGCGAAAAATGATTTTGAATGGTGTGGCTATTACTTACTTGGTTCTCAATCTGCAGGGTTTTCATAAGCTCCCTATATGCATGGCGAAGACCCACTTGTCTTTATCCCACAAGCCTGAACTGAAAGGGGCGCCGAAGGATTTCATTCTCCCTATTCGTGACATTCGGGCGAGCGTCGGGGCAGGATTTCTCTATCCGCTAGTGGGCACTATGAGCACCATGCCTGGTCTTCCCACTAGGTCCTGCTTCTACGACATCGATATTGACCCAGAAACATCAGAAGTTAAGGGACTCTTCTAATCTTTGTTTATAATTGTATGTGAACTTTTTTGGCTGATGTCACACCAGTGTGATGAGATCATTGAAGAAAACATGTTATTCCAGCTACCAAAATTGCCAGTTTTGTTTTTTCAAGATTGCGTTACAATTTTAAACTTCAAACATTTACACTTGAGTAAAAAGTGCAATTACTTTTCGCTGCTTATTTAGTATTTTGTAACTGCCCCACTCTGATTGAAATTTATCTGTGATATCATTTTTACGTTGCTTCAACTGCCTGTGTTTTGTTCTTTGCCTTGCCGGCTCATTCATAACGGCTTTCTACTTTACCTTAGAATATGTGCCACAAGGATTGCACCAGGCACGACTTTCGTGTGTGATTTATATTCAGTGATTTTGACCGTTTGCTTTCCTATGGTTTAAGTGCCTTTTGATGTGGTTTATGCTTCAACTCAATACACTGTTTCTCTCTCTAAGCTCTGGTTTGATCAATAAGTCATTTCTTAACTACGCTTAACTTTATTGTAATCACTGGGTGCGGCTTCATCAAGATTTGATCAAATAAATTGAAATCTCGCAACTCTTTGTTGCCCGATTTCTTCCGATTGATTTCACCCGATTTCTCTCCAGATCTAAATTCCCAATTATGTCACAGAAGATCAGTTATATTGCCGGCTGCATAGCCGAGTGGTGAGAGCCTTGGAACAGCAATCGAAAGGGCGCCAGTTCGACACCGCTCAAAAGCATGCGGCTGTCTCTTTGGCAGGACACATAAAGACATGTCTGAAGGTGGTCACGAAGATTGGCTTCCTTGCGTTCTCGTCCACTTAATCTGAATCTTCACATCGGGTGTAAGCCTGGATACGACAAAAAAATTATATCGAACTCAGAATTGACAAGGGAACTAACTTGCCAGATTTTAGCTTTATGTGGTTTGTTGTATCCAGGTTTTATGTTCAGCCAAAACACAGCTTCGTGTTCTGGGAGGGTGTCGAACCCATGTTCTGGGGAGTGTTGGGCAGAGGCTCTCACCACACGACCACGCCTACAGTTCTATGATCATTTTGCACTGGTTTTTGAATCACTATGGTTTCTGTGAAATCCGTCTTTATTGTTTCTCTTAGCTTCAAGTTGTACCATGAACGTTGTGACTGCTATGGAACTTTCTTTAATAAAAAGTTTGCAGTAGAAAAAAACAGAATTTGGTTTTCGTTTTACGTTCGAAATATAGAAATTTTCACTGCACTTCTGTGACTTGTGAAAAAAATTAAGATCAGATAAGTTATTTAGTCTTTGAAATTGTTTTCAAAAGTTCAATTTGTTTTTATTTCTGACCATCACTACAAATAACAATACATGTGTAACATAGCAGAGGTCTACAAAAAGGGACAAAACGTGCTTGATACCGAAGCAGGATTTGACATGGTCGCAAGTGCGGTTTCAAAGAGTTTGCTTAACTTTTGCTCGGATTCCTGGAAACATCGATAAACAATGTAAACACGTTATAGCAAAAAACAACACGACGACAAAAACAACGACTACAATCGATAAAGCGATTAATTATAAAGCAGTTTTCCGTTAATCTTTAAGCTCTGCTTATTCAAAGCAACGACGTCAACAAACACCTTTACCGCGGAGTGATAGATACAGCTTTTTATTTGCTATATACGTCACACTGGTCATTTTTATTTTTTATGGTGCTACTGCTAACTGATGTAATGCAATTAGTAATATTTGTTGAAGTCAGCTATATGTTAAAAACTATTATCAATGGCGTACCCAAAGGAGTTCCCAGGTTTTACCCTCCCCACTGCACTCGATAGTGTCGCTGGTGAAAGAACATGCGAGATGAATAAAGCTTGGCACCTGATGCAAGACGTTAATGCCTGAAACCCATTTGAGAGTCTCCTGCATACGCCACTGATAACTATCGGTACATATTTAAACAAATTACATATAAAAATTGCAGTGTGTAGCCTACGAGGCTGAGTGTAAGAATGAAAGGAATTAATCTTGCTCTTCTGGTAAGACATGCCAACAGCGAGAGCATTCATACTTTCGGTCTACCATACTTCAACTGCAAAACAACATTGCATTCAAGGCGCATAGGTTGGACCAGGGGGTCACCAAACTACGGCCCGCGGGCCAAAACCGGTCCGCGAACTGATTTTATCCGGCCCGCCACGTGCTGCGGAAATAACAGCTGTAGTGTAAAATGCCCTGTAGTGTATCACAGCAGGGGATAACTTTTCCAGCATCCTTTCGATTTTCATCACAACTTTGCTATTCCACCGCTGACTTTGTTATTTATTGTGCCCAATTCAAGTCAATGGAGATCCTAAATAGTTGTATATCTTTTCGCAATTTGCATCCGGCCCGCAGCTGCTAATGTCGCAGCAATCCGGCCCTCAGAGAAAAAAGTTTGGTGACCTCTGGGTTGGACATACGTTTGGACAATGACCCTGTCTGTCGTTAATAGCATTAGACATCACCCCAGACAGCAAAATCTGTTATTTTTACGAAATCAACGCTTACGAATACGCTTACGAAATCAACGAATGGTGCAAGCGAAACGCTTACGAAATCAACGAATGGTGCAAGCGAAAAAGATGATTTCAACCTAGAACAAATATTTGTTAAACAATATTGTTTCAGTAAGACGTAGATTAAATGACTTGGTCATGTTATTAGCAGCAGAAGGGCTGACGTTTTGTTTTCTTTAGTACCGGTAACCTGTTTGCTATACTGCAGTACAGCAATAACAAAACAACATGTTTTTCCTTAAATTGTTTTACAAAGCCATAATTTGAAAAAAATAAGGTGATTAGACCTGTATATTTGAAAGAACTCCGATTTGTAATTCATCAGGAAAATAATGTAGCCTAATGACAGGAACTGCTCTTAAAAATTGTCCTCCAAAGAATACGAAGAAAGATTTTACCGGAAATATCTGCTTGCCAATACGGATTCATGCCTGACAGAGGAACCAGAAATGCAATTTTTGTAGTTCGCATGCTGTGTGAACGTTCAATTCAACACCAACAAGATGTATTTCTGTGTTTCATAGATTATCAAAAAGCTTTCGATAAAGTACGCCATTTCCAGCTTCTTTCATCACTAAAACGAATTGGGATTGATGATAAAGATTTCCGTATGATACACGATCTATACTACAAGCAGCAAGCCGCTGTTATGCTTCCCGATGGAATCACTGAATGGATGGAAATATCAAGAGGTGTTCGACAAGGCTGTGTCATGAGCCCAGATCTCTTCAATTTGTATAGTGAACTCATCCTTAGAGAACTGGAAGAAATTGATGAAGAAATTGATGAAGGAATATAAACGGAAAACTTATAAATAACATTCGATATGCAGATGACACAGTCTTGCTTGCAACGTCACAATGTGGTTTGCAAGTTTTACTTGATGCAGTTCAAACATCCAGTGAAAAATATGGACTAAAAATCAACATTAACAAAACCAAAACTCTGGCAGTCTCGAAACGTCTTCCTGAACCAACAATTTGCGTGTACTGCAATGATAACAAAATTGAACAGGTTCAAAAATTTAATTATTTGGGCTCAATACTGAATCCAAGCACCCGATGTGAAGAAGAAATTAGACGACGCATTGCATTATCAAAGTCAAGTTTCAACACCATGGCAAAAATCTTTAAAGATCGAAAGCTCTCCAAAACCTTAAAAATTCGTTTGTTAAAATGCTTTGTTTGGTCAATTTTGATGTACGGATGTGAAACCTGGACACTAACGGCAAAAACCCGAAATAAAATTGAAGCTGCAAAAATGTGGTTTTACCGAAGAATTCTTAAAATTCCATGGACAGCTTTTCGAACCAACAGAGCAGTTCTCCAACAGATGGGCCAGGAGCAGCAGATACTGAGATCTTTAGAAATGCGACAGCTGAAGTTCTTAGGTCACATTATAAGGAAAGGCGAACTTGAAGATTTATCTTTAAGTGGAAAAATTCTAGGTAAACGGTCAAGAGGAGCACAAAGATTCACATTTTTGCACAATTTTCAACCACTTATCAAAAACCCTACTAAAATTTGGCAAGAAGCACGAGATCGATCAAACTGGAACATCATTGTACATCGAGGGCTGCATCAGCTATGATACCTAGTCCTAAAGAGAGAGAGAATGACAGGAATAAACTTACATCCAATGAAAGCAAAGATAATTTGAGAATGAAACGCTGTGAGGCGATTAGCCAATAAGCCTTTTTTAGAGCCCAATTCTCACTGTGATCATGATGCAAAAACATGGATACCACTTGTTGGTGTTTTTATTCAAACTCTATTTGTTGGGTGGCAAACAACCATCAAAACTTAATGCCACGACAGAATGATGAAGAAGTTTCCCATTAGTGATCCCAACAACGCTCCATTTGTTTTTTGAGGGTTCATAACATTCTATTTCCGTTACAATTCGTTCTCCATCATAACCTCCAAACACAAAGATTTTTTCGTTTACAACGCAAGCTGAAAAACCTGTCCTGCAAAAGTTCATGTCGCTAATAGAAGTCCACTCGTTTTTTTCGATGTCGTACTTTTCTGCACTTTTCAAGATTTCTTTATTCCACCCAGTCCGTCCTCCTATGGCATATACAACCCCTCCACTTTCAACCGCCACTAGCCTGTATCTTTGTGTCTTCATTGCCTTCACAAACATCCATTTTCTATGGATTGAACTCAAACATTCCACAGAACATAAAGCCTCGTTGTCATCATAATACCCTCCAATGGCGTACAAGGATCCTTTGCAAGCGACCAATCCATGCTCTGCTCTCGCTTGTTGTAAGGGACATAAGTGTCTCCAATGATCTTGCAAGAAATACTCTCCCGAGTTAAGAACCTCCTTGTTTTCCCCACGTCCACCAACAACACAAATAGATCCATCTAGAACGGCAGCTTTAATCTGGCACCTTGGTTCATTGAGGCTTGAAGTTAGATGCCACTTTAAGTCATTTGAGGTTGTGTTCATCCTCAAGACAGTTTTTAACACTGAACAATTTGGACCATAGCCGCCAATAAAGTACACAAACTCGTTCAGCTTCTCTGTGCAACCCCAAAATCTACCTTCTGGCAAACTTGGAAAATTTGCGCAATTTCTTTCTTTTCCATAGAAAGGATCGCCAACTGGAATGACCCTTGTCCTCGAGTAGACTCCGCCCAAGCTCACAATTATGCTTGTTTTTTCTTTCACTGCAGATTTTTCCAAAGAGGTTGAAGCAATGCTTTTAGGCAATTTGACATTTTGGGTGTCTCTGTGAGAATCTTGCCAATTAACATAGTCTTCCAATTTTTCGGATTCAAGTTTGTTAAAGTTCAAAAGCAAAACAAGATCAGCAAAGTCACTGATACGGCTCACATCATCATGTTGAGTCCATTCCGATAGGATGTCGTAGCGAAAAGTTTCCATTGTTCCATTTTCCTCTGAGCCTAAATCTTGGACAAAGAATTTTAAATCAGATTTTTGTAGGTTCTGAAAGGAGTCGCAGCGCATGACTTCTTCATGGTTGTCTTGGATAAACAAAATTACTTCTTTTCTCAGAAATTCGTCGTTGCACTTGCTAGCTACGCGATGAATGCGAAAACAATTATTTGCATCAATGTTTTTCTGCAAAAATTTAAAGCAAAGACTTTTGACTTTTTTAATTTCTAAAACGTTAGCAGCCGAAATCAAGTCATAAACGTTGCCAAAATTGATTTGGATACTTTTTTTGTAAATACAATCCAGGATAGATTTCATCTCAGATTCTTTAACATGAGGAACATTAACCTCATCTCCAACCTTGATCCGATCATCTCCATAAAATGATGCTTCAAAATGCTTAGAATGACAAGCAAGAATAATTTTGTTGGCTTCAAAACGTCCGTTTTCACCACAACAAACTATGACATCCTTGAATCTGTGCAGATCGGAGTTAGCGTAAGCAACCACATCAGGTTCTTCTGGAAGGAATACTCTTTTTGCTTTGGGTTTATTAGGTTTGGACAAACTTGTTCTTTTCATATTTGGGAAGCGTTTTTAAAAGTTTTAGCAATAAAACCACTGATGTTCATCACTTAAACAGCATTTTCTAAAGAACAGAAAATTGATTGGTTCACATTGATATAGTCAAAGCATTTCATAAAGTGCCAAAACAAACGTTCTGCTTTCTACTCACAAACGCTTAGGCTTAAGGCAACGTGAAGTAAACCTGGCCATCCAAGAACAATCTTTCACACCTTTGTTTGTGAAGAACGTCATTAAGTAAATATGACATCACACAGCCACTGTGCTTGGGCATATCAGCTTACACGTAGCCTATGAATTAAAGAGACTCCACTAGCTTTTTATTTATTTAAAAAGTGTACAGATTTTTCTTTGTCCTGCCGTTACTTCAACTTCAACTACACTTGTATAACTTAAAGAAAATGGGTAAACCAAGGGTGCTTGCACTACTAAGGTGTAAAAGCCCGGTTACAGTGTTGTACGATATAAGTAAAATGTAAAAACACGGGTTCCTCAAAACATGTAGTAGGATAGGCTACCGTAAGTTCAAAGGGTCCAGTGAGAGCTGTTTGTTTTTTTAGGGGGAATTGATTTCTTGCTTCAGTATTTAATTTTGATAAGTTATTCTTAATTTCTTAATTAATAGACGAAAACAATTTTCAATTCAATTCAATTTATTTTTCTTTGTCGGAAAATAACAGCAATGATAAAGTTACAAATAGTGAACGGGAACAAAACCAACAAAAGGAAAAGGTGGCAAAACTACAAAAGTTTAAAACGTGCATGCGATGCAAATTTAAAGGTTACGTACACGAAAGTAAATTAAGCACGGCCACCAAACCTAACAGTTTAAAGTAGATGAATTAGTTGGAAGAACCAGTTGGCTCCACATTTGGCTCCACACAAACATTGACAGTTGTTGCGTCACGTGTTCATTGCTTTGCTTTTCACAAGAACGTTGATTGATTGAATCTTTATTCTCGGACTGGGAAAACTTCTTGCAGAGCTTAATCCTGGCAGCTTCGCATACTTGTAGAGCAGTGGTTCTTAACCTTTTTTCTATCAAGCCCCCCTTCAATAATGGTCATGTGCCTCGCGCCCCCCCTAGATTTTAAACAAGTATCATACCAAACAAATTGCATTTTTGTCTGTTTATTGTACACATCAGTGAGATACTTGACACTGCTTCTTAGCGACTAGATTTTTAATGCGAGGTGTAACTCCAGAGAGTGAACAACGTAAGTCTCCTTCAACTCTCAGCCTGTTTCTGTACTTTAGTCTTGATAGCAACGAGAGCAGAAAATGCAGCTTCACAAAGATACGTGGATCTAAACATTGTTAGAATTCGAAGAGCCCTAGTTGCGATAAGAGCGTAAACAGGAAGGTAATTAGCCCAGAACGTCTCAAGTTCCAGTGCTTTGAAGTCTTCTTTAGCTGTGGAGTTGAACTTCATCTCAAGAAACTCCTCTTGTCCTTTTTCGAAAATATCAACTACTTTGCATTGAAACGGGTTTCTGATGAACTTCCAGGTTTCACGCTTCTCATCCAGATCTGGAAAGTATTTGATGAACTCCGCTTTCAATTCATTAAGGTGGATTTCTATTTGTTTCTTCAACTCAGACTCAAAAGTTACCATCTTTGAGAGCAGAGTCCAAGTTACTGAAGCTCGATGGATTTCCTTGTTGAATTCGACTCTTCCATAGGTCGAGTTTGGCTATAAAAGTTCAAATGATGTCATGATGCTTAATGATGCTATAAAGCAAGAATTACTGAATACAATATAAAACAAGATAAAATACAAAATATGACGAACAGCATAGGTCCTAGGACATTAAAGTAATTAAAAAAAATTGAAATTGTTGTAAAACTCGCGCCCCCCCTGAGAGATGCTTCACGCCCCCCTGGGGGGGCGCGCCCCCCCGGTTAAGAACCACTGTTGTAGAGGCTTTGAATCACTGACGCAGGCCCGGTCACCGAGATTGACAAAGTGAAGTTTCCTACTGTTGAAGTATTGTTGCCAGGGAATTATTACATCCATTAGATGCCACTGAATGGAGAGCAGTCCTTAACGTGCGTTGCTCAAGCGCACACCTCGAGAGTCGAACCAGCGCCGCTTGATCTTGAAGCTTCTTCGTTCTAGAAGTCACGCGCTAACCAACTGAGCTAACTTGGAGGACGTCATTGTTTTAACCTAAAATTTTGTTGGTGGGGTTTCAAAAGCGAAAGCAAATCAGGGGTTCCGCTATGATAAAAACGTTAAAGAGCCTGCCGAGATTTCAACGAAATGCTGGATTGAAAGTGATTACTTTGCACAAGAGGGTTGGTTGGCAGTTGCAAAGTGGTGCCGACAAAAAAATGAGTAGCTACACAGTATTGTCTGCGTGTATAGAAATTTGAAAAACCTGTCCATTAAACCTTTTCTGCAGCCAGCTAATCGGTTCATACTCTTAGCCTATATATTGTATGTTATCAAGTTAATTAGGCCTATGCACTTTCATATAAAGAACATGTGAGTAGGCATATAGACCTAAACTCATGGTGCCATGAAATAGTAGCGTAAATGCTAAGTGTGCAAAGTGCAGGGCTCTCCAAATGTAGATTTGACTGCTTCATTTTGACTGCTGACTGCTTCATTTTCTTCTACTAGAATATTCTACTAACTATTTCTAGATGATAGTTTATAGCCTATATGACAAAATTACCCAATTTGCGATTTATTCCATCAATTAGAAAAATTTAGCATTTTTTAGCACAATCGGCATAAAAAAAGACGTTTAGCATTCTTTTTGGTCTGATTAAGCTATCCGTTGAAAACTGTTTCAAAGAAAAATAGTTGTTCGGCAAAAATTACATAAATAGCCTGAATGCACGTAAAGTTGAAAACGCATGAATTGACCATGGTCAGGGGTTTCTAAGTAGGGGAATAAGGCTAAGGCAAGCCAACTGCCTCATTCGTTTTTGCTTAAATCAGCGATTCTTAACCTTTTGCCTTGTCTGCACCACCTTGAAATTACCAACCAGTTCTCGCACTCCCTCCTAGGATTGGCTGAAAAGTAATAGTCGCCTACAGTTCAAAATTTTTGTTGAAAGCTGGTAAAACAACTTTGCTTCTTACGTCATATTATAACTAACCTTGATAATTCAGCATCCCCGCACCGCCTAGGCACAGGTCTTGCACCCCTTAGTGGTGCGTGCAGCCGTGCACCCCTGGTTAAAAACCCCTGACTTAAATCTATCACATTGTTTGACTGAAGGACGAAGGTCCATACGAAACAAACTCAGAATAGCAGAAAAGTTCATAGCCGTTTTTTTACAAAAGAACAAAATCTATAACAATTTTTAACTCCACCAAACTTGCTCAAGTGAAAGGAAAAAAATCTCATGGTGTTCTGTTATCAACCTCAGTAAACCCGTTTCTAGCACTAGTTGCAACGTTCATCTGATGAAATTGAAAGTAAAATTAACAACAAGCAAGATGGTTTATTGCTTCACTGACGTTTCGCGCTCCATGACAATGCGCATCCTCAGAGCGATTAACATATATACAAAATACAATTTCACCAGGTTATTGTTAATCGCTCTGAGGATGCGCATTGTCATGGTGCGCAAAACGTCAGTGAAGCAATAAACCATCTTGTTTGTTGTTAATTTTACTTTCAATTTCATCAGATGAACGTAGCAACTAGTGCTAGAAACGATAATTGTCCTGATGAACACCCAAACTTTTCAGTATTCAACGTCAGTAAATCCAATCATTTGTTTAACTGTTCCTTCACTTCACATAATGCTCATAAGCAGTAGTCATCTATGCCTGTAGTCACAACCCAAATCAATTTTAATTTTTTTATATCATGCTTACAATATATAGCCCACGATACCCACTAGGGAAAGTTTAGGGGAAAAACATTTGTTTGTCTTTCTTTGCTTCAGCATTTACAATCTTTGTTTAAACCTCGCGTGTCGCAATCGACCGCTTACTTTACGACTCTGCCAAAGAACGTTATCACACCGGACAAGGCGTCGGGGTTTGTAATATTAGTTGCTTCTTCGTTTCTCGTGTGAGAGGTTGGTTTTGGACTACGTTTCATTGGGGTCAAATGTCCGGGCGGAAAACAACTTTGTTTACTTTTGGAGTTAATGGATAACATATTATTGATGTTGTTAATTATCACGGTTAAGTTACTTTAAAAAAATCAGAAAGTTTTGAAATCAAATGCACCACGTAATCCGCCCGATAGCTCAATTGCTTCGCTCGTGAATAAAGAAGCTTTAAAATCAAGCGTCGCTAGTTCGACTCTTCAGGTGTGTGCTTAAGCATTATAAGGATTGCTCTCCATTCAGAGGCACCTAATAGATAGAATCATTCCCTGCCAACAGCACTTCAACAATCGGAAAACTTCATTTTGTCAATCTCGGTGACGGGTCTGCGTTAGTGGTTCAAAATCTCTACAAGTATGCGAAACTACCAGGATCAAGCTCTCAAAGAAGCTTTCCCAGTCCGAGGATAAAGATTCAATCAATCAAAATAGGCTTACTATTAATAGGCTACTACAAAAAGTGCTCAATGCCAAGCAAGAAAGACTAGCAAAACGAATTACATGAAATGCAGTTACTATAGTCTCTAAAACCCTTTACAGGCGATTTCTTATTTGATCATTATCAGGAGGTTCTTATTAAAATAAAATCTATTTGATTTCTATTTGAATAAGAACCTTCTGATGATCCCAAACAAGATTGAAACAGTCTGTAAAGGGTTTACAGACTGTGGTAGGCATAACTGCATTTCATATAAATCACTTAATTAGGCACAGCTTTATCAGCGGTTCATAAGACCATTAATTTTCCCGAAAAAATTTTTAGGTAAAATTTATTAGTTTACACCTCAAATGTCATACAAAACACAACTACGCAAAAAAAATGAAAAAAAATTTGTTTCATTTAATTTGAAGGATAGACATCTAATACTACGTTAGGGTATCAGCAGTGGCAATTTTTTTAAAGTGAACAGCCGGGTAATCGGCTAAGTGCATGGGACTCATATGTCCCAGCGGTCCTCAAAGGGATAAAACTTTTTCTTTTGATGCAACGCATCAAAAAAATCTTTTGCACTCGTGACGAAGTTATGTTATCAGCTGTATTGCACAGGACCGAAAGTTAACACCCTGTAGGCTATGTTAATTTAAGATTTTGACTAAATCAAAAACAGCTTTGTTTTCAATTTTAACTCTACTTATCTCAGTCTGTAAATGGTTGTGTTTGCTTTTTGATTCAACAACCTGTTTTTCAGAAAAAGAATAACGCTCAGATCGGGTTACAAAGGTTTCTGCAAGTAAGCTATCCCAGACAGCAAAATCCATCCTTTTTACATTGATTCAACGTCTGCATACGTTGAATCAAAGTGACGGATTTTGCTGTTTGGAGAACGCTTTTTCCTCAGTCGGTGAAATTCGTTATTGATTCAACGTTTTTAAGCCAACAACATCTCAACTGCACATATTCAAGGCAGACGTGCTGGCATCAATGTAAGAGGAACCAACTTTACCATCGGTTTGTTTGCTTCGAAGATAAATTTTCTCTTCCTTTGTCCACACTTAGTAGCCTACATTTTACGCTTTGTTTAAACTTTATAACCCTTGTAAATTCGTAGGCTACGCTGATCTATGTTTAAAAATATTTTTCTCCACACCAACTTTCCAGCTTCGATCTATAGGCTATGTTTGGCAAAGATTTCGTCACTTATAGACCTACCCAAACGTGAAAACTGCTGCTAAACATACAAAAAGGCAAAACGAACATAGCCTACTGATTTCGATGTCAGCACGGAGAAACGATGGCATTTGGCCTATACCAGCGTTTCTCAAAGTGGGCGAAATCGCCCCCCTAGGGGGCCGAAAAAATCAAAGGGGCGATCGGGGGGCGAAAACACTCGAAGAGGGCGAATTTATCAAACCACCAATAACAGTCAAACGCGCTAACAACAGTCCAACGCGCAAACCATTTACTGCAAATATATGATTCCACCTTGACCGACAATGTATCGCTGCTGCTTGGATATGTGCGTTTTGTTCATAATATGAGAACAAGAAGAAATGATTTTTGCGCTCAGTCTTCCTACAGATATTCGGGCATCAAGCATCTTTAATGCAGTGAAAAACTTCTACGAAGAGAAGGGGATTCCACTGAAGAATATTCTACAATGCGCAACTGATGGTGCTCGGGCAATGATTGGAAATCATCGAGGGTTCATTGCACTGATGAAAAGAGCAATTCCTGGACTTATTGCAATACATTGTGTAATTCACCGTCAGCATTTAGTTGCCCATAAGCTCAGTCCTGAACTGCATGAATCACTGAATATTGAGATAAAATGTGTCAACAAGATAAAAGCGCAGGTCAAAATGTCTTAACTCAGTTTCCCAATTTGAGCGAGAATGTTATTACAGAAGAAGAACAATGGAAAAAATACTGCTCACATTTAGACATGCTTCATAAAGATATGAAACTTCGCTTTCCAGATCTCGTGGACCTCCATGTTCCAAACTGGGTGGTACAACCATTATCTAACGAACCTACAGACATACTTTAAAAGTGGAACTTCAAGAGCAGTTCATTGATATGCAAACAGATGATGAGTCAAGAGTTAAATTCAGAAATGATCGATACGATTTGTTTTGGTGCCAGGTTGCTGGCAAATATGAGCTTCTCTGGAAAGAAGCTAGAATGTGGATTTTGTCGTTTCCTACTTCATATACACAGGGCCGGATTAACCATTAGGCTAATAAGGCTATAGCCTTAGGCCCTGGAAAAATTCGGCCCTCAGTTTTTGAAAGGCTGATAGTGATACAGATCCAGTAGGCCTACCAGTACAGTACAGCTTTTGCTTAAAAACGAATGACTGAGTTGAGTCAATTCATATGAAGAGCCCATTTCCAAAACCACGTAGGCGCCACTTTTACCGAAATTGAATTTAGAGCAGGGCTTTTCAACCTGAGTCGCCGGTCGCGAGCCGTTTTTGAGAGGTTCACGAGGCGCTTGAAATTTCAGTGTATTGTTTTCAATTCTTTTTTGCCAGAAAAGTTTAAAAACTGTGTTTTTTTCGCAATCGCCCATTCCTCTACTTGAAGTTATTATATCGTTTAAGCCAGGGGTTCCCAACCTTTTACGATCTCGTACCATTTGGACGCTCTGTACTGCCAAGCGTACCACTTCTTGTAGAACAACTAGTTTGATCGAATCATATTTTATTCAGAAGAATAATATTGGCGTACTAAAGTAACACTAAAGCACCACAACTAAACTTAATGAGATTTTTGTTTACTGTCCACCAATTGGTCGATGCGCGGTGTAAATTTGCTAACAGCGCTACGAAAGTCATTTACCTAGTCGGTTTCGATTTTTTGACATGATGTTCATCATGACTGAAAATTCCTGCTCGTATTCCCACGAGGAAGGGAAAATCAGTAGCTGTGGAACAGCATGGGAAGCTATAGCGTTGAATATGAAGAGGCCATACTGAGCCAGAAGTTTATTGGAGAACATTCCTTGTAACCGTCTTTGAACATTTTATTTCTATCTATTTTTAGCTTACAACCAGCATTATTCAAACCTATTTGTAGCTTAAGCTATAAAACAGTAGAGTAGATGATATCTATCAAGAGCAATCATTTGACATAATTAACACCCACTGTCCCGCAGCGTTGTACGGCTTTTCAAAGCAACTGTGCCCCTTGTTGACAATTGACATGGTAAAAGAATAGACCCTATAGGCCCCAGACGCTCACACGATGACGACAATTGACATGACCTGTATTTTGAAGATAGTAATGTTACGAAACAACCGGAATAGTTACGTAACAATAAGAATAGGCTTTGGGAATTTTTTTTGTAAACAAAACCAGATAAAGCTTTGGTAGAGAGTTTGCTTTGTTGAACCATAGAGAATTATGGTAAAACCATGTTAGTTTTTACCATAATTTTTCTATGGTAAAACCAGATAAACAAAATGTAAAGTTGTGAAAAAAACGGCTATTTTGTTCAGTGCTTCCACTTTGAAGGATTTTATCCCGAAAAAGGGATTTTTCAACGCTTCGAAGGATAAAAAAGGGAAATGAAGATAGGAAGGATTTTTTTAGGGATTTTTAACAATTTTACAAGGAAATTTTGTCTTAAAAAGGGAATTGTTGTTTTTAGCAATATTAAACAAAATTTTATTAATATTTCCATTCAAAAGTTCTAAAAACGACTGCAATAACGATGATCAGCTGGTTTCCGTCGCCATCCGAAAACCCCTCTCACTCACTCGCTTTCCCATTCTCGCCTTTCCGTCACTTGATTTCTATTCTTGCCATTTTGGGAATTGGACGTGAGTGCAGTGAGTGAGTTAGTTTTCAGGGTACGAAATGAGGGTACCAACTGTTCAGGGTACGAATTAGGTTGCACCCATAATAGAGCTAGCTAGGCTGTGTATACGACATGTATAATTGTACTGTATGGTGTACACAGTCAGACTGAGTCAGTATCATGAATAGGCCTAGTATCCTAAAGTTTTTCATCAGTCTCAGATGATTGTGAAGACGTTACTGACAAGGAGGAAAAAGAGATAGACTCGCCTTATAGAGTTGAACAAGTTAGCGTATCAAGGAAAACTGAACTAAACACAAAAATAAATTTGTTAATTGATGGATAATTCGTTACTGCACATTTACCACCTGTATATTTTCAGTGTTAGGGATAGGTTAAAGAGTTCGTGTGGGAAAGATGAGAGTGGTAATTGGTAAATGATGTCCAGGACTCCAGGTAGTAAATATCCCAGAACCGACTAATTGACAAGCGGTTTTTTGGCTGGACAGTGAACAAAGGAAGTAAACCATGTTATTGTAAAATATGTGCTGCTTTTGTGTAGCCTGCTGTTCTAATAAAGCAGTGTTGCTTCGACATACCATTGCTACTGAAAAAAATCAAGCTAACCTTTGTAATTTATTCAGCACTTTATGGTATCAGATTGGGTTTGTCAACTAAATCAGCCATGCTACTGCCCACAAGGTTTTGTTTTTGGTAGCGATTTGAATACTGTACCACTTCTTCAATTCACTGATTTTCTGTTCTTTCAGGTTAAAACGTAACTTGGGTGAGATTAAAATAACTTTGAAGTTGTATTGGCACTTTTTTTAACTTAAATAACGTCAAAAATAACCTCGCCTATGAAGGAAATTTTGAAGGATTTCCGACTGAGAAAAAAGGGATTTTTCAGGATAAAAAAGGAAACTGAAGAGGATTTATCAATTGTCAAAAGTGGAAGCACTGATTTTGTTAGAAAGTTCTTTCAGCAACAAGAGCACGCATTGACAAACTTAATAACTTAGTTAAAAATATGCAGCACCAACCATTTCACTGAAATTGATCTAAACAAATCCATAAAAGACTGCAATAAATTCAACCGGTGAAAGTGCGAAGACGTAGATTATTCTCATTATTTTTTCTTCTATTAGCTGGTTAAGATTGATAGAAAATGGAAATAACAATCGGAGGAAATGTAATAAAAGCCATGATAACAACCCAAAAAAAGTTTTTCATTTTGGAAGTTTAGATTGGAACAGCAAAACTAAACATAACTAGATGTCGGCTTGAATCAAATTTGGTTAAATTTTGCATTAAATATGCTTTTGTTGAATACTTTTACGCGAGACTACATTGATTGCTCTGAAGGGGTCGCGGTGGAAAAAAGGTTGAAAACCTCTGGTTTAGAGTGTCATTAAGTAAAGTATCACCATAGGTAGCCTACCTACTTTCCACTTCTTTCTTTCCAAACTCTTTTCCATCTGCTTCAAACTTGACAATAAAAATTGTGTTTGTTTTCAAAACCAATTATTATGCGCGCCATCATTAGCCATTTTTTTGTTAGGCTATGTTTGTGTTATTTTGCAGCAAATAATTTTAATTTTTCATGTATGTATTTTTATTACTTTTTGTAGCTTTGTTTTGTAGTTTGGTTTGCAAAAATAGGCCCTTCTCTAGTAAACAGCCTTAGGCCCACAGTACCCTTAATCCGGCCTTGCATATCCATATGGTTGAAAAGGGATTTTCGGCTGTTACATTGATGCTTTCAAAGCAAAGAAACGCTTGCTAGTTCATAAACGGGATGATCTTCGACTCTATCTTACGAAGATGTCGCCAAACATTTTATAACTTTGTAAAAGTCGCCAAGCTCATCCATCTCATTGAACATTACCATGTATTCATGTTACTGTCAATTTCGTTGATTAAATTCCCAAAACTAAATTTGTCTATCACTCTATTATCAATGTTTATTTTACTTGACAGAGTTAGGGGGGCAAAGTTTTATTTCAATAACGAAAAGGGGGCGATGGACTAAAAAAGTTTGAGAAACACTGGCCTATAATAAATCTTACGGAAATACGATAGGTAGCCCATATTGTACTGTAGGCTACTGTAGCCTATATCTTTATGCTGTTGAGCATTTTTAGGAGTAACGTGAACCGTGATCCAGAAGTTACCAAATCATTCAGGCTACGATACTAGTCAATTTTCAAGTGAGCCAAAATACTAAAGAATTAAAGTTTCTATAATGTCTATTAAAAAAGCTGTTCCAATTTTAATTTCTCAGGTAAAGTTTAAAGACCTCCAAACATTTGATTCTAAATGGGAACGTTGTACATCTCTGCTCCTACCAAAGAAGCTCAATGCTTGTGTTGAAAATCAATCAACATAAAGCATTTAAACTTTAGTTAAACATTCTATCATTTCCAATGCAATGCACGATTTATTATTGTCACGCCTATTTCATACTAATCTGACTATTTGTTGCAGTTAAAAATGGGTGATTTTTATGAAAATAGACAAATAATAACTGAAAACACCGATAACATTGGAGAATTGCTTTCTGTAAGAAACTTTAACTCTCTTTAAAACCAACTTTACTTTACTACGTTAAAGGCTGGGCTAAACCTTTAAAAACTAGGTTACAATATTTTTTAAATCGGAAAAAAACTAATCCTTTTAGTTTGGCGGATAAGTCAAAACTAGTTGCAGTTTTGTATATCTCCTATAGTCTAAAATTCCAAACCCGTGACAGCTTCTTTCAAACATGGCTGCCACAAATGTGGAATTAAAAGTTCCACACAATTTGGTCTCACACTATTTATGGCTGTCTCTAAGAAAGATTTGCTGTCTGTTGTCTGCTGCCTGTTGCGAAGTGGTCTCAATCAGTGCCCATTGACATTTAAAGTTAAGACAGAACGATTTTGAACCCACTTTTGGCACCTACAATTTTCAACAAGTTTTGGTGTTTTGTATGTCTTGATACGGTTTTCGATAGGTCATGATGGAAGACTGTCCTCCATCCCATCATCCAAACCATCTATCCCAAAATCTGCCTTCCATCCTCAAAGTGCAGTGACATTTCCACAAAATTTCGTTTCGAAATATTTCCATTACAAGCTTACTCATTGTTTACTTAGGCTACTAGGCCTATATTTGTTCTTGTCCTCATCTTTCAAAAACACCAGAAGACATTCGCTGTGTTCAATCGTTAAATAGCCTATGCCTCGATCGCGTGTTAACGATGTTTTTATCGATGTATATTTTAAACTTTTGCCATCTTTCCCTTTTGTTGGTGTCAAATTCGTATGTTTACATTGCTGTCGTTCTGTACATATTTGCACCAGCAGCAAAAAATAAATTGAGTTGATGTTTGGATAACAAATGGCGCAGTGTTTCAAGCACTTTAAATTTTTTACTGCTTTCTATAAATCTGGTTTGGTTTTGAATCTTTATCCTCGGACTGACAAAGCCTTGATAGGATATTCGTGGTAGTTTCGCATACTTGTAGAGGCTCTTGATGCAGGGCCGGTTACCGAGATTGGCAGAGTGAAGTTTCCGATTGTTGAAAAATTGTTGCCTGGGAATTATTCCATTCATTAAGTGCCGCTGAATGGAGAGCAGTCCTGAAATGCGTTGCCCAAGCGCACACCCCGAGAGTCGAACTTGCGCCGGGCGCGCAACGACTGAGCTAACGGAAATCTCGTTGTAAACACGTCACTGTGAAAAATGTGAATAAAACCCGAGACCAGGGGCGTGTTAACCGCCCCCCCCCCCATGGCCGAGGGAGCCTACAGCTGTTTAAGAACCCACTCCTTTTGTTCTGTTTAAAAAAAGCTACTGCATAAACTCAGTGATGTACGCGCATACAAAAAATATTGACGCCGTCAGGGTAAACGCAAACGTTCAAAAAACCATACGCCGTATGCGTCAACGTAACTTGTAAAAAAAGTTGGCGGCGTCAGCGCATACACTAGCGTAAACTCATTTTGTCTGCTAGGTGCCAATCATTCACACGGTATAAACCACTCGAAACAAACAAGTTTTATTTTGAATTTCCACGAAGAAACACAAGCATCTGCAAGTGTTCATCTGACCATTTTGCTGGGTTTTGGTTTCAATAGCCTATGTATTTGCCCATTGAAGACATTCTTTCAACTTATTCAAAATTTGGAAAATTTTATTAAAAAAGAATGCAAACAACAGCTAAGACATTAAAAAGTATGCGTTGACGCTATGCGCTAAAAAACCGCGAAAACTTTACGGCGTAGCCTCAAGCGACAACTATCCAAAAAAATGTGGCCGCAAGCGTTGGCGTAAAGCGTAAACAAAAAGTCTACGGCGTAGAATTTGCGGCGTATACGTACATCTCTGCATAAACTTGATGGCCTAATCAATATTTTAATCCTTAAATCATGCAAGCTGTAGCCTATTTACTGCTGACCAAACCAGAGCTGGGGGCCCATCACCCCTGTCTAGGGGCTCACGCATATTTTAGTTCGCGCAGCGTTTTGCGGTTTGTAATTTTACATGTAGGCCTAACATTTAATACGTAGGCTATTTTTCATTTTTGCAAAATTTTCTCGTTCGCCCAACCAGACTTTATTCACCTAATCAGCAATAGCCTACTGGGCAGTGGACATGCATAGTTTCAGAAAGTTTTAATAAGGGAGTAAAAAGATTTTGTGTCCCACAAAAACTAATCAAATAATATAATATTCCGAAGTAAACACTGCTCACTCAAATAACCTAGTTAATTACCAATTAAATTGACAAATTTCAGCGTTAATGGAATGTGCCGTGAAATTACTATATAGGTATAGCCAGTGGCTCCGAGAGGGGGGGAAGTCGGGTCAGTTTCCCCCCTAGCAAAACATTGTAAAGAAAAAACGAGTAGTTTTTTGTTTTTGCACTTTTGAGGGGGGCCCATTTTTAGTACTAAAGTAAAAATGTACCAACTAAATAATCAACACATTCTTAAATGAAGTGTGTAGTTCCAAGTATTTCTCAATCATTGTAAATGTCACTCTCGATGCTTCTCATCAAGAACAAATCATTTTCGTGTTAAGGTAGGCGATGTTGAACAGCTTCAAGACGTAAAATCTGAAGCTGAAATGATTTCTGTATCACTGAACGGTTTCGATTGTATTGATAGTTTGAACTTGAAAACTGGCGCTGTTTTAGCTAAGCGGGAATTATTTTTGCTTGACAACTGAACCTTAACTTCAAAATCTGCGTTGGCCAGGCGTAGGATGTTGTATCCAACATAAGTTATCTGGGAAAGTTAAAGATATCAGTCCAAGCACGATTAAAGAAAGTAAATCCTGTATATTTTTTGTTTATGGATCATCATCATCATCACTCATTATCTCCGCCTGCAGCAGATTGCGCATCAACATGAGTTATTTGCTTACAAGAGTGGCGATTTTGACCCAGCTCGCCCAGTGTCGCCAAGTTGAGTCCGGTCCATGATTGGATGTTGTCTTGCCATCGTTTTGGTTGTTTGCCACGTTTTCTTTTTCCTTCCACTTTTCCTTCTGTGCAACTTTGCTGATTCCGAATTGTGATCTTTTAGTGTGGCCGAACATTTTTAAAACTTTTGATATTATTAACTTATGGCTGCAATTGGATGTAATTTTGTCATAGTTAAAAGATCTTCTGTTTTCGTGTGGTCAAGTAGCCTTTTGTTGGTCATGCTTCTCATGATGTGATTTTGGAAGGTAGCCTAGTGAGTTTTTTGTTTATGGATGTTGTTGCTTAAATCTAGTTGGAGTATTCATAATGTTGCCTACAGACAGCGTTGTTCAAATGTCTTATTATTTTTGGAGTAATTGATTATCTGTAAGCCTGTGGCATCTTTAAAGTTATAGCCCAGTCAGAGGGAAATGTCTGAAAAATCTGAAGAAAATTGTCCTATCATCTTGCAAAGAAACTTGACTTCGAGAGGGTAATCAAGGCGTGGTGCAGTCAAGCCCAATGCTTTACATTACCCTTTTGCAATTGGAGCTCTAAAGACATTTCTTAAATGCATCAAGTTGGAACCAACAAGAGCTTGATCGGAAGCTGAGTCAATGCTAAAGTAGCCTACAACTAGCAGTTTTAAATTTGTGACTGCTTTGCATTATGTGGATGACGGTCCTAAACAAGATTCACTGATGAATTTAATGAAATTAAAGAAAGATGTAATCTAAGTACGGTAAGAGAAAGCTGATAAGAGTAGGCTACTACTCGCAAGCTAAAGTTGCAGTGGCAATTATAAATTTTAAAGACAATGACTTTGTTTTCCTGAGGACAGAACGCTTTTATAACTCCATTTAACTAGCTGAATGATGCGAAGGAAATGTATTCTACCGTACATTACAAAGGATTCGATAGTTGTTGGAATTGACAAATGCATCAACAAACTTAAACATATCGTCGATGAGTTTGAAGTTCCATAAAAATTTCATCGTATGTCTGTTGTGCAGTTGCGGGCATGTGGGACAAATTTAAACCATTTGTAGGCTACAACAATGACATTTTTCAAGAAATTTTGGATGAGTTGGTACTTTTGACAGAAAGCCACACAGCAACTTCAGCTGCAAACCAGAACAAACCACCCCATAATCTCTACACAAGGAATCATTGATTGCAACTTTCGAAAGGTTTTTCCAAATAGTTTTGTTATGATTTTTTTTTGTGTTCCGGTAGCTACCTCCAACGGTTGTGCTTTTAGAACGTGGTTTTAGCAATTACTAAAATTTGTAAAGAATTGTTTGCGCTCCAGTAGGCCTATGACTCAAAACCGATTGAAAAGCCTAACTATACATGTTGAGCATCAATTCAGACGTCGCAAAGTTTTATCATTTGATGCTGTGATCCGTAACTTTGCATTGCACAAAGTCCAGAAAGGGTTGAATTAAATCAGGGATGTCCAAAGTCCGGCCCGCAGGCCAACTCCGGCCCACGAGACGTTTTTGTATGGCCCACGCCTGTTGTTGTACAATGTGTTATTTTTGGCCTGCAGACACACAAAAATCATATAAATTCAACTTGCAGTTTTCAGAAAAATTATTGTGGCTGTTGGCCCGCGAACACTTATTATCAAATCTGGCTCGCGTGGGAAAAAGTTTGGTCACTCCTGAATTAAATGCTAGGTTGAACTATTTTCGTTGCCTGTCGGCCTATTGTGTGTTAACAAAGCTTTCTAGACAAAATAGTTTGCCTCAATGGCATTTTTGCTGCAAGTGTAATCCAGTGATTATATATTGACAATTTTTACATTGAACGAAGTTCTTTTCATGCTGAGGAAAGTCGGCTAATTTCAGCTTAACACGAACATGCAATGCAATATTTGCTAAAAATATTATGGGCCCCATTTTTTGTGTTGTTTTTCCGACCAGTGCTGACTTCTCTCGGAGGCCCTGGATATAGCCAGGGCCGGATTAAGGACATTGTAGGCCTAAGGCTGTATAGTAGAGAAGGGCCTATTTTTGCAAACCAAGGTATAAAAAGTATTAAAAATAGCCTACATGAAAAATTGAAATTGTTTACTGCAAAATAACATAAACATAACAGAAAAATGGCTAATGATGGGCAGTGGCGTAGCCATGATTTTTGAATGGGGGGGTTGTAGGCCGGCGGGTGAATCCCGTCGACGTGTTCGCCTAAGACGACACCCAGCGGCGGGGGGTCCGGGGAGCTTCCCCCAGAAAATTTTGAAAAATTACTTTGAATTTGGTGCATTCTGAGAGCATTATGAACAAAAATGTGGGTATGAATGTTGCTGTAAAATGGTGCTGTCCGGTGGCATAGCAAAAGGATAAGATCATGTTTTCTTCGGATTTTTTCGGAAATAAAGCTAAGTCTCTATGTTTTCTTGTTGCTAATTCCTGGCTGACATGTTTGGATGTTTGGTATTAGCAAAACTCGCTCTTTTAATGCAGTTTCGGTTTCGTTTTAAATTAGGCAAACTTTGTTTTAGAGACATAAAGAGACTGAAAGCATCATTCTCAATATCGTGACGTCACACGCGTGTGAAAGGGGGGATTGAAACACCCATGGTCACAGCGGTAAACCATAATCTCTTCGTGGGAAAATTGTAACATAAGATTCCCGAATCCGTTCGTCTGAATGTAATGACCGAAAAAGAAACACTCCTTCGAAACGTCTTTTCAAAATTGTATTTCTGTAAAAATAGCCTCAAAGCTGTCGAAATTGGATGCAACGCCGTACACCACTAAAACTTGTCACTACAGAACAGATTACTTAGATAAAAGACGGAAAATTTGTCCAGCTAGCAAGCACCAAGCAAACAGTTAAACTTGCGACTGACTTCCAACAAACAATTTTACGAATGACTAGAATAATTTGCGATATCTCAAATGCACGTAGACAGTAACTGTGACGCAATAATGAAAGACATTGTCACGCAATTCAAACCGGTGTTCAAAGGTAGTGATGCAATATTTCATCAGGTCTTACGACCGATGGTGCAATATTTGGACATTTTCTAGCAATTTCCATGACGTAAGATGCCAGCTAGGTTAAGTAGACCATAACGGTTTTTATATGACGTTTGATTTGGTGAAAATTGTCGGGAACAACCCAACCCCCCTTAACTACGCCACTGATGATGGCGCATAGGCCTAATTGGTTGTGGAAACAAACACAATTTTTATTGTCAAATTTAAAGCAGATGGAAAAGAATTTGGGAAGAAAGAAATGGAAAGTAGGTAGGCTACCTATGGTGATACTTTACCTAATGACACTCTAAACCAGGGTTTTTTAGCCTTTTTTCCACCGCAAACCCCTCAGAGCAATCAATGTAGTCTCACGCCCTCCCCCTCCTCATAAAAGTATTCAACAAAAGCATATTTAATCCAAAATTTAACCAAATTTGATTCTGAAGCATGAATTTTATGCCGACATCCAGTTATGTTTAGTTTTGCTGTTCCAACGTAAACTTCCGAAACTAAAAACGTTTTTTGCCATGTTATCACGGCTTTTATTACATTTCCTCCGATTGTTATTTCCTTTTTCTATAAAACTTAGCTGGATAATAGGAGAAAAAATAATTAGAATGATCTACTTTTTCGCACTTTTACCCGTTGAATTTATTACAATCTTTAATGAATTTATTCACATCAACTTCAGTGTGATGGTTGGTGCTGCATATTTTTAATTATTGAGTTTGTCAATGCGTGCACCTGTTGCTGAAAGAACTTTCAAACAAAATCGCCGACACTAATTTTTTTCAATGCCATTGAAAACGATACTGAGAAACGTATATTTTGCATAGGATTCTACATAATTTTGCTTTATTGTCATAGCGTTGTTACTGGTTGAGTTTAGTCTGCACAAAACAACGTACAAGAACTTTATGAAAAATATCGAATGCTTTCCTATGTAGGCTAAAGCCTTTGCAACGTCTGAAAGCTTAAACTAGGGTTTTCCAAACTGTGGTCCGCGGACCATTGGTGGTCCGCGACGACTGCACCGGTGGTCCGTGGCGACATGACAAGAAATTAAAAAGTCACGCATATACGTTGTACAGTAGGCTACTTACCCTGTCAAAGATATAATTGTCGCAGTTCTTTACAAAGCTTTTGCTATCCAGTATCGTAAATCTTACTTGTTAAAAAATTATTTACAAAAAATTAGTGGTCAGTGGCCTAAAAAATCTCACAAATAGTGGTCCGTGGCCCAAAAAGTTTGGGTACCCTGGCTTAAACGATATAATAACCTCAAGTAGAGGAATGGGCGATTGCGAAAAACACATAGTTTTTAATCTTTTCTGGCAAAATGAATTGAAAACAATACACTGGAATTTCAAGCGTCTCGCGACCCTCCGAAAAACGGCTCGCGACCCCCAGGTTGAAAAGCCCTGCTGTAAACTCAATTTCGGTAAAAGTGGCGCCTACGTGGTTTTGAACATGGGCTCTTCATATGTATTGACTCAACTCAATCATTAGTTTTTAAGCAAAAACTGTAGGCTACTGGATCTGTAGGCTATCACTATCAGCCTTACAAAAATTGAGGGCCGAATTTTTCCAGGGCCTAAGGCTATAGCCTTATTAGCCTAATGGTTAATCCGGCCCTGGGTATAGCGAAGGTGAGGGCACCTCAGATGGATTTGTGAAGTTCTAGCCTGCTGAAAGGCTACGCCATGCTAGACTATACAAATTTTTAAGAAATAAGTTTTGAAATCCTTGTGTGGTCGAAATGATGTTTTTTTTAAATGGTAGGCTAGCTTAAATTAAACAAAATTTTACTCAAATCCAATTTTAATTTGATGAATTTGTTGAGAAGGAGCGTCAATTCTTGCTACACTCGACTGCCGAGGAACAATTGATGAATTTGATTACATAGCCTACGAAGTGTGCATTTTGATAAACATCATTGCGGCAAAAATGCCTAAAAAGTAACCAAGACATTATATTTGTCAAAGTTTTTCAGGAAAAAGTCACTGTAGCCGAATTTTAATGATGGACTGGAATACAATAGTTTTCAGACAACAATTGGAAACTTCACTCCGCGAATCGGTGACCGAGCCTGCGTTAGTGGTTCAAAGCCACAAGTAGCCTATGCGAAACTGCTCGGATTTAGCACTCAAAAAAGCTTTCATTGTCCGAGAATAAAGATTCCTTCAATCAATCAAACCTCTAACGCCACTTGTTCTTTTCTGTTGGACCTTCTGAGGGAGAGGTTCCCAGGTTGGCGATGTTTCTGACGCTTATGAGGCTGTCTGACTACAGTTTTTTTGTCAATTTGTGTATATGGTAGTTTTTGGCACTATGATACTTGAACAGCTATTTTGTTAAGCCATCTCTTTTTCTTTCTTCATGCAAAACGCTGCAGTGTGAAATACAATAACAAAGAAATTTATGATCATTGCCATAAACTTAATGCTTAGAATGTTCTTGGTCAAACACACGGCTTCCGTTAACTGTGCTTTGCGAAGCGTTTGTCTACCAGCAATAGCAAGATGGCGTATTCACCAATCGACAGTAGAACACAAAAGCTGTGCAGGTTGTTTGTCTGAGGTGTCCAAAGGTGTCCAGTAGCTCAAAGGGGGATCATCAGGTCCTTATTCAAATATAATTCT
The DNA here is from genome assembly GCF_918807975.1 of Aplidium turbinatum. Classification (NCBI taxonomy): domain Eukaryota; kingdom Metazoa; phylum Chordata; class Ascidiacea; order Aplousobranchia; family Polyclinidae; genus Aplidium; species Aplidium turbinatum. Next base: position 5,247,806 of record NC_137486.1, read on the forward strand.
ATTTGAATAAGGATCTTTAGATGATCCCCCATTTAGGGTGAAACAGGCTGTAAAGTGTAGAGGTTTTAGAAAGCAGTAGCCTAACTATATTTGATGAAATTTGCTCTGCTTGGCTTTTTGCTAGGCATTGAGCAGTGAGCACTTTTTGTAGTATTAATAGTATTTATTGTTTAATTTGTACAAATGTGGCAAGCGAAGTAGTTCAGCAAAACATTTTACAACAGCTGCTTGATGGAACAGGACCAGCACTTCAATTGAAGTTAGCCGCACGCACTAATTTCAATCTATTATGTTCGGCAATTGAACCTCTGCCGGCGATTTTACCGAAAGCGTGTGACATAGAAAAATGGCTGAAGATGATAAGTCAACACCACGTAAAACTTTACTTCTTGCCAATGGAAGAGTTCATCTGAGTGAGACAACAATGCTGGTAAAATCTTTACAAGATTTATTCAAATATTTACACCACAAATTAAGACACACAAGCATCATTGTATTCTCTTCGATAAACCTGCAAAAATAAGACTTGTTAAAGCAACATAGCGATACCAGGTAGTTCAATGCAGCTTGGACTTGGAGTGGAGCCAGGGGCGCCGGAACGGTTTTTGACTGGGGGAGCAAGATTACGAAAAAAGGGCACTTTCGTTTATTAAAAGGCCAATTTTTTTTCAAGTTTTAAGATAAGACATAGCGATAATGCTAATCTATTAGCTCACTATGTATTGAGTAATGATAGCCTACATGTGTCCGGTATACAAAGAAGGGCATCATGCTATGTTATCATGATGTCACCTACTGTCAAGCCTGAAAGCAGCCTGCGGCCATGGTCGCTAAGTAGTGCTTGAATGACCGCCGGTGCTACCTCCTCAATCGGCCAAGTTTGACCGCCGGTCTCTTCTAGCCAATTATATAATTTCGCAATAGAATGATCGTGGATTAACTGTGGAAAATATGTAGTATCAAAGAGTGACGCAAAATTAGGTCAGCGCGTCATAATCGCCACTGTTGCATTGTGCGGGAATATTTGTTATTGATGGAATATATCCATCTGCGATCACCAGCGCTGTAAGTCTTGTTTGTAATTCCCGACGTTTATTTTAACAAAGTCTTAATCCGAAGTGCTAATTTACATCGGCTAGCAATATTGTCGTTTTTATGTCGATTCGATGTTGTCGGATATTGAATCGTTGTTAAAAAGGAGAACTAGGTTAGTTGACATCCAAGGGGAAAACATTTTTGGATCATATTTTGTAAAAATTATGCTTCTTTTAGTAATGTCCTTCACATCATTGAAATACTTATTTTATTACCTTGCCGTCATCGTCAACACATGTCGAACGTTGTTTTTTGTTGCTAAAAAGAATTGTAGGGGAGTGGCGAACTTCTTTAAAATCAGCCACATTGGAGACACTCGTGCGATTGTCGTTAGATAGTCCCGCAGTACTGGATTAGCCTACAATCCCGATTAAGCAGCTATTGCGTGGTGCAACGATTCTATTGTAGGACGTCGCCCAGGCCCAGACTTCACCAACGCTAAGTGATCATTTTAGCATTGTTGCAAGTTTAATTCTATTTACTTGTGCTATCGTTATTTTTATTTTGTGTTTTGGTCTCCAAGCACGCAGATTTGGCCGCCGAGAAGGAGCACCCGGTAGGCCACGGTGGCTGCGGAAAAAAAACGAGTTTTAAGGCCTGTACTGTGTTGCAAAATTTTGTGCCGTAAATATTATTTTGAGGCAAAAATGAAAGATTATAATTAGACTAAAAGCGAATAGCAAAAATTGTTATATTACAAAATGTGCAGTAGCTTACATGACTTTAAAAGGGCACCATTGCCCCCCCTGCCCCTCCATCTGCAGAAAAGTTGAGGGCAGGGGGGTATCCGCCCCCCTGCCCCCCCGCTTCCGGCGCCCCTGAGTGGAGCTTTTGATCAATCTCAACATATGTTGTTAAAGAAAGTTGTGAGTAGACTACATGAAGCTGTGCAATTCGAATATCTATCGGTCAGTTCCATCATAACTACAATTCTTTTTACAAGCCGACAACTTCTGGCCACCACACAAGGCCAAATTTACACTAAAAGAGATTAATTCCTACTCACGGAAAGAACGTTCAAGTTTTCGCTGCGTGGAGTCAGTTAACTTCCGTATAGCTGAGCGCTTGATTCGGGTGTTTTGCTTGAGCTTGAGTTGTTTCTCATCAAAGGCGCGCAACTCTGCGAGCAGATCAGCGCTGTACCGGATCATGAGGAGTTTCCCTAGAGTGGTGATGCCGCGCTCCATCTGCGTGCGCAACACCAGACCGCCTTTCTCCGCTTCTGTGACGGCCTGTGTGACGAAAGAGCAGTTGGGTTATCTTTCAAATTGATTACAGTCTAGCGAAAATCAATGCACATAAGTAGAACCATAGCTAATGAATAATGATATTGGATGACGAGAAGACTGTTTTAGTCTTCTTTGGCCGATACTAGGCTACTTGTGGGAAACAGCAATGGATAAAAAATTAACAAATGAATTTTCCAAGTCAGTGTGGTACTCTTCAATTTTTTTAAATTATTTTGATCACACCACTCCCCCATTTGAATCATTGGTGAAGACAAAGGAAGATTTCAATGAAAAGTTTATTAATAACGTTTTATTTCAAAAGAAAGATGGTTTACTTTTTCCCCATTTAACTTTTAAGCTGCAGGCTATTCTTTGCCAGAGATGAGCGTGATCTTGATGTTGAGTCAGCAATACCAACAGTTAGCAATACCAACCAGATTGCTTATCGCTAAAATCTATTTTTTGGAAACAAAATTTATCAAAAACTTCAATTTTTCAAGTACAGAAAAGTGACCCTGATCTTCAAGATGATCTTGCCCATCTCTGTCCTTTGCCAAAGGCCGAGCTAAGTGTAGCCTTGTAATGTTTATATGAACAAATATTAATTAGATGACTTGAAGACTCTTTTAGTATTTTTGGCTGATAGCACTTGTACGAAACACTCACAAAAAACGTATTGCTTTTCCTATTTGAATGAACTATCCTTTGCCCAAAGACTAGCAAAGTGTAGCCTTGTGGTGTTTACAAATCTCATCGCTGGGTCTTGTTTATCTTTGTTAACAAGGAATATTATCGTGATGGAGCGTTGTAGCCAAGTCAATTTATTTTGTTTCAATGGCGTCATATATAAACCAACAAGCAGGGTTGCAAACAATGCATTGTTGGTTAGATTATGGCGCAATCAGGATGGTTGTGAGAGGCCATAAACGTTCATCTAGTCAGCCACCACCTCATAACAATACTTTTATATACACATTCATACACACGGGTGTGCAAAGGCAGACACACTATTAAAAAAAATATAGCGTTAAATCCAACAAACAATATAGCGGCAAATGTTTGTCGGGTGGCCAATATTTAGCGTAATGCGTTCTACCTACCTTGACTGAATCGCTGACATTCCCAACCAAGCCGACCTTAGCAACCAGACCAGCGGTTTCGTCCGGTGGCTGGTCTAAACCGGTTATTTCCACTTCCAAGTTGTCTAATGGTAAGCCGGATAGAGCACTCGCCACCTAGCGGTCGGAAAAAATTATGTCACGCAAAAAATAAACCTGTCGTGGTAGGCGGTGATTAATTAATGAAGAAAGAAGGCGAGTTTACAATGTGCCACAGTACGCTACCGATTTCAATTAGACTTTTTGACATAATGGTTTTAAGTCGATCTAAATATTGCTTCTTTGTTTAACGAAACCATATAGCCCAATCAATTTAATAACTAATTCAAATTCAATAGGCTACTGGCCTTTTTACAAAGAAGCCGCTAACTAGGTAAACTTCTTTAAGAATTTCGTTACAAGTACTAGGTCTATTGTTACTAAAAAAAACTCAACGTCAATACGTTAAAAACATGTACTGTAGTCCTAAATTGAGTAACCGAAAAAACAAATTAGCAGAGTTGAATAAACGTTCCTGGACACATATATAAATTGCACAAAAAGCAAAACATGATACTTACCCTGGCTTTCAACCTGTCCATCAAATCCTGGATTTCTTGGCTCTTTTGGTCTTGTTCCTGAGGGCCTTGTCCCTTCAACTCAAGCAGTGAACTGTAAATTGGATTATTGTTCATATATATTCTGGAGCAGTGTGTTTTAAATAGGGCTAATGAGTTGGAGGGATTTTAAATCCCTGGAGTCGGAGTCGTTAAAAAAGGCGACTCCAAATTGATAAAAAACGATAAACAACAAAGTGTTTGTTTGCAATGTCTTTTTTCAAAATTTGTTTCTTGTTGTCCGTACTACGCTCTAAACCAGGGATGTCCAACCTTTTATTATAGTGGGCCGCATTGTCACTTGAAATAAATCAATGGGCCGCAGGACCTATTAAATTTCAAGAAAAATAGGTACCGTACATAAAGAAACAATTAAAAACCATTAATTTCATCTTTGAAAATAGGAACAAATAACACACACATAGAAAGAAACAAAAATTTATTTCTACAATACAAAGTCAATGAGATTTTTGACATTGTTTTCTAGCTAAGAGGATATCAACATTCGCATTAAAGGACATTGTCTTGATTCTTAGGATGTTTGCTAAGTGTTTGTCGGTCAGTCTGTTTCTTTCTGCAGTTTTGATGTTTTTCATGGATAAAAATAACAACTCGCAACAATATGTGCTGCCCCACATGCACAATAATTTTCTGGACAAATTAACTAATTTAATAAATTCGTTACATTAATGTCATTCTTTATAAAATAAAGAAAGAGTGTGTTCTCTGTGGAAAGTTTTCAAACTCTCTCGACTTCGCAGTTCAATCAGTTCAAGTTGGAATTCGGGTGGCGCTTTATCACACAGAAATGAAAATGGGTCACTGAATAATTTTAATTCAATTGCAATCTGTTTGAAGTCAGAAAATCTGACTGTAAATTCTTCAAGCAAATCTTCACATAACTTAGCATACTTTTCAGTGGCGTAGCCAGAAAAAAAATTTGGGGGGGGGGGGGGCCAAATATTTGATGAGTTGAAGAGAACGACAAAGTGTTTAATTTAAGACATGTGCAGTGGCGTATCCGGGTGGGTTAAGCAAGGGGAGCAATAAAGCTGATGGGGGCTAGAGCGTGCCAAAGGCACATGTATTCTAGGGGGGTCCAGGGGCATGCTCCCCCGGAAAATTTTTTGCAAAATTACACTCAAATAATGGATTATAGCGCTTTCTGGAAACACTTTCAGGGTAATATTTGTATGAAATTTATAGACAGATAAACAGCTATTAACTTATTAAAGGTAGTTGTTTCACACAAACGCGCAAAAACTGCGGCTAAAATTAGAGAACACAAAACTCAGCTACACAAAAACTACAAAAAAAACAACATTCTGAGTAAGCGATTCTGAAATTGCTTCTACAGATTAGTTAAAAGAAGCTTAAATCGCGTAAACTTTGCGCGATTTACGATTTGCAAAATTTATTGGTGTCTTTCTGTGTATCTAAAACAAGTCCTGGGGGTGTTAATAGCCAGATGTCTTGGAAAACGATATATATTTATACAAATTATATTATATTTTCAACAAAGGGTTCAACTTCGGAATCCAAACTTTGAAAATTGTTTTCGTCCCCCCCCCCTGGCTACGCCTATGTACTTTTCATAGTTTACAAACCTGTCTTGAGCTCTTTCAGATAGACTACAAAAATGTACAATTTCGCCAGCTTTCAATTGTGCCATGAAAAATTTTAATTTCCTGGTAAAGCTACTTTTTCACTCGAACATTGAACTACACAACTGACCTTTCTCTTGTAAATGCTAATTGAACTCAGCTAGCATTTCTGTGAGATCAACTAAGAAAGAAAAATCATTCAACCATTCTTCATTTTCTATCAAGTTCACGTTTTGTTTCTTTTTCTCCATTAAGTTCAAAATACTACTTGGAGTGCGGGCCGCACAAAAATCTCAGGTGGGCCGCAGGTTGGACATCCCTGCTCTAAACCTTCACCAGAAAATAAAAATGCTTGTTTTTGTCATATTTTGTGAAAATCGCCGTTTCAATCACAACTGAATAAAATAAAATTTAAAAAAATGAAATAGGACAAAAATGTAAAGAAATCTGGCAACACAGAATCCAGAGTCGTACATTTTTCGCCCAACTTCACAACCTTGGTCTTAAGCATAGTAAATATTTTATACGGAAGGTTGAACTATTCCAGACAGAATAATATATGTTGCAGCATCTAATCATTGCTGATATTTTTTAACTCCCAAAGAGCACTTCGCATGCTAAACAAAGCAACTTCTTCGCAACGATTAAAGTGAATTTAGGACAGACGACGACGTTTAAAAAACAGTTTTGCTTCGTATATGGAAGCAGCAGCATGTACTGTAGTGTATGATAGACAGTTTAAACTAACATAAACCTTGCAACACATTGTGGTGTTTTCTTTCTAATCATCGCCATGCTGGCATTGAAAAGTAAGAATATAAACATTCTAACAAAATATTGCTTGTAGGAAAAATGTTAATCTCCTCAACTTATTTCTATATGAGCACCGTAATATAAATTCAGTTCGCAAGGGCTGCGATTGTTTGCATTGGAGTGTGTGATGAAGTGCGCAACAAAATGTCTTCATACTGGTTAGGTATCAGAACTCAGAACCATGATATATTGTATCTTCTTGTCGTAGTTGGTACAATTCAGCTAGTCAATTCAATCTTATTTTTCATAGCTGGCGCGAACATGTAGAGAACGTACCAACAAAAGGAAAAAAAGTTAGCTCCGTTAGCTCAGTGGTTGAGCGCTCGACATAGGATCACGCGGCGCTAGTTCGGTTCTCGGGGTGTGAGCTAAAGCAACGTATTTCAGGACTGCTCTCCATTCAGGGGTACTTTGTGGAAAGAATAATTCCCAGGAAACAACATTAACAAAAATAGGAAACTTCACTCCGCAAATCTCGGTAACCGGCCCCACGTCAAAAGCCTCTAGTCTACAAGTATGCGGAATTACCATGAATAACCTATCAAGGCTTTGTCAGTCCGCTGATAGATTCAAAACCAAACCAAAAGGTACAAAATATGCAAGCTTAGCGCCAACAAAACTATTTAACCAAAACTCTACTCGCCTGTATTCAATGACTTGCCCGTCCATGTTCTCCACATGAACCGCCAGGACAATTGGAGGGTTGGCCAGTTTTCGTACAAATTGTCTTCCTGGGTTCGGCTTTACATAAGGGTTTAACGTGGTTGTTCTGACCCTAAAGAACCCCCCGATGGAAGGGTCAGCGGTCGTTGGGGGATTAGTTGCTTTGATAACAGAACCTAGACCTGTGAGAAGTCAAAAAGTTGTTTACTTTTCTCATATTGTTTCTAATTATTAGAGGACGAAAGCAAGCATCCTCAAATAGTCGTCCCCTCAAGTATTAACTTGGAAGACTAAACTTCCAACTGTCACTAAGTGATTACTGTAGACCGGGCAGAAAACAGCCCAGACATACCTGACTATACTCAACTAGCCATGTATATTCATTCTGCAATCTGCATTGATTCAGTCTTTGAATGCTGAATCAATCTGTTGAATCTTGTTTGGGTAGCGTCGTCTACTTTAAATTGGTTACTGATAAAGCCATTAGAAATATAGTTTGCCAAGCTAAGCTTAAAAGGCTTAATTATCAACACTTAATATTTTTCTAGACATACCAAAGCGTATAGATAGTGAAATACGCACAAATCATTGTTCACAAGAATAGAATGCTTTGTAAAAATTCTAAACAGTGTAAAAGAAGAAGGAAGAACTTTACACACTTTTCAATGTGACGGCATTCATGTAATATTCAGCTGGGTTCATCTCAAATCCGTTTATGAACTTGTCCGGTCCACTGCGGACGGTTTGGAATCCGGAATAAACAACTTCCACATAGCCACCATCATCCTGTGGAATTTCAAGAAGGATTTACGAAGTTAAAACAATCAGAGAATAATGGTTCTAACATGGCGTTTCGCATAATATACAACCCAGACAGCAAATCAGTTGCTTTTTACATTGATTCAACGTCTGATTTGCTATCTAGAAAGTACAAACTAAAAATTACAAACGTTTTCGGCTGTACAGCATGTTGGCCTTTGTATGCTAGTTTTCCTTTAGTTAGGCCGTTCGGCAAGACTTCAGCTTAACTAATTACATGGAGTTATCAAAGATAAAGACCAGTGAAAAAGAAAATAAAGGAAATTCAATCTTCCAACCTAGGATACTAACAGTAGTAATCCCCGCATAACGGGCGGCAGGACATATCGCCGTCTTGATGGAGAACACATCGTCCACTCCTCCGTGCACGGTCCTCTTCGTGGTGCCGATGCATCCTTCGTAGCAGTCACATACTATGGAGGGATTTTCCTTTGATACCTTGCCGAACGCGCTCATCTCACAGTCACAAACAACACCTACAAGCCAAGAGGGAATAAGAAAACAAACGCCAAGATGGCCTTCAGAGAAACAGACATAAAGTAAGTCGGTATTTCAGTCTTTGTATTTTTATCATGTACAAAATGTTTTGGTTCTTAACACAACTTTAAAATAAAAAAGAAGCTTTTCTGTTAGACTTGATCATCCATTATTAACATAATCCTTCTACTTTATAAAATATTACAAAGCTCTGTTTTATAAAGTTCTATAGCAATCGAGGCTTCAAATAACCAGCCTTTATTTTTACGGGATTGAAATTTATGGGAAAGCCGGGCTTTGATGACCCTTCTTATATCGATAAAAATCGTTCTAACTACTTGAACCAACTTCTATGGATGCTAAGGATTTTTGAAACACGTAGATAAACTTCTTAATCTTTTTTTTGAGATTGGTAAATCTGTGCTCTGGTCGAGTCTCAAAAGAAGAGCAGGACGCTCAATAAATTTGAGGAACCTAGCACGAGGTACCTGAGGGATATATTTATCAATCACTCCCACGATGGGCAATGGCCTGCTGTAGCACAGCTGCAATGCAGATCCAGAAGCCATAGCAAAAAGTCGGACGTTTGCTTAGATGAGACAATGGTTTTGATAACTGTATGCTTAACCCACCACATGAATAACTACCAGTGCTGCCAAGCATCCAATCTTCTCGTGTGCACAGGTAATAAAGAATTCTTCTTTAGATGAAAACCTGCGCTCAGCTTAACTTTTAAGTTACTACATGATCCCGTTTCCACAATTAACACAACAATAAAATTGAGAACAGCAACCTTCATTGCCACAGCCAATCATGAAGAGGATCGTGTCGGTGATCATGAACTATTGGATCAACCATATAACATCTTGCACATACTTTTCTGTGCCTCTGGCGCTGCGGTGGTGATTTCATAGGCGTGCTTGCTCACAGCTCGTTGCACAGCGTCGCTGAAGGAAGCTTTCGCTAAAAGTTAAGTCATTTTACTTTCGTCAATCATATGCTGAGACAAAAATGATAGTCCCAGCTGCAGTAAACGATACACCAGCACACACGCAACAGTGTTGGCGAAGTTTTAAAGCAGGGGTGCCCAAAGTGCGGCCCGCAGGAGCAATATCTGCGGCCCACGCTGGGCTTGCTCTGTACAATATAAAATCTTAAAGCTTCGGTTATATTTTAGCGACAAAAATGAGTGAAAAGTTTAATGTGGCCCGCCAAGACTGGCGACATGCGGCCCGTGGCTACAAAAGTTTGGGCACTCCTGTTTAAAATGGGTTAAAACGGACAAAATAAGCTACATGTTTAGTGGACAGGCCCACACATATCTGTGCATGCCACAAACTTGACACTACAAGTCAATATATACACGTGTATTTGAAAACTATTGTCTCAGATATTATGCACTCATTATATTGCACAAATTACTTCGAAACACACAGATTAACCTTATAAATTTTCCTACACCAAACGTCAAAGAATACAGTTGTTTTGTCGGGTAGGATAGAACTGCAAACCTTACACCTGTCTTCCATCTTGATTACGTTAGCAGTCACACTGTAGAATAGTGATTGTTGTCAACAATTATCATTGTTGACAACAGTTCTCGCCAGGTTATCAACGAGTTATGCTATGCTGGAAGAGGCTTGACAAAAATCGCAACAAACTACTCTAATTTTTGTTAGTCAAGCTTAATCCGGTGGTTGAAGTTTTAGATCACGTAGATGTAAAGACAATGAGTTTTCCTGCCGACCACTCCACCGTCAAGCATGTCATTTAGTGTCATGCCAAAGGCAGCCACACGCTCCTGAGTGGTATCGAACCGGCGCCTTTCGAACATTATAAAACGGCTCACACTACTTGGCTATGCAGCCAACCAGACTATGACAGGGGTAGATAAGCGTAATTGGCTGTGGTTTATCAAACCTTGTAAAAATGACAATGCTCGCGTGATTAGCGCCAAAAACTGAAAATTTGTTTTTATTTTTCGGTGAAAAACGAGCACGTAGAAAACAGCATTTCACTTTTCTCAATAACCATAAGGATCACCTACGTGCTACAACCACAACAATTTTTAATATAGTCAAATAAGGGATAAGTAGAAAGAAATATGCATGAACGCCTAAGCGTGAAACAGGCATGGTACACAAAGAAGACTACAAGTCAGTCGGCTGCATAGCCAAGTGGGGGTAGCCCTGGTTCGACGTACAATGGGGCGCTGGTCCGACACCGGTTAAAAGCATGTGGCTGTAAGAAGACACTTAAAGGCATGCCGTCGATTGCGGACTGGCGCTCCTACGACTATAGCCCTTGATTTCTTTAGCTATTATGAACAATACGGTGCTCTAGATATGCCTACGGCCCTTTTTAAGACTATGGGCTACTGAACTGACTGCAACTCATGCATCTGTTGACTGGTTTCCAGCAACGTTTGGTCGGCAGAATAAATCATTGCAACAAGCTGGATCTGGCAGTAGCTTGCTCAACTGCATATGGCCTGAGAACTTCTTCACTTTAGAAAAGCATGCTGAAATAAACTGATCAAAGTGCTAAGTCTCTGAATTGCACTAACAGACTTTTTAAAAATGTAAAATTAATAGCCGAAAGTTTCAGAAATTCTTTTTCATAAAGATACCGTTTAATTTTAAACAGTGAAACAAAACTGATGTAAAAACTTACTGCTTGGCTGAACAATATTATATAAAAACTGACGTAACTTTCGTTGGACAGGCATCGAGAGCACTGCAGCGAACCAAAATAAGCACCTCATCTATCATTTTTCCTAGTTGCTGTATATTCAATTGGCTTACGTTGAAAATCCTGCAGCTCTGTTTCCAATCCTGCACTTCCCATCCTGGTGGAAACCATCTTCCCAACCTCCTTCCAATCCGCATCCTTAGCGGTTCCGAAAGACGCCGCATTTTTTTCCGGTTTTCCGTAAGTTTTGTATTTCACATCAACAAAGCTAACGTCAGTGTACTATGAAAACATGATTACTATGCAACAGTACTTTGATTTTTTAAACACTATGCGATTCTATTTATGGAGCTAATTCTGAAATCTGCCTGACCATTTTGAGGTGCGCTATATTGCACATTAATCTGCACTTTATCCCTCACACGGTCCTGTTCTATAACTTGAAAACACAGGTTTGACATTGCAAAACGAAGACTTTTTTATATGTTTCACCAAGTGATAGACAACATAACTATCAAAAATTAAAAAAAAAGTGGATAACTATTGCCTCCAGCTACCACAGTATTATCATTTGCAGTCTGCATAGAGCGTAACCTCCATGGAGTTGCAAAGCAGGCGGGAAGAACATGCATTGCATCAAAAAACAAGCTTTGTTATTTTAAACACTCTGTATTATTCACTAACGGTTTTGTGGTGACGCGTTAAAGCCTGAATAAGCGAAGTACAATTAGTCAGTTAGATCCTCTCCTTAAGTAACCGACTCAAACTCTGATTAAGCAGAGATTTAGCTTGACAGCATAGGTCTAGGTTTACTTTTCTCTAGTATACTTAGATACTAGTATACCCCCACATCACGGCGACCTTTATACACAGGCCATGGCAACGTGCAGCTTAAAATTTGACTGAAGGCCGATCTGTTAGTAGCTAAAATCGCGAGTATCAGTTGATAGTTCGAGTATTAGTTGATAAATAAAGTCTTTGTCTATATTTTGTGAGAGTTCGAGTTACTTTTGTGCTGCTTTTACCATTCAAATAATGGAATAGATTTTGGCACTTGTACTGGAAATCCAAAAAGCGTCTGGCAACACCAGTATTTCGGAAAATATTGTCATTTTGTCAACATAATTTTAGGAGTTTTGCAGTGATTTGGGATTCAGTGATCACACTTTGGCAATTTAAGTTGTTTAAATTATCATTTAAAAGGAAAATAAAGTGAATTTACCTTAAACTTCAAAATTGAAAATACATCGGCCTTCAGTCAGCCCTCCAGTTCGTACGTTGTCAAGACCTGTGTATACAGATCGCCATGCCCCACATCAAAACACTAGATTGTATCACTTTCAAATGTAGACAGGACAAACTTAAAAAAAAGTTCAACAGCTACTTTTTAATTAACACAGTATCATACAAATAACAACTGGTATAAAAAGAAATGAGAGGAAAGTTTGAAAATGTGCAGCGACATTGCCTTTAGAGTTATGGCAGCAATAATAAGAAAGTTACAAGTCGCAAAGATTAACTTTAAAAAAGAATAATAAGAACATATGCCAATTGCCAACTTTAATTGTAAGTTACACATGTGATTTTTCTACATTGTAAGCCATGCCAGAAACTTAAAATATCGAATGCTGCAAGCGCCTTAGTACCAAAGTAATCATTGCATGTCTTTAGCCACTCTTTAGTGAACCAATCGTCTCGTAAAAGTGACATCAATTCCCAGTGACCTGACCACTAGGGTGATGACTAAAAAAAAATTTTTTTGCCTGCTATGGGAATCGATGAACTTTTTTATGTGTACCAAGAATGTGAAATTTTTTTTTGAAAATTTTTCAAAAACCTCCCCCACCAATTGATATTTCTGACGTCACCTAGGTACATTTTTCTCCTTTTTTATTCCTCATGCATTGTTTAAACTTGTTGCAGACTCCTTACCATATTAAAAAGGTGGCCCACAGTATGGTGCAGATTTTGAAAAAAAAATTGTCGAAAAAAGTCAAGGGGGTTCTGAGATTTTACCCTTTTTGTCATTATTTTTCGCAACAGTGCCTCTAGCGGACATTTTTAATTAGTGTAACTTCAAGAATTCTTAAGCGATTTCGGTAAATTTTTTTGTCAACAAGCTCATTTTGAATGCTGAGGAGGTTTATTGTTACTTTATTTTGATATATTTTTGTCACTAGAGGGCACTAGTGCTTTATATCTGAACTGATAGCCTATAAAGCTAGACCAGACAAGAGTTTTTAACAGCATTGGAAGTTGCTAATAATTTAAAAGAATAATTGAAATCATTTAATCTATTAATTATTAGCAGCTTGTTGTACTGTACATAAAATCTTGAAAGTGTTGCCTAGTCTATTTAATGGGCCTATATCATGCAATTTATCATGCAATTGAATTCAAGTTAGCCTAGTTATTGGGTTAGCTGTTTAGTTACTGGTATTGGGTTTTGGAGTTGGGGGTGCTTGCAACTGGTTGTTTTGGATTGCATATCATGAGTGAGATAAATTTCTGCCACTCCTTTTACATTTGTGCGGTAGCTCATTCTTTATGTACTTTGATGGTAATAAACATGGTGAACCAATGTTTCGTTAATCCTTGTCCATACAACTGTTACGAAATTGAATAATGGGCCTATAGATTGTTAATTAGCTGTAAATGTGGTCCAGAGCAGTTAATATCGTAATTATATGGCATAAAGATTATCATTTTTGGTTTTGTTAGGAATTACCTGTAACCTATACCATACTTTTAAAAATATGTCGTTTTTGAAATCGAATACTGCTGTATCCAAGAACAAAGGAATTTGGGCTGCAAATCTACCTTCCTCCAGCTACACCAAACGATGAGACCTGCCAAGAATGGAGAATTTGAATACCTGTGTTCGGCTGCCATCAAATCACCAGGTTTTAGGTCGATATCATGTGCTGCTGGAAGCTGAAAAGCTAAAAAAAGTAAGAATGGCAACAATGCAAGAAGAACTGACCCAGTTGTGGCAAACATTTAGTTTTCCAGTTCTCAGTAAACAGGCAATCATTGCCCGTTTAGACAAGTTGGTTTCACAATACGAAAAATCTAAACGAAGGCCAAACGAAAAATTTAAAGAAGATTTACCTATCATTTTTGATATTACTAAGAGTGATGGAAAGTGGCTGTCTAACGAAGATAAAGAGCTTTACAAAAAGCAAATTGAGTCACGTGGAAGAGTTGGCTACACCACTCTGAAACCTTCCCCACTCTCTGCAATACACCCTTCAAAAAGGCTAAAGTTACAAATTCCTCCTGCTTCAACAATAGCTGAGTTGTCCAGCAAAGATGGCGATTCTGAAAGTGACAGGGCCTCCAGTTATTCCGAGAGCACAATATCAGAAGAAGAAGAAGATGGGTTTGAAAAGAAGATGAGATCGTCAACATTGTCAGCAACAAAAATGGTGGTTCGCCATTCTTTGTCCACGCACAAAGCATCGGGTGTGTGCTCCACTCTGAATGAAGAAGGGGTTACTCTCCCTACTCCATCGCAGTCTGGCGTGTGGCGTAGTGTTATAAGAGCTGGAAACAACGAAAAGGATAAAATAAAGTTGCTGTTGAAAGAAGGAAAATATTACTGTCTCCATTTTGATGGAAAAAGGTTGTCTGGGGAGGAGTTTCAGGTGGTTTGCCTCCAAAGAGAAACAAATGAGGTCAAACTTGGAATACTAAAGTGCAAAAGTGGATCTGCTCAAGATATTTATAATGAATTGGAACAAATTTTGAATGAATATGAAGCCTGGTCCAGTATCAAAATGATTATTTGTGACACAACCGCTGTGAATACTGGTCGACTAAATGGTATAGTGGTGAAATTACAAACAAAAATGGTTGAGATGGGACTGGATCGACCACAATATATTGGTTGTCAACACCATATACTGGACAGAATTCTGAAGCATGTCTTGGATTTCTTTGTCAGCAAACATTCCACCAAACCAACTCTGAGTTACAAGTTTATTGATGATATCTCCGAAAGATATGAAGAATTGCAGAGATATTACAGTGGAGAAGTTTGTGTCAACATCAATGAAAATCCTGGTTGGAGAGATGATTTCAAATTCTTATATGAGCTGTGTCGTTTTTTTCAATTTTATAAGGTGAGCTAAAATTTGAACATGCTGTGCTGTAAGATTACTAAATGTACATCTTCTAATAAATCAATTTAAAATTCATAATTTTACAGTTGCATCATGTTTTTCCTCAAATAAAATGGAGAAAACTACCTTCTTTGCACAATGCTAGATGGAATTCACGAGCAATTTATACTTTAATTGCATACTTCTTGATCCCGCAATGGAGAGGAAAATTAGAAATCCCATGTCACTTTATTGCTAATGGATGGCAAGAGCAATGGTTTTCTGACCAAAGATACTCAGATGAGGCATACCCAAAATTGTTATTGGCTGTTGAAGGAATCAAAGTAAGTAAAACTAGTGTTTAACCATAGTGAACCGTGATATTTTGAAGTAACTTTATGGTACCGGTACCATTTATATCATAAAAGCATCATCCTCATCAAATTTGTACTCTTGAATAGCCAAAACAATGTTTATGAAATAGTTCAAGGTTATACCGGACTACCAATACCAACAGTAAATTAGGCTTCAACAAATATGTTTTATGTTAAGTGTGACGGTGCACTGAAATGCTTGAAAACACATTGGAACCAGGATTGCTCTGTTCTCGACATCCCTCGCTCGAATATGATTGCTGAAAGAGCTGTTAAGCTGATGGAAGAACTCCATAAGAAGTGCACCAAAGAAAAATATTTGAGTGTGAAATTTGTTGCATGCAACAAATTGTGAAGCTGTTAAAGACAAAGTATTGTGTGTACTAATACTTTGTGCACCTGTACTGCATCTAAATGATTTTGTCACAATACAATTTGCCATTCATATTACTAAGTAACTGATTGTGAGTCATGTGTAGTAGTGTAGTACGTTAGGAAAATAAGTAGAGTAATTTTTATTGATTACATTGAAACATTGCAAAAGAACATAGAAATATACGATAAATTTGGGTATCATGCAGTCGATTTGAGGATTTTGCAAGTTTTACACTAAAAAAAACAAATTACTGCCATCTAGTGGTAAAAATGTAACAACTAACACACTACCAAGTCACCCAGTATCAAAAATAAACCATCTGACAAAAAAAATTTGTCGAAATCGCTTAAGAATTCTTCAAGTTACACTAATTAAAAATTGTCCGCTAGAGGCGCTGTTGCAAAAAATAATGACAAAAAGGGTAAAATCTCTGGACCCCCTTGACTTTTTTTGACAATTTTTTTTTCAAAATCTGCACCATACTGTGCGCCACCTTTCTAGTATGGTAAGGAGTCTGTAACAAGTTTAAACAATGTATGAGGAGTAAAAAAGGAGAAAAATGTACTTAGGTGACGTCAGAAATATCAATTGGTGGGGGAGGTTTTTGAAAAATTTTCAAAAAAAAATTTCACATTCTTGGTACACATAAAAAAGTTCATCGTTTCCCATAGCAGGCATTTTCAATTTCCTCAAAAAAAAATTTAGTCATCACCCTACTGACCACCATACAAAGTATTAACGTTAGAATTTGGCTGATATTTTACATGAAAAGCTGAAACTTTGAAAACCCATTATCGGTATGCTTCAGAATTGTTCAACTTTTTCCCTGCTTTCCATTCGCTTGGTATACGAAACTGCCATGATTAAGATATAGCAAAAAAGCTTTCCCAGTCCGAGGATAAAGATCAATTCAATCAATGTATATCAAGTAGTTAGGCTGTTAAGTTTTTACCTGTTAGGAATGTTTATCGATTAGGTCAAACATTATAAAAATCAAACAACCAAGGTTCACATAGACATACTGTACTAGCAGGCGTAAATACAGATTTACTTAAACAATGAACAAACCAGATTGAACAAAATGAAATGATCCGCATAAAATCTTCATAGGCTGAACGCGCTCACAAATATTAGAGATCAATGATGGTTTGAAAGAAAAACTCACAGTTTTTTGCTCGAATCCTATTCTTCCTTGTTTCATCCGACGACCACGAACCCTCACCGCTTCTGTTCTTGTGAAAGTAACAGGAGGAGCAGGAGAAAGACTCGTGATCTCAATTTCCTCGGCATTGATGCCCTCTGCAGCCAAAGCTCCTGCCAGCTGGAAACAACAACAAAAAAGCTCAAAGATTTAAAAAGCAAGAAGTAGATCATCACGCTTTGGTGAACATAAAGTACCATATATCTGAATGCAAGTCATCATCATTTCCATCGTCGTAAATCCAGAAATGAACCATATTGGAACTTAGGGCATACAACAAAAAAACTTTTATAAATGATACAAATTCTAAGGATCTGCAAACTATTTTAAATAAAGCTCCTATATAAAAAGTAACAGAAGAAATAGCAGAAGTGTAACATTCAAATGGCAACAATTCAAGATTGAGAATGATTGATTTACTGCAGAAATCTTTAACTTGAAATTCAGAAAGGCTCTGAAGCATAATCCTGGTAGTTTCATATTACTTGTAGAAAGTAGAGGCTTTAGAGCAGTGTTTCTCAAACTTTTTCAGTCCATCGCCCCCTTTTCGATATTGAAATAAAATTTCGCCCCCCTAATTCTGTCAAGTAAAATAAACATCGATAATAATAGAGTGATAGACAAATTTAGTTTTCCGAATTTAATCAACGAAGTTGACAGTAACATGATAATGTTCAATGGGATAGATGAGCTTGGCGACTTTCACAAAGTTTTGAAATGTTTGGCAACATCTTCGTAAGATAGAGTCGAGCGTTTATGAACTAGTAAGCAATTTCTTTGCTTTGAAAGCATCAATGTCACAGCCGAAAACCCCTTTTCAACCATATATGAAGTAGGAAACAACAAAATCCACATTCTAGCTTCTTTCCAGAGAAGCTCATATTTGCCAGCAACCTGGCACCAAAACAAATCGTATCGATCATTTCTGAATTTTACTCTTGACTCATAGTGCAGGCCCTTAGGAGCAAAAATGAGCATCTTTAGGCTAAACGTGTTACGCGTTGTTTTTTTGTATTTATTTGTAGTTGATGAATCTAACTTCAATTTTAGTGGGTGCCGCAACTTTTTGGGTCACGTGATCACCCCCAAATCGGGGATTCCCCCCAAGTCAATTTTGAGCTCTTTTCACGGCATTTTTATGCAATTAGATACGTTATTTTTTTACATTTGGACTGACTGCCACTACAAAATACACGAGATAAAAATCACACAAAATTATGTTATTAATGACGTCATGTATTAATTTTTTGCTTGTTTTTTTCTTATTGTAGTCGCTTGTTTGTTGTTGGTGTTACCTTTTTGGTTACAATAAGTTACCAATGGTTTTTCAACTGATTTGATTAGTATTGAGTGTCAGTACTAACATATTCAAAATGTTAAGGAATCCAACTTCCGGAAAGTGGTTATTTTAAAGATAGCTTCCAAAATGGCCGCCAAACCATTGAACAAAACAGTAAATTGACCATAACTCAGTCATCATATGACCAAAACATGTAGTTTTGGTGTCTATATCTAGGTTTTTATACCCTGTGAAGTCAATGAGACTATTCTCAGAATTGTTGAATTATCTGATAGCCTATAAATTCAATATGGCCATCCAAGATGGCCGCCAAACCATTAAAATAACAGTAAATTGATCATAACTCGGTCATCCTATGACCAAAACATGTAGTTTTGGTGTCTATATCTAGGTTTTTATACCCTGTGAAGTCAATGAGACTATTCTCAGAATTTTTAAATTATCTGATAGCCTATAAATTCAATATGGCAAACCAAGATGGCCTCCAAACCATTAAAATAACAGTAAATTGACCATAACTAGGTTATCATATGACCAAAACGTGTAGTTTTGGTGTCTATATCTAGGTTTTTATACCCTGTGAAGTCAATGAGATCATTCTCAGAATTGTTAAATTATCTGATAGCCTATAAATTCAATATGGCAATCCAAGATGGCCGCTAAACCATTAAAATAACATAGTAACTTGACCATAACTAGGTCATCATATGACCAAAACATGTAGTTTTGGTGTCTATATCTAGGTTTTTATACCCTGTGAAGTCAATGAGACTATTATCAGAATTGTTGAATTATCTGATAGCCTATAAATTTAATATGGCAAACCAAGATGGCCGCCAAACCATTAAAATAACAGTAAATTGGCCATAACTAGGTTATCATATGACCAAAACGTGTAGTTTTGGTGTCTATATCTAGGTTTTTATACCCTGTGAAGTCAATGAGATCATTCTCAGAATTGTTAAATTATCTGATAGCCTATAAATTCAATATGGCAATCCAAGATGGCCGCTAAACCATTAAAATAACATAGTAAATTGACCATAACTAGGTCATCATATGACCGAAACATGTAGTTTTGGTGTCTATATTTAGGTTTTTATACCCTGTGAAGTCAATGAGACTATTCTCAGAATTGTTGAATTATCTGATAGCCTATAAATTCAATATGGCAAACCAAGATGGCCGCCAAACCATTAAAATAACAGTAAATTGACCATAACTAGGTTATCATATGACCAAAACGTGTAGTTTTGGTGTCTATATCTAGGTTTTTATACCTTGTGAAGTCAATGAGACCATTCTCAGAATTGTTAAATTATCTGATAGCCTATAAATTCAATATGGCAATCCAAGATGGCTGCCAAAACAATTAAAAATGTACAATAACAATGTATTGTTTATTAAAAAACCCAGTAAATCTCTATCACAGGGATTTCTATATATATTTATGTTAACTGAGCAGGCATAAAGAGCTCATACGATGTGGTCATGTAGACTCTTGACATAATCAGCGTAAAGAAAGCAAATGGATCAAGTATTACTAATGCTCATTGCTGTCACTCTCGATGTCATCGTCTGTAATTATAAATAGTGATTGATTGCTGTATAGTGATTGCTGTACTAGTGATTGCTGTATAACTAGTGATTGCTGTATGGACACATGAACCAGTTTGGCATGGTCCACATCCAGCATGGTATGGTAGCACATATCTCCGGCAACTACAGTGAGGTGCACACGATTCGCAAATGCAGTGGTGATTTTCAGTAGGTTGTCCGGGGCAGCTTTCATGTCCGTCATGATTGGAACCATCTGATTATTGTCTACTTTCCATCCCCAGTCTAGAGCATCCATACCATCTTCAGTAGCCTACCCATCCTGACCATAATCTGGTAGTAAACTCTGAGGCAGTGGAATTTGGTATAGGATGATGTAGGTGGCAAAAGTTCAGGGTGAACAAAGGATTTGGCTGTTTTAATTTTCTTGACCAATGTATTGTATCGCTGTGTTTCTAGGTTACTACTGCCATCGTTGCCAAACGTAACGGTCATAGCTTTGTTTCCAAGATGATGTGGTCTGTCTGATTTGGGAGAATAAAGCAATTTGCACATTCTTTGATTATATTGGTTGACTTTTTACTAGTTTCTTGAAAGCGTCTTCTTCCCGATACCAAATATCCTTGACGTTGAATCACAACCGGTGAATGCATGAATGAAGAGGAGTTGTGAGCATAATTATGTCTGGTCCGATGATTGCTTTAAGTTTGTTGATGTCGTGTATCTTGGTTGCGTAAGCCTTTTCGGAGCGGAAGTAGAGGTCTTTAATGTCTGGGTCAGTGTCAGCATAGCGTAGTCAGTGTCAGTATCAATATTAAAATGTTCCTGTCTTCACCAATTAAAGTCGTACTATGTCGATGAGGGCTGTCCATCTGCCGTCTTGACGATGTCAACATCTGCATCACCTGGAGCGTTCCTCACATTGCAGCTTCTATTCCTCAGTTGAGCAGAAGTTAATCCTTCCTTGTTGGAAGCTCGAGGCAAGAACTGCTCCTTCTTTCCAATGAACTTGGTGTCTACAGTAAAGTGAACAACCGGGTGGACGTTCATGCCGCGTCTTTGATGGGTATTGTCTTTGATAGACGGACCACCATATCCACCAAAGACCACCGTTGCTAAGCGATAATAACGAATGGTAAAATCTGCATACGACAGTGCAATAGACCCATAACTGTCTCCAGTTTCAATGGCACTCGATGCAACAAGAACCCTCCATCAAGGACGTAGTGATCGGTTTTCGAGGCAGATTCTTTCACTACTTCATAATCGGCTGACATCACTCTGCTGGCATGTTCTGTGATGGCAGTAGCTATTTGAGGCTTATCTTCTGCAAGAAACAGGGTCTGGATGTTACGTGGCTGTCACAAGTAATACTCGTCTTCCTCTCAACTAGTCTGAGTTTTTGGGAAATGACAGCAACAAAACTGCGTTATATCAACTGGTTCAACAAGCTGTGATAACTTCAGTCGATCCAAACTTGTTTACGATTGTTGTAACATCGTTTGATACAGCTCTTAACAATCAAACATTGGACATGTCTGAGGTTTCCCAATGTGATCACGAAGAGGCAGACACCCGTATGTTTCTCCATGTGAAACATGGAAAATCCGATGCCATAGTCAAAACAGTAGATACTAATGTGGTAATTATTGCAATTTCGTGTTTTGACAAGTTAGAAATCTGTAAACTATGGGTTGAATTTGGAGTTGGAGAAAAAACTCGCTTCATTCCAATCCATGATATTGTTTCATCTTTACCTCAATCTCCGATGATTTGCGCTTCTTTACCTTTGTTTTATGCTATCACAATCTGTGGTACTGTTTCGTCTTTGGAAAAAAAGGCTTGGGATTGTTGGATGCTTAATCTTACCGCAATGTGTGGCTTATTTAACTCTCTGAATTTCTCAAGCTCACCTAGTTCTATAAATGACATACAAAAGTATGTCATAGCTCTTTATGGCAATGGTCCTACTATCACGGATGTAGACGAATGCCGTTATATGATGTTTACCAATGGTTGCACTATTGAAAAGCTGCCACCAACGTCAGCTGCTCTGATGCAACATACACGCAGAGCGATACATTAAGCTGAAATACGGAAATCAAGCCTCGTAAATGTTCAGCAACTACCTTCTCCTTTAGCTTGGGGTTGGAAACATAATGATGCAAATCAGCTTGTTCCGTTTTCTCAGTCTACTTGTGGCTCTCGATGTTCCTGTAAGAAAAAATCCATAAAATGCACAAGTCTTTGTTCATGCGAGTACGAAACATGCAATTCGACCACAAAATATCCAATCCTCTCTGATGTTTCATCTTCAATCCACACTGATCATTCAAGAAATGCTTTTGGCTTTCTAAACTCTATCTTGTATATAACTTGAAAAATCTTGTCGTACACGAATTTTTTTAACATCAAATTACGTATGGTAGGAATTTAACATCGAAAACCGCTAGTTTTTTCATTTTGAATTAACAGTGTTATTAAGACTCTGACATTGCATTATCTGGGGTCGTGTATTAATTTGATTTGTAGATCATAATTAGGCCTACATATTATTTTAAATTTTAAAGTGGCATGACCAAAAGGGAAATTCATTCCTGGTAGCTGCTCTTCTGGTTATTCCCTTGATGACGTCGTTATTGCGTCATACTGTACTGGAATTATTGTTATTGCTTGCAATTGTAAAATTTTAAGCATTTGCAAAACTTATAATGAGAGTATTTGATCGCTTTTTTCGGAATAAACTTACCTTTGGTTCCTGAATTTGAAGTTGTCTAGTTTTAGTAATGTAATGATGACGTCATAAAAGATGCAATCATGACGAAACTACTTTTAGGAATTGTGAAATGGTTTTAGTAACCGGTACTCCAACTAAAACCAACAGCAAACGACCAAAATAGGTTAAAAAAACAAAAAATATATATGATGACGTCACAATGACGTCATCCATCAAATTATTTTGTGTTTATTTTGTCTCACTCATTTGTATGTGCTTTTTAAGTTAAAATATACAAAAATCAAATATGTAATTGCACAAAAATGACGTAAAAAGAGCTGAAACGTGATTTCTGGGGAAATCCCCGATTTGGGGGTGATCACGTGACCCAAAAAGTTGCGGCACCCACTAAAATCAAAGTTGGGTTAATCAACTGCAAAAATATGCAAAAAAACAACGTGTAACACGTTTAGCCTAAAGATTCCCCTAAGGGCCTGCACTATCATCATCTGTTTGCATATCAATGAAAAACTGCTCTTGAAGTTCCACTTCTCTGTCGGTTCGGTAGAAAATGGTTGTAGGCCTACCACCCAGTTTGGAACATGGAGGAGGTCCACGAGATCTGCAAAGCGAAGTTTCATGTCTTTATGAGGCATGTTTAAATGTGAGCAGTATTTTTGCCGTTGTTCTTCTGTAATAACATTCTCGCTCAAATGGGGAAACTGACAGCTTTGCAATAAATGAGGTAATCACGCATTTGCACTTGATGAGATTTATCATTTCTCCCTGAAGCTTTTTGTTTACTTCGTTTATGGCATTGAAAATTTCTGCCAAATATGCGATGTCATTCTTTGAGGGTATCACATCTTCAGCTAATGTCGCGTCAGTGCTTGATTGGAATTCGATAACTGAAACAAAAAGGGCATAAAAGCGGCTCAAACAAGCACCTTTTGAAAGCCATCTTACCGCGGTATGCAATAAAAGACGCATTTTATCACAATATTCAGTGATTCGTGCAGTTCTGGACTGAGATTACGGGCAACGAAATGCTGACGGTTAATTACACAATCATTGCAAAAAGTCCAGGAATTTCTCTTTTCTTCAGTGCAATGAACTCTCGATGCTTTCCAACCATTGCCGGAGCACCATCAGAATATTCTTCATTGGAATCCCATTCTCTTCGTAGAAGTTTTTCACTACATTAAAGATGCTTGATGCCCGAATATCTGTATAGGAAGACTGAGGGCAAGAATCATTTCTTCTTGTTCTCATATTATGAACAAAACGCACATATCCAAGCAGCAGCGATACGTTGTCAACCAAGGTGGATTCATCTATTTGCAGTGAATGATTTACGCGTTGGACTGTTATTGGTGGTTTGATAAATTCGCCCCCTTCGAGTGTTTTCGCCCCCCGATCGCCCCTTTTGATTTTTTCGCCCTCCTGGCGCTCGAAAAGTGGGCGATTTCGACCCACTTTGAGAAACGCTGCTTTAGAGTGCTGATGCAGGCTTATTCAGCGAGATTGACAGAGTGCAATTTTCAATTTGTTCTTGAAATGTGGTTGCGTGGAACTAATCTATTCACTTGGTGCCAATGAATGAAGAGCTGCTGTTGGAGTGTGTTGCTCAAGTGCGTATAGAGAGAATTGACTCAGCCTTACTTGAGTTTACCATCTACACAAATTCTAGCGTCTAACTAATCCGGCCATAAGGGCGGGCAAAAGCTCTAAAATTTAAAAATGTTGCAATTATTGAAACCAAGAACATTCCTCCTGGCAAAATTAAGAGCATACCGTAGACTTCACCGAGTTGATCAACTTCAATGCTTTCGATGAACCCATGTCATTATATTCTGGATCCCATTCCACAAGGCCTTTTTCGTCACCTTTCACTTGAAGACTGGAATCAAACTGCTCTTGGGTGGTTTCATAATCATCTTGGTTGCCAATTGCTGCAAAACAAATAAACTTTACACTGCAGACTCATGTCTGAGCTGGCAGGCTTGAAGCTTCGCGAACAAACGAACGAACAAGATCAAGTGACATTGGTTCAAACATCAACATGAGCAATTGAGCATTGAGCATCACATTTCCTTTTCTTCCAGTAGTGTTTAGGCCTATGTGGCTTGTAAGCATGAGCGATTTTTATACTTGTTATTCTCATGTTTAGTCATTCTGTAATTAAGAAGATATTATATCTTATGAGCACTAATATTACACCTTAAATTGAGAACTTACTTTACAGAAAGCAACTTTCATGAAAAAAAATGTGCCATTATTTTTGTTTATAAATAAATCCAAGTTTGAATTGATACAGCAAGATTAAAGTTGAAATGAACCTGAAATAGTCTAATTCTGTAATGGATGCTAAACGCATAATAATGACAAGTACATACTACATATAGTTAGTTAGAAAAAAACCTACCTAAAACAATGCCAACAATTGCTGCAGTGAGTAGTAGCAATCCAAGCACAATAAGGATTATTTTCCTGTTATTAGTAGGTGGGGGAGGTGGTTTTTTCTTTGCTTTTAGCCCTAAGTTATGTGATATCAAGTTATTCTGCTGTTAATTATCCAAGACAAGGTGGATTATTAATGAATGATTCAAAACCGTACTACAATTATTGTTGTTCCTTTGGTATAATATAATTATAATATACAAAATATAAAATTCAGGTACAAGAAACATTGTAGGGGAAAGTGGGGCAAAGTAGAATATTGGAGTATGTCACGAATATAAATACTGCTCCCATTGTCAGTCACTTTTGAGATAATCATGTGACACATTTCTGCGCCAAAATTTGTTGAGCGGTTGTTTGGTTGAGTGTGCTGAGTTTTCGAAGTAGAAATTTCAGTTTTTTCTATTTTTTTCAAGAATTTCTAATTCAAGAATTTCTATTTTTTTACTTTTATTTAAAATCACACTTTGGGGCAAAACAAAATATTGCTTATGGGGCAAAGAGGAATGCCGTTCCACTATGTCGCACATGGTTTCAAAGTAATTAAATTACGACACACTCGTATCAAATTAAGCAATTGTTATGATAATATTTTAAACAAAAATGACTAGATGATGTCATCTATCTATGTTTTAGATTGTGTTAGGCTACTCTTGTAGATTATGTTGCAGATATACGCCATGATACCAGCACAAAATGGTATTAGCATAAAACTGCAAATGCTAAGTGATTAGTAAATGAATTGCAAGCTGTTATATAAAGTATAAAAATACAACAATCACTTTTTTTGAGCAATCAAAATTTATTACATAACAGAAACAGACGTTCTGCTGTGCCTCAAATGGTGGGGCAAAGCAGAACAACCATTTAATTTTAAAACTGTGCTGTAAATTACTTATATAGAAACAAGAAATATGAGATGATGTGTGAAGATACTAAACTTGGAGTATAATTTAAACAAAGTCATCTATATCATTCATACAGGGATTTTGAAAAATTGTTCTACTTTGCCCACTTTCCCTTATGTATCGATGTTTTAAGATCACACAATCTATGAGCTTTTATTTTTTATGCAAAAAGACATAAAAACACCATCTACTGTAGATTAAAAGTATATATGAAAACTACTAAGTCTAGTCATAAACTTTAACTACCTTCTAGAAAAATGTTGGCTTTGAAATCATAAATATAAATGCAGGCTCATAATTAAAGTCATTCACCAGAATGGATGGGAAAACCTATGTTGAAAGCCATTGCCTCCAGAACAAAATTTTTTGTAAAGTAGCCCTGACTACATCAAATATAATATATCCCAAAATGATTCTCGAGTTTCTCCAAGCTGCAACTTTAAAAATGTTCTTGGCTTCACAGATCTGGTTTTCCAGCCTTACTATTTACTTTCATGCACTTACTTCCAGCAGCAGTTGCTGCAGTTCCAGCAGCTTTCAATTTCTTTTCAGTTCCCTTTTTTGGAGGTTTTCTTACTGACGTTTCGGCTTGTCCCCTTTTTTGAGGTTTTTTTCCTGACATTTCAGCTTGCCCCCTTTTTTGAGGTTTTCTTCCTGACATTTCAACTAGTCACAAATTCACCACAGTCAAATTTAAAACTAACTAGACAATTTCAAACTGCTTAGACTAGTTTATAAACACCACCTAAATTTCAGATCAATGATCATCACAAAACCTAAACCTTACCATAGTTCCTTCTGAGAATCATAAAGCGGCCATCAAAGCGATACATATTGCAATAAGACTGGACAGCTCCTTAGGATGAAACCACTCTGTTTGATCAAAACACGAAAAACGTGCGACTGTAGTTTATCA
The DNA here is from genome assembly GCF_918807975.1 of Aplidium turbinatum. Taxonomy (NCBI): domain Eukaryota; kingdom Metazoa; phylum Chordata; class Ascidiacea; order Aplousobranchia; family Polyclinidae; genus Aplidium; species Aplidium turbinatum. Next base: position 5,274,822 of record NC_137486.1, read on the forward strand.
AAAGATGCTTAAAACTCAGAAAATTATTGATTTTGCAAATCTTTATTTTTGACAATTTTACATATGTAGCTGCAGACTGCAGAAAATTTGAAGTAAACCGGGTAGATAAGGTTTACACAGTAAAGTTTTACCTGTAAATACTGAATAGGCTAGTATTATAGGCTATCTCAAATGCTAAATTGTTCCTTCTTGGTCTTTTCTTATTGTTCATAAAGTCAATCGCTTAGCCAAGTGTGTTATGGGGATGTTAAAGTGTGTAGAAGATAAATAGTGATTGATTTTACCCATCTAAACCTAATAGACTCCTAACAGCCTACCTGAAAGGTAGGCTATTTCTCTATAGTCTATTCCCACCAATTAAGCCGATATGGTGTGTTGGGCTATAAACTCAAGCAAAAGTTATCTCTAACTGCTCATTGTCGCAATTTTCAAAAACTATAAGACATTTTTAGGGTTAGTTGAGCATTTTAGGGCTGTTAGTTCTGTCTGTGTCGAGCCAATACCTGTTAGTTCGAGCTAATACCTGTATGCTTTGGAATCTCAATCGCAGACATGCTGCACAAGCCATCAAGGTCGTTAAAAAAACATTTTGAGTTTAGAAGCAATATACATAGTTTTTCTTCATTGTTGAAGAGAAGGTGAAAGAAAGAAGTTTATCATGCTCAAATGAATCCTATAGCCTAACATCAGAAACAGTATTTACAATGGTAAGAATAGCCACTGCATAATGGTACCAGCGTAAACTTAATTGCCATAAGATATTGTTTTCAAATGAGCTTCTGCCGACAAGGCAGGCTGCTGTGAGTTTCTTACTTTTCAACTAAATACGTTAGTTTATTGTCGCATTTAGATTTAACTTCAAATTCTGGAAGTTGATTTCAATTTTAAATTTTAAAATCTGAGACGGCAGCCAATCCCTAGATAAGCTAGATTTTACTTTGTACTTTTTCTTTTTGCGGTCAGATTAGAGTTGCCAGACAGAAATCTAAATTCCAACAAAATATTTCTTTGGATATGACACTCCTAAAAGCAGCAAAAACTTGTAGAATTATTTTTACAGCATTTTTAGCTATTTACAGCATTGATTTCCAGTTTTCCACAATCACCTGAAGATGTAAAATGAAATTCGTGCGTGTGGAATTTGTTACTTCATCTCATACCAGTCACCAGAGATGTAGCCTACTGCCTACGTAGGCTATATGCCGCAAATTCTACGCCGCAGACTTGCGGCAATGGGCAAAGACATATTGAAACCAAAACGCAGCAAAAGGTCAGATGAACACTTCAGATGCTTGTGTTTCTTCGTGGAAATTCAAAATAAAACTTGTTTGTTTCGAGTGGTTTTATTATACCTTGTGAATGATTGGCACCTAGCAAACAAAATGAGTTGACGCTAGTGTATGCGCTGACGCCGCCAACTTTTTTTACAAGTTACGTTGACGCATACGGCGTATGGTTTTTCGAACGTTTGCGTTTACGCTGTTGGCGTCAATATTTTTTGTATGCGCGTACATCACTGCCGGTCACTCCCTTACATGAGGTCTGCTCTCATTTAAGTTTCCTGTTGCTTGATAACTTTTGGTTTTTTATTTCTTTGAAATTGCGCGCGATAGTTTAGTTTCGATGTTGAATTTTATTTTGTATGTTTGGTTGATTTACATTAATCTGGTCTTATGTTCTGCCGTGCTAGACAAGTAGCTATTGTCTGATCTAGCTTCCTGATGAAGTCAGTCGTGTTTGATTAACAATATGTCAAAATAAACCCAGATTATTATCATTTTAAACACTTTGTGATTAGTTTAGCTTATTTAAATCAGAAGAACCCATTGTGTCATTGAATTGGGAGAAATTTTTCTAAACTGGCAACTCTGAAACAGACAACAATTTGGAAAGAGCTCGAACGTGTAGCCTACACAGATTTTTTATGAAAGAGAAGGATAGTTGAGTAGAGTTGTTTGATTTGCACATGATTGATTGAATCTTTACCTCAGACTGGGAAAGCTTCTTGCAGAGCTTAATCCTGGCAGTTTCGCATACTTGTAGAGGCTTTAAATCACTGACGCAGGCCCGGTCACCCACATTGACAGAGTGAAGTTTTCGATTGTTGAAGTATTGTTGCCGAGGAATTATTACATCCATTTGATGCCGCTGAATGGAGAGCAATAACTTTGACACCAAGGGTCACAAAAAATAAGTTTAAAAATACGCAGTGGCTGTTTCTATATATACACCAAACAGTTTTTTCACTGGTGATTTTTGTAAAACGTTTGAAAATTTAAACTAGAATAGACCGTTCCCGCAGCCAACCAATGAAGCGTGACGTGGAAAACAAACCGTAAAATTTACCGTAGCTCATGGGCCTAACTACCGCCGGTACAGCGTTATAGCTTACTGCACGGGGCTACTGAACGAAAAGACCTCGTATTGATAAATTTTATTTTAAAATATTTCAAGTAACAACCTAAACTTGTTATTATTTCATTTAGAATCTACACTTATAATTTTTTCGGGCAGCATTTTTGTTTATTAAGTTACTTGATGTTTTTGTTATACTTTGGCCTATTCTTAGAATCACTCCAGTTCGGCTTCTTTTGCTCCTATGGAACTAATATATTGACACAGAATCAAACAGCATTTGTATTTTTGCAAGTAGCCTATTACTTTCTGTCGAAATAGGAAGAGTCCCATCACAAGTTTGCAGCACACACGCTTTCATTATGAATTGGACTACAACTCAAGTAGAACTAGCCTATACTATATTTTCTGTTTAATAGCGATTGATGGCTCTCAATTTTCTCTGTTTAAGCAAAACGATGCATTATGACGTCAAATCGGTGATTTCATCAACAATAATTTTTAGCTTTGATGGAGTGTTGCACTTTTGAACCATAGACAAGCAAAACAAAGTAAACATAGTAATATCAGCGAGTTTAACATAATGTATTACACACAAAACAAAATAGTCTATCCAATAACATAATGAACCAAACGTTTTCGACACGTACGTGTGTCCTCATCAAGAACTAAATCTGCAAATATACATAAAAGGAAAAATCGGAATATAAATTTGACTTTGCACTATAACTGTAACGATACTCTGGACTGAAAAGCACAAACTGAACAAATGATACAAGAATGATTTCGAGTACACTATACGGCGGGAAACAGATCACATGAAGTGTAAACTACAGACATTGGATTAGACAAACAATTAGAACATACACAAAAGGAACGGTGAGCCATAGGCGAATAACTGCCGGTTGAGAGATGGATTGTTGACTTTTAAGGAATAAAGTTGCTGTGAAGTAACAACTATTCTATATCTCCGCAATTCACTTTTATGACAAAATCTTACCATGAGTTCATTCTTGTTGTTTTACGATCGTAAACATATTGTTGATATTTGCCAATTTTAAATTACGTAATTATTTCCCTTTTCTTTTAATCTAAAAACGCTTTATATACCTCACCCCCACACAAGCGAGTTTACTCATATTTTTTTTATTTCTAAATTCAAAATCTATTCATTCAAAAATTGGTGTTCTACCGCGGTACAATTACACTTCAAAGATACCATATTCATAAGCAGACAGAATCCAAAAATCAACAACCGTGCCGAAAGGGAAGAACTACGTCACTTAATCTACTAATCAACTGATTCAACAAAATTTCACAGCAACAACGCCTAACAGCACAGAGACTCAACAGCCAGCAGCCTCAAGCTAAACCAAAGAGCCACATTATAGAACCAGTCACTGACTTCAATACCATTCGTCATTATAGCGCATGACTATAGGGAACTGTCTAGTGCGGGGATGGCAAACCATTGACCCGCGGGTCACGAAGTGACCCATCACAGATTTTCAGTGACCCACTTGTCTTTTTTAAAATAATGAAATTTAAACAAATATTTCAGCAAAGAATAAATGTTCTACTAAATATTTGTAATAAGGCCCCACCCTATTTTAATCTAGTACCGTATCGAATTGCCATATAGCAGTCTGACACAACTTAAGTTGTGGTAATGTTTTACAGCGATTTGTTGAATTGTTGGAAGAAGTACAACTTTTTTTAGCTGAAAAAAATCAAAAATATCCAGAGTTAAGCGAAAGTACGTGGTTGAATGATTTACATTTTTTTGCTGATTTCACAATGCATTGCAATAAGTTAAATACTGTAGGCTAGTAAGTTGCAAGGCTGTGGAAATATTGTATTATCCATGTTTGGGCACATTAAAGCGTTTGAGAAGAAACTCGCTATTTTTTTCTGTAGACCTTGAACAAGGTCAGCTGAAATATTTTTCTCAGTTGTTGAAGCACTTTACCAGCACCAAATTAACTTATGAACAAAAGCAAACTGCACTCAACAAGTATGTTTTATTGAGAAAAGAGGCCAAAAATGTAATGTCAGAAAGGTTTACCCAGTTCCGAAAGCTAGATAGCAGTTCATTCTTTTCCCGCATGCAATTCAATTTGAAAATCTTGAATTACACTGGTCTACAAATTTCAACTTTTTTTTTCAGGTTTGGGTTTTGACAACTGATTTTGGCTAACTTTGGGGCGCTGAATCCGAAAATGAACTCAGATTTTCTCTATCACATCAAGTTTTCTTTCTATCGTTGCCATTATTAATGAAATTGACCAATTTTTACCCTTTTTAGTGCAGTAAAATGTCAAATATAATTATTTTCTGACAGCTATAAACTTTCAAACATAGAGATATTTTTACACTAAATTCATAAATTGGTTCAGATTTCCTTTAAAATAAAAAAAATTCCTGTTATGATAATAATCGTAACAGGACATAGTGGAGATTGGTAGCGTTGAGTTTTTCCATGCTGGCTTGAACTCCCTGTCTTGGCTTCTCAGGCGTTATATGTGGGTCAGCTGCTATCTCTGTGCAGCAGGGTTACCAGATGTAAATTTGGCAAGGAGCCAACTGCACGTTCAAAAAGGGCCAAAAAGAGCCAACTTTTTAAACAAGGGGCCAATTTCGTTTATTGCAACAATATAGAAGGGCTTCTTCTAGAAATGGGATTACCACAGTATGATGCAGACGAATGGAGACTTTTCATTGATAGCTCCAAACGAAGTTTGAAGTGTGTTCTACTTCACAATGGTAACGTGTACGGTTCTATTCCGATAGGACATTCGGTGACAATGAAAGAAGAGTATCAGAACATCAAAACCGTTCTTGAAAAGTTAAAGTACCATGAGCATGGTTGGCTCATCTGTGTAGATTTAAAAATGGTAAACTTTTTGCTGGGGCAACAAAGTGGCTACACCAAATACCCATGTTTCCTATGCTACTGGGACAGCAGGGCCAAGGATCAGCACTGGAACAAAGAAGAGTGGGCTCCAAGGCTCACCTTGACACCTGGAGACAAAAATATCATACGTGATCAGTTAGTTGATATCAAAAAGATCCTCTTGCCTCCTCTTCACATCAAATTTGGTCTCATGAAACAATATGTAAAAGCTTTGGATCATGAAGGAGAGTGTTTTAAGTATATATGTTATGCTTTTCCTGGTCTCAGTGAAGAGAAAAAAAGAGCTGGGATTTTCAATGGACCACAAATCAGGCAATTGTTAAAGGATGAAAATTTTGTAAAATCAATGTTGCCATTCGAGGCTAGAGCTTGGAATGCTTTCGGTGCTGTTGTGAGAAATTTTTTGGGAAACAGAAAAGCAGAAAATTATAAAGATCTTTTAAGGGAGCTACTGCTTAGTTTTGAAGATTTGGGATGCAGGATGAGCATCAAAGTTCACTATTTGAAAAGCCATGCGGATGAGTTTCCAGAAAACCTTGAGAAAGTTAGTGAAGAACAGGGTGAACGTTTCCACCAGGATATTAAAATTATGCAGGAACGTTATCAAGGTCGGTAGGATTGTCATGATGGCCGACTATTGTTGTAGTTTTAAAAGAGAAATTCCAGATGCTGCTCATAAAAGAAAGTCCCTCAAAAGAGCCTTTTTAAGCTTATAAGTGAAGAGTTCATATTTATGAAAGCTCTTTTTTTGACTGTTTCTGAACTCGCCCTGCCCAAGTCCCTTTGAATCAATCTTTATTTTGGCACTTTGCTATTTCTGTGTGTGTCTTCAGAATTTCTGCACTCCATTGGAATGTCTATGTGCATATTGTGTGAACTGTAGGCTATAATTCAGAAAATACCTTGTCACTGTCCTATCGACATGTTCGTCAGCATAATGTAGCGTTTGATGTTATTATGGTTGCTCTTTTGCATGCCTATTTTTTATTCCAAGGCATGAAATTTTAATAAAGACAACGCAAATTTGTGTGAATATAATATAGAATGCTTGTTTGTTAATCAAAGCTAGATTATTGCAGGTAAAACAGTGTTTATTGCATCAGAATTCCTTGTTTTGACAACAGAGGGGGGGCAAAAATTGATTTTTTTCAAAAATTAGGGATATTTCATATTTCAAAAACGTGATGTGATAGAGAAAATCTGAGTTCATTTTCGGATTCAGCGCCCCAAAATTAGCTAAAATCAGTTGTCAAAACCCAAACCTGAAATTTTGTGTAGACCAGTGTTATCAAACTTCGAATGGCTTCGTCTTTACAACTTGGAAATGGAAATGATAGACTTTCAAGAAAGTGCAGTTTGGAAAACAAAATTTGTAGACTTAAATCATCTCCTACAAAAAATTGAAATGAAAACAGATATAGATGGTTGTGACTTTCCTGCTGTTGAAAACCATGCTGAAAATATAATTCTTACAGAGTGGAACTCTCTGCCAAATTCGTTTGAAACTATGAAAAGATTTGAGGTAGCTCTGTTAACGTTGTTTGGTTCTTCATATTCGTGCGAATCTTTATTTTCGCACATGAATTTTATACAATCAAGCACACGGAATCGTCTCAGCTCAGATATGAGTGCTGCATGTGTGTTCCAGACAATTGTTCACCAGATCAAACGTCATGTAAAACCGTTCAGGTCTGCTGAATCGTAGCGTATTACGTAATGGAATATTTCTAAAAAATGAGCAGATTGCAAGACCTGTAAAACATTGCAGCTGCAGCATAAAATTACATCTTCGTTAAATCATTAATTACTTGGACAGGTGTAAGCCAAACTTGAACAGGTGTAAGCCAAACTTGAACAGGTGTTTGAATAACTTATCATTATTACGTCACAGTAGCTGCCTACGTGCGTTTGAGATATTGCAATTTATTCTCGTCATTTTTAAAATTGTTGCTTGAAGAGTGGTCGAATATTTGGCTGTTTGCTTAGTGCTTGCCAGCTGGACGAAATTTCCGTCTTTATCCAAGTAATTTGCATTGTAGCGACAAGTTTTAGTAGCGTACGGTGTTGCGTCCCAATTTCGACAGCCAGTGTGTAGAATTTCTCGCGTTTTTGTCCCTTTTTATTTCATTAAACTATTAATCAGTTTCTTTGGGGAAACTCTGTAATCTCAAGCATTGGTCCTCGTTTTGTTTTTTCAGTCCTTTTGTTAGTGTTTAGCTAGGAGTAGGTGCTAGTTGAGATTGCAGGGCACATTTAGTTATGAGTTTGTTTGGGATTAGGGATGCTGTCAGGCATGCATTCACCATCTGACCATATGTTTTCTATTCTTTGAAAGGAGAATCAATAGCAGTTGTATGCTTGTTTGTAAATGTGATATTGTGTTAATTATGCTGGACAAAGCCAGCTAATGACTTGGATGAACCAAAATTGGTATGTAATGTATCTTATGTGTGCTATATGTTTTAGTGTACTGTTATGCCATTGTTTGTACACGCTACATATCTGTGTGTGTAGTTAGTAGGCTACCGGTAGACAGATTCACCGTTCTTAAATTTTGTGATTTCTCAACCCTGCAACAATTAGCGAATAACTTAAAACTACTAATTTCAACCTCAACTCACCTAGTTAATTGTCTGTGTTTAAAATCATTTTTTTTTTTTTTCTAGAAAACCGCTTATTGTCATTTCCCTGAAGTAAAAGAAATTTGGAACTTTTGCGTGTGGTGCAGCAGAGAGTGACAGTCAGCACGTAATTTCAATCCGTAAGGGAAGCGGGTGTCCAAGTCCACCAAACGCGCTAACTTACACAGTGGCTATTTTTACAGAAATACAATTCTGGAATAGACGTTTCCAGAAGAGTGTTTCTTTCGGTCATTACATACAGACGAACGGATCCGGGAATCTTATGTTACAATTTTCCCATGAAGAGATTATGGTTTACCGCTGTGACCAATGTGTGAAGCTAAAAACTACGGATTACCAACCAAGGATAATAAGACTTGCAGAGAAGATGCAGCAGCAAGTTTCGCATTAACATGTAATTGAATGTATGACCCACTTTTGCTTTTTTAAGGATTAAGGTCTCTTTTGTGACCCATGCACTAAAAAAAAATTCGCCATCCCTGGTCTAGTGCAATTCACTATTGCCACAGCGAACTCACAGCATCAGGCTAAAACAGATCATTAAAATCTACATTGTGAAGTAAGCAACGATCATGCTGCTAAAAGCGAGACTCAATGTGTCATCGGAGCGTAGTTACGCCAGCAACGGTTCTGCTGTCATTAGGGGTTAAGGAAAAACCTTGAACCTCTGGTTATTAAACTTTTAATACATAAAAAACTTAGAATCCTTGCAGCACAATTAAGCTGCTGTTAGCGTTACAAATCCCTAAAAAACGGCAAAAATTCTTAAAGATACGCACAAATTCTTATAGCAAAACCGCAGAGACCAAAAAGGCCTCTAGATTTCGCAACGGCAATAAGACGCAAGGAAACATAAGAAAAGCCGCAGGCCCTACCCCCTACGTAAGGGATGGCTATCTACCAGACAAGTAAAGGATACTTTATGCAAAAATGTTGCAAGGTTTTTTCTAATTATTGAAAGAATTATTGTTTTATACCAACGATAGCCCAAAACTTGCTCTAAACAACTATTTTAAAATTTATCTAAAGCAGTGGTTTTCAACCGGGGGTTTGCAAAGCGTCTCAGGCGTCCTTGAAATTTTCCGAAATTACTGCATCGTTGATAAATTAAGATATTTAAAAACGATTGGTTATGCTTTATTTGTGGTGCGTTTTTGGAGTTTCAAAAGGTGTTGCACAAAGGTTTGGCTTGCTAACTCACCAAATTCTTATTTAAAAAGTTAAATCTTTTTAAAAGGCTACCTGTGTTTAACTTATTTCTTTTAGAGAGAGCAGAATTATTGATCCATGCTTCAGAAATGCAAAGTTGAACAACCTACTAGTCAAGGTTACCAGATATATATATTTTTTTAATTTCATGCTCATTTGCTTCTGAAAAGTAGCCCAAAAATATTCTAATTTAGCCTACGACAAATTGCGCAAAATATAGTAAAATCGAAAAAACTTTCGGTAAAAATGAAACGAAAATAACTGCAACTGCTAAAATTTGCTTGCCACTCAAAAATTAAACTAGCCCAATTCCGCCGAAAAGCCGCGCAACTGGCAACCCCCTCTACTGGCACTCACAATTTGTCATGACTGTAAATACAACGAAATGTATTTACATGACTGTAAATACAACAAAACGCTTTGAACGTGACGATCAATTGAAGCAAAAATATGCATCAAAAATGCAGGAGTATCTAGAAAACAACCATGCAGAGGTTGTAAACGAATCAAATAGTGATGATGAAGGAGGTCAAAAACGTGTTTGGTACTTGCCACATCATCCAGTGATTCATCCCCGCAAACCAGACAAAGTCAGAATAGTGTTTGACTGCGCTGCTCAGCACAGAGGGGTAGCTTTAAATGACGCCTTGCTGCAAGGTCCTGATCTTGTAAATAGCCTTGTTAGTGTATTGACGTGCTTTCGCAGAGAGCCAATTGCCTTGGTAGCAGATGTAGAAGCGATGTTTCATCAAGTTAAAATAAAAGAACATGACAAAGATGCATTTCGTTTTCTTTGGTGGCCTGGAGGAGATCTTTCTAAACCTCCCGTCAGCCATCGTATGCTGGTACACATCTTTGGTGCTACATCTTCGCCTTGTTGTGCGACCTTCTGCCTGAGGCAAACTGAACAAGAGTTCGGTTCAAACTTCAACTCTGCTACATGTGATGTTGTTAAAAATGATTTTTATGTAGACGATTGTCTAACGTCTGCTAGTTCTGTAGATGACGCTCTTCTTTTAGTCAAACAGCTTAGAGAGTTGCTTCAAATTGGTGGCTTTAACCTTACAAAATGGATTTCAACGAGTCAGGAAGTTCTTAAAACTATTCCTGAAAATGATAGAGCGATATCTGTTATGAATGTTGATCTCAACAGTCCGTTGAAGGAACGTGTGCTAGGTGTTTCTTGGAACGTTTCCAATGACCAGTTTTCGTTTCAGGTTTCAGACAATTTTGAGTTGAAAACGTTTACGAGACGTTCCATTCTATCTGCTGTTAATTCTCTGTATGACCCATTGGGATTCATTGCTCCAGTCGTGCTGACTGCTAGAATTCTGCAGCAAAAAATCATTCAGCAAAAACTTGGCTGGGATGATCAACTGCGGAATTCAGATGTGCTTGAGTGGCAAACATGGTTTAAGCAACTGCATGATCTTGGCGAGTTGAATTTATTTCGTTGTTTTAAACCTCTTAACTTTGGTAAAGTTGTTAGTCATCAACTTCATCACTTTTTGGATGCTTCTGTTCAAGGTTACGGGTTTGTATCTTACTTGCGCCTGGTCGACGATACGGGATCTATTCATTGTTCCTTTATGTGTGGCAAAGCTAAAGTTACACCACCCAAATCAGAAAGTATTCCAAGACTGGAACTTGTAGCAGCGGTGTTAGCAGTTAAAGCCGACAAATGGCTTCGTTCTCAACTTGATTATTCAAACTGTCAGTCAATCTTTTGGGCTGACTCTAGTGCGGTAAGAAGGAGTATTAATAATGAAAACAAACAATTTAGGACCTTTGTGTCAAACCGTTTGGCAAAAATTCATCGACAAACTACGCCTTCCCAATGGAGGCACGTCAATTCTCATATCAATCCAGCCGACGATGCATCTCGCGGCCTATCTGTAATTCAGTTGTTGAAGTCTCGATGGCTAAAAGCTCCGAAGTTATTGTGGAAAACAGAAGACTTCTGGCCTTCTATTCCCGCTTCAGAAGTAGCCTGAATTTTGAGTCTCTTCCTTTAGATTTTCAGCCTCTTGCACCTAATATTGTCTCTGCAGTTCAGGTAAGTCAGACAGTAGCCGTAGACAATCTAATTAGTTATTTTTCGACCTTGCACCGTTTAAAAAAGGCCACAGCATGGCTAAAACGGTTTTGCAAGTTTGTCCAAGACAGGTCTTTTGTAACTCCAGGACGTCTTACTGCTGATGCAAGTTTGTCCAAGACAGGTCTTCTGTAACTCCAGGACGTCTTACTGCTGATGAACTGTACATCGCTGAGTTACGTCTCATATCTTATGTACAGAAGCAAGTCTTTTCGCCTGTGTTTGTAATTCTTAAGAAATTTTCTTCTTCTTCTAGCAAAGCACTCAAAAGGGAATTAAAGAGTCTTCCGAATCTTCGATGTGTTTCGAAGTTGAGTCCATGCCTGATGAGTGGTGTTCTTCGAGTTGGTGGACAGTTAGAAAATGCACCGATACTTTTCGAATCCAAACACCCAGCAGTATTGCCCTATCAACATCATTTGACAACTTTGTTCATTCGAAACCACCATGTCCTGGTTGGCCATTCTGGTATGTCCCATACATGGACATCGCTTCGCCAACGTTTTTGGATCATAAAGGGTGGAGCTGCTGTCAGAAAAGAAATTAGTAAGTGTGTTCTGTGTTGCAAACGTAGCGCACTTGGTTCTCAGCAACTTATGTCAGCTTTTCCTCCTGCTCGTCTGAAACCGGATGAGCCTCCTTTCTCACATGTAGGAATAGATTATTTTGGTCCATTCTATACTAAACGTGCGCGCAGTTTAGAAAAGCGTTACGGGTGTGTCTTTTCATGCCTCACCATGAGAGCCGTCCATGTTGAAGTCGCTCCTGATCTTTCCACCGATTCCTTCATCAACACTTTTCGCCGTTTTGTCAGCCGCAGAGGTAAACCCAAAGAAGTGTTTTCCGACAACGGTAGCAACTTTGTTGGAGCCGAGAGAATTTTGCGAGAATCTCTTTAAGCTCTTAATCAAGAAAATATAGGCACGTTCTTTCGACAAGAACAAATAAAATGGAATTTTAACCCACCAACAGCTAGCCATATGGGGGGAGCTTGGGAAAGGATGATTCGTTCAATCCGCCGAATTTTTAATGTCCTGTTAAAGTCACAAACCCTTACAGATGATGTTTTGCACACCCTATTCCTTGAAGTTGAGAAAATTCTTAATTCTCGTCCTTTAGTTCCCGTTGTTATTGATCCAACCGCCGACGAGATTCTTACGCCAAATCACTTGTTATTACTGAGACCAGAAAGCAATTTGCCGCCAGGCTTGTTTAACCAAAAAGATAATTACATAAGGCGTCGTTGGAGACAAGTCCAATACCTGGCAGATCAATTTTGGAAAAGGTGGTCTCGCGAGTACCTTCCAACCATTGCCTTACGCCAAAAGTGGCCAGACGTGAAACGTAACCTTCACCAAGACGATATCGTTCTTGTTGTTGACAACAATGTTCCTCGTGGAAGATGGAGAATGGGTCGCGTTACCAGATCCTTTCCTGACAAAAAAGAAGTCGTTCGAATTGTAGAAGTTCTCACGCAGTCGGGAAGTATTCAACGGCCTATAGCAAAACTGTGCCTCATCCAGGAAGCAGATGGGATCGCCTCGAAAGAAGATGACATTACGGACATAGTAAAAGAACAATGATTGACATTATGTTTGGTAGCATGCTTACAACGAGAGACACTAAATGAGTTGTATGCACATACCTAGGCCTAATTATGTACTGTATATGTAAAGGACACTTGTTTGTAGTAGTGTAACATAGAAGTAGTGATGTTTGCGTGTTTGTAAAATGTATCTCATCCCTCGTTAGCATTTTAAGGGGGAGGATGTAACATCACTTTTGTGAATATAAAAATTGTGTGAGCGAAATCAAAACTTTCCTATCTGGAAATTTGGTTGTCTGTTGGATTACAGAAACAACATTTAAATTCTCCCTTTGTCTGTAGCGTCCGGAAAAAACAAGTCTATTAACTATCTTAGATTCTGACAGTTTTCAGACTAAAGGAGTCTATGCCTCCTTTAGTCATATGGTGGCGCCCATATTTCTGAAATTGTGTTATTTTTAACTTTCAACGCATCGAAAATAGCCTGTGTTGTCGGATTCTTTCCAGTTGATTAATTATTGTGAGATTACATCTGTGTATACATTGGCATAGCACAGTTTGACGTTAATTCTATGCTAAATGGGTTCACTTGTTTGTAAACGTATTTCTTTGTGTCAATTTCTTAAAGATTCGTTGTATTGTGAAATACTCAGCATTAACGTCAACGAACGGCCTTTTTATGCAACTGTAACGTTTTTACATTCAGCATCAGGAATAGCCTTTTTCCTAATTCATGGCTTTAAATAGAAGAACTTCGCATTATTTCTCAAATTCTGCAATAGTAGCTCATCTACGCGAACATTCCTTTGCGTCAATTTCACACGTATGAACGGATAGAATTGTTTAGCAGTTTAGAAATAGATTACTGTATTTGTTAACTGAGCCATGGCCACCTAAAGATACGGCCTGATTTGTCACATTTTGCAGAAATTTCCAGGTTTTTCTAACTTTGGGCGAACGTTTAAATAAATTTTTCTAAAATTTAGATTTTTACGCTTTCTTTATTCTTTTCCCCAGATGACACAATAGGTTTTAACATCCTCACATGTTGAAAAACAAAGAAAATTTGATTTTGTAGATTTTAGTCAGACTGTTAATTTTCAATAACAGTCTGATTTTGCGTTTTTCAACTTACTTTTTCTCATTTGCTTCTGCTTCCCCAAGGCAACAAAAAAGTTTTTTGTCATTAGGAAACCGCAAAAAGTAAAAACATCACAAAAAATGTCAGTCAAGCACTAGCAGTAGCTGTAATCAAAATCTGCAAAATGTGACAAATCAGGCCGCATCTCCAGGTGGCCATGACTGAGCTATTGAAATGAACTCTTGATCGTAATTTAAGAAAGGTAATATTAGACTTTCTGGAGTATTTGTTAACTATGATTCTATTCTATTTGAATAAGTCGTGATATAATGCTTAGGCGTATCACCTTGTAAATGCATTCTGGAAAAAGGGTTGTCAACAACCGGTAAATATGATTTTCATTTTATTCATAGTTTGTCTCATTTGTTAACCAGCCGTATATCTTTTATGAAATTTAACATACCAAACGTATGATGTCTATATTGTTGTAACTGTTTATTATTATTATACGTTTTCGTATTCGTAAAGTCACGGTTATTTTCCTCAGAGAAAAACCGCGACCTGACGAGGACAAATTGATTGCTTCGAAGACAATTGCGCGTTTTTCCAACATAGAACAATCATCCCAGCTTGTTGGTGGTATGCGAGCAGACAAATTCGAGTGGAATCACCTCAGTGTAGATCGGGTGTTTTAACATCAGTCAACCCGCACCGCTATACGATCTTACACCCCCCTGTCAATGCCCCTGCTCTTCAGAACTTATGAAACATATTTTTCCGTTGTTGGAAGTCGCAAAATACTAAAATTTCAGATATTTTTTGTTAGGGGTTTGCGACCGCCTTGTGGACACCAAAAAGGGTCCTCTAAACCAAGGGCTTCCCAAACTGGGGGTCGCAACCCCGCAAGGGGTCGCGTAACGAACTTCAGGGGTCGCAGAGAGTGTACCAATTTTACTCAAAGTAGGCTACTGAATATTAACATTTCTGTGCAAGTTAGTAACTGTATTGGGAGTCGCGCTCTCAGTACGCGTAGGGGAGAGTGTCCAACAGTGCCCCGCTTTTTGGAAAATTGAGGTTTAGACATAAAAAAAAAAATTTTTTCAATTTTTTTTTCTATTATGAAACTTCCTCCTTTTCTTTAGTATTTCCACATAAAAAAAAGTTTAAAAGTTTTACACAAACTTCATAATCAGGCGTTAAAAATCACCTGTCAAAGTGGGGCACTGTTGGATCCTACCCGGGGCACTGTTGGATACCATATCCAACAGTGCCTCTATCAAAGTAATTGGTGTCTTTAGTTGCAATGTTGAGCCACTCTTTTTGCAATGATTACCCTAGGTATGAAACTTGTGTTAGTACCGGTATTGTTTTACATGATGGATGTCACTGAGCTGGTCAGGTCAAGACAAAACCTTTTAAAAGTGGTACATATGCTACACAATTATCACAGACACAACATATAACAGCAACAATTATCATAATATGTAGGACACGCTATCTGCCCGTCGTGGTGACTGTGCTTAAACGAAATAATGCGAATAGGTTCCAAGGAACCATGCGAACACACTGAGCTGTAGTTTATAGAACAGCCCAAGTTGCTGTAATTACTTTTTTAAAAGCTTTGGTGTTATGACCTAAACCCTAACTACCAATTGCAATAAGGAAGGTGTTTATTCAACAGTCAATCAGTGAAAGAACATGCAATAATAGCCCCGATAGCTCAATTGGTTAGCGCGTCACTTCTGGAACGAAGAAGCTTCAAGATCAAGCAGCGCTGGTTCGACTCTCGGGGTGTGCGCTTGAGCAACGCAGGTTAAGGACTGCTCTCCATTCAGCGGCATCTAATGGATGGAATAGTTCACCGGCAACAAGACTTCAACAATCGGAAACTTCATTCTGTCAATCTCGGTGACCGGGCCTGCGTCTGTGATTCAAAGCCTCTACTCTACAAGCATGCGAAGCTGCCAGGATTAAGTTCTGCAAGAAGCTTTCCCAGTCCGAGGATAAAAATGCAATCAATCAATCAATGCAGGAGATTAAAGACATCATTGATTTGGCCACATGGAAGGTATGATTAACACAAGATACAGACACAACACACTTTGGTAGGCCTATATTGGCATGTGGTTCACAAAAAATGGCTTGGTTTATGGAGCAAAATAACCAAATTTGACAGACAAAATTACTAAACAATAGGCCAACATATAGTTCAGGCACGAAGCTTCTTCCACAGCCGAAACTTAGAAACACAGGCTACCAAAAACTCCCCAACACCTATAATATTGTTGATATAACATAAAATGTTGATAATCATTTTGGCACTGCATATTGATTAATACAATCTCATAGCTTCCAACAGTGCTCCACCGGGGCATTGTAGGAGACCTCAGGGTGGGGCACTGTAGGAGACCTCAGGGTGGGGCACTGTTGGAGCCACGGGCCTACAAGACAAGATGGCGTCAGTTTTTTTTACCGAGGCCTACGATCTGAAACGTTATTACTGAAACCTAGTCTAGTGACTGACCAAGCATGAAAAACTTGTGAAGCATCTCTGAAGCCACCGTAAAAACTGCAACAAAAAAAGTTATAAAGTTCTGAAAATTTACTTTTTACCCCCTAAAACAAACTTTCATTTCTGCCAACAACAAGCAATGACTTATTTCTGCCTAACTTAGTTTCAGCAGCTTCTACGGACCACGTGACCATGGTAATGCACAGTTGAGTGAATAATTTGTCACGGATTGCGAAAAACGCTGGGAGGGGCACTGTAGGCACCCGGGGCACTGTTGGGCAATCTCCCCTATATGTTCGCAAATTGATGTGGTAAAACTGAATCGGAATTTAAAACCCTTTTATTGCAATGTGAAGTAAGATGGCTTTTAAAAGTTGAAGCTAAAAAGATTAACTTACATTAGTGTTGAAAATTGAAATCGTGATTTTCCTAACGAAAAAAATGCAGACTTTGCCCACCATTTTCGCAATGACATCTGGTTCTTGAAATTATGCTATTTATCAGATTTGCTTAATAAACTGAACGAACTTAAGTTGTTCCTCCATAGAGAAAACATCTATGTTTTTACATTGAAATCTAAAATCAAAGCGTTCATCTAAACATCTGGAAACAAAAAGTTGAAAATGATTCACTTGCATTGTTCTCATTTACTGAAAAGTTTTTGGTTAACAATGATGTGAAATTAAACTTTATTAAGCCTTTGGTTATTAAACGTTTGTCAAATCTGTTAAAACAGTTTCAGAAGTATTTTCTTCCAGAATTGGACAATACCAAATTATATTGAATTTAAAACCTATTTGCAACGTAAAAACCAAGCAGCTGTAGCCTACCGAGCACTTCTCTCAGGAAGATCTTACTGATCTATCTTCTGACTTTAAGTTTAAATTTTGTGGAAATTTATAAATTTTATGCAAAATACCTTCACACTTTTTGGCGTAACGTTAAAGCGGAATATCTACCTACCATTACATGATTCAGCAATAGGCCTCATCGCACTCCTGTCGTTTGTTTTGACGTATTTGTCTTGAAAATTTTCAGCAGAGGAAACTGTGGCCAATGCTGGGCACTCGTTGAGAGGATCGCCTCACCAACGACGCAATTGCAAAGATCAGGTAAAGTCTCCCACAACCCAGCAAACATTGATTTAGAATCGTGGGAACAACTTGCCAGTGATAGGTCGATCTGAAGAAAGAGAACGAGAGAAGGCACGGAATGTTTTCGAAAAAAAAAAAGGATACAAAAGGCTCAGAAAAAATAAAACATTAAAATAAGCTAATACAAGCACGTTCCCAACTCTCCATACAACGTAACTTTTGCCCACGTCTTTTCCACTACAGACTAGGTGTCCAAAGCCACATCCGACTGGAAAATAAAGCCAATGCTCGCACACGAGCTGGAGCCTACCTACGACGACATTGGTGCGAGTCAGCGTTTTCAACGTTGATGAACAAAGACCATCAAAGCTAAGCAACGTTGAAACCGCCTTGGAACCAATATGCCACGGCTGGACTTGCTTTGTAGCAAAAAAATGGTCACATCTGTACCGACTGCTGTCTCGTATTCGTCACCAGCCAATATTCTGCAGTGCAGACCAATGTTCTCATAATTCTACTGTTTAGCCTACTTTCAAGTTTTAATATTATTACCATTGCGTCTGGCAGCACTCGCCAAGGATGACTGATTTCGCCTATAAAACAGACTGGTGTGGTAATCTTGCAGCCACCCCAGAAATGTTACACATCCACTTGAGTAAATGTGTTTGGTTCCTTGTTGTGCTTCCAGTAGGCTGCAAAACCTTTCCATCAATATCACAAATGTAGGCCTAGGCTATATTTTGCACTATTTATCACTTTAACGTGGTTTTACAGAAGTTGTGGTATGTGGTTTTACAGAAGAATGCTCAGGATTTCATATACGGATCACATCACAAATGCAGAAGTTTTGAACCAAGTACATCAAGATAAGGAACTATTGAACAACATAACTCAAAGGCAACTCAAATTTCTCGGTCACATTATCAGAAAGGAAGATTTCGAAAATCTCTGTCTTAGCGGCCGCCTTCTCGGGAAACGTGCTCGTGGCAGACAAAGAACAACATTTATATCCAATTTCAATACATCAATCAGCCAACCAAGAACACTTTGGGACACTGCGCGACAAAGGGAACACTGGAGAAATTTACGAACTGAGCATCTAGTTCATCAAAGGCCGCATCGGCTATGATACTGTTGATGATGATCACTTTAACTGTGAAGGGTCGCGAAAAATTTTAGGAGATTAAAAGGGGTCGTGAGCAAAAAAGTTTGGGAAGCCCTGCAGTCTAAACAATAAGTTTGAGAGGTTGAAACTTGACTTTAATCCAAACATATACCGGTATTTAAATGAAAAACGTATCTGCTTTGCAAACTCTGTGAAATATTTAGAAGTAGGCTAATAATTAACGACTTGCTATCCGGTGATGAAGATATGAAACGACAATTACCGTCGTTTTATTGTGCTGAAAACATGTTAAAAGCAAGGTTTTCCAAATGTTTGATTGCTGTTAAAAATGTGTTTAATTCGTTCCTATTGTATAAATTTCGCTCCGATAGCTCAGTTGGTTAGCGCGCGACTTCTGGAACGAAGAAGCTTCAAGATCAAGCTGCGCTGGTTCGACTCTTATGGGGTGTGCGCTTGAGCAACCCACGTTAAGGACTGCTCTCCATTCAGCGCCATCTAATGGAAGGAAAAATTCCCAGGCAACAAAGACTTCAACAATGGGAAACTCTACTATATGTCAATCTCGGTGACCGGGCCTGCGACATTGATTCAAAGCCTTTACAAGTAGCCTATGCGAAACTGCCAGGATTAAGCTCTGCAAGAAGCTTTCCCAGCCCGAGGATAAAAATTGAATCAATCAATATATGCCTTTATAATATGCCTGTCAACTGTGGTGTAACTATCTTTTTTCCAGTAGTAATCGTTTACGTGTTGAATACAATAATTGTTACAGAATGATGTTGAATCTGCAGAGACAATGCAGCATCAACTCTGCATTCGTTGATAACAATATCACAACTTTTCAAGCTCTCATTCGTTAAAAATTATATTAGTTTGTATTTGTAACCCGATGTAACTTGTCTTCCAATCAATGAATTTATGAACTAATGCGAACAGAGCACGTTTTAGCCTAACGTTCGCGTTTTGTCGCTTCTACCTTTTTCTCGACCTTTGCTATGTTGACGTGTAGAGCCTATTGTTTTTGATATGATGGTCAGAAATAAAAAACAACTGAACCGAACGGAGACTGTTTCCATCAATCTTTGTAGCCGATCAATCAATCAATGTTTTATTTGTCAGTAACAGGAACATAGATACATGTTTGAAATATGCAATTAATATATACACAATGCAAAAGTTACACAAGTTCCCATACCGACAGGGAGACAAACGAGAAGACCATACGGTCTACTAGTCAATTGCCACCATACGGAAATGACGATTTTGCCATTTAAAATAAGCTTACAAGAGAAAAATAAAACGTTGTAACGCCCTTATAAGATTGTAGGATTTTGATATTGCACGTCAATGGTTTAGGAAAAACGTCGGGTTTGGTGCAGTATGGGAGGTGATATAAACTAGCGCCATATGATGTTTGCACTGGCACTGTACACTGAAATGGCTGATGTAAAACACAGCAAAACGAAGATACGGAACAAGAATCCTAAAAAAACTAGTGCCACGCCGTTAGCTCACATTCAGACGACAGCCTCTTTTCTACAAAGCTTCTTTGATGATTGATTTGAATCTTTATCCTCGGACTGGGAAAGCTTCTTGCAGAGCTTAATCCTGGCAGTTTCGCATACTTGTAGAGGCTTTGAATTATTGACGCAGGCCGGTCACCGAGATTGGCAGAGTGAAGTTTCCGATTGTTGAAGTCTTGTTGCTTGGGAACTATTCCATCCACTAGATGCCGCTGAATGGAGAGCAGTCCTTCAACGTGCGTTGCTCAAGCGCACACACTGCGCGTCGAACCAGCGCCGCTATTGACCTTGAAGTTTCTTCGTTCCAGAAGTCACGCGCTAACCAATTGAGCTATCGGAGATGGCAAAGTTAAGGTGCCCGCTGCCTAACTTTCGTAAATTTGCGTGTGCCAGCTTGCATGTTCGTGAATTCAATTTGCTCTTTAATTTTGCTCTTGAATTCAATTTGCTCCATTTGCTCTTTAAATAAGTTTACAAGAGAAAAAACATAAAACGTTAAAATGTTCCTGCGCTTCAACATACGCACCAGAAAAGAAAAGAAAAAAAAATGCTTAAGATAACGTAGGCCTAAACGCAAAATTCCAAGAAGCAAGCAGAGATTAATCAAGTTTCCAACTAAACATGGTAGCCTATACGCATATGAATCCTATTGCATATGAATTTTTGGTACATTACGACTCAGCTCTTCGAATTTGAGTATCTGCTTTGTTTTTACTTTTTATGTTTGATTGTAACATGGACCATCTTGAGTCTGATAATAATAATGATAATAATCGTGTTTTTATTTGCGCCCATTGCGATAACATAAGCCTACAGTGCACTCCGATCACAGATGCGATACAACAGGAAGCAGCGAAGTGACATATAGTCTTCCAGTCAGCTGCTCCCCTTAATTTGGCTTGCCATTAAGTGTCTTTGCCGAGACACAACCGCGTGCTCTAGCGCGGTGTCGAACCCACGTCCTTTCGAACGTCGCGCGGACGTTCTTACCACTCGGCTACACAGCCGACAAACAAAACAAAAAAAAATTGAAACGATTTGGCAGCACTCTTCCTTCCACCGTCATTCTGGCAGAATAATTTTTCCGCTTTCCGCCTAAAAAAGTTATCCGTGAACAAGTGCGAGGCACAAATGCGACATGACATAAGTTCGAAAAATCTTAAATAAAACTCTAATCCACAACATGTGCCACTTAAATTTTACATGCATTAGATTCAGTATTAAATTACCTTTCCACGGATGTGCACCAATAGGATGGCATTTGGAAGAAACTCCCAGCAGAACGCTTCAAAGATGCTGGAGGATATATTTACGATAAACAATAAAATAATAAGATTTTTGCAGAATTGACACCTCTTCAAACATCTTCAAATAAAACTATTATCCGCAACACGTGCCGCTTAAATTTTACATGCATCGGATTTAGTATTAAATTACCTTTCCAGGGATGTGCACCAATAGGATGGAATTTGGAAGGAACTCCCAGCAGAACGCTTCAAAGATGCTGGAGGATATATTTACGATAAACATTAAAATAATAAGATTTTTGCAGAAATGACACCTCTTCAAACATCTTTGAATAAACTATAATCCGCAATACGTGCCGCTTAAATTTTACATGCATGGGATGTAGTATTAAATTACCTTTCCAGGGATGTGCACCAATAGGATGGCATTTGGAAGGAACTCCCAGCAGAACGCTTCAAAGATGCTGGAGGATATATTTACGATAAACATTAAAATAATAAGATTTTTGCAGAAATGACACCTCTTCAAACATCTTTAAATAAAATTATAATCTGCAATACGTGCCGCTTAAATTTTACATGCATGGGATGTAGTATTAAATTACCTTTCCAGGGATGTGCACCAATAGGATGGCATTTGGAAGGAACTCCCAGCAGAACGCTTCAAAAATGCTGGAGGATATATTTACAATAAACATTAAAATAATAAGATTTTTGCAGAATGACACTTCTTCAAACATCTTCGAATAAAACTATAATCCGTAATACATGCCACTTAAATTTTACATGCATCGGATTCAGTATTAAATTACCTTTCCAGCGATGTGCACCAATAGGATGGCATTTGGAAGGAACTCCCAGCAGAACGCTTCAAAGATGGAGGATATATTTACGATAAACATTAAAATAATAAGATTTTTGCAGAAATGACACCTCTTCAAACATCTTTGAATAAAACTATAATCCGCATCATATGCCGCTTAAATTTTACATGCATCCGATTCAGTATTAAATTACCTTTCCAGGATGTGCACCAATAGGATGGCATTTGGAAGGAACTCCCAGCAGAACGCTTCAAAGATGCTGGAGGATATATTTACGATAAACATTAAAATAATACAATCTTGCAGAATCGACACCTCTTCAAACATCTTTGAATAAAACTATAATCCGCAATAGGTGCCACTTAAATTTTACATGCATCGGATTCAGTACTAAATTACCTTTCCAGGGATGTGCACCAATAGGATGGCATTTGGAAGAAACTCCCAGCAGAACGCTTCAAAGATGCTGGAGGATATATTTACGATAAACATTAAAATAATAAGATTTTTGCAGAATTGACACCTCTTCAAACATCTTCGAATAAAACTATAATCCGCAATTATTTTAATGTTTATCGTAAATATATCCTCCATTTTTGAAGCATTCTGCTTGGAGTTCCTTCTAAATGCTATCCTATTGGTGCACATCTCTGGAAAGGTAATTTAATACTGAATCCGATGCATGTAAAATTTAAGTGGCACGTATTGCAGATTATAGTTTTATTCGAAGATGTTTGAAGAGGTGTCAATTCTGCAAAAATCTTATTATTTTAATGTTTATCGTAAATATATCCTCCAGCATCTTTGAAGCGTTCTGCTGGGAGTTTCTTCCAAATGCCATCCTATTGGTGCACATCCGTGGAAAGGTAATTTAATACTGAATCTAATGCATGTAAAATTTAAGTGGCACATGTTGTGGATTAGAGTTTTATTCGAAGATTTTTCGAACTTATGTCATGTCGCATTTTGTGCCTCGCACTTATTCACGGATAACTTTTTAGGCGGAAAGCGAAAAAGTTGGTAGCCACTTTAACGTAGGACAGTTTTCCATACGAATCAGCTGATTTCAGTCATGTGACTCAGTACGTGATATTCCGATCTTCTCCGATCTTTTCCGATCTTTTCGTCCGATCTTCCCCAAAGATTTTTGATACAAAGAAAATTAAGTGAATGTATCGCCACAAGCAGTGTGGCCTAATGGGTTAAGGTTAGGGCAAGGTAATAGTCATTTCGATTGCGTGGGTTCAATTCCCACCCTCTGCTAATGTTCTTTTTTCTTCTGCAACTGAACTGAGTGCAAGAAGGATCTTATTGACTGTAATCAATTGAGTTTATAAGGTTACAATCATGGCGTGAGTCACATGACTGCAAACAGCTGATTCGCATGGAAAACTGTCCTACGTTAAAGTGCCTACCGAAAAAGTTATTCTGCCAGAATGACGGTGCAGTGCTTCCACTTTGAAGGATTTTATCCCGAAATCGGGATTTTTCAACGCTTCGAAAGATAAAAAAAGGAAATGAAGATCGGAAGGATTTTTTAGGGATTTTTAACAATTTTATAAGGAAATTTGGTCTTAAAAAACGTTTTTAACCTTCGCGTTTTGTCGCTTCTACCCTTTTCTCGACCTTTGCTATGTTGACGTGTATTGTTTTGATATGATGGTCAGAAATAAAAACAACTGAACTAAAAAGGGAATTGTTGTTTTTAGCAATTTTAAAGAAAATTTTATTAATATTCCCTTTTAACAGTTCTAAAAACGACTGGAATAACGATGATCAGCTGGTGTCCGTCGCCACTCACCTTCCGGAACTCCTCTTACTCTCTTTCCCATTCTCGCCTTTTCGTCGCTTGATTTCTATTCTCGCCATTTTGGGAATTGGGCGTGAGTGCAGTAAGTGAGTTAGTTCTCAATTCTTTTAGTTAAAATTAGGTAATCCGTTGATTTACGGTTGAACTTGAGTAGCAATGACAAAGTTCACTGAGCTTCGACGTGCAGTTAGGTGTGATAAGCTTAGGCTAATAGTAGGCTATCCTACCGGTTTAGAAAAGTTAGTTACAGCCTATGCTAACCTACCCGTACCCGGTATTACGGTATGGTGTCATAATAATAGAGCAAGCTAGGCAGTGGCGTAGCTAGGGAATGTGCCACCCGGGGCGGATTCAGATTTTTCCGCCCCTTCAAGAAAAAGCATGTGAAAATGAAATTTTTTTAATTGACTTAAAGTGTAATTATTGTATGTTTTGAACCAGTAGCGTAGCCAGTAATTTTGAAAGAGGGGGTTTTAAGGGCCGGCGGGCGAAGCCCGACGGCGTCCTCGCCAAAAACGACACCTAGCGGCGGGGGGTCTGGGGGGCCTCTCCCAGAAAATTTTGAAAAATTACTTTGGATTTGGTGCATTCTGAGAGCATTTTCAACAAAAATGTGGGTATAAATCCCCTAGTATAAATATTCCTGTAAAATGGTGCTGTCCGGTGGCATAGCAAAAGGATAAGATCATGTTTTCTTGGGAGTTTTTCGGTAACTTAATAAAGCTAAGTCTCAATGTTTTCTTGTTGCTAATTCCTGGCTGAGATATTTGAATGTTTGGTATTGGCAAAACTCGCTCTTTTAATGGAGTTTCGTTTAAATTAGGCAAACTTTGTTTTAGAGACATAGAGCATCATTCTCAATATCGTGACGTCACATGCATGCCAAAGGAGGGTTATAACCCCCAAACCCCTCCTCCCCCTTGGTTACGCCACTGTTTTGAACGTTGCCATTCTGTTTGCTTTTATTTTCAGTGTACTTTTGCATTATCAACAAAAAAAACAAAACGTCCTGTCTGAAAGTGCCGCCCCCCAGACGGGCCGCCCGGGGCGGTCCGCCCGCCCCCCCTCCTAGCTACGCCACTGAAGCTAGGCTGTTTAGTGTGTATATACAACATGTACCGGTATAGCGTACACAGTCAGACTGAGTCAGTATCATAAATAAGCCTAGTATCCTAAAGTTTTTCATCAGTCTCAAATGATTGTGAAGACGTTACTAACAAGGAGAAAAAAAGATAGCCCAGCCTATATTATATAGAGAGTTGAACAAGTTAGCGCATCAAGGAAAACCGAACTAAACACATAAATAAATTAGTTAATCGATGAATAATTCGTTACTGGACATTTACCACCTGCACATTTTCGGTGTTATGGATAGGTTAAGAGTTCGGGTGGAAAAGATGAGAGTGGTAATTGATGTCCAGGACTCCAGGTGGTAAATGTCCCAGAACCGACTATCTGACAAGCAGTTTTCTGACAAGCAGTTTTTTAGCTAATAAAACTATAATCCGCAATTCTTTTAATGTTTATCGTAAATATATCCTCCATCTTTGAAGCATTCTGCTGGGAGTTCCTTCCAAATGCCATCCTATTGGTGCACATCCCTGGAAAGGTAATTTAAAATTGAATCCGATGCATGTAAAATTTAAGTGGCACGTATTGCAGATTATAGTTTTATTCGAAGATGTTTGAAGAGGTGTCAATTCTGCAAAAATCTTATTATTTTAATGTTTATCGTAAATGTATCCTCCAGCATCTTTGAAGCGTTCTGCTGGGAGTTCCTTCCAAATTCCATCCTATTGGTGCACATCCCTGGAAAGGTAATTTAATACTGAATCCGATGCATGTAAAATTTAAGTGGCACGTATTGCGGATTGTAATTTTATTCGAAGATGTTTGAAGAGATGTCAATTCTGCAAAAATCTTATTATTTTAATGTTTGTTGTAAATATATCCTCCAGCATCTTTGAAGCGTTCTGCTGGGAGTTTCTTCCAAATGCCATCCTATTGGTGCACATCCGTGGAAAGGTAATTTAATACTGAATCTAATGCATGTAAAATTTAAGTGGCACATGTTGTGGATTAGAGTTTTATTCGAAGATTTTTCGAACTTATGTCATGTCGCATTTTGTGCCTCGCACTTATTCACGGATAACTTTTTTAGGCGGAAAGCGGAAAAGTTATTCTGCCAGAATGACGGTGCAGTGCTTTCACTTTGAAGGATTTTATCTCGAAATCGGGATTTTTCAACGCTTCGAAAGATAAAAAAAGGAAATGAAGATCGGAAGGATTTTTTAGGGATTTTTAACAATTTTATAAGGAAATTTGGTCTTAAAAAACGTTTTTAACCTTCGCGTTTTGTCGCTTCTACCCTTTTCTCGACCTTTGCTATGTTGACGTGTATTGTTTTGATATGATGGTCAGAAATAAAAACAACTGAACTAAAAAGGGAATTGTTGTTTTTAGCAATTTTAAAGAAAATTTTATTAATATTCCCTTTTAAAAGTTCTAAAAACGACTGGAATAACGATGATCAGCTGGTTTCCGTCGCCACTCACCTTCCGGAACACCTCTTACTCTCTTTTCTTCCATTCTCGCCTTTCCGTCGCTTGATTTTTATTCTCGCCATTTTGGGAATTGGGCGTGAGTGCAGTGAGTGAGTTAGTTCTCAATTCTTTTAGTTAAAATTAGGTAATCCGTTGATTTACGGTTGAACTTGAGTAGCAATGACAAAGTTCACTGAGCTTCGACGTGCAGTTAGGTGTGATAAGCTTAGGCTAATAGTAGGCTATCCTACCGGTTTAGAAAAGTTAGTTACAGCCTATGCTAACCTACCCGTACCCGGTATTACGGTATGGTGTCATAATAATAGAGCAAGCTAGGCAGTGGCGTAGCTAGGGAATGTGCCACCCGGGGCGGATTCAGATTTTTCCGCCCCTTCAAGAAAAAGCATGTGAAAATGAAATTTTTTTAATTGACTTAAAGTGTAATTATTGTATGTTTTGAACCAGTAGCGTAGCCAGTAATTTTGAAAGAGGGGGTTTTAAGGGCCGGCGGGCGAAGCCCGACGGCGTCCTCGCCAAAAACGACACCTAGCGGCGGGGGTCTGGGGGGCCTCCCCCAGAAAATTTTGAAAAATTACTTTGGATTTGGTGCATTCTGAGAGCATTTTCAACAAAAATGTGGGTATAAATCCCCTAGTATAAATATTCCTGTAAAATGGTGCTGTCCGGTGGCATAGCAAAAGGATAAGATCATGTTTTCTTGGGAGTTTTTCGGTAACTTAATAAAGCTAAGTCTCAATGTTTTCTTGTTGCTAATTCCTGGCTGAGATATTTGAATGTTTGGTATTGGCAAAACTCGCTCTTTTAATGGAGTTTCGTTTAAAATTAGGCAAACTTTGTTTTAGAGACATAGAGCATCATTCTCAATATCGTGACGTCACATGCATGCCAAAGGAGGGTTATAACCCCCAAACCCCTCCTCCCCCTTGGTTACGCCACTGTTTTGAACGTTGCCATTCTGTTTGCTTTTATTTTCAGTGTACTTTTGCATTATCAACAAAAAAAACAAAACGTCCTGTCTGAAAGTGCCGCCCCCCAGACGAGCCGCCCGGGGCGGTCCGCCCGCCCCCCCTCCTAGCTACGCCACTGAAGCTAGGCTGTTTAGTGTGTATATACAACATGTACCGGTATAGCGTACACAGTCAGACTGAGTCAGTATCATAAATAAGCCTAGTATCCTAAAGTTTTTCATCAGTCTCAAATGATTGTGAAGACGTTACTAACAAGGAGAAAAAAAGATAGCCCAGCCTATATTATATAGAGAGTTGAACAAGTTAGCGCATCAAGGAAAACCGAACTAAACACATAAATAAATTAGTTAATCGATGAATAATTCGTTACTGGACATTTACCACCTGCACATTTTCGGTGTTATGGATAGGTTAAGAGTTCGGGTGGGAAAGATGAGAGTGGTAATTGATGTCCAGGACTCCAGGTGGTAAATGTCCCAGAACCGACTATCTGACAAGCAGTTTTTTAGCTGAACACCATGAACGAAAGAAGTAGCCTAAACCATGTTATTGCATAATATGTGCTGCTTCCGCCTACTGTTCTAATAAAACATTGCTGCTTCGACATACCGGTGCTACTGAAAAAAAATTGAGATTAAAATAACTTTAATTGAGATTACAATAACTTTAAAGTTGTATTATCATCTTTTTTAACTTAAATAACATCAAAAATAACCTTGCCTTTAAGGAAATTTTGTATGACTTCCGATTGAGAAAAAAGGGATTTTTCAGGACAAAAATGGAAACTGAAGAGGATTTATCAATTGTCAGAAGTGGAAGCACTGTGACGGTGGTCTTTTGGATTAAGGTTAAAGTTAGGGTTTGGGTTTGCATGTGCACTTATTTTGTGGTGGCCCATAAAGATTCAATAATTAATTCAAGTAGAAAATTATAAAATGTTTGCGAAAACTCTGATCAGCGATATTGGCTTTGTTCTATTTTTTTCTCAATCTTTTGAGGGGACAAAGTGTTCAGGAAACGTAATAACTTGCATCCAATTAATCCATTCACTAGGTGCTGTTGAATATAGAGCAGTCCTTAAAGTGTGTTCCTCAAGCGCACATCTCGAGAGTTAAACCAGCGTGCCTTGATCTTGAGGCTGGTGCATAAGCACAGAGCTAAGGGGCAGACAAATGCATCCCTGAAAACAAAATTGGGCAACACTAAAAGGCAGAAATGCGGAAACGCAGAAATAAGCGCGGAAAACTGCCAACAGCTCAAGAGAAGACATTTTGTAAAGTTGAAACGATAGTAAAGTACAAAGTAGAAGTTAAACAACGATTTAAATTTATTATGAGAAACAACACTTTCAAATGCGTCACATTAGGTTGGCTTTTGAGTAAGCAAAAAATTCAACCAAATTAAATTTATATACAATTACAAAATCTCATATCATATTTGCTTTTTGTCATAAAGTATATTCACAAAATTGTCATTTAGGACTGCATTCTTATTTTTTAGAAGCAAAATGCAAATGTTGCAACATTTCATTCTTTCATGATGGAGTTATCGCTATGTTAAACAATATGGACGCCAAGATCGCATTTCCTCGTTTCTACATCGGTGTTAAAGCGCTACTTCTGCGGACAATACGCCATTTCATGCCCGGCTTATTTCCGCATTTCCACCTTTTAGTGTTGCCCAACAAAATTTCAGATCACAAAGTGAAAAAATACAAAAAAAATTGCAAGGACTACTGAAGGAGTTCCAAGATAGATTTATGGTTTGCAGGAGCTAAAGCTATGCTTTAAATTTAATGTAAATTTCTTTAGTTATTGTGGTCAGTGATGGCTGTCCAGTTTGCCAACCGTTTGTAACAAGTGTCATGTCTGCTATAGAAATGGCACTGACCAAAATGCAAGAAGATCTGGTTCTAAAAAATTCAGTCAATTCTACTCTGCAATTGAGTTTTGAAGACAGGTTACAGATCCTGTGCTGTTACTAGGCATAACACCTGCAACCTGCATGCATTAAGCAACGACTGGTCTCTACGTGATTAAGCATTTAAGCAACCTTTCTTTTTGTTTGATGTAGCATAGTTAACTAGGCCGAATGCTAGGATAGCTGGTCCATGTATTCTTCCCCAGGAGACAGCATTGGTCCAAGAGGAGATACTGTCAGTAAGATCTCTTTATCTAGAAGTGCCGCTGATTGAAAATCACACAATGGAAGCTCACACATGGAAAGCTCAAAATCACACACATAGAAGCTCCATTCCATTAGCTCCCAGTATAAACAAGCTGATGGTATAAACAGAAAAAATACTCGACAATTTGTACAAATATCCAAGGGAGGGTGATGTGCTGAGTGTGTTCTAGGCATGAGTTTCATTTTTCCAATCATGCGTCTTGGCATGACACGTTGACACAATGGAGTTTAAATAATCTTTGTCTTTAAATTCTAATGAAAACAACTTCAGACTTCAGTTAAAATTCTTGTCATGATGGCATTTTGGGCATACCTGATCTAATCTGTTTATAGAATATGTATATATATATGTGTAGCACGTAATAGTATGTATAGATATATATTTTATGAATTAATGCTATTAATACAAAAAAAGTGCTCAATGCCAAGTAAAAAATTAAAGCAGAGCGCATTACATCAAATTCAGTTATTGCTCTTTACTTTTTAACGGCCTGCTTCCCCATATAAGGATCAGCAGAATGTACTGATTCAAATACAGGGTGACCCAAAAAGATTCGTACCCATGAAAATTTCAATTGTGACTTTGATTGAAAAGCTTTTTATTTCAAATTACAACCACACATTATTCAGTTTATGGAAGACCATTGACCAGAGTTTTAGCTTTTTCTGTCAATTTTTAGTCAATTTATGGCTTTACCAAGATGTGTTCCAAATGTGAAAAAATCGAATAAAACATGGGTTCGAATCTTTTTGGGTCACCCTGTATGATGCTTTCTGCCCCGATAGCTCATTTGGTTAGCGCGTGACTTAGTAAACAAAGAAGCTTCAAGATCAAGCGGCGCAGGTTCGACTCTCAGGGTGTGCGCTTGAGCAACGCATTCTAAGAACTGCTCTCCATTGAGCGACACCTAATGGATGGAACAATTCCTCGGCAACAACACTTCAACAATCAGAAAACTTTACTCTGTCAATATCGGTAACCGGCCCTGCCTCAAAAGCCCCCATAAGTAGGTTTCAAGTGGGTTTGACGCAGGGCCGGTTACCGATATTGACAGAGTAAAGTTTTCTGATTGTTGAAGTGTTGTTGCCGAGGAATTGTTCCATCCATTAGGTGTCGCTGAATGGAGAGCAGTTCTTAGAATGCGTTGCTCAAGCGCACACCCTAAGAGTCGAACCTGCGCCGCTTGATCTTGAAGATTCTTTGTTTACAAAGTCACGTGCTAACCAAATGAGCTATCGGGGCAGAAAGCATCATACAGGGTGACCCAAAAAGATTCGAACCCATGTTTTATTCGATTTTTTCACATTTGGAACACATCTTGGGAAAGCCATAAATTGACTAAAAATTGACAGAAAAAGCTAAAACTCTGGTCAATGGTCTTCCCTAAACTGAATAATGTGTGGTTGTAATTTGAAATAAAAAGCTTTTCAATCAAAGTCACAATTGAAATTTTCATGGGTACGAATCTTTTTGGGTCACCCGTGTAGAATCTTCAGAAATAGAATATATATAATTAAGTTAAAAAAAAGTACTTTCTGGTGGTCCTAATAAGGTAAAACAGGTTGTTAAGGTTTTTAGTGAGGAGTAACTGAATTTGATATATATATATTATTTTATAATGATTTTATTTATTTTATATTGTTTTATGTATTTATAAATCATTTTTGTTGAACTAGCTTGGTTTAAGTGTATTTTGAAAGTATTTTTATCATGAATGTTGAGGTAATCTTTGATGGAAATTATGAAGATGAAGGCCTGGTTGAGAAAGTAAATATTGTTAAAACCAAAATCAAACGCATTGTAGAATCAGGTGAGAACATTGTTGCTAACATCTGTTGCACATGTTGTGTGACGGTCAGTTCTGATATAAGCATCTTTTGTTTTTTTTAGCTTATTTGACACTTAGGTCATACTCCACAGTAGGGTGGCTCATTTTTGAACTTTTTTTTTAAATTCTCTTGGGGTAGTGGGGAAATGGTGCCAATGAGTGCGAAAACGCTCATGAAAAAATTTGAGATTCGTAAAAAATTGTCTTCAGCCTCCTCATAGGGCCCAAAAATCGAAAAATGGGGTCAAAAACGCATTTTTTTCAAATATATTTTTAGTTTGGGTAGGTACAATATTGTTTAGATATATCTAATTTGCTTAAGAAAAAAAATTGGAGTCGTTTGAACTATTCCTTCAGCTTCTTCACAGCTTATGAAAATTTCGATTTTGCGGAAAATTTCGCATGTTTGCGGGTGGTAACATGATACATAATTACGTTAGACATTTTGCCAGCTATGAAACGTCATTGTATTCCTCTTTATAGACTTGCCCTGAGCTGTTGCGTCATTTTTTAATGAAATTGAATTAGTTTGGTAGGAAAAAGTGACGTTTTCTATTTGAATTTACGTCACTGACGAAGTTTGTAGTTATGTAACCACAAACAAAAATGCAAAATTTTCAGCAAAATGAAAATTTTCAGAAGCTGTGAGGAAGCTGAAGGAATAGTTCAAATGACTCCAATTTTTTTTCTTAGGCAAATTAGATATATCTAAACAATATTGTATCTACCCAAACTAAAAATATTTTTGAAAAAAATTGCGTTTTTGACCCCAGTTTTCGATTTTTGGGCCCCATGAGGACTGAGGAGGCTGAAGACAATTTGTTACGAATCTCAAATTTTGTCATGAGCGTTTTCTCACTCATTGGCGCCATTTCCCCATTACCCCGAGAGAATTTAAAAAAAAAGTTCAAAAACGAGCCACCCTCCTCCACAGTTCACAATTGATGCACTTGAATTTACATTGTAAGTGCTTTTATATGTGCTATTTTGTATATTCCTGAGATATGATGCTCAATGCAGCAAGCACAGCCAAAACAGTTACAGTAAAAACTGATATGGGCAAGTTCTGCATTATCTATCTAAAGTTTCATGGTGCAGTAGAAAACAGTTATCAAGTGCAAAACTTATTCAAATACAATATATTAATATTTTATAAATAGTAATATAATATATATTTATTTTTGTGGTTGTTTTGTTGTTTCCCTGTCAGCAACAGAGTGGTGCATCACAGAAGTATAATAGCCTGCTGACATGTTGCGTCTTTGATAGAGATGCGAGTTGTTTTTTGTGCTCGTTTAAAAAAAAAAAATGAAAAAACCGATTGTTTTTTCCACCGACAATTTGTCTACAATTTAAATGTTGGAACAAAATTTGTACTTTTGCTTCTCTGAAATATTTCTTCTAAAATAATCAAGACATCAATAAGTTACCAAACTAAAACTTTCAACACTAAATGTTTTATTATAATTTTCTTTTGATTTTACCAAGGATTCATGAGGAGCTGAGGACACGCTGTGTGGTAAAATAATAAAAAAAATGTAGAGATACCACATTAAATTGGCAAAGATAATAAATTTAAATTGAAAGAACTTGAATTTCCCAATTTAGTGTGGTACTCTGTATGTTATTTTTTATTTATTTTATTGATAAGTTAACTTGTATGTCAACTAGACTGCAAATTTACCAATGGGACTTTAAAGAACATCATAATACTCTATATAAATGGCTCATCATTATAAGCTATATATGCAATAAAAAAAATGACAGGATTGAAATAAACAAACTAATCGCTGTCAATTCTTGCTACAAATCGGCTGCCGAGAAACATAATAAAAATAAATTAAGTAACAAGGAAGGTTGACTGTTAACATGGTTAATGGTCACCACTGGTACTGAACAATGAACCTTTGAAGTTAGATGGTGTATTGATGCCACTTGCTGAGCATCCTGCCTCACTTCTGACTTACAGAACTTAGTCAAAACTGCAGCAAACTCATGCATAATAAGTTATTCTGCAGTTATAATTTAACACTTTTGCAGTTCTTTGTTTTGATAAATGAAAAACAGTTGTTACTTGAAAAAAATGTATGAAACGATTGGAAATAGTATAAAAAACAAATCAAACGGATAAGCAACAACAAACAAATAATTAAAACAACAATAATAAAAAGTTTTTAACCATCTCTAATTTTTGATAACAAACATTTTCTGAACCACCTTCTTGCAACCACTATATAGCTCATGACCCCAAATAGGCTCTCTGGCATGAAAATAGATTTATTTATATCGAAAAACATGTAACCGAGTCAGTATTGTTGTGTGTTTGAAAGCTGTCAGAAAACATTTCTTTTGTAATATATCAATTGATACATATGTCAATTTTTTATTGTGTATAAATTTTTTCATTTATTAGATTGTGATGTGATGAAAATCGAACCTTGGAACAGCGTTAAAGTGACATTTAGCATCCCAAGGGAAGCTGTCATGAAGTTAAAGCAACTTGCTGTGAGTGATAGCAACCAGTTGAAGGAACTTGGAATTTTATCTGTTCACATTGAAGGTAGCATTGTTCGTGATTTTTTTTTGGAATATCATAAGATCACTTTACATTTGGTCTATCATAGTTCTGTTCACTTTATTTTGTTCTGTTAGCGAATAAACAAAAGCACGAGTTTTGTGTAGGCAAGAACTTTGAAATAAGAACTCTACAAACCATAGCAGAAGTTCTTCAGTTCTGTTTTGTTTGTACAATTATTCCAGCCCAAACTAATCCAAGCATCGCCAACTTTTCCATGTTACAGACTGGTTTAAAGATGTTCATCATTTTATGCAATTCAATGTTGTTGACGGTAAATTTATAACAATTTTGTCCAAAATATTAAACAGAAAACGTTTTTTTTACATTTTGCTTTTAAATTTTAAAAGAATGCTCATGATGGACTAGAAGACTTTAAGGATCATCACAATTGTATGTTTCAGACAGTTTTTAACTAATTTTGCTACAGGTGAGGATCTTATAAAACTTTCTATTGATGCTGGAGAAGGAAATTCCCAGGAGCTTGTTTTGCAACAGCAACCAACCATCCAACAACAGGGTAATAATATACAGACAGGGTGTTGTGGAAATATACTTAGCGGTGTATATATTAGGTATCAGTTTGACCGCCACCAAAAATTTACCCCATTGTCGCGTATGAGTGATCACAAATTTGTCGGCCTAAAATGCCTCATGTATAAATGCCACCTTAATGATCTTCACATGAACGTTGTACAAATAGCAATTATTTCTCTTTTCAAAAATGTAAAAAGAAAGATTTATATAGTCATATTTGTTAATTCTTGACCTTGACAAAATTATCTGCCTTTTTTTTCATACTTGATACTGTTCAAGTTTGACAGCAAAAAGTCTATATATATGTATACAAACCATACTTTTTGATACCATGTATTTTTGTATATTTTTCTTCTCCATTGCATCATCTTTCATTTAAAAGATCAACAACCATCAACAAAGCCACTGTTTGCGAGATATTGTGCGTTTTAAACTTGCTGGTGGTCAAAGGGTTAAAAATTAAGGAATTAGATATGCAAAATATTAATAAACTAACCTTGTTGTGGTCAGCTTTAAATTCCGAATAAATTAATATTAAAGGCACACTAGGAAAATTTCAATTTAAGAAATCTTTTAATTTTTCAAGGTTTGTAAAAACAGGTGTTTGTAGTTGAAAATTTACAATTCAATTCATTTTTGTGAAAGAATGTCATTGTAAATAAAACTGTATTTCAAAGTGCGAAAGAATAAATCGTTTGCTATGTAGTTTAGTTTGTTTTGTCTTATTTTCGCAAATGCAATTGTTTGGTTTTGATCCACAGTAGGCTAGTAACTTGAATATCGAATGTATATTTAAATACTGCTAGTCAACTGCAGCAATATAAAAAGTATTCATGGTAATTATTCATCAGAAACGATTTCATACATTCAAGGCTTTCAGAATGAGCTTTTAAAAAACAAAAAATTATTGGGTGAATGAAAAAGCAAATGAAGTGCCATAGTTACAGTATATACATATTTGTTGTTTATGATATAATAAACTTTCACATCACATTGATCTAGTTTTGCTCTTACGATAATTGAACCTAGTTTTTCAAACCTTTGACATACTGTAGAGTAGGCCAAATCATTGAATAATAAAGCATGGTTACTATTCGTTGTTTGCACTTCAGTGCTCTCAAGCAAAAGAAAACGTAAAGGCAAAAATAAAAGTTTGTAAGGAGTTTATATGAACTTGTGAAGTTTGCACATATATATTTTCAGTTATGAATAAAATTTGCTTTACAAATTCTTTGCCCTATTTTCTATAATTTTAAAATCAAACCAATTATATTTTTAGGTGCACCGACAATGCATGACCCATTGTTTGACCCGTCGATGATGAACATGACCCAGCCTGTTAGTGGCCCTCAGATTTTTCAACCAGTTGCTTCTGCCCCGAAGAAGCGTAGTCGACGTTCCAAAGATAAAAGCAACAAAACGAGCAAAGCTAGCCAAGTTAAGCCGTCATTACCTGCTAGACCGGCTGACCAGTTTGCAAGGCCAGCATCTCTTTCTACTAATGATACGATGAACCCAAACCACAATCCTCCATTTAACATAACACAACTATCTCCAAGCGTGGAGCAGATAGTTTCCGAAGCTTGGAACCAAGAAATGCACCACCAAAACCCTGAAGAAGACATTATGGGAGTTCAATTACAAAGCTTGTTGTCTGGGACGAATGTGACCACTGGTTCAACTCAAATGAATCCCAATTCAACCTCTACGTTTGACCCACATCAGCAACCCCAACAGATGGTACCAAAGCATATGCAGCCTGGTATAAGCCCAAATCATCAACCCCTTACTTTTGCTCCTTCTAACATGATGATGCAAATGCGACCAGATTTGCAAAAACAACAGAGTGTTCCAAGCAGTTTTGCTCCTGACAAAATGTCAACAGATCAAAAAGTATTTGCTCCTCAAACGGGACCTTCTATTGTTGAAACCATGAGCCAGTTATCACAAGATCACCAAGCTCATGTCAGCCAAACAATGCCCCACACAGGTCAGTGCTATCATCATTTCAAATGCATAATAATTCTTAACATTTTATGCATAATCTTACGAGCGATTAATTCTTTTGAGTAATCTTTTAGAGGTCAACTTTTTTTGAGCATCTACAGTATTAAATGTATGGTAACAAACGTGAATCTTTAGTGTCGCAACATAATAGAAGTGCATTTAGTCACATTCCTTAGTACTGTGATCTGAAATTTATCAAAGTTACAGCATACACTAAACTCTCATCAACAGTATCTGCACTGCGGTTTTAGGTAACTGTTCGGCGCAGCTGTTAAGCGCTATTTTCACCATGACCTTTTTACAGTGTTGAGGGTTTAATAGGGTGGGTTATGCTCAATTTCATGTTGAGTTGTTATTACACTACAGTCTATGTTATACAATTTTGGTAAAGAGGTGACTTTCTTCAACCATAAACAGATGAAACCAAGCAACCACACGGCATTTAACATAATATATTAAACTGAACATAAACTATCTACGAACGTTTTCGGCCATACACACGTTAGCCCTTTTCAAGTAACGAAAAAATAACTGATTTTACATCTACATTGAAATAAATGCCGTTTCATTCTTATGCATTTCGTTTTCAATTTAGTGTGAAGATCAGTTATTTATTTCAATGTAGATGTAAAATCAGTTATTTTTTCGTTACTTGAAAAGGGCTAACATGTCACATGTGTATGGCCGAAAACGTTCGTAGATAGTTTATGTTCAGTCTATGTTATGTTAATAAAACAATAAAAAAGCACTTTTAAATCCTGGATTGCATATTCGCTCTCTAGCCTGACAGTCGGTTAAGGTTGTCTAGTGCACTTGAAACTAAGAAACACAGACGGATCAACAGACAAAAATTTGCTATCTGTATACTGCGGGTGTACGACATTCTGATGCGGCCGACCTGTCGCAGAGATCTCACTGCAGGGTACAGTTCACCGTAAGACTACTTGACGCAAAGTTCTATTTTATCCATTGAGCAATGAGCATATCTTATCTTGTGCAGATACTTTCGTTTATTAACGTTTAATTCCTATCACAGTTTTTCTCTACACAATTGCCGTGATGCAAAACTTATCCAATACGTATATTTGAAACGGGAAAACATAAGCTACGCACACCCAAAAAGGCTATATCATCAACACATTATATTGTAGTTAATTTGATTGTACTGTAAATTGAAAATGGCAAATTTATTTATTGTAGGGTAGCTGTAGGTAGCAAGCATGATCTCAAGTCAATAGAAACTATTATTAACTTTTATGATAGTTTTGAGATGAATTGACTATTCGTTTAATTTTGTGACATTTTCAAATATTTTCTCAAAGTTTTAACTAGTATTAACTTGTAGGGATCGTGGATCAAGTTACCAGCCAACCTTCACCCATGAATAATATGCAAGGAAATTTTCGAGCAAACAATCTTCAACAGGGAAACAGTAATCTCCACCAAAACATACAGCCGGGCAACTGGCCGCCAACCTCAATGATCCAGCAGCAACAAAACACTTACAAGCCAGCGAATAATCATCTCCCAACTGGCAATTTTCCGATGCAAAACAACTCAGATATGCCACCTGGAACTCCTGGTATGCAGGGTACGATGCCATCACCTGGGTCCAGTGTTCATTCTGGACAATTTCCATTTTCTTTTCCTGATTCCACTAAAGGACAGATTGGAGACATGCGACCCGACAAATTTGCTGCCATGGGACAAGGCATGTCTATGGACAGCCCACTGCTTGTCAACTTATTACAAAACGAGGCTTCGGCAGGTATGGGAGTTCTCCCAAATCCTCCTCAAGCCCAATTTTCCTCGGCAGCTCCCCCCACTCCTGCTGCTGCAAATGAAAAGCCGAAACGGAAAAAGCCTGCGAGAAAAAAGAAGCCTAAATCTTCAACAATCACCACCCCGACGGGTTCAAATCCTATTCAAGCATTCGGTGGAATGTATGGCATGCAAGGGCAGTTTATGGGCCAACGCTTTGCACAACCTGATATGTCAGGCCAAGAGCAACTGATGCAGCATTCAAACCCCATGATGAAAATGAATCAAGATCCTAAAGTTCCAGTCATTGAAACGATCAGTCGAAGTGATGTCGGTGCGCAGGCTATTCCATTTTCCGGAAACATGGCGATATCTTCCGCCAACGGAAATGTGAGGCCCACCGGTGAACAGTTGCCCATGTTTCGGAGACACAATTCAATGCCTGTAACTGGTAACCCCGGTTTTGCACCAGGATTTGACGCCAGTAAGGCAAATGTCTTTCAACACAAACAAGCAGCGGCAAATATGTCTCAACAACAGCAGCAGATGTTTATGAATCAAATGTCTGGTCAATACCAGCCTCAGTTTGACCCGAACCACGTTCCCAGGCCAATGATGATGCAACAAATGCAACTTCAGCAAATGATGCAGCAACAGCAGCAACAACCCCCAGGTTCTGCCAACAAAAATCCAGGTCAATTTCAACAACCATTCCATCACGTCATGTCTCAGGGACCAATGATGCAACATGGCCCCAGTCGCCCCCAGCAGCAGTTCCAAGTTGGTCCTGACAACCTCGGTGGTCAGCAGATGCCCAACCCAGGTATGCCTCAAGGACAAGCATTCATAAGTAATTATCAAAAACCAAGTAACTTAAACAATAACAATAGTCGCAATTTTCCAGACGCTTTCCAGCAACCGAACGTTGATATGAAGCATCCTCCTGGTCTTCCGACCTTACCACCAGGACAACCACGACCCATGCAGCATCATCGTCCCAGCCTTATGCAGAGTGGGAGGAAGAGGCGAAGAACAAGCTCCATTGGAAGACTGCCTTCTGGAAGCATGTCTATCATGTTGAAGAGTACGTGCTCTTCCAGCCAAACTAGTAGAGTAACCTCAGCAAGGTTTCCGACTCTTCCTCCTGCAGCTTCCCAACAGTCCCGTCCAAGGAGCTCAGTTTCATCTTTAAAATCTCCTGGGTCTTCTGCAGAATCAATGTCTTTTGGAAGTCCAAGTCCTAAACTGGGGCATCCCAATACCCCTTCTCCTCATTTGCAAAACTCCCAAATGATTCGATCTCCATCTCCGCTGACTTCTCATGGAAGCAGGAGTGGGACACCGAAACCTCATCAAGTGGGAAGAACAAATTCTTCCAAACCGTCTTCTCTTTCAAGACGACCTTCGGTGGATCAATATGGAGTGGGCAGTCCTGCGCCAGGAGCAGTGAATAAAGGGTTTGGGAACACAGCCCCCTTGCCTGTTAATTCTGTTTCAAGTGTACCAGGTGGATTATCAGGCTCAATTAATTTTAAACCTCCAGAAGCCACTAACAAATTGGAAGAACGTCTTTCTCCTGCTGAAGTTTCCCGTTTGCAGCCCGGTGGGTGGCTGACATACCCCACTTCAGGAATGCCGCCATTCCCCTGGCAGCAAGGCCAGATG
This sequence comes from Aplidium turbinatum, assembly GCF_918807975.1. Lineage (NCBI taxonomy): Eukaryota > Metazoa > Chordata > Ascidiacea > Aplousobranchia > Polyclinidae > Aplidium > Aplidium turbinatum. The sequence goes on from NC_137486.1 coordinate 5,314,893, forward strand.
CCATCGAACCAATATCCACGAGTGCTCCCTCACTCCGTTCACGGGGTGCCACTGAACCCAAGCGGTGCAAAACCTAGACTTCCTCAAGGACAACCCCAAGTAACTGAGCAACAGAGTTTGCCGCAAGCTGCACAGAAAAGCGAAATGGCGACAACTCCACCGAAATGCAGCGAACCTGTCAAAGCAAGCGATTCCTCAGTCACGTTATCTGCCACTACAAAGACCGATACCGCTGTCGTTTCCGCTTCTATCAAAACGGAAGCTTCCATTAGCAAAGCATCCGGCTAATGTGCTCACTGCTCAGCCACTACTCAGACAGTAAAATCCGTCGTTTACATTGATTCAACGTCTGCTTACGTAAAATGTACAAATGACGGATTGTGCTTTCTGGGCAGCAGTCATAGTTTCAATCAGCCGACTTTCCTACCTTATGACTGCGCCACGATAATTCGATGAAATACAACATTATATTGTGTAACTTTTTAATCAAATTTCACCAATACGGTGTTGCCACATCATCATTTTTGTTTTTAACTTCAATGACAGATATTTTGAGCAACCGACTTGTTCCGATGAAATATTTTGCGTTTATCCGATGTATGTTTTGCCGATGAGAATACCTTCGTTTTTCACTTGTTATTTTGCTTATGGCCCAGACAGCCAATCCGTCATTTTTACATTCAAAATTTTTAAATTAAAAATTTACAATTTTTAATATCAAAAAACACTGATTTGCTGTCTGGTTCTTGATTTTCTTTCCGTTTTTAGTGTATTCTCCCCGTCTTTAAGTGTTGATTTACTGCCTCCCATTTTCTGCTGTGGGGTTTGCATTGCACGAAGCACCGCCCAACCATAAAATTGCTCCTTTTTTACATTTATTCAACATGTGCAGACCTTGAATCAATACAATGAAATGACTGATTTGTTGGCTTAGTTGATGCTTGCAGAAATTCTAACTCCTGGCAAAACCCCTAGCTTTTACATTAGTTCAACGTTTGCAGTCGTTGAATTGTTGTAAAGAGCAAATTTGCCAGCTGGGAATCAGGCACAGGGTTTCCAGTTTTCCTGATATTCGAGAACGTCGCTTTATTATCAGACGCCTCGCTTATGTGGGTGGTATCATGCAGGGAATTAACAACAATCGATCCTGAGTCAAAATCTTGTTTCTTTTGTACGCGTACATCATACTTTGATGAATATAAACAGACAGCTTTGATGAGCGTGCATGATCCATGGATTTATTTTAAACTTTCACCCTTTTCGGCCCAAGAGAGTAGCGAGTGATTTGTGGCAGTGTTTTGCTTGAATACCACGTTGGTAACCTTGGTGTCGCGCGACGGTGTTTGATAGAAAGTCGGCCAGCTCAACGCCTGAAAATCAATACTTGGCGCACCTTTTCAAACCTTTTTCGTTTCACAAATGACGTCACTTAGTTTAAAGGTGACGTCATCATGGTCACGTCATGACGTGTGTTTAGGCTTATGTTATCTGTTTAACAGTGGTACCCCCAACCTTTGTGCTGTCACGGACTCCTTTCAAATAATTACCAAGCCTATCCCAGCCAGTGGAAATGACGTATTTCGTTGTCTGGGTAGGGACAGTTGGCAGTGATGTACGCGCATACAAAAAATATTGACGCCGTCAGCGTAAACGCAAACTTTCGAAAAGCCATACGCCGTATGCGTCAACGTAACTTGTAAAAAAAATTGGCGGCGTCAGCGCATACACTAGCGTAATCTCATTTTGTCTGCTAGGTGCCAATCATTCACACGGTATAAACCACTCGAAACAAACAAGTTTTATTTTGAATTTCCACGAAGAAACACAAGCATCTGAAAGTGTTCATCTGACACTTCGCTGCGTTTTGGTTACAATATGTTTTTGCCCATTGAAAACATTCTTTCAAGTGCAGCGCTGAAAGGTATTGGCGTGTTGTAGCGAAAAAAGACATTAAAAAGTATGCGTTGACGCTATACGCTAAACCGCGAAAACTTTACGGCGTAGCCTCAAGCAACAACCATCCAAAAAAATGTGGCCGTTAGCGTAAACAAAAAAGTCTACGGCGTAGAATTTGCGGCGTATACGTACATCTCTTGACAGTTGGACAACTAAGCGTTACTGTCACAATCAATGTGCGAGGTCTTGCGACGGGCTGCTTGTATCTCGATCGAGCGTGCTGTTTTGATTGTAAAACTCTTATGCTATAGGTTATCATCGGTCATTATCCTGAAGTAACCTCTGATTACGAAATTTGTGTTATGTAACGTGTATTCTAGGTCTTTCGATTGCTACGTGCAGTTCCAGAGTTTTCTTTAAACTTGCTTGTTTATGCCGCTCAATGCTACGTGACAGAACGATGAGTTCGTGTGATGCAACATTACGTAACCTTCTCGAAATTACTAGACCGAACAAACCTTTTATAAATAGTGGTGTAATTTGTGTGATTATGGGAGTTGTATGATTATTGAGTTGATTATGTGATTATGGGAGTTGTGTTATGAGTTGTGGATTGGTAGTTGATGCAGAAATTATTGTTGATTGAGAGTTGAAGTAATCGAATACAAGTAGATGAGAATTGATGCTGATATAATTTCTGATCGAAATTAGAGTTATTTGAGAAGCCGTTCGTTAAAGTCCTTCAAGAAGTTAGATTATCATTCCACTAGTAGAATTATTCGACATTTAATTGACTGCTTTTCGGTTTGACCCATTAAACTACGTCATTGAACCTTTTCAAGTCTTTTTCCTGGTAAGAGATAGAAAGAAATCGTGACATTTTGGGGGCTCGTCCGGGAATAAACCGAAGAATACCGAAGGATTTATTGAAAGAACAATAAATTAACAACAAGATGGCGGATACTGTCAAACATGAGATGATTGAAGACTTAGGGAGCATGGCTGAACGAATGGGGCTGACTGGTAATGAGAAGTCTCAGTTTGTGATGGAAGAGTATCACAAGATAATGGACCAAAAAGCTCAGCGAGAAGCTGACGAAAGAGAAGATAGAAGAGCTGCTCGTGAAATAAGGAAAGCAGAACTTGAAGCTGAAGAAAATCGAGCACAACGAGAAGCTGAGGAGAAGCGGGCGCAGCGCGAAGCAGAAGCCGAAGAGAATCGGGCGCAACGCGAAGCAGAAGAAAGAAGAGCGCAATATGAATTGGAAAAGTTAAAACTTGAATTAGAAAGACAAAAGCTGGACATTGGTGAGCGATCTAATTCTACTAATGATAATGCTCGAGATGTTATTGTGGCGCAAGTTAGACGTCCAGATTTGCCATCATTTGTTGAAGAAAAAGATGAGTTGGATAGTTATTTGTTAAGATTTGAAAGATATGCTACAATAGCCAAATTAGAGAAGGCGACGTGGGCTACCCAGCTAAGCATGTTATTATCGGGACAAGCTCTTGATGTATATTCAAGACTTTCGCAAGAAGAGGCCATGAACTACGAAAGATTGAAGTTAGCTCTGTTAAAGCGATACAATTTCACCGAGCATGGATACCGTCAAAGATTCCGTGAGGCAAAGCCTGAACGACACGAAAGCCCAGGTCAATTTATTGAACGTTTAAGAAACCTTTTGTTAAAATGGTTTGAACTTTCGGGGGCCGAACAATCATTGGACGGATTGGCAAACCTTATAGTTAAGGAACAATTCACAGATTCATGTTCAAAAGATCTGTCTGTTTATTTAATGGAGAGAAGTCCAAGGACTCTAGAAGACATAGCCAGTGTGGCAGAACAGTACTTAGTTGCTCATGATGAGAAGTTGTCGACTGAAGAAACGTTGTCATGCGATAATGACGAGGAGCAAACAAATAATTTTGAAGGAGGTGCTGTTCCAAGAGATGTGCGTTGTTTTAATTGTAATGGCTTAGGTCATAAGGCTGTTAACTGCCGGAGAAAGACTAATAGAAATCATCAGGAGTCGAGGAAGTGGTGCAATCGTTGCAATAGGCAAGGACACGAAGCGAAGGAATGCAAGGACAAGTCGTTTTCTCTTTCCAATCAGTTTGGAAAAGATAAAGACACGGACGTTTATCGAGGTGGTTGTGCGTTAATGATTCCTGAACCCACGCTTGGGGAGGAGAGACCGGATGAAGATGATTGCGAAAAAATAATACCTGAAGATTACCTGCCAGTAGTGGATGGAAAAGTTGGAAACAAAAAGGTAAAAGTTTTACGTGATTCTGGTTCCACGGATATAATGGTGAGGAGAGATTTGGTTAAAGACAGTCAGTTAACGGGAAAAACTGAAATTGTGATGTCGATAAATAACACTTCAATCCAAGGACCGTTAGCGAAGATATATATCGAAACTCCGTATTGTAGTGGGACTGTGAAAGCGTTATGTTTACAAAACTCTTTAGTTGATCTTATAATCGGAAATGTGATTGAGAGAAATTCTGAAGTTACTTGTTATTCTTGTGGCAAGAATGGTCACTTTGCTCGAGATTGTTCTGCAGATAACCAGCGACGATCTTACGGTCATGGATACAATGAGCGCGAAGAACCGAGGAGAAGAGGCAGGAGACGACCATTTGGAGTTTGCTATAGATGCGGTAGATGCGGACACTTCGACAGGGAGTGCGTTGCTGACGGCGGACATTCGGAAAACAGACGTTGCCGTGACAACCACTGCTACCGATGTGGGGAGATTGGACACATAGCCAGGAGCTGCTCTTTTGATGAAAAGGCTTGCTACAACTGTCACAGAGAAGGTCATCTCGCCAAGGACTGTCCGGAGAGGAAGTGTTTCCGATGTAGGAAGATGGGTCATCTTGCTCGCCAGTGCACTGAAGTCATTGAGGACGATGGAAACTTTCACAGTAAACGTAATTATTGTTTTGAGAAAAGCTGTCGTTGGTAGATCATGCAACGATGGACTAATGAGAACTGTTTTATTGAGTAATTAATTGTTTTGTGGTATGTTTTGTATTGATTGTGTTGTTATATTGTTTGCAACAATATTCTAAGGGGGGGCGTATGTCACAATCAATGTGCGAGGTCTTGCGACGGGCTGCTTGTATTTCGATCGAGCGTGCTGTTTTGATTGTAAAACTCTTATGCTATAGGTTATCATCGGTCATTATCCTGAAGTAACCTCTGATTACGAAATTTGTGTTATGTAACGTGTATTCTAGGTCTTTCGATTGCTACGTGCAGTTCCAGAGTTTTCTTTAAACTTGCTTGTTTATGCCGCTCAATGCTACGTGACCGAACGATGAGATCGTGTGATGCAACATTACGTAACCTTCTCGAAGTTACTAAACCGAACAAACCTTTTATAAATAGTGGTGTAATTTGTGTGATTATGCGAGTTGTATGATTATTGAGTTGATTATGTGATTATGGGAGTTGTGTTATGAGTTGTGGATTGGTAGTTGATGCAGAAATTATTGTTGATTGAGAGTTGAAGTAATCGAATACAAGTAGATGAGAATTGATGCTGATATAATTTCTGATCGAAATTAGAGTTATTTGAGAAGCCGTTCGTTAAAGTCCTTCAAGAAGTTAGATTATCATTCCACTAGTAGAATTATTCGACATTTAATTGACTGCTTTTCGGTTTGACCCATTAAACTACGTCATTGAACCTTTCCAAGTCTTTTTCCTGGTAAGAGATAGAAAGAAATCGTGACAGTTACCAAGAGTGAATTCGTGCATGAATTCTTAGCGATATCTTCTAAACTCATCCCATTAAATAAATTTCCACGGACCTCAGGTTGGTGACCATTGACCTGCTAAGTTTCAACGTATGGAGCCCCACATCGGCAGTACAGAGTAAGCTACATAGACAATCGTACAACCGAGAGTTTGTAGCAGGGAGGTTAGTAGGGGAGATGGGCCCTGATCACATTGTCTGTGCAAATGTATTTTTTATGCAAATTGGACTTGCTATGGAAGGTTGTTCTCCCTCAATCCTGAGCATAAAAGGACTCGAACCAAGCAACCATCGCGTTGTGGAGTCCATTGAAACTCTGGAAAAGTTTTTTTTTGCATTTTAACGAGTTGTTACATGAGGCTCACTTGATGTTATGTACGTTTTATGCACATCGGTTTAACATAAACCTACGTAAACAAAGCTTTTTACTCTTGTGAATACAGCGTTGAAAACCCAACTACCAAACCAGTCCATTTTTACATCGATTCAACGTCAGCAGCGATTAAATCAATGTAAAAAAGACTGGTGTTTGAGTGAAGGCTTTCATAATCAAATGTTTGGTTTTTGTCAGTTTTAAGATAATGGAATTTTGTATTTTTATATTGAATTTGCATCAATCTTTCAAATGATTTATTTACTCAAGATTGAATTTTTTTTATTCGATGAATCATATTAAAAGTATAGGCTAGCAATCGGTAGACACTTTGCTTTCGAATTCCATGCATGCGCAGCCGTTTCAAGTCCTGGGAAGTCTGTAGTCAGGCTAAGGTAGACCTATACGACTTCTGTATTTTAGATCCATGGTGCTTGCAACGTATCTATTTGAGAACCTAAGTCAACATCAAATTTGCAATGAACTAAACAAGATGGCTACGTCTCAACTCAAGATCACGCGGCGCTAGTTCGACTCTCGGGGTGTGCGCTTAAAGCAACGCACTTTCAGGATTGCTCTCATTCAGCGGCACCTAGTGAATGGAATAATTCTCCGGCAACAAGACTTCACTCTGCCAATCTCGGTAACCGGCCCTGTGTCAAGAGCGCGAAACTACCAGGAATAACCAATCAAGGCTTTGTCAGTCCGAGGATAAAGATTCAAAAACCAACCATCCCTATGGCATTTGCCACTGGCTACCACACGTAGGCCAAGATTGAATGGCGCTTGTTCGGCTCTTGGGGTGCGTGCTGAGCAATGCACATCACGACTGCTCTCCATTTAGTGGCACCTAGTGGATGGAATAATTTAAAGACAGCAACACTCCATCAAGTGGAAACTTTCCTCTACCAATCTCGGTGACCGGCCCTGCGTCAGTAGTTCAAAGCCTTTACAAGTATGTGAAACTGCCAGGATGAAGCTCTCAAAAATCGTCTTTTGTCCAAGGATCAAATCAGTCAACCAATATCACGATAATTTTAGGTCTATATTTATTTTGAAAATGTTACTAAAACTCAAATGTTTATAAGAGTAATTTTACAATAAGTTTATTGTTTCAAAACAAATAGGATGCGTAGTGTGATAAAATGTTTAAAATAAAGTAGACCGTATTACACCAAATCATCAAATTTAATTTTATTAATAAGCTTTCGCCACACTTGTGTGGCGAAAGTAGGCTATATTGTGTTTTTTTAATTTAAAAAATCAACTTTTGCAGATTAGGAATTTGCAGGCTTGACTGGACTATTTCAAGATCTGGCCGTATCGTTGGAAGCTAGTTGTTCCTCTGCCTGGGCTAATGTCCCTCCTATGGCAATCTCATAAACAGGCAACAAATTCAAAAAAACCTGTAGAGGCCAACTGCTTTGAAAATATCCCTGTCAGAAAGGATCTCTTTGCGTAAAATCGATTCTTTTTTACACGTCTGCAGTAGGGTTATGAGTCTTATGACCAGGAATTTTTTTTGCCTGTAGCAGGAATCAATGAACATTTTGATATAAATTTTGAAAATTATAATTATTTTGTTCAAATCGTAAAAAATGTCCCGCACAAACTGACTTTAATTTTTGACATTGGTCCAAATGTAAAAAAAAAATTACAATTCAAAACTTATTCTTTGCTACAAACTTAATGTTCAAATATTTGTTCTTTTTGCATTTCTGGTAAAGTTCTTCCATCAATTTGACTCCCCTTTATGCAATTATGTTAGTGCATAGGACATCTACAACGGACTTATCCAAATTCCAATGGGTTTTAAGGCTCCAGGACATTCGAGCTTAAAGATAGCATGAAATAATCTTTTGTATATTCCATCTTTAAACCTTTGGTTCGAAAACCAGGCTTCCTGCCACGCATTTGCGATGAATGAGCATGATATCTCCAGAATTACTGTCCATCTAGGCATGAGGAAGTAGGCAATCATAGCATAAATGTCTCTTGAATTCCATCTAGCATTGTGTAGAGATGGAAGTTTATGCCATTTGATTAGTGGAAATTTACCATTTTCTTTGAAGAAGCGGAATGCTCTGCACAACTCAAAGAGAAACTTAAAATCATCCCTCCATTCTGGGTTTTCAACCATTTCCATCTCAATTTCTGGCATGTAGGACTGCTGCAAGTTTTCGTAGTGTTTCACCACATTGTCTAAAATTTGTTTTTGAGAGTTGGTTTTGTTGAAGACGTTGGATTGAAGAGCTCTAATAGTAATACATGCTGACTCTATCAAGAATATGATGTTGGCAACCAATATACTGTGGTTTATAAATACCCTTGCTGATATATTGCATTTTCAGTCATAACGTTCAGTGAAATAGAACGTTTTCAAGCGAGCTTTGAATTCATTTAAATTTTCAGCTTCTTTTACACAAATAGGCAAACAATTCCAGCAACTGGCAACAACAACTGGGAAGGCGCGATTTCCATTATTGTGTCTTACATGAAGGGTTGCACAGAGCAATTGATGTTGAGAACGCAAACTTCTGGCAGGTTTATAATGAACAAACAAAGTGTCCAGATAGTTTAGAGCAAAACCACGGAAAACTTTATAAATTAATAGACATATTTTGAAGCGAATACGATACAATACTGGAAGCCAATGCAGGGATGTTAGTATAGGAGTGATATGCTCATGTTTACGTGTTAAAGTAATTAGCTGAGCGGCAGCATTCTGAAATCTTTGAAGACGCAAAATAGTACAATGTGGAATGTTATTTACAATGAATTTGAATAATCAAGCCTGGATGTTACAAGATGTTGTAATTATTAAGTATTAACAGATGTTGTGTCCAGGGCCGGATTTAGCTGATGGGGGGCCCGGGGCACTTTTAGATCGGGGGCCCCCGTGCAAAAAAATGTTTCGCACCTACGGCGAGAAAAACCACCTCTACATCTACAGTAGCATCAGTCCAGTACTGCACAGCATTTTGCAGAAACTTTAAAGGCCAAAAGGAAAAAAATAACACAAAATCACATTTTTTCCACATAGGGGGGCCCTTCAAAAGTCGGGGGGCCCGGGGCAACTGCCCCCTCTGCCCCCCCTGAATCCGGGCCTGGTTGTGTCACATATGATCATTTTCAAATTTTTTCATGCATCATATTCATCTAATAGGTTTTCTAGACTGCTGAAAATATCTAGAGCTGTTCCATTTTCGCATTTTAGAACACCCAGTTTAGTTTGATTTCTCTTGATGGACTTTTCAAGCATACTACCTGATATTCATGTTTGCCAATCTTTTTTCCTTCAAAGGGTAAACAGAAATTATTCTCCTCTTTCATAATTGATTTTAATTTTAGCTTTGCATTGTTGCCATCTCTTATAACTGCTCTCCAAACACCAGATTGTGATGGTGTGGGAACACTGATTCCATCATCAGCCAGGCTAGCACAGACAACTACTGCTTTGTTGGTTGAAAGAGAATTACGTATAACCAATTTTGATGCATGCGATGTAGAAAATTGCAATACTGGTTTTGACTGGGTAATATTGTCACTGTATTCTGCCATAGTAGGCCTACTGTCTGCATCACTTGTACAACTCTCGACATCACTTGTACAACTCTCGACATCACTTGATGTCGTCTCACCTTCTTCATTTGGTGTGACATAATGTGAAGCCACATTGGTACTGGTATGTGAAGCACTTGATGTTCGCACTTTCTTGGAAGGGTGGATTGACGATTTTGGAGCAGTTTAGTTGGTTGTATAGCCAATTTTTTCTTTAGATTTAATTTGTACGTTATATAGTTTTTTGTCTTCTTGGCACAGCCACTTTCAGGGGCGCCGGAAGCGGGGGGGCAGAGGGGGCGATCGCCCCCTGCCCTCAAATTTTCTCTTTATGGGGGAGCAAGGGGTGGCAATGGTGCCCTTTTAAAGTCATGTGAGCTACTGCACATATTTTTCAATATAACAATTTCTGCTATTCGCTTTTAGCCCAATTACAATCTTTCATTGTTTCCTCAAAAATAATTAATATATATTACCCCACCTATTCACACACAAAATTCTATATCGCAGTAGATTACATGATGCCCTTTCGTGCCATTCTTATTTGTATACCGGTATGTAGTTCTTGTATCATGACGGTAGGCTACTCGAGAATGAGCTATTGTGTAGGTCACAAACATAATTTATTGAAATTCTACACTCCCATGCTTCTTCAATGACGGTTTTGTCACAACTATGTTTGATGTTACAACCAGCTGTAAAAATCAAACGCCAATGATTCGAGGCACCACTATAAGGACCGTTTTGCATTGCATAGGACCAAAGTTTGGGCCGGATGGTCGGGATATTGTTGATGGCTGACTTATGAGAAAAGAAAATGTTCCTCGTGGTCTTGGTTTTAGTTAGAAAAAAGATATGAGGGATACAGAATTGTAGGAAAGTTAAGGAATGGTAGCCTACAAACGTCTTAGCATAGCAAAGAGTGTGAGAACCTTATAGAAGTTAAAATTTTTTAGAAGGAAAAGTGTAAGTAAGCCGTTATGGTATAGGGTCAAATTAGGAAAGGTGAATGCTGAACGCAGTTTTAGCACCATAAGGCGAGTAAAAATGTGCATTCGTACCACAATGACAGACAACAATTTAAATAACTGAATGTTTGCGACTATTCACAAACAGGTGATGGACACCATTTACTTAGAAGCTGTTGCAAATGAGCTCATTCGAGCCACCGACGCCCGTAAGATGCACTTTGGATTGGTTTGATATTTGTCTATATACTGTATACAAATTATCCCTAGACACATTTTATACTTTGCAGCAGATTGTGACGCTGTGAACGTGAAATTTATCTTTCGTTTCTAGCCTGCTTGTTCAAGCTATGTCAATATGTTTCATTCATTTATCTTCATCTGTCTCGCATTTCAATTTACATGGCTAATTGGGGAAAAACGATTAACTAACTGCCCAGCATTACCTTAAAACTTAAAAAAGTGCCTTTTTTTCATAATCCTGCCCCCCCCCCAGTCAAAAATCGTTCCGGCGCCCCTGGCCACTCTCCTTCTATCTTGGTAATGTCAAACAGGTTTTCTGTTTCATCTTTAAATGAATCCATTTTTGTTTTTCTATTTTTCTTCTGCTTCTCCATCAATTTCAGTAGCTTTGAGATTATTGTTTGCTTTGTCACCGCTGGAAAGTTCAATTTTGCCCAGAGAATAATTAATTCATCAGCTATTAGACTCGTTCTTGTAGTCTTGTCCTTAGCTTGGTCCAAAAGTGAGTGGTATCGCCCGATAATGTCTTTCTTTTTGGGAATACGAACATAATTAATCAGGGTTTCAATCATTGGCATGTTTCTTCTTCTTGTTGACTTACAGCAAGATTTTTCGTCCAGGTTACCACGTTCTTCTCAACACATTCATTTGACTTGTGGTAAGCCATGATATGAATAATTTAATCTGTGCAATCACAATTTACCAAAAAAAAATTTCAAATCTTCGCAATTGAAATTGTGTCATGCAAATTCAAATTAGTCGATATATACATTATATAGTCTATAACTCTATATCTACAAAAAAAGCCCATCCTTCATACATTGAAAACTGGAAAAATTTGGTGCGGGAGATTTTTGTTTAAACGGTCTTAACTTTTGTGAGTTTTCAAATCAGGACATAAAAGTTCATCATTTGTGACCACAGGACACACAAAATTTTGATTTTTTTTTTTCAAGTCATAACCCTAGTCTGCAGACGTTGAATGTATGTGCATAAGAACTGATTTGCTGTCTGGATGATTTTTTTTTACATTTTGGACTAGGTCTATGCAATAGGCCTAAAAGTTTCGGCTAGAAACAAAATAAGCTTTCGTGTGGACTGTGTGTAGAGCGAACAGTTTAAAGTGCCCCTGACAGGTGGGATCCAAGTACAGTAACTTTTTAAAGCATTTCCTAGCGCAGAATTACACTCAGCGAACTTTTTAATCTTAACCTCGTAGCTCGACTGGTTAGGGCGTAATTTAATCAAACGACTGCTCCGCAGCGCCACCACAGGCGAAACTCCATATTTCACTGCTCTGGGACGACTTTGGTGGTATTACGTCATCCTAAGTGGACGTCGTTAGCAACAGATGAAACAAACGCTTCCTAGATGTAATTGGTGGATCACAGTTTGGTCGGAGTTGGTACAAGCGGTTGCTTTTTTCGAAGATTTATTGTTTTTTACAGTTTAATAAAACTGTACTGGATACGTTCCTACAAAACCTAAAATATACTTTAAGTAAAAAATGAAGAAATCGTACGAATCATCATTCATATTTAATTCATCATCACTATTCAAAAATAAATAAAAGTTCTCTCTCTTTCTCATAATGTGCCTTCAGTTGGCCATTGAAATCCTGTGTAACGGCCATCTGGATCTGGAAAATTGTTTCGGATTCGCCAAACAATGCATGACGGCATCGATTGTTGCTTCCGAGAGCATCACCTTGTAGTATACACTCCAACACATGCCTGTAGGCATTTTTACTTTAGTGGTATTAACAAAATCATCTTCAGTGAAGTGAACATATACGACTAGTTTTGTACGGCCCATCCCACTTTCGAACACTTGAAGAAAACTTTGATCATTTTCTTCTCAGTACCTTGTTTTGTGGGAAAGTGGGAAAAGAAAGCACACGGTCTTTGTCACTGACAATGTCACATAAACAGCAATTTGTAGGCATTGCTTCAACCATAAATCAAAGGTGCTGTTTGTGCCTACTGTTGTTACACTGCAAATGGCTATAGCCAGATTAGGACAAATAAAAAGTATGAAAATTGTAGCCCTATGAAACTGCAGTTTCAATTGAATTGAGATGCTGTTTGATAAAAGTAAACTCAACCTATTTGATCGAAACCTGATAGTAATAATAAGTTCACTTTTTCATTTCGGTAATTCTTAATTTGCGCATGCTTTAGATCAACAGAGCCCCACACATTCACGTTTTGCAGTAGCCGTACCATACTTTACCAAGTCATCACAGAGAAAGAATGTATCCTTCCCGCTTACTGTGACGTCACGGCGGTGTTGCCGTTTTTATTTTCGCAATTGAATGAGTGCCAGATTCGCCGATGTCAACGAAAGTTTGCAAGCGTGTAACTTAGTAGCCTGTTGATGTTTTTTACGATTTGCTGGTGAGAAAAGTTTGTTAGTGTCATCTTTTTGGTATCTTAGGTAAATTTAGCGAATTTATTTTTCTGTCAGAGGCACTTTAACATCATCAATGCCAACATTTTTCTCTGCCAAATACTATAGGCTACACAAAGCTGAACGTTATTCTAATCTTTAGTTTGGGACAGAAGCATCAAATTAAAACATTGAACTCAACAAATGAAGTGGTCTATTAATTCAAGTAGGCAACACAACTACAATGAAAATCCTTCTGGATATGGTTATCGAGGCTAACACTACCTTTGATTGCCGCAGAAATAACTGTACAGTACCATATCTACAAGCAACGCATTTAACTACAAAGTCAACAAGTCCTTTTCTTAAACAAGGACACTTCTGTCACAGCCCCTTGAAAACAGACTTTTCTGAAACAAGCTGTGCTGTAGGTTAAAGGTTACTTTGATAATAGAGATTCAATTTACTTTAAAATAAAATCCGATTGAAAATATAAGTAAGAAAACTGAAAATGCAAAAAAGAGGACATTTGAGCATTTTTAAGTATCCTCGGAGGCAGGGCCGGATTTAGCTGATGGGGGGCCCGGGGCACTTTTAGATCGGGGGGCCCCCGTGCAAAAAAATTTTTCGCGCCTACGGCGCGTAAACACTATCTCTACGTCTACAGTAGCATCAGTCCAGTACTGCACAGCATTTTGCAGAAACTTTAAAGGTCAAAAGGAATAAAATAACACAAAATCACATTTTTTTCCACATAGGGGGGCCCTTCAAAAATCGGGGGGCCCGGGGCAACTGCCCCCTCTGCCCCCCCCTAAATCCGGGCCTGCTCGGAGGACAGTTTATTTTGTATGAGAAAAAAAGAGAAATCTTCCTAAAAGAGAACATATGGCAGCCCTAAATTTTATCCAGCAATAATTTGAGTTACAAAAACGAAAAGATTTTTGACTGTTCATTTATTACAGTAAAATATTGAGCTAACGGAGCGCAGAAATTAAACCTTGCCGTGGGCACAAAATAGCCTTGCACCGGCCCTGCGCTACCCTAATGTATCTTATTGTATATGCTAGCCTACGTCTTTTGAGCATGTTGCATGCAAACGAATTTGTTGAAGTAGCCTACTTTCTTCGCTTCATATGGATTGCAAGGTCTGAAATAAACACTTAACAACAGTTAGGTTACGAGAAATAACGTTTTTATAATGAAAAGTGATACACTTGAACTGCATGGTTAAATATTCCAATAATGCGGCGGTTAAGCCGTAGCCATAGTTCGCCTCTGAGTGATTAACTTTGCTTGCTCTCCTTCGTGGAATCACGACGTGTTGAGTTAATGTTTTCAGATGTGTAGGTAGCACTTGTAGCAAAGGTTGTTGCGACTGCCATTGCACTTGCAACAGGTGTCTTGGGTCTTTCAACCCATTTTCTGTAATTGACTACCGACCAAACCAATCCGACCATCAGCAAACCTACTCCGATAGAAACGGAAATTGGACCATAGGTATAATATGGAGGATTATCAAAGTTTTTTGACAAAGAATCTTCATACATGAAATGAAAAATTGTCAACGCAATTCCTATGCATGTGAGCATCATACCAAACATGACGAAACAAACCGGCTTCAGCACATGCGAAACTGAATCGTTTTTGGTACTGGACAACGTGGCATAGTATTGAGATTTACGTTGTTTTACATCAGCAGCATTTTTGTCTTCTTGTTGTTCAGGATCAGCATTCGCCTGGACTTTCTCAGGATCTTTTTCTGTTCGATCTTTGTTTAGTAACTCTTTTGTTTCCATACCTTTTTTCTAGCTTTTGTGCTGAGTAGGCTACACTTACACGCTTTGTTTCTTTTAAAGAGTGTATTTACAACTCACTGAAAGCACAAGTTTAGACCTGAACTAAAAAACCTTAGGCTATACCTGGAAACAATCACAGTTATAAAAGAAGCTATTTTACGGTGTTGGCTAATGGCTATCACATACAACCTATCGTAGGGCTACCATATGTCCTCTTTTAGGAGGATTTGTCCTCTTTTTTCATAAAAAATGAATTGTCCTCCGAGGACACTTGAAAATGCTCAAATGTCCTCTTTTTTGCATTGCTATCATTTTCAACGAGGTTTTATTTTTATGTTACCTTGGCGAAAGCTAAATACGGCTAAGCAACGATACCAAAAAAGAAAAGTAACCTATGTTTTCTGTGAGCTGTGGCAGAAGTAGGTTATCCTTGTTTAAGAAAAATGTTTATTGACTTTGAGGTTGACAATACATTGCTTGCAATGGATATGGTGGATACATTTATTTCTGTGGCAAACGAAGGAAGTGTTACTCGATGACCATGTCAGACGTATTTTCATTGTTCGACTTTTGTTTTGCCTGTTTGGACGTAGCCTATAGACCACTAATTTCATTTTTCGAGTTCACATCTTTTGATTGGATGCTTATTGCTTGTGTTGTCTTACACCAAAGAATAGGTTAACGCTTTTCAGTGGTGTGTGGAAGTATCTGTCAGAGAAAAATGTTGGCATTGATGATGTTAAACTGTTCGATCTATACCCATGCTAGTGCAAAGGAGTCTTAATAGTCTGGGAGCCAAACGCCATTTTTTCCCTTAACCTTGCATTGCGGTATTAAGTTTTTTTTACTGTTGATTTTGGTAGCCAAGGGTCTCTATTTTCAGAAACTGCTTGATGACATGTTGTCACCTTTGGGCAATTTGAGAAATTCAAGATGGCGTCCAAGATGGCCGCCATTACCTATAAATGATCATAACTCCCTATCCATTCACCTTAGGAAGGTGATTTTTGTCTCTATACCTAGGTTGTAGGGGTCAAGCTATCCATTAGAACTAAGTATTACGTTAATATCGTATTACACAATGGTAATTTCCAAGATGGCGTCCAAGATGGCCGCCATTACCTATAAATGACCATAACTCCCTATCCATTCACCTTAGAAAGGTGATTTTTGTCTCTAAACTTAGGTTGTAGGGGTCAAGCTATCCATAGAACGAAGTATTATCTTAATATCGTATTACATACATAATGGTAATTTCCAAGATGGCGTCCAAGATGGCCGCCATTACCTATAAATGACCATAACTCCCTATCCATTCACCTTAGAAAGGTGATTTTTGTCTCTATACCTAGGTTGTAGGGGTCAAGCTATCCATTAGAACTAAGTATTATCTTAATATCGTATTACATACATAATGGTAATTTCCAAGATGGCGTCCAAGATGGCCGCCATTACCTATAAATGACCTTAACTTCCTATCCATTCACCTTAGGAAAGTGATTTTTATCTATACCTAGGTTGTAGGGGTCAAGCTATCCATTAGAACTAAGTATTATCTTAATATCGTAATACATACATAATGGTAATTTCCAAGATGGCCGTAAAAGGTAAAGGGGGGTCCCATACTTGATTCAAGTGTCGGGTATGAGAAGATAAGGTTCTCATTGTACTAAGCCTTCGGCACTGAGGAGAGTAGGGTGGCCAGTTCCTTTCTCTCGGCCGCCTTTACTTCAGCAACTACGCCCACCCAATTTATTACACCCTGGGTAGAGGTGAGCGGTGTTTTTCAACAACCAGCTGAAGCCGGGAGTCGAACCAGGTTTGCATAATTGGAAAGCCAACAACGTTGCGCCATCCCACCGCAATTTGTGTGAAATTCATGGCCGTAGTAACACTAAATTATCTTACATACTATTCTATGATGTCAGGTTATAGCAACCCGATTATAGCAGGCGCAAAATATTGTGCATTTCATGTTAGCAGAGTTGCAACTACAAGCACGTGAACTGCATGGAGTAGTACTGTGGCATCCATATTTTATTAGACGTCGTATACCATCTCTGGGGCTAGTTCGACTTCATCAGGTAGGGTGACTAGTTGAAGGGACTTGTTTTGGTCATCCTTTACCCAACCATATTTCGTTTGAATTATCGAAGTGTTATGAATGCAGTAGCCTTCCCAATTTTGAAATAGGAGGCGACGATGTCACAGCCAGAAAGTGCATGTGCCGTGAGTAGTCATTTGACTACCTGACAATGCTTCTGTACAGTTTTTTTCCTATATCAAGCACCGCGCTTCCTTTGATTGGGGACTCCATCAATACAACATTCTTGAGATTTGCCATGTGATGATAATGTAGCAACAGTACAAAGATGTCAGTGTCATCGGCAACGACAGTGATTTTGCTTTCTGCATTTTGCGAGGCCCCACTCAAGACCTGTTGAACAATGACGTTATCTGCTTCTTCGTGTGAAGTTAACAGATCTGCCCGTGAGATGACAATTCTACCTTCACTGATTTTGATTGGCACCGGATCTGCTCCTGTTACCACTAACTTATGATGTTGTGTGTTGTCCTCACGAAACTTCTTATCCTGGACAAAATCATCAACTATCAGTTGCTTCTTGTTTTTGGAAGAGGTTAGTAGAACCTTCTGCGCTGCCAGCAACTCTATCAGACACCTCAACTTGGAGAATTTTCTTTAAGGTAGATTTAGATTTCACAACCCTCATATCTCCAGTATCATCAAACATGGATGTTGAAACTGACGCAAGTTCATGACCAAGCACAACCTTGTCCCGCCCAATAACCTGCAGGCAAATCACCCTTGCGTAAATCTGGTTTGGGACAATTAAACGACGTGTGAGACTATCACTCTCGAATTCTTTGTAGCCTATGCTTCATGCAACTCAACTGAATTCAGGAAGCCGGACGAGTCTTTGATCATTACAACAAGTGATTCAAAGGCACAATCAATGTTAGTTTGGCTATCAGACTTGGTTGCAGCTGAAGCCACATTTTTTCTGACAAGAAGCTATTTCGGAAATCCACATGATACCTTGCATCAGCTGCGTGAAGGTCACTTACAGTGATATCTACCCTTTGTCGCACAACTTCTGATAGCTCATCTTGACGCCGTTCACAGGCTTCACGTATAGTTTGCTTGAGTGACTTCTTGCCACCTGCACTGCCTATTTCCCGACATGAATATGCTGGTCGCCAACGTTTAGGGTGTTTCGGATATTTTTCAAGCACACAAGTTTCACCACAAAACAAACAATGTACTTTGAAGATAAACCCTGGCAGTGATGACCGTCTCCTGGTCTTAGGCGGAATGTAAAACGAGTAACTTTCTGGATTCTTCCTTTTATGCCTTTGAACCTGGAGGCTTGAAGTGTATGTTGAAGCACAGTTTCTGTGACATTTAACTGTGCATTCAGGATTTTCACTAACTTTTTCTTCAAGAAGTTCATGATACCTGTCCCCATAGATTTTGCTATGCTTGATAAAGTTTTGAATACTGACAGGACCAGTGTCTTTCAACGGTTCAGCCTTATTCTCACATCCAAATTTGGACACGAAAAAGCACTGTTCTCCATTCATGTTTCACTATTGGTGATCGTCATACTATATTATAGGCTATGGGCAGCAGGGCTAGATTAAGGCTGATGGGGGCCCGAGGCACAGCTAAGTTTAGGAGCCCCTATTGGCAATCGCTTTCAATGCAGAGCAGGAGTGCTCAACTGTTACGGCAAAATCGTTACACAATTTGAAATTGTTACTCAAAAATAACCACTGTGGACACACAGGCACAATAACTTTCACTACCTACACATACGGTACTAATGTAAAAAAATGGGGGCCCCTAAAACCAGGGGGCCTGAGGCCTGTGCCTCATGTGCATCATGGTTAATCGGGCCCTGACGGGCAGCACCTAAAAAGACAATAGTGAATTATTAGTGCCCGTCTACTACAATATGATAGTTACATGGGATTTAGGCTACAGGGAGTTATGCTATGCTCATTTATAGGTAATGGCGGCCATCTTGGACGCCATCTTGGAAATTACCATTATGTATGTAATACGATATTAAAATAATTCTTAGTTCTAATGGATAGCTTGACCCCTACAACCTAGGCATAGAGACAAAAATCACCTTCCTAAGGTGAATGGATAGGGAATTATGGTCATTTATAGGTAATGGCGGCCATCTTGGACGCCATCTTGGAAATTACCATTATGTAATACGATATGAAGATAATACTTCGTTCTATGGATAGCTTGACCCCTAGCCCTACAACTTAAGTATAGAGACAAAAATCACCTTCCTAAGGTGAATGGATAGGGAGTTATGGCCATTTTTAGGTAATGGCGGCCATCTTGGACGCCATCTTGGAAATTACCATTATGTAATACGATATTAAGATAATAATTAGTTTTAATGGATAGCTTGACCCCTACAACCTAGGTATAGAGACAAAAATCACCTTCCTAAGGTGAATGGATAGGGAGTTATGGTCATTTATAGGTAATGGCGGCCATCTTGGACGCCATCTTGAATTTCTCAAATTGCCCAAAGGTGACAACATGTCATCAAGCAGTTTCTGAAAATAGAGACCCTTGGCTACCAAAATCAACAGTAAAAAAAACTTAATACAACAATGCAGGGTCAACCATCCCCGCTCCCGGACTATAAACTTGATAGCTAGCTTGCATTAGCTTTGTTTAAATGATGGCATATTAGAAAATGGACAGAATAGTTCAAATATTGCAGAACTATAGATTTATTTTAATTAATTGTTAAAAATCGAGTAATTCTTCATCTGCAATAAGCTATTGCTCAAAATGTAAATGTAAAACGCATGTTTTCTGTTGAGAAAATCAAATGAACAGCAAAATGTTCATTGACTGAATCTAACAAATAAATATGTTATGTTTTTCATTTGTCACTTCTTGCTACATAGCCCTATAATCATCTAAGACAGTGGTTCTTAATTAACCTTTTTGTTTTGGCTGACCCCTTTTGGTGCCCTCGAAGCGGTCGTGGACCCCTAAAAAATTTATAGCATATCGCGTCTCCTTTTTTGTAAGTTTTGAAACGACACACTTAGAAGAATCTGCTGAACTGGCGACGCACTTATGATGATTGATGACATTGACGAAGTTATGTTATGAGCTATATCTTGGCACACAGGATCAAAAATCTGTATTCTATATGCTGATTTAATGCTTTTCTGCAAATTTTATTGCAAATGAATAAAGTTTTTGTGACCTTTACAAAAAATGTCTCTCTTTTTTCATTTGTAACCAATATTTCGTTGTAATCACAGCCATGGAAAAACCGTGAGTGCTAATAGGCTACAGACTAACGTTTCCATTTCTAAATTAAGCATTGATCAACAACCTGCTGTCTCAAAAGAATTAAGTTGAACACACACAGGCTTATGAAAAGATTTTAGTCTTTTGTATGAAATTTTTTCTAGTTAGGAAGCCAAACTTTTGTGCGACGCCCTTTGAAATTTCAAACGACGCACCATAGCGTTGCGTGGTACAGTTTGAAAATCATTGTAAATACACAAATAAAGCAGAACTATTTTTTTAATGTCGTAATTTATCAATCATGCTGCAAATTCGGAAACTTTCGCGGACCCCCTGAGCACGCCTCGCGGACCCCTTTGAGGTTTATGGACCCCAGGTTAATAACCCCTGATCTAAGAAGATGTAAAAATTTTAAACGTAAAAATCCACTGGCATTTTGCTTGCTTACTAAACATGTCCTCTTTTTGGGTGATGAAAATATGGTAGGCCTAACCTATCGACAAGTAGTGGAGTAAACTGTTCAGATATTCTTTGCAGGCTATGCTTGTAGCTTATGATAGGGTTAGGCTACTACGTTTTTGGAAAAATAAATGTACACATTTTTTTAAATTTGCTGTCCTGTATAGTCGAACCTACCTTTTTCAGCAAATTATCTCCTTCAGAGCTGCTTGAAGTGTTTACTCTGCACATCAAATTTACACTCAAAACAATTGCTGCGATCTGGACAATGCTTTTCATCAATACGCTTCAGTGATTTTTAACATCTGCATTGAGTTTGCGCTTTGCAGCGAGACGTTCTGGACACATTTTTACTCTTCTGTTAGTCAAGCATTAACGCATTAACCCTTTTCACTTCCCAAGCTTTATTTTTATATTACAGCGCGTGCATATAGCTTACAATTTGAAGACCTGAGTTGTAGAATTACAGTCATATTGAGTTGTCAGTCACCAAGAATACGTCATATCATGGTCAATGCCCAGTGTTGTACGTTGACGGCGTCAACTTTTTGTTGACACGGAGGCTAGCGCCGTCAATTTATATTTTAGTTGACGGAAGTGATAGCGCCGTCAACTATTTTACCGATTTTAAGCTTCACGCGCTAAGCGTCATTTTTTGTGTTCATGGAAAATCTCGTTTCACAATGAGAGTTTCACAATGTATTCTGGCCAGCGCGACTCGTCCGAATTACCCGCTTTCTCGTTGGTTGGAATGGCTCCTTGGAAATACAAGCGGAAGAAGTTCGCCAAATGGTGATCACTCATATCGTGAGCAGTATCGACAACGATGGATCAGAAAGAGAAAGCGAAAAATCAATGAATGTCGGAGGTTGAAGATTCTTTATTTCAAGAGCTTTATGCCCCTGAAAAGAGTGATGTTGGTGCAGTGGACCTCGTTAAAGGATTTATATATGCTACACCATCACAGCACGTTTGGAACAGTGATACCTTTCCGAGTAAACGTTTTCAAGGCTTTTTTTTGAAATACAACACACCAATACCATCTTGCGCTGTTGTGGAATAGGCCAATAGGGTGCGGTGAAAAATTAAAATTTTAGAATTTCAACAAAAAGTATGTCTTAAATGGTGGCCCTACACCTAAAAACATGTCTGATGGTGTTTTGGAGTTGTTGCACCCCTAACTGTCCGTGCAACTTTGGAAAGTTGTATGCGTGGGGGCCAAAATCATAAAAAATAGCATAACTCATGATCCATGCGTCGTAGAAAATTAATTTTTGGCTCTATGGAATCAGAAACACCATGTTTTTATTTGTTTTAAGAGAACTTTTAACTCTAAGAGCAATAGAATTTAAGTTACGTGTAAAAATCGAATTTTAGGCCCAAGAGAACGAGAAAAGTTCAGAACAGAAGTCAGAGTAAACGAAGAGAACTTTTTTCAGCTGGTTGATGCGATTTATTTTGATGGCAGAAAGGATTTAACTCTAACCTTGGTAAAAGAACAAACAGGAAAAACTTCAATGTCTACACAATTGGAAGAACACTACATTGTTGTTGTGGGTGAGCCAGAGGACTTAGTTTATTTGACACACTTTACAACAAGCAATAGTAAAGGAGAAACACTTGCTGAAAAATTTGTATAATGTCTTGTCAGGAACTGATCTGGAGCATAAACTGAAAATTATTGGTTCTGATGGAACTGCTGTGAACACTGGCAATATCAATGGTTGTATTGTAAACCTGGAGAGACACCTTCAACGCCCATTGCAATGGGTAATTTGTTTACTTCATTGCAATGAACTGCCATTACAATTTTTTCCTTACTAGATGGTTGCACAAAAAGTCCTGACAGCTTTTCAGGTGCAATTGGAAAAGAAATTGGCGGTTCAGTTTCCGAATGGCTTATTGCAGAGTTTCAGCCACTTCCATATTCCACTTTCCCGACTTTACCAAATGACATTACTGATGATCTAAGTTCAGACCAATTCTACGCTTATAGAATTTGTTGGTGCATCATTTTAGGAGAAGTGGATGAGGATTTGAGATTTATGGAAGTAGAACCTATCGTGCACTCTCGGTGGTTAACTCTTGGATGTAGAAGATCCAAGAACCTTAAAGTTTTGGCTGAATTTTGTTTGAAAGTATATTTTTCTTCTTGGTTTGACATCAAACTGAATAACAAGATTTCTGATGACAGCAAGAATTTCTTCAGAATGTTGACGACGACGAGCGTGTTATCAAATTTTAAAATCAGCAAGTAAAAGATGAGGCCTTGAAAACTCTTCAAAGAAATGCTTATTTTGGCCACCACGAAAACACCTTGCTTGCAATGTTGTGTGAAGAGGATGATGATATTCGAAGATTGGGTGTAAATAAAATAAGAGCATTACGAGATGGCTCTACTTCTGGATGGCATCGAGAAGAAAAAGATGTAATTGTTGAAGATGTTAGTAATTCCAACCAAGCAATTCGAAAATTTGTTTTACCAAAACTTAATGTCAAGGCAAAGTCATATCATGAACTTACTGATTTGGCACTCGAACGCATCACAGAGCCACCTGCTGTCAAGGACTTAAATGATGCTGATTTAAACGTGCTGTATGACAAACCGTTGAGTTTAAAACATCCCTGTCACAATCAAAGAGTAGAGAGACATGTCAAGCTTGTTACTGAAGCTGCTGGAGCAGTAGCTGGTTTTGAAAAACGAGATGGCATGATACGCCAGCGAATCAAATCAAGAAAACTTATGAAAAAGTTTCATACTAAGCATCAATTTACTGTCGACAAACTCTCTTAGAAAATAAATCTGACAACACATCGTATTGTGTTGACTGATGCACTGCTTATGATTGTGTAATGTATTGCTTATGATTAATGTCCCACACGTTGATTAGTCAAGTGACAACATTTAAAGAGCTTAGCTTAAGTACCGGTAATTAGCCCAAACTACAGAGTTTCTTGTCCCAAAGTTATTTGAGCGCATCATACACAATTTTGCATCATTGTTTTGTAGGCTACAGTACCAGTATACTATAAGCCAGTGCTCCATTATCGAAATTTGAAGTGTAAGCTCAACAGTCAAGCACTGACAAATGACAGAAATGAAAATTTTTCTTGTTTAAATTTTGTCATTGGTTTGTCTAAACTTGTTGTCAATTTTGTGACAGTTTTGCCCACAATATGTCTCAAATTTAGATATTTCAGCATAACTTAGATTCTATTGCTCTTAGAGTTGAAATTTCTCTTGGAACAAATAAAAACATGGTGTTTCTGATTCCATAGAGCCAAAAATTAACTTTCTACGACACATGGATCATGAGTTATGCTATTTTTTATGATTTTGGCCCCCCTGCATACAACTTTACAAAGTTGCACGGACAGTTAGGGGAGCAACAACTCCAAAACACCATCAGACATGTTTTTAGGTGTTGGGCCACCATTTAAGACATACTTTTTGTTGAAATTCTAAAATTTTAATTTTTCACCGCACCCTATTGTGGAACGCATGTTTTCACTTGGAAAGGACATTATGCGTCCCAAACGCAGCAGATTGTTGGACAAACGTTTTGAAATGTTTGTGTTTCTACAAAGAAATAACTAACCTAATAAGCTACAGCAGCCAATTACAATACAGTCTCAAAACATAATACCTGCTCTTTACTTATAGCTATTATCAGCCTAAACTTGGTTGAAATACTTCTGTTTTGTGAGACCCTGGCTAAAATAGCGCTAGAAATTAGCTCTGACGCCGTCAATTTCTTTAAGAGCTGACGCAGTACTTTTTGCCGTGAAGTTTTTCGGCAATTCGGCAATTCAAATTTGATTGATAGCCTACTTATGTATTTTTGCATGTTAAATTCGCTGGGAAAGCTGCAGTTATTTCTACTTGCTATTTTGACATGATTTTGCAACATAGTAAGCACAAAGTTTGGTTTTTTTACTTTCAAGTAGTCTCAAATTTCCAAAACCCAACAAAGTGTCTTCGTCATTCCAGTCAATTATTTAAAAAGTTTATTTAAAAACAAATAAATTATTTTTATTTCATAGAAGGCTGTTTGTGTTCATGTCTTACTTGCACTTAAAATAAACGTTAAATGTTTTGTATGACAATTTAGAAGTAAGTCAAAACAAAAAAATATTTTCATACAAATTTGTAGTCCTTTAGATAATTCAGTGTAGCTACTGTCTAAGAATGCTCAATAAATTATTCATTCTGAAGTCTGCAGTTTTTCTTCCAAGACAATTGATTATCTCCAAAACTGATACAATGGAAAAGAAATTGCCAAAACAGTATCCGATTAACAAGATTTTTATATTGATGTAGGCCTACTTATGCTGCATTGATGATGATTATATCAGAGATGGAAGTATAGGCTACTCCTGATCATCAAAATACCTTTGAAATATAAGTTTAACTAGATAGCTTTTTTTAGAACTTGTACTTTGCAAAGTAATCAAGAGGATGTGAGGATTTGTAAAGCAATTAAGGCCCCGATCGAACAAAAATGAAACCCGCAGGGGTGAAACACGAGTATGGCGTTTCCCATTTTCATAGACCCAATTCAGTGCTTCAAAAGTTTACAGTGACGATGCGGAAATGCTAGACTCTAATCGATTTTAGTTTTTAAAGTAACTTATTGCAGTAATGTAAACTAACTAGACCACAAGTTGTTTGTATTTGTACTTTCTTCATTTTTCATTCAATGTTTATTCTTAAATATGTGCTGCTCAGTGTAACTATTTATAATATTTATATATTTTATACTTACTTATATAATACAGTATTTGTACTTAATAAAAACTATGAAAACTTGAACTTTACTCAATCTTCTTTATCTTATGCCGGGGACGCAGTAACATGATGGCGAATCATTTATGGAGTTTTCAGTTAAAGTAGAAATAATAATATTTTGAAGTTTCGAAATATTTCGTTTTGCTTTGACCAAAATTTTTTGGTTATTTCTTTTCGCTGTGCATTCAAAAAAAAAGAATTTTAATTTCTCATTATTCAGATTTTTCAATTTAGCACAAAAAATGTTTCCAAATCATTTGGAAATATTTCTGTTTGTGTCACTTACAAAGTTTTTTTTTTATGTTGATTCTGTTTAAAAATATATTTGTTCTAAAGAAATCGCTCAAACGAAATAGAAGCATTCTGCTTCTAACTGCGATTTATAGAAAAGAACGATAAAAATTTTCAAGTAACCAGCTTCATGCAATTGATTGAGTTTCGCTTTTAGCAGCATGATCGTTGCTTACTTCACAGTGTAGATTCTAACGATCTGTTTAAGCCTGATGCTGCGGGTTCGTGGTGGCAATATCGAATTACACGAGCTTTCGGAACACAGTTCCCTAGTCATGTGCTATGACGAATGGTGTTGTGTTGCAGTCAGTGAGTGGTTCTTAAATGTGGCTCTTTGGTTTAGCTTGAGGCTGCCGGTTGTTGATTTTCCGTGCTGTTAGGCTTTCACAGCAATAACGCCTAACAGCACGGAAAATCAATAGCCGGCAGCCTCAAGCTAAACCAAAGAGCCACATTTAAGAACCACTCACAGACTGCAACACCATTCGTCATAGCACATGACTAGGGAACTGTGTTCCGAAAGCTCGTGTAATTCGATATTGCCACCACGAACCTGCAGCATCAGGCTAATACAGATCGTTAGGATCTACACTGTGAAGTAACCAACTTTAAATTAACGTCTGGGTCTGGCTAAACGTAAAATGCAATATCATTAAGACAGAGTAATCTTTACAGTTTAAAGTGTCTAAAAGAACGTTTTTTCTACAGATTGAACTTGAAAACAGGGCTAATCGCAAAAGCTAAAAAACAACGTGAAAACTTACTAATGGCCACTATTGTAGGCCATACGGTACCTAGGCTATTGCTTTTGCATAATATGAAATCTCGTACAACGTATAATCCACGAATTCTAGAAGCTATTTTTAGATAGCCCAACCGTGGTGTTTAATTATCACTGGTCTACAAAAAAATATTTTTGTTCTGCTGTTTGGACTTTGACAATTGATTTCAGGTAATTTTGGGGTGCTGAATCCGAATCTGAACTCAGATTTTTACTATCACATCAAATTTTTGAGATATGATAACAAAAATACTTTATTTTTGCCAAAAGTGAAAGATTTGGCTTTGCGTTTACTACCAACATATGCAGTGCTATAACGAAAGGTTAGTGTTAGACAGGCCAAAACAGCTCAATAAAGTTACTGGACAACCATCGCCACAGGCCTGCTTAAATCTTTGTGGTTTCATGCAAAACATTGATGGGGGGAGAGAGTCAGTTATACTTTTAGCGTGTTATTACTGCCTTGTTAATAGTGTTGCTTAGAAAACAAATTGGTATCAAAATTGTAGTTTGTGGGTGTATTTCAGATAATTATGCACCTTATGGCCTGGATTTCTGGACATAGCACAACGTGTAGGCTATATGATAAACGCAACGTCAAATTTTTCAATTTTGACAAAAGTAACAATTTGTTGTTATCATATCTCACAAACCTGATGTGATAGCCAAAATCTGAGGCCAGATTCGGATTCAGCACCCCAAAACTACTCTGAATCAGTTTTCAAAGTTTATTCAGCAAAAATCGTGTAGACCAGTGTTGTTTGTTTGACATTTTTGTGACCTGACTTTCAACTTGTGCTGTTTTCTTGTCCATACGTGTGTAATTTCGACACGGTCTTCTACAGTTTTTTGTGATGACATGGCTTTTGTTGATTTAGATTCACTGCAGTTAAAAGCCTGCTTGTCAATCAATCGATCCAACTACTTCTGAAATCATCTCAGATCAATGCAGATTGCATTTTGTGCACTTTCCTTATCGGCTTACGTTTCTTCTAAGGTTAGGTCAGAGCTTACACAGGTCTAAAAGTACTTGTAAGCTGTAACCTGTAGGCAACGCAGCTGAAATGTTCAAGTCAAAATGCGATTAGTTGGACTAAGATACTGTAGTAAAAAGATTGGCCTATCAAACATTCATCGGTTGGAAGATAATGGAAACAAAATGTAGCCCGCCCCATAGCTCACTTGGTTAGCCCGTGACTTCTGGAACGAAGAAGCTTCAAGATCAAGCTGTGCTGGTTCGACTCTCGAGGTGTGCACTTGAGCAACGCACGTTAAGGACTGCTCTCCATTCAGCAGCATCTAGTGGATGGAATAATTCCCGGCAACAAGACTTCAACAATCGGAACTTCACTTTGTCAATTTCGGTGACCGGCCCTGCATCAGTGATTCAAAGCCTCTACAAGTATGCAAAATTGCCAGGATTAAGCTCTGCAAGAACCTTTCCCAGTCCGAGGATAGAAATTCAATCAATTATTTTTTTTATCTACAAAGAAACAGCAAGAAGAAACAATAATGTATCAGAGTATAAACACATTTCTTCTTCATTATTTTCGGAACCATGTATGTCTAATGACGCATTTAACTTACTGTTTTAGTCCAATTAATCAGAAGTACAAAAAGGGCCTCAAGATAAAATATCAGTTGTTCCATCTTCTGATTGTAGGCTACGATTGAGCAACAAGCTTCAAAGACAGGTTGCTTTATTAATGGCACCTAGTTGATGCAATAACTGTCATAGAACAGCACTTCAAAAACAAACGAAATCTTCATTCTGTGTACTTTTTTGACTGGGCCTGCGGAGTGGCTCAAAGTCTCTTGTCTATAAAGTCTACAAGTATACAAAACAGGTTGAGCTGCTGACGGGGCTTTTTCGGTTTAAAAATAAAAATTTCTGCCATTAATCAACCAATTATTATCCATGTATTTCTAGCAGTTAAAAAGAAGATTCAATATAAAAGTTGTAACTTGACTAACTTCCTAATTTTGTAATTAAATTCATGCAGATTTGCTTTGGGCTTATATGCTAAAAGGAAACCTCAGGTACAAAATATCCATTTCAATCTGGCATGCTGCATGATCTGTCTGTGTCGCTGGCGTTTATTGCACCACAGAGTATTACAAATTTAATCGATTAGTGACGCAAGATTTGTTCTAACTTAATTATTTTTTTCCTATTTTCATCTTTCTCTGAGCTGTATAGATACTATTCCTAGTTTATGTGGCATGTTTTGTAATCAAAATATTTTCCAAGATGCATTCCACTTCAAAGCAAGCACAACCTCATTCAAGTATATCGAATTAATTAAACAGTTTTATGTTGCTCAATTAACTTGTGTGGTTTAGGTTTGTTTTCAAAGCAAATTTATTGGATATTCAATTGACAGAGCCACATCTGACGCTGTTTTTCAATCAATAAACGTTGCACTTTGCAAATGAAGAATAAGAAGTTTTTGCAGAGACGATTTCTTCTGCTGTGATTGGTTGAGATACTGTGATTGGATAGGCTACAAAGACACTTTTTCATCCAATAAAATGTGAAATATTTACAAGAAGTTCAAAGTGGAAGCAAATGCCGAACTCAGACTTAAAAGTCAATTCCTGGCTGAGATGTTTGAATGTTTGGTATTGGCAAAACTCGCTCTTTTAATGCAGTTTCGCTTTAAATTAGGCAAGCTTTGTTTTAGAGACATGGAGACTGAAAGCATCATTCTCAATATCGTGACGTCACACGCGTGCCAAAGGGGGGTTGTAAGTCCGCTGTGGGACTAATATCAGCTGTTCAGAAGCATATCAAACCATTCAACAACTTCTCACAAAATTTCAGGGCCCCCCCGGCCAACTTCTAATACGGGGCCCTAATACGGGGGGGGGGGCTCATACCAACTTCTAATACGAACTGGAAAAAATTTACTTATCCCTAAACAGGAAGTTGAAAGTGATCGATACCAAGCTTTCACTTGTAAAGTATCGAAAGTAAAGATTTGAACTTGGTTATAAATTAGGCTAATCAAGTTTGCAAAGAGCAGTTGAACCCAATGCAATACCCTTGTCGATAAATAACGATTTTATTATAAATCAAAATATTTTTCTCCTTATTTCGAAGGTAACGCCTAGAACATCACACAACTAAGGCGAAAGAGAAAATTGAATTGAGTCCTGTCTTTGTTATGAGTTACCAAGGGAGGTGGGGGGGGGGACTTGTATACCTGGGACTGGTATATAAGTCCCCCCACCCCCCTTCGTAACTCATGACAAAGACAGAACTCAATTCAATTTTCTCTTTCGTCTTAGTTGTGTGATGTTCTAGGTTTTTCCTATTTCGAATACAATTGTAGAATAGAACTTTGGCAACATGACTAACCTTGCTTTTAACACTAAATGTAACTTAGCCACTTTGTTTATCTTATGGAATCAGTCTTTACCACTGATAAAAAGATCCTTTTTTGTGACTTTTCTTTGTCTACGTTTCATTTTCATTTATTCAACATCTAACAACTTTGCTAGCTGGAATAGCAAGTATCAACAATACGGTACCATGAATTTTCGTACTTTGTCAACAGCTTGCGTTGCTTCTACATTGTACCCGAACATTTTGATCTCGGGACTATAAATTGCATCGTTTGCCTTTCGCTGTCTCTGTCACCTTATTGCACTACACTTACAATGATGGTTATAGATTGCAGGCCGAGGTTAAAGCGTTGTGCTTTTTCTCTTTTCTGTATTTCGGTGCTTGGTTGGCTTTTTTAAAGTGGTACGCGCTGGAAACGCATAATCTTTATGCCATAAATATTTTATAATGTTGGAATAAATAAAGATACCCTTGTATAGATTGTATATCCACACAAGATAGCGAAAAAACTCGTTACTTTTAAGCGAGTGATCGCGCCACTTGTGGAAGCCAGCTGCTGACCGCAAAGATGATTCTTGCCAAAAAATATAGGTTTAAGCAAATGTTTTCTTAAAAAATAATCACATTTTGTTTTGCACCCATTCTGACAACATCAAGTAGGCTACACTGCGATTACAAATGCAACACAACAAACAACTAGAAGCAACAAATGGACACAACGTCATCGAAGTATCTGCTCCCAATTATGACATACCATTATACTTGCTGAGATACACTTGCGCGCTCTAGAACGGTGACTGACGTCCTTCGGAACGTAGCGAATATGTTCCCACCACTCGGCCATGTAGCCAACGAGCTCTGACAGTCTCCGTCACTATCTTATCATTCAGTGAATCTCCGTGACCAATGACCAGGTTTAATTAGTGGTTGAAAGTCTCTAAAAAAAATGTTAAAGTATTAGATGTTGATAATAAAGAACTATGCAAAACTTTTAGGATTAACTTTAGAAAAAAGTTTATTATTTTGCAGATAGATATGTTGATAAGTGGCTTCTAAGGACATTAGTTAATAAGAAGCCATTTGTAGGTTAATCAGTAGTGCTAGTTCACTTGCTTTGTGTTTTTCGAAAGATTTATTACAAATTACAGTAAAACCAGAATAAAACTCTCCCATAGTGACACCTGAAGGGACCTTCTACTTTACTAACGTCATCTATTAATTATTTCTGCTGCTTTAGTCAAAACAGATTAGACCAGGGTGGTCCAAGACTGCGAACATGAAGGGCCACATTAGGGTCTGAGAAAAACTTCACGGGCCGCATAGTGAGAAATGATAACGCGTTGCTGAAAGTAGAAACGTTGTTAAATAAAAACTTAATTAGGTTGCGATTTTGAACTTCTTTTCTATAGATTTCGATCTGTTTTAGCTACATTCTTACTGTTCGCAGGCTATGAACATTAACAAATCTTGTCGCTGACAAAATACAGTTGCAATGAAAAAGGACTGAGTTTGCTATTCTGATCGACCTAATGTTTTGCTGCACGCCTAACTCACTTTTTAATCTCTGCTTACGACTCAAAAAGTGATTTTCAGCTGGTAAAAAAGATACGATACATAACACATCAACAAATTAGCAAACCAAAACAATTTATTGTTTTTTTTGCTTTTGCATATAGTGTCGATCTCTGGTTTAAATTCAGTGGTCGACAGACGTAAGCAGGCATCCAGGGTTTCATCAGCCATTCTGTTCCGTGTGTCGCTTTTTAATCGCTTCATAACGGAGAAAGTGCCTGGACAAAGTGCTAGCAACAAAACCAAAATATCAACGCACGTTTGTATTGTCACAAGCCGACATTGTTCCCTCATAGTTACCTATTGACCCGATTATGCGCGACTTATTTAGGGTTGTGGAAAATGTAATGTATGTATAAAACGTAGGTGTATTTTTAAACCTTGGATATAGTACTGATAATTCCGGCATGCACAAAGTGTTCGCCGGCCGTACAAAAGCTTCACGCGGGCCGCATGCGGCCCGCATGCCAGGGTTTGGACCACCCTGGATTAGACCATCACTCAGCAGTGGCGTAGCTATGGGGGGGGGGGCGGGAGGGGCGGACTGCCCCGGGCGGCACGTCTGGGGGCGGCACTTTCAGACTACGATTTTTGATTTTGATTATAATCTGATCTATAATGCAGAAGTTTTGAACCAAGTACATCAAGATAAGGAACTATTGAACAACATAACTCAAAGGCAACTCAAATTTCTCGGTCACATTATCAGAAAGGAAGATTTCGAAAATCTCTGTCTAAGCGGCCGCCTTCTCGGGAAACGTGCTCGTGGCAGACAAAGAACAACATTTATATCCAATTTCAATACATCAATCAGCCAACCAAGAACACTTTGGGACACTGCGCGACAAAGGGAACACTGGAAAAATTTACGAACTGAGCATCTAGTTCATCAAAGGCCGCATCGGCTATGATACTGTTGATGATGATAATCTGATAAAAAACGTATTTCATTTTCACACAGGGCCGGATTTAGCTGATGGGGGTTCCGGGGCACTTTTAAATCGGGGGCCCCCGTGCAAAAAAATTTTTCGCGCCTACGGCGTTGGCGTTGATCCATTCTTCAAGAAAGAATGGATAGTATAAAAGTTGAGGTAGCCCATGAAGAAATATAAAAATAGGATGTGATCCCCGAGAAAAGTTTGGCAGATTTTTATTTTATTTTGGTCGTTTTTTGATTCTGAAAATGCTTTTCGTTTAAGATGCACATTTTAATTGTATTAAAGTATGCTTTAACAGATCGCTGTAGGCTAGTAGTAAAACTGAAATGCTTTATTTTAAGTGTAAAGCGTCGGAAGTGTGCAAAAATCAAATCACACTGCTCAAATGGTCTGGTGTTAATGCGCATTTGTTGCTCAGTTCGCACTTAAACAATTTATATCATTGCACTTGCCACATTTTCTCCAGAACTGCTGCGGCCTTGTCTACGCACAAAAAAAAACACTCCGCGAGGATGGCGCAAAAGAGTAGTCCACACACCCGACAAACACCGTTTTTTCCATATAGGATATTCGAGAGAGAAGCAGAAAAAGTCACGTATCTAAAAAGACTTAGCAATACAATGCATGACAAGAATATTCTCACCATATACTCTCCTTGAAAATTCTACTGTACCTTTGACATGACGCGTATGGACCCTCAGCACATATTGGAGCCGAAATACAGAAAATAACTCATCAAAGGAATAGGTAGTCAAAGTATCATCATTCACTTTCATTAGAGTCGCAACGATTTGCAAAGTGAAAAATGCAGTAAGGTATTGAAAAAAATTGCAGCATTGCAAGTGCTGAAGTAGACTATCTCAGTTCAATTCAGTCTGTTTTTATTTCTGACCATCACAACGAAAAAGGCAGAAGCAACAAAACGCGGACGTTATAACGTGCATGATACCAAAGCAAGACAATCAGTTTTACTTAACCATAGCGATCTATACAGCCTACAGAGGCCTTGACAACGTGCAAACTGGAGGCCTAACTGTAGGCCGATGTAATTTCGATTTTGAACTCTAAGCTAAATTTATTTCATATCCCTTTGAAATGATAGTTTTGAAAATCTCTAAATGTGATCACTAATTGCTAAATTGTGATCACTAAACTGCTAATTTTACGTTTAAAAAATGACTAATTTTACAAGTGTTGCCAGACGCTTTTTAGATATTTAGCACCCGTTATTTAAATGGTAACAATAGCACAAAAATAACTCAAGATCACACAAAATATATTTTGAAGCATTTTGCCAGTTTTACCTAAACAACTTTGTTTCTCAGTTAACTCGAAATTAAAAGAAAACACTTGAAAATCTTAAAATAGGTACATAACGCACCTTTTGATTCATAATGGGCGTCATGCGCTGTGTTTTTCGAAGATTTACAATTCAAGGCTCAGGAAATAGAGGTGGCCTATAAGGAAATCTGAACAAACCTATTTTAAAACGAAACGATACATCGTCGTTTTGTTTTCATACCAGCTTCAATCTATTTGTTATATTTCATTTGGAATTAAGTTTTTTAATTGAAGTATGTGATATCATTTCGTATCGAACAAGTTAAGATAAAGTAAAGATGAAAGTGAGTCCCACACTTGATCCAAGCATCGAGGGCTGAGAAGATAAGGTTTTCATTATACTAAGCCATCAGCACTAAGGAGAGTAGGGTGGCCAGTTCCTTTCTCTCGGCCGCCTTTCCTTCAGCAACTACGCCCACCCAATTTATTACACCCTGGGTAGAGGTGAGCGGTGTTTCTCAACAACTAGCATAAGCCGGGAGTCGAACCAGGATTGCATGATTGAAAAGCGAGCGCCTAATCCGCTGCGCCATCCCAAAAGCTAAAGCTTACATAATTTCAAAAGAAAAAATGTTTGATAACAAGAAATCGCCATGAAAGTAGCCTACGTCGTACCTCTCTTAGCAGTGGTGGGATTCAATCAAGTTAGCAACCGATTTGCTTTGATTAAAATTAGCCACATCTGGCAACTCTGCATCTGTAATTATATTTGGTCCACTCGAAAAAGTTGGCCAGGAATCGGTTCCGCAAACTTTTTCATTTTTAAGAAACGATTTGCACGAACCGGTTTAACTCTCTACCGCCTCTTTGCCAACCTCGTCGACGTGGTTCGAGGTAGTATTTTTGGAGCCGGGTTCGGGGCAATTTTATGGGCCGGAGTGTTTGCAGTAGCCTATGCCTAAACAATAAAAAAAACACAGCATGTTTATTGTTTTCTTTAAAGATGTTTTGTATGAGTACCTCTCATTGGTACCAGGCCCAACCTATTTTCTCATTGACCCAGCTCTTGGCAATTATGTTGAACACGCAAGTTTTAAAGCTTTTCAATTTGTTTATTTGTTTCTTTGTTTATCCTGCATTGCGGGAAAGCGGACTTGAGCGCTAATGCATCGGTGTACGCCTTCCGACGTACACCTGACCCACGCTGCAGCCGACTGCAATGTCTGTTTCCAGTTGTCTACTCTACTTATGACTTAAATTTGGTACTACCCATTACTCGAAATCGATCACTGGGTAGAGGCAATTATCGTAAAGTTTCTTGCCCAGAGAAACAACAACAAGTGCGGGTGGCTGGAGTCGAACATGCAGGCTCTCGACTGCGAGCCCAACGCGCTAACCACTCGGCCACTGCTGCCTGCTGCCACTGATTTAAATTCAACATTCAAGGAGTTAACTATTGCTAAGCAAATATTTTGCAAGCACAATCTTATTCGGTCGTAGCACCTCAATGGGTATTAAAAGCAAACATCTTCTGAACAAAACTTTTTGAAATAGTTAGTTTTGAGTAAAGCTTTTCTATTCATTTCCATTGTTTTTCACCTGCTTGGTTTCTCGTTAGTATGCCTTGGCTTCCCTGTGTTTGCAAAACGTTTTGATTTTCTATATTTATGAAAAAAGTTGGCAAATAAATGATCTTGGGTGTGTTTGATGTTGCCTTGGCCAAAGTGGTGATGACAAAAGACTGCTGTGTAAACACTATTTTATCTGGCGACAAAGTTATGCTGCTTTTTTCCGTGTGCGGCTATGTCGTGTTATTACGGCCAAATGCTCTTGAGCTTTGAATAGAGCAACAAAGGTATGTTACGTTGTTTTTCTGCTGAAGTTGACACGGATGTTACAATACAATGTGTCTTTCCCATCAAAGGTTCAGATTTTAAAAGTAAACTTTAAAATTTTAAAGGCGAAGCTTTTAATATTAGCTGATTCAAAAAGAATGTCTCTCCTTTCAACCAAAATTTAAAGAAATCCAATCTGTTCTTGCGGTAGGCTGTTGAGACAGGCTAGATACAGCACAGTAGGCTATCAGAAAAGCTATCTGGCCTTTTACATATTTCACAATGGCAATCACAAACTACGTAGGGTACAATTAAAAAAATTGTGCAAATCATGTCCTAGCTTATACATTATAAAAATTTGTTTTTTGTAACTTAACGAAATTTTTATTACGAGATGGCTGCAACTTAGTGTTTCGATAGCTACATGAGGCAACGTAAGAAAAGGCAATGCAGCTAAGCCTACTGTCTCTACAGGTTATATAAATATTTTAGTTTTTGTTTTCAGCAAACTAAACTGTAAGCAAGCTGTGACAATGCTTGATTTAATGCTTGTAATGCATGTGCAAGGTGCACTATGTCAGAAAGTGAGAGAACACACAGTTAATTTCGTGTATAGGCTATATGAAAGTTATGACAATCGTAGGATAGAATACTGAGGAGTTTAAAAGTTTATCAGAATTGTTTACTCTTCATCCGATTAATAGGAAAGTACAACCAAAAACATAGCCTACCAGTTCTTTTATTGCATCACTGACGTTTCGCACACGACGACGTTTCGCATCTTCACAGAGAAAGTTTCAGACAACAAGCAGAATCAGACATTCTACAGTGCTTGATGACTGACGTATATGATTGTGTCGTCATTAGACATAAATGATGTGTCTGCGTTCGGATGAGAATGGTCGTGAAGATGGAAGTCAAGCGGATCACATGGAAATCTACGAAGTGCACGTGGAGCTCTTCATCCTCGAAAAGAGCAGGTTACATGACAGCAAGAAGAAAAGGTTGTGACCAGCAGCGGGGTCCAGAGGATACTTTCGAACCCGGACCCGAGATGGTTTGAGGGTCCTATAACCATTCCAAGGGGCCAAGAAACTGAAATCAATCACCTTGCATTTGTTGGATATGGTGAGTTATATTAAAGACGTGTCTGAACTTGGAGCCAGAGAGTTTCATTGATACCTGGCCTGCTGGCCAAATGATCTTCTCAACGTCCCCGGATGTGACCTAGGGCAGTAGGCTTCTGGTCACAGTTCGTATTGCATATGAGGTGATAGCAATCACGTTGTTTTATTCAGGTACTGCAAAGGTCATTGGATTGTGTTGATACCAATTTCCAGGTCCGTAAATGAGGCAGTGATAAATGATGTGTTGTATGGTCTGGTAAACTAGTCGCAATTTACAAGGGCGCTTGGTGGCAGAGAGAAATTTATCAATCTCATATCAGTAAAATGGGCCAATGCCTAGCAACTTGTAAGGTCAATTCCAAAGAAGGTGCAACGTACAGTAAATTTACTGCAGCTCTCAGCATGTTTAAGTAGGCTACTGAGTTCATGACCCTGTTTGAGGGCATAGTTTTAGTCGGGCTGTGATAGTCTAATATAGACTAGACCAGAGGTGACGAACCTGCGGCCCGCGGGCCACATGTGGCCCGTCAAAGAATTTTGTGCGGCCCGCAAAACAATTTGACAATCGCTCATGCATTAAAGACAAAAGACATCTCAAAGCTGTCATATGTCACTAAATATTTAAACGACTTAAATGGACAACTTCAAGGGCCAGATCAACTGTTGCACTCGATGTTTTCCAAGATCACGTCTTTCATGTCAATGCTAAGCCTTTGGGGAAATCAGTTGAAAGATAACAGTTGCACGCATTTTTCAACATTGAAAAAACACAATCCAACTTCATGTAGCCTACTCTATACGCTTTGGAATGTTCAAGTCTTTTGGAAAGTTTTAATGTTAGATTTCAGGATATCAAAAGCAAAGAACTGGAGCTTGATGTCTTTTCTACTCCCTTCAATGTTACACCTGCTTCTGCACCCTATGAGCTCCAACTTGAACTCATAAAACTACAGAGTGATGACACGCTAAAAGCGATGTATGTGAACAAGCCGTTGCTTGAATTTTATCGTGTATGTTTATCAAAGGAAAAGTTTCCGAACTTGGGAGCTCACGCTCTCATATGGTCATCTGTTTTCGACAGCACGTACCTATGCGAACAGTTCTTGTTTAAAATGCACTTTACAAAAAGTCGTTACAGGTCGACGCTGACAGATGAAAATCTTAGTAGGCTATGCAGTTGAGAGTTGCCACATCGTCTGTTCGACGTAATATTGAACGCTTAGTCAAGCGAAAAACTTTCCAAAAATCCCACTAAGCAAAAAAATTCAATGCTTCAATGTTATTTTTTAATATTTTATGCTTCAATGCTGCATTAGATAGCTTCAGCTGTATGATTCGTATGGGCTTTTGTTTGTTGTTTGAAAAAGAAATTTCATTAACTGATTTGTTGTTTCGGAGCATAGGCTAATGGTCGAAACTTTTAGTCAACTCGAGCAAAAAGGATAGAGCCAAAAAAAAGAAATCATACTCATGTGAAAGCAAACTCTGCGTAAATTAAACTGTCTTCATTATCAGTGCAAGTACTTTTGCTCTATTCTTTTTGCTCAAGTTGATTTGTTTTATTTTTTTACTGTTGTATGTTTCGATTCTGCGTAAGATAATTTCAACTGTGTGGGTTTCAATTACTTTCATCTGCCGTTTATTACTTTTCATGAATAACATCTTGAGTCGCTTCTAAAAGATTTCATAGTAGGTTACGATTAAAAAAATGTGTGGCCCGATAACTCATGTGTAATTGACAAAGTAGCCCGCGACCGCAAAAAGGTTCGTCACCCCTGGACTAGACGCAAGATAAAATATCTATACAGCATGAAATGTTCAATGTTTAAAGCTCAAATAAAAATTTGGTGGTAGAGCGATGTTTAAAGCAATTCTATTTTGAAATCTAAACTCTGAACAGTTTTCTCAGCACAGCATTGTTCAAGTTGGCGGCAACAGACCTAAGCCATAATTTTCTTCTGTAATTCCATGTTTCAATTTGATTGCATGTTAGGTAAAGTTGGATCAACACCAAGCGTTTTAAATCAGTTCTAAACTTGGCAGCAACCGTGCTTTATTGTTCATTCAATAATGTTTGTTTTTCGGGCTGTAAATTTCAACTTAGTATTGTTTGCTCAATTCTGTGCCTCTAATAAAAGAGTGAAGGAGGTTTGCTCTGCCTTGGCTCTGCTGACGTTACGTTCTAACGTTGAATAAACGTAAAACTTATCCAACTCAATGGTCAAAATGTTTTTGTTTCTCAAAACTTGCATTATGACGTGCACAAGAATTTGCAGTCCCGATCACTGGAATCCTCCCTATTTGCATAACTAGATCTTTTTTATGATAAAAAATTCACTGTCAAAAAGGGCTAATTTTGATAGCAAGGTTATGCAGCCAGATATGTGTTTGGAAAAGGGAAATATTCATTTCAAAACACCTTCAAAGCAACGTCAAAAATGATTGTAAATTCATAAAGTATTATTCCGCTGAACACTGCACACCTGCTACTCAGGATCGAATACAAAGCCATTTTCTACTCAAAAGTGTGAATCTTATACTGTGATATTTGACAAACCAAACGCCATATTTCTGAAATCTTCTGATTTTCATCAAACGAGAGAAGACTTCGGCTCTCCACTTCAAACGTAGGTTTAACCCTATCTTAATACGAGCTGTTTTCGTACGCGGAAAGCACGTCACGGGCTATCTTAGCCCCGTGCTAATTAATCGCTAATAACGGGAGCTATGAAAATCACAGAGCCAAAATATTTCATAAGATCATAGCCATGTGTATTGTGAGTATAGAAATTAAATTTTTATCCGAAAAAATTATTGAAATAAATAGTTTGAAATCAAAAAACGTCAGAAAGTCGGTTTTTATTCTAATTTCCAAAAAATAGCTTCAAATTTGAAATTTTTGAATTATAACATAGAGTAATGCTAAACTAAACAAAAAATTACTTTTTCTCATAAATATAAGCCAGTTTTAGGCGTTTTTACATTTCAAAGTAATTGCACTAACATTAACATATATATAACTAGCATTGCACGGAAAATGTCTAGACACCTGAGACGAAATGCTTATTGTGAAGGGCAGGAAGGTAGAAAAATGACCAGTTTAGGTTTACAAAATTCGCAAAAAATAAAAACTAAAAGTCAAGAAAGTTCACATTTCTAACATATTTCTTTCTGTGAAATATTTCACTACTAGAGTGGGGCGTCCTCATAAAGCCCCGTGTTGCTACAGATAGGGTTAAGTTTTTAGCTTGTCATGTCTTGTTTATTGAAAACCGCATCCACACCAAAAATATGGAATGAAGATTAAGAGGATGTGTGGCTTTTGTGGGTAGCTACTTTAACATAACGAAATTCTGCCACAGCCGCTTTTCCTGAGGTGAAAAAAGTGTGAAAAGAAGACGATGCAATGAAAATTAAGTGGTGGTTTCGACGCAAGCTTAGTGGCTAGGGTTAAGGCTAGGAAGTATTTATTTCTTCTACCTGGGTTCGATTCCCACACTTACCAATACTCTTTTTTTTCTGTAATTACCAAACAAAGTTCAAAGGAAGAATCCACTATTTGACTGAGTTCTAGAACCTAAAAGGGTCACAGTTGAACGATAGCCTCTTATGACATATTTTGATTGGTTGGTGGTGTCATTGCAGTCATTGGGATATGGCAGAATTTCTTCATGTTAAAGTGGCTTTTGCCGTTGGTATATAAATTCGAAACAGAAAATAAATTCAATAAAGCCAGAGCGTTTTTTTAACTTGTTGTTAATATGAACTCTTTACGTTAAATTTATTTTAATTGAATATTGTATAGATGTTAGATCTCTCTCTGGATGACTTGACTTTATTTATGTGGTTACATTTCTTGCTGTAAAAGCCACACCAGGCAGAGTGCCGGAAAATTTCAAGGACTTCAAAGTGTATTTAACACGCTCTTTGTTTTTAAATTACATTTTTTTATTATTGTGACATTATTTCAACGTTATTTGAACGATCAGTTTTGTTTAAGATAACGTAGTTACCTTTTTGTTATTGCTATATTCTGGTGGCTTGATCTTTTTGTTTTAACTTTTCAAACAAAATATGTGATTATTTTATTTAATCTTTATCATTGGAGTGATGATCTTTGCTATTCCAACAATGAGGTTATGACAGCATAAACGAAACGGGTATTTTCCTTCCGAGTATAAAGCAAGACAGGCAGTGCAGCACCAATTCAACACAGATTTTACATGTTGGTTATCAATCTGTGATACCATGCGAGTTACTGCTTCATGGTTTCATTATTTGTCGTTACCAGGATTACGCTCGGTTGTTGATAATTTGGATGGCGCATGTGAAGACAAGAAAGCAAATCTTCGTGTCCACTTTCAGTCATGCCATTAAACGACTTTCCAAAGACACGATTTCATGTTCTTGAGATGTGTTGACCCGGGGTGCTTTTGAAAGTTGTAACACTCGTAACAGGGCTCTAACCAAGCAGCCGATTTCAACTGAGTCCGGATGTTTTTTTCAAATAAAAGCTTTTATCAGGTTGTTGCAAG
This sequence comes from Aplidium turbinatum, assembly GCF_918807975.1. Lineage (NCBI taxonomy): Eukaryota > Metazoa > Chordata > Ascidiacea > Aplousobranchia > Polyclinidae > Aplidium > Aplidium turbinatum. The sequence goes on from NC_137486.1 coordinate 5,356,162, forward strand.
CAAGGTTTGAATAAAATAATTCTGATAGTACCCCTATAATGGTGTTTGTTGCTTTTTAAGCTCAGCAAACCAGAAAAAATTAACGAGAGCCTGCTGTATCGCTGAAAATTGAATGAGGCTTTTCCACTAGGCATTTAGTTAAATAACATGATGCGTTCTGCTGGTGCAAATTAAGCTAATCCATGAAAAGATGTATAAAGTGACAATCTGCTTTTCTTCCGACGTCTTGTCAATCAGACACCACTGACTTCTTCATGGAGCTAGACCAGGTAATGACTACCTGTACCTGTCTATAGGATGGCAAAAAACAAGAAAGCCTACTATGTTGTTATTTCTTTAAAAAAAAAGAAACTATCTATGTCTGTCCAAAACAGTGGCGTATATTCAGGGTGTTCAAGGTGTTCACTGAACACCCCAAGAAATCCAGAAAAAAAGAAAACTTCCATCGGTTGTCGATGTTCTTTACTTTCATGATATTCTAACATCTTGCTGCATGCTGATCGCTTTCTTTTCAATTGCAAAACTCGTCCCCTTCTAATTTTAATACTCCAACGTTTGAGGTAATTGCCTTTAAGCTGGGTGTGCACTGACAGCTTGGCGAGTGCTATTTAAAATAAACAATTAAGAAAAATGATGTCACAAGGCAGCGAAAACAGCAATGGTTTTAGTTCAGCTAGGCTGTTCACTCGCTGATCTGCACACCTTGGCGCGTCATTGGGAGAATCCCAGGCAATATCAAGTTTTAGCTTGTTGGGTTAGAGTTTGAGGTGATCAGAGCTGGAAACAAGATAAGATAAAATGTTTTTTATGCACCAAGTGCCAGTAAATTAGGACTAGCTTGTCTGAATCTGCAACAAAGCTTATGGCAACAGCCAATATCATTGATGCAGCATTCTAAAACAACACATCTAATCGTTTTGTAATTAGAGTGTTTTCATGTTACTGGTATTGTACCTTATTTGATATTATTAAGTCTTTCATTCAATACGCGCTGTCAAATAAATATCTATTTTGTATTCTTCTCCATTCCGACAACATTATTTTTGTCAGTTCTGTTCATGTTCAGAATTTGTGCTGAAAATGCTCTCAGAACGCACCAAATTCAATGTTAATTTTAAAAATTTTCTGGGGGAGGCCCCCCAGACCCCCCGCTGTTGCTTTGCCGTTTCTGAACACCCTGTCAAAGTGATCACGGTACGCCACTGGTCCAAAATAATGCAAATTCATCTTTAGACAAATTCTATCTTTAATCAAAATATTACAAGCATCTGCTATTGACTCTGTATTATTTTTAGAAAATAAATGGAATTTCGTTTAAGAATTTTTGGCCTTTTTACTCTGGGATTCCACAGTAAACTCAAGAATTTTATACAAAAGATTATTATCTGAAAGTTTAAATATCCCATTAAACATCATTCCGTACTTTTAATTTATTGATGTGACCTCAAGAAAAACGTGCATATCTGAACTAGAAGAAAAGCAGAAAACAACATGAATTCTACGAGCAGTTCTCCTTCCCTCTCAAGTGACAAAGATGATGCAACTCGCAACCAAGACGACAGACAATCAGAAGACATCGTTTTATCCCCCAAAGATCTTCTCCATGCTTCTGATCCCAATGTTGCCCTAACAAACCCAGTGATCTTGAGCCATCTGCAACAGTTACATGACAGAGCAAGACGCAAGTGAGTTGTTTTAACAAAAAGGGTTACCGTATGTTGTAGTATAGTAGTAGAAATTATTTGATGTTCTTTAGTGACAATTCTATGTCATAACCATGATGGATTCTATTACACAAAGCTGTTAATAATTTGAGTTGCATGTTTTCAACATACACTCGTAATAAAACACCCTTGGTTGGTTTTCTATTTATCTTTTAAATCAATAAATGACATAAAACTCTAAAGTTTTTGCTCGAAGTCAATCTTTATACTATCGACGACTAGCTATCTCCCACACAGCATTACAATTTCATTTTACAATTTATTTGTTGCAGAACCTGATCCTTTCTATAACTTTAGCATCTTTTCACTATCTTTTAAATCTTTGACACGACTAAATTAAAACTATCTTTAAAAAGCATTTTTATAGGTTTAAAAAAGAAAGCACAAGTTCTCTTCAATAAACTCAGTGCTTAATAATAAACTTACTGCTTTCCCAGTCCGAGGATGAAGATTCATTCAATCAATCAATAAAATATAGTAAACACCATCAACAATTTAGTTTGACCAACAAAACGAACTTGATTACGTCATACACGCACATCATGAAACATTTTGCATGCAACGAAATCAACGCCTTATCAAATGGATTTGTATTAAAACGTTTGATACATTAGGAACGTTTCTGAAATAATGCAAGGTGGTGTTTAAGCCCACTTTAAGCTTGTAATGGCAACAAGCCAAATGTGGTCACATGTCAATAAGTTGCTATAAAGCCTCCAGCTCCTAAAGTAGTAAAAGGAAAGTGTGTGACAATTAAATGTTTAACTGCCACTCTGTAAACTGTAAAGTTTAAAATTGAATTTATGACTTTTCTATTATAAAACGTCGTAATGAAAATAATGATCTCTGTTGAAATTAACCACTAGTTTCAACTCTGTGATTTTCATCATCAATTAAGGATTTCACAAAGCTGAAAAAGTGGGAAATAACTTTTCATCCGAAATATAAATTATAAAAACTACCAACCACCTTATTCCTTATTATCGGAAACTTTCACACAAAAACAAGTTCAAGCACTTAATTATCATTTTGAGAGATAATATTTTTTTCGTTTCTTATCAGTTCTATCTGGTCAAGTGGTGATATCGTCTTTCACGATATACAACCCCAGAATATATTTTAATGTATTTTGCATTATAAACAATTAATACTTTTGTTTATTCAATTTCCTATTATTTGTCGTATTGGGGAAAAGTTATATTTGGGAAATAGTTATGTAACTTGTTTTCTTATTTTCAAATTATTTAAAAAAAGGATAATAGCTTTGTTGGACTGGTGTGACTGAAAAATATAAGGAATAAGCTACGAGGCTACCGTACAGCAGTGAAATCAATTCTTTCTTAATTAATGTCGTTGATAGATAAGCATGTTGTTGTGCAAAATGCCGGCATTAAAACAGTAATTAAGTTGTAACATCACATAATGCCCTTTTGTAGTGTTAAAAAAACATTTTTCGTTGCTAAAAAATTTATATTTTTCCCCATTTTTGTTTCTAGCAACTACCCACCGAATGAAAATACTCTGCCAAGAGGTGCTGCCGAGTGGTGCTGCCTGATTTGTTGCATTATGCAGACTTTTCCAGATTTTGCCAGCTTTTAGTAACGGTCTGAATAAATTTTCTAAAAATAATATTTCAAGGATTATTTGTAGTACTGTCGTCCTTATGTGACAAATTGGGTTTTAACAATAACAGGCTTAGAAAAACAAAAATAATTTGATTCGGAAAATTTCAGTGAAACTATCAGCCACTTACTACTAACAGTCTGATTAAACGTTTCATGTTACATCTCCTCATGTTCGTTATTTTTCCTAATATTTTACTGGTTTCCCAAGACAACAAAAAGCTGTTACATCATCGCAAGTCAGAAAAAAGTAAAAAAAGTCTTAGAAATTTGCAGACAATAGCAGCAGCGGTCGTCAAAGTGTGTAAAATGTAACGAAGTATGCCGCACCTTCAGGCAGCAATGAAACAATCTAATTAAAGTGTTTGAAAGCTTTGTATTCCATGATTCAATGTGACTTTCCGCTTGTCTTTGGACAGACGCCAACCTATCCAGGATGACGATGAAGCGGAAAACAGACTCCGTTTACGGACAAAGATCAATGCTTTTAACAAACGGAGCCAAGTCGGCGCATTCAGACTTAAGCTGGCTGAGGTAAGAACTTAAGTTTGTGGTACTGAAGTAAAGCAAATTTCCTAAACACCCCACCAGCGTCTGAAGTCTGGGATTACCCGAGACACGCTCACGCAAAGGTCGAGTGCTCTGCGTTGTTCGGAACGTCGGGGTCACCAGTGCGGGGGAAGGTGACTAGTCCTCACACCCGTTGGTCCACGCTGCTTTTCATGGAAAGTGAATGCTCCCGATGTTGGGTTGCTCATCGAAGGCAAGTCGACCCTTGTGTTCTGTCAGAAACAACGTAAGTTTATGTTATCGAAGTTGGTTACCAAAGTGTGTTACCAAAGTTACCGAAGGTTTATGTTTACCGAACTTTCGTGCCACAAACGAAAACTATTTCATGTTGCAAAGAGTACAGTTGACCTACTATACTCATTGCTTCATTGCTTCAACAATTGGCGCTCCAGTTGTTTCAGGAACGAAAAGACGACTGATTCTTCTAACTAATTCATCTACTTGTTTAAACTATCAGGTTTGGTGGCCGTGCCTAACTATATTTATCGATGCATTTATTACATACTGTAGGGCCATACCTTAGAATTAGATCTTTTCATGCACGTCTTAAACCATTAAGGTTTTGCCACCTTTTCCTTTTGTTGGTTTTGTTGCTGTATTTTATTTCCACAGTATCGTTTCTTCTGCATTCTGACAAAGAAAATTAAATTGAACTGAATAAATATACTAATTAACAAATTTACAGTTTAAATATTTGCCTGTTTTTAGCAAATTGAGTACAAGTGATGGAATTAGCATCAACTGGTAAAATCGATGTGCAATTTTACAATATGTTCAAGCTTTTTCAAAAAAATTTTAAACGTGAAAAAATCTTTTGATAAGTTTTTTTTTAATGGGCTACAACGTTTTCGAGTGAATGTAAGATAACATGCTACTGTATGTAGCCTACAGATCTTTGAGCAACACTTCCTTTGATTGTTCGACCATATATGACAACTGTTTGTTTGTTCGCCTTATTAAAAGATGTTGCAATACGCTAAATTAATTTGTATCTTGTGCATAGGAAGGTGCTCATGTAATCGACTAAAACAGCGAATTTTGTACCACATATTTGCCGCCGATACTGGCTTGGTTGGTTTTGAATCTTTATCTTCGGACTGACGAAACCTTGATAGGTTATTTCTGGTAGTTTCGCGTAGGCCTACTTGTAGAGGCTCTTGAAGCAGCGCCGGTTACCGAGATTAACAGAGTGAAGTTTCCGATTGTTGAAGTGTTGTTGCCGGGGAATTATTCCATTCATTAGGTGTCACTGAATGGAGAGCAGTTCTGAAATGCGTTGCTCAAGTGCACACCCCGATAGTCGAACCAGCGTCGCGTGATCTTGAGCCGGGAGCGTAACCACTGAGCTAACGTGGCGGGCGATGCATTTGCGTTAAGTGGGGAAATGATCGCTATGACTATAAAACCCAATAACTACAATCATAAGGTTGCTGAGAGAATAATTTGGGCACACATGGCCAACTGGAGATGTGGCCTGATTTGTCACATTTTGCAGATTTTAATTTCAGCTACTGCTAGTGTTTGACTGACATTTTCTGAAATGTTTTTACTTTTTGTTGCCTCCTAATGCTATAAAAGCTTTTTGTTGCCTTGGGGAAGCAATACCAAATGAGAAAAAGCAAGTTGAAAAACGCTTAATCAGACTGTTATTGAAAAATTAACAGTCTGACTAAAATCTTCGAAATCAAAATTTCTTTGTTTTTCAACATGTGAGGATGTTAAAACCTATTGTGTCATTTGGGGAAGACAGTAAACAAAGCGTAAAAATCTAATTTTTAGAAAAATTTATTTTAACATTCGCGCAAAGTTAGCAAAACTTGGAAATTTCTGCAAAATGTGACAAATCAGGCCGTATTTTTAGGTAGCCATGGGGCACAGTGAGACTTCGGACCTCAAATAAAAACAGTTGTATGATGAACGCACTGGATTTAAAATATACCTGACGTGTTTTTTATAGGCCCCTAAATTCATCCAGGCCACGAGCCCAAAAGTACCCTTTGGACCCCTTGTTAACGCTACTGTATCCTCTGGACCCCATAACACACATGGCAGGCCATAGTTCTGATTCTGACGAACACAATGTTTGTTATTGCAGCCAACAGAGAAATACTCATACAACGGTCCGGTGAAATTCTACTACCAAGCGCCAGGAACAAAACATGAAAGCTTCCGCTTGATGACGCTAACCGATCAAGATCGTGTGAAGACAATTATGCCAAAATTGCGCCAAAAGTTTGCTGTGCCGGAAGATCAACGCTGCACAATACGTGAAATGATTAATGGAGGTAAGAAAACGTTATATCCTATTTTCTTAAAAGTCATAGGTTAACTTTTCTTTTGTGCTATTTTTTGCCATAATTCTTACTAACAGTATGTTGAAAGGTTTTGCCGTACCAGATATATAGCGTTTCAAGAGCACATGACTTGCAAAAAGCAGATTTTACATCTTTTAAACACATTTTTCAAAAATGAAAACCCACTCTACCGTTTAGTTTTGTTTATCGTTTTTCTTGCATTTTATTTCTACGAATCATTCTTGTGGTACGTGTGGAAGCTAGTGCTTACCCAAGCTCCGATGGGAAGTTTTTCCTATATATCAGAAATCCTGGATCTGGAGGGAAGGTATAAGATCAGCACAGTTTTAAAGATGAACTGTCTCATGATGTATTTTAACACAAAACTAAGCTGGCTGAGACGTGTGTCTAAAATTAGTACAACTAGGAAGAAAAAAAACTAGCAAGCCGAAAAAAAAACACTGTAAATTTGTCAAAATGCAGCCAACATTTTTTGTGGCAGAATAAAAGCAAAGCAAATTAGACCCAGGATCTTCAAAATGAGTTTTTTTATAGTAAACAAGGCTGTTTCAAACATAATTTACATCACCTGTATTTCTAACAGGCTGTGTCGTATGTTGCAATTTATATTTAAAAGTAGCAGGCATCACTCTTGTCACGACCAGCATCAAAACCTGCTGTGTCACATTTCAGTAATTTTCTTATCTAAGTAGTCATAGGTAAATGTTTCGTGAAAGGAAGTCAAAAGTGGAAAGAAGAAATTTACGTACTTAAAAATAGAGTTCTAGCATCCATTTCACATTGCAGAAAAGACGTGTGTGAAATATGTGCTTCGCAGACGAATAATTTCATTGTCCAAAAGCATTAACATTTAAAGCAATCAAATTCAGATGAAACAAATCGAGACGAATTTGTGTAGCAAGTACGAACTGAATATTGATGCTTGACCATGTGCCAGTCCATTTCATGGCGTAGATCCTCGGTTTCTTGGTGTCAGGACTCAAGTTAATGTTATCCAGTCTTATTAATTCTTCAGCATTGATAGTTCAATAAAAGTGAAGGAGACGCGATTAGAAGACCTCAGTTTCAGATTAGTTAGTTTTCACTTGATGATAACATTGTAGGTGATGCTACTGCAGTAGTTAATGAAAATGAACAGAGAGCACAACCAATAAGAGTAAATTGGTAAGACTAGTTCCGGTTTTCGTCTTTCAACTATTTTTCTTTGGTGAAAAATTTTATTTCTTAGTATCGTTTTGAATAAATGTCTTTATGTTTTATTTCAAAATAAAAGCAATTTGTTTTGTTTAGTTGTTAACTCTAAATAAAAGAGGCGAGAATCTCCTAGCGTAGAAATGTATATTAATTCAAGTTGGCAACATTGAGTCATGTTATTTTAAAGTATTGTTGGATATTTCTCCAGCTTTCCAATGTTCCAAACAAAAACAAAACTACTTCACAGCATTTTGAAAAATTGCATCTTGGCGAAAATTTCATTTTACCTAGCATCATGTAACAAATACCCAGACAGCAAAATCCGTCATTTTTACATTTATTTAACGTCTGCGGACGAGATGGTTAGTGGCACAGTCAATACATCAATGAAAACATCGCCACATGGGGCGGTAAAGAATAAACTCCCAGCTCCATATAAATATAAAGACGACAAAAGAAATGCCATTGTTTGACAAGAAAGTTTTGGTTGAAATGAAACTTTGGTTTTAAATATGAAACTAATCTTTTTTCCAAATTTCATAAGCGCTCGCAGGATTTTAGAAAAATAACGTTCTTTTTGGAACCTACAGTCTGCTCAACCAATGTCATTGCTTTTCTTTGTACTGAAGATTAGACCCCAGCCATTCTGATGACGTTTCTTACCCCTCGCCAATATCCATCTTCACAACTCTCAATGCCAGGAATGATAACATTTTTGTTTGTGTGAGACAAAAATTGAACCAATGCAGAATGTAAAATTTTTTAATTTTTTTTGCTTTTAAATATTTTTGTTAGATGATGAGCATTTTATTTAAAACATAATCTTAACAAACTGCTAGAATTGGTTTGGGTAATGAAATGATTCTGATGTCTCTAAAACTCCGTTCTGGCTTCTGGCTGTTAAGATAATTGCAAGTCATAAAATTAACGGCTAAAATATTTGAATAAGTTACATTCTATAAGCAGTTTATTTATGGCCATAAAGTTCGGGTAAAATCTTACCGATTTAAAAGTTTATTGATCACCAGACGACGTTCCACTTTTTTACTTATCCATGGTTTAAGGTTTGAATTAAACCAATCCAAAAGGACAAAGCCACTCCGTGTCCACCTTCATGTAATTGTATACCATATAGGTTACAGTACGGACTCAACCGCGCATCCTCGGTAAGTTTCCAATTAAGGTCCTTCTGACAGCCACACAGGCACTCGTACTATTCAGCCACACGGCTATCTTTGGATAAGAAACATGGCTTTTCATCAAATGGTTTGTAGGTCTTTTATTTATTTTCATCTTCTGTAAACTAAAATGGTTGAATGATGTTTACTTGGAATATGAAAGCCAATTAAACAGACGATTTCAAAGAAGTGTTGATAAAAAAATTAATAAACAGCAAGTTATGTGACTGAACACATTTAACTAAACTACCATAATAGACTAAACTAAACAGAAAATCTACGTATGTAATGTCATACCATATTAATAGAACTCAGGAGTCCTGACAGCTTTTTTCAAAATGGGCTAAATATTTATTCTAACAGAGTCTGAAGATTGACCCAAACACAAACCGAAAATAAAAATATCAAATGTTTTGTACCACGAAAACGTTTGGACATCTGCAAATCTATTGTGAGATAAATGATAAGCTTTCGTAACCTTAAAAGTTTTAAATCCAATAATGCTGTTTTTTTTCGAAATTTTGTGAAAAGTTTTTTGTTGATAAAACGTAAAAATATAGCCTATGCGCTGCGCCTCTGTACGGCTACACTGACACTGTCTGCCTTGTAAAGCGCGGAGGAGCAACGAATATATGCGATGGTTACAGCGCTATTAAAAACAAACATTATTATTAATAAACATTCCTCGTTGGTAAGGCCCCCTTACATGTAATCGAACAATCGGAGATAATAAATCTTTGTCAACCGCGACTTGCAATCGAACAATAGCCTACTGTAGTATGTGGCTGTGTCTTGGCCAGGACAACTTAAGACATCCCTGAAGGTGGACACGAAGATTGCCTTCCTTGCCTTCCGTCTACATAATCTAAATCTTCAATCACCGGGTACAAGCCTGGATACGACACACGCGCAATACTGTATGTAAATTGCGATCTCTTCATTTCAATTTTAAATACTTTCCAAAAAAACTCAAACTCAAATGGCAACATTATTTTCCTAATTAAGGTCTGGGTTGGATTAATATTAGTTGGCAATATGTCGCGTAATGTTGTTTTCCGGTGGTAGTAACATCTAATCTGTGTCTGCTATTTTAAGCTCAATTAAACTTTAGGTTTGATTATTCTTAAGTCCACTTGAAGTTGTGAATGTGTTTGAAGTACATGCTGGTTTGCTGGAGTACAAAAGGAAACAACATTATGTCACATAGACGTTAAATGATCTTTAATTAACGGCAAATTAGAGTTCCTTTTTGTCTCCTACTATGTTCAACTGTTTCTTTTCATTGCGTTGTACTCATTGAAGCTTTAGTGGGAGTTTTACCCTGCAGCGCCCAATTGGAAAAGTAGACTTCTTACGCCACTTCAGCAGTGAAACGATGTAAAAAGTCAGGTTTTGTCAGCTGGCTTGTGAAGCTGATTGCTGATAGCTAATTTCTTGTTCTCGTTACCTGTTGATATGTTTTTTGGCAGCCGATTGTAGCAAGAATTGAACGCTAAACATTTGATCTTGAAAGAAAACTGCAAGTGTAAATGTGACACCCAGACAGCTAAATCGGTCATTTTTACATGCGTCTGCAGACGTTGAATCAATGTAAAAATGACGGATTTTGCTGCGTCCGGTTGAGAACGCCATTCTGACTACACTTTTCATATCTACATTGTTTGTATGAGATTCATACAGTTCTCACATTTTAATGGTTCTGTGGGTTTTGTTTCCAGAGATGTTGGTTGGGTCCTAGTTTAAAGAGAGTTAGTCATTGTTTTGTGCTAACGAATCATCGTAAAGTTGCAGCATTGCAGTGATCAGTTGAAAGAAGGAGTTGAAATTCTGGCGCTTTCCAGCAACAAAAAGAGCAGATGTGCTTGATACAAAATTTTTCATTGCACTTTTGATAAGAATTGCCAACAATGGCGGAAATTAGATACAAGGTAGATACAATTTAGATACAATTAGATACAAATACCTTGATAATGTACTTTTTAACCCGGTTAAATAATAACTGTGATCATATGCTAATCACTCAGGTAGGTTACTAACTAGTAGCAGAGACGTTTACAAGAATCACATTTAGCATACGTGTGCGGGCTTTCACATTGTGGTATCACAGAGAAAGATATTGAATTCCATACACTATTGTAATTGTAACAGCACAGTTGCAACGTTATATCAACATAATATCACATAAACATTTACAAAACAATCCGATTCTATCCAACCTTAGGAAATTATCAGACACTGGTTGTTTTTTCATGAATCTGAATCAATAATTATTATTGACAGAATACTGTTGCAGATTGTAAGAGCGTCAGTCAGTCTGTGCGATGACGCTAAGTATAATGTTGGACGCCACTGTTAACTGTGGCATTGCGAACGTGATATTTATTCTTTAATAACGAGATTGAAAGGTGGTTGAAGGTGAGGTATGGCCACATAGATTGATTGTAATTATTTCAACGTAAACTGACCGGGATTTTCACAATAGGAAGGAAGGGAACTGCAAGGGCAGAGGCGTCCAATATACTTCTTGCGGTACTCATTTGTGTGGTACGTCGCTTGAAAAATGCTGCTTTATAAATTGAAATAAAATGTTGGTTTATAAATTGAAATAAAATGTTGGTTTATAAATTGAAATAAAATGTAATCACGTGTGTGTTTATGCTTTGAGAACAGTTTAACTGGTTTAAACATATAAGTCCAAGCTACAGATGTGCCGTTCCTGTAGGCTGTTTGTGTAATGTGTATTGCATGCGTGCAACAAGCTTTTGGCAGCCATATCGCCGTTAAATCAACGAAATGCTATGACAAAGTAACGTCGTTAGAGCCTTTAGAAAGCTCAGTCACCGTGTGAGGTAATGAAAATTGATCCAGTCAGGCAGTCGGATGACAGTATAATGAGCTGTTTGCATAACTCTTTAAGGTCAGTCAAAGCATGCAACATGAATATGCCTGATCAAGGCTAACGCTCTCATGCACATTGCACATTTGTTTCTACCTAGTGTGCAACCTACGCATTTTAAACATTTTCTAACTCATTTGTCATGAGCTATAAAAGTGCTTTTCAATGTTGTCTAGTTACGTGTGCAGAACATTTTCGTAGAAGGGGATTTTGAGCAAGGATTTTATGCTGTTGTACCAGGCAGGCTACTTGAAATTGTAATTGTGATGGTTATTTTTACTTTACGCTAGAAATGCTAAAACTATGTTAAGACAAAATTTGCATTTTCTGTGAATACTCACGCCATGTTCATGAAGCCTTTCACAGAGTCACGATTGGCGAAAGTATAAAAAGAAACTCTCAACTTTTTGACAAATTGTCAAACTTTAGAATTGTCAATAGGGTAAATCAATTTGGTCAATGGCACGGATAAGGACAATGTTTTATATGAATTTCCCCATACAAATTGTTACATTACGTGTCTGTACTTTTACTATGTTGTGGCCTGATAGCTGTATTTCTATTTTCATACGGAAAACTTGTTATATCTATGCCACACTACAATAAAAACTGTTGAAATGATAGAAACTCACACATAGAATTTAATGCCTTGGCAATTATTGAACATTACCACACGAGGACTGTCAGAATTAAGCTGCAGATAAGAAACACAAAGAGGGTAGTTTTTCTTTTTATATGCAATCCAGCAATCCTATCAAATCTATGTCGCACTACAACAAAAACAAACTAATAATCTTTTAATATGTGGTTCGTGGTTCACTTGGTTTAAGTGCGGCACACTGGACGAACCACATGTGGAACACGGAGTGGCAAAATCACACCTCCACGCTCCGTGACTTCATACCCGACGCCGATCCCCGTCCACCAGGGATGTCCCTTGCAAGGCTTGCGTGGGTCAGACTTAACCGCCTGCGAACTGGCGTCGGCCGCTTTCGTTCGGACATGCACAAATGGGGCCTGGCTCCTTCATCAGAATGCGAGTGTGGTGCCACGGAACAGACCGCAGACCATGTCATCCACCACTGCCTAACCCACCGGCCTCCACACGGTGCGTATGGTCTGAGAATCCTGGACGACGAGACTGCTGAGTGGCTGAAGATTTCCTGCCCTCCAATCTAGCCTGGAAAGATCGCTCATACGCCATCATCATCATCAATATCAAAGTTATATTAAAAATTTTCATACTCTGGCTGCTAAAATTAAGCTTCGGACGAGAGAAAAAAGTCTCTGACAATCAATCAATTCGATTTCATCGATCTCATGAAAGTGTTGCTGCAATTTTCCCCCTTGATTTTTTATCCTGTGCACCCTCTCCCCGCTTGCTCACTCCAATTTAATTTTTAATACACAAGTACACGAACATGAGAAGTGAGCATCAAAATATTTTTCAGAGCAGTTGTTAATCAACTGTAGGCTACACATTGAAATATCTCAAAACGTAATATCTATGTAAAAAAATAATTATCAGTCATACTTACGGCACGCGGTATTGTGTTACCAGTAAGCGTCAGTTCCATTGTCCATTGGTGACCTTTCTTAATAAATTCGTCCATACAATTAAATCTGTTTCATTCACATTATCATAACACAGTAGCATTGAGTTATTCTCTGTGATTCATTTGAAGATATTGCCACCACAAAGTTTCAAGCCGACATTCACGGGTAAATATTACATATAAATAATATTAATAAGAAAACGTCGATATTTGCTAGGTGTAGTTGTAGCAGGTTATATTTTAGAGTGTTTGATGGTTATTCTGTTGCTACTATATAATCTTATAACCACGTGTACAGTTTGCTATAATTTGTGAGAGTTTTTAAGTCATTCAAGTACATTTTTACAAAGTTTTAATTATGTACCTTTTAAGTCAAACTGAAAGAAAAACTTTGGCTTATGATTAACAAGGTATCAGGACCATACTCTTGCAGTCTACAACGTAAATCTGTTATGCAACGCTCCGCTAATCTTGTTAATCGTCTTGGCTGACGATTCGATTAAAAGCCATTGGTCGCAATTTGCAATACCGTGATGATTTTAAAGTGAAAGCTGCTTTTTCTTAGAATTCGTTAGCTCGTGGCGGGAGATAAATTATCGATTCAAAAATAAACCTTTGATGCCTATCCATCACGAGCATGTTACGTTGCAATGGCGCACAAAAACTGACCATTGAGAAACTTGAAAACCTCTTTGAGCAAGCTTAGTTGAATTTATGCAGGCACTTCAACATATGCTTCTGTTTTGCATCAATCCTTAACAAGTGGATCATGCATTCAAGGTCATTCATATAGATTCTACGTTAATGAGGGTTATTATGAAGGCTATGTGCTGAGCTTATTTTGATGTGTTTTACATGCACAAACTTCGATTGTGTTCGATTTTGTTGTCATGTTCAATATGAATCGTTGATACAGATATGGCCTGCCTGTGTTAATGAATCGTCTGAAGAGATTCAAATGTTTCAAAGTGTAGGCTACTGTAAATTACTTTCTTTGGCGATGTTGCATGGTTTTGAATTGAATTAACCACCTTGCAACAGTCGGCCTTGTCTTTTTTCTAAAGACGTTGTTACAGTATAAAAGGGACAGCTCTTGTAGGCTAAGTTTGCACAAATTTAAAAGGTACTCGAAATAAGAATAAACCCTATCAAATTATTGTTTTGAAAGTTTACTTGAAAGCTGCATTGAGCCCTGAAGGCATATAGATGCTTGCGTGACAAAACAGTGTGCAAATTGTCTTTGTTGTTCGGACTAAACGTGGTCTAGTTAGCGAATGAGTTTATGCGTAGATCAAGGAAAAGGTAGTTTTTAGGAAACAAGATCTGTTTTACCTTAGCTTTGTTTAACGATGCAAGACTTATTGGATGTAGCCACTTGGCAGAAGCCGTAGGCTTATTTCCCAATGCGTTGACCCTCTATTGAGAATTTTACACTGACTATCAAGCTATTGAAATACTTCGTGATCAGTGTTGTTTTAGATGAGCCTAGCATTGAAGATTCTTATCACAACAAAGTGTTGAATATTAAAGTTTCTTCTCATTATAGCAACACTTCGGATAGAACGATCTTTGTCAAATCTAAAACCAACAAATTGTCATAGACAAGATTGGAAGCGCTTTGTGGAAGCACGTAGGTTATGATGAGTTGACACAGTGTTGAGATTTTGTCACTTTAGTTGAGACATTTTATGAAAAAACTAAAATATAAACTTTGCTTCAAATTACATCTTTTGACAGTGTTTTGCTAAAATCCGTCAAATTCCAACTTTGTGTTGTTTTATACATTGATTGCTTGTGTTCTTCCTGCGACTGTAGACTAGAGTAGACTAACACAAGATGTTGAAATGATAACTATATTTTTATTTAATATACTTCTGTGTTGTGCCATTTGCTGCTCAAGGGATGGTTTTACCTGTTTCAGCCCCCTTGATAAAGTCAGTCGTGCTGACTGACGAAACGTCGGAAATGAAAAGCTACTTATCATTTCAACATCCTGTGATAGTCTGGTCTACAGTCACCGGAAGAACGCAAGAAATTAATCTATAATTACAACGCTTGATGAATCGTTCCATTCTGTATTCACGTTGGTTTGTTCGTTAATCTTCAATGAGATTTATGTAAACAAGAATTTTGAGATTTTGAAAATATCTAACGTCAAAAGTCGTTGTAACAGTTATAGGATGAAAATACAATTGAAACTGAAAGTTTTCATAATAATCAAATGCCTAATGTACTTCATAGCATCCAAGTTCAAAACAATTTCCAATCAGTTGTAATGAGTACAGATTTATTCGTATGATCTCCTACACGCATAAAAGCCTGGCCATTTAAGCACGAGATTAACCAGACCAGTCTCCAGCCTTGCAAGCAAAATTGTCCTTTTTTGCATTAATTTAACGTCTGCCGATTTTGAACCAATGTACAGTAAAAAATAATTGCAAACCTACTTTATCATGTGATTTAAATTGTTGACAAAACCACAATGCGGCAAGTTAAATTTGAACAACCAGGATTGAACAAACAATGTGCAAACCATCTTGTAAACAAAGCTGCATAATCGAAGAAGGCGCCGTCAAATAATTATTATTATGTCAACAGGTTTGTTGTGGTGGCTGTGCAACTGCTGTTTTAGTACGTAATTTAGCGTGTAACCGTCTGAAGTTATGCAAATGTTATGTCTATTCAATGTGATAAGATTTGCAATAAAAGCAGGGATGGAAAGACTTAGAAAAACAATTTTATGTCCACGCTTATATCGCTGGAAAAACATCCTTATTGTTTTTGTGAGAGATTCGTTTTTTGAGAGACTCTTGAAGATATAAAATTTCACATTAATCAAATTCCAATGGAAATTAATTCAATTTTGCTTGAATTTAACGAGACGTGTACGTACCAGCAACATAAATTGAAAGCCTCTCAACATCTGTTTGATCGATTGTTGTCAGATATAAAACTAGTTGTTTCAAATCATGAGAAAAGAGAGATATTGTGTAGGCAACAGTATCCTCTTTCGTTTGTTGTGTAATTAAATCTCCGTGTCTCTGTTTGTACAGTGCCGGGATCACAAACAGGAAGTTGGGAGACTTGGAAACAACCCCTTAGTATTGATAGTTGGAAGTGATAGGTTTCTGAGAGTAAATAAGGCGAATATTTATGTTTTTACGGTAGCTAAAAATAAATAACTTGATAAGTTATGTTGGGCAATAGTTTTTTGGAAACCAAACATCAAACGACATGAGTAAGGAAACCCTTAGTGTGAATCCTGACGTAACAATAGAAGCAATTCTTACGTCAGACTAAGGAATGCTTTGCTGCTATTCGAAAAAATGAGGGCTGTATAAAGCATAAAAGTAATCAATGTTTTGTTGTGTTAAAAATCTTTCTTCATAGGCTACATGGTTGCATGCTTTGTATAATTTGTTTCAACTCAACTTAAGTTTCTTTGTGAAAAGTTGATTTCATATCTTCTAAAGTAAAGTTGTTTGAATGCTATCAGTGTACTGTATAAGGCTCGGAAGGAAACATTTCTGCAGAGGTTGAATCAATATTAAAAACAGAAGCTAGATAACAAGGTGATAGACAATCTTCAATTCTAACTACAAAGAAAGTAAAGCAATAACAAATTTGCACGTAGAGTACAGCAGACTCAGAAATAAAAATGAGGGATTTTGCTGTGGGTAAGCTCTCTGCATGTTTGGACACAGTGAATGGTGCCTCAGAGTGCCACGGCACACAGATCGGGAGTCACTGCTAAAAGAATGGGAGAATGAAAGCGAAACACTTTTTCTCATCTTGATTTTTTTGTTTGCTTGAGATACACACCATTATTATTTGAAAATCGACTGATCTGCAAATTTTGACTGGGTCAGGGAGCACGAAATTGAGAACAACGGAAGGCGGCTAACCTAATTCATTCTTGCTTGGACAGGATTCATTTTAAAAAAATACATTCTGCCCAATTGATGTCCAACACTAGTTTTTATTGAGAGCAAGTTTTCGAGAGAGGACTTAGGACATAGGCGATATTAATTTCAGCACTAATTCTGTACTTAATTTGCAGAAGCTGAGAGTGCAAATGTTGTTAGAAAACTTGGATCGATTCTATTACGTAAATTCCCAGCAAACTTTACACACTTTGTGCTGTAACTCTCTTGCTCCAGATTTAATGACTTTTAAAAACGTTTAACCTTAGACAGAGAGGACTCTTGTTGGCAATCAGTTTCCCAGTTTCCTTTTGAAGTTCAGGCTTAGGAAGACTTTAAATCAATGAGATTGGGCCAGTGACCGAAATTCAAAGTAGCTTAATCTCTTGGTCAAAGTTATGTAGGCTAGCTTGTTTGGGTTTGGTGCAGCAGAGTCAGTGGCGATCCAGGGAGGCAGGGGAAAGGGGTGATCGCCTTTCCTAAAACACAGCAAAGTAACTTTATTCGCGTTGCTATTGCAAGGTCGAATTTATTTTGGCCTACACATCATTGGGTTTTGTTAAAATCCCCCCCCCCCCTAAAACTACTGGATGAATTCGGCCCTGAGCAGACTGCAAACACAAAGCATTGTTTTGATTCATCAAATATAGTTATTACTTTCTAAAACCTCTACAGCTTGTTAAACCCTAAAAGGGGGTGTCATCAGAAGGTCCTTATTCAAATAGAATCTTTTAGAATGTTTCTTAATGCTTAAAAGATATCGTGAGCATTGCAGGCAGTGTGGCCCTTACTTTTAGAAAGCAAAATTATGCAATAATGGTTGTTTTTAGCTACAACGTTGCTAAAACCGATCTTTGCTTATAATTGAAATTAGAAAACCAATTGAACCTAATTTAGTCAAATGCGATTTTATCGTCAGTTTTAGTTTTGTTCTTGGAATACTTGCAATTAATGGTAATACTTTATTTTTATTTTATTTTTGAAAAATTGGCTTGCTTCAATTGTAATTGTGGTGAGAAGTTTGGAAATGATAATAATAGTTTGTAAAGCAGCTGTACTGACTCGATGGCTGTTGTATGTTCTTGCGTTCTGTCGGTTGTAGAGGTTAGTTTTATCCTGCAATGTTTTTCATTTAGTTTAAAGTTGCACCTTTCTCACAACAGACGAATAAGAAGATTTCTTCCTGCATGTTCCACGCTATGCGCTTTGGGTTTGTTATTTTAAGTAAGAATTATATCTTGGTACTGCGGTGATACACACTTTTGTTTGTTGTAAAACGTCATTATTCGGTGTTGCCTGGCATTGATGGTTATCGCATTAGCTCATAGACACTTGGGACATGCACGTGAAAAAGTTTGAAAACATTGATTTAAAAGATAAAAGGATGCATGCAGGACTAAAAGATAAAACTGTTAGTTGAAATTCTACTCTGTGATCACGATCAGTACCTAACTACCTAGTAACGACACAGTTTATAAACATTGCCACAACGTGGCTCTTGTGTTGCATTGCGAAGCAAGCTGCTTTTAAACAAGCAATATCCTTCCTTTGTGATGTCACGTTGCATTTGTGCCAGCATAAGCCTATTTCCAGACTACTGCAAGCCTAAGATCGAATATTATTCGGTGCAAGGAGACATTCTTTGAGCCGGAGCGAAGGGGGCATACGTTTACTTGCAACCTAGACTGCGTGCTTTTTCGACTGTAATTTATAAAAACAGCGTGCTAGCGTTGATGATTGAAACTACAAATTTTGTTTTTTAGAGTAGCCTATTTTGAGTATTTCTGAGCAAGAAACGTTTGTGAAGCTGTAATTACTTTTCAGCAGTTTGTTCCTGCGATAGTTATTTTTGTAGGTCAGTGTAGCAATTAGCAGAAAGGATCAATGACTTTCGCCTGTCAATTCAACACGTGACACTCGTTGTCCTATGCAATCATAAGCTCGTATGAAAGTAGCTTACACATTTTACTTCTACAGCCAAAAAGTACGACCACAATCAGATGATTCATTGAATGAAGCTGTTCGAAACCAAATTATTTAGAAATTGATAATGAAATTAGTTGCAATATTCCTGTGTCCTGATGTAGTTTCGAAATTATAGGCCTATTCTTAGTGAAAAAATTTTTGTTGCTGAGTCCAAACTATTTGGTTTCTCATTTCACCCAAAACCAACACCGCATTTCGAAAGGGCTGTGAAATTTAAAATACGGTGACTTGAATGGACAAAAACAGAGAAAACACAACATTCTATTTGTTTAACATTCTATTTGTTTATTAACAAAAGATTCTATTTGAATAAGACCTTCTGATGATCCGTTAGGTGAAACAATTTGTAAAGGCTTCAGATAGTAATAACTATATTTGAGAAAACACAACATATACTTTAGAGTCATATTTTTGACTTTCAAAGTGTTTTGTTCAGGGGGCCCAGGCATCTCATTGGCATCGGCTCAAGTTATTCTTTCAACAGCCCTGTGCTTATCATTTGGCTTTGCTTCAATCGCAAACCATCATGTGCACTGGAAACGTCACTTCTCATTGATTGGAGTTTCAACAATCACAATTCCTTCCTTTCTAACACAAATATCCAGCAACGGATTCTTTTGCTGCATTTCAATCGTTTTCAATTCTGATGATTGATTGAATCTCTTTAAACTAAAGTTAATTGACCTAATGGAAAAGGTGTGAATGACATGGTCGTTTGTTTGCACAGTTTGTAAAGTCATTTGTATAATAAAGTCAATTGCTGCCTTTTTTAGGCCATAACCTGGAATGGTCAAATAGCGATGAGTGTTTAGAAAATTTGATGGCAAACATGACGTCTGGACCAAAATAGTTGCTGACAAACTTTGTTTGTTACAGCCTCAGCCCTCATATCTTCCCTATTTTTGAGTCTCACATCCTAGACAACAAAGTCCGTCATTTTCACACTGATTCAACGTTTGCAGTGAAAATGACGGATTTTGGTGTCTGGGTTGTTTGCTTCTGGAAATGCTTGTCCTGGGACTGAAAAGTCTCTTTGAAAACAAGGACACTTTTAGAATGTAAAGGTATTGGATTTTACCATTATGGGCGGAGATGAATTGTTTTCATAACTTCATCTATTTCTGGCTTTTTTAATTGTTTCCTGTTGCTGCTCGGAACCAAATCGCTAGAAATTGAGAAGTTTCTTCGACCTTGCAACCAAGTGCAACAAAACTACACAATAATTGGCCAATCAAGAATGTTTTGTGCAAATCTAACGTCATGAAGCATTTTTCTAACGCACAGTATTAATGACAATGAGAGCTTTTTCAATGCTTTTGGTACCTATCCATCGTCCACAGGAAAGCGACAGTCAGGTTGTTACTAGTAATGAAGGGTGACAGCCGCACAGAGCAGAGCAAGTTATACCGCAAGTTGTTGGCATTAACAGGCGTTTCAAGTTTTTTGTTACTTATGTGTAGGCCTACATATCACTTGCCTGGAATAAAAGCACTGCCGTTAATTTGCATTCATCAAATGCTGGCGTTTGCACAACAATCTAAGCTTTTAGCATAATTTTTCTACAGTAATAGCCTCTTTACCGTAGTCAAATAGAATCGAAAGAATAAATGTCGGTGTTTAAAATGGAAATTATAAAAATACATTTGATCTGCTGTCTTGCATCAAAAGAATTAAAAAAAACATTTTATGAAGTTCTCAAGTGACTGGAAAGATGTCATAGACGCGTTTTTGTATGCAAAATCTATAAGAGACCTAAACAGGTTTTTGAGGCCCAAAAAAGAAACATGTTTTTTAGCGGTGTCTTATTTTGGGGGCCCGAAACTGTCATTGATACCGAGCTTAAAGTAGCATTTCAACGGCCCTGCGGCCCTGCTCTCTTGAGCTCTTTGCACAACCGTTAACAATATTGCAAAACAGCGATATCGTTGTTACAAATAATGGCTTCAGATTGCTTAAACGAAATCATAAACATAGGTAGGGGTTAGGGCACAGAAGAATTGAAATGGCAAAAATTTGAAAACTGAAATGTTTTCTTTCTATTTTGCACTTTATAAAGTAGATACTTTTCTTAACAAACTGCCTTGGCTCTAGTCTAACATCGGTTATTGATGTCGCAATGCTTAACTATTTGTTCATTGAAAATCGTACAAATATGTCGTAACTATTTGTTCATTGAAAATTGCTCAAATTGTGTTTATTAACTTTTTTATCACGTTTTCATCTCCAGAAAGGTAACTGGCTCATTAGCTCAGTGTAATCAACCCCCGCTACAACGAAGCGTGACTTATTATCCACTATACGTCACTTCAGCTATCTTTACAGGCCGAAAAAGCTTGTAATTAACAAACCAAAACTCCGTCGAACATTAGTTTGATGTTTAATCAAATTTTACTGATGTTTCATGTAGCAGATCAACATTTGGATTCTAAATCTCTATCCTGCATCTAAGGTTCATCAAAAGTGTTGTCACTTATCGTCATCCCGCGCATTTGCAGCTGATTGACATTGGAGTTAACACATCATATTTTGGTTAAGAAATTTACTGTCAGTAATCTTAAACCAGACAGCTAAATCCGTCATTTTTACATTGATTTTACACGTCTGCAGACGTTGAATCAATGTAAAAATGCTTTTGCTTTTTGGGAAGTACATATCATGATTGGAAGCTCAAAATTAGTTTTTTTCTTAAATGTATTTATCACTTATGTATAAATACATTTTACAACGTTTGAGTGAGTTAGTTGTTGTTCTTATAATGTACAAACTTGTTTTGTCTTTTGGCTAGATTGATTTAATTGTTTGCAAGGTATGGAGAAGGGTGGAGTTGTTTTAATATCGATCCAATGAGTATTAAAACTTAAAAAGTAGTTTCGAGTTTTTGAACTTTTAAAACTTAATTAACTGTTTCAAGGCACTTGAGGTTACGGTTGGCTTTCTTTGCACACTTATATCCTAATATCACAGTTTTAAATCAAGTGGGCAGCTGGTGATTATTTTTTTTAAATGCCGAAACTTTCTCCTTACCTGGCCTTCCACTGACCTCACAGGATAGGAAACGTATTATTATTGGAAATTTCAAAATGGAAACACGTTCAGACGCTGACGTAGTTCTCAGTGGTAGAGGCTGAAAGACAATTCGGTCCGAAACGACCCAGACAGCAAAATCCGTCATTTTTCCGTTGATGTATATTGATTTTTGCATTAACATCTACAGACGTTGAGTCAATGTAAAAATGACGGTTTTTTTCTGTCTGAGTATCACTTGGTTAAACTCATTTAAAAGTAAAACCAGAGCCAAAGAATATGCGGGTCTCACTAGTTCGATTTATTTGGCTAACCCCTAGTGTCACCTGCCAGGTTTAATACGAGTTTAAGCATCAAAGTTTTTAAGTACAAGTTTTTGCCTTCCGTTCGTTTGTAAAAAGTACTGTCAAAGCATTGAGTCTGTGTCAATTTGTCAAAATGTCAAAGTCTGTTTGTCAAAGTCGATGTCAAAGCATTGAAAGTAGTCTGAGAAAATCTAATTTACAAGTTTGTTTTATGAAATCATAAGTGTGACTTTGTCTAATTGTTTTCAGGTTTTAGCGACGAAAAGTGAATTTTTCTGGTTTTAAATAGAATTTACTTTTGTTTTGATCGATGAATCAGACTTCTTCAACAAGATGAGAAGCTTTGCTTACATTTGCAAAACGTTTTTCGATCATCATCGCCTCGCTTGTAACCTTTGGCTTGTCAATTTGCCTAAAGTCGTGTTAGTTATTTCTTATCACTTCATAGTAAGACATCCTTTCCATTGATGGATTAATTACGTTTCGCTTTACTAGCCGTTGAAGGCATTTATTTTTACGTTAATTGAACGTATTCCGATGTTGAACCATTGTAAAACCGATAATCTGTAATTTACATTGTGGGACATTTGTGACCTAACACGACAAAAAAAGAGTAGAAAAAATTGCGGTATCGATGCCTAGACAAAAGCTGAGCGATAATTTCCACACATTTACATTTTACGCGCACAACTAGCACCTTAATGAGAAAATAAGTTTGTAGTATAATTAAGAGTTTGGTTAATTTTTTTGTTTAAAACGTCATTGCGTCCGAATATGACTTCCCTGTTTCAATTCGGAATCGTAGCCTACTGCAGTGCAGTGATGTAGAGAGGATTGTGTTTAAGTTGACAGAACAAGAAAGGAGTGGAAAGTTATTTATGGTTTACAGACAGGGGTTGCATTGGATCAAAGGAAAAGAGCCTTGGCGACAGAGTAACAAGATATTGTACTAATAATGTAATAATAATAATGAATGATTCATATAGCACTGTATTAATTTTGTTGCAAGCATTTGTTCTTCTCAGCACTTTGTAAAGAAGCAAGCGTTATCATGGGATTTATGACAGACAGTATAGCTTTGCTCAAACTGCTTGTTCAAGCGGCTCTTTATGACTTAAGGTGGTTAAAATTTGGCTTTTCTTTGCATAAAGAGTTAAATCGAATATTTCTTGCCAGAGGTTTTTTGCCAAAAAAAAATGTTAAACGTGTTAAAGTGAATAATTAAAAAAACGGTGATGAGTAAGAAGAGCACATACATTTCGTATGACTCTGTGGATTGCGACATCTCCTTTCCTGACACCCAGTCATCCTGCCAATCCTCACTTAATGGATGGAACTGCAGTAAGTGACCCATGAGGTTGTTTTGAAAAGTTTACCACACAACGAAGAACCCCAAGTTTGATGTGTATTTTTTTTGACATGAACTGTGTTGTTTCCAAACAACGTATACACGCAGCAACACTCTAAACGCTTGATTTTAGTGAACAATAATTATACTTTATTGAATGAACGACCAAATTACGCCTTTACATGGAATACTAGCCCATTGCGTGCTTGGTTAAACTGCTACTTGTCAATTAAAATTTGCCTTGATAATTTGCTTTGTCATTATGAGCCACTATTGGAAATACTTTAACTTAAAGAACGCTCAGGTGTTTGGCAGAAACCACGGGTTACTACAGTTAACAGTTGTCTAAAACTGTTAGTATTTGTCCTATCCAGTAGAAGTTAACCATGCAGAAGTAGTTTTATAAACGAAGCAAAACCGGCGACGTTTGCTGATCGGAATACTAAGTTTTCACAGGAAACTGTACATCGAAGTTAGTTTTAGGGCAATTGATTGTAGATGGTGTTTCAAATTAATGATCTGAACTGTAAACGGAGTCTTGCTAGCCTAGAGTAGAATACTTTCGTTTTAATCATTGACCCATAGTCTTTGTGAATTAAAGTTTTAATAAAGTTGAACACATCAGCGGATTTATTTTGTATTTCAAATTTTAGGACTGATTTGTAACGGTACTTAAGTCGCATTTGAATTAAATAAATTCAGAGCACAGTTGGCAAAAGATATCTGCACCTGACAAAATATGTATCTTTGGAGACTTAGATTAGAAACCATTTTTATGAAAACACTTTGGGTCAAGCAGTGATTTAATAAAGTTGCATTCAACGGTAAATTCATTTAGCATTAATTGCCTCAAACTTATAACTGACTATAATTCTGTGTTGTGATCTTGTAACGCTTGAGTGATTTAGTGTTTTTATGAATGAAGACAAAAGAACATTTATGTATGCATTGGTCAATTTCAACCATGTTAACAAAAAAGGTTTGATAATATTAAAACTATGACATATCTTGTTACTTTAATTAAATATTTTATATTAGCTTCATTCATATCAGAAATTATGGTAAAGATAACGAAGTGATATGACGTATTATTTTTTAGGCCAACATCTTTTGACGTTAGTCCACATGAATGCGGGCTTGTACATTTTTTTTAATGTAAGACTTTAAACAACTGTAGATTTTGTTGCAACGCTATCAATCGTCCGCAGTGGGAAATGTACAGTTTGAGTTCTTGTATATGTTGAAGTTATATTCAGCTATCAGAATGTGTGTTTTTTATTTTTACGTGTTGATTTGAGGACCAAAATGTTTTAATAAAGGGGGTGAAAAGTTTTTGAATTGGGATAAGGTTTTTTTAGAAAACAACTTAAAGTGGTTTTTCATAAAATTTCATAAAACTCTTTTTTCTTGAAAGTTTATTTCTCATAAAAAGATTTTTCCACCATAACATGATTCAGGTGCATACACTACTAATGAGATAGCTACAACTACATCCCAGCTTGTTACCGATTCGCCTATTAGGCTACTGACGTAATATTTCCCACACAAATTTGTTGCAAAGATCAACAGCACAACGAAGGTGACATCTAGAATTGTTTTTACACTTCAAGTGTTGCCAAAACACTTAAATATGACGTTGTTCAGTTTGAACGAAGACAAGTTTTATCATAGTGCACGTGTTTGTTGTTTGTTTATACAAAATAGTATTAAAGTTTAAAAAGTTTTACCACTACATAGTAACGTATTTCAAAATCAAACACATCTGTTTTTCTTTTTGTTTGACAACACTTCTTACTATTTTGAGAATAACAGTTTTTAAATATTGTTTGAAAGACGTGATCTAACATTGGTAACGTGTATGGAGAGTTTCCTATTTGTTCTGGCGATGAGATGACGACTCAAAACAAATTTTTTATGTCCAATCTTTACCTAGATCGGTAGCGCCACTTGCGCCGAGCTAAAGGATTTTTAACGTTGTTGATGACTCTCCTCAGGAGAGCAGTTAGTTGGCACTTGTCTGACATGACGGGTACTGGCACATTGCCAAAACCTATGCGATCATTGTTATTCCTGAATCCTCACGCTGTTTATCCTTTTTAATACTTTACTATAGTTGCCTGAGTGGTTATACGTTAAAAGCATAAAGCAAAGGCCAACGCCCGATTAGGAAAAAGATTTTGTTATCCACTTTCAAAGGAAGTTACATGGATAATCTGAGCTGTAAATTTGGCTTCAGACCGTTGGTGCAATTTTCAATACTTACCCAGACAACAAATCAGTCGTTGTTAACGTTGATTCAACGTCTACATTGATTCAACGTCATGTACGTTGAACCAATGTAAACAACAACTGATTTGTTGTCTGGGAAATGATACAAGCGAGTGAAAGACAATTTGTATACATAAACATAACATACTACCAAATTGTGACCTCTTACAAAATTAAGGTTATGTGTACGGCTTCAACTCCTAGTACTTCACAATGAGGATCGTCTATGCTTGTTTGGCAACACTGGCTTCATGTGCAAACAAAAAGTTCAACATTGTTTGATCACATTTTTATTTTAGACGAAATCCTTCTTGACCCCGATGATCGACCTCTTGAACTTACTGTGAACTCAAAGTCACCTTTGGCCTTTCACCTCGTCACTGGAGCTGACAGAAACTCTGAACTGTTGAAGAATTTACGGCAAGAAACTTTTACCCCGGAACAACGAAGGAAATTAATAGAGAAGTAAGATAATTAGCGTAGAAACAAATTTTGGCAATGTTGTGGGTAAAGCCATTTGTCTGAAATACGACTTAGATTCTGGCCCGTTCAGTGTAAACGTTTTATGTGCTGGCTGTGAACCATGTTAGGCTTGAACCGTTTAGACTAATTTTGATTTTCATGAACTCTCAATAAATTTTTGAAATATGTCCGAGTATCTGCCGAATTTAGATTGCACATATATTTTTTCATTCGGTGATGTGTTAAGCTGGATTCCCTGAGTGTTTCACCTTGCTGGTTTGATTACAGGTGCTTCCCTGGAGAACGATAATTATTAAATGTGACTCGTGTCTGTTGTGTGCCGATATTATGGTTTAAATAATTTGTGGTCTCAACAGTTTGTGATGCTTGAAATTAAATGTTACATGCGTTGTTGATGCTTTATATATTTCACATCGAAAGGGAACCGCAAGTAATGACGCAAACATTTTCATGTAGATTTAATTTGAAAACTGACGGGGACAATGACATGATAAACAGTTCTGGAAGATCATCACCCAACACCTCGATGGAACGGGCATCTCTAAGTGGAAGTAGTCTTGGAGGCAGTGTCAGCTATTACTCAGAAATAAGGCCACAACCGGGAACTCCAACCTCTGCAACTTCAATGTCAAAACTGAACGGTGGGTAATACTTCAAGTTCAAGACTCTATTTGTTTGATTTAAAGACAAAGGTTCTAGGCTTCTTTTTTATTTGTTTCTTGCTGTTTAGGAAAATATGAATCGTATTTTTGAATTCGTGTGTTGCACATATATTTATTCCAAGATTGCCTGAATGGTTCTCCGTATTTGGTAAGAAAAAGCTTCTGCCAGTAAAAAGAAATCACTGTATAAACATTTTGCGTTTTGCACGTTTTCTTAAATGTTTCCAGTGTTGACTCTATAAAAAAACATCATAAATCATAATGTTAATAGCACTCCGTTTCTCTAGACTTTTTTGGTTGCAAGAAATCAACTTGCAGAACCGATATCAGATCTATTCTGGAACAACGCGTTCCAAAATTGATTTCATAATTCAAATTTGACGCACGTGTGGTTGTTGATGTATCCCACACGAAGCCACAATTATATCAGTGACCTTCAAGTTTTCCTGTTTTTTTCTCTTTTTGTTCATGTCCGAGCCTGGCCGGAAACGTATGAGATTTCAAGTAGCAATCCCTTTTCAAAAAACAAAAAACAAAAAAAACGATTCATTATGACGTAGGGACAAGCCAACACGATACACGACCCAGGTTGAACGCTTGTTTGCAAGTATTGTGATTGCTTCCGACCACAAAAGCATTGCGGTTGAATCTAAATAGATCAAATTGACATTTGAAAATACATGGTTGCATGCAACGATGTCTTTAGACAGGTTTTCTTATCTAGCAGCTATTATCTCCGAAAAGCAATGATGTCTGGTCTGAGTATGTATACTAACGCACACAGCCGCTGAGAGGAAGGGCCCGGTACCAACGGGATCATCATGGCCCAAATCAAGAAACTTTTAAGAAAAACACATATATCCAAAGAATTTGCTGTGATTTCTCCAAGATTCCAGGCCTTTTCAAAGGTTCAGACCCCTAAACTTATCCAAGGCCCTGGTCCAAAAGTGCCCCTAGACCCTGTCCTGTCAACGCTATTGTGTAATGCTACACATTATGGGATGTACGTTGGAGGAGGTTTATACCAAATGAATGCAATCAAGCCACACCTGTGATCGCTTCCGTATGGTTTGATAGTTTTGCCTCTTGTTTTTGAATGAGGAAACATTTATTGCCGTGTATGAGTTCAAAAAAGAATATTAACTATTAGGCAATGGGCAATCTTTCAAATTTACAATCATGTAAAATGTGTGTATGGCGCTTGATCACGTCTTATTGTAGTCCTACAAATATCAACACACTTTCAAGTCAAAATCTACTAGTATTTAATATGTTTTTTAAGATGTGTATTTGTATTTAGGATATGCTGATGTGATAGGAAAACCGGCTTTCAATAAGTCCGACCTAACTCCATTGAAAACTCCTTCGAATGGTGGGAAGGTGTTAAGAAGCAACACTATGCCGGCCAATGATGATAGACCTGCTCCTTTGCTGCTCCCTTCTGGAGGCCAATCTTCCAGCACACGAAGTGGCAGAATTAGAAATTTGAAGAACAAGAAAGATGCAAATTCTAAGACACAAAGAAGAGATTCGAGATCCTCATCAGCACGGAAGCTATTCTTCAGTCTTCGAAAATATCGTGGACGATCATCATCCAGAGATCGTAATGCAAGTAAAAGTTTATCAGAGATTCAATCGGATGTAGAGCAAGTTGCTTCCTTAACATCCACTGAATTGTCTTCAAATATAAATCTTCCTGGAATACTCAAGATTTTTGGAAATGCGGTCAGTCCAGGAGCAAATTATAAAAGTGTCATGGCAACCAACAATTCAAATGCGAGAGAACTTGTCAAAATTGCCTTGGAAAGGTACGGGATCGCAAAGCACCAAGCCAAGTACCACGTTCTTTGTGAGGTAGTGGGAAGGGTAAAGGAGGAAGAAGCCAAAAATAACGTAGGGAAAGCCTTGAAGATAAAAGCCAAGAAGAA
The DNA here is from genome assembly GCF_918807975.1 of Aplidium turbinatum. Taxonomy (NCBI): domain Eukaryota; kingdom Metazoa; phylum Chordata; class Ascidiacea; order Aplousobranchia; family Polyclinidae; genus Aplidium; species Aplidium turbinatum. The sequence goes on from NC_137486.1 coordinate 5,385,144, forward strand.
TAAACGAAAATCAGGTATGTTTTTTTCACTTAATGTTTATTTTCATCCACTTTTATATCTTTGCATGTTTAAATCAATTCTTCATACGTAAAAGTAGCTAGCAACTGCAGCTTGCTTTAAAATTCACAAAAGTTTACACAAAACGCATGCGGTATAGCTATAGGTATAGTTGTTGCTACAACTGAAAGTGAACGATTTAGTCGCGTATTTGCAATAGGTCGCCTCAGCAGAGCTTATTGTGCAATTAACCGTGATGAACGAATCACGGTGATCGATTCACAACGCTGCAGTCGATCACCCTTTTTAATTGTGCTCTTCCTTGGAGAGAAGTGGTTGTTATCCTCTGTTTTTCTTTTTTCGCTTATTGGTTGCAGAATGGTTGCTATCCGGGTGTATTGTAAATAACGGTTTTCTACTAATAACCTGCGGATGAAATCACTTTCTTCTCCTGTAATCGTGGCGCTTAAAGTGAAGTAGAGGCTGTTAAACACCAGAATTATTAACAATTGCGCTGTTTTGGTCACAAAATAAAAGCAGTTGTTTAATTACGAGGCCGCACAGTAGAATAGTTGCCCAGCGCTAAAAATATGCTATGCTTTGTTGTACTCGTAAGCTTTCGTGATCAAGTGTGGTGAACGTTCTCGAATGCATTAGACTCTTTGTCTTAAAAGTAAAATGTTCCCTAAAACAAAACAATAGGCTACCAGTAGCATCAAATTTAGCAAAACAAGTCATAAACAAAAGTACTCAAAACTTTATTTACTGAACAGTAGACTACAAGCAGAGTGGCAGACAGTTTGATTCAAAACTTGGACGAAACATCATAATAGAAACTGCATTGTCCAAGGAAGAGGAGCGGGTCACTCAACTGTGGCCACCACCACTGTACAGAGCACGTACAGCGTTACAATCTTAGTCAAACTATCTTGTTTTTCTCAAAATCTATCTTGATTTTAGTGGAAATTCCTTCAATGAAATTACTTGATGGAAATGATTTCACCGAGGACTATGTTCGACCGTTAAGCGATCATGAAAAACCTTTAATCCTCCAATCTTATTGGAAGCCACTCGATGGACATTGTAGGCGGTTTGAGATAAGAAGAAGATCAAAGGTGAGATTGATCTTTTGGTTGTTCACAAAAAGTGATTTCGTTTCTAAAATATGGTCTCCTACACATGCTTCAGCTTTTTGAGTTAGAGCATGATTTTTAAGAGAGTCGTTTTGATTTGCTGCTAATTTTAAAAAACAAGTATATCGAATAGAATTAACGTTTTTAATCATTTACTTTTGAAAAGACTAAATGCCTTAAACTTGTAACATCAAATTTGCCCAATGTGCTTTATAAATGTTGGATACAGCCCTAGCAGATCATTCTTTGACTAAGAGTAATCTAAATTCGTAATCACTATTCAAAATTAATCCAGGTTTTCCAGAAAGGTGAAAAAGACCGTTCCACTAGGGACATCAACATGCAAGCTCGTCGCCTTGTATTACAAAAATCTAGGTGGGTTTGTGGACTAAATGATGAGTAAAGGAACATTGACTCTGACTACGATAATAATCATTTTAAAAACTGAACTCTTGCGGTTTACAAGTCCTTACCTGGTCAGCGGTACTTTCGCAACATCGTACATTTGTTTGGTTTACAAAATGAATCAGTAAAAGACTTACATTTTAAAGAGTGAACTTTGTTGCGCCATATGTTTCGTTTTACATAGAGTTTTCTTAAATGATCTGTTTTTTAGGAACAATCTTAATATTCCGTCTTTGACCAACCAACCTCAAACCGACAGCGAAGAAGATGACGAAAAAATCACCAGCTTCGACGTCCGTCGTCCTTCCCCGGAACCAAGAAAGGCAAAAAAATCTTCAAATGACAAAAATGTTGAAAAAGTTAATGTGGACGTTTTAACCGACCTAAAAACTTGCACTGACGCAGAGGCCGAATGTGCTGCTGCAATAACAGACCGTGTCACTCCTGACGGTGGTTCGTCAGCTACTCCTCCTACATCTGAAAGCAAAAACGATACTAAACCTCCTGACAGTCCCCCGTGTCCATATTTGATAACATTACAAGGAAATGAAGATACATTGATCCATTCTCTTGACAATCAGGAAGTCCTCATTGGCAGTGATGTCACCGATTTTAAATTGGTGGCTCCGGACGTTCTTCCTCATCATTGCGTCTTGAAGAGGAGACTAGAAATCTTGTTTTCTGAATCGGACAATTATGAAACTTTGAAACGATGGTGTGTCACAATCACACCGCTCAGCTCTTCTGCTGAAATTCGGATAAACGGATCCAAGACAACGAACAAACATACTCTTCAACACGGGGAGTTGGTATCAATAGGACAGCATCATATGTTTATGTTTAAAGACCCATCGTCGCATGTCAATCTAAGTAATGTTGTAACTTTTTCGCTCACCAATTCAAGTAATCACGATTTGGATAACACCAGTATAGAAGCACACGCCTCAAATCTACGTCTGAATCCTGGTGATGCAAAAGAACATTTAGACTCTCCGACATTTTCAAAAATTATTGAAACAGACTTTAGCTATGGTCATGAACACGAAGATCAAATTTTAAGCGAGATATTTGATACTTCAAGTGATCTTGAAGATGTGCCAAAAGATTGTGCCTTGGCCCCTGCTACTTTATTATGCCAATGCATCACCCACTCCTGTCTCAACTTTGACCTGCAACAGAAAAACGATCTCCTGCTGAAGATAGCAAGCAATCTTCAGACATTGGTTTTGGTAAGTTCTTTTAGCTTTTATTGTATTATTATTTTTCTGCAGTAACATACAGTATAACATAAAATCAATTATCGGTTTGCATTGTTTTGCTATTTAAAAGCATATAAGGTGTAGCCTATATTGTCAGCTGATTAGAGACAGTACAATATTGCAGCTATGGTGCGAAGTTAGCTTGGTTTTTAGTTCAATTAATGTAATTGAAACGCTATGGTTGCTATTAGTTCTTCAGTAATTAGCCAGCTTCCTTTTCATCCATTCCTACGTCTACCCATCCCCACAGTAGCCAACTTAGCTCACAATCGCCGCCCCGATGGCTCAATTGGTCAGCGCGTCACTTCTGGAACGAAGAAGCTTCAAGATCAAGCGGCGCTGGTTCGACTCTCGGGGTGTGCGCTTAAGCAACGCACCTAAAGGGCTGCTCTCCATTCAGCGGCATCTAAATGGATGGAATAATTCCCCGGCAACAAGACTTCAACAATCGGAAAGTTCACTTTGTCAATCTCGGTGACCTGGACGCGAAATTTTTTTCCCACGTACTTTCTGTCTCATTTACATATTTTGGTAAAAGTTTGTATTAAAACCGTGTGAATGCAACATTTTCTTGTTGGCACGGTTGGTTCAGTGATTTCATCCTCTGCCTAGTGTTTGTGAGAACGAGGGTTCGACGCCCGTCGAAGTCAAACTTTTTTGTTCTTTAAATTAATTTTTGCGGTGCACAAGAGCTTTTCCAAAAAGTAGGGTTAGGGAAAGCTTATATTTTATTATCATTGCAGAATTTCATTGGTAAATAGTTATTTCGCAATCTGAATCAACCAATCTCTCAAAAAACTTTCGGAAAATCTTACTTTTAGAGTGACTAGAATCAATGAGACAGAAAACTCGTGGGAAAAAAATTCGCGACCGGGCCTGCGTCAGTGATTCAAAGCCTCTATAAGTATGCGAAACTGCCAGGATTAAGCTCTGCAAAAAGCTTTCCCAGTCCGAGAATAAAGATTCAATCAATCAAATCTCATAGTAGGCTACTGTAGTTGGATGTTAAATCGCTACCGAAAAAGTAATTTGAAATATTCTAATAATTGTACGATGTAGCTAACACTTTTCTGTTTGTATTTGAGTGGTTGTAGCCTACAGTGTGTTAGTTTCTAACAACACGACATTTCTCCTGAGACTGTAAAGCACAAAAAGCTTGTGTACGTTTGAATACAGTGCTTTCATTGCAGAATGCCACAAGAAATGTCTCTGTCCAAGAAATTCAGTCGTGAGTCATTTTATATTATTACTGTTTAAAAAGTAGACTAAATACGTAATTACTCAACTTTACCAACTGAAGCTTTGAGCTTGTTAACATTGACGTTCACCGTAATGTATTTAAAAATAATTGTTGTAAAAGCAAAAAATACTTTCACAAAATCGTTTCTTATCGCAAAATTTAATGGGGTAATTTTGGACAATCTAATGTTACTTTTCAGAACTTTATCATGATTTTATTAAACTTGAAAAGCGCAGGTAACCAGATTACCAGAATTTTCGCTGATTTTTATTGCTCTTTAATAATAATGGACAATCGGACATTTGTTAATAAAAGTTTAATTATGAAGAAAGGAGCGTTCTTCTCGGCTATCAGCACAAGGCTGAGCACTCACTATAGCTCAGCGAGCAGTTGCGATCCGCTAACCATAACGATGTAGCTACAATCGGCTGCCAGGAAACAAAAAGTTTAATTACTTATTTTCTTTGATACCCAACTTTTCGTTTCTAGCACTAGTTGCAACATTCATCCGATCAATGTTTAGGTAATATCGGTTGATAATAAATTAATTGGGCAACATCATGTTCGAACTAACAGAGAAACAGAAAGTACCTGTATTAGCTAGGAAGATCTAATTTAAGTTTCAATGACTAAAGTCTCAGTGTTGTATAACGGACATTGAACTTATAGGACCCTTTGTAGGTAGAAATCTTGTCTGCTTTATTTTCTTTTGCATGCTCGTTTTTAATAAAGCTAAAGTTATACAACAACAGTTAACATCAATGTAGTGATTGCTAGACGTTGAACAAATTTGCTAAAGAGGAATCAATGTGTTTCCTTTATTCTTTATTGAAGGTCTTCAGTGCCTATTTATCATTGCACTGATGAGAACCAGGTTGTTGAAACAGAGGTGTCTCTAGTTATTACTTTTCATAAATAGCATTTTATTAGGTCTACGGACTCTGGGGATGCTGCTCATCTTCTTACTCCATTGCTTCATCCTGTTGTGTACTGGATGTCAAATTCTCTTGAGATCTTCGAATTCCTCCAGAAAGATCTTGTCCCAATTATACAAAAGAGAGTTGAAGAGGAAAAATCAAAGTTAGTTCCAACAAATTTACTTGAAACTTGAAAGCTTGTTTTTTGTACTCTATATTTTAACTGAAATATTTATCGTTTTTTTTTTCAAATCGTATCGTTTAATGTGTGTTTATCCACTCTAAACGTTTATTCACAGAGGTTACTTTCTATGTTGTGCAAAATCGTTTAAAATATTTGAGAACAATTTGATCGAATTCCGCGCGTGTTGTTTTCGTTTCGTTTATACTTCATAAATTTACATCCGCCTCGTGCTAAACAAAAAGCCCAAATTTGTTTCTTCGCCAAATAGTTTTAGCGTTTGATTGAAACATGGCAGTCAATTCTTCAAACCATATTGGTACAATAGCAATGTTACTGGCAGAAGTTCAATTTTAAGCGCTTAGTCTTGATCAATTTTAGGAAATTGAGTCCATTAAGTTTAACTAGGCTTACCATATTTGCATCATAATCGTGCAGAATTTGCTTATCACAAAACGCGAGTTAGCTGCAATTTGCTTGAAAATATATTGTTTGGAGCTTGCACAGTGAATGTAGGTATGCACTAAGACTGCTTCTTACCATGGTACGGCACTCAAAAGGGCGCCGGTTCGACACCGCTCTTAAACATGCGGCCGTGTCTTTGGCTGGACGCTTAAAGCAGTGATTCTCAATGTGGTCCAGGTGGACCACTGGTGGTCCACCTGGAATTTCTGTTGGTCCACAGAGAGTTTTACAAATCCTTGATAAAACGTTTTTCAAAATTGTATCATTTACTACAATAAATTGTGTAAGGACTACATACAGGTGTAAGAAAATTATATTTACTTTGTGATTTTTGATCGATTTTTCTGGAAGTGCTAGGTAAGCATAAGCTCAGCAGTTTTTGAACTTATTTTACTAGTTGACGAGTAGGTCATTGAACTGTTCAAGGCATAAGTGAAGTGCTGGAAGGCTTAATCAATAAATGATATGTTGCTGTAATTGTTGTGGTGTTGTCGGTGCACGAAGGTTGCGCTTCTTCATGGTACAAAGTTTCTTTAGGGAAAGTAGAGCTATTCGCTGTTTCACTGAATGTTAATTAAATTATTTTATGAATGTCACATGTTATATTTTTTCAGATGCTAAATTAAGTGCTGTATTCTGCAGTGCTTTCAATTAACAAAATGTTAAAAGCTCTTGTTGCAAAGAAGATAAAACTGAGACATTACCAGACATTAGCCTATCATTCTATTGAAACAATATATATGTGCATGATATTTTGTTAGAATAAAATTAAAATTATGTGTATTCAAGTAGTTAAGGTTGAGTGTACAAATTAAGAGGGTTTGCTTAATTAGTTAATTACGTATTGTTTTTATTAAGGACTAAGATTAAACACGCCCTTGAGTTTTCTGACTTATGTGCAATACAGTTTCGACTAGTGGCGTTCATGAGGCGTCAACATAGCAAAGTGGTCCATCGGATATATTTTTTTTAAATATGGTCCATGGGCCAAAAAAGGTTGAGAATCACTGGCTTAAAGGACATGCCTGAAGGTAGACACAAAGATTGGCTTCCTTGCCTTCCGCCCACTTAATCTAAATTTGAAACTACCGGGCATAAGTCTGGATACGACAATAAAATACTGCTTCTTGAAATGCTCATCATTTATATTTTATAGAGGTATAGTGGATCCAGATGTGCTTGCTCAAGCTGAATCTTATGTTGTGAATGAAGAAATTCTTGCTCTGCTTGAAGAAGTGGTCATGTATGCTTTCCAACAAATCGTTTATTATCTCACTAAGGTGAGAGAATTTATATTTATATGAGGAGAAAGTAACCTATGCAATTCATACTTTGTAAGCTTCAAGTCCTACCGTGAATGTTACTGACGCAGTTCACACAGTCGTGCTACTACTCCAATACACACATGGCAATACTTGCATACTCCTGACACGCTTAAAGGTCTGGTGTGAAAGGTTTTTCTCACTTTTGAGAAATGTTTTTTTAAAATCATGCCTGTCGAGAAGCCGTTCCTGAAAAACGAGGCATGTGAAGCTTTTAATTCAAGTATCGAAAAGCCATGAACTAAGTTTCTAAATGTGAATATCTATTTATGTATGTGTTGCATTGTGAATTGAATGACGTTTTGTTAAAAATGGACTGACCGTTTTTCTGTAGGCCTGCGCGATACCTACGAATTAACTAAGACGTGTAGTGTGAAGTTATTTCTATGGCCGGATTAGGATTTCCTCCACGTTTCAATCTAGCCTCGCTTTTGAGAGACGATATTATATAACGTGGCAAAGGTGGCAAAAATTGAGATACCAATTTTTACGGAATAAAGACAATTTTGGCTAGGATTATTATAGGCTACATGTTGGGTTAACAGTTTTTCCACTAGCATAGTAAAAACTAACATTTTTGAAAGGCATTTTCATTATCAAACGTTGTAACTTAAAAAGGTATCAAACTAATCTAAATACACCGGTGCATCATCAGTGACGCAACTAGAAAGACAATTTTAGGTGACATAAGCAACTATTGGGGGGCAAACATTTCAATATTTGAACTAAAAAATTTGTGTAAAAAAAAAGCTACTTAATGCAGTCAAACATTCATGAAACGTCATCCAACATGTAATACAATGTCAATAAAACGTTGCAATAGCATAAAAAACCTATTTTTGTGGGGGGAGGCAAGAATTTTGGGGTTGATTGCTCCAGGTGGCTACGTCCCTGTGTTAAATAAACTTTTTACAGAGCAGTAGAATGCTTACCCTGTGATTTGTATTACTTATAATGTAACCAAGGAAATTTCATTATTAGCGTCTACTTTGGGTCCCAACCAGCAAAGCAGCCACTTTTTATATTGGTTCAAAGCTTGCAAAGGCCTAACTGATGATGCTACCCGTTTCCATTAAGAGTATTATGGCATTGTTGATGGCACATCTTATGGCATTTTTGATGGCTTCTACTACAGTGGAAAGCGTGTGACGTGTACGAATAGGCCACATGAGACTTTGCTTAGGCATGTTGGTCACATGTTACATGCAACAACTGGCCATAATGCAGCACATGAACCCTTCCAAAATTACAGTCGATTGGGTGTTTTTACGCAAAACTAAAAAGACGCCATCGGTTATTTCAAACTTAATTATCAAATCATAAGTAAACTTGATTCTTATTACTGAATTTTTGTGCAGACTTTGTATGGGTCTCTACCCGCCATATTGGAATGCAATCCATTTGCAGAAGACACCTCATCCAGATTGAGCGTCGATGACATCACAAATGTTTACTCAAGCGCACGCGAAATGACGCAATTGTATGACGTCAACGAACGCATCAGCGACCAACTTTTTGCTTATTTATTTTTCTTTACAAACATCTCACTGTTCAACACGTTAATGGAGGAAGGTGAGCTTTTTAGATTTGAGAAAGGTTGCTGTGGCGATTTTATGAGCTCACACATAGGACTTCCATAGCATCCTATTCCCTTGTGGTAGGATCATGTCTCAGTAAATTTTTCTTGCATCCACATTCACAAGTAAATCTTGTTTTGTATACTTTCGAGCATGGAATAGTTTTACATCTCAAACTTCTTCATATCTTTTCACGATTTTTGCTTTTGAGATTTTCTGACTTTGCAGACCCAGACAGCAAATTCTGCCGTTTTTGCATTGATTCGACCTCTGAAAACGTTGAATCATTGTAAAATGACGGATTTTGCTGTTAGGGGAGAGACGAAGTAAAGAATAACACATTATAAGATCACTAGGTAAACCATTTAAACAAGAAGGCTAGTTTTATAAGAGCCAACATATTGTTTAGCAAAACTTGCTTTTTTGGCAAGAGGATACTTTTTTCCAAACCTCGTTATTTACGTTGTGATTTCATATAACACACAGGCTAGAGGCCGCATGTATTTTCAACAAAGCAACTGTATATTTTCTAATATGGTGATGAATTTATCTCTATCTATGATTAATTATCTTTAATAGTGTCAATGGTCATCATTTAGATTCTTCTACAAAGTATTATCGTTGGGAAATGGGAGTTCGAATTCGAGGAAATCTGGAACATATCGAGTCGTGGGCTGCTGAAAGTGGATACGAGGATCAGTGCTTTACCTACCTCGAGAAAATTTCAGCTCTTGCGAACTTATTAGCCACACCAAGAGGACAGTTTATTAAGGTATGATGGTCATCAGTGCAGCTGGCAGACCTTTTCAGTTGAAAGTCGAATCGTTGTAATAATCACCATACTAATTTAATTATTAGTATAGGCTTTTATATAGCGCTATACCGGTCATGTACATGTGTTGTTTTAGCGTTTTGCAAGTGAGATATTTGTAAGCAACAGTACGTTAAAGTCAATTGTGAGAACGAGAAAGTTGTTAAAAATTTGTTGAGCAACTTATCTTTTAGCCTATTTCTGAACTAAACTACAGTATTTCGTTGTACCTATTGTAAAGTTTACTGGAAAGGATTTAATATCCGAAACCGGGATCCACAATATGATTTGGTGTTATTTAAACTTTGTCTTGCATTTACCTTGAAAACATTTATTTAAGAGTTTTACAAATTTTAAAGTAATACTTCCGTATGAAGCGGCGTTAAAAAGCAATCTGCAGTTGTCGTGGGGCTACTCGGCATGTGACAACTCAGCAATTGCCTTTTAGCTACTGCCAAGTCAGCAAATGAGATTTACGTGCTCACGTCGGACTTGCTTGGTCATCACTTGCCAATCTTAATTTTATGACTTGTGACATGCCAAGTTATGGATTGCTTAGTTGTCACTTACTCAGTTTCATCATTTACCAACTTTAGCCAGTTGCTGAAATGTTACTAGCTCAATTGTCACTGGTTCAGTTGTCGCTTGCTCAGTTCACAACTGCTGACTTGTAGGAGGCTCTCTAAGTCTCTACAGTACGTCATATCTTTGCTGCAGCTTTACAGTATATCATTGTTGTTTGTTACAAACCACATGAAAAAATCTGTATACCACGATATGTCTCTCTCATGTTCAGAGTTCCTGGTCTTCATTTTGTGACAATTTTCCCGCTCTTGCCCCGGCACAACTGCATAAAGTCCTGACCGGATACCAGATATCGGCCAATCAAACAGTTCCGAAGTCTTGGAGTCCCAATGCAAACGTCATGGAAGAAGCTTTGGATGAAGGTAGTTTGTAGCATGTCATTTAAACGACGCCACATACATGCAATCACTATTTTCGCTTTGAATACGAGAGCACAGGTTAAGCACTGATGATTGAACCCATACAGTGTTGATAGCATAACTCGTAAATTACTTATTACTAGTGTTTGTCTTCAAAAAAAAGACAATATTGAGAGACCAAAGATTGGCTCTTCTCTACTCTTCTGCTAAAATCTTCACCAAGTAGCATGATAAAAGAAAGATAGATAATAATAATAAATAATAACTTAATGCAATAAATTCAGCTTAAAAGAATAAAGGTCGGGCACTCGATGAAGCGTTTTCGTTATTTGACAACATAGGTATTTTGCTAAGCTAGTTTGTCAAGATATTTACATCAGAAATTCTCAACTAAAAAAAAATTTACTAAAGTACAAATACAAAACTGCACTTACAAACTTTGCCTTCAATGTGAACAGCAAATTTTTGACTTTTTTGACAATTAAGGGGTGCTACCGTACCATATTTTAAACTGATTGTCCTGCTTTGGTATCATGCACGTTATAACGTTCGCGTTTTATCGCTTCTACGTTTTTCAAGATCTCTGCTATGTTTGGCATATATTGTTTTTCATTGTGATGTTTAGAAATAAAAACAAACTGAACCAAACTGACTTGCCTGTCTCGTCTGCTCAATGAGCATGTAAAGCATTTACTTCTAGTAGGATTGGAGTAAAGGGTTTGCGCATTGTTGTAACTTTACGTTTGTTGGGACGGTACAGATGTAGCCGAAGCTGGTCCACTGGTGATACTTCTAACGCAAATACGACATCAAATCAATGTAATAATTTATCACAAAATACAAGGCCATAATGTTTGCCGTTTGTTTTCAGTGTAGTAATGTACTGTATTGTGCAAATGCTTGAAGCAATTCTTACTTTATCTCCGAACCTGCTTCAACAATCGTTTTTTATTCAAGATCTCATCATGGAAAGCTACGACAACCATCCTGCGCTCATGCTTCCAGTATCCGGATCAAAAATCAACTTCCGCCTCCTACCGACTGATCCTTGGTTTCAAGATCTTCATCATCGCATCAAAATAATTGCTGCCACGTCATCAGGTGATGACGAAATTACTAGCCACCAGAACAGTGCCATTGTCCGCGAACAGCCAGACGGGCGCGAACTTTCTACCTCAGATAACATGACCTCGCCTAAACGTGACGTCACTTATTCGTTTTCTGACGAGTCCGAGATGAAGAAAAATAAACAGATTTCTGGAAAAGTCGATAAACAGTCGAAGAATCATTTCACCTCCGTTGTGGAAAAAAAGAAACCTATTGAAAAAGAAACTGATCTTTTAACCGCATCCACCAACGGAGGAGGAAGAATCGTCTCATCTTCCTCATGTTCCTCTTCCTCTGAACCTGAAGCCTACGTCATCCGGCAACACAAAAGTCCTCACCAGCATCGGAAGGTCAATGACGTCATCACCAAGGCGTCTGACGCAATAAACAATTTAGTTTTATGTGATGACTTGGGAGAAGATTGTGATGAAGTAGTTGTGCTCCCTGTATCAGAAACTACATCTCTCGCGTCTCACCTCTCCTCCAACAAAAGTCCATGTGAGTCATTTAATTTGAAGAATTTACAAATCTGTGTATTTTAGTCGTTAAGGTGTAGTAGGTTGTTTATTGGTTAACATTGCGGTGTTTACTGAATACTGAATAGTAGAAGCAAAACTTGTAAATAATAATCAGTTTATGTTATTGCACTTTTGTTGATCGTTGTTTGGTAAGTTCAAACAGATCACCTTGTTTAAAAGTTTTTAATTTTTACTTTTAGCTATATCTCGCACGCCATCTACTGGTAGTACAAGCCTGAGTGTGTCGTCGCATAGTAGCGCTCAGGGCATGCCGAAAGAGGTGTTTATCGTGGACATCAAAAAAGGCAAAAAGGGACTTGGTGTCGGCTTAGTTGATGGTGTGATTACGTCACTGGGTGTGCAAGGCGTCTACGTGCGTTCCTTGATCCCGGATGGTCCTCCATCAAAAGTGAGAAGTTGCTAAATTCGTTTGTGTAACGTTTTTAATTTGTATTTTCTCAGTCGGTTGTTGATATATTGTGCTTTCAATATAGTTCAAAAGTTTAATCCTTTAAAGCAGGGGTCGGCAACCTACGGCCCGCGGGCCGGATCCGGCCCGCCAAGCAAAATTATCCGGCCCGCAGCATTTTTGCAAATTGTAGTTGGCGGGCCAAAACGAACATCCCATTATTTTATGCTGCCATTTGGTTTTACATAACAGAATTAAGATTACTAAATGTTATGTAAAACTTTCGCAATTTTTACTTTTCCATATTTATCCGTAACGCTCACTTGTAATCACGTAGCCTGTGTACTTATGCCGCAACAATGCTTAGTCAGGGCATTGTCGCCATTTTGAATTTCCTTGATATTCTTTCTCTGCGAACTGCATTTTAGAGAGAGCGACGTTGCAGGCCTGACAGATAGTTTGATAGATTTGAAGTTTTAAGAATTAGTTTGTTTGAAGGTTGATAATTTAGAAATATGTGTAGCTTAGGAAGCAGGAATTGGCCTTTTTAGTGACAGCCGGTCCAGACTTTTAAATTACTTTATTTTTTAGAGTTATAATTTACTCCCAGTTCCATTTTTCCGTTTTTTTCAACAAGTGATTCTTGTCTTTGAAGAATTTGCTGCTTGTTAGAATCCACCAAGCATAAAAAATTATCACAAAGCGCCTTTGTACCCGCGACCTATCGATTACGGGTCGCTTTGTTATAGTAAACTAGGTTTGGGGCAAAATTTAGCTTAAGCTTGCAGAAGGTAGCATCAAGGTACTTGGCAGTTTCACCTTGAAGTCCGGTTATATTAGCCTATTTACTGCATGCTAGTTGCAGGCTACATGAGTTGCGTTAGTAATAGTCAATTAACCGTATATTTAACGGCAAGTTGAGAACACAACTTACTGATGACCACTTGCAAGATGTTATGATTCTTGCCTCATCCAACCTATCACCTGACCTTCAGAAACTTTCTAGCAGGAAACAACATCAAATATCACATTAATGTTGTGCTGTCAATAAATAAAGTACTTGGTGTTTTTCGTTACCAATTGTTACTAATTTTCTTTATATTAATCTATATAAGCCTATAGTAGCTAAATATGGAGATACTCTGATAAGAACGCCAATTTTAACAATATTATGAAAAGTAAAGAAAACGGAAGTGCAAATGGAAAACTTGTACGCCCGTTGACATCTGCGCAGTTTTGTTTTGGCCCGCGACTGAAGAAAGGTTGCCGACCCCTGCTTTAAAGATTGAAAAACATACAAAATTATCGGTGTTTTGTGAACTCTGACTTTACTGTGAAGTTTTCTCACGAATGCTTGCTGCTATGAAAACAATCCCCTTAAAGTGGAATATCCGCACAATATAACAAATAAGTACTTTATACTTTTGCAGCATACGCACACCAAGCATCATGATATCATGCGATGCTGGTTACAAGAAGGAAGACTCCAGCTTGGCGACAGAATATTAGCAGCAAACGGAGTCAGTCTAATTAACATGAGCTACTACGAGTAAGTATTTCAATGGTTGCAAAAAATACATCAATACTCTTTGCATCCTTTTACCGATATGTTAATATACTTTTTAATACGACATATTAACATTCGTATCCTTTAGTGATGCCGGAAGCAAAAAATATTTCCCACTGACCGCACTGCACTGCAATTGTCTGCCCGTACACTGCACAGCAGAAAAATCCGCACCGTTCACTGCACCGTTCACTGCACCGTTCACTGCACCGCAGCGAAACAAAATTGAAAGTGTAATTGCACAAGTCCGCAGACGTTGAATCAATGTCAAAATGACGGATCTTGCAGTCTTGGTAGTTACAATTTTTCATGTTTTTCAGAGCGATGCGTACAGTTCGTCAGGCTGGAGATAACGTCAGACTACTCGTTGGTCGTTGCGGGCCCGAAGTTGCGATGAAGATCACGTCATCAAGCTGCTGACGCAATGAGGCGTCACCACACAAATATTGTCTTTTTGCATTATGTCGTTTTTTTCTAAAAGAGTAATGTATATTTGGAACTGTGTTCTTGATAAACAAAAAAAGTTTTTTTCTAGAATTATTCAGACCTCGAAAGCCTCGTTTAGAACGGAATTACGTTTTATTTTGAACTTTGTGTTCGTTACTATTGATCTTAGTCGTGTAAAAGTAAACCGAATAGCGTTACTTTCAGAAAGTTTTTATTATTTTTCATGTTTTTTTTATAACTTTATTTTTGTTACTTTTGTTTAGTCAGCCTATTTCCGCACCATGTTGTACCACCTGAGGCATTTGTCATGTAATGGATCAGTTGCGAAAATAGCAGAAACTGACCGTTTTACATAAACTCAATATTACTGTACGTTAAATCATTGCAAAAATTATCGTTTTGTTTTGCCATCTGAGATGTATCAGTTTTGGCTCTGAATTCGTGCCAAAACTTTTGCAATGATTATTCAAATGATGCATTCTTTCAATGTACAGTAATGTAAGCTTTGGTTGCCTTACCGTGTAAGAATGTCTTTTTGGTATTTTTATAAATTGGTAACTTGTGTGAAGAGCGGCATATTGCAATGAAAAATTAAAAAAGGTATTTTACTGAGACCTTTTACACCAAGTCAGTAAAATCGAATCCTTTTTCATTGATTTCTTGTTGGCCGACGTTGAATCAATGTAACATTTTTAGTTGTATTTGCTACCCAAGTATCTTGCGGTAATTTTGATGTCAACGGATCATTACAGGATGAAGAGATATGAAACCATGATATTACACCACAATCCAGCAAACAAACCATTCCATTTTTTGCATTGACTTTGCCTCTGCAGACGTTGAATCTATGTAAAAAAATTACTGATTTTGCTGGCTGAGAGATGGAATTGAAAACTATTTTTGTCAAGCTACGTTTTCGTACGTAAGTTGTTTGTCCAGGGCGCTGTAGTTTTGTATCATTTGCACACTCACTGCTGTGGCATCAATAGAAAGACATAGTAGTTTGCTACTTGGAAACTAGAATATTTGTACAATCCAATCCTTCTGTTCCGTTGCTTTTGACTAATGAGACCACAAATTGCCATTATTACATTCCACAATATTGAAAGAACGAAAAAACCAATGCCTCTTCGCAATTTAGACTTTTTGTTTTTCACGGTTTGTGCGTGACTTGCTTGTCTAAAAAAATATCATTCATGAAAGAAGCTTCGATGTTGTTTTGGGTTGCAACTTGTTTTGAGTAGCTTTTGATAAGGCACCAAACGACCCCACCGCTTTAAAAGGTGAGGGAACAGTTTACGGCGATGACAATACTCGGATTTGTAAAGAAAAATCACACATTGCTTGATAATATTTTAAGTTATATTCAATTGGGTTGTGTAAAAGCTGCCACTCCTTTGGTGGAAACAGCTTTGACAACGTTGAATTTATAGTACTCTGTTGTCCTGAACAAGCATGTCACTTGTTACATTAAACTTGACACTTTCTCTCCTTCCGTGTCCATTTATTCTCTTGTTACCTGAACGTACTATTCCCTCTTTGCCGTAAGTTATTAAGGTGAATACCAATCCTTCACCGATTAACAAAAGCTAACTTTTGCACATAGACCTAAGTTTTTGGATGTGTAATCTATATGGAAATGTTAGCTTGTGTTAAAAAGAAGACTTTTGTTGAGTGTGCTATTTTATTTGGAGTTTGGAGATGTTAGTTTACGTGAGAACAACATCAAAGCAACCAGTTTTTGCAGCGAGATTCTTAAGTGCAATTGAGCTGGTTTCATTGTTCATTTGCGATTAAAATGTTTTTGCATCACAGTGATCTGTTTGCTATTAATTCCTTGATTGTGAAAGTAGTTTTCCTCGAGTCGAGATACCCTCTTTGGAAGCGTAATGCCAACAGCTTTGCGTACAGATAGAAACTTTAAACCACTGACGCAGGTCCAGTCGCCAAGATTGACAGGTATTGCGATTGTTTTCAACAAATTGTTAAGTTGATGTTGGAAGCAAATCGTTAAACAAGAAGTCAAAGATGTATAAAAAAAAATTAGCAGATAACTGTAGAGATAATAATTATGCTTGCTTAGCTTAATTCAATATGGTCACTTTTCACTTTGACACAAGTGCACACTGTACATAGACTCGATTGAAGCAATTAGAGAGAAGCTAGAAAGAAACACTTAACTTTTTGTAGAGTAGAAAGAAATTCTACCCGACCAGTAGTGGGATTCAATCTAGTTAGCAACCGGTTCGCTTTGACTAAAATTAATCACATTTGGCAACCCTGTGTACAGTGATTATTATATTAGATCCACCCAAAAAGTTGGCCATGAGCTGGTCCTGTAATTTATTTTATTTTACTGAAGCGGTATACGCGAACCTGCCGAATTCCACCACTGTGCCTATCACCGCTGGGCTGAGCGCTTTCTAGCACAGCAATCAAATTGCGTTCCGTTAACTATGTCGGTAGCTTCCACACCAGGGTTACTCAACTAATCTTAACAAAGGTCCAGTTTGACAAGTTGAATACTTTTAGCGGTCCGGCGAATAAGTTATTTTACAAGCAACCACTAAAGTTAAATTATCTGTACCAAACCACTTTTTTAGGTAAAATGTAACTCGACTTGGATTTCTGAGAAAGTGTTGGGGAGTCTGGGAGTCGAAGCCCCCCCAGCAACTAGGAGAATCACAGCAAAAATTGCTTCCTCCCAGTATAAATCTGTTTAAAGCACTAAAACGTGGCATTGAGGTTATTCTTCCAAAAGCTCAAGGTTCACTATCAATACCCAGAAGGTCCGGATTCGGACCGCAGTCCACCGGTTGAGTGGCCTTGTTCTACGCCAAACTACCAGGACTTACAAATAACAATCGATGCGGTACTGGCGAGTCTGTGCCTAGTGGCCGAAATAATATTTCATTTGTTGGTGTACTTTACTTCTCAGTTCAGAACAACATAACAGCAAAATGACACAACGCACAAAAGAAATGACTACGGGGAAGCTGCGACCCAGACAGCAGAAGCCGTCATTTTACATTTATTCAACGTCTAACGACAACGTAGGAAAGTGACCATGACATGCTTCGAGTTTAGCAGCCCCTTAACCAAACTGATGCGAAATATTTAACTCATCCAATATTACATTATCTTGCAACAACAAAAAGAACCACAATTGCTTTAAAATAGAATAAAGAAACAAACTTCTAGAATCAAATAAATCAGACTTGTATTCAAGATGTCTATTGCTGATCTTTTCGTCATTACTCCACTACAAACACATTAATAGGCTTACACTTACAGCATCTCTTGTTTAATTAGAAATACATAACAATATAAATGCTTTGTAAACAGAGACAACTTTTAGTAAAATTTAAGTCTAAGTCATGAAGTGTTTAGACTTTAGACAATCAAGTTAATAACTACCATTTAACTTACAAAAGTTGCAGTGTTTAGACAACTAATTTTTTACTAAATGGATGGAACGTCGTAAATGGAGTAGCAGTTTGATGTGAACACAAAAACTGGTCGATTTACTTCATCTTTCAGGAGACTGAGATAACGTCTAAGTACAGCCATGAGCCAACAACCCTTTTTACTTCAATTGCATTATGACAACTAATTGAAGACAAAATCGATCATAAATTTAGATAAATGTCAGTTTTGACGCAAAAATTTAAGTCTCGACAACCGAATAGGGCGGGATTCGAAAGCATAGCCGTAGGCAAATTCATTTTGTTTTCTCAATGTTCACTTGAAGGATTTTTCATGCAACTTTCAAATTATGTGTCGAAGAAGCGAGTATGAAATCATGAAGTTGCAGTGATGTACTGAGTTCAAGTGGTTCTTGTTTTATATTGAAAACCCTGATCCCCTGTATTAAGATCAAGGATGAAATGATTACTACGAGATAGAAAGAACCTTAGTCTTAGGACCTAAGTAATAGTAGGTTTCGTGTAAAAAGAAGCCTTTGAGACTTGCTGTAGATTTATTTGGTTTGTGATTTCCATGGTTCTTGTCACTTCTATTTTTCAGACCAGCGCCGCCCGAGGTATGCGTCATAGTTTCAATTGCATTAAGTTACAACAAAATCAAGTGACTCATCTAATCCCTATTAATGACATCATAAGTCACGAATATTCCCGATAAGTGGTTGGACTTTTTTTAACCAACAGTGGACAAGTTAAGGTTTGATGATTCTTGCAGATTAAAGAAAATGGCAAAATTGTTTTTTTTTATGTTCTTGGCGCTGAAGTACGTTATCATAAAGTAGCCTACAAATACGTTGGCGTTCAACTGACTCTTTTGAAATGTTATGTTTCTCAGCACGTAAATGAGAATCCACCACATCACGGTGAATGTATCTAGTTCTAATGCAGCTAGCAAGTCAATTCTTTAATAACTTATTCAATTTTTCGATACAGAGAGTTTAAACCTTCTTGGTATGCGGGGTAGCTTGGCTGATGATGAGTTTGCTTTCAAATATTGTGGACCTGGTTCGACATCTGGCTTAAGCTGGTGGTTAAAAACACCGCTCATTTCTATCAAGGTTGTGATAAAATGAGTGGCTTTCCCTTGTGAACAAAAGATGACCGAGAGAAAGATGCCACTCTTCCTTAATTGGTGCCAAAGGTGATAAAAACCTTACCTTCTTGTTCCCCAAGGCTCAGTAACTATTAGTACTGTAATGGGATTGGGACCTTTACTTTATTTGTGTGCAGTAATCGTGTTTTCGTGTTTGTCTCCTGGTGTAAAGCAACGACTTGCATGATAGAACGTTATCAAATAGGTTGGATTAGTGGTTTTCCACCTTAAGTCCAGGAATCACTGAAAAGGTTCGTAGAAAGGTTTGAGGGGTCCATATAAGCATTGACTTTAAGAAAACATACTACAATATCAATACAGTACTTGACATAAATTATGCAATTTTTATTATTGAGGGTCACTTTTGTAGTTTAGGGCTCCGTAGGGTTGATATTCTTTGAAAATGTGTGTGAATGTTAGAAATCACAGAGCTAGATGAAATACGTGGGTATTTTCACGTTCACAGACTGCAAAAATAGATAGATCTTTCTAAGCACTTAAAAATAGAATAAAAATCGCGCCACAAATTCTGTTGATGTGAAGATTTAGTGTGCAACGTTTAACAAAATTAGATTGACATTTTGTACGTTAGCGTGTATCCTCTGCTATGTTTGGCACATGCATTGTTTTTCGTTGTGATGGTCAGAAATGAAAACAAGCTGAACTGAATCAGCCTACTGCGAAGACACGTGACCAAAACAATCTGTAGTAATTAAAACGTGTTATGCTTTGTGGTTGAGCAAAGAGATTTTTTTTTTGGGCTATTTCTTTTGTTAGCCGTATCTTGTTTTGGATTTTCTTGATGTTTCTTTGCAACCACGCGACGTTTCCTCCTCTGGAACAGTGGCTGACATTATTGCTGTTAAAATTCTAATTGGATTTTTGTCGTAGGTCCAGGCTTAGGCTACTCCCGGTTGTTATAGGTTTAGATTAAGTGGTCCGGAAGACAGGGAGGTCAATCTTATTGGACTGAAAGGCAAAGACCCAACAGTATTGTTGACTGAGGGATCCAAAAGATACTTTTGGATTCGGGTCCGGGGTAATTTTAGGGCCGGGCATTTTTTCAGAGGGCCTAAGAATGAAAACACCGTAAAGGCTGTTCTTCGGAGTTCCATTGTTTTCTTTAGAGATGTTTTGTTTGGGAGAGGGCTTCTTATTCATAGGGCCTAAATTGTTCTCTCAACGACCCTGGTCTCACAAGCGAAGACATTGTGAACAAAATTCTAAAGAGAGTAGGACTTAAACCAACACGTCCGATGCCACAATTTTTGAAGATTGACTTCAGCGACATATTTTTGGTTTTGTCAAGCACCATTTTCTTCTTCCAAAATGCAAACTGTGATCTCTATGACGTTTCAATGAGGTCTTTATGCTCATCAGTAGAGCATAAATAACGTGACGTATTACTTGGGGTGGTTCAGCTTTCAAAGATCAAAGCCTCAAACAGAAAACCACTTCGAAAGTCTCATTGAATTGCAAATAATTCGTTGACTGTTGTAGACTGTTACATCAGCTAAAACCTTAGTCATTGTAAATTTGTTTTGTTATTCGTGTGATTAAAACCTAAACTGTTTCATCTGATTTATTTATTTTTTTATTTGTTGTTCAAATATCTATCAGCTATTGTAATGTCTCTTTACCCATCTAGCTAATCTATCGTTTTTTTACTTTGATTTAAGGTTGGCAGACGTTGAATCAACATAAAAAAAAAAACTTATTTACTGACTAGGTAATGCTTAAAAAATTTCTAATGCAATTGTTGATACAAAAAATGCTTTTCCATAAAATATAAGAAAGTAAGAAAATAACTGTGATTTCATTTCTGAAGTGTCTGTTTAACTCAAAACGGAAAACGTGATGGTACTGGCATCGTTCTGCTGGTTGCAAAGAGCATTTTGGAACAACTAGAACTTCAGGCCCGTCAGTTATCAAAAACATTTTCTTAACTGGGTCTAATACCCTGATAATAATCTGATTAGTAATTGATTACGATACAGAATTCCGCATTCTGGTCCATTATGTCAAACTTTGAATGATCGTATTGTTTTTGTAGTAGGCTTAATCTAAAAGATAATGATAAACAACAAAATCTACCCGATTAGAGAAAATCCTTCTACGTTGCTGTTCATGGGCTGCTTTGTGGTTAGACTATAGTTTGTTTACTGTCTTCAGGCTAAATGGAATGTCGCATTGGTAATTTAGCGGCTTCTGATGATATGGATCTTAGTTGATCTCGAAGCTCAGACAGCTTTCAAGGCAATACTTGATGAGGTTTTTAAGTAATCCACGTAACAGGCCTGCCTAAACCTACGTGTAAAAGTAAGTTATGTAGGCTACTAAAGCAATGACTTAATCAGTAAAGGATGTAAAATAATTATGGGCCACGTACTCTTGCAAATAAGTTACATTTTCGTTTTCAGACAACTAGCAATTTGTTCTTAGTATTGTACAAGATAAAAAAATGTTTTTGCTTTGCTATCCGAAGTAAGGTATTATCAAACATGGATATTTCAGCAATCTTGATCGCTGCAGCCATGCTGGTGTGTATGACTGTCATCATGTTGTCTTGCACGTCTTGTAAGAAACTTTTCAAAAAGAAAGGTAAGATTATGTCTTCTAAAAAGAAACGTAGCCTATACAAATAATTTTGTTGTCAAAAAAATTACTGATCTAGCACATGCAGTTGCATATATATGTAAGTTACTACAAATTACAGGTCTAAATTGCATTTAAGGGTATGTAGTTTGTACCATATTTTCAATGTTTTGTTTTATTAGTATTTCATTTGTTTTTGAGAATTTCCAATGACACTTGGCAAATAATATGCTGTGCAGTGCCGTATGTGATGCCTATATAAAAAAATTGGCATTAATTTTGTGGAGATGTTGTTGTTTTTAACTCAGGGGGATTTAAATTACACGGTTTCTCCTTATTATAAACCATCTGGTTTTATCATTTCTTTGTCTTCTTTAAATTGTTGCAAACGTGTCTTATTTTTCTTGAAGTAGCCTACTGATTGAATGTTGATGATAACGAAATTTACGAATATGTGAAAAGAATAATTGCAGTTTTTAGCTTTTGTCGCTGCTGTGCAGTAGCCCGAGATTTCCAGTAAACATTGTTACGAATTACATGCGTAGAAAAACCGAACGCTTAGCAGGGAAACTATTTTTACTCAAACTTGTATGGTTATAGTAAAATGATATATGAACACACATTTGGTTGCGTTATTCTATTAGCCTACAAAAACCACTAAAATCCTTCACTTGCAATTGTCTTTCAACGGTTGCTTTGTTAGGCCTGCGTGTAATGAATGCATGTACGTATACTAACATTTGCATAAAAGTGTGCAGCTGAAAATAGTAAAATGTACTTTTTAATGAATAAGAAAACATGGCTATAGCTACATTTGACATAGCTTAGCGCTGTAAAAAAGTTGCTAAAAGTTATGTAAACAAACACAGCCTTTTTAGCTACAACAGATATCCATTTCTCGTTGTAATTTCTCCCTGAAAAGACGTGAAATACTTTAAAGGTGTGTGTTCTTCAACTTTTCATAACCTGCAAAAGCGTTTGCACTATAATCATGTACTTCAACGTTATCAATGAAGCCATCATTAGTAAGTTTGCGATGTGTTGTGTCTGTGATTATGCTGTACATCTTTCAGCATGTACCCTAAGCTACATGACGTAACCGAAGCTTAAACCACGTAGCTAGAGGCAATAGACCAATTTGATATCACAGAAAAATTCAAAAATAGCATGAGGTCCTTTCTATTCAAGTTTACCGACTATGGCAAATCTCTTTGAACGCGGATAACACTCAGTTCTACTCAGTGTAGTGGACTAATGATTGACTTTCATTAGTTGAATTGAATTACAAAGAATGTGCGAATAAAAGAACATCTAACAGTCCTTCTGTCAACCTCCAAATTTTCTACTGGGAACCATGAGATTCCAAAAGAACTCTGTTAAGGATCACTGATTTATTTCTTGGTTTACAAGAACAGTTAGCTATATTTAAAAAGCAATGCTGTAGTGCTCAGTGAAATTTGTTATAACACAATACAATGTTTTGATTTTTAGTCAATGATTTGTCTTCTGCTACAATAATTTATTTCAAGTGAGTTTTCTGGTAAGAAGACTTTAATGTTTACTTTATCAACTGTTTGAAATTTTTTTGAGATGTATGCTCCTATGCAGCGTTTGTTTGTTCTCGTACATCTTATAATTAGCGGACTACAGAACGTTGTTCCAAAATGAAATTCCTAAATAAAACGTCGTCACTAAACTCTTCATTAAAATCGTTCTTTGAATTCATCAATGATCCAAAAGGATGCGTAGTGTGATAAAAATACTCTGCTGAAGAGTAGACAAGAGCGAAGGCTGCTATACGCAAAGTGTCAGTCCTCGCCCCCCAGATGGAGCCTGCCAAGCGCTTGAACAGCGCAGCACGCGATGAGAGTTTCTTGCACAGTGGCACCAAATGGTGGCGGTACGTGAGCGATTTGTCTAATTTCACCTCCGACGTATTTTGGTTTAAGGAAGAAGGACAGTGATTTTCCGTTGTCCATGATATCCAGCTCACAATCAGCTTCCCGGAAATGAGCTTCCACAGTTTTGATTTTGCTAAGTTTCAGTCGCCATTTTTAGACATAAGCTCAGAGGGTTTTTATGTCCTGGCTTAATGTGTTTTCTAGATTTTCCCACGACTTTGTGGAGTGGAGAATTGCCAGGTCGTCCGCGTATGCGTATTTTATGGAGACCATGCTTGGCAGGTTGTGGGTGTAGATACCAAAAAGAAGTGACGTCAGGACTGATCCCTATGGGACGTCATTTTTCAGGCGTCTCAGTCTGCTTCGCCGTGAGTTTCCGGTGGCAAGGGTAAAGTTTCTATTTTTGACAAGCTCCATGACCATGTTCAAGTAATCTGGTGGCGGCGGTGTTCGAAGCAATATCAGGTGTGGCGCTTGAGTAGGAGCGATAAGAAGTCTCACACTCAGAATCCCAGCATGGTATATAGCTGGTTCTATGGCCTCTTGGTATTGTGGCCTTAGCCGCAGATATTATGGCGCTGCAGAAGTCCTGATATGCTTCGTCTACGTAGCAAATTTCAGGTGGTGGTAACTTTGCAGTAGACTCGTTAATCAAGAGGCTATATTGATTCCAATCGCCTTTTTTGAAGTTCCATCGCTTCACCGGTGAACTAGGAACTAGAGCCATAGGCGATGATGAAGGACTACCAGTGTTGGGACCGCGGAACTTCTCAAGAACACGTCTGTCTGGAAAAGAGCTGTCGACACTCGTGAAGGCCAAGTCACGGCCTGTCCCTGTTCCCCAGCGACCGCTGTAGAAACTGGCTGGTTCCTTTGGCTTGGATAGGAGAGCAAGATGGTTTGTTGAGACCCAGTCAGCCAGCAAATCTCGGTCGCTGCTTGTGTTGTTGTAGCTCCAGGTGGTCCGCTGGCAGTTGAAATAGCCAGCGTAGAGACTGAAGAAGGGTAACGTTGAAAGAGATGGCAAAACCTGCGAAGCCGGCGGCCTGCAGATATTGACGATGCTGCAGTCTAAGACACATATGCACAGTATGCACACCCACCCAATCTTAGCACCATCCGGAGACCGATCGAAAAATGTCTACGTCAGGCTCCCATGCACAGATGTGGTAATGTCGTGTTTCCTGCTTAGAGTAAACCCGGCTAGTGTGCAGTTGGAAATAGCTAGCCGATCTGCAGAGGTGCAGTGGGTCTCTTGGAGGAGAATGACGAGTACCCGGTTGGTGTGGACAAGCTGTTCACAATTTTGATCTTGCTTGTTGTGTAGCTTTCTATGTTGAGCTGCAGAATGGTGGGGCGTCTGAACTTGTCCATTGCCCCTGCAGCTGTGCCGTCCCGGTGGAGGCTGTTGGTTGCCAAGTTTCGTTTCTTCTCTGGGTGAAAGCAGATGTTACTCACAGGATGGGGTACGGGGAGCCACTTGTCCCATCCCACTAATTCATTGAATAACATACCCACTAAAGAACACATTAAATCGATTTCCAAATTCTGCTACGCAACCATTTGTGTTTTTTTAATGACAAGTGTGTGTTTTGATGTACCATTTGCACCATAACTGTATAAACGACTGGCTGTTACCACATAAAACGCATCTTTGCTTAATGGACTTTAGATTAGTCCAATAAGCCTATAATTGCCCTGGCCTTAGAAATGTAGCCTTAGAAGCGATGTTGGTATACCGCAAGCAACCTAGCCTACATATTAAAGTTAATATCAGCAAAAAGTAATTGACTAATACAACCATTTTTAATGCTTCAATTTTCACAGAAAAATTTAATCACAATAATGACGAAGAACAGAAAGAAGTTGAGAAGGAGGAAGAAGAAAAAGCTGAAAATGGAATATGCAACCCTGCTTATGACATCACAACAAGTCAGGATACCAACAATGGGCTGGCATCGAAACATAATGTTGGAAATGAAGATCAATCAAATCATGAAGAAGCAAATGGAGCTTCTGCAAATGGAATGCGTGATCAAGTAAATAGAGGAGATACACACTTACATTCCTACATACTTCTACATTTATAAATGTTTTCACCCACCATTTGCCCTGTTATGGCTCGTTTTGTTTCGCCTTGTATGTTCTCCAGTGCATGATTTCTTAAACATGCAAATCAAAATGTTGAAATTTGCTGTTGAAATCAGGATTCCGAATCAATGGAAATTGAGAACGAGTGTGCCACCAGACGGACACCAAGTAATACATCTTTGAACGGAGACTCTGAGCAACAAGGTGAGGAAAAACACGCGCTTGTCAACACAGTCAACTACTACTGCATTTTTCAAGCATACTTAACTGAAGTCACTAACAAAGTACATTCACGATAACGTACGTTACATTTACAGAATACTACGTTTTACGTTTATATGTAGGCTTATCAAATAACAGGATAGAAATTCAAGATGTGCTTTTATGTTTAACTACATGCGTATTTTTAAGCTGGTAGGCTTGCCGTAATTTGGTTGTTATCGTGACTGGATTATTATATTTTGTTGAAGATTAGAATTAAGAGGCAAAATAATCTTTAATGTTTATGCTTATGCGGGTCATTGAGTGTCTTGCAAAAGCATGGCTATCTTACTGGTGCCAAATGCATGATAATGTGGACACTTTTCCTTTCTATACACATTGTATCTAATTTTCATATGTATCATATGAGAGCTAACTGCTCTAGGCTGCTGCTGAGCTGAGTCGGAGTCTGCCTCGCTTTCTGACCTAGTCTTGTTCTGAAACGATCCCTGTTCCATATCTAGAAAGCTAAAACCTCAATTGCTAAGGCAACAGGGATCAGTTGTCAGCAGATGTAACAGAAAATATATTTCGCACTTGCTAGTGCATCGACAGTTCTGATGTCAGAATTGAGGTTTCAATTATCATATGAGAGGTTATTAATTCAAACATTGCTGTCTATCGCTAGCCCAAACCGTATATTAGAGTAGTAGTTTACTGTATTTTCCCGTTTAGGTATATGCATCGTGATTGAAGATGGAGACTAACAGACCAAGATGTTTAATCTTCGCATTGATCTTTAAGCGTGTCATTGTATGTCTTATTGAACCACTCTAAGGTGACTTCAATGGGAGTCGAACTTAAGTCCTGTCAAGTGTGAATAGTCAAAACTAGTTACCAATTGGCAACACTACAGAGCAGCTAATGCAGTGGCTTTGTCATAGACACATCACACAAGAACACGTTTGCGAGTAAAAAGTTTTGTGAAATTTCATTCCAGCATTCCAGTCAATGGCTTATATATATTTATTTCCACAGAGTTAAAAGGAACCAACGAAAATGCAGAAGTCCCTTCTCACAAAAATCAAACACTTACTTCTGTTGAATCAGAAAGCTCCATTCATCCACAAAAATTCAGTGAATCTATAAGAAGTGCGGATATTGCAAACTTGACTTTTGCTCTTCATCACAAGATCAAAGATCCAATTGAAGAAGAGATTGATGAGACCACTTCATCTTTGGTTACATCAGAACAAACGATCGATGACATCAAAACCGATTGGTCAAGATTTGATAATGTTGTGTTTCAAGGAGGATGGAGACGAGATGTTAAACTAAAAGATCTTCTTGAAATGAATTTGATTAACGAAAAACTTGCAGATGAAGTTCTAAGCAAGTGGAAAGGTTCTCCAGCAGATGATTTTGACAAAGAGTTCGTTCATGATGGTTTGAAACCATTTTTATTTGGGGAATCCCCAGTTGCTGGAATCTTGTTATCAGAAACTGGAGAAACAAAATCTATCTTCAGCTCAGCCAAAAATGGAATGCTCCGAAGAGGGACAGCCATAAGTCTCCTGGAGGCTCAAGCTGCGACAGGAAACATTATCGATCCTGTTTCAGGACGAAAGATGTCAGTGTCTGAAGGATTTCAACTCGGTCTTTTTGATAAAGTGTATGAAACAGTGGTGTTGAGGGCAGAACGAGCCGTCACCGGTTACAAGTCTCGCGTAACAGATGATGTGATGTCATTGGGTCAAGCTATAACTCGTGGCCTAGTCGTCGAATCTCAAGGCATTCGTCTATTAGAGGCACAGTTAGCCACAGGTGGAATTATTGATCACAAAGCTAATATAAGAATTCCTATTGAAGTGGCTACTAATCGAGGATTACTTGATGAAAAGTTGGCGCAGAAACTGACGGACACTTGTGAAGACATTTCGGATGAACAAAAAGCTGCCGATTTGAAAACATTTTTCGACCCTAATACTGAAGAGAATGTGACGTATCGGGAACTCATAAGAAGAAGTGTCATAGACGAGAATACAGGAATGAGGTTGTATCCTCTAGAAAAGATTGGGAGGAAAAAGCTTAATCATTCAGGCTTTTCTGGACTATCAAGTTTATCCTCATCTCGAACCAGTAGCAGAGACAGCATTCCAGCGGCAATAGCTACAGAAAAATAGCTTGCTGTAGTCCTCATTTGTGCGCTTTTTCCCAGCTGCAAACACAAAATGGTTATTTTTTATGACTTTGAAACTCATGGATGAAATGTATTGATTTTTAAAGCAGTCATAACTAAGCTACTTTCTCAATATAGTAGACCAGCTGCAGTAAGCCCATAGGCTACTAAGCGTGGTCTTACACGAGGACCAATCATTTACTCAAAATACAGCGAGCACTTGTATTTTAAAGCATGTTGAAAAACTTTTTGCCTTGCTATAAATATTTTACTGTAATACTAACTTGTCGTGACATGACGTTATTGCAAACAACAAGCGGGCATAATTTTATTTCAATGGCTTAGTCTTATGACGTAGAATTAGTGACTGTTCAACAAGCCAATGCGAACAGGTTTAAGCCTAATAATTATTTTTACCATTTTATTATTTTAACATATTATTTCTTAATCAGAGTTTATCATAGGGATTTCTCGAAGTATGGAAAACGGAACTATGTTCTCAGAGTAGGGTGCGTTATACAAAAGAATTACCAGGCGTTTTTTCAGCAAAAATGCTTTTTATGACTTTCTCAGATATAAACCGATACTTGTTAGGAAAATCTATCCCAAAATTTACAAAATTCCACAACTTCAGTTTGGCAATAAACAATATCTCTCTCTCTCTCTCGCAACTCCTCATTGCAACAGTATTTGGATAAGGAAGCTGTTTGGAGCATTTAAGCTACAGCCTGTATTTGTTTATGCTCTTGCTTTTAACCTTAATCTTCTGACTTTCTTCATCTTCCAAATGCTTTCATTTTCTGTTTTCTTATCAACCCCATTGAAAATCTCAGGATTTTCCCTTTTGCAGCTTCCAAAACGGTTTCTGTTGTTTTGCGGCTGAAAACTTTTCATTTCATGCAGTATCATTGGTCTTATAATTGTTCTATAAATCGTTCATCAGTCACAATTTGTGTTATCAACGTACAGTCAAATTATTGTGTGACATGCAGTTTTAAGCTAAAGGGGTATTAAAGGAAAAACCTGACTTGGCGACTTTCCATGTTCTTTGTGTTTAATAGGCTACCATAAAACGATTTTCAATAAAATTTTGCCCCATTGCGGTCTGACCACCATTGCGCGCGTGGTTTTGTCTGAGCTGTCAAAACGGGAATTTGCGTGAGCAGCGAAGCGTGCGACTGTACAGCCTACGTCATAAAAGCTGATCGAGCAATACTTCTTACTGCGGGCGATTTAACTGTATGGTATTCTCTCATTAACCTGAGGTTCTATGATTACAAGCGGTGGTTTTTATACTTGGAGAATGAAATAATGTTTTGTCTAGTTCAAATATTGCATTCAAAGAAATGGCATACACATGATTTTACACAACCAACCAAATCTACATAGGCTGCTGTGTAAATTCACGCTCGTCTGATCACATAGGCTACATTTCTTGGACCAACAAAATGAGCGATTTTATGTAGATTTAACAGGACAGTGAATTGCTTTTCATAGTTTAGTGCATTTTTCACTAGGTGCAGACTTACATATTACTAAGGCCATTTTAATTTAACCTAAAAAAAACTTTTTTACTTTATTTTTACTGAACGGAATTGATAACTTGGAAACAAATAAGGCAATAGCAAGTCAAGTCAATTTATTTTGTTTCAACAGCGCCATATATTAACAAACAAGCAGAGTAAATGTAATCATGCATGTCCAATTGTCCATCTAGCATGTCTTTCATCCGTGCTGTATCTATCTCACAGTAGCACAAAGCTTGATGTTGCTCATCCATTGCCACACAGTGACAACATGAACACCTGTTGATATAAAATTGGTAATAATTAGGGTGATTACTTTTTCACTTGTCAAAAAAATTCATCAAAATTGTAGCGTTAGATCAAAAATTGTTCACAAAGTCAAAATTATTTACAAACTGCATTGTCGTGGTGTCGTAGAGGTTGCACTGTCAGTGAATTTTTTTCATTTTACACCTTGTAGCCTACTTTGGCGCAGAGGGATGGTGTAACGGATAAGAATTGGACTCACCGAATAGTAGCAGACCCTCCACATGTACAAGTATGCGAAACTACCAGGAATAACCTATCAAGGCTTTGTTAGTCCGAGGATAAAGATTCAAAACCAACCAAACCTGGTTTGACTCCCGGCTTAAGCTGGTTGTTGAAAGCATCGCTCACATCTAGCTAGGGTGTAATAAATTGGGTAGGCATAATTGCTGCAGGAAAGGCGGCCGAGAGAAAGGAACTGGCCACCTTACTTTCCTTAGTGCCAAAGGCTTAGTACAATGAGTACCTATCTTCTCATACCCAACACTTGAATCAAGTATGGGATCACATTTGCCTTTTTAGCTTACTTTATACTGGTGTAAATGGCCCATTGTCTACTTATTGTGAATCATAAGCCATTAGGTGAAATAATTAGGTGAATAAATTTTTGATAGGTCGTTTTGCGGCAGCTGTGTTGTACAGCATTTTGTACAATGATGCGTAATTTAACTACTCGAGTTCTTCATACGTCAAAATTTGTCAAAACAAATTTTAATGTCAAAAGTTTCAATTTTTAAGCCAAAGAATAATTGCCCTAGTATATAATAATTCATTGCATAGGCTACCGGGACGGGAAAATTCAACTTTGCAATATAATTAGTATTAGGCAAGGTAAACTTAAGAGCGTTAAGATTTCATTTTCTTATAATTTCAGTTGCATTTGTGAAGTTGTTTTCAACGTGTTGTAGGTTCAAGGCCTTACAAACCCATAGGGAAATGCAATGCAAAGCTGAGCACTTATCCTGGTACGGTCGGTGATTTAATTATTTTATGTTAAGTAAAGCTAAACGAATGCAGTATATGATGTCAAATATCTAAATTTGCTTACCAATCAGTGTTTCCCACTCGATCCTCCTGCTGAGAAACGTCAGTCCCATCAGCAAGGTAAAGCTGATTGATCTCTGCCTCTGTGTACTCAGGCTCAAAACGATAGGGTTTAGGTTCTAGCGTACTTTCTTCTTCATCATCACTTACTTCTTCAACCACCGTACTATCTTCCTCTTCGTATTGGAAACCAAGATTCAAAAATTCTCCAATATGACACAAAAAATTTATAGTAACCTAAAGCACCTAAAAATTGACAACTGTATAAACCCTAATGATGTTATAATTAAAGTAACTTGCGTTGTTCTGGTGACTATAGGCTACCACACTAGGTTGCGGTCTTCTGGTAACCTAGTAGCCTATAGTCACCAGAAGAACGCAAGTTACTTTAATTATCAAATGCCTGGTGAACCGTTTCACTCTGTTTTTAATGATGTTATAGGCCTAAAGTGAATTGAATTCATTCAATTTTTTTTTTTGCTGCTGCTGGCGCAAACATGTACAGAATGACAAGTAAACATATGAATTTGACACCAAGCAATTTTGTGAAGTTGGTTTTTGTCGCCGAAAAGTGCTTCAAACTGTGGTTTAGATTTTTGATTAAAAAATGTTTCTAATTCATCACGAAGATCAAAAACACGTTTCCAAACTTTGCCTCTGGATAACCATCTCACACTAGTGTGAAATAACAAAACATTACTGGATGTATCCAATTCACTGCAAACTTTTGAAAATAGGCGGTTGTTTAAAACACTAGCTTTTACAAAATTCACGACACTTACAACGCTTTTCATTGTATCTTGGAATTCTTGTGGCAAAGTTTCTAAACTAATGAAATTCTAAACTTTTCAGAAGGCCTCAGGTGACCCCAGGCAAATTGTCAGGTGACCCCAGTTGGGGTCGCGACCCACATGTTGGGGACAGCTGCACTAGGGGAATGGCCTTGTTGTAAATTAGGCCCTGGGGTACCGTACGGCATACAGGTTATCAAAACCTAATTCTGTAATTCTAAATAAATACAATAAACCATAAAATCAACATTACTTCATTAACTTGGCGTCTTCTATAAGCTGGTCGCCAGGAAGAAGTCAAATGTGATCTTTCAACTGTTGCACTAGTTTCTGGTGGAGAAGGAAAGATTTAAGATGGACATGCACTGGGTTTCAAGTCAAGTCTTTTGGCATATCCCATTTGGAATTGAAGAAAATTTTTGAAGTCTGCTTCTTGAAAATGCAGACTACAAATTCTGTGGTGTGGTTTTGGTCCACTACAATGACAAGATGTGGTGTTGACAAATTTATTCCATTTCCTTTTTTTGTGTACTGTCTTTGGGAAACCCAAACATACTAACTTTATGCAATGCTGTCGTGTCACAGCCAAGCACAACACAAAAGTCAGGCATAGTATTTGCTATGATGCAATATGGATTTTATGGACATTTAATTTTTAGCAATGCTACTAGATTTATACACTACCGTACCTCACCTTTCTAGTAACATTGCTACTATTACTCAAAGAAATATCCTAGAAACTTAAAAGACGTGTAAAACTATCCTGCTAAACTCCTTTGAACGCAACACGTCCAAACTTTGCAACCCAGCCGCCAGCGCGCGAAAAGACTTTTGGTTACTTGGTATTGCTGGAGCTCTTGGCATTTATGACGTAAACTCTAGCAGTGTTTCCACTTTTTGGTCATTTTGAAAAAAATAAAAAATAAATGAAACATTGGACTTTGGGCCTTGCCAGCGCCATTGAAAACCATTTTTTTTCGGTAATTTTTTTAAAAATGTATTCTTGAGTGTTCAGTTTATGCATTTTAATGCTTAATTCCAGTTTGAAAATTTCATTGAATATGCCTTTAACATAGGCTTACTGCAAGGCGATGGGTTTCTGGATATGGTCAAGTGGCTGTGAACTTCATTTGATGTGTTGCCATTGCCACCCTGGACAAAGCTTATAAGCTCTAACAAAAATCTGCTTATTATAGATTTAGTTACCCAAAACTTTCACCAGATGATTACTGAAAGGTGGGTCATAATATAACAGTCATGGAAAAGGCGGTTCTAGCTCAATGTTATACTTCACCTGAACTGAAACTTATCCAACTCCGTCTTTATAATTCGAAAATAAAATTTTTGAACCTACATTGAGAAAAAAACGTAGCCTAGTCATTATAGTTTACCATTTCTTTTGGTAAATGTAGTATTTCTCCCTTGTTGTGCATACGTAGGCTATGACATATTTTTGTTTGACAAATACTTACTAGATATTCATGTGTTTGTTTACTTTTGAATGCTTTTTTGCATTAGTCAAGCGTCATAACCTTAATTTATTGACCAAATCATCTCTGATCAGCACTGATAGGAAGATACAATGCAAATGTTAGATGCAATCGCTTCTTTCGGAAACTTCCTCGAAATATAGTGTGAAGTAAAGGTTTAACTTTGCTGAAGGTTCTATCTATATCCCCCAAGCAGATTACATTCATGTTTCAATGTAAAGCGTTACTAATGAGTAGAAAATACCACAATGTGTTCAGACCAACATCTACTCTGATAACATCAGTTGTAATTTGCAAAGAACCTTTTTTTTTATAAATAATTATATTTACGGTAGGCTACAACAACAAAAAATGACACAACTTCCATTTGAATATCTCTAGGGTTGCAGAAAACTATAATGCCTTCATGGCCGTGGATAGCACTATGTCGTTAAATTATTTCACTCGGTTTGTTGTGAAGTACCAAGGCCCGAAACCTCACATTGAAGTCCTTCTATTTCGAAATGTTGCAATGTATCTTTTGAACATGGATTCTTTGATATACATTATAAGCAATAAACGTTTTCTTGCTATGCGTTTCATTGAATATCATGAATAAAAAGTGTTTGTTTATTAAAAATTTGGAAGTCACACTTTGCTTCTTTTAAAAATATCTGTAAAGAAGCATGGAGAGATTTGTGTGCTGAAAGTTCACGAAGTGAAAAATTTGAATAAATATTGCAATAGAAACTGACCTTTACAAAAATAGTTGGATGGCATAGCTATGATACCGTGTCGGATTCGTAGTCAATTTAAAGCCGATGTTAAATATTGTTTCTGATAATTATTGGTAGACATGTAAATCTGTTTTTTTTCTTTGATTTTCCATAAATCAATACTTTATGAACATTAATAAATAAAATAAACACTGATTCCTTAACTGATGGTTCAATCAATGACTAGTAATCAACTCAACATTGTAAAGGTCAGTTTCTATTGCAATATTTATTCAAATTTTTCACTTCGTGAACTTTCAGCACACAAATCTCTCCATGCTTCTTTACAGATATTTTTAAAAGAAGCAAAGTGTGACTTCCAAATTTTTAATAAACATTTCTCATTATACAGCGAAATAATTTTAAGACATATTGAAGATGAAAGAGGTATTAGTATTGGAGGAAACAACATTAACCACATACGATATGCTGACGACACCGTTTTGATAGCCGAATCGGACGTAAAACTGCAGAACATATTAGATATTGTGTGTACGAAAAGCAAGATATTTGGCATGGAATTAAATAAAAAGAAAACAGAAACAATGGTCATAACAAAGAAAAAAGCAACCGAAACTCCTATTTGTAATTTATCAGTTAATGGAACAATTCTTAAACAGGTCCAAAAATTCAAATACCTCGGTACTATGGTGAATTGGGATGCAAGAGACGAAACAGAGCTCAACATAAGAACAGCCCAAGCAAAAGCAAGCTTCCAACAAATGAAACCAATTCTTTGCAATAAAAATATCTCTTTCAAAACAAGATCTAGAGTTTTAAAATGCTATATTTATCCTGTTTTTCATTACAACTCTGAAACCTGGAATATTTCAACAAAAATGGCAGAAAAGATTAATGCTTTTGAAATGTGGTGCTTCCGTAGAATGCAACGCATTTCATGGCTGGCAAAGAAAACAAATAAAGAAATTCTACACCAAGTGAACCAAACCAGAACTCTGTTAAAAAGTATGAAAACCAGACAATATAAATTTCTCGGCCATGTAGTAAGAAAGCAAAAACTGGAGCATCTCTCTTTAACTGGTAAAATTTTTGGAAAGCGGGCACCTGGCAGACAAAGACAAACACATCTGGAACAATTTAACGACAAGACAGAAACAATCATTCATGCAACATATAATAGGAACATTTGGTCTAATTATTCATCTGAGGCCGTCGATGCCTGGTTCAGGCAAGGCAATTGAAGAAGAAGAAGTCTATTAGCAATCCTGTATTGATTCTTAAAACTTCCTAAATATTAAAAAAACTGTATCATAACGATATCAACAAAGTAGCTTATACCTTCAGGCCCGGATTTAGGGGGGGGCAGAGGGAGCAGTTGCCTCGGGCCCCCCGACTTTTGAAGGGCCCCCCTATGTGGAAAAAAATGTGATTTTATGTTATTTTTTTCCTTTTGGCCTTTAAAGTTTCTGCAAAATGCTGTGTAGTACTGGACTGATGCTACTGTAGACGTAGAGATGATTTTTCGCGCCGTAGGAGCAAAAAATTGTTTTGCACGGGGGCCCCCCGATTTAAAAGTGCCCCGGGCCCCCCATCAGCTAAATCCGGCCCTGTATACCCTAGTCTTGACTACTCCGCAATATATAAGTTAAAACACAGTATGGTAAATAACCAGCCATCCAACAATGTTCGGTAACGTAAGTCTCAGGACTTTACTAAAGCCAAAGTCCAGACGCAAGTCTCTCAAACCTCTGTCGTTATATTGGTTGATCAAAATATTTGCATTGCAGAAGATAAAAGCTCAAATGAGAGGCACAAGCCGTTCTGACCCATAACTTTATACTGCATCCAAAATACAAATAGTAACTTAAGCTTTTCTGGCCGCAGTTATAAGTAGCTCACTGCAGCTCGTACAGCAAATGTGTACAGGAGCCAGAGTCTCAGGTTTCAGCCGAAGTCGAACTGAAGCAGGGATTTATTCAGATGTAAGTTTAGTATCGCAGAAAAATGTAGAACTGAAAAGAGGTCACAGACTAAAAAGTTTGGGTAGCCCTGGCGTACGGTAGCTTACTAGCATTTTCTATGCAATGAGCTGTAGTAAGTAAATGCCAAGGGCCAATTTTTGTTTGATAAAAATAACCCAAATCATGATGTTGGGCTCTTTTTCCAACTAGAATTTATTTGTCAGCCAATATGGCCGAGTGAAGTTAATGATATCTGTTAGAAAAAGCTATTTCGAATAATTACAAAGGAACTGCGAGTTTGCTTTCACGCAATCTCCTTGGGCTTGTCAGGTTCGGTGTTGGCACAGATTTTATCGTATCCAGGTTTACGCCCGGTGGTTGAAGAATTAGATTAAGTGGACGGGAAGGCAAGGAACCCAATCTTCGTGTCCACCTTCACTCCTTCAGGCATGCCTTTAAGTGTCCTGCCAAAGACACAGCCGCATGCTCTCCGGCGCCTTTTCGAGTACCGTTCCAGTGCTCTCACTACTTACGTTCCAGTGACTATATGCAGCCGACTTTGCACAGATGAACCATGTGCTTTGATGTTGGCAAACAAGACAATCTTGTATTAGCTATATTGGAGGTGTAAGATCAATTTCTAACTTACTGTAGAATAATTTCATGATTGGCATATATTGTTTTTCTTTGTGATGGTCAGAAATAAAAACAAGCCGATCTGAACTTAACTAACTTGGCTTCATTTAGTTGTACTTTATCAACACAAATCTTATGTTCATTTTTCTGCATTATCAAGCCGCTGCATTCTCGACCATGACAACACAAGCATTGCAGCCTAGATGCTTGTGTTGATGCAAAATAATGCCAGCGCAAATTGTAAGTATCTTTGGAGAAAATATGTGGAATTATTGGTTTGTTTTCTTAAAATCTCGCTTGTTTGGTGATGTTTTATAAAGCTAGTGAGATATTAGGAAGACTATATGTCGTTGCAATAAAGACATTCCCACATATCATGCAATGTTTGTTCAAAAGAAAGTAGGCTACCCCAGACAGAAAAATCCGTCATATTTACATTGATTTAACGTTTGCAGATGTTAAATCAATGTAAAACTGACAAATTTTGCTGTCTGGGGAGATGATTCAGTAATATCCTGTTTGCTTTTATCATTAGTTGATTTAAGGAGCCCATTAGCCTTGGAAAATAATTACATCTGGGTGAAATAATTACCCAACAGCAGCGTAAAGTACTGCCCACTATACTAACTTTTCTCACCCCATTAATTTACCCTTCAGGACAAAGTAAAAGCAATTATTAAATTTGTAAAAATGTATTTGCTACTTACAATCAGTAGTTCCTTGAAAATTTTCCGCGTATATGTAACTTTTTATATTCTTTCAGATGCTGTTGTCATCCGATCTTCTCAATTGACGGTGGTCTACGGTTTTTAAAACCGATTTTTCATTATGTAAAATTAAAAATTCTGTTTGTTATAAAAATTTGTTTTGAATATTAAATGATGAGTTGAAGACCTCCCGTTTGGAAGAGTTAGAAAAGCCAGTTTATTGGATTTCCATGTATTTATTTTCAACAGAGCAACACTTTTGCATCGATATAGCCACGAATTTGAAGTTACGCGTTACCTACTTCACCATCAACAGACTAAAAGTGATATAAAAGATGCTTTTTGAGTTGAGTTGTTTTTTTTATTTCTGACCATCATATCAAAGCAATAGGGGAGAACCTCCATCATTGGGACGATTCTACAATGGGACACTTGGTCTCCCACGCTTGATTGATCAAGCGAGCACAACGTATATGACGAATTTCAATTCGCCATGTAGTCTTTCGCTTGTACCAACAGTGGGATCCTTCAATTTGCATGCATGGCTGGTTTGTTAAAGAAAGTGTGTTTTTTGATACCCAAAGTAAAAAAAGATAGGTCACTTGCCTTGAAGATATTTTTGTACATACTTGGCGAAGCAGGTTGAAAAAGCATGGTAGCATAGTCTATATGTCTGGCAGTTCTTAGGACAAAACGTTCTTGTCAGTGAAGTAGTCTTTAAGAAATTAGCTGGTTTTTTTTGCATTTGCGGATGGCATCTTACAATGGGACAGCAGGTCTTCCCCATCAATGGGACACTGTAAATCAACTCGACTTATTCGTAAAAAGGGAAACACAGATCCTTTAACTATGAAAACTGCTGTTGAAAAAGCAATACAAACCGGAAAAAGTAGACCTGTAGCAAGAGAATTTGACATACCAAACCAAACATTGAAAAGCTGGGTTGACACATACAAAAGAGCCCAAGCAAATAATGATCTTAAAAGCAATCTAAGTTTTCAACCTCATTATGGTGTCAAAAAGATTTTGAATGATGAAGTTGAGAAAATTTTAGAAAACTTTAATAATGCACTACAGTAAATATAATCAATAACAAAGTGAATATCGAGTTTATAATGTGCATTTACACAGATAATAAATTGTGTCCCATTGTTAGAAATTGCCTGTCCCAATGGTGGAGCCAGATTCAACAATGGGACGTTTTGAGTAACCTTAAAAAACTGCGCGTTATTTCTAAACCACTGGAGATAATGAAATCAAACCAAGTGTTATTTGAAAAAAAATGCATTGGCATTAGTGTTGTAAAAAAAAAGCACTGCATTTCGTTACAACATTTAAAAAAATTAGCAAAACGCAAAATTTGTCCCATTGATGGAGGTTCTCCTACACGTCAACATAGCAAAGGTCAAGAAAAAGGTAGAAGCGACAAAACGCGAACGTTAAAACGTGCTTGTGATCGAAGTAAGTTATTGAGTTGAAAAAAATTTGGCACGGTCGCAACACCTTCAGAAAAATTTAAGATATAAAGGGAAAATAAAAAAATAAAAAATGTTACAAAACAAATAAACATATATAGGCTATAACTTTATTAGACTACATAACTTTAGCTGATATATTGAAGATTTGTATGGACAGTTGCTATGAAGATCGGCCATGGTGCGTTATCAAGAGTGCTGATGGTCGTAAGGGGAACACGTCTTGATGCGTTTAGCTCATAGCAAAGAGCAAGGCAGGCAAAGAAAACCCCACAAAGAAATCCTACCACGGGCAAAGCCATTTCAAGCGCAACGCACCAGGCCTTGCACGACTCACAAAATAGATAGGCTATAACTTGACGACATGAAACAATGACAAAAAACAAATAAATCAAACTAGCAAAAAACAACATCATCATCTTGCGGAAATTCAATTATACCCAGGGAAGTTATGTCTTAAAGATATCAAGCGTGCTTTGATAAAAGTTGCGTTGATAAAGCGATAATTTTAGACCCCTGTCAGCTAAACTCGCCACTTCCACACCGATCCAACGTTGGCTAACGTTGAATTAATGCAAAAATGACAGTCATCGCCAGCTGGGATGTAGTAGTGGTATGTCCCAGTAATATGATAAATTTGGGTTACCGTATGTTTTACACGTTTAACCATATTAAAGTGACAAAAAATATCCAATTTGGCATATTACGTTAATAAACAATCAGACAATAGCATGACGATCCAGTCCAAGATATTGAAATAAAACAACTGGTTGGAGCACATGGCCACCGCTTCACCGAAAGATGGAGATTGGTCAAAAAGGATGGAAAAACTTCTGCAGACTCTGTAGAACTTCTGTGGACAAAAAACACAAGAACCAGAAGGCCAGTAGGAGTACTTACAATCTTACTATTTTGCTAATAAATCTACACACATTGGCTAATCATTGCTGGGCAATAAAAAAAATAAAAAATATTAGTATGTTTGGTGCATGATGTAATACTTAGATGGGATTATTTCAAGGAAGATTTAGCTTGTTTATTTTTGATTTAAAGCCTTTTACAGTTTTACATTCATTTCTTATAGTAGTTGGAAGCTTGTTCCAAACTGTTGGCCCCATGTACCGTATTGATTGTTTGCAAGTGTTAATTCTGCAATATATCGGAATATAAGGAGAATTACTTCTTGTTGTTAGGCTACTTGATTGTTTACACATAAGTATATCATTGAATGTTGTGGGAAGCAGCTTTTTTGAATATTTAAACATGAAAGTTGCAATCTCTGTAGTTTTCATGTGGTTAATTGATTTTAAATTATTGAGTTCCATTACACCTTTTATGCTTTCTCTGCGGTCAATGTCAAATACAGTACGAAGAAAGTTATTGCATGTACGTTGTAGCTTTTGCAATGTAGTTTTGTTTTCATGACACCACGTTGAGATACAATATAATATCTGACTCTCCACTAGAGAATGGTAAATGGAGAGAAGTGCTTGTTTGTTTAGGAAAGGCTTAATTTTTTTTGTCACGCAGAGTGTTGATCTTATTTTTTGAAGCAAGATTTCCATATGAGATTTCCATGACAAATGCTCGTTTACAATTATTCCCAGAAACTTTATTGAGGCAACTTGTTCTATGTTGCTTTTTCGAATATTCAAGGGTGGGTGGTATGATAGTGTCTTGCTTCCTTGACTTGAAAATAATATATGTTTGGTTTTGGTGACATTTAGAGACAATCGATTTGTTGATAGCCATTGATCTATGCATACAAGCTCTTGATTTGCCGTATCATATACCGTAGAAACGGTTTTATTTTTATATATAATGGTGGTGTCATCTGCAAACATAATTGCAGTTCCGT
The DNA here is from genome assembly GCF_918807975.1 of Aplidium turbinatum. Taxonomy (NCBI): domain Eukaryota; kingdom Metazoa; phylum Chordata; class Ascidiacea; order Aplousobranchia; family Polyclinidae; genus Aplidium; species Aplidium turbinatum. The sequence continues at coordinate 5,425,495 of NC_137486.1, forward strand.
GTTGAAGGCAGTTAGGAAAGTCATTTACATAAATCAGGAATAGAAGAGGGCCTAAGATAGACCCTTGTGGGACACCCAAAGATATGTTGTTAACATTAGAAGATAGTGTGCCATTGAAAACCACTCTTTGTTTTCTATTACTCAGGTAACTCATGAACCAATCATAGGCCACGCCTCTTATTCCGAAATGATATATTTTAGCTAGCAATATTTTATGGTCAATGGTGTCAAATGCTTTAGATAAATCAAGAAAGATTCCTAATGCAAGGTGGTTGTCATTGAGTATACTAGTGATACTATATATTAGCATTGAAGCAGCATGGCTTGTGGAATGATTTTTTCTGAAACCAAATTGATTGTTATAGAAAAATTTATGTCTAATTAAAAACGAGTATAATCTGTTGTACATGAGTCTTTCTAATATCTTTGAAAAAACAGGTAGTAGGCTGACTGGTCTGTAGTTTTGTAACTAAACAAGGAGTGTGACAATGAATATTGATAAGTATCCACCGTAAAACTGGCTTCCGGTCATCAATGGCTCCATAAACACTGATTGCTCTGATGATAGACCTTATCTGTACAAGGCGGCAGCAAATAAATCATACCAATTATTCTTTAAATTCGAGATACTGTTTGAAGATGACCTAGTGCCATTTTGTATTACTGCATCTTTTTTGTATTCCTGTTTTTATATTGTACTGTTAAAGTTCGTATGTGTATTGTTTTTTTTGTGGTTGCGTTCAACTCTAACACTGTTCTATGTAAAATAGGCTATGATACCACACGGGTGAGGCAGGCTTGATAACCAGTTCGGTCCTTCTGCTACTCCCATCATCATCAGAAAACAACTTAGTTCACATTGTAATCTTGTATTGTTTTTTTTCAATGTGTTGATGATGCGAAATAAAAGAACTTGAACTTGAACCTAGGTGTCTTTGGATATGGTGGAGGTTTGTTTTCGACATTTTATTTATCAAATCGTTGTATTGTTTACTTAGTACGTCCTCGTTCGCTCTCCAACGAGAAACGCTTCCGAGCAGAAAGCTGACAGATGTTATCAAGAACAAGATGGCGCTCTGATTGTGTTTGTCGACTTAATTTCTTTCATTAGTTTTGTAAACAACTAACTCAAACAATCAATATTTTAGGTTCTACTGCGCACAGGCTACGTTGTATCACAATCTCCAAACACAATCAGTGGCGTTGACAGAGGGGTCCTTTTGGACCGGGGGATTATTTGAGAGGTCTGGAACTTTTTCAAGGTAGCCGGAAATTTGAGAAACCACCGCTATTCTTGGAATTAGTCCGTTTTTCATAGAAGTGTCTTGATTTAAGGCCCGATGGGCCTAAGGATCTCATTGTTACCGGGCCCAAATTAACCCTCTCAACGGCCCTGCACACAATTGAATTATGCATATTGCGGATTGATTGTAGTGCAAATGCACTTCTTATAAACTGCATGTTTGTTAAATGTACTTTGAGTGGTTTGCTGGCAGGGTGACATGCAAACAAAAAGCGAATCAACTTAACATTTGGATTACATTTTGCATGCGAAAATGGCATTTCTGTCGACCAATGCGGCCCTCACGATCAGTTTAGTTGTCACCTCCCACGCATCACCGTCATCAAATCTCGTCATTTATTCCGACGCTTCGACGGTTCAGAGTATGTTTAAATTTTCAGATCGCTATTCTTAACCTATATTGTTTATATTAAAATAAGACGGTCCGATTTATAGCAAAAACTACCTGGAATAATTTTGACATGTGAATAACTTTGACAAGTGCGTTTACTGTTTGCTTTAATAGATTAACCTTTATAACGGGAAATTTTTTTGTTATGTTGTTTACCAAAATGTAGCTCACACAGTTTCTGGAAAAGGCTTATGTGGAAGCTGAGCAAAAGAAAACACATTTGCTACACAGCAGTGATGACCAACTTCTCATCGATTGTGATCGACTAGAGAATTTCTCAATTACAAGCGATCGACCGGTAGGTGATAAAGTCACTGCGCTACTTTTTTTTATAACATATTTACTGTAAATGGATTCACATTTATCCCATATTTACCACAGTCAGCACTGAACAGCAAGCCATGTTCATGTTTCAGTTAATTTAGTAGCATAGATTAAGCTACTGTAGGTTAGGCTGCAATAAATGCACGTACCGTAACAACCCTTGTAAAAAATAACTAGCCTCCTCTTATATAGCAAGCAGCAATCAAACTGGAAAGTTACTGCTACGGTAGAAGTGTGTGACGGATGTTCTAGTTTTATACCAACTAAAGCCCTGATTAATTTATCCTACCAAGTAAATTGTCTGAGTTGATCGACAAATTTTCTTTCATAAAAATTGATCAAAAAATGCGCTTTTGTAGGAATCCTGTCAACACAAAATCTGACTCGGTCGATCTCGTTCTCGGTCGATCTCGTTCTCGGTCAACGTGTTGACCACCCCTGCTATACAGGATGTCTTGATCAAAATCTATGTTTGCGTTTATGCCAATGTCATTCTGTGATGGCTGTTCTGATGAGTCATAAAAGTTAAATTTTGTGTAAAAAACCTAAACAACTCAAAAATGCGAGTTTTTGATGTCAAAAAGCCAGACAGCAAAATCCGTCATTTTTACATTGATTTAACGTTTGTAGCCGTTGAAAAAATGACAAATTGTGCTGTTTTGGAATAAGTTAAAATCCATGTCAATCGCAGCTTTCCTGGAATGCACTAAACAGCTTTTGTCTGCAAACTGCGCGATCTCCAAAAAAAAGAAGTTAATATCAATGGAGATAAAAACATTGCAATAAAATAACTTGGGCAATGAACTTGTTTGCTATTACTGTACATTACAATTCATAAACACATACAACCACGTACCGTACCACAACAATGAATAGTGAATAATAACACACACGAAAGAGAATACAACTGCATAATAAGTGAAAGGTGTGACTGTAAAGTGCAGAACGGTGTTGCCAGCGTTGCGGTTTTTCAATAAATTTGACCTTGTTTTTTCGAGTTTGCGTATTGTTTTTAGACCTGCAAGCTGCTGGTTTGGTGTTTGTTTTTCTTCGAATTCAGCTTCTTTCAATCTAGAGTTTGTCTTTAAGGCTGACATTGAGAGTTTTTGTTGCGGTCAATACTTCGCTTTTATAAGCATACAATATGTCGATGACATAGCATCTTTTCTATTGGAAAAAATCGCAGCCCCCTTCTAAGATCTGTTAGTAAAAAAGAAACTCTGTGATATCTGATATGTCAACAGATGGATCAAAACGAAAGTCCATTCGCGACTTTTTCAACTGTAATGAATAAACGAGTATTACATTGACGACTTCTTCTTTTGAAGTAAAAATCATCTTTTCTTTTCTAATTGTTGCACCATTGCATCCTACGTTAGCTTACCAAACTTCTACGTAAATAAATGTGATCTACCTACATAAATGGATGTTTGCATTTAAAGGTCTATGTCAAACTGCTAAGAACATGATGTTAACAAATAAAGTAACTTGCGTTCTTCTGATGACTATAGGCTACTATAGGTTACCTCCCGATGTTAAGGATGACACATATAGCTTTTATTACAGACGTTTCGCCCAAGGATGCCAGAGCTTGGTTTTTCCACCTAGATCTGGGTTTTTTTGACCACATCTGGGTTTTAAGTTTTTTTTTTTCAAATTTAGGTGAATCTAGGTTTTTTTTGTTTTTAACTTTGTACAGAGCTTGCACGGTATTAAGGCACTGGGATCCTCGGTAAATGGTCCACACTGCAACACAAAAATGATTTTAAGGTAATGTTTTTTGCATCAATTACTGTAGTCAGTGAGGTACAGCTGGTATACAGTAGTCTAGCGAGTTGTTGTGAGCAGGTTTTAATTGATACATATATTTGTCATCATTTATTACGCTTCTCAGGGGTATTGGTATTAGGCTGCCTAAGCTATAAGACTCAAATACGACTGTTAGTGTAGATCTAATGTTATAAACTTAACTGAAATCTTCTACAGTAACGGTATTCTTACAAAAACGAGTGATAAAAATAAAAAACCCAAAACGAAGCAAAAATTGTGGTATGGACAATCATTCGAAAAGGACTGGCTAAAAGTTCCTGAATTCAAAGATTGGTTGCAAATGAAAGAAGATGCTTCCAATAAAAACAACAGTTATTGTAAATATTGCAAAGCTATACTGAAAAATGCTAATAAATCAATGTTGTTAGCTCACAGCAAGACTGAAAAACACAAACAAAACTATAGTGCTGCTAAGTCTCATGTGAAAATCAATACGCTACCTTTTTAACACAAAATTTAGCCACCCAGTCAGATCAAATTGCTAAAGCAGAAGCATTGCTTGCAGGTTATTTTTCTGAGCATCATGTACCATTCACTCACATTAATCATCTTGTTGATGTTTATAGGAAAGCATTTCCTGATAGTGCGATTGCAAAAAATAGATATGAAATAATGAAACGCAAGTGGTGCTAAAAGCACATCAGGCTTTTTTAACCGCTTTACTACATATTTTCTGGACCTGGGTTTTTTTTACCTCATCTGGGTTTTTTTCAGCACACAATCTAAGTTTATTGGAAATCTGTCGCTGGCATCCCTGGTTTCGCCAGTCAGTACGACTGACTTTATCAAGGGGGCAGAATAGGTAAACACAATCTGTTCAGCAACAAATGTCACAACACAAAAACATACTGACGAAATGAATAAAGTAGCAAGAATCAGAGTTAAAAAACGCAACAAGATTACCGCTCAGTTTAATTGATAACTAGGGCCATTTTTATTTTGACCTAAACAATTTTTTTTTTTACGAAATTGCTTATTTGTAGAGGCCACGGTTCTTCCTTAAATTGATACCAGTTACCCAAACATAATATTTTGTCGGTTTCAGACCCAAACGTGTTCAATAAAAGAAGCTTGTTCAATAAAACTTTGCCTTGATTGCGATGCTTGTTGACGCTCCAATCCAGTTTGATGGCGTTTACTTTTCCTGTGGCTTTCAACAAAGTACTCTTTCTCGCACTTCACTATACACTCGCAAAAATTGCACCTTAAATCACCCCCGGGAGTTGCATTAAATTCATCAGGAAAATCTCGACAAATCTGTCTAAGTTTGGATCAAAACAATTTAGCTTGCTTAGACATTTTTGTATTACAGAATGTCAGTACGGTAGGCTATTCCTAAAATCCAAACTGTTGATCTTCGAGAAGACCACGTTTGTGAAGAGGAAGTGTTTTATAAGAATTATTTAAATACGTAACAATGAATAAACAATGGACAATTTGCGATAAAAGTTACTGCTGGTCCAAGTTGGCATTGTGACACATTTCCTGCTTTTATGGGTTAGTATTGTCGCAGTTCTTGATTTACAATACTTCTACGAGGAGTTTGACAAAAGTTACTCTCTAGAAACACAAAAAGTTTACAATTTGACAAATTTTGACTCTATTGAAAATTTTGACTTTATTGTCAATTGTGACTTTATTTTGACGTATAAACTTCATAGAAACAGTTCCCTAGGTGCTGAAAACAACTTTATTGTTTGATTCGTAAACAGACGAAATCCTTAAAAATTTGACTTAATTTGACTTATTATTAGATTTACATCTAATAATTTACACACAAGCGAAATCTTCGCTCTGTCAATTGGACAAAAAAGATAAATTGGCCTAATTTTACATACTGTGTACGACGGCTAGCAAGCCATTCGGAGTTCGGACATTATTTTTTTTTGGTGCAAACGTTTAGGCCTAATTTCCTGTGATATCAGTGAAGTGTTGGACCATAAATATTTTGCATAACAAACTTGGCCAGGAAAGTAGACAGTTTTGGATAAAGAAAATTGCCAGTACAAGTACAAAAGTAGCCTACATAGTTTTCAGCCATTCGGAAAAATTAAAGACTAAAAAAAAAAAAAAGCTCAAGAAAAATTCATCTGCAATCAACCAAGAAGACTAGCTTAATAATCAACCCCTACCCAATCAACGGAAAGGACTTCAGTACCCAACCTCTACCCTTGTTAACCTTTCCCACCCTTAACAAGCACCGGGATTCGCAATTCCAGCCTGGTCTTGTTACCCTCCATCTTTACCCCGAAGACAGTATTTTTAGCTTAAGAAGAAAGGACAAAAAGACTTTAAAACTGTAATTATTTGTGTTGTATTTCCATTTTAATAGTAACCTTGATTTGTAAATTTAAAAACAAAAAAAAGCAGTTGCAATATTTAAAAAAACAAATCCTAGCCTAATTTTTGACCTTCTCTGTACCAATATTGTCGCTCAGTTTTTACCAATTTCAATAATTTTAGTTAATTTGTATAACCAGCCTGTTGTGTCTTCAAATTTTTGTAAAAATAAGTTATTTTTCCCATTTAATTAGGCTACCCAAATTCCACCCATTTTGATTATTTCTTCACCATAGCTTTTTAGCATCAATTTAAAAAAAACAAAAAAACCTAGTGTTGCCAGTGCTCCCCAAATTCAATTTCATATTCTCTCTTTTTAAGCGTGAATTACGTGTCGCTTTTAATTGTTTTATACTGAATCCTTAATCGTTGATCCGAAACCATTTAACTGACTTATTTCCAATCAATTGTAACGACTTTTGGCGTATTATATTATATTTAATTGTTGTATTTTATTAATCGTCGCAGGGTCACTCTGCTAGCTGGAGTAAAGTTTACGAACTGACGTCACAATTGTACATTCATTCAATTGCTCTTAAAGCTTTATCATTTTCCTCTTATTCCTCCCACCAATTCGTAATTAAAATTTTTTTTTTAGTTTATTTATCTGTCACTAACATTTTTACATTCTAATATTATCCTGTAACGTTAAATCTACGTAAATTGCTTTTTATCAGTCAAATCTTTAGTAAATCATTGGTTTTTAAATTCATTTCATCACAATCTGCTACCAGTTCTTATATCTTCACTTTTAAATCTCGAAATTTAGAAACGTCGCCGTAAACTTTAAATCTTTGTAATAACCAGCTTTTTATAATTATTTCATTTGAATTATGTCTCGCTTTTCAAGTAGTGCAGGTTTGAAGACTTCTAGAGATAACCTGGCCGGTGTTGATTTCTCCTTCCCACCTTCTCAGTCCACTAGCTTAGGCTGGCCGACGAGGAAGCAGGTTCCTGCGAGTGGTCACTCATTCAACCCAGATGGTGAAGCCTCCCCGGTAGACTCACTGCTTTTTGCGAACTCGTCACTTCGTCACGGTGACGAGTGTCCGATCCGCAATTCCGCACCACATCGTGGCTACCCCACCCATTTCGAGTCACCCTTCCCGAGGTCGAATAGACTGCAGTCCGTCTGCCCTATTCGCCTCACTCTCCCGAATCTATTCCCCCTTCTCTGTCCTTTCTCCACTTGCAGGAGGGCATCTCAACCTTACCGAGATGTGCAGGCGTATCAGGACCATATGCGAGCATTTCATGGTTCGCGCGCCGAGTTCCTAATCACCTGCAGCAGGTGCTGCCGTGTTCTCCCTCGAGCTTACAAGCTGGATGGGGCCCAAGAGCACTGGCGATCCTGCCCCGAGGGCCTTCAATTGCCAACCTGCCTTCCCTGGCCGAGCAATGACCCGACACCCTCGGAGAGCCAAACCAGACCCCCTATGATGACCAAGCCTGGGCTTTCCTACGCCTCTGTTGTCAGGCGTGGAAGGCGCCGGCCCTCGACTGCAGGCGCATCGGTCGAGGGGTCATCCCCTCTTCCCCCTTCCTCTGTCATCAGTTCTCAAGTCTTCTGGTGCCAAGGCCTAGACAGCACTTCCACTTTTCCCCCCCCCACCTGACTTTATGCCTGAACTTTTCCGTACTGTTCTATCTCATCCAGGCAAGACTTCGCTCAGCCCTGCTGACACTGACAGCTTGCCTGACCTAGATGTGTTGTTTCTTCCTCATCTGTCTTCGGCCGGACCTGGGTCGGAAAGTGGGGACTCTTCCGACTCGTCTGACTTGTCGAACACCGAATCTCTTTCCTCTTTCTCCAATTCTTCGCCCGATAGCCCGACCACGGACTGTTACGGCCCTACTGTTAGCGCGAACCCTTTTCTACATGTACCTCTGCGCAAGCCGACCTCCACCGGAGCCGTGGCAGTGGACTCGCTCGGTTTATCCAAGCCGGCTTCGCGCCCTTCTTCTTCTTCTCTGCCTCTGACTGCTACCACCGGAGCTGAAGCTGGGGACCCCATCAGCTCCTCCAAGCCGCCCATGCAAACCTTTTCTCCTAATTCTCTTCAGCGCTATTCATCTCACTCCTCCTTACCCTTTAATCCTGCTCCCATCTGTCCTATACAACCTTGTACCTCGACGCTGTCTGCTGAAGCCCAACCTTTTATCCCACCTACCCAAACCACCCACTCTAAATTCCTGCCAACTATCTCTTCCCAAACCTTGACTCGACCCCGAAGTGACACCATAACATGCAACCAAGCCACGATTGACTCCGGACTCCCACAGACTACCCCAGGGATGTCCATCTCACCCAACATTCAACGATCCATCCAAGACCCTGTTGAACCAGTCAGGGAAAGTAAGACGAAAAGCTCCAGGCGGGCTCTTTGCAGTTTAGTGAACCTTACTTTAGCGGGTGGCATAAATTTTGACCAGTTCTGCATTGAATTGGAAGAGTGGACCGCTGGCACTTCGCCGCCTAAGAGGACACGTCCTCGCAAACCACGCTTCAATCGTGGCGCCCGGGCTCGCGCGGCTCGCCGTCGTTCGAACGGGGGTTCTCTTCGGTCGGACGGCGGGGGTTCGCGCGGGAACGGAGCCCGATATCGTAGGGGCGTGAAGTTGCGAGCCGCCTTCTCGCGGGACGCGAAGGGAACGGTCCGCCGGATCGTTGAAGGAAAAAACAGTGACCGTCGTTGCGAAATCCCACCTCAAGAAATTGAGGAGAGATTTCGACGCGACATGACCGCTCCTGAAGCTGGGAGTTGCTCGCAGATGCCCGAGTGGATGAACTCCCACCGTTACGAGCATGATAGTGTGAACCTCTTCCCCGTCGATGACGGTGAAGGTCCCATTACGGCCCGGGAGGTGGAGGCGGTCCTCTAGTCGCTTGATGTCGGTTCCGCCCCTGGTTCTGACGGATTGTCCTACGGTTTCTGGAAGACCCTGGACCCAAGAGGGGGACTCTTGGCCAGCCTTTTCGAGACCTGCCGGATTAACCGTCGTGTACCGGACCAGTGGAGAACCAGCAGGATCACACTCATATGTAAAGACCCTGAGGGTGACCTGCACGACGTCAGCAACTGGCGGCCCATCTCCATCTGCCGAAACATTTATAAAATCTACGCCGCCGTATTGGCCCGGCGCCTGCAGCGTTGGGCGGTGGAGGGGATGTTATCAGCCGAGAGCAAAAGGGATTCATGCCCACAGAGGGCGTCTATGAGCATGTGTTCATGCTCGACACCATCCTCTCGGATGCACAGTCACGCAAAAGGCCTGTGTCGGTTGCGTTTCTGGACATTCGAAACGCCTTTGGCGGTGTCCGGCACGAATGCATAGCCGAGGTCCTGCGTCATTTTGACGCCCCCACAGACCTTATTGAGTGCATCTCCGACATATACGTCGACAACACCTGCACCGTCCGCTGCGGCAATGGTGAAACCGAAGGTATCCCTGTGGGGCGGGGAGTCCGTCAGGGCTGCCCGTTGTCGGGGCTGCTATTCAATTTAGTCATCGAGGTGCTCCTCAGGGGCGTCCGTGACAAAACGGATTGCGGCTACAACCTTCCTGCCAAAGAAGATATTAAAGTACGTTGTATGGCCTATGCGGACGACATCTGTCTCGTTTCTTCCGATCGCCAGCAGATGGTCTCTCTCCTATCTGCTACTGAACCCTTCTCCTCCTGGTCCGGGCTACGGTTCAACCCACGCAAGTGTGGCACCCTGTCCTATGGGAAAGTGTCGGCGTCCCGTCTGCGGGTCGACCCGAAACCTTTCTTGCCGGGGAGGAAATTCGAGTCATCCCCAAAGGCGAGACGTATAGATACCTCGGCGCTCGAACCGGTTACGCCTCGGACGCATCCGTAACCCAACCCTTCATCTCCACTCTGGAGAAACACATTTCTTCTTTAATGCAATCTTTTCTCACCCCAAGCCAGAAACTTCTGGCACTCACTTCTATAATTCTCCCGTCCGCGTTATACCATCTGCGAGTGCGGCGCTTTAGACAGTATGAGCTTCTGAAGCTTGACCGACTGGTTTTGCGGTGTTTGAAGGTGGCGTGGCGTCTTCCCAAGTGGGCCTGCAGCGCGTTCTTTTACTGTAAGCCTGCATGGGGAGGTTTGGGCATCACGAACTTGTGTCGCGAAAGTGACACGCTTTCGGTAGCTCATGCTTTCAAGATGCTGACGTCACCTGACAGCATTGTTTCTGCCGTCGCTCTCGGGCAGCTTAGGCGTCATGCCTGTCTGAGGTTCGGCACTCCAGATCCCACGACTGACCACCTGGCCAGTTATCTGAATAGTGACGGCGCCCGTTCTAGACCGTGCCCTACAGGCGAGAGCCTGTGGGGCCGTGTCCCGGCGGCCACCCGTCACTTGAACGTACGTTGGTCCGCCCGCTCGGATGGCGGCCTTGAGTTGGCCGCGGGGAGCTCCACAATCACCCCTCCTATAAGGAAAAAAGTGGTGCCGACCTTCCATCAACACAATGACTTGTGGTGGAAGAGACAGTGGAAATCCAAACCTGACCAAGGCAAGACGGTCAGTGCCCACTGCCTGTCCGGATTTTCAAATTCCTGGACCCGGCGCCCGGAGCTCCTGGATCACGCGGACCGAGTATTTGCGTACAAAGCTAGATTGAATCTAATGCCACTTAAATCAAAACCAAGCCATGGCCGCCGTTACCTACCTGCCATGTGTCGTGCTTGTGGGAAAGCGGAAGAGACTCTCCCCCACATATTGAATCACTGCCCTACCGTGATGACTGTCGTCACGGAACGACACAATTCAGTATTGAGGGAGATCGTGGGGCACGTGCCTGCCGAATGGCAACCCGGGCTTTCCATAGATAGTACGGTTCCACAGCACGTGGAAGCGGGCGGTGCCGATCTGCGTCCTGACATCGTCTTGCAACGCCCTGACGGTGTCACGGTCGTATGTGACGTCACATGTCCGTTCGACAACGGCGCGGATTCTCTTCGAAAAGCCGCCGACAGGAAACACGACAAGTACGGCGAGTTATGTGTCAACATAAAGGAAGACAGGAAGCGCCCTTGCAGGGACGTCCTGTCACTTCCGTTCGTCGTAGGCTCCCTCGGGAGCTATGCCCCGACGAGCTCTGACGGCCTTGGGCGTTCCTTCTCGTGGGGTAGCAGAGGTGGCTAGAAAAGTGGCTTCCCTCTCAATCAAAGGATCCTTCCGCGTCTGGAAAGCTTGGAACGCCGGGCTCACTTGTGGAGGGGCTACGTCATAGAAAAGACGACTTCAGCGATCAGAAACTTATTCCCCAATAACAGAAACGTTGCAGTAAGTATCCGAGCGCGCAAGACAGCAAACCGTTTAGACGTCATAACCTTATATCAATTGGGACATCTGATTCTAAAGTGGCCCAAGTTAATTTGGGCCACTTATGAGGTTTTGATGGAATCTTGCACAAAACGATATAAGGTTGTTGCTGACAAAATTTGGAGTCTTTAGACCAAAAAAATTTTTTTTTATTAAGTGTCCAAAAGTAAACCAAGTTAACTTGGTCTCTTGGATAAAAAAAAATGTTATTGCAAGAAAGGCCCAAGCTCACTTGGGCCATTCTTGCATTTACGATACTGCAATTTTCACCAAATCAATAGAACCAAGTTATAGCTTGTAATGATAAATTGATTGGTTGGTAATACTGTACTGCGTATTTTTTTAGTCTCTACTCCTTTGTTAACGAATAAGCTAACATTAAACTTAAACAATGCTGAAGAATAGTTTCATTGTTACCTAGAATTGTCTTTTAATTTGCTTTTGCAGCTGTAGCCTGCTTTATAGTAGGGTCATTTTCAGAGGATCCTTGGCCGTGTTTAGCATACCAAAGTTTCTCAGTGGATTTAACAAGGGCAACTGATACTAAAAAAATAAGCTCCCATATACCTCACAAAAATGGCGGGAAAGTTGTTATTTTAGACGTTTTTCAAAATGGCTGCCACCGCCATCTTTGAAAACTAATAAAGTTCTATTTCTTGACGTGGATGGCCAAAAATGACAATTTAGGTGTCAATTCCCACTAATTTTGGTGTCAGAAACACAATGGGATGACATATTTCATGATTCAGAGTCCCCTTAACCTCAAAATCCAAGATGGCAGACGTATGTGGTCGCCTACTGTATTAGATTCACTATCACTGCAGGACAAATATGATGCACAGCTGTCAGAATCACTTCTGCTGTCATCATCACTGTTCCCTATATATAGATGACTTGGAGTTGTTGGAAGTTCCAGGGATCGTGGAAGTGCAGGTTGGGTATAGCGTACTGGGAGGCATATGCCATTTGCAAGGTGCAATCCATGGCCAATTGGTGACGGATGATTCTGAAGCTGGAAGTTCTTCTGCCGATATGTGAGGTAATTGGTGCGCTATAAGTGTGGTCGTAGACTGTCAGAGTCAGGTAAGCCTACCAGTCTGATGACCGTCTTTTTCTTGAGTACTGACCACTTTGCTGCTCTCACCTCTCACCGACATCAGCTACGATTTGCGTTTCAAGCACAAGAGTCCTGATATTTGCCGAGCCTTGCAAACATGCCACTCTCCATGAATTGTGCTTGGATATGGGAAAGACTTTCCAGGACTGCAATGAAATCTGGAAGACATATTTGCCGATCTGTGCAAACATGCCACTCTCCATGAATTGTGCTTGGATATGGGGAAGACTTTCCAGGACTGCAATGAAATCTGGAAGATGACGTCCATATCTATCATCATAGATACGCATCCAAGAAAGCATCAACTTCAGTGAGGACTTGAACTCCATCCAGTTTCTTGTCCTTATAGCATGGATGTTTTGAGAAAGTATCTCTACCATCTCCAAGAATGAAATCCAGAAATCTGCTTGTGGAGCACCATCTAAGTTCTCGAATAGAGAGTCAACAAGCACCTTGAGATAGGCATTTGCATCATTAAGTTCTTGTTGGTCTACTGAACAGCGTTACTTACTGAGAGATTCCTGGATCTTTTCAGACAGAGTGGAACCTTCCAAAGGTTTGTCTAGTGCATGGTGGACTAAAGCTTCGTAGAAGAGTCGAAGGCAACGCACACTGCGTTTGAAGTGTTTTCCACGCAGAGCTGGATCTATGGATCCATTTGCAATGACACCTGCAGCCACCAGTACATCTGAAATGCTTGAGCCTTTGAACCTCTTGTAGACCGCATTGATGAAAGGCATCTGAATATGAAAGGGTCCCATGCATGGCAATATGTCAGCAGTCATGTCTGGATTCTCACTTTTCAATTCTAGCAGTAATGCGTAGACAGGATGATCACCGACAATAACTGCAAATGGCATCTTCTTGTCATCACTTGCCTTTGCAAGCTTGCGCAGGACTTCATACAGAATGATCTTTCTTGGTGGATCAGGATAAGTCATGTGATAAATTGCTTGACTTTTCCGGGTTTCTGGTGATAGCTTGGCCTGGAAGCCAGAAAAGGCTGGTATGGTCTGGTCTTCTGGCTTTGGTCTTGTTGGGTCTGCCTTAGCTCGGGCATGGCCACCTGGAGATGCGGCCTGATTTGTCACATTTTGCAGATTTTGATTACAGCTACTGCCAGTGCTTGGCTGATATTTTTTGAGATGTTTTTACTTTTTGCGGTTTTCTAATGACATAAAACTTTTTTGTTGCCTTGGGGAAGCAGTAGCAAATGAGAAAAAGTACGTTGAAAAACGCAAAATCAGACTGTTATTGAAAATTAACAGTCTGACTAAAATCTTCGAAATCAAATTTTCTTTGTTTTTCAACATGTGAGGATGTTAAAACCTATTGTGTCATCTGGGGAAAAGAATAAAGAAAGCGTAAAAATCTAATTTTTAGAAAAATTTATTTAAGCGTTTGCCCAAAGTTAGAAAAACCTGGAAATTTCTGCAAAATGTGACAAATCAGGCCGTATCTTTAGGTGGCCATGGCTCGGGCCAATGCATGGATGACACCTCTCATTCTTTGAGGAGCTGTGTCCAGATGTTCATCCGTTACCCTTGGTCTGATGGGTGGTTCACCACGCTTGACTGTTTTGTATGGTTCAACTCTTTGCATCTGGCTCCCAAGTTCTTTGAGACTAGCAGAGAAGTGGGAAGTCAAGGTGGTATTTACAACTGGTCTATCCTCAATTAGGGTAGGTAGATTTAACTCAGGCAGATCTGGCTGAACAAATATGACATTTGTACGATGTGATTGGCCACTTCCAGTCAAATTATCACTTTTGAAATCATCGTTGTCGACTTGACTATACATATTGCGGGTGTTCTTTCAGAAAGTTCAAATGGACACTCAGTTGAATGCTTCAGGTCAGTAACTGACCTGAAATCTCTAAGCATAAGTACATCGTTGTAACTGATTCCCAGGCCATCCTTATGTAATATGTCTACCATTTCTCTGCTCTTTGCCATACCATGTACCAGTACAGCTAGGTTTGTCTCAAATGCAGTACGTCTTCCAGTGATATAGCTGGTCAAAATAGATGCAATTGATCTGACTGGGGGGGTGTCATCGACTTCAGACTTAGTAGGGTGCTTTAACCAAGTGATGAGCTTCAAGAGGAGATCATGTAAGTCTCCATTTTCTAACTCATGTATGTATGGAGGCCAAGGAATAGTTTTTGTTTTGATCGGATCTCTGAGTCTCCCAGCTACATTCTTCACCAGATTATCGTCACTTACACCTAGAGAGGATATTGCAGCCTCAAGATATGAGCCTGCAGCTCTCGTATCATATAGGCTACCAGTTCACTCACATTCTTCTGACCTCTTTCATGAAATGCTATGTCATTTCCGAATTCCTTGATCAGAATTTCCTTCAAGAAACTGGACTTTGCTGTGGAATAGTAACCACAATTTGAAGTAATGCGTTTGTAATCCATTAGTACCCCTTGCAGTGTATGGATTTCATGACTTTCAAAGATAACTTGACGGACATGATGAAAGAAGATTGCTTGAGCCTCTCGAAGATTAACCTGTTGCAGATGCTCTGTACTTTCATCAGACAAAGATTTCTTCAGAGGGTTGCTGACATAATTGCGCCAACATCCACGATGATAACGAATTTCCAATCCAAACGCCATTCGACTGTCAGGGATAGATGCGAGTAGGGTATTCAATCTTTCTCTTATAAGCTCATCTGACAGACAAAATGTATGCAATTGGATTCGGCTTCATGCGTCTTCTGTTGACAGCAGCAAAAGTTTGGATTTCCCAGATTTACTGTTTTTTATGGTCCCTTCATACATCACAAGACGCTAAACCACTAACCACAAGAAGCTTGATGCAAGACGATAAACAATAAAATTTTTGTTTGCATTTTTTTTCAAAATATTGTTTCTTGTTTTCTGTATTAACTTTACCGACAAATAGAAGTGTTTGTTCTTGTTAGTACGTGAAAGTTGCCATTTCGATCGCAATTTAAGTTAAATTAAATGAAAAAAAATCTGGCAACACTGAAGTCGGAATCAGCCAGCAGCTATAAATCGAGTGGGAATCGCATATTTTTTGCACGCTTCTACAGCCTTGGTTTTAAAGTTACGTTTCTTTTATAGCCCGTATTGTTGTTAACCGTTTGTTCTTTCAGTATTTTGTTGTTTGCTGTTTTTTCCTTATTTTAATAAAAAGGTATTAAAAGCTCTGTTTTTCGTGTAACATAAAAACAGGCAAAAAATATTTTTTTTAAACGCAAAATTTTTGACTTGGGCCACTTTTCTGTTATAAGAAAAGCTTTTATTATCTGTACCAAGTTAACTTGGGTCGCTAGTTTTGACTTATCTAATCATAGAAAAGTGGCCCAAGTTAAAACCTACGTAATAAACGAAGATGACGTCATCACTCAGTTAAACCAAGCATCACAAACAGTTTCTTGCTCACTCAAGTTTTCTCACATGCAAGATGAAGATTGCAAACCTTCAGTGACAATTTTTATCACAGCATGAATCTTTAAACTCGATTATCTCAAAACCACTTTTTTTGACTTGGGCCACTTTAGAATCAGACGTCCCAATTGTCTTAAAATTCATCACCTTATATCATCAACATATGTCTATAAACCAGTGTCATCTTTTTTATAACGCCCCAGTCTCATCAAACCCAAGCATTAAAAAATGAACAAAGGAAAGGAATAAAATGTCTAATGTACATTGTGAATCGAGACTGGTTTAACAGCAATTAAGTAACTTCAATCATCACTATATCTCTATGTATTAATCAATCAATTGTTTCGAATTATCTTACGCTGCCTTCGCCTTGTAACGCTGTTCTTGCCCGCTCGGATCAACCTCGCTCTGCTTTCAACGCATTGATCAACACGATCCCCTGATCAACTCGATGCAGCCTCAAAATTTCCACCCCAATTTTCTACTTTTTCCTGGTAATGTAGCCTATCAGTGCCTCTGGTTTCAATCGCTAGCCTCCCCGACCCAGCTGGGCGAACCTGCCTCAACGTCTGGCCAGTGCACATCCGTGCTCGCCGAATCAAAGCTTTCTCTTCTCCAGTGAGTATGTATTACATTCCCACCTATATTTTTTGTTTCTATTGATTAATCGAGCCTCTGCTCCACATTTTTATTTGAATTTTGTTTGCCACGAAAGCCAAATTATCCTTAAATAGTTGACTCTCTTCCTCGTGGTAGACCCCAATTTTATCCGCTCTGCCTACTGGCAGACCGGGTATGAGAGTCAAGTACCTGCGCCGAGGTCGCGTGAGGGAGACGTGGGCGCCCCCGGCGGTCAATTACTGCCGGTTTCAGCGTCCACACGCGACGGGTCGCCCGGCCCGTCGCAGGCCATCTTTCTGGGCAATGCAGAAAGAACCTGTCTCCCTGGCCCGCTCTGCCATTCTAAATTTGCGGACGGGTCATGTAACGTTTTCGATCCACACTCTCCCTCCACAGGTACCTCGACTCCCCAGCCTGGCCCCCGCGACCTAAGCTGGTGGACTTACCCCTCCGGGTGCATCGTCACCCCTAAATCACGCCGCGGGGTGTGGAAGGCCGGTTTCTGAAAGTCTTCGACCTGGCTATGTTTGTTTGTGCTCTCTCGCCGTGTCAATTATTTGTACCCGTGCGCTGTTGATGCGAATAAAACAGTTTAACACTTAGCTATTCAAATAACATATAGTGTTGAACTGTTTTATTCGCAAGAGTACAAACAAACATAGCCAGGTCGAAGACTTTAAGAAACCGGCCTGCCACACCCCGCGGCGGCGGGGAGCGGCGTGATTTATGGGGTGACGATGCACCCGGAGGGTTAAGTCCACCAGCTTAGGTCGCGAGGGCCAGGTTGAGGAGTCGAGGTACCTGTGGAGGGAGAGTGTGGATCGAAACACTATATGGCCCGTCCACAAATTTAGAATGGCAGAGCGGGCCAGGGAGACAGGCTCTTTCTGCATAGCCCAGAATGAAGCCCTGCGACGGACCGGGCGACCCGTCGCGTGTGGACGCTGGAACCGGCAGTAATTGACCGCCGGGCAGCGCCCACGTCTCCTTCACGCGTCCTCGCGCAGGTACTTTGACTCTTATACCCCGCTCTGCCTGTAATGTGAAAGTTTAAACACACTTTTGCATTCACTTATGTCTTTGAAACTAATTTTATTCTTCATGTTTATAAAACTGAACAACTACTCAGAACGAGTTTCCCTCCTCCCGGTCAACCAAAGTCGACTAAGAACACTCATCAAGGACTGAACCTTCCCAGCGGGAGATTCAACCAAGCTTCATGCTCAGAGAGAAACCCTTCGTCTCGTCATCGTAGTTGAGATTTTGTCAATTTTGAGTGACGTTGTCAAGATGCATACTATAGAAATGATCCCTAAAAGTATGATCTTGATTTTTCAGGTACGAAAAACGTTACCATACTACAAAATAATTCTAAGGTTTGTGGTAGCATAACTAGAGCATTTTTTTAGTTTTATTACGTCCTTCTCAGCTCCTCTGTCGAAAGGTACCAACGACCCACCGTCCTGCAGCTGGACACCAAGGGCATTACAGCCAGCAAACTCAGCATCATCGAGTACCAGGCCACTAGACATCAGGCCCTCGTGATTTTCCTCCAGGAGACCCACAGCACATCTGTGGATAAGTTGATATGACCAAACTTCACACTCGCAGGCGCAACCATCAGCAGGAAACACGGCCTCGCCACGTTTGTCTTGAGCAACTGAGCTGGACGCCAATAGATTAGTCCATAGGCAGTGTTTCTCAGTATCATAGGCAGCCGTGAGATCAACAGACACGGCGCCAGCCTTCTTCTTAGCCGAAAAGCTGTCCTCAATGTCTTAGGTCATAAGTGTGACCTGATCTACGGTTGATTGTTCGTGTCGAAAGCCAGCTTGCTCACGGGGGAGCTGCAAATCTATTATTGGTTTGACACGGGCGTAGATGAGTCTCTCGAGGATCTTGAAGGGGATGCAGAGCAGTGAGATTGAACGGTAGCTCTTCGGATCCCCTGGGGGCTTCTTAGGCTTAGGAACTGCAACCACAAGGGCTCTTCTCCAGATTCTGGGAATTCTCAGGTGGCACAAACAGCAGGAAAAGAAGTCTTTTAACCAGGACTTTTAGGAAGCAGCAGCATGGACTATCAACTCCGGGCATAGGTGGTCAGGGCCCGAGGCTTTGCCTGGCTTTATGTGCTGGTGGGCGACGAAAAATTCCTCCAGAGTGAACTCACTCGAGATGTTGTCCCCGTCTGGGATTGTTACCCTCCAGAGGTCCGTCTTTTCTTGTAAGACGGATCTGTCTGATTCACGGTCTCTCGATTTGTATTTTTGTATTACAGAATGTTAGTACGGTAGGCTATTCCTTAAATCCAAACTGTTGATCTTTGAAAAGACCACGTTTGTCAAGAGGGGGTGTTTTATAAAAATTATTTAAATACGTAACAATGAATAAACAAGGGACAATTTGCGATAAAAGTTACTGCTGATCTAAGTGGGCATTGTGACATATTTCCTGCTCTTATGGGTTAATATGGTTTAATTTTTTCGCAGTTCCTGATTTACAATGCTTCCACGAAGATTTTGACAAAAATTACTCTCCAGAAACACAAAAAGTTTGTCAAAAGCCATAATTTGACAAATTTTGACTTTATTCAAAATTTTGACTTTATTTTGACCTATAAACTTCCAAGAAACAGTTCCCTAGGTGCTGAAAACAACTTTATTCTTTAATTCGTGGATAAACGAGTTCCTTAAAAAATGTTGACTTTATTGACTTTTGCGGGCCCTATTGATAACGCAGTGATGTCTCAAAACAGTAGGCTACTATCCGGCAGCGTAAATTTCTCTTTAATTAGTCTCTTTAACGTCAAGAAACGTTGAAATAATATGAGACAAGACAAAAACGGCATTAGCACTTACAGTGATAGTAAAAAAGTTCTAAGCAAAGGAAAAGGTAAGCACAAAGTCAAAGTATTTTTTGTACACAGAGTGACAGCTCTGACCATCATTCTGGTTGAGAACACGTCGTGCCTTTTGGTTTATGTACCAACTTTGTGTAAACAATTTTTTTCGTGCTAACAATGCACAAATCAAAATCCGCTAACGCAACCACCCGCCATTGCGACCGTTTAAATGCGGTGATTTACCGTAGCCTATTAAAAAAACATAAGAACTTCAAAGCATTAGCTTTGCACGAAATAATCAACAGTAGGTTAAGCAATATATAAAAATAATATTGTATTATTTGTATATAACAATATAAACAAACAGTAATTTGTGGCGAAAGCTCCATTAATAAAATTGATTTTGCTGATTTAGTGTGATACTGTCTACTTTGTTTCAAATATTTTATCACACTACGCATCTTAAGCGGATCATCACTTAAATCATAAGAGGATTTGATGAAAATTTTAATAATGAAGTTTTGTTTTGGAAGTAAACAATACCTTTGAAAGTTAGCACTGCAACCCACGTCGGACAACAGCAGTGACAAATTTTACAACTCCAGATCATCATTTAAACGTAATATTCCTTCACTGAGTAATTAATAATTAACTCTTTCGCGCCCAGCGATTTTGCACGGTTTGACCGCAAAACCCAGCCATTTTCTCTTTTTTTTCTTTAACTTTAACGAGTTGACACTAGGGTGTACCATTTTTCAAAAAGTTTTTAGAAATTAGTGCGGCTATGTGTTACGGGTTTCCACCTTTGTTAAAAACAATTTTGGTGAAGTTTCAGAATTTTCCCGCCAAAACTGTGGTTCTGCCGCCATTTTTTCAAAATGGCTGCCAGGTAAGATATTGTGAAAATCTACAGCCTTAAACTGGTGTAATGTGATCATATAATATGTCGATTACGGGTTTTGTTTGGTCGCAGAACACGAATTTGGGGTTAAATATGCTCTACGACAACAATTTTACAAAGTGAATTTTGACGTATAGATGTGACCACACTGTTTTGGACTGCAGATATACATGAAAAGAGCATCTTATTGTCATTTTAACCTTGAAATGCATGTATGTATAAACTTTTCTAGTCGGTGTGATTATATCAATCAGTATGAGGGAAAAATTTACATGAACTTTCTCATGTACTTTCAGATCTGATGAAAACCTACTAACTAGTTTACAGTAGCCTGTAGCCTACTTAGTTACTAACCTACCTGCTTACTAACTAATGGACGGCAACAGAGTACCCCACGGCAGACCAAAAGGTTCGAAAAACCGAAATGAACTCTCCCAACTGGGTAAATGCCTTACTTCTACCCGACGAAGATCATCATTAGCTACAGTGACTCGAAGAGTAGCTAGTGATCCTACTACGCAAGTTACTAGATTCAGATCAGTTATGCCACTCAATGAGACGGCCGGTGAAGCACACCGGTCATTGGCACAAAGACCAAAAAGAAAGTACTTCCTCATTGGGAACACTAGTGAAAGACTAGGTGTTTCTAAGCTTCCTAAAAGCTCTGACGTTCTAGCTAGGCTGTTGTTCCTCAGAGACGAAAGTCACAGAACGATCAGCCAATCCATCGTGATTGCAAGGGAGGAAATTCGCCAGGTATGGAAACATCATTTTGGCGTGGGTTTGGTATTTGGTAAGAAAAATGAGAAACAACCTGGAACAGAGAAGGAATCGTGTAAGCTTATTGTTAAAAATGCGGATATAGACCGGCATCTGAAGAATTTGTATGAAACTTGGTATCAACTAGAACTTGATTCCAGGCGTGAGAGGAATAGCAGTGATTCATTTAAAAAACGTTTGCATGATATGGAAGAAAAGCTCAAGGATCCTCTGAATATATGTAAGACTACCTCACGGTCAATTCTCATGCATTCTGGTATCATTGATTGGAAAACAGATCTGGAACATCTGAAAAATCAGCTTCAGCGAGATCAAGTAGGTTGCGCATTGGGCAGAGATGCTTTGCAGAAGAGACGGGATTTAGCTAGAGAAAAACGACTCAGCGCAGCTGGTAAAAGGAAACAGAAAGAGGATGTTACTGACAACCTAAAAACAGTGAAGTTGGACTTAAGTACAGATGAAGAAACAGAAAATGATACTGACAATTGGAAAACTCCTGAAAGGAAGAAAAAGAAAATGGATATTATGTCACCTACAGCTATAACATCTGATCGACTTGGATTGAGCTATCGGCAAAGAACAATGTTCGTGGCTGCTGTGGCTCAAGCGTCCGGCATACAAGTCGAAAATTCTAATATCTCAGTCACAACAGCTCGTAGACTGGCTAATAAGACTAGGTCTTCTCACTCCCAAAATATCAGAGATGCGTTCCAGGCCCCTGATTTAGCAATAATTCACTGGGATGGTAAGATTCTGAAAATGAGAGGAAATGTTTCATCAGAACGGTGCTGTGTATATATGTGTCTGGTGTTAGTTTTGATAATGAAGGTAACGCAGAAATGAAGCAGCTGCTGGGGGTGCCTGAGATACCAGACGGCACCGGATCATCTCACGAACAGGCCGTAACAAAGTTGGTGGAAGACTGGAGAGTGAAAGGTGCCATTTATGGTATGGTGTTTGATACGACTGCAGCCAATTCAGGGAAGTGGCAAGGTGTTGTACATTGCTGGAGGCAACAATTGGGAAAGCAATTCTGTGGCTTGCCTGCAGACATCATATATATGAACTGCACATAAAACATGCAACTGAAGTTGTGATTGGTGTTACTAAAGACCCAGGTATTAAGTTGTTTAGGAGGTTGAAACGAGAATGGAATGATCTGAAAATAGACTATAAGAATTTGTGTAAACTTGATTGGTACAATAATGATGAATATCTGAGACAGAGAGGCGAAGATGTTTTGGTCTGGAGCTTAGAAATGTTGAAGCTGAAGACTTTCCCACGAGATGATTATAAAGAGTTAGTTCAGCTCGTCGTAGTGTGGTTAGGAGGCTACGTGGACAAGTTCACATTTAAATTACCTGGCCCGGACCATCACGCGAGATGGATGAGCAAGAGCATCTATTTTATGAAGTTAACCTTGCTAACACATCAGTTCCAAATGGACAGTGATGAGAAAAACTGGGTTGAACGGATGTCTGAGTTCATTGGACTACTCTATGCACAAGCCTTCCTGAAGTCGTCAATCACTATCGCCGCTGCAAGAAACGACATGACTTTTATCACTGCGATGTACAAATATTCAAAACTGCAGCCTGAAGTGGCCGAAGCTTGTTTACAATCTTGCTATCGCCATCTTTGGTACCTCACTCCTCAACTTATAGTGTTTGCGTTGTGCGATGAGGGGCTCGATGCCGACACCAGAGAGAAGGTTGCTAAATCGATCTATGCCACCTCGCGACCATCTGAAATTTCAACAGGAAAGCCCTTGTTTCCAAAATTCGATTCTACTGTCAAAGAAGCTGGTGAAATGAAAGATCTGGTGACCTCTGAATCTTGGCTGGTATTCAATCTTTTGGAACTTACTGAT
This sequence comes from Aplidium turbinatum, assembly GCF_918807975.1. NCBI lineage: Eukaryota > Metazoa > Chordata > Ascidiacea > Aplousobranchia > Polyclinidae > Aplidium > Aplidium turbinatum. The sequence continues at coordinate 5,448,579 of NC_137486.1, forward strand.
CAAGAGTGGTTACAAATGCCAGTATCAGAATGGAAAAATTTCAGTGATTATAAAAAGCTAAACAAATTCGTTTTGAACGTAAGGGTGGTCAACGATATTGCAGAACGTGGGATTAAGCTAATCACTGATTTTATTGACAGGTGTTCTGACGAGAGCCACCGGCAAGCTCTCTTGCTTGTTGTGCAAAGGCACAGAGAACAGTTCTCAGATTACAAAAAAGCTACCTTAGCCAAACTCAATTGTTAAAGAAATTCGTCAAGAATTTAGTGAATTGAATGTTTGCACAACTCTGGTATTATGTTGATAAAATACTGGGAATTGAAATCGATCAGGACTGAAGCATAAGGAATAGCATGCAGAAGAAACAGGGAGGGATCATGTTTGAGAGTGATTAACTCAATTTATTTGTAAATGAATCGTGTTGTTATTTCAAAAGTTTGACAATATTTCAGGAATATTCATTCTGGGGTGAGATATTCTTGGTCACGTTGAGTCCATGTCTATAAAATTTCACCATAAAGTTCAAGTGGTAAAATTTCACTTTGCAAACTTGTTGTCGTAGAGCGTTTTTAACTTCAGATTCGTGTTCTTCGACCCCAAAAACCCCGTAATCGACATATTATATGATCACATTACCCAAGTTTAAGGCTGTATATTTTCATGATATCTTATCTGGCCGCCATTTTTTTAAAATGGCGGCAGAACCACAGTTTTGGCGGAAAAATTCTGAAACTCCACCAAAATACTTTTTAACAAAAGTGGAAACCCGTAATACATAGCCGCACTAATTTCTAAAAACTTTTTGCAAAATGGTACACCCTAGTTGACACGCGTAACACCGATTGTGTATTTTGACATGGAATATCTCATTGGAAAGATAATTTCAAGTTCTGACTATAAATGTTAGAACCTACTTTCCTAATACAACATATTTGAAGATACAGTGTTTTCAAAATGTGCACTTTTTTAACTTTTTTGTTTGTTGAAAATTTTGTGAAAATGAAGCATCTTACAAAAAAAATACTCCCACCTTTTCTGTAGAACCTAAAAAAGATTTTTTTTCTTCAGTGGACTTCCTAATGATATGAAGTGTCAAGGAAAAATCAAACATGCCTTGTTCCTTTATATACATACTTTTATTTTAACTGTTGGTTAAAGTAAGCACACTTTGTCCAATTTGAGCAATTTTTTTTTTTTGAAAAACACGAGAATATCAATAAAATAAGCATGTTACAAGGGACCAGTAAATTTATAGATATTTTGCTACAAACACAAAGTTTTATATCACGCATCAAACAGCATCATTTTAAAATGATGCTGGGCATTTCGCATTAAACCTCAGATCATTTTAAAATGATGCTGGGCGTTTCGCATTAAACCGCAAATCATTTTAAAATGATGCTGGGCGCGAAAGAGTTAATACGTGCGTGTAGCATATCGCTTATATGTACCTTACAAAATCTCTATTTTCTTTACTATTTGTGTGACGCTTGTCATTTCTTTTGCTCAATGGAGTGTTGAGCTGGTTACTTCTAATAGAGCATAATATTTGCAATTTTTTGTATAACAACCTTTTTCCACATTCAACTTTTACTTTTAGCCACTGTTGAAGTATAAAAGTTTTGTGGAGAATTAACTCTGTTGTACCATAGGCATATATACGTTAGCAACGATATGGGATTTGACGTTATTTTTGTAAACACAAGCGAACATAGGCTACAGTGCCAGTAATCACACATTTTCGACTTCTATTCTTTCAATTGAGTCAGATTTCAAACTTTTCTGAAATATGATCCTCCGGATTCTTTCGAGGGGGCTTAGCTTTCCAAGGAATTACTTTGCAGCATGAACAATGAGCTATTACCTTTTTTCCATCTACCAATATGCTGGCTAACTGCGTGGTTGTATCTGATATGTTGCTACTATACTAACGTACGGTTCCGTTTGTTAAACTACCTTAGTTCTCTTGGCAACCAACGCACGATTTACTAGGAAGATTCGAAAGAGAGCACCTCCAGATAAAGACATCTTTAAATTTACATCACAGTATATTCTGCTTGACTGTACAAGTACAATCCTTTACAAAGTTCAACTGCTTAAAGCGTACCGGTATGTGATGTTTTGTCTAGGTCTTCGATGATTTGTCGAGTCTCTGCCGCTGCAGACAAAATATCAAAGCACCAGAAATGGAAATATTCAAAAAAAGCTTTTGCTTCCATGCACAGACCATGACACAAATATGAAAGTTCTCAAACGCGTGCAGCAAGGTAGGGAACTTACATAACTTAAAAAACTCAAATGCTGTAAATACACTATTAGAAAAGTATTAAAAACAGAGAGAGACTGTTCACCAGGCATTTGATAATTAAAGTAATTTGCGTTAAAGTAATTCAGTCAGCACGACTGACTTTATCAAGGTGGCTAAAACAGGTTAACACAACCTGTTCAGCAACGATGGCATAACATCCCAGGTCGTATATTATATACCCCAGGTCGTATATTATATACAAATCATACGTATCTCAGTAGATAATCAGCCTATCGTAATTTAACCTATTTAATTCGATTCATTGACCCCGAAAACCTAGGGATAGACACCTAAACCGCCTTTCTAGCTTGAATAGCAATTGACATATAGGCAATACCCAGTAAACATTGATTGTTGGGGCAACATTGGCAAGAAGTTGGCCGCAACATTGGCAAGATGCAGACGCCAACGTTGGCAAGATGTTTTATGCACCATTTGGATGCATCTGGCCAGCGTTGGCGTCTGCATCTTGCCGCCGTTGGCGTCTGCATCTTGCCAACATTGGATTATGCATCTTGCCAACGCTGGCTTCTGCATCTTGCCAACGTTGGCTTCTGCATCTTGCCAACATTGGCAAAATGTTTTATGCACCATTTGGATGCATCTGGCCAGCGTTGGCGTCTGCATCTTGCCAACGCTGGCTTCTGCATCTTGCCAACGTTGGCTTCTGCATCTTGCCAACATTGGCTTCTGCATCTTGCCAACGTTGGCAAAACGTTTTATGCACCATTTTGCTTCATCTTGCCAACGTTGGAATCTGTGTCTGGCCAACGTTGGCAAGATGGCTTGTACACCATTTTGCTTCATCTGGCGCCTAAATTCTGGTTGACTTTTATGTATCATGATGCTGCTTCTGACCTATTGACTATTGTGATGCCCGCGCTTTGACCAAGGTTGGACATGCGAAGCAAGCTGGTGCATAAAACATCTGAACAGCATTGGCATCTACATTTGCCAAACGTCTCTGTACCTAAACCTCGCTCATCACCAAAAGTTTATTGTTGAACCTAGCTAATCCTTGGGCAAAAGAACAGCAGCAACACGGATTTATAAGCAACACTACTCCCTTTGTGACAAAGCAAAGTAACAGCCGAGCTTCGTATATTTTCACATTTATTAGAAACAAGCCACATCAAATCGTATTGATAGATGGAGATTCATTGCACATCAGCAGCTTTTTCTTGTGTATCTTTATCATTCTGAATTCCTGCAAATGAAACAAAAATATTTAATTCAAGAGGGCTGTTTGGCAACAGTGTAGGATTTTGATCAGTTGTCGTCCAGGATAATACGAAGTTAATTAACAATCTGCAATATCAATGTAATATCCCTCTCTCCAACGTGCGTGACAAAAAACTTATCATTCGATTCTGCGCCACGCAGAGCAATAATCAAGTTCCAATACATTCTAATTGCGTGTACAGTAGTTATTCAACAACTAAAGCAACACATTCGCTGTTGTCTTTCAAACATATAACAAGCTCACCAAAAGTTAGTTTTTGCCCTTTTTGGCCACCAATTGCCTGTCCTTCCAATTTCGAAATCACTCTGAAACTCTTCATCAATTTGCTGCACGGCAGCAGCTTTGTCGTGCGCCATCACCATGTCTAATCATGAAAGTAAAAAAAGAAGTGTTAAATCAGTATATAAATGCCGACATAGCCTACTAACCACCATGTTCGTAGTTCACATCAATGCGAGTACACCACTAAAACATTTTCATACATTACTCAATACTCTTCACAATTACATCATACATTAATCAAAAGAGCAAAATGGCATAGTTATGACACAATCATTTAGTCGTAGTAGAAACATTTATCCGTACTCACCAAGAACAACTTTTTTCAGATTCTTTTTTAAACAATCAAACGAGTGCTTAGACTTCACGATGTTTTTTTTTCTTTCTTTGTTCTCGACATGACTTGAACTGTGTTTGGTTAGATAATAATAGTTGACATAAGTTCACTGATACAATCGCTTGCATTTTTGCCAACAACTTGACTTAAATTTGCGACCTGCAAAATGTAAATCGAATGTGATGACAGGGGTTTCATCCATCATATTAAAAAGCTTCAGCACTTGTTACAGACATTTTCGACTGTTACAAATGACAACCAACGTTTAAAGTTTATTTTGGGATTCCAGTCGTCTGTTGTGTTGCGTATGTAGGTCGCAGTGTAGGCTACTGTAGTCTATATGTTGTCGCAATGGGCGCAAAATAAAACATATTATTATTATTATTATTATTCAGCTGACTGCAATGAAAGCTACATTTGCAAATACTCTACAACCATCACAAACCTATCCACACGACATAAAAATACGAACAAATTCAAGCAGTCAGGCAAACACCGCCGGAGCAGCAAAATCAAAGATTGAGTAAAACCCTACACATGTTGTGGGGCATCACAAGCTCTGCTACTTTGCTGATATGTTCTTAGCTCTCATCTAAGAGCACTGGCACTAAATTTGTCACGAGAATATTTCATATGAAAGTTTTCCATTGGTCATTGAGTTTTATAACTTTCTTTAAATTGAATAAACGTAGCCTAGTGACAAAAACGACTTTACACAATTATTTCAGGTTCAATGCATAAAAGACGTTCACTTACCAGGTTTTCATAATTATTGTAGTAAGTCATTCCTATAGTTTCATTTTGATTATTTCTAAAACTCCTTTCGGCCGTAATATCTCAATTGAATTCGATTTTTTTATATTTTCGATGCAAGAAGCGAAAATTCCTCTTAGCGCTGTTCACATAAACATTGTGCTTTCGGCTCTCCACGTAATTGTGTATTGCGCACAACCGCCATGCTTGAACAGTCGAAGTGAATCGAGTGACGTCATAATCCCTTTAGCAAAGGATTAAGTCATGGCCTTTGTCTTCCTTCATAAAAAAAAAACAAGTTCTTCTTCTAAATTGCGTCTCCTCACGTTGATATAACACATCGCCGCATTCTAAAGCTTTGTTGCCTATTTCACTTCAACGCGTCATATTGCCCAGTCAAAGTTTAAGTAGTGACGTCATAATGGAGTTTTCACAACAATTATTGTGCCTGCAGTATTGTTCTATGCAACGCGGGAGAAGAAAAAACGATTTGCCGGATCGTTGAAAGTAAAAGTAGCGATCGTTTTGTGAAATCTCGCTTCAAGAAATTGAGGAGAGATTTCGACGCAACATGACTGCTCCTGACAAAATATTAAAACACATTATAGTATTGTTAAACGTGAAAGTTAATAAAGCTGTTGTTGACTCCAGGAAAAAAAATGAAGACCTGGCAACTTGAATTTGCAACCACGTTTTTATTTTTATTATTTGTTAGCTGTTGCTAACAATATATTGGTGGCGCCAAAGCGTAAACTTCCTGGAAGTGCCCTCTGAATCACAAGACATCTCTTGCACTAAATTATCTGAAGCAATTGAATATGAACAAACGATTTATATCATAATGTTGTTGGTGCCAGAATATGCTGGAGAAACTATGTTTTTCTACTAAACCACATGAAAGAGTCATTTAGGCTATTGGTATTTTTAAATTATAAAACAAGTGCTGAAATGAAGTGCTAACACATCAAGCATATAATAACCAACCTTACAATTGTTTATTTTGTGGAAACGTGTAGGCTAATGGAAACTTTAAACTGTTTCGGCATCAAGCACGTTATCACGCTCGCGTTTTGTTGCTCCTACCATTTTCAAGATCTCTGCTTCGTTTGACATAAACCAACTAATTAAACGCTGGTCCTAAATATTCATAGTACCGGTAAGTTATATTTGTACGGTATCATAAAAAGAATAACAGCATTGCAGTAGCGCACCCAGAAAAAAATTTAGGGGGGGGCTAATTCAGAAATGTCGGCCTACTGATTTGCGACAATAGTGACAGTGACAATAGGCCTATGCCCATCCTTTTGATTAATATTTAAAGGCACTCACGGCCCATAATCCATTGGTTGCCGATACCTGTGCCAGGGATCCAGCGGAGCGTTCAAGCTCTTTTGGAAAAATATTGATTTAAATACTTTACTGCGAGGCAGAGCGAACCATCACTTATGATCGCACAGTTAAAACAGGGCCATCACTCATCAATAATAATTAACGTTAAAACTTCAAACAACTGTATCATCAATATTTAGCGTTGCAATGTTAATAAATTGAATATTTGTTAATTTTATATTTTTAGGCCTAAATTTTATAGGCTATGAATGAAAATTTGAATAAAAGAATGGCTATTGTAGAGCTCTTCAAATCGGGCAAGTTAAGGAGTGATATTTGCAAGAACTTCAAAATTAACAGAATGTTGGTCTGAAGAACTCTCAACAAGCACAAAGAAAACTGGAAATGTCAAAAATCGAGGAGAACGTGGCTTATGGAACCATGTTCACAGTTCTCAAGAAGGATTTGAAGATGAGCCCATTTAAACACATGAAGAAACAGTTGCTAACTGCCAATACCATTGTGAAACGTCTTTCCAGAGCCAGAATTCTGCTCTCACGCATTGAAGGAGGGGGCACGCTGCCAAACCTTGTGTTTTGCGATGAGAAGAAATTTGATGTCCAGCATCATTTTAACAGTCAGAATTAAATGGTCTATGGTCAAGAGATGGTGACTTGGAACCCCGGCAAGTCACTCGGAGACAAGTGGCGGCATCAGTGATGGTGTGAGCCACAGTCATCGAATCAGGAAAAAGTCTATTGATTTTTGTGAATCAAGGAGTGAAATTGAACCAAGAAGACTACCGAAATGATATTCTTGAGGGTTCATTGTTGCCTTGGGCAAAAAACACTTCAAAAATGTAATTGATTATTCCAACAAGATTCTGCCCCTTCACATGGAGCTAAGAGAGCGCAAAACTGGCTTTCAGCCAATGTGCCCTTCTTCATTTCCAAGGAAGAATGGCCTCCTTCATCCCCATACCTGAAACCCCTAGGCTTTGGCATCTGGTCTTACCTGGAGAGCAACGTTTCGACTAAACACCACCAAAGTTTGGAAGCGGTGAAGGCTAATCTGAAAAAAGAATGGACCAACATACTTCAAAGAGTTATTCGTGACTCTTGCAAGTCTTTTTCGAAGCGTCTCCGACTTGTTATTGACGCAAATGGCGGACACACTGAGTAAAACTTGTTTATCCTAAATATTTATTTATTTGACAATGATTATATGTTTATTACTCAAAAATTGTCTAGCCTTTGTTAAATACAGTTGTAACGTTAATTTATTGATGACCCTGTATCTACGATGTCACAATTTTACTTATTCCTCGGGTACTTATTCATATCTAACCTGTAGGCAAAAGGTATAAATGGGGAACATATAAAAACTTCATTTTTGGTGGCGGGTTTGGGGGGGGCTTGAGCCCCCTTAGCCCCATGCTGGGTGCGCTATAGCAGCATTGATAGCCTATTATTACAATCATAGCAAAATGATGGCATACATTTGCTTAATTTGAAAGAAAACACCAAAATTGTTATGAATTGGCACAACGTTGGCAATGCTTCTGACCGAGGTTGGCCAATCACACAACAGTGTTTTGCAGCAATACCACATGAAAAAGGTTTGTGTTAGTATTTTTCAAGTTTAAAACAAATAAACCTGAAATAAAATCTTTGAGACCATTTTGAACGCTTAATAAGAAGTATTGAAATTGTTGGCATATTGTTGGCAATGTTGGACGAAATTGCCGACATTGTGCCCTCACATCCAGCATATAGCCAACGTTGCAATTGTTTATTTTGTAGAAACGTGTAGGCTAATGGAAACTTTAAACTGTTTCGGTATCAAGCACGTTATCGCGTTCGCGTTTTGTTGCTCCTACCTTTTTCTAGACCTCTGCTCAGTTTGGCATAAACAAACTGAAATGAAACTACTTTGTTGGCAAAGCATTGGCTACTCTTCTGACCAACGCTGGTCTTAAATATTCATAATATACTTGTACGGTATCAGAAAATAATAACAGCATTGATCGCCTATTATTAAAATTTAAAATTGTAGCAAAATGATGGCATACATTTGCTTAATTTGAAAGAAAACACGGAAATTGTTATGAATTGGCACAACGTTGGCAATGCTTCTGACCGATGTTAGCCAATCACACAACTGTGGTTTGCAGCAATACCACATGAAAAGAGGTTTGTGTTAGTATTTTTCAAGTTTAAAACAAATAAACCTGAAATAAAATCTTTGAGACCTTTTTGAACGCTTAATAAGAAGTATTGAAATTGTTGGCAATGTTGGACGAAATTGCCGACCTTGTGCCCTCACATCCAGCATATAGCCAACGTTGCAATTGTTTATTTTGTGGAAACGTGTAGGCTAATGGAAACTGTAAAACTGTTTCGGTCAAGCACGTTATCTCGTTCGCGTTTTGTTGCTCCTACCTTTTTCTTGACCTCTGCTCAGTTTGGCGTAAACAAACTGAAATGAAACTATACTTTGTTGGCAAAGCATTGGCTACTCTTCTGACCAACGCTGGTCTTAAATATTCATAATATACTTGTACGGTATCAGAAAATAATAACAGCATTGATAGCCTATTATTAAAATTTAAAATTGTAGCAAAATGATGGCATACATTTGCATAATTTGAAAGAAAACACCAAAATTGTTATGAATTGGCACAACGTTGGCAATGCTTCTGACCGATGTTAGCCAATCACACAACAGTGTTTTGAAGCAATACCACATGAAGAGGTTTGTGTTAGTATTTTTCAAGTTTGAAACAAATAAACCTGAAATAAAATCTTTGAGACCTTTTTGAACGCTTAATAAGAAGTATTGAAATTGTTGGCATATTGTTGGCAATGTTGGACAAAATTGCCGACCTTGTGCCCTCACATCCAGCATATAGCCAACGTTGCAATTGTTTATTTTGTGGAAACGTGTAGGCTAATGGAAACTTTAAACTGTTTCGGTCAAGCACGTTATCTCGTTCGCGTTTTGTTGCTCCTACCTTTTTCTAGATCTCTGCTCAGTTTGGCATAAACAAACTGAAATGAAACTACTTTGTTGGCAAAGCATTGGCTACTCTTCTGACCAACGCTGGTCTTAAATATTCATAATATACTTGTACGGTATCAGAAAATAATAACAGCATTGATCGCCTATTATTAAAATTTAAAATTGTAGCAAAATGATGGCATACATTTGCATAATTTGAAAGAAAACGCCAAAATTGTTATGAATTGGCACAACGTTGGCAATGCTTCTGACCGATGTTAACCAATCACACAACTGTGTTTTAAAGCAATACCACATGAAAAGAGGTTTGTGTTAGTATTTTTCAAGTTTAAAACAAAGAAACCTGAAATAAAACCTTTGAGACCTTTTTCAACGCTCAATAAGAAGTATTGAAATTGTTGGCGTATTGTTGGCAATGTTGGCAAAATGTTGGACGAAATTGCCGACCATGTGCCAACATACCCAGCATATAGCCAATGCTGGCCCAGCAATCAATGTTTGCTGGGTATAACATACCGGCGGCCATCTTGGACGCCATCTTGAAAATGACCCCTTTCTCGAGGTCCGATTTTGGTAGACTTTTAGTATGTTATTTAGTAGGCCCATGGGTAACAGAATCCGTTGAAAAACCTTTTGTATCAATTTTTTTGGGGTTCAACCTTATATTGACTCGTCTAACTGATAAAATGAATAAAGTAAAGCAGCAAGAATCAGAGTTAAAACACGCAACAAGATACCTAGAGGTTAAACTGAATACAGTGAATGCCTAAAACCAGTAGGCGTAAATTTATCTATCTTTAGGGCCACCGTCAAGAAACGTTGAAAAGACATCAGACAAGACAGAAAAAAGGGGATTAGCAATTACAATGATAGAGAAAAAGCACTGAGCAAAGGAAAAGGTGAAGCTAAAGTTAAAGTAATTTTATGTAATATGCCATCGTTGCTGAACAGGTTGTGTTAACCTGTTTTAGCCACCTTGATAAAGTCAGTCGTGCTGACTGACGAAACGTCGGAAATACATAAAGCTAGTTATCATCTTCAACATCAGGAGGTAACCTAGTAAATAGTCACCAGAAGAACGCAAATTACTTTAATTATTAGAAAATTATGTTATGAAATATTTCAAATCAACTTAACAATCAAAGTCATCAATGGAAAAGCTGTATGGTGGCAAAGCAGTCCTTGAACTGCAATATAATTACCATTGGTATCATATATTTTAATCATAAAAACTCATCGCTGCAAAATTTATATTGATCTTTAAATTCGCCCAGGACTAAGAACAGAACGATTTTGTTTGTGAAAGGCCGGTGTTGAAACTAGGACATCAATACTTCCACATCATTTCAACTTGATCAAACGTAACATAAATGTCAAGCCACATACATATTATAGGATAAACAGATTGCCGGGATAAGTGCTGAGCCATCAGCTGATCTTGTTTGCAGTTCGCTGGCTCGAGCTCTCAAAAAAGGCGTAACTGCTGCATTTTGCAGCCGACCAATGAAGAATGAAAGCCGACTCAAAAACAAATGTTGTCAATATTGAACTTTCATCAACTTTGAAAGATCAAATTTTTATTTTTTTCAATTCAATAAAGTTGTGTTATTCACAAGAGGCGGGTGGTTGCTGAAGCAAGTGCAAGAATCGCTAAAGAATCGCTACCAAATGACGCTTAGTGTTTTAGCATGCTGCGCAAGGAAACATCAAATAGCCTAAATTTTTGTTGAGACTTTTTCGCGATACCTTAGATGCAAAAAGTTTTGTAATGCAGCTGTGCAACTCTAAAACGAGTTGCCTTTGTTTAAAAAATCAACCGTAAAAAGTGATCTTATTAAAATTCTTGAAACTGACGAAAGTACTGTTTAGAATACAAACAAGTAGCCCCAGATGGCAAAAAGGAAGCAATATTATTGGCCTTTGTGAAAGTAACAGCCAACCCAAGTGACTAGATTTGGAAAATTTTGTGCAATGGCATCTAAAGTATACTGTATGATTTATTTTGTCAAACTAATTGTTTTTGGTATACAGTATATAGGCCTACTCTTCTTTTCAAGAGTTTACATAAAAGTATTGAAAGTTTAGTTTTGGATTGTGTACAATCGAATCGCTTTTTTACTAACAAAGCTGGATATTTTTCTCTGATAACCATTCCGAATGATGTTATTGTGATTTGCATACAAGCAGTTTTGCTGAAGTGTTTGATTAATAATGTTTATTGCTACTTGCCGTGGTCGTAAACTTCTTGCTCTTGAGGGTGTTGATCTGTCTAAATTACCACGAAATGCGATAGATTGATTTTCGCTTTTAGCAGCATGATCGTTGCTTACTTTACAATGTAGATACAAACGGTCTATCTACACCTGTGAAGTACCACGAGATGGTTGGAGATCTTAAGTAACTTATTGAAACTTATTGAATCAAGAGATTGCATATGAGAAGAAGAGCTGGTGAAACCTCACACGACGCTTTTGAGGGAATTCAGTTGCCAAAATTGTCGTATTCCGTCGTACAAATAGTGAAAAACGTCATGCTAGGTGTTACATGTACGGGCTGCGGTAAAAAAGGCGTCACATGATAGTTGAACATCCTGAAATACAAGGTAATATTTTAGCAAATACTTTTAGCTAAAAATAAGCGCCTGCTAACAATCACAATACATTTTGTCACACCAAGTGATAAAAAGCTTGAAACAAAGCAATAGAATAGAACAAGAATGAGGAAAGTAAAGTGAAATCGTGAAATTACACAATGAAAAATCAGATGAGAGTATTTGTGTGGAAAATTTAATTGAAGACAAGTATTGTCGCTCTTTTGGACATCGCCCTATTCACCTAACAGCGCCTTCAGCATCAGCCAAAAGAGCTGATTAAGGGAACTTAGGCTAAGCAGAAGAGAAATATGTTGAATGCAGTTGTGGTTGATGAGGGAGGCATGAAAGTAATTGCAAAATGTGAATGTTTGTCAAGTTGGAACACCGCACAGAACGACTTTCTGATGGTACCACGTTTCAATTCATAATATCACGACGTAGCAGTCAATTGATCAACTATTTCACCACATCGTCGCAGCTATTCAATTTATTTTGTCCAAACGTTATTTTTCCATATCGCCACCAAGCCCACCATGTATTTGCTTGATTCAACAAACAAGCCTTGAAACAAACAATATTTACAATTTTGTCTTGTCAGCTAATTCGCTCAAACAATGACACTTCTCGCGATGGGCTAGTTACTTTATGTAAATTAAACGTAGCCAAGCATAAGATTAGTGAAAAACAACACTTTATTGAGCTGAAATTTCCCTTGTTCATTTCGCTGTCATGCTGTGATTTCGCAAGGTTATGACAAAGGTAATATTTTTTTTCATTTCTCATGCTTAAGATCAATCTCTTTGAAACATCCCAAAAGTTGTCAATTCATTAAAGCGTAGCCTTATGCAAGCTTTACAGTGTCAGCAGTTACGGCAGCCCAGCCGGCCTATCTGCCAACAGTTGAAACTGCAAACAGAATTCGATTAGACTTTTTGATGCCACAAATTTTGGCGCTTGGTTAAGATTATACAATTGTGCAAGATGCTTGCATACATTGTTTTTCTCTATGTTAGATAAACGTAGGATAGTTGTGTTATGGGAAGTTATGATGTAAAAGTGTATTGAACAATGCAACAACGTTTTAGTTGTCAGATTGTCTGATTGTCTTTAGTTTTCTAGAATTGTAAAATCGAAAAGGAGTTTTCAGTGTTTTTCAGATCTTTGCAGTAGTTCAAAGGTCCTCTGCGTCAAGTTTTAGGTAATCAATAAGGCGTGCTATACTCCTATCGTTGACAAACAACATCTGTCAAGTTATTGCTTGCATTTGTTTGGCTTTGGTTAACAATAAGTTAATCATGAACTTACGCAATAGTGAACAATGGTACTTTTATATTCACTCCTTGTTTATGACACAATGCAATATTTGAAAGGTTTTTAAAAGCAACTAAAGAGGTGAATTTTTAAGGTAATGGCTCCTATAACTGGTCGGGCCCAGACAGCAAAATCCGTCATTTTTACATTGGTTCAACGTTGAATCAATGTAAGAATGACGGATTTTGTATTCTGGGTCAGGACAGAGGAGGAAAATGAGACTAATCAAGTTCGTTATATTACTGGCAAAAGTGAAAAAGACAAAGTGAGGTTTGCAGTCAAGCCAGATATAAAAGCTGGACATGAGCATAAACAAAAAGCTGTGGAGAAATAAGTTGTAGCAGAAATATCAGCGAATGCTAGTTCATAGCTGGTAAGAATCAGCTGCCACTAGCAGTGTGTCCAGGCATATATATTTTCACTTTGACGTAAGAATAAACTCCCGATCACGGAGTAGGCTATTAGTGAATCCCTAAAGAGTAAAAAGCTCACCCAACAATCGTAATAAAATCTTGAATGAGAGCCTTCTGATGGTGTCAAAAAGGGTGAAACAGCCTTTCAAGATTTTTAGTCAATAAAACCTAAGTATTTTGGAGTAGAACATTTACTACAGCCTCGTTGTATATGTCATTTCGTGCGCTAAAAATTGAATAAAATTAAAAAATTTTAAAGTATTCTGTTTTATCAAACCTACAATTAGTTCCAAAGGTTTTGTTGAGCTTTCTTACACCCCCAGCGTAATTTTTGAAAAATATTTGCTTATTGTAAATATTTTTCTAATAATTATTTTATTTTGAGAAAACAGCGCGTTCTTTTTTCACGAATAATGACAGGGTCTTGTAGATTTAGGCTGTTAGATCAAGAAACCGTGCGTTCTGCTTTCTCATGGCCAATTAATAGTGTTTTGCCATGAGACACTCAGAGAGAGCGAATCAAACTTTCTGGATTGGCGTTGTTTCAAAAATAGTGCAACAGATTTACCTTTATGTATTATGACAAGTCGAAAAATCTTGCGTAATCTTTTTGTAAAATGTTCATATTAATTTCTTCTATGGAACGCCAAGCTAAGGGAAATACTTTTATAGCTTTTGTTGCTGAGATGCAATTCCACCAAAACTGCAAAGTTTGACGACTCTTTGAGCTGATGCTGCATCTTATGATGGCTTTTCCATGATTCTGCAACTGCTGTATTTTCACACCAGCAAATTTTATTGTTTTACGTTGATTAAACATGACCTGATGTTAAAACTACGCGAAAAATTGAACTATGTAGCCTCGTTATTGCTTAGGTTGTCAATCTGTTACTTATGCGTTTGCTTAACGTTGCAATACGTTGTATTTATGCAAGCCGGTTTGGTAAATGATTTCTTGCTTTACTTTCTAGTATCATAAGGAAGTTGTTGAGAATGATATTTGGTTATAAATTTCCTCATTCATGAAATAAGGTAATTGCTGCTGAAGCAGTGAAGCATGCCAAACTCTGAAATTGTTAATTTGACGTAAATTGATGTAAAAAAGAAGCAATCAGTAGCTGGTAAATTTTTTCATAATTAGCGTTTAATTATCGCATCGCAGGTGTTTGTGGCAATATCTCAGGTAAGAAACTCCGTCATTTTTACATTGATTCAACGTCTGTAGACGTTAGATCAATGTAAAAATGACCGATTTTGCTGTCTGGCATGTTGAGGTTATGACAAATCCTTTGTGTTTCACCACAAGCACAAAACAAGAAAGAATGAAATCTGTAAGCATTTGTTTGAAGAAAAATCAGCAAGCGAATGCAATAAAATAACAACTTCCAAAAACTGAACCATGGACTTCTAAATAGTATAGCATCGCTATATAGCATCATAGTATAGCATGCTACTATTTAGAAGTCCATGACTGAACGTTTGAGGCCACACTGTAGAAGCCGTTGAACAAAATTTAAAGAATGTTGCGAGAGCCAAACTTTCATTTCCATCCTTTTGTTCCAGTAGTTTCAATACTTCACACTGATGTGGCAAAAGCTTTTTCAATGGCCATAATTTTAAAGAAAGTGTTGCTCTTTCTTATGAACATGTTAGTCTTAAAATCAACTTATAAACCATAACTTACCATCACCACTCAAAATAACTGTGCAACGAAAAGTCATTTTTTCTTATTTTGTGTTTTCAATAATAATAAAAAAAATATGCGACATACAAAGGAAATACACTCTACCCAGACAGCAAAACAGCAAACTCCGCCATTTTTACATTGATTCAACGTAACAACGTAAAAATCAGACGTTGAATCAATGTAAAAATGGCGGATTTTGCTGTCTGGGTAGCTTACACTTTAATTGCTTGATTACTGATTAGCGTTGTACTAAAGGATTGTTATTTATTTTTATTGATGTTTCAGATGACTGAAAGCAACCCTGCAGCATCCGACCTTCCCATGGTAGACTCCCAGAAGCAAGTGAGAACTTCCTATCCGTCGTGCTCTTCCTCAACATCTTCCTCCAATGACAAAGCCTCGAAAAGGCCCAATTTAAAAGACAAGAATCCAATAATTGTAAATCGCAAAAAGTAAGATTCAATAACAAAAATCAAATTTTTTTTGTTCAAATTTGACTGTACAGACGAAGTTGTGGAATAGGTCATTGAAAGCAGCAGAGTCGAAGTCGAGATTTTCGATCTGTCTCTACAGACCATGTTGAAATATCATGACGGTATTGCTGTGCTATACTACGTATTGTAACGTTCCGCTGGGCTGTTCGCATTACCACGTTTTAAGTAATATAGTCTGTAATACAGGGATTCCCAAACTTTTTACGATCTCGTACCACTTGGGCACCCCGCACTTTCAGAAAATACCACTTCTTGCATTGCTATGATTGAGTCTTAGTTTATTCAGAGTAATACGGTACATGAAAATAACAACAAAAGACCGCAACTAAACTAATGAGTTATGTTTTTGTTTATCTCTATCAATTGGTCAATTCGTGGCAAAAAATTGCTACAACGGATCGAAAGTTTCGTCCCAGGCGCACCTAGTCGGTTTTGATTTGATGGTCATCATGGATGAAAATCTCTTCTCGCATTCCCACTTGGAAGGGAAATTCAGCAGCTGTAGAACAGTGTGGGAAGCTAGCGGCGAGCATGAAGACGCCATATTAAGCCAGAAGTTTATTGGAGTACATGATTAGTGCATTTTTTGCTGTCTGGTCCTTCTGGACATGTATCGATTCCTTTTTCTCCCAAGTTCCGAGAGGTATGTCGACTGGATCATCTTAGAAAGGATCTGTGATGTAGGCACAACTTGTCGCAGCTCGAAAGTAATGCAACGATTCAGCATCAAGACATAAGAGATTGTAGCGGCAGGTTGCTTGTTAGCATGCCTCTCATATGCAGTCTTCGATGTGACGGCAACACTTCTGTGCATGATGATGGCGAGAAGTGATCATGACACGATGGTCTTCACTATTGATTCGTTTATTGATTCATTCCAACACAATAAGCTTGACGTTGAACGCAGGGCCATTTGGCCGTTGAAGATCCCACCATCAGAAATTAACACAATGCTCTGTCGTCTTACATTGCCGACTTGAATGCAAAAATTAGGAGTTCTTCTTGAGTAAGTGAGAAATGAAAAGGAGATTGAGGAGTGAGGACCCTATTCTTGATTAGAAAAACACCACTACAAGCATTGCAATCGCTGTACACAACCACACAATATAGCACAACGGCAAATCTACGTGTGTATTAAGCACTAGCCAGAATGCGATTAGGCATTCTTACAAAAATTCAGTGCTTACAATTCCTTAGATTTCTAAGCGAGACTCGGGCAAATCAAGTGGATTCCAGGATTCTGACGCGACGCCATTGGAACGAAGCGCGTGACGTCAAAGGAAGCTCTCGGGCGCTACAGAGATGATGAATGATTTTCTCGAAAAAAAATCATCACTGATATCAATTTCAACAGCCGAAAAAACTAAGCTTTCCATATTTTTCTTCCATGGGTCCAACTTCGAAGAAAATCTCTCAGTTTTAAACATAGTCACTGCCAGTACAGTTTTGTCCTTGAAATTGCCGATTTAACCCATTAAACGCCGCCACAAGTTCCCATTGCTCTTTTTAGGAAATATTTCAGCCACAAAGTTGTATTGCCATAACTTTTGAATTAGTTTAAAAAAATTTGACGATTTTTGCTTTTTTGATGCATTTTTTTGTTTGCCTTTTAAAAGGACACCGGCCACATAGTCAAATGTAAATCTCGCGATACCTTAACATAAGAAGGTGTTTGTTTCGGTAGAAATTTGTCAGATCTTTCTTGAAGGACGTTTCAAAGTTATTGTATGAACAATTGAACATATTATATTCACGATAACCATCGGCGTAGCTAGTGGGAAGGTGCCCCCCCCTATTAGGCAGTCGGCAGCCCCCCCCCCCCCCCGGTAGAAAGCTTGTAGCGGCAGAATATTTTTAAACCTAAACGAAAAAAGCATAGTAAAAATATTTTTTGAAACGGATTTGGCTCGAATTCTATTTGCTTGTTCCTACTTCACGCGTTCAGGGGTGCAAAATCATGGTCCGCCGCGGGCGGCACAAACCATAGCGATACCCCACTGACAGTCGTCGGCTCCAGCTCGTGACCGAGCATTGGTTTCGTCATCAAATCGAATTTGGCTTTGGATGGTGATGTCATATATGGCTTTGGAGGCCAATCTATGATGGAAAAGACGTAGGCAAAAGTCACATTGTATGGGGGGGTATGGATTGTATGGAGGGAGGGACGTGGTAGTTTTAGCTTTTCTAGTGTTCGTTTTTCTTGGGCTTTTTGTATCCTTTTTTTTTTAAAACTTTCGTGCCTTCCTTAGATCTTTTTCTCCAGAGTAATCTGTCACTAGCAAGGTTTTCTCATGAATCCAGATCAATGTTTGCATGGTTGAGGGAGACTTTCAGCTAATCTTTGTATCTCATTTTTGGTCTTCTGGGGGAGGTTTCCTGTCTCTAGTTGTCCCTCCTCGTTGTCCCTCTCATGACATGTCCTGTCCAGCGAAGGCAGTGTTGCAATATGGTGGCTTCTGAACAGGGCAACCTAGCGCGATCAAGGAATGCATCTTTGGTGAGACAATCGTCCCAACGAGTGCCTAGCATTTGACCCAGTTTCTTTCCTCTTCTGAAAATTTTCAAAACGTTTGATGTCACGGCGGTATAATGTCCAGGTTTCACAAGCATAGAGAAGAGTGGATAGAACGTCTGCCCGGAGGACCATAATTTTGTGCGGATAGATATAGCATGGTTGTTGAAAACACGATGGTTAAGTCTTCCATAGGCGCAATGTGCTGCTTTTACACGATGTTCAATATTCTTTGACAGTGTTACAAACAAGCAAAAAAATGTGGCCATGTGGCCGGTGTCCTTTTAAAAGGCAACAATAAATATAAAGCAAAATAAACAAATAAAAGAAGCAAAACCTTACACAAGTTAGAGTGTAGTAGGAAGCACAATATTATAAAGCGTCAAACTATGAAGAAACATAATTCATATCTATTACCAATAGGCAGTAAAACATGCATGTTCCTCCTCACTTCACTTCATCCGGCTCTTCTCATTTTTCAACAATTTTCAAACTTTCACAAAATTCAGAAAAAGTACGTTGTTTGCAAATATTTATCAACACCTTCCAAAACAGACCCTAAACAACTACTAGCAAGTCCAAAATGATTCAATCAAAATAAGATGATGCAATACTGATGCATTCAAAACGATGTCCTTTTAAAAGGACACCGGCCGTAAATGGGTTAAATGGTTGAAGCTTCAAAGACAGGCAGTGCCGGCTCCTCCATAAGGACTGAAAGGGAATAATGAATAGCACTTCTAACTTTTAAAGCGTTTGCTGAAAATAAGTTCAATATCTACATTTTAAGTTTTCTATTATTTGATTAAACATCATTTAACGAACCACACGCACACATCGTCAATCGGTACGTTAACACTGAGATACACTTTTGCAAAAGTTAAATCAACGTGAGAAAGGACCGATATTTTGGGTGGGTATTAATGACGCATTTCTTTCCTATGGAAAACAAGCCGTGGAAGGCGACTCTGGCAGACCAGAAATGAAAAATGAAATTACGATCGAAAACACCCAGATTCTGTTTCTCATGCCATTGGCTTGTCTTCACCAAGACAATCGTAGGTGCGCCGCAACTGCCTTTACTCGGGCGTTGATTTTTCTACCTGCACACTCAAGTCCACAGCAATGGAGAGTGATATTGTCTTTGTAGTGCGGAGAAACGCCGCTAACTAGGAGTAGGAGAAAAAGCACAGAGGCGTAAACGACGACAACGACAAAGAATACTGTACAAGATGACTGTCTATTTTGTGTAAATTTCGGCCCTGTTTTACTTACAAACTTTAACTTAAAAACTCAGTCGTCAAGTGTCCTTGAAAGTCAAAATAATTTTAAACATCATTGTTTTAACAGACACTCTTTGACTTTGGCCTAAATTGATTGAAAACCGTTGTTTTGTGCTAAGTTGATTTAGCTAATATTTAAAAAGTGAGAAAGCTAAATGCGGCCGATTCCCAATTGGGGCGTCTTTTCACGTTCTATATGCTTCAAATCAAGCTGCAAATAATACTTTACCGCTAAACAAGTTAAATAAAGTGATAGCGGCTGTCTGCTTGTTGACCCACAATGTGTTCCTTATGTGATATCCACTTGAAATTTCACAATGAAATTGGTTTATTGACAACAGCTAATAACCGCTCGTTAATGATTGACTTATTTTATCACTGTTCGGTGTGAATCATCACATGCATACATACTGCTGCTTGGAAATGGTTTTGCTTTTCATCTCATAAATATTATGAAACTTGGAAGTAAAACAAATTTTTACAAAGAAATTGCTTCAAATCAGTGACAGAGCTAGAAAACAAAAACAACAACAACGGTGCTTCCTGTCTGTTGTTGAATATATTTGTACCGGTTTATATTTGTACCGTATACTATTTTTCGGAACAGACAAAATAAAAGGTTTCTATCCCTCCCTCACTCCCTCCCCCTCTCTCTCCCTCTTTCTCTCGCTCTCTTAGGCAGCAAAAGCAATTGTTGGGAGAGGGGCAAAAATTTCAGTAATTGAAATAAGAGGTTTTTTAAATGTGGCCACTGAATAAAGCCAAACATTTATGAAACATCACTCAACATGTAATACAATGTCATTAAAACGTTGCAATTGTAATAAAAATTCATTTTTTGGGGGCGGTTGCTCCCCCAAGCCCTCTCGTGGCTACGTTTCTGCTTTAAAACAAATCCAATGCAAAGAAATTTTACGACCGAATGAAGTTTGTCGAATCTCAACATTTGTTCGAAACTTGCTTGTTTTAAAGCGACTCCATATCCTAATAACTGAGTTAATAAATCTTTGAAAAACACCGCTCGTTTATGCGCTTTCAATAATCTATGTAGCCTAGTTTGAAACTTTTCATCCTTTTTTTTATTATTTTACTTTCAGCACATAAAAAAATATTACGTCAAGATAAAGTAGTATTGGCTTCAAAAATTTTTCAAACTTTTTGTTCTATGTTGTGGCTCCCCTGCTGTTGTTATGTTTTGAATTCGTCTTTATTTTAAAGGGCAATGTATTAAAAAACGCCATTGGGCTTGTTTCTTCAAAATGTATTATTTCTGCAGTAACTATTTCTGTAAAATTTTGACATCATATTTTATCCAGTATCAATTATTTTGTTTAAATCAATCTTTATTATGATAACACAAAGTTGTAGGGCACGGTGCCACAAACGGAAAATCACCTAGATGCAAAGATTTACGTTTTTATATGAACCTAATTTTCTTCATAAAACTATATTTTTCTAGATATGTAGAACCCCCAGACGGAGGGTGGGGGTGGGTGATTGTAGCTGGAGTATGGGTGGACAATATGTTGGTGATAGGAATGCTCAAGTCATTTGGAGTTTTGTTTCCAGCTTTTCGTTCATATTTTCAAGAAAACGCTAGCGCCATCTCTTGGATTAATTCCATATCATTATCAATGAGAGCAACCGCAGGTGAGCAGCAAAGAGCTAACATGAGCAGGCGACAATTGTTTTCAGGACTTTGAAATACAAAGTCAAAATAGGCACTTGTAGTTTGTAAGAAAAATTGGTCCCTGAAAGCAGGTAACAATCCGCAAAAGATAGCAACTGGCCCACGTGGCCGATGTGTGAAAAAAACAGCAACTCTTCAAGACATGCAGCTCCACGCATAACAAAAATATCTTTGGCTTCATACTAATTTTTATTTTAGGGTTTAAAAATGGTAGGCATCAACAAATGCTAAACAAAGACCAGCTGTTTTGAACTTACGGTGTTTATCAGTTCAGTGACGTTCTACAGTGGCGTTTGCATAGCAGGAATCTTGCAATAGAATTGTTGATGGTTTGAGTAGGCCTAATCAAACCATAAGAAAACGAGCAGTTTCAATAATTTGAATTTCAAACGCTTCCAAAACGCTATTCAAAACGACAAAAATATTTTAGAGTTTTTCAGAGAAATAGGCTATGTTAAGAAACGGTCAAAATCTGATAAAAGAAAAAATTTAAAAAAAGACTAGAATTTATGGCAAAGCTGAGATTTTCATTCGGACAAAACAAGCATTTAAGATGGATCCACTGTAAAGTATAGAAAATCAAATACTATGAGACAGAAACACAGAGAAAAATTAAATTGTTACTAAAGATTATAAAAAAAGATGTGGCATTTAAAAAGAGATAACTAAAGAATATAGGGTAGTGGAGTAATTCAGTAAAAAACAGTGGCAGTCTTTACTGCGCTGCGCGGTTGATAATATTATTGCCAATATCCAGGAATCAACGTACAGTTGATGTATCAAACATAACTTACTTCAATATATTCATGGGCTAGAATATTCAGGCTTTGGCAACTGTTTTGTTTTTCTATACATTGGCCTATATAACGGAAGCAATTATTTGTATTTTGGTAAATTTAGTCGAAAACAATATTAGCATGACACGGGAAGCTATAAAGACAAATTGCTAATTTTTGTGCATCTGATAGCACATTTCATGGAAATTCATAACCTCAAACAAAAACCCTAATCTTGTTATTCAGCTCCATTATCAGCAGCTCTTAGCAACAAGTTTGGGGAGCAGAAAGTGGTTGCTGCTGGAGGTGTCCTTGTGTTCCTGGGTTTGATTACCAGTATCTTTGCTCAATCTCCGTACCATCTATATGCGACTTTAGGCTGCGTTTCAGGTAAGCAGCTCATCACCATATTGATCAGTTTCTATCAAGTTCTGTCAATTAGTCGCACCTTGTCACCCAAACAACAAAATCCGTTATTTTTGCATTGATTCGAGAGATGAGATGTATACAGAGATGTATGTTTGGATGACAAAATTGTGCAGAAAGAAAACATTTTATTTTTCAGGAGGAAATGGTTCGAACTGGCGGTCAATTTAAATAAAAACAAAAAAAGCACTAAAAATGCTAAATTCATGTTCACCAAGTCTTTTGAAAAATAAAATGTGTTACCTTTAGGCTACTGTTTAAATTGAATGGTTCAGTTTTAGCTCATTCAACTTTAAATAGTTATAACAGTTTGGATTCTATTTTTTTCACATCTTCTCTTTCATAAAAAGAACATAATTGAATGATGGTCTGGTCTATCACTGCAAATAAAAAAAGTTTGGTCGTTGAAACTCGTATGTCATCCCATGAATTTAGTTTTTATATCTCAGTCTCTTCTAGTTTCGTTCTTACAGCCATGGGTGATTTTAACTTTACATTGGTCCAAATAAAGTTTCAGCAGACGTGTTTTCTCTAAACTATACTTGTAAACATCCAATTGAATATTTTTCAGGGTTTGGATTTGCTCTTGCATCACTACCGGCTTTGACTATGATTGGACGATATTTCAGAGTCCGACGCTCATTAGCTAACGGGTTGTCAAGATCTGGAGGCGCTGCGACATTCTTCTTGGCGCCACTGCTGCAATTATTGGTGGACTTGTACGGCTGGCAAGGTTGCTTGCTGGTGGTGGCTGGAATGGAGTTACATCTCATTGCTTGTGCATTGCTATTCAGACCAGTGCGTTTAAAGGAAGAGCTGGAGTTCAAGCCAAATCAGACAATGCAAAAACACAGGATGAGTTTGAAGCCTCCTATGGATGATGAAACTCATAACGAACAAGGGGTGCCAGTTGGGTTCAAACCAGGGATTGTCGCCAGAAGAGCCCTGATGGAGAACAAGCACAAGGTCATTGTGCAGCAACAAAAAGAAGTCGAAGATAGAGTGAAGCAGTATGGTGTCACAGAATCTTTGATTTTTGAGCACTTTCCGAGAATAGAGCCTGTTTATGAACCAAAAAAGAAAAGAACTCTTGACTTTTCTTTGTTAAAAAATCCTCTTTGGGCTGTTTTGACCACAAATTTAGTGCTGACGCAGTTTGGCTACTCCATTACTCTAGTTCATTTAGTTGCAAGAGCAAAAATTATGGGCATAGGTGAATATGAATCTGCAATGCTTTTATCTCTAATCGGTTTGTCTGAAGTAACAGCGCAGCTGTCGTCTGGAGCCTTCGCAGACAAAGGGTATTTGAGAAGAATTCACTTGCATAAAATTTACATTGGAATTATGGCCATAGCTACTGTAATGAGTTTATTTGCAAACTCGTTTTTGACTATGGCGATATACTGTGTTGTGTTTGGTTGCGGATCAGGAAGTTGGCAAGGTGAGAATTTTTATCAAAGCTGTAAACAAGTCATTTTTCCTTAAAAGCAATTAAGTGAAGTGTAAACTGTCCACCTGCAATTTCTTGAAAAGTATGAAACCGAATGACAAAGTTTATCAAGTTAAAAATAACTTGACAGCAGATTTAGAAGTGTTGGTTGAGTTAAAAAATCATATAATTTTTATATGAGAAAAACCACAGTTTGTTGAAAAAAACAAAAAGTCGAAATCAACTGAAATTTTCTTGAACAGGTTCAATATTTAATGCCAAATACAGAATGAGACTGTTCACTAGGCATTTAAACATCAAAAATAAAAACTGGTTATTATTTGAACATCTTGTGATAGTCTGGTCAACTTGTACAGTGCTACAGTCTTGTGATAAACAGGTCTACAGTTACAATCATCCAGATTATATTATTATTGATTTTTTATTTGAAAACTTTTCAAAGACTACATTGAATTTAGCATTAATTAATTATCTCAGACCGCTGATTAAGATGTTGTATTTTTTTAGGCAACATTTTACCAGTTACAGTTGACACGCTTGGAATTGGAATGTTACGAAGCGCTTACGGATTCTGTTTGTTTTTCAGTGGAGTTTGTGGCCAGCTTATAGGGCCACCTGTTGCAGGTAATGTATTACAACCAAGAATGTGATATTAAACATTACCTTTTCACCAATTTCAATGGAAATTTTGTTTCGATGACGTTTAAAATTTAAAAAAAGCAGAGGGTATAATACTTCTTTCATTGTCGTACTTGAATCCAAGCATTGACTGCCTCTTGTATAAAAAAGTTTCCAAGATTTTCGGCCTCTTGCTGTGTATATTAAGTGTATGTTGGTAATCTTTGTTTGCCTTGGGCACGTTTCTCTTCAATCTTACCGGTGAGAGAGAGAGATGTTCTAATTTTCCTTTTCGCAGCACGTGTCCTGGAAATTAAAGTTGTTTTTCATTGGTATTTTTCAGCAGATTCTTTGTTTGATTGACTTGATTTAAAACTCAAGATCACGCGGCGCTGGTTCAGCTCTCGGGGTATGCAACGGAGCAACGCTTGAGCAACGCATTTCAGGACTGCTCTCCATTCAGCGGCACCTAGTGAATGGAATAATTCCCCGGCAACAACACTTCAACAATCGGAAACTTCACTCTGCCAATCTCAGTAACCGGCCCTGCGTCAAAAGCCTCTACAAGTATGCGAAACTACCAGGAATAACCGATCAAGGCTTTGTCAGTCCGAGGATAAAGATTCAAAGACCAAACCACCTTGGTTGTTTTTTTTTTTGACAATCCAGGAAACCCTCTGCATTTTTCGGAATGCCCACATTTCAAACCCGTTTGTTCTTTTAGTCATTCTTGTGTTGATTGTCCAGATTTCTGAATTATATTTAAAAACTGGGTAATTGTAACACCTTAATAATCTGGTATAACACTAAATTGATGAAAACCGTTTATTATAGAGATTTCGCCACGCAAGTGTGATAGCTTCATTAGTAGCCTGCATTTCTTATCAAATTCAAACTTTAGTTGGCATCATCTAAAAATGTGTAGGTTTATTATTAATTAAAAATTGCTCTAGTAGGTGTAAGCCGTAATCAAACTTCAACTTAATCGACAAAGCAATTTGTGACACGTTTTCGATCCAATAACCACCATTATAAGCTAGCTTAGTTGGTTATTAAACAAAAATTGGCTTCCTTGTCTTCCAATTCGTTTAACCTAAATTTTCAACCACAACAAGCACAAGCATGGATACGACAAAATTCGTCAACTTTTGACTAAATTTTCGACTAGTGGAAGCCATTTTTGTTTGCCAACTGAGACGCATGTTTTGATATTGCCTACTTCGAGTAATGTCTGAATAACATCAGGGTTGTGTTTGAGTGTCAGGGAGCACACACACTTTATAATTGGAAGAGATAAACTTGAAAGCTGTTTGTTTCATTAATTTCAATACGTTAGAGCTGGGAAGAAATCTAATCAAACTATACCTACAACACTGTATTTCTCAAGTAAAACATATGAAAAAAGATAGACCGAACATACTTCACTACCGATGTGTTTGTTGAATGGAGGGTCAGCAGATGTCATTTCTTGTATCTTAATTATTTTTACAGACGGCACTGTACTACTGTAATTTATCTTCTTGTTTTTGTTTTATTTTACATAGGAAAATTTTCAAAATAAAGTTGAACAGTTATTTCAGACAAAGTTACGATTGACTATCTATTTCAGGAGCTTTGTTTGACGCTACTCAATCTTATCGGAGCAGCTTCATCGTTTCATCGTGTTGTTTCGCTCTTGCTTCCCTGGTACTGTGGTTCGAAATACCAGCTGCTGCTTACGTGAAAAACAAAGGAAGAAAAGCAAGCGCTGGAAAAGATATGTACGACGACGATCACCATGAAATTTTGATGCAAGAAATGGTTGACATGTCTTGAGTATCATTAGCTGACTGTTGACGTGGCTAAAGGTGCCATCAACCATTTATGATTTCATGATTCATTTAAACGCCTTACAGACGTTTTGATTGCTTTTCAAGCCAGTGCTTGCTTGACTCGGTAAAGTCTTGTGCAATATGATGAGGACAGCAATTTGCTCTTATGTTCCACGACTTGAATTTGCTTGCACGAAAAATGCAGATTTTTACTGTTGCAACATATGTGATGATGTGTTATGACTACAGAATAACAACCGTCATCTTGTAATGAAATATTATATTCTAGTTTTGTTTAAAAACAAAGAAACAAATCGAGAATAACATAAAAATGGTGACATACATGCGATAACCAGATAAAATGAAATGGTACCACAAGTCTTCTTGTTTAGAAGGAGCGATCTATCTGAGGTCAGCACAAGGCTGACTACTCACTATAGAACAGCGAGCAATTGCGTTTTGATAGCTCTATCAGTGTAGCCGTTCGCTAGCTATCAAGACTTTTGTGATTTTTATATTTTCTCTCATAGGATAAGACTATTCTACGGAAACATGGTTTGGCAACCATAGCTTGTGATCGGCTCCTGGTGTTTACTTTTTTGGAGCCCTCTTAAAAAATCTTATATTTGTCTGGTGATGTATCAAGAGCGATCAAAGATTAATGTCACTTGCTTCAGTTTTTAGTTTACTTTTCTACTTTCGAGACCTAATTTCAAGCAAGTATTGTGTTATTTTCTTATAATAAGTTACTACAAGCGTCATTGTGTTTTAATTTGCATTTGTTCATTTATTAGACCAATACTTAAGACTTCCGAGACCGATCTGATTGATTTTCTGTGAGAACCATCATGATAAATACAGTATGTTTTATTTTTTGAAGTCTCTGATATCTCTATAGTTAATCTATAAAACTGGAGATAAATTTATAGGTTACTGTAAATGAGCTTAAATCTATCTCTTTAGCCACCATAAAAGAACTGTTAGTAGCCTATTTCTCAAAACTGCTGCAGACTAAAGACTAAAATGGTTAGCCGTTTAAGCTACTACTTAAAACGTCACAATGTCACTAAATGCTACAGGTCAGACTTGACTATTGGCTACCTAAAACACAACCATTAAGATGCTAGAAACGGAATCCACTGAAAGCTGCTGTCTCTTCTTGCGCCATATTGTGGCTATATCAAGGAAAAAATCTATACAGTATCGCGACATAGCCTATTGCTTGCACATGTTGAGAATCGTTAGGTCAGAGTATTGTGCACACATGAAAGAAATGTTTACATGTAGTAGAACAGTTGACAGCCAGTAGCATTTTGCATTATCGTCTTGTTATCATATCAAATGGTCTTAGCCCTAGCCCCCATAACATCTTGTTTCGCGTTTAATAAATTCATGTCCTCTTTAAACATACATTAATTGTAATTCCAAACAAAAAAAATATTACAAAAGTGTATTTACGTTAAGTGGAACCAATGTATGGGTGCGTCAATTCAGTTTTCTCCAACTTAAGTTTTTGGCTACACATGAGGGCCATACTCTAATATGACTAAAGTTTAAGAACATGTTAACCACTCATAGCATGGTTTCGTTATGTGTCTCAGGATGACCTAATAATCTTTCTACTTTTGTTCACTTTACAAATCTCTATGATTCAAATCCACAGCAGATTTTCTTGCTACAGAAAACGACTCTTTTAATTTGATCTCTCCGCATGACGAGATGATGACATCTTGATGAGGTTTTGATTGACGATTGGTCGAAAGCTTTCCTATTTCCCGCACAGATGCCTACAAAGCATGAAGTGAAATTAACGATGAATATGAAGCTTGCAAAATTTTTATTTTTCACAAAACATATAAAGTGTAGTCTGAGAAACATCCTGCTGGTTAAGATGTAGATAAAGTGTTAGGATAAAGTGTAGTCTGTGTGATCTTATCGTACTAAAATAGGCCAACTTCCCAGACAACAAAATCTGTCATTTTTACATGGAAATAAAAATGACAACATTAAAATAAAAATGATGGGGGTTGCTGTCTGGATTGAGCCACTCGTTTTGTATTCAGAGTTGGGTTTGTGCTTTGCACGCCGACGCCATAACCAACTTGATATAAAATGTAATTCAGAAGAATTAAAACGTACAACCACTTCGCTACTTCAGTGTATTTGATACAATATAATGCAATACAAATATAAACCCTACAATGTATTAATATCAATCAGTTACACATTCGTTAAAACAACGTTGAACCAGGGTGGTTACCACGTTTGCGTCACATGGTATCCACGTGAAACGTTGAACCAGGGTGGTTACCACGTTTGCGTCACATGGTATCCACGTGAAACGTTGAACCAGGGTGGTTACCACGTTTGCGTCACATGGTATCCACGTGAAACGTTGAACCAGGGTGGTTACTGCGTTTGCGTCACATGGTATCCACGTGAAACGTTGAACCAGGGTGGTTACTGCGTTTGCGTCACATGGTATCCACGTGAAACGTTGAACCAGGGTGGTTACCACGTTTGCGTCACATGGTATCCACGTGAAACGTTGAACCAGGGTGGTTACCACGTTTGCGTCACATGGTATCCACGTGAAACGTTGAACCAGGGTGGTTACCACGTTTGCGTCACATGGTATCCACGTGAGTTTATCGGATAGAAATTGATGAGTGAATTTGCTTTTGTATCAGTGACGTGGTCATAAGCAGATTTTTGATAAATCCTAGGTTATGTTGAGTCAAGTAGCCTACATTCAGTAGAATAACACCCAGCCTACAGCAGTGATGTAGCTAGAGAGACAATATAAGGGAGAGTAAAAACAACCGTTGGAGGGAAAATATTTCAATATTTGAAATTAAAAAAATTGTTTAAAAATGTAGCTACTGAATGCAGCCAAACATTTATGAAACGTCATTCAACATGTAATACAATGTCATAAAACGTTGTAATCAGTGGCGTACGCAAGGGGGGGGGGGGGGGCGCCCCCCTTAATAATGTTTTAGTAGTTATCGACGTAGATTAAGGCATTTAATATGTTTTGCATTGCTCTGTCAAAGCAATTACTGTAACAATGTTGTTTTATAGACTAAGCCAATACGAAATACATGGCCCAATCCACCTACCCCACCCTAGGTATACCAATGTAGCATAGTGTTCTGTAAGACTATTGTGTAGTGATTAGTGAGAGAGAAATGGATATAGTCTAAAGTAAACCAAAACCATACTGGGATATCATGAAGACGTCTGGGATATCAATGGCCAGTGGCGTAGCCAAGGGGGGGGGGGGGGGGGGGGGTTACAACCCCACTTGGCACGCGTGTGGCGTCACGATATTGAGAATGATGCTTTCAGTCTAAAAAAACTAGCCTAATTTTAAACAAAACTGCATTAAAAGAGCGAGTTTTGCCAATACCAAACATTCAAACATCTCAGCCAGGAATTAACAACAAGAAAACATGGAGGCTTAGCTTTATTTCCGAAATATGCCGAAGAAAACATGATTTTATCCTTTTGCTATGATACCTGACAGCACCATTTTACAGGAATATTCATACCCACATTTTTGTTGAAAATGCTCTCAGAATGCACCAAATTCAAAGTAATTTTTCAACATTTTCTGGGGGAGGCCCCCCAGACCCCCCGCCGCTGGGTGTCGTCTTAAGTGAAAACGCCGTCGGGCTTCGCCCGCCGGTCGTCAAAACCCCCCTTTCAAAATTCCTGGCTATGCTACTCTCAATGGCCCCCCCTTGAGAAAATCCTGCGTACGCCACTGGTTGTAATAGTATTAAAAAACATATTCTCTTAGGGGCGATTACATTCCCAAGCCTTCCCTGGGATATAGGCCTAGCCTATCTATCGCTTCCGTTTAGCTACTTACCATTCCGCTGATTACTTTTCCAAAAACAACATGAGCATTGTTTAACCATTGCGTTTTTGCCAAGGTAATAAAAAACTGAGAACCATTTGTGTCCGATCCAGCGTTTGCCATGCTTAACCATCCGGCACCATAGTGTTTCAACTCAAAATTTTCGTCCTTGAAAGTCCTTTGAAAATGACCAGACTTCGTCTTAAACGTACTCGTACCTAAATTAGTTTTCTCTTAAGTTCTGCAATATTTTTTTGTGAAGTGAGACTTAATTTGATGATAGTTAGCCTACTACATCAGTTAAAGAAGTAGGATATTCGGGAGAAATTTGCAGTTAACTAACTAAACTTTAATTTGACAAACAGCATCGAGTTTTGAACACAGGCCAGCGGAGTGAGGTAGGCCTATCATTCCACTGAACCGCTACGTCATTCAGTGTGACCGCGCATGCGTCAGTGGTTCAAAGCCTCTACAAGTATCCGAAACTGCCAGGATTAAGCTCTCAAAGACTATTAGAAATGTCTTAATTGGGGATCTG
The DNA here is from genome assembly GCF_918807975.1 of Aplidium turbinatum. NCBI lineage: Eukaryota > Metazoa > Chordata > Ascidiacea > Aplousobranchia > Polyclinidae > Aplidium > Aplidium turbinatum. Next base: position 5,479,316 of record NC_137486.1, read on the forward strand.
AGGATCTCATTGCTACCGGGACAAAACTATTTTCTCAACGGCCATAGCCGCATGACACGGTCGTGAGCTTGAACCACACACATTGCATCACACTTTAATTAACCACTTAACAAAAATATGGGACCTCCTGTGCCGTCTCCTCTCTCCCAATCCCCTCCTTGGATCATGAAACCATCGATCACTCGGTGGAACCTTGTTCCTCTGTAGCCAAAGCCATGCTAGGAATATAAAGTAAACACCGCGATTACAATGCATTTTTTTCCGAAGGACTTGTGAAACAATAAAAAATCTGTTTAGGCTATGAAAGAGTTTATTTGCTGGAATCTCTATTCACAGATCGTTAAATGTCTTTGGAAGCATAATCGAAGGATATTTGTAACCTAGCTACTTTCTACAGTATTTATAGATGTATTGCACGACTTGTTTAAACCAGCTTTTGTGAAATCATATTGGTCCTGAAAAAAATTTCGCCCCCCCTGGCAAAATCCCAACATTCTCGAGCAACAGCTACAATTGTAATGATTTTGCCCATCTTTCCCGTTGCAGAGCTCCAACCGAGGCCCAATTAACTACAATTGTTTTGTTTAGTTCACAGCTAAGATGATTAAACAATTTCTCCCCCCCCCACCCCCTCCTTTGGCAACCTCAACATGTTCCATTCAACCAAAGCCAACAGGTGTTAGGTTGGTAGAAAAATTGTCAGAAACTGTGCAAAATAAAAATGTTTTGGGAAAGAATGATATCCTAACAAAGAGGGAATGGTTTTCCAGCAGGCCTACAAACCGGTACAAATTAGGCTATTTGATATCAGCTGTCGCTATTCTCGGTAGGTTACCATACCTAATTCTAAGGGTCAGTGATAACCAATTTGTGCAGTGATAAACCAAATTTGTGCAGTGATAAATCGCAAAATGTGCAGTGGTAAAGCAAGTGGTTTTTGAAGACAACACATACAAAATATAAACCCGTAATCTTTTAAGCAGTGTTTATTTTTTCTCTTCAATCAGTGTAAATAAATTTTGTTTCTAGTTTTCTAATCTGTAAAGTGTTCAACCTTGCAGCAGATATTGCTACATTTGGATCTAGCACTGCCGTTTGTGAGTGTGGATTCTCAGTGTTAACAAGGGTTGACGCTCCCACTTAGACGGAGCATGTTACAACCAAGATAGGCAAACTTGGTGCTTATGCATGGACTTCTAAATAGTATCAGGACTGGAAACTCAGTTGACAACAGTAGGCCAAACAGTTGGTACAACAATTGGCCAACAGTGGGCCAACAGCCAAGTAACTAACCCTGTTGGCCCACTGTTGGCCAACTGTTGTACCAACTGTTTGGACTACTGTTGTCAACTGAGTTTCCAGTCCTGATACTATTTAGAAGTCCATGGCTTATGGCCTTTGAACATTCTGTATCGAAATCTATCGATTTAGACTTGTTTGTGAGACGGTTTGCATCCAAACATCCGCGACTGCAATAGACTAGCTCACGGGTGTATAGGCGGAATGTAATCATATATATCAAAATCCTCGGCACTAGCTTCTTCGAGCCAGTTAAAGTTTTTGCTCATAACCAGTGGCGTAGCCAAGGAGGGGTTATGGGGGTTGCAACCCCCCTTTGGCACGCGTGTGACGTCACGATATTGAGAATGATGCTTTCAGTCTCTTTATGTCTCTAAAACAAAGTTTGCCTAACTTTAAACGAAACTGCAAAGAGCGAGTTTTGCCATTACCAAACATTCAAATATCTTAGCCTGGAATTAGCAACAAGAAAACATAGAGACTTGTAGCTTTATTTCCGAAAAATGCCGAAGAAAACATGATCTTATCCTTTTGCTATGCCACCGGACAGCACCATTTTACAGGAATATTCATACCCACATTTTCGTTGAAAATACTCTCAGAATGCACCAAATTCAAAGTAATTTTTCAAATTTTTCTGGGGGAGGGCCCCCAGACCCTCCGCCGCTGGGTGTCGCGATAAGTGAAACTCGCCGTCAAACCCCCCTCCCCCCTTTCAAAATTCCTGGCTACGCTACTGCTCATAACAAGTGGCCTAACGCTATTTATACAACAAGTCAACAATTGCTGTGTTATGTTGGTCATTGTAATATGGTTGCCTTGATTTAACTAGCGGATAAAATAAGAGACCAGTGTTGGTCTTGACACTAATCTGATATATTGCAATTTTGGTGGATACCGGTATTTAAGAGGTTAAAATGCCAAAATCATTTAAATTTTTTCGGCCCCCCCTAACAAAAAGTTGGCCCCCCCTAGCTCTGCGGTCTGGCTACGGCCCTGGGTCTGTAGCAAGGTTTCCGTCACATTTTAGATTTAGGTTTCTTCCACTCTATCTCATGGCTTCAAATTCAATCAACTTTTATTCGAGCATGTTCACAAAGTAGTTATAGACATTATTTTGACCTCGACGATAATTCTTCATTTTCAATATTTTGCAAGTCTGATGTTTTTCATCGATTTCATCGTTGTGTTCGATAACATTTCAAATAAAAAAAAAATGATACGATTATGCAATAAATTGAGTTTCTGTTTTAACAGCATGATCGTATTTCGCAAGTGTAGATATTAACGACCTGTTTTAGCCTCATGCCAGTGGCGTAGCCAAGGGGGGGGGGGAGGGTTTTGGGGGTTACAACCCCCCCCCCTTTGGCACGCGTGTGACGTCACGATATTGAGAATGATGCTTTCAGTCTAAAAAAATTGCCTAATTTTAAACAAAATTGCATTAAAAGAGCAAGTTTTGCCAATACCAAACATTCAAACATCTCAGCCAGGAATTAGCAACAAGAAAACATGGAGACTTAGCTTTATTTCTGAAAAATGCCAAAGAAAACATGATCTTATCCTTTTGCTATGCCACCAGACACCACCATTTTACAGGAATATTTGTAACCACATTTTTATTGAAAATGCTCTCAGAATGCACCAAATTCAAAGTAATTTTTCAAAATTTTCTGGGGGAGGCCCCCCAGACCCCCGCCGCTGGGTCTGTCAAAACCCCCCCCCCTTTCAAAATTCCTGGCTACGCTACTGCCTCATGCTGCATGCTCGCTGTGGTAATAGCAGTAATCAGCCGATATTTTTACTAATTAATGTCCCGGATTAATGTCGAGTCACTTTTTTTTCTTTCACTCAAAGCTCAGAGCTTGAGGTCGATACCCCAGGGTTACACCTTGCAACTTTATATATTTTGTTCGATACTAAATGGAATTTGTTACCTGGCTCATCATTTGATGCAATTTTTTTTTACATTTTTACGATTTATCAAAATATTTAGTGAACGACAACAATGACTGTTGTTCACTACGTTCGTTCGGTAGACAGTTAAAAAAGGAAGATTGCAAAATTTGACCACAATGATGCTTATAAACGTAGATTCATTTACAACAAAGATAAAAAAGTATGAAAACATTTTCATAATTTACCTTGCCTGTGCATAAATCTCGAAAGTTTTGAGCTGTTTTAGGAACTTCGTCATCAAACAAGCCAATGATAATCTTATCGCGTAGTGGCTTCCCACCAACAGATACATCAAAGTACACCTGAAAAGTGAAGGTATTAGAAAGTTGCATTAGATAAAACAGGTCGTTTTTAATTCCTGTTTTATAGTTAACTCACTCAGTGGTTGGTTTCGAATATTTATTCTTTAGCAGACAAAGCCTTGATAGGTTATTCTTGGTAGTTTCGCATACTTGTAGACATGTAGGCCCAGAGGCTTTTAACGCAGGGCCGATTACCGAGATTGACAGAGTAAAGTTTCCGATTGTTGTTGCCTGGAAATTATTCCATCCACAGGGTGCCGCCGAATGGAAAGCAGTTTTGAAATGCGTTGCTCAAGCGCCCACCCAAAGAATTGAACCAGCGCCGGGTGATTTTGAGTGGGTATTTTACCACTGAGATAAAGGGGCAAAGGCTAATGAAATAAATTATATTGTATGAAATAACTTGATAACAAAATTGCTTATCTGTCAAAGCAAAATCAAATCAAAAATTTTGCTTTGTTACGGTCCTGATGACTCCTCAGACGGATAGGGGAAGGGAGCGTAAACCGCTTCAAATTTGCCTTCCTCTGTAAAATCATGTTGACGATAGGCTAATGCAACAGTGTTTTTAATTATTGCCGATGTCTTGCGGTTTTGTTTTTCCTTTTATGAAGTGATTGCCCCTCTCACTTAACATGATGGTCTGCCTACAGGTTCATGTCTCTCCCAGGTAAACCAATAAAACTGTTATGGTTTTAGACATCACTGGTAGCTTACCATCGACTTGACCATAAGTTCGTGTTTAGATTCGATTCCGCAAATCACCGAAAACAAGACAACGATGAAGGAAGATCTCATTGCTTCTTTTGTATCAACAGTAATTTTTAAAGTCGTTAAGTTACACTTGATCTGAATGAACTTAATGACGTCAATGTCTTCCATTTTTCAGAAACTAAGAATCCATTGCGGCTATTATTTTAGAGTAGCCTAATAAAAGCTTATAGGCCAAGCCAGACCAGGTAAAAAATCCTTTCAACCTTGACTCAGTGTTCGCAGACGTTTAACCAATGTAAAAAAGATTTTCCTAGCTAGAATAGTCTAGTTGCAGTGGCTGTTTCATAAGTAATTTCGAAAAAAAACTTATTGGAACTACTTTATCGTTTTTTGCTATAATTTAACCCTTGAGGATGTATTGTACAACTCAAAATGTTCTTTTTTCTCTGGAAAAAACAGGCTAATGCTTTTCACAGACAACTGACTTCAAAAAACGCATTTGATGAAAACTAATCTATGGTGGTTATTTTGTTGCAATAATAGTAGCCTATTTTATTGTCTACATAGAGTGCAAGCTTGAGGATAAACGTGGAGTTTACACAGATCTATCATAACCTCTTACCACATAGTTTTCAAGCAGTTGCTTCTAACTACGGTAGCCTATATGCACTAAAACCGCAACCGAAATGCAAATCGTTGTCATGAATGGGTGAAATGGGGTTTAGAATAGCTTGCTTATTTAGCTTACGCTACTAAGTGACGCACCCAGTCATTAGCCTACACGTAGAATAAACTGAACAAAATTTATAGGCTACAGGTGTGAACAACGCTGTGTTATGACAGCTCATCGTGTAAGTGGCTTCGAAACAGATGCTTTGTTGACTCGGGAGCAACCTTAGCCTACAATTAACAATGCAAGTTAGGTAAGCTACTACATCAATGCATTCAGTTCAGCATGGTGAAGTATGAGTCCGCCGGTTGATATTTCGTTGAGCGTGTTTGGTATATTCAGCTTAAAAGATTTTAGGAGAAAATGTTAGGTTGATGCAGATAGGTACATAGCAACATTTTTAATGAAACATAAAATGCAGTTTACAACAAAGATTAAAAAAAATAATACAAGATTGAAAGATCAACATTAAATCATCGAATTTACGACATCTAACCATAGCACAAGTCACAGAATCTGCAGTAAACCGAAATACACTCTTTGAAGAACAACATCAACAAAAAACGCAAAGCTCAAATCGAAATCATTTCGTGGCGTTGAATGAAGCAATCGTTTCCTCCTCCTCTCTTGCAATTTCCTGGTTATTCTTAAGGACCTGATTGATGCAGTATTCGCTCTCTTGTCCAGCTTCAGTCAGCCGGAGATCAAGCTCAATCATAGTCTTGTTGGTCTCCATCCCTTCTTGCAACTGCTTCCCTCCATCCTGAGAATAATCAAAACATAAATCCTGGTAAAATATTACACAGTCCCTGTCAAATCTGATAAGCTGCAACATCGACTACACAACCCTGCACCAAACTCTAAGTCGTGGAGTTGGAGGGATTTGGGCGTGTCCGGAGTCGGCCAGATGTAAACCGAGGAGTTAAAGTCGCATATTTTTCGCCGGACTCCACAGGCCTGGTATGATGGCTTCTCAAAATTGTAAATAGGTTGTCAAAACCCGTTACAAACTGGTTACATTTTGACTTTTTCGATTAACTTCAAATTCATGCACAATGTATATACCACACCAGTTTTGAACATTAAACAAAATTATACATCACAACAATAAAAAAACAACATAGCCTATGATTTTATACAAAAAGGTCAAGTAGACTCTTGCTGTGGAAGATGAAAAAATAAATCCCAATTGCCATGGAAACCCGCTGCATCACATCTGAGATGAAACTGGTTTGGTTTTGAATCGTTATTCTCGGACTGACAAAGTAGTGATAGGTTATTCCAAGTAGTTTCACATTTTTGAAGAGGCTTTTGACGCATGGCCGGTTACCGAGATTGACAGAGTGAAGTTTTCTGATTGTTGAAATCTTGTTGCCGGGGAATTATTTCATCCATTAGGTGCCACCGAATGGAGAGCAGTCCTTAACGTGCGTTGCTCAAGCTTACAACCTGATAGTTGAACCAGCGCCGCTTTATCTAGAAGCTTCTTCGTTCACGAAGTCACGCGCTAACAAACTGAGCTATCGAGGCGGACATTGAGTAAGGAGATGCTTGGTCTAGTTAAGAAGCAATGAGACCTCTACGCGACACAAGCATGCCAAGGATTGAAATGATTTTATAATTTCTGAATGAATATCGACATTTTGTTGGCATCTCTCGGTGTAAAAAGACTACAAATAATAGACTACAAATATAGGACTATTCCCATTTCTCATGGGCTAAGGCGTGGATGAATAGCAGACTACTCTCTATAAATAAGAAATAAGCAAGCGCAAAAAATTCTGAGAAACTCTCTTTAGAGGTTTAGTCTTCACAGTTTTGCGTAGACTATTATTTAGTAGCCTATTTTCTATATAGTAGGCCTATTTGTAGAGATTTTTGGCCACCAAGATTGACAAAGTGAAGGTTCCGCTTGTTGTTGTCAGCCTAATTGTTTTTACAGCTGAACGGAGAGCTGTGCTTGATGGGTGGCTCAAGCGCACGCCCCAAAAATAAAGATATAATTTCATGGTTTTGCCATTCGTTCACAGCTTCATTCAACGACGCGATAAAAGATGCATTCAACAAAATCGATCAGCCACTGATGGTGACTTTGCTATGAGACATTACCGTTCCTATCCGATTCCCCGACATAATAACAGATGAAAGCGTGAAGTTGCTGTGCAGGACTTGAGACAGAACGGCAGCAGTTGGTTCAGACATATCGTTCGATGAGAGATTTAACGTTTTCAGGCTGTTGTTTTTAAGTAGCGCCTTGCAAATCGCTTGGCCTCCTTCATCGCCCAATCTGGAGATAAATAGTAAAAACAAACTTAAGTAGTCTAACACATTGTACGAAAGCCTCAACCAAGACGTCTAATAAAAAACTATACTAATCTAAATAACTATCTCTTATAAATCTAAAAATAATAATTCAATAACTTAGTCATAAATGTTGTTATTTAGATTAGTTCAGTTTTTTGGTTGAGGTTCTTGCGTATTCGCTGGTGGTAACCCTTTAATAATTCTGAGTTTTTTTGCAGACAACATTAAGGTTATAATGTTTAATATCTTTTCAAGTATTACCGATTTATTATTTTTGCATATTTTTCAGGACCTTTTGACTTTGTGTATTATGTGATGTTGGGATGGTTTTGTGCTATTTTTTACCATACACATATTGAACTCGATCTCCGTTTCTAGCACTAGTTGCAACGTTCATCTGATGAAAGCGAAAATAAAAGCAAAGACAAACAGATTGATTTATCGCTTCACTGACGTTTCGCGTACCATGACAATGCACATCCTAAGAGCGAATAACATACAAAATAAAATTTACAAAGTTATATAGCCTACTGCAGTGCGGTTGAAGGCAAGAGTGTGTTAAACTTAAATTAAAAATAACCGCACTGCAGTATTTTCACTACTACCAGGTCATAGGCTACAGAAGTAGTTTGTGCGAACCTGTTAAGTCTGAGGTTTAATTCCAAAAGTTCTTTATTCTTGGTCAGAGCGAACGCGATTGCCTTTGCTCCCTCCCCACGAATGATGTTGTCACAAAGCGTCACCTTGGTCAAGTTAGGGCAGCTGCAAACATCAACCAAATGACGATTGTGAAAAAGAAAACAACTATGAGAGCATAACAAGTCGATAGCGCATTTCACTTGAGTGCTTAAACAAGTAGGCCTATAGCCTAAGAACTTTGTTTTCTGATTAAGAGAATGGTACATAGTCAGCTGTCTTGGTTTTAGCAGTCAGAATAGCATTTTTTCAGGCTTCACTGGGGTTAAAGTCAATTAGTGCCTCAATGAAGCAATAGGGCAGGTTGTAGCGTTGCAAGTTCCAAGGTTTAAAAAGCTTGAAAACAGCGTTCGTAAAACCTTTTAGTAATTAGCTATAAACATTAAACAAATGATCAAACACACATGAGAAAAAAGTGTCTTGGCCTATATGGGCTGTGGGATACCTACATATTAAATTGAAGAAGACTCAAGATTAAGTGGCCCTAGTTCGTCTTTCGGGATATGCGCTTGAGAAACGCATTTCAAAGACAGGACAACTCGAATTCACGGACAACAACACTTCAACAATCGAAAACTTTACTGTCACACTCGGTAACCACGCTTGCGTCAGTGGCTCAAAGCTTGTACAAGTAGCCTATGCAAAACTGCCAGGAATGACCTAAGAAGGAGGTTTTCTCAGCCAGAGAATAAAGATTCAAAACCAACCAACTTTAAAGTCCACAATTGATGAAAGAAAAAGTAACTTACGTAGGCAATTCATACATATTACGTGTAAATATACAAAAAGAATAAAGTTATAAACAACGATTAAATTTACTTGTTATTGATGAGCTTTGCCACAGCTCTTGCTCCTCTGTCGCCAATGCAGTTATGTGATAGATCAAGTTCTGCAAGAGAAGGATGCTCCAAAAAGTGGCTGATCAAGACACGGACCTTGACATCATCAATTTTGCTCCGATGAATGCATACGGTTCTGAGATGCTTGCAATTTTTTATGGTTTTGGCGAGTAAGAGACAGTCTCTTTGGGTAAATTGAAATAAACCCCACTCAAAATTCATCCCACAATCTCTGACACCGTACGCAACGCGCAGCTCCTGCAAATGAGGAAGTTTTTCTAACACTTCTCCAAACTCAAAATGATCCATGGAAGGTGCTTCTGATCCCACATCACTTCCTAGTTCACTGATGGTCTCTTCAAGTTTCTTTGCGTCTTTGACTGGAGGAAGAAGTTGTCTGATGTTAAGCCTCTTAACATACCGAGAACAAAGAGGAATAGCTTTCTGGATGACTTCATCTTCAGTAGTTTCAGGAATAAAGTTTTCTATTAAATTTTCCAAGTGACGCTCGAAGTACATTCTTTTCCAACATCCACCATAGACAGACACATCACAAATATGCCATCGTGTTTTGCAACATTTCTTCCAGTATCCCTCATCATCAACTAGATGTGCAGTCACTTCAAGAGGAATTTTTGTGTCAATTTTTTCCAAAACTTTTAGCTTGTCCTTCGGATGCAATCCTTTTAAGATGGGATTACCTAAAAAACATTTTGCTATATTAATGTGAAGAAAGGTAAAAATGGGCCCATACTTGATTTCAAGTGTCGGGGATGAGAAGATAAGATTCTCCTTATACTAAGCAGTCAGCATTAACGAGATTACGATGGCCATTTTTTCTCATCAGCCGCCTTTCCTTCAGGAATTATGCCCACCCAGTTTATTACACCCTAGGTAAAGGTGGGCGGTGGTTTCAACAACCAGCTTAAGCCGGAGTCGAATCAGGTTTGCATGGTGTGTTTTTGTATACATAGTTATTAGAAAAAAAACTGCATGGCATATTTGACGTGAAAAGGTCTTATTCATTTTGGAGCACAAGACAAAATATACAGCAACTTATATACAAACACATAGTGAGCCTATATATTGTGCCAATGGTCACTTTTGCATCCAACGGATACCACACATAATCAATAAAAATCACTTATTCGGACTTGTTATTGACAAGTTTACAGTGTTAAAAAGCTGTAAGCCAACAGAATTAGTAAATTCCGTTTTGAATTCACTTTGTTTGCAAGATTACAAAAAAGAATATGTTTCCCTTTATTCAGCAATGTATTAACTCCGGCAAGAGTCTGATAAAGTCTTTGATGAATTATGACTGTTTTTACAGATCAGGCTACTTCAAACATTATCAGCAGGCTCTTTATCTTAATCATTAATTGATCATACTGTCTGGTTTGCTTGTTGTTTTTGTGAAGTAACTATGGACAAAGTTTTGTTTGCAATGAAATTGTAATAATAATAATTATGGTCAGAAAAATATTTGTTTACAGAGAATCTACAGGTGTGATAAATGCTCTACACAATAACTTTATGAAATGGAAATACTGGAAGTGTCACAACTCAAGTAGGCTTTTAATCTATATAATTATTGAAGCTTTACTGTGCTTAAAACGGTTACAATAAAGTGAATAAATACAAAACAAACACATTCATTTTCTCTTGTTGCATACAGTAATTATAATACAGTATGTCCAGAAACTATTACTATCACAATAACTTTTTGTTCACCATTTTGTTGATTATGATCTACAGTTTACCACTCACTGCAATTCTACTCACTGCAATAATATCAGTGAAAAGTGCATGGGATTGTGTTTGGAAACTCATGTTTTCCCAGACTACAAAATTAAAAATTGCTGAAAAGAATATAACTGAATCAATGTTCAAAATAGGAGTGCATGGAAAGCTGTCATTAAGCCGGAATAAAGTTTGCTGACGTCCAACCTTCGTAAGATGGGAAAAAAGAATGAAACAGTGTGCACCAACTAATTTTTACCTTCAAAATTTCCTATAATATGGTTGAGAGATAAATCTTTCAGTAATGGCACAGTAGCAAGTGACCAATCAGGATCCTCTGCAATTATTCTCCTCATCAATTTTGCGGCCGGCTCATCGGTCTTTGTGCCCGAAGATGTATTGGCCTTGACAACTTGCGATCTCAGATCTGTCACAACCATCTTGTGTGGGATATGTTTTATCTTTTATATCATAGCAGATATCATTGCAGTATTGTTATACTGTTCAAAATATATGCCTATTGTCCTATTGCAAACGCAGAATGTGTTCCAGGAGTTAGATTATAAATTATTATGATTTATTTGCATCAGACAAGAATGTCGATATGTGAATCACAAAAAAAAAGAAACACAAAAATAAAAGGCATAGGCTACAGTTGTATACAAACAGCAGCGGCGCAAAAGTATATAAAGTAATACAACATCAAAACATAAAACAGCCAAAATGTAGATAGTAAACTGATGTTCAGGAAATATTTCGAAAGCATACCGGTACATTTATACCACTGAAGATGAAGACAATTTAGTTTTCGAAACGTTTGTTTGTTGAACATGAGTTTGGTATCTACATTTTGGACTCTTTATTTTTTGATTAGATTAACCAGGCGTTCCAACCATTTTCCTCCTAATACAACATTTTCTCATTTATGCAATATACAAAGCATCACAACCATTTTGTTAGTGTTCATTGTGAACATAAAATGACAAAATTACAGATTGAACATAACAGCTGAAAGTACCAAAATCTATACAGCCACCAAGCCATCTTCTCCCACTTTGGCAAGCCGTTAGGTTTCTTGGCGAAATATATTCATGGGTTTTCAAGCAGTGTTAATGTGGTACTTTTTTGAGCATCATGCAGGTGATCCCAGCACTTGGCTGTGCAGTCTGAATACACCAATAAATGATTGAATACAGAATATACAAGTGAAAACAAAACTCAGATTAGGTTTGTTATCACACAACTTTATAATAACAGTTTTATAAAATTGTTGATAAAGAATCACTTCTTAAAGAGCTTTGTTAAAGGCTCACGTCAGTTAAACAGCACTGTGTGCTGCTTTATTTATTTCATAATGTACTTGGCTGTGCTTATATAGGCCTATGACTGCGCAGATACTGTCTGCTTTGTAAAGCACCAAGAAAAACAGATATCTGCGATGAGTACAGTGCAATATAAAAACACACATAGCCTCCTGTTTTCTCTGTAGGCCTAATCGACATTTGCCTTCAGTTTTGAAGGCTTGTGCTTGCAGTTTCAGTCATCTATTTTCGTGGGCCACGTTTGAATCCTAACTGGTCTACAAAAAAAAGCACTTTTTCTGCAGATGATATCTGAAAATGTGGTGTGGTCTTCAGTGCAAAAAAAACAACTTTTAAACAATATACAGTACCAAATTCTACAATAAGGGGGATTATTGAGACAACAAATTAGGCCAAGTATCATATGTAATTGCAGACTTTTTCTAAAAAAAAGTAGGTTTAAGAGATTTTTACAAAAAAATTTCAGAGAAAAAGTTGTTTCATAAAAAGAAAGTACACCTAAGCTATTGGAGGGCAACAAAGGGACATTTATAATATTTTTTTCAGAACTTTTAGCAAGTATTTTGGGTACCTGAAACAATCCTGTGCCCTGGGCCTTGTCCAAAGGTTGACTACTCAGTAGGCCTACTCACTGGAGCACCTAGTATGTTAATTCTAGTAGCCTACAATTTCCACCGAGTCTGATTACGCTTTCATGTTCAACATTGAATTATTGGTAACAAAAGTAAGAGAACAAGACTAACAAATGAGCATTTGACGTAAGCTGCATTAGTGTACCACTCAGCATTGTGTAGCCTACCGTACGATAGCCTACATCTTGACTAGCATTTAATTTTGCAACTTACTACGATAAAGCAATTTAATCAAGAGGAATTTGAGTTACAAAACCTGGGAAAATTTATAACTTTTAGCATTCAATTATTGCAGCAAAATGTTGCACAATGAACATTGGAGTGCAGAAATTGAAGCTTGTCTGTGACCGTAAAATAGCCTTGTGCATGCCCTGTGCTGGAGAGAGGCGAAGCTGGCTAGACTAATGAGTTCAGCATCTGGTTTGTAAAAAAATATCCCAGTTACGGTATATATGACAAAAATGTGCCTTAAATAAATCTAAAAGCATGATTTAAGTAAGTACCTACTCAAACTAAACCTCAGTTGAATAAAAAAAGTGGCAATGATTTCTCACACAATTAGATTGCTGTAGCCTACGTATCTATGGAAACCAACAGATGTCGCACAAATTATTTTTTAATAATTTCAGAAAGGATAAATTTATTTGATTTAAAGTATTTTACTTTGATTGATTAATTAAATCTTTACTCAAACTGAAAAAGCTTCTTTGAGAGCTTTATCCTGGCAGTTTTATATAGGCTACGTGTAGAGGCTTTGAACCACTGACGCACTGACGCAGCCCCGAATTCACGCTCTAACCAACTGGGCTACCAGGGCGGAAATTGTTTAAATGCGTTGATGTTTTCTTTTGTCATTTTTTTTTTTGGTTACAAAAGTTAGGATTCAAATGTGGCCCACAAAAATAGATGACCGAAACTGCGAGCACAAGCCTTCAAAACTGAAGGCAAATGTCGATTAGGCCTACAGAGAAAATGGGAGGCTATTTGTGTTCTACAATTGCCGACAAAGCATTTTGGATTTAAACGAAACGGAAAATATTGTTTTCAGAGTTCATAAATTTGTCGTTTCAAATAACCGCTACAGGCGGACAAACATAACCTATAGTTTTTTATTGTCACCGTCACAACTGCAGGCTTTTCAATGACGAATTTTTGGGAAAGTTAAGGCGACTTCATTTGGAATTGTTTGACAAATACAAGCATCAGACAAAAATTGCTACTCGAGCAGAAAATGGTCAAAAGTTTTCCTGAGTCTGAGCAAGAGCCAAACTTGGAGAGCATCAAAGATAGTGGAGTAGGAAACTAGAGCTTTTCACTCAATCCACTAAGCGTTTAGATTCCGAATTACACATAACTATATTGTCTATAACAACCTATTTGAACATATATAATATTTTAATTCTTCCTCTGTTTCTATTTAGACCCAACTAGATTTTTATCAAAAAAATCTTGGAAAGACTTATTTTTGCGATCGCACATCCACGGATTCTTCTGGGTAAAGGGTACATCACTTTTGATAAAGTTGAGAGAAAGAGAAAGAAAATTTTTTATTTCGTCTGTTGCAAGAATAGCACGGTACAATACAGTATAAACAATACGAATAAAATAGTAGGCTACCACAGCAATCTAGATAGCCTACCACAACGGACAGGAAGCATCGAAAGACTATCCCAGTAAACACTGATTGTTGGGGCAACATTGGCAAGAAGTTGGCCGCAACATTGGCAAGATGCAGACGCCAACGTTGGCAAGATGTTTTATGCACCATTTGGATGCATCTGGCCAGCGTTGGCGTCTGCATCTTGCCAACGCTGGCTTCTGCATCTTGCCAACGCTGGCTTCTGCATCTTGCCAACATTGGCTTCTGCATCTTGCCAATGTTGGCAAACTGTTTTATGCACCATTTGGATGCATCTGGCCAGCGTTGGCGTCTGCATCTTGCCACCGTTGGCGTCTGCATCTAGCCAACGTCGACTTCTGCATCTAGCCAACGTTGGCTTCTGTATCTTGCCAACATTGGCAAAATGTTTTATGCACCATTTTGCTTCATCTTGCCAACGTTGGCATCTGTATCTGGCCAACATTGGCAAGATGGCTTGTGCACCATTTTGCTTCATCTGGCGCCTAAATTCTGGTTGACTTTTATGCACCATGACGCTGCTTCATTTGACCTATTGACTATTGTGATGCCCGCGCTTTGACCAAGGTTGGCCATGCGAAGCAAGCTGGTGCATAAAACGTCTGAACAGCATTGGCATTTACATTTGCCAAACGTCTCTGTAGGCTACCTAATCTTCGCTCATCACCAAAACTTTATTGTTGAACCTAGCTAATCCCTGGGCGAAAGAACAGCAGCAACACGGATTTATAAGCAACACTACTCCCTTTGTGACAAAGCAAAGTAACAGCCGAGCTTTGTATATTTTCACATTTGTTAGAAACAAGCCACATCAAATCGTTTTGATAGATGGAGATTCATTGCACATCAGCAGCTTTTTCTTGCGTATCTTTATCATTCTGAATTCCTGCGAATGAAACAAAAATATTTAATTCAAGAGGGCTGTTTGGCAACAGTGTAGGATTTTGATCAGTTGTCGTCCAGGATAATACGAAGTTGATTGACAATCTGCAATATCAATGTAATATCCAAGGTAATATCCCTCTCTCCAACGTGCGTGACAAAAAACTTATCATTCGATTCTGCGCCACGCAGAGCGATAATCAAGTTCCAATACATTCTAATTGCGTGTACAGTAGTTATTCAACAGCTAAAGCAACACATTTGCAGTTGTCTTTCAAACATATAACAAGCTCACCAAAAGTTAGTTTTTGCCGTTTTCGGCCACCTTGCCTGTCCTTCCAATTTCGAAATCACTCTGAAACTCTTCATCCATTTGCTGCACGGCAGCAGCTTTGTCGTGCGCCATCACCATGTCTAATCATGAAAGTAAAAAAAGAAGTGTTAAATCAGTATACTGTATAAATGCCGACATAGCCTACTAACCATCATGTTCGTTGTTCACATCAATGCGAGTACACCACTAAAACATTTTCATACATTACTCAATACTCTTCACAATTACATCATACATTAATCAAAAGAGCAAAATGGCATAGTTATGACATAATCATTTAGTCGTAGTAGAAACATTTATCCGTACTCACTGTTCCGGCGGGTCGATTGCCCTCTTGATTAGAATTGAAATTGTGATGAATTTTGTAACTTGGCTGGTTGAATTAAGCAACGTTGAATTTGCGTTCTTTCACTGTTATACGTGACGTGGCCCGCCTTCTGACCAAGACGTTTAATTTCTGATTGTCGCATTTGCCGCGTGCCGGGAGCCGTGGTTTCTGGAGAGTATTTGCCATTGTGTTGAGTTTCATTTCATTATCGAAAAAAGCAAGCTAGAGAAATGAATGTGTACCACGGATTTAAGTTGTCGTGTTAAAGCCATTGTAAGTTTATACAAAATCAAGTTTTTATCCCAACTCGCTAACTCAATAAATCAAAAAACAACAAGAAACAATTGCAAGTATGATTGAGGCAGACCGAGGAGGGATTGTAGGTAGGCAGTGAGCACCTACTCTTGTAACCACTCACCAAGAACAACCTTTTTCAGATTCTTTTTTAAACAATCAAACGAGTGCTTAGACTTCACGATGTTTTTTTTTCTTTCTTTGTTCTCGACATGACTTGAACTGTGTTGTGTTCGATAATAATAGTTGGAATAAGTCCACTGATACAATCGCTTGCATTTTTGCCAACAACTTGACTTAAATTTGCCACCTGCAAAATGTAAATCGAATGTAATGACAGGGGTTTCATCCGTCATATTAAAAAGCTTTAACACTTGTTACAGAAATTTTCGACTGTTACAAATGACAGCCAACGTTTAAAGTTTTATTTGGGATTTCAGTCGTCTGTTGTGTTGCGTATGTAGGTCGCAGTGTAGGCTACTGTAGGCTATGTTGTCGCAATGGGCGCAAAATAAAACATGTTATTATTATTATTATTCAGTTGACGGCAATGAAAGCTACATTTACAAATACTCTACAACCATCACAGACCTATCCACACGACATAAAAATACAAACACATTCAAGCAGTCAGGCAAACACTGCCGGAGCAGCAAAATCAAAGATTGAGCAAAACCTTACACATGTTGTGGGACATCACAAGCTCTGCTACTTTGCTGATATCTTCTTAGCACTCTAGGAGCACTGGCACTAAATTTGTCACGAGAATATTTCATATGAAAGTTTTCCATTGGTCATTGAGTTTAATAACTTTCTCTAAATTGAGTTTTATAACTTTCTTTAAATTGTGTAAACGTAGCCTAGTGACAAAAACGACTTTACACAATTATTTCAGGTTCAATGAATAAAAGACATTCACTTACCAGGTTTTCATAAACATTGTCGTAAGTCATTCCTATAGTTTCATTTTGATCATTTTTAAAACTTCTTTCGGCTCATTTCTAATTGATCATTTCTAAAACTAATATCTCAATTGAATTCGATTTTTTATATTATCGATGCAAGAAGCGAAAATTCCTCTTAGCGCTGTTCACATAAGCATTGTGCTTTCGGCTCTCCGTGTAATTGTGTATTGCGCACAACCGCCATGCTTGAACAGTCGAAGTGAATCGAGTGACGTCATAATCCCTTTAGCAAAGGATTAAGTCATGGCCTTTGTCTTCCTTCATCAAAACAAACCAAGTTCTTCTGCTAAATTGCATCTCCTCACGTTGATATAACACATCGCCGCATTCTAAAGCTTTGTTGCCTATTTCACTTCAACGCGTCATATTGCCCAGTCAAAGTTTAAGTAGTGACGTCATAATGGAGTTTTCACAACAATTATTGTGCCTGGAGTGTTGTTCTATGCACCGCAGGAGGAGAAAAAACGATTCGCCGGATCGTTGAAAGTAAAAGTAGCGATCGTTTTGTGAAATCTCGCTTCAAGAAATTGAGGAGAGATTTCGACGCAACATGAATGCTTCTGAAGCTGGGAATTGCCCACCAGTAGCGGTGTCAGGGGAGTTCAGGGGGTACTTTTGAACTCGGGCCCTGGATAATGTTAAGAGCCCGTAACTTCTTCAAGGTGTCCGGAAAAACAAACAAACTACCGCGTATATTTAGATGTAGTGCGTTATTCTTAAAACTGTTTAGAGGCCCAAAGATCTCATTGGTACCGGGCCCAACTTATCTTCTCACTGGCCTGGTCTGTAGCAAATGATGGTGTACATTTGCATAAATTGAAAGAAAACTTTAGAATAGTTGTTCAATTGGCACAACGTTGGCAACATTTCTAACCGATGTTTGCTCACACAAACATATTTTTAAACAAAACCGCATAAAAAAGGTTTGTAGGCTATTGATATTTTTAAAAATGGAAATAAGTAATACTGAAGTGAAGTGTTTCTCCTTTAAATTTGATCGGATAATAAATAAAAAATGCAATTGTTGACAATATTGATAAAATAGGCTATTGGAAGTTTGCTGATCACACTATACTGTGTAATGTATTTTGACTAAACACATGAAAAAGCCATGTAGGCTAATAGCCTATTTTCAAAGAACGCAACAAGTGAAGCTGAAATGAAGTGTCAAAAGTCCTTTTGGATCGGAAAAATTGTTGGCAAAATTGCCAGCCTTGTGCTAACACATCCAGCAAATAGCAAACGTTGCACTTGTTCATTTTGTGCAAACGTGTGAAGGAAACTTTAAACTGTTTCGGTATATAAAGCACGTTATAACGTTCGCGTTTTGTCGCTTCTAGCTTTTTATGGACATCTGCTCTGTTTGGCATGGTTATAGGCAAATTTTTCGTAAACAGTTGTTCGTAAAACAATTGTTCGTAAACAGTTTTTCGTAAAACAGTTGTTCGTCAAATGAAATCCGTAAAACAATTCTTCGTAAAGCATTTCTTCGTATAGCCTACATCAAATTTCAACTGCATGCACGAAAAAATGCTTTAGGAAGAATTGTTTTACGAAGAATTAATTTTACGAACAATTGTTTTACGAACAATTATTTACGAACAGTGGCCAAGTGGTTAGCGCGTTGGGCTCGCAGTCGAGAGCCTACATGTTCGACTCCAGCCACCCGCACTTGTTGTTTCTCTGGGCAAGAAACTTTACGATAATTGCCTCTACCCAGTGATCGATTTCGAGTAATGGGTAGTACCAAATTTAAGTCATAAGTAGAGTAGACAACCGGAAACAGACATTGCCGTCGGCTGCAGCGTGGGTCAGGTGTACGTCAGAAGGCGTACACCGATGCATAGCGCTCAAGCCCGCTTTCTCGCAATGCAGGATAAAGATAAAAAACAAAACAATTGTTTTACGAACAACTGTTTACGAAAAAAACGTTGGACATCGTTTGGGTTTGAGAAGCTGAAACAGCATTTCACACTTTCTGAGGTATGACATCATAAAATTGCTTGGTTGGCAAAACGTTGGCTACGTTTCTCACCAACGCTGGTCTTAAATATTCATAGTAGGTTATATTTGTACTTTAGCGCTATCAGAAAAGCAATAACAGCATTGAAAGCCTGTTGTTAAAGTTGTAGCAAATGATGGTAGGTCCTACCGGCCGTATTTGGATGACTTGAAAGAAAACAACAAAATTGTTGTGAATTGGCACAACGTTGGCAATGCTTCTGACCGACATTTGCCAATCACGCAACTAGGGAGCGTTCAAATATTACGTAACGCTATCGAGGGGGAGGGGGGGTTTATGAAAAGCGTTACGTTAGCGTCACATCGGGGGGGAGGGGGTTCAAGCAAAACGTTACGTAACGCTTACAAGTACGGTAGTTTATTTGTGCTGGCTGGTATCGTCGTTTGGATACTAAATTAAGCTGAAATCATATCCAACAGCACCTATTCAGCACCAACAAAATCTCTATCAAGTATCAACTACGGTAGCCTACTGTAATTCCATACAGGTTCTAAGCACTGTTGCCACTCTCTTGTCATGGAAAAGTACTAGATTTGACTGAAAAAAACACTAGATTCCCAAAAAAAAACACTAGAATCATAAATACACGATCATTTACATGTACAATGTACAAAAACGATAGCCAATGGCGTTAGTGAGTGTTAAAAGTCTTTAAAATTTTAAAATAGAACTGAATTTCCTTGAAAGTGAGAGCCCTGAAGTCATAGCCGTAGGAGAGTAAAATATTTTGGGGGGGTCGAACAAAATTTTCCCAAATTTGGCCTTAGCAAATATATTGTCAAAAACGCAATATTACTCACAATCATCTCTGAGGGTAGTGTAGTCTAAGAGCTCCACACTCATCAAATGTAAGCCGACGAAATGTAATGCCTCCAATACCATATGGTAGGCTACGCTACCTACCGTAGGTACTTTAGTCTACTTTGAACACTTTTCACAGTCATTTACGTGTATTTTTTAAAGTATTTGTGCTAAATATCTCAAATTTGGTCATCATTGGGTGTAACTAGACAAAAAACTCGCTGTCTATTTTGAAAAGCACTACAAACACATTGATGCAGCCAAACAAAAGTAGGTGGGTGAACACTGTCCAAACTTATGCACACCAACATAGCGATAAATCTCTAAAAAACACTAGATAACAAAAGAAAACACTAGATGCAACCCAAAAACACTAGATCTAGTGGAAAAACACTAGGAGTGGCACCAGCGTTGCCAGACTAAAATTTGCAAAAAAAGGCCAAACTCACCAAAAAAAAGGCCAACTTGAGGCCAAATAGGTAGAAAAAAGGCCAAAAATAAGCCAAACTCAAACAAGATAAAATAAGCATTGTAAGTAGTGACTCAATAGTGGTTTTTAGTGACTGTAAAGTGGTTTTTACAAAACCTTAACACTTGTTTGCTTGTTATTTGTCTAATGTCCTTCACTCATGCATCTGCGTGGATTATTAGTGATGATTCAATGTTATTTTAGTGCTGAATTGATGTCTGGCTACATCACATTTGGCCTTCCGCGATGCCACGTGATGCTATTCTCTAGCGTGCTCTTCATATCTTAAATAAACCCTGCGTGCTGATTACCGCGTCAAACTGTGCTGATCCACATTTCTCGTAATTAATTGTACCAATAATGACATTTCAGAGACTCATGTGTCCTCGAGTCAGGCTACTGCCCTTGATTCAGACGCAGAAAATGCGTTCTACCTGTGCGATTCTCTTAATCGGTCCCTAACTCGCAACTTCAATAACTGCGAATACCACAACATCAACTCTCCTACTTTTGAGACAATTCGTAGTGCATCATTATTTGTTATTCATGTAAATATCAGGTCATTACAAAAGAATTTTGACTCTTTGTACGATTTTCTTGCTAACTTCGACAAACTTCCTGATGTTTTTTGCATAACTGAAACTCGTATTAAAGTCACTCCTCTGTCAAATATTACTCTACCTGGGTACGAGTATAAATACGTTAACTCCATTACTTCTGCAGGTGGAGTTTTGATTTACGCATTAGACAAATATAATATCACACCCTTGAAACCTTTTGAAGTGGCTTGTGTTGACTGTGAAAGCTTATTTGTTAAGATAAGTAGCACCACAACAAGCGCTAACATGAAAATTGGCGTAGTATACCGTCACCCAAACACCAATATCCAACGTTTTGTTGATGCTCTGGACAGTGTGCTAAGTAACTTAAACAAAAGGAATCAAACCTACTATATATTAGGTGATTTCAATATCAATATTTTAAATGCGTTCTCCCTTCACCCGTCACAAATTATCTTAATATGCTAAACAGCAATGGTACTTGCCCTATAATTACTCAGCCTACAAGAGTTACTGATAAATCGTCAACACTAATTGATCACATTTTATCGAACGATGTTTCTCATTCCGTATTACCTGGAATAATTAAGTCTGACATCTCTGATCATTACCCTACTTTTTGTATAATTTCCCATGTTGACAACTCGCATCAACACAAACCTCGTTTCTACATTGACAAGCGTAACCTTGATTCGGCTTCCTTCATTGAGGACTTGAACTCCCAACTAGGCACGTTTCTGTTGGGTATTAACTCATTACAAACTCAGGAACTGGATTATAAATATAGCGAACTATTACAGATTTAAAAAAATGCAGTTGACAAATACGCTCCACTGAAAAAAATGTCAAGAAAAATGTGCAAGTTAAAAAGGAAGCCGTGGATTACCATTGGGTTGTTTACTTCTACTAAAAATAAGCAAAAAATGTACCAATCGCACTACCTGAAAGGGAATCAAACAGACAGGCTAGAGTACAAAAAAAACGCAAATAAGCTCACCAAATTGAAATACATTTCCAAGCAAAATTATATACATTCGGAAATTGAACTGAACAAATCTTCTCCATGTAAAGTCTGGGAAGTCATTAACTCACTTCTACCAAATAAACAAAAATCAAAGCAAACAATCAATTCCATTAATATTGATGGAGTGTCATCAAACAAACCCATCGAAATGGCGAACCAATTCAATAAATTCTTCTGCAATGTTGGAAAAGAGATCTCTGACAGCGTTCCGCTTGCCAACGATAACAACTTCACATCCTACCTTACAAACCACGTTCCTTCTTCTATTTTTCTTGAACCAACGACTGGCGAAGAGGTACTCAAAGAAATCCGAGCTCTAAAACCCAACAAAGCAACTGGCTACGATGACATTTCAGCATATTTCATACAGATCGCCTCCGTGATTATTGCCCTGCCCTTCTCAAATCTTATTAACTATTCCTTTCAGTTCGGTATTTTCCCAGATACATTTAAACTTGCTAAAGTTGTACCCGTCTTCAAATCTGGAGACAAACTTGAGGTAAATAACTATAAACCTATCTCCCTTCTATCGTCTTTCGAAAAAATTTTGGAAAAGCTCATATATAAAAGGGTCTCTTCCTTTCTAGACAAACATTCTGTCCTTGCTCCTACGCAATTTGGATTTCGGTCTGGCTCCTCTACTTCATATGCCGCTATTGATATTATTAGTGCCACCTATGAACACATAAAAAGCAACCTGTACACAGGTTTGGTTCTCTTGGATCTCAAAAAAGCCTTTAACACGGTATACCATCCCATTCTACTATACAAACTCAACCACTATGGAATCCGAGGTACAGCAAACGAATTATTCTCCTCCTACCTAAAAGACAGAATGCAGTATGTCGCGATTAATGAACAGGAATCTGAACAGAGAAGCATAACACACGGTGTACCTCAGGGTTCAACGCTGGGTCCATTACTGTTTTTATTGTACGTAAACGATTTACCAAACTGCACGTCTTCTGTTCCAAGACTTTTCGCAGACGATACTTGCCTGGTAATTAATGCTTCTAATCCATCCTACTTAGAAAAGGAAATATCGTCTGAATTACTTAACATCAAGAACTGGATTAATGCCAATAAATTAGTTATCAATGCTTCCAAATCAAATGTCATTGTGATCCCTCCAAAAAAATGTAGCTACCCAGAAGATATCAATGTACTTTATAATTGTGCTCAGATCGAACAAGTTAAGTTTGCCAAATACCTTGGCATTATTTTTGACAATGGTCTAAATTTTGAACCTCACATTAATATGCTCCACAAGAAACTTTCTATATCTGTAGGAATATTGTCGAAACTCAAATACATTCTACCAAACAAAACATTATTAACTTACAATTATACTACGCACTGGTACATTCTCATATCGTATATGGGATAACGATTTGGGGTACATGCTGTAAGTCACAAATGAACAAGCTTAGCACCTTACAAAATAAGGCTGTCAGAATAGTAGCAGGTGGTCTGATCATGTCACACCTTTCTATAAGAAACTTAACATACTCAAGCTTAAAGATTTGTACGAACACGAAATTGCTAAATTCATGTTTAAATTTGATACGGATGTATTGCCTCTGCCTTTCGCACACTACTTTGAAAAAAACAAACTCATGTATAATGCACGTCTTACTAGACACTCTTTTAATGATTGTTATTTTGTCCCACGTTACGCCTCATCCCGACTCCAGCGCAGCATTAAATATGCCGGAGTGAAAATCTGGAACTCCTTACCAACGAGCTTGCGTAAATTGTCATTTTATTCTTTTAAAAAGCAACACAAATATTCACTCATCGCCAAATATTAGCACGACCAATTTTGTACTACCTTCATGCTACCGATAGGCTACTTTGGCTACTAAATATATTTCTCTGTGACCATCATCTAACACCTTGTCTCAATTTTCGTTATTGAATTATTCATTGTGTTCTCTATACCAGAGTTTCCCAAACTGTGGTCCGCGGACCATTGGTGGTCCGCGACGACTGCACAGGTGGTCCGTGGCGATATGACAAGAAATTAAAAAGTCACGCATATACGTTGTACAGTATGTATGTACCCTGTCAAAGATAATTGCCGCAGTTCTTTATTAATACAGAGTTGATTTTCTCTGACGTTACACAACATTTGGAATTGCTTTCTGCACATTTCAAGAAGTACTTTTTAATGAGAATTTTGAATTTTAAGAATTATGAGAATTTTGACTGGATTTTAAATCCTTTTGTTGTTACAAACACAGATTTGTCAGGACGCGAAGAAGAAGAATTAGCCGAATTATCATCTGATCGAACTTTCATGCTTAGTTTCAATCAAACAGCTATTGCATCTTTCTATGGTTGAGTGTTGTGGAGGAATACCTATTACCCATTGCTATCGCAAAAGGCAACTAAAATTTTATTGCCTTTTGCCACGACCTCAGCATTTTCAGCTCTTACCAACATGAAGACAAAATACAGGTCCAGACTTTCCGTGGACCCTGACTTACGAGTTTGCCTTTCACAAATAACTCCGAGAATTGATGACATACCGGTATGCAATAAGAAACAATCCCATCCGTCCCATTGATGTTGTCAGTTTTTTAAATAAACAAAATTCGGTTTTATTCATTTTTACCTTTGTATTGGAATTGAGGGGTCCGCGAATAAACAGATCCACAAATAATGGTCCGTGGCCCAAAAAAGTTTGGGAAACCCTGCTCTATACTATGTCGCTTATTCGTAGTGATCTTTCAGATTTCGTAATTAACTGTTATCGCAATGTTAGATCTTCTATTAGAATCTGGGGTATCTGCTTGACTCGAAGACCCATGGTCTCTTCGCAGATTCCTGTTGCAAGAAATTCCTTTTTTATTGCTGTATTTATTGTACTATATTTCCCTACAACGAAATAAAATCAATCAATCAATCAATGTGCCAGAATCCGAGCTTGGATTTGTTTTTGTTGAATATCAGCATTTAGCAGCAGAATTACCGGACTATGAAAAGGTTTTAAAAACTAAATAATACAAAAAAAGGCCAAATAAGGAAAATACCAGATAAGTCAAGTCATTTTATTTTGTTTCAACAGCGCCGTATAACAAACAAGCAGAGTAAATGTAATTGTCAAAACAATGCATTGTACAACTGTTGGTTAGATTATGGCGCAATCAGGATGGTAGTGAAAGACCATAAGCAGTCATCACTCAGCCACCACCCCATAACAGTAAATCTAACTACACATTCATACACACTAGTGTGCAGAGGCAGGCACACTACTTCAATGAATAAAAAAGGTTTGCCGCTGAGATTGAGAAACAACTGCTTTTGGTTTGAATTTCCATTCTTAGACTTAGTAAGCCGAGGATGAAGACTCAAACCAGCGACCAATAATTAACCAACAACCAATATGTGATTGTGTGCTAGAATAGGCTACAGCACTTGCGAAAGCTTTCCTGAAATTACGGGGATAAACTTGAATACCTCCACCGCCGAATTGCAACAATTATTATGTAAAACATACAAAAACAGGACAATCTGATAACTTACTACTGTAGAGAACAAAGATTAAGAAGTACGATACGATTTTTTGTTTGTCGTATCCAGGCTTTCACCCGGTGGTTGAAGATTTAGACTAAGTGGACAGGAAGGCAAGGAAGCTAATCTTCGTGTTCACCTTCAGGCATGCCTTTAAGTGTCCTGCCACAGACACAGCCGGATGCTCTTGAGCGATGTCAAACCGGCGCCCTTTCGGTTGTTGTTCCAGGGTTCTCACCACTCGGCTATGCAGCCGACGATGATATACCGTAAAGGTAGGTTATCCTTTGTATTGAGCTTTTGAGGTACGCATGTATATCCATGTAACAGTGGTTTTTGACATTTTTTTTAAAGCGATGGAACGGTAAAAAGGCCAAATGGATATTTACCTGTTTCTATCAATGTAATATCTTTATATCTATAATAGGCTATTCATATTTATTGATAGCGGATTGTAATAAATTGTAGCAAAAATATTTCTGAAAGTAGCTCAAAGTATAACAAGTATAAAAGAACTGTAGAGGATGAGTTTTAATCCGTTACAGTGATGACATCTGGTACCACTAGCTGGCTTAGAGGGTGAGCGCTGTCTGACTCGGCGCTGGCGTCACATCAAGAGTATTAAACAAGACAGTAGGCCTATTGAACATGCATTGAACAATGGTAAATATAGTTTTCATCTGGTAAGGTTACGATATATGAGAAATATTGATTATTATGTATTTTGAAGAATGAATTTAAAAAAAGCCAAATTTAAGGCCAAATCTAGAAAAAGGCCAAATGTATAATTTCTAAGGCCAACAGACTCTAAAAAAGGCCAAATTCGAGAAATTTGGCCTTAAAAAGGCCAATCTGGTAACCCTGAGTGGCACCACTGGTTCTAAGTGCTCAAAAGCTCGCATTGCGAAATTGCAAGGCAGCATTCTTACATCACAAAGCTTGCTTTGATGTGAGTGAACAACATTAGGGTTGCCAGATGGCCTTTTTATAGGCTTAATTACGAAAATCTGGCCTTTTTAAATTGCAGTTGGCTTAAAAAAAACTGATGCAAATCAGGCCAGAAAATCTGGCCTTATTCGGCCCTTTCTATGGCTGCAAACTTTGACCGGTTTAGAAAATATTATTTTAAGTAAATTGCAAATAAAAGTATCACTTATCATCACTTCAAAAACTTAAAGCCTGAACTATATCCGTTTTAATTACTAAGTAGAGACATAGAGAATGTGTTAGCTGTGGACAGGATGGTTCTATTGAGTTGAACCGGGTGGGCTACTAAACGTTTTCAGTAGGTAGGCTACATAACGTTTTAATTCCAAAAAAAGAATTTAGCTAAAATTTCATGTCTCAAACGTAAGCTTTAGGTGCATATACAAACCAAGATATTTTATCAGCACGTGTTTCCACGTCATAATTTTGATATAAACTGGCAAAACGGGCTTTGTAATGGAAAAGCGTCACATGGAGGAGGGGGGGTGACAAAAACGTTACGTTGGCGTCACATGGGGGAGGGGGGGTCAAAAATTCGGAAAAACAGCGTTACGTAATATTTGAACGCTCCCCTATGTTTTTTACTAAACCCATGACTAAACCACATAAAAAGAAGTTTGTGTTGGTAGTTTTTAAAATGAAACAAATAAACATGAAATTAAATGTTTGATACCTTTTTGAACGCATAGTCAGAAAAATTATAATTGTTGGCATATTGCTGGCAATGTTGGACAAAATTGCCAACCATGTGCCAACACATCTAGCATATAGCCGACATTGCAATTGTTTATTTTGTGGAAACGTGTAGGCTAATGGAAACTTTAAACTGTTTCGGTATCAAGCACGTTATCGCGTTGGCGTTTTGTTGCTCCCACCATTTTCTAGATCTCTGCTCAGTTTGGCATAAACAAACTGAAATGAAACTACTTTGTTGGCAAACCGTTGGCTACCCTTCTGACCAACACTGGTCTTAAATATTCATACTATATTTCTACGGTATCATAAAAACAATAGCAGCATTGATAGCCTATTATTAAAATTTAAAATTGAATGTAGCAAAATGATGGTATATATTTGCATAACTTTAAAGAAAACACCGAAATTGTTATGAATTGGCACAACGCTGGCAATGCTTCTGACCGAGATTGCCCAATCACACAGCTATATTTTGAAGCAATATAGGCTAACATAAAAAGAGGTTTGTGTTAGTATTTTTAAAGAATAAATCAAATAAACCTGAAATAAAATCTTTGAGACCTTTTAGAACGCATATAATCAAAAATATTGAAATTGTTGGCGTATTGTTGCCTTTGTTGGCAACATGTTGGACATAATTGCCAACCATGTGCCAACACATCCAGCATATAGCCGACATTGCAATTGTTTATTTTGTGGAAACGTGTAGGCTAATGGAAACTTTAAACTGTTTCGGTATCAAGCACGTTATCGCGTTGGCGTTTTGTTGCTCCTACCTTTTTCTAGACCTTTGCTCAGTTTGGCATAAACATTAAACAAACTGAAATGAAACTACTTTGTTGGCAAAGCGTTGGCTACTCTTCTGACCAACGCTGTTCTTAAATATTCATAGTATACTTGTGCGGTATCAGAAAATAATAACAGCATTGATAGCCTATTATTAGAATGTAAAATTATAGCAAAATGATGGCATACATTTGCATAATTTGAAAGAAAATACCGAAATTGTTAAAAATTGGCACAACGTTGGCAATGCTTCTGACCGATGTTAGCCAATCACACAACTGTGTTTTGAAGCAATACCACATGAAAAGAGGTTTGTGTTAGTATTTTTCAAGTTTAAAACAAATAAACCTGAAATAAAATCTTTGAGACCTTTTTGAACGCTTAGTAAGAAGTATTGAAATTGGTGGCGTATTGTTGGCAATGTTGGCAAAATGTTCGACGAAATTGCCGACCTTGTGCCAATATACCCAGCATATAGCCAACGCTGGCCCAGCAATCAATGTTTGCTGATCAGTCATCGAGTGAGCTGCGCTTCGCTGTTCTTATTAATGTGACCAGAGGTGGGCACAGGGCCGGATTTAGCTGATGGGGGGCCCGGGGCACTTTTAGATCGGGGAGCCCCCTGCAAAAAAATTTTTCGCGCCTACGACGCGGAAAACCACCTTTGCGTCTACAGTAACTTCAATCCAGCACTGCACAGCATTTTGCAGAAACTTCAAAGGCTGAAAAGAAGAAAAAATAACACAAAATCACATTTTTTCCACGTAGGGGGCCCTTCAAAAGTCGGGGGGCCCGGGGCACCTGCCCCCTCTGCCCCCCCCTAAATCCGGGCCTGGGTGGGCACCCGCTACTTTTAAAGTAGCGCGCTACCCGCTACTGCTACTTGGACCAAAATAGCGCGCGCTACCGCTACCCGCTACCAATTTACAAAAGTAGCGCGCTACCCGCTACCGCTAATCGGACCAAAATAGCGCGCGCTACCGCTACTTCTTCCGCTACTTTTGTATAAAATGACACTAAGTTAGGAAACACTCTTCAAGTCCCTAATGACGCAAAAATGACCTTGAAAACGAATGTTATCATTTGTTTACACTGTCATTTTAACGTCGTTATAGAAAACACATTCTAAGGGAAATTTATTGTTATGCATCTTTCAAAAACACAAGCATTTCAAAATGAGAGTCACTATAAAAAATAAGTCCTGCCAGCTTTGGCTTTAAGCACATCTTTTCCAACAGAGAAAAGTCTCTCCACCGCAGCACTGGAAGAAATGGGAGTGTTGTATTTAATGAACAGATGTTTTAACTCGAAAAGCTCAAGGGCTTGCTCCTGTCCGAAAAAAAGGCGTCCACAATTGTTGCTTCCTTCTGCACCGACGTTTCACGGGATGGCGCCAACACACCAAAAAATTCATCCTCGGAGTCGTGAGTGGTGGTGTCACTCTTCTAAGTATCAACCTGGCTTGATGTCTCTCGCAACAGTCGAATTCCATCTGTCTTGACTTTTTCTCGCAGTGCGTCAGCATCAGCCGTGGAAACGTAGTGCAGAAATTGTAGCCACGACGTCTTGAAGGAGGGATGAAGACATGATGCCATAACGCATTTCATGTCGTTGAAGCACTTGTTAAATCGTTTCTTCACCCCTTCAAGGACTTTCACTCTCAACTCCTCACAGCTCACAAGATCACTGATCTTGGTCAACTTTTTCGCGCAAATTGTAATGGTTGGAAGCAAGACTCCGTAATACGCCTTGGACTCGCCCTGGAGAATGTCTAAAGCCTGGCAGATAGGCTTCATCACATGGAGATATTCGCCGAAGTAGTTGACGTCAGCTAGAAATAAATGAGCTGTTTAAAAATAAGACAAACTACGTTGTAACTTCAAAGTTGTAAGCAAAACAAACCACACAAAATTGCCCTGTAATGATTTCTTTTAACAAAAACAAAAACCATTGTGTAAGAAAACTTTATCAGCAACAAATATCTTAGCTAACCAATTGTCAACAGTTTTACTTTAACCAATACGATAAAACCTTATTTTTGGACATCTTAACATAGGTAATGACTGATGAGGCAATGCTCACTGCATGGAGTCTATATTCTATAAACTTTGTTGCATACAACTTTACTTCGGCTATTATTAAAACAAACATTATCGATTTCATACCTTGATCGCAGCATCGCAGCTCCACACCAGAAAACGAGATTCCCAAAAGACCGAAACTTTGCAACCAAACCGATCATATAGAATTATAGGTTAGGCTATATAATATAACTGCTTGACCACGCCAGTGTTGTAAAAAAAACGAGTATTTTTTTACTTTAAATTAAAAAGTAGCGGGTAGCGGGAGTGCGACTGAAAAAAAGTAGCGCCTCTTCCGCTACCGCTACTTTGGTAAAAAATAGCGGAGCTACTGCAGCCGCTACTCCAACTAAAAAGTAGCGCTGCTACCGCTACTTTTACCGAAATAGTAACGCCGCTAGTAGCGGCGCTATACTAGCGGCGCTACATGCCAAGCATCGGCAAGTTACGGCTCAGTTTATTTATTTTATTTTTTTCCATTTTCCCTTTTGTTACTTTGCCGTTACTACATGTGCGCGCCAGCCATGAAAAATAAAATTTAAAAATTAAATAAAAAAAGTAACAAGTTGAGGACTTAAAATATTGTTGAAATGAAAAAATTGTGCTTTGTAATTTCGAAACGTTTCGTTCCGGGACTAGGTTTCGTTTCGATCAAAATCATTTATCTTTTTTTCATTTCAAGTTGACTTCTTTTGTGGAAGATTTCGTTTCGGCTAAAAAATGTTTGTTTCGAACAGCCCCAGTTAGTGGTCCACCTTTCTGCATTATCGGAAATTACATTCAGTATAGTGCCCCTTCAATATCAATATCAAAATAATCTTGGCCGAATAAGTAAAATGATTAAGGCGATGAGCATCTGATATACTGTATATCAGTGGTTCTCAACCTTTTAACAGTAGGGGACCGGCAAAAAATTTTAAAAATGTTCGCGGACCAGCAACCAAAGATCGTAGGCCTAGTGAATAGAATGAATATTTTTTTAAGTTTTGTTAACCAAAGTTGTCGTTGCGCATCATAATGCAAGGTTTTAGCATATGATTTGTATTCAGGACAAAAATTGGAATAAAACGGCAATCAAACCAACTCAAACAGGAAAATGTCAATCCATTTGCATACAGAGATGAAAAAGAATTGTCGTTTCTAAATAGCTAGTTGAAACAATTACCATCAAGTCGATTGTTTTGAAAGTTAGGCACGAATTCGTTTGCAAGACAAACCAGAAGTGTGACAATGATGTTTTCAAATCAACTCAAACAGCAAAATGTCAATCCGTTTGCATACAAAATCAATGTCAGTGGGAAATTTGCTACTGTTGTTACGCTGCCAGTATGTGAGGCAAACGAGATATCAAAGAAGTTTCTAAAACACGTAGCTCTGTTTCGGCATCCAGGCGATTTCTTTGCTTTGTTATTAAAGCTAGAGATGAAAAAGAATTGTCGTTTTTAAATGGCTAGTTGAAACAATTACCATCAAATCGATTGTTTTGATTTGAAGGTTAGGCACAAATTCGTTTGCAAGAGATAACCAGAAGTGTGACAATGATGTTTTTCGAATCTGGACAGCAAAGTAGAAGCACAACATATTGTAATTCAATCAGACTTTCTTTTTCATGAAGATTAAGGTCGCATGTGTTGACATCATCGATGCATGGATTATTTATCCAAAAGCTTCCATGTCGAGGATCTTCATGCTACGCAAAATGATCGTCAAAACTGTTAGCCAACTCTTTGAGGTGTTGACTCACAATGCTTAGCACCTCGTTTTACTTTTTTCACCACTCCATTTTACCAAAGTTTTCCACAGCAAATCGGCTTGTCTTCATTCCATTTCGAAGCGCTATTTTCCGCATAGGTTTTGAAAAACAAGATCTTTGCTTTCTCCAACTCCGGTTCTGGCAAATTTAAATTGCAGGCCTGACTTTATCCCGGAACTTCAAATTTATCTAATTCCAAATTTTCGTCTCCAACGACTTTAAAAATTTCCAAAATCAAGGACAAAATTTCCCATTTGGTTATGTATTTTTGTGTTTCAAAACTTTTTGAAAACTACACGCAATTCGTCACAAAAACATATTATCAGCGGTACAGAATTAGGTCATCAAAAAGTTCACCTTTTTTATCAAACGATTTCACCTGGAGATATGTCAGTTTTACAGCTGTGCATGTTTCACAGTGCGATCACAATTTTACAATATGCTAATGACTCCACATTAAAATAAGCTTTGCGGAAAGTAAGATTTTCTGCGGACCGGCAAAAAAATTACACGGACCGGCGGTTGAGAACCACTGTTGTATATGATTGCCAAAAATGATTTTGTCCTTTCTTTTTGGAAAAACATTTGAAAAAATGCATATTTATAAATAAAACATATTTTGAACGTTGCCAGAGCCCAGAATATGAATCATGTTTATCAGTTCATGAGAAAGTAGAATTTTACTTGCACATTGCTATTTTGTAAAAAAATCATTTGAATTATAAAAATTTCGATACACCAAATACCACAAAAACGTTATGTTGTCAAAAATTGTTGACATTAATATTATTGGTTGGTTAGGATTTTTTTAAAAGTTTAAAATATTTGTGATATAAAATATTGAGAATTGCTGCACACATGGCAACACTATTTTATTAAACAAGTGAAGTGAGTAAAGCTTGGTTTGGATTTGGAAAAAATGTACAGAAACAGAGCCCCGAATAGGATTAGGGCATAACTGTTCATTCAATGTGAAGTTTGTAAAGTGCCAATGCGTGCTGGCTTATCTTCGGAAGAATGATCTGTGCGCTGGGCTTTGATCAGGTTAGTGTTATTGTCACTACTGGCAGTTCAGTTCAAAACAGCATACCATGGAGATCAAAGCCAGACATTGTGACTGTGACGTAAGACTTGAACTAAATTGCGCTGATTAGTGTAGAACTAACTACTCCCATCCATTGTTAGCCAAGAATTCACCTTTGTTACGCTGATTCAATGTCATCAATTGTTGAAGCAACGTAAAAATTCAAAGCTTTTCTGATTAAATGGAAGCTAAGGGATATTATACTGTATTACCGTAATATTTTGTAGATGCGCACTGGAAATTATATTCTCGCAACAATTGTTCATGCTATGCAATGGCGTCAGGGTTAGAAATGTTTAAGCCAAGGATTCAACCTATTTTGTCCCCAGAACACTTCAAACCTTGATTTCAAGGGATGAAATCGGGTACAAATTTTTCAGGGGACGAAATAAGTTGCATCCGCCTTGGGCGGCAGCTGACTTTGGTGACCTTTTGATCTTTCGCTGTCATCCTTGTTATGCAAATTATTTGTGTTTTGTACAGTATATATATTTTTGTTATTCACCAACAAAATAAACTCAACTAGCCCAGGGTTTCCCAAACTGTGGTCCGCGGACCATTGGTGGTCCGCGACGACTGCACAGGTGATCCGTGACGATATGACAAGAAATTAAAAAGTCACGCATATATGTTGTACAGTATGTACCCTGTCAAAGATAATTGCCACAAACAAACAAAATAACAACATTCATAAAGAAACTCAACATATGGAAAACAAGGATAAATGATAATGTTGTGCATATTATGTTTCCTGTTCTGTGTGACTATACATTACCAACAAAGTTAAACAAACCCTTAATTAATACAGAGTTGATTTTCCCTGACGTTACACAATATTTGGAATTGATTTCTGCACATTTCAAGAAGTAACCTACTTTTAAAAGAGACATGTGAGAAATGTGACTGTATTTTTAAACCCAGACTTTCCGTGGACCCCCGACTTACGAGTTTGCCTTTCACAAATAATTCCGAGAATTGATGACTTGTGCAATAAGAAGCAATTCCATCTGTCCCTTTGATGTCAGTTTTTTAAATAAACAAAATTTTGTTTTTATTCATTTTTACCTTTGTATAGGGGGTCCGCGAATAAACAGATTTACAAATAGTGGTCCGTGGCCCAAAAAAGTTTGGGAAACCTTGAACTAGCCAACACAAAAAGCAACGAGTGGATGAAATAATTCACAGAGAACAGCATTTCTACAAGCAAAAACCTCAATTTGTCAATCTTGGTGATCCGGCCTGAGTCATTGATGCTGAACTGCCAAAGTTAAGCCCTCAAAAAGCTTTTTCAGTTCGAAGATTACAAATCCCACTAACAATAAAAGATCCCATCTAGACAAACCAAATGATATATTGTACTTTTTTAACTGTAAATCACCCACTTTTAAGAAAATTTTAAGTATTCTATAGGCCTACTGTGTAGTAGCCTAGAACTACTGATAAGTAACATTATGAAGTTTTAAGTACAGAATCCAAATCAATTCAAATCTTAAGCATCTGAATCCTAAATAGAATTAAGTTTATATAGATCTCTTATTGCTATTTTTTTATGTCACATGCATGTTATTTTTCATTGACAAACTTTTTGCAAATGTAACAAATATGAGAGCTGGTGCACAAGTTTCTGCCTTGGTCAAAAATATGTTGATGTCATCATTTGTCATAGGATGGAATCGACCAAATTAACCCAAAAATATGGAATCATCAGAAGGTCCTGAAAAATATGCAAAAGCAATAAATTGGTAATACTTAAAAAGATATTAAATATTATAACCCTAATTTAATCTGCAAAAAAAAACATCAGAATTACTAAGCGGTGGCATGGCGGTGCAGATAAGGTGTTGACTTTTTAATTATACAAACCTGGTTCGATTCCCGGATTCAGCTGGTTGTTGAAAGTTTACCGCTCACCTCTACCTAGGGTGTAATAAATTGGTGGGCATAATTAAGGCGGCCGAGAGAAAGAAACTGGCCACCTTACTCCCCTTAGTGCCGAGGGCTTAGTACAATGAGAACCTTATCTTCTTATAGCTGACACTTGAATCAAGTATGGGACCACCTTTACCTTTTACCATCATCGGTTACGTCTTAGTTGAGGCTTTTGTGGTAACCGATGGAGGTAGTCTTTTGTTATTCTGATGTTGTTTTTTTTTCAGATTAAATTAATGTTATAATATTTGATATCTTTTCAGGTATTACCGATTGATTGCTTTTGTATATTTGTATATCTTATTGTTTAAATCGTAGTATGTGTGTTATTTATGGCAAGTGTAAGAATATTCAAGCCTATTGTATTGCGAAGTGGTGCTTTGTAATTAAGTCTATTACTGGTATGTACTATGTAATATATATACCTAACCTACCATAACAGTGTATGTTCGATTTTGTTGCAGTGTCTGGTTTGTTTGATGTAAGTTTGATTGTAAAAAATCACATATTTATTATTTGTAATTAGTTGTAGCTATATTGGAAGAAATGTTGCGTTGGATTCGAGGAGAAGAAAAGGAGAGGGAACCAGAAATATTTGAAAATGTGGCGCTTGGTTTGAAAAAACTGTACAAGAATCGATTGAAACCTCTAGAAGATGCTTATAAGTTTCATGATTATCATTCCCCGCCACTAGACGATGCTGACTTTGATTCTAAGCCCATGATTTTGTTAGTCGGCCAATATTCAACAGGAAAAACAACTTTTATTCGATATCTTCTGGAAAAAGATTTTCCTGGCATGAGAATCGGTCCTGAGCCAACTACTGATTGCTTTATTGCTATAATGGCTGGGGACAAAGACAAAGCCACCGGTGCCATTAATGAAGGTGTAATTCCGGGAAATGCTCTTGTTATTGACAAATCAAAGCCATTTCGAGCTTTATCGTCATTTGGAAATGCTTTTCTTTCAAGACTGCAATGTTCAATGATGGAGAATGAAGTGCTACAGAGCATCAGCATCATTGATACACCTGGAATTTTATCAGGTGAAAAACAAAGAGTAAATCGTGGATATGACTTTTCTAAGGTAAGTTGTAAAGTTTAGTTAGGAATTGGTTTGTGCAAAGGTTATATATGAAGATAGTCTAATGAAATGAGTATATTTTTTCATTCTTCTAATGATCTAATCTAAATATGGTTTCATAAGAAAGTTTACTTTCTTGTACCAGACAGGTAAGGCACAGCAACAGATTGGGGTTAAGGAATATGATAATATATCTTACACATTTGTAAATAATTTGAACAGTCGAATGTTTTCGACTCAACTTAGGTCCTCATCAGGAATCCCAAGTATAAACTTCAATGTTTCTGGCTAGGTACTAACTTGGCTAGCTGAGCGAGTAGATCGAATCATCTTATTGTTTGATGCTCATAAGTTGGATATTTCTGATGAATTTCATGAAGCCTTGAATGCCGTAAAGATGTACGACTCTAAAATCCGCGTGGTGTTGAATAAAGCTGATCAAGTGAATACACAACAGTTGATGCGAGTGTATGGTGCTCTTATGTGGTCATTGGGAAAGGTATGTTTCCTCTATGAATAGATGCATTTGTGCAAACTGTTTAATGTGTTTATGGTATTTCGAGTTTACTTGTACTAGGTAGATTTTCTTCAATTTAGTGCCTTTGAATAAAAATTGAGGTGAAACATTGTTTATTAGTGCTATGTGCTACAAACCTTACCAATGTAAATTGTCATTTGTCAATATATAATAATACAGTAGTCTCTACTTGTTAAGCTCAGCACGGGACTTGTTAGGCGGGGAACGAATTTCTGCCACTTCTATACGCTTGATTGACTATGGTTTTTCAAACTTTCAATCGCGTGGCATAAGAGGTCTGATCATTTCAAAATTACAAATTATAAAGCATATATTTTGGCCGTTCCTTAGCCTACCAAAGTTGATTCATCAAATTGATTAACTTGTTGAAAACTGTCACGGCATGCATTTGTAAGTGTTCAATGGGTTAGGTTTGTGAGACATAAATTAATGCATAGATTTCATGTTGACAAGAAGTAATTTTATTTTGCTGCCTAAAATTTATTTTACTTTTGGAAAAGTGTAAACACCTAACTCCACGTAATTGCTCTTTTCAGTTTAGATGCAAATTGTTTTTGTGATTCCTTATTGTATAAAAATGTCGGCTATATCATTGTGCTGTACAAACTGTCATTTAAACTGCTTTTATTTAATTATTTTTTTGTAGGTTATTACAACTCCTGAAGTGGTTCGAGTCTACATCGGTTCATTCTGGGATCAACCTCTGCTGTATGATGAAAATCGAATCTTATTTGAAGCTGAACGCAATGATCTGTTTGAAGATATTCAGAGCTTGCCAAGAAATGCTGCCCTCAGAAAGCTTAACGATCTCATAAAGAGAGCTCGATTAGCGAAAGTAAGCTTCATACTTTTATCATGTTACTCATATTTTTTAACGATCTTTCTGTTAGTTTTCTGTTATAAGAAAATTATGTAAAACAACAAAGAACAAACAAATAGAAATTAATTTTTATGATCATTTTGAATACTTTCAATCTGTATTTTTCTTACTGGCATCTTCTCTTTTTGTGTATGTTAAATGCTCACGCTGTCGTTGCTAATTGTTACCACCTAATCGCTAAAGTGCAGTATCGTTCAAACTAGTTAGGCTACTAGTTTACGCAAACTGCCTCGCTTAAAAAAGGCTTGTCCTTACGATGGAGGTGGTGTCTGAACGTTATTCTCCAAATTTCTTTTATGTTAGCTTGGCATTTCAGGTGCATGCCTACATCATTGCCCATCTACATGACAACATGCCTTCAATGTTTGGGAAGGATAAGGCAAAGAACAAGCTGATCAACGACCTTGATAAGATTTATGTTGAGTTATCGCAGAAGTACAACACATCATTAGGTAATTAGCTAGTTAGTTTTATGGCGCCCGTTCGTATGCTATTTGAACGTTGCTGTTTACATAACAAGTTTTTCTTATACAAGTTTGTTTATACCGGTACTGTAATTAATCGAGCCCTATACACTTGCACAGTATTGTTGTTTCATTTGTAAGTAAAAATGACAAGCGGTTTCCTAACCGCATCTTGAAAAATGTAAAAATTGGCAAGTACCGGTACCTAAAATCTCTTTACTTTGTGAAAATATGTCTGCCTTTATTGCAGTGACACGATAGAAAACTAAACTCTTAGTTCTGAGATCATTGCAATGTGATGATTGTAATGTTCCCACAACAAAAGTTTTATCCGGGTTAGTGGCCGCCTGTACGCTGGATTCCGTCCCAGACGAGAAAAGGCGGAAGTATTGTCTAGGCTTGGCTAGGAAAGTGGAAAAGTTGCTTAGCGTTTTGCAGCAGAGCTATTTTTTGTTGATGATCAGTGATCACCCAGTAGGGTTTCCTTTGCTTTTTCGAATCGAACATCTTGAGGGGTTCAAAAATCCAACTAAACTTTAGAAGCAATTGGTTGAAATTAATGGTTGAATGGTTAGTTATTTTCAATAAAAGCAAATAACACAAAGATCCTGACCTGGATTTTCATCACCTGTTTTGAAATTTGAAAAATCTGTCTCATGGAAACGAGAGGCAAAAATATTTAAGATTTGTTGCGGTTTTCAAATTAGATGCCTAGTGAACAGGGTCTGCTACTATTCGGTGAGTCCGATTCGGTGAGTCCGATTCGGTGAGTCTGATTCGGTGAGTTCCTAATTTCTAACCCCTAACCTTAACTCCTAACCCCTAACCCTAAAACGGCAATGATAATTAGGCTACGGTACCCGAAAATTTAAAAAAAAAATTTAAAAAATCCCCCGTTAAGGGATCGGACTCACCGAATCGGACTAACCGAATCGGACTCACCGAATCGGACTCACCGAAACGGGCCATTCCGTAGTGAACAATATATACATACAAGAAAATACTTCAAAGTTTAATTGCAGGCTATCAAATCTTCTTCAAGAAAACTCTAACCCAAATTTCTAGGTTAAGTATTTTTTTTAATGTCCGTTTTGTTTTAATTCTGCCATAATATCGCATTATGATTAAACGTTGAAAAAAATTTGTTTTTTTAACTCAGCGTTTAAACTTTTAAAACCGACTGAGTGAGCATGCGCGTATTGTGTTTGGACAAACAAGAAACTACGGAAACAAACTTGTGTTTATTGTAGAACATATGTTTATTGTGCGATAGTGTAAGTTTTCTGTGGCAACTAAGTACCTATGCAAATCTAACTACCATTGACGGACTCTATTATGTGTTAATAATGCTGCTTGTTTTTTAAGATTCAGGTAAATTGCATATTCAGGTTAGACTTGTGGCTTCATGGGTTGTTTAGCATGATTGTTTTCGATGGTTTTGCTTTGAGAATGAGTGTTGCTGGTTGCAAATCATTTGTTGTTCATTTACTCAACCATTATAATTCAAACTTGCGTACAGTGCAAGAATACATTTGGCATTTTAATGTGTGTGAAATTTTCTGCAAGCTGAGGAAACGGGATAATTTGTTAAAATGAATGGGTTGCTTTTTACTGCTTGTTGGCTAGCAATCACATGTTTCAAGTACCAGTTGATGCCTGCTTATAGTAAATCTCGCTTTGATCGCATAAATGTGTAATCTAAAGTCATAGCCTGATGAATTTTCTGCATGAACTCTGGTTCTGTTTAATATTGTTGGTTTGAAACAGTCTCCGAGCGGAGGTTTATTTATATGACACAATGTCACATGATGTGTACACTGTACAGTAATGTCACCGAGCAAAGAATTTGTTGTTCATGATGTCATTGTATGACATTGGTCGGTTTGTTATTATATACCTGTCCGTTAAGTTATTTGTGCATTGGTTGTTGTGCTTTTCGTCAAAGTTGTCTTCTCGCAAATTCCATTTCAAGTATGATTATTTGACTTGCACAGATTATGATGAAAGTCAATATTTTAAACTATCTTTCCATAGCTGGCCATTTTTGACCTCAGCTTCATGAAATGTATGGCATAAAAATATAAGCGCAAGAGCGCAATGACATATTAAATAGCCCTGTGTGTTAATTCTTTGCTTGGTTTCCCGGTAATTTTTTTGTTAGCTGTATCTAGTCTACTGCAGCTAATGTAATTAGCATGATTGGTATGCCAGGCGACTTAATGCGTTCCCATCAAAAGGAAATGATGAGCATTTGTTAGATGCGTTGGAGCCAATGCATTACCTTAGTTTACCTTTCCACTTTTAAAATGAGTTCATAAGTTGTAGGATTTCTTACAAAGTAGTAGGCCAAAGCCGACAAGGACAAGATAGAGTGAACCTCTTGCTTCGGTGTAATATCCATCATACATTGAAAGAAGTTAATACAAAGTTTGGTTGCGCAGAAGTAAATCCAGCTGCAATTTCCTTTGTCGCTTGTTCGTGATTTAATAGTCATGTAGTGTGTATTCTGCATAAGATACACTACATATGCCAATTTTATTAATAACCACTGCTTTTGTATTGAATACTACAATATAAGTATCTAATTTTTTATCTGCTAACAGTAACGGAAAAAAAACGAAATCTTTGCACTGTATTGTGGTTTGTTATTTTGCAACTGCACTTAATTCAAGCCGTCCGGCAAAGTGTGATTGTGCATCGTGTTAGTGAGACATTGAATTATTTTTAATATTTCAACAGTTTTTATTCTGTACTTTTTTGCAATTTGTAGTATATAATTATATATATATATATATATAGTGTATATTTCTTATAAAGATTGAAAATACACAAATAAAATATTTAGAATTACACATTACCTGTTACCACCTACATATTAACATCAAATATCATTTCTCAGGTGACTTCCCAAAGGTCGAGCACATGCGGAAGCAACTGAAACTTGCCGATTTCACCAAGTTCAGAGGGATCAGTGAATCGATGATCAAAAAGGTGCACTGGTTAACTTTTATTGTCACAATTTTTTATTTCTGAAAGCGTAGTATACTTTTCAAAAAATAACGTTTCATCTCTCAAAAAAAAACGCCCGGTATATATACTTTAAATAAGTTTATCGGGGTTTGGATTACGATACATTGATAAGACATAAATTGATGTTAATACTGTGTATGTAAGTACAGTACATACATATGACTATGTTCGCGGCATAACAGTGCACCGCGTGATTTTCCTTCCCAAAATTCTAGTCTCTGGTTCAATCTCCAATCACAACGAATTAACCAGCACGATAGTCACGTTTGTTAAACAGAACCCAACAAGCTATTTCGCCTCCCGCAATCGCGTAGCTGACTCCATTTGTATTGTCCTCAGGTTGACGACATGCTGTCCAAGGACATTGCTGAGCTGATGAAGCTGATCCAGAAGGAGGAAGCGAGAACAACAGTGAGGATCAAACAAGACGGGCCCGCAGTGAAAGGCATGTGGCCGAAAAACTTTAAACTTGACTTCAATTTTAAATTGCAACTGACTCCCACTCCGAAAGTCGTGCATTCCCACTTGACAATAGTTGTCTTTTTTGCGTTGATTCAACGTCTACAATTGTTGGCACTCCAAATGTTATGTATTCCACTTGACAAAACCCGTCGTTTTTACGTTGATTCAACGTTTTTAGCGAAGGCGATGTCAATGAAAGGAGGAATCAATGTAAAGAGCAGATTTTGCTAGCTCAGACTGTGCACTTTTAGAAGTAACCCATTGCCATACTCTTCTCAGATTGCAAAATCTGTCATTTTAACATTGAATCAATGTAAAAACGACGGATTTTGTTGTTTGGACTGTTTAGTATTCAGTTGCTATGCCCAGTCTGAATCTTTATTCTAAAGGTCAAGTTAGTGGTTGCACTGTTGGTGTTGAAACTGCATCTCTTTCCGATACGTTTCAATGCGACCGTGTAAGAAACCGGCAATGAAACCATGGGCTGTTCACTACAATGCGTTATATTCAGCCAAGTCAATTGTTACACTGATATTTTTTCGACTTGCATTTCCTTGCTATTTTTTTGAGTGCTAGTATATCGTGTAACAATGTATTGAGAGTTTTGGTTGGTGACCAGTTCTAATTGTATTTAACAATCAATATTTACGTTTTTGATGATGTCATGGTGATAGAAATCTGCAGACGTCTGCAACGTCTGCAGACGTTAAATCAATGTAAAAATGACGGATTTTGCTGTCTGGGTAGCGGCAGCATAAATTTCAGTTATATGCAAGAAAACAAATCTTCCGTCATTGATAACCGAACTTATGGCCTTCACCATTTACGAGTATCATCCCACTTGGGTTTCTGAAGCTGTTTTTTGCCCAAGATGGTAAAATCATTACAAATTTTCAAAAATTGGTTTTCTACCAGCAAGGCAATTTCTCTGGTTTGTCTTTGTAGGAGGTGCATTTTCCGCCAGTAACGACAACCCGTTCAATAAGGAATGGGGTGAAGGGGCCAACGCGGGGAGTGATTACGCCGGGGACTGGATAGTCTCTGAGAAGAAACCTGAGTACGATGAACTGTTCATGAAACTGAACCCCACAAATGGAAAAGTCAAAGGAAGTGAAGCAAAGAAGGTTTGCTTGAACAAATATAAATAATAATGTTTTGAAAATAGTTTTTTTGGTCTATTAAAGAATCCATCTAAAATGGTTCTTCATTCTTGGACCAGCTACCTCTTCCATCCAATTTTTATTAATATCTGAACTACAGTGCATGTCGCTTTCAACTTTGACGGGTGTCAATCTAACTTTTTGTATTTCTTTACATCAAAAGCTAATGTTTGTCCTTTCTGTATTGCTTAATTACTGCACAAGCCTTTGTTTTTCCCGTTTAGCACTAGCCATATACTAAATTGTCTGAATGCTTGCAGGAAATGATCAAATCGAAGCTTCCAAACACCGCCCTGGCTAAGGTCTGGCGGCTGGCTGACTACGACAAAGATGGCGCCCTCACTGAAGAAGAGTTCGCCCTGGCCATGCACTTAATCAATGTCAGGCTTCAAGGTCATCCCATCCCTGACGAATTGCCTTCCCATCTGGTCCCCCCATCTCAGAGAAGTATGTTGCTATGTTGATTACCGAGTTTCGGTTTCAATTGTATTGCTTTAACATCAGTTTTATAGAGATAATGAAAGTACGTATTGTATGTATAGAGATAATATAATAAAAGTTGCTATTTTTTAAACATAGAAGCTAGTACCCAAGCAGCAAATCAACCGTTTTTCTGACGTTGAATCAATGTGAAAAACGGTTGATTTCTATCCGGGTAGTTTTTGTTG
Organism: Aplidium turbinatum; assembly: GCF_918807975.1. Lineage (NCBI taxonomy): Eukaryota > Metazoa > Chordata > Ascidiacea > Aplousobranchia > Polyclinidae > Aplidium > Aplidium turbinatum. The sequence goes on from NC_137486.1 coordinate 5,522,232, forward strand.
TCTTTTCTTGACTGACTTGTTAGCTCGTGATAGCAGGAATACCATCACTGCTCCGTTCTTATTTTGTTCTCGAAATAATAACATTGTTCTTCTCTTTTGAAAGAAGCAAACCTTTGCTGCTGCTTCAAAAAAACAGCATTGCTTTGTCAAACCGACATAACTGGCTACAGACCGTAGTTGCTGGTTAACACTTCCACTTCTCCTTTATTGCTCGTAACATGATGTATAAATCAGATGCATGAGGCTGAGTTGGTAACCTTCCCCTTAACCAGCCTGTTTTTTCCTGGTACTGCTTACCATAGCCGTAGGAAAGTAAAACATTTTGGGGGGTAAGCAAATTTGCCCAAATTTGGCCTTTGCAAATATATGTTTAAAAAAAAACAAGTTATCTCTGCTCGCCAGTCGTGCTCTTGTACCCTTACTTTTTGCCGATGCTAAATCGAAACTTATCTTTCTGCCCAGATTGCAATACCACATGCAATACTTTCCTAAACTGATGATAATAAATCTATTACATTCATTGGAAAATATTAATTATCAATATATCTCATAAATTACAACAATTATGTAAAGTTTCTAAACTGGTAAAATGTTGGAACATTATGGTAAGATTGATTTGGTCAAATAACCAGACAAATTTGCTGTTTTTTTTTCCAGCGAGCGAGTAACCCCCCTGCCCCCATCTCCTATGGCTATGCTGCTTACTACCCAAATAACAAATCAGTCGTTCTTTTACATTGATTCAACGTGTGTAGACGTCTACAGGCGTGAAATCAATGTAACACAACGACTGATTTGTTGCCTAGGTAGTGGTAGTATGGTTCCAACAGTGTGTTTTCCTTTTATTCATCAGTTTTTGTTTGTATTGTTTTAAAAGCAGGTTAATTTCAGGTTTACGCATGAAGTTTTGGGAGCAAGTCTTTTAGGCGCAGACAGTTAGGCGTCGGTCAAATAGGCGCGCACACTGTGGCGTCTGGAAATTTAGGTGCGGAGCACTGTGGCGCCCGTTCATTTAGGTGCTATTCCTAGTAAAGTCTGCAGATTGTATAAGCTTGGCAGGTAGGGCAATGCTTTTTCACACAAAATGTTGTGTTGAACAGAAAAATATGTCATGGCTTCCTTGAGTGAAGCTGCTTTAACCGGCAATGCTTTTCACACAAAATGTTATATTGAACAGAAAAATATATTGTATTTTAATGTGCAAGTACGGCATTTATTTGTTGTTAGTCCAGGTTTCAAGTTTCCGAACATGACTGAGCCTATATTCAAGCGGATATACCGTAGCCTATAGTCAAGCGGGTGGTAGGCTTGAGTGAAGACTAACTTAGTTTTCCGTCAAAACCCCGACTAGGTTTAATAACGAGCAAAGTCGCACCATTATGCTTGCAACTTGTAGCCAGGGTTCATATGCCTTATAGAAATGTATTCATGTAGTAGAGCGTTTTCTCATACGTACTCGCCACACGACTAATCCATCCCGAGTAGAAGTAATTGCGAAAGATAACAGATTAAGTAAGGTTCCATCTGGCTGCAACCCCCTGCTGCAACCTGTGTTCAGAATGCATAGCAAATGTCCTGTGGAGATGTGCTAATATCAAGAGTAGTAGAGCGTTGTCTCGCACCTCATCTCCATTCGCGCATTAACAAAACAACATATTTTTCTGTTCAATATTTATATAACATTTTGTGTGAAAAAGCATTGCCCTACCTGCCAAGCTGATACAATCTGCAGACTTTACTAGGAAAAGCACCTAAATGAACGGGCGCCACAGTGCTCCGCACCTAAATATCCAGACGCCACAGTGTGCGCGCCTATTTGACGGGCGCCTAACTGTCTGCGCCTAAAAGACGTGGACCCGAAGTTTTCGTTTTGTGATGTTTCGTTGAGTTGTTTTTATATGAGAAACTTAATTATCGTTTGCTATAACACTTTTTCCTCACTTGCTATTTAAACAAAGCTCAGTATAGTCATTGCCAACTTTACCACAAAGTCTGTTACATCATGACTATGCAAAGTGTATGCGATGGAGCGGTGCAAGTATATGTCGGTTCGACGCCCACACGAAGCACGTACCCAGGCAGCAAATTAGTACTTTTTTTCCTTAATTCAACGTCTGTAGACGTTGGATCAATTGGTGGACTGATTTGCTCGTTGAATTGCTGTGGCTTTTGCGTTGTAGTTGGGAGGGTAGACGATGACAAGTTTTTAAGTGCAGTACCTGTGTCTGGTCACTGTGATCTGTCACCTCCATTGACCATCGTATTTTGGCACTGGCGATAGTTTTGTAATTTCAAAGTTTTCAAAGCAAAGGATTTTTTCTGCGTTCCCTCACATATGAACCAGATCATTCTGGTCTACAATTTGAACTTGTTTTAACCGGGGTTTGACGGTAAAGAATATGGTTTAACTTTACTTTTATGTTTTTAGACGTTACAACACAATTTTGCTTTGATTTTGTTTTTTGTATTTGCATGCTTATCATTTCAATGTTTTGTTCACAGAACATAGCGACTATAACGAAGAATCATATTGATTGCTGTCATTAGCATGCTTCAAGGTTGGTTTTTGAATGGTTTTAACCATCAAAGCAGTTCTACATTAAAATCTATAAACATTTTTCTAAGGGAAACAAATAATTGTAATCAGCAATTGTGGAAGAACGTGGCACTGGCTACGCTTTATGGCTGAAACAATTTCTATTACGCTTCCACTCAACTAACGATATACTTTTGTTTCGTTAAATTTTCATTATAGTTAGTTTGCATTTTTCATCTGATTTCGTTAAATAACCATGCATGCCCTAACTCCCTCTGCGCATTATTATTGCCTCTCAACTTTAACAAGCTGGTAAAAAGAATGAATGGTGAGTTTTTGTGTTGCGTGAAAATGTCTGGATGATCACTTAGTTATTGGCTGCTCGCTGATGTACTCCGGGGATGCATTGTTAGAAAGTCAGTTATGGATTAGCAACAATATAGCCTCCAGACCCAGATTTTGGTTTGAGGTTTGGGTCTGTACTTTTGCCACCCCGCAAGTATAGTTCCTAATCTCAAACAAAGGCGACAGGGTCATAATAATTGACCGATTATGAGTGTTTTGGTCTATTGTGACAACTTACAGTAGTACGAAACCATACATGTACATTTCGAGAAAAATGTATCGATAGTTTCCTATGGTTTTGAATAAAAAATAAAAAATATATCGATAAAAAGATAAAAAATATAAAAATATAAAAATAAATATATAAATAAATAATATAAATAATATAATAATAAATAATAAATAAATAAATAATAAATAATAAATAAATATAAAAAATAAAAAATATATCGATAGCTTCCTATGGTTTTGACCTTTGAAGAGACTGCTTCAAATGCGTCGCTTATGCTCAATGAGATTGTGCGTTAACATGCTCAAAGAGCGTTACAACTTGAGCATAACATATATACAACAGAGTCCTTAAAATTAAGGATCAATTGTTGTGTCAATGTGTACACTCAAGCAAGAGATTATTACGAACTGAAAAGTTCCTTTGAACACGTTCAGCAAATATTAAGGCAGTTGATTTTGGAAGCTCATCGCAAGAGTGTAAAACGCATCAGCTGACCATCCATGATATGTTTAAATTGTGAATTTTAGCAGTGCAATGTTGCTTATTTAAATCTCAGTTTAATGAAATGATTAATCAGACGTATCAATAATTTTTCTCAAGTATATACATTAGGGTGTTTCAAAAAAAAAAAATTTGGATTTTGGGTATGCATACCCTCTCATTTTGTGAGGCTTGGTGAGAAAATAAGTTTCCCAAACTTTTAGCTTGATTGGATATCATTAACAGACCTCTCAAAGCACATTGATATTGCATGGAATAACCCTATGCTTAATTGCTTATGCATTGGCGTTAGCCCCACATGCCTATTATTGGATACAAATATGACCATAACCAAACATAATTGGGTTATAACAGACCCATTTGCCTAGTTGTTAATTTCCTTGAATGGTTTATCATAACTCAATGTAGCCTACTGAACTCGAGCTTTGTATATTACTTGAGCTTATTGAGCATTTCATTCAACATCTTGAAAGAATAGGAAAACTGAAGCAAACGAATGAGAACATAAGAACAAATCCGAACATGAAATCTAGGATTTTGATGGTAGAATGGCAAGAATGTCCTTCTTTCTTGGCGTTGTTGCTAATAATTGACGACGATACTCAATAATCTGGTACATCAATTGTCGTTGTTCTTCGTCGTTGGTGAGGACTAGATTGAAATCTGTGGCTAACTTGACAGCTCGTTTGGCACAATCATTGACTACGCGGAGTGCACATACAAGCCCCTTGCCCTGTTTATAGTCATCTCGACTTTCCCACGTTTCTGGATCAGCTGATAAGAACTCCTGTGGCAGATGGAGTGCTTCAAATAAACACTGTAATGAATGCAGCGTAGCGAAGTCGGCAAGCTTCATCGCACTAAACGATGCCACGTCATCAGGACACACTCGACGAACATCTTTGGATTTCGCTGGTTTTGATAGTGCTACCAGCTCACGTTTCTGATCGGTGGACAGGGCATCATCAAATAGAGCAAGACAGATGAGGTCCTCACTCAAATACCACAGATGGCCACGCAACTTGTGCATGGCTTGTTTTGCCACCTGACGATCCACGCGTTCAAATTGCTCCAGCAGCTGCAGCAGCAATAGGTCATTGCTCGGGGCTAATGTGGTCACTGGTGCAGTTACCCATATCCTCACATAAATGGTCACAATAAATAGTGCAATGCGTCGGAGTGCCTGCAGTTCATGTTTAGTCAACTTATACTGGTGACGAAAAGCAAAGATTTTGAGGCAGTATATTCCTTTTGCCATCCAGCGAGCACGATGGTATGCACCAGGTGGCCTGAACTTTGCTTGATCTGCAACGGGATGACCAAGAAGAAGAAGGGCCAGGATGATGAACTCGTGATAATCCTTCCTCGGTTGATGTTCACACAGCTGTTTACATAGAAAGTCGATAACTTCACACTTGTGCTCAAATAACCAGGCATGTTCAGCGTCAGACAGTTTTCCATTTCCAGATGTGTCATCATCAAGAGGAGTTGAAAGGGATTGGTCAATAAATGGCCACAAATCTTTGAATTTCCAAAACAAGGCAATTTCTGGTCCAGAGCTCACAAAGAACGTATCAAATATTGCAGCTGCTACTACTTCCAGAATATGATGTCGACAGGCAAGGAAGAGTAGCCGGCGATCGAATGCCTGTTGCACTACAGTGATTGCTCCTGTATGAATGCCTGTGTTGCTTGCAGTGGTATCAAAGCATAAGCCGGCGAGACGATCTGCGACTCCTGTCCATTCTTGCAGAACCTGGACAACTTTCCCCCCATCTGCGGTCCAGTTCCAGCCGATAGACAGGGAATTCCGAGCAACTTTTCCACACCTTGGCCTGAAACCACCACAGCCAAACGATCACTTTTTCCAACATCATGATCTGGCAACATTTTACTATCAAAATGGGCAACAAGTGGTACTATGGGACGAAAGTTGTCCCTCAGCACTCCACCAACTACTTTTCGTGATTCTTTGCGTGCTCTGTACAATGAACTTGTTGATAGTGTAATATTTTGAATGTCAACACCTGCCGCTGCCAACGCTGGAGCAATGATATGCATGGCCTGTCGAGGTGTCGCCTTTGTTCGATCCAGGCTGGCATTAAACAGAGGATCACTGACGATGCAACGATGAATATTGCTGCTGGCCTGAATTGAATTTATTGTGGCTTTTACGCTTACAGTCTCTGGTCCTCTGCGGTGATAAGCACTTACGCTCACTTCCTCATCTTCATAATCAGATGCACTGCTGGACTCTTCCACTGATACTTGTCCTTCACATAGTCCTTGTAAGTTAGTTGGCCTTTGTTTCTGACTTGATCCTTGTTGTCGCTTGCTTGATCCTAGTCCCTCGGCTGATGTGGATGTATTTTCATAGCATGACTGAGACTGGCGCTCTGCTTCAAATTGTTGTCACCTCAGCTCCTGGGTAGTACGCTCAAGTCTCTTCTTCATTCGCTTTTTATATGTCAAATCTATGCCACCAATTTTCCTTTTCCGAGGACCACGTTGGTCTTCGAGGAAGTCTCTGTCTTCACGGATCTGGATGAGGCTGTCACAGGATGCATGTGCTATGTCAAATAGCCTTGTCTGGGAGATAATAAAGTCAGATTCTATGTCTTGCTGCCTCTCACTGCGGCGATGCTTGTTTTTTCCGACTGCAACATGTTTACGGTAGAGTTTCTTCAGCTTCTCTACAACATTTGGCAGCTGTGTCGTAGGAATACTAGCAAGACTCCACACTTGCATGACCTCGTCAGCCACTTCCTTGCAGCTTTGAGCAAGGTCTAACTTCTTAACCTTGATGCTGTAATAGATGCGCCTCAACACAATCCCTGCAGTTGGCAACTGCTGAGTACTGCTGTCCACTGTGATTTGTTGAAGTGACTGCCCGACAAGCCATACATTTGTAGATGACCGTGTTGCTTTTGCTGATGTATTCATGCTTTCAACCATGAAGAATCAGTTAAACCATCAGTAATCAGTTAAAAATCACCTATTTTCAGTGTCTAAACACAGATATTAATAATCGATATTGATATCGCCGCGGGGATAACCCGATATCACTCGGAACCGGGGTGATGTCCACATGCTAAAATTATCAAGTCCTTGAGAGGTCAGTAAACGACCTCCAATCAGGCTAAAACTTTTCAGTTCTTATTTTCTCCCTCAACCTCACAAAATGAGGGGGTATGCATCATCAAAATCCAAAATTTTTTTTTTTGCATACTATCATGAAACACCCTAATATACATCCTTCTCTTATGGTTTGTGCTTAATGCTGTCACAACGTGCGCAAAATAAAAGAAGTAATATTTTTATAATTATTCATTACATTCTGTTTGGAATTCTTGACATATACGAGTTGTGTTTCATAGAGGTAACTTTTGAATTTATCTTCCTTCTGAGTGTGACCGCATTGATGTGGCCCCGAATGGTTTAAGCATTAATTTTTCTTTCCTGCCTGTGTTAATGTGCGTTCCTTCTGCTTGCATGTTAATCAAAGTTGATGTTAAACTGTTTGTTCATGTGCATCGCAATTCATTTTGTGACCGTCTTTGTCTCATATAAATAGAAAAAGGTGTCTTTTTCACCTGAAAGGTTCTTTTCAATAATAATTGCTTAAAATATTTATACCAAACTAATATTAACCCAATATTTTTCTTCGAGATCGCAATCTGTGTGATTTCTCAAAATTCTGGACACTTTGAGCCACAATCGCTGTAACTTTTCATTTTGAATTTTGCAGAAGATTAGTTGGATTTGAAACTAAATTCCAGATCCTTCCTTCCTCTCACCGACGATCTCTCATTCTCACATAAAACAAGAACAATGGATGACTTTTAGAAGGACTTTATGCTTTACATTTACTAAAACTCTACAATTATTTATGACGTCACGATCTTGGAAGTACACACCTGGCTGTGATGTGGTTGTCATCGGGCTGTCACTCGGGCATGGCATACCATGAAAGTTTATGTCGCCGTGTGACACTTTATGCCATGTCACGGCTGTCACGCGGTTGTGTAAGTTCTGGGACAAATATTAAACCTAGCCTGTTCCTTACAAGTGCCTTAACCCTTTTGTTAAGCCCAACTTTTATGTACCAGTTATAAAGGACGCGTGCTTTTAACAGCGCTCCAATTCATTGATGTCGCTCGATGATCAAGTTTAAAATGTTAACTATTGCGTGGTGTTTACCTTGAGAATGAATACTAACACAGTGTGAGAAACGTCAATGAAATATTTTTCCTGTCTTGTTTTCGGACATGTTTCCATGATCAAAACAGAAATAGCTAGATATGTATCTTCCCCCAGGTAGCAGAATTGGTTAATTTTGCATCGATTCAACGTATGAGGCTAACCCCAGGCAACAAATCAGTCGTTTTTTACATTGATTCAACGTCTGCAGTTTGTTTGAAAAAACATCTGCAGACGTTGAATAAAATCAATGAAAAAAATGTTTGATTTATTGCTTGGGACTTTGACGATAACGAAACGGCCAATTGTGCCACCGGGATGCAGTGGCAGTGAAATTTTCAAAGTACATTACCCTTCCTGCAGATTATGTTGTACAAGGTGCAAGTTAATGGGACGAATAAATCGTTTTTTTTTGCATCTGGTAAATGCAAACAGATATTGCTTTACTGATTACGAGATGACGGGAAAGGGCGAGATATATTTAATTTTGTTTCATTTAACCAAGCCACTTGTCAGGCATGCCTACATTAACAATCATTTGATGTGTTCTTGATTGTTTGTTGATTTAACATCAGCTACTGCATTATTTTCATAAATAATATCGCAATAAGTGATAGCGAAGTGAATACTACATCGCCACATCTTACTTAAGGTTGCCGTCTATTTGAACATCCCCGTATTTTACTTTTAACACTTCCGCTAAGTTTGTTAACTCAATGTAATTTGACGTAGTAATAACAAAGTATTTCAAGAAGTGAATAATAAGTGTTCCAGCAAAGAACGCAACTCCTCGCAGTTTATTGCGTTCCTTGGGTGCATGTATCTCTTAGAAATGTCTGATTATTATTAGTTATCTCGCCAACTCACATTATGTGCCGATGCATGCAATTTTCGTGATGCATTCACATACGTTCGTGTATGCCTAAACACGCACCAAAAGATAAACACTCGAATATCTGAAGAATGGACCTTGCACAAAGACAATCAATCGTCGACAGTTATTACTTCGATATCTGTATGATCCCAGCCAGAAATTCAGTTCTTTTTTACATTGATTTAACTTTTGAAGAGGTTAGATCGTTGTGCGATGGGACTGATTTCTGGTCGTGATAGTGACCTGGGTGTAGATTACTTGTGGCTGTCAATAAGCCAGGTCACGAGATCGGTGGAGTCTGTCTTGTGCAAAGGTCGTGGTTCGAATTCCTACACAAGAAGTTCATTTATTTTTATTGTATGTATCTCTCACCAACACGTCTATTTGTGAGATTTATAGGCTATTTGCCTGTTATCTAATGATTTCTCTCACATATTATCATCTAATACATGTGATTGTGTAAGCTCTAAAATAATATCGTGTGCTCAGCAGTAGGGTACGCACGTTATCTCTTGGGGTGTGCAATGCCAAACTCTCAACCATATTTCACGTTGACTCTGCAATATTTGACGCTAGATTAAAGTGACTACCTGGGGTCCTGTTACACTTTTGTTTTACTGAAAGTTATTCATCTATGCCATTAGTAGTTGTATTTTGTTCCCAAGTGTTTTATGTAACAGTTTATTTTGGGCTTAACCCAACTTGTCTTTTGCTACGTTTGTTTAACGTAATTCAACAAAGTGAACATAATTTGTTACTTTTGGTTTTTCACTATAGTGCTGTGGTGTTGGTGTGTTCTTGTTAATTCCAGCTGACGAAAGTTGTGTTTTTCACCGTTTCAACGTCGCTAGACGTAGAAGCTGTCCAGAAATGGCGACTTTCGTCTGCTGCACGATATTTCTTTATAACTCTTGTGCTTGCACTGCGTATTCGGATTCTTCGCAAGGAATTACTGAAAAAGATTGCATTTTTACGTCCATACAACGCAATAAGCATTTTTCTTCACAGTGCAGTGAGCACTGAGCAGTGCAGCGTGCCCTAAACATAAGGTGGCCTTAATGAAGAAGTAATTAACAGTAATACTCATTTAGATTGTACAATTTAGCAAGTAAAAAATATTTGTCCTACAACCATGCATGAACCAGTTCTTTGTACGTTGATTCAACGTGAACAGAACGTGTATTGCTAGCTGCGATCAGGCACCGTTAACTGGGATTTTTGGGAATTCGCAAAAACAAATTCCTTACAATCCATTCCTTTAATTAGATACCCTTGTACTCACACTCTTGCTAAAATGACCTTTATTTCACGAAGCGAGGTAAACCTGATTAACAAACATGACTGCGCAGCACACCAATTCTGCTTCATTTATCGACAAAGCCAGAGTATGTACATTGTACCGGTGTAAAGTATCATATGGTTTCTTTGCCTACATTTAGATGCTTCTATGACACCCATAATTGTTATTTGGGGGGCCGTCGTTCTTGCCAAGTATTGGCAATAGACAAAATTTTTAGTCCGCTATATTTTATGCTAATCTCCGAATTTAGACTAGGGTACAATGAAACAATCAGTTTATTGTTTACTGTCAACACTGATGTTTGTTTTGTTTGCCTTCCACTTGACGCTCAGTGTGTTGTCTTCATCTCCTTATAATTTCCAAAAATAGAAGCAGCCTATAAAATCTTAACATACGATACTGCATTGAAACGAGATGAACCACTGTGGTGAAACGGCAACTGTTGAGCTATCATATCACAAGTTTGGCGGTTAACAACTGTCTTATTGTGCTAAATGGCTTGTTGTAAGATCATTGCGTCAGATAGTATTTGAAGAACTCGTGATGCGTGACAGTAGGCGAAGGAGTGATATGTGCTACTTTGGTAGGCCGATCACCACCACAGAAAATCTCTAAATTATTTCACACGGGGTATAACGTAACTGTCTAAAACGTCAAATATAAGTATTGGTTTTGTTTTTTCTCTGAGTTTACCCTTTTATCTCCGAAGGCCTCTACGACAGCATGCCATGTGCCTTTGTTTGCCGAATTGTGTTATGGATGCAACGACTGTAACTAAGGTATATTTGCTGATTGTTGAAGCACTCGTGGGGAGTGCATGCGTTTGCTAGATATTATTTATATTCTTTTCAACTATTTGTCGCTCAAACGAACATGTGTTTCACTTCTATTCATTCACACATTATGTTTGCCTTCCAAATACTTGCATGAACAAGTGTCACCATAATTGCTATTATTGTACATAAGTGGTAACCACAACCTAACAGACTACGATTTGCATGTCGGATGATGCTATTGTACCTGATGTAGCCTACACCTTCATCGCTATGTTCCATAACAAAAGTGCAGTAACACGCCTCAAGGCTCGTGTTTATTTTGAGTTGAATTCAGCAGAAAAGATCAAAAACCTCAGTTGAAAAGGGCCTTATCAACCAATAGTTTACGAGTCATAGAGAAATTTAAGTATATGTCTCGCTGTAGTCTGTAAGAAATGTGGAGCAAAAAATTAATAGGCTACGCTTAAAAATTAAACTTATTTATGCGGTTGACATTTGATACGTTTTCAAGTGGTTCCATTACCGTTCCAATGACAAAGTAAATAAAAGGGCCTTAGCAACCAATGGTTTAGGCCCTAGAAGGCTGCTTCTCACAGTGGAATTCAACTAGGCCAGTATTTAAAATATGTAAAGGAACAAATAGGCTACACTCATAAATTTAACAATTTATAAGCTACCGGTAGCCTACGGTTGATATTTGAAGCGTTTTTCGGTGGCTCCAATGACAGAAATAGGCTACAAACAGAATGGATAAGTGCATAAAGTTTTGCCAAAATCATTTGACTTCAATATTTATGTCACTTTGTTAACATTGAGGCGTGGCTGAACAGATAATTCAGGACTTCGTTACTGAACATCGCTCAAAAGTTGCTAAACTGCAACTGCCAAATTAAAAAAGTGCATGCAATTTAAATGTAGCCTTTCCAGTCAAAATTGAAAACTAAAAATGAAGTTGGATAAATTAAAAAATCCTGTTCACATACAAAATGACTACACAATTAAGTTCAGAGGAGAAGTATCCAGGCAAGATGAACTAAAGCACAATACAGAAGCAACAGTGAGTGAAACACACACGTGACAATTCAATCAAAGACGGTTAAGAAAAAGGAGACTCCATCGGCAACAATTGTTTTTACTGAAATTAGCCAAATTCAGATAGCTTACTCCCCCACTGAAGTTGGCCAATCTTAGTAATAATAACAGTGCAATTAAAGACCATATTTAAAACTGCCAATCGGATTCTAGTAATAAACTCTTAGTGGAGGTGGAGTCTTTCGAGATTGTTTGTCCGAGTTCGACACAAAGATTCACGAGGCACTAATTATTAAATCTTCCAACCCAAGGCCGAGCAATTGTTGCGGACGAAGTCTCCTATTTCTTAACCGTCTTTGATTGAATTGTCACGTGTGTGTTTCACTCAATGTTGCTTCTGTTTTGTGCTTTAGTTCATCTTGTGCAATCTGCCTGGATACTTCTCCTCTAAACTTAATTCTCCATTTGATCCGTTGTATTGTGTAGTCATTTTGTATGCGAGCAGGATGGGCAGTCTTTCAATGTTTAGATTAAACAAAATTAATGATGTTAGCCTAGGCTATAGGCTACTGTGCTTCTCAAGTATTTTCTCATGCAATGTATTAATTACGGTACTTTTTTATAAGCTTGGCAAGGACTAAGTGTAGGCTATAGTCAAAAACGTTTCATTTTATTTTTGAATTACGGTACAATGTTAAATGTATTGTTGCTGAGCTGTGCCTGTTTATGGTTGAAAAAAATAACCTCTCTACCCAAGTTATGGGCTATTAAGCTATAAAAAAGTTGTAGACAAAAGTCATTGGGGTTAGAAGTTGGAACCACCAAGAATAAAAAGGCATTCAGCAGTTTTTTGTTTAATTCATTTTTGTGTGAATAGTTTAATTCAGTGGTTCCCAACCTTTTTTATCCGGTGGACCCTTTTAGTCCACATTTAAATTCCCCCCCTATAAATTTAGTTTGTTAAAAGCTCGTTTACATTAATATTTTAATCTAAGTCTTGAAAGATAAACCAAACTTTCACTAGTAACAAGCTTTTTAGCCTGTAGGTTAATATTCCTTTTCATTCTGAAATAATTTAATTATTGAAGAACGTTGCTGAAAAGTATTTTATTCAAAGAATACATTCAAACTATAAGAGTCAATGCATTTAACAGTCTGTGTGAAGCTTGTGATTTTTTGTGTCGACAACTCATGAATGCTGGAAGATTATTGGAAAGAGCACGACGAATATCATTCTCCACGTCTAATCTGTTTCTCTGTTTTGTTTTCATTTGCAAAAGTTGAAAAACCTGATTCGCATAGATAAGTGGAAGCAAACGGAAGGATACTTTTCTGCCACTTTGGAATAGGAATTACACATTAACCGCCAAAATCCGGTAATTGATTTTTCTCTGAATATAAAATCTCTTGCAAGAATTCGTTTTGATATGTTTCTCGGCAGCCGATTTGTAGCAAGAATTGACAGCGATAGACACCGTGTTTCGCCCATGAGGCTGGGCTCGTCAGTATCGCACCACTAATTCTGCCACAAAGGTATTCGACCACCGCTTTACCAGTCAGTTTAACTCTTATCTTTGTGGAAAGAGTGCTCAGCCTTGTGCTGATAGCCGGGAAGAACGCCCCTTTCTTCACAATTCGTTTTGAGTTATAAAAATTCATCCTGCAATTTTCAGGGGGAATTTGGTTTTAAGATTGTAAACCTTTTTAAGCCTAGCAAGTTGGCCTAGACTAGAGCGTTAAAGAGGAAGTTATTATTAGATTAACTCGCGATTATTTAAGCAACTGTGCACTGACATGGATGCAGACCATCCTGTTAGCCTACTTATTTTTTTTTAAATAGCCTACTCGATGGCTTTCATGAGGAAACGTAACCAAGCGAGTGTTTGAGCTTAAATTATTTTTTGACCTTTAAATAAAATTGGAATTTGCTTCATTGCTTAATGATGACAGATGGACTAGATTCCTTGCTTATTTGGTTGATATGTTTGGTCCATTGAATAAACTAAATCTAAAACGGCAAGGGAAAAACACCAATATGGTATTATATTCAATCGCCATCTCCGTTCAAAACAGATTGCGTATCAACATTGGTTATCTGTATCCATGAGCCATTGACATATTGATACCATGTGAATTTACAAACTGCACTGCTTCCTTCTGGCTCAAGGCAGGTTGGAAGAGAGTGATTGATTTATGTCACCGTAATTAGGAGCTTTGTCTTAAGGTACTAGAAGACTCTGCTGTCCTGGTCGCGGGACTATGTTTTGTCTGGTCTCTACCTTTCGACCACCCTGGCTTGGGTGGCCCTTACAAGAGCAGATGCCAGTACCGCTCAGCATGATTAAAAGATGCTTTGGAAGCTTTCACCAGCAAGCTTGATAATTGAAAGAGAAAAAAGTTAGAATGAACTATTGAACATGTTACTATGTTTAAAGAATTATCATCGGTGCTGGTTGCTTACGGCAAAGAACAAGTTCTTCCAGAGTTGAAAAAAAAATTGATTTTGCAACATCTCACAGCATTAGAACTGGAATTCATTCGATATTTTCCTGAAATTTATAACGATGATCTTGATTTAATACGAAATTCATTCACATTGTTGATGGAAAAACTTCCCGATAAATTGCAGGATGAATTTTTATAGCAACGTTCTTCATTAATTAAATTATTTCAGTATGAAAAGGAATATTACAGGCTAAAAAGCTTGTTACTAGTGAAAGTTTAGTTTATCTTCCAAGACTTAGATTAAAATATTAATGTAAACGAGCTTTTAACAAACTAAATTTATAGGCTAGGGGGGGGATTTAAATTTGAATATGGACTAAAAGGGTCCACCGGATAAAAAAAGGTTGGGAACCACTGGTATAGGTGGACTGTAAGATGAAAAAATTAACCAGTAAAGTTTTTTTCTGAAGTGAACACAATCTATCAAGAAAACTCCTAATGCTTCAATAAGGTTTGAAACATCGCAACCGCAAAAGTTGGATGCATTAAATTTGGAATGGCTGAACCTTTGAATTTTTGCATAGAATCCAGTCGTGGTGTGATTCTACTTTTTACACTACTTGTTTGTTTAGGCTATATGCGGCGCTATTGAAACAAAATAGGTAAGGTAAATTGACTTCACTTTAAAAATATCGGAAACCCTCCTAAAACGGTAAAGGTTAGGACATGACCACAGATTTAACAAAAAGGAAAATAAAGCTGGAAAAACTTCTATTGAGTTCAGGGTTAGGAACTCTAACATTTGATACTTCTGTAGCATTTGCAAAAAGTCGGCCAGCCAGGTCTTTTTACTTGTGTAGAACTAAGATGAAGTCAGAAGAGTCAAGATTAAATGAATGGCGTATTCAGGATTACACCGGTAGTTGAAGCTTGAAGGTCTAGATTAAATGGATCTTCTTTATCATGTGTCACACTGCCATAGCCCAGAACATCACGCAAGCTCTTGCTCTATCGTTGAACTCAGCTAAATCCTGTGCAGAGCATCTTACTTTTAGGATAGAACATTCGAGGAGATGTTGCATCGCTTGCTCCTGTCCACATTTACAACTCGTGCTTCCCAAAGAACATTCCTAGTGTCGCATCAACGTCTTACACCTTCCAACACCAGTTCTTAAGCGATTGAGGCATCACAAATACTTCCAGGGTTCAGGCTATCTAGAAAGGAAGGCCTTTTGTGAGAGAAAGCTCCATAATCCAAGTGTTAGCGCGGCTTCCAGCTCCTGCCACAGTTAGACCCGCACATTGGCAGCGACCTCATCTTGACCCACTGCAGCAACTGAATGCTGGCGTTTGGCCATGTAGTGGGTGCCTCAAATCTATGTCCTATGATTCGACAAAGAAGCTGATTTTCATGTCCATCTTCAGGCATGATTTTAAGTTTTGTGCTAAGGACACAGCCATGTCAGCATATAAGAGCAGTCGCAGTGGAAACATCCAACATTCCCTGCTCCTGATAAGGCCAAATTGATGCCATATGGTGGAAAGGTCAAAGCATTCGTCTTTTGGGATTTCAAAAAAGTGTTGTTCATTGATTTCCTTGAGAAAAACTGCTTGATTTTGAAGCTTCTTCGTTCACGAAGTCATGTGCTAACCAACTGAGCTATCGGGGCACACAATGTTCTGTTTGTTCATTTTTTGTCTGGTTCACTACTCTTCATGTAGCCTTTATACAATTCAATTTACACGTTTGAATAGTGCTTTACAAAAGAGTGAGCAAAATTTTTGCCAAAGTACCGGTACCAGTGCAATGTTTTGAGATGAAAAAGACCAGGTTGGCTACAATGAGCAATGGGCCACATGCCAATGAAAAGAAACGGCTGAAGATTTTTGCTAAAGTATCCTTAAAGCCTGGTCTACACTACAAGCCCGAAAAGCGCAAACGCCTGCATTGTCCAGCCTCGACTGACTAAACGCTGTCTACACTGGCAAATTTGATCTTGCGACCGTGTGCATTCAAGCGCTAACAACTTCACTTTCTGCTTGGTTACGTCATCTGGCTGGAAATTCGCCTTCAATTGATTTAAACTTATCCATCAAACGCATCCATCACTGTACTGACACAGTGTAATAGGTCAACTGAAAATAATCTAGAATAGTATTGTAGTAGACCTAGAGGCTAGAGCTATCCTATAACTTGTACAGTTGAACACTGCAATCAATGCAAGGCTAGCAGGTAGGCCAACCCAAGTTTGACCAAAAGCCTGGCGAAGTGCTACCTGAACCTGACCAACAGCTAAAGATAGTTTGAATCCGCCTAAGAGGTAGGACCACCATACTAGCTGGAAGGCCAACTTTAATCATACCAAAAGCCTAGTGAAGTGCCACCTTAACCAAACTAACAGCTAAGTAGGCCTATGTAAGACTTTTTTAAACCTAACCTTTTAATTTTTATCTACACACACCAACTAACCTATTAACTGAAACAGAGTACCATCTTTCCAGAAAACTGAAACTGCCTTTCCACCAAAGTCCCACAAAATGCCAAGACCTGAGCTCAAACTAAATTTTGCGCCAGAACCTTGGTCAAGCGAATCTCTCCAGAGCGTAAAAACAGCTCGCGATGACCAGACATTTTCAGGCCGACGCCGGCGCTGTTGCCGAGAGAAGCTTTGTGTTAAATAAACAAACAATGCGCCACGCTCAGCTCAAAATATTTTGTAGTGTAGACCAGGCTTTAAACTCTAGGGTTTGCTGCCGTTTATTGGCATGTGCACTATTGCTTAGGTTATCGTAGCTAGCATGGTCTTTTTTGTCTCAAACATGTCAATGATGCGAAATAATAAGCTTATCGAAATAAAAATAGACAATTCTTACCCTCCCCCAAAAGCTGCTGCTATTTATTTTTGTGTTTTTGCAAAATTGTAGGCCTATAACAACTTTTGGAGCTCGTATACAAGTCCCCCTCCCACCTCCTTGGTAACTCATGACAAAGACAGAACTCCACCAAGCATATAGGTAGGGGTAGGGGGTAGAAGGTCAATTTCTTGAAACCAGCTGGCCTATTGCTTATTAGGACCAAAATAACATAAATAAACAAAAAAAATCGAAAAAAAAATTTTTTGCTCAGAATTCGCCATCTGCACCCCTAAAAACCCGTCGAAAACCCCGATTTCACTTAAATGAGCATAACTTTCTCATTTTTAGGGTTATTTTGGTCAATGAAGACTCTATTTTAGTTAGAATTTCCTCTAGAAACTGATTAAGTTACTTAAAATAAGAATTTCCAAAGAAAAGAGTTCAAAAAATTAAAAAAACACTTCATTTTCAATTTTTCGATGCAAAATTTTCTAATTTTTTGCTAATTTCTTTGGCTATACTGCTCAAAAATTAGTAAATGACCCCAGAAATCCAAGCTATTGATAAGAAGACTTCATTCCATGCACATTTGTTGTGATTCCCCATGACTAAAGCTTTTAAAATTAACATCATCATCATATAATCATCATCCCTTCCACCTTCTTTGTAAGAGTCACACTGTAGAAGCTCAGGATCGATCAAACCTCAAAGTAGTGTCAATGATTCAAAAGAAGGTTAATCAAAGAGCTATCTTTGAAAGTATCAATCCAGCACTTAAGTCATTCTTCCGTGGTAAAACTGCTATCGTTGAGGCTGGAATTGAAGCGATTCTTAACCTTGTTACTCATGACAAGTCTGCAAAGTCATCCTTAAAAGCAGATAATTATATTTGATCACATATGTGAATGAGAGAATGTAGTGAAACTCATGCTTTTATACCAGCAAAGAAGATTAGCAATAGTTGGTAAAGCTGCTGCGTCCATTATCAATGCAAAAGACATTCCGTTGATGCTTTTGGATGAAGTAGACAATACAAATCAGTTGGTTGAGGCCTGTAAGGTCTATGTGGCAAGCGACCTTTTCATGACTGAACTAGAGGTCTTGGCTTTTTTCAACTACCATGTTACCTTCCCATTTCCCAACTGCATGGAATGTAGCTCCCAGAGTGATCTTCTCCAAATCCTTCCAAGCCTATACAGTATACAATCACCTTTTAGAGAATCGTACCGACACATTGAGCAAATTTGAGGTGCAAATCCATGGTGTTCCGCCTCCAATGATGACAACTGATCTGGCAAAAGAAATTTGTGGAATGATGTGTTTATCTGCAGCTGAAGCAATTAAACTACAATGTGGAAGAGAGTATGGCTTTGCTGATGAAGGTGAAAAGTTGAGACTAACGGATCTTTCTCAACTTGAAAGCCATGAGCTTGAAGGCCTTCCTAATGAAAATGTTGTCACTGACAGAGATTTTTCTCCCTTTGATAGAGAAGCAAGAGTTGCACATTACAGAAACCGCAAATTCAAAGCGAAGAATATCAGAAATAACATGATTCTCTACAAATCAGAAACCCAAGGAACTGTAGATAAGGTCTCTTGCAAAATTTGTAGAGCTCTTGCAGTACGTGAAGTGGCTTGGACAGATGCTCAAAAAGTGAGATTTAAGGAGAGAGTTGAGATGAAGCTGGCAATTACTAAAGAATTTCCAAATTATACAAACAAACTTTTGAACCACTGCAAATCATCGGGCGGGCCATGTACCTCTGTTGATGGGCTCCATGATGTCCTGCAGAAAAAGCCAGAAATCCAAAAGGATATCATCAAATACGAACTTGCCTATTCTGTCCATATTCACAAATTTGATAAAGCAGCAAAATCAGATTTGTTTTGGCTCAAAAAAATTACTCATGAAGAAAAGTTTGAAAACTTCACCATTTTGTTGGCAGGAGATGATACCAACACATCAAGCAGTACTATTTGAGATTTGCCATCAAATGATGATGTTTTGGATGCTATGAAAGACACTGAAATTATATGCACGTCAAAGAATAGACAGAGATCTGATCTTCAAGTTAATGAACTTTGTGTTTGTGCATGGCAGAACAATACTGATCAATTTGTTTGGTACATTGGCTATGTCAAAAAGATTGAGAATGACAACCATTTGATTGATTATTTGCATCGCTCAGCAAGTTCTGATCTTAAGTGGAAATATCCAGATCATGAGGATGTTGAACTCACAGAAGTCTGTCAAATAGTTTCTTGCTCTGTAAAGGGTATTTGGGACACTTCTCCTGATGCAAGAAACAAGTCATTCACATTAAAAAATGTGAAGGAACTTCGTAGTGCATCCAAAAGCACATTCAATAACAATGAAACCGCCAGTTTATGATATATATATATAATTCCTGTATATTGTATACTTATGAATGTGAGTTCTAATATTCAATTGATGACTTTATGTATTCAGTAGTAGTTTGTATTTAATTGTGTGGCAGATACTTTCCGCTGCATTTAACACGCTGGCCGCAAAGTATGTATACGAGTAATGGATTAAAAAATGTTTAAGTCACTGTATTTACAAAAAACACCATGCAAAAACTTTAAAAATAGGAAAACTATTCATAACAATTCATTAACAATTACATTATTTATTCAATGGGAGAGTAAATGTGAAAAAAAATTCTAAAACTTTTTTTTTGACTTTTTTTCAAAATTATTTTTTGTAAATCTATGAAAAATAGGGTATTTTTTTAGTTGTTTGGTCTAAAACATTAAATTGTGCTTAATTTATAGTTTTTGAATGGCTTCTCTGACTAATTCTAATAAGACTAGACAGTAGACACCTCATAGACCAATATAGCTCTAATATTGAAGAAAATATGCCCGATTTCATAAAATTGTCAGTTTTCGGGGTTTTTGGGGGTGCAGACGCTGAATTTTGACCGAAAAAATTTAAAATAATTTTTTCCTGATTATTTGACATATTTTGGTCCCAATAAGCGATAGGCAAATGGGTTTTGAGAGGTACCCATAAAAAGGGCCTCTACCCCCTACCCCTAATATAGGGTGAAACTACTTTACCTTTGCTTTACTGTTCACACACTTCAATCCACATGTTTTGGTCAATTCCTCTTTGTCATGAGTTACTTGTATACCAGCTCCCAACTTTTTGTTTTAAAGATTCTTCAAATGTTCATAATATAGCCTACTGTAGGTTTGTGAGGGTGTGTAGAATTTTTCAATAGTTTGGCGTTTCATCAAGCCTAGATTGTTATCTGTGCACCATGCAACAAAGTTTTACCTTTATGTTCACATTATTTACAACGTTCCTAACCCATATTTACTTGTAATATATATTGCTTATGATTTTTGAAATAGGTTGTATAATTGTAGGCTATATTATACTGCGATGTTTGACAAGCGCGCAAAAATATTTTGCATCAGTTGTGGAGTTGAGATATCTTCATTGTATATCAAATGTACAGATTGTGACAATATTGAGCTGTGCTTGAAGGTATGTGACATGTGTGTAGCTTCAAATTAACATTTGTTTCGTTTGTTGCTGTTTATGCTTTTCCATTTCTATTTTACCAAGAGTTTACAATAATTTTTGTAGTGTTTCTCATCGGGAATTGAATTGCAACGGCATTTGAAAACCCACAGATACAGAATAATAGTGAGTTTGTAGTTTAATATTGAATATAAGTTCTTCTGTGAAAATCTTATTTAAATGAGAAATTGTTATCTGTTTGCACAGTATTCACTTGTGTGTATATGCTGTATAATAAATACAACTTTTTGTGTAAACTGTGTTGTTTTCATCTTTTATTCATCTAGCTTTGTACAATAATAATCAGAAAATACTATTCAAATTATTTATGATGTGTTAGTAGGTTAAAAAATTGGCTGATCAAACAAGCTGTTTTGTTACATTATATATATGTTAAATACAGGGTGACCCAAAAAGATTCGTACCCATATTTTATTCGATTTTTTCACATTTGGAACACATCTTGGGAAAGCCATAAATTGACTAAAAATTGACAGAAAAAGCTAAAACTGTGGTCAATGGTCTTCCATAAACTGAATAATGTAAGGTTGTAATTTGAAATAAATAGCTTTTCAATCAAAGTCATAATTGAGATTTTCATGGGTACGAATCTTTTTGGGTCACCCTGTATTTGTGGTAAAACTGATGAGTACCGGTAAGTCTTTTTTGATGTAGCCTACTAAGACTACTATAATAATCATTTCTAATCAAGTTTTTATTTGTGCCCATTGTGACAACATACAGTACACTGTGATCACAGATGCAATACAACAGGAAGCAGCAAGTGGACATAGCCTTTGAGTCATTTGCTCCCATTATTTTGGCTTGCTAGCCTGTCTGTTCTGTTCTCTCGTTTGACTTGTAGTAGCTTAGATTGGCAATGTCTCCTCGTGCAGCCAAGATACGGTAGTTGGGTCCAGTTGTCGAATACCAATGATTCCACTTGAGGGCCGTAAGATGGAACATTCGTGCAGTAGGCTATGTGTTGCATTGTTTGTTCTACCGCTCCGCAAACACATATCGGCATATTATGCAATCCCCACCTAAACAGATTAGCTCCAGTGCAGCCAACGTCACATCTGATCCTGTTCAATGTAACCCATGCCTTTCTTGAGAGGTCTGCTCCAGGAGGGATGGAGAGTGCTGGTATAACTGAAAACTGACAAGTGCTAGCCTACTAAGTGCCTTTATCGAGACACAGTTGTGTGCTCTGGAGTTGTTGAATCCACGACCTTAAAAACGTCGCATAGACGTTCATTTCACTTGACTATGCAGCTGACAAAGCACATTAGGCTACACAACTTTATTTCAAAAGTTGTAGTTTTTATCATGTTGATTGCGTTAAATCAAAACAATCAAATGAATCTTCTGAACCTGATTACACAGTGAAACTTCATTTTTTACTGACAAGGTTTTCAATTTTCGACACTATTTCCTTTCTGATTAGGATAATGGAACTTTTGCATTATTTGATGTCGCTTGGAGTGCCGAAGAAGAACAAACTCTACTAGAGAGTGTCGAACAACACGGACTTGGTAACTGGGATGAAGTTGCTTCAAACATTCCAACCAAATCAGCAAAAGCAGTGGAAGACCATTACAATGCACTCTACATAGAAGGTTATCTTGGAAGAGTGACTGTTCCAGCTGAAATTCCTAACAGGATGACTGATCACACTCCCCCTATACATGGTATAGCACTACGGTACTTAGTGTGATTAGTTTTTTTTAACATACCGGTATCCGAGAATATTTTTCATAATAAAAGATTAATATTAAAACAAACCAGCTTTGTGTAACTATTGTCTGGTATCCTGTTCTTTTTAAATCACTGTTTAAACCTTTGACAGTTCAATTATTGTCATTTCTTGCATGCTTTCAAATCCTGTGCATGTTTCTTGTGTAAAAAATAGCTTTTGCCTTGGTCCCATTTTAGCTTTGAATGCTAATGGTCCTAATGGAGGTTGTTGCAAATGCTGTTTTATCTGTAGATTGATGAAATTTTATTTTCTTACATTTATACTTTGGATCAATGTGGTGGTCATTCTTTTACATCCACTCTGTAACATCTCAAGAAAGTCAACATCCTTGCTGTGGCTATGGTGGAAGTGATTTAGTTTGATAAATAACTTTGCCACATTTATAAAGTTTCTTAGTTTGTAGATTGAATGAGCTACTCATTATTTCTGCGTAACTGGATTATTTATAACTTGACTTTACTGTAAATTTGTCTTTGATAGAATCAGTGTTTTCTGTTCCTCTTCCTCAAGTCAACATCACCAAGGAACAACGGGAAGAGCTTGCGTACATGCCAAACAGAGATGACTTCGAGCAAGAGTTTGATAATGATGCAGAATCTGTCGTCAGCTCCTTGTTCATGAACCAAGAAGACAATGAACTCGACAAAGGCAAGTGATAGTTGAACTCACCTCCAAATTTCAATGTTGGCTTCATACGTACTCTAGAAACAACTTTTATTCATTCATTGTGCCATCTTCACGAATGCGAAGCATGCACTTATTGTAAAGTTTAGGAAACTTTAGCTCATTGTGTTTGCTTCTTAAAATATAAAGAACACTGAAAAATAGCCATATATTTCAACGCTTGAAATGACTATCATATATTGTAACACAATTGTACTTGAAAGTAACGTTTTGTTTAAAAAATTGTTTTGTCATTTGTTGCTGGGCCACGCAGCTTATTGCATCTTGTCTGGTGAACAACCTCCAGTGTGACCTTACCTAGTAATAGAATTTTTTACCGTATTTTATTTTTTGGAAATTATATAAACAATGCAGACATTCTCGACTGAAGATAGTGACAAAACATAACTGAACATCGTTGAGTGACCACTGATCGTGATGTATCAGGTTGGTAACTTGCATATTTCCTACCAGGTTTAAAACTTGCCAAGGTTGGCATCTACCATGCACGATTGAATGAGCGCCAACGACGGAAAGACATCACCAGAGAATACAAATTAGTCGAAAAGTTTTTCAATAAGGACAAAAAATCTGTTCACGTTTCGAAGTATGAAAGGTGAGATCATCACAGCAGGTTATGGCATTTTAGTGTGCTTGTGCAAAGTTTCCAGATTTCAAAAAAATTTCCGATATTAAATGAGAACTTTCTGGCGACTAATTTATGCAAATACCGGTACGCATGCTAATTGTTTAATTGTTAGTTTTTGACTTGTTGTTCGCGACTAATAATCTCATTCGTACCTGCATGCCATTCATCGATAAACATCTATATATCTATTAGGCGGGTCAATATAAGGTTTGACCCCAAAAAAATTTATACAAAAGGTTTTTTTGTTCTAAGTGTATGATTAGGTTGTACTATACCCCAAAAAAAAAGTCTACAAAAATCTGACCCCGGGAAAGTGGTCAATTTACATAATTTGAAAATGGTGACCCCCCAAATTTTTCAATGTACACAAATTTTTTTTTAGTTCAATTAACACACTATAAATGTATTAAACACATATAAACATGGTATCTATGCACCAAATAAACATATCAGAAACCGTCTGTGATGTCATTATGATGTCATGGAAGACATAGGCGTCGATTTTTTAACATTTAAGAAAAAATTTGAGGAGGCAAGATGATAAAAAGTGTGAAATATGTACCCAAATTTGAACAGTTCCATAAAATTACACTGTCAAAGCTACAAAAAAGAACAGAAAAGCAGGGTGGCTGCCCCCCCAAACAATTTCTACTGGGGGGCGCGCCCCCCTGCCTCCCGGGAATCGACGCTTATGATGGAAGAGTATATGCACTAAACGTCAGAGAATGTCAGAGATGAAGTACCATTTTTCAAGTTATGATTGTTACATACTAGTAGTCGTCACAATTATCATCGGTACTGTCTGTGTCGTCTTGATCCAATGGAAGGACATTGTTTGGGTTTTCACAGGACACAAGTTGGCATTGTCCACAAGCAGAGGTACACGGAAATCCGTACCTTCTACATGTACATCGCCGTGTTGTGCAAGCGATCGTGCAATCGATCAGATCAGATCGATTCAGATCAGATCAAACAGATCAGACAGATCAGATCGATCGATCAGCACGCAGGAAATGGAATATTGTAGAAGATGCAGTTGGTGGGAGTCGGGCTGGCGCAACGAAGGATGACACTGAAACTACTTTCTTTTTCAACACAGAATGTCGCAAAGATGCCGCTTTGCTTTCCAGCATAGAGTAGAACCATTAACTGTTTGCCATACTCTTCAATAGCATCCACCCTCTGGCCAGGTTGTGTAAATGCAAGTGCCAAGGATTCTAGCTCTTTTTCGCCTTTGGTGGCTTTCTGAAAGAGTGTTCTCTTCCCTATTTTGAAGATTCGTGAGGTGGTATCGCATCCTGTAAACGCATGGATGAAGAGTAACTGAGAACATAGCTGTTGTCCGAGACATTCCTTTAGGGTATTAATATTGTACACCCTTTGATCTTTTGACCTCTTGTCCAAACGAAAATACATTGTCTTCTTCCGACTGTCCATATGATAGAGGAGAAGGATCAAGAGATCTGTGTCTTCTCCAACCAGGGTTGTAGTGTGGTATTCAGAAGCTGCAATAGTTGCCTGAACAATATCATAGTCGGCATCTCCTTCAGCGTTTATAACTGTAGAGCCTTTCACTTGCAGTTTGTTGCTTATCATGTTGATCAGCCCTTGCTTATTGCAGCCCTGTGACAGGAATTCCTCCTTGTTTCCAGTGAAGACTGTTGCTGGAGTGAAGCTCACTTTTGGATGATTTTTCTGCTGACGGCGTTGGTGGGTGCAGTCCTTCACTGATGGTTGATCACGATAACCGTCGAAAACGACTGTCGCCATCCCGTAATTGCGTAGGGTAAAGTCGACATAGCCATCCCCAATGGCGCCGTATGTGCTTCCCTTCGTCCATTGTACGCGATGCATGAGGTAACCACCATCAAGGACATACTTCTCGGTCTGTGGTACTTCGTTGGTAACAGCCTCATCAGATAAGCTGCTTGCGTACTCATCGATTGCTTTAGCAAGCTGTGTTTCCTCTGGCTTCCTCATAATGTTGCTTGTCTCAAACAGGGCAGGTGGGAATGGGCTCAGTTCGTATTCTAGAACCTCCTCTAGAGAAAAGTCACCTGCATTCGATATGACCAAAAGTCTCTGAAAAAGTAGGGCGGGATCGATGGATCTATCTTGGGAAACTTTGATGCAACATGAATCACGTAAAGTTTTCACTTTGTCCTTCCGTTTACTTGCATATGTAAAAACTGGCTGACCCTCCATTTTTTCTAAGATTTTCCTCCCGACTGTTCGATAGTCATCAACATTTACGCCATCTTTCGCAATCACTCCAGTGATGATGTTCCTCAGCGTTGGATCCGCACAAAATGGACTGAATGATTGGAGCTTTTCTTTGATTTTCGCGAGGTCGGCCTGATCTCTCTTCATCCTTGCCCCACTCATTTCCTTATGCTGTGCACTCGTTGTAAATGCTACGCTTGTTGAAGTCCTCCATCGCATGATTGTACTCTGAACAAGCTGGTGAGGATAACACCCACAAGGCTCGCTGCTCCTCGCTCATTCCACTACCCCTTGTCAAGCCACCGGTTGTCTTTAGCGATCTCATCAATGTCTGTTCAATTACAAGGTCCGAACCAAGGCCAGCCCAGACTTTGTCGGTTCGCCTGATGACATGTAATCCATCCTTAAATTTCTTGAAGACAGCAGAGTCCTTCATTTTGAAGTTTTGCCTGTTTTGCAAGTACAAGTATGCTGATTTCAAGTAGTTGTGGTGCCCTGCAGCAGCAAGTATTGGTAAGCACTCGGCAACAGCACTAAGATGTCTATCCCAGGAACCAATTCGATCTGCCATCAGCAGCATTCGTGTACATTTGACCATGTTCATGTAAGAAATCCAAAGCTTACTTGTCCTGGATTTATCAAACAAGCCAAGTTTCTTCTTGTCAAGTGCTTGCTGAAGTTTAGCATTTGTCTCCAAAGTAGCTACTGTTTCCAATGTGGTCTTTTCTTCTATCAACAAGGTGTACATGTCCTCACACGACATCACTGAACCAGCTAACTCGGGATCACTATCCATCATTTCAGAGACCAGCATCCCATTCAAGCATTTTTCTATCAAGAGGTGGCCCCGCAAAGCTTTCTGCACAGCTTTGCCACCCATCATATGCTTTACTGCATTGTCCCCATAAACAGTTTCGAGAATGTCCATCAGACCTGACCCTTGTGGACAATGCCAACTTGTGTCCTGTGAAAACCCAAACAATGTCCTTCCATTGGATCAAGACGACACAGACAGTACCGATGATAATTGTGATGACTACTAGTATGTAACAATCATAACTTGAAAAATGGTACTTCATCTCTGACATTCTCTGACGTTTAGTGCATATACTCTTCCATCATAGGCGTCGATTCCCGGGAGGCAGGGGGGCGCGCCCCCCAGTAGAAATTGTTTGGGGGGCAGCCACCCTGCTTTTCTGTTCTTTTTTGTAGCTTTGACAGTGTAATTTTATGGAACTGTTCAAATTTGGGTACATATTTCACACTTTTTATCATCTTGCCCCCTCAGATTTTTTCTTAAATGTTAAAAAATCGACGCCTATGTCTTCCATGACATCATAATGACATCACAGACGGTTTCTGATATGTTCATTTGGTGCATAGATACCATGTTTATATGTGTTTAATACATTTATAGTGTGTTAATTGAACTAAAAAAAAAAATTTGTGTACATTGAAAAATTTGGGGGGTCACCATTTTCAAATTATGTAAATTGACCACTTTCCCGGGGTCAGATTTTTGTAGACTTTTTTTCTGGGGTATAGTACAACCTAATCATACACTTGGAACAAAAAAACCTTTTGTATAAATTTTTTTGGGGTTACCCCCATATTTTTCATATATTGACCCGCCTATATCGAAATGTTTCTTTTAAAAACCGCGCGGATATTTGAAAGAGCATGGCAAATTGTCCAAGTTTAAATAAACTCATCTGTTTATTATAAAACATTTCAAAGGAGTGCGTTACGGTACATTACTATCTTCAATCTATCACGCCTTCTATATTGCATTTTTATCACCACAGAGAAGCGAGACTGAAGTTACGATCCTGCTCTCAATTCATGAAGAGAGAACAGTTTGACCAACTTATCGACGGTTTAGTCAAGGAACGGCAGTTGAAGAGAAAAATAACCAGGTTAAAGACCTACAGAAAGTACGGGGTTACCAAACTGGAAGGTAAGTTCATAGGTATAATATGCTGTAACATGAACATTTGTGGCACAGTTTCGGAATGGTCGCTTTAGAATCCACTTATACAATTTTGACCATTTTAAGATGATGTTTCATTTGTTTTTTCTCGTATGCTCCCTGCTAGGGATGAGATTTCAGGACCAACCTAAAAATCCTGGGATACCATCCCTAACTTCCTCCAACCACCACCAATGCCACGCAATACTATAGAAGGAGCGTTTTAAAATTGAGTTGCAGCAACGAAAATATAATGTTTAAAATGTTTTTCAGGCTGTGGGGCGTTTGACTCGGCGCTCTACAGGAGAGAGAGAAAGAAACACTCAAGCGAAAGCAAAGAATCATCGATTGGTCCAGATAGGCTTCACAGCGTTGGAGGTACACTAGAACTTTTCATTGATTCAATATAAACCTTTTGCATTACGGTTTGTTAGTTATTCTGGACTTGTGCTTATCAAACTACTATATTTGTGGAAAATACTATTTACGTATGACCACGTATAAATTATGTTTTAATATGTCTCAACAATGGTTCAATGTGTGCATACGTTGAATCAATGTAAATGTGAACTGATTTGTTCCTTGATACAGTATATGATTGTGCTCGGCTGCATATTTGAACAATCAAAGTCTGCATCGGTAGCTTGGTCGGTTGAACGCCCGACTTGATGAACAAAGAAACCTCAAGATCAAGCGAGGCTAGTTCGACTCTCGGGGTGCGCGCTTGAGCAACGCATTTCAGAATTGCTCTCCAAGAGCTGACTTTTGGAACGCCAAAGTTTTTCTAGGACTCTACTTGTAATGTTCAAACATACAAAGTTTCATTTTCCCAGCAATATCACTTTTCCTCGCCGTAGTGTAAGATATGAAACCTTATGCTATGACTAAAATTAACAGATGCCGAAAACGCGACGAAACCGATTGACCCTCGGCGCCAGCCAGAACATAGTCTGCTTGGCAATGGTGAGCGAACACTGTGCTTCAACATGAAGATTACACCTTCAAAGTACATGACTGCCAAAGTCCTTATAGTCAAGGTGGGGTTTCTACAACAGTAGATGAGGTTCACCAACCTTATGTTGTCACTGAGTGTAGGTTGTTGCCAGTATGTGCTAATAATTACTTTCAAATCAATCAAAATTATAAATCAAAAACGTTTTCAACAAAAAATCGTGCAATTAGACCTTTTCTTGTACTACTGCGTTCAGTAAAATGACAACAGCAGCGAATTCCAATTCCTAGAATGTTGATCAATTTATATCATAGCGTGTGTATTCAACCTTACTGTTACATTATGTAACAGTACGGTTGAATACACACGCTATGATATAAATTGACTTACATTGAGGTGTTGCGACCGTGCCAAGTTTTAAACTGAATTATCTGTTTCGGTATCAAAACGTTTTCGTTTTGTCGCTTCTACCTTTTTCTGGACCTCTGCCATGTTTCGCGTATATTGTTTTTGTTGTGATAGTGAGAAAGAAAAACAAACTGAACTATTTTTTGTTTGCAGGATTCGATCATGAAGCAGCAAAGCGGACAGAGCAAACCACGCTACTCTGCTTGTGTAGAAAAGTCTCAGCGCAAACGAATCTTGAATTTCTTAAAAGAAAACCAGTGGGTTTCTTGATCGCTTTGTTACATTGAAGGAATTGCGCTGTGTTATATTCAAAAATGTGTTTTTACACATCAAAGTTTGGAGAAAAAGCGAATATAAAATATTAGAGCCAACGCAACTGTTTCAAAAAGAGATGGGGCAATCACTTCACGTTTTTCATAACATCGGGGCTAATTGCCTGCTGGTTGAAGATAAGTATTTAGAAGTAGGAGCACAATGAAGCCATTCTTCGTATCCACTTTTGTTATCCACTTTTGTTTACAGTTTGTTTACAGACATCTGGTTGAACCTCTTACCGTAAACGTCGCTATAATAGCATCTGGACTGGAAGCCAAACACTAGGCCTAACAGGATTGCCATGTTGGCGGTTTTAACGCCAAATTTTAGAAACTTAGCATTTTTTAAATCCATTTTCAGATTAAAATATGGCACGGTCGCAACACCTCTGGTTAAATCAGTGGTTTTCAACCTTTTTGGTGGAATGGAACCCAATGAAACATTCTAAAAGTTCGAGAAACCCCTGTTCAATAATTTAATTGCCTTATGCAAAAAACATCCTTTGATTAATAAGAACTCCTTGAAGCGAAGAAAACATGTCAACGAAATTTGGCGGGAAAGCAGAAAGTTAAAGGAAATCGCACCAAAAGAAAACAACGAAAATTCGGGATCGCAGCGAACGTGTTAAAGCGTAGCAAATACAAGACTAATGTTGCTGGTTCGACTCTCGGGATATGTAATGTTTACTCTCGGTATGTAAACTTGCGGAACCCCTAGACTTGCTGGCGGAACCTTAGGGTTCCGCGGAACCCTGGTTGAAAACCACTGCCTTAGGCTATGGTAATAATCATGTTGTTGACAAAATCAGCCCAAAATACACCATGAAAAGCACCAAGACTAGGGAAAAGTTGCCTTTTCAAACCTGATGTTTTGTAAATAGTCTACTGCCCATTGATAAAACGGAATTTTGTAAACTATTAACAATGCTGAAAAAAATTGAAAAGGCGCCAAAAACATCAAAATGCCAAAGTCATAGTAGCCTGCTAAACGCATTAAAAAACGCTAAAATTTAGCGTTAAATATGACAATTCTGTTTGCCGTACAAGATTAGGCCTATCGTTTGGTTTCCGCTCCAGATGCTATTATAGCGACGTTCACGCTCTAACCCTACGTTCATTTGTCCATCAGTTCATATTTTCATCCTAACTACAGTTATCCGATGGTTATCGGCACGGTTCTCCGATTTTGTATTTGTTATGGCTGGGCAGTTTAAGAGCTATTTTCTATGTGTTCGCTCTGCTGCAACTCTGTGACGCGGCAATCTGTGTTTACTGTAGATCTTTATCAATGGGAAATTAGTAAGTTTTCCGTTTTATAAAGTCGGTTAAATTCGACAAAGATATCCTTGTATGTGGAATGTGAATATTGATTGTATAGTAGTTTCTAAAAAAAAACTCTGCTAATATTTCCCAAACCGCTTTTGACTGAGGGGTACGAGTGTACGACCGCAATTCTTGTCCATCTTTTTTGAAGAAATTTCTTTATTTATTGGTTATTTTCTCTGGTGACAGAAACCCTTCTAGTTAATACTTTTACGTCTGCTATGCGTTTTTTCACTGTCTTGCGACGTTGAAGAGTGCGAATATGGCGATGTGTTCACTTAAGTGTTTGTGCAATGTTTCAATTTCGTTTTTAATAAACTTGTTTCTTCCACATAGGTTGGCATCTGGTTAGGCCTATTGTGTGTTGAAAGCAACAGCCTTATACTTATAGCGTGTGTTTATGTACACCGCTATAGGACGTAGGCTACTGATCGTTTTTATGCGCTGCTCTCAATTTTTAGCAAGACAGCTAGTTTGCTAAATTTCAAAGTACATTATCTTGAAATCACTAGAATGCAGAAAAAAAAAACGATATAAAAAGCAGGCAGCCCATTCCTATGCTCAGAATTCTAAAAATCTTAACCAGACAAGTAGACAGGTTACCTTATTCAATCGTGTTAATGCAGCAGCTGGCTTTGACAAGTGGCTCAAGTGTTTCGGCACAATTCAGTTAACCAAGTGTCTACCGTTGGCTGATACTGCGAAGTCGTATGAAGATGGTGGAACCAGCTCAATTACAAACAAAAATTTCAACATAATTTTTATGTTATCACTTATTAGACGTTGAATGCGGACATGCCAAACTTTTGATTGATGAATCCTAAATATGTTGCAATCGTTTGCATTAAACACGAAAAAGTAATTTCTGTAGTGTGTTTCTATTAATAAACTATATATTAGCATACAATTATAGATATTAGTTTGGCAACGACTGTTGCAATTTTTCTTCGTCACTTTGCGTAAAGTCCGAGTCGGCCTTTTTCAACGACTCGAACATGCCAAAACCCTTTCGATTCCACTGGTTGGTTGGTTTTAAATCTTTATCCTCGGACTGACAAAGGCTTGATTGGTTATTCCTGGTAGTTTCGCATACTTGTAGAGGCTCTTGACGCAGGGCCGGTTACCGAAATTGACAGAGTGAAGTTTCCGA
This sequence comes from Aplidium turbinatum, assembly GCF_918807975.1. Taxonomy (NCBI): domain Eukaryota; kingdom Metazoa; phylum Chordata; class Ascidiacea; order Aplousobranchia; family Polyclinidae; genus Aplidium; species Aplidium turbinatum. Next base: position 5,554,292 of record NC_137486.1, read on the forward strand.
TTGTTGAAGTGTTGCTGCCGGGGAATTATTCCATTCACTAGGTGCCGCTGAATGGAGAGCAGCCCTGAATGCGTTGCTCAAGCGCACATCCCGAGAGTCGAACCAGCACCGTGTGATCTTGAGCCTGGCGCGTAACCACGGGGCTACGGCACTGCCATGTTCTGCTGAAAATTGATAAAGCTTCCAAAATTCATGCTCCAAGGTGATCTAAAACCATGTTTTTCAACACTTTAATGATAGTGGCGTTGTACTAATCGTGCTGTAGGCTACGTCAGTATTTCCCAACACGAGTCCGTGGATTTATTAGAGTTTGTCGAAGCTTCTCGATAAGTCCTTCAAACATCTCTTCACATTTAAGTTTACTGCCGTCACATTTAAATAATAGGCCACCATATTATCACTGCAACTTGGTACTTCTTTGCGGGGGAGGGTGACTAGTCCTCACACCCGTTGGTCGACGTTGCCTTACATGCGAGAGTGGGAGCTTCCGATGTTGGGTTGCTCAGCGAAGGCAAGTCGACCCTTGTGTTCTACCAGAAACAACTTAGGTTTGTGGTACTGCATTAGAGCAAAATCCCGAAAGCGGATTAAGCTGTTTCGTGCCACATAGTTTACCGCAGACATTACTTTGCAATCGCCACTAACGGATCCAAGGAGGGGGACTTTGTTATGTGTTCCGAGAATAATCGAAAACATGTAATTTTTGTTTCCTTTTTCCAAATTTTTTTCTCTTGCTCAAGCCCATTTCATTAGTCTAATCCTAGTAGGCTACTCCATTAGCATTGGCCACGCAGGGTTTTAGCAATGAATTTAAGGAGTGAAATCTCATGTGCCCTTCAAAAACTAAGAAAACATTGTAATCCTTATTCCGAAATAATTTTCAGTCTGGTAGGACTAGTAGGCTAATTGTTTTTTATTTTTTTTACTTTTTCACCGCTACAAAATGCGATACAGACTGTAGGCTAGCCTTTCACGATTTCAAGTTGGGTTCTTTTGTGAGTCAATTCGTCTACAAAACTATTCATATTAGGTCTTGTTTCATTAATCTTGTGAAGTTGTACTGTATATAGTGATGCCAGCAAAATGTTAAGCAAGGCAGTTCAGATTGCAAGAAATCCCTTTCTTATGCAAAAGTCAAATTTTGTTTTTATGCGTTGGCCATTTAGGTTAGCCCACATAGGCTATAACTCTGCTAGGCTTTATAGATAGGCCTATAATCTTACAAAAACATTCTATTACCGTACCATCAACTTGATGGCTCTATCCTCACTCTTCAACAAATATTGTTGCAAATTTAAGTCAAAGTTGATGTGGTTTACTTGAAAGTGCAATTTTAGTGTCACAAAGCAAAACTTTGAAAAATTCAGTAATAAAAATAAAATGCTATGAAATTACTGTCGCCTAATGGGATCACGAAGGATGGATGGTCATTTTATTTTTGTTGCCATACAGCGGGAAAAACGAGACTACCAAAAGGCAAACACAAGTTAGATAAAGGAAAGAGAGATTAAATTGTGATAGGCAGTGACAGGGCATTGAACGTGCAGTTTTACAAACATCTTTGAGTTCGATTTTACTTTATTTGGCTTTGATGGTTGTTTCAAATTTTTAAATACCAAATATCTCAAAGTTACGGTTTGCAGGAATCTTAATTCTTAAACTGGGAAGCTTTCTGTGCAAGCTTAATCCTTGCTGTTTCGCATACTTCAGTTCACATTTTATTTCCGACCATCAAAGTAAAAAAAAAACAAATAGCTTACAGGTTGTAGGCCTTGGTAGCCTATCACTTGCCATAACTTATCAGAGGTCTAGAAAAAGGTAGAAAGATAAAAGACAGAACTATATAGTTCATAAGGGAGGTCACAGCTAATCAAGCATGATTAATTTGTTGAAGAAAGAAGTCTTTCTGTAAATTTTTTTAGGTCTGTCTCTTTGACCCCGGTCTTCCGCTATAGTAGCCTATACCTTGTAGTATGCAAGATGCATGTCACCGCTTTCTGCGCTTCCAGATCTCTCAAAAGGCATGGCATAGCCAATTTGCAACAATTGCGAAACCAATCTCTGTAATTGTATGCTAATATCTACTTCATCCTCAGAAATTCCCATTTTGAAATTAATTATATCTTGTTTAGAAATGTAGAAACGCACTCCAGTAATTACTTTTTCGTGCTGATACAAACGATTGCAACATATTTTCATGGTAGACTCATTAATCAGAAAAAAGTTACCATCTCTACATTTAACGTTTAATCATACATAAAACTTGAGCTGGGATTTCACCATCTTCTTATGACTTCGCAGATAAGATGTTAGTTGGCACTTGCTCTGGTTGGCCTAATCTAAAATAAGAAAAGACAGCATGGCCAATGGTCATGTCGATTACACGAAGAAGCTCAAATCACTTTTACACAGCTATTAAAATTGCTCTTATTACGTGCAGATTCAATGTTTGCATGCATAAATTTAAATTTGTTTAGTTGTGCTAAGAGGTTGTGAAAATTGTTTTCATGAATTACAATAGTTCTAAGTCATTTTATTTCCAGTTCAGTTTTCATGCAAGTACAAAATAGGAATCTTTAATCTTTCTTTGCTAAAATAGTTAACAAAATAAGTAACTGTTAAGTGAAACAAAAACCATCTCAAATGAATAAGGTCTTTTGGCTCAAAGAAAGGATGTTCTGTTCAGTGCGCCATAGCCCTTAGAGGGGTCGTAGGCATTTCTCTCTAGAGCAGCTTGCTGCTCATAATCACGAAAGAATCAAGGCCGAAGTCGAAATGACACCAATCCGCAATTGACTGCATGCCTTTGTCTTGCCAAAGACACAGCCACATGCTCTTGAGCGGTGTCGAACCGGCGCCCTTTCGAACGTCGAACCAAGGCTCTCACCATTTGGTAGGCTGGTAGCAAAAAAAAAGATAACTAATGTATGTTGGTGGTCGTTATGAAATTTTCGTATACAGCAACAATATAAATGAAAGCACTACAATGCAAGTTAGTCGTCTTTTCAGCCAGGCACTGTTGTTGTATTGGTAAAACCATGTAAGAGAAAAACAATGCCTTGGTTCAACAAAACTAGAAAGAAGCTTTGTCTGGTAGCAGACGTCTTAATAAAAGGTTTTTGGTAGCACCATGCTTCCAACAAATCAATAATTGCAAAAGAAGATGAACAATACAAAAATTGAGTTGTGAAAAAGCAATAGGCCTAATTGTTGACAGGGCAGACGAGGGGCTTCCCCCTCCAAAACTGTTGACAAAACTGCTTTTGTGTTAGCCGCATTTTAAATAGCTTCAGTTGTGCTTCAATTATGATTATCTCTCCAGTTTGTAGCCTATTTGACTCATTTATCAAACCAAAAATAGATGTTTGTAGAAGTTAGGGTTATAAGGTTAGCTTGAAATTTCAGCATTGAAGATTTTAAAGTATTTTTGATGGAGACAGAAAAATGTTCTTGACTTATTTTTGACAAAGTTGTAAGCAGTCTTTACCCGTTAATTTGGGGAAGGTTCTAATGATTTGATTGGTTGTTGGGTTGTGGGATTGATTCTTTATCTTCGGACTGACAAAAAATCCAATCACTAAGTTTGACAAAGTGAAGTTTCCGCTTATTAAAGTTTGGTCGTCTGCGATATATCCGTCCACAAGCTGTCGCTGAATAAAAAGCTGCCATTGAAGCTCGTTTCTCAAACGTACACCTCGAGAGTCAAACCATCGCTGCTTGATCTTAAAAGAAGTGGGATTTTGTAAGCACTCATATCATCAGTTTATTTACGCATTTAAAATCTGTTATGAAAGGTAGAGGTATTAGGCCTACTGCTTGCTATTTTAGGCAGAGAGAGAGAGTTATAATTGCTTGGTACTTTTCTTCGAGGATTTACAACACATTCATCACAAACTCTTGTCTATAGTGTTTTTTTATTATTTTCATCAAGCAGTGAAATTTTAAAACTGTGGCTGTGGCGTTTCTACCTTCCCCTATACAAATATACAAAAAGTACTACAACTTATACACCTACTAACACTGAAAACGATAAACCGTGTATGTAGTATAATGAGCGGCAACGTTTTCATTTCGTATTGTAGCATTTTTCTTAGTTTTTGAGGGACACACACGACTAAACTTCTACCCCTTTGATCATTTAAAAAATGCTGCTGACAAGATTAATGGAGTGCGGTTTAGCCAGAAAAAATGAGTGAAAAATGTTTCAAGTATAGAAAAAAATCCAATGCTTCTTCTTAAGATTGAGGGAAGCGCGTGAGCCAATGTCTCAGCCCTAAATCTACTCTAGGTTTGTCTGTTGCTTTATATACAAATGATAGTGTGTTGGTAGTTAATTTTGTAACTCTGCAATAGCGCAGGATACGCCATGACACGACGGTATTGCATTGCATGTTTATAAGATTTATACCAGCACTACAGATGAAGGCATTATTGTTATAACATAACAAATGTCCAAAAAAACAAATATTAACGTGTTACTATTGTCTGTGCCGTCTGGCGTGACCTGCTCAAGACCAGTGGTTCTCAAAGTGAGCATTTTTAACGTTGATTGGAGTAAAAACGTCAAAAGGGGCGATTGGGGGAAGGGTGAAAATATGTAACAACTCGTCAAGTGTAGCCGATGCTATATTCGCTACCCATGTAATACCTTATCAAGAATAGGCTATGGTCTACCAAATCTTCCAAACGTTTGTAAAGGTCACCAAGCAATGCATCACCTTCACAAATCCTCATCATCACAAATTGTGCACTCTTATATTGACTTCGAGGAATAGCTGATGCATGCTTACCTTGGAGGAAAACATAATGTTTCCAACGAAGAAAGTAATAACAGAAGAAAAGCGTTGTAGTAAACAATGTAGAGCAGGCTATCTAAACTTTATTACGGACATTGTTTTGTGTTTTAACTTTGATTCAACATGTAGAAAATTAAGTTTTATTTTGTGTTGACAAGTAGGCTATCTTGCTCAAAAGATGAAATCTTTGTTTATATGCCTACTTTTTTTAAAGTATGCCTACTGTCAAGATTTTTTGTCAAACGAATTTGACATTCAAGACAACCAGCTATTACCAAATAATGAATACGAACCACTTTTCGAAATCGGTAAGTAAAAAAAAAAAACACTGTAGCCTACAGTAGTTAGACGAAGAAGGCCTTTACTTCGCTTTTTTAAGACTTCTTTTTTTAAACCGTCTTTTTGCGCATGCCTTTAGAAGTAGCCTATAAACATCCTAACATCATTTTACAGTAGCCTACTTGTATATTTGATTTTGTAATTTGTTTGAGATTGTTGACTGGCCTATAGATTTTTAGCAAACCTTTCACAATGTTCCGAATTGAAGTGTCTGATTAGGCTGTAACAAAGTTGAAGCTCACTGTGTTGTCTGTTTTCTATAGGCTAAGTGTAGCAGTGGCGTATATTTAGGGTGTTCAAGGTGTTCACTAAACACCTCAAGAAATCCAGAAAAAAAGAAAATTTCCATCGGTTGTCGATGTTCTTTACTTTCATGATATTCTAACATCTTGCTGCATGCTGATCGCTTTCTTTTCAATTGCAAAACTCGTCCCCTTCTAATTTTAATACTCCAACGTTTGAGGTCATTGCCTTTAATTTGTTTCGGTCATTACCTTTAAGCTGGGTGTGCACTGAGGTAGCCACTTTAACAAGTCGAAATTCTGCCACTGAAATTGACTACAATGCAACCGCCAACCAATCAGAACGCGTTATAAGAGGCTACCGTTCAATTGTGACCCTTCTAGCACTCATCCAGAGAGTTAATGCTTGTTTTGAACTTTATTTGGTAATTACAGAAGAAAAAGAGCAATAGCAGTGGTGAGAATCGAACACGCGTCAATGAAATGACTACTTTCTAGCCCTAACCCTATCCCCTAAGCCAACCAGCTGACAAAAAATCCATTACTTAATTTGCTTTCTATGATCTTCTTTTCGCCATTTTTTACGTCACTTAAACCTTAGCTTATGATTGGTTGGCGGTTTCATTCTAGTCAATTTCAGTGGCAGAATTTCGACTTGTTAAAGTGGCTACCGTGCACTGACAGCTTGGCGAGTGTTATTTAAAATAAACAATTAAGAAAAATGACGTCACAAGGCAGAGAAAACAGCAATGGTTTTAGTTCAGCCAGGCTGTTCACTCGCTGATCTGAACACCTTGGCGCGTCATTGGGGGAATCCCAGGCAATAGCAAGTTTTAGCTTGTTGGATTGGAGTTTGACGTGATCAGAGTTGGAAACAAGATAAGATAAAATGTTTTTTATGCACCAAGTGCCAGTAAATTAGGACTAGCTTGTCTGAATCTGCAACGAAGCTTATGGCAACAGCCAGTGATGGGCATTATCGGCGATAATTTACCGGCGATAATTATCGGCGATAACTTTTTATCGCTTTTCGTTATCGCTCAATTATTTTTTCAGTTATCGTTTATCGTTATCGCCAAAGGCAATATTTGATTATCGCCGATAATCGCCAATAAATTTTATTTCGGATCAACACACAAGTGGAAAAACCATGAAAAGTAATATTTTTGCTAGCCACCTAGTTAATGAAACTAAAATTGAAACCAGTTCTTCTTCAGTGCCTAAAGTGTGTGTGCACAGGTCGTTGTCAGATGAGGGGGCACGCCCCCTGCAGCGACGGCCTTGACAACACAATAATTTTTAGAGTTGCAAATTGCAATGCAATAAAATGCATGCAACAATTCTCTTGTTGTTTTGCTGCAATCAGCAATCGTGAGTGAATTTTACAATTGAAATGTAAGCGCAACTCTGATTGCAGCATCGTGCATTTTATCGCACTTTTCAAGATCAAGACTCTGGAGAGTGGGATTTTATTGCATAGGCTTAGATTAGGGGCGTAGCAAGTTAAAAAGTTGTTCCTGTTTAAAGTTAAAGAAAATTAGCCATGCAGTAAGCATGAAGTAGACAAGCTATGTATAACCGTCGAGAAAAGATGCAAGAACAATACAGTAGGCCTATAGTTCAGTGCTCTCGCCACTCGCCAGAGCGAAAAAAATAGGGAGGGGGGCACCTGCCCACAGTGAGAGAGAACCAAAATGTTAACCGATAATGTTGTTCCGATATAAATTTCGTTTGATTTTGCGTGTTTTGGAATTTTTTTAATTATTGCTGACTTTGCTGTAAACAGCCTTTGAAGCAGAAAGCAAAATACAAAGTTTGGAATTTTTTATGGTATTTTCATTTGATTTAATTATTTTGCCTACTGCACGTAAGTGGCAGTGTAACTCAATTGATAAAAGCATCCAACTGGTATCTGAAGGTACAATTATAAGCACGGCGGTTACCTCGGTAGGCACTTTAACATTACCCACTTGTCGAAAAGCGTACTCGCGATTCAGCTGATTTCAGTCATGTGACTCGACACGTGATATTCTGATCGAAAAATTTTGATACAAAGAAATTTAACTGAATGCTTCGCTACGACCAGCGTTGCCTAATGGTTAGGGCAGAGGAGTAGTAATTTCGATTTCGTGGGTTCGATTCCTACCCTCTGCTAATACGATTTTTTCTTCTGCAACTGAACTGAGTGCAAGAAGGATCTTAATGACTGCAATCAATGGAGTTTATAAGGAAAATTGTGACTAAAACACAAAGCAATTTCACATTGAAAAGCAGACACTCTTCGACGAGTGGGTGATGTTAAAGTGCCTACCGGTTACCTCAGTGGTTTGATTCTGGATCAAGAGGTTGAAGATTCGATACCCACTGCCGCTGTTGCGATTCTATTCATGCATAACTTACAAAAAGTTTTGTTCCTTTACAGTAGCCTATATCATGTTCGATTTTTCGTCATGTTGATGAAAACAGTTCGTGCTGCATGGGATGGGGCAGCGCTAATCAAGAAAAAAAAATTCGTTATCGGACATTATCGGCGATAATTTTATCGTTTATCGTTATTGCTTTGGGCATTTTTCGTTTATCGATTATCGTTATCGCTTAACTGAAAAATGAGTTATCGCGCCCAACACTGGCAACAGCCAATATCATTGATGCAGCATTCTAAAACAACACATCGAATCGTTTTGTAATTAGAGTGTTTGTATGTTACTGGTATTGTACCTTATTGCTGAAACACGTATTAATTATGTTGCTATTGTTTTTTGTTTTAACTTTCACCTGTTTGTTTTTAATTCGCTTGTACATTTCTCAAGGTGTTGCGACCGTGCCTAATCCTTGCATGAAGTAAATCATTTCCATCTCGAGCACGCTTTAACTTTCGCGTTTTTTCAGACTCCTGCTGTGTTATGGCAAGTAATATTGTTCGTTTTGATGGTCGGAAATAAAAACTGAACTGAAGTATGTGACTTTAGAAATGCAACTTAATGTTTGATATTATTAAGTCTTTCATTCAATAGGCGCTGTCAAATAAATATCTATTTTGTATTCTTCTCCATTCCGACAACATTATTTTTGTCAGTTCTGTTCATGTTCAGAATTTGTGCTGAAAATGCTCTCAGAACGCACCAAATTCAATGTTAATTTTAAAAATTTTCTGGGGGAGGCCCCCAGACCCCCCGCTGTTGCTTTGCTGTCACTGAACACCCTGTCAAAGTGATCACGGTACGCCACTGAAGTGTAGCATACTAGTTGCCAATACTGGGGGAATGTGGCTAGGTTTCCCCTCGTTGTCCGCTACGGGAGTATACTTTCCTTTAATCAATGTTCAACCATTACGCCTGTTCACTAAAAATCTTAAGTGATGCGGTCTATCAGTCTCAAGAAGTAATGGTACCAACATTAGTCAATCGCGACATAGCCTAAGCCTACTGACAGCAGAGGTGGGCAGCAGTGCGCTACTTTTGTAGCGCCGCTACTTTTTGGTAGAAGTAGCAGTAGTGCCGCTACATTTTTGTTGGCGCAGCGGCTGAAGTAGCAGCGCTACTTTTATCTAATGTAGCGATAGTGGAGAGGCGCTACATTTCTTTCAGTTGCACTCCCGACACCCGCTACTTTTCAAATCAAAGTGACAAAAATGACTCGTTTTTGGAGATTTTTTTATGGAAACAAAGCGTAAAAAATTCAAGGCTGAAATCATTCCACGATTGCGGAAAACATCAAGCCACATTGATACTGACAAAAGTGACACCAACACCAGTCACGATTCCGAGGATAAACTTTTTGGTATATTGATGCCATTGCATGAAACGTTGGCAAGCCTAAGGAGAGAAAGTCGATTATGGAGGTCTTTTTTTTAGACATAAGCAAGTCGAGCTTTCCTGATGCCTATTTCTAACGTTGCTTGATATAATACAGCATACCCGTTCCTTTCAGTGCTGAGGTGGATAGATTTTTTCCGTTGGAAAAGACATGTTAAAGCTAAAGCGGGCAGGACTCAGCGACTCCTATTTTAAATTTGCTCGTGTTTTTGAAAGATGCCTAACAATAAATTTCACCTAGAACGTGTTTTCTATAACGACTTTGAAAGGGCAGTGTAAATGAATGATATCTTTCGTTTTCAGGGTTATTTTGATGTCGCAAAGTGCTTCTTGTTTTGCTTTAAGTTAAGACAAAAGCAGCGGGAGAAGTAGCGATAGCGCGCGCTACTTTAACCCGAGTAGCGGTAGCGGGTAACGCGCTACTTATATTAATTGGTAGCGGGAAGCAGTAGCGCGCGCTACTTTAGCGCAAGTAGTGCGCTACTTTTAATGTAGCGGATGCCCACCTTTGCCTACTGGTCACACGCGAACTGGACTTTCGGTGCGTTTTAACAAAGAAAGCTAGTAAAGGATCAAGACAAAATTCAAGTTTCAACACTACTGAGTTTACGATGAATCATTAATGGTCCTCTTTGCGAAGCTGGTATCTAATAAATGGCATCTTTTTACCGATGAAGATTTAATGGCACATGAAGAAGTCTATCAAGACTTTGAACTTCCAGTCTTCCATGCCAAATTAACAGTTTGCTGTCTAATAAAGTATATAAGGTAGTCGTTTATTGAAGTCGTCTGAAGTTAGTCGTACCTTTTCATATCTCTCTCTTGCCTTCTGCATCTTCTGTCACGAGAAAGCCAAGATAGTTAAAGAACAACATGTCTTGCTCAATTACACTATTTCCTTGGTGCAATATTTTTTTATGTAATAATAAAAAGTAGCTTACGATGGCAAAAGTCATTTCACTACTGAGGAGTGTGTATGGATTTCGGAAAAAAAAGTGAACATTACCTTATAGCCTACCACTGTATTTTGCAGATCATACACCAGATGTAGGTAATTTTGGCAGAAGTCCAATTGCAACAGCTGGAATTGTTGTTCTTCTCATCATATCTATCGTGGGATTACTTGGCAACATTGCTGCAATAATCTTTATTTTGGTCAAACAACCTTTCAGGAAATCGGTTTCTCATTGGTAAAATATTAAAGCAGCTTAGCTGTTAAACTGAACACTGAAATTATTGGAGCAGTATGTCGTTTTTTAACAATAGTGGCAGAGCTTATCCGATTAACAAGAAAAGACAGAAGCAAATAAGTTACTAACTTACTGTATTTCAATCTTTTTTGTATTCAGGCTGACGCTGGATGGTTGAAGATTTAGATTAAGTGGACGGGAAAGCAAAGAAGCCAATCTTGGTTTTCATCCTCAGGCACGTCTAAGTGTCTTGCCAAAGACACAGCCGCATGCTCTTGAGCGGTGTTGGACCGGCGCTCTTTCGAGTGCCGTGCCATGGCTCTCTGTGTACCATGACAATGCGCATCTTCATATTGAATAACGTAGAATACAAATCTTAGAAATTAGTGTTTTAGATGCTTGACAAGGGGCAAACGTGAACAGCTGAAAACGTTCGAAATTTTATTTCTTTTTGCTTTTTTCTTAACAAATGTCTTGGCGCTGCTTGGTTTCGCTTGCGTAGCCTATGTGACATGCATATAATTCTAAATCATAAAAGATGTATGCCATGCACATTTTATGGAAAGAGAAGTGTTTATATATTATCAGTCATGCGTCAATTTAATGTTAATCGACGTATATTTATGCTTTCCAGGTATATTCTTCATATAGCAGTTGCAGGTGTTGTTGTTCTCATTTCTTTACCATTCAGCGTGGTCGAGATATTTGAGAGTAGATGGCCCTTTCCAGAATGGATGTGCGCGGGAAAAATGGCGGTTTTGCACATTCATTACTATGCATTGATTCTTCTTATGATTGTAAGTAGGCTACAAGTTAATAAGAAGAGTTGCATATTGTGCAATCCAATATGTAGTTTGTCTCTGCGTAGCTGAATTTTTATGGAAATTTTCCTGCCACATTTTAGCATAAAACCCACACGAATGATAAGTTTAGATTTGTAAGAATTTCTATGGCAAAACCTTGACTGTTCTATCAAATTACTTTTCCCGCTATACTTTCACCTCCCAGCAATAGCGTAGCGTCTAAGGGGCAAGAGGAGCATACATAGCCTACGTATAGCCTAGGCTATAAGTAGAGGAGGGTGGGGTTAGTTGGAAGGCGGGGTTAGTTGAAATTTTTTTTTTAACTCTTGACAACTTCTTTAAATATTTACTGCCAACATGTGATGTAGTTTATAAAAACACATAATGCATGTTAGTTTCGATTTGTTGAGTCAAGTTATGCCTGTTTGGCTGACAATTTTGTATTTCTTACTTTCGAAGTAAAATTTTTGGCGTATTAAAAGCATCTTATGAGTCGATGTCGTTAAAGATAGGCAGAAGTGTTTTGGTGTGTGTCAGCTGTGGTGTTCTACAACACTAAGAAATAAGCAAATTTTAGTCCAATGCACCATGCTTGAATATTCTAGGAAAATAGTTTGTCATATGCTCGTCGTCGTCGTCGTCGTCGTGTGAGCCTCTGGGGCCGAGGGTCTATCCTTTTACCACCCCAGATTCACGATGTTCCCGGACTACACTGGAAGGCTACTACAGAGCAGCCAGTCTTTGGTTTCGTCATTCATGACTAATGGGGCTAGTTGGAAAATAGTGGGTGGGGTTAGTTGGAAAATGTTTTGATAACGGTATGACTATGTTGTATGATACGAGTATATCGTCGTGGTATGATAATAAGTAGTATAAGCTCCAATGTACTTGTTTTAAGCAGACATACTGGTAAAAATTTTAATTTGAATAACTTGGAAAGTGCTATAGCCTACAGTATACGCATCACAAGTTTTAACAATGCGTTTATTACAAAAAGGTTTTTACGGTGATTAGGTGTAGAATTCATTGCATTTTGATTTTAAAGCAAGTAAACATATTTGCTTACAACCCCATGTAAATGTTTGTTGGTTGAAAAAAGAGTATCCAGTTCATTAGTGGGCAGTAAACTGACGTTTTTCAACTAACCCCAGGCATGGGGTTAGTTGAAAAATCAATTGTATGTTTGTTTATTTTAAATTTTCATTAAAAGCTGAATTGATTCAATGCTTATTTTTGCAGACGCCGATACGTCAACTTATTTTTGGTTGTATGATAAAGGACACCATAGATGATAATATAATTTAAGCCACTTCAAGTTGTCAGGTTATGCACCGATTCAGTGGCGTACGCAGGATTTTCTCAAGGGGGGGGGGGGGCATTGAGAGTAGTGCAGCCAGGAATTTTGAAAGGGGGGGTTTTGACGACCGGCGGGCGAAGCCCGTCGGCGTATTCGCTTAAGAGGACACCCAGTGGCGGGGAGTCTAGGGAGCCTCCCCCAGAAAATTTTGAAAAATTACTTTGAATTTGGTGCATTCTGAGAGGATTTTCAACGAAAATGTGGGTATGAATATTCCTGTAAAATGGTGCTGTCAGGTGGCATAGCAAAAGGATAAGATCATGTTTTCTTCGGCATTTTTCGAAAATAAAGCTGAGTCTCTATGTTTTCTTGTTGTTAATTCCTAGCTGAGATGTTTAAATGTTTGGTATTGGCAAAACTCGCTCTTTTAATGCAGTTTTATTTAAAATTAGACAAGTTTTTTTTAGACTGAAGGCATCATTCCCAAGCATAAAGAGACTGAAAGCATCATTCTCAATATCGTGAAGTCACACGCGTGCCAAAGTGGGGTTGTAACCCCCAACCCCCCCCCCCCCCTGGCTACGCCACTGGCCATTGATATCCCAGACGTCTTCGTAATATCCCAGTATGGTTTTAGTTTAGACTTTATCCATTTCTCTCTCACTAATCACTATAATTGGCTTACAGAACACTATGCTATTTGGCATACCTGGGGTGGGGTAGGTGGATTGGGCCATGTATTTCGTATTGGCTTAGTCTATAAAACAACATTGTTACAGTGATTGCTTTGACAGAGCAATGCAAAACATATAAAATGCCTTAATCTACGTCGTTAACTACTAAACCATTTTTAAGGGGGGGGGCATGGCCCAATGCCTCCCCCCTGCGTACGCCACTGCACCGATTGTTTTAAATTTCACTTCATAAAAAAACTTTCCGACTAGCCCCACTCTCCTCCTATGTCTCGGTAGTCAAAGCAAAGCGTTACTCAGACCTGGTGGTTCATAAGAATGCTGAAATGGGTTAATTTTTTCATCATTTTTCCTTGAGTTATTTTTTGTTCAAAACTGTTTTAATCCCATACAAATAATAGTTGAATCCATGGCAACAAACTTTCCATCCCATAGCCTACAAGGCTATTTTTGCATGAGTAAGTTTTCAAAAAACATTATTTGCAGTGATGTAATCTGAAGTTCAGAAAATCAATTGTTCAATCACGCTGATGTCAGCTTTTTCAAACCATGAAAATCTTACTTCAAAGTTTCGCTAGTTACACCAACACCAAAATATATTCTTTTTCCGTCTGTACTTTTTCATTTTCTCCTTCTTTGCTTGTCGTTAATGTTTCAAGTTGACGATTAAGCGAAGCTCATTTTTCAATTTTTGATGATGATTGTTGTTTGTAAAATGAAATCGCAGTAAAATAAAATGTTTTTAGTTCCCAGGTCCAATTGCCCACTTCAGCAGTCAGCACTTTTGATGATGCTTGGTTGTTTGCCAATATTCTGAAATAGAGACTCGTGCAAAGTTGTTCCTACCAAAATAAATAATATTTTTTTTTACAAATTAGGTTCTGTGTGTGGATAGATATCTCTCCGTTTGTCGTCGCTCTTCAAAAATAACCACAGCTCTAAGTAAAATGACATCTGTTGCCGCAATCACGATCTGCGTGTGGATTGCTGCCATATTACTTGCCGTGCCTACAATGTTGTATTCAGAACTTGTTGGAGCACAACCTCATTGCCAATGCAGGTAAAACGTTTTTTTGTTGATGAAAAAAACTTTTCGCTTATAACATTGTCGATGCACTACAAGTTCTGTTTAGGTATCAAGCATGCTATAACGTCCTCGTTTTGTCGCTTCTATCTTTTTCTTGATATTTGCTTTGCTGGCATATATTTATTTCGTTGTAATGGTCAAAAATAAATACAAACTGAACTGAACAATTGTCTAAGCCAAGAGTTTTCGAAAGGTGGCCGCGTCCCCTTATACAGAAACGATTGTCCCCGTCCGCATACGAAACCATTTTCTTCTTTGTAGTCGTTCGACCATATAATTAGGCCTACTCTAAGTGGTGCAGGTATGGTGGGTAACTGGGTGTACCTGGTGTGAAACGACACTTTAAATAGGCTACTTCAGTAGATACACGAAATTACCACAATTATGAAATGACACATTTAAATCACACCATACCCACGTTTAGCAAAATTTCATTTTCAAGGCGGGGTGTTGTACATAATTATATAAAAAAAACTTTTCAACAGCAAAATGAGACGGGAGGGCTGTTGTGCTACAATCAAACAATCTCTCCTACTTTTCGACGCTTTGTTTCAGATACGCATTTCCCCAGGATGACGAGAGCATCGTAAGGTGGTGCAAATTAGAAGGATTTAATCAGAACTTGGATGATTGCGTGAAGATTTCCAGAGAAACTGCGCTGTCTGCTGGTAAATGCAGGTAAACTCCGAACCTAGACTGAGACTTTCTAGTTTACTTTTATTATTTCAAGCGATTGGTGACATACAGTGGTAACAGTGCATAGTCTTATGTTTTAATCGTGTTACGATCTAACCGACCATGGCTGAGTATTGACAAAATCTCAACCTACATAGTTTTAAATTATTATCGTAGATGGTACGAGTATGAAAAGTTTACAAATAACGGGATGATTCTTTTATAGAAACCCTTCGAGATAATGGGCGATTGTTTCAATAAAATTGTCGTACAAGCAATGTAGCCTGATGAAGCAATGTTATTAAAGCGGTCTCAAAAGTGTGAACAAACTGCTCGTGATGGTAAACATATTGCGTTTCAAACTGTGAATCAACTCTGAAAAGTAGTCAGAAATAATTGTATAACCCCCCAGGTGCACTGGCTAACTCTGACATTTTGTTGCTGCATAGAGCTCCAGTTGATCTTGATTTTGACACAATTCATGGAGGTTTGTTTGATTCATTCGCCAGCGGAGGAAGCGGAAGTGGAAGCGGAAGTGGAGTGTTCAGTGGAGATACATTCACAACTGAAGGCACTGAAAATCCACAGGGAAAAGTAGTCCATGAGGATTGTCATTATTTTGATTTTCCAAGTGGATGGATAGCATTCATTTCCTTCAACTTTGCAACATTGTTGCTTCTTATCATTGTAAGAGTTCATTATTCACGCTCATTTGTAGGTTATCACTTCAGTACATAATAATTTGTGTTTTTACATAGACCTGTATCCATCGCAGATATGCTTTACTCTAAGAGCTCTACAAAGCAGAAAGTTCAAGTTTGCTATTTCTATAGGCGGTTTGTTCTTGTTGGTAGGCCGATCCGGTCTAGAAAAGTAGTTTCAAAGTAGGCTAAAACGTTTTTTGTTGCTTTGACAAAAGTTGAATACTTGACAAAATAAACAACATACAAAGTTGAACCATGAGCATAAGAAGTTGAAACATAGCCCGACCCGATAGCTCAGTTGGTGAGCGCGTGACTTTGTGAACGAAAAAACTTCAAGATAAAGCGGCAGTGGTTCGGCTCTCGGGGTGTGCGCTTGAGCAACGCGTTCTTAGGACTGTTCTCTATTCAGCGGCATCTAATGGATGGAGTAATTCCCAGGCAACAACACTTCAACAATCGGAAACTTCGCTTTGTCAATCTCGGTAACCGGCCCTCCTTCAAAAGCCTTTACAAGTATACGAAACTACCAGGAATAACTTATCGAGGCTTTGTCAGTCCGAAGATGAAGATTCAAAACCAACCAACCCGAGTAACGTAATCAGATTTGACATATTTATGTTCATTTCAACATTTACAGAAAACAAAATGAAACCATCGAAAGCATTCGATGTAAAATTGTTTCAATAGTTTTTGTTTTCTGTAGACGTAAACATGTTTAATTTGATTACGTTACTTGGTTCGTCTGTTGGTTGGTTTTGAATCTTTACCTTCAGACTGACAAAGCCTTGATAGGTTATTCCTGGTAGTTTCGCATATTTGCAGTCGTAGAGGCTCTTAAAGCAGGGCCGGTTACCGAGATAGGCAGAGTGAAGTGTCCGATTGTTGAAGTGCTGTTGCCGGAAAATTATTCCATTCACTAGGTGCCGCTGAATGGAGAGCAGTCCTGAAATGCGTTGTTCAAGCGCACACACCGAGAGTCGAACCAGCGCCGCGTGATCTTGAGCCTTGATCCGCGTGATCTACAAATAAAAACGTGATCTGGGGCCTTGAGAACTTGCGCCGCGTGATCTTGAGCCGGGCGCGTAACCACTGAGCTAACGGGGCGGACATGTCTATGGTTCAACATACCAAACATCATAGAACAAACTTGAGCAGTGATGTAGCTATTGCAATTGAAATGGCTATTGTTTTAAATGTCCTCAGTGCGTTTTACAAAGCGGTCTTATTTCGAGCTACAATATAATACGCTGGTCCAATACTTCCCAGCCGGAAACACGTTTATTACACTGATTCAACGTCTGCAGTCGTTAAACCAATGTTAAAAGCGAATAATTTGTCCGCTGGGTTGCATCTACCACCCACTTTGGCTAAAAATATTTACTTTTTAGATCGTCTTTAAACGTGATTGCTTTTGAGGCCAGCAATTGACCACAATCGGACGACAGCGAATGTGCTGTCACTTCAAGCAATGATAGGAACAGAAACTTGAACAATTTTTTACTTTGTGATTACCAAAACAAGATGGTGGAAGCTGGCGTTATTATAAGTTTTTATGACACTTCTATGAAAGCAACAATGCTATGCGAAATATCACTTTTGTTGTTGCTAAAACCTAAATAAAATTCAACTTTCTAACTGTGCAAGCACATTTCTCAAATTTCACACATGAAATGATATGATGCAGATGGTGGTTGTATTTTATGGGCTAATACTAAGCCATGTTTGCAATCCTCCAACTGAGGACGAAAATTCCCCATCAAGCAACTCAAGGAAAGAAAGCAAGCAAATGACAAAAGTGTGCGCTGCTCTTGCTGTCACTTTCATAGTGTGTTGGCTCCCTCTCAATGCAGTGCACATTGCAAAGATACAAGGAATTCAACAGGTATTTGTTCGTAGGCTATATGTTGTGATTTAACCTCGGGACTAACCAAGAGAAAATTTTAGCCTACAACAAAAAAATCTATCTGCTGCATGGAAAGCTAAAAGCGAAACCAAAAATGTATATCAGAGTGAAAAACAAGCTAATATTTTCCAAGACGCATTTTTTATTCAAATGGTCATCATCATGATGTTCCTTCCTCTCGTCGAGGGCTGGAGGCAATGAAGCACCAAGTTTCTCTGTAGCAGTGGCGTAGCTAGGGAGGGCGGACTGCCCCGGGCGGCACGTCTGGGGGCGGCACTTTCAGACTACGTTTTTTTATTTTGATTATAACCTGATAAAAAAACGCATTTCATTTTCACATGCTTTTTCTTGAAGAGGCGGCAAAATCTGAATCCGCCCCGGGCGGCACATTCCCTAGCCACGCCACTGCTCTGTAGTGAGATTTTTTTTGCAGTTTTGTAATCAAGTCCTGACCAGTCTTTAATATTATTAGTCCAAAAGTCCAAATTCTTGGTGGTCTGCCCCTATTTCGTTTTCCAGTCATTTTCCTTCTAGTAGTTGTCTTTAAATAGAATTATTGCAAATCATATGGCCAAAATACTTTATTTTAAACTGATGTAAATATTCAGGAAGTACAGGAAAACATTTTTTCAAAACAAAAGCTTCTTGAAGAAAGAGGTTGTGAATAAACTATGCTATTTGGAATGATTGCTGAAATTGGTTTTAGAAAAACAAGACGTCAAAAAGGCGCACGTTCTGCGTGCAAAAGTATTGCCCAGTCGTATACTGTAGTATAAAAGGTAAAGGTGGACCCATACTTGATTCAAGTGTTGGGTATGAATAGATAAGGTTCTCACTGTACTAAGCCTTCGCACTGAGGAGAGTAGGGTGGCCAGTTCCTTTCTCTCGGCCGCCTTTCCTGCAGCAATTATGCCCACCCAATTTATTACACCCTATAGATAGAGGTGAGCCGTGTTTTCAACAACCAGCTGAAGCCGGGAGTCGAACCAGGATTGCATAATTGGTAAGTCAATACCTTATCCGTTGCGCCATCCCACTGTAGTATAGAGAAGGAGAAATGCCTGTCTGCATTTATAAGTTCAAAATTATTGTTTAATATTTACGTCGTCAAAACGCATTGCTGTTGCAGCTCCAAAAATTGTTTAATGATATATCTTTTGCGAATGTGTAAGCATAGCATTAATCCTGAATAATATATGACATTAATTGCCTCTTTAATGTAGGCTATGCTGTCAGAAAAAGTTAACGAAGTCTTTTGTGATCAAACGACCAAAATGGCCATCCATGCATGCAGTCACATTGTATTATATTGCTGATATAATTGTATATTATTATTGTGTATAATTATTATTAATATTGTATATTATGTTTGTATCATTTGACGTTATAGGAAAATGGCTGCGCTGTTCTCACTGCGGTTGTTGCATGGATAGCTATTGCTAATGCAGCACTGAATCCAATCATATACGGTAGCATGACAATAGCATATTCATTAAGACAGAGGTAAGCGTTTTTTCTTAAAATATGTCGGCCCATTTGTAATCAATGCTTAACAACAGTTAAGAAAGAATAATTTATTAGGCTTACGTTTTGGTCTTTTTTATTGTTTTTGATGAAAAAATAACTCAAAACTTGGATATTTGGAAATGCTTTTGTAACAGTCAGAATTTTCAAGCCTTACTGAACAACAACAAAATAGAGATCAATATAAACCTTTTTCGCCATTTTGACAAATTCCCGGTGGTTGAAGATTTAGATTAAGTGGATCGAAACATTAGCCTACATTATTATTAGAGCCTACCCTATTTTTCACGCTTTGTCCTCTACATAGCCTAGTTTATAGTGAGAGCACTGGCTCGACACTCCAAGGGCACCGGTCCTACACCGCTTAAGAGCATGCAGCTGTGTCTTTGGCAATACACTTAAAAGCATGTCTGATGGTGGACACCATGTTTGGCTTTCTTGCCTTCGCGTCCCTGGTTACGACATGCTTGTACAGTAGGTCATACATAATATTAGACTTCCACTATTATTGCACCATTACTTTGCTTCGAGATAGAGGTGACTACATTGTAGGCTACTTTGAAAACAACTTGATTAAGTTTGGAGTTGTATATATAGATGATTAAGTTTCATTATTGAATAGGAATGGAAATAACGAACCATCAACGTTGAAAGGAGTACCTCTTGCTTCGAAGAAAGCCTGATTTCCGATGAAGAGAATCCAATATCAGCAGAATGCAATTCTGGGTTACAAACAGTGTATAGGAAGTAGGCTACATGAAGTTTTTAAAAGTGCACTTTTGTGATATTTGTTCAATTTGGTTTTCAACGTAACTAGGATAGCAACAACGTTGTACAATAAACAGACGGTTGACTACAAAATAACAACACTCCCAGACAGCAAAATCCATCATTTCTACATTGATTCAACGTCTGCAGACGCATGTCCTTGTTGAATTAATATAAAAATGATGGATTTTGCTGTCTGGAACGATTGCCACTGCAGTATAATAAAATCAACAACATAGAACAACGATGATAAGAAAAATAAACGTTCTGTGTACAAATACAGTATTCACGTGATTAGCCTAGCAAAGAAAATAGAGTAAATTTTAACTTTTCTGGCGCAACATGTAACGCACGATGAAAATTTAATAACCAACCTGTTTGGCGTTCATTGTGGAGATGGCTTTCATTGGATTTTGCGGCGTTGTAGCGACAGACGTCATGTGTCGTACTGCTCAGACAATCCGTCCTTAACGTTCCACGAATCGTGGTTTTGTCAGCTTTTGACCAAAGCGATCAACCATGTATGCCGTCATATTCATTGTATTATATTTCATGCGCATTGTAATGATTGTATCGAAGTTATTACTCTCTAAAGTTAAACCGCTGACGGCCTGTTTCAGCTAAAAGGAGGATCATCAGAAGGTGTTGATCGATGATATACGATGATCCTCCTTTTAGGTGAAACAGGCTGTCAAGGGTTTAGAGAGTAATAATTAGATTTGATTTAAATCGCTCTGCTTGGCTTTTTGCTTGGCATTGAGCACTTTTTTAGTATTAATAGTTTTCATTGTTGCAATGATTGTTGTATTGTTGATTGTTTTCATTGTTGTCATCATCATTATGCTCCTTCCTCGTATATTGAGGGTTGGATCATGGTTGGATACAATGCGCCATTGTTCTCAACCGTTCGTACTACATTTTAATAACTTAATTTTGTCCATTTAGTGATGTTTGATGTCCAAATCATTCTTCGTCTGCCTTTGTTTCTTTTACCGTTTATCTTCCCTTCCCTTCTATTAATGATCTTTGTAACGAGTTTTGCATTATTGTGTGTCCGAAATACTTCAAACTTCTTCTTTTGACTATTTGTAAGAGAATTTTGCTTGAATTAAATTTGGATAATACTTCATCGTTAGTGATCTTTTGTTTCCATGAAATTTTTAACCTTTGCCTGTATGACCAGAGCTCGAAGGCATCGATCCGTTTTTACATTTTTTGTGACACTGTCCAAGTTTCAGAGTTGTATAAAAGAGTTGAGCAGACATAGCATTTTAATATCCTTTGATGAATTGATAAATTTAAACTTTGATAGATTAAAACATTTTTCATTTTTCCAAATATAGTTCTTGCAATTTCTATCCGTCTTAGAATTTCATGTTCACACCTCCCATCTTCAGTTATTAAATGTCCAAGATAAGAAAAAGATTTTATTTTTTGTATATTTTTATTGTCAATTATAATTTGGAGTATACTGGAGTATCTGGTGATTTTGAGATTATCATTGATTTAGTCTTTTTAGAGTTAATTTTCATATTAAACTCTTTGCCAATTGACTTGACATTGTCCAATATTTCTTGAAAATCTTCTTGTGATTCAGCCAACAGAACAGTATCATCAGCATAGCGTAAATTTGCCATGTTCATTGTTGTAATGATTGTACCTGTATTGTATATATATACTGTATTAGCTCTGCTAGCTGCATTGAGCACTTTGTTTGCAATTGCAACAGTTTATTCTTGGAATATTGTATATATTATTATTGTGTATTATTATAATATTATATATTTGTACTGAACATTCCACTATTCAAGGTTTTGGCAGCTTTTCATGTTCACTCGAGTACAGACCTTCAGCTTTGTGTCAGACCGTTTGTTCAGGCGGATCCAGTAAGTTGCTTCAGGAGAGAGGGAACGCGATTTCACAAAACACAATGATGTGTAGGTCTACATTTAATCTGACCTTGCAAATACACCATAAATTAAGTTACTTTTCTGCGTTTTTGGTAAGTTATTCCCTCCCTGGATTCACCACTGCGTTGGTATTGGTTGTGTGTAGTAGCATGATAGCATAAATCCTTCAAAAATTGATTTAGTTTGCTTGCTTCGTAATACAGTGTGTACATACTTACATGTACGTATTCCTTGTAGGCTAAAGCTTTGGTCCACTAAGCCAGGGGTTCGCAAATAGTGGGTCCATACCATCCACAATGGGTCGCAAAACGGTTAAAACGTACTATAAATACAGTATAACTTGTGTAGCAAAAATAAATACAATCATATACTCTTTGATATGCTGAGTTTCGTACAATTTTGTACAAGAAAATTTATAATTTTGATTGTAGTACAGTAGTCCCTGCTTATTAAGCCCACGGGTATAAAGCCTAGAAGACACCTTGAGCCAGGACATGAAAACTCTCTCAGCTTATCTCCCGGTGTGGGTTTTATAAGCGGGGACGACCATATTGAAATTGATATTAAATTGCAAAGTATTTTGCCAAAATTATATGTTTCTGAAACGTTTGGGTCGCAAAGATTTCGAACGATTGTTTTTTGGGTCGCGACAACAAGTATTTGCAGACCCCTGCACTAAGCCACTAAGGTGGTATCATGAAGCACTGCTTTTCGTCTTAACGAATCTATACTGTAAGAGTACAGACCAAGCCGCAACGCGTCTACTCTATTGTCAATCCAATTTGCACGTCATTGCTTTCAGTGAAGTGATGGAATGACTCGAGTGTTCTCATGGGTCTAAAGCTTGTTAGATTGTTTGTTTGACATTTTCTTAACGTTACTAAAAACACAAAAGCGTACCCTTCAACAATTTAAACAAAAACGTTGCTTATCGCTTACGCTGTAACAAAGCAGGCAGTTGGCTAGTTCCTGTGGTGAATTTGAATTCTGTTAATCACAAACGCAAGTTGTGAGACAAAGATCAGTTTTAAACAAAACGTACAGATAACATCTAACGACGTCACAGTTACGGTACCGTATGTAAAAAGGAGAGTTTTTTCAGCTGAGAAACTATCAGTTGCCTAATTTAAGTGTGTCAGTTCTTGCTCTGACAAATGATAGGCTGTTGTTAAATTTTACTGAATTATATCTGCCAACAGTATGCCAATAAACATAACGGCATGTTTTCTCGGAGTTGACATTCGTTGGCTGGTAATGACCCAGCAGATACGCAGCTAAGCCTGACAGGCGTAGTAGTAACTGGTAAAAGTTGATATTCCCAAGACAAAAAGCAGATATGTTCATCTATTCCAGACAGATTACATGTCCACAGCAGTCACTTTTTGCAATGAAGGGGAATAGCATTAACTGTCCTAATCTTGTTTCTGACGTTAAGTTACGTTTTTTAACATCAAGTTTCCAACATTGTTTAATGCGGTTAAATTAGGCCTATAACAATTTCAACAACTCAGCCAAGCAATGCAACGCATGGCAGGGAAGTCTAGAAAACCGAAGCATTCAAAAGCTTAATAGTCATGGCAAATAAGAACGACGGTGTGCCTTTGGTAACATAAATGCAATTTTTCAAACTTTTAATTAATTATTTATATAGAAATTGTGCCACTGTCTTTATCTTACGAAACCAAATGCACATTTGATAAAGAAAAAAGGGTCTTGAAATATTCTGTTAACAATTTCACAGCTTTACGTTTGGGTGTTCCGTGGTATTCAACCGAAATACAAACTTTAATATAAAAAGAGTTATTGTTATATCAGCTTTATAAAGTAAGAAAGGCTTTAGTTAGTGAAGTTTACTTTCAACTATAAGATTCTGCTTGCTTTTCTTTTGTATAACGGCATCGTAGCCCAGCCTCAAATAATAGTTCATTATTGTATTAGGCGCACGTCTAACAGTGGTTTGGCATGGCGAGAAGAAGAGCACGCGGAAGCTTCGATTTTAGTCGCATTAGTCTGGTGATACAAATCCAATTTTCTTGCATAATTTATGATAAAATCGTGAAGTTTAACGTTTCACTCCATTAGACACCTCGATGCATTGCAGTTGGAAGAAGGAAAATTGCAGCATGCAGGCAACATTTGAAGGTTCTCGCTCTTTTGAGTGTTTAGATTTGTTGGTTAAAAAATAATCTTAGAACGATAAGAATTCATTTGGCAGGCAAAAGCAGTGGTCGAGACTCGAGAGTATGTGGCATGAATTAGTGGTACGATACTGATGAGCCCAGCCCAATGGGCAAAACACGTGCCTACAATGCCAATTCTTGCTACCAACGACTTCCGAGAAACATGCGCGTTGTGGATAATCTTGACCAGTGTGCATTATGGAAAAAGCACAAAAGAAAATAAGAATAGGCTGATTTATGAAGCTGACAAGCTTCCAGTAGCTATGAAGCTTAACAAAATTCTGAAGGGTTTGCTTGTTTTTCAAGCAGCAGTTTACATATTGATCGGTTTGTGGCAGTTGGAATCACTGTAAGTTTAACACAAAGAAGCAGAATTTGCAATGTATTAAGTTTTGTTTTCACCACGCGTGATCTATAGACTTGACTGGTTCCCTAGAAACTTTCCCATTTTACTGATTTAAATCCTAATTAAAGTTAAAACAGCACTTTTCTGAAATTACGTTTATAAAGCAAAACTTTGTTGCGACAAAAAAGGAACTGCCGTAAAATCGAAACTAGAACTGCATTTTGTCAAACCAAGTCTAGTTGACAGGCGACAAATTGTGATTTATTTGCACTGTTGTTGTTGTGAGAGTTCTTTGTTTTTCATACAAGCCATGAAAGAGGAGGAAGCTTTCAACATGGACTTGTCTCTGCATAAAATATAAAATTTCATTTCATTCTCGCTCGTTTATGTGTTATCTTTCTATTGTAGTGTTGCGCAAAATGTTAGTCATTTTTGATATTCAAGTATTTCAGATGATGTTGTTTTGTGTTACACGATGAAACTTTTACTGGTTTTCTAAGCAGCATTGTTGGGTTTATCACAGATTTTACTGAAAAAACTCTATTCATGTATCATGGTTACGCCTCTAAACCAGGCCCGTAATTATACATTTTAGCTTGGGGGGCTCAAAAGCTGTTGCGAAGTAAAAGGCTATGCACATAACATTTGTAGTTGCAATGAGTCAAATTTGCGGTTTTTTGGGCAAAGGCACGGCATACGTTATAAAGTCACAAGGTGCTAGATAGCAGTAATTTCGAATGATTGGGATAATTCCAGCCAAAACATGGGTAATTCCAGCCAAAATGATCTCTTATGTATCTCTTACTTTGAGCTTGGGGGGGGGGGGCTTTGCCCCCCCCCCCCGGTAATTACGGGCCTGCTCTAAACGTTGAAAATACAAATTTTGCTTGCGTAGTGAGATCACATATCCATGTGCAAGATTCAATCTAACTCTTCCTTTTATGACAAATTTAGTTCCTTATTTTCTTGCATTGATTGACTTCTCACAATCTGATCTTTATTTGGTGAAGTAATAAAATTACTTTTGTTTAAAATAAATCACTTTTTACGTCAAACAACGTTAACAACATGCCGTAAGAAATACGCGTTTTGTTAGCTGATAGCCGAGTCATGTCTTGGGGTGTCCATTTCTTCTCCATATGTTGAACTTCATGTTGCAGTTGCAACTTGCATGTCTGCTGGAGGTATTTGTATTCTGTGAGTCATTACCTGTCCCAGAACTTGCTAAATCATTTGATTGTTCATCTGCTTCAAATTGAAATTGTTCATCTGCATTAAGAGAACTTTTGAGGAACAAGGGTCAGGTAATCCGAGATAACTTACTTCTCAGGATTTGTTGCCTTACTATTAATCCGGTTTGACTGATTGAGGTAATGATTGACTCAAACAAAGTCGCCTCATTAGAAGCTTTACCATAGTGGATTTGTATAGACCTTGCAGACTTACCGTTGGACCACTCAGTCAACCATTAGACGCAGTCTACAAATGAGGCTTATATTGAGTTTTATTAGGAAATATAGCTTTATACAAACAAACGATCTTGGCTATTTACCAAACAAATTAAATTTATTTCCAAGTAACGTATGTAACCGTTTTCAGGTGCGTCGTTAGTCATGAATATTTTGAACTGCATTGAAAGTTAACTGATAAGAAGTCTTGATTTCAAGTTTTGCTACTGAGCATTGAAAAGCGACTGCATCTCAAACCGCATGTTTCCAGCTGTTATGGGAGGAAGTAGTTCTTCCACACATAATCGTAGCAATGTCTATGAACATCATTCAAACGTGAACGAGTGGGAGCATTTGTACGCTGAAATTATTCATTCGAGCAGTAGCAAAAAGCTTTGGCCAAAAAGAAGAAGAAAAGGTGCTCGGATTTTAGCTGGAAATACTGAAGGTCAAAGAATATTAAGTTGGCATGTTTGGAGGTCAAGAAACTTATATTTATTTGGAATCAAATGCGACCAAAAACTGTTCTACTTAAAACCTGGAAAACGAAAAAAAATTACTCTTGGTAAAGGCTCGTCCTTAAGTAACATAAGAGAGGATGATAAACGTCTATTTCAGTTGAAAAAATTTCAACAAAACTCCAGAAATACAGTCTTGCATCATGTCAAATCAAACAAATATCTTCGTTGTGCTGATGACAATGGAACTTTAAAATTAACAAGAAGCCAAGAAAGGGCTGATGGGTGGCTCATTAACGAACAAAATTCTCCAAACGATGAGGATTAATTCAACTTTGTAATTTGAAGCAATAGGCATCGTACGGCATGAGCTATTTTTGAGTAAAGTTTCCATCAAATCTTGGGAAAGATAGACTGACTTCAAGTTTTTTACTACTTAAGTTCGTCACAGGAGGTACACTGCGAAGTAATGTTCCAACCCTAACACAATAGGTCTATGACAAATGCAGCTTAAGTCCCAAGAGACAAATCTTTATATCTCTCAATAAATTAGCACAGAAAAAGCAAAAGAATTGTTACTGTGTTTGTGCTGCCTTCAAAACTATTCAGTGAAAGTGATATTTTACGGTATTGCCTCAAACCAGTAACTCTCAACCGCGGCCCATCAGGCCGCATGTGGGCCTCAATTATTCTTTTTGCGGCCCTCATCGATGCAGCAAAAATATGATTTGTGCTAGAACCATATATGGCGAGAATACATCGTTGTCATAAAACTTACGTGCTAGCAAAGCAATGTTTTATACTATAATAACGTTTAGCCACACAGAGAAAGTAGCTGTGTTTATCCGTGGAGTTATGTCAGACTTCAACATTTGCGAGCAATTTCTCCTTTGCGTTCCGTTTGCGGCACAACACAAGGGATAGGCTATATTACGTTTCGTGAATGTCGTTCGTCTTCTGGAAGTACTTTTGTACCCGTTGTTGTGTAGTTGTAACAAATGAGTGTTCTTCCATATTGGGGAAGAATCAAGGTTTTCATGGACTTGTTCAGATGGTGTAAAGAAGATAATCTAACCCTGTGATGTCGCACCACTACATTTTACACCAAGAAATTATCGTTGTTAAGTCACGGAAGATTTCTAATGTGATAGAAATC
Source organism: Aplidium turbinatum (assembly GCF_918807975.1). NCBI lineage: Eukaryota > Metazoa > Chordata > Ascidiacea > Aplousobranchia > Polyclinidae > Aplidium > Aplidium turbinatum. The sequence continues at coordinate 5,581,625 of NC_137486.1, forward strand.
ATAACATCAATAGCAAATTGGATTCGTGCAAATGCGCTTGATCATCGCGAGTTTTTAAGTAATTTCTGGTAGATATTGATACTGACCATGGAGACGTGCTTATGTTCACTGCCATTCGGTGGTTAAGCTGTGCTGTGATTAAACCAGAGCAACAAGTCAATGGATCATTCGAAAAACATGATTGATGAATTTAAAAGTCGCACTAACGGTATCAATTTTTCCTGCCCTTGATGAAAATATTTGTAACATCTATGGCAAATCAATAGACGCAGCCACCGGCCCAACGATTTACAACTGAAACTGCTAGATGTGCAGTCAAATGTGAAGCTGACACAAGCATGCAAATGTAATCATCTATTTTACCTTTGAAGTCGAATCCCAGAGGTAAAGTATCCCTTACTTGATAGCCAACGTACTGAAAAAATGCTTCTGTTCAACATAACTAACATGTGTGAAGCACTTTTCAGCAACATGATTGGAATTAAATCCAAATATCACAATCGATTGGCAAACTATCAGTTTAACCAGCTTTTGAGTAGTTCTTCTGCATCTTCCAACATCACCCCTCGTTTTGGGAAACTTATCAAAAGTCAAAGCTAACATCAAGTTTCACATTAAATTGCATTTGTTTTGTTGTGGCTCTTTACAAAATTAAGATTTTTAATTTGGCCTCCATGCTGAAAATGGTTGAGAACCACTTCCTTAAATGCTCTCGTGGCCATGATGCTCTAGATTTTGAATTTTTCTTCTACAAAAACATGCGACATATTTCAAGATTGTTCATTTTTCTGAAAATTTGTCTCTTAAAAACTTATCCCAAATACCAACTTTTTCCAAAAGATTTGATACTGGAGCCAACTTTTGATTTAAATTTTTTGTTTCTTTATTTTGTCAAAATCCGATCGCAAAGTTCACCTGGTGGTCCAACATATTGAGCATCTTACATTTAAAGAAATTTGCATGTTTTTTCTAAGGTTGTAAATCGTTCTTTTCTCAACTTTGTACTTTATCGATTGAAAAATGGCCTTTTTATGAGTCATGTTTTGCTTGGTGACAAACAGCTTCTGTTGAATCCATGTGTGCATATTTTTCATTTTGTTATCATTTGAAAACATACGTTACATGAAGCGAAGAGTTTTTGATTTGTAAATGATGTTGGAATATTTTTTGTTCGGCTTTAAGTATGGTGATCAAACTCCAAGAAAAGCGATGCATTCGCCACTCAACTTACGGCTAGCTAACGATACGTTTCATATAAATAACGTCTTGACAAAATATAATAGTGACGCTTTAAGAAGAGATTAAATAAAAATTATCTTCTTTCAACCATTTGTGATTGTGCCATTTGTGCCTGTACCCGTTATCCCTGACAGAAGGAAAAGCTTAGTTTGGCTGTGGCCTGCTTCATGGGTGTTGATAGGGAGAGTCCAGGGAGTGCTTTTACATTTGGGCCCTGGATGGTTTTAGAGGTCCGAGAACTTAAAGAAACCTCCACAAGTATTCTTTAAATTTTGCATCGTCCGCCCCGTTAGCTCAGTGGTTACGCGCCAGGCTCAAGATCAAGCGTCGCTGGTTCGACTCTCGGGGTGTGCGCTTGAGCAACGCATTTTCAGGACTGCTCTCCATTCAGCGGCACCTAGTGGATGGAATAATTCCCCAACAAGACTTCAACAATCAGAAAACTTCACTCTGCCAATCTCGGTAACCGGCCCTGCGTCAAGAGCCTCTACAAGTATGCGAAACCACCAGGAACAACCAATCAAGGCTTTGACAGTCCGAGTATAAAGATTCAAAACCAAACCAAGATATAGTGTGTGCAGTAGCGGATCTAGAAAAAAATGTAACTTGGCACCAAATATTTCAAAAAATAATACGCCGGAAAAAGAAAATAGTCTAGCAAGCAGTGTGGGGATTATTACCAGAAAATTTTTGACAAATCTAACCTTGTTTTGATCGCTTTTGTGCATTTTTAGGACCTATGTTATTTTTCTTTATCAAGATGCACAGCTTATGTGGGGCTAATTGACCAAATTCATCAAATTAAAAATGGATTTCTCTAAAAATTTTAGTAAATTCGAGAAATTTGAGTTTTGGTTGAAAATTGAAGATACGAAAGGTTTTCAAGAAGTTGTATTGAAGATTTTTCCATACTGAAACCATGCGTTCCCAATGCAACGCGTTAAGTTGATGATATAACATTGAACAAACAAAACGAGCGAAAAAATTTTGCAGAGACGCAGGCAGTTTAGTTGTTTTTTTGGATTTTTCTGTGTTGTATTCCCCGAAATCGTGTTTACAGAAATTTGATGGGTTTCAGAGCTCATTTAGGCTATTTAAAAAAATCCACAAACAATATGAAACAAAATCTGTCGTAAACTCCGAAAAAGCGCTTTTATGGTGAACTGATTGACGCCTTTCGCGGCCATTCATTCCTATTTACAACTCTTGTGTAGTAGGCTAGGCTGATGATAAACAGCCAAAGATAGTACATCAGGCAAAGCACATTTGACTAGATGTCGTGCAAAAGAGGAATTGTCATGGGAATTTTACTTCATCCATTATTTATGTTTTTATACAGGTTACGACTATACTGTATAAAGTATAAACTACGTTTTTGTTTATTGAAGCTACACTAGGTAGCCTACTTGAAAAATCTCCCTAAAAATGTAAAAAAACGGAATTCATTTCATTTTTTAAATAAAATCTCTTTAAACCATACATAGCTTACAGTAGTTTGAGAAAATATCGTTGCTACCCTCTTAAAAACCTGTCTCACCTTTGGTGGGACTCAAGATCCTCCCTTGTTCAAACAAAATTCACAGTAACTTGATCTATTCAAATTTCCTTGATAGCCTATTATCACTTTTGTTGCGAGTTTAATTCTGGTTGCAACGAAGCCATCTATGAGTTTCAATACATTAGGATTAGGGCTTAGGCCAACGAACAAGCCACGGTTATGATTTTTACACACCCTCCTTCAAATCAGTTGCTGAGATTGTTTTCTTCAACGTCTTTTGACAATAAAAGAATAGTTGTTATTGCTTTTGGCAATGACAAATCGAAGATTAATATTTTTCTAATCATGTGTTTATTTCCAACAAAACCATTCATGCAATGACGCCGTTGACTTCTGCCCCAACAAAAAACAAATTAAGATACTGTACAAGACTTGCACCGAAACCTGCACCCAGACGAAAAAATTCGTTATTTTTACATTGATTTTACGTCTGGAGATGTTAAATCAACGTAAAAAAGACAGATTTTGCTGTCTGGGATAATGTAAAAGTGCTTGGGTACAAGAAATATTTGAATATATAATTGATATAGTTAAATAAAACATTTACAACAGGGCTACTCAACTAATGTTAGCAAAGGTCCATTTTGACAAGTTGAATATTTTTGCGGTCCGGTGAATATTTCACACATGCAACCACGAAAATTAAACAACCAGTAGCCTACGAGCACCGAAAGACTTTTCAGGTAGTAACGAGTAGGCTACCGTATGTAACACGACTTGGATTTTTGTCTGACACAAACAAAAAAATAAAAAAGGAAAAAATGTATTGTGTTTCTTTGTAGTGTAGCTGTGTAGATTGCACATCAGAGAAGACGGCAAAGCGTTGGGGGGTCTGGGGGCGAAGCCCCCAGCTCTTTGGATAATCACAAAAAATTGCTTTTCCATAATAGAAATCTGTTTAAAGAGGCCTTAAAATGTGGCAATGACGTTATTCTTCCAGAAGCCAGAGGTCCAGCTTCAACATCCAGAAGGTTCGGATTCGGACCGCGGTCCGCCAGTTGAGTAGCCCTGATTTAGAACACGTGGCCTCTCTGTTACGCTACATCAGCATTGTCACGCGCATTTTGCGTAGTAGGTTGCAAAATGTTAATCGTGAATAAAATTCATTGGTTTGCAGTCGAATCGTACGTCCATCGTCCCGCTCATGTAGGCTACTTATAATAACGTTGTCACAACAACACACGTTTTCAATGACACTGCAAATACTCGCTCACAACTGCTTTTTAACCTAATTGTTGACTGATATGCCAAAGCAAATAAAATAGAATCTAAAACAGAGGTTTCTTGAAAGATCACCAACATTTTTGCTTTGAATCAGCGCAATTATAATTAAAAACAATAACTTTAACCTATTTTCTTATTGACATAAGGCGGGCATGCAATCTAGCAATACAATTACTTCCTATGGTAGACATAACGTTGTTTTATTAAACTTTAAAATAAATACACGCATGTTTAATTGTTTATACAAGATATAAATACACAATCCACATGTGTTCAATCAACGATGCCTTGTTTATATTGTAGTTTATAATATTTTAATATAAACAACGCTATTTAATCCAAACCACGTTTAGTTGATCGATCAAGCTACAATTCTAACAAAAGATTGGCAATGATTCGACTCCCGGGGTGTGCGCTTGAACAACGCATTTCAAGGACAGCTCTCCATTCGGCGGCTACTAGTCTAGTAGGTGGAATAAATTTGCAGACTACATTTCAACACAATCGGAAAATTCATTCTGTCAATTTTGGTGACCGGGCTTGCATCAATGGTTTACAGCCTCTATAAGTATGCAAAACTGCCAGAATTGAGCTTTAAAATAAGCCTCAGTCCTTGGATAAAGATTCCAATAATAAATCGATCAATGTTAAGCATAAGCTTATATTGCACTGCTTTATACAATTTTTGAATTTGCACGAATACTTGACTTTGCGATACATCATTTATATTGATTTATGACAAAAATTTGTGTAATTTGTAGCTGCATCCATAGAACAAGAAAGGTTTCCTTCGTCTACTGAAACCATGCTGAAACAGGTTCATTTGGTTAACATGTTTAGATCAAATTTTTTTAAGACTTTTCTGCATAACAACGCTAATTAATTTCAAAAACTCACTTTAAAAATAAAAGGCGGCTTGTGTTTAGCAAAAAAGATTTTTTTCAGTTGACAAAAGCAATACAGGTAGCCTATCAACGTTAGACAAAAGCTCAATTAAATAGTGAGCTATTAGCCTCAATTTTTTATCCTTTACAGTATAAGAAAGATAATCTATGCGGCAGTTTTGGCTTTCTTAGTTGATTCTCCATGAAATAGCGTTCTCGTGCGAAACCAACCAAAGCTTTTTCCCACATCTGATACTAGGAAAACATCTACCTAGGAAGAGTTGAGTGGCAACATGTTGGATGACATATTTTTTGGTATATTGGGATCTAAAATATCGAAAGAGCCTCGCATCATCCATTGCAACATTTTCGTGCGACGGTTTTGCCCCTTGCTTTGCCAAAACCTTGCCATCCGTTTGTGCTGAAACATACATAAAGCAGTCTGGGGTGTTTGATGGTCTCGCAATAACAAAATAAAACTGGTTCTCCCACATGTACCACTCCAACCTCTTTCTTGACTGACATGCAAGGATAAGTCTGCTGCTCGTTTTCTTTGGATTTTTTATCCAAAGTTTTTGTTGCGTTAAGCGATCAACGAATTGGACTGCTCTGGGATGGTAAATCCACCTGTTACGTATGTTAAAGATAGAGTTGGAGTCAAGAGCAACAGAAAGAACTGTTCCATCCATTTTTTTATCTTGGTTTTGGTGGTCTTCTGCTTCTGAAATTCTATCCTCTTCAATGTCAGAAGACGAACTACTGTGTTGCAACGACGGTGATGTGGAAAATCCATCATCAGAAGTATAATTGTCAAGCACATGTTTAGATTCAAGCGAGATAGGTTGGTTGTGCAGATACCACAAGCAACCTTCTGCTCCATGTTTCCATTCTGAGCTGGTTTTTGAGATATCCACCGGTGATTCTTTCAAATTCGAATAGCGCTTCAGCTTTGACGGCATCCAAGGACAAAGACATAAAATGAAGCAACACTTTTTTTCATCATCACAGTTTTCTTCTAAATCTTTATTTTTGTTTGTGAGTTTTTGCTTTTCTGGCGATTCTTTATGAAAGAAGGCTCCCATCTTTTAGCTAGTTTTTGGTTGTAATCGGTAGCTATGCAATAAAAGTTTTAGATAAGTGATACGTAGTCTAGGTTAAGTTTTTGCAATCTGTAAAACAATCAAAAACACATTTTTACATTTTAAAATATGTGACTGTTTTTAAGTACCCTAGGTCTATCCAAATTATCTTAATCTGGCCAAGTTGGGCTACAACTATTTTATATTGAAAAATAACTTCCTCAACCCACGAAAAAAACACCTCTCCAACAGAAATATAGAATTTTAAACTAGCTTTTCGTTTATAGTCTCGTTGCTTCTCAACTTGTTTAAACTTTCATTAAAGTAGCCTGGTTGTCTGATAATGTTATTTATTAGGTTTGACTTTTGCGTGTTTTATCAAGGCTAAAATAAAATCTTTTAATAAACAACACTATGTATTAGACCAGGGCTTCCCAAACTGGGGGTCGCGACCTCGCAAGGGGTCGCAGAAAGTGTGCCAATTTTACTCAAAGTACTGCATATTAACACTTCTGTGCAAATTATTAACTGTAACCAAACACGTTGAGAGTAACGCACCGAATACGCGTATTTTCGCAAATTGGTGTGATAAAACGGAATTGTAATTCAAAGCCCTTTTATTGCAATGTGAAGTAAGATGGCTTTGAAAAGTTGAAGCTAAAAAGGTTATTAGTGTTGAAAACTGAAGTCGTGATTTGTCTAAGAAAAAAAATGCAGACTTTACCCACCATTTTTGCAATGACATCTGGTTCTTGAAATTAAGCTATTTATCAGATTTTCTTAAAAAACTGAACGAACTTAATTTGTCTCTCCATAGAGAAAACATTTATGTTTTTACATTTGTTTTACATTGAAATCTAAAATTAAAGCGTTTATCAATACATTAAACGTCTGGAAACAAGAAGTTGAAAATGATTCATTTCAAATATTCTCATTTACTGAACATTTTTTGGTTAACAATGATGTAAAATCAAACGTTATAAGCCTTTGGTTATTAAACGTTTGTCAAATCTGTTTCAATTTCAGAAGTACTTTTTTCCAGAATTGGACAATACCAAATTATATTGAATTCAAAACCTATTTACAACGCAAAAACAAAGTAGCTATCCTACCGAGCACTTCTCTCAGAAATAAATTACTGATCCATCTTCTGACTTAAAGTTTACATTTTGTGGAAATTTATAAATTTTATGCAAAAAACCTTCACACTTTTTGGCTTAACGTTAGAGCGGAATATTTACCACGACCTGATTCAGCAGTAACCGCACTCCTGTCGCTTGTTTTGACGTGAAACTGAGGCAAATGCTGGGTAGCCTACTCGTTGAGGGGATCGTCTCAACAATGACATAGATCAGTTACCCCAATGATCGTCTCACCAATGACAAAGATCAGTTAAAATTTCCTTCAACCCGGCAAACATTGATCTAGAATCGTGGGAACAACTTGCCAGTGATAAGTCAATTTGGAAGAAAAGAACGAGAGAAGGCACGGACATTTTCGAGAAAAAAAAATAGAATACAAAAGGTTCAGAAAAAATTAAGCATTAGAAAAAACGCTAATACAACCACTTTCCCAACTCTCCAACTGTCCATACAATGTGGCTTTTGGCCAAGTCTTTTCCACTGTAGAGTAGGCCTCCAAAGCCACATCCGACTGGAAATACGACCAATGCTCGGATACGAGCTGGAGCCTACGACGACAATTTGTGCGAATCAGCGTTTTTAATGTTGACGAACAGACACCATCAAAACTAAGCAACATTGAAACCGCCTTGGGACCAGCATTAGCCAATTGAGTCATGACTGGACATGCTTTGTAGCAAAAAACGGTCGCATCCATCACACTCATATCCATCTGAATAAATGTGTTTGCTTCTTTATTTTGTTTCCAGTAGGCTGCGTGTAAACTGTAAAGTAGCAGTCATTGAGTTGAGTACCGTTAGCTTGTTTTAAGTTTTCGTTTGAAAACCTTTCCATCAATATCACAAATGTAGGCTATAGATTTCGCACTGTTTATCATTTTAACTGTGAAGGGTCGCGAAAAGTTTTAGGAGATTAAAAGGGGTCGCGAGCAAAAAAGTTTGGAAAGCCCTGTATTAGACAACTAGGTTACTTTAATGAAAGTTTAAACAGGAAGATAAAATTAGGGTTAGGCCTATATAACAAAATAATAAGAAAGAAATTGCACGTGCCCTGATGATAAACCGTTATATCTTTTGTCATCCGTTTAATCGATTTCTATGATCAGCCACTTTATAAATTTTTCTTCTTTACGACTCCAGATTCTTCCAAAATAGCTAATAGGCTAGCCTAAGTTGCACTTATTTAGTACAGTAAGCTGTACTAGGCTAATGTAAAACCCTCAATGGAGAAACGATTTTTTAAAACTTACGATTATAGAAAACTTAAGAATTTTGTTTGTTAACATTCTAGAGACCCATTTTATCAAGTAGGACCGGTACATATCTTTACCAGATCTGGTCAGATCCGTAGGCTACCTGATCTGATAAAGATATGTACCGTACCAGTAGGCCACTAGATAAAGTGGCTGTTTGGGATGCAATGTCGTAAACAGTTTCAAAATTTCACATTTCCTTAATTTTGGTTTCCACCTAATGTGTCATGCCTCGGTTACAAAAAATATATAGAAATTCAACAACAGATTTTATTGTCTATCCGATGTTTGCAAGAACATCGGCTTAATTTCCATCAAAAGTGTGCGGCATGGCAAGACACTCCATGCCATGCAATGCTTTTAGACTTGGAGTAATCATCAAGGATAAACATAGTTATAAAGCCCGAGCGTTTACGCGCTCTACTTCTTATTAAGGTTTGCATTCACTTCTTCTTATTCACTTCATTCACTAACTTCTCATTCACTTCACTTCTTATTAAGGTTTGCTACTTCTTATTAAATTTTGCATTCACTGAAAATTGATTTATATCATCAAACGGCATATTTTTCTGTTCATTTTGTACAGACCCTTTGACAAAGTCTTTGTTAACTTCTTATAAACATATATAACAAACTTTTAACTAATATAGGCTACAATTTGTTCTCACTACAAAACTTCTACTGTATTTTTTACTACCGTGGTGATGATAGCTTTGTGCATTATCAGAGCTATGGTTAATATTGTCTTGTCTTCATATGGGCTGAAACATTGGAATTCAGGAAGTTTGCAAAAACAACACTGCTTCCGTCGGATACAATAACAACGCTTTCCTGTTTTTCTGGAGATTCTTGTTTTAATTAAACGAGAAGTTTATAGAAGCACTAGATGCCCAACAATCTGCCATGAAAAAAAGTGCTTTATGGAAAAGTTTTGTCAAATGTTTTTCAACGTCTTAGTAAAAATGCTATCTAAAGAAGTAATGGTCGATTGACGTCGGTAATACTACAGTATCGTACAGCACTTAGACTGTCGGCATGTCATAAAAATCTTAGTTTACCTGTAGGGGAAGGTCGGCACCCATGATCATGGTGGGAGCCATAATCCACTCCCGTTTTTTTTAATATAAAGTACTCTTTTTGCATTTTTTGACGTCATTATATTTTTTCTGCTTGGATAACTTTCCCACAATCCCTTGGTCAAAATTGTACTAAAAATGAAGGTGCAAAGAGGATTTATAGGTTTTGGGTTAAAAAAGTAAATTTTTTTGGCTGAATGTGTTTTAAAATAACTCATTTGTTATGCAAGAAATGTTCATGAACTTTTTTGTAGTGGTAGGTGATGTATTTATGATCGCAATTGTGGCTTATCGCTCCCCACATGTGGGGTGCGATAAGCCGCTTGGCGCGTGTTTACGTTTTTGAGCGTAAATTAAACATTTGCTGAAATAATAACTTGTGCTTTTGCTGTAGAGTAGGTAGCACTACAAGGCATTGCAAAACCAATTTTTAGAGAAAAATATTGAGAAACGTAGAAGATATGCATCTAAAAGAAAAAAGTGGCTCGCAGGTCCCGACCTTCCTCTACCCATGGACTTAGTGTGCTAAAAAGCAGAAAGTAAAAACATTTTGTGGAGTATTATTGAGGGATAAAACGATTGTTAGGCCTGCTTGGTAATCCTTGTTGTACAGCCTATCAATCTCCACATTTTAAAATCTCAATCTATTTAAAATGTAATATCTATTCAATGTCTCATCAATTTCTACTCCCACTTTCCAAAATCACACCATGAGAATTGAGAAGCATCTACAGTAGAATTTTCCTATAGTGACACCTGAAGGGACCGCGGAAAAAGTGTCACCATAACCGAAGTGTCACTATAGCCGAATTCTACTCAACTGTTGCGTATGCAAACGGGACTTTGCAACAGGTGTCACTATAGGCGAAGTGTCACTATAGCCAAAGTCACTATAGGCGAATTCTACGGTACCTGCATGTTGCTGGCTGGGCCGTATTGACTAAAAGTTTACAATCCGCAAAGATATGGCTTCTATCGACGTGACCGAGGCAGTAAGGTATGACCAAAAGAGTTGGAGGTCGAAAATTTCCACGGCAACCCCAAAAAGGAAAATAAATTAAGATAGTAGAAAAAAACAATCTGATATTTACACGGCCATGTTAACCGCCCCCCGCACCTCCCGGCCTGGGAGTCCCAAACCACGGCTGATTAGTGGCCCACTAATTGTAGTTTTGTTTAATGTTCTCGACCATGAGCTGTGCGTACTGCACTTTCATACAATTTTCATACATCCTACACATTTTCTGCACTTTTCATACATACACACGAGGCTACACCACACTAACTCTCAAGAAATAAATTATTGAAGTCCTTTTGTGGTCACTTAAATTTTCAACCAAATCAAAAACAATCGAAAAACTAAAAGTAGGCTACTGTGTAGGCTACTAGTGTAGCCTACGTAGTACTGTGTAGCCTACTATGTAGGCTACTGTTAGTTTCATGTGTTTTTGATTTTTCTTTTTTTGTATTAGTTGTAAGATTCAGTTGTCCCCGCATGGCTTCATCAACTGCCAGACCTCCAGTTGCTTTAGGCAGGGATATCTAAAGAAGGGGATACGAAGGCTTTTATTACGTCTGACAATAGAAGGGCTTTTGTTTATCATAAATAATCTGTGTTTATCGTAAAATGACAATTGGCACCGATAGTAGTTTAATAAATCTTGTTATGATAACTTGCATTGCGCTATTAGCATCAGGCCTGGATATTCACAGCAGGCTCATGGTTGCTTATTAATTTAACTACCCATATACTTGCTTTACATCTAGCCTACCGCAAAGGCTTGCTGTTGTTTTCCGACAAAGAAAAATAAATTGAATTGAATTGAATAGTTGAAAAGAATTGAAAATAGGGGGAGAGTGGGGTTAGTTGGAAGGCGGGGTTAGTTGAGAAGTGGTCATTTTTTTAACTCTCGATAACTTTTTTAAATATTTACTGCCAACATGTGAAGTAGTTTATAAAAACACACAATCCATGTTAGTTTCGATTTGTTGAGTCAAGGTATGTTTGTTTGGCTGACAATTTTGTATTTTCTTACTTTCGAAGTAAAATTTTTGGCGTATTGAAAAACATCTCATGCGTCGATATCGTTAAAGATAGGAAGAAGTTTTTTGGTGTGTGCCAGCCGTAGGTGTTCTAAAACACTAAGAAATAAACAAATTTTAGTCCAACGCGCCATGCTTCAATATTTTAAGAAAATAGTTTGTCATATGCTAATGGGGCTAGTTGGAAAATAGTGGGTGGGGTTAGTTGGAAAACGTTTTGATAACGGTATGACTATGTAGTATGATACGAGTATATCGTCGTGGTACGATAATAAGTAGTATAAGCTCCAATGTACTTGTTTTAAGCAGACATAAATTGTAAAATTTTAATTTGAATAACTTGGAAAGTGCTATATATGCGGCATCATAAGTTTTAACAATGCGTTTATTAAAAAATGTTTTTACGATGATTTGATGTAGAATTCATTGCATTTTGATTTTAAAGCAAGTTAACATATTTGCTTACAACCCCATGTAAATGTTTATTGGTTGAAAAAATTGTATCCAGTTCATTGGTGGGCATCAAACTGACGTTTTTCAACTAACCCCAGGCATGGGGTTAGTTGAAAAATCAATTGTATGTTTGTTTATTTTAAATTTTTATTAAAAGCTTAATTGACTCAATACTTATTTTTGGTTGTATGATAGAGGACACCATAGGTGATAATTTAAGCCGCTTCAAGTTGTCAGGTTATGCACCAATTGTTTTAAATTTTACTTTAAAAAAAAATCTTTCCGACTAGCCCCACTCTCCCCCTGTGTAGGCTACTACAACTGGTTGTTTGTATTTTTCTATTTCATGCATAATCTGGAAAAAAAATACATTTTTTGATTTTTTGATTTATTACCAATGTTTGAAACGCATTTATGTTAAAAATAACCTTGACCAACATAGATTTTGATAGCTGTCACGAAATTATTGACCAAGGGTTTGCCTCCACCCCGCATTGTTTACATAAATTGTGACGAAATCATGACGTCATCATTGCGATGCATTGTCATGGTTGGACGATGATCTCCAGAGTGGCCAGATTGGCCTTTTTAAGGCCAAATTTTTCGAAATTGGCCTTTTTTAAAGTCTGTTGGCCTTAGAAATTATATGTGTTACGTTCACTGTTTGCACCCTTATTACATCATTGTTTTTTAGTTTCAAAATCGGAAGTCGATGTCTAAGTCACTTCGGATCATAACAAGAAAAAAACAAATTATTTCCTTTGTTTCGAGCATTTAAAGAGTGTCACAATCAAGGTGCAAATGCCTCGCGATGGCTTGCTTTGTATCTTCAACGAATGTGCTATTTTCATTATGGAATTCTGGTGCGTTGTGTTATTATCGGTTATGACCTGAAGTAACCTCTGATTGAGAAATTTGTATTATGTAACGTATTTCTAGAATCATCTGTAAGCATGCAAATCTAGAAGGTTCTGTTGTTTTTCATGATTTCTGAGCGTCGTTTGTCATGACGTCATAAGGTTGTTTATCAGTAAATGTCCGATTGCGAAATCGTTATTATGTAAGAATCTTCTTGCGAACGTGACCTTCTAGAGACTTCTGTTGTTTACCTTTTAAATGCTACGTGACCGAACGATGGTTCTTTATGATGTAACCTTCTCGAAGTTACTGGACTGAACAGCCAACTATAAATAGTGGTGTAGTTTGTATTTCTATATTATTCTGAGATTCTGAGATTATTATTATGGGAGTTGTATTATGATGAGTTGGTGATGAGAGTTCATTATTGTAGTAGTAGCAGTTGTTAATAGACGCAAAAATTATTGTTGATCGAGAGTGGAAGTATTGAATACGAGTACTGTAAAGCAAAGTTGATGCTAATATAATTTCTGATTGAAATTAGAATCGTATGAGAAGCTGTGAGTGGATCACGTTAAACTCGATCAATAGTCGCAAGCATTGGAATCTATTGCTGTTTACTATTACTTTGATTAATTGTTGGAAGTGGTGAACCATTCGTTGGAGTCCTTCAAGCGTTTTTATATATCATTTCACCAGTAGAACTATCCGTGAATTTAATTGACTGCTTTTCGGTTTGACCCATTAAACTACGTCATTGAATCTTTCCAAGTCTTTTTCCTGGTAAGAGATAGAAAGAAAGCGTGACATTCTGGGGGCTCGTCCGGGAATAAACCGAAAAAATTTAACCGAAAAACCGAAGAATACCGAAAGATTTATTGAAAGAATAATAAATTAATGTCAAGATGGCGGATACTGTCAAACATGAGATGATTGAAGACTTAGGGAGCATGGCTGAACGAATGGGGCTGACTGGTAATGAGAAGTCTCAGTTTGTGATAGAAGAGTATCACAAGATAATGGACCAAAAAGCTCAGCGAGAAGCTGACGAAAGAGAAGATAGAAGAGCTGCTCGTGAAATAAGGAAAGCAGAACTTGAAGCTGAAGAAAAACGAGCACAGCGTGAACTTGAAGCTGAAGAAAAGCGAGCACAACTTGAAGCTGAAGCAGAGGAGAAGCGGGCGCAGCGCGAAGCTGAAGAAAAACAAGCTCAACGAGAAGCTGAAGCTGAAGAAAAACAAGCTCAACGAGAAGCTGAAGAGAAACAAGCGCAGCGCGAAGTAGAAGCTGAAGAAGGAAGAGCGCAATATGAATTGGAAAAGTTAAAACTTGAATTAGAAAGACAAAAGCTGGACATTGGTGAGCGATCTAATTCTACTAATGATAATGCTCGAGATGTTATTGTGGCGCAAGTTAGACGTCCAGATTTGCCATCATTTGTTGAAGAAAAAGATGAGTTGGATAGTTATTTGTTAAGATTTGAAAGATATGCTACAATAGCCAAATTAGAGAAGTCGACGTGGGCTACCCAGCTAAGCATGTTATTATCGGGACAAGCTCTTGATGTATATTCAAGACTTTCGCAAGAAGAAGCCATGAACTACGACAGATTGAAGTTAGCTCTGTTAAAGCGATACAATTTTACCGAGCATGGATACCGTCAAAGATTCCGTGAGGCAAAGCCTGAAAAACACGAAAGCCCAGGTCAATTTATTGAACGTTTAAGAAACCTTTTGTTAAAATGGTTTGAGCTTTCGGGGGCCGATCAATCATTGGACGGATTGGCAAACCTTATAGTTAAGGAACAATTCACAGATTCATGTTCAAAAGATCTGTCTGTTTATCTAATGGAGAGAAGTCCAAAGACTCTAGAAGAAATAGCCAGTGTGGCAGAACAGTACTTAGTTGCTCATGATGAGAAGTTGTCGACTGAAGAAACGTTGTCATGCGATAATGACGAAGAGCAAACAAATAATTTTAAAGGAGGTGCTGTTCCAAGAGAAGTACGTTGTTTTAATTGTAATGGCTTAGGTCATAAATCTGTTAACTGCCGGAGAAAGACTAATAGAAATCATCAGGAATCGAGGAAGTGGTGCAATCGTTGCAATAGGCAAGGACACGAAGCGAAGGAATGCAAGGACAAGTCGTTTTCCTTACCTAATCAGTCTGGAAAAGATAAAGACACGGACGTTTATCGATGCGGTTGTGCGTTAATGATTCCTGAACCCACGCTTGACGAGGAGAATCCGGATGAAGATGTTTGCGGAAAAATAATACCTGAAGATCACCTGCCAGTAGTGGATGGGAAAGTTGGAGACAAAAAGGTAAAAGTTTTACGTGATTCTGGTTCTACTGGTATAATAGTGAGGAGAGATTTGGTTAAAGACAGTCAATTAACGGGAAAAACTGGCCATGTGACAAAAATAGATACCACTTCAATCCAAGGACCGTTAGCGATGATATCTATCGAAACTCCGTATTGTAGTGGGACTGTGAAAGCATTATGCTTACAAAACTCTTTAGTTGATCTTATAATCGGAAATGTTTTTGAGAGAGATTCTGAAGTTACTTGTTATTCTTGTGGCAAGAATGGTCACTTTGCTCGAGATTGTTCTGCAGATAATCAGCAACGATCTCACGATGACGGATATTACGAGCGCGATGAACCAAGGAGAAGAGGCAGGCGACGACCATTTGGAGTTTGCTATAGATGCGGTAGACGCGGACATTTCGCCAGGGAGTGCGTTGCTGACGGCGGACATTCGGAAAACAGACGTTGCCGTGACAACCATTGCTACCGATGTGGAGAGATTGGACACATAGCCAGGAGCTGCCCTTTTGATGAAAAGGCTTGCTACAACTGTCATAAAGAAGGTCATCTCGCCAAGGACTGTCCGGAGAGGAAATGTTTCCGATGTAGGAAGATGGGTCATCTCGCTCGCCGATGCACTGAAGATGTTGAGGACGTTGGAGACTTTCGCAGAAAACGTGACTATTGTTTTGAGAAAAGCTATCGTTGGTAGATCATGCAACGATAGACTTATGAGAACTGATTATTGAGTAATTAATTGTTTTATGGTGTGTTTTGTATTGATTGTGTTGTTATATTGTTTGCAACAATATTCTAAGGGGGGGCGTATGTCACAATCAAGGTGCAAATGCCTCGCGATGGCTTGCTTTGTATCTTCAACGAATGTGCTATTTTCATTATGGAATTCTGGTGCGTTGTGTTATTATCGGTTATGACCTGAAGTAACCTCTGATTGAGAAATTTGTATTATGTAACGTATTTCTAGAATCATCTGTAAGCATGCAAATCTAGAAGGTTCTGTTGTTTTTCATGATTTCTGAGCGTCGTTTGTCATGACGTCATAAGGTTGTTTATCAGTAAATGTCCGATTGCGAAATCGTTATTATGTAAGAATCTTCTTGCGAACGTGACCTTCTAGAGACTTCTGTTGTTTACCTTTTGAATGCTACGTGACCGAACGATGGTTCTTTATGATGTAACCTTCTCGAAGTTACTGGACTGAACAGCCAACTATAAATAGTGGTGTAGTTTGTATTTCTATATTATTCTGAGATTCTGAGATTATTATTATGGGAGTTGTATTATGATGAGTTGGTGATGAGAGTTCATTATTGTAGTAGTAGCAGTTGTTAATAGACGCAAAAATTATTGTTGATCGAGAGTGGAAGTATTGAATACGAGTACTGTAAAGCAAAGTTGATGCTAATATAATTTCTGATTGAAATTAGAATCGTATGAGAAGCTGTGAGTGGATCACGTTAAACTCGATCAATAGTCGCAAGCATTGGAATCTATTGCTGTTTACTATTACTTTGATTAATTGTTGGAAGTGGTGAACCATTCGTTGGAGTCCTTCAAGCGTTTTTATATATCATTTCACCAGTAGAACTATCCGTGAATTTAATTGACTGCTTTTCGGTTTGACCCATTAAACTACGTCATTGAATCTTTCCAAGTCTTTTTCCTGGTAAGAGATAGAAAGAAAGCGTGACAAAGAGAATATCCCCACTGATTGATATAACCCCTGCTGATAATTTGTGCCATAAACAGAGTTTTTAGGCGACTGACCTCAACTGACTGGTTTGTTTTGATGCTAAACCCGCTACGTAATGCCCAATGTGTTGTTATTGTGAATGCTGCTTCGTTTAGCGGTTTATCTGAGCGTCAGCAAAATCTTACATTTTGTCTACTCTGTGTATCTTGACGTTGAACCAACGTAGTTAGAAGTTTGCGCCGGCAAAGGCAGCTTGTACCTTTTTGAGTATGACGCTATCATTGGAATCATTTCTCTTCTCTTTTCGTACTATATATGAAGTCTGTTCTTAGCGAAATTTATAATTTTAATGTTACATTAGTTAACTACAGTACATGAGCGTACCAGTTCTGTTGAGAATTGATTTAAGTTAGTAGTTATAAGGATCGCCCGACAAAATTTCAGTGAGTGTGTTTTGCTATTTCATTATTGTTTTATACAGTAATTATTGATCAACAGAGCACATTTCGATGAAATGTTTAATAATGCGGTTCTCTGAAGTAACATCGATTTGTAGATTTGTTTGCCGTTTTGTAGATTCCTTTGATTTTTATATATCGTAGATTGTTTTAATTTGAACGTGTTTATAACGTCATTTTAAGCGTAATTATTTTATGTTAGTAGCCAAGGTCTTTTCGTTTACAGAAAGACCGTGATCAACGATAGAAGATAACGACACGAGGGTCGGACTGTCTTGCTATTTTCACGCGTCCACGATATACTGGGTGGTATCGTTTGTACATTAAAGTTATCATTTATTTTATACTTCTCATCTATGGGTGTGAGTTCACGGGCGGAACTAAGAATTCATTTTCAACACAACAATATGTATGGCCTTTTTCTAGATTTGGCCTTAAATTTGGCCTTTTTTAAAATTTACTCCTCAAAAATGTAATAATATTAGAAGAAATTCTTCAGTAATCCAATAAAATATAACATTATTTTTAATATAGACAGGTAAATTTGGCCTTTTTTATCTAATATTTTCCTTGTTTTGGTCTTTAGTCTGGCAACCCTGATGATCTCCCTTTTTAATTTTGTAAGCTTCAAAGCGAGAGCGTGGTTCGGGTTTTCAGATTCAGTTTCAGTTTCACATAAGCAAAGTCATCGAACAGAAAGAGTGTCTGGTGACTACTCCGTAAACAAGCAGGCGCAGCAACTATTTTATGAATAGATCAGATCAAACACAGAGTATCGCAAAAAATCCATGCAGGTACTAAGACCAGTAATATGGCCAGAGGTTCCAAGCACAACTTTTGAAAAAATTTCACTGTTTCAAAACAAGAGATCAAGACGTTAATTTTACAAAGCTATGGCGCATTGTAACTGATAGCCTAGTCTATGTTATGGAAATCAACTTATCAGTTTCTCATGCAATTAAAAAGGTTTAATCTAAAACTTTAGTAGCTGCTTGTTTCTTGGAATTTTGTGTTATTTTATCTCAAACATGTTTTTGTATTTTCAAATGCGGGAACCTTGTGTCTTTCTGTAACATTTTTTTTAGGCTGTGGCTATATTTACACTATATAGTGTAACAATAGCCTCAATAGTGTTGCCAGATAAGGAATTCTGGCCTAATTTGAAAAAATTTTAAAGCTGTTGAAAACAAAAATAACTTTAATCCTAACTCTGACAACACCTGATTGTAACCATGGCATTAAGTGTGGAAAAATAACCACTTACGGTACCTTTTTTTAATAGCAAAATCGTAAATTCTAACCCAAGACAAATTGTGCGGTTTGTTGGATGGACTAAGTTGGGGGATGGTGCAATCAGGTTGATGGCGATAGACATAAACGGTCAGCGGTCAAATAGCCACTGCCCATTTTAATGTTCTGCATTGCAAAGCATGTGTTTGATAGGCCTGCACAGTTTTTATTGCATAGGCCATAGGGTTCAACGTTACACTTTAAAAGTTCATCATAAAAACTGACTTTTAATTACCGGTATTTGATAGTCACTATTCGGTTTGCTTGAAACACAGCCTATTCAAAACATTATTGCTCATTACTATTAGCCAATTTACTAAAACTGGTGAGCATATTGCAAGACAGGCGCACATGATATTTTTCTTACCAAGACTTTAATAAACAACCTCTTTAATGATATATGAAGTCAACAATGCAGTTGTACTGTATGCATTAATACAGTCACAATGCAAGTTGCAAGTATTATGTTTTTATATATGGAAGTGCTATATTTTCACATAATATATAGTTGTATACACCATTTTGGAGATATATTTATAATTTACTTCCTATATATTTGTTATTTTATCATGCAATTATAAGAATTTGAGATATCCTATTGGAACATTGATAGTTTATAGCAAATTAATACAATCAAAAGCTTAGCTACAGTACTGTACCTTACTTCTCACTGTACCAGAAATATTTTTTTTATTTTTTAGGTAGCCTACTGCAATACATTGTGACTCAAATATTGTTGATGTAACATGGCATCTTCATCAAGTGAATCCAAAAAAGAACCAGATTCAAAAACATTTAAAAACTTTGCAGTTTTATTAAATAATTTGTATATTAAATCACTGAAGCCACTTGAAGATGCCTACAATTTTCCTGACTTTCATTCATCCCCCCTTGAGGATGCTGACTTTGATTGCAAGCCTATAATTCTATTTGTCGGCCAATATTCTACTGGAAAGACAACATTTATTCGATATTTGTTGGAAAAAGATTTCCCAGGTATGAGGATTGGTCCAGAACCAACTACAGATTCCTTTCATGCCATCATGGATGCAGGCGTACATGGTGTATCAGATGAAGAAATTCTTGGGAATATTCTTGTATATGATAAAACAAAACCGTTTGGAATGTTTTCATCATTTGGAAATGGATTTTTATCAAGGCTGAAATGTTCGCTAACAGATGGAGAAGTCATACAAGACATAAACATTATTGATACACCTGGAATTCTCTCTGGTGAAAAGCAGAAAGTAAAGCGAGGGTATGACTATGCCAAGGTACTGTAAGTTATCATTTAGAGCAGGGCTTCTTAAACCGGTCTGCAACTTTATGCTGCAGTCTGAATGAATCCATTCATAAGCCGTAAGGCACAAATGACCCAAAGCTCGAGTGAAGCGAGATTTGATTATTTTATACTAAAATTAATTAAATTTGGTAGTAATTTGTCATGATAGCACTTTTTATTTTTAGACAAACAAAAATATAAAATTGTTTTTTTGCACTTAACAAAATAGATGGACAAAACAAAGTAACATTAACGGATTTAATATAATGTATTGCATAATAAAAAAATATAACATAATCTCAAACGTTTTTGACACGTACTTGTGTCCTCATCAGGAATTACAAATCTACAATATATATATTATGTATACATAAAATGAAAATTATAAGATAAACCTGACTAGCCTATATGACAGTCATATAGGTACTATATGACAGTTATAGTCAGATTTATCTTATAATTTTCATTTTATGCATATTGCAGATTTGTAATTCGTGATGAGGACACAAGTACGTGTTGAAAGCAAAACAAACACTCTACCAAAGCTTTATTACTTAACAAAATAAAGTTGAGGCTTGGCTATTCATCACTAAAACTAATTGCGTTTTTTTAATACGATTGCAATTTCAATTTTTTCCACTTAACAAACTAAAGTTGAACCTGCAACTAATTCATTAATCTGATGGACACGTCTGCAGAGAATTCTTACTAATCAGTGATTAGTACATTTTCTAATCGCTAAATTTGGCTTTTCGCAGTTATTCTCATTTCTCGCTGTTTCAGGAACAACACAGGAAGCAGGCCTCGAAATTCGTTTTTGTTGACGGCGGACAAACGTGTCCGGTCTGAGCAGCTATCTTGGCGGACAAATTAAATCGCACTGCGGACACACAGTTTTATCGTCATCTGAGACTTTTCGGTCATTTGTCCGAAATGACTTGAAAAAATTCGGACAATTTTTATTTTTTCTGATGAAAATATTTCCTTTCAAGTAGCTGACACCAACCAAAATTTGAACTTCCTGACTAGCTACAACATTAAGTTTCGCTCGCTGAGAAACGTTGTCTTGTTTTATCTGAAAAAGGTTTGAACAGACAAACGTTTCTTCAACGTTCATCAGCGAAACTCAACCTTGTAACACCCGGCCGCAGACATCTTTTATTGTACACTAACATACGTTCAAAAATTACGCAAAACAAAAATACAGTACAACGGAAAGGAATAAAAACAAGTAAGAATCACCAAATAAAAAAAACACGTTACGCTCTAATGGTTCGTAATTACAAAGTGATTTAATTTAACAATTTCACCTCTCACGTTGTTGCGTGCTCGCTTCGCGTTACTGTGCCAGTGCGCGTATGCCGTGTCATAATTGAATGTTTTGCATGATGCAGCATTTAACCTCAAACGCATAAGTTTATCTGCAGTTGAACAACGCAAGCGATTTCATGTTGGAGTTCGCAGCCGAGAAATTTTGACCAATTGACTATATATTTTTTCGGACATTTTGACCGAATTGGCTATATTTTTTTGGACATTTTGCTAAAAAATCGATCAATAACCGATAAATGACCGAAAAAAAAAAACCAGATTGTCATGCTCAATTACTTCATCTTAATAATTCTTCGCCATTTGCGAACTATAGCTACGGTTTAGACGGCTTTTTAAAATTTTAGCGAAGTCATTCTGAAATTTGTGATATCATAAAAATGATTCAGCAGTTAAATTAAGTGTTTATGACATAACAATGACAACATTGTGCATAATAATGATCAATAATAACGATCAAAGGTAGTACAATTAAAAATGTGATGGAGAAACAACTTGACCTGATTGAAGAAGACTCATTGCATTTTTTAATTTAATGCAAAAATTGATTTAAAATTTTGTTTATACTTTTTGAAAAAGTTTTCAAACACAGCACAGTGCAATTAATATTGGCGCTGATAAAGAATAACAGACCAATCGATGTGAGAAAGCCATAGTGTTACCGTTACTACTATTTATTACTTCTGTTCTATGCAAATGAAACTAAGTAGCTACCACCATATGAAAAATAAAAAAACAATTGATTTTAGTGAGAAACGGCTAAGTCTCTAATTTGCTAAGTGCAAAAAATAATTTTCATATTTTTGTTTGTATAAAAAATTGAACTTGCTACTGTGACAAATGAAATTGTTACTGTATCCAAAAAACAATTAATTTTAGGACAAATTAATCAAATCTCATGTCATTCAATTCATGCATTGTTGTATTCGACATTCGTGTATTGCCGCCTAGGGATAGCATCAATCATGTTTGCTTTATTTGGACCATGGCATAAAGTAATGTACCGGTAATCGGTATCTTACTTAACTGGGGGCATGAGAATAAACCTTGATTGTTATAAAATCCAAAGCATGTAAAATTTATACGGTATAGTTTGATTAACAACTTTAATGAGTAAGGGAGAGCATAAAATTTTGCAAGGGACGTCAAGAGGGGCGCGGTCCAAAAAGTTAAAGAGCCCCTGATCTAGAGTTTCTATATATCCAAACATCTTCTATATAAAGCTTTGGAAGTTACTAATATTCCCTTTCAATCAGGGTTGAGAAAAACCCGGGTTTTTTTTAAAAAGCCCAACCCGCCTGGTTTTTTTTTAAAAAAACCCGGGTTTTATTGGGTTTTTTTTAAAAAGATGCATAAAAAAGGTAGATTCATGCTTATTTCACCTCAAAACTACTTTTTATGAATGAAGTGCCTTTCACTCACAGTACATGCTTGCATAACTCAATAAAATAATGCACTAGGGCTGTTGTTGCTTGAATGTTGCATCATCCATTAATTTCAAGATCAAGTTGGATGTTGCATCATCCACTGATTTCTATACCAAGTTGATGCTACCGTGGTAGAAATCACATTATTGCATCATTTGCTTTAGATTTGAAGGCAAGGAGCATTTATGCCATCATGTTTAAATATTTTTTATTATTTATATATATATTATATATAGTAATGGATGAGCAATTGAGTGATTGCGTGGCCAATGGCTATTTAGGCAAATGCTCTGAAACAGCCATGCGTTAGAATCCAGAATCTGTAATTGGTAAAGAGCCTCCTAAATTGCATTTCACATCATATATACAGACTACAGTAGAGTAGTACTTTCACCAGTTTAACTATAAGGCCTTCTTGCATAAATGAGTTTTAATGTAGTATACACAAAGTGGCATTACTTGATTTTTGTGTACTGTACAATATCCACTGCGTTTTCAATTTATTCTTGGAAATTTACTTCACAATCACATCCTTAAGTCCTAATTTAAAGTTTGTTTTAAGTGCCTTGTAGTGTTTTTGTTCATTTTTTTAATTTTCTAATAAAAACTGGACAAATATGATGCTCTGGTTTTTTTTATGGGTTTTTTTAAGTGGGTTTTTTTTGGGTCGGGTAAAATACCGACAACCCTGCTTTCAATTGTTATATACCGGTACCAGTAAAGGGTACAATGCATTTAAATACCCATTGTCGAGCATTGTCAGTGTTGCAGAGGGTTTTTAAGTAAAAATAGTATTTATTCTGTTAAAGTGGATTTGAAATAATAGGAAATTATAGAAATCAACAACATCACAAGGTGCAACTGGCAACCCTTGAAAATTATCAGCTATTTTCAGTAATTGGCAGACATTTCAAAGGGTTGTCGGATCATAATCTTAACGCTAACTCCTAATCGTAACCCAAATCATAATTAGCAAAACTGGTTCGATTGTTGGAATCAATAACCTTGACCATAGTTAGAGTTTTAGAAATTACTGGGGGTGCAGTTATATCAGAATATCACATGCATAAACATCAAACACCGTATATACTCGAGTATAGGTCGAGATTTTTCGCTAGTGATTTTCACCTTAAAAAAGCAGGTTCGACATAAACGGGACAAGCTGTTGTCTCCAGCTTTTTTGCTGCGACAAAATCATTGCCAACAGAGATTACGGATTGTGAAATGGCGTCGGCAGAAGTAAAAGTTTTGAATAGGTTTATTTGCTGTGATTCAAATTTAATTTTCAAATTTAATGATGTCTTGTAAATTCTAAACTTTCTACACTTGTTAACCGATAATTTTTTTTATTTTTGGGTGTAGGATGTAATCGTTCTTATTACGTAACATTCCATGACCGTTGAAGTCGATGTTAAACCTTAGCGGCCGCTTAAAACAATGATGTCAGGTTGGCTAGGTGTTAATGGCGGTAAGAGACGTCGTTAATGCAGGCAATATCTGCGACCAAGACTATTAATCACCTTTTCTTTGATCGGTTTTCGATTTAATTCTCACACATTGCGAACTATCTTTGCTTCAAGAACATCGTGGGGAGTCATAATAGCACATTTTGCTGGCCTAGTTTTGTTTGAGTTCAACCACTTAGGTCAGAAGTTACAGTTTTTCCTTTGAACTACTGAATAAGCTTTTTTGCCCGAGATAAAACATTGCTGGCGCTGGCGGACATTAGCCCATTTTCTACATTGATTCAATGTCAGCCAGTGTTGAATGTTCATGTGTTAAGTTCAGAGCGGATTTCGATTTTTATGCGTCTGATAACAAAACAATGCGTTCTGTTGAATCATAATGATCTCACAGCCGGAAGACCTTGTTGAAAACAGCGTCTAATTTAACTGGTTTACTTTTTTTGCTATGAATATTGTTACGTGACTATTCCAGCAGCGTAAGTTACTCTTCGCTCTACTTTGAAATTTAATCACCGTATGTCAATACCGTTAAGAGCAGGGGGTGCACTGCACCCCTGCACCCCCTTACTCTACGCCAGTGACCTTGACAAATGACAATGGGTATTTAAAGGTATCGTACCACCAGTAAATAACAACTGTATTGCAAAAGTAGTTTATTTTATTGGTGAAATTATTGATGTGTTGTAACTTCTAACACTAGACGAATTCATTGCTCAATAAAGTGTGGTCAAAACATGCATTGCATGGAAAGCATTATTGAAGTAATGGTAGGTCTTTAATGCAATGCATCTCTTTTGGCTACATGGCTTTGTGCAGGCTTAAAAATGTGACCAGTTTTTCTGTATTATTTGTTTCTAATTTGCTTTTAACATTAAATTTTAGGTCATGAAATTGCTAGCTGAACGAGTGGATCGAATCATATTATTATTCGATGCTTTCAAACTTGATATTTCTGATGAATTCCATGAAGTGATAAATGCTATAAAGGATCAGCATTCCAAAGTTCGAGTTGTACTGAACAAAGCTGATCAAGTCAGCACAAAAGAACTCATGCGGGTTTACGGTGCTCTTATGTGGTCTTTAGGAAAGGTATGACAAACTATCACTTACACTCTGACAGGTATATCAAATTTGTATGGTTTGTCATAATATTTAAACTTAAAGCATAACATGTTTTGAATTGGAGTTGCAACAGATCAGTTAGGAAATATTGACTGATTGCATCCTTTCGATACTGTGGGATTATTTTGTTCATAGTATATTATAACCATAGGCGCCGACTTTTCAAAAAACCTTGGGGGGTGAGAAAGGTGATGACGTCATGACCATAACGCTATTTTACTCAATTAAAATAGTCTTTGATTAAGCTCACTGTCTTGTTTATATTGACACCTAGGTCTCAAACCGAATTTATTAGAACCGCTGCTTGAAAGGATTAGTTTTACGCATGCAGTACGCCTAGTCGTAAAAATTTTGATATTGTTAGCTCATAATTGGAACAGTTTCATTTCCTTTTCGTGCGAGTGAATAACAACTAACAACGATCAAGACAGTGAAGTTATCGAAATAAAACGCAAAAAATCATGATCTCAAGCAAAGTGGAAACTGGCTATCAGTTTTATTAACCTCGTTTTGCTAATTACTTACCTCCAAAGCGTAAACAATGGTGAAGTGTTTTCTATTCTGTTTTTATCAAAAGTCGTTTATCGAATACCGTAGACTAGTGCTGTGCATATAGATGAGTGTATAATGAGTATGTGAGATGTATATATATATTTTTACAATATACATCAATAGTTCAATACACTGCTTATTGAAGGAAAACACGGATGACAGTTTTGAAAAATGCATTTCTTTAAGCTGTATTCACGTAATTGTTCGTTGTGTCGTGGTTTCAACTCGATAAAGTTTGCTAAAACTGATTTCATGTTTGAAGTCACAAAAAATCTAACGGACGTTTGGATAACTCGTGATATGAGAATAAACATTCAACCTTGCATTCGCTTTTTCGCTAACACGCGTTTTGACTTTGAAGTTGCTCCTCACGCGCGGGAAGACAAGCACTAAGCAGTGTGTGACTGTGAGCGTGCGTGCGCATCTCAGTAGTAGCCTAATTCACATTCCAGAGAAAGCCGTGCGATCAGCTGCTGTTTTGGGAGCAAGGGCAACGTAGGCTGTTTTTCGCTTTCGGCATTCTTTAAGTCTGTTTAAATGATGTAAATCTCTTTCGCGAAGTATTTTATCTTTGAAACACCACTTGTAATAGCCATTTTTTGCCCCTCAACCATGAATTTAGGGGGGGCGCCGGCCCCTCGGAAGTCGGCGCGTATGATTATAACATAACTATATTGTGTTGCACCGTTGAATGTTATAGAAGAGTTGATCGATTTTAACCTTGTTGATCGATTCTAAATCAAGATACCGTATTGTCATTTGTAATTAAATATGAATAACTGGGGGTGTCCTTTCTCTGAACCTAATGGCTGAAAAACAAGTCTTAATCTTGTATCTATAGGGGTTTGCATATGGCATGTTATTTGCTTTTTTATAAGATAAATGGCACAGTGTTTATCTAGTTTGCATAGTCTCAAACGTTTTTATGGTTCCATGCTAAATTGCTGAACTGAACCCAGACAGCAAATCAACCATTTTTTGCATTGATTTAACGTTTGCACTCTGCAGACGTTGAATCAATGTAAAAACGGTTGATTTACTGTGTGGAAAGTTTCCACTTTGCCATAATTATTGCAGACAGTTCATGCAGTTCTTGGTATAAAATGTATCCAGTGTGAACGCCTAAATTATCAAGATAAATTGTAAGCAATACCAAGAATCGTTATAAAATGTTGTTTAGAATAATGAAACAATTGCATTTGAAGGTTTGAGCTTTTGAGGCATCAAATGTTGATTCTAGAGAAGTATGTATTCTGCAATCATTCATTAAATAAATTGTAGGGTATAAGTTATTTTGGCAGCCGATTGTAGCATCGAATAGACAGCGATAGACACGTGTTTCGCCCATGAGGCTGGGCTCATCAGTATCGCACCGTATTCTTGCCACTTGAGTAATCGACCGCCGCTTTACCAGTCAGTTTAACTCTTATCTTTGTGGAAAGAAAGAGCCAACAAAACCAGCAGGTGCCAGGGGTAGGTCAATGTGAAGAAAGGCGTTCTTCCCGGCTATCAGCACAAGGCTGATTACTCACTAGCACAGCGAGCTGCAGTGACGCTTCGCTAACCAGAACGGTGTAGCTTCCACGCCAGCCATTGAGACCTCCAATTAAACGTTTAAGTTATTTTGGCAGCCGATTGTAGCATCGAATAGACAGCGATAGACACGTGTTTCGCCCATGAGGCTGGGCTCATCAGTATCGCACCGTATTCTTGCCACTTGAGTAATCGACCGCCGCTTTACCAGTCAGTTTAACTCTTATCTTTGTGGAAAGAAAGAGCCAACAAAACCAGCAGGTGCCAGGGGTAGGTCAATGTGAAGAAAGGCGTTCTTCCCGGCTATCAGCACAAGGCTGATTACTCACTAGCACAGCGAGCTGCAGTGACGCTTCGCTAACCAGAACGGTGTAGCTTCCACGCCAGCCATTGAGACCTCCAATTAAACGTTTAAGTTATTTTGGCAGCCGATTGTAGCATCGAATAGACAGCGATAGACACGTGTTCTGGTTAGCGAAGCGTCACTGCAGCTCGCTGTGCTAGTGAGTAATCAGCCTTGTGCTGATAGCCGGGAAGAACGCCTTTCTTCACATTGTAGGGTATAAGTTATTAATTAAACTAGTGCAACATGGTAAGCAGCACCTCAACCTTAGCTAACTGGCAGAATAAATACTTCTCTGGGATTACTCCACTCTTCATCCGATGACAGTGAATTGACGTTTTGCGCACCATGACAATGCGCATCCTCAGAGCGAATAACATACAAAACAAAATTTGCAAAGTTATGAACTGGAGTGCCGTTGCGTTGCCGAGTGAAGGCAATAAAAGATAAAGACACATTATTCTAGGGGTTGGCCAAAAGATGTGTGAGCGGTTTCTTTCCACGTTAAATTACAATAACGTTTCCAACTGTATTCAAATAGGCATGAAGCATGCGTGTCATGACGATAAAGATTTATAAGCTTTTGGTAATTCATTCTCGTCGTTCCGGTTGATTGCATTGCATTGTTTTGACGTAATGAAATGAAGTTTTGACGAAAGGTCTGTGAAGCAATAAATCAACCTGTTTGTCGTAGCTTTTACTTTCACTTTCATCAGATGAACGTTGCAACTAGTGCCAGAAACGATAATTGTCTTGATGAACACCAAAACTTTTCAGTATTCTGTAATCTGTGACTGTATGTGATAAGTTAGGGCTAATACAAGTTTTCCACAACAGGTTATCCCTTCTCCAGAAGTCGTAAGAATATACATTGGATCATTCTGGGACAAACCTTTTCAAAATGACGACAATGCACTTTTGTTTGCATCTGAAAAAGATGATTTATTTGCGGATATAAAAAATTCTTCCAAAAGTACAGCACTAACAAGATTAAATGACTTTGTGAAAAGAGCCAATCTAGCAAAGGTAATTTAAAGCATGTGTGGTCGACATATCACTTGAATAATAGTAGTAACATGCTTTGCAATTGCTTTTGCATTCACTACATGTCTTCACACAATCTACGTTGAGAAAACGTGCACCCGTGCAGCTGTTGGTCATCAATTGCCAGCTACTCATCAAGAGCAGACCGACCAAGTTTGCGTATTGTGTGTGTGCTTGTGTGCAACATGTCATGCTTTTGTACAAACGGGTCTGCTACTATTCGGCGAGTCCAATTCGGCAATTTTTTGAATTTTTTTTTTTTAAATCATTGGGTACCGTAGCCTAATTATCGTAGCCTGCTTTTACATCGTTTTAATGACGCTAAACGTTAAAATAAGACCCTAACTCCAACCCCCAACCCTAACACCTTACCCCTAACACCTTACCTCTAACCCTAATCCAACCCCTAACCCTAAAACGGCAATGATAATTAGGCTACGGTACTCGATAATTTCAAAAATTTTTTTAAAAAATTGCCGAATAGGAAACTCGCTGAAAAGGGCTCTCGCCGAATCGGACACTCGCCGAATCGGACTAGCCGAATTGGACTCGCCGAAACGAGCCATTCCGCGTACAAACAATGGAAAGAATTTGTTACTTTTGAAATCATTTGAAATATAAAGATGTCATGAGGATGTTCAAAAGGAAAAAAAATGTTTGACACATCACCTAGGGTTGGAATAAAATGCAACGATTGCTTGTCTTAAACTGGTTGTTTGATTCACAGACAGGTCAGCTTTACAAACATGTGCTTGTGCACGTGACCATCAGTTTCATGCGTCCCTGGCGTGTGCGTGGCATAACAAAGTTTGTGTGTGCAATTCATAAAATTCCAAAGCAATTGTTGAATCTAGATTTACTCTAGAAGTAAAATTTTTGCTTTTTGGGACGCATCAGTTTTGCAGTAAACACCGACAGAACAGTGTCTCCACTGTGATCTGTGACATTTTTTTTGTAATTTTAATTATGATTATTGATTATCCATTTCAGATCCATGCGTATATCATAGACCATCTGTATTCTGAGATTCCATATTCTGCGTACATTTTTGGATCAAGTAGCATTCAAGGAAAGTTGATTGCTGACTTGAAAAGGTCGTTTGAGTTGTTGGCAAACAAATACAATTTACCTATAGGTAAATACAAGATCATACCGGCAAGTTTATATTTAACATTGTTCATAATGTTCAAGCATTGTTCAACTGTTGCAAACAGCAATTCAACCTGTGAATGTTACTATCTATTTTATAAAAGACTGCACGCACTTAATATCAGGGCTGTGGAGTTGGAGAAATTTTGGGGTTTCCGAAGTCGAGTGGTTGAAAAAGGGCCGGCTCCAGCCTTGATACAAAAAAAAAAACAATTGTTTGCAATCTTTTTTCAGTATATATATATTGCTTTTTGTTCTCCGTATTGCGCTTTGAAACTGTACCAGAAAATAGAAGTGTTCTTGTCAGTTTTTGTAATAGTTGTCGTTTCAATTTGGATCACAGCTTAAGTGAAATTAAGTTTAGAAAATCTGGCAACACTGACGCCGGAGTCGGCTAGTTTTTAATCGAGGAATAGGAGTCGTATATTTTTTGCCCGCCTACCCCGATCAATATGATTGCTTTAAAATCAGACCACTTTCAGGCCTTGAAATTTGTACTTTTTTCCGGCGATCAAGCATGTCCTACCGGATTGGCCCTTTCAGCGGACATTTAATATCTCAACCGGACCGACATATTGACATATTTCTATCAGTATCAGCGTGAATAAGGTCGCCACATTCGCCTAAGCACGTGCGGAACCCAGCTGAGACATGCTTCTCTGTGACGCTTTTTTTTAACAAACGATCAATGTAACGCAATAATCCTCATTGTTAAAATTAGAATACATATCCTGCCGAAAAGTTCAGACAACTTTATTTTAAGGCAACATTGCAAGGCGTAGAAATGATGTAAAAATGGCTACTTTTGCCATTAGCTCGTTAACCACGCCACTCTAATGTGATCTTTGAAGCAATTGCCTGTACTACTATTATTTCAGCTCCGTATTTGTTCGCGTTAAACAAATAATTGTAACAATTCAAATTTAAAATAATTTTGCTGCATTAGCTCTATTTTTGTCAAGAATTTTGCGGCGGTCATTTATGACCGACCAACGAGGCGGCTTCGGCAGACATTCGAGGGCATTCCGGAGGTCATGTCCGCCATGACCGCCGGATATTTCGAGGCCTGCACTTTGGTGATAATAAATAATTGAATGACTGCAACTTGCAATTGCCCACACTGGTATTATTACACCAGGATGGATACAGAAAGACACGAATAATGAAATAACTTAATAATTGTGTAACTAATCGTTGACGTTGATTCAATGTAAAAGGATTGATTTTCTGGCTAGGTTACAACTACAGCATCTCTGGTGAATTTCATATACAAATGTGAAGTTTAAGAGGTTTAGAGAAGTGAAATTGAGTTTACCTTTTTTCTGTTTGAACCTCTGGAGTTGAGGATGCATTTTACCCTCCCCAGATAGTTACATAACACTACAAAAATATCAAGTTACCGTACTTATGGTTTCTAAATTACTCATTTCTGTCATATGTATCAGTATATAAAAAATATGCACATAATGTCTTTTCAGAGGATTTTCCGAGCGTAGAAAAAATGAAGCAAAATTTGAAAAATCAAGATTTCACAAAATTTTGCAAACTAGATACGGCAATGATCAAAAAGGTAAGCTGCTAACTTGGCTGTTTGTTTTTAGTCATTAAAAGTGGGCTCTTTATCTGGTCACGAGTCTTTGTTTGTGTAAGTAATATCTCTTTTTTTCTATAAGCATTGTATATTGTATCTCGAAGTTATTGAGGATGAAAAGTTATACAAAGATTCTTTAGTCAGGGTTTCCCAAAGTTTTTGGGCAATGGACCCCTATTTGTCAAAGTGTTTTTTCGCGGACCCCAATCTTATGTCGCATCAATTTTCCACCTAACCAGCGATAAATGTTAATACAAATAAAAATAAGTAACACTGAATCATGTTTATTAATCGAAATGACAACATCAATGGGAGGGATGTGATTGCTTCTTACTGCACAACTTGTCAATTCTTGGAGCAATTTGTGACAAGCAAACTCGCAATTCAGAGTCTACGATAAGTCTGGACCGATATTTTGTCTTCATATTTGTAAGAGCTGAAAATTGTTGTAGGCCTACTGACTTTGTAGACTACCGGAGAAAAAGCTGCGCAGAAACATATTTGTAAAAATTGTTGTCAGCTGCAGTGCCACCTTTGCCATTCTACTAAAAGTTAACACTTTAATGCGAAGGGGCGGTGTTTAGGTATAAGAGTAGCAGTAGCGAAGGGACGATAGAATAGTAACAAATCGAAGTTATCAGATAATTCATTTGTAAATTAATTATCTGATAACTTCGATTCGTTACTATTCTATCGTCCCTTCGCTACTGCTACTCTTATACCTAAACACCGCCCCTTCGCATTGAGTTATTTCTATGTTTTTATCTATTATTTTTATTTTATTTTGAATTATTAAGCTAGGCCTAAGGCCAATTCGAACAAAAATTGAAACTTTAGAACTTCATAACCTTACCACCTATGGCGTTATCTATTTTAATGCTCGGACTGCATAGACCTACAGGTAGCTAACCGAAAAACAGTTTAGCCTTGTAGCTATATAGCAAACATTCCCGACTGCTATACACCGTACGTTTAATTGTTGCATCATAGACGCCGAATGCAATTTTTAAGGTAGAGCAATTACCAAGACGTACTAATTCATTTCAAATATTTAAGATTGACACGGCCTAACATTCATTAAATAATTCATTTTAGTTACAAATCACGGCGGCATTCATCTGCGACAATGGAAGTACGGTACCGTACAATGTCAAGCCTGTTTTCGCCATTTTGTCATATCGTCAGGGACCCCCTGTGCAGTCTTTGCGGACCCCCAGGGGTCCGCGGACCCCACTTTGGGAAACCCTGCTTTAGATAACCAAAGATACAAAAATCAGTCAGTTTGTAATGACAGATGCCTTGTAATACTTATAAGCTAATATACTTTAGGTTGACACGATGTTAAACAAGGACTTGGTTGGTTTAATGAAGCTCATTGAGAAGGATGCAAAAAACTCAACACTTGACACTTCCTCAGATCAAGGTATGTAATGTTACAATATGAACAACTACAACCGTTCAAACTATTAACAGTTTTGGTGACTGAAGTTTTTAGCTAAGGTTCCTTGTTAAAACTTGTCTCTGATACTCTTTGCTTTGTGGGAAAACAGATGTGTATTGTGTAGGGTAGGCCTATGGCAAACTTCACATATCTTCTGGAAACGATTTGCCTTAACGTTGTAAACTACATTGTTTTTGCTATGACTTTTTTGTGAGAACTCTTAGCGTAGTGACAAATATAAGAGTCAATAAGAGGTATAGTTGTAATTTTTCATGTTGCAGTGGATTGTGCACTTGTATGAGGCTAACAAGCTGTTTTGGTACGGACCCGTTTAGCTTTCATTTAAAAAGTTGCGAGTCATTTTGCTTTGTCATGGTTTTCGTGGGATATAATTTCTGTTATTTCCTCCGATATGCTCGGATGAAATACGTTTAGATTTGACACTGAACCGCCAATCGCATCGTATTCCAGAGACCAAGCCCTTGTGAAAAAAAATGAGACCCAGGCCTGAGAAATCTGCAAAAACTGTTACCAGTTCTTTTCAGTTATCTTTTTACAATGCTGTGCTGCATTTGAGAGATAAAGTAAATTTCCCGAAAGTTGAATGTTTCGCTCAAGTGTCCGCTAACCCAAAGGAAATCAACCGTTTTTTTTTGCATTGATTCAACGTTTGCAGACGTTGAATCAATGTAAAAACGATTTATTTGCTGTCTGGATATTCTTTTCCAGTCTTACTGAAGTTATTCAGCAGTAAAATGCAATAGTAGTTTGGTAACAGCAGTAGTTATAGAATGCACTGAAGCAGTTCGGCCTCGGGATCTCAATCAACACCATCTCACCACAGACTCCTACCAGGTTATCGTTATTGGCAGCTGATTACTTCAGTTATCAACTTTAATAGTTACCGCTGGTAGCTAAGGCAACATGCAGAAAAAGAGGAGTTATGCTTGTCTATCGATCGCTTATCGAAGGCAGATCTATCATTAGAACGCCCTGACGTTTAGATATGCTGATAACGATGTAGTACAATTCCTCTCTTCCACTAAAAATAAACTAAGTGGCAGCAATAAATCACTTGACATGAATGTTGTTTTATGAAGTTAGCTGCGTATATACCTAAAATCGCACACGAAACAACAGCTTTTAACCATGGAAGGAACTTTTAATGCGGTGTTTGTTGTTTGCAGCTTCGTCTTCTTCAAATCCCACATCTTCAAATTCAGCTGAAAAACGCCCCTCAGGTAATGCTACTATGGAATCACCACTCAACAAATTAAGAAAGATTTCAAGTTAATTGACAACTTCCCAGGAAAGTTTATAAATTTTAGTTATTTTATCAACAAACTTGTCTAGATCATTTTAAAATCGTTTGTTCAAGGCAATTCGTTGTGTAAAGGTGTAATCTGTATGTCATATTCTTGTCCTAGGTAATGTGTGCTACGCTATATGTATAATGTATTTGTAATAAGTGCATTCCATATGAAATGATGATTGCTCTGGGATAGTGCAAAATCTATAGATTACTGACCGTTTCAGGGTGGTCATTTCAAGGATTTTAATCATTCTTAATCCTCAGTTAAGTTGGAAATGAATGTCTTTTAATTGGACTCACGGTATTGTTGGTAGATAATTTGATTCTTACGGTACTGAAATAACTTAGGCACGTTTTTGGCAATGTAATTATATATAATGTCTAGTGAGGTTAATATCCATAGAGTTCTCTTTTCGAGATAGGTGAAATTTGTCGCTTTAATTCTTTGTTTTATAAATGTAATGGGAAAACTCTAAGATAAAACTTGAAATTTAAAATATTTTTTTCAACTGGTTTTCAATATGAAGTGGCAAAAGTAGTAGCACGATTCAATTACTAGCTTGGTTGGGGGTTACTAACTATAAATTGTGCTACCTATCAGAACTTTAATTCTAGCGCATATCCACTCAAACAAAATAATACAAAATTTTGTGAACTTTTATCACTTTGGTTAAACATATTCAAATAGTGCAACATGTCTTAAAATACAATCCAAATATTAACGTGCTGGTCACATAGCGGGGAAACATGTTGTTTTGCATATTACTTTTTATTTTGGTTTAACCCTCAAAAGTAGGACTTTTTTTTTCTAAAAAATCTTTTATAAACACCATGCTATAATTGCACTAGAAAACCAAAGTGTGAAGAATTTATATTTCAAACAGTATTTTTGGATTTGTTGATTCAAACAACATTTGTCACACCCATACAAGAATATATATCACTCCAAAAAGGAAGTCAACTCATGTCCTGTAATAGAGCTATAGAAAGGTTTAACAGGTATGCAACTCCAAAAAGTTGTCACTGTTTGTGACAAATTGTAAGTTCAGTTTGCATTTGCCTTTGATAATGCCTTTACATCCAGGCATCTTTCTTCGCTGTTTTCATATCTTAGAAAACGCCAATTTCGTTCAGCTGCACGTTGCACTTGGGAATGCTGTAGTTGGACTTTTCTTGATATTCTTCGAATGCTTAGCATCCACAGACGTTAAAAGTCTTCTTCTGCGTTTAGATATGCCTTTTTATTGTTCACAAAAAGATTTTGAATTTTCGGCCTTAGCTTTAGAGTATGTAGGCTTTTTACTGGTTTTGTTTCTTTTGTGTAGGCTATCTGCTTGTTAAGAAACTCTTGAGTCTCTAGTACTAGGGTATGGTTAATGCATCGTTTGTTCTGTCTAGGGTATGATTACCTACAATTCAAACAAGTCCGGTGTATTGAAGTTACATGTATTTTACGATAATCATAGTTACAAACTCCTACTCGGGAAATTAAAAAAATAGTCATCTTGTCTACCCAATTTAGTTCATTGCGACGGGTGCCAGAAAAGCGACATTCCCCGTCGTGAATTTAACCTTCAATTTGGTGACTCAATTCATTTCCTAATGTAGTGTTTTTTCAAACGTAACATCATGGTAGGATTAATGTTTTGCGGAAACGTTACACAGTCATGTTGCTTCCAAAATACAGGATGTGGTCGGCTAAATGCCGTGAGAGCAGAATTTAGGTTTGGAGTTTGCACAGTTGCAATGCATTTCACATGAGAATGGCAGTTGATAACAGGAAGCGCGACCTAAATTCCATGAGCGCAGAATTTAGGTTTGGACTTTGCACAGTTGCAATGCATTTGCAATTCTCATAGGTTTCGCCCTAATGTTCTAATAATTGGAACATGTCAGTTAGATATGTAACATTGTAACAAGTACTTCATATAATTTTTTTTAACTGGATGCTTTTGAGTTATGCATGCTTTTGAATAACAATAGATCATTGTGCGGGGCATCTTCATCAAAGGCAGCTGTGTACCACCACAGCACATATACAAACACAATAAATTCAACAATCGAGGGTTTGGATTGTCACATGACCTTTAAGAATGCCATCTGTCCAATCAGCAGTTGACAATACACCAATCCCCTGCCCCCCTAAATATACGATACATAGGCTAAGTATCCGTTCCGGTTTGACCTACATGCCAGCCGGACCATCACAGAGGCAGGTCCTGTCTCTACTTCACCCTGCTTTGCGTAGCACTGGTACTCACCCACCATGCGGTCTTTGATATTGAGAAGTGCCAATGTTCCATTCGGGTAGCTGAACTTTTTCTTGCATCTCTTTGAGCTAACGATTAATTTGGGGTAAAATTAACGAGGCAAATTCGAATAAAAGGCTTTTGTGGGGGGGCAGGGGAACCCCTAAACAGTAATGTTTTAAAAAATTATTTCACACAAGGTGTTTTTGTAGTAAATGGAAACTTTTGGGGGTAAGACTTAAAAATTTCAGAAGTTGTTTTTTTTAAACTGTTTATGCCAGATCTTTCGTCCCGATGTTTCGGCCCTACAAGACATCGGTTACTTTGGTGGAAAGTGCGAGATTGGGAGTAGAAAAACACCGCGACCGAAAAGAAGTTTTATTAGAAGTCGGCATGTAGGCCTAGCTGTAGCTGTTTAGACTGTAGCTAACCCGAGTGACCGCACGCATGCCACGACGGTGGTGGCGCCCTTGTCACTTCATGACAAGACAAATCACAGACCAGAAGGCTTACTCTCATCAATCGCAGTCGAAATACTGTTCTAGTGATCACGACGGCACTAGGAAAATTGCCCGTCGGATAATTGCCACCCGGAAAATTGCCCGTGTGGGAATATTGCCCACCGGAAAGTTGCTTGTGTGGGAAGATTGCCGTCGAGAAAATTGCAACCCGGAAAATTGCCCGTCTTTGAGTAAGAAATAGCTGCGAAAAAAGTCCGGCTGTGAGTCTGTATTGAACCATTGTTCCTCCAATAGTTTAAACTTAGCACCCAGCTGTAATAAAAGGCGTGATAAATTTTAATCTGTAAATGCCAAACTAAATGAAAAAATGCTTCTGGGGAATATAAATATCAACTCTCTATCTCATACCGACAAAAATATACAGCTTTACACTGAGTTCTGAAGACAGTCTTCTTTCAGATTCCACTATTGTCTCAAATTTTGTCACCCCAAAATGGTGACCGTTATAAAAAGTGAGCTCGGAAAAGACATTCTTGTAGATGAATCACAATGTATGTATCATCGGAATAAGACGAATAAAAAGTGGTACTATACGATTTATTGGGAGTGCAGTGAAAGAAAATTTAAAAGTTGCAAAGCAAGATTACACGCAAACTCGCATATTGCAATATTGATGTTGTTATTGTTAACTAAGAAGTGAAAACTGGCTGATCTGCCATGCACAACGCACATGACACGAACTGTTATGTTGCCACCCTATTTAATTGTTTTACTCTTTGTATATTAACATGGAATTGTCTGGGTGTTTTGATGGATGTATTCTCATTATTTGCCTTCTGTATGATCGCTTTGGTTAACACATGAGCAACAATAGTAATCATGTAAGTTTCTGATATCAATTAAACCTTTCCCATACTTGTCATTCACACATGAAAATTGTTGCTACTTTCAATGTCTAAATGATGAATTTATGATGTGATGTGCCTTTATTACTGCAAATTACCTAATGTACATTTTCAATCAAGTTTGCTACAGATTAAAGTAGGCTATTTCATGAATTTCGCTTAATACATGGCAAAGATCAGTGTCAAAACGTGATAGTTAAATCTCGTCGCACCAATCTGGTTGCAAGGGTGCTAAGTTTAGACTATTTGAGGAACAGTGGTTCAATACAGACTCACAGCTGGATTTTTTTTGCAGCTATTTCTTACTCAAAGACGGGCAATTTTCCAGGTGGCAATTTTCTCGACGGCAATCTTCCCACAGCGGGCAATATTCCCATATGGGCAATTTTCCGACGGGCAATCTTCCTGTCACGGATCACGACACCCCGGTCTTCAACTAGGTCGTCTGCGGATGATTTGGCGCCCGGCCTCGACACCTTGGCCACAACCGATCCGAACGGCCTTTCCGTAGCTTCGCCAAGCGGTCGCCGAAAGAAAGACGATCGCCCTATCTTCGCCCGCTCTGGACCGGCCCGAACAAACCGTCGCTTGTCAGGAAGGATTCCGTTTTATAGGCCTTCGGTCGTAAGCCACGGACGGTAGCTTCGCGCTGTTGGCTGATCGGCCAAGCGCACGTACTGAATGTCCAAATCTGCGGTTCCTCGTACTGAGCAGAGTTGCTGTCGTGGCTACCCTCGGTCGGGAGACGAGCGTTCATCAGTAGGGTAAAACTAACCTGTCTTATGACGGTCTAAACCCAGCTTACATTCCCTATTGATGTGTAAATAATCCAACACTTAAGGGTCGAAACGTCAAGACGAAAGATCTCAGGGACAAAACATCTGGCAAACTAGGGCCGAAACGTCGGGACGAAAGATCTCAGGGACGAAACATCTAGCAAGCCTTATTACTAAATCCATTTTATTTCAACTTAAAAAAAGTCTTTTTTAGTTCATATCTGCTGAACGGAATAAGCTAATTTGGAGACAAATAAGCGATAGCAAAAATCAATCATGCTGTATTGCTGTATCCACCTCACAGCAGCACAAAACTTGATTCACTAGGAGGATGTAATAGCAGTATTCTTAGAAAATATTAACTTAGTGGCTTGGTTTTGGAGCAGAAAACCCGATAAGGCATAACGCAGCCACATCAGTGGGGTCCGGTAGTGAAAATTCAGAGCATCAGCTTTTGGGTACAGATATACTCTCCTACTCAGCTCGGTATGATGTCAAACTTTTCTGATCACGCGTTAGTGCCACTGCCAACTCCACTACATCTTTGACGTAACCTTTGGGAAAAAAACGTTATAACTACCTCATAGTACAAAGATGTATGTTGAATTAAAATATTTTTGGCACTAATTGATGCAGATAGGGCATCCAGAATGCTCTGAGCCAAGTTTTTCATTTGGGAACTTAAAAACATTTGTAGGCTTATTTGCTGTATACCAATCCGTACGTTAGGCTACTATTTTAAAGTAAAGGAAATTCGATTTCATACAATAATATCTTATTGAAGAATCGGATACTTGAATCCAACATAACCTTCACTCGGAAACTTCTCCCTCACTTTGTTGACCTACATGCTGGCAGAGGTACACGGATTGAACGGCCAAGGTGGCCCCACACCCACTATACAAACTGCCGATAAGTTATGTGCCTATAACGCCTGCATACATGAATGTTGTTACTGTCTGAATTACATCAACAATCGTGAAAATTTGTACAGTGAGCAACCTTAACATGGTATAGTAACTCAGCATGCCGATATTTGACCATGGCATTAACAAAACCAATCAAACTCAGTTACATACCTAATACATATGTTGTGGTCCATGCTCTGCTCCCGTTCTGTTGTAATTCTGCCAATTGTGTGGTCTCCAATACCCATGAATTCAAGCACACTGCTGCAAACCCTGGGTGTTCTGTTATCCAAGATACGTCTGGTGTGCCATCTAGTATATCTTTCATCCGTGCTGTATCTATCTCACAGCAGCACAAAGCTTGAGGTTGCTCATCCATTGGCACACAGTGACAGCACGAACACCTGTTGAATGTTGATATAAATTTGGTAATAATTTATTGCTTACTGGCACGGAAAAGTGCAACTCTGCAACATATTTGGTATTAGGCAAGGTACACTTCAGAGCGTTAAGATTTCATATTGTCATAATTTCGACTGCATCTGTAAAGTCGTTTTCAACGTGTTGCAGGTGTAAGGCCTTATAAAGCTATAGGGAGATGCAATGTAAAGCTGAGCACCTATCCCACTACGGTCGGTGATTTACTTCTTTTGTGTTAAATAAAGCTGAACAAATGTTGCATATGATGTCAAATATCTAAATTCGCTTACCAGTCAGTGTTTCCCACTCGATCCTCCTGCTGAGAAACGTTAGTCACATCAGCAAGGTGAAGCTGATTGAGCTCTGCCTCTGTGTACTCAGGCTCAAAATGATAGGGTTCAGGTTCTAGTAGCACTTTCTTCTTCAACATCCATACTATCTTCCTCTTCATATTGGAATCTATCGTCAGAGCCAGACATTCTCCGATATGACACATTAAGTTTATAGCAACAGCACCTAAAAATTGACAACCATAAAAAACCATGCATGCAATAACGATGTTTTATGTTGAATTCCTTGAAAAGCTTTGCTTCAGGAGCTATTCCATCTACCAAGATAAATGGGTTTTCATGAAGTTAACTTCAAGAACAAAACGTTATTATAACCGTTGTTTTCAACATCGATGCATCAAATGGTTGCCAGTTTTTAGGGCCTGTGGCCAGTATTCCTACAAAATATTATTAGTGGCTTAGTGTTGGAGTGGAAAACCGGGAATTGCATAGTGCCAGCCGCATCAGTGGTGTTCAGTCGTGAAAATTCAGAGCAGAAGCTTCTGGGTGCAGATATACTCCCCAATCAGCTCGGTATGAAGTCAAACTGCTCTGATCGCACATTAGTGCCCTGCCAACTCCAGTAAATTTTCGACGTAACCTTTGGAAAAAAACGTCATAACAACGAACCCCATAGTACAAAGATGTACGTTGAATCAAAATATTTTTGGCAATATTGAAATACAGGTAGGGTACCGGGAATGCTCTGAGCCAAGTTGCTTATTTGGAACTTAGAAACATTTTTAGTCATGTTTGCTGTACTGTACACCAATATAAAGCGGAAAGAAATTTATTCTCCATTATAATTTATGATATGTCGATTTTGATTTTTTTTTTTTTTTGACAGAGAAGCCCTCGTGTTTATGCTTGCACTTGGGGAAGTGTACAGCCGTTCGGCGTTCATGTGGTTGGCCTGTTGCTGTTTTCATTGTAGTGGATTGCAGCCAACAGTTGCCTGTATAAAATAAAGCCTTGTATATTATGTTTAATTTTCGTCAGATGGTGCCTGAAACATCCACAATAAATAAGATGAACAAATGTCATTCCATTTCAGCAGACCACAAAGTTCCCACATCCAGACACGTAACAAACTAACCCACCAACTTCTAACTGTGGGGTCATTCCATGTCAAACGTCCCAGAAAAATGGCAAAAGTTAACCCACCCTCTCAGATTTTATTAAAAATTGGTATTCTTACAGAACTTTTCACCACGATTCTGAAAAACTAAGTCTGAGAAAAATATGTCGAGAATTGACAAAGTTATCGCCAATTTAAATTTGGGTTCTGTGAGGGGGTACCTGCTCATGAAATACATCATAAATGAACAAGCAAAACTTTAAACCACTATAACTAGTTGTTTAATCAGTTTATAAATCTCTTTATTTGAAAAATGATGCTACCCAGATGTATTCTACAATATTTCACTGGTAAAAAAATGTTGACTCCTCGGCTCCCCCGGTGTTTGGGGGGGAATTGGGACCCAGTTTTCATGTGCGCTCATGCGTTACAACAATTTTGGATGCCTGTATTTCGAAGAGCACAGGAGTGATCACCTTGTGTAATACATCATTTGAAAGCTCT
Organism: Aplidium turbinatum; assembly: GCF_918807975.1. Taxonomy (NCBI): domain Eukaryota; kingdom Metazoa; phylum Chordata; class Ascidiacea; order Aplousobranchia; family Polyclinidae; genus Aplidium; species Aplidium turbinatum. The sequence continues at coordinate 5,623,427 of NC_137486.1, forward strand.
TAACTAGCAGAATTTGCTTGCAAAATCTGAAAGCTGCTTCTTTGAGTTTCAGGCAAAAAATTACATAGAATGCTCTCAAACATATAAATGAACAAATAAAGTCCGTTTTTTAATATAACAGTGACAGTACTGGTGTCCTACAATCACAATAAACAGGTTGCTTCTATTGTGTCATTCTACGGTATGTGCTAAATTACTTTTTTAATGAAGCAAAGCTAAATCATTGCCTTATATTAAAAAAATATGTGATCACAAATGATGTTGAAAGCGTATCCAGTTTCTGTTGATTTTTTCTTTACACTTCACACTGAGATGGTACTGCCCTCTGGTTGTGGCGAGTGAAGGAACATCAATAGGGCATAAGATATGCTGAAAGGGAACCCAGCAGACATCTGCTTGTTGTGGCCAATAGAAGGATCGAGAAGGACCATTTGGGTGCATAAAATCAACTGAAACATCTTCATTATTCTTGTCGACATCTTTGACTACAGCAATGTACCATTTTTGGTCATACACAACACATAGGAATTGGCCTTCTGTTACATGAAGTTGTGATGAAACATCTTGAGCACCAGGCTGTAAACTTAAAGATACTACTAGAGAAAATTCAGTGTCGCTGCTAATTCTTTTCATGCCCAGTTTGTGTGAGTCAAATGGCTTAAAATAATGAAATCCGCGGGTCCCCTTAATTGTGGATGCTTCTTTGAATCGATTATTGAGACCTGTTCTTAATTCATCTAGATCTTCTTTGAGTAGTTGAACAAATGAGATAGTAGGAAGTTTTTCTTTGCAGTGAGTCATCATTGCAGAAACAGTTGTTATTTGATTTTCTAATGGTCGTCTAAGACTTTCCATTGCAGTTGATCTTTTTACAGTGCCACCAATTCCATCACAAGGGGATTTTCCGTGACTAGTGGCAAAAAAAGACCAAGCTGCTTGTACACCAAAATCAACTTCATGTTTGGATAAATTATAAAATGACTTGCAATTTTTGTACTGTGCAGCACAGCCATCAGTGAAGTATTCTACATAATGCAAATTTGAAATTTTCGTTTTCAGTAACTCAATAGTTTTCTTTTGAATCAAGTACACCATAACAACATCATGTTGCAACTCTTCTGAAAGAAAACACATGCATGTGTGATGCAATTCGTCATTTTCTTTATAGTAACATACTACTGGGTGGACAGTGCAGGTCTGGTGAGTCCAGTGGTAACCTTGTGCCTCATCTTGCACATGAAATGAAAAATTTTCTGCGAAATCCATGAGAATAATAGCCGAATTACGGTCAAGATTTTCCTTACTTTCTCTCAAATATGAAGATTGTGAGTGTGAAATAAAATGATGGGGTATTAATGCTGACATTTTGTAAGAAATTACATTTATGAAGTCCGAAACTGGTAACTGCTGCAATACGAGTTCAGTTCTGTCCACTGTAGTCCACTGTCTGAAAGTAATATCTTCGTTTGTGTCTTCAAACTTCTCACACAACTTTGCTTCAACCCCTGCAATTCCTGGGCATTTGTCGCATCTTTGTAACATACAATCTCTGTTGTTCATGTCACAGACTGCAAGTCTTAGAAGATCTTTGTATGACTCTTCCATCTGTGCGGCATGCAACAAAAGCACCACATTTTGGTGTATTGTGCACACACACACAGAATGTGTTCCGGATGCGCCAGCGCTGACGCACCATTTAGGTCTAAGTGTACAAAATTTAGAAAATCCAATTTTTGTTTCTTGGTTTTGTTCTTTGAATGATATATAGAGCTCTTTTAATGTGCACAGAAGCAACCTTTTTTGTTCATATTGATTTTTCTTGATGCTAACACGGTCTTTCGTTCCTGGCATTATTCTAGTATTTTCATTGTTTTGGTAAAAGCATTTAACCTTTTCGATAATAGTTTCTGGCAGTGATTTTCCCTTTCGAGGTAATGGCAAGGCACATATGCCACTTGAAATTTCAAGCGCTCGAGCTACTCTGACCATTCTTTCAGTAACAGAAAATTCATTCATAGTCTTTTCTCTTGACCAGTTGCTTGGTGCCATTGTGAGGACTTGTATTTTTTCTGCTCTCGTACTGTCAATGTTGTTAATTTTTTTTTTCATTTTTGAGATAATGTTGTCAAAAGATTTTATTTTCATTTTGTCTTCATCTTTAGTGTCAGGTTGGTCTTGCTGTAGGTCTACATCACTGACATTAAGAACATTGGATATCTTTGCTCGAAAGGTATCATGAATTTGATGTAATTTCCTTTTTTCATAGGAAATTTTACTGCTTGAAGGCATACTATGCAACTTCACAGGTGATTCTTCAATGCTCTGTAAACTTTCATTAAGCTTGCTGAAGGATTCGTTTGCTTCAACAGTAGATGCAATGTCGTATATTTCACTGTCAGTCGAATTCGAAGCTTCTTCACTTGATGATACATGTTGAAAGAGAGTTTCTTGAAGTCTTGCACTGCAATTGGCACACACCTTTTTTCCCAGTACAATGTTTAAATTGTAATTTTTAGATTTTTGGTAACATTCCCAAGTGATAGGACGTATATAACGATTTTTGACTGGTTTACTGTGGACTTGAAAAGGATCACAACACTTTTTCTGCAAGGAAGAGTACCGATCAATGTAATTGTACTTGTGGAAAATACATACGTTCTCCAAACAACATTCATTACCCTTATCAGCAGCAATTCGAATATTCAGAAGCACTCGTTCATCATCTGTCAGAGTGTCAATTAGCAAAATACCTTGTTTTTGTGTTGGATATGCCTTTTTGTGGCATTCAGTATCCAGTGAGACACCAACACTACACTTTTGCATCTTAACAACTTTTAATCACAAATTAGGTCACATAAAGTATAGACAATAGAAGCAGGATCACAAAAATATCTGAAAAATGAAACTGTGTTTTATTATCACCCTGCTCGAAACAAATTACAAAAAGCAAGCATAAAATTAAGAACAAAGTAAGGTACTCAGCAAGAGCTTTCATTTGAGCCATTACTCAACTTTCTAGCTAGTGTACACTTCAAGATATGAGCTTTTAAAGTTATCGTTACGCATGAATGCACAAGCACATACCCCCAAACTAAACCCCCTTTAATTACTGACCCATATTTCAAAAACATGAAAAACTGTAATGAGGTGATTGCAAATGTCTTAAAGGTTCACCTAACCAGCTAAAATGACAACAATATACGAATCAGAAAGAAATACGACATTTTAAACACAATATTATCAAAAACCATTGATGCGTGTCGCCGCAGTGATCACATATTTGACATATTTTCAAAATGTCATAACTTCAGCAAGCATTGATCGATTTCGAAAAATTTTTTGTTGTTGAAATCAGTGTAACTAGCTGCATGGACATACAAAACATGATAAAAATCTGAGGGGTTGGGTTAACTTGCCTGGGCAGTTGACATGGAATGACCCTGTGAAGAAAATCTTGCAATACAAACGTTATGTACGTTAAAATGCAGTTTCCACAAACCTGGAAAGCATTCCATAAAATGAAAAGACTTAAAGCTTCGGTGTAAATTGAGTAAGCAGACTATGGAATGCCTCAAGGTTGGAAGTTTGATGCAAGTTGCTCAGCATGGCCATATATCCTGTTTCAGATTAATAAAGCGTTTTACTCGGGTGAACAGAAAAATTACAACATATGTACAGTAGGCTTTATTTTGTAATTTTAAGTACCTCTTTGTAACCCCTTCTTTTTTCTTGCCTCTGCTGGAGCAAGTTCACCATACTGACAGCATGGATAATGATCAACATGGTCTGTGTGAACGTTGATGATGTGTCGTGCAATGGATGTCCACTTTGCGACAACTAATGTCTTATCGCTGTCCGAGGAAGCCGCACACCAGTACAAATGATTGACGGCACTTTGGACCCAATCAGTCAAATTGGAATGATTTTCTGTTTCGCTAGTTTGAATCAGCAGCTCTACTTTGCTGTAGTATTGCTGAATTCCTCTTTCAATATATTTAAACTTGTTTCAAATTCATATCTTATTATTATCCTATGATTATATTCATGGTTTTTTAATCTCTTATTATTTTATTTACCTCTACACATTTGAAGCATTTAACAAAATGCAAGTATGATATATACAAAGCAAAACACAATATCATGCACACATTTTTTTAATTAATTCAAATTTCAAATTATAAATTATACAAAATCATCGTCAGTTACATTCAATACTGGCCATCAGGGTTCACATCAAACATTACAATATTGTGGTTGCTGTGGTGGCATTCGTTTATCATATGAGATAAGGCGATGTCGTATATTCTCTGGGACCCTTTTGGTTTAGCACAATATACAGTAATTGTGGTTGCAACTTAGGTGACACTCGTGCCTTAGTCATGCCCAAGAAATCATGCAGTGCATTATCATTTTTGGCAAGAAGAATTTTTTTATAGCTTTAATTTTGGATGCAACAGTGCTTAAACCGTTTTTGTTCATCATGTGGCCAAGTAACCTGATTTCGGGCAAGCCAAATTGGCACTTCTCATTGTTCAGTATCAATCCGTACTGTTGTAAACATTGAAAGACTGCACGTGAGTGAGCTTCGTGTTCAGCGGCGTTTTTCGAAAATATTAAGATATCATCAACATATCAGAAAACGAACGGCAGGCCATGTCATACTTGGGTCTGCTACTATTCGGCGAGTCCGATTCGGCGAGTCCGATTCGACTAGTCCGATTCGGCGAGTTCCCTATTCGGCGAGAGCCCTTTTCGGCGAGTGCCCTATTCGGCGAGTTTTTGAAATTTTTGAAAGGAAATTATCGGGTACCGTAGCCTAATTATAATTGCCGTTTTTACATCGTTTTAACGTCGCTAAACGTTGAAATCGTGCAGAAAGGAATAAAAATAAAATGTTTGAACTATTAAATTAAAATTCGTCATGTCAGTTCAGTTATTTTTATTTTTGACCATCATATGAAAAACAATACACGTCAACATAGCAAAGGTAGAAGCGACAAAACGCGAACGTTAAAACGTGCTTGAATTCGTCATGTCAGTTCAGTTGTTTTTCTTTTTGATCATGATATCAAAAACAATACACGTCAACATAGCAAAGGTGTAGAAAAAGGTAGAAGCGACAAAACGCGAACGTTAAAACGTGCTTGTGACCGAAGTAAGTTATTGAGTTGAAAGAAATTTGGCACGGTCGCAACACTTTCAGAAAAATTTAAGATATGAAGGGAAAATAAAACAAAGAAAATGTTACAAAAAATAAATAAAATAGATCATGTTTATGTCTATAAGTTAGTACTTTTGAATAGTTAAAATGATTAGTTTGGACCAACAAATGTGTGGCCTACAGCTTGTATTGAAAGGAAATTATCGGGTACCGTAGCCTAGTTATCCCGACCAGCAAAAATTTGTTCCAAGAACACAGTTCATTTTTACATTGTAGTAACAGAATGAAAAGGCTAAACAAATGTGTGGCCTATCGTGTTAACGTCGCCAAACGTTGAAATCGTATAGAAAAGGGAGCTTTTGCTGACTAGGATACTTTGAAACTGAGAAACATTCACAGAAGCCTTACGATTTGTTCCAAGAACCCATTTAGCATAACATTTCATTTGTACATTGATTCAACGTCTGAATACATTATCTTAAAAATGCAACGTATCGTAGGGCTTCTGTGAATGTTTCTCAGTTTCAACGTATCCTAGTCAGCAAAAGCACCCTTTTCTACACGATTTCAACGTTTAGCGACGTTAAAGCGATAGGCCACACACTTGGTTAGCCTTTTCATTCTGTTACTACAATGTAAAAATGAACTGTTAGGCTAACTGGGTTCTTGGAACAAATTTTTGCTGGTCGGGATAACTAGGCTACGGTAGCCTACCCGATAATTTCCTTTCAATCTAAGCTGTAGGAGTGTAGGTCACACATTTGTTGATCCAAAGTAATCATTTTAACCATAGGCGCCTAAGCCGTGGGGACCAGGCCCCCACGCATATTTCCGCGTGGTAGCAACTTTTTATGCGGCATTGATACATAAAACAATAGATGAACTAGCGATCGGCAGCAGGAAAACATTTTTAAATGCAAACCGCAACAGCTTCGCAGTAAATAAGCACTAGAACGAGTAGCGATGCTACAATCCCACCCCAGACAAAAAAATCTGTCATTTTTACGTTGATTTAACGTCTGCAGACGTTGAATCAATGTAAAAATGACTGATTTTGCTGCCTGTGACATAGCAAAAATCTACCATTTTGCGTCGATTCAATGTCATCAGATGTTGAATGCACCCAAAAACAACATAATTTGCTACATTGACGCAGCGTGCGTTTAACTTAATGCGCTTGCAAACAGCCTCGCTGTCGCTTTCGAAAGTCGAAACCTCTGCAGAGAATTGTCGCGGCAGTGAATCGGTTGCTGTGAAAATGAACTTGAAGTCTCGGCCCGAGGTAACCACTAACCAACGTAACAAGGGCTGGTACAAACCGCACTGCCCACAGTCGCACAAGCGGCATGATCAACACAACAACGGACTCGCGCAAACTGCATGGCGCACACACGTCCGTTGCCATGGAAACCCGATCAAAGGCGGGGAATATGCGCATCTTTTGTTTCATCTGCAACACGAAAACGGGCGGATTACAGCGAATTGAAACTTGAAAGCTCGTCAGCCATAAGTTGCGATATTGTAGTGAAAAGGGAGCAATGTTAAGTCGAAAACTTAATCAAACGTCTCTCTGTAACTATTTTTCAAGGGCTGTTTACGGATGTCAGCAACTTTTAAATTTATTAAAGGTGACGTGCTGTTGAATTGATGTAAACATGAATGATTTTACTTTCAACAGGTATATTTTCAAGCATATGATCAAGTTAGTATTTTCATTCCATTTACAGTATACCTTTTAGTAAACCTTTTCGTCTCTTGTTTCATGCTAATAAATCTAGTTCGTTGCTAAACTTTATGTTGTGCTTAGCTTAAAGAGTCGCAGTCCATCAACCGCTAGCTAACGCAGACGCATAGCATGTGTTTTGGTCGAGCTTTGTTTGTAATAATTAACGGTAGGTGGAACGTAGCGATAACTCCGAGTGTGGCAATAAAAGCAATCCCAGTGTAACGACATAATTACGTCATCCATCTGCGTGACATTTTGCTGAATTTACGTTGCTGCTGATGAAACACGCTTTCGCTACCACGGCCAAAAAAATAGTTAGGCGCCTATGATTTTAACTATTCAAAAGTACTAACTTATAGACATAAACATTATTTTTTTTGTAACATTTTCTTCGTTTTATTTTTCCTTCATATCTTAAATTTTTCTGAAGGTGATGCAACCTTGCCAAATTTCTTTCAACTTAATAACTTACTTCGGTCACAAGCACGTTTTAACGTTCGCGTTTTGTCGCTTCTACCTTTTTCTACACCTTTGCTATGTTGACGTGAATTGCTTTTGATATCATGATCAGAAATAAAAACAACTGAACTGACATGACGAATTCAAGCACGTTTTAACGTTTCGCGTTTTGTCACTTCTGTATTGTTTTAGATATGATGGTCAAAAATAAAAATAACTGAACTGACATGACGAATTCAAGCACGTTTTAACGTTCGCGTTTTGTCGCTTCTACCTTTGCTATGTTGACGTGTATTGTTTTTCATATGATGGTAAAAAATAAAAATTTATTCCTTTCTGCACGATTTCAACGTTTAGCGACGTTAAAACGATGTAAAAACGGCAATTGTAATTAGGCTACGGTACCCGATAATTTCCTTTTAAAAATTTCAAAAACTCGCCGAAAAAGGCACTCGCCGAATCGGACTCGCCGAAACGGGCCATTCCGGTCATACTTCGTCTAAGAAACGTTGGAACGTCTGTGCTACTGATAACAAGTCCATTGACATTTTCTGAATTGAAAAGACCCAATCAGGGTGATGATAGCCATTTTGACAACGTCTTCTTCGACGATTCGAATTTGGTGATCACTCTTAAATAAGTCTAAATTAGAGAATATAGTAGCACCGTGTAGGTTTTCAGCAATATTGTAAAGAAACGGTAACGGGTATCGGTCTGGTTGGTGTTTGATTATTAAGCGAACGATAATCACCCGTTATTCTAAAACGACCAGAATCTCCTTTGGGGACCATATGACGGCAAGGCCCATGGTGAGTCAGATGGTTTGATGACGCCATGTTGTAATAAATGTTGCATTTCCTGTCGCAAGATGTCTGTACGTTCGGGAGAAAGTCGCCTAATGCGTGTGTAGGCTTTTCTAGTAATTGGCTATATTTTTAGTGTAGACTTTTGTTTATTGAGTCTCTTAGCTTCAAAAAGGGTAATTTGGGCTTTGTGTCTAGGGGTATGATTGGCTACAAAAACTAAACATGTTAGCCTAAATGTATTTATTGTTAGGTCAAAATTATAAACTCGTATTCGGGAAATTGAGAAAAAATTATCTTGTCTAACTCTAACCAATTTAGTTTATTGACTGGTGTCAGAAAAGCGACATTCTCCTGTCTTGAATTCTACTTTCTAGAGTCGTTTAGTCTGTTCGCTTTGAAAGTCTGTCTCTGAGTATTTTTTAATTTCCCGCTTATTTCATAGTGTAGTGTCTTTTATCAGTAATATTGTGGGAGTTATGAAAGCGAACCGGATGCACAGTTATGCCGCTGCAGAAATACGGATTGTGGTGAGCTAAATTCCGTGAGAGTGGCAGTTTTTAACAAGAAGCGTTACCTAAGTTTCGTGAAAGCAGAATTTAAATTTTAAATTTTCAGCGTTAAAATGCATTTTGCAATTCTGATAAGTTTCGATTAAATGTTCTCAAAATTTAAATTTGTGAATAACAGTTAAAAACATGGTGCATGTTACACTTGCATGCACTTGAGGTCCATTTGTTACAATATGCTGGCTGGTTGTGTGTTTACATGACTTGTGGTAATTAGGAAGCTCAAATACTTGAGGAAATTCTCTGCATAAAAACGAGTACTGGGAATTACAGGTGTTTGCTTCACTGATCTCACATGATTGAAGGTTTTGACTTTTTGTTTGTAGATAGTTGGTCACAAGAATGGTGTTGGTTTGGTGATATTAATTTTCTATTGCGGATATCTATCATGAAACCAAAATGATGTAAGAAATTGATGCCGATGATAGCACTTCGAACGTTTGCTATAGCAAACGCCAAGAATATTCATTGCTTGGGCATAATGATACACGTTTGTCGGAATAACCTAAGTGTCTGTTTCAGTAGAAGGCTGTTGGAAGACGTTACAAATGTTAGCAGAATTATGCTCACTGTACTGCTGATGTCAATTAAAAAGTTAATGTTGGTTATTGAATCTTTAACATAAAGTGTTTGTGGGGTTTCCTCTATTGCGCCAACCGTCCCCACTAAGCGGATTGGCCGTTCCCACTTTTTGGAAGGTTTTGTTGAAAGGTTTTTGGAAATTTGTCTTCCACCGGCATTAGGGTGCACACAACCCCCTCATATGCTACAATTGACTTATAGATTTGTGAGGTTGTTCCACTAGTGGAAAAACTTTCCGGACTCGAAAATTAATGACATCGGGCCATGTTTATGTGGGCCACCATCCACTCAAAGTTTCCAGATATCTACTGTAGGCTTAATTGGAAAATTTTTCCTTTTTTTGTAATAATTTCTTTCTTTTTATTTTTTTCAGAAACATAAGTATATACGAATGTGCACTATAGGATTATTATAGATAAAAATCTGCTTTGCCAGTCAGCAACAGCCACTATCATTTTGTTTTCGTTCAGTTTTACACATTTTGGAAGAGACGTACCGTAACGTCAATCCGTTAAATCTGAGGCCAGTCACATGGCTTCAACAAGACTTCAGACAAAAATATTTGGCCTGGGTGATGCTGTGACAAAGGAGGATGCGACAATTACAGGCAGTCGTCTGCCTACTGCTCTGCAGGTATTAAGAAGCATCATATTTCATGTTGAAGATGGATTTAGTGAGAATCGCACTAAGTATGATGCAGCAAAAATGGTGTATGTACAAGTTGTCCCGTTTTATCAAAAGGGAGGAATTCCGATGTAAGCAGAACAGACTTGTTGCCAAAAGATCACCAAGCTCTTAGCAGAAAATGAGAAGTTACGGAAAATACCGAAAGCACGTCGAACAAGTGCATCTGTGATTGCAAAACTCAATGACTATGAAGCGCATTTGTCAAAGACGTTACCGCTATGGCTGAAAAACGCTGAGGAGGTTATATCAAATCCTGCAGACATATCTTTCTTAAAATCAATGATGACAGACAGGACAGCCACAATAGCCGGATTAGACTCTATTTCATGTGCACGAGCCAGAAGGAAAGAAAATAGGATTCTGAGTGCAGAAAAACGACGAAAATACTCTAAAAAAGAAACACAAAAACTGTTTTCTACTGTAAGTCTTTGTGACAGCACTAGCGAAGAAGATGAACAACCTCTGGTATCGTTTGCTCCCAAGGAGAAACCGAAATCTCATAAGCGAACCTGGCGAACCGGAACTGAAGCAGTCATTCCACATGATATCATTAAGTCCCCAAAGTTAGTGACGTTGGCTGCTCGAATGAAGATGACACCAGCACAACAGGCAGCATTTACAAAAGCATTTGTGGATGAAGTTGATGGTGATTCCTCGAAAGTTTCCACATCCTACTCTGTAGCTGATAAATCGAGGCGTCAAGTAAGTCACGAAGTTGCTCAAGAAGTTAGGAAATTTTGGGTTGCACCAAAATTTGCATCCATTCACTGGGATGGCAAAAACCTTCCTTCTCTTTGTGACAAGTATGAACAGGAAGAACGATTAGCAATCATTGTTGGGGACTCACGAGAATTGAAGGTGCTTGGAATCCCAGCATACAAGACCGGTACTGATGAACTAACTGGTACAATCATCTCAAGAATGTGCTACGATTTACTGACAAATTGGCAGTGCTCAGACAGTATTATTAATATGGTATTTGATACAACGTCATCAAATACTGGGCATCTAACGGCAGCGTGTATCAGTATTCAAAACAGATTGGAACGCCCTCTTCTCTGGTCAGGTTGTTTACATCACATCGGTGAAATCGTTGTATCACATATCTTTGAAGATTTGAAGCTAGAGGTTTCAAAATCACCAGAAATGAGCATCTTCATGAGACTCCGCAAGAACTGGAATTCTATTGCACATGGCAGTGGCCAACTGCTAAATACACTGGATATCAACAGCTTTCCAGTAACAACGCACGATCTCATTCAGAAACTCAAAGATGACGTTGTTCAACTTGCACAAAACAAATACGAGTTCATTCGAGGCGATTATAAAGAACTTATGAACTTGTGCATTGCTTATGTCAACCCTGGTCTACAAAATGTGAAATTCTACCGTCCTGGGGCCACACACAAGGCCAGATGGATGGCCAAATTGATTCATTCCTATAAATTGGTGCTCCTGGAAAATCAAATAGCTAAGTTACCTAAGGGAACTGTCACGTTAGTTTCACAAGTGGCTAAACTGAAAGATCTCATGAATTTTATTTCACTCGTCTACTGTACATATTGGTTTCGGTGTAGTGTTGCTGTAGATGCTCCTTGGAACTGTTTGACTATGTACAAGAACATTCTCAAATATGGAGCAGTGCATAAGTTGATATCAGATGCTGCTGAACGTAGCTTCAAACGTCACTTTTGGTATCTCTCTGCTGAGATGGTACCACTTGCACTGTTCAGCTCTGAAGTTCAGGAAGAGGAAAAACGTCAGATGGCTGATGAACTTATACGTGTAAAACCTACAGATCCTGTTTTTAAACCAGTAGATCGGTTTGGCACTGGCTTCGGGAAACCACGCTTTCCATCAGAAATCAATCTGGAATCAAAACTGACAGATTTTATCACAAAGGACTCTTGGTTCTTTTTCTCTGTTTTAGAGATAAATGATGATTTTCTTCCTTTATCAGTAGAGAAATGGTCTGAATCAGAGTCGTACCAGAAAGCTGTTTACAATGTTGGTTCCATCAATGTCACAAATGATGTGGCTGAACGTGGAGTTAAACTGAGCACCGATTACCTACATAGTGCCAGAAACGAGGAACACTATCAAAACACTTTACAAATAGTGGAAGCTAACAGAAAAGACACACCTAATTTGAGAAAGAGAAAACACTAATATCCTCTTGCACAGATTAGGCTAGGCGATGACATTGCTTTCTGTGACAAAATGTGTTAGTAAAAGTTTGCAGTTGCTGTATACAAATTTAATACCAGACTTTCGTGTAGCATTGTTAACTTTCTATGTGTATTTGATCTATTTCCAGTGCAAAATTAGTATTTTAGACCACTTCCGCTCACTGGAATTGTATTTTTAGCTATTGCAATGCGTAAAAAATGTAAATTCACAGAAATATCCTGTAGACAAGCATATTCTTTTAATTCCCTATACAATAAATAGTCATACACATAGGCGTCGAAATAGGGTGGACAGGGTGGGCGACGCCCACCCTGCCGTGAAACGAGGGTGGGCAAAATATGTTTCGCCCACCCTGTTTTCATGACACTTATGAAGTGTTCGTTACAATTATTTCCGTTTTTCTTAAACGCTGGATTATCCAACCAACTGCAGCGCAACTTCTTGTTTTACGCTATGTCTCTCGCTAAGTATCCGACAGAACAAAGCAATTCCGCAACAACGCTACGTGGAAAAAAAGGCGGTACTCACTGCACTGTTGTTGTTACGGCAACTGCCACACGCTGGCAATTCCTGGTGAGAGAAAGCCACGTTTGATCTTTTCTCCAAATGGTCTCACTTTCGTTACGTCACAATCAAACTTCAGTTCCCGGTCAGCGTAAGGGAATGTGAATATGACATCATAATGAACATGACCATACGTGCCGACATCCGGGGAGGGGCGGCGCCCTCCATAAATTTATGGTTGAGGGGAAACAAAAATGGTTATTACAAGTGGTGTTCAAAGATAAAACACTTCGCGAAAGAGATTTAGATCATTTAAACGGACTTAAAGAATGCCGAAAGCGAAAAATAGCCTATGTTGCTCTTGCCCGCAAAACAGCAGCTGATCACATGGCTTTCTCATACGGTATGGAAATTTCAAAGTAGACGATAGAGTAACTTACGCTGTTGGAATAGTCACGTCACTATTCACTGCAATATTAAGCAAACCAGCTAAATTAGACGCGCTATTTTCAACGAGGTCTTCCCTCTGTAAGATCAATTATAATTCAACAGAACACATTGTTTTGTTCACAATGTGTGAGAATTAAATCATAAACCGATAAAAGAAAAGGTATTTAATGGCCTTGGTCGCAGATATTGCCTGCATTAACGACGTCTCTTACCGCTGTTATCACCTGGCATCATTGTTTTATGCGGCCGCTAAGGTTTGACATCGACTTCAACGATCATGGAATGTTACGTAATAAGAACGATTATATCCTACACGCAAAAATAAAAAAGTAACCTCTAAAAACAGCTTTTTCCGCTGTTTTGTTTCGTGAGCTTTGCATATTGTTCAACATGTGCAATTGTGCATAAAGAATTGACAAGTAACCATTTAAATTTGAAAATTAAATTTGAATCACTGCAAATAAACGTATTTAAAACTTTGACTTTGGCCGATGCCATTTCGCACTCCGTAATCTACGTCGGCAATGATTTTGCCGCAGCAAAAATGTGTCTATTTTAAAAACTTCCTAGCTGGAGACAACAGCTTGTCCCGTGTTAAGTTGAACCTGTCTTTTCGAGGTGGAAATCACTTGCGAACATCTCGACATAAAGGCTACTCGAGTACATACGGTATTCGATAAAGACTATTAAGACTCTCGATAAAAAACTGAAAGCACTTCGACGTTGTTAGTGAAAATAAGCAATTAGCAAAACGAGGTTAATAAAATTGATAGCGGGTTTTAACTCTGCTTGAGATCATGTTTTTTTTGCGTTTTATTTCGATAACTTCTCTGTCTTGATCGTTGTTATTCACTCCCACGAAAAGGAAAAGGATTGGCTTGTTTTCCAACTGTTCCAATTATGAGCTAACAATATCAAAATTTTTACGTAAAACTAATTGTCTCAAGCAGCGTTCTAATAAATTTGGTTTGCGACCTAGGTTTCAATATAAACAAGACACTATAAGCTTAATCAAAGACTATTTTAATTGAGTAAACTAGCGTTATGGTTATGACGTCATCACCTTTCTCGCTCCCCAAGGTTTTTTGAAAAGTCGATGAACATTGAACATGACAATGAAATAACCGATACAAACTAAAGACGTACTGAAACAATCGCTTTTACAAATCAAAATGCGGCAAATCCGAAGGCGGCACTTTAAAGAGAACAGGTCACGAGTCACGCGCTTTTTAGGTCGCAACGGAAAACATAAAAGAAGTTTGTTTAGTTTAGCAGCGCTCATAAGATCGCAAGGTGCAATAAAGAAAACATCCAACCTATTAAAGCTTAATTGCTGCAGCGACGCTAAACGCAGTCTTTGTGAGAAAGACTATCCACACTCTTCGAAATTACCGTCCGCAATTGCCGAGGTGATTGTAAGGACCACAAGATTACAAGAAAAAACTAATTTTCTTAGACTACACCAGACTAGGAGATTGATTCAATCTTCCTATTGCTGGATGTTTTATTTGAGTTACTTCCTACTTCGCCGGCGCTTATACACGTGCCCAGCTGGGAGAATCTTTTATAGAAATATCACCCTATTTGCATTGATTTAACTCCAGTAGACGTCAAATTATTGTAAGCATCTACTCCTTGTTGCGCCTCGCTTTCCGTTATTTCGTCCAGCTGATTCATCCAGTTCATCAAACAGACTTTGTGTTGCTCGCAGTGTCCCAATTGTGCCGAAATTATGTTGGCTTATAAGCTTACGTAAATCGAGGCAATCTTCTCACAGGGAGCTCTTGATATGTCACCTGTACCTGGTTGAGCAATTAACGTTATTTTATGATAATTCAACGTTGCTAGATGTCGAATCAATGTAAAACAAACGTAAATTTCTTATTGGGCCTTGTTGTAACGCAATATAACCCGCCGGAAAAATTAAATCGATTTGTGCTGACTCGAACGTTGAACCAACCCAAAACTAACTTACTTTTCCCTTCCCAGTGAGTTTTTTAACGTGAATTACCGTAACAAAGTGCGCATCGCGTTGCTTGCTTTATCACTACTTTTGGTATTATTATATACATCACAACAAATCAAACAATCCGTTCGTGATGACTACTCTAGTATATTTTTCGCTTCTCGTTTTACATGTTTTAGTACAATCTTTTTCTTTTAAGTGTTCACAGCAATTGCCGAGGCAATTTCAACTTTTACCGTTTGGCCTCGGCAACGTTTTTGCCGAAGTAAAAATATGCTAATGTCGAAGACTGAACCATTGCGCATTTGCAAACATATACAAAACACATTCAATGAAATCTGTTTGAAAACTCTCGCCCACCCAGAATTCCTCTCTTCTACGAAAAAATCGACGCTTATGGTCATACAGGCATAATTTTTATGAGTTTTATGCATTTTATTTTGTTGCAACATACAAATTCTGCTAAGAAGCGTGAAAATAAATCAATATTTACTAAATGGCAGCCCTGAAAATTTGAATGGGATGGTGGCCCACATAAACGTGCCCCAATTTTACTGATTTTTGGGACAGGAAAGTTTCTTGGCTAGTGGAACATTTTCACAAATCTACAAGTCAATAGTACAAAAAAAGTAAAAAACAGGGGGGTTGTAAGCACCCTAACCGGCATAGCGTAAACTCTACAGATGGCGCTTTTAGTTTGAAGTAAGGGTCAACTACTGGACGCGCAGCTATGACGTCTTCGTTGTCTCAATTGATTTACCGTTAGCGTACGTACAATAGCGTCATATTGAGTGTGTTGAGACGCGATGTCTGCAGCCCAAAACTGTGATTCGACACAACCGAATCAAAGTTCGATGTTGTCCAACCACAACTCCGGCAGTTTGATGGAATTATTTAAAGTTGTCTGGTAGCACTTAGTGAGATTAGACAGACTTAGTTCTGAATTTTCTCCAATTTGAGAAAAAACATCTGAATTTGTGTCCCCAATAGTCAATGTGACACAATCAACATTTTAATTGAGCATATGGCTCGTAAAAATACCCATAACCTGGTTTGCATCTGCATCAGTAATGTTGTCGACATATTCTACAACAAAATCAATAAAAATTTATAGTAGCACTCGCTGTTAGTTGATTTTTTCAATGGAATATTTGCTAGCTAGCTTTGAATTTCGATTTTCCGCTTGAAGTTGACTATAGTACTCTTTTTGGTTGAGTTAGCTTGTTCTTTTCTTGTTGCTTCTTTCTTTCAATGCAACTTTTGGGGCACCAATGCAAGGGTCTTTGGTTTTTTTTATTGAAATGTTTATTAACCCCTGATGACAGCAGAACTGCTGCTGACGTAACTAAACTTTGATGACACCAAGGTAACAAAAATGAGTCTCAAGGAATTTCTTTATTTGTGAGTTCGAATTGCAGAATTTAGAACACCAATTTTTAAACTAGCGTTTTTTAGAATGATTAGAGTTTTAAATTTGGACATAAGAATTATATGTAAAACTTGTTTGTGCAGAGGTGGTAAAGCATTTTCAGATTAAAGGAAAAGGCAAGTAATTATGTAATTTAAAAATCCTCAAATTTTAACAATATGTTTACAACAAGGCTGGACTAATAGTAAGATTTCATCATAAAAATCCAGGTGAACTGTGGAGATATTGAAAATTGAAAGTCAATAAGTCATCAATCACTATTGACCAGAATCACTGGTGACAGCTGCGGTGTGTCATTGGGTGGAAAACGATTTATCAGTTATTATCTTTGTTCACAACAAGTGAGTTTTTAAGTAGGCCTAGCACAAATATTATAGGAGAAAAACACTTTCCACAAGGTTGAAAACAATCATCACAGGTCCCTTCACATTGCTTCAAACGCATTTGACTTAAAACTAAGCATGACCAACGAAGTATAGATTTTGATAGCTTTTTATAGATGAACATCAATAATTATAATCAGCAAAAAAAATATTCCAAAGGAGCCCAAAATCACCACTTGCCTCGCCAAACCGTACAATAATACGCTAGCCAACCTGGCAACTCTGACCTTGATTTTGCAAAGGGTGCGGAAAGCGTTTTACTGAAATTGGTCGAGCATGACAATATTTGCACGATTGCAGAGTTTCAAATCTATTAGTCATCTATGGTACAAGTAAGCGGTTTTAATATTAGACTAGCGACGTCGTACAGAGTTTTTTTCCATAACAAGAAGAGATTTTTGGAGGACACTTTGCCTGTTGATAAAGATTAATTCACAGATCCTTAAATTTCATGCGATATGGTTGAAAGGATCTGGATTGGAAGTGTAATAACAGGGTATGGTTATTGGTTACCCATTGATGTTATATTGGACAACGTATGTGTGATGGGACACTCCAGTTTCCAAATGAATTGTCTGGATCCGACGGTACATGAAGCCCGATTAATGTTACACTTGGACATTGTAGCTAAGGCATTAAAAATGGTGTTTGTTACAACTTTGATCTGTGTGATTACCAAATTCAAAGTCTTCCCCTCAGTGGTTGTAGGTCATTTATATTCTAGTTTCACTGGATTGGTGGGGCCCCACTTATTTTTAAAGATTTGACTCAGGGAGCCTATTGGTAGTGTGATGTGTTTTTGTCCATTACCAACAGCTACTATTAAACGGCGGCTTTACTGATTTTAATGTCTGGTGATGGGTATGTGTCCCGACAATAGTGCATGGTTGACCACATTGTTTCGAAGATATAGCACTGCATAGTCAGCCGGACATAGGCTGCGGACGGGTTGTAGACTTCAGAGCTACAGTTATGTATTGAAGCATGTTGGTGTTTAAGGCACCGTATGGGTTTTTCAATAAAATATTCCACCTCAATTGCGGTCGACATAAGTGGATTTCAATTTTTTGCGACTGGCCAAGCAAACAGTAACGTACAGAAACATCATGCGGCTTAGCCTTTTAGGTTTGTGAATAGAGAGCGAATGTGAATTCATGATCAGCTCCTAAGCATTTGACAAATCCATATCAGACAGTAAGTTTGAAAATGACTTGATAGGCTAAACACCTGATACAATAAAAAAACAAACAGTGTCATTATAATATGGCCAGAGCCTATCTTCACGAAAACGTTTTTTGGGATTTCTTTTCTTGCTAGCAACTACCTTAGGTTACAGAACTTCAACGAAGAATCGGTATCTAGTTTACAGTAAGATGTGGCACAAAAAACATGATTATTATGTGGTCTACTGAACCTAAATCAATTGTTAAATTAGCCTAAACCTCACCAGATAATCATTCAAAACGTTTTACATATTGCACCACAGCATCGAAAACTCCACTTGTTTGCAGACCTGTCTATACTTCCTGTGATATTCTGGCATGCATACTTTCTATTCTGGCATGCATAATACTTTCCGTGATAGATTCTTAACAGTGAAGTGAAATGTGCTGTATTCAAGATATTTCTTAGCCTCTTTTAATTCTTTTGTCAGCTGTTCATTTTCAATCTGTAATATGATACTTGCACTGCTTGATCCTATTTAAGAGGAAACATTTTCACTGGATTCTACAAAAAAAATCTTAGCATAACATGTTGAAGTGTAAAATCAAGAAAAGTCAAGTCCTTGGATAATATTGTCAAGTTTTTGACCTTTTTTCCATGTGAAACTTTCTTATTAGTGGTGGGCCGAATTGTTGTGGGCCTTATGCTTCTGCTTGTTCATCTTTATGGAAAATCCGGCATTGCAAATGCCCTTAAATTGCAATATTTTTGCTTACCTCAAAAAGTGTTTGAAACTGTTTATCCTGTTGTACGTTGTGTTATCTTGCATCGTCTTGTCAATTAGGATTGGCTCCAGGATGCCCACATCAAACGTGATGCAGTGGGCACTCCTGAAGGTATTGGTGGCGTCACGCAATACTTTCAGGATGGAGGTGTCTTTGTTTCCTCCACCACTGGAGCCCGCCATGAATGTCTGCAAGTAAAAATATATGTAAGTTTGTAAGATATTTTACTCGTAGTGATGGTCTGTTAGGTTTGTACCATGCAGTCCACCGATGGAGCAGTCAAGGTGTTGGTTAAGTTTAATGTGGTATGAATATGACCACCCACAATGGTTAAGTAATACGTAGACCGCTTGTACTCTGTGGTGATAGCCTATATTTCTTACAAGGAATGTATTCCACAAAGTTTAACAGTTTTAATGAAGCCTTGAAAACTGGATGAGCCTTTGCCTATCACCTTCCTACATTCCGCGGATTTGCTCTGCAATGATAATGGGAAAAGAAGTATTTTCTACTGCAGTAGTCTACTACTACTTCCGCTACTGCATAACTGTATGTTATGCATTGTTTATTAGGGTGGGGTGAACCAAAAATTTTGCTTTGTTTCGTTGATATTTCTTGTGGAATAACATAAAACGACCAGAAACCGAATTCAGTGCTGTTTACATTCACGCCAGTCTGGCATACGAGTTGCTAAACTGCATGCCTTTGCAAATCAACCAGCATAAGCCATTACTATAAATATATTAGCTCATATGCAAAATATCAGATGAATAAAAAGGAAATGTTTATTGTGTGCTTACCATTAGATGAAGAGTTTATTTACATGGAGCGGGCCTCAAACTTGTTCTTATACGTCTTCGCCCAATTTCCAACGACGTCTTTCAGTTTGCTTAAATTTGAGACCTCTTCCGAGAAGAGGTCTTTATTTTATTCCGAAAAGAGGTCTTCATTTTGTAGAGAAAATACCTCACCAGATAATCATTCAAAACGTTTTACATATTGCACCACAGTATCGAAAACTCCTCTTGTTTGCAGACCTGTCTATACTTCCTGTTATATTCTGGCATGCATACTTTCTATTCTGGCATGCATAATACTTTCCGTGATAGATTCTTAACAGTGAAGTGAAATGTGCTGCATTCAAGATATTTCTTTGCCTCTTTTAATTCTTTTGTCAGCTGTTCATTTTCAATCTGTAATATGATACTTGCACTGCTTGATCCTATTTAAGAGGAAACATTTTCACTGGATTCTACAAAAAAATCTTAGCATAACATGTTGAAGTGTAAAATCAAGAAAAGAAATTGTGGGGTGCACTAAAAGTGACATTACCCAGTCCGAGCCTTACATCATGACAATAAACCTTGTTTATAGTTTTTATTCACTGGCTTATTTTGCTTGTCACATGCATAACAAAACCAAACAGAACTGTCTAACCTAGATGGTAATACCTACTGCCTACCTGGAACACGATTGTCTGGGTCCAAGGCGATGTTAGAGGGTGCTGCTTGTGCTTCTACTAATCTTATTATCTTACGAGGGTTTCCTTATTTCATTCCGCTATTGAGGATTGTCACCTTCTCTGCGCTGTTGTCAGCGTTGGTACAATTGTATGTCCGGCGGGCCATCTGCACTGAGTGGCTCATATGGCGGGCCAATTTATTTGCCATCTCTGGCCTTTGATCATGCACCTGCAACAGAAAATTGTTTGTGTGTGTGTAATGTAGGTTACACGGTGGGAGACTGGGAGTTGTTGTAACATTTTCCAGAAAAGTTCACGTAACACAACGTTTCAAAATTGAATCCCTGTTTTTATCAGGTAGGCAAACGTTTTGGGTGGTGCTCAAATGTACGTTTACACATCAATGAAAACCAAACACTTGTCCAGTAAGAATTCCTGAAACCTTTCGCAGGACATTGCGAAAGGTGACCAAGGGCATTTTGTTTTCTCCATGGACTTCAGCAGACCTTCTGCAAAATAAGTTGCCAATATGCTGCACGCAACAACAAACAATCCTGCGAATACGCTGTATCCATCGTAAATATGCGTTGCTCTCAGCGCTTTACAAAGCAAGCAGACAGTGTTAGTGCAGACCTATAGAGGCACAGCCGAGTACATTATTTCCCGGGATCCATTCAGTATCACTTTTGAAAGGTCTTTGATATTATACGAACCGGTATCGAAAACTGGAGGTTATCGAACCCATGCTCACAGAATCAGAGGCAGACACTGGAACCACTAAGCTATAAAGCACTTTAACCAAATTGAATAAATACGAATAACATTTGAAATATTAGAAACGACTAAAGGTGATTGTATGAGCTTCTTTTTACAGTTTGTGAGCCACACGTTAACAGCGCTACCCAAAGCTTTATGCTACATTGTACGATAACAGGTTAGTTAGCAACACCCATGTTAGGTCGCTACATAGCGACGTCCACGTAACAACAAATCAGTGCTGTTCACATTCACGCCAGTCTGGCATACGAGTTGCTAAACTGCATGCCTTTGCAAATCAACCAGCATAAGCCATTACTATAAATATATTAGCTCATATGCAAAATATCAGATGAATAAAAAGGAAATGTTTATTGTGTGCTTACCATTAGATGAAGAGTTTATTTACATGGAGCGGGCCTCAAACTTGTTCTTATACGTCTTCGCCCAATTTCCAACGACGTCTTTCAGTTTGCTTAAATTTGAGACCTCTTCCGAGAAGAGGTCTTTATTTTATTCCGAAAAGAGGTCTTTATTTTGTAGAGAAAATACCTCACCAGATAATCATTCAAAACGTTTTACATATTGCACCACAGTATCGAAAACTCCTCTTGTTTGCAGACCTGTCTATACTTCCTGTGATATTCTGGCATGCATACTTTCTATTCTGGCATGCATAATACTTTCCGTGATAGATTCTTAACAGTGAAGTGAAATGTGCTGTATTCAAGATATTTCTTTGCCTCTTTTAATTCTTTTGTCAGCTGTTCATTTTCAATCTGTAATATGATACTTGCACTGCTTGATCCTATTTAAGAGGAAAAATTTTCACTGGATTCTACAAAAAAAATCTTAGCATAACATGTTGAAGTGTAAAATCAAGAAAAGTCAAGTCCTTGGATAATATTGTCAAGTTTTTGACCTTTTTTCCATGTGAAACTTTCTTATTAGTGGTGGGCCGAATTGTTGTGGGCTTTATGCTTCTGCTTGTTCATCTTTATGGAAAATCCGGCATTGCAAATGCCCTTAAATTGCAATAGTTTTGCTTACCTCAAAAAGTGTTTGAAGCTGTTTATCCTGTTGTACGTTGTGTTATCTTGCATCGTCTTGTCAATTAGGATTGGCTCCAGGATGCCCACATCAAACGTGATGCAGTGGGCACTCCTGAAGGTATTGGTGGCGTCACGCAATACTTTCAGGATGGAGGTGTCTTTGTTTCCTCCACCACTGGAGCCCTCCATGAACGTCTGCAAGTAAAAATATAAGTAGGTTTGTAACATATTTTAACTCATAGTGATGATCTGTTAGGTTTGTACCATGCAGTCCACCGATGGAGCACTCAAGGTGTTGGTTAAGTTTAATGTGGTATGAATGTGACCACCCACAATGGTTAAGTAATACATAGACCGCTTGTACTCTGTGGTGATAGCCTATATTTCTTACAAGGAATGTATTCCACAAAGTTCAACAGTTTTAATGAAGCCTTGAAAACTGGTAAACGGTAACACAACAAGATGCCTCACTTTAAAGTCATCCAACACGTGTTGGTCAGATGAGCCTTTGCCCATCATCTTCCTACATTCCGCGGATTTGCTCCGCAATGATAATGGGAAAAGAAGTATTTTCTACTGCAGTAGCCTACTACTACTTCCGCTACTACATAACTGTATGTTATGCATTGTTTATTAGGGTAGGGTGAACCAAAAATTTTGCTTTGTTTCGTTGATATTTTTTGTGGAACAACATAAAACGACCAGAAACCGAATTTGAGGAAATTTTGACCTTGGGAACCTACCCACTTTTGGGGTTGAAAATTCTGCCTTTTTCAAAAAATATGCAAAACATGCTCATGAAAATTGAAATTTAAAAACATTTTTTTGGCTGTGTTCACTGCTCAATATACTATAATGTTCAATATACTATTTTACATTGCACTAATAATGACTTGGACAAGTTTCTAATACAAGTTTGGTTTAGGTTTTGAGATAAACATGCAATTTTTTCCAAAAATCGAATACCATTGCATTTTAATATAGGCAGCTGAAACGTGACCAGGGTTCACTGCTGTTGTGTCAAAACATAAGTTGACAACGGACTGTTTGCACTTCCATGAATGCAGACACTTGTAAGTGTGCAAAGCAATGATATCACCTGATGATTTATCTATTCCAAGAGTAGATCTTGCCACTCCCAATAGCTTTACTTCAGTAGCATTTCCAACCAACACAGGCAATCGTTCTTCCTTAACATTCTTGTTTGTGAGCGTTGGTACCTGCTTGCCATCCCAATGAAGCGTTGCAGCTGTTGGGGCAATCCAATTTTTTCTGCTAGGTGCTGCTAGCAGTATATTTTTAGTATATTTAGCTATTTTTAGCTGTAGTATATTTTTTCTATACTATATTTTTAGCTATAGTATATTTTTTCAATCCAATCCAATTTTTTCTGCTAGTTCAGCTTAATGGATAATCCGGCATTGCAGATGCCCTTAAATTGCAATATTTTTGCTTATCTCAAAAAGTGTTTAAAGCTATTTATCCTGTTGTACGTTTGTTGTCGTGCATTGTCTTGTCAATTAGGATGGGCTCCAGGATGCCCACATCGAACGTGATGCAGTGGGCACTCCTGAAGGTATTGGTGACGTCACGCAATACCGAGGCATTTTTCTTTTCTTTGATCTTTAGTAGCTTTCTTGTTGTCAACACCACCAAATGAGGCTGCTCTGTCTATAAAAGGCTGAAGCATTTAAGGAAGCAAGATTGTAAATAGTTAAAGGCTGGTCAGAGTAAGCATCAATGACTGACATGCAGAATTATAATAAGTTTTAAAAGGGCCATACACAACCCCATCTAACGGCTGCAATGAGGAGGAAATGTTATAATCGTGGCTCCATTGTCACAAGCTAACTCAGTCAATACTAGGGACAAATGGCTTTTGTGATTATCTATTACTAAAAGTGAACAGTTTGATTTCGAAGCAATCTTGAATTTTATGTATAAACAATTCACTTGTCATCCAGCCTGATTGGCAAGCCAGACCCAAACTTCCATTAGGTGCATCACTCAGCATGAGGTTTATAATGAACACGAGGAAGGATATAAGCTAGTGGTATTGCTTGTCCAACAATATTTATACAGCAGCACATCGTTACTAATGTACCACGTTCATACGATGCTATTTGACCAACTTGCTTAGCATCTTTTTCGGCAACAACTCTTTGGGGCCTCTGAACAGTGGTTATGTCGGTCTCGTCAAGATTCCAAATGCTGTGAGGTTCCTAACTAAACCTCTTCAAAGCTTCTTTAAGATTACACAGTGTAACAAAAAAAGAAAAAAAATCCTTGGGAAATAATTGCTATTTTCTGTTTGCTTTTGCAAAAAATTAAAAATCTAACCTAGATGGCAATGCCTATTGCCTACTTGGGACAACATTGTCTGGGTCCAAGGCGATGTTAGAGGGTGTTGCTTGTGCTTCTACTAATCTTATCTTCTTGCGAGGGTTTATTTTTAAAGGAAATAACTTGTTTGTATTCCTCTCAAAAATTATCAGGCCCATTTTTCCGATCACTGTTGCGAAAATGGCAACTGCACAACAAGAAGTGATTCCTTGTCCTTGCATTTTATCAGTTGCACCCAGCGTTTTTTCTTCTTTTTGTTGCTTGGAAATGTCCTTAAATAAACTCCTGCTGCATATATTCTTCTAAATACAGATATTGATAACAGCACAGCAGGGATCACTAAAATTTAAAATTTGTTGGTTATTTGTTACCCTAAATACGTTGTAGATTGTACTTTCCACTTCTCCAAACAAGAATTACTATTGATTAAGTTTGTAATCAAATCTGTGCCACTGCTCTTATAAGCATTGACAATTCTTTTTCGTTCTACAGGGAGAAATTATTTAGGCAGCATTGCCTCTTTTTTCTTTGGCTCCTGTTGCCAAGCAGTCTCGTCGCACCACAGAAACTCGGGTCCATCAAGCCATCTGGACTTAACGATAACGAGTTCATTCACAGACAGGCCTCTAGATGCTACATCTACAGGATTGAAATGCGTATTTTGGTGTCTCCATTGGCATGGCTCGGATTGTCGATGAATTTTTGCAAGTCTATTCTCTACAAACTTTGGAAAGCGCTTGCTTTTGTTGCATATACTTAGGCGCACAGCACAAAAGAACTCAAGCCTTTCCATACAGAAAGACACAGTGGACATCATTTTTTTCGTTGACAAGGCGCAGATATGAGACAGTGACATAGCCCTGACGAGAAGCATCAGAAAAATGATGCAGTTGGTATTTTTTTACGTTGCCGAATTGCAACGGCTTTAAACAGCGTGGCAAAGTGACACTTTGCCTATCGGAAAATTGCATGAACCACTCCCTCCATTTGTCCACGTCAATTTAGGGAAATTCTGTATCCCATCCTAAGCCCTTTTTTATCAAGTCTTGCTGCAAAATGCGTGCAACAAGGATTCCGGAAGCTACGAACCCAAGGCAATCATAAAAAGTTGATAAGGCAGATAAAATGTTTCTTTGAGTGTATACACATCCTTTCATAACGTCTATAGCGTTGAAACCAAACTTATCATCCAACACTGACC
The DNA here is from genome assembly GCF_918807975.1 of Aplidium turbinatum. Lineage (NCBI taxonomy): Eukaryota > Metazoa > Chordata > Ascidiacea > Aplousobranchia > Polyclinidae > Aplidium > Aplidium turbinatum. Next base: position 5,649,099 of record NC_137486.1, read on the forward strand.
AGCTCACTGCTAGCACACGCTTATTTTCTTCAAAATTACCTTTATTGAAATTCACAATTGACTTAGCTCGTTCTTCCTCCGGACACTAAAATTATAATTTGTGTTGTGGAACCGGTTTTCTTTCATTAGGAGTCATCACCACAACTGAATCGAAACAAAAATATTACAGTAGCAGGGAAGTATCAGCACAACTAGCCCCAAAACATTTTACATATTGAATAAATAAAAGTCACTTAATGTTCAAAACCTCCATTTCTTTGCTTTATTTTTTCTTTTTTACTTCATAGTTTTGGTGAATAGGCCAAATGCAGAAAATATTGCAACAATCACATACGGTACTAAAACTGTCCGTACACGCAGTAGTGAAAAGTAGAATAACTGAGATAGATTTTACAAGTAGGAATAAGAAATGCTTATGTCGGTGAAATCTAGAACAAATGCTTCTATTACATCATCATGCAATCAATGCAGCAGAAATAGGTGACAAGGAATGGAAAACTAAAAAAATTTTGCTTTTGTTATTTCAACGTCTGGCATGAGCAAGTTGGATAGTCCTGCGGTTTCTGCTATAAGAAATACGCAGCGATTAAAAGCAAAAGTGTGGAAAACAGACAGACAGGCGGAAAACAAATTACATTAGGAAAAGGCAACTACATAACTACAAAAGAATCTGCACCACAGGGTACATGATAAATCTAGTAAATGTTGAGGAGCCTGCGTGTCAAGATAATGTCAATTTATAAGCTTTCGGTAATAGATTTCTGTGTTTCAGTTGAGTGCATTACATTGTTTTGATGTAATGTTGATAAAGCAACTTTCTGCCCTGGTGCGTTGATCTAATACCGTAATTTGTTTCATTTTTCAAAAGTTTTGTTTCTGACTAGTTAATTCTGTGATGTTCTTTTAGCATGTGTGAACAAAGAGCTTACTTTACATCTTCCATATTTTTGACAGCTCAGCGCTGTTCTTTGACCCGGGATGCAATCTTAAAGATGTAATGATGTAAGCTGAAATTGGCAAGATGTGTGTGACTAGCTCTGTACAATCCACTGCTTGAAAGAAATGTATTCATCCATGTCTTCAATTTTTTCACTCAGTATTTCTTCAACTTTGTCTAAGCCTGAACAGTTGGTACATCTTTGTAGTATGCACTCTTTATTTTCTAAGTCACAAACTGCTAGAGCTATCAAATCTTTATAGCTTTCTTCAATGGAAGCTGCATGCAACAACAAAACAACATTTTGATGAATAGTGCACACACACACTATGTGTACCAGATGTTCCAGCACAAACACACCACTTTGGACGCAGTAAGTAAAACTTGGAAAATCCCACCTTAATGTTTGGATGTTGAAGTTTAAATTCAACATAAAGCTCTCTTAGGGTACAAAGCAGCAGTCTTTTTTGTTCGTATTGATTTTTGCTGATACTGATACGATCTTTTATTCCTGGCATGATCCGGCTACATGCGTCATTGTTTTGCTTAATTAGAAATGTATTGTCAGCGATTTCCGCCAGTTGATCTACTGTTTTATCTTGTAAATGCCCTGCTAAGGCGACGCGTACGTGACTAGGCATTTTTTGAACAAAAAGATTTAATAGTAATTTTTCGCTATCTCTACCAAAGTATCCAATCTGCCTAACGAGCGTTTTCATCTCGCCTAGGAGGGTGGAAGGTTTTTTATTGTCTAATTTTAGGTCGGTCAGCAGCAACTGCAGCTTTGACGCTGTAGTCTGTTCATAGTGGTTGATCAATGTTTTTCTCAGTTTAGTATAGGGATGTGTATCTCCATCGTCAAAGATGTGGTGCACCAACGCGACCTGCTCCTCGTCAAGAAATTCCAAGGCGTTAGTGAACAGATGTTCTTCATTAGCTATATGGTTCGCTGCCGATTTTGGCTCAAGTATTTTGAACCACAGTTCTGGGTGTTTTGTGTAAAATTTTGGAAGCGATGTTTTTGCTCTTGTATTACTTAAATACAGCGATGAGTCGTTTCTAGAAGTAGAAAATGTTCCGCTTTCCGTATTAAAAATGCGTTGTTAAGTGCGGCGTTGGGGGGTTGGTTGAACCGCAGTCTCGACATCGGTGGCGGATCATGATTTCCCCGGCCTGATTCCGGTGAGCTGGTTGTCGCGTTTTCGGTGTTCATCTCCGTGTTTGCGGCCGAGTTGCGTGGTTGGGCGCTTAGTAAAGCGGTGGGCAGTTCAACAGCGGCCTCAGGCGAATTAGCGGGTGAATTAAAAAAAGATGTAGTGGCGTTTTCTGCGGAGAAAGTGGTCAAATTTTTGGGCATTCGAGGTAAAATTGTTTTGTTTTCTACCACCGTGACTGGGTCAGACTGGTGTCTCGTTCTTTGGTGGGCAAATGGAAAAAAATTTGCTAGTTGCTTTTAGAAAAGTGGACATTGAATAGAAGTAGCCTAAATATAAAATATCAATACGTTACCGTTCTCTTGGTTTCTCTTTTGTACGTCTTTATTTCATACACAAGTAGCTACTTACTTTGTAACCTTTAAGCTACCACTACCAGTTTCTACTGAAATAAAACCTTACAGAATGTTTTCTTGACTTGGTTGCTCTCAAGACCAAAAGAAAGATATCCGGATTACTACAAGGAGCAATACAACGTCACCATCACTGACCCCAGACAGCCTCTACTTCTTTCAAGACCAAGAAGGAAAGATTGGCTATCTGAAGCTGGCTTTTAGTTAAATTAAAAAAGGATAATTTAGGCTGCCTGTCTGTCTAGGGGTATGATTTGGCTACCTACAAAAGTTACACAAGTTAATTGGAATATTAGATATATTTGTTATAAATAAAATTACAAGTTCGGGAGTTGAAAAATATGTCTAGCCAATTTCGTTTGATCAACTGGTGTCAGAAGAGCGACATTCTCCAGTCGTGAATTTAACCTTCTCGTTCTGGCTTTCAGTCCGTTCGCTTTGCAAGTCTATTTCTGAGTGTCTGCATTTTTCAATTCCCGCTTATTTCATAATGTACCGGTAATACCTTTTTATCAGTAATAGCCTATCATGAGAGTTGTGAAGGCAAAACCGGTTACATAGTTATGTCGCTTTAGAAATACAGATGTGTTGAGCTGAATTCCGTGTGACATTGGTTAAACAGGAAGCGTGACCGAAGCTTCGTGAGAACTTAGGTTTTGAATTTGCAGCGTTGAAATGCATTTTGCAATTCTGATAAGTTTTGGTTAAATGTTAAAATATAAATTTGTTGCTTAAAAACATGGTACATGTTACAATTTCACTGATACCCACTGCTTGAAAGAAATGTATTCATCCATGTCTTCAATTTTTTCTCTCAGTATTTCTTCAACTTTGTCTAAGCCTGAACACTGAACAGTTGGTACATCTTTGTAGTATGCACTCTTTATTTTCTCAGTCACAAACTGCTAGAGGTATCAAATCTTTATAGCTTTCTTCAATGGAAGCTGCATGCAACAACAAAACAACATTTTGATGAATAGCGCACACACACACACTATGTGTACCACAAGTTTCAGCACTAACACACCACTTTGGACGCAGTGAGTAAAACTTGGAAAATCCCACCTTAATGTGTGGATGTTGAAGTTTAAATTCAACATAAAGCTCTCTTAGGGTACAAAGCAGCAGTCTTTTTTGTTCGTATTGATTTTTGCTGATACTGATACGATCTTTTATTCCTGGCATGATCCGGCTGTTTTCGTTGTTATTCTAATAGTAATAATCTTGAACCAATTTTTTAATATCATTGCATATAGTTTTTTTCTTTCTTGGTAGTGGCAATGAGAAAGCACCACTGGTGCTTTCCAAATGACAAGCATCTCTTACCATTCTGTCGCTGACTTGAAAAGTTTCTGAAACTTTTCCTGGACCAATTTTGAGGAGCCATAGTGACGACCTGAACTTTTTCTGCTTGAGTTGTTCTGTGATGATTTATTTTTTCTTTCATTTTAGAAGTAAGACTGTTTAGTGATTCTTTATTATTGGTTTTACCTTCACAATTTTGTTTGCTAGTATGAGTATCAGAATTACTTTCTAAAGATGTTTCATCTATGTTAAATCGGAGTACCTTTGCTAGTTCTGTCTGTACAGTGTGTGTGGTAGGCTAGCTGATTTATTTCTCTTTGTACTGCCTTTTTATGCAGTGTTTTGTCAGCTTAGTTTGCATTTTCGCCATCATTCAAATATAGCTAAAAATAAACCAGACAATGAACTTTGTTATCATTATTTTCTTTGTCACAGTTTCTATTATTATTTTTCTTTATTTCCATTGAGTGACCATTAAGGGACGTGACTAAATTTGCGTTCGAACTAATGCGTTTGCAAGGTTGCAGCCAAATTCCGAAAAGAGACTTAATATCTTTGCCGATTTAAAGCCAATACAGTTTGCTGCACAGTGCACATGTTGTGGAGATAAAAACATGAGCAAATCCGATTCTCTGGTCGACTATGCTTGTGTGATATCGTACAGCTTATAGATTGGTGTTTTTTCATCGTCTTTTGTAATGCCCAGTAATGTTAATTTTGCCATCCACTACGTGTGAATAGAGAGGAATGTTTTTTCTTCTTGAAACACTTCATATGAAAGTTTCTCCTATTTCTCTATATTTATAGAGAAAATAGTTGGCCACGCCCCAACACTTCAACCGGAATGGCCCGTTTCGGTGAGTCCGATCCCTTAACGGGGAATTTTTTTAATTTTTTTTAAAAAATTATCGGGTACCGTAGCCTAATTATCATTGCCGTTTTAGGGTTAGGAGTTAGGGTTAGAGGTTAGGAACTCACCGAATCAGACTCACCGAATCGGACTCACCGAATAGTAGCAGACCCCACTTCAACAGTGTAAAATGTTAACAATGTGTAAGGTTATGGAGAGAAACGAGATGTCAACCGCTTTTACGCTACCTTGGTGATCCAGCATTGTGCGACCGAAAGTGAAGGATGGGTGGTTGAGCAAAATTGCAACTCCACCTGCAGCATGTTGTTGGCTTGAAGTGGAGTGAAAAAGTGCTCTTCCGCTACTTCACTCACTTTCCATAAGGCTTCACGGTTAGTTAAAGATTTGATTTCTTGTAAGAAGTATTAATTTGTGTTTTGGACTGGTTGAGGCTGGTCAACAAAGCGTTGCGTTTTGTTTTGTCACCAAGTCCATTACAATTTAAAAACAGTATTGAAGCGTATAAAGTCTTTTTTTTAGGTTATTGGTTTATGTTTATTGTTGTCGTGGATTAGTTAGGACTTGCCTCGTGGGCGGTGCTAGGTTTGTATACAGACCCACATGTACACTTATGGTGTTCTTTGCCATCAACAATCGAAATGTCACCACACTTACAATTCATGATTATTGATTACAACTGAACAGTCAGTGTCTGTGCATAAGCTAAAATAATTGTTTGTTCAGTGTGTAGGGTTTTGGGTTATCTTAAGCCCACAGTGTAGGGTTTTAGCTATCTGAATGCTGCCTTTTTGTTATTAAAAGGGATAGTTTAATCTGTCTTGTCTGTTCTAGTCTGGGGGTATGATTAGGCTACCTACAAAAATTAAACAAGTTAAATGAAATTAAATATTTTTATTATTAATCAAAGCTACAAACTTTGCTATTCGGGAAATTGAGAAATATGTCTAACCAATTTAGTTTATTGCGACGAGTGTCAGATGAGCGACATTCTCCCGTCGTGAATTTAACCTTCTTCCGTTGTTCAGTCTGTTCTCTTTCAAAGTTCGTCTCTGAGTGTGTGCATTTTTCAATTCCCCGCTTATTTCATAATATACCGGTAGTGAAGAGTGGCATTTGTAGGGAAGCGTGACCTAGATTCCGTGAGAGCGGACTTTAGGTTTCGAATTTTTGCAACGTTGAAATGCATTTTGCAATTCTGATAAGTTCCGGTTAAATGTTCTCAAAATATAAGTTTGTTGGTTAAAACATGGTACATGTTACACACTTCCCTCCTTACGGCAAAATAACAGATAAACCATATCACAATAAGACGATACGTGATGCAAATACTATACTATACAGGTGTGGTTATAAGATACTTCCCAAAGAAAATTAAAAATTGTAGGCAAACAGTTAGTAGGGGAAGACACCTGACCCCCCTCCTTTTGTAGGATGAGATTAGATGCACACAGAAGCAAGTATACCACAGTTAATGGTTTCCATGGTTTCCACACACACACACAGCTTACACATACACCTCCGGCTCCAGGCCAGTCACATCACCTCTGGCCCGGAGCCAGAGTTGAAAAAAATGGCCGGAGTTCGTTCTATCACTACTTATTTTCTTCACTTTGCTGTTGTACTTGGCAGACAGTTATGTGAAAGAAAAAAAAGGACAATTTCTATTTGCTTACCAGTAAGCGTTTGTAACGTGACTAATTTCCTTCGCTTACAAACACCTGGCCTAAGACAATTATATAATTAAATGAATGAAGTATGCAAACAAATGACTAGCAAATCCTGACACATTTATCCAATATATTCCTTTAAGTGAGATACATTTTCAACAAGTTAAATTTACTTAACATTAAGTAGGATTTGGTTTGGCATTCTGAGGTGATAAAACGATTGATATGTTAAAGCAGTACGCGATTATCTGTCTGTATACACAATACAATATCTCAACTAAAACTCATAAGAAACCCATACTTACAACATTTTCCACCTGGCACCAACTGTACATCATACACATCGCATGATTCATCAGGCTCAATTCGCTTCATTATAGCATGAGTTATCGATTTTGGATAAGTATAATTTGGCCAAAACAGCTCTGTTTCAGTTTTGAACCAATTGCATGGAACACATTCAACTTCATTAGTTGTCATAAATATTACAACTTGATACATTATGTACGGTAGTTAACATATGTTCCTAAAATGAAAAATATGGAAGTGGCTATATTATTACCACATACAGCCGTGTCACAAAAAAAAAAAAACATTTACAAAATGCAAGCAGCTCTCTCGTAGCATGATTGTGAGCAGAGCTGGGTCAATTACTGAGTTTCCAGTTCAATTACATTACAATTACACCATCAAAATTTTTAATTGCATTGTTCAGAAATTTTCAATTTACAATAATAACTTATGAAGTGGCTATTCTTACCACATATTGTAAATATAGCCTCTGAGGGTATATACACACATTCCTTAGAGCAGTGCTTTTCAACCTGTGGGATGGTACGCACTTGTGCGGATGAAAAAAATTGTAATGCGGATGACAAACGTGAGGCGGATGAAAATAGCCCATGGTTTTTACTTTTCGTTACGTGCAATAATTTATATAAGCCGTATAGTAATTGGCAATAGCCCTGTGTCTTTGATTCTTTCATGCTAATTCAGTCTTTTCATGTGGTTGGCCGTTACCCGTTACAAGGTTGCCAGTTCTGCGGTTTTTTGAAATTGTACTATTTTTGATTTGAAATCAAAGGAAAATTTCAGCAGTCGTCGTTGCGGGTTTTTGGGCTAGGTGTATGTTTTGGTTGCGGTTTTATAGTTTATAATATAATTTAAAAGTGTACTACTTGTTGAAGTTAACACGAGAATGTAGCCTACCGTATGGCTATATTGCAACACGTTTGGGCGTTTTGGTCCAAGTGATTAAGGATGTTTATAATCTAATAGGTAGCTCGCCCAATGTCGTCAAATTGAATTCGGTCCATATCTGTATGTTGTCATGCCATCGCCTTGGTGGTCTGCCTCCTTTTCTTTTTCCGTTAATTTTACCGTCCTTGCAGATTTTGCTTACTCCGTATTTTTTGATCCATACCCTTCCATTGTTATTCCACAAATAAGAAAATAAATATAGCTGCAAACTAACTACTTTTTTTATTTGTGCGGATAAAAATTTCGTGAAATCAAAAAGTGCGTACCGCTGTTTTAAAGGTTGAAAAGCACTGCCCTAGAGCATGACCCATTCTCTCATCCTTCGTCAATAACAAAGAACGAAACAACAACGAAGAGAAAACTGCATACGTAACCTTTCAATTCAAGGTTTTTTTTGATAACTGTGTTAGTTCACGAGCTGTGTCTTGGGTTTACATTCCGACGGTATGAGTTTGACACTGCACCGTAGCGCTTTTTTTTATTATAAAAGCTTGATTGAAAAGTCAAGCGACTCAATGGCCAATAGTGCGTTTTTTTTTTGGTGTGTAATTTGAGCACGACTATATTTTTCATGTCTTTTCAAATAGGAGTGATAGAGTTTACGCAGTTTTGCTGAAATTTGAGAATCTCTCTTGGTGAATTTTCGTTTGCCAAACAAACTTGCACATGATTTTTGAGTTAAATTTTTATTTGAATTGTTAGCCTAGTTTAAGATGACTGATTCGACGCACTACATTTCTACTGTTAATAAGCAAGTTTGGTGGCTGTCAATATAAACAATATTACTTATCAAAAATTTTTTTTATTGGAGTATAATTTGAGGGTTTTGGTTTGAAATTTTATTGATACCACCTTCATACGTTTATTATGCATGCGCGACTTCACGTTTTGCAAAAAGATGCGAGATGACGTAATCAACATGTCTGAGCACATACTAAGGTCAAACATTTTGCTTGAGTGGTACGTGTGTAAATACAGCCTCAGAGGCTATATTTACAATATGTGGTAAATATAGCCACAGCCAATAACTTATGTTTCAATCACAAGAATTAAATGTTATAATATTTATGTTCATCGATGATTTTTTAAAAGTAGAATTACATTTGATTGCAATGTAGAAGTCCCTTTTGAACCCCAACTAGCAGCTCGACAAAAGTACTGATATCATGTGTACAACTTAACAATGTAATTTGGACCAATTTGTTTTGAAATTACAAATATTAACTGCTTTCTTCAGAAAAATCGACACCAATGTGCATATCGTTGGGGTAAAACCAAATGGAGTTATGTCCAAAATCATCAAACTGAGATAACCGCAAAAAAATTGTTTGAATGTTTTTGATATCTCAAATGGATCAAACCAATCAGTGCCACAATACTTACAACCATGCCATGCTCTCCTTGTTTTGCAAACCTCGAGTGCTAGAAAGAACTACGCTCAAAAACCGAGACACTGCAATAAAACTAAAAGTGGACATAACCCAGTTTGGTTTTACCTCAACGATATATATGCAAAATATTGTAAAACATTATATAAACATAACCACTTCTAATATAAAATACATGGGCATCTGCTGTGATACTAAATCTGGTCAGCAATACAAAAACTAGCAAAAGGCATGGATAATAGGAAAAGCTGCATACGAAGTAGCATTTAATGGTAGAAGCATTTTGGTTACATTACAAATAAACAAATCGCTTTTAAGTTTTGACACTTTGCAGATGTCTAAAACCAATGAATCACATGGGTAATCAAACAACGATTCTACTTTTGCAAACTTTTTATATATAAACAATATAAATACCACATTTACCTTGCAATACATTCGAAACCAAACACAAATCAGTTTTAGTTTGTATGCAATTGTTTGGCATTGATACAGTCAGAACCATATTTTTCAATTGTATTTTTTTTAAATTGCTTGCAAGCAACATGCTCAGTAGGAACTGGTCCAGAAAAATGACGTTTGCAAATATATGTTATCATTGTTTAATGATTTGTTATCTATGGGTCATTCCATGCCAAACGTCCTGAAAATCATAAAGATCCCAGTTTGACCCTCTTCGATTTTGCTCAAACTTGGTCAAAATGTTATTTGGCTTGATTTAGCCATACATTACAAATTTTAGCTCAATATCTATTGTAGTTTTGGAAATATGATGCTTTAAAGTTTTAGGTACCCCCTAAACTTTTCCGCATTCGGTTTTTTGGACCATTTTCAATTAACCATATTACTTGCTCCGAAGGATATATAAAGTTGATTTTTGGTAAAATGATTCACTTTTAGCTACATTACATGATTGCCTTGTCAAAATGCAATTAATGTGCAGCATAGTCGAGTAATCAAGCCTCAAAGTAGCTCTTTTCTTCATCAAAAACAAATTTTGTGCCATATTTGGAAGTCTGTAACTTTTTTATGAAAAGTAGGATGGTTGTTATATTTATAATGTATGCTCTTTCCCTACCAGGCAACAACTTCACCAAGTTTGATAAGTAACATTATATTTATTAGAAAGTTACAATGCATCAAAATATGCACCCCAAGCAAAAAAGTCAAAATAACGCCATCTTGTGGTATAAAAATACCCCGTAGCAAAGTGTTTACAAAATAATCTTTTTAACCTGTAGTGTTGAAGGACATTACCTAAGGAACTTGTGTACAAAGTTTTGACTTTGTCACTGGCTATGTCAATCTTTATGTCAATCACATGGCTATGTCAATCTTTGATTTCTCTTCAAGTCTAAGAACAGTCTGTTGAATAACTTGACTGGGTTTCTTAACTAAGCGTTTTAGTTTGCCTAAATAATTTTCAAAAGGAAAAGATGAAAAATTGTTTAATAACCCAAAGTTTTTTACATCATTTACTAAGTGAACCAACCCATGCACGTTGTACACAAGATTGTTGCTACCATAAATTTGTGAAAAATGTTTGACAAATGCAACCAATAAACTTTGAGCAAAATCACACTTAGATGATAGATGTGCGTAAATCTGCATGCAATAAAATTCTAATTCCAACAGAAAGTAGCAAGAAATTTTTATACAATGAATCAGGAATTGTATCCTGCAGAACGACTGGACCAGTGTACAATAAAAATTGCCTAAATTCTGTGGCTTTCCACCAAGGAACTTGGTCAAGTGATTGTGGTTTTCGAGCAAATTTTTGTGCAACTGAAAATCTACATGCTAATAATTTTTCTCATATATTTTTACGAATGAGTTTACCAAATCTTATTTTCAAAGGACCTGATAGCCACAGTGTAATTATTCTTTTTACAACTGCTAAACACACAAGATGCATAATTGGAAACTGGCTGACCATACCCAAAGATATAAAACGAAATGGACTTAAACCTTTATGATGCTCTTCGTGCACCATGTTTTCAAAACTCAAATCAGTGCGCAAGGGTGCATCAACTTCTGGAAAGAGCATCTTCACTCCATTGTGTACACCACTCTGAGTACACTTATCACAACCATAATATCCAGCACAAGATTTAACATTTTTAATGAAAAAGCGAGCTTGTGCATCACATATGACATTTTGAATTTTTACAGTGTATGTTTTATCATTGAAAACAAAGCCAACAGACTGCAAAATATTAACTTCGTTTACAAATGCCTGCAGATATTCTTCTAAATTACTTGGCTTATGGTCGCCAGCAAAAACTCCTATTGTAAAAGGCTGCAGATGCTGCAGTGACTTTTCATTAACCATGCCAAGGATTGGCCATAATTGATGCATTGAGCTTTTAAACATTAATAAACACGAGGGTATTTATTTAAATAGCTTTTTATTTAATTTATTTAAATAAAATAGTATTGATTTAAATAGCTTTTAAACAAGCATTGAGCTTTTAAGCTTTTAAACAATGTTTACATTACCGTAATAGAAATTTCATCTGATAATTGCAAGCTGGAATTACAAATAAGTTCATTACGAATGTTCTTTTCAACACCAACATGATAATAAGATCCGCCAGCAATGCTTTCAATTCCAATCACTTTGCCATTACCAAACTGTACTGTGCCAATACCGGATTGCCTTCACACAAACTGTACAGTTTCGCCATTACCAAACTTTACTGTGCCCATACCGGATTGCCCTTACACAAACGGTACGGTTTTGCCCGATACAGGCTTTGTATCGGACAAACTGTACCATTTTGCTGATACAATACTGTACGTTGCCGGTATTGGCCCGATACAGTGCAAACGTTATCGATACACTCGATACACGCCGATACAAATACAGTATTGGCCCAATACTGTGATGTTTGCTGGGAAGTCCCCTACAATTTAAAAACAGTATTGAAGCGTATAAAGTCATTTTATTTTTTGGTTATTGGTTTATGTTTATTGTCTTGGATTCGTTAGGACTTGCCTCGGGGGCGGTGCTAGGTTTGTATACAGACCCACATGTACACTTATGGTGTTCTTTGCCATCAACAATCGAAATGTCACCACACTTACAATTCATGATTATTGATTACAACTGTACCGTCAGTGTCTGTGCATAAGCTAAAATAATTGTTTGTTCAGTGTGTAGGGTTTTGGGTTGTCTTAAGCCCACAGTGTAGGGTTTTAGCTAGGTATGATTAGGCTACCTACAAAAGTTAAACAAGTTGAATGGAATTATATTTTTGTTATTAATCAAAGTTACAAAAAAAGTTACAAAATTTGCTATTCGGAAATTGAGAAGTAATTATGTCTAACCAATTTAGTTTATTGTGACGGGTGTCAGATGAGCGACATTCTCCCGTCGTGACTTTAACCTTCTCCTTCCGTTGTTCAGTCTGTTCTCTTTTAAAGTCCGTCTCTGAGTGTATGCATTTTTCAATTCCCCACTTATTTGATAATATACCGGTAAATAGCCTATCGTGAGAGTGGTATTTGTAGAGAAGCGTGACCTAGACTCCGTGAGAGCGGAGTTTACGTTTTGAATTTTTGCAACGTTGAAATGCATTTTTCAATTCTGATAAGTTCCGGTAAATGTTCTCAAAATATAAATTTGTTGGTTAAAACAAGGTACATGTTACAAGTGCATTTTTAATATCACCACAAAGGCACCGGTAAAAAACAGCATCACATTCACATGATTTGATTTTTTCTTTCTTAAAAAAAGGACGTTGATAATTATGAACACAAAGAAAGTGAAAAACTATTGATTGATGTTATAAAAATTTGAAAAGGCCATGCAATCTTTTTAATAATGCAGAAGGCTTAAGTAACGGGATTTTTTTTATTGTGGCTCCAAACACAGTGTTGCCATTAATATCATTAAAGAAATTAGCTCTTTTGTGGCCAGCTTGCCCTTAAATAAACTTCTGCTGCATATTATATTCTTCTAAATACAGATATTGATAACAGCACAGTGAAGAGATCACTAAAACTTCAAATTTGTTGGTTATTTGTTAACCTAAATACGTTGTAGATTGTAGGGGAGATGTGGGACCAATGCACCAATTTCTACTTTTTTTGGTCTGTATAATTTATTTTAGCATGCATTGCATTGAAAATTTCACAGTATGTACAGTTTACCGATATGCATCACATGCGCAAAAAACAATCACATTGAAATATTTTTTCAACATATTTTAAGCATTTGAAATTTTCTGTGAAGGTGGTGCATTGGTTCCACACCTATAGGACCACTACACCACTTCAAGGGACCTATGCACCAGTTACTCAAAAGAGAAAAAAGTTACTCAAAACAAATCTAGTGCACCTCCCCATGATCCACATTTGATTTTCACTTTTCTAAAACACTTTTTTTGTAAATTTATAACAAAAATTATTTATAAAAAACCAACTGCTTTTACCTCTCTCTTGGGCTATTTTCTGGTCAGCGGGCACACCTTTAATGCACAATTGAATATCCTAAAACAACAAATCAATAGAAAATTTCAAGATTCTGGATGGAAAGAGATACAAAAGTTGGAAAGCGCTTGCTTTCGTTCCATATACCTAGGTGCACAGCACAAGAGAACTCAAGCCTTTCCATACAGAAAGGCACAGTGGACTTCATTTTTTTCGTTGACAAGGCGCAGATATGAGACAGCGCCATAGCCTTGACTAGAAGCAGAAAAATGATGCAGTTGGTATTTTTTTATGTTGCCGAATTGCAGCGGCTTTAAACAGCGTTTGCCATTCGAAAAATTGCGAGAACCATTTCCTCCATTTATCCACATCAAGTTAGGACAATTCTGTATCCTAGTCCCACCCTAAGCCCTTTTTTATCAAGTCTTTCTGCAAAATGCGTGTAGCAAGGATTACGAGAGCTACGAACCCAAAGGGGGTCATAACTCATAAAGAGTTGATCTGGCGGATAAGATGTTTCGTTGAGTGTTGACCTCCTTTCATAACGTCTATAGCGTTGAAACCAAACTTATCATCCAACACTGACCAGCTAACTCCTAGCACATGCTCATTTTTTTCAAAATTACCTTTATTGAAATTCACAATTGACTTAGCTCGTTCTTCCCCGGAGTTCTTCCAATCACGTCCTTGTCGGATAGCCACTTGGTCAAACGAAATCCGCCCAGTTGCATCATTTTTCATAACTGGTCCATTAAGTCAATAGCTTCTTCTGGAGTCTGTGTGGAGGTGAAGCAATCGTCCACATAGAAATTCCTGTTGACCACCTCAGAACCTTCAGGGTCAAACTTGTCTCTGAAGTCCTTTGCCACCTGTTTAAGACAGAAACCAGCACAACTAGGGGAAGAAGTGGCTCCGAAAAGATGCAATAACATGCGGTAAGGAACGGTGTCACTTCTGGTGTCTAGAAATGCGTTAACAATCAAGTATTTATTTTCGGTAAAAACCTTGACTGGGATAACACAGAAAAAGAAATTCTTCCTTTCCTCAGGCAACGTTTCGCACTTTGCAATGGCCTGCCGTTATTGCTATTTTCTACGCTTTGATTATTGTTGCTGGGACCTGGTGAAAAGTTAAGCTGCTGCCTCGGGCCAGTAGGTCCCATTTCTTCATGTAGCAGAGTGTTGTGGCGACATCCACAACCTTTTACTGTCCAAGACGGTGATTTATCGCATGACCTAACAATGTGCTTGTTGCTGAAACAATTGTAGCATCTTCCTTTATATCTGATAAAGTTTCTGTCATTAGAAATGAATTTTTTCAAAAATTCATCCTAGGCCGTGAAGCAACCATAGCTTAAACGGCACAACAGAACAAGAACAAAAACTTCCAACTGCCCTGCTATTGTCGCTAGAGCTAATTTGGCTTCGAACCTTTCCCTATTAGCCCGTAGTCTTTGATCTTCTTCGATTGTATTTAGTTTAAGTTCGGCAAGCTTCTTGGTTAGTGCCCCCCCCCCCCCCCCCGTTCTTTGCCATTCACTGACAAATGTACTACGTGACGAGCACGAGCGGCTAGTCCTCTTTGATCGGCGACTAGACACCACACTCGCCGCTTCCCTTCACCGCAAAGCTGAACTTTCGACATGCGGCTCGGGTTCGGCGCTCAGTTCTGCTCGAGCAATTCTAATTTCTAGTTTCCTCTAAATGCAAGTCTGCTTTGTAGCCTCTAGTTTGCAAAACTCATTATTTGCATATTTGATCCTCTTATGTGATCCTTGCATTACGTATGTGATCCTCCATCATTGGTAGCAGCCGGTCATAAACTCGTTGAAACGATTCTTCAGCGTTTGTAAATTCTATGAGACTCTTAGCTCTCGCAGCTTTCTGGCATAATACGAACCAAGAAGCTAACTTTTTGTGTTCTTGTGTTGCTTTATCCAGAGAGAATTCCTCGGCATGAGTTTTCGGTAAAACCGACGCTGATACCGAAGGACGGTTCTGGGTTTCCTCAGAAGATAGAGTTTCTGCTGTTTCAGACATCTTTATTTAATGCTGAAAGTTTTCAATGTATAAAGTAAGAAGTGATCAACCACACATATTGACGCAAGTCTACAAAAGATTATAAAGCAACAAAGAAATGGGAAGCCTAAAATCACTTATCCAAGGACAGCTTCTTGATAAAACAATTTGCAAACAGTGAACAAATTGTCAGCAAAGGCACTAGAACTAATTGTCTACCAATAGGCAAAATAAAACCCCAAAACTAGTGTGCCGACTTTAGGTCACAATATGCTAATTTTGCCTGCAGAGGGCAAGAAGAAATAAACAACAAATCTGCCGTCCCACGAGAGATTGAAAACTAATATGATTTTATCCTATATCACGAGGCTCGACCGCAAAGGCAATCTGACTGTTGTCGAATATAGATGTAAATGTTTTATTGAATTGGAGCAAAAAGCAACAAATCGAAAACAATATTTTTGATAAATCATGGATTGTTGTTTCTGTACGCAACGAACTAAATCCCAAGTGGCTATGATTTCAGTAAATTGTTATGTCACAAAACCTTGGAACCGACATGTTTTGCAAGGGCGTATGAAATCACCAAAATATTTCCCAAAACAAAGTGTTTTTTTCTATATTGTTTCAAGCCAAGAAACTTTCCAGTTAATCAATTGCAGTTGATGAATCGTCAGGAGAAAGCTGCTCTACCGCCAAAAAAGGGCATTTATCAATATATTGCCATTTGTAAACACGTTAACTTCAAAGAACTTGTAAGGTTTTGCCTATCTGAAGCTGCCTTTTAGTTATTAAATGGATAATTTAGGCTTCTGTCTAGTTTAGGGGTATGATTAGGCTACCTACAAAAGTTACACAAGTTAAATGTAATATTTATTATAAATCAAAGTTACAAGTTCGGGAAATTGAGAAATATGTCTAACCAATTTAGTTTATTGCGACTGGTGTCAGAAGAGTGACATTCTCCAGTCGTGAATTTTTACCTTCCCGTTCTGGTGTTGTTCAGTCTGTTCTCTTTCTATGAGTGTGTGCATTTTTGAATTCCCCGCTTATTTCATAATATACCGGTAGTGAGTAATAATAGCCTATCATGAGAGTGGCATTTGTGGGGAAGCTTGACCTAGATTCCGTGAGAGCGGAGTTTAGGTTTTGAATTTTTGCAACGTTGAAATGCATTTTGCAATTCTGATAAGTTCTGGTTAAATGTTCTCAAAATATAAATTTGTTAAAACAAGGTACATGTTGCAAACTTGGGCAGTGTAGAGAAAACATCTTACAGTGACTGTTTATTGAGGAACATTTGTTTGATTAATGGTTGAACAGTCGTGTCCTGTGTCAAGTCATTTCCGTTAACTTTATGCAATCCTTTGGTGCAGGGATATCTAGAACAACTAGATATCCCTGCCTTTGGTGCAAGTCTGATTGTGCTGGCACATATAGTCTTTTTTGAAAAGTATCTTCCTGATTCCAAAACAAAACTTCGTTCCTGAACTTTTCATCAAACTTTCTTATGATTCAACTGATGATCCAATAGGATGTACAGTTGCACACGTGACAAAATATTTGAAACAAAGTAAAGAATATCACACCAAATCAGAACAATCAATTTATTAATATAAGAGCTTTTGCCACACAAGTGTGGCTTCAGTATAGTCTGCAATAAATAATAAAGAATGCCATTTTTGAAACATGGAACGTGATAAAATTTCTTGTTGCTTGATTTTGGGAAATTATAATGAAAAGGAACCAAGAGGATGCCAAGTAATGATACAAATAAAATTCCAAAACAAAACTTCGTTACTAAGCTTTTCATCAAACTTTCTTATGATTTAACTGATGATCCAATAGGATGCGCATTGCGCAGGTGTTAGAATATGTTTTGTCAACATTTCAACTTGTTGAACCATAGGCATACGAAGCCGAGCAACGTTATCAAGTTTAACATATTTAAAGATTGTTATATTTACAAAAAAAAACACAAAACTACGCAACAATTAAATATCGAACGTTTTCGACATCACAAGATGTCCTCTTCAGGAATAATATACATACAACTTAACTAAATCTGAATAAAATACAATGGTTAACTAAATCTATAAACAGGAAAAAACACAAACTGCACAGTACTTCTGACTAGCTCAAACTCAACGATAAGCTCCACGAGAATCAAAGTTAACTGCATCAAAAGGTGCTAAACAGATCACATGATATGGTAGAAAGGCAAGGTGCAAAAAAAACTAATTTTAAAATACAGAGAGCAAGAAAGACGAGCCGCAAGCATACAATTGTCTGTTCAAAAGTGATTGTATTTTATTCAGATGTAGTTAAGTGTAAGCAAAAAAGTAGCTAGTGCTTAGTCACAAAAGCAATAGGCTAGCAATAGATATATGGAATCCTTCACGGCTCAAATATATTAAAAATAGATTGTAACATATTTTCATTAAGCACTAAGCAGGGTGCGTGCAAAATCTTTAAGTTTAGGCTACATACCATGAATTACAGACATAATTTTGCAATCTTTAGTTGGGCTCTTGGAACCGTGTTAACCCATCCAATTGAATTTCATCATCAGCGTGTCAGTAAAAATTCCAGAAAGAATTTGCTTCTTTTTGTAGTCTGGAAAAATGCCGACTAAAATAAGAAATCTGCAAAACAACTTTTATCATACAAAATTTAAACTTCAAGATTATAATCCATAGCATAAAAGTAGAGCGCACTCATACTGCAAGCTGTTAAATCTCATTGTTAACAGTCAGGGCAGAGTCAGAACAGTAACAATTTTTGGCCAAAGGATTGGGAGTTTTAAAAATTGCACCAACTCCGAGCCCTATATAAAATTGAGGGATGCTCTATATAGAGAGGAATTTTAAAATTATTCATTGTCAGAGTGTTAAAAACTTTTGTAAATGTATAATTTGAACTATTTTCAAACAAAATCGTTGTTTTGCTGTAATCAATGCTTGTTGAAACTTTCAAGAAATTTGCAGCAGTACCGACATTGCAAAACTGTTGGTGAAAATAACCAGTATTTCTTCTATGTCTATTCTGTGAGGAGAGTCGCTGTTGTGATATCGATTCCACAGCCATGTTAACAGTAAAAAAATAATCACCAATTTGAACAGTGCTGTTTCCAAGGGTTTGTTCAAGCTTATCAAAATCATCCAGGCTGTTGATGGGCAAAGATGGAATTTCCGAAGGGGTTTCCTCTATTTGTTGAGCTGTGAATACTGGAGCGCTTCTTCCGTTTGTCATTATTAGATCCAGTTTTTCATTGACAGAATTTAAAATCTCTTTGATTTCAAGTTGAGCAATTCGAATTCGTCAAACTGTGTGAAAAATAAGTAGTTGCTTTAACATGATTCCGTGTCAGCAATGATGCTTCTCTTTGACAATACAGAAAAAATAGCCCCATGCTAGGGCAGTTGTGATTTAAGCAAGTACCAAACAAGAAAAACGAGTGGTAAATAATATTGCCACTTATAAACAATGCTCTTGTAGAGGCGTTCAAGTGAGAGACTCGTCATATCTTCCAAAATTCGAGAAAGTGAATTTTCAAAACGCGCTGCTCTGGAGTAAGGATGGGAGTTATGAAGGATAAAAAAATACTAAGAGGCGAAGTGAGGAATTATAACTAAAACTATATCACTAAGATCACCACACCGATGCAGCTGAGCAATTGTTGAGCGAAGTTAATCGAACAAGTTTCAAGATGTTAATTTAACCATGTGCAAACCTTCACTTTGCAGCGTAACAAATTCTTCTGGATTTTGCACACGCAATATAGCTAACAAAGATTTTAAATCGTCATTAGTAATAGAGGCTTGCCTTGCCCATGCACCAAGTTCTTTATTAACATTTTGCACTTCTCCCTGCTCACTATCAATCGATTCTTCAGAGCTGCTACAATAAGAATCGTTTATGCAATTGTTGCATAGATCAGGATTAGTGATGCAGCTCTCATAAGTATGTCTGTCAGACCTCTGTGAGGTAGGCCTGTCGGTAGTCGGTGCTTCTTGACTTTGTATTGGACCAGCTCAGGGCTGCGATTTTTTCTTCCTTGTCGAATGATCAAAAATTCTCCTTTTATTTGTCAAATAGTAATAGATAAGCGCTTGGCCGCGAATTACTGAACGAGTTGTGTGGATGTACTGTACGTCAGAGTTATTTACTTAAGTTTTTAATCGCACGCTGGTTGAGTGATTGCAAAGGAGTATCCAGCGCTGAGTTATGTAGCCTACCTACCGGACGTGTATATTGTTTGTTTTGCTCCAGGAAGAGAACTGTTGTAAATGCGAAATTGAGGATCACAAAAGCCCTTTGGCATCTCTTTAGTCTCGCTTAGTAGGTAAATGATTATGCACGTGTCGTACCCACACGCGAACACAGTTAGGGGCGAAACATGCAAGTTACCAAGAAACACAGCGAAGATAAAGCAAAAAATGAACTGCAGATTAAAGAAAAAGGAACAATACTACGATAATACGAAACAACGGCGTAATGCTACAGCGGCCGTTTAAGGTGTGCCGAGATGGCAAACAAGCCTCTTCGTACAACATTGCAACAAACTAAATGCAATCACATAAAGTAACACAAGAACGAATTAATTAATAACAATGAAAAGGAACGAACATTAGTAACAACACAAACATTAATGCCGCGGCATGCTTGCTGCTAGATCTTGATTTTGCTGCTTCTGTGTATGACTTTAGACAGGATTTTGTATGATTGATTTTTGAAGATAGAAATGCCAACCATTTGGGAACAGGCAGTCAAGTGTTTTTCGCAACAATGGTTTCGCCAGAGAAAAATCGGTGGGCCGCACATGCCAACAAATAGTTCATCTTGAATAGCTTCGTCAGACAGCGGCCGTAATCGCGAGTCGTGCAGTGCGTAGGTGGAGCAGAAAGACCTGACGGCACATTTGTTGCAACAGCGCACCAGGTACTTAAATCCTGGTAAAAATATTCCTTTGTGAGGACGTTGTACCACAAACTTTCAATCGAAGGAAACGGCTCTTCTGATGCTAGGTGCTGATTAGGGTGTAACAAAAAAAAAGTTATGTTTGGTTAGCAATTTTCTAATGCCAAATGGTCTAACTAAAAAAATGAATGGCAAAAATTTTTTTGAAAAATGTTGTCGTTTTAGCAAGCCCCACGGCCCGTTTCCATGGCAATCGGGCCCGATTTCACGAATTTGGTCTAACTCTGGCTACAAATGTTGTGAGGAGCTAAAATTAGTGTCAAAACACTCGGAATAGCCAAGTTTATATATCACTTCAAGAGAAACTATGGGTCTAAACCTTTTATTTTTTGAGATAATGGCCAAAATGTGATATTTCCATGGTTTATCACTATTTAATGGCAATTTCTGCCTTGTATGACCAGACAAATAGCAACATATTTTCAATTAACATTTATTTTACGTAACAAAAACATTTTTGCACCAACACTTCAAAAAATAGCATAACCAAAAGAATGTCAATCAAGTAATAAGGATGATGATTGATATATCCTTGCAATTTGTGATTTATGTTTTGATCATCCTGCAGCATTTTCATAACCAAGACGTCTTTCATACGCCCAATTAATCTTTCACAACAAGTATTGTTGTTGCGGAAAGCCAACCAATCGGCTTTAATTCCTCTGGTTAGACAAGGTGAAGTTGCAAACGAAGCATTCAGGAATGCAGTAAGTGGTCGGTTTGACCACAGTAAAGTCTTGGTGTCAGGGTTGCAAGCAGCCAAACGAGTTATATCCATGTCTGCTTCCAAAACTCCAAGTGCAGCTGTTTTTGGATTTAGCCAAGTAGCACATTTTCATGTTTCCTCTGAAAATGATATTGCTAGCAGCTTCTAAACCACCATCAACATCAGGAGCAAACACCAAAACATAGGTTGGAAATCTAGCCGCAGCCAAACACGGATCTCCTCGTAGCAGTGTAATTTTTATAAATACATGGTTGACTTAAATTTGATCATAAACGTTTGCTATTTTATATTTCGACTTTCTTCCTTTTATAGCTTCAGATTATAAAAGTAGCTTCAGATTATAAAAGTTTGAATGAAATTCTACAAAAGTTTTAGTGCTTATATACCGAAAAAACAAATGTTAAGAATCTCAAAAGAAATACTGAAATAGCAAAACACATTCAATCATGCATGAAAACAGCTCAAAGATAGAGCGAAAGATAGAAACCAAATAAGGTAATGCTATGTGGGAGATTTTTATAAAAGCTACTCAATTTAACAAGAAATGGGTGAAAACAACAATTAATAATAGGAAAATCAACAAAAGAATACTTACGCAAGTCCGCTTGTCGCGATTGTTAATATGTTTTATCAGGCAGCCGTGCCGCCTATACAGCTTGTCGCAGAAGGGGCAAAAACCCCTCTCACGGTGTTCCAGCATTTCATGCCTGGTTTGATCCTCCCAATTATCGAAACGTGCACGACGTTCTGTTATTGAAAACAAATTGTTTTTTCAAAAATCTTTTTCAAAAATTTTTCTTTTCATGTCATTTCATACAGTGAAAAATATTTTTTTTTTGCAAAACTTTTCAATCCTTTTTGTTTGAAACTAACGTCATTAAAAATTGTCTAAGAAAGTTTTTTTTACATAGCCTACTAAAAAAGAACATTATTGAAAAAAAAATGTTCTAAGACATTTCATACAGTGAAAAATATATTTTTTTTGTGAAACTTAATTCTCACAATGAACATGGTAAAAAAAGCAACAGAGACTGAAACAAGGAAAATAACAAACTGATATCGCTACCTTGTCTGTATAGCTTTTTACTATATTTCCAACACAAGGAACATAATAAAAAAAAATTAAGTAGTTAAATTTGCAGTGGTTCTGTCGATACACCGTCTTCAAGAACCTGGCGTTTGATATAAAGATAGGAAAGGCTTGCACGTTGTTGCACACAAGTGTTGACAGCGTTTTTATGAACACAAAATGTTGTGTTTTTGCCAGATGCAGCAACGCCGGTTTCAAGGACGTCAAGATAGGTTTGTTCTGTGAATGGGTTTTGTTTTTTTGTTTTTTGATGAGTCCTTTACGTGAGAGTTTATTTTCTTCTTCACCGCTACATTGACAAGTTTTGCTGTTCAAAGAGACATTTTTGTCTTGAAAAGACCCTGTTCACGTTTGTCAAATTGTTCCTGAGCTTTGCAACATGCGTGAACCTGCTGAGATGCTTCGCCTCAACACCGGGTTTCAACAAACTCATTCATATGTCGGTCGCAAGCCGGCGAAGGCAGCCAGTGATTGGGTTATGGGGTGTCGAATTCAATTCATGCTTTGATATCACGCCATCTAGTTTGGAAAAATAACACACCGACGTTGTGTTTGTTAAAACTCGTAGCCCTTGACAGACTCGTTGCTTCTGCACTTCGTATAGATAGCATGGAGTTTCTTTTGATGTACCCTGTAAACCAATCCGCTCCGGCTTTACCATTCTCTTCCCAACTCTTGGGATGACTGCACTTGTATTTCACTGCAAGTTCGTATGCAAATTCTCGAACCTAAAATTAAAAGAAGATTGAACTTTATTTCCAAAATTTTAAGTGCAGCCTACTTCTAATTTATGTGATTTAGAAATGATATCACCGAGTCTACAAAAACAAAAAGCAATGTAGTAAGTGTAATGTCTTACATTTTTTGGAGACAACCCATAATTAGCACCTGCTGACAAGGGATATTTGGTCAACTCCTTTTCTTGAGTAGCACTGCGGTAACCAACAGGAGGCAATTCATTTGAACCTTTATCTTCTAACTTATGTTTTGCTATGCAAAATCTATACAATGTGACAATTGTGACATGACATATAGAATATTCTTTTGCTACTGATCGAATCTTGATTTTCCTTGGTTTTTCACATCGTTGGCAGCTCTTTCAAGTTCTTGCATGGGTGTAGTACCTCTGTCAGTTTTTCGTTTCTCACCATAGCTGAAAAAGTTACTTTCTTACCTCAAATATATGTTTTTGTCCACAACTTCGTTTATACTTCAAAAAGCCTGCTCAAATTTTCAATGGCGAAAATGAACCGAAGGCGCATGCGAACTGGGAACAGGTCGTTTTGATGCCAAAGAGCTTGGGTTTGGGGTAATGTTAGGGATTGGGACTGGCGGCAAAAACGTTTGAATAACAACATTAAACATATTAATTAATTGTTTAATAACATTAAACTCCACTTCACTACAAGAATCAATATTAGTGAATAGACGGCACAACAGTGTTTGGCAATAGCTTGTCGAGATAAAATTGTCCCCAAATGCAACTACGAAGGAAGCAAATTGAATTAAGAGGCACGCAAACATAATAATTCGCAGCAAGATGTTAAAAGAGAACACTGAAAGGTCAACAAACACCACAAAACAATCAAAAAACAGATAGAGTACAAGTATTGTCGGAATTTTTATCTACGCCGGAAGTTTTGTTTGCCCGGTTATTTTTTTTTCGTTTCTGTCACCAGTCGCCTTCAAATACCGCTTCACTGCAGATTCGATGTCTTTGTCTGTCGCCTTGGCTTGCCTTCGAATCACATCTGTGATAATACAAAATGAGCTCTCTGTGAAAAAAATTTCGCTCACAACAACAATTTATTTACACTACTAACTCATTATTAGGGATCGAACCGATGGCAAGTGTCCGTACCCTGCATGAGGACATGAAGGGGGTTCAAGCAAAACGTTACGTAACGCTTTCAAGTACGGAATGGTAGTTTTTTTTGTGCTGAATTCGTAGTGAAAAAGCGTTACAT
This sequence comes from Aplidium turbinatum, assembly GCF_918807975.1. Lineage (NCBI taxonomy): Eukaryota > Metazoa > Chordata > Ascidiacea > Aplousobranchia > Polyclinidae > Aplidium > Aplidium turbinatum. Next base: position 5,673,310 of record NC_137486.1, read on the forward strand.
GGGGGAGGGGGTGTTGAAAAAACGTTACGTTGGCGTTACATGGGGGAGGGAGGCCAAAAATTAGGAAAAAAAGCTTTATGTAATATTTGAACGTTTCCTTACTGTACAGTGTACACACTTTTTGCAAACGTGTCGTAAGAGGCAACTGCTTGGTTCCCCGCAATGGTGGTCACCTTTGGTGTTGGGGATCCAATTTTTTATAGTGGGACAAATTGGCCACCATCCCGTGCTTTACCGGGACAGAATAGTGAAGACGCCCATAAAGTGAGTCGTAAGAGGCGGCTGATGAATCATCAGTGATAATACTCAGCATTATTGAAACATCTTTTGTGATAAGGTGCTGCTGAAACCCGTGTTTGATCCTGCAACAACAACCACTCATGTGATATTGGGAAGGCATGGCTAAATAGTAGAAACTGATCTATTACAGGACGTTGTCAAATTTTAATGTTTATATTACAGAAAAATATTCCATTCCTTGATAAAACTTCCACTTTGTCAATCCTCAGTTGATTTGATTTATATTTAACTTACATTCATAAAAACAAAGAGGCCTGGCATTTTCCACCATCGTACTGTAGTATGCATGATGTTAGTATTGGCAGCACTTATTACTGACGGTAGCTCGTAAAACTACTTAAATATACAATATATATAAATACAAACTTACCAAATAACACCTTTTTTATTTTTAGATCAAGAAGGGCAGGTTTTTTTTCGTTTTTTCCAGTCCAATTAAACTGAGCGGCCATATCGTCATTCATTAAAAGTCACATAACTCTCCACACAGTTTCGGTACAATCATTTCCTCCAACTGTTGTTATTTTCCATCGCTGTTAAATGAACATCCACACGTTACTCGATAGTCAGTTTAAAGCTGAACAAGGTAACAAACGAAGTCTAGATCGTGAACTCAAACCAAACAACTACCGTACATGTTCTATAATTATATTGGTCAATTATTAGGTTATTCTTTAAAAATCATCATAAATTGGTTTAAGATTCTATTTTACAAACTAAAGTGTTTCTGCACACAAAATGTATGTGGAAGCGTTTAGAGCAAAACAAACAAGTTTTAAAAATTGAAACTGAGCAGTTGAATAATTAGAGGGGTCTAATCTTTTTTGAGTATGATTTACTATAGTTACCACCTGCAAAGCGAAAAAAAAACATGCAACTAATGTGACAACACTTAGTTTATACTATGCCTTTTCTTCCAGATTAAAAAGTGAGCGTTTGTTTGCCAAAGGCAAAACAATGCTTTCTGGGAGAACGAGATCTGAGGGCTCACAATCAACTTGTTTCTTTAAAAGAAACAAAGTGGTGGACTGTGTCGTCTTCACAGCCTTCAGGTCCTCTCTCATGTCCTCAACTGCAGTGAACAGCAGTCCTTAGTTTCAACTTTTATAATTCTTAAGACAACATTTTTTATACTAATTTTTTAATACTACCCAAATAAGATTCAAACGAAAATGCTGCAAAGTTTTCCAAATGTCCAAAATTTTCAACATCTGCAGTTAAATGAATTAAAAACATATTTGAACCATAGATTTTTTGCAAAACTCTCAACAAAAAAACTAAATAGCTTGTTTGCATAATCACGATGCGTGGTAAGATAAGGGTTTAATAAGCAATAGATACCAACAGAAAAGCAAAGAAAATGTTGGTATGTACTTTCAGGAAGAGCTTGTTTAGTAGAAACAAGCAAGTATAGAGCAAAAATGTACGAAATTCAGTAGCCTTCCAACGCTCAAACTCAACTAGAGATCGGCCTTTGCGTGTAAATTCTTTTGGTAAGCATTCGGAAAATCTTTCTAGGTTGTCAGAGATCATTTTCATAGCAACAGAACCAATTTTCCAATTTCATGGCAACAGACTTTTACACCATACCCATAACATTTTTCTGACAGTTCCAAGGTAAATCAAATGCATTGGATCCAAAACAAATTGAGACACCCGACCAACCGACAGTTCTGTCAGTGGCGTGTCACCAGTATGATGTTCTACATTGGTCTTACTGTAAAAATTTGTATCTGTACGTAGCTGAGCATCGCCATCAGGAAAATTGAGTTTTCTTAAATATACTCCTTTTTGTACACATCTTTCACATCCAAAATAGCCTGCATGACCCTTTATGCATTTTAAAAATGCACGTGCAGGAGCATCACATATAAATAGCAGTGGGCTATAAATGGGAAATTTTCACTTTTTTTGTAGCCTACTATGACTTGATCTAATTTCAGTATCAGATGAACATAGCAAGTAAACAGTCTTGCTGGACGACCAAACTTTTCTGTCTTTAATAAACTACGTAGTTTTGTAGATTAGTTATATATATTTTCATTTCCTCTCACCATATTTTTGCAATTTTTGTTTTAAATTATTCAGAAGAAGTAAGGGCATCTGTTAAAATCAAGTACTTTTCTGTTTATTGAATACAGTGCAAAAACATGAAAAAATGGCTTCGGACCCTTTAAAAACTGGCCGCTTGGGGGTCAAACTTTGTCCGATCAACATCAAACTTTGGAAAAGTTATTTTCCAAGCTAATCTCACTCATAGAAAAAAGGTAGGCTTGAAACTAGAAAGTAAGGGGGAAATGATGCACCCTACCAGCCATATGTAACCCATGTAAGTTGTTTTAACAATGTGATTAAAATCTATATTAATAAATATAGTAATTCTAACTAAGCTAATAGTAATAGGTTACCTGTCCATCACAGATGCAAGGTTGCTAAAAAATTCTGAAACAGTGTGTTTGTTAAAGGCGAAGCTCTTGCTAAGGATGTTGCTTCTGGTTTGCGTTTAGACATATGGTGCCTCCTCATAAACCCTCAGAACCATTCCTGACCTATTAACAAATATAGTGCTATAGTTTAAGTACTCCATTAGTATAACAACAATATATATACTTTTTAAATAGGAAGCCTTAATTTCACCGATGGTCGGTCACACAACTTCAAGTGTAGTGTTGCCACTTAAAATTTCCACTTATCCCTACTATCTAACTCAAACCCTACTTTAACCCTAACCCAACTGGCAACACTTTTCGAGTGTCAAGCTTCGGTCAACGATAAAGTATGAAAAAATATACTATATTTGGGCATAACAATCGGTGAAATACCGTAGTCACTCCCTTTTAAATGTACACCTTAAGATGCAACAAACTAACATTCAATTTAATTTTAAAGCTTAACGGCATCCACAAGTATGGCGATAGAATATTTTATAACATCACTTTACACAATAATTAATTAGTTGCAGTGCAGCATACCTGCTGTTCTGTTAGTATGCCAGCTTGGAGGGACAAGCATATCATTCTTCATTGCAAATTCGAAAGCTAACAATCGCAGCTTTGCTGAGGATAAACCATGGAATTGATCGGAAAGTTCTTTTGTATGTTTAGCCAGATCAGCCTCATGCTTTTTAAAGATCACACGGTTGGCAGCGGAAACATTGCCATAGCGATGAAGTGAAGTCACATTATCGGCAGCGATAGCATTCTTCAGTCGATTGATGTAACGAGTCAGCGTCATCCGTTTAATACCATGATCAACAGAAGCAGCATTTACGGATTTTCCATTTATAACATCATCTGCTGCACTCCTCAGCACAGCATCTTGAATGTTTCCCCTGTTTGTTTTTCTTTGATATACACGTGGCATTGTATTTAACTGACCAAGCAATATATTTGAAAAGGTAACCTGTACAACAGTGTACATCAATTGTAGCTTTAACATGAAAAGGAAAGAAAAAAACAAGATAATTAGCTGGCTTGACCTAATCAGCTGTCTTGAGTTATTTTCTGTCTTAAGCAATTGCTCAACTTACCCCATCTCCACCATTTAAAAAAAAGTTATTTTTTTCAAAAACTGCTAGAAAACTATATTGTATTATTGGCCACAAGCCGAGGCAGATGTAACCTCAATTGCAAAATGAATTTCATCTATCTCTACTAATAATTCAATAAACAGAAATTTCCGTCGCTGCCAAAATTTACTCCTAAACTCAAAAAAGTTCAACCATTCCTAAACAAAGCTTCCAGTTGTTTAGATCGATACAGTGGCTTAAAAGGCATTATGGGTAAAATAACTTGGTGACGGAAAAATTCGTTTTAGCTTTTCCGTTTGCCCGGAACTAGGGGTTGCTCAACTCACCCCACCTTCCCCTACCCTGTAAAATGTAAACCAATCCGCTCCGGCTTATTTCATTCTCTTCCCAACTCTTGGAATGACTGCACTTGTATTTCACTGCAAGTTTGTATGCAAATTCTCGAACCTAAAATGAAAAAAAGAAGATTGAATTTTTTTCCCAAAATTTTAAGTGCAGCCTACTTCTAATCTACTTCTGTATAAAGAAGTCAGTATTGCTCACAGACCAGATAGCAAGCCGACATTTTAAAGAATGTCTAAGAACTTACTTAGCTGCTGGATTTATTGCACAGCCAGAGCGTATCATCATTTCATGTGGGTATGCACATTGCACAGTACACCGACTTAATTTGTGGATGGCCTGCTTTAAAATATTTTACTTAATTTTATCGTTTCTGGTGCATTCACCGAACTATGTTGTTTGCGTGTGAGTGTTGAATACCACATTGTTGCAACCATGTGGTCATTTACGTTGTTTTTACAAATTGCAAGTCTATGAACTTTGTTTCTCCTATTATAAATGCTGCAATTGTAACAGTATAACAATTGTAACTTGCAGTTGTAACAATTGTAACAGTATAGGTTATCCATGTTGCTTTCATCGCTTTCGACTCCGCGTTCCAAACGTGAAACAGGAGTCCGCCGGAAATTCTTTAGTCGTTTGATTGAACGCTGCTCGTCGCTTAACAAAATTAATTGTATTTTCATCAACCGCAATTTGCCAATGTGCTCACAGTTTTAGAATCTGTATTATTTTGAGCATATGCTGTGACACTATGTCAACGTATAGGCTAGGCCTAACTCAATAACCGTTCAATGCTAGGTGTGCCATGTCACACATTTAATAATCACTGTTTTATAGGACCTACTGCTATCATTGTGTAGGAAAGTATGAGTAACAGCAAATTTGACGTCATTATTTTCGGTTTCCCTAATTCCGTCCCCATTGCACATGAGCAGAGTTGTTGCCACTTGTCTTCAAAACGTTCCTGTTTTTTTTTTAAATATAATCTAATTCTATGCAATCGCAAATGTGCCAATACCTACGTATATGTTTGTTTTTTACATTATAGTTGCACCCATAGATTGTTTCAAAACGTATTTATTTTGCTGCACTTGTAGCATCAACAGAACGGCATTCAACGTTTTTTTTATAATCATCCAAGTCGGTTATTCGAAGCAGGCTGTTCAAACGCCGTAACGGTTCTATAAAAGTGTTACGAAAATGCTGTGTCGCTTGACAAGAGTTGGCAGTGCATGAGAACCAGCAACCATAACATGGTAAGACGAATAAAATAATCGTCAAAAAGTGAGTTACGCCATTATGTTATTAGTCGGACGATGTTTAGGTTCTGTTGCAGACACTTTTCAATTCCTCAGTCAATGATATTTCTGCCTTCACAATCAACTGATTAATTCGCTTCTTTAAATGCTCTTGATGCCATTTGTTACACCGAAATATCGCAAAAGCAAGTATTGTTACTAACCAGTGCTTTAGCAATTTACCTTTGATTTTTTTTGTTACATTTGTTTGACTTAAGCTCTTGTGCGGTGTGCCACAAATTTATAGTGAAACGAAATTCATCATCATAATCCATCGTCGGTTTGTTCCCCACTAGTGGGGGTGGCCGATTGTTTCCGCGCAGCAATTGTCTTAATCCCTTTTCTCCATTTCACCCTATCCCTTGCATCTTCCTCCTTCAGTCCGACTTTTTTAAACTCGTCCTTCACTTGTTGTTTCCACGTTCTTCTTGGACGACCGCGTTTCCTCGGTACCCGGTCATTTGGTCGACAGGACGTTTGGTCGACAGACATTTGGTCGACAGGACGTTTGGTCGACAGGACGTTAGGTCGACAGAACGATTTATTTTAGGGTTAGGGTTAGTTAGCTAACCGTAACCCTAATCTAACCCTGACTCTAACCCTAACCCTAAAATAAATCGTTCTGTCGACCTAACGTCCTGTCGACCAAACGTCCTGTCGACCAAATGTCTGTCGACCAAACGACCGTGCACCGTTTCCTCTTCCCATCCACCTTTAGATCTAGTGCCTTTCTAAGAAACTAGATCTAAGAATTGTTTCTCTACTAAACGTTTATCTTGTATGTGTTTCACCCTAACATAGATATTGGTTCTGTAGCAAGCTGCACTATTTACCTAATAAATAAGCAATAACATATGTATTGTATTGTTGCTTCACTGGACGTTTCGCGCCCCCCACGACAAAGCTCATCTTTGGTTTTAAGCATAACATCACATTTGTTGCAAGCGTGGGCCCACGGCCTACTAGAACACGGCCAAATATGTTGCTATTTGGGAAAATTTCTAAGAGTCTTTACAATCATAGCTATGACAAACCTGTCATTTTCCCACTTACAGAAGTATGTAAACTAAGCAATATTTGCATCTAGACATATGTTTGGCTTGTTTTGCAGGAAATTAGATATGTAGGCTATGTTAAGCACGATTTGTGCAATAATAATGTCAAATATGTAAGACTTTTCAACTGCATCCTGGAGGTAGTCTCTAAGTCTCATCATAAAGTCGTTAGGTTTTTGTATAGCAGGATCTTTCGCCAAAAGACATTATTTTACTTGCAAATTAAACTAAACAAAAACGAAAAAAAGGCGAAAAACAAAACAAACTAAAATTTAAATTGGTACATCAAATCAACATCTTACAACATAGAATCAACAAAAAATCCATATTTTAAATAGAACATGCAATTGCACCAAACGATACTACCTCCAGGGTGCAGTTGAAAAGTCTTTCATATACAGTACATTATTATTGTGTAAAGTGTGCTCAACGTACATACCTAATCTCTGGTTAAACATGCCAAACATATGTCTAGGTGCAAATATTGCTTATTTTACTTACTTCTGGTAATGGGAAGATGACAGGTTTGTCATGGCTATGATTGTAACAATTCAGACTCTTAGAAATTTCCTCAAATAGCAACATATTTGGCCGTGTTCTAGTAGGTCATGGTGGGCCTATTGCAATACATTCCTAAAAAGCAATTTTTCGCTTTCCACTAAGCAACTTGGTTTGATAAACAGTAGAATTCGCCTATAACGGCTTCGTTTATAACGTCAATTCGCCTATTACGTCACATTTCGCTCGGTCCCGGCAGAATTCCTATCTTTTACATACATTGTAGTTCGGCTACAACAGCATCGCCTATAACGTCAATTCGCATGTAACAGCACCCTTTAGTGGTCCCCAGACGTCTTTTGTTCGTTTATAACGTCACTTTAAGCCATCACTTTCACCACGAACGGTCAGTCTTTTAATCCAGTTAGCGCTGCTGCTTGCAAAATGTCTTCCCTTTATTTCGCTACGTCGTTCTCAGCAGGGACTTCAACTGAATTAACTTTTTTCCCGCGTGAAAAATTATCACGTGTAAAAAGCAGCTCTACAGCTGTGTCAAATCCGAAAAAAGACGAAACAGCTTAAGATCAATGCCTTTTTTGCTAATAAACAATGAACTTTTCTACTACTGTATGTAACAAGCTGTATTGCGCAAATTTCCTGTATCTTTCGCTGTGGGTTATTTTTTTTAAACAATTTCTTTACTGAATTTTTTGCGTGTCTTTTGTCAGTTTTGTACTACCCAGTAACCCTGATTGGATTATACACCTCTTTCTTTAATCAAAAGACAGTTGTGGAATAGTTTGCGGTAGTTCGTCTATAACGTCAATTCGGCTATAACGTCAGTTTTTGCAAATCCCCTAGAGGTGCCGTTATAGGCGAATTCTACTGTAATTCGATCGAAATTTGACTGGGTGTGATGCGTAGCTGTTATCTTCTTTTCCAAAGCTGCAGAAGCTTGCTCTCATCAATGCTACGGTAATTGGTTTGGTTGGTTGTGAATCTCTATTCTCGGACTAACTTGATTGGTTATTCCTGGTAGTTTCGCATACTTGTAGACTAGAGACTCTTGAGTTGACGCAGGGCCAATTATCGAGATTGACAGAATGAAGTTTCCGATTGTTGAAGTGTTGTTGCCTGGGAATTGTTCCATCCATTAGGTGCCGCTGAATGGAGAGCAGTCCTGAGAACGCGTTGCTCAAGCGCACACCCGAAAGTCGAACCAGCACCGCTTGATCTAAGCTTCTTTGTTGACGAAGTCACGTGCTAACCAACTGAGCTATCGGGTCGGACATACTAATTAAAGTCGTCAACAAGATCTTGAGTTGAAATTGGTGCAATGACTTCTGTTGTGAAGTGCCCCGTTTCCACCAACGTTTTGTTCGACCAGTTGGTCATTAAGTTCTGTGGATAAAATGCAACATAGTGTTGCAAAGATCAATAGCTCTTAGGCTGCAAAAAGTAGTTAATGGCCCAATTCGTGTTATCAAAATTGTCAAAGGTCGCACAGCCGTTGAAAGTAAGTAGCCTAAAGTTGAAAAATAAATAAACTCTTACTTTAGCTTGCCGAGTGCAAGCAAAGAGCGAACACACTTCAACCAATATGCTCAACAATATAAATCATCATCGTGTGTCACACGGCTGACTGCACACCACGCAATTTATCTTTGTAGGCAGCATTCAAGTTAACATCCTATTCGTTTTATTTGTTCAATAATGGTAGGTCAGCTAACGCAAATTCTGATGAAGAAACTAACGCAAAAGTGACCGGTTTTTACATCTTTGCCAGCGCTGCTGCCCATCGTCACTTATCTTCAATGTTATCTGCGCTTCAAGCAATTAGTCTTATCGTTTGATAATATTGTAAAATGATTGTACCATAGCCCAAGCCCAGTGGCGGCTCGTAAAAGGGAGCTGTGGAGCTGCAGCTCCCTCTGCGATGTGACATCTAAATAGAACTTGTTAAAAATACCCTTACAAAAATTTTCCTCAACGTCCTCGTGATGATTCAACTTGCCTTCGCTGTTCTTGCATATTCACTCTTTAGCATTCTTTTTAAAAATTTGAATGGAAACACTGCAGTGGAGCTGAGCAACCAAGAAGCTCCACGAAGGGTGTTCTTTCTATTATGACGATTTGGGAAAACCCCAATGACGCGAACACAAACGCAGGCAAAAGCGGTAACTCTTGATAGCCTCTGGGAGCTGTGCTCCCAACAGTTTGACTGTGTTCCAATGTTGCTCAGGTCAGCACGTACACTGCTGGTTTCGTTAGACAGCTTACCGGTCATTGACGATAGACTATGAAATGCAGAAAAGTTTTATTATTTGACATAACTTTGCCTATAATTGTTCCCGACAATTTTCACCAAATCAAACGTCATATAAAAACCGTTCAAGTCTACTGAATATTACGTCATGGAAATTCCTAAAGCATGTGCCAAAATTGCACCAGCGTTCATAAGAATTGTGTCAAACCTGTTTGGGCCTGTTTAAACAGGAAATATTACATCAGCTTTAAACACCTGTTGGAATGACTTCATAATTGTCTTTCATTATTGCGTCACAGTACTGCATACGTGAATTTGAGATATTGCTATCTATTCTGGTCATTCGTAAGGTGATTGTTTGAAAGTTGGCCGCACATTTAACTGTTGGCTTAGTGCTTGCTAGCTGGACAAAGGTTCCGTCTTTTATCCAAGTAATCTGTTCTGTAGTGACAGTTTTCAGTGGTGTACGCGTTGCACCCCCTCGTTTTCGGTAGCCGTGGGCTAATTTTTACAGAAATACACTTTTTGAAAAGAAGTTCAAGTGTGTGTTTCTTCGGTCATTATATGCAGACGAAAGGATCCAGGAACTTTAAGTTACAATTTTCCCACGAAGAAATTATGGTTTACCGCTGTGACCAATAATAAGCTGTTCATTGGCTAGATTTGCCTTATAGCATTTCAGGACTTTGTTATACCAGTCTACAGTGAGTAATTTTTGGCATACATGGTTGCAAGAGCAATAGGCAGGTAGGGCACTTAAGACTAACCTGTGGGATGTTGAACCAGTCTGAAGTAGGCTACTATAGCCTGAGTACCGTATTGATATATTCCTAGTTTCTACTGTCTTATCCCTTTTGAATTGTTAATTGTGTAGCCTACTGTAGACAGGTAGAACAAATAAGAACCGGCAACTCATATTGTATTAACTAAGCTGCTAAATTGGCTACACTGCCTGACTATCTTTCATTTTACCTACACATAGCTTATGTAAGATTAATGTTTCAAATTATGCTATCATCATTATACTGAATGTTAAAGCTTTTTTGATCTGATCATAGACAACTCTGTTCAATATTTGCAAAGTACAACTTTCAATAGGTTATCATTACAAGAAAAAATCAATATTAAACTTGAAGGTAGGCCAACGCCTTCCCTTGAAATTTCACAAAGAGCACCATCCAGCAGTAGTAGGCTAAAGGTTATACCCGGCATTTTAATCAACATTTATACAAAACTAACTTGTGGCTATGTGGCTGCAGTGCAAAAAATGCATTATTTTGTTTTCCATGCTTACTGTTTGGTGGTGATACATCATGGACAAAGTCTAGAATTAAAGATTTAAATCATATCAATTGAAACATTGCAAGACATGATAAATCACAATTTCATTTGAACAAAATGGTAAATTTACCTCTTTTAGGTACAGCTAATATTGCTTCCCAGCTTGATTCTGGATACAGATATAATCAATTGCTCGCCACAGTGAGAAAGTGATAGAAAATCGGCAAATTTTATCAAAAATTATCAACTGCATCAAACTGTGTGAGAAATTTGAGTTGCCACTCAGAGGTCATGATGAGGTAGCGATCCATTATTGCAAAGAAGTTGCTTGCAAAGTGGTAGCTACACTAAGATTTAGGTTTTAGTTTTTTTTTTCTTGTTAGGTTACTAAGCACTTTTTCATTATGTTCAGAGCCATTCTTAAGCTAATTTTTATTGCTACATACCATCTAACACTCATCCTTACAACGCTGTGATTTTACTTTTATGAGAGTTCATACCTGCTGTATTAACTGTTTTTAATTTCTCTGAAATCGCTTCATTCGCATGATGACTACGTATGAGTGGTGCAACGATCAATGCATTCCAGAGGTTAGTTGTAATTTTTGAAGTTTTGTACCATTAAATAAACAATTTTTAGTAAATGCTATATCTCATAGTTTTATGCTGGAAGTTTCATTTGGACTTATACGGAGCTGGTATACAAGTCCCCCCCTGGTAACTCATGACAAAGACAGGACTCGACCAAACATATAGGGTGAAACTACTTTACCTTTGCTTTACTGTTCACACACTTCAGTCCACATGTTTTGGTCAATTCCTCTTTGTCATGAGTTACCAGGGTGAGGGGAACTTGTATACCAGCTCCCAAACTTCTTATAAATCGTCTCAAATCAGATTTTGACATTACAGGAATGACACTTGACTGGTTCTCTCATCTTTTTGACCGAACTCAGTCTGTAGCAATTGAAAACTCAATGTCTTCTGCAACATTCCTTTCTTCTGGAGTTTCTCAGGGTTCTGTTCTCGGCCCTGTCTGGTTTTGCCTCTACAAACCTCTGTTTGACATCATGAAGCGACATAGGCTTTCATACATAGAGTTTTACAACACTCATATGCTGATGATATACAATTGTATTTGCATGTTACTGATGAAGATTCATCGTGTTGTATTAAAAATCAAAAATGTTTGGTTGATATTTCAAATTGGGTGTTCTATAGCCTACTGTAGGCTAATATGTTAAAACTGGATCAAGAAAAATGTAAGTTTATTGTATTTTTTCCAAAACGGTGTATTTCAAAGTTTAACGACATGACCCTTACCCTGAGTAATATTATTCCTTCTTCTTCTAATTCAATTAAATTGCTTGGTGTATCATTAAATCAACATTTGTGTTTGGAAAAATTTGTCAGTGACACTGTTAAATGTGCTTTTTTCATCTCAGAAATATTGGTTCCATCAGACAGTTCATAAATATTGATGCTTGTAAAACTTTAACTCATGCACATCCAGGCTTGTTTATTCAAATTCATTGTTAAATAACATTGTGCTATTTTGCGTCTTCAAAGAGTTCAGAATACTGCCGCTCGACTAATTACTTTAACACGCAAACATGAGCATATTACTCCTATACTAAAATCCCTGCATTGGCTTCCAGTATTGTATCGTATTCGTTTCAAAATATGTCTATTAATTTATAAAGTTTTCCATGGTTTTGCTCAGAACTGTCTGGACACTTTGCTTGTTCATTATAAACCTGCCAGAACTTTGCGTTCTCAACATTGCTCCTCTTGTGCAACCCTTCATGTAAGACACAATGTGGAAATCGCACTTTCCCAGCTCTTGCTGCCAGTTGCTGGAATTGTTTGCCTATTTGTGTAAAAGAAGCTGAAAAATTAAATGAATTCAAAACGTTCTATTTCACTGAACATTAGGCCTATAACTGAAAGTACCGTATTAATTATCACCATTGTCATGCACAGTGCACAGTGTCCAGGGGCATAGTTTGCACTGTGGATGTGGTGCTATGTAAATGTTAGTATATTATGCGTGAAAATTATTTCTACTTAGCCCTCGTAACAACATGGTTCACGGCACCGGACCGACTGTAGACACTATCGTCTAAATGTGTAAGTCAGCACACCTCTAAATGTGTTATGTGGTTTGTTATCTGTCTGTCTGAGTTAGCTGTGTGTGTCATTGCCATGTTGTTCTTTCAATTTTGTTGCTGCAATGCACTTGCCTTCCTCCGTACGTCAAAAGGGTTGTATCGAAAAACACGGTCAAACGATAATATTCAAGGCAAAATTTACGAGAACTATGTCAGTATATTATTTGAACTTAGTCTCTTCATTCACTTCGACATTACTGTTTGATTACATCTTCCAAACTATTATAGTCTATGGTTGGCTGCTCAACAAAATAAAGTAAATACAAGTGACTTTACCGCAATAAACAAAGAAAATTTGTTTATTTTAAATATCACCGTATGTGATGTAGTCCTGGTCCTTGGGTACTTACTATAAACTGCAACCAGCAGCAGAAATTTCACTTTGAGGCAGAATGGTGTTACCTCTTAATTGTCGTTGCTCATTGGGACAAGGTGTAGTAGCCTACCAAATAGTATCCCTGGCTGAAGTTACAGCTGTCCGAGCTGTGTATATGTTTTGTAAAGGCCTTTGTTTCATTTCAGGTGCAGTAGCCATGCATTTTATTTCGCTGCAGTAATACACACTTTCCTATGCGTGTTTTAACGATCATCGTTTGGCTGCTGTTTCTAGTGCTATTTTCGTGTGTTTACACTTTGTCGTTGTTTGTGTGCGCTGGAAGAAATTAAATAAACCTCCGTCATAACACCCAGCACCCCATAACACCATGGAGTTTTTCAAAGAACAGTAGGGCTACTCCACCTGTATTTGAGACTTCTTGTTATATAAAATCTACTTGCACCTTAATTATGGAAATTTATGTCTGTGAAAACTCTTTGTAAAGGTAATCAATACATTAATCTCGATTATTTTGATTGCAATTTTTGCTGGAAATACGCTCAGAACGCACCAAAGTCAATGTAATTTGTCAAAATTTTCTGAGGGAGGCCCCCCAGACCCCCCGCCGGAACGTTCGCCTTTGGCGAACTCTGCAGGGACATGTCACTTGCAGCACCCTCACTTCTACAGGCCACGAGCCGCCACTGCCCAAGCCTTTATTTCCACAGAAGCAACTATGATTTGGTTTTGAATCTTCATCCTCGGACTGACAAAGCCTTGATAAGTTATTCCTGGTAGTTTCGCGCATTTATAGAGGCTCTTGACGCGGGGCCGGTTACCGAGATTGACAGAGTGAAGTTTTCCGATTGTTGAAGTGTTGTTGCCGGGTAAATATTCCATTCACTAGGTGCCACTAAATGGAGAGCAGTCCTGAAAGTGCATTGCTCAAGCGCACACCCCGAGAGCCGGGCGCGTAACCGCTGAGCTAACGGGGCGGCGGATTTCGTCTAATATAGCAATAAGCATATGATCTGGCTGGTTTCAAGTGGAGTTCACGTACGAGCCAGATATGGACTATGCGATAAACGGTGCAAGTTTGCTTCTGTAGTTGATTTCACTTCTGACCGTGTCAGCGACAAACGCCAAGGTCGATATGTGCAAACACTACATGACGGCAACTTGCATCGGGGCTGATGAGCCTGTTACTAGTCTACCATACGACGGTGCTGATCCAGGTCAACTTCCAATGATGACCGGAGACTGGCAGGGCTAAGTTGATCAATTTGATTGCGGGAATCTTTATCCGCGGATTGGATACATTATGGCAGTCTCACATACAATACTTAAAAAGATTTTGAACGACTGACGCAGAGCTGGTTGATTGGTTTTGAATCTTTATCCTCAGACTAACAAAGCCTTGATAGGTTATTCCTGGTAGTTTCGCATACTTGTAGAGGCTCTTGATGGGAATTGATTCCATTCACTAGGTGCCGCTGAATGGAGAGCAGTCATGAAAAGTTGCTTAAGCGCACACCCCGAGAGTCGAACTTGCATCACGTGATCTTTAGCCTGGTGCGTAACCACTGAGTTAACGGGGCGGAGCTGACATAGTGAAGTTTTCGATTGTTGAAGAAGTAATATTCGATCCATTAGCCGCCACTGAACAGAGAGCTGTTCTTAAATGCGTTGCTCAAGCGCGCACCCTAAGAGCCAGCACTACTTCATGTTGCAGTTTCTTAGTGAACAGAAAGCAAGGGTCAGATACGAGTGGTCATGATTAGCCTAATAACGCAAATTCTGTGCAATAAAACGTAGGCGGCGAACACGCTGAGTTGAAAGGAATGTCACAACCCAGACAGTAAATCAGTTGCCTTTTTTTACATTTGATACAACGTCTGTAGACGATCGATGTAAAAAACATGACTGATTAGCTGTCTGGGAATGAGAATAACTTTGACCAAAAGCAGGTAGTCACGAGAAACTCAAGCTCCCCCCCCCCCGTATTTGAACAGCCCAGCATAACAATTTTGGTAAAAATTGGCGCATTTGACGAGAGTTGTTCCTTGATTTAGTCATCTCCTCGACCTCTTGGCCACCATCGCAGTCTTTTTCTGAGTTGTTTTAACTCACAAAAGCAGTGATTCGTTCATCTTCTCAGTTCAGTTCAGTCTGCGTGAAATCCTCGCGTGCTTGTGAAACATTTGAAACTTTTGTTTTGCAACAACGCTTCAACAACGAAGTGGAATGACAACACTTAGTTCATACTATAGGTGTAATAACAAATATTTTGTCAACACATCATGTTAGAATTTAACTGATCGGTTGTTGCATGACATAAGGCTGGTGTAGCCATGTCGGAATATCAAACGTGTAGCTTGTGGCATATAAGTGTATGACAAATGAGTACAGTGACTTACAATAGGCCTAGTTGCCAAAACATCCGCATTGTTTAACTTTTCTTCCAGATTACGAAGTGAGCGTTTGTTTGCCAAAGGCAAAACACTGCTTTCTGAGACAACGGGATCTGAGTGCGCACAATCAACTTGTTTTTTTAAAGAAACAAAATGGTGGACTGTGTCCTCCTCACAGCCTTCAGCTCCTCTTTCATGTCCTTAACTGCAGTGAACAGCAGTCTTTCTTTTGTATCTGCAAGACATTTATAAAGTGTTATACGATAGGATAACTTTGCATGGCTAAAATTAGTTTCAATATTTGTAATTCTTAAGACAACATTTTTTGAACTAATTCTTTAATACTACCCAAATAAGATTCAAACGAAAATGCTGCAAAGTTTTCCAAATGGTATCTACGTAGCTGAGCATCGACATCAGGAAAAGTGAGTTTTCTTAAATATAGGGGAGATATGGGATCAATGCACCAATTTCTACTTTTTTTGGTCTGTATAGTTTATTTTAGCATGAATTGCATTGAAAATTTCACAGCATGTACAGTTTACCGATATACATCACATATGCAAAGAATAATCACATTGAAATATTTTTTCAACATTTTTTAAGCTTCCAAGTGCAAATATTATGAGGAAAACATCCTATGAAAAGTTGTGAACTACAAAGGTTCATCAGTGATCACTGAACATTTACCACGCGTGACGCGTGGATATTTGTAAAAAATATAATTTTTGTTTCTCGAGTGGCTGAGAAGTTCTGTTGTAGAAGTTTCTGTTTACTTTATTTTAGCAAATCTTCGTGAAATTGAACAGGGAGCCAAACTTTTGATAATTGTGATCAAGTTTAGTTTCATGAAATTCCTTGCAATGGTTGTATTTGGTTTCACTGATTTCTACAGTTTCAAAAAAATGAATTTTTAGTTTCGATTATATATACATTTTTTCTTCCAAAATCAACGTCTTTGTCTAGTTATGTAATAGTCAGTGTTGCTCACAGACCAGATAGCAAGACGACATTTTAAAGAATGTCTAAGAACTTACTTAGCTGATGGATTTATTGCACAGCCAGAGCGTATCATCATTTCATGTGGGTATGCACAATGCACAGTACACCGACTTATTTGTGGATGGCCTGCTTTAAAATATTTTACTTAATTTTATCGTTTCTGGTGCATTCACCGAACTATGTTGTTTGCGTGTGAGTGTTGAATACCACATTGTTGCAACCATGTGGTCATTTACGTTGTTTTTACAAATTGCAAGTCTATGAACTTTGTTTCTCCTATTATAAATGCTGCAATTGTAACAGTATAACATAAGTTATCCATGTTGCTTTCGACTCCGCGTTCCAACCATGAAACAGGAGTCCCCCGGGAATTTTGAAAATTCTTAACTGAACGCTGCTCGCCGCTAAACTAAATTTATTGCATGTTACATCAACTGTAATTTTTCAATACTGTTTTATAGGACCTAATGCTATCATTGTGTAGCAAAGTCTGAGTAACAGCAAATTTGACGTCATTGCATTCGGTTTCCCTAATCCTGCCTCCATTGCATATGAGCAGAATAGTTGCCACTTGTCTTCAAAACGTTCCTGTTTTTTTACAATATAATCTAATTCTATGCAATCATCGATGTGCCAATGCGTATATGTTCGTTTTTTACATTATAGTTGCACCCGTAGATTGTTTCAAAACTTATTTATATTTTGTTGCACTTGTAACATCATAATATGGTAAGACCAATAAAATAATCATCAAAAAGTAAGTTACCGGTACGCCATTATTTTATTAGTCTGACGATAGGTTCTAGTGCAGACACTTTTTCGATTCCTTAGTCAATAATATTCCTGCCTTCACAATCAACTGATTAAATCGCTTCTTTAAATGCTAAGCTGCACTATTTACCCAATAAATAAGTAATAACATATGTATTGTTTGGTTGCTTCACTGGACATTTTGCGCTCCCACGACGAAGCTAAGCAATTTTTCGCTTTCTTAAGAAACTTGGATCGATATAATTCGATCGAAATTTGACTGGGTGTGATGCATAGCTGTTTTCCAAGCTGCAGAAGCTCTGTTATGGCCTGGGACTTTATTCCATCCATTAGGTGCCGCTGAATAGAGAGCAGTCCTTAGAACGCGTTGCTCAAGCGCACACCCCGAGAGTCGAACCAGCGCCGCTAGGTCTTGAAGCTTCTTCGTTCACGAAGTCACGCGCTCACCAACTGAGCTATCGGGTCGGACATACTAATTAAACTCGTCAACAAGATCGAGTTGAAATTGGTGCAATGACTTCTGTTGTGAAGTGCCCCGTTTCCACCAACGTTTTGCTCGACCAGTTGGTCATTAAGTTTTGTGACAGCAAAATTGTCAAAGGTCTCACAGCCGTTGAAAGTAAGTAGCCTAAAGTTGAAAAATAAATAAACTCTTACTTTAGCTTGCTGAGTGCAAGCAAAGAGCGAACACACTTCAACCAATATGCTCAACAATATAAATCATCATCGTGTGTCACACGACTGACTGCACACCACGCAATTTATCTTTGTAGGCAGCATTCAAGTTAACATCCTATTCGTTTTATTTGTTCAATAATGGTAGGTCAGCTAACGCAAATTCTGATGAAGAAACTAACGCAAAAGTAACCGGTTTTTACGTCTTTGCCAGCGCTGCTGACCATCGTCACTTATCTGCGCTTCAAGCAATTAGTCTTATCGTTTGATAATATTGTAAAATGATTGTACCATAGCCCAAGCCTTTATTTCCACAGAAGCAACTATGATTTGGTCTTGAATCTTCATCCTCAGACTGACAAAGCCTTGATTGGTTATTCCTAGTAGTTTCGCGCATTTATAAAGGTTCTTGACGCAGGGCCGGTTACCGAGACTGGCAGAGTGAAGTTTTCCGATTGTTGCCGGGAAATTATTCCATTCACTAGGTGCCACTGAATGGAGAGCAGTCCTGAAAGTGCATTGCTCAAGCGCACACCCCAAGAGCCGGGCACGTAACCGCTGAGCTAACGGGGCGGCAGATTTCGTCTAATATAGCAATAAGCGTATGATCTGGCTGGTTTCAAGTGGAGTTCACGCACGAGCCAGATATGGACTACCGGTATGCGATAAACGGTGCAAGTTCACTTCTGTACGGTAGTTGATTTCACTTCTGACCGTGTCAGCGACAAACGCCAAGGTCGATATGTGCAAACACTACCTGACGGCAACTTGCATCGGGGCTGATGAGCCTGTTACTAGTCTACCATACGACGTTGCCTATCCATGTTAACTTCCAATGATGACCGGAGACTGACAGGGCTGACGTGATCAATTTGATTGTGGGAATCTTTATTCGCGGACTGTTTCCGATTGTTGAAGTGTTGTTGCCGGGGAATTATTCCATTCACTAGGCGCCACTAAATGGAAAGCAGTCCTGAAAGTGCATTGCTCAAGCGCACACCCCGAGAGTCGAACTTGCACCGCGTGATCTTGAGCCGGGCGCGTAACCACGGAGACATAGTGAAGTTCGATTGTTGAAGAAGTAATATTCGATCTACTAGGTGCCACTGAACAGAGAGCTGTTCTTAAATGCGTTGCTCAAGCGCGCACCCTCAGAGCCAGCACTAGCCTACTTGATGTTGCAGTTTCTTAGTGAACAGAAAGCAAGGGTCAAATGCGAGTGGTCATGATTTATAACGCAAATTCTGTGCAATAAAACGTAGGCGGCGAACACGCTGAGTTGAAAGGAATGTTACATTCCAGACAGTAAATCAGTCGTCTTTTTTACATTTGATACAACGTCTGTAGACAATCGATGTAAAAAAAATGACTCATTAGCTGTCTGGAAATGAGAATAACTTTGACCAAAAGCAGGTAGTCACGAGAAACTCAAGCTCCCCCCCGTATTTGAACAGTCCAGCATAACAATTTTGGTGAAAACTGGCGCATTTGACGAGAGTTGTCCCTTGATTTAGTCATCTCCTCGACCTCTTGGCCACTATCGCAGTCTTTTTCAGAGCTGTTTTAACTCACAAAAGCAGTGATTCGTTCATCTTCTCAGTGAGCTGCGTGAAATCCTCGCGTGCCTGTGAAACATTTGAGACTTTTGTTTTGCAACGCACAAAATTGAAGAATTTTATTGACGGTTTTGTAACACGACTTCCTCGGCAATCTCTGCAACAAAGCAGCTAAAAAGGACGAATTTTACTTGCTGAGGTGTGCATAGGTTGGTTGGTTTTGAATCTTTATCGGACTGACAAAGCCTTGATTGGTCATTCCTGATAGTTTCGCATACTTGTAGGCTAGAGGCTCTTGACAATGACATAGAGCTGAAAACATGCCGTAAGTTCGTGTTCCAAGCAGTGCAAAAATCTCGAGAATATATTTGAACTGGCCTCTCAAACCAACAACATACTATTGATTGAGAAAGTCTCTTTGGAAGCTTAATGCTGACAGTTTCGCATACGTGTAAATGTAGACTAGAGGCTTTAAAACCACTGACGCCAGCCTAGTCACCGAGATTAACAGGGGTGAAGTTTCTTCTTGTTGAAGCGTTGTCTGCAGTAGCGTAGCCAGGAATTTTGAAAGGGGGGGGGTTTTGACGACCCAGCGGCGGGGGGTCTGGGGGCCCTCCCCCAGAAAATTTTAAAAAATTACTTTGAATTTGGTGCATTCTGAGAGCATTTTCAACAAAAATGTGGGTATGAATATGTTGCTAATTCCTGGCTGAGATGTTTGAATGTTTGGTATTGGCAAAACTCGCTCTTTTAATGCAGTTTTGTATAAAATTAGGCAATTGTTTTTTAGACTGAAAGCATCAATCTCAATATCGTGACGTCACACGCGTGCCAAAGGGGGGGTTGTAACCCCCAAAACCCCCTCCTTGGCTACGCCACTGGTTGTCTGTGAATTATTCGATCCACTTGGGATAGCTGGGTAGAGATTGAACTGTCCTAGAGATACGTTGCTTCTGCGCACGCCCCGAGAGTCAAATCATATCAGCGAGGCTTGGGCCTGTGTTTCTTCACTCATAAAGTTTGGCAATTATTATCCAACTGAGCTTTCAGGGCAGATATGTCAAAGTGAAAAGTTGTACTGCAGGGTGTGGAACTCACCTGTAGTTTCTGTAAACAAGTCCTCGCTGTAGCTGGATTTTTTCCATCTAAATGAATAAAATTACCTTGGCGATAACCGGACATGAAATGAAGATGCACATTGCACAACCATGCGTCAGGTCTGAAGTGATACTACCGCGAACTTGGTAAAATGAATCGAATTTTGAAAAAAAATCATTTTTTTTTCAGAGTTAATAAATCATCACTGGCCCCGACTGATATGGAAATCTTTGCATTTTTTATAAAGGAATTACGACCAAGCTAAAAGCTGCGCAACAGACCTGTGATAACCATTAGCAAACTCACCTTTAATAAGAACTTTCAGAAGAACTACACAAGCTTTCATCGCTGCGGCTAGTTTCATATCTCCATCAGGTAGTGAAGTGTTCGCAAATAACTCGGGGAGTGTATCACAGCAGATGTAATTGCATTCGGCGGAAGTGGAAGCGACCAGAGTTAGAAAACATGCGCAAAACTGAGGGAGGTCGGATATTTTGTCCCGAGTTCGATACTCAGAGATGATGCTGAAACAAAGTATAGGGCTTAAATGTAAAATATTTTAAAAACCTTGTACAGGAGTAAAAAGCAGTCTGAAGAGATTTTTGAAATTAGAGTCAAAAATACGTTTGGAGACACTTAGGGCCATCTCAGATTTAATTTGCTGTTGACCAGTGTAGCAATAGCACTGTGCGGGTGTAAAAAGCCTGCAGATAGTAACACTGTCTCGACCTTCGGATCTTATCAGCACTGTACCCGTATACCGGATAGATTGCATTGACATGTCATCATGTTCCGTCTCCGAGACGAAAGTTGGTTGTCAGTTGCTTCCACACGTCACGTTCTTCCGCTACTCTTTTTGCTTCTCCGATGCTTGACAGGTGAGCCCGCTGTTTTTCATCATCTCTCCAAGTTCGCCTCTTCCCCTGCACTTCTTTCCTTTCACCATACCTTCACTAACTAATTGATATAACTGTCCTGCCAATCTTCAGTTTTGATATGTAGCCTGCTGTATAATTGATAAATATGCACCTGTTTCTCGGCAGTCAAACATAGCAAAATGGCCATCTAGAGATGCAGACTCATTTGTCACGTTTTGATTACAACTACTGCTAGTGTCTGAAAACTTTTAAAAGTAAGTTAAAAATACGTCCAATCAAACTATAATTGAGTAATTAACAATCTGACTGAAATTAAGGAATCAAATTGCCTTCGTTTTTCGACGTCTGATGATGTTAAAACCCATTGTGTCACCTGGGACAGACAGTAAAGGGAAAATTGTGCAAAATATGACAAATCAGGCCTTATCTCTACATACATGGTCCATGACACAACACGATGGACATCTGCCTATCACTGTCAAATCTTGGTGCACTCGTCTGCCGAAGTTACACCGGTGTGGTTAGCGAAACACAACGCTCGCTGTTCTACTGTGTGGTGAGTGCTCAGACTTGTGCTGACGCCAGGAAGATTGCTCCTTTCTACATACACTACAATAAGTACCTCACGATATAATTATTTGCATTGTTTTTCATTAAAAAAAAACAGTAAATGTGAAACAGCGGAAATCCTTGGCCCAATTGCCATTTCAACGTTGCATCAACTTATGGTTAACTTACTTCATGTGATGAGCAATGTCAGCAAGGACGGCAGACACGAGTTTCCTCATCATGACATGGTGGATGTCTTTGGTCAGGTCGGAGGAGAGCTGGAACAAACAGGTCATGCAGCGACGAAGATGTGGGCGCACCTCCGCTCGGAACAACTGCCAAGATGAAAAAGATACGATTTCCAATAAAAAAGATTAAAGGACAAAAGTAGAATTGGTCAAATGGTCTGTGTGCAACCGTACATCCTTACAAGCTTCGTGCTCCTCATTTCCCCCATGTTCTTTGTATTGTTTGCGTTCATACATGCTTCACATGCTTTCACTTCACTTAAAACCAATCTTTTCTTAAGGATCACAAAATAAAACAATTCAAAAAGAACGTTTCAACGTGTATTGGTTGGTAGCTCAACTCCCTTACCCGATGAAACCCGTCCGGGTTGCTCCTGCTGTACGTCATCATAGCAAGGAGAATGTCGTCAAATATCTGCGCCAACGATTCCTTGGACTGCGCGAAAAAACAACTGTTAGCCAATATGTAGGAGGAGCGCTGAGAGGTCTTGGCATGAATTCGTGGTGCGATACTGATGAACCAAGCCTCATGGGCGAAACACGGTGTATACGCTGTCAATTCTTGAAGCACTCGCCTGTCGAATCCATTTTAGTAGATAGAAATAGGTCAGGTCAGGATACAATACAAAAGTTATCAACTTAAGGGATAGCCTGAGTTAAAGTATTTTCTACGGCACTACAAGAACGAGCAGCCAAGCGGATGACGACTGCATCATTTCACCATGGACTGTGAACCCATCTATATTAGGGTGGGTCGAAATTGGGACTTTTTCTCCGATTTCATTGCTACAAACTTTTTTTCTTGCGAGTAGTCATAAAACGACATTCCTGAAAGTTTGAGCTTGATCGGACATCGTCTTCATTTCTAAAAATCGCGATTTGTAAAGGTATCTGAAGCGATTTTTTCGAGGCTTGAAAATGCATTGTTTTTAATAGGAAGTTGTTTTCACGAGATTTGAAAACGTCATAACTTACTTAATTCTTATTGTAAAAAGATGCTTTATGCGTTAACAAATTCAATATAATTAGGAGAATCCAATTCATTATGTACTGACTCCGAAAAATGATGACGTCATTAAACAATAATTTGCAAATAACGATAAAACTGATAATCCTACATGCTTCATCTCTAAGTTATTTGATAATGAATTGATGTACTTTCCAAACATAAACTACATGCTGGTATGTCTCGAATTTTATCAGGCAAAAGTGAACAGCACTGCAATGATTTAAGGATATGCTTCGGTTCGTCTTTGTACAATGGTTCACATTTTATATCGAACCAACATGGGGCATATTGAACGACTATATGCGCAACAATTATTTTCAAGTTTTCTGCAATGTCACTTGGCAATTTGTGATCACTGATGTGTAGTTTGTAGCAAAGTGAAGCGAAAGTTAGCCACCGCGAATGATTTAACCGACCAATCTTTGCGTACATTAGTTTAGATGAAACATAGTCATTCCTAATGGCATTAATCTCGTACAGATACCTTTGATCAGTCGATAGATCTTTTACTATGTGCCCAGGTAGCAAACGATTTCCTGGCCCCATCTTCACAGGCACAAATAAAGGGTTGACTTCTTCAACTCTACTTAGAAGCTTCTCAATTGGCCTTTTACATGGTCTGTCATAGGGATTGTAGATCATAGGGATGCGAAACTTCATCCGCTTTTGGCTTATCCGCAACACTAGAAGGGTTACGTTTTTTTCTAATTTACAAAATATTTTACTTTTTATGGGTTATATAAGAAGAATTAAGTTGGTTTTAAAGTAATTTAAGGTTTTTAGTTGAAAGCAAGCCTGCAGTAAAGCGTAAAAAAATGTCAAATTGGCAATTGACCCTTCTAATGTTGAAGGAACAACGGAGTTGCGCGTCCCGTAATGTACCGTCCCTAGGTTTGTCACCACTGGTAGGTCCATCTAATGTAGCGAAGACGTGCCGAAGGAGTAACTGATTGGCTGCAACTGTGCAACATGCATATAAACCAACTCACACGATGACCAAGGCGTTGTTCCAGTCCAGTTATCACACCTGATTTAAATCTAGTGTGTACATTCACAGAATCACACCCAACTACTTTGACACAATGCACCATATTATATTTTTTGATACAGTCCATGAATGAGAACATTTGTAATATCTTCAGCTGTTCCTGATATTGGACTGACAGCAGTCAAAATTAATACTGATTTCCAGGTTTCTGAACAACACTGTAGTGTTCTTCGCGAACAAAAATGTTGCCACCTGTTCTTGATGCTATCTTGACAGTTTCATCTTAATAATGTAGATGACGTCATCAATTACGTCATCAAGTACCAGCATGATGTTTATGTTTGGAAAGTACATCAATTCGTTATCAAATAACTTAGAGATGAAGCATGTAGGATTATCAGTTTTATCGTTATTTGCAAATTACTGTTTAATGACGCAGTACATAATGAATTGGATTCTCCTAATTATATTGAATCTGTTGACGCATAAATCATCTTTTTACAATCAGAATTAAGTAAGTTATGACGTCGTTTTCAAATCTCGTACCTTTACAAATCGCGATTTTTAGAAATGAAGACGATGTCCGATCAAGCTCAAACTTTCAGGAATGTCGTTTTATGACTACTCGCAAGAAAAAAAGTTTGTAGCAATGAAATCGGAGAACAAGTCCCAATTTTGACCCACCCTAATCTATATACAAATGTAGCACATATATGTCATTAAAATTTGAAAGTATATTTCGCACGATAAAAGCTCAAAGTCAAATACTTTGTACCAAACCACACATAGTGTGGTATTACTACAAAAACATTCAAAATTGTTGGAAGAAATAGCTCACTTGATCAGATGGAACTTCTTGGCTATTCTCCGCCCAAACGTACAAAATGTTCCATTCCAGAAGTTGATGAAACAAGGCACACACATGACCGGCATAGTTTACAGTCTTCACACCTGGACAGAGAAAGAAATCGATACATAATTCAGGACATGACTAATTCCGGACAATAACTTAACCTCTACAAAACGCCATCCGTCTGTACACGTTGAATCAATGCAAAAACGAATGATGTTGATGTCTAGAAAGTTGTCACTTTTAACAGAAGAATGATGATGATCATTTCAACTGCAGACATAAAACTTCAATCTTGCTCACAAATCTCAACCCTTGTCGTTTGAGCCTGTATGACCGGCCATCTATCGAAAGGGTAAAATATCCCAATGTTAACATCTTGTGAAATAAAAGGTTGGACCATCCAAACGCCACAAGTTTTTACTTCGTTCTAAGCTTACATTGCGACGAGTCTTTATTTCCAGTGTTTGAACACGTCAAACAATGAACGTCACCATTTTCGTAACAATCCAGGAATGCATAAACTACGCAGCATAATCCTAGCCAGAAAATCCCGTCAGTTTTACATCACATTTAACGTCTGCAGACGTTGAATCAATGTAAATTTGACGGTTTTTGCAGGCTGGGCTACAAAGATCTCACCTGCTGAGGTAAAAGCTTCAAGAAAGCGGAGAGCACGATCCGCCACAGGTAGGCCAACCTCCAACAATGCAACTATGTTGGGAAACGCGACGTTAAGTGTATTCCTCACCAGCGCCAGCATGCTGAGTATGTTCTGGTTCTGAGGAATCGTTTGTGTCGTTGAGAGAATGGAAGAGTTGGGGTCCTAAGAGAATTCATTGGGCAATGAAGAGGGATTTTGTAAGATGTTGGTTATCTAATTTCCTACGAAGAGGATATTTACAGTTAAAACAAGAAAGCTTAAAATAAAATAGTCAAACTCGTCGTTCAGTACATGTTTCACAGCCTCAATGATAGAAGCAGTTTAGTTTTAGAATCTGTAAAGGACGTTTCTCCATTTTGACCTATATTGCTTTTATCGCATTTACAGGTCGTTTCTTTACTTTTAGCGTGTCACATCACAGGTTAAACAGTATTGTCGTTTTGCAAGATATAATTACCTCAGCTAGATCGACGATGCTAGTCTGTGAAACAACGAATAATTATGGGAATCTTTGTTCTCGAACTGAGAAAGTTTATACGAAGCTTAATCCTGGCAATTTCGCATATTTACAGAAACTACTGACACAGAACTAGTCACCTAAATTGACCGATTGCAGTTTCTGTTTGCTGCCCATTAAATTAGTCCATAGGTGCCACTGACTGGGAGCGGTGTGTTTTACTCATCAAGGTGTTGTCACACTTACTTCCATAGCCTGTGATGAGAGTTTGAGCTGGCCTACGACATCTGCTTCCACGCGTTCTAGGAGGACTTGAAGACGCTGTAACCACACAGAACAAGCACTTTCGTTTTCAGCTGAATCTGGAAAAGAATCGTGAACTATGAGACATGCTGAGGGGAAATTTTCCCTGGAGCTGTTTGCCTTGTTTCTAGGTGACCATAGGTACACTACAGAGATGAAAGCTGGTCAACCAAGGAGATAGCAAAAGAAGTGCAAAATGTTGACATTCTCACTTTAACTATCATTTCTAAGGAATAGACAGGTTAATTACAAATCAAAACTACATCGGCCTCCGGTCATGATTACAGAGTCACACGTTGGCAAGGCCTGTGTGTACATTGACCGCTATGAACCGAACCAACCTTGATGAAGCTTCGTATCCGCCAACTGCATGCGTCTAAGTAACTTGAAGTACGAGTCGAGAGAGTCTGTCAACATCTGGTCGGTTAGGGGAGGCCGGGAGGGGGCGTTACCATGGAGACGGGATACCAATTCGGCCTGAACAGGGAAGTAAAACTAATTAAAGGGACTGTAATTATCTAGACAAAAGATTAATTCAAGTCAATTCTTACTGAGAAGATTAATTCTAAATAATTAAAAAAACAACGAACATGAATCCTCGTTAATAAATACAGTAAAGAACTCTTGACTTTACGCCGTGGACCAAGTGTTCTTTACCGTACTTGATTCAAAATGGGTTGAATTTGGAACAGGAGCGGGTCGACGTTTCCACTACAACTGATACATCGTCCTATCAATATCAAGTCATCAATTCAAGCTCCTGTGACGGTGTGACAATGAAAAGATTTTAGATCGTTCACACGTAAAACAGGATGACCAGATAAACTGACGGCTGATCTGGTGGTATCACGAGGTCAGCATAAATCCTTCTGCATTGTGAGATGAAATGCCAGGAGGTTCACAGAAAACAAAGCATGGTTTGCGAGTGGCAGAAATTCGCGATAATTCCTTTCAAAAAGTAAAGCTCAACATACTTAGATTTAATTTTTACACTTCAAAAAGAAACAGCGTTTGCTGAATGTGAGTTTAGTTCATATATTTTGCTGCAAACTTTTCGTAAACTTACACTATTACATACGTTACTGAGCTTGCATGCTGAGAGTTATTTCAGTCAAAACCAGGGTTGTAGTGGGTAGCTGCCCACTACAGCCAAAAAAATAGCCCACAAAAAAGACCTTTTTTTAAAGGACTAGGCTAGATTTACAAAACTAGTGTTGCCAGATAAGGAATTCTGTTCCTTTAGGGAAAATTTCAATGCTGTTCAAGAAAAAATCTTATGGCGATACCTATGATGAAACAAAGCTTTTTAATAAATATTGCAAAGTTTGGATGTTCATCGAGAATGTTGTCTTTTCTAGCGTCAATTTTGTTGAAACTATTGCTAAAAAAAGTACTCAAATTCTTGTTACATGTAGCAGGTTAGCAACCAGCCACTTATTGTCTGGGAGCGTGATTTTTCACATGACTGTATAGTGCATATAGCATAAAAAATAGTTAATTTATTTTTAAATGAATAAACAAATGCCTCAAAAAATTGTTTTCAGCTATTTTTACGTGATAAACCCCATTTTTGCCCATAAACACTAGGGCGGGTTGGGTTTTATTAAAAAAAAACGTTTTTTTTTACAATCCTGGTCAAAACACATAGTGTTATTTCAACTTACAAAGCAAACTTGCAGGCATTGCAATATTTCCTCCAGAAGCTCAGTGTTCTTCTCGTCAGAAATGACGGAGCTCCATTCCTCATCAGCACCAATCAAACATGACGTGTACTTGAGAGCCTGGGAAACTCTGGGCTCGGGCTTGGCCACAGTAAACTGAACAGTTTTGGCTTGTTGCTTCTTACGTTTGCTGGCTGCGCTTCTCACAGACCTTCGTTTCGCGGGCACCTGGAACATCAAGTTTTGGGATCAAAAACTTGGTCATTTTTTCTACAGGATCAAGTTGACTATGCGGTGAGCAAAAATGCGGCTATAACCGTGCTTCAGACAACAATTCAACAACTACAAACTGTTTTTAAAACGCCTCTCATAAGTTCTCAATATGGGTGCTTAACTGCTTATATAAGAAAAGTCGCCATCACAACAAGAGACAGTACTTTTATAAAAATCAGCCATTTTGTTTTCTAAGAAAGATTTAACGTGTGGTGTGTCAGGGCGGTCTTTACGCTTCTCTCTAACATGTTTGGAAAGTTTTTGATGAAAAGCGAAATTAAAAACTTGCATAAGCATTAAAAACGGATTCTACATCATCACCAGCTACTACCTCGTCTATCGGTATTTCTTGGTCGGTAGGCGTATCAGAAGTGACGTTGTCTTGGCTGTCAATCACTCCGGCCGTTAGCCAATCATTGATCAGCTGTAGGACTTTGTTGCTCCACCTCCATTTGAGAGCACATTGGATGAGCATGCTGTAATAAGGTCGGGCCGCCTCTTCGGGTAATGACTTCAATTTTGGTATAACATTTTTGCTAAAAAAGTTATATACTTAATTAAACTACAGTAGTGACAAGCCTGATCAGATGCTAACCAGAGGATAACATGATGTATGGACGAAAACGATCGCAATTTTAGTTTACTTTTGTATATATATTCTGTTAAATGCCGAGTCGTTGCTTGGTTTTAACTAGGGATTTTAAGTCATGGGGATGCGAAGCTACATCCGTTTTTGACTTATCCGCAACACAAGAAGGGTTGCGTTTTTTCAGATTTAAAAAATATTGTGTATGTTTGTGGGTTATACTGTACAGTATAAGAGTGAAGTTGGTTTTAAGGTAACTTAATTTTTGTTGAAAGCAAGCTAGCAGCGAGACGTTGTAATGTCTGTAGTTTTGAAAAAGTTATCTCATTATCTAACTTGTAGTAACAAGTCTGATACAGAAAGAACGATACGATGCAAAAATTGCAAAAACAATGCACAAACAGCAGAGCCAGTGATGAAAACAAGAGTAACAAGTCTTGATCAGAACAGTTAGAACTACAGCACTACCCATGCCAAAGCAATACAGGAGCAAGATTATTAATGAAATAACTTAAACCGAAACGTTTGTGTCTGGTCAAGCAAAACTTAGTTTGCAGCTTTTGCATTATCTTTCTGGAATTCACAATGAATTGAATCTTTGCCACCAAGTGTTAAATTAATCGCTGAATCAGCAAAACTACCTTCTGTCTGGCCTTAGTTTGATGTCACATTTAAAGATCAGCTCATCCGGGTTCAATTCCTAGTCGGTTCTATACACCGACATTAACAACTTACTTTTTTGGAAATAAGTCTTATATTTACAAACACTGCTTAATCTCGGGTGCGCTGAAAACCAAGGGAACAAATGAAGTTGGAGGAAATAACAAAATGCCCTCCGGGTAAACTACCTGAAGACCGGCATGCTGGCTGGATGAAGACACGATGAAAGGTGCAAGAGAACATTCAAGGAGCGCTCATCGTAGTACTTCCGGAAACAAACGTGCGTGGTCCTAGGGAGCTGGATCATGATGCGCTTGGTCAACTCTCGTACACTGTTCGGTCCATCGCCGCTCTCACGGCCGGAGTGGTCTGAACAAAATGTCAGGTAGAAATCAGTTTTAAAAAAAATCTAATGTTAAGTTTAAAAACAAAAGATTTAGAAAGCAAAGCTGAAATTTGTTGCTAGATTGACATCAAAATGTTAATCTCGGATATCAACAAAGGTATCCATACAAATGGCACAACCTTTTGTATTTTTTTAAAATGGTGTTTTAAAAGTGGTGCTTTATGGAATAGTTGTTTTTGTATTGTTTGTTGCAGCTGGCACAACAATTTCATGATTTCACTTTTTGCATATCATCCGTTAAATAAAGATCACTTCTAAAGACGTCTAATTAATTTCAACAGCACTAACATGTGGAAAACTGTTTAAAATAACCACAGCAATGCAAACCAAATTACAACATAAAATGATGTATAAAAAACAATCCGTATTCACCAACTGACGCAGATTTCATCTTCTTGCTGAATTCCATCCACAAAATACAAATCGTATCCATAAGTCCAGCAATCAGGCCGCTGTCTTCAGCGACGCTTGAAGTGGAGTCCGACGGCTGGGAACGATGGTTCGATTTAATCAAAATATAACATAATTTCATAAATCTTTTAAATTGCTTTGTTTATTGCGGTACCGTTCCAACAACAGCATTGTACCAGCCGAATGAACACATCATAACCCGGCTTATTCTCACTGCTTTACACAAGATCACAATGACTGCCGGTTGTTAGCTCTTTAGTAACTAATAGTAAGGTTCGGTAATTGATCGAAGCAAACCTTTTTAAAAGTAATACAAGAACAAGTCCACCACTGTACCGGAGAGCGACTGTTACCAATACGACCTGATGACGATGATAACCTATGGAGGAAACACTAGAACATTAAGATCTTTATCAACCGTACTAGGTGCCAATGCCTTAATGGGAGGTGAAAGTGGAAAGACACAGTCGCAGACAGTATCATCGTGCCATATTGTTGCAATGCCTTTTTGATGCCAACGTGGTGCAAGGAAAAACAAAGCTCATTGCCTGGAATCTCTTAAGGTGTGGCCGATGAAATTTGTGTTAAACCAACCTCGTAAACGAAGAAATCACTAATGGTCACAGCAGAGAGTTTTATTGACTATTAGAAATACAAATGCTCACGTAGAACTTACCGTATCATTCTCTTCTTGATGCTCTTCAAGACTTTTCGATACTTGATTGAAAACGAACACGCTGATCAAATAGATAAATTCCCCTGAAATACCGTCAGTCTTTTATAATGATGGTATCATGAAATTAAAAACCACGACAAAGTATAATATTGCATTTTAAGAAAAGAAGCGTGAAGTCATAGGCTACTCTATTTTGTTTTGCAGTGGATTGTTCACATTAGATGTTTTGTATTTTGGTCTGTATTCCAAAGCTCAGCCTGCATTCCATGGATATGGGTAGCGGAGGGTAGGGACTACGAAGATTCATCAACATGCCGCTGCACACATATGATATAAGCTATTCGATCGACAATGAAATTGCTACTTTCTGACAAGAGCCAGCATTCATATTCAACAAATATGATAACATGTAGCATAGTAGGGAGTACCTGCTTCCATTGCTGTCAACTGATCTTTGGCATAGAGATAGAATTTCCGAGCGGCAGCAGCGTTTCGCTTGTAAAAGTTTATGCAGCGTTCTATCCACGTCTATATTGAAATTTACAACAAAAAATAGTAGCTTCAGTGAAAACCAGCTTTATCTGAGCTATTGTCTCCAACGGAGGACCACTTAGCAAGTTCAGTTTGGTCAAGTTCACTTAGCAACTGACCAGTAAGCACAGAGGACACTTACTTGAGTTGACTGACCGGATGGGAGGAACGACCCGGATAGCAGCTTGACCAATCTCTTGGTTCCACTCGGATTCTCGACCTCCAGCTGAGGAAGGATGCTCTCAACAGGACACACATCCCAATACTGCAAGAAAGATAATGCTCATAATGCAACAACGTAGTTTGAGGTGCATCAACAATAACATATATATAATAAATAAACGATATCAAGGTAGATGGACTGTGCCCGCTTTGGGAAAAAAAGCTTTCAGAGATGACCGTTGTGGTGCGGACGTTTTTGAAAATTTCGTTTCAGTTTGTTTAGATAAATTGTAGGGACCATTTAGGTAAGCTGACTTTTCAAACTGTATTACATTGAAGCTACCTTGCGAAATATTCTAAACCAGGGGTCACTAACCTTTTTTGCATGCGGGCCAATTTGGCACTAAGGAGAGCTGGGGCAGGCCGCACTAATAAAATTTTAGGTAAATTGACTCTTATCCTAGAAAAGAACCCATTTCGTACCCAGTATCCAGCGTTACACGTTGTTAATATTTATCTTAGAATACCGCAGCAACAAAATTAGTCAAACAACACTACTGCCAGGCCAAGCTCCTTTAACAACACTTTTGACTTTTTTAACATTGCCTAATAAACGAGGCCCCTTGTTTTGCGCACTTACATCGAGGCGAGTGGTTTCATCAAAATATTCATCGCCAAGCAAGATTGGTGTTATCACTTTGCTTCACAAAAAATATCTTACAATTAACAGTTTCAGTAAACAAGGAAATGTTTGACACATCGCAATACAGGCAACAATAATGACCTGCAAACATATCAGCGAAAAATAGGCTCCAATAACAGGGAGAAAGACATCAGGCATCATGAAACAAACGCTTGTCAAAATCACCGAAAAAACATTTCTATCGTAACTTATGAACAGTGTTCCCTCTAAAAAAGCAATGAGTTGGTTTTTCATCCTTCTCGTGAGAGTCTATAAAACCATCTTTCTTTGATTATTAGACAACTGTCACTTGCGGTGCTTAGGCCTACCAGCATGGTAAGAATTGTTGATTAACAACATTTTGCAATACTGAGCTAAATATTTTCATAATACAACCAGAAAAAGTCTTTAAATATATATGTAATATTTTGCCAATACATTATAAATTGAGTTGGCACACCGACCTATTTTGCCAATAAAAACTTGCATAAAGGTAACACTGCTCGTGAAACACAATAACTGTGAAACGCACACTAGTGTTTACATGACATCTACAAACTTAAAATAAGCAATCCTATGCTCACAGACCTTTTCGAAGTTCGAAAACAGACGTTTCAATCAAGCACTGGGACAGTGTGGCTGGACATCGCATTGGAATAACTTTAAGTGACCCCCACCTAGAACTACAACCTGATTGGTCGGTCGGTGGAATCGTATGCAAAGCAAAAATATGCTTTCTGGAAAGTATTTTTTGCCTTTGCGCTCTCTAACTTCTAAACAAAGTATTTTTGGTTATACTTGTACGCTGATGCCTTACGCGGGTCACAATTAACAGCGTGGAGGGCCGCAAGCGGCCCGCGGGCCGCCAGTTGGTGACCCCTGTTCTAAGCAGTAGAAGGTCGAATATGGCTT
This sequence comes from Aplidium turbinatum, assembly GCF_918807975.1. Classification (NCBI taxonomy): domain Eukaryota; kingdom Metazoa; phylum Chordata; class Ascidiacea; order Aplousobranchia; family Polyclinidae; genus Aplidium; species Aplidium turbinatum. Next base: position 5,706,788 of record NC_137486.1, read on the forward strand.
GGGCTTGATGAGCATGTGCGTCGACCTTACACCGAAGACGGTGACTCGTTCGAAAGAAATAAGCTAATTAACTCCAGTCGGAGCTTACTGCCATGCTGCTTCAAAACAAAGACGCCGGATAGGTGTCTTGGAGATTTTGACTGAGGTGGTGAAAGAGGTGTTGTAAAAGCAAATGATAAAGATAACATCTAAACATCAACAGCTCCCATTTGAAAGCTGTGGTTGATACCACGGACAAAGTCGCACATTCACTTCAATGTAACAAAGTTCAAACAATGATTCCTCAAACTAAATAAAAGCAGCGTCGAAAAGACCATTCCAAAGCATGTTTCCGAATTAGCTGCGACGATGAGTCGTGAATCGGTTTGTACCTGGATTGTTGCAGTTTGCTTAACTGCAAGCAGCACGTTGCACACTTCAATGCGAACTTTTTCGCTACAGTCATGAATGCATTGACCAATCAACGGCAAGAGTTTCTTAAGCAATGGATGACTGCATGGATTTCCGAGCAAAATAATGGTTCCCTGAAAAAAATGAGCAAACAGTCACCGCAGGGATATCTAGACACTAGCATCAAGATATCCCTGGGTCACCGCAACAACGTGGTTCAATTTCGTTTTTCAGCAACTGTTTATTGGGTGTAAAAGTAGGGCAGTAATGTCACAAGTTTAAGGATGATGTCATATGGTAAAGTTGATGTCATATGGTAAAGATGACGTCAGTTGACGATGATGTCAGATGATAAACATGATGTGATCACCATCAGATCATGATCAACTGAAGATGTCAGCTAAGTTCCAGGAAAAATAAAAGACAATAGGCTATTCAACCAGTGGAATTTCGTCATATGATAATTGATTTTAGGTTGCAACACTGCAACAGGGTATGGCAGCGGAAGCAAAACAAAAAATAGAGAACCAAGCTGGCCTACCTTAAATACGGAAGCTCTGACCGCAATTGATGATGAATCGAAGGCCATGTTTGTAAATAAGTTCCGAGTCTGCACTGCTATCACTTGAGCAGGTATCACATCCCAAAAGAGGTTGAGGACCTTACACAGCCCAAGAATAGCTAAAAAATGTGATTGTTTTAAAAATGTGAATTATTATAAAAAACAACACTGCATTGAACGTTGAACAAGAAACATCACCAGTACTGGATGATAACATGAATTGAAGACCAAAACTGGCAACAAGCAGATATCTACCATGATACAAGCAGACATTTATCTATTACTTTCACCATGAATAAAAATACACATAATTATGTAACATAAAAAAAAAATTAACAATACCGGTAGTGATTTTTGTAAAACTAGATTATTGGTTAGATCATCTTAATGTTATTAAATGGTATACGTACCAATGCTTCTTATCTGGGGCACTGAGTCCATCACCAAGTCATCAATGGCAGTGAACTGGCGCTGTAGAAGGGCATCTCTCTCCTCGCCATTTAAGTCAGGGCTCATCAGAGGGAATGTATCGAAGAACAGAGATGCAGCATTGGCCCGAACTAGTGCATTGCTCGCCTGTGGTTGATCATTGTTTCATTTCACATATCAACAAATTCCAGATAGTAAATCAATCGTTTTGTACATTGCAGACGTTGAATCAATGTAAAAAATGGTTGCTTTGCTGTCTGGATTTATAATCGATTTTATTGTTTTTATGCTTTCTGTTATTTAGAGCAAACTGAAAGCGAAACATTTCAAAAAGCAAATATCATTCAATCAAGGGCAACTAAAAAGCATGAAGATTGGAGAAATACCTTTCCTGACTGTGGATAACTAAATTACAAAATTTATTACGAAGTTAGGTATACCGTTAGATTAGTGTTCATGTAAAATAATACACATTACAGGAAAAAAACGCAAAAAATTCCAAAAATTCCTTTGTAATTATTTTTACTTTCACTGACAAATTAAAAAACATCATTAAATTTCAGTCAGCTTTCATATCAATGCAAATACTGCTTGTAATTGTCTTCACCAACTGAATCCTACCTTCAGAGACCTCCATATGATGGGATTGTAACACCTTGTGAGCATATGGCGAACTTGCAATGAGCCGCTGTGACAAGTTATTGAAGATATCAAACATTGAAGCACATGGAACAAGTCCTTATCCCGCGTGGTGTGGATCGCTCTGAACATGGATTCCTGGATGCAAGTATCTTCCAGTTTTTCTTTGGTCTCTTCGTCAGCAAGCGTCCATGCCATGTAATAGACATCGCCATATTCCTTGGAGAATTTACGATGTGCTAAAATGTTGCCCATGATCACCGGATGAACTGCTTTCATTAAACTCTGTAAAGAAAAGTTTAGCTGCACTTTAATATCATCTATACATAACTGCATATACAGGGTCCCACAGATAAATTAGGGCTTCAGCTTTTTTTTCGTAATTTTCCGATTTTAAGGATGAAAAGGGTAAAATTATTATTTTAACTTTATCAGTGTAATCCTTATAATCTATTTAACATAATTATTCAATATAATAGCCCTTTGCTTCGATAGTTTTAGATATTCTTTGGCAAAACCGTGAACACCTCCTCTTCACTTCATCGGTATCGAGATTCTAGAATGCTCTTCGAATGGCTCCCTTAAGAGAGTTAAGGTTAGGGTGTGGAAATGAGCTAGACTGTCTTTAAATCACGCTGAATAGCCAATAGTCGCAAACGTTCAGATCTGGAGAGCCACTCGGCCAAATGTCTTTTGGGACAAACATGGGAAAATTCTCCTTCAGATAAATCTGGACTATGGTAGCATCGTAGTTTCTACGAATCCAGGGCAACAAAATATCATTTAGAATTTTAGAATCTTCACTCTTCAGATACTCCGTTGTGTTGATTCTAAGTTCAGCTTTGATGAAATGAGGAGGCATTACGTTGCCATCACTTGCCACGGCTGCAAAAGCCATCACAAAACAGCATGAATTGTGAACACAACAGGCATGAACTAGTGTGTTCTGACGATTTGTAATCTTGTCCACAATTAACTTTTTCTCATCGACAACAATACGAACATTAGGTTTACACCCCAAGTTAAAGTTTACACCCCAAATACCACCAGATGGGACCCCAGGCATTTTGAATTTCAAAAATGGTGAAAAAATGAAACACCCTAACGAACATGTACTCCTTTGTTCTTGAGAAGCTTTGGACAATTAGACATCTTTCAACCCTGATTGATCTTGAGCGGGCAGTGAGGATGTTGGGACATGGTTTCTCATAAGACTTCATCGCAAGGTGTTCATTGACTGCTCTACTGAAGGTTTTGTGACTGACATGGCTTCATTTGGTCAGTTTGTCATTAACTGTGTTGGGTCTGCCTTTGTTGACCTTTTTAGCCCCACCAGAAAAGTTTTGTTCGCTTTTGATCCTTTTGAGGGCTGTGAAGGTTTCTTTCAACTTTTCCCTCGGCATCAAACTTGGCCACAACTCGATGAACTGTCGTCTTTGAGTAGCCAGTCCTCTTAATAATCTCTGAAGGAGTGCTCCCAGCACATCTCCCTTCGCATATGGTTATCCGTTTTGTTAATGCTGCCAATCTGCCATGCTTAAAGAAGTTTGTCTAAATATTACTATACTATCTTTTAGAATACCTTTAAAAATTATCTGCAGAAAGTTTCTATTAGAGAAACAAAGAAGAAAATTAAGCGAAAATGAGCTGCAGCTGCAGCATCCTGTATATCAAATGCAGTTACTAAAGTATTCACTAAAAACTTTATCAGGCTGATTCACCTTATTGGGGTCATCACTCATCAGAAGGTTCTTATTGAAAAAGATTCTATTTAAATAAGAACCTTCTCATGATTCCAATAAGGGTGACACACTGACACAGCCTGAAAATATTTTCAGTGATTAGCAACTGCATTTGATGTAATTCACTCTGCTTGGCATTGAGCACTTGTTGTAGTTTTTATTACTTAGGCCTATATGACATAAATGTATGTGGTTTCAATCTCAGTACTAACTAAAATCCATTAAACCTCGTTTATTAGTTCACTGCTGACATTCTTGAATGTCCCGCTTACAAGACACCAACAAGGAATGCACGATTGCACGGCATAGCAGCACTGGACAAATTTACACTCACGTAGCTTTGCATCAACTACTCTGAAATCTGAACAAGTAAACAATTCTGTCTCAGACGAAAGACGAGACAGAGAAGGGCTTCGAGAAGGGGTTTTGTAATGACGAAAATATGGAATAGCCTAGGCAATAGGCATTCAAGAAGCACAAGGCTGTCACATTTCGGAAACAGAATACACAATAATTTGTGATTTAAAGTTAGAATTAATTTTACTCACCACATCTAGCAATAATGTATTAGACAAAAACTTTTGTCCTTTTCTTGATTTCAAAAACACAGGATGCAAATATGCTGATATTAATAACTGTCGTAATTCCTGAAAAATAAAGATATGACATAAGGCCCTATCATTTGCTTTTTTTTATTTACACTATCAGCACACTTGCTAGCAGTAAATTTATCATATTTGAATAAACAAACTATCGTACTGAAGAATGAAGGTAACATAATATATCATGGTAATATGTTACTCTGGCTGCTCAAACACTACCTGACCTGAAGAGGTTACTGATGTAGCCTACTCCATAACATAGAAAAAACAGTTAAAGCCATTTAAGACCAACGTCTTACAGGAGAGTGAAAACGACTAAAAGTTGAGCTTTTTACAAAGCAGGCTTTAATCTTTATTTGCCTAAAAATAATATGTTTTGTCATGATAGGTTGGGTAGCTGACATTATAGCTTACAGTTAGAATAAAGCAAACCAATAGATAATATATACCTGTATATTTTCCATTGTAATTGAGTTACTTGTAATTTCTGTTGGAAGTGTAGCTTGAGGAAAAAAGTTGAAAAGTGCCTTTTGTAGCTGACATAGTTCCTTTAAAATATTTGTTGATGAAGCCTTGTCCTGTGAATGAATGTATAATAGTAAAAACTTGAAACTAAGCAAACAAACTTGCACAGAAATAACAAATTAAAGAAAAGTACTTGCTCAAAGTATTCTACTGGAAATGCCAAACTTTAAAAGTACAGTACAGTCGGTACATACAGTACATAAATGAAATCTACTCCAGCGTTGAACAAAATGTCAGTAGAATTTTCTTATTTGTTATAAACTGTCTGTTAGTGTCAAACATACTTCAGTTGTCAACCCAGTCCCGAGCATTTCACTCAACATATAGATCAAAGCATTGAGACAAATATTGTCTTTATTAGCAAGGTCTTTGGACCACCACTCAACACATAGCTTGCAAACTGCTGATGCCAAGTCTGCAGCAGTGGAAGTGAAGCTCAAAAGTGCTCCTGAAAAATAAAACGTAGAGTTTTCCAATGAAAACAAGGAAGTTAATTTCACAATAGAATTAGTTAAAAAAAAAATCCAAATCATGTAACAATTATAATGAAAAGAAATGCATGACAGTAGAGACTATTTTTCTTTTAAATAAATAGCCTATTACAAATCTGCATTTTGTAAATTTCTTTTTTCCAGCACATATTTTTAAATGTTACGTCTTAAAATCTTTGTACAAAACTATGCCTCATGACATTATATCACTGTCTTACCATGCAGTATCAACACCACACCAAGCAATCCCTCCGAAATGTATGCTTCTTCAAATTGTATAGCAGCAGTACATAAAAAAGTTATGTTTTTTAAAACTTCTGTAGTTTGAGCAAGGTCGTCCTGGGAAAAACATCAAGTTATCAGCCATGCAGATGATGACATCAATTACACAAGCACAATGCACATATTTCCCACATATATACACTAACAATACAAACCTTTCGGTTACACAAACCTCAGAATACATATATATAGAGTTGCAAATATCAAAACATTAAGCTGTTGCAAATGAAATGCAGTACACTAATAGCCTATACAACATGTAATTTAATCCAAATTTTTAGTGAAGTAATATGAATATAAGAAATAACTCAATAATGGGATGTCGATTGAAGATTTTCATTCCTACTAAACAAGAACGTGTTCACAAACCAATTGCTTGCAAGCTGTTTCAGTAAAAACTGAGGGGACTCATTTGGAACAACTTGACTATATAAAAATACCGTACTTGTGAGTTTTATTACTTAAGAAATATAGTTCAAAGTGACGATGAATATGACGCCACCAATTGATCAAAGTATTGTTCAGTCAGCATTTTCCAGTATTGAAGAGTTTGAAGAATTGACATAGCCTACTGGGTCATTCCACATCAAATCACCCAAAAAAAATGAAATTTTTAACACCACCATCTCCAATTTTCCTCAAATTTGGTTTGTGTGTGAGTTCTGGGTAAAAAAGCATGAATTTCAAATTTTATCAAAATCCGGCCAGTGGTTTTGGAGATATGGGCCTGTGAAATTTCGTATTTTGGGGGAAAATTGGGGTACCCGGCTTATTTCAAAATGCCATTTCTCAGCAACCACTGGGTGTATTTTAATGAAATTGGTGTCATTTTGCAGGAAATTGGTCAAGGATTTCATTTCTGTGGTTAATTTTCAAAAATAAGCATGTTTGGGGGTAATGACCTTTTGACCTTTGCTTTGACCTTGATTTTGACCCTGTGGATCACGTGATACAAAAAACTTGTCTACATGAAAAATATTCTTTGGCACTATCTCTATAACATATGAAAAAATGGGAGAGGTAATATTTCTATTTTAGCCATAGTTTTCACTCAAAGTTTGCATGTCTCATGATTTTTCAACAAATTTTTTTAAAATCACCTTCAAAAATAGTATTATGGTATGTACAAATGGAACGATATGCACATTGCATCATCAGAAAGAATGGGTCCAAAATGATGATGAGGGGTGTTTGTTTTTTTTGTAAAATAAGCTTATAACATTGGGAAATGATGGCAAATGGGGGAAGGGGTAAAATATCTCAAATTCTGATGATGTAATACATAAACGCTCCCAATTAATACTGCATAAAAATGAGTTAAATGACACAGTTTAGTCAAGACACAACAGACAAAATGTTAGGTTCTGAAAGTTTTCCATAGACAGCAATCACTGAGCTGACCAGTTTTTACACAACCTGTGAAGTTTAATTGTATCGTTTTTGGAAATAGTGTAACGACATCTACCAGATGCAATCATGGAAGGAGTTTCAATGATACAAACAATGTTATTAATATCGATCCAGCATTTATCAGCAGAGGTAGGCCAGTAGAAGATTCTGGCTGGACCATGAGGATGCATAAAGTTTACATGATAGTCTCCAAACTCATCAGAAATGTCTTTCACCAAACCTATCCACGGTTCATAATCATATACAGTATACAGCAGTCAGCACACATATGTCTGTTTTGCGATGTTGATAGGTTCATTCAATGCTTCAAGTGCAAGGTCTTCATCTCACTGACACTATTTCAGGCAGATTTTTTTGAGCACTGAGTTTGTACGCGAATAACTTTGTTTCAGAAATCGGAACAAATCTATGGAATTTTAGTGTTTCTTTTATTGTCTTTGCCAACGAGAATCTTTTTTTCAATTTTTCTTTGCAAGCTTCAAAATCCGGTCAGGCTTGACATTGAAAAATTGAATTCCTTGTATGTTGGGCCCTACTAGACCTACTAATTAAGCGATTAGTTTTTGTCAATTATTGCTATTGTTACATTCACGCAACGTCAAACAACGTTGATTCGCCGTTAAAGGAGCAAAAGTGTCCAGCCGCGCTGTTTGTCTCCACTCTGCTACTGGTAGCCCAGTGCTTTAAATCAAGTAAATTGCGCAAACTTGTGAGGAAGTTCATTTGCGGCAAAAGTCTGACAGCAATTTCCACTGCTTTTACATCGTTTTAACATCGCCAGATGTTAAATCGGTGTAAAAACTGTAGCATTGTTCTTCAAAGGAGTAATTTTTCTCCCAAACAACGTTATCAATTAACTCTGCTGCCAAAATGCTCTAAATTTGTCGTCTCAATCATCACAGTTGCGTTTGTTACGTCACTGATATTAAACTCGCAAGTTTCGTCCCGCAACCCGCATATACCAATCACAAAAAATATGCTGAACTGAATTACCAGGACCAGACGTTGTTGCGTACCAATTATATTTATTACTTATTTCCAAATCGTGTTAGAGGAGACATAGACTTAAATGTAAAACTAGGCTAGCCCAACAACCTAGCAAAATCGCCCTTTTGTAAAACGCACAAAATAACCTTAATGACGTGACAGTATGTGTTCGCCCGCCGAGCTATTTTGAAAACTCGGCGCCTATGGATAACGATATACCTTATCAGACTGACCATGCTATAACAGTATGGCGAAATCAATTTCTCATATTAAAAATGAAGCTGGTACACTGTTGTTGCAAGAGCAGCAAGAATTATTCTACAATATAAGGTTTAAGCTAACCGGATTTTATGAAAATTTCACAGATATCGTCCTCTTTGAATGAAAACTATGGCTAAACAAAAATATTACCTCTCCCATTTTTTCATATGTTATAGAGATGGTATCAAGGAATATTTTTCATGTAGACAAGTTTTTTGTATCACGTGATCCACAGGGTCAAAATCAAGGTCAAAGCAAAGGTCAAAAGGTCATTACCCCTAAACATCCTTATTTTTGAAAATTAACCACAGAAATGAAATCCTTGACCAATTTCCTGCAAAATGACACCAATTTCATTAAAATACACCCAGTGGTTGCTGAGAAATGGCATTTTGAAATAAGCCGGGTACCCCAATTTTCCCCCAAAATACGAAATTTCACAGGGCCATATCTCCAAAACCACTGGCCGGATTTTGATAAAATTTAAAATTTATGCGTTTTTGCCCAAAACCTAACCACAAACCAAATTTGATGTAAATCGGTGATGGTGGTGTTAACAGCACTGGGTGAATTGAGCTGGAATGACCCTACTGTGTAAGTACTCAGGGTTTGAAGTTAATCGGAATGGCCCGTTTCGGTGAGTCCGTTTCGGTGAGTCCGATCCCTTAACGGGGGATTTTTTTTTTTTTTTAAATTATTGGGTACCGTAGCCTAATTATCATTGCCGTTTTAGGGTTAAGGGTTAGAGGTTAGGAACTCACCGAATAGTAGCAGACCCGAAGTTAATAGTAGAAAAGCAGTGACCATTTTGCTATTTGACACTAAAAGAGTATCAATACAGTACTTTCAAAACATGAAAGCTGCCAACATGATAATAAAAGGTTATTGAGCAATGAATGTTTTCTAATATAGAAAATACAATTTGGGTAGAAAGGTAACTTTTTCAAACTGTAAACAAACATAACTTAGCAACAACACTACATTTAACATTATATATAAAAACAAAAGCGAACATTTTCGCTAGTCATACAGGCGACAGCCCTTTTCGAGCATATGACAAGCCGAAAACGTTTGGTTATTGTTTGTTTTTTGTGTACCGTAATGTTAAATGTAGTGTTGTTGCTGAGTTACGTCTGTTTATAATATAGAAAACTCAACAAAAGTCTCCAAGTTAAGATAATGAGGTTTATTTTTCACAAATTATCATTGTTTAGTAAGTTTGTAAAACCACTTCATAAAAGATTTTTGAACGCTCAACAATACATAACCTTTCAGAATTATCTAACAGCTATTCAACCTAAAAAAAAGCAGTTGAATTGGATATTTTGTAGGTTCTGGTCACAGCGGTAAACCATAATCTCTTCGTGGGAAAATTGTAACATAAGATTCCCAAATCCGTTTGTCTGCATGCAATGACCGAACAAGAAACACGCCTTTGAAACGTCTATTCAAATTGTATTTCTGTAAAATTAGCTCGCGGCTACCGAAAACGAGGGGGTGCAACGCCGTACACCACTAAAAACTGTCACTACAGAACAGATTAATTGGATAAAAGACGGAACTTTTGTCCAGCTAGCAAGCACTAAGCCAACAGTTAAATGTGCGGCCAACTTTCAAGCAACCATTTCACGAATGAATCAGAAAAATTTGTGATAACTCAAAGGCACGTCAGCAGTTAGTGTGACGCAATAAAAAGACATTGTCACGCAATTCAAAACAGGTGTTCTGTTCAAAGCTGGTAATCCTATGTTTCCTGTTTAAACAGGTTTCAAACTGAAACAGGCCTAAACAGGTTTAAACAGGTTTGACACAAGTCTTATGAACGATGTGCAATTTTGGCACATTTTCTAGCAACTTCCATGACGTAATATTCAGTAGACTTGAACGGTTTTTATATGACGTTTGATTAGGTGAACAATTGTCTGGAACAGGTTCAAAGCAGCAAATGGCACTGTCAAATAACATTTTGTCGTTGATATTTCCAACAACCATGCCAGTAATTCTGTAATGCATACCACAATTTTAACATTTTAATGACTACCAGTATACCTTATTCAAATTCTCATTCTCTTGAGCAATACAAGATGCAAAGTCATGCAAAGCTTCGGTACAAATTTTACCAACATTTTCCCATAGATTGTCAGTTTTTGAATGATCAAGTTCCTGCAATAAGAATCAAAAAATGCTAATGCTATTATAATACATACTATAGTTTATGCTTTTGTAGCTTTTTTAAATGACGTGATGTATAAAAATTATTTTTAATATGAGAACCGGAAATATATATGTGAACGCTACAACCAAATAAATAAAGACGTTTATACCTGCTTTATAATTATAGACTATGAAAAGGCCTTTGACCGAGTTAAACACGAAAAATTGATGCAATGTTTGGCTGATATAGGTTCAAATGGACAAGATCTGCGACTGATAGCTAATCTATATTGGACGCAAAAGGCATATATTCAGATGGAAGATGGTTTATCTGGTGCAATGGACATAAAACGTGGAATTCGCCAGAGATGTATACTATCTCCATGTCTATTCAACCTGTATACTGAAATGATCCTCAGACAGATTATTGGAATGGAGGGTATCAGCATAGGAGGTATGGATATATCCAACCTATGGTATGCAGACGATATATATACTGTTTTGTTGACGGAATCAGCAGAAGCTCACCAAACAATAATAGAAAAAGTGAACAATATTGGAAAGGAATATAACATGAAAATCAACACAAACAAGATGAAAAGGATGATTATTACATGAAAAGAAAATGTATTTACCAAGTTTAAATATTACTATTGACAGAATGCTGGTGGAGCAAGTCAAAAGCTTTACCTATCTGGGACACACAATAACTGAAAATAGCAGATGCGATACGGAAATATTGAGATGAATAGAAATAGCAAGAAACAACTTTGTAAAAATGAAAGACATTAACAACACACAAACTTAACATCAACACTCGAAAACGAATTATGAAATGTTATATATGGACTACGTTACTTTACAATGCAGAAACATAGACACTACACTATCATCACAAATGGTTTTAAAAACGACTTGAGGCATTTGGCATTTAAAATGTGGATTTATAGAAGAATGCTTAAAATTACATGGAAGGATAAAATCACAAACAAAGATGTACTATCTAAAATACAAACCAACATGGAATTCTACAAACAATTACATCAAGAAAATTGAAATATTTTGGCCACATGATTTGCAATAATTCTATTCAAAGACAACCACTAAAAGGAAAAATGAATAGCAAACGAAATAGAGGCAGACCACCAAGAATTTGGACTAATAATATTGAAAACTGGTTAGGACTTAATTACAAAACTGCAGTAGAAAAATCTCACTACAAAGAAACTTGGCACCTCATTGCCTCCAACCCTCGATGAAAGGAAGGAACTTAATGATGATGAGGATAAAAAGCATAAACACATACAACCTACCTGCATATGAGGTTTGGCAGAACAAAACAATGCTTGAGATTTTGCAAATATATACAAATAGCAAGGAAACAAAAATAAAGTCAATATGATATATTATATATATATAAGTCACAAACTTAACGTTTTTGAAATCAACACAAATTGTGTTATAGCCTAGCTTACTTGCAAAATTTCTGATAAATGGCGAACCAACTTATTACTCTTTATCTTCTGTTTCCTGTCAGTATTGACAAGATACTCATCATGACCAATTTTCAAAGAAGAGAAGAACTTTTGAAACTCTTTAGATCCAGCTTGTGATGAAGAAAGTAATTGAAGTCGTGGACGCATTATTACTATTCAGACTGTAAAGCAAAATTACTAAGCTTTGTTCCAAAGCTTATTTCAAAAGTAAACAATTAAAATCAACCAGCCAAAATTACTCATAAAAGCACTGCTAAATTAGGAGCTGGTATACAAGTTCCCCCCCCCCCCCCCTTTGATAACTCATGACAAAGAGGAATTGACTAAAACATGTGGATTGAAGTGTGTGAACAGTAAAGCAAAAGTAAAGTAGTTTCACCCTATATCACTAGCGTAGCCAGGAATTTTGAAAAGGAGGGGTTTTGACGACCCAGCGGCGGGGGGTCTGGGGGCCCTCTCCCAGAAAATTTTGAAAAATTACTTTGAATTTGGTGCATTCTGAGAGCATTTTTAACAAAAATGTGGGTATGAATATTCCTGAAAAATGGTGCTGTCCGGTGGCACAGAAAAAGGATAAGATCATGTTTTTTTTTCGGCATTTTTTGGAAATAAAGCTAAGTCTCTATGTTTTGCTGTTGCTAATTCCTGACTGAAATGTTTGAATGTTTGGTATTGGCAAAACTCGCACAGTTTTTAATGCAGTTTTGTTTAAAATTAGGCAATTTTTTTTTAGACTGAAAGCATCATTCTCAATATTGTGACGTCACACGCGTGCCAAAGAGGGGTTGCGACCCCCAAAACCCCCCCTTGGCTACGCCACTGCCCTATATGTTTGGTGGAGACCTGTCTTTGTCATGAGTTACCTGTCTTTCTCATGACTTGTATACTAGCTCCCTAAATTATACCTGTCTGTAGGTTAAGCGCCTGACTTTGCACACAAAGTATTTTTATTTTCAATTAAGAACTGAATTATTTCTACTTTTCTCAAAGCACAACGTTTGATGCAGGAATCTCCTACTGTTCAACAACATTCGTGAAACTCCGGAAGGCCCTTTTCGGTGAGTCCGATCTTTTTTCGGGAGATTTTTTCAATTTTTTTTTTTAAGTTATCGGGTATCGTAGCCTAATTATTATTGCCGTTTTAGGGTTAGAGGTTAGGAACTCACAGAATCGGGCTCACCGAATAGTAGCAGACCCGTGAAACGTCACTGAAACTTTTTTTACAGGATGCTATGATTGATTGATTTTACAGGATGCTACATCTTATCTACCTGCACCATTCACACAGTAAAGTTTCTCTCTCAGTCTCAGACATGTGGTAAACATTAGGGGACTGTGAGGCATGAAACAGCTTAATCCTTTTCGGGATTTTGCTCTATTTCGATTCGGTACCGGTACCACAAACGTAAGTTGAAGAACCCATCAGAAGCTCCAACTGTAGCATGTAGGCAAGGTCTACCAATTCACCCTTTGGTGACTAGTTTGTATAATCTTTATATTTTCCCAAACCAAAATTGACATCGATGTAGTGTTTGCATTCAGTTAAAAAATTTCAAAGTGCAGTTAACAATGCAGCAGAGTAAGCAGATTGAAGGTAAAGGGACATTGGGACAATGCAACAAACATCCTTATTCCTTATTATCAACGATGTCAACATCTACGAAAAAAAATCCCCTACCAAATTCCAACATTCTCCCGCCAATGACAGAGCTGCCACAACAACATTACCAATACATTTTTTAATTTATCTCCAGCGAAGTTGCATGTTTCGACTGTGCTGGACCGCAGTGTAGGCCTACTGTACATGCAGGTAAACCTGGCCATTGATATGTGGGTGTCTTTTGTGCAGTCACAAACGCTCAAAATGCAAAAATTACTGGGCTTTGTCTTTGTGTCAACTTTGAGAGAGAGTGAGAAAAACTTTCATTTCGTCTGTTGCGAAAACCGGTGCGAAAATAGCACGGTACAATTACAAACAATACGAATAACAGTAGGCTATAACACCATGGGCTCCATTAGAAGGGGGTCGCGGGGGTGATTAACTCCCACCAATTGGAGTGGGGGGTAACTACTGCAATGCAAAATTATCCCCCCCCCCCCACTAATGTAGAGATAAAAATTTAATTTTTATATTTTTTATACTTTTGTGTTTTATTTTCATTTTTTTATTTTGTTACACAACTTTTTAGTTGTTTGCTTGGACACTCCGACTCGCAAGACAACACAAATATGCAATAGAGACCTGCATAATGCTATGGGAAATGTTCAGGAGCTAAGTAGTTTGCAAAATCAGTCTGGCAAGTTCAAAATCGCCCTGCAGGAGGAATCCCACCATGGCTTGCACACTTTTTGCCAAGCAAGATGGCTGATACGTGTACCGGCCATTTCTTCAGTGTTGTCAAACTACGAAGCCCTGCTAAACACACTTCAAAATTTCAACAATGCGAAATCATTAGCCCTTTATTCTCAATTATTGCAACGCAACACATATTTTGCATTGCAGTTTTGCCAAGTTTTATTCAAACCACTTGAAAAGATGACTGGCTTGTTGCAGATCAAGTCTTATACACCATCAGCGACATGATGGAGCTGGTTGAAAACTCAAAATTTAATTACCAGAGTCTTAGAAATGAAGAACAATTTATGCAGTTATACAAGGAATTTCAGCAGCAAGTAGATAGCTTAGGCTTAGCTAAAGTCCAAATTTCAAGAAAGCGCTGTGAGCAAAGTGCTTTCCATGACCTCGCTTCTCATTACAGAAGGCAGTTCTATGCATCTATTCAGCATACTGCAAGGCCTCACCCACCGCTTCAATGGCGAAGAAATTAAAACTCACCAAATGCTTGAAGTTTCTGGCACAGTCAACGACAGTGCTGTTGCAGCGTTGGAACGATATGGCTTCGACGTGAAAACTTTAAGCCAAGATTTAAGCCACTTCCATTTGGGCCGATCAAGTATGTGCGCAATGTTCGAAACAAGTTAATGGGACTTAGGCCTATTATTGTCAAAGAGTTTTATGCCAGTGTGGAAAAACTTGTAAAATTGCTATTGGTCTTCTGCAGAAGCTGAAAGATCGTTTAGCTCGCTACGCCGTTTAAAAACATGGCTCCAAAGCACAATGACTGCTTCAAGACTCATAATTTCATTGCCATGTGCCATGCCCATTAAGTGTAGCCTATTTGGATGAACTAAGTGTAGGCCTAGATGAAATCTGCAAAGACTTTTTTTTTAACAATGCACAAAGATTTAAAGTCTTTGGCGACTTCTGACTGTTCTGCTTAGAATAGAAGCAGAGTGCAGACAGTGTTTTGTTTGAGTTGAGGTGTTCGTTTATAATGTTATTTCTTTGTAGTTTTTGTGAGATTTTGGCACAAGGTAGCCTATTACCTGGGTGTTATGGCATTTTTTGTTTAGTGTTATTTTTTATACAACGCAGATGGTAGGCCTTCCTGTAGTATCGATCAAGATCAAGATGTTTCCTTATTTTCAGTTCTTCTAAAAGTTAATGCATTTTAGCTTTTCTTTTCTGAGTTGAATGTAGGCCTAACCCTAGCCTAGATGCTGAAACGTTTCATTTCACTGTGGATGTTATGGCACAGGTTGTCGTGCTATATTCATATAATTGTAAATTAAGTTTTATAGATTATAGCTTTGACCTTAACGCTTTTGGCCTTTTACTTTCTAACCTTTTAGCGTCTGAAGTGCAAAATTTGGAGGACTTGAGCCGAGGGAGAATAGGCTACAGAGAGGGATTTTGCGTACGTCCCTTCTTCCAGTCAAAATTGTCTCAAAACCTCAAAAAAATGTGGCAAATGTTAAAAAGTTTTTGCTCGTGATTTCAGATTCGTTGAAAGAATTTTTCGATTTTAAATCGTGCTGAAAGGCAAACATTTAGCGCCTTCGGCGCGAAACATGCAGCTTTATAAGAAACTGAAGATGCTGTATAAGAAACTGAAGCTTTCAGTAGGTGCGAACGGGGTCTGGGGAGCGACCTTCCAGAAGTATATGTGATGCGATAATTCAATAAGCCCCTGTCGATGTCAAAACATCGTTCCCGCCCCTGCTTAAATTACCCCCCTACTCTCAGGAAGTGTCCAGAGCACCCTGTATAACAACATAGCAATTTAGGTGCCACAACAGACACGAAGCAGCGAAAGACCACATCAGTCATCGATTCAGTTTCTTCCCTGTTCTTAATGTGACAAATGTCAATGTTTGGACCAATTCCAAAGTTCAATGGCGATGACACCACGAGTTGCAGTAATATTGGCAGGCTTGTGGCACGAAGTAGCTTAATCCGCTTTCGGGACTTTGCTTTTTCGGTATCACAAACCAAAGTTGTTTCTAGTAGAACATATGGGTCGACTTGCCTTCGCTGAGCACCCCAACATCGGGAGCTCCGACTCTCGCATATAAGGCAACGTCGACCAACGGGTGTGAGAACTTATAGCCACCCTACCCGCAGGCTTGTTATAGCAGCAAGATTCCAGCCTGGGTTCGCATATTAGCGGCAGAGCTAGGGATTTCTACCATCCCTAGGCAAGGCTATGGTGATTGTTTCAATAAAATGTGATAACATTGGGTTCCGGTTGCAAGATTTGTAATTGACATAACCCAATTATGATTTCCTACATGGGGAATCCCCAGAAAAGCCTCTTGTCCAACCCGTTTCGTCACAGGTAAGGATGGTAAGCGCTGGTAGGCTACAACCTACAACTATAGGGGTGTGCGCTTAAGCAACGCATTTCAAAACTGCTCTCCATTCATCGGCACCTAGTGGGTGGAATAATTAACATACAACAACACTTCAAACCGTCAGGAATAACTTATCATAGACTTTATCAGTCCGAAAATAAACATTTAAAACCAACCTTTCGTGTTGTCGCTAAATATCATAATACACGCAGTTAGCCACTGCGTGGTGTCGTCTCCAATAGAGACTAGGCCCTCAATAGCCCATACAATGGAGAGGTCTGCAGGCTACATTCCTTGATTGTGTGGGTCAACCACGCTCACTGCCAAGCACCAACGCAACGTGCATAGCCTACTGCATATAGCCTACCATAGCAGTGGCGTATTTAGAAAGTTTGTTAGGGGGGGGGGCAAGACATTGTGTCAGTCAGCCGCATGGCGGCTGACTCAGCGGCTGGAGGCCAATAAAGGTAGTCTCAACGGTAGTAGGCCTACATGGAAAACTCAAATTTGGTGAAAATGGTTGTTAATTGTTTCAAATTTTTTCTACTTGGGTAAAAATTAGACTTGTTTGATCCTTTAAATTGGGGGAGTAGGCTATACCAAAATGTCATATGATGCGTCAGAATGGGGGGAGAGGGTTAGTTGAAGCCGTCAGATAGGAGGGGAGGGGGTCCAAAATCAAGAGCGAATCCGTAGAAGTAAGTTACTGTTCCAATCAATGAACCAACAAAAGATATCAAACACTTCAGAACATAAACAATAAGTTAGTCCTTCCGACCTCGAATACCTTTTGAACATTCTCGGCGATTCGCAATGACAATTTACAGTTTAATGCGATGGCTGCGCTTGGCAAATATATCAATGATTGCATCATACTCGAGTACAATATCCTTGTTTAAATACATCTGAGCTAGACCATCCAAACGTGGCTCGGTCATGGTCGTGCGGTAATAATTTTGCAGGTAGGCTACTTTAGTGAACGGAAACATCGCTCATTGGAGGCAGTTGTAACTGGAAGCGTAGCAAAGATTCGAAGTAATTCATGGATAATTGCCGAGTTATTCAACAGCTTGACACGCATCCACAAAAGTCGCATGTCTTTTATCCACAGAAACTGCAAGCCAATTCGCTTTTAGTAATTTAATAGCTGCAAAGCAATTGCTTGGTTCAACATCCAGCATTTCATGGTAGGCATGGTAGAAGTCGAAAATCTCGTCGATCAGGCAGTTCTCATCTTCATGAATCAATGAAGGCAGATATATCATGTGCTGACTTTAAAAGCTAGCGAGCAGTGCTCATTGGATCTCTCGTGAATTTGTGCCATGCAATTGTCAAGAAAAGGAAGAAAAACTGTTGGTTTGAAATAGATCTCGGCGGTTTCAGCTGGAATGTTAGGTCAATGTTGTTGTCTAGGTGCTCTCCGCGGCATTCGGATTTCTTCGCCAAAAACTGAGCAAGTCTTGCCAAAAGTTGGTGAAAAAGCCTATTATCGCCCCTTAGGTCTTGTGACACAGTTGCGCAGGATGAATCACCCAAGCAATTATGTCTTGTGCTACAACTTTTTTTGCAAAATTTATGATTTTTTTACGTGATCATTAGGGGGAGGCCATCGCCCCTTATCCTCCCCCCTAAATACGCTACTGTACCATAGCATAGCGTTCTACACCAGTGAGTAAACGTTTACATCTCAACGAGGCAGGTTTAGAGAGGCCGTTATTGAGATGGAGATCCGACGACGTAACGAAGGAGATATGCTGCCTGACCATGTTTCACACCACGCCGCATGGCACCACTTTTTATTAGGGCATCAAACCAAATGTAAGCCGTAGAAATTGCTTTCTTGGTTTTTAATTGGTACTTTGGTGATTTTTCAATATGATTGCATGTAGCAAATGGTCTGGGTTTTGAAAAAGGATTGCAGGCTGGCATCACAAAGTAGCTGACTGCCTCCAAGGACAGGCAAACAGTCACTTGGAGTTGGCCGAAAAGAAATGACAGCTCGCATGCAGTTGTTGATGGGCATTTCGACAAGGTCAGTGAGGGAATTTTTGCATCAAGTGGCAGCACAATTTTCACCGGGGGCGTTAACTACTCGTTCTCGGCACTCCACCTGGTACTAGCAAGACGTTTCTAGAGTGCAGTGTAAATTTCAAAGGTAAAACGTAACCACTAAGTTGAAGTTTCTTACAAATATCTTCAGATACAGTTTCATACTTGATGAGGGTGACTATAATTCTTAACACCCGTTGGTCGACGTGGGAGCTCCGATGTTGAGTTGCTCAGCGAAGGCAAGTCGACCTTTGTGTCGTGTCAGAAACAACTTAGGTGTGTGTTGCGGAAGTAGAGCAAAATCCCGAAACGGATTTGGCTGGTTCGTGCCACAACGACTTAGGTTAAGCTGAAAACGTTCGATCGTTAACAGTTTTTGTAAACACGTGAAATATATTCTTATAATGATTGAGCCTGCTGTGCCTTGTCTGTTTTACGGTAGCCCTATACTATATAGCCCAAGGCTACTCAACTGGCGGACCGCGGTCCGAACCTTCTGGGTGTTGATGGTGGACCTTGAGCTTTTTGGAAGAATAACCTCATTGCCACGTTTCAGGGCATCTTTAAACAGATTTCTACTTGGAGGAAGCCGTTTTTACACTTTCTCAGAAATCCAATTCAAGTTACATTTTACCTAAAAAAGTGGTTTGGTACAGATAGTTTAACTTTCGTGGTTGCGTGTGAAATAACTTATTCACCGGACCGCTAAAAATATTCAACTTGTCAAACTGGACCTTTGTTAAGATTAGTTGAGTAACCCTGATATAGCCTATAAAAACAGCGATATTCTGAAAACATATAGGCTACCGGTACGCAAAACTTGTCTCAGAATAAGCCAACCAAATCTCATCAAAGAAGTTGTTTTATTTCGTATGGGAATGAGCTAGCAATGAAACCTCATGGCCTCAGGAAGCTGTAGCCTATAAACATTCGATAAGATACAGTAAACGTGGTATCGCGGTATGCCTACATACGACGGGGTTGCTTCAATAGTCAAAATCCATTTCAAGCCGTGTGAAATTAAGCAAAAAGAAATAGTAAAGTATACATTCTAAATAACATAATATTAGAACAGAACACAGAAAAAAAAGAAGATATCCTTGTCCGAGAAAGCCTGTTCCAAGTGATAGAAAATGGTGTTGCTCCAACAACCTTTCGAAATTCGAATGCCAAGTGAATGATAGGCTTGCTCGCACCAACGGATAAAAATGAAGGCTCAGAGGTAAAAAGCGATTTCTGATGCAAACCAAACATGATTGAAGTGACACAAGAAAATATAAGTTACTGCAGCTCGCTCCGAGCCAGTAAATCAGTTCAGCATCTAGAAACGTAATATCAACGCAAAAAGACTGATTTACTGGCTGGGATGTGTTTTCAGAAACAAGCGAAAACAGATGTTTTACATTCTGTCGTAACGTGTCTATGATTTCTTGATATTGGCTATTTCAAGCGTATTGCAAACAAGCTTTAAAGAATGGTAACATTCAACCTAGAAGAAAAATCGCAAATCATTTGCTTTTTACATATGTATTAACCATGGCAAGATGAATCTGATGTGCTTCGACAACACATTTAAATGGTATCAACCCAAGATGACAACAGCTCACTGGTGGATAAGTAAAACAGATACTTTCAACAAAATCAAGAAGTGCCTGACAAGGTCAATTTCATTCTTTAGTTCTTGCAATAAAAAATTCACAACACAGTGGTTCTTCGTGATCCTGATCGCGATCATCATCCTGATCACGATCACAAGGATCATGAATCTGTAAAATATTTCTAAAGATAAATGGATTTTTAGCTCCCAATTTCCGCTGTAAAATACTTTGGCATCTCTGTTGCGCAAACTGTGTTCCAACACAGATGAAAAACGTCGCTCTCTGGCTTTGAACAGGTGAACGCAATGGACACCAAGAAGCATGCGCAGGAAAAGTGTTCTTTAGTTTTATTCGCAAGTTTAACCATCTGTATGGAATAGTTGTGAGAACTTATGACGATCAATATGGCGCCGGTTTGACACCACTCAAGAGCACGTGGCACGGTGACCCTTGACATGCTTGAAGGTAATGAAGCGTGACTTTCTTGCTTTCCCGTCGGCTTAATCTAAATCTTCACTCGTAATCATGTACAGCAAAATTGCAGGTTTGACAAAATGTAGTGTTTCACATTGCACCTCTCTTATATCATTTAAGTGTGTGTACTCATCTGTTTGGCAAACAAAAACAGTGCTACGATACAAGACATAGCACCGGGGTCATCTGCAATGGTGAAAGAAGACATCCGCTGAGCTGCGAGTTGTGTCCCGATGATTTGGTCGGTGACAAATCATGAACCTTCTTTGTGAAAATTACTGCAAAGTTTTGCCAACAATCCATCAAAGTCCTTCCAGAAACCGTCTCGGTGCAGTCACCTGATCATTCCGCACACAAGCGACGTCTCCACCCATCGTCAGGCAGTGGTGGATTACATCAACACAGTGAAGCTCGTAAAGTGAGGATTCGTCATAAATGTTCGCACATTAGAAAAAACTGGAATGAAATGTTTGTTAAGGAAAAACGCAACTACTGTATATTATGCTCACTCAGGCTTGAATATGAAATTGTAACTATTTGCTAAAGAGACATTTTAATTATTTACACAGAGCGTCGTTCAACCAAAAACTTCATTTCTAATACGTGCAAAGCTACGTCTTGGATTTTAATAATGTATTATGTCGACAGGCCAATTACAATGGGAGAGAAACTATTTTCACTACTGAAAAAAAACATTCACTAGAAAGGAAATGTAAGCCTAATTACAGTTACAGAAAGAAAGCTGGAGAGATTTATAAACCAGTATCAGTCAATTACTACGTGCCATGAAACTCTCTGCGTTGTTCAGCTCCATGCAACACATAACGGTACCCATAATCAGCCTATTAATTTAAAGCAACAGAACAAAACAATAAACCGTGCTAACTACTGGTATATAGCCTACTACATAATTTTTCATTCAGGCACGTTTTAAACTTTTCAAGGTTTTGCCACCTTTTCACGTTCGTTAACGTGCTGGTAGGTTTATATCGATTTTTGTATTTAGTTTCTTTTTCGTCCCGGACGCGTTAATGACGAAAAATAAAATGATTGATTTAATGATTATGAAATAGCCGTTCTATATGCAAAGAAACGGTTTATCAACAATGAAATAGCTAACACAATAGCCAAAGCTGTATTTGTGAGAAAGATAAACCAATTCTGTTTACATAGTATTTAGTAGAAATGATAAAGGATACAACAAAGTGCCAGGGCATGGTCCTGCATAATAAAGATAAGCATCCTTTATAAAAAGCTAATACACCTTCGCTTTTCCAAGTCTGAAAAAAAATATGAAAGGTTAAAGCTCAAAGTGCCAAAGCTTCTGTTGTGATGTTTTTCTAAGACATACCTCATCTGCTTCCCCAATTAACAAGCTTATCTCTTTCACTGGAAAATGGAAAAACAAGATTCGAGGAATGATGTTGTTCAAATGCATTAACTATCATGGAAATAGTCTAAAACGTTTCATCGCAACTTTGAAACACACTTATAAACCTGTTTATGGTCAGTAGGTACGTGTGATCGAAGCTACTTAGACTGTCTGGATCTCTGGAAGAAAGTTCAGATACCCATACAGAAGATCAGCAATTTGTTTTTACATTAAGTCAATGTCTGCAGAGTGCAGACGTTGAATCAATGTAAAAAAACTATTGATCGGCTATCTGGGGACTATCTGCAGGTTGCAAAACCAATCTTTTTTTTACATAAATTCAACGTCTTTAAAAATCCCCATTCGATGTAAAGGAGGATTGATTTTTCTGGTACCAGCGAGAGTTGACATACCTGCAGTGCACAGTGGTACGTGCTGTTGTATCGGACAGTATTGCGACATTGATTCATCATGCGTGACTAGAAAGTATAATTGAAAAGTAGTGACGTCAAAATGACACATCATGCATTGCTTTACTTTCTGATGCAACAATGTTGGTCTGACAATAGAAAAGTAAAAGTAACAAAGTCTTAACTGTTGTTTTCACCAGGATGTCCATGAACATCCGGGCTACTTTTGATTGTAAAGGCAGGTTTTGAAAATTTATACACTGCAATGAATATACGCAGAAAATATTATCACCATACGTGGGAGATTATGCGTGGCACAGCCTGTGGGTTTCACTAGAGTGATTTTCTCGTCCGTAGACCGTAAGTAACCTATAAGTTTCTATGCCACGTCACCAACAATCAGATCACCCAGCAACAGCAGCATAAAGAGCAGTGGTAGTAGAGAGACAAAAAATTTTCAACAAACTTCTCAGTAACATGTCGTGAACCTTGAACAAGCACAATACCATATGAATAAAAACATTAAAATAGTCGTTTTTCCCGATACAACCAACAGGCTACAATCTAAGCGACATATAACCGCTTTTAATTCAAAACTGCCAAATACCTTGATAACATCAAACGGATTAGCAACCAGGGTGCCTATGAAGGAAGCACATGATGACGATCTGTTAAACAAAAACCAACATTTCATTTAAATATTGTAATCAAATACAATTTGCATCCACACAATCACTACACAGAGACGACGATTGATCACTAAATTTACATAAAACAATTTTCGGTTATCTCAGTAAAAGCGCAGCATTCTTTAGCGTACCGTATTCAAAATAACCTGCACCTTTCAGAAATATAACCACTCATTTCGTGATGTTGTCTTCAGTCTGTGCTAGCCAAAGCACATGAGAAAAAAATGCATAAAATCAGGAAGGAAAAGATAAAGCTTCACAATAGAAGACTTTGCCTTTACATTTTTTTTTAATAGTTTTCATCACACAAGCCTGACTTATTCAAACAGAATCATAAACTCTAGGATTTATCGGGCACTACGCACAGTAGCTAAAAGAAAAACTTCCCAAATAAAAATGTTATATAATTATCGCAACTAAATATTTTCGTAGGTTTAAGTTAACGTTTCAGCTGTAAATTCAACAGTTGGATACAACGAATCGATGCATTGGTACAGCTCAGACGTCGAATCAATGTAATAATACTGATCTGTTGACTGGGCAGCAAGCGTGCACAATAGCGGCTACATAGGCGCTACTCACAAAGTGTACGAAACTATCCCATCTGGCAACCCGTACTTGTTGGCAACTATGTACTTGGTTTCATCGTAGATGGAGAAGGTCGTTCCAACAAGCACACCAGTCCGCCAAAAGTTAGGCCAAACCCCCTGGAAATGAAAGTAGCTTTGCGCAAATGTTGAATTCTTGTTGACATACATTAAGTACATACACACATAGTTTGTTGACGACAAGAAGAATTTCAGATTTTTAAAGAAGCTTAAAGTATTTGTGACATATTACAAATCGAAATGAGAACCCTTAATTGGGAGCAAAAGCACAGCAATTTACCAAGCTTGTGGTAATGTGGGGAGCAACAAAGTAGGGTATTTGAGAATTGAGTTCAGTGCCTACAGCTCCTGCCAATTATTTTTCATATTTTACTGCACGAGGAATAATTATTTTTCTTCAACCACAGACTGACAAGTAAGCAGCAATCACACTGTCTTGTATATAATATTTTGCTGAAAGTTTGATGTGTTAAAAGCACAATAGAAAATATGCACACTCTCCTTGAAATATGCGTTTAATGAACAAAACAAACTACATCGATAAAGAATATATATAAAGAGTTAATGATTCCACACCAAAAGGCATCAACAGACTGACTGTTAACCAGGTATCTAATCCTATGCTTTCTAAAAATTTTGTAGTGACTCTAAGCTTGATTAATCACAATATATTGAAAGCGATAACCAGATTTACTTCCGTATTGCGGTGCTTGAAGGAAGGCCAGAAATAAATTGGATTATTATAGTTTTCAACGTGCACGGCCGCGTGGCCTGCAGGCAGCGGAAAAGGCAAATACGTAAACAAGAATTGTTTGTGCATATTGTGCAGCACATGTTGTTCTTTCTTGAGACATTTAACTGATGCGCCATCTGATTAACAGTTGAAGTGTTGCAAAAAGTCATCAATAAGATACAACAATTAAGACAAAAATAAATTAATACAAAACAATGAATTTTAGAACAATTTCAATTATGTGCAAATCTCAAAAGTTACCCTGAACCAGAAGCGGACCCCATCGCGCCTGTACAACTGTATGAAGCTCTCACGGAGAGGGATGCGCTTGGTTTGCATTCGCACCTGGAACGGACAATCAACTGAAATTTCTCAAATTATACTCGGCTGAGTGAAGTATCCAAAATAATGCACAAAGCCTATATTTACAATTTAAAAATGGAAATAAAGATTCATGACCATGCAAAGTTTTAAACGTGTTTCGCATATAAATATCTAGACTTTTGAACGAAGTTGAGAATACGATTGGGTCATTTGTTCCGTTCCGAACGGCTAAACTTTCGCTAACGTCGACCACTTTGGCTCGTCGCCCACTTGGTCTCGCCCAAGTGGGTATCGCCCAGTTTGTCTCGCCCAGATGTCGTGTACCGTTTGTTTGCGCATGACACATTTTCTCGTGCGGTTTAAAAAATATATTAATATTATGAGCAGCGTAATATGACGAAAGTTTAACAAAACAAATCGAAACCGTGAGTTTGTATAGCATGAAGACATCCATATGTTGATTGTAGTCATCAAGTCATCTTATTTTAGTACTGTCTTGCAACTTACTGGCTACTAAAGTTTAACAACTACAACGATCCTACCACAAAGGCTTGCACGGTTTAGCTCGAACTAATAAGTTGATATCTGCAATGTGTACAATAACTTAAATGAAATGTAAAAATAGGTGATCTTTCTCTGAATAAAAACGATAAAAAACGAATCAAAACTTGTCTTAAAAATATTCTGTAAATACGTATTTTCAAGAAGCTCAACTAGAGAGCCCAACCAACAGTAAACGGCAGAGTCATAAGCCACCGAACCAGTAACTCGCCTTCAATATGTCAACAGGGTTGCAGAGGACAGCTGAAGTAGCTCCAGATGTGAAAGCCATGATAAAATTGAGTGAAAAACCAGGTGGTGCTGCAAATAAAACGCTGTGCATTCAGTCAAACAATAAAAGGAAGCTACAAAACACACAATGATACGTTTAGTGATTTGGTTTTCTAACTGGATTGGAATCCACACAACGTATTCCAGTCAGCAACCACTGCGTCGATTTAACGTAGACCTGCAGACGTTAAATTGAAGCTAAAACGACTAATTCCCTGGCTGGAATATCACTGATATCCCTTGAGAATCAACAACGTGCTAAAATCGCGGCGCCGGGACCATGGCGTATCTGCTGTAAAAGCCCGTCTGTAGATGTAGATCGTTATTGGGGTAACACCAACAGGGGTGTACAATTGATGTGTAGCCGTGTAATCTAATTTTTAACTCGTTGTTTGCTACCGTAAATGTTCAGGTCGCGCAAAATATCTGTTATTAAATGTTGAAAAGTAATAAACTCATATTCGACAATCATTGTTTTTTCGTTGCATGGAAGTTTGTATTCTTCAACACTTTCGTACAATTGGTGCGTGTTTGCGCTGCTGTCCTCGAATCAATCGAACTGTCAGCGCTGTGACAATTGTAGCACCGCATCGACTTTTGTATTTTCTTCAGGGTCGTAAATTTAACACCGCACTCAAATATTTGACTTCCTTTTATCAATTGTAATCGTGTTGCCGGCGCACGTTGCTAGGGCGCATGGCTCTCCAAGCAAACTGTTTTATAACACTACCGAAGTGGCTGATTGCTAACATGAATGGTTGTATGTGATAAACAGGAAGACCGAACAGGAAGTTTGCATTGAAAGCTACGCAGCAAACATTCTCCGATTAGGATACGTTGTGGTTTTAGTGAATAGAACCTTCTCTATACTCACAACCGAATGTTCCCTGCATGGTCTCATACATTCCCCTCTTAAAACCTCCATATAAGAACTGGCGAAGTAAAGCCGGGGCCATTCTGAAAATTAATAGCCAGTTTATTAGAAAAACACTAAACAGACATAAGTTAGCAACAATTCTCTACCCAAATTGGCTTGTTAGAATGATGTCCTAGCAGAAAATTAGTTTGTTTTTTACATTGACTTAACATCTACAAACGCTGAATCAATGTAAAAAACCTAGATTCTCTTGCTGGGAATGTCAATTCAATTAGCTTAGCATCAAATTGCAAAAATATGGGATACAGTACATCTTGATTAATTTGACAGTCACAAAATGCTTCTTAAAATTAAATGCCACCTCACGTATATAATCGTTCGCATTAAAAAAGAGACATTTAATTATGTATTAAATTTTTCAAAATCCAACATTGTGTCACGAAGTTTCAGAAAAACATGAAACCAGTAAAACATACCCAGAATATAAAGCTAAAAAGCCTTCGTGGAATGCTATTTTCCGAACTGCATGAATAGGCCCACGATACTGTAGCTTAGTAAATTGTGCATCAATGATTTGACCCTGAAAGGCAATTGTAATGTGGCATTCAACCAGCCATGTATGACATAAAAATATAACCTAAGAAGCTTCAGACAAGCTTAACAGTTTGAAGTTGAGAAATGCTTCAACAACTGGGTCTAACATGGCGATTAAAGTAGTTGCACCTGTAGCGCTAGGTGCAACGCTGCACTGTAACAGCGTCCGCTACACACCCAACAACTACCAACCTAAATGATTGGATTAGTGCTAGAAGTTTACAGCTTGTTACAGTGTGATAAATTGTAAGGTAAGCCATAGAAGAGAGATTCCAAACTTGAAAACGTATGTTAGATTGTTAATATGGCCAAGATACACAAATGGAATACATTAAACATTACCAACCTGTATTTGTAGTCGAGTCTTTGCAAGATCAAGAGGAAATGTAAAAGCTTCTGCGGTCACAGATGCAATGCCTCCTTTAAGATAACGTTGACTCCAATGATTTCCGTTGCTTGGCATTTTTCAACAGCATGTCACATTCATTATGTCATACTTATAAGTGTGTAAACAACGTTTAAAACAGAGATATCTACACAAATGTTAAAGACTAAATTTTAGGGTGTTTCAAAATTTCACCACTTTTAAATTTCAAAACGAGTATCTTTTTTTCTGATGGAGTTTTGGCCGCTGATTACGAATCTGGCATTATTTTTTCATTATGACGTCATCTTGAGGGTGCCCCACGCGAGTTTTCACGATTTTTTGCGTTTTTTCAATATCTTGAAAACTTTTTGGGCTAGACGTATGGAATTTGTATCAAATGATGCAGAATATACGATTTCCTATCTATACTTAAGAGAGTTTAAAGTCGTATCTGCTTCAGAAAAAAAGTAATTTGAGAAAAACACTTTTTTATTGTTTTTATATTCATATAGAAATAAAACAAAGTAACTTCAGCGGGTTTAACATGATGTATTACATACACAAATATAACATAATTAAAATAAACTCAAACGTTTTCGACACGTACATGTGTCCTCATCAGGAATTACATATCTGCAATATAAATAAAATGAAAATTGTAAGGTAAATTTGACTTTGCACTATAACTGTAACTGTATACTAACGACACTCCAGACTGAAAAGCACAAACTGAACGAGTGACACAAGAATGATTACAAGTAAATTATACGGTGGAAACAGATCACATGAGGTGTAAACTACAGGCATTTGACAAACAATTGTTTGTCAAATGCAACTGATCGAAAATGAACGTTTTTTAAGGAAAGCCTTTCCTCCTGCAAGATGCTTAGAAGCAGGTTGGTAATCCAGGTCGAAATAGGTTGACGTGTCTAGGGGTGTTCAATTTCGATTCGATTTAGGTGATATTCGAAATTCGTTTTTCGTATCGGACATATTCGAAATTATAGTCGCCCTTTCGGCTGAACGCGGTTGAAAGTAACTCGAGTGGCGCGAAATCTGTCTTGTCGCATTTTGCAAGCGAAAAAAGACTTCGACGCATGCGCATCGTCGATCACGTGACTATCACACGCTCTCGCGGGTCCAACGGCCAGTCCTGCACCAGGGATTTCTCTCAAGAATGAAGATAGCTAGGTTGTGCGATAGCAAAAAGTGTAGGCTGAGCTTTGTCGCAGTTTTATCTATTTTTTACCGAATCCATAGGCGCCTAAGCCACGGGGGCAGGGGTCTGCAGACATTGAATCAATGCAAAAATGACTGATTTTGCTTCCTGGGCCATAGCATAAATCTACCATTTTGTGTCGATTCAATGTCATCAGATGTTGAATGCACCCAAAAACAACATAATTTGCTTACGTAGACGGAGCGTGCGTTAAGCTTTATGCGCTTGCAAACATACTCGATGTCGCTTTCGAGTTGAAACCTCTGCACTCTGCAGTGAAATGTCGCGGGAGTGAATCGCTTGCTGTGAAAATGAACTAGAAGTGTTTGGGATCCCAGCGACCTCGGCTCCAGCGGAGCGATCGTTTTCAAAAGCTGGCCTGACCGTCACGAAGCTGAGATCCCGACTGACGGGTGACCATGTCGATCAGCTTGTGTTCATAAACACCGACTTGGGCCTGGAGCTGTAGACGTTATTTTGTGTTCTTTTTTCGCAAATTTTCATGGCTTTTTTCGCGTTTTCTAGCGAATTTTCATGTCGTTTCTTTCAATAAAATCACATTTTGCAGTTTGGTGAATAGTTGTGATATTCGAAATCGAAATTCGGAAATCGAAAATAAATTGAATTTCGAATATTGAGATAATCGAAATTGAACACCTCTAGAGCCTAGATGTGTCCCTAACATTATCACTCGTCTCTGCTTCCAAAACATCATCGTTGCTCTCATTAGAATTTATATTTAAATCGAACTGGCGCGGTCTCAACGAATTGAATAAAACTTTAGAATTGGATAGGCCTCCGTTTATTGTAGCTCTTAATTTACTGGATGTGGGGTTCTCAATATCATCTTCCGCCGTGGTGCGTCGCTTGAGTTTGATTACACTCTGCAGCTTGTGTATATTAAACAGTGCATCTTTGGATGAAGATAAAATCATTCTTCTATCGGACCTTTGATCTTTCAGAAACATAATTTCTTTTTCTGGAACTCTGTGGTCAAAACTGCAACTACAAATCAGCTTACCTCTATACGTTTGAAATATATCTGGTATTTCACACCAGCACTTGGTTATATCAAAGAGCTGGTCGAGCCAGCCATCGCTGATTGAAATAAGTTTCAATTTCTTGGCACGTTTTCTTGCCACAGCAAACTTGTGAATAAGTTGCTTCAGTTCTGTATGGATACTTCTCAACTCGATAGCAGGCAAGCTGGCTCTTCTCCACAGTTGAACTATGTCATTCATAACTACATCTTTGATATCATTGAATCCTGGAGTTTTCTTCAAAAATTTAGTGTCTGTATCCATTAAAAGCTGCTGAATATAATGATAGTGCTCTATAACTTCTCTACACGTTGGTAATGTATTTCCAAGTAACTTTTTCGAGACTATCAGAGACTTAACCTCAACAGATCTCAACCATGCCATATCCCTGCTTATACTGCATTTAAAACTGACCAACTAAATTCAAATTGGAAATTGTTTTTATCCCTTAAAACCCGTATTGTCAGCAAACAATTATCATTGTTGATTTACAAACAATTACCATTGTTATTACCAATTACCGAATTGACGTCACAATGTATTGTCATATAGCTCGAAGATTATAGATATGGAATGGATGTAAAAACAATAAAAAAGTGTTTTTCTCAAATTACTTTTTTTCTGAAGCAGATACGACTTTAAACACTCTTAAGTAGAGATAGAAAATCGTATATTCTGCATCATTTGATACAAATTCCATATGTCTAGCCCAAGTAGTTTTCAAAATATTGAAAAAACGCGTGGGGCACCCTCAAGATGACGTCATAATGAAAAAATAATGCCAGATTCGTAATCAGCGGCCAAAACTCCATCAGAAAAAAAGGTACTCGTTTTGAAATTTAAAAGTGGTGAAATTTTGAAACACCCTACTAAATTTAAGTACTCAGGGCATTTGCTCTAGAGATATTATATTAGCGAATTCTGTTGTCAGCAGCATAGGTGTCGATTTTCTCTTAGAAGAGAGGAATTCTGGGTGCGCGAGAGTTTTCAAACAGATTTCATTGAGTGTGTGTGTTCGCAAATTCGCAATGGTCAGTCCAAGGCAGAAAGTTAATCTTTTGTCGTCAATTGAATTTTAACGCCAAAATCAATTTTAAACCAATTTATATAGCCTTCACTTATGACGTCACAAAACTGTTGTTCCTCCTAAAAAAAGCCTAGCCCCTTCCTTGCTCCCCTGTAAAATGGATTTGGCTACGCCACTAACCCTATCTCTATCATCCCTAACCAAATCTAAGTCTTTAGCAACTACA
Source organism: Aplidium turbinatum (assembly GCF_918807975.1). Lineage (NCBI taxonomy): Eukaryota > Metazoa > Chordata > Ascidiacea > Aplousobranchia > Polyclinidae > Aplidium > Aplidium turbinatum. The sequence goes on from NC_137486.1 coordinate 5,737,891, forward strand.
AACTTTCTGTTTATAGATTTAGTTAACCATTGTATTTTTTTTCAGATGTAGTTAAGGTGTATGTATATTATTCCTGAAGAGGACATCTTGTGATGTCGAAAACGTTCGATACTTAATTTGTTGCGTAGTTTTATGTTTATGTAAATGTAATAAACTTGAAGATGTTAAACTTGATCATGTTGCTCGGCTTCGTATGCCTATGGTTCAACAAACCATTTATATATGTTTCTCGGCAGCCAATTGTAGAAGAACGCCCCCATCATCACTACAAACCATTTGTCGTCGTGTAAAGCGTTGGGGCTGAGGGTTTATCCTTTTACCATTTCAGATGTTCCCAGACTAAGCTTGATTTAAACCATTAATATGGTTTAATCAAAAATCAATACAGTAGCCTACAGTCAGTGATGTACGCGCAATTTAGGGTGGCCAAAAAAAATGGAAATTTTTTATTTTTGTTTGCACACCCTCTCATTTGAGGAGGATTCATGAAAAAATGACACTGTGAAAATTTGAAGTGAATCCGACAAGAGGAAGTGCTCTCCCACCGACCTCAAAGTTTGCTTTCTTTGGCATAATTCGTCAAAATTCCTTGAATATGTGACGTAATTATTTTTTGACTTATTTACATTGCAGTTGCAGCATTTTTGTGTAAACCATTGTTTTACTCTGAATTTATGATATAATAAGTGTTTCCACATGCAGAAAAACAGAAATAATACACAAAATAGATCACATTAACAAGCGTTTGGTATGAAATAAAATGCACCAAACTTTAGCTAAAACCGCATAAAAGTACGTTCACCAGTCACGATCGCAACACTTCATGTGACAACACATTGCCCAGAAATTGCAAGAGAAATGTTTGTAAAGAGTCAAGCCATTGGTTGACTTTATTGCACTTGTTGGAAGCAGCTTTCTGTGGTGCTTGACCACTTGATAGAGGAGCTGGCGCTGTTGTTCATTTTTTGTATGGACTTCATTGAAGTCAGTAGCTAATTTGACTGCCCGCTCTGCACAATCATTGACGGCTTTGAGATGACGCCAAACTTTGCATGCTTCTTTATAATCATCACGATCACGCCATGTGTCAACAGAAGCAGTGACTCGAAAAGGTTAAGTGAACGCTATGTTACAAACTGTGCCAAAGAGAGACGTTAAAACTTGACAATTTTGTTTGGGGCAACACGACGAACATCTTCGGGAAATGGGTCTTTCTTAAGAGCATTAACGATTGCCTTCTTTTCATCATCTGTGTTATTATCACTGAATAAAGGCAGTGCAGCAAGATCCTCACTGATGTACCACAAGCGCAACCTCAACTTTTTTTTGCCACTTGAGAAATTGCATTGTCAACCTCTTTCTAATCCTCTGTGAGCTGTAACATTGCTAGGTCATTTGTAGGGGCAGATATTGATGAAGGTGCTGCAAACCAAAAAGTGGCATAGATGGTAGTAGTTAATATTACTTCATCTGCAACTGTACTGCATGCAAGTGGCAGTGTAATCTTATTGACCTTCATCTCGTAGTAGACGGCGAAGAACCACACCCCATACAGGCAGCTGACATGGCCCTCAAGAGAGTCAACAAATGGACACCCACTCTCTAGTGTTGACTCCCTTGAGGGGCTATGTCAGCTGCCTGTATGGGGTGTGGTTCTACGAGATGAAGATCAATAAGGTTACACTGCCACTTGCTTGCAGTACAGTTCTTGTGAGTGAAAGCTAATATCGCTACCACTGCAAAGACTCACGTTGTTACCAAACTAAAACGCATCCGTCTAGAGCATATAAGAGAATCAAAGCACAAAGGGAGGCGAAATTCAGCTTCCCAGCTGACCTCAGAAGCTGACTTCACCCAGAGCTTAAGTGCATTATTTGATATTGCACATGCTAACTGGGAATGCCGCATAACAATACCAGAAGATTGCCAGTTTTTGATAGACCAAGGTGGTGCATGACAGATACTGATGACAACAGAGGACCCAATGCATCGGCAAGCTGCTGCAAAGTATAGAAAGCGCAAAGATGATGAACAGAGGCGCAACGGAAATCGCATTGATCCAGTACCATCAAGTGCTGCTGCTTTCTCATCTGAAAATGATTAGCAAATGATGAAGATTCTTCCAGTGACCCACTGTTTGCACCGTAAATCCAAATAACACCAAAACAAAAGAAAACCCAGTAGGAGCAGCCATTACCAAAACGCTGCATTATCGATAATCCACTGTTTAATGCAGCACTGAACAGAACTATAACATCAAGTCGTCAAGCAATGATGATCGTCACTCCTGCTCTTGCTGCAGCTGGAATTGATATAAATGAATTGACAATGTCACATTCCTCTGTCATGAATGCTCGAAACACCTCATGTGAAAGCCTGGCAGCTGCAGTGCTGCAAAAATTTAAACCAACAGTTACAGTTCCACTTGTTGTTCATTTTCATGGTAAATATTTGACTAAAATGCCAATGGCACAAAGTGCGAATCTTTGGCCATTGTAGTTTCTGGTATGCATGTTGAGATACTGCTTGGCATTCCGAAGCTGCCTGTTGGAACGGGATCACTAATGGGCCAAAAAGTAGTGGAATTCACACACGAGTTGTAGCAGAGCACTTAGCTGCACTTTGTTTTGACACGACATCAAGCAATACGGGAATCCACACTGGAGCTATCACTGTCATGCAGCAGGCATTTAATCGAAGGCTGCTAGTTCTTGCATGCCATGATCTCAAAGTCGTCAATGATTGTGCAGAGCGGGCACTGGGCAGTCAAATTAGCTACTGACTTCAATGAAGTCCTTACGGAAAATGAACAACAGCGCCAGCTCCTCTATCAGGTGATCGAGCACCACAGAAAGCTGCTTCCAACAAGTGCAAGTAAACGCCAACGTGCCAACAGCTCCATTAAATAAAATCAATGGCTTGACTCTTTACAAACATTTCTTTTGCTTTTTCTGGGCAATGTGTTATCACCTGAAGCGTTGCGATTGTGACTGGTGAACGTACTTTTATACGGTTTTCGCTAAAGTTCAGTGCATGTAATTTCATTCCAAACGCTTGTTAATGTGATCTATTTTGTGCATTATTTATGTTTTTCTGCATGTGGAAACACTTATTATATCATAAATTCAGAGTAAAACAATGGTTAACACAAAAATGCTGCAACTGCAATGTAGATAAGTCAAAAAAGAATTACGTCACATATTCAAGGAATTTTGATGAATTATGCCAAAGAAAGCAAATTTAGAGGTCGGTGGGAGAGCACTTCCTCTTGTCGGATTCACTTCAAATTTTCACAGTGTCATTTTTTCATGAATCCTCCTCAAATGAGAGGGTGTGCAAACAAAAATAAAAAATTTCCATTTTTTTTGGCCACCCTAACGCGCATACAAAAAATATTGACTCCGTCAGCGTTAACGCAAACGTTCGAAAGACCATACGCCATATGCGTCAACGTAACTTGTGAAAAAAGTTGGCGGCGGCAGTGCATACACTAGCGTAAACTAATTTTGTTTGCTAGATGCCAAACATTCACACGGCATAAACCACTCGAAACAAACAAGTTTTATTTTGAATTTCCACGAAGAAACACAAGCATCTGAAAGTGTTCATCTGACATTTTGCTGTGTTTTGGTTCCAATATGTCTTTGCCCATTGAAAACATTCTTTCAACTGCAGCGCTGGAAGGTATTGGCGTGTTGTAACAAAAAAAGACATTAAAAAGTATGCGTTGACGCTATGCGCTAAAAAACCGCGAAAAGTTTACGGCGTACGGTAGCCTCAAGCGCAAACTATCCAAAAAAATGTGGCCGCAAGTGTTAGCGTAAACAATTTGCGGCGTATACGTTAGGGTGCCACAGGCGCCCTCACGTGGCCGAAATCACCTGAACTTTTTTTCTGGTGTGACATTTCACATATTAAGGCACTTTGCAAAGTTTGATTGAGATTGGACAAAAATTGGATGTGCAGATTGAAAACGAAAGTCTAAACTGAAATACAGTAAAATTAGGGGATTTCCCTAGTTTGAACATCAATTTTTTTGCTATTTCTCATCTCTTTCTCAACATTGAAACAAGGTAAATTCAAGAATTAGGTTAGGAGACCAGTGCCAGTATGTGAAGATCTCAATTGAGGTCAAGCATGACAGCTCCGCGCCTGTTACATTGATTCACCATCTTGCAACATTGAATCAACATAGCTGGCTTGACCTCACTCAGGGTCTTGGAATAATGGCTTTAGTATTTCTTTTTCTGTTGAATCAGTGTTGCAGCGCCCAGGAAAACTTAGTATTAAACCCATGCAAGTTGTGACTGTGAAAGGCAGGTAGCCTACTGTAAGAAAGGGTTATGTTACCTTCGCTTCTTGCAGGAAAGGCTAATAATGTTGCAAAACCTATTAAACCGAGAGCCTACGACAGAAGATTTCACCCCATAAGGTACAAAAGGTTTGACCCCTTGAAGTTACTGGGGTCAACCATGTCACTCACAAAAAGTATGGAAGATTGACCGCACCGGGTGGATCTGGACGCTAGAGCCCCCTAAAAAGCCCAAAAAGGGGGTTAATTTCACCCCATAAGGTACATGGACCAAACTTGGTGAATACGAAGTTTTATGTCAGGACATCACAAAAATATCAAATCTAACAATATTTTCGAGTGGAAAGGTGATGTAAGACCCCCCCGAAAGTGACCCCCCGGGGGGTTAATTTCACCCCATAAAGTACATGGACCAAAGTTGGTCAAAACGAAGTCTTATGTCAGGACATCACAAAAATATCAAATCTAACAATATTTTCGGGTGGAAAGGTGATGTAAGATGCCTTCAAAGTGACTTCCCTTAATGTGACCCCCTCGGAAGGTTTATTTTACCCCATAAAGTACATGGACTAAACTTGGTCAAAATGAAGTCTTATGTCAGGACATCACAAAAATATCAAATCTAACAATATTTTCGGGTGGAAAGGTGATGTAAGATGACTTCAAAGTGACTTCCCGTAATGTGACCCCGTCGGAAGGTGTATTTCACCCCATAAAGTACATGGACCAAACTTGGTCAAAACGAAGTCTTATGTCAGGACATCACAAAAATATCAAATCTAACAATAGTTTTGGGAAGAAAGATAATGTAAGACTCCCCCAAAGTGACCCCCCAGGGGGTTAATTGCACACCATAAGGTAGGCTACATGGACTAAAGTAGGTTAAATCGAAGTCTTATTTCACGACATAACAAAAATATCAAATCTAACAATATTTTTGGGTGGAAAGGTGATGTAAGATGTCATCAAAGTAACCCCCAGAGGGTTTATTTCATCATAGAGTACATGGACCAAACGTGGTCAAAACGAAGTCTTATAGGTCCTAGGACACCACAAAATATCAAATCTAACAATACTCTCAGTTGGGAAGATGATAAAAGACCTACCCAAAAGTGAATCTCCTCCTATAGTTTAATTTACTTCATTCCTTACTCGAACCAACCTTGGTGTAACGGAAGTGCTATGCCAGGACAGTACCAATGGATTAAATCTAAAAATATTTTTTTATAGGTTTTGGTGAAATACATTCACAAGCTGTCCCATGATGCATGAAATGGAACTATAGCCTAATTTACAAAAAGTTTTTGTATAAATCATATTCAGTCAATCGAAAAAAGGCAACAGGACATGACAATACATGGCTTTGTAACACCAAAAACAGAAAGTACATGAGAAGCATATAGGCTACAGTCATGGGCACCGATCGCTCTCTAAGATTGGTGGGGACATTTACTAGGAAAGAAAGGGCAGACGAGCGAAGCGAGCTGAAAGATTGGGGTCTGTTCAACAAACAAACAAATAGGCCTACAGTAGATAGGCTACAAGTCTAATGCGATGTATTTTAATTGTCAGTGTCAGCATTGGACAGCAGAAGTCTAAAAACTGCAACTCGGCAACAAGTCTCCGTCGAATTAAAAACGAAGTCTTGGTTGATCCTTGGCTTGTAATGAAGGTTGATCGAATTCAAAACTTTATTGTGCACATAGCAGACCATTGCATGATTTGGCCGTTTCTGTGTCATGGTAGATCGTAACAAAGTTTTGATACGTCGCAAAGTTGAAAATGAGCGTTCAGCTGAACACGAGCGGGCTGGTGATATGAGCAAAAGTTCCACTTGCGGAAACATTTGCCGAACAGCGGATGGTATCTTCTTGAATATCATTCGAAAATCTTGTGCAAGGGACTTTGTGTCAAAGAACTGAAGATAATCGTCTACCAAATGTCATTGTAGCTTTCCACTAAAGAGTGATTCTTGTAGAATTTTGTAGTGCTCAAGATCGGTCGACTTGAAATAGTCAGTAAGATTTTGCTGCGAGCTGTCAATGACTGCAAAATACTCTGACCGATCGATCTTGAAGTTTAAGAGGTTGACCATGGCCATGTCCATACTGAAGACGATTTGGAACGTGACAAGTCTTTTAAAAATTGGGTAGGGTAAGAGTTTTTTCAATTGAAAAAAAGCTGCCTGCCAGCCTTCCAACTGCTAATTTTCCTATATACAATTTTTTGCCAAACCGGTAAAGACATTTCAGCAGCTCTTAACCTCAATGTAATAATAACTGAAAAAATAGCTTTTTCCTTATACAAAAGTAACACAAGCTACACTTACTGCACTACATGCTTGTACGACTCTTTCAAAGTAATTCTAAAACGTTGCACTGTGTGGCCCTGGCGTAACCAAATTAAATACAATTTGCGAGTTACACCAGGGTTTCTCTGCCTAATAAAACATTTCTACTACGGTTGGGGCTTCCTCGCATAAAACAAAAATGTTGTCCCCTCCTTTCAATATATTTTAAACGTTTGACTGGTAAAATTGTGACATTCGGGTAATATTTTCCCTTTTACGTTACAAAAATAATGTAAAAAGATGATGGGGGCATGTAAAAAGATGGTGGAGACATGTAAAAAGATGGTGGGGACATGTCCCCACTGTCCTATAGGAATCGGCGCCCGTGGCCACAGTAGCCAGAAAATTGATCCAAGATCTTGATACGACCACTAAATGTTGACTTAATTGAACAACTGACTATCCAAATAAGACGAAGAAAGTGAAAGCGACAGCAGTGACAATGAAGAATAAAGAAACGACCGTTTACATTTACACAAACAATCTCTTTATGAATGAACAGTTACAATAACTGATTAGAGACATGAAGCAAATAGCATTAAACAAAAATTTACTACATTGGGTTTATTGGGTTATTTATTGTAGCAGCTGGAAAATGTTCATTACTGCCTGAATTAACGTTCCAAATGGTTCACTTCGAAACGTTTTGATTTGGATAGTCAGTTGTTCGATTAATTCAACATTTAGTGGTCGTATCAAGATCTTTGATCAATTTTCTGGCTACTGTAGCCTATATGCTTCTCATGTACTTTCTGTTTTTGGTGTTACAAAGCCATGTATTGTCATGTCCTGTTGCCTTTTTTCGATTGACTGAACATGATTTATGCAAAAACTTTTTGTAAATTAGGCTATAGTTTCATTTCATGCATCATGGGACAGCTTGTGAATGTATTTCACCAAAACCTAAATAAAAATATTTTTAGATTTAATCCATTGGTACTGTCCTGGCATAGCACTTCCGTTACACCAAGGTTGGTTCGAGTAAGGAATGAAATAAATTAAACTATAGGAGGAGATTCACTTTTGGGTAGGTCTTTTATCATCTTCCCAACTGAGAGTATTGTTAGATTTGATATTTTGTGGTGTCCTAGGACCTATAAGACTTCGTTTTGACCACGTTTGGTCCATGTACTCTATGATGAAATAAACCCTCTGGGGGTTACTTTGATGACATCTTACATCACCTTTCCACCCAAAAATATTGTTAGATTTGATATTTTTGTTATGCCGTGAAATAAGACTTCGATTTAACCGTGATCCATGATTTAACCTACTTTAGTCCATGTAGCCTACCTTATGGTGTGCAATTAATCCCCTGGGGGGTCATTTTAGGGGGAGTCTTACATCATCTTTCCTCCCAAAACTATTGTTAGATTTGATATTTTTGTGATGTCCTGACATAAGACTTCGTTTTGACCAAGTTTGGTCCATGCACTTTATGGGGTGAAATACACCTTCCGAGGGGGTCACATTAAGGTAAGTCACTTTGAAGTCATCTTACATCACTTTTCCACCCGAAAATATTGTTAGATTTGATATTTTTGTGATGTCCTGACATAAGACTTCATTTTGACCAAGTTTGGTCCATGTACTTTATGGGGTGAAATACACCTTCCGAGGGGGTCACATTAAGGGAAGTCACTTTGAAGGCATCTTACATCACCTTTCCACCCGAAAATATTGTTAGATTTGATATTTTTGTGATGTCCTGACATAAGGCTTCGTTTTGACCAACTTTGGTTTATGTACTTTATGGGGTGAAATTAACCCCCCGGGGGGTCACTTTCGGGGGGGTCTTACATCACCTTTCCACTCGAAAATATTGTTAGATTTGATATTTTTGTGATGTCCTGACATAGAACTTCGTTTTCACCAAGTTTGGTCCATGTACCTTATGGGGTGAAATTAACCCCCTTTTTGGGCTTTTTAGGGGGCTCTAGCGTCCAGATCCACCCGGTGCGGTCAATCTTCCATACTTTTTGTGAGTGACATGGTTGACCCCAGTAACTTCAAGGGGTCAAACCTTTTGTACCTTATGGGGTGAAATCTTCTGTCGTAGGCTCCCAGACTATATGGTTGTATTGTTTTTTAGGTTATTCTACTAATGATAATTAATACGGTAGTGCTTTTACAAATCGGTCTGGTTAGTATTACAATAATGAACAGCCAGTCTCAGAATGCTGAGAAACAGTATCTTCTTCTTTCTACTATTCCAACGAAAGATGATCAGAAAATCAAGGGAAGTAAACTGCCAACTTATCATCAAGTGATTTTAGCTTTCTTGCCTTTAAGCAGGAGCTTGAATCTCAAAATCCCACGAAAAGGAAAATCCAAATATCAGTAGATGCAGCAAACGAGACAGTGAAGGACATCTTAACGTTTTACTACAAAGCTAATATTCCAACAATTCATCCAAAAAAATGGCTCAAAAAATTCAATCTTTTCGAGATGAAATGAGTCTTATCTTCAAAATTCAGATCGAATGCTTCCATAGGAGTGATGGAAAGCAATCGGAAAGGATTAAGGAATTTAAAAAGAAACTTCAATTGACCTTTCCTTGACCTGGCCTCGCGATGTAATGAAGAAGATGTCAATTGAGGAAGATAAAGAATTATTGTGGAGCATGCAAACTACCAGAGAGGCGTCAATGGCAGGGAGAGACAATGCTTTGCGTAAAACGTTGAAACGAAAACATTCTAGAAAAGAAGCAGAAGTGCAAAGGAAAGAAAAAGAAATAAAACGACAAGAGGCTGAATCCAGCAGCAAAAGTAACATTTCGCTTTCTTCTAGCGATGATACCAGTGATGAAGTGACTGCAGTTTACACTGCCGAGCCTTCTACATCCACAGGAAGTAAAAGGAGTCACCGTCGAGTTGTAAAAACCGGTACCGCAATATTTGTACCACATGACATTTTACGATCACCTGGTTTAGTGGCCACAAGTTTACGAAACAGAATAACACCAATTGCATTATCTGCAACACTACACTCGTTAATCAAGAGTTGTTCTGGTGAAACTATTCGCGTAAACTTAAACTACATGACGGCTCAAAGGTATAGAGTTGAAACGATTTTCAATATTTCTGAAGCGGTTAAAAAAGGTTGGGTACCTCCTGAAGTTGGAACCATTCATTGGGATGGTAAAATGATGGAGTCACTAACAAACCCTAATAAGCAAGTTGATAGGCTTCCAATATTACTATCAGGTATTGGAGGCTCAAAACTGCTTGGTGTTCCTTATTTGCCTGCACAAACATCCGATCCAAAAGGAAAGCAAATAGCCAATGCAAGCATGGAATTGTTAAACAATTGGAACTGTAGGCCTACTGCATGTCTTGCTGCAATGGTGTTTGACACCACAAGTAGCAATACGGGCCACAAAACTGCGGCCTGTATCCAAATACAAGATCATCTTGGAAAAGGCCTACTTTGGGCAGCATGCAGGCATCATATTGGGGAGATAATACTGACGCATGTTTGGGAAGAACTCAAAATAGAAAGCAGCAGTGGACCCAACATTTCATCTCAATAGGCATTTTCTTTACATGGATCCTTTTTTATAATGCATGAAACCTCATATTTTTACGCATTTTTCATAAATTGTTGAACATATACAATTGACACATGGTCTGTACGATTGTAAATTAGTAAGTAAGTTCACCAGAAAGTGTTCGAAGTTCAAATACTCCGTAACTGAGAAGAAATGTCTGAGTTTTGATGATCTAGAGAGGATTTTACTATTGAAATTGTGCAAATTTACCTTTAAAAACTTTAAACTTAATCTGCACGTCCAAATTTTATCAAAACTTATTAAAATTTCTCACATATGCTTTTTTTACCAAGTGTCACATATAAAAAAAAGTTCAGGTGTATCGGACGAAATTTTAATTTTTGAGGGGCGCCTGTGGCACCCTAGTATACGTACATCTCTGCCTACAGCACATTCTGAAGTCTGAACTCAAGTGTTAACTCTTGGGAAAAAAATAGGTAGAATACCTTAACATATTAACGTCCACTTTGTAGAGTACAAGTCAATTCAAAGAGAAACAAGAATTTATTTGTTAAACTTCCATGTTAGATCAACTACAACATAAATAGTTTTCAAAGTTTTTCTGGTCACGCTTGAAATTATCTTGGGTTTGAAAATTATCTTGGGTTATCTTTGCCTTTGGTCCAGCTTGAAATTAGCTTAACTCTTGGGTTTGGAGTTGGACTTTCGGAACAGGGCTGCCAGATCAAAATTGCAAAAAAAAGCCAAATTTGACTAAAAGTCCAGCCAAAATGAAAATAAAAAAGCCAAATATCTTTTGAGAAAAGCCAAAAAAAAGCCAACAAAGCACGACTATCAAGTACTAAAAACAATTTATCATCACATACTTGGTGTTATTAAATGGACAAATTAACAGCACAAAACACGTTTTACCTCGTAGGATGCAGAGAGCATAGCCAGAATGAAAATATGTTTGGCTAAGAAAAGGCTCTTCAAAATATTCTTGAACTAAAAAGTATTGAAATAATGGTTAAGGACCTAAAAAACAAAAAACTGCTACACATTCAAAATAACCTTACAATTTAGGAGAGGGGCAATTACACTCTTCCCCTTGCAAGGTGCACCCAACATATAAGCGGAAACATTTGGTGCTGGCATGAAATTATGAATCATATTTTTAAAAAAATTACAAAAACGATTTAAAGTCAACAGTAGAGTCTTGCATGATTTCACTTTGCGTGTACATTAGGGTGGCTCTTAAAATTGAGTTTTTGAATTTTACTTGGGACACCCTTTCAAATGGTGAGATTGTCAGAAAAAATAACTCCTTCAAACTTTTTTTAAGTTTAAAGTTGATTTAGGGGTGGCCTTCCCCCCTCATTTAGGCTACTGTGCTCTCCCTCAAAATACCAAATCTGCGTATCTCAAAAACCACTTGAGATAGAGATACTGTACGATTTTGGGTCAAAAGATGCAGAAAACATAGTTTCCTATCTGCTTTGTGAACATTAAATGCAGCTATCTTAAGTAGAAAAGCAGTTATTTAGAAAAAACACATTTTAGCACAAAAGGTACCGTAGCCTACGATAGCATTAGCTCTATAAAAAATATGTGACGATCAGTGTTCTCTCTAAGAAATTAGGACTTGTGAAATCTGTCCAAATCTTGATTTCACAATCTTTTTTGTGACCACGAAACCATCTATATACAGAATTTCGTTTATTTTCCCAATTTTTGAACCTTAGAAGGAACACTGGTGACGATATTCATTTCAAAATGCAATTGTGGTGAGTACTGCAAGAAGCGATATTATCGACAATATTGTTCTTGTTGCAATTTGGAAAACAGTTTCCTATATTCAGTAACAACTTACACAAGAAACTGAAGTTGGACCTCATCTTTAGTTAACAGTTTGTTAAAATCCTGGATTACAGCAACTCTTCTCTGTCATTGACTGCTGAAAAGCCCCTTGCTATGTGTAAAGCTTAAATAAATGCACCATATTCAGTCCAATGAGCAGGATCCTTCGAAAGTATTGCTTCATCTACACCCAACAGCTGAAGAAGCTATTTTGAATTAGAGGTGCAAAACTGTTCTAGACCTTTATTGCCAAAAAACGCTACTTTGACGCTTCGTCTCCTTGATGGACGTTCTGCTGTTTCATCTAACATGGTTGCCAGTTGCCACCATTAGTTTTTTACTTTCCAGACAATCGAGAGTCAAACAAGGCTGGTCAGTAGTCATCTTAGGGTACATATGTTCACATTTAGTCAGGATTTTACGAAATTAGCAACAATTAGCAACGGGAAAAATTGCAGATTTATGATATGTGTTCACTTTCAATCAATCAATCAATGTTTTATTTGTCAGCAACAGGAACATAGGTACATGTTTGAAATATGCAATATACACAATACAAAAGTTACACAAGTTCCCATACCGACAGGGAGACAACGAGACGACCATACGGTCTACTAGTCAATTGCTACCCTACGGAAATTACGATTTTGCCATTTAAAATAAGCTTATAAGAGAAAAAATAAAATACTTGAAACGTTCCGGCGCTTCAACAACAACATACGCACAAAAAACAACATATTGAAGATAACGTAGGCCTAAACACAAAATTCCGTGAAGCAAGCAGAGAATAATCAAGTTTCAGAAGAAACTGACAAGTTGGTTTCCATAACATATCACTTACGATATCGCAGTCTCATTTCTAAGGCAGTTTTTCACTACAAAGTCAAGTTCACCTTCAACCAGAAGTTCTTCCGCTTAACTTTAGTGATTACAAAAAAGCCTCACTTCCTGAGATGTTGGTTCTGCCAGGCTTTCCATGTATAGTAAGACCAAGTGTTGTGTGCGACGCGAACACAACAGGTACGGTAGTTAATTGCGCCGGTGACGTCACGATTTTCCTAATCCACCCGGCAGGACTGAGCACTGTTAAAGCACGCCAACTTGAAGAAATCACTCGGTTTCCAATGACTGCTTCGCAGCAATGAAGTTTATACGGTTTTTCTGTCAAAAAATAACACAACATAAGACACTAGTCACAATTCAGCAAGCACAACAGTCGAACTGATAAACGTACCAAATTTGTTGACTAACAGTTCTCAATCCACTGTAGGCTACGGTACACAAGTTCCACAGGTTGGCCAATGACGCACTGAATAAATAAATTCGCGATGTTACCTTACACAATTGTTACGTAGGCTACCGTACCGTACAACCATAACGCTAGGCCAATAATCATTAAAAAACAAAGAAACGTGGCAATTCACTTGGCCTAGTTAACATCGGTTTACGAATATTTATTGCTATGAGGCTGACAAATTATTAGTCAATAATTCAGTAGTAAACATGAATCCACAATTCACGACACAAATCAATCAATCATACAATTCAGAATAACAAACATACCGGTAGTATGACCGGATCAGTAATGCCAAATGATGCACTTGCACGCGAAGGATTCTATAGTGATTGACTCTGCAATTATTAAGTTTGAAGTATTAGCCTAACAACAATTTACCCACCTCAGAGATACGTTACGTTTGTTCACGGTAGAAAGTCAACATTCAGTTATACAAAACATTATTACATCACAAGTACGCTCACCAGTAAGTTGAACTTTGAGAGATAGCAAGCTGCAAATATGGAATTCAGCCTACACGCAAATAAGTATTCCTATAGGAGTTGTCAAACTTAAGTCCTGTAGAAATACATAACAGAGAAGCAGCTAACAAAGCATAAACATCAATCAATCAACTTTCAGTCACAAACTACAGTAACTAACAAGTTCGGCTAGCTGGCAAACTAGCAGCAAAAACGAAAACGTCTCGAAAGTTCGATGACAATCTTATGGTGAGTGTTGCCATTTGCAAAGAGCGATAACATAACAATGAAGGGGAAACGACGCTAGGTGGCGAATATACAAATCAACGGAAGTAATGCAGTAAAACGAAAGGCAGGCTTTTCAAGGACCTGTTGAAAATCTAACACTCCCGGGCCAAACTGGGTCATTCTTTTCATGAATAAAAGTTTTTCAACAGTCTATTGTCATGTAACAGTTCAGTCTTTAGTCTCTTCCTCATCGCTCTGATCTTCCAACAGAATCTCAACGGTGTCTATTGGTGTCTCGTCTTCATCTGGATCATCTTCTTCCCTTTGGACAATTACACAAAGTTTGGATATTGGTCTCTTCAGAGATCCGGTTGCAGTCTTCACTTCTACGGAACGAACAACGCCGTGACGATCAGGAAATGTTTCAATTATTCTGCCTAGTGGCCATCGTTGTCTGGGAGCAGAGTCATCAATCAAAAGGACGATGTCTCCTCTTCAGATATTCTCCTTTCTGTGAAGCCATTTCGTCTTAGACATCACAGATCGTGGGTATTCCTTAACCCACTGCTTCCAAAAGGTGTCTGCCAGAAACTGTACATGGCGGTATCGATCACTTGGTCGATAGCCATCTCTGTCGCAGCTTAACATTGGCGGCAAATTCGTTGAAGAATTCAACTTCAACAAGTGGTTAGGTGTAAGGGGTAAATCGCCATCAACTTCCAGTTTCACATCGGTGAGTGGTCTTGAATTAACGATGTCTTCTACTTCAAGAAGTAACGTGTGCAATGTGTCATCATCGAGTGGTTGTTTTGGTAAGATGTTCATAAGAATTTGCCGTACTGTGCGAATCATTCCCTCCCAAGCTCCGCCCATATGGCTGGCTGTTGGGGGGTTGAATGACCATTGTATTCCTTGTTGTCGAAGGCTCTGGTGGATCTGGTTCTGATTCCACTCATCGAGGGCTTGCTTCAAGATTCTTTCACATCCCACAAAGTTGGTTCCATTGTCAGAGAAGATTTTCTTGATGGGGCCTCTGCGAGCTATGAAGCGCCGCAAAGCATTTATGAATGCGCCAGTTGTCAAGTCTGGTGCCACTTCCAAGTGAATGGCTTTAGTTGTGAGACATGTGAAAAGGCAGCCGTATCTCTTAATGTCACTTCGTCTGTTTCGGACATTTAGCGGCCCAAAAAAGTCAACGCCAGTCTGTGAGAATGGTGGCTGTGACATTTGTAACCTTGCTTCTGGCAGTTCTGCCGTGAGCTGTTGTCTAGGTTTTGCGGTCCTTCGCCGGCAAGGCAGGCATCTTGCAAGTACCTTTTTAACCGCAACTTTGGCATTAACTATTCAGTATTTTGGGTTAATACTGTTCAGTGTATGGCTTTCACCCATGTGCTTCGATTCGTTTGTATGACAATGTTCAATTATCAAGTCCGTTGAGTGGCGCTCTGGAGCTATGATAGCAGGGTGTCGCGTTTCGAACGGTAAGTCGGCTCTGTCGATTCTTCCGCCAACACGTAGAACATCTTTCATTAAGACAGGGCTGAGTTTTTCGAGTGGGATCCTCTTGGATTTGGGCATGTTTGGATGTTCTCCTTTGGATAGAGATTTGATCCAGGCTGGAAAACTCTGACGCTGTTCGTATTTGATTAACTCAATTTCTGCCTCATCAAGTTCTGGCACACTGATTGGTCCTTTCAGTGTAATCTGGGTTTCGTTCTTCATGCGCATCAGTAAGTATGATTTGAATCTCAGGAACCAGGCTACTGATAGTTTCAGTCGGCGCAGAGATGAGAAGTAGGAGATTAACCTGTTGGTTCCTCGGCTTTCAGTCGTAGAAATAGCAAAGGTTTCGATTTTTCACTTTGGTTTGTAAGCAGCAAAGATATCTTTAGATTGTGGTTTCTGAGCGGTTTGTAGCCGATTCATTAGACCTTCCTTGTCATAAAGGTCCGTGTCAGCTGTTGGAGAAAACGTTTCTCCTTCATCAGTGATTATTAAATCGGACAAGTCTTCTACATCGGTGGGCCACTTCATGCCACGGACAAGAAAATTTGTCGGGAGCCGGCAGCCGCAATGTCGGCAGCCGTGGCCGAGTGGTTAGCGCGTTGGGCTCGCAGTCGAGAGCCTGCATGTTCGACTCCAGCCACCCGCACTTACTGTTGTTTCTCTGGGCAAGAAACTTTACGATAATTGCCTCTACCTAGTGATCGATTTCGAGTAATGGGTAGTACCAAATTTAAGTCATAAGTAGAGTAGACAACCGGAAACAGACATTGCCGTCGGCTCCAGCGTGGGTCAGGTGTATGTCGGAAGGCGTACACCGATGCATAGCGCTCAAGTCCGCTTTCCCGCAATGCAGGATAAAGATAAACAAACAAACAAATTTGAAATGTCGGATTCAGCATCGAAATTACCTAAGCCCGTCTCCTTTGGTCGAGTACCTCTAAGCAACCAGCCTAAGGGTGTCCTGACTGCATCAGGTCCTTGCTTCGGGTTAGGTGCAAAGCTGCTTTCAATGCATCGGTGGGCGACAGCATGATCATTTCCGATCAACAGTGTAACTGTACCATGGTCCAGTTGCTTCAAGTCAATGCCTTGGAGGTGCTTGTGCGTTTGTAGATACTCCGGAGAAGGCGCTAGAGTTGGCTTGGTAGGTATCTTGTCAACGACGATCACATCTGTCAGTTCTTGCACTTCGCCGCCAACTACTGGTAGAACTTTCAACGATACAGTTGAAGAACTGAAGGAATATGGTCCACTCGAAGGCAGTGTTTGCACCTGGAAGTCACCAGATGGCTCAGGTTTCAGTTCAAGCATCTCTACAAGTTTTCGTTCACAAAAGATGCGGTTTGAACCAGAATCTAGGAGAGCATAAGTAGCCTATGAGAGCATAAGTAGCCTTTCCTTCTCCTGTCACACGTACGGGAACGATGTCCAAGTAAGTTGCCGAGTTGCTTGTTCTGGAATGGAAGGTTTCTGCAACTTCATTTGTGTTCCTTTCTGACGGTCTTCTTACGGGATCATCTGGCTGGCTATCATTTCTTCTATTAGCAATGGGGTTGGGGTGTCGTCTCTGGATTTGTTCTCCAGTTGTGACCAGATACCGATGTAAGAGAGAATGATGTGATGAGCTTCCGCATTCAGTGCATTTACCTCGGCTTCTGCAGTCGGCACGTATGTGATCTGGTCCAAGACAGTTTAAGCACAATTTGTTCTTCCTTACAAATTGCTCCCGTTCAGTGACGGATTTGGCTTTGAACTCTTTGCAGTGTTGCAAATAATGTGTATTATCGCACAGGATACATTGTATGAGTTGCTTGTTGCCAATTCGGAGCTGTCCGGATCGTTCAGTAGGTTTTGTCACTACGTTATACAGTGAAGCCTTTTGTTTCCCTTTGGTGTCAGGCTTGTTAAGTTTGTCGACATTTGATGAAAAGAGTTTCACGCCATAGATTGAATTGGCAATCCTAGATTCGTTTGTTATGAAGTCAGCAAAATGTTGGAATCCAGCCACTTTTTCAGTGTCATCATTGATTTTCAGAGCTTCAATTACCCACTTTTTCTTCAGAGACACTGGCAACTTATTTGCAAGGCAGGTGATAAACTGCACGGTATCCAAGTTCGAAGCTTCGGTGTTTGAGCTCAATGATGAACAACATCTTTTTAACAGGACGGACAACTTCTCCAATCGTTCGGGTTCGTGGTGAGAAATTCTGGTAACAGCTCTCAAGCGTTCCTCGCAAGCATGCGCAATAACGTGTGGTTGGCCATACCTCCGTTTCAATTCTTCCCACGCTTCATCATAGCAGTTGTGACCTTCGCTGCTATCGGCAAGGTGCCTTATTTGTTCACAGACTGCATCACAGCAGTGCTGCATGAGGTAAAACATCTTCCTGTCGGGTGTCAACCAATCAGAAATATGAAACTTAAAACGGTGCCAGAAAGCCCAGAAATCGAGCGGGTCACCAAAGAATTTCTTAACATCTGGTTTAGGTAAAGTCGTTCTGAAAGATCAGGTTGTCGGCTAGTATAATAACAAGGGTAATTTACCTTTTGGTCTGGCATTCTTGCAGACGTTGCAGTTGGTTCTTGTTTGTGCCGCTCATCACCGTGACGCAGAGGTTCCAGGTGTGTGTCTTTATGAGTGAAGGTTTGCTGTGGCAATCGTACGGGTGTCATTGATCCATTGTTGATAACCGAAGAAGAATCATCTCGCCAGAGTGCGGCTTCAGTTTCGGCAGCTTTAATTTGACGCAGGTCTTCAGCTTCGGCTCTCTCACGTTCAAAGCGAGCTTTATTCTGCTCCAACCGAGCTTTATCCTGTTCCAACTGAGCGAACAAACGAGCTTTATCCTGTTCCAACTGAGCGAACAAACGAGCTTTATCCTGTTCCATACAAACTAGTTCTTCTTCCTCTCATCGCCTGGCATCATTCTGTTCTTTTGTCAAACGAGCTAGTTCCAACTTGGCATGTGCTTCACGTTGACGCAAGCTATACATTGTACTCGATGACCGAATGCTTCCGGATTTGGAGCGGTGATAATGAGTACGCAAGGACGAGTGATGCGAGCGTAGTGGAGGAGTTTTAGTGTCTGTCCTCTTGCATTCCGTGAACCACTGTTTGACTCTATCAGAAAATTCTTCTTTACCTTGAACGTAATCCCGTTTGGTTGAAAGACCTCCTGGAATTTGTTCATTGTCAGGGACATCGACACAAAGCGCCATTAAAGAGGCATAATTTTTGTCAATTTCTAACAGGATAGTCTGTACTTCTGTGAGGTTTTCACGTTTGCTCATCGGCTGTTCACCACGCTTGTAGCTGTCTCTCAAAGTATCAGCTGCTTGTTGAATAGCTTCGGCTTTGGAATCAATAACTGTGTATGCAAATCCGCTTCGTAACAGCATAGCATAAGCTAACTTCAGCAAATGAGAGATGTACTCACGTAACACTGATGGGAACTTGGTAAGTAAACGCAAATTTGATCGTCAGGTTGGTGAAGATCAGCAGTTCGGTACAATTGACGAAATCAGCTTCAGTTCAAAGATGGTTAAGCTTTGATGTCAAATTTGAAAAACGATGTTGTGTGCGACGCGAACACAACAGGTACGGTAGTTAATTGCGCCGGTGACGTCACGATTTTCCTAATCCACCTGGCAGGACTGAGCACTGTTAAAGCACGCCAACTTGAAGAAATCACTCGGTTTCCAATGACTGCTTCGCAGCAATGAAGTTTATACGGTTTTTCTGTCAAAAAATAACACAACATAAGACACTAGTCACAATTCAGCAAGCACAACAGTCGAACTGATAAACGTACCAAATTTGTTGACTAACAGTTCTCAATCCACTGTAGGCTACGGTACACAAGTTCCACAGGTTGGCCAATGACGCACTGAATAAATAAATTCGCGATGTTACCTTACACAATTGTTACGTAGGCTACCGTACCGTACAACCATAACGCTAGGCCAATAATCATTAAAAAACAAAGAAACGTGGCAATTCACTTGGCCTAGTTAACATCGGTTTACGAATATTTATTGCTATGAGGCTGACAAATTATTGGTCAATAATTCAGTAGTAAACATGAATCCACAATTCACGACACAAATCAATCAATCATACAATTCAGAATAACAAACATACCGGTAGTATGACCGGATCAGTAATGCCAAATGATGCACTTGCACGCGAAGGATTCTATAGTGATTGACTCTGCAATATTTAAGTTTGAAGTATTAGCCTAACAACAATTTACGCACATCAGAGATACGTTATGTTTGTTCACGGTAGAAAGTCAACATTCAGTTATACAAAACATTATTACATCACAAGTACGCTCACCAGTAAGTTGAACTTTGAGAGATAGCAAGCTGCAAATATGGAATTCAGCCTACACGCAAATAAGTATTACTATAGCAGTTGTCAAACTTAAGTCCTGTAGAAATACATAACAAAGAAGCAGCTAACAAAGCATAAACATCAATCAATCAACTTTCAGTCACAAACTACAGTAACTAACAAGTTCGGCTAGCTGGCAAACTAGCAGCAAAAACGAAAACGTCTCGAAAGTTTTATGACAATCTCATGGTGAGTGTTGCCATTTGCAAAGAGCGATAACATAACAATGAAGGGGAAACGACGCTAGGTGGCGAATATACAAATCAACAGGAGTAATGCAGTAAAACGAAAGGCAGGCTTTTCAAAGACCTGTTGAAAATCTAACACCAAAACTCACGTTACAATTTCCCAAGATAAAGATTCTCACAAGCAATTATTGTCATCTTCATAGGCGTAGACAAGGGGCGAAAGGGGCCATGCCCCCTCCAAATTTTCAAATTTTGGATTCCGAAGTTGAGCTTTTTGTTGAAAATAAAATTTGTAGAAAATTATATCGTTTTCCAAGACATCTGGCAATTAACACCTCCAAGAACTTGTTTTAGACATATAGAGAGACACCAATCAATTTTGTAAAAACAAATGAACGAAGTATTTTTAAGTCACATTCTGGCTTTGCGTGAAGAGCCTGATTACGTCTCTACAGAGCGTTCTCGACCATGACCGCAACGACCTGAACGTTTTGCTGGCCATCTCCTGGACATTTCTCCAATTTTAGACTTTGCCTCCAACAACTAAGAAATTTCCTCCGATTGGGAATTTTTTTTTTTTATTTGACAACGTCGAACAACACGAAAACCTAGTGTTATGGACATCTACAAGTGATGAGGCCAGTATTTAGAAACATATTGAGGTTTGAAAATTAGCCGGCCTTAGCCTATTTGTTGCAACCAACCAACCAGGTAGGCGGTAGGCTACCGGTACAATAAGGAGTCTTATATTGCAATGATAATGCCATGGTACAATGAGGCTGTTTCATACGCCTTTCTGATCGGGTGACAATGGAAGAGCTGAGATCTAGGCTTGGAATCCATTAACCTGGAAATGTCATGCAATGGAGAAGGCTACGTTTTTATGGACACGTGAAACACTTGGAAGCAGTCGAGCAGCCAAAATGGTTGGTTAGTTTTGAATCTTTATCCTCGGACTGACAAAGACTTGATTGGTTATTCCCGGTAGTTTCGCATACTTGTAGAAGCTCTTGATGCAGGCCGGTTACCGAGATTGACAGAGTGAAGTTTTCCGATTGTTGAAGTGTTGTTGCCATGGAATTATTCCATTGTTTGGGTGCCGCTGAATGGAGAGCAGTCCTGAAATGCGTTGCTCAAGCGCATACCTCGAGCGTAGAACTTGCGCCGCGTGATCTTGAGCCGGCGCGTAACCACTGAGCTAACGGGCGGACGAAATTCAATCCTTTAACTTAACGCCCATGGAAATGACTCTTGAGGAAGCCCTAAGAAGCGTTAGCTAGATTAGCCTGCATTTGAGGAGATCTGCGGTTGGCTGATTTCGTCTTGATCAACCCTCATGATCGGAGGCATCGAGAAATGCCATCAAACAGAATATAAGATTATTGGCCACCTCCCCTCGGAATACGGGAAACAGAAGACGTTAAATCGTAGATGCATAGAGACACAAAAAATCTTCTGTATGAGGAAGCATTACATTGTGTTGTTTCATTGTCAATTATAACTTATGAATAAAGATTAAAACACAATGGTTTTGTTATTAACACAATTATGTAGGCTAGCCTACACATTATTTCTTTTGAGTCATTCTAAGAGGGGGTGCGAGAACTGGTTGATAATTTCAAAGCGGTACCAATAAGGAAAAGGGAACCACTGGCTTAGACAGAGGTGTTTGTTTTTTTTTCATATCTTTATCCTGCATTGCGGGAAAGCGGACTTGAGCGCTATGCTACACCTGAACCACGCTGGAGCCGACGGCAATGTCTGTTTCCGGTTGTCTACTCTACTTATGACTTAATTTTAGTACTACCCATTACTCGAAATCGATCACTGGGTAGAGGCAATTATCGTAAAGTTTCTTGCCCAGAGAAACAACAGCACAGCAAGTGCGAGTAGTTGGAGTCGAACATGCAGGCTCTCGACTGCGAGCCCAACGCGCTAACCACTCGGCCACTGCTGCATGCATGCACACGCACAGCCTACATCTGTGGTTGTATCCTGCCGAGACTTCTTATCGTCAGTGATGTAAGCGTAAGTCGGCTACGTAGCCGAGTGGTGAGGACGTCTGCGCGACGTTCGAAAGGACATGGGATCGACACCGCTCCAGGGCACGCGGATGTGTCTCGGCAAAGACACTTAAAGGCAAATCAAAATAAAGGGAGCAGCTGACTCGAAAACTATGTCACTTCGATGCTTCCTGTCTTCTGTTGTATCGCATCTGTGATCGCTTGGTAGCCTACTGTATGTTTGCAATGGGCGCAAAAAAAAACACGATTATTATTATGTACCGTAATGAAGAACTACCTAGGCCTATAGGCCATATGGACAACCGCAAGGTGTGAAATAAACGTTTAATAACGTGCCTTGCCAAGTCATGCACTTGGCCATTTGATTGAATGCAGCCCAATCTTCTTCTTTGTTTACCGTGCCTGCCTGTGTGGTTACATTTATTAATTATATTTAAGTATGAGAATGTTTGTTTATATTTGAATTAATATTAAGGCTGTCTAACTGCTTAATGAAAGTTTTATCTATCTAATTTATCTAGTTTGGCTATCTGACTCCATCAACTAATTTCCACACGATTATTACCGGTACTCGAATTATAATTTTAAGTTATCAGAAAGTGTTCATATAGGCCTAATATTGTAGGTTATGGCAAAATGAATTTAAACATTGTAGTTATGGCAAATGAATTTAAACATTGTAGAATAACGAAACAAAAGTGTTGATGACGTCATATCATTGCGCAACGCAGTATCTGTCTTGAGATCAGTCACTTCGCCTTTTTCTATTCTACGACCACTTGAGCTAATCCGTTACCGCCATTTTGTGACACGCATTCATTTCATTCTGTTACTGAAGTGCTTCGTACCAACAAGGCAACAACGTTCGCAATAAAGCTCGAGACATAATAAACAAAAAGGGTACGGATTTTTACATTACAACAGGCGTCCAACTTGTTACATACGTTTTCTTCACTGAGCTCAAGTTGAGTTGGTCTGACTGCCTTTCCAAATGCGAACAAATCATTTTATATTATCCGTTCCCTTTTTCTTATTCACTTCGGGAGCAGATTACATGGAAAATTACAGAAACACTAGGAAATAAATTTAAGTTAAAGTAGTTCACTTTAGTACAAGAAAGGGAAACTTATATGACAAAATAATGGATCGCTACACCTGTTCCGGCATCACACTTGTACAAACACCTTTAGGAAAAAAAAAACGATTGTGGCAAATGTCTTTTTGAGAAGACGTGCGTAGCTTACGTGGTTTTGAAGGCATACCTTGTATTTTTGCAAGTAGGCTAAGTTTTTATTTTAATTGCATTTCCTGAAACTTGGTCTAAAGGACTGAAAGACATTTCTGTCCTGTCAACACTATTAGTAGGGTTACAAATCTCAAACCAAATCTCACCATTTATTGCGAAAATAACTAAGCCAATAGACGGGGTTAAAAGGAAAACGATTTAAAATTTGAAACAGCGGTGAACATGGCTTGGATGTGTTGGCCACCTACAATTAATTCATGTGAAAGCGGAAGCTTATTTCGTCTTTCTGTGGATGAGATGAAGTTCCAACTGAGTTACTGATCATAACTAGGTCATTTTCATGGAACAAAGCTGTATTCTTTACATATTGCACATATTCAGCCAAATGAACAAGTAAAAAGCGTTGAAAACAATTAACTATGTCTGATTATAGGCTACATCAGCAGAAGCACGTTATTCTGGTGACAAAAAGTACGTAACAAAACAAAGTAACAAACTAACTTAATTACTGATCACTCAAGGAAAATACTATTTAGAACGGAGACCTGTCAGTTCAAAAATACCTTAAAATATATGTTATTCGTGCAAACCTACTGTAACGTGTTCTGAACGACACAAAAAAAAATTAGCCTAATAGTTTTTATTCTTTAACCTTCAGTGGGATAGAACCGATAGGTGAAGAATGAGGAAGACAAGATCAACTGAAAGAAACGTCCAATGGACAAAACAAGATGGAGAAAAGTGGTGAAGACAACCACTGCAAGGAAAGAATTGGTCACCCCACTAGTGGGCACAAAACCTAATTTGGATAATGATTGATGATGGTATTATTTATCATCATCGTCATGCACAGCGTCCAGAAACATAGTTTGCACTGTGGATGTGGCGCTGTGTAAATGTTTTTATTAATATGTCATAAGGAAAATTACAGGTTTTAGCGAACAGAGCAGGACTTCTTTGATGAAGGTTATAGCTAGCTGACTTTTAATTGAAAAAATAAAAATAAACATAAGATTTTAATGAGAAACATGCGCAGACATTTTTACTCCCATGCAATGAGAACGAACAAACATATCAAGCATTTAAACACAAACCATCATACAAAGTACTGTACAACATAAACAACAAATTAGTGCAATTGCTTTGTAAGTTACATAAACGGCACCCCACCCCAACCTAGATCATAGCAAATGTTAACAGCACTAGTATTTGATGTAAAAAGTACATAAAATATAGATCTGCACATTTTTTTTTTATTAAACTACAGCTGGATATATTTCATGATGAGCCCACACTTTAATGGAGCGCCACTTTGAAACACCAATCAGGCAACACGTACACAACAAACCAAGTAAAATTTGGCTGGGAACATACGTACTATTAAACTAAGTGCGACAAAGTTCAAAACAAAATAGATTATGTATGTTACAATAGAATACTCAAATATAATCGTAAAAACAAAAGATAATACAAGCGCTTGGGTTAGAATAGGTTAGTCAGAGGGTCTTCTAGGATAATGTTGAGAAGCAAATAACAAAAAAAAAATCAAGTAGAGACATGACCCAGAAGCAGATAGGCGTACTTTAAAATTGGTGAACAAATTGAATATGTCAATTTTATGAAGAAGGGTTCTTCCTGGCCATCAGCACAAGGCTGAGCACTCAGTAATACAGCGAGCAATTGCAATTCGCTAACCGTAACGGTGCAGCTTCCACGCTAGCCATTCAGACCAGCCTGGCATCCAATTAACTATATGTTTCTCGCCAGCCGATTGTAAAAAGAACAGCGATAGACACCGTGAGTGCTCACTGCTCAGCCTTGTGCTGATAGCCAGGAAAAACGCCCCCCTTCGTCACAATGTCCTCCCTTGGCGCTTGCTGGTTTTGTTGGCTCTTTTCTTTCCACAAAGATAAGTTAAACAGATTGGTAAAGGCGTTGGTCGATGATCTGTGGAAGAATTAGAGGTGCAAATACTGACCAGCCCAGCTTCATGGGCGAAACACGGTGTCTATTCTTGCTATAATCGGCTGCCGAGAAACAAATCTCATTCTTTATAAAACAAGCATTATATAAACAACCAAAAATGTGCTAAATGGATTAACATTCGAGCCATTATCTATATTAATTACATTTTTCAAGTAATAAAGATGTCTAAGCAAGTAAAAAATCAATCTAGATAGACGCTAGGCATAACCTTATCAAGCACGGTTTGACAAAAATTGTTTATTAAAAATCTTCAGTTTTAATTTCTTTGTCTGTCCAGTTCTCGTTGAAATATTTCGCCCCAATCGTTTTTTGAAAACTTGCAGAACGGTCTTGCATCAGAGAGATCACTCAATGACGAAATGAAACTGTATTCTCCATTCAGCCACCTCCGTTTATGTTTGAGGACAACATATCGTTTTGAAACTCTACACTATAAACAACAGTAATGGATGGTTTAATATAGCACAGTATCCATAGCGGATACGTGTTGCTCTCAGCACTTTAGAAAGCAGACAGTGTTAGCGTATCATATAAAACGTAGCCGAGTAAATTATCACCCTGATTCCATTCTTTTGCCGAGTGCCAAGCAGGAACAAGCTTCTGTACCACATTATAAAGGTTTAAGGTATGACCCAAAAGGGTGTTGAACCTATGCCTACCAATTCAGAAGCAGACACTCTAGCCACCAAGCCAAAAGCAACATGAAAACAATGCAAACAGAAATCTTATAACAGACAATTTACAATAACTGTAAAGTACATTAGCCTTGATAACAATAATTGCTAAGCAGATTGACATGTGTCCTTGTTAGCTTAGGTACGGTATTAAAAATATTATGGTCCTAGACTACTCAGTAAACTAAATCGCCTGGTGCCTACATAACATGCACTTTTGAATCTGCACCTAAAAGTCATGGACCAATAATTGTGTTTAACTGTGCAATGTGCATAGATGCTTAACTTTCACAGAACTATGCAATATGCATTGCATGCTTAATGCGGTAGGCTCTTTAACGAGCAGATTTCTAATAATCCACGAACCAATCAGAAGCTACGCTGTTCATGACGTCATCAAGGTTGCGTTTAGGAAGAATAAAGGAAAAACGCAAATTCTAGCTAAACTAAATCATCGTTTTGCCATCGGTTGACTTGGCGCATTGGGTTAGGGCGGTGGTAGTCATTACATTGACGTGGGTTTGATTGCTACCTCTACTATACCTCTTTTTTCTTCTGTAATTACAAAACAAAGTTTAAAGTAATAATGAATTCTCTGGCTGAATGCTGGAATAGTCACAATTGGACAGATAACGTAGCATCTAATTGGTTCGTGGTTGGGTTGGACAGAAGTCCATGGATTGGATATCTGCATGTTAAAGTGCCTTCCGCTTAATGCTTATTTATTACAGAAAAAAATAGATCAAAACAATTCATTCGATTATACCATGCAAATAAAATGTATGACATGTACTTTCCATAGAACACACAAACAAGTCATTTTTAATAAGAAAATGTTACAAACCTTGTAAGGGAGCTGGTTAACATTTCCACAGGTACAATTTTCTTCCATCAAGTTGTAAATATTTCTCCATATAAAATCAGAATCATTAATGATGTGGTTCCACCTTCTACTGACCTTTATCAATAAAACAAAGAAACTTGCAACTTTTTAGGTATACATATCTATTATTTAAATTCTATTTCTAGACAGAATTAAAGACTGTTCACAATGTAAAATCTTTGTAACACCAAAATAGGTAAAAGCATTATTTTTCTTAACTAGCGGTTCTTTGATATGCAGAACAGTTCAGTTTATTTTGTTCTGTTGGCAAATAAACAAACATATAAACAATTTGCACAAGGATGGCAATAGGCAGTAAAAGATCAAAAGGTCACTAAAGTCAGCTGCTACCCAAAGTTTCAACAAAACAACATCAAAAATAAGGAACATTAATTAAAACACAAATAATAAACTGTCTGCTACTACTCTGAGAATCCATATCCTATTCGCAGAATCCAATTCAGAGACATACCGATTTGGAAAAAGCCTTTTTTGGTGATTTTAAAATCTTACGGCGGTATCTGTTTATTTAAAGGAATTAGTTTATATGAGAGGTTAATCAAAAAAAGTCTCAGCAAAAAGTCTCAACTAATTTCAGCAAAAAAATAAAACAGTAAATTGTCAAACGGCGTTTCATGATTAACAATATTGGTTAATCAAATGAAGTCTCAGCAAAAATGTCTCATCTAAAATTGCTAGATCTTGCTATAGCCTATACCCGCAAGATATCAGCTAACCTACCCTACAAAATGCCCTACCCAAATGATCCCAATAAATTCTCTTAATAAGCAGAAGCCATCACTGGATTGAAGAAATCACCAAATCAGTTTTCTCTGAAAAAGGCTGTATCTGAATTTCTCCTAATTGGATTCTCTGAATGAGTCATTCTGGACAATACATAGTACCGGTACTTAACATAATCCATAACAGTGAAATAACAAAACAAGGCAACACAAAACATAAAGACTATGTGCAAGAAGATAAACAAATGATATGTTTTAGGAGTGAATATTGTACAAATTCTTAAAAAAATTTTTTGTAATGTATATATTGTGCAATGTTTCTTTACGATGTTTGATAAACAACTAAACAAAACTCGTTTCTAGTACTAGTTGCAACGTTCATCTGATGACATTGTAAGTAAAAGTAACAACAAACAAGATGGTTTATTGCTTCATTTACGTTTCGTGCACCATGACAATGCGCATCCTCAGAGCAAATAATACACAAAATAAAATTTCACAAGATTACATGCTGCAAAGAAAAAAACGATAATTGTCCTGATGAACACCCAAACTTTTCAGTATTCACTGCAGTATATATTATAATCTTGTAAAATTTTATTTTGTGTGTTATTCGCTCTGAGGATGCGCATTGTCATGGTGCGCGAGACGTCAGTGAAGCAATAAACCATCTTGTTTGTTGTTACTTTTACTTTCAATTTCATCAGATGAACGTTGCAACTAGTGCAAGAAACGATAATTGTCCTGATGAAAACCCAAACTTTTCAGTATTCAGTTTAAACAAAACTCAGTGCTTCTACAGTGCCAGATTGGTTTTATACATTACAAGCTTATCAATATTAAAGACAATGCATAACCATCAACTGTTAGTAAATAACTGTCAATATATACGTTTGAATAGTATAAAAATGAAGTCAGTTCAACGTCATATTGATTGAACTGTACAAATTTTTAACTCTCACCTGATTAGCAGAGCAAAGACTGCATACATCCAGCTGGGAAAAAATTTCTTCTGATACTGTGGTGGGAAGATGCTGAGTGAAATCACAAGGTCGATTACTGCAGCTTTGCTGCAAGTCAATGTTTATCAACATCTTAACTGTAATTTGAAATCTATTACTATCATCGTGCTTCTATCATTTAAAAGTAACGACGAATCCAATTGAAGAATAATATTCAGGTTAATTTCAAAGAAGGTGTAGAAGACACAAAGAAGATACTGTATAACAACGGAATGGCCCGTTTCAGCGAATGCCCGATTGGACGAGAGCCCTTTTTGGCGAGTTCCCTATTCGGCAATTTTTTGAAATTTTTCTTTTTAAATTATCAGGTACCGTAGCCTAATTATCATTGCCGTTTTAGGGGTTGGGGTTAAAGTTAGGGTTAGAGTTTTATTTCAACGTTTAGCGATGTTAAAAAGATGTAAAACCTGTGTTTACAGGCCAGACAAACACACATCGGATTCCGATTATGACCTGGTGATTGTCCGGTCATCAGATTCCGATTATGACCCATCATCGGATTCAGAAATTGAAGAAGAGCCCCAAGTAGATTGAAGACTCAATGTAGATTGAATGTCTTGCCTAGATAAACTGTTGTTATTGTTATTGCCATTGTATATTTCTATGTTATTGCCACCATTCATTATTGTCGTTTTAAGGTGGTTTTCCCTGGGTTGGCCTCGTGCTTCCCACGA
This sequence comes from Aplidium turbinatum, assembly GCF_918807975.1. Lineage (NCBI taxonomy): Eukaryota > Metazoa > Chordata > Ascidiacea > Aplousobranchia > Polyclinidae > Aplidium > Aplidium turbinatum. The sequence continues at coordinate 5,767,231 of NC_137486.1, forward strand.
CAATCTTGTTTTTATCAGTAAACGGGATGGACCAATGCGATCTCGTGCGGACCAGTGCAAATGGTGAACCACTGGACCGGTTGGCCAGTGCGAAAAAAAGTTAAGGTTGAACCCTGTAATGGATGATTAAATGCTTTGATAAAGCAATGACAAGCTATTAAACTGGAAAGAACAATCAATTAATATATTTTATTAATTTCACTGGTTCTTTAATCTTTATATAGGAAGTTATTGCTTTTAACTATTGGCAAAGTTTAACATGCATTGCTTCTTTGAGCAACAAATTCTTTAATATGCATGTTTTTTTTATGATTGCATCTTAAGCTTGTCTCAACTCGTTTTACAAATCAGAAATATTGGTCTGATCTTTTGTTTCAATCCAAAATTTAGTACTGGGTTATAAACTGGGAAACCTTGGGCAAATTCTACACTACTTTCTACAATTCAAGTCTTACAGAAAACATTTGTTTGATCCTGGGTTTTTTTTTCGCTGAGACATTTCGGTCATTTGTCCGAAATGACTTGAAAATATTCAGACATTTTTTATTTATTTCGGTCATTTTTTCTGATGAAAATATTTCCTTTCAAGTAGCTGATGCAAACCACAATTTGCACTTCCTGACTAGCTACAACATTAAGTTTCGCTGAGAAATGTTGTTTTATTCGGACAATTTGACCGAATTGACTATGTATTTTTTCGGACATTTTGACCGAATTGTAAATTGACTATATTTTTTTCGGACATTTTGCTAAAAAATCGGTCAATGACCGAAAAAAAAACAGGTTTGATTATGTCTATTTTTGCTAAGATCAACATTCAACAAGTACAACTATTCTTTATCATAAATTTAATGTGCTCAGACTTAAAGATATTATTAAATTAGAGACTGCGAAGTGCATGACAAATATGGGCACAAAATGCTGCCATGGGCCTTTGTTGGCTTCTTTGCTTATAAGTGAAATACACCAGTATAGCATCAGTTAAAACAAAGGCTGTGTCTATATTTACACTATATAGTATAACTATAGCCTCAATCGTGTTGCCAGATAAGGAATTCTTCCCTAATTTGAGAAAAGTTTAAAGCTGTTGAAAACAAAAACTTGCATTTTGGAAATTTTTTTAGTCCTGGGCAAAAATCAAAACCCTAACCTTAACCCTTCCTAACTTTAATCCTAACTCTGGCAAAACCTGATTGTAACCATGGCAACAAATATGTAAAAATAGAAACTTCCTAAAACAAAAATAATGATTTATGTTTGCTATATTATTTTGCTTCAATCAATCAACCTATAAAATCAAAGTTTGGTAGGAAGATGCCATGTTTCAATGGAGTGTTACTATGGCATAAAATAACAATGGAACTAAAAAAAACATCTTACAGTATATACTTTTAAATTTAAATGTTTCTTAAAAAATTTGTACAGGTATCACTCCCAAAACATATCATCCTCCTTGCACATACCCTTTAGATTTTATGTTGCTTTATTTTTGTTATTTTACTATTAAGCTATGTTATATTCCTAACTTTTGTGTTTTGCTTATATGTTCGAGTGGCAGCTGACTTTGGTGACTTTTTGCTGCCATCCTTGCTATGCAAATTATTTTTGTTTATTTACCAGCAGAAAAAAAACTGAACTGCAAGAAATGCAACCCTACCCTGTCAAATAGTCTTTTTGCTAAGACTGTTGTCTTATTTCAGTTTCTTATACGTCTTACTAACGTTTATCTTTCTTTTACACAATCAACGTTTGTGCGTTTTTATTTTTAAAACATCTGACATGCTTTTCATGCGCAGAAATTTTACCACAACCACCAAGACTAACAACACAACGCAAGATTCTTGTTTACTTCAAAGGAAGTTCAAAAATTGTTTTTGAATCCATTTAAACTTGACGTCATAATGGATGTTTCCAATGTAATTTGTATTGATAAGTTAATAAATTAAATTGGGGGGAGTAAAGTCTTAACGTTATGTACTTGACGTTACAAAGTAAACAGGTGTAAAAACTTTAGGTTCTTGAAAACCAAACATCAATACTTTAAGGATGATAATTGTAAACGCATAGCATGATGTATATGATGATTTTTAAATATTACAGGAGTTATTTCAATGCTATCATTGTTTACATATTTGATTCGATCTGCAAAAGACACGTTTTTTGTTTTGTTTCAAATAATAAAAAAAATATTTGTCAATGATAAATGTCTTTGATGTTTTATCTCTGACCATCGCAGCAAAAGTTACAACCACTTGTTCTAATTTATAACATTTGTGGTCAAAGACGCAGATTATGCTAGACGCAGATATCACTGAACATCAGCCTATCTTGTTTCAATGTAATTTGCCGATGCTTGATGTGATATTATCCTCTATCACTAGGCTCGACCGCAAAGGCAATCCGACTGTTGTCGAATATAGATGGAAATGGTTTATTAAATTGGAGCGAAATAACAATGATACTTGACGTTTTTGCCAACAGTCTCTCAAACCACAATCCCGAGTGATCAGAACAGGAGTGTGATCAAAGAAGTCTTTTTCTGAAATAACATAAAAGCACAAATCACGCATTTGCCTAAAACTACAGTACAAGGCAATAATGATTAATGTGAGTTTTTTACATTGCTACATCCATCGTGAATATGCGTCGACCTTTAGCGCTTTACGGACAGATAGTGTGAATTAAATCAGCAATAAATTCCACATAATTAAAATGTCCATACCAATTTTTGCCAAGTAAGCCGGTGAATTGCGACAACAGCAACAGTCTGAAATTCTTTACACAGGATTCCAATGCGGTTACAATTCAGCTATAACAAATGAAATTAACGCGTTACGATACGTCGAAAATACGTAGATCATGCACAATAAAGCTGTGTCATTAAGTAAGCCCTTTTACAAGTGAACACAGCGCGTACAAAACTGATAGTGATAGATATGTTCAGCTTAGATACGTCAGACTATTAACACATACAGTAGCAAAGGCTAAATTTACAAATTAGCAATCAATTTGTACGGTACTCACATGAAGCAATCTCTTTAAAGCTGCTTGCCCGAATTCTACAAATCTCGACTTACTAAATAAGTCCGAACTGGCTGACAAAACAACCCAAGTTCACAGATGAACAGAACTTTTGCCCAACGTTGGCTACAAACTGTCTGATAATATTTCAGGCACAAGTGGGCTTATTTAAGATAAATTTTTACATGTTTTGAAGTTCCCAAATTATAATAAAGAAGCAACAAATCGAACACAATATTTTCGATGAATCATGGAATGTTGTTTCCGTACGCGATAAACTAAGATCCCAAGGGACGATGATTTCAATAAATCGTTACGTCACAATAAACTTGGAGCCACCGTGTTTTGCAAGGGCATATGAAATCACCAAAATGTTTTCCAAAATAAAGTGTTTTTTCTATATTGTTTTAAGCTAAGCAACTTTCCAGTACATCAATTACGGTTGATCAATCGCCAGGAGAAAGCTACTATGCCGTCAAAAAAGGGCATTTATCAATATATTATCACTCGTAAACACGTGAACTTCAAAACTTAGAAAGTGAAGAGAAAATATCTTACACTCCCTCCAAAAATAGGAAAACTATGCAAGCCTATTTTTAACGTGGAACAAGATATTTTCGCAATTACGAAGGGTAAAGGCAAAAAACTCTACGGCTGCAATACTGAAGCGAGTCATAAAACACAGATACGAAACATTATGTATCTACTCATTGTTGTCTCCACACCGCATGCAGGAACGACAATGCGTAGATACCGCGAAAAATACAATCCACAATTGACTTCCGGTACATCGGGTTCCCGCAGCAACGGATCAGCAGAGCGTTCATAAAATCAGCAAAGCGTCTATTATTTGCCCTCAAATCCAGGCAATTGCTTCGTAGAAGCGCATGAAATCGCAGTTCTTGCACTGCTTCGATCTATACAGAATTTGCGTTGATTGCAGTATCATTTGAGGCCTCGGCTGGCTTGCAGATAAGACACAGCTTTGCAATCGGCCTTCTCAGGATGCCGGTACCGACTCGAACATCTACTTGTCGCACTACTCCGTGCTTATCTGGATATGTATGGATGATTCTTCCCATAGTCCAACGTCGTCGTGGAAAATTATCGTCAACAATTAAGACGACGTCATTCGTCTCGAAGTTGCATTTTCGGTCTGGCCATTTTTGTCTCAAAGCGATTGTTGGTAGATACTCCTTTTTCCACCTTCGCCAGAACTCATCGGCTAGGAAATGAACTCTTCGCCATTGTCGTCGCGCATAGCAGTCTTTTTCGTTTGCCTTCACGGAAAGCATTGGAGGATCACTCTCCAAATTGTGTCGTAATAAATGATTTGGTGTCAGTGGTTGTTGATCCGTCGAATTGTAGTTCACTGGAACCAGCGGTCGTGAGTTCAGGATGTTTTCCACTTCAATCATGAAGGTGTTCAGCGTGTCGTCCGTCAGTGTGCCGAACTTGGAGAGCATAAAATCGAGAATCCGTCGAACCGAGCGGATCATTCGTTCCCAAACGCCTCCGAAGTGAGACGCCCCTGGTGGATTGAAATTCCACCTCATTGCTTTTCGTCGAAAGTATTGTTCAATGCTGGGGTCCTGTAAAGATCTCAAACAATCCTTTAATACGCGATGTGCACCGACAAAATTGGTGCCATTATCACTAAACACTTCCTTAGGATTTCCCCGTCTGGCAGCGAACCGCCGAAAAGCGTTAAGAAATGCGTCAGTAGACATGTCATAGGCAATCTTTAAGTGGACAGCCCTCATAGTTAAGCAAGTGAAAATGCATCCATACCTTTTTACCATGCTCCTTCCCTGCTTAACCATGAAGGGTCCGAAGTAGTCGATTCTGACAGAACTGAAAAGAAGCTTCTCAGAGCGTAGACAAACATCAGGTAGATCAGTCATCTTCTGCTCTCCTGTTGTCACATGGCTGCTAACGATCTTCCGCACAGCGGCGGAATCCTTGAAGAAGTTAAACCGCTCATGCAAAGACGTCCAAGTGTGTGCTATTCCTGCATGACCAACATGGAGATTCTGCTTCAAAATAAACGAAATTTTAGATTGACTTGAATACGAAAGAATGATTGGATGTTTGATATTGCAAGGACTCGCTGTATTCTCCAAGCGTCCTTCTACCCTCAAGGTGTCTGTAAAGTTATCATTAACAGAGTGCGGATACAAAATCGCGCTGTAATTTTGATTGAAAGCGTCGAAAAAGTAATGCAGTCGGTCTATGCTCACCCTACCTAACTGCAATGGCTTTAAACAATGTTGCAAAGTGGAACTCTGCAATTCAAAGAGTTGAGGGAACCGCTCCCTCCATTCGTCTACATCAGGCTGGTACAATGGCCCTTGCATCAATACATTGTCTAATGGCGTTCCTCTATGTTGGGCCACACAATCAGAAACAATTTGTTCTGCGTCTGACTTATTTTGGTCGAGCACTGGGTCATGAGAGAGGTACCGTGCCGCATCCGCGCGCTCATTATCACGGACCTTTCTGTCCTTCACTGAAGTAGGGAAATTTACGTCCCTGAAGATTATCGGAAAGTTCTGTACCTGATATTGGCTTATTAGATTAACCATTGCCTGCTTTGAGTTTGCCCGCTTGATTCCGGGTCCAATCACGCTCCATCCTAAAGGAGTCTTTAATGCACAGGGATCTCTTCTCCCTCCATACCTCGAATCCAGATGTCTATGAGCATATGGAACGTCAGTGCCTATTAGTAAGGAAACCTCTTCAGTATCCAGGTGAGGGAACTGGATACCCTTCAGGTGAGGCCATGCTTCTATATCTGAATCTGTTAAAGGACGATTGTTTCTGAACGCCAAATCGTCCAGCGACACCGCTTGTCTTATATCCAGCTCATCAGTGTCATCTAGCGGCCGAATTTTAAAATCTAATTTTCGGCAATCAACCGATCTCGGCATTTGGCCCACAGTTGTCAATTGGATTCTGTCTGGCTGACCTCTTAAACCCAATTTCTTCACCAGTGACGTGGTGCAAAACGTGGTGTCACTTCCGGTGTCTAAAAATGCGTTAACGGTCAAGCATTTATTTTCGTAATAAACCTTGACCGGGATAACGCAGAAAAAGAAATTATCCCTTTGCTCAGGCAGCGTTTCGCACTTAGCAATGGTGGCTGGCCTGCCATTATTGCTATTTTCTATGGTTTGATCATTGTTACTGGGACTTTGTGAAAAGTCAATCTGCTGCCTCGAGCCAGTAGGTCTCATTTCCTCGTGCAGCAGAGTGTTGTGGCGACGTCCACAACCCGTTACTGTGCAAGCCGGTGGTCTATCACATGACCTAACAACGTGTTTGTCGCTAAAACAGTTGTAACACCTGCCTTTGTATCTAATAAAGTCCCTGCGATTAGAAATTGACTTTTTCAGAAATTCATTGCATCTACCTATTGGATGCGGTCCGTTGCAAAGGTAGCATGCCATCCTCGGCCGTGAAGCAACCGTCGCTTCAACGGCAGAACAAGAGCTCTTCTGGGTATATCGGGAGCTGGCTGGGACCCTTTGATCTCGTTTCACCGACCTGCATAGTAAACCTCCAAAAGCGTTTAATACTCTCGATTCTTCTTCCACAAACCCTACAAAGTCGTTAAATGTAGCTTGTCTCCCTGACTGCAGCATAATGTTAGCAGTGCGGCGCCTCCAGCCCTTCTGCGTTTCCATCGGCAACTTGGCAGCCAGCATCACCATGGTATCCACTGTGTTAAGGTCGCCCAAGTTTTCGAGCTTCCCTAGCACCAGTGAACACTGACGTAAGAGTTGGGAATAATCGCGCATGCCCAACGCGTCTTCGCTCTTTATATCAGGCCTTCCCGTAAGCCTTGTAACGAAAGACCTAGCGACAATATGGGGCACGCCATAATTGTCGTGCAGAAGTTTCCTCGCTTCTGCGTATCCTCCACTGGAGTCGATAATCGAACAATGCTCGATCAAGTGCTTGGCTTTACCTCGGCACTGCTGCAATAGTAGAGTCATTCGCATTCCATCGGTGTGAGCTCGACTCTCCAAGTGGGTCTCGAAATGACGAATAAAGGTCCAATACTCAATTGGCTCGCCTGAAAATGTCATGTGCTCTGGCTTAGGCATGCACATGCCCTCGCCAACAGCTTTCACGATGCAAGGCAAAATTTCAGAATCGGAGGGCTGAAAGCGAACAGTTTTATCTACTTCAGTCACCGCACGGTCAGGCTGGAATTCCGGCACCTTTCCTGTACCGAGATCCACCTGACCCACATGCATGCTGGCACCCCCTCTACCAGGTAGCGCAAGACCAGGCTGGCAGTCCGGCACCTTCGGTGTGCCAGAATCCACATGGTCCTCGCATAAGCTGGCTAGAGACGTGGACCGTCTGCATTCTTCAGACTGGTCCAAAACTTCTAACTGCGCTTTTGCTGTCTCGACAGCCAATTTGGCCTCGAATCGTTCCCTATCTGCTTGTAACTGAGATTCTTGGGCCCGCAGCTGAGATTCTTGTTGAGCTCGCAGCTGAGATTCTTGAGCTCGCAGCTGAGATTCTTGATCTCGCAATCTTTGCTCTTCTTCTATGCTTTTCAACTTAAGTTCGGCAAGCTTCTTGGCTAGCGCCGCCTCCGTTCTCTGCCTTTCACTGACAGACGTGCTACAGGAAGAGCGAGAGCGGCTAGACCTCTTTGATCGGCGACTATACACCACACTAGCCGCTGGCGTTTCTCGCAAAGCTGAACGTTCGACATGCGGCTCGGGTTCGGCGCTCAGTTCTGCTCGAGCAACGCTAATGTCTAATTTCCTTTGAATCCAAGCCTGCTTCATCGCCTCTAGTTCGCAAAAGTCATCATTTGCGTATTTAAAAGTTTTTAAGTGATCTTCCATCATTGGTAGCAGCCGGTCATAAACTCGCTGAAACGATTCTTCAGCGTTTTTAAATTCTACGACACTCTTAGCTTTCGCAGCTTTCTGGCATAAAACAAACCAAGAAGCTAACCTTTTGTCTTCTCGCGTGGCTTTGTCCAGAGAGAATTCCTCGACATGAGTTTCCGGCGAACCTGACGCTGAAACCGATGGAAGGTTCTGGGTTTCCTCAGAAGATGGATTTTCCTGCTCAATTGGAGTTTCTGTTGTTTGAGACATCTTTGCTTACTGCAGAAAGTTTCAATGTAAAAGATGAGAAGTAATCAACCGCAAATATTGGCACAAGTTTACGAAGGATAATAAAGTAACAAAGGAACGGGAAGCCTAAAAATCACCTATCCAAGGACAGTTTCTTGATAAGCAATTTGCAAAACAGTGAACAGATAGTCAGCAACGACACTAGAAATAATTGCCTACTAATAGGCAAAAGAAACACGAAAACTAGTGCGCCGACTTTAGGGCACGAGAAACTAATTTGCCTACAGAGGGCAAGGGGAAATAAACAGCAAATCTGCCGACCTACGGCAAGAGAGTGAAACTAATTATTGCCTAACACAGGCAACAAGAAATAAAGAAAACTACTTTGCCGACCCACGGCGACAAATTGAAAACTAATATTGCCTACCAAAGGCAATAGGAATAACGAAAACAAATCTGCCGACCCACGGCAAGAAAATTGAAAACTAATGGCCGACTCAAGGCAGAAAATTGAAAACTAATGGCCGACTCAAGGCAGAAAATTGAAAACTAATGTGATATTATCCTCTATCACTAGGCTCGACCGCAAAGGCAATCCGACTGTTGTCGAATATAGATGGAAATGGTTTATTAAATTGGAGCGAAATAACAATGATACTTGACGTTTTTGCCAACAGTCTCTCAAACCACAATCCCGAGTGATCAGAACAGGAGTGTGATCAAAGAAGTCTTTTTCTGAAATAACATAAAAGCACAAATCACGCATTTGCCTAAAACTACAGTACAAGGCAATAATGATTAATGTGAGTTTTTTACATTGCTACATCCATCGTGAATATGCGTCGACCTTTAGCGCTTTACGGACAGATAGTGTGAATTAAATCAGCAATAAATTCCACATAATTAAAATGTCCATACCAATTTTTGCCAAGTAAGCCGGTGAATTGCGACAACAGCAACAGTCTGAAATTCTTTACACAGGATTCCAATGCGGTTACAATTCAGCTATAACAAATGAAATTAACGCGTTACGATACGTCGAAAATACGTAGATCATGCACAATAAAGCTGTGTCATTAAGTAAGCCCTTTTACAAGTGAACACAGCGCGTACAAAACTGATAGTGATAGATATGTTCAGCTTAGATACGTCAGACTATTAACACATACAGTAGCAAAGGCTAAATTTACAAATTAGCAATCAATTTGTACGGTACTCACATGAAGCAATCTCTTTAAAGCTGCTTGCCCGAATTCTACAAATCTCGACTTACTAAATAAGTCCGAACTGGCTGACAAAACAACCCAAGTTCACAGATGAACAGAACTTTTGCCCAACGTTGGCTACAAACTGTCTGATAATATTTCAGGCACAAGTGGGCTTATTTAAGATAAATTTTTACATGTTTTGAAGTTCCCAAATTATAATAAAGAAGCAACAAATCGAACACAATATTTTCGATGAATCATGGAATGTTGTTTCCGTACGCGATAAACTAAGATCCCAAGGGACGATGATTTCAATAAATCGTTACGTCACAATAAACTTGGAGCCACCGTGTTTTGCAAGGGCATATGAAATCACCAAAATGTTTTCCAAAATAAAGTGTTTTTTCTATATTGTTTTAAGCTAAGCAACTTTCCAGTACATCAATTACGGTTGATCAATCGCCAGGAGAAAGCTACTATGCCGTCAAAAAAGGGCATTTATCAATATATTATCACTCGTAAACACGTGAACTTCAAAACTTAGAAAGTGAAGAGAAAATATCTTACACTTGACATTTGTCACATTAAGAACTGGGAAGCAGCTGACTCAATGACTGATATAGTCTTTCGCTGCTTCCTGTCTGTTGTGGTATTTAGATATCTATGGTACTATTTTATTCGTATTGTGTATAATTGTACCGTACTATGTACTATTGTCGCAACAGACGAAATAAAAGGTTTCTCTCTCTCTCTCTTATGCAACACATTTTGCGTCAAGTATTATGGATTAGCGTCAGAAGCCTACTTTTGTTGCAAATCAGTTTCAGCTTCCTGATATTAATTTTGTGTTCCTTTTTGAAAAATCTAATAGATTTATTGGCTTCGTACGTATGGTTTTTGCATGAATTCACAAAACATTCAGCTTGAAAACAACGTGTGCTGAGCGGAACCACACACAGGAATTCTGAGATTCCAACTGGAAACACTCGATGGTAATTTGTTAAATTTTTTCTCTTTAAAGTTCCTCTGACTTTTTCACTGAATGAGGAAATGACAGATGGTTTAGTTTTGAATCTTTTTCCTTGGATTGAGAAAGCCTTAATCGACAGAGTGAAGTTTTCCGATTGTTGTTGCTAGTGAACAAGATGTTGTGTCCTTTGTAGTATGTTACTTGGGAGAGGAGCTTATCGCGTTGGCATTCTTTGATAATTCTGTATCATGACACTAAACAAAAGATGGTGCCTGCAATATAACATGTGACGAAGGAGTAGAGCCTAGTAAAAAAGCTATAATTGGCCACAAAGAAATTGCTGACAAAAGTTTGGAAGATTTTGTTACATTAAATACAAACCGATTTTTTAAGGCTCTGAATTTGTCTTCATCATTTTTGGGGATAGACCCAGATAACTGAAAGACCAATGACGCGTATCAAAGAGCGAAACCAATTGTGAGTGAAATGAAGGTTGTAAGTGACATTGCCGAGCGCGGAGTGGCGTTGATTACGGAATGCGGATGCAACCTAGTTTGTACCCTGAACAGTTCGTACCCTGAAAAGATCGAGAGAAAAAATTAAAAAAAGTGGAAGTCGCTGATCGCAGTTTCCGCAAACATTTTAAAATTTTCCCCCTGAAAAGATTGAGAGAAAGATAGCACAAAGCCGAAGTCGTTGATCGCAGTTTCCGCTAACCGTAACCCTTACCCTAATGCTAACCCTCGCTCATCGCAGTTTCCGCAAACATTTCTCCGCTAACCCTAACCATAGACTAATCTTTGCTCTAACCCTAACCATAGACTAATCTTTGCTCTAACCCTAACCTTCGCTGATCGCAGTTTCCGCAAACATTTTTCCGCAGTTTCCGCTAACCTTAACTCTAACCATAGAGTAATCTATGCTCTAACCCTCGCTGATCGCAGTTTCGCAAATATTTTTCCGCAGTTTCCGCTAACCCTAACCCTCGAGTTTGTTTGCGGAAACTCCGATCAGCAAGTTCGGCTTTGTGCTATTAAACTGCGATCGGCGACTTTGGCTTTTTTAATTTTTTCTCTTGATCTTTTCAGGGTACGAACTGTTTAGGGTACGAACTAGGTTGCACCCACGGAATGCAACACATTATACACATGTCTTCTTCTTTCGTTTGAGACTAGATCAAATTTCAGGGCAGGTGATGGAGAGCCAGGTGAGTGTAGCTTCGTCTAGCGTTGCTATACCCTGCGTTCCGTTTGGTGCCTTCTAGATGGGACATTCGAGAACGACATGGTCAGCTGTTTGCTCCTCCGCGCCGCATTTGCAGGCCGATGAGGGAGCCAGGCCCCACTTGTGCATGTTGGAATGGAACGGTCGCTTCCATTAACACATGTGACAAAAAACAATATAATATATATCTTATGCGCGTCGCCGCCGATATCCAGACTGTAGTAGAAAGACCCTCGCGCAATAATTCCTTTCCTATGTATATTAGTTTACATCATGTATATACAATTGTACATGTAGTTTATTTACTGTCTTCTAAAGTTGTTATTAAATGTCTAATTTAGTCTCTGAATTTTAAACACAAGTATACAAAGTTGCACATTTTGTATAGACCAGTTAGTATAATTTGTAATACAGACACATGAGTTTATAAACAGACTAGCCTATAGAGTAAGTAATAAACTGTATTTTTCTTGCAATATACCATGGCACTCTACTGTATTTTTTCCTGTACCGTATCATATCATATCCTCTCGAAACGTTAAAATAAGGGCAAACAACAAAACTATGTACCCCAGTAACAACCTCTAAATACCAACCAATCTTTATGAAAATTCACATACGGTATATATGTCATTTTCTCATCAATGGTAACAATATTTTAGGGTGAGACATCAACATTTACAGGGAAAATTTTCTTTGACCACCCTAATGTTTATGAGATTCCACACGTACTACGACACTACTTAGGCTACTTAAAATTGTTTTTCAGCAACTAGATTTTTAATGCGAGGTTTTATTTCAGAAATCACACAACATAGTTTAAGTCTTCAAATAATAGGCTGTTTATAACATCACCTGCAGTAGAAAATGTAACCAAATGTATGCCACATGCACCTATGGCACTCTCAAACGCTAACACATTTCTTAAACTGTATATCAGTAAGGTCATTTAGTGATGTAACCAAAAAATATTCTAGCACGTGCCATTGGTAGTAACTCTTGCATATTGGCTAACACAATTTTTTAATATACCGGTATATATAGTTTTTTTATTGTGCTACTATGATAATCGGAATGGCCCATTTCGGTGAGTTCAATCCGTTAACGGGGGATTTTTTCAATTTTTTTTTTATTATTGTGTACCGTAGCCTAATTATCATTGCTGTTTTAGGGTTAGGGATTAATGGTTAGGAACTCACTGAATCGAACTCACCGAATAGTAGCAGACCCATGATAATACCTACTGCTTAGCTAACTGCTCTAGGCTGCTGCTGAGTCGGAGTCTGCCTCGCTTTCTGACCTAGTCTTGTTCTGAAATGATCCCTGCTCCATATCTAGAAAGCTAAAACCTTAATTGCTAAGGCAACAGGGATCAGTTGTCAGTAGATGTAACAGAAAATATATTTCGCACTTGCTAGTGCATCGTCAGTTCTGATCTGTCCTTTTTTACTGATAGATCAAAACTGAAACGATGCACTAGCAAGTGCGAAATATATTTTCTGTTACATGTACTGACAACTGATCCCTGTTGCCTTAGCAATTGAGGTTTTAGCTTACCTACTAGGCTACCTAGCAAGTAGTATTAGACTTCGTTTTCTTTGTGTTTGTCCTCTGTTTATAGTTTCCTTTGGTAGTATTCTATTTCATTTTTTCCCACCGTATTCATTATGTCATTCATCCTATCATGAAAGGTGAAAAAGCACTATTGTGCTTGCAACACCTTTAATATTATTATATATATATGATAAATGTTTGTTGTTTTGGGAGTAGTTGTTTTTCCCCTACCGGTAGTGAAGATATTCAGTACTTATTCACAGTTTTTAATATTTCTGTAAGGCAAAGTGTATGGTATTGTGCCATGTTCTAATTGTGATTAAATTTTTTTTTTTAATTGATTTCATAGTAGTAGTCCAGTTTTAATCTGTTGATGTCCCCGTTACCGAAGGTGGCCGAATTCACCTCCAAATGCCGCAATCACCTTCACACCCTGCCTCCACATCGATCTGTTTAACGCGTCTTCTCTTGTTAAGCCCACCTTGCTGCTTTCTTCCTCAACTTGCCTCATACTAACAAAATAATACTTTTGCATAAAGACGTTGTTGGCATGAAAATAAACATTGAAATAGCCTTTACACTACAGCTATGCTTCTGTATTTTGGTACATTTAGCAAGTGCATAGCACAAGTCAGTGAATGGTGTATCTTTAATGCTACCGTGCCAAAATCTGATTGGAGATCAAATTTTGAATAGTTTTTAATGTACAATATAAAATTTGGGAAACTATGACTTTGAACTAGCATTTTTGCAAACTTTGAAAAATATCTGGATCTGGCCACATTTATTCTCAACTCACCCTTATCTTGGCAGTTGAGGTTGCCTAGTTGGAAATCCCATTCTTTTAAAAATATCTGGGCTAATGGTTCATTTTTGCTAACACAAAGTTTTTGTAAAAAGCATCTCCTTAGTGTGAGAAGTTTGTAATGCACCTTTTCGTATTGGTGTATCCCGGAAATATTTTGGTGCACCCCAAGATGCACACCAGTGAGCGCTGATCCAGCACAAAATTTTAGTTGAACCTAAATGAAATGTTTATTATTATTTTTTGTTACCGTATCTCAAAAATCTAATGTGATAGAAGAAATCTTAGCACAGATTTAGTTTCAGCAATGCAAAATTGCTCTATATTTACATTTAAAAGTTTATATCGGTGGTCGAGAACCTTTTTAGGTAAGAGAACCATTATTCCATTGAAGCTACATTTTTGGAAATACATTGATTTCCGTGAGAGCCCTTATAGGTTACACTGCTTTAACATTTAATACAACTAACATGTGGTGAAATTGGTGAGTTGTGAAAGTGGGAATGCGTCTTCGGCCTTCGCAAGACAAGAAAAACAGCGAGGGGTTTGGGAGGTCTTCCTAAAAAAAAATGAAAAATTACATTTAATTTGGTGCATTCTAAGCGTATTTTCAGCTCTAAATTGTAATGAAAAGTTAAGATAAAACTTTCGCAGTTTTCACTTTAAGGGAACGTTCAAATATTTCGTAACGCCTTCGAGGGGGAGGGGGGGGTTTATGCAAAGCGTTACGTTAGCGTCACATCGGGGGGTTCAAGCAAAACGTTACGTAACGCTTTCGAGTACGGAATGGTAGTTTTTTGTGCTGAATTTGTAGTGAAAAAGCGTTACATGGGGGAGGGGGGGATTGAAAAAAGCGTTACGTTGGCGTTACATGGGGGGGGGGTCAAAAATTCAGAAAAAAAGCGTGACGTAACATTTGAACGTTCCCTAAAAGATTAGATTTTCTGCGAGCCAGATGCCTTCGTCAAAAGAGCCATAGGTTCTCGACCCCTGGTCTATACAGTAGAAGTTGAAGAGTGTTAATTTAAGTAGGGTTGTCATAGGATAAGTAATTAACACTATTTTTTATGTACAAATATATTTCTTTGAATGTAAAACAGAAAAAGGTACTGTTTTTATATGCACTGCTTAATATGCAGTAAGTACTGGTATATAAGTATGTGGGGGAAAATGAGCGATAAAATATCAGAAGAACCTCATACTTTGATTCTTTTGCATCATTCAAATCTTTCATATATTGCCCAGGTAACCATACATATAATGACTGACATGATCACTATATTTTAGATATTTACAAAGAAAAGTTGGTAGGTTCTTGTAAATATGGCAGAATTATTGCCAGTGCCACTTGCTTTAAAATCAGTCCGCCCTTATGTTAAAGTGGGTATCGAGATAGCAAAACGAGATCCATGTGTCTCATACTACTGCAATTTTTATGCCATGCAAGCTGGTCTTAAAACTAACTACAAATCATCCCCAGAAGCAAAAACTTACTTGATGAAGTTGATGGATAATGTAGAGCAGCAAAAAGAACAACTAAAACTGAACCCAGAACAGGCAGAGGCAGTAACAAGTGACATCACAGGTCAAGCCATGGTAGAAAGTACTGCCATGAAGCTGTTTGTATGGGCTGATAGTCAAGATCGTGCTGGAGTATTCAATAAACATGTTGTCAAGTCATTTTATACAGCTTCAATATTATTTGATGTTATGGAGGTGTTTGAAGAAGGTTTGAGTGATGAAGCGAAGACACATAGGAAATATGCACGATGGAAAGCGACCTATATCCACAACTGTTTAAAAAATAATGAACAACCGATTGCTGGACCAGTTGGTGGCTTAGAAGATGAGTGGAATGATGAAACCCCCCAAGTTTCTACACAGCAACCCTCAACATCACAGGTCAACAGTCAGAACTATCCTGGTAATGATCCTTCCCTGCAAAACTACACACCAGAAGTGTCTGCAAACCCCAGACCAGCACCTCGTTCCACACCACAACCTGCAAATGTAGCTCCTCCACCTGTTTCTTATACAACTGATGATCAGACAGCACCAAGTGGTGCCAGCTCAATATCACCTCAAGCCATGAGAGAAGCAGAAAAACTATGTAAATTTGCAGGGAGTTCTTTGCAGTATGATGATGTTCCTTCCGCAATTCAATATTTGGAAAAGTGCTTGACTCTGCTTCGCACCGGAAACTAGTAAAACTTTTCAAGGGTTGTCTTTATGGAACACATATATTTTGGCGGCACATACTGTTCTATTGTAGAATTTTAATGCTATACCTGTATCATCATTACCCAAATTTATTTTTGTTCTCATTAGTGGGGGTGGCTCATTCCTTCTCTGCAGCGATTGTCTTCACCACCTTTCTCCATCTGATGCTTTCCTAACGCATCTTCTTCAGTCCAACCTTGTCTGCCTTATTCTTTTCTTGTTTTTTTTTTGGATGGAATGTTTAATATCCCTAGACACGGAGTGAGGTAATATTCCTTCCTGCCAACCTAAATGTTTAAACTGCCCCCCCTCGCAATAATTAATATTAACTCTGGTCTTATCAGCATGCTTGCCTCTCCTGGCACAAAACTATATTTCCATCTCTGAATTTAGCAAGTGGTAATTTCAACACTTCGTGATTTGTGTAATTTAGCTCATAGATGGGCTGTCTCATACTGATTGATTGTTTATAAATTAAGTGTAAATTTAATGTATAATAAATTGTAAACTGAGTATTGAAAAGTTTGGATGTTCATCATGACAATTGTCTTTTCTTGCACTAGTTTAGCCTTTACGTCAACTGTTTTCAAAACAATAGAAAAAGAGTATGGTCACGATAAATTTAATGATGAACGGTGCAACTAGTGCTAGAAACGGTAAATTGTAAATGTACCGTATATTTAATTGTTTTCTATGAATTGTATACTAAAGTGATCTGCAGTTTTGTGAAGTAATTGACAAAGCTTTAAGGGAATTCTTTTGTGTATTGGTTTATTTTTCTCACAATGAGGACTTTGCAACCACAAATTATACATAGTCATGTTGCTTTTGTAAGGATCACTCTTAAAACACCGCAGCACCCAAAGAAACTGAACGATTCTTGTTAAATTTTCAGCACCAGCATACAAATGTAGCATTGTAGCGGTCATATTTGACTGAAGTTTTTGAATTTTCTGATATCCTGAAGGCTACAGCAGATGAGCAATTTGATAAAGTTAGCAATTATAAATAAGCTGAAAGCAAAATCAAGTTATCTTATTTTGCAAAAATATTTCATTTTGACGTAAAATAATCCACTTTTAAATACGGTTCATCGTCGTTTCGAAGCACTAACAACAATGAAACATATTCTTCTGAAAGCAACAATTGTGTGGCATTTTATTCGAAGACTTGCTAGTTATTGGTACCACGCTTTACCATTACCATTGCTGCAAAACAAATTGAGGCATAGCCCACACCCCGATCCATTGCACACTTATTTTTGCCAACATAGGCTATAGGACGAATATATTTCAACGTGGAGTAAACTGTACGAACCAAACTTTTTCGATTATGTTTAAAAAAATTCTCTTGCAAATAATAAATTAAACAGCCGTGGAACAATTCCCGAATAACATAAATGAAGACCACGTAGCCTACTTTAAAATACCTAATTTTGAAAGGAAACTAAAGACAAGGTCAAATTCCTTATCAAAATGAAAAATAAAAATGTTTTTTTCAAATATAATTGTAAGAAGCGGCACTCACGACACACCTGTAACGGTGGAGTAAAGTAGTAAACGGTGGAGTAAAGTTGAAATTCGTAGCTTACTTATTCAAATGCAGGAAAATTGTAATGGTTTGGATATGGCAAAAATTGGCAGGCACTGGTTTAATATACGATTCTATTCGGATTTGCACATCCATATAAATTCACTGAATAATAACTCTTCTTAAAAGTTTTGATTCTTTGATGTGCATTAGTTGTTGGCAGCTGGTGATGTTCTGATATCCTTTTTGATTTATTCAACATATTTGCTTCAGGAATGGGTTTCTTCTGCTTTTTCAATATGTACATTGTACATGATTAAAGGGTGAATGTTTGTGGACACGTGATCACTTGCAATGCACAAACGTTGCAACAATGTTTAATCAATTTTGTACAAACATGGTCTCAGAACAGTGCTGGCACATTGTTTCTATTTGAAAATTAGAAATTCAAATTGATCCAAGGAACACGGGTATGCTGAGTCATTACTAAGGTTAGTTATAAAATACGAGCTTCAATTAACATTCTGCACAGGCAACTATTACTTTACAGCCATTCCAGGAGGGGATGCAGGTACTGGCTGTAGATTTCATGATGGTAGCCTCCCAACAAAGCAAAAGCTGAAGAACCACTGCAGTATCAGAAACGGCCCTGCGTCAAGAGCGTCTACAAGTATGTGAAACTACCAGGAATAACCTATCAAGACTTTGTCAGTCCGAGGATAAAGATTGCAAACCAACCAAACGCATTGCAGTAGGCGACTATCGTTTCCAAAAGCACAACTTGAGCTGTAAGGAATCTAAAAATGCCAAGGTTGAGTGATAAGCATAATAAAGAGGACAATACGGTAGAAGTAGAACACTAAAGGAGATAGCGGCAAGTAACATGCATAGGACTTCCACTCACGTCAAGATTCAAGTTTTCCTGAAACTTGCACTTCCAACTTGTAGATATCATGTGTCTCTGGTTTAATCACATGACCTATTTGTACATTACTCATAAAACATTTCAAATATTTTTTAGTGTGTAAAATTTATAAAGGAGCACAAAAGAATGTGTCAGTGAGGAGGTGTTCATTTGTTGGTAAACCCGTGCTTTTTACTTGTCTGCGTTTTGTAGCGAACAAAAAATGTAATAGTGTCAAAACTTTTGTTTCGTTTGTTGCCTATGCAGAATTGTCAGCATGTGATGTAAAACTAGGGACGGTATAAATCCAAAAGTTGTGTTCATTTGGTGAGGTTTGTAAAAAAATCAGCTTTAGCCCTTCTTCAACATTTTACTGAAGTAATTTCATGTCACGACACAACATGTTGTTCTAAGGTTATCTTATGTTGACCCAAGGGAGAGATGAAAGAGAGTGTATAAATACAGCATCATTCTCTGCCAGTCACTACGTAGTTAAGCATTTGCTGAAATATTTTCGTATTAGCAATGCTCCATATATAATATGTACTGCACCAAATGCATGTACCTATTGATTAGATGTACAATTGTACATGAGTGCTGACTGCTGTGCTATTAAAGGTACCAGCAAAAATGTTTCACAACTTTGTTATTTCGTACGTATTTTAATATGATATGCAAAGAACCAAACACATAGACCAAACCACATTCAATACGATAACAACTAATTAAGATTCTGCAAGAAACAAAAATATTTCAATTTCACAGCATGATTTTAGTTTAGTCGAATTGTATACTATACAGTTTATCAGAATACACTCCTTTATATGCTACACCAGGGGTCACCAACCTTTTTTGCATGCGGGCCACTTTGGCACTAAGGAGAGCTGTGGCGGGCCGCACTGATAAAATGTTAGGTAGGTTGACTCTTATGCTAAAAAAGAACGCATTTCGTACCTTGTATCCAACGTTACATGTTGTTCATATTTATTTTAGAATACCGCAGCAACAAAATTAATTGAACAACGCTACTGCCAGGCCAAGCTCCTTTTACAACATTTTTGACTTTTTTTAACAATGCCTAATAAGCGAGGCCACTTGTTTTGCGCACTTATAGCGAGGCGAGCGGTTTCATCAGAATATTCATCGCCAAGCAAGAGTGGTGTTGTCACTTCGCTTCACAAAAGATATCTTGCAATTAACAATTTTAGTAAACAAGGAAATGTTTGACACATCGCAATAGGCTATAGGCAACAATAGTGACCTACAAACATATCAGCGAAAAATAGGCTCCAATAACAGGGAAAAAGAAACCAGGCACCATGAAACAAATGTTTGTAGAAATCACCCAAAAATTGTAATTCTATCGTAATTCATGAACAGTCTTCCCTTTAAAAAAGCAATGAGTTGCTTTTTCATCCTTTTTGTGAGAGTCTATAAAACCGTCTTTCTTTTGTTACAGACAACTGTCACTTGCGGTGCTTATCAGCGTGGCAAGAATTTGTTGATTAACAACATTTTGCAGAACTTGCTTCGGCAGTAGGTATACTAAAATTGGAACGATAGAGAAGATCAGCATGGCCCCTGCGCAAGGATGACACGCGAAATCGTGAAGCGATCCATATTTCTTTAAAAAAAAAAAAAAAAAAACATTTTGCAGTACTAAGCTAAATATTTTCATAATACAATCAGAAAAAGTTTTTAAATTTGGCCAATTTATTATAAATTGAGTTGGCACACCGACCTATTTTGCCAACAAAAACTTGCATAAAGAGAACACTGGTCGTGAAACACAATAACGGTGAAACGCACACTAGTGTTTACATGACATTTGCAAACTTAAAATAAGCAACCCTATGCTCGACATTTTCGAAATTCGAAAACAGACGTTTTAATCAACCACTGGGACAGTGTGGCTGGACATCGCATTGGAATAGCTTTAAGCAACCCCCACCTAGAACTATAATCTGATTGGTCGGTCGGTGGAATCGTATGCAAAGCGAAAATATGCTTCTCGGAAAGTGTTTTTTTGCCTGTGTGCTCTTTAACTCCTCAAGAAAAGTATTTTTGGTTATACTTGTACGCTGATACCTTCCGCGGGCCGCAGCGATACAGCGTGGCGGGCCGCATGCGGCCCGCCATTTGGTGACCCCTGTGCTACACCATTCCTTAAATGCAATATTCTTACTTTCATCAATTATCTAAAACAGTTCATTATATAACTTCTAACTTGTACAAAAAATCACTGAACAATAAATGTCTGCTATGGTGTAACTAGCTGATTTCAATTTTAGAAGATAGTGGGTACGGTAGTTGCATACAAAATATAAAAATGTCTCAATTTAGGATGTTGTTGTGTCATACCAGAGTATGGAACTAAAATAGATACCATAAGCTATATTATACTTGTAAGCACCGTAGTGAAACATATACAATAATGTAGGGGTGCTCAAAGTTTTGTACATGGACCACATTTTGCGTTTGCAAGTCTTGGTGAGCCAAATTAAATTTTTCACTCATTTTGAAATGAGTGAAAAGATATGAAATTCAGCCTGATCTTTAAGATTGTATATTGTAGGATAAGCAATCATGGAACGTTTTTGGTTATATCAAGACAATAGAACTCTTAGTTTAGGCACGTATGTGGTGATAGAATTACAAAGTGTGGAAGAAAGATGTTTATCAATTAGCCTAGTTGATGTTTCCAACTAAAAATGTCTTCACACATGTACGTGTTATTAAATTTGTTATATGTGTTACTATCAGCCCAATCGGGGGCTGCAGATATTGTTCCAGCTGCAATTTGGGCACCCCTGCTGTAATGGATGTGATCAAGGAAACCATTTAACATTTCCTTCGCTTCAATGCCAAGCCAACAAATTAGGCTTGTTATGAATAGGTCACAGCATGGTGATTAGTGATGCATCATTGTTACATCTTATCCCCGTAATTTGCTGCACTTTTGTTATGACAATGTAGTTTGTTTCTTCTTTTCTCGCCAAGATGCAAGAAATTTACATTGATTTTGAACGTCATTGAATGCCTGAAAAAAAAAATGGATAAGAACTCAGCACAATATCTGTAAACATGAAGTATGAATATTCTAAACAATTTTTTGTGGTAACTGGTTATTCTGTATACATATACGACAGTGGATAAAAAGATGAGAAAGCCATTTTCTGTCGATCTTTTGGCATGCCATTGAGTTATTCTGCCAGACGCAAGTGCATACCCCTGAGTGGTATTGAAGCGGTGCCTAGGGTGCACACAATGCCGTCATATCAACCGATTTTTATGTAGATTGGTGAAAATGTTCTATTTGATGGGAAAACAGCTTCTGTGAAGTTTGGTGGTGATCGGACTACGTCTATGTGGGCAACCGATGACATGGAATTTAGGTCGATATCGCCATGACATCGTGTTGAATTTAGGGTTGCCATTTGCAATAAGTGAAAAAGTCTTGACTTTTTTTCAGCAGAACTTCCATTTCAAGTCATTTCTTCAGTTCTGGTCTCCAACTGACGTTTTCATCTTCAGTTACTGTTTTTTCTGAGGGAAATATTTCATGATTTTGATGAATTTTGCTAATGTAATCTTTCACGTCGAAGATGGAAGAAGACAGAACAGAACCAAGTACGAAGCGGCAAAAATAGTTTATAAACAACTAACCAATTTTTACGAAAAAGGAGGTATCCCTATGTTGCAAGAAATATCTGCATGTCAAAAAATTGTAAAACTTGTCTAAGAAAATGAGAAATTCAGACGTATACCGAAAAACAGAAGAACTACTGAATCATGCATTAGAAAGATAGACGAGTATATCAAAGAACCATCAAAAACTTTCGCCTTGTGGTGTCAAGATGCTGAGAAAATAATTAAAAATCCCGAGGACAAGGAGTTTCTGAACTCAATGAAGACTGATAGAAAGGTGAGCATTGCTGGTAAGGACACAGTGGCATTAGGCAAAAAATTGAGACGCCAGGAAAGAACACGGATCTCAAAAAAACGCCTGGAAAAGTGTAAAAGACAATCTGGAGCCCAATTTTCCGAAGCTGTACTTGCTGACAGTAGCTCCAGTGAGGACGATAAGTCATTAGCCTCATATATACCAGACTCTAAGCCAAATAAAAGATCTCATGAAAGAGTGGTGAAGTCCGGGACAGAAGCCTTCATTCCTCATGATATTCTTACTTCCCCGAGACTGGTGTCATTAGCTGCACGACTGAAAATGACACCTGCACAGCAAGCCACCTTTAGTGAGGCATTTGTAGAGGAAGCTGGGGGTGATGCTTCAAAAGTCTCTACATCATATTCACAATCGGCTAAGGTCAGACGTGTAGTGAACAAAAAAATAGCTGGTGAAATTAAGAAATCCTGGATCCCACCAACATCATCATCATAATCCATCGTCGGTTTGTTCCCCACTAGTGGGGGTGGCCGATTGTTTCCGCGCAGCAATTGTTTTAATCCCTTTTCTCCATTTCACCCTGTCCCTTGCATCTTCCTCCTTCGCCTCTATTCACTGGGATGGAAAGAGCTTACCCACTCTTAAAAACAAATACGAAAAAGAAGAGAGATTGGCCATCGCCATTGGCAACTCTGATGAACTGAAGTTACTGGGAACACCTGCTTATCAATCTGGTACGGAAGAGCGAGCTGGCGAAATCATATCAAGACTGACCTTAGAGTTACTCCAAGAATGGCATATGCTCTGAAAAAGTTGTCAGTATGGTATTTGACACAACCTCATCGAACACTGGACACTTGACTGCCGCATGTATCCAAATTCAGGCGCGTCTTGAACGTGCACTATTCTGGGCAGGTTGTTCTCATCATGTCGGTGAGTTGATAGTAGGACATGTATTTGAGGACTTGAAGATAGATGTCAGCAAGTCACCAGAAGTAACTTTATTTACCAGACTTCGTAAAAACTGGAATTATATTTCACATGACATCAATCAACCACTCAACTACTTTGACATTTCCAAGTTCCCAAAAGAAGCACACGAGTATGTTTTGAAATGGAAAGATAAACTGATTTGTTTATCAGAGCAGAAAGCCAAGTTCTTGAGGGATGACTATAAAGAGATGATGAATTTGTGTGTGTCATACTTAACTCCAGGCACACAGGTAAAATTCCTATGTCATGAAGCTGTGCATAAGGCCAGGTGGATGGCCAAGTTGATTTATGCATTAAAACTTGTTCTACTGGAGGATCAAATTGCAGCTCTGCCGAAGGGAACTGTCACGACAACTTCTCAGGCCACCAAGATTAGAGATTTTGTGAACTTTGTCTCACTTGTGTACTGTACCTGGTGGTTCAGATGCAGTGTAGCCATTGATGCACCTTTGAATAGCTTAAAGTTATATAATAATAGACATTCTGAAGTACAAAGCCATCAACAGCATCATATCAGACAGTGCTGCATGATGTCTCAAACGACATTTGTGGTACTTGTCCAGTGAATTTGTTCCTCTATCTTTATTCAGTTCTAAAGTGAGCAATGCAGATAAGCGTCAAATAGCTGTCAGACTTCTCAATTTAAAACCGACAGAACAACTTGCTGCTCCAACTAGGCGTTTCGGCACCAGGTACGGAAAACCTACATTTCCGGACTCCATTAAGCTAAACTCCAAACTTTCAGACTTTGTTGATGTGGACTCATGTTTTTTTTTCTCATCTTTAAGAATTAAAGATGAATTCCTTGTTTTACCAGTCAAAGATTGGGAGTTGTGCAAGGCCTATCAAGAAGCTAAATGCAATGTTAGGGCTATAAACGTTACCGATGATATTGCTGAGAGAGGCGTGAAACTCAGTACTGATTTTTTAAATAGTGCAAAAATTGAAGAAAATTACCAAAACACACTCCAAGTAGTGGAGAATGCGAGAAAAATGACACCTAATTTGCGAAAAAAAAAAAAAGAACTCTTCAAACAATGAAAATGTATCATTGTGTACTGTACCTTAATGTGTATTTTATTTGTATCTATAATTATGTGTACCGTAAAACAGCACAATAGAGTGTATCAGAATGTGTATCTTAACTTTAGTATATAACTTGTTCAAAATGTTAGAAACAGTCAAAATAAATACATGAATATATGTATTTTGTACGAGGTTATATACAGTAATTGTACAATTTTTGTTACTTTTTCGGAAATTACGGGATTTTTTGATAGTGGTGTTGCCCACATAGACATTCACCAATCTCACTGATATTTGGCCCAGCATAGTTACTCATCTAATCGAACAAACAGGGGAATCTACAAATGAATCGGGTGAAAAAATTCAAAAAAGTCGGCATTGTGTGCACCCTAGGCCGGTGCCCCTTCAAATATCATCCCTACTCAGTACTCAGCTATGCAGTCAGCATGCTGATGTACATACCACACCAGATTAGTACTACAGAGTGTTTGCTTCTTGCCAACATTGGCAAGGCAGCACTTAATGGCCAAGCTAAAGTGATTTGAAGATGCAGCAAAATACCAGACTACAAAGTCACAATCTCAGGTCTGTTAAACCTTCAGAAATAAGTGTATTTACTTCAGTTGTTTTATTGTGCTTGAGACCGAAATAAGCACAACACCTTCAAAAAAATTTTTGAACAAAAGGAAAATAAAAAGAAATTACGAACAAACACAACATATACCCGGAGGCTAAAGCTTTATCAGCCCATATATATAGCTTTAGTTGATATTTTCAAGATTTGTATAAATAGGCACTTGCTAAGAAGATCGGCCATGGATACCAACCAGCCTCTAAGGTGCGCACTGCGCAATTCTGCAGTAACACTGGGTCATTTGCATAGTAAAATTTCATTCTTGTTCATTGCTCAAGCAACGCATTAAAATTAAAAAAAAAAACTTTCCTCACCACTCTGCAAAGGTAGTTTTAAAATTATAATACACGCAAGAAAATTAATTTGAGCAATGTACAATTTTAGAGGGAACACTGCTTGATGCCAGCATGTATTCTCATTTTTTCATATTCAAAAGACATAAGTAGGCCATCTGATACTGAAAATATGTACAATAAATAATAATTAAAGTTACCGTACCTTTATGTCTGATTCCATCAGTTCAGATATGTTGGAGTCCTTCTCAAACAAAACTTTTCTCATGTCAAATTTGTGTTTTAAGTCTGTAAATGTTGATATCTTTGGATCATATTTAGTCAAACATGAAATGTTTTTTTGCATATCTGCAAGCTCATGTTTCTCAATTTGCTTGGGATAATTAATCCTCATCCGGACAACTTCAAACTCCAGATCTCTGATGACACAAGGGTCAAGAGTAGTTGACATTTCCACAGTTGTGGCACCTATATTGCTGAGCTAAAATTTGAAATAATTAAAGTAGCATGGTACGATAATACATATTGTGAATAGTTTGTTTATGCCAATGTCATTATAATTATTTCTTAAAAAAATAAAATCTAAACTGCCTAGTTATCAAAAACGTACAAGACATACGCTTAAATTTAACATGTCAATGTGTTATAATAAAACAGTACGTACAATATAAAAATCTCTCTCGGTCTTCAAAACTCAGAAGTGGTGACAAACAGACTAATTAAACTAATTGCAGGCTAGGTTACAGGGTCTTACATTTAAATTGGAAATTTTTTTGTTTCTCAAATCAAGATGAAACTTTCTGCAGACAATCTAATAAATGTATTCTTAAATATAGTATAGTGATATTTAGACAAACTTCTTTAAACATGGCAGAATTACCGAAACGTATAACCATCTGTGCATTGAGTTGAGATTTGCTGGAACACTGCTTCGGATATTATTAAGAGCACTGGCTACTCAAAAATGACAGTTTTGGAGTTGTGGCCAAGTTTGATGCCAAGGGGAAAGTTGAATGAAACCTTCAGGTCACAGCCCTCGAAAGGATTAAAAGTGAAAACTTTTCTGGCGGGGCTAAAAAGGTCAATAAAGGCAGACCCAACGCAGTTAATGACAAAACTGGCCAAAAGACGTCATGTCAGTCACAAAACCATCATCAGAGCAGTCAATGAAGAGTTGAAGATCTTGGGATGAAGTCTTATGAGAAAACACGTCACAACTTCCTTACTGCCCACTCAAGATCAATCAGGGTTGAAAGATGTCCAAAGCTTCTCAATTATCTCAAGAACAAAGGAGAACAGTTTGCATTTTTGTCAATGAAAAAAAAGTTAATTGTGGACAAGGTTACAAATCGTTAGAACACACGAGTTCTTGCCCATGACCCATCAGAAGTTCTTTATCTTCAGATATACATCAGGATGCAAAGCAAAAATCCTGCTTTTGTGATAGTTTTTGCAGTCGTGGCAAGTGAAAGCAAAGGTGATGCCTCCTCATTTCATCAAAGCTTGACTTTTAACAAAACAGAGTATCTGAGTTATTTTTTGCCCAGGATTCATAGAAACTACAATGCTTCCAAAGTCATGTTTGTTCAAGCCTCTGCACAGGCGCATGGAGCAAAAAGTCCAGACTTATATATCTGAATCTTCCCATGTTTGTCCCGAATAACTTTTGGCCTAGTAGCTCTGCAGATCCAAACGTTTGCACCTATTGGCTATTCAGTGTGATTGAAGGACAGTCTAACTCAATTCCACACCTTAACCTCAACTCTCTTAAAGCAGCCATTCAAAGAGCATTCCGAAATCTTGATACCGATTTAGTGAAGACAAGTTTTCACCGTTTTGGCAGAGAATATCTAAAATTATTGAAGCAAAGGGCCATGGATTGCATTGATATTAAATGATAATTTTACTTTTTTTATCTTTGAAATTGGGAAATTGCAAAAAAATGTAAAAGTCCCAATTTAGCTGCGGGACCCTGTAAACATGATATTTAATCTATGAAATTCTGATTAACAACGAAGCGAAACAACCAGACCACAACCCGCAACTGCTAAAACTTCCTTGCGACCTACAACCAAAACTTGCCCAACTTTCAGGAAAACAGTGGAACTGGCAACTCGCCAACTCGGTCGCCCACCAATCAAGCTTTTCAAAATCTTTGCTGAACTTACTGATGCGTGCAATTCAGAGACCAGTGGCTCTGGAAAAAGAATCTATCAATCAATGTTTTATTTGTCAGTAACAGGAACATAGGTACATGTTTGAAATATGCAATATACACAGTACAAAAGTTACACAAGTTCCCATACCGACAGGGAGACAACGAGACGACCATACGGTCTACTAGTCAATTGCCACCCTACGGAAATTACGATTTTGCCATTTAAAATAAGCTTACAATAGAAAAATAATAATTGAAACGTTCCCGCGCTTCAACAACAGCATACCCACAAAAAAACAAAAAAAACATATTGATGATAACGTAGGCCAAAACACAAAATTCCATGAAGCAAGCAGAGAATAATAAAGTTTTTGAAGCAACTGACAAGTTGGTTTCCATAACATATCACTTACGATGCACTGTAGCTTTGTAAAATTAACGTTTTGATCTCTTTTTTGAAACAATGAAATGATAAGTTTTTTAGCCTACTTGGAACCTCTGACCAGAGCATTGGTCCCAATACCTGCATGGACTTCTTGCCAAATTCTGTGTTTGATCTGTTTATAAAATAATTGTTGCTTGTTTGATATCTTGTGTTATGCTGATGAATAGATGAAGCATTTGTGAATAAATCACAATACGTAGACGGATACTCATTCATATGAACTTTGTACATATGTTTTTTTATTTCAATGTTATGTAGCCTATGTCTTTTAGTTTCAAGATGTTCATTTTGAAAAATAAAAAATTAGTGTGAGCATAGTAATTTTGTTTCGTAATTATTCTTATAACCTTTTTTTGTAATTTTATTAATGGATCCAGTGCACTGTCACAGGCCTTTCCCCAGCTTGAAATACAATATTGCAAATGACAGTAAATCAAAGCGTGATACACATCTTTTAAAGTGTCTGTGTTGACATAATTTCTGAGTTTAAGCAACGCCCATGAACCTTTTGCTACTTTTCCGCAAATTTTATCTATGTGATATTTCCATGTTAATTTGTTATCTATGTAAACGCCAAGGTATCTTATTTGATCTTTTTGTTGAATGGTTGTGTTACCAATGTTAATGTTAAAATTTTTTATGTGTTTTTTATTTGTTATTAGCATGTATTCAGTTTTTGAGAAATTTAATGATAATCTATTAAGCTTCAACCAGTTGTAAACTTTTTACATTTCGGCATTCACATTGTTCTGCAAATTTATTTCACATTTGTCGCTCATCGTAAGATTGGTGTCGTCAGCAAATAGTTTAACATTCATGTTTGTTGAATTTGGTAAGTCATTTATATACAGTAAGAAAAGAAGGGGTCCCAATGTCGATCCTTGGGGCACGCCGCAGGTAACCTGTCTTGAGTTTGAAGAGATTCCATTGACGACCGTGTGCTGTAGACGATTGCTGCTATAGCTTTTTAATAATTGTAATGGAAGGCCCCGAAAGCCGTATGTTTGCAGTTTCTGTATGAGAATAGTGTGATCAACTGTGTCGAAGGCTTTAGCTAAATCAAGAAATACAGAGCAAGTTGTATCTTTATTATCTAGGTTAGTTAAGATGTTATCACAAACGTTTGACACAGCTAACGAAGTGGAATATTGTGGTCTAAATCCATACTGATGTGGTGTGATCAGGTCTTTTTTTGTTAGATAATTGTACATTTGTTCATACAGGCATTTTTCGAATATTTTGGTGAAGGGGGACAATAGTGATATGGGCCTATAGTTGGAACAATTTTTCCTGGAGCCACTTTTGAAGATTGGGGTAACTTGAGCGACCTTTAGTACATCAGGATATACACCTTTATCGATACACTCATTGAATAAGTTGGTGAGGAAAGGGGCGATTATTGGTGAGGATAGTTTGACAAATCTTATAGGTATTCCATCATGTCCTGTACTTTTAGAGACAGAAAGGTTATTAAGATGTTTTAATACTTCTTCTTGATTGACAGGTTTTAAGAAAAAGGAGAATGGGACACTTTGCAATTTCAATAATGAGCTAGGAGACGGTAGAGTGATTTTAGATGCCATGGAAGGACCAATTTCTGTGAAATAATCATTAAAACAGTTACTTATTTGTGCAGGGTCAGATATTTTTTCATTGTCAGTGCTAATTATTTCTTCTGGTATGTGAGCTGTGTGCTTATGTTTGTACTTGATGATGTCATTTATGGTTTTCCATATTTTTCCAGTGTTGTGCTTGCTTTGCGTAATAAGAAAACTTTAATGCATTTTTTTTGCTTGCTCTTTGGTATGAGTAAGTACATTTCTGTACTTTTTGTATGTTGCTTGTGCAGAAGTGTTTGTTGGGTCTTTTATTTTTAAGTGATATAGTCTGTTTTTAGTTTTGATGGAGTTCAAAATTCCTTTTGTTAGCCATGGTTTGGTCTTGAGTTTTCTTTCTCTTCGAGACAACAATCGTAAAGGTGCATGCTTGTTTAAAGTGTCATTAAAAGTGTCGATGAAATGATTAAATTTGCTATGAACTGAATCATTCCTTTCTGTGTATTGGTTGGTCAAGCTATTTTCCAGATCACAAACGAATTCATCAGCAACAAAGTTTTTCATGTTCCTTACTTTTTGTGTATATTTTTCTTGTTTTGGTTTTACAGAGTTTATCACAACTACATTAGGAAAGTGGTCAGAAACATCGTGAATAAGAACATGGCATTGAATTTTATTTGATTGGTCGTTGCTGTATACATGATCGATTAAAGTTGAACTTGTGGAAGTTATACGGGTTGGGGATTGTACTAATTGATTGCAGCCTAAAGAGAGAAACGCATCACAGTAATTTTTTACAGCAGAATTTTTTGTCTTTGCTAACATATCAATATTAAAATCACCACAAATGTAATATTGTTTTTTGAAATTATTTAACGAATCAATGCACTCACAGAATTTGGTTTGAAACTCAATTAACTTATTTTTAGGATGCCTGTATACTACACCAACTGTGCACTGTCTATTGTTTGAAAAAGTAATATCCACCCAGAGATCTTCACATTCCTGTAAGTTTAGACTTAAATTATTAATTTGATTATACTTTATTGAACTGCTTACGTATAGCCCGACACCACCTGCTTGTATTTTAGCATCAGTTTGTTTGTTATTAAAGTGGACAAAATTATAGCCTTGCAAGCTAACAAAATGCAATCGATTTTCATTCAGCCAGGTTTCTGACACAGCAATAAGGTCCGGTGCTTCTTGCATTTCGACAAGCAGTGATTCTAATTTTTCAAAGTTGCCAACTAGGCTTCTCATGTTTACATGTAAAATCGATAGCTGGTTCCTATTAATATTGTTAGTTTAAGAGAAGGAGTTTTTTGAATAAAAATTTTTACAATCCGCAGACATTGCCACAAACAAAGTAGGCTATGACCAACAGATGAATACAAAACCAATAACGTAGGACACGAAAGATTACAAAATGACTTTGCAACAAAACAGATTAAAAGCAAAATCACCAACACCTGCATTTATAACTTGTAGTCAGGATAATCAAAGAATTCACTTATGTGTGACGAAATAGGACGGTGACCAACAAGCACCGAAAAAGAACAAATAACAAGTCTGGTTTAAGTGGTGTTAGAAACACTTTAGAAAATAAACAAAACACTATTATTGCGTTATGAAATATTTAATTTAGCAAGGATTTTGGAAATTGACTAAGTAGGCTAATAATTTTAATTTGAAATTAGGAACTAAATTAAATTACGGTACTTTAGTTGATGAGAGGTAACTCAGGGCAAAATTCCGTCAAGCAGTGATATAGAATCAAATGAATTGTGTTAAAATGACCTGATTAAAATATGCAGCTTAAAAAGAGAATTAAGACTGGCGAGGATAATGGATATACTTACTAGGATAATGGATAATCTACCAAAAAAACAAAATTTTGTTTTATTCTCTGGTTGGTTTTGGTTTTTAAATCTTTATCCTTGGACTGACAAAGCCTTGATGATAGGTTATTCCTGGTAGTTTTGTGAACTTGCAGAGGCTCTTGACGCAGGCCGGTTACCGAGTTCGGCACAGTGAAGTTTTCCGATTGTTGAAGTGTTGTTGCCGGGGAATTATTCCATTCACTAGGTGCCGCTGAATGGAGAGCAGTCCTGAAATCAAGCGCACACCTCGAGAATCGAACCAGCGCCGCGTGATCTTGAGCCAGGCGCGCAACCACTGATACCAGAAATAAGAACAATGCAGAGCAAGATTCTGAACCTGTTTTCAAAAACAGGTTGGATCCAGAATCTGAGTTTTGGTGAAAACATAAACCAGATTCCGAGTAGTTTTTATACAACTTGATATGCATAGCCTAATTAAACCTGGTACCATCGTGAATAATTTCAAACGATTTTTGAACCGTATGAAAATTTAAATTATGATGTAAACATTTTTCAATAATCCTGCAAGATAAGTAGTAGACCCGATTCTGTGAACATCTCTGCTGATTCTGTGCCCTTCATAAACAGCTGATGTAACCAAATAGAAAATTTATTTGCGTGTTGATAAAATTTGAAGTGAGGTTGTTTGAGTGAGTGAGGTCAAGCATAGTTGTAAGTGATAAAAACTTGAAATTTAGCAAATTTTGAAAGCGAAATTTTTTGGACAATATGATGTGACTGGGTAATCTGTGAAAATTGTCAGCTACAAGATGTTGCGTTTGGGAGATTTGAGTTGTAGCTGTGGTGCAAATTTATCCGTCCGCATTTGGCAACACTTCCTGTTGCCGTCCAGCCAGTGATGCAGGAATTGTGACTTCTGAGGAAATCTAAATAAATAAAAGAGGAAATCAGGAAGAAATGGTCACAAATGAGAAAATAAGAGAATTTGCAACAAAATTCCTCTCTTGTTATATAAAAACACAGAATTTCAATAGCCTGCTTAGCTTATATTCGGCCTTTATTTTTAAACAAAAATCTTCATGTTTTACATTCCTCAAACTTACTAAAAAGGAAGTGGCTACTGGCTAGGCCTATTTTTTCACACTTACTGTCATGGTTACAATCAGGTGTTGCCAGAGTTGGGATTAAAGTTAGGAAAAATTAAGGTAAAGGTTAGAGTTAGGAATAAGATTAGGGTTTTGATCTTTGCCCAAGACTAAAAAAATTTCTAAAATACAAGTTTTTGTTTTTAACAGCTTTAAACTTTTCTGAAGTTAGGGCAGAATTCCTTATCTGGCAACACTATTGAGGCTATTATTGCACTAGATATATATAGTGTAAATATAGCCATAGCCTAATAAAAGATACTTTTACAGATTTGCCAAGCTAGACTGCCTGTCAGCTTTTAGACTAATTTGTTGCTTGGATCGCTTGAGATTTTAGCTTGTATGGTAGCCTACTGGACTACCGGTACTGGTAGATTATACAGAGACATAGGCGTCGAAATAACGAGGGTATTTTTTTGGTGCTCTTCCACAAGACGCCCTGTTGGTCAACCAGACAAAATGATGACGTCACACATTGGAATGGACGATTATGAAGGAGGAAGTGCGGGGTGGAAATGGAACGAAATACACCAGAAAGAAATTGTCTCCCATTCATTCATTTCTTGTTCAATTTCAACAAATTTGCTATTGTTGGAAAGCACAAGCATAGATCTAACCAACTAAATTAGTACCAAGTCCCAAAATACTACTAGCTCCATCTGGTGGCCACCTAAACTTGACCACTAAACTTGACCAAATTCAAACCATCACCAAAACTTCATTTTAAATGATAAACAATCTAAATCAAATCTAATTAAAAGAACATGTTACTGTTTGTTGAAGTGCTAACTTTCATTGTTATATCTTATTCAATATGCGCGCAATCGTGGCCACCTAAACTTGACCAAATTCAAACCATTATCAAAAGTTTATTTGGAATGATCAGAACATTAAACGACAGCCAATTAAAAGAACATGTTACTGTTTATTGAAGTGCTAACTTTCATTGTTATATCTTATTCAATATGCGCGCAATCGTTGTTCGAAGACAGCCCCCCAACGAAGCTTTTGCCCAATGCATTTCAATGGCGAATCGATCGTCTTCCAGTTCACGCCCTGCATGTTCACGATAATTAATTGTCTCCCATTTATTCATTTCTTGCTCAATTTAAACAGATTTGCTATCGTTGAAAAGCACAAGCATAGATCTAACCAACTAAATTAATACCAAGTCCCAAAATACTACTAGCTCCATCTGGTGGCTACCTAAACTTGACCAAATTCAAACCATCACCAAAACTTCATTTTAAATGATAAACAATCTAAATCAAATCCAATTAAAAGAACATGTTACTGTTTATTGAAGTGCTAACTTTCATTGTTATATCTTATTCAATATGCGCGCAATCGTTGTTCGAAGACAGCCCCCTAACGAAGCTTTTGCCCAATGCATTTCAATGGCGAATCGATCGTCTTCCAATTCACGCCCTGCATGATCACGATAATTAATTGTCTCCCATTTATTCATTTCTTGCTCAATTTTAACAGATTTGCTATCGTTAAAAAGCACAAGCATAGATCTAACCAACTAAATTAATACCAAGTCCCAAAATACTACTAGCTCCATCTGGTGGCCACCTAAACTTGACCAAATTCAAACCATTATCAAAAGTTTATTTGCAATGATAAAAACATTAAACGACAACCAATTAAAAGAACTTGTTACTGTTTATTGAAGTGATAACTTTCATTTTTATACCTTATTTAATATATGAGCAATCGTTGTTCGAAGACAGCCCCCCAACGAAGCTTTTGCCCAATGCATTTCAATGGCGAATCGATCCTCTTCCAGTTCACGCCCTGCGTGATCAATGGTGAATCGATCGTCTTCCAGTTCACGCCCTGCATGTTCACGATAATTAATTGTCTCCCATTTATTCATTTCTTGCTCAATTTCAACAGATTTGCTATCGTTGAAAAGCACAAGCAGGGATCTAACCAACTAAGTTATAACCAAGTCCCAAAATACTACTAGCTCCATCTGGTGGCCACCTAAACTTGACCAAAATCAAACCATTATCAAAAGTTTATTTGCAATGATAAAAACATTAAACGACAACCAATTAAAAGAACATGTTACTGTTTATTGAAGTGCTAACTTTCATTTTTATACCTTAATTAATATATGAGCAATCGTTGTTCGAAGACAGTCCCCCAACGAAGCTTTTGCCCAATGCATTTCAATGGCGAATCGTTCGTCTTCCAGTTCACGCCCTGCGTGATCAATAGCGAATCGATCGTCTTCCAGTTCAAGCCCTGCATGTTCACGATAATTAATTGTCTCCCATTCATTCATTTCTTGCTCAATTTCAACAGATTTGCTATCGTTGAAAAGCACAAGCATAGATCTAACCAACTAAGTTAATACCAAGTCCCAAAATGCTAATAGCTCCATCTAGTGGCCACCTAAACTTGACCACATGCAAACCATCACCAAAACTTCATTTTAAATGATAAACAATCTAAATTAAATCCAATTAAAAGAACATGTTACTGTTTATTGAAGTGCTAACTTTCATTTTTGTATCTTATTCAATATGCGCGCAATCGTTGTTCGAAGACAGCCCCCCAACGAAGCTTTTGCCCAATGCATTTCAATGGCGAATCGATCGTCTTCCAGTTCACGCCCTGCATGTTCACGATAATTAATTGTCTCCCATTTATTCATTTTTTGCTCAATTTCAACAGATTTGCTATCGTTAAAAAGCACAAGCATAGATCTAACCAACTAAATTAATACCAAGTCCCAAAATACTACTAGCTCCATCTGGTGGCCACCTAAACTTGACCAAATTCAAACCATCACCAAAACTTCATTTTAAATGATAAACAATCTAAATTAAATCCAATTAAAAGAACATGTTACTGTTGATTGAAGTGCTAACTTTCATTGTTATATCTTATTTAATATGCGCGCAATCGTTGTTCGAAGACAGCCCCCCAACGAAGATTTTGCCCAATGCATTTCAATCGCGAATCGATCCTCTTCCAGTTCACGCCCTGCGTGTTCACGATAATTAATTGTCTCCCACTTATTCATTTCTTGCTCAATTTCAACAGATTTGCTATCGTTGAAAAGCACAAGCATAGATCTAACCAACTAAATTAATACTAAGTCCCAAAATACTACTAGCTCCATCTGGTGGCCACCTAAACTTGACCAAATTCAAACCATTATCAAAAGTTTATTTGCAATGATAAAAACATTAAACGACAAACAATTAAAAGAACATGTTACTGTTTATTGAAGTGATAACTTTCATTTTTATACCTTATTTAATATATGAGCAATCGTTGTTCGAAGACAGCCCCCCAACGAAGCTTTTGCCCAATGCATTTCAATGGCGAATCGATCCTCTTCCAGTTCACGCCCTGCGTGATCAATGGTGAATCGATCGTCTTCCAGTTCACGCCCTGCATGTTCACGATAATTAATTGTCTCCCATTTATTCATTTCTTGCTCAATTTCAACAGATTTGCTATCGTTGAAAAGCACAAGCAGGGATCTAACCAACTAAGTTATAACCAAGTCCCAAAATACTACTAGCTCCATCTAGTGGCCACCTAAACTTGACCACATGCAAACCATCACCAAAACTTCATTTTAAATGATAAACAATCTAAATTAAATCCAATTAAAAGAACATGTTACTGTTTATTGAAGTGCTAACTTTCATTTTTGTATCTTATTCAATATGCGCGCAATCGTTGTTCGAAGACAGCCCCCCAACGAAGCTTTTGCCCAATGCATTTCAATGGCGAATCGATCGTCTTCCAGTTCACGCCCTGCATGTTCACGATAATTAATTGTCTCCCATTTATTCATTTTTTGCTCAATTTCAACAGATTTGCTATCGTTAAAAAGCACA
This sequence comes from Aplidium turbinatum, assembly GCF_918807975.1. Lineage (NCBI taxonomy): Eukaryota > Metazoa > Chordata > Ascidiacea > Aplousobranchia > Polyclinidae > Aplidium > Aplidium turbinatum. The sequence goes on from NC_137486.1 coordinate 5,803,639, forward strand.
AGCATAGATCTAACCAACTAAATTAATACCAAGTCCCAAAATACTACTAGCTCCATCTGGTGGTCACCTAAACTTGACCAAATTCAAACCATTATCAAAAGTTTATTTGGAAGGATAGGAACATTAAACGACAGCCATTTAAAAGAACATGTTACTGTTTATTGAAGTGCTAACTTTCATTTTTGTATCTTATTCAATATGCGCGCAATCGTTGTTCGAAGACAGCCCCCCAACGAAGCTTTTGCCCAATGCATTTCAATAGCGAATCGATCCTCTTCCAGTTCACGCCCTGCATGTTCACGATAATTAATTGTCTCCCATTTATTCATTTTTTGCTCAATTTCAACAGATTTGCTATCGTTAAAAAGCACAAGCATAGATCTAACCAACTAAATTAATACCAAGTCCCAAAATACTACTAGCTCCATCTGGTGGCCACCTAAACTTGACCAAATTCAAACCATCACCAAAACTTCATTTTAAATGATAAACAATCTAAATTAAATCCAATTAAAAGAACATGTTACTGTTGATTGAAGTGCTAACTTTCATTGTTATATCTTATTTAATATGCGCGCAATCGTTGTTCGAAGACAGCCCCCCAACGAAGATTTTGCCCAATGCATTTCAATCGCGAATCGATCCTCTTCCAGTTCACGCCCTGCGTGTTCACGATAATTAATTGTCTCCCACTTATTCATTTCTTGCTCAATTTCAACAGATTTGCTATCGTTGAAAAGCACAAGCATAGATCTAACCAACTAAATTAATACCAAGTCCCAAAATACTACTAGCTCCATCTGGTGGCCACCTAAACTTGACCAAATTCAAACCATTATCAAAAGTTTATTTGCAATGATAAAAACATTAAACGACAAACAATTAAAAGAACATGTTACTGTTTATTGAAGTGATAACTTTCATTTTTATACCTTATTTAATATATGAGCAATCGTTGTTCGAAGACAGCCCCCCAACGAAGCTTTTGCCCAATGCATTTCAATGGCGAATCGATCCTCTTCCAGTTCACGCCCTGCGTGATCAATGGTGAATCGATCGTCTTCCAGTTCACGCCCTGCATGTTCACGATAATTAATTGTCTCCCATTTATTCATTTCTAGCTCAATTTCAACAGATTTGCTATCGTTGAAAAGCACAAGCAGGGATCTAACCAACTAAGTTATAACCAAGTCCCAAAATACTACTAGCTCCATCTGGTGGCCACCTAAACTTGACCAAATTCAAACCATCACCAAAACTTCATTTTAAATGATAAACAATCTAAATTAAATCCAATTAAAAGAACATGTTACTGTTGATTGAAGTGCTAACTTTCATTGTTATATCTTATTTAATATGCGCGCAATCGTTGTTCGAAGACAGCCCCCCAACGAAGATTTTGCCCAATGCATTTCAATCGCGAATCGATCCTCTTCCAGTTCACGCCCTGCGTGTTCACGATAATTAATTGTCTCTCACTTATTCATTTCTTGCTCAATTTCAACAGATTTGCTATCGTTGAAAAGCACAAGAATAGATCTAACCAACTAAATTAATACTAAGTCCCAAAATACTACTAGCTCCATCTGGTGGCCACCTAAACTTGACCAAATTCAAACCATTATCAAAAGTTTATTTGCAATGATAAAAACATTAAACGACAAACAATTAAAAGAACATGTTACTGTTTATTGAAGTGCTAACTTTCATTTTTATACCTTATTTAATATATGAGCAATCGTTGTTCGAAGACAGCCCCCCAACGAAGCTTTTGCCCAATGCATTTCAATGGCGAATCGATCCTCTTCCAGTTCACGCCCTGCGTGATCAATGGTGAATCGATCGTCTTCCAGTTCACGCCCTGCATGTTCACGATAATTAATTGTCTCCCATTTATTCATTTCGAGCTCAATTTCAACAGATTTGCTATCGTTGAAAAGCACAAGCAGGGATCTAACCAACTAAGTTATAACCAAGTCCCAAAATACTACTAGCTCCATCTGGTGGCCACCTAAACTTGACCAAAATCAAACCATTATCAAAAGTTTATTTGCAATGATAAAAACATTAAACGACAACCAATTAAAAGAACATGTTACTGTTTATTGAAGTGCTAACTTTCATTTTTATACCTTAATTAATATATGAGCAATCGTTGTTCGAAGACAGTCCCCCAACGAAGCTTTTGCCCAATGCATTTCAATGGCGAATCGTTCGTCTTCCAGTTCACGCCCTGCGTGATCAATAGCGAATCGATCGTTAGAACCCATAGGTTGCTTACATACATGATCAATGGGACAAGGGGTTATGTCCCAGGAGACACTTTTCTAGATACATCAATTGATTGTCAAGGGTATGATGGAATGAAAGAGACTCAAGAGAAAAGAAGCAGAACTTGTTTTCTTGGTTTTCATCAATAAATAGACCCGCTTTTCTTTTCAGACATGATAAAATAAGACACTTTAAAGGTTCAATGAATTGAAATCTAAAAAGGTATATACTTTTGCCATGATCTATAGCAAAGTGTAGTGTAATAAGGCTTTTCAAGATTGTACAAAATAAAGCAGTAGCTCTTATCTACATCCCTAGTGAAAAATACTTTTTAAGTGAAAAAAATTTCTTTCAGCCTTAAAATAACGTAGGAATATGTCCCAAAAGTGATTGCTTGCACAGTCCCATTGGTCATTCAACCACCAGTTTGTGTTTAGCTTGTCTGAAGACATATCACAGTACAATGTGTACTTTTCTGTTGTGATAGCATCAGACCCAACCATTTGGCTTAAACTGTCATGCCAGGTCCCACTTGATACAACTTATTCATAGTGTAGAAACTGTTAACAACAATTAACCATTTAAAGTTACTTTGGGAGCAGAAAAAAAAATCAACTGACCTCGCCACTTAACTGCACAGCTCCTTTTCAAAAAGCACGATGGCTCATGCCAAAACAATTATGCATCCATTAAAAATAAATTTAACAATTTAACATGTTTTTGTTATTTCTATTTGGAAACCGTTGCAGCAAGCATTTTAGGCTGAAATTTATTTAAAGTTGCTTTCGTATTTTTTAGATCTTGGATATCGCCACCAAACGGTCAACCATCACCATCATTATGTTTCGGCCACAGGGGTTCATACGAACCACATTGAAAACCTGTGGCTGAATTGTAAACGGAAATTTAAAAGAATGGGTGGCACCACAAGGCCCATGATACCTGGGTATCTTGATGAATTTATGTGGCGACATCAGTTTCCACGGGGACGACATTTTCCGGAAGTTCTCCGCGCCATAAGGGAGTCCTACCCCTTACTGTAGCCGCCACATCGTCCATTTGCCAAAAAAAAAAAAAACAGCCCTTTTCAGGGCTACCTAATGATAAAAAAGAGTTGCTGCCCACATAGCCTACTTTGTGATATTTATTCTATAACAAACAAACTAGGCTAAAAAAAGTGCAATGTCACATGAAACAAAATAATTTTTTTAACTTACGTTTGTAACATGATTTTTGTGTGTTAACGTTTAAGGTTTGGACCTATGAATCATTTTGTTTACACACACGGATGCCTTTGGGAAAAAGACTTCGTGTGGTAATGAAAGAACACGAGAATGCAAGCCCAAGTCATTTCATTACGGTTTCGTTACTTACCTTTGATCCATATTTAAGCCTAGGTTTATTAGGCTTAGCCTATGTGTTGCGAAAAAATTTCTTGGCTAAGCATTGAACAAAACATAAGTATCCGCACCCACTGTCTCGCTGGTTGTTGTTGCTTTTTATTATTTGCAGAGGTTTCTCCATCCAAATAGGAACAATTTTCTGGCTCCTGCACTTGGAGCTGACATCACTTGCTTCCTCAACCGAGCTTTTCCAATAGATGTCGACTGAGGGCCGAGTGACAAGAATTCTTCCACGACCTCCCAAAGGATCAAAGTTCTACACCGCTCTAGAGCACACATCGCTTTCCTATTGATCAGTGTTTGTTACATTACTTGATTCGGACAAGCCATCACACCACCAACTAGGCTATTTGTGTGCCTGATCCTAATACTTTCTATGACTTTAGCATTTTTTCAATATAAATGGGACACAATTAATTATCGCGATCACGCAATGTGAATCCAGAAAGACGATCGATTCGTAATTGAAATGCATTGTGCAAAAGCTTCGTTGGGGGGCTGTCTTCGAACAACGATTGCGCGCATATTGAATAAGATACAAAAATGAAAGTTAGCACTTCAATAAACAGTAACATGTTCTTTTAAATGGCTGTCGTTTAATGTTCCTATCCTTCCAAATAAACTTTTGATAATGGTTTGAATTTGGTCAAGTTTAGGTGGCCACCAGATGGAGCTAGTAGTATTTTGAGACTTGGTATTAATTTAGTTGGTTAGATCTATGCTTGTGCTTTTTAACGATAGCAAATCTGTTGAAATTGAGCAAAAAATGAATAAATGGGAGACAATTAATTATCGTGAACATGCAGGGCGTGAACTGGAAGAGGATCGATTCGCTATTGAAATGCATTGGGCAAAAGCTTTGTTGGGGGGCTGTCTTCGAACAACGATTGCGCGCATATTGAATAAGATACAAAAATGAAAGTTATCACTTCAATAAACAGTAACATGTTCTTTTAATTGTTTGTCGTTTAATGTTTTTATCATTGCAAATAAACTTTTGATAATGGTTTGAATTTGGTCAAGTTTAGGTGGCCACCAGATGGAGCTAGTAGTATTTTGGGACTTAGTATTAATTTAGTTGGTTAGATCTATTCTTGTGCTTTTCAACGATAGCAAATCTGTTGAAATTGAGCAAGAAATGAATAAGTGGGAGACAATTAATTATCGTGAACACGCAGGGCGTGAACTGGAAGAGGATCGATTCGCGATTGAAATGCATTGGGCAAAATCTTCGTTGGGGGGCTGTCTTCGAACAACGATTGCGCGCATATTAAATAAGATATAACAATGAAAGTTAGCACTTCAATCAACAGTAACATGTTCTTTTAATTGGATTTAATTTAGATTGTTTATCATTTAAAATGAAGTTTTGGTGATGGTTTGAATTTGGTCAAGTTTAGGTGGCCACCAGATGGAGCTAGTAGTATTTTGGGACTTGGTATTAATTTAGTTGGTTAGATCTATGCTTGTGCTTTTCAACGATAGCAAATCTGTTGAAATTGAGCAAGAAATGAATAAATGGGAGACAATTAATTATCGTGAACATGCAGGGCGTGAACTGGAAGACGATCGATTCGCCATTGAAATGCATTGGGCAAAAGCTTCGTTGGGGGGCTGTCTTCGAACAACGATTGCGCGCATATTAAATAAGATATAACAATGAAAGTTACCACTTCAATAAACAGTAACATGTTCTTTTAACTGGATTTGATTTAGATTGTTTATCATTTAAAATGAAGTTTTGGTGATGGTTTGAATTTGGTCAAGTTTAGGTGGCCACCAGATAGAGCTAGTAGTATTTTGGGACTTGGTATTAATTTAGTTGGTTAGATCTATGCTTGTGCTTTTTAACGATAGCAAATCTGTTGAAATTGAGCAAAAAATGAATAAATGGGAGACAATTAATTATCGTGAACATGCAGGGCGTGAACTGGAAGAGGATCGATTCGCTATTGAAATGCATTGGGCAAAAGCTTCGTTGGGGGGCTGTCTTCGAACAACGATTGCGCGCATATTGAATAAGATACAAAAATGAAAGTTAGCACTTCAATAAACAGTAACATGTTCTTTTAAATGGCTGTCGTTTAATGTTCCTATCCTTCCAAATAAACTTTTGATAATGGTTTGAATTTGGTCAAGTTTAGGTGGCCACCAGATGGAGCTAGTAGTATTTTGGGACTTGGTGTTAATTTAGTTGGTTAGATCTATGCTTGTGCTTTTTAACGATAGCAAATCTGTTGAAATTGAGCAAAAAATGAATAAATGGGAGGCAATTAATTATCGTGAACATGCAGGGCGTGAACTGGAAGACGATCGATTCGCCATTGAAATGCATTGGGCAAAAGCTTCGTTGGGGGGCTGTCTTCGAACAACGATTGCGCGCATATTGAATAAGATACAAAAATGAAAGTTAGCACTTCAATAAACAGTAACATGTTCTTTTAATTGGATTTAATTTAAATTGTTTATCATTTAAAATGAAGTTTTGGTGATGGTTTGCATGTGGTCAAGTTTAGGTGGCCACTAGATGGAGCTATTAGCATTTTGGGACTTGGTATTAACTTAGTTGGTTAGATCTATGCTTGTGCTTTTCAACGATAGCAAATCTGTTGAAATTGAGCAAGAAATGAATGAATGGGAGACAATTAATTATCGTGAACATGCAGGGCTTGAACTGGAAGAGGATCGATTCGCCATTGAAATGCATTGGGCAAAAGCTTCGTTGGGGGGCTGTCTTCGAACAACGATTGCGCGCATATTGAATAAGATATAACAATGAAAGTTAGCACTTCAATAAACAGTAACATGTTCTTTTAATTGGCTGTCGTTTAATGTTCTTATCATTCCAAATAAACTTTTGATAATGGTTTGAATTTGGTCAAGTTTAGGTGGCCACCAGATGGAGCTAGTAGTATTTTGGGACTTGGTTATAACTTAGTTGGTTAGATCTATGCTTGTGCTTTTCAACGATAGCAAATCTGTTGAAATTGAGCTAGAAATGAATAAATGGGAGACAATTAATTATCGTGAACATGCAGGGCGTGAACTGGAAGACGATCGATTCACCATTGATCACGCAGGGCGTGAACTGGAAGAGGATCGATTCGCCATTGAAATGCATTGGGCAAAAGCTTCGTTGGGGGGCTGTCTTCGAACAACGATTGCTCATATATTAAATAAGGTATAAAAATGAAAGTTATCACTTCAATAAACAGTAACATGTTCTTTTAATTGTTTGTCGTTTAATGTTTTTATCATTGCAAATAAACTTTTGATAATGGTTTGAATTTGGTCAAGTTTAGGTGGCCACCAGATGAAGCTAGTAGTATTTTGGGACTTGGTATTAACTTAGTTGGTTAGATCTATGCTTGTGCTTTTCAACGATAGCAAATCTGTTGAAATTGAGCAAGAAATGAATAAATGGGAGACAATTAATTATCGTGAACATGCAGGGCGTGAACTGGAAGAGGATCGATTCGCCATTGAAATGCATTGGGCAAAAGCTTCGTTGGGGGGCTGTCTTCGAACAACGATTGCTCATATATTAAATAAGGTGTCAAAATGAAAGTTAGCACTTCAATAAACAGTAACAAGTTCTTTTAATTGGTTGTCGTTTAATGTTTTTATCATTGCAAATAAACTTTTGATAATGGTTTGAATTTGGTCAAGTTTAGGTAGCCACCAGATGGAGCTAGTAGTATTTTGGGACTTGGTATTAATTTAGTTGGTTAGATCTATGCTTGTTCTTTTCAACGATAGCAAATCTGTTGAAATTGAGCAAGAAATGAATAAATGGGAGACAATTAATTATCGTGAACATGCAGGGCGTGAACTGGAAGACGATCGATTCGCCATTGAAATGCATTGGGCAAAAGCTTCGTTGGGGAGCTGTCTTCGAACAACGATTGCGCGCATATTGAATGAGATATAACAATGAAAGTTACCACTTTAATAAACAGTAACATGTTCTTTTAATTGGATTTGATTTAGATTGTTTATCATTTAAAATGAAGTTTTGGTGATGGTTTGAATTTGGTCAAGTTTAGGTGGCCACCAGATGGAGCTAGTAGTATTTTGGGACTTGGTATTAATTTAGTTGGTTAGATCTATGCTTGTGCTTTTCAACGATAGCAAATCTGTTTAAATTGAGCAAGAAATGAATAAATGGGAGACAATTAATTATCGTGAACATGCAGGGCGTGAACTGGAAGACGATCGATTCGCCATTGAAATGCATTGGGCAAAAGCTTCGTTGGGGGGCTGTCTTCGAACAACGATTGCGCGCATATTGAATAAGATATAACAATGAAAGTTAGCACTTCAATAAACAGTAACATGTTCTTTTAATTGGCTGTCGTTTAATGTTCTGATCATTCCAAATAAACTTTTGATAATGGTTTGAATTTGGTCAAGTTTAGGTGGCCACGATTGCGCGCATATTGAATAAGATATAACAATGAAAGTTAGCACTTCAACAAACAGTAACATGTTCTTTTAATTAGATTTGATTTAGATTGTTTATCATTTAAAATGAAGTTTTGGTGATGGTTTGAATTTGGTCAAGTTTAGTGGTCAAGTTTAGGTGGCCACCAGATGGAGCTAGTAGTATTTTGGGACTTGGTACTAATTTAGTTGGTTAGATCTATGCTTGTGCTTTCCAACAATAGCAAATTTGTTGAAATTGAACAAGAAATGAATGAATGGGAGACAATTTCCTTCTGGTGTATTTCGTTCCATTTCCACCCCGCACTTCCTCCTTCATAATAGTCCATTCCAATGTGTGACGTCATCATTTTGTCTGGTTGACCAACAGGGCGTCTTGTGGAAGAGCACCATTTTTTTGTATAAAACGAGGTATAAAACGAGGGTATCGTATAAAACGAGGGTGGGCAAAATATGTTTTGCCCACCCTGTTTTCATGATACTTATGAAGTGTTTGTTACAACTATTTCCGTTTTTGTTAAACGCTAAATTATCCAACCAACTGTAGCGCAACTTCTTGTTTTACGCTATGTCTCTCGTTAGGTATTCGACAGAACAAAGCAATTCCGCAACAACGCTGCGTTGAAAAAAATGCGGTACTCACTGCATTGTTGTTGTTACGGTAACTGTCACACGCTGGCAATTCCTGGTGAGAGAAAGCCATGTTTGATCTTTTCTCCGAATGGTCTCGCTTTTGTTACGTCACAATCAAACTTCAGTTCCGGGTTAGCATAAGGGAATATGAATATGACATCATAATGAACATGACAATAAAATAACCAATACAAACTAAAAAGACGTACTGAAACAATCGCTTTTTACAAATCTTTCCTCACAAACTTGTTGCTGGGTGTAAATTGGGGCACCGCGTGACAATTGTCATTTCATTATTGAAAAGTTAAACATAAAGCAAAGTCAAAGCCGCAAGAAAGCAAACATCAAACCTATTAAAGTTTAATTGCTGCATCGACGCTAAACGCAGTCTTTGTGAGAAAGACTAACCATTGCGAACATACCGGTACACTCAATCAATCAATCAATCAATCAATCAATCAATCAATACACATTCAATGAAATCTGTTTGAAAACTCTCGCCCACCCAGAATTCCTCTCTTCTAAGAAAAAATTGACGCCTATGTGCAGAGATACTTCACAATGTAGGCTAGTGTAGATGGGTGCAACCTAGTTCGTACCCTGAACAGCTCGTACTCTCAGTTTGTACCCTGAAAAGATCGAGAGAAAAAATTAAAAAAGCCGAAGTCGCTGATCGCAGTTTAATTGCACAAAGCCGAAGTCGCTGATCGGAGTTTTCGCAAACAACTCGAGGGTTAGGGTTAGCGGAAACTGCAGAAAAATATTTGCGGAAACTGCGATCAACGAGGGTTTGGGTTAGAGATCATAGATTACTCGATGGTTAGAGTTGGGGTAAGCGGAAACTGCGGTTAGCAAAAACTGCGGAAAAATGATTGCGGAAACTGCAATCAGAGAGGGTGAGAGTTAGAGCATAGATTACTCTATGGTTAGAGTTAGGGTAAAGGTAAGCGGAAACTGCGGAAAAATGTTTGCGGAAACTGCGATCAGCGAGGGTTAGGGTTAGAGCATAGATTACTCTAAGGTTAGGGTAAGGGTTAGTGGAAACTGCGGTTAGCGGAAACTACGGAAATATGTTTGCGCAAACTATGTTTGAGAGCAAAGTAGATCCCTGTGGAATATGTGGCAAGAGAGTGATGAGAAATTCAATGCAATGCAAGGAATATGGAAAGTGGGTACATGCAAGATGTGCTAATGTCAAGAGAGCCGCAACAAGATTGGCGAAGTGTTTTGTTTGTGGGAAATGCAGTAAAGGAAGGAATGAAGTGGAAGGCCATGATGATGAGTTCTGCCATGGCATCGAAACAGTGACAGACTTCTGTTATCTGGGTGATCAGATAGATGGAAGTGGTGGATGTGAAGCAGCGGTGACAACAAGGGCAAGATTGGGCTGGGCAAAGTTCAGGGAATGTGGGGAAATGTTGTATGGCAGAAAATTTTCACTAAGGATGAAAGGAAAAGTATATCGGAGCTGTGTGCGGCCTGCAATGCTATATGGTAGCGAGACATGGGTATTGAGAGAGAGTGAACTGGCAATCCTGAGAAGAACGGAAAGGTCAATGGTGAGAGCAATGTGTGGGGTGAAAACGAGAAGGGAAAAAAGGACTGAAGAATTGTTGGATATGCTAGAGATGAGAGAGACCATAGACCAACTGGCAAGGGCAAATGGAGTAAGATGGTATGGACATGTGATAAGGAGGGAGGAAGGAAGTTTTCTTAGAAAGGCACTAGATCTAAAGGTGGATGGGAAGAGGAAACGCGGTCGTCCAAGAAGAACGTGGAAACAACAAGTGAAGGATGAATTTAAAAAAGTCGGACTGAAGGAGGAAGATGCAAGGGACAAGGTGAAATGAACAAAAGGGATTAAAACAATTGCTACGTGGAAACAATCGGCCACCCCCACTAGTGGGGAACAAATCGACGATGGATTATGATGATGATGATGTGATCAGTGAGGGTTAGGGTTAGAGCGTAGATTAGTCTATGGTCAGGGTTAGCAAAAAGTACAGAAAAATGTTTGCGAAAACTGCAATCAGCGAGGGTTAGCATTAGGGTGAGAGTTAGCGGAAACTGCAATCAGCGACTTCTGATTTTTTTTCTCGATCTTTTCAGGGTACGAACTGAGGGTACGAACTAGGTTGAGTAGTACGAACTACGAACAGTGTAGATCAAACTGCTAAAAGCGAAACTCAATCTATTGCAAATGCAGAGATAAGTGAACACCAACAAAAACATCAATAAAATGGACAAGTCAAGTAAGCAAGGCTATGGTTATAGCATACCAATTGGTAGGAGTAGTAGCTGCGTAAGTTTGGGAGTCTAGAGAATTGACCTCACTCTTCTTCATTGCGCCATACATCTCCGAATCCATATCCCACAGTCAATCAATTATTATCCTCTTTCTCCTCAGATGTAACCATCTGTGTGGGGGAGAGTGATTGATAAGTCAAAAGCAGATAAGGTTAATGAGGTCGCCCTTTGACAATTACTGCTTTTTGTAAGTGGTTCTCAACCTTTTGTTGATTTCATAATGTCATCGGACACCACTGAATTTCATTTGATTGCATTCCCTACTTTGTCCAGGTGCAGTATGTTGTTTCAACTTTATGACATCAATATGATGATTATCATTGCTCAGAATTATTGCTTGCCAGGCACAAACCCAAGAGGACCTTTTAAAAAACAATACTATTATAATTCATGTTGAATGATGTTTGCTCTTCCAACAGTTGCCTTTGTCCCCCTAAAAAGCTTACCCCCAGATGGCTTCTGTGATCTTTTTAAATAATTCAAGGAGGTTCACAGCTTGTCTACAAAAAATCATAATGATGACTCACTAAACATTCCATACTTTTCAAAATGCTTACTCAGCATTCAATTAGTCTCATTATATAGAACATGTGGTAACTATAATATGGTCATTCCCCTAAGCACGAATTTTTTTTCTGAAACATGAAATATTTTTCATCACCCACTCTTTAATTCTGGGTCCACGTCTTTTAGGCGCAGACAGTTAGGCGCTGGTCAAATAAGCGCGCACACTGTGGCGCCAGGATATTTAGGTGCGGAGCACTCTGGCGCTCGTTCATTTAGGTGCTGCGGTATTCCTAGTAAAGTCTGCAGATTGTATCAGCTCAGGTTTGGCAAAACCTAGTTGAGGTTTTGAAAACTTTTGATGGAAAACTAAGTTACTGTTCACTCAAGCCTATCACCCACTTGAATATAGGCTACGGTATATTTTTTACTTATGTTTAGCGTAGTTATTACTAAAAGTGAACTCAGTCATGTTCGGAAACTTGAATAATTTATTGATAAAGCTTTCGTCGACGCAAACCTGGACTAACAACAAATAAATGCCGAATACGCCCATTAAAAAAACAATATATTTTTCTGCTCAATATAACGTTTTGTATGAAAAACATCGCCGGTTTAAGCAGCTTCACTCACCGAAGCCATGACATATTTTTCTGTTGAATGCAACATTTTGTGTAAAAGCATTACCGGATAAAGCAGCTTCACTCACTGAAGCCATGACTAACAACAAATAAATGCACGCGCATTAACAAAACAATATATTTTTCTGTTCAATGTAACATTTTATGTGAAAAGCATTGCCCTACCTGCCAAGCTGATACAATCTGCAGACTTTACTAGGAATAGCACCTAAATGAACGGGCGCCACAGTGCTCCACACCTAAATATCCAGACGCCACAGTGTACGACACGTGCCTATTTGACCGGCGCCTAACTGTCTGCGCCTAAAGACTTGCTCCCTTAATTCTGAAGATATGTTTTTTTGGTGGTAATCTACTTCTAGCTACTTGCGACTGCGTCTACCTTACAAAACAATTTATTTCAGGCGAAAACTCCATCAACTTCGGAAATACGGAAAAAGATCGTCAATTGGGAGCAGGATTTTCGTGGAAGGGGAAAATCCCTAATGCGTAAATGCGCAATTGGGGAAATTTGTGGATACAACAAATCTTTCAATTGCACGTTTATTTTAGAATAAATTTGCTTCCATTTGACATGGTTAGCTCCTGCATACCTACTGATTATTTTCACATAGTTTCATTCGAAAAAAAAAAAAAAAACCTTGGCGTAATGGATCCCGAAAACAATGTTAGTCTGTAGGAAAATATGTATAAATTACTGCGGATCCGCAATTTTCCTAATTCTTATTTATTTCGTGAAAAAATATCAATCCAAACATTTTAAAGACTTGAGAACACAATAGCAGTGATGACATTACTCATCAATTGATTGGTTGATTGAATCTTTATCCTCGGACTGGGAAAGCTTCTTGCAGAGCTTAATCCTGGCAGTTTCGCATACTTGTAAAAGCTTTGAATCACTGACGCAGGCCCGGTCACCGAGATTGACAGCAGTGAAGTTTCCGATTGTTGAAGTCTTGTTGCCAGGGAATTATTCCATCCATTAGATGCCGCTGAATGGAGAGCAGTCCTTAACGTGCGTTGCTCAAGTGCACACACCGAGAGTCAAACCAGCGCCGCTTGATTTTGAAGCTTCTTCGTTCCAGAAGTCACGCGCTATCCAACTGAGCTATTGGGGTGGACGCCATTACACAACGCAACAGTGAAAAAAAAGAAATTTATTAAAGAAATTAAAATGAACAACACAGCATAAGAAACACGAAAACAACACGGAGGAATTAAAATGATTTAACAAAGTCTTCAAATATTTTGACTCGCTCTGCGTGACGAGTGCGCGCGAGACGTACTATGGCATCATAGTTAGTGCATTGCCATTTGTTGCCTTTAAGAGGCAGCATGGATGCAACAGATATTACGTCACATGCTGGGAAATTGGAGATGTCCGGATTTAAATCATCCGGGACATTTTGCATATTTCAAACATGTACTATGTTCCTGTTACTGACAAATAAACCATTGATTGATTGACATTTGTAAATTTGCCTCCGGCTCTGAACACCCCCACACTAGCCTGTATAATATACATGTTTAAATAAGTTTCTACATTCTCTAATGCATATATCTGAATTATATCTGCATCCTAGGCAAAGGCTAACTCTTCATTACACTTCCTTACCTTTTCCATGACCAGATCAAAACGGATATAATAAAAAAATGGCCGCTCTTGCGCAATGGTAGAATTGCTCGAGTGTGCAATTTTTACTATCGCCATCTAGTGGTTGCTGTTTTGAACTTTTATTTGCCACGTGGCGCTAGAGTATTATTTTCTGATTTTATTGATGTTTCAATGGCAATTCTAGGTTCACCAGAAGAGATTTAACAGCAAAGTTAGTGCAGACGGTCAGAAAGTTTTCAATTTTATTAGGGACAGGGTTTTGGGCCTAGGTGAAATATTTGCTGAAATCTGAAAAGCGGTTTTGGTCTAATTTTTAGTGCAGAATTAGGGATAGCAATCTTCTTACTTGTGTCATTTCAGTTTTTGAGTTTAAACAAACATTGGCCTGTTTTATTTGAAATTCGTCGGGTTATTTTACCAAAAATTCGTGTTTAGGGAATCACTATACTTGATAAAAACATACCGGTACGTTTTAAAACTTGTGCTTTATCTTAGAATATGCTTAATGTATTGTAAGATTGAGAGTTGCTCAGGACTTTGGTAGGCAATATTGCTTGGTGGTGTTAGTATAGAGAAAAATGAATCTTAGAAAATCCTTGTGGTTTTATTTGATGCCATCCCTTCTTTTATGGGCCGTCAACATTAAATTAGTGAAATGCTATAACTTGGGAGTGGAAGCTTGCAAGACAGAACCAGAATCAACGGGATGTGATGATGTAAATGAGAAAGGTAGCCTATTAGTAAACTAAACACAGCTTGTCATGTTGCTTCACTGTGTTTTATTTCACTTTGGTTTTAGTGATTTGGCCACGTGTCATGTCTTTCACTAGAGCACCTAAATGCATGTTTGAATTTCAAATTTAATTTTGAGTAGGTGGAAGATTTATTTTTAGGGCATCACGCCTGGTGGAGGGACACAGTCATCTATAAACAATAAACATGTGATTAGCCTTATTGATTTCATTAGATTGAAGCGCTAACTTACTGTCGGCCTAAAGGGTGATTTTTTGTATTGGGTCCATCATAGAGTGAATCTTCATATCCAAGCAACAAACAAAGATGATTTTATTTTGCGCCTCTTGTAGGTATTTGTTGCTACTCAATACTCATTGCTGTATTCCACACAATAGAAAAGGATTTTTCTAATATGTTTGACTTATTGCAAACTAAATAACGTAGAACAATTTCCAATTTTGCATGTTTAAGACATTGTTTTGAAGTTTCAAAGTAAATGGGCTTTTAACTAATATTTTGATTTCAAACTTATTCATTTTGCTATGCTAGAGTCTCTCTGTTTTTAATTGTGCCCTTTTCTGAATACTTCGATACTTCAAATTCATTTTCCACATCAATGTAAAGTTGATGCTGACAAAATGATTATATGTGTTTTTAAAAAGTTGTATTTCATTTTCACTTAATTGTGTGCATTTTGGTAATAGATTGGCACACAGACTCCAACATATGTAAGAAAGGTGCCAAGTTCACAGAAGTTGTCAACAGATATGAGAATGGTGATGTTAAAATGAAGCTCTGTAAAGTAGAAGATCTCGATTTTCATCAAATTAAGGTAAAAAATTGTGTTACTCGTGCTTCTGTACACATCGCACTTGTTATGAAGAGTTTAATAATAATAAAAAGGAGGGCTTATGATGAGCCAATACAATGCCTTCAATAAATAGAGATGCTGTAAAGTGCTTTAGTTGTACTTTCTGAATTTGTTGTCATAAACAGACATAACTCAGCAACAACACTACATTTAACATTATAGAAACAAAAAACAAAAAGCGAACGTTTTCGGCTAGTCATATAGCCCTTTTCGCCCTTTTCGCCCTAGTCATATAGCCCATATAGCTTTGACCATATTTTTGCTGTGATACTATATGATTCTTTAGCATTTCTTTTAATAATGTATTTCTTATAGGCTTGAAAAGGGCTATATGACTAGCCGAAAACGTTCGCTTTTTGTTTTTTGTTTCTATAATGTTAAATGTAGTGTTGTTGCTGAGTTATGTCTGTTTATGGTTTAAAAGAGTTACCTCTCTACCCAAATTGTGTTGTCATAAAACCATAGAAAGCGATAGAGCCAGATTTTGCTTCAGTAGCATATTATCATATTAATCATAACTTTTTTTTCTGTAGGGTAATATCGTCAGCACACTAAAATTGATAGAATTTCTTTGCAGTAGATGCAATCTATGTTACACGTGACAAGAAGTTATACTTTTTGCTTTTAAATTGGCATAGTATTCACATACAAATTGTATGATATTTGTGTATACTCGTACATTTTGTTATTCCTCTACAGAAATATGCTAAAAGTGTCTTGGATAAAAATCTACTTCCATTGTTGTGCCACGACCATGCCACTTCCATTGAGTTAGGTATTGTTGTTCTTTCTTTCTGATAACAGCTATGTATGAACTGCTATCCAACCTGTCTTTTTCCTAACTTTCGACTCAAGTTCCACATGTGTTGAGTGAAGATTGATTGTATATTGTTAACAAGAGACGGATTCAATTGTGATGTGGAATAGTCACTTCACACTCTTATTACGTCCGTCCGTTAGATTCACACATCGTAAAAGAAAGACGAAACACGTTTGGAAAACACAAGTCAGTAAAAATAGAGAAAGAATGACAAGAGATTGTCGCTCAAGCGTGACAGTGCATCGCAATGATGACGTCACGATTGCGCTACAATCTATGTCACAATACGGAGACAGATAGCTTGGCCATAATTTCGTGAACATAGCAGCCTCCAAGATGAATATTACGATATCCATCTTCCAGAATATTATTTTTACCTAAACGAAATTACTCAACATTGGCCATACCTAACACACATTAAACATAATTGCAATGCCGCATAATATTGTCGTATAAATAACATACATTGTCATATAGAATTATAGATGAACCTGTATTCCCACACTGCTGTCTGAAGGTATTTAAAACGGACCATGTTTACATGACATTATTAATACACTATAGGCTACACACGGTTATACAAAAACAAAGTTGTCGTATGAAGATACTGAATAAATGTGAGAGAATGAATAAGATGCTCAGCTCAGTCACAACAGGTATCACAAGCAAATTTGCTGTGAGCGATATTGGCGTAACTCAAAGTGACAATATGTACTTGATAAATACATATGGTTCCAGCCAGACTGTATCTATTTAATTTGTAGACAGCGAGCATAAGCATCATACATCATACAAGTCATAAACAATTAAACATTAATAATAAAGTAAACACATTTTCTACGAGTGACGTCCCTTAACGTCCATCTGGGGGCCCGAACCAACTGGAGCGAGCACAGCAGTGCGTGCCCGCGCGCCCTCTTTGTGTTAGTGTCCCATGCTACCACAGCCACCCTCACCCTTCTCACAAACTCTTTTCCCTTTCAATGCTGCGGTAAAATTTCAACCACTCTGCCGATTCGGTAGTCCCCTCGTTTAGGCCGATCATTCATATCCCATACCAGGACCAAGTCTCCGGGTTCTAAATTGCGACAGATGTCTCTCCATTGTTTGCGACCCCGCAACTTAGGTAGGTGGAAATCTGTCCAGTGACCCCAAAACTTATCAGCGAGTGACATGCTCTGCCGCGAATCTGCCAGTGTGGCCTCTTTCAACTCCTGCCTTAATTCATCTACCATGCAGTCGAGCGTCAAATTTTCACGTTTTAACCAGTTCATGTTCTCAAGATCATCGCGAACCTGTACTTTCCTGACTGTGACACGACTGTCCGAACAAAGAGGAGACCGCCCCCCACCTGCTAGCCATCCCAACGGTGTGTTGATCGCGTGCGGCTCATACAACGTTTTACCAACTCGCTCTTCAAGCACAGTTAACAAGAATGGACAGTCGTCGCCTATCAAAATGTCCACAGTCTGACGATTTTCTAATTCAAACACACTAATGTCATCAAAATGTCTGTAACCACTCAATTCTTGCTTATAGGGCAAGGTTTCAATGTCATCGCTCCATGGCGTCGAACAAACAACATTATCTATGTTAAAACTCTCACCAGTCGACAACGATTTTACCACAAATTTGACCAAACCAACATCAACTTTCGCATCACCGTTCAATGTTTTCATGGTAAAGGAAATGTTTTCATAGGGCTGTAACCCCAACTCTGCACACAATGATTTTGATACCAGCGTTATCTGGGATCCATAATCAAGCTGACAGTACACCAACTTTTCTAAGCCAGTTGCTGGGTTTATGACCTTCACAGCAACTGTTCGGTTTAAAACTTTACAAGGTGTCACTTTCACATTTCTCAAAGAGACTGATTTTTCTGTACCTTGAACTCCAATTTTATGAACCGCAGACTTGTCAACTTTGTCCACAGCGGACTCGTGTACCTTCTTTGGAACCGGTTTATTTACTGGCCTATCACTAACGAGTAACGACCCATTCATGCAACATAGCGAAATGCTTCGGCGTTTTATAGTTAGCATCCTGACACTGATTACAGTTCATGGCACAGCGACAATCTCTAGCCCGATGCTTTCCTCCACAATTATAACAGAGCCAATGCTTGTAAAAAAACTCTTCACGCTTTGCCACAGTCATACCCTTCAAACGATGACATACCTCCAAACCATGATCCACATTCACACCAAACGAAAGACAACACTCACACAACGAGACACTTGTTTTTGACGTTGCGGAGTTGATATTACCATAGCCATCAACCTTGGCTGCCGTATGTTTCACTTGAAATGCACCCGCGTCCCTTTTACTCTCTGACTTACCAGAAGAATGGTTATTGCTCGACTTATGGTCCTCACTCATTAACCAAATGCCAAAGTCGGTTGATTTCGCATTTTCTTCCGCAATAACAAACTGCAACAAACTTTCAAAGGAAGGGTCTGTCGTACCACCAAATTTATCACCTAAGAAATCAATGAAGCGTTGACGTGCATAAACGGGCAAACGTTTAGCTAGATCACAGACAAATTTTCCTTCAAGGTAGTCCAACCGCTTGTATACTGCCGCATATATTTGGCAATCTAGTAATTCTGCCCGAAACTTGCGACAACCAGTAATGTCAGCCCCAGACACACGCGGTCCAAATCGGATACTCTTAACACAAGCCTCAGAATTAAAACCGCCGCTAACAGAAAATCTTAAAGACAAATGCTCCAATGCCATATTAGCACGCATTGCTTCGTTGTAACCTGGGGTGCTGCTTATCACCAAGCTTAGGTCTTGTGCAGCAGTTTTAATACACTCTGCTCTAATCAAGCTCAGTCTCACATCCTCATACGGGCATTTTTCTAACAAAGCATTTATCTCGTTTCTAAAAACACTAAAGGGCATAGAAAACCCGTCATATTTTATGAGCGAGGCCATGTCAAGATAGTCCTTCCTTGACGCTTTTTTGCACGCTCCGTCGTAGGCTAGGGGCGGTTGCTGTTCTCTCCTTGCCATTACGTCACCTTCACGCACGGGAAAGCCATGATACCCATCCTGGACTGCACGACCCTTAGGGATATACCTAGTAGTATCAGTAAATTCTGGCGGAGGTCTAATAGGTATCTCATAAACAGGTACATTTAAGCTAGGAGCCATTAAAATTGTTTGCTTCGTTAGCAGCCTCCATATGGGCGCAGAATTTAGACAACACTGCGTCAGGGACTATGGCAATTGTGATTGCGTTACTGATCCACTCACCGGAGGCCGCACTACGGTGGCCCCACTTTCCGCGACAGATCCACCTCGCCCCACCAAAGAGCGGAGGACCAGCCCCTGTACACTCCCCAGCCCGCCCGAGACCCACAGACAGTCATCAAGGGAAGCGGCACTCATAGTTATTTCAGCAATTTAGTAAATAGATTAATGTACGGTAATCAACAAATTAATCCTTCACTACTAAAGGCTACAAAAATTTAATTCACTATAAAGCTTGATAACATACATAAACAAATAAGTAGCACACTGACCAGAGGCAGGAAATAGTCCTCGCACCACTGCCCGGACGACAAGCGTTGTACTCGCACCCTTTGTCCACGTGGTCCAATTTCCAAATGGCGTCGCACGCTTAGTCTTGTTATCGGGGGAATAACACAGTTTCTTTCTCTCTTCAGCCAGTTCAATCGTCGACGGATTGTTGGTCTGGTGACCGTTCCCCAGCCGCTTCAGGCAGTATTAAGTCAGCGTGATTATACTGCCCCACAGTAGAATTAGTGACTTCTCGTGTTCTTGACCTGGAGATCTGGTTTCACTTTTTCGATTGCTCTTTCTTGGCCGCTTCGATTGGCCAGCTTTATCTTGCGTTTGACAACACCAGCAACAAACAATTCTTGTAACTACAGCCTCACGATTGAAGTGACCAGCTAACACAATTGAAGATGGGTAACTACAGACTCACGATTGAAGTGACCAGAGCCACACAATTGAAGATGTTCTTTCTTTCTGATAACAGCTATGTATGAACTGCTATCCAACCTGTCTTCTTCCTAACTTTCGACTCAAGTTCCACATGTGTTGAGTGAAGATTGATTGTATATTGTTAACAAGAGAACATGCCTTAAAACTCGTATTTTTTCCCGGTAGCCATCGTGGCCTACCGAAAGCTCCTTCTCGGCGGCCAAATCTGCGTGCTTGGAGGCCAAAATACAACTAACGATACCACAACAAGTAAATAGAATTAAACTTGCAACAATGCCAAAATGATCACTTAGTGTTGTTGAAGTCTGGGCAACGTACTGCTATAGAATCGTTGTACCACGCAATAACTGCTTTATCGGGATTGTAATCCGGTATTGCGGGACCTTCTAACGAAATGAAGTTGTTTCAACTGCTCGCTGCTCAGTAAATTGTTTCAATTGCATACCGCCTTTCATAAAACCTGACCAATGACCATTTATACCGTTATGATGTCACCATTGAGGGTGTGGAGTCACTAACCTACAGCGGAAACATTTCTCAACTCTGAAGACGCGTGTTTTCCCCTCGGATATCAACTAACCTACCCAGACAACAAAATCCGTCATTTTTACATTGATTCTACGTTTACAGTCGTTAAATCAGAGTAAAAATGACGACTTTTGTTGCTGGGTAGTTCTCCGTTTTAACGACGATTCAATGTCCGACAACATCAAATCCACATAAAAACGACAATATTGCCAGCCGATGTAGCACTTCGGATTAACACTTTGTTAAAATAAACGTCGGGAATTACAAACAAGACGCCTATAGCTGGTGATCGCAGCTGGGTATATTCCATACAATAGCAAATGTTTCCCCACAATACAACAGTGGTGATTATGACGCGCTGACCTAATTTTGCGTCACTCTTTGATACTAGATATTTTCGGCAATTAATCCACGATCATTCTATTGCGAAATTAAATAATTGGCTAGAAGAAACAGGCGGCCGAATTGGCCGACTGAGGAGGTAGCACCGGCGGTCATTCAAGCACTACTTAGCGGCGATGGCCTCCGGCTGCTTTAAGGCCTGACGGGTTCAATTGTGATGTGGAATAGTCACTTCACACTCTTATTACGTCCGTCCGTTAGATTCACACATCGTAAAAGAAAGACGAAACACGTTTGGAAAACACAAGTCAGTAAAAATAGAGAAAGAATGACGAGAGATTGTCGCTCAAGCGTGACAGTGCATCGCAATGATGACGTCACGATTGCGCTACAATCTATGTCACAATACGGAGACAGATAGCTTGGCCATAATTTCGTGAACAATTGTGTTGCATTTGAGACTTGTTTTTTCACTTGTCGTTGTTTTTACAATAAGCACAATTGCATATTGTATAATATCAAAGGAAGTGCAGCGTAAATCTATTTCTTGCATGTTTTTCTGTGAAATGTGAAAAAATTGTTTAAAAATGCAAAGAAATAGCCAATACTGTAACTTGCTTTAAATACTCGATTGATTAAACAGCAGGACATATTCAAGCTAAACCAGGCACCGTACCAAACTCTACATGAATTGCAAAACTTATCTTTGCCACACTTTGTTATTGTGAAGTGAAGTCATCTTTGGAAACGAGTGTAATCTTGAACGTACGTAGTAGATAATTTGAACTCCATTAAGGCAGAATTTGCCGCAGAAGAAATATGCACTAATGCACTATCCATTACTGTGCATTGAAAACATCCATTTTATTGCTTTGACTCTGTCTTAGATGGCTTACAATCAATCACTTATAAACGCGGTTCAGACTTGAACCATGTTACTATAGTAATGAATAAGCACTCTGTATGAAGAACACTAAGAAATCTGTGATACTTTAGTTTTCTAATGTGCGACATCTAGATAGACTACTGCCGAGTATACATTTAACTTGTTTTCATTTTAAGACAAGTTTTGTTGTTTCAGGAATTGGTTTCATTGTTTTCAAGGGAGGCTATCCACAGATTGCCATTGACCATTTCAACAAACACATTGATGTAAGGCAAGCATAAATAACTAATTAAGAAAAAGTGTAAAACAATTTCTGTACTTCGTCCTGCAGCTGTTGTCAATTGATGAACTCATCAAAGCAGCAGTATATGTGATTCTTTCAACAACCTTTCACTTGCTGATGCCCTCAGTTTTTGCTAGGTCAGCTGATTCATTGTTCTCCTTGGTCAACTAACTCAGTTTTCTCGCTTGATGAACTAACTCAGTATTTTCGCTTGATGAACTGACTCATTGGTCAACTGACCCAGTGTTGTTGTTGGTCAACAGACTCAGTGTTTGCGCTTGGTGAACTGACTTAGTGTTTCGTCTTGATCAACTGACTCGGTGTTTCGTCTTTACAGGCAGGCGATTCTCCGTGTGCAGCGATGTATTATGGCCGAGCAATGGCTTATACTAAGCTTGGTCTGACTGATTCTGACAACGCAGCACACGTTCTGCTGGACTACGCCAAAGCTCTGTATTTCGCTTCGAAAAAGGAATCTGTTGTGATTTTGGAAGCAAGAGCAGAGGTTTGTGAATGTAGGTTATTCCATATGTACTATTGCTCAAGGTACTGTCTAGTGTCTATTAAAACGCTTTTTTGCTCAAATTCATTCAAGCAAAACATTAAAACAGAAATTGAATTTTTGTGGCCTATAATGACAAAGAAAACTAACGAGAAACTTCAAAAAGGACGAAAATATTGTAAACCCGACGAAATAACACAAAGATTGTTGGCGCATGTCGTATTGATCAAAAAACTGTAAACAAAACATTACCCGAATGTCCGTTTACGTCATTTTGTTGCACGCTTTCTAGTAATCAGAGCCTTCTTGAGCTGTTGTGTCGTTCTGCAACGGTTTATATATATATTATAATATACTGTACAAAGGACGAGCATGCAATAGTTAGTGCACAGTATTACGTCTTTTGTTTTCCGTATTTCGAGGGTTGGACGTCAGCGGAGTCTCTTCCACCGTACGACTTCTTTTACTTGGTGAATGTCAAACTTCTCAATTCTTCACTTGTCCGCCAGTCGCTTTGAGCATATCCACCTCACCATAGCGTTGTTATTATGGCTCAAACGCTTGATGTCCTTCGCAGTGACTGGCGTCGTCTCACTGGCGTAAAGCATAACGCAATACGCATGTAAAGGAAATACATTTTGAAATGTTTGAAAATCGTTTAATATCTTCTCGTACACAATTAATCTCTTCATATGTTTCAACAGGTGTTTTCTGCTTCAGATGAGCACAGTCAGGCTTACGATGATTATAGTGAAGCCATTCGCGTGAAGCCTTCATATCGCTTGTATCTCCTCAGGGGAATGTCATTGGTCTTCATGGAGGTGTGAATGTTTCAGATCTATGTCATACGTTTTATAATGCGACTGTTACAGTGTACCTGTTAGAACTGGTTTCATAATTTCATGCAAACATTACTTCACACAGTTTTATGGGAATCACTGTAATGTTCTTTACTTGTAAACCATGTGAGATACAAGCAGCGGTACCGCCTTGTTTTTGTATTCACTGGATTACTACGGTTACAATGATCCTTCACATTTGGTTAACATAATTGATTGTGTGACTCTTTGTCTTTGAACTGGGAAAACCTATTTGAAAACTTAATCCCGACACCGACAGCTTTTCATACTTGTACACGAAGAGGCTTTGAACCACTGACGCAGGCCAAGTCACCGAGATTACATTGAAACAATGAAGTTTTAGTTTTTTTTGTCTGAATTGTTTTCGGTTCTTGACACATGGAGTCATCGCAGGAGCAGTGCGAACTTCTTGTTCTTATTGTTATCATCGGTGGCGTTTCCTGTGCATGGTTTTTGTGTTTCATTTTTTGATTGAGTTGGAAAGAGGTAAATTCATACACAAATTTTTGTTTCTTCATGAAATTTACTTTTCGAGCAATTCGTATTCAATTGTAATGTGTATCTCATCTGCGTCTTCATAGAAATATCGTCTTGCTTATGAGGACCTCCAAGAGTCCCTGAGGTTACGTCCTCATCAAACCGTAGCGATGCATTATCTCGCCATGTGTCTCTTCCACATGCGCAGGCTGGGTGACGCCATCAAGACCTTCGAAGCAATCCTCATGCTCAAGCCGATGAGTGTCGACATCATGCTCAACCTTGCACAGGCGTATAGGTACTTACCGATCAGCGAATTAATTTTTTTCTACGTTGACTCGACGCAAATAGACGTCGATTGATATCACCCGGTTTCTTAATAAATCGAAACCTGCCTTTAGAAGACTGCATGCATTGTTTGTTTTGTCTCTCATATTTTCAATCGAGGAGGAAATTTGTTGGAACACTGGTCAATCTGAATAGAAAGCACTGAACCAAAGTGTAGAAATCGAGTTCAGCGTACGTCGGTTCACCATCATCAGTTTAATATTTATAGTTAATTAGGCTAATTAATGGCGTTTAGTTTTTTCGTTTAGATTTACGCAAGTTATTCGTAGTTTCAGTATTTCAGCTGTCAAAAAAGCAGTTACGGAAGGTAAAAAAATTACCATCCGAAACATAAGTTAGCTCTCCTGATAACTTGGTTGGATTACTTTTGTCACCTAACGTTACCATAACCTTAGTTTTGTATGCTTTGCTTTCAAGAGAGTCTGGTGAGTTTGGATTGTCCCTGAAGTACTTCAGAAAGGCGGCCATCGTGCAACCCAACAATGCAGGGTTGCTGCACAATAAAGGCGACCTCCTGTATAATCATGGCAACATGCCTGAAGCATTGACAGCCTACAGAGTGAGCTACATTGTTTGATGTTATTGAAGTGATGTTTTTTTAAAAGGTACTTTTATTGCTGCATATAGTAGCCTTTTGTAAACAACAAGGCCTCTAAAGAGAATTGTGTTCATAGAATTTGAGTGATTGTATTTACACGAGTGATGAAGCGGTTTCAATCGTTTTTCCATTCAAAACTCGTGATGTTTGTTCCATAGAATTGTGCTTCGCTAGAGCCATTCAATAGCGCTTGTCAGTTTATGAAGGCGACTTGCTACGCTTCTATGGGCCAGTTCTATCCTTCAATCAAAGAGCTAACAAAGGTACTTAATTCCGTTCATGTTAGTTCGATGCTTAAATAGCTCATAGATTTGAATACACAACACCGTGTAGGCTACTTTAAGTTCCATCATAGATTGTTTAATATGCCCAAGCCGCCTACTGTCCAGCCGAAACACCACGTTGCTTTGAGCATTGAGGCATGTGGTATATAGCTGGCTTCAGATGTTCCATAACAGGTACTGCGTGATTGTGATGAAAAGCTTCCACACGATCATCCATGGACTTGGTTGGACAATTGCATCGTTGTTACACAGTGCAGCAAAGGTAGTCAGCTGCTCATGCGGGAGGAAGCGATTTGTTGCTTTATTTCAAGTTTGTGGTCCAGCTTTGATGTTTAAGGAAAGGAAGTCGGCGAAATATTTTTATCCTTAGTCTAATCTATCAGCAATACTTTGAGTTAATCTGCTCCCGAGTGAGTTTTTCTCCTGTGCCATTTTTCCATCCTACTACTCTGGACGTCTGGCGGATGATCGGTAGGTTGCTGGTTCGATACCCCCTAAAATCATGCGATTTTGTCTTGACAAGATGTTACCTCCCGAAGCTGACTCGATAACTGTTTAGTCGTGTGCTTCTTCCCAGACTGCAAAATCCCTAATTTTAACAAAAATGACAGATTTTTCTGTCTTTGTTTCAACAGTTTGTTGGTTGGTTTTGATTATTTATCCTCGGACTGACAAAGCCTTGATCGGTTATTCCTGGTAGTTTCGCATACTTGTAAAGGCTCTTGACGCAGGGACGGTTACCGAGATTGGTAGAGTGAAGTTTTGGATTGTTGAAGTCTTGTTGCCGGGAAATTATTCCGTCCATTAGATGCCGCTGAATGGAGAGTTGTCCTGAAATGCGTTGCTCAAGCGCACACCCCGAGAGCCGAACTTGCGCCTCGTCATCTTGAGCCGGGCGCGCTAACCACTGAGCTAACGGGGAGGACGGTTACAATAATAATTGTTGTGTTACAATTACAATTGCACTGTATGTTATACTGATGACCTTCAAATTGTTCATGTTGCAGGCCACTCATCGGAGGCCTGTGCGCACCAGCCATGGAAAACACGACTATCCTTCCACCATGTACCTTAGAGGTATGTTACACCTAGGGAAGATAGGGGTGTGTTTGCAGTAGAGTGACATCGTTTGATAGTTTAATTAAATCTTGCCTTAGGCCTAGTCCTCCATGACAATTTAGGGTGTGTTATTTATTTTTTTATGATTTGTGTTTATATGGTACATATATTTTTTATATTGCGACATTTATACACAGCTAAACGTCGACCACAGTTCTAAAGTACGATTGCTTTTGAAACCTTGCCTTGTAGGTTCCATGCCCTAAAATTTATTGTTAGAATTTATATGTTAGGTAACAAATTCATTTGTTTTTCCTTCACTTCTGCTAATGCGTATACCCTTCTGTGACATTTTAAAACTTTTTGAAGTCACTTTATTGCTCAACGGCTACGGAGAGGCACAGCATACGTTTGTTGCATATCATACATATAGTCATATAATTCCCCACAAAAATCTTAATCTCTCTTACATAACATCCGATCGGCTGCATAGCCGAGTTGCAAAAGCTTTGGTTTGACGTTCGTTCGATAGGGTGCCGGTTCGACACCGCTGAAGAGCAGTGGCTGTAAAAGGCATGCCGTCGATTGCAGTGGCATAGCCCTTAATTTCTCTCATGTTTATGAATAATACGCTGCTCTGGAGAGAAATACCCATGGCCCTCCTTAAAGCTATTGCCTGCTGAACTGAACATAGTTCAGTTTAGTTTATTTTTTGTTTTGTTGGCGAAAAAGAAAGACACAAAAAGACAATAAACACAAATAATTTGCACAACAAGGATGGCAGCGAAAGAACAAAAGGTCACCAAAGTCAGCTGCCACCCAAACATTTAAACAAAAGACCCAAAATTAAGAACATTAACACATACGGTATATAATATATAGCACAATACCAGCACTTTAATTTGTAAAAATTAACAATGGAATAACACAGGGCAACATAAAAAAAACATTGTGTAGAGAAATAAGCGGATGATACGTTTCAGGAGTGATCATTGTACAAATTCTTTAATAAACATTTATATTTAAATTTAAAAACATTGTAAGACTTTTCTTTTATTTCTTTCGGTACTTGATTCCATAGTTTCACTCCATTAAAACATAGCATCTTCTTACCAGAGTTTGACGTTGTAGAAGGCAAATATAAATCATTTTTTTGGTTCTGACGGGTTTTATAATGGTGAATTTCATTTACAAAAATAAAGCAGCCAGCAAAGGCCCTGGGCAGCATTTTGTGCACATATTTGTACATAAATTTTGCAGTTTCTAATTTAATAATATCGTCAATTCTGAGCACATTAAATTGGCGATAAAGAACAGTTGCATTTGTTGACCTCGGCAAAAATAAGCAGGATCGAATGAACTTGTTTTGTAACACTTGTAGTGGAGCAAGCAATGTAGAGTTTGCTCTTCCCCAATTTATAATCGAGTATTGGATCTTGGATTGAAGCAAAGCATAATATAAAGCCCGTAATACTGTTAAAGGGGCAATGTATCTCAGCTTAAATGCTATGCCGCAGACCTTTGCAAGCTGCTTTCTAAGATTAATAATATGACTATCCCATGTCAATCGCTCATCCAAAGTTACACCTAGATAGTTTATACATTTCTTCCTTTCAATGGATCGGCCACTGATGGACAGACTAAAATTTTCTGCTGCACTTTTTTTGTTGCAGAGGATCATATAAGTAGTTTTACTATAATTTAATGAAAGATTATTGGATTTCATTCACACATCAATTTTTTCTATTTCTCTATTGACATTTTTTTGGAGAGATGACAGGCATTTATCTGACATATGAAAGTTTGAGTCATCAGCAAAAAGTGTAGTTGAAAAAGAAGATGCATTTGGAAGATCATTCACATAAAGAAGAAAAAGCAAGGGACCAAGGATTGACCCCTGTGGGACACCACATTTAACAACATTGAAATTAGAATTCTTACTGTTAATTTTTGTACTTTGCATTCTATTTGTTAGATAAGATGTTAAAACGTTTAAAAACTTGCCACGAAAGCCATAATGGTGAAGTTTTTTTAAAAGTATGCCATGATCAACTGTATCGAAAGCTTTACTTAAATCAACAAAAACCGAGCATGTGTATTTATGATTATTCAAGTTAGAAAGTAAATCATCATAAATTTTTGTCAATGCTAAGCTTGTTGAATCATTTTCACGAAAACCATGTTGAGCTGGGGTTAAAATATTATATTTGTCAATAAAATTCATCATCCGTTTATATAGAATTTTTTCGAAAATTTTGGCAAAAGTTGGCAATAAAAAAATTGGTCGCAAATCTGTAAAGTGTAAAGGTGAACTAACTTTTGGTACAGGTATTATCAGACTCTTTTTGAGTACATCAGGAAAGATTTCTTGCAAGACACATTTATTCAGTACTTTTGTTAAAAAAGGGCATATAATTACATTAGCCATTTTGATAAATTTAGAAGGTATTTCAAAAATGCCTGAAGCTTTATTTGCTTTGAGGCTCCTTATAGCATCAGATACTTCTATCTCATTTATACAGTATCAGGAAAGCCAAAAGAAGAACATTTTCTGTTTAACATGAATGATTCAAAATTTACATTTGAATTTGGAATTTTAGCTGCCATTGAGCTGCCATATTAGCTGCCATTTTAGCTGCCATAGCACACCCGCCATCTTCTAACATCGTCGTTCCCACTTTGCAGAATGGTGCCGTTATCTTCACTCTCATCTTGACGTCGACGTTAATGACTTCACCGTGGAAGATGACATCAATATTGGTTTCAAGGAGAACTGGTCGCGACGCATTCCTTTCACTCTGCAGGTCACACTGTTTTGGTGCTACGTGGTTTGACGAATCCATGCTTTGTAATCTAGTTTCTGTTTTCGATTATCGTGTTTTCTTCAAGTACCAGGTTTCAAGAGGACCAGAGCACATTTTTCTGTGGTGTTGGTCAACTCTGGTGTGTGTTGCTCAGGCCGCTACGACACAGCATTAGACCATCACCTGAATGTTGTCCCGCATCGTGGTGCTGAGCAGAAATTTAAATTTTTTAACAGCGTTTGGTATGACCGGACAGCGCTAGTTTTTTTCGCTGAGACTTTTTGGTCATTTTTCCGAAATAAACTTTAAGTAATTTGTTCATTTTTGTGATAAAAATATTTCCTTTCAACCGGCTTATACAAACCTAACTTTGCACTTTGTGACCAGCTACGTCATCAAGTTTCGCTGAGAAACGGTTGTCGTCTTTCATCTTAGAAAAGTTATAACAGACAAACGTTTGTTCAACGTTTACCAGCGTAACTCAACGTTGCGATACCGGTCGCAGACATCTTTTATTACGCACCAATACTACGCACCAAAATCATTCAAATCAATAATACAACACAAACAAGTCAGAGTGACCAAACAAAGAACACGTTACGCTCTAATGGTTCGCGATTACAAACTGATCCAACTCTTCAACAATTTCACGCAAAGTGATTTTTTCTTGGAGTTCACAATCGCGAAAGCAAACTGAATCCACGTTGTACGGTTGTGTTCTCTGCATTGAAAGTCAGCAAAGCATTAACAATGGCTGCCAAACTTGGCCAACCTATGTCAAAACTTTTTGCCAATTGTCATCTGGTTCGCAATTACGCATTATTTAAATTTTTTCCATTCTCCACCAGTGCTGTCTAGTGTCTACAATACATTCAGTTTATAAAACGAGACCAAAGCGTCAGGATAATTACCCGATTGACAGAACAGACCGATTGATCTCTACCAAGCGGTTTGAGCTTTTCCATGCAACGCATCATTGCGTTACACTTGAAAGTACCAGGGCAGTCAATTTTGGGAAGTTTACTCCTTGGGAAGTGTTACTTTTGTATTTGCGTTATCACATATTTTAAGACATTGGATCAACGTTCAAACACTAAGTCTACGTCTTGTACTTCCAATTGACAACAAAATAATCGTCGAGTAGCACAAGAAGCTTTCTTTGTAATCACTAAAATTGTTCGTATTTTCATAATTTTTCAATGACCTGATAAATGACCAAAAAAACACCTAGGGACAGGGTATCGACAGATAGATAGTTTGATGTGATCGACTGCCACTTAGGCGCGAATCTAAGAGTTTTTTTCGGGGGGGGCCAGAAAATTTGAAAATCAATTAAAAAGAAAGAAAAAGCTAAACAGATATGAACAATGATACTACGACATATACGATATGCTAGAAAATAGACATTAAAACAACCATTTTCATCATTTGTGATGCCGAGGGACTAATATCAGCTGTTTAGAAGCATATCAAACCATTTGATGCGGAAACATACAATTTTTCACAAAATTTCGGGGGGGGCCCCCTGCCCCCCCCCCCATAAATCCGCGCCTGACTGCCCCTTAGGCGAGCACTAGTTCGATCCTCTTGCCTATTTTTTACTTCAAATAATTTTGTTGCAGAATTACACCGAGCAGCCTGGCTTACAACCACACATCAAGTAAGTGCACAGACTGCACACGTAACGGTATTTTATGTGTTTCTTATCTTCCGCTAGAGTGAGCTCTTAAGCTTGTAATGATAGCTTTCTCCTCCCATTACGTAACCCTTGTTTGTTGTACCGCGTTTTTTTATTTACTTAACACAAGTAGCGACAGTTTTGCTGTTTTTGATGTCATGAACCAAACCTCATGATGACGTCTTCATTCCTCAGGGACATATCAGCTCCCGCGTGGAGTGAACTGCCTACCAAGATGCAGAAGCTCCTTTGTTACGCTTATAACATGGGCAGGGTCATGTATAAACAGGTGATGGTTGTTTCATATTATTGTGTTAACAGGAATTAATTTCTCAACTATCGCTTACAATAGCAAGTACTGAATTATGTTGTTTTTCCTGATAATGTCAGCTTTCTGTTTTTTAAAAAGTATACAGTACATAGTTTTTATGCAGTTGTTAACACCTTTCACTAGTTTTAAACGCCCTTCAGTGATCAGCTTCTGCAAAGCGAATGCACTGGCTTACGTGTTATGCGTCATACAAACCAGGTTATGATTTTTAGTTACCGCGTCTACTCGCAGCTCTGGAACCTCACCCAGTACTGCTTCGCTAACCTCTAGTGCTGTGGTGGCAAAAAACTCACTGTTTTTGTGATTTTTTTTGTGTGCTAACCTCCTGTCTTCGAAATTAGCATATTTAAGTAACCCAAATAAAACATCCAGCAATAGTAAGATTAAATCAACATCCTAGTCTGGTGTAGTCTAAGAAAAAAATTTTTTTTTGTAATCTTGTTGTCCTTACAAGCGCTCGTGTGGCTTCGGCATTTTTATTGCCGACGCCAATGCGCTGTTCATGTATCTGCGTCGGCAATCACCTCGGCAATTGCCGATTGCCGACGCTAATTTCGAAGACTGACCCTCACTATTGTCATTTGTGGTAGGGTGCTCGTTTTGGTGATGACGCTACTGGTAACATACGAGCCTTCACCGCATCAGGACTGGCGAGCATTGAAGTTTCTCAGACTGTTGTTGAGTATTGGAAAGCTCGCAAAAGCTACAGAAATAAACACGGTATGAAACCGTAAGCGTTCATTGACTAACAGTTGAGTAATTCTCATGAAAGAGATCTTAGTTCTTGTATTTTCCCACTCTTAACTTTACCATACACGGTTATTCTGCAATATTCAAAATGCTTTACTCTCAAAGCGTTAATGTCACGTATGAGAGATAGAACTTGAAAGGGTTGTGGTGCGTTGCGGTTAACTGGCGTTAAATCGTATACATAAAATCTATGTAAAAAACGACTGATCTGTCTGGGTATCTCCTGCACATTATGGTGCCAAGACGTATGTTTAAAGTTGTACTTTGATCAGTCTCGAGGCCCCAGCACATTTCGTCGTTTATCAATATCAGTGATTGTAATTTATCTGATTTTTGCACAACATGACCGTGTCATGTGCTATGCAGTTGCACGGCGCAAAGGCAACGCATTCCAGTTTGCATAATGCAATGCAAAAAAGAGTCATAGCTTGGGTCGATGTACTTGAAAAATCTGTTGTTGAATTTCCCGCTCGACTTTATGTTTTAGTTAGCAAGACGCTAGGCGCTGAGCCACTCACGTTGTGCTCAGAGAGGAGTGGCATTTACTGGATGCTATCAGCCTTCCACCTTTCCTAGAAAATGTAGGGATTTTCCGTTTTGCAAACGCTCATGTCCAATTGAATTAAATATTGCATGTTCAGTTTTTTTGTTCGTTAGATATTTTATTAGAGATGTGGTACTGTAGTTTTGTCATGACTTCAGTTTGCAGGTGGTCTTCGAGCTGAACTGAATTTTCGTATTGTTAGGCTTTTTACGTCTTTACTTTTTTTTTTGAAAACGTGGTTTGGTTATGACTTCAGTTGGTAATAGAGGTCGCTTTTTGTGTTTCAGGAGAAACATTTTCATGGAGAGACATTTATGACATTGCGATCAAGTGGATTAGGTGAGTTAACAAACCTTAACGGTAATTTCACAGGGCTTGGTCTTTTTAAAGCTCGTCAATCACCTTTAAATTTCTGTTATTTTGTTTATGTAATTCTTGCATCGATCCAAGCGGGTAGTTTCAATTGTTTATTTGAGATTGAGAACAATAACCATCTTTAATATTTAGTCTGAACGTAATAAAATTAACGTTTGCGCGTTGTGGATCTATGAGCACGACTGAACTTTGCAGGTTTGTCGAAGTGGACAATGAAGTGTTTTGGATGGACAACCCTAATGAACTAACCAGATCATTCATTCATCGATTCGCTTTGATTCAGTGAGCCACCAATAGTTGCTATTGGAATAAACCTTAGATCCATCTATGCAGCAGCCTCTCGCATCGCCGACGGGAGGTTTGCTCATTTAGATGGGATTGCTGGTTCATCATGTGACTGATAGTTCTCCCTGTTCTGAAATATTATTAAGAGCAAGATTATTTTTCCGGGCAAGGATAGATAGATATATTATGATTATTTTCATGGGTTTTTTGACGTTTTTCTAACGAGTTAATGCAAACAGAAACAGTTTTAATAGTTTGTGGCTGCATTTTGCTGTATCAAAAAATGACGAATATTTAACTTTGTAAATTTTATGTTTGTCAATGAAATTTAAACGACTCAATTGTTTTTAAAACATGTTCTTATCCGCAAGATGTCGCCATACAAACTTGTTTTTCTATTTTTTCAAAGGGGCAACGTTTCCAAGCACCGCTACGAGAAATATTTTCCAAAGTTCTACGAAGTGTTGGTCGATGAAAGTGTCAGGTAAAGTCGAACAATCTTATTGTTTCATAAGCTTTGACATGCTTCACTGGTTTTAATTTTTTCGATTCAGTTCTAAATGTTACCTTCTAAAATATCGCATCTTCATAAAAATTATCGGATGAATTCACAAAACCTTTGGCAAATTAACAGACTGCTGTTTCGTCTTCGGACTTTCTGTAAGAAAAGTTCATTTAAATAAAATGTCATAACAGCTTTTATCTTGATAGCGCCAGCAAAGAATCGCAGGTGGTTTCAGGCTATGGGCAAAAAAAATGTTACAGCCCAGTATACTCAAACTGTGGCAAACATCATTTCCCAACATCATTTCCCAACAGGCCATGCTTCCAGTCTAGAATGTAGGCCATGAATTGTTCTCATTGGTTGTTGCTTTTAACTTGTTGTCTGCGCAGAAGCAATTCCCATTCTCGCTACAACGAAAAGTTGGAGCCGGTGGACAATTTCTATAGATTCCTCAACATCGAACAGGTGAGTATTTATTGCGAGGTCATATAATGTTCATTTCACATAGATTAAATGCTTTTGGACGTAATTTCCATTATAAAGTTTAGATGTTTGATCCTAAATCGTTTGTGAGTTGTTTTTTTTTGACATTAGTTGAATTTTTGGTTAATAATTCTTGATATAAATTCCTTAGCTTACTTACAAGCAACTTGTACTTCCAACTAACAGAGAGAGCTAGAAAAAGTGAACAGAGGCCACCAGCTCTTCGTGGTGGCAAGCAGCAAGGTTGCCAGCAAGAAGGACCATGCTCAAAAAACTCTAGATGGATACAGCTTGCTGCTACAGCTGGACAGGTGGGCGAGGTTGTATTGGTAGACCAATTACTATAAAGCTTCTTTGCGAAATGTTAGTTTTTGAATTTCAAACTAAATGTTTTGTGGGTTTTAAGTACGTTGGGGTAATCTTGGGTTATGTAATGGCGTTTTCAAGTGTTCTTTTAGTATTAGAACGCACAATAGCAATGTTGCTGGCTGCATTTTTCTCCGTTTATTAATTTTTTTATTTCAAGAAAGTCTCGAGCTTAAGCTTGAGATGAAACTGCACTTACAACAGTAAATTCGTTAAATTCATATTAAATATATTCATATTAAATATAGCTGGACATAAAAACTTTGAAAACTTATAATGGTGCAATTGATCAAACATGGAAGTTTAGCTAATAAATTCTTGTTTCTCTTTGAATTGACTTGTACTCTACAAGGTGGACGTTAATATGTTAAAGTATTTAACCTATTTTTTTTCTTAAATATAGTCTTGTCAGACTAATGTAAATGTTAATCGCATACATACATACATAGCACACTAGCATAGTTTATGCGGTATTGGTTATGTGGTTTGCTTGTGCTTCAAATGTATGTGAAATGGGAGACGAAACAGATGTTTTCTGGGTGCTCATATGAAAGCAACCTTAAAACAACTAGGCTATGTTCCAACTCACCAATCATCCCATTTTGCTCCAAAGAAACCTGGCCTTCATTCCGGTTCATTCAGCTGACCAGCTGTCTTCATTGATTTTTCCATTTCCTTACTTGGCACATTTAGTTTTCTAGTTTCCCCTACTACGTTACTTCGTTTTTTTTTTCTCATTTTTTCCAGCAGAACATGTTTTCCTGTTCGTTGAATCTCCGAAAAATTCATCTTCTAAAATACACTACAGATTAAATTGCGATTTTACATCACTAACAAAGAAATTTATACTTATCTGAAATGATGAAAGAAATAACATAACTTTACTTCAAACTAAAATGTTTAATTTTTTTCTCC
This sequence comes from Aplidium turbinatum, assembly GCF_918807975.1. Classification (NCBI taxonomy): domain Eukaryota; kingdom Metazoa; phylum Chordata; class Ascidiacea; order Aplousobranchia; family Polyclinidae; genus Aplidium; species Aplidium turbinatum. The sequence continues at coordinate 5,839,066 of NC_137486.1, forward strand.
AGTGAACAGAAACTGATGTTGATCATGGATCTCCATCTCTCCTGGGGAAGAAAGGAGCAATTCCACGGAGAGTTGGAGTTCATATGGCAAAAGATAGCTGAAGACAACAAAAAGTTATCTAAGACCAATTCGGTAAGGTGGATGTTTAAATCCAGCTTTCAGAGACACAAAATCAACTAATGATACGATTTTGAAGAGATATTGTGTTGATTGTCTGAAGTATGAATCCGGTTTTTGACCGACGTAGACAGTGATGGTAATCGGCTCGAACCAATACAGAAAATATCTACTGTAAATCAAATTCAGTTACCATTCTCTAAAAACCTTTACTTCAGCTTGTTTAACCCTACTTGGGATCATCAGAAAGTCCTTATTCAAATAGAATCCATTCGAAATTAAATAGAAATGGAAAATATCTATACAGAAAGTACTCCTACCGGAAAATACCCATACATAAAATATTCCGATAGGGAAATATCCTTTGTATGGTTAGCGAAACACTATGCTCGCTGTGCTATAGTGAGTGGTTAGGTATTGCTGACGCCAGGAAGATCGCTCCTTCTCAATAGGGAAATATTTACCACTGGGAAAATATCCCCTCTCTCGAAAAATAAGGATTTCTCTGGATGGCTTTTTACCTACATTCTTTAGTGACGGACATCTGACAGTTTTGGCTCTTTTATGAAATGAACTCGCCACGAAGGTCGATAAAGAGCAGCAAAACAGCAAAACTTGTCAAAAAGTGAACACGCGCAATCTTTACATTGTCGCAACTATCGTTCTGCTTCGAATTTGCGCCGTGTTGATAATCATCATTGGCAGCTTCAGGATACTAGGAGTTGCAGCTAATAAATAAGCTACAGTGGCCCTAATATAATCCCAAAAGCGACACGAAACAACCATAATAACCGATTTTTTGCTACCATGCCAATATCAAACAATAAGACATTGCTTCCATGTATAAAATCAGGTGTTTTAAACAAAGGAAAATAACAAATGCATACAACAAAATGCAAAACAAAACACATGCATCTTCTCAAGAACAAACCAAACCTGCAATTTCACTGCAAATGTAAGTTTGTTCCGTGATGCTTATGAAAGCTAATACCGATATTTTAAGTTACAGTCTTTGTTGCTAACAGTTTAAATGAAAGGTTTATTTTTGATATCGAGAGTGGAGTGTTTTTTCCTTCAAAAACTGACTTGGTTTCCCTTCTGCGTAAAACTGAGGAGAAATGTGACACATAGCCTACGACGAAACGTTAGTTTCATCTGTTTATCTGAAACGTTCGTGTCATCTCAACTGTTTTGCAACGATCAACACGTCACTGATCTTGAAAACTCTTCGCTCTTGCAAAAAGGTATTTAGGCTGGCTTTCAAAGCATTAAGGCTTCATAAAATGTTATACGAGAAACTGGTTTAAACCAGTCTGAACCAGTCATACCTCGCACAGTGGAATTGCTTTCGCTCTCCGAGATTTGCATGTGATGAAGCTCACACCGTAGAACGATTTGCTTGTTGATTTACTGCTTTTGGCGCTTACCTGGGATGAGCATTTGTTCTATTTTTGTATTCTTTGTCCGCTGTTGTTTCAGTTCACGTTTCTGCACTGTTTAGACTCTAAAATACTCAACCGAAATTATTACGAGCGAGCTAAAATTGTCTCCCATTTTATTTGCCAGAAACATACCAGGAATTTCGGATCATGAATGCAACACAATTCTCCGAAATCAAAATATTCAGAATTTTTTTTTTAGGATTTGTTGAGACTTCGCTCTGCTTGAAGTTGTTTTTTAATCATTATATTTTTTTAAAAAGTACTTGGTATAAAATTCTTGTTACTTTGTAGGCTTATTGACAAAAGTTTGTATGGGCAACCAGCTGCCGGTGCCGCGGAGCTGGTTAAAAGTGTTGCCAATTATCACATTTAAAATTAAATCAATTCAGCAGCAAAATAAAATAGATTGCAAATTGTCATTAATTTAAAAAAAACGCGCTTTTGTAAAACTTTTACGCTTGTGAAGACTTTTGACCACTGATGCAAAGTCTTTCACAGTCCCACAGCTACTACTTCTGAACTTATATGTATTTTTTTACACTTGAAAATAAACCAAATAATAAAATAATCAACATCTTTATTGTGGAGAATGAAGTGATAGACAATGTATGGCTACAAAATGGCGGCACAGGTATGCAGCCGAGGGCCACTGTGCATTGCTCAGCAGAAACTGAGTTTTATCGTTTACTCTAAATTACAACTTTGGTGAAGATGGTACTTTTTTAAACCACAGACGCAAGAAGCCAAGAAAGAACACCATATTTGGCATGTTCCAAAAAAGTGTAAACGTTTTTCTAGTTTTCGGCTGTGCGTCATCTAACAATTTTCTGGCATCTGAAAAAAATATTTCATTGCCGCGTCAATCATTAACAGCAAGGCTTCCCAAAGTGGGGGTCGCGTAACGAACTTCGGGGGTCTCAGAAAGTATACAAATTTTACACAAAGCACTGCATATTAACACATGTGCAAGATGCTGTGAAAGTATGAACTATATTAAGAGTCGTGCAATCAATAGGCTACCCGTATTTTGTAAGTTTATATAGTGAAATATGGAATAGGACTTTAAAACCCTCTTTGCTGCATTGTAAACGTGGATTTCAAAACTAAAGTTAATGCTTTAAAAAGTTATTACTGTTAAAAAATAAAGTCGTGATTTTTCCAACGAAAAAAAGTTTAGACTTTGGCGCCGTTTTTGGAAAGGCTTTTCAAATTATGCTATTTGTCAGATTTGCTTGAAAAAGGAGAATGAATTTAATTTGTCCTTCCAATGAGAAAATATCTATGTTGTTACATTGAAATCTGAAGTTGGAGCGTTCATGAAAAAATTAAACATCTAGAAACGAAAGATTGAAAATGGTTTATTTGAAATATTTTCATTTACTGAAAAGTTTTTAGCTGGCGTGGAATCAAACGTTATTAAGCCTCTGGTTATCAAGACTGTTGAAAGAGTTTAAAAAGTGTTTCTTCTAAAATTGGACAATATCAATTTAGATTGGATCCAAAACCCATTTGCAATGCAAAAACAAAGTACCGAGCACCTCTTTTTAAAATCATACAAAAAATTTGCAGATTTATCTTTTGACTCTTGAATTTTTGTGGCTTAAATTTTCTGGAAAAATGTTTCACACTTTTTGGCTTAGCCTAACGTTAGAGCGGAATATTCACCATTATTGCAGTAACCGCACTCCTGCCGTTTGTCTCCACGTATGTGTGCGTGTCAGTGTTGTCAACGTTGATAAAATACCGTTCCAGCGTATGTAACATTGAAACCGCCTTGAGATCAGCATTGACAAACATCGAGCGACTTGCTTTGTTGCAGAGAGCAGTTGCACCCATCACACTGAATAACTGTGTTTACTTTTTGGTTTTGTTTCCAGCAGGCTACAAGTAGTAAAGTAGTAGGCTTCGAGTACGGATAGCTTGTTTTTAGTTTTCGTTTCAATTAAGCCTTTCAATAAATATCACATTGTATATTTCGCATTGTTTATCCTTTTAACCGCAAAGGGGGTCGCGAAAATTTTTAGGAGATTAGAAGGAGTCTCAAGCAAAAAAGTTTGGGAAGCCCTGATTTACAGAAAGCGTTTACAGTTTTGTGGCGTGATAAATCCTGTGTAATAATAATAATAGTGTTTTAGTTTTATTTGTTGTCGCTCTACAACTGCTTAAGTGTTTTAGCGACAGGGCTCATTTTTAATGTTATATCAAGTTTAGGATGTAATCACATTACTACCCGACTTATCTTCACTGCGTTATGCAAGAAAGAATACAGTCGGTACCGTTTTTAAAGTCTTTGGTTTGACCCGACCTGGAATCGATCTCAGATCTACCAGCACGAGAGCCGAAAACGCTAACCCCGAGGCCACTGAACTGGTATATACGTAAATGCTGTGCTGCTGCTTGGTTTTATGATGCAACGTTTTCCACAAATCATTCACGGCTGCCCAACGTGAAAAATTCATCAACACTTTTCCCGCCAAGTGAAACTATTTTTGTGATTTTCTTCATGTTTTTCTTTTCTGTCAGATGCACTGATATGATCACCCATCTTGCGCGGTACGATGCGATACACATACACCACATGAGTCACTTTATTTTGATCAAACTATAGGAAGACATGAAGTTAGTAAACCGTGTGCAGATACGAAAATCGAGTGCCTGTTTCTGTTTTTTAATTTTTTTAACGATAAGGCGTCTGAGTTTTATGAAAATTGGATATGAAATAAAGACAAACCCTGGGCTTCGGTTGACGCGTTTTCGGTCTGCCAAGCACGTAACCTTTTAAGCCGTTGTTAATTTTCGAAAACACTTCGTGGATTATTATAACACCGCTTAAATTCAAAAATATCACGTTGTGAAAGGTAGGTTCGGTTTTGTTTCAGCAGAAAATATTAATTAAAAAAGAACTGAATAGTTTCCATTATTATATTTTTAAGTACCTCTCTCAATGTCAAACAGACAATATACTGTACTACATTTCCACAATACAGACAGCAAAATCTGTCATTTTTACGGACGTTTAATCAATGTAAGAATGACAGATTGTGCTGTCTGGATTAGTGCAGTTGCAGGATAATTTACTTTAACGTTTCAGCAACTTAAAACAATTGACATCTTCATGAGCCATGCTCAGCAGTACCAGGTAACGGAATGTCAAAGTGGCATTCAAATTTATTTTTTTGCAGGTAATATTACATAAAAATAACCAAAAGTAACGTTCTATTTTCAGCAAACTGGGAGAGAGTCACTGATCAATCTCATTCTCTCATTATCGTACTATTTCTTCAATCTTTTCCCACTTGCAAGGTCATCAACGTAAGTCATACTGCATTTGCACATTCAAATTTCTTTTTCACCATATTTTCAGACAGCAAATCAACGTCTGCGGACGTTGAATCAGTGTAAAAATCGGTTGATTTGCTGTCTGGGTTATTGCAGTTTCGTCTTAATCATGGACAAGGCACGACGGTTCAAAGTCACCAGGAGAAAAGTTGCGAAATTTAAAAATGGGAAATGTGTCAAAAAGGCTGGGAACCACTGTTGTACTGTACAACTATAAATTAATAATTGCTTGTTAGAATGTTAGTTTAGGACTGCGTTGTTTTATTGGAAGTGCTTCGTGAATTTTGGTTTCAAATTCTGACTGACAGCTTCGAATTATTTTAAATGAATCCAGTGTAAATTGACATTACAACAAATACTGCAGTCTTAAATGCAATATGTTCTTTAATTGTACGTGTTTCTTGATAGCTGTTAAACAGTGTCAATTTAAGAAAGGTCAAAAGCTTGAAAATTACTATATATTTTTTGTTGAAATTATGTCTTGTTTCCCAGTCTCTTTGTTCCAACAAAGTCTACGAGATCACTTGTTTGTGTGACAGAAACGTGACATGCAACTTAAGTATGTCTACAAAATACATGGCTACAAGAGCAAACGGATATCTTGATTTAACAGACATTAGTGCACTTTGTGCAGGTGTTCCAATGCAGTCAACTTAGTGGTAAAACCAAGGTACATCTTGTCTTTTGTAGGGTTGTGTCGCATTCCACAGCTGTTGGGTTGATCCTGGCTCTGGGGAAAGAAATGAGTGGATCCATAGAAGCTGGGAAGGTTGGTAACGGAAATACTTTGGTATAATTGCGTTCAAGCGACGTTTATTTGAATCATCTTTCGCCGCTACAACAATCTGAAACTTTCTCATTTTCAGTGTTTTTTTAAGGTGTTTTGGGGGACCGAAACGGTCCCCCAAATTTCTCCAGCGGTTTCCCAAAATTTGGACTTGCAACTACAGTAGAAAAGTAATGGTTGTTTCTCGCTATGTCTTAAGCAAATATGGCTATTTTTTGGTATTTAAATGAAACACTTGCGGTCTCTTAAAACTACTTAGCGGTCACCCAAACCAAACCTTAAAAAAAAAGTCATTTTCACTCAGGAAATCCATTTGGAGGCGCTAACGATTTACGATCATGAGAAATTTCAAAACGCAATACGCGGGTGGCTGACCTTCAAGAAGTAAGTGCTTTGCCTTCTTCCAACACGAACGTTGACTAGATGACAGCACACGTTGTATTGTACGGCTTTTTATTAATTTGTCTGAGGGAAATTTAAGAAGTTTTATTTTCTAAGATAAACGTTTCTGCGTTTGTTGTTTTTGCTTTTTGTCGTGTCCCATGTCCCCCATCGCTTGGTGGATAAACATTCAAATGAACGAAGGAACAGGAATATCAGTTCAACTCCAAGGTCGTGCGTTGGATTGAGGGCCCTTTAAGGGCAGCTCTCCATTTAACAGTATTCAGTTTATGAAGCATTCGAAATTTTTGAGTATTTTCTTTGTAAGTTGGCTTTATTGTAAGCAATATGATTGTTTGTACTTTCCCTTTCCGTTTTGTTGACTTTGCTCTCACATTTTCCATGAAATTAATTTCAATTTTTTGTTTGATGCTCATTCCAACTTATCTTTAATGTTTTGTTTTTTTGTCGTATCCAGGCTTACACCTGGTGGTTGAAGATTTAGATTAAGTGGACGGGAAGGCAAGGAAGCCAATCTTCGTGACCACCTTCAGGCATGCCTTTAAGTGTCCTGCCACAGACACAGCCGCATGCTCTTGAGCGGTGTCGAACCGGCGCCCTTTCGAGTGTCGTTCCAAGGCTTTCACCACTCAGCTACGCAGCCGGCTACGCAACCTGATCTCTAATGTTGACTCTAAAGATCAACTTTGTGATTTCATTTAGTTTCTTCATCGCCTTTGTCTTTTATTGCGGTTGTTTTTGTTTCGATTTTGGGTTAATCGGTTTGTATAACTATGATACGACATAGTAAAAAGATACATTTTCCTTCATATTTTTGACATCTTTCAAGCACACAAACAACTTCACATTGAAAATCACCGCTTAGTTTCAATTAATGTTTTGTTGAAAAATTTCCCAAAACCAAGAACTCAATCCTTTCCAATCTTCTTTGAAGTTGTTAGAATACGTCCGGCTTGAAAGTTAACTGAGGCCAACCCAGACCGCAAAATCCGTCATTTTTACATTGATTCAACGTCTGCAGGCGTTGAATGAATGCAAAAATGACGGATTTTGATCTTTGGGAAACTATCAACTTGGCTCTCATCTATCCCTTGACTGCTCATTCTTGAAACTTTTAACGGACAAGTTTTGTCTTGACTGTCTTGCATTACACTATATTTGTGTTCAGCGACGTTGCGGTGACACAAAAGCAACGGATTAATTGCCGACATCATTCCATTTCCTTTACTAGTTGTTGACCACTTTTTTGACAAGCACTTTTCTATGAAAATGATAAGCAGCATTAATCAATGCCACCGTCCCCGAACATTTTCGAAATAAATAACGATTTTCCACAAATCTCACTCGTTAATCGTAAGTGTCTCTTATTCCGAAATCGTGTTTGCATTTTTGTTTCCTGTCTTCTCAGATAGCAAAGGTTGTCGTTTTTGCGTCGTCTTCAACCTTGGTAAACGTTAAAACGACGTAAAAAGGACAGCTTTTACTGGCTGGGTGTCAGATGTTTCTTCAGTGATACAGCAAGCAATCAAACAAGATATCAAGACTTTTCGTCAATGTTCGATAAACGAGCTATGAGAACTATTTACCGGGAAGTTACAAAAGATCGCTTGCGTTTTCTCTTGTAAACTTTTCTCCATTTTGGCGCCAAAAAAAACCCTGAAATGCTGAGTTTTGACACGTGCTCGACAAGACCGTCGTTTAACGAGGCAATATTACTTTTCAGTTCAGATATTAATGAAGTTTTTTTTATCAACACCTTTGTATTGTTAGTATAAGTTTCCATTCAGTATGCATTTCCCTGATAAAGCGAAACTAGTAGTTTAATTTCAAGATGGTTAGTTAGTTGGTTGTAATTCTGCGTCTACCACAAGCATATCATGGTGCGAGACGTGTGTATAGGAGGTCGTCAGACCACTCGGCATGCGATAACTCAGCAAGTACATTTCAGCTACTGCTCAAGTCAGCAAATGAGATGTTCACCTAGCATCAGTCTTGGTTGATCATCGTTTGCTAAACTGAACTTGCTGACTTGTTGCATGCCAAGTATCGGCTTGTTCAGTTGTTACCTGCTCAGTTTCATCATTTCCCAACTTTCAGCCACTTGCTGAAACGTTGCTAGCACAGTTGTCACTTGCTCAACTGCATGTGCTCAGTTCACAACTGCTGACTTTTTCGAGACTCAGTTTAGGATGTGTGTGGATGCAGAATCATTACGATTAGTTATAAAATAGCGTTTAAAAACTTGTGCTACTTGGTTACAGGTTTTTAACTTGCATTTCGGATTGTGGGTGATTATAACTTTTTAGCCATTTTAAAAGGGGTGCGAGAAATGGTTGTTGTAGTTAAGACAATAATAAAAATTTATATGCAAATAACAGCGACTTTAACAATTTCTTCTTCACAGAGCATCTGGAGCAGTTGCTGGCTTCGAAAACGTCGCCAAATCCTTCCCAACTTTTCGCAGCATGCTCAATGTCTTGCAGTACGACCTCTCATCATCGCTATGCAACAGCGCCTTTTAATCTTGCTTGTCTTTTATTTATAATGTTTTTATTTTTATGTCTTTTTTACAACGTTTTTACGCTGTTTGTACCTGTTTGGCCAGTGAGTTACTAAACGATCATTTCACATGAAGTCAACATAAAAATACGTATTTGAACTTCATCATTGTGTAACTTTTGATTGCTATTTGTGGTATGATTTCATTACGCCGTTTTTGACACGTTTTTTCTCGATGTCAACCTGAAATTCAATCCCAGCTCACAAAATTGGTCCTTTTTACATTGATTCAGCGTCTTCAGACGATGAAGGTTGGGATGAAGGTCCCAGTTGCTTTTGTTCACGGTTATTCAGTTCATGTTTTGAGGAGTAAAACTTGGTTCCATTCGTCTTTCTGAGTAGAGATTGTATGAATCTATTGTGTGCAGTGGTGTACGTAAGAGGTCATTGGGGCATGACTCAACCTCTTTTTTAAAACTTTCATTAAAACAATTGAATGTTGTATGACTCGTTTTTTTCATAGAGATGTTCGACAAAACTCAACAACTTTGGTAAACACTTATCGAAGGTTAAAGTGATATTTTTGCGTTTGAAGCCTCCGCAGGTCACGTTGTTATATCCAGGCGCAGCAGCCAATGGATTGTGTGCTCATCGAGCGTTGTTAGATCCACATATCTATCCGTGGGTCGGTATACAGGACATTGGTAGATAATGTTGTATGCAGTCTGAAAATCTGAGCAACATACACATTACACAAGATGGTGAGTCGGTGAGGCCCCATTGGAACATGTTGCCATTGAAACGGCCCACCCCAGTCCGCAAACGATTGAGCTTCACCCATTCCTTCCGAGGTAATTCTGCTCCAGGTAGGTTGGTGTTTGGAACGACTGTGAATGAATTGGTCGAGCGACTTCTTTCCATTCACTATTCCAAGCTTCGAAAGTTGGAGTTGCAGATAGCTGCAGCATGGTGGAAAAAAGGGTATGGAGATTTCAAGCGCTGGGACCTTTGGGTTAAAGCGATGATTCAATGTGTTTAAATTTCATAAACGCGTAGCCCACGTCAGTTTATTGAGTCATACCAGTGCTGCCAGATTTGTTATGTGCAACTCGCCAATGTGTTGGCCAGATAAATTGGATTCTTCAAATTTTACTATTATACAGCCTTTACTTGTCTATTTTTACTTTTCTTGTAAAATCTCAAAGAAGCACTTTCATTTCTAAAAATCAAAAGCGAAAAACTACGGTAACTAAAAAAGGCGATCTGGTACTAAGACACTTCCTCAAATTGGCGATCTACCTTATAATCAAAAGCGATCACTAAGAAATCAATAGTTTTTTCCAAGTCTACACTTTAAAATATTTGGCTTGGCTATCACTCAACAATATTTCAATAAAAAAATTATGTTGCTGAACTGCGATTTTCGTTCATTGGGACTCGTCAGTATACTATTTTTCGCAGCAAACAAAATAAAAGGTTTCTCTCTCTCTCTCAGTACAACTAATCGAAACGAAAAAAATTTTAAATTGATAAATATCACTACGTAGGCCTACAACTCAACCGAAAAAAAATTAAACTTTAAATTTGACAAAAGTCGATAACTGTTCAAAACCTCCATTGTCTTTACTTCTTCTTCATCACGTAACTTGGTGAATACACTAAGGAATAGGCCAACATTCAACAAACGAATGCAAAAATTTATTCAGTCCGTCCAAGCAAACAGTAGAATGAGTTCATAAAATTAAAGAAATGCTATGCCGGTGAAAGCTAGAACAATAGAAGAAATAACATGTAGCCTAAATAGAATAGGCTAATAGAAGCGTTTGTTCTAGCTTTTACCAGCATAGCACTTCTTTAATTTTTCGTAGGCCTACTCATTCTACTGTTTGCTATTGCTTGGACTGACTGAGTAAATTTTTGCATTCGTTTGTTTTCATTTGTAACGATAGAGCAATTTTCCACAGTTCACTAAAACCACAGCCTGTTTCACCTCAATAGGATTAGCTTTTGGCATTGAGCACTTTTAGTAGTAAAATAGCATTTATTGTGCAATTTTCCATATGTTTATTTTCAATTTTAAACAATATTTCTGAATGTGTTTCAATAAATTGCGATATTATTTGTTTTGTTTCAACACAGATTTTATGACATTGCATCATCATCGTTATGATCCTTGGAGGACGTTTTAGAATGAAGTGTAGGCCGAGCCCAATAAATGCAAAAGATATCTCAATACTAACTTAAAATCAACCGCGTAATGACCTATGTTGCAATCTTACATGGGCTGGCCTGTTCATCATCATTAAGTTCCTTCCTCTCGTCGAGGGTTGGAGGCAATGAGACGCCAAGTTAATAAAACATGGGCTGTTCAAGTTAATGGACTGTTCATAAAACACTAATTGACGTAATCAAGCTAAATTTGCAATAAACTCGACAAAATTTGGTCATAAACTGAAAAAAAATCTGGCAACTTTGATTTCGTGCTTCTTCTTTCGTTTGAGACTAGATCAAATCAAATTTCAGGGCAGGTGGTGGAGAGCCAGGTGAGTGTAGCTTCGTCCAGCGTTGCTATACCATGCGTTCCATTTGGTGCCTTGTAGATGGGGCATTCGAGAACGACATGGTCAGCAGTTTGTTCCTCCGCGCCGCATTCGCAGGCCGATGAGGGAGCCAGACCCCACTTGTGCATGTTGGAATGGAAGCGACCGACTCCGGTTCGGATTCTGTTGTGCTTGACCCAAGTCGGCCGAGGCAGGTCCATACCAGGGGGGCGCGCCACCGGGTGGGGTAATAAAACGATGTAGTTTGGTGTCGGTGATACACCACGCTGCATTCCAAGTGTCTTCCATGAAATGTGCTGCGCTGATGGCATGATCGCTGAATGGATGTAGTAATTCAACAGCAGCTGACACAAAGGGGTGTCTTGACTTTAGTTGCCGGGGAGATTCCTGAGGTGGGATGTTGAGTTTTGCATGAAGCAAGTGGTTAGGATCCCCCGCCCGGCGAGCCAGGTTTATAATGGCTCCCTTTCGGCGGAGCTCAGCAGGTTGGATGCCTGCAAGGATTGGTAAATACTCTGTTGGAGTTGGGCGCAGGCATCCAAACATTTCGTGCTGACAAGACAAGACCATCCGACAAGGCTAAAAATAAAGAGCTCAAGTGGAGGCTCAACCAAGACATGGCAGCCTTGTCAGAATCATTCCAGCAACAGAAACTGAAGCCCAGTGAAAGTCAACGGCGATGACAGCATTTCGTCAACAGGGAGGAAAAGTGTTGGTTAAAAAGTCATTACCAGCAGGTTTTTGCCGTCCTGCCCAGACACTGGACAAATTACGTGGCCTACACAACCCTTACGTTGAAGAAATTTCCTTCCTCAAGGATTTCCTGCTTCACTGACCAGAGGTTATTCAAATGTACAAATATGCCACAAACGTCGAACTAAAATCGTTAGTGACTAGCGTTCTGCATGTCAGATAGCAATGGAATGCTGGCTTGGCCGGGTGATTCACCTAAGCTCTGCCCCAAAAGATTGTTAAAAATATTTACCCTGTTTTGGTCACTTTTTGCGTGTAGCCTATACAGTACACTGCACACTTGAGTCAAGCCAGCACAATATAATTTGAAAGCACAACATCCCAACTTCTGTATTTTAGCTGTTCAAAGATATAGTTTAGCCTACTGTACAGTAGTTTACTTGGCTGTAAGGTGCAGATATTCATAAACGCAAAAAGAGGTCACTGTTACGGATCATACAAAGCCTGCTTGTAGCTATCGTGGTATCTGGTAGTCATATATCAACTGAAAAGCCGTTTTTCGTCTTTCTGTTATCTTTGCATGAAGAAAAACTGATGTAATGATTTATGTCATTGTAAAGCATCTGCTGTTCAAGCGCAGGAAACTATAACATCTGTCTGAATGAAATCAGATCTGATGAATAAATCATTCCCTTTCTAATCCGGTATCGAATTTAACCGCCCATAGCCCAAGTAGTTTTAATCTCTCGCCTATTTTGTAATTTCTGAGTAGTTTTGTAGGCTACAATTATCAGCCTTATGAAAGCTTCTAGGTCTATACATTCTTTAGGTGTTACGATAGCCTAACTGCCAATTCCATAATAGGCTGCAGTCATGTTTATTCTACATATGACTCTAGTCCTCTAAAGTCTAAACCATTAAATGAAAGGCACCACAAACGAAATTTATATTGGTTCAAAAACAAAAAGTTTTCTGAAATATTTTTACTACGGTAACTTAAAGTGTAGCCTACATTAAATTAAACTTTAGCCTTAAAAAGAAAATTGGCGAATCCAGGGGGGACGATTGATCCCCTAAGACACGGAAAACCACAAAGTGTTTGCAAGGTAGAGTCAATGTAGATCTACGTTGTGTTTTGTTGGAATCGCCCCACCCACACCAAAGGCTACTAGATCTGCTCCTGAAAAGAAAAGTAGTTTTGGAAGCAAAGTATACAAAAGTAAAGAAATACTACCAACTAAATTACTACCAATTAGAAATACTACTAACATACAAATTCTTTATGTCTTGCTCGTCTTCTCTCCTGATAGTTTGACTTAAGAAACTGTTCCACTAAACATGGGAATAAGGTTTAAAGGTGGATCTAATCTTCGAAGATATGACATAACTAGAGATGTTACAATGACGTAGTGATGACGTAGCCACGCCTTGACGAGAGGATGTTTTCCAAAGGTGACAAAATGATTTCCTTCATCTTTTTATGCTAATGCCCTATTTTAACAGTAAACTTAAGCAACCCAAACGCATTTACAGCATTTCAACTACCAGGAAACCAGTTGGTCCCCCTGGCTCTGTCTTACGTTAGTTTCTGTTCTGGCCAGGCCCGGATTTAGGGGGGGCAGAGGGGGCAGTTGCCCCAGGCCCCCTGACTTTTGAAGGGCCCCCCTATGTGGAAAAAAATGTGATTTTGTGTTATTTTTTTTCCTTTTGGCCTTTCAAGTTTCTGCAAAATGCTGTGCAGTACTGGACTGATGCTACTGTAGACGTAGAGGTGGTTTTTCGTGCCGTAGGTGCAAAAAATTTTTTTGCACGGGGGCCCCCCGATCTAAAAGTGCCCCGGGCCCCCCATCAGCTAAATTCGGCCCTGGTTCTGGCAGTAATGGTTTTGCACCAACTCAGTGGCCGAGGGGTTTAGCCTTCAATTAAGATTCAGTTTATCAATTCAGCGTAAAATTAGCAACTTAAGCATCAACGTAAATAAATTAAATCTCATTGACGCCTACCTACAACCTGCAACACGTAACAAACCTACACTTTGTTTCCATCACGGATTTCGTTGCTAAATTTCAGAGGAAAATGATTTACGACCTCCATCTTAGTTGTTATGGCCGCATGTCACTATGCTTTCAATGCTTGTATCCAAATTTAATCGTCTTTTCACTTTGTGAGTTTTGAATAAGTATTTTATATTTTTAGGTATTGTCAATTACCACTCCATTAATTACGTAATTAAGGTCGTAGGCTTAGGTGCCGTTTTACAGCCGGGTCATTCTTTGGAGTCAAAGACCAAACGACGGACAAGACCTGACAAAATCATTGTCTTCAGTTAATTCATTTGCGTATTGCTGCCAGGAAAGTTGTGATGAACTTCTCAATAAGTCTATTTTGTGTACGAGTCGAAAACAGGCTTTGTTGTCAAGTATAGTCATCTTCCAAACAAGAACACGTGAAGTCCAACACATTTTTTCCTCAAACTTTTTTGCAAAAGTCTTTGTAAATGTCCTATCGTTTGCGAAGAGTGGTTTAAAAACATCATCTATTATTCCACAACAAAACGTCGTTATTAAACTTTTCAACAAATCTTCTTATGGTTTAGGAGTAACTAATGATCCGATTAGGATGCATAGAGTGATAAAATATTTGAAACAAAGTAGACAATACCACATTAAATCAGAAAAATCAATTTATTTATAGAGCTTTTGCCACACAAGTGTGGCTTCTTCTGTATAGTCTGCAACAAATAATATATAATGCAATACTATTGCGATTATTATAAAATTTAATGAAAGTGTTAAAATATTTCACAGTAGATAATATTAAACAAATTCATAACAAAATTATATATTATATGTAATTTTAAGACTGTAGGCAAATAAATAAAATAATAAGATAATTATAAACATGTAGAAAATGTAAATTTATCATAATTTTGTCTAAAGATAACTTTTAACTATAAAATTGGTTTCCACGTTTTGTAGCTCCTACCCTTTTTCCAACCTCTGCCATGGATGGCATAGCTTACACTTTCTTACATCGTGATGGTAAGGAATAAATACAAACTGAACTGATTTTTAAGAATGTTAAGATTCAATGACATTGGCATAGCAATAATAGGTTAAGTAAAAATGCATTTGAATAATGATGATGTAATGAAAATTTTAAAATGGAAATGAATTAAAAATTAACAAGGGTGTAGTAAAGAAAAAAAAACTTTTTCCAATATTTAGGCTAAATAAACTAGTGAAAGAAAAGCCCATCTAAAAATAGAAGTAGGAAAATAGAAAAAACAAAAAGGTCTAAAAAGTATTAGTCAACAAATTATCAGTAAAAAAGTGATAAGTTTGTTTATTCTCTAAATATTGAACTATTTACTTGTTACAAAACTGGAAAAATTTTCACAGGGATTGGAATGTGCACAAGTGGAGCAACTTTTTCTGTTGCAATAGATGAAACCAGGTGGAGTCAAGGTGGAATGCGAAGGTTTAAGGTTAGTTTAGGACATCTTTTATAAGCAGGAAGTAGAGGATCCGAAAATAAAGTTTTTTTTTTTTTTTATAAATAAAGTTTTCAAATTTTCATTAATTTTTAAAATGTAACCAAATTTATTAAATACTCTTTTGATGTTAGGAAGTGACGGATGATTTGTGGTGACAAGTGGTATAAGTTTGGACTTGGAGGTTTGTACAAGACTTTTTTGGTCAAGAAGACTTTTGCGATTAATTACTTTGGCTTTGTCGATAGCTCAATGGCATCAGTTGTGATTTTAATTTTGTAATTCCTTGTTTTAATATGATTACTTATAATTTTAGTGCGTTTATCGAAAAATTGAGTTGTAAAGCATATTTTGCGAAGGCGTAGTGCTAAATGCATTTCTACTTTCTTATCCAATTTTAAAAATGTCTCTTGGAAAACGACTTAACCAGCAGTTATGTCATAAGTCGTTACCAATCTTTGGAGATATTCAATCATGCAAGAGACGCGGCATATATGTCCCATGTTTAACCTCTTGTTAATCCAATAATTGTATTTTTGATCACCTTCCGTGAGTAAGGACATTTAAGTGATTTGCGTAAGAACGTAAGATTTTGAATGTCACTTAAGTTTGACGACTTTTATCATTGTTTGTCGTTTTGTCCGGTCTCAGCCTACTTAAGATCTTACAGCGATTAATTGATTGGTGCAGTGCTATGTCTATGCATAGTATTTTCAAATGCTGAAAAAATGGCAAAAGAGTGCAATGCAGAACGTCTGACCGACTGACCCACTCTTTTTTGTTTGTAAACTCATTTTGATTTAAATTTTAGCATATACTTTAATCCAGACTCCGCATTTTTACAAAATTGGAATTTAATTTAAGTTTTAAAAAAATTAAAAACGGAAATCGAACCTTGCCGTATTTGTATAAACCAACCAAGACAGAAAATTAACCGCTTTTTACATTGATTCAAGGTCAGCATACGTTAAATCTATGTAAAAACCGGTTGATTTGCTATCTGGAAAGGTCTGTCCTTTAACTTCCTTAGCTTGGCGGTGTTTCCTGGACTGTATTGATACACGACACTCAGCCCTTCTGCTTCATTTGATGAACAAAGAATAGCACAATAATAATGGATTGTCTGCAGACATTGAATCAATGTAAAACTGACAAATTTTGCTGTCTAGGCTACACTTGACTTTGAATTTGTTTCTGTCTCTTGATGCCGTAATTGCCGCGTGACATAGGAAATTATCAAAATTATTTTTGGCTTGGCTTAGCAACTTATACTTTAAAACCTCGCAAAAAGCACAATCATGTCGCTAGTCGTGCATTCCAAAAAAATAGCAAAGTTATTTAAGCCTGTCTGGAAACCATCATTGAGTTTTAAGGAGGAAAAACATTCAAAATGTTTTGTTCATTAATTCAGGTTTTAAATTCAACGGAAGCTATTTAAATCAATGATGGACAGAAATCTTTAAATTTTAGTCTGCCCAAAGTTGGCCACAGAGAATGTAAATATTTCTTAGAAAATACAAAGGGAAAGTAGATGGCGATGAAAAGTAATTGTATTTTGATATGTCGCGTTTGTACGATAATAGCTTATTTTGCAAACGACTTGGAATCGCTTTCTCACAAATACAAAGTAAATAAGGCTGACCTATATGACCTTTGGACAAATCTCAAATCGTGACAATTATCTTTTAAAATTCAACTCAATCGCTTGGCATGTCACAATATTTTCTTGATGCTGATTGCCATTTTTATACAGATAATGAATTAGTAAAGCACAAAATTTCTTGTATAATGAACAGCAAAAGCGAAGGCTAATTAAGACGAGAAAATATTAAATGATTTTTTATGGTTGCATTATAACTTTTTCTTGCCAAGAGAATTTTAGATACATTTTTTTGGTCAAAATTCAATGCGAAAATCATTTTTCACTCATTGATTACAGCAAAACTTATATACAACTTAACCTTTTAGAAATCTAATTAATTATTTTATGTTTCGATTTGGTGTCTATTTACAAGTCAAGCCAAAAAGCAAACACTGCAACATTCTTTTGCTCCACAAAGTCTCTACTAAAACGTTTGACATCACGAAAACTTAAACAACTTAAATAGATGAATGATGGATCACAGAGTTTCATTTAAAAAAATATCTGTTTTCCCAGTTTGGCGATTTGTTCTAATTTATTGGAATGGAAAGTTTGTTTGAATTTTTTTTGTTTTTAAATCTGCATATCGATGGATGAATATCTTAGGGAAGCTATTTTTGAAGGATGGTTATGCAATGCAAAGTAATTAAATGAAGCCGGTTTTGGAGTGGCTACTATATTAGTGTGCCCAAGACATTGCCGAGCTGATGGGTCAGTGACAAATGGATACTGCGAGCATGAATCTAAAATTAAGCCTTTATATTTATTCAAAATAAGTGCAGGAAAGACCATCAGGTTCAAAGTAGCCTATGTGCATCTACCAGACAACCTGCCTTGATAAATCCTGGGCTTAAGTAACTCTCATTGATCAACGAGTCTGATCAATGCCAGATTTAATACTGTGTTTTGTGTTTTTGCGGCCATGTCTGTAGCCTACCTCGTTCTACAACATTGTTTATCTTAAAAACGTTTGAAACGAGTTGTTTGGTAAATAACTGGTCGAACTTGTTTATCAAGAATTTAATTCAAAAAATAAAAACTGTGAGTTTTGCTTTATTCATGGCCGGTGTCCTTTTAAAAGGACATCGTTTTGAATGCATCAGTATTGCATCATCTTATTTTGATTGAATCATTTTGGACTTGCTAGTAGTTGTTTAGGGTCTGTTTTGGAAGGTGTTGATAAATATTTGCAAACAAAGTACTTTTTCTGAATTTTGTGAAAGTTTGAAAATTGTTGAAAAATGAGAAGAGCCCGATAAAGTGAAGTGAGGAGGAACATGTATGTTTTATTGCCTATTGGTAATAGATATGAATTATGTTTCTTCATAGTTTGATACTCTGTAATATTGTGCTTCCTACTACACTCTAATTTGTGTAAGGTTTTGCTTCTTTTATTTGTTTATTTTGCTTTATATTTATTGTTGCCTTTTAAAAGGACACCGGCCACATGGCCACATTTTTTTGGTTGTTTGTAACACTGTCAAAGAATATTGAACATCGTGTAAAAGCAGCACATTGTGCCTATGGAAAACTTAACCATCGTGTTTTCAACAACCATGCTATATTTATCCGCACAAAAATTATGGTCCTCCGGGCAGTCGTTCTATCCACTCTTCTCTATGCTTGTGAAACCTGGACATTATACCGCCGTTACATCAAAAGTCTTGAAAATTTTCAGCAGAGGAAACTGGGTCAAATGCTAGGCACTCGTTGGGAAGATTGTCTCACCAAAGATGCAATCCTTGATCGCGCTAGGTTGCCCAGTTCAGAAGTCACCATATTGCAACACTGCCTTCGCTGGACAGGACATGTCATGAGAAGGAACAACGAGGAGGGACAACTAGAGACAGGAAACCCCCCTCCAGAAGACCAAAAATGAGATACAAAGATTAGCTGAAAGTCTCCCTCAACCATGCAAACATTGATCTGGATTCATGGGAAAACCTTGCTAGTGACAGATTACTCTGCAGAAAAAGATCTAAGGAAGGCACGGAAATTTTCGAAAAAAAGGGATACAAAAAGCCCAAGAAAAACGAACACTAGAAAAGTTAAAACTACCACGTCCCTCCCTCCATACAATCCTTACCCCTCATACAATGTGACTTTTGCCCACGTCTTTTCCATCATACACTGGCCTCCAAAGCCATATATGACATCACCATCCAAAGCCAAATTCGATTTGATGACGAAACCAATGCTCAGACACGAGTTGGAGCCGACGACTGTCAGTGGCGTATCGCTATGGTTTGTGCCGCCCGCGGTGGACCATGATTTTACACCCCTGAACGCGTGAAGTAGGAACCAGCAAATAGAATACGAGCCAAATCCATTTCAAAAAAGATTTTGACTATGCTTTTTCGTTTACGTTTAAAAATATTCTACTGCCACAAGCTTACGACCGAGGGGGAGACTGCCCACTGGGGGGGACACCCCCCCACTAGCTACGCCGATGGTTACCGTGAATATAATATGTTCATACAATAACTTTGAAACGTCCTTCAAGTAAGATCTGACAAATTTCTACCGAAACAAACACCTTCTTATGTTAAGGTATCGTGAGATTTACATTTGACTATGTGGCCGGTGTCCTTTTAAAAGGCAAACAAAAAAATGCATCAAAAAAGTAAAAATCATCAAATTTTTTTAAACTAATTCAAAAGTTATGACAATACAACTTTGTGGCTGAAATATTTCCTAAAAAGAGCAACGGGAACTTGTGGCGGCTTTTAATGGGTTAAAACAAAATGACACATTTCAGAAGTATGAAATACTTTTGCGTTGAGCACTATTTGCCGAAACCAAAATAATTAGCAAATTCTTCTTTCGTTTTGTTTTTTGATTCTTCTTTCGTTTGGAGGCTTCTTGCGTTTCGAATTTACAAAGAAATAAAACCGACAGAAAAAAAATCAAAAGAATTTATTTTCGGACAGCTCCAGTTTATTGAAAAAAATAATTGCTTTTCTCGGCATACAAATAGGTAACTCTTTCTTTTTTCTTTCTTTTCAAACGTGTTTTGACTTCCAATGTGGGTTGCTTGCATAACTCTGACCGTCATCTCGTTTTTGTGTGGCAAGCATGGTCGTTATAAAGTTTTGTTTAATACAACCAACTGACGTCATTCAAAAACCCTATTAAAACGTGCTCAAATCTACATTTCCATTGTTCATCAATCAAGACCTTTCAGTTCATGAGTGATCGAATGCTTTACATAGATTAGAAATAAGTTGCTTTATCGGCTATTCTTCACTCTTTAAACTCATCTACACAGAGCCATGTTAACTTCAGTTGATCACTTCGTCACCGTACCCTTTTCTCCATTTCCATTGACCATTTTTACATTGTTTCCACGTTTGCAAACGTTGGATTAATGTAAAAAGGGTCAATTTTGCTAGCTGAGTAGTCACATTACGTATGCTTGCAAAAAGATATAATCAACCTACTGGCTATAGTCACGAATTTGTTCATGAGAACTAATTACAGTCTCTCTGTTCAAACTTTTATCGTTAATTTAAAACCCATTTATGAGCTGTTGGAAAGTTTCATGACATATGCTCCACACCTAAAAAGGTCACAACTAATGTAAACAGAAAGAGCATGGTGAGACGAAGATGAGTGAGAGACTTAGGAAACTGTCTCGTAAAGCAGCATTCTTTGTAGACTGCTTATGGTTGCATATAATTTAGAATCACAATCACGAAAGAGTTTAGTAACAGCAATTACCATATTATTAGCTGCATCTTATCTCTGGCGACTTTCGGCAGAAGATGAAATGAGACTAGCCAAGTTGACAACTAAAAATAGCTTGATTCAAAGACAAAATCAATAACCCTGTCTTTCACGTTGAAAATGCGTGATTGCGCTGCGGTATAGGTGATCTGTCAAGCTGTTCGAACTATAGGAAACGCAATATTCCCCTCCAGAAATTAAAAAATAATTATCGTATCACGTGCATTGAAACTTGCCCGACCTTGGTTGCTTGTCTACTACTCGCCGTGTGTGTTCGACTAAAAGGTTTAGTTGTACCATACAAGTGTCACGTCGTTGACCTTACTGCATTGCATTGTAGACCATAGGCAGTAGCGTATTTAGGGGGGAGGATAATGGGCGATGACCCCCCTAATTATCAGGCAAAAAAAAATTGTAGCGCAAGACATAATTGCTTGGATGATTCATCCCAGCGAAGGGGGGTATACTTTTTGCAATGTAATTTGTCAATAATATTCTGAATTTCCACCTAGACAATAACATCGACCTAACATTCCAACTGAAACTGTGGAGATCTATTTCAAACGAACAGTTTTTCTTCCTTTTCTTGACAATTGCATGGCACAAATTTATGAGAGATTCAATGAGCACTGCTCGCTAGCCAGAGCGCTAGCTTTTTAAGTCAGCACATTTCTGCCTTCATTGATTCATGAAGATGAGGACTGCTCGATCGACGAGATTTTCGACCTACCATGAAATGCTGGATGTTGAATCAAGTAATTGCTTTGCAGCTACTATTGAATTGCGAAGATTGAGAGCGAATTGGCTTGCAGTGTCTGTGGATAAACGACCGACTCTTGTGGATGCTCTCGGCACTTATCCGATTATCCGTAAATACTAAATTACTTCGAATCTTTGCTACGCTTCCAGTTACAACTGCCTCCAATGAGCGATGTTTCAGTCCAATAAAGTACCTGAAAAATTATTACCGCACGACCATGACCGAGCCACGTTTGGATGGTCTAGCTCAGATGTATTTAAATAAGGATATCATACTCGAGTATGATGCAATCATTGATATATTTGCCAAGCGCAGCCATCGCATTAAACTGTAAATTGTCATTGCGAATCGCCGAGAATGTTCAAAAGGTATTCGAGGTCGGAAGGACTAACTTACTGTTTATGTTCTGAAGTGTTTAATATCTTTTGTTGGTTCATTGATTGGAACAGTAACTTACTTCTGCGGATTCGCTCTTGATTTTGGACCCCTCCTTTCCTATCTGACGGTTTTAGCTAACCCCCTCCCCCGTTCTGACGCGTCATATGACATTTTGGTATACTCCCTCCCCCTTATTTAAAGGGTCAAACAAGTCTAATTTTAACCCAAGTAGAACAAAATTTGAACCAATTAACAGCTATTTTTATCAAATTTGAGCTTTCTGTGTACTATCGTTGAGACTACTTCGTGTGTACTACCCCCAGTCCCCCATTGGCCTCCAGCCGCCGAGTCAGCTGAATGACACAATGTCTTGCCCCCCCTAACAAACTTTCTAAATACGCCACTGAGTGCAGGGGTTCTTAACTAGAAGTGCACGCACCACTAAGGGTGCGAGATCTTTTCCCAGGGGTGAGTGAGTGCTGACTAACGGTTAATTATAAAATGTCGTTAGAAGTTAAAAGTCATGCCAGGCTTTTAACCTTGGTGGTTTCAAGGTGGTGTCAACTACCAACATGGAAAAAGGGTAAGAACTGTACTGCAGTAGACGATTATTTGAGTATCTGCTTTTTCACGTTTAACTTAAGTTAAGATATAGGCTACACACAGCATATTACTGCACTTGCTTTTGAATGCAGCCTCCATTTAGTCTTTCGATCATTTGCCGCCACCAGATAATGCTCCCTAGACAGGTGAACTTAATAAGAGGATTAGTTCAGGAACCCCGATACTGATGCTAGACTTCCAATTGTTCTTATATTCGCGTGATAACTTAATGTTTGTCTTCAATGGTATAGATACCTGCAAGTTACTCCGTCTGCTCCCTGACAGACACATGGTCCATATGATGATGGAACTTGTGCAAAGCCGCAGCTTTACTCTCACAACCGGTAGCGGTCGTCGGATCAGACTACGCCGACTTAAAAACGGCGTCCCACAGGGCTCAGTCTTGGCTCCTCTCCTGTTCAACATATACACCTACGACTTGCCCCCCACCATCTCCAGGAAATATGCTTACGCAGACGACCTGGCACTCCTGCACTCAGCAGGAAACTGGCAGTCAGTGGAGAGGAACCTCAGCCGAGACATGCAAACACTATCAACATACCTCCAGAAATGGAAGCTACAGCTCAGCAAGTCAAAGACAGTTTCGGCGGCCTTCCACCTTAACAACCGGGAGGCACAGCGTGGGATAAACATCAACATTGATGGGGAACGCCTGCCCTACTGTGCCGAACCTACATACCTCTGGACAGGTCACTCACGTACCGCCGGCACTTGAAGTCACTGCGCAAAAAACTATCTACATGCGTCGCACTTTTGAGGCGATTGGCGGGTTCCAGCTGGGGAGCTGGTGCTAAAACTCTTCGTACAGCTACCCTAGCCCTTGTTCATTCCACCGCTGAGTACTGCACGCCGGTCTGGTGTCGTAGTTCTCACACCCACCAGATTAATACCTCCATCAACGATGCACTGCGTACTGTGACTGGATGCCTGCGTTCCACTCCAACGGACTGCCTACCCATTCTAGCAGGCATCCAACCCGCTGAGCTACGCCGTAAAGGAGCCACGATTTCTCTCGCTCGCCGCGCTTTGGACCCCGACCATCTCCTCCATGCAACATTCAAGCGACCACCACCCATAAAGCAGCGGCTGAAATCAAGACGCTCCTTTGTGCCTGCCGCACAACAACTACTTAAGAACGCAGAAGAACTTGGTTTAAGTGTCGCACACTGGACGAACCACATGTGGAACACGGAGCGGCAAAATCACACCTCCGCGCTCCGTGGCTTCGTGCCCGGCGCCGGTCCCCGTCCGCCGGGGGTGTCCCTCGCAAGGCTTGCGTGGGTCGGGCTTGCACGCCTGCGGGCTGGCGTCGGTCGCTTTCATTCGTACATGCACAAGTGGGGCCTGGCTCCTTCATCAGAATGCTAGTGTGGTGCCACGGGGCAGACCGCGGGCCATGTCGTCCACCGCTGCCTGGCCCACCGGCCTCCGCACGGTGCGCATGGTCTGAAGGTCCTGGACGACGAGACTGCTGAGTGGCTGAAGATTTCCTGCCCTCCAATCTGGCCTGGAAAGATCGCTCATACGCCATCATCATCATCAATGGTATAGAAATTTCAAAAAAGACATCAGTGTTGAATTGCCTTCCAGTAGATGTAATAAACAAGACAGTAGCAAAGGTACAAAAATTACCCAACTTATGCAAGATACAATTAATTATTGCAACAAGCCCTAATATTACAAAACAAAGTAAAGCCTGTCCGATATAGATGCTTTAAGAAAACATAGACCAGCTCAGGTGCTTAGCTTCGTAAACGAAGAAGCTTCAAGATCAAGCGGCGCTGGTTCGACTCTCGGGGTGTGCGCTTGGACAACGCATTCAAAAGACTGCTCTCCATTTAGCGGTACCTAATGGATGGAATAATTTTTCTGGTAACAAACAACAAAACTTCAATACAAGAGGAAACTTTACTCTGTCAATCTCGGTACCTGGCCCTGCGTCAAAAGCCTCTACAAGTATGCGAAACTTCCAGGATATCAAGGCTTTGTCAGTCCGAGTATAAAAATTCAAAACCAAAACCAAATATCCATATATGTTTTATTTGCGTTAAACTTAGAAGATTATTGGAATTTTCAGTACCTTTCAACTGGTCAGGCAAGACTGAAACTGATGACATAAATATATGCACGGCACGTGCCTGGTGCACTTGCCAAACGTTAGTTGAGTCCGCATCCACGGTTACCGGATTTTCGTTCTTGTGTGTATAAAAAGAAGAAACTGGAAACTCAAACCTGCTGCGGATATGCGTAGTTTATTTACCGAAATGTCGTGTAAGGCATAATTTGTATGATTTAAAAAAAAACTATAAAGTAGCTTACGTTCCAAAGGGTTTCGAAAATATTAATGAAAAAGTTTATGAACGTAAGCTATCCCAAATCCGTAAAAGATTGTTGTTTGTAGTTGAAAGTAACATGTAGATGAAATAATCTTTATTTCCGTCGTTGCAGTTTTCTCTTGGCCAGTTTAGCGTTTCTTGTTTCTCCAATAACCTGCTTCTTTGTTGTTCAAGCTTCGTAAAAAGAACTTTTTTAGTTATTTCTGTTTGTTTTCTAAGAATTGCAAAATAACTAAAAATAACATATCTTTACTCGTAACTCTTCATACCGGTACTAGCTAAAAAACGTTTTTCGGAGACAATTGATCTGTCTAGCCAAAAGCAAATGGGCTCCGTAGGAGCAAACTCTCTCGATTAACTTTGATATCATCAGATTAAATCTTCTACTGGAAAAACCATACTATCAACTGTTGTTCATTGCATTTAGCTTTGTGTTTAGTAGTAGAAGATTTAGACTAAACTCAACTGACAATTAATTTAACATTCATGACCAATTGACCGAATGCAGGCAAAAATCTATACAAAAATTATCCATGCAGAAAGCATCCAGACTGGAAAGCATCATTATTTTTCGGGAAAAGATATTTTCCAGTCGGGATATTTTCCGGTCGGGAGGTTTTCCGGTCGGGATGTTTTCCGGTCAGGATGTTTTCCGTATGGATATTTCTCGGTTAATTTTTTCGGTATGGATTATTACCGATCGACTACCTTCAAGTATGTTTCAAGCTTCCTTCCAAGATATGACTTTGTGCTCTCGGTGAGAGTTAAACTGGGGTCCTTAGCACATCGGTCATAGGTTGTCACTATTATACCAGCACAACCAACAACCAACAATTACCAACGTAATTTGTTGCAGTGGCGTACGAACTGGGGGGTATTGGCCATGGCCTCCTTTATCCAAGTTTTTTTGACAATTAGCTTAACTAACAAAGTTGCCAAGTTTCTTTGCTGTATTTGCTTTAATATGATTCGTTTTCAACGCACAATCTATAGCCTACACGAAGTTGCTCTAGCTGATGTTGTGGATGGGAAAGTTGATACCGTTAATGTACGCTGAGTATAGTAATCCTATGCTGACTGCTATTTTAAGTAAATGAAAAGAAAATGAATGCCCCTCACAAGAATATCCTGCATACGTCACTGATCTGTTAGCATACCGATAACGTGTTTTTCATTATTTCCAAATCGTGACAAAGTTGGAAAGGAATTTTATTGACCGAAAACAAAACACGACTTTACTGTATAAAAAGAAATTGTTATTTGTAGACTGCTTTATGAAAAGCGTTAGAAACGTGACAAACGTTATCACCAAAAGACTAAAACAAAAAAGAATTGTGAGTGAAATTTTGTTTTGTTCTGAAATGAAATTTTTACTATAAAATTGTTTGAGTTTTCAAAATATTAAAAACAACTGAACATTCTCTATAACCGACCAACCAGTAACATGTGCAAGCGCATTTAACCATTAAGAATCTATGATGAGACCAGGAAAGGACATTATTTGGCAAAACACCAATGCACACCATGATGACTACTAATTGCATTTTTAAACCTAGAATTCGTGAGATGATATAGGATAAATGCTTTGAATAATTTAATACCAGCCTATTTAAAAGGTTAGGGTAAATATTTTAGAATGCAAATGTCCTTTATATGATTATTGTTATTTCCGGGTTGAACACTTGCACTTTGATAGGAATTCTACATAAAAGATTTCACTTAGGGCAAAGTCATAACACACGAAGCGGCTTATTCTCCTTGAAAATCGCCGATTTGTGATTTTAGTAATGGAAAGATCTGAATAAGCTTCATGAGTTACAGGAAATGTAGGAAAATATGCAACATAATTCTTTAATGTTCAGTAAAATTTGTTGTGCTGTAGGTTGATTATTATCACTTGCGTGTTTGACTGTTTTAATTAAATTGGTGTTTCATTTCGATTAATAAAACACTTCAATGATCATATACAATTACTGACTCTGTGTAAAACACGACAATAAATAAATAAAAAGTACGAAGTTATGAACCTCAATAAACGTAAACAACTTACAGGCAGTGCTGCATTCGTAAAAAAGCACAGAATGGACTGTCAGATTTGCCAAAATGATAAATAATACACAACTTGCAAAATAATAATCTTTATTTTACCATAACATGAATTATTATCAACATCAAAATTGAACGAGAGGTACCAAATTACTTTTTTTCTATAAATATATTCCAAACAGCTTGCCGAGAGGAATCTACATCTTTATCCTCTTTACAAATTTGGAATCTAGTATCCTTAGCTGATCGGTGGTTTAGCAGCCAGGATCTTACATATTTTTAGCGATAAATTGAACCCCAAGTGGTCCATTGCAATTAATAAACATCAAACAGCTCACATTATCAATGAGAAAAGATGCTCTTAAACTTGTGATAATATTGTTCATTAAACTGAAACCACGTTCACATTTTGCT
Organism: Aplidium turbinatum; assembly: GCF_918807975.1. Taxonomy (NCBI): domain Eukaryota; kingdom Metazoa; phylum Chordata; class Ascidiacea; order Aplousobranchia; family Polyclinidae; genus Aplidium; species Aplidium turbinatum. The sequence goes on from NC_137486.1 coordinate 5,866,325, forward strand.
GTCGAACAAGGTAAAGTTGAAATAGCTCTCAAGAAAGGCTTCAAATTATTGGGCACAATTTCACCTTTTTTGCTAAAGTCTCTTAATCCTTGGATTGACTGTATTTTATCAATGTCAAAGCGTTTACAAATTCTTTTCACCTCTGCTTCTTCATGACGCAAATTTCCTTCTATCATTTTTTCAGGTTGCAAGTTAGCAATATCAACCAGTAGCTGACCATTGTCAGTGTCGGCATTAGCGTAAAGTCTCATTTGCATTCTGCTAACAATGCTCTGAATCAGTGATTCCCAACCGCGGCTCTTAGAGCCGCATGCGGCTCCAAGCTAGCCTTCTTGCGGCTCTCGTTGACCCCTGAAAATCCAACAAAAAAATATAAAAAAATCTATTTATAATAACTAGGGCGATTATTTTATGACTTGTCAAAATTGTTTGCGAAGTCAAAATTGTTTACAAACTGTATTGTCGTTGTGTCGTAGAGGTTGCATTGTCAGTGAAATTTTCATTTTACATCTTACACAGTGATGTCAGGTTGTTTTTTTTGAAAACAAGAAAGTGAATCTAAGAAACAAGCCCAAAACAGGCAAATTAACACAAAGACAAGCCCAATAATTTGCAACCAATACCAATTAGCACAAAGCACGCTTAAAGCACACATAGGCTATCCGCTAAAGCACACGTTAATTACTTGAGTGTTTTCATGCGGCTCCATACGTACTCTGAAGTTTGAAATTCGGCCCCGACACCAAAAAAGGTTGGGAACCACTGCTCTGAATGAATCGATTCGCGTTAATTGGCACCATTTTAGAATTTTGTATCAGAGCAATAATTCTGAACATTAAGTTATCCTTCGCTGCTAAAGTCAACTGTGTTTTTTTTTTCTCTCCCGGATTTTCCTTGAAATTCTCAATAATTTGTATTGTCCTTTTTAAACCGGAGGGTATACTAATAGTTGCTCGAAAAAGCAAAGAGTATACTGCATGCACCGCTCGAATACAGCACTGTATAGCCTCGAATACAGCACTGCTTACAGGAATTTAATAAAAGTACTTGCAAAGTGTGCCACAGGTAAAAAGTTGGAGATATGTATTGCCGTTGCAAAACTTGAACGTTCAACTAAATACTCTGGTGAGTGGTGAAGTTACATTCAAATGCATGTTTTAAATGGCTTGGTTGAGAAGTTTTGTCGTATTTTCTGAGTTTAATCTCTGGTGGCTAACACGACCTCCCTACATGTCGTTTCCTGATTTTGTTTTTAACTTTGTTTGTTTGTTTATTTTTTGATGTTTTGTTCTCTCGTTGTTGCTGCTGTGTTTTGGTTTTCTTATTTGTATGAGGGTGGCAGCTGCCTTCGTTGATCCTGTGTTTTTTTGCTGTCATCCTCTTACCAGCACCAGATTTAAACTATTTATTGATATATATTTAATATAGTAAAAGTATATAGTAATAAAAACATAGTATTAAATATAGTTATTACTCTCCAAAACCTCTACAGCCTGTTTCACTCTAAAAGGGGTATCATCAAAAGGTCCTGAAAAATATGCAACAGCAATAAATCGGTAATACCTAAAAAATATTAAATATTATAAGTTTTAACCTTTTTCAACCTTACCTGACATCATCTTCAAGTGCCGATCTTTACTTGGTATTGCAATATTTTTCAAAGAATAACCAAAGTTAATCTTTTCTAGATCCATAATAACCAGATCGCAGTATTCAACGAGAGTGCTCAACTAGCTCAGTGCTAGTAACTTGCTCTGCTAGGCTTTTTTACTTGGCATTGAGCACTTTTGTAGCATTAATGGTATTTACTTTTTAATCTTGCTCCTTGCACTGAGTTAGTTTGATTTAATTTGAATATTTGAATTCTAATTTGATTTTTAATTGAATAAGGACCTTCTGATGATCCCCCTTTTAGGGTAAAACAGGCTATCTCAGGATAATAATAATAATCATGCTTTATTTTCGTCTATTGTGACAACATACAGTATACACTGCGATCACAGATGCAATGCTACAGACGGCAGGAAGCAGCGAAGTGATGCATAGTCTTCGAGTCAGCTGTTTTTCTTATTTTTGCTTGCCATTGAATTTCTTTGCCGACACGCAACCACGTGCTCTGGAGCGGCTGTGTCGAACGTCGAACAGACGTTCTCACCCCTCGGCTAGGCAGCTGACAAAATCTGTGTAGCTAAATTGATGTATACGTGCTGTAGTACTAAAACAAATAAAAAAATCTGAAAAAATGTTAATTTTCATAATAGGTTTACCACTTAAAACAGTTGTATATCGTAATAACTCGGATGAAATACACCGCTTGACTCAGAGACAAACTTACAAATTTATTATTTTCTTACATTTCTTAATGCCATGCCGTAATTTGCATACATTTATCATCAGATACACTCACACAGTTTGTCTATGACGTATTAGTAGTGGTTGCTGTGGTTTTGTGTGACCTTAGAAACTGAAAGAAATCTCTTCTCACGCTCTTTCCAATTAGTGAGTTACTTTTATTTTTTAGTAAGTTGTAAAATCCTCCGAAACAGCAAACAGGGTTAAAAGTTTTAATTTTTTCGGTTTGGCAAAGTATGGAGTAGTGTGTTATATAATGCCAATCGTGATTTTATATGACGAAAACAAACAATGATTTAGTCCTACAGTAAATCTATTCTTTCTGAATTGCAAGAAACGTTTTCTTTCTAACAGCTACATTTAAGTACCTTGAAGTCAATATTTTGTTCTTCACAAAATATATTGTTTGTGTTGCTTTTATTTGCAGGCTACAATTATAAAAAACACATTAGATTCTAAAAATCAAAAAAAGATTATTCTAACCGTTGTGAGTATATTTAGCAATGCAAAAAAAGCGCTAGCGAATATGGCTTCTTCACCTACAAATAACCCAATCATTTAATTTTATGTTTGGCATGTCACAAGACATTAAATGCCAGTTTGTTAGAAGTAAATATTTACAAATTATAAAAAAACTGGCTTCTTGCCATTCCCATAATATGGGTCAGTTTAAGGAACCATTTTCATGAAAGAAATATGAAAATGAAATATGGTCTATGACTGGGTAGCCTACGTTCATTGAAAGCAGAAGGAAATGTTTATGGAAAGTTTGTTCCAGTTTTGCGTTACGTCAACTGTTTTGACATCTAACAATCCACTCGCCTCATCCAGGCAGTAGGTCACATTAAAACGATGTGTAATCTGCAATCTATTGTACTACTGCCAAGAATAACGTCATATTAGTTGCTGGAGTTAGTGTCAGAAGATTGGAAACTCTGCCCTTCTGGAATCATAGGATGCATTGCTAATCAAGGAGCAACAGTTAACCAGCTCTATTTTAATAATGAGAAATCGATTTCTTTACAATAGCATCTTCAGCCTCGGAACTAAAATTTTTGTTGTTGTTCTTGATGGAGAAACTATGATGTTTCTCAGTGACGCAGCTAAAAAGAAAATTGTAAAGGGGCAAAAGTAATTGTTAGGGGGAGGTAAACATCATTTAACATGAACTGCAATGGCATTAAAAACGTTGTTATAATATTAAAAAAGTATTTCTTTTAGGGGGGAGGCAAGATTTTCCCAATCCCAAGCTTCCGGTGGCTACGTCTCTGATGTGTCAAACACATTCGATGTAAATCTTCAATAATGTGGTTGTTCCTGCATGTTTGAAAATGAACAAGTTGAATCCCGTGATGTTACTTTGTTTTATTATATGCTCATGGTGCAACGTGACAAAGCTTCTATCAAAGCCCAAGCTCAAAAAAGTAGAAGTATTTAATTATTTCAGGGACTGCTTGGGGTTCGAATAAAGGGTTGACATACATTTTTAGTTAAAATTAGTCAAAAAAGTTTATTTCAATTTATAAGGCTTTCAGTTTTGTTGATGAATCACATTTGATAAAGGCGTCCAAGATTGGAATTTTTACCAATCCAACGGTCATACGTTCGGCCTATCATCACTCCTAATCAAAAACGAGACAAACTAAAATAATCTTTGTAAGCGCTTTTTGACGTGGCCTGAAATAGAATTGCTGGGAATAAATACAGAGCACGCGAGGTTGAATGTCTCATGTGGTCGTGGTTACAAATATATGGCTATTGACTAAAATTATATCACTAGTCAACTGAACTGTTGAATAATATTTTATGCAAAATGATTTTTTATATAATGGTAAGTTCTATTTCTTATTTAATCACAATAGACCTAGGCCTACTGCTACTCTATCTAAGTCTTTCATGGCACGATATTGTGAAAGTCTAAAGCGCAATAACATATAGAAAGCTAAAAGGTTTATCTTATACAGTAAAACTTATTTTGAAACAACATGCTTTCCAAAACCTCTGGGTAATATATTTATTTATATTTGCTTTATGTTTACACCTTTATAGTTATTTTTACAAATAAAGCAAATATAGTCACTGTTCTCCCAAAAACTCAACAATCTATTTCGCCATTGATGGGATATTTGAAATTTGAAATTTTTGATTTCTTATTGAAAACAATTAATTCAATTTGAATAGACGCTAACTACTAAGTTTCTTTTTGACAGCCTAGTTATAGGCCTAGCTGTGTTTTCTTTCATTCATTCCGTTTAGCCTTTGCCTGGCATTGAGCACTCTTTTTGCAATGTAATAATATTTACTGAATGTTTTTACAAAAAATATACTTGTAAACCGGCTTGCAGGCTAGTTATATTTTATGTTGAGCAAAATAACTGTGTATTCTGTGACATCTCTGTCCTGCAGTAAAAGATATTATTGCAAAAGAAGTTGTACTCGAGAGCAGTGTTGTACGCGTCAATGAAATAAATTGACGGCGTCAGCGTCAGCGCGAATTGCCTAAAAACTTTACGACGTAAAGTAGCGTACTGCGTCTGCTCTTAAAGAAATTGACGGCGTTAGAGTCTGCGCTAATTTCTAGCGTTATTTCAGCCAGGGTCTCACAAAAAGGAAGTATTTCAATCAATTTTAGGCTAACAATAGCTATAAATAAAAAGCAGATAATATGTTTTGAGACTGTATTGCAATTAGCTGCTTATAGCCTATTAGACCTAGCTATTTCCTTGTAGAAACACAAGCCTTGAAAACGTTTGCTCGGAAAGGTAGCCTATCACTGTTCCAAGCATGCTGTGATGGTTTATCATATAAAAATCTTTTAACGAGGTTCACTGGCTCACTGCACCAACATCGCTCTTTTTAGGGGCATAGAGTTGAAATAAAGTTTCTTCAACCTCCGCGATGACATTCATTGGTTTTTCGCTTTCTCTCTCTGATCTCTCGTTCTCGATACTGCTCACGATATGAGAGATCACTATTTGGCGAACTTCTTCCGCTTGTATTCCAGGTAGCCATTCCAACCAACGAGAAAGCGGGTAATTCGGATGAGTCGCGCTGGCCAGAATAGCCTACATCAGGGGTGGGGAACCTGCGGCCCGCGGGCCAAATGCGGCCCGCGTGACTGTTCCATGTGGCCCGCGTCAAAATTTCTTTACCCAAAATATATTGAAACAAAAGCTCAAAAAAAGAGTAGGCTCTGCAATGTCCGTATATTGCGAATGGCCTTCTATGTTCTATGACTTTAGTGGTATGCCACTGTCTCATTCACCAAGAAAACTTGTGCGGGAAGTCAGTTCAGCTTAGTAATGTCATGCCAATAGTGATAAAATTCATCAATTTCATCAAAAGCAGAGGTTTGAACAGCCGCTTGTTTAAGCAACTACTGGAAGATCTGAATACTGATTTCCACGACCTTGTCTACCACTGTGCAGTGTGCAGTTCGTTGGCTGAGTCGTAGCGACATGCTTACACGCTTTTACTTGTTGCGAAACGAAGTCGATCAGTTCATGAATAATCGGGGAGACCATGTCGTTTTGAGTGATAGCCAATAATTGTGTGACCTAGCGTTTATGGTTGACATTAGCAAGCACGTCTCCGAGCTTAACCTCAAGTTGCAGGGCCCGAGCCAGCTTTTGAACTCCTTGTTTGCAAAAGTGAAATCATTTGAAACTAAACTACATCTGCGGAAAGTACAACTTGAAAACAATAACACCGCACATTTCCCTACCTTGCAAGATCAAAAGCCTTCTACAACAGCCAAATATGCCGATGTATGCGTCAATCTTATGGAGACATTTAGTGCAAGATTTTTGGACAAAAAGAGTAAAGAAATGGAGTTAGATATTTTTGCCTCTCCTTTCAATGTGGTTGCAACTGATGTTCCTAGTAATTTTCAACATGATATAGTAGAGCTCCAGAGTGACCGGTAGCCTACGTTGAAAGCGATGTACCAAAACATTCCGCTGCTCAACTTTTATCAACGCTACATAAATGCTGATGATTTTTCAGTCATGCGGAAACATGCTTTGAAATATGTGTCTCTGTTTGGAAGCACCTAGCGTTGCGAACAGTTTTTTTCCAAATTGAATCTTACAAAAAGTCGGCTTCACTCCAGACTGACTGATAAAAACGTGGAGATGCAGTTAAGAGTTGCAACATTTTCCGTGTCAGCAGACTCACACGACTCACCAAAAAAAAAAACTTTCAGCCATCCTACTAGCTGTGAAAGTGAAATAAATCATTGTCTACTTCGCTGCATTTTTTATCTGTAAATAAAATTTCGAAATTTTTAGTGGCCCGCCTGTGTTATTTCTCATTTTATGTGGCCCGCAATACTAAAAAGGTTCCCCACCCCTGGCCTACATTGTGAAACGACATTTTCCACAAAAACAAAAAATTGACGCAAAAGCGCGTGACGCTTAAAATCGGCAAAATAGTTGACGGCGCTATCACTTCCGTCAACTAAAAAATAAACTGACTGCGCTAGCCTCCGCGTCAACAAATAGTTGACGCCGTCAAATGGCGTCGTCAAATTGACGGCGTCAATGTACAACTTTGCTCGAGAGTGACCAGCCTGCTGGGGCAACTACAACTACAATGGCATCCAAGGAGTGAAACTATATTTGCTTTAAGAACTTTCACGTGTGATTTGAAACTAGGTGAAAAACATAATGTCTGTTTCTGGTTTTCGATAATGACATACCCGTGTCTGTATCTTGTTTATTTAAGGAAAGCAGGAAATTTTTAAACACAAATTACGCCACTGAGATGTGAAACTGCCGCCTGTCACCATTAACGTAACGAAAAAAACATCTACCAAAACAAAAAACAAACATGCTGTTAACATAAACACAAATGCAATTGATTGAGTTTCGCTTTTAGCAGCATGATCGTTGCTTATACTTCACAGTGTAGATTTTAACGATCTGTTTTAGCCTGATGCTGCGATAAACACAAATAAATGACACAAAAGAAATTGTGTGGCTTATTCCAACGCATAGAAATCGAAATCAAACTGGTCTGCAAAGTCAAAGTCTGAGCCAAAAACTAAGTTTGCAACTCCAAGTCCACAGCTATGGCTGTAACGCTTGTAAGTGTTCATCATTTAGCCTACATTGTGTTCGTTTCGAATTCTTGAAGCTCACCATTATAACCCTATCATTAAAAAGCACAAATGACTTTCGTGATAGACTGATACATTTCAGCTGGCACGTTTTTATTTCCCTTCGAATCGGCCTCAATTGTTGGTCATTTGATGCCTAAAAATATTGAGGTGAAATGTTGGACTTTATTTCTTTATATTGAACTTTCATCTTCTGCGTATTTCATATCTGTCGAAAAATGGTCTGCAAATATTGCAGCTTCTGCTAGTTTGGTTAGTTTCATTAACATTTCTGAAAAATACCCGAATGGTCATTAATCGTTTTTGTTACTTTGTCTTTTGTACAATTTAAATATTAATTTTTTCTCACCTAGATTTGTGACCTACAAACGACTAAACCAGAAAGTTAGATTCCTTGAAATAGAATTTTCGAAAAAGAACACCAGACTTGTTTTGCATTAATTTACTTTTGCAATGTTTGTGTTTTTTAATTCACTGTAGAAAAGTGGTTCAAAAGAAAAAAATGACGCGAATGTGACTTTTATGGGCATCGGAGTTCATCATCATCATCATAAACCATTTGATTATACAAGCCATGAATTAATCCTCATGTTGAGGGTGCGGCCTGTCTGTCTGTCGAGGGGGAATCTTTCTCTCCATAGCTCACGGTTCGTTGGGTTGACAGAGTCCATGTTCAGGGCTAAAAGGTAACGCTTAACAAGTTCTTTCCAAGAAAGTTTTGGTCCACCTTGACCTTGCTGTGCTGCAATGTTGACACATCTGACCTGAGAGATCTAGCTAGTGCTACGCTTAAGGTGGCCGAGCTATCTCATTCTGCCCAATTGGAGGACTTCGCCAACGTCTCTTAATTTTTAGCCTGAATTGTGGAATAAGGAGTGGAAAAGGAGAAGCATACAGCTGTCTCGGTGGCTTGGGTAGCCGAGTGGTTCGAGGCTACTTTAATCAATTGCGTTTGATTGCTAATAGTTCTTGCTTTCCATCTAATCTTTCCGAGCAAAGTAATCCAGTGCTGTTGCCAAACGAACGTAACTGAAATTTTTCCATGAGGACATTATTAGGACAAATTTCAAGCACTCACTAGACAAACAAGGTTATCTTTAAACTTTTGATCAAAAATTAATTCCGTATTTCCTTTTAACTTTAGTCGCACATACTTACTGTATGCTCCTCTATCAAATAAAGTCTTAACTTTATGACACAATCCACCTACCAGAGTTACACTTTACATGTGATTTTATATGACAAAGTAGGACATTGCATACAGGACAGGATTAAGTTTAAATATTTCTTGAGGCTATGATGTCTCACACCATGAAAAAACAACACCCCAATGTTGGTTGTGACACTTTTTGCTCAAATTTATCAATATCTCTAAAATAACACAAAAAAATACTTGCGGTGCTCCTTTGACAAGTGGCCTATGCCCTGGCTGGTAGCTACGGTTTTAGGTGAATTCCTCCATGAATGCATGCAACTCGAGTGCTCTTTACATGTAGTTACAAGCACTTCATAAATTCGGTAATGAGGTGATCAGTATCATCTAGCCATTCTAGCGCGTCTCAATGACATTGATGCGTGCGAAGAAGTATGCAGGGTTGCAGACATCTATAAAAAGAACTATAACAACTTTAGAATGATCATCAGCCGAGCTTCAGCAAAGGAAGATAAAAAATAGTATTTTTTCGAGCCAAACACAGGTAACTCAAGGTCAAACCGCGCAAAGAAGATCACGACATTTATTAAATGCACATCGTCCTACTCTGGCCAAATCTTTGCTTTTATGTGATTTGACAAATGAGCCAGAGGTCATCGTGTCTGTGACCCGGGAGTTTGTAAAGCTTGCTTAAGCGATATGAAGTCAAATGACTCCAAAGCCCGCGAAGCACTCACATACATTCATCCATAAGTTTTATCATGCGTCATGGCAGGCACGAACTGTTGCTATCAAGGCTATTTGTGTTTATATGGCTTCCTGCTTTTAATTTAGTATTTTTAAGAGCCAATTAAATACTCGTCCAGTTGATTGGATGTTGAGAAGCTGAATTGATCATTATTTGTAACGTATGATAAGATTACGCGAGCTTTTTTGGTGTTATGTAACAAAGATCAAAATAGATGTTAAACATTATTTTAGGACAGAAAAAAATCACTCTAAATTTTTTTAATTACGTCTAGCTTAAACATCAAAAATACATTTTCGATATGATTTTTCAAGCACACTTCGTTCGGTTTTTTGTTCATACTTTTTCCTCTAGACTGTGAGAAATTCTAGTCAGCGTTGTTCTAATTTACTGTTGCACTTAACATGTTGGCTGTTTTCGTTCAAAAAAAGAATATCAGTTGAAGTCCTTTTGCCACTTATATAAGAATTTGAACTTATTCAGAAATGGAAAAAAAATGTTTAAAACGGCTTCCGTGAAGTAAATATTTCTTATCGTTAAATTGCAACTGGGGTTGTCATAAAAAAAAGTTACTGTTTTATTGGTTATTGCATTGTCTCATGACATGATTTTCTATCTACATTTTATACAGTTTTATAGCCATAAAAAAGTTTTCTGCCAAACAGCAAATAAAATTGAAGGAAGCCCGTAGAATATGGCAAGAAGAAAATTTCTTCATTAACATTTTACGACGTTTTTGGCAACAACATGGATAACTAAACAGCATGATGGCTAATTTTAAAAATTTGGATAATTCATTCAACCCATTCATCTTCAAGCAATTTTTCATACTTTGTTTTCTACAAGTTTCATAAAATGCAGTACACGATGCATACAATTAAGAATGAAACTGGCAAGGCGTTTAATTATAAAAAATTATATTTTTGCTTCTTTCTTATTTTATATTTTCTTGCGTTCTTTTGGTAACTTCATGCAAAGCAATCACAACATGTTGAATATGATAACCAGCTTTACTTCCGAGCTTTTACGATGTTTTCCGATGTTTTTGCTTTTTTTTTTAGCTTCCCTTGATTACCTAAAGTAGGTGATAGCCCACTGACCAAACGTTGGCAATAAAACTGCTTATCCTTTTCCACGTCTTGTGGCTCCTTCGCATGTTGTCACCAATACAATGCAAAAAACTTAAATATTTATTGTAAAAATGGCAAAGCAAAGAAAATTAAGTGAGGAACTGTCTTTGTTAACTTGAATCTTTTAAGTTTTTTCACGCTTATGGTTCCACATAGTCTGTATATGTTATACAACATATCAATAGACCAATAACTATGTTATTCCGATGCTGGAAACGGGTATCCTATTAGCCTATATTAAATGTCAGCCCTGCAGCGGTCAACAAGAAAGCATTAAAATAAGTTTTTGTTTTTGTGATGAAAAGTTTTAAAAGGTCCAGAAATAGATTTCTTAATATTAGCCAAAGGATATTTGGCACAAGATGTCACCATATCAACAAAATGTAAGTTCCAGTACAGCAATGAATTTTCCAAAGACACACTTAACTACAAAGATGAAAAAGAGGCTTGCTCGAAATAAAGCGTTAAACTTCGATCATAACGCAGTTCAACTAATTCTTCCTGCGCGCGCCTTGCAAGATCTGTTTTTTTCAATAGCATAATGTTTTCCACACAAAAGTTTCTAAACTCTGCTTTAAAAATCTTTTTAAACTGTTCAGCAAGTTATTCTAAATGCTTTTGAACATCAGAAAGTTATTAGATCGCCATTGATTTATGGGTGAGTTGTTGATACTGTGATCATCTAAAACTGAAAACATGTCAACAATTTGTTGTTGTTATTGTTGATTCTAGCTCTCCAGATGGTAAGCTTCTTTACAAAACCTTGTTTTTTATTAGTCCTGTCAAAATGCTGCAACCCCTTCCCTACAGAGGAGTTAGGTTCAATCGATTAGCTTGCAGAGACCGGTGTAGTCTTTTTTTAGCTTAGTTAGGCATTCTCAGTTGTAGTAACCTGATAGTTCATTATCATTTCATAACCGCCTTGCGGACTCCCAGTGGTCCGAGGATCCCAGTTTGAAAACATCTGACTTATAATAGGCTACTAATAATTACGAATAATAATAATTAATAGCGGAGGCGTACAGCCTTTGCTGTGATCTCAACAGACTTTGCAACACCAAAATTTATTTTTTCCAATTCAGTAAAAAAGTTTATTTTGCGCTATCTTGAGTACAATCCATACAATGTCATGACACCAAAAGAACATAACAAAGCAATAAAATTAAAAAAAAACAGAGGCATAATTTTTGACAACATGATCACTAAAAAAAGCTAAAGACTGAGTCTTGGAACAAGAAAAAGGTCTCGTCACAAAAGACCCATTGTTTGGAGTCACATTGTCGAAACAGAGTTGTCATAGTAAGATAGTAAAAGTAGTCGTAAGACGTTGGATTGTTCAGATAATGATAAACTAGAACATGTTGCCACATGGATAGAAACTATTATACCAGCAGTACGTAGCCTGCCACGATACGATGATTGTGTATCTTTCTTGCAAACAGTTCAAAATAAATGAGAAGAGTTTTCGCACAAATTTTGGATCATCAAGAATCCAACTTAAATAAAGAAATTACAAAAGTTGCTTTTCAAAATAGCTTTCAGATTATTTTTGGCACATTATTTTGGCACAATTGGCACATCAACAACACTAAATCAAGGCAATAGTGACAGATTTGGCAGTAACAAAAATCACTTTCTAAATGATTGTCATTGATAAAAATCATCTAAATAATTGACACAATCTAATGTATTTGTCGTTTTAACGAATTTGGTTTGTAACAAATTACAAGAGCTTCATTATCTGATTCATCGCAGTTGCATAACTTTGTTGATCACGTAGTTATACGTATCATCTACGTCTTTTAAAGACGTTTCAAGGACGCGAACTCACTGTGTTTCACCTTCTATTATGTCGTGCTTAACTTTTGAAGCGTTTTTACACCTTTTCTGTAAAAGCACTGTTGGATTTCTTTTCCCCGCTTCAATTTTCATTGCAAATTTATCTGGTTAAAATGTTCTTCACCGCTAGTGGGCGACAAATCTTCTGACTCAGCATTGAGCTTGTTGCTGCTTTTCTGTTCTTGTCTCCATTTCATTCGTCGGTTTTGAAACCAAATTTTTACCTGGAAACAAAAAAAAAATATTTATTTTGTGGCAAATTTATATAATTTAAGTCAAGCAAATTAAAGATACCGTTGTACATCGTGTTGAAATACACTCGAGAAAGACGCAGAAATCATTGTGGAAACATGTCAGCTTCAATCATAGTTTGCTTAGCTTATATGTCATGAAAAGGAAACAAAATATAAATATTATATAACCAGACTTGTCTTAGTCACGCAACTTAGCACGTGACTGGGAAATGTTTATAATAGAAACATTTTAAGCATAATATAAATGGGACCTTTCAATCTATGGAAATCAACATAGTTCTGCTGCTGAGTGATGATAACTGATACATCAAGTGTAGTGTCTCAAAGCATCAACTGCGAGTCTCGTAGCTATCAATCTTCAGCATAATGACTGTCGACCTGTGGTTTATGTTTTGTTTATTTTTTAACTTTCATGTCAACTCAAGTCACGCATCAACGACTCTACTTCCGCAAACTGAGGTTGATTGCGCAAAATACTTTGTGTTGAAGGTATGACGTTGGGTACTAGTTAGATCGTTTCTACGTTTTGCAATGTTGAAGCGAGTGTGTGTTAAAAATGGCAGTTTTGCTATCTGGGTTGCATTGTAACGTGATTGCGCCCGCTATAATTTTTTTTAAATTCAGAAAGAATCTGAAAACATTTTTTTTAAATAAACTTTCAGGTTCTCAGCCAAAAATAAACTTAACCACTCGCCATACCTTACATTAGCTGACCGCAAGGCTTGGACTTCGACATTACGATTACAGTTTGGTCAGAGAAACAACTCACATTTTTTATTATGTTCTTCGTGAAATTCAAGTTTTCAGCATTTTTTCACAAATCATTGCTTTTCAGAGCTGCCTGCCTGTTTCTTTTTTTGTTTCAATTTTTGGTCTTGTTTTCAATTTTTGTTTAGCTTTTTTCGCTGAACTTTTTTGTCATTCAACACAAGCATCACGCACTACGGTTAACATTTAATTTCTACTAATAGCCAAGCCGCTCACGGAAAAGAAAATGTGGTAGGCATATGAGAATGGAAATTTACAGCATTTTGAAACTTTTTAGTTTTATTTATTTTTATTGAATGAGAAAACTTCAAAAGGCGTCCACAACGTCGATGTTTACATCGTACTGTTTTTGAAATTAACCAAAAGTTTGAGTTTTTGCGTATGTCTGAACGTTTATTAAAATGCCTGTTGCAGTCGTCTACAGATTCGAACTGTTTGGCTTATTAAGATATTACCCTCAATAATTGTGATGTGTTTATAGTTAAGATTATTTTATGCTGTGCGTAACTTTGCTGTATTTCTTTTGGCTTGAAAAAAAAATGTATGTTTAGTATTTTACTGAGATTTAGCATACAATTAATCATCGTTTCTTTAAATTAATCAACGGTTTAACTTTTTTGTCTAAATCTCAAAAATGTATTTACTTTAAATTTCTTTCGTACCCTAAATTTTGATGTTCCCGCCCTCCAACAACCGCTTGATTTAAGTTAAATGTCTGAGAAGAAATATATCAAGTTTTTCAGCATTATTTACCTGGGCATCAGTAAGCCCCAGGGCTTCTGCAAGTCCTCTTCTTTCCGGTTTGGCAACATACTTTTGAGCTTGGAAACTTTTTTCCAATCCTCGTCTTTGCATTAAACTGTAACAAAAAATGTTCGATTTCTAAAGTGACAAGAGTCTGGTGGACTGCTTTAATGTTTGCAGTTGAAAACAAACAAACTTAAATCAACAAAAACACAATGAGTAATCATGTGAGCAGAGAGGGTTTCCGTTTGATATTTTTACAAGTTGGAAATTTTTTAATTTCAACAAGGGAGTGTATCTCACCTGAATACAGCTCTGCTCCACTTCCTTCGTTTTCGGGGGCCGCTGGAAGCTTTGTCGCTGAAAGAATGCTGGTTGCTTCTTGTGTCTTGGATGTTGAAACCGCTTTTACTGGGAGACTTTTGTCGTGGAAAACTGTCGTTAAGCATCAAACCGGGAGAAGTTAAAGACTTGAACGACTGTCTCATGGCCGTTGCCATGGCTACAGCAGCAGAGTGGCCAAAGGCATAAGGAAATACGAGATGACGAAATGAAGGATCTGTCAGAGAAAACTAAAATTCAATTTCTAAAACTTGAAATAAACTGCAGTTAGACTGCTATGAAGTCAAATCTTCACTCTGACGACGCCGCATTGTGGGATTAAAGGCAAAAGAAGCAACTAAATATTCAACCTTCACAATAAAATTGATAAACTTACGACAATTGGAAGCCATTGCTTGCTGCCACGACTGAAGATTGAAGTTGGGTGGAGTGATTGGAGGTGTGAACGATGGCGTGTTGTGGCCGCTCATCATGGGAAAAAATGATGTTGCACCTGAAATCGAAGTGTCAAAGCTCGGTCAAAACTTGTTACTTTGGTAACTGACGTATAAATTTCCGAATACAGTATCTTTTTGTAAATTTATTTTAAAAAACGATTTTTATTTCCTTTAGTTCGATTACAATCCGTGTGCGGTCATTTGTCAAAAAAAAAAAAAAAAAAAAAATATTACAACTACCCATAGTTTAAAAAAAATAACAAAACTAGCTTAAAGCCCTGTACGGTAAAAAAAATATGCAAGCTATACTGTAAAAACACGAGAAAAGTTAAAATTACAGATGTATAGATAGAAGTATCACCTTGTTTGCATTGTTTTGAAAACGGCAAGAATTCCGGTGATTTTGTGTCCGCAACATGTTCTTCTTGGGTGGAAAAATGACGATGCTTCCACACTGTTGGTCCATCGTGACGGAATGGAAGTTGTTTGTTGCTTGCATCATCAAACACTTCATCGGTTTCAGAATGGATGCGTTTGCGAATTCCATAGCTAATATGGTCACTTATTGTTCCCTTGAAGGATTCAAAAAATGGCGAACCGCTGCTGCGCGGGCTGTTGCTTTTCTCGCTTGCTGCGGTTTTTGCGCATGAATCGAAAGGTGACGAATTAAGGCTTTTCGATCGAGGTTCTAAATTTATTGTGGCCGCAGATTTGTAGATCGGGCTCAGTGGCCTAAATTTTCCCGGATTTGGATCGCTGGATTGCCGCAGATTTCTCATTTTCTCACCCGATGAATAATTGTTGAGGCGAGCAATAGGTGATTTTGGAATGCTGCTGAAACTTGTTTCCAAAAGAAGTTTTTGGTTTGGTGATTCGCTTCTTCTTCTGCATCTATCATCGTGATGTTTTAACGTATCGATATTACTGGTTAGACGTGGGAAGTTTCGAGAAATGTTAGAGTCCTTCTTTGAGCGATAAGGATGGTATTGAATTGGGTGTGAGTGCTTTCTTGCTTGTCCAGCGGATATTTTCTGTTGATGATTGAGCAAGTGCTGTTGACATTGCTCGCCATAATATCCATTAAATCTTTTCATATGGTGATGACCCGGGCTTGTTTGGTTTCTGGGTAAACCATCTCTATCAAGTTTGGCCGAATCGTCGTTACTGCTATTCCTGGAAAGTGATCTCTTAATAGACGTTTTATCACTTTTGCCACAAGTTTTTCCAAAACACAAATTATCTGAAAGAGAGTCCTTGCGAGGACTTTTGGAAGTGCTGCTTTGAGCAAGGATGTTGTCAATACCAAATTTCAGCTTTGCAGTTGAATTCTCTTTCAGGCCATCATTTTGTGTTTTCTGTGAATAAAATCTAACATTATAGATTCAGTATTGTAAAAGTGTAGCATTGTTTCCCTTATGGAAAAAAAACTTGGTTATACCACTAGGTTACTTTTAAATAATATGCATCAATCTTTTTGCTAACTGCAAGGAAAGATGTTTTGTAAAACTGTTCTTAGACGATTTTCAATCTATTAGTTCGAATTGCGTATGTACGTATTTTTATTCAACCGATGTTTTTTTGCACAAGGATTTAAACAAATTAATTGCAAGCTTAAAAACGAATTTAAAATTTAATTAAAAGTTTAAAAATGTATCTTCTCTCACCTCATTTTCTGTTTGTTTTTCCGCACAAACTTCACTTTTTTTGCTGTCGATTTTCTCTTTGCGGAGGTCTACTGGAACCACATCTGTACCATTTGCATTAGCTTTTGAGTAAACGTCGGCATGTATAGCGATCACATTCCCCCGGACTGTGGTACACATTTTAGGTGTTAGTTTAGCTTCGCCGTTGGTAAAATTTGGATACATGATGGGTCTTCGTCTTTCATCGGAGTAAATGCTGTTTTCATCAAGGACTTTCCAAGAAGAAGACGACTGGCTGGATAGTCGATCACTTTCAACAACAGTGTTGCCTTCTGAATTACCCATGATTTAGAATTATTCTAAAGGCAGAATAACACACGATTACTTTGTAACTTACAGTAAAACAAACACCGCATTTAAGTCTAAAGAAAATAAGCAGAATTAGTCTATCTGTTTTAGCTTCAAAAACTTTGGAATATAACAGTTAAACAATACAAAGAAATCAAAAGCTTCATGTTTATAAACTGCTTTCAAAAATGTTTTTTAAATAAAATGAAAATGAAAATTTTCTTTCTATGCTTGAAGCTGCCACCTCCACCTTAAAGTAGCATACTTCGCATCAAAATTAAAATGACGGTGGCATCTTGAAAGATTTGTTTTATAAGCTCCTGTGCATCAATATTTGTCCCTGACTACTGCTCAATCGAAACCATCGTTTTACTTGGTAGGATAAAACTCGGATTGCATACAATGCATCAACAGGAAATGAAGAAAAAATATTGCACTTTCATAACGTTGTAGAAATCGGCTCTCTAGCGCTTCATTCTTGCCACCAGCCTTAATCACTGTTTGACTTTTGAGCACCATTTTTGCCTGCATAGGCCTACTATTTTAATAGCCTATTTCATCATTCACAATAACTTGGCTGATAAACTGTTTCAAGATTGTTAATTTTTCATTGATTACACTTGTCTCACATTTTCTTGTAAATAGACTAACACTCTGGTCAAGAAGAACTTTGTCATCGTGGAATATTTTATTGGATCAGCATACAAGTGAATAAATGATCAATAAACAATTCATACCTCATCATTCTATTAGATTTTACAAATATTTCAATGTTAAAATCATTCTTTCTGTAAATTTTGGACTGATTTTGTGTAAACGCCCTAGTTTTAAAACTTTCACTGCATCTAGTGTACAGGACTTAACTTTAGAAAATAGACTTCATTGACTTTGTTTAACCTTTAACTTTATCGTTACTTCCTGATCTTGCTACCTTCCATACAGAAAAGTAAGTAAGTCAATTTTTGTATTCACTTGCCAGTCTTTTGAGTATCTTACAAAAATTGAACGGAAAAAAATGGCACATGAAAAAATGACACAAATGCAAAATAGGAAAATATGGCACAATGACACTTCGTTGCTGAATTTGGAGTTCAAGTGCAATGTTCCCGGATCATTGTAAGAAGATATGCAAAATTTGTATTAACAAAATAAATGGATGGAAACATATTATGATAACATGATTATTTTTACCTTTGGAATAAGAGATCCTACCAGAACCTATCTGTTTAAGTCATGAACGATGGGTAGCGATAAATGTACAGTAGGCTACTATTTACGTCATGAGAGATTTATAATGCAGTTGTAGAACTTACGTCATATGGAAAACTTCATGCTATAGTAGCACATTGTTAACAATTTGATTAGTTTGCACAGTAGACACAGCATTAGACCAGGAGTACTGTTTCCTTTCAGCTACTGGAATGTGACTAAACAAACAGATTAGAAAGGAGCTCTTTGATTCAGGTATCGTTTGATGACAAGCTGCAAATGCTTCACATGTATATTTCATACACGCTGCTATTCGGCCACAGAACGTCAATTTTAAACGGAGAGTTTCCGAATCAAAAATAAAAACGTGACTGTTTTCAAAAAGCCAACTGTCTCTTTTCCGTTCTCAAACAAATTGCTGAGATGAAAGAGAATTGATTTATGATCATAATCTTTTCCTACAGCCTGGAGTGGTAGCAATGTGGTTAGCTACATCAAAATGCACACGTATACTTAACGTTGCCTTCTTTCATTTATCATCAGTTTTGTATTTTCAACCAAACTCACATGCTTATGAAACGTATTCCATCACAGGTGAAATTTTTAGATCACAACTTTTTAAGTAAAAATAATACTTTCTGAACGTGAAGTAAATCTAGTTGAACCTGCTTTAAAGAAATATCGGAGAGAAAAATATTATTGTTCAGCAAATTACATGTATGTTGTGTCGCCATACAAGGTCTGTGAAGACAGCGTAAAGCTGTTGACTGTATAACAAGTAAAATGACATCCAGCTGATATAATCGCTCAAAGACTCAGCTGTACGATTGTTTAATAAGGCATCAACGCATCGGTTGCATTGCCGAGTTGTAAGAGCCCAGGAACGACGTTCGAAAGGGCGCCAGATCGACACCACTAAAAAGGCATACCTGAAGGTGGTCACGAAGATTGGCTTCCTTGCCTTCCCATTCACTTGATCTAAATCTTCAATTACCGGGCGTAAGCCTGGATACGACAAACAAAACACATCGGTTTATTTTGATTATATTTAATTGAAGAAAAAAACTCAGGATTTATTAGCAAAAAATCCTGACCAGTCATTGTTGTTTTTGCAGAAGCCTTTGGCACCGAAGAACTATCTTTTACCACCTCATGTGCGATGATTCCCAGACTACAATGGGAGACCACTAGACAATACAGCCAGCCACCAGTCATTCAAGAGAAAAAGGCCTCGTGATTTTGACAAACAAAAGGTGAGACAGTCATTGATGATGTTGTCTGTGGCGTGTTCCTCAGCGCACAGTACGTGCATGAGAAAGAAGATGCCATTACCCTGGTGCACGGTTCAGAGGAAAGGTCCCATGTTCGTTCGAAAGCGTTTAAAATTCTTCCATGCGAGTGTTGGCAGGGGAAGGCCAATTGAGAGGGTATCGGTTTTAAGGATGGACGAATGGAGCCTCCTTTCATTGACATCCAATCTCTCTGCCCCTTTATGATTTGCCTTGTTAGCGACAGAAATGTTTTGTTGATCAGGTGAGCTAACTAGAAATCAAGCATTTGAAACAAATGATATTTTAAATTTACCAGACGAGGCTTTCATTCGAAAGAGCACACACTTGAGAAGGAAATAGAAGTGTAGGACCCGGTGGGTATGGACGAAGAGTCAGAGGAACCAAACGGATCCAACACATTCTTGGTTTAAACCACGCCTAAACAAAGCGTTTAATTTTTGTTTGTTTTTTGATTTTTTGAAGTCTTTTATAGATTATAGACATACTATGCTTCCTTCCACTAATGAAGATTTTGATGGTAGGAACTGAAGAACTTACAGAAAGAAACAGTTGACCAATCAGGGTAGGGTACAATATTTTTGAAACATCTGAAAGAAAATTGCTTTTGGCTTGAAAGTTACTGAACAAGCCGGATAAACTTTACATATAAACCTGACACAGGCGAAGCATCGGTGCCTTGCGTTTTGATTTGGATGTCAGGTTTAGTCTTTTTACTGATTTAAACTTAAACTAAAGTGATAGTCATGCCATGCCCCTTAGAAGATAAACAGAATCTTTAACTTAATATCAACTTTATTCGTGAAATTTGTGAATATTCTTAAGCTAAAATAGCTTATTATGAAAACTTGTATTAAAATGTTTGTGTTAGGTTTCAAAATTTTGACAGTGCAAAAATGCAATGATGCAAGTTGCAAAGAAAAATGCAAGCTGAATAACATCAATGATACTCTTTAAAATAATGAGATTTGAATCATGGTGGCAAGAAAAATTACGGTATTCTAATTAGTTATCTATTGCCAGGCAAATCGTTCATAACCAACAAGAAAGTTTTATGAAGTGACTGGATCTTAAATCAAAGATCCGGGCACTTTTCTCCAGGTTTATGCATTTTTCTTCAAAAAGTAAAGCTTGATAAAATGTCTCGAAACTCGGGCACTTTTCTCCAGGTTTATGCATCTTTCTTCAAAAAGTAAAGCTTGATAAAATGTCTCGAAACGTGTCTCTGTGCAACGGTTTACTTCAGCAGCAAATCTTCCGTTATAGAAGGTTTTCTACACTTCAACAGATGATCTGGAGGTTTTTCCAGTCCATATCACGTCATCCTCTCAAAGTGGAGAATCGAGTTGCAACAAGACACTCATCCCATCTGGTGGAAAGAGTATATTTTGCATCCCATTATGATGTGATCTGTGGCTTGCATCTGTGGAATATTCTTAAGCTGCAGGGGATCCATCCGTGTATATTGCTGAATAGACGCGAACGAAGTAGGTACAACACAAGTTTAACCTGGGCCATGCTTGTCTTGTTTAAACCAATATAGGCTGAAAGGTGTGAGAGGGGTATCAATCACATTTTTGTTCTTAATGGTATAATGGGGTGCATTTGACAAAAACACATACAACAAAAAAGACCGAAATTTTACATGTTGTTCAATATGACGGGGATAGGGGGCATGGGGGCAGTTTCCACGAGTCTTGTCAGCGTATTCTCTGGTCTTGCTTACCTTATTTTAGAAGAAAAAGAGAAAAACTAAAAAAAAATGATAGCCTGTATGAACAAACTTGTCAGCTTTTTGCTGGTAGCCTAATACCCAGTTATTTTTAAATAAAAAAAGTTTTTACAAGAAAATAGTTTATAAACAAAATTGAACATTTTATACTTTGCTTAACGTAGATCTCAAAAAGTTAGATATATGCTGTAGAGTGTAGGTATTATCAAAAATATTTTTTTTCCAGAGAAAAGTGCATGCGTACATTTTACTTTGTTTATATAAATTTTGTTTTTTGGTAAAATGACAAAATTATACAATTGTAACTAAATATATCCTATGTAAGATTCTGAAACAAGTCAAAATATGAAAATGTCGTCATATTAAATTTAAATAAAGGCAAACGCTTTTGATATCTTCGCAACTATGCTACACAGCACGGCGCGCTTCCTCAAAGCAGTTTTTCGAATTGCCAACCTTGTCTCATTATGCATATCATAACCGCGCGGTTCAAATACGATTAAATTCACAGAGCGCATGTGACACTTTGGCCAACTTTGCCTCATCTGAATTCAGTATGGTTCGAAGTTTTTAATTAACTTACAAAAGAGTAATTATTTTTAGAAATTTCAAATAACGTCAGTGCTCAAGTTTTAAATTTGTTAAATCAATGAAAACGAACGTTGGAACAATTTCATGTCAATCAGACTGACAAGAATAATCACATAATCAGAAATCAAGTCTTGAATTTTGAACATTTGACCCCAAAATTGAAGACTACAAAGAAATATCCATTAAGTTAAAACATAACATGGTGAATTTACATTTTAGATGTTTAAAAGAAAAAAGCTAGCCAGAAATATAATGTATTTAAATGTGTTTTTCTATAAACTAAGTCTATTAAGCCATGGATAGCATATGTGACTATTCAACAGGTGAGCTAATTATCGTATGTTACCTTTAAAATCGTGACAAATTTCCGTGTTTTTTGAAAAAGAAATGGAATATCTTTTGTCAGTGATATTGAAAGAAAAGTTGATTGCCATAAATCAATTTCCGTATAAAGGAACTGATGGTAAACAAGGCATGTCAACAATTTTTTGCAATTTGCAATCGCAGCAAATGCAACTTTTAAGTTGTTGGTTTTTTTGTAGCCAATAAAAAAAAAAAAAAAATAACAGAAAACTGAATTCAAACACAGAAGGTAGAAATTTTTTCTGATCACGTTTTTCAACCGGTTAAGAATATATTTTGCTTTTCCTTTTTTTGGTCGTATGCGTTTTTATGCGCATATGGTGTTTGCGGTATAACTTCACGTTGCTGCCTGTTTCGTGTGACTCAAAAATTTTCACCATTTCGTGGCCTTGCTCGATAATGTGTCATTGCAAATATTCAAGTGAACTTTTCGCCTTTGAGAATCGCTCGACATTTGTTGCAGTGGTGAAATGTTAGTTTAATGTTATTTTTGATACCTTAAAGTAATGAATATATGAAATAAGTTAAAGTTTCCCATTATAAAAAAGCTATTGAACAGAATCAAAAGAAGACCTTGTCCCATTGAAGGTGATAGCCTATTATAAACGCAGATCTCCGATTTGGAGCGCAATCTTCTTTACGTTGTTCATTTCCATCAAGTCGTTGTTGCTTACGGTAGCTGTGATTTTTGCTACCTCGTAACGCAGGATCATTGAAGACGATATAAACTTTGTGTTAGACCAGCGTTTCTTAACCTTTTCTGATTCTAGCACCCCTGTAAACAGGCCTGAACAGTCTAGCAACCCCTAACTGTCGTTGACATACGACTACTACAGTGCCGACTAAAACTTTAGTAGAGGCCGAAATTTTGACATGCCTTTAGATCGCTGGCGATATATTTTGTAACGAACTAGCGAGTGCTCAGCCTTGTGCTGATAGCCGGGAAGAACGCCCCTCTCTTCACAAGTCTCTTGTTGTTTAACAAACTGTGCAGTTGTTTTAACGAAGTTGATTCAGGATTTGGTATTTGACTTTTATTCATCAACAGAAATTTAATTATAACCATACGTAAGAGAATCAACTCTCTTAAAACAACAGCACAGTTTGTTAGGCGACAAAAAATACAAAATATACCGCCAGTGATCAAAAAGCATGTCAAAATTTCGGCGCGGCTAGTAAAATTTCGGCGCGGCTAGTAAACTTTGGTCAGCACTAATGAAAGGAAAGCGATATACAAGTTGATCATTTTGTTTATTCTTCAAAACTACTGTCGTCATTGGTGATAAAGAAATAGAAAAACCCGAGAATAGTGAAAGAACATGGAAAAACTTAAGCATACTTAAGTTACTCAGCTGGGTAAATGTGATTTTTGTTGTTGCTTATGTGTGACCAATTGCTCTGTTCGAGGCTTCGTGTTGGTCAAAGCCACTCTCATATCGTGGAGCAACCCATGCTGAAGGCGGTTCCTGCCAATTGTTTTAATTTGGAGCATGGTGGAGAACGCCTTTTCACACAGTTAAGTAGTCGGAAATGGAAAGATCGATTCCAATGCTGCTCGTGCCAATGCAGGATATGCTGTCAACTGATCACACCAGAAATCAGCAAGCGGAAGGACGAAATTTTGTCCGACAACTCTGATTCACCTGCATGTCAATCAGCTCCTCCTTTAGTCTATTATCATCACTCATGTCTGCCAAGAAGGGCTGCTGTATCCACTCTGGATATGAGTGATTTGTGGGAACGTATTTTGCCATGGTGGTTGCTAGAAGCGAGCAGTAATATTACAACAAAGCACCCACCAGGTAAGTTCGCACAAACTACTCGGGATCAAGTTGCGTAGCCTACTTGACTGGGAGATGACTACAATAACAACAAACCATGTAGGCTACTTCGACAAAGCAATCATTGATATATAGACAACTGCTGATGCTGGCAGAAAGACAAAACAATGCAGAAAAGTAAAATGGCACTTTTTGATATTATACATACTGCATGCATTTAGCACCCCCTACAGTCTACTCCAGCACCCCAAGGGGTGCTAATACCCTCGGTTAAGAAACGCTGTGTTAGACTAAGCGACAAGTAGTCATTTTCCACTGTGTAATATTCAACAGCATTGCAAAATGTTTACACCATGGCGATCGCTTTGGTTTGCAGTTACACTACTACAATACCCATTACCCATTTCCATGGAATAGACCTATTTTCTCACTTTATAGAAGTTAACCATGAAATACTACCATTAATTTATTGGAAAGTGACCCAATGCCGGAGCCTACTGTAGACAGTGGGTCCAAGGAGTACTTTGGGAACCCGGCCCAGGAAGATTTTAAGGGCCGTAACCTAACTTATATAAAGGGCCTTGGAACGTGAAAAATCACTTCGTATTTTTGAATATGGTGCGTTTTTCTTATTAGTGTTTTGACTTTGGACCCAAAGTTTACATTGGTATCGGGCCCAAAATACTCTCTCAACGTCCCTGGTCAACCATGTGGATGCTTTCTAAAAAAAAAACAAAGCTGAAACAATCTGTATACCGATGTTAAACTGATGAAGCAAATTGGTGTTGGTGGCCTTTAAAATCAGAATCACCAAACTCTCAAACTATGTCCACCTTGTTGCCTTGTCTACCATGTGAATTGCATTTCACTTTGAAGTAGTAATAAATTTCAGTAGTTTTTAGAAAGAAATCAATGATTTAAAAAGTGTTCTCCTGTAAATCAGTTTATGGAAAAATGAGGAAAAAGGCAAATGTTTTTGAAACTGATACAGCCTAATTTTTGGAAACTTTATCCGTACGCGGATTAAGAAGAATTCTTCGGATCATTTTCTTAAACGAGCTAAACATGACTTTTGTTGTTTCCGTATTCTATTGTCATATCCATATGAGAGTTTACATGGGAGGCCACAGCTGATTATTCCGTTGAAGAAGAAGAAGGTTGTGATATTATTATATCTTTTTTTCACATAGTGCTTCTTATATAATTTCTCAAATGACTCAAAAAATTGTCGCTTTACCCTTGAGAGATGACATTTCTACTCATGTGAAGAGTTCAGGTCACAAGAAACTTGGCAGTTGCTCAAATCAATATTAAAAAGGTTTACTTTGGAGTCAGGGATGGTAGAAGTATTCTACTGTCCCTATTTGGAGTTTGACTTTTTGATTCGGTTTCACAGCCCTAGTTATAAAGACGCTGGATAATATTTTGGTTTAACAGCCATATTTTTATTTATTTACTATAAGTATCTGAAAAAGAAGAAGAATAAAGTAGAAGAATTACTTATTTTCCATGAACATCCTACCAACACCTGCGTTTCAACAAGACAAATCTTTTTATTGTAGATGAGGTATTTGCTTTAAAGTACATGCTCAGCCTCAAAGAACTACAAGAAACCATTTGTATCTGGTTGATTTCATGATTTGCACAGAAATCCTTAATCAAGCAACCAATCGTGCAAAAAATAGCCTACTACATTTAAAATGGTCAGTAGCCTATATGGTAGGAGGTACCCGCGGTAGTTTGTCACTGAGAGAATGTGCGCCTTAATTCATTTGCATTTTTAAAATAGTTGGCACTGCTTTTGGAAAGTTATTTGATAAAATAGACGCCATTCGACTAATTAAGCCTGCAAGAATCATTGCAGTTTTATTGGCTTAATGCTTTCAATTTTGCTACTGATTGCTCAGTTGTCACATATTATTCTGAAAAAGTTGGAAGCAAGAATAAACGTTTTATCATAGAAAAAAATATTGCAAACTTTAGTTTATTTTATGATTTTATGTAGATAAGTACAGAGAACTAGAAAGTTGTTCCACGTCAAAGATTTCCCAATTAATATTAGCCTAATTATGATTTGCGCACTTACATCACATTATAATGGCATTTATGAATTGGAAGCAGTTTGATATTGCGCTTTGTCTGAGCTTAATCGTGATTGATTTTTAAGATAATCTGCCAAAAGTAATATACAATTCTTGGAGTAAACAAGGAATGACCACAGTTTGAACTTCCTCCTTTTCTCGATAAGGACACGATTTTTAATCATGATTATTGACCGCGTAGCTATTTCATGGGCTTACAACCCATTTGACTGTTACGTAAAGCAATGAAATGTGCTCCGGCGGTCGCAGGCCACTGCACAAAATTAAGTCTGCGCTTGCAATAAAGAGAAAATATTAATTAATCTGCCAATTAATCAAAACCAAAGTGATCCAGAATACATTTTTTTAAATAACTTTTTAACTGCTTTTGTCAATCTAACTTTAAAGGACGTTGTATAAACCCGGGATATAAACGTTGAAAAATTAAACGCTCTTTGACAGAAAAAGGTGACAGCACTGGTGTACATCGGGGCACTTGCATATAACAAAGTGCAAAATGCAGGAAATCAGCGCAAGCTCTTATCTGCTATTCAGATTTACGTCGAAAATGCATCGAAGTCATTAATCATAATTCTTATCTGCAAATCACTGCGGTTGAGGAGTTGAAAACCATGATGTAATTATTATGAAGAAATCTGGCAAAAAATCTTGTTTTGAAGATTAATGGGGTGAAATCAAGTCAGGTTGTTACCACTGGTGTCGAATCTTAATTTCAAAATTGCTAATTTTAAAAGTTGTTTTCAATATATTTAAATGAGTTTAAATCCAATGCATGAAAATGTCTTGTTACTGTTATTTTTACCCTAAATTGCAGATCTGATGCAAAATGCAAAAAACGCATTAAATTATTTTTAACTAAGTTGAGGTGAGCTAACATGGAACTAAAAATGTGATAATGAACTTTTTCATGAAATTATCTCAAGTAAGTTTAATCTGACAACGATTCATGGTTGATGTGGAAGTAACTTAGCGTAAATTGCATCTAAAAAAAAATAACACACCGAAGTGATAAACCTAATTTTCTTTGAAGCTTTTGTGACATAAGTAATTAATTATAAAATAATGGCATCTTGGCAAAATGACTATTCAAATAGAATTTTTTAAATGTCTATGTTAATTTTAAAATTTGCTGTTTCAAAAAAAGTTAGACAGTTACATAGGCTGTGTAATGTGTATAACAATAGCTGAAACTAAATTTATTAGCTTAGTGTAACACTTTTTTATCTACATAATCGGAGCCTGGATTTTACCAATTCTTTGTTGTTGTTTTTTTGCTGTTAAAACTTTGTGAAACCAACCGCAGAAATGTATATTGGTCTGATGAGGCTGAGAAGTCGGCTACACTTAGCCTTATACCTGCAAAAGTACAATTTTGTTACACAAATTGTCTTCCGTGCTTCAATATCCTTCTCACACATCCTATGATTTATTTTGATGAATAAAAACGTCAACTTGGTTACGTGGCCCTGTGACGTTTCAAAGACGTCGGTTTGACGTCAGTAAAAAGCGGCTGCTGCGTCACTACAAAACACTCAAGGTAGGTTGAAGGTAGACACGACGATTTGCAGCATCCTTTCATGCACGAAAGGCATAGGCACCATACATAAGTGTCACGAAGAGATTTTTTATGCTTCCAGAATACAGCTTATAGCCTACTGTAGGCTACCTTTGATGAGCTGCAGCTAACCAATCAGATAGGCTACTACCTAACCTATCTCATCACTGGTGCAGTAGGCTTGCTTTTAAATTGCAGATATAGAAAAAATTGCAGTCATTCTAATCTTTTCGACAAAGTGAAAATACCAACACACGACTTTTGTTCTTATCGTCTTTTCCAAGCAGCAGTTCAAATTCTTGTCCACAGATATAGAAACCGTTGTGTTGGTGTATTCTTAAGGAAAGTTGAGATGTTTGTATGTGAATTTTTTGTTGTTGTCAATGTTTGTTTTATGGTTATTGTGTACAATTTGGATTTCTTTTCCATCACTAAGGTAAGGTAGTTTATTGCACACAGGCATCATAGCTCGCTTAAAATCATAGTGTACTCTCCTCACAAAGCTGAGCTGACAAACATGCATCACTAAGCAACACTCTACGTTTTCAAAGAAAGTCACTTTCACAAATCTTTTCTTAAAATTGCAAAAGGACTTTGAGTTAAGGAAATATAGCACAAGGAAATATTCTTTTACTTAGAAGCCGAAAATCATTTTTGCATAAAACTTTTTCCTAGTCTTACAACCAATCTAGTAGTGAATGTTGTTCACAATTTCAAAGAAAGACTTCCAGAAATTTTACTTCTTGGCAAAATCAAACAACTTCAATTAGTGTCATATTAATGCAGAAAGTAGATTGACTTTCCAAAAACTCTGTAGAGTTCGGGAACCTAACTTGAACAATCAAAACATGGAAATAAAATCATTAAATTTCTTCAAGCTGACACACGATATCCATTGAAATGTTATTATTGTTCGATTAAATCCGTTTGTAAAGTTTCGTTCTATTTTCATCAATTCAAGGCTAATTGACGTTAGCGCAAAGTCTTCATTCAAAGTTGAAAGCGTACCAGACTCTTGATGGACTTGTACATCATATAATACAAGCTGAAGCAAAACTTTGAAACCTATAGGAGTGTATATAACAGAGTATATAGTGACATAAACACTGATCTTTTCCTGTTCGAAACACGCCTAACGTCTTTGACACACACGCGTGCTGTCGGTTGCGACGTGTGTCCATTTCACTTCGGAGATTTGACGAGTGTTACAAAAGCATGAATTATAAAAAGGTAATATTGAATTTCAATATTGGACCCTCGGAATGAAGACTTTTCATTTCTTTGATGAAAGCTACCAATTAACAGACAGCACTCCTTTCTTGTACGTGACTATATCGAGACGAGAAAATTCATGGTCGATAAACCATTCTGGCGTTCTGTCCAGCAGTAATGCTTACAAACAAGTGGACTATAATAGACATAGAAAACTTCTTGGTGAATTCATTGGTTTTATTTTCGTACGTCATCATAAATAAGTAAAACTGGGTTTAAAAAGGAACAAACAAACCAACGAGGAACTGAACACGATTTCTGAAGGAACGGTATTTGGATTGCGAGGAAAGAAACACTTAAACTTCCGTAATTTTCCGATTTATTTCACCCATAAACAGTGCAACTGGAGGTTTGTAGATGAAACACATCAATGACAAACAGATACAATCAATCAAAGAAACCTTGAAACAAGATGATAGCAGCCGACACGTTCTCGGTAGAGCCTGCCGCAATGGCCGCTCCGACAAGTTTTGCCGCCATTAATTCTGCCAGACAGCCTTGAAACTTTTCCGATTCTTCGCTTTGGGATACTTCTTCAACACTCGCGTCTTTATTATTGGGATTGCGGGAATGGAATAAGTGGAACAAGTGCTGGGGATGACTTGCCTGAATACAAAATCAACAATTAATCAACATAACCACCAAGCAAACTTAGAAACCAGCTCAGTGGCCAAAGGGTGACGCCTTCAGCTCTAGCTGGTAGATCTGAGAATTCCAGGTCGTGTCATCCCAAAGACTTTAAAAACGGTACCGATTGCGTTCTATCTTAAGGATAAGTCGGTAATAATGTGGTGACATCGTAACTATGATACGCTACAAAAGTAAAAATGAGCCTTGCCGCTAAAAGACCTTAGCAGTTGTAGAGCGGCAACAAATAAAACATAACATTATTATTGTTAAGCAAACTCAGACGTTAACTTTATCATAGCGACGTCCACTAATAATATCCACGTCGCTATAATAGCGACGTCCATGTTAACTTCATTATAGCGACGTCCACGTAGGTTCATAGACTTTTTCTTGTCCTATCCAGGCTGACGCCCGGTGGTTGAAGATTTAGATTAAGTGGAAAGAAAAGCGAGGAAGCCAATCTTCGTGTCCACCTTCAGGCATGTCATAATGCGTTCTGTAGCTTCATAGACTGAATCTGTGCTTCGCAAATTAGACTTTGTCATGTGCTGGAACCTTCTTCTCCGCTTTAAAATCCCGTTTAATTTTACAAAGTTACAAACCGACTCTCACCGTGGTTGAAGAATCTTCTTCGTCATCATACTCCGCTCTCTTCCTCTTGACAATGACAACCTCTTCAATCCCGTCATGACGTTCCTCATCTGCTTCGGTGATACTTGGAAGATTGCTTTCTCCGTCCCTCTTTTGGCGATCCACTTTAAATAACTCATCTTCTTCAAGAGGCTGATCTGGTTCCAATAAGTGAGGTAGAAGAGAAACATCTGCGAAAAGACGTTGATTTTACACTAAGTCCCATCAACCGATACGCTCCTCTTTGTTGCATTTATTTCCCAACGATTTGATAGCAAACACACTCCTAAAATAGGTTTGTAGTGTTTTTTTATCATTAATTTCAAAGGTGGGATGGCGCAACGAATAAGGCGTTGATTTTCCAATTATGCAAACCGGGTTCGACTCCCGGCTCCAGCTGGTTGTTGAAAACACCGCTTACCTCAAACCTACGGTGTAATAAATTGGGTGGGCATACAGGGCCGGATTTAGCTGATGTGGGGCCCGGAGCACTTTTACATCGGGGGGCCCCCCGTGCGAAAAACTACTTCTATCTTTACAACAGCATTAATCCTGCATTGCACAGCATTTTGTAGAAACTTCAAAGGCCAAAAAAAACACACAAAATCACATTTTTTTTCCACGTCGGGGGGGGGCCTTCAAAGGGGGGGCCCGGGGCATCTGCACCCTCTTCCCCCCTCTAAATCCGGGCCTGTGGGCATAATTGCTGCAGAAAAGGAGGCCGAGAGAAAAGAAGTGGCCACTTCTCGTACCGGAAACTTGAATTAAGTATATGGGACTTTACCTTTTTTAATTTTAAACAAAATCAACAGAACAGAACAAACTTCAATGTTTTCGACGCAGCATTGCAAAAAAACAGCAAGAAATCAGTGAAACATATTTCATCACAGTAAAAAGTATTTTAAAAATAAATTTTACTGTAATATTTATATATAAACGTCTATTTCCATATAAAGTTTTCCATGGTCTGGCGGCGCGTAGCTATTTTGACACTTTGCTCGCGCATCATAAGCCTGCCAGAACTTTCCTTTCCCTATACATCAATTACTCATAATATGTGGCCATTTACGTAAGACGCAGTTTGGCTACCGCAGCTTCCCTGTTGTTACTGCTGGAATTATTTAGTTACTTGTACAAATAAATCTAAGAATATAAACGAATTAAGAACTCGCTTGAAAACATTCCATTGTACAGAACATTGTGATTAACTGTATTACTTTATCACCATCGTTATGTAGCCTATAGCGCGCAAGAGCATAGTTTGCACTGTGGTGTAAATGCCATCGTTATTATTATTATTTACATCTTTGCTGGCAGATATAGAAGTAACATTTGCTTTTTCAAGAAAGTTAGATTTGTGTAATGCCTTAAGTTTACTTCAACATTCCATTGGTATGATGAAGGATATAATTAGCAGGTCACTCAGTAGTAAAACGTGCAAAACGCCCGTTGTTGAATAAATGCAAAAATTAAAAACTTATGTAAAAGACATCATGCAAAGTGTCTTATTGGAATGTTACCGCTGCATAAAATTAGGTTTACAAGCAAATAAGTCAAAAGACTGAGTTCAAACTACCGCTGCACGTGTGCCACAACACACAGACGCTCTTGCTCTAGCAATTAAATGCAAAAGAGTCCATGAGAAAGTTGTTTTTAAAATAGCACAATGCTACCTTCAGGTCACCAGCAACGTTACCAGAAAGCAAATGTGTCACACCCAGACAGCAAATCTTTACATCGAATCAACGTTTGCGAACATATTACAATATCGCTTTCGCTGGAAAGGACACATCGTACCAGGCTCATCAAACGAGGCTCCATACCGACTGGGAGCTAGAGACAGGGAAAATACCACACAGACGACTGACGATCTTCGCATACCCCGATAATTGGAATCAAGTATGGGATTAATTTTACCGCTTAAACCAAATCAAAAATAACCTAGAATGATGGAAACGACTTGCCAGTGACAGACCAACTTGGAGAAGGAAAGTTGACGAAGTTAGAAAGTACAGTAGAAGGATCTTTTGAAAAATCCAGGAAACAAAATGCTGAAGAATAAAGAATAAAACTAAAAAGAAAAACTAAACCAACCAAGCCCCCCACCATCTATACTGTACCATGCCACCTTTGCTCATGTCTGTTACAACACAGACTCGACCGTTAAAGTCACGTTCGGTATCGATCTTAATACGTGCCTTATCGGAAGACGAAAGCAATGCTAGGACACGAGCCGGAGCCGACGACGACGAAAGTAACTGGAGCTTTTCTTAGCAGCGATGGGTGGAAATGAACAGCAAAAAAAGTCACCAGAAGTTAAAATTTACAGTGCAAAAAAAAAAGGGCTGCTGACGCAGAAATATTGCATCAAACTTGGACCGAATATTACAGGACCAAAAACAGCGCTTTAGAGCCTAAATTTTCAATAGATTAATATTTTATGTAAACCCCCAGTCTGCTAACGCTACCGACAGCAAAACAACCGTTTTTTACATTGATTCAACGTCTGCAGACGTTGAATCAATGTAAAAAACGGTTGGTTTACTGTCTGGGTACATTAGCCTATATTCTCATCAGTTGAATAGCAAAGAAATCTCACCTGACCGAGAAGAGTTGTCGTCAACCAACAACAAGTTGCTCATGTCAAACAGTTTTGTTCGGTTGATGATGTCAAAAACTTCTTGGGGCTTAAATAATGACCACACGCTCTCTGTTGCTATGACAACAAACTGAGTATCCCGCGTGATGGGTGCAGTGGATGTGTAGGGTTCAAAGGTCACTGCTTTCTTCAATTCAGGATCGCCATGGTTACCTAAAAAAGCAAAGTAATCGATACAAAAAAGCGACCTGAGCCGTCACCATAAGAAAATATTGGTATGTCGTGCAGTACAAAGGTTCAATGTGTACAAAATTGTGCAAAAATGAAAGCAAATAAATTTGAAAGCAATCCAAGCAATATAGATTTTTTTATACTTAAAGATATTTCTATGACTCAGTATCGCCACTCAACAGAAACTATGCATGATCACCTAAGCCTCTAGTGGTCGCTAAAAAACCATTGACGGTTGTACAGTTGCCACTTCCAACTATTTGTCCTCCAGCTTGGACAACCCGAGCGCATTCTTCCTTGTTTCTAACCGTATGGCACTGAGTGAGGCGATATGGCTTCCCAAGGTGACACATGTATGCCGACACATTCCCTGAAAACAAGAAAGTTTACAAAGCAGATTGTAAGAGAAACTTTTAACTAAAAGTAGTTCTTTTAAGATGGTTTGGTTTTTGAATCTTTATCCTCGGACTGAAAAAGCTTTAATTTGTTATTCATGGTAGCTTCGCATACTTGTAGACACAGAGGCGGTTACCGAGATTAACAAAGTGAAGTTTTCCGATTGGTGAAGTGTTGTTGCCGGGAAATTATTCCATTCACTAGGTGCCGCAGAATGGAGAGCAGTCCTGAAATGCGTTGCTTAAGCGCACATCACGAGAGTCGAACCAGCGCCGCGTGATCTTGAGCCGGACGCGTAACCACTGAGCTAACGGGGCGGACAAATGTTGCATGTGTTCAGGGGTCACTATAGAGCAGTGGCTCTTAACTTTTTTCTTGTTGGCATCACACTGACGTCACCAATCAGTTTTCGTACCCCTTTCTTGAGTAGCTGTTTAGTGTTAGCTATAATCTTGTAACAGAAGTTTGAAACAATAAAACTAAACTAGTGCAAAACTTATGTGTGCCCTGGCTACCTGCGTTAGATACAAAAATTCTTCCGCTAGAACATTTCTGTTGCTCAGTCACCTTGTCTTCAGTGTTGCCCGTTGTTGCTTCTAGAAAGAGATAAAGAAAATGGACTATCTGAATCAATGGAATTATTGTTTCAACCGACCTTTTAGTTTAAATTAAAAAGTGTATAATATTTTACTTTCTTAGGTGTGCCAATGACCCGTTGATACTGTATGCAGTCAGCATTTCATTTTCGAAGCCTCGTGCTCTAAAGCAATAGACTGCAACTCTACAGCCAGACGTATATTTGTCCTTCTATGCTTAAAGCAGTTTGAATTTATATGGTTTATCCAACATTAAAATGTTTGAGTTAAACATAAAAAGAAACTTAAAAAAATTCGTTTGCGCAGCTAGTCTACTCATTAACTCGTTCGAGTTTATTCATCTATGTTTAGTATCCCTTAAAAATAAGCTACAAACAAACCTGTAATGTGTTTGTCTGCTCCACTTTCATCGACTTCGTCAGCTATCAAGAAAGTAGCCGCGGAACAACCACTCCACCGAACCCTGATGTTGAACTCAAATTAATTTCGCGTTGGTCAAGCTGTTATGCAACAAAATCTCACTGAAATTTAAAAGCAATATTGCTTTTCGGAAGGCAGCATCTTCACAAATGAGCAATGAGCGACAAGACAACTGCTTTTTTAAGAATCAATAATTCCTTCGACGCTTTGTAGTCTACAGAGCTATCCGCCTCGATAGCTCAGTTGGTTAGCGCCTGACTTCGTGAACGAAGAAGCTTCACGATCAAGCGGCGTTGGTTCGACTCTGGGGGTGTGCGCTTGAGCAGCGCATTCTAAGGATTGCTCTTCATTCAGCGGCACTTAATGGATGGAATAATTCCGCGGCAATAACACTTCAACAATCGGAAACTTCACTTTGTCGATCTCGGTAACCGGCCCTGTGTCAGGAGCCTCTACAAGTATGCGAAACTACCAGGAATAACCTATCAAGGCTTTGTCAGTCCGAGGATAAAGATTCAAAACCAACCAATCAAACCAAACCAAATAAAGTTGTTCAAGTCTGTTTACATTGAACGAAAGGTGATGTCACCAAAATAGAATGCCTTGAATACTTGAACAGGAGTCTAGTATGAAACCAACAAGCAAAGAACTTTCCTCAAAACTATTTATTCATTCCAAATAATAATACGGACAATTTTTTTTAACCAATATTGAGTTCGTTAAGGCCCATAGTAAACTACAGTGTGAGAAGGCTAAAAAGTTTAAAATCTTAAAATAAGTTTTAATATCCTTTGTATCTGCAGAATTACTAGCCTACCTTGAAGTTTCATCGATTCCCCAGGAAAGTTGCTCGTCCATTGCCTTGTACGCTTTCTTGCAGCCTCTGAGTATGCGAGAATACGGAAGCAAATTAGATTTATTTTCTTTAGAGGGAGATTTCTCCTCTGAATTTGCTTCTTCTGTCATCATTGCACTTCTTCCTTGAACTTCTGTACGGTTTGCATCCTGATCTGTAGACCTACTGCTCCAGGTCCGAGTGACAGGGTTATTGAGAAAATAGGACCTTTCTTTGGCAATATCTGCTTGAAGTAACTGATGAAATGTTTGCCCGGTCTGCCCAGCAGCCGCAGATCCAGAGTAGCCGTCATACAAACCAATGAAGCATGACCCGAGGTTTTCACCTTTGTGTGATTTTTCTGAAACAACAAAAACAATTCTACTTGAACAACGAAAATTTACGTAAACCTTTTTTAATTACAGACTTGATGGAACTGATGAGTGGTTGAGGCTATGCACAGTTAGTGAACAACTACAATGCAAAGCATGCCAAATCCACCATAGAAAATAAGCAGTCTTGTTATTCAGTTTTTGCATTGTCCATTTTCTCTTGCAATTTTTACTCTATAATTCGATTTTGGTAAAGAGGTGATCTTATTGAACCATAGATAAATAAAAACTTAACAACCAGACGGCATTTAACAAGACATAGAAATATTGCGGGCATAAAAAACTTGACGATTTTTGAAGGCTTTGTTACATCAACTAAACTTTGAGTGCCTTACCGAGAGACAGCAGCTGGGGTACAACTGTAGTTCTGTCTTCCATCGTGTCCCTGTGCTGGATGTTCGTGGCATGGCTGGTGCCTACAGATGCCACGCAATTGGGAAGATTGTCAAATATGAAATCACTTTTAATGTCTTCAATCTTTTCTGGAAACAATCCATTGATTAGAAGTTATCAAACAAGCCTTATCACGTCACTTGACAATTCAAACGTCATAGAAAAAGTTCTATAGCCTAAAATACCAGAAGATTGTCGTTGAAGAATATTGTCGTAAGGAAATACCTGATAGATTTTTTTTTCGTTGAAGCAAAAGTGCAGAATTTTTTAAAGCGTTGTTGATTTGTCGTTGTTTCATGTTGTTGTGACTCATGTTGCCAACCTCCTCGTGGTGAGTCCCGGTAATTCACGTTTATGAACCGAATGGCAACAACCAGAGATCACAACTGACAAGGCACCCGGGGTGGTAAAAGGGTAAACCCCTCGGCCCCGGTGTCCAACGAGAACTCATCCTCCTGATCCTGAGCAAATGCACTTTTCAGTGCAGGCGGCTCTACCTGTCGTAAGGGTCGGAGTAACACTGTTGCAGTTAAACGTGGAAGGCCTAACCAAAGCCAAATGCAACATTTTGAAACACCTAACACAAAAGCACAATGTTACAGCAACCCTCCTACAAGAAACCCACACCATGGAAGTATCGAAGTTAAAAATCAGTGGATATACTCTGGCAGCTTGCACCAATAGTAACATTCATGGAATAGCCACACATGTGAGGAGCCCTGCTAGGTGGAAACCGATTGCTTCATCCAACTCTGACTGTGAAGTTGAATGGACAGCCACTGATATCAAAGACACATCTGTGCTCAACGTATATAAATCACTAAATCACCTGCAAGCTAACTCAATTCCCGCCTTCGCTCCACCATGTATGTATGCCGGAGATTTCAATTCCCACACCACAACCTGGGGCTACCGCCGCTCAAACGCAGATGACATAGCGCTTGAATCATGGGCATCAGTCACTGGTATCCAGTTGCCGTTCAACCCCAAAAAACCAAATAGCTTTTTGTTAGGAAGATGGAAAACAACAACCAATCCGGATCTAGCCTTTGCCAACCTAAAAGAATCTTTACCAGATCGCAGCATCCTTAGCGCCTTTCCTAAGTCTCAACATAGATCATCGCTCATCACCCCTGAAAGCCCATTCAACCCAGTCTCAAGCAAACCTGCGAAGAGGTGGAGTTTTCGCAAAGCAAACTTGACCAAGTTTACACTCTTGGTTGAAAAGAAAACCCGCCACCTTCCAAAACCAACCTCTAACGGGCTAGAGAAGTCTTATAAAGCCTTCTGCAAAACCTTACTCATGGCTGCAAAGAAGTCCATACCCCACGGTTTCCGTCGTCAGTTTATCCCTACCTGGGATGAAGAATGTAACAAACGTTATGATGCGTTCCTGGCTTCAAAATCCGGTGAGGAGACATCCATGACTGCCACTGATCTGTTGGATCACCTCAACTTAAACGCAAACAACGTTAGGAAGATACAGTCCAAGGAATTGACTTCACCCACATAAGCAGAGGATGGAAAACTTTTAATCGCCTTACAGGCCGCGACTCCAATCCTAAACAATGCCTTCTGCTAATTCCATAGCGCAACAGCTCCTATAGCGAATAGCAAATGTAAAGTGGTAAATAAGAAACACGCCCTTGCAGTGAAGCAGGCATGCAGTAGGCTCTGGAACGCCCCAAGCGCAGATGGCCATTTGTCAGCCCCCTATAGCACCAGAGAACTTGCATCTGTCATCACGCAAGTTAAAGGCGGGAAAGCACAAGGGCCCGATAACATCCTTCCAGAATATCTTAAGCATTGTGGCATCAAATGCTTGGCATGGTTGAAAAACTTCTATTCTGCTTGCCTGACCCTCCAGGCCATAACAAAAATCTGGAGAAAGGCCACTGTAGTGGCAATACCTATATCAAACAAGCCAACTGATGACCCCAAGAGTTATCGCCCGATATCACTACTCTGCATCCCATACCAGGTACTGGAACGGCTTCTGTTAACTAGACTCGAACCAGTTGTTGATTCTCAGCTGCCTAAAGAACAAGCTGGATTTCGGCACGGGCGCTGTACTAGTGTACCACTCATCAAGCAGTAAAGCTGACCGAGGATATTGAGAAAAGCTTTGAGAAGGGCAACAATACAGGACTGATATTGGTGGACCTCATTGTTGCTTATGACACTGTGTGGCACCAAGGGTTAACACCTCCGCATGATCCCAGACAAAAATGTAGTGCGGTTTCTCACAAATATTGTGGCAAATCGGACCTTCTTGCTGAAAACCAGTGATAGGCAATGCAGCCGGCCCCGTCGCATAAGAAACAGTGTTCCGCAAGTGACATCAGTGACATGCCAGAACTGCGTTACGCCAGTGCGGCTATGCTGATGAACTGGCGCTGAGACTTCTTTCTGACAAGTAGCCTATTGGCATGTGGTAGAGGAAGCACTCACTGACGCCATCGGCTAAATCGCAGACTATCTGGGGTTGTAGAGATTAAAATTGAGCCTGGCAAAGACTACCGTTACACCATTTCACTGGTGCAACATGGAATCCACGCGCCAACTGTCAATCTTTCTTGTCTGGAAACCCTCTACCACACAACCCATGCCTCACTTACCTAGGAGTGAAATTCGATTGGCAATTGACCTATAAATAACACGATGAAGCCCTTCATGCTAAGCTATCAGCACGCAAGCAACTTGCTGAGATGCTCAGCTGAAAAATCCTGGGGTGCTAGTACCTCCACACTCCGTACAAGTGCTCTTGCACTTGTTTACAGCACCTCCGAATATGCTTCTCCCACTTGATGCCGCAGCGTACACATTAGCAACATTGACACATCCCTCAACACCACTATCACAATAATCACTGGCTTCCTGCTTCTAACTCCCACTGACTTTCTGCCGGTACTATCAGCCATTGCCCCAGCTAGACTGCATAAGGAAAATCACGCACATAGTATGGTTTTAAGCTGCGTCAAGGGATGACCACCGCCTCAACCAGCTGGTCTTAAAATCGCACCTCCGAAGGCCCCAGCGCTTTGATATCTCGACGCTGTTTGAAATAGTGAATAGAAAGAAGACGTGAGACCAGTTCAATTCACGGTCCTTGCCAATATCAATGCTCCACTAGGAGCAGAACTACCTCGGAAGGAATGAAAAAAGTACAATCGCTTGCGGACTGGGGTGGACCATTTCAATAGCAATATGCTTCAATGGGCCTTGTCGACTCATCATCTTGTGCAATGTGCAATTTTGTGGATGTGGCTCAGATTTTCAGACTGCATACTACATTACAATTTGGGTAGAGAGGTAACTCTTTTAAACCATAAACAGACATAACTCAGCAACAACACTACATTTAACATTATAAAAACAAAAAACAAAAAGCGAACGTTTTCGGCTAGTCATCGGCTAGTCATCAAATGTTTAGATTTGACCACATTTTCGCTGTGATACTATATGATTCTTTAGCATTTCTTTTAAAAAAATGTATTTTTCTTATAGGCTTGAAAAGGGCTATATGACTAGCCGAAAACGTTCGCTTTTTGTTTTTTTATAATGTTAAATGCAGTGTTGTTGCTGAGTTATGTCTGTTTATGGCATACTACATTCTCTACCAATATCCTGTATGCCGACCCAAGGAGATACCGTACATGCAGAGTAGACCCAACAACGCTCGATGAACACACAGCCCATTGGCTGCTGCGCCTGAATATAACAACGTGAACTTCAGCGGCCTTAAACGCAAGAAGAAGTTTTATGGTGGATACACGCATGAGACATGCAATGGATACACGGAATGCTTGATGACTTCAATTAAATACGTAATTTGGGCCTCATCAGTCATCATTCATTCAATTTACACGTTTTGAAGTTGGGTGACTTAATCACTTAATATTGATTTTTTTTAAACCATAAACAGATATAACCAAGCAACAACACTACATTTAACATTATAAAAACAAAAACAATAAGCTAACGTTTTCGGCTAGTCATACAGCCCTTTTCAAGCCCACAAGAAAAATATTTTTAAAAGAAATACTAAAGAATCTATCACAACAAAATTTTTTTAAAAGTAGGCCTATTTCTTTTAAAAATATTTTTCTTATGGGCTTGAAAAGGGCTGTATGACTAGCCGAAAACGTTAGCTTATTGTTTTTATTTTTATAATGTTAAATGTAGTGTTGTTGCTGGGTTATGTCTGTTTATGGTTTAAAAAAGTTACTTTTCTACCCAAATTGTAATGTTGATTTGTCCAAAAAATTAAATCGTTGATTAAAGTTTTTTTGGAAAACATTCTTTTAAATGCCCTGCTTTCTTTTAAAATTTAGTTTTAATATTTACAGTGTTAACAGTTTACAGCTTTACAGTTTTAATATTTACAGTAACTGACTTCTTGAGACATCACCTGCGTGCTCCTTTTCATTGGTATAAATGACTACACTGCCCAGTTTCCTTTTTTTTCATTTTTGTATGTTGAGAGATGACTATATTGGAGTTTAACGCCTATTAGGCAGTAGGCTACTTTACTGTAACAGTGCTAGTAAAACACAACAATCTACTTTTTTACCTTTGTCATCAACAGTAAGGCCTCCGTCCTTTGTTTTTACTTTTTCTATAAAAGGGTACAGACATCTGGAAATTGATTTTCCATGGACAATTTCCGAGCGAAGAACTTCGAACGCTTCGTCCAACCTAAAAATATAAATGAAGCGATCTTAGTTGTTACCTACCGGTACCTGAAGTCTGAATAGATCAAAGATGATAACCTATGAGGTGACTATGAAAGCCTGAACAAGTTTCTCCAATTATGATAGTTTTTCATTGGTTTTCGAACCACGATTTTAGGTCTACAGTCACTCAGTCAAGCTTGTACCTTTCTATTCTTGCAGAAAGAATGGAGTCATCATGTTTTATGTGTTGTTTCCGCATCAGCTTCTTAACAATCGCTCGTCTCCGCTTGAAAAGTACATCCAGAGTACGTGGAGCTTTTCCAACTGCATGAAAACAGTTTAAGGTTTAGGAATAACAAAACTGTTTCGTTCACATAAATTTTGTCTAAAAGTCCTAATTTGCGAATCAGTGAATTCTTGGTCATAAAAATGTTTGATAAAAGTTGTTGGCGTTCACCTTTTATCAATATTGTCAACAAATACAGAAGATTCAGACAATTATTTAATCTTTTCTTGAAGCTTTTAAAATATAGTTCACAATAAATCATGTATTGCCCTAGGCCTACAACATAGTATTTTTTTTAATTTTGACCTTAACAGGCAGATTCCTCCTTATTGGATTCATCAGAATGTTGTTATTAAATGGAAATTTAGATGATGTAATTCGCACTGGCTGGGATTATACAGCAGCCTACAGCATTACAGCAAAAATTTTGCATATATATTATTCAATTACTTTGAGCTTTGAGGTTCTAGTACTTGAGGGTACATTGGTTTCTGCTGTTAGAATATGAGTTAGTTTGCAAATACAGTATTACAAAACCTAATGAAACATATCTCTTTTGGGAAGTGGTTTTCACAGTCTTTGTATGTTCATGCATGACCTCATTCAAATCATGGTGAAACCTGAGAAGCTCTTCAAAGATGTTCTTGCATATGAATTTTAGTGCTTAAGTTTTAGTACTTTTTCTTAAATCTGATCATTCATGAACTTCCTTCAAAATTTTCATTTAAATCATTGCTGTTGGCCTAATCCTATATATTTGGTAAAAAGAGATCTTCTATCTTGTTTGCTCTTTATTTTAGTATGGGCTTGGTTGGCGCAGTCCTACTTTTCTCACCTCACAGCTAAACTAAGGGGTAACAAAATAAATGGTTTAGGCTATTAGTGTTTTCCTATTAAAATCATAATATAAGCTACTTCATAACTTCTATTTACTGACTGTTTTGATGAGGATAGTAGGACCGCATCAAGCTTCTACTAAAATAAGAAACAATACAAGACAGAAGATCTCTCTTTATCATTGCTAATTACCTTCTTGATACTTCAGTGTTTTCAGTGCATTGTGAAAGTTTTGATGGTCACTTTTCTCTAGTGCAGAAACTTTTTGAGAGCAAGTCAGACAGTTCACAGACATTCCTTCAGCTGTGACATTCATATCTGACTGACTGTATGACCAATGTCACAAAAAACAAGATCCTATGCTATGGGTCTAATCAAAACAAATGCAAGTCATGAGCAAGGCGTTACAACGAAATTGAATGGTTACTTTACAACACATGCCAACTAAACAAAGCAACATGAAATAAAAAAATACTAATTAAATGTGACGCCATTCATTTATTTATTGAGATAAAAAGATTCGTTTGTGAACAGCAAGTAATTGCTAGCAAGTTATAATTTCTTACAAAGCTGTATTATATATATAAATCTCTTTTGCATTCAATTGACGATGATGTGATTGAAATAGATTATACATATGGCTTTAAAAAATCTCGATTATTTCACTACTAGGCAATGCTTTTTTAGCTAGTAAAATCTGTCCTTTTTACATTAACTTGATGTTTGTAGATGTTGAATTAATGTAAACAGGATCAATTTTGTTAGCTGAGTAGAAAACGTCATATTGCATTGATTAGTTTGTTTTATTTCTGACCATTAGTCTACAACGATTTCTAATCATCATTTGTCACAAACCAGTTAGGCAATAGGCAACTTCATGGACGTTTGTTCTTAATGATAATTTTGTTTCATTGACAGAAGTCAGATTGTTGCATGCTTGAAGTTATCTTACTTCAAGTCTAATAGACAAAAGGTTCATACTCTTATATTATGTAGGCTATGGCATGAACGGCAGATACTTGCAAGACAGTGAAAACATTGTTCAATAATGTAACTACAACTACAAAGTAAAATGCTAATAATCTCAATGAAACTTAAACAGTTTCTTATAAATAAGCATGAAATGCTGCATTGTTCTATAAATCATATATTGTTGAAACAGTAAAAGACGTTTTTTCACAGTTTATCTCCAAGATTCGTGAGTAATGTTTCTACTATACTGAGGGTATGTGTCCCGGTAACGACCATAAACATTTGCTGGAGTAGGTCTCTGGCCATATTGATCCAGCTTTGGTTCTTGCTGCAAAGTATAACGCCATGACTGAGTGATTTCTGGCTTAAGATAGCGCACAGAATAGCCACTGAAGTGGAAGTACTTTGGGTCATATTTGGGAAGCCGAAACTCTCCAGCAGAGGATATAAATCTTGACCAATCTTCTTTGGAGATGCTGAGCATGTAACGATTACTTGAAGGGATAGTGTGAGTGACACCCTGTGGGTAATTTGGAACAGTTTTCTGTAAAGAACGGCCAGTAGTAGTGATTTTTGCTCCGGCCAGTGGCTTTTCAGGTTTCTTAAATAAGCTGCTAGTTGCATTTTGAAAGTCTCTTGGGCCACATGTAGTAGTGGTTCTGCAATGCTCATCTGGCAGTTTGTTGCATACTGTATGCATATCCATGCGCCGCAATGTTGGCAAACGTGGATGATATATGCCTTCTTTTACTGCTGCCAACATCACCCTTCGAAAAGGTGGGTAGTTGTAATCATGATTATATTGCAAATGTGCATTTGGATGTGGTTTGATTGAAGAATCCATAACAGAGTTTGGATTATTACAAAAACAAGGCCTTAAACTATGAAATTAAAGAGTTAATAAATATATTACTTCATGCTAAAAAACTGTTATAAGAGCCTAACTTAGCTAATTCTTTTCCTTTAACAATTTATTCGAGTTTCCTCTAAGCATCAAAAGGTAGAATACCTTAGGCTAGATGTGGCTACTTTTTCAAAACGTAGCTAGGCTATGCATATTTCTCACACTAGTGCTGACAGATAAGGAATTCTACACTAAATTTACAAAAATTTGAAGCTGTTGAAGACAAAAATTTGTGAGATGGGAAATTTTGAAGTCCTGAGTAGGGAACTAATCCCAACTCAGCCAACATCTGTCATAAAGCAATGCTTTTTGATTGTAACCATGACAACCAGTGTACAAAAATAGCTGGCCTACTTAATTTTTTCAAAAACGATTCAATTCAATTTATTTTTCATTGCTGGCGCAAATATGTAGAGAACGGTAGAGTAAACACACGATTTCGAGAAGCTTTAAAACTTACTATGATAAGAATACTATTTAACCAAGATAAAACTTTTGCAAGACAAAAGCCACATATTTGTTTGACTCAAATTGTCTTAACCTTTAGGTTAAATTCAGTTTAGCAATTCATCATAATTTCTGAGCAACTTGAACCAACACTGTATTATAATCACTGATCCCATTAAGATTTACATGTACCAAAAACATTATTGTAAATTAGCTTCACACACCAACTATCTACGGGTACTGCTAAATGTAAACCAAAAAAGCTGCAGTGGCCAATTTGTTACAAACTATGTAAAGCCTACTGATTCATCATCAGCAACTAGCCTACCCATAAATCAATAAAAGTAGGCTACTCTAACATAGTTGCAAAACTTTTAAAATGATTTAAATTACTTAGCCGACAGAAAAAAATCACTTTCTATCTTAAAACGCCAAAACAACAAGACCAGTGAAAATTGGGATTAAATCCAATTACGGTATGGCCTAGGCGTAATAGTTCTAT
Source organism: Aplidium turbinatum (assembly GCF_918807975.1). NCBI lineage: Eukaryota > Metazoa > Chordata > Ascidiacea > Aplousobranchia > Polyclinidae > Aplidium > Aplidium turbinatum. Next base: position 5,910,842 of record NC_137486.1, read on the forward strand.
GGATAGGAGCTATAGCCTAACTGGTCACACAGTATGCTAGGTCGTATTACCCTGATTGTTTTGTCAGCTATTTAATGTTTAAAACGATATGCTTTGAGTAAAAACAATGAATATGCCATTTGAGAAGGCAATTTTTGCAAAAATCCTAAACCCAAAACAATGAACATAAGTAGGCTATAGGCTACTGAAACAAAAGTTTCAACAACAAAAGGTTACCCAAGGCGTCATAGCAACGGATATAGAGCGCCACCTGGAGAGAAAGAAACCATTGTAGGGGCCCGTGATGAAGTCAAGTCAATTTTATTTTGTTTTAACAGCGTCATATTTTAACAAACAAGCAGAGTAAATGTAATTGTCAAAACAATGCATTGTACAACTGTTGGTTAGATTATGGCGCAATTAGGATGGTAGCGAAAGACCATAAGCACTGCTTATGATTGTTTTTTTCCTAGGCTATAATATTTGTTTTTCTCCTAGACTATAATATTTGCGTTTCTTAAAAAACTCATGTGTTGTGATCAAAAATAATTGATAAATCATTTTATCCTCAATAACCCAACCGCAGCTTTTACCAGGATTCTGTTCAATGGCGATTGATGGCTTTCAATTTTCTCCGTTTTAGCAAAACGTTACATTATGACGTCAAGTCGGTGATTTCATCAACAATAACTTTTAAGAAATAGGATCAGCTTCAAGTTGCTGTGAAATAACAACTATTCAATATCTCCGCAATTCACCTCTATGACGAAATCTTAACATTAGTTCACCCTTGTCGCAAGCATATTGTCATCAAAAGGCCGAGTGGTTAGCGCGTTGAGCTCGCAGTCGAGAGCCTGCATGTTCGACTCCAGCCACCCGCACTGCTGTTGTTTCTCTGGGCAAGAAACTTCACGATAATTGCCTCTACTCAGTGATCGATTTCGAGTAATGGGTATTGGGTAGCACCAAATTTAAGTCATAAATAGAGTAGACAACCGGAAACAGACATTGCCGTCGGCTGCAGCGTGGGTCAGGTGTACGTCGGAAGGCGTACACCGATGCATAGCGCTCAAGTCCGCTTTCCTGCAATGCAGGATAAAGATAAACAAACAAACAAAAACGAAATATTATTCATTTTTGTTAAAGATCCTTCTTCGTTACACTTTGCAGCAATATTTATTGAAACTCTTGATCAAGACTTATGTAGCCAAAAAGAATTTGTCTACGCTTAAAGCTCCTTGATTTTTTTCGGACATTTTTTTTTTTTTTCAATCTATATTTTATAAATGCAAACAGCCTCCCTCACCACATTTAGGTTTATTCAGACAACAAACCAGCTCAGTGGCCGAGAAGTTTCGCGTTCGGCTTTCGTGCCAGTCGATCGGTTCCAGATCAGGTCATACCAAAGACTATAAAAAAGCAGGCCTACCGATTATGTTCTTAGGGAACGTTTAAATATTACGTAACGCCTTCGAGGGGGGGTTTATGCAAAGCGTTACGTTAGCGTCACATCGGGGGGGAGGGGGTTCAAACAAAACGTTACATAACGCTTTCGAGTACGGAATGGTAGTTTTTTGTGCTGAATTCGTAGTGAAAAAGCGTTACATGGGGGAGGGGGGGATTGAAAAAAGCGTTACGTTGGCGTTACATGGGGGAGGGGGGGGTCAAAAATTCGGAAAAAAAGCGTTACGTAATATTTGAACGTTCCCTTAATTGAATAACGCAGTGAGAATAAGTCCGGTAATAATACGATGACGTCGTAAATAAGATACAAAATTAAAAAAGGGCCATTACTCTAAAAAAACACCTTAGCAGACTGTTGTAGAGCGGCAATAATAAAACCATAAAATTACTATTATTCTCACGACTATTAGCTCCTAAAGAGAGTCAAACGAAAAAAATGCAGCTCCGTGCTGTGGAAAACTTTCTCCTCGCAATAGCCTACTGTAAATCAAAAAAATAAATTAGCTAACTAGATTCTAGACCTCAGCTGAAATGTAGGGGAAGGTGGGGTTAGTTGAGTTATGTTTCAGATTTTTCCTTATAATTTTTTACCTATTGTAGATACACTTATCAAAGTCTAAGTGAAACAAAGGTAACGAAGTATGCTTGCTACTACCCATTTATTAAAATGCTATCTCACGTTTAATTGTCATTTTTATTACCTTGAACACAGAGCACCGTTTGACTCAACTAACCCCGCATGCAGGGTTAGTTGAGTCAGTGGGTGGGGTTAGTTGAGGCGCAATGGCATTCATGAGATGCATAACTTTTTGGGGCTATGGGGCACCGTCCCCATCTGGCACCTCTGATCTATGCCATCAATGAACGTTTATTGTATCCAGAAGTGGGGAATAACCTATAGGCCACAAGAAATATTAAAAATACCAGGCGGGCCACATGGCTCCTCCAAATTCGCCCGTTTCCACAAACTTTTCATAAAAAAAGAGTTTTCACAGCAACCAGTCACAAATTTTCTTCGAATTTGCCCGACTTCATGCCATTTCTCTAAAAAAATTTAAAAAAAGGTCTTCACCGCAACCAGGCCCAAATTTCTCTCGATTTCGCCCGACTTCATGCCATTTCTCTAAAAAAAAGGTCTTCATATCGCCCAGACCCAAATTTCACACGTATTATCGAAAGTGACATGAAATCTAATACTTTTCATGCTCCCACAGGCCACATTATATTGCTTTGCGAACCACATTTGGCCCGCCGGCCGTAAGTTCCCTACCCCTAAATTAATCACAAGTGGACATGTAAAAACAGCACTGTTGTCGGTGCACGCCAAATGTGCCCAACTGTTGCATTGGATACATGTAGAACTACTACTTCCACCATAGGAGGACAGCACGAGTTGCATCAAGTGCAGCAATAACGAATCGAGCAATTCCAAGAGTATTGATGGTGCCGATCATAGTCACCAAATCTCCTTTATCCCTAAAAACAATAGACCCAACTTGTTTCATGCCTTGTTTGTGGTTTGAGCAACCCATCTTTACTTTAGAAGCATCAGCTCCAGTTTCATTTATCTTCTTCAAACATCTACGAAACGTTTCTTTGTCCACACCAACTCTTTCTGCTGCCTTTCTTAACGACATACCATCTTGCACTAACTTCAAAAGTCTCCATAAGCCATTGTCCACGACCAGTTTTTTTTATAATTTTTAAGACTTAATTTGAAAATATTTTAAAGCTAAACAGAAAAGTAATAATCAAATAATAGCTCATTTTGTCCAAGTAACTGAATTAATAATGCGCGTTTAGCAATAAAATTCAGAAGTAAGATTTCAGCAGCCTGCAACTTGAGGTAGGGTTAGTTGAGTCACTGCCTCAACTAGTCCCGCAGCTATTGACTCAACCAACCCCAATCCTTCCTCGTGACAATTATTGAAAGTATTATCTATACGTAAAACTTTATCAGTTTTACACAAATGCACTGTGCATAAGATAGCTATAAACTATATGAAACTTCGACGCTATCTTCGCTTACGCCTATCATAGCTTCAGCATCCTAATCAACTTTGAGCTGAAAATATTTACTTTTTAGTCCAAAAAATGGCATTTTGCTGAGTGTATAACTTACACAGCTGCTAAAACAAGATGGACGCAGTTACCCATAATGCTTATTATTTCAAGCAATTAATCTTCACGAAGTCATGCTTGGGTTAGTCAGAAAACAATGGTGACTCAACCAACCCACTGACTCAACTAACCCCACCTTCCCCTATTGGAACGATAACAACTACGGTAAATTGAAGAAGTACACAGTGCAATAAAAACGCGTTCTAGCCCCTGTCGCATCTAGGCCTATATCGAGTATTATTGATGATTTTACAAACAAAAATTTAAAGGCTAAATCTACAATCCTCAGCCTATCATTATGCACCAGTGAAGATGCTCTAGTATTGGAATATGCTTTAACGGCAAATTGACACTTTGCAGGCACTCAGGCAGCAAATGATTCCTGTCGCAAACCAAACCAAGCGTCAACAGATGAATGAGATTTGTACTTCAAATGGCACACTCCACGTGAACTATCAGCTCACATAAACTAGGCCTACCATATTTTCATCGCCTAAAAAGAGGCCACGTTTCGCCAGAGGGTAAAATACAAGTAGAATGTTACGTAAGAAGAATTTTTTACATCCTTTTGAATAATTATAGACCTTTGCAGCAAAAGTTACAGCAAAAAACAGACAAGTTTGTTTGTTTCTCGAAAGCCGATTTGTGTGACAAAATGTGATGTGATAATGTCATAAAAATGTGACAAATCAGGCAGTATCTGCAGTTAGCCATGCCTTAACTTTTTTCAGAAAAAAAGGACCAGCTTTAACGAAATCATAAAATTACTTGCACGAAATGTAATTGAAGTTGTATACAGCTGTTAATGAGATGCTACGGACAGACTCAACTAAAAGACTGTTTCTTTCCCTGTAGCCTACCATTGTGGCCAGGCGCGGATCTAGGAGTTTTTTTTGGGGGGGCCCAGAAAATTTGAAAATGAATTAAAAAGTAAGAAAAAGATAAAACAGATAGCCTATGAACAATCAGTGGCGTAGCCAGGAATTTGGGGGGTTTTGACGGCGCGTTTGCCAAAGACGACACCTAGCGGCGGGGGGTCTGGGGGACATCCCCCAGAAAATTTTGAAAAAATTACTTTGAATTTGGTGCATTCTGAGAGCACTTTCAACAAAAATATGGGTATAAATATTCCTGTAAAATGGTGCTGTCCGGTGGCATAGCAAAAGGATAAGATCATGTTTTCTTCGGCATTTTTTCGGTAAGAAAGCTAAGTCTCTATGTTTTCTTGTTACTAATTCCTTGCTGAGATGTTTGAATGTTTGGTATTGGCAAAACTCGCTCTTTTAATGCAGTTTCGCTTAAAATTAGGCACACTTTGTTTTAGAGACATGGAGACTAAAAGCATCATTCTCAATCTCGTGACGTCACACGCGTGCCAAAGGAGGGTAGTAAGTCCGCTGTGGGACTAATGTCAGCTGTTTAGAAGCATATCAAACCATTCAAAAATTTCTCACAAAATTTCGGGGGGGTCCCCCCCCCATAGATCCGCGCTTGATTGTGGCTGTATCATAGATTATAGTCATTCTACATTTGCACTCACATAAGTTGTAAGTATCCATGCCACGATTTATTTTGAAATAGGCTGTATGTCATGCATAGTGGACTTCAGATTAATTTTTCGATTCGCTTTACCTGACAAATTAGCCAAACTATTAAGTTGGTAATCAGCAACGTTTACAAGCGCTGAATCAAAATATATCTGGGTAATACAAAATAAATCTGGGTAAAATAACTTAATAATTTATTGTAAAAGTGTGAGAACCTTAAAATGTAAATATGTCAAACTCTTTTGCAAGTTTTTGCTTTTTTTAATGTTTCATTTCTTTGTGATTTACTCCATTTTTTAATTTTCTTATTTTTTTTTTAATTTGTCCAATTTTTTATTTTCATAAATTGGATGATCAAATCTCCTCAAATGAGGAAATTTCCTCACAAGAGGATTTGCAGTTCCACTCGCACTCATCGCTGACCATTATTTGGCTTTTAAGACAATCGCAAAGCAATGTGGTAGGCTATGTTTCAATGAACGTCTAAGCAATGTAGTTATGTTTCAATTGTTTAGTACGTCAATGTTTTTTTTGAAAATTTAGAAATCAGAATGTTGTGTTGGTACAGAAATGGTTGGAAATTACAAAAAAGTCACATAACAATGAAATCCTGTTGAAAATATGAGCAAGAAAACTGAAAATGTAAAAAAGAGGACATTTGAGCATTTTTGGGTGTCCTCGGAGGACAATATATTTTTCTTCAAAAAAGAGGACAAATCCTCTTAAAAGAGGACATATGGTAGCCCTAACATAAACGCATTTTATGATTGATACTAGATCATCTCGCAGTCAGGCACGGATCAGCAATGACAAATCGATTATATTGAAAGCAGCATTATGGTAAATGACAGTGGTAATATGAAAAATGTTATTGACCCTCAAAAGTGAACGCAAAACTCCTATTTGAACATCTATGTAAAGAAAAGTTTCACAATGACTTTTAAACCATTTTTTACAGACATACTGAAAAACAAAAGTAGCCCAGGCTATATACTTTTTCGTTAATGCCACAAAACCGGTAACTAACTTCTATCAAGCACCAGTGCAATTCATTCAGTTTGAGTTCACAAATTGTTTGACCATCACTTGCTTTTAATATTGGCTTTGAATCTTTATCCTCGGACTGACAAAGCCTTGATTAGTTATTCTTGGTAGTTTCGCATACTTGCAGACCAGAGGCTTTTGACGTGGGGCCGGTTACCAAGATTGCCAAAGTGAAGTATTCGAGTGTTGAGATATTGTTGCCAGGAAATTATTCCATCCATCAAGTGCGGCTGAATGGAGGGCAGTCCTTACAATGTGTTGCTCAAGCGCACACCCAGAGAGTCGAACCAGCGCCGCTTGATCTTGAAGCTTCTTCCTCCATGAAGTTATGCGCTAACCAACCGAGCTATCAAGAAGGACATCAGTATTGAAATCAATGCAAAGCCACTAAACTTGCACTTGTAAATCTCATACTAAAACTTGTAAATATTCATATTTTGTAAACTGATTATCATGTCAATGACAAAATACAACACGGTTAACTTAAGATAAAGAATATTAAATTTTGTCACTAGAAGTCCAGCGAGCTATCACAGCATCACGTTCAACAAACGATGACAGGGGCGGTGTTGCACCAACAACAACATCCTGTGACAAAGTTCCAGTCTCAATTTCTACTGAAGATACTTCGCTCTCACCGGATTTCGTTGTACGGTCATGGTGCTTTTGCATCACGTGTCTTTTGAGGTGATCATTTCTTGTGTATGCTTTGGAACAATAGGCACATTGATATGGTCTATATCCAGTGTGAATACGTACATGCCTCATCAAGTCATACTGAGACACAAATAACTTTTCACAGTACACGCATTTGTTTTTCAATTTCCGCACTTTCTTTACCGCTGTAGGTTGTTTGCTAGACTTTTTAACTTCTTTTGATTTGGTCAAATTGCTGGTACTGTCTTTAGGCAATCCAGATACATTAATATGACCATTATAGCGATGTAACAACGATGAAAAAGGCCATACTCTTTGTTTGGAATATTTAATTGGCTGGATTGATTTACTCCCAAACACTCTTGCTGAAGGTTTACTTGTTGTTGTTGAATGAATTGAAGACTTTTCGTTTGGTTTTGAAAATGAATCCACCACCAATGAATGACTGGTATAAGCACTAGGGGAAGAACCTTTAGCAGAATTTGTTGTTGCAACAACCAAAGTTCGTTTATTCTGACGCAATGAAGAAGATTCACAATCAGTGCGTTGGTAGTTTTTTATACCTTTGGAAATTTTTATTTCAACTGGTCTTGAAATTTTGAATAGCTTGCTATATTTTGGGTTAACGTCTTTTTGTTTAGTTTTGTTCAAGCTTTCTGAAGGTACAGCTGTTTGAAAAGGTTCTAAATTTAATTTGTCCCAATCACGACTTTCAGCCAAGAGGTTAGGCAAACTTGGAGAATCATCTGCAATTAACTCATCCAAGGTCTGTGAATTTTTTTCTAAGTTGAACGATTGTTGATATTCATCAAGACCCGCAGCATTACTTTTAGAGCAAAATGAAGTCCCACGTGGGGAAATATCTGTATCATTCCAAGATGGGGAACAATCACTAAGAATTGCATTTACAACATCCACTTTAGAAAGCAATACATTTTGTAGAGTGGAGTTTAACTTTCTAACTTCTTCTTTCATTTCATAGCGAAAGCTTTTCAACTCTTCCAAGATTGATTTCCCCAGCGCATCAAACAACAATTTAAAATTTTCTGTTTCAGCAGTTTCACACAGCTGGATGTCAAAATCATCCATTATCATCAAATATCTTTTTAAGGATAAACAAAGCTTTATAAATTGAACAAGAAGATAGTAACCTAAAAAGTCTGAACATAAAGAAATGTAGCTAACCTTCCGTACGTGAAATTGTGCATGAATTTTAAATTGATAGTTGATGACAGCTCATTTGTAACTGTATGTAAGAGAGACATAAAACCGGGCATTGCATATAGCCTACATGACACTTCCATAGTATGAAAATCCAAATATAAAACATTTACACGCTCTTCAGCTAATATTTTGTTGATAACAGGATAAGCTATTTCTCATTAATAGCTCAAGCAGTTCTTAATACAAAGCACAATGTTATGCAGAGAAATTACATCTCAATGATATTACAATGACAAAAAAAGTTTTTGTTACACTTCAAAGTGGGATATTTAAAAGATTCTAATCGATACATATCTTTGAATTTTAAAAATTGAAAGCATCAAAGGTTAGTGTGTATCATCCGCAGTGTATTCTAAACAAACGGGGTCTAATAAAATCTTTCTATTCTGTGAACCTACCCAGTAAAATGTCTACTTGAAGCGGTTGACTGTCTCGTCGACTTCTGATGCTTTTCTGGACAGTAAAACGTGACTAAATGTAAGACTGGCTTTTCAGCATTGATGGTAATAAAAAAGAAGGCCAGAAATAAACTAATAGTTGGGCCAAATCTAAGGTGTGCTCCAGTAACAAAATCGCCACTCATAGACAAATTTGTCGCCCAGATGCAATACCAGCCATCCCAAAGATGCTACCTTTGTCTGCATATTCAATGAACTCAATGAATTATACTTTTTTAACTGAACGGTATCAATTGCAAAATTACCGATTTGTTTGTTATTGTGGCCAATCAAGTGCTCTACATAAGATTAGGCTTACCATATTTTTGTGACTTCAAAACGGGACGCCTCCAAAGACCAAGACCACTTAGCTGTGATTTTTAACTTTAGATTTTCCGATATTATTACATAGGCCTACATTTAAAGCCATCCCGGCTGTCTTTATTGACCGTATTGTCATCGAGAGTGCATGCGCATATTCTCTTGTCTAAATATCGGTTTCAGTTCGAAAAATAGAAAGGAATTAACGTTATCGATACAAAATAATTCGAATTTAGATTGTTTTCTGTAAAGCAAAAGGAAGAAGAATAATAATATAAATAGCCTGCGGTTTTCAAGTCGATAAGTAACTCCCAATTGCACTGAATTTACCCAACACTGCGTACATTGTACAAGCATTTGCGAATTTACTTATTCGCTCAATCACACTTTTCTGTAGATAACACCTTCTTCAAAAAGACATTGTTCAATTTTACATTCTCGTAAAAGTCAGAGCATGACCAATTAGTATTGATTTTACATGTGATAACGGCTTTCACAATCTGCTCCAGCATCCTGCTTCTGCTCTCAGACATGCTCTTCATGATGGAAAAAAAATCTTTCAAGGGTTGCGGATGTTCCGAGTAAACAAAATATGAACTCTACCAGCTTTAGAAACTTTGCAACGCAAATGCATGTTTTTTCGAATTCTTTGAACATCTCGACCCACTTTTGTTCTAAAGACGCATTTTGCCAGCTCTCTTTCTTGCAACGTTCAGACATGTGCCGTTTCACTAGTACTTGTTTGTCGAAAAGAGAGTCGCTGTTGATCACCTGCTTCCCAAACATCATGTTGATCTTTTCTGCAGACTCACACACCCGCCCCCAGGATATTTCTTTGTTTAGGTCGATCCAACGATGAGGAAGCACATCTTTATAATTACCATCATAAAAATCCAGATACGATAAGCATTTATCGTAAAAATCTCTTGCATCTTTGTAAAACAAGTTTACGTTTACTTTGCCTGCTTCTTCTAGCTTGCCTAAGAGAGTCAATGCTGCAGATGGGATGAAGTTGTTTTCTGTCTTTTTAAGTAAGTTTAGCTTTAGCTCTGACAGAACATGTACCACATCTACGGCACTAGCGTTTTCCTTTTCTAACTTTAGAATAATCTCGTTGAAGTATTTCAACTGCCCATGAAAAAATTTTGACGCATTTTTTGATGAGTAGGACAACCTTCTTGGGAGTTGAAGTAACTTTTCAATCCCTCAAACATTTCAAGTATTCTTTGCAAAGCTGGTAGCAAAGAGAGAAATCTTGTATTGCCATGTTGCAAGATATGCTGATACTCAATATCTACAAAGTCGCAAAAAATTTTCAGCTCACTAACTCGAGCGGTGTAAATGTGAAAAAAATTATAGATTTTCACAAGACTTTCGACACATACAGGAAGAGTATCCACAGCATGTTGGAGGCAGTTGTGAACAATATGAGCTGTACATCCGATCCCTGTCAGATCTCTTTCGATCTTTTCTTTCACTTTGAAGAAAACATTATTTTGCCCTTTTGCCTTTGCATTATTTTGCCCAAAATCACGCATTCACCTTCAGCAAGTAGGCTACCGGAACGCTACACAGTAACAACAGTAACGAGAACATGCTAATTGGTAATGTTCGTGTATTATGCTGGCTGAACGCCAAAGCGGGACGTTTGGCTGACCGGTCGGGACAAGACGTTAAAAAGCGAGACTGTCCCGCGTAAAATGGGACATATGGTAAGCCTACATAAGATACCCAAATGAAAACTTTGGGAAGGGGGTCAATTTTGTTTCATTAATAGTTAAAATGGGTCGCGTCATAAAAAACATCAAAAACCACTACTCTAGGCATACCATATTTTCGTGATTGAAAATCAGGTATCAGAAGGGGTACGGTACCTTTAAAATAAATACCCATTGTCAGACATTGTTTCTTGCCTGACAATGCTTGAAAGAAGGACAAAGTTCCTGACAATGGCTATTTAGAGGGGATGCAACCTAGTTCGTACCCTCAGTTCATACCCTGAAAAGATCGAGAGAAAACATTAAAAAAAGCGGAAGTCGCTGATCGCAGTTTCAGCAAACATTTTAAAATTTTTCCCCTGAAAAGATTGAGGGAAAGATAGCACAAAGCCGAAGTCGCTGATCGCAGTTTCCGCTAACCCTAACCCTATCCTAACGCTAACCCTCGCTCATCGCAGTTTCTGCAAACATTTTTCCGCAGTTTCCGCTAACCCTAACCATAGACTAATCTATGCTCTAACCCTAACCTTCGCTGATTGCAGTTTCCGCAAACATTTTTCCGTAGTTTCCGCTAACCCTTACCCTAACTCTCTAACCATAGAGTAATCTATGCTCTAACCCTAATCCTCGCTGATCGCAGTTTCCGCAAACATTGTTTTGCAATTTCCGCTAACTGCAGTTTCTGCTAAGCTTTACCTTAACCATAGAGTAATCTATGCTCTAACCCTCGCTGATCGCAGTTTCCGCAAACATTTTTTCGTAGTTTTGCAGTTTCCGTTATCTGCAGTTCCCGGTAACCTTTACCCTAACCATAGAGTAATCTATGCTCTAACCCTCGCTGATCGCAGTTTCCGCAAATATTTTTCCGCTGTTTCATTTTTCCGCAGTTTCTGCTAACCCTAACCCTCGAGTTTGTTTGCGGAAGCTCCGATCAGCGAGTTCGGCTTTGTGCTATTAAACTGCGATCAGCGACTTCGGCTTTTTTTAATTTTTTCTCTCAATCTTTTCAGGGTACGAACTGTTCAGAGTACGAACTAGGTTGCACCCATTTAGAGGCACCGTTCAGAAGTCTAGCGGCCAGCAGGGAATGGTATGGAAGTCAAATTTTGCTATGGAAGATGGAAAGAAAGATTTGGATGATGGGATGGAGGACAGTCTTTTATCATTTACTTTTTAATACAATGTTAAGACATAAAAAAATTGAAGTGTTTCCGTTTGATTACATTTCTTATACTAAAATATTTTCGATTTTCCATTTGTATTATATTATATTGAACCAGTGAGACTGTTGTCCGGACGGTTATTTAAGCATGAGAAATCGACAACCTTTCACACCCCATGAGGAGCAATAGTTTCAATTCAGATCAGTCATTTAAATGCACTATATTGCTCATGAACGATTCTATTTTTGCGAACACTTGAACAATCAACCAAATAGCCTAATCTGAGAAACAACAACATTATGTGGCAGCATATGGAGCGCTTTGAAAATTAAAGTGCTAAGTGACAGTGTAATTTAATGAATCAAGGTAATTTCAGTATAGCTTCATTATGCTGGTGCGGTAGGGCAGGGCTATGTTGCACAGAACTGATATATCAAACGCAATAACTTTTATCCATGTGGTTATTTAATTCAACAGACCCCACAACTTTAAATAAAACTTAAGCGACAGAAGCTTGTAAATAAACTTACCCCGCTACAAACCCAAATACACACCGGGCAGTAATTACAGCGAAAACAAACAAAAGCAGCTGCTCTTACCTATGCTCTACTAACCAGCAAAAACTTGTTGACGATACACTAGGAAGCATCGAAAAAATCTATGCTGTTTCGTTACACATTATTTTTGTCCTTTTCTAGTTCATCTTTATTCTATTTCCATCTTGTTTCCTTTCCTGGCTCAACACTCAGCACCTCAAGCAAGTGTTGCAGAGTATTTCACTGTGCAAACAATAACGTAGCCTATTCAAAAGTACCGGTAGCTCAAAGAACCGCCATCGGCCAAAGGGAACATTCAAATATTATGTAACGCCTTCGAGGGGGAGGGCGGGGGTTATGCAAAGCGTTACGTTAGCGTCACATCGGAGGGGTAGGGGTTCAAGCAAAACGTTACCGGTACGTAACGCTTTCGAGTACGGAATGGTAGTTTTTTGTGCTGAATTTGTAGTGAAAAAGCGTTACATGGGGGAGGGGGGGTTGAAAAAAACGTTGCGTTGACGTTACATGGGGGAGGGGGGGTCAAAAATTCGGAAAAAAAGCGTCACGTAATATTTGAACGTTCCCAAACCAAAAAATAAAACGCCAGGCAATGTCAAAAAGAGCCCAATTTGGCAAGACCACGGCAATCTTCATTCACAGACCATGCATTTAAAATTTGACGAGAGGCCAATAAGCTGGTAGCCTAAATCGCTTGTTTAAGTTAATAGTTTGAGTAATACCTAGTTGATGAGTTACGGTAGGTAGGGTCATGCGGGGTCAAACGGGACACTTTTTCAGTTTTTTGAATGCCACATAAAACCTATGATGAAATTTAAAAAAAAAATATTTACCACAGAGCATTACACCTTTCAGCAATGAAATAAGACATTTTTCAAAAAAATTGAAAACTTGCAAAAACATAAAAAAATGTGCTAAGCTGGGGTAGGTGTGGCCCGTTTGACCCCATCAGCTGTGGGGTCAAATGGGCCACAACTTCTAAACGTCTAAATGGTAAGGAAAGAACTTTAATTTTGCTGTTTTATCACATACCTGTTGGGTGGCATGTATTTTGTTCAAGTGATGCTCAACAATTTTAGCAATAAAGGCCTTCTACGCCTTTTTCAGATAAAGGTAGAACACATAATTTGCACTGCTCTTTTTTGCAACTAAAATTGAACGATATGAATAAGGAAACATTTTACAAATGTTCAATTTTAAACGGGCAGTCATAAACAGAGTAAAAAGGGCCAAGTCAAACAGCAGGGTCTATAGTTGACAATTGAAATAGGATACTATACAATAGGGTGATTCATAAATTGGGGAAAAGTTAAAAGTTTGAAATTCAAGTCTGACACCCTCTCGCATCGTGTCAATACCTGAAAAAATAATCCTGTCAAATTTTTGGGGCAACTGAAAACATTTTTAAGGTTGCTACCTACTTTGAAAGCTTCACCGAATACACTAATAGCAACACGGGATTACATGATAGGAATATAATGACAAAATTACTCAAAATTAATTAGTTCAGTGTTGACAGATGTCCAGAATGTTACTAGTTATAGTTATTGCATCAGTGTAGACTTATTCCTATCTGGATACAGCTGTCTGAAGGTTTAGACTGTCATGAGGAGGAACTGCTTTTGCTCTTTGTCATTGGTGTGCAGAAAATTGTATTCGCACATCATGCTCAAATTTGTATTCGCCACTCCACATTCAGTTATGTCATTCACAACTCTCATGCCAAGTAGAGTCGATTTTGTAGCAATGTAGGTGTCATTGGGTTCCTAAAGAGTTGGGTCTTGACTCAAAAAGTCAAAATGCAGTTCAATAATTTTTAAAAATCGTGTGTTGTTTGCTGTGATGAAGTCCTGCAGTTCTTTCCTATTGACAGTTATCAAGTCCACAATGGCACGTTTAGAAGGGTTCTCAAATCTTGGACTTTTCAAAGCCTTTACCACTTTCAGTTTTATGCTTTCTATTTTCTTTTTGCTCAAGAAGAAAAGGCATGTCTAGAGCTAATCATGCAACCAACAGCTAAGTCTAATAGTAATAATAGGCCTGTTTACCTAAAAAAATACCATATAAATTAAATAGAATTAAAAAAGTTATGCAAGTGAGCTATAACTTGTCAAAAAGCCAATGTGGCCCATTTGACCCCATTTTATTTAAACAGAAAAATTACAAAAAGTAAAAAAGTGGGACTATTAATATTTTCAACATACTAATTCAGCATTCTGGGGTGTATGCTGTTCAGTAAATTTTCATTGCAGCTTAATTAGTTTTTGTGGTATACCAAAGTTTTTTTGGTAAATTTTCAAATTTTAATATTTTCACATTTTTTGGCCACTTTTTGCATCATCTAAAGTATATTTTCCAAGTGTAGATCTGTGTTTGTTTTACATGATGCAAATCTATGGGAAAGCAGCTTTAAAATGAGCTATTAACTTCCGATTTTAGAAAAGAATAAGTAGGAAAAAAATGTGATAAGTAAACAAAGTAACAGAATGGCCCGTTTGCCCCCGCGTCCCATTTGACCCCGCTTGACCCTACCGTACCTGTTAATTCAAAGTCCCGGTGCAACCTAATTCGTACCGTTAGTTCGTACCTTGAAAAGATCAAGAGAAAAAATTAAAGAAAGCCGAAGTCGCTGATTGCAGTTTCCGCAAACATTTTAAAAGGGTTAGGGTATCGGAGTATCGGTAACCGCAAACAACAAAAAATAGAACCAACATCGCTGATCGCAGTTTCCGTTTTTCCGCAAACATTTTAAAAGGGTTAGGGCCAGTGATCTATGGTTAGGGTTGATCGGAGTTTCCGCAAACATTTTAAAAGAGTTACTTCAGTTCGGTTTATTTTTTGTTTTTGTTGGCGAAAAAGAAAGACACAAAAAGCAAAAACACAATAAACACAAATAATTCGCACAACAAGGATGGCAGCGAAAGACCAAAAGGTCACCAAAGTCAGCTGCCACCCAAACATTTAAACAAAAGACCCAAAATTAAGAACATCAACACATACGCAGGGGCGCCGGAAGCGGGGAGGAAGGGGGGGCATATTCCCCCCCTGCAGATGGAGGGGCAGGGGGGGCAATGGTGCCCTTTTAAAGTCATGTAAGCTACTGCACATGTTGCAATATAACGATTTCTGCTATTCGCTGTTAGCCTAATAATAATCTTTCATTTTTGCCTCAAAATAATATTTACGGCACAAAATTTTGCAACACAGTACAGGCCTTAAAACTCGTTTTTTTTTCGACAGCCATCGTGGCCTACCGGGAGCTCCTTCTCGGCGGCCAAATCTGCGTGCTTGCAGGCCAAAATACAAATAACGATAGCACAAGTAAATAATAGAATTAAACTTGCAACAATGCTAAAATGATCACTTAGCGTTGTTGAAGTCTGGGCCTGGGCGACGTCCTACAATAGAATCGCTGCACCACGCAATAACTGCTTTATCGGGATTGTAATCCAGTACTATTCAAACGACACTCGCACGAGTGTCTCCAATGTGGCTGATTTTATAAAAGTTCGCTACTCCCCTAGAATTCTTTTTAGCAACGAAAAACAACGTTCGACATGTGTTGACGATGACGGCAAGGTAATAAAATAAGTATTTCAATGATTAAAACATTACTTGTAGGCTTTAACTGCCCTTTATCAGAACTGATGATGCACTAGCAAGTGCGAAATATTTTTTCTGTTACATCTGCTGACATCTGATCCTGTTGCCTTAGCAATTGAGGTTTTAGCTATTTCAATAATGCACAATTCCCCATTGATGTCAACTAACTTTGTTCTCCTTTTTAACAACGGATCAATGTCCGACAACATCGAATCGACATAAAAACGACAATATTGACAGCCGATGTAAATTAGCAATTCGGATTAAGATTTTGTTAAAATAAACGTCGGGAATTACAAACAAGACTTACAGCGCTGGCGATCGCAGATGGATATATTCCATCAATAACAAATATTCCCATAGACCCGTACAATGCAACAGTGGCGATTATGACGCGCTGACCTAACTTTGCGTCACTCTTTGATACTGCTTGTTTTCGACAGTTAATCCACGATCATTGTATTGCGAAATTAAGTAATTGGCTAGGAGAGACCGGCGGCCAAACTTGGCCGATTGAGGAAGTAGCACCGGCGGTTCATTCAAGCACTACTTAGCGGCCATGGCCGCAGGCTGCTTTAAGGCTTGACAGTAGGTTACATCATTATAAAATAGCATGATGCCCTTCTTTGTATACCGGACACTTGTAGGCTATCATTACTCAATACATAGTGAGCTGATAGATTAGCATTATCGCTATGTCTTATCTCA
The DNA here is from genome assembly GCF_918807975.1 of Aplidium turbinatum. Taxonomy (NCBI): domain Eukaryota; kingdom Metazoa; phylum Chordata; class Ascidiacea; order Aplousobranchia; family Polyclinidae; genus Aplidium; species Aplidium turbinatum. Next base: position 5,927,382 of record NC_137486.1, read on the forward strand.
AAACTTGAAAAAAAATTGGCCTTTTAGTAAACAAAAGTGCCCCTTTTTCGTAATCTTGCCCCCCCAGTCAAAAATCGTTCCGGCGCCCCTGCACATACGGTATAATTAAGGTTAGGGTGTTTTTGCAAACAAACAAACAAACTGAAAAGATCGAGAGAAAAAAATAGAACAAAGCCGAAGCCGTTGATCGCAGCATAGACTGATCGCAGTTTCCGGTTTTCCGCAGTTTCCGTAAACATCTTAAAATTTCCGGTAATGATCCTAAGAGTTTGCCGAAGTCCCTGATCCCAGTTTCCGCAAACATTTTAAAAGGGTTAGAGTTGATCGGAGTTTCCGCAAAAATTTAAAAAAGGTATGGGGTTAGGGTTGGTCGGAGTTTCCGCAAACATTTTAAAATTTCTGGTAAGCTAATAATCCATAGAGTTGTTGATTGTTTGCGGAAAATTTTAAAATGTTTGCGGAAACTGCAATCAGCGACTTTTTTATTTTTTCTCTCGATCTTTTCAAGGTACGAACTGACGGTACAAATTGTTCATGGTACGAATTAAGTTGCATCCCAAAGTCCCGATTATTAATAAGTAATGATATTATTAATATTTATTTACGTCAGACCAAGTTGTCCATATTCAAAACAAAACAACGAAACAATACATAAACCGCAAGTGCACATTAGGTTACAGAGACCCACTTTCGATGTCGTCAGTTTAAAAGCTCAGTAGCTCACTAAATATTAACTGTTACAAATTTACATACAATGATAATCAATAATAATAATAATCATGCTTTTATTTGCGCCCATTGCAATGACATAGGCTACAGTGCACTGCGATCACAGATGCGATATAACAGATACTGTTGTGTTGAAAATGAATTCTTAGTTCCGCCCGTGAACTCACACCCATAGATGAGAAGTATAAAAGAAATGATAACTTTAATGTACAAACGATACCACCCAGTATATCGTGGACGCGTGAAAATAGCAAGACAGTCCGACCCTCGTGTCGTTATCTTCTATCGTTGATCACGGTCTTTCTGTAAACGAAAAGACCTTGGCTACTAACATAAAATAATTACGCTTAAAATGACGTTATAAACACGTTCAAATCAAAACAATCTACGATATACAGTATAAGAATCAAAGGAGTCTACAAAACGGCAAACAAATCTACAAATCGATGTTACGTCGGAAGAACCGAATTATTAAACATTTTGTCGAAATGTGCTCTGTTGATCAATAACTAAAAAACAATAATGAAATAGCAACATAAACTCACCGAAATTTTGTCGGGCGATCCTTATAACTACTAAATCGATTCTCAACAGAATTGGTACGTTCATGTACTGTAGTTCACTAATGTAACATTAAAATTATGAGTTTCGCTAAGAACAGACTTCATATATAGTACGAAAAGAGAAGAGAAATGATTCCAATGATAGCGTCATACTCAAAAAGATACAAGCTGCCTTTGCCGGCGCAAACTTCTAACTACGTTGGTTCAACGTCAAGATACACAGAGTAGACAAAATGTAAGATTTTGCTGACGCTCAAATAAACGGCTAAACGAAGCAGCATTCACAATAACAACACATTGGGCATTACGTAGCGGGTTTAGCATCAAAACAAACCAGTCAGTTGAGGTCAGTCGCCTAAAAACTCTGTTTATGGCACAAATTATCAGCAGGGGTTATATCAATCAGTGGAGATATTCTCTTTAAATGCTCGAAACAAAGGAAATAATTTGTTTTTTCTTGTTATGACCCGAAGTGACTTAGACATCGACTTCCGATTTTGAAACTAAAAAACAATGATGTAGTAAGGGTGCGAACAGTGAACGTAACACTCCCCCCTAAAATATGGAGTTGACAAAACAGCATATTTTAAAACACAATACGTTCACGTGACAACAAACACAGGCATCTTGTGATCGATGCAAACATAATGAAACCTATTGTTCGTGTTTGTGGTGCATCCGATCGTAGATTCGCAGTTTTCTTCTTTCATCAGATGAACGTCAAACATTGTCCGCATGAGCAAGGCTCGTTTATTGTTTATAAAGTTCATATGCATCAAGCATGTCAGACTGTTTTATGTGTAATTCTATTTGTTGTCTTGTTTTCTGCCGGCTAGGGGTCGACGTCCTATTACCGTCGGACAGAAAACAGAGGACTGTTACTCGTGTCTATCTGATTCACAGATTAGACAGAGCTTGGTGACTGGCCGTAGCAGCTCACCGCTGTTTGTTTTCAATCGAACTTGTCGTACAAGGCCGTCTTTTCCGGGGTAGCATTCTATGACTCGTCCGGTTTTCCATTTACTTCGTGGGAAGTGATCTTCCACGATTAGCACCACATCGTCGACCTTTAGATTGGGTTGGCGATCTGGCCATTTTTCACGTACAGCTATGGTGGGCAGGTATTCTCTGAGCCATCGCTTCCAAAAGGAATTCGTCAGATATTCTACCTGTCGCCATCTATTTCTTACATAGTTATCCTTTGGATCAAATAGCCCTGGTGGCATGTTTTCGATGGAACGATTAAGTAAAAGGTGGTTAGGAGTTAGTGGCACTAATCCACCAGTGTCTAACATCACAGGAGTTAAAGGCCTAGAATTTAAAATGCTTTCTACTTCAACAAGTAGTGTGTGTAAAACGTCTTCGGTGACCGTTTGATTTTTTAGTAGGACATTGAGAATGCGTTTTATAGAACGTATCATTCTTTCCCAAGACCCTCCCATATGTGGAGCAGACGGAGGGTTGAACTTCCAAATTATGTTGTCCTGTTTCAGACATTCGGCGATGACAGACTGGTTTAACTGATCTAGAGAACGTTTTAACTCCCTTTCAGCTCCAATAAAATTGGTACCGTTATCAGAAAATAACTCCTTTGGCTTTCCCCTTCGTCCGATAAATCGACGAAAGGCTTGAAGAAAGGAATCTGTAGACAAATCCTTCGCGACTTCGATATGCACGGCTCGAGTCGTGAGGCATGAAAATACGCAACCGTAACGTTTTTCAACGTTGCGGCAACGCTTTACTAAGAAAGGACCACAGTAGTCGACACCGCAACAAGAGAAAGGCGGTTCATAGCACTGCAGTCGGGCAGAAGGCAAATCTGCCATTTTTTGATACAGGCGAGGGGAACTTCTCTTCTTACACAAGAGATATTTTGAGATTTCTTTTCTTACAGCTACACCGCCTTTGATTATCCAGAATTTTTCTCGAATTAATGACCAAGTAAAGGTAAATCCAGAGTGTCCACACAATTTGTGGAAGTGCCGAATATACAAATTGGTCAAATTATTGCTGTAAGGAAGAATTATTGGGTGCTTACTTTCATAGTCGATCGTTGCGTTGCGCAACCGTCCGCCAATGTGCAGCAGTCCATGTATCATGCAGGGATCTGCTTTGTAAAGTGGTCGTATGTTGGTATTTGCTTGAATTTTCTTTTTCAAGTGACTTTCTAGAGGTAAACCCTTTTCTAAAAGTTTAATAACAGGTTTAAACTCTTTTCCTTGCACGTACTGCAACAATTTAGTTTCGGAAGATTGTAACTCTTCGACACTAAGGTCGGCAGTGACAGCCGCCTTTTTATCTTTTAGAAATTTTACAAAACGGATTAACCAGCAAGCAGCCCTTTTAAGCTTATATAGATCTGAGTATCTGTTAATTAAGTCATCTACTGTAGCATGCTCACTGACAGTTGAACATTGGACTGCCGCAACGCTTTTTTCTTCCAGCGGCTTGAATTCATCTGGAATCTCAGAATGGTTTGCTTCGGGAGCCGTCGGCCAGCAACTTTCGGGCGAGACAACATCCTTTCTCCAAGGCAGTGATGAATCGTACTGACCTTGGGTGTGGGTAACTTGATCTTCTAGCAATTTGAAGACATGCCTGTCTTCTTTGGACGTGGGACGTAGCGCATTATCCGGCTCGAAGTCCCGAAACCATGACCTTTGTATTGCTTTATTGACGTGATCGTCCATTTGAATAAAATAGGACTGCAATCCGTCTGTTCCCGACAATTTTCACCAAATCAAACGTCATATAAAAACCGTTCAAGTCTACTGAATATTACGTCATGGAAATTCCTAAAGCATGTGCCAAAATTGCACCAGCGTTCATAAGAATTGTGTCAAACCTGTTTGGGCCTGTTTGGGCCTGTTTAAACAGGAAATATTACATCAGCTTTAAACACCTGTTGGAATGACTTCATAAATTGTCTTTCATTATTGCGTCACAGTACTGCATACGTGAATTTGAGATATTGCTATCTATTCTGGTCATTCGTAAAATGATTGTTTGAAAGTTGGCCGCACATTTAACTGTTGGCTTAGTGCTTGCTAGCTGGACAAAGGTTCCGTCTTTTATCCAAGTAATCTGTTGTGTAGTGACAGTTTAAGTGGTGTAGGCGTTGCACCCCCTCGTTTTCGGTAGCCTCGGGCTAATTTTAAAGGAATACACTGTTTGAAAAGAAGTTCAAGTGTGTGTTTCTTCGGTCATTATATACAGACGAACGGATTCGGGAACTTTATGTTAAAATTTTCCCAAGAAGAGATTATGGTTTACCGCTGTGACCATAAAAAATAAAAGACGATTCTCTGTCTAGTGTTTGTACGGAAGCACAGGCAGCATAAAAAATAAAAGACGAAGTTAGTTAGTTGGTAGGCCAAGAAGCACTTAGAAGCAAAGAAATAATAAAAGAAGATCTTATTGGTTGGTAGTCTAAAGAAGCAAAGAAAATTAAAGACATTTCTTCTCGGTAGGCAACTGAAGAACTTTAAGATAAAAAGTAAAGACATTTCTTCTCAGTTTGGTACAGAAGAAAAATAACTTTGACATTTATTGGCAAGAAAGAAGATTAAAGGCAATCCATCTGTGCTTGAAGATTCAAGTGGAAGAATCCAAGCAAGTTTTGTGGACGTTTGGACTTCACATACTCGTACAGCTACGGTATCGTGCATTTAAATTCTTTTTTGTATTTTTACGGTCTTTGCAGTTAAGTTTTTTATAACTACTGTAATTTTGTGTGTTTGTGTAACTTACTTTTTTAATTGTTAAATTTAGCCCTAACATTTAATATGTCTACACTCGGTGGTGACAGGGACTCGACCGCCGTCGACTCGACTGAGTTTAAGCCTGATGATGTTCTTTGCGGTCGGGCAGGCCATTCTGGGGAGGGGCCCATTAACGATGAGGCTAAGTCAGTTCGAGAGGCCCGGCATCTTAGACGGGATATTTTGACTCAAATTGGGAAACTTTCTGTAGCCCTAGGTTCTTTGAGTGATAAACAGGAACTGTTAATTTTTCGATCTAACTTATCTACTTTAGAAGAGGAATTACGGCATTTCCATGCTCTCTTGAGTAAAATTTTTAACTCTGCAATCTTAGCAGAACTTCGTGATAGGGTAGATCCCGAATTTAACTCGTTAAAAAATAACTTCGAACAAAAAGAAAGTGAGTTCTCAGATAGGTTGGATGCTGACATACATCCTGAGGATAGCGCCTCAAATGTAAGCACTAGGATGTCTGAGAGCTCGTCACGGATAGTTGCACAAATTAACCTACAGCTAAGACGAGAGGAGCTCCAGATACAAGCCGAGGCCGAAGCGAGAGCTGCTGAGGCCGCCGCGAGAGCTGAGGCCGAAGCAAGAGCTGCTGAGGCCGCCGCGAGAGCTGAGGCCATACGAGCTGAGGCCATCGCGAGAGCTGAGGCCGAAGCGAGAGCTGCTAAGTTCGCACTCAAAGACGCTCAGTTGAGGGCCGAACAACGTAAAGAGGTAGTTTTAGCTGAATATCGTTCTGAGTTGGGCTCCCGGCGTAGCTCTAGGAAGGGCTCTTCTAGGCATTCCAGAAGTGAACATCAATCACAGTTTAATTTACCTAACCTTTTCCACACGCCTGTTCAATCCGTAAGTGGACCTGTACAATCCACATGTTTTCCAGCTGTTTCAGGAGGTCTCGGGGCCGCGGCTAAGGGTATTCCGAAGGCTGTAGAGCCAAGGTCTGCAAATTACAACCGAACTCCTCCCCCAGAGCGTACAGGTCACGGGGCCGCCATTAGCAGTAATGCTTTGCCCCCTTCACAGTTTTCTGCGCCGCTAGTTTTTGATCGCCCAGCTACACGTAATTTGGGTGGTTGTGAGAGGCGTATCGTGTCTCCTGATTTTAACGTGTTTGAGGATCGTGATCGGGCTGTGCATGTGACTGAGCCCACTCAGCCCCTTAAGGGATATAGCTTGTCTTCTCCCGCTAAATCGAGTTCTCAACAGCAGGATTGCTTTTTTGAATACCAAAATAGTAGGACGTTCTTCGATAAGGCGGCCTTGATTGGTTACGATGGTAATAATATGCCATTTGTCTTCTTTAAAAATCGTGTTATGGCCTTGATGGCAGCTTCGCCCTTTAAGGGAACTCGTTTGACTTTGTTGCAAGCAGCTTGTGTTAGAACAGCTGCACAAACGATTGCTAATTTGGTTTCTGACACCCCTGGCTTGTCAGAGGAAGACAGGATAGAAATGTCGTTAGCTCGCTTGTCCCAGCGTTTTGGGGTTCGTGGAGGTCTTTTTGCAGAACCAGAAATTAGAAAGTATCGCTATGGTAGCAAATTGACTTCGATCTCTTCCAGTGATTTGAAAGAGTTTAAAGATGAATTGTCGCAGTGTTTGCTTTACGCGAAAGCTTATGGTCAGCGTGATAAATTAGAAGGACGTTTTGTTTTGGATTTGGCTAAGCGACTCCCGTTTGACGCTAAGCAGCGTTATTTTGACTTTTTAGGTGATCAGTATGGTAGCACTGAGGAACCTACTTTTCAGAGTTTGTTTGAATTTGTAGTACGGGAGGAAACGCGCAAGTCGACTGATTTTAGCATTATGCTAATGGGCGATTCTGGTGAGTCGCAGCATTTTAAAAAGTTTTGCAAAGGAAAATTGCCTTCATGTCCGGTTAGGCAGACGTCTGTAAAACCCCATGATATTGTCATGTCAGGAAGTTCGCAGTACTCGACTGCTGTTGGCGCACCGCGCGGTGGTGAGGCTAGACGTAAAGACCTGCCGGCATGTTTTTGTTGTTCGTCACGTGGTCAAGTTGAATATCATTTTTTGTCTAATTGTAAAGAATTTTTGCGCTTGACACCTAAAGATCGGAGAGATGTCATTGTGAAAGCTGGCAAATGCTTGAATGGTTTGCGCCAGCATATGGTTAGAGACTGTAATCATGCAAATAACTGTCGTGAGTGTGGACCTACCAACGATAGGAAACACTATTTTCTTCTGCATGATTTTTATGTGACGTCACGTGATTCTCTGGATTTGGTCGGTAAAGATGAGGCTGGTGCCAGAGTTCCTGTGCGTAATGTTAAGATTGGAAATGTTAAAGCAGCCTTTAACCGCGTTACTGCTGCTCGTGTTTTGAATCCAATGACTGGCAAATCGAAGTTGGTGTATTGTCAGCATGATCCTGGTTCGCAGTTGACCTTTGTTTCGAGTGACTTGGTGTGCGAACTTGGTCTTAAACCGTATGATAAAGCGCCGTTTAAAATGGATACTCTGGCTGGTCAGAAACCTACTTGTGCTGACCTTGTTAAACTCAACATCCAGTCGTTAGAGACTGATGAACTGTTTTGTGATATAACCTCGGTGGTTAACCCAGCTTGGGCTGACGATGTTAAAACTTTACCCCATAAGCAGGATTTAAGTAGTTTCCGTCATTTTCATGACGTGAATATGTTTCATTTGAATGATTGTAGTACTGTAGATGTACTGATTGGAAACGACAACGCTTATTTGATGTGGGCAAAAGAAGAACGTGTTGGTGAAAATCGCAGTGAACCGCATGCTTTACTCACTCCTCTCGGTTGGTTGGCTTGTGGTGGTAAGTCACCCTTAGTTGAAAGCGTTGCTAAAGTGTGCAGAGTGCAGACGTCTTCAGAGTCGGATGTCATCTCTGGCTTTCAGCGTAAAATTCAGTCTCGTGATATGGAAATAGCAGACCTGAATAAAGTCATTCAGGATTTGACTTTGCAAAATGAAACCTGTGAATTGTCTCGCAATGATAATTTGGCTAGAGAACTTGTTGAACCGAATATTGAGTTGAAAGATGGTCGATTTGAGATACCTGTACCGTTGAAGGAAGGTATTGATCTACCTAACAATTTTCTGTTGGCGTCAGATAGAGCTGCTGCTTTAAGGAACAAGGCTTTAAAACAATCTGAATTTCGAGGAACTTGTGTTAATGATGTAATGTTTTCGGGTCCTGATTTGTTAAACTCTCTGGCAGATCTCTTGGTTAGATTGCGGCTTGGCAGATTTGGTTTCGTGGCCGATATGACCAAGTACTTTTTTCACATTTTGGACTCTTCAATACGTAAGCCCAGTTTTATTGAACTGCTTACGTACACCAGTAGTGCCGTTCGGATCGTGAACGAACGCCCTTTGGTACCTTTGAGTGACGACCCTAGGGATTTTACTGTCATCACCCCTGCCTCACTTTTGACCCCATACTTAGACCCATACTGTGCTGTTGGGCAACCACATGATCGTGACCAACTAAGAAAGGATTATCGGTTCAATTTGTCACTTTCTCAGCAGTTTTGGAGCAAATGGATCGATTTTTACTTGCCAGGTCTTCAGGGCCGGAAAAAATGGTTAAAAATGGCCGAGAATTTGGAGCCTGGTCAACTTGTAGTGGTGGGTTCTCTCCAAGACATTGGTAAACGTGGGAAGTATCAACTTGGGAGGGTGCATGAGGTAGTTCCACAAATCAGGAAAGGGAAGCCTGTGGTTCGTAGAGCCAAAGTTGCCGTCTGCAACTATGATGAGAGTACGGGGAAAGTGAAAGTAGACTACGTTTTGAGGGATATTTCGTGCCTCGCCCCCGTAAAGAACACCTAAGTGTTAGGGTTTGAGCCTGGTTTTGTCTGCGGTGGCCGACCCTTGTCTGAGCCCGGAACAGTCGGTTATTATCGCAACTATTGTATATAGCGTCATTTTAGCGTGTACCTATGGTACCAAGTTCATGTATCGTCGTGTTTATTCTTATTGCTGTTCATTCTTTGCATGCCCTTTGTATTTGCGTATTAACTTAAACGTGAGTGATTCAAACAATTTGTGTATCGTGTGTTTTTATTCATTGGCTCACAATTGTCGTCATTTCTTTTTAGTTATGCCATGTCAGACTGTCATAACTAGGGGCCGCTATGTTCCCGACAATTTTCACCAAATCAAACGTCATATAAAAACCGTTCAAGTCTACTGAATATTACGTCATGGAAATTCCTAAAGCATGTGCCAAAATTGCACCAGCGTTCATAAGAATTGTGTCAAACCTGTTTGGGCCTGTTTGGGCCTGTTTAAACAGGAAATATTACATCAGCTTTAAACACCTGTTGGAATGACTTCATAAATTGTCTTTCATTATTGCGTCACAGTACTGCATACGTGAATTTGAGATATTGCTATCTATTCTGGTCATTCGTAAAATGATTGTTTGAAAGTTGGCCACACATTTAACTGTTGGCTTAGTGCTTGCTAGCTGGACAAAGGTTCCGTCTTTTATCCAAGTAATCTGTTGTGTAGTGACAGTTTAAGTGGTGTAGGCGTTGCACCCCCTCGTTTTCGGTAGCCTCGGGCTAATTTTAAAGGAATACACTGTTTGAAAAGAAGTTCAAGTGTGTGTTTCTTCGGTCATTATATACAGACGAACGGATTCGGGAACTTTATGTTAAAATTTTCCCAAGAAGAGATTATGGTTTACCGCTGTGACCACCGTCCTTTCGATTGCTTTCTAAAGCGGGGCCCAGCAAAGACCAACCGAAAGGTGTGAGAACGGCGTTTGGTTGTTTTCCATCGCCCACTTTCATTTCCAAAATCCTGTGAGCGTTTGGACAGTCGAGCCCGATTAGCATAGAAACCCGGTTTTTATTAATTTCTGGAAACTTTAAATTGTGAAGATGAGGCAGTTTCTCCAAGTCAGCTTTGCTTAACGTTTCGTTAGGTTGAATAGGCAATTGTTTTACACAAATTATGTTGTTTAGATGAAACTTTGACGTTTCACTTGCAATTCCTTCCACGGTCATGTCTACATTAAACCGTTTTAGTGGAGATAGTTCTTTTGTTAATGTCGAAACGCTGACTTTTACTGGTTCGCCACATATGCCAAGTTGGCATATTAGCTGCTCATCGCAAAACGATGCTTCAGACCCATTATCCAGAAAAGCATAAGTCTCAATCACCTTTTTTCCAGCCGCAACTTTCACAGGTACAACGGTTCGAAACCCTCTTGACGCTTGTTTAGAACAATAGAAGCTTGTGGTGTCTTGCTCCTTCTTCTTTGAAGAGACCTCATCGAAATTGCCTTCCTTGATGGGTTGAGACCTGTGTAAAATACGGCTGTGGCGTTTGCCGCAGTCTGTTACAGTGCATAAATAGTCACTTTTGCAGTTACTGCTAAAGTGAGGGCCGAGACATACAAAGCATAATCTTTTTCTTTTGAGAAATTCCATTCTTTCTTGGACAGGCAATTTGCCAAGATCTCTGCACTTGTATGTAACGTGTCGCTTTGAGCAATACTCACACTGTAAACGTCGTGGGAAATCATTAAGCGAGGATTTCCTATGAGCTTGCTGCTTTGCGTCGCTAACATGCGGGTTACCAACAGAGACGGTAGCACATAGCTTTCTTTTCGAGAAGTCATTGTCACTCCGTCCCTTGCTTGAGGCTGCATTTAAAAAGGTAAACTCTTCCGGGTACGCTTGAAGAAGTTTAGATTTTTCCTCTACGAAAACAACAAAATCTTTAAAGTTTGGTTTACGCTCTTCGTTGTTGTAAATAGTTGCATACCTAACCTTCCACTGTTCAAACATCGAAGAGGGTAACTTTTCCGCCAATTTTTGAAGGCAATCGATGCTGCTGAGATCGGTGTAGTCACCTAACCCTTCCAACGTCATTAGACATCGCTTCAACCGATTAGAGAAATTTGAAATGTCTAATTTACTCGCTTTCCTAATATTTGGCGCTTTCATCAGACTACGCTGAAATGCCTCAGCGATCACTCTTGGTTTGCCAAACCGTTCGTACAACACTTTGCGTGCTTCTTGGTAGCCCTTTTCGGACGGCAAAATTGAACTACAGTGTGCAACTGCTTCTTTAGCCGCACCCTCGGTGTGTTGCAGAAGCATAGCTAACCTTTGTTGATAGCTGTAGTTTTTACCGTCTACGTTTTCAGTAAAGAACCTCACAAAGGCACAATATGATTCTGGGTCCCCATGAAAGGTGGGGCATTCCAGTTTGGGCATTACCATTAGTTCAGCAAATGTTGAGAGTAGATCGACGCTGTTCTGAGGGCGCAAATTTTGAGTTTGTGTCAACTGACCTGGCAAATTGTCTCCATTCCCATACCTTGAATTGTTCATGTATGGTTGACGTCCCTCCTCGTCTTGTTGCCGGTAGCAGTTGTCGTGATCATCAACATTGACGGGCAGGGAAAATCTTTGTCCTTGGTTCGAAGAAGTCACAAATGTCTGAGCAACTTGAAAAGGTTCATCAGACATATGAAAGGTATTAGACCTATTAATGTAGTTTATATCCCAGCTAGCAAGCCCAACTGGGGCCCAGTGAAAATTTAAGTGGGCAGATGGGCTTGTGGGCAGACCATCTGGGTTTGTTTTGGGTCCCAAATGTGTTGACACATTTTTTTTTGTTTTAGCCTTTTTGATTATTTATACCAAAACGAAATGTATTTTATCATTTCAACTTATTATTATTATTTTTACTTTGAAAAGGAAGGGCTAAAAGTATAATAGTATATCTGGGTTGAATCTGGGCAGCCCAGTTGTAAAGCCATCCAAATTTGGGTGGTAGGTGGGCTGCCCATCTTCAAAAGTATTTTTTTACAAAACAAAACTATTTTTATTAGCAGTTTAAAAACAGCTTTTTCACATTTTTTTTGAGCTTTTTACAAGTATAAATATGGGTCCTTATGTGGGTGCTTTCTGGGCAGTCCATTCGCAAAATATATTTTACAAAACTTAGCCTGAGACGAATTTCGGGAAGTTTTATGCAAGATATTTTATCATTTCAACTTATTATTATTATTTTTACTTTGAAAAGGAAAAGCTAAAAGTATAATTGTATATCTGGGTTGAATCTGGGCAGCCCAATTTTAAAACCATCCAAATTTGAGTGGCAAGGGGGCTTCCCATTTTTAAAAATGTTTTTTACAAAACAAAACTATTTTTATAAGCAGTTTAAAAACAGCTTTTTCACATTTTTTTCTTAAGCTTTTTCTAAGTATAAGTCCTTATGTGGGTGCTTTCTGGACAGCCCATTTGCAAAATATATTTTACAAAACTTAGCCTGAGACGAATTTCGGGAAGTTTTATACAAGATTAAAAATTTTTTGCACCATTTCATGATTGGCAGCATGCATAACTAGCACCTGTAGGCTAAAAAGATTGGTTTTCTTGAGATGCGAATCTGAGTACATTGCATGTGTAAATTCAAGAAAATATAAAATAAAGTTTGTCTTCATATTTTTTGATTGGTTTTGTTAGCTTTACAAGTTTTATCGTTTTATGTTGGAAATTTTTTTTATTCCATTTGAAAATACATAAAACAATATTGCAGTCCCCAGATTTTTTCAATAAGTTTTTCTTTGGCGGGCAGTCATCCATGAAGAGTGTTCAACTGCTGCACACAAGGCTTAAGAAAGAAATAGCAGTGCCAGTGTGGTTTTTCCACTAGATCTAGTGTTATTGGGTTGCATCTAGTGTTTTCTTTTCCTATCTAGTGTTTTTTTAGCGATTTATCGCTATGTTGGTGTGCATAAGTTTGGCAGTGTTCAAAGTAGCCCCACCTAATTTTTGTTTGGCTGCATCAATGTGTTTGTAGTGCTTTTCAAAGTTGACAGTGAGCTTTTTGTCTGGTTACACCCAATGATAACCAAATTTGAGATATTTAGCATAGATACTTTAAAGAATACACACAAATGAATGTTAAAAGTGTTTAAAGTAGACTAAAGTAGGTAGCGTAGCCTACCTTATTGTACTGGTAGGCTTACATTTCGTTGGCTTACATTTGATGAGTGTGGAGTTCTTAGACTACACTACCTCAGAGATTGTGAGTAATATTGTGTTTTGACAATATATTTGCAAAGGCAAAATTTGGAAAAAATTTGAAAAAATTGGGCAAATTTTGTTCGCCCCCCAAAATATTTACTCTCCTACGTCTATATGACTTTAGGGGTCTCATTTTCAAGGAAATTCAATTCTATTTTGAAATTTTAAGGATTTTTCTTTTATCCTGGTCTTAATGTGTTTGTCATTTTGGATATTTTTTAGGTTCAATCTATTTTTATTGAGGAGATTTTATTGTGTTGCTTGTGGCTTAATATGACCAATGTGTATTCTGTTGTGGACTTCATTGATTCTAAACAGCTTGCTGTTGTGCCAGTTGGGTGGTTAAATTCTGAAGAGGATGAATGCTACTGGCCACCTTCTGATTCAAATGAATACAGACGCATTACCATTCTTGTAAAAAAACTTGCTGATGCTAAAGGTGATTGGTATACTTTTAAAGTACGGATATTGGGAAATGCTAGTAAGTATTTTAATGTAGAAAATGTGTTTACTCGAATGTATAATTATGATGTAATTATAGGCTATAATGCACTCACTTTGTTATTAGGTACCGGTAGTAATCTATTTTGGTTGTCAACCTTCATTATGCCTGGTCCAAAGTGGTTTTGTTCACACCGTATTTGTGTGTTTGACTTGGTAGCATCACTCAGTTCTATAGATAATGTCAATAACGACTTATGTAGTACTTCTTGTGGTTTTGTATGATATATTATTCTAATTTTTCAACATTGCGGGTACCGTACAATAACTGTCCTAGGCTATGTGAAATTTGCTGATGCTAAAATGACTAACTACCCTGGCCTCAATAGGACAATTTTTTAATTGATAAGATTAGAATAACTTTAATGTATTTTTTTTTAATTTGAAAATTATTGCATGTACATATATGATATTTTGTTGAAATATTTTTGTACAATGCTATGTTGTAACTCATCCGCAAAGCCAATAATGTATTGTTTGGGTTAGAATCTTATCAACGAGCTGTGGAGAAGCTTAATTTGGCTGAAGACACGTCTGATATAAATACTAATTATGAAACGGAGTCACACTCATCTAGGAAAAGGTATGTGTAGTATAATTCATGTGTGTATAATATGTAGTGCATATACTTTGCAGCATAAGGCTTCAGCAACTATTCCCACCCAATTTATTACACCTTGAGTATGAGTAGGGGTGAGCACTGAGCAGTGTTTTCAACAACTAGCTTAGGCTATTCTGGTAGTCGAACCAGAATTGTATGATTGTAACGCGAGTGCCTTATCCGCTACACCCTTCCAATGCCTTTGCAGGGGGATGCAACCTAGTTCGTACCATGAACAGTTCGGACCGTCAGTTCGTACCTTGAAAAGATCAAGAGAAAAAATTAAAAAAAGCCGAAGTCGCTGGTCGCAGTTTCCGCAATCATGTTAAAATTTTCCCCCTGAAAAGGTCAAGAGAAAAGATAGATCAAAACTGAAGTCTGCTGATCGCAGTTTCCGCAAACGTTTATCCGCAGTTTCTGCTAACTCTAACCATAGAGTAATCTATGCTCTAACCCTCGCTGATCGCATCTTCCGCAAAATTTTTTTCGCAGTTTTCGTTAACCCATACCCTAATTCTAACCATAGAGTAATCTATGCTCTAACCCTCGCTGATCGCAGTTTCCACAAACATTTTTCCGCAGTTTCCGCTAACCGCAGTTTCCGCTTACCCTAACTCTAACCATAGAGTAATCTATGCTCTGACCCTAACCCTCGCTGATCGCAGTTTCTGCAAACATTTTTCCGCAGTTTCCGCTAACCCTAACCCTCGAGTTTGTTTCAAATTGTTTGGGGAAACTCCGATCAGCGACTTCGGTTTTGTGCTATTAAACTGCGATCAGCGACTTCGGCTTTTTTTAATTTTTTTTTCTTGATCTTTTCATGGTACAAATTGACTGTACGAATGGTTCAAGGTACGAACTAGGTTGCACCCGTTAATTATGATAATGTTTTGCAAAATTTATACAACATCCAACACTGAGATGATAAGCTCTGAATACTAATACTGTGAAAACCCATTACAATATGTATTGTCAATGTTTGGTTTCTGTTTAATAATGTAGAAGCTCTTGTACCAATGTCATCAAGAACCGTTATAATCGCATTACATATTCATAAATACTCCAAGACTATATTGTATAAATGTGTTGTTGTTTTTTTCAGGAAAGTAAAGTGAAAAAGGTGGATCAGTAGCAGCGCTAGCGATTATGATGGAGGAATAAAGGAAGCCCCTTTACCACCATTAGCTACTTGCAGCACGCCTAAGCCTGGCTGTTCTGCAAGTATTGGATCAATTTTTGTTGACAGTACCGATAATACTGTTGAGCCTCATGCCTCTAGTACAACCAGTAGGCCTACAACTTTGTATTTTCCAATGGAACCCTATGAAGAAGAAGCAATAGGTGATACTTTATTATTTTTATAGATGTATTAAGTATATTTTTTAGGTTATCAAAGTAGTTGCGAAATGCACATCATCCTGTGAACTCAATTAAATTGACAACGTTAAGTTTAATGCTAATGTATGTAGTGCCTATAGCTTAGTTAGACACGTTGAAAGTGCAAAGCATTTCACAAATAATCGTTGGATTGTGAACATGTGTTTATATTGTTCAATGTTTGGTACTCCTTTAAATAAAGCATTTATTACATCGACATTTTGGTTAAACTGAAATTTGATTCTAAACATTGTCATTAATGGCAAGATCAATTACAAAAACCTACTCCCTTAAATAATGTTTTTTAACGATGTTTAGCGAAAACAAATATATAGATATTTTTTACTCCTTTTTTTAGAGCGTCCTCAAACAGTATTGGTCGAGAGAGTGGCAATGGAGAGACTGATCAAAAAAGTTTGTGAGATAGACCAGAATGTGAAGGTGCTGTCATCATTGGTTCGTGCCAACATGAGGAGTTCATCTTCATCCTCTGCTGAAAAACTGCCGCATGACCTCAATTTGCCTCTATCGTGTTTGAATGACTTGGATCAATTAGAAGAAAAATTGCGCACTGCAGTTGATCTTCAGCAAATACTTGTGAGTTTTTGTTTTTTGCAATGTAAAAATATAGGAAAAACGGAGTGAAACTTTTCACCAGGCATTTGATAATTAAAGTAACTTGCATTCTTCTGGTGACTATGGGCTACTAGGTTACCTCCTGATGTTAAAGATGATACCTAGCTTTTTATTACCGACGTTTCGTCTGTCAGCACGACTGAGCCCCTTGATAAAGTCAGTCGTGTTGAATGACGAAACGTCGGTAATAAAAAGCTAGGTATCATCTTTTACATCAGGAGGTAACCTAGTAGTAGTAGCCCGTATTGCATCAGACTTTTATTTGCATTTAACTTAAACACATGTTACAAAGCGACGTAGTGCTATTCTAGAACTGCAAGCCATACTTTATATATGTAAGTGTACAGTGAACAATACATTTTTTAATCATGATGTCTTGCAGGGCAATGTACTTCGAGACATTGGGGGACGCACTCTGGGCGAGTTTGTGAGAAGGACAATGAGTTTTTTGCTTAAAAATGATGTCGCCCTTCTGTTGAATGTGTTCGGTAGGAACGGGAAACGGTCATTTAGCGAAACTGTGCTAATGGATATTCTCTATGGTATGTTATGACTCATATCAAACATTCAATAATTGCAAGGCAGTGTAATTTCTTGGTAACTAATTTAGACTTACTAGTAATCTGTGTGATTCATATCAATCATACTTAATGTATTATTCTTGCCCCTTTAAATGGTTGAAAATTCCAGCCAGCCATATAGCGGAGCAACCATAATTTCGAACTCATTAATGTGGAATGCAGGACCGAAATTCAGTGCCATTGTTCAATAGACTTAGGTATAACCAGACAGGTTATTGAACATATGCTTACCAATTAAAATATCTTGTCCTTTAAGCCGTCATCGTTTAAATTACACCACTGATATTCGAAGATTTTTACATGCAGTATTTGTGACTAAGAAAAGTTCTAATTTTTGAATTGCTGCTCCAAAATTGCGTTGGCCAAGTTTTTAGCACTAAGAAAGGCTTCAATGGATTCTGCGATTGTAGTTTAGTCACATTTTAATGTTTCAATATACCTGAAGAATTACATACACTTTTTAAGTAGCTTGTACTTTTAATAGGCTACAATACTTCTCTCAATCTTGGCCATGTAACTTTGCATGCCTTTTAAGTCTTAATTACAATTGAAACCACTGTTGAATAGCTTATGATTTTACTTAATTGCAGGAGCTGTAAAAATGAATGCACAGACAAGCTCATCCACTAGGAAGGCATTGGAATTGTCTCTCGGCAAATGGTTTGTGAATGCCAGAGACAGAGACGGAAATCGCAAAAAAAGACAGAAAAATTAGAAGTCAAAAAAAGAAATAAAACTTTGTGAATTATTTGTTTCTGTGTTCATTCTATATGTAAACAACCTTTAATTCGCAATTAAAAGAAGATATTTCAAGGTGTTCAAAATTCTCTTGTTTCAACAACAACTTAGGTCAAGACAGTTGTGCTAACGTCGTAGACTTGTCACTGTGTGATTCCCTGAGAGCTTTCTTTTTTTTTCCATTGTTTCAACGTCCTCAAACGTTTGGCTACGAAATGCAAAAACGTCTACTTTTGCTACTAGTGTAAAGCATGCAACATGTCATGTGGCTACTGGGCTGACCTATACGTAGACCTCTGGGTCTGGGCTGCCCATATGCAGACCACTGGGCTGCCCAGTTGGGTAGGAGTTGGAGCCCGTGGACAAATTAAACTGGGACCCAGTTGGGCAGCCCGGTTGGGGCCCAAGTTACTGCCCATTTGTTACCCAGATGGGCCCCAGTTGTCATTGCTGGCTGGGATAGACGGTGGATCCGTCTTTGAAAGCGACACTTTTGGCAAAGTTTCCCTTCGCGGGACATCAACAATGGCGCTTTGTTTCACATAACTTGACCCTTTCCTTGCAAGTTTACCTGAACTACACGAAGGGTAGCTTGGCGGAGCCAAGAACGTGTCGGAAACGCTAAGATCGCTGCCAACTGAGGGCGCAACGTTCATAGGACTAGTGAAAGGAACAGGCTCACCAGGCGATCGTGAAGACAAAGAAACAGGTGCAGTGATTATAGTTGGGGATAGAAATTCTCCCCCCGATTTAATTTCAGGCTCGTGTTCATTTAACGAATCAGGCTGAAAAATGTTAGGACCATTAATTACTCTGTCTGCTGCTTCTGCCTTTCGAAGAGCAGACAAAGCTTCTAATCTCTTTTGTTGACTATCCAAAAGCTGCATCTGGAAATGCTGCTTTTCTTCCAATGCGGCTTTCTCTTGTCGCAATTGGGCTTTCTTTTGGGACACTTCGAGGTCAAATTTATTTTGACTATCTATCGACAATAGATTAGCCAGCGCAAGCTCTCTATCTAATTTAGCTTGACGACGTACCCTTTCGGAAGCTGTCGTTGACGCAACCGATCGAACAGAAGGAGTGTAGCTTTTCTGTTCTGAATACTCGTAATGAAAGTTCTTCAAAAAGTCATAGTCCTGCTCTGTGGACACTGGGACACTGACTTCAGCGCCTGTAGAGTTACTATTTCTGCGAGATGCATCCTCAGTCATGATGCAAAGAGCAACCCACTTTATTCAATCGAAATTAACAAAATAAAATTTCGAAGGACTCTTTCAATCGAAATCACCAAAAAAGTTCGAAAGACTTTTTTTCAATCGAAATCACCAAAAAATTTCGAAAGACTTTTTCGTAGTTCACTAATGTAACATTAAAATTATGAGTTTCGCTAAGAACAGACTTCATATATAGTACGAAAAGAGAAGAGAAATGATTCCAATGATAGCGTCATACTCAAAAAGATACAAGCTGCCTTTGCCGGCGCAAACTTCTAACTACGTTGGTTCAACGTCAAGATACACAGAGTAGACAAAATGTAAGATTTTGCTGACGCTCAAATAAACGGCTAAACGAAGCAGCATTCACAATAACAACACATTGGGCATTACGTAGCGGGTTTAGCATCAAAACAAACCAGTCAGTTGAGGTCAGTTGCCTAAAAACTCTGTTTATGGCACAAATTATCAGCAGGGGTTATATCAATCAGTGGAGATATTCTCTTTAAATGCTCGAAACAAAGGAAATAATTTGTTTTTTCTTGTTATGACCCGAAGTGACTTAGACATCGACTTCCGATTTTGAAACTAAAAAACAATGATGTAATAAGGGTGCGAACAGTGAACGTAACAGATACAATGAGCATTGGAAGTGTTGAAAGTATTCAGAATGATAAAACAATCAGATGACTTCAGGTTTGATATAAAGCGATTTGAGAAGAGTACCGGTGCGCAACGGTTGATAAACGAAAATATGTTTTTCCTCAATAAAGCATCAAACGTTGTTAGGCTATATTAATAATAAAATGTAACTTAATTATAATAAAATGTACGATAAGTAAATTTGTTAAATATATGTATATTTCATTATTTTTAGAAACAAGTAAATATCCATTTGGCTTTTTTTATGTAATATATTTTTTGTTTTGGGCTTTTTTGTATTATTTTGGCTTTAAGACCTTTTTATAGTCTGGCAACTTTTCTCTGAACTTAAAGACATTCAGTCTAACTTACAGGTAGGCTAAGTAAAATAGTCACTGGACGCACTGCCGCTGCCGCTATCATATGTGAAGCATTAAACATAGACAGGGTTAGCATAGGTGTTAACGGTATTCGGTAACTAGATGATGAAAAATGAACTACAGAAATCTGGTAGAGGCAATATTCACTGATCACATCAAACTGTGGGCAGCTTATAATGAACACTCGAAATTTATCGCTTTGTGTTTGCATTGTTTTGGTAACGCCAAAAGCTTTTTCGAGCGATTACGTTTGAACAACGATTGTTCGTTTTGTGGATTAAATATAAATGTGAAAGTTAACAGATGAATAAACCAAGACATACTCTTTTAATTTGTGTTGGTTTGGTATTTTTATTGTAAAAATTGAATTGCTGAGAATTGCTACAAAATAGTATAGTTTAAGTTAGTGCTCCATAAATATAATGCCTACTTTGGACTGGTAATTAATTCATTCGGGTAGATGAAGCATCGTGCTTTCCAATGATAGTAAAATTGTTAAAATCTGATTAGAAATGAGAAAGCTACAGCAAATTTGGTAGAGGCACTATTCACCGATCACAGTAAACGGGGGGCGGCTTATAATGAACAATGACCGAATAGCCTTCAAGAATGCATTGGATAAAAGCTTTGTCAAAGGGTTACGTTTCAACAACAATTGCTCGTTTTGTAGATAACATATAAACGTGAAAGTTTTTAGGTAAATAAAGCAAGACATAGGCTACTCTTTTAATTTGTGTTGGTTTAGTATTTTTATTGTAAAAATTGTATTGCTAAGAATTGGTACAAAATAGTAAAGTTTAAGGTAGTGCTACATAAATACAATGTACCGTATACATTGGACTAGCAATCAATTTATTCGGGTAGATGAAGCATCGTGCTTTCCAACGATAGTAAAATTGTTAAAATTTAAGCAGAAATGAGAAAGCTACAGTACATTTGTTGGAAATGTCGTTATCCATTTCGCTTTCATTTCTATTCCGTGTTTTTGCACCCTTCCCAAAAGTAGTTGCTGATTTTTGCATGACGTCACACTTTTATCATGATGTCACTGACCAAAGGCGGCCGATTCTATAGTAGCACCCACGTTTGACTGATAAACATTTAGAAAGCCTAAATTTGTAACACTGCAATAAGCAGTTTTTGTGATTTTCATTGCTTTTATAAATTCAAAGAAAACATTAATATGTGACGATGGTAAAAACTGTCAATTATTCTAGAATAGATATCTAATTATATTCGGTTTCAGTATTCTGGAATAACTAATTATTCTATTTTGCCCATCCCTACTTGTTTCCTACCAATGTTTTTAACTTTTCCATCATGTTTTTAACCATCACCTGAAATCGAGCCATGTTTGTGTGTTCACTATTTCACTTTTTGTATCGGCATGTTTGCACTTAAAATAAAGAAATAAATTCATCTCAAATGAGAGAACGTGGTTATAGCCATAGGCGCTGACTTTAATTTTGCACAGGGTGGCGGATAGCACAATATGGCACCTAAAAACTTTCAAACTGCATGTTTTTGTTTGATTTTTACCAAGCGTGTTTCATAGATGCAATTGTCTTTTCACACCTGATTTGTACCGTAGCTCAATAATTTACAAAGCAACTTTAGAACAAAGCACAGGAAGTATGTCGTGAATTTTATTGTTACGTTGCTGCTCTGACACTTAACATTTGGCAAAAGTATTTTTGCAAACAGCAGCTCTGTCAATCCAACTGTTAATCAACTGGTCAAGTTGTAACCGTGAAGCCACATTGGAAAGTTTGGCCTGCGCGGGGGATAAATCCCCCGCGCACTTCAATTTCCAGCCGCGGTGTCAGCCGCGCAATTCACGAAAAATCACAAGCGCAGCCGCGCAATTCACTAAAAATCACAACCTCAGCCGCGCAAAATCGCTCCGGCCAGCCGCGAGAATGCAACTAAATAATCGCAACAATTCTATCGTTTTATGCAAAAACCACTCGTGAGTTTTTGTTAAATCGAGAAAATCAACAATTTATGTTCCATTGTTTCACCTTATGTGACGTAACAACGAAAATTGCCCACTCCTGCAGTGCTTCCACTTTGAAGGATTTTATCCCGAAATTGGGATTTTTCAACGCTTCGAAGGATAAAAAAAGGAAATGAAGATCGAAGGATTTTTTAAGGATTTTTAACAATTTTACAAGGAAATTTTGTCTTAAAAAGGGAATTGTTGTTTTTAGCACTTTTAAAGAAAATATTAACATTCCCTTTCAAAAGTTCTAAAAATGATTGGAATAACGATGATCAGCTGGTTTCCGTCGTCACTCGCCACCAAGAACCCCCTCTCACTCCCTTTCCCATTCTCGCCTTTCTGTCGATTGATTTCTATTTTCGCCATTTTGGGAATTGGACGTGAGTGCAGTAAATGAGTTAGTTCTCAATTCTTTTAGTTAAAATTAGGTAATCCGTTGATTTACAGTTGAACTTGAGTAGCAATGACAAAGTTCACTGAGCTTCGACGTAGGGTACAGTTAGGCATGATAAGCTTAGGCTAGTGGTATCCTTTCGGTTTAGAAAAGTTAGTTATAGCCTAGCCTATGCTATCCTATTATGCTGTCATAATAATAGAGCTAGCTAGGCTGTGTATGTGTAGGCCTATAGCCTAGGCCTACAGCATAGATACTGTAGGCTACACAGACTGAGTCAGTATCATGAATAGGCCTAGTATCTTGAAGTTTTTCACCAGTCTCAGATCATTGTGAAGACGTCACTAACAAAGAGAAAATTTTGGGGAATATTTGCATCCCCCCGCCAAACTTTTAGGGGGAATAATTCTCCTCTCTCCGGGATTTACGCCTATGATGGCTACCCATTGACAAACTGGTGTTATTTAATGATTTTCATATTTTTCAGACGTAGGCCTACTTATTCTTAAACGGCGATCAAAACAGGATATTTGTGGAGGAGTAAGTAAAAAAAGAACGAAAAGCGGACATGAAAAAACGTTGATGTCCTTTTGCTTAGTTTGCTTTGAGCAAAACAAAAGTAAATTTTGGTTGGGAAGATTCAATTCAACATCAAAAGCACACATTGGTTCTGTTCACAAGAATTGCAATGTCTCAACGGACAAAATTGTCTCAGAACACAGTCCACTAGCAAAAGAGGCGTTGAAGGCTTATCAACGTACCCTCACTTCCAAGTAGGCCTAGCCTAAGTTTGGTAAAATGCCGTACGTTTTTCTGCTGAAGTGTGGTCAAACTATGTTTCTGATTTCAACTTTGTTTTAGCTTAGCCTTGTTGCTAACAAATACTTTTTAGTCTGTGCCGAACCATCATTTTCTGCCCGCAGCGCAAACTGTTTTTTTTTTTTGAACAGGACAAACTCAGAGAAACAAGACAATTTATGTAACATTCACGAATTTTGCAGTAACAGTAATATACATAGGTGGGCAAAGTTACTTTCAAAAGTAACTGAGTTACAGTTACAGTTACTTGGCCAAAATAGTAACTGAGTTACCGTTACAGTTACCGATTTTTAAAAGTAACTAGTTACCGTTACTAGTTACAGTTACTAGTTACTTTCAGTTACTCACAAATCTGAACATAAAATTCTGCATCTGGCCAGCTCTGCATGCAAGTCCAGTTTAACCGCAATGTTTGATATATAGTGTTAGAGCCATCCATGCTAACATAACAGCACAAGTACAAAACCAACAAGGTTTTATTATAAAAAATACTCAGTGGCTTATATGTTTATTTTCTTTGAGAAATACGAGCATTTCAAAGTGCTCGTCACTCAGGCCTGCCCTTTTGGGCTTTAAAATGTCTTTGCCCAATCGTCGTCGTCCTGTGAGCCTCTGGTGCCGAGAGTAGCCTATATTTTTTTACCGCCCCAGATTCCCGATGTTCCCGGACTATACTGGAAGTCTACCAGAGAGCAGCCAGTCTTTGGTTTCATCATTCATGACATGCAGACCTTCCACTCCGTTAGGTGGCTTGAAGATGTTACAGTCATTGATGATGTCCGCCACGATAATTCAATTGGTTGGCGCGTCACTTCTGGAACGAAGAAGCTTCAAGATCAAGCGGCACTGGTTCAACTCTCAGGGCATGCGCTTGAGCAACGCACATTAAGAACTGCTCTCCGTTTAGCGGCATCTAATAGATGGAATAATTTTCCGGTAACGAGACTTCAACAATCGGAAACTTCACTCTGTCAATCTTGGTGACCGGGCCTGCGTCAGTGATTTAAAGCCTTTAGTCTACAAGTATGCGAAACTGCCAGGATTAAGTTCTGCAAGAAGCTTTCCCAGTCCGAGGATAAAGACTTAATCAATCAATCAATCAATGATGTGGTCTGCGGTCTGTTCCTCGGCACCACATTCACAGGAGGAGGAAGAGGCCATTTCCCATTGGTGCAAGGTTGAGCGGAAAAGCCCGACGCCCGCACGGAGACGATTGAGGCGCACCCATGCCTGTCTTGGTAGTGTCAGGTCGATGGAGCGTGTGTCGGCGTCGAGGATGAACGAATAAAGTCTGGTGATGAACAAGTGCTGCAATGAAAACAATATTCCCACTGCAGCACTTGACGAAATGGGAGTGTTATGTTTTTAAAACAGTTTTTTCATCGGTCCAATTGTGAATCTGGATCCGCTTAACTTGTCCTCAGGGTCCGCTTCCAAATACTCCTATAACAGATTCAACGCGCATTGCTTTCTTTTCTTGGTTTTTGCGTAAAGTGGTGCAAAAAGTCCTCCGTGGCTCTACCTACCACCATCCACTTCAGTGTCGCTGTTACTCCCCTCTTCAGCAGAGCAGTTTGCTTCTTTAATTGCTTGAAGCATGTTCTGTTTTATTTTGTGGGTGGAATGCAGTCGCAAGCTGAAAGTCGCTGTCCTCGAACCAATGACCAAATCTGGTTTGTATTGCTTCCACAAGAACGTCCATCAACGGCAAGCAAACAGCAATGCTGTTGCTGGTTTTAATGTCAGACAATCTTTTTAGAGGCATTGCAAGCGTTACACTAAATGCAATAAATTTCAACTTCTTGAAGGTAACTAACTAACTAACTGACTATAAGCATCAACAAATTGCTTTTAATCGCTGCGTGTTTCTTGATGCTTATAGTCAGTTAGTTAGTTACCATCAAGAAGTTGAAATTTACTGCATTTTTATAAATATTTTCAGGTTCCTGATGAGGGCTTAAGTTAAACCGAAAACGTTTGACTGTTAAACTCATTTGTAAATATGTAAAATATATTATTATTATAATGCTCAACCCTGTTGTATTGTTGTATCTTGCCTGTTTTTGGTACATATTGATTAATTGCCAAAAACAATTAATTTAGCCAAATCAGTTATCAAAAATCGCCAAAAAAGAGCCAAATCATAAATATGAAGCTAAACGTCATAAAAAATCGCCAAATTTCTGGACTTTGGCAATAAATTCGCCAATATCGCAACCCTTCTCCACCAGACCACCAAACAAAAGTAGAACCGCGCATGCGCAATGCTGCGCCGATACATCTGCGAGAAAAATGCAATATTGCGCAAAAAGCAGCAAACACGCACTAAGCAAGACACAAACAAGTGCAGAGAAATAAACGGCAATTAAAAACTGAAATTTCAATACAAAAGTAACTTGTAACTGTAACTGTTGAAAAAGTGCTAAAATAGGAACTAGTTACCGTATTTCGTTACTTTTGAAAAATAGTAACGAAGTTACCGTTACAGTTACTCAAAAAGTAACTAGTTACAGTAACTAGTTACTTTTGTAACTAGTTACTGCCCACCTCTGGTAATATAATAACTCGACGACCAACGTATAACTGTAACTTATAGATTTATAGAATGTAGGCTATCTTGTATAATAGTAGGCTATAATGATAACAACTTTTTAGGAGATTGATTACATGTCGCGGCTGATTCGGTTAATGATTTCGTGTCTACTTCCACTTTTTAGGAAAGTAACAAACCCGAAAACAGCAACATCCAAATCCAATCCGGCATTCATTGATTTATCGAAATCACCAACGAAACCACTAAAGAAGTTACCACCGCCTGATTCAAACAACGTGGATGATGCCTACCAGGATTTATCGATGCAAAACATGAATAGCCTACCCTGCCTCCTTCATATCTGGCTCTTGAGTGTTTAAATAACATTAGACATAAATTTTTTGCTATTATTGTGGTCTCCATGTGTACAGACTGTAGGCTACTAATTTCATTACCGTACTATACTCTACCAGTTACAATTACAGTGTAACCAGACGCAGTAAGTTATAATATTATGAAGATGATATTTAACAGTGCATTTATGTAAACGTAAATTTGCAAGTTATAATGCCGGGTCTGGCAATGTAAATAAATTCTTTCGTGTATTATGTTTTGTAATTATGTGATTGAAGAGCACGTAATTAAACCTATTGTAGGGGAGAACCTCCTACAGTGCCCAGTTTTTTTTACATAGGCCTACGGTATTTATAAATTTTGAAAAAAGTTGCAGAGAAACATTGAAGTTTTGATTTTCATTCTATAGTTTGAGGTTTTCTCTATTTTTTGGCCTATTTGTCCAAGTTCTGGGATTACTAATTTTTGTTCGGTAGCCATTTAAAAACTTGCTTTCAAAAGTGGGCACTGTAGGGTATCGGTCCCATACAATGCCCATGGGGAGTACTTACAGTGCCCACTTTACAAAGCATCACATTATCGTAGGCTACTGTTTAAAAGGTCATATCCTACTTATCTTGTGTTGTAATACTCTGGCTGCAGCAATCACCACACAAAAATGTTGAATTCAAGCCATATAGCCTAACATAAAATGAACAACACTATTCAACAATAAAAGAAGCAGATGAAGAAATAAAAAAAACCTTCTTTAACCATTTTTTTCCAGCCATGTTATTTGCTTTTCACGCTTCCGGTATTTTTTTGTCATATTTTGTACGTAGCAAGTTCGTATGCCAACTTTCTAACATTCTTATTGGAAAACCAAAATGGAGCTTAGCAGACTCTGTTAGATAGTCACAAAGTTTCTGCTCTTCTTGGTCATTGAAAATCCTGTTTTTTTTTTGCTTGAAATTGTTCGTGGTAATATTCTTTAGATCTCCTTCACACTTAGCTAAATAACGCCGAATTGTTCTACGAGAAATGCCGAACTCTTCCAATACAAATTTTTTTTATCTACCTTTTACAATCACCTCCATGCATGCTTTCTTTATGACATTTTCTGGATGTCTAACAAGCTTCTTTGTAGGCTACTGGGCATTTTGAAAATAAGATATAAAAGATTAAAACTTATTGTCTGGACAAAAACACTAAACGTACCCCTATCTAAAGATTGTTGCTCATGATCAATAAAAAAACATAGATCCAACAGCAGTGCCGGATTAAGGGGGGGGCGGACTGGGCTGAAGCCCAGGGCCCCCACTTTTGGGGGCCCCCACCTCAAAGAAAAAAAAATTTTTTTATAATTTTTTTAGTTGCACAGCTGGAGAGTACTGCTTTAATTCGTATCTCAAACAAGCAAGGGCGGCTCACCCATATGTGCTGCGGTGCTGCAGCACCCCTGCCCAGCCCAAGTTATTCAATTTTTCTTCGTTTTTTCAACAAAAAACATATTTATTTGATACTTTCATATCCGAAAATGGTACGGATTATGGGTCAAAGTTATGATAATGCTGCCAATATGAGTGGCAAGTATAACGGTCTTCAAGCTCTTCTGCGTGAGAAATGTAGTGTAGCTCATTATGTCCTTTGCACAGCACATTCACTTAATTTAATCGGTAGACTAAATGTCCTGTAGAAACATGCCGTTCTGCCGCTGAGCTTTTTGAATTGTTGCAAAGCCTTTATTCATGGCTCGTCTCGTCTACTCATAGTTGGCAAGTCCATCGAAAATTCCTAGATATAGTTTGCCTGTTTTGAAGACATTATCTGATACAAGATGATCAGTTAGATATGATCCAGTTTTTCTTCTTCTATCAAGTCTTCTAAAGTTCGTTGATACACCACAGATTGACACATTCTTCCGAAACGGAGTTATACACTGACAGGTCCCACCTACTGCACCGGGTGGCAAGCCGAGGGCAAACAAGAAGGTGATCCGCTGCATAAGCGTAGCCAGGGGGGGCGAAAGGGGCCATGCCCCCCCCCAAATTTTCCAAGTTTGGATTCCGAAGTTGAGCCCTTTGTTAAAAATATAATAAAGTTTGTAGAAATTTATATCGTTTTCCAAGACATCTGGCTATAAACACCCCCGAGGACTTGTTTTAGACCAGTGGTTCTCAACCTTTTTGTCTTGGTGGACCCCTTTTGGTGCCTTGGAAGCGATCGCGGACCCCTAAAAATTTTACTTGAAATTTTGGTATATTGCGTCTCCTTATGGAATCATAATATTATGTTACTACATAAGCAGTGGCCGAGTGGTTAGCGCGTTGGGATCGCAGTCGAGAGCCTGCATGTTCGACTCCAGCCACCCGCACTTGCTGTTGTTTTTCTGGGCAAGAAACTTTACGATAATTGCCTCTATCCAGTGATCGATTTCGAGTAATGGGTATTGGGTAGTACCAAATTTACGTCATAAATAGAGTAGACAACCGGAAACAGACATTGCCGTCGGCTGCAGCGTGGGTCAGGTGTACGTCGGAAGGCGTACACCGATGCATAACGCTCAAGTCCGCTTTCCCGCAATGCAGGATAAAGATATGACAAATAAACAAAAAACATAGCCTACTTAGAAGAATTTGCTAAATTCGCAACGCTTTTGACGATTGATGAGATGGACTTATGTTATGAGCTAGCCTATATGTTGACACACAGGATCAAACATCAGTAATCTGTATACTGATTTAAATGTTTTTTCTATAAATTTTATCAAAAGTTAATAGAATACTTGCGACCGTTACAAAGAATTTTTCCCTTTTTTCATTTGTAATCAATATTAATTCGTTATAATCGCAGTCATTGCAAAACTGTGAGTGGTTATTGACTGCTGACTAACTGTGAGTGGTGATAGAAATGCAAACGTTAGTCAGCAGCAGTGACGATCGGTGAGGGAAAGCAAGGAAAGCAGTGCTTACCTGAGCGAAAACTATGCAAAATATAATGACTGAATTCTAGGTTTAACTTCTTATTATTTTTATCAAGTCTATTTTAACTTGAAAATTACTGTGTTCGTGACTAGAATTACTCGTAACTCTTGTGAGTATCTAAGTCCTCACCAAACCGCATTTCTTGCCTATAAATGCCAATTAACGCAAACGCTTTTGTCAGAAACCATCACTGAAGCTCCAGGGAAATCAACTTTCAAAAGTGCTTACCTTACATTGAAAAACGCCTTCGTTTTATCCAATCCTCAATCGTTTTGCAAAACGACACCAGCTGCTTAGCCAATCAGATGTGTTATCTGGTGTTATGGTTAAACTTGCTTTCCCAGTGACGTCAATGCGTATCTCATAGCGGCTGTTTTTGGTTTCAGGCGAAAGGAATACAGCCTCTACGCATGAGTGATTTTCGGGCTTGTAACTATAGGCTACTGAGTACGCTGAAAATAAAGCTGGTTCTCTTACCAAAAAAAACATAGATTCTACAATAAGACATGCAATTCCAAAGGGTACATTAACCAACCAGTACTGAAACAGCACAAGTGTTTTTTAAATTCTTTGGGTCAATAGACTGACATCACAAGTTCAGAGCAAACATACTTGTGTTCTTCAAGAATGGACTAGCTTAATTTATAGGCTAATTATTTGCTCTTTACTAGTGCACCAGTCCAATGCATGTTGTAAATGCTTACAGATGACATTGACAATAAGTTTTTGTGCTCAGTCTAAAAAAGCAGCCAACATTCTAGACTAGTCCCAGTTTGATTGATTGATTGAATCTTTATCCTCGGGCTGGGAAAGTCCGAAGATTTTGTTTTGGAAATGCTCTCAGAGCGCACCAAATTGGAAGTGTTTTTCAAAATTTTCTGGGGGAGGCCCCCCAGACCCCCCGCTGGAAGTGTTGCCTTCGGCAACACGCCTTCGGGCTTCGCCCGACGGTTACGCCCCTCGTGCCTACTACCTTGCTGCAACATATTTCCAAGTTGCTTTCCCAATGGTTTAAGCCACCGAACGTCACTGGTCAGCAGTCTAAGTTAATCATATCAACAACCTGCTGTCTCAAAAGAATTAAGTTGCACATAGCCAACATAGCCTTATTAAAAAGGTTAAAGTCAGTTAGATGATATTTTTAGTTATAACCAAACCTTTGTGCCATGTCCTTTGCAATTTCAAACGACGCACCCCAATGCGTTGCGACTTACAATTTGAGAATCACTGTAGGCTAGTACATAAACAAACCACAAACAATTTTTAAATTTCATAATTTATCAATCATGCCGAAAACCCGGAAACTTTCGCGGACCCCCTGAAATCGCTTCACGGACCCCCTGAAATCGCTTCACGGACCCCTTGGGGTCCGCGGACCCCCGGTTGAGAACCACTGTTTTAGACACACAGAAAGACACCAATAAATTTTGCAAATCGTAAATCGCGCAAAATTTACGCGATTTACGTTTCTTTGAACTAATTTGTGGAAGCAATTTCAGAATGGCTTACTCTGTTGGGTTTTTGTGTAGTTATTGAGTTTTTGTGTAGTTATTGAGTTTTTGTGTAGCTGAGTTTTTAGTGTTCTCTAATTTAGCCGCAGTTTTTGCCCGTTTGTGTGTAAGAGCTATCTTTAATAAGTTAATAGCTGTTTATCTGCTAATAAATTTCATACAAATATTACCCTAAAAGTGTTTTCAGAAAGCGCTATATATGCCATTATTTGAGTGTAATTTTTCAAAAATTTTCCGGGGGAGCATGCCCCCGGACCCCCCTAGAATACGCGTGCCTTCGGCACACTCTATCCCCCCTACCACTTTTATTGCTTCAACCCACCAGGATACGCCACTGCACATCAAGTGGCGATGGCTTAAATCAAACACTTTGTTGTTCTCTTCAATTCATCAAATATATGGCCCCCAAACAATTTTTTCTGGCTACGCCACTGGTCCGCTCTTTGGGACTCGGTGCCACAGATACATGCAACTGGGCCCGTGTCGTAGCCCCACTCCACCATTAATTTTTAGTAAAAAATGTCACTTGATAAGGGCCCCCACTTTCAGCTCAGCCCAGGGCCCCATAAACCCTTAATCCGGCCCTGTCCAACAGTGCCCACCCCTTGGGCACTGTAGGCTCCGTCACTGATGGGCACTGTTGGGGCCGTCGCCATTTTGGACAAAATGTTCTGCAATATTTATAAACTACATTATTACAAGCATTAAGCAGTATCAAAGCTTGCCTACATTAATTAACTATATCCACAGTGTAACAGACAATACTGTAACATTAGCAATGAAGTCACAAAAAAGTTTCTATTTTCCTAAAAAAAGGATTTCTGTTATCACTTGCCAAGTACTTCACATTGCATCTTCACGTTACATGCGAGAAATCATTGGGCATGTGGACATCTCAAAATGAATTCGGGCGCGCAATTGATGATGCATTGTGGGTAAAATTTGAATATGGGCACTGAAGGAACCTGGGCACTGTAGGAGGTTTTCCCCTACCTGTTTTATTATAGTAACCCTTTGCTGCAACACTGCCATTGGCGTAGCCAGGATTTTCGATTGGGGGGGGGGGCAAAGTTTGAAGTACAGATGTCAAGCAAAATTTGTCTCCCCCGAACATTTTGACTATTTTTGACCAAAAATAGCCCTTTTGGTAGTCATTTTTGAACCAACAATGTCAAAATTTTTCCTCAAAATTGGCATAATGTTAAATAATATTGGTTTTACTTCGTAATCAGCTAAATTATTGTTAAAGTGAATTCAATTAGCCGCAATTTATTGAAAAATTTGTCCGAAATGTACAAAAGTTGCAATATATCGCTCATAAAGTTGTTGGATTGGGAAGCGGGCCCCCTAGCTATGCTCTTACACACTGCTCAATATTAAAAAAAAACTGTAAGTTACTGTGCACGCCATTCTTAATATTTTTATGTAGCCCCATGTCTTGCGCACTGGTCGAGTCATGCAAGAGCACTGCAGCACATTTAAATTACCGAACCGCAATGAAATTACGTGCGAAATAATGTTTTCTACTGCAACGCCTAACGGTCGTCGGTCGCGTTGTTAAAAAAAAACAGGAAAAATTTCATTGTTTTCAAGAAACAAAATTTAGTTTTGGATAGAAAGTTCAGTTCAGTTGTTGTTATTTCTGACCATCATATCAAAATTTTACGCATTTAAGTTAAAAATTGTTTTGTGCCATGATACGTAGCCTAGATTAAAAATAAATGATGGAATGAGGATGGAAGACCTTCTTCCATCCCATCATCCAAATCTTCCATTCCATCCTTGGATCTTCCATCCCAAAATATGCCTCCTATCCCATGCCTTGCTCCGATGGCACGTTAAATCAAGTCACAGCTTACGTTATCCAGTGGTTCTCAAACTGGGGTCCGCGGTCCTTTTGGGGTCCGCGAGACAATTTTCTAGGACCGCGAAGCACCTTCCAAAAAAATAACACAATCCCGAAGAAAAAAATTTTGTGGAAAGTAAAAATTTTCAGGCAACTTGTTTTCCAAACCAAACTTAAAAGATATATTTTAGTAGCCTAAGCTGGCTTGGCATCTCTTCACACAGTTTTTTAAGCCTGGCCTTTTGTTTGCTTGTGATAGCCTTTGTTTCGTTTCTATCCATCGCCTTTGTGACATCAAGGAGTGCGAAGTAGTGACGTGCTCCTACAACACTCGTGTTTACCAGATCAAGAACAGAATTACGAAATATATTTGACTAAAAGGCATTACGGTAGGCGAAGTTGATTAAGGCTGGTTATTTTTATTGATTTAAGGTTTGAATTGAATGCTTTTCCGAACTTTTAGCTTTTTTAGCCTTATTCAAATATCAAAAAATGTCGTAGTAACCTATGAGAAAACCAAAAAATGCACCTACACAACAAGTTGTCACAGTAGCCTCCGCACAAATCAGTCATGTCACGCATGATAGCGCTACCAACATCAGTGATGTCATATGTCACGCATGATTGCGTCGACCAGTGGATTATGTTAAAATGTCTATCGTGGGATCATAGATACTGTGGTCAAGATTAGCGCAGTTATTGAGCTGTTATGCTATTTCCAAAAGAAGCTCAGCGAGGCAGGACAGCATTGTAATTGCAAAGTTAAGGTTTCAGTAAGCGTTTTCCTTACGTTTTTGTGAATATTTTCAAACGCGCAATTTCCAGCGTTTGATATTGACAACCGCGCAATTTCCAGCCTTTGATGTTGACAGCCGCGCAAACGCAGCAGCTGAAACTCTTCTCCCCCGCGCAATGTTCAAACTTTCCAATCTGGCCGTGAAGCTTCAGCATGATAAACATTTAAGATTAGGACGTGGTTCAATTGCTGTTGCGTCATGGTAGATCGCAAGTAGGTTTTTATGCGCCTGAGTGCACTAAACAATCGCTCTGCCTCACAGGTGGTGGAAGGCAACGATAAGTATATTTTCACAATGCAGACCACGTTTGGAAGCATTAATGAAATTGTTTCATTGCTTGCAAATAGATCAAGCAGTTGCGACAATCATATGGACTCTATATATGCTGTAGATTAAAATTTTTCAAAAAAGATTTTTGAGAGAGGCAATGGAAAGATCGTATTTTATTGATTAATAAATCCCATTGTAAACCTAACAAATGTAACAATGACTTATGACAAGTAACAAATAAAACGATCGCAACAACAACAAGGAAAAAACTCGTAGCCACGTGTTGCGTAATCTTCACGTAGCTTGCTTAATGTTACGCGAGGATCATGCTTGTGACAAAAACAATCATTTTCATCGCAATACTGCATGGGTTCATCTCTTGCTTTACGTTGACTTGAAGCGAAAACCAATGATCAAAAAAAATTTAAACGTCCGTTCAAATTACATTTATTTGCAGTAAGTAATGTAACCTAAACGGGGTGGCTGCCACCCCGCCACAGCGGTGACGTGGCCAGACTGGCCACCCTGTAACCCCGTAAGTCGGCGCCAGTGGCTATAGCATTGTATGCTCGAATACATATTCAGAACTGACTTCATGCTCAAGTAATTTAGACATTGTAAGCTCAGAAACTATTGTTTCCTGAAATTTTGTAATAATGATCTGTGAATGAATTGCAATAATTGCCCAAAAAATTATTGAGGCAATTTTTATTTATTTTTCTTGTAAAGCCGTGCCGTTAATGTTACGGTACTATTGATTTTAACCACTGGCTGTTTTTAGTTTTTGTTGTGATAAATTTACTGTTTTATTAATTGCTTAAGCATGTCTCTTGATCAATCCTTGGATCAATCTAGTTGTGGTCAAATCCCTGATGAGTCACGAGATGATAGAATTCTTGAAGCATTGGCACAATTTCGACATGATGTCATGAAAGAGATCTTCCTAATAAAAGAAGCTCTGAAAGAATCCTTGATTGGAGGTCCGGAATCACCTTGTCCTTCTGAACTAAAAAAAGTATCACTTGTAAACAGAAACGATACTGATCATCAAATGGGTTATGAAGTAATTAAAGAAATTGAGAAACAAAGTCTGTACAAGCCAAGTTGGAGAAATCGAAATGACGAAGACCATGATTCATTGAAACTTGAATTTGTAGAGTGTTTCCCTGGTCACTCAATCAAGAGTCCCTCACCATTGGACTTACATTATGAACAAACAAACTCATCACTTGACACCTCTCTCACTTCAAACAGGGATGCAAAAACAAGCAAGGTTTTTTTTGGAGCTGCTTCACAAGCAGCTCTCATTCCATCTCTCAAACTTTCAAAAGAAAGAATAGGAACTTCTTTGAATTCTGATAGTGATGTTCTTTCCTTCAGGTCATCATTATCTAAGCTTAGTAGCAAAGCGTCAGATGCAAATGATTCTGTTCAACGGGAGCAGCTCGATTCTTACATTATTGCAAGCTCAGAAAAAGAACAAAAAGATTGTAGAGATTTTGTGAAAGAAGAACTTTGTTCAGATTCTGCTAAATTACATGATCCTTTTCCACATCAAATCCCATCTGCCTTTCCTTCCTCTTCAAGACAGAGCCATGTGTTGAGTGCAGACTCTCCACATCACATTGGTGCAAACCTGGATCGTAACTCAGACTCTCTTGATCTTATGCCAAGATTACCCTATTCTTATTCACAAAACATTCATGGTTGGGTGAAAAGTTTTACTTGTGAAATTTGTCACAGGCATTTTGGCAATAGCTCCAATCTTAAGGTCCATATGCGAGTGCACACCAGAGAAAAGCCCTATAAATGTGAGCATTGTGGTAAGCGGTTTACCACTACATCTAATTTGAAGGTTCATATACGGACACACACCGGTGAGAGGCCCTACAAGTGTACACATTGTCATAAAGCATTTATTAATCATTCCAACCTCAAAACGCATTCTCAGATACACATTGTACAGAGAGATTATGCATGCGGGATTCGTGGTGAAAACTATTCTTTTCCTACTCAGTTAAAAGCTCAAATGAATGAAGGCGACAATTGATTTCCTGACGCCCCAAGTACATTTTATATTTTATTTGCAGTAGGCTATATATTTGTTGCATTTGAGGTGAAAAGCATCCCTGTGCAGTGTGCACTGTGCAACCTATGAAACTCCATATGCTTTTAATTTATTTGATTTTCTAAAACCTACAAAAGTTGTCAATGTAACTTATTTGCAAGCAGTTAAAAGGAAAGGGAACCAATTTTTATGCGCACATTTCAACATGTAATTTTTATGCCAAAGACACAGTCACAGTACTCTGGTTGGATGTCGAATCGTAATCATTTCAAACTCCTCTCTTTTTTATACATTCTTGTCATGCAGTTAAACAAGAGAAAAAAAAATTAGATTGAAATCGTATTCAGCTCAGAAATAATTTTCTATTTGATCTTACCAGTGATTGTAGGTCGTAGGCTGGTGATTTTTAGCATTGAAATAAGCATCGAAGATGAAATATACGGATTAGGGTGGTCCAAAAGAAACTTTTTTTGTAAATGTTAATGTCTCACCCTAAAATATTGTTACCATTGATGAGAAAATGATATATGTGAATTTTCATAAAGATTGGTTGATATTTAGGGGTTGCTACCGGGGTTCAAAGTTTTATCGTTTGCCCCCATTTTAACGTTTCGAGAGGATATGATATGATACGGTACAGTAAAAAATACGGTACAGTGCCATTGTATATTGCAATAAAAATACAGTTTAATAATTACTCTATGGTCTGTTTATAAACTCATGTGTCTGTATTACGAATTATACTAACTGGTGTACATGTACGAAATGTGCGACTTTGTATAAGGTAAAGGTGAGTCCCATACTTGAATACAAGCATCGAGGGATGAGGTTCTCATTATACTAAGCCTTCGGCACTAACGAGAGTAGGGTGGCCAGTTCCTTTCTCTCGGCCGCCTTTACTTCAGCAACTACGCCCACCCAATATATTATACCCTGGGTAGAGGTGGGCGGTGTTTGTCAACAACCAGTATAAGCCGGGAGTCAAACCAGGATTGCATAATTGGAAAGCGAGCGCGTCACCGCTGCGACTTTGTATACTTGTGTTTAAAATTCAGAGACTAAATTGGACATTCATTAACAGCTTTAGAATACAACAAATAAACTACATACAGGAATTATTGCGCGAGGGTCTTTCTACTGCAGTCTGGATATCGCTGACGGTGATCGGCGACGACACGCAAAAGATACTGTTTTTGTTCTTCGTCACATGTGTGTAATGTGTTGTATTCCGTGATCAACGCCACTCCACGCTCAGCAATGTCCCAACCGGGGTGCCAATTGCAATGCTCAAGGGTGCCGCGAGATATTTTAACTTTAACCCGTTAAGTGTGGAATTTATTTATTTATTTTAACTCTAATCCACAATAAGCCTTTGTTTTCTCGCCCAGGAATAACAGCGTGAAAGAGATTTTGAATCGTTGCTGTTTTTTCCATAAAAACGTTTGAAACGCATCATTATTGCCAGGTTTCATGATTTTATTTTGCGTTTCACGGCGCACAAAGTCAAATTGCAGTGATGGATTATCGGATTGTGTGACCCAGCATGATTATAAAATTGCACGATTGTTTGCGAACCACTATAAAATAGAAACTTTTGCATGGGGGATACCATACCTGCGCATACAAACACGATAGCCTACATAGCTAATCGAGAAAAGGCTAAGTTATAATTGATTTATTCTTTATACCAGTGCTCCGCAACCTTTATTTACTCACGGCACACTTAAAAACTCTTTAAAATTTTGCGGCACAATT
Organism: Aplidium turbinatum; assembly: GCF_918807975.1. Classification (NCBI taxonomy): domain Eukaryota; kingdom Metazoa; phylum Chordata; class Ascidiacea; order Aplousobranchia; family Polyclinidae; genus Aplidium; species Aplidium turbinatum. The sequence goes on from NC_137486.1 coordinate 5,964,474, forward strand.
CGGCCGACACATTTTCAAAATGTAAAAAATAACTATCATCTTTTTAATGAGATATTTGCGCTTGTTTCTTGCTTTAATAAAGTTAACAATTTGGATACAGTCATTCATTGTTTCTGTCAGCTCCCTTGTAAAATGTTTGATCATCAAGGCTTCCCTGTGTAAGCAGCAATACATAAGTTGAATGGCTGGATTTTGACGTTTTACCCATGCAGCTAAACTTCTTCCTTCGCCCACCATTGCTGAAGCACCATCTGTGCAAACGTTGATGCAGTTATTCCAATGGATACCATGGGTTATGAAAAACTCGTTGGTCACTCTAAAAATTTCCTGGCCAGTCGTTCGTTCCTGGCTGGAAGTTCTTTGCAAAATAATTAGGCTACTCGTTTGTTATGGACTCGCCATTGACAAAACGTTGGCTACTACACTTAATAGCTGTGCTTTCAATATTACGAAATTTTTCATTAAACACTGCTAACTGACAATTCAAAATGACCTAGCCTGACTTCTAAAAACGCACTACCACGTTAACCAGCCTTTTTTAAAACTAGGGCAGCCTTCCCATTGTGAAAACTTCAATGTGAGGCAAAAAAATCATAAATGCACTGTGGGAAGTCTAGCTAGAGTTTGAGTTGTCTTGCAGTGGTAAAGCGAGAATTTTTAAAACATAAAAACTCCTTTCTTTTCAAAAAGTATGTTCTGATGATAGTTATCCCGCGGCACACCGGTTGCGGAGCACTGCTTTATACTTATATGAATATATTTTGTGAATTGCTTTGCGATTACAATTGGGTCTCCAAATTAGTGGATTTTCCGTACAAACGAAAATTAAAACTAAAAAAACGAGAACGACTGCTTATAGTCGAGGAAGAAATGTGGGTGGCTTTGTCGAATGTGCCTCGAGATATTAAGGGACTTGTGCAAGAAGTCAAGCCCAAATTTCACACTAAATTTTGAATAAATACATTTATTTATGCGCGCTATACTGTACAACTCATTCTGTGCTATTTCATACAGTTACTTGAAATACAGAAATCTCATAAAATTGACCCAGTTTTGCCAGGATGCCGCAAACTATTTATCTCTTCGATAGGGTGCCGCAAGGTCAAAAAGGTTGGGAACCACTGCTCTAAACCCTTGACAGCCTGTTTTAACCTAAAAGGAGGACTTTCTGATGATTACCCTTTTAGGGTGAAACAGGCTGTCAAGGGTTTAGACAGTGGTTCTCAACCTTTTCTGAGTCATGGCCCCCCAGACTGTGGCTCTAAAAGACCATGGCCCCCTTGAGCAAAATAAAAATGTATTTGTTTAAAGAACAATGAAACGAAATCAATAAAAACAGTTAACGAATGATTTAATGCTTTCTTTTTCGTAATAGACTACGCTAGTAAATCAAGCGTATCCTTAATTGTTACGTTACAATCACAAAAGATGATGCAACATGCAGTGAGATAGAACATATGATGAAAAAACATGCTTTTAGCTAGCTTTACGATACTAACACCTACATGAGTGTTTTTTGTGTCACAATTCTGTTATAATTCATCAATACATGTTATAATTTATTAATGAAGCTTTTTATCGTGGCTCCCCTGAGAACGCTCTGTGGTCCCCTTGGGGGGCCGAAGGCCACGGTTGAGAACCCCTGGTTTAGAGGGTAATAACTATGTATGTACTATGTATATTAGTTTACATCATGTACATTTGTACATGTAGTTTATTTACTGTCTTCTAAAGCTGTTATTGATTGTCAAATTTAGTCTCTGAACTTTAAACACAAGTATACAAAGTCGCACATTTTGTATATGTATGTAGACCAGTTAGTATAATTCGTAATACAGACGTACATGAGTTTATAAACAGACTATATAGAGTAATTATTAAACTGTATTTTTCTTGCAATATGCCATGGCACTGTACCATATTTTTTACTGTACCGTATCATATCATATCTGTATCACATCCTCTTAAAACGTTAAAATGGGGGCAAACGACAAAACTTTGAACCCCGGTAGCAACCCCTAAATATCAACCAATCTTTATGAAAATTCACATATATCATTTTCTCATCAATGGTAACAATATTTTAGGGTGAGACATTAACATTTCCAAAAAAAGTTTTTTTTGGACCACCCTAATACGGATGCCTTTGCATTCTATTTATATTTCTAGCACATCTTATTCTTTACGATTTTCATCTGTTTTATTTTCTTTACCTCTGCTGTTGTATGATTGTCCAAAAACTTGTTTTGAAGCTGTAATCGGCTAATACAGGCAATTGCATTATTTTTAAGTCAATAGGCCTAGGCCTGGCCAATATTTCAATTGGTGCACGGTCGATTGGTCGACAGACATTTGGTCGACAGGACAATTGGTCGACAAGACAGTTGGTCGACAGGACGTTAGGTCGATGACGATTCATTTTAGGGTTAGGGTTAGAGTTAGGTTAAGGTTAGTTAACTAACCCCAACCCTAAAATGAATCGTTCTGTCGACGTAACGTCCTGTCGACCAACTGTCTTGTCGACCAATTGTCTGTCGACCAATTGTCTGTCGACCAATTGTCCTGTCGACCAACTGACCGGGTACCATTTCAATTGTTGTTATGAAAATTTAGTTTTGTTATTTCATAGGACTTTGACTTGAAACCTCAAATTATTTTTATGACATATAATATTGAAAACAACTGTTTTTATTTGACTTTATTTGTATGTAATCTTTTGCTTAAATATGAAATGTTCCGTGGTGATAGGCTATAATTCTTTTTACTCACATTTTTTTGCAATTGACACTCATTTATATTGTGTTTTAGTATGTATGGTACCGTACGTTGTGTATTACAACTTTTTTGCAGCTTGCAGTTGCACTCCTAAACTTAATGACTTGCATGTGAAACGTCATTATAACTTTGTGGCTGCAAGCCGCAAGGCTTACATAAACTTGAACTTATAGACAATACACCAAGGATAGAAGTTCTCCAGCACAGAAAAATTACATATCACTACCCCACAAGTCTTCAGAGAAATTTTCAAATGCAATTGGTTCAAAAAAGTGTATCATTTTGCTGTTTAGTCAAAAAAAAATGTCCAGATTAACTACAAGAAGGAAACTTCCGATTCCGTACTTGCTGCAGTGGCAATTGCGAAAGGAAAAATATAGTGAATCATGTTTCTGGTTTCGAAGCAGCCACATTCCAAAGCAGCAACTTCACAGAAAACTCGTTTGCAAAAGGCTCCAAATTGGCACCAAGTAGTTAGAAGAATTGCTTTCTTGTACTCATAAGTGTCCTTAAAGGACTTGTTTATCAATGTGCAGTGTGCACTTACAGAAGACCTTATTCAAAACAACGACCAACTTTGCAGAAAAGTTTCATTTGTATTGGTGCAGAATCTGGGAAGCAATAGCAGAAAGTGTTTATTGTCAAAAACCAAAATAGTGCAAAGCTTGACTTTCCAACAACATTTGATTCAACCATTCTTCCTACTGTTTTATGGAGAGTTTTTGGTTTCACCATCCAACAGGCCTATTGCTATTCATCTTAAAACCCAGGAGCACTTCGTGCAAAAAATAATTTACACTCATTGTCATCTTCAAAAGCGACCGTAACTTCCATCTTGCCACAAGTTTGCTTTTTAGTGCTGTCCAAACTTCACATTGTGTAGACTAGTACCGTTGTGTAATATGTATGTTTTGTACTACTAATCAACTTTTTATGTATATAATATGTTTGTCATGGTCTTGTGTCAAACTATTAATTTGTTTTCCTCAGACAGCTCAGGTTTTTAAAAAAGCATGGTTTTGACTTTTTTATATCAGTGCTGCATAGTTGGTTGTTCAAACACTTTTCAAATATAAACTGTAAGTGTAATATGGTTGACATTGAGTATTCATTTGGTTATACAGTGCACTGTTTGCTGAAAACAAACGTTTTTATATCATATGACTTTAATTTCAACAAGAAGATAGTTTGGTGTTTTTCATGTTAGCGCTAGATACAACCAAAAAATTGTAACATTTTTACATGTTTTTGCATGGTATATATTAGTTTAAGAATAAGTTAATGCCAATTGCTGCAATCCATTGTGCAAAATTAAAAAACAAGACTAAAAATGACTGATTCCCAATCCAATGGAAGGAAACTTTCCAAGTCAGCAAGTGGACTTCGAATGATTCCTGTGTCAGATACCTATGCTTGCCCATTTGCCCTTGGTGAACCTATGTGGGTGTCAGATAATGAGGTATTTTGTTTATTTAAATCAAGGGCGTGCAACTGTTTATCGCAATGGGTCACAACGTACAATTATAATGATGCTGAGGGCCAGTCTATCGAATAACACATGAATTTATATGAACAATTTATTTAATGGAAAAGTGCACACAATCAAGTTACACATTGAGTGAGTGATTAATGAGACGTCTGATATCTTCTCTGTCCAGAGATCTTGCCAATGTCAGCTTTGACGGAAGAAGTGGCAACTCGAAGTTGACTTGTCAAGTGCTCATCTGTAAGCTGATTCCTGCATTTTGTCTTGAACAGCTTTATTTTTTAAAAGAACTGCTCACAGCAGTATGTGCTTCCGAAAAGAGAGATCATTTTTCTCGTGTGATTTTCTAGATTTGTGTAATTTCCATACACGTAGCTTCTGTAAAAAGTAAGTAAATCATTTTCATTGTAGGCTCGTTTGAGATCGACGTTTGCTTGCAATTCTAGTATTTCTAATTGAAAGCTAGATGGAATATTCTCCACAACCAGGTCAAATGGATGAGCAAAAAGTTGAAAGTCGGCATTGTGTTTTCGAAAATGTTCAAAGCGAATTTCAAATGCCGAAGTTAACTTTTCCACCATTCTAACATATTTTTCACAGTCTTGAATTTGAACGCTTCTACTTTCCAGACAAGGAAAGTGAGTCAGGGATGCTTTGCTCAACTGAGATCGAAAGAGTTGTAGTTTTGTTTGAAATGAAGAAATATGTTAACAAATAACAACATCCTCCGATCTAACAGTGAAAAGTATTTAAAAATAATGGGCTATTTGATGAAGAATGTGCGGGCCACGTAAGTGGGTACTGCGAATCGTGCTCTGGCCCGCGTGCCATATGTTGCACGCCTCTGATTTAAATAATCCCTACTAGGCTGTATTTTCATATTTGCGAGTAAAGTGCTGGGAGCAATACAATGTTTCTTTGATAAGCCACACAAAATATTCTATATATGTTACTGTGTCATACGAAAGCATACAACATTAACGTAAATGTAATATATACATAGTTGTTGAAGTTGCACGAGATGTATGCTGCACAAGTAGAGCGAGGGTTATCCCTAGCAGTATCTTCTGATTCATAGATAAATTCACTAAAGGAGAAAAGAGAAACTATACAATGCATGATTGCATAATGCATGTATATATAAAAAAATTTTTAAGAAAGCTGATAGGGGTGGCGCTCTCTTTATAGCCTACTGTAGACAATGGATAAACAGGAGTGAGAAGCTTATATAAACTTTTACTTTAGACAAACTAAATTTATTGCATGAACTAACATAGTAGGAATGAATTACATTTCTTTGCATATTATTGGATTGACACAGCTACTTTCTTGTTTTTTTTTTATCTTATGTCTACAATTACAGGATGCAAGTGGGACTTTAAACTGTGTGGTTGGTAGGCTATTAGGTCTTGTTACAAACTTGAGCTTGAAATTATTGTGGGCGTATATCGACCATGTTTGCAAAATATCTATATATACCGGTAGTTTTTATGTTCTTTGACCTGCACTACATATTTATCTATTTATTGTTATTTTTACAAATTTGGCGTTTTTAGGTGAGCTTATGCATTTCCTGCAAAAAAACTTTTGATTTCTTCAAAAGAAAGGTAATTACATATTCATCAATATTTTATGAAAAATATTGCATAGCCTGTGTAATGTGTATAAGGTGTAAATATGTAGACATTAATAGAGTTTTAATGATTATATAATAAATTGTCAAAAGAAATGATTTATTCCATCAAGTGTACTTTCATACACTTGGTAAATTATGCTTACATATATTCAGAGTGTTTCATTTTTTCACCATTTTTGAAATTCAATGCCTGGGGTCCCATCTGGTGGTATTTGGGGTAAAAAGTTTACACCCCAAATTTTTTTCAATTATGACGTCATATTGAGGTGGCCCACGAGGTTTGAAATTTTTGGGCCTCAAAATCTCGAAATTTGGCCGTATCTCCGGAACCACTTATCATAGATTGACAAAATTAGTATTAAAATGCGCAGAAGGGTTGGTTTTCTATACCTGATGTAGAGAATATTAAGGTCTATCTGCTTCAGAAAAAAAGTTATTTCAAAAAATCTGATTTTTGGTCTATTTTCTGCTGATGAACAGAGATCAGGTGATCAAGATAAAAGTTTTTCTGTATTTTTCCACTCTTGGAAGTTGTTATTGCGTAATAATAGTTGGTGTTAAGTTTTCAGTACTGGGCTTGTCTAGTCTTGCTATCTGGTTAAGCAAAGCCCCATCTTGCATTGCTCCGGGACTCTTCTTGGCGCCGTCCACAAAAGAAATGACATGGGAAAGATATATTTTGTTCATGTGGAACATGCATTAACGGGTATGAATATCATGACCAACTTCATCATTAAAATAATTGACGAGTCGAGTATTGACTCGGAATTTTTTCCTGTGTTGAGAGCAGTCGTATCAGCCATGACTGAATATACTTGAGATAGGTGAACTCTACAAGCCTCTTGGATGATGGTGCCAAAAATCAGTTCTGCAGTGACCGACACACTTTTGGGAAAAGATTTAACAGCAAGCACACTTTCGTGTTTCATGCCATTATCATCAACAAGTTGGCCCAAAAAAACGTATCGATCTATTTTATCGGCAACGCGCCCATCATCACATAACTGCATGGCAGAAGCTGAGTTGAGAAGGTTCTCACTTTCCATCAGAGATTTTTCTCTCGTTTTTTGCCGTTGGCGGTATACTGTCGAAGGTGATGCAGCTATTTGATCTTTTCCAAGAACCGACCTCATAAGATCTGACTGCTGGCGTACCAAAGTCATCCTACGATCAGCAAGTACACAACTTCTATCATTTATGGAAAAAGAATGTACTTTCTTGTACACTTTTCCCCAAACAGCTGGTTTTAGAGGCTCGTATTCCTTATCTTCCCAATTCATATCCCCATCAGAGTCGGTTTCGTTACTGTGTAGACATCTAACTACATTTCTTTTTCTCTGTTTCAAACATAGTACTGCCGATGCTTTGGTAGGTTGTATGCCAGAAGTGCTAGGTTTCTCTGTTTGCAAAGCACTGGAAGACCAGCTTTGTTTCATATGCCAGCTACATCTTTCAGCAGTTCATCTTTCAAATCTTTGAAATGGGGTATTTTCTTCAAAGACTTAGGATTAGTTTCGGCTACTTTCTTTAAGTAAAATTAGTGACTGACTATATCTGAATAAAGGGGAAGCACATTTCTCGCCAATCCCTTGAAGTTTTGCATCGACTTACTAATACCTGACCTTAATGCCATAATGACACTTAATCTATAGCAGGTCAGCAGCATACCTCTTCCTCAACGGTTACATTAATATTATAATTGTAATACCTTCAAGTTACCATTTCATCTCTTGCAAAACGAGCAAGGACTATTATTACGCAATAGCAGCTTCCAAGATGGAAAAATTCAGAAAAACTTCTTATCTTAATCACCTGATCTCTGTTCATCAGGAGAAAATAGACCGAAAATCAGATTTTTTAAAATAACTTTTTCTAAAGCACATAGACCTTAATATTCTCTACATCAGGTATAGGAAACCAACCCTTCTGCGCATTTTGATACTTTTCTTGTCGATCTATGATGAGTGGTTCCGGAGATACGGCCAAATTTCGAGATTCTGAGGCCCAAAAATTTCAAACCTCGTGGACCACCTCAACGTGACGTTATAATTGAAAAAATTTGGGGTGTAAACTTTTTACCCCAAATACCACCAGATGGGACCCCAGGCATTTTGAATTTCAAAAATGGTGAAAAAATGAAACACCCTGTATACCGTAGTGTTTAGGCCATTTTTAATTATTAATATTTGTGATGTTGCAAAATGTGCCATCGCAGTCAATTTCCTGATGTTGTTGAATGGTCTTGTAACTAATTTTGCTGATCTTGTTTTGTAGCCTAGAATTAGCTTACACAAATAAAAATTCATTTCAGGTGGCCCATACCCAGACAGCAAATCAGTTGTTTATGTAAAAGCTAACTGATTGGCTATCTGGGTAAAGTGTCATGCCTTACTAAATATTTGTTTACTGTTCCAGCACCATTGCCGGAGATGTGGCCAATGTTTTTGCGACACCTGCTGCCATTATGTTATTCCTTTAAAAAGAATGTACTTCATTGACCCTGTCCGCCATTGCTACGAATGTGCTGTGCTTTCCAAAGCAGAAGTGGAATTTTATGACAAATCTCTAAAAACTCTAATTTCAGGTCAGAAAGCTACTTCAATGAAATAGTTAATAGTTGGAATTTCACGTAATGTCTGTTGGTTCTAGAGTGCACGCAATGCAGTAATGCACGTCAATCAATTCTCATTGTCACATACCGCTACACAGTTTTGGATTAGTTCCTTGCATCGACATCGACGTTTTATTGTGATGATATGTCATATAAGATTGACATCAACTGGACAGGAAAGCAAGAAAGTCAACCAAGTGTCTTGTGAAAAGACACAGTCGCACAGATTTTTCTGTTTACTTTGAGCCTTCTTCCATGAATGAGATACTGCAACATCTTGAATAATGTTATCTTTTACAGGATCTGACTTTACAGTGTATAACAACGCAATTGGTGAAGTTATCGGGAAATATAAGTGCCACCTCTCAAATGATTACAGGTAAGGCTTAGGTACCGCAAAGCAGAGAGAATTGAATATTTTAAAGCAACTTTTCATTAAAATGCAAATTGATACCTTAGGTTAATTGATACCTTAGGTTTGGAATTATTCCATCCACTGAGCGCCGCTGAATGAAGAGCAGTCCTGAAATGCATTGCTCAAGCGCATACCCCGTGAGTCGAACTAGCGCCACATGGTCTTAAGTCGAGCGCGTATCCTTTCGTCGTCGTCGTTCGTATGAAGCAGAAAGTTTGTGGTCAGCCGAATGGAAGGACTTGGAGCCAACTTTTCGTCAAGTCATCTAGTGTACGGAGGCCTGTTATTCCATTGGGAGGGGAATAGATGGGACACCCAAAGATAATGTGGTTAGCTGTTTGCTCCGTCGCACCGCACTGACAAGCAGCAGAGTCCCTTATGCCCCAGCGTGTCAAGCAAGCATTGAAGCGGCCAACTCCCGTTCTTATTCGGTTCAGTGTCACCCACTCCCTTCTCTGAAGCTCAGAACCAAGTGGGAGTGAAGAGGCAGGAGAGACATCGAATAGAACGAGGCGAGACTTTATTTTTGGCACAGTGCTCAATTCCTCGGACCAGGCATCTGACGTGCTGAAATCCTTTGAGCTGACGGGACGGCTATCCAACCCATTCACCCTATTCTAATGGATGCAGCTTCAACGTTGGTGACTTCTGAATCAGTTAATCTTAGTCAATTTCCAAAGAAAAGTTTCTATCTATGGCTACCTTTTTTGAAACAAATTCCTTTATTTTAGACACATCCAGTTCCAAACGTTTAAGGCACAATCTCCGGGCGAAGAGCCTCCCCCGAAAGTGCTACTGGTTAAAATTGTTGCAGCCAAATTTTCCACCAACCACGATTCTGGTGAGTCAAGCAATTTTCTTAGATTTTGTTCACAAGTTTAACTTCAATGCATTGCCGATGACACCACTTTCTGTATCTTAGCACCAAATGCTTTTGTTACACAACACTACACTTGTTTGATTCAGAGTGTTGAAAATAGTGTTATAGATGTAAAAATAATTTTTACTTGAATGAGTCGTTATTATTAAAACTATCGTTGTTATCACTTGCAACTACTTTTATGTGATGTAATCGAGTTTAAATTTTGTAAATAAATCTTCCTCATAGAATCTTCGAATCTTTTGATTCCCACTGGACTGACTCTTCAGTACAAGGACGAGGAAGACAGCGCAGTGCGCCATGATTTAAGATTTGTATCCATTGACAAAAAGGCATCTGTTGCATGGCTGGCAGCTTTGCAAAAAGTAAGACTCTTCAGATGGAGTTTGCATACGTCAATCCATCCAAAAAATCTTAGTATTCAGGCTGGTGATTAACAAAATCCGTCGTTTTTACATCTGCAGACAAATTTTGTTGACTGGGTCCTTGCGTAGGTGAACCTAGCTAGAAGCTAAATAGTTGAAACGTCTGGTCAGTCTGATAAAAAAATAAAGAGCCCAAATGTAAAAGCTAAATTCATGTTTAAACTAAATAGCACTGACGATAAAACTAATCTAGTTTTCGAAACGTTTGCTGGACATGCATTTTGTTTCTTTATTTTCAGCTCTATTTTTTTTTATCATAAACTTAGTTATATCACTGGTAATTGCACAGTGTTTTAATTAACTTTGATTTGTGGAGAGTTTTTGAGGTATAATCTAAAATTTTAGATATATGTATTAATAATTGCTGTTTGTCCGCTGTTAACGGAAGGTGTGTTATTGATCTCTGGACCAACTGCAACCTGGAATGTATCCAGTTAACAAAATTTGTTGTTTTTACATTGATTCAAAGTCTGCAGACGTTGAATCAACGTAAAAACGAAGGATTTTGTTGGCTGGATATTTTGTTGCTTTACCTCCAAACTCATGATGATGATGGTCACCTACGTGAATGATTAGGAAGTGAAAATTTTTTTAGCTTTGCACTTTGGTTTAGGTTTAACGCAATTAAATTTTGATAACTTTTATCAAGTGACTCAACTCATATTATTATTTAGGCCTTCAAAATGCTCTTTGAAAGTCGTGAAGAAAACGCAAGTCAACAGCTGTAAGATCTACTGCTGCGTTTTTGTGTTGATTTAACGTCATTTGTCATAGGTTGACAGCAAAATAGTTTTGATCACATCAATTTCCTCAAAAAAGCACATATTTTTCACATGTAGTGGATACGATTTATTTGTTCAAAAACTTTTGTAGTCAAGAAATGACTGGGGCGTCTGTCGTCATAGAGACATTTTCTTGCTAATTATCTTCCAAGGTGCCTTTACCTTCATATATCATTGCATTGTATCAGTATTGTATTTTTATCGTGTGCCAATTATGGCAAATCAGCTATTGCTATACGTTTGATATAACACAAGACGTTGGAACTGTGTAAAGAGGAACGTCTTAGCCAGAACTTTATCTTTACAGTGTGAATTGGTTTGTTTAAATTTTTCTTGTGTTACGGTATGTAATATCTCTGTTAAGATACCTACTTTTGTGATGGTTATAAGTTGACTTAACTAGTTCAGGTAAAAGAGCAATTTACATTGTTATGAATATCATTATGTATTGTATATAATGTAACACTAAATCTTTAACTTTGTGAAGATCCCAAGAGCAAACTTACGCAATAGTTTTAAACTAGTACGAAGTCGAAGGTGTCTATTGGCAATAATATCAAAACACCGCCGTACAATCGTTTATTGCTTGAGAAAGATGTTGCTATATTTCAGCCAAACAAAAGGTTTACCTTTGTTTGCTGGCAAGTAGCGGTGTGGATATGGCGGCTTACTAACTATTGGAAAGCTTGTACAACCAAGGTGGAAGTCTGGTACCGGTACCATTAACCGGGGTTGGTTTAACACAATTTTACTATTCTTTTTTATGTTTTCTGTGATATTCTGATTTCCTAATGACCAAGGGTTTATTTTATATCATTACATTGTAGACAGAGCTCTTGTGTTATGATAACCCAAAAATAATTTTCAAATTATGACAATATGATTTTTTATTGACAAAACATGGGCCAGCACGAAGGTGTCTTCATCCCAACCATGGCGTGGCTTTGGCCCATGTCTGCTTTTGCCTTCCCATCCTACCCAAATTTAATTTTCAACAATGTAACAACGTCAGGACGGTGTCTTTGGCCCAAAAACGTGTTAAAAATGGCAATATATAGCATGTCACAATGAAACACATTGACAACATTTATTCCAGTGTGACTCAAGTTCGGCAACATGGTGTGTTTCCCTTGCATTCACCAATCTCGGATTTTTAATTTTCATTCGAAATTCCTTTTGCTCATAGAAAAGAACATCGTCGATGTTGGCCCAGTTCCAATTTTTGCCCGATTTCATCATGACATTGACTGTGCCACCATCTTTGCATGCTTCTTGTTGCACCATTCCAGGAAAAAGCTCACTCTCATATTTAACAACTACTTATTCTCCATTCTTAATTTGGAAATGACCATCTTCATGAGCCTGTGATGTTGAACTGGAATTTAACGCATCTGCTTCAGTCACCTCCAATTCATCAACTTTGCTAGCATCTGACTGTTCATCATTGCTAGTATCGATGACTAGTGGAAAGTACCATTGGAAAGTACCATTTGGAAGAACCAATCTTCAAAACAAAATCTGTCGAACGATCTCGGCTTGGACCGGTTATATCGAGTTCCAGCAGAACGACCTTCCGTCTATGTCGACCACAAATGTTCAGCCTTATAAACCACATAATTATGTGGGCATTGTATCCCTATTTGGATTTCCACACACCATCAGACTGATTGCTGACTGAGCTGTTTAATAATGTTTCTGGAGATTTGCGTCCACGTTTTCAAATGGTTTTCCGCTGGCCTAAACAAACAACATATTAATAATATTATGACGTATTGACTGTTTTAAGCACAACTTTACAGTTTTGTGAACTTGCAGTTGATGTGCTATACAAATGTTTATATTATTGTTAATAATATTATGACTGAAACTGTAGCAACATCACATTGAAAAAGTGAAAACTGATAAAACTTATAACTTGTAAGTTGTAACCATCACGATATTTACTTTCCAATACTTAGATCATCTGTAAGGTTGATTTCATCATAGTTCCATATGTTGCGCCCATCTATTTCATGTAACTCTGCAGATAAGCTGCTCTTTTCTTCTTTATATTATTTGACACCCTTTGACTCAGAGCAGAATGTCTTTTTAAGAATAGGTTTACCCATTCCACACCAGAATAATTGTTCTGAATTTGATAATTCTTGCTCCTTGTTTATCCAAAATGGATTCGACAGCTTTTCTTAGATCTACAGTGTCCACACAGTGGCCATAATCACTTAGTGCAATACAATGTTGATTGTTGAACAATAGACTGTTCTACATTTTCTTCCAGTGCATTCTGGCCACCATGATTTTTGGCATGTCTTACTTTGAGATTGTTTTTTACTGTACTTCTGGATATTTTGAAGTGATTGGCTGATTCTCTTTGGGTAAAATCTCAGGATTGTATGGCACTTATTGCTTTCTCCAGTGTTTCATCAATATAGTCTCGATATGTTCTTGCTCAGGCAGTTCGCTTCCAAACACGTGGCATTTTCAATTGGCCTATATCAAACCTACCGTACCTACTTAAATATAAACCAAGGATAGACAATGGGCATTGGACAGATCTGTGTAATAATAATAGCACACATTTTATAGCGCCAAATACAGTTTCTGAAGAAAGGCTCCAAAGCGCTCTAGTGTACCTCACATTCATTACATTTTCTCCAGCGTAGTCGGAGATGAAGTTTGAAACAAACTGCCTGTAACGTACGAACACGCACACAGAGTGACGGTAATTGTATTCAACTGTCGACGAGATGACAGCGACGACGGCGAACAAGCAGAAGGTGAAGTGAAGAAGAAGGTTTCTGTGACAACACAGTAACAACAACGATTAACACACAAAACTTTCGAATTTGGCCTAATGCGGAATTACAGATGACGACTTACAATGGATTCTCACCGACTATTTTGTGGCGCACGGAACAGCACAGGGAGAAACCCAACAATTGAAATTCTACCGTTGTAGATCGAAACTGAACATATAAACAGTAAAATAGTAGGCTATTAAATTCACATAGGTGAGCTCATACTTGATCCAAGGTTGTCATTACACTACGTCATCGGCACTAAATTCACATAGCCTATCAGTAAAGGTTGCAGTAGGATATTAAGCTTACCGTGAACTGTGATGATTACTGATTAGGCTACATAGGCCAAAGACAAATGAATTTGTTGCACAGACTTCAACAATACAGTACGTTAACGCAGTAACACTTATTCTGATTCAACTAAAAAACAGCAGCACCGTTAATAGCTCGAATTAACTACCAGTCGCTAACTAGTTGCTGTAAAGTTAAGTAGTTTACTAACTAACTAGTTTGCTGTAAAGTAAACGCTAAACTGATCTAAATCAAACTAAATCTGATTAAACTTAACTAAATTAAATTAAACTTATTATTTGATTAAACTGATCTGAGCTAAGCTGATCCTTACATGCACTGGACAAAATTCAAAAGAACAACGAAACGTAGCAACGAACTCAAATGCAATTATGACGCAACAAGCACACCTCGAGGTAAGACAGCAGGGGTTGTCATTTAAGGAATCCAAATTTAGCTGGTGACACATGGAAAAGGATGCGGACAAATACAACGTAACACTGCCGTTGGGCCAAAGCCACCCCGAAAACACCATTTTTATACACTATTTTACAATTTGGCATTTATCTGAGATATAAAGAGTTGTGGAAACCAAAAAGTATATACATCTTATCACAACATCTCAATAACTCATTTTAAATGAAAAAAAAAATAATAAGAATATTATATTTACCATACTTTGACAGAGAAGTTTGAGAGTGTTTTTCATCAAAAGTTTGACATTATTTAACCTGCCCAACACAATATCATAAAAAGTTTCCTGTATTCATAGTACTGATTTCTGAAATTGAAAAAATAGATTGTTATCTTTTATTGACACCAAAACTGAGCATAAAAATGAATATGTCAGAAAATTACACTATTTCGAATAATTTTTGAGCCAAAGTTGCCCTCGAGGGCCAAAGCCACCCCGGTTTACGGTACCCTGTTTCTTTTGTCCCCAAGCAGCAAAACTTGCCATGTTTGCATTGTTAGGTTACAATAATTGCTACTAAGGCACGTTTTGTTTTTTAACTGCCAAGTAAATTCTAACGTGAATTTCTTATTTTGAAACCAATTTTGTATTGATCGTGATCAAGAAAATGAAATATCTTCTGACAGGTGTTAAACCCACAACAATGCTTGATATGAAGGACTCGGTTACATGTATTGCAGTTTTATTTACATAAACTTAGCATCTGAAGTAAAACTAACATAACTTAACATCTTGTATGAAGCTTTTGCCACTAACGTTTGATTTTTCTTGAAGTTATTTCATTTATTCGGCTTGTTTATATGTGTTTTCACAAGAAGCAAAGGCATTTTCGCAAATTTGCTTTTCATTTGAATATATGTGCAATAAGTTTTCATGTCGTTCTAACTCGTTCTTGCACCCCCATCCCTTGTGTACCCTCCATGTGAATAAGAGAACCGTGAGATCTGGTGAGTGATGCCCAAGTGCCATTGTTTTGAAGTCGTCTAGTTTTATTGTCAACATGTTTCCCATGAGCTTAGTAACACTTAGACGCCTTTGTCACTGAGCTGGATTATCCTAAGAAGCTACATTGTGTCATATATTACTGAATGTAACAATGACACCATGCTCAACAAAAATCAACGTTTGAATCAACGACAAAATGCCATTTGCATTTTTTTTAAAGTATAGTTTGCTTTGTCCTCTTGTTCACAACATACATGACAAACGCTGTGCATGAAAGATTCATCGATTAACTTCTGCGTGATCTCTGTCTTTCAAGCTCAGTTTATTGTCTATTTGTAAATATGAAAATTTGCAGAGCTGGTAAGACTAAGTCTTGTACAGTACATGAGTTTTTAGTACATTTCGATTTGTGCTGGATTTTTGCTTGCTTTCGTTTTAAAACATGTCCTTTTTTTATATGGAGGCCTCGTACACGATTGGAGGCAATAACTGGAGACGATTGATTAAATCGGAAGCGATTGACACCAATCCAAAAATCTGCTGTATTTTTTTTTCCAGCAAATACTTCAGTGACCAGTCAATAAAGCCTATCTTCCTATATTGTTGCTCTATTTCCTGTACATTATCACCTTGGAGAAATATCATTGGCAACTTAGATGAGTGCAAAGCACTTAAGCCTTGAAAAACTCTTTTGTTTTCAGGAAGTCTCTTTTTAACTTGCTCCACAATCCACATACTCAAATAAATGGCATCTTTCTTTGACTTTGTTCACACCGGCTTCATCAACTTCTTTGTTGTCATTCGCTCGCACAAATGAAAAAGTTTCTGACAGAAATTTTGATCCAAAGTCACCCTGCGATAGGGCCACTTCATTTGCACTGTTGTTATATAGCCTACTCTTGCTACAAGTGACGTGTAGTGAATTTCCAATTCAAACAACACTTTTTCAGGATTAAGTCGCTCGGATTGAAATAACTGATTAATATTTTCAAATTCAGCAACTGTCGGTTCTGCAAAAACAAAGTAGAAGTATATGTATAGGTTTTTCATCTATAATTAGAAATGAGCCGTAGTTTCATCCTGATATCTTGTTTACAGTCTCTTTCGACCTCTGCACAGTACAATTTCATCTCATTCGAATTAGCAAGCAAACTGCATATCACTTTGTCTCTGAATAGCCATCTTGGAGCACATAGTTTTCCAAAGCTACTTCATTATTTCATCAGGATTCATTCCCTTGTACAGTTGTTTGTAATGTTCTCTTCTCAGAGCACTATTACAGAAGAATTTTGGCACCTCTGACAGTAGGAATCCTAAGTTGACTGTCAGTTTATCAAACCCATATTGAATAGCTAAAGCCAAGGAATGGCATATGCAGTTATGCATCGCATCAAAATACAGTCAGGTAAAACTTTTTTTATTCTTGACCTAAGACTATTATGAATACCAAACATATTTGAGCCACCCTCACAACTTAAACCAATGCAATTACGGATTTGCAAACCCACTTCTTCACACTAACAAAAAAATATTTTTACCAGTAGCCTCTATCATTTCAGTTGTGGACTGGACACCTAAGATATTTTGGGACTGTTGGCTTTGCCACTGTAGTATGACACTGCAATGCAAACGTTCTTAGTTGAAGAGACATCAGTAGATTCATCAATGAAGATGCAGTACTTTCTTGTCTTTCAGATCTTCTGACAATTCTTCTTTGAGGGCTGGACTGGAGCCACCACTAATGATCCTGCTGCACTTTGTTCTGTGCAGTTTCATATTTTCAAGCAGACTCCCTTATGCATTGTGAACAATTACTTCACCTAAGTGATCAATAGCCTCGATTGAAAAGTGGTATGCTGTTGTAACAATCATTTCAATTTCTGCTCTTTTAAGCTCATCATCAATCGTCTTAATTTTTGCAAAAGGAAGGGGGTTTGTGCGACGCATTGCTTTCACATTTTTCTGATGCTTATCTGTTTTTTCATGAACATTTAAATGTTTGACAGCTTTGGTAAAATTCTTGACTCACATACCTTGCAGTATTCATGTGTTGTTTCCATATGAGTCTACTTTGAATCTGCTCGATGGATCAAGGCGTGTGTCTTCAGACCCACCTTCGCTAT
This sequence comes from Aplidium turbinatum, assembly GCF_918807975.1. Lineage (NCBI taxonomy): Eukaryota > Metazoa > Chordata > Ascidiacea > Aplousobranchia > Polyclinidae > Aplidium > Aplidium turbinatum. Next base: position 5,982,116 of record NC_137486.1, read on the forward strand.
CCTAGCATACTTTTTTTCTCTTCTATCTTGAAACTTCTTCAATATAATGATGACAGTCACTTAATAGGCTACTCTACCCTTTTCTTCGAATTATTGAAATTGGGATCTTAATGTTTGAACAAAGTCATGTAGACCCTGAAGCAAATTTGTTGCCTTATTCAAAATTAATTTTGCTATCCTGCAGCGCCCGACTAGTTATATGAAACCGTTCCATTATGCACAACTATAACTCAATTAAAATAACGGTTTCAAGCTTTTCCATTGACAAGATAAACCCCTTGGCTGTTTCTTTAGTCTGTGATTGTTCGTCATTGTCATTAGACATTGCTTTCAAGGCTTGAAGAACTGCGTGATAACCTTTTCTTAGAGCATGTATAGCGTCATATCGTGCCTCCCAACATGTATCAGACAAAGGCTTAATTGTTGGCAAAGGAAGTGGTTTCAGTACATCAGTAAGTAGATTCCACCTGTGTGTTTTTAATTTGCACCTATATGATATCATAATTTAATCTACAACCAACCAGTTTGTCAAAATTATGACATCATAAAATCTGCATATAAGTACATTAATTTGTAAATGAGATATTTGCGTACATTAAAACCAGAGATAAAGTTGTAGTGCATGCTAGGTCTCGCGCCCCCTGGGCCAGGGGAGTCATCAGTGGGCCTATTTTTTTGGTGGGCGTGGGGCTGCAGCCCCGACAGCCCCGCCTTAATCCGGCCCTGAAGAAACGTTCTAAACACGATGGCTAACGCAACAGTAGACAATTGAACCAATAGTTGTTAACGGCATCACGTCACGCATCACAGCATGTTACGCTATTCATTGAGTTTGCACTGGTTTTCGAGGCAATTTTTCTCTTTGTGATGTTTAATCTCTTCTTAACATAACAATTCAACAAACAAAAAAAGCCAAATTTCATATTCAAAAATTCAATTTAGAAAAAACCCCAAAGAGGTTCAAAAAAGCCTATATTTTCAAATTTGGCTTTAAAAAATCCAAACTGGCAACCGTGACTCAGCAAACATTTTCCCTCCAGTCACAAAAAAATGGCGCAATTGTATGAGGCCTTTAACTGAAGATGGCTATGTTTTAAGCGAATTGAATTCGTGAATGGATTTCAAATCCCTGATATCATTGCTTTAGCAGTCAGAGCTGACAAAATCAGTACAGAGATGTGAATTGACTTTTTTTTTAAAAAGTAAAAAAAAAAACTATCTGTAACTCCATCTTACCACCCAAAGAAATAGTTAAAATTTGTTTGTATCATTTTTTTTAGTCACTTGAACTTGAAAAACACGCTGTCAGGAGGAAATGTGCAGAACTAACCATGGACTTCTAAATAGTAACATCTGGACTGGAAACGCAGTGACCAACAAAAGGCCAAACAGTTGGTACAACAGTTGGCCAACAGTGGGCCAACAGCCAAGTAACTAACCCTGTTGGCCCACTGTTGTACCAACTGTTTGGCCTTTTGTTGGTCACTGCGTTTCCAGTCCAGATGCTACTATTTAGAAGTCCATGAACTAACGTACATTTTAGCTTGAACCGAAATGCTGCGACATTGCCTTGTTAGAACTTCTGAGGTAGTTAATCATATTTTCTTACACATTTGCCCAACACCTATGACAAGCTAGTTATAAAATGATATTTCTGATTTGAGGTGTTTTTCCCTGATCATATTTTTATTGTAGACTACCTGCTTGCTATTTTGACGATAAAGACATTGTTGTTTTCGCTTTTTTGTTTATAAATTTTTGAGCTACCTTTCATCATCTGTTTGTCCCTTCTTATATTGGTATATATCGTCATTAAATCACGTTTTGAGTGCGATTTAGTTCGATGTCTTCAAGGCAGGATTTTTCTTGCAGATAGATGCCAACTAGCCTACCAAGACTAGGAAAATTACGTGCCATAAATTGCCATAAATTACGTGACCGATTAAGTTAATAATATAAGTTACGGTATTTCGAAAAATTTCCCGCGGCCACTCAGAACTTTTCCGGGGGCTACGAGTTGGACACCCCTATCCAAGACAAACATTAGCCTACTTCGACATTATAGCATGATTACATTGCTGAGCAGTTTCAGCATTGCATACTGTACTAGGTAGCCTCAGGGCCATTATTAGAGTATATTTTGGGCCGGTACCAATGAGATTCTTTGGCACCAAATCAAGACACTTTTAATAAAAACTCACTACATTCCATGAATATGCAATGGCTTCTTCAAGTTCCCTTCGAAAGGTTTCGGGCCCCTAAAGTCATGTCGGGTCCAAAAGTACCTCCCTGTCAACGCTATTACAATGGTCAATTTTCAACGGATTATCATTTTAGTAGGCTGTAGCTCAGCATACACGTTTATAGTAGCAGTGCCGGTCTTAGGGTATTTCGGGCCCTGTGCGAAATATACTTTGCGGGCCCCAATGAGAATGATCCAATTCAGTAGTGAAGCTAGATATTTTGAAAGGGGAAGGGGTGGTCTTACGGTTGGCGGGCGAAGCCAGACGGCGTCATCGTCGAAGGCCACCCTGTGGCTGGGGGTCTGGGGTCCTCCCCTAGAAATTTTTGAAAAATTACTTTGATTTGGGGCATTCTGAGAGCATGTTCAACAAAAATTTGGGTATGAATATTACTGTAAAATGGTGCTGTCCGGTGGCATAGCAAAAGGATAAGATCATGCTTTCCTTAGCATTTTTCGGAAATATAAAGCTATGTCTCTATGTTGATTTGGATGCAACCTATTTCGTCCTCTAAAAAATTCTTACCCCAATTCCGTACCCTGAAATCGGAGTAACAAAATCAAATTTCGACCTAATTCGTCCCCTGAAAAGATCGAGAGAAATTTTGAAATGTTTGCGGCAATTCCGATCAGCGACTTCTGCTTTGTTGTTTTTTTTCTTGATCTCTTCAGGGTACGAAATGTTCAGGGGGCAAAATAGGTTGCACCCGTTGAGCATAGGCGTAGCCAGGGGGGGGGGCGAAGGGGCCATGGCCCCCCAAAAATTTTCAAAGTTTGGATTCCGAAGTTGAACCCTTTGTTAAAAATATAATATAATTTGTATAAATTTATATTGTTTTCCAAGACATCTGGCTATTATCACCCCCCAGGACTTGTTTTAGACACACAGAAAGACACCAATAAATTTTGCAAGTAGTAAATCGCGCAAAGTTTACCCGATTTACGCTTCTTTTAACTAATCTGTGGAAGAAATTTCAGAATCGCTTACTCTGTAGGGTTTTTGTGTAGCTGAGTTATTTGTGTTCTCTAATTTTAGCCGCAGTTTTTGCCCGTTCGTGTGTAGATAAGAGCTACCTTTAATAAGTTAATAGCTGTTTATCTGCTAATAAGTTTCATACAAATATTACCCTGAAAGTGTTTCCAGAAAGCGTTATAATCCATTATTTGAGTGTAATTTTGCAAAAATTTTCCGGGGAGAGCATGCCTTTGGCACGCTCTAACCCCCCACCAGCTTTATTGCTTCCCTTGCTTAACCCACCAGGATGCGCCACTGCACATCAGGTGGCGATGTCTTAAATCAAACATTTTGTCGTTCTCTTCAATTCATCAAATATTTGGCCCCCTCCCAAATTTTTTTTCTGGCTACGCCACTGCCGTTGAGTCTCTATGTTTTCTTGTTGCTAATTCCTTTGTTGAATTTTTCCATTGGAAATAACAAAATTACTGCATTTTCTGAGTAAATTGCGGGCCCTGTGCGATCGCACGGTTTGCACACCCAAAAAACCGGCACTGATAGGCCTAGTAGGCTGCTGTTCAGCATACACGCTCATACATAGCCATCAGTAGGACCAGTGATGGGCATTATCGGCGATAAATTACCGGCGATAATTATCGGCGATAAATTTTTATCGCCTATCGTTATCGCTAATTTTTTTTTAAGTTATCCTTTATCGTTATCGCCAAAGGCAATATTTGATTATCGCCGATAAATTTTATTTCGGATCAACACACAAGTGGAAAGACCATAAAAAGTAATATTTTTACTAGCCACACAGTTAATGAAACTAAAATTGAATACAGATTGAATCTAAATACAGCATAGGCTAACCTTTCTCATTTACCAATGCGACATAGCCTACCTCAATCAAATATTTTTATTCCCATTATTACAGCGCCTATATTGTAATTCTTATCTCAACAACTCAGCGTTCTGCTATTGCTTTAATTATAGTGTTCACAAAGAAAACAAAAAAAATTATCAGTAGGCCTAAATTACGATAATCATGTTATTGTTCTAAAACAAACACGACTAATTGGACAAGCTTGATGGATTTCACAGTAGCCTATGCACATTTTTACTACCAGTGTAGTTATACTTATTTTACGCGTGAGAATGTTAAGCGATGGTTTAAAACGTTAATTTATTAGGTAACTGGCTGTCTAATGAAACTCTGTTTGTCTCAAGGATATTCACACTCATTTGTCTAATTTATATATCTGACTCCAGGCGCGGATTTATGGGGGGAGCCCAAGGGGCCCGGCCCCCCCCCCCCGAAATTTTGTGAAAAATTGTAGAAATTGTATGTTTCCGCATCAAATGGTTTGATATGCTTCTAAACAGCTGATATTAGTCCTTCGGCATCACAATTGATGAAAATGGTTGTTTTAATGTCTATTTTATAGCATATTGTATATGTCGTAGTATCATTGCTCATATCTGTTCAGCTTTTTCTTTCTTTTTAATTGATTTTCAAATTTTCTGGCCCCCCCCCCCGAAAAAAACTCTTAGATTCGCGCCTGTCTGACTCCATTATCTAATTTCCACACAATTGTTATTCGAATTATAATTTCAAGTTATCAGAAGGTGTTCGTATAATGTTGTAGGTCTATAACACAATTAACACAATTTGAATTTAAACAGTACAGAATAATGAAATTACAGGATCGTGAAACATTATCACGAGTTATTACATTTTAATTAAACAATCAATTTAATGTTTTTCTGAGAGCTGAACTGGTCTAACTGAGCTCTCGCCAAATGCGAACAAGTCATTTTATAATCATCAGTTCCGTTTTTCTTATTGACTTCGGGAGCAGATTAAATGGAAAATTACAATTCTTTAGGAAATTACGCATGGTTTGAAATGGTTCATTTAGTTAAAGAAAGGGAATTTATATGATGAAATAATGAATCGCTACACCAGTACCAATATCGCTTAAGATTACTGATAAATTTTCAAGCATTTTGCGTGTTTTGAAATTTTTTCAATTATATTGCTGACTTTGCTGTAAACAGCCCTTTAAGCCAGGGGTTCTTGAACTGGGGTCCGTGGACCCCCAAGGGGTACGCGGACTAGTTTTAGGGGGTCCATGAAGACCCAATGGAAGTCTTAGTGCATAATTTCAAAAATGGAATAAATTTTTTAAAGGAAAAGATATTAACTTCAAACAACGTTGATGATTTCTAGTTTGGCGTTTCCAGATAATTGTTATCGCATTGTAGGCTACTATTTGCTACGTAGGCTACAGTTTTTTGTTGCGTACGTTGATTGTGCCACTTTCCACATTGTTGTTTTTGCTGCTATTTGAACATTGCAAAAAAATTCCGTCAGTTGCAACTAAGCTAGACGTCAGCTAGGCTAAGTTAAGATTGTGAAAGGTTTATGCATAGCCTATCTCCTTTTGGTTAACAGAGCCATGGCTGCTGCAATCCCTTTTGCGACTACATATTTAATTATTTATGTGAGTCATGATTTTCTTCCTTGGTAGCTATCAAAACAAAGAGTCGAAGCCGGTTGGATGCAAAGAATGGCATGCGTGTTGGTGTTGCCCTATCAAAGACGAAGCCACAATTTTATATTTTTGTTGAAGACAAACAACAGCATCCTTCACATTAATGAAATTAAATCGAAGATATTGAAAAACAATCTGCATTCGCTATTTCTTAAATTTAATAAAACATAAATTTTGTTACCTCAAATCAAATACGTATAGTTACTACTCTGTAGGCCTATACCTACCCTTGCAGCCTGTTTTACCCTAAAAAGAGGATCATCAGAAGGTCCTTATTCAAATGGAAATAAATTTTGTTACCAAGTCATTTTAATTTTATTAGCCTACATCATGTCCAATTCATGCTGATTTAGAAAGTTTCTCGGACTAGGCCATAAAAGGGGGTCCACGTAAACCAAAATTTTTTTCAAGGGGTCCGTGTTAAAAAAAAGTTTAAGAAGACAATCGAAAATTTGAAACTACCAGGAATGTTCACGCACCCGTACGGCAAGATGCAAGGCGGCAAATAAAGGACCTTATCATCTCCAAAATGATCCGTCACCTATACCGGATATCAGCTAACCAAGTAAAAGAGCTATACACACTCAACGATACAATCAAGGACAAAGAACCAGACCACGCGGAACAAATAATCCAAAGCAGCAAATTAGTATTCCAAGACAGTAAAAGCCGCAACAAAAACAGACTAAACCGGAGACTACCAAAGGACCAATCGCATAACATGACCACGACAAACAATCAAGGAACATCCCTTCCTATCACTGACCTATCAAATTCCCTCAACAACCAAGAACGAACCCTGCTCATGAAAGGACCGAAATTTGCCATCAAGAAGCAACCAGACGAACGAACCATAGCCTACTGAGCATCACAACGTCCTTCTGTAAACTGGCATACCAAGCCCGATGGAGAGAATACACTGAAAATAAGCACCGATCTACCAATGGCGACGACGATCCATCGACAAGAATACCACGGTTCCCTCGCAACGATGACCTTCACAAACCACCGCAAGCGAGTGAAGAACTAGAACACAAGCTACGAATTGCGTCAATCAAGATCCAAGACATTCTGAAAACATCTTCCGTCACAAACACACGTAGTAACCTCTCAAAGAAGGACTTTTCGACCATCAAAAGCTTAAAAGCCAAGGACATGACCTATCTTCCCAGCGACAAGGGCGGTGAATTTTGCATCATCGAAACAGAACGCTACGAAGCAGCAGCCCAACAACACCTGAGCGACCCAAAACTTCAAGGATCACAAAAGCGCAAACCATCGAACGAAAGCTTAACAGCACGTGGAGGACCATAGCCACCAGAGCCCAACTACCACATCACGTGACCAGATCTTACATCACCAACAACTCAAGTATGCCACGATTCTACCACCTGATCAAGACTCACAAAGAAGGACCTGATATCAAGATCCGTCCAATTGTCTCAAGTAAAAACGGACCAGCCGCCAAACTGTCACACCTAGTCTGCACCCTGCTCAACCCCCTATTGAAAGACGTTCCGGCACACCTTACAAACAGCCAAGAACTCCTCAACCAACTCAGAGACATGCCACGAGATACCCTGATAAAATTCAACTTCCCTTTCAGCCTGGATGTGACAGCAATGTACACCTCCATCCCCCCAAAGGAAGCGATCAACAACGTAATCCAAAAACTATCGACAGGAAGAACACAAGCAGCCCGTTCCACCCTGAAGAGATCGGTTCCCTCCTCGAGATTATCCTTCAGAACAATGTCTTAACATTCAAGGAGAAGTTCTATAGCCAAGTTGACGGTCTACCAATGGGAAACGCCGTATCTGGAGTCCTCGCCATCCTCTTCATGGACACCCTTGAAAAGCAAACATTGCGGAACCTGACAAACCTCACCCTCTACAGACGATACGTTGACGACACATTCTTGCTGACAGTCAACAATAAGGAAGCCTTAGCTATCCAAAATGCTCTCAACCAAGCGCACCCAGCCATCAACTTTGAAATAGAATTACCAACAGCAGACAACACCATCTCACTTCTGGACTTCACCATAAAAATCGACAAAGACGGCACAGTCCACCACGAGTTCTACCAGAAAAAAGCAAAGGCAAAATTACTCCCACACTTCGACTCGGCCCTACCCACAAGCACTAAGAAGACCATACTCTTAAACGAAATACAGAGAAGAAGGGATAGATGTTCTTCACCCAATAAAGCAGCACCACACCTGACTGAATTCGAAAAGACAATCAGGGAAAACGGATACCCCAAAGACTTCCTTAAACAACCACCCAGACGACGACGACATCGACAAAGCAAACAACCCTCCCCCTCAGACATCATACAACCCAATACATTTCGAATTTCCTTATATGAGCGACGACGCGGACCGTAAAATAAAGAAAATTTTCAAAGACCTGGACTTACCAGTCCGCCTCTTTCGGCGCTCCCGAACCCTCCGAAACGCACTTAAAAAACCACAAAAACCCGAACCCTGCCGGATGCAAAACTGCCAACTACGGAACGACAACATGTGCAACACCAAGAACTGTGTCTATAAGATTATATGTAAAAAATGCAAGGAAAGCTACATAGGCAGCACGATTCGCCCACTCCATTCCCGCCTCAAAGAACATCTCAGCTCGGATAAAAGTTCCGTATTTGATCAACAACAACAATGCCAAGCAGACTTTGAATTTAAAATTATTGGAAGAGAAAATGACGCGGTACAATTACGTTTCAAAGAGGCCATATTCATTAGCAAACAAAATCCTAAAATCAACAACCGCGCCGAAAGGGAAGAACTACGTCACCTAATCTACTAATCAACTGATCCAACAAAACCTCACAGCAATAACGCCTAACAGCACAGAAACTCAACAGCCGGCAGCCTCAAGCTAAACAAAGAGCCATTTTAAAAAACCACTCACTGACTTCAACACCATTCGTCACAGCACATGACTAGGGAACTGTGTTCCGAAAGCTAGTGTAATTTGATATTGCCAAAAAGAACCCGCAGCATCAGGCTATAACAGATCGTTTGAATCTACACTGTGAAGAAAGTTTAAGAACCCATGCTTAAAGCAAAAAGCAAAATAGGCTACAAAGTTTGGAATTTTTTATGGTATTTTCATTTGATTTAATTATTTTGCCTACTGCACGTAAGCGGCAGTGTAACTCAATTGATAAAAGCATCCAACTGGCATCTGAAGGTATAATTACAGTATATAAGCACGGCGGTTACCTCAGTGGTTTGATTCTGGATCAAGAGGTTGAAGATTCGATACCCACTGCCGCTGTTGCGATTCTATTCATGCATAACTTACAATAAGTTTTGTCCCTTTACAGTAGGCTATGTATTATATTCAATTTTTCGTCATGTTGATGAAAACAGTTCGTGCTGCATGGGATAGGGCAGCGCTATCAGGATTTTTTTTTTATCGTTATTGGACATTATCGGCGATAAATTTATCGTTTATCGTTATTGCTTAACTTTTTTTTGATTTATCGTTTATCGTTATCGCTTTAGGCATTTTTCGTTGATCGATTATCGTTATCGCTTGACTGAAAAATGAGTTATCGCGCCCAACACTGAGTAGGACGGCGACATTTCTAGGCAAAGTCGGCAAGGAATGATCGGACACGAAGTCGTCTTTACTGCTGTATCGTCCAATGACTCAAATTCAACCGACTAGTGCTTGCTTACAAGTGTAGGCTATTTGTTTATTGATTTTAATCTTCGACTGAGTAGCGCTTTCAAGGAATAGAATCCAGTAACACAAAAAGTAAGAAAAACACCTGAATGACTAACGGAGAAAAACACCTGGATGACCACCAAAACTGGATAGCCTACAATCTAATGTCGCTTCTACATTGTTAACTGGCTCGATTACAACCGGAATCGACTTGAGAATTGAGTCTTGAGTCAGAAATCATATTACTATTGCACCAAAATCATAGCATACAAGTTCTAAACATAATACTAGACCTATAGCCTACTGATCCAAAAACGTTATGCTAGCAGCAGCAGTAGAAGCAATCATCATCATCATCATTTTCAGCCTGTGAGAGCCCACTGCAGAGCGTAAGCCTTCCCCTTTTCATGCCAATTTACATGATTATGTGCTAGTTGGTACCAATTGGTTGTATTGCATTGTTTGTCAATGTCGTCCCTCCATCTCACTTTTGGTTTTCCTTTTTTTCTTTTGGTTTCTCGTGGTGTCCATGTTGTTAATTTTTTAGTCCATCTATTGTCCTGATATCTTGCTATATGACCTGCCCAGGACCATTTTAGTTTCTTGATTGTGCTTGATCAATGCATCCTTCCAACCGCTACATATGGTGCAGAAACTTGGAACCTTACAAAGAAATTAACATTTAAACTAAGAACTATGCAGAGAGCACATGAACGAATCATGATGGGTTTAACATGGAGAGATAAAAAGACTGCCGAATGGATCAGAAATCAAACGAAATTACGAGATATATTAAGCACAATTAAGCACAATCAAGAAGCAATAGCAACAATAATACGGTACTGAATTTTTTGAATCGTGGTTTAAGCTGCTTAAGAAAGGTTCTGGTTTGGAATAGCGAGCTTTACACACGATCATACAACACAACACGACGGCAGATTTACGTATCGATGAACTATAATTGGAATTTGGCAAGGCGCCTTACAAAAGGTTGATTGCTAGATTGAATTTTCGAGACGTGAAGAGCAGTCCGCGGTATGCGCTCAAAGGCCAGAATCTTCTGGAATACGATCCTAGTGACGTGGGGCGCGTGACGTCAGAGCTCTCTTGCGCTACACGGCCTACAACTCCCCTTAAGAATTTGTGCAATTTTATAATTTGTTTAATGTTTTACAACAACAAAAACGTGTCCTAGCAGAAAAGTTGGATTGGGTGTGGAAAATTATGCGGGATTCTAAACGAGTCATGATAAGCCATTAAAAATATAATGTAAACACTTTCAGGTTGAGGGTAAGCCTAGATAGGCTATTGTAAAAATTTACCCATCGTAAGCTATCTTTTTCTGGCGAGTTTGTTGATCGATATGTTGACGTAGGCTATGTTTTCAGCGAAAAAGTTTGCTGCCTAAGCAAAAATTTACTAAAGTATTGAGTACAAAATAATTTACTTCAGCAACTCACTTTAAAGACAGTTCTTCATTTACCGATTCCGGGGACGACCGATTCCTAATAGATGGAAGGAATAATTTACAGGAAACAACACTTCAACAAGCAAATTCTAATTAGGTTAGGCTACTTCCGTCAATTTCGGTAGCCCGGTCTGCGGCTGTGGTTCAAGCTTTATAGAAATACGTGTGACTGTCATTATTAATTTCCCAAAACAGTTATTTCAGTCCAAGGATAGGATTCAACCAAAGTAGGCGAATATTTACAGAATATAAAAAAGAAAATATTGTAGCAGGTGTAGTCTATCATTTTCAGTTAAGCTTATTTTTAGATTGTGTGTCATCGGCCTACCTGTAGGCCTGCAAAGCTGATGGGTTGAAATTTACTTGTTGCAAATTTCTAGCAAATGAAGGTATATAGCCTATCCGATATCGCTCTTTGTAGGTATCACATGCTACATGCTGATATAGCTCTCGCTCTCAGCATCACGAGGTAATGTTTCGGTTTGATGCACTTTTTGCGTCATGCACGAGATCCAAATGAAGTGTGGTTTGGGTGATGTTGTTACATTTCTATTTTAGGTCTATGGTTAAGTATAAGTGTTTGTTTATATTTTGAATTAATATTAAGGCTGTCTAAATGCTTGATTAAAGTTCTATTTATCTAATTTGGCTATCTGACTCCATGAACTAATTTCCACACAATTGTTACCGGTGCTCGAATTAGGCCTATAATTTTAAGTTATCAGAAGGTGTTCATATAATATTGTAGGTTTATAGCAAAAAGGAATTTAAACATTGTAGAATAACGAAACAAGGATTACGAATTTTCACATTTCAACAGTCGTCAAATTGTTACATACGTACTGCATAATCTATTTTATCTTTTCGTAAGTGAGCTCAGCTTGAGCTGGTCCGATTTGATAGAGCTCTCGTCAAAGAACGAACAAACCATTTTAGGCTATAAGTTATTATCAGTTCCCTTTTTCTTATTAACTTCGGGAACAGATTACATGGAAATTACACAAACACTAGGAATTAAATTTAGGTTAAACTAGTTCACTATAGTAAAAGGCAGGAAAACTTACATGATGAAATAATGGATCGCTACAATGTGATATCCTACCTTTTTTAGAGCTTCGGTGGAGAGTTTGTACTTCTTCTTCTTGCTTATGAGGCGTAAATTTTCAGAACAGCACTGTTGGTGGCGTGTGTCTCCTGTAGAAGAATAGCCGTTACTTGATTGGCTTTCACTATATGTTCTAAGATGTCGATTTTAGACTTGGTCAAGCCTTCCACATTCAACTGCAGCAAGGTGATGCCTTCCCATACGACAACTGAAGTTGCCCGCCCTGAACAGCTATTTGACACGAAGGGCACATACTCTGGGTCGGCATCACTCTGTACAGGATGGAGTTCTGTGAGCTACAATTGCTGTCTCGATTTGTTGTCATTCGCTTGATTGCAAGAATCAATTACCAGGGCTCACCACTAGGAGGTTGACAACTTGAGCTCCAACAAGCCTACGAAAACAGTTCAGTTCAGTTCAGTTGTTTTTTTATTTCTGACCATCATATCAAAACAATACACGTCAACATAGCAAAGGTCAAGAAAAAGGTAGAAGCGACAAATCGCGAACGTTAAAACGTGCTTGTGATCGAAGTAAGTTATTGAGTTGAAAAAAATTTGGCACGGTCGCAACACCTTCAGAAAAATTTAAGGTATAAAGGGAAAATAAAAAAAAAAAAAAAAAAAATGTTACAAAACAAATAAACATATATAGGCTATAACTTTATTAGCCTACATAACTTTAGCTGATATATTGAAGATTTGTATGGACAGTTGCTATGAAGATCGGCCATGGTGCGTTATCAAAAGTGCTGATGGTCGTAAGGGGAACACGTCTTGATGCGTTTAGCTCATAGCAAAGAGCAAGAGCAAGGCAGGCAAAGAAAACCCCCACAAAGAAATCCTACCACGGGCAAAGCCATTTCAAGCGCAACGCACCAGGCCTTGCACGACTCACAAAATAGATAGGCTATTACTTGACGACATGAAACAATGACAAAAAACAAATAAATCAAACTAGCAAAAAACAACATCATCATCTTGCGGAAATTCAATTATACCCAGGGAAGTTATGTCTTAAAGATATCAAGCGTGCTTTGATAAAAGTTGCGTTGATAAAGCGATAATTTTAGACCCCTGTCAGCTAAACTCGCCACTTCCACACCGATCCAACGTTGGCTAACGTTGAATTAATGCAAAAATGACAGTCATCGCCAGCTGGGATGTAGTAGTGGTATGTCCCAGTAATATGATAAGTTTGTTTGTTTGTTTGTTTATCTTTATCCTGCATTGCGGGAAAGCGGACTTGAGCGCTATGCATCGGTGTACGCCTTCCGACGTACACCTGACCCACGCTGCAGCCGACTGCAATGTCTGTTTCCGGTTGTCTACTCTATTTATGACTGAAATTTGGTACTACCCATTACTCGAAATGATAAATTTGGGTTACCGTATGTTTTACACGTTAAGCCATATTAAAGTGACAAAAAATATCCAATTTGGCATATTACGTTAAAAAAATAGATAAACAATCAGACAATAGCATGACGATCCAGTCCAAGATATTGAAATAAACAACTGGTTGGAGCACATGGCCACCGCTTCACCGAAAGATGGAAACTTCTGCAGACTCTGTAGAACTTCTGTGGACAAAAAACACAAGAACCAGAAGGCCAAGTAACGCAACAAGATTCAACATATTTCCGTTAATAATAAAACTAAATGTAATGTTGCGTTATTAAAAATATAAAAAATAAACGTAGGCAAAAATAACCACAGTCTGCTAACTATGCTGGTTGAATCGGTAAGCTTCGTGTGGTAGGCTAATGATATTGTTTTGTCCGCTAGAGCCCGCTAATAAGTTAAATCGGAATTATGAGAGAAAGGTGTTGTAGCCTCACTGCTCACTGCTCAGTGTTGAAAATTGATCATTTGATCATTGTGAACTGAAAAGACGAAGACGCAATAGGCATAAACGCAGAGGTTTTTGTTTCAGACAAAAAACACAGACGCTGTAAGGTATTTGCACAGAGACGTACCCAAGGGGTTTTGGTGTTAAAATCCCCCCCGTTGAGCTTGATATTTGAAATTTTGTATTGTTTTATGGCTTATCATAGCATCATTCTCTGTTTTTCTTAGTTTTCATGTGAATTAAGTTTTGTAAACATGTATTTTTGTTGTGATCAGCAATTATAGCCAAGAAACTATCTGCCGCAAAACAAAAAAGTGAAAAATTGAGTAGCCAAGCTGGTTTTGAAATTTCTAAATTTTTTGATTGCTGTTGTTGTTTATATGTTCAGTGCAGCTGCTTGAAGCAAAACTGGAGGCTATTGTGGACCCAGACCCACCACCAGCTTGAATAACTGATCTGCTTTTCGCTGAGGGCTAGTCTATTTTTTAGTAGGCAACAGTTTCCACAGTTTGATTGGACATCTCCCAGGTCCTAGCATGAGCAACTTTAATGTTACATTGAAACGTTTTTAAAACAATGTTTTGTTTTATTTTGACAAAAATTATTTTATGTTCTTTGATTTCGAGATCTTAACGAGTTGGTTTAGTTAGGCTATGCACTGAAAAGAAGTACCAGTATGTAATGCCAATGCATGAGAATCGTAGGCTACAAGGTAGAAAGCGTTAAGATAAAAATGCATGGGATTGAGTAAAAAGTGTTTATTTTAAGATAAACTGACTGCTTTCACTCAAGAGTATTTCAAGTGATAAATGTAAACCTAATGCTACTGTACTGCAGAATTTGTGGAGATTTTTATTAGCTTTAACCCACCTTTTTTCTATCCCAAAGTAAAAGCAAAGCATTGCAACGAGAATTTCAAATTCTTTTTTGCTACGGTACAAAATGCAATCTTAACGTAACTCAAATGAAACTTGTCTTTTTATTCCACAGGAAGCACTGGGCAAATTCTGAATCGACAGCGGATTGCATTTATGATTTACATTGCATATTTGCATTAACCAACAAATTTTTAACAAAAAAAAACATATGCTGATGTTCGGCAAGCTTTCTCGACCATCTTGTAGCCCTTATCAGCACAATGACAAGTGCACAACACGTTGAATGACTTGTCATAGGCCCACTTTGGTTTCAGCTGTAAACTAATGTTGGTTATCATTAGAATAGTTTCATAATTTTTTTTTTCAAAATCTTCCCTATGAAAAATTGCTGCTTTCGCCACTGTATTTGCAGGTTGGGTGACTGTGCATTAAGTTTTTTTATCAATTTATTATATCAGTAGGTTGTGTCTTCAGCAAGCAGGTGTGCATGTACTGAACAAATGCTAGGCTGAAGGTCAGAAAAATACTACTGTACTGGGTAGAAAATAAACACAAGTCAGAATTAAAAACAACTGAACTAGGTAGCTTATTTTAGCCTATATGTATACACTTTGACTAAAGCTAATAATCTCTGAAATCAGACAGATTGTAGATTTAGTCTGGTGACTAACTGTAGGGTAATCATCATATTTGTGACTCAACTAAAACTGAGATAAGGCCATACTTTTGTAAAGATTGGGCTATTTGGTGCGTTGAAGTTAAGTTTGCCTATTTTTAAGTGTGTAAATTAATTAAATCTACTTTAGTTCTTATAGAAGCAAGTTGCTATGTTTGGCACCTATTGTTCCATTGTGATGGTCAGAAATACAAACAAACTGACCTAATTACACTTATTTTTCCACTGTTGATGGTGGTGTATCGGCCTGATAATTTATGTCCATTGTGACAATAAGATATGCATAAAAATATAGTTACATATGCATCATTAAAGACAGCTGGAAGCAGTGAAAAAATATCAATTCATCGAGTCAGTAGTTCCCATTATTTGTATGCCATATTTGATTTTTGCAAAGCTTTACTCACGTATGGTGTACCACCCACATTGCTTCACATAAACAATATTTTGTCAAATACATCAGCTGTAGAAACATGTATAAATATCGACTAAATGGCCAGCTGAATAGTTTCAGTTCTGGTGCTGGTAGATCTAAGATAAATTCAAGGTCTGGTAAAACCGAAGACTTAAAATGGTACCAATTTTTTTTTGCATAACACAGTGAGAATTAGTTGGGTTGGGTAGGCTAATATGTAATAACATCGTAAGCCTAATATAAAATGAGCTCTGTAGCTAAAAGACCATGGCAGTTGTACAGCAGCAATACATAAAGCCATCATAACAGTAGTATTTTTTTTATTTATAATTATAATTGATGCAAAGTAATCATGATGTATTAAAATTTGCCTTGATTCCCAATGCCAGCCTAAGATGCTTTTGATTTAAATGTATGTAACATTACAAAGCTACTTCATTCAAAGTCAAATTTGTTCAAATATTTTGTTGCTGTTTCCTTTTCTAGTGCTCAATATAACCTTCAAATGGAAATCCAGAAGTAGTTTGAAGATCATTGACCTAATTCTAAAATAAACATTCATGATAATGGTTTCTATGTTTGCCATTTTTTAATTTATTCCATTGTGATCAGTGGTACTGGTTTGTTTTTAACCTAGTTACAAATCAATAATTGGTTTTTCGTTGTCTCCCAATCAATAAAAAACTTAAACATTGTATTCATTATTGTATTACAAATGTCTTTTCTGTGTTTTGTTTTATTAATGAAATAAACAATGGATTGATTGATTGAATCAGTTATAATTGCATATATATTTCAGAAATAGAATAATTTTTTGTATTTTATATGAAACATTTTTAATGGATTACAATATCCCACCATCATCTCCTCTGTCTGTATCTTCAAGTACATCATCTGGATCTTCTCCTTCAAGAGACTTGTCATTGCGATTACCAAGCGATGATGAGCTTCAAAAGGAAGGCTTAGATTCTGTGATTCAAAGACTAAGATTTGCAGAAAATGAACACAAAAAATTACTCATTGAAAGAAGTCGTTCAATGAAGGAAGTCAATAAAAAACTTCAGGTACTGGTTAGGTACAATAAATCTAATAAATTTCCATTTGACTTTCCTTTTTATCATGTACATGCAAAAATGCATCTTCAAGTAGATTATGGATGTCATGGTACTTTTCAATTAAGTTTTTACATTGATCATACTGTATATACATATGTTTTGAAATCAGTTGATATGTCAGAGGAAAATTGAAATATACTCAGACTGATGTCACAGGAAAATAATGTTTTGTGTTCTAAATACAAAGAAGACAATGTTTGGTATATGACAGATTGACAGTATATTTTTGGTATACTCTATTTAATGCTGAGTTTTTTTGTTTCTTTTTTTTGCTCCTTTTCTTTTACTGACCATTTTACTATGCAGCAGTGCAGCTATTTCATGTTTCTAAATACCGGTACTCACTGCTCATATCTCTATAATTTCAGAAAGCCTCTTCATACACTGTTATAGTAGTGAAAACTTTGTTATTTATATAGATGTTTTTGTATTTTAACTGAGCACAGTTACAAAATTGTGTGTTTGAAGTGTCTGTCTGCAAATATAGTACATGCATGATGCACATATAGTACGCTGTGGTAAAATTCTTTTGTACTAAAAGTAACAATGAAACACTTTTATATTTTCTAATTGTTAAGGTATAACACAATTACCAATATAACACTCACCAGTACAAGTACAGTATTGCTCATAGAACCACGGCAGTGCAGTTGTCGTGGTCTGTTTGTGATTGATATTTGTTAAATATCGTGATGATATGAAATCATAGACTACTATTTTGTATACAATTTTGGTAGAGAGGTGATTTTTTTTAACCATAGACAAATAAAACCTAACAACCAGGCGGTAAAATAAACTAAAACTAAAAATTACAAACGTTTTCGGCCATTCTCATGTTAGCCCTTTTAAGTAACCAGCTGACTGATACTTGAAAAGGGCTCCCATGTGTATTTGAGTATGGCCGAAAACGTTTGAAATTTTTAGTTTATTTTCATGTTATTATGTTAAATGCCGTCTGGTTGTTATGTTTTATTTGTCTATACTATTTTGAAATTACATTTTTATTTTCTGCAGGTTCATTTGCTTGAGGTTCGTGGAGTTCGAGAAGTCAATCAAAGACTGATGCAAGAAAAAGAATGTCTATTGAAAGAAAAAGAAGAATTGGCAGGGATATGTTGTTTTCTTGATGATGACCGAGAAAAAGCAAAGCGTGTTGCAAGAGAATGGCAAATGTTTGGACGCTATTGCACGGGAGTGTTACAAAAAGAATTGGCTGCTTGCCAGAACCAGATACGAGAACTTGAACAAAAACAGTTAAATCTTACGCAAGAAAATAAGAATTTAAAAGAATTATGTTTAATGTTGGACAATGAACAAGCTGGTAGCCGGAATTCAGTTGATAGTCAAAGTAGTTTACCTTGCCCACACAATGGCTTGTTGGCAGTAGCAGGCACCAGAGACTCAGGCGATGGAAGCAGTAATGGATCAACAACAAGCAACTGCAGTCCTGATCATAGACAGACAACGTCCAAGGATAACTTGTACTCCAGTGGTGAGTTTTCATTCAATAAAATACTTTATTGAAGGGTAATTTTTTAACAAGCAGTATTCTATCTATATGTGACATGCGTATTAATATTACCTTGTATGCTTGGGTAAAGGCTGAAATGTATTTTTTGAATTTCATATTTTGACTTGTTCAAATGTGAACGAAATAGTTGACTTGTTTTAAACATATTATAGCTGATAAATATTTGCTACAAGGCTACCATCAGTAAAAATGGCCTTTTCTTGAGTTTTGAGGAAATATAGATATAGCTGTCCCTTCCTGACCTTTGTGTCAATAGGCCACTTAACATGGCCACAAGGATTAAGTTTGTGATTATAAGCTTTTCCACTACAATTTGCTGGGAGCCAGTAATCACAAGTATAAGAGCAACAAACATGGCTTCTTATGTGGCCTACATCATTCTTCAATTTTTTGTATGTTTTTATTAAAATTTGTGTGTATTTGTAACAGCACTGCCTGTATTAGTTGCAGATTGGCCTTCTTTCACACAATCAAAATTTCTTTAACTTAGAAGGCCAGCGTAAACGTTGTTCTACTTATTAAAGAACCTTAAAAGAATTAATTTATTTTTAAGTTTAAAAGACAAATTGTAGGTGTTGGTGTTCATGATGATTTTGCAGCGACAGTTGTAGCAAGTTTAGTTTCCCAAGTTGGTACTTGCGAGGACGATCACGTAAAGCTTTCGTCCCCTATTGATTTTTCTACACGACCTACAGCAGACCTCACCCTTAACACGAGGATCAATTACATGACCTGTATAATCAAAATTGATTGATGATGATGATGCTTTCTAAAGTTACTCCATCATCAAAGTTGAGAGGTAGTAGTTTGGCAGCGACATGCTCTTTCAATTTTCATGTCCTATAAACCAAACATAACTCAAAATGACAGCATCTCGTATGAAGCTTTCACCACTCACATTTTATTTTTCGGGACACTTGTACCTTGGCATGGTGAGCCTCAAGGAGCGCTTGCTTGTGTGGTGAGGACATGGGCCTTGTGGTGATGGCTAAAAATGGACGCCTTTTGGCAGACTTTTATCTTACTTTGCTTGGTAGTGAGAACGTGGTTGATCACCTAATCATTTTGGATTTATTTTGTCGAGCAAGATGATAGGCAAACTGACCAGTTTATTGTTTGTCATCATGGGCGTTGCAACATGGAGCACTATAGGTGAGCGAACCAAATGAACTATTAATGTGAAGTGAGACAGAGTTTACTTGTCAGTTCAAAGGCCCAAAGCTGTAATGAATTTCGTTTCTTTTACTTATTTTTAATTAGTTTTGTTTCAAATTCATAAGGAAAAAATTTAGCCGTTCGCATTCTTCCACGCGATAGTGGATTTTCGCTGAAGTCTTTTATCAACTTTTTTGTTTGCTTAGCATCTTGTGTTTCCCATACTTCAGAATAGTTAGTGAAACGTAAAGACAAATATAGCTTTATTACTCAAGTTTTGCTATGTACACAGTGTGTAGCCACAGAGCAAATTTTCGCCACTTAGCTTGTAGCTCAATGCAAACAAGATTTTAATATTAAATCCTTGTGTTCTTTTAATGTTGTAACGACCGAATTCAAAGAGTAAGTTTGTGTGAAGTATGGATTGAATGTTACCGGACATTCTTTTTTTTGTGCAGTTTATCCCGTATGATACTTGAGACAGTGCCTTTAATATAACCCATGTTTCATATGACATTTAATGCACCTTACTGCACACTTGGTTCCATATCTTGTTGTTTGCTTATCAACCGGTTGCATTACTTGGAGGAACTGGAATGACTTTATGTCATTACTTTTAAAGACCGGTCCAGTTAGCGGATGTTTTTTTATATTTTAATTTGAATATTTTTTTTGCTGCTTGTGTTTTACATAATTTTTCTCTGATACTTTTTATACAAAACTGCAAACAGATTTTAAAGAAAATAGTCAGTCATGTGCTTGCAACGCTCGGAATGGCCCGTTTCGGTGAGTCCGATCCCTTAACGGGGGATTTTTTCAAATTTTTTTTTAAAATTATTGGGTACCGTAGCCTAATTATCATTGCCGTTTTAGGGTTAGAGATTTGGGGTTAGGGGTTAAAGGTTAGGAACTCACCGAATAGAACTCACCGAATCGAACTCACCGAATAGTAGCAGACCCTGCAACGCTGATGATCGGAAACAGGCGTATCAATAAGTAGGAAAACTGCAATTAACAACATGTGTAGTATGCGTAATATAGCACCATTATCGGAAGTTTTTGAATCCTTATAACCACCTTTATGTAGATTTTATTGTCTTTGATGTGTCCACCAAGCTTTTTTCCCATCATTTGAATGATTTGTTAGCTAAGCTACGCAAGTGGATTACCTTAAATTTTAATGTATAAGACCTCAACTTCCAGTTGTTTGTCTAACGACATTTTTAGCATTTTCTGTATTTCCTCACTTTGTATAAACTTTGTAAGAAGTTTAATAAAATCGTCTGGATCTTCTCTGTCGAATTCGTCTCGGCAGCTACAGCACGGTAGCTACGCTGTGAAAAGTGACGAAAAATACGTTTCATTTCACAACGCAGCGCCAGTTATGCTTTATCTTGTATCGACTACTTGTGACAACCTGGTTCGGTATTGAAGTTGTGGTCTATTGCTGTTTGCTGCTCATGCAACAGATCAATCTTTTTTACATTGATTTAACGTCTGCAGATGTCATAGCCTTCAGACCATGCAGACGTTGAATCAATATAAAAAAGCTCTTTGTCAAGAGATAAATCCAACTCCAGACAGCAAATCAAGCATTTACATTGATTCAACGTCTGCAGACGTTAGCTACCATGGAAAGAGGTGCTAGCTACCATGAGCACTACGGACGTCGCCGTCTAAATGGTTGTTGGCCAATGATGGGAAAGTCGTGAATTTCGTCAACAAATATGTTAACATACAAACAAAACTTAATTATCTTTGAAAGCCTCGGTTTACTTGGGAACGTTTTATTCGTGGTACCACCGTTGTAGAACAGTAGTTGCAGTATATAGCAGTAAGAGCTGAAGACTAGAAGGAGATGGCTTAATGCTCACCTTTATGATTTACATAGGGCTGATGGCTACTGTGCTTAGTTTTGTGTTTGCTATGGAGTTCCAAGCACCAATGTCCAATAGGTCTCGTAAATTATAATTTCTCATGTCCGCTGTCGTTTTTAATAGAAAATAAAGAAAGTTTGGTAATGCCACGGTAGTTAGGTTTCGTTGGTACATACAACGGTTCTTCCTACCATTACTTTTTTGACTGAGTGTTCGCATGCTACAAAGAGCTTTAGGAAAACTTAGCTGTGGACTTAACTCTTGTGTAATACGATATCCACACTTAACGTTTTTGTATTGCCTCCTTTGTGTAGATGTAACTTAACTCTTTCACCTGTTCGATATAATTAAATACTTAATTTTTTCTTAGTAACAAGAAATTGATTTTTTTTTGCACTCATTCGCACAGTGTATCACAGTTTTTGCTTCTTTGCGCTTTAACGCAGCCTTCTTGCGAAAGAAATCTGTAATTTTCTTCATATATCATTTTCACTGCAATCATGCATGCAACGCCTTACGACTCAACACCCAAGCTGTGGTTAGATGTTGTTCTAAAGAAAAACAAGGCATCTGCAGAACGAAGACGAATTTTAAACCCATATTTTAGTTTAACTTTACTTTAAGGATGTAACTTTATCCTTTTTCTGAGTGATAGAGCTGTCGCATGCTCGTTCAACTATAACGATGCACTCTAAAAAAGTCGAACACATCCGTGTCATGTTCCTCATTTGAAAGCTTAATTTTTGTGGGCAAAGAGAATTGCGTGGGTTGACATATATATTCAGTGTCAAAAAGTGCTGAATTGATATCCAGCCAACACCTTCCTCTGATTTTTCTTCACCAAATCAGCTTCTCCAACCAACCAAACCCGATTCTAGTTTCTGTGGTCAGGCTTGCCACGGCTTCTTCGCCTCAGTTTCCTCTCTCATTCCAGTTGTGTGACTTGGCATGTCACTGGCGTTAATTCAATAACTGCTTATTGCAGTTCGCCTGGAAATACCGTACAATCGTACATAGTGGATAACTTTTGTTTAATTCACTTCTGCATTCATCTATCTTGAAAGAAAGCATTTAGAAATGGGTGATGCTTTCTAAAACTAATATTTTTTCACATTTTTGACATTAAATCGTTCAAGGTCTTGGTTTACCGTGTGTCAGCCTTTTTTAATTCGATTAACATTTGAACCCCAAAGACAATAAGTGAGGCCGGTCCGAACCTATTGACTGCGTATCATACAACTTGAAATTTTAAAACCTACACGAAAATGCGATATGCTTTGTGAAGCTGTATTTTAGATGGACTGATATGTGTCACTCGGTTCACGCCGAAAGGAGTTGTAATTTGCTTTGCTCTACTTTAAGTCAAATATTTCTTCTTTTTCTGTTGTGAATGGCATTTTTCAGCTAAACAGTTTTTGTGTTTGTTAGCTTTTGTGGCAATTATTCAAATGTGATCAGATCAGCACGCCATAGCCCTAAAAAGGCCGTAGGCATTTCTCTCTAGAGCAACGTAGGCTACTTTTCATAATCATGAAAGAAATCAAGGGCTCTAATGGTCGAAGGTCTACCACTTCGCAATCGACGCCATGCATTTAAGTGTGTTGCCAAAGACACAGCCACATGCTCTTAAGCCGTGTCCAACCGGCTCGCCATCGAACGTCGAACCAGGGTTCTCATTACTCGCAGGTAAAGTAAAAAAATAAACCTTGACTAGCGGAGGAAACGCTTGTACGTTTCGTTGACCTCTGGACAAATTGAAGATTGAAAAGGAACTTAAAAAATACTTTAACGAAATTTCATCAAGAAATCTATGTCGCCAATTTTTTCTAGTGCAAGCTGATAAACATGAGGAGATATTGACATTTCCTCTGAGCTTATTTAGTGCCACGTAATTACTTTATTGTACCATGGTAGTCAATTATCAAGCGACCGCACACACACTTACTGCTTACAGTTAAGTGTATTACTGTAAATTATATAGCTAAAATCACCACAGCTCATAATAATTAGCTATTATTAGCAGTTTAAGGTGGTTGTTATAACACCTGACGCCGTTACACTCAACTTGCTGGGTGGTATCAGCATAAGGTGCAACAAGAAAGACAATGGTACGACACATTGGCTGTGACATTGTCTCAACTCGATCCATTTATAGCGGCATTTTGTGGCGTTGTAAGAAATCTTGTTGCATCACGTGATCAACTCAAAATTTGTCAGGGTTGCTGACGTAATGAAGTATCGTTTTCTACCTGTCCTAGTCTTAAAATATCAGAACGTATGTTGGCACCAGTACGTTTGATTGGCGTCCAATGATGAAAGGTTTTACGCTGAATAGATAGTCTTTGTCTGACACGTGAGCCATTGTGAATATTCACCCTTGGCATGATGTCGGTCATATATTTATCATGTTTGTTATGAAAGGTGGAAAGGATCACATCTTGTTTACAACCGTGGGTGTAGTATTACCTAGATGGCTTATTGAATTTCATCACATCTGTGGCGAAACCTTGCGCTACACAAATGGACAGCTCCCAGACAGAAATCAATCATTTTATCATTGATTCAACGTCTACAGACGCTGTGTAGCGTAGCTAGCATAACTCATCTGCATATGTTCATCGTTCAATCAATGTAAAAAGAACGGATTTCGGTAGCAGGGTGGTTGGCTGGTTTCAACCGTTGACATGGTCATTCTAGCCGGGAAATCAGTTATTGTTTGCAATGATTAAACACACTGAACCAATGCACAAAAGAAATAGCTGGCTGGAATGTGTAACGTGAATTTGGTTGAAAATTCAGGTGAAACATTTACATTGCCATTAACAATGTGATCCTATTGGGAATGCAAGTTTAACCACCATTGACCCTAGCCAGCTTTCTTTTAAATCTAGGCCAGTGCCGGATTAAGGGGGGGGCGGACTGGGCTGAAGCCCAGGGCCCCCACTTTTGGGGGCCCCCACCTCAAAGAACAAAATCTACTAATTTTTTTAGTTGCACAGCTGGAGATTACTGCTTTAATTCGTATCTCAAACAAGCAAGGGTGGCTCACCCAAATGTGCTGCGGTGCTGCAGCACCCCTGCCCAACCCCAGTTATTCAATTTTTCTTCATTTTTTTAACAAAAAACATATTTATTTGATACTTTCATATCCGAAAATGGTACGGATTACGGGTCAAAGTTATGATAATGCTGCCAATATGAGTGGCAAGTATAACGGTCTTCAAGCTTTTCTGCGCGAGAAATGTAGTGTAGCTCATTATGTCCCTTGCACAGCACATTCACTTAATTTAATCGCCAGCCTAAATGTCCTGTAGAAACATGCCGTTCTGCCGCTGAGCTTTTTGAATTGTTGCAAAGCCTTTATTCATGGCTCGTCTCGTCTACTCATCGTTGGCAAGTCCATCGAAAATTCCTAGATGGTTTGCCTGTTTTGAAGACATTATCTGATACAAGATGGTCAGTTAGATATGATGCAGTTCTTCTTCTATCGAGTCTTCTAAAGTTCGTTGATACACCACAGATTGACACATTCTTCCGCAACGGAGTTATACACTGACAGGTCCCATCTACTGCACCGTGTTGCAAGCCGAGGGCAAACAAGAAGGTGATCCGCTGCATAGGCGTAGCCAGGGAGGGCGAAAGGGGCCATGCCCCCCCCCAAATTTTCCAAGTTTGGATTCCAAAGTTGAGCCCTTTGTTGAAAATTTAATAAAGTTTGTAGAAATTCATATCGTTTTCCAAGACATCTGGCTATTAACACCCCCAAGGACTTGTTTTAGACACACAGAAAGACACCAATAAATTTTGCAAATCGTAAATCGCACAAAATTTACGCGATTTACGTTTCTTTGAACTAATTTATGGAAGCAATTTCAGAATGGCTTACTCTGTTGGGTTTTTGTGTAGTTATTGAGTTTTTGTGTAGCTGAGTTTTTAGTGTTCTCTAATTTTAGCCGCAGTTTTTGCCCGTTCGTGTGTAAGAGTTATCTTTAATAAGTTAATAGCTGTTTATCTGCTAACAAATTTCATACAAATATTACTCTAAAAGTGGTTTCAGAAAGCGCTATAATCCATTATTTGAGTGTAATTTTTCAAAAATTTTCCAGGGGAGCATGCCCCCGGACCCCCCTAGAATACGCGTGCCTTCGGCACGCTCTAACCCCCCTACCACTTTTATTGTTTCAACCCACCAGGATACGCCACTGCACATCAAGTGGCGATGGCTTTAAATCAAACACTTTGTTGTTCTCTTCAATTCATCAAATATTTGGCTCCTCCTAAAATTTTTTCTGGTTACGCCACTGGTCCGCTGTTTGGGGCTCGGTGCCACAGATACATGCAACTGGGCCCGTGTCGTAGCCCCACTCCACCATTTATTTTTAGCAAAAAATGTCACTTAATAAGGGCCCCCACTTTCAACTCAGCCCAGGGCCCCATACACCCTTAATCCGGCCCTGATCTAGGCCTAAGTGTTCATGCTTTTAGCTGTTAAATCTTTACACAATTTTGTTCAGTTTTTGTTGACTTTCCATTTTTCCAATTTCTCCTAACGTTATATATTTCTGTGTAATTTTATAATAAATTAAATTACAGTTAGAAATTCTAAGGTTGCTCTCATTCGACAGACTTTGTTTGTTCCATGCCGATTTGACATCGTCAGGCTGTGTGAGCAGAAATATCAAGAAAATGAAAGTTAATTTAAGTGTTTAGGTCTTGTACAATGCACACTTTGGATAAGTAAAGTTCTAGTTACTACTTGTCTCGTTATGAGCTATATGGAGAACAAGATGCGTGTCCGGTTGCTATGACAGTTCTTGCTTGGCCTGGTACAAGGCGCTTTCTAAAACGATTAAAAAATCTTCCCACCCCAACTTTTGAGTTAGCATCCTTATCCCATAAACTCGTGATGTGTGCACTGTGCAGTGACGAGATATGATTTTCTCACCGTTCAAAGAGTGCGTTTTTAATGTCGTTTATGTTTCAAGACGTCGGAACAATCAACCGATTGCAAGGTTTTGTTTGGTGGTGTCCTGTCAATGGCTCATTGGTTTAATGATCCATGGTTTAATCTATTGTTTTCCACAACGTGCTTATCCGTCGCCTCATTTGATGAGTAATGATGGCAGACAAAGCAGTATACTGAGCATACAAACCTTTCACAAAATGCCTAACATATCATAAAGTTTTGCGGTCAAAAAGCATTGATTTGAGGTTTCCGTAGTAGTTTTGCAGAGATGGTTGACTGCATTGTAAAAGAACCTTTTATGCTAACAGTGGGAAGTCATTTGTTTTTCACACGTCAATAACAATTGTCATTCGCAGTTTCGCTTTTTGTGATTCATTCATTTAGTTAGGATTAAGCTATAAATTAGCACCAAGGAGGCACCATTCCAATCTCCAAATGTCATTCCAATATTTTCTATTTATTGTGACTTCTGCCAAGTCCTCAGTTGAAACCAGGTGCGTTTTTCATCTTTGTTGCGTGTTAAACTTTGCGTATAAATTAATCTCAATGCTGCTTCATGAACATACGCCAGCCTTGAAAAGTAGATAATTGCATTCTACTTTAGCACTCTTTGTTTTCTTTCGCTTCAACAATCTGTCCTGTATCTAGTCTTCATTCAATCTAATGGAACTTATGTAAAATGATGGATTTTGCTGTCTGGGAACAATAAGGTCGATCATGAAAATCTGGTGATTCTGTTTCACGCAGAAACCAGTTTGTCTTGCAGTTGCTGAAGCATAGTGTGACGGTTTCTTCAATGTTTACAAGCTTCGGCGTGTTTTTTCGTCCTGTACTTTGATGTGACCAGATGACCCGAACTCACCTGAGCTGGTTGGTCATCTTAAAAATCAGTCAAGTCTTGTTCAGAGCTTACCAAATTTGATACGGTTTCCTCGTCAGGTCTTGTTTTGATGTTACCTGTAGTTTTATGTTAACCGATGACAGGCCAAAACAAATTGCATGGACTGGCGACCTTTGGTTTTAGTTTCAAACGAGAGGATTGAGTGTTTTGAGGTGCATATACTTTTTATTTACAATACTTTTTATTTATGTATGGTCCATTTACTTTTATTTCTTTTCAATTGATATAACGTAAAAACAAAGTACCGTAGTCTAAGTTCCAACACTTATTTTTGAATGGCTCGCCATACAATAGTTTGATGTCATAGACTTCTGCTTCTCAACTGTTTTTAAATCGCAGTTCGCTGTCATCGCTAATTGATTTATTTAACATTGCTTTGGAAAATAAAATTGGCCCGCAAAGGCATATGAGATAAATAGTAGGAGTGCATCGAATGTCAACATTTTTACGAGTATGTCAAGATGTTTTGTTCAATTATGTGGATTTTTGATTCTCAACTACGAGTGAGTAGGAAACAACGACAAAAGTGAGTGTGGTTTCATCCCTGTTTAAATCCACTTATTTTATGGCGTGTTTGTTAAAAAGATTTCGTAAAAATATTAGTAGGTAACTGAAGTGCAAAGCTTACTAGAATTTTAAAACTTGCATTGCTGGTACGAAATAAGAACGAAAAATTTAGACGCTTGTTTGGAGTTCATGACCTTTGCTGACATACTAAGAGCACCTGTCATGACGGGAAAACGCTTCCTCAGTGTTTTGACGGATGGTCGTCAGTTTATATTGTTTTGTAATTGCAAATGATTTAGTTTCCAGCGGTGGTTTAGAAGTTTAGTCGTGTTTTTTAATCGTGGTCTGGTATGTGTTTGTAGCAATGGAAGCTGTAGCGTTGCTTAAAATTAATCGATTTACTATCCTCGCCCACTCCGCAAATCAGTCTTTTTTACATTGATTCAACGTCTGCAGACGTTTTCCATGTTGAACAAGGGTCTGTGTACGACTTTTCGGGTTCATTCGCATCTCCTTGGGATATTGAAAACAAATTTAGTTTGGAAAATATTTATTCTTTGTTTCAAAATGAAATGAATCGAATAGACATCAGCACCATTTTCTATTACAAATTAATCGTTATATTTGTATTGCAAACAGCTCTGTACACCATTACACCAAACAACTAAACAAATTTCGGAAGACTCTTAGAGGAATACGAAAGTTACATTTCATTACACGTAACTGTTACTCAGTTACGCAATTTTAAAAAATATTTGCTGTTTCCATTGTTAAAAAGTGTTTCTTCACACAATTAAAGTTTGTAAAACACTTCGATAAAAGGCGATTTTTGCATATTTGGCTGCTCTACTGATCAAGGTTGAAAGGGCATTGTTGTACGAAAGATACAGTTTAACTGTGACAAATAATTTGGTGCACAACTGTGCATTTGTGCAAGTAGCCTGCAGTAGAGCAGTCAAAATCTCACAGTGCTTCATTCAACAGACCCTTCGCATGGAGAGAGCTACTTGAGGTACTTGGAGCACAAAGTGCGCCACCTAGAAGAAGAAGCGAAAGGAAGAGTGAAACGAGTGAGCATAATGGCTGGTTGTTTATTGATTTTTTTCATTGAAGCACCCCGGTGTGCTGAAGTTAGTGTATATGCGAAGCTTCAGCAACTGAAAAGTTATCTGTAAACTTAATAACAATGGTTGCAGGAACGAAATCATTTTTTTTTTTTCATTTTTTGTTTATAGGCTAAACACAGTTTTAAAGACTTATTACTAGGAATGACGCATAATTTCTTTTCTTGATCTATTTTAATTTTTCTTGTTTGTCAAAAACCATTTGTTTGAACCTTCCAATCTAAAGGAAGTGAATTTACGAGAAATTTTAGTTATTTTCATTTAAACACGAATCACGATATTTCTCATATCTTTGTAACTTTTCCGAATAATTTTCAGATTACCGTTCCTCCTCCCACTTCTGTGAATCCTCCTGTTCCTCCTTCTAACCATGGATTTGCTCCTCCTGGAAAGCTGGAACGACGATTTTTTTCCTCATCAGTACTTCCAACTTCTTCCCATTCCAGTGAACCTAACAACCAAATGTACGGGAAATCACCTGCACCGGTGAGTGATGTGATCTCAGCCGACTAGTACAGTTGCTTTTTACATTGTTTTTAGCGACGTTGAAACAATGTGAAAAAGGCAACTTTTGCTGTCTTTGTTGGTTTCATTCGATATCTTTCCATTTTTTCTCACTTAACCTCAAGCTGTTGGATTACTTGTTTGTTTATTTATTTATCAAAAGTCCGTGCATGTTGCTTATTGGGTTCTTTTAATGCAGCACTGCATTTGACTGATTTGTGCATCATCTCATTAGCCGCAAGTAACTCCGCACTAATCCATCGTAGAAAAGAATATAATTTGACGTAATAAATTTAGTGGTTTTAAATTGCCAGCTGAACAAAAATTACTTTTAAGCCTAAAACGTAACTCTGCTTTGATGCATTAAATGTGTTGGCTGGCATACTAAATCAGCGAATGTAAATATGGTATTGTTTTTGTAAGGATGTACAACATTGTACAATGTGCATCAAAGCAAGGTAGATAACATTTTTTCTTCTAACTTCGTTATTAATCATCGCGCAGTTTTAATACTTTTACAATAATGGTAAATTTGTGTTTGCCATTAGCTTTAACATTAAAAGGCTATTTTTTAAACGCATTTGCTAATAATTTGATAAGGGAACCTACCATTTATTTCCTGCCATGTGCTTCAAAGCAATGACCACTAAAGGCATGTTTGCATTTATATTAAACTGAATTGAAATTGGTATCAGCATTCAAAAAATTCAATTGGGTTTTTCAGCACTATCCAGAAAGGTAGCAACTATGACATTGTGACGATCTATTTCGTGTGCGGTTCTCAAAAGTTGATTCTTTTACGTTTGTGGACGTAAAACTGTTACTCTAGAATAGAATTTGTTGCCTTGGTGGCCTGTATACATACTTTACAGTGTAGTTGTTTTGTTTTCCAACCAAGAAAACACGCCTTGTTTGCATCGATTCAACATCTATACACTCTCAATCAATGAAAAAAAGGGATTTTGTTGCCTGATGTTTCGATTTTTGCCCTGCGTCGGTAATATCGATTGACTGACACGAAACTTGCCTGCCTTGCGCAAGCTCTGCTTCGGTGACGTACTCTCCACGTTCATGTAACAAGACAAGTAGAGTTCATTCTTTTCGTTGGCTTCGTTTTGTCGGCTTCACTGCTGGGTTCGCTTGAAACAAAGAGTTTGACTTTGCTGTTTGTAGCCGACTTTCACTCAGAGAATATCGTATAAATACAATTAACTGAACTGCAGTCGTACAAAAAATCTTTTTGAAAAGATGATTGGCTGCACGTAGTCCCATCGCAGAGGCTCAACTGGAAATGTTAAAATGTCTCAAAACGTTCCTTGTGTCTAAAAAGTATATAGTTGCTAATTTTCAGTTTGTGCAATTATTGTGACAATTGCAATATTGCATTTGTTTGACGATTACTTCCTGACTGATCTGCCATCAGACACTCGGTAGGATCAATCTGAGCGATGGCTGCCGCTAGATAAAGATCGATAAAACACACGCGCCAGTTGCGTCTTTTACCAATGCCGCTTTAATGTAAATATTTGGTATTGCCATGTTGTCGACTTTCTTTTTCTCATAGGTGAACAGCACTAACATTGTATCGTGAAAACAAAACTAGTTTTCCAAAATTGAGGAAAGTGAAGCATGCGATGTCTTGTGCGAATTGCTATGGTTGCGGCTTGATATTTCATTATCTCCAAGGCTGCTTGTTTCAAATCTGTCAACATGGTCTTACCAGAACGCTTTGTACTGATTGAAGAGAAGGTTTACTTCGACGTCGGTTCAACGTTCAGATTGGCCACATAAGTTGAGCTGTGGAGTAGGAGGTTTTGCGTAGTTCTTATCCAGACAGCAAAATCTGTCATTTTTACATTGATTCAACGTCTGTCGTTGAATGACGTAAAAAATGTCTTGATTGTCGATAATATCGTTCCACACACTGCACTTCCTTTATCATCGAATGATGCAATGATACCCTTTTTGTACCAAGTTGATATTACGTTACCTGCACATTTATGGGTTGATAACACTTTTGGTACTGCCGTACACATTGCTCTCTGCAGCCCCTTCAAGCGTTCGCACTAACGCAAAAATAAAAACTCCGCTATGTGTTACACAACCAGTTATGTATAACGTGAATACCTTTCATTATTGCGAATTGTACAATTCAATATAGCCTAATGCGGGTACGCTGACAGACCTTCTAAAGCGTTGAGAGCAATCGATGCGATGTATAGAGCAATATAAAGCCATCCAAACACGTGTTTTTGGGAAAAGTCTTGACGCCTATTGGCTAGTGTGGAGGCTATGCTGGTATGGTTAGCGAAACACAATGCTCGCTATTCTATAGTGAGTAGTCAGGTAGTGCTGACGCCAGGAAGATCGCTCCTTCTCAACTATAAACCATTATTATTAAAACGCGACACTTTGCTTTGGGGCAATATGAAACTATCGCATGAAGTTGTAATTGGGAATTGATGACATTTACTTAAACGTTTCGTCAACCGCGCATGATTGACTTCTTCAAAGAGCCCGACCAGGAAATGGCCAATTTTTCAAGACATTAATTACGGATCAGAAATGCATGTGTGGTGTGAGCAAATAATAAAACGATGTAAAAGTTTAAATTTTGGAACAGAAGCTAGAAACTTGCAGTGGATTACTGGTGAACAATTTCACTGACTTAGTTTCTCGGCATGAAATTTCTTTATCTTCAAGTTCAACCAGTCATTTGCATCTGATTTCACTAATCATCATCATTTCGTATGATAGCTTGGTGTGCTTGCTTAAGATCTCAACAACCAACTCTATTATTGTTGCTGTACCATTGAAGAGTCCACGTAGTACGCACAATTTAAGCCAATAATGGTTTAGGTCATTATACCTTTCTGAACATGCTGTCTAGGACTGTTTTCAGAATCGAAGTGCAGCCGTCATACACTGACTCGTGCAGTATGCAAATGCCACACCACAGTTCTGCAAAGCGAATAACACGCCGTGCAATTTTCTGCTGAATGCTTCCTTTTTTGAAATGTCATTGTTGAAAGCATTTAGTTGGTTAAATGCCAGCAATGCGTGTGGTCTTCATGCTCATCGCTTAGTTAAGCTGCAAAATCCGGATAAGATTTGTCTCAATGGCAGCAAATTAAGCACACTTAGCAATATGAACGTAAATTGATCACGATGACTCAGCCAACAAAAGCTTTCGTTTTTACATGTTACAACGTTTCTGAATCTTTTTACGCCTGCGCTTCAGACGAATGGTCTCTATTTGTTTGTACCCCGTCCCCAGCAGTTGCGAAATCTTTAATTCAATTTCAGCCAGTCATTACTTTCTAACGTAATTACAAAGTTCTTTCAATGATGGCCTTCCCTCACAGCGGGCCTCCTTTCATTAGTAAACTTTCGCCGCCACCTGCACCGCGGGCGAGCGGTTTATGATCCATGTTGTTTATTGCATTTGTTCAAAAATATCTCGTTTTGTGTATTCATCTTTTAATTAATATGAACAAATGTTCTTGGACGTTGACACAATGTAAACTGTAGCCAAACCACATCTTGCGATTGTTGTTCTACTGGTCAGAAAATCGAATTTTCCCGGTTCGCCGGTTTGTTGACGTGTATTTGCTCGTATTGTTTTAACCCAGAAATATTGTCTTGCACAAACAATTTCCCACGATTGTGTTGCTTCTCTGACAGCAAAACCTGTCATTTTTACATTGATTCAACGTCAGACAGAGCAAAAATGACAGATATTTTTTCTGCAAAGGGTTTAGTTGCGAATTCCCCTATCCGGAAACTGTTTTGATATTGTGAGCTCCCCACAGCAATTCACCCCAAACATACTGTTTTACAATGCTTGAAGTTAAGCAATGATTAACCTTCGGCTTTTTGGGACGAGCATTCTTGGAATTACAAGACAACACAACTCAAAAAAAGAAGCTTTTGCGTGAAAACCACTTTGTTTCCAAACTATTTCTAAATTGGTTTGTTATAGCATTCAGAGCTTTTAATCAAAGTTTAGTTTCTGGACGTTTTTGTTGATTGCTGCCGTATCGACGAAGTGTCGCAAACGCCAATTTCGCAATCGTTGTGTTTTTGCCTGGCTACCCTACTTATTGCTGTAGTTAGCTTATCAAGTGTCATTATGGTTGTCATTTTGTAGAATCCAATCCATCTCGAGCTTCGCCACTCGATAGCATTTGAGAGCTTTCGAACAATCTCCTTGAACAATATCCGTCTGATCTGAACTATCCTTTCTAAATTGCACCATCAGCCCCTTTAACTCTAGCACGCCTACGTATTTTGTGTTGACTTCGTCTTCTTTTTGATTTCTATGCTTTGATGTCCGTTATAGAAATCTAATTATTTTCTTGAAATACAGTAAGATATTGAACAGCATTCTATTTCTAATGAATTTTGATTCTTTCTGCTATTCACTCCCATGAATGAAAATCGCATTTTAATGAAGATCAAACAGCGTCAATGGACGTTGTTTTGAAGTGGAATAAACGTTTTTTTTTCTTGTAAACTTTCCTTCATCTATGTAGTACACTATACTGATTACATTCACAATGTTGATAACTTTTTGGCGGCAGTTTCTGATTTGCTACTGCGAAAATTTACAGCGGTTCCATCAACTGCGTATTGGGTGCAGTCCAGTTATTGCCATAGAGGCAAGTAGCTTAATCTCAATGAATTATGTCAATGGGATCTCAAAGGTGATATCCCTGTATAACATTGTCGTGCACTTTGCCACCTATTTATATTGAATCAACGTTGGAATTTGATTTTCATATGGACATTTGAGTTGGTCTAACATTAGCAGGAAATCGATTGGAAGACTGAGCTGTGATGCCATCTGTTGTTTCACCAAGCATTTTTTTTACTATTGTGTGGATTCCATTATTTAATAACACAGCTTTGGTATTGATCTGTGTTTTTTATTGCAAGCACACAACTTCCATTGACATGTCACAAAAAAACTTTTTCGACTGACTGAAACTCACATACCTCTTAAATTAAGTGGAACCTATGGTGCAAAGACCTTGATGTTATCAACTACGCATCTTGGTTTAATTGTAATCGATCCTTTTGATTCAAAGTCCGTGGGACTTTGTTTGTCCGATTAGTTTGCAGCCATACAAGATTGAATGTTCTTGGTCAATTCCCTAAACTTCTCTCCTTTGCTTGACACGTTCACAACGTTCTAGGAAACCTTTCTCATTTGACCTCGAAGTAAACAAAAGAAGTGTGAAACTTCAATTGACTTTGCATTTCCTATTATCTTTTTTTGTTCAACGACATTGAAGCAATGCTGCTCTGATATTCACTACCCGATGCGACTGCAAAAATGAGATTGCGCTGCTTTTAATTTAAAGAACTTGTTGGCCTGCTCTGTGGTAACTGAGTTATCTGGGTGGAAGATTTGTGTCGATAGTTTGGGTGGAAGATTTGTGTGTGTCGGGTGGAAAATTTGTGTCGATAGTTTGTACTAATCCATCAACACAAACAGGGAATTTGGGTTTCAACAAATTTACTTTGGCGTTTTATTTTGAAGCCATGTTGTGCTGATGTCAAGTAGAAAGACCTTACTATCTTTTCCGCTGCAGGCTGCATTTGACATTGAGCAGACTTGACAGGTTTTAGTCAGACGTTTGCATGTATTTAACGTAATTTATGATCCAGTCGGATGAAACAGTGAAAATGCATTGCCGTGATTTTCATCCATTTGCCAATAGGTAACTTTGCTAAGGGGTTTATGTGTGCTTTAATACGTACATTGATGAATAATTATAATACTTTCTCCGACAAAATGTTGACTTTTCTGATGAATGTCGTCGTCTGATGATATGCAAACTGAAAGCAACAATATGGATTTTCACGCTTCATGCATTGTTTGAATGCGCATTTTCGTGAAGCTGAGTTGACTACAATTTGGCTTCTTGCATGAGTAGATTATCACTTCGCTAACCAGCTCTTTTTACATTGATTTAAGGTCTACGAGACGTTGGATCAACGTTAAAACGAACTGATTTGCTGACTGGGTGTTGCTTTGCAAATGTTGACAGTGATACACTTTTTGAAACTGACATTTCGAAATTGAATTAATGTTTTCACACTTGATTGAGAAGAGAACTAATCCTTGCGGAAAGGTGGTTTTGGTTGGATTTGTTTTGATCATCTCTAAATCTCGTCGAGCTTGCTTATAATGGAAGGGTTATTACAATGGCACTTTAATGACATTCCATTCTTGTATTATTTGAGCTTCATTGGGTCTTTTTAAATTCCAGTGAATTAATCAGATTTGTTGCTTGGACTTTCCCAGACAGCAAATCAACTGTCTTTTTTACATTAATTCAACGTTTGTTTATAATACAGTGCATCTGTCTTAATGCATATCCCAGCCATTGCTAACCACTCAACGTATCTGATCGAGCAACCACAAGCGGACATGCAATGCTTAGTCTGGATTTCAAGGCTAATTAGGAAGTGTATCATGCTAGTGGCATTAGTGATGATCTGATTGTGTTCTTTTACATCGATTTTCTACATTTTTTAACAAATGCAATGCCCCAGAAACGTCGCTGTTGCAAGTGTAAACACGATTGCGTGTTGGTTTTAGAAAAAATTCGCAATTGCGAGAAAGGTCATCATAGAGCAGTTTCTTTTTTCCGCAGACGTCAAATTTGAGTTACTGACTGGTTTTCTCGCTGGAGCATGGCTACCACCAGCTTCTAACATCTAACGCAAATTTGCTGAGACAAACTGCAAACCTTTCTGTGCATGTTGCATGATGAGAAGTTGAAGGTTTTTCGTTAGATTCTACAAGAAACGCTGTTGATATCAGGCATAGTTACTAGTCACATAAAAACCTTTACAGCCTGTTATACCATAATTGAGAGCAGGTTCTCAATCAAATAGAACGTTGTTGAAATATATTGCTATTTAATGTTATCACGCAGAACTATTTATCTGGGCCTCAAACTCACGGTTCGTCTCCGACTTCTTTTCCATTACAAAAACCTGAAGCGATCATAAATGCATTGAAGGTAGGAGGTAATACTAGTTGAAATGGTTTCTTTGCATGATGGCTATGACATATTTGTCAGCCGGTCACATATTCTTCACTTATCTTCCAACCACATGACTATCTGATGGCTGGACAAATTTATGGTAATGTGATAAATTTTCTTTTGTTCAACGGGTTCAAGTTGACAACTTCCTCTTTTTATTGTGAGCCCTGGTAACTCACATTTGTTGTGAGGTAAATGTCAACACTCTGAGAGATTGTGGTTAAACTAACGTTGACTTGCCCGTTCCAACACTGCAGGCGTGTTCCTAACTTAAGCATGTCCCTTTACCAAGGCAAGTCGGCTTCAACTCCCGTAAGAGAAGAAAGTCACTCTCCTATAGCTGAACGTGGGAGGTCTTACGAAGATCATTGAAGTGCCTTCAACGAGTTTTAGAATCTTACCAGGTCATCGCCATTCTGCTTCAGGAAGCTTACGTCAGCGATAGTTTCCCGCTTAAACATTTGTATCTGCTTGCACCCAAATCGATGCACATGCACTGCCGGTCTGCTACCATAGTTGAGTTTTGTAGCAAATGGGAGTAACAACATTTAGGGAAGTTGATTCCAACAGAATAGACAGATGTTGAGGTAGAGGGCACCTCTGTCATCAATCGAGTATATGACAAGTTCGATTGGAGGCGCTCTAAATGACCAACTCATGGGAGAAAAGGCTAGCCACGATACCTGTCATCAATAGTGTAGGATGACTTGTTTAGGAAATCTTTTCACATTTCATCACTTCGTCAGATGGAGTGGTGACAGATTTCTATTTGATATCTGTTCTTTCAAGCACTTGGATCGTCGATAAAATTTACATCTCAAGATTAACTCTGTTGTGTCATCTAGTGGCTGGAAAATTGAATTTGGCAGTTTAAATATCTTAAAATCACGACTGCACGCAATGCGCTAGAGCTAGATTCATGTTGGATGATCATGAGTTCAAGGTTTTGTGCAACTTATTAGTTCAGTAATATCGAAGTGTAGTGCCGAACAGTGGCGGCTCGTCAGAAGGTGCTGCGGTACTGCAGCACCCCCTAGCGTAATTTCACTGGTTGCACATATAACTTAATGTATAACCTAACCTTTATTGAAGAACCTAATATATGTGTATTTCTTGAAAATCTTCTCAAACCTATCGTCATATCTAGAAAACAATAGCACAAATCACCGCATTAAACAAATTCTGGTACGGAAACTCTGGTACTGCAGTCCCAGTTTCGGCTAGTTTGTGCGGTATTGCGCATGCGCGAATTTCTCACAAGCGATGATTTTGGCTGGGAGAGGGACTGCGTTTTTTGCAGTACCAGAGTTGCCATGTTGTAGTCTTGAAATTTCTCTTACGACAGAAACTGCTGGACTGTAAGCCAGTGGTATTACTATTGGCAACCCTGTCAGTCGAAGCTAGTCAGGCAGCTAAATGTGTGCTGTTCTCCCTCACTAACTTGCAGTTGCTTTTTGAGCAGTTTAAAGTTAGACTAATGTAAATTAAGTATTTTTGTAGAGTTAGACCTAGACGTCAGTGTTTTAGACAATGATGTTGGACTAAGAACAGATGCTTACAGCATAGGCTACATTTATTTTCTTTAACATTTCTCAGTATAGATAGACCTATGCAATATGCATAGCATTAACTGGTTACCGGTACCGTTTCCTGTTTATTGGCATGTTCGTATACCGTATTGATGTTAGGTCTATATTGTAGCTTTCACAACCATTTTCATTCCAGACACGTTAATGATGAAAAATAAACTGAACTACCGCTACCGGTATATGCCAACAGTGAATAGGCTATGAATCTTTAAACTGCATAGCCTACTGTATGAAACATCAAATCTATAATGCCAGATCAAACCTTAATGGTATATATAAATTGCAGATTTGCGTTATTGAATTAGGTTGTAAATAAGTTAATTTGAAACTTTCCAATCTATAAAATGTGTTGTCCAACATTGATATGTCAAACCATATATAAGTATTTTGGCAGAGACAAGTAATTTTGGATATGAAAGTGAAAGTCAAGTGGAATATGAGGTGAGAAAAAATAAATGATCACCCAATTTAAATGTTAGTTTTAACAACCTTGCTTTCTGTTGCTTAACATTAAGATTACGATGTTTTACATGGTACCGTACGGTACCTGATAATAGCATAGCCTACTGTACTGTAAAGGAAACTGCTCGTATTTATGCAAACAAGTACCGCAACTTTTGTGAAAATTTTTGCCTAAAAATGAAATAAGACAGTAGTATATTTTAAACTCATGTAGATGCGGGAATAAAAGAAGAGAGCTGAAGAAGATATCACGGTATTTGACATAAATAGTCAGAGGAAAAGCTGTTCGGAAAGATGTCTTGATCAGGAGGAAGAAAAGTTGTCTCATAGTACAAGTGGCACTTAGACACATATGTCCAATATGCGTCCAGCTAGTAAACTTTCTTTTTGCGTTGAGTAACAATAAGGCTTATAGCTCTCAATGTTTTATGACTACCCAGACAGCAAAATCCACCATTTTTACATTGATTCAACGTCTGCAGATGTTGAATCCATGTAAAAATGACAGATTTTGCTGTCAGGTAGTTGCTTACTGCAAATCACAACAAAATCAATGTTCAAAGGCAATTTTTACTGCTAGTCCTACATTTTTATGGTAATAATATGTTCAAAAATTTGATGATTTTATGCATTGCGTTCACTCCTCAAATTGCTTTATATCAGGCCTGATGTCATCTGATTGTTTTTATCGTTCTGAATACTTTCAATTCTTCCAATTGTATGTAAATTTGTAACAGTAGATAGCCTATTTAGTGAGCTTTTAAACCGACTGCATCCAAAGTGGCTCTCTGTCACTTTGTGCATTTGCATTTTGTGTATTATTTTGTTGTTTTGGATATGGACAGCTTTGTCTGAAGCAAATAAATAATAATAAAAATATGATATTTGAAATATATCTCATCCACTGTTTGCTTTTGAGTGCCTTCAGCCTGTAAGTTAGTAGTTTAAACAGACTCTTCAAAATAATTGTTTTATATCAAAACAACCTTTTTCACAAAAAGATGCTGTAACTCAAAACAGTCAAAGAATTTTTGATGTCAACAAAACTTTTGAATGTATGTCATATAGAGGCAAACCAAACATGGTAGCCTATAGGTGCAACAGGCCAAGTGCAACGTCGGCACTGTAGCCTGGCACTTGACCTGCAAATTTTTTCATTTTTGTATCATTTCACATCGCCAGACGTTGAAATCATGTACAAAAGGGAACTTTGCTAACTAGGTACAGGTTTTAATTGAGAAACATTTACTAAAGCCATTGGATTTGTTCAAAGAACCCAATTAGCCTAACAGTTCGTATTTACATTGATTCAACGTCTGAATACGTTGAATCAACCAATTGGCCTATCGTTTTTCTTTGCATAGACTTCACGTCTGAACAAGTTGATTCAATGTAAAAAAAAAACTGATTTGCTGACTGGCGCGGCGCTTGTAAATGCAATTGTCATTTCGCCGATCAATTGCAACACCGATTTGCTCCGAAATTTCAAAGTGCGTTTCAATAGTTTGGCAACCTATTTTTTCATTACCATGGCAACAAGAGGAAGAGGAGAACTCCTCTCATATTTTCAAAACGCTGGCAGCTAAAGTATTACGAAAAAACATTTTTTTTGTTTCAAAGTTCTAAAAATCCACATTTTCAACTG
Organism: Aplidium turbinatum; assembly: GCF_918807975.1. NCBI lineage: Eukaryota > Metazoa > Chordata > Ascidiacea > Aplousobranchia > Polyclinidae > Aplidium > Aplidium turbinatum. The sequence continues at coordinate 6,022,390 of NC_137486.1, forward strand.
CTTAAAATTTTTATTTTTTGTCCTGAAAACACCAGGAATGGCATTTTAGAGCATATAAAAGTGCAAAATTTTCTGGGGGGGCATGCCACCAGACCCCCCTAGAAGGCTCGCGCCTTCGGCGCTCGTCCGTTCCTGTCACTTCATGACGTCATATTTAACAGCACCCCCATGGCCAAAAGTCACGAGCCGCCACTGGTGCCGAACGTCGTTATGAGACCTTTTGTGGTGTTAGTGCGAAAAGGCAAGGAGGCGAATGTGATGACCGCCAACTAGTCATGACAAATGGTTTTCTACAATATCAAAGTTGCACAACTTAATTGTTTTTATTTTCGGCTCTAAGCATTTTGACGACAGATTTTCTGATTTTAGTACCGTATGCTACGATGTCACAGGTGTTGAAATGTGGAAAGGTTAAAAAACTTTTAGCTTCAAACCCGTTGTACTGCTCGATAGAATTTATCTTTTTGAAAACTCAAAAATGCAAAACACTCAGTGGTGGATCCAGGGGAGGAGGGCGATCGCCCCCCCCCCCCCAAAAAAAAAACACTGAACAATCACTGTAATCATCGTGTTTTTGCAAGATCGGATTAATGTAGACTTACACATCATTGTGTTTTGTTAAATGGCCCCTTTCCCCCTAAAACTACTTGCTCGATCCACCCCTGCAACCACTAGGGAAAATTTTCGTTTTTCTCGTCAAAGTATCGGAGTTTAATGCCAATGTCAACCGGCTCTTCAAAACAAGAACAACGAAAGCCTCATATTCAATATAATTTACCATTTCTGAACATAAAAAAATACTAAATCAAATATAGTTATTACTATCTGAATCCTTAACCAGCTGTTTCACCTTTAACGGATCATCAGAAGTTCTGAAAAACATGCAAAAACAATAAATCAGTAATTCTTGAAGAGATATTAAATATTGTAACTGTAATTTAATCTGCAAAAAACTTTTAAACCTGTAATTCCTGAAAAGATATTAAATATTATAACCATAATCCAATCTGCAAAAAACCCTCAGAATTACAAAGGGCTACCTCCATCCGTTACTACAAAGCCTCAATTAGAATGTTCAGCTTGCAACCGAGCAAAATGATGCCAACACCTGTGACATCACAATGAAGCAAAATGCCATAAGGATAAAGTAACCTGTAGTAACCTGAACAAAATGAAATTTAATTTTTTAAAAACCTGTAAAAACCAAATGAAATTTAGTTTGAAATTTATAACCTGTAAAAATCAAATGAAATTTATTTTTAAATTTAGAACCTGTAGGCCTACAATTAAAAAGAATTTTTATTTTGAAGTACTTGAGTTTAAATTTGTTTCTATGACGACATTTACCCACCAATTCAGAACGCTTGTTCAGAAGGTGGTTACTATCAGCCTTCAGAATGGCCAGCTTTTCAGCCAAACAGAGGCCACAATTACGACCACCTCCACTATAAGGCCGAGCACAGCAATGGATGGACCATGTTATTTTAGGATCAACACCCCTGTTTTTAAGGTCCCAAACTGCCTGAGATAGTTCCGTGCTGTTTCGTTTAGATCTATCCAAAAAGGAACATTTATGGTTGGAACAACGTTTTTTAAAGGTAGTCTCGCAACAACCAATGTAATTAAGAACCTTAGGGCCGTTATCAATGGTGGCTTTGTAAACAACGGCCTTCTGCAAGCATTGTCCATTCAAAGGACAATCTGGCTTCACCCTGCAATTGCAACCAGGCTGAGATGGTTCATTATCAGCCTGCAATATAGACTTATTGTGTGGGAGGATATGATGCTTGCAACATTCGGAGTACAAAAAAATACTACATGATTTTTTATAATTTTCCATGTTGTTGATGTGCACTGATGAGTTTTAAAGTTTAAATGATCTCTGCTCTGTTGCTGAAAACAGTTGAATTTTGATGCTGATAAAGCATTGCTAGAATTTTACATATTTTTGGACTCTTGTTTTGGTAAATATACTCCACTAGTTTATTGACGTCATGGACCTTAATTGACAGGTCTTAGAACTACACGATCGGATGGACAAAGACCCGGCCCATACGACGTATCCACACTCCCCTGTGCTTGACGACAAGGAAAAAGAGATGGTCCGAGAGATGTGCAACGTAAGGATGGTTTGAGAGCTTTAGTTTCTTGTTTAGATGAGTGCAAACATTGTTGATTCAAACAGCTTCGCAAAATCGAAAATTTATATTTAAATTAAAAAGAAAATTACGTTATTTAAAATATGTAGAGCTGGGTGTACCCCTCAGCACCGTCATAAATTAAATATTTTGTTTTGTGGGAAGATAGTTTTGAAAAAACGTTACACCAGTGAGAAATTATCACTTTGCCTGTGGAAAAATCATCGCTTATTGTAAAGTGGGAGACTAGGCTAGTAGATGGCTCTAGGCTGCTGGGTAGCCTATAGTTTAAGCGTTTTGAAAATTTTAAAGCGTGTTGTAAAATCGAAGACTATCTTTTCAAACCGGGAATATTTGGTAGAAAATTTAAATGTGTGCAACAACAGAAAACTTGCGATATCTTTGGCTTTATCGAAACATTTTTATTCTCTTGCTTAACCAACAGTCCGGAGACTCATTTGTCTGACGCGTAAGTAATCTGTTGTGGCAATCGTAATGAGGAATGACAATTAGACAAATAAAATATCTGGTAACCATGTTGTATTGTTGTGCAAACAAATTGAAATGGTACTGTCCCAAAAAATATCCCATCAACGTAGCCACTTCTTTTAGAAGCCTTTCAAAATTTTCAGAACCTTGAAATATAGGTGGTTTAAATAATGATTCAATAAATATTTCACGTTGAGCCAAATAAAGTGACGAACATTGGTAGTTGGGGAAAGGAGTGGTGTAAACATACAGTCGCAGGATCGGTCTAGTGATGTGATACGATGGGACACCAATCTTCAGCAATGGTGTGAATAAATATATTTTTTTACAGTTGAACAACAAATCACGGAGCAGTTTCTAAACTTTTTAGTTGATGTTGTGGCGTGTTGTTGTCGTGGTCGTGCATTCTCGTAGAATTAATGCCAAACCGACCCGACTACTCCCGCCGATTATAACGGCAACACAAATTGAAGCACCTGTGTAGTTATGTTTTCTGTTGCATGATCTGTGGCAATGAATGCCAACACAAAGCTTTGTTTTTATATTCACTAACAGGGGCGGATTCAGCAAGTAACGTTAGGAGGCGATTTCAACAAAATATAACAACGTGTGGGGTGGGTCAACATTAAACCGACCTTGCAAATATACCGTAAATAAAGTTACTTTTCTGTGTTTTGAAGGGCGGGGGGCAATCACCCCCCTGGACCCGCCACTGTCCACTACCAATTCTACGCATTTCATATGAAACGCAATTCATATAATACCATTTCAGGTGGTTTGGAGGAAGTTGGGCGAAAAGGCTGCGCACGGAAAATCTACAGTTCCACGAACAGCGAGTGTCAGTAACCTTTGACCTTTCACGTTACGATTCAAAGGTCGTGGAAGAGACCAAAGCGAATAACGTCAAACTGGAGCGCGGAATGCTCTTCCATCTATGAACAATGCTTTGACTTTCTTCAAATCAGATGATGCGATGACACTGGGCAAAGGTTTAACATTTTACACAAAACTCGTTGAATTTATTGGTTGGGATTTGCAAGGTTGTTACCAAAGCAATAATTCGGTTCGGCTTAGCGAGAACTATTTGGCGACTTCTTTTCTGTGTGGCTCCGTAGAACACTCCAGTTTTGGGAAAATCAAATGACGTCACCGAATCGTTGTGATGAATGTCAAACATCGGTTAGTGTTTGGTTTTCTGGAACAAATAAACTAAAATACTAAACTTGTGAAGAGCAACGGAGGATTACAAAATCGCATTCTCAGACAGTTTGTGCAAAACACGAAGCAATGGCTGCCATAGAGCTTTCTATGTGACTTTGTCTGGTTTTAAATGGTAAACCATTTTAATCCCTTTTATATCATTGTTATTATTCATAACTTATGAAGCCTAACTAAGATGCTGTTGTTAACAAATATCATATGACGCCGATTTTGTCATCTTCTTCTCGTATGTATACCGCAATGTCACCCCTCCCCCACTCCCTAATAAAGGCCTTATACATCTGAATAACTGGGAAATCAACAAAGTTTGAATCGAGCTCTTTAAAACAGAGTACCAGGAAAACTGAACTAAGTTATGATCAATCAAGCAAGCATGTTATGGTAGTGGTGATAGATCATGGGATTTGATAATTTATTTCTTTGATCAGTATATTTCTCCTTCTATCATAGCCAGTTAGGGAACGTTCAAATATTACGTAACGCTTTTTTTCCGAATTTTTGACCCCCCCCTCCCCCATGTAACGCCAACGTAACGCTTTTTTCAACCCCCCCCCCCCTCCCCCATGTAACGGTTTTTCACTACGAATTCAGCACAAAAAACTACCATTCCGTACTCGAAAGCGTTACGTAACGTTTTGCTTGAACCCCCTCCCCCCCGATGTGACGCTAACGTAACGCTTTGCATAAACCCCCCCCTCGAAGGCGTTACGTAATATTTGAACGTTCCCTTAATCGGAAACTCGGTCATTGTGTGATGATTAAATTTCAAGAACACTTTGCCTAAACAAAAATGAATTTCTATATTCAGATGTAAATTGCACCGATAACTTATGCAAGCTTTTCCCAACCAACGTTGAGAAGAATGATTTCACAAGTATGGCCTAAAAAGCATATTAGTTTATTTAGTACAATTTCAACTTGTCCCCAACAAAATGTAAAAAAAGGAAGTGTTGTATCCATGGTTGTATCACATACACCGCAATGTGATGTTTTCACGATTTTCTTTTTTAATGCTGCTTTTATTGTCTTCCTTTCAAGGTGTTTTTCTAGGCGTTTTTTCCCCAATCAAGACGCACCAAATTTTAACGTTGAACCACTTTTGCGTCATCAGTTGCCTGTGAGGTTCATGGTTAAAATTTGACACAGTGAATCTCGTGACGCTGAATCAATAGAATTAAATAATCTTCAATCTATCATTTTTACTTAAAGGTTTCTCAAACGCCTTTCGAAGATATCTGCATTGAAAGTGATCGGGCAAGTTCATATTTGTTGAAATGTAGAGCGACGCCTTTTCCACATGAATGTAGATTGATCACGAAAGCGTTGTTGAATGTAACCGCTTCAACAGCCAACTGCACTGTATTTCCTGTCAAACCTGTAGTAACTGTCATTGACTTAAACGGCCCAAAAAATCTCGGCACTTGCAATCAGAGTTTGATGGCCGTGTTGCGACTGGAAGTCCTGGTTTAGCCATGTGATGACACCTGGTTACTTTAAAGCTACGGTGTGATCGAAGTGGGAATGGTACAAAGTAGGCATTACTCTCAGTCATTTAAACGTGAAAACGGTAAGCTAATGCAGTTCAAAGCCACCCCCGTGCGATTCGAATACTTGTGGTTTAGTTTACGAATTTATCAGCAGACATGAAAGGGAAGTTCTTCGTGTCTGCAAACTGCTTTCCTTTAAACATCGTGCTGGGTATGATTGCTATGTCAGACGTGCGCAAAAGTATGTCGATTCATAGCGTTCCAACCCACCCCATTACCCAGCCACTGATGTTTCGACTCCATTGATGAAGTATATTCATGATTGCACATTGTGTTGGTGTTTGCTGAAACGGTTATTGAATATATTTTTTATAATTTTGTGGTTGAGCTCATGTTACTTTATCCCTTACGTCACGTCAAAACCACGTCAGTCAGCAAAATACAATTGAAAATAGCGAACATCTTACTGGTGCTTTTATGAAGCATAGGATTTTATTACTTATGTATATTTTGAGGGTTTATACACCCAGCGAGGGCATAACATGCAGTAATGCCGCGAAAACTAATGTTCAAAGCTGAGCTTTACAGTGTATAGTTTACACCCTGCCTTGTGTGAGGTGCTGTAAAAACAACAACGGAAGAAGAAAAGCCCGGACACTTGGGCACACCTGTCTTGCTGTAGATACTAAAGCATTAATTAAGATGCCCCAGAAAGTTCATATTCTTGGTATGATCGGCTTCATAGTAATGACTCACCCAGACAGTGAAATCCGTTATTTTTACATTGACTCAACGTCTATAGACGCAATTGCATAGATGAGGTGATAGACGAAATGTAAGCTGCAAGAATCGCAGAGAAAACGCCGTCTCACCGCAGGGGCACCATTACTGCTGCGCGCATATCGACCAAGTATTTTGATGAAGCGACACTAAAATCTTACTACTTTACTATTTTTTATTGTTTAACTTAAAAAGGTGTAGATTTCATTCCGAGTTACCGTGACAAAGCGGATGTTACCGACCAACATGATAATGAAACTAAGCAATCATCCGACCTAAGCAGTTAAGAGACATTTGTTTTAAATCACTCGTGCTACAATACCGACGTACATGTTTGCTGGAGGGGACTATTTACTAAATTGCCAGGTGGGACCTCATGTTTGCGAAAAGTGTAAAAATTCCTCAAAACATCATGTGAAATAGAAATATCCGATCTGGCTTTATTCATGATCGGGTGAGCAACAAAACTAATGTGGAAGATACGGCTGGTGAAATATGATTCAGCTTGAAATTTGTTTCAACCGCTTCTTCTTAGCACAATGTACGTTTAGATCTTTACTTTTTCTTTTTTTACAAAGAGTGACAAAGTCATCGCCGTTTTTTGCACCTTCAGAAGTTTCTGTCGGAAGGCGAAAACTTTTTGTTTCAGAAAAAAGCTCTTTTTTTCGTTTCTTTCTGTTTTTAATTTTCTTAAGTGATTCGTGTTCACCGTTGACTTCAACTGCATTTTCTATTGCTTGCTTGCTTTCGTTTTCCATTTTCTCAGGTGAGTCATTCTCTAACTCATTTTTAGGTATGCTGTTATGAATTGATTTTTTTTTCCTTTTTTTGGTTCCGCTTTTTTCACATTCATTTTCACTTGCATTGATAGGACTCTTTCGGCTTTTTTTTAACATTTTTTTTTCAGTTTTTTCACTGAATTTCTTTTTGATTTTTTTACTTACTTTCTTCTCGCATATTTTTTCAACAGCACCAGCAGATTCTTTATTAACCTTTTTCTTTGATTTCTTTCCCAATTTGCCTGTACTCTTCTTTTTAACTTTAACTTCACCGGCTTTCTTCTCGGTAACCTCGCTTAAATCTTCGTCGTTGACTTCACCAACCAATTTTCTCGTCACTGCCACACCAACATCAACCCCAACCGATGGGCTGTGACTTGTGGCGACTGAACAAGCAACGCTGTCAGCATCCAACTCATGGCCAATATCGTTGTGGTCGGAAATATCGACTGAATATTTAGGGTTTTCTTTTTGAATTATTGATCTCACGTCATCAGTGACATCAGGATCTTGCGTGTCATCGCCAGCTAGGTAAAGTAGCTTAGCTTGTATTGAATTTATTTTCTTGTCCCCTTCAAAGCGCTTTTGCAAGGCACTTATCGCTTTACTGGGTATGTCTTTCACAACCTTGTCCCTGGTGGGAGAGTTAACATGGAAGTTAATAGTTTCTTCACATGGAAACGGGGGAAGTTGAATATTTTTGTTTTTTGAGTACGACAGAAGAGCTTCATACCTGTAACAGATTAATGGAAATAAAAGTTACAGGCGTAATTGGGCACAATATTTGAAGTTTGTTAAGACACGGTACATTTATATGATATGGTGATTCTTGCTCAAAACAGTGTTAGCTGGCCTAAATCCGCACCATCTTAGTTTTCACAAGCATCAACGGTTGGTCAAATACATTTGAAATCAAGTTTAAAATCTTTTAAAATGTTATGAGTAGTTTCCATACGCCACTTTTTATCTATTAGGATTTGAGCAGCAAAATATCGACAATCATGGAAGTGAAGCAATATTGTGCAAAACGTTCTGCTAATGCGACACTAGGTATAGATAGTAATTATGAGACACTGGGGGTATTCCATGGGGAGCACAAAATGCAAATGCAGACAGGAGCAAACAATGCAACATCTACTCGAATGCCCTGACCTAAAAGAAAGGTGCTCTGCACAGGATTTGGCCGAGTTCAACGATAGAGCAAGAGCTTGCGTGATGCTCTGGGCTACGGACGTGCGACACACGAAGAAGAAGATATATGGTAATTGATCAACAAAAACATTTGTGTATCCATGCGCATTAAGCTTGCCTTTATAAGCTAGCAGAGCGAAACATAACCTGATGGTACGTATTCTCCACTAAACTGTATGTAAATCATGGTACCCTCACCAGTTTTTGATGTCATTCTGCAATTCGCCCACCATATTCCATACATTGCTGACCACAGAAATCACAACAGTGTGCAAGGAGACAAAATGTGCCACACGAAGAATTTGCAAGGAATATCTGAAATATCAAACAATCAATCAATCATTTTATTTTTCGTCATTAACGCGTCCGGGACGAAAAAGATACTAACTACAAAAATCGATATAGACCTACCAACACGTTAATGAACGGGAAAAGGTGGCAAAACCTTGAAAGGTTTAAAACGTGCCTGAATGAAAAATTATGTAGTAGGCTATATATCAGTAGTTAGCACGGCCACAAAACCCAAAAAACAAATAGCAAAAAATAAAACAAAAACAGAGAGAAGCACACGTGTAGTAATGAATGACAGTCTAATGAAAAGTGTTGTGGATTGAATTGACCAGTTCCAAATCCAATATTGATGTGGATGACTTGTGGCCAAAATGAGTAAGAGTGCTTCAGATTGTTTTTGATATAATGTTAATTGCACAAAGACAGCTGAAAATCTAAATACAACCGTTCACTCAAATAAATTTCATTTGGCCTGAATGGTAGAAATGAACATAACAGTATAATGTGTTGCTACTTTTTCATAAAATAATACTACAATCATGAAAATTTACACTCAATCTACAATGAAGAAGTTGTTTTCGTATATTTGAACAAGTTCATACAGATTGAACATAGCAAGATAGATAAACGTGTCAGATGTGAGTCGTTTTTTGTGCTCGTTTTTTAAATATAAAAAAACAATTGTCTTTTTTGCACTAACGATCTGTCTAAAATTTAAATGTTGGAACAAAATATGTCTTTCTTCTTCCCTGAAGTATGTCTCCTGAAATAATCAAGATATCGATAAGTTCCGAAAATAAAACTTCGTCACTAAACTTTTCATTAAAATTTTTTTTTTATTTCACCAATGATCCATGACGATGCGCATTGCGTAGTGTGATAAAATATGCAAAAAAAGTAGATACCACACTAAATTGGCAAATTCAAGTTTATTAAATTGAAAGAACTTGAATTTTCCAAATTAGTGTGGTGGCCTACTCTCCTTTTTTGTCGATAAGTTAACTTGTATCAGTCGACTAGACTGTAAGTTTACCAATGGGATTACGAAGAACATCATAATACTTCATATAATAGACCTACTCGTCATAATAGGCTATATGCTATGAAAGAAATGACAGGAATCAAAGAAACTACCAAATAAAAGAAATTAAGACAAGTAACAATGGTGATTGATTGTTAACATGGTCACCGCTGGGACTGAACGGTCCTCATCTTCAGTAGCATTTGAAGTTGGGTGGTGCAAAAGTGGTGCATTGGTACCGTACCACTTGCTGAGCATGCGACCACAACTCTGACTTATAGTACTTGAAAAACTGCAGCAAACTAATTTTTAATAAGTTATTTAACAGCTATATATAAATTAATACTTTCTTTTGCAGTTCTTTGTTATGATAAATGAAAACAGTTGTCGGTACTTGAAAAAATGTACAAAACGATCGAAAATAGTATAAAAAACTGAAAAATGATGTCTAAAAAACGTTTTTAACCAGCCCTTGGTGTGTCATACCCAGCACATTCAACGCAGGACTTCCTTGCTTCATGTAAGTACAAAAAAGCTTTGATGAAATATGAAGACAGCTCAAGGATAAAACCGTTTGTAAACCGCAAGGAAGGTGGCAAACTGTAAAACAAACAAATTCTATCTTAATTTTTACAACACGTATTTCAGTTAAAAAATTAGCATCAGATGAATACATGTATGCAAGCTTAATAAAGATAAACACAACTAATAAGTTGTTCAACGAGATATCACTGTAGCTGTAGGCATTGGCGTAATTTTTTTTTTAAATTTGTCGAAATTAGGGGTGCTCTAAGTTATCTTATGAAAATTGTTAATATAGGCTAATCAATTGAAAACCTGACCGATGGAAAATACAAATGACTCAATCTAATAGTAAATTCAACCATGTTTAGCCTACGTCATGAAACGTCGAATCAACATAAAAGATAATTTTGTCGTATGTGTAATCGAATAGACTGCAGCGGTGTGTCAAACGATCAGATAGAAATGAAAACAAGTATTACATGCGAGGCGAAAGGGATCCTACATTGAATATTGAAATATATTCGACTTTAATTTGTTCACGTCTACCTTATAATGCGGCTTGCTATAAATTAATCACATCCAAATTTGTTTCTGCGGGTCGTTGTCTTGGAAACAAACTCCGTGACAAGTTCTTCCATGTTTAATTTCTCCGCCAATTCGCGATAACTACCTATAACGGCCAAATTGTTCAGTCGTTGTTGCGTTTGAGTGCTGCGAAGGTAGGTCTTCAAGCGTCGTAATAACGAAAAGGAACGTTCGGCTTCACAGGAAGAAGTCGGCATAACAATGTAAGTTACCAAAGCTGCATATATATTTGGCATTATATCGACCATTGACGGCTGTGCAATGAATTTCTGACGTAGCGTATTCACTGTCACAACACAACATCACCGTCACGTTTGCAACAAGCGAACCACTGTTTGCGTTCACGCAGCAAATCCTTGCGTTCCCAATCACCATCATAAAATTGGCTTACTTTCGTAACATCGGCTTCTTTCATTGTGGGATTCTCTAGCACAGGGGTTCCCAAACTTTCTGTTCATCGGTACCCTTTGGTCAATTTATAGATTTGCTCGTGTACCCCCAAAATTTTCTTATATTTTTGGCTTTAGAAAGTTTAGATATTGCAACAAATTAACAGTAGAGCTGCATTAGAAGACTGCATACATGATATTTTGTACCAATCAAAGCACACAAAGTTATTCATAACAATGTAATCCAAGGTTAAACAAACACTACAATCAATCAAACAAACCATATGTCGGCTGAATAAGCCTAGCAATCCTAGCTAATGTGATGGATGAGCCTGCTTTTTAGCAACAAGCTCATTAATACGAGGGGAAACATTAGCAACAGCACAACGAAGATCATGTTCAGGTATTTTGAGCTGTGATCTGTTTTTTGATTTGATTCCAAGCAGCACTGAAAATGTTGACTCACACAACCATGTTGATGGAAACAACAACAATGCATGAATAGCAGGTTCCGCAATCTTTTTGTACGACTTGCACATCGTAAACCAAAAATCACTTAAGTTTCTCTCAGAGTACACATCGCATGCAAAGCCATCATGTTGGAGTTCAATCAGTTCCTCTTGCATCCCTGTCCTAGCCTGCAGTGTCTGAGCGTTCGCGGTGAAAGGATTCCTAAGATATGCAACTTCGCAATATTTTAAGGCTGATTAGAAGTTATTGAAAGAATATTCTTATACTTAATCTAATGTACCCCTTGAAAAGTCGAAATGTACCCCTGGGGGTACATGTACCCCAGTTTGGGAACCCCTGCTCTAGCAGCTCTCGTAGCAAGTCTGCCATTCGGTATGATGAAGAAAGGAAACGGCTAACGATTGCATCTGACGCCGTTTGCAGAATGTTTTTGTAGACGTTTGAGTAGAAAACAGCAATTTCGTCGTCTTTCATTGTGGGATTCTCTAGCAGCTCTCGTAGCAAGTCTGCCATTCGGTATGATGAACAAGGAAAACGGCTAACGATTGCACCTGACGCCGTTTGCAGAATGTTTTTGTAGACGTTTGAGTAGAAAACAGTAATTTTCTTCGAGCCAGACAAATTGTTTTCTCTCGAACGGCACTTCTTGACGCAGTGCGCGTGTTTGTGCTTAATTGTTACGCAATAGTACATTCATGTCTGCCCTTGATATGTGTGGCGCTGCGTGCCACACACAAATGTAAAACACTGAAAATATTGCGCTTTGGTGAAACGACTTTCAAGAAAGAAAAAAAAAACGTTATTTAGCAATGCAAATTTCCATTTGAATCGGTGTATTTTGTATGCAAACCAGGACCCAGGGGTGCTCTCGCATTTATGTTGTTACCTCAGATTTTCATTTTGGGGTGCTCAAGCACCCTTCGCACCCCTGAAATGACGCCTGTGGCTGTAGGCTACTATACATATATTTGTTTAGCTTTTAATCTAGGTGTATCTTGGCATGTTCATTGTTCATAAGACTTGTTATAAAAAGGCAAATGACGTTTATCAGGCATATCTATCGCAAGCATGGAATTGAACAATCTGTGGTGATGGGGCGACTTCCTGGTCAGAGGCACCGGGGAAGTCCACATCTGGAAATCTTTAAAAATATTTTAACATGGACAAACTAGGATTTTGTCAATTTATGAAGAACAGTGGATCATTGTGGAAACTCATTATGCCATGCAGAGAAAGTACAGCTCAAACAGATGAGTAGCCTACCCAACTTTATAAATAAACAAATGCCAAGATCAATCTTCACAGTGTCATTTTTGGTAACCAGACCGTATCTTGTAGGTTTAAAGCCTCTACAAGTAAGCAAAACTGCCATGATTTGTTTCCAATAGGCTTGCTTTTGCTAACATAGCCTAATAAGGTTTCAGCATAATGAGTGTTACAAGTAAATCAGTATATATACTTCTATCTAAGCAACATTTTAGGTATATAACTGCTTGGCTAGTAGTGATTTCATTTACACACAATATAAAAATAAATTTAAGGATAGAACTGTAATTTGATGTTCAGGTGAGTTTATTCACAAGCACATAGAAAGTAAGCAAAAGTTATCAAAACCTCATTACCAAGCACAATACCAGTTCATTAATTTTTCCAGTCTGTTGTACTAAAAATATGGAACTCAACAAACTATTGCTATACAATGTAGTACAGTACGATAAATGGTAAAATACCATAAAAGAGTGAGCACTATGCCAAGTGCAGTGCTAAGCAGAGCATGGGGAATGGCTTCTTCCTTCTCCTGTGAATGTGGTGCCGAGGAACAGACTGCAGACCACATCATCAATGACTGTACCATCTTCAAGCCACCTAACGGAGTGGAAGGTCTGCGCATCATGGATGATGAAACTAAAGACTGGCTGCTCTCTAGCAGCCTTCCAGTGTAGTCCGGGAACATCGTGAATCTGGGGTGGTAAAAGGATAGACCCTCGGCCCCAGAAGCTCACACGACGACGAGCAGAGCTAATTCAAGCAGAGGTGGGCAGTAGCGCGCTACTTTTGTAGCGGCGCTACTTTTTTGGCAAAAGTAGCAGTAGCTGCGCTACTAATTAGTTGGAGTAGCGGCGTTATTTTTTCCAAAGTAGCGGTAGCGAGAGAGGCGCTACTTTTTTTTCAGTCGCACTCTCGCTACCCGCTACTTTTAATTTAAAATGAAAAAATACTCGTTTTTTGGCGTAGTCAAGCAGCTATATAATCAGTTTGGTTGCAAGTGTCGGTCTTTTGAGAATCTCGTTTTCTGGTGTGGAGCTGCAATCCCGTGAAACGTCGGTGCAGAAGAAAACAACAATTGTGGACGCCTTTTTTTCGGACAAGAGCAAGTCCTTGAGATTTTCGAATACCGAGTTAAAATGTCTGTTGATTAAATAAGACACCCCCATTCCTTCCAGTGCTGCGGTGGAGAGACTTTTCTCTCTTGGAAAAGATGTGCTTAAGCCAAAGCGGGCAGGACTTAGTGACTCTCATTTTGAAATGCTCGTGATTTTGAAAGATGCGTAACAATAAACTTCCCTTAGAATGTGTTTTCTATAACGACGTTAAAATGACAGTGTAAACCAGTGGTTTTCAACCTTTGTGGTGGAACGGAACCCAATGAAACATTCCAAAAGCTCGAGGAACCCCTGTTCAATAATTTAATTGCCTTATGCAAAAAATATCGTTTGATTAATATAATTAAATTAAAATACTCATGTTCAGATTTATTTATGCACCATAAAAATACAAACTGTAAAAAATTACATTTATTCTCATAAAAAATTCAATGAGAAACTTGAGCCTGGTGTTTCTTGCACAATTCGGGATTGCAGCGAACGTGTTAAAGTGTAGCAAATTTATTAATAGTTGCAAACCTAATCAATATTTGATTGTATTTAAACAATATGCATATAATAATAAAATAGACTCTCGGATTTGAATGTAAACTTGCGGAGCCCCTAGACTTACTGGCGGAACCTTAGGGTTCCGCGGAACCCTGATTGAAAACCACTGGTGTAAACGAATGATAGCATTCGTTTTCAAGGTCAGTTTTGAGTCACTGGGACTTGAAGAGTATTTCCTAGTGTCATTTTAGACAAAAGTAGCGGAAGAAGTAGCGGTAGCGCGCGCTACTTCTGTCCGAGTAGCGGTACCGGTAGTGCACTACGGTACTTTTGTAAATTGGTAGCGCGCGCTATTTTGGTCCAAGTAGCGGTAGCGCGCTACTTTAAAAGTAGCGGGTGCCCACCTCTGAATTCAAGTTGATTGTATCATTTTATCAAAGTAACCTTTACAGCCTGTTTTTCCCTTTGCGAGATCGTCAGAAGATGCTTACTGACGATCCCACAAAGGTTAAAACAGGCTGTAAAGGTTACTTTGATAATAGTTATTCAATCTGCTATACAATGCGTAATTGCGTATACAGGCTAGTAGTAAAAGATGTACTGACCTACCAGGCTACCACACTAACCCACCTGCACTCATTTTGTATGAAACATCTAAGATTGAGATTAGTGAATTTCCTCATATTTCTTTCAACTTTTTTCATTGCTTGAAAAAATTTGTAAACTCTGTGCTGATTATTGTATTTGTAAGACAATTTTGACAGAATTCCAAGGTCAAATGCAAGATTATACATGTTGAGATTGTCCGCAGCAGTTTTCAAAGTTGTGTTTAAATTGTCCATTTTGAAAACAGTTTAGCCTAAGCTAGAAGACACCTATATAGAATAAATTTTAATCAATTATAACTGAAGTTATATTGCTAATAAAATAACATCACTTCATCAGTTTTAATGAAATTGATGAAGAATATATATCAATATAATACTTTTTCAAAAATGTATTTTTAAACTATTATTAATTTCAAATGTTACAATACAATAAAAAAAAGTTGTAAAAATGATTGTTGTTGAATGTATCATAACCAATGCTGTCTTTGATGAACTGAGCTTCTGGATGTTTCCAGCAATCCCAGTGTTGTGTGACGTCTCTAAGTGTTCTGGTAACCTAATTGTTTCACCTGGACTATCTTGTTGAAAGTTGATAAAATTGTCTACTATCATGGGCGTACTGTAGGCTACCTTTCAAAGTGAAAGAAAACTAGACAAAGATTTTTATATCTTTTGTTGCAAATGATGAAATAGAAGTGCTGAAAAAGTAAAAATGATAAAACTTCTACAAATTAAATTTCTCCACAACGTTTGCACATGAAGCTACAGCACACTGCCATTCAAGGAGCTGACATAATGCAAGAGAGACCAGATTAATTTTGACAGGTAACAAATAATTTAAAAACATCTAATCGTTCCTTGCAGATAATTTTATATCTGCAGTGCTTTCATTGTGCAAAAGCAAACCTAGTCCTAACTGCTAACCTGAAACCTAGTGGAATTGGCTCCTGGACCTGGACCTGCAAATGGAAATCGATTAATCCAAAACATTAGAAAAGTTGCCAACCTATCTTCACCATAAAAAGCCTAAAAAAAGCCAGCAAAAAACAGCTGAAAAAGCCAAGAAAAAGCCAAGGCAATTAGTATTCATTAAGCATACACATATAAAAAGTGCACAACCAAATAGTGTCCCACCGAACTTTGACTTCAGCGACACAGAAACTTAGTTAATGAAAAGACAAGCAACTAGAAAATTTTCTAGTTTCGGCTTCAAAACGAAATTCGGTCGGACACTACAACCAAATATAAGGTAGAAATTACTGCTCGAATTGACGCAGACCGAATTTTTTTCCTAAAAGAAATCGCGAAAGATAAAATTAAGCCAAAAATATGTTGACCTTTTATTAATTTGACAAAAAATTGATGAAACATGAAAAAAATAAGCCAAGCGAGTTGAAAAACAGCCAGGTTCTCAAAATCTGGCTTCAAAAAAGCCAAATTGGCAACTCTGAACATTAGAGTTTCAGAAGGAAGTGTTGCCAGATGAAAATTTTGTTCTAAACTTGGAGAAACCGTTGAAATCGTGACTGAGAAATTTTTTGTTTGTTTGTTTATCTTTATCCTGCATTGCGGGAAAGCGGACTTGAGCGCTATGCATCGGTGTACGCCTTCCGACGTACACCTGACTCACGCTGCAGCCGACGGCAATGTCTGTTTCCGGTTGTCTACTCTGCTTATGACTTAAATTTGGAACTACCCATTACTCGAAATCGATCACTGGGTAGAGGCAATTATCGTAAAGTTTCTTGCCCAGAAAAACAACAGCAGGTGCGGGTGGCTGGAGTCGAACACACAGGCTCTCGACTGTGAGCCCAACGCTCAACCAACCAACCCAAATGGTTGGTTGGTTCAGTTCAGTTGTTTTTATTTCTGACCATCACAGCAAAAACAATGCACGTCAACATAGCAAAGGTCGAGAAAAAGGTAGAAACGAAAAAACACGAACGTTAAAACGTGCTTGTGACCGAAGTAAGTTATTCGAATATGGGCATTCTTGTCTGATACAAATAAATAAATAAAAATTAAGTTGAAAGAAATTTGGCACGGTCGCAACACCTTCAGAAAATTTTAAGATAGAAAGGGAAATAAAAGAAAAAGTTACAACCTAGGACAAAAAAAAAACAGCAACAACCCATAATATTATATCTTTAGCTGATATTTTCAAGAATGGTATATTCAATTCAATTTATTTTTATTGTCGGAAAACAACAGCAATGATAAAGTTACTAATAGTTTACGGGAACAAACCAACAAAAGGAAACGGCGGCAAAACCACAGAAGTTTAAAACGTGACTCATCCAAATTACCGGCTGTCGCGTTGGTTGTAATGGCTACATGAAATACAAGTGGAAGAAGTTTGCCAAATGGTGATCACTAATATCGTGAACAGTATCGAGAACGAGGGAGCAGATAGAGAAAGCAAAAATCAATGAATGTCGGAGGTGGAAGATACTTTATTTCAAGAGCTCTATGCCCCTGAAAAGAGAGATGTTAGTGCAGTGAACCTCCTTAAAAGATATATAGGCCTACTGTATATGCTGCATCACAGCACGCTTGGAATAGTGATAGCCTACCTTTCCGAGTAAACGTTTTCAAGGCTTGTTTTTGAAATACACCAATACCATCCAGCGCTGCTGTGGAACGCATGTTTTCACTTGGAAAGGACATTATGCGTCCCAAACGCAGCAGATTGTCGGACAAACATTTTGAAATGCTTGTGTTTCTACAAGGCAATAACCAATAATAGGCTAAGCAGCCAATTACAATACAGTCTCAAAACATAATACCTGCTCTTCATTTAGGCTATAGCTATTGTTAGCCTAAACTTGGTTGAAATACTTCTGTTTTGTGAGACCCTGGCTAAAATAGCGCTAGAAATTAGCGCTGACGCCGTCAATTTCTTTAAGAGCTGACGCAGTACTTTACGCTGTGAAGTTTTTAGGCAATTCGCATTAAAGCTGACGCGGTCAATCTATTTCATTGACGCGTACAACACTGATGAAGCCATGTGGGGACGACTGAACCTCAAAACCAATACAAAAAAAGAAAAATCAAAAACACGAGCATTTACTAAACGTACGGTGAGCTTATTATACAAAAAACTATATACAGTGTTTCATTTTTAAATAAAATGAACTGTTCGCAGAAACGACAGTGGTGTAGTTTTATACATTTGCTATTAAGATCGGCCATGGTGCGTTATCAAAAGTGCTGATGGTCGTGAGGGGAACACATCCTAGCAAAGAAGAGCAAGGCAGGCAAGGAAAACCCCACAAAAAATCTTACCACGAGCAAAGCTATTTCAAGCGCAACGCACCAGGCTTTGCACGACTCACAAAATAGTTATAACTTGGCGACACAAAACAATGACAAAAATAAAAAATAAACAAACAAGCAAATACAACATCATCATCATCTTGCGGAAATCCAATTAAACCCAGGGAAGTTATGTTTTACAGATATCAAGCTTGCTTTGCTATAAAGTTACGTCGATAAAGCGATAATTATAAGACCTCAGCCAGCTAAATTCGTTACCTCTACACCGATAGCAAACGTTGAATCAATGTAAAAACGACAGGCCCCGCTAGCCGGGATGTGGTAGTGGCATGTCACAGTAGGGTGGCCTCTTTTGACGCAATTTTTTCATTTCAACTTAGCATGGGTGATAAATTTTTGCCTTAGCCCAAAATATAAATAAATCCAAAATTTTTTTGAAATCTTACCCTGTTTAGACCCTGCCCCAACAGCATTTTTAAATCGAGTCCCGTAAATCACGTTTTTATATAGCCTAGTAACTTACTATTTGAGCTAGATATATGTTGTTGGTATTCATTTTTATTGCTTTTTAGAAAAAAAGACACTTGCATGCCTTAATTCAAGATTTGAACAACTTTGTATAAATTCATTTTATAGTATCAGTGTAAATGCTTCTTAAATTGACCGATGAAGTGATATGATTTCTTTCTGAGTGTAGAATATTTTAGGCTATATCTTTTTGTTTGTGCCGGAAGTTGTGTGCGACGTCATCACGCTGGTCAGTTAAATGAAGCGTAAATTGGATTGCTAAAGGATTGTTTTCGCTTCGGCGACGAAGAGACGATGACCTCATCTTATTGGTATCTCTGGGAAGTCGAGTGTGGCGAAGAAGATTGGCAGATGGACAACACCAACGAAAGCGTCGTTTCTATGATGTAAATTCTTTCACTGACCGAGTTTTATGTACAGTATTTCATTTGTTGAGTATGGTTGCAATGTCAGAGCTAGAGGTAGGCCTAGTAGTCATAATGCAGAGAAAAGAAATAGTTGAAATGTAGTTACCGTAGGGGAAGGGAAGGTAATTTGATACGATTTTAACATTTTTCCCTGTCACATGAAAATCACGTGACACTGACTATCGGTTTTAGGCTAATGTGAAACTCTAATCCTTTGCACACTTTTTAAAAAAAAAATTACATTTGTATGTCTTTTAATATTTTTTTAATTCAAATTTTAAAAACGTCACTCAAGTGTATCAATTTACCTTCCATGGAAGGTAAATTGATACACCCGGAAGATAATTTGATACAGAAAATATAATGCAGAAAACCTTTTTGACAGCAAAGCACTAAATGATAGTTTAAGCATTATTAATGTTGTAGTCAAAATCTAACAAATTCCACCAACACAAACATGCTATAGACAGGTTGGAATGACATATATAAACTACTTAACACCGAAAAAGAAACAAAGCAATATCAAACCATCATATTTACAAAAAATTACAATCTATTTCACGCCATCTAATTAGGTACCCGGTCATTTGGTCGACAGATATTTGGTCGACAGGGCGTTTGGTCGACAGACGTTTGGTCGACAGGATATCTGGTCGACAGGACATTTGGTTGACAAGACATTTGGTCGACAAGATATTTGGTCGACAGGGCGTTTGGTCGACAGACGTTTGGTCGACAGGATATTTGGTCGACAGGACATTTGGTTGACAAGACATTTGGTCGACAAGACATTTGGTCGACAGGACATTTGGGTTAGGGTTAGTTAACTCTAACCCTAAAATGAATCGTTCTGTCGACCAAATGTCCAGTCAACCAAATGTCCTGTGGACCTAACGTCCTGTTGACCAAATGTTCTGTGGACCAAATGTCTGTCGACCAAATTACTGTCGACCAAACGACCGGCCACGTCTAAATAAGAGAATGAGCTAATGCATCACACACAAATACACAACACATCTTTCAGCCTACAACACAGCAATAAAAGTTCTAATCACAAACAGATTTCCTTAGGCCAAATTGAATTTCTCAAAGTTAAAAGGAAACCGCAGTTGGTTGCATCTCCTTGCAGAACCGCCAACTGTAACTGGCGCTGGCAATTTTAATACAATGTCCTCCGGTGCAAATGAGGCAGCATCATTCTCATTAATGATGAAAATTGGTCCATCAACATCATCTTCATTCACTTTCCTATTCACTTTTTGCAAAAACACCCCATCGTATTCTTCACCATCAAAATCATCGACTCGGGCTATGTATTTTGAGGATCTTGACTTTCCAAAGACTAACACAATTACAAAGTCACCACAATTTGCTTTAATAATTTCCTTGTAGGAGGCATCGCTATCATCATATGGGACATGAAGTTCATCTGAAGACGTGCTTTCAACTTGGACTGAATTTTTACTCTTGCCAAATAAATTTCTTTTAGAGCTTTGTTTTGTGTTTTTTGCCGTCTTTTCCATCGCCCTTTTCTCAACTTCATCTCGAATAGGAGTGTCTGTGTAAACCCTGGTTTTTCCTCTTCTTCGGTTCATTTGCTTTCTGGGTGCTGCTTTTGGAATAGGTAAGACATCAGAAGGAGAAACATAAGCTGAAATATCTGGTACTTCTGAAGATAATGATTCATTTGTACAAAAGCCCTCACCATCATCAGTTGCATTTGCAGCACCATAAAAAACAGGAGTTTGTAAACTGTTGGTCTTGTCACTATCCAATTCATTTTGCACCAATTGTGTGATTTCTGGAATGCTGCCAGCCTCGGGAGTAAAATCTCTATCGGTTACCGATGAAGATGCAAAGTCAGCCTCTGTGAAAATATCTGGATTGTAGGGAAAGTTTCCAGTCGCACTAAATCCAGACAAGATATTCCTTGGCACCATTGCAGCTAAATGGGCTTCATTAACTAGTCCTGGAATGTCATAAATAGAAATTGTCTTTCCAGGATTGGACCTCATCCAGTTGTCCATTGCTTTGTTGTAGCAAGATTTGAATGGACCAAACACAGTTTTATCTAACGGCTGCAGTTTGTGCGACGTGTGTAGAGGAATTGTGAGCAAAACAATACCAAGATCTCTGGCCTTATTGATAGCTGCAAGTGAAATATGTGTTTCATGATTGTCCAATATGATCAATATCTTGTGGCTTGGAGAACAGCAGGTTAGATTTGCAACATGGTCAAGATAATCAATAAAAATATCCTCATTGATCCAACCTGATTTGTTTGATTTTCCCACAGTTCCAAGTGGAGCTCCACGTATAAAGTGCTCTCGATATCGAACTCTGGGGAAAATCAACATTGGAGCTAAAGCATATCCAGCAGCACAAATCGTGTAAACAGCTGTGACCAGTTCTCCACGCTCTCCAGACGTTATGGCACCAACACTTTTTACTCCAGAAGCAGTGACAATTTTCTTAGGGTTTTGCACAGTTGTTACACCGGTTTCATCAAGATTAAACACTCGGTCAGGTGTAAATTTAAATTTATCTAGCACACAAGATAAATTACTGAAATATTCTTTTACTGTTTGCTTATTGAATGCTGTTGCTCGGCCGAGTGATGTGGCTTCAGGACATCTGATAGATAAACTGTGTCGCTTCTTGAAACCCATCCACCATTGTTTTCCAGCTTTTTTGTCCTTGTGCCAACAATCTGGAAGCGTTAGGTTATTTTGCATTGCAAATTCATATGCCAGTTGTTTGCATTTCACCAATGATAAGCCAAAATACATATCTGCCAAATGAGTGATATGTGCAGCCAGTTCTTTTTCCATACTTTCTGGAATAACTCGTTTCGAAAGACTTGTTGAGCGGTATCCAACTGCACTATTAGGGTTTGACTGTTGCCTTTTGATGTATCGAAGTAGTGTCATCTTGTCAACTCCAAAATCGCATGCAGCTTTCCGATATGACAACCCCTCTTCAGTAACTTGTTTTGCAGCGCGTTCAAGTATGTCTAAGGGAGATCGACTGCATCGATTTGTTTTCCTTTTGTAATTGGAAGGCATGGTATTTTCAATGATAAGATGTAGAATAAATTATTATCACAGGTACATTCAATCACTGAAATACTGTTATAAAAAAAGAGTAAGTTAATTAATTCTTGATGTACTCTCAACAGATTTGTTCCTATGTAGTCTACAATTTAAAACTAAAAGTCAATATTACATGATGTCACTTTGATAGTAGCCTGTGTGTTAAATTTTTCACCTAACTATGAAAGGGAGTATACATACTGGCTGTGGCTATATTTACTCTGCCTTAATTTGAAAAAAGTTTAAATCTGTTCAATACAAAAACTTGTAATTTGGAAATTTTTTTAGTCCTGGGCAAAGATCAAAACCCTAACCTTATTCCTAACTCCAACCCTTACCTTACCTAACTTTAATCCTAACTGTGGCAAAACCTGATTGTAACCATTGCAACAAGTGTGTAAAAATAGCCACTTCCATGCATAGTTGCTGTTCTCCACAGTATCATATTAGTTTAGACAAAACAAACTATTTGATAAACCAGACTAATGACAACATGTGTTACAGTCAAGGAAGGTAATTTGATACACTGTATCAATTTACCTTCTGCGCATGTATCAATTTACCTTTTTTCAAAAAATTACAAAAATCCTAATGGGTGTGTTCTTAGATGCACATTGCAAAAAAAACATTACATGCCCTTGAAGGCTTATTAATGAACTACATAAGATGAATTTAGTTCCGTATCTTTGGAGCCTTTCTTCAATTTTTTAGACGAAAATAATCAACAGGTAAAAAATTTACAAAAATATTCAAAAAACACACCTCAGCCATTTTATGCTGCAAAAACACAAACTAGCTGCATGGCATCATTTTTGTTGGCATTATTTTCACTGATTTTTCACTTGGTGGCAGTATTTTCGATCAATTTTTTTTGTATATTTCTGTAAGGGGGGTGTATCAAATTACCTTCCGTATCAAATTACCTTCCCTTCCCCTATGTTATTTGTTTTATTTCACAGCAAAACTTTGTATTAGACCTTTGCAGTGGTATCGTTTTGTTTATATTGGAATCATCCGCTTAATTGCGTCACTTTGGATTACCTGCACCGTGGACACAAAATAGTTTGGTAAATAACATTGTGAATTTATTATAGTACCATAGACCCATAATTGTCAAACTAACTAAAACAAAATTATTAGCGTTCTGTCTATTTAGTATTCTGTGCCAATAGCCTATTCGTATATGTTTCGTTCTTAAATAGAAAACCGCTAAAACTCCGAACAATTGGTCTGTTGCTGTTGGACAGTGAGGAGAAAGACGCGCGTTAACACAAGTGGAGGTTGCAGATATTGTCGGACGCAGCTACGTGTATCCTGACTGTACTGTAATAAGGAGAACGCTTAGCCAAGCCGAGCTGTACACGGCTTGTAAAATATTACGTACACTGAGAGTTAGGCAAAAGACAAAGTAATGAAAGCACTACTAATTTAAGTAACAGCACATCGCATTTCACACAATAGAATGTAGGGCTATGCTTGCTTGGATTTTCTTGTGACACGATGCTGTGACACTGTGCACAAAGCTTCACCAATTTGTTATTTTTGCCTGGCTATCCGCCTAGATGCTGCTGTTGTCTGTTTAATTCCATGACTCTACAGATTGAGTGTGACTTGGATAATTTAGATGAAGAGGATGTTCCACAAATCGATTAATGTTAATGCATGATTTGGTCAAGGGAGATTTGTTTGTTTGTCGTATCCAGGCTTACACCTGTGGTTAAAGATTTAGATTAAGAGAACGGGTGGGCAAGGAAGCCAATCTTCATGTCCACCTTCAGGCATGCCTTTAAGTGTCCTGCCAGAGACACAGTCGCATGCTCTTGAGCGGTGTCGAACCGGCACCCTTTCGATTGCCGTTCCAGGGCTCTTACCACTCGGCTTTGCAACCGACAGGGGAGGTTCATTCAAGAGAAGGAATCCTTTTTTGTTTGAGAGGTAAGATATTGTGAAGCACTCACTGCTATATATGGTTATCATTTCTGTATAAGATGTTGCCTCAAAATATAGTTTGGGAAGGTAAAACTCCTGCACTGAAGAATTTTGCGATTGACTTTCATCATTGGTGATTCACCTAGGCAGTGGCGGCTCGTGTAATGGTGCTGTGGCGCTGCAGCGCCACCAAATTTTTCCCTCGTTCTTCCCGTTATAAGAAATGTAGCAAACGTTGTGATTTTTCATTATTTTTATTAATCTGTTTAGATTTGTAGACCTTTCCAACTTTTTCGCTCTGTTAACTGGAAACGCTTTCTAAGTTAGGGAAACTACCTCATTGTCACATGACTGCTTTTTGATGACGCTTTGGCTGGCGCAAAAACTAAAACAGCTCCAAGGCCCCGACGTCATCAAAGCAAACAAACCAAAGGAAAGTCATGTGACAATGACGTATTTTGGCTGGCTTAGAATGACAAGATAGGATGATCGCGGTGCTGTGTCAGGGTAGCCACTTTAACAAGTCGAAATTCTGCCACTGAAATTGATTAGAATGAAACCGCCAACCAATCACAAGCTACGGTTTAAGTGACGTAAAAAAATGGCGAAAAGAAGATGATAGAAAGCAAATTAAGTGATGGATTTTTTGTCAGCTGGTTGGCTTCAGATGTCTATGGTTGGCTTAGGGGTTAGGGTTAAGGCTAGAAAGTAGTCATTTCATTGACGCGGGTTCGATTCCCACTACTGCTATTGCTCTTTTTCTTCTGTAATTACCAAATAAAGTTCAAAACAAGCATTAACTCTCTGGATGAGTGCGAGAAGGATCACAATTGGACGGTAGCCTCTTATAACATGTTCTGATTGGTTGGCGGTTGCATTCTAATCAATTTCAGTGGCAGAATTTCGACTTGTTAAAGTGGCTACCCTGTGTCAGGACAGCACCGCGGGTTGCCAGTTCCGCGATTTTTCTGCGGAATTGGATTAGATTTGTTTTGGAGTCGCGGGAAAATTTTAGTAGTTACGGTCTTTTTGGTTTGGTTTCGTTCCATTTTAACCATTTTTTTTTTTGCGGAATTTTGTCATATTTGGGGCTACTTTTGGGCTTGTTTTATCTCCTGTGAGGGCTACTTTTCAGCAGAAATTTGACTGGGAATTTTAAAACATCTGGCAACCTTGAGTCAGCACCAAACCAACCAGGTTGGCTTGGCTACAGTACAGCTTTTTGGAAAAAAAGTATAAAATTAAAAGTATGTATTATGTATGGCCTACTGTGGATAGTCTGGCAATGGGCATAGGCGCATATCCCAAACTGCTAGGGCGAGTGAGCCGATTGGGCAATTACTTAGAGACAGGACACACTTGAACTTTGTGGCCAAACTGTTCAGCTCTATGACTGAGGCGAGCTGCCTTTCATATAAAATTTAATGAAAACCTGAAAAAATAAATCTGTAATGATACATTGATCTACAAACCGGTACAGATATTGTGTATGTATCTGAAAATGAGCCTCTCGCCAAACATATGTAACAACAGTAAGTATGGTAGGCCTACTAGTACAGCGAAGGGCATTTTAACTTGTAGGCCTATGTGTTGTAAGCCCAATTGAATTTGAATATGTGTTTTTTTTTGAGATGGCAGAATACAATACTGTAGCATATTTAAAAAGCATTAAATTTTCACAGTTAACATTGGCTGAGAAAGTACAGATTAAAACCAAAGGAAGACACAGTCCAGATTTGATAATCGAAGCTGCAGCTGCTGGTTCAAGCAATGGAAAACAGTATACCAGAAAGTTTAATTCTGATATTTATAAAAAGCATGATTGGCTCACTGGGTGTAATGAAACCAATGCTTTATACTGTTTTCCTTGTCTGTTATTTGGTGGCGAAACAGCATGGACCCAAATGGGAATAAAAGATTTATCTCATTTGCAAAGAAGCATTAAAAACCATGAAAGTTCCTCAAAACACGTAAACAATGTCATAGACCTTTCCTATTTGGGACAAGTGAATATTGTCACTCAGTTGAATACTGGATTTCAGATTGTTATTGCTCGACACAATGAAAAGGTTACAAAAAATCGAGAAACTCTATCAAAATTAGTTGATCTTATTAAGTTTTGTGGGAATTTTGAACTTCCTCTGAGAGGTCACAATGAAACTGCTATCTCGTTAAACCCAGGAGTGTTTCGTGGCTTGGTTGATTTAGTAACTAAATTTGATTCTGCTCTGAAATCCCACATTGAATCAAATGACATATTTAAAGGCACTTCAAAAACCATCCAAAATGATATTCTAGATGCAATTTTCCAAGTTTGCAGACAGCAAATAGAATATGAGATAAAATGTGCAAAATTTTTGGCTATAATGACAGATGAAACAACAGATATTTCTGAAAAATCCCAAATGGTTATTACATTCAGATATGAGAAAGAAGGCACACCAGTGGAAAGATTTTGGGGGTTTTTCAACCCTGTTGATCTGACTTCAGCAACCTTATTCAATCTCTTATTAGATGAACTGAGACCTTTAATTGGAAGTGAACCTAATAAATTAGTTGCTCAAACATATGATGGTGCAGCTGCACTTAGCGGAGTTAAGACAGGTGTTCAAGCTCGAATAAAAGAAGTGTACAGCAATGCATATTTTCTTCACTGTTATGCTCACCAACTCAATCTCATTGTTGAGAAAGCAGCATCGCAAAATGCTAGAGTCAGAATTTTTTTTGCTAGTCTTGCTGGAATTCCAAGTTTTTTTTCAAAGTCTTCCTTGAGAATGTCGACTTTAGAAAATATTACTACTAAGCGACGGATACCTACACCTTCTTCTACACGGTGGAACTTCAAAACACGAACTGTGAATATGGTTTATGAGTTGAGAGAGGAGCTCATGGAATGTTTCAGCCAGTTAGCAACCAGCCGTTCAACTGAGACAGTTTCTGCTGCTATTGGTTTGAAAAGGATGCTCAATGATCCAGAATTTATGTTTTGGTTGAAGTTTTTCACAAAAATTATGCCACATGTTGAAATTCTCTACAAGCAGCTTCAGACAAGAAATATTGATTCAGTGAAAGTTTTTGACTGTGTGACAACCTTTAAGGCAAACATTCAGAAAGTTAGAGAAATATGTGATGACATAGACACTGATAAATATGAATCTCGCAGATCAAGAACTGATCTTGAAAGAAGCACTGAGGCTAAAGCGGTGTGTGATGTAATTCTTTTCCAGTGTCAAGAGCGTTTTCGATTTACTGGCCACTTAGAAGCTAGCAGGCTGTTTGATGTAAATAACTTTACTCTGTTTTCAAAGCAGTTTCCTGCTGCTGTTTTGAACAAGGTAACATCTTTATATCCAGTTCTCGATAAACATAAGTTAAGAAGCGAATTGGAAGTTCTTTACAATCGTTCTGATTTAGCATCATTTAAAAGCCTCACAGGATTATTGCAATCATTTATGTCATTTAATTTGACTGCAACGTTTTGTGAAGTGACAAACCTGGTAAAAATTTTGATAACTACGCCAATGACTACTGCTGAAAGTGAAAGAAGCTTTTCAACGCTGAAAAGAATAAAGACATTTTTGCGTAATTCTATGACAAATGAAAGATTAAGTGCACTGGCAATGCTCTCAATTGAAAATCGATTGATATCTGAAACAAAAGATTTTAATAAACAAGTGATTGATTTGTTTGCCACTTCTAAAAACGGGTCTGCTACTATTCGGCGAGTCCGATTCGGCGAGTCCGATTCGACTAGTCCGATTCGGCGAGTTCCCTATTCGGCGAGAGCCTTTTTCGGCGAGTGCCCTATTCGGCGAGTTTTTGAAATTTGTGAAAGGAAATTATCGGATACCGTAGCGTAATTACAATTGCCGTTTTTACATCGTTTTAACGTCGCTAAACGTTGAAATCGTGCAGAAAGGAATAAAAATTAAATGTTTAAACTATTAAATTACAATTCGTCATGTCAGTTCAGTTGTTTTTATTTCTGACCATCATATGAAAAACAATACACGTCAACATAGCAAAGGCGTAGAAAAAGGTAGAAGCGACAAAACACGAACGTTGAAACGTGCTTGTGACCGAAGTAAGTTATTGAGTTGAAAGAAACATACGCGCCGACTTCCAGGGGGCGGCGCCCCCCGTAAATTTATGGTTGAAGGGCAACAAAAATGGTGATGACAAGTGGTGTTTCAAAGATAAAACACTTCGTGAAAGAGATTTAGATAATTTAAACGGTCTTAAAGAATGCCGAAAGCAAGAAAAGCCTACGTTGCTCTTGCCCGCAAAACAGCAGCTGATCGCATGGCTTTCTCATACGGTATGGAAGTTTCAAAGTAGATGGTAGAGTAACTTGCACTGCTGGAATAGTCACGTAACTATTCACTGCAATATTAAGTAAACCAGCTAAATTAGACGCGCTATTTTCAACGAGGCCTTCCCGCTGTGAGACAATTATGATTCAACAGAACGCATTGTTTTCTTCGCAATGTGTGAGAATTAAATCGAAAACCGATAAAAGAAAAGGTGTTTAATGGTCTTGGTCGCAGATATTGCCTGCATTAACGACGTCTCTTACCGCTATTATCACCTAGCTAACCTGACATCATTGTTTTATGCGGCCGCTAAGGTTTGACATCGACTTCAACGATCATGGAATGTTACGTGAAAATAATAACGATTATATCCTACACGCAAAAATAAAAAAATGATCTCCTCTTTCTGTTTTGTCTCGTGAGCTTTGCATATTGCTCAACAAGTGCATAAAGTTTAGAATTGACAAGAAATCATTGAATTTGAAAATTAAGTTTGAATCACTGCAAATAAACGTATTCAAAAGTTTTACTTAGGCCGACGCGATTTCACACTTACGTAATCTACATCGACAATGATTTTTAGTGCGTTCATTTTGAAAATTGCCGAGCTGGAGACAACAGCTTGTCCCGTGTTAGTTGAACTTGTCTTTTTGAGGTGAAAATCACTTGCGAACATCTCGACCTTTACTCGAGTCTAGGCCACGCTCGAGTATAGCCTACTGTATTCAATAAAAGACTATAAAGACTTTCGATAAAAAACAGAAGAGAAAACACTTCGCAGTTGTTAACGCTTTGAAAGTAATTAGCGAAACGACGTTAATAAAACTGATAGCGGGTTTTCACTCTGCTTGAGATCATGATTTTTTGCGTTTTATTTCGATAACTTCACTGTCTTGATCGTTGTTATTCACTCGCACGAAAAGGAAATGAATCGGCTTGTTTTCCAACAGTTCCAATTATGAGCTAACAATATCAAAATTTTTACGACTAGGCGTACTGCATGCGTAAAACTAATCCTTTCAAGCAGCGCTTCTAATAAATTCAGTTTGGGACCTATTTGTTAATATAAACAAGACACTAAGCTTAATCAAAGACTATTTTAATTGAGTAAAATAGCGTTATGGTTATGACGTCATCACCTTTCTCGCCCCCCAAGGTTTTTTGAAAAGTCGGCGCCTATGGAAAGAAATTTGGCACGGTCGCAACACCTTCAGAAAAATTTAAGATATGAAGGGAAAATAAAATAAAGAAAATGTTACAAAAAAAAATAAAATAAATTTTGTTTATGTCTATAAGTTAGTACTTTTGAATAGTTAAAATGATTAGTTTGGATCAACAAATGTGTGGCCTACAGCTTGGATTGAAAGGAAATTATCGGGTACCGTAGCCTAGTTATCCCGACCAGCAAAAATTTGTTCCAAGAACACAGTTCATTTTTACATTGTAGTAACAGAATGAAAAGGCTAACCAAATGTGTGGCCTATCGTGTTAACGTCGCTAAACGTTGAAATCGAGTAGAAAAGGGAGCTTTTGCTGACTAGGATACTTTGAAACTGAGAAACATTCACAGAAGCCTTTCGATTTGTTCCAAGAACCCAGTTAGCCTAACAGTTCATTTTTACATTGTAGTAACAGAATAAAAAGGCTAACCAAATGTGTGGCCTACTGTAGGCCGCCTACAGCTTGGATTGAAAGGAAATTATCGGGTGCCGTAGCCCAGTTATCCCGACCAGCAAAAATTGCCGTTTTTACATCGTTTTAACGTCGCTAAATGTTGAAATCGTGTAGAAAAGAGAACTTTGCTGACTAGGATACGTTGAAGCTGAGAAACATTCACAGAAGCCTTTCGAATTGTTCCAAGAACCCATTTAGCATAACATTTCATTTGTACATTGATTCAACGTCTGGATACATTATCTTAAAAATGCAACGTATCGTAGGGCTTCTGTGAATGTTTTTCAGTTTCAACGTATCCTAGTCAGCAAAGTTTTCTTTTCTACACGATTTCAACGTTTAGCGACGTTAAAACGATAGGCCACACATTTGGTTAGCCTTTTTATTCTGTTACTGCAATGTAAAAATGAACTGTTAGGCTAACTGGGTTCTTGGAACAAATTTTTGCTGGTCGGGATAACTAGGCTACGGTACCCGATAATTTCCTTTCAATCTAAGCTGTAGGTCACACATTTGTTGATCCAAACTAATCATTTTAACTATTCAAAAGTACTAACTTATAGACATAAACATGATTTTTTTTGTAACATTGTCTTTGTTTTATTTACCCTTCATATCTTAAATTTTTCCGAAGGTGTTGCGACCGTGCCAAATTTCTTTCAACTCAATAACTTACTTCGGTCACAAGCACGTTTTAACTTCGCGTTTTGTCGCTTCTACATTTTTCTCGACCTTTGCTATGTTGACGTGTATTGTTTTTGATATGATGGTCAGAAATAAAACTAACTGAACTGATATGACGAATTTTAATTTAATAGTTCAAACATTTTATTTTTATTCCTTTCTGCACGATTTCAACGTTTAGCGACGTTAAAACGATGTAAAAACGGCAATTGTAATTAGGCTACGGTACCCGATAATTTCCTTTTAAAAATTTCAAAAACTCGCCGAATAGGGCACTCGCCGAAAAAGGCTCTCGCCGAATAGGGAACTCGCCGAATCGGACTAGTCGAATCGGACTCGCCGAATCGGACTCGCCGAAACGGGCCATTCCGTCTAAAAACAGGCGGATGGATTTTATTTTTAAGTAGCTTAATGTTTTGTGTTTATGAAAGAGTCATTGTAGCAGTTGAGCGCAGCATGTTTCTCACTCACTTGAAAGCTTTCATGGTCTTCACATGCACAGTTGATCACTTTCATTTGCATGTTTAGCACAGCACAAATTACAAAGATAACATATATATTGAGATTTATTTTATTGTGTTGATTAATAAATAATCGACACATGTAGATGCCTTAAATCAGTTGTTCCTAAGGTGAACTGAAAGCAGATTTTCGGAGTCGAATACAGTGGAAATTTGGCACATTATTGGATTTAGATAAGAGTTTTCACATTGATATGCCGGTGGATTTGAATTGGATTGTTTTGGAAATCTAACCAGTTTACTTGGAAAAATCTCACAGAACTTGCTATTTTGTTCATTTACAAAAAATAGACAAACTTGTATTTCAATGAAATTGGTGAAACTCTGACCGTTTAGGGCTTGTAATTTTTGCCGCAGAGTAGGTGAAACCTCGACTCGATAAGTTGAAGGTGCAGGGTGGGTGCCATGTAATTACAAGGACTCCTTATAAATAAAAACAAGCAAATATAGTAGCAGTTTAATATTTACTAGTATCTGCATTCAGCACTAACAAAAAAACATTAGGCTGCTAAACCATTGTTGATTAACTGTAAATTTTAAGATTGATCAGCCTAATTAGCTAGAGTTGATACGAAAGCTGAGCAGCAGATTAAGCTTTTATTGTCATACATACAGTTTTTGTACAGTATATGTGGCAAGTAATTTTCTTATTGTTTGTTAAATTAATGTATGCAGGTCACAAAACTGTTCAACTGTTCATAATTGTAAGCTAGGCAATAGGGCTGCTCTAATGAACGAAACGTACAGGACTTACAAAAGAAACAATTTTTCTTGTGCAGTGAATTTTAATAAAAGTTTGGTTCGTTTTTGTTCTGCTGTACAATTTCAATATGCATTAACATTTTCTCTATTTTTGTCATAGATGTAGTAGGCCTACATGCTAATAACTTGACACGCATGTCATCTTACTAATTTTTCTGGATTTGGAGTGAATTCAAAAACTTTGAAAGTTGGATGGATATCGCAATCATGAATGCAGTATCCGAGTACCACTGTGATACTTAAACGTAAGAAACCAAGGAGGGATTTAAAAAGTTTATGGGAGGAATTTATATTTCCACAGTTCTGGATTAGAAAGATTCTTTTCAGCAACAACAGAAAAGCTCTTCACATTCTTATTTCTTTTCGCGTCTGAGTGAGTGCGTATCAGGATTTCCTTCTCTATTACAAACTGAAAGCAAGAAAAGATATCGACTTGATGTTGCAAGAAAAGATACCGTCACAAACTATACCTTGTACTGTACAGTAGAATTCGCATGTAAGTAAGTTACTGGTTCCGCAACCAGCACATGCGAATACAACAATGGGGATCTACCTTCCCTGATTTATGTACAGTTACTCACGGCGTCAGACAGGGTGGAATCCTAAGCTCTTATCTTTTTGCTGTTTATGTAGATGACTTAACAAAGCGACTAAATGCATTATCAATAGGCTGCTGCATCGGTCGTGCATGTTTAAACAAGCTAATGTTTGCTAGCGGTATGTGTTGTTTTGCCCGGAGTTTGAAAGGTCTCGAAGCTATTTTGTCACTTTGCTCCAAATATGCCAAATTTCATGATATTATGTTTAATGCATCAAAGACATATTCCATTTGCTTCAGTAACAAACGCATGAACTTAGAATGTGATTCTGTTGTGACCCTTCAAGGTCAACACGTTGAGTTTGTGCAGTCAGCCAAATATCTTGGTGTGCTTATTGATTACGGTTCCGGTACATGTTGTGTGACAATAGTGATGTAAAAAGACAAATCAGAGCTTTGTATTGTGCCGCTAATAATGTGCCTTCGTTTGTCAAACATTGTAGTGTGGACGTAAAACAAGCTATATTTCGAGCTTATTGCATGCTTCTTTATAACGCACAGTCGCACACCTATGGACCAATGTCTCTGTTAAATGGAAAAGAAACTTTAAAGTTGCATACAAGTTGTTTGTATAAAGGTGTATTTGGTTTATGTGGATTGGAAAGTGTGAGCACTCACCAAGTTCGCTGTAATATACTAACGATTGACGCTTTATTGTGAAGAAATGTATCTAATTTTTTGTAACGCTGCCCAGACTTTGAAAATAACCTGATTTGTACCCAGTGCTAAATGCTGATGTTCATTTAAAAATCGAAGTTTTGTGATGTTGCTTGTAATTTGCTGTACAAGGAAGACTGACATGCAGCCTACTCATAGTGCGGTAGTGGTAAAGTGTCATCGTCCAACGATATTCTCCTATGGTTATGTTTGTAGTTTTCTCCCCTGAACGTGTATTTTTCTTTTCTTTTTTTCTTATATCACCACATGGATGTGTAACATGTATGTTGTATATATATATCTGAAGCAAATAAATAAGCAACTGACAAGTCGGGACCGGCGATATTCAACCGTTATATACGAAATTGACCCTCGGCACACCGCGCAGATTCGCTACGTCCTAGTCATTACGTCTCCAGAGTTAATTACAAGACGTTTTCAAGACATAAACAACACTGTACTGTATTTCACTGTGAAAATGAGTGCTGTCACAATTAGAAGATCTGCAGAATAATTTTCTATTTTTCTTCATATGTTCTGCTTTTTCTTTTTTGGCGTTCTGTCTAATATAGTGCTACAGTATACTGTATACGCAACATACTACAAGGTTAAATAGAAGAGAAAAGGAAGTTAGCCAGGGAATATGTTAATAAATATCTCAGTCATTAACTTTTTCAGAGATGTATGTAGCCTATATAGTTTTTAACAGCCTAGCAGCGCTTTAGCCAATTATAGATATGCAAAATGCAAAAATTGAATTTTTTACATTTGCATCTGCATAATAAAGTTCAAACCGCGAAAGTTTTATCTTAACTTTTCATTACAATTTAGAGCTGAAGATGCGCACAGAATGCACCAAATTAAGTGTCATTTTTCAAAATTTTCTGGGGGAGGCCCCCCAGACCCCCCGCCGTTTTATTCGCCTACGGCGACGACGCGGCCGGGCTGCGCCCGTCCGCAGCACCACCACTTTCACAGCTCACCAGCCGCCACTGCACCTAGGTATAGAATGCACGGCCTTCAGCTAAAAAAATTTAACAATATTCTAGAAAAACAGCCATAGAGGTTAATAATAACAATGATATACTTTTATTTGTGTCGCTCTACAACTGCTAGGGTCTTTTAGCGACAGAGCTTATTTTTAAGTTTTTTATATCATATTTAAGATGTCATCGCATTATTACCCGACTTATTTTCACTAGGCCTACGCTATGTAAAAAAAAAACAATCGGTACTGTTTTTAAAGGTTTGAGTTTGACCCAACCTTTAATTGATTTTAGATCTACCAGCACTGGTGAGGAAGGCAAAAATCTTTCGGCTACCCCTAGCCACAGAGATTGCTTACATGTAGGCTACATTGTTTTTTAAATTCTCAGAGCACAACTTGGACCGAATAAGGCAGTGCGCAATAGCAGATACTAAATAACTACCGTACTCCATAAATAGGCTACTACAGCAGCAGAAGGTGTTTAATGGATTAAATAATTCCCTGGCAACAACACTTTAACAATCGGAAACTTCACTCTGTCAATCTCGGTAACCGGGCTTGTGTCAGTGGTTCAATGCCACTACAAGTATGCAAAACTGACAGGATGAAGCTCTCAAAGATGCTTTTCAAGTCCGAGGATGAAGATTTCATCAATTAAACAAATGCCATTACCCATTTCCATGAATCCCGGGATTTAGGCTTAGCATAGATTAAGAAACGCGGCAAGTATCCTCTCACTTCGCATACCGGTACCGGTACGCGCATCGAATTTTCGCAGAAAAAAGTTATGTGATCAGAGCCAGAATGCTGCGCAGTAGCGGAAACCGCTATTCGGAAACCGCTATTCGGAAATACACATCCCTATACTAAGTTACATTGTGGATTTTTTTAGTTTAGGCCTACGGTTGCTTTTTATTTTGTGTCTAAACCACTTCAGGTTTTGTAAGTAGACTCAAACCTGGTTAGACTGAACTGGCTGTGAAATCGGTATGGGAACACGTAGTCAGATGATTTGCCAAATGATACTTTGCTATACCGTACAAAAAATGTCCGCATCTCAGGAACCCGCGCATACTCTTTGTCCACAAAAGTCCGCAATTAGCAACCCTCTTCCTTTCCCTTGAGTGCGGACGTCTTTTAGCTAGGTAGGCCTACTAAACATATCACTGGTATACATGGTCTAATTATTATTTATTCGAGGCCGTCGATGCCTGGTTCAGGCAAGCAAATTAAAAAAAGAGAAAGTGAACCAGATTAGTTTTTTCTTCACCCCTCATGTTTTTTTTGTTAAACCTATGACCATGTGAGTGCTTTTACTTCAAAATAGAGTAGGCTGCTCTAAAACTCCAGCTTCTGTTTACACCGCTGGTAAACATTGGAAAAGAAGTGTAAAAAATCGAAATCGTTTTTTTCTGGTGAATCGACATAGCGTGGAGTTAGGTTTTTCCAATTGTGCGATAAAATTACGACTTAGGTTTATGTTATTAATATTGGTGAAAAGTAATTTTAGTGAAGAGACAGGCCGCTTTCCTTTGACATTAAACGGAAAAACGGAAATATCGGATCACTTTTTGTCTTGCAATTGTTGCATAATTTTAACTCAATGTCTCAGTCTCAGTAGTCTCACTTGATTTTTAGGCTTGGAATTTGAACTTTCGCCAATTCACAACTCTCTTATACCTCTGAAGACAGAATTATAAAGAAAGGTGATTCGTTTACTTGGTTTGTCCTTACTGACTGGATTTCTTAGACTTCTTTGTCTGCGCCAGCAGCTAAAAGAAAAAATTTAATTTTTCTTTGTGCCATGTTTCTCAGCTAGGCTAATAATCTTTTTATTGTTTTTTTATTTTATTCTTATCCAGCAGCGTGCAACCTAATTCGTACCATGAACAATTCGTACCGTCAGTTCGTACTTTGAAAAGATCGAGAAAAAAAATAAAAAAAAGCCGAAGTTGCTGATCTCAGTTTCCGCAAACATTTTAATAGGGTTAGGGTATCAGAGTATCGGTTAGGTATCGGTATCCACAAACAAACTGAAGAGATCGAGAGAAAAAAATAAAACATTGCAATTTCCGCAAACATTTTAAAATTTTCGGTAATGATCCTAACTAAAAGTTTGCCGAAGTCGCTGACGCAGTTTCCGCAAACATTTTAAAAGGGTTAGGGTTGATCGCAGTTTCCGCAGACATTTTAAAAAGGTTAGGGTGTTTCCGCAAACAAACAAACAAACTGAAAAGATCGAGAGAAAAAAGTAGAACAAAGCCGAAGTCACTGATCAATTTTTCCGCAGTTCCCGCAAACATTTTAAAATTTTCAATAATGATCCTAAGAGTTTGCCAAAGTTGCTGATTGCAGTTTCCGCAAACATTTTAAAAGGGTTAGGGGTTAGGGTTGATTAGAGTTTCCGCAAACATTTTAAAAGGGGTTGGGGTTGATCGGAGTTTCCGCAAACATTTTAAAATTTCTGGTAATGATCCTAAAAGTTTTTGTTTGTTTGCGGAAAATTTTAAAATGTTTGTGGAAACTGCGATCAGCGACTTCGGCCTTTTTTAATTTTTTCTCTCGATCTTTTCAAGGTACGAACTGACGGTACGAATTGTTTATGGTACGAATTAGGTTGCATCTATCCAGCATACTTTCAAGGACCATCATTATTGACACGACCAAAACTGGCTGGAAAAACGAGAATGTTTTAAATGCAATACGGAGGTAATGAAGGGCTTATACGATAGCCTATTAGGCTATGCGGTTGTTAAAAGCAGGGCTACTCAAACTTTTTTATTGTGCGATCCCATTTAAGAAATCAATTTTTTATGCCATTGCTTGTTGTACAGTTTACAGCGTAAACCAGGGGTGTGCAACCTTTATTACAGGAGGGCCATATATAAATATCTGGGTGAAACCGCGGGCCACACGTTTATTTAACATATGTTTTCTAGTAGTTGCAGGCACAAAAAAGTAGTTTTTTTGTTATTCATGTTAATCTTATGGCATTATCAGAGGTTATCTCCTTGCAGAAATAATAAGTTAAGACACATAAATTTCTAAAGAAAACTGCTATTCAAATTTATTGTCACACCAACTACGAGATCAGTGAGAAATTTGCAGCTGGTTTCTTTTCCGGACGACTTTTTCCAAATTTACTTTAATGGAAGTGCTCGCAATTCGAAGTCCATTTTCCAGGTGTTCGCCTGTCAGAACAGATCGATGGGGATATTTTATGACGCCCATTTTAGAAAAAATCTGTTCGCACAAATACGTTTAGCCAAAAAGAGCCATTTTTGAAGTCATGTTTTTTTTCAAATGTGGAAAGTCATCTTGGTTGAGATGTTTTCGGTAAAATCAAAAAATTTACGACTTCTTTCCGCAGTTCGTAAAATCGTTGCAACATGCAGCTCTTGCTTAACCAACGCACCTCGGAAAAGTAAAGTAGATCTTTATGTGTCGTGTTGAGAATATCCAGAAACTTTTGAAACTGATGATGGTTGAGCCCTCGTGGTCGAATGAAATTACTGCCTTAACAACCAGACTGAAGGCGTGTTTGAACTTCAAGGATTTTGCGCACAGGTTTTGCTGGTGAATGATACAATGAAAAATTGCTATGTCATCATCGGTGTTTCTCTTCCTCAAGGTAGACTTCAAGAGACCTATGAATCCAATGCCAGTTTCGAACATGGATCGAGCACCATCAGTTGCGATGCCGCATAAGCTGGACAAGTCCAGTTCGAAGTTGTCAAAAGCATCAATTCAGTAAAAATGTCAGCGCCAGTAAGTTGTCGTACCCTTCATTGACTGTAATGACAGAAGCTCTTCCGTTTCGTTCAAGTCTTTGTTCACTCTTTTTCAAATATGGCCAACTGTGCTGTGTCCTTCTGGTCCGTAGCCTACTTTCATCGATCGCAAAGCTCCATGAAACAAAGTTCTTCACCTTATCCTTATTGAGAGTGAGAGTGTCACTAATATCACAAGCAAGATCATCGATAGCCTACGCCTCGCTATCGTCCACCATTTTCTCGAACGCACTCTTCATTTTATAGCACATTTCTTCTGCGACATCGATAAGACACTGCTTCACAAAATTACTGTCAGAATACGGTTTCATAGTTTGAGCTATTCTCTGTGCAATTCTGTGCCTCTGATCTACTGACGTTCCAAATAATTAAATACAATCGGATGAGCGATGGCCAGTGGGAGATTTCTAAAATAGTTAACAGAAGGTTCGAAATGTACAATAATCCACTCTAAAATGAATTGTTCGCACGTACCAGACTAAACTAAATTATAAACACGTTTCGCGGCCACACACAATTCAAAATTGCCACATCTTCGCGGCCGCACAATTTTTCTTCGCGGGCCACATTTGGCCCGCGGGCTGTACGTTGCACACCCTTGGCGTAAACCATGCAATGTAGGCCCACTTTTAATGTGTTTGGTGACCGTAAAATTACAATTCGTGACCTCTTTTGAGGTCGTGACCCATAGTTTGAGAAGGCCTGGTTTAAAGGAGGAGTGTGAAGGAGACCTGGAGTATGATGATCCATATTTTACTTTGGACCAAACACCATCGTGTTGTTCAACTACAGATGCAACATTTTTTTTACAACATTAGACCATATACTCTGAAAGGTTTAGTTTGTATTCTGATAGAATGCAGCTTCAAGTATCCTTTTGAAAGAAGCTTGAGCAGACATAAGCCAAACAGGTTATTCGTAGTTGCAGTTTTCTTATGACTACATATGTCATGTGACCAGTGGCAGGCTACCGCTCCAATAGCGGCTCTACCTCTCCTTGCTACCAGTCAATAAAAAGTAATGCACTAGCCGCTACTTTTACATTAAAGAACCTCTACTCAGGCCTCAAAATTCGTTTTTGTTGACGGCAGACAAACATGTCTGGTAGGGTGTTGCAGGCGCCCCGACCCTCTCGGATTTTGTTTACCTTTTTTGTGGTACTGTGTTTAGATCAGTAGACCACAAATATGAAGTTTCATAAATTTTCCTCGACGTTTACCTCCACTGCCGAGGCCATTTTGAGGCCCACTTTTTGAATTTTTATGTTTTTTACCACTAGAGGGCAGTGTATAAGTTTTGCAATATTAGAGTATATTTAAAAAAATGCTCTATGATGTTCTGAATATTGTTAAAAAAATATTGGAGAAATGGGATAAGTATATCCAAAAATATTCAAGTTTTGTCACTAATTTTTTGCACAACTGCTGGCATTTGCATAGGAGCACAATGACAATGAATTATTATCATTAACGATGTCTGGCAGCTCTGGCTTACCGTATCCATTACCAAACCTGTTAGTAATCTGGCCATGGAAACTTGCATTTAAATGCAGCAGAGTTCCAGCCAAAGCTTCCTTTTCATCCATAATGACTTGTTTTTCCCATAGAACTAAGGGGATCAGCTCCCTAGTTACATACCATGTGTGCTTACCTAAAGCTTTTAAAGCAGCAACACTGATAATTTTGTCTACTGCATCATAGCTTTTGATGTCACTTACCAGTTGCAAATCTTCTCCGGGTGCTGATGCAGCAATTGGACAGTTGAACCACCATCCATTAAATCAAAAGTCAACAAATCACTCTAATTTTTGTATTTGTGACTTGGAAATGATTCCTTATGGTAGAAAGTCTTGCAGCATTACTATCTTATAGCAATATAGCTGCTTTCCCATCCACCTTGCTCGATGGACTGCACCGCATTTCATGAAGTTGTACTGTTCACTGTTGATTTTCTAATGTACACCGCCATTTTCTGGTCTAAAAGTTCTTTGTAATCACCCCTCTGATAATTTTGCATATCTCTCTCAAAATTTATAAGTGCTTCCACTTTTTTGCTTTGAGTTGTTACAAATTTTCCCAACTCTTGAGGAACTTTGGTATGCAGTACAGCTGCAGCGTGTGGGGTTGCATCGAATCCTTTGTTCCGGAATCTTTTGAATAGTTGAATGCCTGGAGTTCTTGACGTTTCGACTTTCAGGGCTTCCCACACATGAGAATTGAGAAAGTATAACTTCTCCAGTATGTTTTCTGCATGCTAGGCAGAGAAGTGGTTAGTCTACCTTTATTTGAAGAAAAATGCATGCAGCAGAGAGATGGCTTGAAAAAAGTTTTGGGTGTTGTAGTTTTAAATTTTTTTTTTCCATCTCTCTGCTGCATGCATTTCTCTTCAAATAAAGCTAGACAAACCACTTCTCTGCCTAGCAAGCAGAAAACATATTGGAAAATGTGGTGCAGTCCATCGAGCAAGGTGGATGGGAAAGCAGCTATATTGCTACAAGATGGTAATGCTGCAAGACTTTCTACCACAAGGAATCATTTCCAAGTCACAAATACAAAAATTAGAGTGATTTGTTGACTTTTGATTTAATGGATGAATGGTCGACTGTCCAAATGCTGCATCAGCAGTTCAGCACCCCGAGAAGATTAGCAACTGGTAAGTGACATCAATAGCTATGATGCAGTAGAAAAAATTATCAGTGTTGCTGCTTTAGAAGCTTTAGGTAGGCATACATGGTATGTAACTAGGGAGCTGATCCCCTTAGTTCTATGGGAAAAACAAGTCATTATGGATGAAAAGGAAGCTTTGGCTGGAACTCTGCTGCATTTAAATGCAAGTTTCCATGGCCAGGTTACTAACAGGTTTGGTAATGGATACGGTAAGCCAGAGCTGCCAGACATCGTTAATGATAATAATTCATTGTCATTGTGCTCCTATGCAAATGCCAGCAGCAAAATGTTTTTTATACTTTTGCACATTTCAACAACTTTTCTTGCCAAACACCCAAAAGAGTGGGAAATAGATGATGGCTATGCTTCTGCTAATGGTATCATAAGTGCACTCAGAGTCTGTAATGATTCAGCAGAGGGGTAAAACTGGTATCCGACTTTCTTCATCTAGCAAAGCAAGAAAAAAATCCGCAAAACTATATTCAAGTGGTGGAGGAGGATCGAAGAAAGATACCAAATCTTAGAAAACATCGTTTATCAACACAATGAAGATGCACAACTGCCTTTGCGGAAATTGTGTTAACTAAGACTAACATTGCCTGTTTGGATTTATTGATATAGTGCATGCATGATGCAGTTTCTTAACAATTGAATAAATTTTGTTGTGCATAAGCCATGAAATTGTATTCTTCAGATAGCACAGCTCAGGAACTGCAACAATGTCGCCTTTTTACAGAAAAATAGTTCAAAATTAGAATTACCGCCCTCTAGTGGCAATATTTTGCAAAAATATTGCTAAAATCAAATTCCTTACCCATGAAAATGGGGGGGTGCATGCAAGTTCCATAACAATATGACCAGTAGTTTTTAAGATATTTTAATTGTTCTTTTCACCACTAGGGGCAGTATTGTGCAAAAAATTAGTGACAAAACTTGAACATTTTTGTATATACTTATCCCATTTCTCCAATTTTTTTTTAACATTATTGTTCACAACATCATAGAGCTTCTTTTAAATATACCCCAATATTGCAAAACTTATACACTGCCCTCTAGTGGTAAAAAACATGAAAAAATTCAAAGAGTCGGCCTCAAAATGGCCTCGGCGGTGGAGGTAAACGTCGATGAAAATTTATGAAACTTCATAGTTGTGGTCTACTGATCTAAACACAGTACCACAAAAAAGGTAAGCATGGTGAAACCAAGATTTAAACTTCATGGGGCGCCTGCAACACCCTAATGTCCGGTCTGAGCAGCTATTTCGGCGGACCAATTAAGTCTCACGGCGGACACACCAGTTTTAGCGTCGATTGTCATGCTTAATCACTTTATCTTGATAATTCTTCGCCATTTAAGAGCTATAGCTCTGGTTTAGAAAGCTTTTTAAAATTTCAGCAAAGGCTTTCATCAGACCAATGACATGCGCTTGAAGAGTCAAAGCGCCATGTAGCTGCTTAATACGCCGCACAACTGATTAACTTCTACCGAACGAAGTCGTGTGACTTCTTGCGTCACAATGCTCTGGGCACGACTTGGAAAACGTCTACACTATCGCTACTATTTTCTACTGTGCAAAGTTTCACTAGCTTTTTTCTTTAAGTTTATTTTTTTGTGTCATGTGAGCAAAAATGAATTTTCCTGGGGCCTTTTGTTTCTTACTGCAATACCAAAACTTAACAGATTTTGCTGCATCTTGTTGTAATAGCTTACTCGTATTTCTAATTTTGTAACCAACCTTTCCTTATCAATATTTAGGGATGGGCAATTTAGAATAATTTACTATTCCAGAATTATTCTGGAATACTAAACCGAATCCAGAATCGAATCGAGAATACCGAATCCTATTAACTTCCAGGCTCCAGCAACGCAACAAATAAAAAATTTCAGACACAAAAGCTACACAATCAAAGTAAATGTTTGTGCAATGTAACACATTAAGGCATTCTAAATGACTCCCAGCCAAACGGGAAAAGTGTTGCCAGATGATGGAAGCCACTTGGCACCAAAAAGTAACTAAATTTTTACCAGATTGTTTGTTTTTTCATATCTTTATCCTGCATTGCGGGAAAGCGGACTTGAGCGCTATGCATCGATGTTGTCTACTCTACTTGTGACTTAAATTTGGTACTACTCATTACTCGAATTCGATCACTGGGTAGAGCAATTATCGTAAAGTTTCTTGCCCAGAGAAACAACAGCAAGTGCGGGTGGCTGAAGTGGAACATGCAGGCTCTCGACTGCGAGCCCAACACGCTAACCACTCGGCCACTGCTGATATTTAAAACACCCTAAATAAAGCAATTTCGCCTAAAATACAAATAGTTTTTAAGACATAAGACACTGCCATCACGCATACGCAAACCTCTTGCAAAACGTTTTCCATACGAGCACAAGCAGGGATTATTGGTAAAATGGAAAGTTAATCTGCTTGAATGGAAGCTAAGGCATACAGTATTAACATTTTCTAGATGCGCGCTAAATTATATTCTCGCAACAATCGTTCGTGCTATGCAATGACGATTTGTATCGCTAGTTCCTGTGTTATTTCTCGGCGGACAAACAGATTCATTAAACTGAAGTGTTTGTTGTGAATTAACTGTAAACTGAAGCGTTGTCTGTGAATTATTTCATCCACTATGTGCTACTAAATGGAGTTCTGCCTTATAACTGCGTTGCTCAAGTGCATTCCTGTGAGAGTAGAAATATTATCTTTTGATTGTCCGTATATTGTAAATGTGTGTGCTTGAATACTTTTCTTAACTAGTTTTTGATAGGTTCAAGTTCTCTGGTAAGAGTTGTGCATGATCATAATTTTTGTTGTTAAAGGAATTGAACTAACAGAATAGTCTACAGGAACTAAGTTTTTAATTTAATAAGCTGAAAATATAACTGATCAAACGTTGTCATTTTGTTGATCAAAGATGATCAGTTTGGACGTGGACAAGATGGTGGCACTTGCCAAGGAATGTAAATATCTTCCTGAAAATGATTTGAAGAGACTCTGTGATTACGTTTGTGATTTGTTGCTTGAAGAGTCAAACGTACAGCCTGTGTCAACACCAGTGACTGTCTGCGGTGACATTCATGGCCAGTTTTATGACTTACTTGAGCTATTTCGAACTGGTGGAGAAGTCCCAGAGACAAATTATATTTTTATGGGTGATTTTGTTGACAGAGGTTATTATAGCCTGGAAACTTTCACATATTTGTTGACGTTGAAAGCAAAGTGGCCAAATAAGATCACACTGTTGCGGGGTAATCATGAAACCAGGCAGATTACTCAAGTGTATGGATTTTAT
Source organism: Aplidium turbinatum (assembly GCF_918807975.1). Classification (NCBI taxonomy): domain Eukaryota; kingdom Metazoa; phylum Chordata; class Ascidiacea; order Aplousobranchia; family Polyclinidae; genus Aplidium; species Aplidium turbinatum. The sequence continues at coordinate 6,066,423 of NC_137486.1, forward strand.
GATGAGTGTCAAGTGAAGTATGGGAATGCTAATGCTTGGAGATATTGTACCAAAGTTTTTGATCTTCTCACAATTGCAGCCATTATTGATTCAAAAATTTTGTGTGTGCATGGTGGTTTGTCTCCAGATATAAAGACATTGGATCAAATTCGAACAATAGATCGTCAGCAAGAAATCCCACACAAAGGACCATTTTGTGATCTAGTTTGGTCTGATCCTGAGGATGTAGATACTTGGGCAATTAGCAATCGTGGAGCCGGGTGGTTATTTGGAGCGAAAGTCACTCAAGAGTTTGTTCATTTAAATGACCTTAGTCTTATTTGCCGAGCTCATCAGGTTGTACATGATGGATACAAGTATATGTTCAATGACCACCTTGTCACTGTTTGGTCGGCTCCAAACTATTGTTACCGTTGTGGTAACGTTGCTGCCATATTGTCAGTTCGGTCTCCTGATGACAGAGAGGCAAAACTGTTCCGCGCAGTCCCTGACAACATGAGAGTGATACCTTCCAGGACTACTACTCCATACTTTTTGTAAGAATAACTTTGGCTTGTAGATTTGATATATCTGACCGATGATCCGTACACCATGAATCATATTTCAAGCCTTGCTACCCCAAAAAATGGCAGTGGGCTGACTGGGGTCTGATGTGTGAGGTTTTGGTTATGTCAATTGTTGAGAAGATCTTGACCACCCATCAGCCATCTGATATTATGTACAGAGAGCTCAGAGTTTTATGGCATGTTGGTGAAAAACTTCTGCCCTTGATAGTTAAGACCAGTTGTACAAAAACTTTTGATAGTTTAAATTTAATCATTTTTGTTTCAAGACATCCGTTTCATATCTGAAGCACTGTTTTAGTCTGCTTGTTAAAAAACAATCTTTGCATGCTGACTCTATTCATTCGCCTATTAAACAAATACCAACTATTTTAAAGTTATATTGCCTCATTGAGGAAAAAATTAGTCATGCCTTCGAAAAGACCAATTAACAAACAAGTCTCATGCTGATTGCTGATGTACTTCATTCATAACCAGATTCAACGCTTAAAAGTCACACTTTGCACTCAGTCAGTGAAGTCAAATGCGGAAGAATGCAATGATAAACAAACTACATAACTGTTTGCAACTTTTTTACTATTCTTGCATGTACTTAGTAAGGAATCTGTCATTAAAAGCAATTATCTTTAGAGCAAAGATAGGTATTAGATGTTTCATAATACTCCAGTATGATGGCATGATGCTTCAGACTTAATAGCAAGTTAATTACTTTATCGGTATGCAGACATTTGGCATCTGAATATTTGTGACAATGACAATTAACTTATCCTGTTCTTAATTCAGCATACATAAAAAAGTTGCAATTATATGTTAAGAACTGTCATTGCAATTGTGGCTTGAACATTTTTTATCATTTTCTGTTATTTGTTTTAACTTTGTGCATTAGTTGTTTTACTGGCATTGGATTTAGTTTTCGTATCTTTCCTCAATTTAACGTTATACAAAAATTAGCAGGTGATAAAGCAAAAGCACTGCTTGTAATCTTTGCTTTGTCAAACTGTATAGTTGTTGCATATGCAGTAGGAAATATTTGTCACTAACAATGTTAAGTTTTTCATAATTTTATGGAAGTGCAAAGTTGAAATTTATGGATGTGAATAACTTTCATTAAATTAATGACTTTAGTGGGAAAAAGTATCTATTTACTACAAGAAGTTTTGACATCAAGCTGTGTACTTTATTATATATTAGGTAACTTATTAGTAGCTTTTGACAGTCGTGTACAAAAACCTGGGCGAGGGCATCGAATGGCTGTAAACTTTTTTGGTGGCACTAAGTTTTAGTTGTTTTTTGTTCTAATATTGTTAATAATTTCAAAATTAAACACCAGGGTGGTTGAATGATTGGCTAAACGTTAAAAACTGAAGAGTGAGCGCGAAAAATAGTACTATCTGGATTATATTGACAACTTGAACCATATTTAAAGTTAAACATTTACATATGGTCGGTATGAAAAATGTAATCATGTACGAAGCCAATGTTAATAAAGTGACCCTGCAAGCAGTGAATAGGTATTTGGTTAGATTTATTGATGACGCTATGTTGATAACAACAATGCAACTTCTGGAGGTGCGAGATTCGTTAACAATTCAAACTAAGGATTATGCAGATATCGACAAAAGATTTTCTTAGGTTGTTAGTATTTTTTATTATTGTATATCAATCATGGCGCATTTGAATTGTGACCAGTGACCACATCAACGAAAGTTTGAATGAAGCCTTAGGAAGGGTCCATGGAACTTTAAGCAAAGGCTTCGACAAAAGCTACTATATATTAAACACGAGACTTCATGTCAGTTTTAGTCATGAAAAGATATATTATGATTGCACAGGTTATCAGGCTCTGCACCCATCACAGATATGCGGTTCTTTTGGCGCTTTACAAAGCAAATATTTTCATGTATGAATAAGCATTTTTTAACGTTTGCTCCCATTTTCTTTTAAATTGGATGTTTTAGGTTGTAATTCATGATTTTGTATTTGCGACTTAAAATGCGCTAAACGTTCGATTCACCAACGTATTGCCGAAAACGCCGTATAATCGTTGAGTCATAACAAAGGTTCAGTTTTTGGCAAAATATAAACGTAAAACTATTACTTTGTCCATAGCTAACTATCTTGGATTCTTTGTTCTGACTAAACCAGGCTATAAGGTCCTCCAAAATTTGTTCTATATATTTTCTATTGGCCATGGACCGTTTGAAAGCCTTTTATTTTTTTGCAATTGGTTTTGATGATCTCGATAAAGTGTTGAAATAAGATTTCCCGTAAGGGAACGTTCAAATATTATGTAACGCTTTTTTCCGAATTTTTGACCCCCCCTCCCCCATGTAACGCTTTTTCACAACGAATTCAGCACAAAAAACTACCATTCCGTACTTGAAAGCGTTACGTAACGTTTTGCTTGAACCCCCCCGATGTGACGCTAACGTAACGCTTTGTATAAACCCCCCTCCCCCTCGAAGGAGTTACGTAATATTTGAACGTTCCCTAAGCACGTGACTTTGCAAAACTGTGTTTTTCAAACTTCTTGAGAAGGGAATGCTTATTCCTCAGACGAACCACAATGTTTTTGAAATTTAGTTTGAAATTGTAACTGTTGGAAAACAGGTCACGTTAACAAGAGTTGAATATTTCTCTGATTAAAATGTTTTGCAATGTAAAATTTACCACTTTTATCGAATTGTTGCATATTGAAACATTAGAACATTGAAAGAATAGATTTGTCATGGACGGTCATATATAACGGGTAATGCAAACAATCTGACCTTTCATTACTTTGCTTTTAATCGCTTTGTGAGAAAAGAAGTGCGTTGAATAGACATTTATAATTTGTTCATGTCAATGCAAACGTTTCGATCATTGTTCGACATTGTGCAGTAATATTAACTTTAAGTTGTACAATTGTAATGTAAAGCAATTTTAAGTGAAAAATAATTTTCATGGTAGGAAGGGTTTTGGACGGAAATTTACTGTTTACTGTTGTATCCTAAAATCAGGGCTAAAGTTGAATTTAAAAAAGCCGATTAGCCTCTCCCCCGCTAGTTTTAAACTATACGCATTGGCTAGTAGGTTATCACGTTAACTCAAAATTTGATTTTGAAGTAGATCAGAGTCTAAAATGATGAGCATTTTTGAAGTCTGGCTTCATGGAGTGATTGGAATCTCAAAAATCACTCAACACAGGTATCTGGATATGTTACAGAGAGGAAAATTATGAACCTAATATTTGAAACAGACAGATTTCATAACGTCAGTCACAGTTGAAGCAGGTTGACTGGTGCTGAATCTTCACCCTCAGATTGAAAAAGCCTTTAATAGCTTATTCCTGGCAGTATCGCATAGCCTACTTGTAGAAGCTTTGAACCACTGATGCAGTGCCGGTTACCTGCGAGATTGACGAGTAAAGTTTCCTATTGTTTGTGAGCTATTCTACCCACTAGTTGCCGTTGAGTGGAAAGCAGCCCTGAAATGCGTTGTTCAAGGACACACACCCGCGAGCCGAACCAGCGCCCCTTGATCTTGAGTCGGACCACTCAGCTGATTGAACTTACGACCTAGGGACAGTAGAATACCGGGACGACTCACTTTACTGATTTTTTTGCGAAATGGACAGCTGGAGGGTCACTAAGAAGTTCAAAAATTAGCAGAACTGCACAACGTTTCCTTTGCTTTTAGGTAAATTTATTCTCATGAAATGAATTGCTATATTTGGTTAAAATTTTAGGTGCTAGAAAATCTGCAAAATGTTACTGCAGCAGTGTGAGGCTAACTACCGTTACCTCTGTTGCGTGAAGTCTACCCCTGCATTATCACGACTTGAATACTATTAAATAAACATGACATCACATATTTCCTACATTTATTTTAGCGATACACACTTTGTACAAACGTGGACAGGTCATATAAACTGCACCTAAGTATGTGACTTATGGCAGTAGACCTCAAGCTGTAGTTGCATCAAATTTTGTCACAACATTATGACCCTCCAGTTGTCCACCTTACTTTTGAGTGAGCAATCCCCTACTTCTACCATCCCTATTACGACCATTCCAGTCTACAAAAAGTTTCTGCAGCTTTGATGCTTTGAATAAAAAAAAAAATTTTTATTCACAGCTTTTCCAATTCCTCTCAAGAACAAATTTTCCTCAGGAATTGAAAATTTTCTTGATTGCAATCTTGGTAAGCATGGCCGTGGCACAGAAAAAACTAAACTCTTTATTAAAGGGGTATTAAAGGAAAAACCTGACTTGGCGATTTTCCACGTTCTTTGTGTTTAACATGCTACCATAAAACGATTTTCAATAAAATATTGCCCCATTGCGGTCTGACCACCATTGTGCGCGTGCTTTTGTCAGAGCTTTCAAAACGAGATTGGCCTGAGCAACGAAGCGTGCGACTTTAAAGAACGTCATAAAGTCTAGCAATCAACCGATCACGCAATAATTGTTACTGCGGGCGATTTGACTGTAGGCTATGTGTGTATTTACATCAAAACAGCACATTTTAACATCAAAACAGCAAACAGTTTGCTCAAAACATCAGATTGGTAACGTGGCTTTTGTTATTGCTGGACTTTATGACGTATTCTTGAGCTGTGTTTGCACGTTTTGGTCATTTTGAAATAAATGAAACACTGGACTTTGGGCCTTGCCAGCGCCATTGAAAACAAATTTTTTTGGGCAATTGTTTTTGAAATGTATTCTTGAATGTTCAGTTTACTCATTTTAATGCTTAATTCCGGTTTGAAATTTTCCTTTAGTATGCCTTTAAATTTTAAACAAGATATAAATCATCCAGCCTACTAAGACTCCTTAAACGCATATGCTACATTGCACCTGCAAGTAGGTCTGTCTAGAAAGTAAATGTTTGTTTTTTTAATCTTTATCCTCGGACTGACAAAGCCTTGATAGGTTTCCTGGTAGTTTCGCATAGGCTACTTGTAGTGGCTCTTGACGCAGGGCCGGTTACCGAGACTGGCAGATTGAATTTTTTCGATTGTTGAAGTGTTGTTGCCGGAGAATTATTCCATTCAATAGGTGCCGCTGAATGGAAAGCAGTCCTGAAATGCGTTGCTCAAGCGCACACCCCGAGAGTCGAACCAGCACCGCGTGATCTTGAGCCGGGCGCGCAACCACTGAGCTAACGGGGCGGACAAATGTTTTTTAAAATCTTTTTTTTGGCAATTTTTCACTGTTATGTAACGCGATAAAAACAAATCTGAAAAAGCTTTGTCCCCCCATAACTTTGTTGCATTGCTAATATTTGAAATCGTTTACACCAGGAGTCGGCAACCTACGGCCAAGAAAAATTATCCGGCCCGCCGCTCCCAAATTATAATAATATGTGGCCAGGCCAGTGGTTTATTACAAGTATAATCGAATGAAAGAACAAGTACTTTTCATTAATCATTTTAGTAGGCCCACGTCTTTGATTTGCAGCGTTCCTGTTTGTATAAACAAAGAACTCAACATAAAGCGTCATTATGATACAAAACATATTATTTTTTCTAAGTTAATGGTTCAAAGTTTCAAACAAGGAACGGCAAAGTTAATCTACTCAAAATAGCTTTAAAACAGCAAATTTCTCTGTTACAAAGGAAAGCCTTACAAAGGAAAGGAAAACCAATCAGAAAATTCTTTTGCTAGCTACAAGGTAGCACAATCAATAGCAAAAGACAAGAAATTGCATAGTGATGGAGAATTTGGGAAAAGGTGTAAGATGGATCATGGCCACCTAAAGATACGGCCTGATTTGTCACATTTTGCAGAAATTTCCAGGTTTTTCTAACTTTGGGCGAACGTTTAAATAAATTTTTCTAAAAATTAGATTTTTACGTTTTCTTTATTCTTTTCCCCAGATGACACAATAGGTTTTAACATTCTCAACTGTTGAAAAACAAAGAAAATTTGATTTCGAAGATTTTAGTCAGACTGTTAATTTTCAATAACAGTCTGATTTTGTGTTTTTCAACTTAGGCTACTTTTTCTCATTTGCTACTGCTTCTTCAAGGCAACAAAAAAGTTTTATGTCATAAGGAAACCGCAAAAAATAAAAACATCTCAAAAAATATCAGTCAAGCACTAGCAGTAGCTGTAATCAAAATCTGCAAAATGTGACAAATCTGGCGCATCTCCAGGTGGCCATGGATGGATGTCATTGAAAACATATGTCCAGAGAAAAAACAAAAAACAAACTACTTTTCAGATATAGGCCCAAGTCTTTCAGCAAGAACTGTAACTCGACGAAAAGAAGAGATAGCCTATCGGAGAACGTAACATCTAGCAAAAAGTTATTGTAGGCTATATCTACATTCTACAGTTCTTCGCAATGGCAATAGGCCTAGATGAGAGCACAGACACGACAGATAAGCCTATAGCTGAGCTGGCAGTATTTGTGCGTGCAGTAAACAAAGATTTTGATGTTTAAGAATTTGTTCAGCTGATTCCCGTCAAGGATATTACTAGCCGATATTCTGAAGGCATTAGGCTACGTCAACGCCTTGAAATCATGCCTCTGAATCTATCAAAACTGGTATTAATAGGCTACTGCACCCCAAGACCATGTAAAGTTTGGCTTTGGCCCGCTGTTAGAAAAAGGTTGCCGACCCCTGGTTTACACATTGCGTTTTCATAATTGCTTTTCGTGACAACAGGCAAAACTTCCATTTTTGGGCCGGATTTGGTAAAAAAAATTTACAAAATTGTTGAATTGCTCTATAGCGCTGTACAAAATATGGCGATGTACACACAAATAAAAAGGTAACAATACACAAACAGTAAGTTATAATACCACCTGTGAGTAATAATATGCAGCATTATACAGTACGTGCATATGTAATGATATCACTGTTCTAACCATAGAGAGCATAGAGAATAATTATATTGATTGATAGATTGCTCCACCAGTCACACGCAACCACATCAGCACGTGCTTCCCATCAATAGTGGACTCAACAGAAAAGTTTGAAGATTGGATTTCATCATTGAGCTATCAAAGATAATCAAACTACTGAGTGAAGACCTTTTTTTGAAACTCCTTCTCTGATTTGCCGTTTTCGCTATACCTTTTCTAAGAAGTTTGGCTTTCAAAAGTGGGTGGGCCAGTCCCACCCAGAAAATAAAGTAGGTGGGCCCAGGCCCACGTGGTTCCTCTATCCCTGCTTATAGGCTATAGCAGTGCCGGTCTTAGGGTATTTCGGGCCCTGTGCGGAATATGCTTTGCGGGCCCCAATGCCAATGATCCTATTCAGTAGCGTAGCTAGGTACTTTGAAAGGGGAGGGGCGGCGTGATCGTCGATGGTGACAATCAGCGGTGGGAGGTCTGGGGGGTCTCCCCCAGAAAATTTTGAAAAATTACTTTGAATTTGGGGCATTCTTAGAGCATGTTCAACAAAAATTTAGATATGAATATTACTGTAATATAGTGCTGTCCGGTGGCATAGCAAAAGGATAAGATCATGCTTTCTTTGGCATTTTTCGGAAATAAAGCTATGTCTCTATGTTGAGTCTGGATGCAACCTATTTCGTCTCCTGAAAAATTCGTACTCCGATTTCGTACCCTGAAATCGTGTAACAAATGTTTTTTTTCGTCCCCTGAAAAGATCGAGAAATTTTGAAATGTTTGCGGCAACTCCGATCAGCGAATTCGGCTATGTCGTGTTTTTTTTCTCGATCTTTTCAGGTTACGAAATGTTCAGGGGACGAAATAGGTTGAATTCGTTGAGTCTCTATGTTTTCTTGTTGTTAATTCCTTTTTGAATTTTTCCATTGAAAATGACAAAATTACTGCATTTTTTTAGTAAATTGCGGGCCCCCTAATTTGCGGGCCCTGTGCGATCGCACGGTTTGCACACCCCAAAGACCGGCACTGGCTATAGACAGGTGAGGTGATAGACAGCAACTTATTTGGATTAAATAACATTAAACAAAAAACAATAGGCCTACAATAAACTAAAAAAGTAACAAAACACATTAAACTTGAACGTTTTTGGCAAAAGCGTCTACTCTCACAGGAAATAAACCTGGGTTTACCACATCTAAACAAATAACTCCGATAAATAATAATATATGACCCAGGAATAAAAGAATTGTTATTTGTAACGAGCTGATTGGGCCAAGCTCTTGAGCTGATGAAAAGTTATCTTACTAATCGATACCAATATACCAAAGTGTCTAATTCTGCTTCAAGCTTGCAAAAAATCCTTTGTGGAGTCCCTCAGGGTTCAACATTGGGACCCCTTCTCTTCCTAATGTATATTAACGATCTTCCTTTAATGTCTAAATTTTCTACCGTGCTTTTTGCGGATGACACATATCTAGCTTTACGTGGTGAAGACTTGGAATCTTTACAAACAGAAACCAATACTGAACTACAAAAAATTGATGCTTGGCTACGAAGAAACAAACTCTCTTTAAACTACTCTAAAACAAGCTACATTTTAATAAACAAAGTACCTAAGCGTACTGTTGAAACTAATTTCAGGTTGTGTATAAACCAAACAGTGATTGAAAGAATGAAAACAGTTAAGTACCTGGGAATCCATGTCGATGAAAATCTAACCTGGTCCTCACACATTAAACATTTGTCGCTGCAGTTGGCTCGATATTCCGGAATTTTTTATCGCCTTCGTAACTATGTGTTAGAGGAAACATTGCTTATGTTATATTATAGTCTAGTATATAGTCGTGTTCAATACGGTATTACTATATGGGGTACTGCAGGTAAAACACTAATCAAGGAAGTTGACGTAAGACACAATAATATTATTCGCGCAATCACTAGAAGTACAAAATTCAGTCACGTCACTAGCTTATACAAATCTTTGAATATTTTACAACGTGAAGATATTTACAAACTCGAAATTGCAAAATTTATGCATAAAGTTTCCAATAATAATCTACCGCCTGTATTGCAAGATCGTTTTATAAAACTTGATAATATTCACTCGCACAACACTCGACAACTAAATAAAATGAAGTATTTTCTTCCACAAATAAACAAATCCGTGGCACACAATCTTCTGACACATCGGGGTACTAAATTGTGGAGTGAATTGGATGAATGTATTAAAAGCAAACACCTAGCTTTGTTTAAAAAACTTTATAAAATTACCTTGTTAAGTTCTTATTAAATTGTTAAAATCGTTCAGTTAAATTATTTTATCTCATGTAACCTCGTATTTGTGTTCTTAAACGATATGATTCATTATATGCTCATGTTTTCCCAGCTGGTCTTGATTCAATATTCTACAAAACCTTATATATACAATTCGATTTCGAAGCTACTGTTCCATCCATCATTATATTTTATTGATACAGTTATAATGTCTGATGCTGCAATGTAAGATGACTGATGACAGGCAGCACCTTGACTGGTTAACCGCAAGGTTGTTCGGTGCTGCCAGACCTTTCTATTGCCATATTTTGATTTGTATGTAATTGTGTTTCTTTATATCGAGTCGTATTAGAAAGGCAAATAAACAATATCTCTCTCTCTCTCCCAAGTAGGCTACAGACAAACTGAAGAAACATAGCCTACACCAAAGCTGCTATCATTTTAAATAACATGATGCGTTCTACTTATACAAATCAAGCTAAACTATTACAAGATGTATAAAGTGACAATTTCCTTTATTCTGACGTTTCGTCAATCAGACACGACTGACTTCTTCAGGGGGCTAGACCAGGTAGTGACTACCTGTCTAGCATGGCAAAACACAGGACCATGTTGCTGAAATCAACTAAACATGCAAAATGACAATTTTCAGCTGCTATCATTTTGTTATGAGATATCTACTCGTCATTATAGAACGCATAGAACAAGTGTAGCATTGCAGCATAGCGAGCGGCAACCATATTAAGAAATTCAAGCAAAAAACAAAACGCAAACATAATATAATCTACAGTAATATAACGTCATTCAGGAAAATGAATAAACGACACTCGTCTCATCGGCCTGACCCTGCCAAGACAGGCATGGGTGCGCCTCAACAATCGTCTACGTACGGGAATCGAGCTTTTTCCTCATCCATGCACCAATGTGGATTGGCCACTTCTTATAAATGTGGTACTGAGGAGCAGACATGGGGCAGACCTTCAGCCCCAGAAGCTCAGTTCGACGGCGAACTTCATCAGTATCTTGCACATGTTACACTTCATTAATAACATCTACAATATCTTTTCATCCCAGCAAGCAAAAGTTGGCATTTTTACATCGTTTCAACGTAGCCAGTCGTTGAAAAGATGAAAAAATCGAAACTTGTGCAAATTAGGATGGTAGGCGATAGTAAAGACTTGGGAGTGTACAATTTGGTTATGCATGGACAATCACTTTTATGGGTTTGTTACGAGAGTGAGCAAATTGAACTTGGGAATACTAATTCCTACATGCGTGATTTTGTTCTCGGAAGAATTAGAAAAGTCACTGAAAATAAAAAATTGCTATTTAATTGGTAGGTCGCTGCTGCAGATAGGATGTTTTAACCGGTAGACAATTTAACTTAGGAGAATTTTCTGTATAAATCAGCTGATTGCAATCACTGTGACCCTTCAAGCTCTCAGCCAGAGAGTTAATTCTTGCTTTTAATTTTGTATGGTAATTACAGAAGAAAAAATGAGTAATAGCAGGTGTGGGAATGGAATCCACGTCGTTGAAATCACTACTTCTTAACCATGGCCTTCTAGCTGGGCCACGCCGTCGACGGCAAAACATTCACTTAATTTACTTTCTGTCACAACTGCTTCGAGAAGAACACTTACAATATCACGTGCATAAATCAAATGGCTGCAATCAGCTGATTTAAGTCTTGTTTTCTGATTGGCTAATCTACTACAGCGACCTGTATCTTATCTATTGCAGCGACCTGTAGATTACAAACATGCGGTCGGCTATTCACTGACAAGCAGTAGAAATATTCCAGTCGTTTTTAACAATTGATTATAAAGTAACTTAAGTTCTGTTTCAAGAGAAGAATTATTGGCCTATATTATTATTAGGAATTGTCACATGTAAACAATAGAAACAAAACTATGCAGTAAGTGTAAATAACAGCAAAATAATGATTAGGTACCAGAACAATGGGAACTTTTGAATTGAGTTAATAGGAGCCTTGCAATTGTTTATACCTTCAGCATTATCTTCTTGGTAACTTGGAACATGTTCACGTCTGGTTTTAAGTTGTAGTTGTAGATAATGCAAAGCATCGCTGTGCTGAATAAGCTTGAAATAACACTTCGCTAATAAATGATAGCACTCACACAAACCAGCAATAGCACCTTGTGAAGAATAATACGACGTCATAGCAAAATTTACATCTATAAATTCATGATATTTACCTAACGTAAAATTACATTTTGCCATGAACAAATAAATTTGAAATCGTATATGCATAAATGAACCATCTATTGAATGAGGCACTTGATCGTAATGTTCTAAGCTTTGCTTGTAAAACGTTATTGCTTGCTCATACAAATCTAAACAAAGTTTGTAGTATCCATTTGCCTGCTTTAAAGCGGCTTGCCTTAAATGGCGAAGACCGATCTCAATGTTAAACTGACTTGTTTCTTCTATGCATTTGTCTAAGTACATGCTGGCTTCTTCATACCTATACAACTCAAGCAGTGATCCGACTTTTAGTTTGTACACATTCATTATCACCATCATTGTCATCTTGTTTGTTAATAAATTCCTAAACAATTGTCTCTTTTCCAGGTCATCCAATAGTTTGGTTAGAGATTCTGTTATACTCAGCGCTTCGTGAAACTGTTTTAAGTTGAAGTAGTTAAAAGCCACTGAATAGTATATTATCAATACATCTTCCACTGGTAGTTCACGTTGTTTGAATTGTAAACATTTCTTCCATTCAATGAAAAGTAATTTGTGTCGACGTAGCAAAGAAAGTACCCACAATTTTGTGGAAAGTTTAGATAGAAAGTTTAAAAAATCCGATTTCAACAATTCTTCCAAAGAATAAACAGTGATGAAATAATCAATCAAAGGTTGTTCACCAGTGACGTTTATTAGTTCGTTCAGTGTTTCGTTTTCACTAAGCATAAAATTTCGTTTTCCAATGAAGTCTTCCTGTTTTCTTTGCCATGTAAACTTTTAAGCGAGTTAGACAAGCCAGAGATATTGCGTAAAACAACTGCTTTCTTGCTTTGGTATTGATTATTTTCTTCTTGTATAAACCATCAATGATTTCAAAGCAAGAACGTTTGTTAATCGAATGAACTCGACCAAGTGCTGCTATAAATACTGAAATATTTCGATACAATACTCGTTTTATATTGCATTGAACTTTTGAAGCAATGTCATCAATGTTAGCTGTTGCACTATGTTGAACCAAATCATCATTGAGTTGATACATCACTTGAAGATCAACTGAGTTTTGTCTGCTTGACAGGCTTTGAGAAACTCTTTCTTGAAATTGATTGTACACATCTCTGTCTCCAGATACAAAACATGTTTTTGTTAAAATATCAGCAAGATGGTAGCCATTCTTCATGTCTTCATCTGCCTCAAGATACTTCACCATTTCACTGATCGGTTTAATTAACTCTGTGGTCCAAGGTTTGTTTTCAGTTCCTTGTGTTCTGCCAAGTGGAAACTTGCAAGCTTGTGGCATCATTCCGTCAAACGAAATGCCACGTGTTGTATGAGGATCAAAGAACCAGTCTCCATCAGGAATACTGAAGTCATTCAGCCAAGGAATGGCAACGCTTGGAAGAACCGTTTCTTTTAAGTTGATAATAATAATTTGGAAAATGACACTGAACCATCGAAAGAACTCTAATATTGCGTCATAATCATCTTTGTGTTGCACTCCTTCCTCTAAAACAGGGGTGGGGAACCTGCGGCCCGCGGGCCGAATGCGGCCCGCGTGACTGTTCCATGTGGCCCGCGTCAAGATTTCTTTACCCAAAACATATTGAAAGTTAAACAACAGCTCAAAAAAGAGTAGGCTCTGCATTCTCGGTATATTGCGTAATACGTATGGCCTTCTATGACTAGTTAATCCATCATAGAAGGCCATTTGTAACAACAATGTGTACGTCACAATGTGTAATCTACGTCACAATGTGACCAGTCATTGTTAATCGGTCAGTTATGCTATTCGTGAAAAGTGCGTTGTAGAGTAGCCTACTTCTCAAATTAGCAAAATTTTGCGTTGTACAATGGCTTCTGGAAAGAAAAGAAAGATTGGTGATGAAGGCAGAATGTTCCAGAAAGATTGGACAAACTTGTACTTCTTTGTTGAAGTAAGTGGTAAACCTGTGTGCATTGTTTGTGGTAAATCTGTAGCAGCAAAGAAGAAATCAAATTTAGAGCGTCATTATGACTCCTGCCATGGTAATCTGAAACAGCTAACAGGGCAGGCAAGGCAGGATAAGATTAGTGTCCTTAGAAGAGAGTTACAAGCGCAGCAAAGCACTTTGTCAAGGTACTGCAAACAGGATGAAGATATTGTCAGAACGAGTTATGAAGTTACTGAAGTGATAGCGAAGAAGCTGAAACCACATGCAGATGGAGAATTCGTGAAAGAATGCATTGTCACTGCTGTCAAGCTACTAGCGCCGGATAAGGTGGAATTGTTTCAGAAAGTCAGTCTGTCTCGAAGAACCATCTCAGATCGGATTAAGGATATGGGTGAAAATATTGAAAAAACATTGAAAGAAAAAGCTCATGCTTTCGATTTTTTTTCTCTAGCCCTGGATGAGTCGACCGACATAACCAATACCGCCCAGCTAGCAATTTTCATTCGAGGAACAACTTCAGACTTTGAAATACAAGAAGATTTGTTGTCATTGGAATCTATGCATGGAACAACACGTGGTGAAGACTTGTTTGAGAGGCTTGTTGTGGCAATGCGCAAATTTAATCTATCATTTGAAAGGTTGAGTGGTCTTGCAACAGATGGTGCTCCAGCCATGGTGGGTTCACAAAAGGGGTTAACTACACTTGTAAAAAGAGAAATGACACGTTACGGCCTTAATGCAAGTGATTTAGTGGTATGCCACTGTCTCATTCACCAAGAAAACTTGTGCGCGAAGTCAGTTCAGCTTAGTAATGTCATGCCAATAGTGATAAAATGCATCAATTTCATCAAAAGCAGAGGTTTGAACAGCCGCTTGTTTAAGCAATTACTGGAAGATCTGAATACTGATTACCACGACCTTGTCTACCACTGTGCAGTTCGTTGGCTGAGTCGGAGCGACATGCTTACACGCTTTTACTTGTTGCGAAACGAAGTCGATCAGTTCATGAATAATCAGGGAAACCATGTCGTTGAACTCACTGATACCCAATGGTTGTGTGACTTAGCGTTTATGGTTGACATTAGCAAGCACCTCTCCGAGCTCAACGTCAAGTTGCAGGGACCGAGTCAGCTTTTGAACTCCTTGTTTGCAAAAGTGAAATCATTTGAAGCTAAACTACGTCTGTGGAAAGTACAACTTGAAAACAATAACACTGCACATTTCCCTACCTTGCAAGAGCAAAAGCCTTCTACAACAGCCAAATATGCCCATGTATGTGTCAATCTTATGGAGACATTTAATGCAAGATTTTTGGACATAAAGAGTAAAGAAATGGAGTTAGATATTTTTGCCTCTCCTTTCAATGTGGTTGCAACTGATGTTCCTAGTAGTGATGCAAGCCGCGCCGCGTACGCGGCCGCTTTTGACTTTTTCGCCGCGTGCCGCGCCGCGCCGCGTGGAAGGTTGAAATGACAAAGCCGCGCCGCGCCGCTTGCCGCGTAAACTTTCAAGAAATTAATTTTTCGTAAACGTAAACTTTCAAGAAATTAAACTTTCGTAAACGTAAACTTTCAACTTTTCAAGAATCAGCTATGAAACTTCAAATTCAAATTGGAAACACGGATCAGTTATTTTTCCCTTCGGAAACCCTAAGATGGAAAGCTATGCAAATGCAAATTGCAAATGGCTTGCAGTTGACAGGGTTTTAGGGCTTGCTTGTCAGGGAAGCTGTACGAATGTTTTTGGTTAGTAGCCTAGCTGATAAGCTCAGTTACCAGGCTATAGGCCTAGCGCAACTACCGCATTATTTACTATATCAGTTAGCCCAGTGAGTTCAGGCTATAAGTTTTACTCTTGTGTGTGTAGTTCATATAGCCACTGGCATTATAATTGCATTATTGCTTACAAAAAGTGTTCAAAAGTCCTGATACTGGATCCAGGGACATTCTATTTGTCTTAGTTTGTATTATGTCTTAGAACTTAGATGCATTGCTGATAAGAGAATATGATCTGGTTAGCCTGGCCAATTAGTGCACAACTGTATTGGTACTAGGTTACCAGTTATATGCCATGGATGCTTTTTCCTACAATTGACTTTCTAAACAATAACTCGTTAAAATATTTTTTTTTAATTTTGTAATTTGCGGTGTGCGGTGCGGTGCAGTGTCAAAGTTCCAGATAAATTGCGGTGTGCGGTGCGGTGCGCGGATAGATGAGTCAGTTGCGGTGCGGTGTGCGGATAAAAATTTTGGGTTCGCTGCATCTCTAGTTCCTAGTAACTTCCAACATGAAATAGTAGAGCTCCAGAGTGACAATACGTTGAAAGCGATGTACCAAAACATTCCACTGCTCAACTTTTATCAACGCTACATAAATGCTGATGATTTTCCAGTGATGCGGAAACATGCTTTGAAATATGTGTCTCTATTTGGAAGCACCTACCGTTGCGAGCAGTTTTTTTCCAAATTGAATCTAGCAAAAAGTCGGCTTCGCTCCAGACTGACTGATAAAAACGTGGAGATGCAGTTAAGAGTTGCAACATCTTCCGTGTCAGCAGACATCACACGACTCAGCAAAAATAAAAACTTTCAGCCATCCCACTAGCTGTGAAAGTGAAATAAATCATTGTCTACTTATCGCTGCATTTTTTATCTGTAAACAAAATTTCGAATTTTTAGTGGCCCGCCTGTGTTATTTCTCATTTTATGTGGCCCGCAACACTAAAAAGGTTCCCCACCCCTGCTCTAAAACAATCACATGCTCGAAGTCAGAGTAAGGAGTGATTTCTTTTCGAGCAAGTGATCCCATTCCAACAATAGCGTATCGACATGGGGGCTTTCCCATTATGTCCATGCATTGTTTAGAAACGCGATCCATTAATTTTGTATAATCCTCAGTTATTTTGTTTTGAATATTTCGCACGAATTCGATTTGTTTTTCCTTTCTGTTATTCAATTGTTTTCTAGACTTTGGCAAAATATTTTTAATTTTCTTTAAGCTTTTGTTGGTGCTTTCTCTCATTTCTTTCACTTTCAAACCAACATCTCGTGATATTTTGATTAAATCTGCTTTTGTATTTTCAGCTCCTGCTATTTCAAGTATATGAGAGCAAAGTTGTTTAAGATCGTTCTTAAATTCATCATTCGATGGTTGTCTTGCTATGGCAGCGTTGAAGAGAGCTGCACTTTGAATCAAACTGATTTTATCTGAACATTTATCTTTGTAAATAATTCCAAGCTGATGAAATATATCAGCAGATATATTTGTGTCGGTTTCTTTTCCTGTTTTGTCCCAAATAGATTTCAGTTGTTTTGCTAGATTCGCTTCTCTGCTGTCCTTTCCTTCCATGATCGTTCTTACTGATAATCTCACTTTGCTACTGTAAAGCAATCAATGTCTGATATGGTGAAAGTGTTGAAATTCTCATTAATGATAAACTTATATTTACTTTCATGATAGTTTAAAGCAGTGAAGAGCAACGTGGTCCAGGTGGACCACAAGTGGTCCACAGAGAATTTTCGGTGGTCCACGGATAAAATAATTTAAGACACACACACACTTTCGGTAAGGTCTCCATGAAGACTGTCAGAGACGGATTAAAGACATTCTGGAAAAAGATATCCCAGAATGGGTTCTTGATCTTTCAAACTTTGAACCAAATGAAAATATTGATCCAAAAATATGTGAAGAGCTGTTAGACATGAAAGAAAATGTTCAGCATATTACAAAAATAAAAAGGGAAGGTGTCGTCAAATGGTTATACTGAATTAATGAACTCCAATCCACAGATTTACGAAATTGCACAATCTTTTATCATATCCTTTCCAACAACATGGCTAGTTGAGACTGGATTTTCTGTTATTAATGACATTTTTTGTAAAAAAGAAACCGACTTGATATTTATAAGCGTGGTACAGTAAGATTAAGATTGAATCAAACTTTTACTTGTAATTATGACTTAATGTGTGACAAACATCAAGAACAAGGCAGTCACTGACGTAAAATTTTATGATATTTGGTCAATTGTTACATATAAATATTTGGTTAAATTGATTACTTATAAACATGTTGTTTTTCTAAACTTAGCCACAATTATAAATCTGATATACAAAAAAGGCTATGGTCCACAGAGATTTCTAAAAAAATTTTATGGTCCACAGTCACAAAAAGGTTGCTCATCACTGGGCATTGCATTGATGCAATCTACACACAATGATGACAAGTTGCAAGCAATAGGTCTAATATTTATACGAACTGCTCTTAATACCACTTAGCATAATATATTTTGAAAATTGCTATAGCACACAATAGGTAGTTGACATTGTAACGAATTACCTAGGGCATCAAGCTGTTTTCATCTTATAGTTTCCAAATAGAGTTTTTTAATAAAGAGTAGACTAGAAGAATTGATGAACAGACACAATTAAAACTAAGCAACGTTGAAACCGCCTTGGGACCAACATAAACCAATGTTGAGCCACGGCTGGACTTGCTCTGTTGCAGAAAGTGGTCGCATCCATCACACTCACATCCATCTGAATATATGTGTTTGGTTCTTTGTTTTGCTTCCAGTAGGCTGCATGTCAACTGTAAAGTGGTAGCCACTTTAACAAGGAAAAATTCTGCCACTAGCAGCAGTGGCCGAGTGGTTAGCACGTTGGGCTCGCAGTCGAGAGCCTGCATGTTCGACTCCAGCCACCCGCACTTGCTGTTGTTTCTCTGGGCAAGAAACTTTACGATAATTGCCTCTACCCAGTGATCGATTTCGAGTAATGGGTAGTACCAAATTTAAGTCATAAGCAGAGTAGACAACCGGAAACAGACATTGCAGTCGGCTGCAGCGTGGGTCAGGTGTACGTCGGAAGGCGTACACCGATGCATAGCGCTCAAGTTCGCTTTTCCGCAATGCAGGATAAAGATAAACAAACAAAAACAAGACTACAATGACACCGTCAACCAATCAGAACATGTTATAAGAGGTTCCCGTCCAATTGTGACCTTTCCAGCACTCAGTCAGAGAGTTATTCTTGTTTTGAACTTTATTTGGCAATTACAGAAGAAAGAATAGCAATAGCAGTGGTGGGAATCGAATCCACTTCAATAAAATGACTACTTTCTAGAGCTAAGCCAACCAGCTGACTGAAAATCCATCACTTGATTTGCTTTGTATCATCTTCTTTTCGCCCTTTTTTACGTCACGGAAAACGAAGCTTATGATTGGTTGGCGGTGTCATCCTAGTCATTTGCAGTTGCAGAATTTTTCCTTGTTAAAGTGGCTATCCTGTAAAGTAGCAGTCTTTGAGTAGGCTACCAATGGTTGTTTTAAGTTTTCATTCGACTTAAACTTTTCCATAAATATCACAAAAGTGGGTTATATTTTGCACTGTTTATCATTTTAAAGTGCAACCACGATCGAATTAACATTGGCTAGAATTCATTGCCAAGACGTCCGGTACCCGTTGAAAAACTCACTTCCTTACAATTGAGGCCCACAGCTGAGAAACCGACCCTTCAATGCGATGTCCAGCCACACTGTCCCAGTGGTTGATTGAAACGTCTGTTCGAATTTCGAAATTGTCTGTGAGCATAGGGTTGCTTATTTTAAGTTTGTAAATGTCATGTAAACACTAGTGTGCGTTTCGCCGTTATTGTGTTTCACGAGCAGTGTTCCTTCATGCAAGTTTTTGTTGGCAAAATAGGTCGGTGTGCCAACTCAATTTATAACAAATTAGCAAAATATTATAAGTTATATAAATTTAAAGACTTTTTCTAGTTGTATCAAGAAAATGAAATATCTTCTGACAGGTGTTGGTTGTATTATTTCTGGTTGTATTTTCATACGACAACTTAATTCTTGTTGTATTATGAAAATATTTAGTTTGGTACTGCAAAATGTTGTTAATCAACAATTCTTGCCATGCTGATAAGCACCGCAAGTGACAGTTGTCTAATAATTATCAAAGAAAGATGGTTTTATAGACTCTCACAAAAGGGATGAAAAACCTATTCATTGCATTTTTAGAGGGAACACTGTTCATGAGTTACGATAGAAACGTTTTTTTTTTCGGTGATTTCTACAGCGTTTGTTTCATGGTGCCTGGTTTCTTTCTCCCTGTTATTGGAGCCTATTTTCGCTGATATGTTTGCAGGTCACTATCATTGCCTGTATTGCGATGTGTCAAACATTTCTTAGGTTACTGAAATTGTTAATTGCAAGATATCTTTTGTGCAGAGAAGTGACAATATCACTCTTGCCTGGCGATGAATATTCGGATGAAACCGCTCGCCTCGCTATAAGTGCGCAAAACAAGTGGCCTCGTTTATTAGGCATTGTTAAAGAAGTCAAAAGTGTTGTTAAAGAAGCTTGGCCTGGCAGTAGCGTTGTTCGACTAATTTTGTTGCTGCGGTATTCTACGATAAATATTGACACCATGTGACGCTAGATACTGGGTACGAAATGCATTCTTTTGTAGCATAAGAGTCAACCTAACTAACATTTTATTAGTCCGACCAACCACAGCTCTCCTTAGTGCCAAAGTGGCCTGCATAAAAAAAAGGTTGGTGACCCCTGATCTAGATGAAGCTAAAAAAAAAGACTAGAATAAACCAAATTAAAGCAAAAATAAACTAAAAAATAAACGAACATACAATACTGATGAAAAATCGCATTACAACACATGAAGCTAAACAAAAAAAGACTAGAATAAGCCAAATAGACCGAGAGCCTACGACAGAAGATTTCACCCCATAAGGTACAAAAGGTTTGACCCCTTGAAGTTACTGGGGTCAACCATGTCACTCACAAAAAGTATGGAAGATTGACCGCACCGGGTGGATCTGGACCCTAGAGCCCCCTAAAAAGCCCAAAAAGGGGGTTAATTTCACCCCATAAGGTACATGGACCAAACTTGGTGAAAACGAAGTTCTATGTCAGGACATCACAAAAATATCAAATCTAACAATATTTTCGAGTGGAAAGGTGATGTAAGACTCCCCCCAAAGTGACCCCCCAGGGGGTTAATTTCACCTCATAAGGTACATGGACCAAAGTTGGTCAAAACGAAGTCTTATGTCAGGACATCACAAAAATATCAAATCTAACAATATTTTCGGGTGGAAAGGTGATGTAAGATGCCTTCAAAGTGACTTCCCTTAATGTGACCCCCTCGGAAGGTTTATTCCACCCCATAAGGTACATGGACCAAACTTGGTCAAAATGAAGTCTTATGTCAGGACATCACAAAAATATCAAATCTAACAATATTTTCGGGTGGAAAGGTGATGTAAGATGCCTTCAAAGTGACTTCCCTTAATGTGACCCCCTCGGAAGGTTTATTCCACCCCATAAGGTACATGGACCAAACTTGGTCAAAATGAAGTCTTATGTCAGGACATCACAAAAATATCAAATCTAACAATATTTTCGGGTGGAAAGGTGGTGTAAGATGACTTCAAAGTGACTTTCCTTAATGTGACCCCCTCGGAAGGTGTATTTCACCCCGTAAAGTACATGGACCAAACTTGGTCAAAACGAAGTCTTATGTCAGGACATCACAAAAATATCAAATCTAACAATATTTTCGGGTGGAAAGGTGATGTAAGATGTCATCAAAGTGACCCCCAGAGGGTTTATTTCACCATAGAGTACATGGACCAAACGTGGTCAAAACGAAGTCTTCTAGGGCACCACAAAATATCAAATCTAACAATACTCTCAGTTGGAAAGGTGATAAAAGACCTACCCAAAAGTGAATCTCCTCCTATAGTTTAATTTACTTCATCCCTTTCTCGAACCAACCTTGGTGTAACGAAAGTGCTATGCCAGGACAGTACGAATGGATTAAATTTAAAAATATTTTTATATAGGTTTTGATGAAATACATTCACAAGCTGTCCCATGATGCATGAAATGGAACTATAGCCTACTTTACAAAAAGTTTTTGTATAAATCATATTAAGTCAATCGAAAAAAGGCAACAGGACATGACAATACATGGCTTTGTAACACCAAAAACAGAAAGTACGTAAGAAGCATATAGGCTACAGTAGCCAGAAAATTGATCCAAGATCTTGATACCACCACTAAATGTGGACTTAATCGAACAACTGACTATCCAAATCAAAACGTTTCGAAATGAATCATTTGGAACGTTAATTTAGGCAGTAATGAACATTTTCCAGCTGCTACAATAAATAACCCAATAAACCCAATGTAGTAAATTTTTGTTTAATGCCATTTGCTTCATGTCTCCAATCAGTTATTGTAACTGTTCATTCATAAACAGAGATTGTTTGTGTAAATGTAAACGGTAACTCAATTGGTTAGCGCGTCACTTCTGGAACGAAGAAGCTTCAAGATCAATAGCGGCGCTGGTTCGACTCTCGGGGTGTGCGCTTGAGCAACGCACGTTAAGGGCTGCTCTCCATTCAGCGGCATCTAATGGATGGAATAATTCCCCGACAACAAGCCTTCAACAATCGGAAACTTCACTCTGTCAATCTCGGTGACCGGGCCTGCGCCAGTGATTCAAAGCCTCTACAAGTATGCGAAACTGCCAGGATTAAGCTCTGCAAGAAGCTTTCCCAGTCCGAGGATAAAGATTCAATCAATCAATTAATCACTGGTGTCGCTTTTACTTTCTTCGTCTTATTCTTCAGATTCATACAATTCTCCTGTTATATACAGAGAAATAAAGACTGTACGAAACAATTGCTATTATGCACTACAGATATGCGTAACATACAATAGTAATTTTATTATCTTTTACAGACGTCTATTTTTCTTCGAATAATGCAACATTGCAACTTACTATTAACTGGAAAAAGTTCAACATTTATTTGTTATTTAGTGCACCCAGGCATTTTTCTCAAGATTGCAGAAACTATTGGTTATAGGTTCCTAAAACGAAACTTTACAGCCAGTTATTGGCTAATGTTTACAGTAAGAAAGTAAACGACTGATAGACCAGGAGAAAGTTTTATATTTATAAAGGGTAACCCAAGCGACATCCAATGCTGTTTACCTTCTTCTTGACTTTCCTGGATGAGATCAGATTCCACGCAGAGACATCTAAAGATGCTTTATACCTTTACCTTCAAACCACACCACTTTATAAGAACCTCCTTCTTCTTTCCAGCCATACTCTAGCAGCAACGTTGCTGCTTGTTCACTTCTAGTTGAAGATAACCACCATCTTGTGATGAGATGTGTGCGCCTTGTCTTCTGGAGAAGTACTCGTAAACAAAGTGGTAGAGTACTACTATCTACAGTAGCTTCTGGTATGCATGATATCCTTTCATTTTCTTTTTTGGGTTTGTAGCCGTCTAAAAACATTTGTAAACGGACTTCGTTGACATAATTAATTTTCTTGTTTTTGTACATGTTACACACAAAGTTCTCTATGGCGATGATAGTGTCTTCACTAATTTCTTTGTCGTGTCCGAGTTGGCTAAAAGCTGCCTGCGCTTCGTGGTTTCCTTGGAGTAATTTCAGCGGCCGCACTTTCCCTTTCCTGCTAAATGACGAGGTGTAATCAGAATCTGTAAAGGCATGATATGCAGGTAAACACTTGCAAATTGTCACTCCAAGTGCGGTAGGCCTATGCAGCTGGTTGATGTTGATGTACCGCTGCGTGTTATTGCTTTGCAAGCCAGCTTCTATCCATATCTTTAATGAAGGATCAAAAGTTCCATAGCAACCTAAGCCAATTACAAGACAGTCAGTGTCAGACGTGCGGATAACCACATTGCTTGGGGCTGGTACATCGCAGACAGCTTGCTTTATCTCTGTATATAACAGGAGAATTGTATGAATCTGAAGAATAAGATGAAGAAAGTGAAAGCGACAGCAGTGACAATGAAGAATAAAGAAACGACCGTTTACATTTACACGAACAATCTCTGTTTATGAATGAACAGTTACGATAACTGATTGGAGACATGAAGCAAATGGCATTAAATAAAAATTTACTGCATTGGGTTTATTAGGTTATTTATTGTAGCAGCTGGAAAATGTTCATTACTGCCTAAATTAACGTTCCAAATGATTCATTTCGAAACGTTTTGATTTGGATAGTCAGCTGTTCGATTAAGTCCACATTTAGTGGTGGTATCAAGATCTTGGATCAATTTTCTGGCTACTGTAGCCTATATGCTTCTTGTGTACTTTCTGTTTTTGGTGTTACAAAGCCATGTATTGTCATGTCCTGTTGCCTTTTTTCGATTGACTTAATATGATTTATACAAAAACTTTTTGTAAAGTAGGCTATAGTTCCATTTCATGCATCATGGGACAGCTTGTGAATGTATTTCATCAAAACCTATATAAAAATATTTTTAAATTTAATCCATTCGTACTGTCCTGGCATAGCACTTTCGTTACACCAAGGTTGGTTCGAGAAAGGGATGAAGTAAATTAAACTATAGGAGGAGATTCACTTTTGGGTAGGTCTTTTATCACCTTTCCAACTGAGAGTATTGTTAGATTTGATATTTTGTGGTGCCCTAGAAGACTTCGTTTTGACCACGTTTGGTCCATGTACTCTATGGTGAAATAAACCCTCTGGGGGTCACTTTGATGACATCTTACATCACCTTTCCACCCGAAAATATTGTTAGATTTGATATTTTTGTGATGTCCTGACATAAGACTTCGTTTTGACCAAGTTTGGTCCATGTACTTTATGGGGTGAAATACACCTTCCGAGGGGGTCACATTAAGGAAAGTCACTTTGAAGTCATCTTACACCACCTTTCCACCCGAAAATATTGTTAGATTTGATATTTTTGTGATGTCCTGACATAAGACTTCATTTTGACCAAGTTTGGTCCATGTACCTTATGGGGTGGAATAAACCTTCCGAGGGGGTCACATTAAGGGAAGTCACTTTGAAGGCATCTTACATCACCTTTCCACCCGAAAATATTGTTAGATTTGATATTTTTGTGATGTCCTGACATAAGACTTCGTTTTGACCAACTTTGGTCCATGTACCTTATGGGGTGAAATTAACCCCCTGGGGGGTCACTTTGGGGGGAGTCTTACATCACCTTTCCACTCGAAAATATTGTTAGATTTGATATTTTTGTGATGTCCTGACATAGAACTTCGTTTTCACCAAGTTTGGTCCATGTACCTTATGGGGTGAAATTAACCCCCTTTTTGGGCTTTTTAGGGGGCTCTAGGGTCCAGATCCACCCGGTGCGGTCAATCTTCCATACTTTTTGTGAGTGACATGGTTGACCCTAGTAACTTCAAGGGGTCAAACCTTTTGTACCTTATGGGGTGAAATCTTCTGTCGTAGGCTCCCAGACTAAAATTGAAGCAGATATAAACTAAAAGAATAAACCAACATACAATACTGACGACAAATCGCATTACGACACACAAATCGAAAACAAACCAAACCAAAAAAACACACCAAACTGAAAAAAATAAACCAAACGGTTGCAAATGAACCAGATTTGGTTTTTAAAAGACTAAAATGGTAACACTGGTCTTCGGAACCCAGCATAATCTCCATCGTCGCTGGAGTACTTTCTGGGGATGAAAGACACAATGCAGGATGGCAGCACGACTCTGTTCGACTTGCCCAAAGCTTCTCCATCCAACAGCCACTCCAGCACGTGCTTATTAGCGATCAGCCTGAACTGCCTGGGAGATATAACATCTACGTTTAATAATGAATGGAACAATTATGCAACCAGCTCTTGAAAGGCTGTTAAACAGTAAACAAGCTCAAGTAAACTCACTCATTTGACAACTTTCCAACGCATCCTCTGGGCTTGCCACCTTTTTCCCAATTCTTCCTATCAACCCTGAAGAAGGTTTGTGGGACTGCTGGATTGACCATTGCATGGAAGTCGTCCAACACAGTGATGCAAGAGGTGCTCTCCGCCATGCCGTTAAGCACCCTTACACACTACTGTCCCTTAACCAACAATTTCAATGGATAAGTCAACAGACCTGGCTTATTTTTTTCAAACTCGAGATTGCAAAGAGCCTATATTACCTGGCTTCACATAAAAAGCACGTGCAACAAGATCGAAGCTGCGAAAAAAAAACTCCCTGCTTTAGGACGCGATTGTCGCTTCGGTCTGACTCCAATTGACGTCATAATGCGCGTGTTGCGCAATGCAATCCGCCATTGCAGGAGCGTGGCCAAAAATACAAGCGCGTGGAAAACCATAGTTTTGATAATTTTTATTGAGATAAACATAGCCTTAAAAAGTGAGGGCGAGGTTGGTATTTATAGATTGAAACATGCCCTTTCGCCTTTCAGATAAAGTGCGGTCAAAGGCATCGTGCAGTTGCACTTTAACCGTAGCTTATGATTGGTTGGCGGTTTCATTCTAGTCAATTTCAGTGGCAGAATTTCGACTTGTTAAAGTGGCTACCTTAACCAACAGGTTCGACAAAATTTTACAGTAAATAGTAACAGTAACGTAACGTAGTTACAGTAACGCCTCACATCACACAAACTCATCAGATAACAATCAATAGCCTACAGCAGCCTCAAGCCATACAAAGAAACCGCATAAAATAACGACACATTGATTTCAACACTATTCATTATAGCACATGACTAAGGAACTGAGTTCCGAAGGCTGTTGCAAACCGCTACTACCACAGCGAACTTGCAGCATCAGCCTAAAACAGATCGCTAGCCTGTGTCCAGTGATGGGCATTATCGGCGATAATTTACCGGTGATAATTATCGGCGATAAATTTTTATCGCTTATCGTTATCGCTCAATTATTTTTTCAGTTATCGTTTATCGTTATCGCCAAAGGCAATATTTGATTATCGCCGATAATCGCCGATAAATTTTATTTCAGATCAACACACAAGTGGAAAAACCATGAAAAGTAATATTTTTACTAGCCACCTAGTTAATGAAACTAAAATTGAAACCAGTTTTTCTTCAGTGCCTGAAGTGTGTGTGCACAGTGCACACTGCACAGGTCGTTGTCAGGGGAGGGAGCACGCCCCCTGCAGCGACGGCCTTGACAACACAATAATTTTTAGAGTTGCAAATTGCAATGCAATGAAATGCATGCAACAATTCTCTTGTTGTTTTGCTGCAATCGGCAATCGTGAGTGAATTTTACAATTAAAGTGTAAGCGCAACTCTGATTGCAGCATTGTGCATTTTACCGCACTTTTCAAGATCAAGACTCTGGAGAGTGGGATTTTATTGCATAGGCTTAGATTGGGGGCGTAGCAAGTTAAAAGTTGTTCCTGTTTAAAGATAAAAAAAATTAGCCATGCAGTAAGCATGAAGTAGATAGGCTATGTATGACCGTCGAGAAAAGATGCAAGAACAATACAGTAGGCCGTGGACGTCGCTATAATAGCATCTGGATTGGAAGCCAAACGCTGCCGTCCAAGATGAGGCCTGAAAAGGACTGCCATATAGGCGGTTTTAGGTTTTCGTTCCAAATTTGTTTTAATGGATTAAAAGAAATATGGCACGATCGCAACACTTTAAGCTATAGTGGTAATCATGCTGCTGACAAAAATTAACATAAATGCAATCTTAAAAAAAATATTATCAGGGTTCAAAAAAGTTGCCTTTTCAAACTTGAACAATAATGAATAAATAGGCTTCTGCGAATTGATAAAATATAGTTTTATAAATTATTTAAAATGCTAAAAAAATTAAAAACTGCAAAAAATATGCCAAAATGCCACCTCAAAATAGCCTATCAAACTCATTAAAAGAACGCCAAATTACTTAAATTTAGCGTTACAACGGCCTATATGGCAGTCCTTTTCAGGCCTCATCTTGGACGGCAGCGTTTGGCTTCCAGTCCAGATGCTATTATAGCGACGTCCACGAGTAGGCCTACAATTCAGTGCTCTCGCCAGAGCGAAAAAAGTAGGGAAGGGGGGCACCTGCCCACAGTAAAAGAGCACCAAAATGTTAACCTAATGAACAAGTCATCTAAAAAGCCGGTCACATAATAAACGCCATAAGTTTTCGTGAGGCAACAATAAAATTATGAATGCGGAATGGTAATTTTGCAAATCAAAGTTAACAAATAAGTTAACTGATCAACATAATAAGAAATCGGTTTATAAGGAGAGAGGAGAGGCCACAGAGACAAAAAACGTAACAAATAATAGCCTAGTGAATTTGAATGAAAAATCATTTAAAATTCAGCCAGAGAACTGGGGAAGCGCTGCAAACTCACTCAGTGGAATCCGAGGATCGGAAGCTCAGAGAGTTTATCAGAGAGTTTTTGGCATTAAATGGCTAATTTTAACATTGAAAAATCCGATAGGCTATTGTTGTTCCGATATAAATTTCGCTTGATTTTGCGTTTTTTGGAATTTTTTCAATTATTGCTGACTTTGCTGTAAACAGCCCTTTAAGCAGAAAGCAAAATACAAACTTTGGAATTTTTTTATGGTATTTTCATTTGATTTAATTATTTTGCCTACTGCACGTAAGCGGCAGTGTAACTCAATTGATAAAAGCATCCAACTGGTATCTGAAGGTATAATAAGCACGGCGGTTACCTCAGTGGTTTGATTCTGGATCAAGAGGTTGAAGATTCGATACCCACTGCCGCTGTTGCGATTCTATTCATGCATAACTTACAAAAAGTTTTGTCCCTTTACTATATTATGTTCGATTTTCTGTCATGTTGATGAAAACAGTTCGTGCTGCATGGGATGGGGCAGCGCTAATCAGGAAAAAAAATTATCGTTATCGGACATTATCGGCGATAATTTTATCGTTTATCGTTATTGCTTAACTTTTTTTGATTTATCGTTTATCGCTATCGCTTTAGGCATTTTTCGTTTATCGATTATCGTTATCGCTTAACTGAAAAATGAGTTATCGCGCCCAACACTGCCTGTAGGCTATCTACATTGTGAAGTAAACCAAGAGGATGCTGCTAAAAGCGAGACTCAACCTATTGCATACAGTGTACAAAACCATGCACGTAAATACATTGTTCTAATTAACAGCATTTTTACATAAAACATAAATAAAAAACGACCAGCCGATGTTTTCTATTTAACTTGCTTGTTTGCCCACTCGATCACGTCATCGCTCAGTAGCAAGCGATGTTTTGTTTGTACGTAGCTTACTTCAGATTTAAACGAAAATCTCTACACGTGAACAACCGACATATTTATTGACTTCTGAATGGTTACTTTTGCGCCACTGCTGTTTGTGTTAAACTGTATGGCATTTATTTTTTGTTTGTTAATTCAAATATGGACATTCTTGTCTGATGCAAATAAATAATAATAAATTTGTCATTCAATGACCAATAAATCTAATAATTGGATCTTGCATTTTCAGATAAACTGCAGGACAAACTTTTATATTTGAGCAATATTAATCATAAAAATTGGCACGAAGTCATGCTGCACAGCAGAGCAGCACACTGGTGGCTATGCAACGGAGTAAAGGCAGCTATAGGTGTACGTAATATTTTACAAGCCGTGTACACTGTACAGCTCGGCTTGGCTAAGAGTTCTCCTTATTACGTCAGGATACACCTAGCTGCGTCCGACAATATCTGCAACCTCCACTTGTGTGTTAACGCGCGTCTTTCTCCTCACTGTCCAACAGCAGCAGACCAACAGTTTTCTATTAAAGAACGAAACACATATAAATAGGCTATTGGCACAGAATACTAAAGTTAATAATTTTGGTGTAGTTAGTTTGACAATTATGGTAGGCTACTAGAATAAAGTTACAATGTTATTTACCAAGCCGTTTTGTGTCCCAGGTGAAGATCATCCAAAGTGACGCAATTAAGTAGTTGATTCCAATATACAGCGACAAAGAAAACAATACCACTGCAAAGGGTCTAATACAAAGTTTTGCTGTGAAATAAAACAAATAACATAACTACATTACAACTATTGCTTTTCTCTGCGTTATGGCTAGGCCTCTAGCTCTGACATTGCAACTATACTCAACAAATCAAATACTGTACATAAAACTTGGTCAGTGAAAGGAGTTTACATCATACAAACGACGCTTTCGTTGGTGTTGTCCGTTTGCCAATCTTCGCCACACTCGACCGCCCAGAGATAACAGTAAAATGAGGTCATCGTCTCTTCGTTGCCGAAGCGAAAGCAATCCAATTTACGCTTCATCTGACCAGCGTGATGGCGTCGCATACAAATTACGGCACAAACAAAAAGGTATAAAATATTCTACAATAGGTATGAATGACGTTTCATAAGGAATTGACAATAAAGAACGTACATTGGTACATCTTTATCATTGCGTCGTTGATTATGTGTTAGGTGATGTTCAAGTCAAAGTTTAATTAACATTCATTAATAGTGTAAAGGTTTTCGATCAAAATTAAAATTGCAGTTTACCAATACACAACAACAATCACACTAACGTGAAATTGCGGCATTCGATTTATGACAAGACACCAATTGAAATTTTCACATCATGAAGCGTTGGCTTAACTTTACTCAAATCAAATAACATCTTGCAATGTTAAAATTGCCAAAATGAACGTAAAATTGATGATGTAAACTGCTGTATAAATATTCAGTTTTTCGAAAACATTTTCCAAGCCTTGCTAGAACAAAGTCAATGGCTTTTGGTGAAAGTGTACCTTTTAAAATTTGCAATCTCAATTTGAATACACAAGAGAAGCTGGCGTTAATGTCAAAGGTCATCCTCCATTTGAACCTATTTTAACTTTTCTAAGCACTGCTCCAGTTATGAACTGGTGATAAATAAGTAAGCAATAATTTTTGAGCAAACATGAAGCATGAAAGTGTGACACTGCAAACCTGCATAGAACAGCACAATGACAATTATATACAGTGAGACCGAATAATTCCAACTATGGACAATCCAATATGGAGTTTATAAGATCCTTGCACTTGTTTATATCTTCATCATTGTCTTGTTGGTCACTTGGAACATGTTCAAGTCTCAGCTTAAGTTCCATTTGTCCATAATCCAAAGCTTTGCTGGTGTCATTGATCATGGAATACAATTCTGCTGCTGAATGATAGCAATCAACCAAATAAAATATTGCACATTTTGTGTTTTGAATGGTATCAATAGCAATACTCACATTATGGTTTGCTTGGTCATATTTTCCCAAATGTGCATAACACTTTGCTATAGAAAAATAGGTTTTAGATTTGAGAACTAAATGAGAGCATGAACTATCATCAGGTATTTCAATAAAATGTGCTAAACTTTGCTCGTATAAAATAATTGCTTCTTCGTGCAACTTCAATTCAAACTTGCAATTCCCATTCGTACGTGTCAGAATAGCTAACACATGATGAAAATGATGAAAATGGATTTTCAGTTTTGCAATGCATTGCTCTACGTACAAACTGGTTTCTTCGTAACGCCTTAAGTTATACAACACCTGTGCCTTTAAACAGTAGAAGCTCATCCTCCCTAGCTTTGTCGGTTCATGATTTAAGAATATTTCCTCGTCCACAACATCCAACTCTTTGGTAACCTTTTCTAAAATTTCAAGTGATTTGTGAAACTGTTGTTTCATGTTGTAGGTACAAACCATTGAAAAGTATATTGTCAACAAGTCGTCTTTTTGTAGTTCGTATTGTTTCAATTGGGAAAACCTTTTCCATTCCTCCAAAAGTAAATCATGCCGCCATAGCAAAGTAAGCACCCAAAACCTTGTGGAAAGTTTACAATTCAATTGTTTTAGTTCAGAAAGTTGATCTGATTGCAATACTAGTTGCAAAGAATAAACGATGATGAAATATTCAATCAAAGATTGTTCACTAGTAATACTAATAAGTTCATTCAATGTTTTATAGTCACCATACTTAAAATCTCTTTCTCCAATGACGTCATCTTGTCTTCTCTTTGCCATGTAAACTTTCAAGCGAGTCAGACAAGCCACAGACACTGCGTAGTGCAATCGCTTATTTGTTTCGATATTAATTACCTTCTTTTTGTGGAGGACATTTATGATTTCAAAACAAGAACGTTTATTAATCAAATAAATTCGCCCAAGGGCTGCTATGAATATTGAAATGCTTCGATACATCACTCGCTTTATGTTGCCGTAAACTTTGTCGGTGACACTTGCGACGATGGCATTAACGTTATATTGCATTAAATCATCTCCTAGTTGCTTCATTACTTGTTGAAATGCTTGCTGTTGACTTTTTAACACAATTTGTGAAACTCTTTCTTGAAATTGATCAAACACATTTCTGTGTCCAGATACAAAACATGTTTTTGTTAAAATATCAGCAAGATGGTAGCCATTCTTCATGTCTTCATCAGTCTCAAGATACTTCACCATTTCACTGATTGGTTTAATTAACTCTGTGGTCCAAGGTTTGTTTTCAGTTCCTTGTGTTCTGCCAAGTGGAAACTTGCAAGCTTGTGGCATCATTCCGTCAAACGAAATGCCACGTGTTGTATGAGCATCAAAGAACCAATCTCCATCAGGAATGCTGAAGTCATTCAGCCAAGGAATGGCGACGCTTGGAAGAATCGTTTCTTTTAAGTTAATGATAATAATTTGGAAAATAACACTGAACCATCGAAAGAACTCTAATATTGCGTCACAATTATCTTTGTGTTGCACTCCTTCCTCTAAGACAATCACATGCTCGAAATCAGAGTAAGGAGTGATTTCTTTTCGAGCAAGTGATCCCATTCCAACAACAGCATATCGACATGGGGGCTTTCCCATTATTTCGATGCATTGTTTAGAAGCATAATCCATCAATTGTGTGTAATCTTCGGTTATTTTGCTTTGAATATTTCGAACGAATTCTACTTGTATTGCTTGCTTGTCATTCGCTGGTTTTCTTGAAGTTTTAGAAGAATTGATATCAAATTGCTTCAAACTTTTGTTGGTACTTTCTCTCATTTCTTTCACTTTCAAACAAACATCTCGTGATATTTTGATTAAATCTGCTTTTGTATTTTCAGCTCCTGCTACTTCAAGCACATGAGAGCAAAGTTGTTTAAGATCGTTCTTAAATTCATCATTGGATGGTTGTCTTGTTATGGCAGCATTGAAGAGAGCTGCACTTTGAATCAAACTGATTTTATCTGAACCTTTCTCTTTGCAAATAATTGCAAGCTGATGAAATATATCAGCAGATTTATTTGTGTCGGTTTCTTTTCCTGTTTTGTCACAAGTAGATTTGAGTTGTTTCACAAGTTTTATTTCTTTTCTAGGCCTATTTTTTCCTTCCATGATCGCTTTCATTGATAATTTCACTTTGCTACATTGATGTAATCAATAACGTTCGATGTTCCTCTATTTATGTGCTAAGAGTCTCATTAATGATCAACTATTGACAAAGTTAAAACCAAATCACGTGCTATAGGCCGTTTTTTGTTATTTACTTTCAATATGATTGTGGCAACTAGAGAAAGATTTAAAATTTTGTTGCTGGGAGAAATCTTTATTTAGATATTTCAACAAAGAATTTAAATCAGATCATGTCTTTGTGTAACAAACACTGAACAAACAAGATCAAATCATGTCCAGACAAACATGCGTTTATATAGCTATCTTCCATTCCTTTGCTACAAGTTAAATATTGTAGTCTGTTGCATTTTTATTTGTTCCGACGCTGATAAAATCTGTTTACAAAAGTTGCAACAAATGTGCAAAAACTTTTTTCTAATCGCATTTAATGTGGATCAAAAATCAAAATTAAAAATACACTGAAATAAAGCAAACTTTAAACAATTTTTCAACACTACACAAGTACACAATCACATCAGAAATATCCGATTTTATGTACAAGTAAATTACAGAGTTGCTTCCTCCAACTTTTCGTTATGTCATCAACTCATCATGAGTACAATTTCAAACAACGAAACCGCAAGAGGAAATTCTTCATGAATATCAATTTATTTAGACATGATGGATGGTACCCAACAATCGATCAAGCGTATTGAACCAGTCATACAAACTTTCACCCACCATGGGATGTAATGCGTGTCTTTGAAAAGTATCAATAAACAATTTGAAAACTTTAATCTGTATCAAAGCAAGCTTCCTACTCAATTATTCTAATCAGTGCCTTTGCGTCTGAGGGGCAGAGAGAGAGGAGGGGAGCAAGACATCCTTCCATCATGTTAAAGTTGCAATAAAAATATTTATTATATTACTTTGAAATTAAAAGTTTGATAAAATTAAGTTGAAAAATTTCTGGCTGAAATAAAGTCTCATAGCGTCGTGTATGGGTGATAAAGTGTCGCAAGTCATTTAAACTACCAATCCCTGCGCTTGAAGCTCTCATGCTTTCAAAGCACATAAAGAAAAAGCAATTACATTTGAAACGTAATTCAATTTCGTCTCGAACAGTGTGCTCGTCTCCACTGCTTTGACCTTTTAATTGTTCGAACGTTTTATGTTATCCACGTAGAAAGTAACCGCTCTCACATATCTTAGTTCTATTCGAAATAAAATATGTTTCATTTTTTCTTTTGCCTTCAACCGCAATGCACCATACAACTTCGTACAATAAATTTTGTAAGTTTTACGCTCTGAGAACGCGCTTTGTCATGTTGCACAAAACGTCAGTGATGCAAGAAATCAACCTGTTTGTTGCTGCTTTCACTATCTTCAGATGAACGTTGCAACTACGGGTCAGAAGCGATAGCGGTTCTAGAAAAAAAATTGTCTGAGATGAAAGTGTCTAAATTTTCACGTGCTTCAACCGTTGCTATTTACTAGCTTTGCAGGCTGTTTGATGTAAAACTGGGCCACCGTCGACCCATGCACCTGTTCGAATACTCGGTTTGTTTTTTATTGGTAGCCAGTGGCATAGGGAGAAAATTTTATTATGAGATAGATTTGAAAATAAAAAATTTATAAAGTTACGTTAAAGTGCGATTATGGTAAACTACTTTTATTGCAAGGCAAAAGTAAATTTGAGTCATTTGGTGTCACTGCGCAAAAAACTGACATCTCGCGCTGCGCTACTCAAGCGCCTGGCAGGCTCCAGCTGGGGGGCGAGGGCTGACACTTTGCGTATAGCAGCTGTCACGATTTCCTTCTATCTCTTACCAGGAAAGAGACTTTGAAAGATTCAATGACGTAGTTTGATGGGATATAACCGAAAAGCAGTCAATCAAATGGTCGGATAGTTCTACTAATAAAATGGTAATGAAAATTCTTGAAGGACTTTAACGAACGGCTCAACACAGCTTCTCATGTAACTCTAATTTCGATCACAATTTATATCAGCACCAATTCTCATCTACTTGTATTCAATTACTTCAACTCACAAGCACATACAAAGCAGCCCGTCGCGAGGTTTTGCACATTGATTGTGACAACAGCCTTAGCCCTTGTCTACTCTTCAGCAGAGTAGGGGAGAACCTCCTACAGTGGCCAGTTTTTTTACATTTTTATAAATTTGGAAAAAGTAGCAGAGAAACATTGAAGTTTTGATTTTTATTCTACAGTTTGAGGTTTTCTCTATTTCTTGGCCTATTTGTCTAAGTTCTAGGATTACTACTTTTTGTTCGGTAGCCATTTGAAAACTTGCTTTCAAAACTGGCCACTGTAGGGTATCGGTCCCATACAATGTCCATGGGGAGTACCTACAATGCCCACTTTACAAAGCGTCATATTATTGTACTGCTGAAAAGGTCATAACCTACTTATCTTGTGTTGTAATATTCCGGCTGCAGCAATCACCACACACAAATGTTGAATTTAAGCCATATAACATAAAATGAACAACACTAACCAACAAAAGGCACTTGCGACGATGGTATAAACGTTGTATTGCATTAAATCATCTCCTAGTTGCTTCATTAATTGCTGAAGTGCCAACGGTTGATTTTTTAGCACAATTTGCGAAACTCTTTCTTGAAATTGATTGTACACATGTATGTGTCCAGATACAAAACATGTTTTTGTTAAAATATCAGCAAGATGGTAGCCATTCTTCATGTCTTCATCAGTGTCAAGATACTTCACCATTTCGCTGATCGGCCTAATTGACTCTGTGGTCCAAGGTTTGTTTTCAGTTGTTTGTGTTCTGCCAAGTGGAAACTTGCAAGCTTGTGGCATCATTCCGTCAAACGAAATGCCACGTGTTGTATGGTTATCAAAGAACCAGTTTCCATCAGGAATACTGAAGTCATTCAGCCAAGGAATGGCGACGCTTGGAAGAATGGTTTCTTTTAAGTTGATGATAATAATTTGGAAAATAACACTGAACCATCGAAAGAACTCTAATATTGCGTCATAATTGTCTTTGTGTTGCACTCCTTCCTCTAAGACAATCACATGCTCGAAGTCAGAGTAAGGAGTGATTTCTTTTCGAGCAAGTGATCCCATTCCAGCAACAGAGTATCGACATGGGGGCTTTCCCATTATGTCGATGGATTGTTTAGAAACATAATCCATTAATTGTGTGTAATCTTCGGTTATTTTGCTTTGAATATTTTGAACGAATTCGATTTGTTTTTTTTGCATGTCATTCATTGGTTTTCTTGAAGTTTTGGAAGATTCAACATCAAATTGTTTCAAACTTTTGTTGGTACTTTTTCTCATTTCTTTCACTTTCAAACCAACATCTCGTGATATTTTGATCAAAACCGCTTTTTTATTTTCAGCTCCTGCTACTTCTAGCACACGGGAGCAAAGTTGTTTAAGATCGTTCTTAAATTCATCGTTCGATGGTTGTCTTGTTATGGAAGCGTTGAAGAGAGCTGCACTTTGAATCAAACTGATTTTATCTGGACTTTTCTCTTTGTAAATAATTCCAAGCTGATGAAATATATCAGCAGATTTATTTGTGTCCGTTTCTTTTCCTGTTTTGTCACAAGTAGATTTGAGTTGTTTCACAAGTTTGATTTCTTCACTATCCTTTCCTTCCATGATCGTTCTTATTGATAATCTCACTTTGCTACATTGAAGTGATCAGTGTTCGTCCAGTTAATTGGTACGAGTCTCATTAATGATCAACTTCTATTGACAAAGTTAAAACCAAATCACGTGCCATGAACCATTCTTTGTCATTTACCATAAATAAACTATAAATATCATTAGCGCAACAAAACAAATTCAAGATTTGAACAAACAAGATCAAATCAGATCATGTCTTTGCGTAACAAACAAGATCAAATCATGTCCAGACAGACATACGTTTTTATGGCTATCTTCCATTCCTTGGTTACAAGTTAAATATTGTAGCCTGTTGCATAAAAGTTACAACGAATGTGCAACAATTTTCTTCGAATCCCATTTAATGTTGATCAAAAATCAAAATGAAATGCACACTGGATCAAAAGCATGCTTTTAACAATCTTTCAACCCTACAGCACAGAGATTTCCGTATCTAGCCTATGTCTAAGTCAATTAAAACGTTATACTTCCCTCAATTTTTCACTAAAATGATAGTTAGGATGAAATTTTTCTGGTTAAAATAAAGTCGCAAGATATCAGGTGTTGATTATAGGGGTAAAGCGCCATAGGTCACTTAGATTGCCTATTCCTACACTTGAAACTTTTCTGTTTCCAAAACTTCAATCCGAATTATAGAAAAAGCAATTACATATCAAACG
This sequence comes from Aplidium turbinatum, assembly GCF_918807975.1. Taxonomy (NCBI): domain Eukaryota; kingdom Metazoa; phylum Chordata; class Ascidiacea; order Aplousobranchia; family Polyclinidae; genus Aplidium; species Aplidium turbinatum. Next base: position 6,103,785 of record NC_137486.1, read on the forward strand.
TAATTCAATTTCGTCTTGAATAGCGTGCTCGTCTCAATTGCTTCGATCTTATGTTTAATTGCTCAAAATCGTTTTGTTATGCAACGGAGAGAGTAGGCTAACCGCTTTCACATATCTTGATTGTATTTGCAATAATGCATGTTTCATTTTTTTCTTTTGTCTTCAATCGGACTACAATATACAACTTTGTAAAATTTATTTTGTATGTTAGAAGCGGATTGTCATACGGTGCGCGAAGCGTCAGTGAAGCAATAAAACAACTCGTGTGATTGTGCTTTTACTTTTGTATTTATCAGATCAACACTGCAACTACTGTCAGAAGCGATAGCGGTTCTGGCCAAGAAATTATCTGAGGTGAAAGTGTCCAAATTTTTCACCTGCTGTAACTTTTGCTGTTCAATAGCTTAGCAAGGCTGAGGAAAAACTGGGCCACCGTCGCCCCAGGCAGATCGCCCGTTCGACTACCCGATCTGTTTTTTTTTTACTGGTAGCCAGCAGCGGCACGAGCAGAAAAACTTCTTGTGGAGTGGATATCAAACGAAACATCTATGAGTCTGCGTTAAAGAGTGACTACGGTAAACTACTTTTATTGCAAGGCAAAAATGAAATTATGTCTATGCTCGGCTAGGTCACGAAACGTAGGCCGTGATGGAAGACTTGAGTTATCACCAAAACCGTGTTATATAATGGTTAATGCACATGCATGTCTCTGCACCGAATTTATTTTAAAACACGATGTAATATCGTCATAACACACGCTGGTGTTTACATAAAAATAAAAGATTTAAGTGAAAAAACTACCACAATCCAATAGGATGCACAATTGATTGTTTTATTCAATTCAGGTCAGGTCTTGTAGCTCAGGGTTTCTCAAACTGTGGTCATCGGACCATTAGTGGTCCGCGACGGCTGCACAGGTGGTCCGTGGCGATATGAAAAGAAATTAAAAAGTCACACACATACGTTGTACAGTACGTACCCTGTCAAAGATAATTTCCCCAGTTCTTTGCAACTTAAATGATTTCGAAAGCTTTTTTTATCCAGTATTGTAAATCTTAGGCTACTTGTTGTACCTTTGTTGCAGTTAAAAAGTTGTTTACGAAAAATTCTCGTATTCCTCAAAACAAAAGAACAGCATTCATAAAGAGACTCAACGTATGAAAAACAGGGATGAATGATAATGTTGTAGATATGTTTAATGTTCTGTGTGACTACATTACCAACAAACCCTTAATTAATACAGATTTGATTTTCTCTGACGTTACACAACATTTGGAATTGCTTTCTGCACATTTCAAGAAGTACTTTTTAAAAGAGACATATGAGAATTTTGACTGGATATTAAAACTCTTTTGTTGTAACGAAGACTGATTTGTCAGGAAGCGAAAAAGAAGAATTAGCTGAATTATCATCTGATCTAACTTTAATGATCTAACAGATCGAGAAATCGCCTGAAAGAAAGGTATGGCAATCCAAGTGCGATTGGTCAGGCGTTTCTTCACAAGCTTTCCTCGTGGCCAAGGATCAGTCCTCGACAGACGGCGGAGCTTCAGCACCTGTCAGACTTTCTGATACAGGTTGCTGAAGTAAAACAGTCTGTTAATGGTCTTCAAATTTTGGACTTCCCACAAGAGTCCACCAAAATCATTAAAAAGCTTCCAGTTTACAACACATAAGATGAACAACTTTTATTCCACAACAAAAAGGAAATTAAGACTATGCCCAGGTAGGTCACAAAACGTAATGCAGGTCTTGGTACTTTCATCTTTATTTTATTTGTCGGTTGCAACATGGTAATGTCCATCGGTCGTATGCAAAAAGCGCATTTCATTAAACACACAATTTTAAAAGACTTTGAATGCACAAAACCACGTTGGTTTCTAAAACAGGTATGAAAAATGAACTTAGTTGATTGCAAATAACATTTCGCGGATAATTTTTTTTTTACCATACAACGAGATAATGATTTATCACTTGAATATCATTTTATTTTTGATCCAACCAGAAAATTGACTTTTTCACTTGAATGAGATTCCGATGCAAATTAAGTGAAAAAAAACTGTGAACGAAAGCAAAGTGGGCTAACTGACCACAGTTTTCACTTAAAACATAAATGAAAAGGTGAGAGTCCAGTTTTCTATTTGGTTTGCTTGTTTGTTCAGTCAGGCACGTCACCACAAATGGCAGGCGATGTTTTGTTTGCAGCCTACTTTACATTTAAGCGAATATTTTTGGAGATGAATAACTGATATATTTGTTATTCAATGACCCATGAATATAATAATTTAAGCTTGTGTTTGCACGTAAACAGTAGGATAGCCTTTAAGCCAGTAAGGATTACTTTTATATTAAAGCAATAACGACACATTAAAAGGTGGCACAAACTTATGCTACCTCAGAGCAACACATGAAAGTTATAGTAGGCTACAAAGTAACGACAGATATAAGCCTGAGGCAGGTTTCGGAATGAAATTGACAAGAAACTTACATTAGTACACAGTTGGTTGCTTGGGTCATGTTCAAGTCAAAGTTTAATTTACATTTATTAATAATGTAAACGTTTTCAATCAAGATTGATACAGCAGGTTGCAGATACATGATAACAGTCACAGCAATTTGAAATTGCGACAATTGATTTAAGCAAGAAAGCAACAGAAATCTTCACAGTATGAAGCGTTTGCTTAAATTTACTCAATTCAAATAACACATTGCAATCTTAAAACTGTTACAATGAATGTAATATTAGTGACGTAAACCATTCAGAGGCGGATTTAGCCTACCTATGGCGCCGGGGCGCCCCCTAAAATTATAATTTATTTTTTTATGTCTGCATGCAAATTTCCTTTTTATGCTATACTTTAACTTGTAAATTTCCATTTTAATCATTCTTTATTACAAAATACATGGAAAATCAGCAGAGCCCTATTGGCATGTGCATTTCGCTCTAACTGTAGAGCATCTTTAGTGCCTTATTCAAATAGAATCTATTTTATTTGAATTTATTGATTCTATTTGAATAAGGCACTAAAGATGCTCTACAGTTAGAGCGAAATGCATATGCCAATAGGGCTCTGCTGATTTTCCATGTATTTTGTAATAAAGAATGATTAATTGATACTTGATGGAGAATCGCTAGCCCGCTGCTTCTTGGTCAGGAGATCCCCTAGCATATCCTTAATGGAAATCAACACAGTATATGAATATCCATTTTACTAACGTAAAACAATGCGTGATGTTTAGTCTCCGCAAATAGACCTACTAACCGCTAATAACCTTTTATTATGTGCGTAACAATGACCTTTCATCACCTGATTTAAAATAATAGGTTCCTCAACTCAAAAATTATATGAAAGAACATTTTGTTTTCGAGAAACTTGTGTATGCATAAAAAGTAGGCCTACCATATTTTCATCGCCAAAAAAGAGGACACGTTTCGCCAGCAAGTAGAATTTTATGCTTGAAGAATCTTTTACATGTTTTTAGATCATTACAGTATAGGCATACGCAGCCAAAGTTACAGTACCAAAGAAAACAGATTGACTGAACTTTAACTCTTTTTTTTCTCATTTCTAGTGCTTCCTTAAGACAACAAATGGTTTTATATTTTTAAAAGTCAGCAAAAAGTGAAAAAAATACCTAATTTTGAGACAGTTTCAGTCAGACAGCAGTGATCGCAAAAATCTGCAAAATGTGACAAATCAGGCACGACCTCCAGGTCAAGCCTTAACTTTGTTCAACACGGAATGATCTGCCTTTACAAAATTGCGCAAAAACACAATGTTAAATTATTTGCAAGAAATATGATTAAAACAGTAGGCTGCACTGTGTGAAGGCCTTGAACCACTGACACAGACCCGGTCACTGAGGTTGACAGAGTTAAGTTTCTGCTTGTAGAAATGGAGGGGTCTGTGAATTCGTTCATTCATGAGTTGCTCCTGAACGAACAGCGGTGGAGTTGGAGTGAAGCACTTTAAGACATTCATTTCGATTTGTTTCAAGTAATAAACGAGCTGAACTCAGTTGGTAATCAACAACGTCTACAAGCGTTGTATCAATATAAAATGTAGCCTATGTAGGTAAAAGAATAATTTTTTTGTGAAAGTGTGAGCATGGCCTTTAAAATGTCGTTTAATATCTTACAATGAAACAGGCAATGAACATTCAACAACAGTTCCATAAAATGCGCCAATTTCTTGTAGAATTTATAAATCAGCATGTTACATTGCTGCACTAAATGTTTAGAAAACAAATATGAAACGTCATCAAGCAATATAATTCCGTTAAAAATATAAGCATGAAAACCTAAACTGTCAAAAAAGAGGACATTTGAGCATTTTTTAGTGTCCTCGGAGGACAATTCAATTTTCTTGAAAAAAGAGGACAAATCCTCTTAAAAGAGGACATATGGTAGTCCTATAAAATAAAACTTTTTTTAACTCAAGTTTAAATAATATAATGCATGGTAGCAATCCAGATTTTATGGCAGTTTAGGCAGAGAGATAAGTTAGAATGGAATGCCATACATCAACCTTTTGGACAGTAGGCCTAAAGCTGGATCTGGTCTTCAGGCCTAAAGCTGGATCACCTATATCACCGAGAACTTTCGATTCACTAAGCTGATACAATCATTGCTTAGCAATCGCCGTTTCTATGTTTATTTTTGTGGCAAAAATAGCAGATGGAGACAGCAGAAAAATGATCTACCACAAGGGAGTGTTTTAGCCCCCATCTTGTACAACATTTATACAAACGACCAACCAATCCATCCTGGTACAAGAAGCTTCATATACGCTGACGATTTGTGTATAACAACACAACACAAACACTTCCACTTCCGCGGAAAGAGTACTCAGTGATGCTCTGGATGGGCTGACGACATACTACACGGACAACCACCTGCGTGCCAACCCCAATAAAACCCAAGTCTGCGCATTCCACCTTAGATCCCGGGATGCATCACGCCAACTAAACATTTCCTGGAATGGAACCAAACTGGCACACTGTATCAATCCCACATACTTCGGTGTCAAATTAGATAGGTCCCTCACATACAAATCCCATATCGAAAAAGTAAGAGCTAAGGTGGCTTCTAGAAATAATATTTTGCAAAAACTCGGAAACTCTGATTGGGGTGCCCTCCCTGACACAATACGGTCAACTGCTTTAGCCTTATGCTATTCGGTTGCAGATTATGCTTGCCCAGTGTGGGAACGCTCAGCACATGCCAAGAAAATTGACCCCATATTGAACCAAAGCTGCCGTCTGATTACAGGTTGTCTCAAACCAACCAACATCACGTCGCTGCACATTCTGTCTGGAATTGCTCCCCCCAACATCAGAAGAAGCGTGACCAGCAGAAAGGAAAGATCTTGTCAGGACATAGATTTGAGACACCCACTGTATGGCCAAACTCCGGCATACAGGCGTCTGAAGTCAAGAAAAAGTTTCCTTGCTTCAGTTGTCCCATTAGGTCAAGACCATGTCGCCGCCAATGTGCGGGTTCAACTATGGCAGGAGGGACTGGCAGCCGGACCGACATTGGCCAATATGGAGCTCACACCCATGGAGAGCCTTCCTCCCGGAAAACGTGAACCGTGGAAGTATTGGCGATGCCTCAACCGCTTAAGAACTGGTATTGGCAGGTGTAAAACCTTGATGAGACACTGGGGGTATTCCATGGGGAGCACAAGTTGCAAATGCGGACAGGAGCAAACGATGCAACATCTACTCGAATGCCCTGACCTAAAAGCAAGGTGCTCTGCACAGGATTTGGCCGAGTTCAACGATAGAGCAAGAGCCTGCGTGATGCTCTGGGCTACGGCCGTGTGACACACGATGAAGAAGAAGACCTCTCTGCTAAACTTATTACATATTTTATTCAAAACATGTTTGTGATCGAATTACTTGTTTGAGGAAATCTAATGTCATTTTTATACGTTGTTACAAATTACAATTACGTATTGAAACGTTTTTGCAACATTATCAGTATGAGTAGTTTAATCGTATTGTTCTTTTGTTCAATTGCATCATTGTCAGTTTACAATATTTTGTTTTGCTGATAGAGCATAGGCCCTATTTCGCTTATTCTACAAAATAGAAATAGTAGACTCTTATTGCTGCAAGCGCTTTGTTCATATTTGAATTATTTTTTTATTCGCAATATCTTAACTGAGTACCACTCACTTATACTAAGTACACCTGTGGGCCTCACCGTTTGAATGTTTTTTATAAGGCATTTTTTGGGCTATGCATCAGTGAGCTTCAGGCACTCTAGGTTGGTGATTTATGGAAATGGATTTTGGTAGTTACCCCTTTTCATTCACTTGGAGCAATCACTGTTGTATAGCGTAAAGTTTTAGTAGAAAATACCTAAATTATCATTTCACGTTCGTTATTGCTTTTAATTGCCACGAACGGCATTATGGCATTGCCTCAACTTTACAACTGATTGTCTCTTGCAGTGTTGATTTGTGATGTGGGAATGACTGGTAGCCTACCTGATTTAGATAGGCCATTTCATTGATAAAAATTGCAAAAAAAAATTCCTAAGCCATTTGCGGTGAGGTTGTTCCATACTTCTTTGGCGCCCCCTAAAATTTTGCCCTAAGTCCGCCACTGAAACCATTGTGTAAATATCCAGTTGTTTCAAAAGCGTTTTGTAAGCTTTACTCACACAAAGTCAATGGGTCATTGGTGCCAGTGTAACCTAAGTTTGCAATCTTGATTTAAACATAGCATCTTTTCACATATAAACTAGGTGGGCAATTGCCCACCTAGTCCCTTTGCTTGCCCCCCTAGCCCTTTCTTTGCCCACCTAGTTTGAAACTAAGTGGGCAATTTTTAAGACCTAATTTTTGTTTAAGTTAGATCCAAGTTAAAGAATGAACAGCTAAATGGAAAGCTTCAGCATACATTTAAAACTTATCAGCCTACCTTTGACTTTACTTAGATATCCTTAATGTTCCATTCAAGCAGATTAATTATTATCAATTTGTGTTGTGAGTACCTCATATTTTGTGTGAGATTCTAAATGTCTGAATTACCGAAGTTTGTTTCCTGATTTTCATTAAAATAAAATACCATCAGCTCTTTAGAATCATCTAATTCTACAAAGATTCAACTCATTGTACTATCTTAGCAGTTGTGTTTCATATACTGTATTATCATCGTTCTTTCTTTTATGGCTATTATCATAGTTGTTTCTTTTTACTTTAGTACAAGAGACCTCTGCAACTAAATGTCGCTAGATTAAATTTTATTAGATTACACAGGCCAACAAAAAAGATAAAAAAATTTGTGTCTGCAATGTAAGATGTGATTTGGGGTATATTGAGGCTGCTGATTTCAAAAATCACAGATTTTTCCAGGGAGTCGAACCGTTTGATTTTTCCGGTTCGGGTCCGGTTCTGGTTCAAAGATTGTTTCAAAATTAGGTTCAGTTCCGGTTCAGGTTCGAAGAAACTTAAAACCGGTTTTATAAGTTCCGGTTCAGGTCCGATAAAATTAGGCCTAGGCCTACTATTGCCCAACTACTAACTAGCCCAATTGGGTGTGAAAACCGCAAGGTTGGCAACACTGATCTCAACACTGCTTTGCTCAATTAACTTGCCTTTGTTGTTTGTTGCACAAGTTACAATCAAACTATATTGTCTATGATGTCACAGAACAGAAGTTGTTTACCTCAAAAAATTCCTCTCCAAAGCATCGATGATAGTGGATTGTGTGTTACGGAATAGCCTATAATTCATCCGTACAATGTGGCCTCCAAGATAACATCATGCTACGTACAACTTCACTTACCACAATGCGAACAATGACGTAATGCTGGAGTGAACCGCTTTTTTCAACCGGTTCGGGTTCGGTTAGGGTTTAAGCTAACTCAAATTTTCGGTTCAGTTCCGGTTAAGGTTCAGACAAAATCGCACCAAAACCGGTTTACAAAAATCCGGTTCGGGTTCGGTTCGACTCCCTGGATTTTACCCATCACATCAAGTTTTTGAGATTTTTGCATGATATTTTTTCTCATAATTTTGGCTTTTTGGCCAAATTTTCTCTTACTGTTACCGTTTTGTAAAGACCTTATGAGCCAATAGTGTTTGAAAATTTGTCATAATCATGGAAATGATTTTATTTTGTAACATTTGGAGATGTATGATGACACCATGACCATTGGGGTGACCGACCTATCTTCAGAAGGTACACTAGTCAGAAGACCCCCTAGCTAGATAGTCCACTTGTCAAAAAAGTCACATAGACCGTCTGGCTAGTGGACCATCTGTCTATGGTAGTTGGTTGACCATCCAACTTATGTATCTTCTGAGAACTGTCCATAAACCACCCCTTACAGGCAGGGTTACATTCACGTTGTCAGTACCAATCCACTTTTGATATATAACATCGGTTTTATCTTTTTTGCTGAACGTGGAGATTTAAGCTTATGTGAAACTTGTCTATAACTCATTCTTTTTTGAATTTTCATGTATTCAGATTTTTTCATATTATCAAGGTGTTAATTCTGTTTGTGGTGTGAATAAGTAGCAGGATGGCATTTTCAAGGAGAAAATGTGAAAATGATTCTAATGTTTTTTGTTACATATGTGGCAGTTATACTGTTCCTAACCAAAGGCAAACCATAACAAATTTTGTGAAACAAGCATAGCCTATCTTGCATACTTCAAAATTCGCCTGGGTGATCAGGACAAATCATGGGCTCCACATACTGCATGTAAAGCTTGTGTGGAAAACCTAAGACGATAGATCAATGGAAATCCTAAATCAACTCACAACATTCACGAAAATCATGCAAGCGAAAGTTTGTGCCAGAGTAACGTTTCCCAAAACTGCATGTGAATTTCCTTTTTTCTGTAGAACTGAACCTATTTTTAAGTGTCTATTCTATTTAATTTCTACAATTTTATTTTTCTTTGCTGGCGCAAACATATAGCGAATGACATTACAAACACACAACTGTAGCACCAACAAAAGGACAAGATGGCAAAATCAAAAGGTTTAAAATATGCATTGGAAATTTGCACAGCCACCAAACCTACTTATTAACACGAAAAAAATAACAATGTAGCCTACTCTTGTAAAAAAAAGAACGTTGAACGTTTAGTGTTAGCAGATAAACTTTGAAGAATTGGGTTCAAGTTACCAGACGTCAATAAAATAAAAAAAATAGAAAAAATAAAACAAATATAGTTATTACTATCTGAAGCCTTTACAAATTGTTTCACCTAACGGATCATCAGAAGGTCTGCAAAAACATGCAAAAAAGTAAAGAATCGATAATTCCTGAAAAGATATTAAATAATTACAACTGTAATTTAATCTGCAAAAAAAACCTTTTAAACCTGTACTTCCTGAAAAGATATTAAATATTATAACCGTAATCCAATCTGCAGTAAAAAAACCTCAGAATTACTAAGGGCTACCTTCATCCATTACAACAAAGTTTCAATGGATTTGTCCATCTGAAAACCAAGCAACATGATGGCAACCTCTATGACATCACAAAAAAGCAAATGCAGTTTGATGATCAATACAACCCGTAGTAATCTGAAAAAAATAAATGGAAATTGTTTGTTTAAAAACCTGTAAAAACTAAATGAGATTTATAACCTGTAAGAATCAAATGAAATTTAATTTTTTCAAAACTATAACCTGTGAAAATCACAAGGAACTGTGATGATGCAACCTGTAGCAACCTGAATAAATGAAATAAAATCTGTTTATAAACCTGTGAAAATTAAATGAGATTTATAACCTGTAAAAATCAAATGAAATTTTTTTTAAAAATAACCTGTGAAAATCAAAAGTAATTTATTTTATTTTGAAGTACTTGAGTTTAAATTTGTTTCTATGACGACATTTACCCACCAGTTCGGAACGCTTGTTCAAAAGGTGGCCACTATCAGCCTTCAGAATGGCCAGCTTTTCAGCCAAACATAGGCCACAATTATTACGACCACCTCCACTGTAAGGTCGAGCATAGCTGTGGATGGACCAAGATATTTTAGGATCAACACCCTTGTCCTTAAGGTCCCAAACTGCCTTAGATAGTTCGGTGCTGTTTCGTTTAGAACTATCATTAAAGGTACATTTATGGTTGGAAAAACGTTTTTTAACCAGTTAAGTGCGTATGACGGAATATCACGTCATGGAAAATTTTCCTTACAGTGCGTATGACGTGATATCACGTCAAGGCGGGGTCTCACTACAAAGCGTTGTGCAGCTGTGACGTTTTGTTTTTTTTCGTATGAGAAGTTGTTGCGTTATCACGTTAAAGGTTTATTCTCAATCTCTGTATCTTTAGAATTTTTGTTTTCATAGATTTAAGAGGATTAATGCAAGATTTAATGCCGCCTCCACTCCTCTCATGATTTACATTATAAATTAGTCAGTTATAGTTCAACTCATTTGTCCCTTATCGCTATAAAAACAAGTTTTAGATTTCTATGTTTTAGATATTTCACGGTTGGCTAAATACACATTGGTTGTTATTGGCAATGTTCTAGCCAAGAATTGGTATAACTGCGTGCAAATGAAGAGTTATCTAACAAATATAGCTTAGGCTACCTGGCGTAGCACAGAATGCAGATTGAGAAAGGGAAGCAAGTATAGGCCTACTTGTAAAGCTAATGATAACTTTTTGGTAACGTTTCAGAATAACCACAAGTTTAGGTACATAAATATAGCTAAATTATGGCTTCTAGGCGTAAAAGAATATGTTTGTCTGATATGACTGAAGAAGATATTGATGAGCTTCTTGCTTCAAGTTCAGATGAGGATGATAGTGAAAATGAAGAGCCCTGCTTGATTGGGGCAATAAGTTGTGACGATGACAGTGACGTTCTTGATTCAAGCTGGACTGTGCCACAGGGCAGGCCAACAGACAATCCTAGCCATTTGCCTGTGACTGATAGTGAAACTTCCGTTACACCTTGGGATGTACAGTCTCCTCCTCAGGATGCTGCTTGGTCTGATCAAGGCCAAGTTAGACAAAGATTTTCTTTCACTGGTGTTCCTGGTATGAAGGTTGATATAGTCAATCCTGAGGATGAACTTGAATTTTTTCAGTTATTTATTGATGATAGTTTGGTGAATATGATAGTTCATCAAACTAATCTATATGCTGCACAGCACAAAGAGGTCCATGGTATTCATTTGAGACGACGATCACGTGTGACAAAATGGATAGATACAGACTGTAAAGAGATGAGGTTGTATCTTGCTCTCTTGCTTTTGCAAGGCATTGTTCAGAAGCCTGTTGTCGCTGACTACTTCAGCAAAAAAGCATCTATTGAAACACCTTTTTTTGCCAAAATAATGGACAGAGACCGATTCCTTCTCCTGACCAAATTTCTGCACTTCACTGATAACAGAAGTGATCCAGGAGACATTCCACCGAAGCTATATAAATTGTGGCCCGTGCTTGAACACATGAAACAAAAATTTTCCACAATTTACATGCCAGAGCGAGATGTTTCTGTAGATGAATCGTTGATGTTGTGGAAGGGTCGGCTGGGATGGCGGCAATATATTCCTTCAAAGCGAGCTCGCTATGGCATAAAATCTTACGAACTATGTGAGTCTTCATCAGGTTACATTTGGGACTTCTTTGTATATAGGCTACTGGACAAGGAACTGCCTACCGCCCTGAATACGCAAATGAATATTATATGGGAAGCAAGTGTGTCCTCAGCCTTGTCCATCATCTTTTGGATCAAGGGTACTGCATCCACTTAGACAACTTTTTCTCTTCACCGGATCTGTTCGACAAACTTTGTGGCAGAAACACAGATGCTATTGGCACCTTGCGAGCGAACAGAAAAGGTTTACCTGACGGTTTCAGCAAAACAGTTCTTCGAAAAGGTGAAGTCAAGGCAATATTTCGGGGAAAACTGATGGCTCTCCGCTGGAGGGACAAGAGGTATGTCCATATGATCAGCACCATCCATGATGCATCCACCACAGAAGTAGCAACGCGGTCCGAGGTAAAGCAAAAGCCCCAAGTATGCTTAACATACAATGATAAAATGGGTGGAGTTGATCTAAGTGATGCATACTTGGCTTCCTATTCAACTACAAGAAAACGAATGAAGACGTATTACAAAAAACAATTCCGGCACGTTATGGACATGGCAACACTCAATGCCTTCATACTTTATAAGAAAAATGGAGGATCAAAGTCCAGATTACAATTTATTCTCTCTATAATTGACAGGCTGATAGAAGAAAATTACAGAGATGGCCCTTCAAAGCCTGTTGGAAGACCATCAAGAGAGGACACTCCTATTCGTCTTTATGCTTCACATTATCCAGCACGAATCTCACCTACTGCCAGAAAGGCAAGACCTTCACGCCGGTGCCATGTGTGCTATTCACACCAAAAACGAACTGAAACTTGTTACATGTGCCAAGAATGTGACAAAGCACTGTGTGTAGAGCCTTGCTTCCGCATTTATCACACTGTAAAAAATTATTGATGTTTCTCATTTTGTGTATTATGTTTTTGATTGTGGAATTTTGATTGCCATTATGACGTCATTGATATGACGTCATCATATTGCAGCTATTTTCAAAGATAATTTCAAACTGAACATTTTATTAATAGATTGTTTTGCTGTAGCTTCAACACAAAAAGTGTCAGAGTCGATTGAAATTAACCACTTAAAATTGCGAAAAATAATTCCGCACTGTGCGGTCGACCAGCGAAATTTAATTACGCACTTAACTGGTTAAAAGTAGTTTCACAACAACCAATGTAATTAAGGACCTTCGGGCCGTTATCAATGGTAGCTTTGTAAACAACGGCCTTCTGCAAGCATTGCCCATTCAAAGGACAATCTGGCTTCACCCTGCAATTGCAACCAGGCTGCGATGGTTCATTATCAGTCTGCAATATTGCTTTATTGTGGGAGGATATGATGCTTGCAACATTCGGAGTACAACTGTAGCTCAGCTTAATAGTGTTACGGTTGAATATTTTATGCAATCTATGATGGGGCGGAAAGTGTATGGAAACAAGTTTGAAAAATTCCTTACCAATATTGCTATCAACCTGCAAGCTAAAAGGAGGGTTAAACCATAAAATTTTTCGACTCCTTTTCCTAGATGTTCGTAAGTTATTAGCAGGGTTGTAGCAAACTCTCTCCGCAAAACCACTTTTCAATAGGGCATCATTATAAACAGATGCGGTCTTATCAAATTCATATTGGCCAAATGATGTGGCGGACAATCGCTTAGCAATCATAGTCGGGATTTGTTTCTTAATGTTGGGTGGGTGATTGGACTGGGCATGGATGTAAATGGGATCATTATTGGGTTTACGATAAGGCCAGAATTTACCAGATAGCAAATTCAAAGTGACGTCAAGAAAATCAGTTTCAATTAGACCAGTATCCACAGTAATATTTAAGCCATGTTGTTTAAATAATTGAATGACATTTTTTCTCAAACTATTAACTTTAGGGCCAGATAAATTACGCAAAATAGCCAGACCATCATCACGATATAACCCAAGCATGTCTCTGTCAACAATAGCAGAAAGTTCGTTCAAAAGAAACAAGCCGACCAACTCACAAATCTCAGCACCATCAAATGAGCCCATTGTAACATCGAACAAACCATCTTTCTTAGCCCAAGTTTCACCACCATCAAAAAGCAACGATTTCCTAGCATGGAAAATTGTTTGTATGATACAATCATCCAAATCCATAAATGGTTTGGCAAACTCAATTGCTTTACACAAAAGCTCCTCCGTAATGGATGGGTAAAAATCAACAATGTCAAATTTCAAAAAGGTGCATTGACGTTTAGATGGAATAGCCTTAAACCAGGATAACACAGAGTCTGTGTTTTTCCATTGATTCAGTCGTGATGCATCACGGATGGTTACGTTAATAGAGTCCAAGTATTGTTTACTTATACGGCCAATCTGGGACTTGGAAGGGTTAATCAGCCTGCATTTAGGGTTCGATGTAAAGTTAGGTTTATGATCTTTTAGTGTAATAAACGCTGGGTTGCTTGATACTTTTTCAACCCGATCATCAACCTTTAACGCCTTGGCAATCTTTTTAGCCTCAGTATTGATTGTGTCACTGATAGCAGGATTCACCTTTTTGTATTTTGCCGATACATTATCATTAAGTAATTTTTTATAATCCTGGGTTTTAACTTTGTACAAGTTAGTAGTTTTATCTGCTGATATCAACAGATCCGGAGAGTTAATAATGTTCTTAATGTCATTAGTTAGTTTTCTCTGAAAAGAATTGTAAATGGGTTTGAACTTAATATTACGAACCATCTCGTATAGACCATTCTCAAATGGTATCAAAGCACCATGCTGTGGAGGTGTTCTTTCAGTCGTAAAGCCAAAGTTATTAAAATGCTCAGACTGAGAAACATCCTGCTGGTTAAGATCGAAAAAATAGGCCTTCCAACGTAAACGTTTAATAAAATTTTCAATCTTACCTAACATCGTCTTCAAATATCGATCCTTACTTGGGATAGCAATGTTTTTTAAAGAATAACCGTAGTTAATCTTTTCCAGATTCATAATAACTGGATGGTAGTATCAAAATAAAGTGCTCAACTGACTCAGTGCCAGGAGCAGAATTAAAACAATGAAAACTATCAATACTACAAAAAAGTGCTCAATGCTAAGCAAAAAAGCAAAGCAGAGCAAATTAAATCAAATATAGTTATTACTATCTGAAGCCTTTACAAATTGTTTCACCTAACGGATCATCAGAAGGTCTGCAAAAACATGCAAAAAAGTAAAGAATCGATAATTCCTGAAAAGATATTAAATAATTACAACTGTAATTTAATCTGCAAAAAAAACCTTTTAAACCTGTACTTCCTGAAAAGATATTAAATATTATAACCGTAATCCAATCTGCAGTAAAAAAACCTCAGAATTACTAAGGGCTACCTTCATCCATTACTACAAAGTTTCAATGGATTTGTCCATCTGAAAACCAAGCAACATGATGGCAACCTCTATGACATCACAAAAAAGCAAATGCAGTTTGATGATCAATACAACCCGTAGTAATCTGAAAAAAATAAATGGAAATTGTTTGTTTAAAAACCTGTAAAAACTAAATGAGATTTATAACCTGTAAGAATCAAATGAAATTTAATTTTTTCAAAACTATAACCTGTGAAAATCACAAGGAACTGTGATGATGCAACCTGTAGCAACCTGAATAAATGAAATAAAATCTGTTTATAAACCTGTGAAAATTAAATGAGATTTATAACCTGTAAAAATCAAATGAAATTTTTTTTAAAAATAACCTGTGAAAATCAAAAGTAATTTATTTTATTTTGAAGTACTTGAGTTTAAATTTGTTTCTATGACGACATTTACCCACCAGTTCGGAACGCTTGTTCAAAAGGTGGCCACTATCAGCCTTCAGAATGGCCAGCTTTTCAGCCAAACATAGGCCACAATTATTACGACCACCTCCACTGTAAGGTCGAGCATAGCTGTGGATGGACCAAGATATTTTAGGATCAACACCCTTGTCCTTAAGGTCCCAAACTGCCTTAGATAGTTCGGTGCTGTTTCGTTTAGAACTATCATTAAAGGTACATTTATGGTTGGAAAAACGTTTTTTAAAAGTAGTTTCACAACAACCAATGTAATTAAGGACCTTCGGGCCGTTATCAATGGTAGCTTTGTAAACAACGGCCTTCTGCAAGCATTGCCCATTCAAAGGACAATCTGGCTTCACCCTGCAATTGCAACCAGGCTGCGATGGTTCATTATCAGTCTGCAATATTGCTTTATTGTGGGAGGATATGATGCTTGCAACATTCGGAGTACAACTGTAGCTCAGCTTAATAGTGTTACGGTTGAATATTTTATGCAATCTATGATGGGGCGGAAAGTGTATGGAAACAAGTTTGAAAAATTCCTTACCAATATTGCTATCAACCTGCAAGCTAAAAGGAGGGTTAAACCATAAAATTTTTCGACTCCTTTTCCTAGATGTTCGTAAGTTATTAGCAGGGTTGTAGCAAACTCTCTCCGCAAAACCACTTTTCAATAGGGCATCATTATAAACAGATGCGGTCTTATCAAATTCATATTGGCCAAATGATGTGGCGGACAATCGCTTAGCAATCATAGTCGGGATTTGTTTCTTAATGTTGGGTGGGTGATTGGACTGGGCATGGATGTAAATGGGATCATTATTGGGTTTACGATAAGGCCAGAATTTACCAGATAGCAAATTCAAAGTGACGTCAAGAAAATCAGTTTCAATTAGACCAGTATCCACAGTAATATTTAAGCCATGTTGTTTAAATAATTGAATGACATTTTTTCTCAAACTATTAACTTTAGGGCCAGATAAATTACGCAAAATAGCCAGACCATCATCACGATATAACCCAAGCATGTCTCTGTCAACAATAGCAGAAAGTTCGTTCAAAAGAAACAAGCCGACCAACTCACAAATCTCAGCACCATCAAATGAGCCCATTGTAACATCGAACAAACCATCTTTCTTAGCCCAAGTTTCACCACCATCAAAAAGCAACGATTTCCTAGCATGGAAAATTGTTTGTATGATACAATCATCCAAATCCATAAATGGTTTGGCAAACTCAATTGCTTTACACAAAAGCTCCTCCGTAATGGATGGGTAAAAATCAACAATGTCAAATTTCAAAAAGGTGCATTGACGTTTAGATGGAATAGCCTTAAACCAGGATAACACAGAGTCTGTGTTTTTCCATTGATTCAGTCGTGATGCATCACGGATGGTTACGTTAATAGAGTCCAAGTATTGTTTACTTATACGGCCAATCTGGGACTTGGAAGGGTTAATCAGCCTGCATTTAGGGTTCGATGTAAAGTTAGGTTTATGATCTTTTAGTGTAATAAACGCTGGGTTGCTTGATACTTTTTCAACCCGATCATCAACCTTTAACGCCTTGGCAATCTTTTTAGCCTCAGTATTGATTGTGTCACTGATAGCAGGATTCACCTTTTTGTATTTTGCCGATACATTATCATTAAGTAATTTTTTATAATCCTGGGTTTTAACTTTGTACAAGTTAGTAGTTTTATCTGCTGATATCAACAGATCCGGAGAGTTAATAATGTTCTTAATGTCATTAGTTAGTTTTCTCTGAAAAGAATTGTAAATGGGTTTGAACTTAATATTACGAACCATCTCGTATAGACCATTCTCAAATGGTATCAAAGCACCATGCTGTGGAGGTGTTCTTTCAGTCGTAAAGCCAAAGTTATTAAAATGCTCAGACTGAGAAACATCCTGCTGGTTAAGATCGAAAAAATAGGCCTTCCAACGTAAACGTTTAATAAAATTTTCAATCTTACCTAACATCGTCTTCAAATATCGATCCTTACTTGGGATAGCAATGTTTTTTAAAGAATAACCGTAGTTAATCTTTTCCAGATTCATAATAACTGGATGGTAGTATCAAAATAAAGTGCTCAACTGACTCAGTGCCAGGAGCAGAATTAAAACAATGAAAACTATCAATACTACAAAAAAGTGCTCAATGCTAAGCAAAAAAGCAAAGCAGAGCAAATTAAATCAAATATAGTTATTACTATCTGAAGCCTTTACAAATTGTTTCACCTAACAAAGTTTACAAAAGTTAAAATAAAAAAATAAAAAATAAAAATATATATAAAAAAAAAATATATAAAAAAAATATAAAATAAATAAAAATAATAAAATAATAAATAAATAAAAAAATATAAAAAAAAAAAAGTAAAAAAAGTTAAAGTTAGTTTAAAGTTTACAATTCAGATCTTTTAATTCAGAAAGTTGACCTGATCGTAAAACTGCTTGCAAAGAAAAAATAAAACAGGTATTGAAATACCTCAATGTTTTCATTAATATTATATTTGTATGTCTTGTGTAGACTTTAGACTTTATAGTGATGAATTTAGACTTCATCGCAGACCTTTGACGAAAAAGGGTTCAAATTCCATGAAACGCCATAGTCTACCAATACAGATCAGGAGTCGATTTTACCAATTTTTACCAAAAAAGCATACAGATATCATGAAATCCTGATGTGATACAAAAAATCTGATGTGATTTTTGAATTCAGCACCCAAAATATACCCTAGAATGACATTTACTATGCTGACACAAAAAGTGTGTTGGCTTGTGTTATTATTTATAAAATATTGTGGGCAGGGATGAATATAGGAATCAATTAAGGGTCTCAAATGTTTAGTTTAGGTATAATATGCCTTTTTACCCACAATTTGCCTGAGAAATCTATATTTTTAAGCTTGCATAGTTTACGCTCGGAAAAAAAATGCCCTTTTTCCCATCATTTACGCGCGAAAAGTGCCCTTTTTAACATAACTCTCGCGCTAAAAGTGCCCTTTTTTTAAAATTTGCCCACTTAGTCCCAATTTGTGAAAAGATGCTATGGATTTAAATACACAAGAGAAGCTTGCTCAAAATGTCAAAGGTCAACCTCAATTTGATACCTTTTGCCTTTGTCAAGCACTGCTACAGTCATAAACTGGTAATAGATAAGAAACAATTTTTGAACAAACATGAAACATGAAAGTGTGACACTGCAAACCTGCGTAGAACAGCGCAATGACAATTATACAGTGAGACAGAATAATTCCAACTATGGACAATCCAATATGGAGTTTATAAGATCCTTGCACCTGTTTATATCTTCATCATTGTCTTGTTGGTCACTTGAAACATGTTCAAGTCTCAATTTAAGTTCCATTTGTAGATAATGCAAAGCTTTGTTGGTGTCATTCATATCGAAACAACACTCTGCTGCTGAATGATACCAAACACATCATCGAGATAATGCACACTGTGAAGTTTGAATAGTATCAACAGCAATATTTTCATTATGATTTGCTTGGTCATATTGTTCCAAATGCATGTAGCACATTGCTATGGAAAAATATATTTCAAATTTGAAAAGTGATTGAAACAAACAACTGTCATCAGATTGTTCATGTAAAAGTAACAAACTTTGCTCGTACAAAATAATTGCATTTTTGTGCAACTTCAACTTGCAATCTCCATTCGTCTTGGTTAAATTTGCTAATGCAAAAAGTTTCAACTGAACATCGAATTTATATTTGTTTAGTTTTGCAATGCATTGTTCCGCGTATGAACTGGCTTGTTTGTAACGACACATGAAATACAACCCTGTTGCGTTGAACACGTAAACACATGTCATCCTTGCCCTTGTCTGTTCAGTATTTAATAATCTTTCCTCATCTACATCATCCAATGCTTTGTTCAAAATTTCTAAAACTTCAAGTGATTTGTCATACTGTCGTTTCATGTTGTAAGTATCAGCCACTGAAAGGTATATTGTCAACAAGTCGTCCTTTTGTAGTTCATTTTGTTTTGATTGGGAATATATTTTCCATTCCTTCAAAACTACATCATGTCGCTTTAGCAAATTAAGCACCCAAAATCTCGTGGAAAGTTTACAATTCAGATCTTTTAATTCAGAAAGTTGACCTGATCGTAAAACTGCTTGCAAAGAATAAACAATGATGAAATAATCAATCAAAGGTTGTTCACCAGTGATACTAATAATTTCATTCAATGTTTTGTTTTCATTTTCCTTGAAGTCTCTTTCTCCAATGACGTCATCTTGTCTTTTCTTTGCCATGTAAACTTTCAAGCGAGTCAGACAAGCCACAGACACTGCATAGTGCAGGGATGGCGAACCTTTTTTAGTGCATGGGTCACAAAAGAGACCTCAATCCTTGAAAAAGCAAAAGTGGGTCACACATTTAATTACATGTTAATGCGAAACTTGCTGCTGCATCTTCTCTGCAAGTCTTATTATCCTTGGTTGGTAATCCGTAGTTTTTAGATTTACGCATGCAGCACTTACATCTGAGCTGAGACGATTCCGTGTGCTTGATTGTATAAAATTCATGTTCGAAAATAAAGATTCGCACGAATATGAAAAACCAAACAATGTTAACAGAGCTACCGCAAATCTTTTCATAGTTTCAAACGAATTTGACAGGGAGTTCCACTCTGTAAGAATTATATTTTCAGCATGGTTTTCAACAGCAGGAAAGTCACAACCATCTATATCCGTTTTCATTTCAATTTTTTGTAGGAGATGATTTAAGTCTACAAATTTTGTTTTCCAAACTGCACTTTCTTGAAAGTTTATCATTTCCATTTCCAAGTTGTAAAGACGAAGCCATTCGAAGTTTGATAATTCAAGATTTTCAAATTGAATTGCATGCGGGAAAAGAATGAACTGCAATGTAGTATCTAGCTTTTGGAACTGGGTAAACCTTTCTGACATTACATTTTTGGTCTCTTTTGTCAGTAAAACATACTTGTTGAGTGCAGTTTGCTTTTGTTCGTAAGTTAAATTGGTGCTGGTAAAGTGCTTCAACAACTGAGGAAAATATTTCAGCTGACCTTGTTCAAGGTCTACAGAAAAAATAACGAGTTTCTTCTCAAATGCTTTAATGTGCCCAAACATGGATAATAATACAATATTTCCACAGCCTTGCAATGCAATTTAGTATTTAACTTATTGTAATGCATTGTGAAATCAGCGAAAAAATGTAATTTTTGATTTTTTTTTCAGCTAAAAAAAGTTGTACTTCTTCCAACAATTCAACAAATCGCTGTAAAACATTACCACAACTTAACCACTTTACACTGTTGTACATGAGTAAGCCATTAAATTTACTGTCACACGCGTTCAATAAATTTGCAAACTGACGTTTATTACAAATATTTAGTGAAACATTTATTCTTTGCTGAAATGTTTGTTTAAATTTCATTATTTTAAAAAATACAAGTGGGTCACTGAAAATCTGTAATGGGTCACTTCGTGACCCGCGGGTCAGTGGTTCGCCATCCCTGGCATAGTGCAATCGCTTCTTTGTTTCGATATTAATTACCTTCTTTTTGTGGAGGCCATTTATGATTTCAAAACAAGAACGTTTATTAATCGAATAAAGTCGCCCAAGAGCTGCTATGAATATTGAAATGCTTCGATACATCACTCGCTTTATGTTGCAATGAACTTTGTTGGTGACATCTGCTAAGTTGGCTTCGGCGTCGTATTGCAGTAAATCTTCTGCGAATGCCCTTATTACTTGTTGAACGGCCAACTGTTGACTTTTTAACACAATTTGTGAAACCCTTTCTTGAAATCGATTGCACACATCTATGTGTCCAGATACAAAACATGTTTTTGTTATAATATCAGCAAGGTGGTAGCCATTCTTCATGCCTTCATCTGTCTCAAGATACTTCACCATTTCACTGATCGGTTTAATTAACTCTGTGGTCCAAGGTTTGTTTTCAGTTCCTTGTGTTCTGCCAAGTGGAAACTTGCAAGCTTGTGGCATCATTCCGTCAAACGAAATGCCACGTGTTGTATGAGCATCAAAGAACCAGTCTCCATCAGGAATACTGAAGTCATTCAGCCAAGGAATGGCGACGCTTGGAAGAATCGTTTCTTTTAAGTTGATGATAATAATTTGGAAAATAACACTGAGCCATCGAAAGAACTCTAATATTGCATCATAGTTGTCTTTGTGTTGCACTCCTTCCTCTAAGACAATCACATGCTCGAAATCAGAGTAAGGAGTGATTTCTTTTCGAGCAAGTGATCCCATTCCAACCACAGAGTATCGACATGGGGGTTTTCCCATTATTTCGATGCATTGTTTAGAAACATAATCCATTAATTTTGTGTAATCTTCAGTTATTCTGCTTTGTATAGTTTGAACGAACTGTATTTGCTTTTCTTCAGTGTCAATCACTGATTTTCTCAAAGTTTTGGATGAATTGGTATCAAATTGCTTTAAACTTTTGTTGGTGCTTTCTCTCATCTCTTTCACTTTCAAACCAACATCTCGTGATATTTTGATTAAATCTGCTTTTGTATTTTCAGCTCCTGCTACTTCAAGCACATGGGCAGGGCCGGATTTAGCTGATGGGGGGCCCGGGGCACTTTTAGATCGGGGGGCCCCCTGCAAAAAAATTTTTCGCGCCTACGGCGCGAAAATCCACCTCTACGTCTACAATAGCATTAATTCAGCACTGCACAGCAATTTGCAGAAACTTTAAAGGCTGAAAGGAAAAAAAATAACAAAAAATTACATCTTTTCCACCTAGGGGGGCCCTTCAAAAGTCGGGGGGCCCGGGGCACCTGCCCCCTCTGCCCCCCCCTAAATCCGGGCCTGCACATGGGAGTGTCGTGTAATTTACGTTGTATGCTACAGTAGAAACTCCTGCCGCGTTCCACGCATAATGCCTTTGGCCAACGCAACTGTTTACTTGCTTGTTATGTTGAGGTGCGGTTCAGGTTGACAATCTTATTGTCTGAAGTACTAAGCTTAATTCATTTGTTTATATTTATTTAGATGTTCCATTTAGTTTGTTAAATTGTCGTGAACTAATACATACTTTATTACGCAAGCTTATATTAGTTCACGACAATTCCGTGAAAGACTTCCGTTAAATGAAAGTTGTGCTGCAGCTGACTTGAAGAAAAAATGCTCCCACTGTGGCTGTCCTGACAATCATGGAAGAGAAAGATGCCCTGCGAAGAACAGTAAGTGCTATAAGTGTGGTTATCTTGGTCATTATGCAAGAGAGTGTCGTTCTCGTAGAAAACGAATTTCACAAAATCCGTCTAGTGCTTCTTTATTCTCCTTACATTCTGCTCCAAATAAAGTTAACTACACTGTGTGTATTAACGGTGTTACTGCAAGAGCACTTGTGGACACGGGTTCTACCCTAAGTCATGTGAGCAAACATTTTGCTTTAAAGAATGCAATTCCTATCGAACCGGAGTTTAATGAAATTGGTTTGGCCGTGAATAAAAAAACTTCACAAAGCGATGGATTTTCTACTGTTAAAGTTTACTTTCAAAGACGTGAATACGATAAAGTGAAACTTATCGTGCTTGATAATTTGTTAACGGACGTTATTCTGGGGCAGGACTTCTTGGCTCAGCATAAGCACGTAAAAATAAACTTTGGAGGTAGCGAAGCTCCTTTGTATCTGGGGGCACTAAAATGCGTGAAAACGGATATTTGTCCAAGATTGTTTCAACATTTATCGCCCAACTGTAAGCCTATTGTGACTAAGTCCAGAAAGCAGTCTGCTGCTAACGAAAGGTTTATAACTGAAACTATACAAAAAGATCTTCAGCAAGGTGTAATTGAGCCAAGCACTGCACCATGGCGAGCTCAAGTCCTTGTGGTATCTGGAGAAAATCACAGGAAAAGAATGTGCATTGATTACAGTCAAACTATCAATAAGTTTACGTTGTTAGACGGATATCCATTGCCTAACATGCAAAATTTGGTCAACAAGATTGCTCACTATTCATTTTTTAGCACATTGGATCTGAAAAGTGCATACCATCAAGTTGAAATTCCTGTGGAAGATCGGCCTTATACAGCTTTTGAAGCCAATGGTAGATTGTATCAAAGCAAAAGACTATCGTTTGGATTAACAAATGCTGTACCTTGGTTTCAAAGAATTGTTGACAATATCATCGAGAGCAATGATTGTAAAGGCACATTTGCTTATTTGGACAATATTACCGTCTGCGGTAAGACAAAGGAAGAACATGATGAAAACCTTCAGCATTTCTTAACAGTTGCAAACAAGTGCAATCTCACTTTCAATAATGACAAGTGCACCTACTCCACGGACAAGATCAACTTACTGGGGTATGAAATAAGTAATGGCAGTTTAAGCCCTGATCGCGAAAGAGTGAAGTCGTTATTAGAAATGCCGGTTCCAACCTCAGCCAAAGAGCTACGACGAATTATTGGTCTTATGGCATATTATGCTCGATGGATACCGCAATATTCGGACAAAATAAAACCGCTTGTTGATAGTAATAGGTTTCCCCTGAGTGATCAAGCTATCTCGTGTTTTAACGAACTTCGGCAAGTCTTGGCAGAAGCCACTTTGAAGGTAATAGATGAAAACTTGCCCTTTTCAGTCGAAACTGATGCCTCGGATATTGCGTTGTCCGCAATATTACATCAGGCGGGAAGGCCTGTGGCGTTTTTTTCTCGGACCCTGAATTCGAACGAAAAGCGATATTCCAGTATCGAAAAAGAAGCTACTGCCATAATAGAAGCGGTTCGAAAGTGGTCACATTTCCTTTTAGGCAGACATTTTACTTTGATCACTGATCAAAATTCAGTTGCTTTTATGTTCGACCACAGAAGAAGAGGAAAAGTAAAAAACGACAAGATAATGCGTTGGCGAGTCGAATTGGCACAGTATTCGTATGATATCGTGTATCGCGAAGGCAAACTTAACGTGGCATCTGATGCTTTATCTCGTGCGTATTGTGCCAGTACAACTGGGAACACACTGAAAGAAATTCATGAAAATTTGTGTCATCCGGGAGTTGTGAGAATGCAACATTTTGTAAGAACAATGAATTTGCCATACTCGATAGATGATGTGAAAAGATTGGTCACAAATTGCAAAGTTTGTTGTGAAGTGAAGCCAAGGTTTTACAAACCTCCAAAAGCTACATTGATTAAAGCAACGCAACCATTTGAACGCTTGAGTATTGACTTTAAAGGACCATTGCCGTCAAATACTAAAAATCATTTCTTTTTAACTGTTGTTGATGAATTTTCGCGTTTCCCCTTTGTTTTTCCTTGTAGTAACACTACTTCTCATACTGTAATTATTTGTTTGAAATCTTTGTTCAACATGTTTGGTATGCCAGCCGTAGTGCATAGTGATAATGCAAAATGCTTTATATCCAAAGATATAAAACAGTTCTTAAGTGAGAGAGGCATATCCACAACACATTCGTCAGTGTATAATCCACGTGGCAATTCACAGTGTGAACGTTATAATGGTGTTGTTTGGAATGCAATTAAGTTAGCTCTTCGTACTAAAAATTTAGAAATTTCACAATGGGAATTAGTTGTTCCAGAAGTATTGCATTCACTTCGATCGTTATTGTGCACATCCACAAATGAAACGCCTCACGAAAGACTTTTTAATTTTCCACGACGTTCAACTTTTGGGTTATGTGTACCTTCGTGGTTGACTGAAGAAGACAAGGTACTGGTAAAACGTTTTGTACGTAACAAGTACGATCCACTAGTGGACGAGGTTCAACTTGTGAATGCAAATCCAAACTATGCTGTGGTAAAGTTCCCAAATGGAAGGGAAGCAACTGTATCTGCCAGAGACTTGGCAGCGCCAGGACGAGACTTTGCCGACCCCGTCAACCCTGCTGAAGTGGAGAAATCGAATGAAGTGAACTCCAGAATTAGAAATGTTTCTGATGACGTCGAACGTGAAATTACCTGTGAGAGGAGCTCTGCAGACGATGGTGCGGTTATTAACACGCAACCTATTGAACCTAATGTTGAATTGCAAACACAGAAAAACTGGCGTTCTGTTCGTATAAAAAAACCGCCAAAAAGGCTGAACTACAATTGAGCGTTTGTGTATTTATTGTACTGTAATTTTTATGAAGGGGTGAATGTCGTGTAATTTACGTTGTATGCTACAGTAGAAACTCCTGCCGCGTTCCACGCATAATGCCTTTGGCCAACGCAACTGTTCAGTTGGCGCTCCCACTCTGTTTACTTGCTTGTTATGTTGAGGTGCGGTTCAGGTTGACAATCTTATTGTCTGAAGTACTAAGCTTAATTCATTTGTTTATATTTATTTAGATGTTCCATTTAGTTTGTTAAAGCTAATATAAGCTTGCGTAATAAAGTATGTATTAGTTCACGACAGGGAGCAAAGTTGTTTAAGATCGTTCTTAAATTCATCATTCGATGGTTGTCTTGTTATGGCAGCGTTGAAGAGAGCTGCACTTTGAATCAAACTGATTTTATCTGAACTTTTGTCTTGATGAATAATTCCAAGTTCACGAAAAATTTCAGAAGATTTAATTGTGTCTTGTTCTTTTCCTGTTTTGTCACAAGTAGATTTCAGTTGTTTTGCTAGATTAGCTTCTCTACTATCCTCTCCTTCCATGATTGTTTTGAGATAATCTCACTTTGCTACTATGAAGCAGACAATGTTCGATATGCTTTCAGTTGAAAGTGGTTAAATTCTCAACTTCTATTGATGAAGTTGAAACATTAAAACCAAATCACGTGATCTGGTTCCTTTGTTGTCATTTATCATCAACACAACCATCCCAATTCCCAGTAAGACAAACATTCAATGTTTTGTTGCTGGGAGAAGTATTTATTTAGAAGTTTGATCAAAGACGATTGATTAGATCATGTGACTTTGTGTAACAAACAAGAGTAAACTATTTCTAGACAAACATGTGCTCCAAGCTATTTTTCATTGTTTGGCTTAAAGTCAAATATTGCATCTCTACTTGGTGCCATGGTGATGAAACCAGTTTACAAAAGTTGCAGAAACATGTAACAATTTTCTTAGAATTGCGTTTAATGTTGATCGAAAATCAAGACATAAAGCTAAATAAATAAATAAATATAATATCACTAAATACACATTCATCAGATGAACGTTGCAACTACTGGTCAGAAGCGATAGCGGTTCTAGCCAAGAAATTGTCTGTGATGAAGGTTTTAGCTAGGCTACATAACAGTCCACCAATATTTCCTGCACATTTTTTGAAACTCTAATAACATCAACATCGGCTTATAAACAGGTAGAATCAATATTGCATCATAAATGATCACGAGCTGCCACTAAAAACAATGCATTGTAAGTTACAGCTCTTGGTGGGTGCAATCAGGATGTTAGCGAAAGGTCATGTAGATAGCCACCACCTCATAACAATAAATTTAACTATACATTCATACACACAGACGTGCAGAGGCAGGCACACTACTTCAATGAAAAAAGGTTTTCATTGCTTTTTATCGTTGCGTGTTTCTTGATGCTTATAGTTAGTTATTTAGTCAGTTAGGCTAGTTACGGTACGTTAGTTAGGCTACTTTCAAGTAGTTGAAATTTATTGTATTTTATGAATATTTGCAGATTCCTGATGAGGGCTTAAGTTAAGCGGAAAACGTTTGACTGTTAAATTATTTGTAAATATGTAAAATATATTGTTATAATGCTCAACCCTGTTGTATTGTTGTGTCTTGCCTGTCTTTAGTATAAAAAAGCAAACTTTCTCCCGAAACAATAAAAAAACAACTGCTGTTGGTTTAAGTCTTCATCCTCAAACCGAGAAAGCTGAGGATAGAGATTCAATCCAACAACCAAGATTAAATCAACGACCAACATGTGATTGTGTGCTAGAATAAAGCTAGTTCCTCAAAGTTTGAATAAAATATAACAGAAAAAAAAGTAAAGGCCACCAGCACAACGTAACAATTATTATAGAAAACAGACAAAAATAGTAGGCTAGACTATAATTTGGTGCTGCTATAGATGACAAAGATTAAGAACGATGCATAGCATTGAGTAAGGTATCCTTTGCATTCTTGAATATGCTTAGATGGACGGGGTAGCCCATGTTGAGTCGTGGTGATCTGAAAATGCGGCATTATTTGTCACATTTTTCAAAATTTGGTCAACAGTCAGACTGAAATTTTTTAACTGTCCCACTTTGCAGTTCATTAACTCTTTCGCGCCCAGCGACTTTACACGGTTTGACCGTAAAACCCAGGCATTTTTGCTATTTTTTCTCTAAATTTAACGAGTTGACACGCGTGACACCGATTGTGTATTTTGACATGGAATATCTTATTGGAAAGATAATTTCAAGTTCTGACTATAAATATTAGAACCTTCTTTCCTAATACAACATATTTGAAGATGCAGTATTTTCAAAATGTGTACTTTTTTAACTTTTTTTTTTGTTAAAAATTTTATGAAAATAAAGCATCTTACAAAAAAAATACTCCCACCTTTTCTGTAGAACCTAAAAAGATTTTTTTTCTTCAGTAGACTTCTTAATGATATAAAGTGTCAAGGAAAAATCAAACATGCCTTGTTCCTTTATTACATACTTTTTTTAACTGTTGGCTAAAGTAACCACACTTTGTAAAATTTGAGCAAAATTTTTTTTTTGAAAAACACGATAATATCAATAAAATAAGCATGTGACAAGGATCTAGTAAATTTATGGATATTCTGCTACAAAGACAAAATTTTATATCACGCATCAAACAGCATCATTTTAAAATGATGCTGGGCGTTTCGTATTAAACCTCAAATCGTTTAAAATGATGCTGGGCGTTTAGCATTAAACCGCAAATCATTTTAAAATGATGCTGGGCGCGAAAGAGTTAAAATAAATTTGTAAAATGCAATTTTTAGAACATTTTCATTTAAAAAGTTGATTTCGGATGGCGATCAGTTTTTTTATGATCATTAGGTAAGTTTAGAAACTTTTACTAAGAAAAATATAGCATTGGTTCTTACATAAAGTAGGGGCTTGATGCCTTCTTATACAATCTTTCCTTCGCTCGCTCTACCGCCACACACAGTAGCGTACGCAGGATTTTCTCAAGGGAGGCCTTTCGAAAATTCTTTCGAATTGAAACGAAGACGAGTTGAAAAAAAGCCCATTTGCTAATAGTAACCAGTAAATCATTTGGTATAAGTTTAGCCTGCCATACTCAGCTTGCATTGACGGTAAAATTTTAGTTTTGCAGTAACTAACTTAGTTTACTCATTTGGATAGATTTTGTGTTGAAAACAAAAAAATGTGATATAACTGGGGCCCGCAAAAGTCAATAAAGTCAAATTTTTTTTAAGGACCTTGTCTGTCAACGAATCAAAGAATAAAGTTGTTTTCAGCACCTATGGGGATTGTTTCTAAGAAGTTTATAGGTCGAAGTAAAGTCAAAATTGACAATAAAGTCAAAATTTTCAATAAAGTCAAAATTTGTCAAATTATGGTTTTTGACAAACTTTTTGTGTTTCTTGAGAGTAATTTTTATCAAAATCCTCGTGGAAGCATTGTAAATCAGGAACTGCGACACAATTAAACCGGTGTCAGACGTTTTTTCGTAAACAGTTGTTCGTAAAACAATTGTTCGTAAACAATTGTTCGTAAAATTAATTCTTCGTAACACAATTCTTCGTAAAGCATTTCTTCGTGCATGCAATTGACCGTAATACTAATTGTTCGTAAAACAGTTACAATTCTTTACAAACAAATAATTTGGGTAGCGTATATGCTAGAAATGTGCTAAATGTGACGTGCTGTAGACGAGCAGACAGAGTGTAGAGTCCCTGATTCAGAATGGCAGCGAAAAAGGAAAGCCAAAACTTTTGTATGGTGGCCAGCTTTATTACAAAGATTATAGTGCACTTAACGCACAAGGGCAAAAAACTACTTATTGGAAATTTGAGCATTTTTAAAGGAAATGTCCTGCACGAGTAACAACAGCGGGGGCGAAACAATTTTTGACTGGCGGGGGGAGGGGCAGGATTATGAAAAAGAGCACTTTGTTGCTGAAAGGCCAATTTTTTTTAAACTTTTAAGATAAGATATAGCGATAATGCTCATCTATCAGCTCACTGTCGAGTAATGATACAAGTGTCCGGTAGCTATACAAAGAAGGACATCATGCTATGTTATAATGATGTAACCTACTGTGTTGCAGAATTTGTGCTGTAAATATTACTTTGAGCTTTTGATTGAAAGCTTTTGATTAACGATTTCAAAAATATTTTCATTGTCGAATATCTCGAAAACTAGAACCAATTCGAAAAACCTAAGTGCATTTTCGGAATCAGGGGTCTTGAAATACTTTAAAGTTACTCTCACCTTTATTTGTGCCAAATTTTTTTTTTGGCCTGTGTTATAATTAGGCTAAAAGCGAATAGCAAAAAATGTTATATTGCAAAATGTGCAGTAGCTTACATAACTTTAAAAGGGCACCATTGCCCCCCTGTCCCTCCGTGATGCCCCCCTGTCCCTCCATGATTCCCCCCTGCCCCCCGCTTCCGGCGCCCCTGAGTAACAACTGAAAAATTGTTCACAAACAATTGACCTATCACCTCTTTACGAACAATTCACTATACGAACAATTGATGTATACGAAGAAATGATTTACGAAGAATTGCTTTACGAAGAATTAATTTTACGAACAACTGTTTACGAACAATTCACCTATAACCAATTAAACCATAGTAACCCATAAAAGCAGAAAATATGTCACAATGCCCACTTGGATCAGATTACGTATTTAAATAATTCTTATAACGTGGTCTTTTCGAAGATCAACAGTTTGGATTTTAGGAATAGCTTACTGACATTCTGTAATACAAAAATACCTATGCAAGCTAAATCGTCTTCAGCAAAAGTTAGACAGATTGGTCGAGGTTTTCCTGATGAAATTAATGCAACTCCCCACTCCCGGGGGTGATTTAAAGTGTAAATTTTGCGAGTTTATAGTGAAGTGCGATAAAAAATATTTTGTTGAAAGCCACAGGAAAAGTAAACGCCATCAAGCTGGATTGGAGCGACAACAAGCATCGCAATCAAGGCAGACTTTTATTGAACAAGCCCCTTTTATTGAACACGTTTGGGTCTGAAATCGACAAAATATTATGTTTGGGTAACTGGTATCAATTCAAGGAAGAACTGTGGTCTCTACAAATTAGCAATTTCGTTAGGTCAAAATAAGGTCAAAATTTGACAAAAATAAAGTCAAAATTTTTTTTAGGTCAAAATAAAAATGGTCTTAGATATAACACTCGACGTCGCATATAATGTTTTACGTGGACAACGTAGTTAGCTTACTCAACACAGTGAACCATGCGTATTGAGGGTACGTTCAGTGGCGTGCGCAGGATTTTCTTACTGGGGGAGGGGAGCGTTTGATATAACTTGATATAACTCTTACTTTCTTTGCATAGCCTATGTCACTGTAGGGGAAGGTGGGGTAAAGCGGACCAACGGGGTAAAGTGGAACCCCGCCTTTTTTTGCTATTAAAGTTTCACTATTGTGCGGATACCATTAAGTTTAGTAAAGCATGACGAAAAGTAATTGCACACGCCATTATTCAAGGTTTTATGGTTTATAAGACACAAAAAAGCACGGAAATTACTTTTTGCACCCTCTGATCTACTGAAAGGTATGTATGGTAACTTAAATTGTATCTTATGTACATAAGGTAGAAGTTTTTTTGAATGATAAAAATGAGCCTCACTATATCACGTACGCATTACGTAGATTCACTCTTGTTGCTGACTAGCCTAAATTTGGCCAACAGTTAAATTAGTAGTAATGTAGAGGTGGGGTAAAGTGGACCAGTGGTGGTCCACTTTACCCTGTCATAAATATTTTTCTTGTTTATGATTTCTTGACCGAATTAGGTGCTGTGTTACTTATAATCTTATAGCTTATTTTACACAACAGCTGTGTAGGCCTAATTAGCACTCAAGTGGATAGTTGTTCTGATATGGTTGGTTGGTTATTGAATCTTTATCCTCGGACTGACAAAGCCTTGATAGGCTATTCCTGGTAGTTTCGCATACTTGTAGAGGCTCTTCACGCAGGGCCGGTTACCGAGATTGGCTGAGTGAAGTTTCCGATTGCTGAGGTGTTGTTGCCTGAAATTATTGCATCCATTAAGTGCCGCAAAATGGAGAGCACTCCTGAAATGCGTTGCTCAAGCGCATACCCCGAGAGTCGAACCAGCGCCGCGTAATCTTGAGCCGGGCTCGTAATCACTGAGCTAACGGGGCGGAATATCCCACCAATCATGATCGAGTAGACGAGCTGGTTCTTAACTTAGTTATATTCTTGTTTTTCAGAATACCTCGTTATCACCAAAGGACATCCTGTGGGCGCATGAAGCCTGCGCTGATTGCAATGAAAAGGATGACAACTTTATCTGTGAACTCCGTTTTTAAAAAAATACTTCAAAGTTTGATTCGTAATGGACTTATGAACTGCAGTTGTGAAGTTTCATAATGTCTTCCCTAATGATGCTAGTTGTAAATAATTTGATTGCGTGGAAAAAAATTACGGAATTTGCTCAAAACTTACAACGGTCCAGTTTACCCCACATATGCGGGGTAAAGTGGACTATTGGAGGTAATTTTAAAATTAAAAAAATTTATATAAAAATGCTGGCAGTCATCAAAAGTGCACTTTAAAAATTGTCGAAATATGTTAGAATTAACGCTCAAATAAAAAAAGTTAAAGTTTTTGGCAAAATCAGTGAACTGTACTGAATTAACCCTTAGGTATTCCACTTTACCCCACCTTCCCCTACTTTTGGATTGAATTATGAGATATGTGAATATGAAAAGCATGATAGTAGTCCTAAACGGATAAGTAAAAAGTGTAGGCTAATAATTCGATTAACAGGCAATGTCTTCAGATCAAAGTACAGTATACAGGCCTGTAAAGCGAATCTCTCTGTGAAAGTTTAAATATCGAATGCAATTTATTACGGTATATTAAACAAAAATTATCGCACTCTGAACATATATAATGAAAAAGAAGACCTACTTTACAAGGCCTTGTGAGCACCATGTTGCCCCTTCCGAAATTCACTAGTGGGCCTTGAAGTGTTATTTTGCACACATGTAATGCAAAAATAACACTTCGTTAGAAACTAGCAGATAATTTTCTGAATGACTGTCAATAGTTAAGCTATTTGCAGATTTAAAAATGTAACTTTTAAGCTGTGTTGTATTTTTTTTTCGTAAAAAATAAACACACTAAAAATTTAATTTGCATTGCGACTTGTTTATGATTACCGGTACCTACTTTATTAGAACTGTTTGCCAAAAACAAAAAAAAATTCACGTTATTACCAAGCGTTCCGATTACCCGATGAAAATTTCTGCAAATATATGTTGAAACGTTTTTAAATATACGCGGTTGCCTACACCTTAAACTTTGAAGCTCCTAAATCTTGAGGCCTTGTAATCATAAAAATTGACGTTTCATAAGAAATTGACAATAAAGAACTTACATTGGTGCATCTTTATCATTGCGTCGTTGGTTACGTGTTAGGTGATGTTCAAGTCAAAGTTTAATTTACATTTATAAATACTGTGAAGGTTTTAGATTAAAATTAAAATTGCAGTTTACCAACACACAACAACAATCACACCAACGTGAAATTGCGGCATTCGATTTATGGCAAGATACCAATAGAAATTTTTACAACATGAAGCGTTGGCTAAATTTACTCAAATCAAATAAGATCTTGCAATGTTAAAATTGCCAAAATGAATGTAAAATTGGTGACGTAAACTATTGTATAAATATCCAGTTGTTTCGAAAACATTTTCTAAGGTTGCTCGAAGAAAGTCAATGGCGTTTGGTGAAAGTGTAACTTTTTAGTTTGCAATCGCGATTTGAATATACCAGAGAAGCGGGCGCTAATGTCAAAGGTCAACCTCAATTTGAAACCTTTTTTAACTTTTCCAAGTTTTCCAAGCAAGAAGCAATTTTGAGCAAACATGAAACATGAAAGTGTGACACTGCAAACCTGCGTAGAACAGCACAATGACAATTATACAGTGAAACAGAATAATTCCAACGACAAAGGACAATCCAATATGGAGTTTATAAGATCCTTGCACTTGTTTATATCTTCATCATTGTCTTGCTCGTCACTTGGAACATGTTCAAGTCTCAGCTTAAGTTCCATTTGTCCATAATGCAAAGCTTTGCTGGTGTCTTTGATCATGGAATACAATCCTGCTGCTGAATGATAGCAATCAACCAAATAATAGATTGCACATTTTGTATTTTGAACAGTGTCAATAGCAATATCCACATTATGGTTTGCTTGGTCATATTTTCCCAAATGTGTATAACACTTTGCTATGGAAAAATAGGTTTTAGATTTGAGAACTAAATGAGAGCATGAACCATCATCAGGTATTTCAATAAAATGTGCTAAACTTTGCTCGTATAAAATAATTGCTTCTTCGTGCAACTTCAATTCAAACTTGCAATTCCCATTCGTACGTGTCAGAATAGCTAACACATGATGAAAATGATGAAAATGGATTTTCATTTTTGCAATGCATTGCTCCACGTACAAACTGGTTTCTTCGTAACGCCTTAAGTTATACAACACCTCTGCCTTTAAACAGTAGAAGCTCATCCTCCCTAGCTTTGTTGGTTCATGATTTAAGAATATTTCCTCGTCCACAACATCCAACTCCTTGGTGAACTTTTCTAAAACTTCAAGTGATTTGTGAAACTGTTGTTTCATGTTGTAGGTACAAACCATTGAAAAGTATATTGTCAACAAGTCGTCTTTTTGTAGTTCGTGTTGTTTCAATTGGGAAAAACTTTTCCATTCCTCCAAAAGTAAATCATGCCGCCATAGCAAAGTAAGCACCCAAAACCTTGTGGAAAGTTTACAATTCAATTGTTTTAGTTCTGAAAGTTGATTTGATTGCAATACTAGTTGCAAAGAATAAACGATGATGAAATATTCAATCAAAGATTGTTCACCAGTAATACTAATAAGTTCATTCAATGTTTTATAGTCACCATACTTAAAATCTCTTTCTCCAATGACGTCATCTTGTCTTCTCTTTGCCATGTAAACTTTCAAGCGAGTCAGACAAGCCACAGACACTGCATAGTGCAATCGCTTCTTTGTTTCGATATTAATTACTTTCTGTTTGTGGAGGACATTTATGATTTCAAAACAAGAACGTTTATTAATCGAATAGAGTCGCCCAAGAGCTGCTATGAATATTGAAATGCTTCGATACATCACTCGTTTTATGTTGCTGTAAACTTTGTCGGTGACACTTGCGACGATGGCATTAACGTTATATTGCATTAAATCATCTCCTAGTTGCTTCTTTACTTGTTGAAATGCCAACGGTTTACTTTTTAACACAATTTGTGAAACTCTTTCTTGAAATCGATCAAACACATTTCTGTGTCCAGATACAAAACATGTTTTTGTTAAAATATCAGCAAGATGGTAGCCATTCTTCATGTTTTCATCATTCTCAAGATACTTCACCATCTCACTGATCGGCTTAATTAACTCTGTGGTCCAAGGTTTGTTTTCAGTTCCTTGTGTTCTGCCAAGTGGAAACTTGCAAGCTTGTGGCACCATTCCGTCAAACGAAATGCCACGTGTTGTATGAGCATCAAAGAACCAGTCTCCATCAGGAATACTGAAGTCATTCAGCCAAGGAATGGCGACGCTTGGAAGAATCGTTTCTTTTAAGTTGATGATAATAATTTGGAAAATGACACTGAACCATCGAAAGAACTCTAATATTGCGTCATAATTATCTTTGTGTTGCACTCTTTCCTCTAAGACAATCACATGCTCAAAGTCAGAGTAAGGAGTGATTTCTTTTCGAGCAAGTGACCCCATTCCAACAACAGAGTATCGACATGGGGGCTTTCCCATTATGTCCATGCATTGTTTAGAAACGCGATCCATTAATTTTGTATAATCTTCGGTTATTTTGTTTTGAATATTTCTTACGAATTCTATTTGTTTTTCCTTTCTGTTATTCAATTGTTTTCTAGACTTTGGCAAAATATTTTTAATTTTCTTCAAACTTTTGTTGGTGCTTTCTCTCATTTCTTTCACTTTCAAACCAACATCTCGTGATATTTTGATTAAATCTGCTTTTGTGTTTTCAGCTCCTGCTGCTTCAAGTACATGAGAGCAAAGTTGTTTAAGATCGTTCTTAAATTCATAGCTTGATGGTTTTCTTGTTATGGCAGCGTTGAAGAGAGCTGCACTTTGAATCAAACTGATTTCGTCTGGACCTGTCTCTTTGTAAATAATTCCAAGCTGATGACATATATCAGCAGATTTATTTGTGTCGGTTTCTTTTCCTGTTTTGTCACAAACAGATTTCAGTTGTTTTGCTAGATTAGCTTCTCTGCTGTCCTTTCCTTCCATGATCGTGCTTACTGATAATCTCACTTTGCTACTGTAAAGCAATCAATGTCTGATATGGTGAAAGTGTTGAAATTCTCATTAATGATCAACTTATTTACTTTCATGACAGTTTAAAGTGCATTGCATTGATGCAATCTACACACAATGATGACAAGTTGCAAGCAATGGGCCTAATATTTATACGAACTGCTCTTAATACCACTTAGCATAATATATTTTGAAAATTGCTATAGCCCACAATAGGTAGTTGACTTTGTAACGAATTACCTACGGCATCAAGCTGTTTTCATCTTATAGTTTCTCAATAGAGTTTTTTAATAAAGAATAGACTAGAAGAATTGATGAACGACACAATTAAAACTAAGCAACGTTGAAACCGCCTTGGGAGTTGGGACCAACATAAACCAATGTTGAGCCACGGCTGGACTTGCTCTGTAGCAGAAAGTGGTCGCATCCATCACACTCACACCCATTTGAATAAATGTGTTTGGTTCTTTGTTGTGTTTCCAGTAGGCTACATGTAAACTGTAAAGTGGTAGCCACTTTAACAAGGAAAAATTCTGCCACTAGCAGCAGTGGCCGAGTGGTTAGCACGTTGGGCTCGCAGTCGAGAGCCTGCATGTTCGACTCCAGCCACCCACACTTGCTGTTGTTTCTCTGGGCAAGAAACTTTACGATAATTGCCTCTACCCAGTGATCGATTTCGAGTAATGGGTAGTACCAAATTTAAGTCATAAGCAGATTAGACAACCGGAAACAGACATTGCAGTCGGCTGCAGCGTGGGTCAGGTGTACGTCGGAAGGCGTACACCGATGCATAGCGCTCAAGTCCGCTTTTCCGCAATGCAGGATAAAAATAAACAAACAAAAACAAGACTACAATGACACCGTCAACCAATCAGAACATGTTATAAGAGGTTACTGTCCAATTGTGACCTTTCCAGCACTGAGCCAGAGAGTTATTCTTGTTTTGAACTTTATTTGGGAATTACAGAAGAAAAAAGAGCAATAGCAGTGTTGGGAATCGAATCCACTTCAATAAAATGACTACTTTCTAGCCCTAAGCCAACCAGCTGACAGACAATCTATCACTTGATTTGCTTTGTATCATCTTCTTTTCGCCCTTTTTTACGTCACGGAAAACGAAGCTTATGATTGGTTGGCGGTGTCATCCTAGTCATTTGCAGTTGCAGAATTTTTCCTTGTTAAAGTGGCTATCCTGTAAAGTAGCAGTCTTTGAGTAGGCTACCGATGGTTGTTTTAAGTTTTCATTCGACTTAAACTTTTCCATAAATATCACAAAAGTGGATTATATTTTGCACTGTTTATCATTTTAAAGTGCAACCACGATCGAATTAACATTGGCTAGAATTCATTGCCAAGACGTCCGGTACCCGTTGAAAAACTCACTTCCTTACAATTGAGGCCCACAGCTGAGAAACCGACCCTTCAATGCGATGTCCAGCCACACTGTCCCAGTGGTTGATTGAAACGTCTGTTCGAATTTCGAAATTGTCTGTGAGCATAGGGTTGCTTATTTTAAGTTTGTAAATGTCATGTAAACACTAGTGTGCGTTTCGCCGTTATTGTGTTTCACGAGCAGTGTTCCTTCATGCAAGTTTTTGTTGGCAAAATAAGTCGGTGTGCCAACTCAATTTATAACAAATTAGCAAAATATTATAAGTTATATAAATTTAAAGACTTTTTCTAGTTGTATCAAGAAAATGAAATATCTTCTGACAGGTGTTGGTTGTATTATTTCTGGTTGTATTTTCATACGACAACTTAATTCTTGTTGTATTATGAAAATATTTAGTTTGGTACTGCAAAATGTTGTTAATCAACAATTCTTGCCATGCTGATAAGCACCGCAAGTGACGGTTGTCTAATAATTATCAAAGAAAGATGGTTTTATAGACTCTCACAAAAAGGATGAAAAACCCACTTATTGCTTTTTTAGAGGGAACACTGTTCATGAGTTACGATAGAAACGTTTTTTTTTTCGGTGATTTCTACAGCGTTTGTTTCATGGTGCCTGGTTTCTTTCTCCCTGTTATTGGAGCCTATTTTTCGCTGATATGTTTGCAGGTCACTATCATTGCCTGTATTGCAATGTGTCAAACATTTCTTAGGTTACTGAAATTGTTAATTGCAAGATATCTTTTGTGCAGAGAAGTGACAATATCACTCTTGCTTGGCGATGAATATTCGGATGAAACCGCTCGCCTCGCTATAAGTGCGCAAAACAAGTGGCCTCGTTTATTAGGCATTGTTAAAGAAGTCAAAAGTGTTGTTAAAGAAGCTTGGCCTGGCAGTAGCGTTGTTCGACTAATTTTGTTGCTGCGGTATTCTACGATAAATATTAACACCATGTAACGCTAGATACTGGGTACGAAATGCGTTCTTTTGTAGCATAAGAGTCAACCTACCTAGCATTTTATTAGTGCGACCCGCCACAGCTCTCCTTAGTGCCAAAGTGGCCCGCATGAAAAAAAGGTTGGTGACTCCTGATCTAGATGAAGCTAAAAAAAGACCAGAATAAACCAAATTGAAGCAAAGATAAACTAAAAAATAAACGAACATACAATACTGATGAAAAATCGCATTACAACACATGAAGCTAAACAAAAAAAGACTAGAATAAGCCAAATTGAAGCAGATATAAACTAAAAGACTAAACCGACATACAATACTGATGACAAATCGCATTACGACACACAAATCGAAAACAAACCAAACCAAAAAAACACACCAAATCGAAAAAAATAAACCAAACGGTTGCAAATGAACCAGATTTGGTTTTTAAAAGACTAAAATGGTAACACTGGTCTTCGGAACCCAGAATAATCTCCATCGTCGCTGGGGTACTTTCTGGGGATGAAAGACACAATGCAGGATGGCAGCACGACTCTGTTCGACTTGCCCAAAGCTTCTCCATCCAACAGCCACTCCAGCACGTGCCTATTAGCGATCAGCCTGAATTGCCTGAGAGATATAACAGCTTGGTTTAATAATGAATGGAACAATTACGCAACCAGCTCTTGAAAGGCTGTTAAACAGTAAACAAGCTCAAGTAAACTCATTCATTTGACAACTTTCCAACGCATCCTCTGGGCTTGCCATCTTTTTCCCAATTCTTCCTATCAACCCTGAAGAAGGTTTGTAGGACTGCTGGATTGACCATTGCATGGAAGTCGTCCAACACAGTGATGCAAGAGGTGCTCTCCGCCATGCCGTTAAGCACCCTTACACACTGCTGTCCCTTAACCAACAATTTCAATGGATAAGTCAACAGACCTGGCTTATTTTTTCAAACTCGAGATTGCAAAGAGCCTATACTACCTGGCTTCACATAAAAAGCACGTGCAACAAGATCGAAGCTGCGAAAAAAAAAAACTATCTGCTTTAGAACAATTACAACTAAAGGACTTGCAAAAGCGATTGTCGCTTCGGTCTGACTCCAATTGACGTCATAATGCGCGTGTTGCGGAATGCAATCCGCCATTGCAGGAATGTGGCCAAAAATACAAGCGCGTGGAAAACCATAGTTTTGATAATTTTTATTGAGATAAACATGGCCTTAAAAAGTGAGGACGAGGTTGGTATTTATAGATTGAAACATGCCCTTTCAGATAAAGTGCGGTCAAAGTCATCGTGCAGTTGCACTTTAACCGTAAAGGGACGTGGAAAATTTTAGGAGATTAAAAGGGATCGCCAGCAAAAAAGTTTGGGAAGCCCTGATCTAATCTATTAACCAACAGGTTCGACAAAATTTTACAGTAACTAGTAACAGTAACGTAACGTAGTTACAGTAACGCCTCACATCACACAAACTCATCAGATAACAATCAATAGCCTACAGCAGCCTCAAGCCATACAAAGAAACCGCATAAAATAACGACACATTGATTTCAACACTATTCATTATAGCACATGACTAAGGAACTGAGTTCCGAAGGCTGTTGCAAACCGCTACTACCACAGCGAACTTGCAGCATCAGCCTAAAACAGATCGCTAGCCTGTGTCCAGTGATGGGCATTATCGGCGATAATTTACCGGTGATAATTATCGGCGATAAATTTTTATCGCTTATCGTTATCGCTCAATTATTTTTTCAGTTATCGTTTATCGTTATCGCCAAAGGCAATATTTGATTATCGCCGATAATCGCCGATAAATTTTATTTCGGATCAACACACAAGTGGAAAAGCCATGAAAAGTAATATTTTTACTAGCCATCTAGTTAATGAGACTAAAATTGAAACCAGTTCTTCTTCAGTGCCTGAAGTGTGTGTGCACACTGCACAGGTCGTTGTCAGGGGAGGGGGCACGCCCCCTGCAGCGACGGCCTTGACAACACAATAATTTTTAGAGTTGCAAATTGTAATGCAATGAAATGCATGCAACAATTCTCTTGTTGTTTTGCTGCAATCGGCAATCGTGAGTGAATTTTACAATTAAAGTGTAAGCGCAACTCTGATTGCAGCATTGTGCATTTTACCGCAATTTTCAAGATGAAGACTCTGGAGAGTGGGATTTTATTGCATAGGCTTAGATTGGGGACGTAGCAAGTTAAAAGTTGTTCCTGTTTAAAGGTAAAAAAAATTAGCCATGCAGTAAGCATGAAGTAGATAGGCTATGTATGACCGTCGAGAAAAGATGCAAGAACAATACAGTAGGCCGTGGACGTCGCTATAATAGCATCTGGATTGGAAGCCAAACGCTGCCGTCCAAGATGAGGTCTGAAAAGGACTGCCATATAGGCGGTTTTAGGTTTTCGTTCCAAATTTGTTTTAATGGATTAAAAGAAATATGGCAGGTTAAAATATGGCACGATCGCAACACTTTAAGCTATAGTGGTAATCATGCTGCTGACAAAAATTAACATAAATGCAATCTTATGAAAAATATTATCAGGGTTCAAAAAAGTTGCCTTTTCAAACTTGAACAATAATGAATAAATAGGCTTCTGCGAATTGATAAAATATAGTTTTATAAATTATTTAAAATGCTAAAAAAATTAAAAACTGCCAAAAATATGCCAAAATGCCACCTCAAAATAGCCTATCAAACTCATTAAAAGAACGCCAAATTACTTAAATTTAGCGTTACAACCGCCTATATGGCAGTCCTTTTCAGGCCTCATCTTGGACGGCAGCGTTTGGCTTCCAGTCCAGATGCTATTATAGCGACGTCCACGAGTAGGCCTACAATTCAGTGCTCTCGCCAGAGCGAAAAAAGTAGGGAAGGGGGCACCTGCCCACAGTGAAAGAGCACCAGAATGTTAACCTAATGAACAAGTCATCTAAAAAGCCGGTCACATAATAAACGCCATAAGTTTTCGTGAGGCAACAATAAAATTATGAATGCGGAATGGTAATTTTGCAAATCAAAGTTAACAAATAAGTTAACTGATCAACATAATAAGAAATCGGTTTATAAGGAGAGAGGAGAGGCCACAGAGACAAAAAACGTAACAAATAATAGCCTAGTGAATTTGAATGAAAAATCATTTAAAATTCAGCCAAAGAACTGGGGAAGCGCTGCAAACTCACTTAGTGGAATCCGAGAATCGGAAGCTCAGAGAGTTTATCAGAGAGTTTTTGGCATTAAATGGCTAATTTTAACATTGAAAAATCCGATAGGCTATTGTTGTTCCGATATAAATTTCGCTTGATTTTGCGTTTTTTGGAATTTTTTCAATTATTGCTGACTTTGCTGTAAACAGCCCTTTAAGCAGAAAGCAAAATACAAACTTTGGAATTTTTTTTATGGTATTTTCATTTGATTTAATTATTATTTTGCCTACTGCACGTAAGCGGCAGTGTAACTCAATTGATAAAAGCATCCAACTGGTATCTGAAGGTATAATAAGCACGGCGGTTACCTCAGTGGTTTGATTCTGGATCAAGAGGTTTAAGATTCGATACCCACTGCCGCTGTTGCGATTCTATTCATGCATAACTTACAAAAAGTTTTGTCCCTTTACAGTAGCCTATATTATGTTCGATTTTCTGTCATGTTGATGAAAACAGTTTGTGCTGCATGGGATGGGGCAGCGCTAATCAGGAAAAAAATTATCGTTAGCGGACATTATCGGCGATAATTTTATCGTTTATCGTTATCGCTTAACTTTTTTTTGATTTATCGTTTATCGCTATCGCTTTAGGCATTTTTCGTTTATCGATTATCGCTTAACTGAAAAATGAGTTATCGCGCCCAACACTGCCTGTAGGCTATCTACATTATGAAGTAAACCAAGAGGATGCTGCTAAAAGCGAAACTCAACCTATTGCATACAGTGTACAAAACCATGCACGTAAATAGTCTACATTGTTCTAATTAACAGCATTTTTACATAAAACATAAATAAAAAACGACCAGCCGATGTTTTCTATTTAACTTGCTTGTTTGCCCACTCGATCACGTCATCGCTCAGCAGCAAGCGATGTTTTGTTTGTACGTAGCTTACTTCAGATTTAAACGAAAATCTCTACACGTGAACAACCGACATATTTATTGACTTCTGAATGGTTACTTTTGCGCCACTTCTGTTTGTGTTAAACTGTATGCCATTTATTTTTTGTTTGTTAATTTAAATATGGACATTCTTGTCTGATGCAAATAAATAATAATAAATTTGTCATTCAATGACCAATAAATCTAATAATTGGATCTTGCATTTTCAGATAAACTGCAGGACAAACTTTTATATTTGAGCAATAATAATCATAAAAATTGGCACAAAGTCATGCTGCACAGCAGAGCAGCACACTGGTGGCTATGCAACGGAGTAAAGGCAGCTATAGGTGTACGTAATATTTTACAAGCCGTGTACAGCTCGGCTTGGCTAAGAGTTCTCCTTATTACGTCAGGATACACCTAGCTGCGTCCGACAATATCTGCAACCTCCACTTGTGTGTTAACGCGCGTCTTTCTCCTCACTGTCCAACAGCAGCAGACCAACAGTTTTCTATTAAAGAACGAAACACATATAAATAGGCTATTGGCACAGAATACTAAAGTTAATAATTTTGGTGTAGTTAGTTGGACAATTATGGTAGGCTACTAGAATAAAGTTACAATGTTATTTACCAAACCGTTTTGTGTCCCAGGTGCAGATCATCCAAAGTGACGCAATTAAGTAGTTGATTGCAATATACAGCGACAAACAAAACAATACCACTGCAAAGGGTCTAATACAAAGTTTTGCTGTGAAATAAAACAAATAACATAACTACATTACAACTATTGCTTTTCTCTGCGTTATGGCTAGGCCTCTAGCTCTGACATTGCAACTATACTCAACAAATCAAATACTGTACATAAAACTTGGTCAGTGAAAAAAGTTTACATCATACAAACGACGCTTTCGTTGGTGTTGTGCATTTGCCAATCTTCGCCACACTCGACCGCCCAGAGATAACAATAAACTGAGGTCATCGTCTCTTCGTCGCCGAAGCGAAAGCAATCCAATTTACGCTTCATCTGACCAGCTTGATGGCGTCGCATACAAATTACGGCACAAACAAAAAGGTATAAAATATTCTACAATAGGTATGA
Organism: Aplidium turbinatum; assembly: GCF_918807975.1. Lineage (NCBI taxonomy): Eukaryota > Metazoa > Chordata > Ascidiacea > Aplousobranchia > Polyclinidae > Aplidium > Aplidium turbinatum. Next base: position 6,147,207 of record NC_137486.1, read on the forward strand.
AGGACGTTTCATAAGGAATTGACAATAAAGAACTTACATTGGTACATCTTTATCATTGCGTCGTTGATTATGTGTTAGGTGATGTTCAAGTCAAAGTTTAATTAACATTCATTAATAGTGTAAAGGTTTTCGATCAAAATTAAAATTGCAGTTTACCAATACACAACAACAATCACACCAACGTGAAATTGCGACATTCGATTTATGACAAGATACCAATAGAAATTTTCACATCATGAAGCGTTGACTTAACTTTACTCAAATCAAATAACATCTTGCAATGTTAAAATTACCAAAATGAATGTAAAATTGGTGACGCAAACTGCTGTATGAATATCCAGTTGTTTCGAAAACATTTTCTAAGCTTTGCTCGAACAAAGTCAATGGCTTTTTGTGAAAGTGTAACTTTTTAAGTTTGCAATCTTGATTTGAATACACAAGAGAAGCTGGCGTTAAATGTCAAAAGTCAACCTCAATTCGAAACCTTGTTCACTTTGCCAAGCTCTACTCCAATTATAAATTGCTAATAAATAAGTAAGAAACAATTTTTGAGCAAACATGAAACATGAAGGTGTGACACTGCAAACCTGCATAGAACAGCACAATAACAATTATACAGTGAGACAAAATAATTCCAACTATGGACAATCCAATATGGAGTTTATAAGATCCTTGCACTTGATTATATCTTCATCATTGTCTTGTTGAAGTTGTTGGTCACTTGGAACATGTTCAAGTCTTAGCCTAAGCTCCATTTGTAGATAATGCAAAGCTTTGTTGGTGTCATTGATAATAGAATACAATTCTGCTGCTGAATGATAACAGTCAACCAAATGAAACATTGCACATTCTGTATTTTGAATGGTGTCAATAGCAATATTCACGTTATGGTTTGCTTGGTCATATTTTCCCAAATGCGCATAACACTTTGCTATGAAAAAATAGGTTTGAGATTTGAGAAGTAAACGAGAGCATGAACTGTCATTAGGTATTTCATTATGATGTGCTAAACTTTGCTCGAATAAAATAATTGCTTCTTCGTACAACGTCAATTCAAACTTGCACCTCCCATTCGTGCGTGTCAGAAAAGCTAACTGTGAATGAAAATGCTGAAGATGGAGTTTCACTTTTGTAATGCATTGCTCCAGGTACAAACTGGCTTCCCCGTAACGCTTTAACTTATACCAAAACTCTGCCTTTAAACAGTAGAAGCTCATCATCTTTGACTTTGTCGGTTCATGATGTAATAATATTTCCTCGTCTACAACATTGAATTCTTTGGTAAACTTTTCTGAAACTTCAAGTGATTTGTGAAACTGTTGTTTCATGTTGTAGACACAAACCACTGAAAGGTATATTTTCAACAAGTCGTCCCTTTGTAGCTCATTTTGTTTCAATTGGGAAAACCTTTTCCATTCCTCCAAAAGTAAATCATGCTGCCATAACAAAGCAAGCACCCAAAACCTTGTGGAAAGTTTACATTTCAATTGTTTGAGTTCAGAAAGTGGACCAAATTGCAATACTACTTGTAAAGAATAAACAATGATGAAATATTCAATCAAAGATTGTTCACCAGTGATACTAATAAGTTTATTCAGTGTTTTAGAGTCACGAAACTTAAAATCTTTTTCTCCAATGACGTCATCTTGTCTTCTCTTTGCCATGTAAACTTTCAAGCGAGTCAGACAAGCCACAGACACTGCATAGTGCAATCGCTTCTTTGTTTCGATATTAATTACCTTCTTTTTGTGGAGGCTATTTATGATTTCAAAACAAGAACGTTTATTAATCAAATAAATTCGCCCAAGAGCTGCTATGAATATTGAAATGCTTCGATAGATCACTTGCTTTATGTTGCAATAAACTTTGTCGGTGACATTTGCAGCGATGGCAACAACGTTGTATTGCATTAAATCATCTCCGAGTTGCTTCATTACTTGTTGAAATGCCAACGGTTGACTTTTTAACACAATTTGTGAAACTCTTTCTTGAAATCGATCAAACACATCTATGTGTCCAGATACAAAACATGTTTTTGTTAAAATATCAGCAAGATGGTAGCCATTCTTCATGTTTTCATCATTCTCAAGATACTTCACCATTTCACTGATCGGTTTAATTAACTCTGTGGTCCAAGGTTTGTTTTCAGTTTCTTGTGTTCTTCCAAGTGGAAACTTGCAAGCTTGTGGCATCATTCCGTCAAACGAAATGCCACGTGTTGTATGAGCATCAAAGAACCAGTCTCCATCAGGAATACTGAAGTCATTCAGCCAAGGAATGGAGACGCTTGGAAGAATCGTTTCTTTTAAGTTGATGATAATAATTTGGAAAATAACACTGAACCATCGAAAGAACTCTAATATTGCGTCATAATTATTTTTGTGTTGCACTCCTTCCTCTAAGACAATCACATGCTCGAAGTCAGAGTAAGGAGTGATTTCTTTTCGAGCAAGTGATCCCATTCCAACAACAGAGTATCGACATGGGGACTTTCCCATTATTTCGATGCATTGTTTAGAGACATAATCCATCAATTCTGTATAATCTTTGGTGACTCTACTTTGAATATTTTGAACAAATTCTATTTGTTTTTCTTTTCTGTCATTCACTGGTTTCCTTAAATTTTTAGAAGATTCAGCATCAAATTGTTTCAAACTTTTGTTGGTGCTTTCTCTCATTTTTTTTACTTTCAAACCAACATCTCGTGATATTTTGGTTAAATCTGCTTTTGTATTTTCAGCTCCTGCTACTTCAAGCACATGGGAGCAAAGTTGTTTAAGATCGTTCTTAAATTCATCCTTCGATGATTGTCTTGTTATGGCAGCGTTGAAGAGAGCTGCACTTTGAATCAAACTAATTTTATCTGGACTTTCTTCGGTGTAAATAATTCCAAGTTGATGAAATACATCAGCAGATTTAATTGTGTAGGTTTCTTTTCCTGTTTTGTCACAAATAGATTTGAGTTGTTTCACAAGTTCTATTTCTTTACTATCCTTTCCTTCCATGATCGTTCTTATTGATAATCTCACTTTGCTACATTGAAGCGATCAATGTTCGTCGAGTTAAGTGGTACGAGTCTCATTAATGATTAACTTCTATTGATAGGGCTACCATATGTCCTCTTTTTAGAGGATTTGTCTACTTTTTTCAAGAAAAATAAATTGTCCTTCGAAGACACTCAGAAATGCTCAAATGTCCTCTTTTTTTGGTATTTTGAGCTTTCTTGCTTAAATTTTCAACAGTATTTTATTGTTGTGCGAATTTTCGGCGATGGCTTGAGGCTTATGTGCTTTCCCAAACAATTTTCTGCACCAATGTAATATTCAAAGATAATTCAAAAAATTGTCGTAGCCTATCTTGTTGATCCATGGTTGTAAACAATCAGACGTCTACTGTATTGTAACATATCAAACACCATTTTTTTGCGGTTATCGGAAATTTGTGACTTTGAATTTGGAATTTTATAAGGAAATTAGTGACGAAATAAGAAATTTGAGAAATCAAAAAAGAATGAGTGGAGTGTGAACTTTGTAGGCCAGGGCTATACTCAACTGGCGGACCACGCCGAATGCGGACCTTCTGGGTGTTGATGGTGGACCTTGGGCTTCTGGAAGAATAACCTCATTGCCACGTTTCAGAGCTTTTTTAAACAAATTTCTAATGGGAGGAAAAACAACTTTCTGTAATTATCTTAATAGCTTACCCATCAAGACCCCTGAACACTTTGTCACAAATTCAAGTCGAGATACATTTTACCAAAAAAATGGTTCGCTAGCCTACTGGCACTGAAAGTTTAATGTTCGTGGTTGTCTATGAAATAATTTATTGGTAAAAATCTGGGGTGGTAAAAGGATAGACCCTCAGCGCCAGAGGCTCACATGAAGAAGAAATAATTTATTCACCGGACCGCTAAAAACATTCAACTTGTCGAACCGGACCTTTTGTTAACATTAGTTGAGTAACCCTGGTGTAGGCTAAATCACGAGGAAATACAATTTTGTAATTTCAAAGCTCATCCTTTCTCACTGAAAAAGTTAAGGCATTGCTACTTGAAGGTGGTGCCTGCGTTGTCACAATTTGTACATTTTTGCAATCGTTGCTGTCTGACTTAAATTTTCTAAAAATCAGATATTTTAACTTTTTGCTGACTCGTAATAATATGAAAGCTTTTTGTAGCCTTGAGGAAGCAGTCAAAAATGAGAAAACTATATTAAAAAACGTTCAAGCAGACTGTTAAAAACTCCGTGTAAGCAAGTCCTGTTACCAGTCTGACTGAAATCTTATAGGTTAAATTGTCTTCGTTTTTCCAACCCTTTGTGATGTTGAAACTCATTGTGTCACTTGGGAAAGAGAGAAAAAGATGTTAAAATATGATGTTTAAAAATTTCACTTAGACAGTAACCAAAAGTTGAAAAAATCTGGAAACGTGTTGCAGAATGTAGGCTAACAAATCAGGCCGTAGGCTATATAAGGGGGCTGCAAAATATTCATAGGACAAATCTGGCATATAAATTTATCTTGTTTTTTTTGCTGTAACTTTTGCTGCATAAGCTTAAAATTATCCAAAAGATGTAAAAGATTGTCCAAACGTAAAATTTTTGCATTTTACTTGCTGGCGAAACGTGTCCTCTTTTTGGGCTATGAAAATATGGTAGGCCTATCTATTGACAAAGTTAAATCTAAATCACGTGCCGTGAACCATTCTTTGTCATTTACCATAAATATAACTATAAATATAATTGGCGCAACAAATCAAAATCAAGATTTGAACAAAGAAGATAAATTACTGTTGATCATGTGTTTGTGTAACAAACAAGATCAAATCAAATGGCAAATGTTTGATTTCAAGGGAACTATCACAGCATATATCAGTAACTTTCTCAGATCGCAATCCTCCCCTGCAGCAATTGGTAAGTCTTCCTTCACCAGTTTCATTTTCATAATCATGTACTTCTTTAGCTATCTGATCGTGCAACTTGTTGCATTCCTGCAGACGAAGCGCATCATATCCATCATCACGACGTAGTAACTGAATCATGTTGATAGAAGTGTCTATCAACTTTAAACGCTTCGTTTATGTCTGTTTCGAGCATCTGGAGGCAGGTATCGGCTGGCTTCAAACTTCCGAGTACTTTTTTCATCAACAGAGCGCAGAACTAGAACGCGTCTCTTTTTAGTATCCTACATAACCAGTTGCTGTAGCTACCGTGTCAGCATCGAATGAATTCCTTAAACTCTTACTGATTTCATCCAACGCCCTTAATATCTATAAGTAATTTTCCACTGCAGCTACTGTTGCATCATAATCACCAGATCATCGTGTGGTTATGACACGTTTTAGCTTAGTGCCTTCATAGATTTTGTCTACTTTGAATTTTCCAAAAAAATTGTACAATTCATCAAGTTATTCAAAAAAATTGAGATAATTCTACATGCCGAACCAGCACCCCTTGATCTTGAGTCGGACGCTCAACCAATCAGCTAATTGAACTTAGGACCAGTTTGTATAAATTCCAGTCTACAAAAATGTTGTGCAATTTTGATCCTTTGAAAAAAAAAATTTTTTTTTTATTCACTGCTTTTCTTTTCCAATTCCACTCAAGAACAAATTACAGTTGCACAGAAGAACTAAACTTTTTATTAAATTTTCAACAAGATATAAATCATCCAACCTGTTAAGAATACTTTGACAATGCACGACATCGGAAATGCTTTCAAAGTTTTAAAACACAGAATCTTGTTCAAAGACTTCATGGATTATCTCTACAGCCAATGTCCCACTATTGGCAGGGAGCCGATGATGCTGTATTTAAGTTGACTTCCTTACAAAGCATAAGCTACATTTCACCTGTGCAAGTAGGCCTGTCGAGAAAGTAAAGGTTGCTTAAGACCTGCTTTTTGTCTTTTTAGCGATTTTCCACTGTTGTATAACGCGATAAAAACAATTCTAAAAAAGCAAACATCACAATTAAAGGACAAATAAAAACATCTTTCCTAAATACAAATTTTTCCTTAAATATTCATTACTTTTATATTCACTGACCAATGTAGGCTATTGTAAATATATTTTCACACGATGCAAGAGAAAAATATTTTAATAAAGATCATTAGGCTTACTTATATAGACAGGTGATAGACAGCAACATAATTGGATTAAATAACATTAATCAAAAAACAATACCGGTACAATAAACTAAAAAGGAAACAAAACATAATTACGTAAGGCGCTTGCTTTCCAATCATGCAATCCTGGTTCGACTCCCGGCTTATGCTGGTTGTTCACAAACACTGCTCACCTCTACCCAGGGTGTAATAAATTGGGTGGGCGTAATTGCTGAAGTAAAGGCGGCCGAGAGAAAGGAACTGGCCACCCTACTCTCGTTAGTGCCGATGGCTTAGTATGTAATGAGAACCTTATCGTCTCATCATCCGATGCTTGGATTCAAGTATGGGACTCACCACCTTTTATAGCTTATCGTATATGTCGTATAGTATCGTTGTTCATGTCTGTTTTATGTTTTTCTTTCTTTTTAATTGATGTTCAAATTTTCTGCCCACCCCCCCCCAAAAAAAAACTCCTAGATCCGCGCTTGCTACCAAGACAGGCATGGGTGCGCCTCGGCAAACGTCTTCGTGCGGGAATCGAGCTTTTCCGCTTAACCATGCGCCAATGGAGACTGACCACTTCTTATAAATGTGGTACTGAGGAATAGACCGTAGACCACATCACCAACGATTATACCATCTTCAACCACCTAACGAAGTGGAAGGTCTGTTTGTCCTGGGAACATCGTGAATCTGGGGTGGTAAAGGGATAGATCTCCAGTACCAGAAGCTCATATGACGACGACGAACTTTATCCTTACTTACTTGCGCAAGTTACACTTCATTAGTAGGCTAACAACTACAATATCTTTATATCTCAGCAAGGAAAAGTTGGCATTTGTACGTCGTTTCAACGTCGCCAGACGTTCAAAAGATGTAATAATTGAAACTTGTGCGAATTAGGATGGTAGGCCTACGCGATAGTAGGGACTTGGGAGTATACAATTTGGTTATGCATGGACAATCACTTTTATGGGTTTGTTACAAGAGAGAGCAAATTGAATTTAGGGCATACTAATTCCTATATGCATGAGCTGTATATGTATATCAAAAGAAATAGAAAAATAATTGAAAATGAAAATTTGCTATTTAATTGGTAAGTCGCTGCAGTAGATAGGGTGTTTTAACCGGTAGACACTTTTACTTAGAACAATTTTCCGTATGAATCAGTTGATTGCAATCATTGTGACCCTTCAAGCACTCAGCTAGAGAGTTAAACAATATCCTAAGTAGGCTACTATCAATGTATGTTTGGTTCTTTGTTTTGTTTCCAGTAGGCTACGGCTAAACCTTTCCATAAATATCACAAATGTATAGGCTATATTTCGCACTGCTTATCATTTTAACCGTAAAGGGTCGCGGAAAATGTGTGGCCGACGGCCTATGTGGGCGACGGCCAAAACAGGCGACGGTAGCGAAAGTTTAGCCCTTCGGAACGATGGTGGCCTATACATTTCCTATATAATTTATCTAGTTGCTTTGCGGCGTTACGGTTTATCATGAAGCTTAAGAGAAATCCTTCAGAAAAGAGACAAACGAAGACCTCCCAAGAGGCAGGGGGGTCTAGGTGGTAATTTTGGACCCGGTCCCGGAATATTTAAGGGGCCCGGATTTAAAAAAATTCTCCGTGACTTCAAACATTATCAAGATCTTAATATAGGCTAATCAGATCTAAAGGAATTGTCATCAGAGGTTAAAACAGCCTTTTCAGCTGTCAGATGGTAAAGTACCGGGCCCCCCTTCTGGGTACCGGGCCCACTTCAGCTTTCTAGAGATAAAATAGCCACTTCTGCCACCAAACAGTAAAATAAGAATTTAGTCTAGTATAGTGATTTCCCTAACCACGAACATTACCCGAAACAGGAAGTTCAAAATAAACAGGCTAATATTTGTTCAAACTCAAAAACTGAAATAGCACAGGTAAGAAGATTACTATCCCTATTTGTGCACTAAAAATTAGACCAAAACCGCTTTTTCGATTGCAGCAATCAGCAAATGTTTGACCTAGGCCCAAACACCTTTCCGAAATCAAATTGAAAACTTTCTGACTGTCTGCAATGCCGTAAATTCTCTGGTGAGCCTAGAATGACCAGTGTAACATAAATGGAATCGGGAAGTAATACTGTGACAAATAAAAGTTCAAAAAAGCAATCGCTAGATAGAAATAGTAAGTTTTGTTCAAGAAGTTTTAAGATTTCGCAAGATTTGTTAAATGACCATGCTTAAAACGACATCAATAAAAGTTTGTAGGCTACACACACAACCTTTATATTCATAACTTTGTCGATGAAGGGGGCCGAAAAATAAATTGGTACTAGGCTTGAGAAATCCTGTCTACGGCTCTGCCAAAAGAAATGGCCAAAAAGTAGTTGACGTCAGTTATGAACGCTCCCTAACCGTTATCGAAACTTGTCAGTCGCAATACCGATGCTGATGGGGCATTCTGTTGAAACATTTTTCGGTATAAGCGACAGGCAGCAGAATCATCCGGCAACCACTGCGAAGTTCTGATTCCGTGTGACTTCAACTCTTAAAATGTAATGTCTGTCAGTCACAATGTGTTCAGTAAACTGCGGATGCGCCTACGCGCATCTAGAGCATTCCGATTAAAAAATATCAGTTGATGTTCAGTAGGGTGTACTGTCGTTTCGTCGACCAAACGTCCTGTCGACCAAATGACTGGGTACCGTTCAGTAGCAGAGGACACAGCTTGTTGTACTAACTACACGCAAATCAGTAGCTATTCCTGCAGTAGCCTAAGTAATTTTAGTTTAAGTGCCCACGTTAAAATTATGACTTATGTCTCTTGGGAAGTCCCACATAGTCTGTGATGGATCCTGTCCATTGTCAATAACTCGGTCAACGAGGAGCATTATGCAGTTATTGGCTTCTCTTTGTATTTTCTTCGTTTAGCTGGCGGCTCGTATCCAGCGATTATTTGTTCGTAACCGCATCACGTAACTTTTGGATTTTACGAAGATCGTCGATGAACTTCCACAGGGATGGATGATCCATCCCCAGTTCTGTCTGTAGTCTCCGATGAGCCGCTTCAGCATGGTTGTTGTTCTGTCCTAATCCGATTAAAAGTGCTGTTGGTACTTTCACATAGGCTACTACATTGTAAACGTAAGTTAGTAGCAAAGTCTCTGTGAGACGGCTAAACTTTAACTACCGTCGCCCACTTTGGCCCACATGGGCCGTTACCTACTTCGACCGTAGTCCACATGGTCCGTCGCCCACTTGGATCGTCGCCTACATGGTCTCGCCCAAGAGGGTTTCGCCCAGATCTGTTCGCACAGATGTGGTGTACCGACAAAACCATGCACATAAATAAATTGTTCAAATTAACAGCTATTTTTTTTACATGAAACATAAATCAAAAACGACCAGCCGAATTTTTCTATTTAACTTGCTTGCTTTCCCACTCAATCACGTCATCGCCATCGTAAGTGATGTTTTGTTTATAGCTCACTTCCGATTTTAAAGGAAAATTTCCACAGATGAACAAACGACATATTTATTGACCTCTGAATTTTTCCTGGCTACTTTTGCGCCACTGTTGTTTGTGTTAAACTGTATTCGATTTATTTTTTGGCTTATTAATTCGAATATGGACATTCTTGTCTGATGCACATAGATAATAATCATAAAAATTGGCACAAAGTCATGCTGCACAGCAGAGCCGCATACTGATGGCTATGCAACGAAGTAGCCTAAAGGCAGCTATTGATCTGAAGGAAGTTTCATAAGGAATTTGACAAGAACTTACATTGGTATCAGTAGACTCCGCTTAACTGATTCATGGATAGCCTAACTGGATCATTCGGTTAGATCATTTTTCTAAATCCCGAATCACATGTGCATTTTCAATGTAAATGTATGCCGCTTTTCTGGATCACTAGATCACTTTTTTCGCATATAATAATTGGATCACTTTTGCTTCGAATCTGACAGTAAAATCCCATAATTCGCCATAAAGTTGGAAAATACATCAAGCCAAGTACTTACAGCTGACTTGAAATAGGCGACTATATTGCGTTTTATTCAGCAGAAATAATGCATTTATTACTGTATTTTGATACAGTATAAATAAATATTACTGTATTGATTATTATTAATTCTTATTTCATTATTCTTTTACAACTTGGCTTGCTTTGATGACTAAATAAAACTTGATCGTTTTTTAAATTCAGTAGGCTACTGTAGGCTATCTCTTCGGCTAACTGGATCATTCGGTTAACTGGATCAAAAGCCCTCTGACCGAAATGATCCAGTTAAGCGGAGCTTACATTGATACATCTTTATCATTGCGTCGTTGGTTATGTGTCAGGTGATGTTCAAGTCAAAGTTTAATTTACATTTATAAATACTGTGAAGGTTTTAGATTAAAATTAAAATTGCAGTTTACCAACACACAACAACAATCACACCAACGTGAAATTGCGGCATTCGATTTATGGCAAGATACCAATAGAAATTTTTACAACATGAAGCGTTGGCTAAATTTACTCAAATCAAATAAGATCTTGCAATGTTAAAATTGCCAAAATGAATGTAAAATTGATGATGTAAACTGCTGTATAAATATCCAATTGCTTCGAAAGCATTTTCCAAGGTTTGCTCAAACAAAGTCAATGACTTTTGGTGCAAGCCTAACCTAAGTTTGCAATCTCGATTTGAATATATGACAAGTCAAAGCTCAAAATGTCAAAGGTCAACCACAATTCAAAACTTTTTCTTTTCCAAGCATTGCTCTAGTTATAAACTGGTAATAAATAAGCAAGAAACAATTTTTGAGCAAACATGAAATATGAAAGTGTGACACTGCAAACCTGCGTACGACAGCACAATGACAATTACAGAGTGAGACAGAATAATTCCAACTATTGGCAATCCAATATGGAGTTTATAAGACCCTTGCACTTTTTTATATCTTCATCATTGTCTTGTTGGTCACTTGGAACATGTTCAAGTCTCAGCTTAAGTTCCATTTGTAGATAATGCAAAGCATTGTTGGTGTCATTGATAAAGGAATAATATGCTGCTGCTAAACTATAACAAACACACAAATCAAATATTGGCAATAATGCACATTCTGTATTTTGAATGGCACCAATGGCATTATCCACATAATGGTTTGCTTGGTCATATTTTCCCAAATGCAAATAACACTTTGCAATGGAAAAATAGGTTTGAGATTTGAGAAGTAGATAAGAGTGCGGGGGAGGGTTGCTAGATCCAGAAAGCGGGTTGAGCTGTTTCGTGCCACAAGAGCATGAACCATCATCAGGTATTTCTTTTTGATGTGCTAAACTTTGCTCGTGTAAAATAATTGCTTCTTCGAGCAAGTTCAATTCAAGCTTGCAATTCCCACTCAGATATGTTAGAACAGCTAACTGTAAATGAAAATGCTGAAGATGGAGTTTCACTTTTGCAATGCATTGCTCCACGTACAAACTGGCTTCTTCGTAACGACGTAATTCATACAACAAGCTTGCCTTTAAACAGTAGAAGCTCACCATCCTTGAATTTGTCGGATCATGATTTAAGAATATTTCCTCGTCTACAACATCCAATTCTTTGGTAAACTTTACTAAAACTTCAAGTGATTTGTCATACTGTCGTTTGATTTTGTAGGAAAAAGCCACTGAAAAGTATATTGTCAACAGGTCGTCTTTTTGTAGTTCATGTTGTTTCAATTGGGAAAACCTTTTCCATTCCTCCAAAAGTAAATCATGCCGCCATAGCAAAAAAAGCACCCAAAACCTTGTGGAAAGTTTACAATTCAATTGTTTGAGTTCAGAAAGTTGACCGAATTGCAATACTACTTGTAAAGAATAAACAATGATGAAATATTCAATCAAAGGTTGTTCACCAGTGATACCAATAAGTTCGTTCAGTGTTTTTTTGTCACCACTCTTTATATCTCTTTCTCCAATAACGTCATCTTGTCTTCTCTTTGCCATGTAAACTTTTAAACGAGTCAGACAAGCCACAGACACTGCATAGTGCAATCGTTTCTTTGTTTCGATATTAATTACCTTTTTTTTGTGGAGGCCATTTATGATTTCAAAACAAGAACGTTTATTAATCGAATAAATTCGCCCAAGAGCTGCTATGAATATTGAAATGCTACGATAGATCACTCGCTTTATGTTGCAGTAAATCTTGTCGGTGACACTTGCGACGATGGTATCAAGGTTGTATTGCATTAAATCATCTCGTAGTTGCTTTATTACTTGCTGAAGTGCCAACGGTTGACTTTTTAACACAATTTGTGAAACTCTTTCTTGAAATCGATTGTACACATCTATGTGTCCAGATACAAAACATGTTTTTGTTAAAATATCAGCAAGGTGGTAGCCATTCTTCATGGTTTCACCCGTCTCAAGATACTTCACCATCTCACTGATCGGTTTAATTAACTCTGTGGTCCAAGGTTTGTTTTCAGTTCCTTGTGTTCTACCAAGTGGAAACTTGCAAGCTTGTGGCATCATTCCGTCAAACGAAATGCCACGTGTTGTATGAGCATCAAAGAACCAGTCTCCATCAGGAATACTGAAGTCATTCAGCCAAGGAATGGCAACGCTTGGAAGAATCGTTTCTTTTAAGTTGATGATAATAATTTGGAAAATGACACTGAACCATCGAAAGAACTCTAATATTGCCTCATAATTGTCCTTGTGTTGCACTCCTTCCTCTAAGACAATCACATGCTCGAAGTCAGAGTAAGGAGTGATTTCTTTTCGAGCAAGTGATCCCATTCCAACAACAGAGTATCGACATGGGGGCTTTCCCATTGGTTCGATGGATTGTTTAGCAACATAATCCATCAATTGTGTGTAATCTTTGGCTATTCTACTTTGAATACTTTGAACGAATTCTATTTGTTGTTCTTGCATGTCATTCATTAGGTTTCTTGAAGTTTTGGAAGAATTAGCATCAAATTGTTTCAAACTTTTGTTGGTGCTTTCTCTCATTTCTTTCACTTTCAAACCAACATCTCGTGATGTTTTGACTAAATCTGCTTTTTTATTTTCAGCTCCTGCTACTTCAAGCACGTGAGAGCAAAGTTGTTTAAGATCGTTCTTAAATTCATAGTTCGATGGTTGTCTTGTTATGGCAGCGTTGAAGAGAGCCGCACTTTGAATCAAATTGATTTTATCTGAACCTTTATCTTTGTAAATAATTCCAAGCTGATGAAATATATCAGCAGATATATTGATGTCGGTTTCTTTTCCTGTTTTGTCACAAGTAGATTTGAGTTGTTTCACAAGTTTTATTTCTTTACTATCTTTTCCTTCCATGATCGCTCTCATTGATAATCTCACTTTGGCTTTGCTACATTGAAGTTATCAATAACGTTCGATGTTCCTCTATTTATGAGCTAAGAGTCTCATTAATGATCAACTATAGACAAAGTTAAAACCAAATCACGAGCCATAGACCGTATTTTGTTATTTACTTTCAATATGATTGTGGCAACTAGAGAAAGATTTAAAATTTTGTTGCTGGGAGAAATCTTTATTTAGATATTTCAACAAAGAATTTAAATCAGATCATGTCTTTGCGTAACAAACAAGATCAAATCATGTCCAGACAAACATGCGTTTATATAGCTATCTTCCATTCCTTTGCTACAAGTTAAATATTGTAGTTTGTTGCATTTTTATTTGTTCCGACGCTGATAAAATCTGTTTACAAAAGTTGCAACAAATGTGCAAAAACTTTTTTCTAATCGCATTTAATGTGGATCAAAAATCAAAATAAAAAATACACTGAAATAAAGCAAACTTTAAACAATTTTTCAACACTACACATTACACAATCACATCAGAAATATCCGATTTTATGTACAAGTAAATTACAGAGTTGCTTCCTTCAACTTTTCGTTATGTCATCAACTCATCATGAGTACAATTTCAAACAACGAAACCGCAAGAGGAAATTCTTCATGAATATCAATTTATTTAGACATGATGGATGGTACCCAACAATCGATCAAGCGTATTGAACCAGTCATACAAACTTTCACCCACCATGGGATGTAATGCGTATCTTTGAAAAGTATCAATAAACAATTTGAAAACTTTAATCTGTATCAAAGGAAGCTTCCTACCCAATTATTCTAATCAGTGCCTTTGCGTCTGAGGGGCAGAGAGAGAAGAGGAGGAGCAAGACATCCTTCCATCATGTTAAAGTTGCAATAAAAATATTCATTATATTACTTTGAAAACAAAAGTTTGATAAAATTAAGTTGAAAAATTTCTGGTTGAAATAAAGGATCATAGCGTCGTGTATGGGTGATAGAGTGTCACAAATCATTTAAACTGCCAATCCGTGCGCTTGGAAGCTGTCCTGCTTTCAAAAGTCAAATGAAAATGAAAGAAAAAGCAATTGCATTAAATTTCACACGTAATTCAATTTCGTCTCGAGCAGTGTGCTCGTCTCAACTGCTTCGACCTTTTAATAGTTCAAACGTTTTATGTTATCCACGTAGAAAGTAACCGCTCTCACATATCTTAGTTGTATTTGAAATAAAATATGTTTCATTTTTTCTTTTGCCTTCACGCGCAATGCACTATACAATTTGTACAATAAATTTTGTATGTTTTTCGCTTTGAGAATGCGCATTGTCATGATGCGCGAAACGTCAATGAAGCAATAAATCAACCTGTTTGTTGTTGCTTTTACTTTTGCATTTATCAGATGAACGTTGCAACTACTGTCAGAAGCGATAGCGGTTCTAGCAAAAACATTGTCTGAGATGAAAGTGTCTAAATTTTTCACCTGCTATAACCGTTGCTATTTATTTGCTTTGCAGGCTGTTTGAGGTAAAATTGGGCCACTGTGGACCCAGGCAGACCACCTGTTCGAATACTCGGTCTGTTTTTTTTTACTGGTAGCCAGTGGCGCAAGGAGAAAATGTTATTACGCAATAGATTTGAAAATAAAGAAAATGATAAAGTTACGTTAATGTGCGATTATGGTAAACTACTTTTATTGCAAGGCAAAAATGAAATCGAGTCATTTAGTGTCACTACGCGAGAAACTGACATCCCGCGCTACTCAAGCGCCTGGCAGGCTCCAGCTGGGGTCGATGGCTGACACTTTGCGTATAGTAGCCTTAACCCTTGTCTAATTTTCAGCAGAGTACTGTGCACCTGTTTGGTGCCGCAGTGCTCACTGCCATAACATCGACACTGCCATGAACAGCGCCATGCGCACAGTGACCAGATGCCTGCGTCCCACAACGACAATCTCTTCATCCTTGCTGGCATCCAACTTGCTAAGCTTCGTCGCGAAGTAGCCACTCTGTCTCTCGGTCGACAGGCACTGGATCTTAATCATCTTCACCACAAGATCTCTGATCTCCCAAACGAGCACCCCCGTCGACTGAAATTAAGACACCCATTCGTGCCAGCCGCTCAACTTCTGATCAACGAAGCTGATGAACAAGACATCTCTGCGGCTACTTGGGCGGATCATAAATGGAATTCTAAATGGAAGTCAAGTACCACCAGACTCCATTCGTTCATCCCCGACACACGCCCAATCGGCCAGACACTAAAAAGACAGGTGTGCCTCAACTGTCACCGTACAGGTGTCGGGTTTTTCCACTCAACCATGCACCAATTAGGAATGGCCTCTTCCTGTGAATGTCGTCCGAGGAACAGACCACATCATCAATGACTGTACCATCTTCAAGCCACCTAACGGAGTGGAAGGTCTGCGCGTCATGGATGATGAAACCAAAGACTGGCTGCTCTCTAGTAACCTTCCAGTGTCGTCCGGGAACATCGTGAATCTCGGGTGGTAAAAAGATAGACCCTCGGCCCCAGAGGCTCACATGACGACGGCGACCCTTTCACTAACTAGCTTTCTAGCTGCTGTGAAAGTTTATTTTAGTACATCTGCTCTTGCACTAGAAGCATCCCAAACAGCCAATTTATCTGGTCCAGATGTTTACCCGATGCGGTACTGATCTGACCAGATAAAGTGACTGTTTGGGATCATACCACCATGTGCTAAACTACTGTAATATGGACTAGCATATAAACTGGCAGTCGGTACAGATTTCACACTAATTCACTTCTTAATCATTTAAATTATTAATCATTTTGTTAGAACAAATTAGTTTTCTTTAAACATGATGTCCTCCAAACCGAGGTGGTATAGTCTCATCTCAATGACAAACACCAAATTTGTCAAACAACACAACGACGAGGTCAAGTAACAATGATGCAACAACATGAGTGCATGAGAAACAAACGTTTAGGGTAGATCTCCATCCAGCGCCACCTAGTGGATCAAGTGATGGAAGCGACAACACTTTAACATAACAGGAAAAATTCAAACCACCTCAGTGATCGAGTGTGTGTCAGTAGTTCAAAGATTCTATTAAAATGTAAAAATGCCACGATTAAGCTTCAAAGAGAGCTACAAAATTATGATAAAGATTGTTTTAACTGAACAAAGAATCAATAAGTTTTCCGTTGAAATGTTTTCTTAGATTTGTTTTATAATACTTCGAGACTGTGACGTGAGCAGAAGCTAGTGCAAAAGAAAACCGTAATTTACTTCTTCCAATGGCCACGTTATTACACAAAATAGTAACTTCTCAACTTATAAACATTCAAATTACTTACATTCGGAGATACTAACATTTAATTTTGTACCTGTACATTTTTTCCCCATACAAAATTTTGTAAATGCATCTCTGGCGTCTTGTTTGCTTCAGAAACATTATTTTCTTTATGATGATCTCTATATCGTAAAAATGGCAACACGGATATAAAAAAAATCCATTGTAGCTTTTCGTAATCAACAATGATCATTGTCGTGAAGGCAATCGAACAATTGTTTTTAACTGTAGACCGGACGGTTGTGTCCAGCCGGCGCCTCACTTGTCGCATTAATCCCGCGTCCTCGAGGCAGATCTGAATTCCAGACTCAGATCATAGAAACCCTAAGAATCAAGCGTGATAATCCATCTCGCAACAGGTAATTATTTGCCTGTGGCTCGTCTTTTCTTATGTGTGTGTAAAAAAAACAAAAAAAAAATTTTTTGTATCACTTGTTATGTTTGTGATTTTCAGTCCGTAGTGTCGTTACCGTGAAGCGCATGGTCAGATTTAGTTTATAATTATCATTTTATGTATATTGCAGATTTAAAGTAATACCTGATTAGGACACAACACAAGTAGGCCTACGTGTTAAATACGTGTGAGTTTATTTTTAATCATGTTACATTGTCATGTTATATTTC
This sequence comes from Aplidium turbinatum, assembly GCF_918807975.1. Classification (NCBI taxonomy): domain Eukaryota; kingdom Metazoa; phylum Chordata; class Ascidiacea; order Aplousobranchia; family Polyclinidae; genus Aplidium; species Aplidium turbinatum. Next base: position 6,164,581 of record NC_137486.1, read on the forward strand.
TTATCATATAGTTTCTTCTTCTTCTCTCGTATTGTCGCTATATGTCAGGGCATCCGTTGGTTAGCCACTGCCTGGTGTCGTCATCGATGGAAATTAGACCTTCCATACCATGGGGTGTTCTATATAGCCGGCAATCCTTGAATTTTATAGCGACAGTTGTAGCAAGTTTAGTTTCCCAAAGTAGGTACTTGCGGGGACGACCACGTGAAGGTACTTGCTTTCGTCCCCATATATAGTTTCTTCATAGAGTTTAATGTAAAGTACAACACATAAGATGAACAACGTTTATTCCACGCCAAAAAGGAAATTTAGACTATGCTCAGGTAGGTCACAAAACGTAATGCAGGTCTTGGTACTTTCATCTTTATTTTGTTTGTCGGTTGCAACATGGTAATGCCCATCGGTCGTATGCAAAAAGCGCATTTCATTAAACACACAATTTTAAAACACTTTGAATGCACAAAACCAGGTTAAAGTTTCAAAAGCAGATATAAAAATGAACTTAGTTGATTGCGATGCAAATAACATTTCGCGGATAAGATTTTTTTTTTACCATACAACGAGATAATGATTTATCCCTTCAATTTCATTTTATTTTTTAGCCAACTAGAGAATTGACTTTTCCACTTGAATGAGATTCCGATGCAAATTAAGTGTAAAAAACTGTGAACGAAAGCAAAGTGGGCTGACGGATCACAATTTTCACATAAAACATAACTGAAAAGGTGAAATTTTAGTTTTTTATTTGGTTTGCTTGTTTGCTAAGTCAGTCGTGTCACCACCAATGGCAGGCGATGTTTTGTTTGTAGCCTACTTTACAGTTAAACGAAAATTTCTAGAGATGAATAACTGACATATTTGTTATTCAATGCCCAATAAATATAATAATTTAAGCTTGTGGTTGAGGCAGGTTTCATAATGAAATTGGCAAGAAACTTACATTAGTACGCGGTTGGTTACTTGGGTCATGTTCAAGTCAAAGCTTCATTTACATTTTAAATAATGTAAACGTTTTCAATCAAGATTGATATAGTAGGTGCAGATACATGATAACAGACACATCAATGTGAAATTGCGACAATTGATTTAAGCAAGAAAGCAACAGAAATCTTCACAGTATGAAGCGTTTGTTTAAATTTACTCAATTCAAATAACACATTGCAACATTAAAACTGTTACAATGAATGTACAATTGGTGAAGTAAACCATCGTGTAAATATCCAATTGTTTCAAAAACATTTTATAAGCTTTACTCACACAAAGTCAATGAGTCTTTGGTGAAAGTGTAACGTTAGTTTGCAATCACGATTTGAATACACAAGAGATGCTTGCTCAAAATGTCAAAGGTCAAACTCAATTTGACACCTTTCACTTTGCCAAGCACTGCTCCAATCATAAACTGGAAATAAATAAGGAAGAAATAATTTTTGAGCAAACATGAAACATGAAAGTGTGACACTGCAAACCTGCATAGAACAGCGCAATGACAATTACAAAATGAGGCAGAATAATTCCAACTATGGACAATCCAATATGGAGTTTATAAGATCCTTGCACTTGTTTATATCTTCATCATTGTCTTGTTGGTCACTTGGAACATGTTCAAGTCTCAGCTCAAGTTCAATTCGTAGATAGTGCAAAGCTTTGTTGGTGTCATTGACAAAGGAATAAAATTCTGCTGCTGAATGATAGCAAACACATAAATGCCATATTGCACATTCTGTATTTTGAATGGTGTCAATAGCAATATTCACATTATGGTTTGCTTGGATATATTTCCCCAAATGTGTATAACACTTTGCTATGGCAAAATAAGTTTGACATTTGAGAAGTAAGCGAGAGCATGAACTATCATCAGGTATTTCATTCCGATGTGTTAAACTTTGCTCGTATAAAATAACTGCTTCTTCGTGCAACTTCAATTCAAACTTGCAATTCCCATTCGTACGTGTCAGAATAGCTAACGCACTATGAAAATGATGAAAATGGAGTTTCACTTTTGCAATGCATTGCTCCACGTACAAAATGGCTTCTTCGTAACGCCTTAAGTTATACAACACGTCTGCCTTTAAACAATAGAAGCTCATCATCCTTGACTTTGTCGGTTCATGATTTAAGAATATTTTCTCGTCTACAACATCTAATTCTTTGTTAAACTTTTCTAAAACATCAAGTGATTTGTGAAACTGTTGTTTCATGTTGTAGTAACAAACCACTGAAACGTAGATTGTCAACAAGTCTTCCTTTTGTAGTTCATGTTGTTTCAATTGGGAAAATCTTTTCCATTCCTCCAAAAGTAAATCATACCGCCATAGCAAAGTAAGCACCCAAAACCTTGCGGAAAGTTTACAATTCAGCTGTTTTAGTTCCGACAGTTGACCTGATCGCAATACTGCTTGCAAAGAATAAACAATGATAAAATAATTAATTAAAGGTTGTTCAACAGTGATACTAATAAGTTCGTTCAATGTTTTATAGTCACCATACTTAAAATCTCTTTCTCCAATGACGTCATCTTGTCTTCTCTTTGCCATGTAAACTTTCAAGCGAGTCAGACAAGCCACAGACACTGCATAGTGCAATCGCTTCTTTGTTTCGATATTAATTACTTTCTTTTTGTGGAGGCCATTGATCATTTCAAAACAAGAACGTTTATTAACCAAATAAATTCGCCCAAGAGCTGCTATGAATATTGAAATGCTTCGATACATGGCGCGCTTTATGTTGCAACAAACTTTGTCGGTGACACTTGCGACGATGGCATCAAAGTTATATTGCATTAAATCATCTCCTAGTTGCTTCATTACTTGTTGAAAAGCCAGCGGTTGACTTTTTAACAAAATTTGTGAAATCTTTTCTTGAAATCGATTGTACACATCTATATGTCCAGATACAAAGCATGTTTTTGTTAGTATATCAGCAAGATGGTAGCCATTCTTCATGTCTTCATCAGTCTCAAGATACTTCACGATCTCACTGATAGGTTTAATTAATTCTGTGGTCCAAGGTTTGTTTTCAGTTCCTTGTGTTCTGCCAAGTGGAAACTTACAAGCTTGTGGCATCATTCCGTCAAACGAAATGCCACGTGTTGTATGAGCATCAAATAACCAGTCTCCATCAGGAATACTGAAGTCATTCAGCCAAGGAATGGCGACGCGTGGAAGAATCGTTTCTTTTAAGTTGATGATAATAATTTGGAAAATAACACTGAACCATCGAAAGAACTCTAATATTGCGTCATAAGTGTCTTTGTGTTGCACTCCTTCCTCTAAGACAGCGGTTCTTAAACTGGGGGGCGCGCCCCACTTGGGGGGCGCAAAAGGTTCACAAGGGGGGCGCGAGCGATGTCAAACTATGTGACTAAGTGGATTTATTGCCAGGATAAAGCAAAAAAGTCCCAATGCCATAGGATCTCACTGCGTGATTCACCGTGAGGCTCTGGTCTCCAGGACTCTACCAGCTGCAATGAAAGATAAGCTTGCAGTAATCATACGAGCCGTCAACTTTGTCAAAACCAGTGCCGTCAATACGAGACTGTTTACCAAGCTGTGCAAGGATATGGATTCGAACCATGAGACTCTCCTCTTCCATACATCTGTTCGTTGGTTATCGAAAGGTAATATGTTAGCCCGCGTGTATGAAATAAGAGATGAACTGATGCTATTTTTGGAAGCTCATGGGAAGCAAGATCGCCTTCTGCCATTTTCATCAGAGAAGTTTCAGCTGGAGTTGGCATACCTCGTGGACATTTTCGAGGCCCTCAATAACTTAAATCTGCTCTTGCAGGGCAGAAATACTAACCGGATTAATAGCTATGATTCCATTCGAACATTTGTGACAAAGCTGGGGTTGTGGCACCGCCGAATACAAACAGGAAATGCAGCTTCATTTCCCAACCTAGATACTGCACTTGACAAAAAGCAACTTGAACTGGAAGGTGAGCTTAAGGCTGAAGTGGAGGCTCACCTTCAGCTTTTGAAACAAGAATTCGAACGCTATTTCCCAGACTTGAGTGACACCGACCTTCCAGAATGGAAGATGACAAGAAATCCCTTTCGTGTTAACGAGGACATTCTTCCCGACGGTTTGCAAGAGGAATTCTTGGAAATAAAGTGTAACTCCACTGCAAAAGACGATTATGAAGCAATGCCACTAACTGATTTTTGGGTTAAATATTTGCACATATACAAGGGAGTGGGTAGCGTGGCGATACGCACAGTTCTTCCGTTTTCGTCCACTTATCTGTGCGAAAGTGGCTTTTCTACACTTTTGAACATAAAAACAAAACATCGAAACAAACTTATTGATTGTGAAGCCGATCTGAGGTGTGCATTATCAGCTACAAAGCCTCGAATTAAACTTTTGGTTTCCGAAAAACGATTACATCCCTCACATAGATGAAAGCTAAATATAAATTCCTGTAGTCATTACACATTAATGTTTGCTAATTTTTTAGTTTGGTGGGGCGCAAGTTTGGATGGCACGTCAAAGGGGGGCGCGGCTCAAAAAGTTTAAGAACCCCTGCTCTAAGACAATCACATGCTCGAAGTCAGAGTAAGGAGTGATTTCTTTTCGAGCAAGTGATCCCATTCCAACAACAGCATATCGACGTGGGGGCTTTCCCATTATTTTAATAGATTGTTTAGAACCATAATCCATCAATTGTGTGTAATCTTCGGATATTCTGCTTTGAATATTTTGAACGAATTCTACTTGTATTTCTTGCATGTCTTTCGCTGGTTTTCTTGAAGTTTTGGAAGAATTAGCATCAAATTGTTTTAATCTTTTATTGGTGCTTTTTCTCATTTCTTTCCCTTTCAAACCAACATCTCGTGATATTTTGATTAAATCTGCTTTTGTATTTTCAGCTCCTGCTACTTCAAGCACATGAGAGCAAAGTTGTTTAAGATCGTTCTTAAATTCATCATTGGATGGTTGTCTTGTTATGGCAGCGTTGAAGAGAGCTGCACTTTGAATCAAACTGATTTTATCTGAACTTTTCCCTTTGTAAATAATTCCAAGTTGATGAAATATATCAGCAGATTTATTTGTGTCGGTTTTTTTTCCTGTTTTGTCACAAGTAGATTTGAGTTGTTTCACAAGTTTTATTTCTTTACTATCTTTTCCTTCCATGATCGCTCTCATTGATAATTTCACTTTGCTACATTGATGTAATCAATAACGTTCTATGTTCTTCCATTTATGCGCTAAGAGTCTCATTAATGATCAACTATAGACAAAGTTAAAACCAAATCACGAGCCATAGACCGTATTTTGTTATTTACTTTCAATATGATTGTGGCAACTAGAGAAAGATTTAAAATTTTGTTGCTGGGAGAAATCATTATTTAGATATTTCAACAAAGAATTTAAATCAGATCATGTCTTTGTGTAACAAACACTGAACAAACAAGATCAAATCTATAGTCCAGGCAAACATGCGTTTCTATAGCTATCTTCCATTCCTTGGTTACAAGTTAAATATTGTAGTCTGTTGCATTTCTATTTGTTCCGACGCTGATAAAATCTGTTTACAAAAGTTGCAACAAATGTGCAAAAACTTTTTTCTAATTGCATTTAATGTTGATCAAAAATCAAAATAAAAAATACACTGAAATAAAGCAAACTTTCAGCAATCTTTCAACACTACACGACAGAAACAACCCGATTGTATGTACAAGTATCTTAAAGAGTTGCTTCCACCAACTTTTCATTATATCATCAACTCATCATGAGTACAATTTCAAACAACGAAACCGCAAGAGGAATTTCTTCGTGGATATCAATTTATTTAAACATGATGTTACCCAACAATCGATCAGGTATATTGAACCAATCAAACAAACTTTCACCCACCATGGAATGTAATGCGTGTCTTTGAAAAGTATCAATAAACAATTTGAAAACTTTAATCTGTATCAAAACAAGCTTCCTACTCAATTATTCTAATCAGTGCCTTTGCGTCTGAGGGGCAGAGAGAAACTGATATCCCGCGGTACTCCAGCGCCTGGAAGGCTCCAGCTGGGGTCGATGGCTGACACTTTGCGTATAGTAGCCTTAACCCTTGTCTAATTTTCAGCAGAGTACTGTGCACCTGTTTGGTGCCGCAGTGCTCACTGCCATAATATCGACACTGCCACAAACAGCGCCATGCGCACAGTGACCAGACGCCTGCGTTCCACACTGACAATCTCTTCATCCTTGCTAGCATCTAACCTGCTTTAAGCTTCGTCGCGAAGTAGCCACTCTGTCTCTCGGTCGACAGGCACTGGATCTTAATCATCTTCACCACAAGATCTCTCCTCTTCCAAACGAGCACCCCCGTCGACTGAAATGAAAACACCCATTCGTGCCAGCCGCTCAACTTCTGATCAACAAAGCTGATGAACAAGACATCTCTGCGGCTACTTGGGCGGATCATAAATGGAATTCTAAATGGAAGTCAAGTACCACCAGACTCCATTCGTTCATCCCCGACACAAGCCCAATCGGCCAGACACTACAAAGACAGGTGTGCCTCAACTGTCACCGTACGGGTGTCGGGCTTTTCCGCTCAACCATGCACCAATTGGGAATGGCCTCTTCCTGTGAATGTGGTCCGAGGAACAGACCACATCATCAATGACTGTACCATCTTCAAGCCACCTAAAGGAGTGGAAGGTCTGCGCGTCATGGATGATGAAACCAAAGACTAGCTGTTCTCTAGTCAGGGCCTATGAGAGGGGGGTACGGAGAGTACGGCGTACCTTTGAGGGCCCAGGCCTGTGTTTGTTGGGGGGCCCGAAATTGTGGTTTTATAGTTTACGCGCAAAAATGTTTGGTTAAAACCATCTTAAACGACTGATTTCAAGCATAAAAGTTGTTATTCTTTAGTCCTGGGGGGGCCGTAATCTAGCAAAAGGGCCCAGAAAGGTATCGAGTGCCTTTTGAGGAAATTAGGGGCCAAAGTGGTAATTTAATGTTTTACGTGCAAAAATATTCTGATAAAAGCACCCTAAATTTAATCATAAAAGTTGGTTACTCTCCTGTCCTGGGGGGGAGAGGCATAGTGTAGCAAAAGCAGGTTTGAGAAAAACCCAGGCAAAAAGCCCGGGTGATTTTGTTTTTTTTTGTGTTTTTTAAAAACTATTTGACAGAGGTAGTTTCACGCTTATTTCACTTAAAAATGAATTTCGGAGTTAGAGCAGGAGCCGGAGAATACTTTCGGAGCAGGACCGGAGCCAGAGTCAAAAAAAGTGACTTCTCTCGTTCACCTCTGCTAGTGCTGGGCATTAGGGTGCCACAGGCGCCCTCATGTGGCCGAAATCACCTGAACTTTTTTTCTGGTGTGACATTTCACATATTAAGGCACTTTGCAAAGTTTGATTGAGATTGGACAAAAATTGGATGTGCAGATTGAAAACGAAAGTCTAAACTGAAATACAGTAAAATTAGGGGATTTCCCTAGTTTGAACATCAGTTTTTTTGCTATTTCTCATCTTTTTCTCAACATTGAAACAAGGTAAATTCAAGAATTAGGTTAGGAGACCAGTGCCAGTATGTCAAGATCTCAATCGAGGTCAAGCATGACAGCTCCGCGCCTGTTACATTGATTTACCATCTTGCAACATTGAATCAACATAGCTGGCTTGACCTTACTCAGGGTCTTGGAATAAAGGCTTTAGTATTTCTTCTTCTGTTGAATCAGCATTGCAGCGCCCAGGAAAGCTTAGTATTAAACCCATGCAAGTTGTGACTTAATCTGGGAGAATATAGCAGACAGCAAAGATAAGGCAGGTAGCCTACTGCAAGAAAGGGTTATGTTACCTTCGCTTCTTGCAGGAAAGGCTAATAATGTTGCAAAACCTATGGTTGTATTGTTTTTTTAGGTTATTCTACTAATGATAATTGATACGGTAGTGCTTTTACAAATTGGTCTGGTTAGTATTACAATAATGAACAGCCAGTCTCAGAATGCTGAGAAACAGTATCTTCTTCTTTCTACTATTCCAACAAAAGATGATCAGAAAATCAAGGGAAGTAAACTGCCAACTTATCATCAAGTGATTTTAAGCTTTCTTGCCTTTAAGCAGGAGCTTGAATCTCAAAATCCCACGAAAAGGAAAATCCAAATATCAGTAGATGCAGCAAACGAGACAGTGAAGGACATCTTAACATTTTACTACAAAGCTAATATTCCAACAATTCATCCAAAAAAAAATGCCTCAAAAAAATTCAATCTTTTCGAGATGAAATGAGTCTTATCTTCAAAATTCAGATCGAATACTTCCATAGGAGTGATGGAAAGCAATCGGAAAGGATTAAGGAATTTAAAAAGAAATTCAATTGACCTTTCCTTTCTGGCCTCGCGATGTAATGAAGAAGATGTCAATTGAGGAAGATAAAGAATTTTTGTGGAGCATGCAAACTACCAGAGAGGCGTCAATGGCAGGGAGAGACAATGCTTTGCGTAAAATGTTGAAACGAAAACATTCTAGAAAAGAAGCAGAAGTGCAAAGGAAAGAAAAAGAAATAAAACTTCAAGAGGCTGAATCCAGCAGCAAAAGTAACATTTACTTTCTTCTAGCGATGATACCAGTGATGAAGTGACTGCAGTTAACGCTGCCGAGCCTTCTACATCCACAGGAAGTAAAAGGAGTTACCGTCGAGTTGTAAAAACCGGTACCGCAATATTTGTACCACTCGACATTTTACGATCACCTGGTTTAGTGGCCACAAGTTTACTAAACAGAATAACACCAACTGCATTATCTGCAACACTACACTCGTTAATCAAGAGTTGTTCTGGTGAATCTATTCGCGTAAACTTAAACCACATGACGGCTCAAAGGTATAGAGTTGAAACGATTTTCAATATTTCTGAAGCGGTTAAAAAAGGTTGGATACCTCCTGAAGTTGGAACCATTCATTGGGATGGTAAAATAATGGAGTCACTAACAAACCCTAATAAGCAAGTTGATAAGCTTCCGATATTACTATCAGGTATTGGAGGCTCAAAACTGCTTGGTGTTCCTTATTTGCCTGCACAAACATCCGATCCAAAAGGAAAGCAAATAGCCAATGCAAGCATGGAATTGTTAAACAATTAGAACTGTACTGCATGTCTTGCTGCAATGGTGTTTGACACCACAAGTAGCAATATGGGCCACAAAACTGCGGCCTGTATTCAAACACAAGATCATCTTGGAAAAGACCTACTTTGGGCAGCATGCAGGATTGCAGGCATCATATTGGGTAGATAATAGTGACGCATGTTTGGGAAGAACTCAAAATAGAAAGCAGCAGTGTACCCAACATTTCCATATTTCAACGCTTTAAAAGCAATTTTCAAACTCTTTCTGATAGCGCATCAGGTTGTTTTCATACATCAAAATCGCACGAGGAAATTGATCTGCTTGCCAGCAAGCGGGAAGAACTGTCTAATGCATGAAACCTCATATTTTTAGGCATTTTTCATAAATTGTTGAACATATAAATACAATTGACACATGGTCTGTACGATTGTAAATTAGTGAGGTGAGTAAGTTCACCAGAAAGTATTCGAAGTTCAAATACTCCGTAACTGAGAAGAAATGTCTGAGTTTTGATGATTTAGAGAGGATTTTACTATTGAAATTGTGAAAATTTGCCTTTAAAAACTTTAAACTTAATCTGCACGTCCAAATTTTATCAAAACTTATTGAAATTTCTCACATATGCTTTTTTTACCAAGTGTCACATATAAAAAAAAGTTCAGGTGTATTAGACGCAATTTTAATTTTTGAGGGGCGCCTGTGGCACCCTACTGGGCATGTGGTGAATGCAAAAGTTAATAATAATAAAGAAAGGTTAGGATTGGTCAGATGATTAGCTTGATTATGTTTTAACAAGATGTTATGTTTGAGCCTTGTTAGAGAGCTTGGCTTGTACCAGATACATATAACACTCAGTAACGTTAATGGATTTAACATTAAACACACAAAAAAACATGAAAAAACTACTAAATCCAACGTTTTTGACATGACATACCGGTAGTGTCCTCTTCAGAAATAATCATAAGCTACATCATGGCCACCTAAAGATACGGCCTGATTTGTCACATTTTGTAGAAATTTCCAGATTTTTCTAACTTTGGGCAAACGTTTAAATAAATTTTTCTAAAAATTATATTTTTACGCTTTCTTTATTCTTTTCCCCAGATGACACAATAGGTTTTAACATTCTCACATGTTGAAAAACAAAGAAAATTTGATTTCGAAGATTTTAGTCAGACTGTTAATTTTCAATAACAGTCTGATTTTGTGTTTTTCAACTTACTTTTTCTCATTTGCTACTGCTTCCCCAAGGCAACAAAAAAGTTTTATGTCATTAGGAAACCGTAAAAAGTAAAAACATCTCAAAAAATGTCAGTCAAGCACTAGCAGTAGCTGTAATCAAAATCTGCAAAATGTGACAAATCAGGCCGCATCTCCAGGTGGCCATGGCTACATCTAAGAGAAATAAAGAAATGAATTTAAAAATTTTACATTGAAGATGTAACTTACAATAAGCGACATCCTTCAACAGCAGTACAGCACCATCAATAACTGACACACGAATACAATGCAGGATACAGAAATTGGCGAGGGTCAGATCACATGATATGCACAACACAAAATAATAGGTTTATTGCAGCCTGTTACTATTATTGCGCGCAGATGTCCAATTCTGCAGTAAAATGTTGTGTGGTGTGCAATACGCCTAAACAAACATCACACTTTTTGCCCAAGACAAAGGGGGCCCGGAGTGAGAGGGGGCCCGGAATGACTCTTCGTACCCTTAGTGAAAATTTCTCTCAGAGGCCCTGTCTCTAGTAACCTTCCAGTGTCGTCCGGGAACATCGTGAATCTCGGGTGGTAAAAGGATAGACCCTCGGCCCCAGAGGCTCGCATGACGACGGCGACCCTTTCACTAACTAGCTTTCCAGCTGCTGTGAAAGTTTATTTTAGTACATCAGCTCTTGCACTAGAAGCATCCCAAACAGCCAATTTATCTGGTCCAGATGTTTACCGGATGCGGTACTGATCTGACCAGATAAAGTGACTGTTTGGGATCATACCACCATGTGCTAAACTACTGTAATATGGACTAGCATATAAACTGGCAGTCGGTACAGATTTCACACTAATTCACTTCTTAATCATTTAAAATGCGAAAAGGAGGATATTTGAGCATTTTGAGAGAACAAATTAGTTTTCTTTAAAAAAAGATGTGCTCCAAACCGAGGTGGTATAGCCTCATCTCAATGACAAACACCAAATTTGTCAAATAACAAAACGACGAGGTCAAGTAACAATGATGCAACAACATACGAGCATGAGAAACAAACGTTTAGGGCAGATCTCCATCCAGCGCCACCTAGTGGATCAAGTAATAGAAGCAACAACACTTTAACATGTAGGAAAAATTCAAACCACCTTAGTGATCGAGTCTGTGTCAGTAGTTCAAAGATTCTATTAAAATGTAAAAATGCCACGATTAAGCTTCAAAAGGAGCTTCAAAATTCGATGATAACAATTGTTTTAATTAAACAAAGAATGAATAAGTTTTTCGTTTAAATGTTTTCTTAGATTTGTTTTTATAATACTTCGAGACTGTGACGTGAGCAGATGCTAGTGCAAAAAAAAACCGTAACTTACTTCTTCCAATGGCTATTGCGGTGGGATTTCGCAACGGGTAAGGCGCTCGCTTTCCAATCATGCAATCCTGGTTCGACTCCCGGCTCGTGCTGGTTGTTGACAAACACCGCTCACCTCTACCCAGGGTGTAATAAATTGGGTGGGGGTAGTTGCTGAAGAAAAGGCGGCCGAGAGAAAAGAACTGGCCACCCTACTCTTGTTAGTGCCGAAGGCTTAGTATAATGAGAACCTTATCTTCTCATCCCCCGATGCTTGGATTCAAGTATTGGCTCACCTTTACCTTTACCTTTAATGGCCTTGGCCATTGGTTACGCTGTTACACAAAATAGTAACTTATGAGCATTCGACTTACTAACATTAAAGAGATACAAACATTTAATTTTGTACCTGCACATTTTTTCCCCACACAAAATTTTCGTAAATGCATCTCTGGTGGCTTGTTTGCGTCAGAAACATTCTGTTTATGATGATCTCCATATCGTGAAGATGGCAACACGAATATAAAAAAATTCATTTTAGCTTTTCGTAATCAACAATGATCATTGTCGTGAAGGCTGAAACCTTTACTAACCTGCCGAACTCTTACGCTAGTCTGCAAGCTTTCGTTGAAAACCAAATTTTTGCTAAATCACAAAAACAAAAATCTACCATTATTTAATAGTAGGCAATGAAACTTCTGTAGTTGTTTTTCCGAGAGCAATAGTGAGATTCGAGGCTTTGTCTCGGAAACAACAATTCTCATGTCATTTTCGCATGCAGGCCGGTTTCGTTTTTTTGCTTTAACATTCACCAGAATAGAAAACTCATGCTCGCATAAATAAGTGGTTACGAATGGCATGAGAACTTCAAGGGAAAGTTTTGTAATAAGAGGATAACTTTCCATTTGTTGGCACCAAAACGTTTGAAGATTTGCTGTATCATAAGCAAATGGGTGACGCATCCATTCTGGATATTGCGTTTGTTCAGGAAAGTAGCCTACCTAGCATTGAAATGAATTTTGCAACTTCTGTAAATGCTCAGTAAATACTGGCTTAAGCCTCTGAACTTCTGCAACTTCGCCATTAATTGTTGCATCGGAACTACTTACTACATCCAGACTTGGAAAGTTAGCGAAGCTGTAGTGGTGGTGGCAGCTGATCTCCAATCGCTGCCACCACAACTGCAATTTCCTCTGAAAAGCACTCATTTGCTCTTCAGCTTCTATTACATTTTTACCACTTCCTTGCATTTGGTAATTCAACTGATTGAGAGCACCAAAGATGTCAGCCAAATAAGCCAAAGTAAGGATAAATAAAACTTGCCTTCAAAGTGTTTTCAATGCCGATGGTTGAGACTTTTCAAGAACTCCAATAATTCTGTGAGAACACAAAAACGCGATTCATCACTTTCCCCCTCGATAGCGATCGTAGCCTACTTCAGTGTGATTCAAAAATGTTTCCAAAAATTCGGGCGTTCGCGCCGAACCCCTGAAACAGCTTCGTCGAACCTCAGGGGTTCGATCGAAACCTGGTTAAGAACCACTGGCTTAGAGTTTGTATTAATGCAGTGTGAATGCAAACATTTTTCGTTCGCGTGTTTGGTTCAGTGGTTTCATCTTGTGTCTTGTGTTCATGAGGACAACGGTTCGACGTCCATCGATGTCAATTTTTTTTCGTTAAATTAGTTTTTGCGCGCACAAAAACTAATTTAGTCGTCGGCAGCAATGGCCGAGTGGTTAGCGCGTTGGGCTCGCAGTCGAGAGCTTGCATGTTCGACTCCAGCCACCCGCACTTGCTGTTGTTTCTCTGGGCAAGAAACTTTATGATAATTGCCTCTACCCAGTGATCGATTTCGAGTAATGGGTAGTACAAAATTTAAGTCATAAAAATTAGAGTAGACAACCGGAAACAGACATTGCCGTAGGCTGCAGCGTGGGTCAGGTGTACGTCGGAAGGCGTAAACCGATGCATAGCGCTCAAGTCCGCTTTCCCGCAATGCAGGATAAAGATATGAAAAACAAACAAAAGCTTTTCAAAAAAGTAGAGTTTGGGTTAATTCTCAATCATTTCAGAAAATCTTACTTTTAGAGTGAACAGTATCAATTTCTTTTCTTAACTTGACTAGACTACGTGTGTCTCCAGGCTACGTTATTTTTCAAAATCAATGCTTAGATTTAGACCTGGAGGGCGAAAATTGGCTGCTGACTTTGAAAACCGCTCGAGAAAAAAATAAATCGGTAAAAACAGTTACGCGCGCCCCGCGGTAACCAGTAATGGCTACACTTACAGAAATATGCAAATGAGACAAAAAGTTCGTGGAAAAAAATTTCGCAGGCTGGACGGCGGTGTCTAGCGGGCGCCTGAATTGTAGCTTAAATCCGGCGTCCTCGAGGTACATCTGAATTCCAGACTCAGATCATACAAAGCCCTAAGAATCAAGCGTAAGAATCCGACTCGCAACAATTATTTCCCTGTGACTCGTCTTTTCTTGTGTGTGTGTTCTAATTGTTAGTTACATGCTTGTACTTTATATTCCATGTGATCTGTTTCCCACCGTGTTATTTATTCGTAATCATTCTTGTATCACTTGTTAAGTTTCTGCTTTTCAGTCCGGAGTGTCGTTACCGTGAAGCGCATACTCAGATTAAGTTTTTAATTCTCATTTTATGTATATTGCAGATTTATAGTAATACCTGATTAGGACATAAGTACGAGTCAAAAACATGTGAGTTTATTTTTAGTCGTGTTAGATTGTCATGTTATATTTCTTATCTTATAATTTCTTCTTATAGTTTAGCGTAAAGTACAACACATCAGATGAACAACTTTTATTGCACGGCAAAAAGGAAATTCAGACTATGCTCAGGTAGGTCACAAAACGTAACGCAGGTCTTGGTAGTTTCATCTTTATTTTATTTGTCGGTTGCAACATGGTAATGTCCATCAGTCATATGCAAAAAGCGCATTACACTAAACACATAATTTTAAAACACTTTGAATGCACAAAACCACGTTAAAGTTTCAAAAGCAGATAATAAACATGAACTCAGTTGATTGCGATACAAATAACATTTCACGGATAAGTTTTTTTTACCATACAACGAGATAATGATTTATCACTTATTAAACTACAAATTTCTTTTTTTTTAGTCAAGCAGGGAATTCACTTTTTCACTTGAACGAAAACTGTGAACGAAAGCAAAGTGTGCTAACTGACCACAGTTTTCACATAAAACCTAACTGAAAAGGGGAGGGTCCATTTTTTATTTTGTTTGCTTGCTTGCTCAGTCAGTCACGTCCCCACCAATGGCAGGCGATGTTTTGTTTGCACTTTATTTTACATTTAAACGAAAATTTCTAGAGATGAATAACTGACATATTTGTTATTCAAAGACCCATAAATATAACATTTTAATCTTGTGTTTGCACGTAAACAGCTGGATAGCCTTTTATATTAAAGCAATAACGACACATTAAAAGATGGCACAAACTCATGCTGCACCTCAGAGCAACGCAATGAAGGTTATGGTACAAAGTAACCACATATATAAGCCTGAGGCAGGTTTCATAATGAAATTGACAAGAAACATACATCAGTACACGGTTGGTTATTTGGGTCATGTTGACGTCTAAGTTTAATTTATATTTATAAATAATGTAAACGTTTTCAATCAAGATTGATAAAGAAGGTTGCAGTAACATGATAGCAGTCACAGCAATGTGAAATTGCAACAATTGATTTAAGCAAGAAAGCAGTAAAAATCTTCACAGTATGAAGCGTTTGCTTAAATTTAATTTATTCAAATAACACATTGCAATCTTAAAACTGTTACAATGAATGTAAAGTTGGTGACGTGAACCATTGTGTAAATATCCAGTTGTTTCAAAAGCGTTTTATAAGCTTTACTCACACAAAGTCAATGTGTTTTTGATGCAAGTGTAACCTAAGTTTGCAAACTTGATTTAAATACACCAGAGAAGCTTGCTCAAATGCCAAAGGTCAACCTCAATTTGACACCTTTTGAACTTTGTCAAGCACCGCTCCAATTATAAACTGGTAATAAATAAGAAACAATTTTTTAGCAAACATGAAACATGAAAGTGTGACACTGCAAACCTGCGTAGAACTGCGCAATGACAATTACACAGTGAGACAGAATAATTCCAACTATGGACAATCCAATATGGAGTTTATAAGATCCTTGCACTTGTTTATATCTTCATTATTGTCTTGTTGGTCACTTGGAACATGCTTAAGTCTCAGCTTAAGTTCCATTTGTAGATAATGCATAGCTTTGTTGGTGTCATTGATAAAGGAATACAATTCTGCTGCTGAACGATAGCAACCACACAATTGAAGTATTGCACATTCTGTATTTTGAATGGTATCAATAGCAATATTCATATTACGGTTTGCTTGGTCATATTTTCGCAAATGTTTATAACACTTTGCCATGGAAAAATAGGTTCGAAATTTGCCAAGTAAATAATAGCATGAACTGTTATCAGGTATTTCATTATAATGTGCTAAACTTTGCTCGTATAAAATAATTGCTTCTTCGCGTAACATCAATTTAAACTTGCAATTCCCATTCGTACGTGTCAGAAAAGCTAACATAAAATGAAAATGATGAAAATGGAGTTTCACTTTTGCAATGCATTGCTCCACGTACAAACTGGCTTCTTGGTAACGACATAAGTCATACAACAAGCCTGCCTTTAAACAGTAGAAGCTCATCATCCATGACTTTGTCGGTTCATGATTTAAGAATATTTCCTCGTCCACAACATCCAATTCTTTGTTAAACTTTTCTAAAACTTCAAGTGATTTGTCATACTGTCGTTTCATCATGTAGGTAGCAACCACTGAAACGTATATTGTCAACAAGTCGTCCTTTTGTAGTGCATGTTGATTCAATTGGGAAAACCTTTTCCATTCCTCCAAAAGTAAATCATGTCGCTTCAGCAAAGTAAGCACCCAAAATCTCGTGGAAAGTTTACATTTCAATTGTTTTAGTTCAGAAAATTGACCTGACCGTAATACTGCTTGTAAAGAATAAACAATGTTGAAATATTCAATTAAAGATTGTTCACCAGTGATACTCATAAGTTCATTCAGTGTTTTGTTGTCATTTTCCTTGTAATCTCTTTCTCCAATGATGTCATCTTGTCTTTTCTTTGCCATGTAAACTTTCAAGCGAGTCAGACAAGCCACAGACACGGCATAGTGCAATCGCTTCTTTGTTTCTATATTAATCACTTTCTTTTTGTGGAGGCCATTGATCATTTCAAAACAAGAACGTTTATTAATCGAATAAATTCGCCCAAGGGCTGTTAAGAAAAGTGAAATGCTTCGATACATCACTCGCTTTATGTTGCAGTGAACTTTCAGGGTGACATTTGCAAAGTTGACTTCAACGTTGTATTGCATTAAACCTTCTACGAGTGCGCTTATTACTTGTTGAACTGCCAACGGTTGACGTTTGTATAAGTTTTGTAAAACTCTTTCTTAAAATTGATTGTACACATCTATGTGTCCAGATACAAAACATGTTTTGGTTAAAATATCAGCAAGATGGTAGCCATTCTTCATGTCTTCATCAGTCTCAAGATACTTCACCATCTCACTGATTGGTTTAATTAACTCTGTGGTCCAAGGCTTGTTTTCAGTCCTTGTGTTCTGCCAAGTGGAAACTTGCAAGCTTGTGGCATCATTCCGTCAAACGAAATGCCACGTGTTGTATGAGCATCAAAGAACCAGTCTCCATCAGGAATACTGAAGTCATTCAGCCAAGGAATGGCGACGCTTGGAAGAATCGTCTCTTTTAAGTTGATGATAATAAATTGGAAAATAACACTGAACCATCTAAAGAATTCTAATGTGTAATAATTGTCTTTGTGTTGCACTCCTTCCTCTAAGACAATCACATGCTCGAAGTCAGAGTAAGGAGTGATTTCTTTTCGAGCAAGTGATCCCATTCCAACAACAGAGTATCGACATGGCGGCTTTTCCATTATTTCAATGCATCGCTTAGAAGCATAATCCATCAATTTTGTATAATCTTCAGTTATTTTGCTTTGAATATTTTGAACGAATTCTATTTGTTTGTTTTTTTGCATGTCGTTCTCTAGTTTTCTTGAAGTTTTGGAAGAATTAGCATCAAATTGTTTCAAACTTTTGTTGGTGCTTTCTCTCATTTCTTTCACTTTCAAACCAACATCTCGTGATATTTTGATTAAATCTGCTTTTGTATTTTCAGCTCCTGCTACTTCAAGCACATGAGAGCAAAGCTGTTTAAGATCGTTCTTAAATTCATCGTTTGATGGTTGTCTTGTTATGGCAGCGTTGAAGAGAGCTGTACTTTGAATCAAACTGATTTTATCTGGACTTTTGTCCTTGTAAATAATTGCAAGTTGGTGAAATATATTAGCAGATTTAATTATGTTTTATTTTTTTCCCTTTCTATCACAAACATTTTTTAATTCTTTTGCAAGTTTTATTTCTTTACAAATATTTCCTTTCATGACGATTCTCAGTTTGACTGCTTATTGTTCCTCATATAAACGAACTGAATTTACGCACCACAAAGCACAATGTACTGTATGTCTACAAGAATAAAAACTTTTTTCCTGGAGTCGAATAACAAGTTTCTTTAAATCAACATTTAGCAGCGAAGTTAAGTTTGAAGTGAAACGCTTTGTCAACTTGAAACACAAACGTAGGCTATTGTTTTTTTAACATCTTTTTTAAATATCTTTCATACAGAGTTAGCATTTTTGTTGGCCGTTGTGTGACCGTTATTGGCACCAAGTCATTTGTGTACCTCCTCGTGGTGCTGCTGGAAGCAGTGCGGCTGACTAAACACAGAGGCGCTGAAGAAAGGAACTGGCCTACCTACTTCAGTACTATGGCCAAGTCTACAATGATGCAAAAGTTTAACAAAAATACGAGAAATGGCGTAAATGAGTCTCCGAGTTCTAGAAACCTGAGCCCTTCGCCCGGTAGTCGGAGTCATCAATTGCAGGGCTCCTTCGTTCGTCATTTAGCAACTGTAATTAATGCAAAAACATTCCGACAACGAACTCAAAGAATTGCCATATGGAATGTACGAAAACTTTACCAACAAGGAAAACTGGACAATATTATGTTAGAAATGGACAGAATGAGAATGAACTGCTTGAGTCTTTGCGAAGTAAGATGGACAAAAACTGGTCAGTTTATGAAAGATGATAAAACAATTATATATTCTGGAGGTAATGAACATCAAAGAGGTGTTGCTGTGATTATTGACAAACAACTTTCTAAATCAATATTGGGTAGTTGGCCTAAATCTGATCGTTTGCTTCTCGTAAAACCAAATGCTAGTTCTTTCAATATCAATCTGATTGTTGCTTATGCACCAACAACGGATGCAGATGACTCGGTAATTGGTGATTTCTACGACTCATTGGATGAATAGTACAAAGAATGTAAATCACAGGAAGTGAATATTGTGATGGGTGATTTTAATGCTAAAGTTAGCTGCAACAAACATGGGAAAACTGTTAGACGTCACGGCCTTGGATCACAAAACTATTGCGGTGAGATGCTCATTGACTGGTGTAAGGGAAAAAAGCTTGCTATTATGAACACATGGTTTGCGCACACCATCGGCGTCGATATACTTGGACAAGTCCTGGTAACCGATCAAGAAATCAAATTGATTACATTATGATAAATGAAAGATAGCCTATAAGTCTTCCCTTTCTAATTCAAGAGCCTATCCAAGCGCTGATGCAAACAGTGATCATAACTCTGCATTTGCAACAATTAAAATTCGTTTAAACACTCTAAAACAACCGAAATGCAAACAATTGACATATTTGTTAACTGCTCTGAAAGACCCTGTAATAAGAACATATTTTTGTCATGCTGTCCTGGATAATCTTCCAGCTAACCAAAAGAAATAAGCAGTAGATGATCAGTGGGACAATCTCAAAACAAGTATTCTAACAGCAGCAGATAAAGTTATACCAATAGAAACCAGACGAACTAAAAAGCCTCACTGGATGACAGAAGAAATAAAAAATCTTAAGTCAGAAAGAAGACAATTAAAAACAAACCGAGAAAAATATAACAAAATTCATCAATTTATTCAAGAAAAGTGCAAATCTGCAAAAGAACAATGGTTAGAAGAAGAGTGTGAAAAAATTGAAAGGCTCAAAGACATCAGCCCCTATAGGAACCGTTCAAGGAAATACGCTTAATATCCAAAACCGGTCCTGTATTAACCTCAAAGTGCATTCGATCTTCTGATGGCAAAATTCTCTATGAACCTAAAGATGTGAAGAAATTTTGGGAAGAGTACATTACTACCCTTTTTTCAAGATGACAGAGAAGATATTGATAATAATATGATTAATTGTGAAACTGGACCACCAATATTAAAGAAAGAAGTACAGTGGGCTTTAGATACTTCGAAAACCGGCAAGGCAGCAGGCCCAGATGAAATTGTGGTAGAAATGTTGATTGCCTTAAAAGAAAATGAAATAAACTTGTTGTGGAATCTCATTAATACCATTTGTGAAAGTGGTGAATTACCTAAGGATATGCTGAAATCTCTTTTTATTGCCCTTCCGAAAAAAACACTTGAGTGTGGAAATCACAGAACGATAAGTCTAATGTCACATACATTAAAACTGCTCTTGAAAATTGTCCTCCAAAGAATAGGAAGAAAAATTTTACCGGAAATATCTGCTTGCCAATACGGATTCATGCCTGACAGAGGAACCAGAAATGCAATTTTTGTAGTTCGCATGCTGTGTGAACGTTCAATTCAACACCAACAAGATGTATTTCTGTGTTTCATAGATTATCAGAGAGCTTTTGATAAAGTACGCCATTTCCAGCTTCTTTCATCACTAAAACGAATTGGGATTGATGATAAAAATTTTCGTATGATACACTATCTATACTACAAGCAGCAATAAGCTGCTTTCCGATGGAATCACTGAATGGATGGAAATATCAAGAGGTGTTCGACATGGCTGTGTCATGAGCCCAGATCTCTTCAATTTGTACAGTGAACTCATCCTTAGAGAACTAGAAGAAATTGATGAAGGAATTAATATAAACGGAAAATTATAAATAACATTCGATATGCAGATGACACAGTCTTGCTTTCAACGTCACAATGTGGTTTGCAAATTTTACTAGATGCAGTTCAAACATCTAGTGAAAAATATGGACTAAAAATAAACATTAACAAAACCAAAACTCTGGTAGTCTCGAAACGTCTTCCTGAGCCAACAATTTGCGTGTACTGCAATGATAACAAAATTGAACAGGTTTAAAAACTCAATTATTTGGCCTCAATATTGAGTCCAAGCACCCGATGTGAAAAGGAAATTAGACGACGCATTGCATTATCAAAATCAAGTTTCAACACCATGACAAAAATCTTCAAAGATTGAAAGCTCTCCAAAACCTTAAGAATTCGTTTGTTAAAGTGCTTTGTTTGGTCAAGTTTGATGTACGGATGTGAAACCTGGATGCTAACGGCAAAAACCCAAAAAAAGCTTGAACCTGCAGAAATGTGGTTTTACCGAAGAATTCTTAAAATTTCATGGACAGCTTTTCGAACCAACAGAGCAGTTCTCCAACAGATGGGCCAGGAGCAGCAGATAATGAGATCTTTAGAAATGCGGCAGCCGAAGTTCTTGGGTCACAGCATAAGGAAAGGCGAACTTGAAGATTTATCTTTAAGTGGAAAAATACTAGGAAAACGGTCAAGAGGAGCTCAAAAATTCACATTTTTGCACAATTTTCAACCACATATCAAAAACCCTACTAAAATTTGGCAAGACGCACGAGATCGATCAGACTGGAACATCACTGTACGTCGAGGGCTGTATCAGCTATGATACTTACGAGAGAGAGAGCACTGTTGTACCAGTGAGAACAAACATAGAATATTTGATTATTTCATTGTCTTTTAGATTGATAGAATATGACGTTTGACGTTAGAGAGAGCACTGTTGTACCAGTGAGAACAAACATAGAATATTTGATTATTTCATTGTCTTTTAGATTGATAGAATATGACGTTAGACTGCTTTATGCAGTCGCCTAGGCTGATACTATAGGCTTGCATCACTTCTGCGTTGATTTATATCTAGATAACGTAAAAATGGCATAGAGTTTTGTTACTTTTAGCAGATGGAGGATAGGTCTACCCGGGAGAATGATTTAGCAAAATAAAAATCGGAACTCTTTACAAAGATGTAAAATTACTTTAAGAATCCATTTACCATGTAAACT
This sequence comes from Aplidium turbinatum, assembly GCF_918807975.1. Classification (NCBI taxonomy): domain Eukaryota; kingdom Metazoa; phylum Chordata; class Ascidiacea; order Aplousobranchia; family Polyclinidae; genus Aplidium; species Aplidium turbinatum. Next base: position 6,186,516 of record NC_137486.1, read on the forward strand.
TAGCTAGGTTAAACACTGACACCATGGATAATATCTGTAGCCTGATCAATTATTATTCTGTGATGTGTTTGGCGTTTTTTTGGGTTTAGGGCGTAATTAGTTAATGTTCTCGTGGTCATGCGCCATATAGGCTTATTCATTTCTATATTCTACACTACGGTACAGTCGGTAACGGTAGTGCACTGATGTGAGAGCTCAATAACCTGTATGAAACTTTGAATATATTAAGTTACAGTACCATGAAAAAATATGCGCAAACTCGATATTATCAAAGTTATGCAACAAATCTTTTCAATAACAATTTAGGCCTTCCTTTCGTAGACTATCTCTTAATTGTTTCTTTAATCTCGAAAATATTCATTCACACAACACTCAGCAATTAGGAACAAAATTGTACGTAATATTTTACAAGCTGTGAACAGCTTAGCTTGATTAAGTGTTCTCCTTTTTATAGTCAGGATAAACCTAGCTGCGTCCAACAATATCTGCAACCTCCACTTTGTGTTAACGCGCGCCTTTCTCCTCACTGTAGGCTACAACACTAGCAGCAGACCAATTGCTCGGAGAACCAACGGTTTTCTAATGAAGAACGAAATAGATATAAATAGACTAGGCAAAAGCTCAGAATATTGAATTGCCCAACGCCTGGGGCAAAACGAACAACCAGAATAAAATCACTTTTTGTAAATAAACAAAAACATAAAACACATTAAGTTTCATGCGCTGGGCAGTTGTTGTTAAGTGAAATGTTAATTAAAAGACGCAATAGGTCTATGATATCTAATTTGTTTGCTCCAATAGAACACTTTGAAGTTAGCATGTTCGTTTTGCCGGCCTTCCCCTACTCAAACAAGTGCACAATCTTTCTGGAAGTCTTTCAACTACTTTTCAACCTTCTAATTACCAAAATCGTGTTAAATAATGGTTAATACATGTCCATGCGTAAAATTTCATTTACAAAACAACTTAATTTCGTCATAACACACGCTAATGTTTGCATAAAAATGAAAGACTTGAGTGAAAAAGCTATCGCAGTCCACTAAGCTATTCACATGATTTGTTGTTTTGTCCAATCACACTGCAGGTCAAAACAACTAATACACTGCTGCAAAATTCGCTGTTTGGAAGGCTTGTATTCCGTCGAGTTGATTATGGGATATTGATTGTGTAAGCTTCAGTTTACTTTATTTTACGTTATTCCCAATGAAGTAAGCTGCTTGTTGGCCGCAGGCGTAATTATTGTAATTAGCACTTCTGCGCAATACCCACATACGACTTTTTAGTTCTGTTCAGTCTGAAGATGTAAACTATAATGCTCAGTTACTATACGTATTACCACTTAGATTAGGGGTCGGGAACCCATGGCTCGCGAGCCACGTATGGCTCTTCTTGACTGCATCTGGCTCACAGTAAGTCTTATCTTAACTTTTCATTACAATTTAAAGCAGAAAATACGATCAGAATGCACCAAATTAAATGCGCTTCTTCACAACTTTCTGGGAGAGGTCTCCCAGCTGTTTTTTCATCTTCAGTAAACACATGGCCCCACTTTTGCAACTCATCACCTGCCACTACATGTTTGTTGTGTGAAGTGTTAAATCATTATGGTTCTTACGGAAATACATTTCCAAAAATGTACTTTTCATGGCTCTCTTACCTAAAGAGGTTCCCGACCCCTGACGTAGAGGTACTGTGCAAGTCTTGGAAGTGAAGAAGCTCTGCGCTGGCAGAAGAGGTTTTTGCAAACAGGCTTTTCACCTTTTCACTAATTAGCTTTCCAGTTGCAGAGAAAGTTTGCTTTAGTACATCTGCTCCTGCTCTAGAAGCATCTCAGACAGTCATTTTATCTGGTGCAGATCTTTACCGGATGTGGTACTGATCTGACCAGATCTGGACCGGATAAAGTGGCTGTCTGGGATTGTACCACCGTGTGCTAAACTACTGTAATATGGACTAGCAGATAAACTGGTAATCGGTGCAGATTTCGTACTAATTCACTTCTTAATCATTTAAAATGCGAAAAGGAGGATCGGCCTATTTGAGCATTTTTGAACATCTTGGGAGAACAAATTAGCTTTCTTTAAAACAAGATGTCTTTCAAAACGAGGAGGTATAGCCTCATCTCAATGACAAACACCAAATTTGGCAAACAAAAAAACGACGAGGTCAAGTAACAATGATGCAACAACATGCGCGCATGAGAAACAAACGTTTAGGGTAGATCTCCATCCAGCGCCACTTAGTGGATCAAATAATAGAAGCGACAACACTTTAACATGTAGGAAAAATTCAAACCACCTCAGTAATCGAGTCTGTGTCAGTGGTTCAAAGATTCTATTAAGATTTAAAAATGCCACGATTAAGCTTTAAAGAGAGTTTCAAAATTTGACGGTAAAGATTTTTTAAATTAAACAAAGAATTAATAAGTTTTCCGTTTAAACGTTTTCTTAGATTTGTTTTATAATACTTCGAGACTGTGAAGTGAGCAGAAGCAAGTGCAAAAGAGAACCGTAATTTAGTTCTTCCAATGGCCACGTTGTTACACAAAATAGTAACTTCTCAACTTATAAACATTTGACTTACTAACATTAGGAAATACAAACATTTAATTTTGTACCTGTACATTCTTCCCCCACGCAAAATTTTTGTAAATGCATCTCTGGCGGTTTGTTTGCGTTAGAAACAGCTTACTTTCCTCATGATGATCTCCATATCGTAAAAATAGCAACACTGATATAAAAAAATCCATGGTAGCTTTTCGTAATCAACAATGATCATTGTCGTGAAAGTAACTGCACAATTGATTGTAACTGTAGGCCGGACGCGGTGTCCAGCGGACGCCTCACTTGTCGCATTAATCCCGCGTCCTCGGAGCAGATCTGAATTCCAGACTCAGATCATAAAAGCCCTAAGAATCAAGCGTAATAATCCGTCTCGCAACAAGCAATTGTTTGCTTGTGGCTCGTCTTTTCTTGTGTGTGTGTCAACTTTTATTTTACGGCAAAAAGGAAATTCAGACTATGCCCAGGTAGGTCACAAAACGTAATGAAGGTCTTGCTACTTTCATCTTTGTTTTGTTTGTCGGTTGAAACATGGCAATGTCCATCGGTCGTATGTAAAAAGCGCATTTCATTAAAAACATAATTTTAAAACAATTGAATGCACAAAACCACGTTAAAGTTTCAAAAGCAGATAATAAAAATAAACTTAGTTGATTGCGATACAAATAACATTTCTCGGATAAGTTTTTTTTGCCATACAACGAGATAATGATTTATCACTTGAATTTCTTTTTATTTTTTAGCCAACCAGATAATTGACTTTTCCACTTGAATGAAATACCGATGTAAATTAAGTGAACAAAGCTATGAACGAAAGCAAAGTGTGCTAACTGACCACAACTTTCACATAAAACAAAACTGAAAAGGTGAGGGTCCAGTTTTTTTTATTTGGTTTGCTTGTTTGCTCAGTCAGTCATGTCACCACTAATGGCAGGCAATGTTTTGTTTGTAGACTACTTTACAGTTAAACAAAAATTTCTGGAGATAAATAACTGAAATATTTATTATTCAATGACCCATAAATATAATAATTTGATCTTGTGTTTGCACGTAAACTGTAGGAGAGCTTTTTATATTAAAGGAATAACGACACATTAAAATGTGGCACAACCTCATGCTGCACCTCAGAGCAACACAATGGAGGTTATAGTAGCCTACAAAGTAACAGCAGATATAAGCCTGAGGCAGATTTCATAATGAAATTGACAAGAAACTTACATTAGTGCACTGTTGGTTACCTGGGCCATGTTCACGTCAAAGCTTAATTTACATTTATAAATAATGTAAACTTTTTCAATCAAGATTGATATAGTAGGTTGCAGATACATGATAACAGTCACAGCAATGTGAAATTGCGGCAATTGATTTAAGCAAGAAAGCAACAGAAATCTTCACAGTATGAACTGTTTGCTTAAATTTACTCAATTCAAATAACACATTGCAATCTTAAAACTGTTAGAATGAATGTAAAATTGGTGACGTAAACCATTGTGTAAATATCCAGTTGTTTCAAAAGCGTTTTATAAGCTTTACTCACACAAAGTCATTGCGTTTTTTGTATAAGTGTAACGTTAGTTTGCAATCTTGTTTTCAATACACAAGGGAAGCTTGCTCAAAATGTCAAAGGTCAAACTCAATTTGACAACTTTCACTGTGTCAAGCACTGCTCCAATTATGAACTGGAAATAATTAAGTAAGAAAGAAACATCTTTTTAGCAAACATGAAACATGAAAGTGTGACACTGCAAACCTGCGTAGAACAGCACAATGACAATTATACAGTGAGACAGAATAATTCCAACGACAAAGGACAATCCATTATGGCGTTTATAAGATCCTTGCACTTGTTTATATCTTCATCATGGTCTTGTTGGTCACTTGGCACATTTTCAAGTCTCAGCTTAAGTTCCTTTTGTAGATAATGCAGAGCTTTGTTGGTGTCATTGGTAATCGAATACAATTCTGCTGCTGAATGATAGCAAACACACAAATGAAGTATTGGACATTCTGTATTTTGAATGGTGTCAATAGCAATATTCACATTATGGTTTGCTTTGTCATATTTTTCGAAATGTGCATAACACTTTGCTATGGAAAAATAGGTGTAAAATTTGACGAGTAAATGAGCGCATGAACCATCACCAGGTATTTCATTCTGATGTACTAAACTTTGCTTGTACAAAAGAATTGCTTCTTCGAGCAACTTTAATTCAAGCTTGCAATTCCAATTCGTACGTATCAGAAAAGCTAACACCAAATGAAAATTTTGAAAAGGTGGTTTCATTTTTGCAGTGCATTGCTCCACGTACAAACTGGCTTCTTCGTAACGACATAAGTCATACAACAAGTTTGCCTTTAAACAGTAAAAGCTCATCATCCTTGACTTTGTCAGTTCATGATTTAAGATATTTTCCTCATCTACAACATCCAACTCTTTGGTAAAATTTTTTAAAACTTTAAGTGATTTAGCATACTGTCGTTTCATGTTGTAGGTAGTAGCCACTGAAAGGTATATTATCAACAAGTCGTCTTTTTGTAGTTCATGTTGTTTCAATTGGGAAAACCTTTTCCATTCCTCCAAAAGTAAATCATGTCGCCATAGCAAAGCAAGCACACTAAACCTTGTGGAAAGTTTACAATTCAATTGTTTTAATTCAGAAAGCTGACCTGATCGCAATATTGCTTGTAAAGAATAAACAATGTTGAAATATTCAATCAAAGATTGTTCACCAGTGATACCAATAAGTTCGTTTAGTGTTCTATCTTCCTTGTACCTGTAATATCTTCCTCCAATGAGGTCATTTTGTCTTTTTTTGCCATGTAAACTTTCAAGCGAGTCAGACAAGCCACAGACACTGCATAGTGCAATCGCTTCTTTGCTTCGATATTAATTACCTTCTTTTTGTGGAAGCCATTTATGATTTCAAAACAAGAACGTTTATTAATAAAAAAAAATCGTCCAAGAGCTGCTATGAATATTGAAATGCTTCGATACATCACTCGCTTTATGTTGCAATGAACATTCAGGTTGATATTTGTAATGTTGGCTACGGCGTCGTATTGCAGTAAATCACCCCCTAGTTGGTTTATCATTTGTCGAAATGCCGATGCGTGCGTTTTCAATAAGTTTTGTGAAACTCTTTCTTGAAATCGATTAAACACATCTATGTGTCCAAATACAAAACATGTTTTTGTTAAAATATCAGCAAGATGATAGCCATTCTTCATGTCTTCATCAGTTTCAAGTTACTTCACCATCTCACTGATCGGTTTAATTAACTCTGTGGTCCAAGGTTTGTTTTCAGTTCCTTGTGTTCTGCCAAGTGGAAACTTGCAAGCTTGTGGCATCATTCCATCAAACGAAATGCCACGTGTTGTATGAGCATCAAAGAACCAGTCTCCATCAGGAATACTGAAGTCATTCAGCCAAGGAATGGCGACGCTTGGAAGAATCGTCTCTTTTAAGTTGATGATAATAAATTGGAAAATAACACTGAACCATCTAAAGAATTCTAATGTGTAATAATTGTCTTTGTGTTGCACTCCTTCCTCTAAGACAATCACATGCTCGAAGTCAGAGTAAGGAGTGATTTCTTTTCGAGCAAGTGATCCCATTCCAACAACAGAGTATCGACATGGGGGCTTTTCCATTATTTCAATGCATCGCTTAGAAGCATAATCCATCAATTTTGTATAATATTCAGTTATTTTACTTTGAATATTTTGAATGAATTCTATTTGTTTGTTTTTTTGCATGTCGTTCTCTAGTTTTCTTGAAGTTTTGGAAGAATTAGCATCAAATTGTTTCAAACTTTTGTTGGTGCTTTCTCTCATTTCTTTCACTTTCAAACCAACATCTCGTGAGATTTTGATTAAATCTGGTTTTGTATTTTCAGCTCCTGCTACTTCAAGCACATGAGAGCAAAGCTGTTTAAGATCGTTCTTAAATTCATCGTTTGATGGTTGTCTTGTTATGGCAGCGTTGAAGAGAGCTGTACTTTGAATCAAACTGATTTTATCTGGACTTTTGTCCTTGTAAATAATTGCAAGTTGATGAAATATATTAGCAGATTTAATTATGTTTTCTTCTTTTCCCTTTCTATCACAAACATTTTTTAATTCTTTTGCAAGTTTTATTTCTTTACAAATATTTCCTTTCATGACGATTCTCAGTTTGACTGCTTATTGTTCCTCATATAAACGAACTTAATTTACGCACCACAAAGCACAATGTACTGTATGTCTACAAGAATAAAAACTTTTTTTCTGGAGTCGAATAACAAGTTTCTTTAAATCAACATTTAGCAGCGAAGTTAAGTTTGAAGTGAAACGCTTTGTCAACTTGAAACACAAACGTAGGCTATTGTTTTTTTAACATCTTTTTTAAATATCTTTCATACAGAGTTAGCATTTTTGTTGGCCGTTGTGTGACCGTTATTGGCACCAAGTCATTTGTGTACCTCCTCGTGGTGCTGCTGGAAGCAGTGCGGCTGACTAAACACAGAGGCGCTGAAGAAAGGAACTGGCCTACCTACTTCAGTACTATGGCCAAGTCTACAATGATGCAAAAGTTTAACAAAAATACGAGAAATGGCGTAAATGAGTCTCCGAGTTCTAGAAACCTGAGCCCTTCGCCCGGTAGTCGGAGTCATCAATTGCAGGGCTCCTTCGTTCGTCATTTAGCCTAACAACTGTAATTAATGCAAAAACATTCCGACAACGAACTCAAAGAATTGCCATATGGAATGTACGAAAACTTTACCAACAAGGAAAACTGGACAATATTATGTTAGAAATGGACAGAATGAGAATGAACTGCTTGGGTCTTTGCGAAGTAAGATGAACAAAAACTGGTCAATTTATGAAAGATGATAAAACAATTATATATTCTGGAGGTAATGAACATCAAAGAGGTGTTGCTGTGATTATTGACAAACAACTTTCTAAATCAATATTGGGTAGTTGGCCTAAATCTGATCGTTTGCTTCTCGTAAAACCAAATGCTAGTTGTTTCAATGTCAATCTGATTGTTGCTTATGCACCAACAACGGATGCAGATGACTCGGTAATTGGTGATTTCTACGACTCATTGGATGAATTGTACAAAGAATGTAAATCACAGGAAGTGAATATTGTGATGGGTGATTTCAATGCTAAAGTTGGCTGCAACAAACATGAGAAAACTGTTAGACGTCACTGCCTTGGATCACAAAACGATCGTGGTGAGATGCTCATTGACTGGTGTGAGGAAATAAGCTTGCTGTTATGAACACATGGTTTGCGGCACACCATCAGCGTCGATATACTTGGACAAGTCCTGGTGACCGATCAAGAAATCAAATTGACTACTTTATGATAAATGAAAGATAGCCTACAGGTCTTCCATGTCTAATTCAAGAGCCTATCCAGGTGCTGATGCAAACAGTGATCATAACCCTGTAATTGCAACAATCAAAATTCGTTTAAACTTTCTAAAACAACCAAAATGCAAACAATTAACATATTTGTTAACTGCTCTGAAAGACCCTGTAATAAGAACATATTTTTGTCATGCTGTCCTGGATAATCTTCCAGCTAACCAAAAGAAATAAGCAGTAGATGATTAGTGGGACAATCTCAAAACAAGTATTCTAACAGCAGCAGATAAAGTTATACCAAAAGAAACCAGACGAACTAAAAAGCCTCACTGGATGACAGAAGAAATAAAACATCTTAAGTCAGAAAGAAGACAGTTAAAAACAAACCGAGAAAAATATAACAAAATTCATCAATTTATTCAAGAAAAGTGCAAATCTGCAAAAGAACGATGGTTAGAAGAAAAGTGTGAAAAAATTGAAAGGCTCAAAGACATCAGCCCCTAGGAACCGTTCAAGGAAATACGCTTAATATCCCAAACCGGTCCTGTATTAACCTCAAAGTGCATTCGATCTTCTGATGGCAAAATTCTCTATGAACCGAAAGATGTAAAGAAATCTTGGGAAGAGTACATTACTACCCTTTTTCAAGATGACAGAGAAGATATTGATAATAATATGATTAATTGTGAAACTGGACCACCAATATTAAAGGAAGAAGTACAGTGGGCTTTAGTACAGTAGTACAGTAGAAACGTTGATTGCCTTAAAAGAAAATGGAATAAACTTGTTGTGGAATCTCATTAATACCATTTGTGAAAGTGGTGAATTACCTAAGGATATGCTGAAATCTCTTTTTATTGCCCTTCCGAAAAAAACACTTGAGTGTGGAAATCACAGAACGATAAGTCTAATGTCACATAGCCTACATTAAAACTGCTCTTGAAAATTGTCCTCCAAAGAATACGAAAAAATATTTTACCGGAAATATATGCTTACCAATACGGATTCATGCCTGACAGAGGAACCAGAAATGCAATTTTTGTAGATTACATGCTGTGTGAACGTTCAATTCAACACCAACAAGATGTATTTCTGTGTTTCATAGATTATCAGAAAGCTTTTGATAAAGTACGCCATTTCCAGCTTCTTTCATCACTAAAACGAATTGGGATTGATGATAAAGATTTCCGTATGATACACAATCTATACTACAAGCAGCAGTAAGCTGCTTTCCGATGGAATCACTGAATGGATGGAAATATCAAGAGGTGTTCGACAAGGTTGTGTCATAAGCCCAGATCTCCTCAATTTGTACAGTGAACTCATCCTTAGAGAACTAGAAGAAATTGATGAAGGAATTAATATAAACGGAAAATTATAAATAACATTCGATATGCAGATGACACAGTCTTGCTTTCAACGGCACAATGTGGTTTGCAAATTTTACTAGATGCAGTTCAAACATCTAGTGAAAAATATGGACTAAAAATAAACATTAACAAAACCAAAACTCTGGTTGTCTCGAAACGTCTTCCTGAGCCAACAATTTGCGTGTACTGCAATGATAACAAAATTGAACAGGTTCAAAAATTCAATTATTTGGCCTCAATATTGAATCCAAGCACCCGATGTGATAAAGAAATTAGACGACGCATTGCATTATCAAAGTCAAGTTTCAACACCATGGCAAAAATCTTCAAAGATTGAAAGCTCTCCAAAACCTTAAGAATTCGTTTGTTAAAGTGCTTTGTTTGGTCAATTTTGATGTACGGATGTGAAACCTGGACGCTAACGGCAAAAACCCGAAAAAAGCTTAAACCTGCAGAAATGTGGTTTTACCGAAGAATTCTTAAAATTTCATGGACAGCTTTTCGAACGAACAGAGCAGTTCTCCAACAGATGGGCCAGGAGCAGCAGATAATGAGATCTTTAGAAATGCGGCAGCTGAAGTTCTTGGGTCACATCATAAGAAAAGGCGAACTTGAAGATTTATCTTTAAGTGGAAAAATACTAGGAAAACGGTCAAGAGGAGCTCAAAGATTCACATTTTTGCACAATTTTCAACCACATATCAAAAACCCTACTAAAATTTGGCAAGACGCACGAGATCGATCAAACTGGAACATCACTGTACGTCGAGGGCTGTACCAGCTATGATACTTACGAGAAAGAGAGCATTGTTGTACCAGTGAGAACAAACAAAGAATATTTGATTCTTTCATTGTCTTATTGTAGATTGATAGAATATGACGTTAGACTGCTTTATGCAATCGCCTAGGCTGATGCTATAGGCTTGCATCACTTCTGCGTTGATTTATATCTAGCTAACGTAAAAATGGCATAGAGTTTTGTTACTTTTAGCAGATGGAGGATAGGTCTACCCGGGAGAATGATTTAGCAAAATAAAACTCGGAACTCTTTACGAAGATGTAAAATTACTTACAATGTAAACTGAGTGTCACGATTTCTTTCTATCTCTTACCAGGAAAAAGACTTGGAAAGGTTCAATGACGTAGTTTAATGGGTTATAACCGAAAAACAGTCAATTAAATGTCGAATAGTTCTACTAGTGAAATGATATTCTAACTTCTCGAAGGACTTTGACGAACGGCTTCTCAAATAACTCTAATTTCGAACACAATTTATATCAGCACCAATTCTCATCTACTTGTATTCAATTACTTCAAGTCTCAATCACCAATAATTTCTGCACCAACTACCAATCCACAACTCATAACACAACTCTCATAATCAACTCATAATAATCTCAGAATAATCATTACGCAAATTACACCACTATTTATAGAAGATTGTTTCAGTCTAGTAACTTCGAGAAGGTTACGTAATGTCACACCACTCATTGTTCTGTCAAGTTGAATTAAATGTAAACAAGCAGAAGCTCAAAGAAGTTTAAAGAATATCACGTGGTGTAGAAGATTCTTACATAATAAATATTTCGCAATCGGACATCTACTGATAAACAACCTTATGACGTCATGACACACGACGCTCAGAAATCATGAACAACAACAGAACCTTCCAGAGTTGCATATTTACAGACAATTCTAGAAATACGTTGCATAATACAGATTTCTCATTCAAAGGTTACTTCAGGTCATAACTGATAATAACACATCGCACCAGAATTCTACAACCAAAACAACACGCTCGTTGAAGATACAAAGCAAGCCATTGCACGTTGATTGTGACATACGCCCCCCCTTAGAATATTGTTGCAAACAATATAACAACACAATCAATACAAAACACATTACCAAAACAATTAATTACTCAATAAAACAGTTCTCATTAGTCCATCGTTGCATGATCTACCAACGACAGCGTTTCTGTGATCCTTGATCCTTTAGACACTGCTAAGCCGCAATTTTTCGTCACTAGACCGGATAAAACAGCACTTAGAACACTAATACATCATAACCAACTGATAGACATATTCAGACAAGAACATCCATACAAAAGACTGTTCACGCGCCAAAACCACAACAGTAAGACCAGGATAGATAGAATATACATAAATGAACATGCACTTGAAAATTATCATAACATCAAACATGAATACTTCACATCATCCGACCACTGCACATTACCAATAATTCATCTCCAATATCAACATCACACCAAATGGGGTGAATATACATACAAAATCAATAACAGCATATTAGAATATGCACACGTCATAACAGAGCTCGAAACGGCTTGGGAAAATTGGACTACAAACGTACCACAAATGGAATTTCTTCCTCGCCTGTCTTCGGCCGGACCTGGGTCGGAAAGTGGGGACTCTTCCGACTCGTTCGACTCGTCGAACAGCAAATCTCTTTCCTCTTCCTCCACTTCCTCGCCTGATAGCCCAACCACGGACGGTGTTGTACGAGAACGCGCCTGACTTTGTACGAGAACAAACTGCAAGATCAAGTACGGTTGGTTCGACTCCCGGGCTGTGCGCTTGAGCAATGCATTTCAAGAATAGCTCTCTATTTAGCGACACCTAGTGGATGACATAATTCGCAGGCAACAACACTTCAAAAACAATCGGAAACTTCACTCTGCTAATATTGGTGACCGGACCTGCGTCCGTGATTCAAAGCCTCTACAGTCTACATTGTAGACATGGGAAAACTACGGCCCGCGGGCCAAATCCGGCCCGTTGGATTATTTAATCTGGTCCGCCTGATATTGGCGGAAACAACTGATTTAACCCAACTCGTTACTATTTTTTCCAATGGCAATTGTTAAAACTTTGTTTAATCACATGATAGCTGGCAGCAAGGTTGTAAATAATGTCGTTAATAAACTGTAGCTTAACACTCTTGCCATCGAGTCAGCTGCTTCTCGTGTTCTTAATGTGACAAATGTCAAGCATCGGCAAATTAGGCTACGTTGAAACAAGATAGGCCGATGCAGGCCCAGATTTAGGGAGGGGGGGCAGAGGGGGCAGGTGCCCTGGACCCCTTACGTGAAAAAAATGTGATTTTGTGTTATTTTTTCTTCCTTTCAGCCTTTGAAGTTTCTGCAAAATGCTGTGCAGTGCTGGATTGATGCTACTGTAGACGCAGTGGTTTTTTGCGCCTATGGCGCGGAAATTTTTTTTGCAGGGAGGCCCCCCGATCTAAAAGTGCCCCGGGCTCCCCATCAGCTAAATCCGGCCCTGGGCAGATGTGCAGTAAATATGAATAAGAAGTTGGTTTGGTTTCTGAATCTTTATCCTCGGACTGACAAAGCCTTGATAGGTTATTCCTGGTAGTTTCGCATACTTGGAGAAGCTCTTGACGCAGGGCCAGTTACTGTACCGAGATTGACAGAGTGAAGTTTTCCGATTGTTGAAGTGTTGTTGCCGGGGAATTATTCCATTCATTACGTGTCGGTGAATGTAGAGCAGTCCTTATAATGCGTTGCTCAAGCGTACACCCAAAGAGTCAAACCAGCGCAACTTGATCTTGAGCCAGGCACGTAACCACCGACACAAATCAGTCATGTCACGCATGATAGCGCTACCAACATCAGTGATGTCATATGTCACGAGCTAACGGTGCGGATTTTGTTGAAGTTATTTGCTGCAGCAATACTTAAGTGAAGTCTTAAAGTTATTTGCTGCAGCAATACTCAAGTGAAGTCCTGTGGTTATATCCAGATATCAAAAAATGTCGTGGTAACCTATGAGAAAACCAAAAAATGCACCTACACAACAAGTTGTCAGTACAGTAGTCTACATAGCCTCCGCACAAATCAGTCATGTCACGCATGAATCATGATAGCGCTACCAACATAAGTGATGGCATGTGTCACGTATGATTGCGTTGACAAAGTGGAATACGTTAAAGTGCCTACCTATTCTATTAATGGTGAATGACAACAAAAGGACCAAATCACGTGGTTTAGTTATAACATTTCAACTGTGTCGATAAAAGTGGATGATTAAAGAGACTTTTAGCACTTTTAACAGAAGGAATATCAGACATTGTTATTTCATAATAGCAAAGTGAGAATATTTCAGAACGGTCATGAAGATAGAAAGAAAGGATAGTACAGAAGCAAAACTAATAACTAATAAAACTAATAAACTAATAAAACAACTCAAGTCTAATTGTAATGAAAATGGAAAAGAAACAAACACAAATATATCTGCTGATATATTTCATCAGTTTGGAATTATTTACAAAGATAAAACTCCAGATAAAATCAGTTTGATTCAAAGTGCAGCTCTCTTCAACGCTGCCATAACAAGAAAACCATCGAACGATGAATTTAAGAACGATCTTAAACAACTTTGCTCTCATGTGCTTGAAGTAGCAGGAGCTGAAAATACAAAAGCAGATTTAATCAAAATATCACGAGATGTTGGTTTAAAAGTGAAAGAAATGAGAGAAAGCACCAACAAAAGTTTAAAGAAAATTAAAAGTATTTTGCCAAAACGGCCGAGAAAATCATTAAGCGAGAGAAAAAAAAAGCAAATAGAATTCGTTCGAAATATACAAAACAAAGTAACTGAAGATTACACGAAATTAATGGATTATGTTTCTAAAAAATGCATCGACATTATGGGAAAGTCTCCATGTCAATACTCTGTTGTTGGAATGGGGTCACTTGCTCGAAAAGAAATCACTCCTTACTCTGACTTCGAGCATGTGATTGTCTTAGAGGAAGGAGTGCAACACAAAGACGATTATGACTCAATTCTAGAGTTCTTTCGATGGTTCAGTGTCATTTTTCAAATTATTGTCGTCAACTTAAAAGAAACAATTCTTCCAAGCGTCGCCATTCCTTGTCTGAATGACTTCAGTATTCCTGATGGAGACTGGTTCTTTGATGCTCATACAACACGTGGCATTTCGTTTGACGGAATGATGCCACAAGCTTGTAAGTTTCCACTTGGTAGACCAGAAGGAACTGAAAACAAACCTTGGACCACAGAGTTAATTAAACCGATCAGTAAAATGGTGAAATATCTTGAAACTGATGAAGACATGAAGAATGGCTACCATCTTGCTGATATTTTAACCAAAACATGTTTTGTATCTGGACACATAGATGTGTTCCATCGATTTCAAGAAAGAGTCTCTCGAAGTCTGTCTAGTAGAGAGCCATCAGTTGACCTGCAACTGATGTACCAACTCAATGATGATTTGATTCAATATAATGCAGCTTTTAATCTTTTTGATATTGCTTTAAAGTTTCAATGCAATATAAAACGAGTATTGTATCGAAATATTTCATTATTTATAGCAGCTCTTGGTCGATTTCATTCAATTAAAAAACATTCTTGCTTTGAAATCATTGATGGTTTACACAAAAAGAAAATAATTAATATCAAAACAAAGAAGCGATTATACTATGCAGTCTCTGTGGCCTGTCTGACCCGTTTGAAAGCTTACATGGCAAAAAACAGACAGCATGACTTTATTGGAAAAAGAGATTTCAAGCAGGGAGACAACAAAACATTGAACGAACTCATAAAAATTACCGGCGAACAACCTTTAATTGATTATTTCACTACTGTTTGTTCTTTACAAGAAGTTTTGCAGTCGGATAGTCCAGATTTTGAATGTAAACTCTCCACAAAATTTTGGGTGCTTTGTTTACTGCGACGACACACATTACTTTTGGTTGAATGGGAGAAATATTTACGTTTTAAACAACGTAAAATGCAAACAGAAGATGTATTGATGATATACGTTTCAGTGGCTCTTAGCTACATGAACGTTAAACAGTTTGATAAATCACTGGAAATAATAGAATCTCTAACCAAACTAATGGATGACATGGATGAAAGACAATTATTTGACAACTCGCCAACTAATGAGTTGACACTAATGATGATAATAAGTGTGTACAACCTAAAAGTCACATCATTGAATGAGTTGCATCGGTATGAAGAAGCCAGCTTGTACTTGGAAAAGTGCACAAAAATAACAAATCAATTTAACATTGAGGTCAGTCTTCGCCATATAGTCCAAGCCAAGTTAAAACACTCAAATGGAGATTGCAAGCTTAACTTGCACTCGTATGAACAAGCAATAACTTCGTACAATCAAAGCTTAGAACATCATAAGCAAGTACCCCATAGTCTGTATGATTCCTTGGTGCAAACCCGATTTACAATTCTTTTATCCATAGCAAAATGTAATTACAAGTTGGGTAAATATCATGAAGCTGTACGTGGTGTGGACTTTGCTGTGAAATCATATTTTTCTTCACAAGGCACCATTGCCCGTTTGTGTGGGTGCTATCATTTACTAGCAAAGTGTTATTTCAAGCTAAACCAGCCCAACGATGCTATGCATTATCTACAACGGGAACAAAAAACTAGACTTGAATATGTTCCAAGTGACCAACAAGACAATGATGAAGGTATAAACAAGTGCAAGGCTCTTATAAACTCCATAAAAAGTTGTTCTCAAAAGCTACCATTGTCCTGGTATCAAATTGTTATTGTGCTGTTGTGTACCTACTGCATTGTTTTGTATCTATTGCTTACATGTGATATTTGTTAAATATAAAAGTAATTTTCTGCTGTGGAAATTAAACTTAAGCTATGAGAAAATTATGATCAATTCAACACCCAAGGTTTTCTTTTTATTTGCTATTCAATGACCGATTTACCAGTTTAATAACAAATAATATATAAATTTCACGTGTTTATTACAAATTTTTTAAAAATATTTTCACAACACGTTTAATGATGACCAGCACATGAATTATTCACTTAACTACCAATTAGTATACAATATAGGAAGGGCTGCCATACGTCTTAATTGCTAAGATTTCTCCTTAATTTGACTAACTACGTCTTAGAAAATAATAGGCGTAGGCTACTGTCTTCATTTATAAGAAATGTCTTTATTTTCTACTTGCGTTCTTGTTACATCTTATTTTCAACAATACCCTCAGTGAACAGTGCGGTGAAACTGACAAAGATAAGTCAGAAAAGTTCAATATTATACCCAAGTCCTTTTTTGCTTTATCTTAATTTGTATCACTGATGATAATAATATAGTTTCAGGAGAGAGTTTGCTTTCTTGCCTGTCTTTAATAATATTAATGTTATGGCTTTATTTATTGTCGCTCTATAACTAATGTCTTTAAGCGACAAGAATGATTTTTAATTTTATATCTGGTTTACGATATTATCACATTATTACCCGACTTATTCTCATTACCGTTTTTAAAGTCTTCGGTTTGACCCGAACAGGAATCGATCTCAGATCTACCAGCACCAAAGCCGAAGGTAATAACTACTCGACCACTGAGCTGGTTTTGTACCACTACACTAACGTTTCAATTCCGAGCATTAATTCTTTTTGATTAGAGATGTACCGATATGTCGATATCGGCCATTTTTGGAGTAGCCTATCGGGATCGGCAAAATTTGGCTGATACTGTAGCCGATGCTAAAAACGAAAAAAAACGCATTTGCTGCGGATTTTTCACAGTCAGCAAAGATATAGATTTTTTGAAGTACCCGTAGTAACTAACGTGACACTGATGTAGAATAATTACAACCTGTTCAAATTTTTGATACCTCACACTCCCATGATTTCTTGCTTGCACGTTTTGGTGTTGGTTACTTGCAGTGATTCTTTCACTCTAACAAAACGTTTTGTTTCAGCAGTTTTGCGTTGCTCGATTCTTAAATTGTGAATGAAACTCAATTTCGCCAATGTTTATTATCTGTGTATCTTTTTTACTCCTAACAGAGCATGAAACTTGTTAAATTTTTTGTCCATACGACGTCATGAAATTAAATCTCAAAGCAGCGTAATGACGTAACATTATCTCAACATTTCAGCAAACAATGAAGCAACAAATTCGATCATCACAAGTGGTTTGGTACATAAAAAATAAATACGTTTTGGCTTTTGAAGTTCAGTGGAACAAAGTATTCATTGATCAATTTGTGGTATACGTAGTCAAATCCCATGTCAAGAATAAGTCCATATGATTTTTAATGTTTGCATCACTTCCGCAGATCAGAAAAAATAAGGTTGAGGCGCAAGAAGACCTTTTGCAGATTGGTTCAGTGAGGATTCGTGGCCCACTAATAGTCCAGTTATTGCTAAAGTCTCATTTCAAATTATTGTTGAACCTAGGTAAGCCTACTATGTATACCGTAGCCTATCAGTTACTATAACAGTTAGCCCAGTGAGTTCAGGCTATAAGTTTTACTCTTGACGTCCGTCTGTGTAGTCACGTGTGTAGTGCATACAACCACTGACATTAAAATTGCATTATTGCTTACAAAAAGTATTCAGAAGTCCTGATACTGGATCCAGGAACATTCTATTTGAAAAACCATGATGTCTTAGAACTTATAGATGCATTGTTGATAAGACAATATGATCTGGTTAGCCTAGTCAATTAGTGCACAACTGTACCGGTAGGTTACCAATTATGTGCCATGGGTGTTTTTTTTGACACAATTGACTTTCTAAAAAAATAACGCGTTAAAATATTGTTTGAAAATTTTGTAATTTGCGGTGTGCGTTGCAGTGTCAAAGTTCTAGATACATTGCGGTGTGCGGATAGGTGATTCACTTGCGGTGCGGTGTACGGATAAAAATTTTGGGTTTGCTGCATCTCTAGTACACAATGAGCTCGGGCTACATCACAACAGCATGCAATTCACAAACATAGAGAATCGCTTAGTTATGTTCAGTGTTAAAGTTAAACATTCAATCTGATTGGTCAGAAGCATTATTATGAAAAACCATTTGATTGAGTTAATAATGTGAAAATGATTCATTGTTTGTCCAACGTTGGTAGCCTATGAACGGCAAGGATCTACGTTTCATTATAAATTAGTAGCCTACTGGAATCAAAAAAGCATTGACTCGCATGGAAAAATATTTGTCTACTGGAATTAGCATCAAGCACGGAGTTGTCAAAGATGTGTAGCCTACTTTCTCCATGTCTTTTCAGTTTATAGGCTACCCAGAAATGATTGTTCGACGCATTAACTTATTTTCGAACAGTTTTAAGCAAGCGTTGCGCTTTTTGATGAGCATAAAGGAGCACACAATCTTCTCCGGAAATCATTTACGCTATTTCAGCAAGTGTAAAGTGCATAGTTTGCATGAAAAGTATAAACATTGGTGAGCAAGTTTTATATACAATAAAATTCGATAATATTTGGTAAAAGTAAAGGTGGTCTCATATAGCCTACTTGATTCCAAGTGTCCGGGATGAGATAAAGTTCTCATTTCGCTCAGAGTTACCAGTTCCTTTCTTTCAGCAATTCAATACCCAGTTATTGAGGTGAGCGATATTTTCAACAACCAGCTTAAACAGGAAGTCGAACCGGGATCGCATTATTGGAAAGCCAAAGCCTTATCCTTTGCGCCACCCCACACCAACATTTAAAAAAAGCAACAAATTCTGAATCGATAGGCCCAGTGGTTAAGTAGCGACAGCAAATTTAAAGTGCTTGGCGCTGAATTAGCGCTAACCCGGGTAATCTAGGATTATGGTATCATTTGATTGATGAACTATGATGCGATTTTTAGCCTCCAAAAACAAACAAATATTTATAATGTGGTTTACAAACAATCGACTTTGCACGACAAACAAATAACTGTAATAGATATTCGTTCATGAACTAAGACAAACACTTAGAGAAGCAAACAAAACTGAATAACTCGTTGACAAAAGAGTACGGGTTATGATTTGTGACACTTTGAAGTAACTTAAATCAAGTTTAAAGTAAAACCGCAAACAATCAGGGAGCACACAAAATTAATAACTCGTTGATAAAGATATAGGGGTTGTGACACTTTCAAGTAAAATCGACCATAAAAATATTACTCACGCAGAAAACCCAGGGGTTGTGAATAATTCCGGCCTAGTACCGATGTACGATTTTA
Source organism: Aplidium turbinatum (assembly GCF_918807975.1). Taxonomy (NCBI): domain Eukaryota; kingdom Metazoa; phylum Chordata; class Ascidiacea; order Aplousobranchia; family Polyclinidae; genus Aplidium; species Aplidium turbinatum. Next base: position 6,205,812 of record NC_137486.1, read on the forward strand.
TGGGGCACCCTGACTTGGATAAGCGTATGGGTTTTTCGGTGCCTCCACGGTGTGACTTTAACATGAATAACGATATTACGTACATTTTCTGCTTTTTTGCATTGAACCGAATGTGGAGCTATTATATAAGTTACTGAAATAAACTTGGTTGATAATACAGTAAATATGAAGAGCGGACTTGTTACGAACAATCGTTCTCCAAATCAAACGTCACATACAACCGTTCAACCATAGATATCTTACATAATGTAAGATATCTATGGTTCAACCGTTAAAGTGCCTCTGACAGGTAAATAAATTTGCGAAATTTACCTAAGATGCCAAAAAGGTGACACTAAAAAACTTCCCTGACCAGAAAATTGTAAAAAATATCAACAGGCTACTAAGTTACACGCTTGCAAACTTTCGTTGACATCGGCGATTCTGACACTCATTTTTTTGCGAAAATAAAAACGGCAACATCGCTGTGACGTCACCGTAAGCTGGAAGGATACAATCTGTGGTGACTGGTGACTTGGTTAGGTGTAGTACGGCTACTGCAAAACGTGAATGTGTTGGGCTCTGTTGGTCTAAAGCATGTGCAAATTAGGAATTACCGAAATAGAAAAGTGAGCTTACTATTACTACCAGGTTTTGATCAAAAAGGTTGAGTTTATTTTTTATCAAACAGCATCTCAATTCAATTGAAATTACAGTTTCATAGGGCTACAATTTTGATACTTTTTTATTTGTTCTAATCTGGCTATAGCCATTTGTAGTGTAACAACAGTATCTCACAAACAGTAGGCTACCTTTAATTTATGGTTGAGGCAATGCCTAAAAATTGTTGTTCATGTGTATTGCTGTATTTAAAAATATCTATCCAGAATTTCCTTGCCAACTGAAAGTATTAAATGCAATAATTCTCATTGTTCAGATGCTTCTCATGTTGCCTCAATAGACTCTTTCTATAATATATATTATAACTGATGGTCTCAAAGCAGCTTCTGATAAAATCTTTGTTGATGTAAAGAAGAAATGTAACATATTTTCTGTTCCTGGTTGGAATAATCGTGTTAAGCAAGCTCATGCTACTGCCAGAGAAAGTTACATCATGTAGGTAAAAAATGGGAAACAGTGAAATGGTTACCTATATGAGTTGATGCAGAGCAAACAAAAGGAGTTTAAAAAAGCCTTTCACCGTTGTTTGTAATCATGCCTCTGAACAACATAGAGCAAATGTGCTTGCCTCAGCACTAAACTTGGACAGCTCACATAAGTCATTTTGGCAGAAAGTAAAAAAGTCTACTTGCAAAAAGAGTTCTCTTCCTGTAAATGTTGGTGGAGCAAAAAGTCCTGAAGCAATTACTGAGATGTGAAAACATCATTACAGCTCCTTGCTAAATTCTAGCAAAACCAACACTGAAAAAGAATTTGTTAACTCATGTATTTCTTCTAGGGATAAATATTACAACTTTTGTTGCAACATGGACACAATTGGTTCCTTGCTTGTCAAACTGACATTAAACCGCGCTGCTGGTGCTGACAAAATTTCAGCTGAACATATTGTTTATGCTGATTATTCGTTTTTATATTAGTGTACCTTGCTTTTTAATATGTGTCTTAGTCATGGCACTGTAACAAATTCTTGCTTGAAAACTGTCTTAGTCCCGATTGTAAAGAATTTGAATGGCGACATTCAAGATTCAGGTAACTATAGACTTATTGCTCTAGCCACAGTATCATAATCTCAAAACTGTTTGAACTTTGAATGTTTTATTTGAATCATCTATTGCCTTTCTTGAATACCAGTGACAATCAATTTGGGTTTAAGTCTGGTCATAGTACTGACATGAGTGTTTTTTTATTAAAACAACCAGTGTCCTCTTATATCAGTCATGACACTCCTGTATATTCTGTCTTTTTGGATGCTTCAAAAGCCTTCGACAAAGTCAATCATCATTTATTGTTTAAAACGCTTATCACACGTAACGTGCCTACTGCCTATCTAGTTTGTTCGCTTATTGGAATACTGGTGACCTTTGTGCCTTTATAGTAAAAAAACCATGCAAGTGAGGTGGGAAGGTCACCTGTGCCTATCATTTAGGCTACTGTGTCCAACGGAGTCTGACAAGGTGGGGTGTTCAGCCTCTATCTTTTTGCCGAATATATTAATCAGCTTTCTTATCTCAATAAAACAAAAGTTGGTTGCTATGTTGGCAACTCTTGTCTAAATCATATTATGTTTCCTGATGACATTTGCTGCATCTCGCCTAGTTTGTGTGGCTTTAAAAATTTGTTAGATGTTTGCCACAAGTATGCCGTTGAACATGAAATTACTTTCAATTCTAAAAAGTCATTTGGTATGTTATTCTCCCCAAAAAACGTTTATCTTTTACGTGCTCCTCTGCTACATCTAGGTAAATCTGAAATTGTGTTCACAGACTCTGTAAAGTACCTGGGTGTATTTATTGATAGTTCTCAGATGAAAATTATGTTTCAAGGCAAGTACGCTCTCAGTATTGTGCTGCAAATAATGCAAAATCTCAATTTTTCTAAATGCTCACCCACTGTAAAAAACAGTTTATTTCGTTCTTATTGTATGTTGTTTTACTTATCCAAGTTGTGGAACAAGTTTAGATCTTCTAGTATAAAACAATTACGTGTTGCTTACAATGACTCTTTCAGAATATTGCACAATTTGCCTCGTTAGGTCAGTGCCCGTGAATATCAAGTAATGAATAATGTAACTACGTTTGATGCTTTATTGAGGAAAAAACATGTTTTCGTTTATTAACCGATTGCATACACTCCTCAAATCGCTTTATATCAGACATGATGTCATCTGATTGTTTTTATCGTTCTGAATGCTTTCAATTCTTCCAACGCTCATTGTATGTAAATTTGTAACAGTAGATAGCCTATTTAGTGAGCTTTTAAACCGACGGCATCCAAGGTGGCTCTCTGTGATCTTTGTGCATTTTCAGCTTGTGTATTACAGTATTTCGTTGTTTTGTTTTCGATGTGGACAGCTTTGTCTGACGCAAATAAATATGTGACAGTGTCAGTGACAAAGATCGTGTGGTTTCTTTTCACGCTTTCCCACAAAACAAGGTGCTGAGAAGAAAATGGTCGAAGTTTTCTTCAAGTGTTCGAAAGTAGGATGGGCCATACAAAACTAGTCATATATGTTCTCTTCACTTCACTAAAGATGATTTTGTTAATACCACTCAAGTAAAAATGGGCTTGAGCAAACTTTACATTTTGAAGAAATCTGCCATAGGCTACCATCTATAAAAGCAAAGATGCAACCTGTTGCTGATGATGATTTCAGCACTTCTAAACAACAACTTTTACAAAAACGTACCCTTGTACAGGTAAACTAGGCTTTTACATGTATAGACTCTGCTATGTACGTACTGAGGGCACATCATGAGAGAGAGAAAACTTTTATTTATTTTTGAATAGTGATGATGAATTAAATATGAATGATGATTCGTACAATTTCTTCATTTTTCACTTCAAGTATATTTTAGGTTTTGTAGGAACGTATCCAGTAGGCCTACAGTTTTATTAAACTGTAAAAAACAACAGATCTTTGAAAAAAGCAACCGCTTGTACCAACTCCGACTAAACTGTGATCCAGCAATTACATCTAGGAAACGTATGTTTCATCCGTCGCTAAGAACGCCGACTTAGGATGACGTAATACCACCAAAGTCGTCCCAGAGCAGTGAAATATGGATTTTCGCCTGTGGTGGCGCTGCGGAGCCGTCGTTTGATGTAAATTACGCCCTAACCAGTCGAGCTACGAGGTTAAGACTAAAAAGCTCGCTAAGTGTAATTCTGCGCAAGGAAATGCTTTAAAAAGTTACTATACTTGGATCCACCTGTCAGGGGCACTTTAAAGTCTACTGAACCTGGCGTCTTACGTCATAGAATATTTCTGAAAAAATGATGAGATGTTGCATCATTCCTTTTTTGGTAAAAGTAAAGGTGGTCTCATAGCCTACTTGATTCCAAGTGTCCGGGATGAGATAAAGTTCTCATTTCGCTCAGAGTTACCTGGGAGGAAGACAAGCACCTTCACGTGGTCCCCCCCGTCAGTAACATACGAAATTATACAAAATACGTATGCGAAACGAAGCTTGTCAAACAAGAGCTAATGAGACTGTTCAGCGCAGGGTGGGTAGGGAAATGCCCTCTTCAGGGCACGGCAGTGCTCGCATTGTCGAAAAGTACCGACGACCCACCGTACTGCAGCTGAACACCGAGGGCATCACGGCCAGCAAGCTCAACATCATCGAGCACCTGGCCACCAAGCATCAAGCCCTCATCATCCTCCTCCAGGAGACTCACTGTACATCTGTGGATAAGTTGGTTATAACCAACTTCACACTCGCAGGCGCAACCTGCAGCAGGAAACACGGCCTCGCCACGTTTGTCCATGACCGGCTGAGCTGGTCCTTGGTTGACCAATCCCAAGCTCAATCGGAGATCGAGTGGCTTTGTGTAGAAGTAGCAGGCTACAACATTGTCAATGTCTACAAGCCCCCACCTTCGCGGATAACATCAACAGCCATCCCAGTGTTCCCCCACCCCAGCCTCTACGCTGGCGATTTTAACTGCCACCACACTGACTGGGGCTACAACTCCATCAACAACGACGGAGAAAGTCTGGCCGCTTGGGCAACCAACAACAACCTCGCCCTCTTATACGATCCTAAGGGCGCACCGAGCTTCCACTCCGGTCGTTGGAACACTGGCACGAACCCAGACCTGGCTTTCGCAAGTGATGACCCCGATGATCGCCAGCCGGACAGACGTGTGCTAGAAAAGTTCCCAAGGTCTCAACACCGACCCTCGCTAATCACGGCCCCCTTGCTCGCCACATCTATTCCGAGCAAGCCTGTCAAGCGATGGAACTTCAGAAAGGCCGATTGGGAATACTACAGCTTCCTCACAAACGAAGCTACGCAGTACCTCCCATCCCCACACACCATCAAAGTGGATGAAGCCTACCAGGACTTCTGTGATGCAATCATATCTGCGGCAAAAGACTCCATCCCGCGAGGTCGACGGAAAAACTACATACCTTGCTGGGATGTGGAGCAGGGATATCTAGAGAAGGGGATATGAAGGCTCGCAGCGATTGCCTTATTCTCGTGACACTACCAGGGCGGTAGTTTGTAGTGCTTTAAACATGTGGTTCTTTTTAAAATCGTAGAAAGTTTTGTAGTGCAGCTGGTACAATGAGCTACAGTAATCAGTTAGCAAATGTTACGTAGAGCATATTTAAAGAATATTTGTTTACAAAGACAGTTAAAAAGTTACCAGTAAGCTGTTTTTTTTAACAAAGCGTTTGCAGTAGGTGGTCACAGCGGTAAACCATAATTTCTTCGTGGGAAAATTGTAACGTAAGATTCCCGGATCCTTTCGTCTGCATATAATGACCGAAGAAACACACACTTGAACTTCTTTTCAAACAGTGTATTCCTGTAAAATTAGCCCGAGGCTACCGAAAACGAGGGGGTGCAACGCCTACACCACTTAAACTGTCACTACACAACAGATTACTTGGATAAAGACGGAACTTTTGTCCAGCTAGCAAGCACTAAGCCAACAGTTAAAAGTGCGGCCAACTTTCAAACAATCATTTTACGAATGACCAGAATAGATATCAATATCTCAAATTCACGTAGAAAGTAACTGTGACGCAATAGTGAAATCAATTGTCACGCAATTCAAAACAGGTGTCCAAAGCTAGTGAACCAATGCATTCATGTTTAAACAGGCCCAAACAGGTCTGAAACAAGTCTATGAACAATGGTGCAATTTCGGCACATTTTCTAGCAACTTCCATGACGTAATATTCAGTAGACTTGAACGGTTTTATATGACGTTTGAATTGTACAGAGATTGGCCGTAACATAGCGGCCCCTAGTTATGACAGTCTAACATGGCATAACTAAAAAAGAATTGAAGGACAATCGTGAGCCAATGAATAAAACACATGATACACAAATTGTTTGAGTCACTCACGTTAAGTTAATACGCAAATACAAAGGGCATGCAAAGAATGAACAACAATAAGAATACGCGACGATACATGAAATTGGTACCATAGGTACACGCTAAATGACGCTATATACAATAGTTGCGATAATAACCGACTGTTCCGGGCTCAGACAAGTATCGGCCACCGCAGACAAAACCAGGCTCAAACCCTAACACTTAGGTGTTCTTTACGGGGGCGAGGCATGAAATATCCCTCAACACGTAGTCTACTTTCACTTTCCCCGTACTCTCATCATAGTTGCAGACGGCAACTTTGGCTCTACGAACCACAGGCTTCCCTTTCCTAATTTGTGGAACTACCTCATGCACCCTCCCAAGTTGATACTTCCCACGTTTACCAATGTCTTGGAGAGAACCTACCACTACAAGTTGACCAGGCTCCAAATTCTCGACCATTTTTAGCCATTTTTTCCGGCCCTGAAGACCTGGCAAGTAAAAATCGATCCATTTACTCCAAAACTGCTGAGAAAGAGACAAATTGAACCGATAATCCCTTCTTAATTGGTCACGATCATGTGGTTGCCCAACAGCACAGTATGGGTCTAAGTATGGGGTCAAAAGTGAGGCAGGGGTGATGACAGTAAAATCCCTAGGGTCGTCACTCAAAGGTACCAAAGGGCGTTCGTTCACGATCCGAACGGCACTGCCTGTGTACGTAAGCAGTTCAATAAATCTGGGCTTACGTATTGAAGAGTCCAAAATGTGAAAAAAGTATTTGGTCACATCAGCCATGAAACCAAATCTTTCAAGCCGAAATCTAGCCAAGACATCTGCCAGAGGGTTTAACAAGTCAGACATTTCAGGACAAGAAGACATTACATCATTTACACAAGTTCCTCGGAATTCAGATTGTTTTAAAGCCTTCTTCTTTAAATCAGCAGCTCTATCTGACGCCAACACAAAATTGTTAGGTAAATCAATATCTTCCTTCAACGGAACAGGTATCTCAAATCGACCATCTTTCAACTCAATATTCGGTTCGACAAGTTCTCTAGCCAAAATATCATTGCGAGACAATTCACAGGTTTCATTTTGCAAAGTCAAATCCTGAATGACTTTATTCAGGTCTGCTATTTCCATATCGCGAGACTCAATTTTACGCTGAAAGCCAGAGATGACATCCGACTCTGAAGACGTCTGCACTCTGCACACTTTAGCAACGCTTTCAACTAAGGGTGACTTACCACCACAAGCCAACCAACCGAGAGGAGTGAGCAAAGCATGCGGTTCACTACGATTGTCACCAACACGCTCTTCTTTTGCACACATCAAATAAGCGTTGTCGTTGCCAATCAGTACATCTACAGTACTACAATCATTCAAATGAAACATATTCACGTCATGAAAATGACGGAAACCACTTAAATCTTGTTTATGGGGTAAAGTTTTAACATCGTCAGCCCAAGCTGGGTTAACCACCGAGGTTATATCACAAAACAGTTCATCAGTCTCTAACGACTGGATGTTGAGTTTAACAAGGTCAGCACAAGTAGGTTTCTGACCAGCCAGAGTATCCATTTTAAACGACGCTTTATCATACGGTTTAAGACCAAGTTCGCACACCAAGTCACTCGAAACAAACGTCAACTGCGAACCAGGATCATGCTGACAATACACCAACTTCGATTTGCCAGTCATTGGATTCAAAACGCGAGCAGCAGTAACGCGGTTAAAGGCTGCTTTAACATTTCCAATCTTAACATTACGCACAGGAACTCTGGCACCAGCCTCATCTTTACCGACCAAATCCAGAGAATCACGTGACGTCACATAAAAATCATGCAGAAGAAAATAGTGTTTCCTATCGTTGGTAGGTCCACACTTACGACAGTTATTTGCATGATTACAGTCTCTAACCATATGCTGGCGCAAACAATTCAAGCATTTGCCAGCTTTCACAATGACATCTCTCCGATCTTTAGGTGTCAAGCGCAAAAATTCTTTACAATTAGACAAAAAATGATATTCAACTTGACCACGTGACGAACAACAAATGCATGCCGGTAGGTTCTTACGTCTAGCCTCACCACCGCGCGGTGCGCCAACAACAGTCGAGTACTGCGAACTCCCTGACATCACATCATCATGGGGTTTTACGGACGTCTGCCTAACCGGACATGAAGGCAATTTTCCTTTGCCAGACTTTTTAAAATGCTGCGACTTACCAGAATCGCCCATTAGCATAATGCTAAAATCAGTCGACTTACGCGTTTCCTCCCGTACTACAAATTCAAACAAACTCTGAAAAGTAGGCTCATCAGTGCCACCATACTGATCACCTAAAAAGTCAAGATAACGCTGCTTAGCGTCAAACGGGAGTCGCTTAGCCAAATCCAAAACAAAACGTCCTTCCAATTTGTCACGCTGACCATAAGCTTGCGCGTAAAGCAGACACTGCGACAATTCATCTTTAAACTCTTTCAGATCACTGGAAGAGGTCGAATTCAATTTGCTACCATAGCGATACTTTCTAATTTCTGGTTCGGCAAAAAGACCTCCACGAACTCCAAAACGCTGGGACAAGCGAGCTAACGACATTTCTATTCTGTCTTCCTCTGACAAGCCAGGAGTGTCGGAAACCAAATTAGCAATCGTTTGCGCAGCTGTTCTAACACAAGCTGCTTGTAACAAAGTCAAACGAGTTCCCTTAAAGGGCGAAGCTGCCATCAAGGCCATAACACGATTTTTAAAGAAAATAAATGGCATATTATTACCATCGTAACCAATCAAGGCCGCCTTATCGAAGAACGTCCTACTATTTTGGTATTCAAAAAAGCAATCCTGCTGTTGAGAACTCGATTTAGCGGGAGAAGACAAGCTATATCCCTTAAGGGGCTGAGTGGGCTCAGTCCCATGCACAGCCCGATCACGATCCTCAAACACGTTAAAATCAGGAGACACGATACGCCTCTCACAACCACCCAAATTACGTGTAGCTGGGCGATCAACAACTAGCGGCGCAGAAAACTTTGAAGGGGGCAAAGCATTACTGCTAATGGCGGCCCCGTGACCTGTACGCTCTGGGGGAAGAGTTCGGCTAAAATTCGCAGGCCTTGGCACTAGGTCCTTCGGAAGACCCTTAGCCGCGGCCCCGAGACCTCCTGAAACAGCTGGAAAACGTGTGGATCGCACTGGTCCACTTACAGATTGAACAGGCGTCTGGAAAAGGTTAGGTAAATTAAACTGCGATTGATGTTCACTTCTGGAATGCCTAGAAGAGCCCTTCCTAGAGCTACGCCGGGAGCCCAACTCAGAACGATATTCAGCTAAAACTGCCTCTTTACGTTGTTCGGCCCTCAACTGAGCGTCTTTGAGTGCGAACTCAGCAGCTCTAGCTTCGGCTTCGGCCTCAACTCTTGCGGCAGCCTCTGCTCGTGCGGCCTCAGCAGCTCTCGCGTCGGCCTCAGCTTTCGCGGCAGCCTCTGCTCGTGCGGCCTCAGCTCTCGCGGCAGCCTCTGCTCGTGCGGCCTCAGCTCGTATGGCCTCTGCTCTTGCGATGGCCTCCGCAGCTCTTGCTTCGGCCTCAGCTTGGATCTGGAGCTCCTCTCGTCTTAACTGTAGGTTAATTTGTGCAACTATCCGTGACGAGCTCTCAGACATCCTAGTGCTTACATTTGAGGCGCTATCCTCAGGATGTATGTCAGCATCCAACCTATCTGAGAACTCACTTTCTTTTTGTTCGAAGTTATTTTTTAACGAGTTAAATTCGGGATCTACCCTATCACGAAGTTCTGCCAAGATTGCAGAGTTAACAATTTTACTCAAAAGAGCATGGAAATGCCTTAATTCCTCTTCTAAAGTAGATAAGTTAGATCGAAAAATTAACAGTTCCTGCTTATCACTCAAAGAACCTAGGGCTACAGAAAGTTCCCCAATTTGAGTCAAAATATCCCGTCTAAGATGCCGGGCCTCTCGAACTGACTTAGCCTCATCGTTAATGGGTCCCTCCCCAGAATGGCCTGCCCGACCGCAAAGAACATCATCAGGCTTAAACTCAGTCGAGTCGACGGCGGTCGAGTCCCTGTCACCACCGAGTGTAGACATATTAAATGTTAGGGCTAAATTTAACAATTAAAAAATTAAGTTACACAAACACACAAAATTACAGTAGTTATAAAAAACTTAACTGCAAAGACCGTAAAAATACAAAAAAGAATTTAAATGCACGATACCGTAGCTGTACGAGTATGTGAAGTCCAAACGTCCACAAAACTTGCTTGGATTCTTCCACTTGAATCTTCAAGCACAGATGGATTGCCTTTAATCTTCTTTCTTGCCAATAAATGTCAAAGTTATTTTTCTTCTGTACCAAACTGAGAAGAAATGTCTTTACTTTTTAGCTTAAAGTTCTTCAGTTGCCTACCGAGAAGAAATGTCTTTAATTTTCTTTGCTTCTTTAGACTACCAACCAATAAGATCTTCTTTTATTATTTCTTTGCTTCTAAGTGCTTCTGTGCCAAACACTAGACAGAGAATCGTCTTTTATTTTTTATGCCTTCAAGTGCTTCTTGGCCTACCAGCTAACAAAATCGTCTTTTATTTTTTATGGTCACAGCGGTAAACCATAATTTCTTCGTGGGAAAATTGTAACGTAAGATTCCCGGATCCTTTCGTCTGCATATAATGACCGAAGAAACACACACTTGAACTTCTTTTCAAACAGTGTATTCCTGTAAAATTAGCCCGAGGCTACCGAAAACGAGGGGGTGCAACGCCTACACCACTTAAACTGTCACTACACAACAGATTACTTGGATAAAGACGGAACTTTTGTCCAGCTAGCAAGCACTAAGCCAACAGTTAAAAGTGCGGCCAACTTTCAAACAATCATTTTACGAATGACCAGAATAGATATCAATATCTCAAATTCACGTAGAAAGTAACTGTGACGCAATAGTGAAATCAATTGTCACGCAATTCAAAACAGATGTCCAAAGCTAGTGAACCAATGCATTCATGTTTAAACAGGCCCAAACAGGTCTGAAACAAGTCTATGAACAATGGTGCAATTTCGGCACATTTTCTAGCAACTTCCATGACGTAATATTCAGTAGACTTGAACGGTTTTATATGACGTTTGAATTGTACAGAGATTGGCCGTAACAGTAGGCTAGATGTAAAGCAAGTATATGAGTAGTTGAATTAACAAGCAACCATGAGCATGTTGTGAATATCCAGGCCTGATGCTAATAGCGCAATGCAAGTTATCATAACAATATTTATTAAACTACTATCGGTGCCAATTGTCATTTTACGATAAACACAGATTATTTACGATAAACAAAAGCCCTTCTATTGTCAGACGTAATAAAAGCCTTCGTATCCCCTTCTTTAGATATCCCTGGATGTGGAGTGCGACAAGCTCTACCGCGACTTCCTCCGTTCCCCCCAGGGCACCGCCACCACCAACTCAGCAACAGCCCTGCTGGCAAGATTGGATTCAAAGAGGAAGAAGCGCTGGACAGAAGCCATAGACTCAATCGACTTCACGCACTCCAGCCGCACAGCATGGAGTACACTCAACAACCTCACTGGCAGATCACGTGCCTCTCGTCGCCAATGTCCCATTTCAGCAAATGCTATCGCCTCACAACTTGTGAAAAATGGAGTGCACAGAACGAGAGACCGTGAATCAGACAAGTCCGTCCTCAAGGAAATGACGGACCTCTGGAAGGTCCCACCTGTAGAGGGCAACATCTCTGGTGAGTTTACCCCAGAAGAATTTGCCTCCACCCTCCAGCACCTAAAGCCAGGCAAATCCCCGGGCCTTGACCACCTATGCCCGGAACTAATACTCCAAGCTGCCCCCTCTATGAGGTCCTGGTTAAAAGACTTCCTTTCCTGCTGCTTGCGTCACCTGCGCATCCCAAGAATCTGGAGAAGAGCCCTAGTGGTTGCAGTCCCAAAGCCGAAGAAGCCCCCAAGAGATCCGAAGAGCTACCGCCCCATCTCTCTGCTCTGTATCCCCTTCAAGATACTCGAGAGACTTATCTACGCCCGTGTCGAACCGATAATAGACCCTCAGCTCCCTCGGGAACAAGCCGGCTTTCGCCACGGAAGATCAACCGTAGACCAGGTCACTCTGATGACCCAAGACATCGAGGACAGCTTCTCGGCAAAAAAGAAGGCTGGCGCCGTGTTTGTCGATCTCACGGCTGCCTACGACACTGTATGGCACAGCGGCCTTACCTGCAAACTACTCCGTCTCCTTCCTGACAGGCACATGGTCCATATGATTATGGAACTTGTGCAAAACCGCAGCTTTACCCTTTCCACCGGTAGCGGCCGACGAAGTAGACTACGTCGACTCAGGAACGGCGTCCCACAGGGCTCTGTCCTGGCTCTCCTCCTCTTTAACACTTACATCTATGACTTGCCTGACACCATCTCCAGGAAGTATGCTTACGCAGACGATCTGGCTCTCCTGCATCCAGCCGGAGATTGGCAGTCAATGGAGAGGAACCTAAGCCAGGACATGTCAACTATATCAACATATCTCCAGAAATGCAAGCTACAGCTCAGCAAGGCAAAGACAGTGTCGGCGGCCTTCCATCTAAACAACAAGGAAGCAAAACGTGAGATCAATATTACCACCGATGACGAACACCTCCCCTACTGCGCCGAACCCACCTACCTCGGCGTAACCCTGGACAGGTCACTCACGTACCGACGACACCTGGAGTCACTGCGCAAAAAACTATCTGCGCGCGTTGCACTTTTGAGGCGGCTGGCGGGTTCCGGATGGGGAGCTGATGCGAAAACCCTTCGCACAGCTACCTTGGCCCTCGTCCATTCTACCGCCGAGTACTGCGCACCAGTGTGGTGCCGCAGCTCTCACACCCGCCACATTGACACCGCCATCAATGACGCACTACGCACTGTGACTGGATGTCTGCGTCCCACTCCAACGGACTGCCTTCCCATCCTTGCAGGCATCCAACCTGCTGAGCTTCGCCGTAAAGGAGCCATGATTTCCCTTGCTCGTCGCGCACTGGACCCCGACCACCTCCTCCACAGTACACTCCAGCGCCTACCTGGAGGACAGCAGCGACTGAAATCAAGACGCCCATTTGTACCCGCCGCACTACAGCTTCTGAACAACGTTGAAGATCTTGGAATAAGTGCGGCACACTGGACGAACTACACATGGAACACGGAGTGGCAAAACAACACCTCCCGACTCCGTGATTTCCTACCCGACGTCGATCCCCACCCTCCGGGAATGTTCCTCGCAAGACTCGCGTGGGTCCGGCTTAACCGCCTACGAACCGGCGTCGGTCGCTTTCGTTCAGACATGTGCAGATGGGGCCTGGCTCCCTCACCGGGATGCGAGTGTGGCGCCACAGACCAAACAGTAAATCATGTCGTCCATGACTGCCCAATCCATCAACCACCACATGGAACACTTGGACTGAAGGCCCTGGATGACGAGACTGTCGAGTGGCTGATGACATCATGCCCAAACATATAATCCGAAGAACAGCTCATACGACGAAGAATTCCTTTTTTACCTCCTGTGGAATTACACAACAATAGGTGAACTGTTACGTCATAGATACCAGCTGCTGGTTGATTAAATGTAGCATCATTCTTTTTTACCTCCTGTGGAATTACACAACAATAGGTGGACTGCTACGCCATAGATGCCAGTTATTGGTTGTTAAAATATTGCATCAGTTTCGTCATTTTAGATTGTCGCTTGAAAAGGTTGGTCGAATATTAACACTGCTTTGCTCTGTGCGTACCGACTAGACGAAATTTCTGTCCTTTATCTAGACACAGTGCTGTATTCGTAAAAACAGCACATGGTGTACTGTCCCAGATTTGATAAAATGATTAAATACACAACTTGCAAAATACTAATCTTTATTCTACCATAACATGAACAGTGCTGTGTTTGTAAAAAAAAGCAGAGTATAGGCAACTGTCAGATTTTCCAAAATGATCAATAATATACAACTTGCAAAATACTAACCTTTATTGAACCATAACTTGAATATCAACATTAAAGTTGGACAAGAGGAAGGCCTACAAACTTGTTTATTTTTCTATAAATACATTCCAAACAGCCTGCCGAGAGGAATCTAATCTTTATCCTCTTTACAAATTTGGGATCTAGTCTCCTTAGCTGATCGGTGGTTTAGCAGCCAGGATCTTACATATTTTTAGCGGTAAATTGAGCCACAGGTGGTCCATTGCAAATTGCAATTAATAAACATCAAACAGCTCACATTATCAATGAGTAAAGATGCTTTTAAACCTGTGATAATATTGTTCATTAATCTGAAACCACGTTCACATTCTGCTGTCGAACAAGGTAAAGTTGAAATAGCTTGTCATTTTTCAGGTTGCAAGTTAGCAATATCAACCATTAGCTGATCATTGTCAGTGTCAGCAATAGCGCAAAGTCTCATTTGCATTCTGCTAACAATGCTCTGAATCAGTGGTTCTCAACGGGGGCGGTACCGCTCCCCAGGGGGCGTTTTGATTTTTCAAGGGGGCAGTATGATTACCTCGGCTTAAGGGGGAGCGTTTTAGTTATTAGGTTCATTCTGGTTTAATCCATCTTTCGCCCAGCGTGACGATGTCGTCAAAGAGCTCGTATTTTCATGGTAGCATTTCCTACCTTATACCTGGTGGAAAAGGGATTCAGCTGTGTTATTCTGCTACATACCAAACAGCGAAACCCACTTGACATATCCATAAGAGGTGATCTTCGAATGTTTCTCACTGGCTTTACACCGGATGTGAAGAAACAGGCACTTTCTCACAAAGCCCAAGGTTCACATTGACTACCAGTAGGCCTAAGGCTATAGCCTAATGTTTTCATGCTCGCAAATATATGTATATTTGCTTTTCATCAAATATAGTTACTCGTTTCTAAAACCCTTAGGCTACAGCATGTTTCACCCTAACAGGGGAATCATCAGAAGGTCCTTATATTCTAATAGAAATAGAATTCTATTTGAATAAGGCAGGGATTCATACAGTGGCGGCTCGTCAGAAGGTGCTGCGGTACTGCAGCACCCCCTGGCGTAATTTCTGTATTTGCTTTGATAACTCTCTGCTTAGCAATTCTGCCAGGCATTGAGCACTTTTTATTAGTGTTAATTTTAGCTAAATAATTTTTATTTTACAGCCTATTGTATGTGTATTTCTTGAAAGTCTACTCAAACCCCTCGTCATATCTAGAAAACAATAGCACAAATCACCGCATTACATAAATTATGGTACGGAAACTCTGGTACTGCAGTTCCCTGTAGTGATGCAAGCCGCGCCGCGCCGTGCCGCGTACGCGGCCGCTTTTGACTTTTTTGCCGCGTGCCGCGCCGCGCCGCGTGGAAGGTTGAAATGACAAAGCCGTGCCGCGCCGCTTGCCGCGTAAACTTTCAAGAAATTAAACTTTCATAAAATTAAACTTTCAACTTTTCAAGAAAATCAGTTATGAAACTTCAAATTTAAATTGGAAACATGGAAGAGTTTTTTTTTCCTTCGGAAACCCTGAGCTGGAAAGCTATGCAAGGAAGCCACTTTAACAAGTCGAAACTCTGCCACTGAAATTGACTAGAATGCAACCGCCAACCAATCAGAACATGTTATAAGAGGCTGCCGTCCAATTGTGATCCTTCTAGCACTCATCCAGAGAGTTAATGCTTGTTTTGAACTTTATTTGGTAATTAAAGAAGAAAAAGAGCAATAGCAGTAGTGGGAATCGAACCCGCGTCAATGAAATGACTACTTTCTAGCCTTAACCCTAACCCTTAAGCCAACCAGCTGACAAAAAATCCATCACTTAATTTGCTTTCTATCATCTTCTTTTCGCCATTTTTTACCTCACTTAAACCGTAGCTTCTGATTGGTTGGCAGTTTCATTCTAATCAATTTCAGTGGCAGAATTTCGACTTGTGAAAGTGGCTACCGCTATGCAAATGGCTTGCAGTTGACAGGGTTTTGGGGCTGGCTTGTGGCTTGTGAGGGAAGCTGTAGGAGATTTTTGGTTAATAGCTTTGCTGATAAGCTCAGCTCCCAGTTACCAAGCTATAGGCCTAGCGCAACTACCGCATTAGTTACTAGGACAGTTAGCCCAGTGAGTTCAGGCTATGAGTTTTACTCTTGTGTGTGTAGTTCAAACAGCCACTGACATTAAAATTGCATTGTTGCTTACAAAAAGTGTTCAAAAGTCCTGATACTGGATCCAGGAACATTCTATTTGTAAAAGCATGATGTCTTACAACTTAGATGCATTGATTATAAGAGAATATGATATACGGTAGTTAGCCTAGTCAATTAGTGCACAACTGGTATGGTAGGTTACGGTACCAGTTAGGTATATGCCATGAGTGCTTTTTGCCACAATTGACTTTCTAAAAAATAACGCGTTAAAATATTTTTTGATAATTTTGTAATTTGCGGTGTGCGGTGCGGTGCAGTGTCAAAGTTCCAGATAAATTGCGGTGTGCGGTGCGGTGTGCGGATAGATGATTCAGTTGCGGTGCGGTGTGCGGATAAAAATTTTGGGTTCGCTGCATCTCTAGTTCCCTGCAGTCCCAGTTTCGGCTTGTTTGTGCTGTATTGCGCATGCGCGAATCTCTTGAAAGCGGCGATTTTGGCTGGGAGAGGGTGCTGCGTTTTTCGCAGTACCATGTTGCCATGTTGTAGTCTTGAAATTTCTTTTACGACAGAAACTACTGGACTGCAAGCCAGCGATATTACAATTGGCAACTCTGTCAGTCGAAGCTAGTCAGGGTCAGGCAGCTGAGTGTGTTTTCCCGCGCCAACTTGCAGTGCTTTTTGAGATGTTTTGCCTGTTTAGAGTTAGACTAGTATAGATTAAGTATTTTTGTAGAGTTAGACGTCAGTGTTTTAGGCAATAATGATGTTGGACTAATAACAGATGCTTACAGCATAGGCTACATTTATTTTCTTTAACTTTAACAGGTTTAGTATGGTAGCTGACAGCTTTGCTGTGTAGAGTTGTTTACCTTAGGCCTACTGTACCTCCGGTACCCAGCTATTGCATGACATGTTTTGAACCGCCATGGTTTTATCACCTTTTCCTGTTCATTGGCATGTTGGTATATTGATGGTAGGCTTAATTGCAGCTTGCACAACCATTTCCATTCCAGAAACTTAATGATGAAAAATAAACTGAACTGAACTACTGGCATATGCCAACAGTGAATAGGCTATGAATCTGTAAACTGCATATCAAACATCAAATACATTATGCCAGATCAAACCTTAATGGTATATATAAATTGCAGATTTGTGTTGATTTATACAGTACCGTACTTTGACTATTTTTTTGAAAGAGTATTACTATTGTGCAGAAGAATTGGAAGTCATGGCAACCATACTCTCTCAAGAAACAGGTTCTGTAACAGTGCGTGAACTGCTACAACTTAATTTTTCACAGCTGTCCCTTTAGGATAAAGTTGCTATAAAGAGAAGAGGCCGTCCTACACCTGATGTTCTAATAGAAAAGACAGGAATAAGCCATAGCAAGAAGTACATTCGTGGCTTCAATACAGAATGGTACCAAAGAAAAGGTTGGCTCTGTGGCTGTGAAGTAACCAGAGCATTATTTTGTTTTCCGTGTTTGCTGTTTGGAGGTGATGCAACATGGACAAAAGATGGCTTTCGAAGTATACATAAATTGAAAGAAAAAACACAACAACACGAAAAGTCAAAAAAGCACATAAACAACATGATATCGTTTTCACTCTTAGGAAGCGTAGACGTTAGAGAACAATTGAGTGCAGCATATGAACTCTCTATCAAACAACACAACAAGAAAGTTACGATAAATCGTGAAATTTTATCCAAGATTATAAACTGCATACTATTTAACTTTGAAATGTATTGCAGAATTTGTCATGTATTGCAGAATTTCATCATGTGTCTCGCCTGTATGCTGTCTAAGAAGACACGCCATTAAAGGTTGCAAACAAACTAAAGAAATCCTCATTAAATCCAAGCAACATTTCACGGACATCTCCACTGCATGCTTTCAGTAGGTTTTTAGTTAGCGTTCTTATAAATGGATTATTGTACAAATGTACAATGGTAGAAAATGCATTTAATGTAACTTGAAGTTCAACTTCAAAAACTTGAAGAACATGTAATCAAGTGCAAAGAGCCTAATTCTGCATTACACAACTATAGTTGGTGAAAATTTTTTGTGTATTCATGTGCAAGGTTTGTGTTCATGTCAATGCTTTACTAGTTTTTTTGTGTGACCACTAACTAGTTATTTTTGGCATGCAGGTGTTTTCAATGAATCAACTGTTCGTGGCTTGGAACAGCACAGCTTGTTCAGCATTTTCAGAAACTGCTCGATACATCAGTTTTATCACCAACGTTTGAAAAGTAATATCTGCTAAAACTTGCTTTAAAGGTATGTACATTGTACAGTCTGTGGATGTCAAAGAAACATGCAGTATAGTGCAGATATGATAAGCCTATAAAATTTTGGTACTTTGTTCAGGAGAGAAAGAAAGAGATCCTGTGTTCATGCTATTAAGCATCAACCATGTCCTGGACGACAAGACTGCTGAGTGGCTGGTGATTTCCTGCCCTCCAATCTATCCTGGAAAGATCTGCTCATATGCCGATGATGAGCATCAGCCATGAACAAAATCATGTTGGCAGGCCTCGAAATTCACGGCGGACATGTCCGCCGTCACAGCATGTGATGTCCGCGGGAAGTACCCTCTAGATCGGTCATATTTGTCCGCCGAGAAAAAACACAGGAACTAGCGATACAAATCGTCATTGCATAGCACAAACAATTTTGCGAGAATATAATTTCCCGGCCATTCTAGCGCACATCTAGAAAATGTTAACACTGTATCCCTTAGCAAGAAAACTTTCGATTTTTACGTTGCTTCAACCATTGATGACATTGAATCAGCGTAAC
Organism: Aplidium turbinatum; assembly: GCF_918807975.1. Classification (NCBI taxonomy): domain Eukaryota; kingdom Metazoa; phylum Chordata; class Ascidiacea; order Aplousobranchia; family Polyclinidae; genus Aplidium; species Aplidium turbinatum. Next base: position 6,224,788 of record NC_137486.1, read on the forward strand.
AAAGGTGAATTCTTTGCTAAGAATCGATGGGAGTACGGCTACTTCTACACTGATCACGCGCAACTTAGTTCAATTCTTACGTCACAATGTCTGGCTTTGATCTCCCCGTGATATTGATAAGGAAAGGTTGGTTACAAAATTAGATTATACGAGTAGGCTATTACAGCAAGATGCAGCAAAATTTATTAAGGTTTGGTATAACAGTAAGAAAGAAACGGCCCAGGGAAAATTCTGAAAGTGAGAATGAGGGCGAAGAACCTACTTGCTCTACGGCAGTGGATAAAAATAATAAAGCTACCGCCACGGTTACTCAAAAACGCGTGTGCAGTGTTGCTACAATCCAAAAGTGGATCAAAGAAAACAATTTTAAGTGGCTGCGATATGAAAGCGACAATGGTCAAGTAAATCTAATGTGGTGCGAATACTGCAGAAAGTATCCTGCAGTGGTGCAGCAGCAGATGCGTAACGTGGGAAATTTAGTGGCGAAAGACGCATATATTAAAGGAACAACGAATGTAAGGATTAGCTCTGTCAAAGATCACAACACATCGTTACCTCATATGGCTGCAGCTTCAGCATATCTGGCCGACAATACCCCAAGCCATCAATTTCCGATCGTCAAGGCCCTCGACAATATGAGTGACAACGAAAAAATCAAAATGAAGAGGTTGTTTGAAATCGCATATTTTATCGCTAAAGAAGAGCTCGCATTTACACTTTTCCCTCAATTAGCCAGTCTGGAGAAAAGACACGGAGTAGATCTCGGTATTACGTATCTTAACGACAAGCAATGTGCCAATTTCATACATTACATCGGAGACACTTTAGCCAAAGATAGTATTCAGGAATCCCTGCAGCATAACGGCTATATATCCATAATGTTTGATGGAAGCACCGACAAATCTTTTAATGAAAGAGAAATCGTTTGCATCAAGTTTTTACATCAAGGCGAACCTGTCACCAAATTGATTGGGTAAGTTATGTGGTTATATTATGCTGGATAGTTGAAAACACATCATAATTTATTGATTTGCATGTCATGTGTTTTTGAAACATGTAAGTAGCTACAACATCACCCTCTCCATTTGTAAAATAATACTTCAATACATTTCTGTCGGCAGAATCATGGAACCTATAACTGGTGACGCTGCAAACATAAAAGCTGCCATCCAGAAAAATCTGGAAGATTCCAACTTCGATTGGAGTAATCGTCTTGTGGGAGCAGCTGCGGATGGTGCAGCGGTAAACTTTGGGCGAACAAACGGTGTGCTAACATTGTTTGCCAAGGACCTACCGTGGCTGGTTTCTGTGCATTGCACAGCGCATAGACTCGAGTTGGCCATAAAAGAAGCATTCAAGGACACCTATTTGACTCAGGTAAGCACCGTAACACAATAGGCGAGTTGTATGAAAGAAATCTTTAGCTTTCAATTTCATAATCTTTTTCCATGTTTATATCTAGATACAAATTGATCGTTTTAAGTTGACTCGATGTTTAATTATTGCTAAATCAACGTAAGTAATCGGTAAGGAAAACAACCTTTGTATTTTAATTATGCTTACAGATACGAACTGACGCTATTTACCAAGCAAAAAATTGGTAATTTTACGTTGATTCAATATTTACAACCGTTAAATCAATGTAAAAATAGCAATTTTGTTTCTGAATAGATCGCTTCTAAGGTGGAAGGAGATCTACGGTCCGTTAAAAGCGTCTTAAAAAATATTTTAAATTGTTTTTTTTCTGATATGTATGTATTGTATTTTAGATTGACGAAACTCTAATGCGTTTGTATTACTTGTATCGAAACTCGCCGAAGAAATGGAAAGAATTACGAAGATTGGCTGAGGTCATGGAGGTGGAAATAACAAAGCCGGCTCGATCAAGTGGAACGCGATGGGTCACACACAGGCTAAATGCCTTGACCGCTTTAATTAAGAGCTATTCAGTAATTGTTGCGCACTTGGAGGAACTTGCTACGGGATCAAGACGAGATGTTGCAGGAGAGGGCGCAGCCAAAATAAAAGGGTATCTTAAAGTTATGAAGAGTTACTCTTTTGTTTATTGGTCACACATGTATATTGAATTGTTGCGTGAGCTGAGCGAGCTGTGCCAAATACAAAAGAACAGCATTACTGTGTCCGGTGTATTAGACGCACTTGACGGTACTCTTGCTTCGCTGAAGTTGATAAAGACAAGGGGAGGAAAAGTTGTATTTTTAGATTCTCCAGTTCGTGACGGCATTATGCAATTCCAAACCGTCAAGCTTGGTGAAGCAACACCTGGTGTTGAGGGAAAAGCTGTAAGTTTGTTAGATGGTATCATTGCGTGTATCAGCCGTCGTTTTTCATCGTTTCACGATCATTGTGTGTTGAGTAATTCGTTCATTGTTGATCCAGCCAAATGGTCAAAAGCAGAAACAGAGCTTTTTACTTATGGTAACAGCGAAGTAAACATAATTGCCGCACATTTCCACGATTTGTTGAAATCAAAGCAATGTGATGTCGATAAGATCCAGAATGAATGGGTGAAGCTGAAATGTTTCATAAAACGATTGAAGGTACCAATGAATATCCACACCATATGGCCTATCATTTTCGAGAAAAATCATGCATCGTACCCAAATATACTGCACCTCATTGAGATTATTCTTGTACTTCCATCATCTTCCGCCCATGTTGAGCGATGCTTTTCCTTGCTCAAACGAATCCTTGGAGATTGGCGCACGTCTTTGAAGGTCGATACCATTGAAGCTCTCATGCGCATATGTCTGGACGGCCCCGACTGCGCTGATTATAACCCCGAGCCTGCCGTGATCTCGTGGAATACTGATGCTATTTTGGAGAGGCGACCGCATCACGGAGAGAGCAAAAAATAATTGTGCATTTTCTAATGTTTTGTTTTTTCTTTTCGTCACTTTCGCTCACATGACACATAAAAATAACCCTAAAGAAAAAAAGCCTAGTGAAACTTTACACAGCAGAAAGTAGTAGCGTTAGTGTAGAAGTTTTCCGACTCGTGCCCATAGCATTGTGACGCAAGAAGCCACACGACCTCGTTCGGTGAAAGTTAATCAGATATGCGGCATATTAAGCAGCTACACGAAGTTTTGACTAGTTCTAAACTAAAATAGTTCTCAATGGCGAAGAATTGTCAAGATAAAGTAATTAGGCATGACAATCGACGCTAAAACTGGTGTGTCCGCCGTGAAACTTAATTTGTCCGCCGAGATACCTGCTCAGACCGGACATGTTTGTCCGCCGTCAACAAAAACGAATTTCGAGGCCTGTGTTGGGGTGCATTTTCCTGAAAGAGGAAACAAAAATTTTGAAGAATTGCGTGGATGTGAAACGGCTGGGCTTTTGAACAAGACACTCACAGCTTGCATTCAGTCCATGGGAGCAGTAGTTGAACTTACCACCTACCTTCAAACCAATCATGGTATTGATTATCTGCTTTTAGGAAGATTATGTGCCAGTGTTCTAAGTGCAAGTGTTGCAAGTGCTGTATAATCGCCAAGTCAGGATTTTCATTTTAAGAAAAAACAATTTTTTGTAGTTCTAAAAATCCACATTTTCAACCAAAAATTTTGAAGAATTGCGTGGATGTGGAACGGCTGGGCTTTTGAACAAGACACTCACAGCTTGCATTCAGTCTATGGGAGCAGTAGTTGAACTTACCACCTACCTTCAAACCAATCATGGTATTGATTATCTGCTTTTAGGAAGATTATGTGCCAGTGTTGCAAGTGCTGTATAATCGCCAAGTCAGGTTTTTCATTTTAAGAAAAAACAATTTTTTGTTTCAAAGTTCTAAAAATCCACATTTTCAACTGCTTCAAATTTTTATTTTTTGTCCTGAAAACACCAAGAATGGCATTTTAGAGCATATAAAAGTGCAAAATTTTCTGGGGGGGCATGCCCCCACACCCCCCTAGGAGGCTCGCGCCTTCGGCGCTCGTCCGTTCCTGCCACTCTATAACGTCACACTTAACAACATTATTTGCAGCACCCCCATGAGCAAAAGGCACGAGCCGCCACTGGATTCATAGTATAGGGATTGCCAACTCGGCTGGAAATCCGACAATTGGAGTGTAAAAGTGTTGCCAGTTATGTTTTCTATTTTTTGAACAAAATATTATTTTGGCATTTTTAAAGAGTAGTGGTTGCCCAAAGCTTGTCCGTTTAAAACTAACCTGAAGTTTAAAGTTGCGCAAGATTGAGTTAAAGTAGTTTGTAGTTGTGTAACTTTGCAATAAGAATGTTCTAAATTTATGCACCAAACCTAAATAAAACTTGCAGGTGTAAAAAAAATTATTAGAAACCAGTTAAGCACAAAAAAAATTGAGAAAATTAAAATACACCTCAGGAATAAAGTGCTTCATATTTTAAGTGTTAAAGCCGGTAATTATTTTTCAAGTAGGCTTAATATGTTTTATGTACAAGAAAGGGTAAATTTGCCAAAAATATGATAGTTTGATAAGTGAACAATAAAATTGCTTTAGATTAGTTTTAAAATATTTATTTACGGGCAATGGCAACACTTTTACACGCCGGTTGTCGGATGTTCAAGCGAGTTGGCGATCCCTATAGTATGAATCCCTGGAATAAGGACCTTCTGATGATCCACCTTTTAGGGTAAAACAGGCAGTAAGGGTTTTAGAGACTGGTAATAGCCTATATTTGATGTAATTCGCTCTGCTTGGCTTTTTGCTTGGCATTGAGCACTTTTTGTAGTATTACTAGTATTTATTGTTTTATATTCGCTTTTCGTAATTAATCTTTATTGTTGGGGGGCGGTAAAATTTTGCCAGTTCATGAAGGAGGCGTTGGGCTAAAAAAGGTTGAGAAACACTGCTCTGAATGAATTGATTCGCGTTAATTGGCACCATTTTAGAATTCTGTAGTAGGCCTATAGTTGTCAAGAACCAGCAAGGATAGCATACGCATTCTCTTTGGAAAACCAGAGGGTATACTATAATTGCTCGAAAAAGCAGAGGGTATACTGCGTATACCGCCGTATACCCTCGAATACAGCACTGTATAGACATCTGTTCTGCGGTGTCAAGTTTTTTAGTGCGTAGTGCATACGTGTTGCGCTATCTCTTTCTAACATCCCGTGTAGTCGTCTTGTGTCTTGAAATACAATTCGTGAAGAGGCTTCAAAAGTGTGTTTCCCTCGGTGTCATCGCATACAGACGAAAGGCTTCGGAAATTTTATGTTACAACTTTCGCACGGAGATATTAGGCTATAGTTTTCCGCTGTGACCAAACGCACAAAATGAAACAAAAGTTTTAGCATGGAAACAAAACGTTTTAAAATTTAGAACTACAGTATTTCAAAATTATAAATAAATTTAAAACTGCAATCCACAAACGCAACCCAATCGGTTAAGCTGACACAATCTTGTGAAACGAGACTACAAGCTTTTTCAATGAATGCACGAGGTGGCATGGTTTGGCAGTTGGCATAACAGTGTCACAAGTGGTCAACCACAAACATACACTTGTGGTGGAAGTTGCTGACATTATTAATAAAATCTGAGCTAGCTTTGCCATAAGACAGGTTTTAAACCAAAGAAAACGATTGGACAATCACTTGACAGTTGCTTTCACCATCTGCCAGACTACTACAGAGTGCAGACGTGACCTGTGAAGTTTCTCATTTGTCGTTTTTTGTGGTGGAAAATCAAATATGGATGAGCATAGTCAAAAAGGAGAAATATAACATCGAATAGAAATATATTTTTCAATCTTGTTATGATTATAAACCTTTGAAAATTATGATTATTGAGGGGTATAAATTTTTGGAGATTTCAATGTTCTAATAGACTTGTTTGTTTTGTTTCGACCACACAAAGAAAACAAAGTTGCTTGAATTTTGAAGTGCAATTTTTTACTCCCAAACAAAATCAAGGCAAAATTTTTTTTCTCCAAAATGTTTTTTAAATATTCTCGCATTGAATAGCTCTAGTAATCATCAATTGATTGATGTGTGAGCAGTAACGTTGACAGGAGGGGTCCGAGAGGTACTCTTGGAACAGGCCCCGGGATGATTTTAGGAACCTGTAATCTTTCTAAGGGGCCCGAGACCTTGAAGAAACTATCGTGGATTCCTTGAATATAATACGTTTGTTTAGAAGTGGCCACTAGTGTTGATTGGAGGGTCCACGGGGTACTGTTGGACCCGGGATAACTTTAGGGGCCTGTAATCTTTCCACAGGACCGGGAGCTTGAAGAAACTATCGGGTATTCTTTGAATATAATACGTTTTTTAAAAGTGTCTTGATTTTGGGCCAGATGATCTCATTGGTACCGGGACCAAATTATCCTCTCAACGGCTCTGTGTGTGAGCAATTTTGCGCTTTCAACTTTAAGATTTCCTAACTCGAGCAAACAACACAAGCCAAGTAAGTAAAAAGCACAACACATCAGCCGAAGAAGCTGCAAAAGCAATGCCATCACTGCGCAAAAGATCGACAACTAACACAATTCACGACAAAAAGTTATTAGTGCTTTGTATTTTCTTGATTCATCATTCTCTTGTTGGTTACTTGGAACATGTTGTATTCGCAGTTTAAGTAGCATTTGTAGATAATGCAAAGATTCTTCGACATGATTGTTCATTAAATAACAATTTGATAATAACTGATAGCTATCACACAAATGAGATATTGCAAAATTTGAGTTCTGTGCAATAGCAACAGCGATATTCACATTATAGTTTACTTGGTCACATTTTCCCAAATTTATATAAAACTTTGCTATGGAAAAATATGTTTGAGATTTGGAACTTGAAATAGACGATGAAATACTATCAGGTATGTCATTAAAGTTTGCTAAGCTTTCCTCATATAAAGTTATTGCTTCTTTATACAACATCAACTCAAACTTGCAATCTCCATTCGTCTTTGTCAGTATATCTAGCACATAATGATTAGGCTGAGCATAAAATTTAAATTTCTTAATTTTTGCAATGCATTGCTCCACGTGTAAACTGGCTTCTTCCTAACGACGTAAGCAAAACAACGTTCTTGCCTTTATACAGTAGACGGCCATCATCCTTTCCGCTGTCAGTTCATTATTTATTAATAATCTTTCCTCATCCCCATCGTGTAAGTTTTTGGCCAACTTTTCTAAAACTTCAAGTGATTTATCAAACTGTAGTTTCACATTGTACATATCAGCCACTAAACTGTGTATTGTCAACAAGTCGTCTTTTTGTAGTTCATGTTGTTTCGATTGGGAATTATTTTGATATTTTTTCCATTCGTCCAAAAGTAAATCGTAGCGACAAAGAAAATTATACACCATACATCTCGTGGAAAGTTTACATTTCAAATCTTTTAATTCATCAAGTTGACCTGACCTCAATACTTCTTGCAAAGAACGGACAATGATACCATAATCAATCAAAGGTTGTTCACCAGTGATACTAATAAGTTCATTCAATGTTTTATTGTCATCATACTTAAAGTGCCCCTGACAGGTTGGACCCAAGTATAGTAACTTTTTTAAGCATTTCCTAGCGCAGAATTATGTTTAGCGAACTTTTTAATCTTAACCTCGAAGCTCGACTGGTTAGGGCGAAATTTATACAAAACGGCTGCTCTGCAGCGCCACCACAGGCGAAACTCCATATTTCACTGCTCTGGGACGACTTTGGTGGTGTTACGTCATCCTGGGTGGGCGTCGTTAGCGAGGGATGAAACAAATGCTTTCTAGATGTAATTGGTGGATCACAGTTTGGTCGGAGTTGGTACAAGCGGTTGCTTTTTTCAAAGATTTATTGTTTTTTTGCAGTTTAACCGTATCTGTTACTGGCGTAGACCTTATGGTCTCGCCCTCTGCTAATTCAGCAATTTCACATAGAAGCAGTGACGCTAAAAACCTGAGATTTCTTGACTTTTACTTTTTTTTCTTGCCCCAAATTTTAATCCCGATTATGTTGGTATCGGATAATTGTGAAGTTCACAATAAACCTTTTGTCACAGCCAGTTATGAAATGCAAGAGATTTGCCGATATTCAATAGCTTGATTGACAGTTTACTATTAGCGTGCGGTTTCATTTTGTGTTTGTCATTCAAACTGGGACAGCGCTAAAATTCCATTCTTCATGGGGAGTCGGTCTCTGACCAACGACGCGATATTTTGGTCTTGCCTCCATGGCTTGGCACAAGAGAATGCGCATCATTTTCTCATGTTACATTTCTTCAACGTGTGGTGATAAAAGTATAAAGTATTTTGAACTTTTATAAACGCCGTAGAGAATGACTCAACTCAACCCATAATACATTCATGCTGTTATTGTTACGACATCACATTTGTTCCAGTGTTACGTCAGTTTTACATTAGCCTACTATGTAATATATAATTCTTACAACGATTAGAGATAAAACTTCGTCTTGTATCTGGCTGGAACAGTTTGTTTTTGTCCCGACAATCGAACATCTACCAACGTGGAATCAACATAAACGGAAGATTTAGTATAGATGATCTGACCATTACAGTTGGCCTATATATTTCTTTCAAAATTTTGTGCCACTTCAATTTCACTGTTAGAATCCAGTTAGAACATCAGGTTTACAGTGTTTTGTTTGAAAATTTATAATCTGTTATATTTGAGGATAGAATAATATGCATGCAGAGTAATGTACACCAGAAATTATTTAGACTGTTTGATAAAAAATTATTTACCATTATAATACATTTTGCTTTATTTGTTTGTTTCATGCATTTTAAATTTAAATATAAATGTGCTTTCAACTCTACCCAATAAATTTTTTTTACATAATTATGCTAGCTGAAGATGCTATTACTATGGCGAAATCGATTCTTTGAATATATTATGCTTAGAAATTTGATTGTTGTGGAAATGCCAGCATTTAGAACTACAATGAGATAAATGCATAATAGCAGTACTTAGTCATAGCAATATTGAATGTTCCAGGTGGACAAAACTAGATACCTTGTAATGGCTTCAAATTCGAATGAAACTTATAACGCTATTCAAGCTGCAAATATACTTGCAAACATAGAGGACGAAAATGAAGTAGACTTTTCCGACAGTGACGAGGATTTTCCGTTGTGTGATGGCGAAAACGATCCTATAACGTCGGGGGAAAGCAGTGATGAGGAGGTAATTATTGCAAGACCGAGGCAATCGCAGCAGCGGAGGCATCATGTCGTCAATTCGGTGGATAATGCGCTAGACGAAGACAACTTTCAACCATGTCCTGATCAGGAGGAAGAGCGAATTTCGGTTGTAATTGATAAGAGAACTAAAGAAAGTGTGGTGTGGACAACTAATCGTCCTACAAGAATAGGGAGACAAAGTTCAGCTAATGTTATTCATAACACTCCTGGAGTCAATCTTTCGTATAGAAACGCCATGACATCATTCGCGGCCTGGCGCAATTTTTTCACTGTCGAAATAATTTACATTATAGTAGCAAGCACCAACGCAAGCATTCGAGAACGATTGGCAAAGATATCGGATGAGCAGCGAGTATCTTGGCGTGCTCCATATTTGGTGGAAACTAATGCGACAGAGATTGAAGCATTTATTGGTCTATGGTACGTGAGAGGGTTACTGAAGCATACCTTTCACAGAATTCAGCATTCTTTTTCTCATGTGTATGGCCATCCAATATTTGCTGCAACAATGTCGTTGAATCGATTTAAATTCTTGTCGGCCAACCTCAGATTTGACGACAAGTCATCCAGAACCCGTCGTTGGAAGAGCGATCGATTTGCCGCAATGAGAGAAATTTTTGAAATTTTTATTACAAACTGTGCGGCAGTTGTTACTCCAGAAGATTTTTTGTCTTTAGACGAAACGTTGTATGCTACTCGTGTGGGAGTAGCATTTCGTCAGTACAATAGAAACAAGCCAGCGAAATACGGATTGCTATTTAGAAGCATCAACAGTGCGCGTGTACCCTACACATATACGTCCATTGCATTTGCATATGCTGGAAAACCAACTGGAGATCCAGGACCACATTACCTGAGCAATGTTTTTGAATATGTTCGCACTCTTGTGTATAATTTAGAGCAAGCGACCTCGTTAGAAGGGCGTAATATTTCCCTTGACCGGTTCTATACATCGCTGGAGCTGGCAGAATGGCTGTGGATGAAACGAATCACGTTGGTGGGAACGTGGCAAACCGCCAGGAAAGGTGTTGGCGATATAAGCTCTCTTATCGATAGAGAACCGCTCAGTACAAAAGTTTATTGGGAAGAATCAAAACCTCATCTTACTGCTACATCTTACGTGGTCAAGCCGAAATCTTCCGCAAAGCGAAATGTCCTGGTACTTTCAACCATGACTCCTATTCTAGGAGTAACTAAAGATGACGGTAAAAGGAAGCCAGCTATCATAAAATTTTACGATTTTACGAAAGGTGGTACAGATGTAGTCGACCAAAAGATGGGATTTTATTCTGTCAAACCAAAATCATCAAAATGGACGGTGTCAGCCTTTTCCTATCTATTAGATGTAGTTCGAGTAAACGCAATGACGGTTAGCTATATGAATAGAGGGATGCAATTGGCAGATGCACGAGCAGACGAAAGCTTCCTCGAAGGTTGGGAGCTCGCTCTATCGTTGATAAAGCCTCACATGTCGCATCGTCTAGATAACACGCCAACACTCAATGATCACTTACGGAAGACGATGGCGTCGTACCTAGGAAGAAGTATTAGGCCTAATCCTCCGCAGTTGGATCAGCAACCTCAACCCTCAAAGAAGCAATGCTCTACATGTTTAGACGGAATCAGAGGTACAGGATATACAGCAAAAAGAAAGAAAATTGGTAAAACAGTGTATTGTTGTGAAAAGTGCTCCAGCCCGCTTTGCATAAAACACGCATACAAATTGTGCCCCTCGTGCAAATAAGTTATTCAAGTCAGTCGTTCATCATTCTGGTCGTCAAAACTATGTGAACTGAGTTGCAGTGATGTTGTAAATATTTGGGCCAAGAAGTGTTATTCAGAAAACTCTTGCTCCACTTGTAATATTTCATTACTGTATACTGCAAGTCTGCTTTATAGTCTGCCATTTATGCGACGTGAATTAGCTGAGCGCACTGTATTGCCAGTGTACAAAATGGCCTGATTTTGTGTTGATGGAACGTCATGAGACATTGTATCAACACACCTACGCGATTAATGTTACCAAGTGGAGTGTAATTTGAATGAACGGGTCAACCAGGCTGAAGAATACGAAACGTTGTTATAACATTAAATTTCTTTTACCCAACAGGAATCTATGAACCAAAATATTGGTAAACATTTGATCTAAAACGGAGTCCATTTCTATTATTCTACAGACGATAAAAACCGCTTTGTTTGAAACGTTTAGATTCAAATGTTTATAAGTAGTTTGGCCCTTATATTCGTTTTACTTTATATCATATAATCCCATATTTTATGCTCCAAAAGTCCTTCTGTTCTAACTAATGTGTGTAATAGATTTCATTTCATTGAGGTTTTCTTTTGATTATAAATTTCCCTCCGACGTGCTTTCCCTGTTTTTGTTGGTTTATAAACAAGTTGCCGAATTCGAGCTAACTGCGATGATCAAAAAGCAAATTCACACAATCTGTAAAAAAGTTGAGTGAACGCTTGCTCAAACGTACGCATCCAACCGCATCCGACATATTTTCGTAGATTTCTTCTTCTTCAACAGATTGAGATTTATCATCACTATAAGTTGATTTATCATCACTATAAGTTGAAACTACGCATTGTCTGTCGACAAAACAGTGGCGCAGCTTAGCCATAGTGCAGGCAATGTCTATCCAGCTAGCAAAATCAGCCGTTTTTACGTTGATTCAACGCCCGACGACGTTGAATCAATGTAACAACGACCGATTTTGCTGGCTAGATAGGTGCCTGCCCAGCTAGAAAAATCACCCATTTTTCCATTGAATCAACTTGGGGGATTTAAAATTGGGGGATTTTGCTAGCTGGGTAAGTAATAAAATTTCTATTTTAAATTTTAGCAAGTTATCGAAGAAGAAAATGATTTTCACTGCAAAGTAATTGAATTGTTTTGACGCTTTGAAACATCGAATATACACGATTTTATTCAACTTTGGATTAAATTTATTGTATCAATGCAAATAGAGTAGTGCAATGTAAAGAAACATGATATATTTTCCGTAATCACATGCTTGCTCTATTCTAGCATACATAATATTAAAAACACGAAGTAAACGAAAAACAACGTACTTTTTACATTAGAGTGAATTATAATGTAGGTAAGTACAAATATTCATTCGAATTGAAGTTTATGTGCGTTGCGTTATTTGAAGTAGCTAAATGTCTTGACTAAAGTACAACGTCCTTGACCAAGTCAATCAATCCATCAATTTTGAGTAGTTTTTCATAATGTATTGTTTATGAACAGAAGTTGAAACTACATGTATTGCAAAATGATTGAGCTTATTTCCTTAGCTTGCGGAAAACGCTTTCAGCCATGCAAGTCAATGAAGAGGTTGTGTTGATTTAACATTTACTAATGTCAAATTTACCTAAGATGAGGTTTTTTGACTAAAGAATTTCGCTATCGCATATCCAAGTCGAAAATAATTGCTACAGGGTTATGTACAATTATTCGACATTACTTGACGTAGAATCGACGTAAATATGGACACCAACCCATTAGTTACTTTCACATATGGCATTTTACAACAGTTCAGACATTCACGCTAACGATGAGTCATCCTTTGCTGGCAGACAATAATTAGGGAGGTAATTTGTTATTCGCGCAAATTGCTTTGTAGTGCAAAAAGTGCATGGAATACTGTTTGCACAGAGACGGAAAAACAAAATTGATGAAATTCTGTGTTCTATGCTAGAAGACTTTCAAAATAAAATGCGAACTGAGAAATTTGACCAAGAAATGGCGAAAATAGGTCAAAAACCGAGTCTTTATCACCTTTTCTACCTAAAATACACAATCACGAATATATTTTGCGAAATAAATTGATTGAAGTGATAGATAAAGCTTTTGACCAACGGCATATTTTTTCCCATTGTTATTTGATGTAAGCCGACGGAGTAATTAGCAATAAGAGAGACGTAGACCTGATGGTCTCGGCCAGTAACTCTTGATGCCAAAAGGAAGCAGTGACAGATACGGTTAATACAACTGTACTAGATGCGTTCCTACAAAACTTAAAATATACTTGAAGTGAAAAATAAAGAAATCGTACGAATCATCATTCATATTCAATTCATCATCATTCATCACTATTCATAAATAAATAAAAGTTCTTTCTCTCTCTCTCTCTCATAATGTGCCTTCAGTTGGCCATTGAAATCCGGGTTATCGGCCATCTGGACTTGAAAAGTGTTTCGGACTCGCCAAACAATGCATGACGGCAGCACAATCCGATTGTTGTTTCCGAGAGCATCACCTTGTAGTATCCACTCCAGAACATGCCTGTAAGCGACTGATTACCAATACTGCCTGCAAGGAAATAAAAGCACTTCTTTTAGTGTGCATTCTTTAGCGTTTAGGGTATTTTTAGCCTAATGTAGCATCCTTACTCTTTTGATAGGTCTCCGTTTTCTCCTTTCGGTTTATTGCTTTTTCTCCAGTTCTTCCTGCTTCTCATAAAAAAAGTCCTCAGAACTGCAGGATGTAAGTGTGCCTCAAAATCGGTCAAATTGGTAACACAGCTAGATGCGTCTTTCTTCAAAAGTTCTTTCGTTTGTGGCACTTCATGGCAACATACACATTCATTGGGCTGGGAAGTAGACTCGCACTTGTGGCAAACTAGGGATTGTAGATCATAAGGATGCGAAAATTCATCCGCTTTTGGCTTATCCGCAACACCAGAAGGGTTACGTTTTTTTTCTAATTTACAAAATATTTTACTTTTTATGGGTTATGTAAGAAGAGGTAAGTTGGTTTTAAAGTAATATAAGGTTTTTAGTTGAAAGCAAGCCTGCATTAAAGCGTAAAAGAAATGTCAAATTGGCAATTGACCCTTCTAATGTTGCAGGAACAACGGAGTTGCGCGTCCCGTAATGTACCGTCCCTAGTGGCAAACGCACCACCTAGAGCTTCCAGCACGCCACTCATTGCTGGAAAGATCCAAATCGGGTTGGTGGTGTTAACAAAATCATCTCCAGTGAAGTGAAGAGAACTTATACGACTAGTTTTGTATGGTCCATCTCACTTTCGAACACTTGAAGAAAACTTTGACTATTATCTTCTCAGCACCTTGTTTTGTTTGAAAGCATGAAAAGATAGCACACGTCTTTGTCACTGACACATAAACAGCAATTTGCAGGCATTACCGCAACCATAAATTAAGGATACTGTTTGTGAGATAGGCTACTGCTGTTACACTGCAAATGGCTATAGACAGATTAGGACAAATAAAAAATTATCAAAATTGTAGCCTTACAAGGGTTTAGAAAAACTGCAATTTCAATTGAATTGAGATGCTGTTTGATAAAAATAAACTCAACCTATTTGGTCTAAACCTGATAGTAATAATAAATTGACTTTATCATTTCGGTAATTCTCATTTTGCACATGCTTTAGACCAATAGATCCCCACACATTGACGTTTTGTAGTAGTCGTACCGTACCTTACCAATTCACCACAGAGAAAGAAAGCATCCTTCCCACCCATGGTGACGTCACAGCGGTGTTGCCGTTTTTATTTTCACAATTAAATGAGTGCTAGATTCGCCGAAAGTTAACGAAAGTTTGCAAGCGTGTAACTTAGTAGCCTGTTGACATTTTTTACGATTTTTTGGTCAGGGAAGTTTGTTAGTGTTATCTCTTTGGTATCTTAGATAAATTTACCAAATTAATTTTCCTGTCAGAGGCACTTTAATATCTCTTTCTCCAATGACGTCATCTTGTCTTTTCTTTGCCATGTAAACTTGGGGTGGGAAAGACGATAACCTTCTCGCGGTTCACCCTGTCAGTACTGATTTTTCAGGAAGCTAATCATCGCCTAGGCTTGCGGGCTGACAGCCGCATAAACACCGAGAGGGTGGTAACAGGATAAACCCTCGGCCCACCTTCGGAAAGATGTCTAACTTTCAACAAGCACCTTCAAGGCCCAACACTATACCATGGGAAATCACCATCGGCACATGGAATGTACGAGGCCTTAATGCTGAAACCAAAAAGCAAACTCTGGGCAAAGACTGCCAAAGCTACAAAGATCTGACATCAGAAAAGCTGGCCTGGGATCCCTGCTCAGCACACCACATCTCCATCGATTGCAAAACATCGCAAAGGACAAAACAGAATGGAGATCCTATCAACCTTGTTGAAAGACTGATCGAAGCCAGCGGATGTCAAACGATTTGGCTACACTGGCGGCGGTGACAGTTACAATAATAATAATGCAAACTTTCAATCGAGTCAGACAAGCCACAGACACTGCATACCGTAGTGCAATCGCTTCTTTGTTTCGATATTAATTACCTTCTTTTTGTGGAGGCCATTAATGATTTCAAAACAAGAACGCCTGTTGATAGAATAAAGTCGTCCTATAAATACTATGAATACTGAAATGCTTCGGTACATAACGCGCTTTATGTTACAATGAACTTTGTCGGTGACACTTGCGATGTTACCTTCAGCGTTGCATTGTATTAAATCTTCTTCTAGTTGCATCATCAGTTGCTGGAAGGCCAACGGGTGACCTTTTGATAAGTTTTGTGAAACTCTTGCTTGAAATCGATTGTACACATCTATGTGTCCAGATACAAAACATGTTTTTGTTAAAATATTAGCAAGATGATAGCCATTCCTCATGTCTTCATCAGTCTTAAGTTATTTCACCATCTCACTGATCGGTTCTGTGGTCCAAGGTTTGTTTTCAGTTCCTTGTGTTCTGCCAAGTGGAAACTTGCAAGCTTGTCGCATCATTCCGTCAAACGAAATGCCACGTGTTGTATGAGCATCAAAGAGCCAGTCTCCATCAGGAATACTGAAGTCATTCAGCCAAGGAATGGCGACGCTTGGAAGAATCGTTTCTTTTAAGTTGATGATAATAATTTGGAAAATAACACTAAACCATCGAAAGAACTCTAATATTGCGTCATAATTGTCTTTGTGTTGCACTCTTTCCTCTAAGACAATCACATGCTCGAAGACAAGGTAAGGAGTGATTTCTTTTCGCGCAAGTGATCCCATTCCAACAATAGAGTATCGACATGGGGGCTTTCCCATTATTTCGATGCATTGTTTAGAACAGTGGTTCTTAACCGGGGGGGCGTGAAGCATCTCTCAGGGGGGGCGCGAGCTCTACAACAATTTCAATTTTTTTAATTACCATACTTTAATGTTCTAGGACCTATGCTGTTCATCATATTTTGTATTTTATATTGTATTTAGCAATTTTTGCTTTATTAGTTAGACCGGAACTTTACAAAACTATTTTGCGCTGAACTCCTTCAGATTTATCAAATTTTCTCGACGCTGCTTCATTTTTACTTTTTTGTTTAAGTTGCTTTTTTACAGTTTTATTTACTTAATGCTCGATTACCTTACTTAAGTTAATAGTACCGGTACTAATGGCCTGTTTTATTTACTTAATGCTCGATTGCTTTTTTACACATTTATTTAATGCTCGATCACCTTATCAAGTCACATGAGTGCTCAGCTCAGTGCGTTTCAATGCGAAGTAGTTGATATTTTCGAAGAAGTACAAGAGGAGTTTCTTGAGATGAAGTTCAACTCCACAGCTAAAGATCAAGACTTCAAAGAACTAGAACTTGAGACGTTCTGGGCCAATTACCTTTCTATTTACCCTCTTATCGCAACTCGGGCTCTTCGAATTCTAACAATGTTTGGATCCACGTAT
Source organism: Aplidium turbinatum (assembly GCF_918807975.1). NCBI lineage: Eukaryota > Metazoa > Chordata > Ascidiacea > Aplousobranchia > Polyclinidae > Aplidium > Aplidium turbinatum. The sequence continues at coordinate 6,241,638 of NC_137486.1, forward strand.
CTTTGTAAAGCTGCGTTTTCTGCTCTTGTCGCTATCAAGACCAAGTACAGAAACAGGCTGAGAGTTGAAAGTGACTTACGTTGTTCACTCTCTGGAGTTAAACCTCACATAAAAATCTAGTCGCTAAGAAGCAGTGTCAAGTATCTCACTGATGTGCACAATAAACAGACAAAAATGCAATTATTTTGGTATGATACTGATTTAAAATCTAGGGGGGCGCGAGGCACATGACCATTATTGAAGGGAGACTTGATAGAAAAAAGGTTAAGAACCATTGGTTTAGAAGAATAATCCATCAATTGTGTGTAATCTTCGGTTATATTATTTTGAATATTTTGAACGAATTCTATTTGTTTTTTTTGCACGTCATTCACTGGTTTTTTCAAACTTTTAGAAGAATCAGCATCAAATTGTATAAAACTTTTGTTGGTGCTTTCACTCATTTCTTTCACTTTCAAACCAACATCTCTTGATATTTTGATTAAATCTGCTTTTGTATTTTCAGCTCCTGCTACTTCAAGCACATGAGAGCAAAGTTGTTTAAGATCGTTCTTAAATTCATCGTTCGATGGTTGTCTTGTTATGGCAGCGTTGAAGAGAGCTGCACTTTGAATCAAACTGATTTTATCTGGACTTTTGTCATGGTAAATAATTCCAAGTTCACGAAAAATTTCAGCAGATTTAATTGTGTCTTGTTCTTTTCCAGTTTCATCACAAACCGATTTCAGTTGTTTTGCTAGATTAGCTTCTCTACCAGGCCCGGATTTAGGGGGGGGGCAAAGGGGCAGGTGCCCCGGGCCCCCCGACTTTTGAAGGGCCCCCCCTACGTAGAAAAATTGTGATTTTGTGTTATTTTTTCTTCCTTTCAGTCTTTGAAGTTTCTGCAAAATGTTGTGCAGTGCTGGATTGATGCTACTGTAGACGCAGAGGTGGTTTTTCGCGCCTATGGCGCAAAAAATTTTTTTGCAGGGGGCCCCCCGATCTAACAGTGCTCCGGGGCCCCCATCAGCTAAATCCGGCCCTGTTCTCTACTATCCTCTCCTTCCATGATTGTTTTGAGATAATATCACTTTGCTACCATGAAGCAATCAACGTTCGATATTCTTTCGGTTAAAAGTGGTTAAATTCTCAACTTCTATTGATGAATTTGAAACGTTACAACCTAATCACGTGATCTGGATCCTTTGTTGTCATTTACCATCAACACAATCATCCCAGTAAGACAAACATTTAATGTTTTGTTGCTGGGAGAAGTATTTATTTATAAGTTTGATCAATGAAGTTAATATGATCATGTGACTTTGTGCAACAAACAAGAGCAAACTTTCTCTAGACAAACATGTGCTCCAAGCTATTTTTCATTGTTTGGCTAAAAGTCAAATATTGTAGCCTACGTTAGCAGGGATTCATAGTATGAATCCCTGCTACGTTAGCCTGCAACGTGGTGAATTTTCATTGTTTTTATTGTTTGGCAAAGTCAAATATTGTATCTTTACTTGGTGCCATGGTGACGAAACCAGTTTACAATAGTGGCAGAAACATGCAACAATTTTCTTAGAATTGCATTTAATGCTGATCGAAAATCAAGCCAAAAAGCTAAATAAATAAATAAGCTTAAAATATGATTAAATTAATACACATTTATCAGATGAACGTTGCAACCAATGGTCAGAAGCGATAGTGGGTCTAACGAAGAAATTGTCTGATGAAGGTTTCCAAATTTTTCACATGCTGTAACCTTTGCTGTTTAATAGCTTAGCATGGCTGTTTGACCCAAAACTGGGCCACCGTCGACCCAAGAGGACCACCCGTTCGATTACCCGATTTCTTTTTTCCTGGTAGCCAGTGGGGTAGGCAGAAAATTTCTTGTGAAGTGAATTTTGAAAATAAACATTTATGAATCTACGTTAAAGTGTGACTATGACAAACAACTTTTATTTGACGGCAAATAGGAAATGAAGACTATGTCCAGGTAGGTTACAAAACGTAACGCAGGTCTTGGTACTTTCATCTTTATTTTGTTTGTCGGTTGCAACATGGCAATGTCCATCGGTCGTATGCAACAAGCGCATTTCACTAAACACGCAATTTTAAAACACTTTGAATGCACAAAACCACGTTAAAGTTTCAAAAGCAGATAATAAAAATGAACTTAGTTGATTGCGATACAACTAACATTTTGCGAATAATTTTTTTTTTACCATACAACGAGATTAATGATTTATCACTTGAATTCTATTTTTTTAGCCAACTAGAAAATTGACTTTTTCACTTGAATGAGATTCTGATGCAAATTAAGTGTACAAAGCTACTGTATGAACGAAGAAAAGTGTGTTAACTGACCACAGTTTTAACATAAAACATAACTGAAAAAGTGAGAGTCCAGTTTTCAATTTGGTTTGCTTGTTTGCTCAGTCACGTCACGTCACCATCAATGGCAGGCAATGTTTTATTTGTAGCCTACATTACTTTTAAACGAGTTTCTGGACATGAATAACTGACATATTTGTTTTTCAATGACCCATAAGTATAATAATTTAAGCTTGTGGTTGCACGTAAACAGTAGGATAGCCTTTTATAATAAAGCAATAACAACACATTAAAAGGTGGCACAAAACTCATGCTGCACCTCAGAGCAACACAATGAACGTTATAATACAAAGTAACAGCAGATATCAGCCTGAGGCAGGTTTCGTAATGAAATTGACAAGAAACCTACATCAGTACACGGTTGGTTACTTGGTCATGTTCAAGTCAAAGTTTAATTTACATTTATAAATAATGTAAAAATTTTCAATCAAGATTGATATAGTAGGTGGCAGATACATGATAACAGTCACAGCAATCTAAAATTTCGGCAATTGATGCAAGAAAGCGACAAAAATCTTCACAGTATGAAGCGTTTGCTTTAATTTACTCAATTCAAATAACGCATCGCAATCTTAAACTGTTACAGTAAATGTAAAATTGATGAAGTAAACCATTGTGTAAATATCCAGTTGTTTCAAAAGCGTTTTATAACCTTTAATCAAACAAAGTCAATAAGTCTTTGGTGCAAGCATAACGTAAGTTTGCAATCTTGATTTAAACACACTATAGAGAAGCTTGCTCAACATGTCAAAGGTCAACCTCAATTTGAAACCTTTTTAACTTTGTCAAACGCTGCTCCAATCATAAACTGGAGATAAATAAGAAATAATTTTTGAGCAAACATGAAACATGAAAGTGTGACACTGCAAAACTGCGTAGAATAGCAAAGCGACAATTACACAGTGAGACAGAATAATTCCAACGACAAAGGACAATCCAATATGGAGTTTATAATACCCTTGCACTCGTTTATATCTTCATCATTGTCTTGTTGGTCACTTGGAGTATGTTCAAGTCTCAGCTTAAGTTCCATTTGTAGATAATGCAAAGCTTTGTTGGTGTCATTGGTCATGAAATACAATTCTGCTGCTGAATGATAGCAATCACACAATTGAAATATTGCACATTCTGTATTTTGAATAGTGTCAATAGCAATATTCACATTATGGTTTGCTTGGTCATATTTTCCCAAATGGGTATAACACTTTGCAATAGAAAAATAGGTTTGAGATTGGAGAACTAAATGAGAGCATAAACCATCATCAGGTATTTCATTATGATGTGCTACACTTTGCTCGTATAAAATAATTGCTTCTTCGGGCAACTTCAATTCAAGCTTGCAATTTCCATTCGTACGCGTCAGAATAGCTAACGCACGATGAAAACGCGGAAGATGGGGTTTCACTTTTGCAATGCATTGCTCCACGTACAAACTGGCTTCTTCGTAACGCTTTAAGTTATACAACAACTCTGCCTTTAAACAGTAGAAGCGCATCATCCTTGGCGTTGTCTGTTCATGATTTAAGAATATTTCCTCGTCCACAACATCCAACTCTTTGGTAAACTATTCTCAAACTTCAAGTGATTTATCATACTGTCGTTTCATGTTGTAGGTAATAGCCACTGAAAAGTATATTGTCAACAAGTCGTCTTTTTGTAGTTCATGTTGTTTCAATTGGGAAAATATTTTCCATTCCTCCAAAAGTAAATCATGCCGCCATAGCAAATTAAGCACCCAAAACCTTGTGGAAAGTTTACATTTCAATTGTTTGAGTTCAGAAAGTTGACCTGATTGCAATACTACTTGTAAAGAATAAACAATGTTGAAATATTCAATTAAACATTGTTCACCAGTGATACTAATAAGTTCATTCAATGTTTTTTTGTCATCTTCCTTGTAATCGCTTCCTCCAATGATGTCATCTTGTCTTTTCTTTGCCATGTATACTTTCAAGCGAGTCAGACAAGCCACAGACACTGCATAGTGCAATCGCTTCTTTGATTCGACATTAATTACCTTCATTTTGTGGAGGACATCTATGATGTCAAAACAAGAACGTTTATTAATAGTACGAAGTCGCCAAGGGTTGCTATGAATACTGAAATGCTTCGTCGATAGATCGCTCGCTTTATGTTGCCATAAACTTTGTCGGTGACACTTACGGCAATAGCATCAAGGTTGTATTGCACAAAATCATCTCCTAATTGCTTCATCACTTGCTGAAGTGTCGACGGTTGACTTTTTAACACAATTTGTGAAACTCTTTCTTGAAATTGATTGTACACATCTATGTGTCCAGATACAAAACATGTTTTCGTTAAAATATCAGCAAGATGGTAGCCATTTTTCATGTCTTCATCAGTCTCAAGGTACTTCACCATTTCACTCATCGGTTTAATTAACTCTGTGGTCCAAGGTTTGTTTTCAGTTCCTTGTGTTCTGCCAAGTGGAAACTTGCAAGCTTGTGGCATCATTCCGTCAAACGAAATGCCACGTGTTGTATGAGCATCATAGAACCAGTCTCCATCAGGAATACTGAAGTCATTCAGCCAAGGAATGGCGACGCTTGGAAGAATCGTTTTTTTTAAGTTGATGATAATAATTTGGAAAATAACACTGAACCATCGAAAGAACTCTAATATTGCGTCATAATTGTCTTTGTGTTGCACTCCTTCCTCTAAAACAATCACATGCTCGAAGTCAGAGTAAGGAGTGATTTCTTTTCGAGCAAGTGATCCCATTCCAACAACAGAGTATCGACATGGGGGCTTTCCCATTATTTCGATGCATTGTTTAGAAACGCGATCCATTAATTTTGTGTAATCTTCGGTTATTTTGTTTTGAATATTTTGAACGAATTCTATTTGTTTTTCCTTTCTGTTATTCAATCGTTTTCTAGACTTTGGCAAAATACTTTTAATTTTCTTTAAACTTTTGTTGGTGCTTTCTCTCATTTCTTTTACTTTCAAAGCAACTTCTCGTGATATTTTGATTAAATCTGTTTTAGTTTTTTCAGTTTCTGCTACTTCAAGCACATGAGAGCAAAGTTGTTTAAGATCGTTCTTAAATTCATTGTTCGATGGTTGTCTTGTTATGGCAGCGTTGAAGAGAGCCGCACTTTGAATCAAACTGATTTTATCTGGACTTTTATCTTTGTAAATAATTCCAAGTTGATGAAATGTATCTGCAGATTTATTTGTGTCGGTTTCTTTTCCTGTTTTCTCACAAGTAGATTTGAGTTGTTTTGCTAATTTTTCTTCTCTGCTGTCCTTTCCTTCCATGATCGTTCTTATTGATAATCTCACTTTGCTACTGTGAAGCGATCAATGTCTGATATGTTGAAAGTGTTGAAATTCTCATTAATGATAAACTTTTATTGACAAAGTTGAAACTATCAAACCAAATCACGTGACATGATTTGTTTGTTGCCTTCATCAATCACCATCAGAAGTTGTTGCAACAAAGCAAAACGTTATTTATTGCTAGGCGAAATATTTCCTCGGACAAAGACATGCGTTATAAAAAGTTGTCGGAAAATACTAAAGGTGTATTTTCCATGTAGCTACTTGGTATTTGCAAACAAATACTTCTACTATTTTTATAGTTTTAGTGTCATGACAGTTTAAAGTAACGTAGGGGAGACCGGGGAGGGTTGTTACAATTTTCAGTAAATCTAAGATTTCTCTTTCAATATTTGCACAAAGTTGCTGAAAATTTTATATAATCTTGCCACATCACCAGTTGTTATAAATACAACTTCAAAATTTAAAAAAGTTATGTTTACAGGAAAATATTTGCATTAATATATCAATGAGTCAGTTGTCACAAGTCACCCCAGTATCGGGGTGACTTGTTACACAGATGGGGTGAAATGTTACAATTTCAAATAGGCTGTTCTATTAACTAATGTTTCTTACTAAAATACCTAAAACTGATGGAATACGTTGACACAGCATTCTTGCATTTATTGAACATCCAAATTTAATTGAAAAAATCATGAACAAACAAATAACATCATTATTGACAATGCAATTGTCACCAGGATTGCAAACACATTATCTCCATTCAACCATTCATGGTATTTGGTCTCAATAAGGCACCCGTTATTAGTTTTTACATTGCATTGATGCAATCTAGTGAATCTACACACAATGATGACAAGTTGCAAGCAATAGGCCTACTATTTATACAAACTGTTCTTAAAACCACTTAGCATAATATATTTTTAAAACTACCATAGCACACAATGGGTAGTTGACTTTGTAACGACTTATACCTACGGCATCAAGCTGTTTTCATCTAATAGTTTCTTAATGGAGTTTTTTTTTAAAAGAGTAGGCTAGAAGAATTGATGAACAGACACAATTAAAACCAAGCAACGTTGAAACCGCCTTGGGACCAGCATTAACCAATATTGAGCCACGGCTGGACTTGCTCTGTAGCAGAAAGTGGTCGCATCCATCACACTCACATCCATCTGAATAAATGTGTTTGGTTCTTTGTTTTGTTTCCAGTAGGCTACGTGTCAACTGTAAAGTAGCAGTCTTTGAGTACAGCTGTACAGTTAGCTTGTTTTAAGTTTCCATTCGACTTAAACCTTTACATAAATATAACAAACGTAGGCTACATTTTGCACTGTTTATCATTTGAACCGTAAAGGATCGCGGACAATTTTAAGAGATTAAAAGGGGTTGTGTGCAAAAAAGTTTAGGAAGCCCTGACCTAATCTATTAACCAACAGATTGGATTGATTGACTACACGCCCATTCAGAAAGGAGTAAGACAAGGTTGTGTGCTATCACCTGACCTTTTCTCATTATACAGCGAAATAATTTTAAGACATATTGAAGATGAAAGAGGTATTAGTATTGGAGGAAACAACATTAACCACATACGATATGCTGACGACACCGTTTTGATAGCCGACTCGGACGTAAAACTGCAGAACATATCAGATATTGTGTGTACGAAAAGCAAGATATTTGACATGGAATTAAATAAAAAGAAAACAGAAACAATGGTCATAACAAAGAAAAAAGCAACCGAAACTCCTATTTGTAATTTATCAGTTAATGGAATAATTCTTAAACAGGTCCAAAAATTCAAATACCTCGGTACTATGGTGAATTGGGATGCAAGAGACGAAACAGAGCTCAACATAAGAACAGCCCAAGCAAAAGCAAGCTTTCAACAAATGAAACCAATTCTTTGCAATAAAAATATCTCTTTCAAAACAAGATCTAGAGTTTTAAAATGCTATATTTATCCTGTTTTTCATTACAACTCTGAAACCTGGAATATTTCAACAAAAATGGCAGAAAAGATTAATGCTTTTGAAATGTGGTGTTTCCGTAGAATGCAACGCATTTCATGGCTGGCAAAGAAAACAAATAAAGAAATTCTACACCAAGTGAACCAAACCAGAACTCTGTTAAAAAGTATGAAAACCAGACAATATAAATTTCTCGGCCATGTAATAAGAAAGCAAAAACTGGAGCATCTCTCTTTAACTGGTAAAATTTTTGGAAAGCGGGCACCTGTCAGACAAAGACAAACACATCTGGAACAATTTAACGACAAAACAGAAACAATTATCCATGCAACATATAATAGGAACATTTGGTCTAATTATTCATCTGAGGCCGTCGATGCCTGGTTCAGGCAAGGCAATTGAAGAAGAAGAACAGATTGGACAAAATTTTACAGTAGGCTAATAGGCTAATTGGGATGGTGCATATGATGGTGATGGTGAGAGATGATGGTGGGATGACGCAACGGATAATGCGTTGGCTTTCCAATTATGCAAACCTGGTTCGACTCCCGGCTTCAGCTGGTTGTTGAAAAACACCGCTCACCTCTACCCAGGGTGTAATAAATTGGTGGGCGTATTTGCTGAAGTAAAGGCGGCCGCGAGAAAGAAACTGGCCACCCTACTCTCCTTAGTGCATAGTGCCGAAGGCTTAGTATAATGAGAACCTTATCTTCTGATTCCCCAAAGCTCAGTATCTGAGTATGGGACCTTTACCTTTAATAGGCGAATGCCTCACAACACACAAACTCAACACACAACAATCAAGACAGCAGCCTCAAGCCATACAAAGAAACCGCATAAAACAACGACACACTGATTCTAACACTATTCATCATAGCACATGACCAAAGAATTGAGTTCAGAAGGCCGTTGCTGTTCCAGCCAATTGTTCACCAAATCAAACGTCATATAAAAACCGTTATGCTCTATTTAACCTAGCTGGCATCTTACGTCATGGAAATTGCTAGAAAATGTCCAAATATTGCACCATCGGTCGTAAGACCTGGTCCTGATGAAATATTGCATTAGCCGCTTGAACACCTGTTTGAATGACTTCATAATTGTCTTTTATTATTGCGTCACAATACTGTGTACGTGCATTTGAGATATTGCTATCTATTCTGGTCATTCGTGAAATGGTTGCTTGAGAGTTAGTCGCACATTTAACTGTTGGCTTAGTGCTTGCTAGCTGGACAAAAATTCCGTCTTTTATCTAAGTAATCTGTTTTGTAGTGACAAGTTTTAGTGGTGTACGGCGTTGCATCCAATTTCGACAGCTTTGAGGCTATTTTTACAGAAATACAATTTTGAATAGACGTTTCGAAGGAGTGTTTCTTTTTCGGTCATTACATGCAGACGAACGGATTTGGGAGTCTTTTGTTACAATTTTCCCACGAAGAGATTATGGTTTACCGCTGATGTGACCATAAATAATAAAAGACGTCGCTTGTTAGCTGGTAGGCCAAGAAGCACTTAAAGCATGAATAATAAAAGACGTTACTCTGTCTAGTGTTTGGTACTGAAGCAAAGAAATAATAAAAGAAGATCTTGTTGGTTGGTAGTCTACAGAAGCAAAGAAAATTAAAGACATTTCTTCTCGATTGGTACTGAAGAACTTTAAGCTAAAAAGTAAAGGCGTTTCTTTGTTGGTACTGAAGAAAAAATAACTTCGACATTCATTGGCAAGAAAGAAGATTAAAGACAATCCATCTGTGCTTGAAGATTCAAGTGAACGAATCCAAGCAAGTTTTGTGGACTTTAGGACTTCATATACCCGTACAGCTACGGTATCGTGCATTTAAATTCTTTTTGTATTTTACGGTCTTTGCAGTTAAGTTTTTTATAGCTTACTGTAATTTTGTGTGTTTGTGTAACTTAATTTTTTAATTGTTAAATTTAGACCCAACATTTAATATATCTGCACTCGGTGGCGACAAGGACTCGACCGCCGTAGACTCGACTGAGTTTAAGCCTGATGATGTTCTTTGCTGTCGGGCAGGCCATTCTGGGGAGGGACCCAGTAACGATGAGGCTAAGTCAGTTCGAGAGGCCCGGCATCTTAGACGGGATATTTTGACTGAAATTGGGGAACTTTCTGTAGCCCTAGGTTCTTTGAGTGATAAGCAGGAACTGTTAATTTTTAGATCTAAGTTCTCTACTTTAGAAGAGGATTTACGGCATTTCCATGCTCTTTTGACTAAAATTTTTAACTCTGCAATCTTGGCAGAACTTCGTGATAGGGTAGATCCCGAATTTAACTCGTTAAAAAATAACTTCGAACAAAAAGTAAGTGAGTTCTCGGATAGGTTGGATGCTGACATACATCCTGAGGATAGCGCCTCAAATGTAAGCACTAGGATGTCTGAGAGCTCGTCACGGATAGTTGCACAAATTAACCTGCAGCTAAGACGAGAGGAGCTCCAGATACAAGCGAGAGCTGCTGAGGCCGCCGCGAGAGCTGAGGCCGAAGCGAGAGCTGCTGAGTTCGCACTCAAAGACGCACAGTTGAGGGCTGAACAACGTAAGGAGGTAGCTTTAGCTGAATATCGATCAGAGGTGGGCTCCCGGCGTAGCTCTAAGAAGGGATCTTCTAGGCATTCCAGAAGTGAACATCAATCACAGTTTAATTTACATAACCTTTTCCAGACGCCTGTTCAATCTGTAAGTGGACCAGTGCAATCCACACGTTTTCTAGCTGTTTCAGGAGGTCTCGGGGCCGCGGCTAAGGGTCTTCCGAAGGCTGTAGTGCCAGGACCTGCGAATTTTAGCCGAACTCCTCCCCCAGAGCGTACAGGTCACGGGGCCGCTATCAGAAGTAATGTCTTGCCCCCTTCACAGTTTTCTGCGCCGCTAGTTTTTGATTGCCCAGCTACACGTAATTTGCGTGATTGTGAGAGGCGTAACGCGTCTCCTGATTTTAACGTGTGTGAGGGTCGTGATCGGGCTGTGCATGTGACTGAGCCCCCTCAGCCCCTTAAGGGATATAGTTTGTCTTCTCCCGCTAAATCGAGTTCTCAACAACAGGATTGCTTTTTTGAATACCAAAATAGTAGGACGTTTTTCGATAAGGCGGCCTTGATTGGTTACGATGGTAATAATATGCCATTTATCTTCTTTAAAAATCGTGTTACGGCCTTAATGGCAGCTTCACCGTTCAAAGGAACTCGTTTGACTTTGTTACAAGCAGCTTGTGTTAGAACAGCTGCGCAAACGATTGCTAATTTGGTTTCCGACACTCCTGGCTTGTCAGAGGAAGACAGAATAGAAATGTCGTTAGCTCGCTTGTCCCAGCGTTTTGGGGTTCGTGGAGGTCTTTTCGCCGAACCGGAAATTAGAAAGTATCGCTATGGTAGCAAATTGACTTCGACCTCTTCCAGTGATCTGAAAGAGTTTAAAGATGAATTGTCGCAGTGTCTGCTTTACGCGCAAGCTTATGGTCAGCGTGATAAATTGGAAGGACGTTTTGTTTTGGATTTGGCTAAGCGACTCCCGTTTGACGCTAAGCAGCGTTATCTTTACTTTTTAGGTGATCAGTATGGTGGTACTGATGAGCCTACTTTTCAGAGTTTGTTTGAATTTGTAGTAAGGGAGGAAACGCGCAAGTCGACTGATTTTAGCATTATATTAATGGGCGATTCTGGTGAGTCGCAGCATTTTAAAAAGTTTGGCAAAGGAAAATTGTCTTCATGTCCGGTTAGGCAGACGTCGGTAAAACCCCATGATAATGTGATTTCAGGGAGTTCGCAGTACTCGACTGCTGTTGGCGCACCGCGCGGTGGTGTGGCCAGACGTAGTGACATACCGGCATGTTTTTATTGTTCGTCACGTGGTCAAGTTGAATATCATTTTTTGTCTAATTGTAAAGAATTTTTGCGCTTGACACCTAAAGATCGGAGAGATGTCATTGTGAAAGCTGGCAAATGCTTGAATTGTTTGCGCCAGCCATGGGCGTCCGCACATAGGGGCAAATGGGGTCAGCTGACCCCCCCTGGAAAGTTGTTGGATGAAAAATGAAAAAGCGAGAACATGCAAAAATAGGCATGAATTCAATGAAGTTGTTCGTAACATTGAATCATACAGAAAAGAACAATCAGCCACCAATTTAGTTAATCAGTTCTTGAATAAAAAGTGAAGTCGACGTGGGTCTTTGCTGAATTTTTTGATGACTTTTTGGATGAACGAATTTTTGTCCGAGTTTATTTGGCTTTTGTGGACACTCATCACACACAGCCCAGATAGCCTGTCGTCAGACATGTTGATCTGAGCCATGTTTTGACCCGCCTCATTGTGCTGAATGATCTTTCTACCGTACAAGTAGTGGCGGGGAGGGTCAGTAATGTTATCATCGTTTGACGTAGGCTACAGCTGGAAAAAGTTCCATATTTTTCACCAAGTCCACAAATTCCAATTCTTCCTGGTCTTCGGACTGAGGAAATTTTCCTTTTATGGTTATGTCATACCACGACATGGCGTCCTGCTGAAAATTGTTGTAGCTGTAGAATTGGTGTATGGTTTTGACCAGGGCTTTGTAGTCTGAACGGTCAAATTCTTCCATCTGCGCTGGATGCAGTCGGTATAACATGAATGCCGACATGTTCGTCTCTGAGAAGCGGCTTTTCAGAGACTGGATAAAGAGTCCATGTAAGGAACGTAAATGGAGCGGCGATAGTATTCCTCATTGGTGCCACCAGTATTTGCTCTGAATACTTGACGGACACATTGCCGTGGGACAGATAAGGTGACACCGATTTCTTCGGCTGACTTCATTGCCGCTGTATAAATGTTTTCTACAAAAAGTGTTTCTGCATTTTGCCGATGATCACAAAACATTGATACGAGTTTGTCAATGTGCTTCTTGACACCTAACATGTTCAGTTGGACTGCCTGAAGGGCTTGGGTGACAGGCTCCAAAACCTATAGCATTACTACAAAAGTAGCGGTTCCAGAAGCGGTTGGCAGCTGGTGTGCGGTCTGCCGTCCCTTTGCATTCGATTTGTGCTGCTCTAAATTCTCCAACTGCCTGTGAATTTCGATGAAATTTTCCGCGAAGAGTCTTATACTTTATATTTCGCGCTCCACCTCGTTTCACATAACTGGTCACAGCGGTAAACCATAATCTCTTCGTGGGAAAATTGTAACATAAAGTTCCCGGATCCGTTTGTCTGCATGTAGTGACCGAAAAAGAAACACTCCTTGAAACGTCTATTCAATAAGTGTATTCCTGTAAAATTAGCCCGCGGCTATCGAAATCGAGATGCAACGCCGTACACCTCTAAAAAAACTGTCACTACGATACAGATTACTTGGATAAAAGACGGAGAATTTGTCCAGCTAGCAAGCACCAAATAAACCAGTTAAATGTGCGACCGACTTCCAACAAACAACTTCGAGAATGAATCAGAAAAATTTGTGATAACTCAAAGGCACGTCAGCAGTTCGTGACGCAATATTTCATGTTTAAACAGGTTTCAACTGAAACAGGTTTAAACAGGTTTGACACAAGTCTTTCGAACGATGGTGCAATTTTGGCTCATGTTTTAGGAATTTCCATGACGTAAGATTCAGTAGACTTGAACGGTTTTTATATGACGTTTGATTAGGTGAACAATTGTCTGGAACACATAACAATGGCGTGTTTGGTATTAGGCATCTTCGTTTCGGGCTCTCTCTAAAAAAATTTACTATAGCCTTCACTGTTCCAATAGTGTTCCGTACATCCGAAACTGCATTCAGATTGTTGACCACGAGGTTAAGGCGATGGGCTGAACAGTGGACAAATACTGCCAACGGATAGGCCTACTCGCTTCTAATACGTGCCTGCGTACTCCATTTTCTTTGCCCGCCATAGTGGAGCATCCATCGTATCCTTGACCACGTAGTTTATTTAAATTTAGACCGTACTTATTACACTGATTTATTATTGTCCCCGCAATCGTTTCTGCGTCCATTTCGTTCAGTGACGCAAAACTAAGAAACTCTTCTCGAATGACGAGATTTTTTTCGTCGAAAAACCTCACTCCAATAGCCAGTTGCTCTTTTCCTGAAATGTCAGCGGTCTCATCCGCTAAGATTAAGAAGCCAACGGAATTGTTTGCTTCAGTAACAATTTCATCTCTAAACGTTTCTTCACACAAACTTGTCATCTCGTTTTGTATACGAGCCGATGTATACTTAACATTGTCACTTGCGTGCTCCATGTGATCTTTCAAAATTCCATCATCAGCTTCAATTCTAAAACTTAATAAATCATTCACATTACCGGACTTGGAATCCTTGACGGTGAAAGTGAACCCACCTTGACCCCCCCTAACCGAAAACCTGCGGACGCCCATGGCGCCAGCATATGGTTAGGGATTGCGTTCATGCAAACAACTGTCGTAAGTGTGGTCCTAACAACGATAGGAAACACTATTTTCTTCTGCATGATTTTTATGTGACGTCACGTGATTCTCTGGATTCGGTCGGTAAAGATGATGCTGGTGCCAGAGTTCCTGTGCGTAATGTTAAGATTGGAAATGTCAAAGCAGCCTTTAACCGCATTACTGCTGCTCGTGTTTTGAATCCAATGACTGGCAAATCGAAGTTGGTGTATTGTCAGCATGATCTTGGTTCGCAGTTGACTTTTGTTTCGAGTGATTTGGTCTGCGAACTTGACGTTGAACCGTACGATAAAGCGTCGTTTAAAATGGATACTTTGGCTGGTCAGAAACCTACTTGTGCTAACCTTGTTAAGCTCAACATGCAGTCGTTAGAGACGAATGAACTGTTTTGTGATATAACTTCGGTGGTTAATCCAGCTTGGGCTGACAATGTTAAAACTTTACCACATAATCAGGATTTAAGTAGTTTCCGTCATTTTCATGACGTGAATATGTTTCATTTGAATGATTGTAGTACTGTAGATGTACTGATTGGAAACGACAACGCTTATTTGATGTGTGCTAAAGAAGAGCGTGTTGGTGGGAGTCGTAGTGAACCACATGCTTTGCTCACTCCTCTCGGTTGGTTGGCTTGTGGTGGTAAGTCACCCTTAGATGAAAGCGTTGCTAACGTGTGCAGAGTGCAAACGTCTTCAGAGTCGGATGTCATCTCTAGCTTTCAGCTTAAAATTGAGTCTCGTGATATGGAAATAGCAGACCTGAATAAAGTCATTCAGGATTTGACCTTGCAAAATGAAACCTGTGAATTGTCTCGCAATGATATTTTGGCTAGAGAACTTGTTGAACCGAATATTGAGTTGAAAGATGGTCGATTTGAGATACCTGTTCCGTTGAAGGAAGATATTGATTTACCTAACAAATTTGTGTTGGCGTCAGATAGAGCTGCTGCTTTAAGGAAGAAGGCTTTAAAACAACCTGAACTTCGTGATTTCCTTACTGACACCATGAAAGATCTTAAATCTAATGGTTATATTGAGCGTGCTGGTGAAGCAGGAAACGTAAAGGGCTTTCAGTGGTATTTACCGTACTTTGTGACGTCACAATTAAAAAAGCGCATTGTTTACGATGGCAAGTCTGAATTTCGAGGAACTTGTGTTAATGATGTAATGTTTTCGTGTCCTGATTTGTTAAACCCTCTGGCAGATCTCTTGGCTAAATTTCGGCTGAGTAGATTTGGTTTCGTGGCCGATATGACCAAGTACTTTTTTCACATTTTGGACTCTTCAATACGTAAGCCCAATTTTATTGAACTGCTTACATACACAGGCAGTGCCGTTCGGATCGTGAACGAACGCTCTTTGGTACCTTTGAGTGACGACCCTAGGGATTTTACTGTCATCACCCCTGCCTCACTTTTGACCCCATACTTAGACCCATACTGTGCTGTTGGGCAACCACATGATCGTGATTAACTAAGAAGGGATTGTCGGTTCAATTTGTCACTTTCTCAGCAGTTTTGGAGCAAATGGATAGATTTTTACTTGCCAGGGCTTCAGGGCCGGAAAAAATGGCTAAAAATGGCCGAGAATTTGGAGCCTGGTCAACTTGTAGTGGTAGGTTCTCTCCAAGACATTGGTAAACGTGGGAAGTATCAACTTGGGAGGGTGCATGAGGTAGTTCTACAAATTAGGAAAGGGAAGCCTGTGGTTCGTAGAGCTAAAGTTGCCGTCTGCAACTATGATGAGAGTACCGGGAAAGTGAAAGTAGACTACGTGTTGAGGGATATTTCGTGCCTCGCACCGTAAAGAACACCTAAATGTTTGGGTTTGAGCCTGGTTTTGTCTGCGGTGGCCGACACTTGTCTGAGCCCAGAACAGTCGGTTATTATCGCAACCATTGTATATAGCGTCATTTTAGCTTGTGCCTTATGGTACCAATTTCATGTATCGTCGTGTATTATTCTTATTGTTGTTCATTCTTTGCATGCTCTTTGTATTTACGTATTAACTTAAACGTGAATGATTCAAACAATTTGTGTATCGTGTGGTTTTATTCATTGGCTCACAATTGTCGTCAATTCTTTTTAGTTATGCCATGTCAGACTGTCATAACTAGGGGCCGCTATGTTCCAGCCAATTGTTCACCAAATCAAACGTCATATAAAAACCGTTATGCTCTACTTAACCTAGCTGGCATCTTACGTCATGGAAATTGCTAGAAAATGTCCAAATATTGCACCATCGGTCGTAAGACCTGGTCCTGATGAAATATTGCATTAGCCGCTTGAACACCTGTTTGAATGACTTCATAATTGTCTTTCATTATTGCGTCACAGTACTGTGTACATGCATTTGAGATATTGCTATCTATTCTGGTCATTCGTGAAATGGTTGCTTGAGAGTTAGTCGCACATTTAACTGTTGGCTTAGTGCTTGCTAGCTGGACAAAAATTCCGTCTTTTATCTAAGTAATCTGTTTTGTAGTGACAAGTTTTAGTGGTGTACGGCGTTGCATCTAATTTCGACAGCTTTGAGGCTATTTTTACAGAAATACAATTTTGAATAGACGTTTCGAAGGAGTGTTTCTTTTTCGGTCATTACATGCAGACGAACGGATTTGGGAGTCTTTTGTTACAATTTTCCCACGAAGAGATTATGGTTTACCGCTGTGACCAGTTGCAAATCGCTACTACCACAGCGAACTCGTAGCATCAGGCCTAAAACGGATCGTTAGCCTATATGTAGCCTACATTGTGAAGTAAACCAAAGATCATGTTGCTAAAAGCGAAATTCAACCTATTGCATAAAGTGTACAAAACCATGTACGTAAATAAATTGTTCTAATTAACAGCTATTTTTAAATGAAACATAATTAAAAAACAACCAGTCGATTTTTTCTATTTAACTTGCTTGTTTGCCCACTCAGTCGCGTCATCGCTCAGTAGCAAGTGATGTTATGTTTGTAGCTTACATCCGATTTAAACGAAAATCTCTGCAGATGAACAACCGACATATTTATTGACCTCTAAATTCTCTTCTGGCTGCCTTTGCACCACTGCTGTTTCTGTTAAACTGTATGCCATTTATTGTTTGATTGTTTTTTGGTTTGTAAATTCGAATATGGACATTCTTGTCTGATGTAAATAAATAATAATAATAAATTTGTCATTCAATGACCAATAAATCTAATAATTTAATCTTGCATTTTCAAGTAGCCTAAACTGCAGGACAGCCTTTTGTATTTGAGCAATAACAAATCATAAAAATTGGCACAAAGTCATGCTGCACAGCAGAGCAGCACACTAATGCCTATGCAACGAAGTAAAAGCTGCTATAGGTCTGATGGAGGTTTCATAAGGAATTGACAATAAAGAACTTACATTGGTACCCTACATCAGTGCTACTCAAACTTTTTTATGCCGTGTACCGGCTGAGCACCTTCCATCACTTGGCGTCCCGTCAATTTGCGAAAAAAATACAAGAGCAAAGTCATTATTACTTTTGTAACAAATAAACCAAAAAAAAACAAGTAAAAAACACTTTTATTAATGGTCTTTCGAATTTTGATGCGAAGTGTGCGCTTGCTTATTTGCAACCAGCTTATCCAATTGCGGTTCAATGGAAGACAATGCTGCTCGAAGAGGAGCATGGGTATCTAACGCGTTTCTGTGTTTTTCCTTTAAACAGCTCATGATAGAAAATCCGGCTTCACATAGATATGTAGAAGGGAATGGAAGCAGTGTTTTAATAGCCATGGTACACAGTCTCGGATATTCTGCTTTTATTTTGACCCAGAAGCTTGCAAGGGAGTTTGATTCAAAAGATTTTCGCAAACCTTCATCAGCAGATAGATCCAATAATTTATCTTTTAAATCGACACTTATATTTAACTCTTCTACGTTTACAGTTGGTGCAAATGGGCTTCGAATCCATTCATTTCCTCTTCGTGGATCTTTTTGTTTCGGAAAATAATGTTGAATATGTTCCACCAAATTTGACAAATGTTCTGTGGCAGTATCTTGAACACATTTTACGTCCAAATTGTCTCCAGCAACGTCAAAGTACAGTAGAATTCGCCTATAACGGCACCTCTAGAGGATTGCAAAAACTGACGTTATTGCCGAATTGACGTTATAGACGAACTACCGCAAACTATTCCAAAACTGTCTTTTGATTAAAGAAAGATGTGTATAATCCAGCAGGTTTACTGTGTACCACCAAACTGACAAAAGTCACGCAGAAAATACAGTAAACAAAGAAACTGTTTAAAAAAAACAACCTACAGCGAAAGATGCAGGAAATTTGCGCAATACAGCTCGTTACATACCGTAGTAGAGCTGCTTTTTACACGTGATAGTTTTTCACGCGGGAATAAAGTTAATTCAGTTAATTAAAGTCCCTGCTGCGAACAACGTAGCAAAATAAAGGGAAGACATTTTGCAAGCAGCAGCGCTAACTGGATTAAAAGACTGACCGTTCGTGGTGAAAGTGATGGCTTAAAGTGACGTTATAAACGAACAAAAATACGTCTGGGGACCAATAAAGGGTGCTGTTACATGCGAATTGACGTTATAGGCGATGCTGTTATAGCCGAACTACAATGTACGTAAAAGATAGGAATTCTGCCGGGACCGAGCGAAATGTGACGTAATAGGCGATTTGACGTTATAAACGAAGCCGTTATAGGCGAATTCTACTGTAGTAGCTAACTTAGGAAACATGTCGTAACCATTGTTCGAGACTCGAATCTTCCATGCTTTCAGCTTTCGTTGCATGCCGTCAATTTTATCTGCTGTTGCAAAAAGTGAAGCATTTTTTCCTTGCATTGAAGTGTTAAGGCCATTCATAATAACGAAAATGTCAGTTATGTAAGCTAGCAAAGCAAGCCATTGTTCATCTAGAAATAGCTTCGCCCAATCTGGCTTTCTGTCACGCAAAAATACTGCCAGTTCGTTTCGGAGCTCATATACGCGTGATAAAACTTTTCCCCTCGACAGCCAACGCACACTAGAATGAAATAATAGTTGCCTGTGATCTGCTTGCATATCGTCGCATAAAAGGGCAAATAGTCTTGAATTAACTGCACTTCCTAACTGACCGCGTACCAGCAGCAAAGTGCTCGCGTACCGGCACCGGTACGCGTACCGGCGTTTGAGTAGCACTGCCCTACATCTTTATCATTGCGTCGTTGGTTATGTGTTAGGTGATGTTCAAGTCAAAGTTTAATTTACATTTATAAATAGTGTAAAGGTTTTCGATTAAGATTAAAATTGCAGTTTACCAATACACAACAACAATCACACCAACATGAAATTGAGGCATTCGATTAATGACAAGATACCAATAGAAATTTTCACATCATGAAGCGTTGGCTTAAATTTACTCAAATCAAATGACATCTTGCAATGTTAAAATTGCCAAAATGCATGTAAAATTGATAACGTAAACTGCTGTATAAATACCCAGTTGTTTCGAAAACATTTTCTTTGTTTGCTCGAACGAAGTCAATGGATTTTGATGAAAGTGAACCTAAGTTTGCAATCTCAATTTGAATAAGGTCAACCTCAATTTGACAACTTTTGAACTTTGTCAAGCACTGCTCCAATCATAAACTGGAACTAAGTAGGAAATAATTTTTGAACAAACATGAAACATAAAAGTGTGACACTGCAAACCTGCGTAGAACAGCACAACGACAATTACACAGTGAGACAGAATAATTCCAACTATTGGCAATCCAATATGGAGTTTATAAGATCCTTGCACTTGTTTATATCTTCATCATTGTCTTGTTGGTCACTTGGAACATGTTCACGCCTCAATTTAAGTTCCATTTGTAGATAATGCACAGCCTTTTTGGTGTCGTTGCTAATGAAATACAATTCTGCTGCTGAATGATAGCAATAACACAACTGAAATATTGGACATTCTGTATTTTGGATGATATCAATAGCAATATTCACATTATGGTTTGCTTGGTCATATTTTCCCAAATGTGTATAACACTTTGCTATGGAAAAATAGGTTTGAGATTTGAGAAGTGAATGAGCGCATGAACTATTATCAAGCATTTCATTATGATGTGCTAAACTTTGCTCGTATAAAATAATTGCTTCTTCGGGCAACTTCAATTCAAGCTTGCAATTCCCATTCGTAAGTGTCAGACCAGCTAACACACGATGAAAACGCGGAAGATGGGGTTTCACTTTTGTAATGCATTGCTCCACGTACAAACTGGCTTTTTCGTAACGACATAAGGAATACAACAACTCTGCCTTTAAATAGTAGAAGCTCATCATCCTTGACTTGGTCGGTTCATGATTTAACAACATTTCCTCGTCTACAACATCCAATTCTTTGGTGAACTTTTCTAAAACTTCAAGTGATTTGTGAAACTGTCGTTTCATCTTGTAGGTACAAGCCACTGAAAGGTATATTGTCAACAAGTCGTCCTTTTGTAATTCATGTTGTTTCAATTGAGAAAACCTTTTCCATTCCTCCAAAAGTAAATCATATCGCCATAGCAACAGAAGCATCCAAAATCTCGTGGAAAGTTTACATTTCAATTGTTTTAATTCAACAAGTGGAAGTTTTAGGTCAGAATGTTGACCTGATCGCAAAACTGCTTGTAAAGAACAGACAATGTTGAAATATTCAATCAAAGATTGTTCACCAGTGATACTAATAAGTTCATTCAGTGTTTTGTTGTCATTTTCCTTGTAATCTCTTTCTCCAATGACGTCATCTTGTCTTTTCTTTGCCATGTAAACTTTCAAGCGAGTCAGACAAGCCACAGACACTGCGTAGTGCAATCGCTTCTTAGTTTCGATATTAATTTTCTTATTTTTGTGGAGGCCATTGATGATTTCAAAACAAGAACGTTTATTAATCGAATGAAGTCGCCCAAGAGCTGCTATGAATATTGAAATGCTTCGATACATCACTCGCTTTATGTTGCAATGAAATTTCAGGGTGACATTTGCAAAGTTGACTTCGGCGTCGTATTGCATTAAATCTTCTCCGAGTGCGCTCATTTTGTGCGCACTCGGAGAAGTGCGCTTTTGTGTAAGTTTTGTGAAACTCTTTCTTGAAATCGATTGTAGGCTACACATCTATGTGTCCAGATACAAAGCATGTTTTTGTTAATATATCAGCAAGATGGTAGCCATTCTTCATGTCTTCATCGGTCTCAAGATACTTCACCATCTCACTGATCGGTTTAATTAACTCTGTGGTCCAAGGCTTGTTTTCAGTTCCTTGTGTTCTGCCAAGTGGAAACTTGCAAGCTTGTGGCATCATTCCGTCAAACGAAATGCCACGTGTTGTATGAGCATCAAAGAACCAGTCTCCATCAGGAATACTGAAGTCATTCAGCCAAGGAATGGCGACGCTTGGAAGAATCGTTTCTTTTAAGTTGATGATAATAATTTGGAAAATAACACTGAACCATCGAAAGAACTCTAATATTGCGTCATAATTGTCTTTGTGTTGCACTCCTTCCTCTAAAACAATCACATGCTCGAAGTCAGAGTAAGGAGTGATTTCTTTTCGAGCAAGTGATCCCATTCCAACAACAGAGTATTGACATGGGGGCTCTCCCATTATGTCGATGCATTGTTTAGAAGCGTAATCCATCAATTTTGTATAATCTTCAGTTATTTTGCTTTGAATATTTCGAACGAATTCTATTTGTTTTTTTTGCATGTCGTTCTCTAGTTTTCTTGAAGTTTTGGAAGAATTGACATCAAATTGTTTCAAACGTTTGTTGGTGCTTTCTCTCATTTCTTTCACTTTCAAACCAACATCTCGTGATATTTTGATTAAATCTGCTTTTGTATTTTCAGCTCCTGCTACTTCAAGTACATGAGAGCAAAGTTGTTTAAGATTGTTCTTAAATTCATCATTCGATGGTTGTCTTGTTATGGCAGCGTTGAAGAGAGCTGCACTTTGAATCAAACTGATTTTATCTGGACTTTTCTCTTTGTAAATAATTGCAAGTTGATGAAATATATCAGCAGATTTAAGTATGTTTTTTTCTTTTCCCTTTCCATCACAAACATTTTTTAATTCTTTTGCAAGTTTTATTTCTTTCAAATATTTCCTTCCATGACGATTCTCAGTTTGACTGCTTATTGTTCCTCATAAAAACGAACTGAATTTACGCACCACAAAGCACAATTTACTGTATGTCTACAATAATAAAAACTTTTTTTCTGGAGTAGAATAACAAGATTTCTTTAAATCAAAATTTAGCAGCGAAGTTAAGTTTGAAGTGAAACGCTTTGTCAACTTGAAACACTAACGGAGGCTATTGTTTTTTTAACATCTTTTTTAAATATCTTTCATACAGAGTTAGCATTTTTGTTGGCCGTTGGGTGACCGTTATTGGCACCAAGTCATCTGTGTATCTCCTCGTGGTGCGGCTGGAAGCAGTGCGGTTGACTAAACACAGAGGCGCTGAATAAAAGAACTGGCCTACCTACTTCAGTACTCTTACCAAGTCTAGAATGATGCAAAAGTTTAACAAAAATACGAGAAACAGCGTAAATGGGTCTCCGAGTTCTGGAAACCTGAGCCCCTCGCCCGGTAGTCGGAGCCATCAATGGCAGGGCTCCTTCGATCGTCATTCAACAACTGTAATTAATGCAAAAACATTCCGACAACGAACTCAAAGAATTGCCACATGGAATGTACGAACAATTTACCAACAAAGAAAACTGGACAATATTAGGCTATGCTAGAAATGGACAGAATGAGAATGAACTGCTTGGGTCTTTGCAAAGTAAGATGGACAAAAACTGGTCAATTTATGAAAGATGATAAAACAATTATATACTCTGGACTCTGGAGGTAATGAACATCAAAGAGCAGGGGTGTATTCCTAGCATTTTATTTGGGGGGGGGTCTCTATTAACACCTAGCTGTGTTGTTATAGACAAAGTAGGCTATGTATAAGTAATCGGTGTAGGTGAGCCAACAATCTTTACCTTTTTTTTTTAAAAGAAACACTGTTTGGTTTGTTTTCATTTCTGAACATCATATCGAAAAATAACTCACGCTAAAACATAGCTTGAAGTACAGAAAAAGGTAGAAGCAACAAAACGTGAAAACGTGGTTGAATCCGAAATAAACTCATAAGTTTGAAATTTGGCTTGGTTGCTACACTGCAATCTCCTTTGCTTTTTCTTTACTATACGTAGGCTTACACTTGAAACTTGCTTTGCATGAGCTAATTCCAATCTCTTAACTCAATCGTAGGCTGCTTGTTTGAATGAGCCAATTCTAAGCAAACTTGCAAAAAATTGACTGTAGGAAAGTGAGGAAATGCATCTCCTGAAATGAGCGCTTGTGTTAGCAGCTTTGCGAGTAAGAACCAATAAACTGCCAATGTGACAGTTACACCAAAATCTCATTTAGTTAATAACGAACAGTAGGCTACAACTCTAAATACAGCAAAAGCATATTCTAAGTTGGTGCAAACGAGATTATACAAAACAAATAACCTGTCTGCCAGGTCTTTGGTTTTATGGACTAAATTGTAAGCACCAGGACAGTCTTTGATTTTAGCCAGCAAACAGTTTTTGCACACATCTGAGTTCATTCAATGTGGGCAGCTTAGAATGCTTAACCTGAGTATCCACAGCCGATCGATGAGTCCGCAACCACTTCTGAGTTGCCGCAGTGCCATTCCATTATTGAGGAGGTGGTCCATTGATGCTGATGAACAACATTACTGCAACAATTGATCTGGTCAGCCCTGATCGCAGCGTTGTGATGACCAAGTTCATTTTCAAAAATCCACGTTTGGCTTCAGCAGAACTTATAGCAATCATGTTTAGTAGTATATTCTTTGGCAAATTTATCGTATCTGATATATGCAGGGGCGCCGGAACGATTTTTGACTGGGGTGGGGGCAAGATTACGAAAAAAGGGCACTCTTGTTTACTATAAAAGGCCAATTTTTTTCAAGTTTTAAGATAAGATATAGCGACAATGCTAATTTATCAGCTCACTATGTATTAGTAATGATAGCCTACAAGTGTCCGTTATACAAAGAAGGATATCATGCTATGTTATAATGATGTAACCTACGTCAAGCCTTAAAGCAGCCTACGGCCATGGCAGCTAGGCGCTAAGTAGTGCTTGAATGACCGCCGGTGCTACCTCCTCAATCGGCCAAGTTTGGCCGCCGGTCTCTTCTAGCCAATTATTTAATTTCGCAATAGAATGATCGTGGACTGTCGAAAATATGTAGTAGCCTATCAAAGAGTGACGCAAAATTAGGTCAGTGCGTCGTAATCACCACTGTTGCATTGTGCGGGAATATTTGTTGTTGATGGAATATATCCATCTGCGATCACCAGCGCTGTAAGTCTTGTTTGTAATTCCCGATGTTTATTTTAACAAAGTCTTTATCCGAAGTGCTAATTTACATCGGCTGGCAATATTGTCGTTTTTATATCGATTCGATGTTGTCGGACATTGAATCGTTGTTAAAAAGGAGAACTAGGTTAGTTGACATCGAAGGGGAAAACATTTTTTGATTATACAGTATTTGGCAAAAATTATGCTTCTTTTAGTAATGTCCTTCACATCATTGAAATACTTATTTTATTACCTTGCCGTCATCGTCAACACATGTCGAACGTTGTTTTTCGTTGCTAAACAGAATTCTAGGAATCTAGGAGAGTGGCGAAATTCTTTAAAATCAGCCACATTGGAGACACTCGTGCGAGTGTCGTCAGATGGTCCCGCAGCAGTAGCGCACCCAGAAAAAAAATTAGGGGGGGCTAATTCAGAAATGCAGACCGAATGATTTGCGACAATACTGACAGTGACAATAGGCCAATGCCCATCCCTTTGATTAATACGGCATTTAAAAGCTCTTACAATCCACCGGTTGCCGATATATCAGGATTCGTTCTCTCAATCAGACTAGAAGTTGGCCTAGTGAACCCCATGCTCAGGCGCGATTCTAGGATTTTTTTTCGGGGGGGAGGGACAGAAAACCGGGCAGAAAATTTAAAAATCAATTAAAAAGAAAGAAAAAGATAAAACAGATATGAATGAACAATGATGCTACGACATATACGATATGCTATAAAATAGACATTAAAACAGCCATTTTCATCAATTGTGAATATTTAAAAAATAAATTTTGCTTGAATAAAAATTGCTAAGCATGCAAAGTAAACTTGAAATCTGGTTTAAAACTCTGTATACAGTGTCCATGACCAATTGGATATTTGTATGTTTGCAGGCTTATATGGTAATTGATTGAAATTATAATGAAGACTAAAAACTATAAAACAGCCATTCAAGGTTTCAGATTGTTTCAACTGACGTCATTTGGTTCAACGTTGACAGCTCAGTCAGCTGAGTCAGCTCCAACAAATGTTGCTATTAAAATGTATTTGAAGTTGTGTGAAAGAAAATAACAGAGTTTGGTCGATGGATAATTTCAACCATAATAATAACAAAAAATATCTCCTCCTCCCACCCTGGATAAGTTAAGTCCGCCGTGAGACTAAGATCAGCTGTTTAGAAGCATATCAAACCATTTGATGCGAAACATACAATTTTAACAATTCCTCACAAAATTTCGGGGGGGGGGGGGGCTTGCCGCCCATAAATCCGCGCCTGCTCATGCTACTAGCACCATCAGCATCCTTATCCCTACTTCCACGCTCGCAATCTTCTATAGATCTCGACTTTTTTGTCATTTTTGACAAAATAGAATTAGCTTTCCGTTTGCCAATACAAATAAGTGCGAAAACAACAACTGGCACGAAAACAGTTTGAAACAAAACACTAATTTTATAAACAGTAAATTTGATGTGGACGTTTTTCCTACTTACAAAACATTCAAATTTAGTTCGTATTTTCAACTAAAGCCCAGACGCCTTCGTCTCTCTGCTCAAATGTCGTATACAGTTTTACAGGTTCGTGTGATTTGGCATTGACGTACGGTACATCGGTATGTCCACCAGACATTTGACCACGAGAGTACGGGAGCATCTGAACTTTAAAGAGTTAAAGAAAAGTGCCATCAAAGACCATATCCTGGAGTGTTCTTTTTGCACTGGTCGAAAATTCTCTGCTGACTCATTTAAAATTTCACGCAAAAGCAAATCCCAATTTGACACCAAAATTCACTGTTATGATAGGAAGCATTGTTGATCAAACGCTACAACCCAAATTTAAACAAACAATTATTTGCTGGAGGCGTGTCCATTCTCTTCAACATTTACTTGATGTAGGCTATCACGTTCCCTGTGGTGAAAATTTTTTTGTACCGTAGTTATTTATGTAGTTGCCTTTTCCTAATGTAATTTTACCTTCAAGAAGTTGAAATTTATTGCATTTTATAAATATTTTCAGATTAAACCGATAACGTTAAACTGATAACCTTCGACTGTTAAAACTATTTGTAAATATGTAAAATATATTGTTATAATGCTCAGCCCTGTTGTATTGTTGTGTCTTATTCATATTTAACCTGTACGCAAAAGGTATAAATGGGGAACATACAAAAAATTCATTTTTGGTGGTGGGTTTGGGGGGAAGCTTGAGCCCCCTTAGCCCCATGCTGGGTGCGCTACAGTCCCGCAGTACTGGATTACAATCCCGATAAAGCAGTTATTGCGTGGTGCAACGATTCTATTGTAGGACGTCGCCCAGGCCCAGACTTCAACAACGCTAAGTGATCATTTTAGCATTGTTGCAAGTTTAATTCTATGTACTTGTGCTATCGTTAATTTTATTTTGTATTTTGGTCTCCAAGCACGCAGATTTGGCCGCCGAGAAGGAGCTCCCGGTAGGCCACGATGGCTGCCGGAAAAAAATGAGTTTTAAAGCCTGTAGCCTACTGTGTTTCAAAATTTTGTGCCGTAAATATTATTTTGAGGCAAAAATGAAAGAATATATAATTAGGCTAAAAGCGAATAGCAGAAATTGTTATAGGCTATTGCATAATGTGCAGTAGCTTATATGACTTTAAAAGGGCACCATTGCCCCCCTGCCTCTCCATTTGCAGAAAAATTGAGGGCAAGGGGGCATCCTCCCCCCTGCTACCCCGCTTCCGGCGCCCCTGGGTATATGGCAAGGATTGTCAACGTACAATCGAAAATAAGAGTGGTGACATGAAATCTCTCCTCTATTACCCGTAGGCTAATATCTGCTCTCCTTCTTGCCATGGAACTTCGATTACAGCGGGCCATAACTCTGGTACAATAATTTCCAAGCTCTTCACAGAATTTTCATTGTTGGTGTCCACCATCCTGCTTCCAATGTTGTCAACTGAAGCTTGAAGAAACCGATTACAACCAAAAGAAGGATAGGCTCTAGGTCGAGCTTTGAACTGGTCCAACGTTATGCCTTTAAAGGAGTAGTTTTTGTACTTCCAGGACTCAAGTTAACAACTTCATCAAACGAATACTTTTCTTCTTTAACAGCTTTTTTTTAATTTGAAATAAAGAATTAACAGTCCATTTGACGTGACGATTAGCTACTAGGCCTACGAAGTTGATTTTCTCAGTCTGGAGAGTTTCTGACAAAAGCGATAATTGTCGAAGACAATCTTTTAAAAGCCCCAGATCTTCTACGAATTCCTTGGTGGTTGTTTTGATGCAGAGACCTTTGAACATGGCCCGATCTGTTGCTCTAATATTCTTCCTTTCTGCGGGGGCTGTGAAGTGTTGATACGATGCTGGGAAACTATTCCACAGAGCATTGATGCCACGATATGTGAGGACACAACACAACGCACAATGAAAATTTTACCCACTTTCCTAAATTTTAAGGCACATGAGTGGGAAAGTCAAGATGCAAGAGGTCACATCACACGCAGACATCTAGAATGTAAAAAGAGCCACAAAATTTGTTACGTCATTCTTTATTGCCCTATTTGCAAAAAGCTTGATTTACTATAGATCTAGATTGCATGATAGAATTAAGCTAACTATACGGGACGTATAATCACAGAAAACAACGATTGCTATCAACTTGTATTCGTGTATTTTTGCAGTTCTGTTGTGAGAAAGCTGTTAAAGTATTACTTGTTGAGTCGATAAGTCGTTGTTCAGCCAGAAGAG
Organism: Aplidium turbinatum; assembly: GCF_918807975.1. Classification (NCBI taxonomy): domain Eukaryota; kingdom Metazoa; phylum Chordata; class Ascidiacea; order Aplousobranchia; family Polyclinidae; genus Aplidium; species Aplidium turbinatum. The sequence continues at coordinate 6,269,792 of NC_137486.1, forward strand.
TTGAAAAGTGGAAGCTTGAACGAGCACCCCGGAGCCCCCCCCTACATCAAGCTTTTTCATATTTCGGGGGTCTGAGTTACCCCGAGCCCCCCCAGGAATGCAACCCTGTCAAAGAGGTGTTGCTGTGATTATTGACAAACAACTTTCTAAATCAATATTGGGTAGTTGGCCTAAATCTGATCTTTTGCTTCTCGTAAAACTGAAAGCTAAACCTTTCAATGTCAATCTGATTGTTGCTTTTGCACCAACAACTGATGCAGATGACTCGAAAATTGGTGATTTCTACGACTCATTGGATGAATTGTACAAAGAATATAAATCACAGGAAGTGAATATTGTGATGGGTGATTTTAATGCTAAAGTTAGCTGCAACAAACATGGGAAAACTGTTGGACCTCACGGCCTTGGATCACAAAACTATCGCGGTGAGATGCTCATTGACTGGTGTAAGGGAAAAAAGCTTGCTATTATGAACACATGGTTTGCGCACACCATCGGCGTCGATATACTTGGACAAGTCCTGGTAACCGATCAAGAAATCAAATTGATTACATTATGATAAATGAAAGATAGCCTATAAGTCTTCCCTTTCTAATTCAAGAGCCTATCCAAGTGCTGATGCAAACAGTGATCATAACTCTGCATTTGCAACAATTAAAATTCGTTTAAACACTCTAAAACAACCGAAATGCAAACAATTGACATATTTGTTAACTGCTCTGAAAGACCCTGTAATAAGAACAGATTTTTGTCATGCTGTCCTGGATAATCTTCCAGCTAACCAAAAGAAATAAGCAGTAGATGATCAGTGGGACAATCTCAAAACAAGTATTCTAACAGCAGCAGATAAAGTTATACCAATAGAAACCAGACGAACTAAAAAGCCTCACTGGATGACAGAAGAAATAAAAAATCTTAAGTCAGAAAGAAGACAGTTAAAAACAAACCGAGAAAAATATAACAAAATTCATCAATTTATTCAAGAAAAGTGCAAATCTGCAAAAGAACAATGGTTAAAAGAAGAGTGTGAAAAAATTTAAAAGGCTCAAAGACATCAGCCCCTAGGAACCGTTCAAGGAAATACGCTTAATATCCAAAACCGGTCCTGTATTAACCTCAAAGTGCATTCGATCTTCTGATGGCAAAATTCTCTATGAACCTAAAGATGTGAAGAAATTTTGGGAAGAGTACATTACTACCCTTTTTTCAAGATGACAGAGAAGATATTGATAATAATATGATTAATTGTGAAACTGGACCACCAATATTAAAGGAAGAAGTACAGTGGGCTTTAGATACTTCGAAAACCGGCAAGGCAGCAGGCCCAGATGAAATTGTGGTAGAAATGTTGATTGCCTTAAAAGAAAATGAAATAAACTTGTTGTGGAATCTCATTAATACCATTTGTGAAAGTGGTGAATTACCTAAGGATATGCTGAAATCTCTTTTTATTGCCCTTCCGAAAAAAAACACTTGAGTGTGGAAATCACAGAACGATAAGTCTAATGTCACATACATTAAAACTGCTCTTGAAAATTGTCCTCCAAAGAATACGAAGAAAAATTTTACCGGAAATATCTGCTTGCCAATACGGATTCATGCCTGACAGAGGAACCAGAAATGCAATTTTTGTAGTTCGCATGCTGTGTGAACGTTCAATTCAACACCAACAAGATGTATTTCTGTGTTTCATAGATTATCAGAAAGCTTTTGATAAAGTACGCCATTTCCAGCTTCTTTCATCACTAAAACGAATTGGGATTGATGATAAAAATTTTCGTATGATACACTATCTATACTACAAGCAGCAATAAGCTGCTTTCCGATGGAATCACTGAATGGATGGAAATATCAAGAGGTGTTCGACATGGCTGTGTCATGAGCCCAGATCTCTTCAATTTGTACAGTGAACTCATCCTTAGAGAACTAGAAGAAATTGATGAAGGAATTAATATAAACGGAAAATTATAAATAACATTCGATATGCAGATGACACAGTCTTGCTTTCAACGTCACAATGTGGTTTGCAAATTTTACTAGATGCAGTTCAAACATCTAGTGAAAAATATGGACTAAAAATAAACATTAACAAAACCAAAACTCTGGTAGTCTCGAAACGTCTTCCTGAGCCAACAATTTGCGTGTACTGCAATGATAACAAAATTGAACAGGTTCAAAAACTCAATTATTTGGCCTCAATATTGAGTCCAAGCACCCGATGTGAAAAGGAAATTAGACGACGCATTGCATTATCAAAGTCAAGTTTCAACACCATGACAAAAATCTTCAAAGATTGAAAGCTCTCAAAACCTTAAGAATTCGTTTGTTAAAGTGCTTTGTTTGGTCAAGTTTGATGTACGGATGTGAAACCTGGATGCTAACGGCAAAAACCCGAAAAAAGCTTGAACCTGCAGAAATGTGGTTTTACCGAAGAATTCTTAAAATTTCATGGACAGCTTTTCGAACCAACAGAGCAGTTCTCCAACAGATGGGCCAGGAGCAGCAGATAATGAGATCTTTAGAAATGCGGCAGCCGAAGTTCTTGGGTCACATCATAAGGAAAGGCGAGCTTGAAGATTTATCTTTAAGTGGAAAAATACTAGGAAAACGGTCAAGAGGAGCTCAAAAATTCACATTTTTGCACAATTTTCAACCACATATCAATAACCCTACTAAAATTTGGCAAGACGCACGAGATCGATCAAACTGGAACATCACTGTACGTCGAGGGCTGTATCAGCTATGATACTTACGAGAGAGAGAGCACTGTTGTACCAGTGAGAACAAACATAGAATATTTGATTCTTTCATTGTCTTTTAGATTGATAGAATATGACGTTAGACTGCTTTATGCAGTCGCCTAGGCTGATACTATAGGCTTGCATCACTTCTGCGTTGATTTATATCTAGATATCGTAAAAATGGCATAGAGTTTTGTTACTTTTAGCAGATGGAGGATAGGTCTACCCGGGAGAACGATTTAGCAAAATAAAAATCGGAACTCTTTACAAAGATGTAAAATTACTTTAAGAATCCATTTACCATGTAAACTTAGCTAGGACGCTGACACCATGAATAATATCTGTAGCCTGATCAATTATTATTCTGTGATGTGTTTGGCGTTTTTTTGGGTTTAGGGCGTAATTAGTTAATGTTCTCGTGGTCATGCGCCATATAGGCTTATTCATTTCTATATTCTACACTACGGTACAGTCGGTAACGGTAGTGCACTGATGTGAGAGCTTAATAACCTGTATGAAACTTTGAATATATTAAGTTACAGTACCATGAAAAAATATGTGCAAACTCGATATTATCAAAGTTATGCAACAAATCTTTTCAATAACAATTTAGGCCTTCCTTTCGTAGACTATCTCTGAATTGTTTCTTTAATCTCGAGAATATTCATTCACACAACACTCAGCAATTAGGAACAAAATTGTACGTAATATTTTACAAGCTGTGAACAGCTTAGCTTGATTAAGCGTTCTCCTTTTTATAGTCAGGATAAACCTAGCTGCGTCCAACAATATCTGCAACCTCCACTTTGTGTTAACGCGCGCCTTTCTCCTCACTGTAGGCTACAACACTAGCAGCAGACCAATTGCTCGGAGAACCAACGGTTTTCTATTGAAGAACGAAATAGATATAAATAGACTAGGCAAAGGCTCAGAATATTGAATTGCCCAACGCCTGGGGCAAAACGAACAACCAGAATAAAATCACTTTTTGTAAATAAACAAAAACATAAAAACACATTAAGTTTCATGCGCTGGGCAGTTGTTGTTAAGTGAAATGTTAATTAAAAGACGCAATAGCTTCAGAATATCTGATCTGTTTGCTCCAATAGAACACTTTGAAGTTAGCATGTTCGTTTTGCTCGGCCTTCCCCTACTCGAACAAGTGCACAATCTTTCTGGAAGTCTTTTCAACCTTCAACTTTCAACTACTTTTCAACCTTCTAATTACCAAAATCGTGTTAAATAATGGTTAATGCATGTTCATGCGTAAAATTTCATTTACAAAACAACTTAATTTCGTCATAACACACGCTAATGTTTGCATAAAAATGAAAGACTTGAGTGAAAAAGCTATCGCAGTCCACTAAGCTATTCACATGATTTGTTGTTTTGTCCAATCACACTGCAGGTCAAAACAACTAATACACTGCTACAAGATTCGCTGTTTGGAAGGCTTGTATTCCGTCGAGTTGATTATTCCTTAAGGGATTTTGATTGTGTAAGCTTCAGTTTACTTTATTTTACGTTATTCTCAATGAAGTAAGCTGCTTGTTGGCCGCAGGCGTAATTATTGTAATTAGCGCTTCTGCGCAATATACCCACATACGACTTTGTAGTTCTGTTCAGTCTGAAGATGTAACCTATTATGCTCAGTTACTATACGTATTACCACTTAGATTAGGGGTCGGAAACCCATGGCTCGCGAGCCACATATGGCTCTTCTTGACTGCATCTGGCTCACAGTAAGTCTTATCTTAACTTTTCATTACAATTTAAAGCAGAAAATACGATCAGAATGCACCAAATTAAATGCGTTTCTTCACAACTTTCTGGGAGAGGTCTCCCAGCTGTTTTTTTATCTTCAGTAAACACATGGCCCCACTATTGCAACTCATCACCTGTCACTACATGTTTGTTGTGTGAAGTGTTAAATCATTATGGTTCTTACGGAAATACATTTCCAAAAATGTACTTTTCATGGCTCTCTTACCTAAAGAGGTTCCCGACCCCTGACGTAGAGGTACTGTGCAAGTCTTGGAGGTAAAGAGGCTCTGCGCTGGCAGAAGAGGTTTTTGCAAACAGGCTTTTCACTCTTTCACTAATTAGCTTTCCAGTTGCAGAGAAAGTTTGCTTTAGTAGATCTGCTCCTGCACTAGAAGCATCTCAGACAGCCATTTTATATGGTCCAGATCTTTCCCGGATGTGGTACTGATCTGACCAGATCTGGACCAGATAAAATAGCTGTCTGGGATTGTACCACCGTGTGCTAAACTACTGTAATATGGACTAGCAGATAAACTGGTAATCGGTGCAGATTTCGTACTAATTCAAGAAGAAGAAGAGAAGAAGTTCTTTTATTTTGCATCATCAGCACATGCGAAAAAACAAAACAATACAAGATTACAATGTGAGCTAGGTTGTTTGCAGATGATGATGGGAGTGACAGAAGGACCAAACTGGTCATCGAGTCTGCCACACCAATTCACTTCTTAATCATTTAAAATGCGAAAAGAAGGATAGGCCTATTTGAGCATTTTTGAACATTTTGGGAGAACAAATTAGCTTTCTTTAAAACAAGATGTCTTTCAAAACGAGGAGGTATAGCCTCATCTCAATGACAAACACCAAATTTGGCAAACAACAAAACGACGAGGTCAAGTAACAATGATGCAACAACATGCGCGCATGAGAAACAAACGTTTATGGCAGATCTCCATCCAACGCCACTTAGTGGATCAAATAATAGAAGCGACAATACTTTAACATACAGGAAAAATTCAAACCACCTCAGTAATCGAGTCTGTGTCAGTAGTTCAAAGATTCTGTTAAAATCTAAAAATGCCACGATTAAGCTTTAAAGAGAGCTTCAAAATTTGACGGTAAAGATTTTTTAAATTAAACAAAGAATTAATAAGTTTTCCTTTTAAACGTTTCTTAGATTTGTTTTATAATACTTCGAGACTGTGACGTGAGCAGAAGCATTTCGTACCTGTACATTTTTTCCACACAAAATTTTCGTAAATGCATCTCTGGAGTTTTGTTTGCGTCAAAAACATTTTCTTTATGATGATTTCCATATCGTAAAAATGACAACACGGATACAAAGATCCATGGTAGCTTTTCGTAATCAACAATGATCATTGTCGTGAACGCAACCGCACAATTGTTTTTAACTGTAGGCAAGACAGTGGTGTCCAGCGGGCGCCTCACTTGTCGCTTTAATTAATCCAGCGTCCTCGAGGCAGATCTGAATTCCAGACTCAGATCATAGAAGCCCTAAGAATCAAGCGTAGTAATCCGTCTCGCAACATGCAATTGTTTACTTGTGGCTCGTCTTTTCTTGTGTGTGTTCTAATTGTTTGTTACCTGCTTGTACTTTACATTTCATGTAATCTGTTTCCCGCCGTGTTATTTATTCGTAATCATTCTTGTATCACTTGTGGAGTTTGTGCTTTTCAGCCCAGAGTGTCGTTACAGTTGTAGTGCATACTTGCATACAGATTTAGTTTATAATTCCCATTTTATGTATATTGCAGATTTAAAGTAATACCTGATTAGGACACAAGTACGTGTCAAAAACGTACGTGTTTATTTTTAATCATGTTATATTTCTTATCTTATAGTTTCTTCATAGAGTTTAGCGTAGAGTACATCACATAAGTTAACACATAAAATGAACAACTTTTTTTGCACTGTAAAAAGGAAACTAAGACTATGCCCAGGTAGGCCACAAAACGAAATGCAGGTCTTGGCACTTTCATCTTTATTTTATTTGTCGGTTGCAACATGGTAATGTCCATCGGTCGTATGCAAAACGCGCATTTCATTAAACACACAATTTTAAAACACTTTGAATGCACAAAACCACGTTAAAGTTTCAAAAGCAGATAATAAAAATGAACTTAGTTGATTGCGATACAAATAACATTTCGCGGATAAGTTTTTTTTTACCATACAACGAGATAATGATTTATTCCTAGAATTTCTTTATTTTAGCCAACCTGAGAATTGACTTTTCACTTGAACAAGATTTCGATACAAATTAAGTGTAAAAAACTATAAACGAAAGCAAAGTGTGCTAACTGATCACAATTTTCACATAAAACAACTGAAAAGGTGAGGGTCCAGTTTTTTATTTGGTTTGCTTGTTGGCTCAGTCACGACACCACAAATGGCAGGCAATGTTTTGTTTATAGCGTACTTTACATTTAAACGAAAATTTCTAGAGATGAATAACTGACATATTTGTTATTCAAAGACCCATAAATATAATAATTTTAATCTTGTGCTTGCACGTAAACAGTGGGATAGCCTTTAGCAATAACGACACATTAAAAGGTGGCACAAACTCATGCTGCACCTCATAGCTAGGCTTACCATACGTCCCGTTTTAGGCGGGACAGTCCCGCTTTTTAACGTCTTGTCCGGCGTCCCGACCGGTCAGCCAAATGTCCCGCTTGGGCGTTCAGCCAGCCAGCATAATACACGAACATTACCAATTAGCATGTTCTCGTTACTGTTGTTGCTGTGTAGCGTACCGGTAGCCTACTTGTTGAAGGTGAATGCGTGATTTTGTTTGTTTCGTTGTGCCGACAACTGCAACACTAATTTTGGAGGTGTGAAAAGAAGAGGGCAAAGTAATGTTTTCTTCAAAGTGAAAGAAAAGATTGAAAGAGATCTGACGGGGATCGGATGTGCAGCTCATATTGTTCACAACTGCCTTCAACATGCTGTGGATACTCTCCCTGTATGTGTCGAAAGTCTTGTTGTGAAAATCTATAAATTTTTTCACATTTACACCGTTCGAGTTACTGAGCTGAAAATCTTTGCGACTTTCTAGATATTGAATATCAGCGTATCTTGCAACATGGCAATAGGCTACAAGATTTCTCTCCTTGCTACCAGCTTTGCAAAGAATACTTGAAATGTTTGAGGGATTGAAAAGTTACTTGAACTCCCAAGAAGGTTGTCCTACTCTCATCAAAAAATGCTTCGAAGAACTAACAGAAGAGCTCTATTTGAAATTTGTTCATGGGCAGTTGAAATACTTTAACGAGACTATTCTAAAGTTAGAAAAGGAAAACGCTAGTGCGTAGATGTGGCACATGTTCTGTCAGAGCTAAAGCTAAACTTACTTGAAAAGAAAGAAAACAACTTCATCCCATCTGCAGCATTGACTCTCTTAGGCAAGCTAGAAGAAGCAGGCGAAGTAAACGAAAACTTGTTTCACACAGAAGCAAGAGGTTTTTACGATAAATGCTTATCGTATCTGGATCTTTATGATGGTTCTTATAAAGATGTGCTTCCTCATCTTTGGATCGACCTAAACAAAGAAATATCCTGGGTGCGAGTGTGTGAGTCTGCGGAAAAGATCAACATGATATTTGGGAAGCAGGTGATCAACAGCGACTCTCTTTTCGACGAACAAGTAGGCCTACTAGTGAAACGGCACATGTCTGAACGTTGTAAGGAAGAGAGCTGGCAAAATGCGTCTTTGGAACAAAAGTGGGTCGAGATGTTCAAAGAATTTGAAAAAAATGCATACGCGTTTCAAACTTTCTAAAGCTGGTAGAGTTCATATTTTGTTTACCCGGAACATCCGCACCCGTTGAAAGATTTTTTTCCATCATGAAGAGTATGTGGTCTGAGAGAAGAAGCAAGATGCTAGAGCAGAACGTGAAAGCCGTTATCACATGTAAAATCAATACTGATTGGTCCTGCTCTGACTTTTACGAGAATGTAAAATTGAACAATGTCTTTTTGAAGAAGGTGATATATCTACAGAAAAGTATGATTGGGCAAATAAGTAAATTCGCAAATGCTTGTACGCAGTGTTGAGTAAATACAGTGCAATTGGGAGTTACTTAACGACTTGAAAACCGCAGGTTATTTTATTATTCTTTCTTCCTTTTGCTTTAAAGAAAAAATCTAAATTCGAAATATTTTGTATCGTTAACGTCAATTCCTTTCTATTTTTCGAACTGAAACGGATGTTTAGACAGAGAATATGCGCATGAACTCTCAATGACAACACGGTCAATGCAGACAGCCGGGATGGCTTTAAAAGTAGGCGTAATAATATCGGGAAATATGAAGTTAAAAAATCACAGCTAAGTGGTCTTGGTCTTTGGAGGCGTCCCGTTTTGAAGTCACAAAAATATGGTAAGCCTACTCATAGCAACACAATGAAAGTTATAGTACAAAGTAACAGCAGATATAAGCCTAAGGCAGGTTTCATAACGAAATTGACAAGAAACTTACATCAGTACACGGTTGGTTACTTGGGTCATGTTCAAGTCAAAGCTTAATTTATACTTATAAATAATGTGAACGTTTTCAATCAAGATTGATAAAGTAGGTTGCAGTAACATGATAACAGTTACTGCAATGTGAAATTGCGGCAATTGATTTAAGCAAGAAAGCAATAAAAATCTTCACAGTATGAAGCGTTTGCTTAAATTTACTCAATTCAAATAACACATTGCAATCTTAAAACTGCTACAATGAATGTAAAATTGGTGACGTAAACCATTGTGTAAATATCCAGTTGTTTCAAAAGCGTTTTATAAGCTTAAATCAAACAAAGCCAAGGCGTCTTTGGTGAAAGTGTAACCTAAATTTGCAATCTTGATTTAAATATACCAGAGAAGCTTGCTCAAAATATCAAAGGTCAACCTCAATTTGACACTTTTCACTTTGTCAAGCACCGCTCCAATCATAAACTGGAAATAAGTAAGAAATAATTCTTGAGCAAACATGAAACATGAAACTGTGACACTGCAAACCTGCGTAGAACTGCGCAATGACAATTATACATTGAGGCAGAATAATTCCAACTATGGACAATCCAATATGGAGTTTATGAGATCCTTGCACTTGTTTATATCTTCATCATTGTCTTGTTGGTCACTTGGAACATGTTCAAGCCTCAGTTTAAGTTCCTTTTGTAGATAATGCAAAGCTTTGTTGGTGTCATTCATATCGGAATAAAATTCTGCTGCTGTATGATACCAAACACACAAATGAAATAATGCACATTGTGAAGTTTGAATGGTATCAACAGCAATATTTTCATAATTGTTTGCTTGGTCATATTTTCCCAAATGCATATAGCACATTGCTATGGAAAAATATATTTTAAATTTGAGAAGTGATTGCAACAAAGAACTATTATTAGATTGTTCATGTAAATGTAACAAACTTTTCTTGTACAAAATAATTGCTTTTTTGTGCAACTTCAACTTAAACTTGCAATCTCCTTTCGTCTTGGTTAAATTTGCTAATGCAAAAAGTTTCAACTGAACATCGAATTTATATTTGTTTAGTTTTGCAATGCATTGTTCCGCGTATAAACTGGCTTGTTTAAAACGGCACATGGAATACAACCCTATTGCGTTTAACACGTAAACAAATATCATCTTTGCGCTTGTCTGTTCAGTATTTAATAGTCTTACCTCATCTACATCATCCAATGCTTTGTTCAAAATTTCTAAAACTTCAAGTGATTTGTCATACTGTCGTTTCATGCTGTAAGTATCAGCCACTGAAACGTATATTGTCAACAAGTCGTCCTTTTGTAGTTCATGTTGTTTCAATTGGGAATATCTTTTCCATTCCTCCAAAAGTAAATCATGCCGCTTCAGCAAATTAAGCACCAAAAATCTCGTGGAAAGTTTACAATTAAGATCTTTTAGTTCATAAAGTTGACGTGATCGTAAAATTGCTTGCAAAGAATAAACAATGATAAAATAATCAATCAAAGGTTGTTCACCAGTGATACTAATAAGTTCGTTCAATGTTTTGTTGTCACCGTACTTAAAATCATTTTCTCCAATGACGTCATCTTGTCTTTTTTTTGCCATGTAAACTTTCAATCGAGTCAGACAAGCCACAGACACTGCATAGTGCAATCGCTTCTTTGTTTTGATATTAATTATCTTCTTTTTGAGGAGCCCATTTATGATTTCAAAACAAGAACGTTTATTAATCGAATAAATTCGCCCAAGAGCTACTATGAATATTGAAATGCTTCGATACATCACTCGCTTTATGTTGCAATGAAGTTTCTCGGTGACATTTGCAAAGTTGACTTCGGCATCGTATTGCAGTAAATCATCTCCGAGTGCACTTATTACTTGTTGACCGGCCAACTGTTGACTTTTGCATAAGTTTTGTGAAACTCTTTCTTGAAATCGATTGTACACATCTATGTGTCCAGATACAAAGCATGTTTTTGTTAAAATATCAGCAAGATGGTAGCCATTCTTCATGTCTTCATCAGTCTCAAGATACTTCACCATTTCACTGATCGGTTTAATTAACTCTGTGGTCCAAGGCCTTTTTTCAGTTCCTTGTGTTCTGCCAAGTGGAAACTTGCAAGCTTGTGGCATCATTCCGTCAAACGAAATGCCACGTATTGTATGAGCATCAAAGAACCAGTCTCCACTTGTAATACTGAAGTCATTCAGCCAAGGAATGGCAACGCTTGGAAGAATCGTTTCTTTTAAGTTGATGATAATAATTTGGAAAATAACACTGAACCATCGAAAGAACTCTAACATTGCGTCATAATTGTCTTTGTGTTGCACTCTTTCCTCTAAGACAATCACATGCTCGAAGTCAGAGTAAGGAGTGATTTCTTTTCGAGCAAGTGATCCCATTCCAACAACAGAGTATCGACATGGGGGCTTTCCCATTATTTCGATAGATTGTTTAGAAACTTGGTCCATCAATTTTGTGTAATCTTCGGTTATTCTGCTTTGAATATTTCGAACGAATTTGATTTGTTGTTCTTTGATGTCAATCACTGGTTTTCTTGAAGTTTTGGAAGAATTAGCATCAAATTGTTTCAAACTTTTGTTGGTGCTTTCTCTCATTTCTGTCACTTTCAAACCAACATCTCGTGATATTTTGATTAAATCGGTTTTTGTATTTTCAGCTCCTGCTACTTCAAGCACATGAGAGCAAAGTTGTTTAAGATGGTTCTTAAATTCATCATTCGATGGTTGTCTTGTTATGGCAGCGTTGAAGAGAGCTGCACTTTGAATCAAACTGATTTTATCTGAACTTTTATCTTTGTAAATTATTGCAAGCTGATGAAATATATCAGCAGATTTATTTGTGTCGGTTTCTTTTCCTGTTTTGTCACAAGTAGATTTGAGTTGTGTCACAAGTTTTATTTCTTTACTGTCCTTTCCTTCCATGATCGTTCTTGTTGATAATCTCACTTTGCTACATTGAAGCGATCAATGTTCGTCCAGTTAAGTGGTACGAGTCTCATTAATGATTAACTTCTATTGACAATGTTAAAACCAAATCACGTGCCATGAAGCATTGTTTGTCATTTACCATAAATATAACTATAAATATAATTGGCGCAACAAAACAAATTCAAGGTTTGAACAAAAAGATAAATTGATCATGTCTTCGTGTAACAAACAAAATCTAATCATGTCCAGACAAACATGCGTTTTATAGCTATCTTCTATTCCTTGGTTACAAGTCAATTATTGTAACCTGTTGCATTTCTATTTGTTGCGACGCTGAAAAAAAAAAACAGTTTACAAAGTTGCAGCAAATGTAGTGGCGTAGCCAGAAAAAAAGTTAGGAGGTGTGGGGCAAATGTTTGATGAGTTCAAGGGAACTATCACAGCTAGAGATGTAAATGCAAAAAAAACGAACCGTTTTTTTTTTTTTTTAAAAATATGTTTTTTTTCAAAAAAAACTTGGGCCAAAAAAACACGCTTTTTTTGTTTTTTTTGTTTTTTTTCATATTTTTCTGGAAAAGTTGCAAATTTTTTACAATTTGCAGCTTAGTTTCGTTATAGTGCTCTTGAAAAACATTAACCTAGTAAAATTGGTTTTATTGGTGTGCTGAAATTCCTAAGTGTGTGTGCTTGGCAGCAGCATATGTTTTTTGCATAGCCCTATAGCCTACGTTGTTTCACTTTCTTCTTCATTCTCAGGCATGTCTGTGGCAGTAGACCTGACAAACATTGAATTAATGCAATTTGATACATGACATAATGTAGATGAGTTAATTTCTTTTTCCTTTTATGGAAGTGCCCTTTATGGAAGGTAGCCTACGATGTTAGTATACCGGTAGGCCTATTGGTTATTCTTGTACACACTCAATGGGTTGACGAAATTTTGGCAAAAACAAGATGGCAGTATTCAGAACACTCATTACCTTGTTTGTGTTAATTTACTAATGCAAGCTATTGCCAATAGCTTGTTTAAACATGTTTTTTAACTGATAGCTTAACAACGATGAATATGCTTTATAAATGTTGAAACAGAAGTATTCTTTTTGTGTGTTGTAAGGTCTTAGACACTTTGTCATTGATGCTTCCTGCAGATCATTTGTGACATAATGCAAGAGATCTTATCACTGATATTTTTAGCTGTTAAAAGTAAGTGCATTTGTCAGAAAAGGTTTAGGTTAATGTTCCTTTCAAATGCCCACCACCCATGTTAACTATTGCTAGTAACTGCCAACCATGAATGAAGAAAGTTTCCCTTTAAAGTGAAGTTTTTCAGCACTGCTCGCAGTGTTCACATATTGAATAAATGCTTCATAATACTTTTCCTGACAAGAATAAAGTTTTACCCATATTAGGCTACCGCAATGCAGGATAAAGATACAAAACAAACATCAAAGATGAAAACTTATTTTATTTGGGAACTACGCTGGAGTAAAAAGGAGTGAGAATTGACCTCTTGTCGTTACGCACCAATAAAACCATGATGCGTAACTTTAATATTTTTTTTTTATTGGGTAGAGGAAAGATTGATGAAAAGTTTGGCAAAAACAGAAAAGTGCTAAAGTCTCAAAGTCCTGAAAACTACAGTAGTTCAATTTGGATAGATAAGTGCGACCATACTTCTTTTAAAAATGTCTATGACAGCACAATGGTGTGATTAAGGGAAAACAAACATGACTATGACATCACAATGGAGTATTGAACCTCTTCAGGGAAAATAAAAAACAACAAAATTTTTCCATCTTTCACTACATTTAAATGTGATTTGGGCTAAAAGTTGGGGCTTTAGCACTACACTGCTTTTGCCAAACTTTTCATCAATTTTTCCTCTACCCGATTAAAAAAAAATTTTTTTTTTAAAGTTACGCATCATGGTTTTATTGGTGCGTAACGACAAGAGGTTAATTTCTTTTTATCTGAAAAAATAGTTGCCAAAACTTGTTTTAATGTTCATAAACAAATAGCCCACCCCAGAAAACATGGGGTAGAGCTAAAAATTATCCAAATATGTTGAGCGGTTCTTGAGATATTGCCATTTCTCTATTGCTCCTTATCTATGAAGCCACCTAGTGGCCAAGGTTACTTCACTTATAACTCGAGAACCGTTTGTGTGATTTTCATCAAGTTTGCACCAAATGCACATCAACTGGAACAACCTCTTGACGTTGTACTGGAAAAGGTGTGGAGTGCTGGTCAAAAGTGCCTTTGTTAAGTAGAAAAACAGGACACTGACCACCTGGTCCTAACATGCCCATTAACCAAATTACAGACAATACTTGAGATGTGCCAACCATAGGACACTGTTACTGCTATTTGAGACGGTAAGAAATCTTTATGGCTCGTGTGTCGAGACTTGGGATCTACAAAATTGCAATGAAAAAATAGGCCTATACCAGACATATAGTCTGATTTAAAATAAGTTATACGAGTTATGAGACTGTTTCTTTGTTGAAAGAGACGCTATTGCAATGAATTTACCCTAATTGCTGCATATTGTGACATTTAATGTCAAAATAGGTAAAAAAAAAAACGAATAAAAAAACAAAAAAAAAAACGATAAAAAACAAAAAAACGAGCTTGTTTTTTTTAAAAACAAAAAAAAACGTTTTTTTACATCTCTAGTTGTGACCTTTCAAGCACTCAGCTAGAGAGTTAAACAATATCCTAAGTACTATTAATGTGTGTTTGGTTCTTTGTTTTGTTTCCAGTAGGCTACGGCTAAACCTTTCCATAAATATTACTAATGTAGGCTATATTTCGCACTGTTTATTGTTTGTTTTATTATCTTTATCCTGCATTGCGGGAAAGCGGACTTGAGCGCTATGCATCGGTGTACGCCTTCAGACGTACACCTGACCCACGCTGCAGCCGACTGCAATGTCTGTTTCCGGTTGTCTACTCTACTTATGACTTAAATTTGGTACTACCCATTAGTCGAAATCGATCACTGGGTAGAGGCAATTATCGTAAAGTTTCTTGCCCAGAGAAACAACAGCAAGTGCGGGTGGCTGGAGTCGAACATGCAGGCTCTCGACTGCGAGCCCAACGCGCTAACCACTCGGAGACTGCTGTCAACCGTAAAGAGTCGCGGAAAATGTGGGGCCGACGGCCAAAAAAGGCGACGGTAGCGAAAGTTTAGCCGTTCGGAACGATGGTGACCTATATTATTTGTCTAGTTTCTTTGCGGCGTTACGGTTTATCATGAAGCTTAAGAGAAACCCCTCAGAAAAGAGACAAACGAAGACCTCCTAAGAACAATGCCCAAAAAGTGGTTGTCGTCAGTTATGAACACTCCCTAATGAACACTCCGATTTTACCAGTTCTTTCAGGCATCGCCCCTGCTGAGCTTCGCCGCAAAGCTGCCACACTCTCCCTGGCTCGCCGGTCACTGAAGCCACACCACGCGCTCCACAGCTAAATCACCAGATCGGTAATAAAAAAACGCCTCAAATCGAGAAGCCCCTTTGTCGCTCAAGCACAATCCTTGCTGGAGCACAACACCAGTGCCTCATCCTGGATCGCCAATACCTGGCAAGAGGAGTGGACAGACAACACCTCCAGACTCTACACTTTTGTTCCCGACGCTGGACCCGTGCCACCAGGAAAAGAGCTCAGACGACCTGCCTGGGTACGGTTGAATCGCCTCCGCAAGGGTTTTGGTCGCTTCGCTTCCTTGATGCACAAATGGGGCCTATCAACATATGCAGCATGCAACTGTGGTGCAGAGAAACAGACAGCAGATCACATCCTCTACCACCGCCCGACGTTTACTCCTCCAAGAGCAGATGGCCTGTCAACGCTGGAGGACTCTACAATCAAGTGGCTGCTCGAAGAATGCCCGGACATTTGACCCCAATGAAATGTAGTCCAAAAAACCACCTCTCATACGAAAGAAGAATAAGAACACTCCCTAACAGTTATCAAAACTTGTCAGTTGCAATACCGATGCTGCATTCTGTTGAAACATTTTGCGGTATAAGCGACAGGTAGCAGAATCATCCGGCAATCACTGCGAAGTTCTGATTCCGTGTGACTTCAACTCTTAAAATGTAATGACTGTCAGTCACAATGTGTTCAGTAAACTACGGATGCGCCTACGCAGCATCTGGAGCATTCGGATTAAAAAATATCAGTTGAAGTTCAATGGCAGAGGACACAGCTTGTTGTACCAACCACACGCAAATCAGTAACTATTACTGCAGTAAATGATTTTGTTTTAAGTGTCCACGTTAAAATTATGACTTATGCCTCTTAAGAAGTCCCACATAGTCTGTGGTGGATCCTGTTCATTGCCAATAAATCGGCCAACGAGGCGCATAATGCGGTTATCGTCTTCTTTGTATTTTCTTCGTTTCGCTGGCGGTTCGATATCCAGTCATTTGTCCGCAACCGCATCACGTAACTTTCGGATTTTACGAAGATCGTCGATGAACTTCCACAGGGATGGATGATCCATCTCCAGTTCTGTCTGTAGTCTCCGATGAGCCGCTTCAGCATGGTTGTTTGTTCTGTCCTAATGCGATTAAAAGTGTTATTGGTACTTTCACATACAACATTGTAAACGTAAGTTAGTAGCAAAGTCTTTGTGAGACGGCGAAACTTTAACTACCGTCGCCCACTTCGACTGTAGCCCTCATGGTCCGTCGCCACTTGGGTCGTCGCCTACATGGTTTCGCCCAGATCTGCTCGCCCAGACGTCATGTACCGACAAAACCATGCACGTAAATAAATTTTTCTAATTAACAGCTATTTTTAAATGAAACATAAATAAAAACGACCAGCCGAATTTTTCTACTTAACTTGCTTGTTCGCTCACTCACTCACGTCATCGCCATCGCAAGCGATGTTTTGTTTGTAGCTTACTTCCGAGTTTAAACGAAAATTTCTACAGATGAACAACTGACATATTCATTGCAGTGGCGTAGCAGCCACTTGGCAGTTCTGGCTCTGCGCCAGGGGCGGCAGGCTGCAAGGGGGAGGCAAAATGAGGCTGCACAGTGCACACAGCACGAGAAATGAAGTAATGCAAAAATAAATAAAAAGTAAAACAAGAAATGATACAGCTTCAGTAGAGAGTCTGTCTTGTTGAACCATAAGCATACGAAGCCGAGCAACGTTATCATGTTTAACGTATTAAAGATTATTATATTTACAAAACTACGCAACAATTAAATATCGAACGTTTTCGACATCACACGATGTCCTCTTCAGGAATAACATATTTACAATTTTTACTACAGCTGAACAAAATACAATGGTTATTATAACTATAAACAGGAAAAAACAAAAACTGCACAGTACTTCTGACTAGCTCAAAGTTCAAACTCAACGATGTAGGTTCTGCGAGAATCAAAGGTAACTGCATCAAAAGGTGTTGAACATATCACATGATGTGGTAAAAAGGCAAGGTGCGAAAAAACTAATTTTAAAATATAGAGAGCAAGAAAGATGAGCCGCAAGCATACAATTGTCTGTTCAAAGGTGGATTGTTACGTTTTATGTACAGGGCTTCCAAGATTTTAGTTTGATACTCAGACCTGCCTCTGGACCTCTGTATATAGAATGTTCAAAGTAGGCAGATATTTCCAACTTAAGTCACTTACGCCCTTTGCTCTATGTTCTAATGTCGTTTATAAATTAAGTTGTTTGCGTGATGCAAGCCTGACATACATCGGTAAGTCAACAAGACATTTATCGACTAGAGCTGGGGAACACTTGAATTTGAATTCCATACAGAAAAGTGCCATTAAAGATCACATTTTCTTGTGTACAGTATGCAAAACCAACGTTTCTATAAAACAATTTGAGATTATGTCCAGAGGCAGGTCTGAGTATCAAAAATAAACTGGTAATAAACAAGTAAGAAACAATTTTTGAGCAAACATGAAACATGAAACTGTGACACTGCAAAACTGCGTAGAACAGCGCAATGAAAATTATATAGTGAGACAGAATAATTCCAACTATGGACAATCCAATATGGAGTTTATAAGATCCTTGCACTTGTTTATATCTTTATCGTTATCTTGTTGGTCACTTGGAACGTGTTCAAGTCTCAACTTAAGTTCCATTTGTAGATAATGCAAAGCTTTGTTGGTGTCATTGCTAATGGAGTACAATTCTGCTGCTAAATGATAGCACCCACACAAATGAAGTATTGGACATTCTGTATTTTGAATGGTATCAATAGCAATATTTACATTATGGTTTGCTTGGTCATATTTTCCCAAACTTGCATAACACTTTGCTATGAAAAAATAGGTGTGAGATTTGAGAAGTAGATGAGAGCATGAATCATCGTCAGGTATTTTATTATAATGTGCTAAACTTTGCTCGTATAAAATAATTGCTTTTTGGGGCAACTGGCTTCTTCGTAACGACATAAGTGATACAAAAAGTCTGCTTTTAAACAATAGAAGCTCATCATCATTGACTTTGTCGGTTCATGATTTAAGAATATTTCCTCGTCTACAACATCCAATGCAGTGGCGTAGCAACGCTATATGCCGCCCTTGGATTTTTGCACGAAACGCCGCCCTTTCCCTTGACACCGTCGTAAAAGCTCATTAAAATTCTACGCAACAGAAGAATTAAAGCAGTTTTGTTTAATTTTATTGAAAGTTCAAAATAAAACCACTTCTTACTCAGACAGCTGAAGGATTCTTTGTCGCCTTTAACTACTCTAATTGCCGGCTTGAATGGCCCTTTTTTATTCTGAAACCTTTCGGGCCCTAGTTCGATCATCTCAACTCTCATGTTATGAGTAGGCAAAATATTTCTGGCAAAGTAGCCACATCGTTATGAGAATAATAGATAGCATCTGTTTTATCTTTATCTGACAGTGTTTCATTCACAGGCTGACTTCTTTCAATGATCACCTTGTTATTGTTTTGCTCGAAGTAGCCTACACTTCTTCTTCCGTCTCAACTTGAGGTAGAGATTTACTGTGCTAATCTCTTCTGTTTTTTAGCAGAGGCAATTTTTACGAACTTCAAAATGACTCCTTCATTCTTTTTAGTTTTAATTTGCTGAGTTAAGCTATAAGTGATCTATTTCAGACCTGAAACTTTAAACCTTTCACAAACCTAACCCTAACCCATCTTCACACTTGAAGATGGAGGAATCCGTCTGTCTACCACAGACAGATGGTAAAGGTGGCAGTTGACTCGATGACCTCACAGTCCATTCCTGTCTCCTCCCGAAAGTGAAATAAACTTAACTAACTTAATCTGAACTTAACTATCAAAGCTAAATTGACTGAACAATGCTATAGCTTACAAGTTACAACCGACATTCTATCATTACTTCAACAGCATGAGTATCATTAAACCGTCACAAATACCACATGGTGAGGCACAATCTAAAAAAGTTGCAAATTAGTTTATAGGC
Source organism: Aplidium turbinatum (assembly GCF_918807975.1). Taxonomy (NCBI): domain Eukaryota; kingdom Metazoa; phylum Chordata; class Ascidiacea; order Aplousobranchia; family Polyclinidae; genus Aplidium; species Aplidium turbinatum. The sequence continues at coordinate 6,289,185 of NC_137486.1, forward strand.
ATAACTTGTTTAATTTTTTGGCTTCACTTACATCAGTGTTAACTTGGGTCGTTTGAGTCTGAGTCTCTCAGAGAATAAATTACTGTTACTGTCTTTGTTCGTTTACTTTAAACTATAAAACGTTATCACATTTTGCCGCCCTCTAGCAACGCGCCGCCCCTGGATTTATCCACAAGATCCAATGGGTAGTTACGCCACTGATCCAATGATTTGGTAAACTTTTCTAAAACTGCAAGTAATTTGTGAAACTGTCGTTTCATCTTGTAGGAAAAAGCCACTGAAAAGTATATTGTAAACAAATCGTCTTTTTGTAGTTCATGTTGTTTCATTCTATTTGAATAAGTTTCAGGTAAATGAGTGCCTAGGACGTCTGTGTTAAAACTACCATTAAATCTTTATTTAACTAGTCTACTATTAATTACGGTACTGCAATGGGAGGTAAAGAAGACTTGAGAGTTATGATGACAGATGTGTTGAACAGCTTGGCTCAAATCAAGGAAGAACAAAAGGTTCTCAAAGGTCAGTGTGGTGACATAAATTCTGAATCTAAAACTGATACTAATCCTGTCCCTTTTGTTTCAGGTCCTAAAAAAAAAGAACGATTAGACAAACGAATAGATGACCTTGCCAAGAAGATTAGTGGCATATCTTCTGCTATACAAAACTTTGAAGAACAGCTGGACAAGCAGGAACAGTATTCTCGGCGTGACTGCTTGATCATTCATGGCTGCTCAGACATGCCTGATAGATCAAGCAGCCATGCCTCATTTGTTGATTATGTTTTAAATATATTTAATAGGAAAATGAGTACTGGTACTGAGGTAACTGCTTGGGACATCAGTATTTGCCATCCACTGTCCCAAAGGTCTAAAAAACAACCTATGATTGTAAAATTTACCAGGCGGTCTATTCGTGACATGATATTTAAGTCGAAAACAAAATTGAAAGGTACAGGAATGGCAATCACTGAATCTCTAACTAAAAAAAGGCTTTTATTACTTAATCAGGCAAAAGAGAAACTCGGAAAAAGTAATGTCTACACCTTCAATGGCAACATTTTCGCTTATGTCAAGGAAAAAAAGCACCAAGTTCACTCAACAAAGGACATTGAAGAGTTAAGTAAATAGATAAACTACTTGATTTTAGCTACATCCATATAATAACCTACTTTTTATCAGCTTAAATTGTAAATAGAAACTTGTTCTTTCTCAGATAATGACATATTAATAAATAAACTACTAAAATTAACTTTATATTGGGGTCCATATATGAATTTGCTACCATCGCTGCAATGGTGTCCACTTCAAAATTTGCAAAGATTTTGCAACTAAAAATAATTTGACAGAAAAAATTTGGAGCTGTTTAAGTTAACAAATAAAATGTCTAAAGGTCCCTGAAGATAAACGGTCGCAAATTAGTACATGGACTACAAGTCTGACAATTAGAAAAATATGTTTTCTTTCAACTGACATTAGTATATTTTATTATTGTCCTTTTGATCCATTTATTCCCAAAATAACAATAACACAATTATAGTGCTTTCAGCACTAAACCAGTAGGCTACATTTTCTGCATTTAGTTTGGTATGTTTTTTCACAGCTATACAGGTAAGTCCTTATTCCTTATTTGTTATGCTTAAACCTAAATGGAACATATGTAATAAGGTTGTTCGCAGCAACCAGAAATCCACATTTTGCAGCATGTGTGGCTTTTCTTATCACTTTAAATGCACTACCAGTAATATAAGAATACCCACTGGTACATGTAAAAAACTTGATCATTCTTACTTATGCAGAAATTGTCTGCAAAACTCTTTACCCTTTTTAAACTGTGATGATACTAATTTCTCAGAACTGTTCATATACACAGCCCCTCAACCCCTCAGCAATGAACCTTCAGTACTTAACAAGCTTTTTTCATCTAAAAATGCAAATGAAATTGCCAGTAATGATGAATCAGATCTATATTTTGAAGTCAATGATGTGTATATCAGTTCAACTGAAGCAAGCTCATTATTAGCAAATATGCAAATAAATGAATCCCTGATAACTATGCATCTAAACATTAGATCTCTATCCAACCCAAACAATTTCTCTAAACTTCAAGCACTTTTAACCTCCATGAAAATTAAACCACATATTATATCCATCAATGAAACATGGCTAAAAATAAATCAGATTGGTGAATTTACCTCCCTAGCAGGGTATGTTTTTCTTGCAAACAGCAGATGCAAACAGAAGGGCGGAGGAGTAGCACTGTACATTAAAGATAATCTTATGTTCTCTGTAAGAAATGACTTAACTATTATGAAAGAAAAAAAGTTTGAATCTCTTTTTGTTGATTTATTCGTGAACAAAAAAAAGTTAACTTGTGGTACTATTTATAGATCCCCTCAATCACTTTGTGCTGTAAACTCTGATTTTCTACAGACACTCCTTCTAACTATAAAAACAATATCAAAATCACATGCACAATGTTTTATTATAGGCGATTTTAATTACAATCTATTAGACCATAACAACTGTCACACTAGTAACTATGTTGATGCAATGTTTGAATACAGCTTCCATCCATTGATAACTAAACCAACTAGAATTACTTCATCCAGTTCCACAGCTATTGATCACATATGGACAAATGTCTATAATGCCAAAACAAATGCTGGTATAATAGTTGACTGCATTGCTGACCATCTGCCTGTAATACAATGCTCTCAATTAGGTTTAATTCAAGAATTTTCCCACCTCAAAGAGAAAAGGTGCTTTAGTAACACAAACATCTGTAATTTTGTTAAAAGACTATCAGAGTTTAACACTAAAAATATAATGGAAGAAACTAACACTGATGCAGCTTACAATAGGTTTTTTAACAATTACTCCGAATTATTTAAAAATAGTTTTCCTGTCAAATCAGTAAAACACACGAAAACCCAATGTTGGTATGATGCTGAACTCTGTGAACTTCATAGAAAAAAACAACTTGCATATAAAAAGTACATTAGAAAATCATCTGAAATAAATAAATCCCGGTACAATGCTCTGAGAAACTTTTATGTTAGATCACTGAAACTCAAAAAGAAAAATCATTTCAAAATTGCTCTGTTAAAACACAAAAATGATCTTAAAAGCACCTGGAGTGTTTTAAATCAGCTATTAGGGAGAAGCAAGTGCAACAAATGGTCCCGTCTGGCTGCTGGAGATAAAATCTTAACTCACAACAAAGATAAAGCTGACTACTTTAATGAATATTTTTCTTCAATTGCCTCAAAGCTAGTTGATAAAATCCCAAACAAAACTTCACAATTTTCAGAATACCTTTCCAATCCTATTAGTAAATCAATTTTTTTACAGCCCACCACCACTCTTGAAATTAAGCAAATTCTCTCTTCCTTTCAATCCAAACTAAGTTGTGGCATTGATGAAATACCAACAAAAATTATAAAAGCTTCCCCAGACAATATACTTACTGCACTTGCACATATATTTAACCTATCCTTAACCAATGGCAAATTCATATCATCATTCAAAACATCTAAAGTAATACCTGTATTTAAAAAAGGGAAAGCAGAAGACTGCAGTAATTATCGACCTATCAGTTTATTACCATCAATTTCAAAAGTACTTGAGAAAATAATATACAATAGAATATACAATTTTCTAGAAGGCAATAACTTCTTCTATGGTCAGCAGTTTGGTTTCAGACAAAATCACTCAACAAGTCATGCAGCATTACATCTTGTTGATAAAATTTCAAATGCAATTGAAAGAAAAGAAACAACACTAGGTATATTTTTGGACCTGTCCAAAGCATTTGATACTATCGATCACCACATTCTGCTAAACAAACTTTACTATTTTGGTATTAGGGGTATAGCCCATGACTGGTTCAGAAGTTACTTACAAAACAGATTTCAAGTTGTAGAAGTATCTCACTCAATGTCTGCTAAAAGAGAAATATGTTATGGAGTACCACAAGGATCGATCCTTGGACCGATAGGCCTAGCCTATTTATTGAGATTTTGTGCATTTGCAGTTTGTGTATTATTTTGTTATTTTTTGATGTTATTTCGTTGTTGTTGTTCGTTGTTTGTGCATTTGCAGTTTGTGTATTATTTTGTTGTTTTGTTTTGGATATGGACAGCTTTGTCTGATGCAAATAAATTATTATATTTAATCTATGTTAATGATTTTTCGAGATGTTTAGTACACTCTGAATCTATAATGTTTGCTGACGATACCAATTTATTCTTTTGCAGTAAAAATTATGATAAACTTTTCGAAATGGCGAATGAGGAAATGACAGGAGTAACAAATTGGTTAGCAGCAAATAAGTTATCACTAAATGTAAAAAAAACAAAATACATGTTATTCAATAATACAAATAAACTTTCAAACCTCTCTTACACACTATCTATATGCAATCAACCCATTGAACGTGTCAACACTATTAGTTTTCTGGGCATTTTGCTGAGCGAAGACTTGTCATGGAAACCCCACATGCTATCTTTACTGCAAAAACTTCGCAAAAACTTTGGAGTTATCTGCAAGGTTAAGCCCTACCTAAACACCAACAATTTGATTTGCCTTTACCATTCCTTAATTGAAAGCAATCTCCGGTATTGCATAAGTGTATGGAAGCATGGTCATGTAACTGTTTTAAAAAAGCTTCAAAAGATTTGCGACAAATTTATAAAAATGATTGCAAAACATGAATCAAATCACTCTGAATCCCATAATTTATTCACAATTGACGAACTATACACAATAGAAACTGCAAAATTTATGTTCAAACTCAAACACAATCACTTACCCCAATGCTTTAATTTTCTATTTCAACTTAATAACAATTTGCACTCAATATCAACCAGAAGCAACAATCACTTTTTCCTCCCCTACTTCTCCAAAAGCTTGACTCAACAATCCATTCAGTTTAGTGGAGTTAAAGTGTGGAACCATCTCCCGAAAACCATCACTGAAATTGAAACCTTTTCAATATTTTGCAGTAACCTGAAAAAGCACTTGCGTTTTGAAAATTAACCTCTAACAACCTATGCTGTAACTCTTTAATTATCTGACTGTATTATTGATTGTTGCACCATATCCTGGTATAGCATGCCTTTCCAAATGCCACTTTTGTAAATTTATCCTACATATCATATATTACTATATTATACATTAACATATCTTACTATACGTATATCTTATATATTACACCCGACCGGATAAGGATGATGATCAGGGCCGGATTTACCAATAGGCTAGGCAGGCTGAAACCTAGGGCCTCAACGTCCAGGGGCCTCGAAATTCCGTTTCGAAGTTTGTAGTTCTTTTAAAAACTTGACAAGTTTAAACCCTACCTAAAGTACATTATATATATCAAGCTTTTCAGAGTAGATAATTTTATACACAACTGGTTTCAACCACGTTGTAAACAGCCATTGTTATGTCGTTTGTATCTGCAAACTGTCATTTGCAAAAAATGGAAAAATTGGAATTTGTGTTTATGTTGCATTTTGGTCCATAGTGCTAGGTCGTTTTTTCAGGGTTAGCAAAGCCCTTCAGAAATCTGAATTGTTATTAAGTACTTGTGCCGAATTGTAGGCTACAGTTTACTTGTAGACTTTCTATGCGAAATTAGAGATGAGTTTGACGAGTTTGATCAGCAAGCAAAAGCAACCTTGCCGAATATTAACTACAGAGCTGTTATTATTAGACAAAGAAATGCACCTGACGCTTTAATTGAACTCTCTTCAAAGGAAAGGTCTAACATAAATTCTTTTATCCCTGTGCTCGACGCACTTGAAGCTAATTTAAGAAGAAGAGCTAATTTGCAGAAATGTTCCTCTTTCTTGCTAATCTGAAATCAACTAAGGTAGAAATTGTGCGAAGCGTACAACTTTCAAAGGAAGCGTAGGCTATCCGGAAGATGTTGACCCGAAACATACTGATGAACATACAGTCATACATTTTATACTGAGAAATGATCATACTGAGAAACATACATTTTCATTTGTACGTGATACAAACACAAAACCAAGGGCTTAGGCTACCGATACAGAAGAGCAATCTATTTCCTTGTTTCTGTGTCTTCGGTAAGACACAACTTAATCTAAATCTTCAACTACCAGGTATAAGCCTGGATACGACAAACAAAAAAACATGGAGATCTTTATGAAATTATGTGCAAGGAAAAAATTAACACTGTCTTTCCTAATGTGGAAGCAATATTAAGACTGTTTCTAAACTTAACGGTCACTAACTGCACAGGAAAGAGATCTTTCTCAAGGCTTAAAAGCATGAAAAATAAACTGAGATCGACAATGTCTCAAGAAAGGTTGTCCGCACTGAGCATTCTGTGCATGGAGAGCGACAAACTTAAACAGATAAATTTTGATGAACTTTTGCATGATTTTGCTTTGACGAAAGCTAGAAAAAAGTTAGGTGGCCTAGTCTTACTCTATTTGATGGCTGTAACCAGGGCCGGATTAAGGGTTTATGGGGCCCTGGGCTGAGCTGAAAGTGGGGGCCCTTATCAAGTGACATTTTTCACTAAAAATTAATGGTGGAGTGGGGCTACGACACGGGCCCAGTTGCATGTATCTGTGGCACCGAGTCCCAAAGAGCGGACCAGTGGCGTAGCCAGAAAAAATTGTTTGGGGGCCATATATTTGATGAATTGAAGAGAACAACAAAGTGTTTGATTTAAGCCATCGCCACTTGATGTGCAGTGGCGTATCCTGGTGGGTTGAAGCAATAAAAGTGGTAGGGGGGATAGAGTGTGCCGAAGGCACGCGTATTCTAGGGGGGTCCGGGGACATGCTCCCCCGGAAAATTTTTGAAAATTACACTCAAATAATGGCATATATAGCGCTTTCTGAAAACACTTTTAGGGTAATATTTGTATGAAATATATTAGCAGATAAACAGCTATTAACTTATTAAAGATAGCTCTTACACACAAACGGGCAAAAACTGCGGCTAAATTAGAGAACACTAAAAACTCAGCTACACAAAAACTCAATAACTACACAAAAACTCAATAACTACACAAAAACCCAACAGAGGAAGCCATTCTGAAATTGCTTCCACAAATTAGTTCAAAGAAACGTAAATCGCGTAAATTTTGCGCGATTTACGATTTGCAAAATTTATTGGTGTCTTTCTGTGTGTCTAAAACAAGTCCTCGGGGGTGTTTATAGCCAGATGTCTTGGAAAACGATATAAATTTCTACAAACTTTATTATATTTTCAACAAAGGGCTCAACTTCGGAATCCAAACTTGGAAAATTTGGGGGGGGGGGCATGGCCCCTTTCGCCCCCCCTGGCTACGCCTATGCAGCGGATCACCTTCTTGTTTGCCCTCGGCTTGCCACCCGGTGCAGTAGGTGGGACCTGTCAGTGTATAACTCCGTTTCGGAAGAATGTGTCAATCTGTGGTGTATCAACGAACTTTAGAAGACTTGATAGAAGAAGAAAAACTGCATCATATCTAACTGATCATCTTGTATCAGATAATGTCTTCAAAACAGGCAAACTATATCTAGGAATTTTCGATGGACTTGCCAACTATGAGTAGACGAGACGAGCCATGAATAAAGGCTTTGCAACAATTCAAAAAGCTCAGCGGCAGAACGGCATGTTTCTACAGGACATTTAGTCTACCGATTAAATTAAGTGAATGTGCTGTGCAAAGGACATAATGAGCTACACTACATTTCTCACGCAGAAGAGCTTGAAGACCGTTATACTTGCCACTCATATTGGCAGCATTATCATAACTTTGACCCATAATCCGTACCATTTTCGGATATGAAAGTATCAAATAAATATGTTTTTTGTTGAAAAAACGAAGAAAAATTGAATAACTTGGGCTGGGCAGGGGTGCTGCAGCACCGCAGCACATATGGGTGAGCCGCCCTTGCTTGTTTGAGATACGAATTAAAGCAGTACTCTCCAGCTGTGCAACTAAAAAAATTATAAAAAATATTTTTTTCTTTGAGGTGGGGGCCCCCAAAAGTGGGGGCCCTGGGCTTCAGCCCAGTCCGCCCCCCCCCCCTTAATCCGGCACTGGCTGTAACTATTTCTTATGTCCTCGTATATGAAGTTTACAATTATTGTAACGGGTGTTTGATTAAAGAAATTAAAATTAAAAGCAAAACTGCCTTAACTAATTTTTTATTCTATTAATTAAAAATTTGCACCCATAAATGTGGAAAATGAAAAGAACGAAGAGTTTAATGCACTTATATTTTTAACATTAAGCAATGACATGTGATGTTGTTTAGAGAAAAATTCTGAGCTCACAAATAGGGAGGGGCCTTACAAATGGAATAGCCTGGGGCCTCTCATGGTCTAAATCCGGCCCTGATGATGATTACTATCTTTACTCTTCCATGAATAAGCTACTATACCGTATTGCATAATTTAATATTTGCCAGATAAGAATATATCACTAAGTTACTACCAGCTTGCATCTAACTACTCCCCTGATTATTATAAGCTATTATGTTCGTTCAGAGGATCGCTTGACTTTTCGTAAGATTATTATTTAGGTTGGTTTGGAAAAGATGCATGAAACAACTCAGACACTACATCCTTCATCGGCGCTACCAAAGAGTCTCCACCTCTCATTAGCGATACCAAAAACACTCCATCCCTCACTGACGCTATCAAAGATGATTCAACTCTTATTAGAAATACCAAAAACCCGCTGCTATATCATCATGCTTGTTATGCTCTTACATGCGCAGGAAATTAATTTAAAAAAACAAAGCTTTTTTAACTATTTTATCTTGATAATGAGCTGCCATATTATGTATTTGTTCTACAATATATAGGCTACTTAATATCGTTGCTGCGAACACTTTATTTCTGTATGAAATCTGTAAATAGTCCTTGTTTTGATAGTCCGTTATGTAATTTCAATATGTGTGTGTAAATGTGTATATTAGTTTGTTTTTGTGATGTTGGGTTCAGTCGTGTTCTCATTGCTTTAAGAATTGGCGCTCCAGTTGTTCCAGGAACGAGGAGGCGACTGATTCTTAACTAATTCATCAACTTATTTTAAAGTATCAGGTTTGGTGGCCGTGCTTAACTATATTTATTGATGCATATACCGCAATATTAGATCCTTTCACGCACGTCTTAAACCATTAAGGTTTTGCCACCTTTTCCTTTTGTTAGTTTTGTTACTGTATTTCTTTTTCTCAATATCATTTCTTTTGCATTCTGACAAAGAAAAATAAATTGAATTGAATTGAAAAAAAAAAAATCGGGAAAACCTTTTCCATTCCTCTAAAAGTAAATCATCCCGCCAAAGCAACAAAAGCACCCAAAACCTTGTGGAAAGTTTACAATTCAATTGTTTTAGTTCAGAAAGTTGTTGTCCAAATCCCAACACTACTTGTAAAGAATAAACAATGTTGAAATATTCAATCAAAGATTGTTCACCAGTGATACCAATAAGTTCATTCAATGCTTTTTTGTCATTTTCCTTGTAATCGCTTTCTCCAATGACGTCATCTTGTCTTTTCTTCGCCATGTAAACTTTCAAGCGAGTCAGACAAGCCACAGACACTGCATAGTGCAATCGCTTCTTTGTTTCGATGTTAATTACCTTCTTTTTGTGGAGGGCATTGATGATTTCAAAACAAGAACGTTTATTAATCGAATAAATTCTCCCAAGAGCTGCTATGAATATTGAAATGCTTCGATACATGACGCGCTTTATGTTGCAAAAAACTTTGTCGATGACACTTACGGCAATGGCATCAAGGTTGTATTGCATTAAATCATCTCTTAGTTGCTTCATTACTTGTTGAAATTCCGACGGTTGACTTTTTAACACAATTTGTGAAACTTTTTCTTGAAATCGATTGTACACATCTATGTGTCCAGATACCAAACATGTTTTTGTTAAAATATCAGCCAGATGGTAACCATTCTTCATGTCTTCATCAGTTTCAAGATACTTCACCATTTCACTGATCGGTTTAATTAACTCTGTGGTCCAAGGTTTATTTTCAGTTCCTTGTGTTCTGCCAAGTGGAAACTTGCAAGCTTGTGGCATCATTCCGTCAAACGAAATGCCACGTGCTGTATGAGCATCAAAGAACCAGTCTCCATCAGGAATACTGAAGTCATTCAGCCAAGGAATGGCAACGCTTGGAAGAATCGTTTCTTTTAAGTTGATGATAATAATTTGGAAAATAACACTGAACCATCGAAAGAACTCTAACATTGCTTCATAATTGTCTTTTGTGTTGCACTCCTTCCTCTAAAACAACCACATGCTCGAAGTCAGAGCAAGGAGTGATTTCTTTTCGAGCAATTGATCCCATTCCAACAACAGAGTATCGACATGGGGGCTTTCCCATTATTTCAATGCATCGTTTAGAAACATAATCCATTAATTTTGTATAATCTTCGGTTATTCTGCTTTGAATATTTTGAACGAATTCTATTTGTTGTTCTTTCATGTCATTCACAGATTTCCTTAAATTTTTAGAATGAGCATCAAATTGTTTCAAACTTTTGTTGGTGCTTTCTCTCATTTCTTTCACTTTCAAACCAACATCTCGTGATGTTTTGATTAAATCTGTTTTTGTATTTTCAGCTCCTGCTACTTCAAGCACATGAGAGCAAAGTTGTTTAAGATCGTTCTTAAATTCATCATTCGATGATTGTCTTGTTATGGCAGCGTTGAAGAGAGCTGCACTTTGAATCAAACTGATTTTATCTGGACTTTTCCCTTTGTAAATAATTGCAAATTCATGAATTATATCAGCAGATTTAATTATGTCCCCTTCTTTTCCTTTTTCATCACAAACATTCTTTAATTCTCTTGCAAGTTTTATTTCTTTACAAAAATTTCCTCCCATGGTGATTCTCAGTTTGGCTGCTTACTGTTCCTCATAAAATCGAACTGAATTTACGCACCACAAAGAACAATTTACCGTATGTATACAATAATGAAAAGTTTTTTCTGGAGTTGAAAAACAAGTTTTCTTAAATCAACAATTAGCAGCTAAATTCAGTTTGAAGTGTGACGCATTGTCAATTTGGGGCACAAACGGAGGCTATTGTTTTTTTAACTTCTTTTTTATATATCTTTGGTACAGAGTTAGCATTGTTGTACCAGTGTGAACAAACATAGAATATTCGATTCTTTCATTGTGTTGTAGATTGATAACGTTAGACTGCTTTGTGCAGTCGCCTAGGCTGATACTATAGGCTTGCATCACTTCTGCGTTGATTTATATCGTAAAAATGCTAGAGTTTTGTTACTTTTAGCAGATGGAGGATGGGTCTACCAGAGTGAATGATTTAGCAAAAATAAAAACTGGAACTCTTTACGAAGATATAAAATTGCTTCAAGAATCTATTTACCATGTAAACTTAGCTAGGTTAAACGCTGACACCATGAATAATATCTGTAGCCTGATCAATTATTTTTCTGTGATGTGTTTGACGTTTCTTTAGGTTTAGAGCGTAATTACAGTAGTTATTGTTCTTGTGATCATGCGCCGTACAGTCGGTGACGGTAGTGCACTGATATGAGAGCTTAATACTCTGTATAAATTCTTGAATATATTAATTTTGGTACCATGAAAAAATATGTGCAAACTCGATAGGCTAGACTTGTTTGTTTCGTTTCGACCACACAAAGAAAACAAAGTTACTTGAATTTTGAAGTGCAATTTTTTACTCCCAAGCGAAATCAAGGCAAAATTTTTTTCTCCAAAATGTTTTTAAATATTCTCGCTTTGAACAGTGCTAGTAATCATCAAGTGATTGATGTGTGAGCAGTAACGTTGACAGGGGGGTCCAAGAGGTACTCTTGGAACAGATCCCGGAATGATTTTAAGGACCTGTGATCTTTCTAAGGGGCCCGAGACCCTGAAGAAACTATCGTGTATCCTTTGAATATAATTCGTTTGTTTAGAAGTGGCCACTAGTGTTGATAGGAGGGTCCACGGGGTACTGTTGGACCCAAGACAACTTTAGGGGCCTGCGATCTTTCCACAGGCCCGGGAGCTTGAAGAAATCATCGCGTATTTTTGTTAAAAAATGCAGTTTTCTGTGTCTTGATTTTGGGCCCGAGGATCTCATTGGTACCGGGCTCAAATCATTCTCTAGGCCCAACGGCCCTGGGTGTGAGCAATTTTGCCCTTTCAACTTTAAGATTTCCTTACTCGAGCAAACAACACAAGTCAAGTAAATAAAAAGCACAAAACATCAGCCGAAGAAGCTGCAAAAGCAATGCCATCACTGTGCAAAAGATCGACAACTAACACAATTCACGACAAAAAGTTATTAGTGCTTTTACTGCTTTGTATTTTTTTGATTCATCATTGTCTTGTTAGTCACTTGGAACATGTTCTATTCTCAGTTTAAGTAGCAGTTGTAGATAATGCAAAGCTTCTTCGACATGATTGTTCATTAAATAACAATTTGCTAATAACTGATAGCTATCACACAAATAAGATATTGCAAAATTTGAGTTCTGTGCAATATCAACAGCGATATTTACATTATAGTTTGCTTCCATTGTTCCAGTTGGCCTGTTTGTCTTATGTTTCAAAGTGTTTAATTTCAGGCAATTCAATACCGTACAATTGACTGCTTGACCTCACAGTAAATTACTCTGGATTTCTACAAACTGTAGCAACTGGGTGATCAACTAAGGTTGCAAAAATGTGTTGGCTAAAACGATAAATTGATAAAAAAAAAACTTTCCAGAAATATCTCAAACAAACTTGAATCTAGCTATTCTGGGATTGTAGGCGATCATCAATACAAATATTAGATCGTACTCTTAAAATCTTTGAAATAAAGTAAACAATATCACACCAAATCAGAAAAATCAATTTATTTATATATAGAGCTTTCCTTATTATTTGTTGCAGACTATACTGAAGCCACACTTGTGTGGCGAAAGCTGTATATAGCCTAAGCCTACTAATAAGTTGATTTTTATTTCAAATGTTTTGTCACACTGCGCATCCTATTGGATCATCAGTTGAATCACAAGATAGTTTGATGAAAAGTTTAGTAACGAAGTTTTGTTTTGGAATCTCAAAACCTTGTTTAAAAAAGCAGCAAGTTTGAAAGTTTTTCCATTTTGTTGCTATCATTTTTCTTCACAAATTACTTTCGATATAGCAATTCTTCGATGAACAGAATGTGACTGAAGCCAAACTTGAATGTAAAATAACAATCGCGAAACACCATCAGATCACAGTTAATAGCTTTTTTGCTTCCATCATGATATTTGTATGATCAGAGAAGGCAAGCTAAACCAATTGGAGCGTGAAAATGGCCGTGAGCCTACAGGTTTACAAGTTAAAAGCTTGTTTGTGTTTTCTTTAGAAATATATCAAATTCACTTCCTGAGTTATCGCCGAGGTACAATTTCAATTGCTCGGCATATTGACCTTTTACAACTTGATTACCATCATATGATGTTGTTTAACGTAAAACACACGTCAAGTAATGTCCATCATCTCATTTCGTGTTTACGTCACACAAAGTCCCTAAAAGCTGAAAATGAACAGTAGCCATTCTCTTTGGAGAGTTCGAATGATCAAGCTGACATACAACATCCAGATGACAACATGTAAAGGCTGGTGTATTCATGTCACCTAAAGAACACCTCTTGAACATTCAATTGATGAGACACAGCGCAATTTTAACGCTTCACAAACAAATGGAATTGTATCATGTGCGATAGACGACAACCAACTTGACGGCTATATACGAATTTCTATAGCTTTCATTCTTTAATTAAACAAACAGTTAAAGCAGCATGCACAAAATATAGCAGTGTTGACAAAGAGAACATGGTTGTGATATTTTAAAGCAAAATAATTCATAACAATAATAACAATATAACAAATCCAACACTAACGCACGAAAGTAAGGCACTTTGATGGTAATTGCGTCACTTTGACATAGAATCAACGCAAAACCAAGCAGTGTTGCCAAATGAATGGGGTGGCAGGTCTCAACTGCTAGTTTTTTAAGTGTGTAAAATGTAAATGATAATATAATATTAATTCAATTATTGCAACGCAACACGAGTGTCATATAGTTGTGGGAGATGCAATTCCCAACTACACTTTGGCTATGCCACTGTAATAGTCCTAATAAAAATAAGAAATATGAATGACTGCAGCATTCAACATTCATTCCGTAGGTGTTGGAATTTACCAATACCTCTTAATTGCAGTCGTGTAATTTCATTCCCATCGGATCACACTTCTGTGATGACGCATGAAATAAAAGTCTAGTCAGCAATGACAATCCAAGATGAAGCTACATCTTTTGTGCTTTGGGAGCTATTAGCCAAATCGACAAGTTTGTGAAGCAAGTGCAAGTCACGCACTAAAGTGATGACACAATCGACAGCAGGGCTTGGAAATAAATGTATTTTAATAAACCAAACACTTTTCTTTAGCGCATTAGAAGAGTAGCCGCAGCAGAAGTTGGCATAAAAAGTTTATGACGAGATTTCTGCAGCTTGAAAGTTGAAAAACATTGACCCATGCTGCAAATAATGCATCGTATAATACACCGGTTAATTGATGCCATTTGTTAAATGGGCTTCTCTACATACAGAGACCAAACAAAACAGAGAATTTAATTCACTCAGTGTTTTTGAATATTTTTGTACAAGTCAACAGCAGCTACGTGACGTATTGAGTCACCTTATTGGGTTTTGTATCGTCCGGGAAGTTATGTATTCAATTTTCAGAAATTGGAAGATTAAAGTTTTTTGAACAAGTCAAAGTTTATGTTTGTAGTAAGTTAAATAAGCAAGGGCCGCCGAGTTTTACAAAAATAACAAAACAAAATCGCAAAATCTACTATTGGCATCACGTGCTGAAAAAAGTGTTATGCGATCTTCTTTAGAGTTTTGAAACAAAAGCAACACCACCAGCAATTACCAAACGATAATGCAATCCCGAAATAAAAAGGTCCGTTCTCTTTTAATTGATTCTGTTTTACATGAAGTACACAAATTGTCACGAAAGAAACTTTAAGTCCATAATGATACAAGGATGTAGGCTACTTGCGGCTTTCCAGCGTGACGTACAACACATAAGTTACACCTCATTAGTCAAAATCACATAAAATAGTAATGCTCTAATAAAACCTTTTCAAAACAAGGAATAAAATTAAGATAAACTGTTTTATTCACCAAATCGTAAAATTCAGGGCGGAAACCGCTGACCACTGTGCAGTGCACTGACCATTATAGGCAACAATGTAAGATTGTGTAAGTCAGGCTGTCTTTGGCAATTTGAATCATTTAAAAAATAAAATTTAGGCGCTTATTTTGAGTAAACAGATTTACGGGTTCATGCTTCTGTTCGACTTTGTACCTAAAAATGAAAGGCGAACTCACAACTTGTTTCAAACAACAAAAATTAAAACAATTTGTTAATAAACAAATGTCAACCTATACAGCATGAGATGTGGCTAGAGATAAGTTCTGTAGTTCTTCTATGAATTCAATATCATCTTGTTCCTCCTCGATCCACGGTGAGCGCTGCATCCGCTGGTGTCTTAAGTTGCTTTCCAGCACTCTCGCGTAAAGCTCTTCTTGAGCCGAAGGATAGTAGCGACCGCTGGTTAAACTTCGACAAGATGCTGTGTGTTGTTGACCATTGTCTCCTCCAAGCGGGTTGTGCAACGTATCAAAGGCCCGGTGAAAATTAGAATGGTCGCCGGCTTGACGCGAATTACATGGGGTCGAGTGCCAAAAATTTTCCGATGTCACAGGTTCGGCTTGAATAGGTCGAAGTCTATTGTTGTCACTTGAGCCTCTAACCGGATACGATAACTGATGTTGCGATTGGCCGACGTTATAAGCTGTGTGACTACTACAAGGACTTTCTCCAAAGTCTCCATGGTCAGGTTTCAGCATCAAAGGATCTTGGATTTTACTGGCTGGTGTTCCTCCGACTCCCGAGTCCAAGCTCCTCACTTCACTTTCAGTGATGCAGTTGCTCGGAAGAACTGGTTTGTTTTCTGCAGTTTTAGGGCGAATCAGAAACCCATGATCATCTTGTCTTCCTTCTAAGCAATGCTCTGTAACAGGGACATCAATAGACACTGATTGATTCATGGAGTTCACTTGTTTCTGTCCCATTCTATTTTCCATCCAACTTTGCAATTTGTCCATGATTTTCCCTTCGGACATGGCTCTTTCATAAGTGGCTCTTTGATCGATCCTATGCAAGCACAACGTACGCTCGGCTTGCATTCTTTCAGATGTGAGTCGGTCAAGCGATTTTATCTGATGCGCTGTTCCTTGTTCAATTTCCTCGATTCGTTTCGCCAGCGAAAAAGTTGCCTGAAATGTATCACGATGTGAAAAAAAAAACTGGAAACACATGAGGTAAAACAAAGATATTATCATACCAGTTCAGTTGGTTTTATTTCTAACCATCGTAGCGAAAAAAATGACCAGTTTCCATAAGCGAACAGGCAATAAAAAGTGATCTTGCAAGTGTTGATGGTGCTTACTACGTAGTACATGAAAGAGAATTCAAGGCAATGGTAACGCAATTGGTATTGCTGGGAGTCGAACCCGCAAAACCAGCCACAAGTTTCAAAGTCAGCTCACAAACATGCAAGCACATTAGGCCTACCTCATCTAACGAGTGTTTCCATTGCTGGTTGGCTTTCTGTATGGAGCGGTGAAGTTGGTCAACCACTTGCGGTGTGGGGTTAGGGAGGCGGTCTAGGACAGCTGACTGGTGTATCTCGCCATTCTTATCCCTGAAACGACTAATCTTGTAACGTATACACTTTAGGGGGCACCAGTAAGTTATTTTGTTAACAGCTTTCAAATATTTTCTGCTTAAAGTGATTGAACCCCAAATGGAATTTCGAAGTTGCAACGTGCAAAACAAAATTAGCGAGATTGATACCCCACAAACCGAATTTCAAACAGTATCACTAAGTTCAACAGTCACACAGTTTTTTTTCCAAAATGGCTATTTCTGATTGAAGCGTTATAAATAAATAAATTGTGTTAGATATCATGATTTATAACTGTGTGAAGCTGGTACTGAAGTGTGAAGTTGGTACTAACCAACTTCACACTCGCAGGCGCAACCTGCAGAAGGAAACACGGCCTCGCCACGTTTGTCTATGACCAGCTGAGCTGGTCCTTGGTTGATCCATCCCAAGCTCAATCGGAGATCGTGTGGCTTTGTATAGATGTAGCAGGCTACAACATCGTCAATGTCTACAAGCCCCCACCGTCGCGGATAACATCAACGGCCATCCCAGTGTTCCCCCACCCCAGCCTCTACGCTGGCGACTTTAACTACCACCACACTGACTGGGGCTACCAACTCAATCAACAACGACGGAGAAAGTCTGGCCGCTTGGGCAACCAACAACAACCTTGCCCTCTTATACGATCCTAAGAGCGCAGCGAGCTTCCTCTCCGGTCGTTGGAACACTGGCACGAACCCAGACCTGGCTTTCGCAAGTGATGGCCCAATGATCGCCAGCCGGACAGACGTGTGTTAGAGAAGTTCCTAAGGTCTCAACATCTACCTTCGCTTATCACGTCCCCCTTGCTCGCCACACCTACTCCGAGCAAGCCTGTCAAGCGATGGAACTTCAGAAAGGCCGATTGGGAATACTACAGCTTCCTCACAAACGAAGCTACGCAGTACCTCCCATCCCCACACACCATCAAAGTGGATGAAGCCTACCAGGACTTCTGTGATGCAATCATATCTGCGGCAAAAGACTCCATCCCGCGAGGTCGACGAAAAAGCTACATACCTTGCTGGGATGTAGAGTGCGACAGGCTCTACCGCGACTTCCTCCGTTCCCCCCAGGGCACCGCCACCTCCAACTCAGCAACAGCCCTGTTGGCAAGATTGGATTCAAAGAGGAAGGAGCGCTGGACAGAAGCCATCGACTCAATCGACTTCACGCACTCCAGCCGCACAGCATGGAGTACACTCAACATCCTCAGTGGCAGATCACGTGCCTCTCGTCGCCAATGCCCCATTTCAGCAAATGCCATCGCATCACAACTTGTGAAAAATGAAGTGCACAGAACGAGAAACCGTGAATCAGACAAGTCCGTCCTCAAGGAAATGACGGACCTCTGGAAGGTCCCAACACCTGTCGAGGGCAACATCGCTGGTGAGTTTACCCCAGAGGAATTTGCCTCCGCCCTCTAGCACCTAAAGCCAGGCAAATCCCCGGGCCTTGACCACCTATGCCCGGAACTAATACTCCAAGCTGCCCCCACTATGAGGTCCTGGTTAAAAGACTTCCTTTCCTGCTGCTTGCGTCACCTGCACATCCCAGGAATCTGGAGAAGAGCCCTAGTGGTTGCAGTCCCAAAGCCGAAGAAGCCCCCAGGGGATCCGAAGAGCTACCGTCCCATCTCTCTGCTCTGTATCCCCTTCAAGATAATCGAAAGACTTATCTACGCCTGTGTCGAACCGATAACAGACCCTCAGCTCCGTCGGAAACAAGCCGGCTTTCGCCACGGAAGATCAACCGTAGACCAGGTCACTCTGATGACCCAAGACATCGAGGATAGCTTCTCGGCAAAAAAGAAGGCTGGCGCCGTGTTTGTCGATCTCATGGCTGCCTACGACACTGTATGGCACAACGGCCTTACCTGCAAACTACTCCGTCTCCTTCCTGGCAGGCATATGGTCCATATGATTATGGAACTTGTGCAAAACCGCAGCTTTACCCTTTCCACCGGTAGCGGCTGACGAAGTAGACTTCGTCGACTCAGAAACGGCGTCCCACAGGGCTCTGTCCTGGCCCCCCTCTTCTTTAACACTTACATCTATGACCTGCCTGACACCATCTCCAGGAAGTATGCTTACGCAGACGACCTGGCTCTCCTACATCCAGCCGGAGATTGGCAGTCAATGAAGAAGAACCTAAGCCAGGACATGTCAACTATATTAACATATCTCTAGAAATGGAAGCTACAGCTCACCAAGGCAAAGACAGTGTCGGCAGCCTTCCATCTAAACAACAAGGAAGCAAAACGTGAGATCAACATTACCACCGACGACGAACGCCTGCCATACTGCGCCGAACCCACCTACCTCGGCGTAACCCTGGACAGGTCACTCACGTACCGACGACACCTGGAGTCACTGCGCAAAAAACTATCTGCGCGCGTTGCACTTTTGAGGCGGCTGACGGGTTCCGGCTGGGGAGCTGACGCGAAAACCCTTCGCACAGCTACCTTGGCCCTCGTCCATTCTACCGCTGAGTACTGCGCAACAGTGTGGTGCCGCAGCTCTCACACCCGCGACATTGACACCGCCATCAACGACGCACTACGCACTGTGACTGGATGCCTGCGACTCACTCCAACGGAATGCCTTCCCATCCTTGCAGGCATCCAACCTGCTGAGTTTCGCCGTAAAGGAGCCATGATTTCCCTTGCTCGTCGCGCACTGGACCCCGACCACCTCCTCCACAGTACATTCCAGCGCCTACATGGAAAACAGCAGCGACTGAAATCAAGACGCCAATTTGCGCCCGCCGCACGACAGCTTCTGAACAACGTGGAAGATCTTGGAATAAGTGCGGCACACTGGACGAACTACACATGGAACACGGAGTGGCAAAACAACACCTCCCGACTCCGTGATTTCCTACCCGACGTCGATCCCCACACTCCGGGAATGTCCCTCGCAAGACTTGCGTGGGTCCGGCTTAACCGCCTACGAACCGGCGTCGGTCGCTTTCGTTCAGACATGTGCAGATGGGGCCTGGCTCCCTCACCGGGATGCGAGTGTGGTGCCACAAACCAGACAGTAGACCATGTCGTCCATGACTGCCCAATCCATCAACCACCACATGGAACGCTTGGACTGAAGGCCCTGGATGATGAGACTGTCGAGTGACTGATGACCTCATGCCCAAACATATAGTCCGGAAGAAGACAGCTCATACGACGAAGAAGATTTATAACTCTTCCTAAATTTTAACTGACAATCTAGTTTGAAAAGTTGGAGGAAATTACTTTGATGCTTGAAATTATGAGACTGATGTAAACTAAAATCAACAATTTGTGCGTTGATCTACCAACAAATATTATCAAAGCACTTGCACACTTATTAGTACCTGTGCAGAGCATACAGCTGTGGGACAACATAAGGATTAACAACTAAGTTTCTTTGGTGTTCCTCAAGGGTCATTCGTGAAGCTGCGACCTGCCGAGAATTGCTTATTGATCTTGGAGCTCTTTTGTGGTATCTGTTGTGCAAGAAAAACGTTTCAAAGAAATGCCGCTACCAAACATGTAATAAATCTTTTATTGCTGCAAAAGATTTCCTGTTTAAGAAAATAAGTTTTCATTTAGATTCTAAATATGTGATGAAAAGTGGCAGCTCACTATTTGAAGCCTAATTAAAAAAACAATTTATGGGAGAAATGATCTTTGGGTCGCTGTGGTCAACAGCCTCTAGCAATGGATAAATATTAGAAAACCGACAGAAGAAAGTAAAGTTTTCAAAAATCGTTCTTTTGGTAATCGTAAGACATCTTGGTAATCGTATACCACCACTTCACTTTTCTTCATTTCACAATCCATAAAAAATTTCCAACTATCAACACTGACGACTAGCATTGGGCTAGTGATTCAGACAGTAGTTGCAAACGTATATGGGTTCGAATCAGAAGCTTTCTTTTTATGAGCACAAATCTAAGTCAATACACAAAACAATGTACGTGCCCTGCGGTGATTACCTGTGTGATTCCGGTACTGGTCTATGTTGCTTCTTCCTAACTTTCGATTTGCTCGGTGATCTGTTTAAGAAGCAGTTTCAAAACAAGTTAAAATGATTTAGAAACAGAAGATGTCAACATTTTTCTCAAATTCGAGTCTTAAAAATTTAAATTCCGTATATACAGTATGTACAGTATATTATACATATATGTATTTTTTTTAATTGTTCTCGATACAGAAATATCGTAAACCCATACACCCATAACTATATTTTTACACTTTATGTCAAATGCTTGTACTTGCCTTTCTAGGGATAAAGGAGCATTGCATTCTTCGCTTGAACTCTGCAAGAAAATTAATCGTTTTATTGAAAGTACAAAACATCACATTTTCCACATCGAGGAGTGAACAAGGTTTGAAGTAATCGTGTTTAATTGTGGCGGTGAAGTTTCTGGTGATATAAACACATTGGCTAATTTTTCGTGATTCAAGATATAGCTAATTTTTCGTGATTTAAAATATATGCACTTTACACAAAACCATAAAAGTTAATGCCATTCAAACGTATCGACAATTGCTGGTGACAGGGCTGTGGCAATAAAGAATTTCAATGCAAGCTAAAGCCTAACTAATTAGACTAGCACCGTTGCCAAGTCACCCATAAGGTTTTTTCTGATATGCCAGTGATCTGATACACGAAAAGACACGCATCAACGAAACCCTCGTTATTCAAAACCGCACTTGATTGTTGGGATGTTGCTGCGACAATTAAATCAGTAAAAGATGTGAAGAGAAAAATTATCAGCCAAATAGCAAGAATAAAAAGAGTAGTATGGTCGATTGCATGGAAGAGAAAGTGGAGCTGAAGATACGTTTGCAAATCGACAATCACAAGTTTCCAATAAAGCGGAAGAAACTGAGAAAGGCATCAGCCAGTAGTAGCATGGACAGTCGGTGGTAAGCGGATGAACGGTGAGAAACTCATTTTCAAATTGCTTCAGGACTCTGGGCAACTTCTAGGTGACTCAGACTAGTTAAAATCTTTTTGAAAAATGTCCAGGCACACAAAAATTCTTTCAACTGTATCTTGGCAATATGTTTAAAAGTATTATAACAATTAAAAATAAAACAATTTTTTCTCACATGGTCGAACAAAATTTTTGCCAAAAGTCATCACGCAGAGTTAAAAAAAAATAAAGATTTCGCAGAGAAGCATTAAAACCACCTTGTTTCTAGCCGTATGTCTCGGATCGGATCTACTGCGGTGCTTGGATGGAAGAAACCTCAGAGATGTCCTGCTTCTTCTTCGTGATGGTGGTCTGGCTCCGGATATCAACATCACAACTAGTTCTCCTGGAGCAAAGCAATAATAATCAAAAGCTTTTATGTTTAACAAAACTTTGTGATTAAGTTGAATGCTTGATTAGATCTAAAAACATCTATATAGTGCAAGCAGCCATAGAAAACCCGATCCCAAAACCTTCAAAGGGTTTTAACTTTTTTTTTCTAATTCAGATCCTGGGAAAATTAGTTTAGAAATAAAGACACGTAGAAAAATTATATAAAAGTCTGAAAATTTTCACGTCTGTAATAGTTGAGACCGAACATGTGCTCTTTGATATTTTGTTAAGAAATCATCTAGCGGTGAAAAAAAATTTTTAGTCTGTTTTTTATACTGTTTTCTATCACTTCAAATGTTTTGTAAATCGGGAGGAGGACAGCTTAGATGACAGATAACAAGAAATGCTGACCCAGTGTTTGTCTAAGTCACCAGCCGAACTCATTTTTCATGCTTTGTGTTAATTTCTGTCACAGACATTTGCTCATTTCTGACATTGCGTACAATGTGAATGTAAACTTGCAAACGTAGATGTCAAAAATGTTATAATGTTGCTAAGCTGCAAAAGTAGGAAACTCAACTTCAACATATTTCATACAGGTTGTTGACAAAAATGCAACTATGTTCTGCTTTTTAGTTTTGCTTTTTCTTTTCCTTAAAAAACAGCATTGCAAAAACAATTAACAAATCTTGTTGCATCTCTTTTTGTACAACACGACAACAAAATGAAGCAATGAAGCAGCAATAAAGAAAACCGGTGAAAATAGAGCACTTCGATACATTCGAATTAAGCCTTTCATCCAAATAATTATAAGAAAATTGGCGTTTTGCTATCACAGAACAAGACTGTTGCCAATGTAACAACCTAGCTGCTGGAAATAAATGCCTAGTTGAGTTCTATGCTGCAGAGATCCAGCTGCACTGCAGTTTGCATTGAAATTACCTTATAAAGCAAAGTTATGTAAAAGCAAAAATTGTTACCATTTTCCATTTCTTTGGCCAAATCGATAGGAGATTGTCTATCGCGGTTCAAGAGCTGAGTGTTTGCATTGGCGTCCAACAAAATCCGCACCAGCTTTCTTCGTCTTGTGATTGTGGCAATGTGTAGGGCAGTGTTTCCAAACTGAAAAATAATTAATCATCACAAATTAATCGATTGAAATTTCAACTAGCAAGAGAACAAAATAAAAGTAGAAATGAAAACTTTGATTTTAAAGTAACTATAAACGGAATGCTTGCAAAAACTATATCTTATCTTCTGTGTCAGCTATATAAAAAAACTATAATAGTTCAAAAATTACAAGCGTCTTACACGATTTGGTGAAGCTTGCCATTAATTTGCTTGCCATTAATTTACTCAGTGCTTATACTGCCTATGACTTCAAATAATCTTGCTACGGCTAACCGCAAAGAAGTAGTTCAAATAATTCTATCATACTGGCTGGTGATATTCGACAACACAGCTGGTTTCCCATCCCAAAACGGTATGCTGGTGAGACTAGCTTAGAGTTCTGTATTTGAAAACCACTACCACAAAACACAATGTTTGACGAAGGTCAAGCTTCTGCAAGCCGCTGAAACTCAATATTAGGCAACATCATCTAAAGTAGCGAGATCAAATCAATCAGCTCAACATTTCCACTGCACATATTTTGACGAAGAATTTCAGGAATTTCTGGAAATATGCAACACCAAATTCACGGCTAAGAGCAGGATGCTTTGTTCAAGAGCTGCCAGATACTATCAAAATCTTCCTTTCAAAATATCATTTTAAGTTAAAATTCGACCCATACCTGCCTGTTAAAATCAATTCCATGTGAATTCCCAGTAACTTATCAGTTCATTACTGTAATGGTGTTTTTAACTGTAGTCTAGATTAGCTATACTGCTAACAATATGAAAAAGTTTACCAACGAAGATTACTTTAATCCCAACCATGACATTGACATGACAAAAGTGAAGTTTAGATTTCTCTTAATGCGGTACGTCGGCTCGCATGATCGGACATTTCATATTTCACGTCAGATGTTAAATGTAAATTATTTTGTTCACAGGATTATTGCCCAGACGATAAAACCCGCAGCAGACGTTGAATCAATGTAAAATGACGGATTTCGCTGGCTGGTTGTTCACTGTTCTTGACGTGCCATTTTACTTTTTTTGAAAATGTTTCTTTGTTTTCATTATTTTTCCAGTCAGCTTGCTGCTTTGCGGGGATTAGACAACTTTCTCTTTGCAAGCATTGCACAAAATTCAGTGGCTTGGCTGGCAAAGTTTCAGCATTTTTGGGTATTAAACATAAATAAACATTGAATTAACGCAACATGACATCGTTTGTTTAAGATGACATGTAACATCTGCCAAAGCGGAGCGGATTTGGAATTTTCAATTAAAACACTTGTAAGCATCTCGATTGACAAGATGTTTTCGTGAGTTAGATTTTGGGAAAAAAACCCAGCTAAGTTTACGTTAATGCGATCATTGGCTACGCGAAATCTACGTATGTCGGCAAAGATGTCTTAAAAAACACAACGTCGTTTCATTTGACGTCTCAACATTGTACACAACATGAAGTCAACGACATGTTATGTTCGCTTGCCCACACCAAAGCAATATTGCTATTACCTTGCAAGGATTACTTCCAAGCAAAATGGAGCGAAAAAACAAGAATGTCACGAAAGCGAAACAAAAATTGTTCAAAGAACGCAATCGCATACATAGCTGTAGTCACTGCCATAATTGTATAAACCTGGATTCAGGGGCAGAATCCTGCAAGTAGCCTTTGGGGGCGAGGCGAATTTAACAAAACAAAATGATGTGTACAGTAGATCTGCATTAATCTGACCTTGCAAATACACCGTGAATAATCTTACTTTTCTGTGTTTAAGGGGGGGAATTGGGGCGATCACCTAAGTCCTTATGGAATCTACACAGTACATTCTTGTACAGTTGTTCAACCCACAGGACATGTACTGTAGATCGCATAGACCCTAACACTGAGAGTACACTGGTTGCAGCAGTGGGGAGATGTTGCCTGAAATGCTGCCTCATAAGCAAGAAGAAATTTAACGTAAGGTCTATCAGCACAAAAACGTAGATGTTGCAAAAAGTTACGACGTTTGCAATCATCACAAAGTTATACGTACATCATTTTGCGCGTTGACATTGCAATTGGCACCGACCAGCAATCTCGTGCAGGTGGAATGACCGAATCTGACAGCAAGATGGAGGGGGGTGTCTGTTTGCTTGTTGACAGGTGAAACACAGGACGAACTGCGAAGCAACTGTTGCACCGATGTGGCATGGCCGTTTGCGCATGCCATGTGTAGAGGAACATCCAAGTTCTAAAAAAAAATGCAAAATTAAAAAAAAAAAAAAAAAACTTGGTCACATTGAATACAACTAGCGTTGAACAAAACAGAAATTAACTATTTACGTAGCG
Organism: Aplidium turbinatum; assembly: GCF_918807975.1. NCBI lineage: Eukaryota > Metazoa > Chordata > Ascidiacea > Aplousobranchia > Polyclinidae > Aplidium > Aplidium turbinatum. The sequence goes on from NC_137486.1 coordinate 6,314,711, forward strand.
GTACTCAATTTCCGTTTGCAAAAAGCCTAGCAATTTCACATAAACAGATTTAATCGAAGAAGAAAATTTTTACAAGCAGCAATTATGCAATTTGGCGTTGAAGTACATTTTATGGTGAGAGATTTAGTTGGCTGTAACGATAGTTTTACTAGCTCACGTCCTGAATGCCGACACAAGATTAAACTAGAAGGTTTTGGGTTCTCATCCACATTATTAGCAAAACCTGGCTCGACTCGTTGTGGTTTTGTGAAACAAGTAACACACGCATGCTTGTTAATTTGTCATTTTTTTAACTATGGTGAACATTTCGCCTGACCCATAGCGACACTCCAACCAGTAAATCAGTCTTTATTGATGTCTGCAGACGTTGAATCAATGTAAAGGGGTTGATTCGATGGCTGACATGCTCAGTAGCAAGCAAATCGTCTACAGTCTTGCATCATCACATAATGTTCAAAGCTGATTTTTGTTCTTCGGAATGTATAAAGGTGCGGGTACAAAGTACTCATATTACATGAATACCGGTGTTTAAACACATGTAGCAGCGGTAGTTTAGATACGCATGATGAAGTGTAGAATTTTATGACCATAAACATCCACTTCAAGCCACATGAGCATCCTAATAACGAGTTATTTTAAACTGAAACATAGAACCTACATGCAAGATCAAATGATGTAACACAAGTTCAAACTAAATGAAATTCTACAACGATTCAGAAAAGGTTTCTCGGATTAAAGCAAAAGATCATCTAAAAAATACAAAAGATCATGTTGACTTCTAAACACCAGAACAAAGCGTTGTCGAAACTGTAAGACAAACAATGAAAATAAGTAAAAGAAAATCAAAGCATTTTTAAAAACCAACCGTATTCTCAACATAAACAAACAAATACTTAAGCAACTTTGACTAGTACAAGTAGCTTACAGTCTAAGTAATGCTACAATTGTCGCTGTTTGCATGATATCAATATCTAGCGACGTAAAAATAGCAACTTTGCAGGCTGAGAAACAGTCTAAGTATATACTGCTACAAACGTCCCTGTTTTTTGTTCAGAATTTTAACGTCCAGCAATGTAAAAATAGCAAGTTTTTTGGCTGGGAAAAACAGCAACTTTAAAAAGAAAAAGCTTTTAAACCGTTTCTATGCTAAAAATGACTATGAATAAACAGAAACAAATAAGAAGTAAAACAAACACATTTGTCTACAGTGCTGTAGGTTGCAAAAAAACCTTGTAGCACGACTGACATACGATTTTGAATATTTTTTCAAGTTTTCAGCTTTGCCTATCTGCAATATATTGTATCATCAAATGACGAACTCCAATAACTATGCAAGTGCTTATGCATGAAACAAACATGAATTGACGATTTCGTATTCTAAACTAATATATACTAATAGAAACCTTAGAAAAAATGAACAAACTTATTTGTAAATTGTAACGATACAAACTAACAACTGACTACGAACCTTGTTTTTGCATTGTACGTTAGCATTTGCTGTTACAAGTGTCTTCACAACGTTGCTATATCCGCATCTAGAAGCTTCGTGTAAGGCAGTGTCTCCAAGCTGGCCAATATACATAAAAAATATTTAAAAAATGAGGCTAATAAATCAGTGTGAATGGCTTTAGATAGAGGGGATGCAGTTCAACGTGTGTCAGTAGAACTTAATACAAAACAAAATTATCAATTGTTGATGAAGATTGAAGGCTACAATAGTTTTGGTGTTAGATCACATGGATGTGCAACCAAACTACATGTTTCAAGTATATAAGAGTTCATCTTCTTTCGTATAAGACAGGATTGTTCAAATTTTAGGGCAGGTGATGGAAGGGCAGGTGAGTGGAGCTTCGTGCAGTGCTGCTATACCATGCATTCCAGTTGGTGCCTTGTAAATGGGGCATTCAAGAATGACATGGTCAGCAACTGGTTTGTTCCCCACCGCTGCATTCGCAGGTCGATGAAGGAGCCTTTCCACTTGTACAGGGTGGAAAGGAAGTACTAATAGTTGCAACTTTGTTTTCATTGAGGGTAGAAATCTGTATCTTCGGGCTAAGAAAACATCTTTAGAAGCTTAAATATAGCATATCTGGGTCTGCTGTTGATGTGCAGTTGTGCACTGTAGAGGAATGAAGCCGTTGACATAACCCCAGTCACCAAGGTTGATGGTGTGACGTTTCTGCATAAATTTTAGGGAATGGAACCACCTTTGATTGATTTTGAAGTATACAGTATAAAATAGTAGAAACTCACCTGATTCTGCTGATCAACAGAGCATGATTCATCCAGTAATCTTTTAACGATTTTTTCATGTCCTTTAGTGACAGCCCGATGCAATGCAGTGTCTCCGTTCTGTGGGAGGTGCAGAAAATGAAAATGTTGAATAATATAATACAAAAAGTGATCAGGTAAGGGATTTTATCAGGTACTTAGATTTTTGTACATAAAAATCAGACCTAGAAACAACCTCATTACACCCATGAGTGCTACCAATGAACAAAGTGAATTTCTGTGCAGTTTATGCACTCAACAGAGTTGGCAAAGAAAATTTACTACTAAACAATTTTAGCTTAAAAATTACTAAGCCAACTGAACATATGTTGTTTTTAAGCTAGTACGCTCAGCAGCAACCGGCAACAGGTATTGCAACCATGCTTGGCTTTCTGCAAGCCATAGTTATCAACAAAACATAGGTAGCTAAGAAACATTTTTTCTATGTCAATAAAATGTGAAATTTGTCAAGTAGGCTAACTTGAAAAATGGTAAAGATTCTGACAAATTTGAAATGGTCATATCGTGTTTGTCATACAGTAAACAATAGGTGGCATTCAATTCAAGTAAAAACTTGAAAAATCATACATCATCTTGAATGTCTGGATCACATCCTGCCTGCAGCAATGAACGAACAATGTCAAGGAAACCACGATGGGAAGCAATGTGCAATGCTGTTCGACCATGCTGTAAAAAAAAACAGTCAATAAATTGTAACTCTAAAGCTTATTCTTGCTGATCAAGAACAGCAAAGAGACAACACATTTTTCTCAAATAAAAATTCTACATCATATGAAAGCTACAAATGTTAATTTATTATATTATGTTAGAGCACAACTGAGAAATCATGTGACAATGGAGTAAATATAGAAACGGGAAAAAACCGGCATATGTGTAAAAACACTAAAATGATAAACTTAACTCTTAAACAAATCAAACACAACCACTACCGGGATACCAATTTTTAAAAATGTGTTTTTTTTTTTTTCACTTCATCAAAAGCCTACCCTCTGAGCCTACCAATAAAATTAACAAAATTTCACAAAAGTATATGAATGGACAATGACTGCACAAATAAAAACTTTATATTTTTAAAATTGAGAAAAATGCAAACAGTTTTATCAGCAGCCTCATTTCGATGCTCAGTATTGTTTGAGGAAATCAACCTAAAGCCAAGAAAACTAAACGCATGAAATATCATAAAATCTTAAAACAACAATAAAGACAAAAATTACATTGCTTTTTATAACTGAGGTCAATAGTTGTCTCAAAATACATTTTAAAAACAAAATGATCTATATATACACTGTGATAACAAAAACACAGACAAGAAATATATATATAGTTTTCTCAGCTCCGTCATGCTATAAAACTGAAGATTAATAAAAAAGAGTCTATAACGGAAAATGTAATGTTGATAGAAGAGCAACAACATTCCACATACTAACATAAATAGATTTCTACAAAGAAGTATATAAAAGTCAAATAACATTATGATAATGCCAGATGATTAATGCAGATGAGACAAAATCCTGTAGTCTAACAACTATTGAATGCAACAAAATTAAATTAAAGTTAAACAAAATATACAGGCTATGCACCACAGTTTATAGTCAGAAAACAAACTATTTTTAACAGGCAAGGAAGTTCTGTAAAGTCTTGCAGTGCTCTAAGCATATTTCTTAAGCAGTAGTACAATGTTTTCAATTCAATTTCCATCATCAAATAACATGTCATAAATTATTATTCCTAAATATTTGATTGAAATCTATAAAACACAAACATTTTTATGACAATTGAGTAGCCTATTATTGGAGGAATGATAAACAACAGTTTGTTTTTTTGTAATTTCATTAAAATGCATCAAGAATAGCTGAAATACTAAGTGTCTTCATAAACACCGTATCCCCTATCCCGTTTACCTCTAAAAACTAACATTTAAACAAACAACCTGTACGTTTTGCTCTCTACTGTTCACAAGACCACTTGCTGTTCAGTTTATTTGTTTTGTTGGTAAAAAAACAAAAGCATGCAAAACACAATCAACACAAATAATTTGCACAAGGATGGCGGCGGAAGACCAAAAGATCTCCAAAGTCATGAGCAATTAAACTTTGCATTGATTACCTTGTTTATGGCAACGGTAGCTCCATCTTTTAGAAGCTTTAAAACTTCATGCAGATCACCTCTGGCAGAAGCAAACAGCAGTTGTTGATCTAATGGGTAGTTTTTCAAAGGCATGATCCATAATGACACATTTCTAAAACCGAAACAAAAACTTTCCTGAGCGTAGTATTGAAATTTCCATTCAAGGTATCAAGTTACTAAGTAGCAAATGACGCAATGGTGCAATTCTTTAGCAAAACAGCGCCGCGTGTGGCTAGTTTGAAAAACAACTCGGTTATTTGAAAACGAAGAATATTTCGAAATCACAACATAAGAAGATTACAGCTCCAAGATAAAAATTAAGCTGAAGACATACTTTGTAAATAATTATACAAATATTTTTCAATAATGTGTAGATTAAAAACTTGCAAAACTTCAGCACAAGGCTATGTAACATGTACCATGTTTTTAACTAACAAAATTATATTTTAACATTTAACCGAAAATTATCAGTATTGCAAAATGCATTTCAATGCTGCAAATTCAAAACCTAACGTTCTCATAGAACATAAGTCAAGCTTCCTGTTAACAAACGCCACTCACACAGAATCTAGCTCAACACATCTGTATTTCTAAAGCGACATAACTATGAAACCGGTATAGCTTTTCCCTTGATTCTTACGATAGCTGTTATTGATGAAAAGGCTCTACCGGTATATTATGAAGTAAGCGGGGAATTGAAAATGACAGGCATTCGGAATTTGACTAGCAAAACGAACGGACTGAATTTTAGAACGAGAAGGTTAAATTCACGCCGGGAGAATGTCACTCACCCGACACCCGTCTCAATAAATTAAATTAGTTAGGTATTTTCTCAACTCCCCGAATACTAAAACTTGTAATATTGATAAACAATAAAATGTATGATTCTATTTAATTCGTTTGCCTTTTGTAGGAAGTCATACCCCTAGACTAGACAGCCAGAAGCCTAAATTATCCTTCTAAAGTATACTTTTAAATTAGAGACTTAGAGTCTCAATATCCCTTTAAATTATCCTTTTATTTTATAACCAAATTACGACAGAAAGTTAGGAAAAACCCTACATTGGGGGCTCGTCCAAACAAAGTAAAAAATTTTTAGTTTGTGAAAATTTTTTTAGTGTAGCCAAATTAGACAGAATATTTATCAGGTAGTCAAACAGTCTTAATATAATTAACTTATTAAACCTTTAATTTGACATATGTAATATAAATGTTAGCCTACCACATTGGTGACACTCAGACAAGTAAGTTTAGAAATATTCTCCAAACTAGCTATAAAAAAATCTGGTAAGTACCCTATGCTACAATTTTTATCATAAATACCTTTTAAAAACATGTTACTTGATAACATTTCACACGTTAGTTCGACAATAAATTTTGTGCAGCCTACTGTACTTTTTAAGCGCAACGCCGGCAATTTATTGCTTGTCAAACGTAACTGATTTTTGTTGTTTGCTTATGGGAAGTAATAATAGCGAATTGTTCAGCGGCAGACAGCCCATTTAAACGCCGATGTCAACAATTTATTTACATACCGAAGCGCCATTTGCCACTTTTAATATTTTTAAACGTTCACATTAGAATAATTAGATTCACTGATTAGTAATTACCAACAAGTTGCCTTTTCAGGGAAACATAACCATGTAATTTTTTTAAAATTCACAGTGTCAAATGTAACTTGAATTTTTAGCTCATTTTAATATTCCTTTTATTTTGCCTTACTCGGCATCGCAGATTGCAGGACACCCCGTCCCAATCTTATTTTATACAGACGTGCAGGCACCGCTCTGCAAAGCGTTGTGGTTTCGCTCCCAAGCAACCATCGTAATTTTTGTGCGTCTTTTTACTCCGGCTAGGAGACACTTTGGTACCCTTATACGTTCTCAGCTGAAGCTATCAGTTCGTGCAACTCCCTGGGGCAAAGGAAAGGGGAAATCATGCGAAGCCGCCTGGACACATAAGGTTGTTATCGTTCCCCCCATTTTTTTTATAATTATTAGGAGCTAACATGATTTGAGAAACTTTGTTTAGCTATTATAGCCGCTGTGTTTCTTTTGGTTGGAATTGCAGTATATGCACAGTTAGTTACCCTGAATATGGAACGTTGTGTGTAAAAGCTTGGTTGGCATTTGGCCATGTAATTTCTTTTGTTTCTTGATAAGGCAGGAGCGCTGCCACGTTCTAAAATCGATTAAACAGCACCATTCATCCCACGTCGTTCAAACGTTGATTAACCATTACAAAACATGCTAGAAGTTTTATGCCTACCGATTTTATCTCGGTATGTTCTATTGAACCATTACTGTTTCCTGTTACATAATTCTATTAGCCGTAAGCTTAGCCTACGCCATGACACTGTCATGTTACGTAGTATTCCCATTTATCCTATGTTATTATTTACCGCTTTTACATATCGTACTTTTAGCTACGCCATGTCTCATTGACATTGTTCATTCACTGATATCGCATCACCACCTGTTTTTCACTGCATTTTATTACAATTTTAGGTGCTCATCATTTCACCTAGCCTACGTTAACTAAGCTATTCGTTCTCAACGACTTCGCTCATTCACTGACATTGCCTCCCCTTTATTGTATCACATTGTACATACTTACAGATACAGTCTACCGATTTTTCCTGCCTGTTCTCACACTTGAACAGCTTCCAGAACCTGGCATTTGCTGCCATGATTAAATCATGTCGTTTAGTCGTTTCAACCATTCTTATGCTTTTTTATCGTATTACAGTACGGTATAAGTACATTACTAATTATTATAATTACAGTACATGTATCTCGCGGATGCTACTCTGTATCGAATTTTGCAGATGCGCCACCTCGCCACATGGTTGCTGCTACGACGAGATGCGAGAGACATTGAGAGACCTCAAGAGACATTGAGAGACTGACAGCACTACGACGGATGACACGACAGAGCTATCAACGTCATCGCCACCACACCGTGGCCCTCATCAACTTACCTCCACGTGAGATGCCTCTATTCAGACATGCCTTTACTAAAGAAGCTCTACGGACACGACGTCAACTCGGCTGACCTCATTGCCGCCTACATGCACCGAAGCTGCATCGTTAACTTTCAACATGATCAATCCCATGTCCGCCGTAAAACTGCACTACCGTGCACAGTAGTTGCATTGTTACGCACTCAAACCTTCTTCACACAAGAAGCACTCTACTTCAACAACATCGCCGCAGCATTCAGCTGCCCAAGACGTCTGCTTTACAGCTTGCGACCTTACAAGCTGACCACTCATTCATGTCGTGCTCACTGCTCATCATCCGTCAACAGACATAAACTGAACTGCTCATCAGCACTGCTTGTCATAGTCTCGAACTCAACATGCTTGAACTGTATAGCATAACTGGTCCTCAAAGACATTACTCTCACAAACGCCATCTTTGTCTAGCTAGTACAACCTTCGCGCACGCGTAGCACACCGCTATTCTATTATTATTATGGTTGCTTCTATGAGTGTCAAGCCTATCTCCCCGGACGCGGGGCATGAACAATCAAGGACACTCACCTGCCTATATAGCCTAACCTACCATATTTGTGTATTTTATCTTGCAAGTGCAATCTGTGTATATCATACCAAGCCAAAGGGCTCCCAGGGAACTAAGACATCGCCTTATCTCTTATGATAACCGACTGTTACCCCTGTAACCGCAACTACTGTAGCCTATTACAGTCCCGCAATTATTGTAGCCTATATCGTAGCCTACTAAGCCAAGGGCTTCCAGGGAACTAAGACATCGCCTTATCTCTTACGATAACCGACTGTTACCCCTGCAACCGCAACTACTGTAGCCTATTACAGTCCCGCAATTATTGTAGCCTATATCGTAGCCTACTAAGCCAAGGGCTTCCAGGGAACTAAGACATCGCCTTATCTCTTACGATAACCGACTGTTACCCCTGCAACCGCAACTACTGTAGCCTATTACAGTCCCGCAATTATTGTAGCCTATATCGTAGCCTACCAAGCCAAAGGGCTTCCAGGGAACTTAAGACATCGCTTTATCTCTTATGATAAACGACTGTTATCCCTGCAATCACGTTATCGACTACTTGTTAACTTATGTGTGCGTCCAATCTCCTCATCCCACGAAAGGAGGGGGGTCATGTGTCTTCCCCTAGCAATTGTTAGCCTACAATTGTCAATTTTCTTTGTAAAAAACATATCTTATAACCACACACCTATATATTATTGCATCATGTATAACCGAGTTATTGTAATATTATTTATCTGTTATTTTGCCGTAAGGAGGGAAGTGTGTAACATGTACCATGTTTTTAACTAACAAAATTATATTTTAACATTTAACCGAAAATTATCAGTATTGCAAAATGCATTTCAATGCTGCAAATTCAAAACCTAACGTTCTCATAGAACATAAGTCAAGCTTCCTGTTAACAAACGCCACTCACACAGAATCTAGCTCAACACATCTGTATTTCTAAAGCGACATAACTATGAAACCGGTAGGGGAGACTCAGGTAAGTTGGCCCAGTAGGCAAGTTGGCCCACTCTAAATAATTTTTTAACTAAAATAGTTATTGTTACGTATCGTACGCATACTGAGAAAGTGCTGTTGAAACTATCTTATCACCAGGTTGGGAGGCTCTAGCAAGCAGTATAAACATGTGAGCACGATTTTTGTATGAAAAATTATGATTTTTGAAATTTTTGGATTTTAGAATTTTTTAGATGTCGAGTGATTTTTTTCTTACTATATAAGAAAGGTTATTATTTAGTGAGTGCAGCGCTAGAGTGGTTATTAAGGCTCACTTTGACTGTGAAACCGTTGTTAGAAGCTCGATAGTTTGACATAAATTTTAGTTTTTGCAATGTGGTTGCCATGCAGGGAAGTTGGCCCATTTCGTGGGTGGGTACGTTGGCCACCATGGCCAACTTGCCTTCATGAGGTATTACATAGAATGATAATAATTGACTAATTAATACGATGACTTATTTTTGCAAGATTGAAGTAGCCTATCATCAAGTATCCAAAGTAAGTAAATCGCGGCTTTACATCAGCATTAAGCGATCAATAACAATAATACACTTCCTAACATCGTTTTTATGCCACAAATTATTCCTAACCCATATGGTAATAATAGTAGGCTAAGTAGCCTAATCAAGAAAACCAATCGCGGAAATGTGTATCAACCACTTCTCAAGCGACGGTCTAAAACGTACCTCGTTTCGGAGATACATTAAAAAATGTTCCGATATTGGTACCCATGCAAAAATGGGGTTTGTAGCCTATTGCAAACAAGGTCCCACCTATCAGTATCGTTAAGGTGACCAGATCGTTAGGAATAAAGGCATGCCGTTCCAACTACATGATGTTTGATACAACCTTTGTTATTTTCGAAAGCTTATTTGGTGTAGGCTACTCATGTAAAAAAAGTTTACTGAGGTAAAATACAGCATTATAGCCTAATAGTAGATTTTATTATAAACCATACATGAATGCATACATAGAATAATTTATGTACGGTATGTATGCCTCTATAAAACCAAGAAATAATTAGAAAGAAAATCAAATTGGGGAGAAAGAGAACTTTTCCACTGTTTAATATACCGTAGATGGACATGTTTCCCACGTGGCCAACTTACCTTCCATGGTGGGCCAAATTACCCGCACATGAAGGCAAGATGGTCCATTTTATTTTTTTCGGAAAACTTGAAAAATTATATACCTAAGAATGTTTGTTTGATGCAAGAATATGTCCACTTTTAGAGTGATGAATTCTCTACTCTTCAATAGCATTCGCTTTAACATATGTTTTGTTATCAGCTCACAAATTCAAATTTTCATTTTGCTGGGCCAACTTACCCGAGTCTCCCCTATAGCTTTTCCCTTGATTCTTACGATAGCTGTTATTGATGAAAAGGCTCTACCGGTATATTATGAAGTAAGCGGGGAATTGAAAATGACAGGCATTCGGAATTTGACTAGCAAAACGAACGGACTGAATTTTAGAACGAGAAGGTTAAATTCACGCCGGGAGAATGTCACTCACCCGACACCCGTCTCAATAAATTAAATTAGTTAGGTATTTTCTCAACTCCCCGAATACTAAAACTTGTAATATTGATAAACAATAAAATGTATGATTCTATTTAATTCGTTTGCCTTTTGTAGGAAGTCATACCCCTAGACTAGACAGCCAGAAGCCTAAATTATCCTTCTAAAGTATACTTTTAAATTAGAGACTTAGAGTCTCAATATCCCTTTAAATTATCCTTTTATTTTATAACCAAATTACGACAGAAAGTTAGGAAAAACCCTACAGCTATGAGACTATCCCGACAGAAGTCAAAGCAATTTGGCTGAACGGATTTTCCTGGAGATTTCAACTGCTGGTTCCACATGTTATGATGAAGACGGAAGGCACTTTAACATTCAGATATCCAATCCATGGACTTTTATCCAATCCAACCACGAACCAATGAGATGCTACGTTATCTGTCCAATTGTGACCATTCCAGCATTCAGCCAGAGAATTACATGTAATTATTACTTTGAACTTTGTTTGGTAATTACAGAAGAAAAAGAGCTATAGCAGAGGTGGGAATCAAACCCACGTCAATGTAATGACTACCATCGCCCTAACCCAATGCGCCAAGTCAACCGATGGCAAAGCATTGATTTAATTTAGCTAGAATTTCCGTTTTTCCTTTATTCTTCCTAGACGCAACCTTGATGACGTCATGAACAGCGTAGCTTCTGATTGGTTCGTGGTTTATTAGAAATCCAAATCCGAAAACGTTTGAATGTTGAACTATTTGTAAATATGTAATATACTGTTGTAATGCTCAACCCTTTGTTATTGTTGTGTCTTTCCTGTCTTTGGTATAAAAAAGCAAACTCTCTCCCAAAACTATATTAGAAATCTGCTTGTTAAAGTGCCTACTGATGAAGACGGTAGGCACTTTAACATGCAGATATCCAATCCAACAACGAACCAATCAGATTCTACGTTGTCTGTCCAATTGTGACAATTCCAGCATTCAGTCAGAGAATTGATTATTACTTTGAACTTGTTTGGTAACTTAATTAGGTTACAGAAGAAAAAAGAGTTAGGCTATAGCATAGGTGGGAGCCAAACCCACGTTAATGAAATGACTACCACCGCCCTAACCCTCTGCGCCAAGTCAGCTGATGGCAAAACGATGATTTAATTTAGCTAGAATTTGCGTTTTTCCTTTGTTCTTCCTAATCGCAACCTCGATGACGTCATGAACAGCATAGCTTCTGATTGGTTCATGATTTATTAGAAATCTGCTTGCTAAAGTGCCTTAAAATGTCCACCGATGAAGACACCAACTCTTTGTTTGTAGTCCATAGGTGTACGGGCCGGGGGTGCAGGGGGTGCAATCGCACCCCCAATCTGTCGAGAATTTGGGCAAAATTTCATATTTGGGCAAGATTTCATACCTATCTAAGTATCTAACTTCCTTAGTCTTCAAAAAGAGAATTTTCGGAAGATACAAATAATGCCTACCAGCAAAGCTTGAAGTTGATATATATCTGAATTGTAGGCTACACCGTGGAACAGGATTTCCTGGAATCGGAATATCAACTTTTTCACCCACTCACTCTCAACAGCGAAATCAAAACTGATGTACAATGTACAAAATTCCTAATTTCAAATGGATTGGATAAAACTATGCCTCACTTTGCAAAAGCTGCAAAATTTCTAGCAACAATTCCTGCAACTTCATGTTCAGCTGAGAGGTCTTTTTTCCGGATTATGACGACTGAAGACATATCTGAGATCAACAATGGCCAAACACGATTGCCAAACTTAGCTTTGTTGCACTTGGAAAGACCAACAACAAATAAAGTGGATGTCAATCGCATTGTAGATATATTTGGACAACGAAGTGGGCGAAACAAATACTTCTTTTAAATTTGTGTATACCACCAGTCTACCACTAAGGCCTACTAATCAATACTTTTGGTTCAGTTTTGTAGTTTTAAAGCCATGTAGGCTACCGGTAGTACTGCAGCATTCTACTGGTTCGTTAGTGTAGTGTCAATTACTCCCTTCAATTGTCTTTTGATAAATTTGTTGTTTTGCAAATTTGCATAATGTTATAGGCTACTTATCATACCTGTGGCTTTGTGGAAGTCTTATCAGTTGATGCCTTATGCTGCTTTTTTTTTCTTGAAGGCTATATTGTTGCTTTTTCTTACATGTGTCGTCGTCAGATAGAGGCCATTCGCTTGTTTAAGGTGGTCGTGACTACGTGAGGGCTACGCACACACTCTTGGCCAGCTCCATTGTCCACTGCGGTCCAATTATATTGAAACATGCAACTTCAGGGGAACTGGTTGCAACGGGCTGCCGGGTGCTCTGTTCATCGAGACCTGCCTTACAGGATGCCTGCTCGTCAGACACTGCCCTCTTCCACCAAAAAATTGCCGTTGGGGACTTTTACGTGTGTCTATTAGCCCCAGGAGTTGCTAGGAATGGGTCTAGTTTTCAGCCTGGGTTCACCTCTACACTGCGTTGTGGCATCTCCATAGAGATGGGGGCTGAACAAAGTAGTAGGGGAGACCGGGGCTAAAAGTAACAGGGGTAAGTTGTAACACTATCATTTTCTCCCCAACTAAACAGAAAAATGTATTTTTCTATTGCGCCCTCTATCAAGTGTATTGTAGCTAAGTTACAGATAAACCATCGTTTCAATATCTCTCCGTACAGTTGAGTTATAACGAAAAGCATTTTTTGCCTACTGAAAGTAAAATTTTAGAAAAATAAACTTGTAGTTACTACGACAAGAAAAAGTAAGCTAAAGGGCTGGTCTTTTTTTTTGATATAACCATTTACTTAGGTATTTAAAAAATTAAAGGTGACCAAAAATATGTGGCATTTTATTGGTGAAATATCGAACAGTTCATGGCTAACTGCTATTGGGGCAAGATGTAACAAGAGCTGTGTTATGTTCTTTGGCAGTAAATGAGCTAGATTACTTGGTAACTGTTACAATTATGCGTAATTATAAAAGAAAAAGTGAACGTGGGAAGATTCCACCTGCTGTATTAAAACGTGCTGCTGAGGAAGCCATCACTGGAAATGAGTCTATTCGAAAAATTGCCAAAGATTACAACATATGCCATGTGACTTTGTACAGACTGGTTAAGAAAGTTAAAGGTAAACTTAACTAGCCTACCTAAGATAGCTTACTGATTGTAAGAAAAAACATTGAACACCTGTAGGCCTATGTCTTTCGAGCGTATTCGAACAGTAGACCGGGAGAAAATTGGGTCAGGTGTGAAAAGTGCCATGGTTGGTCGCATTCTCAATGTACCGAGGGATTGCCAAAGTATTATTGTCACCTTTGTGAGGAGTAAAGGAAAAATGTGAATTTTTGAAATGCCTGTTATATTGTGTGCAGTTTTGCTTCAGTGTGTACCTTCTGGTGAAAATTTTCTGACCTTGAGGAGTGAATAAACCTTTCTTGAAGAAAAGTGAATGTTTAGTAAAGTGTTTGCTATTTATTCGCAGGAAAAATATTCTGTTACAACTTGCCTCTGCCTGTATTACAACTTGCCCCAGATCCGGGGCAAGTTGTAACGCCCGATTAAAGTTTTTCTAGGCCAATTTCCTCAAAATCCTTCATATATATCACAGGGCTTTAGGTGGAGTAATATGCGTAAATAGTCTACCTATACAACTAATCTCCAAAAAATTCGCTCAGACTTGTTTTTACAGACATATAATAAATAATTCAAAAAATGTTACAACTAGCCCCGGTCTCCCTACTTTTGTTTAGGCGCAGTTGATTATATTTGGGCAAGAATTCTTTCGCACCCCCAAAAAATCTGCTTCCCGTACACCTATGGTTTGTACTCCAAGGAAAGATTGATTTACACAAGCTGTTTTCAAACTAATTATGTCCTATGAATAACCTATACTGAGATTGGCATCAATTTTTACTGTGGTTTAAAAATGTGATAAAACAAGTTTCCTTTCATAAAAAACTACAGTAGGCTATATATATATCACAAAGTTCTTCTTCTATTTGAATAAGAACCTTCTGATAATAATACCCTTTTTAGGGCGAAACATGCTGTAGAAGTTTTAGAAAACAATAACTATAAGCTTATTTAATCCCAAAGTGCGGTACCGTTTGTCTAATTTCCACAGGGAATAGGATGAGAGGCATATTTTGTGATGGAAGATGTCAAAGATGGAAGACAATCATCATTCCACCTCAATTCCATCATTAACTTTCCAACAGCGTGTTAAAATATAAAAAAGACATAAAAATGTAAATAGGCTAACTTGAGTAAAAGTTTCTGTTCAATTACGCTTCAGTACCGTTGCAGGGAAGGGTCGCTTGTCCTCACACCTGTTGGTCGACATTGCCTTACAGTACATGCGAGCTCCTGATGTTGGAGTTGCTCAGCGAAGACAAGTCGATCCTTGTGTTCTACCAGAAACAACTTAGGCTTGTGGTAACGAAATAGAGCAAAATCCCGAAAGCGGATTAAGCTGTTTCGTGCCACACCGTAATTCGATTCTTATTAAAGGGGTATTAAAGGAAAAACCTGACTTGGCGATTTTCCACGTTCTTTGTGTTTAACATGCTACCATAAAACGATTTTCAATAAAATTTTGCCCCATTGCGGTCTGACCACCATTGTGCGCGTGCTTTTGTCAGAGCTTTCAAAACGACATTGGCCTGAGCAACGAAGCGTGCGACTGTAAAGAACGTCATAAAGTTTAGCAATCAACCGATCACGCAATAATTGTTACTGCGGGCGATTTGACTGTAGGCTATGTATGTATTTACATCAAAACAGCACATTTTAACATCAAAACAGCAGACAGTTTGCTCAAAACATCAGATTGGTAACGTGGTTTTTGTTATTGCTGGACTTTATGACGTATTCTTGAGCTGTGTTTGCACGTTTTGAAAAAAATGAAAATAAATGAAACACTGGACTTTGGGCCTTGCCAGCGCCATTGAAAACAAATTTTTTTGGGTAATTGTTTTTGAAATGTATTCTTGAATGTTCAGTTTACTCATTTTAATGCTTAATTCCGGTTTGAAATTTTCCTTTAGTATGCCTTTAAGCCTAAACCAGCGGGACTGTTGCTCGGACGGTTGTTAGATAACGAGAAATCAACAATCGATGTAAAATACCGGATTTTGCTGTCTGGGAAACAACTCAGATAGCAAATCCGATTGTTTTCACACTTATTTAACGTCTATAAACTTTTGGTCAATGTAAAACCGATATCCGACCAATGTTGTTGTCTGGAAAACATTCTTGAGAGTAGCTTTTAGTTTCACTTCAGTTAGGCTATTTCAATGCATTACATCGCTCTCGAATAATTCTATTTGTGTGAAAACGCAAATTAATCAAAAAGTCTGAGAAACAAAAACATTATGTGGCAGCATGCAGAGTTCTTTGAAAACAAACCGCTAACATTCTGACTAACTTTGCCCATAGTGCTGCTGAATGGAGAGCAGTCCTTAAATGCATTAGCCTACTCAAGCGCCGCCTCGAAAGTCGAACCACCGCCGCTTATTCTTGCGGTTTCTTCGTGAATAAAGCTGAGCACTTAATCAACTGAGCTATCGGGGTCGGATTTATAAATAGTTTAATCTAGTAATGACCACTCCTTTGAAAAACGCTAAATTCATTCGTAATTCAAACCACAAGAACTTCACACAGTGATGTACAAAACTTAAAACGTAAATGACAAACATAACAGTCCATTCTGCGGATATACTGATAACTAAAGCGTGATATCTTGTGACTAAATATGACATCATCCCTACCAACAAGCAGGGGCTGTTCCAGTAGCTACCATATGACGAGTTTTGAGAAGAGAAGTCACAGTCGTCATATTGTCTTATTAGACTCGCCATAAACTTGGCAAGCAATCACCGTAAACCACTTAGCGCTATATGTGAGGGCGAAGAAAAGCATGAAAAACGACGTCATGTCATAATTGAAAATCTCCGAAGACAAGTAACGGATCAGAAGCAGATATCTTTCACTCTTTTTACATTTCGTGAAAGCGTTTACTTGACCGGTTCACCTGTCAGCACATGTCTAAGTGGAAATCCCAAATTATTTATCATATGAAAATCATAACAAAATCTTCTGCCCTCTAGAAGCATAGCCATTAGCCAATCTTTCTTTAGCATTAGCTGGAGAACAAAGAGCAATTTAAACAAATTAGGAGCTCCTACCACAAATCAGATCAAGCAATTAATATAATAACATGAAGGATGCACTTTAAAATAAACACCCAAGCATTATTTTTAGAAGCAAACATTTCCACATCATTTGGTTTTGATAAATACACTGAACAAGCCACGCGGAGTGAGCATCAATTTGCAACGAAGATTCAATGGATGCAGTTTTGCTTGGCGAAAAACAACGTGGTTTTATCTTATTGGCCAACACAAACAGACTGATTAAACTTCAAAAAAAGTATTTAATCTCCATATTCAAGCACTGCACTTTTCAAACAAAACTACAAGCGCAAATAATTATTTGCAAGCTAATGGTTAGCCCAATCTACAATTGTACAAGTTAATGAAGCTACGCCAACTTGGCAAATTTAATCATTAAAAAGTTTCTTTTTATAGTCTTCAGCACCAGCAGAATACTGTAGAAAACCCCATTTAAGGGTTAAGCGATTAGACAACAGGGTAGAAAATAAGATTCACGTGGACTTCTTACCTGCTGACTGCAATAATTGTCTTGCAACAGAATACGAACTTAGTAAAATATTTTATGTATATTAGCAAAAAGACCTGACATTTGCACGAAAGTGCATAAGATCAGAGACAAACGTTATAGCCCGACAGCGAAATCCGTCATTTATACATGGATTCAACGTGTACAGACGTTGAATCTACGTGAAAATGACTGATTTCGTTGTCTGGGATAGTGTCGTGTACCCGACGTCAGGGTGACAAAAAGGACATCAACTCCGATGAACTGGAAGAACTCACCACCACAAAAAAGACAACATAACATTCTTCCTAAATTAATCTGTATAAAAAATTATGTAAAAATAACATCCCAAAAACAAAAAGCAATTTTATGCTTAGATACCTAGCTAATGCGTTATGTGGGCAAAGGTGCTCAAATAAACAGAAATACCCACATCTACGGATATTTCTTTAGCAAGAGAACACAACTTTTTGTGTAAACGAGACTTGGCACTGTTGGAATGTAAATGAATTGGTTAAGAATGAACAATGAACATGCAAAGTATGCATTTCAATAAAACGCGCAAAAAAAATGAACGAGTTATAAAAATAGTGAAAAATATATAAGTCCAGCAGCGTGGCTCTACCTGGTTGCGTTAGAGTGGTATCGACAACAATCTTATGAAATCCGCAAAAAAAGAAAAAAAATTGGACAATGCACAAAGGTTTCGGAAACCATTGTTGCATTTGCGAAAACATTTCTACAATCTCAAATATCGTCGTCGAGTTCGTAAATCAAAGAGTCAGCTGACAACTGAACAGCTGATTTGGTCACGTGATCAATGATCACCTCTTTCGTGTCGTCACTTCCGTTTATAGTGACAATACCCTGGACGGGATCTGTCTTCAGCGTCCTGTTTGTTTCCGCATCCTCCTCCTGCTGTTGATCTTCGTCATCACTGTCAACATCTTTGGATTCCGCATGATCGCCCATCTGCATGTTGTGCTTCTTCACGTCCTCTGCAAATGATATCTTCTTTTGATGACAGCTTCTTTCAACAGTGTCTTTTTCAAGAGGGAGCTTATCCTTCTTCGAAGAGTCTTGTTCTTCTTTGGGATCTGCAGGAATGAATGGTTTAAAGTGCAAACATTTTCACGTTGCCTCTCCCTTAATTGTGGGGAAACAATTTTGAAAGGGGAAAGAGCTTGTTACTGTTTCAGAACTGAGCATTCTCCCAAATCTTAGATCAATTCATTGACGTCAACCATTGTTCCAGCTACGGCAGGAAACAAAAAGGTAGCACGATTGCTGAAGAACAAAAGTGTAATATTTGTCAGACACCCCGCATTAAATACTTCTGGGATGTTGTTGCAAGTTCTGTTTGACAACAAATTACCTTTTGTGTTGACGGATTTGCTGCGGTGGTTTAACTTCTGATTCGGTTCCGTTTGAACAGGCTCAGTTTTAGAAGCTGCCTTCTACAAATGAAACAATAACAACTAGTTACAAGGTCAACAAAAATGTAAACCAGAGAAGCAGTAAACTTAAATACCGTCTCCGCATAACCGAGCTGTGTGACTTGCTCTGAGCTGCAATCACGGCGACTATACAAAGTCAAAATCAAAAATAACGAGGAGTGAGTGCTGCTCGTTGGAAGAGCTTTACAAGGAAGAGCCAAACCACCGCCAACTGACTGGAAGGTAACGACATTTTACAAGAAAAAACGCACGCTAACATTTTATTAACGTTATATTCGCTAAACTAAGACGTTATTGAGCTGAGG
The DNA here is from genome assembly GCF_918807975.1 of Aplidium turbinatum. NCBI lineage: Eukaryota > Metazoa > Chordata > Ascidiacea > Aplousobranchia > Polyclinidae > Aplidium > Aplidium turbinatum. The sequence goes on from NC_137486.1 coordinate 6,333,635, forward strand.
CAACAAACCAATAAAGTAACGTCATCGCAATCGAAAACTATCAGGCTTTGACTAGGAAAGCGAATTGCATTCTAAAGAAACATTGTTCACCTGCTTGTTTGCTGTGCCTTGATTTTTTCCACAATGCTTTGCATTTCCGTCTTTAGCCTGTTAAAAGATAAAGTTTGTTTCCGAATTAGCCCATTTAAGATTTGATTAAACGCTTTGTCAAGACAGGGCATTACATAGTTCAATCCGAATGATTCTGATTACTGTTTAAACTTGATTTAACGCTTCACTAAGATCTGTAACTAAAGGGCTGTCAGTGGCATTACTTTGTTCAATGGCCTACTTGTTAACAGAAAAGCGTGAAGTATAACTTTTTATCCCAAGCCCAAGCATATATCACACCTGACTTTCAGGCCGTTGATCGGAATGTCTAAATAACAACAAGGTTTTAAGATTGAAATATCGCAATGGCAACGGGTTTCTCAGGACTTTGTTCAGAACAGTCACATTTTAACCATCTCACGAAATCATAGCGTCTTACGATTTACGGCTTACTCAATCATTTTCTGGAATTCATCACGTTTAGAAAACTGATACTGTGGTCTAAACGGATATCTTGTGTTACATAATAATATCATGTACGGCGTCGACACCTACACAACCAACCTCAAGCTCCAGCACCAACAGATTCTTCTCCTCCTTAGCAACTTTACACACAGCGATGGGGGTCGCCTGCACCCCTTCCGCGTGCTTGTAGACGAGGGTGTACAAATCGCATACGTTGCGTGCCGTGGAAAATCTACGGGTCTAGAAGAAAAACAAAATTATTGGTTTGAGAAAAAGCAATTCGGAATGTTTGTATTGACAAAGTATGATTCATATTGACATCTAACAAGAAGAATCATTTCACTTTGCACTCATTGTGATTACATAGCCTACCGCACAACAGATAACCGAAAGCAGATAAAAGACAGCTTCTCACAGTTTTGCCAAGACACAGAGGCATGCTTTCGAGCGGTGTCGAACTGACGTCCTTTGAGCGTCGTACATTCGCTCTCACCACTCGGCCACGCAGCCGATTACTTTGATAAAAACTTCACACAACAATCGCTTGGCGTTATAACAATACAACATATACTTCGAAAGGGTAATATGATCAAGGTGTTACATTAAAGCAACCGATCAATAACAAATAATTAACGAGTAATTTTCTATACTCAACGTAATGTCAGCATCAATTGTTTCTCTTACTGACATAATTCCCCACTCACGTCTAAGTTTTCTTTGTCAAAACCAGCTTTAATGATGTGCCACTCGTGATGTGACTGGGCCTTTCGTAGACAAAACACCGCGTTGATGCCAGAAACATCGACCCTTGACCTCTGAGGGTCAATCTTGCACCCCTCATCAAACTCGATCCAGAGTTGGAACACTGAGTTGACCATGTCATCGTCCAAGCATTCGGACAGGCAGCAAAACTGTAGCATGTTGTTGTACACAGCGTACCTGGAACCAAAGGAATCTTGTAAGACAGGAGTTGGCAACCCTTTTTAACGACTAATACCAGGTTGGTGAAGTTTTCAAGAACTGGTCAACAAACTGTGGTGGAATGATAAAGCAAAAACCTTTATTTGACATAAATTTACTGCAAGTATGTCAAAACTGTGCAGAGTACAGAAAGAGACAATCTTCAAATTCGATCGCGGTCTAATGGTTGTTCACCAGTAGCGATAGGTTACTGGTGAACAACCATTAACCTATGGTTGTTCACTTACTGGTTTACTGGTGAACTTACTGGTGAACAACCAATCTATCAGGGTTACTAAATTACACAGCCTAAGCTACGACTGTCAGTCAATTTGAGGTATGCCAACAGTAATACGATGTAATCCTCGTACAACCCATGAAAAGTGGCGTCTTTCAAAACAATTCTTTTAAACTAACCATAAACTTTCTTCAAAGATATGCGGGACCTCTATGATGAAGCTGACGTAGTGTTCGTCCTGCTGGAAGGCGTATTGCGGGCACCGACGTATCAAGCCTTCGTACTTCATGACCATGTCGATGAGAAAGGCGGAGTTCTTGGTCAGAGGCGCTGGAGCCATGCCAGGCTGGTCAAAACGTTCTGTGAAGTTAAGTATGATAGAAAATCTTCTAAGCCATGTGATTAGTTTGAAAAAACGAAATCAGTTTAATAGAAAGTCAACATTTAATACCTTTCAAAGCAGCTGTTTGCAGACATTGAGTGCGAAAATTAGACAATGCTAAAAGCTTTTTTGAAGACGTATCAAATGACTTTTCTAGCTTCACAAATCAAGTATTCTGTTCATTAGCATACGAGATCATTAGGGTCTGCTACTATTCGGCGAGTCCGATTCGGCGAGTTTCCTATTCGGCGATTTTTTGAAAATCCAACGACGCCTTTTGTAAATCCAACGATTGAATATTATTCAATATTCAGACACTAAATCAATGTAAATACGAACTGTTAGGCTAATTGGGTTCTTTAAACAAATCGAATGGCTTTTGTGAATGTTTCTCAGGTACAATTAAATTAGCCTAACAGTTTGTATTTACATTGATTCAATGTCTGAATATTGAATAATATTCAATAGTTGGATTTACAGTAGGCGTCGTTGGATTTTTAAAATATCGCCGAATAGGGAACTCGCCGAAACGGACCATTCCGAGATCATTACCATCTGTGTCATCGTTGTCTCTCCATAATGTCCCCTCTTGGTAATGTCTTCTTCCTTCCTCTACAAAGGTCGGCTGCTGGACCGGGATCGGTTCAGTTCTTGCTTTCTCCTTCTTAGGTTGCCTGCTCTTCATCGAACATGCTCTGCGAAAAGTAATTGAGTATACTAAACCACTTCTCAAACTTTAACTCAAATATATATTAGACCTAGGCTAATTTGCATCTCAAAGACATATCTTTGCTCCAAGAAGACATCGCGAAAGAAGAAGGATCTTTACATATGGTCCGGGTGGCCGCCTCATCAAGAGGTGCACGTGAAAGACAATGAAGCATTTTTTTCCCGTTTTAAAGATGAATCAGATTTATGAAGAACGTTTCACGACAGTACATGACAACGGGAGCATTGGGGGAGTTTGCGAGTTCAGCATCATCTTATAAAAGGCGGCATCAGCTATAATACCATACAAAACTAAAATAATTGAAAGTATAACAACTTCACTTTTTGTGTAAAGTTTAAAAAAAAGTCAAAATTTGTGAGATTAGAGTTCTCTTTTTATTTTTTTACAAAGCCTTACGAGTCAGTTGAGGCGGTCTCAGTTGAGCTATCCACCGCATCTTGGACTCCACGTACAGGGAAGGATTCTTTCTCACGAACACCATTCACTACGGGCTCCGAGTCCGTATCAGATTTGACATCAGGAACAAGCTCTGCGGACACAAACGGCAATTTTTTATACAGACGTGTCTGTATCTATTTTGACATGATCCATCACAAATGTGCACTTTCTGTGACATACGTTACATTTTCATGTCAGTGCCGCTCTTTTAAGACGCAACGAAGAAAATTATAGCCTACGTCAAATTATTCAAATGTCTTGAAAGTCTTGGAAATGACTCTACATGGTTTTGAACCAATGTCTACCGACTAAAAGACTGTCACTCTTATTCAGAAGATCAGAAAGTTGGTATTAATTGTACAAATATAAACTACATTAACATGATGTTACGCAGTATTGATGCAATGTGTGACAATACTACAGATCTCTTATCATAAAATGAAATAGAAAAATCTCAGAATACTATTTGATTAAATGAAAACAAAAGTCTGTTTATCATGTTTGTGTCTTTCACATACTTGTCTTCTCTTCTATTGACTCGGAGGAAGGTTCCACTTCAGCGACAAGAGGAGGAGCGGTGAACGGGAGAAGCTTAGGAGGGGGAGGAGCTGGAAGAACTTCCAGGGTGACCGTCAAACGATGACGACTCTTGTCGAACTTAGCAAATCCTGGAAGTGTGGACGTTGACAATCATAAATTGCCCGTTAAACTTTAATAGAAAAACCAATGACTTTGCCCAAACATCGTCATCAAATTGTCAAATCGTTGTCCGTCTCGACAGTTCAGTTGAATTCAAAGTCTATACAAAATGCAACACTGCAAAAAATAAGTTTCTTAAAAGCATTTCTCAATCAGTGGATGAAGCTTCCCACATTCAGTCGTCTCAAATACAAAATCTACTTGCCTTTGCTTTCGGCGACAGGGTACGGAAGTTCAAAGTCAAGTTTGTACTTTGCCGGTTTGACGGAGTCTAGGTGCAGACGTCGCTCGAATATTTCCAAGTTGACGCAGTTGGCGGCGCTCAGTAGAGGTAGGTCGATGTTTATGACAAGTTCTTTAGGCCACGTGTCGTGAACCACGTCGGAAACAAGTTTATAATCCTGGCAGAACGTTAAACATTGTTTTGACAATGTTGATTTATTTGCTTGCAGCAGCAGACACATAAAACTGTTGTGCCACAATTTGAGTTGAATTTATGCGATCCTTGCTTCTATGACTGAAGTAAAAACCAACCAAAATACAAAAATACAGAGAGTTTAAACATACCGACATCAGTTAAACGATATTACTGATTTACCTGTATATCAAAATGTCCTCTATGCATGATGCTGTATTCCGGTTCTATGTATCCCATTTCAAGATCGTTTTCTTTGCTGGTGGAGTCACCTGTCTTAGCGCGTTCACGCTTCTGTTTGGCCTTTTTCACTTCTTCCTTCAGATTCGGGAACGGTTGGGCTTTCTTGGCCGGCTTTGAACTATCGGCTGAAGCAGATGCATTGGTTGTTCAGAATGGTTATAATTACAAAGTAATTAAATGAAAGTGAAAAGTCCTTTATTATTTTTTTCGTTCTGGTGCAACAAAATGATTTTGTAAAACAGATTTTGAAATTGAAAATTATTAGCACGCATCTGCAATCTGCATTAGTCAGGCTAAAAAACTGACAAACTTTAATAATAGTTAAGATATGTTTTTCGCACAAAATTACTTAAATAACATGCAGCAATCCAACATACAGAGTGTAATAGACGGCAGGAGATCCAAAGTGGAAATCATGCAAAGTTGCTCTACATTGTAACAGCATCAATATGCTGCAAATGAAAGTGCTTGCAAACCTTTGATTTCGTCCATGGGAAACGGAGGTCGCAATCTAACATCAACATCTTCCATGGTCGAAGAATCTTTAGGATCAGCTGGTCCATTCAGATGAGGAGTGCGGATCACTGATGACATTGGGAGGCCTGAAATAGAAAAAGGCTAATCCCTCAAACTTGTGGCTTATGTGGTCAACCATATTGTAGTAGGTCACAGCAACTGAGAAAAATTTAATCTGATAACAAGTAAACACACAACAGTAAAAAAATTATATAACCTCGACCTCAAAGACTTAAAGTTCACAGAACAGCAGAAAAAATATGTTAATCCTGAAATGAAAGGTATGGCAGTATGCTGGATAACCTGGAAAGGAATGGAACAGTGTAACTGTTATTGTAAGCTACCACTATAGTAAATACCCACTTACAATTTTACATAGAGAGCAAAACTTGTCATTTATTATATTATAGGCTATATGTGTGGGTTCTCCACTTGGTCCAACTTCTTTTTAGCGCACTTAGGAACGAAAATGTTTGAAGCGTTTCGTGATTTTATCCTAAAATGTATGTACGTTCTGTTGACGATATTTTTGCAATTTTTGACAACGATCGGTCTTGTTCCCAATTTTTAAACCTTTTAAATGCTCAACATCAAAACATCAAATTTACGGTTGAAAAATCTAATAACACTATTGCCCTTTTAGATGTTGAAGTAAAAATAAATCATGATTTGTTTGATACACAGATTTGGCGAAAACCCACCAACACTGGCCTACTTTTAAATTACAACGCTTTTTGCCCAAATAGATGAAAATCTGGATTACTTCTATGTCTTTTATCTCGTGCCTGTTTGGTTTGTTCGACGGATTTATTGTTCCACAATGAAACTAACAAGTTGAAAAATATGCTACATTTAAATGGATACCCGTCATATTTTTTCGATAAAGTATTCAAACCTTTTTGGATAAAAAACCGAAAGATATATATACCCGAAGAAGACGATTTTAGCAACTTTTTTGATATACCATTCTTGGGAAAAGATTCGGTAAGATTTTCAAAAATCTAGCTAAAATTGTTAAAAAGAAATTCGATTGTGACATTTACCCTGTATATAGAGCGTTCAAAGTAGGCAGATATTTCCAACTTAAGTCACCTACGCCCTTTGCTCTATGTTCTAATGTTGTGTATAAATTCAGTTATTTGCGTGATGCAAGCCTGACGTACATCGGTATGTCAACAAGACATTTATCGACTAGAGCTGGGGAACACTTGAATTTGAATTCCATACAGAAAAGTGCCATTAAACATCACATTTTCTCGTGTACAGTATGCAAAACCAACGTTTCTATAAAACAATTTGAGATCATGTCGAGGCAGGTCTGAGGATCAAACTAAAATCTTAGAAGCCTTGTACATAAAACGTAACAATCCACCTTTAAACAGACAATTGTATGCTTGGCTTGCTTGCGGCTCATCTTTCTTGCTCTCTGTATTCTAAAATTAGTTTTTTCGCACCTTGCCTTTTTACCACATCATGTGATATGTTCAACACCTTTTGATGCAGTTACCTTTGATTCTCGCAGAACCTATATCGTTGAGTTTGAGCTAGTCAGAAGTACTGTGCAGTTTTTTTTTTCCTGTTTATAGTTATAATAACAATTGTATTTTATTCAGATGTAGTAAAAATTGTATATATAACATGTTATTCCTGAATAGGACATTGTGTGATGTCGAAAACGTTCGATATTTAATTGTTGCGCAGTTTTGTATATATATAATAATCTGATAAAGTGAATGTCATCTGAGAATCTTTAATATGTTAAACTTGATAACGTTGCTCGGGTTCGTATGCCTATGGTTCAGCAAGACAAACTCTCTACCGAAGCTGTATATTATAGGGTCATTCCATGCCAAACGTCCTGGACCCTCCAGTTTGACCCTCTCCGAATTTGCTGAAAATCGGACAAAAGGTTACATAATATGATTGAGCTAAAAATTGAAAATTGTAGCTCAAAATCTATTGTACTTTTCAAATTATGACATTTTTAAAATGGGTACCCCCTTGCGCTGAGGAGCGCTCAGTCATTTTCGGCCGTTTTTAAACATGCATATATCTGTCATTACAAATTTAATCTACTTCATTTCTGGCAAAATGAGACACTTGTAGGTATATTACATTAATCCAGTTTCAAAATTATATTGCCTCAAAGCATTTTGAAAATACGGGGGCCCAAAGTGTCCCCATTTTGATGTGAAGACAAATTTTGGACCATATTAAAAAAGCTGTAGCTTCCATACAAAACATAGCATTGCTCTCAAATTTATCCTGGAGGCTCCCCTCCTACTGGACTACAACTACATTGAATTTGGAAGGAAACACCGCTTTCATTAAAAAGTTATTTCTGTTTATAGTTATAACTATAAAAAGTTAAAAAGTTACCTCTATGACATCACAAAAAAGCAAAATGCAGTCTGATGATCACAATTTCCATTTATTTTGTTCAGATTGCTACAGATTGCATTGATCATCAGACTGCATTTTGCTTTTTTGTGATGTCATAGAGGTTGCCATCAAGTTGCTTGGTTTCCAGATGGACAAATTCATTGAAACTTTGTAGTAATGGATGAAGGTAGCCCTTAGTAATTCTGAGGTTTTTTTCTGCAGATTGGATTACGGTTATAATATTTAATATCTTTTCAGGAAGTACAGGTTTAAAGGGTTTTTTTGCAGATTAAATTACAGTTGTAATATTTAATATCTTTTCAGGAATTATCGATTCATTACTTTTTTTGCATGTTTTTGCAGACCTTCTGATGATCCGTTAGGTGAAAATTTGTAAAGGCTTCAGATAGTAATTAACTATATTTGATTTACATTAATATCAATGTAAAAATGATGGATTTTGCTCTCTGGGAGCAGAAATAACTTTGAAATTCCAGATATATACCTTTGAAAGCCATTTTTGGGGTTCTGACATTAACTTTGTCCAGTTCCACTCCGAATTGCCTTTCAACAGCATCAAGAGCAGTATCATGGATCATTTTTTTAAACCTATCGTTTTTCTTCAACAAGTAGTATGTATCGGGGTGAAAGACAACATCATACACCATACATTTGATGCCAGCCTGGGATGATAAAATAATTAAATTATCATATATGATATGTACCAGTACAATGTTAAATAACACTAAAATGTTTATTTGTGTGAAAGAGGATTTTATCAAGATACAAAAGCATCATTTGGAGTGATTAAACATAATGAATGAAACATAACTATTAACCAGGTTTAGTGTTATCATTTACAAAATTATCGTTATTTATTATATATATATTATTTGAATTTATTGCATTATCACCATCATCATAATTAAAATATATTTTTGAAAAACAGTGAAACTGCTGCAAGTTTTTGTGTTTTGTTTTGAGTAACACATCACGTTTGACACCAAGTAGGACCTACAATTGTGCATGATAGCCACAAAGAATCAATTAAAACAAAAATTCAGTAAACAGTGCAATTACTGTCGGAGCTATATTTACATATCAGTACTGGTATGCTTGCATGTTAAAACAATTCATGATGCTTGTTGCAATTGCATGTAAGAAAACTGTTTCCTCGATGACATTAGTGAACATTTTTCAAATGAGATGCGAGTAGAAAAATGTTCACTGAGATCATTTGGAAAACAGTTTTTTTTAAATGTGATATAAGATAAGTTATGTTTTAATTACATCATCAATACTGCGGCTAAATTCATGTTTTACCTTGTCAACATCTTCTCTGGCTTGAGATACACTGTGTGGAATAGACCATTGCATTCCTCTTGTATTGCCTTGCACAGAAGGACGACTTCGAGGTTGGCCAAGATTTTCATTTGTGCAGATATTGATAAAGCATTTCTGATTTCCTGAACAAATGTAATTCCCATTCAAATTACTTAAATTCCTGTTAATCACATCAATATAGCATTATAGCTACATCGTGACTAAGATATATATAATAATAATAATATCATAATGCTTTTATTTGCGCCCATTGCGATAACATACATTATATACACTGCGATCACAGATATGTGATACAACAGACAACAGGAAGCAGCGAAGTGACATATAGTCTTCGAGACAGCTGCTCCCCTTATTTTTGCTTGCCATTAAGTGTCTTTGCCGAGACACAGCCGCGTGCTCTGGAGCGGTGTCAAACCTATATTTGGAACATCGCGCAGACATTTTCACCACTCGGCTACGCAGCCGACAAGAAGAACAGTACAGCAAGCCACAAAGATCTACTTAAGCAAGTAATTTTTTGAAAACTATTATATGGATATTTTCACATAAATTCAAAGACAGTAGATAAAACACCACATCAGTGTAATGTAATTTGTCAAATCTTTCAACTCCTCATCATTAGTCGTTATCTCCGCCTGCGGCAGATTGCGCATCAACATGGCTTATTTGTTTCCAAGAGTGGCGATTTTGAGCCAACTCGCCCAGTGTCGTCAAGTGGAGTCCGGTCCATGATTGAATGTTGTCTTGCCATCGTTTTGGTTGTCTGCCACGTTTTCTTTTTCCTTCTACTTTGCCTTCTGTGCAAACTTTGCTGATTCCGAATTGTGATCTTTTAGTGTGGCCGAACAGTTTTAAAACGTTTGATTTTATTATTGCTGCAATTGGATGTAGTTTTGTCATAGTTAAAAGATCTTCTATTTTTATGTGATCAAGTAACCTTTTGTTGGTCATGCTTCTCATGATGTGATTTTGGAAGGTAGTGAGTTTTTTCATTGTTGATGATGTCCAATTTACGCATTCTAGACCGTACAGCACGACTGGTAATACGTAACGTAGGTGTTGAAAATTTTTGCTTTCAGTTTGATTGGGAGTCTATTGGATGTTAGAATCTTTTTGTTCTTTTCAAATGCTGCCCAGCCTAAGCCAATTCGGTGTTGCACTGCAGTCTTTCCATCGTTGGTTGCGGATAGTCGGTGGCCAAGATATATGAATTCTGGTACTTGTTCTATTTGTTTTCCATAGAGAGTGAGATTGAGTGTGTTGTTAGTTTTGTCGGTTGTCATACATTTGGTTTTGGACACATTTATTTGGAGGCCGAATTTAGCAGCATTTTTTGACAGAGCATCTAGGTATTCCTGCATTTTCAGTTTAGAATTATTCAAAATGGCCATATCGTCTGCGTAGCTTAAGTTGGATATTACATGACCGCCGATGGTGAATCCAGTTGTACACTTATTTTCTGTTTCTGAGATTATTGCAGCCGCTACGATGCAAAACAGGATAGCAGACAAGACATCTCCTTGCTTAACACCTTTTATAATACCAATTCGTCTGGTTGTTCCGATGTCTGTTTTGATTAGTGCTTTAGAATCGTCGTACGTTGCTTTCAAGAGGTTGATGTATTTTTTGTTGATGGGAGTTTTATCCAGAAGTTGCCAAAGGTAGGGTAATTTAACACTGTCAAACGCTTTTTTGAAGTCAATGAAGGTGATATGAACGGGATTGTTGAATTCAATAGACTTTTCTATGATTTGTTCCAGCGCTAAGATTTGCTCGATTGTTCCTCTTCCTGGTTGGTAGGCTGCTTGTGTAGGGGGGAGGGATGCATATAGGTCATTTTTTACGCGTGCCGCAATGATAGTGATAAAGAGTTTGTATACATGACTGAGTAGACTTATTGGACGGTAGTTGCTGCAGTCGAGTCTATTGCCTTTCTTGTAGATTACAATTATTAGAGCTTCTTTAAAATTGCTGGGTATCTTTTTCGTTGTTAAGATAGAATTGAAGAGATGAAGCAGTGCTGTGATTAGAGGTTTGCCTCCTGCTTTGAGGTATTCCGAGTAAATGCCGTCTATACCGGGAGATTTGTCATACTTTAAGTTGCTTATAGCATTAGATATTTCGCTTCTTAAAATAGATGGGATTTCGTCAGAGGCAGAGTCATCGATGAGTATCTGTTGCGGATTGTCGTGATAGAGTTCTTCATAGAATTTTGCCCATCGTTCGAGGATACAGCTTTTGCTCGTGAGGATGTTTCCTTTTGCATCTTTAATTCCCCAACTGATGTTTTTAGGTTTTGCTTTAAGTTTCTTTATGGCAGCATAATAGATTTTGTGTGGAGGTAAGGTGTTGAGTTCATCGATTTTATCTTCTAATTGCTTCATTTGGTCTTTTTTCACGAGCTTCTTCGATTCAGATTTAGCGATTTTATATTGAGTAGATGAGGATCCATGTTGTTTTCTAATTTTGTGTTTAGATTGGATGGCTTTTTTAGTTTGTTGCGACATCCAGTTCGGTTGGTCTTGGTGCATATATCTGGGAAGAACAACTTCTGATTCTTCCCGTAGTCCTGCGGTTATAGCTTCTTGTATGGACTCTGGGTCTGTCATTTGCTGTAAGGTGGCATATCTGTTTTGTAAATTTACTTGGAAGTGTTCAGCGACTTCTTGTTGTTTCATAAGGTGGGGTCTCTGGATTGGTTTCCGCTTCTGCTTCTGAGGCCATGAGAAGCTTATTCTAAATTTTGTACGTATCATTCTGTGGTCTGATATGTCAGGAGTGTTCAAGGTAGAGCTGTTCAGGACGTTTAGTCTAGAAGACGAGGTGCGTGATAGGATAAAGTCTATTTGGTTTTTTGTCTTCCCATCAGGAGAGGTCCAAGTAAACAACATTTTCTTTTTCTTTTGGAACCATGTGTTAGTAACTTGGAGATTGTTTTTTATGCAGAACTGGCCCAGTAGTTCGCCTCTTGTATTTGCGGTCGCCAGAGTGTGTTTTCCAATTGATGACGGGAATGTTTTATGTAGTTGACCTAGTTTGCAGTTGAAGTCTCCCATAATGAAGAGGTGATCTCTTTTTGGTACGTTGTCAATGATAGCTTGGATTTTGTCATATAGTTCTTGGACTTCCTCATCGTGGTGGGATGAGGTAGGGAAATAGCACTGTATGAGAACTAGTTTTGAGAATTTTCCTTGAAGACGTAACACAGCAAGTCTGTCAGAAATAGGTTGGTATCCTTCCACAAAGGGAGCATAGGATTTGTGTGCCAGGAAGCCGACTCCGTTAGATCGAGAGGTTTCATTACTTGATAGGAACAGTTTGTGATTAGAAGTGTTATGAGTTGTAATTTGGCTTTTCATGACTTTGGTTTCAGCTAGGCCGACCACATCCCAATTCACATTTTCGAGCTCATGGAACATTGTTTCAAGTGCGTGACTGTTTAAGTCATTGATTGTCCTTGGGTTGTATGTGCATAGGTTGAAAATTTGTTTATTTTTCTTCTTGTTTCCTCTGTTCACTTGTCTTACATCAGTCCGAGGCTGCTGATGCAAACCCCTGGTCGTAACTGTCACATCAGTCCGGGGCTGCTGATGTGCCCTCCTGGTCGACATGCGAGGATCCGGAGGTAGCCTCCTCTTAGTGGCGATACTAGTGGTTGACATATTATTCCATGTGATTTCACGAGCCGTACTGCTTCCATGCTGGCTCATGGCAGGTTGGAAGAGAGTGGTTTGATTTTGTGACACCATCACTAGGAGATAGTCTTACTGGACTAGAGGGCTCTCCTGCCCTGGTCGAGGGACTACGTTTTGTCTGGCCTCTACCTTTCGACCAACCTGGCATGGGTGACCCTACCAGTAGCAGATGCTCCTGCCAGTACAGCTCTAGAGGTCATCGAGGCACTGAAACTCTCTCACTTTATATCTTTGACAGGACGATAATAAAATGATCATAAAAATTATGGTCAGTACTCAGTAGCCTACATATAGCAGAGTTGGCAGGAATGAATACTTCACAGTTTATAGCTAAGAGTATAACTATATATAAGGTATAAGGCTGTACGAGTGTACATAGTACGTACTGTATTGAAAATCATGGTTAAAACGCTTTTTTTAATATTTAAAATGATTGAAAGTGCATATAATATAGAATCTGATAGGCCCAAATGACTTACCATTAATACTAGTTTTAAGCACGTGGCCTGGTTTGGGATTGATAAATTTTACATTCATTCCACGATCATTCTCAAGCATTGTAATTTCTTCTTCGTATCGCTTACGATTATTAGGGTCTGATATTTCCTCTGCGTACTCCCGAAGCAAATCTCGAAACTTTTCATCCTATAATGTATAATGACTTGATTTAGTGCCACTGCCATACGATTGTTTCCAAACTTAACAATGGACATTTCAAAACAGTTGGGCTCTGTCTGCACTGCGTAGGCTAATTCATTTTTAGACATTTTCTTTTGAAATGAAACAGTGTTTTAAAGTCATGTAATTTTCATGGTATGGGAAGCTACATGTGCTATTGTTGTTGGGAGGCTTCATTTGTTGGAAGCTATGTTTATCGAATAAACCGAGAGGATGATCTTATACGCATGTGAGGCTGAAAAGTCAAGCAATAAGATAAAAAGTTTTTAATAAAAACTTAAGAAATCCATGCCATAACAGTTCAGTTTACTTTGTTCTGTTGGAAAATAAACAAAAATATTTCACCCAACAAGAATGGCAGCAAAAGACCGAAGTGTCACCAATATCAGCTTAGATTAATTGGCCTGGCAAATAAAGGTCACATTTATTTGTATTTTAAAATAATAACAGCAAAGTTATAAAAAAGGAACCGTGCAACTTAAAGACTCGTGCATTTTCTGTTAATCTACTACTTAGCAAAGCTATCGTACGCCAGCATACCTTCATGCACTTGGTGAGCCTGTCTATTTCTTCATGACTCAAGTCAAGTTCTTCTAACTTGTCGCCGAATTTCTTGCTATCGGTTGACATCTTGTGATAAATTTTGTCAAAGGAAAAATTGTATGGCTCAAATTTTATCTCCAGCTATAACCTGCTTTAACGTATTATCAAATATAAATAATAATAATGACAAACTTTTCAATTTGTATCACCTCTCCAAATTAAACAGAGAACATTTAATTTTGAAGCAGAAAAATAGTTGAAGCAGAACGGTGTTGCAAAAGTGGTTTTGACTACCGCTAGAGGACGCAAGTAGGCCTAATCAACAGGAAATCCGAATTGTGAAGAAAGGGGCGTTCTTCCCGGCTATCAGCACAAGGCTGAGCGAGCACTCACTAGTACAGCGAGCAGCTGCGATTCGCCAACCATAACGGTGTAGCTTCCACGCTAAGCCATTCAGACCATCCAATCAACAATATGTTTCTCGGCAGCCGATTTGTAGCAAGAATTGACAGTGATAGACACGTGTTTCGCCCATGAGGCTGGGCTCATCAGTATCGCACCGTATTCTGCCACAAATTTATTCGACCACCGCTTTACCAGTCAATTTAACTCTTGTCTTTGTGGCAGAATACGGTGCGATACTGATGAGCCCAGCCTCATGGGCGAAACACGTGTCTATCGCTGTCAATTCTTGCTACAAATCGGCTGCCGAGAAACAGGAAATCCGAATGTTACGAATTTCTACCTCTACCCAGAGATCTCTATTACCTTTCCAATAATTAACATGTGGCGATAGAGATAAGTATCTCAAAATGGACAATAAATGACACCCGTACCCTATTCTGTAAATAACATTTGTAAAAAAATGGCGGAAAAAAACAAAACTTGTAAAATATGCCTTCGTTGGGATGGCACAGCTGCAGGGGCAACGGAAAGCAAAAGAAACTCTTCTGACAAGTTCAGACGCCCCATTATCATGTAGCTCATCATATAAAGTTACAAGCAAAACAAAAGTTGTAAATTTCAACCAACTCATGCCAAGATTGAATGCGCGTGCATACGTAGGCTAGCCGTCCGCCCCGATAGCTCAGTGGTTACGCGCCGGGCTCAAGATCACACGGCGCTGGTTCGACTCTCGGGGTATACGTTTGAGCAACGCATTTCAGGACTGCTCTCCATTCAGCGGCACCTAGTGAATGGAATAATTTCTCGGCAACAAGACTTCAACAATCGGAAAACTTCACTCTGCCAATCTCGGTAACCGGCCCTGCGTCAAGTGCCTCTACAAGTATGCGAACAAGTACCAGGAATAACCTATCAAGGCTTTGTCAGTCCGAGGATAAAGATTCAAAACCAAAACCAACCAACCAAACCTATATCAAATTCAGACTACAATACAGTAGCCTACATGATCAAATGTTCTTCTGTTCCGAAATCTACGCTGACGACTCCAATCGCCAAGAGAACGACCGAGGCTACAGCACAATTTACAACTGAGAACTGCTGAATGGACCGTTAAAAACATCTTGCTTTTAAATAGGCTACAACCGAAAGAAACCATTTAGTTTCTACTTGTCCCAAGTGCACCAATGAAGCGATAGAACTTCAACAAGCGTAGTGAAAACAATAGGCCCTACAATGGCCTAAGCCTCTCAACCAACGAGTCCACTGAAGGGTTACCACCACATGACACTAGCTCAGTGGTTTTGCCTCTAGTGCTGGTAGGCATGAGATTGATTCCATGTCGGGTCAAACCTAAAGACTTTAAAAACGGTAGCCTACCGACTGCGTTCTTTGTTGCATACAGCAGTAATAAGTCGGGTAGCCTAATAATGTGATAACATCGTAAACCTGATATAAAATTTAAAATGAGCCCTGTCCCTTGTCGCCAAAAGACCTCAGCTGTTGTAGAGCGACAATTAATAAAACCATAACTTATCTATCAAGGCTTTGTCAGTCCGAGAATAAAGATTCAAAACCAACCAAGTCTGTTTTCTGAAATGTTTGAATTCTATGGACTTTGTGTCTGATTGCAAATAAATGAAAAAATTGCTTGCTAGTAGGGTTCGCCTGATGCTGATATCCAAACGAAAACTCTTTCCACGTAAAATTCTTCGGGTGTTTCGACGACAGCTACCCAGTAAAATTTTCAAGCAGACACTTAACATTTCTACTGTAGGCCTATACATAAATCATTTCGACCGGTCATGTGTGAGTATAGGCTACTTGAAATCTTAAAATTCTGGATAGCATATTCCTTCTATTCCGTAAGTTTGCCTGATGCATACAATCACAGTATGTCATTCAATACTTTCGAACGATTCAACAAATACATTCTTACTGGGTTTCAAATCAACATATGAGAAAATAGAAAAGTAACTCGACATTGAAACTGAAGTCGACATGAATCTTTAGTAATTGAACTCCAGCAAGCAAAATCCATTAATTTTGTATCGATTCAACGTTAAATTAATGTGAAAAAAACAAATTTTGCTAGCTCCGATGGCGGCATCTAACCTAACCTAATCTGTTTTCACATCAGGTAACCTACAAACATGAACGTGTCGCACACGTAAGTTGCACGCACAAATAAGATTCCTAGCGTCTATTCTAAAAAAACAGAAACATATGTAGTAAGATAAAAACGAAACAACACTTTTTAAGAAGGCAATAAAATGATTAAGCAAACATCATTAGGTGTAAAAATAACGATTTGTACAAAAAAGAAAAAAAAAGGTCCATCAATGTAACAACGCACTTTACACAATACGGCGGTGTATAGAGTTGTTCATGTTAAGGTATGCAGATAGAACCTTTCCAACTGGCGAAAGGGCTCGTATTTTCATGCAGACTTTAACGTTTGAAGACGTTCTGTTCAAATTATGTTAGAAAAATTGCCACTTATCCCAGCTGATTAAAAGATGCAAAAACAGTAAAAATTCAACCAGGTCGAACACAGCACAAATCAAACACGGAAAAACAAAAGTGATGAGTTATTTGTAAACTTTATTACCATTTTCGCTGTACATACGCACCACAAAACCATTACACTTACGTTATTGGCTATCTGAGTTGTTATTGGGGTGTAAATTCTTGACAAACTATTTTCAGGCAACTGATCAATACAATTGCAAGTAAATGTCTCCTCCAAATAAAGCAACAATTTCTGTAGGAAGCATAAACACTTCCAAAGGAAATCAGAAGCGTTTTGCAGTTTCATGCCATAATATACGCCCCATTGATCTGCTGCGCAAAAAGAAATGAGATGTTTCGGGATTGTTTCATTGAAAACTTCCCGAGAGGCGGCAAATGTCGCTGTCAAGGTATGGACAATGAAAAATGTCATAGGCAAATGACAACAACGTTATAGTAAGAACACGTTAATCAATGTGAAGACAATGTAATCAAAATAATCTGTAATTCAATTGATAGCGATTCCAAGTTGAAAGTGGTTGGGGGTCAAAGAAAAGTGGGGATCCCCAGACAGCAAAATCCGTCATTTTTACAATGATTCGTCTGCAGAGGTCGAATCAATGCAAAACTGACGAGACGGATTTTGCTGTCGGGGTGTCGATCTAAAAGCATTGCCAACAACAACATCATAGTGACGTTCACAACACTGACACATCCTTGTGATGTCCAACAGCAGAAAAAAATGGTTGAAAAAGAAAGGAAAAAACGGAATATACAATAAAGCAATAAGCTTGAAACAATAAAAAATACACTAGTACGAAAAAAACGAGCAGTTTGGTCGCATCTAATCCGCGTGGGCCAGAGAGAAGCCGCAACTAGACCCAGTGCACTTTAACAGTACGCAAGTTCAAGAAAGTAAAATTGCGATTTGTTATGAAAAGACGAATACAGAAATGTAGCATTCACCCAAACCAAACAAGATCACTTGGCGGATTAAGCGTTTAGCACACAAGTCTTCTGCTAGCACGCAGAAACTGCTACAAAAAGCGGTGGTAGTAGGATACGTCATGAATCAACTGAAGCATTATAAAACCAATATGCTAAAATTACGAATACATTATAAAATGTAATTTTATGCATTGAAGGCTTGACATGTCGGGGAACGTATTTCTTGTAATCCAACATGGCGGAAAGCTTTCGCTTTGACAATGAGCTATTTTAATTATAAAGCAAAATAAATCAAAAACTAAAGCAAAATAATGATAAAGAATCCCTGTGGTGTCATGGCGTAATATGAATGTAGAGCAATAGATTGTAAGCACGTGGCATACATAAACAAGGCATAATCAAACCAGCATTCCGGCTGAGAGATTTCGCAAGATAGATCTGTCATTTCATCACAGAAAGATATTCTTCAAGAGCTAATAAAACTTAATAGCCAAGTTTAATAATTATTAAGTCAAAAATCAAACTCTTGAAGCCATGTGCTTGAAGTGGCCTTTTATATCTGCCACAACCATGAGCAAACAACAGGTCAACGATGAACTCCTGTCAAGTTCTCCGCTGCGAGGCGTTCAGGTCTGAGAATTGGCCTTGCTGGTCTTCAAGGTTATTGGCCAAAGCAACAGGCGTCAACCACTCCTGAGGCAAGCAGCGTTGCAAGAAGGGAATGCAGGCACTGACATGAGCGAGTCTGTTGACCCACCTCGGTATTTTTCTTCCACATAAAATCTAGGTTGAAAAGCAAATCATTTATACAACGTCGTAAGTGATGACTAACAGTAATGAGTTCTATCACGTCCAGCTCTATGCATGGTCATTGGTCATTAAAGACTTAAATTAAGTAAACGTACATGAGAACTGAGAAGGCACAGAGCCCAATCTTTGTGCCCATCTTCAAACATGTCGTTGTCTCAATACAATACAGAGTTTTATGACGCTGTTCGATTCGAACCACTTCAATCCGAATGACTTCATGGTATGCAACAATTGCAACATGTCCAAACGACGCTGACCCAAAAGACGCGCATGGAACCACAAGGCAATAGGCATGCATGCACTCAGCTGCGTGGACAGTGGGGGTTCAGGGACACTTTTGGACTCGCGTCTGGGATGATTTTAGGGCCAGTAACCTTTCCAAGAGGCCCGAGCACTTGAAAAGATTGCGTTGTAACGGTTGTACATTTTAGAATGCAGTGCACTTTTTATAGAAGTGTGTTGATTTGGGGCCCGAGGATCCCATTGGTACCTCAAATTATCTTCATTGGTGCTTAAATTTTCATTTCAAGGGCCCTGCATGCACTTATACACACGCTCATGCAGGTTTTGCTACATTTCTTCTGTCACTTGTTGCAAGAGTCCCGCTGTTTTTATAAAGTAGTTAGGTGAGAAATTCGATGCAAGAGATAGCATATAATAATTGGCACCGTTTAAATTCTGTGTCGTGACTTTGATGGGTGACGGTTTATGAATGTAAAAATTCTTTAAAAAAAAACAGAAACAATTATAATTTTTTTTTTTTTCATAAAACAGATCACGCGAAAAAGGTGGAGTGTAGCGAACAGACGCGCTGCATTCAGGCATGGTGGGTTAGGGTCATTCGGGTTGGAATCATTCGAATTGGGTCATACAGATTTGCTTTACCTATAGATGTATCGTCACACGCTTTCGCTAGTCGGTCATCCAACCGACCGTCTTATTATCAAACAGACAAAAAATGTAGACAACAGTTTGCAGAATAAACAAGCGATATACACTTTCATAGACGCCAAATCATAGGCAGCTGCACTGCATTCGCGCCAAACTTGATTTTTTTTCAGGTGTGCGGTAATTAGTGACATCACAGAGTGCAAGGTATTATATCATACATAATTTATGATTACCGTTTATTAAAGAATAGTCAAGAATCTTCTAAACGTGCTGATCCTTTGCCACTCTTTTGGTTAACACATGTACAATTATTTGCCCATTTAGAGTAAGGGTCTCAAACACGCAACCTGAGGGAACTTTTGGTGCGGCTCGTGATGCAGTTTTAAACTTTAAAATAATCAACAAGTACTGTACATAATTTTTCAATAGATTTAGAAAAATGAAATGCACTCTAAAATTACTCAAAAAAACTAAAAATGCCTATCAAACTTTACATGACTTTTTAGCACTACTGTCGTCCCATTTTATTGCGTGCGAGAAACTCGTATTGTTACACAATCACATTGCCTATTTATATACTTATTGTTTCGTTATCGCAATAGCAACCTTGATATTTTCTGAAGTCAGTTTTTCAAGGGT
Organism: Aplidium turbinatum; assembly: GCF_918807975.1. NCBI lineage: Eukaryota > Metazoa > Chordata > Ascidiacea > Aplousobranchia > Polyclinidae > Aplidium > Aplidium turbinatum. The sequence continues at coordinate 6,353,657 of NC_137486.1, forward strand.
TTAGTTTTTCCCGCGCTTTTGAAAGTTGATTGCAAGATTTTTACTCTCCAGGTCCTTCGTTTCGTTTGCGTTCGTACAGTATTTTTTCCATCTCTGTTCTTACTACTTTTTCTTGCGATCTACGTTCTAGGTGTATTTTTACTACCTTTTTTATTGCCTGTTAACTGTTCTATTTTGTTCATTGCCTTCTTATTGTATGTTGCGGTCCTAGGATTAATTTACAAGTGTTCATTTGGCGCTCAGAGCAATTTGAGTTTGAGACCCTTGATTTAGAGTAAGTTTTATTTTGTAATATTGTCAGACAGAGCACAAACAGAAAGCTAATTCTTATTCGTATTTTGCATGATTTAAATTCATATTTCCAAAGAAAATATAACCTGGTCGAAGTTACGCGTTTACCAAATTATACATGTTCATATAGATGTAGAATCATGTAGATAGATGTTCGCTGCATGAAAAATTGCTCAGCGTGAGGAGTGAACGTGACGAACGGGCAGGCATACAGAACGTCCGGTCGCAATCACAAGTCGCTTATGTTTGCGCATTGCTAAGGTTGCTCGACAGCTCGAGTATGGCGGTAGTGCCTTTACTTGCATCTCCAAGTACACAGTTGAACAAGCAACGCACATAAAAATTTGTTTAAAGTATACGTCAGTGTAGGGTTAGGGTTGCAGATCTACTCTAAAAAAAGTCAAACAAATTGATTAATATGAATTTATTCAAAGTAGTATGTATTAAGTAACAAAACGTAGTGATAGTTTCAGTAATAAACTTCACTTTCGGTTTACCTCAGCAAATGCAGATGTAAAGTGGTTACAGTTTTTGTGCATCAAATGATAGGCGTCCCCTTTGAACTCCGTACCGAGGTGTTCGATGATATTGGCCACATCGGTCTGTGTAAAGTCTGTCATACCGAGAACGATGCTTTCTCTGATGGAACAACAACGAGGAAAATAGTCAATAAACCAATATGTTAAGCTGATAAAATCAATACGACAGGAGTTTTCTTTTAGCAAATTTTCTCCTGAGTAGCTAAGTAATTCGCCATTGACGTTGCAAAAAAAATGCGCAAATTTAATATGCTTATAACACTGGACCTAATAACTGAACCAGTCTTGAGCGCACGTTTAAATATATAAATAAAACGGGATTGGATGTTAATGTTATGTACTTAAATGCATTTAATAGGCAACGTAAAACCAACTAGAAACCATTCAACAAAGGTTTGTGAACGGGACAATCAGTTGATGATCAAGTGACCTACTTAAATCTGAACGTCTCCCCGAGATCTGTGGTGTCCCTGGGAACAATTTCAAAGACTCCAGAGAAAGGAAATTGGTGACCGCCATAGGCAAACTCTAAAAAAATAAAAGCCAACTTTATATCGTTGCATAACAGTATACACCAGGTACAGGAGATAGACATTTAGACAATTTCAACAATTAGAAAATTGGATGTTACTATGGCACGGCTCTCCCATTAGCTTAATGGTTACGCAGTACGCACCCAACTGAAGACCAAGCAGCGCTGGTTCGGCTATCGGAATGCGCGCTTGAGCAACACATACAAGGTCTGCTCACCATTCAGTGGTCCCTAGTGGATGGAATAATTCCCTGGCAACAACATTTCAACAAGTATCGGAAACTCCAGTACGTCATCCTCGGTGACCAGGCCTGCGTCAGTGGTTCATAGCTTCTATATTCTACAAGCATGCGAAACTGCCAGGATTAAGCTCTCATTGTAGCAGGTAGCTTTCGCAGTCAGAGGATAAACACCAAATCAATCAATCAATCAAGGCAAAAGTCTAACAAACAGAATCTTTCATAATTATAGAACATGACGTTAATCAATATTTATGCCATACAAATCCTTGTAATAATACAGGTCTAGAAATTCGTTTTTGTTGACGGCGGACAAACGTGTCCGGTCTGAGCAGCCATCTCGGCGGACAAATTAAGTCTTACGACGGACACACCAGTTTTAGCGTCGATCGTTGTGCTTAATCACTTAGGCTAATCTTAATAATTCTTCGCCATTTGGGAACTATAGCTACGGTTTAGAAGGCTTTTTAAAATTTCAGCAAAATCACTCTGAAAGGCTTTCATCAGACCAACGACGTGCGTTTGAAGAGTCAAAGCGCCGTGTAGCTGCTCAATACGCCGCATAACTGATTAACTTCCACCTACGAGGTCGTGTGGCTTCTTGCGTCACAATGCTCTGGGCACGAGTCGGAACACTTCTACACTAACGCTACTATTTTCTGCTAAGTTTATTTTTGCGCATCATGTGAGCGAAAGTGAATTTTCCCTGGGCCATTTCTTTCTTACTGTAATACCAACACTTAACAAATTTTGCTGCATCTTGCTGTAATAGCCTACTCGAATAATCTAATTTTGTAACCAACCTTGCCTTATCAATATTACTCGGAGATCAAAGCCAGACATTGTGACGTAAAACGTGAACTAATTTGGCTTGATTAGTGTAGAAGTACCCGTACTCTCATCGATTCTTAAAGAATTTACCTTTGATACGCTGATTCAATGTCATCAATCGTTGAAGCAATGTAAAAATCAAAAATTTTCCTGCTTGAATGCAAGCTAAGAAATGCAGTATTCACATTTTCTAGTAGATGCGCGGGAAATTATATTCTCGCAACAATTGTTCGTGCTATGCAATGACGATTTGTATCGCTAGTTCCTGTGCTATTTCTCGGCGGACAAATATGACCGATCTAGATGGTACTTCCCGCGGACATGTCCGCCGTGAATTTCGAGGCATGTAATATATCAGTCAAATCCTTTTCTTACCTCTGCTGTAAACTTCAATGCCAGTATGATATACACCAAAGCCTATGTTAGACGTATATTGATTGATCCAAAACTAAACAAGAATTTAATGAAAAACATAAATGTAGACAAATAATGCAGACTCATCACAACATAAATGCAGACTCATCACTACAATGATGAGAAACAAAAAATGTTTTCAGTTCATTTCCGCTTAAATCATGGTACAGTGGTCCTTGCTCACTCACCTCCCGCCGTGGCCGAACGATTTTAAGTTATTTAAGCAAATGGGATACTGGTAAGTAGGAATAAATTTTATCATTCCAGTGCAAATGGATGACTGTCGCCGTCTGTACTGTTGTCTAGAAGTTGCATATTTACTTACCATATCATATATATGACAATTCCAGACAACAGGCAGTTTTTTGTTTGTTTGAAATGACAAAACAAGATTTTTTTAATTCTGCAATTATCAAAAGTATATATATAATATATGTTCTTTAGCCAATGAACTGGGTCAGTTGTATAAACCAAGTGTGAAATCAGTGTCACGCAAAACAAAAAAAAACTTGAAGTTTTGCACTGTTTCAATATACTAGCATATATCTAAGCATGGAATGGCACTAGTAGCCTAGTGAAATTCCTTTGGACAATTACGTGACTTCATTAAAAACAGTTGTGAACAACAGCGCTGAGAGAAATATTGCAATACCGGTACTCCAAAATTTTGTAAATAGTAGGCCAATTGAAGATCCCTTAAAAATTGAGATTATGAGCAAAAATTGCACACCTGCAGTTTTCTTACCAATACTCAACATAAGAAAGATGGAAATACAAAACTTGAAGCATTGACCATATGACCAAAAAGTGGGACATGTATTAAAAAAATGGTGCAGAAGATGTTTTATAAAAAAATCTGATAAAGCTTGCCTTGTTGAACGAACTTAGTTGTATTATATGTTTGATTTTATGACGAATGGGTATTGGGTAACTCATTTCATTAAAAAGGTTTACCATCCCTGGTCTAAAGTCACATCCAAAGAGGATATATGAAGCTTGGGGATGGTTAAAAATGTTCTTTTTTTAGTTGCCTTTTTGTGTTATTTATTTTTTTACACTATTTCCAATCGTTTCATACAGTTTTTCAGTATCAACTGTTTTCATTTTATTATAACAAAGAACTGCAAAAGAAAGCGTTAAATTAAGGCTGTTGAATAACTTATTATAAATTAGTTTGCTGCAGTTTTGACCCAATTCTGTAAGTCAGACGTGTGGTCGCATGTTCAGCAAGTCATACCAATGAACCACCCAACTTGAACCACCCACCCATGTTGAGCAAGTGCTTGAGCAAGTGCTTGAACCAACTTGAACCACCCACCCATGTTCAGCAAGTGCTACCAATGATGAGGATGATGACCATTCAGTCCCAGCGGTGACCATGTTAACAGTAACCCCCTTTGTTACTTGTCTTAATTCCTTTTATTAGGCTGTTTGTTTCGTTCCTGTCAATTCTTTCATTGCATAATGCATATAGCCTACTATGATGTTCTTTAAAGTGAATTGGTGAATTTACAGTCTAGTCGACTGATATAAGTTAACTTACCAACAAAAAAATAGAGAGTACCACACTATATTAGCAAATTCAAGTTCTTTCAATTTAAATGTAATAAACTTGAATTTGCTAATTTAGTGCAATATCTCTACTTTTTTGGTTATATATTTTATCACACTGCGCATCGTCATGGATGATTGGTGAAGTCAACAGAAGTTTTAATGAAAAGTTCAGTGACGAAGTTGATTTTGGTAACTTATCGATGCCTTGATTACACTGGTCAACAAGAAAATTTTACAAGCTAGACTAACAACCTTTTCTCGGTAAATCAGGTGTGCTAAGCTCGAATCTGAAGTCAGAATTTTCCTATCACGTCAGGATTTCAAAATAATTACACTTTTGTTCGTTTCTTAGCAAAAAAATCAATTTTTCTACAGTTAATTGTCTCCAACAAAGGTACATAATGACGTAATAATAACGTTTGGCTTTTTGCTTTGTGACATCATAATCTGTCATAATGGACAGCTGGTTACATTCAGTTCTAGGTGTTCAGCAATAGAGACTGCAAGAAGTATGAGTTCTCGACCAAGCAGCTCAAGGCGAGCTTGCTTGAACCATCCAGACAAGTTTTGTTACATATGCGGAGAATACATTCCACTTTCCCACACTATGAAGCTCTCCACCAGAGTCAAGTTTGCGTACAAGCACTACTTTGGATGTCAAGTCGGTGACCAAGACAAGATCTGGGCCTCACACATTTGCTGAAATCGGTGCTGAACAGGCCTTCTGTTATGGCTTGATGGTAAAAGAAAGGCTATGCCTTTTGCTATGCCAATGATATGGCGTGAGCAAAGGAACCATCACTCGGACTGTTACTTTTGCACAAGTCTAAGATTGAATATCCAGTTTACCCTTTAGCTCTTCTACCCGTTATCCATGGTACGGTACTGATATTGCTATTCCGCTTCCTCCAGTTAGAGATAAGGAGTTCTTATTTAGCAATGAACCGCTGAGTATTGAGGAGAATACAGATGCGGAAATGGAGGCATCTTTGTTGGATGAAAGAAGACCACTCTTCAATCAGGATTGCTTGGACAACTTTGTGCGTGATCTGTCTTTGTCCAAAGAGAAAGCAGAACTTTTGGGGTCTAGATTACAACAGTGAAATTTGTTAGATTCAGGCACCACAATTTCTTTTTTTCGTCAACACAACAAGAAACTTTCGCGCTTTTTTACAACTGAAGATGATATATGTTCCTGTAAGAATGTAGCAAAATTTACTTACAATTCGGCTGGACAATGGTGCCCCTATCCCCCTCCCTGGCTATATCCCTGATCACCTACTGAAGTTTACATTGCTGTTTACATTATTGTTGACTGCCTTTGATTGTTTATTGTTTACCTTCTTGTTGTATGGTCGATAACTGTTTTATCCTTATTGACTTTTTATGATTGTGTTAGCGCTCGAATTTTTGCTATATGCTGAAAATCGCAAAATTTGGTTCATGTCGGTATCTCAGAAACGTGACGTGATAGAGAAAATCTGACTTCATATTTGAAATCAGCGCCCCAAATTCAGCTAAGAACACCTGTTTTCATGTTCTGTATCAATTTGTTTTTTTTATTTGTTGACCAGTGTTATTTCAGGACAAATATTTCATGAAAACGAAAGTAAAATTTTTGTTTCAACATTTAAATTTAAGACATAGTTAGTGCAAAAAAACGATTGATTGTTTTATTTTTTAAAAACATGCTTTTTTAAGAAAAAAACGATCACAAACAGATGATTTATGTACATCTATCTCTATTGAAACTACACACAAAACCAGAATGAAATCGTTTGTAATAAACGGTTAGATCATCAGATGTAAAATGATTATTATCAAACTCCAATTACAAGTTCAACTGTCTTTAACAACTGGTTGTAGTGATATGAAGGGCTGTGGTCGGGCGAAAAATATACGACTCCGATTCCTTGGTTTATAACTGACTCTGACTTCAAACACACCAAAATCCCTCCGACTTCACAGCCTTGGTGATATGTAATTGAAGTTATGTTGGCATTAATTAGTGTACTTTTATACAAAGGTTGCTTAATTGCCACAGAGCCTACCACCTTGCAACTATAGTTTGTGTTACATTCACACAACAAAGTAACAAAATACGCGACTTACCATGTCATATACATTCAATATCACTGGAACACTGGCCATTCCTGAAACATCCAAATTATTGTTTTACTTTACCAAGATAAATTGATGTGTTATTCAGTTACCGATATAGATTTATCAGCAAAAAAGGACCTTGACTGCAACAACTACCGGTATCTTAAAAGCAAATACAGTGAAGGGTAATTTTAAACAAATATGGACCATTCGGCTTACAAGATAAAGAAAAGAATAGCATTGATGAATGTAGTTGAGCTTCAAAAGTTCTGTCTTCATTAAAACATAGTGTTTAGATAACAGGCAGCTTCTCAATAAGAATCATGTTGCAAGTACATTAATGTTTTTTCCCCTTTCAAAATGGCCATCAGACCACTCGGCATGCAACAGCTCAGCAAGTACATTTTAGCTACTGTCCAAGTCAACAAATGAGATTTTCAGCTAGCATCGCACTTGCTTGGTCATCAGTTGCTAAACTGAATTTGCTGACTTGTGACATGCCAAGTTTCAAATTGCTCAGTTGTTACTTTCTCGGTTTTATTATTTGCCAACTGAAACCACTTGCTGAGATGTAGCTAGCTCAGTTGGCACTTGCTCAACTACAATTTGCTCAGTTCACAACTGCTGACTTGCAGGAGACTCTTTCAAAATACATTGCAGTTGCATAATAATACAGATAAGAAAATGGCGGAATGGCCCGTTTCGCTGAGTCCGATCCCTATTCGGTGATTTTTTCAATTTTTTTATTTAAATTATTGGGTACCGTAGCCTAATTATCATTGCTGTTTTAGGGTTAGGGGTTAGAGGTTAGGAACTCACCGAATCGGCCTCACCGAATAAGTAGCAGACCAAGAAAACGGAGTACAATAACAACCTAAGGTTACAGAAATAATTTCACCATCCCAATATTCAGCAGAGTAGGCTACAGCTCTATAGCACGCATGGTTGGTAGGATGGAGTGAAAAAAAATGTTATCAAAAAACCGGATGTCTTGAAAGTGGCATTTGGGCCTAAAATACCTTGTAAAGTACCGCAATTTTGGGCATATTTGATCACAAATTGGTAAAAACACAATTTACCTGAGATATCGACTCAAATATGATGAAACAAATGTTGTGATTTTAATTAGTGTTTGATTGCGTTTCTACCAACTTATGATTGATTTTGTACATTGAGAAGCAAATGTTGTATTATAGCACATATATATAAACAATTAAACATGAACCTTCTGAGCATTTCAAGTCATAAACCAGTTGTTTAGTTAATCTGGTTCTCTAGTTATATATAAGTAATTAAGTATATTAATGTTTTGCCAATTTTGAAGGTTACATGACCTCTTGGACCATTTAACCATCTGGGTACAGGTGGCAGATAACCAAAATCCCTTTGGCATCAGGCTTTTTGGTATAAAAAACTTTTATATCATAATGACTCTATTTCCAATGAGATTTTTTGGCCAGTTGATCTCGGAGATTGGTTTGACAGAGGTTGGTCTCAAGTTATATATATATTAATGTTTTGCCAAATTTGAAGGTTACATGACCTTTTGGGCAATTTAACCACCTGGGTACATCTATATGATATATATGCTCTTACCAGAACTACTTTTGAACTCCAAACTTCTAGTAAATAAACCTATGAAGATCACCAAGCAGTTTCATAAATATAAACCAACAACTGCAAGGATAGAATGTAAAAATGCAATAGATACAGTATAAACAGTCAATATTTTAAAATTTGTGATACATACAGTTCAAGTCTACAAAACTAAGATTCCACTTATAAGTTGCATATACATATAGCAATTCCATGCAAAAATAATTATCTACTAAGTAAAACTTTTGTGGTAGTTGTGCAAAATTGCTGCAGCCAGATATGCCTGTGTGCCCAAACGGAAGTGTAACGGGAAGAAAAGAAAGAAACCTGCCTGGCTGTCAGTCGATGTTCTCCAACAGATTAGGCAAAAAAGGAAAGCATACAGGAAATGGCTTAAAACAAAAACTGCTGCTGCTTAGTGCTTATGCCAAATACACTCTCGCAAGAAATAAAACTACCAGAACAATATGTAATGCAGTCAAATGTTATGAACAGACTATGGCTTCTAAACTCCCCTATGAACAGTAGGGTGTTCCATTTCAAAAAAGTTTTTTTGTAATAGTGATTATGAGATGGGATTTTTGGTCAAACGAAGTATCCTTTTTAAATTTTTGACCAACTCCAATTTTTTGAGGTCCCATACCCCCCTTGAAATATAGAGAAATACCCCCTATTAGACATAAAAGTCAAATGTTTGAATGGTCATAAGTTCTGGTTAGAATGTAATAAAACCATCATCTTTTCATTAATTCTGCATGATTTTTCATGCTAAACAAGATTACATGGTTTTTAAAGTCGTAAAATAAAAATTAAAAAAAAAAATTTTTTTTAAAATTACAAAAAAATTAGATTTTGATATTTTTTTTGAAACAAAACTTGATAATGGCATTCACTACTTAGAAAATAATACAAAGAATTTCAATACACTCCACAGGCAACTTAGAAAATACAAGATAGGAAAACACACAAGACTAACCAAAATTAATGTAAAACATTCACGATAACGTAGCCTACTAAATTTTCGTATTAAACTTGTAACATGTTAAACCATAACTGAACATGCATTCTTATTGCATCATTGCAACCACATATTGGCGAATATCATTGTCAGTCTTTTCAATTGTATATCATCATCATTGGCATCTGTGCTATCCTTGACTCGTTTTTCGATGACACATCGTTTCAGCAGTCCAATGACTCTTTCATTGTTCATCTGACTGTTTTTGAACGATCTCCATGCAGCCGGTGTGCCCAATGAAAGACATGGAGAACACTGACTGGTGACATCATAAAATGAAATGAGTGTCTTTTTACCTGATAGCGCAAGCATTGACTCAGTTTTTTTGGTCTCTATTGGCTTTGTTGCAATCTTGCTGACGTTTTCTGGCAAAATTGGTGGTTCATTGGAACGAGATGCCAGGGTGACATTTTTGGGGAAACCCACAAGCTTCCATTCCTTATAAAGCTTGGAATCGCATACTACAATAGCATGATCAGACGCTGCCATCAAATCTCTATTGGGAAGTGTAATGGCTGGTCCGTTTGCAGCACTGGGGTGGAAAAAAATTGAAATAAACATCGGAGCATACACATCAACTATAAATTGGCTGATAGACAATCCAGCAAGTTAGGTGACATTGAGTGCAAATGGCCTAAAAAGTAGAATACGAAGATAGCCATTGGTCAAGCAGCGAGCATGATGGACACTGGACAGCCTCCTGTGCAACGAACAAGTATTGTTTCAACTCATCAGGAATGTCCTGGAATGTTGCACAACTTAGGACTAAGAGTAAAGCTTGGTCAGCTCTCATGAATTTGTTGCCTGGAGTTGATGTTGCTATCTTTCCCAAAGAAGAATTTTTTTGGTTTTCTCTGATGGCTTAATTAAAGTATCTCTGTAATTTTGTAGTTCATCAACCATTAAGTGATTTTTTGTTCAAGCGATATTCAATCTTGGCCGTGTTTCAGATTGCAATATTTCACGATTATCGTCACTATTCCTTTTTTTGAGCCTGTGTTAACTGCAGTACTGTCAGAAATTACATACAAGATATTTTGCATGTCATCGATTGCAACAAGCTTTATTTTATAGATGTAAAACTTGCCTCCCCCTAGCACTTTCCTTTTCCCTGAACATTTTGAGGGCAATGAAAAAGCAACCATATATAAAATTGGAAATAACAGCCACTGCCAGTCTTTCCCGATTAAATAGCTTTTTTCCATCGAAACAAAGCTGATGGATGACAGCATTCCTCAATTTCAACAAACCATCATCAGTGATCTTCTTTCTATATGCAATGGCATTGCGATGCCATGTTGAATGACTTGTCATTGCTGACGGCGCTGATTGGAATAATAAGACTACCAGTATGCGTTGCGCAATTGTAACTGAGAATCCAAAGTCGGACTTGGTAGAGCTACGTCTTGAGACAGTAAATCAACGTGTAACTCAGCTGGGCAGATAATGGAAATAGTAAGCGGCTGTTCACAGCGGGAAGAACCTATTTAACGAAGGGATTAACCAGGTTTTCATTGGATTAATAGAAGGTGCACGTCCAACAGTGCAATGCCAGGATTTCGGTGTTATGCAATTGTAACATTAATTACGTGAAATACAGCAAAGAAGCGATAAACTTAGAGTAGTATATATATATCACTAGTGACTTGCAGTGTCACCTACGGCATAGCAACAGATGGAAGTGGGGGGTCGTTTTATCTGGCAAACATACCTTAAATCACAGATTTTTGCTTGTAAAGTCAGGGGTCGTTTTATATGCCGCGAAATACGGTATTGTAATTTTTTTTGAAAACTTGCAGAAACATTTTTTTTTGTTTAAATTACTCTAACACCTTAAAAACCATGTAATCTTGTTCAGCATGAAAAACCATGCAGAATTAATGAAAAGATAAGGGTTCTACTACATTCTAACCAGAACTTATGATCATTCAAACATTTGAAATTTATGTCTACCGAGAGGGTATTTCTCTAAATTTCAAGGGGGTCATGGGACCTCAAAAAGTTGGAGTTGGTCAAAAATTTAAAAAGGATACTTCGTTTGACCAAAAATCCCATCTCATAATCACTATTACAAGTGTAAGTTCCAAAATTTTTGTCAAAATGGAACACCCTAATGAACAGTGATATTCGCGCATACAAAAAATATTGACGCCGTCAGCGCAAACGCAAACGTTCGAAAAACTATACACCGCATGCGTCAACGCAACTTGTAAAAAAAAGCTGGCAGCGTCAACATCAGCGCATACACTAGCGCAAACTCATTTTGTTTGCTAGGTGCCAAACATTCACACGGTATAAACCACTCGAAACAAACAAGTTTTATTTTGAATTTCCACGAAGAAACACAAGCATCTGAAAGTGTTAATCTGACATTTTGCTGCGTTTTGGTTTCAATATGTCTTTGCCCATTAAAAACATTCTTTCAACCGCAGCACTGGAAGGTATTGGCGTGTTGTAGCGAAAAAAAGTATTTTGGAAATCTTTCGTTGGAAAAGCGCCTGCGGTTAATGGTCCTTTGTGTGGCCTCTCGTCCAAGTAGGGCCATGGATTTGTAATATCATGCTCCATTTCACTTGGAGATTAGTATTACCGTAAGTTATTCCCTGAATACAATAGTGTAGTGTAAGAAACTGTAGCATATGCCCATCAAGAAATTTCTAGATTATACTAACTGTCGCTCCCTATAAAAACATTATTTTTAAAATGATTCCGTTTGAATAAGACTAATGTTGCTTTTAATGCCATAATTTTCTCAGTAAGCTCTATGCTTTTTTCTGATAAGATTTTTAAAAAGTGGGTTAATGGAAGACAAAATTGTCAGACACAAGCAAGTTTAGATTCTGAACTGCACAACTCTTTGTTATTAGCATTCAGGGATAGTTAGCATTACTAGTGTTATTAGCAGTAGGCTACTCAAAAGCCTCTCACAATTGGCCCCTGGATGCATGTTTCGCTAAACTGCTCATCAAGTTACAAAATAAATATAATTACATACTTACGCAACAGAATGTATAAATTGTCAAGTAAAAATTACCTTAGCTTGATAGCCTACTGTATGTAGGCCTACACATTACTACGCTACATAGCCTACAACAAGAATAACCGGCAAAGGCAAAGTAATGTACTACATATTATATAACATATATACAGTAGGGTGTACGGTTTCAAAACTTTTTTTCAAATTTTCCAACAAAACCAATTTTTTTTGTCGGGAAATCAGCTGAAAACTCATTATCTCAAATATTTTTTTCCTACTCCAACAATTCGAGGTCCCAACTCAAGAACGAAATTTGGTGTAAAATCATGCCGTGGCCGAGTGGTTAGCACGTTGGGCTCGCAGTCGAGAGCCTGCATGTTCGACTGCAGCCACTCGCACTTGCTGTTGTTTCTCTGGGCAAGAAACTTTACGATAATTGCCTCTACCTAGTGATCGATTTCGAGTAATGGGTAGTACCAAATTTAAGTCATAAGTAAAGTAGACAACCGGAAACAGACATTGCCGTTGGCTGCAGCGTGGGTCAGGTGTATGTCGGAAGGCGTACACCGATGCATAGCGCTCAAGTCCGCTTTCCCGCAATGCAGGATAAAGATAAACAAACAAAACAAAAAAACAAACAACATGGTACTGGCGATGCGAATTTTAACCACTAAAAAGGACTTTGAAGCTTTTTGCAGTTAGTATGAGTAACATTAAGAGTTAGATATAAAAAAGTGTGCCACAGTGGTCACTAGCCTGGTGTTCAAAGAGCTATGGGGCTGGAAGGGCCCCAAACAGTGGCAGCAAGGGCCCAAAAAGTGTCCAAGTCAGCTTTATGAAAACGACGGGGGTCGACTTGCACTATAATTGCAAGTTCAATAATCAATCTCATTACCAAACCAAAGATACTTTAGCCTTGCTTCAATGTTATTAGGAATAACATATTGAACTGTTTGGTTTACAGATTCCAGGGTCCAGCACTGTTCGCTGGTAGGTAGTCAACTCAAACGGGTCACTCAAAATTGACAAACATGAAGTGCTGTTGCCGGGATGTGCAGCTTCCCATCCCAGCCGTTTTGTGACTTAGAATGAGTTACTCGGTAGTCTCTGAAACTAAGAGTTTTATAAATTAATTATTAAAAAAAATAGCTATTGTACTTGCAGCATATCATTATACTTTTCCTTATTCAATTCATTCAAAGAATATTTTATGGGAACTTTGTAACTCTGTAAAATGGCAACCTCAGCTACTAGCAGCCGAATGTCCTTAAAATAACTACCAACCCATTAAATAAAGAAACAACCCAAAGTTGTTGAGAAGTACGGTAAAAAGAAACTTGCCTTTTTTATGACATTACCATGCAATGTTCACCATGTTTACCACTCGCTACCCCAAACATCTGGCATTCAGTAAAAAACAACCAGATGTCAAGTGAAAGAGCAATTGATTTTATGAAAAAAGGCATTACTGAAGGAAAAGTAAAGGATAGTAATGATATGCAGGTACAGGAAAAAATTAATGAGGATTGATGACAGAATAAGAGGTTATCTTATTTTGATGATGCACTGATTACTTGAAGTTCAATGTTGCCAGGGCTGTGGAGCCACTGTAAGAAAGCATTGGCTTCGACTCCAGCGCCATCAAGCATTTATCAAATAGCTCTGGCTCTAGCTTCGGAGCCATCAAGCATTCATGCAATAGATCGGGAGCTGCAAATCTTTAATAAATTGCTCCAGCTCCATTAAGTATGTTTATTGTTTATAGCATTTACCACAGTAGGACACAACGGTTTAGTAATTTGCATTGTAGTATTATATATAAAATTCTGTTTAAAGGGGCAAGCACACTAAAGTAGTAATTTTGCAGCTTCATGTCATCAGTTTATCAGTATTATCATACTACTTGATTTTAAGCTAATCAAGATTAGGCTACCCAACCCTGAAGCTGGAGCAGATAAAATTTTTGTAGTTCCAGCTCCACAGACATTTAAAAAAAGGCTCCAGCTCCAGAGAAAATGCTTGGCTCCACAGCTCCTGCTCCACAGCCCTGAATGTTTCTGCAATAAATTTCAATCTTGTTGTTAGTTTCTGATGTGATTATGTGCCTTTTGTGTTATGGTAGTGTTTAAAATGTTTGTTTTCTGACTTGAATTTCAAAATTTTGGTGTAGACAAGCATCAAAGGAGTACACTGGACATTGTAGTAGTGTTGATGGTTTCATACAGTGTGTACCAAAAATGTATCTACTTTTTTGTGTGCTTAGTACTCAACTTAAATATTCTCGTAATAATAAAAAATGGACAGAAGTTATTGTTGCACTTGCTAACATATCGGGTTTGGTGCCTTTGAAGCAGAAGCAAAAAAAAATATCAGTTAATGAAAATCAAGAGATGCGTTTATTTTTTTGTGACACACTGTAGATAAGGTTTGTTTAAATGTAGAAAAGTGGCAGTTGGGACCTCGAAACCATGGAGTTGAGAAAAAATATTTCACATGTGGTCATAACTACTTATTTCCCGACAAAAAACAATGGTTTCACTATAGGTTGTAAAAAACCGAACACCCTAATATACAGAATACAACATCATGCCAGCAATTACGGTCGGAGACGAAATATTTGAGTTTATTTAGATACATAGGCTGCACTGCTCAATGCTCATTGCCTGAGAAGTTTCTGATTTGCCCCAAAATGCAAGACTTAACTAATATATATAAATTAAAGTGCTCACAATTGCTTACAAACGCCTTCAACACTGCTTGACTAAAAAAACTTCACACTACGAAGCCAAGTCATTGTTTACACTTTACATGGAGCGACATTACCAACCTATACCTACTTGCTTGCTTACATTACATTCCTGTTCTGACCCATAATTTACTAATTTCTCAGTAGGCCTACGTTGTTTTAACTAATTCTTTTTTTTTCTTCTGCAAGACTTCAATCTCCACTTGGGACTCTAGCGTCAAAGGCAGTAGTGCGATATACAAACAAACTCCTACTGACTGAACAATAGATGACAATGTGACACAACACTTGAACAATGGGCAATTGCAAAACGTCAACATTTCGCAGTTTGACAAAAAAAATTGCAAACAACAACTAAGACATTAACAAGTATGCGTTGACGCTATGCGCTAAAAAACCGCAAAAACTTTATGGCGCAGCCTCAAGCGCAAACTTTCCAAAAAAATGTGGCCGCAAGCGTTAGCGCAAACAAAAAGTCTACGCCGCAAGTATGCGGCGTAGAGTTTGCGGCACATACGTACATCTCTGCCTATGAACCAAAGCAATTTTGGAACTACGTAAAAAGCAAGACCAGATTTCGGGAAAATGTGGCAAACATATCAACTGAACATGGACTGGAAATTCATGATCAAGGGAAAGCAAATGCATTGTGCAAAGCTTTCTCATCGGTTTTCACCATCGAAGATGATGGCCAGCTGCCAGAATACAATGTACTTAAAGTCCCATATGCCATGAGTCAACCCCAAGTTTCAATGAAAGAAGTCGAAGACTGCTTTAAGAATCAGAATGTTTCAAAGTCATGTGGACCTGATGAAATTCATCCTCGGCTCCTGAAAGAAGCCACTAGTCAACTATTGTCCCCATTTCAGAAAATGTTTCAGCTTTCTCTTGATACAGGACAACTTCCTCAAGTCTGGAAACTTGCCAATGTAACTCCAGTGTTCAAAAAAGGTTAGTCGCTTCTACCTTTTTCTAGACCTTTGCTATGTTTGCAATATACTGTTTTTTCGTTGTGATGGTCAGAACTAAAAACAAACTAAACTGAACGGCCACAAAAATGCGTAGCCTAACAATGGAGTCACTTCGGGTTAGAATTTAGTTTAAAAAGAAAGTGGCTATTTTTCCACACTAATTGGCATGGTTACAATCAGGTGTTGCCAGAGTTGGGATGAAAGTTAGGAAAGGTTAAGGTTACGGATAAAGTTAGGAATAAGATTAAGGTTTTAATCTAAGCCCAGGACTAAAAAAAAATTCCAAAATTACAAGTTTTTGTTTTAAACAGCTTTAAACTTTTCTCAAATTAAGGTGGAATTCCTTATCTGGCAACACTATTAAGGCTATTATTACACTATATAGTGTAAATATAGCCACAGCCTAAAAAGAAAAGCACCTCTTAATGGTATCGAACCCATATCCTTGGGAGTATGAGCCAGACAAAGATCGCAAGTGCCACTGATTCACTTGGCAAAAACAGTTGAATTTAGAACTTAGTTATATACGGTATGCACTTTTTTCATTTGTTTATTCGTCTTTTGCTTAGAAAGAGGTGAAAGAAAAAAATAAGCAGAAAGCGTGCAAACCCACAGTCCTCGAAATTAGCGGCGGCACTCGGCAATTGCCGTGGTAAATGCCGCCGTAAACGTCATAATGGCCATTCTGCTACGGCAATAAAAATGCCGCCGCAAAATGAGCACTTAATTAGAACAAAACTTGTTCAAAATTTCTTCCTGTGTTATTTACTCGCAGCGGGAGTTTAATCAGCAGAAACATCGCACCAAGACCTCACCTCGGACTATTTTAGTTGCTGTGAACACTCACGCAGTCTTCAAAAATATTATATTTTATAGCATATTTTTACTTGGCAAGAACTTTGCCGAGGCCAAACGGCAAAAGTTGAAATTGCGTCGGCAATTGCTCTGAACGTTTATTACGAAACAATTGTACCAAAACATGTGAAACGAGAAGGGAAAAGTATACTAGAGTACTAAGAGTAGTCTATCACGACCGCATCGTTTGATTTGTTGTGATGTAATAATACTTAAAGTAGCGATAAAGCGAGCAACGCAATACGCACGCTGTTACGTTAATTCACGTAAAATAGCTCAGGGGAAAAGTAAGTTAATTTTGGGTTGATTCAACGTTCGAGTCCGCACAAATCCATTTACAATTTTCCCGGCGGGTTATATTGCGCACCCAGACAGCAAAACCATCATTTCTACATCAATTCAACGTCTACAGACGCAAAATCAATGCAAACATAACGAATTATGCTGCCTGGGTAACAACAATGCCCAATAAGAAATTTACGTTTGTTTTTCGACATCTAGCGACGTTGAACCATCATAAAATAACGTTAATTGCTCAAACAGGTACCGGTAACAAATTAATAGCTCCCTGCGAGAAGATTGGCTCGATTTATGTTTATCCTAACATAATTTCGGCACAATTGGGATACTGCGTGCGAGCAACACAAAGTCTGTTGGATAAAGAACTAGTCGGATATCATATATAAATCGGAATCATCAGATGCTGTATCGGAGGATGAGGTTGTCGCGTCGTCACTGGAATACTTGAAGACGCAAAACTGCCCGTTCGTGAACGCGCAATGCCACATGATCGGAAGCATTATTTTACTGCCGAAGAACCATTTATCCAATTTTGTTCTACTTTTTTAACTTGACCCCTTAGCTTTTCTAATTCCGATTTGTTTCCGTCATAAAATTCTTGATAAATTTTGTAAAATACCACACTAACTTTTTCCTTCTGTTCCCTCTATTTGATAACCTATAGCAGGTAAATTCTACTTTTCAACTGTATCCTTCACCATGATTTATATTCGCAACGACACCGGTAAACAATAAGCATTCGATGTAACAATAACTTTTTCGTAACAATTAAGCCAGTATTTACAAGGTTGCAAACTTTTTACAGTTTACAAGAGCATTGTCAGCGCGTAAAATAGCTTGCGTGATGCTCTCCGCTACCGTCGTATGAAACACGTAGAATAAACGATTAAAATTTCGTTTGTTTAAACTTTAAAGCATACGGCAATTGCCGCCGCAATCCAAGGTTTGCTGATTTGGCGACGGCAATGTTTTTGCCGTCGTAGATGGAAGCTAATTTCGAGGGCTGAACCCAGCAACAGCGCGCATGCACAGTAAAAGCGACGTAAAGATAAAAAAAAAAGGCATGGAACGGCTATATCTACGGTGCCGTAAGTGTAGCCACTTCCTACATAACTAACTTTTCTAAACGGAAGGACACCACTACTAGCCTAAGCTTAGGCCTATCAAACCCTACTGTACGTCGAAGCTCAGTGAATTTTGTCATTGCTACTCAAGTTCAACCGGAAATCAACGGATTACCAAATTTTAACTAAAAGAATTGAAAACTAACTCACTCACTCCAATTCTCGAAATGGCGAGAATAGAAATCAAGCGACTGAAAGGAGAGGGGTACTGGATGGCGAGTGGCGACGGAAACCAGCTGATCCTCCTTATTACGGTCGTTTTTAAAACTTTTGAAAGGGAATATTAATAAAATATTCTTTAAAATTGCTAAAAACAACAATTCCCTTTTTTAGACAAAATTTCCTTGTAAACTCGTTAAAAATCCTTAAAAAATCCTTCCGATCTTCGTTTCCTTTTTTTATCCTTCAATGCGTCGAAAAATCCCTATTTCGGGATAAAATCCTTCAAAGTGGAAGCACTGGCTGAGTGCTACTGCTGAGGTGCTGACTGCTAGAGATGCAGCGAACCCAAAATTTTTATCCGCACACCGCACCGCAACTGACTCATCTATCCGCGCACCGCACCGCACACCGCAATTTATCTGGAACTTTGACACTGCACCGCACCGCACACCGCAAATTACAAAATTAAAAAAAAATATTTTAACGAGTTATTGTTTAGAAAGTCAATTGTAGGAAAAAGCATCCATGGCATATAACTGGTAACCTAGTACCAATACAGTTGTGCACTAATTGGCCTGGCTAACCAGATCATATTCTCTTATCAGCAATGCATCTAAGTTCTAAGACATAATACAAACTAAGACAAATAGAATGTTCCTGGATCCAGTATCAGGACTTTTGAACACTTTTTGTAAGCAATAATGCAATTATAATGCCAGTGGCTATATGAACTACACACACAAGAGTAAAACTTATAGCCTGAACTCACTGGGCTAACTGATATAGTAAATAATGCGGTAGTTGCGCTAGGCCTATAGCCTGGTAACTGAGCTTATCAGCTAGGCTACTAACCAAAAACATTCGTACAGCTTCCCTGACAAGCAAGCCCTAAAACCCTGTCAACTGCAAGCCATTTGCAATTTGCATTTGCATAGCTTTCCATCTTAGGGTTTCCGAAGGGAAAAATAACTGATCCGTGTTTCCAATTTAAATTTGAAGTTTCATAGCTGATTCTTGAAAAGTTGAAAGTTTACGTTTACGAAAGTTTAATTTCTTGAAAGTTTACGTTTACGAAAAATTAATTTCTTGAAAGTTTACGCGGCAAGCGGCGCGGCGCGGCTTTGTCATTTCAACCTTCCACGCGACGCGGCGCGGCACGCGGCGAAAAAGTCAAAAGCGGCCGCGTACGCGGCGCGGCGCGGCGCGGCGCGGCTTGCATCACTACTGACTGCTGACTTGTAGGAAACTCCAAGTGGAAGCCCTGGTCAAGCTTGATAGTGGACGGTAACGACTAGAACATCACACAACTAAGGCGAACGAACCATGTCCATTGAGTCCTGTCTTTGCCATGAGCTACCAAGGGGGGTGGGGGGGACTTGTATACCATTCCCAGGTATACAAGTCCCCCCACCCCCCTTGGTAACTCATGACAAAGACAGGACTCAAGCTGCGTGGCTCTTTCGCCTTAGTTGTGCGATGTTCTAGTTGTTACCATAGTGGAAAGGTAAAAACTCATACGGAAAATATTCATACGGATCATGTGTTAACCTGTGCTGTAAAAAAAAAAAAAACATTAGCAGAGGGGAGGAATGGAACCCACGCAGTCGAAATAACTATTCCCTTGCCCTAATTAGGCCACGCTGCTTGTGGTGATGCATTCACTTAATTTTCATATTAAAATTCAAAATTGTATCAAAATTCTTTCGAGTAGATCGGTCAGAATATCACGTGCTGAGTCGCATGAATGAAATCAGCTGATTCGCAAGGATTTTTCGATTATAACGAAAAAGAGGCAAAACCTGTGAAGCAAAAAATTGTGTTTTTTTCCTTTCTCATTATTCTTTTCTTCATAAAGTGTGGGTTTCTTATTTTATTTAAATATATAGACGCTGATGTTTCTCAACCTCTGTTCTGAGTTATTAAGGGTGAAAAGTAATAACCTACAAGGATCGTTCATTTAGGATGCAGCCGAGCAATTAAACACAATAAATAAACAAAATCAGTCAGTTCGGAAACTTCACTTGTAGCTAACTTATAATTTATCGATAGTTATTGTCACCATTCGAAAATAGAGTTGGCTTCAATTTAATTGTTAGGCCTAAGGTCTAATGAGTGTTTAGATTTTAATTAATATTATTATTATGACCCTCTGACTACCTGATGAAAATTCTATTTACATAATTTAGCTATCTGACTCCAATAAACTCTTTTCCTCATATTACTCTAATTATATTTTTGAGGTTAACAGAAGCGGGAACTATTTTTGCTGGAAAACTGAACTTAACTTCAAAATCTGCGTTGGCCAGGCATAGGATGTTGTATCCAACATAGTAAGTTATCTGGAAAAGTTAAAGGTATCAGTCCAAGCACGATTAAAGAAAGTAAATCCTGTATATTTTTTGTTTATGGACCATCATCATCATCAGTCATCATCTCCGCCTGCAGCAGATTGCGCATCAACATGAGTTATTTGTTTCCAAGAGTGGCGATTTTGAGCTAGCTCGCCCATTGTCGCCAAGTGGAGTCCGGTCCATGATTGGATGTTGTCTTGCCATCGTTTTGGTTGTCTGCCACGTTTTTTTTTTTTTTCTACTTTTCCTTCTGTGCAAACGTTACTGATTCCGAATTGTAATCTTTTAGTGTGGCCGAACAGTTTTAAAACTTTTGATTTTATTATTGCGACAATTGGATGTAATTTTGTCATAGTTAAAAGATCTTCTGTTTTCGTGTGGTCAAGTAGCACTTTGGTGGTCATGCTTCTCATGATGTGATTTTGGAAGATAGTGAGTTTTTTCTTTATTTGAAATTATTGTTTATAGATGTTTTTGCTTAGGCTAAATGTAGTTGGAATTCATAATGTTGCCTACAGACAGCGTTGTTCAAATGCCTTATCATTTTTGAAGTAATTGATTATCTGTAAGCTTGTGGCATCTTTAAAGTTATAGCCCAGTCAGAGAAAAAATTCTGAAAAATCTAAAGCTGTCCTATCATCTTGCAAAGAAAATTGACTTCGAGAGGGTAATCAAGGCGTGGTGCAGTCAAACCCAATGCTTTACATTACCCTTTTGCAATTGAAGCTCTAAAGACGTTTCTTAAATGCATCAAGTTGGAACCAACAAGAGCTTGATCGGAAGCTGAGTCAATGCTAAAGTAGCCTACAACTAGCAGTTTTAAATTTGTGACTGCTTTGCATTATGTGGATTACGGTCCTAAACAAGATTCACTGATGAATTTAATGAAATTAAAGGAAGATGTAATCTAAGTAAGAGAAAGCTGAGAAGAGTAGGCTACTACTCGCAAGTTAAAGTTGCAGTGGCAATTATAAATTTAAAATAAAATAATTTTCTTTTCCTGAGAACAGAACGCTTTTATAACTCCACTTAACTAGCTGAATCATTCGAAGGAAATGTATTCTACCGTACATTGCAAAGGACTCGATAGTTGTTGGAATTGACAAATGTATCAACAAACTCAAACATATCGTCGATGAGTTTGAAGTTCCATGAAAATTTCATCGTATGTCTGTTGTGCAATTGCGGGCATGTGGGACAAATTTAAACCACTTGTAGGCTACAACAATGACATTTTTCAAGACATTTTGGATGGGTTAGTACTTTTGACAGAAAGCCACACAGCAAACTTCAGCTGCAAACCAGAACGAACCACCCCATAATCTCTACACAAGGAATCATTGATTGCAACTTTCGAAAGGTTTTTCCAAATAGTTTTGCTATGATTTTTTTGTGTTCCGGTAGCTACCTCCAACGGTTGCGCTTTGAGAACGTGGTTTTAGCAATTACTGAAATTTGTAAAGAATTGTTTGCGCTCCAGTAGGCCTATGACTCAAAACGGATTGAAAAGCCTAACTATAGGCTACATGTTGTGCATCAATTCAGAAGTCGCAAAATTTTATCATTTGATGCTGTGATAATAATAATAATGTTAGTTTTTATATAGCGCTATATCCATCGCAGAATGCGTTGCTCCTCAGCGCTTTACAAAGCAGACAGTGTCAATGCAGCCGTATGGAGGCGCAACTGAGTACATTATTACCCGAATCCACTCCATTACTCAGTGCCAAGCAGAAATTAGATTCAGTACCATTTTTAAACAGTCTTTGGTATGACCCGACAGGGTATCAAACCCATGCCCAACGATTCAGAGGCGGGCGCACTAACCACTAAGCCACCGAAACTTTAATCCATAACTTTGCATTGCAAAAAGTCTAGAAAGGGTTGAATTAAATCAGGAATGTCCAAAGTCCAGTCCGCGGGCCAACTCCGACCCACGTACGAGACGTTTTTGTATGGCCCGCGCCTGTTGTCATACAATGTGTTATTTTTGGCCTGCAGACACACAAAAATCATATAAATTCAACTTGCAGTTTTCAAAAAAATTATTGTGGCTGTTGGCCCGCAAACACTTATTATCAAATCTGGCTCGCGTGGGAAAAAGTTTGGACACTCCTGAATTAAATGCTTGGTTGAACTATTTTCGTTGCCTGTATTGTGTGCTTACAAAGCTTTCTAGACAAAATAGTTTGCCTCATGGCATTTTTGCTGCAAGTGTAATCCAGTGACTATTGATAATTTTTACATTGAACGAGGTTCTTTTCATGCTGAGGAAAGTAGGCTAATTTCAGCTTAACACGAACATGCAACGCAAGATACAAATTAGTTGTATATTTGCTAAAAAAATATTATGGGGCCCATTTTTCGTATTGTTTCCCGACCAGTGCTGACTTGTCTGGGAGGCCCTGACAGAACCTGCAAATTAAACACATATGCAATAAATACACGACTTAAAATCAAACAGCAGTTTCATGCTGTAACTTAGGATAGATTATGTTTCGAGGGTGCATGCATGCTTGCCCAATATAGGTTAAATAGGTTAGTCCATGCCATACCAACCATTAGATACGCGCATTTGCATGCCACACTCTCAGTTGCAGTCATGTTCAACCGTACACAATAAAACAAAAAATGTTGATCAGAGAAAGTCTGCAGTGAGAAAGGTTGAAATAGACAACTGCGTGGAAATGCGGCCACCTGGAGAAGAAGACAATGAATTCGCATTAATACAATATTTGCATTTTTCCTGCGATGAAGTTATATAACCGTCAGTGTAGGCAAGAACCTTTGGAACGCAGATTGGCAAGTTGTAGTCTACAAGGTAAACATTGAAGAAGAATTGCCAAGTGGCTGAGGTGCACCTCATTAGGCCTACCCAAGTATTTGAGATGCCTTTCCTGCAAGAAGATAAATGTTACCACTGAAGTTTAAACAAGAGTTTTTTATTTCAAAAGTTTTTTCTCCATTATTTGTATAACTTAGTTTATAGTTAAGTAAAACCACAGGACTTCAGTTGATGATGGCAGCAGCACAGAGCTTAACTTCTTTTTTTTTCTTCCATTTTTACTGAACATCACCTATCTTGTTTGAACATAAATTGCCAATGCTTGACATTTGTCACATTAAGAACAGGGAAGCAGCTGACTCAATGACTTATATAGTCTTTCGCTGCTTTCTGTCTGTTGTGATAGCCTATCTAGATCGCTATGTCGAAGTTTAAGCAGTGGTCGCTACACTATACTTCGGCTCAAGAAGAGCTTTACGCGAGAGTGCTGGAAAGCAACTTAAGACACCAGCAGAGGCAGCGCTCACCGTGGATCGAGGAAGAACAAGATGACATTGAATTCATAGTCAGTGGAGTGCAGAGTTTCAGTGGTTTCTGCCCAGAGTTTTAAGATTTGTTGGATAAAACAGTTTAACTTCATTTTACTCCTTGTTTTGAAAACGTTTTATTAGGGCATTACTATTTTATGAAATTTTGACAAATGAGGTGTAACTTATGTGTTGTACGTCACGCTGGAAAGCAGCGAGTACATTCTTGTTTCATTATTGACTGAAGGTGTCTCCCTCGTGACAATTCGTTTCATGTAAAACAGAATTAATTAAAAAAGAACAGACCTTTTTATTTCGGGATTGCTTTATCATTTGTCAATTGCTGGTGATGTTGCTTTTGTTTCAAAATTGTAAAGAAGATCGCATGACACTTTTTTCAGCACGTGATGCCAACAGTAGTCTACATTTTGCGAGTTTGTTTTGTTATTTTTGTAAAACTCGGCGGTCCTTACTTATTCATAACTTACGACAAACATAAACTGACTTGTTGAAAAAACTGAAATCTTCCGATTACTGAAAATTGAATAAACTTTCCGGACGATACCAAATCCAATAAGTTGACTCAATACGTCACGCATTGAGAAGCCCATTTAATAAATGACATCAATTAACTGATGTATTATACCATGGAATATTTGCAGCATGAGTCAATGTTTTTCAACCTTCAAGCTGCACAATTCTCGTCATAAACTTTTTGTGCCAACTTCTGCAGCGGCTAATCTTCTAATGCGCTAAAGAAAAGTGTTTGGTTTAATGCATTTCCAAGCCCTGTGTCGATTGTGTCTTACTTTAGTTTTAGTGTGTGACTTGCACTTGCTTCACAAACTCGTCGATTTGGCTAATGGGGATTTGGCCAATGGCTCCCAAAGCACAAAAGATCTTGGCAAAAGATCATAGCTACCTCTTGGCTCGGCATTATTGACTAGAGTTTTATTGCATGCATCATCACAGAAGCGTGAGACGATGGGAATGAAATTACACGACTGCAAGTATGAGGCATTGGTAAATTCCAATACCTACGGAATGAATGTTGAATGCTGAAATCATTTTCCTTTCTTATATTATGGGCTATTACAGTGGCGTAGCCAAAGTGTAGCTGGGAATTACATCTCCCACAACCATACGAAACTCGTATTGCGTTACGATAATTGAATTAATATTATATTATCACTTACACACTTAAAAAAAACTAGCTGTTGATACCAACAACCCCGCTCCTTTAGCAGCACTGCTGGGTTTTGCGTTGATTCTACGTCGAAGTTACACAATTGCCATCAAGCTGCCTTACTTTCGTGCGTCAGTGTTGGATTTGTTATATTGGTATTATTTTTATGGATTATTTTACTTTAAAATATCACAACCATGTTCTCTTTGTCAACACTGCTATATTTTATGTATGCTGCTTTAACTCTTTGTTTTAAATAATGAAAGCAATAGAAATTCGTTTATAGCCGTCAAGTTGATTGATTGCCTAATGCACATGATACAATTCCATTTGTTTGTGAAGCGTTAAAATTGCGTTTTGTTTCATCAATTGAATGTTCAAGAGGTGTTCTTTAGGTGACATGGATACATCAGCCTTTATATGTTGTCATCTAGAAGTTGTATGTCAGCTTGATCATTCGAACTCTCCAAAGAGAAAGGCTAATGTTCATTTTCAGCTGCTGGGGTCTGTGTGTGAGGTGAACACATGTAAAAGGTCAATATGCCGAGCAAATGAAATTGTACCTCGGCGATTAGTGTTAGCTCAGAAAGTGAATTTGATATGTTTCTAAAGAAAACACAAACAAGCTTTTAACTTGTAAACCTGTAGGCTCACGGCCATTTTCACGCTCCAATTGGTTTAGCTTGCCTACTCTGATCATACAAATATGCATGATGGAAGCAAAAAATCTATTAACTGTGATGTGATAGTTCCTCACGATTATATTATTTTTCGTTCAGGTGAGCAACTTGTCAGACAAAGATTGGCTTCAGTCACATTCTGTGCATCAAAGAAATAAGTTTGCTATATCGACAGAAATTTGTAAAAAAAAATTATAGCGACAAAATGGAAAAACTTGCAAACTTGCTGCTTTTTCTAACAAGGTTTTAAGAGTAGGCTACGATCTAATATTTGTGTTGATCATCGCCTAGAATCCCAGAACAGCTTATCAATCCAGGTTTGTTTGAGATATTTCTGGAAAGTTTTTTTCTTTATCAATTTATCGTTTTAGCCAACACATTTTTGCAATCATTGTTGATCACCCAGTTGCAACAGTTCGTAGAAACCCATAACAAATTTACTGTTGAGGTCAAGCAGTCAATTGTAAGGTATTGAATTGCTTAAATTTTGAAACATAAGACAAACTGGCCAACTGGAACAATGGAATGCTTTGCTTGATTATGCCAAACAAATATTTTTGAAGTATTTTGCTGTTTTCTGACACTAAGGTAACATCAAAGTTTTAATATCTATGGCAATAGTATCAAAGCACAGTGGTTCAACTTATATGTCGTGTGATGAAATCATTTCATGTTGAAAATCTTTGTGAATCAGTTGAGGTACTAGATTTGTTTGTTTGGAAGTAATCAGTGCTGAAATTAACAAGGAAAGAGATATGGGAGGAACTATTCCTAAAGAAATAAAGCTTTCAAACGAACTAAAATCATTTTGTAATGCAAATGGAAAGGAAATGAACACAAATAAATCTGCTGATATACTTCATCAACTTGCAATTATTTACAAAGATAAAGCTCCAGATAAAATCAGTTTGATTCAAAGTGCAGCTCTTTTCAACGCTGCCATAACAAGACAACCATCGAATGATAAATTTAAGAACGATCTTAAACAACTTTGCTCTCATGTACTTGAAGTAGCAGGAGCTGAAAATACAAAAGCAGATTTAATCAAAATATCACGAAATGTTGGTTTGAAAGTGAAAGAAATGAGAGAAAGTAGCCTACTAACAAAAGTTTGAAGCAATTTGATGCTAATTCTTCTAAAACTTCAAGAAAACCAGTGAATGACATGGAAGGAAAACAAATAGAATTCGTTCGAAATATTCAAAAGAGAATAACCGAAAATTACACACAATTGATGGATCATGCTTCTAAACAATGCATCGAAATAATGGGAAAGCCCCCATGTCGATACTCTGTTGTTGGAATGGGATCACTTGCTCGAAAAGAAATCACTCCTTACTCTGACTTCGAGCATGTGATTGTCTTAGAGGAAAGAGTGCAACACAAAGACAATTATGACGCAATATTAGAGTTCTTTCGATGGTTCAGTGTTATTTTCCAAATTATTATCATCAACTTAAAAGAAACGATTCTTCCAAGCGTCGCCATTCCTTGGCTGAATGACTTCAGTATTCCTGATGGAGACTGGTTCTTTGATGCTCATACAACACGTGGCATTTCGTTTGACGGAATGATGCCACAAGCTTGCAAGCTTCCACTTGGCAGAACACAAGGAACTGATAACAAACCTTGGACCACAGAGTTAATTAAACCGATCAGTGAAATGGTGAAGTATCTTGAGACAGATGAAGACATGAAGAATGGCTACCATCTTGCTGATATTTTAACCAAAACATGTTTTGTATCTGGACACATAGATGTGTTTAATCGATTTCAAGAAAGAGTTTCACAAAAATTATACAAAAGTCAACAGTTGGCACTTCAACAAGTAATAAGCGCACTCGGAGAAGATTTACTGAAATACAACGCCAAAGTCAACTTTCTAAGAGTCAACCAGAAAGTTTATTGCAACATAAAGCGAGTGATGTATCGAAGCATTTCAATATTCATAGCAGCTCTTGGACGACTTTTTTTGATTAAAAAACGTTCTTGTTTTGAAATCATAAATGTACTCCACAAAAAGAAGATAATTAATATCGAAGCAAAGAAGCGATTGCACTATGCAGTGTCTGTGGCTTGTCTGACTCGCTTAAAAGTTTATATGACAAAGAAAAGACAAGATGACATCATTGGAGAAAGAGATTACAAGGAAGGTGACAACAAAACACTGAATGAACTTATTGGTATCACTGGTGAACAACCTTTGATAGAATATCTCAACATTGTTCATTCTTTACAGGTAGTATTGCAATCAGGTCAAATTTCTGAACTGAAACAAATGAATTGTAAACTTTCCACAAGGTTTTGGCTGCTTCATTTGCTATTTCGGTATGATTTACTTTTGGAGGAATGGAAGAGGTTTTCCCAATTGAAACAACATGAACTACAAAAAGACGACTTGTTGACAATTTACCTTTCAGTGGCTGAAGCTTACAATTCAAAACTACAGTTTCACAAATCACTTGAAATGTTAGAAAAGTTCACCAAAGAGTTGGATGTTGTAGACAAGGAAATATTGTTAAATCATGAACCGACAAAGTCAATGATAATAAGCTTCTACTGTTTAAAGGCAGAGGTGTTGTATAACTTATGTCGTTACGAAAAAGCCAGTTTGTACGTGGAGCAATGCATTTCAAAAGTGAAACTCCATCTTCAGCATTTTCATTGGGCGTTAGCATTGCTAACACGTACGAATGGGGATTGCAAGTTTAAACTGAAGTTGCCCGAAGAAGCAATTATTTTATACGAGCAAAGTTTAGCACATTATTATGAAATACCTGATGATAAGTCACGCTTATGTTTCAAATCTCAAATCTATTTTTCCATAGCAAAGGGTTATACGCATTTGGGAAAATATGACCAAGCAAACCATAATGTGAATATTGCTATTGATACCACTCCTACAGAATGTGCAATATTTTATTTGTGTGATTGCTATCATTTAGCAGCACAATGTTATTTATATATGAATGACACCAACAAAGCTTTGCATTATCTACGAATGGAACTTAAGCTGAGACTTGAAAATGTTCCAAGTGACCAACAAGACAATGATGATGATATAAACAAGTGCAAGGATCTTATAAACTCCATATTGGATTGTCCTTTGTCGTTGGAATTATTCTGCCTCCATGTGTAATTGTCATTGCGCAGTTCTACGCAAGTTTGCAGTGTCACACTTTCATGTTTCATGTTTGCTTAAAAATTGTTTCTTACTTATTTATTTCCAATTTATAATTGGAGTAGAGCTTGGAAAAGTTAAAAAGGTTTCAAATTGAGGTTGACCTTTGACATTTTGAGCAAGCTTCTCTTGTGTATTTAATCGAGATTGCAAATTTAGGTTACACTTAGGCTACACAAAAGACGCAATGACTTTGTTCCAGCAAAGGTTGGAAAATATTTTCGAAACAACTGGATATTTATACAGCAGTTTGCTTCACCAATTTTACATTCGTTTTGGAAATTTTAAGATGTTATTTGATTTGAGTAAATTTAACCCTTTAACTGCCATGGGCCCTTTAAAGAGCCCAAGTCCTAAAAAGATACACACTGTTTGCAACGATCATAACTCTGGCTTTTGTTTGCCAAACTGCATGGGTCTTACTTTTTTAGAAAGAGGGAAGACTTTTATTTTTTGAAAGTTAAAAAAAAAATTACTAGGTTTGTATTTGAATTTTTTCTGCAATTTTCAATCATTGGTAGAGAAATTTTAATTTTTTGCAAGATGAAGTTTATTCAGTTCTTTCTTTTCATAGCAGACGGATATCACTGTGCATAGCCGTAGGAGAGTAAAACATTTTGGGGGGGCGAACAAAATTTGCCCAAATTTTTCAAAGTTTGCCCAAATTTTATCTTTGCGTATGTATTTCAAAAGCACAAAATTACTCACAATCTCTGAGGTAGTGCTTTTAATAACTCTACAGGCATCAACTTGGCCGTGTACGAAAACATAGGCTACAACAGCAAAACAAGGCTAACTTAACTTTAACTTACAGCAATAACCGGGTAACAATTGATGAATATCCTTGTCGTCAGATTATTTGAAAATCTCCAGCCTAACTTCACTAAAAGGCCAGACAAAAAGTAGCTCAATCTCTTCAAAATAAAAATAGTCCAAAGACTCAGTATTTGTAAATTTGCATTGAAAAAAATCTAGAATGACAACCTATTTACTTATCAAACCAGTAACATTACTTAAGCCATGCTACTTCAAACACTATAGGTTAAAAAGAATTTGACAGTTTATGATGCTATGCACAATTGCACATCAAACTTGCACCTTTAAACAAAACTACTTTTAATAACACAAATATTGATAGCATATTACAGTGAAATCATACTCAATGGTCTTACAGAACATCATTAGAATGATATTCTGATATTCTTACTTCATAATGAAGCAGCTACTCAAATTGCAAACACTGAAAAAAAGCGACTCCCAGGTGGTAACTTCAAACTTAATCCTTGCCATAAAATACTACAGACCTCATTACCAACAGCACTATTTACATTGCCTGATGCACCAACTGCATGAATTGGATGACAAAACATGAACAACATAACATGTGTTTTTATATTTGATTGTTGTTGCTCTAATACTGATCATAGATAGTAGGCTAAATAGCTGAGCATATCAACCCCAGGACTAGCAAAGACAAACAGCAGTTTAAACAAAAAACTTCTTTACATAATAGAAAACAGTTAAACTGTAGCCAACAAATTACATGAAATTAAATGCTGGAAAATTTACAAATTATTTTCATTTAATATACTTTTTCACTTTGTGCAGGCCTATGCGGTAGGCTAGTTAGTTGCCGAGATCAAATGCCCACAAAAGTGGTGTATACTGTATATGTGGCCTCACAACTGTTGATTTTTAGAGTTTATAACAAATGCTTAACTTGTTTCGCCATATCTAAAAATGATGAGCTATCTTTGTAGTATTTAAGTTAAGTTTTGTGAGCATAGCATAACTCATGATAAGGTTAATTTATCCAGTAACTAGATAATTTTGCTCATACAACTACATTAGTACAAGAGTCCAGTAGGGTTTCAAACTTCTACCAATGAAGAAATGTTAGCATATACTGTATATATCCTAATGAATATCTGTAATAAGCTTACCTCAGCTCACCGAATGCATTATTTTACATTTACTTTCTTTAGATAGTGAATCGAAAGTTACATTCTGCCCAAATTTCTATACCATATACAAAAGTTTTCAAAATTATCGATGCTACATTTACATTCAAAGAAAAATGTTAATGTATTTCATACAAAATGCAACACTATAAAGTTACTAAACTGGTAAAATGTTGAAAACTCATGGTAAGAATTAACGAAGTGGCTATTTTTACACACTTGTTGCCATGCTTGTTTGTGAAAGGTTTTGCCAGAGTTAGGATTAACTTTTCTCAAATTAGGGCAGAATTCCTTATCTGGCAATGCTATTACGGCTATATTTACACTATTATAGTGTAAATATAACCACAGCCATAAATTAATTGATTCAATTAACTAGATATTTTTGCCCAAATGATTTTTACAAACAACTACATCACAGTAGTAGAATATTAAAGAAAAAACCCAAAAAACTCTCAAAAAGTTACCAGTACCCAGCAAGCCTTTAAATCTTATATATTTAATGCAGCCTATGTTTTAGTGAAAATCAGTGATAAAGTTACATTTGTTTGCCAACTGTGCTCTTTTACAGTTACTTTTTGCAGTTTTAGAATCGAAACTTATCATTTAAATGCCGAGATTGCAATTGTTTCCAAAATCGATGATAATGCATTTTACATTCATTGAAAAATATCAATGCATCTCATAAATTATAATAATTATATAAAGTCTATAAACTGGTGAGACTTCGAAACATCATGGTAAGATTGATTTGCCCAAATAACTTGACATTTTTGCCCAAATTCGCGACATTTTTTTTCAACGGGGGAGCGACCGCCCCCCCTGCCCCCCCATCTCCTACGGCTATGTCACTGTGGCAACCTTTGTGTGCAAAGCCTGACACTTGCCTGACTTCTAGCGATAAATTTTTCCATAGTTTGAAGATTTTTTCAGGTGTTCAAAGTAAACAAAGGAAATCAAAAAAACACAGTCTTGTATTTTGTCAGAGATTTTAGCCATTTAAAGCATATTTTAAACAAAATACACAAAATTTGTAACGATATTTTAAAAGACTGGTAAAAATACAACAACTTTCACGTTTTAATTTTTTTTCTGGCATTAACGTTCTCAAAATAGCCTACAACAGTTCAAACTTAAAGCCTTGCTCAAGTTAAATTCTGAAAAATGCATCAAAGAAAAGCTTGGCAGTTATTGGTTGCCAACGCTTCATGATGTGAAAATTTCTATTGGTATCTTATCATAAATCGAATGCCGCAATTTCACGTTGGTGTGATTGTTGCTGTGTATAGGTAAACTGCAATTTTAATCTTCATCAAAAACCTGTACACTATTTATAAATGTAAATTAAATTTTGACTTGAACATCACCTCACCCGTAACCAACGATGTAATGATAAAGATGTACCAATGTAAGTTCTTTATTGTCAATTCCTTATGAAACGTCCTTTAGACCTATAGCAGCTTTTACTTCTTTGCATAGACATCATTGTGTTGGTCTGCTGTGCAGCATGACTTTGTGCCAATTATTATGATTTGTTATTACTCAAATACAAAAGTCTGTCCTGCAGTTCACTTGAAAATGCAAGATTAAATTATCAGATTTATTGGTCATTGAATGACAAATTTATTACTATTATTATTTATTCAACTTGGTGTTGCACAGAGAAACACTCATTTTATACGAGGAAAGTTTAGCTCACATTAGGTTTAATGAAAGACCATTAGGTTTAGTGTCAATTCATGCGCTAATTTACTTCTAGAATATAAAACCTACGTTTGCATTGCAAAGTGTTATATACATTTGGGAGAATTTGATCAAGCAATCCATAATGCTGATTGCTGAAGTTGGTGTTGATATATTGCACGAAATTCACATTGTGCGACGTCTCATTTGCAGTGATGTACGCGCATACAAAAAATATTGACGCCGTCAGCGCAAACGCAAAGGTTCGAAAAACTATACGCCGCATGCGTCAACGCAACTTGTAAAAAAAGTTGGCGGCGTCAGCGTTAGCGCATACTCTAGCGCAAACTCATTTTGTTTGCTAGGTGCCAAATATTCACACGGTATAAACCACTCGAAACAACACACTTTTCAGCCACTTCGCAATTTCTCGTTACAAGAAATTATCTTTTTGGCCGGAAGGCACATCTGGCATTGAAAATATAAGTTTTTGCCTTTCGAAGAAGAGAGCTTAAAATACTTTTCCATGTAGGGCCATGGATTTGTATTATCATGCTCCATTTCACTTGGAGATTAGTATTACCGTAAGTTATTCCCTGAATACAATAGTGTAGTGTAAGAAACTGTAGCATATGCCTATCAAGAAAATTCTAGTAATATACTAACTGTCGCTCCCTAAAAATCCATTATAAAAAACATTATTTTTAAAATGATTCCGTTTGAATGAGACTAATGTTGCTTTTAATGCCATAATTCTCTCAGTAAGCTCTATGCTTTTTTCTGATAAGATTTTTAAAAAGTGGGTTAATGGAAGACAAAACTGCCAGACACAAGCAAGTTTAGATTCTGAACTGCACAACTCTTTGTTATTAGCATTCAGGGATAGTTAGCATTACTAGTGTTAATAGCAGTAGGCTACTCAAAACCCTCTCACAATTGGCCCCTGGATGCATGTTTTGCTAAACTGCTCATCAAGTTACAAAACATATATAATTACATACTTACGCAACAGACTGTATAAATTGTCAAGTAAAAATTACCTTAGCTTGATAGCCTAAGCCTACTGTATGTAGGTCTATACATTACTACGCTACATAGCCTACAACAAGAATAACCGGCAAAGGCAAAGTAATGTACTACATATAACATGCAGAGTACAACATCATGCAAGCAATCACCGTCGGAGACCAAATATTTGAGTTTGTTTAGATACATAGGCTGCACTGCTCATTGACTGAGAAGTTTCTGATTTGCCCCAAAATGCAAGACTTAACTAATATAAATTAAAGTGCTCACAATTGCTTACAAACGCCTTCAACACTGCTTGACTAAAAAAACTTCACACTACGAAGCCAATTAAGTCATTGTTTACATTTTTTACATGGAGCGACATTACCAACCTACCTACTTGCTTGCTTACATTACATTCCTGTTCTGACCCGTAATTTACTAAGTAATTTCTCAGTAGGCCTAAGTTGTTTTAACTAATTCGTTCTTTTTTTCTGCAAGACTTCAGTCTCCAGGTGGGACTCTAGCGTCAAAGGCAGTAGTGCGATATACAAACAAACTCCAGCTGACTGAACAATAGATGATACTGTGACACAACACTAGAACAATAGGCAATTGCAAGACCTCAACATTTCGCAGTTTGACAAAAAAAATTGCAAACAACAACTAAGACATTAAAAAGTATGCGTTGACGCTATGCGCTAAAAAACCGCGAAAACTTTACGGCGCATCCTCAAGCGCAAACTATCCAAAAAAATGTGGCCGCAAGCGTTAGCGCAAACAAAAAGTCTACGCCGCAAATATGCGGCGTAGAATTTGCGGCGCATACGTACATCTCTGCTCATTTGTGTGATAGCTATCCGTTATTAGGAGGCTGTTATTTATTAAGCAATCGTGTCGACGAAGCTTTGCATTATAAACAATCGGAAGTTAAAGAACGAATGGAAACATGTTCTAATCTCAATTTAATAGGCTATAGGCTACTTGAAAAAGCTTTGAACCATTGACGCTCGATCACCGAGATGGACAAAGTGAAGTTTCCGCTTATTGTTGAAGTGTTGTTGGTTAGTTAACAGTACTGTAAATTGCATAACGTAGCCTAGTGAGAATAAGTCTAATAATAATGTGATGACACCTTAAACTGATACAAAATTAAAAATGAGCCCTGTCTCTAAAAAACTTAGCTGTTGTAGAGCGACAACAAATGAAACCATAACATTTATTATTATTACTAGATTGGAAAGGCTGAAGCACAGAACCTCAAGATTTAGGAGCCTCAAAATTTAAGACGTAGGCAACCACGTATATTTAAAAACGTTTAAATATTTGTAGAAATTTTCATCCTGTAATCAGGGGCGGATTTACCTATGGCGCCGGGGCGCCACGGCGCACCCTAAAATTCCAATTTATTTTTTTATGTCTGCATGCGAATTTCCTTTTTATGCTATACTTTAACTTGTAAATTTCCATTTTACTAACGTAAAACAATGCGTGATGTTTAGTCTCGGCAAGTAGACCTACTAACCGCTAATAACCGCTGGTAACGGTACAAGAGACAATGGACATTATATAAAATACTAATAACTAATAAAGAAACTTTTTTTAACTCAAGTTTAAATAATATAATGCATGGTAGCTATCCAGATTTTATAGTAGTTTAGGCAGAGAGATAGGATGGAATGCCATAGGCTACATCAACCTTTTGGACAGTAAAGCTGGATCTGGTCTTGAACACATCTCTGCTAAATTTATTACGTATTTTATTCAAAACATGTTTGTGATCGAATTACTTGTTTGAGGAAATCTAATGTCATTTTTATACGTTGTTACAAATTACAATTACGTATTGAGACGTTTTTGCAACATTATCAGCATGAGTAGTTTAATCGTATTGTTCTTTTGCTTAATTGCATCATTGTCAGTTCACAATATTTTGTTTTGCTGATAGGGCATAGGCCCGATTTCGCTTATTCTACAAAATACAAATAGTAGACTCTTATTGCTGCAAGTGCTTTGTTCATATTTGAATTATTTTTTTATTCGCAATATCTTAACTGAATACCACTCACTTGTACTCAGCAGGCTACACCTAGGCCTCACCATTTGAATGTTTTTATAATGCATTTTTTTTGGACTATGCACCAGTGAGCTTCAGGCACTCTAGGTTGGTGATTTATTGAAATGGATTTTGGTAGATACCCCTTTTCATTCACTTGAAGCAATCACTGTTGTATAGCCTAAAGTTTTAGTGGAAAGTACCTAAATTATCATTTCACGTTCGTTATTGCTTTTAATTGCCACGAGCGGCATTATGGCATTGCCTCAACTGTACAACTGATTGTCACTTGTGGTGTTGATTTGTGATGTGGGAATGACTGGTAGCCTACCTGACTTAGATAGGCAATTTTATTGATAAAAACGCAAAAAATTTTCCCAAGCCATTTGCGGCGAGGTTGTTCAATACTTCTTTGGCGCCCCCTAAAATTTTGCCGTAAATCCGCCACTGCCGGTAATCGGAACGCTTGGTAATAACTTGAAATTTTCTGATTTCTGGCAACCAGTTCCAATAAAGTAGATAATCACAACCAGGTCGCAATGCAAATTAAATTTTTGGTGTGTTTGTTTTTTCAAGAGCATCTACTGAATTTTTAGAACTGGATGAATGTTTAGAACTCAAAATGGATTCTTGCGCAAGAGATCTATTCAGAGAAAAATCAATCACTGGATTTTGGCCATTAATGTGTAATTTCTATCCCAAAATGGCAGAGCAAGCTATTCGAAGTATCCTCCCGTTTGCTTTCACTTATCTATGCGAATCCGGTTTTTCAACTCTTGCAAATGAAAACAAAACAGAGAAACAGATTAGACGTGGAGAATGATATTCATTGTGCTCTTTCCAATACTCTTCCACCACATTCATGAGTTGTCGAAACAAAAAGTCACAAGCTTCACACAGACTGTTAAATGCATTGACTCTAATGTTTTGAGTGTTTTTTTAGAATAAAATACGTTTCAGCACCGTTCTTCATTAATTAAATCATTTTAGTATGAAAAGGAATATTAGGCGTAGGCCTACAAGCTAAAAAACTTATCACTAGCGAAAGTTTAGTTTATTTTCCAAGACTTCGATTAAAATATTAATGTAAACGAGTTTTTAACAAACTAAATTTATAAGGGGGGAATTTAGATTTGAATTTCGACTAAAAGGGTCCACCGGATAAAAAAGGTTGGGAACCACCGTGTTACATTAAGAACAGGGAAGCAGCTGACTCAATGACTTATATGGTCTTTCGCTGCTTCCTGTCTATTGTGGTATCCAGATTGCTGTCGAAAAGAAGTTTAAGCAGTGGTCGCTACAATCCTTCGGCTCAAAAAGAGCTTTACGCGCGAGTGCTGGAAAGCAACTTAAGACACCAGCAGAGGCAGCACTCACCGTGGATCGAGGAGGAACAAGACGACATTGAATTCATAGTCAGTGGAGTGCAGAGTTTCAGTGGTTTCTGCCCAGAGTTTTAGGATTTGGTAGATAAAACAGTTTATCTTCATTTTATTCCTTGTTTTGAAAACGTTTTATTACTATTTACTATTTTGTCTTTGAAGTTCTCTAGTAGTAAACTGATGGAGGAGATCTGCCTGACTATCTGAGCTGCTATTATGCTGCGACGATCCTTTGTCCATTACTACTTGGTCTGTCTGCACTGTCTAAGTACCAAAGGATCGGTCAACAGTCTCAATATTATATTAGAAATCGATTTCATGAGAAGCCGCAGCCCTCACATCGTCAGTCTATACTATAGTATGAAACAAGTTACGGTTCGTGCAAAGATAACAAAAATATACGCACTATGACGTAATAAGAATAAAACAAAGGCGTGAATGCCACGGGAATGCATAGTAGTGGAGTCAACACTGGGTCAAAAGTAAATAAATAATTGGTAGAAAATAGACGAATTATTTCACTGCTCTATTTCACTTAAAACTGTTCTACTGTTTTACTTGTTTTACTGTTCCTTTAAAGGAACAGTACGTCGGTCAAACTGTGAATAAATTTTCTGTTCGTTGGACAGGCCATCGTAATATCTGGAATAAATTTGACCTCTCTAAAAATAATGACAGTGCAGCTTTACTTAAGCATTTCGCCAATTTCCATGATCTGAGCAATAAGCCGCCTCTGTCCAACTGTTTCAGTGTTACTTTTCTTGAACAACCTAGTTTAGACCGGCTTGATGCTTGTGAGGACAAATGGCTTCACAAGATCAAAGCCACCATCAATATTCAATCCATGATTTTACCTGCAGTGAAATAATTCGTCTATTTTCTACCAATTATTTATTTACTTTTGACCTAGTGTTGACTCCACTACTATGCATTCCCGTGGCATTCACGCCTTTGTTTTATTCTTATTACGTCATAGTGCGTATATTTTTGTTATCTTTGCACGAACCGTAACTTGTTTCATACTATAGACTGGCTGCGGCCTCTCATGAAATCGATTTCTAATATAATATTGAGACTGTTGACCGATCCTTTGGTACTTAGACAGTGCTGACAGACCAACTATTTACTATTTTATGTGATTTTGACTAATGAAGAGTGTACTTCATGTAAAACAGAATCACTTCAAGAAGAACGGATCTTTTTATTTCGGGATTGTATTGTCGTTTGGTAATTTCTGGTGATGTTGCTTTTGTTTCAAAACTGCTTGCCCAATACAGGTTAAATAGGTTATAACATGTCCATGACATGCAAACCGTTAGATACGCGCATGTGCACTTTCAGTTGCAGTCATGTTCAACCGTACACAATAAAACAAAAAACGTTGATCAGAGAAAGTCTGGAGTGAGAAAGGTTGAAATAGACAACTGCGTGGCAATGCGGCCACCTGGAGAAGGACAATGAATTCGCATTAATACAATATTTGCATTTTTCCTGCAATGAAGTTATATAACCTACAGTGTAGGCCAGAACTTTTGGAACGCAGATTGGCAAGCTTGTAGTCAACAACAGGGGTGTGCAACGTGCGCCCCGCGGGCCAAATGCGGCCCGCGGAAAAAAATTGTGCGGCCCGCAAAGATGTGCCAATTTTGAATTGCGTGCGGCCCGCGAAACATGTTTATAAGTTAGTTTAGTACGTGTGAACAATTCATTGTGGAGTGGATCATGGCCACCTGGAGATGCGGCCTGATTTGTCACATTTTGCAGATTTTGATTACAGCTACTGCTAGTGCTTGACTGACATTTTTTGAGATGTTTTTACTTTTTGCGGTTTCCTAATAACATAAAACTTTTTTGTTGCCTTGGGAAAGCAGTAGCAAATGAGAAAAAGTAAGTTGAAAAACGCAAAATCAGACTGTTATTGAAAATTAACAGTCTGACTAAAATCTTCGAAATCAAATTTTCTTGGTTTTTCAACATGTGAGGGTGTTAAAACCTATTGTGTCAACTGGAGAAAAGAATAAAGAAAGCGTAAAAATCTAATTTTTAGAAAAATTTATTTAAACGTTCGCCCAAAGTTAGAAAAACCTGGAAATTTCTGCAAAATGTGACAAATCAGGTCGTATCTTTAGGTGGCCATGAGTGGATTATTATAGATTTCGCACCTTCTGTTAACCATTTTAAAATCTCCCAGCGGCCACCGCTAATCCATTGTGTTTAATTACCTGGAACGTAAAATGTATGGTCACATAAAAGGCTTTATGAACAAATTACGACTTTGGAAAGCTCACATACAGATAGGAAATCTTTTCCACTTTCCAACTTTGAGAGACTATGGAATGCATCCTGAGAAGAAAACTAAATTTGAAAAATTGTTGTATGAACTTTTGGCTCTTCAAGAACTTCAAATCTCATGAATATTTGTTTGGTATATTCTCTTCGCCATTCAACGCAGACATTGACAAAGCACCATCTGATATCCAGCTTGAACTGATTGATTTTCAAGAGAAAACGGATTTGAAAGCAAAGTATTTAGAAATGAATCTTGGCGATTTTTACCGAAAACATCTCAACCAAGATGACTCCATATTTTGAAAAAAATCTATTGCTTCAAAAATGGCTCTTTTTGGCTCAACGTAGGCCTATTTGTGCGAAATATTTTTTTTCTAAAATT
The DNA here is from genome assembly GCF_918807975.1 of Aplidium turbinatum. Classification (NCBI taxonomy): domain Eukaryota; kingdom Metazoa; phylum Chordata; class Ascidiacea; order Aplousobranchia; family Polyclinidae; genus Aplidium; species Aplidium turbinatum. The sequence goes on from NC_137486.1 coordinate 6,393,380, forward strand.
GGCCTCATGAAATCTCCCTATCGATCGGTTCTGACAGACGAACACTTGGAAAATGGACTTCGAATTGCGAGCACTTCCATTAAAGTAAATTTGGAAAAGCCGTCGGGAAAAGAAGCCAGCTGCAAACTTCTCACTGAACTCGTTTAAAGACTGTGTGATAATAAATTGGAATAACAGTTTTCTTCAGAAATTTATGCGTCTTAACTTATTATTTCTGCAAGGAGATAACCCCTAATAATGCCATAAGAATAACATGAATAACAAAGAAACTACTTTTTGTGCCTGCAACTAACTAGAAATCATATATTAAATAACCGTGCGGCCCGCGGTTTCACCCAGTTATTTATATCTGGCCCTCTTGTAATAAAGGTTGCACACCCCTGGTCTACAAGCTAAACATTGAAGAAGAATTGCCCAGTGGCTGAGATGCACCTCATTTCCAAAGTAGCCTATTTGAGATGCCTTTCCTGCAAGAAGATAAATGTTAGGCTACCACCCCAGCAAACATTGATTGCTGGGCCAGCATTGGCTATGTGCTGGGTATGTTGGCACAAGGTCGGCAATTTTGTCCAACATTTTGCCAACATTGCCAACAATACGCCAACAATTTCAATACTTCTTATTGAGCGTTGAAAAAGGTCTCAAAGATTTTATTTCAGGTTTATTTGTTTTAAACTTGAAAAATACTAACACAAACCTCTTTTCATGTGGTATTGCTTCAAAACACAGTTGTGTGATTGGTTAACATCGGTCAGAAGCATTGCCAACGTTGTGCCAATTCATAACAATTTTGGCGTTTTCTTTCAAATTATGCAAATGTATGCCATCATTTTGCTACAATTTTAAATTTTAATAATAGGCGATCAATGCTGTTATTATTTTCTGATACCGTACAAGTATATTATGAATATTTAAGACCAGCGTTGGTCAGAAGAGTAGCCAATGCTTTGCCAACAAAGTAGTTTCATTTCAGTTTGTTTATGCCAAACTGAGCAGAGATCTAGAAAAAGGTAGGAGCAACAAAACGCGAACGAGATAACGTGCTTGACCGAAACAGTTTAAAGTTTCCATTAGCCTACACGTTTCCACAAAATAAACAATTGCAACGTTGGCTATATGCTGGATGTGAGGGCACAAGGTCGGCAATTTCGTCCAACATTGCCAACAATATGCCAACAATTTCAATACTTCTTATTAAGCGTTCAAAAAGGTCTCAAAGATTTTATTTCAGGTTTATTTGTTTCAAACTTGAAAAATACTAACACAAACCTCTTTTCACGTGGTATTGCTTCAAAACACAGTTGTGTGATTGGTTAACATCGGTCAGAAGCATTGCCAACGTTGTGCCAATTCATAACAATTTCAGTGTTTTCTTTCAAATTATGCAAATGTATGCCATCATTTTGCTACAATTTTAAATTTTAATAATAGGCTATCAATGCTGTTATTATTTTCTGATACCGTACAAGTATATTATGAATATTTAAGACCAGCGTTGGTCAGAAGAGTAGCCAATGCTTTGCCAACAAAGTATAGTTTCATTTCAGTTTGTTTATGCCAAACTGAGCAGAGGTCAAGAAAAAGGTAGGAGCAACAAAACGCGAACGAGATAACGTGCTTGACCGAAACAGTTTTACAGTTTCCATTAGCCTACACGTTTCCACAAAATAAACAATTGCAACGTTGGCTATATGCTGGATGTGAGGGCACAAGGTCGGCAATTTCATCCAACATTGCCAACAATTTCAATACTTCTTATTAAGCGTTCAAAAAGGTCTCAAAGATTTTATTTCGGGTTTATTTGTTTCAAACTTGAAAAATACTAACACAAACCTCTTTTCACGTGGTATTGCTGCAAAACACAGTTGTGTGATTGGCTAACATCGGTCAGAAGCATTGCCAACGTTGTGCCAATTCATAACAATTTCAGTGTTTTCTTTCAAATTATGCAAATGTATGCCATCATTTTGCTACAATTTTAAATTTTAATAGTAGGCGATCAATGCTGTTATTATTTTCTGATACCGTACAAGTAGGCTATATTATGAATATTTAAGACCAGCGTTGGTCAGAAGAGTAGCCAATGCTTTGCCAACAAAGTAGTTTCATTTCAGTTTGTTTATGCCAAACTGAGCAGAGGTCTAGAAAAAGGTAGGAGCAACAAAACGCGAACGCGATAACGTGCTTGATACCGAAACAGTTTAAAGTTTCCGTTAGCTTACACGTTTCTACAAAATAAACAACTGCAACGTTGGCTATATGCTGGATGTGAGGGCACAAGGTCGGCAATTTCGTCCAACATTGCCAACAATACGCCAACAATTTCAATACTTCTTATTAAGCGTTCAAAAAGGTCTCAAAGATTTTATTTCAGGTTTATTTGTTTTAAACTTGAAAAATACTAACACAAACCTTTTTCATGTGGTATTGCTGCAAAACACAGTTGTGTGATTGGCCAACCTCGGTCAGAAGCATTGCCAACGTTGTGCCAATTCATAACAATTTTGGTGTTTTCTTTCAAATTAAGCAAATGTATACCATCATTTTGCTATGATTGTAATAATAGGCTATCAATGCTGTTATTCTTTTTATGATACCGTACAAATATAACTTACCGGTACTATGAATATTTAGGACCAGCGTTTTAGTTGGTTTATGTCAAACGAAGCAGAGATCTTGAAAATGGTAGGAGGAACAAAACGCGAGCGTGATAACGTGCTTGATGCCGAAACAGTTTAAAGTTTCCATTAGCCTACACGTTTCCACAAAATAAACAATTGTAAGGTTGGTTATTATATGCTTGATGTGTTAGCACTTCATTTCAGCACTTGTTTTATAATTTAAAAATACCAATAGCCTAAATGACTCTTTCATGTGGTTTAGTAGAAAAACATAGTTTTTCCAGCATATTCTGGCACCAACAACATTATGATATAAATCGTTTGTTCATATTCAATTGCTTCAGATAATTTAGTGCAAGAGATGTCTTGTGATTCAGAGGGCACTTCCAGGAAGTTTACGCTTTGGCGCCACCAATATATTGTTAGCAACAGCTAACAAATAATAAAAATAAAAACGTGGTTGCAAATTCAAGTTGCCAGGTCTTCATTTTTTTTCCTGGAGTCAACAACAGCTTTATTAACTTTCACGTTTAACAATACTATAATGTGTTTTAATATTTTGTCAGGAGCAGTCATGTTGCGTCGAAATCTCTCCTCAATTTCTTGAAGCGAGATTTCACAAAACGATCGCTACTTTTACTTTCAACGATCCGGCAAATCGTTTTTTCTTCTCCCGCGGTGCATAGAACAATACTGCAGGCACAATAATTGTTGTGAAAACTCCATTATGACGTCACTACTTAAACTTTGACTGGGCAATATGACGCGTTGAAGTGAAATAGGCAACAAAGCTTTAGAATGCGGCGATGTGTTATATCAACGTGAGGAGACGCAATTTAGAAGAAGAACTTGTTTTTTTTTATGAAGGAAGACAAAGGCCATGACTTAATCCTTTGCTAAAAGGATTATGACGTCACTCGATTCACTTCGACTGTTCAAGCATGGCGGTTGTGCGCAATACACAATTACGTGGAGAGCCGAAAGCACAATGTTTATGTGAACAGCGCTAAGAGGAATTTTCGCTTCTTGCATCGAAAATATAAAAAAATCGAATTCAATTGAAATATTACGGCCGAAAAGAGTTTTAGAAATGATCAAAATGAAACTATAGGAATGACTTACTACAATGTTTATGAAAACCTGGTAAGTGAATGTCTTTTATTCATTGAACCTGAAATAATTGTGTAAAGTCGTTTTTGTCACTAGGCTACGTTTACTCAGTTTAAAGAAAGTTATAAAACTCACTGACCAATGGAAAACTTTCATATGAAATATTCTCGTGACAAATTTAGTGCCAGTGCTCTTAGATGAGTGCTAAGAACATATCAGCAAAGTAGCAGAGCTTGTGATGCCCCACAACATGTGTAGGGTTTTACTCAATCTTTGATTTTGCTGCTCCGGCGGTGTTTGCCTGACTGCTTGAATGTGTTCGTATTTTTATGTCGTGTGGATAGGTTTGTGATGGTTGTAGAGTATTTGCAAATGTAGCTTTCATTGCAGTCAGCTGAATAATAATAATAATAATATGTTTTATTTTGCGCCCATTGCGACAACATATAGACTACAGTAGCCTACACTGCGACCTACATACGCAACACAACAGACGACTGGAAACCCAAAATAAACTTTAAACGTTGGTTGTCATTTGTAACAGTCGAAAATGTCTGTAACAAGTGCTGAAGCTTTTTAATATGATGGATGAAACCCCTGTCATTACATTCGATTTACATTTTGCAGGTCGCAAATTTAAGTCAAGTTGTTGGCAAAAATGCAAGCGATTGTATCAGTGAACTTATGTCAACTATTATTATCGAACACAACACAGTTCAAGTCATGTCGAGAACAAAGAAAGAAAAGAAAAAAACATCGTGAAGTCTAAGCACTCGTTTGATTGTTTAAAAAAGAATCTGAAAAAAGTTGTTCTTGGTGAGTACGGATAAATGTTTCTACTACGACTAAATGATTATGTCATAACTATGCCATTTTGCTCTTTTGATTAATGTATGATGTAATTGTGAAGAGTATTGAGTAATGTATGAAAATGTTTTAGTGGTGTACTCGCATTGATGTGAACAACGAACATGGTGGTTAGTAGGCTATGTCGGCATTTATATACTGATTTAACACTTCTTTTTTTACTTTCATGATTAGACATGGTGATGGCGCACGACAAAGCTGCTGCCGTGCAGCAAATTGATGAAGAGTTTCAGAGTGATTTCGAAATTGGAAGGACAGGCAATTGGTGGCCGAAAAGGGCAAAAACTAACTTTTGGTGAGCTTGTTATATGTTTGAAAGACAACAGCGAATGTGTTGCTTTAGTTGTTGAATAACTACTGTACACGCAATTAGAATGTATTGGAACTTGATTATTGCTCTGCGTGGCGCAGAATCGAATGATAAGTTTTTTGTCACGCACGTTGGAGAGAGGGATATTACATTGATATTGCAGATTGTCAATTAACTTCGTATTATCCTGGACGACAACTGATCAAAATCTTACACTGTTGCCAAACAGCCCTCTTGAATTAAATATTTTTGTTTCATTTGCAGGAATTCAGAATGATAAAGATACACAAGAAAAAGCTGCTGATGTGCAATGAATCTCCATCTATCAATACGATTTGATGTGGCTTGTTTCTAATAAATGTGAAAATATACGAAGCTCGGCTGTTACTTTGCTTTGTCACAAAAGGAGTAGTGTTGCTTATAAATCCGTGTTGCTGCTGTTCTTTCGCCCAAGGATTAGCTAGCTTCAACAATAAACTTTTGGTGATGAGCGAGGTTTAGGTACAGAGACGTTTGGCAAATGTAGATGCCAATGCTGTTCAGATGTTTTATGCACCAGCTTGCTTCGCATGTCCAACCTTGGTCAAAGCGCGGGCATCACAATAGTCAATAGGTCAGAAGCAGCATCATGATGCATAAAAGTCAACCAGAATTTAGGCGCCAGATGAAGCAAAATGGTGTACAAGTCATCTTGCCAACGTTGGCCAGACACAGATGCCAACGTTGGCAAGATGAAGCAAAATGGTGCATAAAACATTTTGCCAACGTTGGCAAGATACAGAAGCCAATGTTGGCTAGATGCAGAAGTCGACGTTGGCTAAATGCAGACGCCAACGGTGGCAAGATGCAGACGCCAACGCTGGTCAGATGCATCCAAATGGTGCATAAAACATTTTGCCAATGTTGGCAAGATGCAGAAGCCAATGTTGGCAAGATGCAGAAGCCAACGTTGGCAAGATGCAGAAACCAGCGTTGGCAAGATGCAGACGCCAACGCTGGCCAGATGCATCCAAATGGTGCATAAAACATTTTGCCAATGTTGGCAAGATGCAGAAGCCAACGTTGGCAAGATGCAAATGCCAGCGTTGGCAAGATGCATAATCCAATGTTGGCAAGATGCAGAAGCCAACGGCGGCAAGATGCAGACGCCAACGCTGGCCAGATGCATCCAAATGGTGCATAAAACATCTTGCCAGCGTTGGCGTCTGCATCTTGCCAATGTTGCGGCCAACTTCTTGCCAATGTTGCCCCAACAATCAATGTTTACTGGGACTGAATTCTAAACAAAAGTTTGTAGATTTCAAAAGATTTTTCTCTATTATTTGTAAAGTTTATATTTGAATAAAATTGCCAGACTTCACTTGATGATCGCAGCAGCACATGGTCTAACTTATTTTTTTTTTTTCTTTCATTTTTACTCAACATTAGCCTATCTTGTTTCAACGTAATTGCTTAACATTTGTTACAATCCGGTGGGGAATTCCCCACTAGGAGAGAATTTTCCAATTTTTAGGGGGGAATTTGGTTTTAGGATTGTAAACCTTTTAAGCCTAGTAAGTTGACATACACTAGAGCGCTAAAAAGGAAATTATCATTAGATTTACTCCCTATTATTAAGCAAATGTACACTGAGATGGATGCAGGCCATCATTTAGGCCTTACTTCTTTTTCATTCAAATACTCGATGGCTTTTAAGAATAAGCGTAATCAAGCGAGTGCTTGAGCTCAGAGACGAGCTTAAACTATTTTTTGATCTTTAAATAAAATTGGAATTTGTTGCATTGCTAAATGATGACAGATGGATTAGATTCCTTCCTTATTTGTTTGGTCCATTGAATAAACTAAATCTGAATATGCACGGGAAAAACACCAATATAGGCTACGGTATATATTCAATCTCCATATCCGTTCAAAGCAGATTGCGCATCAACATTGGTTATATGTAGGCTATCTATGAGCCATTGACATATTGATACCATGTGAATTCACAAGCTGTACTTCTTGCATGCTGGCTTAACCCTATTTCCTGTGGGGGGGGGTCGGTTGGGACTTGGTACTTTTCAAAAAGTAATATCATTAAAGAACTACGCGATCCACAGCTTTGAAATTTCTTGACTTTTCCTAAAAATTATTCACGTATTTATTCCGCTTTAAATGACGTTGCTATTGTCTATAGTTTTAGAGATATGGCATGATTATCATAACATACTCTGATATTTTAGCTAGCCCTTTTGTTTTCAAATTATACGGATTAATAGGATTACTGAGCGCCGCCGTGCATGGAACTGCGACGCAGATATCTCATGATTTGGTTTTATTGTAAAGCATTCAACCGTAATGATTCCGCCTTTTGTTTGCAAACTCGAGTTTTGAGTTGCTTTGATTAATCTTTTAATTACATCTGAGTTGCTTTGAAATTATCAGAGAGCATCTGATAAGCTATGCTGAAAAAAATGTAATTTTACGTTGTTTTCTATGGCGAATACATTTTGTTTCTAACTTATAACAAAAAGCAGTAGGAAAGTTCTTGACAAAACTCTGTTTATCTCATAAAACAAACATACTGATGTTTCTTGATTTCTTGTCCGAAAGCAAGGAGTGCGTTCTTGACCCGCCAATAAACTTTTGCATGTACCTGTACACTTATATTCACATGAATGTTTATGGATGTAGTGAAAATGTTTTATGAAAACGAGAGATTGAAGGATACTGAAAAGAACTTGACACAGACTATCTAAACTGCTTGGCTTTTGTGGAAAAACACACGCAGCTAAATTATTGTGCTTTGACAAGCATTGTGCGTGCATATTGTATCATCACTGAATCTTTACCTAAATGGTAATTTTGCAGTTGCTTGAGAGATTACAAAATTATTTTTTTATACGAGGATTGCAAAGTTTTGATATGTCTCAGCAGAAACACTATTAGGACCAACTCAATAATTTTAAACTTTTCATTCAAATGTTGGTCTACAAAAACTTATTTTCACAAAACGGTGTAGGCCTATATCTTTTTCTCCATAAATTTGGACGTTTGTGTCATTTGGAACAAAGTTGTTTGTTGGGTTGAAAGAATCTGAAATCAATGCCTCGTTTTTGTAACGTACGTAATCTATCAGTCAGCGCTTTTGTGCCTTTTTGTTTTCGAATACATTTCCCTGACAAAAGATTGGCTTTTGTAATAACGCCATCAACCATAGAGTTGTATTCTCTGACTGCATCTCAAACGCTATACCATACTCAGCAATTTTTCTAAAGCATTGTTACACAAAATGCATATCTGACAAAATAAGAAAAATATGTTGAATTGAATTATATTTTATACGGATCGTTTTCCTTACCCTTGAAAAAAAGAAAGAACGATTTTTATCATTTGGCATAAAAATATGTGTATCGAGGTTCACCTTGGTTTGCATAATGAAAATCACCTCAAAGAATTGCTTGAAGTGATTTTCGCAGCCATTTGCTCCTTCGCGATGATATCAATTATAGTTTCTATCAGATGAAACCTGTTCAAACTATTTTTTTTAAAAACTATGGTTCATTCAAGAATATAACACTTTGTAAATATAGCTTACTTCATTTTTGTGTTTTTACTTCGATTTTTTCACAAGCAAGACCTTACACAAAACAAGTTATTTGCAACGTGAGTCGATCGACCAGAGTAGCCTAAATGGACCAGAAAGCTGTAGCCAAAACTTGATTACTTTTTATCAAAATGTTTGCACATTGGAAACAGCAATCACTTTGTTTGAAATCAGCAAATCACTTTTTGTCATTGGTTCAACGTCTGCAGACGTCTAAACTAATATACGACGAAGTTGGTTTTCTGGGTCTTCGGTTCGGAAAAACATCATTATGATGTATTGTGACGTGGTCTATCAGCCAGCAGTAGTTTATGCGTCTTTTGTTTTTGGATGTGTGTCAATTACAAAAGATGGCTTTTGCAGTAACGCCATCAACCGCAAACTGCATCTAAAATGCTATTTCAAAATTTGAACAGAAAGAAATCTTCTCATGCGTAATAAATAACTTGACACAAAATGCATGTCCAACAAAACAGACAAAAAATGTAGAAAACGTTATTTTGCAAATCTAGTTAACAACATGAAAAAAAACACTTCAATGATTTTGACACAAACGTGCATTTTTAAAATATCAACAACCTTCAATTTTGCCCAAGGAAAAAGTCAACACTTTAGTGATTTTTTGTTATTTTACGACAATAGCACTCGGCCTAAAAAAGATTTTTTTTCAATTTTTTGTATCGTTATGTCACGACTTTGAGTTTGTTACGCAGAACGGGAGTTCCATTTGGCAAGACCTCTTCTATAACCTACCAACACGATTTGACTAAACGATTATTATCACTACATTTTGTCACAGCTGTTTGCAAAATTGTTTCATTCAAAGTGATCATTGTTGGTAAGTATTGAAACATATCACTTTGGAATGCATCGTGACATAGTTTATCAGTCAGGAGTTTTAGACGCTCTTTGTTTTTGGAGTGCATGATGGCCTAAAATAGAACAAGCTCCTATCGAAGGAAGTCACCACCTTTGGATAGGTTGTTCTTCAAATACCACGTGATACCATTAGGCTACCTTACTTTTCTGCATTCAATCCCTACCCAGACAGCAAATCAGACACTTTTTACATCGATTCAACCTCTGTAGACGTTGAAATAATGTTAAAAACGAATAGATAGCTTCCTGAGATGTGCTGTGAAATGCAAAGTGTTTCTTGATCATGCATAACCAAATTCGACAGTGTGAATGTGAAAAAATAAATTGCTTGATTTAGTTCCAATATCAAGTAATGACAGTACGTTTGAAAAAGTGTAGACTATAAACATGTGGCTCAAAAAGAACTTGAAATAGTTTTTTGCGGTGATTATGTCTCATTCTCTGCAAATGTTGAAACAAAGCAAATTTTTTTTGCAATGCCTCCAGCAAAACAACAAGCAAAAGCGAGTCGGACGCCAATTACGATTTCATTGAAGCGTGGACGACGTCTCCGCGTAAGAGATTAAAATCTACACAATGGAATTAACCCGTCACACTCAATTATAAGTTAATTAAGAAGCAATTTCTCAAGTCAAATAAAAAAATATGACCAACCATCAAATTATTTGATTTTTCAAGTTGCGCTGTTGAACAAATTGCAAAAGAGTTTCGATGTTATGTTGTCAGATAAATTATCTACACCATGTGAAAATTTGATAGATCTATCTTGCGTAGTTTTTGAGATACACGAGCTCAAAGTGATAGTGTTGAACCGACCCCCCCGTCCGCAAGTCAACTGGCCAAAATACGTCACAGGATAAAGGGTTTTAAGACAGGTTGGAGGAGAGTGATTGATTAATGTCATTGTTATTAGGAGATTGTCTTAAGGTACTAGAAGGCTCTGCTGTCTTGATCGAGGGGGCTACGTTTTGTCTGGTCTCTACCTTTCGACCAGCCTGGCTTGAGTGGCCCTTCAAGAAGCAGATGCCAGTAGCCTACCGCTCATCATTTAAAGATGCTTTGGAAGGTTTCACCAGCAGGCTTGATAATTGAAAGAGAAAAGTTAGAATGAACAATTGAACATGTTACCATGTTTAAAAAATTATCATCGGTGCTAGTTGTTCACGGCGAAGAACAAGTTCTTCCAAAGCTGGAAAAAAAAATTGATTTTGCAACATCTCACAACATTAGAACTAGAATTTATTCGATATTTTCCGCGAAAAAAAAACACGATATTTTCTTGAAGTTTATGACGATGAGCTTGATTTAATACGAAATTCATTCACATTGTTGATTTTTGATAGAAAATCTTCTCGATAAATTGCAGGATGAGTTTTTAGAACTCAAAACAGATTCTTGCACGAGAGACTTATTCAGAGAAAAATCAATCACTAGATTTTGGCCATTAATGTGTAATTCCTATCCCAACCGTTTGCTTTCACTTATCTATGCGAATCAGGTTTTTTTATTCTTGCAAATAAAAACAAAACAGAGAAACAGATTAGACGTGGAGAATGATATTCGTTGTGCTCTTTCCAATACTCTTCCAGCGACCAGCATTCATGAGTTGTCGAAACAAAAAGTCACAAGCTTCACACAGACTGTTAAATGCATTGACTCTAATGTTTTGAGTGTTTTTTTAGAATAAAATAAGTTTCAGCACCGTTCTTCATTAATTAAATCATTTTAGTATGAAAAGGAATATTAGGCGTACAAGCTAAAAAACTTATCACTAGCGAAAGTTTAGTTTATTTTCCAAGACTTCGATTAAAATATTAATGTAAACGAGTTTTTAACAAACTAAATTTATAGGGGGGGAATTTAGATTTGAATATCGACTAAAAGGGTCCACCGGATAAAAAAGGTTGGGAACCATTGTGTTACATTAAGAACAGGGAAGCAGCTGACTCAATGACTTATATGGTCTTTCGCTGCTTCCTGTCTGTTGTGGTATCCAGATTGCTGTCGAAAAGAAGTTTAAGCAGTAGTCGCTACTATCCTTCGGCTCAAAAAGAGCTTTACGCGCGAGTGCTGGAAAGCAACTTAAGACACCAGCAGAGGCAGCACTCACCGTGGATCGAGGAGGTACAAGACGACATTGAATTCATAGTCAGTGGAGTGCAGAGTTTCAGTGGTTTCTGCCCAGAGTTTTAAGATTTGTTGGATAAAACAGTTTATCTTCATTTCATTCCTTGTTTTGAAAACGTTTTATTGCTATTTACTATTTTATTTGATTTTGACTAATGAAGAGTGTAGCCTACTTCATGTAAAACAGAATCATTTCAAGAAGAACGGACCTTTTTATTTCGGGATTGTATTGTCGTTTGGTAATTTCTGGTGATGTTGCTTTTGTTTCAAAACTCTAAAGAAGATCGCATAACACTTTTTTCAGCAGGTGATGCCAACAGTAGATTTTGCGATTTTTTTGTAAAACTCGGCTGTCCTTGCTTATACTTACGACAAACATAAACTTTGACTTGTTCAGAAGACTTGAATCCTCCAATTTCTGAAAATTGAATAAACTTCCCGGACAATACAAAACCCAATAAGTTGACTCAATACGTCACTTAGCTGCTGTTGACTTGTCAAAAATATTCAAAAACACTGAAGGAATTAAATTCTCTGTTTTGTTTAGTCTCTGCATGTAGCGAAGCCCACTTTAACAAATGACATCAATTAACCGAAGTATTAACTGATGTATTATACCATGTATTATTTGCAGCATGGGTCAATGTTTTTCAACTTTCAAGCTGCACAATTCTCGTCATAAACTTTTTGTGCCAACTTCTGCAGAGGTTAATCTTCTAATGCACTAAAGAAAAGTGTTTGGTTTATTAAAATGCATTTCCAAGCCCTGTGTCGATTGTGTCATTACTTTAGTTTTAGTGAGTGACTTGCACTTGCTTCACAAACTCGTCGATTTGGCTAATGGCGATTTGGCTAATAGCTCCCAAAGCACAAAAGATCTTGGCAAAAGATCATAGCTACCTCTTGGCTTGGCATTGCTGACTAGAATTTTATTGCATGCATCATCACAGAAGTGTGAGACGATGGGAATGAAATTACACAACTGCAATTAAGAGGCATTGATGAATTCCAATACCTACGGAATGAATGTTGAATGCTGAAATCATTTTCCTTTCTTATATTAAGGGCTATCACAGTGGCGTAGCCAAAGTGTAGTTGGGAATTACACCTCCCACAACCATATGAAACTCGTATTTCGTTACGATAATTGAATTAATATTTTATTATCATTTACACACTTAAAAAAACTAGCAGTTTAGACCTGTCACCCCACTCATTTGGCAACACTGCTTGTTTTTGCGTTGATTCTATGTCGAATTTACGCAATTGCCATCAAGGTGCCTTACTTTCGTGCGTTAGTGTTGGATTTGTTATATTGGTAATATTTTTATGGATCATTTTGCATTAAAATATCACAACCATGTTCTCTTTGTCAACACTGCTATATTTTATGTATGCTGCTTTAACTGTTTGTTTCAAATAATGAAAGCAGTAGAAATTCGTTTATAGCCGTCAAGTTGATTGTTGCCCAACCTCTAGTCTAAAGCACATGATACAATTCCATTTGTTCGTGAAGCGTTAAAATTGCGTTGTGTCTCATCAATTGAATGTTTCAAGAGGTGTTCTTTAGGTGACATGGATACACCAGCCTTTACATGTTGTCATGTGGAAGTTGTATGTCAGCTTGATCATTCGAACTCTCCAAAGAGAAAGGCTACTGTTCTTTAGGTCTCTGTGTGAGGTGAACACGAAATGAGATGATTGACATTGCTTGACGTGTGTTTTACGTTGAACAACATCATATGATGGTAATCAAAGTGTAAAAGGTCAATATGCCGGGGAATTGAAATTGTACCTCGGCGATAGCTCAGGAACTGAATTTGATGTTTCTTTAGAAAACACAAACAAGCTTTTAACTTGTAAACCTGTAAGCTCACGGCCATTTCACCCTTCAGTTGGTTTACTCTGATCATACTAACGTGCATGATGGATAGGGTTGCCAGAGGTTAATATAAAAAAGAGCCCAAGCTTCTTCAAAAAGTAGCCCAAAAGTAGCCCAATTTTCTTTGGGGTTCTAAAATGGAGCCCAAATTGGAGCCCAAGCAAAGAGATAGGCTATTATACAAAATTCTTCAAGAACGCTTGATCATCAGTTCCAAATTATAAGTGTTTTTCCAGTTCTTCACATCTTTCAAACAGGTTGTTTTGTTTATTTGTTTGTCATATCTTTACCCTGCATTGCGGGGAAGCGGACTTGAGCGCTATGCATCGGTGTACGCCTTCCGACATACACCTGACCCACGCTGGCAGCCGACGGCAATGTCTGTTTCCGGTTGTCTACTCTACTTATGACTTAAATTTGGTACTACCCATTACTCGAAATCGATCACTGGGTAGAGGCAATTATGGTAAAGTTTCTTGCCCAGAGAAACAACAGCAAGTGCGAGTGGCTGGAGTCGAACATACAGGCTCTCGACTGCGAGCCCAACGCGCTAACCACTCGGCAACTATGCATTCACTCAACTGTTTGAATAACTACAAACAAGTACCGGTTCCACACCAAGCAACACAAAAAATGGTTTAATTGCTTTTCGTGATGAGCTAACGCATCAAGAGTGTTCCCCTCAAAACCATCAACAGTTTCGATAACCCACCAAGGTCGATCAACGTAGAAACTATCTTTTTGTCTTGTTTTTTTTACTCATGTAAATTGTTAAAAAAAATTTCACTAGCATTTCTTTTCTCATTCTACATTTGTAAAAACTTTATTCAGGTGTTGCGACCATGCCATAACTGATTGTCCTGCTTTGGCGTCATGCACGTTGTAGCGTCCGTGTTTTGTTGCTTCTACCTTTTTCTAGACCCTTGCTATGTTTGAAATATATTGTTTTTCGTTGTGATCGTCAGAAATAAAAACAAACTGAACTGATGTCAACTGCATTTTCATGAAAACCTGGATCACTTAAGTTGCAAGGATTGCCAGATATTAAAGCCTAAACAATAAACATGCACATTTTTGAAAATTGGCATCTTTATACGTACCAAATTGGTAACCCTGCTTTACCGAGGCCTCCAAAAACGCTGCTCCTCGATGAAATAACTACGAATTAGGTAAACATCTTAAACATGATACAATATTTTTACATAAAAAGTTATATTATATTTTTTTAAAAAAGTAGCCCAATTGGGCGCCAACTAAAAAAGCGCGCCCAACGCGAATTTTTGGCGCCTGGAGAAATCAAAAGTAGCCCAATTGGGCGTAAAAGCGCCCAATCTGGCAACCCTAATGATGGAAGCAAAAAGGCTATTAACTGTGATGATATAGTTGTGTAGTTTGGTTTGTTTTTGTTGAAACAATGTACCTTGCTTTCGTTTCCCTTAGTTCTTCTCTTTTTACGTTTTGTTAATCGGCGCTTCTCGTTTTGTTTCACAGTATATTTTGGTTGCGCGCCTTTTTGATAGGGTTGCCAGATTGGGCGCTTTTACGCCCAATTGGGCTACTTTTGATTTCTCCAGGCGCCAAAAATTCGCGTTGGGCGCGCTTTTTTGGTTGGCGCCCAATTGGGCTACTTTTTTTACAAATATAATATAACTTTTTATGTAAAAATTGTATCATGTTTAAGATTTTTACCTAATTCATAGTTATTTCATTGAGGAGCAGCGTTTTTGGAGGCCTCGGTCAGGGAGGGTTACCAATTTGGTACGTATAAAGATGCCAATTTTCAAATATGTGCATGTTTAAGCTTTAATATCTGGAAATCCTGGCAACTTAAGTGATCCAGGTTTTCATGAAAATGCAGTGGACATCAGTTCAGTTTGTTTTTATTTCTGACGATCACAACGAAAAACAATATATTTCAAACATAGCAAGTGTCAAGAAAAAGGTAGAAGCAACAAAACACGGACGCTATAACGTGCATGACGCCAAAGCAGGACAATCAGTTATGGCATGGTCGCAACTCGCAACACCTTAATAAAGTTTTTACAAATGTAGAAAGATGAGAAAAGAAAGGCTAGTGAAATTTTTTTAAACAATTTATATGAGTAAAAAAAAAGATAGTTTCTACGTTCGACCAAGGTGGGTTATCAAAACTGTTGATGGTCTTGAGGGGAACACTCTTGATGCGTTAGCTCATCACGAAAAGCAATTAAACCATTTTTTGTGTTGCTTGGTGTGGAACCGGTACTTGTTTGTAGTTATTTTAACAAACAGTTGAGTGAATGCATGGTTGCCAATCTGTCTGAAAGATGTGAAAAACTGGTAAAACACTTATAATTTGGGACTGATGATCAAGCGTTCTTGAATAATTTTGTATAATAGCTTATTTCTTTCCTTGGGCTCCAATTTGGGCTCCATTTTAGAACCCCCAAAAAAATTGGGCTACTTTTGGGCTACTTTTTGCATAAGCTTGGGCTCTTTTTTATATTAACCTCTGGCAACCCTACTTTTTGATGGTATATTTTCTTTTGAGGTAAAAACACAACAGACAGTTTCTCGCAATTATTATTTTACGTTCAAGTGAGCAACTTGTCAGCCAAAGTTTGGCTTCAGTCACATTCTGTTCATCGAAGAATTATAGTTTGCTATATCGACAGTAATTTGTAAAAAAAAAATGGTAGCAACCACATGGGAAAACTTTCAAACTTGCTTCTTTCTCCAACAAGGTTTTGAGAGTACGGTCAATCAATTGTACGGTATTGAATTGCTTGAAATTTAACCCTTCGAAACACAAGACAAACTGGCCAACTGGAACAATGGAATGTTTTGCTTGATTATGCCAAACAAATGTTTTTGAATGAATCCTCTGTTTTCTGACAGTAAATTAACATTAAAGTTTAATATTTATGACAATAGTATCAAAACACAGTGGTTCAATTTATATGTCGTGTGATGCAATCACTTCATGTTGAACATCTTTGTGAATCAGCTGAGGTAGCCTACTAGATTTGTTTGTTTGGAAGTAATCAGTGCTGATATTGACTAGGAAAGAGATATGGGAGGAACTATTTCTAAAGAAATAAAACTTTCAAACGAACTAAAATCATTTTGTAATGCAAATGGAAGGGAAATAAACACAAATAAATCTGCTGATATATTTCATCAGCTTGGAATTATTTACAAAGATAAAAGTCCAGATAAAATCAGTTTGATTCAAAGTGCAGCTCTCTTCAACGCTGCCATAACAAGACAACCATCGAACGATGAATTTAAGAACGATCTTAAACAACTTTGCTCTCATGTGCTTGAAGTAGCAGGAGCTGAAAATACAGAAGCAGATTTAATCAAAATATCACGAGATGTTGGTTTGAAAGTGAACGAAATAAGAGAAAGTACCAACAAAAATTTGAAACAATTTGATGTTAATTCTTCCAAAACTTCAAGAAAACCAGTGAATGACATGAAAGGAAAACAAATAGAATTCGTTCGAAATATTCAAAAGAGAATAACCGAGAATTACACACAATTGATGGATTATGCTTCTAAACAATGCATCAAAATAATGGGAAAGCCCCCATGTCGATACTCTGTTGTTGGAATGGGATCACTTGCTCGAAAAGAAATCACTCCTTACTCTGACTTCGAGCATGTGATTGTCTTAGAGGAAGGAGTGCAACACAAAGACAATTATGACGCAATATTAGAGTTCTTTCGATGGTTCAGTGTTATTTTCCAAATTATTATCATCAACTTAAAAGAAACGATTCTTCCAAGCGTCGCCATTCCTTGGCTGAATGACTTCAGTATTCCTGATGGAGACTGGTTCTTTGATGCTCATACAACGCGTGGTATTTCGTTTGACGGAATGATGCCACAAGCTTGCAAGTTTCCACTTGGCAGAACACAAGGAACTGAAAACAAACCTTGGACCACAGAGTTAATTAAACCTATCAGTGGGATGGTGAAGTATCTTGAGACTGATGAAGACATGAAGAATGGCTACCATCTTGCTGATATTTTAACTAAAACATGTTTTGTATCTGGACACATAGAGGTATTTAATCAATTTCAAGAAAGAGTTTCACAAATTGTGCCAAAAAGTCAACTGTTGGCATTTCAACAAGTAATGAAGCAACTAAGAGATGATTTAATGCAATACAACCTTGATGCCATCGACGCAAGTTTCACCGACAAAGTTCATTGCAACATAAAGCGCGTCATGTATCGAAGCATTTCAATATTCATAGCTACCCTTGGACGAATTTTTTTGATTAATAAATGTTCTTGTTTTGAAATCATAAATGGCCTCCACAAACAGAAGGTAATTAATATCGAAACAAAGAAGCGATTGCACTATGCAATGTCTGTGGCTTGTCTGACTCGCTTGAAAGTTTACATGGCAAAGAAAAGACAAGATGACGTCATTGGAGAAAGAGATGTTACGCAAGATGACAATAGAACACTGAATGAACTTATTGGTATCACTGGTGAACAATCTTTAATTGAATATTTCAACACTGTTTATACTTTACAAGCAGTATTATGGTCAGGTCAACTTTCTGAACTAAAACAATTGAATTGTAAATTTTCCACAAGGTTTTGGGTGCTTCTTTCGCTGGAGCGGCATGATTTACTTGTGGAGGAATGGAAAAGGTTTTCCCAATTGAAACAACATGAACTACAAAAGGAAGACTTATTGAGAATATACTTTTCAGTGGTTTGTACCTACAACTTCAAAGGACAGTTTAACAAATCACTTAAAGTTTTTGAAAAGTTTACCAAAGAATTAGATGTTGTAGACAAGGAAATGCTCTTAAATCATGAACCGACAAAGTCAATGATGATGAGCTTCTATTGTTTATATGCAAACTTGTTGTATCGCTTACGTCGTTACGAAGAAGCCAGTTTGTACGTGGAGCAATGCATTGCAAAAGCGAAAGTCCATCTTCAGCATTTTCATTTGGTGTTAGCTATTCTGTTATCTAGTCTGACAAATCTGAGTGGGAATTGCAAGTTTGAATTGAAGTTGCCCGAAGAAGCGATTATTTTATACGAGCAAAGTGTAGCACATCATAATGAAATACCTGATGATTCACACGTTTGTCTACATGCCAAATTTCAAACCTATTTTTCCATGGCAAAGTGTTATATACGTTTGGGAAAATATGACCAAGCAAACCATAATGTGAATATTGCTATTGATACCATTCAAAATACAGAATGTGCAATATTTGATTTGTGTGATTGCTATCAGGCAGCAGCAACATGTTATTTTGATATGAATGACACCAACAAAGCTTTGCATTATCTAAAAATGGAACTTAAGCTGAGACTTGAACATGTTCCAAGTGACCAACAAGACAATGATGAAGATATAAACCAGTGCAAGGATCTTATAAACTTCGCATTGGATTGTCTAAAGTTGGAATTATTCTGTCTCACTGTATAATTATCATTGTGCTGTTCTACGCAAGATTGCAGTGTCACACTTTCATGTTTGCTCAAAAATTGTTTCTTACTTATTACCACTTTATCACTGGATCAGTGCTTGGAAAAATTAACAAGTGACCTTTGACATTAGCGCCAGCTTCTCTTGTATATTCAAACGTAAATTTCACTTATACAAAAGACGCAATGACTTTGTTCGAGCAAGGCTTGGAAAATGTTTTCGAAACAACTGGATTTTAAGCAGTTTAAGTCATCAATTTTACATTCATTTTGGCAATTTAAACATTGCAAGATGTTATTTTGATTTGAGTAAATTTAAGCCAACGCTTCATGATGTGAAAGTTTCTATTGATATCTTGTCATAAATCGAATGCCGCAATTTCACGTTGGTGTGATTGTTGTTGTGTATTGGTAAACTGCAATTTTAATCTTAATCAAAAACCTTTACACCAGGGGCGTCCAACCCGTGGCCCGCGAGAAGGTTCTGAGTGGCCCGCGTGATATTTTTCGAAATGACATATATTATATAATCAACTCAATCGCCAACGTAATTTATGGCGAACTTACATTCCGATAAATTGGCATTTATTGTTTGCTTTCTTTATTACTCTATAATCCCTAGTGCATGGGGTGCGCAACTGTTCAAGTTAATTTATTGTATCACAATGCACATTGTTACGCATCACATTCTCCACATTGTTACGTCCACCCTTTTCCACACAATAGTAGCCTACTGGTGCTTCAAGAGTCAGTCAATCAGCAATATTTCTTGCTTTTAGCGAGAGAAGTTCAAAACTTTCTATTGCTAAAATTTTACAAAAAAATTGTTTCTTAAGAAAAAGATCAGAGGATTCATAGATTGGCAGTTTTCGTGACATCATTATTCGGTAGCACTTACTTGTGCGAGCAAGTTTTTCGTGGATGAACCTAGGGCAGCCGGACAATACATTACGGGACGCGCAACTCCGCTGTTCCGGCAACATCAGAAGTGTCAATTGCCAATTTGACATTTTTTACGCTTTGCTGCTGGCTTGCTTTCAACTAAAAACCTTAAACCACTTTAAAACCAACTTCACTCTTTTTATATAACCCATAAAATGTACAAACACATTTCTAAGATTAGAATTTGGGTGTGAGGGTTTTAATTAGAAATTATCAGACTGTCATTATTAAGATTACAAATTAGCAGTAAATACTCAAGTGGCCCGCGCAATCATTCGTAAACTACAAGTGGCCCTTTGGCCAAAAAGGTTAGACACCCCTGCTTTACACTATTTATAAATGTAAATTAATCTTTGACTTAAACATCACCTAACACATAACCAACGACACAATGATAAAGATGTGCCAATGTAAGTTCTTTATTGTCAATTCCTTATGATACGTCCTTCAGACCTATAGCTGCGTTTACTTCGGTGCACAGCCATCAGTGTGATGCTCTGCTGTGCAGTGCAGCATGACTTTGTGCCAGTTTTTATGGTTTATTATTACTCAAATACAAAAGTCTGTCCTGCAGTTTACTTGAAAATGCAAGATTAAATTATCAGATTTATTGGTCATTGAATGACAAATTCATTATTATTTATTTACAGCAGACAAAAATGTCCATATTCGAATTAACAAAACAAAAAATAAACAAAAAAAGCTCGGTTGAAACCAACCTCATACATGTCACACAGAAAATTTATTGGCAATGTAAAAGGAGTGATAAATTGAAGCATTTCAATATTCATGGCAGCTCTTGGGCGAATTTATTCGATTAACAAACGTTCTTGTTTTGAAATCATAAATGGTTCAACTTGGGGTTGCACAGAGAAACACTCATTTTATACGAGGAAAGTTTAGCTCACATTGGGTTTAATAAAAGACCTAATGCCAATTCATGCTCTAATTTATTTCTCAAATATCAAACCTATGTTTGCATAGCAAAGTGCTATGTACGTTTTGGAGAATTTGATCAAGCAATCTATAATGCTAAAGTTGCTGCTAATATAATTGCACAAAATTCAGATTGTGCGACGTCACATTTGTGTGACAGCTATCAGTTATTAGGAGGCTGTTATTTAATAAGCAATCGTGTCGACGAAGTTGCGCATTATATACAACTGGAAGTTAAATTAAGACAAGAGCATGTTCGTTCTTTAATAGACTATAGGCTTATTGGAGAAGCTTTGAACCATTGACGGAGGCTCGATTACCGAGATTGACAGAGTGAAGTTTCCGCTTATTGTTGAACTTTTGTTGGTTAGTTAACAATAACTTGCATAACGTACTGAGAATAAGTCGGATGATAATGTGATGACACCTTTAAAGCTGATATAAAATTAAAAATGAATCCTGTCCATAAAAAAACTTAGCTGCTGTAGAGCGAAAATATTATTGTTCAAGAGTGGTCTTGGGTAGCAGGGCCGTACTAACCGCACCTCGTACCACCCGGGGGAAGGGGGATCACTCATCAGTTTGTTAATGTTTTTCTTGTTGTCCCTAGACTTCGTGGCAAGCGACAGTTGCCTGAACAATTTCAAGACGCGCCACCGCATCACGTTCAAGACAGTGAAGGACGAAGCTGAAGCGGTAGATTCGCAGTTCTTGAGTTACAACAACAGGTTCTCCATCCCGTACCCGAGCAGTTCTCATACGACTTCTTCAACCTGGACGAGGCTGACTCTTTGGCAGTTCCTTCCAAACAAGATCATGAGTTTCAGGAAAGAACGGTACACAGGAGGAAAGAAAAGTAAGCAAAGAATTACTCTAATGGCGATTGGAAATTCCAAGAGACCCTTTGCCTTCAAGAACAAGGAGCAGTGCCGCTCTTTGGGGTGTGCGAACCGTGCGATCGCACAGGATCCGCAAATTAGGGGGCCCGAAATTTACTCAGAAAATGCAGTAATTTTTGTCATTTCCAATGGAAAAAATTTAATTCGATTCACAAGCAAGCACCGGTATCCTTGAGTCAGTTGCGGCTTTAGGGTGAGGCAAGTACTGAGATTGTCGCGTCGGGCCAGCTTTACAAGCTTACATGCTTTTAGGCGACCCACGACATTTCACCATGTGCCAAATAGTTAACATTGCAGTGTGACAACAGAATTTCATTTTGTGGCAATCGCGTTTAAATAGAATACATGTTACTTTCAATACAAAACCATGGCTATGATGCCATATATATGTAGTTTTAATACTAAACATTTAAAGGGCCCGGATTTTTTAAACGCCATGTATCAAATTGCTTAATATTCTATAAATTCAGGAAACTTCACTCTTGTGAAAATTTAAATGCATGTTACTTCCAGTATTAAACTATCATTATTATGCCCTATACATGTAATTTTTAAAATCTACTATTGAGGGGCCCAGTTTTTTTCGAAACGCCATGTACCAAATGTGTAACATTGCTCAGTGACAACATAAACCAAAAATTTCAATCTTGTAGCAACTGTATTTAGACATAATTGTGTTACTTCCTCCAGTACTGAAATGTCAGTGTTATCCCATAGCTTCAAAAATAACATTTAAGGGGCCCGGATCTTTTCAAATTGTTTCAAGTTGATTACTCTATAGTACCCAACCTAAACATTTTTTAAATCTTAATACACTTGTTATTGTACTTAGATACAGCAGTTTGTGCAGTAGGCTACATTTTACACTTATTCAATGTTTGGATTTTTTTCACTGAATAGTAATATAATCCTTTGTTTGATTGATGATATATCAATGTAATTTTTGTACCAGCAAAGGTTGTTGAGCTCAACAATAGAGTACCATTAGTGATTTATCCATTATTTATACCTAATCATTGTAAAAGTGGAGCAAAGAAAAAAAAGATTTAAAATGAGAGTTGTTGAGCAATTATGCAAAGCATTCTTCAAGTTCTAAGTTTTTAAAATATACTAGTTGCAGCAATGACACCAGTGAGTCTACTTCTTTTGCAACATCTTAAATGATGTCACTACCGGTGGTAACAGATTAACTCTACAAAATTCTGAGATCAGCTTTGCCTTATTTAAACTCCAGCTGCTTCCTATCATGTTAAATCAATAGCAGAAATGCTTGATTTCCTCTAAGTGTGATGTGCTGGCTAATTTTTACCCAAATGACCTGAACGCCAAGTCTTTGCTCGAAGAGCTAGTCTGCTTACAAAATGTAACTATTATTTAACTTATTGAGATATACATTTCAATGTGCTTTTTCCCTTGGATTGAGTAGCTGTATTTATTTTTCAATGTTTGTATAACATGAGGTATTTCACCGCAAAGTATTAAGATGCATGGTTTACGTACTTGATGCATGATGTCTTCAATAATAATACCTTCACCCGTCTTTAAAATTTCCCCTTGTTGCCTGTTGTGGCTTAGTTTCATGATATGCGAATCCATTTCTAGCCTGCTTGATTATGTTTTAACTTGCATTTGCAGGAATGAGGCAAACAATTTAAATAAATGCTGCTCTGCCACTGTATTATATAGTAAATGACTCTGACAGAGAATATTGCCCATCTTCAGTTGCAGGGTTACTTTGAGTTTGACAGCCAGCAGTTTTAGTACAAACTTTTTCTAAAGTGAACCTGCTGGACATTTTGCAAGCATTTCAGACAAGTTCAATCTACCTACTTCTGAGTTCAGATAGATTCCGACAATTTAAGCATAATAAGGAGTCCTTGTTGCACAGGTACATTTGGTTGGGTTTGTTTCTTTTGCATTGTTATGGTTCATGCTTAAATATTCCCATAAGACAATATGCACACATTTCTTGGAAGTTGAGCATTGTGTTTTTGATGTATTTTCATTCATGCTTTCTATCCATACTTATGCAACCAAGTAAAAGTAAACCGATTTTCTTAAAACAAATTGGATCAGTAGCGTAGCCAAGTGGGGGTTTGGGTGTTACAACTCCCCCCCCATCCATTTGGAAGGCGTGTGATGTCACGATATTGAAAAATGATGCTTTCAGTGTTTTGTGCTTTCTAATTTTCAAATCAACACTAAATTACTAATTAGTATGGTATAAGACATAGGATCTATAATGCTCTACAACTGTTTAATATCCATAGTAGTCTGCAGCTAACTCGTGCAGTCCATGGAAACACCGCAATATCCACGGCTGTGAAAAATTGCACTTACCTTCATCTTTTATAACTTATATAGCCTAGCTGATTCCAGTGATTCGTTATACAAAACTTGAAAATATCAGAAATGAAGTAAGCTCACTGTCTTAAAGCTTTTTGTCTGAGACTCATCAAGATGTATGACGTCTATAACATTACATTTTCTAAACTTTAAAGCATAAAAGTTGGTGACTTACCGGAATAAGATCGTTTTTTTTATCAACCAAGGACAAAATTAATCAATAATAAAACAGTAATAATCTGGCAAAAACAGCAATCAACCTATGTCTCTTAACAAAGTTTTCCTAATTTTAAACGAAACTAACATTAAAAGAGCGAGTTTTGCCAATACCAAACATTTAAATATCTCAGCCAGGAATTCGCAACAAGAAAACATAGAGACTCAGCTTTATTTCCGAAAAATGCCAAAGAAAACATGATCTTATCCTTTTGCTATGCCACTGGACAACACCATTTTACAGTAATATTCATACCCAAATTTTTGTGGAACATGATCTCAGAATGCACCAAAATCAAAGTAATTTTTCAAAATTTTCTGGGGGAGACCCCCCAGACCCCCGACGCTGGGTGTCGCCTTCGGCGAACACGCCGTCAGGCTTCGCCTGCCGGCCGTCAAAACCCCCTCTCCTCTTTCAAAATACCTATCTACGCTACTGAATTGGATCATTGTCATTGGGGCCCGCAAAACATATTCCGCGCAGGGCCCGAAATACCCTAAGACCGGCACTGCAAGGAGATTCCTATGCTATTCGATACTATGCCACTATTTCTGGGTCCCGACGGGTGGCATAGTAATGAGATTTGTCTGAAAACAGTACAGTAGAGCAGGGCTTCCCAAACTGGGGGTCGCGTAACGAATTTCAGGGGTCGCAGAGAGTGTGTCAATTTTACTCAAAGTACTGCATATTAACACTTCTGTGCAAGTTAATTACTGTAACCAAACACGTTGAGAGTAACGCACCCAGTAGGCTACGCGTATTTTCGCAAATTGGTGTGGTAAAACGGAATCGGAATTCAAAACCCTTTTATTGCAATGTGAAGTAAGATAGCTTTCAAAAGTTGAAGCTAAAAAGGTTATTAGTGTTGAAAATTGAAGTTGTGATTTTTCTGATGAAAAAAAATGCAGACTTTGCCCATCATTTTCGCAATGACACCTAGTTCTTGAAATTAAGCTATTTATCAGATTTGCTTAAAAAACAGAACAAACTTAATTTGTCCCTCCATAGAGAAAAGATCTATGTTTTTGCGTTTGTTTTACCTTGCAATCTAAAATTAAAGCGTTTATAAACACATTAAACGTCTGGAAACAAGAAGTTGAAAATGATTCATTTCAAATGTTCTCAATTACTGAAAAGTTTTTGGTTAACAATGATGTGAAATCAAATGTTAGGCTATTAAGCTTTTGGTTATTAAACGTTTGTTGTAAATCTGTTGACAGTTTCAGAAGTATTTTTTTCCACAATTGGACGATACCAGATTATATTGAATCCAAAACCTATTTGCAACGCAAAAACAAAGTAGCTAACCTACCGAGCACTTCTCTCAGAAAGAAATTACTGATCTATCTTTTCACTTAAAGTTTAAATTTTGTGAAAATTTATAAACATTATGCAAAAAAACCTTCACACTTTTTGGCTTAACGTTAGAGCGGAATATTTACCATGACCTGATTCAGCAGTAGCGAGTAGGCCTAACCGCGCTCCAGTCGTTTGTTTTGACGTATTTGTCTTGAAAATTTCCAACAGAGGAAACTGAGGCAAATGCTGGGTACCTACTCGTTGAGAGGATCGTCTCACCAATGACGCAATTACAAAGATCAGTTAAAGTCTCCCTCGACCCAGCAAACATTGATCTAGAATAGTAGGAACAACTTGCTAGTGATAAGTCAATCTGGAAGAAGAGAACGAGGGATGGCACGGAATTTTTCGAAAAAGAAGCAGGATACAAAAGGTTCAGAAATAATAAAACATTAGAAAAAAATATAATACAACCACGTTCCCAACTCTCCATACAATGTGACTTTTGGCCACGTCTGTTCCACTGTAGAGTAGGCTTCCAAAGCCACATCCGACTGGAAATAAAACCAATGCTCGGACAAGAGCTGGAGCCTACGACGACAATTTGTGCGAGTCAGCGTTTCGTTGATGAACAGACACCATCAAAACTAAACAACTTTGAAACCGCCTTGGGACCAGCATTAGCCAATTGAGCCACGGCTGGACTTGATTTGTAGCAAAAAATCCATCACATTCATATCCATCTGAATAAATGTGTTTGGTTCTTTGTTTTGTTTCCAGTAGGCTGCGTGTAAACTGTAAAGTAACAGTCATTGAGTACCGTTAGCTTGTTTTAAGTTTTCATTTGAAAACCTTTCCATCAATATCACAAAAGTAGGCTATATTTCGCACTATTTATCATTTTAACCGTGAAGGGTCGCGAAAAGTTTTAGGAGATTAAAAGGGGTTGCGAGCAAAAAAGTTTGGGAAGCCCTGCAGTAGAGAACATTGTTGGAGTAACCTGTGATGCAATGTAGTCCAGTAGCCTATTTCATAAAAACAACGCACTTTTGAATAGTAAAAGGGGGAAACATAATGAGTAAACCAATTTAATAATTTAGGTAGAATATATTACTTCAACGTCTTCTATAAAAACAGTTTGGGGGCTGCAGCAACTGCAGTCCTTAAGGACGAGCCGCCACTGAGTGTTTTTACTCTCCATTTAGGCTATACCGGTACTTTACTTGTTTGTTTAGCCTACATGTGACGCTATTGAAACAAAATAAATTGACTTGACATTCTGTACTCGAAAGAATTCGGAAGCAGACATTGTGTCACAAGTACGAATGGAGCTAATGTCAAAATAAAAGCACTTTACGCCAAAATAAGTAATAAATTTAACTTTTAAATTAAGAAAATGCAGAAGATTAACCATGTTTTCCTTGAAGTGCAAAAATGTCTCGTGCAAGAGAAGCAAACTGTGGAGCTGATCCATTTATGTATTTCTTCAAACAATGTAGATATAAGCTACAAAACAATCATTTTGAATATCACAAACGCTACAAACATAAATACAAATGAAACATAAAATATGTTGAATACATTAAAGAATAGCAAATTACTAATGATGAAATTCTTAAGTTTCGGTTTAAAGTTCATGTTACTGAGACTCCGTCACATCTGGACATGTTTTGAATCAGTTCAATTTCATATTTTACTATAATGGCGTATAACCTAAGTCTACTAAGCACTAAGCAGTAAGCAGGCTATAATCAAATACAAAAATGATCAGATTTTGAGAGCGGCAATCCATCAACAGCTAACTATGTGAGCGCAGCTTTCACAACTTGTATTATCGAGGTTGAAAAGTTCAGCAATAAAAGTTCTACTACAAACTCTTTTTATAACTTGGTATTCTCAGGAGCTCCCGTTTGACTTCCAGCAAGAACTAGAGAATTAGTGGGCGAGGCATCTTCTTTTTTGACCTCAAAGGTTCTGAAAAATGAGTGAGATAACTGATCAAATAAATACTAAATTGAAGAAAAGGTTTTAAACTGTAAAGCATTGGACTACAAAAGAAAATTATGCTTTTTTGCATGCAAAACAAATCGTCAAGTCTTTGCTATTACAACTTTTTTTGTAACCTTATAAAAGTAGCTACCAGATTAATATGGGGACTGATGGAGCTTCATTCTCAATTTCATCGAAAGCAACAGGTCAACCCAAAAAAATATTGTTAGGTTCATAATCGGACATTAGATTAAGATAGGCCCTATCATCAATGTTAAGGCTGTATTGCAGAAATCTTCAAAGCTTAATTTACGTAGTAAAGTGTAGTTTGTAAAAAGAGTGTAGGAGTGTACTACCAGCAACGTTTCGCCCAGTCTCAATATTTAGCTTCTCAGTGGCTTTGTCTTAAGTTAACACCCTAATCATTGCTGAACGAGATCTTTTAAGCGACGATAATGATCTGACTTCGCTAATGATAAAAAGTGACAATCAGAAAAGTAGGCAGCCTATATCTTTGTAGGCTATATTTCTAGGCTACCGGTACAGTAATAGAATCATTATTACACAAATGTTAAATTAATTTAGAGTTCACTATTCACGGGTTACGGCATTACACGTTCACGGGTTACGGCATGACATATCAATTAGCATTTACAACTTACTTGGTCATACTTTGAGATGCTTTAAAATCACATTCATTCGTTTTATCAGAGCCGGTGAGCAGTGGTAGTCGGCTTTGCTTTCTGGTTTTGCTTTGAGAAGCTTCCTATAAAAATTTAACTAGGGCTGTAATTTTAAAGCAGCTTTGTAAGCTAAAGGGCTCTATGGATTTTTTGTGATTATTTCATTCCTGACAACACAAAGATTTGTGAGTTTGGGTTTGGCTGGTAAATCAAGTCTTTACAAGACTTGCCACTCTGCAATCCCATCCACAATCAGCATGCTTGCATACTGTGCAGAGGTGCGTATAGAATTTGATTCTTCATGGTTCATACCGTTACTCGATCATTTTCTTTGGAAGTTGAATTTCATTTTGCATATTGATTTGATTTGCAGCAACATGGTCCTGTGTTTTGCCATGCTAGATAGGTAGTAGCCTAATTACCTTGTCTAGCCTCCTAAAGAAGTCCGTCGTGTTTAGTTGACAAAACGTCGGAATAAAAGTAGATTATCACCTTACACATCTTGTGATAGTTTAGCTTAGTTTGAACCAGAAGAACATATGTTGTTATTTAACCAAATGCCTGGTGAACAGCATCATTTATCATTTTTATCTGATATGTTGGCTATATAAAAGCTTTTACAAAGGAGCAAATAGGGTATTTGGGACATCTGATTTTAAAGTGGCCCAAATCAAAAAAAGTGGTTTTGAGATAATCGAGTTTAAAGGTTCACGTAATGATAAAAATTGTCACTAAAGGTTTGCAATCTCCATCTTGCATGTGAGAAAACTTGGGTGAGCAAGAAACAGTTTGTAATACTTGGTTTAACTGGATGATGACGTCATCACCGTTTATTACGTAAGTTTTAACTTGGGCCATTTTTCTATAATAAAATAAGTCAAAACTAGTGACCCAAGTAAACTTGGTACAGATGATAAAAACTTTTCTCACCACAGAAAAGTGGCACAAGTTAAAATTTTTGCATTTTTAAAAAAGATTTCTTGCTTGTTTTGACCTCAAACTAGAAACAAAGCTTGTACAACAAAACACTGAAACCACACAATTTTCCTCATCTTCTGCTCCCACATCATCATTTTTCACCACACATTTTCCTCTAAAATTAATTAAATTTATTCATTCATTTTAGTCACACACTCACACTAAGCCGGTTTCCTGAACTTTTAACTTTGCTGAGTCTTTATTTTGTGACATCATAATTTCTTTAAAGCTTTGGAAACTTGTCACTATTTTTTTTTCTGTGTGCAGTTCTGTAAAGTTTAAATCGCCCTTGTTGCAAGTGTTCATTGTACAGTAATTTTCGGCCTATGTTTTCTTTTGTTGAGGAGAGGGATTGGGCTTGTTTTGTTTAACTTCAGCTCGTGTTTAAAATCGCCCTTGTTGCACTGGCAAGTGATGATTGATTGATTGTAATTGTAGCCCTATTTCTGTACTATATTTCACATAAAAATGTTTATCTTCTTTTCTAGGTTTAGTGGCTGTGCAAATTAAAAGCAGTGACATCCAAACACTGTTTATGCATATTTTAAACCTTTTGGTTTTGCCCTCTTTCCCTTTTGTTGGTGCCAAATTCGTGTGTTTACTTTACCGTTCTGTACATGTTCGCGCCAGCAATGAAAAATAAAATGAATTAAATTGAATTGAATTAAACTAGTTTTGGCTCTTCTGCATTTATTTAGTATTTTATTACCGGTAGTTAAAAATTGAAACCACAATCAATCGCGTTTGTCTTTCTGCAATTCCTGCCCAAGTATCAACTTTATACTCATCCAAACAGGCCAGATATCGTATTGAGAAAAACTGAAAGTGGATAAATTTTTGTTGCGTTGTTTATTTCATTGCATCATTATAAAATTTTGTTTGGTGTTCCGCAAGATTATTTTAATGCATAGCCTACAGTTTTGCGCGGCTCAAAAAAAGGTTGAAAACACTGGGCCTACTACACGATCGTAATGGTTGCAAAAGTCACTGACTTTAATTGTTGCAAAAGCAAATTAAAGACAATTCTATATTACAATAAACTATTCCAGGGCATTGTTTCAGCTTGTTGTCGTCATATTCGATAACAAAGGAGTGGAAAAAAAACAAAGGACTAAAAAATACGCAGTATTACCAAACAATCAATTAGAAGCTATTTAACTTGGTTCTATCAATTTGATGGAAATTGCAATATCGTAAATGCAAGAAAGGCCCAAGTAAACTAGGGCCACTCTTGCAATAATAAACTGTTTTTTCAAGAAACCAAGTTAATTTGGTTTACTTACTAAAAAAAGTCTTTCATCTAAAGACTCCAAACTTTGTCAGCAGCAAGCTTATATCGTTTTCTGCAAGATTTAATCAAAAACTTATTTTTGGCCCAAGTTAACTTGGGCCTCTTTAGAATCAGTTGTCCCAATTTTGAACAGAGACAATTTTATATGTAACAACATTGCTTTTCATACCAGCATTCCAACTGATTTTCTTCGCCTTGTTGCCAGGTTGTACGCAGCTTTGACTTCAGCGTTGTAGACGCAATAAAACAAAAATATGAGAAATCCTTGAATCCCAGCCAGAATAACTTGTAGGTAAGCTCCCATTGTTCCCACCACAACACGGATTTTGCCTTCTGTTGTGCTAGCATTGTCCACATCACCAGTATAAAGATTGTAAAACAGAGATATGATAGTTGGAATGCCTAATATAGGCATGAGAATGAGTGCACCTCTGGTAGACTGCCTGAAATTAAAAAAATAACCATCTTTCCCAAAAGGTTGCTTGAGTAAAGGTGTTTACAGTTCTATCGGTAATGGATGTATGGTGGTTACCAGCTATTAAACTATTCCAGTCTCATGAACTTGGACCCTCTGAATGAAAACTGTTTTAAAAATGCGATGTTCAAGTACACGCCGAAAATGAAACAAGGCCAACAAGCATTGGTTCTTTTTGGCATAGTTTCGTTTGGCCCAGTTGTATGTAAATTATTATCACTACATTTAACACTGAAGTCTTAATAGCCTATAACATCGGTATTCTCATTTATGCAGTATAGGTTTCAAACTTATTACTTGAAAATTACATCAACAACGACAGCGGGCTTAATTTTGATCTGCTATCAGCATGGTGCAAGCTTCTAGAATCTAACTTAAACAGTTGAAGAATTTATTTCAGCTAAGAGTTTTCACAGGACTATAATACTTATATAGGCTACACCAATTTGATAAGACTTACTTCAATGATTCACTGACGCGAGTAGAAGTATTTGCTGCACTTAACTTGATAGAAGTAAACGATGACTTGAAAATGACGTACATGACTTTGAAGAGAATCAGTAAATTAACCTTGGAAAAAATGAAAATTTATATGCAATACAAAAAAAAAAGTTCAAAAACGCTGAAAAATCTATTGTTTTGATATATTTTGTTATTTCCAAGAAAATATTGGTAATTGAGGAGTTGAGTAGACAGTGGAAAGCAAGGAGGCCAATCTTTCTATTTATTTTTGCACTTGTCAAAAGTGCAAGCTCTCGACAAGAGAGGGTAAACATAGCCGAAAATAAAAAAATAGCTTACCGGCAATCAAAAATTATAGACATATTTTAGTATTATAGACATGATTCTTCGGGAACACTACTTCCTGGCCCCGGGATTGCTCCAGCCCTGAGTTAAACCATTGTTCTGTTGAGTGTAAGCTCAACTGGAACTAATTTATAGGTGCCTAATCTATGTAAATGTCGAAATGCGTCAAAATCTCAGAGACACGAAGCATTCTTAAAACATCTCAGACATTAGAACAAACGCATCTAATTTTATTTGATTAATTACAATCATCATTTATTGCAGTGAATTTTTCCTTGTTTACTCCATGACTGTTATAGAGCAGATCAAGTTGAAGCATAAAGAACATACGCATGCAAATAGTTTTTGTGGTTTTTTATCAACTCGATGTAGAAACACTTAGTGGAAACACTTACCGATAATACAAACAGAACAGGGCCGCCGAAAGTCCATATTGTTTTATTCGTTGAGAGGAAACAAGTCGATGGCTCGGCATAAACCTCCTGTCAAAATTTTACCCTGTTAGGTGGTTTTTTCAGACTAATGAACTATCAGCACCAACGTCACAAGTTAACATTTCTCCTAGTTTTTATAGGTATTTGGCATGTCAACTCTAAGAGGTAGCCTATCAATTGAGGAAAAGAAACCTTGATAATTCTTTCTATTAATAGCCGAGTTTACGTAAAAAGTTCAAGTTTACAAAAGTAAACAAATCTTACAAATTTTAGACCAAGCTGGCTGTGATGAAGATGAATTGCGATTAACCCGCACCCTGCTAGCTGGCACGAAACTGTATGTGCGCATTAACAACGAAATGTCCGCAAACTTTGAGACTACCATCGGTTCCCCTCAAGGAGACAGCCTCTCCCCAATACTCTTCACCTGCTACCTATCTGCAGCATTGAGCTCAGTGCGAGAGCAGTCCTCCAGACCAAACCCCCCTATATCTGACACATGCATGCTTTTGGAAATGGAGTATGCAGACGATGTTGAGTTTCTGGATGAGGAAAGACAGCCACTTGATATGCTACAATCTATTGCTACAAAGAACCTGAACAACTACAATCTTTTCATGAATGAGACTAAAACTGAATTCACTCACATATATCTTGCAGACACAAATGAAACTGATACTGATAGCCTACCGATTCGAGGAAACGAAAAATGGCGTATACACAAACTTTTGGGATCATTATTGTGCAGCACTGCCGATGTCAAATCCCGCTGCAATTTAGGCAATGTCGCTTTCAGATCACACTGGAAACTATGGAGCAAGAGATCGAGAATCCCATTACAGTTGCGACTAAGATTGTATAACGCGTACTGCATCCCAATTATGATCTACAACTGTAATAGCTGGTCTGTTACCAAAGGAAGTCTTGAAAGATTGGATGCCTGTCCTCGAAGACATTTACGTGTCATAACTGGTCATACTTGGCCAAACAGTCTTATCTCGAACAAAAATCTCTACAAAATATGCAACAGTGAACCATTGTCTTGCAAGATCTCCATCATGAGATGGAACATGTTTGGACACATTCTGAGACTTCACCAGGACTCACCTCCCCAGAAAGCCCTTGAATTTGCAATAACTGGCAGCAAAAAGTACCAAGGCCGAACCGGACGTCACCGTACCAATTTATTACAACTGCTGAGATCTGACATCAGAAAAGCTGGCCTGGGATCCCTGCTCAGCACGCCACATCTCCATCGATTGCAAAACATCGCAAAGGACAAAACAGAATGGAGCGATCCTATCAACCTTGTTGAAAGACTGATCGAAGCCAGCGGATGCCAAACGATTTGGCTACACTGGCGGCGGAGACAGTTACAATAATAATAATAATAATAAACAAATCTTACAAAGAAATGTTTGAGTTTAAAGTATTTAAATGCGTCAAAAGATTCATTTCTTCATGGTCTCATTCTTAACTCATAAGATTGCAAGTATATTCAACAACTACAGGAATTTTTAGCGAGTAATTTTATATAAACAAGCAAAACAAAGTAACCTTAGCGGGTTTAACATAATGTATTACAGTAGAATTCGCCTATAGTGACACCTGAAGGGACCGCGGAAAAAGTGTCACCATAACCGAAGTGTCACTATAGCCGAATTCTACTCAACTGTTGCGTATGCAAATGGGACTTTGCAACAGGTGTCACTATAGGCGAAGTGTCACTATAGCCAAAGTCACTATAGGCGAATTCTACTGTACATACAAAACAAAATATATAACATAATGACTCAAACGTTTTCGGCACGTACGTGTGTCCTCATCAGAAATTAATATCTAATACTCTGCTTTGCTTGTCTATAGTTCAAAAATGCAAACTCTCTACCAAAGCTTTATAATTTTATATAAACTATACAATGTTATGTGATGCCTTAGCCAACCCAACAGAAAACATTCGCTTCAGCAAGATGACCACGTGCTTAACTTACCTTTCCCGAATCCAATTTAAAAACAGTTCGAGATAGTCCAAAAGTTGTAGAAACGATGATGCCTGGGAGCAGCCAACCGATGATAGGTGAATACAAGCAAATGTATTCAGCTGATTTTTGTTTAAATACAAGAACAATCTTGTAGAAGAGATATATTCCTTCAACCAAAGACCAGAAATAAACAGCAAGAAAAAAGAAGTGAGTGAGAATTGCAAACAAAAGACAAGGGATCGAGACAGTCTGAAATCATTAAAAATATAGTGTCAAACAATCAACGGTTAGTTTGTGGTGAGCTTTTGAAGCAGAAAGCCTGACAAAGAAGCTTCAACCATTGATAGGCATTGAAAGTAAATGGGAAAACCCCTTTCAAAATTAGCTCGGTACACAGAAAATCTTAAAATTTCAAACCTAAACGTTTGCACCAAAAGTGCCCTTAGTGAATGGAATATTCCCTCACCTTCAAAAACTATCGGTACACTCATCGGGACAATAAACACTTCAAAAACTATCGGTACACTTATCGGTATAATAAACACTTCAAAAACTATCGGAAACTCCAACTTGTCAATCTCGGTGACTGGGCGTGCATCAATGGTTCAAAGCCTCTACAAGTATGCGAAACTGTCAGGATTAAGCTTTCAAAGAAGCGTTTCCAGTCGGAGGAAAAAAATCAAATCAATCAACCAAGTTAACGTTAATTCAATTCTATCTTACAGGCATCCAGTGCAAATATGCAACACACAGCAAAGTAAATCTTACAAATAAGTTATCTCTGCAGACTAGAATAGCTAAAACACAACGAAACAGTGGTAAACCTACCTTCTCAACTGGTGACACAAACAGAGAGCTGCTGAGCAAAGAGACGTAGCCGCACAGTAGTGCTACAACTAAATGGAAGTGAATCTTCATACGGTCGTTGATAAGCGTCTTGCGGTAATGTACAAAAATAAGAACGGTAACACTTAAACTTGCAATGGAAATGGAACCGAGAATCAAAGAAATTATCTGAAGTGCTTTGTTGTGATCTTCCGGCAACTGCAAAATGAACGTAACTTTAGGATATACCACACAGGAAACACAGAAAGCACTAGGCTACCATTTTATTTTTTGATTGATTTCTTTATCTTCGAACTGTGAATTTTTTGAAAAGCTTTTTTTTAACAGCTTCGCATGCTTGTAGATAATTGGTTGGTAGGTTTTGAATCTTCATCCTCGGACTGACAAAGCCTTGATTGGTTATTCCTGGTAGTTTCGCATACTTGTAGAGACTTTTGACGCAGGGCCGGTTACCGAGATTGGTAGAGTAAAGTTTTCCGATTGTTGAAGTGTTGTTGCCGGGAAATTATTCCATTTACTAGGTGCCGCTGAAAGGAGAGCAGTCCTGAAATATGTTGCTCAAGCGCACACCCCGAGAGCCGAACTTGCGCCGCGTGATCTTGAACCGGGCGCGTAATCACTGAGCTAACGGGGCGGACTACTTTCAACTACTGACGTAGGTCCGGTCACAGAGATGGACAGAGTGAAGTTTCCGCGTATTCTTTAAATACAGTGCGTATTTCTTAGAAATGTCTTGACTAGCGGCTCGAAGAGTTCGAAAATCTTATTGGTTGGATCGTCTCTCAAGGTTACCCAAGGAGACTTTCAAATTTTGGAAGCTTGTATTGTAAGTTTCCTTTTCTAAACTTCCTTCAACGCACAACTTTTTGAAGCTTATTTGATTTGATTTTTAAAGGATTAAAAATAGTTCTTTACAAGCACCAAACAATCACACCAAAATGTCTCAGCCATCCGGACGGCATTAACAAAAAACTGATGTGATTGAAAATAAACGGTGAAACAATACATCCAGGCTCTACCTTTGAGAAGGCTCCTTCCGCAGATAAAGAGCTAACGAATTAGGTTACGCGTGCTGTGCGCAGAAACAATTAAGCAAATGAGCCTCGGGAACATTGGTACCGAGCCCAAATTATTCTCTCAACGGCTCTGGTTATCATTTGGGTTGGCCTACCAACCAAAAGTTTTCTTTACACACGTTGGATTTGCAAACTTAAGTTATTGATGTTTAGGCCTACATTAAATTAAAAGCTTGGTCACAAATTTCAATGAATTAATTAAGGCGTGACCCTGCCAGGCGTAATAGGTTGTCATATTTAGGGTTATAAAATACACTTCCAAAATCTTTACCTCAGATTCAGTGAACTTCATGAGGATGGCAAAGTTTGTGGTATGGTTACATCTGCAAGATGTTTTGTTGTTGCTCGGGTGGTTGGTTGTTTCGCAACCATGAAACTGCCAATTTTCTCTGAACAAAATAACTGAAATGAGAAACACTTTACACAGCCAACAAAGGTCACTGTACCCTCTCAACCAGACATGAAATAAATGATTCTCTTTAAACATTAATTGTTTGTGGCTAAAAGGTTTGTCCTATTTAAGAACCGGTAACTTTAATAGTATTATTTACTTTTGTTACAAACCCAAAAGTTAACATGATTATTGATTAATAGCAATAAACCAAGAATAGTCTAGCCCAGGGTTACTCAATTAATGTTAATAAAGGTCCAGTGTTAAAAATTGAATGCTTTTTAGCCGTCCCGTGAATAAATTATTTCATACGCAACCACTAAAGGTAAAGTATCAATGATAGTAACAAACCATTTGTTTTAGGTAAAATGTAACTCCTCTAGGATTTTTGACAAAGTGTTGGGGGGCCTGGGGAGCCCCGCCCCAGCTACTAGGATAATCATAAAAGAAAGTGATTTCTCCCAGTAGAAATATGTTTAAAGAAGCCCAGAAACGTGGCAATGAGGTTATTCTTCTGAAAGCCCAGGTCTACTATCAACACTCAGAAGGTCCGGATTCGGACCGCGGTCCGCCAGTAGAGTAGCCCTGGTCTAGCCTCTAGCGTATTTTATTAAAAAAAAGTGTTTACTGGTATTTAGAACTAGAAATCGTAGAGTTAGACAAGTTTGTCAGCAATTTAAACTGCAATAGCATAAGTTTAATTGTTTTATGATTAAGTGAACGCAGGCTAAAATAAAGCTCATCAAAAAACTATTCAATCTAAAAGTGCGTTCGAAAATGTTGAGAATCAAGAGTTTGGTTGATGTGAGTTTTTATCCTGGACGGAGAAAGCCTCTTTGGAAACATCGTGGCTTTTTCTTCAACGACACTGTACTTTAGAGTTTAGGGTGTTGAAACATTAATAATTAAATGCAAAACTCAGTTTCATAATGCCATTTTGACCCAGGGACAATAAAAAAAGACGAGTAAAAATCGAAAAACTCAAGTAAAAAAAAACAAAAAAAACTATTGAAGATGATTTGATGTTTTTTGAAGGATGACCGACGGCCGAAGTGCATAATTCACCACAGTCCACAACATCAATCAACACTTCACAGATTGAACAAAAAAGGTTTGCAAGGAAAAAAAAAGATGTGGTCAAAAAAACAGAAAATACGGCTTTAATTATGAACATATTAAGGTTTAATAATAGAACTTCTGTCTGACTTCTGTTTCTCAACTTCAACGCTGACCGAAGATTTTGACGTTTGCTGAGTTGGTGAAGCAGAAGAGTTTCTTCTACTGTCCCATAAAACAAGTCAAAGTAAATTATGTTCGGTCTATGGGGTTTTGAAAATTTGCTTTCATTCAATAATAAACAACGTCATTACGATGTAATCCACGGTCATATCCAACCGTTTATTGTAATATTTGTTGTCACGTCCAACTGCTGTTATGATATGTGGTACACGAACATGTGCTAAACTAAACTAAACTTCAAAGCAAGCTCGGCAGACCACTTTTTTGACTGAGTTCCAGGAAGTATGTGAGAAAAGTTCTTCTCAACCTTGTGCGGGAAGTGCTCAAAATTGAAATGTCAAAATCACCTGAGATTGAGCTATTTCAAAGGTTTTGAGATGAAGGTTCTCAAGCCGCCTCGTTTGCATCATTATCACTGCGCAGATGAGACCTAATTGAACTGTGGAATTTTGCCATTGCTCATTCAAAAAACTTGAGGTGCTGCTATCCGGGAAGCTCAGGCTTACATGAGAAAAGATTACAAGGGACTGTTGACTTTGGTAGAAGCCTATATTAGATTATTGGAAGCAATAGGTTAAAGGCCAATTTAAGTTTTTGAAGTGTGACGTTGTTCAAGCAAGATGGATGGGAAAGTAATTTTATTGCTACAAAGTGATCGTGCTGCACAAGTCCATCTTACCAAGAACCGTAGTCGACTGCGTAGCCGAGTGGTGAGAGCCCTGGAATGGCATTCGAAAGGGCGCCGGTTCGACACCGCTCAAGAGCATGCGGCTGTGTCTTTGGCAGGACACATAAAGGCATGCTTGAAGGTGGACACGAAGATTGGCTTCCTTGCCTTCCCGTCCACTTAATCTAAATCTTCAACCACCAGGTGTAAGCCTGGATACGACAAACAAATAGAACCGCTTCAAACCTCCAAAAGCCTAAGTGGTAGTTTAATTGCTCGCTTGCAACATCAGCACTACATGTTGATCCCAATTTTGTCAACAATCTCAAGAGCTTCGGTGATGTTGACCCATTGTAAGTGCTTTCGCAATTAAAGCTTTACCAAAGTATACATAACACATGACATTTGTTAGGAAAAATCACGTGTGATAAACTCATGTGTGATGAAGCGTGTAGGATGAAGACATAACCTTATGAAAAAAAGTCTTGTAAAAGTAGTCCCTAAAAAATGAATCAATTACGGGAAGGTTTGGTGCTGAATTTGGCAAGCTAAAATCATCTGACATCAAAACTAAGCAAGGGCTTTCTTTGACACATTTTATCACGTTTGATTAGCCCCCTTTTTGATTAGCATTTTGTTTGATTAGCAAACCGTTGTTTCAAATTTTGCAATCCTCAATGCTTTTCAAGTTTAAATGCAGTACAGTGGAAGACAATGCAGTATGCATAAAAATAGCCTGCAGTACAATGGAAGAAAATGAGAACGCCATTGGCAGAGCGATTACGCACTCTGAGAGTTAGCAATGACTGAGAGAGAAGTGAAGCTTGAGACCAATTTTTTATATTTTTCCAAAACTGAAGAAAACCTTCAAAATTGTGTCCAGGTTGCAAAAAAATAAAAAAGGAACATTCCTAACATGCAAAAACGTCCCCAGAGAAAGTATTTGTATATCTTTTTTGGTCGTTGAATTGATGAAAGTTTAGTTATGTTACGGTAAAATGATACAGTAGCCTACAATCAAATTGCTTACAGTCATACAGGGTGACCCAAAAAAAACGGGCCCCAACTCTAATTAGGCCCCGTTTCTTAGTGCTTCGTCTGAATGAATTTGGTTATAACTAGTTTATTATGTTCAAAACATCACATCAAAACACTAGGGTCTTCCGCCTTTTTTTCTCCGTTATACAGCATGTGTTCTGAATAGCTTCCATTTACCTCCGTGCATTGCTTGAGGCGCAGCACGAAGTTGTCCATGACGTTCTTACAGACTGACTTGGGAATGGCTCTCATGTCCTCCCTGATGGCTTCCGTGATGGTTCTGGGTTTCCCTGCGTACACTCTGTCCTTAAGATAGCCCCAAAGGAAAAAATCTGGGGGGCTTAGGTCCGGGCTATGAGGTGCCCACTCAAAATCAGTCTTGAGACTGATCACTCGGCCTCCGAAGTTCTCTTTCAGCCAATCTCGGGACAGGTTTGAGGTGTGAGAACTTGCCCCGTCTTGCTGGAACCAGAAATTGCTCATGAGCGACGGGTAGAGGGTCTGGAGCTCACTTTTGAAGGTTTTGAGGACCTCCACATACCGCTCCTTGGTGACTGTCACTGCTGCGCCGGATTCTTCGATGAAGATTGGTCCGATGGTGCCTCTGGCCGAGATTGCAGGCAACACCGTGCACTTAAGGAGAGTGGCTTGGTGGCTACTTCAGTGGGTCTGGAGGACCCCGAAAGACATTTGTCTTGGAGTTCGCTTTTCCGTCAAGATAGAAGTGGGCTTCATCTGAGGTCCAAACGAGGTTAAGGAAACTTGGTGTCTCCTTGATCTTCTCGAGCATCTTGACTGCCACAGCGCTCTTCTGCTTCTTGTCTGAGGCTGTAAGGGTCTGCATCGTCTGTGTTCTGTATTGGTAAACCCTGATATCGTTCACCAGCACTCTCCTGCAAGTCTCACGGGACATACCGAGAGACTAACTTCGTTTATGCACAGAGCGTTTCGAACTCTGCTGGAAAGACTCCCTCAAACTTTCGACTAGCTCGGCTGAGTGAGCTGAGTGGCCTGGACGGTTCTCACTGGCAGCGTTGAGGTTCTCCACGGTCCCATACTTCTCGAAGTGGTTTACCCAGTTCTGAATTCTGCTTTTGGATGGAGCCTTTTCACATTCGAACTGATGCATGAAACTGTGCTGGGTTTTCTTAAACGAGCTTGTCTTGTACTACAATTTAACACAGTGTACTCTTTGTCCCAGCTCCCACTGGAGTCTTAGTGTACTCACGGTCGTCGATTCTGCCATGTCTTATAAAATAAGGGCAATCGGTGAATAAATAAAGGAGATATGACATAAAGTGTACGCGGGGCCCGTTTTTTTTTGGGTTACCTTGTACTTCACTGCCCTCCAGCGACAGTATTGCAACAAGCCAGTGCCCAAAACAAAACCCTCACACCATAAAAGGGGGCTAAGCAAAATTCTGTTGAAATTAGTTGAGTGGTTGCCAAGAAAACGAAAATTATATTTTCGCCATTAATGGCACAATCAAGGTAGCCTACACTTTCTTTTAAGTGGTGCAGTAACACAAAGGACATGTTTTAAAAGTTACTTTAATGATGTAAAACGTTGATTTTTTTTGAAATGGGTCACAAAAACTGCCCCTGTAGTTGGGGTAAACAATAACATTTTTTTTTCAAATTTTGTATTTATGATCAATATTCATTAACACAAATGCAAAAAAGTCAAGCTGTTTAGATTTTAAATTTTGTGGGGAGTGTGCAACATTCCATTGCACTTTATCTTATTATCGCACCTTCAAACAGACTTTTTTTAGATTTACAGTGTAGTTAATGTGTTTTCGTAACCAAAATGCATCCCAAGCGTCGTCGGCAGGATTCGAACCTGCGCGGGCAGAACCCAACAGATTTCTAATCTGTCGCCTTAACCACTCGGCCACAACGACTTAATACAAGTTAATTATATTTTATTCTAAAATGAAATTATTCAAGATTTGATTCTGCAGATTGTTGTTAAACGATTGATTGATTGAACCTTTGTCCTCTGACTGAGAAAGACTCTGATAGGGTATTCCTGGCAGCTATGCGTAATTGTAGCGGCTTTAAACTACGGACGCAGGCTCGGTTATAGAGTTTGACAAAGTAAAGTTTCCAGTTGTTAATATTGTTGTCTGTGAATTATTCCATCCACTTTCCTTCTTAAAAGTGGTGAACATACTATACCTGCTGGTGTTTGGACCTAAGAAAGAACAAGTAGGTTTCATGGATTTGTTCCAGCTGTGAACAGAAGCACGAGTCAGAGTGAAATTGACTGGAACCGACAGCTTGTTTGGTTCTCCTTCGATAAATTCGTTTACGTTCACTGAGAGGTATTTACTGACTCTGAAATAAAACAGGGAAAGAACTTGGATGACAAATTACCTCACTTTTTGGTCATAAAATTTTGACAAAATAATTTGAGAGTTTAGTCAATTTCCAGGTTAAGCATGAAATTCCATGTGATCCATAGTCAAGATTTCAGTACCGTAGGCAACTAAGCAAGTCTGGCTGTTACGATTAGATGAAGTGTTTTTTGGTTTCTATATAGCTTAATTATCCAATAAGATTTTATTCGTAATGTTGTTCATTTTAACTGATTTATTGTAGATCATCCGTACATATTAGTATAATGTACCAATATTGTACATTACAGAAATCTTTTTTTTATTTTTTGCCATACGAATGTGTTATAATTTCATTTTGGTGTTTCATTAAATTCTTTTACTGTCACATCCCACTGTACCTGCTTTCAAATGGATTGACAGGATAGTCATAAAATATTGATACGAGGGCAACACTGGTGTCGTTGAAATCTACAAAATCAAATGAACATCATCAGATTATTTTTTTGGGCGTCATGATACAATTTTTGGGGAAAATTGTTCCAGCAAGCCCACCCGTGGCTACGTCTCTGACTTATACCACTCAATCACGCAACCGACGAACTGCTTCTATTCTTTTAAGTAAATTTTACGTTTGCACTTAAGAGAAGTTAACACTTACTTGCGTCTTCTTCTTTAATTGTTTTGATATCGAGAACAGTAACAGAATCTGATTGTGTATTCGTGGGATCACTTAAGTGTGATTTCTCCAATAACGTTTGAACCTTACTCGATCGAGTGACCACCATTGAGAAGTTGACACGTTCTTCGACAGCTCGAAGAGTAACTTCTGATGAAGAAGAAGATGCCTGCTTGTAAAAGGTGCTGACACAGTGGCGTAGCCAGAAAAAAATTTGGGGGGAGCCAAATATTTGATGAATTGAAGAGAACGACAAAATGTTTGATTTAAGACATCGCCACCTGATGTGCAGTGGCGCATCCTGGTGGGTTAAGCAAGGGAAGCAATAAAGCTGGTGGGGGTTAGAGCGTGCCGAAGGCATGCGTATTCTAGGGGGGTCCGGGGGCATGCTCTCCCGGAAAATTTTTGCAAAATTACACTTAAATAATGGATTATAACGCTTTCTGGAAACACTTTCAGGGTAATATTTGTATGAAACTTATTAGCAGATAAACAGCTATTAACTTATTAAAGGTAGCTCTTATCTACGCACAAACGGGCAAAAACTGCGGCTAAAATTAGAGAACACAAAAAACTCAGCTACACAAAAACCCTACAGAGTAAGCGATTCTGAAATTGCTTCCACAGATTAGTTAAAAGAAGCGTAAATCGCGTAAACTTTGCGCGATTTACGATTTGCAAAATTTATCAAGGTGTCTTTTTGTGTGTCTAAAACAAGTCCTGGGGGGTGTTAATAGCCAGATGTCTTGGAAAACAATATAAATTTATACAAATTATATTATATTTTCAACAAAGGGTTCAACTTCGGAATCCAAACTTTGAAAATTTGGGGGGGGCCATGGCCCCGTT
Organism: Aplidium turbinatum; assembly: GCF_918807975.1. Lineage (NCBI taxonomy): Eukaryota > Metazoa > Chordata > Ascidiacea > Aplousobranchia > Polyclinidae > Aplidium > Aplidium turbinatum. Next base: position 6,436,609 of record NC_137486.1, read on the forward strand.
CGCCCCCCCCCCCCTGGCTACGCCTATGTTCTGACATATGCGAAACTATCAGCAATAACCTATCAAGGCTTTTTCAGTCCGAGGATAAAGATTCAAAACCAACCGACAACGTTTTGATCAACGAAACTTTATTTAGCTTTGGATGAATGGACTGATGTTACATGAGTACCCTGGCTTATAATTAGGCTACTATTAGCATCAGCTTGCCTTTAACATCTATAAAATGTCGCCATACATCAGTGATGATCAATAAATGTTATTGAAAAACTGTAAAGGATTCATTGAATGATCTAATTCGCTTCCTATGACTTAGGCTATCCTTTTGGCTCAGTACGTTTTTATATCCAAATCGGAAAATAGTTCACATAGATTCTTGTGAGAACTTAACATTGAGCTTAAATAGTTTTTTTCATTTGTTTGCCATTTTAAATAGGTAATGCCCAAAGCGCCATGCAAGTAAGGTCTGGAAGTCAAACGCTAGGCCTTATCTTGCATCGCAAACAGGATTGCCATATTGATGGTTTTGACACCAAATTTTAGATTAAAATATGGCACGGTCGCAACACCTTAGGGCTTAGGCAATGGTAGTACTCATGCTGTTGACAAAATCAGCCCAAAACACAATATTATGAAAAGCATCAAGATTCGGGAAAAGTTGCCTTTTCAAACCTGATGTTTTGTAACTGGGCCACTGGGCATTGATAAAACAGAGTTTTTTTAAAATTATTTACAAAGATGAAAAAAAATGAAAAAACGTCAACAATATATCAAAATCAAAGTAGCTTGCCAAACGCATTAAAAATGCTCAAACTTCTAATATTTGGCTGTAAAATCATCAATATGGCAATCATGTTTTCCGTGCAAGATAAGGCCTAGCATTTGGCTTTCAGTCCAGATTCTATTTATAGCAACGACCACGCCTGGCTGGTCTCTGGTGATGAAATCTGCAAGCTCTGAGAACAGCTTGTTGATTCTTTATGAGTACTTCCCGAGCGTTGAATAATAAGAAATCAATTTAAGTTAGTTTGAAATTGATGGTAAGTTTGTGTTAAAAATAATATTTTAACCATAATTTTACAGAGTTCTTAGATATCAGTCAGCCTATAGCCTATAGATAGTCACATAGATAGTCAGCCTATAGATACGGTACCAGCTAATTTTTCCCAAGACAATAATTTTTTTCCTGTTGAATTTTTGCTTAAAAATTTGCCCAAGTATAAGAGGCTTCGAAGAATCTGCAACGACTGGTATTCGATGCTAAAAGGTAAGTGGACATTTACAAGGAGAGGAGGCGTAGCAGTAAGGGGGATGGGGAGGTATGTTCCGTGCGCATTACGAGAGGTCACCAATGACTATACTTTTTATTTAAACATGGTAGCCTACAACATAAATAACAATAATTAATTGGTCATGCACTCCCATTGTCTATTTGGACACTGGAATTCCTGTCTACTTCTCTAGCGTGCCAGTGCATTTAAGGTGGTTTTAAAATAACAAGAATTGCATATCCAGTCAGCAAGCTAGCCTTGATTCAACGCCTGCAGACGTTAAATCAACGTGAAAAGAAATAATTTGTTGGCTGGGTGATTGAGTTTAAGCACCAACGTTGAAAAAAGTTTAATATGTAGGATTTTATTTTTGATTTATTTGCAACTTTACTGAAATAAATACTGTGATACAATTTCCAAAATAATACTTCGTTATTAAACTTTTCATGAAATCTTCTTATGATTTAACTGATGATCCTATTAGGATGCGTGGTGTGATAAAATATTTGAAACAAAGTAGACAGTATCACAATAAATCAGCAAAATCAATTTATTTATAGAGCTTTCGCCACACAAGTGTGGCTTTTTCAATATACTCTTAACTGTTAAAGTTAACTGTTTTTGATTGCATCATATACTATAGCAATATAGATACTGCCTGTTCTCGTTGATCTAACTGGTAAATACGAACGACTAAGATATGACTATCTAAATACGAGCCGGTCATATCAAGCATGGTTGTGGGTTTGACACCTGTCAGAAGATATTTCATTTTATATATTATTCTAAATGTTTTTTACACCTTCAACAACAAAGGTTGCTTTTAAAGCAGTTTTGTAATTAAAAAAACAAAGAGCCTAAAATGCAGATATTAAACTCATGTTACTAAACGGGAGTTATTATCAAGGCTACATTTTAGGCTGTTTGTTTATTTTGCTGTTATAAAAGGTCTCTCTCTGTTTTTTAATTAGATTGACCAAGCATTCAAACCACTATGCTTAAAAGCAGCAACAAAGCCTTATTACGTCACAAACAATAAAATCAAAAGGAAAAAATGTCCAGATTTTTAATTTGTGATTGAAAATCAAATGTAAAAAGTTGGTGAGGTAAAAGATAGTTTTATGGGAACAATTAATTTATAAACAAACCAATGAATGAAAGTCTACTGGTTTTGAATTAGTCTAAGCGTTTTAATCAAAACGCTCCAAAATATCACATGTGTTTTTGTAGAAAGAATCCTGCGGAAACCACAGAAGTAATCTCAATACCGGACGCAAAGACTTCAACGACTCCAGTAAGAGTTCAGAAACCGAGGGATGTTCCATTTTTTCTGCTTTTTCTTTGCATGCTTGGAGCAATGGGATACCTTGCTCATCACAGTATCTCCGCAGGCGATCCTTTCAAATACGCTTTCGGTACCGATTCATGGGGAAACACTTGCGGAGAAAGAAACATTGCCAAAATTTCTGGGGTTGCTTTATCCGGAATGGATCACAGAACAAGAAGTTTTCAATTGCATTTAGCTTTTAGTGATTTCCGTGTTGCTCTAAATCCGTTCACTTTTCTCAGTCAAGAGAACGCACCTGCAGTACTTTGTGTCACTGAATGCCCAACACAGATGACCACATGTGAGGAAGTACTTATAGAAAATGGCTACAACATGTCTTCATCAATCATAGACAGAAGAGTGTGTACTATGCCTTTCGACGCAATTTTGCCGCATACTTCTTTGATAAATAGATGCCTACCTGACCAGCTAATGCAGGTAATAACTAGTTGTATTTTGTATGGCAAACTGCCACCATGAACTTAAAATCGTTCCGACATTTTTAAAGAGAATGAAATTTTACGACTGCTGTGACAACCAGTAGGGAATCCAGATCCAGAGGGCATTTGGTCACATGACTCTCAAGAAAAAAATATTTACAGTATGTAGGCTATAATATTCATTCAAAATTTTCTTGTTTGCTTTTCAAAAACTTATCCTAACCTAACCGTAGTTTAAACTTAAAGTGTTCCGTGTGGAGACCTCGTTTTTTTGGATATGGATTTCTTGCTTCACTGTATTGATGTATCATTCTAAAATTTTAAAACCCTGCCGCATTCACACTCTAAGTAGGTCAGTTAGTTGAACAAGAGGTTGAGTGTAGTCAACAACAGAAAAAAAACAATAACAGTAGTTGCGTCACTTAATAAGAATTGTTATGCTATTAATCATAATCAAAGCTCATTATTGCTGCATTACAGTTAAGAAATGCAAGAACAACAGAGTCATTAAATATCTGAATGTAACTTTTGTAATAACTGCCTCCTTGAGCATCTAAGCACTTTTTGAAATGTAATAACGAAATATTCTATTTTCTTACAAGCAATTTGTGGTTTGTAAATTTTTGTTGTTGAGGGTTCTGTAAGAATTGCGAGAGTAAACTAGGAGTTCAACGATGACAAAATGATTGAAGAGCCCTGCCATAGCCTACCGCCTTACCTTACACAGAATTTCATCAGTGAAGAATGATTGAAATCTTTCTACGATCGTGAAAACTTAATTTGAAATTTAATTTGAATTCACCAGACAAGATTTTCAACCAATCTCGGCAAAAATCTAATTTTAGTTTGATAAATTTGGCCATAAACAAAATGTGCGTCTTCAAAAAGCCGTTATCGTTCCACAAAATACACAAAAGTAACCAAATAGAGCCAAACCCAACGCACCCCTAAAAATCTATTTGCTTCTTCAGACCTCAACTTATCCATTCTTTACTTTTAAAAGATTTGCTTTGTTAAACTCTACTGCTCTCAATTTGATTTGATTTTTCTAGATCTGCTACTGGTGATAACAGGTGTTATTTGCCACGTTTGTAAGCTTACTAAAACAACTCAGTAACGAATCAGGGATTCCTGGCTTTAGATGAGCAAAATTTTTAGATCATTTATTTATGAAAAGCAAAAAAAGCAGTGTAACTAAAAGTAGCCGATACAAAATAAAAAAATTTCAGCCACATTCTTGGTAATTCCAAAAAATGTCGTAGATAGTAATTTATTGTTCAATGAGAGAAATGCCAAGATTGCCGTTGAAAAATCCAATAGCATTCAAAATCTCTAAAGTTAATCTGTGACAAAGTGAGTTCGAATTTTCCAAAAAAGATTTACTTACTTTGTTTAAAACAAAACTCTTTATGACGTTAAATCTATTCGCCTACTTTTGTGTAACCTACAGTCACACACATACTAAGTTTTTCCAATTCCAAAGGATAAAACGGGGTAGTGTATCCAATAGACTATAAAATTGCATGAGTAAGAGAAAAATAGTTTTTAAAAGCTAAATCAACAAAAATTGTTTTAAAGTTAATTTTTTTCTTCAACAGTTTGGACCGTCAATTCCATTTTCTACTCTCAATAATTCCTTGTTTCCAGCCGTGAATTCTTCGGACTCAGGCATACTCACCACACTGCAGTCCGCAGCCATAACTTTTGCGGATTATTTCTTTACTTCAATGGCAAAGTACTGGAGAGATTCTATATTCTTGACTTTAGTTGCATTTGGAACATGTTTTTTTATGATACTAGTACTGCAACTGTTTACTCGTGTTGTTGTTGTATTGTCCATAGTTCTTGGAGGCATAGGAAGCGTAGCCTTCACTGCATACTTGTGGTACAACTACGCAGTCGTCAAAGGGTACATCGACGAGGAAGCTGTAGCCGATATAATACAATCCGCAGTGCCAGCAGATCAATCAATTCTTGATTTCTTTGAAAAACAACTTAATTCCGACAACAATGCGGCAAGTGGTTCGGGACAAATTGCCCTAAATATCTCATCCTTCAATATGATGGCTAGTAATGTTTCTGGGCTTTTGGACTCATTTGCTTTCTCTGCTATACGGCATTCCGCATATCTATTTCCAGGTGCAGTAACCGTTTCCATTATAACTCTCATCCTTCTTATTATTTTAGTTTGGGTCCGAAAAAGTTTGTGCTTGGTAATTAAGATTTACGACGAAGCAGGCAAGGCAGTGGCAAGTATGCCGTGTCTTCTTCTAGAGCCAGTGAAGACTTTGGTTGCCATGACTGGGGTGATAGCATATTTTTTCTGTATAGCCGCGTTTCTTCTTTCCATTGATGTACCAGTAGTGGATCAAGATGGTTTCGTGACATTTACTGAAAGAGAAAACTCATCGAATTTCATTTTTTTGGCTGCTCATATTTTCGGCTGTTTATGGATGCTACAATTTGTTTCTGCTTGTCAGCAAATGATTCTAGCAGGGGCTATCTGCAACTGGTTCTTCTCTAGACAACCGAATCAAAAAAAGAAGGACTGTAAATCGACTCTTTGTCCTGCAACCCAACCCACCACAGACTTAATCCTGTACGGACTGGGTACGGCTGCGGTTGGATCGCTTATCATTGCTATCGTACAGTTTATCAGAATAATGTTAGTTTATATTCAGAAAAATTTGAGAGGAAAAGAGTCCAGCGCCGCAAAGGTGATCTTGAAATGCATGGCTTGTTGCTTGGTATGTTTACAGAAAGTTTTGAAGTATATCAATCGAAACGCGTACATCTGCGCAGCTATGTACGGAGAGAGCTTTTGCGCAAGCGGAAAGCGAGCGCTGAGGCTTCTAATAACTAACGCCACACATGTCTTCGCGTTGAACTGCATTGGTGGCTTCTGCTTGTTCTTAAGTAAATTAGGAGTATTCGTAATCACTGGATTTGCCAGCGTTGGTTGGTTTAAATATAAACTCGGCAAACATGCGAAAGCGACGGAGTACCTTGTGCCGGCTGTAATTGCCTCTGTTGCAGGTTATATTATAGCAATTTGTTTTTTTAATATTTACGGGATGGCCGTTGACACAATCTTCTTGTGTTTCTGTGACGATCAAGAACGTAACAATGGAGACGACAGACCATATTATAGCAGCGTCGCTCTTCAAAAGTACATGAATGAAGTTGAATCTCAACATAAAAAAAAGAAAAAACCACAAGAGCAAACTGCACCGCCTGTATCTGCTTGGACAGCTGAACCGACACAATATGAAAAAACAAAGAAATTAAAAAAACAGATTTTGAAGACCGTACCAACCCCTCGAGGCGCTCATCATAACCTTCCAGAGGAATTTGATACATTCTTCATGAAAGATCACATGTTAAATGATGATGATGATGATTTGAGTTCTACATGGTCTAACATAATTTTACCACAAGCTGTTCAGTCAAACTTCGGACAAACCGTCACACAACATGGTATTTGTTCCTACTCAGATTCAAAACAGCAAGAAAATAGCGAAAGTTTCAGAAAATTGCAGACAACAACAGGTTTACCTTTGGACACGCAAACAGCGCATTGTTCACATCTGAGATTTCCGTTTTTACCTTCAACTCCCATATCTGGTGAGTGCGTAGACCTAGCCTACTGTGGTTAATTAAAATATCGCATGCAGTTTGTTTTTGACAATCTCACAATCTGCTAAAAAAATGGAACTCTTACATCTAAAAACTTCATTATGCGATAAAGTGATATAATTGAAGTATTTTAAGTAGAAAATATAGTTGTTATACTAACCAACCTGTAGACTACATCTGTTTTCTTCGAAGTCAGGGGTTTATAGAATAACGGGATGACCAACTCGACTGCAATACTGTATCTGACAAGTGGTAGCAAAAGTGGTGCCAGATATTTTTAAAATTATTAGAAAAGATACTTTTTTGGAATTTTAAAGTAGTGGACACCTAAAACTTGTACGTTTAAAACTAAAGTAAAGTTCAAAGTTGCTCAAATTGAGTTTAACCAAGTTGTAGTTGTATTACTTTGCAATAATAATGTGAATTTATGTACAAAACTTAAATTAAATAAAACTTAACAGGTATAAAAAATATTTAGGCTACTAAGTATTCAGAAAAAAAAAAAAACTTAAGAAACTTATAATGTACACTTCAGGAGCATAGAGCTTCATGTTTTAAGTGCTGAAGTCTATAATTATTTTTCAGGTAGCCTATGCCTAATATGTTTTATGCACAGGAGAGGATAAATTTACAAAAATGATGATAGTTTGATAAGTGAATTATAAAATTGCTTCAAATTAGCTTTAGAATATTTAAGGGCAAGTTTGAACGACGAACGACCACTACTTTAAAAGTGCCAAAATAATATTTTTTCTAAATATTTGAAAAATACCTGGCAACAGTTTTTCCTCCACTTCTCAGATATCGCAGCCGAGTTGGCGATCCCTTATTTCTATGAATCCCTGTTTGAAGTACTGATAACTTTTGACTACCGGTACCTTTTGTTTGTCAAGCATAACAGAACCAGGCATCCTATTTCCTGGTACCAGCGTCAATTGAATCAGAATTTTTTTTAATTTCATCTATTTAGGTGCAACATTGGATGCACTTCCAGTCGAACAGAAAACAGAAAACAAGTCAGTGGAGAACGATCCGTATCGATTTGTCTTTTCATCTCCAGAATTCGGATCAAAACGAAAAATAAACAACAGTTTCTTTGCTACTCTCATGGAAAACAGCAGTCTACCTGGTAGTATATCTTCTAAAGAAAGTGACAGATATTCTTCTAGCCCTACGTCATCAGACAGAATGCAGTTTCGCTCTCAAAGAACGTAACAAATTGATTGGAACGCGATTTCGTTTGTCATCGTTTGTTACCATTCTTATTACAAAAATATTGTATGTGCATTGGTCTTTTTGTTGTTGAACGCAGTATTGAAATTTGACTGGGAGTAGGCCTACATTTACAAACAAGCACAGTGAAGTTATGACTTCTTCTCTTCTCTCGTTTGACTTGTAGTAGCTTAGATTGGCAATGCCTCCTCGTGCAGCCAAGATACGGTAGTTGGGTCCAGTTGTCGAATACCAGTGATTCCACTTTGGGGTCGTAAGATGGAACATTCGTGGAGTATGTGTTGCATTGTTTGTTCTACCGCTCCGCAGACACATATCGGCGAATTATGCAACCCCCACCTAAACAAATTAGCTCCAGTACAGCCAACGTCACATCTGATCCTGTTCAATGTGACCCATGCCTTTCTTGAGAGGTCTGCTCCAGGAGGGATGGAGAGTACTGGCATAACTGAAAACTGGGGAGGGATATGTGGCAGCTCGTTCCATTCTTGGGCCCATGTTTCCATGCAGCTGAAGTTCTTATCCACAAGTTGTGTAGCATATCGATGGAATGGGCGCCTTGATGATAGGCGTTGTCTGACTGGTCCATTTGTTTGGGAGTGACTGTAGAGAAGGTGTTGAGGATCGAGTCTCGCATGTAGAGCCAGTTTGTGAGAGGCTTCTTCCCTACGGACATGAGCAGGAGCAATGCCAGCCAAAGTTGGCAGATAATCAGTAGGTGTGGGGCGGAGACAGCCAGTGATGATGCGCAAGGTGTCGTTAATGCACACATCCATCTTTTTTGTGTGTCTGCTGCGGTTCCATACAGCTGAGGCATATTCGGCTGAGCTGTAGACCAAGGCTAGTGCACTTGTACGCAAGGTTGATGCTCGGGCTCCCCATCCTGTTCCTGCTAGGCTTCTCAAGAGGTTATTTCGCGAGGTAACCTTGGCACGGAGTGACTCGATACCGACAAGCAGCAAAAACCGACAAGTAGCAAAAGTTATGACTAAATGGCACATAAACGATTACAACATCGGAAAATAGCTTGTCAATGGTATTAATAAATAAATGCAATGCATTATAGAGTGAAAACAAAGTCAAGCTATACCACTTAAGGTACAATAATTTTTCACCAAAAATAAGCGGCAAGGAAAAGATGAAATCAAGGAACTGTATTGTTGTGAAAAAGAAATCTCGGTCGAGCGAACGATTTGAAGCCAGTGGCAATGAGAGACCCAGCCTCTCAAACAAGACAATTTTGAAAAGCACAGCAAGAAAGAAAAAAATTGCAGGATAGTTCATCAAGAGAAATGGAAGTTGGCCACCAAAAATAAATTGTCCTTAAAGAAACAACCCAAAATTAATAAAAATGCATTCCGTCATCATAAGTTTCCAAAGAATGTCGCCTACAGTGTTTTCTTCTAGATCCAGGCGTCCTAAAATCATCCCGTTTCCCAGTATAAAAATTAAACCTAAACACCTTTATCAACGCCGCTGCACAGGGCCGCAGTGAGAGTGATTTGGGCCCGGTACCAATTAGATCTCCTCAGGCTCCAAATCAAGACACGTTTAAGAAAAACGAGCAGTGTTCAAAGAATACCATATAGCCTACCAATACAAAGAATAACTTCTTCAAGTTTCCGCTCCTTGGAAAATTTTTATTGAAAGAAACTTACACAGTCGTCTATAGCATCGCTTATCTTATAGAATGTTGTCTTTTAAGAGGCGCTTTTCGTTTATTAATATACGATTCTATTTGATTTAGATTCCGTTTGAATACAAAACATCTGGTGATCTCAATAAGGGTGCACTAGCTTAAGGTTTTTAGGTGAATGGTAACTATATTTGATATGATTTCACCTGAGTGGTTCTTCAAAGCAGAGACGCGAGCCCCTATTGTTTCCGACATGGCGTCAAGAGTGTCAAATAATTCCTGTCTAATATCTTCTTGTTCTATTGTTCTTGTAGTCTGCTGATCCGCTTTCAAATGGGATACTGAGGAGTTAGAAAGTTAAAAGACACATTGCGAACTATTGCAAGTCATTGAAAACCATATAAGCTGTTAAACATTATTGCACGGGTCGATGTAACAAAATCAATTAGTTCACGAAACTGAACCTTATATTATAGAAAGATACTTTGATGCTTAGTTTTAAAAACACACAAAAATTTTGCCAAGTAGACTTGAATAATAAACATTCTGGCAACACAATGCTAAGAAAATCACCGATTATGAAAAAGTTTAGTTGATGCATATTTGACTTTAAAACGACACAAGTTCAAATACCTCTACTTCGGGCTGAAATTGACGCTCCAAGTCTTGGAATAGCAATAGGATTTGCAAATGCTTCAATCAAATTGTTCATCACTGAAGTGGTTTTCTATAAAACGCAAATTAAATTTGTCTTAACTTTGCTTTATATTGAAACGTAAACTTTTTTCTAAGAAGAAGAAAAATATCTAACTATATACAGTACTGTAGATATCAAAACGTTAAAAGGAGATATGTGGAAGAGTGACCAGAAAATTCTTCATTATTTATTAGATGTTTGCAGACTTGAATAAATGCAAAAACGACGGACTTTGCTGTCTGGCTAGTTTCATCTGATAGACTCTAAAACCATGCTGTCAGACTTGAAGTATGAGGTATTTATGGATAGAAAGAACCAATGAAAGGAATCAAATGATGACCAATCAAAGTGGAGCTTCAGGCTGAAGTAAACAGTAAAAATATGTTACGAATAGAACAAATTTCAGACATAGTTGAATCAAATTGCTGACAAAGAAATATTAGGACATAAACGTTTTTGTTTGATGCCACAAGTTTGGATGCAGAGTTTTGAAACATGTTTGTTTCAACCAGGTCTTAAATTTGTCCTATTGGTAACTTTCATTTATCGTTTAGTTTAATCTTAAATTACTACTTTGATTGGTCTAACATTCGTATTTTTTTCTTATTTCTGGTTGGTTCTTTTCCTTTTTCTTCTTCTTCATCTGGCTTTGTTCCCACTTCAAATGAGGTCGCCTATGCTGGTTGCAGTCTTCCATATCACTCTGTCAGCAGCATCTTCCTCCTTCACTCCCACTATTTTTATATCCTCTGTCACACAACGCTCCAACTCCATTTTCTGTTCGGCCTTCCTTGCATTCTATTTTCTTCCACGCTCCCCATCCGGCCTGGTATCTTTTTGTCACCTCTCTGCCACTCGTTCCATTCTCATGAACTGTCGAACCAAGATACTGAATTCTGAAACTTGTTTCACCGTTTTTCTTTGCAGTTGTATTTCTGCCTCATTTTCTTCGTCATTATATTCTGTTGGCCTCTGGAGTTTGAGATAATCTGTCTCAAACTCCCTTCCTTTTATTATATCTGTATAATCTATACCTCATCGCTAATACGTTGGTAATATCATTCTGATCGACATCATTCTGATGATAAGCTTCCAAAAAGATTCGAATAAAAAGTACGGTACTTCTTGGATTGAGTCGCCTCCATGCTTTTTTCAGTTCACATACATCAATATCTCAAAGTTCACTTTCCCTAGAGTTTTTTAGATGCTAAAATTCTATGTAAAACTACTCAAAGTCATCTACCGAATTACAATCAAGAACAGACATTTCCAACTTGCCTGTAATATATCCTTCGCGGAGTTTTCATCCGATACTTCGTAAAAAGGATATTGAGTCACTTTGCGGGTACTTTGTAATAGCAATTTGGCGTCAAAAGTGGTCAATCTATTTCCTTTCTAAACAGATAATTTTAGTCGTTTTATTAACGAAAAAAGGCATAGATTAACTTTAAAATTCAGTATAAGACTCTGAAACAAATTAAAAAATCAGTGATACAGTAGATGCACTTAAAGAAGATTTTAAAAATAGTCTACCCCGGTTTAATTTGTATCCCAAAAGTTAGCTAGGCCACACTTGTAGCGTAGGCCTATAGCCTATAGGGTATTTTATTTCAAGCTACTTTTGTAGAATGGCAATATACAGTAGCAGCACATATAAGCTGTAGCGATACGCAGAGCTGTTCTATATCGATTAGGCTCCAATTCAATTCTTTAGATACAATCCTATTGCTTAATCAACCACTATTATTAAATCAACAGCTTGAAACATCCAGAATGATCATAACTATAATCGTGTAAGCTTACCTGGGGAAAAATACCTGAAGAAGCTTGCTGGCTTTTTACATTAAGTATTTTCTCAAACACGATAACTTTCAATGACTGGGTTTGATCAAAATATAAGCAATGCGGAAGCCTGGTTTTTCATTTTGTAGGCCACTTTATAACAGAGAGCTGGTGGCCGCCTTACCCGGCTCAAGAAACGCCCCTGCTACTATTGCAAAAACTTACTTTTGAATCAGTTAGATTATCCAGTGCTTTCATCACTTCATCTACTTCTTTCCTATTCACCAACGAGATTCGGTTCATCCAGGAGCGGCGAGTGATCATTCCGAGAACTTGTGTGCATGTGGAAAGAATCTCATTGGTTCGAATGTAATCGTTGATTTCGTCCGATACAGAAACGTACTCTGAAAGGAATTACCACAAAGGGAAATAATCTTCCCATGCAAGTAATGTTGTGATAAGACTGTAACAATTGTTTGTTATTTTTGTTCAATAAAGTTTGTAAACAAGGGGTGTAGGCCTATATATGTTTCTAGTAACCAGCTGCATGAGTTGCCATTTCCTCATTCAGATCAGATTAGGTCAGTTCAGTTGTTTTTATTTCTGACCATCACAGCGAATAACAATCTACACGTCAACATAGCAGAGGAAAAGGTAGAAACGACAAAACTCTAACGTTCAAACGTGCTTGAGACTGAAATAAATTATAAAGTCAAAACAATTCGGCGGTTGCAACACATTGTTGCAGCACCTAGAAAAGTTGTATTAACATCGAAATCGCAATTTGCTTAACCAAAATAAAAAAAGGTTAAGCTAGGCAATAGCCTACTATTTAATTTGATTTTACATTATTATGACTTGCAAACCACACAAACGGTTCTACGGTCTTTATTTGATGAATTAGCAAACTAAATTAGATCCACACAAAACATGTGACTATCAGCAAAAACAAAAGAATGTGGGCTACTACATGGCAAACTGTATTTACTTATGATAGGCCTAAGACGTAGGCTAGTAATCAAATCCTACGCTAGCGCGTCTCTTTACTTCAGAGCAACACAAAAATAATACTCTGCCAGAGAGTTATAGTCAACTGCTAGGGAAATGAAATACTTCGAACTAAAGTGGGCTGTAAGTTAAACCTGGATCATTGATAAACTCTTTCGTGTTTAATTGACAAGAAATTAACAAGAGTAAATCAGTTCCGAAGGCAAAGTTTACTGTTTAATATTGTTTATTCATTCCTCAATTGTTTCTTTTATATTGCTTGTATTAACATTAGAACGGCCTAGGTGTCGAAATCGACTTACAAATTTAGTTCACTATTTTGGGCCCTAATTGTTATCGCAACGTTTTCAAACTTTCAGTATAGCTTCCCAATTATGCTTACACTTTATAGTCCAGTATTATTTTTCTGAAAAATCTTTTTATGTTATCTACTGTACAATGTGCGGATGTACCTCCAACGGTCGAGGTGTCGAAATCGACACCTCATACAAATTTAATAAGATTTGTATAGTATAAAAGACTTCCTGTGTGAAAAAACTAATTCAATAGTTTCCACACTTACTTAAAGCGTTTCTCATGGTAATTGCCAACGCTCGACTTGATGTGTGTCATCGCTCGGCTTGATTTTAGGTCATCCTACTGAGTTTACAATACCTTCCATAAATCTATCAGCGATTTTCAACAGATAAGTTTATACATATTCGAGAGTCATTGGAAGGACTTGTTGCTAATTGCATCAACAATTATACTCCGAATTGGAGCCTGCCAATCGATGAACAGGTATTTCCAATGAAAAACGGATGTCCTTTTATCGTGTTCAAGCCAAACAAACCAGACAAGTTTGACATGAAATTCTGGGTGTTAGCTGAGGTTCATTCCAAATACGTATGCAATACCGTACCGTACTTATCGTACCTCGGAGCTATTGAAAGAAAGCAACAAAATGGAAGGCTTCTCCCCGAGGATGTAGTGATCAGGATCACCACTAATTTACACAGGCAAGGCGGGTACAACGTCACAACAGTTAACTTTTTTACTAGGGTGAATCTTTCTGGTTTGCTACAGGAAAGAATTGTTGGAACTGTTCGAGCTAACAGTAAAGGACTGACAAAGGAGATGACCAAGGGTGGAGGAGAAAGATTTTCCAGTAAATTCTTTTACAATGCAACGAACAGCTGCATGCTTGTAAACTATTAGGCAAAAAAAATGCAAATGTCCTTTCCACTATGCATGACAGCCCCAGTATTGATGCAACAGAGAAAAAGAAACCCTCTGTGATCCATTTTTATAGCGAGAACAAAGTAGCAGTTGATGTGTTTGACCAAATGGCAAGAAAGTACACCACACGTGCAGCAGGTAAAAGATGGCCTCTTGCAGTTTAGACAAATATGCTAGATATTGTAGCTTTGAACTCTTGGATTATCTTTAGAAAACGTTCCGGTAGCAACATCAGCCGACGTGATTTTATCCTCCAGCTCATTGAGAGCTTGAGAACTGCTCATGTGCTGAAACGCAAGGCGACACTGCAGAGAGAAGAAGAGCAGGGACAACCATCTAGAAAACGCAGAAAATTCGCTGAACATTATTGCAAAAACAATAAGTACAGTCACCATTTGCCGCCACTGTCGAAAACCAACTTGTGGGAAGTGTGATGATGGTGACTGGAAAGTTACAGAGTGCAAAGGCTGCACTGCGTAAAGTGTTTGTTGATTTGTTTGATTTTTTTTCTCCTGAATAAGAAAACTTTGTGTTATTTTTATGATAATTATGGTTTCGCTCTGTTGAATTTTTAGATCATCGTACAGAGTCAAGATACAGATAGTCAAGCTTCGAACTGATCAAAACCTGGTAGCCTACGTCATAATTTTCGTCTAAAACCAAAAAATGAGCAGTGCAAATACGTGACAAAAGTAATAAGTGCTTCAGATAATTTTATCACTGTAAAATAAAACGAACTCTTACTGTTAATTTTACGGAAAAATAAAGTTTTTTTTGAAAAGTGTCGATTTCGACACCAGCGGCCGTTGGAGGTATACTTTTTTTTCTAGTGTTGAATTTAAGAACAATTTCGCTCAATCATCTCACCATCTTTTGGTTGCAACCAGGCATTCGCAGTGCAAACACATGCAGATCTACTTTTACCAAACTTTTCGAAATAAAAAGGATATTTTCGCCGATGTAGACAAGCTTTATTGAAATGCAGTTCTCCTTGGAGGGTGGTGGTTTTTGGATTCGTGATGTGGATTTGACACTTTTCTAAAACACAAAACTGTCAATGACATCCAGTCAAAGTTTAGTTGGTTATCATAGGTCTGAATTTTTATGCTTATGATGAAATTTTTCAATTGTAACAAAACAGACTTTTCAAGTCTTACTGAACTGACATGAAGTTCAGTCATTGACCGGAATAGGCGGGGAACGATAAATGTCTTTGTTAACCCTTTCGCTGCTATAGGTCTGTCTAGTTCCTGTGCTAAGCCCTTTTTTAGGAAAAAATATGCATTTTCAAATGAATGTGCAAAAAGTACTACAAGAGCTTTTTTGAAAATTTCTTTTGTGTATTCGTTTTTAAAAAAGGTTGGACTAATAAAAACAGGCAAAATTTTAGAGTTTTGCGCAGTTAGATTGTCACGTGACGTCATGGCAGCCATTTTGGATTTTTTCATTTTTGTGAAATTGTGAAGAAAGCGTTTTTTTTTGTAATGAAATGTAGTTAGAAAGTCTTTTTTCTTACTAAATATGGATAAAGATACACAAAACGAAAAAAATCAATTACTGAATAACATTTAAAAAATGAAACTGGTAAAAAAAGTAATAAATTAGAAAAAAAAAATTTAGAAAAAAATATGCATTTCATAATGAATGTGAAAAAAATAAGCTCTTATTAGAGCTTTTTGAAAATTTTTTTTGTGTTTTAGATTTTAAAAAAGGTTGAACTAATAAAAAAAAGGAAAATTTTAAAATTTTACACAGATAGATTGTCACGTGACTTCGTGGCAGCCATTTTAGGTGCTTCAATTTTTAGAAAAACTGTAAAAAAAAGTTTTTTTCTAGTAAAATGTTGTTGGAATGTCTTGTTGTTTACTGAAAATGGATAAAAATAAACAAAACGGACAAAAAGAACCATAGAATACCATGTAAAAAATGAAAGATAGCCTACATTGAAAAATAGTTATAGTTTGTAGGCTACATAGTGATTGTAGTCTTCTATCACATAGGCTAATGCTTTTCAATAAATGTTTTTGCTTTCTTTCACAGTACAAACTTCAGGCTGTTGAGTTTGGTGAAAGCAAAATTTAGACATTTACTCGTAGGCTATACGTCTAATGAATCTCTGTTTTTTTCATCAGGTGCAGCCAGGCCCGGATTTAGGGAGGGGGCAGAGGGTGTAGGTGCCCCGGGCCCCCCTTTTGAAGGGACCCCCGACGTAGAAAAAAATGTAATTTTGTGTTATTATTTTTTTTTCGGCCTTTGAAGTTTCTGCAAAATGCTGTGCAGTGCTGGATTACTGCTACTGTACACGTAGAGGTGGTTTTTCGCGCCGACGGAGCTAAAAAAATTTTTGCACGGGGCCCCCCCGATCTAAAAGTGCCTCCGGCTCCCCATCAGCTAAAGCCGGCCCTGGGTGCAGCTACAGAATAATCCAATTTTATGTGGTAAACCCTAAAACAATTTTTATCTGCATGCAGGCCTGGCTGGCTTGGACAGTCAGGGCAAACTTTGGCGGACCATAAATGCGGCTACTTGGGCGGACCATAAATGGAGTTCTGAATGGAAGTCAAGCGCCACCAGACTCTATTCGTTCAGCCCCGACGCCGACACACGCCCCATCGGCCTAAGGCTACCAAGACAGGCATGGGTGCGCCTCAACCGTCTTCGAACTGGCGTCGGGCTTTTCCGCTCAACCATGCACCAACGGGGAATGGCCTCTTCCTCCTCCTGTGACTGTGGTGCTGAGGAACAAACCGCAGACCACATCATCAATGACTGTTCCATCTTCAAGCCATCTAATGGAGTGGAAGGTCTGCGTGTCATGGATGATGAAACCAAAGACTGGCTGCTCTCTAGTAGCCTTCCAGTGTAGTCCGGGAACATCGTAAATTTGGGGTGGTAAAAGAATAGACCCTCGGCCCCAGAGGCTCACACGACGACCACCCTCTTCATCATAATCAGGAGACACATCTATGGATCTATCGTCAAGATGTAAATCATAAAAATCATTCAAATCACATTCCCAATCACTCCCCGGGCTGTCATTGTCAACATGCGGAAACGAAACTTCTCTATCAGCAATATCAAAATTGTCCCCGCTGTCTGTGCCAGCAAAAATCTGACCTACCACTTCCTCCGTATTGAATCGACTACCTCGCACATTGCTCCCCGACATTTTAAAGTTTGACGTTTTTAAACAGCTACAAATAACTTCTAGTGCATAGAAACAAGCCAAGCTGGCGCGTGCAAGTCAATAACTAGCTTTAACAAGGTTTTAACTGACTACCCGGTATTACCGGGTACACGCATTTCACCGACATGTTGCTATACCCGGTAACACCGGGTACACGCACTGAAAGGGTTAATACGTCATAAAATTTGCAAAATTATAATGCAATTGACCGTGGTGGCGATAAGGAAATAAGTGTTATGTTCAAAACAATGTTCTGTGTAAACAACGCAGCTTTCAAGTCAATTTTTGATTGTTTGAAAGCTTATAAAAATATCAATAGTCTATATTTTACAGCCCCCCTCACGACCATTTCAACATTGAATATGCTTCCAATATCCAACAATTAGCTACACCATCCAGTCTAGGTGAAACAGAAAAAAAATCTTTTAAAAATTAAGCTGCCATTTTTTAACGTGATTTAAACCAGACACGATTACTTACACATTCACTAAATTATAGTATAACTTTGTCATACCGTCATTTAGTTTTGTTACGCTAAATTCCCACTCAGCAAAACAGCGTGACGTAGAGTTAAAGATTGGAAATCCATGGTTTTCTACATGTCCCAGTTGAGTAGAAAACAGAACGCCGCGTACGAAGCAATAACTTCCATTGACTGAAAAGCCCGTAAAGATTCCATTGTATCCGACGGACCCTCGGCGTTTATAGCATTTTTCCAACCGAAGATCGACATAGCACTTTCCTGAGCAAAATAAGAAATAAAAGCGTTGACAAGAAATAGGCTATCAAGAGAAAAGTATATATCTGAACTAGGAGCAAGGATAACTTGAAGGCCCAAAAACAAAGTAGGGTTTCAGAAATATAGCCTATTGTATTAAGCTACAGCTCCCGGTTTTCTCGTTGTCTTCTTTGCGTGATACCGGACGCCACCTGTTCTTTTAACGGTTTTGAAATCATGCCTCAGTGATAGTAAGTAAGTTAATGGATAGTCATAAATAAACATAGCTGAGCAACGCTACAACATTTCACATTATAACAAAAAAATAATATTATCTAGCAAACATTTTCGGCTACACATATAGCCCTTATCAAGCCTGAAAGAAAATGTTACATTGTATAAGACGTACTGTACTTGACAAACATACAGTATAACAAAAATATGGTCTGAACAAACCGCTTATCTTGTTCACATGAAATGAAAACTGGATTACGCAGCACAACGGGTCGAGTATTTGTAACAAAAAAAAAAAAATTGTTCAGAGGGGAAATGTATAGACATATTACGCAAGATAAACAGAAGCACAACACGAGACAATTACACAAACAAAGCACAATACATGAAACACAACACGTGATAAATTAATTTAAGACGGTTAAAAGATGAGGCTTCGCCGGCAAACAATTGCCTATTGAGATAAATAAGCGATAGATAGAATTTATCCCAACAGAGATAAATAAATTAATGAATAACAGAAGGAAAACTTTGTTCTTAAATTCTAGTAAATTGTTTGCTGTAAATCAGTTTGTGTGTGCTAGGTAATAACTTGCATAGCTATTAGAAACAATTTTTCTCACAGCTCTATTCAAAAGGTTGTTAATTTATCATATCGCGTGTGGTATTTTTATGGGTTAGTCTACCTACGCAAAAGTCTAAGCAATTAATATCACATTAATGAGAATAATGCTTCTCATTAAAAAAGTGAAAATTTCAAGAAATTAAAATTTTAAACGGGCACATCTACAATTCTAACTTATCATCTCTATTCTAACCATTTCCTAACCCTTGAAATACTTTTTAAATTAAAAAAGCATCGCTGATTTAGTCTTGCAGCTTTGTTGCTGATTTATGCTGGAATTGGTTGCTCATTTGTATAAAGAAAAAAGAAACTTTAAATAAATCAAAAGTGTTCTTGAAAGCATTCCATTTTGCGAGCGTTAGTATAAAATGACTTTTTTCTCACCATTGTTAAAAGTTGACGCACAGAATCCTTGAGCTCAATAGCCTAGCCCTATAGCCCAGCCTACAATTATATTTATATTACAGTGCGGATATGGCGCAATGGAAGGGCTATCATTACATAGTAGTGAATACTGAAAAGTTTGGGTGTTCATCAGGACAATTATCGTTTCTAGCACTAGTTGCAACGTTCATCTGATGAAATTGAAAGTCAGATGAACTAGTGCTAGAAACGTTACATAGTAGGCTAGTAATAATTATAAATTATTATTGGTACTATTTTTACAAATAGCTGTGTTATCATCAAGAAAGTGCTTCAGTGGCCTACAGCGCAGTAGGCTACAGAAAACTGTATTCCAGAATAGTAAAACTAAATCAAAGTGCTTGTTTATACTTTTTTCATCTTTACAAAATAGTTGAACGATCTTACTTGGTTTAGCAAAGCAGCTTTTGAGAAACGGTGAACTCGCATTTCTCCAGCAGCAAGTAGGGATTCGTTTACAACGGTCGAAATCGTTTATTTCAACTCCATTGTCAATGCAAGAATCAACATCATCAACCTCTTTCCCCACATCGCACGGATTTTCAATGCCTGACAAAAGATATTGATTATCCAGAAGCAACAATAAAGCAGCAGTACCCTATTATAGTCCAGTGGTTCTTAATCTTTTTGTCTTGGTGGACCCCTTTTGGTTCTCTCGAAGCGGTCGCAGCCCCTAAAACATTTATAGCATATCGCGTCTCCTTTTTTATAAGTTTTGAACGTAATGCACATGACATGCACATTCAGTTTGTCAAACAAATAAAACGTCGATTACCACATGAGAATGCTGACAGACACAGCTCATAGCAACCATAACCGCATAAAAAACATGCAATTTACGGAAAATCACAAAATATGAAAATCGTTGTATCTTGAAAACGATCGGTGACAGAAAAAACCTGATAGCATTTTTGAAATCAGAGCTACAAAATCAAACAGATGCACTTAAAAAATTTCAGCCAAACAAAAGTTTTTTGAATTTTGTTTCGCAGTGTTAGGCTGTGTATCAAACCATGGTCATACTTCAACATTTGCGAGCAAACAACAAGAGATAAATATATTTCGTGAATTTTGTTCGTCTTCTCCTGTAGAAGCACATTTGGACCCGTGTATGTTAGGGATGAATCATGGTCTTCATAGACTCGTTAACAAATGACATGAAGAGGATAATCTTACCCTGTGATGTAATACCACTACATTTTACACCAAGCAATCACCGTTGTTAAGTCACTGAAGATTTCTAATGTGATAGAAATCATAACATCAATAGCAAATTGGATTCGTGCAAATGCGCTTGATCATCGCAAGTTGAGGTAATTTCTGGTAGATAGGCTATTGATGCTGACTATAGATATGTGCTCATGTTCACTGCCGTTCGGTGGTTAAGCCAGAGCACCAAGTCAACGGATCATTTGAAAGAGTATTCAGCGCCATAATTGAAGAATTTGAAACTTGAAAGTCGCATTAACGGTATCAATTCTTTCCTGCCCCTGATGAAAGTATTTGCAACACCTATGACAACACACGCAACTACTACCTCCAGTGATTTTCAGCTGGAGCTGCTAGATTTGCAGTCAGATGTGAAGCTGACACAAGAATTCAAATGTAATCATCTACCCCGTGGTCGAATCCCAGAGGAAAATAGCCAATGCACTGAAAATTGCCTCCGCAATCAGTTCCACATAGTCTAGGCCTTCACGTGTAAAGCACTTTTCAGAAAAACAATCGAAAGTAAATTCAAATATCACAACCGATTGACAAATAATCATTTTAACCAGCTTTTGAGTACTGCATCTTTCAATATTATTTTTTTTCATTTATTTTTTATTTTTTCAATATCATTTTTTTTAGCGAACATCAAATTTCACATTGAATTGCATTTCTTTTTTTGTGGTCCTTTACAAAATTAGAATTTTGAATTTAGCCTCCGTGCTAAAAAAGGTTGAAAACCACTGGTCGAAAGACTCCAAACTCTAAACTACAAAGTATTATCCTAATGTAAAACATTACGTCAAACGAATTTTCTTACCTGGTGGCTGCAGACGCTCACACGACGAAGTTGGTGCTAGAAGCTCAGCATTAATGTTTTGCGTCGCATGCGCAATAGCTGTGACGCAAACCATAAAGACAAACAGGCTCATTTGTTCTTTCCCAAATAATTTTTCAGAATTCCTACAGCCTACTGTGCAGAAAAATTAAGCCCTCAATTGATTAAACATATGGTGATCTAAAAAAAAACCTTTCTCGCACCTTATAAGTTACGAAAAATTGTTTAATCCAGGCAAGACACCCACCGGCATAAATACTATAAGCTAGCTTTTATTTCAATAAACCATACAAAGGCTATGCTAAGTAAATGGTCTTAAATCGAGTGACGCCTTTGGGAAGTTTCAAACTCTCAGCAAACGTACCCTTGGGTAGAGCATTACTAGACTTATTATTATTGTTTCATGTTGTTGATAAAACAAAAAATGCAGTACAAATTAAAAAAAAACAAACAACAACATCGTATATCAAGTAAAAACTGCAGCCTTTTACTAAAGTGAAACAAATTACTTTATTTATTTAAATTATACTTTAAAGTTGTGTGTATTTGGGTAACAATGGACAATGATCATAATGTTCTATAGTCCACCATGGCCACCTAAAGATATGGCCTGATTTGTCACATTTTGCAGAAATTTCCAGGTTTTTTTTAACTTTGAGCGAACGTTTAAATAAAAAAATGTTTTAATTAGATTTTTACGCTTTCTTTATTCTTTTCCCCAGATGATACAATAGGTTTTAACATTCTCACATGTTGAAAAACAAAGACAATTTGATTTCGAAGATTTTAATTAGACTGTTAATTTTCAATAACAGTCTGATTTTGCGTTTTTCAACTTACTTTTTCTCATTTGCTACTGCTTCCCCAAGGCAACAAAAAAGTTTTATGTCATTAGAAAACCGCAAAAAGTAAAAACATCTCAAAAAATGTCAGTCAAGCACCAGCAGTAGCTGTAATCAAAATCTGCAAAATGTGACAAATCAGGCCGCATCTCCAGGTGGCCATGAGTCCACTAGCAATTTTATATCTTTTTCTTAAATTCTTTCCATAACGGTTTGAAGAAATAAACCAATAACAGCATTCTCGTTCTTATACAAACTAAAAAAATATTAGAAATCGAAATCACTTAACTCTAAACACTGACTGAAAAAATACTTTAAGCTCTTCCCAATCCCAATAGAGCCGGCAGTAAAGATAGAACCAACTCGGACTTTGGCTCAATTCAGGCCATTTCTATCAAGTCCGGGCTGAATGTAAAAATGACTTTACCAAAGACCATACCCAGACAGCAAAGCAACTGCTTTTTACATTAATTCAACATGTGCAGACGTTGATTGAATAGCAGACCACGCTTTTCGGGTAACTTTATTGCAGTGTATGTGTTGCTTTTTAAGGCAGCAAAATATAAGGCTAAGTTACTAATTACTAAGCTGTCATACTTTTCCTTGCGGTTTTCACAGACAAAAATGTGAAATGTACAAACAACAACATTTTAACAAGTTCAATTTGACTTATTTTAGACAGGAGAAATGACCAACCGTAGGCTAAGCTGTAAATTTTTGTTTGTAACAAAAATAATTAGATATCCTGCACTTGTTTACTTCAAGCTCTAACTAGCCTACTTACCATAACCACTAAACTCCTATTTATGTGGAAGCAGCAGCAATAGCCATTAACTGACGCAAGTCTTGCAACACGCGTTGTATAGGATGACGTCACGACGCTTTCAAAAGGTGAGATGACACGTCATCACAACACTCTACTAAATGAAAAGAGGAAGTTATTTATTTCCTGTTTGCAACAGATTATAGGCTTATGTTTATAACTTTATGTGTAAGTTACCTAAGGTACTACTGAACTGAGCCTTGAAATACACGTTTGCTTATTGCATGTGCTGTAGGCTACTCACTGGTGTAGGCTGAGTCTGATTAAACCTGTTTAAACGTATGTAGACACAAAAAATCATAGGACCCGTGTGGTGCAAGAGACTTTCACTTCATACAGTAGGCTAACGTTGTTGATTACTAGGCTATTTCCTATGAGCAATAATATAAAAATTAACGTTTGCTTTGACTTTTCGGTGTAAGTAAAGGGGTTGTATGGCAATTTGTTTTCAATTCAATGTAGCCTAACCCTTTTTTCAGATAGACCTACAACAGGATATTCTTAGACTTTTGATGTAAGTTTTTAAAATTTCCTTCTACCCCTCTTATAACTCATTTTCAGAAGGACAATATTTATGACGTGTAAACGCTATCTCATATTGTGATTACATCACTTATTGTTTACGTTATTTAAAGTTCATATGTGGTGTAGCCTATTATATTTTACTAAAACTCGCCAACATGTTAAAAGGCAACGGCAAACTCTATTTCTGATCTAGATTTTGCAGTAAAATTTGGTCAAGTTGCCATCAAAGATTATGCTCACGACGATGCGTAAGTCTAACGTTGTGATGTAAATGGAAACAGTTTGTAGGTTATGAAGCTGGTTACATTCACGATATCGTAAATTTATCATCTTCAACCATTTTTGATTATATCTACAGACCATGAATTAATCCTCATATGGAGGTGTGGCCTGTATGTTGGAAGCAAAGTCTTCTTTTCCACACCTCGTGATCTGTTGGGTTGGCAGACAGAGTTCAGGTTTAGGGCTAAAAGGTCACGCTTAACTAGTTCTTTCCGAGAAAGTTTTGGGTCTATTTTGAAGCCGCTGTGCTGCAATGTTGACACATCTGAGATGAGAGATCCACCTAATGCTGCACTCAATGTACCTAAGCCACCTCAATTGACGTTTTCAACCAAAATTTCAAGGAGCTAAGTTAATTAGGACTTCATATAAAATCAAGTTGAATTCAGTTTTTAGCCTACTGATTGAACTCATCAGTTGAGTTCATGTTTTTATTTCTGACCATCACAACGAAAATCAATAACTTATATGCCAAACATAGCAGAAGTCACAAAAGGTAGAAGCGACAAAAAGCAGACTTTATAACGTGCATGGCACCACAGCAGGACAATCAGTTTAAATACGGCACTGTTGCAACACCATAGACCTCTCTGGCTTCGATTTAGACCAGAGACAGGTAGTCTGCAGCCCACGTGCAGCATTTGTGCCATCACTCGACATCATTCAAAGCTGCTCCACGTATTTGGCCAGTGACCGCATGAAAAATTGTTGTTGTTTTCCTAGTCTCCCGGATGTAATGTGTTTTAGAACAGACTGTAAGTGTGTTTTGTGACAGGCAATTAGCTAGGCCTAGCCTATACGTTTTTCTGATAGTTTTTGTTTTAGCCATGTCGCTATATTACATAGCCTTATAGGCCTAAATCGTTAAGAAAGTTTCAATTTAAGTTATCCTCTGATATAAGAGGACAAAAACACATTTGTCTAATAAGAGAATAGGTTTCAGATTGACAAAATACAAGTTCTAGGTCTACTGGAATGCATTGTTGCGTGCCGCCTCCTCGCTACCACTAGGCCTACTTTATTTGGCCGCATGTGTAAAAAGGCTGCCCACCCATTCCTGATTTAGACCCTCATTTGGAGATCCTCCGCTCAATTGCTTTTCATCTAGCTACCGCCTCTTCTACTGAAAATTCTTTGTTAGCTATACAAGCTTCCAAATTGGAAGTTCCAATCCTGTCTGGCCAGGTCCTGTAAACTGTCTATATTCCTCTGCTGGCTTTAGTCCAACTGGGCTAAGTAGGCTACATTGACTTGTTTTTGCTATGCTTTTGCCGCAACAACAAGAGAAAACCTTAGGCTGACAGCTGATGTTAATAACTAAGCTTCCCAACAACAATGAGAAGTGTGAAATTGTGATGGTAGATAGTTGTCGACGTTTGGTTGTTGTGAAAAAAAGTTCCATCAAATGCACAGCAGACAATGCACCAGCTGTGCAGTGAATTTTCAGAAACTAGTTCCTCAAAACACACACGCAATATAGCCTACGTCAGGCAAAAAAAGGCAAAGTAAATGAATTGTTCCCTCTTGAAACCGCTTTCCCGATTGTTCTTGTGACCCATAGGCCTACGCATACAATGGAAAGTTGTGATGGTTTGGTTCTACAAAAATTTTGGAATTGATAATTAGGTTGTGTTGCTTTATGACCATTGCCAGAAGCTTTCTTCAAATCATCGAGCTTCCCCCCTGTTTATCAGTGGCTGCAAACAGACAGATGATCAGCTCACGTTGAACATACGCACATAGGTGTGGCCATTAGCATTGACAGGGGGGTCCAGTTGGACCCGGGATAATTTTAGGGGCCTGCAATATTTACACAGGCCCGGGAGCTTGAAGAAATCATCGCTCATTTTTGTGAAAAAGTTCGGTTTTCTGCGTCTTGACTTGGGGCCCAAAGGATCTCATTGGTACCGGCCCAAAATTATCCTCTCAACGGTCCTGGACGTGGCATAAATGTTGTGTGAACTTCCTCATCTCAAAATCCACCATTTAACGCCGAGGTTGTGACTAGCGTTATTACTGTTAGTCAGTTTCAATGTGCACTTCTTCTCAGATGCTCTTTTGCATTGTTGATAACGGATGAAGCATACAGAGCTGTTACATTATTTCAGTTTGCAAAAAATGTCCTCCGCTTGTCTCAAAAAAGACCAGAAAAGTACACCACGTTTGTCATTGAATATCATGACCCAGTAGCGTTGACAGGGAGGTGCTTTTGAACCCGGTATCATTTTAGGGGCCCGGAATTTTTTGATGGGGCCTAAGAACAAAGAAAACACCGCCGGTGCTTTAGCTCTGAGGTTCAGTTTTGTTTGAATCAATCGTAGTTTGCTCTCTAGAGTAAGGATTTTATAAACATTTTCCCACACTGTAGGCTCCATCCAGGCGCGGATTTATGGGGGGGGGGCCGGGCCTCCCCCGAACCTTTGTGAAAAATTGTATGTTTCCGCATCAAATGATTTAATATGCTTTTAAACAGCTGATATTAGTCCCTCGGCATCACAATTGATGAAAATGGTTGTTTTAATGTCTATTTTCTAGCATATTGTATATGTCGTAGTATCATTGTTCATATCTGTTTAGCTTTTTCTTTCTTTTTAATTGATTTTCAAATTTTCTGGCCCCCCCCGAAAAAAACTCTTAGATTCGCGCCTGGCTCCATCTCTGCACAAAGTAGTCCACTGCCATGTGTTATATTGGCTTGAGCAATGCATTTCTGAATAGCTCTCAGTAGCACCTAGTGGACGTATTGCTTTGTATCAGTTGCATATTCTTGAAATGGGTTACGGTGAATGGAATAAATCAAACAGCACTTTGCTATCAATCTCGTCAACCGGGCCATGGACTTCTAAATAGTAGCATCTGGACTGGAAACTCAGTGGGCAACATGAGGCCAAACAGTTGGCCAACAGTGGACCAACAGCCAAGTAACTAACCCTGTTGGTCCACTGTTGTACCAACTGTTTGGCCTCATGTTGCCCACTGAGTTTCCAGTCCAGATGCTACTATTTAGAAGTCCATGACCGGGCCTACGTCAGTAGTAGCCTACTAAATAGTAGCAACCGAGCGGTGTACGCGGCCGCGGTGATGTAATCGCACCGGCACCGTGCAGAGTTTGGTAGGCACTTTAACATAGAACAGATTTCCGTGCGAACCATCTACCACCATTGGTTAAGAAAGGTAGGATAATTTTCCTTATAAACTCAATTGATTACAGTCCTTAAGATCCTTCTTGCACTCAGTTTAGTTGCAGAAAAAAAAGAACATTAACAGAGGGTGGGAATCGAATCCACGCAATCGAAATGACTATTCCCTTCCCCTAACCTTAACCCATTAGGCCACGCTGCTTGTGGCGATACATTCACTTAACTTTCTTTGTATCAAAAATCTTTTGAGTAGATCGGTCAGAATATCACGTGCTGAGTCGCATGACTGAAATCAGCTAATTTGCAAGGAAAACTGTCCTATGTCAAAGTGCCTCAAATTCTGGCAACACCACTTTTTTAATTTGGCAATGCCGTTATTTGTGTCATAATATAAAGTTTGCAAGTGTAATGTGAAAGGCTTCAGTTTTCAGCTGTATTCAACGTCATTTTATTCAAAGGCAAAGCTTTCATTATTTTTTGAAGGCAATCAAGTGACTAAAGTTTCTGGTGTAGTAAACTATTATGGGTTAGTGGCAAGAATATGTAAAAAAGAGTGATGTTTGTGTAGCCTAGTACTGTTTCAGATGACAGCAATTTTAGTGTGAATTGTGATGCAAGGTGTTCAAAGATGGGAAGCATGTCTTATGCATATATCTAAATAAAACAAGTTAAAGAGAAACATTTCACCAAGTCTACTTAAAATACAGGAACTAGCATTCAATAAAAGGCAAATCAAATTAGCTATCAAGGGTGGATAACAAATTGTGTAAGTTATTCATATAGGTACTGGTACGGGTACCAGGTACCTACTGGTACGGGTACCTAGCCTAAACGACCAAAATGTACAGAAGAAGAAGTTCTTTTATTTTACATTGACGAAGTTTACAATTACATACATTACATACAATAATTACAATTACATTGATGAAGTTTATCAAATTTGCATGCACACTGCATTGCTTTCAGATTAATTGCGGTGCGGGCGCAGTGTGACATTTTCAGATTTTTAGCGGTGCAGTGTGCGGGCAAACATTTGCAGAACGCAACTTTACCCTTCCAAAGCGCATTTTACATTCCAAAGATGAAGATTCTCGCAGTCAATAGACCTGACAACAGAGTTGGACCAAATAATAGCAGTAATTCAGCTTGTTCATATTTTTTATTGAAGAGACAAAAGCTTATAATGAAAAAGCTGGTTCATGTGAAACTAAACCTTAATTTAATAAAAATCAAGTGCAGTAGACTGCAAAGCGCAGTACAAATTAACTGAGGCCATATTAAATAATGCGAAATACACACAGGGACAATAAACACCGTTTCATATTTATAGATTGCATAGGTAGCCTATTAGGTAGACAAAATATTTCACTAGGTTTGATTTCTTGGCAAACTGCAGCGCAGCTCCAGGTTGACAATGTTGCCATTAAGCTAAAGTCGCTTCCTTACTCAATTGGATCCAAGGTAGGTTATCCTGCGCAAAAAGTGTCCAACATAACATAATAAGGAAGTTTTTTGAACGACTATCGGAAATGCATGGTTGATTCAAGGCAAGGCACTTAATCACCAGCAAAGACCGGTCTGACGCAAACCAGTTACTTTGTTAGAAATAAATTTTTAGAGGGACAAAGGTAACTGTTGGGGGACACACATTTTATTATTTGAAAGTAAAGAGTTTGAAAGAGTTACTGAATACAGCCAAACATTTATGAATCCCCATTCAACATGTAATAAAATGTCATTCAAACGTTGTAATTGCAATAAAAACTCATTTTTTGGTGGGGTGAATGCTCCCCAAAACCTTTTGGTGGCTACCACCCTAATGCAAGCCGTTATTAATGAAACAAAACCTTCTTCTCCGTGTATCAAAGCCTCTACGTTTCTCGGGTCTCATTCACAATTGAACGATTGATCTGTTTTAAACTAACTTGGAAAAAAGTATTTCAGGTTATATTGCAGTGACGTAACTAGAAAGAAAAATTTAAGAAAGCAAAGCAACTGTTGGGGTGGGGGGGCAAACGTCATACAAGATGAATCACATTAGTATTACAATGTTGTAATACTGTAGTATTAGAACATTTTTTTTGGGGAAGATAATTTTTTTTGGGTTGGGGCCATTGCTCACCAAGCCCCCATTCCGTGGCTAAGTCTCTGTTATGTTGATGATTTTAGATCCTTTTGCATTCCAAAAAAAAACAATGTTTCTATTGCGGCCAAGTTGTTTTCAAGTTTTGAATCCATGAAAATCAACTGTTACACAAAAAGCAGAGAAATTCTTACAACATTTAACTGAAGCTTATGATAACAATGCCAAGCCATCCCTCTACCAAAAGTCTGTAGATTATATTAAATCAATTAAAAAAATTATGCAATAGACAAATCTAAATTTCTTAACAAAAGCAACACGTTATAAAAATAAACTTACAAAGCAATAACAAAAAATTAAGAGTAGAGAGATGCACAATAGAAAAAGAAGCTAACCACCAAATCAATTGCTTGTGATTGCACAAGGTGAAAACAAAGAAACACAGCGGTTAAAATCAAAACTACAAAAATAGACTTAAACTAACAAATTAAACGACAATTGCATACTTTGTATGTAATAGGCATGAAGACAATTTGTTAAAAATGAGATACAAATATTGATTATTGAAGTATGGAAAGATTAAAGAAAAAGTTAAATCAAAGTTTTGGCAGGATCTTGTTGTACAGATAAACACACTCGGCGCCAAAGTTCGATTCGGTGCTCAACGGAGTATCTAAGACAAGATGGCGCCGTTCTTTGGGCAAGTACTCCGGCCAAGTGAAGGGAAGTGGAACCCCTTTGTTGGGATTGCTGAAATAAAAAAAACATTATTTTTGAAAACAATAAACGTTTCCAACTGAACATAATAATTTTTTACGTGAAACTTATCAAGAGTTGCACTTGATTGAGTTTCGCTTTTAGCAGCATGATCGTTGCTTACTTCAGTGTAGATTCTAACGATCTGTGTTAGCCTGATGCTGCGGGTTCGTGGTGGCAATATCGAATTAAACGAGCTTTCGGAACACAGTTCCCTAGTCATGTGCTATGACGAATGGTGTTGCAGTCTGTGAGTGGTTCTTAAATGTGGCTCTTTGGTTTAGCTTGAGACTGCTGGCTGTTGAGTCTTTATGTGCAGTTAGGCGCTATTGCTGTGAAATTTTGTTGAATCAGTTGATTAGTAGATTAGGTGACGTAATTCTTCCCTTTCGGCAAGGTTGTTGATTTTTGGATTTTGCCTGCTTATGAATATGGCCTCTTTGAAACGTAATTGTACTGTGTCATTTTCTCTGGCAATAATTTTAAATTCAATGTCGGCGTGGCACTGTTGTTGATGATCAAAGACCGAACTTTTGTCTGAGCCAAGGTGTTCTTTGATGCGGGAGTGGAGTGGGCGGATCGTGCTGCCTATATAGCCTGCATTTTTTGCATATGATTTTGTAGATACAGTTCTTGGTGGTACACATGTCGTCGTTCCGTAGTTGGCGGTTTTGCAGCCGGCAAGGTTCGGATTTTTGTGGTTTTTTAAGTGCGTTTCGGAGGGTTCGTGAGCGTCGAAAGAGGCGGACTGGCAAGTCCAGGTCTTTGAAGACTTTCTTTATTTTACGGTTCGCATCGTCGCTCATATAAGGAAATTTGAAATGCATTGGGTTGTATGGTGTCTGAGGGGGAGTTGTCTGCTTTGTTGGTGTCGTCGTCGTCTGGGTGGTTGCTTAAGAAAGTCCTTGGGGTATCCGCTTTCCCTGATTGTCTTTTCGCACTCAATCAGGTGTGGTGCTGCTTTATTGGGTGAAGAACATCTATCCCTTCTTCTCTGTATTTCGTTTAAGAGTATGGTCTTCTTATGCTTGTGGGTAAGGCCGAGTCGAAGTGTGGGAGTAGTTTTGCCTTTGCTTTTTTTCTGATAGAATTCGTGGTGGACTGTGCCGTCTTTGTCGATTTTTATAGTAAAGTCCAGTAGTGAGATGGTGTGGTCTGCTGTTGGTAAATCTATTTCAAAGTTGATGGCTGGGTGCACTTGGTTGAGAGCATTTTGGATGGCTAAGGCTTCCTTATTGTTGACTGTCAGCAAGAATGTGTCGTCAACGTATCGTCTGTATAGAGTGAGGTTTATCTGGTTCCGCAATGTCTGCTTTTCAAGGGTGTCCATGAAGAGGATGGCGAGAACTCCAGGTATGGTGTTTCCCGTTGGTAATGGAAAAGGCGTGGAAAAGGCAAGTTGAGGAGGAAGGCAGCAAGGTGGGATTAACAAGAGAGGGCGCGTTAAGATCGACGTGAAGGCAATTACGGCACTTGGAGGTGAATCCGGCCACCCTGGGTAACGGGGACATCACCGGATTAAAACTGGACTACTACTGGACTACCAAAAGTAACAATGCATATGATTAAAACTGGACTACCACAATTAAAACTGGACTACCACAAGTAACAATACATATGATCGGAAATAACATCTTTTTCATTAGCCCCCTCTTCCCCCTAATAGGAGCACTCATAACGCAAACACACAAATGTTACGCAACAGATAGAGTTTCGCTTTTAGCAGCATGATCGTTGTTTAATGTTTACTTCACAAATGTAGATACAAACGACTTATTTTAGCCTGATGCTGCGCGCAAGTCATTTTATAATTAATCGTTGCCTGGTGAACAGTCTCTTTCTGTAAGCACACAAACGTTAGTTTTAACAATACTTCGGAAAAAATCCCTACCCAGTTTTGGCAAAGTTAGTCACGTAGGTCATCATGGCCTTGCTCAATTCCTCCTCGTCTTTAGTGAAGCGGAACCTATCATTGCAGGATTGAGGAAGAAATGGAAGACCCCATGAGAAATAGATATCATCACCATGATCAGCTCCCACATGATCGGGTTTCCGACCTTCTGGAGGTCCGAAGCGATCATCATGGTTGAAACGAGGCTGCTTCGTCAAGTGGTAGAAGTATGTAGGTGAACCTGAATCTGTAATAAAGACGCGATCGATGAAAGTCACGTGACAGGTGGCTTGAACTAAGGGTAGGCCTACGTCGGGTGTTCAAACTTCAAATATCAATCATTTGGCATCGTTTTCTTGCCATTCTTCACTTCAAAATATTTCATATGTTACCAATATATTTTTTGCCAGCCCCGACAAAGCAATGTGAGGGCTCTGGCATAAACCTTCCAATTTGAAAATGTTTGGTGTGAAGTAACATATTAATAATCCTATAAAAAACAAGCTAGCAAACGCACGTCCGTTGCTTAAAAATAATGTTTGTACGATTCTCATAAAGTAAGAGTTGTCACTGAAGATGTCTAAGGACTCCAAAATGTGAATGTAATTCCCTTAAAAACAGTTTAGAAACAGTATTTTTCAACAGTTTTATAGACGGGAAGCAAAGAGTCCGAAACTGAGCTGAGGTCACAGCCGAACAACTTAAGAATTAAATCACCAGCGACACCTAGAGGCATACACACAACACACAAACACAGCTTTCGAATACCAATACGCTAATAACTTATGGCATGCGCTTTGCCAAAGGTTGGTGCACGCCCAAACGCACCTCGACGGTATTTAGCTTATTACAGTATATGGATCCTAGCATTCAATACTTCTTTATTCCCTAGTAGTTTTGTAAGGTGCATACTGCATATACTTATACAATACAATTATGGTACCCATACTTCATGACTACTTCCACGACATAAAATAATAACCGTTAGCTACCTGCGTGCATTTTAACAGTTTGTGCGATCCCTGACACAAAATATGCATCTCCCATCACCCCTCCAATTCCCTTCGTGTAATATAGCCCATCTTCCGATGGCTCTTTATCACTGTATGTCTTCACCAGCAGAGGAAGAGCTTTTTTAGAATTAATTGACTGCGAAAAGAAAAGCAATAACCTTTAAACAAGCGTAGCACAGTATGAGAATTGAAATGACTGACTTGAACTTTTGGCCAAGCACTGTTTATAAAATCGAGTAAAAAGATGAATATTTAGAGTAAAGAAAGTCGGCTGAACCTGAAGCCGCATTAAAATAGACAAAAACATGCAAAATTCACTTTGCAATATTGCAAACATTTGAAGGGTGTAGTTTATTCCTTACAGTTTTAGGGACATTTAATTTTGCCAGTCTTTGTTCAGAAGAAATCAAAATCTTTTTCCTGACCACGACGTCGACACAATGCTGTGCTGGCTTTATTTGTCATCTCTCAATTCAATCAGAAAGAGTTGCAAGTGCGCAAAAACTAATAAAGTTCAATTGAAATACGACTTACCCTGTCGTACCACTTCAACAATGAAGTGCAATACGAAGTGTAGTCTCTTTCACTGGCGCCTTCCAAGTATGAAGGGACAGTCATGTTCATCATCCAGCCACCTTCACTGCTGTTGCAACCCAACAGGTAAGGAATCTTCGACATTCGGCTTTGAGAGAGGAGATCGATTGGTGTATCGTGAAAGAAATGATCGTCTATGGTGGGAAACCAAGCATACCTGGCCTGAGACATAAGATTGCTTAAATGTTGAGTGCATAGTAATGTTTGACAAAAACTAGTTGTTATAAAGAAACAGGAATCAATAAAAAATTTAGTGTTGTAGTAATAATATTCGAAAAAGCAGTGGTGTGTTTAGTATACTGTATTTTCCAGACCAGGATGTAAGTCTATCTATCTTAGATCGTTGCTAACGCGCATGCAACAGGTCCCACTCTTACAAGAATAGGCTATCATTCGATTGTTGATCTCAAAGTCCAGGTATCATGGAACAAAAACAAGAAATCTAGACAACACATGAAAAGGGTACTAAAGAAGGAGATACATAGGCTTTCATTACGTCTGACAAGGAAGGGCTTTTGTTTATGGTAAAATGACAATGGGCACCGATAGGCCTAGTAGTTTAATAAATGCTATAATAACCTGAATTGCGCAATTAGCACCAGGCCTGGATATTCAATGCATAATCAATAATCATGGTTACTTGTTAATTCAACTACCCTTATACTTGCTTTACATCCAGCCTACTACAAAGGCTTTGTTAAGAAAATAGCTTGCTGGTAACTTTTCAACTGTCTTTCAAAACAAGTATTCTTTAAATATGATATGTTCTACGTAACATTTTCTAATTGTTTTCAATAGCTGACTGTAGCCAACCAGCTGCACAAAAAAAAAACTTCTGCATTTTAAAAAAGAACCGCATGTTTAACGCGCTACAAGCTACCGCCCTGGTAGTGTTGTGAGAATAAGGCAATCGCTGCGAGCCTTCGTATCCCCATCTTTAGATATCCCTGATACATGAAAGCCCATATTCATATTGAAGAGATAACTACGGATATGAAAACATTTTTATACTAATTCTACCAACCATGAGCAATTGAAAATCTGCACGACGAATTTCTTCGGTGGATAAAGATTGTAGTTTCTTCAGTACCAGTTTGGGGTCAGAATCATTTATGCCCAAAAGTTTGAGAAGCTTTTTACCGGCTCTTTCTTGGTCCTTAATAAAAACTCCTTGAAACAGAATACAAATTAAGGAACGTAAAATAACTAAATATCTATCAACCTGGGAGTGAAAAAATTATTCGCTTTGGTAATTAAAAAACTTGGGAAATAGAAAAGTTATCTTTGCGTTAAAAAAATATCAAACGATACCATTATTGTTAACAACGTTACGGTACTGTATAATTGGATTAATACTTCTTCAAATCGGCGTGACTTGAAGCTAGCACACGGGTCAACATTATACGGTTGCAATGCGCTTCATATATATAATATTATAAACTAGTGATTCTAACTCTCATGAGCATGTACCTCTTTCTGGTGATTTAAGGATAAATTTACTCTATCTACTACTTTTGAACGAGTATGTGGATAACATGTGCTTTATATTTCCTGCTTTGATCAACTTACCCCCATCATACAAGAGGAAATTTATCTCTTGGAGATAAATTCAGTCCGGTAGAAGATAACACCCTTGATATAAGACCGTGTACATCAAACGTGTTGTATTTCCAGACGTTTAATATAAAATAAACAATAATAATTGTAGCGATAGCCAACCAAGTGAGAAAACCATTTACCTCTTGTTACTTACTGATTCAGTGCATAAAATCAACGCAATATATAGTAAGAAAGAAACGCAAAACAATCAACTAAGGAACGTGGTACAGAACGCTCAATTGATTACACGCGCAGTGCGGTGGTAATCAATTCCAACGTCTGTACCAGAAAACGCTGAACGGTGATTATGTAGTGACGCTGGTCACGAGTTACATATATTCAACGTAGATGACGACTATAACACCTCCCCGATAATTTTTATACACAAACATAAAAAATGAACAAGACACCGAATTAACAATAAAACTCAAAGTCCGAAACGAGCCGGAGGTCTGCGGCGACGGCTCGACCTTCGTGGGTTGTGTGGCCCGAATTCCGGTACAGTCGGTGTGTCGTCCGAATTCGTTCGGGCTGAGGTGGAGACAGCGGAAGAGTCGATTGTTGGTGCAGGAGTATCTCCCGGCTCCTGGTCCTCCGATGATGCATAGCGAGGTTGCAGTTGGTCCATATGGCGCCTCCACGTCGGACCATGTGGCAGCAGACGTACCAGGAAGATTCGGCTACCCTGTCGCTTGATCACCTCGGCTGGAACCCAACGAGGATCCTGGCTCCGTCGTGGAGTGAATGATAGCGCGTAACAGGGATCTCCCGGTTTGAAATGTCGTTTGGTACCTTCGGAGGCGTCGGTGTTGTGAGGGTTTTGTCGGGGTACCACTTGAGACGGTGTAGGGAGAAGCGTGTCGATCTTGGTTCGAATCTGACGATTGTTGAGTAATTGGCTTGGAGAGTAGCCACTCGGAGTGGGCGTGCGTCGATATTGCTGTAGGAATTCCAAGACGGCCTGCTTCGGGGGTAGGGAAGATTTGCGAAGTGCTTGCTTGAACGTACGTACGAGGCGCTCCGCCGCTCCATTGGTTTCCGGATGGTAAGGTGCACCCGTGATGTGTACCATACCCCTCTCCTTACAGAAAGTTTGAAATTCTGTGGATTTAAAAGTAGTAGCATTATCGGTAACTATAGTATGGGGATAGCCGAAATGAGCAAAATCTTCTTCTAGCAGGTTGATAGTAGCTGTTGAAGATAAAGAAGTAGTAGCATGAATACAAGGGTATTTAGAAAAAGCATCAATGCTGAGTAACCAATGGTAACCCATGAATTCTACCGCATGATCTATGTGCAAGCGACTCCACGGTGCTTCTGGAACCGTCCATGATTGGACCTGGGTTTTAGATTGCGGTTGATATTCGCCACAGGTACTGCACTTGTGACAAAGTTCCGCTATGTCTCGGTCAATGTTTGGCCAGTAGACGGACGTTCTTGCCAACTGCTTCATTCTCTCAATGCCGAAATGTCCTTCATGAAGCAATTGAAGGACGGAAGGACGAAGTTTGGACGGGATGACCACTCTGGAACCGTAAAGTAGACATCCGTAACAAGTAGAAAGAGAGTCTGCGTACTTACGAAACGGTTCGACCGGGTCTTGTGGAGAAGACTTGGCCGGCCATCCTTCATGAATGAAACGCATTACCGTGGAAATGGTAGGATCTTTAGAAGATTCTTTACGCAGTGAGGCAGCATTTGGGGTCTGGACCTGTAAATCCAAAGCATCGATAGCGCAGACGATATCAATGTCATCCGCACTTTCCTCTTCATCGAAGACTTTATCCCCTCCTGCTGGTAAGCGACTCAAAGCATCAGCGTTTTGATGATCCTTCGTCTTCCTGTACTCAATAGTGTATGTAAATTGTGACAAAAAGAGTGCCCAACGAGCCAAACGATTTGCTGCCAAAGAAGGTGTCGATTTAGTCGGGCCAAAAAGACTAAGCAATGGTTTATGATCTGTGACCAAAATGAATGATCTACCAAAAAGATATTGATAGAATTTCTTTAGCGCAAAAATTATCGACAAAGCCTCTTTCTGAATTTGACTATAGTTTCTCTGCGAAGCTGTTAATATCTTTGAAACGTTTGCTATAGGCCGTTCTGTGCCATCTGGGTAACGGTGAAACAAAGTAGCACCGATGCCCACACTAGAAGCATCACATGCGATACCTACCGGAAGTGACGCATTGAAATGTGTAAGAACCTCATCTGTAGATAGATGATGCTTCAGCTGAGCAAAAGAGTTTTCCTCTTGTTTTCCCCATCTCCAAGGAATGTCCTTTTTCGTGAGATGGTATAGTGGTTCTGCTACAGTAGAAGCGTTCAACGGTAGAAACTTCGAATAAAATTGTAAGGAACCTAAAAACGAACGAAGAGAAGATACGTCAGTGGGGGCAGACATCTCCAGTACGGCGTTTACCTTGGGACCTTTGGAGATGCCCTGCCTGGACAAAATGTGTCCGAGATACTCTACCTGAGGTTGTGCAAACTTACACTTGTCTTTCCTACACCTCAGGCCTTTTGAGTGAAGTCGATCGAGGAGCCGTCTAAGATTCTGGAGATGCTCCTCAGCAGTAGTGCCACTGACAAGAATGTCGTCTAGGTAGACTGCGACCCCTGGAAGGTCGGCTGTAAGGTCGTCCATGATCTTCTGAAAATAACCTGGAGCAGAAGATATGCCAAAAGGTAAAACATTTTGTAAAAGTACGCCACGGTGAGTGCTTAATGCGAGTCGTTTTCGACTGTCAGGACCAAGTCGAATCTGATTGTAGGCATCAGCCAAGTCTATCTTGCTGAAACCGTACCCACCACCCAACTTTTGCATTAAGTCTTCTGGTAAGGGTAACGGGTGACGATGGGTTTCCAGGGAAGGGTTCACCGTGACTGAATAATCGCCACAAATGCGTAACTTGGCCTTCGCTTCTGAAGAATTTGAACGCTTACGAACTGGAACAACCGGTGTGCCCCAATCGCAAAACTGAACTGGTGTCCATACACCACGTGCAATGCCCGAATCATAGGCTTGTGCTAAGTCCTCCTTTAGCGCGAAAGGTACAGGCCTAGGTTTGAGAAAAACAGGTTTAGCATCAGACTTAAAATCTATGTCTAGTTCATAATCTCGTAAGCACCCGAGTTCAGGCTTAAAAACATCTTTGAACTCGTCACATAAGAGGGAGCATGCTTTCTCCAGACTCTTATCAGGCTTGTCGTATGACTGGATGCTCTGTAAAGTAGAACAGTTAGACAGAAGGAATTTATCGATAGAAATTCCTAAAGACGAGATTGCATCACGACCTAGCAAGTTTAGTCCTTTGACTGTCGTGACTACAAAAGAAATATTATCTGACCTTCCCGTGGAAGGACAAGTTACCTGGGCCGTGAAAGAACCCGTGATTGGTACTAGATGCTTGGTAGCAGATTGGAACTGCGACACTGGTGCTTGCAATTGAGGTGCGCCTACCCGAGTCCAGACGTCGTTGGAAAGGAAATTTCCATTTGTAGCAGTGTCCAGTTCTAAGTGTGTGGTTACCGAATTAATGGAGATCGGTACTTCCAACTTTGAATTTCGAGGTTTTCTGCAAGAACTAGAAAGCATGTTAATTTCCTTAATACAATCTACCTTAGAAGGTTTGAACTGTCTAGCTTTCTTTCGACAAACACTCTGTAAGTGTCCCGTAATATTGCAGAAATGGCAAGTGGCTTTCTTAAACCTACAGTCATTGGCGTTGTGGTTGGAATTACCACAGCGATAGCATTCTTTATTTTTAGAAGAAAAGAAAGTACCTGTAAGTTGCCTAGTTTTTGGAGGTTTGCTGATGGTCCTTACTTTCGCAACTGGTACTGGTGGAGTGCCGTAAACAGTTTCTTTGGCCACCTTGGCTGCCTCTTCGGTTTCTGATGCAACCTCCACCGCACGTTTGAAAGTAAGTTCATCAGCTCTGATTTTGAATAACGCCTTAAGCACCGCCTCGTTACCTATTGAACAAATAAAACGAGTACGTAAAGCTTCGTCCAATGGATTTGAAATGGACGAGAAGTCACAGGTGGCAGTTGCCTGGCGTATGCGGATGGCTAGTTCTTGAGCTGTTTCACCGGGCTTGCGCTTCATTTCGCTCCAGAAACGGAATCGCTCCCTCACGATGAAGCGTTTTGGGTCGAATTGTTGAGCCATGTAATTTGTAATTTCCGTCATGGTGAGATCGTTGACTTCTTTTGGGTTTGTTTCCTGCGCAGCCAAATTTGTTAACATTTTGTAGATTGTAGGTGATTGATTGGTGAGAAAAACCTGCGGCATTTTGTCTTGTGCGACTGAATGTGCTGCTACAAAGGAGTTAAACCTCTTCCAATAGTCTGCCCACAGTTCAGTGGTGGCATCAAACGTTACGAACTTAGGTAAAGATACCTGTTGTTGTATTGTTGTTGGTTGTGGTCTTGAAGTTTGGGCTCGTATTTCTCGTAGTTGTTCAAGGTGGCGCTTTTCTTGGTTGGCAATTTGATCTTGATGACGTTGTTCTTGTTCTTGGTGACGTTGTACTTGTTCTTGGTGACGTTGTACTTGTTCTTGGTGACGTTCTTCTTGTCTGGCAATTTGCTCCTTCGTCTGGCGTTCTTGGTTGGCAATTTGTTGTTGCAGGACTTCGATCAGTTTCTCCATGTTTCTAAAATCCTGTAGAAATTCTGTAAAGATCCTGCCGACGACGCCAGTTAAATGTCTGTTGTATTGTTGTTGGTTGTGGTCTTGAAGTTTGGGCTCGCATTTCTCGTAGTTGCTCCATGAGTAGTTTCGTCTGATCTTGGTGACGTTGTTCTTGTTCTTGGTGACGTTGTTCTTGTTCTCGGTGACGTTCTTCTTGTCTGGCAATTTGCTCCTTCGTCTGGCGTTCTTGGTTGGCAATTTGTTGTTGCAGGACTTCGATCAGTTTCTCCATGTTTCTAAAAACCTGTAGAAATTCTGTAAAGATCCTGCCGACGACGCCAGTTAAATGTCTGTTGTATTTCCAGACGTTTAATATAAAATAAACAATAATAATTGTAGCGATAGCCAACCAAGTGAGAAAACCATTTACCTCTTGTTACTTACTGATTCAGTGCATAAAATCAACGCAATATATAGTAAGAAAGAAACGCAAAACAATCAACTAAGGAACGTGGTACAGAACGCTCAATTGATTACACGCGCAGTGCGGTGGTAATCAATTCCAACGTCTGTACCAGAAAACGCTGAACGGTGATTATGTAGTGACGCTGGTCACGAGTTACATATATTCAACGTAGATGACGACTATAACAAAACGATTATGATCAAGTATAAGTAGCCTATTCTTCTACACTACCGACACCGAGTTCTGGATATTTCATAGTTGCACTTACTTGCCATTGCTGCAGTGCCACTAAAACTTATAGCTTTATTAAAATATCCCTGTGAAAGTGGAGAAAGCATGTGCATGCTGACTGATATCCCCCCTGCACTCTGGCC
This sequence comes from Aplidium turbinatum, assembly GCF_918807975.1. Classification (NCBI taxonomy): domain Eukaryota; kingdom Metazoa; phylum Chordata; class Ascidiacea; order Aplousobranchia; family Polyclinidae; genus Aplidium; species Aplidium turbinatum. The sequence goes on from NC_137486.1 coordinate 6,477,115, forward strand.
GAATATGGTGACATTGTTTCTGTCGCCACCAAATGATTCGATTGATTCTTTCACCCATCTGAATAAACCGGATATACAACTTAGTTCAGTAATTATCTCAATTTTAGTCATTGACAATCTTTATAATATATTTCAAATATCAAAAATGCAAAAACTAACTATTAAGAATAATGGAGGTACATTATTTTTATGTGGTAGATCTATATCAAAGTTGCCAAAAACTAATTTCTACAGTTTATTGAGATAAAAAAGTGATTACAAAGCTTTTGAAGAAACCTTGACTACAGCAAAGTTTTGGGATTCTGTTTAACATTATTTAAATTGTAAATGTGAGCAAGACCGTACAATCGTACATATATATATAATGTGCGATTGTGCGTATGTTGCATGATACACAGCAATTTTATACAAAAGTATGTTTTATGATAGAAAACTTCAAATGCAGTAATTAGTGAATTACACTGCATGGAATCTCAGTTATATGAAGCTGCAGCACGATATTGCAATTAGCAACTGTAAAGGATGCGTCTCACCACGCAAATGAAGTGATTTGAACTAGTTGTTGGAAAATCGACTCTATCTAACTAGCCTGACATTGAACTTGAACCGCTAACCAATGAAATCATACAGTGCAAACATGTGATGATGTGACAAAGCCCAAATGTACGGTACACTCGCATGCGATTATTGGCAGAACTTACTTAAGAGCTTGTAGCTGATCGAGCAACCCAAGATTTCCTTTGCACTCACTGTCTTTGCCTAAGGACATGAACCCAAAAGTGTTAACTCTGTAGTTTGGAACAACTACAATGACATTATTCATTCCTGATAAAGCAGTGGCATCAAAAAATACATTTGGGCCTAGTTGGAAGGCACCACCATAAAACCACACCATAACCTGTAAAAGTACAACATAAAATGTATCTAAACGACGACTATCAAGAGTTGGAGACTGTTCAAATGCCATATGATACCCTAGGAGAGACAATCAAACAATCACACTGGGTTAAATAGCTTTGAATGAAACGCGCGGGAGGGAGCAAAAGCAGAATAACTTCATAATATGATATTTCGTCAATTTTCTCCTGTAATGTCACTTTGGTTTAGATACACCCACTCATCCAGCTGTGGTACCATATATGCAATAAACATAAACTATGTTGAGTATCGTGACATGTGTCAGTTTTTCAAAAAAATAAAATTAAAAAAAATGATCCCAGTTGCACCTGTGCCAGTGACATATGTACAGTATACACCCTTTACAAGCAAAACTACCAAGGTCAAGCTTCTTAAAAAGCTTTCTCAGTTCGCAGTTCGATCCCATAATCAAGAAATATGCTTACTGGAAGCTTCTTTATGTTTTCCACATTAGGTACAAACACATTGAGGTATAAACAATCTTCGGAACAGTGTCTTTCAAAAAAGGTTCGTTTCTGTGGGCTGAAGTTAAAGAAAGTGTCCATTGATTCCATCATTTGAACGGGTATTGCTTGCTGATCTTTGTGAGCTAAAACCCCTTGCCATGGCAACGCTCTGAAAACCACAAAAAGCTCTTGAACTCACCACTCAAGTAACATAAAAATAAATTCTAAGTAATTTATTGCAATCGCCACCTATCACAGACAGCGAACTTAGCCTGTACATCAAACTCTTCTACAGTTTTGACAAACAAACTTTTCGGATTAAAACATCTTGACAGATACATATTCTTCAAAAATGACCACAAACGACAAAAATTTCTATATACGAAATGTTAATAGTTAATGAAATGTTATATAGTTAATAATAGAAATGTTAATAGTTATGTTAATAGTTACGAAATGTTAATAGTTAATGATGCAGCGTTACATTAAAAACTATAAAGGAAACACACATCTAGCTTATTGCTAAGAATCTTTCTAGTTACAAGTTGATTAAATAGACATAGAAATTACGTACACCAAATATATATAGTTATTAATTTGGTGTAATTTGCTCTGCTTGGCATTTTTGCTTGGCACTGAGCACTTTTTGAAGTAGTAATAGTACTTATTGTTTAGAAATCATGTAAAAACAACATCAAAACCTTTTTGGAGGCATGAAACGCAGCTTTCCAACTGGGGGTTGGGCAAAAGGAATTCCAATATATTGGAAGACTGATTTTGCCTTCGGATGACTAGCTTTGCTCACTTTTCCACAAGCAACTTTGCCATACTTGAGTTGTATAATTCTACTCATAGTTAATAACAATTCATGAATTAGGCCTACTTCATGAACGAGCAGCACCACCTTCAAAATACAAAAAGGATAAAGAAGCAAATATCCATAAGAAGAGTCTAACAAAGTTGTAACATTTTGTTACAGCCACATTAACCAACAGTGTTAATTAAAATATTTATTATCCTACATTTATTATACAAACATTTGGGATGATATTGCGTTTATGTCTGTTGTCTAGGTGGCCACAGGTAAAATTTGTCTCCATTAAAGACTCAAAAGAACTCTAGTGCTGGTTTGATGCATTGCAAAACAAAATCTGGAAAAATTTGATGCATCCTTTTCTGAACAGGTGCATTATAGAGGAAACAGTTAAAACCAAGAGTAACGGACTCAATTTCTGGATAAATATGTTTGCAATATTTGTTTGCCTCTTTCACCTTTACAATTACAGTATGCGCAGCTAACCAAAAATTAGAAAAAAATGCAATTAAAACCAAACCAACCATCTTAAAAAAACATTGCTCAAAAAGTATGAAAGGGTCTACTAATTTGTGATCAAACCTAAATTTTTTTTTTAGTGATTGCAACAAATGCTTTGTCTGAAGTTCCAATTGTCGAAATTACTTGATATATAATACAGCATTATATTAGGGGTGGGCAAATCCAGGTCGATTTTTCAGGACCCATTGTTTCTAATGCCATTTGGGCTGGTAAATATGAATCCGTTGATTTTTTTGCTCTATGACGTCATAATAGGTTGGTTCAGTGGCAATTTTCAAAATGGCGGCCAAAAATGGCTATTTTGCTCTCAGGACATACGAGTGAGACGAATATACCTGTGCAATATGTCTAAAAATATGTTTTGAGGGTCAAAGATTCCAATAAAAGCACTTTTAGCTACCTGGCATGACACCTTCTTGTATTTTTCTGCAGAAAAGATCATTTTTAGGTTATTATTTGTGTATTTATTACGCCAATGATCGTTTGAGCTTCTTGTTATATGCATATTTACTGACCTTAGGCTCCTTTGTCTACATCCAGGTTGACTAGTTGTTGCACTAACTAATGCAATATAGTTAATCAATTATGAAAACTGAACGACGAGTAAGAAGTGAAAGCAGGAAAGAACTTTTTGGATTCAACTACACTGAAATACAGGAATATAAACCCACAGGAAAACTAGCTAATGGGACTGTTGTAATTGGACGAATGCTACAGCTATGCAAACGACAGAAGGGGAAGCAAGCCTTAAGCAGGACTGAAGCGAGTAAAGTTGTAGCTAGAGAAATGAGATGTGATTGGATACATACAAAAAATGTGTATCCTATGAAGAAAAAGTTTGTTGCTGCCAAAATTAAGGAAGATTATGAAAAATTCAATGAGTTGCGAAAGGCCGAGAAATGTACAAGCAAACCTAAAAGTGATGCTTGGTTCAAAAAAGCATCTGAATTCAATGACAGGCTTACTAATTATGGATATGACATCCGCTGCAGAAACATAGACTACCAGAAAAAGTTAGAAAATAAATATCAAGTAAAAATGACAGCAGAAGATCAGAAGTTTTATGAAGATAACTGTGTTGGCCCATACAGAGCTGTGTGTAGTAATACTGCGCCAAAAGATTGGCTTAGATCAAAAAAGAGGAAGGAAAATAGAGAAATTTCGCTGAAAAGGAAGCATCTTGCGATTGAGGAAAGGAAGAGAGAACAGCGAGAACTGGATAATCTAGAGAGCATAGAAGCAATGAATTGTGCAGTCGACACAAACAAGGATGTCAGCTACGAGGCTTCTGAACCATCGACATCCCAAATAACATTTCCCAACAGAAAGCTTCGTTCGTCAAAAGAGTCAGCTGAGAAACAAACCGTAACATCAGAAGAAATAAAGTTCCCGTCAGTGAAGGTGAGGACTGGCCGAAAATCTTTCAATGAGACAGTCATACGTTGCTTGGTCCAGTGTTTCTCAGAAACGGCCGCATCGCCCAATGAAATATGCAAACTAATCGTCAACGTAGCTAATATGATATTTGGTCAACAATGGCGAACCGAGAACGAGGAAAACTGCAATGCCGGGAACAAATATGATGATGGAATGAATAGCGATGACGATAATGATGATGAACCTGACCAAACAGTACGTGATCTGACTTACGTACTCCCAAGTCGACGTACGATATCGCGTTATCTGGAAGACGCATCGTATTTGAATCTCGAGTACGTCGCGCGACAGCTGCTGCACAAAGATGATAAAGTTATCACTACAGGCCTTGATGACACACAGAAAGCTGCCGGTCACCGTCATTACGATGTTAAAAGAGATCACATTACAATCGTTGGAAATGCTGGGGATAAAAGGTCATTTAATACTGGTTACGTGGAAAATTTGAGTCATTCCGGTAAAGACGGAACGAAAGCGTACAGTTTCAAATTGAAAACCTTAGCTGTCCTCGCGAACTGCACTGTGGAGGATATCAAGAGTCAAATTGACTTTTGGATGTCTGACCGGGCAGCTGATTGTAATGCTTTACTGGACAAACTGGACATAGACACCAACAAGCGATTAAAATGTTGTGCTCACATAATACTGTGTGTTGACCACGGCATAGATAAAGTGTACAAAAATGCTGAGCAGAAAATTGGATTGCAAAATCTCTTACCACTAACTGTTGGTGAGAAAGTCTTCGGCTCCCATGGCACATCAGTTCATACCTTAGGACTCATAGCACTCGCTAAGTTGTTTTCGCCAAGTCATGCGTCTCACAGTGTTTCGCTTTACAATGACTATACACAGTGGATGGAAGATAATAAAATTGATCACCGAGGATTCAGAGGATTTGTATCTAACCGATTTGGGCGTATTGCAGATTTAGCGCGGTTGTATTTACAACATCGTGTGCACATAGATGCGTTCTTTAACCAAGTGGTAGACATCAACAGCAATAAGTTGGTGCTTGCAGTTGCCGCATACGTTCAGAATGAATGGTTCACTCGATGCTCAGAAATCTACACCAAAATGGGAAATGTAATCATATTCCCTCTGATGCAATTTTTGGGCATTGATGAGACTGACAACAAGGTGCGGCATGACGACAGAAATTGCAATGGAGTGAAGGTTTTTTTTTATCAAAAATTGAATGTGATGAAAGAAGTGATGGAGGCCAAGCGAGAAGGCGAACCAAGTGGTCTGGATAAGTTGGAAGCTGCAGTGATGGGGGAAGTTATTGATTCTGTGGAGAGGCAACTTTCGGCAGTCGAATTCCTGTGGCAAGATGTAAACGTGGGCGTAAATAGAGAAGCACTGAAGCAGGCACCACTGACAAATTTGGGCTGCGAGTCACAGTTTGCAAAATTTGACAATCGTGTAAGAGTTACAGGTGGGAGTACGTCTGTTACTACACACTCGCGGAAAAATGTGGTTTTCACAAATTGCTTACTGGTGGACTCCAGCTTTGAACAAAAATCTGTATTGGAAAAGAAAGCACGCTGGAAATGGGCAAGATGCTCAGAAGAAGTCAACAGCGTCAAAAAACCGGAATCGGACTTTCTGGCTACTGTCGAGGCAACAAAAAAACTTTCACTGATTAAAAAAGCAGATCTAAAGAACAAGAAGACACAGAAGACCTTACGTCAGATCGACTTGTGCAAGTTGCATGGCGGTCCAGTTACAAGTACATCGCTTGATTTATTGGAATGTTTGAGTGGAAAACAACTTTTAGCCGAAGTTAGCCATCTTTGACTAACTATAGCACCCGAAATTCGACAAATGAGACGAGTTAAGGCGGCTGACGGACGATACCGGGTTGAAAAATTTGGTGCGGAAGAACTGAAGTCCTCCATTAAAAATGTACTAAAGCCAGTATCCAACATTACGACGACTGTGGACTCTCTTTTGAGCAGAATTATGTGAACTGGCATGTGTAATTATGCGAGAATGATTGTCAATGAGATATTCGTATGATCGCTTTCGGTTAGATGGTGAAACACACTAAAAAATTTTAATTTTTCATGTAAAAAGCGTTTTTTTTCGTACTTTCAGATGATATCGCCACAGCAATGCAGTGAATCGCAAAACTGAGTTAATTTTTAGAATCTACGCCCCAAACAACCTATATTTAGACATATTACATGACCCATATGATCAAATCTTCATCTGATTGATAGAAAATATCAATTTTTCAGCGGCCATTTTGAAAAATGGCCGCTGAACCAACCTAAAATGACGTCATAGACAAAAGAACTCATCGGATTCTTATTCAGAGAGAAAAATGGCCATAAAAAAATTGGGTCCTGGAAATACTATTATCAAAATGCCTTTATTTGCCCACCCCTAATTATATACAATTGTAAAAAACAAGACACTCATTAAACATTTTCAAAAATGAAATACGGTCATGATATTTTACAAATTGTGGATAATTTTCAATGGAGGTAAGATATTATTATTTCAAAACAATCACTAGCATACAACACGTTAACATTTGCCAACAAGACAATACCGATCCATTCCATACTTGCAAAATTGCATGATAATAAGTACCACGGGCATCACTAATTTATGCTGGCTAAGCAAGACAACTTATTTGGTTAATTGGCTGACGTGAAAAGTTTTTGTTTGAAATCAAGCATAAGCACTTCCTTCAAACAAGATACAGTCAGTGTTGGGCGCGATAACTCATTTTTCAGTTAAGCGATAACGATAATCGATAAACGAAAAATGCCTAAAGCGATAACGATAAATAAAAAAAAAGTTAAGCAATAACGATAAATTATCGCCGATAATGTCCGATAACGATAATTTTTTTTTCTTGATTAGCGCTGCCCCATCCCATGCAGCACAAACTGTTTTCATCAACATGACGAAAAATCGAACATAATATACTGTAAAGGGACAAAACTTTTTGTAAGTTATGCATGAATAGAATCGCAATAGCGGCAGTGGGTATCATCATCATCATAATCCATCGTCGGTTTGTTCCCCACTAGTGGGGGTGGCCGATTGTTTCCGCGCAGCAATTGTTTTAATCCCTTTTCTCCATTTCACCCTGTCCCTTGCATCTTCCTCCTTCAGTCCGACTTTTTTAAATTCATCCTTCACTTGTTGTTTCCACGTTCTTCTTGGACGACCGCGTTTCCTCTTCCCATCCACCTTTAGATCTAGTGCCTTTCTAAGAAAACTTCCTTCCTCCCTCCTTATTACATGTCCATACCATCTTACTCCATTTGCCCTTGCCAGTTGGTCTATGGTCTCTCTCATCTCTAGCATATCCAACAATTCTTCAGTCCTTTTTTCCCTTCTCGTTTTCACCCCACACATTGCTCTCACCATTGACCTTTCCGTTCTTCTCAGGATTGCCAGTTCACTCTCTCTCAATATCCATGTCTCGCTACCATATAGCATTGCAGGCCGCACACAGCTCCGATATACTTTCCCTTTCATCCTTAGTGAGAATTTTCTGCCATACAACATTTCCCCACATTCCCTGAACTTTGCCCAGCCCAATCTTGCCCTTGTTGTCACCGCTGCTTCACATCCACCACTTCCATTTATCCGATCACCCAGATAACAGAAGTCTGTCACTGTTTCGATGCCATGGCAGAACTCATCATCATGGCCTTCCACTTCATTCCTTCCTTTACTGCATTTCCCACAAACAAAACACTTCGCCAATCTTGTTGCGGCTCTCTTGACATTAGCACATCTTGCATGTACCCACTTTCCACATTCCTTGCATTGCATTGAATTTCTCTTCACTCTCTTGCCACATATTCCACAGGGATCTACTTTGCTCTCAACAACTGTTCCTTCTGCTCCACTCACCATCACTTTTGTTTTTTCAAGATTCGAATCTTCAACCTCTTGATCCAGAATCAAACCACTGAGGTAACCGCCGTGCTTATAATTATACCTTCAGATACCAGTTGGATGCTTTTATCAATTGAGTTACACTGCCGCTTACGTGCAGTAGGCAAAATAATTAAATCAAATGAAAATACCATAAAAAATTCCAAACTTTGTATTTTGCTTTCTGCTTAAAGGGCTGTTTACAGCAAGGTCAGCAATAATTGAAAAAATTTCCAAAAACGCAAAATGCTTGAAAATTTATCAGTTATCTTAAGCGTTATTGGTAGTAAAAATGTGCATACTGTGAAATCCATCAAGCTTGTCAAATTAGTCGTGTTTGTTTTAGAACAATAACATAATTATCGTAATTTACTGATAATTTTTTTTTGTTTTCTTTGTGAACACCATCATTAAAGCAATGGCAGAACGCTGAGTTGTTGAGATAAGAATTACAATGTAGGCACTGTATTAGTGGGAATAAAAGTATTTGATTGAGGTAGGCTATGTCGCATAGGTAGGCTACAGTAAATGAGAAAGGTTATATCATACTGTATTTAGCATAATTTTACCACGCAACTCGATCCGCCTATTGTCATGCAAAAACTACTACAAGATGCAAAAAATGTGATGTCGGTCTGCATGTTAAATGCTTCAAGCAATATCATATTCCGCAATGACTTGTTTCAGTGATGTTGTGTTACTTTGCTAATTTTCATCTTCATATTTTTTGAACTTTCATTTCAATAAAATGCTTGATGACAATAATGATATGACAAGACATGAACAAGACATTTCCCATTTATCACTTTGAGCGATAAGTAAAATGTAATAACGCTTAAGCATTACGCACAAGAAACTTGTGAAATTTGATAACGGATTTGCCTAGCGTCTTATATATAGGACGGCTTTTTTCTCAAAAAGTACAAACACAATTAGTAAAAATATAATTGTGATATGTTTTTAGGTCATAATTATGCAATATTTAAATTTTCCGAAATTTTTTTAAGTACTTTTACTTTCGGCACAAATGGCAGGCCTTAAAACTCGTAATTTTTTCCGGCAGCCATTGTGGCCTACCGAGAGCTCCTTCTCGGCGGCCAAATCTGTGCGCTTGGAGGCCAAAATACAAATAACGAAAGCACAAGTAAATAGAATTAAACTTGCTACAATGCTAAAATGATCACTTAGCGTTGTTGCAGTCTGGGCAACATTCTACAATAGAATCGTTGACTTGTACCATGCTATAACTGGCCTTATCGTTATCGGGATTAATCCGGTATTGCAGGACCACCTAACGACACTAAATTGTTTCAGCTGCTCAGTAAATTGTTTCAACTGCATTACCGAATACCGCCTTTCATAAAATCTGACCAATTGTACCGTTATGATGTCACAATTGAGGGTGTGAAGCATAGGCGCCTAACTATTTTTTTGACCGTGGGGGCGAAAGCGTGTTTCATCAGCAGCAACGTAAATTCAGCAAAATGTCACGCAGATCGATGACGTAATTATGCCGTCACACTAAGATTGCTTTTATTGCCACACTCGGAGTTATCGCTACGTTCGACCTATCGTTAATTTATTATAAACAAAACTCGATCACTTCGGTTAAGCAAACACATGCCATGCGTCTGCTAGAGGTTGATGGACTGCGACTCTTTAAGCTAAGCACAACATAAAGTTCAGCAACGAACTAGATTTATTAGCATGAAACACGAGACGAAAAGGCAAGCCTCGAAACTGAAGGCGGCCATCGTGGCCATGGCCGCGATTAACCTACAAAAATCGACATTTTGTCCAGCGGGTCTCACCCTTCAGTCGGCCGCATTTGTCCGCCATGACGTTCCGAGACGATTTTACGCAAGCAGCCTTGTGAATAAAGTACCTTGCCACTTATAATCACAAAGGATTAGAAAGCAGTCAAAGTACCCGATAAATCACAATACACACTGTCTATGCTTGAGTTGTTAACATTATTGATTGACCAAGCAGCTGATGTCTGACATCCGCAGGATGCAAGTGACATCACAATACACTTTATTGATGCGACTATTCAGTCTTCGAAATTAGCGTCGGCAATAAAAATGCCAAGGTTACACGAGCGCTTGTAAGGTTAGGATTAGACATTCCTCCGAGTCGTTATGGCACAGCCATAGATTTGTTCCTTAGTCAACACCCTGATGGATCTCTATGAAAAAGGAAGAGGCGTGTGGATTGGTATCAAAGCACGAAAGCCGCAAAACGTGGACGCTTCATTGCGAACGGCAAAGACGTGATGACGCGACAACCTCGTGCTCCGATACAGCATCTGATGATTCCGATTCTGACAGCTAGTTCTTTATCAAACAGACTTTGTGTTGTTCGCAGTATCCCAATTGTGCCGAAATTATGTTAGTGTATACGTAAATCTAGGCAATCTTCTCGCAGGGAGCTATTAATTTGTTACTGGTACCTGGTTGAGCAATTGACGTTATTTTATGATAATTCAACGTTGCTAGATGTCGAATTAATGCAAAACAAACGTAACTTTCTTATTGGGCATTGTTGTTACGCAATATAACCCGCCGGGAAAATTAAATCGATTTGTGCTGACTCAAACGTTGAATCATCCCGAAATTAACTTACTTTTCCGCCCGTGAGTTATCGTGAATGACTGTAACAGCGTGCGATGTGCGTATCTTGTTGCTCGCTTTATCGCTAGTTTTGGCATTATTACATCACAACAAATCAAACAGTGCGGTCGTGATAGACTACTCTAGTATATTTTTCGCTTCTGCCAAATTAAAAATGTGCTAATTTCGAAGACTGTATGTTGATGCGTGTCGAAGTTCCGATGGCCGCCATGTGCTTGTGATTGGCCGCCGAACAGCTTGCTTCAGTCGGACACGTTTGGCTGCCGGAAAAAAAAGTTGTTTCGAGGCCTGAAAGGTTTACTAAAAGGTATACTGTATTAATGGAATGACAATGTTTTGAAAATGGAATGCAAATACTAACTTGATCATACGCTTGAAAATATACCTGTTGAAAGTAAAATCATTCATGTTTACATCAATTCAACAGCACGTCACCTTGAATAAATTTAGAAGTGGCTGACATCCGTAAACAGCCCTTGAAAATAGTTACGGAGAGACGTTTGATTAAGTTTTCCGCTTGACATTTCTCTCTTTTCACTACAATGTCGCAACTTATGACTGACCTGCTTTCAATTCGCTGTCAAACGCCGGTTTTCGTGTTGTAGATGAAACAAAAGATGCACATATTCCCGCCTTTGATCGGGTTTCTATGGCAACGGTCGTGTGTGCGCAATGCGGTTTGTACCAGCCCTTGTTGCGTTGGTTAATGTTAGTGGTTACCTCGGGCCGAGACTTCGAGTTCATTTTCACAGCGAGCGATTCACTGCAGAGGTTTCGACTTTCGAAAGCGACATCGAGTCTGTTTGCAAGTGCATAAAGCTAAACGCACGCTCCGTGTCTACGTAGCAAATTGTGTTGTTTTTGGGTGCGTCTGCAGACGTTAAATCAATGTAAAATGACAGATTTTGTTGTCTGGTGTGGGATTGTAGCATCGCTGCTCGTTCTGGTGATTATTTATCGCGAAGCTGTTGTGGTGTGCATTTAAAAAATGTTTTCCTGCTGCCGATCGCTAGTTTATCTATTGTTTTATGTACCAATACAGCATAAAAGTTGCCCCCACGGAGAAATATGCGTGGGGGCCGGGCCCCCACGGGTTAGGCGCCTATGGTGTGAAGTCACTAACCCATAGCGGGAACATTTCTCAACTATGAAGACACGTGTTTTCTCCTCGGATGTCAACTAGTCTAGTTCTCCTTGTTAACAAGGATTCAATGTCCGCCAACATCGCATCGATTTAAAAACGACAATTTGCCAGCCGATGTAAATTAGCACTTTGGATTAAAACTTTGTTAAAATAAACGTCGGGAATTACAAACAAGACTTGGTCAAACAGGCAAATGCGGGAAGGTTTTTTTAAAAACTTTACTCTAGATCTAGGTCATTTAATAAGCGGAAAATTCGTCTTGTTTTTGTTCAATTATATTCGTCTAGTACTGGTCTATAATCATGCAAAGAAATCGCAAACCTGCGACTTGTGGTTTCACGTCATGGTAATTAACGCTATTACTTGAGCATTCGCGCACAATGGATGTGAATGCAAGTCGCGCGTTGGCATAATGCGCTCACGCATTTGCGAATGCGCGGTTACAGCTGATGATCGCAACTGGATATATTCCATATTATACAATAGCAAATGTTCCCGCACAATACAACAGTGATGATTATGACGCGCTGACCTAATTCTGCGTCACTCTTTGATACTACATATTTTCGACAGTTAATCCACGCTCATTCTGTTGTGAAATTAAATAATTGGCTAGAAGAAACCGGCGGCCAAACTTGGCCGACTGAGAAGGTAACACCGGCGGTCATTCAAACACTACTTAGCGGCCATGGCCGCGATGGCCGCCGGCTGCTTTAAGGCTTGAAATGGGTTAACTTTTTAAGTTAAATGGAACTTATGCATTCGGTTATTATTTTTGGATTAAAGTTATATCGCCAAGCTAGAAAAAAATCGATCTTACAGTCTATAACCGATCTTGTGTTGTTATTGTGTGTGAATTTTGTCTTTTAATCTGAGTTTGTGACGTAACCGCACGTCTCAAGGCAAGTTCTTGCAATTTTAGTTAATCTACTCATCTAAAGATTTAATGCGCTTAAAACAGTAAGTTTCATGTTTTGACGAGAGAGATTTAATTTTTTACGACAATTACTAAAAACTAACACTTCCAACGAAAAAAGAAAACACAAGAATAAAATAGTTGATCGTGAGGTGGCGCAAAAGACCATGTTTCTGATGTAAAAGCGGCCTCGTATTGCAACACTTTCAGAAACCACTTGCTAATTTCTTTCGCTTCGCTTTAAAGGCAATTGTGCCACCTGTGCGGTTACATTTTGATTGTAAAATTCACTCGCGATTGCCCATTGCAGCAAAACAACAAGAGACTTGTTGCATGCATTTCATTGCATTGCAATTTGCAACTCTAAATATTATTGTGTTGCCAGGGTCGTCGCTGCAGGGAGGCGTATACCCTCCCCTGATAACGACCTGTGCACACACACTTCAGGCACTGAAGAAGAACTGGTTTTAATTTTAGTTTCATTAACTAGGTGGCTAGTAAAAATATTACTTTTCATGATCTTTCCACTTGTGTGTTGATCCGAAATAAAATTTATCGGCGATAATCAAATATTGCCTTTGGCAATAACGATAAACAATAACTGAAAAAATAATTGAGCGATAACGATAAGCGATAAAAATTTATCGCCGATAATGCCCATCACTGGATACAGTTTATACATAAAACATTCATCAATGGTTGTAGGCTGGAATCCCTATGCTTAAAAGCAAACAAGATTATAAAAAAATGATGGTGTATCTTTGTTAAGAAAAAATTGGGTGGTAGTAGAAAGATAAGTCTATAACCTACCCAGTACCCACATGGTGAATTTCGCATCAATTCCAAGTCACTTAATATAATCAGTAATCACGCTACGTACTCCATGACTGAAGCTCTGTTTTTTTTAACAATCACTGCTAATTTTTACAGTAAGATAAGTTTTTCTATTATGCATTAAGTTTATGAGTCTTCTTTTTCCAAACTACCACAATTCAAACAATAATAAAATATAGACATCCCTTCATCTGCAGAACGCATTTGTTGGGTTTTATAGGTCATTTTATTGTGGCCACAATGCAAACACACTCTCTCAATTGTTGGTCCAATCATGTCTTTGTTTGCTTTGGTCTTTTTCTCTCTCTTCTGCTTGATTTCATTAAATAACACTTCAGCTTTTGTCACAACCATGTTATTACAATCTACACTGTTAAAATTGTATCCGCACGAGCAATCAATGGTCTTGGCTGCTGTGACAGGCAAAGGAAGAATTGAACCACAATGAGGACAGAATCCAGTATCACTGACAAACTCCATGACCTTGGTTTGAATTAGAGCACATTAATCAAATAAGCTGAGTCTAGGAAACAACCTATAAAAACATAAAACCATTAACACGAATTGCTTGTTGTTAAGCTTAGCACATTTCACATTTAATAAGCGTAGCAATCTATATACTCAAGTCCTGCCAATGTAGGCTACAACTTACAAGCCAATATTAGTGACTGGTGGTTGATATTTTTATTAAAAACTCCAGGCTTTAAATAAGCTAATTGTTCAAAAAACCAAACTACCAAAGTGTGGTCACTGGTCACTGAATATCGAATTACAGCAAAACCTTGGGCACAATACATAAAATACAGTAACTGAATACAGTTTATTTATTTGACAATAATATTTTATGTTTATTGCTCAAAAATTGTCTACCATTAAATACAGTAATTTGAAGTTATAACGTTAATTATTGATGACCATGTATGTGCTTACACTACACAGCAACACTGCAACAGCATGCAACAATTTCTCACTAGAATGTAAGGCAGACTGATGCTGCAATTATGCAGCCACAAGCACAGTACGAGAAACACAAGAGCAATAACAGTACGCAATAATAACACAATTTCACAACAAAAATAGATTTGTCATCGGCTTCCTAATGAGCAATTACAACAAACGCATATGGAATTAAATCGAAATTTCTTATACATTTTTGTCGACAACCCACAACAAAACAATACAAATAGACATTTCCCGCAGCCAATTAATGAAGCATTGAGCATGGAAAACAAAGCATTTCACTAGCTAAGTTCATAGTAGTAAAGCACAGTTATAGAACGTTTGGTTGTTGCTATGATCAAATAATCGCTGCTCCTAGCCCTACATTTTGTACTAAAAATACTTTGAAGACTGAGGATAACAATTCAGTTATCTATTTTTAGAAAAATCCCAGATTTAATGGCAGGCCTGCTCAATGAGATTGTGGAGCATGGTACCTTAACAACTGTGATAACAGATTACTGGTAGCCTACCACAAATAAAGTGCTTAGTGAAGGGCCTTCTCAAAGAGTGCTCTATGCTATGTACAGCTTAATAGTTTTTCTACCTTAGTCAAGACACATTTACCCATAATTTTATACTTGTTAGGGTAGGGTGGTCCAACTAATCGAACCGTCTAGTAGCTGGTTCCCTCCGAAGTTTCCCTCAGGAGAGCCGGCGCCCGTCTAAGAGTTTTATCTGGTAAAGCAAATGACTAGAGGGATCCGGGGCCGAAACGGCCTCGACCTATTCTCAAACTTTAAATCGGTAAGAACCGGCGGTTGCTCGCTTTGAACCGACCGGACCACTATTTGAATAGAAGGGCGCCGAGTGGGAAAACCATTTTTGATATTGATTGGACTTTGTTTTATCTTTTTAGTCTGTGGTAAAAAAAAGCACTCTTAGAATCTTCATTATAAAAAAAAAATTGTTACAAAAATTCCAGGTATCTAATTTTGTTCTACACTGGCATGTTCTTACATGAGAAAACTTGAGTTATGATAACATTAACCAATTTTAATTGACAGAGATTATAAAAAAGCGGGAGAAATTAGGTACTTGGATTTTTGTGCCGGGGTAAAGTGGGTACACATGAATTCAAACCATTTTCATAAATTTTTACTGTTTAATGAGTGCAGTGCTACATTGGTTTAGTTGTTAAATGTTAAAAGTTTAACGACCTCTAAATTGTGATATTTATCATTTTTATCAGGGTTACTAAGGGTATTTTAGCTTGTTGGCTGCAAATAAAATGCCAAGAAAGTACCGTATGTTAAAAAACGCCTGCCATCATATACTGAAGATCGGTCATTGACTGATTTTTTAGCAAAATGTCCGAAAAAAATATAGTTAATTTGGTCAAAATGTCCGAAAAAATATATGGTCAATTGACTACATATGACCAAAAATGACTAAAAATGACCGAATTTAATAAAATTGACCGAATTTTTTCAAGTCATTTCAGACAAATGACCGAAAAGTCTAAGCAAAAAAAAAACCTAGCTAAAGAAGATTTACAACAAGCTTTCGATCTCGTAAAGTCTGGACAATCATGCTATTCTGTTGCCCAAGAAACAAACCCAAGAATCCCATAAGAAACTCTTCGTTGCAACACAAAATTTAAAGTGCAAAATGTGGCACTTCAAATTTCAAACTTCAACAGTTCTTACAGAGGAAGAAGAAAAACTCATAGTTGAAATACTAATACAACTGTCTGCAAGTGGTTTCCCAATGGATCGCAAAGACCTAAAAAACATGGTGAAAGGTTGTTTGAACAACAAAGGCATCACAACACGTTTCAAAGAAAACATGCCTGGAGACGATTGGATGTAGGCATTTCAGCAGGGCAATGTGTCATTGTGTCATTCGTTTCTCGTAAAAAAACGGAGTTGCTGACTAAAGCACGTGCTGAAAGGCTGACATGCAATGTGATTGCAATGTTTTTCGATACGTATGAAGGGATTTTGGATACGGTACGCACAATCTAAGACTAAGAGATCAACCTCGTAAATTTCTAACATTGACAAAACTGGGCTGAACACAGACCCACATTACCAGAAAAAGAAAAACGAGTTATGTGATGTCTTCCGCATGTAGAAAATCTACATACTCCGTAATGTTCTGCTTCAGGGGAGTTTTTTCCTCCATTTGTTGTTTTTAAAGGATTGCATCTTTACGACTCTTGGACAAAAATTGGGCCATATGGTACGTTGTACGGTTGACACCAAGTGGTTGGATGCAAAACATCGTCTTCCATTCATGGCTGAAGTCTTTCGCAGAAAATATCAAGGATAGACCTAAACCATGTCTACTGATAATGGATGGCCATGGAAGTCATATCAATTACTTGTCCGCAAAAATTTGGTTGGACAATGAAATCATCCTGATAGTACCTTCCTCCAAACACCAGCCATGCTTTGCAGCCATTGGATGTTGGAATCTTTCAGCCACTGAAGCTTGAGTGGAGAGAGGTCTTAAAGCAATGGTCTCGAGAAACATCCTGCAAAACGTTGACAAGCCAGGGTTTCCCTTTCTTCTGAGATTTCTTTGTGGAAGTGGAAGGATAAAACCAGAATGGGCAATGGGAGGTTTTCCTGGAAGTGGCCTCTACCCAGTAAATGGCCAGGCCTCTACCCAGTGAGACATAAATCTACTTATGCAAATGCAGATGAAATCTTTGATAAAAATGCACATTTTAAAATGATGCCAAACACATCCAAATCTCCAGAAATTACTCAAACATCTCACAAACTTTCACCTGAGGATGAGTTTTTCTTAACGATGATGAAGCTTCAATTATGCCTGTTTTATGTAGATATAGCTATAAGGTTCGGAATCTCCGTATCCTCTGTCCAATGCATCTTTTACTCCTAGATCTATACATTAGGCTAGGAAGTGTGAACATTTTTCCTCATCGAGACATCATTTTTTCTATCATGCAACCTCAGTTTAAGCAAGACTATTCCAACACCGTTATAATCATTGACTGCACCGAGCTACATTTGGTCATGTCATCCTCCTGTGACAGTCCCAAATATATTCAAACTACAAATCAACAAACACTGTGAAATGACTACCATATTTTCTTGAATAGAAACCACGGCAACTAGTTTTTAGTTTTGAACATTTTGTGCAGGTTCTATTTGCGAGCAAGTGAGATTAATATTCACGTTTAAAAACTAAGTTTCCATGCATTTGTGCTAACATTTCATTTTTTTTATTTTTTAGCTTTTGAAGGTACCTGAAAATTTTTTACCAAGTTTGCCATATTGCCTTGCATGAACTTGGAAGAGTGTGTATTGTTTTTGTAAATCGTATAGTTATGAAACCATGACTGATATACAAAATGTTTAGAAAAAATTTTGAAGGTGCAATTTTTACCCCCAAACTTCACCCACATGATCATGGGGTGACTTGGGACAGCTACTCACTTAGAAACTGATCCAACTTGGACCTTCGCTTACTTGTAAAGGGTTACCTAGAAAGAATGTGTCGCAAGGTGAAGTGTTTTAAAAACAACACTCCTGGAGAAAACTGGGCAAAAAGCTGTTTGAAGCGTCACTGCACTTTCCTAGTACGCCAAACTTCACAGAATATCAAAACGTCTGGAGCAGGAATAACAAAAAAAGATTTTGTTGAATATTTTGAAAATTTAAAAAAAGTGCTGAAAGATATTCTACCATTGAATATTCTCAATTTTGACGAGATAAATTTAACAGATGACCCTGGCAATGAAAAACTAATCTTTAAACGAGGAGTAAAATACCTGGAGCGCATCCAAAATTATACAAAAGGGAGCACATCTGTCATGTTTTGTGGCACAGCTTCAGGTAATTTGCTTGAGCCATTATGTGGTGCCGTATACAAGGCTACCAACATGTGGAATAGCTGGAAAATTGGTAGATCACCAAGAGCACACTACAACCACTCAAAAAGTGGTTGGTTTGACAGCGTTTGCTTCAATGACTGGTTTATAACAGTTATGCTTCCTTGGTGCAGAAGAAATGAAGGGTCCAAAGTTGTAATAGGAGACAATCTATCAAGCCATTTCTCTCCAGATATAATAAGACTGTGTGAGGAAAATAATATTCGCTTTATTTGTCTTGTGCCTAATAGTACCCACTTATTTCAATCCCTCGATGTTGATTTTTATGGTCCCCTGAAAAGAAAATGGCGAAAAATCCTGAAGGATTGGAAAATAAAGTGCCACAGTTTGACCATCCTTCCCAAGGACTCATTTCTAAACTTCTGAAGCAGCTGATAGAGTCATTGAATTTGCAAAATTTAAAATCAAAATTCAACGCTTGTGGGATATGTCCTTTGAACCCAAATAAACTTCAAGAAAACTTCCAGAAGAGGCTCCTGAAGAAATACAGCTTAATGTTTTTCAAGAGGTGCTGCGGCAATTACAAAACATGAGAAACCAGGAGACACGACCAAAACAAGACGAAAGAGAATACAAGTGGTGGCTAGAAAAAGTGTCACATCTGCTGACTTTTAATGACCGAGGGGAGGCCATGGCAAATGAAGAGTGCAGGTCATCAGGTCAAGAAGAAATCAGTACTGGTACTGTACTGAAAGTAGTGCTGATGAAATTGATGAAAATTTTAATCCAAATTTAAAGCCCTTGCCTTATTCACAAGTAAAAGAAGGAGATTGGGTTAAAGTGAATTATGAAGGTGAAATAAAAGAAGTTTCCAAAACCCCACATCAATCTCAGACAGGAGACATAACCATACCTTCATTGGAAATCTCGGTGGATTCATTGGAACAGCTGCAGCCTTGTTCTGATGCAGCAGGTCCGAGCAATCGTGTTAATGATTACATTTCAGCTGCAAAGCAGGCGCAATCCTATCAAGGGCAAGCAAGATGATAGTGGGAAAAAAAACTGTATCACCAGAGCAAATCAGACCTATCAAAAAAGCTACCGCCAGAGCCAAAGTAACAAAGAGAAAACGAGTTGTTTCATCAGTGTTGACGAGCACTCCTGTAAAACAAAGATTGCTAGTTGAGTTAGAATCATGTCGACGAGCAAAAGACAAGCCACCAAACGGAAAAAAAGTGTCTGCAGCCAGAAAAATAACCTTAGACAAAAGAAAACAAATATCTCCAGAAAACTTAACAAAAGTCAGATCTTCAGAAGTCCTTTCAGAATCTTCAATGTCAGACTATGCAATTAGTCTTTATGACACATCCAATGAAAGCAAAACGAAGGAATACATTTGTTGCATCTGCAGAACAGTGCTTCAAGTGAAAAGTGGGTAAAGTGTCGATGCTGTGGATGCTCTAAATGTTGTCAGTTCAATACAAGCACTGCTCTGAAGAAAAAGAGTGGAAGAATAGGACTGTATGTCAAGTGTGGGTTCACGTTCAGTGTTTAGACGACAGTTCATGTTTTGTCTGTCAGTATTGCTTCCCAAAGACCATTTAAACGCAACATGAAACTATTGAAACAATTTTTGATTTGACAAACTGCCTTTTAACAGAACAGTAGATTTCGTTGCGAAGTAAATGCCATTGTGAACTGAATTTGGTGGCTTTTTGCTTAAAATGTTGGCTCAACTGTCTCAGAATCGGAAAATCTCGAATGTTATTTTGTTGTGACCTCAGAATTCAATATTGCGCTGTGTAGTAGACCTTCTGTCTGGGCAAGTTGTCGAAATGCAAAGAGACAAACAGACCCCAATCAGAACATTGAAGAGAAAACTAGAACTTTCGTACAAAGTTATGTTATACAGTTCGGATTCCGATGATGAACAATGTGCAAAGGATTGCCAACGTTACCAAAGGGTAATGACAACGTTAAAAGAAAAGTTTGCACAGTCTTAGAGCTACCAAGAACGTGTGCAGATACTAATATTGTTACCATTTACAATAAATAGGACTATGAAGGAATTTTGAGCCACTAACTACCTAGTGAAGAAAAGTCATGAAGAAGCAGAGGGGGATTTTGGGAATATGTGATAAGAACAAGGGCAAAATGCTGTCAGAAGAACTTAAAAATGATGTCTGTGGTTTTTTATGAATGTGATGAAAATAGTCGAATGTGTCCTGGAATGAAATATTCGGTTAGTGTTCAAAATAAGGATGGTGAGAAAGTTCAACATCAGAAGCGACTGGTATTATCCAATCTTAAGGAACTGCATTCTTTCTCGAAAGAAACTTATCCCGAAAAGAAGATTGGATTCTCGTCTTTAGCGGCTTTGCATCCCAAGTGGTGTGTACTTGCTGGATCATCAGGAACTCACTCCGTCTGTGTCTGCAAGTACCACCAGAAGTTGATGGCTGAAGGGTATCTTCTGTTCGTGACCTTATAAAATTCTGTGTGTGCTCTACGTAGAACGAAATGTGTATGATGGGTCATTGTAAGGACTGCCCTGGTTGTGAAGGGCTCGTTGATCACCTTAAAAACTGTGAAGAACTGAACGATGTTGAGGACGTGACATACCAGCAATGGATCAGCACCGATCGCACGAAACCTACCACAATTACTGAATCAAAAGAACACTTCATAGACAACTTTTTCTCGCAGCTATTAAAACTCACCCGCCACAGTTTCACCGCAAAATCTCAAAGTGCATACATAAAGGACCTTAAATCATCAATGAAACCATTGGAAAAGATTGTTCTACAGGGGGATTTCGCAAAAAATACTCAAGTTGTTCAAGATGAGATCCAAAGTTTTCATTGGGAAAATAAACAAGCCACACTACGTCCATTCATTGCCTACCGCAAGCTCGATGATGAAGATAGTACGCTAGAACACCGAAACAATTGTGTAGTACGTGAACATTCAACCTCGACTGTGTATGCTTTCCAGCAAGTGGTGATTGAGTACAAAAGAAGGAGTTCCCAGAAGAAAGTCCACTACTTCACGGATGGCTGTGCTGGACAATATAAGAACAAACATAACTTCATCAATCTTTGCAACCACGAGAAGGAGTTTGGCCTGGAAGCCGAATGGAACTTCTTTGCCACATCACTTGGCAAAAGTGCTTGTGATGGTATTGGCGGAACTGTGAAGAGACTCCTGACCAAAGCTAGTCTCCAGTGACCCTACCTTACACGGATCGGATTCTGACAATATTCTGTGTTAAAAGAATCCCAGGAATCAAATTCTTCAATGTCCCACCCGAAGAAGTGACAAACGTTGACACAGACTTGGGAAATCGATTCGATATTGCTACAACTATTAAAGGAACTCTTCAGTTTCACAGATTTGTACCACTTTCGCAAATGCATCTTTCAGTATATAAATTGATAACACAAGTGGATCCTCCTATTGTAGTAGCCATCACATGTCTGCTGTCTTTATGACAACGAACCAAAATCGAAGAGGTAGGAGTTAAACCCATTGGGTGATTTTGACATGGAATGACCCAGATGTGAGATGAAAGATTATTTTTCAAAAAATGGATAGACAGAACACCGTTTTTGTAGATGTATTTTTTCGTCAACGATTTTTCCGAATTTATTGGGTGCTGCACATTCAGCAACCAGTTAGCCAAGGATTTTGCGGGGACAAGGTTCAAAATCTGGTGAACCACATAAACTTCAAATGCCGTGAATACTTTGTGCCAGATGAACACATTTCTGTGGATAAGAGCACAATTGGATTCAAGGGACGGGTCCTATGGAAATGCTACAACCTCAACAAGCTTACAAAATGGGGACTCAGGGTATACACCATGTGTGACAGCAATTCTGCTTATATTGTTGCATTTGTTCCTTATTATGGCAAATGCACAACAGATGGTTTGGTTAGGCCTGACTTGCCTTTTACAAGTAGAATTGTGTTGGAATTGTGCAACATGCTATCTTCTTCTGCGAGTGGAACAGGATACCACATATTTACAGACCGCTTCTACACAAGTCAGATTTTATGTAAAGAGCTGGGAAAAATGTCTTTTCATCTCACTTTCACATATTTTGAGTTCCTTTCATTATTTGTCAAGAACTGCCAATTATCTAGTCGTTTCCCGGCGAAATCACGATCACGGTTTCCGGGCAAAATTTTCTCACAAGATCACTTTGTGTTGGTTCTTCAAATTTAAAAAGAAAACTGGAAACTCTGGCGGGATTTCCCTAGTACAAAACCCGAATGTTCTTACTGTATTTTTACGGTAGGCTACTTGGTTCTCAAGTTTATGGTACGCTAGGGTAAGGTGGGGTAATTTGGCTTCACCAACCATTAAAGTAAATAACTTTTTTGTTATGCAATAATATAAAATAATCTTAAGATCACTAATGGGTTATATTGACTACGGTAACTATCAGGAACTTTTCAACTCTCTACTTCAAATTTTTCTTCTACATAAAACGTCACAATCCACTTTTGAACAGACAATTGTATGCTTGCGACTCGTCTTTCTTGCTCTCTGTATTTTAAAATTAGTTTTTCGCACCTTGCCTTTCTACCATATCATGTGATCTGTTTAACACCTTTTGATGCAGTTACCTTTGATTCTCGTGTAGCCTATATCGTTGGAGTTTGAGCTAGTCAGAAGTACTGTGCAGTTTTTGTCTTTTTCTGTTTATAGATTTAGTTAACCATTGTATTTTTCAAATGTAGTTAAGTTGTATCAGGGATATCTAGAACAACGGGATTGCTGACTTTGCAAATTTCGATAAAGCGATGGACACTAGAAGGGTCAGCGTTGTTAACGCCGGAAAATGAAAAAGTCGAAAGGGCGTCACAATTACGCTGTTGAGAAGTCGCCTTTTCTAGATATCTCTGCTGTGAAGCTAAAATAAGGTCTTGAAAGTGGGCACTTCTAGGCATCTTCCCTAGCAACGCCCATAGCAACAACTAATGGCTGGCCTTGTCTATAACCTAAAATCATCATTTTAAAGCAAACTTTTGCTGTTAGTCATCCAAGACTATAGTATTGAGTATTGAACACAGCTTTAGTTTTCATATTTAATTGATTATTGCATCACTTTTGGGTAAGTTTTAGTCATCGAAAATAGGAAATAAAAAAAACATGAAAAGAAGTAAGAAAATTCAATTTCGTGGTATTGCTAAACAAAGAAAGTTGCATAAGGTTGGTTGTAAGTCTAACAATGGTGGTAGACTTGATGAACTGTTACTGTAACACAAGTGTAACCTTTCCTGTAACACCAGAAAGCCATCCAACAACAGAAGATCAAAGCCCTTTTTGCCAACCTTCTACTTTAGCAAAAAAAATTAGGAAAACAAGACAGTAGCAAAATCTCTGCATATTCAGAAATCTGCCAAATACTCGACAAGTTTTGACTTGACAAATCAAGAAAAAGAAGCTTTGAGACATCCAAGGTCAGGAGAAAAACATTAAAAACACTTAAGAAAAAATTACAAACCCAAGCAGAGGCAAAAAAAGGGTCTACTTATGATAAAGAAGGCTTTAAGGTGTTGAAAATGTTTATTGTTGTTTTTCAGAAAATGTGATTTTTGACCAAGTACCAAATTTTAATCCCAAATATCTGTTTCATTTATTTGCCAATCGCTTTCAAACTTTTAACACTATCAGACAGAGTAAACATACAAAGCCTCAGATCAAAGAATTTTGGAAGTTTTGTCCATGATGCTGTCGGCACCCATTTGTTTCATGTCCGAGGATCAAAAATTTTTGAAAAAATGCAACAATTCGAATAACTTTTTATTTTCTTAAAATATTTTCATTTGCTTCCATAGAGCTTCAGTCTTGATACTTATAAACATTCTGTTAAAATTTGATTCAAATCCAGTAAGTGGTATTAAAAATTATTTGTGTTTAAAATTTGTGTATTTTTCACCACTTGGTGGCGGTTTGGGGAAAAACGGCCACATTTTCAAATTTTTTTTTTGCTTTTTTTAAATTATTTCATCTGCAAGGATCATTTTAAAAACAAGAAATGGGTTGTATGTTGAGAAATCCACATTTTAGTTTGTGCAGTAATGATGCAATAACCCTCCTATTGTCCACTTCAAAACAGAGTCAGCAATCCCGTTGTTCTAGATATCCCTGAGTTGTATGTATATTATTCCTGAAGAGGACATCTTGTGATGTCGAAAACATTCGATACTTAATTTGTTGCGTAGTTTTATGTTTATGTAAATGCAATAAACTTGAAGATGTTAAACTCGATCACATTGCTCGGCTTCGTATGCCTATCGTCAAATAAATAAATGTTTCAGGTTTTTTAATATAAGGAGTTACTAGACAAGACCATTCTGATTTTAAAAATATGCCACAAAACTATAAAAGACAAAATGAGAATACAATCATGACCGGCTTCAACAGGCAATCAAGAAAGTTCAGGATAGGGAGAATGTGTATGTCATATCAAAGGAAACAGGAATTCCCTATGGTACATTGTATAGGTGATCACGTGGGCTGTTTACCCGAGAAAATGATCATATTGGGGCAGGACAAGGAACAGTTTTAACCAGTAACGAAGAGCACCTACTGGTTGAGACATTACTGTACCTGGCAAAGAAAGGTTTTCCACAAGATGGAAATGATGTTCAAAGCATGGTACAGTCTTTTGGGCATCATGAAAAAGGAATAAAAGTCCCATTTAAGGATGATCGCCAGGTGTTGATTGGATTTCTTCCTTCGAGAAAAGATGGTCAAACAAACTTAGCAAGAGCAAACCAGAACTGCAGCTAACAAAGGCTGGAACTGCAGATTTTCTCATTCAACAATCACTGCCTTCTTTGATATGTATGAAAAGACATTGGTAGAGAACCAGATGCTTAATCGACCTGATGCAATCTTCAACTTGGACGAGACCGGATTGCGAACAGACACCAACTGCCGGCAAAGTTTTCACAAAAAGATCATCGAAGACATCATACGTATGCTTAGTCCAACTGCTGGAAAAACTATGTATACAGTTTTATTTTGTAGTTTGTAATTAGCTTAATTGTTGTACAACATCAAGAGGGAGCAGCAAGGTTTAAATGCTGCAAGACACAAGACTTTCTGTAAAAACCTTGTTACACAGCTGGTGGGGAAGTGTCTGAATAAAAAGTTCAAGACACGGAAAACATTGTGACGAGCACAAAACTGAACGACTTTCTGGACGGCATTTTATTGCAAAATTCCCAATGGAAGAGCAAAGGATTGTGCAGTGATAGAAAGACGAAGCGAATTCAGACTGTCTCCCACTGCGAAACTTGTTCGAGACAACCTGGGCTATACCCAGAAAAATGTTTCAAGAAATACCACACAGAAAAAAATACAAATGACTAACTTTGGAATCAACAAACTCTATTTGAATAACAAACTGAAGGAGGCGCTTTTATTGTGGTGAAAACTAGTAGTATTATATGTAAGATCGAAGCATCAAAAGTGGTGATGCTAAGTGGTGACGCTAGCTAGAGCCAATTTTGAGTTGTGGGTAGATTTTGAGTTGTGGGTAGATATAGATATTGAGTAATTGCTGTGGTTAGACAAAAGTGTGAACGGTGTGACGTCACACCAACGTGACAGCAAAAGCTGTCAAGGAAGTAATTTATTTCAGGTTTACTTACATAGCCCACATAAGATTCACTTACATAACCTACACAGAATTACATAACCTGATTGCAGAATCTTTTTTTTTACTCTGGTGTTTGTATATAAACACAAAAGGAGTACAAATGTTCTAAATTATAATACAAAAATGTCTTATCACGAGCTTAACAGAATGTCTTATGAAGAGATTCAGCGTGTGATGAGAGGAAATGATAATCTACAAAAGGGGGTTCTATCTGACCATAGTTTATTTGGTCTCCTCAATACTGTATGATTTCTCACTATAGTTTATGAGATTTATGCTTGAGGATCGAGGGGAGTAATGAAAAGTATTGTTTGAACTAGCAGGAAATTTTGTCTACTAATTAGGTTATGAACTGAATATTTTTTTCAGGTTGATAATAAAAACATAGAAAGAAACATAGACAATGTACAATTGTGAAATATGCAATGTCCAATTCAAGCCGAGAAATGGAAAATATTAACATATGCGAAAACACAGAAACGTTTGTTTTGCTTGTAGGTTTTGTGCAAGGACGTTTTCGCGAGTAATGTCAAGAAATCGGCAAGAGCAGAGGTTTCACGTAAGTGAGTTTGATTGTTCACATAATTGTGAAATTGTTTATTTTTAGTTGTCTGACTGATTACAATTTCAGAGTGGTTGAAGGGAATGACAATGCAAGGGAAAAAGTCCCCAGAGAGAACGAAATCGAGGAATTGATAAATCCAAACTTGTGGGGGTAAGCATTTTGCAATAAAATCTCATTTAAAATTGATTAAAAATATAAATTAAAAGTGTTGCCAAAATGAACAAATCCCAAACGTCATTATATCTGAACTGTTTAGCTTGAAGTTAGTTAAAATGATTACACATCATTGATTTTTTTTTTGAAACTTTTCTTGCTTTTATAAAGACATTAATTGGGAAGCACAGCACGAAGTCGAACAAGACTTGAAGAACCCTGATTTATGGGGGTAAGTTGAATGGAAACATAAAATCTTTTACATAGTTATTGTCTTACTTGAAAACAAAAGAAAGTAACATATTGCTGGTTGAATAGCATTTCAAAAGTTTTTTAATAGAAGCTTTCAAACATTTTCTATTTTACACGTATACATATAGTCTGACTGGGTTGAAAAAAAACTTTTCTTTCACCGATTTATGTAATGCTTTTTTTAACAAAATAAACGTAAATTTTTAACAAACGTTGGTCAGAATTATAGTCAAAAAATTTGTAATTTTTTTCTGAGATATACAATGGTCACAGAATTTGGACAATCAAAATAATGCTGAACAATCTCCTGCAGAACACAATATTCAGTGAGTCATTGTTCAAATTTTTATCTGTCCAACACTATGCTTGACTTGTCCTAGCTGTTAAAAGTGTCTTTTGCCAAACATTTACAAGAGGGTTTGTATTACAGACAGTTTTTGAGGCAACATTCAGAAAGCATCCACGCCAAACACATCACCCACCAAAGATTCCAAGATCAGTTTAATTTTGCATTAAATAATAATGATTTGCTATCTCGAAGCTCTAGGCGAATTCCGACGTGTAATATTTCAATCACAAAACTCTGCTTTTAAAATTAATTATAGTTTCGGGTTTATTTTATGTCACCGTGTTTATGGGGGTCTGAGATTTTTTCACCCATCTCACGGAGCGGACCGGGTTTTACTGTAAATTTCTTCTTTAATTTCAAACTCGCATGATTTCGATGATTTTCCAGAAAACGTATTACATCAAGATATTTTGGAATCTGCACAACTTCAACGCCCTGATTCAAGCTGGACTGTTCTCAATGTCACTAAAATCATCCAATTGGTCATTTGCTGTATACTGTAATGTACTCTTCCGGAAAAAGGCGTCTGAAGTACTGGAACAGTATGAACAAATCGCAAATACTTGCCAAAACCACAGATCCCTTCAGGTAAGTTGATGAAGTGTGGTGATATGGCAAGCTTTGAAGCAAACGGAATCACATTCTTCAAATGGTGGATAACAAGCTTGTGCAATGTGCATTTATTATCAAATTTTCTTTTGGCCCTTCCACTGCATATCGTAAAACGTAGGATAAAAGGAACCAATGAGAAGATTGCTGTAACTACTCCTCATATGGTCAAAGAATATAATTATCACATGGGTGGTGTCATTTGATGGATCAAAATAATGTCAAATATCAATTTGATCACTGATCGAAATATAAATATTATCTAAGGGTAGTGTTTGACATGATTGACATTGCTGTTAATAACTCGTTTGTGATCTATTTCAAATTAGAAGAAACACCACCTATGAATTCAAAAACATTTTGGCGAGCAGTAGCTTTAAGCTTAATTGGCAACTTCAGAAGTCAAAAACGAGCAGTTTCTACAACTACAATTCTCACTCAACAAGAAATCAGAGAAGTACCCAAAACCACAGAATGGACAAGGCACAAAAAAGTAAGAGGTGCAAGTTCTGTACTTTCAAAAAAGTTAAAAATTGAACAAGCACTAAATGCACGGGATGCGGCATCAAATGTACCATGCTGAACTATACCTTGATAAAGATTTCAAAAACATTTGCTTTATTGCTTGCTGCAATGCAGTGATATGTTTATTGTTATTTTTGTTGTGTGTTTGTTAGATTTCTGACATGTTTAGGGCAAAAGCTATTTTGTTTGTAGAGACATCAGAGTCTCTAAAACAATACCAGCAATGATACTAAAACATTACCCTTAAGGACCAATGACACACTACAGCGTACGGTAACTTCTATTTGAAATATATTTCTTTTAATCTTTTGTCAAATGCTTTTTTAAAGTGATAAACTTGTAATAAAAATCACCAATATTTCAATAAAACATGTCACAAAAGTTTATGGCCCTCAAAGGGTTAATCAGTTATGTCTGGTGTTAATAAATTTTTTTAAAAAGAATTGACTGTACTTCTAAGCAACCCTATCCATGTAAATGTCCTAAATCTATTGTTTTTAAATACTTCGGAGTGACTTGGGAGGTGGCACAGGCATGTTTTTTATTTTGAAAAGTTTTGGAATTGAAGGAAATATTTTTGATCCTTACTTCTTTGTACTCACTCCAGTCTGACTCATAGAATGACCTATGCTGAAACAAAGCACAAAAACACATTGCTTGGATTTTTGCAATCAAAGTTAAAACTGTCCCAAGTCACCCCCTTCTACGGTAGGCTACCATCAACTGGGGCTACTTTGATACCCCGGGTAACTTTGATCATTGCTCAAAATCACCTGAATTTTTTTTTGTACTTGGATAGATTCTTCATGGATATGTAAATCATATTTTTGTGGTGGTGGACCCCATGAGAGTTCTGCAAGGGAGGTCGGAACAGGAACTAAAAATTCAACTATAGTATACATGTATTGTATATACTAAAGTATAATGGACTTAATGGTTATGATACATATATAATATACATACTGGTTATATGATATGAATATATATGTGATCCTGACGAGCTTTGATTATTACGTAGTCATTAATTATTAATTGTTTAAAAATTCCAATTGGTTTGTATTTCTACAGGTAGCTACCTACATAAATCTATTATCTACTGACTTAGAAAATGGGAAGACATTTAAGCAAAAGGCTGCAGCAAGAAAATATAGAGACTACAGTGATGATGTGCTAGACGATACGATAAAACAACTTCAGACATATAAATTAGTACAAGAGGTTTCGGCAAACTCTGGAATCTGCTGTGGAACGTTATGGAACAAGTGAAACAAACGGCACACTAGTACCGAGGAAGAAAACATATTTAACGTCATAAACCAATCAACGAAATGGAGGTTTCTGAAGAAATCAAAGGATATCTCAATCTCAATTGTTAAAGGATATCTCAATCGAACAGACGTTCGTCATTTTGACAAGAGGCAAGATGGAACAATAAATTATCCAGGGGATGACTGGATAAAACTCTTCATCTCCAGTAGGAATCTAACAAAGCGGCTCACGGACAACGTGAAACCGGTGCGTGCTGAAGTTTGCGTGGATGACATAAATGATTTTTTTGATAACTTCCAGAAAGAAACGGATAGTGTGCTGAACGAAAACATTTGTAACTTTGACGAAACAAACAAACCCGGTCAAGATATTTAAAGTGATTTGTCAGCGCGGCTTAAAACGTGTAGAAAAGAAACGCGACCATTCGAAACAAAGCTTTTCGATAATATACAGCGGTATTGCAAATGGCGAGTTGCTGCCAATGAATAATGGTCATATACAAGACAAAGCATGCATACGAGGAGTGGATGCAAGCCGGTCCCCCTGAAGCAATTTACCATGCAACCGAATCCAGGTGGTCCGACGGCAGCAAGTTCGAAGTCTGGTTTTTCGAGCTGTATCTGCCAGTCGTGCGAAATAAAGAAGGAAGGAAAATTATCATCGGTGATAACCTCGGTTCGCATTTTTCTGCTGAAGTCATCAAAGCTTGCAATGAATTCAATATCTCATTTATTTGTTTACCACCAAACGTGAGATAAAATGCAGCCTCTCGATGTGGCATTCTTTGGCCCAGCAAAGCGGATTTGGCGATCGGTGCTGAAGAACTGGCGCAAGGAAACAAACTGTTGCTCGGCAATCCCCAACATAATAGTGCCAGGGCTTCTGGCTCGTTTGAATAGCCAACTGATGTCAAATGGCATCAGTAAAAACTTGCAAAGTGGCTTTGCAGCATGTGGACTTGCTCCAGTTGACAGGAGGAGGGTGCTAAAACACGGAATGGCCCGTTTCGGTGAGTCCGATTCGGTGAGTCCGATTCGGTTAGTCCGATCCCTGAACGGGGGATTTTTTCAATTTTTTTTTAAAATTATCGGGTACCGTAGCCTAATTATCATTGCCGTTTTAGGGTTAGGGGTTAGAGGTTAGGGGTTAGAAGTTAGGAACTCACCGAATCAGACTCACTGAATCGGACTCACCGAATCGGACTCACCGAATCGGACTCACCGAATAGTAGCAAACCCGCTAAAACATGTACTAATCGACAAGCCAACACAGACATTCATCTTGAATGAAGCCGTTATGGAGTTCCTGCAAGCTGAAAATTCTCATTTGGAGTAACACAGCCGAAATGATGAACGATAGTGAGGAGTGAGGACTCGGCTGTCACCATCTTATCTCTTGATCTATTTATCTTAAGATCACTATAGAATGTGTTGAAAAATGAGTTAACAGTGTCTAATTGTCTAGGCCTATAGTATTTAGAGTTTTGTACAAACAACACCATAATATATTATTTGTTTGGACAGATATGTTAGATAGTAATAATTTCGTGAGAAAAATGAGTAAAAAAACAACACCATAATATATTACCGTATTTGTTTGGACAGATATGTTAGATCAGACATGGGCAAACTACGGCCCGCGGGCCAAATCCGGCCCGCCGGCTCTTGTATTCTGGCCCGCCGGATGTTATCGACATGTTGCAAGTTTTATTATTGTGAAGTTTCAATAGGAGGATTAGATACCTCTTGTCTCTAAATAGCGATACAATGTAGAATGTAGAGCATTATGATGTCACAGGTACATTTGTGCGTCGCTTGACGCAACAGTGCTTTCTGCTTTTAACCAGTAATGTCTCGTTCTGTTGCTCAACACAACAAACAGTTTACCAGCCTCATTTTTTTAAAAAAATGAGGCTGGTAAACTGTTTGTTGTGTTGAGCAACAGAACGAGACTATAGATAAGAGACAGTCAACCGCTTCAAGTGGACAGTTTGCTGGGAGGTTCACTAAAAACAGAAAGTTTTATTAGTCAATTTAACCAGTAATGTACCATATTTCTTAGTTTAGTGTTTTTATCAACAGTTTCGTCAGTGTGGAATGCTAAGCGAAATAGACATTGCTAAGTTGTTAATAAATTATATTGTTAAAATGAGTGCAGCGAAGAAGCGTAAAGTCGATAGTGAGCGCAGAGTGTTCAAAAAGGAGTGGACGACGAAATACTTTTTTACCGAAGTGGGATCAACTGCGGTATGCCTTATTTGCCAAAAAAACGTTGCTGTTTTGAAAGAATACAACATCCGCCGCCATTTTGACACCAATCATGCAAACCATCATAGCAGCCTGTCAACTCAGCAAAGAAAGGACATTTCTCAGAGATTAGTGGCAAATTTTCGGATTCAGCAAAGCACTCTTTTTCAGCAGAGTGCAGTTTCTGAGTCAATCACCAAGGCAAGTTTTTACTGGCTTTCAAAATAGCACAAGCAAGCAAACCATTTTCCGATGGAGAATTTATCAAGCAGTGCATGGTAGAGACAGCAAGTCTCTTGTGTCCAGATGCAAAAAGCAAATATGAACAAATCAGTTTATCACGCAGAACTGTAACTCGCCGTATAGAACAAATTGATGAGCACTTAGCTAACGAGTTGAAAGGAAAAGCAGATTCTTTTGTATTTTATTCGTTAGCGCTGGACGAAAGTAATGACGTAAGAGACACGGCACAGCTTTTGATTTTCGTCAGAGGAATTAATGACAAGTTTGAGATAATAGAAGAACTTTTAGCAATGGAGTCGTTAAAAGGGACTACTCGAGGAGAGGACCTTTTTCTTAAAGTCACTAGTGTGATCGACAGGTTTAAATTACCATGGAACAAACTTACGAATGTCACCACTGATGGATCACCAAATTTGACAGGAAAAAATGTTGGACTGCTAAAAAGACTTCAAGATAAGATGAATGAGGAAAATGCTGGGGTGGATATAACTTTTTTGCACTGCATTATCCATCAGGAAGCCCTGTGTAAATCTGTACTGCAGCTCAATCATGTAGTGAAGGCAGTAGTAAAACTGATCAACTACATAAAAGGGAGAGGACTTCACCATCGCCAATTTATCAAGTTTCTTGAGGAAATTGATTCTGATCACCAGGACTTGCTTTATCATTCTCATGTGCGCTGGTTAAGCTTGGGTAAAGCATGTGAACGAGTCTGGAACCTTAAAGAGGCAATTACCTCATTTTTGAAGTCAATCGGGAAAGCTGATGAATTTCCTGAGCTGGAGGACAGAGATTGGCTCTGTGATTTTGCTTTTTCTGTCGATATATTAACACATATGAATGAGCTGAATGCAAAGCTGCAAGGGAAAGAACTCTTCGCTCACGATATGTACACAAGCGTTACGGCTTTCAAATCAAAATTGGCTTTATTCTCAGCACAAATGTCCAACAATTCTTTTGTTCATTTCCCCACATTACTGACGATGAAAGAAGCCCCTAAACATGCAAATAAATACAGCAAATCACTAAATGATTTGCACCACGAATTTTGCCGTAGATTTCTTGATTTCGAAAAACTCCAAAAACCATTTCAGATTATTTCGGCTCCACTTTCACAAGTCGCTGCAACAGCACCACAAGAACTGCAGTTGGAATTGATCGATCTTCAGAGTGACTACGTTTTAAAGGAGAAATTCGAAGCCCTGAAGCTAAATGAGTTTTACGCATCGCTAAGCAACACCAGATTTCCAGAAATTCGAAAGGTGGCACAAAAAATGCTGGTATTGTTTGGTTCCACATATATTTGTGAACAGACGTTCAGCTTGATGAATTTTAACAAATCTAGCCACAGGTCTCAGCTGAGTGATGCGCACCTCAAATCTATCCTGACTATCGCCACAACCAAAATGATGCCAAATTTCGATGCTTTGGCAAAAAATAAAGCTTGACAATCCTGTCAGACGTCGTATTTAAATTCGATTTTGTTTTTTGGTTGTATTTTTCAGTTATTTGTTAATTTAATCTTCCGTTTTTTTTGTCCCTTTGTTATTCGTGTGACAAACTATATGTAAGTGGCGGCTCGATCACTTGGCCCGCCAGTCTAAGAACAAAATAATTTTGGCCCCTAATTCAAAAAGTGTGCCCACCCCTGTGTTAGATTGTAATAATTTCGTGAGATAAATGAGTAAAAAACAGGATTTTGCTGCAACCCTTTTCAATTAGATAAGCACAGCTAAAAGAAAACCAAAAAAATAAAGAAAATTACTGATAATCACAGTTATTCCTGGAAACTTGTTATGTGGGACCTGCTACATTAAAACCATGAAAATAAAATCAGCTTCACTTGAGAGTAGTGACCATTCAGAAGCATCCTGTTCATCAGATGAAATTTCTGCTTTATTAAGCAGGTTTGCGAGAAATGTAGCTTTTAAGAAAGCCAATGATCAAATTTCACATGAATTTCCTGACTGACATTTCTCCCATAAAATTGCGTAGTGTTTCTCAAACCAGGTCATCGTCTGGTATTCAAGCAGCCAAAAGAAAATTAAGTTAAGTTGATAAACACATGAAAGCAAAGAAACAAAATCTTCAAAAAAGTTTTGAACTCATCTATACATAACCTTGAACAAAACTTGAAAAAAACATCAAATCAAAAGAGGAAAGAAATTGTGAAGGTCCATAGTTTAATCAATCTAATTAAGGATAAACTGGCAAAGGGCTCCACAAGAAGAGAGAAAATAAAAGTTTTAACAGTTAGTCCTGTTTCATGGTCTCGCACAGAAATAAGCAAAAATTTTGAAGTTTCGGATTACATGGCTAGAACTGCAATTAAACTTAGAGAATCTGATGGAATTTTAGCTGAACCAAAACTCAAAAAAAGACGCCATTTGCCACCAGCTACAATTGATGCTGTGAAATCTTTTTATCTAGATCACAAGAATAGCTTTACAAGGATTTTGCCTGGTAAAATTTTTTTGTGAGTGTGGCATACAAACTACACGAACAAAAACGTTTAGTTCTTTGCAATCTTGTGGAACTGTATGCTGCGTTTGTAGAAAAATATCCCAACATAAATATTGGTTTTTCTTCATTTGCATCTTTACGACAAAAACAATGCGTTACAGTTGGGGCATCAGGAACTCATTCAGCTTGTGTTTGCACAATACACCAAAATGCTCAATTGATAGTGAATGGTTTGGATGTGAGGAAAGACATTCATGAACTAACTGACTTGATGGCCTGTGACAGACACAACAAAGACTGCATGCTTCACTCTTGCGAAGCTTGCCCAGGAATTGATGCTCTTGAAACCTATCTTTATCAGTTTTTTGCAGACCAAGACAATAGCATCGGTTCAGATGGGGAATTTAGTGATGAAGATGTTGGCTCGTACTTTCAAGAAACCGAAGTGAAATATCTGCAATGGGTAACAGCTGATCACACACAGCTTATGGAGCAGTCATGCAATTTAGAAGAATTCATTAATAAATTAACATTTAAATTAAATGCATTGAAAAGCCATTCATTCATTACCAAAGCCTAAAACAACTATCTTCAACCAATAAAAGAAATTTACAAACAAATCAGGCAATTGCCATTTTGGATTTTTCGGAAAATTACGGTTTTGTGGTGCAAGACGAAGTGCAAAAAAGTCAATGCACACTCCATCCTGTAGCCATATACTGGAATGATGGTAATGGAATTCAAGAAAAATCAATCTGCATTTTTTCTGATGACCTAATTCATGATGTTGATTTTGTTTATGAAGTTACTAAGATTATCTGCAAAAATGACCAGAATTGATGGGTCATTGACCCATCAACTATAATCACAAGCAACTTAAAGCTACATTCTTTTGTACATAAGAGCCCTGTACCATGCAACGCCTTTAAAGATTTTGCACCAACAGGATATATATGTCACAAGTATATTCGGCATCCGCTCTACTCAATATTCTGGCACTTCAAAAGTCAACGCTGCCTGGTATGGGCAATGCAAGCTCAGAATTATTCTCATTGAAAATGGTTTAAATATTATATCTACAGCAGTACGGTATGTTGAGCAACAGCAGATTGGTGAGGATTGTGACAGCGGTATGGTGCAACTGATTACTTTTATTATTGAGCAGTTGCAGCTGTGTCAAGTGGGAAAACATGCATGAAGATACAGTATAAACACCATGAAGACTTCGTGGTTATAAAATACTATCTAGTAATTCCTGGTCGATACTCTCCTTATCTGTAAGGAATTCTATGTATATATTAGTGCATCTAGTTGCCCACAAAGTGATAATTATATTTTGTGCATCACGAAACTTTAGAATTATGTTTCCATAACATATGTCATAGTTGATAACATCTTCATTCTTGATGCTTTTCTAATGCTAAAAGTATCTAAGGCGCAATCATGTTGCAAGAGGGGAAGTTTGGATGGTACCGGCAAGCTAACGGAAGAAACTTCAATATGTCGGTGAGACAACTGATGCTGCTGAGAAGAAAACAAAAATACTGAGCTTGCTTCAGCAAAAAATGCTCATTGAAACATCCAGATTTTCATTTGAAAGCATAGAACTTGAGCTGTTGACTACAAATAATATATACAGTTGACGTTGAATGGCTCCATGCCTTTTTGTTGAGAAATCAAGTTAGAGATTTGAATGAGCTGTCACTGATCGATGCTAATGTGACCTATTTTGTAAGTGGATATATCGGTTGCAGTACTTGTCGGTGGAAAAAGTGCGCAAAATGCAAAGTGTTATTGTTGGTTGAAAAAGAGAGTGAAATTTGGATTGAAAGCATTTGCCACAAAAATTCATGAATCATTATGATGGTGCAAACAGAGGCGGGCTATCAGCTCCAACACAACTTTGTTACGCCATTACAGCTCTAGCTGTTCAGTCATACACTTGTGTCCTCTGATAAAGAGATCAAGATGAGACTTTTAACAGCTGGAGACCAACGTGCCATCTTTACCCAAGCGCTATTGCGCCTTGCTTTAACATTGATTGCTGACCTTAGACAGCACTGTTCCAGAAAGCATGACAACTTTGAACTTATTGCCCTGACATACTCAATTGCTTAGCCAAGAATGAACTAAAACGGTTGAACTGCAAAAACACTGAACCACCTGTATAAATGCAGCGTACTGCACACAAGCTTAACCCTTTGCGGTCAACAGCCGAGTCTGGCTCGCCTTTTCAAAATTGCCGATTTAGTCGTAAGGCAAGTATAGCTCGCCTTTTCCTAAAATTCTATTTTGCACAATCTGGTAAGGCAATCGTATCTTGCCAAACGTAAATTTTCGGCAAATAAGCATAATTGCTATGAAAATATGGTGTTATTTCTTCTCTCAGAGGATCAAAGCATGCAACATAAAAGTAGTTGTGGTTAGTCAGTCAAGCAAATCTAGTTGTCAGAAAACCGAGAATGTAAGTTATTGAAAGTGAACTGTGAAGCATTGAATATTGGGTGCAGCATAGTGCACATGCAGCAACCAGTTGGCCAAGGTTCAAAATCTGGTGAACAACATAAACTTCAAATGCCATGAATACTTTGTGCCAGATAAACACATTTCTGTGGATGAAAGCACAATTGGATTCAAAGGGCGGGTCCTATGGAAATTGGAAATGCTACAACCCTAACAAGCCTAGAAAATGGGGACTCAGGGTATATATACAGCATGTGTGACAGCACTTCTGCTAATATTGTTGCATTTGTTCCTTATTATGGCAAATGCAGAACAGATGGTTTGGTTAGGCCTGACTTGTCTTTCACAAGTAGAATTGTGTTAGAATTGTGCAACATGCTATCTTCTTCTGCGAGTGTAACAGGATACCACATATTTACAGACAGCTTCTACACAAGCCCCATTTTAGGCAAAGAGCTGAGAAAATTGTCTTTTTATCTCACTGGAACTGTCATTGCAAGCAGAAAAGGTATGCCTACTGATTTTTCCAAAAAGAAAAGCAAACCAAAAGTGCATTAAGTTGTAGCACTCAGAAAAAATCACAACGTAATGGCTCTACAATGGAAAGACAAACAGGTGGTAACAATGTTATCATCCGTATATGAATATAATACGGAATGTGAAAATGTGCAACGAATCTTGGGCAATGAAAATTCAGCAACAATTTCAAAACCGGTGGTAATATCACAATACACAAATGGCATGGGTGGAGTGGACAGAGCCGACCACTACTGTGGAAATTATGCGTTTTTGAGAAAATCAAAAGTGGTGGCGTAAGATGTTTTTTTTTTGGTTACTTGAAGTGGGTATTGTCAATAGCTTTTTGTTGTACAGCATCAACAGGGAGCAGCAAGGTTTGAATGCTGCAAGACACAAGACTTTCAGTAAAAACCTTGTTATATAGCTGGTGGGAAGTGTCTGAAATGAGCATGAAACTTAACAACTTTTTGGCAGCATTTTATTGCAAAAATTCCCAATTGAAGAGCAAAGGATTGTGCAGTGATAGAAAGACGAAGCGAATTCAGACCGTCTACTACAGTGAAACATGTTCAAGACAAGCTGGGCTAAATCCAGAAAACTGTTTCAAGAAATACCACACAGAAAAAAATATAAATGACTAATTTTGGAATCAATAAATTCCCATTTGAATAAGAAACTGAAGAAGCCGCTTTTATTGTGGTGAAAACTTGATCAATAAATTACACAGGTTTCCAAACCTGGCTGATATCATTTGCTTACAATCTTTAATCTTTATGTAGTTTTGTACTTCAAATATGAAATAATTGAGTTATTTGCAAGTTATTTCGTAAACAACTAACAAACAGGCATAGGGAAATTTGCAGACGACCGCAAAGCAGGGTTGATCTCTAAGTGGTTAAAACTGGTTTTGACCACTAAGCGGTTTAAACCTAGTTTTAACCGGTCAAAACTAGGTTTAAACCGGTCAAAACTGGTCAAAATCCAGAAAAATATTTTTATGTAGTGAATGGTCGGCTACCTGGGCTATGTAGGAAATATAAAAGCAGTTGTGAGTTGTGACCATTTTTATATGCAGGTCTTGAAATAGCTGGCGGCTATGGCCGCCTGAACTTTCATTAATGGCGGCCAATACCGACCTGTCAGGCAAAATTTGATGGCAAATGTTTTTCATAAAAAAAAAATTTGTTGGAATAAATTCTTGTACTTCAGTTGGCTGTGCAAATTATTCATCGTTCTACCAAGCATTTTTTGGTTCATCAGAAACTTATTTTTAGAATTTGAATTTTCTCAATAATTAAAATACCCGTATTTTACGGACCATAAGGCGCAATTTAAATCCTTTTTTTTCCTCATAAATTGATCGTGCGCCTTATAAGCCGGTGCGCCTAATGTATGGATCAAGTAGTGCTTTATTGCCTCCACTCAAAACCAGTACCGATACTATTATTATATAAATAAACCACCGTCTTACACAATAAACGGCCGGAATGGCCCGTTTTGGTGAGTCCGATCCCTTAACGGGGAATTTTTTCAATTTTTTTTTTAAATTATTGGGTACCGTAGCCTAATTATCATTGTCGTTTTAGGGTTAGGGGTTTGGAACTCACCGAATCGGACTCACCGAATAGTAGCAGACCCATAAACGGCGGTAAAAGCAATTAGCAACTGTGATATTCACTAGGCCCATTTTTCTTTTGCTCATTGTACTATTGTGACTGGCTTACATTTATTATGCATTTTTGTTTAATGAGCTTGATACGGTAACCCATACTCCTTAAAATAAGTTGCGTTATATAGCCCGGTGCGCCTTATGTCAGAACAAAAAACTAATCAAAGCAATTTATTGACAGTGCGCCTTATAATCGGATGTGCTTTATGGTCCGTAAAATACAGTAACCAACTGATTGAAATATCAAAATCAAACAGAGAAATTGAATATTTTTTGTTCCAAATCCAGCATTTAGGTTATTGTTGATCAAAACAAAATATATATAGTTGAACATCATTACTAAACATGGAGGGTAATATTTTTAATTCAATTGAAAAGCAACTTGATTCATACACTAAAGGGGTTTTGACCAGTAATAGGTGGTCAAAACTGCCCGGTTTAAACCAGGTTTTAACCGGTCTAAACCGATCAACCCTGCCGCAAAGGGGTAATAGCAATGCCAGTGCAAAACATAGTTAAGCATGCTTTTTGCATGTGCCATGTGTTGTTCATTTATATATCCCACTTAAACAGCACCAAAATTTGGAGCTCTAGAAAAAAGCCCTTCTATTGTAAAGCAGGCCTCGAAATTCACGGCGGACACGGCGGTCATGTCCGCCGTCACAGCATGTGATGTCCGCGGGAAGCACCATCTAGATCGGTCATATTTGTCCGCCGAGAAATAACACGGAAACTAGCGATACAAATCGTCATTGCATAGTACTAACAATTGCTGCGAGAATATAATTTCCCGCGCATTCTAGCGCGCATCCAGAAAATGTGAATACTGTATCTCTCACCCAGACAACAAAATCTATCATTCTTATATTAATTCAATGTAGACGCAGACGTTGAATCAATGTAAAAAGGATAAATTTGTTGACTGGGTCGCTTCCATTCAAGCAGGAAAACTTTCGATTCATAGGTTGCTTCAACGATTGATGACATTGAATCATCGTAACAAAGGTGAATTCTTCGCTAACAATCGATGGGAGTACCGGTACTTCCACACTAAGCAGCGCAACTTTGTTCAAGTTTTACCTCACAATGTCTGGCTTTGATCTCCGAGTAATATTGATAAGGCAAGGTTGGTTACAAAATTAGATTATACGAGTTCGGTAGGCTATTACAGCAAAATTTGTTAAGTTTTGGTATTACAATAAGAAAAGACCCAGGGAAAATTCACTTTCGCTCACATGACACGCAAAAATAAACTTAAATAAAAGCCTGTGAAACGTTGCACAGCAGAAAATAGTAGCGTTAGTGTAGAAGTTTTCTGACTCGTGCCTAGAGCATTGTGACGCAAGAAGCCACACGACCTCGTTCAGTAGAAGTTAATCAGTTATGCGGCGTTTTGAGCAGGTACACGGCGCTTTGACTCTTCAAGCGCACGTCTTTCAGAGTGACTTCGCTGAAATTTTAAAATGCATTCTAAACCGTAGCTATAGTTCTCAAATGGCGAAGAATTTTCAAGATAAAGTGATTAAGCATGACGATCGACGCAAAAACTGGTGTGTCCGCCGTGAGACTTAATTTGTCCGCCGAGATAGCTGCTCAGACCGGACACGTTTGTCCGCCGTCAACAAAAACGAATTTCGAGGCCTGGTAAAGCGTAATAAAAGTCTTCATATCCCCTACTTTAAATATCCCTGGAAAAAGTTGCACAAACATGGATTGTGAAGTTAAAACAATAAAATCGCATCATTGCAGTACACTTATACAAGCTACCCCAGAATTTGATAATAGTACTCGTGGTTACTTTTTAATTTTAAAACATCATTGTCAAAATGGAGATAACATTAAACCTGCATTTTGTATATATAAGGATATTTTAATTCCAGTTATCCAAATATAATATATCACGACTTTCCAACTTGTCCACAACTTTTCCATCTGGAGTTGAACCTAAAAAGCTAATGCCAGGATTCAGCACTAAACCACAAGGAAAGACATCAACATCCGTACACAGCTCCACTTTCATGTGCTTGGCATCAGCCTTTAAGGTTGTTTTTTTTTCTGTAACATGTCCATTTCGTATACTTTTGACATGATCAAGATTAAGTGCATAAAAATGTTTTGTAGAAATGAAGATGATGGCTCAGATTTTCTGTTGAGAACTTTTCCATAATTGGAAGAGGTTAACCGAAATCCGTGTTGCACATGCCATTGCGGTGCATCATTTTGAGTAGTTGTCTGTTTCTCAACAATATGTGCTTGCTCCAAGTTAATACTTAGCTTTTGCAAAAAGTTACTCAAATAAGTTGGTAAGTCGGTGGTAAAACTTTCAAAGTCGATATTCAATGGCAAAAATGGGGGCATTGCAGCTTTGTCAATTGTAATTTGAAATAAAAACTTTACTATATTGCTGGAAATAAACTGAAATGACATACAGTACTGCTCCTAGTCCTTCCAAAGTCTTGTGATTGATACTTGATAGCTCAAAGGGCTATTTGCCTCAACTGCACTAAAAAGCGTTTCAACAAAAGTATTTTTTTGATTAGAAAGCCTGTATTGTAAGTAACTGAACGGAACATTGGATGATGAGGAAGACTTGATTTTGCAATTTTGCTTTAACTAAGAGGTTCTCTAATAGCAGTACCTCTAGCATCATACAGTTGGGTTTTGATTGGGCTTTTGGGTCGCTGCTCTCCACTCCATGATCAGTATCTGCTCACGCAAAAATACACTACATTAGTGGTTCTGCGGTAATCACTTCATCTCTTGATTTATGCCATTTCTGTTCTTGGCTGGTGAATGATGTAGCAGAAGGAATTTCTTTGATGCCTTGGACATGGAGATGATGTAGTTTATATAACAAAGCAGAAACATGGCTGCATTTTCCACCACGTCTGAAACAGTTTAATAGGTACACATAAGTACTTAGCTTATTATGATTTTTTACTATTTTTTATGATATGCATATTAATATCTGTAATTTTGGAAATAAATGTTCTAGTTTTGAAAAGTACAATCTGCATAACCTAGGAAAAAAAACATCAATCAATAGTCTATTTATCAAAAAGAAAACACAAGAGTGAACTAAAATAAAAATACATATATAATATACATAGTATTTTCTCTAACCACAAATATTTAGTGAAATAACCCGAAACTCAAATTTCAAAATAAACAGGCTAATGTTTGTTTAAACTCAAAAACTAAAATGGCACGTAAGTAAGAAGATTGCTATCCCAATTTTTGCACTAAAAATTAAACCAAAACCGCTTAAATCAGATTTAAGCAATCGGCAACTGTTTGACCTAGGAGGCCCAAAAATCTCTCCCAAATCAAATTGAAAACCTTCTAACCGTCTGCACTAACTTTATGCTGTTTACAGCAAAATTCTCTCTAGTGAGCTTAGAATGACCAGGGAAACATCAATGGAATCAAGGAATACTCTAGCATCATGTGACAAATAAAAGTTCAAAAAAGCAACCGCTAGATAGAGATAGTAAGTTTTATGGTTCGGGAAATTTTAAAGATTGAGGAAGATTTGTTAAGTGACCATGCTTAAACGACATCAATTAAAGTTAATATATACACAATAGGGTGGTCTCGAAAACCGAATTTTAGAAAATGCAATGTGACACTACCCAAAACATCTCCAAATGACCAAAAATGAAGCCTGTAAAAATTTCAG
The DNA here is from genome assembly GCF_918807975.1 of Aplidium turbinatum. NCBI lineage: Eukaryota > Metazoa > Chordata > Ascidiacea > Aplousobranchia > Polyclinidae > Aplidium > Aplidium turbinatum. The sequence goes on from NC_137486.1 coordinate 6,520,169, forward strand.
AGAGATTGAACTTTGTTTAGAGGTACCAGATTTACCTTGAAAATTCAGATTTTTTCCCGATGCGAACATATGGGAATTGGGAAGCTACAGTCTGTAAAACCATACTTGACACACTGAATTTGTAATTATCGAACTGTTGATATAGTTGTAGGCAATGTCCTTTTTCAAACTGGGTTAATGTCTTTTTATCAGCATTCAGCATGATGTTGTTCCATTTCACTGACCACCATTACTTGGCTGCCATGTTGATAGTCTTAACAGTACCGTAGATAAAAGTATGTCACACCAGCTACCAAAACAGGGTTCGACCTTAACTTTTTTTCGCACTGGCCAACCAGACCAGTGGCTCACCATTTGTACTGGTTCGCACGAGATTGCACTGGTCCGTCCCATTTACTGATAAAAACAAGATTGTTGTGGGAAGCACGAGGCCAACCCAGGGAAAACCACCTTAAAAGGACAATAATAAATGGTGGCAATAACATGGAAATATACAATGGCAATAACACTAACAACAGTTTATCTCTGAGGCAAGACATTCAATCTACGTTGAGTCTTCAATCTACTTGGGGCACTTCTTCAATTTCTAAATCCAATGATGGGTCATAATCGGAATCTGATGACTGGATGATCACGAGGTCATAATCAGAATCCGATGTGTGTTCGTCTGGCCTTGTAAACACATAGCCAGTGTCGGGCCTTCTTGACCTCACAGATGAATCGTTTGCCAGCCATCATAGATGTATGGCAGGTTTGGGGTAGAAGTATTTTATTTCTGCTGACTATAGCTGGATGGTCAGAAGATCTGTTACATGGTTAGCCTGGAGCCTTGACCTCAGCTTCGTCTTGACAATTTTCAAAAAGCCACTGCCTTTTTCTTACGGTTTAACACTCACGGATCACGTGTTTTGTTGTTTGAAGAGAAGCGCAAACGAGAAACACGCACTCTAAACGATTAAACGACATAATACAATGATATTTCCGCACTGGACAGTCGGACCAGTGCGAAACGATTCGTACTGGACCGCGGGGAACTCGCACTAGACAATGGCCAGAGGACCAGTGCTAAGATCAAATCCTGCAAAGCGTTGTCTGTAGTTGAGCAAATATTCTAGATTCAGCTAAAGCTAGTTCAATTCAGCAATACAGGTCAGAAGTCTGGTGCGTGTGTCCTAATTTCAAAAGAATTCAACAAGGACATATTTCATCTGGCTTGTCGTCACCATATTCTGGAACTAATATTACAAAAAGCCTTCTTGACATGCCTTGGGCCATCATCTGGACCAGACATTCTCCTTTTTAAGCAATTTAAATCAAAATGGAGTACATTGAATAAAGATGGGTACGTGACATTGGAAAAAGATGACAGCAGCTTTTCTGATGAAATCATACAGTTCTGTATCCACCATTAGTGTAGTCATCTAAGCTCAAAAACAGGGCCAACCCGGAAAAAATTCGTAACTTAACAAATTTGGTACCAAAAGAAGCGCAATTTTATGTAGATCATCATATCCAAAATCCTCTTCAATCGGCTTTGAGCAAATGGAATGAGGGGCATTTGAAATTTGCGTCTAGCGCCCCCTAACGGAAATGAACTATAATCATCTTTTCTAATACTTCCATACTGCTTTCTGATTTGTTTTTTCAAATATCGCAATCTGTAGCTTTGTGAGAACATTTTGGTAAAAAATTCTGGATGTGACGTCATGATGACGTCACAAGAATAATTGGAATATCGTAATTACTCTTCAATATTCTGTGCTCTCAGAGAACTTAAGTTTCACTTATGTATAACTCTAGAAAAGAACATTGACCTTCTTTGGGAAATGTCGTTTACTTTTTCTGATGTTACCAGACCAAACTGGTCGGGATTTATGCAGACGTATCGCAAAGGTACCTACCCAGGAAAGTGTAGCGTTACCCTTCTACCTACTATCTATTTAAATCCAAATGATCACAGCTGTATTTACTCAACATTATCATTTGTGATTGACCAGTCGAGGAAAGCCAACACGGGAACACCATGCATCACCTTCGACCAGCCGTTGTGGTTGAAAGCTGTAGAAATAATAACAAAAAAGTTCCTGAAGATTCTTTGCCGTCTTGGAGGGTTCCACACTTTGATAAGTTACTTAGGAAGCATCGGTAATACAATGAAAGGATCCGGTATTGTAGAATGCTTGCAAGTGGTTTATGGTGAAAATGCGGTTCAACACATGATTTCAGGCAAGGCGATAGCGAGAGCAGCAAGAGGCCATTTTCTCTTACAAAGTGCTCTTCGATTAACAATCATTGGCAGACTCCTACAAGAAGAGATCATATCGGAAGACGATTTGAAAAAACTGAAGGCCTACCACAATCTTATCAATGATGAGATCCCACCTGATGAAATCAACAACTGTGAAGTATTGGAGAAGTTAAACAGTGCTATGGAACGGATGATGAGTAGACTTGGTGCTCTTTCCCGTACAGCCAAGCTTTGGGTACAATATATCCGCTGTATCAACACCGTTAAATTATTCATTGCTGCGGAAAGGACTGGTAACTGGAAAAATCATCTACAGTAGCTTCTACTGTACAAATGTTGAATTTATTTGCTGCAACAGGTCATATCAACTACGCAAAGAGTGCCAGACTTTATCTGCAAATGATGAATGACCTCCCATCAACATTCCCAGATTTGCATGAACAGTTCACGCTCAACGGATATCATGTTGTCCGACGAAGCGCTCGCTTTTGGAACGGAATTTGGACTGATCTGTCAATTGAACAGGTGTTGATGCGCTCACTGAAGAGTGAAGACACGTGGTGGCTTAATCCGTGGAAGAGGGATGACAGAAAATGTAATGCTGATCCTGGGTACACACGATCCATGTTTGCGCTTCAATACATGACGCTATGACAACATTAACTGATGGGAACACACATAAAACAAGCAATCAACATGCAGAATTAGGAACAAGCCGTATGAAGCGAGACAATGATGATTTGGTGAAGATTCGATCTTGGATTGAAAGCCATAACCCCTTCTATGAAAGTGAGCCTGTAGGCCTACTAAGAAATATTGCAACAGGAGTTACAGCAACAGAAGGAGATGGAATCAATTGTGATGATGCAGAAAGTGTTGGTGAAGCAATCCAGCATCAACTAGACGGTGTTTCGTATTCAGAAGCAAAAATTAAGAAGAGAGATCAGATCAAGACGCTGGAAGCACAAGAGATTGGTGTAAGAATCGACAAGGAGAAAGTGCATGTCGACTCATTGCTCCTATTTTCCAGGTTGCTTGTGTTGATTGAGAGAAAAGAGGATATACAAAGCTATTTCCAATATGAGCTGACAGCCGTTCCTACCTCGCTGTTTCAGAATTCGATGATGCGAAAATCAAGCAAAGCAAAACTGGGACAGGCTTTAAAGAAAGATGTCACATCCTCCGCCTACATATGGGATCAATCATTTCATATACTGGATGGAGGTGCTCTGCTGCATAAAGTAAAGTGGCTCAAAAATCGTCCATATCGATCAATTTTGGATCAATACACAAAGTATGTAAACAAGAAATATGGACGATCGTGTTTAGTTTTTGATGGATATGATAATGGTCCCTACGTAAAGATCATGAACACAAACGAAGAACAGGGAAAATGAGTGCCTTTGTAAGTTTGGATAACTTAGAAATGATCCCAACATTCAACCAAGAAGTATTTTCGAAGAACGAGCAGAATAAATCACAGTGGATAGAAACAGGAAGCGGATAGAAACATATTTAATGTTGAAAAATAAATATCAAATTCAAATTTGGTCAAACTTATTCAAATTCTAGCTTTTTTGAAGTGTTGGTTGCAAAAAAAAAGCGATTTACAAGTCAGGAAAAGAAATCATGAAAACAAAACTTTTGAAACAATTTTAATTAATTTCAAACGGCTTCTACTGATATGATATGTTTGGTTTGACATGTTGCAAAGATTGATATTGAATTTTACTATTTACCTTATAACAGTGATATTCGTGATCGTCCAAAAAACATTCCTTTTAACCAGTGCATTATGACGCCATTGCTACTGCAAGTATTACAATTTTTCATTGATTTTCTAAACGCTCTGAAAGGTTTACTCAAGTAAGTGAACACAAAACAATATGCACAAACCAACGATTGCATTCACTGGAAATTCTCGATTGTCAACATTTACATGTTCTGCACTAGATGGCGCAACATGTGTTTTAAGTAGCCCATCACTCCCCATTAAACTTATTGTATTCAACAAAGTAAAAAACGAAAAGAAAAAGTGGCTTTACTGGGAGTATTCTTGCATTCCATTCATCCCCTAGTATTGAAGAGTAATTACGATATTCCAATTATTCTTGTGACGTCATGATGACGTCACATCCAGAATTTTTTACCAAAATGTTCTCACAAAGCTACAGATTGCGATATTTGAAAAAACACATCAGAAATCAGTATGGAAGTATTAGAAAAGATGATTATAGTTAATTTCCGTTAGAGGGCGCTAGACGCAAATTTCAAATGCCCCTCATTCCATTTGCTCAAAGCCGATTGAAGAGGATTTTGGATATGATGATCTACATAAAATTGCGCTTCTTTTGGTACCAAATTTGTTAAGTTACGAATTTTTTCCGGGTCAAACCCTAATATGACTACACTACATCTGCGTAACAATTATCAGCCAAGAGATGACTACCAAGAATTTCTAGAAGTATCGGTCATAATCCTCAATGGAACACGACATGAAATTCGATTCTGTCATCCTGGTGCCCTTCATCGCACCAGATGGATGGCAACTGCTGTAGGCTATAGTGTATGGTAGTAGTACTGACTAGTGACTACTGAGTGTATATGCACTCAAAATCTGGTTATTTCGAATGCAGTTTGATTTGTCAAGTCAGGAGCAACGTGGTTTAAAGCGATTTGTTTGTTTGTTTTGAAGGTGTATGTAAAATCATGGTTCACAACACCTTTAGGTAAATGTGCACCACGACATGACCTGGAGCTCTTGAAACTTAGGGTAAATGAGTATTCAACACGATGCAGGTTTATCGCAAGAAGCCATGAAAACATTTTCGAGGCACTTGTGGTATATAAGTGAAGAACGTGTGGGCCTGGCATTTTTTAATGATGCTGTTTCTGTTACTCAACAAAAAGCCATGGTTTCCGCATTAACTCATCAAAGCAGTACACCTTCACAGCGCCTTTCTTGAGTAACAGATGATATTTCATCAAAAGATCTGTCGCACTTTGTCACATCAAACACCATCAGATTTTTCCAGATTCCCCAACTTACCATGTGACTTTGTGAAGGTGGAAATCACATCATGGAATGTTGATGACAATTATAAGAAAGCGCAAGCCATTGTTGGTGGGCTCCATGTAATCAATGACTTTGTCGAAAAAAGTGTTGCTTTGATGCAAAATTTTAACAATGTATAATGTATATTAACAAAAGATGAAGAGCAAATTCAATACATTCTACAAGTTGTGGAACAGCACCGGCATGATCTTCCAACTTGCAGCAAACAAATCTTCAGAAAGTGTATCGGTTTACAGACTGAATTGTATTATATATGTATTTATCTTTAGAATGCACTAGTTAATCTTGTGAGTTAAACTTCTAGTTTTTCAGTACTATCATCATCAGTCGTTATCTCCGCCTGCGGCAGATTGCGCATCAACATGGCTTATTTGCTTCCAAGAGTGGCGATTTTGAGCCAACTCGCCCAGTGTCGTCAAGTGGAGTCCGGTCCATGATTGAATGTTGTCTTGCCATCGTTTTGGTTGTCTGCCACGTTTTCTTTTTCCTTCTACTTTGCCTTCTGTGCAAACTTTGCTGATTCCGAATTGTGATCTTTTAGTGTGGCCGAACAGTTTTAAAACTTTTGATTTTATTATTGCTGCAATTGGATGTAGTTTTGTCATAGTTAGAAGATCTTCTATTTTTGTGTGATCAAGTAACCTTTTGTTGGTCATGCTTCTCATGATGTGATTTTGGAAGGTAGTGAGTTTTTTCATTGTTGATGATGTCCAATTTACGCATTCTAGACCGTACAGCACGACTGGTAAAACGTAGGTGTTGAAAATTTTTGCTTTCAGTTTGATTGGGAGTCTATTGGATGTTAGAATCTTTTTGTTCTTTTCAAATGCTGCCCAGCCTAAGCCAATTCGGTGCTGCACTGCAGTCTTTCCATTGTTGGTTGCGGATAGTCGGTGGCCAAGATATATGAATTCTGGTACTTGTTCTATTTGTTTTCCATAGAGAGTGAGATTGAGTGTGTTGTTAGTTTTGTCGGTTGTCATACATTTGGTTTTGGACACATTTATTTGGAGGCCGAATTTAGCAGCATTTTTTGACAAAGCATCTAGGTATTCCTGCATTTTCAGTTTAGAATTATTCAAAATAGTACTAGTACAAAAATAGTTCAGTACTATACTTTGGAGTTATTATATAATTTTGCACGAAGCATAGTACTAGAAAATTATATCCGTGTTACCTACTGCAGAGTTGGATGAGAGTACACTATTCTTACATATCATTTTTCTCATGTTTATTGTTCGTTCTGCCATGATATGTTATGTCCTTTTAAAGTACAATTGCAAATGTTACGTTATCTTGGGAAGGTTTCGAAAATTGCTCATTTTATTAAATTTTCACCTGTAATCTGGCACCTCTAAACCTTTATCAAATTCTTTCAAACTTTCAGGGAAATGTTTTTATATAAAAAGGAACCAAATAGAAGTGTGTGCACTACAATTTTTTAAGTTTTAAATTTTTGCATACATTTGAGTACCACCCTAATACACAACCTTTATAATTCATAACATTGTCGATGAAGGGGGCCTGAAAATAAATTGGTACCGGGACAGAGAAATCATGTCAACGGCCCTGCCAATGGGGATTGGGGAATGGCCTCTTCCCCCTCCTGTGAATGCCGAGGAACCGACCGCACACCACCTCATCAACGACTGTACCATCTTCAAGCCACCTAACGGAGTGGAAGGTCTGCGCTTCATGGAAGATGAAATTAAAGACTGGCTTCTCTCCAATAGCCTTCCACCGGTTTCCAGTGTAGTCCGGGAACATCGTGAATCTGGGGTGATGAAAGGATAGACCCTCAGCCCCAGAGGCTCACACAAAGACGAACCACAAGTGGGGTTGAATTCACAATATAAAGTCCGTTCAACTTACCCATAATTCGAGTCAAATTACCCATAAGTCCGACCGAATTACCTATAAGTTGGGTTGAAATATACATGTCGCGTCGAATGAACACCCGAATTACCAATAAGTCACGTTGAACGGTCGAATCACCCATAAGTCCGGCCAAATTACCCATAAGTTACGATACAGTACATCAAATTACCCAAATGTCCGTCGAATTTCCCATAGGTTTGTCCAAATTACACATAAGTTACATCAAAATACACATAATTCGCGTCGAATGAACCAAAAATCCGTCCGAATTACCTATAAGTCATGTCAAATTACTGATAAGTCGAGTCGAATTAACCACAAGTCCGTCTGAATTATCCAACTTGGCTTATGGGTAATCCGACATGATTTATGGGTAATTTGGCCGGACTTATTGGTAGCCTTAATTTACAAACTTATGGGTAATTTGCTGTGACTTAATTATGGGTAATTTGATGTGGCTTAAGGTGCTAATGGGTAATTCAACGTGACTTATAAATAATTCGGCTGGACTAATTGGTAGCCTAATTCGACGTGACTGATGAGTAATCCTACGGGCTTATGAGTTATTTGACGTCACTTATGAATACTTCTGGGTAATTCGACGTGGCTAATGGTTACTTAAGGTGCTTATTGGTTACTTAAGGTGCTTATTGGTAGGCATAGGCTACTGATGGTGCTAATGAGTAATTTGTGGGACCAGAAAAAACTCATAAAGCATGACCTTGTGGTCACGAACTCAACCAACCCAATGAACTGCAAGGTGTGGTGAGGAAGACTTCACTTTTGACAGACAGGCCATAGCCTAAACGTGAAGATTAATTCGAAGTCTGTATATAATCAAACTGGTTGATGATAATGACAAAACTTTCAAAGTACCAAACATACAAACGTAGGGTGCAGTAAACTAGAGTCCGCCCCGATAGCTCAGTTGATTAGCACGTGACTTCTGGGATGCATTGCAGAAGCTTCAAGATCAAGCGGCGCTGGTTCGACTCTCGGGGTGTGCGCTTGAGCAACGCACAAAAAGGATTGCTCTTCATTCAGAGGCATCAAATGGATAGAATAATTCCCCGGTAACAAGACTTCAACAATCGGAAACTTCACTCTGTCAATCTCAGTGACCGGGCCTGTGTCAGTGATTCAAAGCCTTTACAAGCACCGGTATGCGAAACTGCCTGGATTACGCTCTTCAAGAAGCTTTCCTAGTCTGAGGATAAAGATTTAATCAATAGTAAATAAAGAATAAACTCAGCCTAGATAATTGATTATTGAGCCGAACAGTTCAGATCTCTCCAAATTCCAAAAATTCTGCCTTTAATTAGCCTACATAGAAAAAAGGATGAGCTGACAATAGATGCTTTTTGCTTGGTTTCTCCGTACTTATTTCTGCTTATCATACTGGTTAAAATCTCCAGCCATCTGAGCAACAAACTAACAGTAGAACTCGGTTAATCCGGATTCGATTTGACCGGCGATTCCATCCGGATTAGGCGAAGATCCGGATTAACCGATGACGGTTCTATCAAACCTGACTCATTTGTACTTCCAGCTTCATCCGGATTAGGCGAAGATCCGGATTAACCGAATCCGGATTAACCGAGTTCTACTGTTAGTTTAAAAACTAACTTGATAGGCAGTCTTGCTTGCATTGGATAATCCGTAAAAAAAATTTATATGATGTTTGCAAAAAAAGAAATATTTGTCTAAAACTAGGCTAGTACCGGTGTAACGGTCCAGGAGTTACTGCGGTCTGAAAGTTACCGTAACTTCAGGACCGCGTATACGCAGTCTGAAAGTTACTGCCAGTCCAGAAGTTACTAAAACAGGGTTTTCAGATTTGACGCTTGGAGCAGATTTGTATAAATGATTTCAACATTGGAAACATGTTGAACTTGAAGACTTATCCACCATTGCATCTTAACAACATGATTTACAGCAGAAACGTATTATTGGGAATGAAGCGAAAATAAGATGAGTTTTGTACCACAAATTGTTGCTGTTTTGGAATGAAATTTGAATTTGTAACCTAACAATTTACGTAGGCTATCATTTTAACCTGATTTGTTTGTATCATACCATTTGAAGTTGTGTCCGTGCCTTACGTGCGTTGGCAAATAAATTTGCATGGGGAGGTGATTGACTAGATTACCACTTAGCTTATAGTCTTTTGCTGTCATCCTGATTGTGCTATAATGCAACCTACGATTCACAATGTAGTATTATGAGTGTTTTATTGACTCATTGTAGGCTATATGGCTCTGTTGAAACAAATAATTTAATTGATCATCGCTCCAAACATTTCAAAGTTTAAATCGGGCTATACGCGAATCGGTGGCATTTAATAAGCTATACAGCAACAGGCCTTAATATATCGTACAAAGTTTGCATTTGAAGGCTGACTTGTTAGCCGCTGGTCTTGAGTTGTAGTTGACGAACATAGTCTTTGACTATATTTTATGAAAGTTAAAACCAAAGTTTTCTAGTGAATGAAGCACTGAGCCTATTTTTGGTCTGGTTTCTCATAATTACCGTTTTAAAGAAATATAAAGTAACTTAGGCTACATGTAGGCCAACCAGTAGTCAAAACGCCATCAACCTTCAGTGAGTAGGCTATCACAGTCTCACACACGGGGAAGGCTTTAGCTTTTACGAAAGTGTTGAACACTTTGAGATACCAATGAATTTCCGTTGGACTCCCATCGAAAACACGTGGCAGGAAACTTAAAAGTCTAGAATTATGGTTTCGTGGTGAGAATATTTATCCTTGGGATTCATCTTTCGCACACTTGCAGAGGGTTTAATCTACTGACCAAGTGAAGTTTCAGTCCATTCACAAGTTTTCCCAAAAGAATTTCGAAAAAGCACACCCACTTACAATAGCAGTAACTTTTGGACTGCTTCTGCGGCGTTGCAGTCTGGAAGTTACTGTCAGTCCAAAAGTTACCAGCGGTGCCAGGCGTTTTCACAATCGATAGAAAAGCGAAAATTGTTTTAACTAAGTGTTAGATTTTCAACAGGTCCTTGATAGGCCTGCCTTTCGTTTTACCGCATTACTCCCGTTAATTTGTGTATTCGCCACCTAGCGTCGTTTCCCCTTCATTGTTATGTTATCGCTCTTTGCAAATGGCAACACTCACCACGAGATTGTCTATGGAACTTTCGAGACGTTTTCGTTTTTGCTGCTAGTTTGCCAGCTAGCCGAACTTGTTAGTTACTGTAGTTTGTGACTGAAAGTTGATTGATTGATGTTTATGCTTTGTTAGCTGCTTCTCTGTTATGTACTTCTACAGGACTTAAGTTTGACAACTGCTATGGTAATACTTATTTGCGTGTAGGCTGAATTCCATATTTGCAGCTTGCTATCTCAAAGTTCAACTTACTGGTGAGCGTACTTGTGATGTAATAATGTTTTTTGTAGCTGAATGTTGACTGTCTACCGTAAACAAACGTAACGTATCTCTGATGTGCGTAAATTGTTGTTAGGCTAATACTTCAAACTTAAATATTGCAGAGTCAATCACTATAGAATCCTTCGCGTACAAGTGCATCATTTGGCATTACTGATCCGGTCATACTACCGGTACGTTCATTATTCTGAATTGTATGGTTGATTGATTTGTGTCGTGAATTGTGGATTTATGTTTACTACTGAATTATTGACCAATAATTTGTCAGCCTAATGGAAATTAATTCTCGTAAACCGATCTTAACTAGGCCAAGTGAATTGCCACGTTTCTTTGTTTTTTAATGATTATTGACCTAGCGTTATGGTTGTACGGTACGGTAGCCTACGTAATAATTGTGTAAGGTAACATCGCGAATTTATTTATTCAGTGCGTCATTGGCCAACCTGTGGAACTTGTGTACCGTACAGTCAGTGGCGCCGCCAGATCTTCAACAATGGGGGGGCAAAGTATTGACAGTGCAAGACAGTAGCGTAGTCAAAAATTTTGAAAGGGGAGGTGTTGACAGCCGGCGGGCGAAGCCCGACGGCGTGTTCGCCGCAGGCGACACTTAGCGGCGGGGCGTCTTGGGGGCCTCTCCCAGAAATTTTTGAAAAATTACTTTCAGTTTGGTGCATTCTGAGAGCATTTTCAACAAAATTGTTGGTATGAATATTTCATTAAAATGGTGCTGTCCGGTGGCATAGCAAAAGGATAAGATCATGTTTTCTTCGGCATTTTTCGGAAATAAAGCTAAGTCTCTGTTTTTTTGTTGCTAATTCCAGACTGAGATATATGAATGTTTGGTATTAGCAAAACTCGCTCTTTTAATGCAGTTTCGTTTAAAATTAGGCAAACTTTGTTTTAGAGACATAGGTTGATTGCTTTTTTTTGCGAGATTATTACAATTTTATTATTTATCAATTTTCTCCTTGGTTGATTCAAAAAGCGATCTTATTCCGGTAAGTCACTAACTTTTATGCTCTGAAGTCAACCCAAAGTTTAGAAAATGTGACGTCATAGAGGTCATACATCTTGATGAGTGTCAAACAAAAAGCTTTGAGACAACGAAGTTACTTTAGGCTATTTCTGATATAATCAAGTTTTGTATAACGAATAGCTGTTTAGATGTTAATCTAGATCGAACAAGCGATCTCAGCAGTTGCAGATGGCTTGCATCCTTGCACAGTTTGACGAGAAATTACATCATAGGCTAAAGCTTTTCTTGTAAATAATGTATTAACATCCGTAAATTCATTGAAAGGTTGAAACCCCCGAACCCCTCTCCCTTGGCTAGGCCACTGGTGCAAGACAGTGGTATATTATTTAATTTCTTTTGTTTTCTACCAGGGCTGGAAAAAATGTTTAGCTTCCCGGGAATCTGTTTTTTAGAGAAAAAATTTTCCGCGGCTTACAATCACGATAATAAGAACCTTATATTTTACTGATTTCGGGGGCTGACGTAAACCTTAAAAGTCATGTCGACATATTCTTGATGCCCCCTTATCAAAAATTGTTCTTTGTAATGCCGCTTTGAAGGAGGATTACGAGTTACAACTATGAACAAAAGAATAAATTTTAAACTTCATTTTGAATTGAAAAGACATGACGTAATGTCTTCCAACCTTAGTTATATATTTTTTCATTACGTAACGTCTTGTAGGAATAAATTGAAAATCAGTATGATCACTCAAAATGAAAGCAATGGGACTACGAATCCTCACTAAACCAATCAATCAATGGTCTTGTTGCACCGAAGATGACAACCTTATATTTTACTGATCTCCAGAGCTGACGTAAACCTTAAGACATAGATCTGTTGACTCAAAGCAAACCCTTTGCAGGTTGGGGGGGGGGGCTGTCAATTCAACTTTTTTGTATTAACAGTTGTATCTCTAAAACCACTGAGGCTGCGACTACGACATTTCTTGACTTTTCCTAACTTTTATTCACCTTTATTGAGCTGAAATTTTGAGCGAATAAAGGTTATAGATTGAAAGATATAAGGCATTTCTCAGCACATCCTCTGAAATATTTCATATTCTATTGTTAAAATTTTCCCACAAGCTGGATGAAAGTAATTAATTTGGTCCATGTCTCGTTAATCCTAACTGTTTCACAGCGTGAAGGGAATTGGCTGTATGTAAAATAATGTAAAAAGAAATTAATCACAACATTACAATGCACGTTCTTCATTACTCTACCAAAAAATAATGTGTAAACTCACGCTACAAATTACATTCATAAGTGACCTCAACATTACAACGTATATGAGCATAAAATTCACATAGTTTTAATTTTCGGATATGCTCAGCGTGAATAATTTTACAAAGTAAATCCCAAATTTTGAAAGCGTGCCAAAATAATAGAGATATCACTCCTAAAGCATAAGAAGAATCGACAGCCCCCCCCCCAAACTGAGCAAGACTCCAGGAGCCCAACCTTCTAAGGGTTAAAAGTCATGTCGACTTATTCTTGATGCCCCCCTTATCGAAAATTGTTCTTTGTAGTACCGCTTTGAAGGTGGATTACGAGTTACGACTATGAACAAAAGAATAAATTTTAAACATCAATTTGTATTGAAAATACATGACGTAATGTCTTCCAACCTTATCACATTTTTTTTATTACGTAATATTTACCACCACCAAACCACTTTCGACGATCAAGTTTGTTAATTTTTTATTCGGTTAAATGTTTAGATGATGTCACGTCATTACGCCGATTTGAAATATAATTTCATTTATGACGTCGTATGGATGAAAAACTTTTACAAGTTTTATACTCTGCTGAGATTAAAGAAGAAACATAAATGATAAATATTGGAGAAATTGAGTCTCTTTTACAACTTAAGAATTGAACAACTCAGAACTGCTGAAACAAAACGTTTTGTTTAAGTGAAAGAATCACTGCAAGCAACCAATGCCAAAATGAGTGCGGAAGAAGTCATAAGAGTGTGAGGTATTAAAAATTTAACAGGTTGTTATTTTTCTACATCAATGTGACGTTAGTTAAAACTTAAAAAAGTTTATATCTTTGCTTCTGTAGAAAATCTTTTTATCTACTGTACAATTTAGTCATCAAGGTTTTCCATACTTTTTTTTTAAAGAGAGAGCTTTTACCCCCCCCCCCCCCCCCTCTTGCAACTTGAGTTGACTTACTTGAGGTTGGGACCCAAATATTAAAAAATAAAAAATTAATATGTATTAATAAAAAATAAAAAAAAGATGATGCCCAAAACATTGGGGGGGCAGCTGCCCCGCCTGCCCCCCCCCTGCCGGCGCCACTGCGTACAGTGGATTGAGAACTGTTTGTCAACAAATTTGGTACGTTTATCAGTTCGACTGTTGTGCTTGCTGAATTGTGACTAGTGTCTTATGTTGTGTTATTTCTTGACAGAAAAACCGTATAAACTTCATTGCTGCGAAGCAGTCATTGGAAACCGAGTGATTTCTTCAAGTTGGCGTGCTTTAACAGTTGCTCAGTCCTGCCGGGTGGATTAGGAAAATCGTGACGTCACCGGCGCAATTAACTACCGCACCTGTTGTGTTCGCGTCGCACACAACATCGTTTTTCAAATTTGTTGACATCAAAGCTTAACCATCTTTGAACTGAAGCTGATTTCGTCAATTGTACCGAACTGCTGATCTTCACCAACCTGACGATCAAATTTGCGTTTACTTACCAAGTTCCCATCAGTGTCACGTGACATCTCTCATTTGCTGAAGTTAGCTTATGCTGTTACGAAGCGGATTTGCATACACAGTTATGGATTCCAAAGCCGAAGCTATTCAACAAGCAGCTGTTACTTTGAGAGACAGCTACAAGCGTGGTGAACAGCTGATGAGCAAACGTGAAAACCTCACAGAAGTACAGATTATCCTGTTAGAAATTGATAAAAATTATGCTTCTTTAATGGCGCTTTGTGTCGATGTCCCTGACAATGAACAAATTCCAGGAGGTCTTTCAACCAAACGGGATTACATTCAAGGTAAAGAAGAATTTGCTGATAGAGCCAAACAGTGGTTCACGGAATGCGAGAGGACAGACACTAAAACTCCTCCACTACGCTCACATCACTCGTCCTCGCGTACCCATTCCCATCGCTCCAAATCCGGAAGTATTCGGTCATCGAGTACAATGTATAGTTTGCGTCAACGTGAAGCACATGCCAAATTGGAACTAGCTCGTTTGACAAAAGAGCAGAATGATGCCAGGCGACGAGAGGAAGAAGAACTAGTTCGTATGGAACAGGATAAAGCTCGCTTGTTCGCTCAGTTGGAGCAGGATAAAGCTCGCTTTGAACGTGAGAGAGCCGAAGCTGAAGACCTGCGTCAAATTAAAGCTGCTGAAACTGAAGCCGCACTCTGGCAAGATGATTCTTCTTCGATTATTATCAATGTTGGATCAATGACACCCGTACGATTGCCACAGCAAACCTTCACTCACAAAGACACACACCTGGAACCTCTGCGTCACGGTGATGAGCGGCACAAACAAGATCCAACTGCAACATCTGCAAGAATGCCAGACCAAAAGGTAAATTACCCTTGTTATTATACTAGCCGACAACCTGATCTTTCAGAACGACTTCTACCTAAACCAGATGTTAAGAAATTCTTTGGTGACCCACTCGATTTCTGGGCTTTCTGGCACCGTTTTAAGTCCCATATTTCTGATTGGTTGACACCCGACAGGAAGATGTCTTACCTCATGCAGCACTGCTGTGATGCAGTCTGTGAACAAATAAGGCACCTTGCCGATAGCAGCGAAGGTCACAACTGCTATGATGAAGCGTGGGAAGAATTGAAACGGAGGTATGGCCAACCACACGTTATTGCGCAAGCTTGCGAGGAACGCTTGAGAGCTGTTACCAGAATTTCTCACCACGAACCCGAACAATTGGAGAAGTTGTCCGTCCTGTTGAAAAGATGTTGTTCATCATTGAGTTCAAACACCGAAGCTTCGAACTTGGATACCGTGCAGTTTATCACCTGCCTTGCAAATAAGTTGCCAGCGTCTTTGAAAGAAAAGTGGGTAATTGAAGCTCTGAAAATCAATGATGACACTGGAAAAGTGGCTGGATTCCAACACTTTGCTGACTTCATAACGAACGAATCTAGGATTGCCAATTCAATCTATGGCGTGAAACTCTTTTCATCAAATGTCGACAAACTTAACAAGTCTGACACCAAAGGGAAACAAAAAGCTGCACTGTTTAACGTAGTGACAAAACCTACTGAAAGATCTGGACAGCTCCGAATTGGCAACAAGCGACTCATACAATGTATCCTGTGCGATAATACACATTATTTGCAACACTGCAAAGAGTTCAAAGCCCAATCCGTCACTGAACGGGAGCAATTTGTAAGGAAGAACAAATTGTGCTTAAACTGTCTTGGACCAGATCACATACGTGCCGACTGCAGAAGCCGAGGTAAATGCACTGAATGCGGAAGCTCATCACATCATTCTCTGTTACATCGGTACTTGGTCACAACTGGAGAACAAATCCAGAGACGACACCTCAACCCCATTGCTAATAGAAGAAATGATAGCCAGCCAGATGATCCCGGAAGAAGACCATCAGAAAGGAACACAAATGAAGTTGTAGAAACCTTCCATTCCAGAACCAGCAACTCGGCAACTTACTTGGACATCGTTCCCGTACGTGTGACAGGAGAAGGAAAGGTAATACATACTTATGCTCTCCTAGATTCTGGTTCAAACCGCACCTTTTGTGAACAAAAACTTGTAGAGATGCTTGAACTGAAACCTGAGCCATCTGGTGACTTCCAGGTGCAAACACTGTCTTCGAGTGGACCATATTCCTTCAGTTCTTCAACTGTAGCGTTGAAAGTTCTACCAGTAGTTGGCGGCGAAGTGCAAGAACTGACGGATGTGATCGTCGTTGACAAGATACCTACCAAGCCAACTCCAGCGCCTTCTCCGGAGTATCTGCAAACGCACAAGCACCTCCAAGGCATTGACTTGAAGCAAATGGGCCATGGTACAGTTACACTGTTGATCGGAAATGATCATGCTGTCGCCCACCGATGCATTGAAAGCCGCTTTGCACCTAATCCGAAACAAGGACCTGATGCAGTCAGGACACCTTTAGGCTGGTTGCTTAGAGGTACTCGACCAAAGGAGACAGGCGTAGGCAATTTCGATGCTGAATCCGACATTTCAAATTTTCTTGTCCGTGACACGAAGCAGAACCTTGCTGACCAAGCTTCAAGGGGCATGACGGCCAAAGCCTTGTTGAATTCTGGGATGTGGCTCAATGGCCCAGATTTTCTGAGGAAACCCTCAGAAGAATGGCCCAATCAAACCGCTCAGCAACCACAATCTGAAGATATCTTTGCTGCTTACAAACCAAAGAGGAAAATCGAAACCTTTACTGCTTCTACGACTGAAAGCCAAGGAACCAACAGGTTAATCTCCTACTTCTCATCTCTGCGCCGACTGAAACTATCAGTAGCCTGGTTCCTAAGATTCAAATCATACTTACTGATGCGCATGAAGAACGAAACCCA
Source organism: Aplidium turbinatum (assembly GCF_918807975.1). Lineage (NCBI taxonomy): Eukaryota > Metazoa > Chordata > Ascidiacea > Aplousobranchia > Polyclinidae > Aplidium > Aplidium turbinatum. The sequence continues at coordinate 6,537,353 of NC_137486.1, forward strand.
GATTACACTGAAAGGACCAATCAGTGTGCCAGAACTTGATGAGGCAGAAATTGAGTTAATCAAATACGAGCAGCGTCAGAGTTTTCCAGCCTGGATCAAATCTCTATCCAAAGGAAAACATCCAAACATGCCCAAAGCCAAGAGGATCCCACTCGAAAAACTCAGCCCTGTCCTAATGAAAGATGTTCTACGTGTTGGCGGAAGAATCGACAGATCCGACTTACCGTTCGAAACGCGACATCCTGCTAGCATAGCTCCAGAGCGCCACTTAACAGACTTGATAATTGAACATTGTCATACCAACGAATCGAAGCACATGGGTGAAAGCCATACACTGAACAATATTAACCGAAAATACTGGATAGTTAATGCCAAAGTTGCGGTTAAAAGGGTACTTGCAAGATGCCTGCCTTGCCGGCGAAGGACCGCAAAACCTAGACAACAGCTCATGGCAGAACTGCCAGAAGCAAGGTTACAAATGTCACAGCCACCATTCTCGCAGACTGGCGTTGACTTTTTTGGGCCGCTGAATGTCCGAAACAGACGAAGTGACATTAAGAGATACGGCTGCCTTTTCACATGTCTCACAACTAGAGCCATTCACTTGGAAGTGGCACCAGACCTGACAACTGGCGCATTCATAAATGCCCTACGGCGTTTCATAGCTCGCAGAGGCCCCATCAAGAAAATCTTCTTTGACAATGGAACCAACTTTGTGGGTTGTGAAAGAATCTTGAAGCAAGCCATCGATGAGTGGAATCAGAACCAGATCCACCAGAGCCTTCGACAACAAGGAATAGAATGGTCATTCAACCCCCCAACAGCCAGCCATATGGGCGGAGCCTGGGAGAGAATGATTCGCACAGTACGTCAAATTCTTATGAACATCTTACCAAAACAACCACTCGATGATGACACATTGCACACATTACTTCTTGAAGTAGAAGACATCGTCAATTCAAGACCACTCACCGATGTGAAACTGGAAGTTGATGGCGACGTACCCCTGACACCTAACCACTTGTTGAAGTTGAATTCTTCATCGAATTTACCGCCAATGTTAAGCTGCGACAGAGATGGCTACCGACCAAGTGATCGATACCGCCATGTGCAGTTTCTGGCAGACACCTTTTGGAAGCAGTGGGTTAAGGAATACCCACGATCTGTGATGTCAAGAGCAAAGTGGCTTCACAGAAAGGAGAATATCCGAAGAGGAGATATCGTCCTTTTGATTGATGACTCTGCTCCCAGACAACGATGGCCACTAGGCAGAGTAATTGAAACATTTCCTGATCGTCACGGCGTTGTTCGTTCCGTAGAAGTGAAGACTGCAACCGGATCTCTGAAGAGACCAATATCCAAACTTTGTGTAATTGTCCAAAGAGAAGAAGATGATCCAGATGAAGATGAGACACCAATAGACACCGTTGAGATTTTGCTGGAAGATCAGAGCGATGAGGAAGAGACTGAACTGTTACATGACAATAGACTGTTGAAAAACTTTTATTCATGAAAAGAACGAGCCAGTTTGGCCCTTCTTTGGCCCGGGAGTGTTAGATTTTCAACAGGTCCTTGATAGGCCTGCCTTTCGTTTTACCGCATTACTCCCGTTAATTTGTGTATTCGCCACCTAGCGTCGTTTCCCCTTCATTGTTATGTTATCGCTCTTTGCAAATGGCAACACTCACCACGAGATTGTCTATGGAACTTTCGAGACGTTTTCGTTTTTGCTGCTAGTTTGCCAGCTAGCCGAACTTGTTAGTTACTGTAGTTTGTGACTGAAAGTTGATTGATTGATGTTTATGCTTTGTTAGCTGCTTCTCTGTTATGTACTTCTACAGGACTTAAGTTTGACAACTGCTATGGTAATACTTATTTGCGTGTAGGCTGAATTCCATATTTGCAGCTTGCTATCTCAAAGTTCAACTTACTGGTGAGCGTACTTGTGATGTAATAATGTTTTTTGTAGCTGAATGTTGACTGTCTACCGTAAACAAACGTAACGTATCTCTGATGTGCGTAAATTGTTGTTAGGCTAATACTTCAAACTTAAATATTGCAGAGTCAATCACTATAGAATCCTTCGCGTACAAGTGCATCATTTGGCATTACTGATCCGGTCATACTACCGGTACGTTCATTATTCTGAATTGTATGGTTGATTGATTTGTGTCGTGAATTGTGGATTTATGTTTACTACTGAATTATTGACCAATAATTTGTCAGCCTAATGGAAATTAATTCTCGTAAACCGATCTTAACTAGGCCAAGTGAATTGCCACGTTTCTTTGTTTTTTAATGATTATTGACCTAGCGTTATGGTTGTACGGTACGGTAGCCTACGTAATAATTGTGTAAGGTAACATCGCGAATTTATTTATTCAGTGCGTCATTGGCCAACCTGTGGAACTTGTGTACCGTACAGTGGATTGAGAACTGTTTGTCAACAAATTTGGTACGTTTATCAGTTCGACTGTTGTGCTTGCTGAATTGTGACTAGTGTCTTATGTTGTGTTATTTCTTGACAGAAAAACCGTATAAACTTCATTGCTGCGAAGCAGTCATTGGAAACCGAGTGATTTCTTCAAGTTGGCGTGCTTTAACAGTTGCTCAGTCCTGCCGGGTGGATTAGGAAAATCGTGACGTCACCGGCGCAATTAACTACCGCACCTGTTGTGTTCGCGTCGCACACAACACTAAGTGTAATGAATTCATTGCTCTCAAACTAATGCAAGCTTTTCAGTTAACATTACAAAATACTTGTAATTATTAATCTGACCTTTTGAGAGGTTAAAAATTTAATTATTTTTTTGAAACAAAATTAAATAAAATTTAAATGAAATATTTGGCAACTCTTGTAACTTTTGGCATGCATTAACTCTTGGACTGCTACACCGGGACACGGGAGCGTATTCCTATGTTTCTAGCTTGATAAAGAGCAGGAATTTAGCCGTTTGCGAATTCTATTCTAAATTTCTTCTTGACTGATTTTTTTCATTTCTTCACAAATCTCCTCTTTTATCAATTTTTAAGTCAGAAAAAAAATCTGGAAAAGGGTGGAAGCAATGGTGGAAGGTAGGGATGAAACAAGTTGAAGCATGCTCAGGTAAACATTACAACGTGACCATCGATTTAACAAAGAGGAATTAAAAGTATAAGACCACCGTCATTCTGGCAGAATAATTTTGCGCGATCCGCCTAAAAAAATGATCCGTAAAAAATTGCGCGGTAAACAATGCGATGAAAGCAGCAACATTCCGAAGCTGATAAAATCACTTCTCCTTACCACATCAAAGCAAATGTTATATTTTTTCCATAGCCAAATGAACAGTGAACACAGAAATTTAAATAAAAAACTCGCCTTGTCAAAGATAAAGCAACTGCAATTGCGAAAAGTTAGACAAAAAGTCGTATCTATTAAGACTGTTATATGTGATACTGATATGGCAAGAAAAGTAAGCATCACAAAAGCGACTATAAAAATACTTTCCCGAAATACTTTTCGGAATTTTATTTTTGAATCGTGTTCAGAATTAAATTTCCTATCCAGGGGTGTCAATTTCGTGGTGGGGCAGACGAAGAAAACGCGAGCAGACTGGTTTAAAAATGGGGTAAATGTCTTACGTTTTTAAAAATAAATAGAGAATTTAACGTTTATAGACGCCTTCAATTAAGCGTCTATAAAAATATTTTCGCAAATTATTTTTCGGAATTTTATTTTTGAATCGTGTTCAGAATTAAATTTCCTTACCATTCTGCTCGCGTTTCCTTCGTCTGCCCCACCCCGAGCTTGCCATCCCTGGAAAGGAAATTTAATTCTGAACACAATTCAAAAATAAAATTCCGAAAAATATTTTTATAGACGCTTAATTGAAGGCGTCTATAAACGTTAAAATCTCTATTTATTTTTAAATACGTAAGACATTTACCCCATTTTTAAACCATTCTGCTCGCGTTTCCTTCGTCTGCCCCACCACGAGCTTGCCATCCCTGGTAAGGAAATTTAATTCTGAACACGATTCAAAAATAAAATTCCGAAAAATATTTCGGAAAAATATTTTTATAGACGCCTAATTGAAGGCGTCTATAAACGTTAAAATCTCTATTTATTTTTAAATACGTAAGACATTTACCCCATTTTTAAACTATTCTGCTCGCGTTTTCTTCGTCTGCCCCACCACAAAATTGGCACCCCTGGATAGGAAATTTAATTCTGAACATGATTCAAAAATAAAATTCCGAAAAGTATTTCGGGAAAGTATTTTTATAGTCGTTTTTGTGATGCTTACTTTTCTTGCCATGTCAGTATCACATATAGCAGTCTTAATAGATACGATTTTTTGTCTAACTTTTCTTAATTGCAGTTGCTTTATCTTTGACAAAGCGAGTTTTTTATTTAAATTTCTGTGTTCACTGTTCATTTGGCTATGGAAAAAATATAACATTTGCTTTGATGTGGTAAGGAGAAGTGATTTTATCAGCTTCGGAATGTTGCTGCTTTCATCGCATTGCTTACCGCGCAATTTTTTACGGATCATTTGTTTAGGCGGATCGCGCAAAATTATTCTGCCAGAATGACGGTGCGAAAGGAAAAATAGTGTTAAATTTTCATTGCTGCAAATTCAATTCTTCTCTTTCCAAAATGTTAGCCCTATTTTATTTTTCATTTTCGTATGCCACAGTATTCCTAACAGCTTATGCTTCCTTTTTTTTAAATCTATGATCATGTTCTAATGTTTATCATTTACAAAGTTTTAAAATAATCTTTTTAGCTACGGTACAGTATCGCAATGTAGTAGCCTGCTTAGCTTCCAATTAATTGGGTTTTTTTAATTTAAAATATAACGTTTTGTATAAGTTTCTTCAAAAGTTAGATATTGCTTATTTTATTTGGAAAGGACCTTATAGTTTTGACGACAGGAAATCATTTCTTAGGGTATTTCCCGTTTTCAAGAATAGTCAAACAGCAGTGTTTTCATTTCATTTTTGGAATTTGACAATTTGTCAGTTGTCACTGCCAGTGGTGCCACAGCTAGTGATTTTTCACTAGATCTAGTGATTTCAAGACTGACCTAGTGACCCAGTTACTTTTTGCTGTTTTCGGTGCAATCTAGTGATTTTTAGTCAAGTTAAGGTAAAATGGTCATTTTTTATACGTAATTTAATAATAGTTATTAAAAATACTGCTATTATAGTAGACAGGTAAGTGGATAACCCTAATAATCAATCAATCGTTTTAATTTTATTCATCATCGTGTGTTATTATTATTATATTATTATTACTGTGTAGTAGAAGATATGAAAACAATGGGAGTAAAATATGTCAGCTGCGTAGCCGAGTGGTGAGAACGTCTGCGCGATGTTCGAAAGGACGTGAGTTCGACACCGCTCCAGAGCATGTGGCTGTGTCTCGGCAAAGACACTTAATGGCAAGCCAAAATAAGGGGAGCAGGCAAGGAGCTGACTCGAAGACTATATGTCACTTTTCTGTTTCCTGTCGTTCTGTTATATTGCAATGTACTGTATGTTATCGCAATGAACGCAAATAAAAACATGAATATTATTATAGCCTAAGGAAGATGCTGTTGACAGAGTTACCTTATGTGGAGGATGGCAATCTGCATTTGGCAACTCCACTTAAAATGGGAATGAAGCCAGAAGGAATTTAGAGTTTTTAACAAAGATTAAGAAAATTTTACATTTGCATTTGTGAAAGGCAGTGGCTATTTGACCGGCTCCGGTCTTTGAATCTGAAACACTATTTGACCGGTCATGACGTCACTACATAAGCACTTTTTTCTTTTTCTCTTTCAAAGCAAAAGACGATAAGCGCCTTAAGTTTTAAATTCAACACGTTTTTTTCAACTGAATCCATGGCGCATACGTAACGTCTCGGGCTGCCATTCTAGAGGGAATGAATTCGATTCTATCCGGAAGCGTTCTTTTTTTTTTTTTTTAAACTAAATTTTTGAAAGTGGAAAGTTGTCTTGAAGGGTTGGTTGAGATGATGATTTGAAACTTGACTGATTGTTGTGCGACAATGAGACTGGATTTAATTTTTAACTTCGGACTTTAGCGAAACGTAATCTTACAGCCTATTAGAAGGTGTGATTTTTTCAGAGAATTTGTGCTAAGAAATGAAAGGAATTTGTTAAAAATAAAGACTAGAAAAAACTTTTTTAATTCGTTTTGAAACTTTTTTATTCACTTGTTGATTCATTCATATCAGTTTGTATCCTTTTGTAGTTAAAAAAAAAAAAAAAAAAAAGAACATTTCCGGATAGTACCGTATCGAACTCATTCCCTCTAAAATGGCAGCCCGAGACGTTACGTATGCGCCACGGACTCAGTTGAAGTAAACGTGTTGAATTTAAAACTTAACGCGCTTATCGTCTTTTGCTTTGAAAGAAAAAAGTGCTTATGTAGTGACGTCATGACCGGTCAAATAGTGTTTCAGATTCAAAGACCGGAGCCGGTCAAATAGCCACTGCCTTTGTGAAAACACTCAGTGTTGACCAGGTTCTCATTAAAAATACTTTCGGTGACTGTAGGCTTGGCTATCATTAGAGATGTACCGATATATCGGTATTGGTGATATCGGCCATTTTTTTAGTATCGGTATCGGCAAAATTTGGCCGATACTGTAGCCGATATTAAACATGTAAAAAAAGGCGTTTGCTGCAGGTTTTCTGCAGGAGCAAAGATATAGAATTTTTAAAGTAGTATTCAATTCAATTTCATGGGTCGATCTTAACTATTTTTTTCACTAGCCCACCGGACTAGTTGCTCCCCGTTTTCACTAGCCCGCACGATTTTTTACTAGTCCGACCAGTTTACTGACTTTTTACTTGTCTGATGACGTATTAACAATAGCAATAACTACCCAGCTAACACTCAGCGTTAGACACCTTGTAGTAACGTTGAATCAGCATTTAATCACGATATATTATACAGACGAAATCGGTTAATAGTATACTGCTTAAACATATCAATCGTTTATTTGAATCGGATAAAAGCATCAGGATTTGCTTCTAGTTTGCATACTTCATTCATTTAATCGTATAATTGTGCCTGTTAGCGAAAAGAGAATGTCTCTTTTTTGCTTCGCATAATTGTCTTCAATGTTCAAAGGTGAAATGAAGCAGAGGGAGACATACGCATGCGATCAAAACAAAGACAAGTGTCTGTAATCCCAGGCCATAAGGTAATAGACATCGCACTACAAAAAAAAACAATTTTCGCACAGCTGGGCTTCATTAAAACAGAAGAGCACACAAAAGGAATAATCACACTTCCCAATAAAGAAGTTTAAATGCTTTTGATGTCATCCGTGGGCGACTGGCTTTCCAAGAAATGGACACGGACAAATTATTTCGGCTAGAGGGAGGTGTTGCAAAGCATGTCCAAAAGTTTAAACCAGAAAACGTTGGAGAATTTTTTTTTTAATTGCTGAAAAAAAAGCAGCCTACTGTTGTGAAATGCAGTGCATAATTTCATTTGTGCAGTTTCGTTCAGTTGAAGAACATTGCAAATTAATTATTTTACCAGACAGCGCAAAAGACTTGGAAAAAAAAATTTGCAATTTCAAAACAAACAATGAGTGTGAGCCGTGTTTTTCTACCATACGACTATTTTCGTAGGCCACGTTCCATACTCAAAACTACACAGCTGGTACGGAGCTAAAAATAGCACGATTGAATCAAAAACATCAACGTCAAAGTTCGCATTGTGACATCACAGGTATCGGTGAGATTAAAAGAAGTCCGATTGCCACAGTTTGCAGAAAAATGCTTTGATCGTAAATGCTCTCCCAGTCAGCAAAGCTGGTATTTTTTACATTGATTTATCATCTGCAGACGTTGAAACAATGTAAAAGGGACCAGTTTTGCTGGTTGGAAAATACAGCATAGTGCTATGTAACACAGAACTAGTAAACTCTTTAAAATTTAACCAGAATTGTAAACAGTTGTAGGAAGTATCAGTTGTAATGTGGCGACCGCCGACCTGGCGTGCTCATTACTACCACGTGTCGTGTCTAGCGAAAATGCGAGAAAAAAGTAGTCACGTGCTCACTGCTCAGTTGACCTACTTTGCAGCCTTCTTTGTGCAATTTCGCCTCTGGCAAGCAAATTTCTGCAGTATTTCAGAGTGAGAGTGACCTCAGTGACGTCGCCAATCGCCATTTTGTAAACCAACACTTTTCACCAGCGAATATTTTCACTAGCCAATCGGACTAGTACTGCAACATTTCTACTAGTCCGCGCAAATTTTCACTAGCCATTGGCTAGCGGACTACCGCTAAGATCGAACCCTGAATTTATTTTTCTTTGTCAGAATGCAAAAGAAATGATATTGTGAAAAAGAAATACAGTAACAAAACTAACAAAAGGAAAAGGTGGCAAAACCTTAATGGTTTAAGACGTGCATGAAAGGATCTAATATTGCGGTATATGCATCAATAAATATAGTTGAGCACGGCCACCAAACCTGATAGCACGGCCACCAAACTAACGTGGATACAACCAAGTTCGTACCCTGAACAGTTCGTACCCTAAGAAGATTGAAAGAAAAAATTAAAAAAGGCGGAAGTCGCTGATCGCAGTTTCCACAAACATTTTAAAATTTTCTTCCTGAAAATATCGAGAGAAAGATAGCACGAAGTCGCTGATCGCAGTTTCCGCTAACCGTAACTCTCGCAGTTTCTGTAAATATTTTTCTGCAGTTTCCGCTAACCTTTACCCTAACTCTAACCATGGAGTAATCTATGCTCTAACCCTCGCTGATTGCAGTTTCCGCAAACATTTTTCCGCAGTTTCCGCTAAACTTTACCCTAACTCATAACCATTTTTTTCTCTTGATCTTTTCAGGGTACAAACTGAGGGTACGAACTGTTCAGGGTGCAAACTAGGTTGCACCCAACTAACGTCACATTGATGTAGAAAAATAACAACCTGTTCAAATTCTTGATACCTCACACTCCCATGACTTCATGCGCGCAGCCGCGCACCTTTTGGCATTGTTTGCGTACAGTGATTCTTTCACTCAAACAAAACGTTTTGTTTCAGCAGTTTTACGTTGTTTGATTCTTAAGTTGTGTCAGGAGACTCAATTTCCCCAATATTTATTATTTGTGTTTCTTTTGTACTCTCAACAGGATAAAACCAGGCCAAGACTACCCAGGTAGCAAAAATGTATAATTTTGCATCGTTTTACGTTGCTAAATGTTTAAAAACCCCATGTAACTTGATTGTTTTTAGTAAGCTGGTTCTATCAGTTTGTGATTTAATTTCCACCGTTCGTTGTAATAAACTCATCAAGCTTAAACAATGTCATGGCAGAGTAAGTAGGCTCAAAAGGAAAGCAATGGGACTATGAATCCTTACTAAACTAATGAATAAATGGTCTTGTTGCGCCTAAGATGACAACCTCATTGTGCAGAAAGGAGCGTTCTTCCCATCTATCAGCACAAGGTTGAGCACTCACTTGTACAGCGATCTGTTGCGATTCGCTAAGCATAATGGTGTAGCTTCCACACTAGCCATTTAGACCATCCAATCAACTATATGTTTCTCGGCAGCCGTTTTGTAGCAAGAATTCACATCGATAAGAATTGAAATGGCTAGTGTGGAAGCTACACCATTGTGGTTAGCGAATCGCAACTGCTCGCTGTACTAGTGAGTGCTCAACCTTGTGCTGATAGACGGGAAGAACGCTCCTTTCTTCACAATGAGGTTGTCATCTTAGGCGCAACAAGACCATTTTGATTAGTTTAGTGAGGATTCGTAGTCCCATTGCTTTCATTTTGAGCCTACGAGTACTTATTCTGCCATGACATTGTTTAAGCTTGATGAGTTTATTACGACGAAAAGTGGAAATTAAATCACAAACTGATAGAACCAGCTTACTAAAAACAACCAAGTTACATGGGTTTTTTAAACGTTTAACAACGTAAAAACAATGCAAAATTATACATTTTTGCTACCTGGGTAGTCTTGGCCTAGCAAAAGCTTCTCAACCAACGACAAAACCCTTAGGTTGCACATTACTTGCCGAATAGTTTTTGTATGACTACACAAATCACTTGGTTTACATCTTATTATCAATTATGATAGCCTATTTGGAGAGTTTGCGCATACACTTTATTAATTTTTCAAAAACCCCAATTATAATGTAATGTTTCTTCCCTTATACCCCAGTCCTCAATTACGGTGGCCTTTCATTACTAAAACCTACTATTATGACACAACATGCGGTTGAGATTGGATTCTTGAATCTTTAATAAATTATGTCAATTGAAAGCTTTTTTTAATAGTTTTATGCAAATAAGGTAAAACTTAGCATTTGATATAATTCCTTGCAAATACCAAAATTACTTATTTTTGTAACACAAAAGTATCGGCCAAAATATCGGTATCGGCTAAAAAAGTGATATCGGTATTGGCCAAAATATTGGTATCAGTACATCTCTAGCTACCATGAATTAAAATGATAACTATCTTAATTTTAAATACTTTGTCAGTCATCACCACTAACTTTTTCAGTAACACATCAAAACAGTTTTTTTACAACATTAAGTTAAAAGCAAAAAAAATATTTGTAGGAAAATGTGTGAGCAATTAAGAATCAGTTTGTTGTGATGACGAAGCAATTTTTCATAAACAGAGGGAAAGGTTTGAACATCCCTCCACTTATGAACACATGTCTTTTGGTTTATGAGCAAACTTCTCAAAACAATCTTTTAGTGTAGTCCTTTTCTGCTTTAAGGAAATTTGTCATGTTGGTCTAACCAGTTCTGTGGTCTAAAGTAGTTAAATGTTTTCAAAAAGCAGATTATTTTAGTCCTTTGATAAAGTCAGTTGTGATGGCTGACACATAAAACATCGGAAATAAAGCTATTCACCAGAATAATGAAAGAAAATGTTTCATTTCTGTCTTGCAATTTGCAAGTTATTGTTTATTCTTCTAGGCCCACTCATGTTAGCAAGTTAGTTACGGTATGTACCACATGTTGTAGAATGTCTATATAGATACAGTTGACTATCTTTGGTTGCTCTGGCACCTACAATTCCTGTCTTAATTTTTGTCATTTGTTTGATTCCGAGAAGCGCTTGCCAAGGATTATGACTCTTGAGGAGTAGATATTTCTATATAATACCATCTGGCCTTTTTAAGCCATAACTGGTCCTAAAGTAGATTCATATAAATCAAATAAATAACAAGATAGCCTAAGTTCTTGTGCAGACTAAGCTGAACTATCACAAAATGTACAAGGTGATAATGTGCTTTTATTCCGACATTTCATCAATCAGACACGACTGACTCCTTCAGGGGCTAGATCAGATAATGACTTCTGTCTAGCTTGAAGAATTTTGGCAAAGTCGTGTCTGTTAAACGTTTAGACTTTAAATATCTACAGTTATACACCTACTGTGTATTAAAACTGAATAGAATTACTTTTTTTCAGATTTGTTGTATGTAGCTTATTTTTTGTTTACTTTTATATGTATAAATACTGTAGTACACTGTGTAGATATTTCTAATTACATTTGGTGCTCACTATTTATGGAGAAATGTTGAAAAGACAAATTGTTTCACAATTTAAGAAGAAATATTTTTCACAATTATATTCAAGAAAAAGCTCACAGTTTAAATCAACTGTTCATTTGCCTCAGACGACATTTCCATTAAATGTTAAAGATAAATCTAATCATGAAACTGAACTTCAAGAGGTACAGTACATTTTTTTTATTTGAGTGATTTTTTCATGTGCCTACAAGACGTGGATCCAAATTAGAAATGTTTTTACATGTGATTTCTATGCATTTTATAGATATGTGCTTTTGATGGCTTGTATGAGTGGCAGTGGGATGCAAACAGAAAAAACCAACCTTTTGTATTACATGATGGTCCTCCATATGCTAATGGTGATGTACATGTGGGACATGCCTTAAATAAAGTAAGTTACAGATACAATGATGCATTGAATAAGGAAAATATTTAAATTTTAAACCATTCAGTTTGTTTTCAAATTGATTTTTGTTGGCTTAATGTGGATACTCTATTTGTTTGTTACATTTATTTTATACATTTTGAAGCAACAAATAGGAACATCAAGAGTTGAGATTAAGATCATTTTTTAGAATAAAATGACTCGGTAATTATGTTTGGGAAAAAATGCATTGGCAATTTGGAAGTGGAAGACCATGATGATGAGTTCTGCCATGGCATTGAAACAGTGACAGACTTCTGTTATCTGGGTGATCGGATAAATGGAAGTGGTGAATGTGAAGCAGCGGTGACAACAAGGGCAAGATTGGGCTGGGCAAAGTTCAGGGAATGTGGGGAAATGTTGCATGGCAGAAAATTTTCACTAAGGATGAAAGGAAAAGTATATCGGAGCTGTGTGCGGCCTGCAATGCTATATGGTAGCGAGACATGGGTATTGAGAGAGAGTGAACTGGCAATCCTGAGAAGAACGGAAAGGTCAATGGTGAGAGCAATGTGTGGGGTGAAAACGAGAAGGGAAAAAAGGACTGAAGAATTGTTGGATATGCTAGAGATGAGAGAGACCATAGACCAACTGGCAAGGGCAAATGGAGTAAGATGGTATGGACATGTGATAAGGAGGGAGGAAGGAAGTTTTCTTAGAAAGGCACTAGATCTAAAGGTGGATGGGAAGAGGAAACGCGGTCGTCCAAGAAGAACGTGGAAACAACAAGTGAAGGATGAATTTAAAAAAGTTTGACTGAAGGAGGAAGATGCAAGGGACAGGGTGAAATGGAGAAAAAGGATTAAAACAATTGCTGCGCGGAAACAATCGGCCACCCCCACTAGTGGGGAACAAACCGACGATGGATTATGATCATGATGATGAATTTAGTGATTGGCAATGCATTTGTTTATTGCGATTCACAAATTTTGTCAAATTGTGTCAAACTTACAGCATATACACATTTAAGATTATTACTAAAGACTTAGGCCTAATGCTTCTTCTTATTGCATATGAGGTTGTAGCAGTCATGTAGTAATAACTGTTCATGATATGTACCAAGATAAAGGAATTTGCTTGTTTCAGATCTTGAAAGACATTACAAATCGCTACCAGTTACTACAAGGATGCCAAATCAACTATAAACCAGGGTGGGATTGTCATGGGCTGCCCATTGAAATCAAAGCTATTCAATCCAGAAATGTGGAATCTTTGAGTCCACTTGAAATACGGCAAAAGGCAAAAACATTTGCTTTAAGTGCAATAGCTAATCAAAGGCGTGCATTTAAAAGATGGGGTGTCATGGCAGATTGGAATAATTCTGAAAATTGCTATTTTACTTTTGACAAAGAATATCAATCTCTGGAATTGAAAGCATTTTATGACATGTACAAAAAAAACTTAATCTATCGAGATTTAAAACCTGTTTATTGGTCTCCCAGCAGTCAAACTGCTTTAGCAGAATCTGAATTAGAATACAGCGATAATCATGTTAGCAGGTAGGTCTTAATCATTTTTTTTTTTCGTGTTCAATGTTCTGTTGTTACTTTCAGAATCTTCAATTTTTTATGCTAAAACGTTTTGCAAAATGAAACAGCAGTTGTAAATGTTTCCATAAGAAGTTTATATACAGTATTATAAATGTTTTACTGATTTCGAATCGTATTCCATGCATTCTTTTCATAACCACTAACATGAGATTATGTTGACAAAAACAGATTTCAAAATGTAGCTTGAATAATCCATCCATCTTCATTCCTAGCATGCCATTCAATAACAGCCTAGCACTGTGGGTCAAAACACTTCAGTTTTGAAACGTTTTTTGAATGCTAGTTACGTTTTGTATTTTACGTTTTGTTCTGATGATGAAGATTAAAAAAAAATTTGTGTGTAGTTCTTGCATCGTTTGTTACAATGACTATTTCATTTAGATCGGCCTTTGTTTCTTTTCCTATTGTTACTTCATCATGTCAATCAAACTCGGTTGGTGACAAAGCTGCTATTGTATGGACAACTCAACCATGGACTTTGCCTGCTAACCGAGCATTATGCTACAATCCTGACATATTGTGAGCTGTTTTGAATTGTTGTTTCTTTAGTTTAACTGTTTAGAACCGATCGATGTTTTTCTGAAAGGATTTCAAAACTGTAAAGCCTTATACAGCACAACGACGTTCAGATGTGCCTCTGAGCGGTGAGAAACTTTATATGGCGTTCGAAAGGACATCCATTCCACACCTGTTAAAAGTATACAGCTGTGTTCTGACAAGACATTTCATGAATGTGGACATACACAAGACATATATACATGGTGTGAACACGTAGATGGGTTTCTTTATCTTCCCGTTCACTTAAACTTCAACCACTTTGTATAAATCTAGATACAACAACAAAGGCAGCGCTTATTTGTTCAAACTTCAAAGAAAATTTTTGATATGTGTGATAACTTTGAGTTCCGAATCGTTTGACATTTCTGTGGAGAAGTTCTTTCATATCATGACGACACTACTCTGGTGATTTGTTGGTATGCTTCCACATATGACAGTAGACTTCGGTGTCTGATCGTCCTTTAACAGAAAAGTTAAGAGGAGCAAATGAAATGTATTGCTCTAGGTTTTGTTTTATTTCTGACCATCACAACAAAAACACAAAATATGCCAAACTTAGCAGAGGTTTAGAAAAAGGTAGAAGCGACAAAATGCGGACGTTATAACGTGCATGATACCACAGCAGAACAACCAGTTTGAAATATGGCACGGTCGCAACACCTTAATTTAAATACTTTATATACCACCTTTCCCTGTAACGGTATGTATTGTACTAAAATTACTTGTTTGGAGCAAGAGATGTTTTATTTCAATAAATTTTGCTGGGAGTCTGCAACTGTGCAGTTACTATTTCGTGGTTACTGGTTACGTTACTTAGCCTATTTAAAACTTGTCACATTGTAATGTTATTTGTGTTTCAAACAGGTATAGCTTTGTTCGGTTGAATGAATCAAATGGATCAACCCAACTTAAGCAAGATGTCCTATATCTGTTAGCAACAGATACCGTTCCTCACCTTTCATCTACATTCGGTGTAAAGTTTCATGTCATAGAAACATTTCCTGCTTCTAATTTAGAAGGACTCCTCTGCACTCACCCTATGGACGCCAACCGCCCATGCAAGCTGCTAAGTGGTTCACACACCACAACAGAAAAGGGGAGTGGCATTGTGCACACTGCACCAGCGCATGGGGTTGATGACTTTCAAGTTGCTCAGTTGCACAACCTCCCCAATGTAAGTTGTTAGACACAATAAGACCGAGTCGTACATCCGACCTGCGTTGCTTTGCCATATAGCTAGTTGTCTCAATTATCTCTGAGTCAAAACAAAAAAGTAAAATGCAGTTGGAGAGGATTCTCTTAAATAGATGTGAGGAGTCGCCGAAGTTCTGACAATTAGGTCTAGATGTAGCGTAGTGAATTCGTCATTCTATGTCTATGAATTTACGTTTTTAAAATGTTACAAATACGTACATAACAACCACCTTTACTATCTACACAAGTATATATATACGCTATTTCATGCGTTTGTCTGCAGCGTTTGTGCCAGTTCGGCTGAAGTTGTATAACTGTAGTGTATAACCATAGCTGATGTCTTGTCCTTCCTCAAACTATGGTGCATGACTCCTAGTGGGGGTTGGAAGTTGTAATTTTGGAGTTACGAAATATATTGAAAGTAGATCTCTGGTAGGGTAACCATACTTATTAAAAATATTTATTATGGGGTGGCATAATTTTTTTGAAATAGAGAAGTAGAATCAAAAAAATTGACCGTGTTTCATTGGCTGGTTTTGTCTTCGTTCTAGCGTTTTTTTGTTGCTTCCTTGTCCGCTCTGTTAATCCGCCATTGCACCATTCTGAACATCATTGGCTATAATAAACTAAGTTGTACTTGTAGGCAAGTTAAATATGGCGGTGTATCGAAAAGAGAAAAGAATCTAAATCATATGGTGCTGTTGTCTTGAGGTGAATAGCACATTACTATTACGATAAGGTTGTAATCTTTTTTTTTTTCAGGAAAGTCACGTTGATAACAAGGGGTGCTTTACTGATCAAACTGGATTCAACATGAAAGGAAAATTTATTTTCACTGAAGGCAACGAAGCAGTCATATCAATGCTTCAGGAACAAGGAAATTTACTTTTTTCACATGACTTTGTTCACCGATATCCGTATGACTGGAGAACTAAACAAGCAATTTTTGTTAAAACAAGCAGGTTACTTATTTAGAAATGCTTTCGTTTAAGTTATATATAGTTGAAGATTATTTGTTAATAAAAACTGTTACTCTTTTTTTGCATTTACATTACTTTTGTTACCGGTACTGATCATGTATCTTGGTGATGTTATACACAGATCTCCATTCTCCATATTAACTTTACTCAACTCATGGCTACCTAAAGATACTGCCTGATTTGTCACATTTTGCAGAAATTTCCAGATTTTGCCAACTTTGGACGACTGTTTAAATGAATTTTTCTAAAAATTATATTTTTTCGCCATCATTACTGTTTTCCTCAGGTGACACAATAGGTTTTAACATCTCCAGATGTTGAAGAACAAAGACAATTTGATTTCGAAGATTTTAGTCAGACTGTTAATTTTTCAATCACAGTCTGATTGATCGGTTTCTTCAACTTATTTTTTCTCATTTGCTACTGCTTCCTCAAGCCAACAAAAAGCTTTTATATCATATCATTAAGACTCAAGAGACAGCAAAAAGTAAAAACATCTCAGAAAATGTCAGTCGAACACTAGCAGTAGCGGTAATCAAAATGTGACAAATCAGGCCGCATTTCCAGATGGCCATGCTCGACTGCATAGTTTTTTTTGTATCATCGGCATTTGTCTTCTGTGCTTTCAACTTTCAGTTAGACGGGGTGGGCAAATGGGTGATGTTTCAAATGGGTGACATAGATCACTCTGCAACTTTAATAAAATATATTTCATAACCATTTGCAACAAACTTCAATTAAAACGCTGGCGATGATTGTGTACGGTGTGCTTCAGCATCCCAAAAAAATCTCTATTTAGACAATGGTTTATTGATACTCAAGAACTTCAAAAAAGATCGCTAGATGCATTATCTGACGTGAAGGCATACCCACATTCAGGCGAAGACAGTATGAAAGCAATGCTGAAAAAGAGATCGTACTGGTGCATCTCTCGACAGCGTGCATGGGGTTTGCCGATTCCAGTATTCTTTCACAAGTAAACTATTGAAACATTTTTTGTAGTTTACTGTTTGATAAAATTCTGTAACAAATATTTATGCTATTGATCTAGTGGCAAAGCATTTTTGTGTCTTGTTTCTGGTGCTTACCCAATCTACTAAAGCAATATTTTCTGTACTTGTTTTGTCTCGGTGAACCAGGTGTGAAGGCAAATTTTAAAGTAATATTACTTAACAGTAATAGTCTAAATCTTACAGTCTTATATCATACTGTATATATCATACTATAGGCTACTTAACAGTACATCACCAAGTGGAGCAGCTCGTCTTCTGAAAGCCTAATTATTATTTAACGTTAATTTCAGTTTGGTATAAGATTCTTCCATCGTTCTTGTACTATGAGAACGCTTGGCCTAAAAATATATTTTAAAGTCGTCTTCAAGTTAATTTTGCTTACAGGCAAACAGGTGCCGCATTGATCAATGATGCTTCCATGAAGCATCTTCAGACGCTGATTAAGCGTCATGGAGCAGACATATGGTTCTCTTCCTCAGTAGAGGAACTTCTTCCGAATGATGCTCTACAAGAAGCCGGTTACAATGGATCACCCAGTGACTTTGAAAAGGGTGCCGATATACTTGATATCTGGTTTGACAGTGGCATTTCTTGGGCGGCTGTGCTTGGGTGAAGACGCTTACTACAATTTTACTTGATCTTTTTTGAATTAATATATTGTCAAATACTGATATTAATGACAGATATTCCATAAAGGCTAACTATTTACCACTTTCTCTTTTAAATTTGTGAAAGCTTTTCTTTGTTCTTTTCAGCTTGTTTGTGTGTTATTTTAATATGAGCGACCAATTTCAAGAAGAGACCGACTAATGACCATCCACAATGCATTTTTGCAAGAAATTCTAAAAACTTTCTTAAATGTAATAATAGTGCGGTATGTATAAGTATAATATTAATAATGTTAAATATAATGATATGCACAGTTGCACACTTAACAAATCTTTAAGGATTTCTCACAAAAATGCACTTTTCAGTCTAACTGGTCCATTTTTCAAGTGGAATATATTTTCAGAGACGGCAGTCATATCCCATCAACCGTAGCTGACTTTTACGTTGAAGGGAAGGACCAATATAATGGATGGTTTCAATCATCTCTATTGACCAGTGTAGCTTTGAGGGATAAGTCGCCCTATAAAAACTTATTGGTCCATGGCTTCACGGTGGCTGGGGATGGACAGAAAATGTCAAAGTCTCTTGGAAATGTCATTGACCCAATGGTCATTGTGGATGGTGGGAAGGTGTGTAACTACTAAGCAATAAACACCAAGTAAGACCACAGTGAATCGTATGTTGACTGTACATTGGTATGTTTAGTAGGGTGTTTCATTCTTTCACTATATTTTATTTTCTAAATCCTTGGGGTTTGATGTGGTTAGGGTTCGAAGATGGGTACCATTGTTGATGCTGTCTGAGAAATACATTAGCCTAACTCTGTCACTACGTAATTTCTTTCCAGAACAAACACAAAAACCCAGCTTATGGGGCTGATGCTCTGCGCTGGTGGGTGGCGCAGTCCAGCGTCTACACCGAAGTCCAAATGAGCAAAAAGTTAATGGATGACGCTACAATATCAATTCAAAAGGTACAGCAATATCACTTGTTGATGATAAAACAATAAACTTTTTTAAGACTGATGTTGGAAGAGATGCAGTATATATCTGAGTATTTGAGCTTTTACAAACTTTTTGTCAGGTTTGTAGTTATTTTTAATTAAGCGGTTGTTTATTAACCTACTTGTTGTGTTGTTTTGATGACTAGCTAAGCAGTGCGATATATTTCATTACTTGGTGAAGCAATATTTTTATTTTTAAAAAACAAATATTATTAATACTATAAAAAGTGCTCAATGCCAAACAAAATAAGCCAAGCAGAGCGAATTACATCAAATTCAAAAAGAATTTTCTATTGGGATTCTATTTGAATAAGTTCCTTCTGACGATCCTAATAAGATGGAACATCCTGTTAAGGTTTGTATTGAGTAGCAACCTAATTTGATGTCATATTAATTTTCTGTAGATAAGGAATTGCCTTCGTTTTATGATATCAAATTTAAATGGATTTTCAATCGACAAGTTATTGTTGGACAGCGAGGGTATGAGACCCATTGATCAATATTTTATGCGATCTTTGAAACAATACTTAACTCAGGTATGTTTTACTGGTTGAACAATAGATATTCTAATGTCTGTTCTTCTGTTTTGTTCCTTAAAACAAACATTGCAACATCTATTCTATAATGATCAAAAAATCACTTTTTTTTTTGGTTGCCGAACAGGTGTTATCCTTGTTTGAGGTACATAGATTGTGGATGCTTAAAAATGATACTTTTTTCTTGTTTGTGATGGCGATAACTTATCCTTCCCGCAGACACTGAGGCTGGGATTAAAGATATTCCTTGAGTTGGATAACGCACTGCGGCCGACCAAGATAGCAACTGACTTTCAAGTTGTTGTTTTTTGTCGTTTTGTTATTTTTTTATTTCTCGGACACCCGTTTTTGAGATTCCTTCCACATTTTCTCCACTTTCAAATTGTTCAAGGTCTTGCGACCAAATCCTTGTATTTATTTAATCATTTCGATCTAGGGCACACTTAAAGTAACGTTATATGCTTTGTGTATGTTTATTGTACAGTATTGTTATGTTTACCTGCTTTAAGTATTTCCGTTAATTTGCATTGCTTGCTGTAAAAGTGTAATGTCATGCAAGTAATATTTTTCGCTTGGATAGTCGGAAATAAAACATAAAACTGAACTGAAGTTCTTCTTAAATTCTTCATGGTAATGCTTGGTGTGTTGTTATTCAATCTAGTGTAGTGGACTAGATGTTGTCTACCGTCTACACCTAGAAACACGTAGCCTACTGTATGTTCAGCATTAATATAATATTCTTTGGCCTTTGGACAACAGATATTTTTGACGTTTTTTAGGTTACCGACTGGTATGACACTTACAAGTATTCATCTGTTTGCAACACAACTTTGAACTTCACAACAACTTTGTCTGCGGTGTATTTCTCTATATTAAAAGACAGGTGATAACTACTTTTCTATTCCGTGAACTATAATGTTTCATGTAGCCATAATCTGAATGCAAAGAATTTTTAACAACACAGAGTTTTGTTAGCGAAGATTGCTATTTATGAACTGTTGGCCATCAGTGTAGATTTTCTGTGTTGACAGATGGCTTTAACTAATTTTTTTTCTAGGCTGTATTGTGAAGAGAAAGATAGTGCCTTGCGCCGTTCTGGGCAGACCGTCCTCTACTACACAGTGGAAGCTCTTGCTAAAACTGTTGCTCCTATCCTGCCACATTTAGCTGAGGAAGTCTATTTGCACCATCCTTGCACAGGTACAGGGTTGCCATTTTCTCAACTGCGCAAGTTTAGAAAAAATTAACTTGTAACATGAAAACAGACGTGACAGCTGCATACATACCCAGTTTGGATCTTCATCCTCTGACTGGAAAAGCTTCTCTGAATGGTAAATCCTGACAGTTTTGCATACTTGTAGAGGCTTTGAACCACTGACGCATGCTCGGTCACCGAGATTGACGGAGTGAAATTAGAAGTTAGTCTATCCACTTGGTGCCTCTGAATGGAGAGCAGTCCTGACATGCGTTGCTCAAGCGCACACCCCGAGAGCCGAACCATCGTGGCTTGTTCCTGAGTCAGGCACGTAACCACTGAGCTAACGGAACAACAAAGAAACAGAAATATCAAGCAACAATAATCCAATTCTCCACTCCGACTCCACAGCACTGATAGTTACAAGCAATCCTGCAACAAGCGGAATCTTCACTCTGTCAATCGAGAACCGGGCTTGTCTTAGCACTTCAAAACTTCTGCAATAAAACTAAACTGTCAAGATTATGCTTTCTGAAAGGCTTTCTCATATTTAAGATTTTCATAATCAATCAGTCGCTAATGCAGTGAATCGTCATTGAAACATGTTCAAAATGTCATGTTTAAAGTTTAGTTTTATGCTCGTTGTGTAAGTGTTTAAATTTGAACTGCTTGAAATCAATCTTATTCGTTGCGATTTTATTTCATCACAGTTAAATAATGTGCGCTCACTGCTTGTTATCTTTAGTGGAGATGGCAAATATAATTTTTGTTTTATTACATTGCTAGGATTTCATTACTTCTGACATTTTGTGCCCTATGTTTCTACGCAAGGAGTAGTTCTGTTTCAATGATTTTTTTATTAAAGAATCTTGTTAATTTGATCGACGAAACGTTGAAAGCACTGGAGTAAGGCACTTTTATGCCTTGTGCCAGCCAAGCTTGTAATAATACTTCGCAAGCTAAAATTTGTCCGGAAAGTTTCCCCCCGGATAATTTTTATATGTCTTGATTTGATGCGTGTTTGTAGGCTGTTGTAGATACGGTGCTCGTGGTGATGGGGTTTAAATTTTCCACATACCAACATTATATTGCGATATTCTCTGTGTGAAGTTATCTAGTTGAACCGCTACATCAACCTACTCATTTTCAGCATTCAGTTTTTTGTTTAGCAGCGTAATTTTAAGACCTTATAACTGTATGAAGGCATCATTAGGCGTAAAGCTTCTGTTCTTGTAAGCCGTTAAAACCTGGTGAAGGCACAGTTTAAAAAAGGGTTTAAGGAATTAAATCAATAAACGTTTAGAATCTGTGAGCGCTTTCAAAAATGGATGGTTTGAAAAAGATGTCTTCGATGCTTTGAACAACTCCACCATCTATGAACCTGTTGAAGTGGCTCTTCATCTTCGGAAAGCCTTCCTTTCTCTCGTGAAGGATGCTGGGTCCACTCAGCCTGCTTTTTATGACGTCACAATTACAGTCTCCGACGATAATTTGATGGCCCAATTATCGGTAATGTTCAAATAAAAGGTTTTGTTAATTTTATATAAGCACTATCTCATTTAACGTTGAAAGTCATCAACCCCAGTAACGTTTGAGGTTGTTACGTTTGAAAATGGTTAAACAATAAACAGCGCAACGCTTTTTTGTTCAAAGTTAGAAATAATTTTATTTTCCAAACGTTTATAAGTAGCTTTACCTTTTTCTTAGTTTGCTGCAAATAGCAGTGAACTGTTGTTGTTGAGCCCTGGATCCCAATATTTTGTATTCAAGTTTTCTCAAGCAGTTGCATGAGTCTCTTTTGTGTTAAAAGTTTCAGATTAAATAATTACGTGTTGTGTTTGTATCCGTTCTTGTGACGAAATCCAATTTCCAACATTTTTAGCTTAACAGTATGCACGACTTTTCAATGCTTGACAAGGGCAAAATGTATAGCCGAAAACGTTGACGTTTTTCTTTTTATCATGACAGACCCCACGTTGTTGCTTGGTTTCGTCTGTCTATAGTTCAACAAAGTCACTTGTCTACTGAAATAAATTATAATTTAAATATGGCCATTACCTGGTATACAGTAAATCATTCGCTTGTACTTTGATCTGAAAAATATTGAGGCTGCAGCTTACATTGCCTATGAAGTACATTCACTTGAGAAGTAGCATGTGCCCCCAAGAAAACCTTTATTCAGCCCCACAAATTGGAGAGCACTGACCTACATGATGCTACACTCCCAGACATGACGTTGGTTGATCAGCATCTCCGAGGTTCAATCTTCATTCAGTTCAATTTGCTTCACAGGAACTTCAATTGGAATCCGAAACCAGCGAAACTTCAGATCTGTGCGAAATTCTTTCCTGTTCACAATGTACTTTGGCAAGAGGTAGCGAGGCGATGCTGTATGAAAGCTCTGCGCCTATTTCCGAAGAAGTACTTGTAAAAACAAACGATATACAGGCAACTTGTGTGTTGACAGCACAACTATCCAGCAACTACAAGTGTCCTCGATGTAGGAAAAGTTCTTCCAAAACAAACGGCCGGTTATGCGAAAGATGTACTTTTGTTTTATCAGATCGATGGGACCTTTAGTTTTTAATTTAAAACATAAGTTTTGTCAACTTTTACGTATTTTTGTACTACAGTACTAGCCTAAGTGTAAAGCATAGTCGTTAAGCCTTTCGGCCTACTCCAAATACTATGACCTTGGTGCACAACATACTGCGGCAGTTCCCTGTCTATGCTTGCAATGGAGAGGTAGGCTATACGGTACAAGTAAAGAAGCGATATGCATGTATGTTTTTTTTAACAACTCTTTTTAGTTCCTTTTCATCTTAAATTTTTCTAAAGGTGTTGCGACCGTGCCATCTTTTTTAAAGTAGCGTATTCCGGTCGCAAGCACCCTGTAACGTTCGCGTTCTGTCGCTTCTACCCTTTTCTCGACCTCTGCTATTTTGACGTGTATTGTTTTCGTTGTGATGATCAATAGTAAAAACAACCGTACTTATTTTCTTCACATGTTACACATTCATATGGAGTTATATGAAAAAAATATAATAAAAAAAGAGGAAAAATGCACCTGTCCTACATGGAAGAGACTACGAACACATCAATCTTCCTTGTACAACAATTTACAGGCAGCATCATAAAATTTTGATCTTAGATAGACATCAGTATTTATCAGGGTACAAATTAGGTTAGCCTACTTTCGGAATCTGGGCAGCGTAATCAAAACTATACACATTTTTTCTCTATAGAGCATCGATAGTTAGTAGTCTACATGACAACGAACTTGTTGATTGCTCACACATTCATATCTATGTAGCCTACACCAAAATAAACGTCTGTAGGCTATGCCTTATTGCAGACAACTTTAAACTTATTTTTTCTATTCAGCAGAGACAGTGGTCCACAGGTGTGAATTATAAAGAAGCTTACAATAAGCTCGAAACACAGCTCGATTTACATCCACACTACGATGTTTAACGAACGAAGGCACATTATTAGCGGCACAACGAGCATGCGTAAATTGCCATTTTATTCTTTTAAAAAGCAACACAAATATTCACTCATCGCCAAATATTAGCACGACTAATTTTGTACTACCTTCATTAGGGTGCTTATTTTTTTGCCAAAAAATTTATTTTTTCTTCTGCTTGTGTTTAATGTGTTCCTTTTGGGAAAAAAACAAACACTGTCTGCAAAAAAAATTTTGAAAAAAAAATGATCCCTAGGGGGTCCTCCGGAGCAATTGCATGAACCAGTGTGAAAATAAGCATTTTTCCTTATAATTTCCTTATTTTTGATGATAGCATAAAGATTTTGGTGTCTATCCCCACTAATTCGACTACAAGAATGTCGTTTATGCTAACAAAAAGATTCTTGAACCAACCTGAGTAGACAATTTGCACACATTTTGTAATTTAAAAAAAGCAATTTTGAAAAAAAATTGAGTTTAAACATAAGAACGAATAAACTTCACAAAACTAACATGAAAATGATACAAGAATAGCAATGAATGCACTAGCAGTTACTCAAATAGTAGGAGCAAAAATTATGTGGAGATTTTTCGAATGTCTGGAATCTGTCTACGGTCGTTCTACACCACTTGCAGAACATTTTGAAAATTATCCTCAAAATGTGCACAAGGTAAAAAGTCTGCACACTGTTTCACCCTTCGTTCAGCACAGTCATCCACAACATGTAAAGCATCAACATTTTGAAGACCTCTCTGGTATGAATTTGCACTTGACCAATTAGCAGCATTTTCAAGTAAAAACGTAGTATCGATTTTCATGATCTCAAAGAAGAACCATGAATCCTCTGTAATAAGTTCACTCAAGGAGGTGGTAGATGTAAGCCATGTTGGAAAACCTGGCTTTCCGAATCCAGTACCATAGCGACTTGATGGGCACATCAGCGGTTTAAGAGGTTTATGCAAGAAGAGTTGTTGTGCAATTTCTTCCTTTTCAGTATTGGAAAGCTCTGAACTGAAAAGGGAAAGAGGAATCATCTATGGCGTGAGGTAGGCCTACCACAGATGTCTCTCTGCAATGCGCTCATTCCACTACTAGACACCAACTCATCAGCATAAAGCAAGATTGATTTGAACAATTTCAAATCATTGCATGGAGCATTCACAGCAGAACTGCTTAAAAACCACCAAGGACAACATACTAAAGCTGAAAAATTCATAAACTGTCTCAACTTTCTCAGCTGTGTAGTTGTTGCAATTGTACTAGGTGGTAATCGATTAACGGCTGATTCAAGGAGGCAGATCTTGAAAGAATACAACAACTTTGCCATCCAGCGTGCTTTGTGCAAAGCTCCAGGTCTTTTAAAATTCAAAGTGATATTTCCTCCAAGAAATTTAGTGGACAGCTGTATCAGCTCATGGTAGTCATCTCTTGCTGGTATAAAATCGCTTTGTAGCACTGACAAAGAATATTCTTTCAGTTGTTCAATTCCATGTGCTGTTTTGCTACCCAAATGTGAGCTTGAAATATCTATTAGCTGTATGGATGTATCCAATGAGCTAAAGTGCTAAACCGCTTACATCCACTTTCGGTGATTTCGAGAAAACCACGAAAAACGTTTATGACAGTTTCGCTTGGTAAATGTAATGATTTAATGAAACTTTTGATTTCTAACGATGTATAACTACCTACTGAATTGAGCCATGACGTTTGTCCAGATCTAAGGAATATTAGAGGGCTTAGAATCGCCTTTTTATAAAATTAGAAATGTGGATATAAGCGGTTTTGGAAATAAACTGGAGAAAAAAATGCCAGAATGAACGAAACCAATTCGTTTATTCACCAAACCAACGATATTAACCACAAAACAAACAAAATAAAAAAACAAAGAGTTTTTCGTCATAAAACTGTCACATTTGTGATCTTCTACCAGCCATCTTCATTTGAAATTCGAATGGCATCATCACAGTCACTCTCATTTGCTTCACTTCGAGTTGTTTCACATACAGCCTGGTAAAAATCCATTACTGGAGTATTCCCATTCTGCCCCATTGCCTGCAAAAGCTGAAGAACATCTCGCTTTTTTAGCGCTTTGACGTTGTTTGTTGGAGGAAATTCTTCAGCTTGCAGCGAACTCAGGCGGATGCCTCTTTTCAGGATAGAATGTTTGCATCCCATGGCAGAATAAAAATTCTTCACGGTCATCTGTGATGGTGGCGGTGCCACTTCAGTATCTTCGCATTTGTGATTCTAAATCCAGGCTGCTTTTTGACAACCCTGTCCGAGACCTTTTTAAAATCATAAACTTTCCAGTCCTTGCCGTACTGGAGAACCCGGCCAACTTCATTGAAAATAGTGAAATACTGAGAAGGCAACAAAATTGTTTCATGACGTCTTAATTTTTTTTCCACTCTTCCAAATGCCTTATCAGGAGGCATGTAGGAATAGCCTCTAACTGGAAAATAATGAATGAATTTCAGTTTGTGCTTAGCTGCTAGTATGTGCAGAGCAAGTAAAACTGAATAATTTTTGTTTTGCCCTACGCAAGAGTCACTAAACAAGCGAATCGTTGTAATGCCATTGCTAGGAGTTGTTGCAAGTCCCTCCTCGATAAAGTGGGTGATTGCACTAGCCACAGAGTTGGCTCCTCTACTTTGTTCATGCTCACCCCATGTATAAAATGATACATCGTCTCTGTCTTGTTCACCAGGTCGGTGAACAAGTAGGCCTACACCAAGGAAAAACTGCCACAACTGCCGAGAATAATAAGCTTCGCCTATTGAGGACTTTGGCAGAGGCTGATTTTGCATAAGGTCAAAGCAAACTGTTAGAACCGAGTCATCTTGTTCCTCCTTGAGCAAGGTATAAAATTTATTTGCGCGCATTTTGTGCACCAGTAGCTCAGTGACCAACTCCCTTTTTTGGTTCGCATTCGCAGTTGCACTGAATGTAGACTTTATCTTCACGCAGGTTGAGCAAACATCTGTCTTGGGTTTCCGAACCCAAGATTAAAGCAAGTCACAAATATCTTGTAATAAAGGGAATACTTAACATCTAGTGTTCCCCAAATATCCTTCCAGAAACGACTTGTACATCTTCCTGACATTCAGAGCACTAGGCAAATAGGCTACTTTTTGATAGGCGTTTTGTCCCTACCGTAGTGAGACGAAACACAACGATAGCGGCTGATGTGTAATTTTATTTCCTCCTTAAGGTCTTTGTAGCCAAGCTTCAACCTCTTGCCCCCTCGTCTTTCAGGTCAGGGATTTCTGGTTTGCCATTTGTGAGAAGCAAGGGATTTAACACGACTTGCACTTATACAAAATATGGACAAAAATGTTTTGTTGCAGACTTCATGGTGATTGCCATCTTGATCTTTTACCTGTTGCAAAATAATAAAAAGTGTCACCAAATTTGAAAGACTTCTCTGCTCAAAATCAACGTATTTGAAAAATGAAAGAATTTGACATTCACTTACATAGTAGTGTATGTTGTACTCAATCATTCTTTTGCGTTGATTATTGGAAACTCTTCTCCGCTTAGTGGGCATTAGAACAATTGAATTTAGGACAAATTGATCTTGACGTTGTTTGTCTGAGTCAACGTAATAATGGTTGAATTGTTCCGTCTTCAGCTTGCAGTTTTTCCTGTTTGGAGTAACTAATATGACTCTCATGTTGACAATTTTTAGAAGCACTCTTTCCTGCAAACAAACAAAAAATACATATTTTAGCCTATTTGTAATTTTACTTGTAGCCTACTTTCATTCAAACAATTGGATTTTCCTACTGAGATTCTTTACGTTTAACTATGAAGCAAACATTATCTTGCAAAAACTTATTTAATCAACTATGACAAAGTATTATTAAGCAAAACTAAGCAAATTCTTGTCGTAATGAGTAAAATCCCACAGCAACTTATTGGGGTTATAGAACGAAAAGCCTATAGTCTTACCTTCTCGAGAATGAAGACTTCGCTTGGCCTTATTCTTTCTCCACTCAGCCTTATTTTTTTTTTCTTTTTCTTGGGTTTTCCGGGTTGACCACCACAAATTCATCACCAGAATCCATTTTAAACAAAGCAAAAACACAGCTTAAAGCTCAAGTACTAAATAAAGTAGCCTACTAAACAAATAAAGTAATAAAATAAAGTACAACTGTACAAGTACTCAATAACTGCAACAGTAGCCTACGCTACAAGCCTACCAACATTGCTTATCATCGTTGCCAGATAGTGGATGGTTTAAACTTTAAACTGCCAAACACATTTCAAATTTTGCCAACTCACCGAAAAAATTTGCAAAATTTTGCCAACTCAAATTTATACTGCCAAATAACGTAAAATTCTGCCAAAGTTCTCGCATTTGGCAGTGAAATTTGCCAAATGGTAACACTGCATGCTTACACGAAATAATGAGAAAAACGGTTCAACGATCAGCGATATGTCACGTGACACAATAGCTTAATGTGATTGATTAATACGGATACAAGTGGTTTTGGAAACAAAGTGTGATGGCGCGTAAGCGGTTTTGGAAAAAAACGCAATTTTTAGTGTCGAATTTGAAGCAGAAAGAGAAGGTTTTGGAACAAAAGGAATGGATAGTAGGTAGCCTACCTATGGTAATACTCTACCTAATGACACTCTAAACTCAATTTTGGTAAAAGTGGCGCCTAAGCGGTTTTGGAACTGGGCTCTTCAGATACAGCAGGCGATTTTGATGCCTCAATCTCAAGATCTTTAAAAATTTGACTGAGAATTACCTCTCCGATGTGGTGTCGACATCCAGACCATAAAAGCGCATGACCAAGCTGCTGCTGCATACAAACACATGCTGCTGTAAGGTGACCAGTGTTGCTTGCTGTTGTGGCAAACACCATGTTGACAATATCAGGCAGTGACCGAGTGGTTGGCGCGTTGGGCTCGCAGTCGAGAGCCTGCATGTTCGACTCCAGCCACCCGCACTTGCTGTTGTTTCTCTGGGCAAGAAACTTTACGATAATTGCCTCTACCTAGTGATCGATTTCGAGTAGTGGGTATCAAATTTAAGTCATAAGTAGGGCCATTTAAAGTCATTAAAGTCATATTTTTTTCTATGCATCAGTAAGTCATGAAATCAATTTTAACGCAAAAACCGCATCCCTATGAGGTATATTAAAAAAGTTATAAAGTCATATTTTCTTGGTTAGGTCATAAATCAGCTTTTTAAGTTATTTAGTCATATTTTTAAGTTATAAAGTCATACCGTTGTATACTTTAAATAAAAAATACCAATTTAAGCGGTGAAGCAATTAAGCACTAAGAAAGTAAGGCAATTTCTGATTGAACGAAGGCAAATTGTAGGATTAGCCTACATAACACTTACAGTCACAGACCTATATTTTATGAGGTCACACATTGAGGTCAACTTAATACTCAAAATGGAAAGTTGTACGTACACCATCAAAGAGGCCCATGCTAATCTAAATGCCCTTGATTTCGGAAACGATTCGCTTGAGCTCAAAAATTACATTAAGAAGCGATTGGACAAAAACGATGTGAAACAAATTGTGGAGCTACAAAGACAAGACATTTCACCAGCGCTTTACGCAAAACTGCAGAAGTGTCAACCCACATCAGCGTCTGTGGAGCGCTCATTTTCCTTACTAAAGTCATTTTTACGTCCAAATCGTAACTTCGAAGACTCCAACATTCCACACTACATGAAACTGTACTACAACAGTGCTTTAAAATAAAAATGGATGTGTATTACTGTTATGTTGCTTTTGTTTTACTCTTTAGTTCCGTGAGTGACGTGTTCGCATGTAAAAATAAACGATTTTCACATAAAGTCATATAAAGTCATATTTTCCAAAAAATAAAGTCATATTATTGATTTTTTAAGGTCATATAAAAATGGCCCTAGTCATAAGTAAAGTAGACAACCGGAAAACAGACATTGCCGTCGGCTGCAGCGTGGGTCAGGTGTATGTCGGAAGGGGTACACCGATGCATAGCGCTCAAGTCCGCTTTCCCGCAATGCAGGATAAAGATAAACAAACAAACAAACAATGCTTGAGGCTCAATTCCATGATTGAAGAAACTGCATGATCAAATCAGCTACCTTACTCCCAACTTGCCTGTTACCGACTGACTGTGGTGGGTATGCAGGAGTACCAAGAAGCTTTGTTTCGTGCTGGGTTCCAACTAAAACTGTAAGTCGTTCTTCTGAAACATTTGGGTTGTCCAACATTGGCAGAAGTTTGGAATCCCAGTGCAAGGACAATATTCTTGGAGGCTTCCAAACTTCTTTGGTTGAAGTAGCAATATTTTGGGCCACTTTGCGACGAGACTTGTCCACATAACTATAATGACATTTTTAGCTTTGTCGGGTCACCTCCACTTTCTTCAATTAGCGATCTGGTTTAAATTCGTTGTTGTGCCCGGGGTCATTTTGATTCTTGCTGCTACAGATAAGGCATATGCAGCTAATAAGGCCCGGCCAGTAATAAGGCCCACCCCCTGGATCTCCGTTGTTACAAATCTTTTAAACAAAATTGGAAGCTCTGATTGCTGCTATAGTGAATTGAGACTAACTGGTAAAGTTTCACAGCCTAAAGTTGAGAACTTTTTGAGTTACGGAAAGTTGAAGTTTGGGGGGACTGAAATTGAGTGGTTTTATTAATTTTCACATATTTTAGACTGTTCTGCAGTTAACAAACCGCTTTGACTTCCGTTTTGTTGCATTTTATGTGAAAGAAATGTGCATGCTGATGCAGTAAAACCAATAAATTTGAACTTTTTTTCTAATTAAAGCAAGACTGATAATGATGATTAGACTAGGCTAATTGTGGTAATGAGGCCCATGGGCCCCTGGGGTAACGTTGTGCACCCCTGGTTAAGAAAGTGAGGGTTAAAGACTTGAGTGACCTAAACAATTCTTGTTTCACCATTAATCCAATTTGTTATTGCAATGGAAATATCATAATTTCAGAATCAAAATACTTTATCATCCCTACCATATCTAAAAACACCATGTCGCTTTTTAAAAAATGGAGCATGGGGCGGGGGAGGGAATAGTTGTCTCTGTGTATTTAATTATTAGTTATGTGCCTGTGTGGTAGATTAGAATTTGTTTTGTGGTGTTGTTATAGTGAAAATACACCTTTTCCATCACTTTTGGTGCTAATTCAAACCGGGCCTTATTCACAACACGTGCATCTAATAAGGCCCGCTTGAGATTTTTTTAATATTTTACAACCCCTTTTACTTAGAAACTTGTTTCATAGATATGTTGTTTAGATAGACCCAAAGTATCCTCATTCCAAGTTTCGTTCAAAATTATGCAGTATTTAGAAAAATATTGAGGTTTGAAATTTAGCGGGCCTTATTAGCTGCCGGTGCCTTATGAGCTTTTGCGACTGAAGTAGATCTGGTGTAAAAATTCCCGAAGTGCCAGTTTTTTTTCGTTGTGTCTTGAATGGTGGTTGATCAGAAACTTCATCAGCAATCTCTGATTCACTGAAAGTATCGTCATCATCAACTAAACTTTCCTCGCTACTGCTAGCAAATGCGAGCGTTTCTTCTGTTTCTTTTTATTCTTTTTGTTGTTGCATTGATCTTTCTTTTCGCCGTTGCTTCGCTTCTTCTTTTTTATTTTTTGTATGTTTTGTTTGTGAATTCTGTCAAAGCCTCCAAAGGTTGCAATTCTGTTTGCTTTCATGGATTGCTAAAATTTCAAATCTTCTTGATTTGTTATAAGAGTTTCTGCATTTTGAGGCCACAGTGGAAATGTTTTCTGAAGGAGCTTGATTTCTTTTTCAAGCTTTTCAAGGTAAATTTTTTAATTCTTCTTTTGTTTGGAATTGTTCTCAATTTTGCATTATTTTGAACTGCTTGGATTATCTTTCTGCACGCTTTTTCTTCTCGAATCATGGGAATATTGCCCTTCTTATAGAGCGGAATAAACTTGTTTAAAACTTCTTTTGCCATTTTGTACTTGGTTTGTCCTGGCTTATAGGCTACTGCTGCAAATACATGTAACAACGGATGACTTGGCTGTAGGTTGGCAATCTTGCCCCAGTAATTTCAGCATCAGCAATTGCGATGCTTTCACCTAGACCAAAATTTTTTGTTGCATTACGAGTTGGTTTTGACATTGATGCCTCAACAGCAGAAGAATTTTTTTCAGAACTCGATCCAAATGCTGAACCACACTCATCAAACAGAACACTCATTTTATCATGATATCAAAAACAACTATTATTAGGTTTACCGGTACTCAGTGAACTATAAGCTTCAGTTAACCTACAGCAATCTCAAAATTATTAATAAGCTTAAATATAGTAAAAAAAAATGCTCATTTTGTCATCCCAATGCAGTGCAAGAACTTATTTATTAGCTAAAACGACATCCTTGTAGTTGAATTAGTGGGGATAGACGCCAAAATCTTTGTGCTATCATCAAAAATAAGGAAATTATAAGCAAAAATGCTTATTTTCACACTGGTTCATGCAATTGCTCTGGAGGACCCCCTAGGGATCATTTTTTTTCAAAATGTGTTTTTGCAGACAGTGTTTTTTTCCCAAAAGGAACACATTAAACACAAGCAGAAGAAAAAATAGTTTTTTTGGCAAAAAAACAAGCACCCTAACCTTCATGCTACCGATAGGCTACTTTGGCTACTAAATATATTTCTCTGTGCAAGACTATCATCTAACACCTTGTCTCAATTTTCGTTATTGAATTAAGTTATTCATTGTGTTCTCTATCCTATGTCGCTTATTCGTAGTGATCTTTTAGATTACTTGACTAACTGTTATCGCAATTTTAGATCTTTTATTAGAATCTGGGGTATCTGCTTGACTCGAAGACCCATGGTCTCTTCGCAGATTCCCGTTGTTGGGAATTCCTTTTTTATTGCTGTATTTATTGTACTATATTTACCTACAACGAAATAAATCAATCAATCAATACAAAGCTCTGTTTCCGCGCTTTCCAGAGTAGGCAGCAAAATTTTTCTCTCCAGGCCCGCAACTCAAAAAAAATAAAATCATAAAAAAATTAAAGTCTGGAAAAAGCTAATTTTAAAAGAACCAAGAAGAAAATTTGATTGTAGTCATATCAAAACCAGAACGCGATGTTTTACATAGTCGCTGAGGAATCAAGCATCTGTGGACTAAAACGTTGAAGAGACGAAAAACTACGCATACAGTAGGCTATGTGATTGAAACTGCCGGTTGCAAGAATGCTTTAGCTCAGGGCTTCCCAAACTTTTTGCTCGCGACCCCTTTTAATCTCCTAAAATTTTTCGCGACCCCTTTCTATTACAGTAAAATGACGAACAATGCGAAATATACATTTGTGATATTTATTGAAAAGCTTAGATCAAACGAAAACCAAGAACAATTTACCGGCACTCAGTTCCGTTTGCTTTTTTTTTCTGACCATCACAACGATCAAGCTTATGGGTAGCCAGGGCCGGATTTAGACCATGAGAGGCCCTAGGCTATTCCATTTGTGAGGCCCCTCCCTATTCTTGAGCTCAGAATTTCTCTCTAAACAACATCACATGTCATTGCTTAGGCTAATGTTAAAAATATGAGTGCATTAAACTCTTCGTTCTTTTCATTTTCCACATTCATGGGTGCAAATTTTTAGTTAAAAGAATAAAAATTTAGTTAAGGCAGTTTTGCTTTTAATTTATTTGATCAAACAACCGTTACAATAATTGTAAAGTTTATTTAGTTACGAAGATATAAGAAATAGTTACAGCCATCAAATAGAGTAAGACTAGGCTACCACTTTTTTTTCTATAGCTTTCGTCAAAGCAAAACCATGCAAAAGTTCATCAAAATTTATCTGTTTAAGTTTGTCACTCTCAATGCTCAGTGCGGACAACCTTTCTTGAGACATTGTCGATCTCAGTTTATTTTTGATGCTTTTGAGCCTTGAGAAAGATCTCTCTCCTGAGCAGTTAGTGACCATTAAGCGTAGAAACAGTCTTAATTTTGCTTCCACATTAGGAAAGGCAGTGTTAATTTTTTCCTTGCACATAATTTCATAAAGGTCTCCATCAGACAAGGAAATAAATTGCTCTTCTGTACCGGCAAGCCCTTGGTTTTGTGTTTGTCTCGCGTACAAATGAAAATGTAGAAGTTCATCAATAAGTTTCGGGTCAACATCTTCGGGATACGCTTCCTTTAAAAGTTCTACTCCTCGTACAATTTCTACCTTAGTTGCTTTCAGATTAGCAAAAAAGAGGAACATTTCTGCAATGTCACTGTACACATTAGCTCTTCTTAAATTGGCTTGAAGTGCGTCGAGCATAGGGATAAAGGAATTTATTTTAAACCTTTCCTTTGAAGAGAGTTCTCTTAAAGCGTCAGGTGCATTTCTTTGTCTCCTAGTGACAGCTGTGTACTAGTTAATATTCGGCAAGGTTGCTTTTGCTTGCTGATCAAACTCGTCAATCTCATCTCTTATTTCGCTTAGAAAGTTTGTCAAACCAGTTGTGTATAGAATTTTCTACTTTAAAAAGCTTGTTATAAGGCTATAGGCCTATATACTTTAGGTAGGGTTTAAACTTGTCAAGTTTTTAAAAGAATTTCAAAATTCGAAACCGAATTTCGAGGCCCCTGGACGTTGAGGCCCTATATAGGCTACAGCCTGCCTAGCCTATTGGTAAATCCGGCCCTGTGGGTAGCCTACTGGAAACAAAACAAAAAAGCAAACGCATTTATTCAGTGTGATGGGTGTGACTGCTTTCTGCCACAAAGCAAAGCAAGTCCAGTCGTGGCTCAGTGTTTGTTAATGCAGATCTCAAAGCGGTATCGATGTTGCTTAGGCTGGAACGGTACACGAAGTGAGAACATTTCAGACAAATCATTTTGAAATTTTGGTTTCCAGGTGTTCAATTTTTTGACGAACGCATCAATTTTAGATTTCAATGCAAAATATTGATGTTTTCTCCTCGGAGGAACAAATTAAATTCGTTTAGTTTTTCAAGCAAATCTGAAACTTGGCATAATTCCAAAAGCTAGATACGAAAATGGTGGACTAAAAATGAACTTTATTCTGTTGGAAAAATCACGATTTCAGTTTTCAACGTTAGCCCAATTATAGCTAGTCATTTTAAAGCTTTGACTTTTGAAAGCCACCTCACTTCACGATGCAGTAAAAGAGTTTTAACTCCGATTCTACTTCACCTCAAAAATTTTCAAAAATAGGGCAGCCTATTAAGTGCGCGACTCTTAATAAAGTTAATAACTGTCACAGCATCTCGCACAAAAGTGTTAATATGCAGTAATTTGTGCAAATTGGTATACTTTCTGCGACCCCTAAAATTTGTTACGCGACCCCTTGGGGGGTCGCGACCCCCAGTTTGGGAAGCCCTGCTTTAGCTTATTGGCATGCGATGTCTTAACCGTATCTGTTACTGGCGTAGACCTTATGGTCTCGCCCTCTGCTAATTCAGCAATTTCACATAGAAGCAGTGACGCTAAAAACCTGAGATTTCTTGACTTTTACTTTTTTTTCTTGCCCCAACTTTTTATCCCGAATATGTTGGTATCGGATAATTGTGAAGTTCACAATAAACCTTTTGTCACAGCCAGTTATGAAATGCAGGAAAATTTCGGGTTTATTCAATAGCTTATTGATTGACAGTTTACTATTAGCGTGCGGTTTCATTTTGTGCTTGTCAGTCAAACGCGACGGTGCTAAAATTTCAGGCAGCAAAATCCGTCTTTTTACATTGATTCAACGTCGATTTTGCTGTCTGGGTAGGGTGTCGGTCTCTGACGCAATATGAGTCATTCTTTGCTGGCAGACAATAATTAGGAAAGTAATTCGTTATTTGCGCAAATTGCTTTGTAGTGCAAAAAGTGCATGGAATACTGTTTGCACAGAAACGGAAAAACAAAATTGATGAAATTCTGTGTTCAATACAACAAAACTTTCAAAATGAAATGTCAACTGAAAAGTTTGACCAAGAAATGGCGAAAATAGGTCTAAAGCCGAGTCTTTATCACCCTTTCTACTTAAAATACACAATCACGAATATATTTTGCGAAATAAATTGATTGAAGTGATAGATAAGGCTTTTGACCAACGGCATACTTTTTCCCGGTGATATTTGATATAGCCTAAGCCGACAGAATAATTAGCAATAAGAGAGACGTAGACCTGATGGTCTCGGCCAGTAACTCTTGCCGCCAAAAGGAAGTAGTGACAGATACGGTTAAGGCACGCAAATTCTTAATCGCGCTTCAAACTCCCAAAGTACAACTGCACAATTACTTGAATTACTGGGTAACGTTACA
This sequence comes from Aplidium turbinatum, assembly GCF_918807975.1. Taxonomy (NCBI): domain Eukaryota; kingdom Metazoa; phylum Chordata; class Ascidiacea; order Aplousobranchia; family Polyclinidae; genus Aplidium; species Aplidium turbinatum. The sequence goes on from NC_137486.1 coordinate 6,573,743, forward strand.
TATATACAAAAGAACGACAATTTCACGACGGTAGCAAACCTAAGGAAAGTTGAAAAGACCTACCGGTAAGGTAAAAATCCTGAAGCACAACTGCACAATTACTTGAATTACTGGGTAACGTTACATATATGCAAAAGAACGACAATTTTACGACGGTAACAAACGCTGAAAAGACCTAAAGTGAATCGCAGGGCGCTAGCACCGTATGCTTATTCAGCAAACATCCCCCAACTTTTCATTGATATGTAATGTATGACGGAAAGCACGAATCCGGACATAAATTTCCTATCACAGGATATACGCCGCTTTACAGAACCGCCTGAAAACTGACACGTCAATCGCCAAAGATTGTGAATACTTTAGAAATGTATATATATAGAGTTTAAAAATAAGATTGAGTTTTGAACCAGCCTAGACCTAGTTTCCATTTTTCTAGCATATCTGCGTAGTATGGAAATCTGACTAAAACCATCATGCTCGAGGATATGATTAAAATGAGAATATTTGCAAAAGTACCGTAGCCTACGGTATCTTTATATCAATACTGACAGATACCGTAATATTTCTTTTCATGTAGCAATAGGCTACAGAATATATAGTTCCAACCAAAAACACTTCAGCTTTTGGTCTAGTTGCTTTGGTATTTTGTGCTTTCATTTAGATTAAAGGAAACTGCACAAATATTCCCTTTCCTTGATAACCGTATGCTCAGCAATGGACACATACGGTAACCTGAATTCATCTGTTTGTGCAAACTCCCTGTGATCAAGAATCGTTTCTGTTGAAGGAGAGGCTGTTGATTCAGTTCAGTTTGTTTTTAATTCTGAATATTACAATGAAAAATAATATATGCCTAATTGCCTAATATACCGGTAGGAGAGGTCTGGAGAAAGGTAGAAGCTACAAAACAGTACCGTACAATCAATTCTTCTTTCAAATGAGAGGTTGTTTTTGGACTACATTTCATTGGGGTCAAATCTCCGGGCATTCTTCGAGCAGCCACTTGATTGTAGAGTCCTCCAGCGTTGACAGGCCAACTGCCCTTGGAGGAGTAAACGTCGGGCAGTGGTATAGGATGTGATCTGCTGTCTGTTCCTCTGCACCACAGTTGCATGCCGCAGATGTTGATAGGCCCCATTTGTGCATCAAGTAAGCGAAGCGCCCAACACCTGTGCGGAGGCGATTCAACCGTACCCAGGCAGGTCGGCTAAGCTCCTTTCCTGGTGGCATGGGTCCAGCGTCGGGAACAAAGGTGTGGAGTTTGGAGGTGTTGTCTGTCCACTCCTCTTGCCAGGTATTGGCGATCCAGGATGAGGCACTGGTGTTGTGCTCCAGCAAAGATTGTGTTTGAGTGACAAGGGGGCTTCTCGATTTGAGGCGTTTCTTTATTACCGATCTGGTGATGTAGCTGTGGAGCGCGTGGTGTGGCTCCAGTGATCGGCGGGCCAGGGAGAGTGTGGCAGCTTTGCGGCGAAGCTCAGCAGGGGCGATGCCTGAAAGAACTGGTAAAAATTCAGTAGGTGTAGGTTTCAGGCATCCCGATACAATACGCAAGGCGTCGTTGATGGGTTTGTCGAGCAAGTGAGTATGAGCACTACGACACCATACAGGGGCGCAGTACTCCGTGGTGGAATGGACAAGAGCCAGGGTAGTGGTGCACAGAGTTGTTGCTGTCGCACCCCAGCTCGTACCTGCCAGTCGACGAATAAGGGCAACGCGTGATGTTACTTTCTTGCGAAGTGATTCCAAGTGGTGTCGGTACGTGAGAGTCCTGTCCAAACTAACACCAAGATAGACTGGAGTGGGGTTAAAGGGCAGAATGTTTCCATCGATGTTGATGGTCAGCTCACGCTTTGCTTCCTTATTGTTTAGATGGAAAGCAGTCGACACCGTTTTAGATTTACTGAGCTTGAGTCTCCACTTGTGGAGGTAGTCGGACATCTTAGCCATATCTTGAGTTAGGGTCCTTTTCAGTGGAGACCATTCCGAAGCGTTATGCACCATAGCCAGATCGTCAGCACAGGCATACAGCTTAGATGTTGTTGGTGGAAGGTCATGGATGTAAACATTAAAAAGGAGTGGAGCCAGGACAGATCCCTGGGGAACATCGTTCTTGGCCTGCTTCTTCGTTCGCGTCCGGTGGTGAGGGTGAAACTGCAGTTGTAGACAAGCTCCATAATCATTCTGACCATGTGCCGGTCGGGAAGAAGGTGAAGAAGTTTGCAGGCGAGGCCGCGGTGCCACACTGTGTCATATGCTGCAGTGAGATCAATGAATACGGCACCAGCCTTTTTCTTTTCCTCAAAACAATCCTCTATGTCTTGGCTCATGCGAGTGACCTGTTCTACAGTTGATCGGCCACGGCAAAAACCTGCTTGCTCTGGTGGTAAGAGTGGGTCGATGATTGGATCGACTCGGGTGTGGATGAGTGGTGTGGATACAATCAATTTAAGATATGGCACAGTTGCAACACCTTATTAGAATTTCAAAATTTAGAAAAAAAGAAAAAGTGAATGTTTTAAAATTTATATGACAGTTGCTATGCTGATCTACCCTGGTGCGTTATCAAAAGTGCTGATGATCTTGAAGGGAACACTCTTGATGCATATAGCTCATCATGAAGGGCAAGGTAAGCAAAGAAAACCCCAGAAAGAAATCCTACCACTGGCAAAGCCATTTCAAAATGCAATAAATCAGGCCTTGCACGACAAACAAAAACGAGAGCTGGTGTAGGCCTACAAGTCTCCACTTGGGTTTTTTTTTCAGTCATTTATTGGTCAATGACCGATTTTTTAGCAAAATGTCCGAAAAAAATATGGTCAATTTGGTCAAAATGTCCGAAAAGGGTCATTCCATGTCAACTGTACCAAAAAAATGAAAATTTTAACCCAACATCTCAGATTTTGCACAAATTTAATATGCAGGAAGTACTTTTTGTGCTGATTCCAGAGAAAAAAATTTTTTTGGAAAATGGTTGAGGATTGATGAAGTTAAAGCCAATATAAAATGGCTACTTTTGTGGTCAATGAAGCGGAACAATTAATATGAAAGTCATTAACTAACTTCAAAACCAAATTACTTTATTAGTAATTATTTTATTGCAATGAAATCTTGAAAAAAGGTTACCTCGTCACAAAATATCCTCAATGCTTATTTGGTTCTTTTGAATGTAGGTCTGTAGGATGAATGAAATTTGAATGTCGTTTTCCATAATTTAGTATAGAGCCAAGGCTGTGCTTTTCAAATTCTGACACTTAAGCTGTAGATGCTCTTGGAACTGGTTAACTATGTACAATTGTACAAGAACATTCTCAGATATAGAGTAATGCATAAGTTGATATCAGATGCTGCTGAACGTAGCTTGGCTGTGGCTGATGTGGCTATGGTTTCTTCTCACCCTAACTATACCATAGTTAATTTCTTAATTTTTACTTAAATTACAAAACAAATACATATGATACATAATAAAGAATTTTTTCAACTTTTTTGAAGTATTAGTTTGTTTTCTATTTTACAGGTTAGCCAATTTATAGAGTAAAATATGAAGTTTTTAGTGATTGCTGTTATTTTGTTATTTATGTCCTTTGTCAATGGAGATGACAAACCTACAGAAGGCAAACTCCAAATTGGAATAAAGAAACGTGTTCCACCAGAAGATTGCAAAATTAAAACAAGAAAGGGGGACAATGTTGAAATGCATTATACAGTAAGGTTGTTCTTGGAGAGTAGAATTATTTTCAATGCTTTTACACAAGAATAACAGATTTCATGTGTGCAATGTGACTGAGTTTTTAGTGTGACTGAGTTCATGACTGCAATGTGACTGAGTATATGCAATAAAACATGTTTTACTGTATGTACATCATAGCAATAAGTATATATTTCTTCTACAGATTGATCATGTTTGATCGACTGTGATCTCCCATATGAACTCCCTTCATTCTATTCTGTCTTTTGTTTTTAGTAGTACTTCTGGCATGCTTTTTATTCCCATAATTTCCTTGATATATTGTTAAAATAATTCATTTTTTGTCGTCTTTTTGTTTGTTTGCTTTGTGCCATCCCCGGAATGGCCCGATTCGGTGAGTCCGATTCGGTGAGTTCCCTATTCGGTGAGAGCCTTTTTCGGTGAGAGCCCTATTCGGTAATTTTTTTTTTAAATTATTGTGCGCCGTAGCCTAATTATCATTGCCTTTATAGGGGTTTGGGGGTTGGGGTTTTTTTTGGGTTTGGTGGTTTTTGGGGTTTGGAGATTTTGGGGTTTGGGTTTTTGGAGGTTTGGGTTTTTGGGGGTTGCGTTTTTGGTTTTTTTTGGGGGTTTGGGTTTTGGGTTTTTTTGGGGGTTTTGAGTTTTTTGGGAGTTTTTGGGGGTTTGGGGTTTTGGTTTTTGGGTTTGAGGTTAGGGGGTTTGGGGTTAGGGGTTTTGATTAGGCTACGGTACCCGATAATTTTCAAAAAAAAATTCAAAAAAATCACCGAATTAGGGCTCTCACAGAAAAAGGCTCTCACCGAATCGGACTCACCGAATAGTAGCAGACCCGTGCCATCCCAGTCAGCATTAAATTTTCTGAGTGGCTTCTTGCTATATGTTTAAAATATTTTAATCTTTAAATGACGCTGTCTAATGTCATTTTACATTAAAATTGCAAATATGTATATATTAATAACGTTCGCTTTGCTAGATTGCATTTATTGAAAGTATGCATTTCAATGCGTTTGCTAACCTTAATTGGCAGTTTTAGTACAGCTGTGTAGGACAACAAACACACACTTTTATTTTTAGTATGTTTTAACTTGTATATAAGCGTTTTAAGAAAAACAAATAATGTGCTACATAAAAATGATTCATAAGTTTTCCACAAAAATTTAAAATTACTTTATTCAAGGGAACCTTGAAATCTGACGGAAGCAAATTTGACAGCAGTCTTGATCGTAATCAACCATTCAAATTTCAACTCGGAACTGGCCAAGTTATCAAAGGATGGGACCAAGGCCTTTTGAAGTATGTGAGATTATTATAAGTTAAAGCCAACAGTTAATAAATTGAAATTTATAATTTAAATAACCCTTTTTGTCAATTTTTAACACTATTTCAATGGCATTAAACACTAAACAGTCAGTGCCAGGGCATTATTATATGGCTAAATGAGTAAAATATTTTTGTATTGCAAGTTGTTTCAACACCCAAAAGCAATTCGAAATTTTGGTAGCATGGCATTTACGGTAGTTTTTGTTGTGTGTAAACGTTAGTAAAGAAAAGTGATTTCAGCTGAAGAAGTTTGTACTGAAACTAATTTGCTTTGGCTGAAGATTTTCAGTTCTTCTACAATGTTATATTTTCAGGATGTGTATTGGGGAAAAAAGAAAATTGGTCATTCCTCCACATTTGGGTAAGCGATGCTTATCATTTAGTTGGATGCTTGAGTGTTCTGGGGAGATATTCTGGCAAGATACGTTTGAGAAAATGACATTTTTATTACTATATAACTCCTTTTTGGAAACAATACTTTTAAAAGGGTATTTTATTGAGTAGCTGCATTGCATATCTGCATCATTTTATTAAAAGTATTATTATATACAGGGCAATTTTTGTGGATAATTTCTGGTGTTAAAAACGACTTGTTGCACTTGTGAACTGATCTGTATGCAAATAATAGACTTGGTGTTTTTTTGAACACAACAGACCAACCACAGCAGAACATTACTAGAAAGGGAAATTTTCTGGTGCATTACTTTTTCTATGTCAGATTTTCAATTTTGTTTATCAGACGTTATCTTAATCTACAATAAACATTATTTTTTGAGGTTATGAGCTTGTTTTTTTGTTTAGTTTTTTGCACTCATTAAATGCTCAAAAAGGTGTTTCAATATGCAATTTATTTATCACAACAGGATATGGAGAACGCGGAGCACCCCCTAAAATTCCTGCAGGAGCCACCCTTGTCTTTGAGGTGGAGCTTCTTAATATAGACCGCAAAGAGGAACTGTAACATCCAAGCATATGCAGTGATTGCCTATTCCAAGATTGCATTGTTTGCCAAACCGAGTTTCAGAGTGATAACATTGTGTGAAGCTGTTCGATTCATGATCATATAATAACTGTTTGGAAAAATAAAGTTGAGTTCACGCATTTGCTGTCGTTTTATCTTCTTTAGCGTAGCGGGTTTTTATGGCCAAAAATGGGTTGTATCAATTAAAAATAGCCGAAAAAATTTTTTTGCCTAAATTGTTTGACTATTTATTTAGGCGATATGCATTACTATGAAAAATCATGCTCTTAGGAAGTGGGTGTAAAAAATTTGATTAAAACATTACGTCACATTTTTTCTTCGCAATAATTGCACGGTAACAAAATTAATGCTAGAAAAGATAACAATCCCGATGAACAACCAAACTTTGCAGCATTTATTTGATTAGTTGTTGAAAAAGTCCTCCCCGATAGCCAGTGATGTACGCGCATACAAAAAATATTGACGCCGTCAGCGCAAACGCAAACGTTCGAAAAACTATACGCCGCATGCGTCAACGCAACTTCTAAAAAATGTTGGCGGCGTCAGCGCATACACTAGCGCAAACTCATTTTGTTTGCTAGGTGCCAAACATTCACACGGTATAAACCACTCGAAACAAACAAGTTTTATTTTTAATTTCCACGAAGAAACACAAGCATCTGAAAGTGTTCATCTGACATTTTGCTGCGTTTTGGTTTCAATGTGTCTTTGCCCATTGAAAACATTCTTTCAACCGCAGCACTGGAAGAAGGTATTGGCTTGTAGCGAAAAAAAGTATTTTGGAAATCTTTCGTTGGAAAAGCGCCCACGGTTAATGGTCCTTTGTGTGGCCTCTCTTCCAAGTAGGGCCATGGATTTGTATTATCATGCTCCATTTCACTTGGAGATTAGTATTACTGTAGGCTAAGTTATTCTCTGAATACAATAGTGTAGTGTAAGAAACTGCAGCATATGCCTATCAAAAAAATTCTGGTGTTATTACTAACTGTCGCTCCTAGTAATATACTAACTGTCGCTCCCTAAGAATCCATTCTAAAAAACACTATTTTTAAAATGATTCCGTTTGAATAAGACTAATGTTGCTTTTAATGCCATAATTCTCTCAGTAAGCTCTACCTATGCTTTTTTCTGATAAGACTTTTAAAAAGTGGGTTAATGGAAGACAAAGCTGCCAGACACAAGCAAGTTTAGATTCTGAACTGCACAACTCTTTGTTATTAGCATTCAGGGATAGTTAGCATTACTAGTGTTATTAGCAGTAGGCTACTCGAAAGCCTCTCACAACTGGCCCCTGGATGCATGTTTTGCTAAACTGCTCATCAAGTTACAAAACATATGTTGTGTTTGTAGACTGTCTAAGAATACTCAGCACAAGCATATATATTATTTAGAAAGTATATTGACACGTTAGGTAACAGTAAGCTTCTTATTAGTTGACTTCAATCTTCAAGCAGTAATAAGCACATTTTAAAGCAAAATCAGTCATTGTACAATATCGGTGTTTCCACTTTTAAATATAAAAATCAATTACCAATTTAACCTGATGGCGATGTAACAACATATATAATTACATACTTACGCAACAGAATGTATCAATTGTCAAGTAAAAATTACCTTAGCTTGATAGCCTACTGTATGTAGGCCTACACATTACTACGCTACATAGCCTACTACAAGAATAACCGGCAAAGGCAAAGTAATGTACCGGTACTACATATAACATACAGAGTAGCCTACAACCAGAGTTGCAAGTATCGGTTCCAAATCGCTATTCGATAGCGCTGTTCTCTACTTTTTCAATATCGATTACGTCATAGTCTTTTCTTTTTTCCGCCAATATCGTTTATGGTTTTTCTTTACTTTTTTTTTATGTGAATCGATATTCTTTATTCGATTGTTTTGCGACTTTTTTCAAGCCTTTAAGTCTACTTAATAACATACGACGGACAAAGATATCATAACGTATTTTGACGCTCATGCGAGAAAAACGATAATCGAACAATACCGATCAAGCGGAGTTGAAAGAATAAGCATTTTGTTTGAAGTTATGCATGATTGAGCAGAAAGGATGCACTGGTAGGCAGTATAAAATCAGATACTTGATTTGTATTTTTTTTTTTAATTGCGTTTAATATCGATTAGCCTATTCTTTATTCTCTACTTTTTTGGGAGGCTATTGAAATCGGATATTTCTCTACTTTTTTGGGAAGCTATCGAAATCGGATATTTCTCTACTTTTTTGTTTGAATATTGATATCGATTTATCCCCTACTTTTTTCAATATCGACTTGCAACCCTGCCTACAACATCATGCAAGCAATCACGGTCGGAGACCAAATATTTGAGTTTGTTTAGATACATAGGCTGCACTGCTCATTGCCTGAAAAGTTTCTGATTTGCCCCAAAATGCAAGACTTAACTAATATAAATTAAAGTGCTCACAATTGCTTACAAACGCCTTCAACACTGCTTGACTTAAAATACTTCACACTACGAAGCCAAGTCATTGTTTACATTTTACATGGAGCGACATTAGGCTACCAACCTACCTACTTGCTTGCTTACATTACATTCCTGTTCTGACCCGTAATTTACTAATTTCTCAGTAGGCCTAAGTTGTTTTAACTAATTCTTTCTTTTTTTCTGCAAGACTTCAGTCTCCACATGGGACTCTAGCGTCAAAGGCAGTAGTGCGATATACCCTACAAACAAACTCCAGCTGACTGAACAATAGATGAGACTGTGACACAACACTAGAGCAATGGGCAAGTCGAGAGCCTGCACGTTCGACTCCAGCCACCCGCACTTGCTGTTGTTTCTCTGGGCAAGAAACTTAACGATAATTGCCTCTACCTAGTGATCGATTTCGAGTAATGGGTAGTACCAAATTTAAGTCATAAGTAAAGTAGACAACCGGAAACAGACATTGCCGTCGGCTGCAGCGTGGGTCAGGTGTATGTCGGAAGGCGTACACCGATGGATAGCGCTCAAGTCCGCTTTCCCGCAATGCAGGATAAAGATAAACAAACAAACAAGATGTCAACATTTCGCAGTTTGACAAAAAAAATTGCAAACAACAACTAAGACATTAAAAAGTATGCGTTGACGCTATGCGCTAAAAAACCGCGAAAACTTTACGGCGCAGCCTCAAGCGCAAACTATCCAATAAAATGTGGCCGCAAGCGTTAGCGCAAACAAAAAGTCTACGCCGCAAGTATGCGGCGTAGAATTTGCGGCGCATACGTACATCTCTGCCGATAGCTCGGTTGGTTAGCGCGTGACTTTTGGAACAAAAAAACTTCAAAATCAAGCGACGCTGGTTCGACTCTCGGGGTGTGCACTTGAGCAACACACGTTAAGGACTGCTCTCCATTCAGCGGCATCTAATGGACGGAATAACTCCTCTGCAACAATCGGAAACTTCACTCTGTTAATCTCAGTGACCGGGCCTGCGTCAGTGATTCAAAGCCTCTGCTAGTACGCGAAACTGCCAACATTAAGCTCTACAAGAAGCTTTTCTAGTCCTAGGATAAACGTTCAATCAAATAAAACTTTTGAGAAAAAAACTTTGTTCCGTCACAGGTGTTGCCACAAGTTTTTTTTTTTTAACAACCTTGAAGCTTTATTAATTCGGAGCAGAATTACTCACCTGGCAACACTAGTTTCGTAGATCAAAAGTGGGAAAGCTAACTTTATTGAAAATTGCAAAATTAGCCTGCCTGTCAAATGTTAGGTTCAGACTTGAGAAAAAAAGCTGTTGATTTGTTTTCTTAGTTTTGTAGATCCTTTTTAAAAAGTAAATAAAAAAATAACAGCACTATAACCTCTTTAGTACATGTAGCTCCACCTTTTTTCATTCAAATCAAAAGTAAGTCATGAGAGCAGTTGATTTTGCCTAAGCAGATTGTGAGATAGCTACGTAGTTGGCACCTACCGGTACTTGGTTTGATATGGTAGGTTTCTTTCACTGAGTGATTCAACTAGATTTTTACATCATGAACATACAGATCTAGACAATCATGCAGCAATGAATAAATTTAAAAAATCTTGTTTTTTATTACAATTTGCTTCAAGAAAGCTTCACTCACCTTTCAGCACACAATGTGCAGCATATCATGCCAATTCAAGAAATATTAAGAAAACTTCTGCAGATAAATATGAAGTAGTAGTTGTTGGAGGTGGCCATGCTGGGTGTGAAGCTGCAGCCGCTGCTGCTAGAGTCGGAGCAAAAACTCTACTGCTCACACACAAAACTTCAACCATAGGTAAGTCATCCAAGCCCTCTTGTTTTAGTGCATATATGATACTGTTTCAACTGGTAAGATTGCCTGTTGTTCATTCTGGTGTAGATGCCTTTCTTTGCAGGCAGTCAGGTAGTAATTGGAGTCGGTCATACTGTTTTCGCCTTGCAACCAATAAGTGATGTTACAATGCCATGCTTTTGATTGACATTACTTTGTCCTAGGACTGAGAAGCTTCTTTCAGGGCTTAATCCTGGCAATGTCACATACTTGTAGATTGTAGAAGCTTTGACCCACTGACAAGGGCCGGTCACTGAGATTGACAGAGTGAAGTTTCCGATTGTTGAAGAGGAAGTGTTCCATCCATTAGATGCCGCTGAATGGAGAGCAGTCCTTAACGTGCATTGCTCAAGCGTCCACCCCGAGAGTCGAACCAGCGCTGCTTGATTTTGAAGCTTCTTTGTTCACAAAGTCACGCGCTAACCAACTGAGCTATCGGGGCGGACGTCAATTTATTTGAATGTACATACTGATGACAACTGTTTACTTTCTAAATAAAAATATTTTACAAAGGACTTATGTATCAATGAATCATAGGAATATTATTAGCAAGCTTATTAAAAGTGAGTTATTTGAGTAGGGAAACTTGTGTTTCTATGTTGTGTTTTTCATGTTATCTTAAATCTTTTAACACTTGTAGTTGTGCTATCATATTACATAGATTTGCTTTGTAGGCGATGATTGCAGGCAGCTAGAATTGGTATTTTATGATTGTGAAACATTGTATATTATAATGTATATATATCCTTTTCTTTTAATGGAAACTAACATTTAAACTTTGCATGCAGTTTTGTAACTTTCTTGGTGAACTTCAGGTGAAATGTCATGCAATCCATCATTTGGAGGTATTGGAAAGGGTCATCTTATCAAAGAAATTGATGCACTTGATGGGGTTTGTGGCAGAATATGTGACATTTCTGGGGTTCAATATCGAATGCTAAATCGGCCTAAAGGTCCTGCGGTGTGGGGCCCAAGAGCACAAATCGATAGAGTGCTTTACAAGTATGTTTAGACAAGGTTGTTATCTTTGTAATACCGGTACGGTATGTCCGGTATGTATATATATCGTTGTAATGTATATCAATAATATTCATAAGTATGAAATTGCAACTGTTTGTTTAACATTCTACATTGAAAACATATGCTCTGATAAAGTCTTTGTACATTCATATGGTAGAATGGTCATAATGTGACTGGTGCAAAGCATCACCAAATGTACTATTCTCGTGTATTGCATAGCCAATTTTTGACTGCTCATCTAATTTTTCAAGTGCTACTACTTACACTGCTATAATTGACTCTAAGTGCTTGGAGACAACAAATCATAATCACCTTCATTTATTTGTAACTACCGGTAACTATCAATCATCGCTCGACGATAGAAAAAAATAGATCCTTAACTCCAAAAGAAAGTGTTTTAAAAGTGTAATTGGAATAAGGTACGGTATCTATTTTTGCTTAATCGACCAACGTTTTTCTTGTGCAGAAAGAACATGCAGGAAGAAATATTTAACACCCCTAATTTAGAAGTTATTGAAGCTGCCGTTGAAGATCTGATAACTTCTGATGACAGCTTGTCGACAGATCCTCTTGTTAGTCCGGACACACAATGCAGGTATTTTAAGTGCTATTCACAATGCTATTCTATATTTCAAATTTGAAAGTTTGGTCTTCGACAGCAGATGTCCATGTAGTCCATTTTCCAATAATATTTTTTTTGCTTAATTTGTTTTAGTCACTGCTTGTGTTTTGGTGGGTTTTAGTCAATTTTATGAAAAAACCTTCAGTTTTTGGTGCTTTCTTGCCATCTCCATACATCATTGTTTCAAAAGCAAAGATATCTATGAGAGTTTTAGATCACATCGTACAAAACTTACAAAAAGTCATTAACATTTTTGAACAACTCCTGAAATCTGAGGAGCAAAATGGTTGGAGCAACCTGGCTAATCCAATCAAACAATAAAGAGTCCAAAATGTAGAAGTAGATCAGGCATGCACAACTCAAAACAGTACACAGGCCATTTTAGGAAAAAAATATTTTTCGCAGGCCGCGTGCTAACGTTGTTGTAACTAGCGTGTAGCCTATTTTATATATATAATGTGACCGATTAACCGTCAAATAAGAGATATCGTTGAGAAGATGGTTACTGTCAAGAGACTGTTGCCTCTCGCACTACAGTATCTAGTTGTTTTTAACGCTTATCGGCGGTAAAGCATCGGATTCGTTGATTATGTAACTGTAACCGTGGAGAAAAGTTTATTACTGTTTTGTTCTATTTATCTCTCATAAGAGCTTGTAACTATGTTTCGACGGTTTTACAACAAAAGTAACCCCTCGACGGCCCTCATTTTCAATCAATCAATCTCAATTTCATAAAGATTCTGCCCTCATTTTCAATCTTCCTTCTCTTGTTTTCAGTCATAACGTGATTACGGGGTACTGTATATTTCACAAAATGCTGACAACTCAACCAACAGTACAATTCTGATGTACACTGACACCTACGGTACCAGACACTACGTTTTGAAAATATTCATTCGCGCACTTTGTGCAGAAACAAGCAACAAAGGTTGGATTGTTCTTGTAAAATTTTTCAGCAAAAATGAGCGAAATCACGGAATATCTCCTGGGTCGCATGAAAAGGTTTCACAGGCTGTATGTTGTTCATGCGTAGCCGAGTGGTAAGAACGTCTGCGCGACGTTCGAAAGGACGTGGGTTCGACACCGCTCCAGAGCACGTGGCTGTGTCTCAGCGAAAGACACTTAAAGGCAAGCCAAAATAAGGGGAGCAGCTGACTCGAAGACTATATGTCACTTTGCTGCTTCCTGTCGTCTGTTGTATCGCATCTGTGATCGCAGTGTGCTGTATGTTATCGCAATGGGCGCAAATAAAAGCATGATTATTATTATTATTATTATCATGCCTGAAGTTGATACTAAACTCATGTTCAGCAAATGTTTCGAAAACTAAATTGTCTTCATCTTCGTTGGTACATCATCATCATCATCATAATCCATCGTCGGTTTGTTCCCCACTAGTGGGGGTGGCCGATTGTTTCCGCGCAGCAATTGTTTTAATCCCTTTTCTCCATTTCCTGTCCCTTGCATCTTCCTCCTTCAGTCCGACTTTTTTAAATTCATCCTTTACTTGTTGTTTCCACGTTCTTCTTGGACGACCGCGTTTCCTCTTCCCATCCACCTTTAGATCTAGTGCCTTTCTAAGAACACTTCCTTCCTCCCTCCTTATCACATGTCCATACCATCTTACTCCATTTGCCCTTGCCAGTTGGTCTATGGTCTCTCTCATCTCTAGCATATCCAACAATTCTTCAGTCCTTTTTTCCCTTCTCGTTTTCACCCCACTTATTGCTCTCACCATTGACCTTTCCGTTCTTCTCAGGATTGCCAGTTCACTCTCTCTCAATATCCATGTCTCGCTACCATATAGCATTGCAGGCCGCACACAGCTCCGATATACTTTCCCTTTCATCCTTAGTGAGAATTTTCTGCCATACAACATTTCCCCACATTCCCTGAACTTTGCCCAGCCCAATCTTGCCCTTGTTGTCACTGCTGCTTCACATCCACCACTTCCATTTATCCGATCACCCAGATAACAGAAGTCTGTCACTGTTTCGATGCCATGGCAGAACTCATCATCATGGCCTTCCACTTCATTCCTTCCTTTACTGCATTTCCCACAAACAAAACACTTCGCCAATCTTGTTGCGGCTCTCTTGACGTTAGCACATCTTGCATGTACCCACTTTCCACATTCCTTGCATTGCATTGAATTTCTCATCACTCTCTTGCCGCATATTCCACAGGGATCTACTTTGCTCTCAACAACTGTTCCTTCTGCTCCACTCACCATCACTTTTGTTTTTTCAAGATTCACCTTCATACCCTTGGTTTCAAATGCTTCTTTCCATTTCTCAAACTTTCTCTCCAGTCCCTCCATACTATTACTTGTCAAGACCAGGTCGTCTGCATACAAAATTTCACTCAATAAGCCCTCCCTCACTCCTTCAATTACAACGTCAACCACAATAGCAAATACCAGAGGTGACAAAACTGATCCTTGGTGTACACCAACCTTCACAAAAAACTCGTTTGAATAATTTGATCCAACTCTCACTTTTGTTCTTGCATCCTCATACATAGACATCACAGCTCTCACCAATACCTCCGGTATACCTCTTTTCCTCATTGCCCACTCCATCACTTTCCTTGGTACTCTGTCAAATGCCTTTTCTAAGTCGACGAAACACATATATAGTTTTGTCTGCTTCTCTCGGTATTCCTCCTGCATTCATCTCAATATAAACAGAGCATCCACTGTACCTTTTCCTGGCATAAATCCAAACTGCATATCATTTAATTTCACCAATGTTCTCAACCTCTTTTCTAGTATTCGCTCCACAATTTTCATTCCATGCTCTAGTAGTTTTACACCTCTATATGCACTGCAACTTCTCACGTCCCCTTTTCTCTTGAACAATGGAACAAGAGTACTATGCTTCCACTCCTCCGGCATTCCCTCTCCATCTAATACCCTTTGGCTAAGTTGTAGCATTACTTCAATTCCCAACTCTCCACTTGCTTTTATCATCTCTACGCTCACTTCTGATAGACCGGCTGCTTTATGCAGTTTCATTTGCCCCATTGCCTCCACCACTTCATCACGAGTAACCTTTCCCACTGGACCCTCCACCAGATCAACCTCTGTCATATGATCCCATACATTCTCCTTATTCATAACATTTTCTATATGTTCCTTCCACACTTCTCCTCTGCTTTCCGGGCTGAAATGCAACTTCCCATCTCCACTCCTTATACATCTTCCCCCTACAATATCATTCCCATCCTTTTTCATTTGCTTTATGAGTCTGAATACTTTGTTTTGGCTTTCCCCCATTTTATTAAGTTCCTCCTCAGCACCATTCTTCATAGCTCTTGCAACAACCCTCTTTGCCTTCTTTTTCATACTCTTATACTTCTTTTTATTCTCTTCTAACCCATTTTTGCGCCACTGCTTGTATGCATCTCTTTTCTGTGAAATCGCATGCTTCACCTCTTCATCCCACCACCATGTGTCTCCACGATCCCTCCTCACTTTCTTTTTCCCACATACTTCATCACATGCTGCTAGGACACCTTTCTGAAATGAAGCCCACAAGTCCTGCGCACTCATGTTTACCAGCTCTTTTGCTCTTTTCACAAACTTAATTCTCGTTTCTTTTTCCTCCAGTTTCCACACATTTCTCACAAAAACTCGTTCTTTCTTCACAATTTTCTTCACTTTTTTCATATTTAAGTCTCCTACTACTAGTCTATGCTGCAACTCCCACGGAATTACTTTCACATTCTTCAAGTACTTTCTCTGTTCCTGCCCAGCCACAATAAAATCAATTTCCGACTCATGTCCTCCTGAGCTGTAAGTCACCTTCCTTTTCTCTTTCTTTTTAAACCATGTGTTGGCAATACAAAGTTTCCTTTCATCACAAAATTCAAGTAGCATTCTTCCTTCCATGTTTCTCTCCCCAAAACCATACCCTCCATGAATGCCCTCGAACCCATTTGCTTGTTTTCCAACATGTCCATTAAAATCTCCTAATCCAAACACCAACTCTTTTGAACTCCGTAAATCCCATTCCTCTGCCAAAACATCATAAAAACTTTCCTTTTCTAAGTAATCCCTACCACTTTGAGGTGCATATGCACAGATTAGCCTCACTACCTCCTCTTCAAAAGCAAGTACCATTGTCATCACTCTGTCACTCCTTCTTCTAACTTCTATTACTTTCTCACACAATTCCTCTTTTACCAAGAAACCAACACCACCGATTCCTGTGTTATTTCCTGACCACCATAACTTATATCTCCTCCCATTGACACCTAAAAACCGCGCTGACTGTCCCCTCCATCTTATTTCCTCTAGGCAACATATATCCACCCTTCTTTTTCTTAGTTCTTCACATATTTCAGTTCCTTTACCACACAAACTTCCCACATTCCAGCATCCGATTCTAACACCATAATCTTTTTTCAATGTTTTTTTGTTTTCTCGGAACCCAGAGATTCTTTGCACCCCTTGCCCATCTAAGGGCTGCTGGGGACTAGGGGCCATTTTTAGCTTTTGCTGCATTTAAATAATATTTTGGAGCAAAGATTTTCCAGCCGGATGCCCTTCCTGACGCTAACCACAGTTATTGGCGGTGGGCCTAGCCTTTACTTAAAAAAGTATTTCCTGCAAGGCAGCAGGATTTCTAACAAGTTTTAGCCAACCAGTCGAGGTTGTTTCCCATGAGGTGGGACGTGGACCCACTTGTTAGTTTGGTGTGTGATCAAGACCAGTGTTCCCCGAGACCCATGGTGTAACAATCCATGGTGACTGCCCAGGGTTCAAAGGTGCTACTTGTACCACACACCTACCTCACTACACACCTACAAACCACACTACTCACCACACACCTACAAATGTAAGTAATCCTTGGTGTCGCTAAGTTTGAAATTAAATTGTGGCTGATGGCGCAAGGCAAAATCTGAACTCTTTAGGACTTTGTCCGCCCCGTTAGGTCACTGGTTACATGCCGGCTCAAGATCATGTGGCGCTGGTTTGAATCTCAGGGTGGGTGCTTCTGCAACACATTTCAGGACTGCTCTCCATTCAGCGGCACCTATTGAATGGAATAATTCCCCCGCAACACTTCAACAATCGGAAAACTTCACTCTGCCAATCTCGGTAACCGGCCCTGCATCAGGATTCAGGAGCCTCTACAAGTATGCGAAACTACCACCAGGAATAACCAATCAAGACTTTGTCAGTCCTAGGATAAAGATTCAAAACTAACCAACCGATAAGGACTAAGGAGTCATATATTATAATGTTGTTTTTGTTGGTGACTTGTGTAGAATCTAGCAAAGGTAAAGTTGCCATCAAGGTAAGTTAAGGATTGTGATGCAACTTCAAACTGGCGACTCACAGTCGCACACCTTTACAATGAAGCTTTGCTTAGGTGCATTGGAGTGGTGCTGAAGGACGGTAAAGAGATTTATGCTTCCAGTGTAGTTTTAACAGCCGGAACTTTCTTGCGGGCCTGCATTGCCATCGGGTTGAAGGAATTCCCTGCTGGCAGAATGGGGGATGCTCCTGCTGTAGGATTAGCAAAAACAATTGAAGACCTTGGGTTCACAATGGGAAGGCTGAAAACAGGAACACCACCACGCATCAAGAAGCACAGTGTTAAGTATGAACCTTTTTTACATGTCGCGTAATAATTGATCACTTCATGAAATACATTGTAATAAGATATTTGTAATAGTTAGTCAAGTGCAATGTGACAAAGAGTTTGTTTTGTAAAAACAGAGAGAGACTGTTCACCAGGCATTTGGTAATAAAATTAATTTGCGTTCTTCTGGTGACTATTTACTAGGTTACCTCGTGATGTTAAAGATGATAACTAGCTTTTTTTTTTCCGACGTTTCGTCAGTCAGCACGACTGACTTTATCAAGGTGGCTAAAACAGGTTAATACAACCTGTTCAGCAACGATGGCACAACACAAAAACATACTGATAAAATGAGTAAAGTAAAGCAGCAAGAATCAGAATTAAAACACGCAACAAGATACCTAGAGGTTAAACTAAATGCAGTGAATGCCTAAAACCAGTAGGCTACTTCCTGCAGCGTAAATTTATCTATCTATTGGGCCACTGTCAAGAAACGTTGAAAAGACATCAGACAAGACAGAAAGCAATGGGATTAGCAATAACAATGGTAGAGAAGACGCACTGAGAATGGAAAAGGTGAAGCTAAAGTTAAAGTAATTTGTTGTACACAGAGGGGAAATTCTGACCATCTTTTTGGTTAAGAGCATGTTGTGCCTTCTGGTTTATGTACCATTTTTCTGTGAACAATCTTTTTGTATAATCCTTTTCAGTTTTAAGAATGGTGGCGTTGGTCCAAGTAATTTTATGGTCTGAGTTTATAGAGTGTTTGCAAAGAGCGGAATGCTCTGGACGTTGAAATTTAATAGCTCTTTGGTGCTCGTTGATTCTAGATTTAAGATCACGTTTTGTCTGTCCAATGTAGATTAAATCACAGTCATGACACGGAACTTGGTAGATCAATCCAGAAACTTCACCTTCTTTCATGGGGTCTTTAGCCGAGGGAAGGTATTTACCTATTGTCAGATAGGGTTTCATCGCAACCTTGATTCCTATGAAAATTGTGAAATTGTGAAAATGAAATTGTGCCAGTGACTTCATGTTCTATGGTAAATTGAATGGATGATGAAATGCTGTTAAGGTGCTTGTGAAAATCATTAACTGCAGTTTTTTTGATGATGCAATACATTCCTCTTCGCCCTATTGTCTCCTTTATTGGCTCACCTACCTATGAATTATCAAAATTTTTAATTGATATTTTATCTCCACTCTTCGATCATCAATATTGCATAAAAAATTCCACGGAGTTTGTCAAAATAATTAAAGATATTGACGTTAGCCAGGAAGACTGTCTCGTTTCGTTTGATGTTGTAAGCCTCTTTACTTCTGTCCCTCTGACAGAAGCCTTGGACCTAATATCCAACCTGTTATTGGCAGACGATTCGCTTGTAAATCGTACAAAATTATGTGCAGATGATGTGATTCAAGCTTTAAAAGTGTGTTTTCAATCTACTGTTTTTTGTTATAAAGATGTGTTGTATCGCCAAATTTATGGTACGCCGATGGGCTCCTGCATCTCTCCAGTTGTTGCTAACATCTTCATGGAATTCGTTGAACGCAAAGCCATCAGCACTTTTCACACTCCTCCACAATTATGGGTTAGATATGTTGACGACACGTTTTGCATCATCAAAAAAACTGCAGTTAATGATTTTCACAAGCACCTTAACAGCATTTCATCATCCATTCAATTTACCATAGAACATGAAGTCACTGGCACAATTTCATTTTTGGATGTTAAAGTGGTTCGCCATAGCAACAACAAGAAACTAACCACTACCATACACAAAAAACCAACACATACAGACAGATACCTGCAGTTCAACTCACATCACCCCAAGCATCAAAAACTCACAGTGGCCAAAACATTGTACAACAGACTGGACACACACATAACGGATGATTCTGAACGTTCACACCACAAGAAAAACATTCACAACACTTTAATGCTCAACGGATTTCCACGAAAACTTGCTTGCATACAGCGACCCAAACCGAAACCTTCGCTTCCTCCTTATAAATCTTTTACTTGTCTTCCTTACATAAGGGGGGTAACCGATAAAATTCAGCGTATCCTCTATGGCATAGGAATCAAGGTTGCGATGAAACCCTATCTGACAATAGGTAAATACCTTCCCTCGGCTAAAGACCCCATGAAAGAAGGTGAAGTTTCTGGATTGATCTACCAAGTTCCGTGTCATGACTGTGATTTAATCTACATTGGACAGACAAAACGTGATCTTAAATCTAGAATCAACGAGCACCAAAGAGCTATTAAATTTCAACGTCCAGAGCATTCCGCTCTTTGCAAACACTCTATAAACTCAGACCATAAAATTACTTGGACCAACGCCACCATTCTTAAAACTGAAAAGGATTATACAAAAAGATTGTTCACAGAAAAATGGTACATAAACCAGAAGGCACAACATGCTCTTAACCAAAAAGATGGTCAGAATTTCCCCTCTGTGTACAACAAATTACTTTAACTTTAGCTTCACCTTTTCCATTCTCAGTGCGTCTTCTCTACCATTGTTATTGCTAATCCCATTGCTTTCTGTCTTGTCTGATGTCTTTTCAACGTTTCTTGACAGTGGCCCAATAGATAGATAAATTTACGCTGCGGGAAGTAGCCTACTGGTTTTAGGCATTCACTGCATTTAGTTTAACCTCTAGGTATCTTGTTGCGTGTTTTAATTCTGATTCTTGCTGCTTTACTTTACTCATTTTATCAGTATGTTTTTGTGTTGTGCCATCGTTGCTGAACAGGTTGTATTAACCTGTTTTAGCCACCTTGATAAAGTCAGTCGTGCTGACTGACGAAACGTCGGAAAAAAAAAGCTAGTTATCATCTTTAACATCACGAGGTAACCTAGTAAATAGTCACCAGAAGAACGCAAATTAAGTTTGTTTTGTGTCACAGACGCATCACAAGTTATGACTATTTGCAATAATTTCTATTTTTAATCCATACTAACTAAATATATTTGCAATATTTTTTTACAGAATTACAAAACGTTAACTGATGCTTGTTTCCGTTTGGCGTCAGTAGCAGTATTATTTTACAGGCCTTGCCAACATGGCTAGTTATGTTAAGCAGTTTGATCACTCTGTTGTAACAAACATAACTCGCTGAATATTCTTCACATTTTTAGCTTTGACGTCATGCAACCATGGTTTGGGGATAACCCTTCTCACCCATTTTCATTCCAAAATGAGAAGGTGTGGATATCTCCCGAAGACCAATTGGCATGCTACACGACACACACGAAGCCAGAATTAAAACAACTTGTTCATGGTGAGAGAAAAGAATCCCTTGTTTTAACGTCATTTAGTTGCGTAGTGCCAGAAGATCAGCTCCTCAGTGCCTTTATCTTCAAAGGCGGAATAGACGAGTCAATATAAGGTTGAACCCCAAAAAAATTGATACAAAGGGTTTTTCAACGGATTCTGTTACCTATGGGCCTACTAAATAACATACTAAAAGTCTACCAAAATCGGACCTCCAGAAAGGGGTCATTTTCCAGATGGCGTCCAAGATGGCCGCCGAGATGTTATATTGCCTATATCTCAATTGCTATTCAATTTAGAAAGGCGGTTTAGGTGTCTTACTGTCTATCCCTAGGTTTTCGGGGTCAATCAATCGAATTAAATAGGTTAAATTACGATAGACTGATTATCTACTGAGATACGTATGATTTGTATATAATATACGACCTGGAGGAGCCCGGGGACATTTTGGACGCAGCGATAGGCCAACATCAGACAGAGCAGAGCACGATATTAGCAAATTCACTTGAGGCTTGAGATAAAACGCAAACAAAATCATCTTTTCTTCCATTATGTAACACAAGCTTGAGAAAAGTGGTTTTCCAACATTCCAGTTTCTATACTTTTGGCAGCTTGATAAGCTGAATAGTGGTAAAATTTTCAAAGACAACTCCTCACTTTTCATCTGAATAAATTCCATATGTATTGGTGCAAAACGGTTTCCAGTACACTTTAAAATAAAACGTTTTTTCGACAACAAAACACTCGAAAATCCGTCCGTAGTATCCCCAATCTCCCCTAATAAGATGGAATTATCATAACAGCATATTACATGCGGCATAACAGGTACTATCAATACAGGCATCTAAGAAAAATTGCAACCTACAGGAGGCTCATACTTTGCCTTCTACAGCAGATGAATACAGGGGATTAATCTGTTCTAAAGAATGGCGTACCATTAAAGTCTGGACACAGACACATTCAGAAAATCATCGGAATTACAACAGTAAGCTACAAAGGTAAATCGTAAACCAGGGTGATCTACCGGTTTGTTGTCTTATTGCCTACGGCTGTCTCTATTCATCATCTTCCGACTCGTCTAGAAGAAACTTGTTATGTGGATTGTCACATTCTTGCAGTTGGCATGGTCCACATGCAGCGGTAGGCTACATGGTAGTCCGTATCCTCTACAGGAGCAGCGGAGTGTCTTACAGGCAGTGGAGCAGTTGCAATGAATGACCTTCAAGAGACTGTCTGGAGCAGCCTTC
The DNA here is from genome assembly GCF_918807975.1 of Aplidium turbinatum. NCBI lineage: Eukaryota > Metazoa > Chordata > Ascidiacea > Aplousobranchia > Polyclinidae > Aplidium > Aplidium turbinatum. Next base: position 6,595,823 of record NC_137486.1, read on the forward strand.
ATTTTTGACATAAGTGGGATGAGCCGATTCTTTTGCAGGTTCCACCCCCGATTCATGACATCCATACTCTCTGCTTTTCCCATCCAGTCAGTCATGGCATGGATAAATATCAACTCAGAACACATGTCATGTCCAAAGATTTTTTTCAAACGGTTGATGTTGTATACTTTGGTACTGCCATCAGCTTTGGACTTGTCTGACCTGAAATAAAGGCCCTTACTGTCTTGTACCCGGAGTACATGTCTATCATTGGCAGATACCTTACTAAAGACTGGCCTGGGTGTTCCTTTCCCTGATAAATAGTGTGCATCATCCCCTGCCAGCCTGGCGTGGCCTGCTTGAAGTTGAATGACAACTTCCAAAGCAGATCAACCATGTTGGCACATGCAGTGAGAATCGGAAGTTCTCTGAATGTGATGTCTTGTCGAATATTTTTTGCAAAACGATGCTCAATTATCGCATCCTTGGACGTCTCTACAATGTTCAGTTTTAACGTTTCGTGCCTTGGGATAATCTGGCCTGTTTCTTGTCCTGGTGTCAGGGCGGCTATCATGCTCATCCCGTGAAACGTTCCTTTCCCATCAATTGTGAGAATGTTATGATCTACATTGTCTGCTGCGAATAGCAAGTTGTTGTCCAACACATCAATATCCTTACCAAGCATGTTTGGTGCAGAACAATTTGCGGCATTCATTTCAAACCTCTGCATTTCGCCATACGAAGAGCAGAACCCCATCTGACACAAGCTATCCAAAAGAAACCGCGATCGATTTAGATGGTGCAGTTGCACTGAAAGGCCAGTTTGCAAAGGGGCAATAACAGCTCGTGGTCGGACTGCCTGTATGACTGCATGACCAATAATAGCAACTTTTCGCTGTGTGCCTTTACCTACAAACAAGGCATTGAACACAACGTAGAGTGATTTTGGAATATAATCAAGAGCCGCCTGGATTTTAAGTGTCTCTGTAGTCGGGCACTGGTCGTTAACGGATGGCACATTTGTCTTGATGTCACTCTTTATGAGCCTGGCAGCTGCTTCAAGTAATGCTCTCTTCTGTGACACTTCATCACCTTCTTGGTTTGTGCTTGCGAAGTATGACTTGAGGATGCTTCCCGTTTTCTCTCTCAGCGTCACTATGTCCTCTATACCTTTTCCTTCTGCAATAATTATGGAGTTTCCATACCGTTTCTTCAGGTGACTTTTTAGGTATTGATTGCCATAAGGGAGGGAACCGTCCTCAGATAAATACTCTTTCATTTTACACCTTAGATCAGAAACAGTCAGCTGTTCTTCATCATTCATGGCTAGGTACGCACACATCTTTGTGAAGGCTTGCTCTTGATCCTCATTCTTTGGCCTTCCAGCTTTTCTACGCTTTGAATCGCGATCAGTCTGAAACTGCAAGGGGACATCACGGCTACAGCTGAAATGGCTGCTACATACTTTGTGATATACGCAGTCTGCAGCATGTAGATCGCCACAATAGTATTCAATTCTACCTTTGACTTTGAAAGACCACTCATCATGGCGGTTTTCACTGCAATCCAATATTGCCTTTGCGAAGATATCAGTTTTCACATAACTATAGTCTTCACTTCCATCATGAACATTATTTCCGCAGAAAAGGCAATCAGTCTTGCCATTGAACAGACCCTCAGAGCATAGGCGTAGCCAGGGGGGGGCGAAAGGGGCTATGGCCCCCCCAAATTTTCCAACTTTGGATTCCGAAGTTGAGCTCTTTGTTGAAAATGTAATAAAATTTGTCGAAATTTATAACGTTTTCCAAGACATCTGGTTATTAACACCCCCCAGGACTTGTCTTAGACACACAGATAGACACCAATAAATTTTGCAAATCGTAAATCGCGCAAAATTTACGCGATTTACGTTTCTTTGAACTAATTTGTGGAAGCAATTTTAGAATGGTTTACTCTGTTGGGTTTTTATGTACTGTAGTTATTGAGTTTTTGTGTAGCTGAGTTTTTGGTGTTCTCTAATTTTAGCCGCAGTTTTTGCCGTTCGTGTGTAAGAGCTACCTTTAATAAGTTAATAGCTGTTTATCTGCTAATAAACTTCATACAAATATTACCTTAAGTGTTTCCAGAAAGCGCTACAATCCATTATTTGAGTGTAAATTTTCAAAAAATTTCCGGGGGGCATGCCCCCGGACCCCCCTAGAAAACGCTCCCACCACTTTCATTGTTTCCCTTGCTCAACCCACCAGGATACGCCACTGCACATCAACTGGCGATGGCTTAAATCAAACACTTTGTTACTCTCTTCAATTCATCAAATATTTGGCCCCCCCAAATTTTTTTTCTGGCTACGCCACTGCCTCAGAGTCCCTAGTACCGGTACTTCTTTTATAAGTGCTGGTGGAATAAATCTTTTCGACTTTAACAACGATAACTTTGCTTGCATTGTGATGTGCTACGCACGCATTCATGTGATTATGATGTCACAAACACAAGAACAATAACAACTTGAATACCACCATCTACCCAATACGCAAAATTATTTAGAAATATGCCGTACATTTCCTTGGAAATGACCCCTTTCTGGGGGTCCGATTTTGGTAGACTTTTAGTATGTTATTTAGTATGCTCATTGGTAACAGAATCCGTTGAAAAACCTTTTGTATCAATTTTTTTGGGGTTAGGTGCCTTTTTTCCGTATATTGACTCGTCTAGAAGGTTTTTTGAACTTTAATAATTTATAGAAAGCTATTTTACCAATTACAATAAGAGCCCGTCATATAAGTTAATGAATAAATAAGAACAAAATGTCTTCAGAAAGTCTTCCTTTGAACAAGCTCGTCAGGGAAGAAACCAATGGTCCTCGATATTGCCCCTCCATTGAGTCCAAGATATTGAGATTCACCGATCAGAATTACATGTGCTGGCTAGAACCTGAAGGCTTGGATTCCGAAATCTTGTATCTACAGGTACGTGTTAGATGAGGATTCATACCAGTTTTATGGAACTCGTTTGTAACTCAAAACCTTTTTGCAGAAAATACTATGCTGTCTTGTGGTGTAGCCGCTGAGCGAAAGCATCTAAGCTCAAACATGGTCTCACAACAGCTGCGAAGTTAATTGCGAAAAGACCAGATTTTTTGTTAAGACATAAAAAGTACGATTTAAGTTAAGCAGGTTTTTCTGTCACGGAAAGTTGACAGACCATCGGGGCGAGATAGAGGGTGAGCTGTTTTGTTAATTTTCTAGGATAGATAAAACACTGCTAATTACACAAACGTTATGCCATTAAATTATAATCAATATTTGGATTTTGCAACATACTTTCTGTGGACCCCCTGGGGGTCCATGGCTTAGACACAGCCACGTGCTCTGAAGCAGTGCCGACCCGAAGTCCTTTCCATCATCATGTAGGCACTCTCACCCCTCAGCTACTCAGCTGACGAAGTCAATTTGTCAATGGATTGATAAGGGTGTTCCGTCCTTGATTTATTTGGTAGACACAGCTACTGGCTCTTTGCAAATTCACCCGGCTATTTATTTTCCTTTAAAACGATTAGTAGCAGTTAAGACTTGTTCAGAGAATTTACATCACTTCGTTTCTCTGCAGGGCTTCAGTTGTACAATGCCTGAGGAATACCAAGATCAAGCTGTTCGTTTAATTGACGGTCTGGAAAATGCTGTCATCTCTAACTACGGATATGGCGTTGAATACGACTTCATGGACCCCCGGCAGATAGCTTCAACTCTGCAAACGTATAAGGTTTTAGGCCTGTATTTTGCTGGTCAAATCAATGGCACAACTGGTTACGAAGAAGCTGCAGCTCAGGGACTCGTTGCCGGAGTTAACGCGGCCCGAAAGGCCAAAGGATTACCGGATTTTACAGTCGGTCGAAGTGAAGGCTACATCGGGGTTTTAATCGATGATCTCACAACAATGGGAACTAACGAACCGTATCGCATGTTCACTAGCAGGTCAGAGTTTCGTATGTCTCTGCGTCCTGATAATGCGGATGAACGTTTGACCGAGAAAGGATTCCTTGCGGGTGGCTGTGTGAGCGAACAGAGGTATAGAAAGACAATCGCGAGGCTGAAGGCCTTAAACCTTGCCACCGAAGACTTAAACGCGGCTACCAAGTCATCGAAGGCTTGGCGCAAATTTGTAGGCTATGAGAAGCCGGTAAATAGCTCCACTGTACGAACAGGTCTCGAGTTTATGGGCGATTGTCACGAACTGAACTGTTCACCTGATCCTATCATGTCTCTGACAAAAAACACATTGGAATTAAAAGAAAATTATTGGCTTTATGAAAGATTAAAAGCAGATGCATTGTATCACAATCTGCTTCCACAACAGAAGAAGGCGATAGAGACTCTGCAGAAAGAAGAATGCTTGGTTATTCCAAGTTCTTTAGATTTCAACAAGTTGCCCTTGAAATTGGAAATTCGTGAAAAATTTGCGAAAGCAAGACCTCAAAATATGGCAGCCGCGACCAGGATTCAAGGCGTCACTCCTGCTGCTTTACTTCAGCTTTTGTTCCATGTAAAACGATTCAATAACCCCTTAGCACAAAATAGTGTTTAAAATTTGTTATATTGAATCGACCCATTTACGTTCCGTTACTTGTATTTCTTAATTTTGCATGTTACAGTAGGGGAGTATGGGGCAAGATATCACTTATTTGCTTAAATCAGGGGTTCCCAACCTTTTTTGCCGAGGCCCATAATTTTTATCTAGAAAAATTCCTATGGCCCACACTTTATTTACAATATCTGTTTATAATTATCATATTTAAACAATGCGGTAACTCATTTTCCTTCAGTCTACTGATGCCAAACATCACCACTTCTTGTTCCCACGCTCTTCTTGTCTCGATAAGTGTCGTCATTATTCAGTATCACGGTAATTAGTACAGGCACCGGTTTACCTAATGATATTCTGAGCAATTCCTCCACCGACTGTTGTGGAGTAGGAACCTGTAGTGCTCTATCCAAGCGATTGTTGTAGATATTCAATAGTTGCCGCTCATAGTAGGCTTCTAGACGAATCATAATGAAGTCCACTAACTGGGTGATATTGTACGCTTTGGTCCTTCGAAATTTACTTGTGCGTACAACAAAAATGGCTGCCGGCTTCACTGGTTGCTGGACTAAATTAACTTTTGTTCAAATTGTATTTTCTTTACGAATTGTTGATCAATTTCACAAATCTTACTATTAGAGTGATCACAATCAATTTCTTTTCTCAATTTTTGTAAACTTGGTGTGTCTCCAGGCCTTAGTTTTTTTGTTTTTTTAGTGCAATTTTTAGATTTGGACCTGAAGAGCGAAAGTTTGCTGCTGACATTGAAAACCGCGGGAAAAAATGAAGCGACAGCAAAAATTACCGCACGTTCTAACCAACCCGACATATAAGCGGAACGTACATCATACTGAGCGTGTCCACTATGTTCACCAGCACCTAGGGTTGCCAGATTTTTTTTACATTTTGAAAGCGCGCGACTGCACCCTCAAACACATGCCAAAATACACGCAACCGCACCCTCAAACACATGCTAAAATGCGCGCAACCGCACGCTTTAACGCAAGCCACGCGCCCAAATGTGTACAACCACGCCCAAATATGCAAAGAATTACTGCATAGTATGCAAAAAAATGTTGCAATACTATGTGTGATATTGTCTGACACAACAATCTGGGTCATAAGTGATACCACAGATAAAAATTAATAAAATCTTGCTTTCTTGATCTTTAGCAAGTATAGTGCTCAATTGATCAAAGGTTGAATCCAGGTAATGGGCTAGCTAGTATCTTGCAGTGGCAAGAATGCCAAGAAAAGAGATCTACGATTAGAAGCGCTAAGTAGAACACTCCTACTTGCTTATGTAGTTTACTTAACATACTTTTCATGCGACTGTGCTGCCTTCAATAAAGGTTTGTTTGCAGAAAATTGTTCTTTAAATTCTAATCAGCTGAAAGGTATGTTGAAGAATACACACAATTCACTTTTAACAGAATATACAGCTAAACGGTTTCGCTCATCTATCCATATGTTTTGTTACCCATAACACTGAAAATTCTCTCAACGTTGGCATTAGATACAGGGATAGACATTGCATACTGGACAACTTTTAACAAGTTAGGTGCAGTTTCTTTCTGAAAGAAGTTAGTCCACTTTTCAAGTGATGATCTTCCACTTAGAGTGAGAAAAGCAGTTTCCAGTAAATGCACTTCATCATGTAATGCATCAGGAGGAAATTCTTGCTTAAAACATGAGGAATTCCACACCTCAAGGATTTCATCGAGTGATGGTGGATTTTGAATATTGCTCAGCCCCAACACTCTAAGCCTGTACAGAGGAGACTTTTCAAACTTGAACCATTTTTCCAAGCACTTTATAGCATTTTTGTAAGCTTGTGATGCTTCTGCCGCAAACGTTTTTACTGAATATTCAGAGAGGTATTTCTGTTGACTTGCAAGCTTTGCTCTCATGCCAAAAAATTGATTGCTTAATTTTTTTCAAGTGAACTTCTGAATTTTTCCATTATGTGATAAAGATCACCAGAAGTGGTTGTCTTGCTTTCCCGTTTTAGTAACGTTTCGTTAAAGATACTCATGAAGTAATGAGTAAAATAAAGGTACAGTTCATTATCTGTGGTGCATCCTTGTTAGACAATACATTTTGTTGCTCGGCGAGCATTTTCCACACAGCTTTAGGGCACTGATCTGGTCCAAGACTTAAAAATACGACTTCAGGGGTTGCCAGCTTGAAACTAACCGATCCACTGTCCTAAACAAGCTAAGCCATCATGTTGGTACATGTCGTATCACATCTTGAAATTCAGCTTCACAGAATGAGAAACATTCTTTTAATTCTTCTCTTTTTTTGGCAGAGTTAGAAAGTTCAGAAAATACCTTCAACTCAAGATTTTCTATGTCAAGGGACAAGACCTTCAGACCATTTTTGGCACAGTTGTGCGATATATGGTTGCTACAGTGAGCAGCAACAATGTTTCCATTTACTTCTTGGACTAGCTTCTGAAAGACAGAGTTATTTCCTACTCCATAGTTTGCAGAAGCATTGTTTGCACCAAAAGCAGGAACATTTGCCCATGTTAAACCCTTTTCTTCAACTACTCGGCAGAGCTGTTGCTTAATAGAGCGGGAAGTCTTCAAAGGGGTCTTCATAAAAGTCCAAAATTTTAAAACATAGTTTTTCCTCTACTGTGTAGCATTGCGCAGCCACGGGAAATATTTTTCTATTTTTTTTTTGTTTGAGGCATCCGTAGGAATAGAAAAAGGAATTCCTGTTTTTAAGACTTTTACTACAAGCTGCATGGAAAATGGTATCTTGAACTTGGACATGCAAGTATCTTGAACTTGGACATGCATTTGGACATTTCCATCACCTTCTAATAACTCGTCGCTTTGTGAACGAGTTTGATACAAAGCACTGTTTGTATTCAAAGGGATGGCACAATCTTCACATGTCTTCTTGATAGAATCCACAAGGGAGGGTACAAAACTTGGGTTTCCTCTAAGTATGTTAATGCTTTCCTTGTAGATCTGATCTCTGTTTAAGCCTGGTGCCAGTTGATAAAACGTTCCTGAAGCAATTTAGATAATGTTTGTAGCAGTGCAATCACTTTATAAAACACTAAAAGATCTTTAACAAATGCTGAGTTAGCCATTTTGTGGTAAATACCTGCACACACAATATCTTGATTGTTAGTGTCATTACTCCGTTCAGCGAGTGTCATCAGTATACTTTGATATCTGTCAACAACAATTCGGGTCAATTCAAACAATGAACTCCATCTAACTTCAATATAACCTGGAACTTTTCGAACTTTCTCGTTGCGTTCTTTTTGTAACTTTTCAAAGGTGTCTGCAGTTTTTAAGGCATGCAAACAATAATGTAATTGCTTCATAACTCCAAGAGTTGAGGGCAAAACTTCAGAAACAACTTGACCAACAATAAGATTCAAACGATGTGCAGTGCAATAAGATTCAAACGATGTGCAGGATATTCACAATCCAGCCATAAACTTTCCGTAAGCGAGTTGCAGCACCACTGTGAACTCCAAATAGAACACTGGCTCCATCTCTTGTCAAGCCCAAAAAAACAGAGTTTGCACTAAGAGCAGAAAGGAGGGGCAGTATCTATTCAGCAATAGCAGCAGCTGAAAAGTTTTCTGACAACCGAACAAGGCCATTGAAACGTTCTTTTGTAGTTGAGCCTACGGAATAACGAACACACAAATCCAACTGTTCGTGTCCAGCTTTGTCCTTAAATTCGTCAATAACAAGAAAGAACATTCCAGCTTCAGCAATACTTTCACCAATATGGGTCCTAACTTCATCAGCCATAGCTTCTACAAACTCATTGAAGATCGTCTTACTCCAGTAGTCTTGATGGATTGAATACTGTTTCATGACACTGCTTCTCAAATCTTCAAAAACCGGGTTTGTTTCACAAGTGATCTTCAATAACTCCACGAAATTTCCTTGATTCAAGCATCTTCATCATGCTAATGTAAGTGTCTGTAAGGAATTTCTTGCAAAACAAAGTATATATTGGATATACTGAAGGAGAATTCTGAAATATTTTCTGTTGGTTTCGATGAGCTGTGCCCTGTGAGGTACCAATCTATCATCAATGCTGACTGTATTGCAGTGATAGTTGTTCCATAGTATCTCAGCTTGTAAATGATGAGCACTTCGGGCATGTTTATTCAGACCTTTCCGTTGATCACCTACTGCTTTGCTCCAATTTCTGAATCCTTCTTTCGTAAATGCCAGCTGTTGGTGCCTTGACGCATGTGTGCTGAAATGAATGCAACAATGGCAATACGCTTTATCTTTGGAAATACTATAGATTACCCATTTGTGTTTTTGATACCAAGTTTTCTGGAATGATTTGCAGTATCTAGGGTTTGTGATGTTCGCATCTCGGGGATATACAGGAAGAATTGGTTGAGCTGGTCCAGATTCTTTGCTGCAAATATCATTGGGTAAATAAATTTGTGATGAATGAGATGTATTGCTTGATCGTTCATTTGTAGGGCAACCAATTTTTTGACCAAAAAACTTGAAATTTTGACTTTATAATTTACAAATTTTGACCTAATTTTGACCAATAACTTTCTTCGTTTGCAACCCAAATGCGAAATACAAAGCATATTAGAAATTAAACCGTTAGGTAAGGATATCTTCTTTTTCTAATAAAATAAAAGGAAAATATGGAAGACTCGACGACACCACAGCTAACGAACAGGTAATGAAAGTAACTCGAAAAACTGCAAAAGATAAATATGGAGTGTCTTTAAATATCTCGAAACTACTGAGAGGGTTCTGCAGTATTATACTCCAACATCAAGTAATGTTGCACATTATCGCCTTTGAAGTTCTTGTCTTTTGTCATTCACCTTTAGGTGTTGAAATAAACTCAGAAGCGTAATCAAGCAGTGTACTACGAACTTTAGAAGAATTTGATTGTTTTTAACCTTAGGCATAATTATAGGCTAGCTAAAGACAAATTTGACAACATCAGGAAGCTAAAACTCAACACTATAATATGTATAATGGTCTGAGTATTCACCTAACCAAGAACAAAGACCACGCTACCTGCCTTCCACGCCTAGCTTATAATCGTCAGCAGTGGGCGAAACAAGATTATTACCTCAGAAATTGCAACAAACGGATTATTACGTCAGAATAGCAACATAAATTGCAACAAAAAATCATTATCTGTGTAGCTTTTAATAAGTCAAGTCAATTTATTTTGTTTTAACAGCGCCATATATTAACAAACAAGCGGAGTAAATGTAATTGTCAAAACAATTTAATAAAATATCAATAGAGAGAAGAAAAACTACGATAAAAGAAAATTTTGACCTAACCATAAAATTTGACTTTTTTTACTTAATAACTTTGAAACCTCTCTTCGTGTCAGCCTAAAATTTAGTTTATGGACGTTTTATAAACTTTAAACTAGGCAGAAAAATTTTGACTTTATTGACTTTTGGTTGCCCTATTCATTTGTGTTTGTAGAAGATGAGTCCGGTTGAGATGAGTTGTTGTTATTAGAAGATGATCTATTGTTGCTATCAGATTCCGGAATTGGATCGGAATTTGGTGCACGAAGCCGAGACCGCTTCGGAAATATGACAAAATATTGGTTGTAGGCATGCTTACGCTACATATATGTTAATTTTCTACAAAACCCTAACTTTTAAATATTTTTTATGTGAATCAAAATCTGAAAACCAAATAAATATCATGATTTAAAATTGTTATGGAAAGAAAAGATTAATATTCCTAAAATAACAATACATTCAATAGTGACAATCACACTATTGACACCCCCACCACCTCCCGCCTCTTCCCCCACTCCCGCGTGTTGCGGCATTTTGAAATTTTTTTTTGGGGGTGCGCACCCCCACACCCCCCTTGGATCCATCTTTGATCTAACCTATACACTAGGGTTGAACGGATAGTTGTAAAAGCTTGATATCCGGATAACGGATATATACGGATATTTGGCAATTTTATTTGGAAGGAACACTGAAAGCTACCCTGTCGCAGTATATCTAGTCCTTTAACCACTAAAATACACATGTTATCTTACAAGCAACTCAGTTACAAGTTAATGGTTCCACTCTGTTTCATTTTTACACAATAAAACGAAAACTATCGAATGCTTATTTTTTCTGTAATGCATTTCGATTAAAGCACAACGCATCAATAGTTGAATCGTTTAGACGAGACCGGAGTTTTGTAGCAAATAGCCCGCATGCACTGAATGCTCTTTCTGCTTCTACAGAAGTGGGCTGAATGGTAAGCAGCGCTTTATAAATAATTTGAAGATTGGCCGGCCGTTTCGCTGTTGCTTCATAGACTTCACATTCTTTTCGGATTGTCCTTCTACTAAGTTCTATGGTATTGGATTTGGAAGGTGGAGTTGCAGTAGCAGCAACAGATGCTGACATGATGGTTTGCTCTAGTTGTTCCTTCAAAGATGTAGGCCCTCTTTCTACCCTTGCAGAAGTAGTTGATACCAAGTTGCTTTCATCTTCTACTCTAGGTTCAGGATCTCTTGCAACCTCTCCAAGTAACCTTTGCAACAGGGTTGCTGCAAGAGCGTATACCTTGCTTCTTTTTCCGAATTCAAAAAACGTGTCAAGTTTATCATCCATCAGAAATCTGGGATCATGCAGGTATTCAAGTAGGTGAGTGAGACATGTGTCTCACCTTTCTTTGATTCTGGTCTGAAGGCAAGATCTGATCCATTCTGAAAACGCAGAATCAGTATCAGAAAGAGTTTTAAGTACAAAATCGTGAATTCGTTCAGCTGTCAGCAGCGTGGAATCTCTTCTGCAAAGTGCATCTACTGCGTGTTTGACAGGTTCAAGGACATTAACCACATCTTGGAGGATCTTTGTTTCCCTCTCAGTGATTGTAATGGGAGAATTAACTTCAACAAGAGCCAATCTGATGCATTTCTCCACTTTTACAAACCGTTCTAGTATTTGTAAAAGGCTGTTCCATCTGGCTTTTGAATCTAGAATTAACTTCAGCTCGGTATTGAACAGTCGTTGTACGTGCTTTTGCAAAATTTCATTCTTAAGAGGACTTCTGCGAAACAGAAACAAATTCTTGAAGATTTATGCCATTACTTTCACCCTCCACAAAATTTAGACCATCTTCTTCTTCTTCCATCTCCTCTTCTAAATGTTCCGATCCTTCATCATTTTCGCTTCTTCTTTGTTCATCAACGTTTTCTTGCCTAGCATACAAGAAATCCATGACAGCTAAATGATAACCATGTGCAAAGCAAAGCTGGTGGATGCAACAAACCAGCCTTCCAAAACTTTTCATCACACTAGCTCTATCTGTGGTGGCTGCAACAATATCTTCCATCTTTAGGCCAAATTTGAGCAATCTTTCTTTCACCAAATCCTCTACTTTTTTAGCTGGCATGGAGCCTTTTATCCTGGCCATTCCAAGATTAATGTAGTCTTCGTGATAGTGAAGGTTTAGATTTATGTATCTTCTGTTTCTTGTGCTTGTATACTCATCAAGCGTGATAGAGCAGAATTTTGTACTCATTTTTTCCATTTCGATTTTATCTTTCGTATTGCTTTTCAGTTGGTAGTAGAATGTCATGACAAGATTTCTGACAGTTACCACGCTTTGTGGTAACTTATATCCTCTGGATAAAAATGCTTGTCTCATTTGATTGCTGGTAGCACTTGTGTTGAAAGAAATTCTGTCAACAGCTGCTAGCTCTGCAACAATTCTCTCTAACGAATCTTTGGCTGGTTTAAAAAAAATGTCAATCCTGCTTGTACCAGTGGAACTGCTGTTTGCCAATGCCAGCTGTGAGGAAGCTGAAGGAATAGTTCAAATCACTTCATTTTTTTAGGTTATTTAAATATATCTAAACAATATTGTATCTGCCCAAACTAAAAATATTTTTGAAAAAAATTGCGTTTTTGACCCCATTTTTCGATTTTTGGGCTCCATGAGAAGGCTGAAGACAATTTGTTCGAATCTCAAATTTTGTCATGATTGTTTGGCTAAATTACACTGGGGTAGCATAGTAGGGGTTTTCCCCAAAGCACCAGACTCATGTATTTTTAGTCTCTAAGCAGCAGAAATGTATGGTTAGCCTACTGGTTAATCCATGGCTATTGGCTCAAATATATTGACAGGATTTAGTTGTTGACAGAACTGTTGAGAATAGTGAACATGTTCACTATCACTATTAGCAAAATAGTTTACAGTGAACATTTTCTTAAAATAGCGATTTTGTTCACTAAAATAGTGAACATCTGGCAACCCTACCAGCACCTGAAAACTGTAACTCAGCGAGCATCGGGCAATAAAACAATATGAAAAAATGAAGACTACATACATCACCTAACTATCACTAATGGTAACATTTTAAACATATGTAGAAGTGATCATCTTGCCCGCTCCCCACTGAAAAGTACTTTACATTGATTGGCTGCACCTAGGGACTTTCTGCACCGTATCAACAAAGACTGGAAACAATTGAATTTTCTGGTGATTGAGTTCTTTTCAGTGGACTGCTTTGTTATTGTTTGGGTGAATTTTTACGTGCACACACTGTTTCAATAAAACATTTTCTGGATCTAGTTTTCCTGTAGAAATACATTTTTGTTTCGATTGGTTTGGAATCTTTATCCTGGACTGACAAAGCCTTGATAGGTTATTCCCAGTAGTTACGCGGGTTACTGAGATTGGCAGAGTGAAGTTTCCGATTGTGGCCGGGGAATTATTCCATCCATTAGGTGCCGCTGAATGGAGAGCAGTCCTAACAATGCGTTGTTCAAGCGCACACCCCGAGAGTCGAACCAGCGCCGCTTGATCTTGAAGCTTCATCGTCCACGAAGTCAAGCGCTAACCAACTGAGCTATCGGGCGGATTGTTATGTACATGGAATTATCGTACTTCGGCATAATAAACTGATTTTGAAACTTCCAGAGTAACGTTGTAGGCCTATACCCGATGTAGACCGACTTTGGGTTGGTAACCAAGCGCGTTAGCTCTTGTAAGCACATAAAGTTCTAGGCTCACCGCATGTATTCGATTGCATGTCGCGGTAAATGTATTGACCTTTTGTGCGGTTTTCATTTGAAGGTGCAATACTGAAATAAACGCAACAGATTATAGCCATCGCATGAAACCCGTCGGATGTTCAAGCGTGGTATGGCAAAGCGGTGAAAGGTCTCGCATACTCGTCCGTCAAGCAGTGGGCGGTATGCAGTGGCGTAGCTAGGGGGGGGGGGGGGGCGAAAGGCCACGGGGGCCACCTTTAGAGTACGATTTTTGATTATCTGATAAAAAAACGCGTTTTATTTTCACATGCTTTTTCTTGAAGGGGCGGCAAAATCTGAATCCGCCCTGGGCGGCACATTCCCTAGCTACGCCACTGGCGGTATGTCGTATTTTTATTGTTAAATGCGGCTGTTCATGAGAATTCGCAATGCCATTATATGAGTGGTTTTCAAACAGAGCTGCTTACAATGCAATATGTACGATGCGTTACAGTATTGCCATCACACACTAAGTCGGCATCAAAGCACATTTCTATGATTTTTATTATTTGACTTTTGACTTTAGTTTAAGCATTCGTTTTTTTGTTTTCGACTTAACAGAAGCGACTAATTTGTTGATATCAATGTCTTCGGTTTTTGGTTCGCGGGAGTTCAATTCTTCCACAGACGCGCCATTCTCTTCCTGCGTCCGAAGGCGATCCTGTCTAGCGTCCAGGAGGTCCTTCATGGCTTGCGTCTTTCGGAAGGCGGGGTTGTTGGGATCAAGAGCAAACGCAGGTTGCGAGTACACAGCGGAAAACCTGGAAAAAAAGATTCTCCTTGAAAACATTTAATGAATACATTACTGGCACTTAAATGGATTTATTCCGCTTTAACAATATGCTCCGCCCAAAAGGAAGTAAAACATAAATGCAAAACCATGATTTCACAAAATCCGTGGAAAGCAAGCACTGTTTGAAACATTTTTCTATGTTGAAAAGCAAACATTTTTGAGGGTTTTTTATGCTCTTAACGTTGATTGTGTTGGATTTCATATTTACAAACAATTTAGCTATTGGCAAAACCTTGTGAGATTTGAACTGTGCAATTGTGTGGATTCACATGATATGTTATGAAACAAATCTTCTATTCTTGCTCGGCTTATTGGGGTCTTCACATCACAGTGTTAGGCAAAAAAGTTCAAGCTAACTTCTGATGCTTAAAATTCGTTCAATAACATGCGGAACTCTTTGTCGACAAATAGTAAATTTTGTAACTTTTTCAGCGGTCAGTTTTCGGCTGAAAATATGAATTGGAAAATTTAGCAGAATATGGAAAATTTGCAAGCCACTCCATGTCCTGGCGTGACATGTGTGTAGCTAGTTTGGTCTATTTATAGGAATACTTAAGTTCGCAAAGCACTTTTCGTACCGGCTCTTCATTAGCAAGAGCTTAATTGAATTATAAATAAAAATTTGAAATTTCGTTTAAAATTTTACCTGGAATCTTCAACGTCAATCTTAAAATCATCTTCAGTTTTCTCTTTGCCCAATTTCCTCTTCTTTTTCTTGGACATTTGCTGTTCTTTCAGGATTTCATTGATGTCAAAATGTTTTTTATCGTCATCTTCTGGATCCATCATCAACATCTCCAGAGCAGCCTTTTCTTTAGGATCTTCATCAAAATCATCATTCTTCCTGCGTTTTCTCATCTTTTTCTTCTTAGATAGCTTTTCTTCTTCATCCTTTTGAATCTCTTCATTTTCCTTCTGGTCTGAAACCTCAGCATCCAAATCTAAATTTTCCGCTTCTTCTTCAACATCCTACAAGGCAGAAAAAAAGCTCAGTCAAATTTCACAGCAACAGCAACCACAAAAACGAGGAAGAAGATGTCAAATCAATGTCACTCTTCCACATGAATCCGTGTGTATAAATGAAAGAGGCTGATGCTGAAACCTAAGCTAAAGAGACTGATGCTGCTTATACATTCATAATTTGAGATTATTATGCTCATAATGTTCACTACCTCTGATTCTTGTTTCTTCTCTTCAAGATCCGGTTCCCAGCTGATCTCCATGTGAACATCATCGTTACCATCATCTTTGGAGTCGTCATCCCCAAGCAATAAGCTCCGATAACGAGCGATTTGATCTTGGTCAGTTGTCCGTGACGACAACCCTAATAAAGAAATGTCAACTTTACTAAGTCTTAAATGGTGATGATACCTTGAAACAATCTTGACTGCAAATGTTGTCACAGATAAGATTAGCGTAGTTTGCAGATTACCGAATTTTCATCTGGTTGCTTTCCGTTGCATGCTTATGTGTAGTGTATATTATGTACAATAGTTATTGGCATACAGATAGCAGACCATATAGATAAATTATTATCACAGATAGCATTAGATAGAACCATAACTATATGAATTAGTGATAAATAGTGACGCTGCATCGAGACTATGATAAAATATGGATTAGCGCTGAGTATATTTCATAGACATGAGATGCAAGCTACAGTATTACCTTTTGAAACAACTGTTTCGTTATCTGAGTCAACAGGTTCGTCATCAACTTCACTGTCTTCGCCACTAGAAGATGCTAGAAAATCTTTCATGTCCATATCAGCAAGGTCGTCTTCCTTGAGTTTGCGCATGGTCACTTTGAGGCGGGAGTGATCGGTTTCATCCCACGTCAGCCGAACCTGATGCATCAAGAGTGGACAAAAGTTGTCAAAAATATCTTCACGCTTGTGGTGTGTCTGAATAGTGACCATCTTTTTAACCAAACTTTTCATTACTACATGTGTGCTTCTCTCTGTTTTTGTTTTAATTTTTTCTATTTGTTTTTTGGGTTTTGTGGCCGTGCTAACTACTGATATATAGCCTACTACATAATTTTTCATTCAAGCACGTTTTAAACCTTTCTAGGTTTGGCCACCTTTTCCCGTTCGTTAACGTGCTGGTAGGTCTATATCGATTTTTGTAGTTAGTATCTTTTTCGTCCCGGACGCGTTAATGACGAAAAATAAAATGATTGATTGCACATGAAGGAATACGCAAGTTATACTTTTAGGCGAAGTAGCTTCTAGTCTGACAAAATATCCGAATACAAAACATCACAGCATGTTTGAAAACCCGGATACGACCAACGAGTTTACACCAAAGCAACAATATGCTAAGCGTTGATTCACAATACAACTTGCACTCATAACTATGCTCACATTTATATAATCACTGAAACATCGTAGGGCACACAAGGCTTTCAGAACAAACATATTTTGCACAAAAAAGAGCCAGCAACAAAATCAGTTGAAAAATTTTCATATCGTGTACTACCTTGGATTGCTTCAGTGCGGACGTGAAGAAGTGAACGGGTTTATAGTTATCTTTGTCAGGAACATGGTCAGCCACATCTTTTGGAGGATGTTCGTCGAAAGTAACTTCATCGGGTATAAAACGAAGGTCTAACTTAGTTGCGCAAGACTCATATTCCATACCATCACACTCCTGCAAGACATGCTTGCTGACTTTTCTAGACTTGTTATTAAAAATATACATGTCAGCGAAACGGCGCAGGCCAGGTAATCACTGAAACAAGAACGGCACGGATCAAGGGACCAAAAGAAGGGCTCGGAGGGTCAAGGATCGACAGCTAGATGCATGCGAAGCAATGCGCTGGCTACATGTCGAGTCGTAAGAGCCATGGTTCGAAGCTCAAAAGGGCGCCGGTTTGTGTCTTAGACATGCCAAAAGTGAACTGCCAGAGTATGGGAATAAAGATTGGCTTCCTTGCCTTCCCGTCACTTAGCCCCACTTAACAGTCACTTTACTCACTTAATTAAATTGCCAAAAAAAAACATGCGCGAACGTGTTAGATTCACAATTAGCGAACTGCAGGAGGGAAGGTGAAGAACAAACTGCTCTCAGAAAAGCAAACCAACCTGATAGATCTTATCAGCTGTTTCAGCGGAGTCACACTCAATGACAGCGTAGTAATATTTTAAGCGGTTTATTTGGTGTTGCCGCAACTTTTCCATTTGAAATCTGCAAAATGGTAAAATTTGGTAAGCTTGGCCTTTAGCTGTCATTCAAAACAAAGCAGTTTAATAGTATATGTACTGAGTACTCGTTTCAAGAATAGAAAAATACCATACTAAAACCAGTTTAGTATTATACTTTTTCGTAATCTTTTACAGAAGCTAAAACTTTAAATAAAGTGTTGAAAGTACATACACAACAGAAATCCGTCAGTTTCGGGCTTTTAATATAAAGTGCAAGTCGCAATTTATGATAATTATCGAATTTATCCCACTCGACCAGCCTTTCCTTAACACTCACTTCTCTCCTTCCAATCCATTGGTATCTTCAAACTCGTTTTCTTTTAACTCCACCGGCCCTTCCATATACTCTTTCGCCATTCTTTCCAAGCCAAACTCGGAAGGGTAGATTGAAACTTTCGCTATGCGTCCACCGTCTCGAACGAAACCGTGAAATAACACAAATAGGTCCACAGCCCTGAACAGATAAGCGTTTTAGACGCAAAGTTTATGTGATTGACAAAACATGACAAAACAAGTTTATGTGATGACGCATTCCAGTATGCGTCATCATCATAAGTTAGATTACACGAACAACATTCCACTTTCCACTATATATGTTTTAATAAACCTTGCTGACAAGATAACATTCTATCGAATACAGATGCTCTAAAAGGTTGTTTTCCAACATGGTTGACTTTTATTTAATTAATAAAAGCATCCAAAGAATCAGAAAACGCTTTAGATTTCATTGTTCATGATCTACTCATCTGTAGCTTAAGAACTACAAGAATTTGCCTGACACAAAACAGCCAAAAAACAAACTTCACTTTTAGAAACATACTTTAATCTTTCCCAATCCATATTACAAAGGGCAAGTCGCTTTGAAATGTCATCAGATCGTTCTGTTTCTGCGTCCAATTCGCTCCAGTGATGAGTTATTTTCGTCTCAGGATGATCATCTTGTTCATCATCATCAGAACTTGATTCAATATCTCCTTCACCTCTTGCTAAATCAGGTCCAAAATCTTCATCCGATTCGTCATCTGAACTGTGCAAATGCAAAGGAAGTGTTTAGAACAAACACGATAGGTAAGTTTAAAAGTTAAACTGTATATACAGTAAAGGCTCGTGTTCCCAATGAAAAATGAGAGAAGTCATAGTAAAGGGGAGGGGGCCAAAGATCCATTGTACCGTGCCAGGTCGGCCGCACCACGACATCAGAAAGTCCTGGTCCCGGAAAAGATTGACGACATAAAAAGAGCTTAAAAATTAGAGATGCTATTGGAAAAGTTGCTACAGACAACTGGTCGACCCTGATGGGTAGGCACTTTAACATGCAGATATCCAATCCAGCACGAACCAATCAGAAGCTACGCTTTTCATGACGTCATCAAGATTGCGTTTGGGAAGAATAAAGGAAAAACGCAAATTCTAGCTAAATTAAATCATCGCTTTGCCATCGGTTGGCTTGGCGCATTGGGTTAGGGCGGTAGTAGTCATTACAATGACGTGGGTTTGATTCCCACCTCTGCTAGTGCTATAGCTCTTTTTTCTTCTGTAATTACCAAACAAAGTTCAAAGTAATTATTAATTCTCTGGCTGAATGCTGGAATGGTCACAATAACAGATAACGTACAGATAACGTAGCATCTCATTGGTTCGTGGTTGGATTGGATACGCGCGTGGATTATTAGAAATCTGCTTGTTAAAGTGCCTACCACCCTGATGTTTTGGGATGAACAGTGAACACCAGACTTCTTTGAAGCTAAGTGGGAACAGAGAACGAAAGACTTACGGACATATAACTCCACCGGGAAGTATAATGGCATCAACGTCAGGGTTGTTACC
This sequence comes from Aplidium turbinatum, assembly GCF_918807975.1. Classification (NCBI taxonomy): domain Eukaryota; kingdom Metazoa; phylum Chordata; class Ascidiacea; order Aplousobranchia; family Polyclinidae; genus Aplidium; species Aplidium turbinatum. Next base: position 6,615,248 of record NC_137486.1, read on the forward strand.
ACCATGTGATTGCTGATTGGTAAATAAGTTTGTCCCCGAGCTACATTTATTGTTCAAAAAGCTGGAATGAGTTGGCAACTTTTTTGCAGTGGGGCACAAGACAAATATGGTCATCAACATCAACTGATGAATATAGAGTGACAACTTTACTACCGGTATTGTACTTTAGTTTTATGGATACCTAGAATAAGCATCCGACGATTCATCGTTGCTCTCATCAACATCGTTGTTATTTTTATCTTGAGCTGCATCTTCAGTTTCTTTTTGCTGATTGATGTCTTCGTCAGAACAATCGTTTTCTAAATCACCTGACAATAGCTTGTTCAATCCTAGAACAAGAAACGAGAAACAAAACAGGAGATATTTCAATCACTTCATGAAATAGAAGTTTTAATCCAGAGGTGATACATACGCAGAGATACAAGAGTCTTAACTTGCAGGCATTGAGGTTACATTTAAAGATATTTTTTTATTTTTTCTGGAAATAAAAAAATTAAAATGTTTTAAGTACTTAACCCAATGTCACCCAACCTCGAGGGCAATATGCTTAGCTGCATTTTAAGTACCATATCGCTTGGTGATAACTAGGGCAAGTAAAGTCAAGTTTTTTTTAGTAACTTATTGCGGTGTAGTTTTAAGTAAGAGTTATGAACACAAGGAGTTGGTTTCAAAATCCTAATTTGATAGGTCAATAAAAAGTTATTTTTATCGTTTGGCCAATTTTTAAATTTAAGTCAATAAAGTCAATTTCATGTGATTGACACGTCCAGTCCAAATATTTTCTTTTAAATGCTGAAAAAAAGATAAGCTAATGCTTAACAATTTTTTGTTCATCAATATAGATCTGTGCTTCGTTTAGCTTCTTAAAATTAAAAACACTGCAAAACAATGACAATATTTCCACTATAATGAACAAAAAAAGACCAGAAAATGATTGAGCACAGGTTTGACACTGCTGAAGAAGATGTGGCTGCGTCTTTGAAAAGACACCGAAAGGCGTGCCGTCGATTGGGGAGTGGCACCCCTTTTGACTGAGATGGTACTATTTTGCACTCATTGACTATAGACTATAGCCTTTGATTTCTTTTCATGATTATGAACAGTACACTGCTCCAGTGAGGAATTCCTCACTGGAGATTTCTCACTGTTCATTGGGATGCGCGTCTTTTACGTGCAAACAGTTAGGTCAGGTGTCTGCCAAATAGGTGCATGCACTGTAGCGACTTGTCATTTAGGTGCAATGTCAAATTATATTGAATGCCCCTTCCCCAGTAACAAAATCTTGTGTACGCCACTGAATATACCCTCAATATACGTGGTTCACTGAAGCCAATTCCGTCGTCTACGTAAAACGTTATATGCGACACGTCAAGAGTGTTGTATCATATTGTTTGTTTTAAATACAAAATCTATCCAAATGAGTAATCAAGTTGCTGCAAACTAACAAAATACTGTCAATGCAAGTTGAGTATGGTAGACTAGTCTTATACAATATAACTTGCATCTACTTTGGATTATTCAATGATTTCAGAACCAATAGCATTTAAAAACAACAATATTGTCTACTATGTCTAGGTCTTCTAAATACAAGTGTTGATACATACTATTTCTTTCTTTTTGTCTTTCAAGTTTTAATCTCTTTTTTTCTTTGTGAGACAACCGGTAATACTTTTTCAAATTTTCTGAGGAAGATTCATGAACAGGTAGACCTCGTTTATCTATATCAGTTTTAAACTGCAAGAAAATGCAAAACATGACAGCAAATGTAAAGTATTATAAGAACTTCCACTTGAAGTAGTTAATAGTTTTATTTACCACATTCTTCATAAAAACTAGCGTAATAATTAGATGGTAAATTGATAGATACCGGTATTGGAATATGAAGAATGCAAAAAAAACTTGAATTTTAAGTGGATGTATAGTGAAAACAAATAAAATAGGCTCATCAGTTGAAAAACAACTTATTGATTACAGTTCTCAGAAAACTTAGGTGTCCACTGCACTTTGTTTAATGAAAATAATTTAATGCACTTTGTTTAATGAAGTTTAATGAAAATAATTTATTATAATGTTTAATGCACTTTGTTTAATGACTTTAGTTTAATGAAAATATAGCATAAAATAAAAATGCAAATGTACATCAGTACAATACAAAAATCTAGAACATACGATCAAAAGATATGAATGTCAGTGAAAATTATAAACATATATAATATATATATATTACCTTAAATTTATCATCAGTGAACATGGATTGGAACCGGCGGTCTATTTTTACTTTACGTTGTTTCTGTTTAGTTGAACGAAATCGAGGATCTTGAAAAACTCCTCGAAAACGTTTGTCAACTTCCATTTCCATAACTAAAGATTAGCTCAGAAAGTTTCACACAAGTTAATGCTCAATTTAAATGGCAATTAATAAATATTCTTTCACAAGTTAGCCCCAGCCGAGCAGCAATATTTCTTAATAAACATACAAATATTAATTAAAAGCACCAAACAAACTTTTGCTTGATTTTGCAACTGATCTTTAAGTTGCTCACAAATTAAAAAGTCTCCTGCAAGTCAGCAGTTGTTAACTGAGCATATGACAGTTGAGCAAGAGACAACTGAGCCAGCAATATTTCAGCAAGTGGCTGAAGTTGGAAAATGATGAAACTGAGTACGGTGCGTGACAACTGAGCAAACCGAAGCTTGGCATGTCACATTGTCACAAGTCAGCAAAACCAATTTAACAAGCTGACTTGACAATAGCTGAAATGTACTTGCTGAGTTGTCGCATGCCGAGTGGTCTGATGACCCAAATTAAATCAGTTCAGACTACACATGCAATAGAATAATAAAGGTAATACTAATGGGTGCTCCGGTGCAACCTAATTTGTACCCTGAAAAGATCGAAAAAAAAAATTAAAAAAGCCAAAGTCGCTGATCGCAGTTTCCGCAAACAAACAACCGAATGATCGAGATAAAAAAATAGAACATTGCTGATCTCAGTTTTCGTTTTTCCGCAAACATTTTAAAATTTCCGGTAATGATCCTAAGCTGGGTTTTTTTTTCGGTCATTGACCAATTTTTTAGCAAGATGCCTGAAAAAAATATAGTCAATTCGGTCAAACTGTCCAAAAAAAGATGTAGTCAATTGACTAAATATGACCAAAAATGACTAACAATGACCAAAATAAATAAAAAATGGCTTAATTTTTTCAAGTCATTTTGAACAAATGACCGAAAACTCTCAGCGAAAAAAAAAACCCAGATCCTAAGAGTTTGCAAAGTCGCTGATCGCAGTTTCCGCAAACATTTTAAAAGGGTTAGGGTTTAGGGTTGATCGGAGTTTCCGCAAACATTTTAAAAGGGTTAGAGTGTTTCCGCAAACAAAAACACTGAAAAGATCAAGAGAAAAAAATAGAACAAAGCTGAAGTCGCTGATCGCAATTTCCGTTTTTCCGCAGTTTCTGAAAACATTCTAAAATTTCTGGTAATGATCCTAAGAGTTACCCGAAGTCGCTGATCGCAGTTTCTGCAAACATTTTAAAAGGGTTAGGGTTGATCGGACTTTCTGCAAACATTTTAAAAGGGTTAGGGTTGATCGGAGTTTCCGCAAACATTTTAAAATTTCCGGTAATGATCCTAAGAGTTTTTGTTTGTTTGCAGAAATTCCGATCAGCAACTTCGACTTTTTTAATTTTTTCTCTCGATCTTTTCAGGGTACGAATTGTTCAGGGTACGAATTTGGGTGCATCCATACTAATAGGTAATAAAATCTACGTACGGTAGCCAAGCAGTCTAAAAATATATTTGTCTAAAAAATCTGCATGCAATGCAGTTTAATTGCTTCTACATTGGCATCAGATTGCTCTAACATACACAATGAGGGATGGCACAATCTAAAATGTGGGTTGATAAATTTGTCCCCTGAAAAGACCGAGATAAAAAATGGAGCGATATCAAAGTTGCTGAACGAAATCAATCATTAATGTGTCCTAAGCCACCACAAACTCTACCCTTAAACTGCGATCAGCGACTTCGGCTTTGTTCTATTTTTTTCTCTTGATCTTTTCAGTTTGTTTGTTTGCGGAAACACCGATCAGCGACTTCAGCTATTTTTAATTTTTTCTTCTCAATCTTTTCTTAACCTTAACCCTTTTAAAATGTTTGAAGAAACTGCGATAAGCAACTTCGGCAAACTCTTAGAATCATTACCAGAAATTTTAAAATGTTTGCGGAAAAACGGAAACTGCGATCAGCGACTTCGGTTTTGTTCTATTTTTTTCTCTCGATCTTTTCAGTTTGTTTGTTTGCGGAAACTGCGTTTTTCTCTCGATCTTTTCAAGGGGAAAATTTTAAAATGTTTGCGGAAACTGCGATCAGCGACTTCGGCTTTTTTTAAATTTTTTCTCTCGATCTTTTCAGGGTACAAACTAGGTTGTACCCCTGTCCAATAGCCTACTTTAGTACAACGGTGCCTAAAGTGTGACCTGCAGAAACACTATCTGAGGCCCCCGTCCGGGCTCTACAGTAGAATATATACAATCCTAATTACAGTAGCTTAGTTCAAATTTAAAGAAAAAAATTATTAAAAATTTTAATGTGGATGCCAAGACTCGTGAAAAGCACACAAATAAAAGACTATTCGAGTGACTTAAGACTATGATATTAGATCATCAAGTCAGCAATTAACATTGCGGCGTACCGTACTGTAAACATTATGACTATTGCAACAATGCAACAAGACATTGCCTTCTTAACTAGTCTACAGGCCTCGAAATTCACGGCGGACACCGCGGACATGTCCGCCGTCACAGCATGTGATGTCCGCGGGAAGTACCATCTAGATCGGTCATATTTGTCCGCCGAAAAATAACACAGGAATTAGCGATACAAATTGTCATTGCACAGCACGAACAATTATTGCGAGAATATAATTTCCTGCGTATTCTAGCGTGGTAGCGCGCATCTACAAAATGTTAATATTGTATCCCTTAGCTTCCGTTCAAGCAGGAAAACCTTCCATTTTTACGTTGCTTCAACGATGGATGACATTGAATCAGCGTAACAAAGGTGAATTCTTCGCTAAGAATCGATGGGAGTACCGTACATTTACACTAATCACGCGCAACTTAGTTCAAGTCTTACGTCACAATGTCTGGCTTTGATCTCTGAGTAATATTGATAAGGCAAGCTTGGCTACAAAATTAGATTACACGGGTAGGCTATTACAGCAAGATGCAAAAAAAATTGTTAACTTTTGGTACGGAATTACTGTAAGAAAAATCACAGGAAAAATTGTAAAAGTGAGAATGAGGGCAATGAACCTACTCGCTCTTTGACAGTTTCGCTCACATGACACGCAAAAATAAACCTAATGGAAGAAGCCTAGTGAAACTTTGCACAGCAGAAAATAGTAGAGTTAGTGTGGGAGTTTTCTGACTCGTGTCCAGAGCATTGTGACGCAAGAAGCCGTACGACCTCGTTTGTTGAAAGTTAATCAGTTATGCGGCGTATTAAGCAGCTACACGGCGCTTTCACTCTTCAAGCGCACGTCGTTGGTCTGATGACAGCCTTTGAGAGTGACTTCGGTGAAATTTTAAAAAGCCTTCCAAACCGTAGCTATAGTTCTCAAATGGCGAAAAATTATCAAAATAAAGTGATTAAGCATGACGATCGATGTTAAAACTGGTGTGTCCGCCGTGAGACTTGATTTGTCCGCCAAGATAGCTGCTCAGACCGGACATGTTTGTCCGCCGTCAACAAAAACGAATTTCGAGGCCTGAGTCTAGATGCTAAAATCGAGAACTTTTTCTGTGTAATTCAGACACCTCACCATTCTGCTTTTAACAGAATTTTATGTGTAAGTGGAAGTACAGTAAGTTAGCCTAAATCTTAAATTTTTTAATAAAAGTCTGCAAATTGGCTGAAATACATCATCACTGAGCTATAACTGCAAAACCAACCCTATACAATTAGTGGTGCCAATATTTCCATTAATGGTAGGCTACTTTACTCAGCAGACACTGATGTACCGTACTCATGGTAATAATAATGAAATAATATAGTAATCCTGTGTTTATTTGCGCCCATTGTGATAACATCCAGTACCGTACTGACCAACTGACCGAGGGACATATGGCCTGCTACAGGATTACTATTGAGGCACGTTTGAACCTTTCAAGGTTTTGCCACTTTTCCTGTTCATTAACGTGCTAGTACGTCTATATCGACTATTGTAATTACTTAGCAGCAGTGGGGTAGCCAAGGGGGGGTTTTGGGGGTTACAACCCCCCCCTTTGGCACGCGTGTGACGTCACGATATTGAGAATGATGCTTTCAGTCTCTTTATGCTTGAGAATGATGCTTTCAGTCTAAAAAAAATATTGCCTAACTTTAAACAAAACTGCATTAAAAGAGCGAGTTTTGCCAATAACTTACCAAACATTTAAACATCTCAGCCAGGAATTAGCAACAAGAAAACATAGAGACATAGCTTTATTTCCGAAAAATGCCGAAGAAAACATGATCTTATCTTTTTGCTATGCCACCGGACAGCACCATTTTACAGGAATATTCATACCCACATTTTTGTTGAAAATGCTCTCAGAATGCACCAAATTCAAAGTAATTTTTCAAAATTTTCTGGGGGAGGCCCCCCAGACCCCCCGCCGCTGGGTTGTCAAAACCCCCTCCTTTCAAAATTCCTGGCTAAGCTACTGCTTAGCAGTATCTTTTTCGTCCCAGACGCGTTAACGACGAAAAATAAATGAATGAAAACCGAAAAACTCATGCCGCTTGGTATTAAGGTTGCCAGATTCCTCCAATGGGAATTCTTCATCGAGCTTTAACAATTCTTTAATTTCGTTCACATTTCAGTTCAGTTTATTTTTGTGAGCTTATGTTCAGTTTTTTTTAGATATAAGGTTGTTTTTGATATAAGTTTTTTTCTTGCTGAAGTTTTCCAAATCAAAATTTGAACCAAAAGATCTTGATCGTTTACCTACTTAGTTTCAGGGACATAAGATGTTATCTGGCAACACGAAAAGGAAAATTGCAAAATAGTAAAAAAAATAATGGGAAATTCCCTTGTAGCAAAACCTAACCTAAAATAAAGACCTAAAAAAAAGTGGAAGCAATGTCTGGTTGAAAAATTAAAAAATAAGAGGATATTTTAACTTATCTTTATCTCATACTTTAACGGAGACCAGTGCTATTGAAAAGTACTTCAATACCATAATATCATGCCCCACATGCTTGCAAAAAGTTATGGCATGGCTAAATTTCATCATCACCTTTTTTATTCCTTCCTCTCGTCGAAGGTTGGAGACATTGAAGCGCCAAGTTTCTCTGCAGTGAAATTTTTCTTTTTCCGTTTTGTAATCAACTCCTGACCAGTCTTTAATATCATTAGTCCAAAGTCTTGGTAGTCTGCCTCTATTTCGTTTTCCATTCGTTTTTGCTTCGAGAATAGTTGTCTTTGAATAGCATTAGCCTATTGCGAATCAAATGGCAAAAATAGGCTTGCCTACCACTGTCTCTATATTACCTAGTAATACAGAGACTGTGAGCCTACTTCAATTTTTTTGTTTTAATTGTTTGTAAAATTTCCATGTTGATTTGTTTCGAAATAGTAGCCTACATCTTCGTTTGTGATTTTATCCTTCCATGAAATTCTAAGCATTCTTCTATTAACCCACATTTTAAATGCCTTTAGTCGTTTTACTATTTGTGATGACAATGTCCACTTTTTTGCATTGTAAAGTCACGTGGACGTGGTCCAGATATACCATTTCATAACTTGTTTTCGAAGGTTGATGTTAATTTTGCCTGCTGTTAATGTCTTTCTTTTTTTTTTGACAAAGTTGTTTCTTGCTATTTTTATTCGTTTTAATGTTTCTGTTTTGCATCTGCTATTGTCAGTTAATTGTATATGTAGCAGATATGTAAAGCTATTAACTTGTTCGACCAGCATTCCGTCAATATAGTAGCCTCCCCTTAAATTTTTTTTTGCGTCACTAGGCTGCTAGCCTACATACGGTAGGCACTTTAACGTAACACACTCTTCGAAAAAACTTAGGCTAGCCTACACGTGAATCAGCTGATTTCAGTCATGTGACTCAACACGTGATATTCTGATCGTCTGTATCGAAAGATTTTGATACAAAGAAATTTAACTGAATGCATTGTCATAACCAGCGTGGCCTAATGGGTTAGGGCAGTGCTCTTCAACCGGTGTGCACGGTGCACCCTAGGGTGCACCAAAATATGCATGGGGTGCACCAGTACGAAAAGGTATACACGGGTGCATCCCAAACTTGTCACACTAAACAGATACTTTTTACAAAAACTTTCTGTGAGCAAAAATAAACCATTAATATTTGACTTTCAGGATATTAGAAAAAAGATGTAGGTTTCAAGTCATTTTGCAGCAACTGAAGGACTATCAGCGGTCGGCAACCTGCGGCTCCGGAGCCGCATGCGGCTCTTTTATCTCTGCGCTCTAGCTCACGTGATACTTTTTTGTACTAGTTCGTGTCACAATTAAACCATTGTGGTGCAATAATCAAAAACCGAATAGTTGCGACAAGAAGACGCAACTATCCGGGAAGAAAGGGGATATTTTTGAAAGCATGTCCAAAGTCAAAGCTATAAAGAAGAAATTACCACTGTGGCAGAACCGAGTTGCATCATACAATTTCTCTGAATTTTCGCTTTTCCAAGACTTCATGGAAGAACATGGAAGCAATTGTCAAGAGCAACTGTTGCCACTTATTCATGCCCATCTTAATTTGTTGCAAGAAAACTTTGAGAAATATTTCAATGCTGAACAGAATGCCACACTTAATGCCAGTTCTTGGATATTACAACCTTTCATTTATGACGGACCTACTACAGAAATTGAAGATTTGACTGATCTCTAATCGGATTTTGGTATGAAAGTATTATTTAAAGAGACACCATACACTGACTTTTGGGTGCACCTGTTAAATGTGCCAGAATACAGAAGCATAGCAGAAAGGGCAATTTCCGTACTTATTCAAATGCCAACAACGTATTTATGCGAAAGCGGCTTTTCTTGTTTGTGTGAAATTAAATCTCGAAAGAGAAATTCAATCACACACATCGATCCATTTGTTCCAGACGGTTGTTCGCCTGGTCAAACGTCATGTAGAAACCGTTCAAGTCTACTGAATATTACGTCATGGAAATTCCTAAAACATGAGCCAAAATTGCACCATCACCAGACTCGTGTCAAACCTGTTGAAACCGGTTTAAACATTGTGCCTTTGAGTTATCACAAATTTTTCTGATTCATTCTCGAAGTTGTTTGTTGGAAGTCGGTCGCACATTTAACTGGTTTATTTGGTGCTTGCTAGCTGGACAAATTCTCCGTCTTTTATCCAAGTAATCTGTATCGTAGTGACAGTTTTAGAGGTGTAGGCATTGCATACCCATTTCGATAGCCGCGGGCTAATTTTACAGAAATACACTGTTTGAAAAGAAGTTCAAGTGTGTGTTTCTTCGGTCATTATATACAGACGAACGGATTCGGGAACTTTATGTTAAAATTTTCCCACGAAGAGATTATGGTTTACCGCTGTGACCACCATTGATGAGGAGAGCAATTGAAAAAGATATCATACCTCGGTTTGAGTTGTTAGTTAATAATGTGCAACAACAAAACAGTCATTAAATAATGATTTTTTATATCGCTTTTACCTCAGTTTACCTTTTAAGTAAACAGGGTGCATGAGTTCGTCACAACAACTTTAAGGGTTCACCAAACCAAAAAAGGTTGAAGAGCACTGGGTTAGGGCAAAGGAGTAGTAATTTCGATTAGGCTACATGGGTTCGATTCCCACCCTCTGCTAATACTATTTTTTCTTCTGCAACTGAAGTGAGTGCAAGAAGGATCTTAAGACTGCAATCAATGGAGTTTAGCTATAAGGAAAATTGTGACTAAAACACCAGTGGTGTTATATACGTTACGCATGATTGCATCATGAATTCGGACATGGTGGTACGTTAAAGTGCCTACCGCTACATACTGCGAAATAGCCTAATTGGCATGCAGAGTAGGCTAATATGGCAAAGTTTTAAATTTGCGTCACTATCTGTCAACGGCTTACAACAAAAATGATTGACAAATCGTCAATTTAAATGCAAAATGCCTGGTTTAGAATGCCTGGTTATTCTAAGCAAAAAATAAAGAATTCAAAACGTTGTAACTAAACTCATGTTCAGCGAACGTTTTGATGCATTTATAGCACTAAAGATGAATAGCCTACACAGTAGCCTATCGTTTTCGAAACGTTTGCTGAACATGAGTTTAGTTTCAGCATTTTCGGCTCTTCATTTTTTGAATAAATCTTCAGGTGCATTCGAAAAATTAGAAGTCAAAAAAACTTTGTTCCGATCAGGCCCGGATTTAGGGGGGCAGAGGGTACAGGTACCCTGGGCCCCCCGACTTTTGAAGGGCCCCCCTACGTGGAAAAAATGTGATTTTGTGTTATTTTTTCTTTCTTTCAGTCTTTGAAGTTTCTGGAAAATGCTGTGCAGTGCTGGATTAATGCTACTGTAGACGTATAGAGGCGGTTTTTCGCGCCGTAGGAGCGAAAAATTTTTTTGCATGAGGGCCTCCCCGATCTAAAAGTGCCCCGGGGCCCGCATCAGCTAAATCCGGCCCTGTTTGTTCCATTGAGTTCACGTAGGCTATCACACGACAAAAGATTGAGAACATTATTGAATGCAATGATGAAAATTCTCATCTGAAGTATTTAGGCCTACCTATGTTTTTGCAGATGGATTAATTTTTAATGCTAAACCTAAAATGCATTCAAGAGTCGTGGGCAGAATTCGAACCTACGCTTAAGAACCTGACAGATTTAAAGTTTGTTGCCTTAACCGCTTTGCCACATGGACATGTTCATAACTGATATCCGATTTGAAATTCATTAAATTCAATTATCTGTCGTCCATGTGTCTTCATCATCGGCCTAGCCAGGCATGGAGGAACCACGTGGGCCTTGTGGACTTGGGCTCACCTACTTTATTTTCTGGGTGGACCGAGCCCACCTACTTTTAAAGGCATACTAAAGGAAAATTTCAAACCGGAATTAAGCATTAAAATGAGTAAACTGAACATTCAAGAATACATTTCAAAAACAATTACCCAAAAAAATTTGTTTTCAATGGCGCTGGCAAGGCCCAAAGTCCAGTGTTTCATTTATTTTCATTTTTTTCAAAATGACCAAAACGTGCAAACACAGCTCAAGAATACGTCATAAAGTCCAGCAATAACAAAAACCACGTTACCAATCTGATGTTTTGAGCAAACTGTCTGCTGTTTTGATGTTAAAATGTGCTGTTTTGATGTAAATACATACATAGCCTACAGTCAAATCGCCCGCAGTAACAATTATTGCGTGATCGGTTGATTGCTAGACTTTATGACGTAGACTTTATGACGTTCTTTACAGTCGCACGCTTCGTTGCTCAGGCCAATCTCATTTTGAAAGCTCTGACAAAAGCACGCGCACAATGGTGGTCAGACCGCAATGGGGCAAAATTTTATTGAAAATCGTTTTATGGTAGCATGTTAAACACAAAGAACATGGAAAATCGCCAAGTCAGGTTTTTCCTTTAATACCCCTTTAAAAACCAAATTTTTTTGAAAAGGTAGCGAAAACGGAAAATCAGAAAGGAGTTTCAAAAAAAAGTTCTTCACTCATTTGATCCACGCTAGTTTGATTATTATCTTTGATAACTCAATGATGAAATCCAATCTTTAATTTTTTCTGTTGAGCCCGGTGGGCAGCACGCAGGGTTGGAAGTCGTTAGTCAAAGGTGCCTCCAGTAAAGTGCTCAATCGGCTCAAGCTTGTAACTTATGAAAGTTCAGTGCAGCTCAGAACTTTCTTCGAAACTTAAAATAAGAGTAAATACAATAATACGTCGTCGGCAGGATTCGAACCTGCGCGGGCAGAGCCCAACAGATTTCTAATCTGTCGCCTTAACCACTCGGCCACAACGACCACTTGTTTCATACTTTTTTGCTGTTGCACAAATATTTTAACAATCGCAGTGACGTAGGCTAGAGGGAACATTAAACTTTGTTTCTTTCGTCGAATATTTTTTAGATGAAAAAACTGAAAGTTTGGCTAATTTTCGGTGAGCGATTGAAGGCTGCACAACTGCGCGTTCTTGCAGCTAAATTTGCAACGGTGTTGCAGCACGTTTACTTATAAACAAGTAGCCTACTGCACGTTTTTAAATAGTTTTTACAGATCACTATTTATTACAATTCTATTTTTTACTTCTGCTGGCAGATACATACTTTTTGGAAACATTTTACATAAAAAATAAAATTACAAAAAAATGAAGGGTGATGGAAAAAACGTGGTTCATATTCATGCTTTGCGCACAGGAAAAATCCAGACACATTTGTTTGCTCCTTTGATTTATTTTGTGTTGCATGCATAGTGTAATTGAAAGCGCGAGAAGAAAGAAATAACGCACAAACAAAAATAAGGCTTTTCATCAAATTACTTTCATACAGGGCTGTGGAGTCGGAAGGACTTTGGCGTATCCGGAGTCGGAGTCGTTAAAAAAAGACCGACTCCGACTTGATACAAAATGATAAACAATAAAATTTTTGTTTGCAATCTTTTTTCAAAATATTGTTTCTTGTTTTCCCTATTGAGCTCTTCAACTTCACGAAAAAATGGAAGTGTTTGTTGTCAGTTGACCGTTGTGCTGAATCAGAATTGGTTAGATAATAGATCATAATATGCTGCGAAAATTACTAGAACATTCTGTAGCGATCCATTATTTCATCGTATAAGTTTTCCTGCCGTTTACTAAAGTTTCTGTAATTTTCCATGCAATTGCTCCCAAAGAAAATAGAAAAAAGGGCGCACACAATAAAATTGTTTGTTCGTCCTTTGACGAGAGCTTTATAAAATCGGACTAGCTCTATCACATCAAACCAGCTCAATTAGACAAAGAGCTCATATCAAACCAGCTCTATCAAATCGGACCAGCTCACATCAAACGAGCTCAGTTAGACCAGTTCAGCTCTCAGAAAAACATTAAAATTGGCAAATGGCGCTTCGGCATAAAATGAAATAAATTGTCGACATCGGCTGCTGAATGGGCTGTCTGCCGCGGAACGATTCGCTTTATTGAGCAAACAACAACAAAAATCAGTTACGTTTAACAAGCAATAAATTGCCGGCATGGTGCTTTAAAAAGTAGGCTACAATACGCTACAGAAAAATTGTTGGCAAACCAACGCGTGAAATGATAAAAGGTGACATGTTTTTACAAAATAATTGTGAGCTCGTGTTGTTTTCTTTTTTTTTATTGACGTAGAAATAAAAGTTTTGTAGCATAATGTACTTACCAGAGTCTCCATATTTTTGGTTATCTTGTAAACTTACTTTTATTTTTTAAAACCTACTTACGTGCGGGGTAACCAATGTGGTTATATTTATTATTATTATATTTAACGTATAAGGATAGTTTATATTTAAGTATGAGTTTAAGTATGAGAATGGTTTGTTTATAATTTGAATTAAGATGAAGGCTGTCTATAACTGCCTGATGAAATTTCTATCTATCTAATTTGGCTATCTGACTCCATGAACTAATTTCCACACAATTGTTATTCGAATTATAATTTTAAGTTATCAGAAGGCAGGCGCGGATCTAGGAGATTTTTTCGGGGGGGGCCAGAAAATTCGAAAATCAATTAAAAAGAAAGAAAAAGATAAAACAAATATGAACAATGATACTACGACAGTAGCGTAGCCAGCAATTTTGAAAGGGGTTTTTTGACGGTCGGCGGGAAAAGCCCGACGGCGTCTTCGCCAAAGACGACACCCAGCGGCGGGGGGTCTGGGGGGCACCCCCCAGAAAATTTTGAAAAATTACTTTGAGTTTGGTGTATTTTGAGAGCATTTTCAATAAAAGTGTGGGCAAAAATATTCCTGTAAAATGGTGCTGTCTGGTGGCATAGCAAAAGGATAAGATCATGTTTTCTTTGGCATTTTTTGGTAGTAAAGCTAAGTCTCTATGTTTTCTTGTTGCTAATTCCTGGCTGAGATATTTGAATGTTTAGTATTGGCAAAACTCGCTCTTTTAATGCAGTTTCGTTTAAAATTAGGCAAACTTTGTTTTAGAGTCATAGAGACTGAAAGCATCATTCTAAATATCGTGGAGTCACACGCGTGCCAAAGGGAGAGGAGTTGTAACCCCCCCCCCCCCCCTTGGCTACGCCACTATTAATACTACGACATATACGATATGCCATAAAATAAAATAGACATTAAAAGAAACAGCCATTTTCATCAATTGTGAATGTTTAAAAAATACATTTTGCTTGAATAAAAATTGCTAAGCAAGCAAAGTTAACTTGAAATCTGGTTAAAACCCTATATGCACTATGCAGTGTCCATGACCAATTGGATGTTTGCAGGCATATACGGCGATTGATTGAAATTATAATGAAGGCTAAAAACTATAAAACGGCCATTCAAGGTTTCAGATTGTTTCAACTGACGTCATTTGGTTCAGCGTTGGTTTCAGCTGAGTCAGCTCAAACAAATGTTGCTATTAAAATGTATTTGAAATTGTATGAAAGAAAATAACGGAGTCTGATCGATGGATAATTTCAACCATAATAATATCAAAAAATTATCCCCCCCCCCGGATAAGTTAAGTCCGCCGTGGGACTAATATCAGCTGTTTAGACGCATATCAAACGATTTGATGCGGATAGCCTACATAGAATTTCAACAATAATTCCTCACAACATTTCGGGGGGGGCCCGGGCCCCCTGGGCCCCCCCATAAATTCGCGCCTGTCAGAAGGTGTTCGTATAATGTTGTAGGTCTATAACACAATTTGAATTTAAACAGTACAGAATAATGAAATTACAGGATAGTGAAACATTATCACGAGTTATTACATTTTAATTAAACAATCAATTTAATGTTTTTCTGAGAGCTGAACTGGTCTAACTGAGCTCGTTTGATGTGAGCTGGTCCGATTTGATAGAGCTGGTTTGATATGAGCTCTTTGTCTAATTGAGCTGGTTTGATGTGATAGAGCTAGTCCGATTTTATAGAGCTCTCGTCAAAGGACGAACAAACCATTTTATTGTGTGCGCCCTTTTTTCTATTTTCTTTGGGAGCAATTGCATGGAAAATTACAGAAACTTTAGTAAACGGCAGGAAAACTTATACGATGAAATAATGGATCGCTACAATTCCAACAGTCTATAAAAGCAGGCGATTTCGCACATATAATCAGAGATTTACTTGAAATGTCATAAAGGAAGCCTAGTAAATTTTTGATATAGAATCCTTGACTAATTCTAATGGCTAATAGCCTAGTAACGGTTAATAGTTCGGTAGCGCATATATGGTCTCATGTATTTCAGGGCCCCTGATTCCGAAAATGCACTTAATTTTTTCGAATTGGCTCTAGTTTTCGAGATATTCGACAATGAAAATATTTTTGAAATCGTTACTCAAAACATTTCAATCAACAAATTACTTATTTTCAGCCCTGTATACAATTATGATGTCATAATTGCACTTGTCTAGTTCAATTGGTTGATATGGTATGAAAGTTCAAAACGCAAGCAAGGGTTGAAATGAACTGTGATTAACGTAAGGGAGACATGAATACTCAATGACAACAGTTGTAGGCTAAATCAGTAGGCCTACATCACAAGAAAAATAGCCCGAAGGTCATGTGTTTATGAATGCAGCCTTATACTGAAAAGGTAGGCCTACTGAAATGGATACTTGTACAAATGAAATTTTACTCTAAGCCTTTGCTAAGGCCAAGTCTTTGCTGCAAGAAGTTTTCTTTTCTGGTCTATAGGCTAATAAATGGCATATAGGCTAATAAAATGCTGATGCTGTACAAACAATCCAGATATATTTTACTGCATGAGGCAACGCAGAGGAGTAGCGCATTCTACGATAGATACAGCGTTATATAAAAACAAGCATTATTATTACTTTGACATGAAGCTGGGTGATCAATCAAAATAAGTCCTGGGTTCCTCCTAAAGTATGCAAACATTGCACTCAAACCCGTTTCTGATGGGCTCAAGGCTAAGAAGAAGTTCAGAGTGTCATGGCATAAAGAGAGCCGTGGAATCATCATGAAAATTGATACTTCTGCACGGTGAGCATGTTCGAAAGAAGTTGGAACATCATGGAGTATGCAAGGCAGCCAATGCGTGGACGATTTGCTTGAAACAATAGGAAAACGTGCATGACTGAGAGTAACCTCAATACCTTCAGTAATGTTTCAGAGTAAGGTCAAGCTTTTTTCTCAAAACCATTTCTACCACCTACTGTAGTAGTAAAAGATTTACTTATCAAAAGTGGTAGCTGGAATCAGTGCCGGTCTTAGGTAATTTCGGGCCCTGTGCGGAATATGATTTGCGGGCCCCAATGACAATGATCCAATTCAGTAGCGTAGCTAGGGATTTTGAAAGGGGAGGGGGGGGGGTTTCACGGTCGGCGTGATCGCCGAAGACGGCACCCAGCGGCGGGGGGTCTGGGGGGCCTCCACCAGAAAATTTTGAAAAATTACTTTGAATTTGGGGCATTCTGAGAGCATGTTCAAAATTTGGGTATTAATATTACTGTAAAATGGTGCTGTTCGGTGGCATGGCAAAAGGATAAGATCATGCATTCTTGGGCATTTTTCGAAAACAAAGCTATGTTGAGTCTAGATGCAACCTATTTCGTCCCCTGCAAAATTCGTACCCCGATTTCGTACCCTGAAATCGGAGTAACAAAATCAAATTTCGTCCCTTGAAAAGATCGAGAGAAATTTGAAATGTTTGCGGCAACTCCGATCAGCAACTTCGGCTATGTTGCTTTTTTTTCTCGATCTTTTCGGGGAACGAAATAGGTTGCACAATTCCTTTGTTGAATTCACTTGTTGAATTTTTCCATTGGAAATGACAAAATTACTGCATTTTCTGAGTAAATTGTGGGCCCCCTAATTTGCGGGCCCTGTGCGATCGCACGGTTTGCACACCCCAAAGACCGGCACTGGCTGGAATCTTGGCTTCTCATCTCGATCAACGTGGCATTCTTGACTCAGAGGCCAAGATTACGTTCTTCTGCAACAAGGATAAAAATCTTAGCAGCTACCGTACTTTACTGAAGAACATAACTTTGTATTCTGTAATAACATATATCGCCTTCATACCTTGATGGGTGTTGCTCAGTAAGCCTACCATAGTAAAGAGTTGCGTTTGTTCATCGATAGCTTTGTTTTGCTTATTTGTCTAGTTTGTTAAGCAAAACAATGTATGCATTTTGTTTGAACTGAGTAGCTTAGTTAGTAAGTCTGATGCTGTTGAAGACCAACAAATATATTAACGCAAAACGCACATCTTGTATCCTCAGGCTTACTTCACATCATATTTTGATTATTACTAGGCCAGTAAACGTTAAATAGCTGTTTGTTTGGGCTGTAATCAACGTGATTGGTTTCAAATAGCGTTTATACAACTCAGAAATGTGCCTGGGATTACTTCCAGTTTTGTCTATGTAGTAAACGACACGACGTGAAATTTATAAGGGCTCAAAATCGCGAAAGAATATTTTTGCTGTATCTCACAAACTAAAATGATTCGAAAAAACTTAGTGCATTTTTAGAATCAGGGGCCTCGAAATACCTTATAATTTTTTTTTTTTTTGGCCTGTGATAATCGATAAACATCGTCAAATGATTCAAGAAACTGAAAGCAGTAGATATTTACTACGGTGAACGGTGTAGCGAGTAGTTGAGTTAACAAGTAACTGTGAGCATGCAGTGAATATCCAGGCTTGATAATAATAGGTATAGGTTATCATAACAAGCTTTATTAAATTACTATCGGTGCCAATTGTCATTTTACGACAAACAGATTTTTTATGATAAACAAAAGCCCTTCTATTGTCAGACGTAATAAAAGCTTTCGTATCCCCTTCTTGATATGCCTGTCTTCTTCAACCTCCAAACGGTTTCGTATTTGTCTGCCGTGATTAATTTTTGACAAATTTTTTTTTTTATGATTCTCTTCTTTCGTTGAGCAAACAATAGAGGAATTAAGTAGCCTGCATGCAACCAATATCAAGGCACTTTATGGACCTCTTTACACTGTATCACGGAATCCCAAGGGATCTCTGTGAATCATAGGTTAAGAAGATTGTGTCAACAGTGCCTTACGTAGCCAGGATGTAAATCGCTTTTCTACGCAAGCAACATGTTTCAACAAGGCCCTTCTGTTTTTTATTTTTACTTTAACCCTATATTGCCCAGGTGGTGCTGAATCAGCACCAAGCACTTCAAATTTGCTGTCGCGGCTTAAACATTGGCTTATTGAAAATGTGGCCGGCTGAGGTTTGTAGGTAGAACTTGGTTCTAGACCTAGGGTTTCAAACTCAAGTTGCTTTGAGGGCCAAATAAACACTGTAACTTAACTTGAGGGCCGTAGTACACATTAAGTCAATAAGCAAAATCACACAGTTAAAACGTAATAAAAAAAGGTTGTAAAATCATACCAAGAATGTTAGATCACAAGAAAAAGTAGTAAATACAAAGAGATAGAAAAACATTGTAGCCTACAAACGCAAAAAAAAACGAAAAAGAAAACAAAACGAAGCGACGGGCCTGGAGAGTGCAAATCAGCAATCTAGCAATCAGCTATGAAGATAAGAAGGCATGCTTTAATTTGCTATGATACTCAGCAACCTAGGGACGTAATATAAAGTCACTAGCAGCAACCACAGTCACCACATCCGGGATGATTTTATAGGCCTATACTACAGCCTATAACATCATCCCGGGTTCGAGTCCAAAGTTATACTTTCTAGAATCTAGACCTTCTTGTCAATGCTACGGAGTGAAGTAAACTTAATTTACTTGTACAACAACTTTGCAAAGGCTTTAATAAAATAGAAAGCAACTACATCTGCAAATAAAAGGATACATAAATAACTGCTTCTGAACGTACACAATGCTACAACAACAGAACTGAATGAATGAACGAATGAAGAAAACGTAGAACCAAGGCGTGTAGAAAACAAGGCAATAATTAACTGAGTAATAAGCTTGAGGGACAGAGCGTCGTGCTCAGAAACACACGACATTCTCCCCCTCTCAAAATTGCATTATATATAGCACAACCACGCAAAATATAGTTCATAAGCGTAACTTGGACAGCAGGTGTGATTTTACATGAAATCAAAGCAGACTGCTAAAAATATGGCACTGCACCATAACGATCAACCGAACGACGAATACGAGTAGATCTGCGTAAGTGTGTTGTATCAGTGGTGGGCGAAGACGATGACATAGAGTGATCAGTAGTTTCACGTTGTACAATGTCGCCATCGTCACTACGCACACTTAAATTTACATCCGGTGATGTTGAAGTCATGTCATTATTTACAAATCCATTGGGTAGAGCAATAGCCTCACCAGTCGCCACTGGAGGAGGCAAACGTATTAAGTTTGTTTCGACTGGAACATCCTGGTCAACCGGTAAAACAGGTTCATCCGATTGTCCCAATGGTGCAATATCTTTGAGAGAGACCGTTGTTTCTCTGCCAGAAGGAAAACGAACACGAGCATAGTTAGGGGTGGCATGCATGAGCTCTACTTCGTCAACAACAGGATCATACTTTGATAAACGAACATGACGCCGTAGAAACACTTTATTTGGTGTTGATAACCATGTCGGCATAGAAACTCCAAATGACGATCGACGTTTATACACAAATAACCTTTCGTGAGGCGTTTCATTTGTAGCGGTACAAAGCTAAGAGCGGATAGAATGCAAAGCGTCGGATAGCACGCTTTCCCAGCGCGACATGTCAAGTTTACGAGACTTTAACCCTTTGAAGGTTGGGGGGGGGGCTGTCAATTCAACTTTTTTGTATCAACAGTTGTATCTCTAAAACCACTGAGGCTGCGACTACGAGATTTCTTGACTTTTCCTAACTTTTATTCACCTCTATTGAGCTGAAATTTTGAGCGAATAAAGGTTATAAATTGAGAGATATAAAGCATTTCTCAGCACATCCTCTGAAATATTTCATATTCTATTGTTCAAAATTTTCCCACCAGCTGGATGAAAGCAATTAATTTGGCCCATGTCTCGTTAATCAAATGATTTAAATTGAGATTATGTAAAAAAAAATTATTCACAACATTGCAATGCATGTTTTTCATTACTCTATCAAAAAATACCAAATAATTCAAACGTCATAAGTCACATCAACATTTCAACGTATATAAGCAGTTCTAAAATTTACATAGTTTTAATTTTCGGATATGCTCTGCGTGAATAGTTTTACAAAGTGAATCCCAAATTTTGAAACCGTGCCTTAAAAAATAACAGAGATATCACTCCAAAAGCATAAGAAGAATCGACAGCCCCCCCCCAAACTGAGCAAGACTCCAGGAGCCCAACCGCCTAAGGGTTAATGCTGATTTCACTGCAGACCAAATTATTCCATTATACCTTTCACATTGTCCATTTCCAGGAGCATTATAGACAGACGTCCTACTGCATGCAACACCATGACTATTAAGAAACGATGATAGTTCTTTGGACATGAAAGCCGAGCCCCTATCGGAGTGTACATACGCAGGCATACCAAACAACGCAAACAATTGGTTTAAACAAGAAATAACAGTTCGCGCACCAGTACTTGCACAAGGAAACGCGAAAGGAAAACGCGAAAATTCGTCCACAACTATTAACATGTATTTGTTCTTGGACACAGACGGCATAGGGCCTTTGAAATCTAAACTCAGTCGCTCAAACGGCTGGGTAGCTTTAACAAGATGCGCATTAGGTGGTTTATAAAAGTTAGGTTTGATTTCTGCACATACACTGCAGTTTTGCACCGTTTTCCGAACGTCGTCGACAGAATAAGGTAGATTTTTAGTTCGAACAAAATGAAGCAAACGAGTTATACCAGGATGGCATAAAGATAGGCCTACATGAATATCGTGTAGCACATTATTATGCATCGTAGACTTGACTACAATGGAAAGCACAGTTTGTGATATTTCAAGCAGCTCTTGGTGGATGGTTTGTAAATGATGCAGATGGGCAGAGATGGTCACCACAAGCATGCATCACAAAATGTTCTAATGTAAATAAATGAGTGTCTTGATCTTCTGGAATGTTCTCTCGCACATAGTCAGCAAGTTTAAGCAAATACTCGATGTTACTGCCATTTGGTCCAACTGCTCCGTAAATGTTTTTTGCTATCTCGACGTCGCTTGCTGGACCAAAATTAGGATGTACTGGTGAAGCAATGTAGAGTGTAATGTCAAAAACTGGTTGGCCACTTTCTTGAGGATGAAACGAGAGCGTGGTTGCCATATAATCCCTCTCCCTTTTGCTGAGCTTACGGCGAACGTCATCGATGCAATCTTTGGAAATCTTGTAAGCGATTCCCCAAACACGTTTTTCTAGGTCTTTTACAAGCGTTGCCACACGCCCAGGCTGAAACAATGAATCATTATTACTTTTTAATTTTCTTTTTGTTGAGTGATCTTTCAATACTTGTTATATTAATGTCAATTTATTTGCTTTATCCATCTAGTCGGCTTTCACAGTACGATAAAATACTCCAAATAGTAACTACATGCTAAATTTATTTAAAAAAAACTGTTACACTGCATTTTGTTTCGACATAGCCTATTGGTTTGTCAAAATGAAAAAGTTCAACTCTGTGGAAAGCTTGTTTCGAGATTTTAAGTTAATCATCGATTTTGCTTTCAATCGCTTTTAACGCTTCTTTAAAAATTACGGTATGTAAAATTACGTAAAACCATTCAGCCAAAGTAACAATCACGTACCAACGTAAGACTGTTGTGCATACTGTGTTATTAATTATTGTGCAAACGGAACTATAATTGTAAGAAATACAAGCAGCCAAAACCTTGCTGGAAAGCTTTGTGCACAAAAATGCTTTTAGAACAAAAGTTGACATTTTGGTTCTAGAGAAAACAAAAGCTTTTTACACAATATTAGGATAAACGATAAACGTGAACGCAATAAACTTTAAACTAAGTAAACACTTATTTACCTTTCCTGGAATTCCTCTGTGAGTTTCATTGAAGAGCCAAAATCTTCTTTTGTATCCTTGTACGAAACCTACAATTTGTTCGTCGTACTCGAAATCTGGATTCCACAAAAGAGATCCATAACCGAATAACCACATTGTTCACTGGCACAGTAGGCTATGTGAGACGTTATTGCTTACACACCCAGCGCAAAAACGATAAAATTATATCACTGCGTTGTTCTAAATAAACTGTAAATGTAAGTTGTTATTTGACGAAAAATGTGTGGACGTAGGGCTACATAGAATTTGTACTGGATTGTGACTGTTCTACAAACTGGACAGGTGATTTTTCCACTGTACTTACGAATATCCACAACACTTTCACTATCCCTGCCCAATCAAACTCTTTGAAAAGGGTACTGGTCAGTTGCTATAGTTTGAAAGCATTAAGTAAAACTTTGCTAGTTGGTTTGACATCTTGTTACTGCAAATTCTTATTGCTAACGTTTAAGCTATGTATAGTAGCCTACACTCCTTCGCATTTTCCTGATATGTCAATAGATTTCTGTTTTGCAGTTGCAGGTCCTCAAGTACTTTTTGGTTGATTTTGCTTCCAAACGGCTGTTTAAATATATTCTCTGGTCACTGTCTTAAACTTTATAACTAATGGATTGCTTCACACAACAACAGATTGTTCTACAGTATAGTGCACTGTGCACCTCTAAAACTTTTAATACCTACAATTGTCATGCGATACATTGGAAAATCATTACTAGGCTAGGCTACATGATCAATACTTCTTTTGGTCTAACTAACTATTGAATAATTACTACAGGAAGAAAATATTGTGACGACTTTACTGAAACAGCTTTGTTTTCAATTGGAAGTGAATGGAGAAAGACACTATTTTCTAGTGGTCTTTTTTTGGCGATCAGCTGATCAAACCGTTGACGCAGTTGGGAAAACCAGTAGTTTGGACTGGCTTCAGAAAGGGTTCAGTGTCGTGTGAAAAAGTAGTTTCAGTATGATATCATGTTTGGTCATTCTATTATCTTCGGTCATCTATTTACTAGTCTTTTACTCTAACCTGTTGATGAGCTTCGCTTGGCCTTTTCATTTGTAATTAAACTCGGCTACTCACAGGAGGGACCAGATAAAAGTACTCACCAACCTCCCCTTCCCCATTTGACCCCGATGAAATGTAGTATAAAAATAACTTCTTATAAGGAAGAAGAATTTATTGATTATCAGTAAAACCATTGAATCTCAAGCAAAGTGAAAATAAACACTTTTTTAATAATCGAGGGAATCAAAAATTTGGAAGCGAACCATCATGGAATTGAACTGAATACAAGCGTTTTTCACTGAAGAAAATAAGCATTAAAATGCCTGTTTTAAAAACAAGCCGATTGTGAATGCCATTTAGGGCTTTTCGAAAAATTTGTTTTGTTTTTTGTTTCGAAATAAAAACGCATTTCGTTTCGCTCGAAACGATTGCGGATAGCAGGGAGAATTTAATAATGCCGAAAACGCTTCAAAATTTATTGGGTGGCCTTGAGGCTTTTTTAAAGAAATTCTAACTAGAAGTTTTATTCATGCTCGTGAGTGTTTTAAACCAAAGTAGTTTAAAAATTTGTCGAAATAAAGCTTCGGTTTACATGACACGAATTTCTTTTGTTTGAAATTCAATTTGAAATATTTTTCTTGTAAAGACTTTGATTTGATTCATTTCTAACTACGTTTAATAGAATAATTTTTTTCGACACCAAAATTTGATTTTTGAACGGCTCAAAGCTATGAATGCATTGTAAACATGCTCAGTATTAATTTTGAACAAATAGAATTCATCAAGTAAAGGAAATACTTTTCAAAACTGGGTTCAACAATGTAGGCTATGACGTTGAAACAACGTCAAAAACCATTGACTTTGTTACAATTGTCAGTAACACCTTGCTAGATATCTAGTGAAAAATGATCATTTGTTCTGGCATTTCCCAGTCAAAACATTCAAAACTACGTTTGTAGACGTTGAATCAAACTAAAAAGGGACTGGTCAGCTAACTGGGCTGTGTTTACAGCGAGTGGTCTGTGTTTGTAGACATAGCCTGGTCAACAATGCTGTTGGCCAGCATATGCTGATTATTAGTTTTCGAGTATCGAAGTTCTTTTCTCCTTACCTCATCGACAGTCTTCACAACACTTTTCATCAGGCTGTTGTTTATTTGGCTACGGTACTACATGTGTTTGCAGCCATTTTGGTTTGTAGCCATTTGCAGCTTCTCTTTGTTTTTGCTTTATTTATTGCTGTTTGTTTCTTGGGTTTTGTGGCCGTGCTAACTACAGACATATAGGCATAGCCTATTACATTATTTACTATTCAGGCACGTTTGAAACCTTTCATGGTTTTGCCACCTTTTCCTGTTCATTAACGTGCTGATAGGCCTATATCGACTATTGTAGTTAGTAGTATCTTTTTCGTCCCGGACACGTTAGTGACGAAAAATAAATTAATGAATCGACAGACATAGCCTACTTTGTGGACCCGATAAGGTTTGATTCATTTTGTATTGTGCTTATAAATTTTAATGAAAAAATGAACCATAGACAAATGCATTCTAGCAACCACACGGCATTTGACATACACAAGGTTCGAGTACATCTCAATACGTCGTCGGCAGGATTCGAACCTATGCGGGCAGAGCCCAACAGATTTCTAATCTATCGCCTTAACCACTCGGCCACAACGACTTGTTCAAAACACAAGATAATATTTTTCACTTCACTTGATCAGTGGTGGTAGCCAGGGCCTCTGAGAGAAATTTTCACTAGGGGTACGAAGAGTCATTCCGGGCCCCCCTCTCACTCCGGGCCCCCTTTGTCTTGGGCAAACAGTGTGGTGTTTGCTTAAGCGTATTGCACACGACACAACATTTTACTGCAGAATTGGACATCTGTGCACAATAATAGTACGGTAGCCTATCAGGCTGCAATAAAACTATTATTTTGTGTTGTGCATATCATGTGATCTGCCCTCGCCAATTTGTGTATCCTGCAATGAATTCGTGTCGAAAACGTTGGATTTAGTAGTTTTTCATGTTTTTTTTTTTGTGTGTTTATACTGTTTAATGTTAAATCCGTTTACGTTACGGAGTGTTATATCTATCTGGCACAAGTCAAGCTCTCTACCATGGCTCAAACATAACATCTTCTTAAAACATAATCAAGTTAATCATCTGACCAATCCTAACCTTTCTTCATTAACTGCACTCACTAAATAATAACCTTTCTTATATAATAAGAAAAAACTCACACGACATGTAAAAAATTCTAAAATCCAAAAATTTTAAAAATCACCATTTTTCATACAAAAATCGAGCTCACAAGTTCATATTGCTTTCTAGAGCCGCCCAACCTGGTGATAAGGTAGGTACTTTAAACAGCATTTTCTCGGTATGTGTATGATAAGTCACAATAACTATTGTGCTTAAAAAATTATTTAGAGTGGGCCAACTTGCCCGTTGGGCCAACTTACCTGAGTCTCCCACGATTTCTTCATTTTTCACTTCAAGTATATTTTAGGTTTTGTAGGAACGTATGCAGTACAATTTTATTAAACTGCAAAATAACAATAAATCTTTGAAAAAAGCAACCGCTTGTACCAAATCCGACCAAACTGTGATCCACCAATTACATCTAGAAAACATTTGTTTCATCCGTCGCTAACGACCCTCACTTAGGATGAGTCGATCTTAATATCGATCTTAGATCCACCAACATCAGAGGTGAAGGCGAAACCGCTCGGGCACTGAGCTAGTATATACAGGGCCGGATTTAGCTGATGGGGGGCCCGGGGCACTTTTAGATCGGGGGGCCCCCGTGCAAAAAATTTTTTCAAGCCTACGGCGCGTAAAAACCATCTCTACGTCTACAGTAGCATCAGTCCAGTACTGCACAGTATTTTGCAGAAACTTTAAAGGTCAAAAGGAATAAAATAACACAAAATCACATTTTTTCCACATAGGGGGGCCCTTCAAAAGTCGGGGGGCCCGGAGCAACTGCCCCCTCTGCCCCCCCTAAATCCGGGCCTGAGTATATAGCCTATGTTTTACTAAGCAGCCACCCACCACCAAAAGTGAGTTAATCCAGGTGTAGCCTATTGTAGGTGCAGCTTACCACAGCTTACTTTGCTACGATGCCCCTCTGCCCTCATATTTTTGTGGATGGGGTGGCAGGGGGGCAATGGTGCCCTTTTAAGATCAT
This sequence comes from Aplidium turbinatum, assembly GCF_918807975.1. Taxonomy (NCBI): domain Eukaryota; kingdom Metazoa; phylum Chordata; class Ascidiacea; order Aplousobranchia; family Polyclinidae; genus Aplidium; species Aplidium turbinatum. The sequence continues at coordinate 6,641,607 of NC_137486.1, forward strand.
GTAAGCTACTGCACATTTTGCAATACGATATAACAATTTCAGTTATAGCTGTTAGCCTAATTATAATCTTTCATTTCTGCCTCAAAATAATATTCACGACACAAAATTCTGTATCACAGTAGGTAATAAGCCTGCATCATCATAACATATAGCATGATGGCCAGGGCCGGATTTAGACCATTAGAGGCCCTAGGCTATTCCATTTGTGAGGCCCCTCCCAATATTTGAGCTCAGAATTTCTCTCTAAACAACATCACATGTCATTGCTTAATGTTAAAAATATGAGTGCATTAAACTCTTCGTTCTTCTCATTTTCCACATTCATGGGTGCAAATTTTTAATTAAAAGAATAAAAATTTAGTTAAGGCAGTTTTGCTTTTAATTTTAATTTCTTTGATCAAACAACCGTTACAATTATTGTAAAGTTTATTTACGAGGACATAAGAAATAGTTACAGCCATCAAATAGAGTACCGTAGGCTAAGACCAGGCTAAGACCAAATTTTTTTTCTAGCTTTCGTCAAAGCAAAATCATGCAAAAGTTCATCAAAATTTATCTGTTTAAGTTTGTCACTCTCAATGCACAGAATGCTCAGTGCGGACAACCTTTCTTGAGACATTGTCGAGTTTATTGAGACAGTTTATTTTTGATGCTTTTGAGCCTTGAGAAAGATCTCTCTCTTGAGCAGTCAGTGACCATTAAGCCTAGAAACAGTCTTATTATTGCTTCCACATTAGGAAAATCAGAGTTAATTGTTCCTTGCGCATAATTTCCTGAAGGTCTCCATGAGACAAGGAAATAGATTGCTCTTCTGTACCGGTAAGCCCTTAGTTTTGTGTTTGTCTCGCGTACAAATGAAAATGTAGAAGTTCATCAGTAAGTTTAGGGTCAACATCTTCCGGATACGCTTCCTTTAAAAGGTCTACGCCTCGTACAATTTCTACCTTAGTTGCTTTCAGATTAGCAAGAAAGAGGAACATTTCTGCAATGTCACTGTAGCCTACACATTAGCCATTCTTCTTAAAATGGCTTGAAGTGCGTCGAGCATAGGGATAAAGGAATTTATTTTAAACCTTTTCTTTGAAGAGAGTTCACGTAAAGCGTCAGGTGCATTTCTTTGTCTCCTAGTAACAGCTCTGTAGTTAATATTCGGCAAGGTTGCTTTTGCTTGCTGATCAAACTCGTTAAACACATCTCTAATTTTGCTTAGAAAGTCTGCAAGTGAACTGCACTTTTTCAGATTTTTGAAAGGCTTTGCTAACCCTGTAAAAACGACCTAGCACTCTGGACCAAAAATGCAACATAACAATTCCAATTTTTCCATGTTTTGCAAAAGGTTGTTAGCATGAAGTATTAATGCGATTCGAAAATCAAATTTCAAAATTTCACCTATCGCTCATGGATTGTAGCAATATGTAGAGCATTCCTGTAAAATATTTTGTAATAAAACGCTCTAACTTTAAACATTGAAGCGTTTAAAGATTAGGTATTTACAACTTTTTGATAAGGCGATTCACCAAACTAGATTGCGTTACGCCTGAATTACGTGATCCAAATAGCGCTCTGTGATTGCGCAGTTCCATGGAAACGACGACACAATGAGTGATTTAACGATTGGGAGTAAGCTCCAAAAAATAGACAAGAAGCAGTTTTCAGCTGAAATGCTTGCTACAGTGCAATTCTAGGTTGGTGAATAACATTAAGGCTGATATGTGTTTAAAACTTAGTTGTTATAGTTGTTATGTAGCCTAGCTTTCCCGAGAAACTCGAAGCGGTTGTCGGTCGAAAATATTAAGGTTTCTGCAGGTGATTGCTTTGATGTAGTCTAATTTCTGCTCGGTGCTAAAACATTACTGAATCACGATGACAAATTGTATAAAATGTAGAGTTTGTTACAGATTAACGAAGTACAAGGCCTAGGAATTTCAATATTTGAAATTAAATCAGTGTTAGAAAAAAAAGTTCTGTGTTTTATTGAGTTCCAGTCTACTTCACAGTTTGTAGGTGTACCGCAGTCATAAGATCACAAAACTATAACGGTACCATACTCTTCAACTATATTTTCAGTAAATAACGCTTAAATAATTGTGGACTGTTGTATCAGTAAGATAATGCCTAAAACTAGTACGAAAACTATTAGAAGCGCTGAAAGCTCTGTCATTGGACCCTCGAAAGAACTCCCGACTGCAGACCTACCAACGCTACGAGATGTCCTCGCATTCTGTGGTTTGTTGAAGGTAATATTGAAATTTAATAGATTTTGTTTTGCCTTTGGGGTGTCACGAGTCATGACTGAATTGACTACTTTTATATGAAGGCCTACTTAGTACTTACACTGTAATTAGTTTGTTAAAACAAGAATTTAAACAAGTCAAGAACCGAAAACAGGTCTAGCAAACAACCAAACTTTTTTCCAAAACCTATAGGCTGTAGGTTTATTAAACTTTTTAAAAAAAAGCAATGATTAGAATTAGTCACTTCTTTTCAGAGATATAGCAATCCTAATCAAATATTTTTTCAGGAATCTGGAAACAGAGCTAATTTTTCACTCTTCACGAAGATCGCCAATGATGTCATTATCATCTACCATCGTGTGAATTCATCCCTTTCCCTTGCTCCAAAATCTTCGATTGCCAGTAAAATAAAAAAATCTTATAATCAGCAACTGTATTTTCAACGAAGTAAATCTCATGGTCTAAAATGCCGTTGCTTGATATCTGTTTGTGATAAATCGATTTGTGGAGATTCGTGTGAATGGGGAGCTCATATCACGTGCAGTTGTCCTAAAGAAGACCACATTCCGAAGGCAGAACTGAAGTTTTTCCTCTCCCAACGTAATCGTGGAGCAACAGCACCTCAATACCAAATTGGAGCACTTGACAAAAAGACGACAAAAACTCTTCAAAAGATTGCTCACAAAAAGGTAAGATATAGGACATGCATTTTAGAATTCTTTGCTGCTGCATTAAACTTCTTTCTTTCAACTTGGCTATTAATTAGCATTAGTTGTTGGACTATTTTAATGATATTTTTTACAATAATTACTTTCAATCAAGAGTATGGAACAGTACCGTCTGGATGAGTTTGCTGCTGCTAAGAAGTCCCAAAAGATGGAAGAAACTTACTGGAGAAAAGAGCAGTTTGCTGCAACAATTCTGGAAGCAAATGATTCTTCACTGGAAGAAGCTGTGCCTGGCTCATCCGAAGATAACAATGTAACGTACAAAGCGACCACAGGTGGAGGTACTTACATAGTATTGCAAACGCTTTTGATGTGTTTATCTTTTAAAGCTTAGCAAGGAACTGATTTCAGACAAAGTACGACATCCAGTAAAAATCCTGTTGCTCTTAATAATTCATAAAAAACCCACATTCCTTTTAAGAAAATAAATTGTTTGTTTTATGATTGAGTTTTCAATTAAGTTTTATTCAAATTGCAGATGCTAGTTCTGGTTTATTTTTTAGAAGTACGGTAACATAATTTATTTACATCATATACCACAAACAGATTCCTCCTTATTATAATAATTAATAAACCACATTTTTTCCAGGACATCAAATGCGATTACCACTTCCAACAATCGCAAGGGAAGTAATGCGATGGGGCACAAGTCAAAGAGAAGCTGCTGCTTTGGTAAATGCTACACTTATTGATGTCGGATTTATTTCACCAGACGACCCTTCAATGATAGTAGACCAAAGCAAGATCTGGAGGGAAGTGGAAAAGGTTCGCAAGAGAGAAACAGAAATAGATCGAGAGAAAAGAGGAGAAGAAAAGTTACAGGGGATCTTCTTCGATGGGAAGGAGATTGAAACTATTACTGTAGAAGAAGAGGATGGGGTTTTTAGGCAGAAACAAATAAAGCAAGAGCACATAGTTTTAGTTGGAGAACCGGGAGGCCAATACAATATTTGTTTTTTTTTGGACCTTTTGGGAAAGCTGCAGAAATGATAATGGACCTTTTGGGAAAGCTGTAGAGCCCACAGCTGTTGAAATAACAAAACTTTTAAAGGAGGAATACCTCATCGACAACTGGTTGGTTGTAGGAGCAGACTCCACTGCTGTTACTACTGGGAAAAATAATGGAATAATTGCCAGGTGTGAACGACACATTGGCCACCGTCTCCAATGGAATATATGCATGTTGCATACCAATGAGCTCCCATTGCGACATTTGTTCCAAAAGCTTGATGGAGCAACTTCTGGAAGTGCTTCCTTCAAAGGGCCAATCGGAAAAATTCTGCCACATGTTGAAGACCTTGAATGGGATGCAAAATTTCTGCGAATTGAAGGCCCAAAATTACAAGTACCACCTGAGATTATCTCTGATCTTTCCACAGATCAAAGATATCTTCTTCTTTCTGTAACATCAATTCAAGGTGGAAACATTTTAGACAGCTTGAAGCATTTGAAGCCCGGTCCAATTTCTCATTCACGATGGCTTACACTCGCATGTCGATTAATGTCGTCTTTACATGTCAAAGCACGCTCTGCAGGGGACGATTGCTGATGCTCTCCAGAAGTTGGTAGCATTTATTGCCACTAATTATGCTCCACTGTGGTTTGACATAAAAAGCAAGCCATACATTCACCATGCCCCATTTCATGTTCTCCGTCAGGTCCAGCTGCTACATCTTCTTCCTGCGGATACTCGGGAAGTAGTTGCTCCTTATGTAAAGTCGTGGCATGCTCACAGTGAGAGCCTCCTTCTAGCGATGGTAAGCAATGACGACCCTGCTGTTCGATCTTTTGGTGTGAGAATTTTGGAAGACATTCGTAAGGGCAACAACACTGGTGATGTTTCCATCCGCACATTCATACCTCCAAAATTAAACTGGAATGCCGACTCACTGTGCTCGTTAATTAATTGGGAGGATACCACACCTACAGAGTCCGTATTAACTTCTCACTTGACCTTGGACGAATTAAAGAATTTAAAAAATACGAAGTTTGAATGCGCTCATTTCCCTTGTCATACTCAGGCTGTGGAGCGCCTTATCCGGGAAGTGACCAACGCCTGCGGAAGTGTGGCTGGCTACCAACGACGGGATGGCTTTATTCGAGCTAGACTTGCTTCAAGGAGAGTCACTCCAAAAGCAAATACAAAATCCGACTTTGTTGCTATGACCACGATTTAATATTTGCTAGTGAGCACAGTTATATCGTTCTGATTGCTTTATCTGTTGATGTGGTTCAATATTGCAATTTTCTTGGCACATATTTTATAGGTAAACGTTAAAGTCGTGCATTTCCATGTGATTTTTAATTTGTAGTTGTTACTACGTCCAGTCGTCCATATGCATGAGGTTGTTGTATGTTAGTGTATTATTTATACTGCGTATTATGTTGTTATGTTTACTGCAGTCCTACAACAAAGCAGATGATTGACGATTTAAGACGATCGAGATTATACTCTTGATATAGAGTAGAATATTGAATAAGCCACGTTTATTACTGATTGAACAACAGTTTTTTCCATGTTTTGCAAAAGGTTGTTAGCATGAAGTAATGAAGTATGGTATCACCCTTCTCACTTACATTGGAGTGCAAATGACTGAGAGCATTGGTGATGGCACTGTAACTTTCCAAAATATCTTCCGTGGCTTTTGCATGTGCATCTCACATTCTCACCTAGTACGGTAGCCTATCCGACAAATGTTTTGGCACTTTTGATTGAGGTTGCAAAAATGATTTAAGAACTGCCCACCTCTTTGTGGAAGCTGAAAAAAGGTGTAAATTTTATTGATAATACCAAAACAGTTTACTGCATCAAGACAGCAATCAACAGCTGAACGGCCTACCAAATTTAAGGAGTGACCTGCTGCGCATGGAATAAATTTTGCAAATTTATTTATTTTTATGACTTTTTGCTGCATACCGTTGTATCTACCAGCCATGTTTGCAGCATTGTCATAAGACTGCCCTCGGCATTTATTAAAATCAATCTGAAGCTCAGTAGTGAGATATTTATGCACTAAATATGCCATGCCTACCCCAGAGTGGTCTTTCAGCTCAAGGAAAGTTATAAATCTTTCACTTGGTAAATCGTTTACAGGAGACACGTATCTGATAATAATCAAAGGTTAACTGATCGGTATGTGAAATATCGGGAGTAGAATCCACAGAAAAGCTGAAATATTCCGATTTTTTAAATGTGACAACTTAATTGCATAATTATATAAATAGGCTAAAATATCCCTATATATACGTATATACTTTAGGTAGGGTTTAAAATTGTCAAGTTTTTGAAAAAAATACAAACCTCGAAACCGAATTTCGAGGCCCCTGGACGTTGAGGCCCTAGGCTTCAGCCTGCCTAGCCTATTGGTAAATCCGGCCCTGATGATGGCCTTCCGTGCCATTGTTCTTTGTATACCGGACACTTGTATCATTACTCGATAATGAGCAGGTAGATGAGCATTATTGCTTTATCTAATCTTAAAACTTAAAAAAATTGGCCTTTCAGCAACAAAAGTGCCCTTTTTTCATAATCTTGCCCCCCAATCAAAAACTGTTCCGGCGCCCCTGGCCATGCTCTTTGGCGCTTTGCAAAGCAGACGGTGTCAAAGCAGCTGTATAGACTAGAGGCGCAAATGAGTACAAGACTACCCGAATCCATTCCATTGCTCAGTGCCAAGAAAGAATTAGATTCAGTACCGTACCATTTTTAAAAAGTTTGTGGCATGACCCGACAGCGTATCTAACTCTAGTCTAACGATTCAGAGGCGGACGCACTAACCACTAAGCCACCGAGCCGGTTAAGTTTTGCGAATAAAAGTTCAAATTAGCTGTTTGGAGCTAAGCGATCGATTACAAGTATGCAAAATTTTTAAATCGCTAAGGAATCATTATTATTGAGAGGTGTTTTATCTGAGCTTTTGTGCTCGTCATGGACAAGACCTGAAGGGCCAACAAAAATTCAAAGTGGTACGTCGTTGGAAGGATTCGAACCTGCGCGGGCAGAGCCCAACAGATTTCTAGTCTGTCGCCTTAACCACTCGGCCACAACGACTTGTTGAAAACAATTACTTTAATATTTATCAAAAAATGAAAACTGAACATTTATATCATATAACGTTTTTTTTTTTGATTTTTTTTAATAAATGTAATTAATATTATGTCGTCGTGATGACTTTTTGTCGACGACCCATAGTGCTTATGAAGTTTAAACAACATTTGTTTGGCATTGTTGTTGTTTTAGAATGGGATGATAAGTGCAATTTATTTATGTCAAAGTATTTCTTAATTTCCGCCCCGTTAACTCAGTGGTTAAGGCCCCTACTCAAGATCAAACGGCGCTGCTTCGGCTCTCGGAGTGTGCGCTAGAGCAACTCATTTCATCTGGGCCACTGAAATGTTGGTTTGTTGTAAAACTAAATATAAAAAAAAAGATAAATCTACAACTCTGGTGTAGTGATAGTGCTGCTGTTTGATACGAAACAACATAATTTTATTTTCATAAAAACATGTTTAGGGCCATTCAACGGTAGGCATTTAAACATAAAAAGTCTTGTAAGACAAATGAATCTTTGGACCAATCAGAAGTTACAGAAACAGCGTGTCAACCAATCAGAAGTACAAGGGAAAACAAAGAAAACATTACTGATTTTAAGTAAATCAAGTCAACGTTTAGCGGCGAGGGTTAAGACAGTGGTAGTCATTTTGTTGACGCGTGTTCGATTCCCATGCAAACCATAACTCCTTTTTCTTCTGTATTACCAAACAAAGTTGAAAATCAGATCAACTCTCTGCCTGAATGCTAGAAGAGTCACAATTGGACGGGAGTCACTTAAACATGCTCTGATTGGTTGGCAGTGTCATTGGGTCTTTCAGGGAATTGTCATATCTAAGTGGCTATCCCATTGAACAATCAGGTAGGCACTTTAACAAGCAGATTTCTAATAAACTGCGAACCAATCAGAAGCTACTCTGTTCATGACGTCATCAAGGTTGCGTTTAAGAAGAACAAAGGAAAAACGTAAATTGTAGCTAAATTAAATCATCGCTTTGCCGTCGGTTGACTTGGCGCATTGGGTTAGGGCGGTAGTAGTCATTACATTGACGTGGGTTTGATTCCCACCTCTGCTATAGCTCTTTTTTCTTCTGTGATTAATTACCAAACAAAGTTCAAAGTAATAATTAATTCTCTGGCTGAATGTTGGAATGGTCGTCGTCGTCGTGTGAGCCTCTGGGGCCGAGGGTCTATCTTTTTACCATCCCAGATTCATGATGTTCCCGGACTACACTGGAAGGCTGGTCGTCCGTATAAGAATTGCCAGGTCGTCCGCATAAGCGTATTTTGCGGAGACCGTAGTTGGCAGGTCGTGGGTGTAGATGTTGAAAAGAAGTGGAGCCATGACCGATCCCTGTGGGACGCCGTTTTTCAGGCGTCTCAGTCTGCTTCGCCGTGAGCTACCGGTGGTGAGGGTGAAGTTCGGTTCCTGACAAGTTCCATAATCATATGAACCATATGTCGGTCAGGAAGCAGGCGAAGCAGCTTGCAAGTAAGGCCGCGATGCCATACGGTGTCATAGGCAGCTGTGAGATCTAGAAAGACAGCGCTGGCCTTCTTTTTTGCCTCAAAGCAATCCTCGATGTCTTGGGTTAAGAGTGTGACCTGATCTACGATGGATTTTCCGCGCCGAAACCCAGCTTGCTCTTTTGGAAGGAGCGGGTCGATAATTGGGTTGACGCGGCATAGATCAGTCTTTCGAGGATCTTGAAAGGAACACAGAAGAGGGATATCGGACGATAACTCCTTGGGTCCTCTGGTGGCTTGTGAGGCTTAGGGATCGCAACTACTAAAGCTCTTCTCCAGATTTTTGGGATTGTGAGGTAGTGCAGGCAGGAAGAGAGGAATCTACGTAACCAGGACTTTAGGGCATGGCCAGCATGGAGCACAAGCTCAGGGCAGATCTTATCGGGCCCTGGAGACTTGTGTGGTTTCACTAGGCGGAGGGCGGTGGCGAATTCCTCTGGAGTGAAGTCTCCAGAGATTGTTTTTTCTGGTGGTGTTTCCACTCGCCACAGGGCAGATACTTCCTTGACAACAAGGTGGGATGCCTTGCGGTCCTTTGTCTTGTACACCCCGTTCTGCACTAGCTGGGAAGCGATGGCATTAGCAGAAACGGGGAAATGACGAGGGGAGTTTGCTGAGCGCCCAGTGAGGTTGTTGATGATGCTCCATGCTTTGCGGCTTGAGTGTGAGAAGTCGATGGTTTGGACAGCTTCGTTCCATCGCTCAAGCTTCTTTGTGTCCAGCCGCTCAAGTAGTCTGGTGTGGCGGCGGTGTTAAAAGCAGCACCACTTGTGGCGGCTAGGTATGAGCGATAGAGAGCTTCACACTCAGAGTCCCAGCATGGTTTATAGCTGGTTCGATGGCCACGTGGTACTGTGGCCTTTGCCGCAGTTATTATGGCATTGCAGAAGTCCTAGTATGCCTCGTCTGCGTTGCATGTTTCAGTCGGTGGTAACTTTGCAGCAGATTCATTGGTCAGGAGGCTGTATTGATTCCAATCGGCTTTTTTGAAGTTCCATCGCTTCACCGGTGAACTCGGGACAGGAGCCACAAGTTTTGGGGCGATGATGAGGGATGGCCGGTGTTGGGACCGCGGGAACTTCTCAAGCACACATCTGTCTGGAAGAGAGCTGTCGACACTCGCAAAGGCCAAGTCAGGGTTTGTCCCTGTTCCCCAGCGGCCGGAGTGGAAACTGGCTGGTCCTTTGGATTGAATAGGAGGGCAAGATGGTTTGTAGAGGCCCAGTCAGCCAGCAATTCTCCGTCGCTGCTTGTGTTGTAGCCCCAGTCGATGTGCTGGCAGTTGAAAGCGCCAGCGTAGAGACTGGGGGAGGGGAACGTTGGAAGGGATGGTGGCAACATTCGCGAGGGTGGGGGCTTGTAGATGTTGACGATGTTGTAGTCTGAGATGCAAATGCACACCCACTCAATCTCGGCATCAATTGGAGATTGGTCGACAAAGGTCCACTTCAGGCTCTCATGCACAAACGTGGCAATGCCGTGCTTCCTGCTTAAGGTAGACCCGGCTAGCATGTAATTGGGAATAGCTAGCCTATCTGTTGAAGTGCAGTGGGTCTCTTGGAGGAGGATGACGAGTAGGGTGGTGTGAATTTCACTTAATGTTTTGGATTTTGATTTAAGGTGTTGTAATGTTGTCTTTGGGCCTAAAAAACAACCCCGAACATAATTCTGGTTCTCCTACCCCTAAATTGACCCTCCTACCTGAGGTCAAAGGTCACGTGAGGTCAAAATTGCTCTATCTCCACTTCTACTGGTGCTACAAATCTGTTTAATGGCTTAAAAGATTCAGAAGACCCATATTTCTGTCTATTCTAAGAAAACTTTTTCTTATATTGGTAGTAGAATTCGACTAAGCAGCAAAAATACAGTTTTTGTGACGTACTTCAACAGCCAAATACTAAATTTCAGCAATTGGTTGGATTGTTGTTTGAGAATAAGTGTATTGAACATCGAAATATTCTTATCTGTAGCATTGATGAGGAACTGAAATTTGAACTAAGTATGAAATAATGTTTTGATGCATTTAAGATGACATTTCAATGGTTGAAAGGCATGAAATTATTGAGAGAGAGAGATACAGTTTTTGCTAACAAGTCACACTACGTACAATAATAATTATTATACAAACAATCAAAATTTAAATTGAGCATGAACTAACCAGCAACAACGGGAAGGCTGCGAAGGGACCACCGACAGGTCTTCAAGTCAAGCAGCACCTAATGAAAATCTCATTGCATGTAAATGAAAATCCAATTGCACTTTTAAACCCTCAAAAAATGTCACAAAATATTTTGCCTCCCTCATATTTAGGTTCCCGTTATGCCTCTGGTCTGGTAATTATAACGAAAAAACAAGTGGTTTTTATGCAATCGTTTTCAGCAGTAACATTGCTTTTTGGTGTTGAAAGAGGGCATCAACTTCCGTGATTTGATCTTTTGCCAGATCACACCATCCCGTCTTTCTAACCCAGCCACATGCATGGAAGCTTCTGTTACGAGCTTCACATGACGCTTTACACTTACAGCTTGATTGTGGCATGGGTGATCAAGTTCAAGCTTGTTTGTTTTGAAATTTTGTATTGCATCATCATTCATGACTTTGGTTGCGGGAGGTTCCTGTGACATGAATTTCATCAAAATTTACTATGTTGTGGTAGAACTCGGCGTTGATATTGATCTCCAGTATGATAAATTTTCGAACAGTTACTGTCCTCTCTGCAATAGATTTCGCCTTTGCACTTTCATCATCGGTAGGCACTTTAACATTACCCACTGGTCGAAGAGGTACGCAATCATGCGTGACATGTTCATTCGCGATTTAGCTGATTTCAGTCATGTGACTCGTGACGTGTTTTTCTGATCGAAAAATTTTGATACAAAGAAATTTAACTGAATGCTTCACCACAACCACCGTTGCCTAATGGTTAGGGCAGAGGAGTATAGTAATTTCGATTTCGTGGGTTCGATTCCTACCCTCTACTAATACTATTTTTTCTTCTGCAACTGAACTGAGTGCAAGAAGGATCTTAATGGTAGCCACTTTAACAAGTCGAAATTGTGACTAAAACACAAATATTGATTGAACATGTCACGCATGATTGCGTACCTCTTCGACCAGTGGGTAATGTTAAAGTGCCTACCTTCATCATCTGGGGTCATTTCAACATTTTTGCTTCTGCGTAGCGATAGCACAATATTGACAGCTTGCGATCGAATTGTATCATCATCGTCAGCCATCATCGAAAGAAGAATGTTTTCGGGGTGAGCTGAGAAGCCATTACGTATCAAAGTTTTTGATGCAATGTCTCTTGCTTGCTTCTAGGGAAATTGGTTGATTCGTTTGAGCATGCGAAAATAATTGACAGCTACTTTATATATTTTAAAGTTAAGCTTGATATCAAACCAACTTAGGAAGTAGACTATTAAACAAAATGCTACAAGAATTCTCAAAATTTTGCTCGGCTTTGTTTGGGAAGTGTTGTATTGTATCCAGGGCCGGATTTAGCTGATGGGGGGCCCGGGGCGCTTTTAGACCGGGGGGCCCCAGTGCAAAAAAAATTTTCAAGCCTACGGCGCGTAAAAACCATCTCTACGTCTACAGTAGCATCAGTCCAGTACTGCACAGCATTTTGCAGAAACTTTAACACTTTGCTCCTCAAAGGGAGGCCAGATTTGGCCCCCCCCTCAAATTTTCTTTAATTATTTGAAGCACAGTAACGCCATGCACTTGGTTTTTCTTGACTTTTCCTAAAATTGCCTGGCGGATCTGATGATATTAAATTTGATGCTAAAAGTTGTGTAGTTTTCTTGTAAATTCAAGATTTTGGTGAATTTTTGCTATTTCTAGCTAACTTCCAGCAAAGCGTGAAATGGATTACATTGCGATAACAAGCCATAAGCTCATAATTGCTTCGTGCATCGATATGCGCGAGCAGAGAGAAGCATCCTCTTGCTTTCCTTTGTTTGGTTTGACCTCAATAATACAAAGCGCGTTATTTCTTATGCTACAAAGAAAAGCCAGTGATCGCAAAGCTGTTAATTAGAAACAATAATAGCAAACGTTTTTTGCGTAGTCAGCTCTACAAAGAAGAATAGCAATCCACGATCAAAATAGTAGGCTATGGAGGCCACAAACTGTTCAAAACACAGTTGTTTCAAGCAGATAATATTCATTGACGAATAAAAAACGTTACAATAAGAAATCTTCTCTTGGGTAAAGACACGAAAACCTGGTTTCGAAATAAACGTTCTATGGAAATGCTCTCATTGACAAAACTTGCAATTGAGGAAATGTATCACTGCAAATGCTTTTGGGAGAAGCCGGAGAAATAGCGTTTTTGCAAACAGTAATTGTGAGATACACTCAAAATTGTGAGATAGGCTCCATTTACACGTAGCAGCTAACTCGATGGCGTCCCTTCCCTGCTTTATGTCGCCTACTTGTTGTTATGTCCTGTATTTTTGTTTCACAGTGCACTGTGTTTTGTTCCAAAGAGCGCAAAATAAAGATGATAATGCCTCATCTACATTACAAAATATTTTGTAATGTACAAACAAAATGTACAATGTACACAATGTACATTACAAAATATTTCGTAATGTAGACGAGGCATAAAGTTAGGCGTCACATAAGACAAACAACAAATCAGCTTTCTTCTTCATTGATTCAACATCTGAATACGTTGCCCCAATGTATAAGAGGCCGGCTATTGTGAAGACCCGCCATTTATAAACAATCCGATTATACCAAAAGTGGGACAAACTTGTGGATCAAAGAATGAATAAACAATGCTGAGAAAACTAAATCTAAGTGAGGAACAATACCGATGTCTTCATTTATCTTGGAAAAATGCTGCCTAAACTTATCAACAAAAAATACTGTAAATATCGGCAAGGATCCCGAAAGCAGAATTTGTTCGACTTTGGCATGGATTTAGTCAGACATCTACAGTAATAATTCCACACATACAATAACGGGCTCTCAACGGCGGTAAGATACATAATAATCAACCTGGTTCTGGACGATTTGTGTAACAGTTTAGGGGAAAACACTACTTGAAATGATGCACCACACAAAAGATTTTCAATGAAGACTGAGTCTAAAAACTGATGTGGATTGTGCTTCACAATGACTTCAAGTTTAGGACAGAAAAGGCACAAAAATATCACGATGAAAATAAAGACCTTGTGGGAAATTTTCGAGAATCATAACACGATGCAAATACCATAAACGCTTAGTTTGCATGCTGCTCTAAGCTGGCCGGCAACCACAAAGGTAGACAACACAAGCAGTTTATAATTCGATAACAGCGCAATAAACATTATAAATACGTAAACCGACAATTTTCTTTTACAAACGTTTTACGTCTAATAGTAAATTTTCCCACAACAATTTTTTGTGAAGCGCTTGCAAACCACGGTTTTGTAAAATAATTCATCATTATTATTTTTTACTTCTCGGATATTGTAAAACGTCATCAGCAAAATCACAAAAATTTTTTTCATTACTTCAATGTAGTAGGCCTAAGAATTTTTTATAGAATTGTAGCCACGTTGTTTCAACAAAGAAGCCATTTTTGGAAATATGAAGTTATAGAAAATAATTTGCAATCATGCAAATGGTTGGAAAGAATCTAGGAAGTCTTCTCACAATCTGGCACAAAGTGATTATGTTTATTGTATCTCTGCAAAATGTTTTACGACAAACTTTGAAGCTTCGTTATAATCATTTTTATCTTTGAAGTCAAAAGTTAATTTTTTTTTGGCCAGAAACATAATCACTGCCTTGCTGATGTTGTCGCCTTTACGCGTATTTTTTGTGCTTCAAACAATAAGGATCCAGTCTGCAATCCAGTCTATTTACATTGATTCAACATTTGTAAACGTTAAATTTATGTAGATTTGCTGACTGTGGGTTATTTCACATTTCCTTTGTTTACGCATGTTCCTCAATTCGCTCTTGCATTGTTTCGACGCTGGCGGAGTAAAAATGTATTTTCAAATTGATTGACGCAATCTTCAATAAAAAGTGGGCTTCGAACTTAGCTTTGTTGATGTAAATGCTGTATTTTTTGTGGATGTAATTTATGAGTCATGTTTATAAACACCCGTAAGCGAAATGACTTATGATGGAGCCTGCATGATATTTGTGATGCGACTTGACACAAATCCACAATTTCAAAAGCACCTAATTTGAACTTAGAAATTTCAGATAATTTCAACAACTTGTTCAATTGTCTTCTCTCTACTAAAAATATTCATACTACAAACTCAATTGTAGACCTAAAATACACAAACGAAGATGTAAACAGCTATTCAAGCAGGCTAAGGTGTTACTTATGAGAAATTTGGTTCCATAAAACTAGAAGCTAGCCATGAGTTTCGAAATGCATTAGTTTAGGACAAAAATGTAAGACAACAAACGCAGTTTTGTTTTTTTTCAAATTCGTGTAACAATATTACTCTGATTGTAACTATTTTAGAATCAGTGAGTAGCTTACAATAAGATTTGCTCGCAAATCTTTATCAATGCAATGATTCGGCACACCGCACACACACTTCGTGCAGTCGATTGAGCTCTTTGTTATTCAGAACTTTGCATGAAATCGGATTAGCATGGTAATTAAATAGCGGCAAGATAAATCAAAATTGTCGTTTTTGGGTACCTTTGCAAAAATTGAAATATCAAGTTTAACATATAAAATTTCAAAATAAGACTTTTCAAACTTATAGACAAATGATTTGTTTTCACACCAGTGCAACTTCTGTTGAAATAGCACCAGCGGATAACACGTAACAGCTGATTGAATTTGATCCAAAAACGGCCCCCCCTTGAGCAGTTAACTTCCAAAAAAACGTTGAAAAGCAAAGGGTTAAAGGTCAAAAGGAATAAAATAACACAAAATCACATTTTTTTCCACATAGCCTAGGGGGGGGCCTTCAAAAGTCGGGGGGCCCGGGGCAACTGCCCCCTCTGCCCCCCCCTAAATCCGGGCCTGATTGTATCTCAAAATGCGACATGCAAGTGTCAACCATCTTGCATGTGACAAGCCATCTACTTCAAACTGTGCTAAGTCATTCTCCAGTTTTCCAGATATGACAGCCAAATAAATTTGGTATGCATAAAATTAATCGGAACTCAAACTTTCCATAACTTCGTTTGGCAATTGAGGAAATTCAATAGAAGATAATGGCTTAAACTTAACCACATGCCAATCAGACACTAAACCATTTAGCTCTTGGCCAATTGGGCCTGAAAACGAGTCGGAGTTTAAAGAGACTCCATCCAAGTGCTTAAAGACATGCCTGAGAGGCAGTTCGTTGGTATGAAGGAGACAGATGACCTATTGCGAAGGTCTTTGCAGCAACTCTTCTAATGTGGCAAGGCTGTAATGGTGTTTACCTGTCATAATTGTGGTTCCATCTGAGCCTATAATTGACAAATTTTTCTGCAGGTCGGTATTTGCCGGTGCTTTGTGAAAAGTTTTGTGATTCTTACATAACAATCCAACCAATTGCTGAAATTTACTGTTTTGGCTGTTGAAGTTCGTTAACTATAATTATAATGTTGTATAAGCAAAAATACCACAAAAACTACATTTTTGTTGTTTAGTCAAATTCTACTACTAATAGAAGAAAAAGTTCTCTTAGAACAGATAGAAATATGGGTCTTCTGAATCTTTTAAGCCATTAAACAGATTTGTAGCACCAGTAGAAGTGGATATAGAGCAATTTTGACCTCGCGTGACCTTTGACCTCAGGTAGGAGGGTCAATTTAGGAGTAGGAGAACCAAAATTATGTTCGGGGTTGTTTTTTAGGCCCAAAGACAACATTACAACACCTTAAATCAAAATCCAAAACATTAAGTGAAATTCACACCACCCTAATGACGAGTGCCCGATTGGTATGGGCAAGCTGCTCCACAACTTTGATCTTGCTTGTTGTGTAGCCTTCTATGTTGAGCTGCAGAATGGTGGGCGTCTGAACTTGTCCATTGCCCCTTGCAGCTGTGCCGTCCGGGTGGAGGCTCTTGGTTGACAAGTTTCGTTTGGCATCTGCTTGGGTGCAGATGTTACTCACATGATGGGGCACGAGGAGCCACTTGTCGTTCATCCCAATGGTCACAATAACAGATAACGTACAGATAACGTAGCATCCCATTGGTTCGTGGTTGGATTGGATATCTGCATGTTAATAAGTGCCTTCCGAACAATCACGTCAGTTGTAGGTACAATAAGTTTTATTTTTTGAATATATGTTCATAATATTAAGTCGTTGTGGCCGAGTGGTTAAGGCGACAGATTAGAAATCTGTTGGGCTCTGCCCGCGCAGGTTCGAATCCTGCCAACGACGTGAGGCTTTTTGTTATGAAGTCCAACCTTTAACATTATTTTTTCCTAATAAGTTATCTGTTGCTTATGTGAAGTCGTTGTGGCCGAGTGGTTAAGGCGACAGACTAGAAATCTGTTGGGCTCTGCCCGCGCAGGTTCGAATCCTGCCAACGACGTATTACTTTTTGTTATGAAGTCCAACCTTTAACATTATATTTTTCTAATAAGTTATCTGTTGCTTGTGTGAAGTCGTTGTGGCCGAGTGGTTAAGGCGACAGACTAGAAATCTGTTGGGCTCTGCCCGCGCAGGTTCGAATCCTGCCAACGACGTATTACTTTTTGTTATGAAGTCCAACCTTTAACATTATTTTTTCTAATAAGTTATCTGTTGCTTATGTGACGTCGTTGTGGCCGAGTGGTTAAGGCGACAGACTAGAAATCTGTTGGGCTTTGCCCGCGTAGGTTCGAATCCTGCCAACGACGTATTACTTTTTGTTATAAATTCCAACCTTTAACATTATATTTTTCTAATAAGTTATCTGTTGCTTGTGTGAAGTCGTTGTGGCCGAGTGGTTAAGGCGACAGACTAGAAATCTGTTGGGCTCTGCCCGCGCAGGTTCAAATCCTGCCGACGACGCATTGAACTTTGTCTGAGACGTTATTATTTTTTTGTTTTTATAGAAATATAAAATTATGATAGCCACCATCTACAACAACTTTTACGAGCATTTTGAAATGGGAGTTAACGTTGATGAAACTAGGATAGGCCTACTCAGATACACAACCAAACGCCACCTGATCACACGTCCCCAGAGATCAATATCAACAAAAAACCTCTAGGTGTAGTAGACTACTTCTCCTGCCTTGGGAGCATGCTTTTAACAGCACAAACATGTGCAAAGGAAATTGAACATCGTATACAAGCAGTACATTGTGCCTATGGAAGACTTAACCAGCACCGCGTTTTTAACAACCATGCTATATCCAAGCTTGCATTCCTGGGAGGGAGGGGGGCTCAGCTCCTCGAAATATGCAAAGACTTGGTGTAGGGGGGCTCAGGGGAGACTCGTTCAAGCTTCCATTTTTAAGTTCTTCTGGCTGAACAACTTCCCGATTAAACAAGTAGCCTAACACTTTAACAGCTTTCTCACAACACAACTACAAAAAAACACGAACATGAATTGATAGCAATTGCCGTTTTACGTGATTAGGTCCCGTAGGCTATAGTTAGCTCACGCAATCTACCAGTGGCGGCTGGTGCTGTTTGTGAGCGGTGGGGCTGCAAATGATTTCGCGGAAGGGTCTGGGGGTCTCCCCCCAGGAAAATCGCATTAAATTTGGTGCGTTCTGAGCATGTTTTTACCCCAACTTTTGAAAAAATGCATTCAAACTTTGTTGAAAAGTTGATGCATTCCTAAGCTGTATTTAAAAAAAAACTAACAGTATTGCGTTGGAGACAAACTTTACCAGTATTGAGCATAGTCTTGACTAGCCAAGCCATTGTGTAGGCTACAAGGTTCAAGTGATTTTGAGATGCCCTAGCACAGAGGTTCTTAACCGGGGGTAAATTTCACCTACCGAGGGGGTACATTTACTGAATCATAAATTAAGGCTTTCAGACAAAATTAGATCTGTGTAGTAGAAGAGTTCGAAAAGGAATTTACGGTAGGCTACGCAAATTTTCCAACATTTGATGATTGGAAAGTCAGTAGAAGTCGCAACGAGATTTCTGAACTCGAAATATGCCAGCACCTTGCCGCCTTAAAAAAGAACTTTGATGGTTACTTCGAAGCTGAAAGTTTTAACCGTCGGCTCTTTGGATAACTCATCCCTTCGAAGCCAAGTTAGAAAGTATTGCTGACGATGATCTTTGCAAAGATGAATTGATTGATCTTCAATGTTCAATGTTGCTTTGCTCCAAATTCTTATCGTGCTATGGTGACTTTTCCAAGGTTTGGTGTGGATTAGTCGAAGAGTTTCCTATGCTGACTAAGCGTGCATTTGAAGTTATTATACCTCTTCCAACTATTTATCTGTGTGAAGCAGGGTTCTCTTCATTGTTAACTATTAAAACAAAACATCGATCTCGCTTAGTTCCCAAAGACGACATGCGCGTAGCTCTTTCAAGGACTGTTCCAAGACATTATTTTTCACCGGACCCCGTCAAAAACAATCTTGTCTTCGGCAAATGAACAGCTTGTTTTTGATATTTGCCAAGGTAAATCCAGACAAAAAAGGATGTTTAGCATTTCTTCGCATGGTTGACTGGACACGATTACATCACAAGGGACCACTAAAACGGTGGAAGTAAATTTTACTTTTTTCATTCGGCAAGGGGTAAACGAAACAAAAAAGGTTAAGAACCCCTGCCCTAGCACTTCCTATAACCTGTTGAATACCCTAACTCTACAGCTAACACTTCTACATTTATGGCTCATCACTACTCTGCGAAATAAAAACTAACTTTAAAAAGTCTGTAAAGTTATTCGGTTAGGCGGGGCTGTTTTCCATGCAGCCCCAACAGATTCAAAAATTGCTGTAACATATCAAAAGAGGTGGAGCTTCAAGGATAATTTTTAGCCAATCAGAACGCTTGAAATTAAGAATCTCAGGCTGCAAAGACGTTTGCCCAAAATCGGTGTTGCCAAACGAAACTTTTAATATTTTAATTTTCGATCCGCAATACTTAAGTGAAAAAAGTAACCGGGTCGGACAAACACAGAGGAAAATATATTTTCCCTCTTCTCTTTCTTTCAGGTGGGACTGCAGCCCTGCAGCCCCATGGCACGAGCCGCCACTGCAATCTACTGTAAAAAAGGGTAAAGGGGGGTCCCATACTTGATTCAAGTGTCGGGTATGAAAAGATAAGGTTCTCATTGTACTAAGCCTTCGGCACTAAGGAGAGTAGGGTGGCTAGTTCCTTTCTCTCGGCCGCCTTTACTTCAGCAACTACGCCCACCCAATTTATTACACCCTGGGTAAAGGTGAGCGGTGTTTTCAACCACCAGCTGAAGCCGGGAGTCGAACCAGGTTTGCATAATTGGAAAGCCAACGCCTTATCCGTTGCGCCATCCCACCGCTAAGCAGTGGGATGGCGAGTAAATAAAGCTTTTTGCAAAAAGGGCAATAAAGTATGGTTTCGGTTTCTGTTAAGCAATTATGAAAGTACTGAGAGTGAAAGGTTTCCTTGAAGCTTATAAGAAACAACATTTGATTTACTTTACATCTGACGGTGCGTCAGAAATGATGAGTACCAAGAGCGGAGTAGGGCCCAGAATGAAAGAAGTATATTCCGAACATAATTTTGTGGCACTGTTTGAACCACCGGTTAGAATTAGCTGTATCTGATGCAAAAGCCACTGTACTGTAGGCCTACATGGATTTAACACATACAGACATTTTATGACAAACTTTACAGTAGCTATTCGAGATCAACGAAGTTGCATCGGGAACTGAGGAACATTGCAACAGAGTTCGATGTCGAGTTGAAGAAAGTGGGTAAAATTTTCAGTGTGCATTGTGTTGCGTCCTCACATCATGGTATCAATGCTCTGTGGAATAGTTTCCCAGTATTGTGTAAATACTTCACAACCCTCGCAGAAAAGAAGAATATTAGAGAAACAGATCGGGCCATGTTCAGAGGTCTCTGCATCACAAAACCAACAAGGAATTCATAGAAGATCTGGCGCTTTCAAAAGATTGTCTTCGGCAATTATCGCTTTTGTCAGAAACTCTCCAGACTGGGAATATCAACTTCGTATAGTATCTAATCGTCAAGTCAGATGGACTGTTAATTCTCTATGTCAAATAAAAGATGTTTGTGATGTAGCCATCAGGTTTTTAGTCTCACTTTTTACACCTGTAAAGGAAAATGTTGCTGGAAAGTACTTGTAGCTCTCGAACCCACTTAGGGGTAGGCTTACATTTGTAGGCTACGTTACTACGTTCAAACGTCAATGATGGCTTGTTAAAGCTTGCACACAATCAATTCTGGGAAATTGGGCTGGAAAAGATAATGTCCTCAAAAAACACGCTTAGAGCTATAAAACAATCTTATAAATTATACGCTACATAAAATTTTATTTTTGGTCAGTAAACACATATTTCTGATATCAAGTCGTTGTGGCCGAGTGGTTAAGGCGACAGATTAGAAATATGTTGGGTTTTGCCCGCACAAGTTCGAATCCTGCCGACGACGTATTACTTTTTGTTATGAAGTCAGACCTTTACCGTTATATAATTTTTTTTTGTTTTTTTTAAAAACATGAAACATTTTTATGTTAGGTAGGTATAGAATTAATTTCAAATTATTCACATTGTCTCACATCGTTTTTTTGTTATTTAAGTTATTATTTCCATCAAAAAGTAATCTAGAAGAATGCTTTGCTGCACACTCGGAGCGAAAGTCCACAGCGAAAGTTCACTCCACACATGAACTATCCAACAGACTTGTTCGAATCCTACTCAATGCAACAAAAGTTGTACTAACTAAGTCATCATTGTTATATAGGCCTATAGGCCATAGTCTGATACAACGCTTTGATTTTACAAAAATATTAAAACAACGTTAGATTTCTCAACAAAAGACGTAGTAAGCAGGAATGCAAATAACTTAAAAAATATGCTTCGTGGAAAGTAAAACTCTTCTTGTTAAAATGAACTTTTTTGAAGATAAACCAAATAGGCTAACACAACTTGCATGAAGTCCGGAAGTGTGACAACAGCCATTGAGGTAGACACAACTTTGACTATTACATATAAACGAAGCATAATTCTTCGAAGGCAGGATTCGAACCTCTCAACAGGTTGGAACACAATCGAGAAAAAATTCATCACAGCAGTCTCAATAAACAGCAAATTTAAACTTATATGCCAAACTTGCGATAAACAGTGACCAGCTAATCAACCATCATCATGTTTGAGAAGATCTCGAATCACTGACTATGCATCGTTTGTATCGGCCAGTGTTGATTGCAACGAACCCATTGGCGCTGCATTTTGTATGATGCTCATGGCGCATTGTAGCACCAAACCAAAACAATGCGTCGTCGGCAGGATTCGAACCTGCGCGGGCAGAGCCCAACAGATTTCTAGTCTGTCGCCTTAACCACTCGGCCACAACGACTTGTTCGAATATTCCAAGTCAGTAGAAACCAGGTATAGAAGCCAGTCTGCAGTTTTTTGACAAACATAAAGTTTAGAGCGGAGGAATTTTTGGAAATATTTGGATTTGGTTCCAGTAAGAGGCACAAACCCTTCACACATAAAAGCATTGTCTAAGAAGAAATAACTAAACAGTTCATCTGGGAATAAGCAGTTTACATCAAAGAGGTTTTCTCTAAACTCTAAAGGAAGATCTCAAAACTTAATGAAAGTACACGCTTAACATTTCGAAAAGACAATTTAAAAAAAAATGTGGTGCTTTCATCCAGTTGCCGAATTTCCCGGAAAGAATCTCGTCTCTTCTCACATCAACCGAACAATCAATTAAATGACATTTCATTTTTTTCTAATCAATTGACTGACAAAAGCAGCGGTTGAGAAGTATATGGCATGAATTAGTGGTGGGATACTAATGAGCCCAGCCTCATGGGCGAAAAACGTGTCTATCGCTGTCAATTCTTGCTACACTCGAATGGCGAGCAATATTTCATTTCATTTTTTTTCTAATAAGTTATCTGTTGCTTATGTGAAGTCGTTGTGGCCGAGTGGTTAAGGCGACAGATTAGAAATCTGTTGGGCTCTGCCCGCGCAGGTTCGAATCCTGCCGACGACGCATTACATTTCACAATTGCAGTGTGAAGTCTTTGAGTCAATGTAAAAATTACTGATTTTGCAGTCTGGGTATCTATGTGAAGCTGCAGTTTTTACTCCAGTTGCTGTCAAGACCAGGGTCAGGTTGAGAGTTGCAAATTAAATCGAGGCTACGTTGTGTAATTTCTAGAGTTAAACTTCATAAAATCTAGTTGCTAAAAAGCAATTTCCAGTATCTTGCCAATAATAATATGCACCGTGATCAATGAATTAACAAAAGCAAAATTTTTTATGGTGTTACACTTATTCAAAACTGAGGAGAGTGGAAAACATGCGGCCACTGGTGAAGAGAGGCGTGTCAGAAAAAAGGTTAAGAACCACAGCTGTCCACTGGTGTAAAACCAAAACCTCTTATACAGCAGTGCACGGAACAACACAGGCAAAAGTTTTAAGGGTAAAATAACTCCCGTATTCTACTGCACAAGATAGCTGAAAGTTGGCGTCTTGAGGTTTATGATGGTTTGCTACTTCTGAACTAGTGTAGCCTAGAGCTTTGTTATGATCTGCGCTTTTACGAAAATAATTCTTTGTCTTTCCATTGTAGGCTAATAATGAATCATTTTCTACCTTATGCTCTATTGCTTCTGAGAATAATAAAATAACAATTTATGTATGGAAAGCTTTGGCAGTGATAATGTTAACCCTTAGAAGGTTGAGCTGTTGGATCGGTGTGGAGGTGACGAGTTTAGCTGACTGGGGTCTAAAATTATCGCTTTATCAACGCAACTTTATAACAAAGCACGCTTGATATCTTCAAGACATAACTTTCCTGGGTATAATTGGACTTCCGCAAGATGATGATGCTGTTTTTGCTAATTTGTTTTATTTGTTTTTGTCATTGTTTTCATGTCGTCAAGTTATGGTCTATCTATTTTGTGATTCATGCAAGGCATGGTGCGTTGCGGTTGAAATGGCTTTGCCCGTGGTAGGATTTCTTTGTGGGGTTTTCTTTGCCTGCCTTGCTCTTCTATGCTACGAGCTAAACGCATCAAGACGTGTTCCCCTCACGACCATCAGCACTCTTGATAACGCACCATGGCCGATCTTCATAGCAACTGTCCATACAAATCTTAAATATATCAGCTAAAGCTATATGGGCTAATAAAGCTATAGCCTGAATATATGTTTTTTATTATTTTTTTGTAACATTTTCTTTTTTTATTTTCCCTTTACATCTTAAATTTTTCTGAAGGTGTTGCGACCGTGCCAAATTTTTTTCAACTTAATAACTTACTTCGGTGACAATCACGTTTTAACGTTCGCGTTTTGTCGCTTCTACCTTTTTCTCGACCTTTGCTATGTTGACGTGTATTGTTTTTGATATGATGGTCAGAAATAAAAACAACTGAACTGAACTGAACTCCTGGAGTCTTGCTCAGTTTGGGGAGGGGCTGTCGATTCTTCTTATGCTTTAGGAGTAATATCTCTGTTATATTTTAAGGCACGGTTTCAAAATTTGGGATTCACTTTGTAAAATTATTCACGCTCAGTATATCCGAAAATTAAAAACTATGTGAATTTTAGAACTGCTCATACACGTTGAAATGTTGAGGTGACTTATCACTTTTGGATCATTTTGCGATTGCGTGAGTTTACACATTATTTTTTTGGTAGAGTAATAAAGAACATGCATTGCAATGTTGTGATTAAAATTTTTTTACATAATCTCAATTTGAATCTATATTTTTCATGCAAAATAATATAATAATGCAAAATAACATATAATAATGCAAAATAACATATAAATAGAATATGAAATATTTCAGAGGATGTGCTGAGAAATGCCCTAGGCTATATCTCTCAATTTATATCCTTTATTCGCTCAAAATTTCAGCTCAATAGAGGTGAATAAAAGCTAGGAAAAGTCAAGAAATCTTGTAGTCGCAGCCTCAGTGGTTTTAGAGATACAACTGTCTGTTGATACAAAAAAGTTGAATTGACAGCCCCCCCCCCAACCTTTAAAGGGTTAATTCATCACAGCTGCCTCAATCAACAGCAAATTTAAACATCTATGACCAAATTGCGATAAACAGTAGGCTAACCAACTAATCAACCCCTTGATGTATGCAGACCTCCAATCACTGGTTAAGCACGTTTGTACCGGCAAATGTTGATTGCAACCTATTGGCGCTGCATTGGGCATGATGCTTATCGGGTATTGCAGCACCAATCTAAAATAATGCGTCGTCGGCAGGATTCGAACCTGCGCGGGCAGAGCCCAACAGATTTCTAGTCTGTCGCCTTAACCACTCGGCCACAACGACTTGTGCAACATTGGAAGCCAGTAGAAACCAGCGATAGAAGCCAGTTTGCAGTTTTTAACAAACATGAAATTTAGAGCGGAGGAATTTTTGGAAATATTTGGACTGAGTCCGAGACCTCAACCCTTCAAACATAAAACTTAAAAAAAGCATTGTCTAAAAAATAAATAATTAAACGGTTCATCTGGAAAAAGGCAGTTTCTATCACAAAGGTTTTCTCTAAAGTCTAACGAAGATCTCTTAATTAACATAATGGAAGTACACGCTTTACGTTGCGAAATGATAATTTAAAAGAAATGTGATGCTTCCATCCAGTTGCCGAATTTCCAGGAAAGAATTTCGTCTCCTCTCACATCAAGCGAACAATCAACCGAATTTTCAATTACATTACATTTCTTTTTATTTTCTAATAAGTTATCTGCTGCTTGTGTGAAGTCGTTGTGGCCGAGTGGTTAAGGCGAAAGACTAGAAATTTGTTAGGCTCTCCCTGTGGAGGTTCGAATCCTACCCACGTCTTATAGTTTGATTTACTCTTATCTTAGGTTTCGAGAAAGTCCTGAGCTACGCTGAACTTTCATAAGCTACAAGATTCTACTTTATTGCATTTGCTATAGCCTACATCTATTTTCTCAATTTGTCAGCGAGGAGTTTGAAAGAAAGTTGATTCAACAATCTGAGTCGGACGAAAACATTGAACAGACAATCTCAGGTATTGAATAAAAATGTTATACTTGAAGTCGTCGTGGCCGAGTGGTTAAGGTGACAGACTAGAAATATGTTGGGCTCTGCCCGCGCAAGTTCGAAGCATTAGATTTTACAAATGCAGTCTGTAGACGTTGAATCAATGCAAACTTGTTGACTTTGCTGCCTGGGCATTTATGTGAAGCTGTTGTTTTTACTCCAGTTGCTTTTAAGACCAGGGTCAGGTTGAAAGTTGAAAACTTAATCTAGACTACGTTGCGTAATTTCTGGAGTTAAACTTCATATTAAAAATGTAGCTGCTAAGAAGCAGTTTCCAGGATCGTACCAATAATAATATGCACCGTGATCAATGAATAAACAAAAGCAAACTTTTTATGGTGTTACACTTATTTAAAACCTGGGAGATTGCAAAACTTGTGATCATTGGTGAAGAGAGGCGTGTTAAAAAAAAGGTTAAGAACCACAGCGTCAAAACCTGTTATACAGTGTAGGCTACGGAACAACATAGGCAAAAACCTTAAGATTAAAATAATTTCCCTATTCTACTGCACAAGATAGCTGAAAGTTAGCGTCTTGATAATTATGATGGTTTGCTACTGCTGAACCAATGCAGAGCCCTAATTGTTATGATTTGCCCTCTTACGAAAACCATTCTTTATCTTTCCATTGTAGACTAATGAATCATTTTCTACATTATCCTTTACTGCTTCTGAAAATATTAAAATAACAATTTATGTATGGAAAGGTTTGGCAGTTATCATGTTAAATCTTGCTTTTTCATATTTTTATAAGCCTGCCAGAGCTATGCTTTCTGAACTTTCATTTCTGTGATGCAGGGCAGGCTATATGCAAGACGCGTATGGCAACCGTAGATTAGCTTCCTAGTTGCTGGAATTCTTTACTTATTCGAATAAGCGAAACAAAAACTTCCATAAATTCAGTTTATTTTAGTTATTTTTGTATTTCTAACCATCACAGCGAAAACAATAACTACATGCCAATGTCCTGATGTCAACACAACAAAGGTGTAGAAAAAAGGTAAAAGCGATAAAACATAAAAGTAAAAAACTTGATCCGAAAGCAATGTATTTTACTGAAAACATTGTGTCTGAATGAATTATTTTCTTACTATTGCAAAGTGGCCAAACGTCGTCAGAGCACACCGATAATATAAACTCTGTTTAAAGCATTGTAGGCTATGCATGAAATTAGGTTATTGTTGCCATGCGAGGCCAACAAAACACAAAAAAGTCACATTATAATACTGTACAAGCATGTAGCCTACTTTGTTTGTTAAAATCTTAAAAATATGAAACAAATCGATATAAAAAACACAAAATCGGTATTTGAATTTTAACAAAAGTTTACCAAGTGCTACAAAAACAAATGTTTTAGGATGCAAAACAAAAACAAAAACTTTGATTATAGGCTGCAATACTGTTTCATAGGCTACAATATTGCATAATAACACAACACATATCAAGAATATATATTTTTTAAATCAGTGGTGGTGGCAGCAGTGGCCGAGTGGTTAGCGCTTTGGGCTCACAGTCGAGAGCCTGCGTGTTCGACTCCAGCCACCCGCACCTGCTGTTGTTTCTCTGGGCAAGAAACTTTACGATAATTGCCTCTACCCAGTGATCGATTTCGAGTAATGGGTAGTTCCAAATTAAAGTCATAAGCAGAGTAGACAACCGGAAACAGACATTGTCGTCGGCTGCAGCGTGGGTCAGGTGTACGTCGGAAGGCGTACACCGATGCATAGCGCTCAAGTCCGCTTTCCCGCAATGCAGGATAAAGATAAACAAACAAACAAACAAACAAACAAACAAACAAACAAACAAATACAAATCATGAAACTCACAAAATTGTATCAAAATAACAAAAATAATGAGGTCTACAAAAATACAGAACAAGTTTGCATTTTAAATTTCCACAAACGCATTTAACGTAATAAGTTGAAATGAACTTCACAATGGATAAACACAAACAAACACTCAGGCCTCAACTAACGTTTCAATCAATCCACTTCATTGATCACTGGACCATCACCTCCGGTAGCTTGCTGTTGATTGTTTGGGGAAGAATGAAGCTTGTTCATCACAGGAGAGCATTGTCTTTGCAAATCTTTAAGTTGATATTCAAACTCATCTTTTTCGGCCAATGAATTTGCATCCAGCCATTTTTCAGTTGATCGACAAGCTGTAAAAACTTTCTCCACATCTTCAGATGATAGTTTAGTTTGTGTGGAAGCATTTTCTACCGCGCTCTTGCATCCGTACATGTACGTTTCCAGTTCATTTCTCGCTTTCAATCGATCCATTTGTTTCAGGTCAGCTTCCTTGTATTTTTCAGCTTCAGCCAACATCTTGTCGATTTCTTCTTTTGAAAGACGACCTTTGTTGATGGTGATCTGGTTTGACTTTCCTGTGCTTTCATCTTTTGCAGAAACTTGAAGAATTCCGTTGGCGTCAATATCAAATGAAACATTGACCTGTGGAACTCCTCTTGATGCTGGTGGGATTCCTGTGAGGTTAAACGTGCCCAACAAATTGTTGTCTTTTGTGAGCGGTCGTTCACCTTCGTACACTTGAATTGTCACTGCTGGTTGGTTGTCCGCGTATGTTGTAAAGACTTGTGACGTTTTGTTTGGAATTCTTGTGTTTCGTTCAACCAGCTTAGTCATCACATTTCCAGCTGTTTCTATCCCAAGTGATAAAGGTGCAACATCCACCAACAGAACGTCTTGAACATCGCTGCTTCCCGTAAGAACGGCAGCTTGAACCGCTGCACCATAGGCTACAGCCTCGTCTGGGTTGATGGATTTATTGAGTGATTTTCCATTGAAATAATCGCTGAGTAACTTTTGTATTCTGGGAATTCGAGTTGAACCTCCGACCAAGACGACTTCATCGATGGTTGACTTGCTTAATTTGGCATCGAGCAGCGCTTTTTCAACTGGATCAAGGCAGGATCGAAATAAATCTGAACAAAGCTCCTCGAATCTTGCCCTTGTTATCTTGCTGTAAAAGTCTATTCCTTCAAAGAGCGACTCCAGTTCAATTGCAGCTTCAGTTGATGTTGATAAAACTCGCTTTGCTCGTTCACAAGCAGTGCGAAGCCGACGAATCGCCCGATTGTTTTTTGAAATGTCTTTTTTGTTTTTTCTTTTGAACTCGGCAACAAAGTGGTTCACCATTCGGTTGTCAAAGTCTTCACCACCAAGATGAGTGTCTCCGGCAGTTGCTAAAACTTCGAATATTGATCCTTCGTCCACGTTGAGAACTGATACATCAAACGTTCCACCTCCAAGATCAAAGATCAAAACTTTCTTCTCACCCGACAAGTTTTTATCCAAACCATAAGCGAGAGCTGCTGCTGTTGGCTCATTGACAATCCGCAGGACTTTTAATCCACTGATTGTTCCTGCATCTTTGGTGGCTTGTTTTTGCGAGTCGTTGAAGTAAGCCGGAACAGTAATGACAGCTTCTGTTACCGGAAATCCAAGGTAAGCTTCGGCAGTTTCTTTCATTTTGGTCAAGACCATGGCACTGATTTCTTCAGGCGTGAACGATTTGTGTTCGCCTAAATACTCAACTTCCAGAGCAGGTTTTCCTTCTTTGTTGGTGACTTTGAACGGCCAGTGCTTCATGTCGCTTTGCACTGTGGCATCATCAAACCTGCGACCAATCAACCGCTTTGCGTCAAAAACCGTATTTTCAGCATTTCTTGCAACTTGGTCTTTCGCTCCGTCTCCGATTAATCTTTCTTGATCTGTAAAAGCCACAAAGCTTGGGGTTGTCCGATTTCCTTGATCGTTTGCAATGATTTCCACTTTTCCATGCCGGTAAATACCGACACAGGAGTAGGTTGTACCCAAATCTATTCCAACAGCAGTTGTCATATTCTTCTTGTTTTGATGATCAATATAGCGCAATACAAAGTAACAATTTCTAATCGCAGATACTTAACTGTTTAAACTTTGCTTACTTACAATCGTTTGAAATGTGGAGACTGCTTGCGCTCAGCTATTTATACCATTTGCGAAGTTTCCAGTCATCGCTAGAATAGCGAGCGCATGAGAAAAAAGAAACGTGTTACGTCATAGAAATATCCGAAGCTTCGCGAAACGTCCCGTACAAGTCTTTATTTTTATGATTCTGTTCGGGACGTTTCGCGAAGCTTCGGATATTTCTATGACGTAACACGTTTCTTTTTTCTCATGCGCTCGCTATTCTAGCGATGACTGGAAACTTCGCAAATGGTATAAATAGCTGAGCGCAAGCAGTCTCCACATTTCAAACGATTGTAAGTAAGCAAAGTTTAAACAGTTAAGTATCTGCGATTAGAAATTGTTACTTTGTATTGCGCTATATTGATCATCAAAACAAGAAGAATATGACAACTGCTGTTGGAATAGATTTGGGTACAACCTACTCCTGTGTCGGTATTTACCTGCATGGAAAAGTGGAAATCATTGCAAACGATCAAGGAAATCGGACAACCCCAAGCTTTGTGGCTTTTACAGATCAAGAAAGATTAATCGGAGACGGAGCGAAAGACCAAGTTGCAAGAAATGCTGAAAATACGGTTTTTGACGCAAAGCGGTTGATTGGTCGCAGGTTTGATGATGCCACAGTGCAAAGCGACATGAAGCACTGGCCGTTCAAAGTCACCAACAAAGAAGGAAAACCTGCTCTGGAAGTTGAGTATTTAGGCGAACACAAATCGTTCACGCCTGAAGAAATCAGTGCCATGGTCTTGACCAAAATGAAAGAAACTGCCGAAGCTTACCTTGGATTTCCGGTAACAGAAGCTGTCATTACTGTTCCGGCTTACTTCAACGACTCGCAAAAACAAGCCACCAAAGATGCAGGAACAATCAGTGGATTAAAAGTCCTGCGGATTGTCAATGAGCCAACAGCAGCAGCTCTCGCTTATGGTTTGGATAAAAACTTGTCGGGTGAGAAGAAAGTTTTGATCTTTGATCTTGGAGGTGGAACGTTTGATGTATCAGTTCTCAACGTGGACGAAGGATCAATATTCGAAGTTTTAGCAACTGCCGGAGACACTCATCTTGGTGGTGAAGACTTTGACAACCGAATGGTGAACCACTTTGTTGCCGAGTTCAAAAGAAAAAACAAACAAGACATTTCAAAAAACAATCGGGCGATTCGTCGGCTTCGCACTGCTTGTGAACGAGCAAAGCGAGTTTTATCAACATCAACTGAAGCTGCAATTGAACTGGAGTCGCTCTTTGAAGGAATAGACTTTTACAGCAAGATAACAAGGGCAAGATTCGAGGAGCTTTGTTCAGATTTATTTCGATCCTGCCTTGATCCAGTTGAAAAAGCGCTGCTCGATGCCAAATTAAGCAAGTCAACCATCGATGAAGTCGTCTTGGTCGGTGGTTCAACTCGAATTCCCAGAATACAAAAGTTACTCAGCGATTATTTCAATGGAAAATCACTCAATAAATCCATCAACCCAGACGAGGCTGTAGCCTATGGTGCAGCGGTTCAAGCTGCCGTTCTTACGGGAAGCAGCGATGTTCAAGACGTTCTGTTGGTGGATGTTGCACCTTTATCACTTGGGATAGAAACAGCTGGAAATGTGATGACTAAGCTGGTTGAACGAAACACAAGAATTCCAAACAAAACGTCACAAGTCTTTACAACATACGCCGACAACCAACCAGCAGTGACAATTCAAGTGTACGAAGGTGAACGACCGCTCACAAAAGACAACAATTTGTTGGGCACGTTTAACCTCACAGGAATTCCACCAGCACCAAGAGGAGTTCCAAAGATCAATGTTTCATTTGATATTGACGCCAACGGAATTCTTCAAGTTTCTGCAAAAGATGAAAGCACAGGAAAGTCAAACCAGATCACCATCAACAAAGGTCGTCTTTCAAAAGAAGAAATCGACAAGATGTTGGCTGAAGCTGAACAATACAAGGAAGTTGACCTGAAACAAATGGATCGATTGAAAGCGAGAAATGAACTGGAAACGTACATGTACGGATGCAAGAGCGCGGTAGAAAATGCTTCCACACAAACTAAACTATCATCTGAAGATGTGGAGAAAGTTTTAACAGCTTGTCGATCAACTGAAAAATGGCTGGATGCAAATTCATTGGCCGAAAAAGATGAGTTTGAATATCAACTTAAAGATTTGCAAAGACAATGCTCTCCTGTGATGAACAAGCTTCATTCTTCCCCAAACAATCAACAGCAAGCTACCGGAGGTGATGGTCCAGTGATCAATGAAGTGGATTGATTGAAACGTTAGTTGTTCAATAGCAATTAAACTGACTTTTTTATGATTAGGCCTATGTATTTGTTTGTGTTTATCCATTGTGAATTTTATTTCAACTTATTACGTTGAATGCGTTTATGGAAATTTAAAATGCAAGCTTATAGCCTATTGTATTTTTGTAGATTTCATTATTTTAACGCAATTTTGTTAGTTTCATGATTTGTATTTAATTTTAAAAAGATTTCCTGACATCTGTTGTGTTATTATGCAATATTGTAGCCTATGAAGCAGTGATTGCATAGCCTAATCCGAGTTTTTTACTTAGTTCTTCATGCTAAAACAAATATTTTTATAGCACTTGGTAAACTTTTGTTGAAGTTCAAATACCGATTTTGTGTTTTTTTATATCGATTTGTTTCATATTTTTAAGATTTTAACAAACAAAGTACATACTTGTACAGTATTATAATGTGACTTTTTTGTGTTTTGTTGGCTTCACATGGCAACAATAACCTAATTTCATGCATTCCATAGCCTACAATGCTTTAAACAGAGTTTATATTATCGATGTGCTCTTAGACGACGTTTGGCCACTTTGCAATGGTAAGGAATTAATTCCTTCAAGCACAATGCGCAATAAAATAGCCTACAGTGTTTTCGATCGAGTTTTTTACTTTCCGGCTTTGTCACTTTTACTTTTTTTACACCTTTGTTGTGTTGACATCAGGATGTTATTGGCATGTAGGCTAGTTATTGTTTTCGCTGTGATGGCTAGAAATACAAGTATAGCTGAAAGGAACTGAATTTATGGAAGTTTTTGCTTCGCTTATTCAAATAGGTTAACAATTCCACAAGCTAATCTACGGTTGTCATACGCGTCTTGCATATAGCCTAGGCCAGGGGTCACCAACCTTTTTTACATGCGGGCCACTTTAGGATTAAGGAGAGCTGTGGCGGGCCGCACTAATAAAATGTTCGGTAGGTTGACTCTTATGCTAGAAAAGAACGCATTTCGTACCCAGTATCCAGCATTACATGTTGTTAATATTTATCTTAGAATACCGCAGCAACAAAATTAGTCGAACAACGCTACTGCCAGGCCAAGCTTCTGTAACAACACTTTTGACTTCTTTAAGAATGCCTAATAAACGAGGCCACTTGTTTTGCACACTTATAGCGAGGTGAGCGGTTTCATCAGAATATTCATCGCCAAGCAAGAGTGATGTTGTCACTTCGCTTCACAAAAAATATCTTGCAATTAACAGTTTCAGTAACCAAAGAAATGTTTGACACATCGCAATACAGGCAACAACAGTGACTTGCTAACATATCAGCGAAAAATAGGTTCCAATAACAGGGAGAAAGAAACTAGGCACCATGAAACAAACGCTTGTAGAAATCACCGAAAAAAACGTTTCTATCGTAACTCATGAACAGTGTTCCCTCTAAAAAAGCAATGAGTGGGTTTTTCATCTTTTTTATGAGAGTCTATAGAACCATCTTTCTTAGATAATTATTAGACAACTGTCACTTGCGGTGCTTATCAGCATGGCAAGCATTGTTGATTAACAACATTTTGCAGTAGCCTACCGAACTAAATATTTTCATAATACAACAGAAGTTGTCTTATGAAAATACAACAATAATACAACCAGAAATAATACAACCAACACCTGTCAGAAGATATTTCATTTTCTTGATACAACCAGAAAAAGTCTTTTAATTTATATATAACATTTTGCCAATTTTTAATATTATAAATTGAGTTGGCACACCGACCTATTTTGCCAAAAAAAACTTGCATAGCCTAAAGCCCTAAAGCAGCGTTTCTTAACCGGGGGTGCTAGCACCCCTTGGGGGTGCTGGAGTAGACTGTAGGGGGTGCTAAATGCATGCAGTATAATAGCAAAAAATTCCATTTTACTTTTCTGCATTGTTTCGTCTTTCTGCCAGCATCGGCAGGTGCCATATCAATGATTGCTCTTTCGAAGTAGCCTACATGGTTTGTTGTTATTGTAGTCATCTCCCAGTCAAGTATGCAAATTGATCCTGAGTAGTTTGTGCGAACTTACCTGGTGGGTGCTTTGTTGTAATATTACTGTTCGCTTCTAGCAGCCACCATGGCAAAATACGTTCCCACAAATCACTCATATCCAGAGTGGATACAGCAGCCCTTCTTGGCAGACATGAGTGATGATAACAGACTAAAGGAGGAGCTGATTGACATGCAGGTGAATCAGAGTTGTCGGACAAAATTTCGTCCTTCCGCTTGCTGATTTCTAGTGTGATCAGTTGACAGCATATCCTGCATTGGCACGAGCAGCATTGGAATCGATCTTTCCATTTCTGACTATCTAACTGTGTGAAAAGGCGTTCTCCACCATACTCCAAATCAAAATAATGGACAGGAACCGCCTTCAACATGGGTTGCTCCACGATATGAGAGTGGCTTTGACCAACACTGAGCCTCGAATAGAGCAATTGGTCACACATAAGCAACAACAGAAATCACATTGATACATGTGTAACTAGTTACCCAGCTGAGTAACTTAAGTATGCTTAAGTTTTTCCATGTTCTTTCACTATTTTCGGGTTTTCCTATTTCTTTTATCACCAATGACGACAGTAGTTTTGAAGAATAAACAAAATGATCAATTTGTACATCGCTTTCCTTTCAATAATGCAGACCAAAGTTTAATGGCGGCGCCGAAATTTAGACATGCTTCTTGATCACTGGCGGTATATTTTGTATTTTTTGTCGCCTAACTAACTGTGCTGTTGTTTTAAGAGAGTTGATTCGCTTACATATGGTTATAATCTTATAATTGAATTTTTGTTGGTGAATGAAAGCCAAATAGTAAAACCAAATCCTGAATCAACTTGGTTAAAACAACTGCATAGTTTGTTAAACAACAAGAGACTTCATTACAAAATATATCGCCAGCGATCTAAAGGCATGTCAAAATTTCGGCCTCTACTAAACTTTTGGTCGGCACTGTAGTAGCCTAGTCGTATGCCAACGATAGTTAGGGGGTGCTAGACTGTTGAGGCCTGTTTACAGGGGTGCTAGAGTCAGAAAAGGTTAAGAAACGCTGCCCTAAAGGAACACTGCTCGTAAAACACAATAACGGTGAAACGCACACTAGTGTTTACATGACATTGACAAACTTAAAATAAGCAACCCTATGCTCACAGACAATTTCAAAATTCGAAAACAGACGTTTCAATCAACCACTGGGACAGTGTGGCTGGACATCGCATTGAAATAACTTTTGGCGACCCTTACCTAGAACTACAATCTGATTGGTCGGTCGGTGGAATCGTATGCAAAGCAAAAATATGCTTTCCGGAAAGTATTTTTTTACCTTACATGCTCATTAACTCCTCAAGAAAAGTATGTTTGGTTATACTTGTACTTGTACGCTGATACCTTCCGCGGGCAGCACATAACAGCTTGGCGGGCCGCATGCGGCCCGCGGGCCGCCATTTGGCGACCCCTGGCCTAGGCCTACATCACAAAAATGAATGTTGGGAAAGCACAGTTCTGGCAGGCTTATAAAAAATATGAAAATGCAAAATTTAACATCATCACTGCCAAAGCTTTCCATACCGTACACAAATTGTTATTTTTTTTATTTTCAGAAGCAATAAAGGATAAGGTAGAAAATGATTCATTAGCCTACAATGGAAAGACAAAGAATTGTTTTCGTAAGAGGGTAGATCATTACAGGGGTTCTGCATTAGTTCAGCAGTAGCAAACCATCATAAATATCAAGACGCTAACTTTCAGCTATCTTGTGCAGTAGAATAGGGGAGTTTTTTAACTGTAAGATTTTTGCTTAAGTTGTTCCGTACACTGTATAACAGGTTTTGACTTTAGGCTACACCAGTGGAAAGTGGTTCTTAAGCTTATTTCTGACACGCCTCTCTTTACCAATGATCACATGTTTTGCAATCTCTCTATCAGGTTTTGAATAAGTGTAGCCTAAGTGTAGGGGAGAACCTCCATCATTGGGACGATTCTACAATGGGACACTTGGTCTCCCACGCTTGGTTGATCAAGCGAGCACAACGTATATGACGAATTTCAATTCGCCATGTAGTCTATAGCTTGTACCAACAGTGAGATCCTTCAATTTGCATGCATGGCTGGTTTGTTAAAGAAAGTGTGTTTTTTGATACCCAAAGTAAAAAAAGATAGGTCACTTGTCTTGAAGATATTTTTGTACATACTTGGCGAAGCAGGTTGAAAAAGCATGGTAGCATATTCTATATGTCTAGCAGTTCTTAGGACAAAACGTTGTTGTCAGTGACGTAGTCTTTAAGAAATTAGCTGATTTTTTTGCATTTGCAGATGGCATCTTACAATGGGACAGCAGGTCTTGCCCATCAATGGGACATTGTAAATCATCTCGACTTATTCGTAAAAAGGGAAACACAGATCCTTTAACTATGAAAACTGCTGTTGAAAAAGCAATACAAACCGGAAAAAATAGACCTGTAGCAAGAAAATTTGACATACCAAGCCAAACATTGAAAAACTGGGTTGACACATACAAAAGAGCCCAAGCAAGTAATGATCTTAAAAGCAATGTAAGTTTTGAACCTCATTATGGTGTCAAAAAGATTTTAAATGATGAAGTTGAGAAAAATTTAGAAAACTTTAATAATGCACTACAGTAAATATAATCAATAACAAAGTGAATATCAAGTTTATAATATGCATTTACACAGATAATAAATTGTGTCCCATTGTTAGAAATTGCCTGTCCCAATGGTGGAGCCAGATTCAACAATGGGACGTTTTGAGTAACCTTAAAAAACTGCGCGTTATTTCTAAACCACTGGAGATAATGAAATTAAACCAAGTGTTATTTGAAAAAAAAAATGGATTGGCATAAGTGTTGTAAAAAAAGCGCTGCATTTCGTTACAAAATTAAAAAAAAATAGCAAAACGCAAAATTTGTCCCATTGATGGAGGTTCTCCCTAACACTATAAAAAAAAATTCTTTTGTTGATTCATTGATCACGGTGCATATTATTTTTGGTAAGATACTTGAAATTGCTTCTTAGTAGCTAGATTTTTAATATGACTTTTAACTCCAGAAATTACGCAACGTAGCCTAGATTAAGTCTTCAACTCTCAACCTGATGCTGGTCTTGACAGCAACTGGAGCAAAAACTTCAGCTTCATGTAGATACCCAGACAGCAAAAACAGTAATTTTTACATTGATTCAACGTCTAACACAGCTTGCATTTCTGAAAAATAATGCATCGTCGGCAGGATTCGAACCTGCGCGGGCAGAGCCCAACAGATTTCTAGTCTGTCGCCCTAATCACTCGGCCACAACGACTTCACACAAGCAACAGCTTCCCTACTACAAAAAATGAAATGTCATGTAATTGAGAATTCAGTTGATTGTTCGGCAGGCTATAATTGTTCAGTAGGCACTTTAACGTATTCCACTTTCCCAAAACAATAACGCAATCATGCGTGACATAGTCTACGATTGCTCGCGAATCAGCTGATTGCAGTCATGTGACTCAGTACGTGATATTGTGAGCGTCCTTTCGAATGCTTTTTGGTAACTAAGTGAACGAATCGCCGTCACCAGTGTAGTCTAGTTGATTCGAGTTTGGGAAAGAGATATAGTCATTTCGATTGCTTAGGTTCGATTCCACCTCTTATCTTTACTCTTTTTTCTTCTGTAACTGAACTGACAAGACAATTTCGAAATGTCACCAGCAAAATCTGAAGCTACAAAAATAATGGAAGATGAAATTAGAGATGTCATAGCAAGCCTCTCAGATGGAAAATCAAGTGAGGTAGATGAAATTCCTGCGAAACTTCTGAAACAACTGGGAGAAAGGGGATTGCAGAACATGACAAAGGTAATAAACAAGATGTACAACAGTGGTGAAATTCCGGATGATTTCACTAAGAGTATTTTAATTAAGTCTGATATCACACGCCAGCAAAATTCTGCTACATAGGCTATTATCAAAAAAAGAATAACCCCAATAATACAACAACAAATTGATGAAAATGAAGTGAGATATAAAAAATAATCCGGAACAATAAATGCAATCTTCCTCCTACAAACAATTGGCGAATGGAGAATAGAAAAAGAAAAATACACTTCATTGCATACATAGATTACAGCAAAGCATTTGACAGAATAAAACACATCAAATTACTGCAATTGCTCGAAAAGTTTAATGTCCCGTTGTTAGGGACAGTAATGGAATACCGGGACGACTCACTTTACTGATTTTTCTTAGGAAATGGACAGCTGGAGGGATACCGGTACCAAGAAGTTCAAAAATTAGCAGAACTGCACAACGTTTTCTTTGCTTTTAGGTAAATTTATTTTCATCAAATGAATTGCTATACGGTATTTGGTTAAAATTTTGGGTGCTAGAAAATCTGTAAAACCTCATTGCAGCAGTGTGAGGCTACCTACCATTACCAGTGTTGCGTGAAGTCTACCCCTTTATTATCATGACTTGAATACTATTCAATAAACATGATATCACATATTTCCCACATTTATTTTGGCGATACACACTTTGTACACAGGTTGGCACGTCATATAAACTGCACCTGAGAGTGTGACATATGGCAGTAGACCTTAAGCTGTAGTTGCATCAAATTTTGTCATAACTTTACGACCCTCCAGTTGTCCACCTTACTTTTGAGTGAGCAATCCCCTACTTCTGCCATCCCTACCCGTTGTTAGAAAGAGGACTCATAAAAAAATATATTTTAAACAAGCAGCAGCAGTTCGAAGTGGTAGCAGTCTCACAGAATTGGTGATAGATGATATAGAACAGTAGGCTGACTGGCCAAGCATCGGAGAAGCAAAAAGAGTAGCGGAGGAACGTGACATGTGGAAGCAAATGACAGCCAAACTTCGGATTGGAGACGGCACGTGACAATGATGATGATGAACTGAACTGAGTGCCAAAAGAATCTTTGGCTGCAATCAGGTGTTTCAAACATCAGTGATGTCATATGTCACGCATGATTGTGTTATTGCTTTGGGGAAGTGGAATACGTTAAAGTACCCACCTGATTGTTCGGTTGATGTGAGGGGAGACCAGATTCTTTCCGGAAATTCGGCAACTGGATGGAAACGTCACATCTTTTTTTAATTGTCATTTCGAAACGTAAATTAGTATGTACTTCCATAACGTTATGAGATCTTCGTTTAGACTTTAGAGAAAACTTTTGTGATGGAAACTGCTTTTTTCCAGATAAACTGTTTAGTCATTTCTTCTGTAGACAATGCTTTTTTTTAAGTTTCTTGTTTGAAAGGTTTGGGCCTCTTAGTGGGACTAGGTTCAAATATTTCCAAAAATTCTCCCCTCTAAATTTTATGTTTGTTAAATAGTGCAGATTGGCTTCTTATCTCTGGTTTCTACTGACTTGGAAGTCAGTTTGGTCAAGTCGTTGTGGCCGAGTGGTTAAGGCGACAGACTAGAAATTTGTTGGGCTCTGCCGCGCAGGTTCGAATCCTGCCGACACCGCATTGTTTTAGTTTGATGCTATACAATGCGCGATGAGCGTCATGTCCAATGTTGCGCCAATAGGTTGCAATCAACACTTGCCAACACAAACGTGCTTAGCCAGTGATTGAGGTTGATTAGCTGGTCACTATTGATCGCAAGTTGGGCATAAAAGTTCCGGACATCATGCAAGTATAATGTTAACTTTCAGCTATCTTGTGCAGTAGAATAGGGGAGTTATTTTACCCTTAAGATTTTTGCCTTTGTTGTTCCGTACACTGCTGTATAATAGGTTTTGATTTTACACCAGTGGTTCTTAACCTTTTTTCTGACACGCCTCTCTTCGCGAATGATCACATGTTTTGCAATCTCTCAGGCTTTAAATAAGTGTAACACCATAAAAATTTATGTTTTTGTTGATTTATTGATCACAGTAGCCTACATATTATTATTGTTAAGATACTGGAAATTGCTTCTAAGCATCTAGATTTTTAATATGACGTTTAACTCCAGAAATTACGCAACGTAGCCTAAATTTAGCCTTCAACTCTAAACCTGACACTAGTTTTGACAGCAACTGGAGTAAAAACTGCAGCTTCACATAGATACCCAGACTGCAAAATCAGTAATTTTTACATTGACTCAACGTCTTCACACTGCAATTGTGAAATGTAATGCGTCGTCGGCAGGATTCGAACCTGCGCGGGCAGAGCCCAACAGATTTCTAGTCTGTCGCCTTAACCACTCGGCCACAGCGACTTCACACAAGCAACAGATAACTTATTAGAAAAAAATGAAATGTTTCTCGCCAGTCGAGTGTAGCAAGAATTGATAGCGATAGACACGTATTTCGCCCATGAGGCTGGGCTCATCAGTATCGCACCACTATAGTTCATGCCACATAGTTCTCAACCGCTGCTTTTGTCAGTCACTTGATTAGAAAAAAAATGAAATTTCATGTAATTGATTGTTCGGTTGATGTGAGAGAAGACGAGATTCTTTCTGGGAAATTCGGCAACAGGATCAAAGTATCAGATTTTTTTAAGTAGTATCTTTGATGGAAATTGCTTATTCTTAGATGAACTGTTTAGTTATTTCGTCTATAGACAATGATTTTATTAAAGTTTTATGTTTGAAGGGCTTGGGCATCATATTGGGGTTAGGTTCAAATATTTCCGAAAATTCCTCCTCTCTCAATTTCATGTTTGTTAAATACTGCAAAATGGTTTCTATCCCTGGTTCCTACAGGCTTCCAATGTCTGAGCAAGTCGTTGTGGCCGAGTGGTTAAGGCGGCAGATTAGAAATCTGTTGGGCTCTGCCCGCGCAAGTTCGAATCCTGCCGACGACGCACTGTTTTGTTTGGTGCTGCAATGCGCGATGAGCATCATACCCAATGCAGCGCCAATAGGTTGCAATCAACACTTGCCGATACAATCGTGCTTAGCCAGTGATTCCAGGTCTTCACATGATTGGGGTTGATTAGCTGGTCACTGTTTATGGCAAGGTGGGTATAAAAGTTTAGATTTGCTGTTTATTGAGACTGCTGTGATGAATTTTTTCTCGATTGTGTTTCAACTGTTCAGAGGTTCGAATCCTGCCTTTGAAGAACTATGCTACGTTTATATGTAATAATCAAAGTTGTGTCTACCTGAATGGCTGTTGTCACACTTCCGGACATCATGCAAGTTGTGTTAGCCTATTTGGTTTATCACCAATAAAGTTCATTCAAACAAGAAGCGTTTTACTTTCCACAAAGCATATTTTTTAAGTTATTTGCATTACGGCTTACTACGCTTTTTGTTGAGAAGTCTAACGTTGTTTTAGTATTTTTGAGAAACCATAGCGTTGTATCAGACTATGGCCTATATAACGATGATGAGTTAGTACCACTTCTGTTGCATCGAATAAGATTCGAACAAACTGGATCGTTCCGGTGTGGACTTGCACAGAAGTATGCAGCAAAGTATTCTAGATTACTTTTTGATGGAAATAATATTTTAAATACCAAAAAACGTTGTGAGACAATGTAAGTAAATTAAAATTAATTCGGTACCTTCCTAACATAAAAATGTTTCATATTTTTATAGAAGACAAAAAAAATTCAGTAATCCTAGATGTTTAACTTCATAACAAAAGCAATGCGTCGTCGGCAGGATTTGAACCTGCGCGGGCAGCGCCCAACAGATTTCTAGTCTGTCGCCTTAACCACTCGGCCACAACGACTTGATATCAAGAATATGTGTTTACTAACCAAAAATAAAATTTTATGTAGCGTATAATTTATAAGATTGCTGTGTTAGGTTTCAGTTGTTTTTATCAAATACAAATTACAAATGATTTTCTAGCAGAAAGTTGGTGAAAGTCACTGCAAATGGGCATGTATTTTTAAAATACTGCACGAAAAAGTCTTAAGATAACAAAATTAAACCAAACAGTAGGCTACGGCGTAGCACCAGCAGAATCCACAAAACTTTATATGCTCTAATAGCTCAGTCGAATAAGCGTTTGACTGTGTAAGAATAAGGGGGCAAGGTAAACCAAGCCTTGGTTCTACTTTGGAATCAATGCACTCCAAAAGAGCATTTTATTTAGCGCCCCCTAGTAGATTTAATTATTTACAGATCATTATCAACAGTATCATAGCCAATTATTGCGGCCTTTGATGAACTAGATGCTCAGTTTGTAAATTTTTCCAGTGTTCCCTTTGTCGCGCAGTGTCCCAAAGTGTTCTTGGTTGGCTGATTGATGTATTGAAATTGGATATAAATGTTGTTCGTTGTCTGCCACGAGCACGTTTCCCGAGAAGGCGGCCGCTTAGACAGAGATTTTCTAAATCTTCTTTTCTGATAATGTGACCAAGAAATTTGAGTTGCCTTTGAGTCATGTTGTTCAATAGTTCCTTGTCTTGATGTACCTGGTTTAAAACTTCTGCATTTGTGATGTGATCAGTATATGAAATCCTGAGCATTCTCCTGTAAAACCACATTTCAGCTGCTTCAATGTTACGCCTAGTTTCTGTGTTGAAGGTCCATGTTTCACAACCATACTGGAGAACAGACCACACTAACACTTTGAGAAGTCGCACCTTCAGAAGAATAGAAAGCTTGCGATCCAATAGAATAGGTCGTAGTCTATTAAAAGCGTCTTTAGCTAGGCCTATTCTTCTTCGTATCTCTCTCTTGCATCGTGCGTCCGCTGTCAAGAGAGAACCAAGATAGTTGAAAGAAGACACTTGTTCAATTGTGTTGCCTCCCTGCTGAAGTACAAAGTGGGATTCAGGACTTTGTTTGGAGATAGTCATGCATTTTGTTTTTTTGTCATTAATTTCAATTCCATATTTTGCACTGATGTCTGAAGTTTTGTTAATTAGTGTTTGTAAACCATCCGGGGATGTCGCTATGAGCACAGTGTCATCAGCATAGCGAATATTGTTTAATGAGATGCCGTTCACTAAAACTCCCTCATCAATTCCTTCTATTTCTCTGAGAATCATTTCACTATACAAGTTAAACAGATCTGGTGACATCACACAGCCTTGTCTGACCCCACGTTGAATTTCAAAATATCTAGACAGACCTTCCGGTAGGCGAACTGCAGCTTGTTGTTGGTAATACACATTCTTAATTATGCGCAGGTCCTTGTGATCAACGTTAATGTTGTTCAGCATCTCAAAAAGCTGTTCGTGACGAACTTTATCGAAGGCTTTTTTAAAATCTACAAATGCTAGATATATAGGTCTTGTTGGATTTCGATTGCTCTTTCACCAAGCATTCTCATCGTAAAGATTGCGTTGGTTGTTTCCCTGTCTTTCATGAAGCCAAATTGATTGCCCCCTATTTCTGGAAGCAATTGCCTTCTTAAGCGTTGGAGGATGGAGATTTACGTTGGAGTTGGAGATTTACAGATAAAATCACTTAAACAAACGGAAAACATCAGTCTGTTAATCTAGATGGCTGCTGGATGGTGCTGGTCCTGTGTCAGTGGTTGAGAAGTAATACAGTATACAAATGTGTTAAAATTAAGCTTCCAAAAACACTTTCTCAGTCTTGAGATAAAGATTTTCACAGTCAATGACAATTTGTTGGATGGCAAGAAGTAGGCCTAATAGGCTGCCATCAGTGCCACAAAAATGTTTTGATATTGCTGTCACTCGGCCATTGTAACTTTACGCAAAATTTTGCTCCTATTGACAAAAAAGCAAGCAAATATATTAGACGGAAACGCAACTTTTTTGCTTTATATTTTAAATGTTAGGCTACTTTGGAAAAATAATTTTCTCCGTTTTTTAAAACATGATGTGACTTTAGCGATTTAGCCTTTGTCGTTTATTTTGAAATAACTTCGGATAAAGTCGATATAATCGTTTTTTGTATGAAAATTATATTTGCCGGCAACTAGGCCTACGTTTTTTCATACAAACTACACCAATCTTCCGGAATGCGCAGTCGATTAAGCATCTGACTTTTTGTATCAAGAGAAACAGCAAGATCACGAGACAATTGTTCTACTTTTGGCGTGTGCGTTGTTACCAATAACACGCGAAATCATCACTCTGTCAATCTCGATCGAGCATACTTCAGCGGTTTCACAAAACCTTTGCAAGTATGTAAGACTACCAGGAATAACCCTTATGAGGCTTTCTTAGTCCCAGGATAGCTCAGTTGGTTAGCGTGTGGATTCGCGAAAGAAGAAGATTCGAGATCAAGCGACGCTGGTTCGACTCTCGGGGTGTGCGTTTGAGCAACGTATTCTAAGGACTGCTCTCCCTTTAGCGGCACGTATTGGTTGGAGTAATTTCCAGGCAATAACATTCCAACAATCGGAAATCTTCACTCCGTCAATCTCGGTAACCAGTCCTGCGTCGAATTAAAGCATCTGCTACGGTAGGCCTACCATATTTTCAT
Organism: Aplidium turbinatum; assembly: GCF_918807975.1. Lineage (NCBI taxonomy): Eukaryota > Metazoa > Chordata > Ascidiacea > Aplousobranchia > Polyclinidae > Aplidium > Aplidium turbinatum. Next base: position 6,685,930 of record NC_137486.1, read on the forward strand.
CGCCTAAAAAGAGGACACGTTTCGCTAGCGAGTAAAATACGTAGAATAGATTGTTACGTACGAAGAATTTTTACATCCTTTTGGACAATTATAGACATTTATGCAGCAAAAATTACAGCAAAAAAACAGACACAAAAAAACAAATAAATTTGTTTTTTGCAAGCCGATTTGTTAGATTTGTGTGACAAAATAAAAATGTGATGTGATAATAAAAATGTGACAAATCAGGCAGTATCTGCAGGTAGCCAACTAGCCATGCCTTAACTTTTTTTGGAAAAAAAAGGATCAGCTTTAATGAAATTATAAAACTACTTGCACGAATTATAATTGAAGTTGTATGCAGCTGTTAATGAGATACTAAGGACAGACTCAACTATAAGGCTGATCCCTTCCTTGTAGCCTACCATTGTGGCTAGATCACAGATAAAATTCATTCTACATTTACACCCACGTAAGTTGTAAGTAGGCTATCTATGCCACGATATATTTTGAAGTAGGTTATATGTTATGCATTGCATAGTACACTTTGGATTATTTTTTCGATTTGCTTCACTTGACAAAATAGCCAAACTATTATTGTAAGTTGGTAATCAGCAACGTCTACAAGCGTTGAATCAATATAAAATAGATCTGGGTAGAACAGGGGTGGGGAACCTGCGGCCCGCGGGCCGAATGCGGCCCGCGTGACTGTTCCATGTGGCCCGCGTCAAAATTTCTTTACCCAAAATATATTAAAACAACAGCTCAAAAAAGAGTAGGTTCTGCATTCTCGGTATATTGCAAATGGCCTTCTGTGACTAGTAATCCATCATAAAAGGCCATTTGTTACAACAATGTGTACGTCACAATGTGTAGGCTACGTCACAATGTGTAGGCTACGTCACAATGTTGCCGTCCCATGTGACCAGTTATTGTTAATCGGCCAGTTATTGTTAATCGGCCAGTTATGCCATTCGTGAAAAGTGTTTTGCAAAGTTAGTGGGCTACTTCTCAAATTAGCAAAATTTAACGTTGTATAATGGCTTCTGGAAAGAAAAGAAAGATTGGTGATGAAGACAGAATGTTCCAGAAAGATTGGACAAAATTTCGAAATTTTTAGTGGCCCACCTGTGTTATTTCTCATTTTATGTGGCCCGCAATGCTAAAAAGGTTCCCCACCCCTGGGGTAGAACAATAACTATTGTAAAAGTGTGAGAACCTTAAAATGTAAACATGTCAAACTCTTTGCAAGTTTTTGCGTTTTTTAATGTTTTATTTCTTTGTGATTTGCACATTTTTTTGATTGTTACAATTTGTTTTTTAATTTGTCCCAATTTTTCTTTTTTTATAAATTTGTTGATCAGATCTCCTCAAATGAGGAAATTCCCTCACAAGAGGATTTGCAGTTCCGCTCGCACTCATCGCTGAGCACAAGTTGGCAGTACTTACGACAATCACAAAGAAATGTAGTGTTATAATGAACGTCTAGGATTGTTGAGAAAAACAGATCAAATAGTACGCCAATGTTTTTTTGAAAATCTATAAATCAACATGTTGCATTGGTATAGAAATGGTTGGAAATTGCGAAAACGTCACATAACAATGAAATCCTGTTGAAAATATGAGCAAGAAAACTGAAAATATAAAAAAAAGAGGACATTCGAGCATTTTTGGGTGTCCTCGGAGGACAATTTATTTTTCTTCAAAAAAGAGGACAAATCCTCTTAAAAGAGGACATATGGTAGCTCTATGCTACAGTCTACTCTACAAGTATGCAAAACTACCAGGTATAGCTTATCAAGGTCTTGTCAGTCCGAGGATAAAGATTCAAAACCAAACCAAGGATTAAGATTACTGCAATCTAACAATCTCACTTCGCTAAAGTACAGACAAACATTTTTTTAGAAATAAACACATAAGACTCCTCCTTCTGTCAAAACGCACAACAGCTGAGACAAAACAAGCTTTTTCAGGTATCTTTATAAACTCAACCTTCAACCTATAAACCAGCGGTTCTTAAACTGGGGGCGCGAAAGGTTCACAAGGGGGGAGCGAGCGATGTCAAACTATGTGACTTAACACATGTGACTAAGTGGATTTATTGCCAGGATGAAGCAAAAAAGTCCCAATGCCATTGGATCTCACTGCGTGATTCACCGTGAGGCTCTGGCCTCCAGGACTCTACCAGCTGCGATGAAAGATAAGTTTACAGTAATCATACGAGCCGTCAACTTCGTCAAAACCAGTGCCGTCAATACGAGACTGTTTACCAAGCTGTGCAAGGATATGGATTCGAACCATAAGACTCTCCTCTTCCATACATCTGTTCGTTGGTTATCGAAAGGTAATATGTTAGATTGTTAGCCCGCGTGTATGAAATGAGAGATAAACTGATGCTATTTTTGGAAGCTCATGGGAAGCAAGATCTCCTTCTGCCATTTTCATCAGAGAAGTTTCAGCTGGAGTTGGCATACCTCGTGGACATTTTCGAGGCCCTCAATAACTTAAATCTGCTCTTGCATGGCAGAAATACTAACCGGATTAATAGCTATGATTCCATTCGAGCATTTGTGGCAAACCTGGGGTTGTGGCACCGACGAATACAAATAGGAAATGCAGCTTCATTTACCAACCTAGATACTGCACTTGACAAAAAGCAACTTGAACTGGAAGGTGAGCTTAAGGTTGAAGTGGAGGCTCACCTTCAGCTTTTGAAACAAGAATTCAAACGCTATTTCCCAGACTTGGGTGACACCGACCTTCCAGAATGGAAAATGACAAGAAATCCCTTTCGTGTTAACGAGGACATTCTTCCCGACGGTTCTCAAGAGGAATTCTTAGAAATAAAGTGTAACTCCACTGCAAAAGACGATTATGAAGCAATGCCACTAACTGATTTTTGGGTTAAATATTTGCACATACACATGGGAGTGGGTAGCGTGGCGATACGCACACTTCTTCCGTTTTCGTCTACTTATCTGTGCGAAAGTGGCTTTTCTACAATTTTGAACATAAAAACAAAACATCGAAACAAACTTATTGGTTGTGAAGCCGATATCAGCTACAAAGCCTCGAATTAAACTTTTGGTTTCCGAAAAACACTTACATCCCTCACATTGATGAAAGCTAAATATAAATTCCTGTAGTCATTACACTTTAATGTTTGCTAATTTTGTAGTTTGGTGGGGCGCAAGTTTGGATGGCACGTCAAAGGGGGGCGCGGCTCAAAAAGTTTAAGAACCCCTGCTGTAAACATTCAAAAACATTACGGTACATAGGGTAGTTCAGGGCAAAACAAGTCGTCGGGTAAAACCGGTCAGTTTAATTTTAATCAAGCATAACTTTTTTTTTGGAAATAATACACTAAAAAAAATGCTTTAGCGCACTTAGTGGTTCTTTTGTGATGCGACAACAGCAACTGCTATGCAGTTTTTGCTTGCTATCTTGGTCTAGGCTGCGAAACGTAAGTTGGTGTAAAATTTTACCTTCATATTTTGGACTAACTTTTTTTTGTGGTTTAGACTAAACAGAGCATTACACTATGAAAATTGTTAATTAAACCAAGACTTTCTAGTTTAAACAAAATTACAATTATTGTAATTTGTCTCAAAACAACTCATCTTGTAGTTCTTCCTTGGAAATTAGTTTTGTTGGGTATTTATTTTTGTTCAGTCATGGCTATTTTGGTTGGGGCAACACAAGTCAGTCATGAAGTGCTGTGCCAAACTTTTGGTGAAAATGCTAAATTCTTTAACCAAACTGTCATGTAGGCTTAGGCTACCTGGTTCATAGGGTATTAGTTGCCTATTACATCAAAAATCAGCTTATCCTAGTGTGAGCGAAGCATTTAGTTTGGGGGGGGGTCTACCAAGGGGGCACGATTTTTTTTGATTTTTGGCCATGTTTGAGGCCCTATCACTGCTAAACCAAATTAGGTAACAACCCAAATTTTTTACAGGTGATAGTACTTCTGCCAAATATTGAAAAAACAACATCGTTCACATTGTAACTCTAAAAGGTCAAAGGTCATAGACATCCAAAGATGGCCGTTTCCAGCTCTCGGCTAAGATTTTCTAAAATTTTAAAACCTCGCCAAGACCTCATTTGTGATTGGTTTTGACTGAAATTTGGTAGAAATGTTGTATATAAGATTCTCTATCCACTGAGAAAATATCAGTACAAAAAGTTAAAGGATTTGGGAGTTATTTAATGTGAAACGTGGGTCGAAATGAAAAAAAGCAAAAAGGTGGGGTCCTTTTAATATCTTGGTTACCCCTGACCCCAGTAAAAATTTGCACTGAAATGTTGTCCACTTATTCACTAAGATATGATAAGTTTACCACGCAAAATTCATTTATGGTTCTTAATGTTTTCTTATAGAAAGTGTGCGTCAAAGTTTGGACAAAAACGCAAAAAATCACAAATGAAAGATTTAAAAAAAATGTAACAATATTGAACTATAGCCTACTAGAAAACGTTTGAAGTGTATTTTTGATTGTGTTTCTATCAATTGTTCACAAAAGCAATTCTTCTAACATTTGGCAACTGTAATGTACCATGTATACCTCATTGTTAGTGAACAAAATGGCAAATTTTGTCATAATCTTCCTTGCTCAGTTTGTTTTGTCGTCCAGAAGAACCATGGATATTCGGCACAACAATTGAACAAATAATGTCATAAAATGGAATCCAGCATGTTTGCTGATGTCTGTTCTGAACGAATGTGCTGCAGTGGTGTACTTTGTATGTGAAACTGCACTTTGTATGTGTAAATATACTCTTTCTCTCATCAAAAAACACTGACCTGTTTCACCTTACTTAGGGGCAAAACCAATCATTTGACTCGGTCGTAAAAATGATGTTTTATTAACATAACTTAAAAATAAATTTCACTTTTTTTTTGCTATCTTGTTTAAGGAAGCCTTAGTATAACTGTTTAACACTAAAAATTGAAACATTTTTAACTTTATGTGAAGATATACACAAAGGGACCAGAAAGACAAAGGGACCAGAAATGGAATTTTTACATTAAAAATGTTAACAGAGAGATGTATAGAAAAGAACAAGGATCTTTATCTATGTTTCATAGACTTTTCTAAAGCTTTTGATAAGGTTCAACATGCCAAATTATTCCATATACTGCATTCTTTAGATATCGACGGTAAAGACCTCAGAGTCATACGAAACCTCTATTGGGAACAAACGGCTGCAATACGTATAAATAACGATCTTAGCGAATTCAAATCGATACAACGTGGCGTCAGACAAGGATGTGTCCTATCTCCAGATCTTTTCAACGTTTACAGTGAGATGATTTTGAGAGACATCGAAAATATGAATGGAGTAAAGGTTGGAGGACAAAATATAACAAACTTGAGATACGCTGATGATACAGTCTTGATAGCAGAATCTGCAAACAATCTACAGGACTTATTAAATTCTGTTGTCAATAACAGTAAAGCAATGGGTTTAGAGTTAAATTCAAGAAAAACAGAATGCATGACGGTATCAAAAAAGAAAACTTATCCAAATTGCAACCTAACACTCAATGGTGTTACAGTGAAACAAGTTGATAAATTTAAATATCTTGGATATATTATAACTTCCGATGGCAAAAGTGACACTGAAATTAAAAAGAGAATCGCCATAGCAAAGGATACTTTCAGTAAAATGAGCACAGTCTTCAGGAATCGCAACATGACAATAAAGACCAAAATTAAAGTTTTAAAAGCATATGTAGAATCAATTCTAACCTACGGATGTGAATGCTGGACAATAAGTAAAGATATGAAGAAAAGACTAGAGGCTGCTGAGATGTGGTTTCTCAGAAGGATGTTGAGGATATCTTGGACTGAAAAGAAGAGTAATGACGAAGTTATGAAATTGGCAAATGCAGAAAGGAGATTAATAACAACAGTTAGAAGGCGTCAGATGCAATTTGTAGGTCATATTCACAGACATGGAGATTTGGAAAAATTAGCTCTATTGGGGATGATACAGGGAAAAAGAAGCAGAGGTCGACAAAGATTAACTTATTTAAACAGCTTGAATCAATGGGCCACAAACACAACAGTTAAAACGAACGATTTTATACGAATGGCAAATGACAGAGAAGTTTGGAAGACCATGATCGCCAACGTCTGTATCAGATCAGGCACATAATCATCATACACAATAATACCAAAATGTGACTAGTCTTGCCCCGCACTACCCTACGTACATTCTTTAATCTTAGAATTACTGTATGTGAAATGAATAGCTACAGAATGCTGATTTTCAGCGCTGTATTTTGGGAAGGGCTGCAACTATGGTACTATTGGTTGAAACAAAAACTACAAATTTTAAATAATTTCAAATTATCAAACGTTTCTTTTGAGTTCAATTGTCGAATGCAAATTACATTGATCTGTTTGGTGCAAATGGCAATGACGTCACAATGCTCCGTACAATCCCACACTTTGTATGTGACGATAATTGCGTAACTTAGGTTTCTGTAGAACGTTAAGTTAAAAGCTATCTTTAAAATGGAAAGACGGCGTGAAACTATTCACCAGGCATTTGATAATTGAACGCAAGTCGCTTTATTTGAAATATAGCCTAAGTTAATACAACCGTTCTTTTGACAACGTCCGAAAAAGTAGACTATAGCATACTTCATATTTAAGTTCTTCTCTACTATACAGCGGTAGCTTTCCAATAAAGCAAACCTGGTTCGACTTCCTGCTTAAGGTGGTTACTGGTGAACATAGGCTTAGGTGAAAGTTAGTGTTTGGGGATGCAAAAAAAGGCGACCGAGAGAAAGTAAAAGGGATCAGGAACCCTATTCTTGTTAGTGCTTAGTGTGATGAGAACCAGAGATATTAAAATCTAAATCCATTTTCAAATTTCAACTTAAAATCTATATCCAGGTTATAAGCATCTGTCAATACTGGTAATAGGCAAAGATTAATATTTTTTTATGATGATATTAGAAGTTTTGTAGTGATTTAAGATTGCAGGTGACACACTTTGGCAATTTATAATTGCAAAAATATCATTTAAAATGGTATAGCTAAAATACATTAGCTTAGAATTCAAACCGAAATTACATCGGCCTACAATTTACAGGTATGGCAAGGCCTATGTATATACACTAGATCGTTTTGTTCTGTAGGCATAGCCTATAAGTGCCGGTATCGAGTACCTGCGCCCAGGCCCGGATTTAGGGGGGGGGCAGAGGGGGCAGTTGCCCCGGGCCCCCCGACTTTTGAAGGGCCCCCCTATGTGGAAAAAAATGTGATTTTGTGTTATTTTTTCCTTTTGGCCTTTAAAGTTTCTGCAAAATGCTGTGCAGTACTGGACTGATGCTACTGTAGACGTAGAGATGGTTTTTCGCGCCGTAGGCTTGAAAAAATTTTTTGCACGGGGGCCTCCCGATTTAAAAGTGCCCCGGGCCCTCCATCAGCTAAATCCGGCCCTGCCTGCGCCAATACTTTGAAAGTAGCCTATACCAATGCCCACGTACAGTCCCACGCTGTATTTCATTGAATATTATATTACATATTTGCAACTTTCAGATCTGAAGTGCTTCGCTTGTCAAATTACTAAACAGTATCATATGTCGCTTTGTGATGCAAATTTTTTCACCACAGCAGCAACAATGGATTAAGCGTGGCACGCTCAGGAAAAACAGATCTTGCTACTGGTGCGTTGTTTTCTTATTATTGTCGTTATTTACATCATACAAAGGCATTTCACAATAATTTTTTTTTTTACCAACGAAGGCGTGTTGTGTCTGTTTTTCAACTTTTGCATAGCAAAAAGTTAAAATCAAAGCAATATTGCCGAATTCAAACTTGAGCAAAAACACTTCAAGTTTGCTGTCTCTACATATTTGTGACAAGACAAATTAGAAAAATGTAGAGAAAGTTGTATTGTGACGGAAGAAAGCATAGGACTCATGCAGTCACTTGGAGAAGTTCGGGCAGTTTAGTCAATTAAAAAAAATCAATCAGCCCAAAGAGTTGGACTTGAAAACTTACAATATTTATCGATTAAATTTTTCCAGAACAGAATTGAAAACGACTTCGTTCACGACAGAAAACAGTATTTTTTTGACAATTGCTTTATTTGGTTACAATAAATCAAGGTTCTTTTTATAGTCTACCGGTACTTTATTAAAAAGAATTGACGTAATGTTACACAAGTGGCGCTCAACTCATATAGACACTGTTACAAATATAAGGATTTCGCCATATATTCAATAACAAAATTATCATGTTTCCAAGTAAACATAATATTTTGATGGTGCATGGGAAAGTTTTCCCTGATGAAACAGGTACTTTACCTAGTACATCTAACGATATATTTACCTGGTCAAGTTACAATTGGACGTGAAAATTCATAGGTAGCCTAATATAAATATTAATTAAATTATTGAAGAACAAAACTTAAAATAACTTTTCCTAAATTGAAAACAAAAAACAGCCTTTCTAACAATTTCTAACTTCATTCGATCACAATAAATCAAGGTTTTTTTATACTTTAAAATGGATTTGACCAAAAGTTGCACAAGTGGCGCTCAACCTATAGACGCAGTTAAAAATAATTATTTTACCACATCTTCTAAAAACGCAAAATATTTTTAAGTAAGCAGAATACTGTTCTATTTTAAAAGTGAAATGTCCCCTGATCAAGCACCCTTCAGATCCTCTCAAACAGTTACTTTATCTGATCTTCACCAAGTCGGATCAGATTCGTAACGTAATCGATCTGTTGAAAATCTGTACCACATAAAGTATCTGCCCGAGACAGCTTTTTGCTATTGCAGCCAATAGGAGGTCTGGAATTTTTACAAAACAGCAGACAATGTGATCTGGAATTTTTACAAAAAGAGGTCTGGAATTTTTACAAAACAGAAGACAATGTGGTGTCTTCATCCAGCAACCGAGTGCTGAGAGCGTTGCAGAACAACATCGACACAAAGAATTCCTGAACTGTGAGGATTAAATAAAAATAGTATATTCTAATTTCCAAATTAAAACAGAACCTTCATGCCAAACTTCCGGTACTACCTACACCTCAAAGAAAGGTTAGCCTACACTTGCATCAGTAACCAAATGGTTTAAAACTAAAATTAAAGACCTTGGAGTTCAGAGTTTGATGCATAATTTTGTATTATTTATGATCAAACTGTTATAATTTCATTTGCCGTTTTGATGCACTTAAAACAACTCTGTAAATCATTACTACTTCAACGATTTGGCAGTCCTGAAAATTTCTTGACCGTAACACCAGCGCTTTGTGGAAAGCAGATACACCCTGACAACATGTTTTTCATCAGTTAGGCAGAAGAATAATCACAACAACAACTCCACTCTGGAATGCGAGATTGTGGGAAATTTCTTCGTGTGTTTGTTGCTTACAATATTTAAATATATCTACATCATTTACAAACTTCACATTTTATTTCGTAATTTGCATGCTTTGAATCAACATGTTGTTGTAATATAAAACCTTATCCCGATTCAGACTAAGCTATGTTTCGAAGCTAACGCGGACTTACGTGTGGATTCCATTCACACATTCATTTTCTTAGAACTTTTGCTATAAGTTATACAAGCTATAGGAAGTTGTGTTTTTAGCAAAGTTAAAAGAATTTTTTTTGACTATATAATTACTTACAATTTTAAGTGGACTCAAGTCATGTAAGTAATACGAAATGGTCAGAAGTCAAATAGGTCATGCGGTAAATATTGAAGCCATGGGTGTGCCGTACAAATAAATGTCGAATTTTGGCAAACCTGTATGGGCAAAAAACAAATGGTATTAATACAACAAAAAGTGTTCAATCCCAAGCAAAAAAAACAAGAAGAAAAAACTAAAACTACTACCCACTAAAAACCTTAACAGCCTGTTTCACCTTATTAGAATCATCAGAATGAGCTCCACGGCCTGGACGGTCACGTTGTCGGCGTGTGGAAGCTTGCCTGGACCTAGCTAAATATTCTTGTCAGGCGCAGCCAACACAGGTCTACCCTTGTTGGAACGGCTGCGGATAAGATGCTAGACTAAAAACGATCCCAACCCAACGCTCACAGTGCGTATTGCAGTTATATGTTCAGTCGCTTGTTAACTTATTACCATTATGTATTTTATTTTTTTGTTTAGATCTATTAGGTATTTCCTGATGAGGGCAAAAAGTTCTTGCCGAAAACTTTTGAATTTATCATGTTGTTATTGTGTTAGTGTATTGTATCTGTTTAGAATAATGCTATTCAATCCTGTTAAATTATTGTCAGTCATCAGTTTACTTTATGGTACGGTATTCTAAGATTGAAAACTTTGGAAAATCTTCTTAAAGAAGTTATCAACCTTCAAACGCCCAAACTTTTAAGAGTAAATTTTTATAGATTTTAGTGCTTTATCTTAAAATCCAATGCATTCTCAAACCTGTTTAAAAATTTTCATAGATTCAGTCGACCTGAGAATGGGAAACGCTGCTAAGTGCAGCAGAAACATCTGAAGAACGTACCAGCTTAATCGAGTGGTGTTGTCTTCGGTTCTGGTACTGGTGGATCTGACATCGATTCCAGGCCGGGTCAACTCGAAAACTTTAAAACCGGTACCGATTGTGTTCTTTCTTGCATAATGCAGTGAGAGTAAGTCCGGTAAGAATGTGATGACATGTGAACCATAAAATTAAATGAGCCCTGTCGCTATTGTTGAGCGACGATAATAAAGCTATAATATTATTATCTGAAAAATGTCTGTCATATACACATTGATTGCCAATTCACATTTTTATGACGTAATTAACAATATTTTTAAACGAAAGTGCAGTCTATATAATTATAGTTGTAGCCTATATCCTTCAGGTTAAGCTACTTTTAAATGGGCTATTTTAATTTAAAAATCTTCTTGCGCGTCAAACTCCACATTCTATAAGTCAGGGGCGAAAGCAGTTCCTTTCTCGAAAGTATTATTGTCAACGTAGCTTACAAATTTCCCTTTGTTCATTGTTTTTTGATAAAAAAGACCATGGTGAATCACAGAAAGGGTCTTCGGGTTCAGATTGGATATTTTATCATAGGATTATTATGCCATAATGGTAAATAAAAATTTCCAGGGTGTAACTAAAGCGATCAGTGGGAAAACACATATATACAATACCCCTCCTACTTTTTACGGAGGAATCTTTTGAACAGTGACGTATCTATGTTGCAACCAACTCGATTTTACGTAGGCCAAGCAAGGTATCCACAGTCCAGTAGTCCTATATAAGAAGTCAAAAAAAAAATTATGGCATTTAGATCTTATTTAGGACTACTGGGCTTTAGTTTGAGCTTTAGTCAATAAGTTATACAACCTTGAATCAAATAAATTAGAACATTTTAGTCAAGTAGGCTAGTTGTAGTGCATACTTAGAAGATGTTGCAGCATTTCTATTGAAAGGGTCTTAGAGTTTAATGTCATACACATAAGCAGGAGAGTGTGGCAGATATGAAAATAAAAGAAGCGCCTTTGAAATGAAAATCAGCTTGGTTTCGCTATTGTTGAAAATTTGAATTTGTCGCTTGCTGTAGGCCTACGATTTTTTTTTTTAAATTTCAACAGACTTTTATTCTATTGAGTCTTCCTAATTCTATTGGTAGTCCAAAAGTTGACACATTCTACTGCAACAGAGTTTTATAACCTATTGAAAGGTCATATAGCTGTTGATCTGGTTGGTAGGATGTGGGCACATAAAAAATGGCAGTCGTTTAAGACTCAGCAGCAAAGCGACGGAAAAAGTTTTTAATACGATACTTTTCAAAGAAAGGTTGCAAATTCCAGCTCAGTGTTTTAAAAAAAAAGTATCCCAGAAAAATCTAGCAGGCTTATTTATATTTTTTTTGTGAATACCGTATTGTGATGCTAAGGCATGCTGGGAAGTGGGTATTCAGATAAAGTTAAATTGTTTCATCATTGGGGGGCCAACGTGTAATTTAATCTTAAAGAAGTGAAAAGAACGTAACAGTAAGTTATGGAAATTATGTAAGAATCCTTCATTTAGGATGAAACCGAACAATTAAACACAATAAGTAAACAAGGTCAAAACCTAACTGATTTTATTTACTTATTATGGAATGTTTTTATTGTTATAGTGCAAAATTTTATTTACCCCTATATAAAGTTTTACCTCGCTTCCTGATTTGGAGACGAAATTTATTTTGTTCCATGGCAACTTATATTGATGAATAGCCTATAAATCAATCATAAATTAACTACAGTGCATAAAGTGAATTTGCAAAGTCGAGTTGAAAAGAAGATTACGTGGAAAAATCTTATTAAAGTTCTATTGATTGTGGAAATTTTTACTTTCTGACGGATAAAGCTTCTTTGAGAGCTAAATCCTAGCACTTTTGCATAGTTTTGCTGCCCGGGAATCAATCCATCCACTTGATGTGGCTAAATAGAGATCAGTCATGAAATGCGTTGCTCAAGCGCACACCCCGAGAGACGAAGTAGCCCAGTTGGATATTAAGTCGGGTGCTTAACCATTGAACTAACGCTGATTAGCTTGACCAGAGAGTTAGTTCTGTCGTATAAAAATATAAAAAAATTGTAGGCCAAAGATAATCAAACAATTTCGTTTGTACGCCCCTTAGCTCAGTGGTCAAACGCTGGACTCGATAAAGCGGCGCTGGTTCGGCTCTCCGAGTGTGCGTTAAGCAATGCGTTTCAGAACTGTCTTCCATTTACTGTGTAGGGTAACGGCACCTAATGGATGAAATAATTCAGACAACAAAATTTCAACAATCGGAAACTTTACTGCGCTCTACCAATATCGGTAACCGGTCCTGTGTCAAAAGCCCAACAAGCACGTGTGGGAAACTGCCAGGAATAATCTATCAAAAGCTTTGTCAGTCCGAGGTTAATGATTTGAAACCAAATCAAATCAACCGAACAACTGAATCTTATCTCGATTAAAAATGCAAGTCAAATGCTTTCTCAATTTAAGGTCAAGCATTCACAATTAAAACATTATTTTCAAGATAATTTAAGCCTGCCATAGAAGTTACTATTTAACCAGACTTATTTTTTTCATTTGTAAACTAAAATAGGAGTAAATAATATTCCGATCACTTATTCTTCTATCTATAGAAATAAAATATACTGCTTTCTTTAGTTTCTTCAACAAGCATTTGCTGTTTCATTAACGCTAAAAAAGTAACCACAACAACTAACAACATTATTAACCTACCTAAAGTGTTTCCCTACAATTGTAACTTGATTTCCGCAAATTATATCGAGAAACAGTAATGACGAATACAGACTCAATGTGGCTATTCGGTTATGGATCTCTTTTGTGGAATCCAGATTTCGAGTACGACGAACAAATTGTAGGTTTCGTACAAGGATACAAAAGAAGATTTTGGCTCTTCAATGAAACTCATAGAGGAATTCCAGGAAAGGTAAATAAGTTATTGCATTACTTGGCTTAAACAATTTTATGTTTTAAAGTTTAAAACAATTTTATAAGATTATAGCTTATCATAGTAGCAGGTTATTTATTTTGCATTTGATTGGAGTAGTCTACTGGTGTGGAGATCTGGAACCGAAACTGTAGTTTCAGAGGCTTGACTTTTCTCCAAAGAGTTAAATCACTTCTAAAATGCACTTTCTATCTTGTTGTTCCTACACTCTTAGTTGGCGGATATTGCAAATAGGCCTATTGTCGTGTTAGCTTTTGACTAGAAGCTTAGTTAAAACAGAAGGCCATAGGCTGCCGCCATAGCCTACTATAGCCTTAGACTAATCGTAAAAAAAAGACTATGGTAATAAAGTAGGCTACTAGAAACGAAGTAGGCCTATAGCGGAGTGCTAGGCTTACTTGTTTTATTCTTCAAATTGTTTCTAAAGTATTTTTACTGCTGGAATATTATGGTGGCGACTGACTAGTGGACCGTATGGTCGTTTCCTTGTCTCACTATCAATAGGCCTAAGGAAACAAAACTTAAACATAGTAGTAGTATCGTTGTTTTATTTCTCTTCTGTGTTTTGTTGTTTTGGTAAAATAAACAATTGATTGATAGTCTTTTATTATTTCAGCCTGGGCGTGTTGCAACGCTTGTAAAAGACCTAGAAAAACGTGTTTGGGGAATCGCTTACAAGATTTCCAAACATTGCATCGATGACGTTCGCCGTAAGCTCAGCAAAAGGGAGAGGGATTATATGGCAACCACGCTCTCATTTCATCCTAAAGAAAGTGGCCAACCAGTTTTTGACATTACACTGTACATTGCTTCACCAGAACATCCTAATTTTGGTCCAGCAAGCGACGTCGAGATAGCAAAAAACATTTACGGAGCAGTTGGACCAAGTGGCACTAACATCGAGTATTTGCTTAAACTTGCTCACTATGTGCGAGAGAACATTCCAGAAGATCAAGACACTCATTTATTTACATTAGAACATTTAGTGACGCACGCTTGTGGTGACCATCTCTGTCCATCTGCACCATCCACAAACCATCCACCAACAGCTGCTTGAAATATCACAAACTGTGCTTTCCATTGTAGTCAAGTCTACGTAAAATAGAATTGAAGTAACCAGTAATAGAAGTGCGGTAGACCGTAGCGTTGACAAGGTGGTCTAGAAAGTATAACTTTGGACTCGGACCCGGTATAATGTTATAGGCTGCAACCTTTCTAAGGGGTCTGGAAGCTTAAAAAAACCACGTCGTATTCGTTGCATCTTTCTGAGAAATGTCTTAGTTTTGGGTCAAATCTCATTGGTGGGATTGAATGTGATATTTCAAGGCAGGTACGCTCTCAGTACTGTGCTGCAAATAATGCAAAATTTTATTTTTGTAAATGCTCACCCGCTGTAAAAAACATCGTATTTCGTTCTTATTGTATGTCGTTTTACGCATCCCAGTTGTGGAACAAGTTTAGATCTTCTGGTATAAAACGATTACGTGTTGCTTACAATGATTCTTTCAGAATATTGCACAATTTGCCTCGTTATGTCAGTGCCCGGAAATATCAAGTAATGAATAATATAACAACGTTTGATGTTTTATTGAGGAAAAACATGTTTTCGTTTATTAACCGTTGCATAGGCTACACTCCTCAAATCGCTTTATATCAGACCTGATGTCATCTGATTGTTTTTATCGTTTTGAATACTTTCAACTCTTCCAACGCTCATTGTATGTAAATTTGTAACAGTAGATGTTTAATGAACTCAGACGACATCCAAGGTGGCTCTCTGTGACCTTTGTGCATTTGCAGTTTGTGTATTAGCCTATTTCGTTTTGTTTTGAATGGACAGCTTTGTCTGACGCAAATAAGTAATAGTAATGATTGGAATCGGGCTCAAATTATCCTGTCAACGTCCCAGACCTGGCACTGGCAGCAGGTTTTTCACTGATTGTTTAAATAGTGTGATTTCGTGTTATCACTGAAATTGGCACAATGGTAGAAACCGCTTTTCATGACACAAACCTGGGAATAGTTTGTTTCATTTCGTGACTAACAAGAAGAAGATTAGTTTTGTCTCATGTATATTAAACACTGGACGAACCACATGTGGAACACGGAGTGGCAAAATCACACCTCCACGCTCCGTGACTTCATACCCGACGCCGATCCCCGTCCACCAGGGATGTCCCTCGCAAGGCTTGCGTGGGCCAGGCTTAACCGCCTGCGAACTGGCGTCGGCCGCTTTCGTTCGGACATGCACAAGTGGGGCCTGGCTCCTTCATCAGAATGCGAGTGTGGTGCCACGGAACAGACCGCAGACCATGTTATCCACCACTGCCTAACCCACCGGCCTCCACACGGTGCGCATGGTCTGAGAATCCTGGACGACGAGACTGCTGAGTGGCTGAAGATTTCCTGCCCTCCAATCTAGCCTGGAAAGATCGCTCATACGCCATCATCATCATGTATAGTAAAGTTGTTTTTATTTTGACCAGTACAATGACTCTGTAGAATATTTAGAAGACACTTGGAATACTAGCCTATATTTCAAGTGGTTCCGATTTCGAACAGATGTCAACATTCACGGAAGACCTACTTTGTTTTTTATTATTAAGTTTGGTTTTTCTCGTCTTTTATTATATTTCTTTGCCTTAAATCTACTGTGACTTTGTATTTCATTACACATGACTGAAATTGTCTAAAAGTACTTTTGAACGAGTGGGATGGTTCGCACTTGCACGGATGAAAAAAATTGTAGCCTTATACGGTTGACAAACGTGGTACAGATAGCATCTGGCTGATTTTTACTTTTTTTTAATGTGTAACAATTCAAATAGACCTAATAATGTGTTGCTAGCGATGGCCGTGGGTATTTGATGCACGTGCTCAAGCACATACTGGTACCCCGAGAATCAAACCACCGCTACATATTCTAGCCGCTAGCGGGTTTTAAGAGCAAAGTCGTGTGCTAAATCTAGGCGCTATTGACATATTCAGTAGGCCACCATTCTACAAAAATGTGGATATTGAAAAATCTAAAGACGGTAACCAAATTCTTCTAGTTCTGCAGGGGTGCTAAGCAGTGCTGCAGGCTATTCGTAAAAAAAGCACAAAGTAGACTATACTGCCAGATTTGCCAAAATGATAAATAATACATAACTTGCAAAATGCTAATCTTTATTCTACCATAACATGAATTATCAACATCAAAATTGGACGAGAGGTACAAAATTGTTTATTTTTCTATGAATACATTCCAAAAAGCCTGCCGAGAGAAATCTATATCTTTATCCTCTCTACAAATTTGAGATATGTAGTTGTCAAGAATCAGTAAGGATAGCATGGGCACTCTCTTTGGAAAGCCAGAGGGTATAGCCTACTATAGTTGCTCGAAAAAGCAGAGAATATACTGCGTATACCGCTGTATACCCTCGAATACAGCACAGGTTCTAAGTTTTTTTTATTTAAGGTTTATAATCCCAATGCAGGGGTTCCAGTTTTTTTTTTTTAACTTAAATGCTTATCAATTTCAATGCAGGGGTTTAAGCATTTTTATTTGGATGTTTAATAATCCCTGATAATAGCAGAAATGTTGCTGCCGTAACTACGCTCCAATGACACAGAAATAACGAAATGAATCTCAAGGAATTTCTTTATTAGTGAGTCCAAATTGCGGAATAGAGTCTCAAGATATTGTATTATTCGTGAGTTCGATTTGCAGAATTAGATGGCCAATTTTTGAATTGTCGATTTTTAAAATGAATAAATTTTGAACTTGGAAATAAAAATAATGTGTACAAAACTTGTTTGTGTGGAGGTAGCCTATATAAAGCACTTTCAGATATTAAAAGAAAAGGCAAGTAATTGCGTAATTTAAAATTTGCAAATTTTAATAATAGGCCTATATTTACGATTGTAGAACAACAAGAGAAAACTCATGGTAAAATTTCGTCATAGAGGTGAACAGTAGGCTACAGATATTGAATAGTTGTTTTTTCACAATAACTTGAAACTGACGCTATTTCTTAAAAGTTATTGTTGATGAAATCACAGATTTGATGTCGTAATATAACGTCTTGCTAAAACAGAGAAAATTGAAAGTCATTGTAGCGCCTGCGGTTTTTCTTACAAGTCCTTGCGTCTAATAGCCGTTGAGAAATCTGTGTCTGTTAGGAATTTGAAATGCTTGAATTTGTGCGTTGCCTTAGAATTTGTAGGCCTACCGCTTAGTAGGGCTTGATATAACCTACTTATCGGCCTAGGCCTACGTAGTTTTACATCGTTGTAGCGTTATTCCCGTTATGCATATCTGCCGCAATGCCTGAAGCATTCTAATCTAATCACACTGCGCTTCCTTAAAATTAACCACTTAGTGCTAAAACAAAAAGTCAGTAGCCTATCATGGTTTTTGTCAGTCAATTGGGTGGTGTGTTCTTGTCACGATTTCTTTCTATCTCTTACCAGGAAAAAGACTTGGAAAGGTTCAATGACGTAGTTTAATGGGTTAAACCGAAAAGCAGTCAATTAAATGTCGAATAATTCTACTAGCGAAATGATAATCTGACTTCTTGAAGAACTTTAACGAACGGCTTCTCAAATAACTCTAATTTCTGCATCAACTACCAATCCACAACTCATAGCACAACTCTCATAATCAACTCATAATAATCTCATAATAATCAGAATAAACATTACACAAACTACACCACTATTTATATAGTTGGTTGTTCAGTCCAGTAACTTCGAGAAGGTAACGTAGTATTGCATCACACGAACTCATCGTCGGTCACGTAGCATTTAAATGTAAACAACAGAAGTCTCTAGAATGTCACGTAGGGCCGAAGGTTGTAGAAAACACGTTACATAATACAGATTTCGTCATCAGAGGTTACTTTAGGTCAATACCCGATAATAACACATCGCTCAAGAATTCCATAATGAAAACAACACATTCTGTCAAGACGCAAAGCAGCCCGACGCGAGGCTTTGCACATTGATTGTGACATACGCCCCCCCTTAAAATATTGTTGCAAACAATATAACAACACAATCAATACAAAACACACCACAAAACAATTAATTACTCAATAAATCAATTCTCATAAGTCCATCGTTGCATGATCTACCAACGATAACTTTTCTCAAAACAATAGTCATGTTTTCGGCGAAAGTCTCCAACGTCCTCAACATCTTCAGTGCATCGGCGAGCGAGATGACCCATCTTCCTACATCGGAAACACCTCCTCTCCGGACAGTCCTTGGCGAGATGACCTTCTTTATGACAATTGTAGCAAGCCTTTTCATCAAAAGGGCAGCTCCTGGCTATGTGTCCAATCTCCCCACATCGGTAGCAGTGGTTGTCACGGCAACGTCTATTTTCCGAATGTCCGCCGTCAGCAACGCACTCCCTGGCGAAGTGTCCGCGTCTACCGCATCTATAGCAAACTCCAAATGGTCGTCGCCTGCCTCTCCTCCTCGGTTCATCGCGCTCGTAATATCCGTCATCGTGAGATCGTTGCTGATTATCTGCAGAACAATCTCGAGCAAAGTGACCATTCTTGCCACAAGAATAACAAGTAACTTCAAAATTTCTCTCAATAACATTTCCGATTATAAGATCAATTAAAGATTTTTGTAAACATAACGCTTTCACAGTCCCACTACAATACGGAGTTTCGATATATATCTTCGCTAACGGTCCTTGGATTGAAGTGTTATTTATCGACATCACAATTCCAGTTTTTCCCATTAACTGACTGTCTTTCACCAAATCTCTCCTCACTATTATACCCGTAGAACTAGAATCACGTAAAACTTTTACCTTTTTGTCTCCAACTTTTCCATCCACTACTGGCAGGTAATCTTCAGGTATTATTTTTCCGCAAACATCTTCATCCGGATTCTCCTCGTCAAGCTTGGGTTCAGGAATCATTAACGCACAACCGCATCGATAAACGTCCGTGTCTTTATCTTTTCCAGACTGATTGGATCGGGAAAACGACTTGTCCTTGCATTCCTTCGCTTCGTGTTCTTGCCTATTGCAACGATTGCACCACTTCCTCGATTCCTGATGATCTCTGTTAGTCTTCTTCCGGCAGTTAACAGACTTATGACCTAAGCCATTACAATTAAAACAACGTACTTCTCTTGGAACAGCACCTTCTTTAAAATTATTTGTTTGCTCTTCGTCATTATCGCATGACAACGTTTCTTCAGTCGACAACTTCTCATCATGAGCAACTAAGTACTGTTCTGCCACACTGGCTATTTCTTCTAGATTTTTTGGACTTCTCTCCATTAGATAAACAGACAGATCTTTTGAACATGAATCTGTGAATTGTTCCTTAACTATAAGGTTTGCCAATCCGTCCAATGATTGTTCGGCCCCCGAAAGTTCAAACCACTTTAACAAAAGGTTTCTTAAACGTTCAATAAATTGACCTGGGCTTTCGTGTCGTTCAGGCTTTGCCTCACGGAATCTTTGACGGTATCCATGCTCGGTAAAATTGTATCGCTTTAACAGAGCTAACTTCAATCTGTCGTAGTTCATGGCTTCTTCTTGCGAAAGTCTTGAATATACATCAAGAGCTTGTCCCGATAATAACATGCTTAGCTGGGTAGCCCACGTCGACTTCTCCAACTTGGCTATTGTAGCATATCTTTCAAATCTTAACAAATAACTATCCAACTCATCTTTTTCTTCAACAAATGATGGCAAATCTGGACGTCTAACTTGCGTCACAATAACATCTCGAGCATTATCATTAGTAGAATTAGATCGCTCACCAATGTCCAGCTTTTGTCTTTCTAATTCAAGTTTTAACTTTTCCAATTCATATTGCGCTCTTCTTTCTTCAGCTTCTGCTTCGCGCTGCGCTTGTTTCTCTTCAGCTTCTGCTTCGCGCTGCGCTTGTTTCTCTTCAGCTTCTCGTTGAGCTTGTTTTTCTTCAGCTTCAGCTTCGCGCTGCGCTTGTTTCTCTTCAGCTTCTCGTTGAGCTTGTTTTTCTTCAGCTTCGCGCTGCGCCCGCTTCTCCTCTGCTTCGCGCTGCGCCCGCTTCTCCTCTGCTTCGCGCTGCGCCCGCTTCTCCTCTGCTTCAGCTTCAAGTTGTGCTCGCTTTTCCTCAGCTTCAAGTTCTGCTTTCCTTATTTCACGAGCAGCTCTTCTATCTTCTCTTTCGTCAGCTTCTCGCTGAGCTTTTTGGGCCATTATCTTGTGATACTCTTCCATCACAAACTGAGACTTTTCATTGTCACTCAGCCCCATTCGTTCAGCCATGCTCCGTAAGTCTTCAATCATCTCATGTTTGACGGCATCCGCCATTTTGACAGCTTGTTGTTAATTTATTATTCTTTCAATAAATCTTTCGGTATTCTTCGGTTTTTCGGTTATCTCCTTTTTCGGTATTCCCGGACGAGCCCCCAGAATGTCACGATTTCTTTCTATCTCTTACCAGGAAAAAGACTTGGAAAGGTTCAATGACGTAGTTTAATGGGTTAAACCGAAAAGCAGTCAATTAAATGTCGAATAATTCTACTAGCGAAATGATAATCTGACTTCTTGAAGAACTTTAACGAACGGCTTCTCAAATAACTCTAATTTCTGCATCAACTACCAATCCACAACTCATAGCACAACTCTCATAATCAACTCATAATAATCTCATAATAATCAGAATAAACATTACACAAACTACACCACTATTTATATAGTTGGTTGTTCAGTCCAGTAACTTCGAGAAGGTAACGTAGTATTGCATCACACGAACTCATCGTCGGTCACGTAGCATTTAAATGTAAACAACAGAAGTCTCTAGAATGTCACGTAGGGCCGAAGGTTGTAGAAAACACGTTACATAATACAGATTTCGTCATCAGAGGTTACTTTAGGTCAATACCCGATAATAACACATCGCTCAAGAATTCCATAATGAAAACAACACATTCTGTCAAGACGCAAAGCAGCCCGACGCGAGGCTTTGCACATTGATTGTGACAGTTCTTTTAGTAATTTAGTCAGTTCACCACGGATTCTTTATCTTGGAAGTCACGGTGTCAATTTACAGTAGTTAGGCTATGGTCAGTGATGGGCATTATCGGCGATAGTTTACCGGCGATAATTATCGGCGATAAATTTTTATCGCTTATCGTTATCGCTTAATTATTTTTTCAGTTATCGTTTATCGTTAAAGGCAATATTTGATTATCGCCGATAAATTTTATTTCGGATCAACACACAAGTGGAAAAACCATGAAAAGTAATATTTTTACTCGCCACCTAGTTAATGAAACTAAAATTAAAGCCAGTTCTTCTTCAGTGCCTGAAGTGTGTGTGCACAGGTCGTTGTCAGGAGAGGGGGCACGCCCCCCTGCAGCCAGGGCCGGATTAACCATTAGGCTAATAAGGCTATAGCTTTAGGCCCTGGAAAAATTCGGCCCTCAATTTTTGAAAGGCTGATAGTGATACAGAATCAGTAACAGTACAGTTTTTGCTTAAAAACGAATGACCGAGTTGAGCCAATACATATGAAGAGCCCATTTCCAAAACCACGTAGGCGCCACTTTTACCGAAATTGAGTTTAGAGCAGGGCTTTTCAACCTGGGGATCGCAGGTCGCGAGCCGTTTTTCGGAGGTTTGCGAGGCGCTTGAAATTTCAATGTAGGGGAGAGTGGGGAGGTTTGAGCCACTGGGAGGTTTGAACCATGGCTGTTATTGCGGATACCATAAAAGTAGAAATGACGTAACTATGTCTGTAGACAGAGGAAGTAAAGTGATTCCAAAGCATGTCTACGTTAGAGCGATAGCAGCAGCGATTTTAGCGCAAGCAGGTTAGAACTTGTTTTCCTTGCAAAAAGTAAATTTTAGGAATTTCAGTTTGTAGCTGCATGCCATCTTCGCTGTTTTACTTAGGCAATAGTTAATACTACCATGAGTAGTCCTATCTAAAAGGTGTTTAATGATGCTGGCAAATGCTCTGTAAGTGAAAGATTTAATAGCTGATTAGACAAGTTTCTTAAAATGGTGGCAACAGGGAGGTTTGAACCAGTTGATTCGGGAGGTTTGAACCGGTGGCTCAAACCTCCCAGAAGAAAATAAGTTTTAGTAGCTTCTTCTGAAATAGTTTGCGGTCTGTAGTAGTCAATGTATTGTAAGTCTAGTGCTTTAGTATGCATTTGGCTACTTATAAATAGGCTATACAGTCTATGTTAACTGTAGTAATATTGCGAATTGCTTACACAGGGTATTCCTATTGGCCACAGTAAATTACAAGCATTAGTTGAATTTAAGTTTTTATTTCCATCACTATGCCTCGCAAACATGTTAGAACTACAAGCCACGCATCAGCCACTCGTGAGGAGATGTTGCTTGCTTTGGAGGAAATAAAGAATGGAATGTCGATCAGAGAAGTTGCCAAAAGAAGACATATTAACAGGACCACTTTAGGTCGCTATTACAAAGAGTGCAATCGTCCTGGATCTGATAATGGTAGACTCTCAGAAAACATTGGCTATAATAGAACGAAGGTAAAAAGTCTGGTGTTTCCTTGGGAGTTGGAAAGTCTGCTCGCACAGCACATAAAAGACCTGGACGATAGATTTCACGGACTCACACGCACCAAATGCCGTGAGTTGGCTTTCAGTTTGGCTGACAAGAACAACATTCAGATGCCAAGTAACTGGGTGGTTTCTAAGATGGCAGGTTTGTTTTATTTTAAGCCTATGTTGTTTAAAAATTGAATGAGACTGTTCACCAGGCATTTAATTCAATAACATGATACGCTCTTCTGGTGTAAAATAAGCAAAACTATCACAAGGTGTTTTTAGTGATAATCTGCATTTATTTTCCGACGTTTCGTTAATCAGACACGATTAACTTGTTTATTAATTCTGTGTGGAAAATTGTGTACGGTAGCACATTGTAGATCACATTGGTTTGTTTTTTCGACATTACTCAACACACACCACCTCTCAATTCTTTCCCATAAACTTTTGCAGGAATTGACTGGTTTGAAGGTTTCAAGGAGAGACACCATCTGACATGTCGTAAACCAGAAGCGACGTCTTTAGGAAGAGCGACAGCTTTCAACAAAACAACTGTTGGGGAGTTTTTCGACAACCTTGGAAGAGTTATGGACAGGTCTCGTAACAATAGCCTAACATTGCTTTGTACTTAGCAATTCTTATGATCTGAAAAAGGCTTCATTGTATCGTTTTGTGTTTTAGGTACAACTTTGCTGCAAGTAGAATATACAACCTTGATGAAACAGGTGTCACAACCGTGCAAAGACCAAATCATATCGTGACAACGAAAGGAAAAAAACAAGTTGGTTCTGTGACATCTGCAGAGAGAGGAGAACTTGTAACAGTTGTATGTGCTGTCAGTGCTTCAGGTGTTGCCATTCCCCCCATGTTTATCTTTCCAAGAGTAAGATATAAGGAGGAATTTGTTAGACATGGACCAGCAGAATCCATTGGAGAAGGTACCAAATCTGGGTGGATTAACGAAGAAAAATTTTTGGTCTACTTGAAACATTTTGTGAAGCATAGTGGTTGTTCCCCCTCTCAACCTGTCCTCTTAATTCTCGACAACCATGAGTCTCACGTTTCTTGGGAGGCTGTGGAGTTTGCTGATAAAAGTGGCATTGAATTGCTGACTTTGCCTCCTCACACTTCTCACAAACTTCAACCGCTTGATAAATCAGTGTTTGGGCCATTTAAAGGCTATTACAACCAGGCTGTAGATGGATGGATGCGAACCTACAACAACAAAACTTTTCGGATTTATGACATTCCACAATGCGTTAAGGAGGCTTTTTTAAACGCTATGACGCCAAGGAACATCACTTCTGGCTTTGCCTCTACAGGAATATATCCTTTTAACAAAAGTATATTCACAGACACAGATTTTGCCCCATCACTTCTGAGTGATAGACCAAATCCCCAAACAAGTACCTCCCATCAACCTGAAGTGAATGAAGCTAATGTTATGGCCGCAGTTCCCAACACTATTGCTAACCGATCAACTGATAATGCTTATTTCTTTGAAGGTGCGACACATTTACCCGTATCTTCATTGCAAGATCTCGAGGAATATCACGCCTCAGAAAGCTTCATACCACCCAACGAAGTTATTCCATTACCATCAAGCAAAACCCCAAGAGTTCAACGCAAAAGGAAACGAGTAAAAAGTCGGGTTCTCACAGAGACTCCAGAAAAACAGGCAATAAAAATTCAGCACGAAGAAAGACGTGCAAAGCAGGAAAAATTGCTCAGAAGAAAACAAAAAATTATTAGACCAAAGCCAAAGAAACCCCCCACAAAACGTGTGCTAGCTCTTAATGAAAGCTCAAGTTCTGATGAGGATGATGCAGTTCCTTTGGACGATATGTCAGACACAGCATCAGAGAGTGGAAGTAGTGTAAATGAAGAGCAAAATCCCAAAGAACTTGCTGTAGGAGATTTTGTTGTTGTTAAATTTAATACCAAAGAGAACACACGTCATTACATTGGCAAGATAGATGACGTGGGCACAATCGACGAGGAGCCTGAAGCTCGCTTCTTGCAAAAGGTTCCATCTACAAATAAGAGTGGAAAGCCATCATTTACATTCAAAGAAAATGATGAAGGGTCTTTTCCACGAAGCGACATAGTAAAAGTTTTACCCAATCCACAAAAAGCGGGAGGAACTGCAAGAAGGGAGAGCCATTTTATATTCAATTGTTGCCTGAAAGAGTTCAATTTGGAATGATAACATATTGATGTTGACAATGCTTAATTACTCTTACGAGACAGTTGATTGACAGTTACTGGTCGTTGTTTGTGTTGCATGTTTTTTATTATTTTTGTACTTATACCGCTGTAAATGTTTGAGACATCTTTTTCATGAAACAATGTGTATTTATCCAACTTTGAAAAGGTGGGTTAAATTACCCCAGTGTGGTTCAAATCACCCTTTTGAGTGGTTCAAATCACCCCAACCCAAGGGTGATTTGAACCACTTGAGAACTTTCTGAAAATACTTTATATTTTTCGTTGTAATAAATTTCATTTGCAAATTCACTTTGGGCTTGCTCAAGTACATCCTAGACTTGGATGTCATGCAAAAAAATTGCTGAAAAATTGAATCCTGAAGCAGACATTAGGAATATTGAGAAAAGTGGTTCAAACCACCCCACCCTCCCCTATTGTTTTCAATTCTTTTTTGCCAGAAAAGATTAAAAACTGTGTTTTTTCTCAATCGCCCATTCCTCTACTTGAGGTTATTATATCGTTTAAGCTTTCAGACATTGCAAAGGGCTTTAACTATAGGAAAGCATTCGATGTTTTTCACCAAGTTCTTGTAGGCTACGTTGCTTTGTGCAGACTAAAGTTAACCAGTACAGTAACAACGCTATGGTGAAAAAGCAAAATTATGTAGAATCCTATGCAAAATATACATTTCTCAGTATCGTTTTCAATGGCATTGAAAAACAATAGTGTCGGCTATTTTGTTTGTAAGTTCTTTCAGCAACAGGTGCACCCATTGACGGTGCACGCAAGTTGAAAATATGCAGCACCAACCATCTCACTGAAATTAATCTAAACAAATCCATAAAAGATTGCTATAAATTCATCCGGTGAAAGTGCGAAAACGTAGATTATTCTCATTATTTTTTCTCCTATTATCTAGCTCAGGGGTAACCAAACATTTTTCTCTGAGGGCCGGATTGCTGCGAGATTAACAGCTGCGGGCCGGATGCAAATTGCGAAAAGATATACAACTATTTAGAATCTCCATTGACTTGAATTGAGCACAATAAATAACAAAGTCTAGATTATTACAACGAAAATAATACACTTTCAGCACAGCAACACTTTCGTTACATATCAGGCAACTAGCTATACCATTATTGGCTTTCACAAAAAAATACTGTTCTTCCCATTTTTCTTTAAACACCCGACACTCAGAATCTACTTTTATTTTTTTAGTACTCATTTTAAAGAATAAAGTATGCAACACAACCTAAAAGTTAATTATTTAGCACTGGTTCTGTCTAAATCCTTCTGCTTATGATGTCCAGTTTGGCTGGTATGATTTGCCTAAACAGAGATATCGCACTGATGAAACATTAGTGTTTTGAACAACAAAGTTGGTGATGTCATAAGAAGAAACAATATGAAAAAATCATTAGCAGGTTACGTGTAGCTCAACAGCAACGTCAGTCCTTCACAAAAAGTTTGATAACTTTTTTCCTTAACAGTTATAGTGCAGCTGTTATTTCCGCAGCACGTGGCGGGCCGTAGTTTGGTGACCCCTGATCTAGCTGATCTTGATAGAAAATGGAAATAACAATCGGAGGAAATGTAATAAGCTTAAAAGCCGTGATATCATCGCAAAAAAACGTTTTTCGTTTTGGAAGTTTACGTTGCAACAGCGAAACTAAACATAGGCTAACTAGATGTGGGCATGAATAAAATTTAGTTAAATTTTGCATTAAATATGTTTTTGTTGAATACTTTTAAGGGGGGACGCGAGACCACATTGATTGCTCTGAGGGAGTCGCGTTGAAAAAAAGGTTGAAAACCCCTGATTTAGAGTGTCATCAGGTAAAGTATTACCATATGTAGGCCTACCCACTATCCGTTTCTTTCCAAAATCGTTTCCATCTGCTTCAAATTTGACAATAAAAATTGTGTTTGTTTCCAAAACCAATTATGCGCCATCATTAACCATTTTTCTGTTATGTTTATGTTATTTTGCAGTAAATAATTTCAATTTTTCATGTATGTATTTTTATTACTTTTTGTAGCTTGGTTTGCAAAAATGGGCCCTTCTCTAGTAAACAGCCTTAGGCCCACAGTACTCTTAATCCGGCCCTGCCTGCAGCGACGGCCTTGACAACACAATAATTTTTAGAGTTGCAAATTGCAATGCAATGAAATGCATGCAACAATTATCTTGCTGTTTTGCTGCAATCGGCAATCGTGAGTGAATTCTACAATTAAAATGTAAGCGCAACTCTGATTGCAGCATCGTGCATTTTACCGCACTTTTCAAGATCAAGACTCTGGAGAGTGGAATTTTATTGCATAGGCTTAGATTAGGGGCGTAGCGAGTTAAAAGTTGTTCCTGTTTAAAGTTAAAGAAAATTAGCCATGCAGTAAGCATGAAGTAGATAGGCTATGTATGACCGTCGAGAAAAGATGCAAGAACAATAGCCTACAGTAGGCCTATAATTCAGTGTTCTCGCCAGAGCGAAAAAAGTAGGGAAGGGGGAACCTGCCCAAAGTGAGAGAGCACCAAAATGTTAACCTAATGAACAAGTCATAAAACAGCCGGTCACATAATAAACGCCATAAGTTTTCGTGGGGCAACAATATTATGAATGCGGAATGGTAATTTTGCAAATTAAAGTTAACAAATATAACTAATCAACATAGGCTAATAAGAAATCGGTTTATATATAAGGAGAGGCCACATCCAGAGACAAAAAACGTAACAAATAATAGCCTAGTGAATTTGAATGAAAAATCATTTAAAATTCAGCCAGAGAACTGGGGAAGCGCTGCAAACTCACTCAGTGGAATCCGAGGATCGGAAGCTCAGGGAGTTTATCAGAGAGTTTTTGGCATTAAATGGCTAATTTTAACATTGAAAAATCCGATATTGTTGTTCCGATATAAATTTCGTTTGATTTTGCGTTTTTTAAAAATATTTTCAATTATTACTGATTTTGCTGTAAACAGCCGTTGAAGCAGAAAGCAAAATACAAAGTTTGGAATTTTTTATAGTATTTTCATTTGATTTGATTATTTTGCCTACTGCACGTAGGCTAAGCGGCAGTGTAACTCAATTTATAAAAGCATCCAACTGGTGTCTGAAGGTATAGCCTAATTATAAGCACGGCGGTTACCTCAGTGGTTTGATTCTGGATCAAGAGTTTGAAGATTCGATACCCACTGCCGCTGTTGCGATTCTATTCATGCATAACTTACAAAAAGTTTTGTCCCTTTACAGTAGCCTATATTATGTTCGATTTTTCGTCATGTTGATGAAAACAGTTCGTGCTGCATGGGATGGGGCAGCGCTAATCCAGAAAAAAAAAATTATTGTTATCGGACATTATCGGCGATAATTTTATTGTTTATCGTTATCGCTTAACTTTTTTTTGATTTGTCGTTTATCGTTATCGCTTTAGGCCAGGGATGGAGGAGCCATTTTAAAAGTAGGTGGGCCCAGAGGCGCAGCAATCAAAGTCAATCCAAATTCTGGGGGCGAAGCCCCCCAGATCCCCATAACACTGTTGCATTTATAATATTTGAAATCGTTTACACCAGGAGTCGGCAACCTACGGCCCGCCGCTCCTTTACAAATTATAATAATAATATGTGACCAGGCCAGTGGTTTATTACAGTATAATATAATGGAAGAACAAGTACTTTTCATTAATCATTTTAGTAGGTCCACGTTTTTGATTTGCAGCGTTTCTGTTTGTATAAACAAAGAACTCAACATAAAGCGCCATTATGATACAAAACATATTATTTTTTCCAAGTTAATGGGTCAAACAAGGAACGGCAAAGTCAATCTACTTAAAAATAGCTTTATAACAGCAAATTTTTCTCTTACAAAGGAAAGGAAAACCAATGAATCAGAAAATTCTTTTGCTAGCTACAAGGTAATCAATAGCAAAAGACAAGAAATCGTAGGCTATAGTGATGGAGAATTTATTTTGTATTTGTAAGTAGCCCATACAGTAAACAAAGAATTTGATGTTTAAGAATTTGTTCAGCTGATTCCCGTCAAGGATATTACTAGCCGATATTCTGAAGGCATTAGGCTACGTCAATGCCTTGAAATCACGCCTCTGAATCTATCAAAACTGGTATTGATAGGCTACGGCCAGCCAAGACCATGTAAAGTTTGGTAGGCACTTTAACAAGCAGATTTCTAATAAACCACGAACCAATGAGAAGCTACGCTGTTCTTGACGTCATCAAGGTTGCGTAACACTAGAACGGCCGAGGTGTCAAAATCGACACTTTTAGAAATTTAGTTCACTATGTTGGGCCTTAATTGTTATCGCAACGTTTTCAAACTTTCAGTAGCTTCCCAATTATGCTTAAATTTTATAGTTCAGTAATATTTTTCTAAAAAATCTTTTTATGCTATCTACAATGTGCGGATATACCTCCAACGGCCGAGGTGTCGAAGTCGACACCTCATACAAATTTAATAAGATTTGTAAAGTATAAAAGATTTTCTGTGTGAAAAAACTAATTCAATAGTTTTCACACTTAGGCTACTTATTATAGCGTTTCTGATGGTAATTGTTCAACACTCGGCTTGATGTGTGCTATCGCTCGGCTTGATTTTAGGTCATCCTACTGATCGAGTTTAGAAATACTTTTCACAAATCTATCAGCGATTTGCAACAGATAAGTTTATTCATATTCGAGAGCCACTGCAAGGACTTGTTGCTAATTGCATCAACAATTACACTCCTTATTGGAGCCTACCAATCGACGAACAGCTATTTCCAATGGAAGACAGATGTCCTTGTATCGTGTTCATGCCAAACAAACCAGACAAGTTTGGCATGAAATTCTGGGTATTAGCCGAGGTTCATTCCGAATACGTATGCAATACCGTACCGTACTTATCGTACCTCGGAACTATTGAAAGAAAGCAACGAAATGGAAGGCTTCTCCGTGAGGATGTAGTGATCAAGATCACCACCAATTTACACAGACAAAGCGGGTACAACGTCACAACAGTTAACTTTTTACTAGGGTGAATCTTGCTGGTTTACTACAGAAAAGAAATATAACCATTGTTGGAACTGTTCGAGCTAACAGTAAAGGACTGACAAAGGAGATGACCAAGGGTGGAGGAGAAAGATTTTCCAATAAATTCTTCTACGATGCAACGAACAGCTGCATGTTTGTAAACTATCTGTGCAAAAAAATGCAATGTCCTTTCCACTATGCATGACAGCCCCAGTATTGATGCAACAGAGAAAAAGAAACCCTCTGTGACCCATTTTTATAGCCAAAACAAAGTAGCAGTTGATGTGTTTGATCAAATGGCAAGAAAGTAGCCTACACCACACGTGCAGCAAGTAAAAGATGGCCTCTTGCAGTTTGGACAAATATACTAGATATTGCAGCTTTGAACTCTTGGATTATTTTTAAAAAACGTTCCAGCAGCAACATCAGCCGACGTGATTTTATCCTCCAGCTCTTTGAGAGCTCTTGAGAACTGCTCATGTGCTGAAACGCAAACCGACACTGCAGAGAGAAAAAAAGCAGGGACGACTATCTAGAAAACGCGGAAAAATGTGCTGGATATTATTGCAAAAACAATACAGTTACTATTTGCGGCCACTGTCGAAAAGTGGGAAGTGTGATAATGGTGACTGGAAAGTTACAGAGTGCAAAGGCTGCACTGCGTAAAGTGTTTGTTGGCTTGTTTGATTTTTTTTCTTCTTCTGAATAAGAAAACTTTGTGCTATTTTTATGATAATTATGTCTTCGCTCTGTTGAATTTTTAGATCATCGTACAGAGTCAAGATACAGATACAGTCAAGCTTCGAACTGATCAAAACCTGGTAGCCTACGTCATAATTTTTGTTTAAAACCAACAAATGAACAGCGCAAATAGGTGACAAAAGTAATAAGTGCTTCAGATAGTTTTATCACTGTAAAATAAAACAAAATCTTACTGCTAATTTTCGAAAAAATAAAGCTTTTGTGAAAAGTGTCGATTTCGACACCAGCGGCCGTTGGAGGTAGCCTATATTTTTTTTTCGGCCGTTCTAGTGTTGAAGAATAAAGGAAAAAAGCAAATTCTAGCTAAATTAAATCAATGCTTTGCCATCGGTTGACTTGGCGCATTGGGTTAGGGCGGTGGTAGTCATTACATTGACGTGGGTTTGATTCCCACCTCTGCTATAGCTCTTTTCTCTTCTGTAATTACCAAATAAAGTTCAAAGTAATAATTAATGCTCTGGCTGAATGTTGGAATGGTCACAATTGGACAGACAACGTAGCAGTTAGAAAAAGGTTGCCGACCCCTGGTTTACACATTGCGTTTTCATAATTGCCTTTTGTGCCAACAGGCAAAATTTTCCATTTTTGGGCTTGGTTTGGTAAAAAAAATTTACAAAATTGTTGAATTGCTCTATAGCGCTGTACAAAATGTGGCGATGTAGGCTACAAACAAATAAAAAGGCAACAATACACACTAGGGTGGAGTGAATTTCACTTAATGTTTTAGATTTTGATTTAAGGTGTTGTAATGTTGTCTTTGGGCCTAAAAAATAACCCCGAACATAATTTTGGTTTTCCTACCCCTAAATTGACCCTCCTACCTGAGGTCAAAGGTCACGCGGGGTTAAAATTGCTCTATCTCCACTTCTGCTGGTGCTAGAAATCTGTTTAATGGCTTAAAAGATTCAAAAGACCCATATTTCTATCTGTTCTAAGAGAACTTTTTTTTCTATTGCTAGTAGAATTTGACTAAACAGCAAAAATATAGTTTTTGTGGTATTTTTGCTTATACACAATTATAGTTAACGAACTTCAACAGCCAAAATAGTAAATTTTAGCAATTGGTTGGATTGTTATTTGAAAATCACAAAGCTATCCATAAATCACTGGAAAATACCGACCTGCAGAACAATTTGTTAATTACAGGCTCAGATGGAACCGCAATTATGACAGGTAAACACCATTGCAGCATTGCCACATTAGAAGAGTTGCTGTAAAGACCTTTGCAATAGCATCTGTCTCCTGCATACCAACGAACTACCTCCCAGACATGACTTTAAGCACTTGGATGGAGTCTCTTTACACTCCGACTCGTTTTCAGGCCCAACTGGCAAAGAGCTAAATGGTTTAGTGTCTGATTGGCATGTGGTTAAGTTTAAGCCATTTTCTTCTATTGAGTTTCCTCAATTGCCAAAAGAAGTTACAAAAAGTTTGAGTTCCGATCAATTTTATGCATACCAAATTTGTTTGGCTGTCATATCTGGAAAACTTGAGAATGACTTAGCACAGTTTGAAGTAGGTGGCTTGTCACATGCAAGATGGTTGACACTTGCATGTCGCATCTTGAGATATTACACTTCCTAAACAAAGTCGAGCAAAAATTTGAGAATTCTGGTAGAATACTGTTTAAAAGTCTTACTTCCCAACTTGGTTTGATGTCAAGCTTAACTCTAAAATAGATAAAGTACCGGTAGCTGTCAACTATTTTTGCATGCTCAAACGAATCAACCAATTTCCTTACTAGGGAATCCCTAGAAGCAAGCAAGAGACATTGCATCAAAAACTGTAATACGTAATGGCTTCTCAGCTCACCCGGAAAACATTCTTCTTTCGATGATGGCTGACGATGATGATACAATTCGATTGCAAGCTGTCAATATTGTGCTATCCCTACGCAGAAGCAAAGATGTTGAAATGACCCCAGATGATGAAAGTGCAAAGGCGAAATCTATTGCAGAGAGGAGAAAAACTGTTCGAAAATTTATCATACCGGAGATCAATATCAACGCCGAGTTCTACCACAACATGGTCAATTTGATGAAATTCATGTCACAGAACCTCCCGCAACCAAAGTCATGAATGATGATGCAATACAAAATTTCAAAACAAACAAGCTTGAACTTGATCACCCATGCCACAGTCAAGCTGTACAGCGTCATGTGAAGCTCGTAACAGAAGCTTCCATGCATGTGGCTAGGTTCTAAAGATGGGATGATGTGATCCGAAAATGATCAAATCACGGAAGTTGATGCCCTCTTTCAACACCAAAAATCAATTTTACTGTTGAATACGATTGCATAAAAACCACTTGTTTTTTCTTTATAGTTACCAGGGGCATAGCCGGGAGTCCGGGACCTAAATATGAGGGAGGCAAAATCTTTTGTGACATTTTTTGAGTGTTTAAAAGTGCAATTGGATTTTCATTTTCAAGCAATGGGATTTTCATTAGTTGCTGCTTGACTTAAAGACCTGTCGGTGGTCCCTTCGCAGCCTTCCCGTTGTTGCTGGTTACTGGTTAGTTCAAGCTCAATTTAAATTTTAATTGTTTGTCTCATAATTATTATTGTACGTAGTGTGACTTGTTGGCAAAAACTGTATCACAGTGTATCTCTCAATAATTTCATGCTTTCAACCATTGAAATGTCATCTTAAATGCATCAAAACATTAATTTCATACTTAGTTCAAAATTCAGTTCCTCATCAATGCTACAGATAAGAATATTTTCATGTTCAATCTACTTATTCTCAAACTACAATCCAACCAATTGCTGAAATTTACTATATTGGCTGTTGAAGTTCGTTAACTATATTGTTGTATATGCAAAAATACCACAAAAACTATATTTTTGCTGTTTAGTCAAATTCTACTAATAATAGAAGAAAAAGTTCTCTTAGAACAGATAGAAATATGGGTCTTCTGAATCTGTTAAGCCATTAAACAGATTTCTAGCACCAGCAGAAATGGAGATAGAGCAATTTTGGCCTCACGTGACCTTTGACCTCAGGTAGGAGGGTCAATTTAGGGGTAGGAGAACTAAAATTATGTTCGGGGTTATTTTTTAGGCCCAAAGACAACATTACAACACCTTAAATCAAAATCCAAAACAAAAAGTGAAATTCACTCCACCCTACACACACAGCTAGCTTATAATACCACCTGGAAGTAATAATCTGCAGCATTATACAGTAGACTACGCGCATTCTATATGTAATGATACCGGTATCACTGTTCTAACCATAGAGAGGATAGAGAATAATTATATTGATTGATAGATTGCTCCACCAGTCACACGCAACCACACCCACACGCGCTGCACACCTAATAATGGACTCAACAGAAAAGTTTGAAGACTGGATTTCATCATTGAGCTATCAAAGATAATCAAACTAGCTGTGTATCAAATGAGTGAAGACCTTTTTTTGGAACTTCCTCTCTGATTTGCCGTTTTCGCTACCTTTTCAAAAAACTTTGCCTTTCAAAAGTGGGTGGGCCAGGCCTACCCAGTAAATAAAGTAGGTGGGCCCAGGCCCACGAGGCCCACCCACGTGGTTCCTCCATCCCTGCTTTAGGCATTTTTCGTTTATCGATTATCGTTATCGCTTAACTGAAAAACGAGTTATCGCGCCCAATACTGGTTATAGTTATAGTTTAGTTTTGTTATAGTTTAGTTTTCATGTTTTGAATCTGTTCAATTCGTTCTATTTGTAATCAAGGCATTATTTGGCACACCGGTTGAGAACAGTGGCGTATCCTGGTTGGTGGAGCAAGGGAAGCAATAAAACTCGTGGGGGATGAAAGCGTGCCGAAGGCACGTGTTTTCTAGGGGGGTCCGGGGGCATGCTCCCCCTGAAAAATTTTGCAAAATTTAACTCAAATAATGGATTATAGTGCTTTCAGGAAACACTTTTAGGGTAATATTTGTATGAAATTTATAAGCAGATAATAACAGCTATTAATTTATTAAAGGTAGCTCTTACACACAAACGGGCAAAAAATGCAGCTAAAATTAAAAAACACCAAAAACTCAGCTGCAGTTACCTACTGCTGTAGTAGCTTAAGCCAGAATTCATTTCAGTCAAGTTTAGCCTAGACCTCACTACACTGGCGCCGACTTACGGGGTTACGGGGTGGCCACGCCACCACGTAACCGCTGTGGCGGGGTGGCAGCCACCCCGTTTAGGCTACATTACTTACTGCAAATAAATGTAATTTGAACCGACGTTTAAATCTTTTTTTGGTCATTGGTTTTCGCTTCAAGTCAACGTAAAGCAAGAAGTGAACCAATACAGTATTATGAAGAAAATGATTGTTTTGTCGCAAGCATGATACTCGCGTAACATCAAACAAGCTACGTGAAGATTACGCAACACGTGGCTACGAGTTTTTTCCTTGTTGTTGTTGCGATCGTTTTATTTGTTACTTGTCATAAGTCATTGTTACATTTGTTAGGTTTACAATGGGATTTATTAATAAATAAAATACGATCTTTCCATTGCCTCCCTCAAAAATCTTTTTTGAAAATTTTTAAACTGCTCATAATATCGCTATAAATTATGCCAGCTATAAAATACTTGGAAATAAAATTATCTCGATGATTGATAACTCCACCCCCTAAATGAATATCCAATTATCCATTTTCAAATTTCATTAAAAAAATGCAATTTTCGAAAAGCAGCTCCCAGCGTAAATGCTTTTCTTTACCAGTATAAGGTCATACTAGATTGGCTTGACACGGCATCGAAAGAAGATGGCATGGATGCTGTCACTCGAAACAGTGCCACTAGCCATGTTTTATCCATGGAGAGTTTCGACGTTTACTTTTCCTTGCGTGTCCTGCAAAAGCTTTTGCTTATTTTAAGCCCTGTACATATCGCTGTTCAGAAACGTGGGATCAATGTCGGAAAGGTACGTGAATTACTGGAAGCCGTATCATCAACGGTTTCTTGGAATGCAGCAACATAAAGTGAGGCATCTGCGTTGTTCGAAGCATGTAAAAAATCAGCTGTTGATATGGGTTTGCAGTTGCCATCTTTGCCGCGTGGCCGTGGTGGACGTACTGCAAGATCTTTCGATGACCAGCAACAGCAACCGCTTTTTTTTTTTTTTTTCCTACCGTAAATGCTTACTCCCAAAGCATTTATTTAGACGTATTTAAACAGTGTTCTTCTTCACTTTTGTCACATTATTCACAGCAGGACATGATAACGATAATGACATGGAAACAGTTCTGCTTTCCAAGGATCAAGCATCGGAAGAGAACAGAGCTGCTTTTGAAAATGTCGCTGCCACATATAAAGATGACATAAACCCAACACTTCTGCGTTTGGAATTGCAACAGCTGGAAAGTTTTCAACAGCAAAAACAGATTTTTGTTTCAATTATGTCGCAACTGCTTGATCTGTTTGCAAGCAATGAAACAATTTCATTAATGCTTCCAAACGTGGTCTGCATTGTGAAAATATACTGATCGTTGCCTTCCACCACCTGCGAGGCGGAGCGATCGTTTAGTGCACTCAGGCGCATAAAAACCTACTTGCGATCTACCATGACGCAACAGCGATTGAACCACGTCCTAATTTTAAATGTTTATCAAGCTGAAGCTTCACGGTTACAACTTGACCAGTTGATTAACAGTTGGATTGACAGAGCTGCTGTTCGCAAAAATACTTTTGCCAAATGTTAAGTGTCAGAGCAGCAACGTAGCAATAAAATTCACGACATACTTCCTGTGCTTTGTTTTAAAGTTGCTTTGTAAATTATCGAGCTACAAATCAGTTGTGAAAAGACAATTGCATCTACGAAACACGCTTAGTAAAAATCAAACAAAAACATGCAGTTTGGAAATTTTTAGGTTGCCATATTGTGCTATCCGCCACCCCGTGCAAAAATAAAAGTCGGCGCCTATCCTCACATATCCTGTTTTATGCCAAAGTCTATCCAGCCAGGATAGCAGTGTAAAGCCAACATTTGGCTCAAACTTTTGCTTACTAGGCCGATATCATAACCATAACAGCACCTTAATTTTTGGCACAAAATCCAACAGAGCAAAGTTGCCAGACTATGAAAAGGTCTAAAGCTAAAATAATACAAAAAAAAGGCTAAAACAAGAAAAATATTAGACAAAAACGCCAAATGAATATATTTAGCCTACCTCTTTCTATTAAAAATAATAAAATGTACATATATTTTATGACTTGTAGCGGATTTCAATAAATTGTAGCAAAAATAATTCTAAAAGTATAGCCTGAAAAATAGCAAGTATAGAAGGACTGTAGCGGATGAGTTTTAATCTGCCACATTACGAGTATTAAACAAGTATAGAACATGTAGGCCTACGATAATTAACAATCTTGAACATAGTTTCATCTGGTAAGGTTACAATATTTGAGAAATATTGATGATTATGCATTTTGAAGAAGTAATTTAAAAAAGCCTAATTTAAGGAATTTGGCCAATCTGGTAACCCTGCGACAGGGAAGCGATTGAAAAGTTGCTTCCATGGATGAGTTAAAAGAAACGTAAATCGAGCAAACTTTGCGCTGCTTTTTTTTCTTTTCTCTCACTTGTTTCTTAGTATAGCAAAAACGAGAGCAAGGGAAGCGATACGAATACTTGCTTCCGTAACCTTTCAACTTTTTTAAAATTAAAACCGAGCTGAAATCATACGAGGACATGAGTTAGAAACCGTTCTAATTTGTATTCAGGTAAAGAAATTACGAAATCGTTTTACTTAAAAATATCATTTTCTCTTTTTTCAATTTTGACAGGGGAAGCAATGCTTCCCTTGCTTCCATTGAGGAAACGCCCCTGTGAGAACCACTGGTTTAGGGGTAGAAAATAGCATAGTGAAGGCACTATTCACACACTTCACTCTATTTTTTGGTTGATTTCAATATATGACGTCTCCTCATACCTTTTTTGACGGTAACGCTTAGAACATCACACAACTAAGGCGAAAGAGCCATGTCCATTGAGTCCTGTCTTTGCGATGAGTTACCAAGGGGGGTGGGGGGGGGGACTTATATACCAGTCCCAGGTACACAAGTTCTCTCATTTTCGTAAACCATCATTTTTTCCGGATTAGTTTTCTTTTTTCAATTTCTCTTTCGCCTGAGTTGTGTGATGTTCTAGGTTTTTCCATTTTTGACCAGGGTGGAAACTTGTATATTGTGCAGTGTAGGTTATATCAGACTAGAGCTCTATTCAGCTCCTGGTTCTATTATTTGTTAACAAGAGTTGCTGCATATTTTTTCATATCAACAAAAATTTTAGAAGCTTCAAAAAATGGCTATATTTCTTCTAACTGATTCTCATTGCCACAGGTACTTGCATAATATTGTGTAGTTGGTGAATTGCTTTGAAGTACTATTCATTGATTCAACTTCATACTGTGATCTATGTCGGTATGTTTTCTGAAATATGTTTTGATGACATTTCCAAAACCAGAGCAGTTTCATGTTGTTTTTTGTTTTCTACATTGTACGTTGGAAGTCTATATATAAAATCTCAACAGCTTCCACGGTGAGTTATTTTTCTTTTTTGCAAGTTTGTGTAGCTTAAGAGCCACATAAAAGTTTTTGTTTATTGGCAGTGGTTCATACATTTTTTTCTATTCGCGTATCATTCAGAAGTTTCATTCAGTGTTCTGTTTGTGTACCACTTATATACATATACTGTACAGCTACCGCAAAATGACTTCGGACCTTTCTAAATTTTCAAGAAAAACAAGCATTTTGTAATACAATAAATTTTTTTAATAAAAACTATGGACCTTTCTTAATAATTTGTCATATTGCATTATTATAACCTTCTTCACATTTTTCACAATCTTCGCATTGTTAGTCACAATGCTTATTGTTAGTGGTATGATCTGATGTAAAACGCACAGCTACAAACCTGATGTAAATTTTGGTAAAAAGGTCCGAAGTCATTTTGCGGTAGCTGTACATACCGGTAGGCTATTCAGAAAATCTCTACAATACAGTACAATTAAAGGCAAGTTTGATAAATATTAGCACAAGGCTTCAAGACAAAAAGTTTGTTAATATTAAACTAAATACCTATAATAGTTAAGCTGTTTGACTGTTGCATAAGTGGAAGTCCAATAAATAGCCTGCACTACTATTGCTGCCATCAGTAGCAACTTTGAAAACTTTTGGTGTTTTTGTTGAACAACCTAGGATGTCAGAGATTCTCAAATTGTGTGTTCTGGCGCTCTGGTGCATCATTTTAATTTTTTAACAGCTTAGCACAATGATTCTGCTTTGTATTTAAACTCAATTGGTGTAATGAAACGCTTACAGATTCAGTGTTATTAATTATCCCCTAACATAAATTAAGATTCTATTTTAATATGGACCTTCTGATGATTCCCCTTTTAGGGTGAAACAAGTTGTGGAGGTTTTAGAGAGTAGGCTAGTTACTATGCTTGATGTAATTTGCTCTGCTTGGCTTTGAGCACTTTTTGTAGTATGATATTAATTATTATCCCTTAACATGTCCATTTGAACTCATTATTATGCAACTGTAGCAAGAATGGATCCAGGGGGGGGGGGTGCGCACTGCGCACCCCCCAAAAATTTCAAACCGCTAACATATTACTTTATATTTTGATAGATCATAGCATTTTATATCTTTTATATCAGCATGTATCGAATTGATGCTGTGTAGATTATGGAATGTGTACCAATGGAAATAATCATATGTTTTTTGTACTGCTCATGTTTTTAAAATTTACAATATTTCCCAAAATTTCATCACGTTCTTGAACTTTGTTATACCATGAGTGTTTTTTATTTATGCTTGTTTTTAAGACTTGATTTTTCATGCACACTTTCTCCGTTTTCAGGTCTTTATTAATATTAAACAAAAACATCTGTATATATTAACAACATGAATGCTTATCAGTATGCCAAATACAGCCGAGACACATTTTGACAGTGCCACAGTGATGGACCTCCTTGAATGAAAATAGATTCCAGCAGCACCCCCCCAAAAATTAGAGGCTGGATCCATCCCTGAACTGTAGTAATTCATCATGATCTAACATTCACATAGCACAATTCTAATTCACTTCACCCTGAGACGAATAAAGGCTGGAGACACAAATAAATAAAAATTATATATATACTTAAATTTCTATTGCTTGGTGCATCGCAAGTCCTGCAAACTTTTCCAAAGAATTTTGAGAACTGCTGACCGATGTCATAAACCTTTAAAATCCTCTCAAAATAAAATTAATTATGATGCAATAATGCAGATTGTGGAATTTGAAAGTTTGCTCAAATTCTATTATTTTAACTCGTGTCAACTTAAGTGAGTTTCTCACGTACTACCTGGAAGATTTCAGCGTACCACAGTTTGTGAAACAGTGGTATATATATATATTGTATGTCCACCTTTATTCACTAAATTATCATAATAATTTCACTTTAGTGGTATAATAATATGTTTGATGTATGATTGGTTGATTGCCATATGACCTTTTCAGAAAATGTATCCTTTATCAAGACAAATGGATTGACCTGTCCTTCAATGATTGTAAAAATTGTCAATTTATGTGTTTTTTATTTTATGTCTTTTTACTAAAATTATTTCATCAAGACTTACCATGTCGGTTACATTGCTGAGGTTTGGCACCGCTCAATAGTGTGGCTGTGTCTTTGGCAAGACACTTCATGAGATGTGGACACAATGATTTGCTTTTTCTTGCCATTCACTTAATCTAAATCTTCAACTGTCGGATGTAAGCCTAGATACAACAAAAATATATTCAGTAAACTTGATAAAAATATAGAATCCAGTTTATATCACTCGTGAAGTTATTCCAAAGTTAGGCACTTGATTTTAGTACTTATTTGAAAAAAGTGGTAGAAATCACACTTTATATTTGTTGTGACAAAGCTAGTTATTTTTGTTGATACTTTTTTACCAATTGATGACTTCCATTTATGTATAAGTGTATATTATAACATAATCAGTGTAAGTGTATAATAGAAGTAAGTGTATAACATAGTCATGTGCAATTAGAAACGCAATTATAAAAGAAATATTTGAAAAATAACGATTTGTTCCAATTATTAAAAGTCAGGCATTTTGTGTTTGGATACTTGTAAAGAAATTAATGTTCTTACAGAGATCATCCAAAAACCATCAAGGAACGAATTACTAGAGTAACTCTAGCTTCCTTGGTTGCTTGCTATATAGTTTTCCTATCAAGTTCATCTCCCAAATCTGGTTTTGCTGGAACTTTTTTGCAGTGGATTGGAATTCGTTTTGAAGGAATTATTCCTGCTGTAATTCTGTCTGCCCTTTTGATATTAATTCTTTTCTTGGGACCAGTTGTAATGTTTATCCTCGATCATGGATTTTCATGTTTTACATTTTATAATCCATCAGATATCATTTTATGGAGAAATTATTTTGTGGTGAGTAGCAGTTATCGTGGGGATTTCTTTATGGATTTGTTCATTGCTCCCAATCTCACATACTGTACATGTACAAATGTTGTATTATACAATATAAGACAACTTTTGCCACCTTGAGTTTTGCTCAGTTTGTTGGTTGCGGAATGGCCCGTTTCGGTGAGTTCCCTATTCGGTGAGAGCTTTTTTCGGTGAGAGCCTTATTTGGTGATGTTTTTTTTTAAATTATTGGGTACCGTAGCCTAATTATCAATTAGTGCAGGCCCTTAGGGGAATCTTTAGGCTAAACGTGTTACACGTTGTTTTTTTGCATATTTTTGCAGTTGATCAACCCAACTTTGATTTTAGTGGGTGCCGCAACTTTTTGGGTCACGTAATCACCCCCAAATCGGGGATTTCCCCAGAAATCACGTTTCAGCTCTTTTTACGTCATTTTTGTGCAATTACATATTTGATTTTTGTATATTTTAACTTAAAAAGCACATACAAATAAGTGAGACAAAATAAACACAAAATAATTTGATTGATGACGTCATTGTGACGTCATCACATATATTTTTTTGCTTTTTTATCCTATTTTGGTCGTTTGCTGTTGATTTTAGTTGGAGTACCGGTTATTAAAACCATTTCACAATTCCTAAAAGTAGTTTCGTCATGATTGCATCGTTTATGATGTCATCATTACATTATTAAAACTAGACAACTTCAAATTCAGAAACCAAAGGTAAGTTTATTCCGAAAAAAGCGATCAAATACTCTCATTATAAGTTTTGCAAATGCTTAAAATTTTACAATTGCAAGCAATAACAATAATTCCAGTACAGTATGACGCAATAACGACGTCATTCAAGGGAATAACCAGAAGAGCAGCTACCAGGGGTGAATTTCCCTTTTGGTCATGCCACTTTAAAATTTAAAATAATATGTAGGCCTAATTATGATCTACAAATCAAATTAATACACGACCCCAGATGATGCAATGTCAGAGTCTTAACACTGTTAATTCAAGATGAAAAAACTAGCGGTTTTCGATGTTAAATTCCTACCATACGTAATTTGATGTTAAAAAAATTCGTGTACGACAAGTTTTTTCAAGTTACAAGATAGAGTTTAGAAAGTCAAAAGCATTTCTTGAATGATCAGTGTGGATTGGAGATGAAACGTCAATGTGGATTGAAGATGAAACATCAGAGAGGATTGGATATTTTGTGGTCGAATTGCATGTTTCGTACTCGCATGAACAAAGACTTGTGCATTTTATGGATTTTTTCTTACAGGAACATCGAGAGCCACAAGTAGACTGACAAAACGGAACAAGCTGATTTGCATCATTATGTTTCCAACCCCAAGCTAAAGGAGAAGATAGTTGCTGAACATTTACGAGGCTTGATTTCCGTATTTCAGCTTAATGTATCGCTCTGCGTGTATGTTGCATCAGAGCAGCTGACGTTGGTGGCAGCTTTTCAATAGTGCAACCATTGGTAAACATCATATAACGGAATTCGTCTACATCCGTGATAGTAGGACCATTGCCATAAAGAGCTATGACATACTTTTGTATGTCATTTATAGAACTAGGTGAGCTTGAGAAATTCAGAGAGTTAAATAAGCCACACATTGCGGTAAGATTGAGCATCCAACAATCCCAAGCCTTTTTTTTTCCAAAGACGAAACAGTATCACAGATTGTGATAGCATAAAACAAAGGTAAA
This sequence comes from Aplidium turbinatum, assembly GCF_918807975.1. Classification (NCBI taxonomy): domain Eukaryota; kingdom Metazoa; phylum Chordata; class Ascidiacea; order Aplousobranchia; family Polyclinidae; genus Aplidium; species Aplidium turbinatum. The sequence continues at coordinate 6,729,022 of NC_137486.1, forward strand.
GAAGCGCAAATCATCGGAGATTGAGGTAAAGATGAAACAATATCATGGATTGGAATGAAGCGAGTTTTTTCTCCAACTCCAAATTCAACCCATAGTTTACAGATTTCTAACTTGTCAAAACACGAAATTGCAATAATTACCACATTAGTATCTACTTTTTTGACTATGGCATCGGATTCTCCATGTTTCACATGGAGAAACATACGGGTGTCTGCCTCTTCGTGATCACATGGGGAAACCTCAGACATGTCCAATGTTTGATTGTTAAGAGCTGTATCTAACGATGTTACAACAATCGTAAACAAGTTTGGATCGACTGAAGTTATCACAGCTTGTTGAACCAGTTGATATAACGCAGTTTTGTTGCTGTCATTTCCCAAAAACTCAGACCAGTTGAGAGGAAGACGAGTACTACTTGTGACAGCCACGTAACATCCAGACCCTGTTTCTTGCAGTAGATAAGCCTCAAATAGCTACTGCCATCACAGAACATGCCAGCAGTGTGATGTCAGCCGATTATGAAGTAGTGAAAGAATCTGCCTCGAAAACCGATCACTACGTCCTTGATGGAGGGTTCTTGTTGCATCGAGTGCCATTGAAACTGGAGACAGTTATGGGTCTATTGCACAGTCGTATGCAGATTTTACCATTCGTCATTATCGCTTAGCAACGGTGGTCTTTGATGGATATGGTGGTCCGTCTATCAAAGACAATACCCATCAAAGACGCGGGATGAACGTCCACCCGGTTGTTCACTTTACTGTAGACACCAAGTTCATTGGAAAGAAGAAGCAGTTCTTGCCTCGAGCTTCCAACAAGGAAGGATTAATTTCTGCTCAACTGAGGAATAGAAGCTGCAATGTGATGAACGCTCCAGGTGATGCAGATGTTGACATCGTCAAGACGGCAGATGGACAGCCCTCATCGACATAGTACGACTTTAATTGGTGAAGACACGGACCTTTTAATATTGATACTATGCTATGCTGACACTGACCCAAACATTAAAGACCTCTACTTCCGCTCCGAAAAGGCTTACGCAACCAAGACACACGACATCAACACACTTAAAGCAATCATCGGACCAGACATAATTATGCTTACAGCTCCTCTTCATTCATGCATTCACCGGTTGTGATTCAACGTCAAGGATATTTGGTATCGGGAAGAAGACGCTTTCAAGAAACTAGTGAAAAGTCAACCAATAATCAAAGAATGTGCAAATTGCTTTATTCTCCCAAATCAGACAGACCACATCATTAAGGATCTTGGAAACAAAGCTATGACCGTTATGTTTGGCAACGATGGCAGTAGTAACCTAGAAACACAGCGATACAATACATTGGTCAAGAAAATTAAAACAGCCAAATCCTTTGTTCACCCTGAACGTTTGCCACCTACATCATCCTTTACCAAATTCCACCGCCTCATAGTTTACTACCAGATTATGGTCAGGATGGGTAGGCTACTGACGATGGTATGGATGCTCTAGACTGGGGATGGAAAGTAGACAATAATCAGATGGTTCCAATCATGACGGACATGAAAGCTGCCCGGACAACCTACTGAAAATGATCACTGCAATTGCGAATCGTGTTCACCTCACTGTAGTTGCCGGAGATATGTGCTACCATACCATGCTGGATGTGGACCATGCCAAACTGGTTCATGTGTCCATACAGCAATCACATAATTACAAACGATGACATCGAGAGTGACAGCGATGAGCATTAGTAATACTTGATCCATTTGCTTTATTTACGCTGATCATGTCAAGAGTCTGCATGACCACATCGTATGAGCTCTTTATGCCTGCTCAGTTAACCCAAATATATATAGAAATCCCTGTGATAGAAATTTACCGGGTTTTTTAATAAACAATACATTGTTATTGTACATTTTTAATTGTTTTGGCATATTGAATTTATAGGCCATCAGATAATTTAACAATTCTGAGAATGGTCTCATTGACTTCACAAGGTATAAAAACCTAGGTATAGACACCAAAACTACATGTTTTGGTCATATGATAACCTAGTTATGGTCAATTTTGTATGTTATTTCAATGATTTGGCGGCCATCTTGGTTTGCCATATTGAATTTATAGGCTATCAGATAATTCAACAATTCTGAGAATAGTCTCATTGACTTCACAGGGTATAAAAACCTAGATATAGACACCAAAACTACATGTTTTGGTCATATGATGACCGAGTTATGGTCAATTTACTATGTTATTTTAATGATTTGGCGGCCATCTTGGATTGCCATTTTGAATTTATAGGCTATCAGATGATTTAACAATTCTGAGAATGGTTTAATTGACTTTACACTTACAGGGTATAAAAACCTAGATATAGACACCAAAACTACATGCTTTGGTCATAGGATGACCGAGTTATGGTCAATTTACTGTTATTTTAATGGTTTGGCGGCCATCTTGGATGGCCATATTGAATTTATAGGCTATCAGATAATTCAACAATTCTGAGAATAGTCTCATTGACTTCACAGGGTATAAAAACCTAGATATAGACACCAAAACTACATGTTTTGGTCATATGATGACCGAGTTATGGTCAATTTATTGTTTTGTTCAATGGTTTGGCGGCCATCTTGTAAGCTATCTTGAAAATAACCACTTTCCGGAAGTTGGATTCCTTAAGATTTTGAATATGTTAGTACTTACACTCAATACGAATCAAATCAGTTGAAAAACCATTGGTAACTTATTGTAACCAAAAAAGTAACACCAACAACAAACAAGCGACTACAATAAAAAAAAAACAAGCAAAAAATTAATACATGACGTCACAATGACGTCATTAATAACATAATTTTGTGTCATTTTTATCTCGTGTATTTTGTAGTGGCAGTCAGTCCAAATGTAAAAAAATAACGTATCTAATTGCATAAAAATGCCGTGAAAAGAGCTCAAAATTGACTTGGGGGGAATCCCCGATTTGGGGGTGATCACGTGACCCAAAAAGTTGCGGCACCCACTAAAATTGAAGTTAGATTCATCAACTACAAAAAAATGCAAAACAACAACGTGTAACACGTTTAGCCTAAAGATGCTCATTTTTGCCCCTAAGGGCCTGCACTATAAGAAAAAACAAGCAAAAAATTAATACATGACGTCATTAATAACATAATTTTGTGTCATTTTTATCTCGTGTATTTTGTAGTGGCAGTCAGTCCAAATGTAAAAAAATAACGTATCTAATTGCATAAAAATGCCGTGAAAAGAGCTCAAAATTGACTTGGGGGGAATCCCCGATTTGGGGGTGATCACGTGACCCAAAAAGTTGCGGCACCCACTAAAATTGAAGTTAGATTCATCAACTACAAAAAAATGCAAAAAAACAACGTGTAACACGTTTAGCCTAAAGATGCTCATTTTTGCCCCTAAGGGCCTGAACTACAATGCCGTTATAGGGTTAGGGGTTAAGGGTTAGGGTCTTATTTCAACCTTTAGCGACGTTAAAATGATGTAAAAGCGGCAATGATAATTAGCCTACGGTACCCGATAATTTTCAAAAAAAATTTCAAAAAAATTACCAAACAGGCTCTCACCGAATCGAACTCACCGAATAGTAGCAGACCCTGTTGTTTGAGTCCCCTGGGCTGATAATATATCCTCAAACCACACCAGACTATTGATGTTTTCCTAAACTACACTGAGAATAATATGCAGTCAGTCTTGGGCTCCCCATTCAAGTCGCCCAGCTCATATTGTATAGTGTATAGCCTATACTGTATAAGTGCAATGAGGTTTACTTTTCGTTGCATGTCACAAAAATTCTACATCATTTATGTTAGTTTTGTTGTCTCTTGAAGATTGTTAAATCGTGGTAAAGTTTCTTTTTTGATTTTATATCATTATATTATTTGCTTATTTGGGCCTAAAATTAGACAATTTTGCAGTGACTTCAAATAACAGAAAATTTATGTTGTCTCTCAGGCTCCCTTGTCTGAAGAACTTGTCTTTCGTGGCTGTATGATGCCTCTTCTCGTCCCGGCATTTGGACAGAGTGTATCCATATTACTTGCACCTTGGTTTTTTGGATTAGGTAAAGCTCTTCATGTGGCACTTCTTTAAAGCATAACGTACTGTACTTTGAATACCGAAAGATTTATATATTTACCCGTTTAGGATGGTTCAAGATTTAGATTATTTTATATTTTGAAATGAGGAGTGGCCTAATTTGGCAACACGACATATATAATGGTACTTGTATTGTGACATAGGTATTTCCAAATTCCACGTATAAGTTTAATTTGATAACAGTGTAATTACTTCCTGGCTTGCATTAGCTTGTTTTTGAAATGAGCCTGTCTCACTTTTTACAAGTGTTTAATCATGAAGATCAGGCTTAATTGAAACAAAAAATATGTCTGGAATTCAATATTGGTTCTCAAAAGTACAAAGTATCCGTACAAGACAAGATGGGTTCAACGAAAAATAGGCGGCTTTGCGCCAAATAGTCTAGCAATGAGATATCTCTGCGACAAGTTGTCCACATGCCAGGTCAGCAGCGGTCAATCGTCTTGTGCCAGGTCGGCCGCGCCAGACGGTCTTGATCCCTTTCTTGCCCTTATCAGCACTCACGTTTCTCCAATTATATTGGTGCGTGGCATACTGTAGCTTTTATCATCTAATCCTTGGTTCCCAGTATTGTTCATAATATGGTATTTTGTTTCTGATTCAATGGTAGTACAGTACTAATGAGTACTTAGTAATATACCGTACTGTGCGTGTGCAAACTTTAATTTCTACCGCCTGTTCATTTGCCTACTAAAACTAAGTGGTTTTCACTTTAGTTAGCCGTACATGAAATTTCAGCTTATAAGTTCAACTACTGCTACTTTGTGATTCAACAAATTTAGTAGCTGGCGAGAGTTTATCCCAATTTACATTGTACAAGGACTTTTTAGACAATTTCTCTGCTTAGTTGTTTTATTAATTGTAATTTCATTTTTCAGCTCACCTTCACCATGCGTACGAACAATATAAAGGGGGATACAATACCTTGCCTACAATTCTCATCTCCACATTGTTTCAAGCTGCCTATACCACAGTTTTTGGTATCTTGTCGTCATACATATTCCTAAGGACAGGGCACTTAATGAGTGCCTTTGTTTCCCACTCCTTGTGCAATATGATGGGTTTTCCTGAATTTGAACATGCGCTGCATCATCCTAAAAGGATAGTCGTATGCACTTGTTTTGTAGTTGGCTTAATCGCTTTTCTGCTATTGCTTCAACCTTTAACGGAGCCTTATCTTTTTCACAACAATTTGTACGCACAAAAGTGAGTTTTTAAATTTAGATTAACGTAACATGACGTTTATGTCAAAAATCTTACCTCAATGTGACAGTTGCGTATTCCAAGCGTGGACTATCGGTTTATCATTTTTTTTAAAAGTCAGCTTTGTGTTGTGCCTTTATGAGAACACAGGGAAGATGTTAATTACCGTATGAAAAAAAGGTATTATAAACATTGAATTAACCAACGTACCGTAGTTAAACATTATTATAGATGTAGCAATGTAAAATTAGAACCGTGATCCCAAAGCATTGTTTTCAAGAGTTTCTGCCATTTCATGGCGTATTTTTACTGTCGTTAAGGCAATGCTGTTACCTAAATAGTGGTTATTGAAATCTTGAAATTCGTATGTCAAGTGTTCGCACTATTTTAGTGGCCTACTTCCTTGCTTCGAATGCTACCGGAAAACCGGTCAATAGTGTCATCGAACTTGGAGCAGTATTGGTGCTGCTATGGCTAGTGGGTTTAGCTTCCAGAGATTCAGAGAACAACTCCATAATGGGATAGTCCTACTGCTCTGTGCACACCACATGGGATTGTTCAAACATCACAATTTATTGTGAATTGACGAAAACACTAGACTGAAAGCTATGCCGGAAACGTGATGCTTGGAGATCGACCAATATAATTTACGACATGCTCAGTATCGTATACTGCTTTAATGAGGTTTCTTAAATGACGTTTGTTTACAAAAGTCGTAGGCTATTTAAATGGTGTCTTGTTGATCATTTTTGTGCCAAGCGATTTTGTGTGCTTCAAGAACTAAGACTTTGTCCGAGCATTTCAATGGCTTTGCTAATACATTTATTTTATATTTATAGGCAATTTTGTCAACATTGTATTTGTTTAGCATTTAGAGTGCAACTGATGCCCTTTTATATGACTTATTGAAAGAAAGAATACAAAAAACGCGTGCTGTACAAGTCTTGTTGCCTACTTTCGCAATAAAGCTGCTCTAAAAATGCTGGTGGTCTTGGCGTTATAGTAGGCTACAAACACAGGTAACAAAAATGAATTTGCAATGTTGTACAAAAATGGAAAAGGTGAAGAACAATATTAATAAGCAAACTTTACTAAGCCAAGTCAGGAAGTGATGAATGGGGAAGATGCGATGGCGAAAAGAGGTTTGCTGCAGTGAATCACTCTAGCGGGAACAAAACCAAATTTGGTTGATGCAGTGACAAACCAAAGAATACTCGCCAGTTAGCTACATTCAATGAACTCAAAAAATTACTACCGTACTGTATTTGAACCGACCCTCTAGTTTTATATTGAAGATCAATATCAACAAACTCTCCGCTCGACCACACATCAATGGGGAATGGCATCGTGTGAATGTAGTGATAAGGAACATACCACATCATCAAGGACGGCACTATCTTCAATTCACCTAAGAGAGTGGAGGTACTGCGTGTCTTGGATGATGAAATCACAGATTTGTATTTTTGCGATGTCATCCGGGATCCTTTTCAAACCTTGGGTGGGTGGTAAAAGGACAGAAGCTCGAAGAACGATCTGTTGCTGGTCACGCTGAACTACCTCAACTCAGATCGGGGATGATAGACCGTTGGGGCTATTTTAGGAGAAAAGGACTAAGCTCGTATGCATATATCATTGCTGTTGTTGAAACAGTTTGACCACGAGACCAAACCCTTTTGATGCGAAACTAACAAATACAAGTCAGGTGTTTCACATTCACAATGTCGCACGTTCCAATAAATTCATATAATTAAAGTATGTCGCAACAGAAAGTTTACATACTTTTTAGGTTGTAAAGTGAAATCTTATTTGCTTATCACTCGTTCACATTCCATGACAATGTTGAAAGTCGGGGTTGAGAACACAGATACAAATGCTTTTCATACACACAGCAAAAATAAAATACGCTTAAATAAAACAACGCTTCCTCAAGTTAACGAAAAAAAATACACCGATTGATACAAATACCAAAAAAGCGCTCACGGCTGGGCTGTCAACATTGAACAAAGCATTCATGAAAAACCCTGAAATTTTATATCAAAATTTCCCCGTCCGAACAAAGCCACAACAACAAATGATCGGTTGTGGGCAAATACTTCGCAGGGCATAGTTATTGCGAAAGAGGACGTTGTGCATAAAGAGAATTCGAGCACGTCAAGACGTTAACAGGGCAATGTAGCCTATGTTGCACGTGCAGTATCTCAGTACTTTTTATGAAGTCACACACAAAAATCACTAGGTCACAATACAAAAGTTTCCAGCGAAGTCTCAATTAAAATAGTAGCTTAACTTTACACAAGAAATTCTCACTTTTTTAGGTTTTTCACCAGCTTTTGTGGATCACGTGTGCTATTACAAGCAAAGGTAGAAAATAAATACCCGTTCCGTGCAAAGCCAGCGCATTGTATAGCAGGTGGCAGGCGTAGAAACTACTTTTAAAAGCGTGAAGTCCACAAGGTTGTGTAATGAATAAGACAAAAGGCCACTGTTGACAAAAATGGTAGATGGAAAAATTTACTGGTCTTGGTTAAAACAAATGTGAAAAAAATATTACATATAAAATTTCATCCTAAACTTTTTTGAACAATTAGCAATGAGTTATATGATATCGCAAACGAAACATTGGCACCTATCGCCATCGGTATGAAAACAAATCCTTTTTCTCTTCGCATATAGACAAAAAGGACAGGAGTTGCACTGTCTATTCCTGGGATTTCGCAAAAAGAAAAACCCAAGCAAAATAAAGTTTTATTTATTGCAATATTGACTAGAGCTCGAAATAGACTGGAAATATCCTTGGGTTTTAATTTAAAAATACGCTATTCTGCTTAAAAATCAAGCAATTCCATTTCTTCCAGCATTCGAATCTGATAATCCAGAAAGGATCAAAAAATCAAAATGCTCGAGTTGTGCTGGTTTAGGCTACTAAATATTGCGCGCTGATGATTCAGAAAACAAAACTGCTTTGAAAAATTTCCTTCAATGAACCTTTCAGCGCAAAATTCTTTTGTCGTACTTCAGTTCTGTTTCGAAGTTGTCTCGTTTCGAACTTTTATCTAATAAAATTAAGCTGAGTTTCAATCTAAAAATATTTCGAACAATCCTAATATGGTATTGAAGGGAAAAAATACTAAAGTACCAAAATGTCATTATTGAAAAGTTTTCACGTTTTAACGCGGTTCGGCCTCTATTAATGTAGGTTCGTGGTCTCTTCTTTAATTAAAATTTCCTGGCATTTGAAGCCAAATAATACTAGAATTGGATTATGGCAATAGATAGACGTTAAATATCGCAAGCGATGAAACCAACAGAGTGACTTCGACAAAATCACAATTTTGCAAGTGGTGGCAAGTAAAATCCACTTAAAATATTCAAAGTTGCAAGTGCAAAAACGTAATGTAATTTAAACGTATGTAAACGTAATTTTCGTAACTAGGTTACTCACTGTGCTGAAGCATCCGTACTAAAGTTTATGTGTCAATGACAAAATACGATATTACGTCATAATTACAAAAAGTTTTTACTCATAATTGTAAGCACTCAAAACTTGGCAGCCCAACTGCATCGTGCAATATATATCTAAATTCACGGATAAGAAACTTATAAAATATTATGCTCCTGCTCTTGATGAACTATTGGTCTGTGAAGTCTGTTGTGATTCATGTGACTCTGTACTAAGTCTCCAGTTCTTAGCGCTGATAGCAATGACAGCTCGCCTGCTAACACAGTAGCACATACGATTTTAGCCAATTGTGCAGCATTAGCACCAGGGCGATCAGGAACACTGCTCCCCGCAACACCAAGCAGTCTAAGACATGCCTTTTGAGGATCAAGAGCGCATCCTCCACCCACAGTTGCAACCTCCAGCGACGGCATTGTGCATGTAGCTAGCAATGATGGAGATTGATCTGTGCTTTGAGAATTCGATGGAATAGCGCTCAATGTCGTGATGCAGTTACTGCTAACTACATTCTGTGCGGGATCTTGCCCAGTTGCGATGAACAGGGCAGTGACTATGTTCGCTGCGTGGGCGTTGAGACCGCCAATACTTCCAGCCATCGCCGAACCGATGTGATTTTTGCATTGATTCAAGTCTACCAAAGAAGCAACATCAGTTTTAAGCACAGACTGCACGATTTCGGATGACAACACTGCTTCAGCAACGACGGATTTACCACGACCTTCTATCCAATTCACAGCGGATGCCTTCTTATCAGTGCAGAAGTTTCCACTTAGGCTTATCACATTCATGTGCGGAAAGCGTTCTTTAAGCCACCTGCAAATTATTTTGTAAAGTAAATTTTCCGTACAGTAACCTCTTGTGATCATAAGTTATGCTACCTCGGCAATCCAATCGCGTTATTTTTCAAAAGCAGTATGGGGCGTTAGGGCCGTTATGTGTTCTTATTGAAGTCCCATTTTAAAGAAGGCGTTAACAGTAAACCAAATGTTCTTAGAATATCTATTATAAAAGTAGCAAAAAAGTTTAGCTTCCTATTTTGGAATCCAACATTTTAAAAGCAGGATGCCAAACTTTACTATAACCGTATAACTTTTAAACATTTCAGCAGCCACCTTTATTTCAGGACAATAAGTGGAGCAGTTTCATTGATAAGTTTATATAGCAGTAAAAGCTTATTGACTATTCTAAAATTTTAACCAAACGAATTTTCAAGTTTTGGTGCACAAATTTTGGCTAAAATGTAGAAAGGGCGATAGATTGAAACTACTCATATTGCCAACAGTTAATAAAAAGTTTAAATTTACATTGTGTAACAAAGTGTTATAGGCGCTTTGCAACAAATGACATAGTGTATCTTTAGTTGAATCATGCATAGTTTGTGATGATTGCAAAACCTTGTTGTAAACTATCCATCTTATTTTGCTTCATGCCTAATCATTTCTATTGCTTTGCCTTGTGGTACTATGACGTAGGTCAGGGCTTCCCAAACTTTTTTGCTCGCGACCCCTTTTAATCTCTTAAAAGTTTTCGCGACCCCTTACGATTAAAATGACGAACAGTGCGAAATATACATTTGTGATATTTATTGAAAATCTTAGATCAAACGAAAACCAAAAACAATTTACCGGCACTCAGTTGAGTTTTTTTTATATTTTTTATTAATTTCTGACCATCACAACGAAGCCTATGGGTACTGGGTAGCCTACTGGAAACAAAACAAAAAAGCAAACACATTTATTCAGTGTGATGGATGTGACTGCTTTCTGCCACAAAGCAAGTCCAGTCGTGGCTCAGTGTTTGTTAATGCAGGTCTCAAGGCGGTTTCAATGTTGCTTAGGTTGGAACGGTAAGCGAAGTGAGAGCATTTCAGATAAATCATTTTGAAATTTTGGTTTCCAGATGTTTAATTTTTTGATGAACGCATCAATTTTAGATTTTAATGCAAATATTGATGTTTTTTCCTAGAAGGAACAAACTAAATTCGTTTAGTTTTTCAAGCAAATTTGACATAGTTCCAAAAGCTAGATGTCATTACGAAAATGGTGGACCAAGACTGAATTTTATTCTGTTGAAAAATTCCCGATTTCAGTTTTCAACGTTAATTGGCTAGCCATTTTGAAGCTTTGACTTTTGACAGCCACCTCACTTCACGATGTAGTAAAAGAGATTTTAACTCCGATTCCATTTCACCATTAATTTTCAAAAATAGGGCAGCCTATTGAGTGCCACAGCATCTCGCACAGAAGTGTTAATACGTAGTACCTTGTGCAAATTGGTATACTTTCTGCAACCCCTGAAGTTTGTTACGCGACCCCGTGGGGGGTCGCGACCCCCAGTTTGGGAAGCCCTGACGCAGGTAATTGCTCGCCTACAATTACGTACCTGTCACGACATTTCACTTATGTTCTACCAGCGTAGATGCATACAGCTGACAGTTTAGTTGTGTTGATATTTCACTTGCATGTAATCTTAGTTGTAGCCTGTGGTGGGTATTCTTTATTTAAGTTAATACAAACTATCGTATTATGTTAATGTTTAACTGCTATGTTTATATTCAGCTATATCGTGTGTTTTGTTTATTAAATCTTAAGTTGAGGATTTGTGATGAATGAGTATGGAATGGATTCATAACAAACCTTAAATCGGAAAAATCTTAAAATAACTTTAATGATTTGTAATAATTTTGTTACTCAGTTCTTTTTACACACTTCATGTCAATTAAAAAATTCGTATAAATGTAGCTGGCACACCAACCTCAAAGAATTTTCCACTCCCTTCGATACCATGTTCATTCCCATTGCATCACCAGTGAAAGCCACAAACCGGAGGTAAAGAAGCCTACCTGACACCACAGGCTTGATTTCTTTTAATCTTGCATATCGACTCGTCTCATCAAACTTTTCCTTTACCAAAGTAAAGTTATATCCATCTTGAAGCCATTCCATCATCTCGCAGCACATTTGAATGGAAGGAAAACGTACAACTGGTGCTCTGGTCATGCCATCTTTATATACAATAGCTTTGACACCACCAGAAAGAAAAAGTGCTTTTAACCCACGATTTGTACTCGCCAATAACGTTCCTTCTGTTGTTGCCATTGGGACACTGATTTGCTCTCCATTGAGCAACAGTGGACCTACAATGCCAACAGGCACTGGAATATATCCCACAGTATTTTCACAGCATGCTTTAGTAGCTGTAGTAAAATCATATGAATCATGTGGGATGTGACGCAAAGCATCTTTACTCTCTTGATCATCCATGTTGTTGCCCAGTATTTGTCTTCGAATCATAACTCCACGATTAGCATCATTCAAGTCACGCTCCAGTTTGTATATTGGCAACTTTCGAAGTTTAACAAGCAAGATGATTTCAGAATCTGACAGCAAATCTGAACCACATTTTAATGAGTGTAACATTTCCTCTGGAGTTCTATCCAGTACATTTTCTTCTTGATTGTTATTGGGTACAGTCTCACTACATACAGAATTGCTAATGCGATGTTGCCTGCTTTGTAAAGACTTGCCTTGACTATGAGTTGGTTTGTAACGAAAATTAGTAAAAAGTTCGGAATCATCAAATACATATTTTCCTATTAAAATGCATATCAGTGCTACAGTGAAAAGTTGTTCTGGTCTAAGAGTCAAAATAGAATCAAAGCTGCTTTGCATTTTTCCTCCATCCTGAGAGAATTGAGTTGGCAGAACAAGCGAACGAATTCCATACAAAATCAACAACATCAAGCAGAGAAGAACTTTTACCCTAATTGTCAAAAAGGTATTGTGTGCTTCTGGTTTGTAAAGTATTTGTGAAAACCTTTTGTCATGCCAAGATGGCTTATGCATACCAAAATTCTTTGGACTTTGATCACTCGCTTTTAAATACACCGCCAAGCAAGCTGGCATGAATGTGGTAAAGACAATGTAGTTTATGGTAACGGAAAGACAGGCAAAACAACACAACTGTTGAAGCTGGTTAACTTGTATGTATCCCCCAACGTTCATGAGAAGCAAAAGCTCAACTAGTGTGTCAAGTGAAAGAACAGGAACTACTATACCAACGCCTTCAGCAATACGATCTTGAAGATTGTCAATGGAGGACATACCTAAGCAATGTTGAGTAAAAAGCACCATGCGTGATATATCAATCAGCAGTAAAAATACTGGAAGGGCACTACTGACATTCACAATATCTTTTTTTAGAAAGTGAAGAATGGTGAAGGTAAAAGTCATCACTGCAAAGACTGTGTAAGCTGAAACAATCCCAATAATAAGCAGAGAACCAGATTTCCACATCTTTTTTAATTGCCAATATAGATAGATGATGGTTCCACATCGTAAAATAGTGAGAAGAACAACGTCACTATTCACTTCAGTTTCTGAGTTGTTTGTGCAATGTAGTGCCCAATTGCAAAGTTCATAGGGACTGCTCACGTTCAAAGTGACTGTTCCAACTACTATGGTTAAGAAGCATACTATCATTTCCAATGCATACGTTGCACAAAAATGCCCATAACATTCAAATATTTTCAAAGCCATTTTACTGTGTTCAGTTTTTAAAGATATTTATTTTATTATATACATTGAAACCTGATACAACAACATAATAATAATATTTTTTTCCAGTTTAGGTATTAGGCAAGTATCACAACCATTAGGTGTATCACAGTTTATAGTTGTAATTTTTTTTTAGCAAATTCAACTCAATACGCCCCAATATTACCCTCTCAACATAGCCTAGCTTTTATTAAAAAAGTCATATATATACATACATTTCAATATAGGCCTATACAGTAAATAATCAATTAATCATGGAATGAGATTATTCTCTAAAACAAAAAATTAGTCCCTAATCAAACAGATGGTCAGTGTTGATTTTGTTTTTTTCATACTGAGAAGCATGGTAGCATCAGATGTACATTTTTTATCACATATAATACAATTTTTTCTATTTCCTCTGATATCTTTTTAAAACAAGGTAAAGCAATAAAATCATCAGTTTTTAAACTTAAACAAAATGAAAAAATATCATTACATACTATTAAATTTAAGTTCAAGTTCTTAAAAAAAAATGATTCTAATCATTTTTTGAATTTTTTATAACAATGACACAGTCTGATAATTTGGTGAGGTTTGACATCGACTTCAATGATCATAGAATGTTATGTAATAAGAACAATTATATATATCCTACACACAAAAATAACAAAATTGATCGCTTAAAACAGCTCTTTAGTCTTTATGCTGTTTTGCCTCGTGAGCTTTGCATATTGCTCAACAAGCGTATAAAGTTTAGAATTCACAACAAATCATTAAATTTGAAAATTAAGTCTGAATCACTGCAAATAAACGCATTCACAACTTTATGGTACTTCGGCCGACGCCATTTCACAATACATGGGCAATGATTTTGCCGCAGCAAAAATGCGTTAATTTTGAAGGCTACCGAGTGGAGACAACAGCTTGTCCTGTGTATATATAAGTCGAACCTATCTTTTTGAGGTGAAAATCACGAGCGAAAACTTGCGTACTTTACTTTGTCGATACCGGGCTGTAGGGGGGCCCTCATATTACTTCTTGTCCAGGGCCCACAAAACCTTAAGGCCACCACTGGGTCTAGTGGGTTAAGGCTAGGGAATACATTTCAATAACATGGGTTTGATTCCCACCCCTGTCATAACCAGGGTTGCCAACCTTTGAAAATATTTTCAGCCCAAACTGATCACGGAACAAGCCCAAAACCAGCCCAATTTTCAATATGCTTCACACTTTCAAAAGATTTTGACAGACTCAATTCAATCATATATATACTGATGTCTAACATATCTAGATCTTATAATTTTATGCTGAATTTAGCATTTAACTGCAAAAAAAGAATAATCAATGTATAAAAATTGAAATAATTACATTGCAAACAAAATAAGAAATATGTAACTTTACTAAACACAGGTCAGCACCGCAGGTACAGTATGTCCAATTACGCATTATCTACACGTTTATGATCATACATATTCACATCAAACTTATCTAATAATTTCAGAGATGGCCATATTTTGCCCACTTTCCAATTGGTAAACATTGCCTTGCTATGAACACAACAGTGTTGAGTAAAGCTTTGTAGGCCTACTGAACTTTTATGCAAACTTTCTTAATGAAAATTGAAAAATAATAAAACATTAATTTATGCATTTCACAAGCACAAAATAAACTTGCCTTCTTTATGAGACCAATCTAATGGCTGACATGACAGCACTAGAGCAACAACTTACAGCGTTCTATACAACCTAACTACAGTACATTTGAATCTCGACTACATTTTCTCCTTTTAACAAGTTTTAGCAATCTCATGTTGTTTTGAGACACATTACTCAAACCAGCCCAAAAAACCGCAACCCGCAACCTTCAAAAAAATCCCACAACTCAGGACGAAAACCAGCCCAATTGGGCGTGAAAACCGCAAGGTTGGCAACCCTGGTCATAACCCTTTTTTCTTCTGTAATTACCAAAAAAAGTTCAAATTAGGATCAACTCTGGCTGAATGCTAGAAGAGTCACAATTGAATGGCAGTTACTTTAAGCATATGTTCTAACTTGTTGAGGGATGTCTTACAGGGAATTGTCATGTTTAAGTGGCTACCTGATAATACCCATCTTTTTTGTGCTGTATAATTTTACTGTTCTTTTTGTTTTGCAATTTGCAGTGGCTATAGTTATTAAGAGAATTATAGAGAGAAAAAGAGAAAACTTTTATTTTATCTGTTGCGAGAATAGCATAGTACAATTATACACAATATGAATAAAATAGCACCATTGCAATCTAGATACCACAACAGACAGGAAGTAGCGAAAGACTATATCAGTCATCAAGTCAGCTAGTGACAAATGTCAAACATTGGTAAATTATGTACGGTATTAGTTATTTTTCAAATTTCAAAAGCTTTGGATTGGTTTTTTTTTTTCTTTTATGTTACTCATGCAGAAGCTTGTAATGTTGCCTTTGCTTTATTGTAGCATGAGTTTACCACTTGCCAGTTCACTCATGCCACTATATATATATATATATATAATTTTCAATTTGTACAAACTGGACACACTTTTTCTCCCACAATTAAATAACTGTTAGAGAACACTGCAACATGTTCTAGAAATTTGCATTGGCACATTTTTTACCTATGTAATTTATTAAATTTTTTTTTTTACTTTGGTTTACCTATTACTTTAGCAACTGTCGATAATTAATATCAATATCAAACTGAAAGGCTGACTAAATAGCCAGAGTTGGAAGTAACGACTAGTTGTTACCATTCAATAGCGTTATTCGTTGCTTTCTGAATATCGAATGCTTATCCTTATAGCCTGCCTATTTCTTTTAAATATAAATATGGAATACGCATTATTCACTGCTTTTTTATGCAAGCAACGAAATCATTATTTGTTTTTCACTTATCGATACTTAGGAGAACTGCTGAATCATTTTTTGTTGTTTACTTACTTCGTCATCAAAACGAATTTACGAGATTTAGTTTTCGGATTATTATCCAACCTAGTCTCCTTCTGGTTTTCAAACTTTAAAGGATCAGGGAAAATTTTGCGGCGACATAGTTCAGAAAAATCATGCCAGTGAGAGTCGTTAACAGTGTTGGCAACCTTGCGGTTTTCCCGCAAGTTTTGGCATGCTTTTTTTGAGTTTGGGTATTTTTTTTTTGAGTTTGCGAGTTGCTTGTTTTTTGGCTAGTCAAACTTTTTTTAACTTGTCTTTGACACTGAAAGTGCGAGATTTTTATGTGGTCAACATTGCATCCCTTCTTTTCAAGATAATGATTGCTTGGAATGGAGTAAACAAATGTCATTCTTTGACTTATGTATGGACTGCAAAGGTTGTATTCAAAATTTTGAACTGCTAAATTGCGTGCTTTACGCTAATTGGTATTGGTTGCAAATTATTGGGCTTGTTTTTTAGATTCACTTGCTTGTTTTTAAAAAACAACCTTGCATCACTGGTCGTTAAATACGCAAATACAATAAAATATACTATTTTTAGTAATTGCTATTCATTGCTTTTTTTAAGTATTGATAGCGTAAAGTCATTGCTTTTTGGGCACTATCAAATAGTGGAATAGTCATTGCTTTTTGACTAACGACTTCCAACCCTGTCAATAGCCTACAGCTTTTGAATACATTGACAGGGTGTAACATGTATGCTGGCCTCAGAACTTTATGCTTGATTCATTGTCTTATTATATCGGATAGACACAAACTCGCCACTGTTAAATACCGGTAAGTTACGGCGGGCTAATAGTCACTGCTTGATAGTTTCTTCTAAACCAGGCCACTCCATAGCCTATAGATTAAGTAAGCCTAGAAACCCTAGCGTTTCTGACCGATTAAAAATTGCCTTAATTCAATAGAACTGATTTTTGGCAGCAATGCAGCCCATGCTCCGTTGTTTTATCATAGTTCTACTGCCCTTATCTGCATAGAAGTCAATTCAATGATCAGAGGCTAGCCAACTGACCTTAATCAGTTCCGTTCCACTTATAAAAGTCGCTCGGTTGCGTCATAAGTCACAACTTCAAGAACTTTACTAAAATTGTGTTGCCAGATATCATCTAGTAATTCAATCTAGCCTGGAAGATCTGCTCATACGCCGACGATCTGGTAATTTTCTCCAGCACTGCTACAAAATTAGCCATCTCGTGAAAGTTTTCCCAAAATTAACTGTAACAAAATTTTTAAAAGATGTGAAAAAAAAACTGATAAAAATTTATTTGATTGAAGTTTTATTTTTTTTCATCTAACGTCTTTCAAATTTTGACAAAATTCTTCAGTGGAAAAAGAATTTTCATTTGGCAATGCTACAAACAGTTGCATTTGATGTCATCACATCAAGATGCCAATAAAATATTTTCAAAATACCACACAAGAATATTGCTCAAAGGGTGTTGATGAGGAACCGAGGCTAATTATTCTTGATAAAAATAAAATTTATCTGATATACTATGTAGCGGTGTAGCCGACGTTGTTAGGACTAATGTGTCCAATTCACCAATAAAATAAAAATAAATTCCGTGTTCTTGTCCAGGGAGTAAATGTAGGCTTTGTGACACAAAATATCAACAATTGCTCGTGTCAGACGGTGGGTTTAAACTTGATGAATGCGGTGAGATAAAAATATATTTGTGGTCTCTATGGCAGGGCTAACTCGAGGTAGCCTACCGGTATCCTCTTCTTCAACAGATTGGTCATGTTTGATCACTGACATCTCCCACATGAACTCCCTTCGATACATTCTATTCTGTCTTTCGTTTTTAGTAGTTCTTCCGGCATGCTTTTCATTTCCGTAATTTCTTTGACATTGTCAAAATATCAAACCATAGATATATGGTATAGAGCATAATATAGTAGCCTACCCATACGCAGTAGCGTATTTAGGGGCGAGGATAAAGGCCCCCCCTAATAATCAGGTAAAAAAAAATTAGCAAAAAAAAGCTGCAGCGCAAGACATAATTGCTTGGATGATTCATCCTAGCGCGGGGGAGGTATACTTTTTACAATGTAATTTGTCAATAATATTCTAAGTTTCCACCTAGATAACAACATTGACCTAACATTCCACTTGAAACTGCGGAGATCTATTTCAAACGAACAGTTTTTCTTCCTTTTCTTGACAATTGCATGGCACAAATTCACTGGAGATTCAATGAGCACTGCTCGCTAGCTTTTAAAGTCAGCACATTTCTGCTTTCATTGATTCATGAAGATGAGAACTGCCCGATCGACGAGATTTTCGACTTCTACAGTAGAATTCACCCATATAGTGACACCTGAAGGGATCCACCGCGGAAAAAGTGTCACCATAACCGAAGTGTCGCTGTAGCCGAATTCTACTCAACTGTTGCGTATGCAAACGGGACTTTGCAACAGGTGTCACTATAGGTGAAGTGTCACTATAGCCAGGGTTGGAAGTAACGACTAGTTGTCACTATTCGATAGCGTTATTCGTTGCTTTATGAATATCGAATGCTTATAAGTTATACCCATTCCTTTTAAAAGTAAATATCGAATGCGCGTTATTCACTGCTTTTTTATGCAAGCAACGAAATCATTATCCGTTTTTCACTAATCGATATTTAGGAGAACTGCTGAATCATTTTTTGTTGTTCAGTTACTACGTCATCAAAACGAATTTACGAGATTTAGTTTTCGGATTACTATCCGACCTAGTCCTCTTCCGGTTTTCGAACTTTAAAGGATTAAGGAAAATTTTGCGGCAACACAGTTCAGAAAAACCATGCCAGAGAGAGTCCCTTGCGGTTTTCCCGCAAGTTTGGGCTTGTTTTTTTCGAATTTTCGTATTTTTTTGAGTTTGCGGGTTGTTTGTTTGTGGGCTTGTTTTTTTTTCAGTCAATTTTTAGTAATTGCTATTCATTGCTTTTTTTCAGTATCGATAGCGGAAAGTCATTGCTTTTTTGGGCACTATCGAATAGTGAAATAGTCTTTGCTTTTTGACTAACGACATCCAACCCTGACTATAGCCAAAGTCACATAGGCTACTATAGGCGAATTCTAGCCTACTGTACCATGAATTAAATGCTGGATGTTGAACCAAGCAATTGCTTTGCAGCTACTACTGAATTGCGAAGAGGAAGAGCGAATTGGCTTGCAGTTTCTGTGGATAAACGACCTGCGACTCTTGTGGATGCGTGTCAAGCTGCTGAACAACTCGGCACTTATCCGATTACCCATAAATTACTTCGAATCTTTGCTACGCTTCCAGTCACAACTGCCTCCAATGAGTGATGTTTCAGTTTACTAAAGTAGGCTACGTGAAAAATTATTACCGCACGACCATGACCGAGCCATGTTTGAACGGTCTAGCTCAGATGTATTTAAACAAGGATATTGTAGCCTACTCGAGTATGATGCATTCATTGATATATTTTCTAAGCGCAGCCATCGCATTAAATTGTCATTGCGAATCGCTAAGAATGTTCAAAAGGTAGCCTATTCGAGGTCGGAAGGACTAACTTATTGTTTATGTTGTGAAGTGTTTGATATCTTTTGTTAGTTCATTGATTGCAACAGTAACTTACCTCTGCGGATTCGCTCTTGATTTTGGGACCCCCTCCCCCCTTTCTGACGGTATTCTGACGGTTTCAGCTAACTCCCTCCCCACGTTCTGACTCATCATATGACATTTTGGTATAGGGGAGACTGGGGTTAGTTGGAAAGATTTTTTTTTAAGTGGAATTTAATGCAATTGGTGCATAACCTGACAACTTGAAGCGGCTTAAATTATCGCTAATGTTGTCCCCATCATACAACTAAAAATAAGTAGGCTAGGCATTCAGTCAATTTAAATTTTAATGCAAATTTAAAATAAAAAACATAAAATTGATTTTCCAACTAACCCCATGCCTGGGGATAGTTGAAAAACGTCAGTTTACTGCACGCTAATTAACTGGATACTCTTTTTTCAACCAACAAACATTTACATGGGGTTGTAAGCAATTATGTTTACTTGCTTTGAAATCAGAATGCAATAAATTCTAACTTACACCTAATCACCGTAAAAACATTTTTTAATAAACTCATTCTTAAAACTTGTGATACCGAATATATTGCACTTTCCAAGCTATTCAAATTAAAATTTTACCAGTATATCTGCTTAAAACAAGTAGGCTACATTGGAGCTTATACTACGTAGGCTACTATCATGCCACGACGATATACTCGCATCATATTACATCGTCATACTGGTATCAAAACATTTTCCAACTAACTCCACCCACTATTTTCCAACTAGCCCCATTAGCACATGACAAACTATTTTCCTAGAATATTCAAGCATGGTGCATTTGACTAAAATTTGTTTATTTCTTGGTGTTGTAGAACACCTACAGCTGACACACACCAAAATACTTCCGCCTATCTTTAACGACATTGACGCAAAAAATGTTTCTTAAAACGCCAAAATTTTTACTTCAAAAGTAAGAAAATACAAAATTGTCTGCCAAACAGGTAATCTATAACTTGACTCAACAAATCGAAACTAACATGGATTATGTGTTTTTATAAACTACATCACATGGTGGCAGTAAATATTCAAAAAATTCATCGCGATTTGAAAAAATGATAATTTTTCAACTAACCCCGCCTTCCAACTAACCCCAGTCTCCCCCCCCCCCCCCCTGTTATTCAAAGGATCAAACAAGTATAATTTTTACCTAATTAGAAAAAATTTGAACCAATTAACAGCTATTTTCACCAAATTTGAGCTTTCTGTGTAGGCCTACTACCGTTGAGACTACCGTAGCCTACCCCGTGTGTACTACCCTCAGACCCCCATCCGCCGAGTCAGCCGCTACGCGGCAATGTCTTGCCCTCCCCCCCTAACAAACTTTCTAAATACGCCACTGCCCATACATAAATGTTATTTTTGGCGTAACCTAAGGCATAAGTCATCACACTTATGCTGTTTCATGCCTCGCCAGATGTAAAATTATTTAACAGTGTTATTCGCTCAATAAATATTGGCAGACACACAGCGATGTCGCCAAAGACCTGTAAAAAGGCTGATTTTGCTGTCTGCGGCGTGTCACACCACACTGCATTAAATTGGTTGAGAACTAATTCTACTCTGTAGGCTATTTCGTTCCTGTCAGCATTGTCTTATAGCAAACATCATTGCCAAAACTGTAGCCTACATAATAGCACCAATTGCCATTTATTATAGCATTGCGATATAGTTATGATTGCACATGATAAACTAATAATGATGCCTTGATAGGTGCTCATTTTCTTATAACATCAAGGTGAAAAGCATTTCCCACCAGGCCCGGATTCAGAGGGCAGTTTCCCCAGCCCCCCCCGAGGTGGAAAAATATAATTTTGTGTTGTTATTATTATTTTCTCTCAGCCTTTGAAGTTTCTGCAAAATGCCTCCTTTTTCTTTCAAAATTAATTTTTAGTCACAAGGTGCCGACTGAGCTTGGCGTAAAGGCATTAGCAACGGTGTGGGTGACTTTCAAGTTACCTTGCAAAGTTTTTCCCGTTTCGGGCGCGAAATTTTTTTTATGGAGACCCTTCAATCTAAAAGTGCACCGGGTCTCCCATCAGTTAAACTTCCCCCTGTTTCCATCACCTTTGCGTTGAAACGAGTAGCCTACTATTTTGGGTGCACTGCCGATAGCTCAGTTGATTGACTTCGTGAACAGAGAAGCTTCAAGATCAAACCGCGCTAGTTCGACTCTTGGAGTGTGAGCTTGAACAACGCATTCTAAGGACTGCTCCCCATTCAGCTGCATCTCATGGATGGAGTGATTCCCCGGCAACAATCGGAAAACTTCACTCTGTCAATCTCGGTAACCGTTTCCGCGTTAAAAGTCTCCACAAGTAGGCTATGTGAAACGACCAGGAATAACCTATCAAGGATTTGTCAGTCCGAGAATACAGATTCAAAACCAAACCAAGCATTTTTTCGCATTTGTTAGTATCATTTAGCCTACGCATTTCCACATTGGTATTATTGCAGAAGTCATTATGCCCTACACTTTCGTGACCCAAATTTTTGGCAGTGACTCGCAGCCAATGGCAAAAGTTTTGAAGTTGGAAATAATCTGCATTCTACAGGGCTTAACTGCCTTTCTGAATGAAGCTCTATAGCTCCGCCAAGCGTATGTAATCACAAACGTAAAGCCTTTTTCTATTCGTCGAAAACGACGAGATTTGACGACAAAGAGCGTTGTTCAATGGTGCGGTGTTTTTGAATACGGATGAAAATAAACTGAAGCAATACAATAAGCTTAATCATGGTTTGTTATGACACTTATTATGCTGTAGAGATCTAGGACAGGATTAGTCCACCAAGCCTAGATTCCCTGCAGCAAAGCCTATGTTTACAGGTCGCGATGGATTAAACTTTCTAATATAGCACAGGAAATCAATTTTATTTTACACTGATTAACATCTAAACTCTACACGTGTGTTTCGTTGGTAGGAAAACAAATTACTCTTTAACCGCCACTTGAGATGAATGCAAGTAAAGCAATGAAGACTCACGATAAAAATCAAGCAACAAAATACTAATGACAGTGGACACTGGAACACGTTACTTCAATTTGAAAACAATATATATGTCATAGTGGCAAATTATAACCAATAAACCAAAATATATGACGTAGAACCATTAAAAAAGTTAAAATATGACTTTGTTCTCAGGCTATATGCTTACGATTTTGTTAATTGCACCAGGAAAAACACATTAAGAAATCACATACGATACATACGATCATAAAAGTTAAACTGGCGTTTCCATCGACAAATTGTCTTCAAATCCCCTTGAAAATATATTTATTAAACCTCTGTGAACCCATAAGGTCATATTGCTGTTGTCAAACTTCCTGTCTCCATCAACAGACCAGTTGCAAAGTCGGCCCACTGAAGAACAGTTTTCTTTTTCTGGCTGGAATAATGAAGACTGAGATGGCGTATTTTTCGTGTTTTTTTCACGATATTGAGCCGATACTTCATCACTAGAAGAGATATGAAAATGTATTGCATTCACACGATGGCACTTGACAAACGGGAAAGCAAAATGATTTTTCTTAACATCAGGTATGGCTCGCAAGAATTCCAAATATGAAAGGAAGGGAACTTTCTCTACAACCACAAAGTCAATGCAGCCGTCTGCGAGGTGAGCAGACGGCGACGGCCCATCAGGGCACTCAGGGAACTTGCATGTTGTATTCATCAAAGTGGTGCTGATCAGATTTCCATACAATGCCTGCACAGTATATACAATATTTAAAACAAGAACTGTGTGTAGTCAGATAAAAATCTAGTACTGAAATATTTTTATTGTGAAAATCTTTAACGTGGGAGGAAGAAAGCTTCCAATACAGCTTTAATAACATTTGGCAGTTTTGCATACTTGTAGAGGCTTCAAACCACTGATGTTTTTTGCTCTTAGGATGTGCATTGTCAATTGTCTTGGTGAGCGAAACGTCAAAGAAGCAATAAAACAACTTCTTTCTTTCGGTCCACCTCAATAGCTCAGTTGGTTAGAGTGTGACTTCTGGAACGAAGAAACTTCAAGTTCAAGCAGCGCTGGTTCGACGCTCGGGGTATGCGCTTGAGCAACGCACGTTAAGGACTACTCTCCATTCAGCGACATTTAATGGATGGAATAATTCCCTGGCAACAAGACTTCCACAATCGGAAACTTCACTCTGCCAATCTCGGTGACCGGGCCTGCGTCAGTGATTCAAAGCATCTACAAATATGCGAAACTGCCAGGATTAAGCTCTGCAAGAAGCTTTCCCAGTCCACGGATAAAGATTCAATCAATCAATCATGTTTCTGCTTTTATACTCATCAGATGAACAATATATAACTATTGGTATAAAAGATAATAATGCTGATGAAAATCCAAACGTGTACCGGACTACCGGTAGTAAGTATTAAGTCAATAGGTGAAAAACTAATTTTATTTATGATGATAAATAGTGAAAAAGATAATAAATTTAAGGTTTAGTTGCAAGTAAACTTCCTTACATTTTACAATTTTTTACACCACGCCAGTGCTTTCCTTTCAGCAATTAATTTATCATAGTTATAATAAATTTGAACTTCTATTGTCTAATTAACAAAAACAAAGCCAAGCTATAGGCTATTATAATGTAAGCAAAATGATATATCATCAACATGTTTTACGTACCTTCCAAGTTTGATCTGACTTTTCAAAAAGATGTTTTGCTTCCTCATTTACAGAACTCCTCAGGTTCACCTGTTCATCTCCAGATAAATGACTTTGAGAACATAGCTGTGGTTCACTATGGCATGTTGTGCATGGATATACACACTTTGTGGTGTCAGCACATAAATCTATTTTTGGTGAACCACAGGAATCTAATAAGTAACGAATTTCATATGAGTAAGACTTCAGCTTAAGAAAAGAAAGTAATAGTGCAATCAGAACTCTTAATGGACCAATACTTCTCATTTTTTCTTTCAACTTATGGAATTCACTGGGATGACCATATACTGAAGTTAGGAGAAAAAATGTAAGAAAATGTCCTTGATCATCATGAATTGAGGATACATCAAGAGGATGACTTTCACCACAAATTATTTGCAATGTTGCTGTTTCAGGGTCCGTTGTTCCTTGAGAGGACATGTTCAATGAATTTGTCGATCCACCAGGAATGATGCCAAACTTTATTGGGGCTTTTGCATACTTGGCTGGCTTGCTGAGGGCACCACTTTCTCCATCAAGTAAAATGTTTTGTTTTTTCTGTTCTGCCACTAAAACACTATTCACAATTTCACTCAATGTCCCATCGCCACTTATTGTGACAATACCATCATATGCAGATATATCATTGGATTCAACATATTCTTTAGCATGATTTTTATGGGTTGTTAATATTACTGTTCTTTTAACGTTGGCCTTGTCCAATAAAGGAGAAGCAATTTGCTCATAAATTGACTTTGCTTCTTTCTTACCAGAATGCGGATTTATGAACATCAATAAATTTCGTGGTCGGACAATGGCATTCTGTTCCATATATAAAGAAAGTTCTTTCTGAATAAATTTATTTAAGTTCATACAGTTTTTTTCTTGATGGGTAAAGAGCTTAATGGTTTTAAATTTACGACAATGATTTGGTAATTTGATCCAGTAATGAATTTTGAAGGCAAAACAATGACACAACTTTTGCTGCAGTATCATAAACAAAGCTTTATAATCATATTCGCTGCTTTCATCCACTCCCCATTTTTCTTTTTCATATGTTGTTGATATAATGTTGCTAACTTTGATGTGCTTATCAAATGAAGACAAAAGAGGTGTATTTGATACAACTTCTGTTGTGCATTTCAAATGAATGAAACCATGTTCTGTACAAAGTACATAAAGAGCTCTGTCCAGCATAAAATACGTTTGCTTGACTGACATTCTGCTGGGTTTAGCAATTAAATAGTTTTGAAACCATTCTGATGATTTCAAAAATATCCGCTAGCCACCAAGCTGAACAGATCACTTAAAACAGAGAAAACTTCTAAGTCATCTACGCTGAAAATTACTGTTTTTAGTTTCGTTTTCGTCTCGCCGAATTTCTAGAAAATACAGACAGTGTAGTGCTGCCAGATAATTTTAAAATTTTCAACACAATTGTTGGGTGGACTAAAATTCGATCAAAAAATGGCAAGTTGACCAATTTTATATACTGTGTCAAACGATTAGCAAGTCATTAGGACATTTTTTGTGTTAAATTTTAATTTACAGTTTCACTAGTGAAGTACTGGACCATAAATAAACTAAAATTATTAATCAATCAATGGTTTATTGGTCAGAAACAAGAAAATATTAGTCTACATGTTTGAAATATGCAAGCAATATACGGTATAGGCACCGTAGCCTACAATGCATAAGTTGCACATGTTCCCATAATAACAGGGAGACAACAAGACGACCATACAATCGAGGCTACTAGTCAACTGCCACCTTACAGAAATGACGATTTTGCCATTTAAAACAATGTTACCGAAAGGCACAACGTTCCACCAAAAAAATATTTAAGATAAGAAAATAACATAAACACAAAATTCTAAAAAAAAAACAAACATAGATTAATCAAGTTTTAGACTAAACCTTTTTAATTGCATATGAAACTGATAAGTTAATTTTTGTCCGCCCCAATAGCTCAATTGGTTAGCGTGTGACTTCTGGAACGAAGAACTTCAAGATCAAGCGGCGCTGGTTCGACTCTCAGGGCGTGCGCTTGAGCAACGCACGTTAAGGACTTCCCTGCAACAAAACTTCAACAATCGGAAACTTAACTCTGCCAATCTCGGTGACCGGCCGCGAAAATTTTTTTCCCACGAGATTTCTGTCTTGTTTGCATATTTTGGTAAAAGTTTGTATTAAAACCGTGTGAATGCAACATTTTCTCGTTGGCACGGTTGGTTCAGTGGTTTCATCCTCTGCCTAGTGTTCGTGAGAACGAGGGTTCGACGCCCGTCGAAGTCAAACTTTTTATTTTCTTTAAATTAATTTTTGGGGTGCACATGAGCTTTTCAAAAAAAGTAGGGTTAAGGAAAGCTTATATTTTATTATCATTGCAGAATTTCATTGGCAAATAATTATTTCGCAATCTGAATCAACCAATCTCTCAAAACACTTTCGGAAAATCTTACTTTTTGAGTGACTAGAATCAATGAGACAGAAATCTCGTGGAAGAAAAATTTCGCGACCGGCCTGCATCAGTGATTCAAAGTCTCTACAAGTATGCAAAAGTGCCACGATTAAGCTCTGCAAGAAGCTTTCCCAATCCGAGGATAAAGATTCAATCAATCAATCTTACGAAGCACCGTAGATTTGAAATCCTCTAAGATTACTTGGCAACTCTGATTACCTTAATAAATGATAAAATTATGTAGAAGTATAGGGAGGTAGGGGACCTATGGAACCAAATTCAGAGTTTTTGAAATTTAGCGATACATGTCAGCACACGGTGGCCAAAGCAGTGTTTTTCTAATACTGCAGTCCACGCTCTACCTAACTGCGAAAAATAAGAAGATTTCAATAACTATTTGTTATATTTTTTTATATATTTAAAACGTGACTCAAGTGTTCCATAGGTCCCCACGAATGGGGACCTATGGGACATGGTTGGGTACCTATGGGACACGCATTTTAAAAAAAATATTGTTAAAGGTGCTGTACAATTAACTTGATTTTTACTTTTAATATCACTGTTTCTTCTGTTTATTAGAGCGTACAGAGATTTTGCGACAATAGGTTGTAATTACTGGACAATAAATGCACAAAATAAAATCAAAAGTGAAGAGTATTTGTCAGTTACAGATTTACAATCCATAATGTGCAGGATTTCCTTCAAACTTAAAAATTCCAGACAGACGTTTTGTAGCAGCACAAGGTATTGGCGCAGACAGAATACGGACGATGTCAGCACCTTTTACTGATGCCAGGTCATCTTCCTCTGGAAACAAAAAAACACCCGTAATCTTCTGAGAGCGCTTCATATATTTGACATCAAAATCACCATCATCAGCTGGTCCATCTGTAATAACCGCTATAAAATTTTGGTGTCGTTTTCCATTTGTGGATACCTTCACGATGATGTGATCGCCAACTTTTAAAAGATCTGCAAGCGACTCTTGGCCACAATCTTCTGCAGTTTGCCTTTCCTGGTAATTGCTGTCTTCAGCGCTTGATGATTCCTCATCATATTCAGTGTCGGAATGGAGAGACATGGCCAGATCACTGTCGCTACTGGAAGAGAGCTGTTGTGCTCGTTTAGTAAGCACTGATACTTTGGCTCGATTGGAAGACACTGGTACTTTTTTCTTTCGCAGTGATGAAATCCTTTCTTTCTCTGGAGTGTCAGTGATGATGGCTCTTTTTGATTTCGTTCTGGTACTTCGCTTTGCTGTGGATTCCTAAAGCATTTTTTCTTGCATGCAGTTAAAATTTGATGTATACGAAGAAATGCTTTACGAAGAATTGTTTTACAGATTTCATTTTACAAAAAACAGTTTACGAACAATTGTTTTACGAACAATTGCTTACGAACAATTTGCCTATAACCGTGTATGATAGGTCACAATAACTATTGTACTTAAAAAATTATTTAGAGTGGGCAAACTTGCCCATTGGGCCAACTTACCTGAGTCTCCCCATCCTGGGACGTCGTAAAGCTGAGGTTGTGAAAAAATGGATGTTCGTTACCAGCAGTTCAAACGACGACGAAAGTCTGTAGGCTACGTCCAAAAATGCTAACCTCTCCTAATTTCAATTTAGCCTTTCCTGTGGACCTCGGCTAGCAACAAAAATGACGAAAAACGAACAACTCTTTTCACAAGTGTAGAACAATATACTTTAATGTGACCAAAAGACGACGATGATGTGATAATACGTTTGCAACTAATTGATTACTTATAATGTTTTATAAACAGAAACTCATCAGTGATGTAGCCTATATTCTTGGCATGGCATGTTGCGCTTTCTTTAATTTGCATTTCGATTTTGCAAGTAAAAACGTTTCAAATGTATGAATTGAAATTTAAGTGACCTGGGACCTATAATGTTCTGCCTTTACTCACTAGTACACTTTGCTTGCTTACAGTTTCTTTTTAATAATTGTAAAATCCGTTTACATGTGCGAAGTAACATAAATACACAACGGTTCATGCAACATCAATATGAGAATATAGATGAAAGGGGCTCATGAATACTACAATCCTCCCCAAGTTGTAGATTCGGATTAAGGGGTATGCTTTTTATATAACGAGTACGATAAATTATAGTTGTCACAAATTTTCAGTCTGATGATAACAAAACGTTGCTTACTCGAATTACAGTTTTACACAGAACAAGAATTAATCAAACATACTTGTCATCAATCTATACAAAGGTCATTTGTGACTGGTTTGAAGAATGAAAAGTTTCTTGTGACCACATGAGATCCTTTTTTTGCAGTGATCATCGAACCATTTATGTTGGTCACTTTGTAAGGACGCAATCCATAAGGGAGTGATAGTTTACTTTCTCTTTTAACTTTCAACAAAACCAAGTCACCAATTGAAATATCACAATTTTTAGCATGTGTACGTTTGTCTGCATATTTTTTCATTTTACATTTTGCACGAGTGTCTTTCTCTCTCAACGATTGGTCATTTACAGTAGTGAGAGCTTGAGGAATCGTAATATTAGCTTTCCTCCCAAACAAGAGTTCTGCGGGACTCGTTCTGGTCGTGCAGTGTGGCGTAGCTCAATAATTTCTCAAAAAGTTATTCAAGTCAGATTGCCATGAATTGTGTTGAACATTTGAAATGCGAACAGATTTGTTAAGTGTTTTCACGAAGCGTTCAGCTTCGCTGTTGCTTTTCGGCCACAACGGAGTTATCTTTCGATGTTTGAAACCTAAACGTTGAGCAAATTGCTTAAAATCGTAACTATTGAATGGCGGGCCATTATCTGATTTAAGCACAAGTGGAATTCCAAACATAGAGAAAATTTTGTCAACTACCGGTATCACAGATGAAGCTTTGGTAGAATTGACAATTTCTACAACAGGAAATCGCGAATACTCATCGACAATTACTAGCAAGTATTTACCAGTGTTATACGGTCCAGAAAAATCAATACACAGTTCAGTCCATGGTGCGTTAGGCAATGGTGACATTTTTAATGGTTCAACAGTGTTTTTAACGGTTGCAGCTTGGCAATAAATGCAATTTTTAACAGCGTTTTCAACAGTTTTGTCAATGCCAGGAAACCAAACTTTTTCTCGAATCAATGCTTTTGTTTTCACGATGCCTTGATGTCCTTGGTGTGCAAGAGTGACGGCTTGTTTTTCTAACACTCGCGGCATAAAGATTTTGTTCTGTTTAAGAATTAAATCAGAGTTTGTTAATGTCAGCTCGTTCCTGATAGGAATGTATGGCTTGATGTCTTGATCTGGGTTCTGCATAGCAGATTTCCATGCGTTGCTTTTGATGATGTTGATGATTTTCTGCATTGTGTCGTCACCTTTGACAGCATTTGTGACATCATCAATTGTCATTGCTAGTGGAATTGCTGATTGAGAAATAAAGTTCACATATTGTTCAGTCGCATCACACAATGAAGTGCAATGTGTGCTTCCCACGGGGTGTCGAGACATGTAGTCAGCAGGGTTGTCTTTTCCCGGTTTATACGTTACAACGAAATTGTAGGGTTGCAATCTTAAATTCCAACGCACAATTCTTGCTGGAGGCTTGGATGATGCATTTCTGAATATGAGTTCTAATGGCTTGTGATCTGTAATCAAATTGAAGGGTTTTTGCATGCCACATAGATACAGATGAAAATGTTCACAGCCCGAAACAATTGCTAGTGCTTCTCTTTCAGTTTGAGAATATCTTTGTTCGACAGGGGTGAGAACTTTACTTGCGTATGCAACAATCCGTGCCGGTTCGTTAACATTGCTTCGTTGAGTGAGAATGGCTCCAAGTCCTACGGGACTGGCATCTACAATAAGCTCTGTTTCTTTGTTCAGGTCAAAGTATGTTAAGACTTCATTCCCTGTCAGGCTGTCTTTGAGAGCTTGTATTGCGTCATCATGCACAGCAGTCCATTTCCACTCTGTGTTCTGATGTGTTAACTCTCGCAACGGTTGAGTGATTGTTGAAAAGTTTCTGATTGTTCTTGCACAATAGTTTGCTAATCCCAGTAGACTTCGCACTTCACCGACTGATTTTGGCGTTGCAGCATTCTTTATAGCATTTATTTTGGTGTCTAGTGCAGAAATGCCTTTGTCAGAAAATGTGTATCCATAAAATTCCAATTTTGTTTTGTTAAATTCACATTTTCTTTTGTTCAGAGTGAGATTCTTTTCTCGCAATCGTTGCAATAAAGCATCAAGATTCTTGTTGTGGTCTGCTTCAGTCTTTCCATAGACAATGATGTCATCGCTAATGTTGAGTGTACCGGGTAAGCCATCGAGTGCTTGCTGAATGGTTTTTTGAAAAAGTTCGGCTGCTGAACTCACACCAAAGTTTAAACGTTTGTAGCGATATAACCCATTATGAGTTGAGAATGTTGTTATGTATCTGCTGTCATCATCCAACTCAATTTGGTGATATCCTTTGTTCAGATCTAGCTTTGAAAACATTTTGGCCCCATTTAGTGCATGAATAAGGTCATCCACAGTTGGGCAGATGTGTCTTTCACGATGTATAGCCTTGTTTGGCATTCTCATGTCCACACAGGTTCTTACTTCTTCTGGGTTGTTTGGTTTTGGTGGTGTGACAATGGGGGATACCCAAGGTGTTGGACCATTGACTTTTTCAATTATATCATGGTCTTCCAAGTATTTCAGTTCTGTGTTGACTTTTTTCCGAATGAGAAATGGTATTCGCCTGTGTGGGATAGCTGTAGGCATAGCCGTACGAGCCAGGGGGGCAGGGGGGGCAGCCGCCCCCCCTGTTGTTTCAAAACGTCGCGAATCCGGGCAAAATCTTGCAATTATTAGGGCAAAAATTGCTATATAAAAAGCTACAAAATTGCATGAATTAAGAAAAACTATAAATTAATATCTTTTACCTATCAAACTAAGTACAGCCTCTTATTTGCACAAGAAATGTGTTGTATTTCCGTTTGATTAACTTAGATATACCACACTTTAATAGATTACACACAGACCACTTTATTGTACTTTCTCTTAGCGAATCTATCTCATGCTCTAGTCTCGTAACAGTCGCACGTAGTACAAACGATAGGCTAGTGAAACGTAACAATGGTTTCTATGACGAAACACTACATCCCTCCTTTTTTTTTTTTTAAACTTTAAAATACGGTACAGATCACAATAGTTAATGCAGCTTTAACATTGAAAAACAAGAATATGAATGAGCTTTTATGAACTGCTACAGCTGCACTTTAGTGGCGACTCAATTACGAAACAATTGGTGACATAAACGGTATGTACATAGAACATCAGATCAGGCTATTACTATTTCGACGATATGCCTTAATATGCAAGTATGAAGCAAGACATAAACAAATAAGAAAATTGTTAGTATGTGGTAGGTTACTCCAATACACGTAAAAACAGAACTACACAATATTACCACATACAGTAAACATGTTTATGTGAGAACATAGTCATTAAACCTTGTTGGTTTAGTTATACAGCGAGAAGATCTACGTTCTGGCATTTGTAAACGTGGGGGTGATAGATTCATTGAATCTGATTCATCGACAGTGACTAGTGGTGAGTCGTAAGTCTCACTTTCACAAGGACTATTGTCTGGACTGATATACTTCTTAAAGAAAGACGAATTACGTTTTAGTTCAATACCATCCTTATCCATAACAGTGACCTCACCCTTTTCTTTCGAGACAACTGTTTGAGGGACAGGTTTAAATGTAGGAGACAATTTAGAAGTTTTAGGATTTCTAACTAAGACTTCATCACCCATTTTTATTTCCGACTCTACAGCCCCCCTTTTTTCGTCAGCATAGCTTTTACTTTTCAATTTGTTCTCCCAATCACGATCTCTGACTTCTTCGTCGAACTGTTGTGGCTCACGACACAATTCTGGAAGTTTCGTTTTCATTTCTCGTCCAAACATCAAATAGTACGGAGATGCACCAGTGGATGACTGTGGTGTCGATCGATAAGCCATCAGGAATTTACTGATCTCCTCTTTCCATTCTTTTCCGTCCACATGTGCAATTCTGATCGCTTTCATCAACGTTCTGTTTTGTCGCTCCACCTCTCCATTTGCTTGTGGCCACAATGGCGTCGACTTTTCATGCTTTATGCCGTACTCGGTTAAGAAATTTTCAAACTCTGAAGAAACAAATTGTGGCCCATTATCAGTTCTCAAAGAAACTGGCACACCAAATCGTGCAAACACAGGCACAATTGCGTCTATTATTTTCGTAGTGGTAGTAGACTTCAAGACAGCTATTTCATAGTACCTACTGTAATAGTCTACAATAACTAAAATGTTTTCACCGCTTGGCAACGGTCCAACAATGTCAGCAGAACAAGCTTGCCATGGACCGTTCGGAGGAACCACTCTTGTCATCGGCTCTGGTCTTGCATATTCGCTTGTCACTTTGCAACCATGACATTTCCTACACAACTTCTCTGCATCACTGTCCATTTTAGGCCACCACACTTTCGTGCGTAGTCTATTCTTAGTTTTAACGATTCCCTGGTGTCCTTCATGTGCGAGCTCCAAAACGCGTTCTCGCAAAGACTTTGGAATTACTAGTCGTGTTCCTCTTAAAATTAATTCACCATAACAACAAAGTTCATCCTTGACATGTAAATAGCTAAATTGAGAACACTTTGACCAATCGCCAGATTTGACATATTTTCGAATTTCTTCAAACTCCTTGTCACGAGCAGACTCTCTTTCAATTTCTAGCGGTGTTAATGCAACTGGAGTACTGCTTATTGCTACTAACCTCACAAAATCGTACTCTTCATGCGAACCGTCTTCTTTTAATTGTGTGGAGTTGAGTCTTGATAAGGCATCTGCAATGTTCGTACGTCCCGGTCTGTAAACAACTTTGAAATCATAAGCTTGTAACCTTAAAACCCATCTTTCTATTCTGGCAGAGGGTTTGGACGTTTTGTTATAAATAAACTGTAAAGGTTTATGGTCTGTTTCCAGCTCAAATTCTTTCCCGAACACATACAGATTAAAGCGTTCACATGCCCAAACTAACCCTAAAGCTTCCTTTTCTGTTTGGCTATAACGCTTCTCAATGTCAGAAAGACTCCTTGACGCATAAGCAATTACGCGCCACAACCCATCCTGTAGCTGTGTAAGAACAGCTCCTAAACCGATTGGTGATGCATCTGCAATAATGCGTGTCTTGCAATCGGTTCGGAAAAATGCTAATGCATTAGCTTTGGTCATCAATGATTTCAGCTGTTCAAAAGCTTGTTGCTGCTCCTGCTTCCACTCAAATTTAACTTCTTTCTTTGTCAGATCAAGTATAGGCCTAGCGATCGTAGCAAGATTTGGAATAAATTTAGAAGAGTATTGAACCAATCCCATAAATGATCTTGCTTCACTTGAAGTTTTCGGTGGTTCTGCATTCAGTATTGCTGCGACTTTTTCCTCGCTGGGACTGACACCTTGCTTGCTCAGATTGTGTCCAAAAAACGTCAGCTTCGGTAAACGAAATTGGCATTTATGTTTGTTCAAGGTTAATCCGGCTTCCCGTAGTTTTTCTAAAACATTAATCAATCTTTGATCATGTTCTTCTTTGTTCTTCCCGTACACAATTACATCGTCTGCGATGTTGGCTACTCCTTGGCATTTCTTCAACACATCGCACAGAATCTTTTGGTACTTCTCTGGAGCGGAGTTGATTCCAAACATCAAACGTTTATAGCGATAAAGTCCTTTATGCGTCACAAATGTTGTGATGTAACGACTTTCTGGCTCTAACATAATTTGATGGAAACCCCACTTTAAATCGAGTTTACTAAACATAGTGCTACCATACATTCGATGCAACAAATCTTCAATTGTTGGAATGGGATGTCGTTCCCGGATGATTGCTTCATTCGCTCGACGCATGTCTACACACAATCGTACATCCCCATCTGGCTTTGGGATAATAACAACGGGTGAAACCCAACCTGTAGGTCCCTCGGGAACTTCTTCAATGATGTCTGCGTCGAGTAGGTCTTGCAATTTGCACTCAACTTTACCCCTAAGTTGAAATGGAACTTTACGTACTGGTTGAGCTACGGGCTTTACCGATGTGTCAATGTGTAACTTTAATTCATAATTTTTTAAAAGTCCCACCCCATTAAACAGTTTAGGGTAACTATCAAAAACATCATTGCACAGATTGTTTACACGTGAAGGGCCAATACGCAATACACTCAATTTTTCTGCAGTATCTCTACTTAAGAGACTAGGTGCATCACAGTTAACTACAATAAAATCAGTTACACAGGCACAGTTAGTATCCTCACAAATTACTTCTGCAGTAAAAGTACCTAGTGTAGGTAACGGTGTAGTACTCCCATATGAATACAAAGATTTAGCTGATTTCCGACATTGGGCAACAACATTACGACATTTTAACCATTCCCAAGTATCTTTACTAATCACATTACTGGCAGCACCTGAATCGATCAAAACATCAGATAATTTTACACCACCAACTTTCAAAGTTATTGTACAAGAGTTCTTACGTGTCCCTTGTAAGTTGAAAACTTCTTTGTTGCTCTCCTCGTTTTCTGCGAAAATAAAAGTCTTTCCTTCTTCTTCCTCTGATGTATTGGTATTGGACTTGCGCTGCACTGGTCTCCGCGACGGCGTATTCCGATTCATCTTGACGTCAGAAGGATATTGTGACGTCACACATCTATTCGTTCGGGACCGTGTTCGACATTGTAAAGCAAAATGTCCGACTTTGCCACATTTGTTACATTGCTTGCCTCTTGCTGGACATTGTTGATCAAACTTAAAATGTCCAGTCTTACCACAAGCAAAACATACTTTCCCTTCCTTCTTAATTGAAGGCAATGCGCGTCGATGCTCTGGGTGGCGCACTTCGTTGACATGAACTGATGACGTAGGCTGCATTGTCTTTAATTGATTTTCGACATCTTCATGAGCTTTTGCTATAACTATTGCATCATTCAAGACTAGATTATTTTTTCCGAGCAACTTCCTTCTCAATATGTTAGAAGCACATTTTTCAATAACTTGATCTCGAATGTAGTCATCTCTATTGGTTCCAAATTCACACAACGTTGCTTGCTGGCGCAAACGGCAAATAAATTTGTCAATGGTCTCGTCTTGGGCTTGCGTCAGCTGCCGAAACTTATATCTTTCAAAAGGAACATTACATTTAGGCAAAAAGTACTCATCCAAAATTGCTAGAGTATCGTTAAAAGACTTACTGTCGTCATTTTCGTCCACGAGGCTGAAATAAACTTCTTGAACCTCTTCTCCAGCTGTGTGTAACAACAACGCTTGCTTTTGTTTATCGTCTGCAATTCCTTTACTGACTGTAAAAAGAGAAAATGACCTTTTCCACTGCTTCCATCTTTGTCCTAAACCATGTGGATCACCTTGCACTTGAAACGATTTGAGACTGCCTAGTTCGCAGACCAGCGGGTTGCTTCGGGCTACAGTAACTTGTTCAGCCATCTTTCACTTAAATCCTCGTCGCCATTGTTGTATTTCCGTTTGATTAACTTAGATATACCACACTTTAATAGATTACACACAGACCACTTTATTGTACTTTCTCTTAGCGAATCTATCTCATGCTCTAGTCTCGTAACCAGGGATGCCAGCGACAAATTTCCAATAAACTTAGATTGTGTGCTAAAAAAAACCCAGATGAGGCAAAAAAAACCCAGGTCCAGAAAATATGTAGTAAAGCGGTTAAAAAAACCTGCGTGTGCTTTCAGCACCATTTTAAATCATTACACAGAAGCCTCAGAAAGCTACAAATAGTAACACGTATATATAATTATACAGTATACATGCTTATGTTGGTATGGTAGTTAATATATACGGTATGTAATTTAACTATATATATATACAAAAACAAGAGCTTGGTAGGCCTATATGGGCTCACAGCAAAGATTTTGGTTCAAAATTACCTTTATGGTAAAGCGTCTAGCTAGCAAGGTTCAGTGTGTGTTTAACCAAAATTTCTAAAACTGACTAGATGTATGAGTGTATAAGCTAGCCATTAAGGTTAGTTTTGACTTTTGAACTAAACTTTTTACTGTGTGAGTTGAAGACTGCGGCTGAGGAGAATCACGATGCCTGCTTCCTGCTTACAGTTTGGTGTACAACTACGATAACTTGGTTCTTAGCAATAAACTTTTTAGCCTTTTTCATTTGAACATAATGTTGAAAAGAATAATTCAAATTCACAATAAATAAATGTTCAGTAACACAAATAGTTGTACTACTCCAATTTTTAGTCATCCACATTTTCATAAAGTTGGATCCCTTCTTCAGCATCCTGTACCTCACTGACTGCAGTAGCTGATGCAAAAAACGGAGCTGGTACACAAGTCCCCCCTCCCCTTGGTAACTCATGACAAAGAGGAATTGACCAAAACATGTGGATTGAAGTGTGTGAACCGTAAAGCAAAGGTAAAGTAGTTTCACCCAATATGTTTGGTCGAGTCCTGTCTTTGTCATGAGTTACCAAGGGGGGGGGGGGACTTAAAAAATAAATTGAATTGTATACCAGCTCCCAAAAAACATTATACCAGTAGGGGAAGGTCTTGACTTATGAACCGGGTTGACCCATGAGCCACCCCCTTTAAAAAAATTCTGTTGCACTCTAGCGCCAACTTGTATCATTTCTGAACTTGCTAATGACTCAGAAGGTTCCATGGAAAATTCTGGGTTAGAGCTGAAAGGCGTTTTTCAGTTGTTAAGAAATTACTGTTTTGAGCCTTCCAGAGTAAATATTTGGTGCCATTGATTTTTTGTTCTGGCACCTAAAGTTTAGCTCAGTGCAGGAAGCTGTATTTCGGATATGCAATGGTAGGCATTAGTGCTGAATCTTAGTCAGACTGTGGCTAATAACTTGCTTTAATTTTTTAGTTCTGGTGCAAAGCATGCCAATCAGGTTGGTCTTGACCGATGAGCCACCTAGGAGCATGACTCTTGAGCCATGGTTCATGGGTGATGCCATTTATGTCATAGTATGTAGGACTGTAGCCTATAGGTGTATTTGCTGTAAGGTTTAGGCTAAGTGTAATTTAGCTTGGTAGGCTAGCCTACTCAGCTACTACTACTACAGTATAGTACTAGCCTGTTCCTGTAGTTAAACGAACAGACCAAAGCTGTAGGCCTCTTTTCAAAATGTTGCACAATGACTTAATAATTTTTTAATCTCTTTTAAATTTACATTTATAGCTTACATAAACTATAGCTTAGCCTACTTATATGTTATTAGCATAAAAATCAAAGCACGTCACCTAGACCAAAGTTAAGCAAAAAATAGGGAGACTTCACTGGCTTTGATGTCAATGGCACAGCTTAGATGTTCTCCAGAATAAGAAAGCAATACGTGCAGCAGCAAGAGATAACAATGTTGACCGAACCACGCTATGCAGCACAAACAAGGCAGGCATAACACCAGAACAGGTGAGGCCATTTCCACATGCTTAACTGAGAAAAAAAATGACAAACCGTAGGCCTAAGCGAGTAAAATCAGCAGTCCTCACTGACTCGCCGGCTAAAGCAGCAGAAAATGCTACCACACTCAATGCTGCTGAAGATGTAAGCCTCCAGGTTGCTGCAAGAAAATCTGCTCAGATGGGACAAAGAAAAAAGAGAAATCTTTTTAAAGTGCTGTCAGACGATTCGTAAAGTGAAGCTGAAAATGCAACTATTCTGCATCTTAATGACAACAGTTCGGATGAAAATGAGGTGGACGACACGATCAATGATTCGAAAGATGAAACTACGGTTAGCATTGGGAACTTTGTGGTTGATAAGTTTTGTGAGAAGCGGGACGTGCACTATATGGGAAAGATCACAAAAGAAAAAGATGATGTAAAGGTGTCATTTTTGAGAAGCAATCCGAAGGGAAATGATTTTGTTGAACCTGTTGTTGGAGACATTCACTCTGTGCAAATATGTGATGTCGTATTGTTACTTCCTCCACCAAATCCTTGTGGCCCCATTATATGGACACAAGGGATCAAGCATTTCTCTGTAGATTGAACCTGCTACAACATTGAATAGGTTTTGTCTATGAATTCCTGGGTTTTGTGTTAAATGCATAAACTGAGGACAATTTCTTTAGCAGCATCTAATGTGTTTTATTAATCAGATATCAACTGAAGAATCCCCCCCCCCCCATCAAAATCTGTAGATTTTTTGTCCTGCCTAGCAACGCCCCAAATGGGGTGGGGGAGGGAAAATAGTCTGCTGAAATCTTTCCCCCACTTGTGCTCAGCCAAACTATTTCCCTCTTCCACCCTTACTTTGAGCTATGTTAGGAGGGGCGAAAAAACTACGGATTTCGCTGGGGGGGGTTGTTCAGTTGGTCCATTAATAGTACCTTTGTAGCCTACTGTAGGCTATTTTTTGTATGCTTGTGTTTTTTTGCGTCTAAAGTACATTTCATAACAGCAATCAAACAAAATTGGTTGATTTAATTGCAGTGGCTTATGGGTCATTTAGAGTGGTTCATGGGTCATTACCAGCATGACCCTTGAACCACTTTGGAAACTTTCAGGAAAATGTTTATAACTGTTGCGCTATTAAAGGTATTGATCTGAAACTTGCCTATGATCTGCCCCAATAGTTATGTTAAATCCTTTAAAAATTTGAGCGTTCTACCTTTGGCAAAAAAAAAGTTAACGCAAAAAATCTAAAAAGTGGCTCGTAGGTCAAGACCTTCCCCTACCTTATCATTTTTGTGTTGCAGTGTGGACCATTTATCAAAGATCCCAGTGCCTTAATACCGTGCAAGCTCTGTACAAAGTTAAAAAACCAAAAAAACCTAGATTTACCTAAATTTAAAATAAAAAAACTTAAAACCCAGATGTAGTCAAAAAAACCCAGATCTAGGTGGAAAAACCAAGCTCTGGCATCCTTGCTCGTAACAGTCGCACGTAGTACAAACGATAGGCTAGTGAAACGTAACAATGGTTTCTATGACGAAACACTACAAAATGTGCCGCAAAATTTTCATTTGGCACACCCGTACTGATGTATTGTATTGCATGGTGATCAAACTATAGTATGAAATGCATTTAACCAACTGCATCATGCCAATTTGGGCAGCCACCAAAATATGTCTCTAATACTTTTGTGAAACTGCCCAAATCAAAACACAAAATTTGCTATATAGCTAATTTTATTAATTTTCACAAATGCATCGTGTTGATTTGGGCAGCTAAAAACATGAAATTATTTGATGAAACTGATTAGTCTGTCTGTTTATGCAACTGCCCAAATTAGCGTGAGGCAGTTTACCCAAAATGAACAAATTCATTAATTTTTCCCATTTACATAACTGTATCGTTTAGATTAAGGCAACAAAAAATATGAAATTATCTGATCATAGTCTATTTATAAAACTGCCCAAATTGGCATGATGCAGTTGCCTCGCATCAAAATGTACAAAGTCTTTAATTTTTTTCATAATATCCATAAATGCATCATCTTGATTTGGGCAACTACAAAATATGAATTTATATAAATCTGGTGAATAGCCTACCGGTACTTTTACAAAACAATTCGGGTGAGGAGGTCACAGTACTTTTTCAACCATAAATGGACATAGCTAAGCAACACCACCACAACATTTAACAAAAACATGTTATATATACCTGTTAAAAGTACTGTAATGTTAAGGTGTTGCTTAGCTTTGTTTGGTTACTTTTATAAAAAGGTTCTGCTACTATTCGGCGAGTTCCCTATTCGGCCAGAGCCTTTTTCGGCGAGTTTCTTATTCGGCGATTTTTTGAAAATCCAACGACGCCTTCTGCAAATCCGATGATTGAATATTATTCAATATTCAGACATTGAATCAATGTAAATACGAACTGTTAGGCTAATTGGGTTCTTTGAATCCTACGTCACTGTCTGTATGCAAACTTAGAATATATTAAACTTAGATATTTTTGTCATCAAATTACCTAGCCTAACTATATTTTTAGAAGTAGTGCTGCCAGACCTTTTTATTTTTGTACTAAAATTCGTATCATCAAAACTACTTTAATTGATTGAACAAAGTTTATTTGAACAGAAGTGGTATGTCTGTGTTTTATTACATTTAATTATAATTTATCTATTGTTATGTAGTTTTTTCTGAATCCGCATGGTCACCCTGAGCCGGTTTCCTGCAATGTTTATTTTTTTGAGTCTTTTATGACATCACAACTGAATATTTAAGTGGCCTTGTTTATTATTTGTGGTGTGTAAAACAATATTTGTTACTACTACTTACCATGCTCTTCAAAGATGAATTCATTTGCTCTATCTTGAATACTTTGGTAAGAAGTTCTAGCTAGCTGGTGATCAGTGGCGTAGCCAAGGGGGGGGGGGGGGGGGACGGGGGGGTATTGCAAAGAGCGAGTTTTGCCATTACCAAGCATTCAAATATCTCAGCCAGGAATTAGCAACAAGAAAACATAGAGAATTGTAGCTTTATTTCTGAAAAATACCGAAGAAAACATGATCTTATCCTTTTGCTATGCCACCGGACAGCATCATTTTACAGGAATATTCATAACCACATTTTTGTTGAAAATGCTCTCAGAATGCACCAAATTCAAAGTAATTTTTCAAAATTTTCTAGGGGAGGCCCCCCAGACCCTCCCACTGCTGGGTGTCGTCATAAGCGAAACACGCCCTCAACCCCCGCCCTTTCAAAATTACTGGCTACGCCACTGCTGGTGATCTTGTTATGTTACTTTTTCACTGTTATCATCAGGGATAGTTATCATACACCGCATACATTATATTTGGGCAATTTCTATAAAAGCGTGCACATTTGGGCAAATTTACTTTCTGCCCCCCCAAAATGCTTTGATCTCGTACGGTTATGGCTGTAGGTATCACTAATTTGTCAATGTGGAGTTTGGCTTTGAAGTCTTTGAGTTTGCCTATGCCTTGAAAACGGTCAGCATACTTGTTAATGATGCTAGAATTTGTACCAGTGACAGTTTGATTGATTATGTGTAACGGGTTTAGATTAACAGCACTGTTGTAGCTCAACAAACAGCCATGTGTTCCTTCCACTACATAAAATGTGGCATAAGTTGATTTATTTTTTGTCTTTATGTCAGCACGACATTTGCCAAGTAGTTTCATTGGCTTGCAAGAACCATATGTAAAAATTTTAACATTGGTTTTGAAAAGTTTGCATTGTATTTTGTTGAAGTTTTCTTCATCAATAAGATTAGCTGATGATCCAGAATCAAGCAAAAATTTGATGTTTTTTCCATTGATGTTTAGATTTGCAGTAGGATTCTTTTCTGAATTTATTCTACATACATAAGCAATTTCTTCATTAGAATCTGATGTGTCATTACTGCTTTGCTGTTCAAATGTAGCTCTAACATTTCTTTGATACTGTTTTTGTTTAGTTAAACAGCATTTTTCAAAATGATTTGGTTTTCCACAATTTCTGCAAGTCTTTCCAAATGCAGGGCATGACCGCCTTCCCTTAGCATGAGGATAACTGCCACTGCAAAAATAGCACTTGCTGATGCTTGTTGACTGTCTGAGTTGTGTTGGCCTAGTAGGTTTTGGCTTGAATGAATGCTGTTTATTTGTTGAGAGTTTGTGCATTTTGTTGATCGATTGTGATTGACTGTGAGCCTGTTGTTCAAGATGTTCTGTTTGCTGTCGTGAAGTTTCAAGGGTTTTTCCTATTTCAAGCAAATTTGTTAGATTCAGATTTTTTGCTTCTAGAGCTCTGGTACGCAGTTTTTTGTCAGAAGTTTTGCTGATGATTTGCCTTTTAATTTCTTTGTCAATTTCGCCACCAAAATCACAAGTTTGAGCCTTTTTTCTAAGTCTGGCGTAAAACTGATTGATGGTTTCATCTGGCAGTTGTGCCATTTCACGAAATTGCAGCACTTCATAGTCAATGTTTATCTGAGGCTTGAAGTAGTTACTTATGGCTTGTTTGGCAGCCTCATAATCATTTTCATTACCAGTGTTAGGCAAAGTTATAAAAATGTCGAACAGCCATTCTCCTGCATAGTGCAGTAGAGATGCTCGTTTGCTTTTATCTTCTTTAATTTTATTGACAATAAAGAAGTTTTCTAAACGACAAACCCACTTGTTCCACCGTTGTCCAGTTGATGAAGGATCACCCTCTTCAAAAGATGGAAATGCTTGCGAAAGACCAGTCATCTTGCTGTCTTACGTTGATGTGTTTAGCCTACGTGGTTTCTAAAACTCTCCTCGTCGCCAGTTATAATGTTCTGCCTTTACTCACTATAGTACACTTTGCTTGCTTACAGTTTCTTTTTAATAATTGTAAAATCCGTTTACATGTGCGAAGTAACATAAATACACAACGGTTCATGCAATATCAATATGAGAATATAAATGAAAGGGGCTCATGAATACTACAGGACCCATCACCTATGATACTTTGTAACTTTATTTCGACCATAATATTTTCAATCCAATTTTATAAAAAACATTTTTAACATTAAAAACAATTATTGCAACTTAAAATGATGATTAGAGAGGCGCTTGCTCCCCATGACTCTTGGACCAATACTACTGACTCAGGGCCGGATTTAGCTGATGGGGGGGCCCGGGGCACTTTCAGATCGGGGGCCCCCGTGCAAAAAAACACCTCTACGTCTACAGTAACATAAATCCAGCACTGCACTGCACAGCATTTTACAGAAACTTCAAAGGCTGAAATAAAAAATAACAATAACACAAAATCATTTTTTTTCACGTAGGGGGTCCTTCAAACGTCGGGGGCCCGGGGCACCTGCACCCTCTGCTCCCCCTCTAAATCCGGGCCTGTACTGACTAGGCTACAAGACCTACTAGCCTACTACCGTAAGCTACTACATTTGAATGACTTTTGTTGTTTGTGCAATTATTTTAAGGCAAATCTTGAGTGTTCGAAAAAACTTAAATAACTTAAATCTTCGTTTCGATTGGTTTTATTACTGCTATTGTTGTGTTCATTTTTCTTCATCGGCTGTAACGAGACTACAT
This sequence comes from Aplidium turbinatum, assembly GCF_918807975.1. Classification (NCBI taxonomy): domain Eukaryota; kingdom Metazoa; phylum Chordata; class Ascidiacea; order Aplousobranchia; family Polyclinidae; genus Aplidium; species Aplidium turbinatum. The sequence continues at coordinate 6,773,032 of NC_137486.1, forward strand.
TACAACTAGTAGGCCTATAGTACACACGTACACGTAGTACATTACACAACCTTAGACTACATTACACGTCAAAAAAGCCTACATGTAGGCTGCTACGTACTAGGCACGCCTACCTTTATGCAGACCATGCCAACTTGCAGCTTTAAATTTGGCTGTAGGGCGATATGATAAAGGGCTATAGCCAGAATCGCTAGTCGGCTATAACCCTGATAGTTTGAGTAGTTGTTCATAAATATAGCCTTTGTGTATATTTTGTGTCATTTAAACTTCATTACTACATGCGTGCTTCTCTCTGTTTTTGTTTTATTTTTTGCTATTTGTTTTTTGGGTTTTGTGGCCGTGCTAACTACTGATATATAGCCTACTACATAATTTTTCATTCAGGCATCTTTTAAACCTTTCATGGTTTTGTCACCTTTTCCAGTTCATTAACGTGCTGGAAGGTCTATATCAATTTTTGTAGTTAGTATCTTTTTCGTCCCGGACGCGTCAATGACGAAAAATAAAATGATGGACTATAAATAATGATCTAAATTTCGGCACTTGTACTAGAAACCTAAAAACGTCTGGCAACAATGGCAACAGAAAAAGATTTGTCATTTTTAACGTAAAATCAGGAGTTTTAAATCTGTTTGAGATTCGGTGTTCACACATTGGCGATTTGTATTCTCAAAACTATCACTTCAAAGCTATATAAAGTAAATTTAGCTAAGATTTCAAAATCGAAATTACATCGGCCTAGCTATTTCGCATGCTGGCAAGGCCTGTGTGTGTAAAAAGATCGCCGTGAGTAGCCATCGTTTTGTCGCCATCATTTCCTTATTTTTATCAGCTATACTTCAACTTATAATGTAGGCTACATATTTTTGTGTTTATTGAAATGCATTCGCTGCTTGATCTTGAGTCGGACGCTTGACCACTTGAGATAACAGGGCGTAGCTAGGCTAATCACCACAAACTCAGATATTCACGCAATGAACGAAAATATAGTAGGCCAGTGGCGGCTCGTCATAAGGGACTGCGGGACTGCAGCCCCCCCAACATTTTTGTGCATATGTGAATTATATTACATATAGATAGTTTTGCCATGTTTTTTTAATTTATTTCGCTTGAAAAATTAAAAAAAACTCTTAATATTAAAAATTTGTGTTACAAAAATTAATTGGCAACTCTGGGTCTGCAAATTCTGCAGGTCCGGTGTTGCTTGTTCTTTTTTTTATGACGTAGTTTTTCAGAAAAAAGTTTTCTAGCATCACTGAACAAGCGCTGCGGGGACTGCAAATAAAACAGACCCTGGTCAGGGATTCCAACTTTGGTTCTCGTAAATCTTTAGTTTAAGCGTGTGGAAGCTATCGGTGATTAGGTAAAGGGATCGTAGGTTACTTTACTTGATCTGTGTTTTGAGAAGTCACCGAGACAGACTAGTTTTGATGTAAAGTAAAGCCAATTACTGTAATTATTGGTGCTCTTTGATGACGTCATGTACGTCACACAGGTTGGAATAGACTATTATAAAGGAGGAAGTACGGGGTGGAAAGGCACTGAAAAACACCTGAAGGAAATTGTCTCCCATTTATTCATTTGTTGTTCAATTTCAACAAATTTGCTATCGTTGGAAAGCACAAGCATAGATCTAACCAACTAAGTTAATACCAAGTCCCAAAATAGTACTAGCTCCATCTGGTGACCACCTAAACTTGACCACATTCAAGCCATTATCAAAAGTTTACTTTAAATGATAAAAACATTAAACGACAGCCAATTAAAAGAACATGTTACTGTGTTACTAACCCTAACTCAGTGCATTTATACCTCAGTCCGGTACAGGTTTATAATTATTTATATTAGGTTAGCCTACTGGTTGATGCAGCCCCCCCATGTTTTGAGACCACGAGCCGCCACTGTAGTAGGCTATTACACCGGTGTCTCCACTGCGGCTTCTTTTTCGAGACCTTTTGAAAATATTCTTATCAGACCTCTATGTACCCAAACTGTGATGTTGAGATTACTGAAGGCATTGTCACCATCAACATACCACGAGCTAAGCTGTGATTGCAACCCAACGGTTTCTTGCTTTTCAGATAAAAGTGACTGACTTGCAGTCCCACTTTTGTTGAAGATTGAAACACAATTCTCATGCGTCATTATCTCGTCTGGTTTCATTTGAAGATGTATTCCTTTGACTCGGAAAAGTTCAAGCATGGGAAGATCCCTGCACTTGCTCTGTAGCGAATGTATAAGCTTTGCAAAAGGAAGAAAGCCAGCTTCTTTGACAATTCCACAATCAATACAACCATCAGCCAAATGAGCAGAAGGGGAAGGTCCACTTGGAGATGTTGCGCATTTGGAAGTTGAATTGATCAAACTCAAAGTGATAAGTTTTCCTCGTTTTAACTGTAAAATTATGCATTTTAGTGTTTCGTGAGCTCTTATAAAAAACCGATAAATTTTTTATCTCAATAAAGTTAAAAAGATACCAAACCGTTTCTACTACGTATTAATTTTCTGCAAAATATTTACTAAAAAAATAAATTGGAAAATGTGGCCTTGCATTTGGAAAAAAAGTTGTTGTCGAAGCAACATTGGTTGAAAACAAAGCCAGTGATGATGAGTGACGAACATTTTGAGCTCGCCATTAACAATAATATCTCTCAATATCTAACTGTACCTTCCAAGGAAAGTCTTGCATGTCAGAAGAACTTTCAGATATATTATCATCATTCGATGATCCACTTTTGCAATTGGCAACGTAGGGATGCATTGCGTACGCTGCATTCTCCTCATCTATTTTTTCATCTTTCTCTATCCAATCAAGGCAAACTTTGCAAGGGTATGTGCAACTTGTGAGATCTTTTTTTAATTCTAAAGAGGGATCGTCGGAACTTGGGAGATAACGAGCCACGTAAGAATATAATTGTAGTTTGATAAATGAAGCAATGAAAGCTGTAGCTTTACCTACTCGTCCAAGCATTTTCAAACTTTCACGTATTTTGTAGAAATCAGATGTGTAACCATACGTTGTATATAATATCATAAAGATGAGAAAATGTCCTTGATCATCATGAATTGAGGATACATCAAGAGGATGACTTTCACCACAAATTATTTGCAATGTTGCTGTTTCAGGGTCCGTTGTTCCTTGAGAGGACAAGTTCAATGAATTTGTCGATCCACCAGGAATGATGCCAAACTTTATTGGGGCTTTTGCATACTTGGCTGGCTTGCTGAGGGCACCACTTTCTCCATCAAGTAAAATGTTTTGTCTTTTCTGCTCTGCCACTAAAACACTATTTACAATTTCACTCAATGTTCCATCTCCACTTATTGTGACAATACCATCATATGCAGATATATCATTGGATTCAACATATTCTTTAGCATGATTTTTATGGGTTGTTAATATTACTGTTCTTTTAACGTTGGCCTTGTCCAATAAAGGAGAAGCAATTTGATCATAAATTGACTTTGCTTCTTTCTTACCAGAGTACGGATTTATAAACATCAATAAATTTTGTGGTCGGACAATGGCATTCTGTTCCATATATGAAGAAAGTTCTTGCTGAATACATTTATGCAAGTTGATGCAATCATTTTCATGATGGGTAAGTAATTGAATGGTTTTAAATTTACGACAATGATTTGGCGATTTGATCCAATAATGAATATTGAAGGCAAAACAATGGCCCGATGTCGATTGTCGAGAACTCAAACATGGTTGCTGTTGTGTCATCGGTTTTTCATTTTCGTCAACTCTCCATGCATCTTTTTCATACGTTGCTGAAATAAAGTGTTTCATTTCAATGTACTTGTCAAGGGAAGAGAGCAAACATGACTTTGAAACAGGTGGGTTCACGCATTTCATGTGAATGAAACCATCTTCCACAAGAATCGTATACTTCAAGCCATTCCACAAAAATTTAATTTGGGTGTCCATTAGATTTGCTATTTGGTGAAATGTTCAAAATATTTTTGCAAACAACAGGCTGTCTCAATTGCTATGGTAGGCTACGCTATGTGCAACATAGTCAGTTGAAAAACACGTTTCTGAAAAAAATTTAAAAACTGTTGTTTTGTATGTAGATCAGTTATGTATTTTCTATGTAAGTTATGTAAATTGTAGGTTATAGCACAGGGCTACTCAACTGGTGGACCGCGGTTCGAATCTGGACCTTCTGGGTGTTGATGGTGGACCTTGAGCTTTTGAAAGAATAATCTCATTGCCACTTTTCAGGGCTTCTTTAAACAGATTTCTACTGAGAAGAAGTAATTTTTACTGTAATTATCCTAGTTGCTGAGAGGCTTGGACTCTCAGACTCTCCAACACTTTCTCAGAAATGTAATTCGAGTTACATTTTACCTAAAAGGTGGTTTGGTACAGATAATTTAACTTTCGTGGTTGCGTGTGAAATAACTTATTCACCGGATCGCTAAAAATATTCAATTTGTCAAGCTGGACCATTGTTAAGATTAGTTGAGTAACCCTGCTATGGCATCAGCCATTTTGTTACTTGATAGCCTAAGGGTTACCATGTGTATGGCCGAAAACGTTTGTAACTTATGGTTTATTTTCACTTTTTGTTGAAATTTTTTGAAGATGTGAGTGAACAGTGGAACCTTATAAATATCGTGGTTTGATTTACCATGTTTGTAAATTCTTTGAGTTATTAATGAAAAAGCTATTTTGACCGCTGGTCCCTGATATCCCCTAGCGGCCTAGCCTATGCTGTAAATTGGTAGTTTGTTTCGTAATGCATAGGTCTAACCTTGTTGTGTATTTTGTGTGATTTTAAGCTACTTTTGTCTTAATTTTGTCCTATCCTGCAAATAAAGACCTACTGTACACTTTGCACTTGTGCTTGAAATCCAAGAAGCGTCTGGCAACAAGATTTTAATAGGGAAAGATTGGTCCCTTTTTTAGCATAAAATTAGGAGTTTTGCCGTGATTTGAGATTCAGTGATCACACTTCGGTAATGCGAATTCTCAAAATTATCCTTTTAAAGAGAAATGAATTAAATTTAGGTTAGAGCTCAAAATTGAAATTACATACGCCTTCAGTCATTCCTTTAGTTCGCACGTTGTCAAGGGCTGTAAGTGGGCTATGTAGATGGTTATAGTTTTACTATTAACTTAGCCTACTTTACACATTTCACTAGGCTATAGCTTGCAAATGCGAAGCAAAAAACAAACTGCTGACTTTGTTATTTGTGATTGTCTCATCTACAAAGTACCAAATGGAATGCGCGCATGTATACTACAGCACTGCACAAGTTGAAATTTGTAAATTCAAGCCATCTGTCTTATATCAACGAAAATAACTTTTCAAATAACCAAGAAAGTCACTGTAAAGTAGGCCTAACCCAACAAAAATCACATGAGCTACTTCCAGTGGCGTACGCAGGATTTTGTCAAGGGTAGGGGGACATTAGAATTTTTTTTCGAATCGAAACAAATTAAAAAAACGCCCCATTGCTAATAATAACCAGTAGCTAAGTGACTAAGTCATATTGTGTAAGCTTAGCCTATACCTTACTCAGCTTGCATTGACAATTTTTTCGTTTGCTATAACTATTTTACTGATTTGGATAGATTTTGTATTAAAAACAAAAATAATGTTACATAGGCTACTCTTGACGTCGCACAAGGGTGCCGGAAGCGGGGGGGGGGGGGGGCAAGGGGGCATTCGCCCTCTCTGCCCTCAAATTTTCTGCAGATGGAGGGGCAGGGGGGGGCAATGGTACCCTTTTAAAGTCATGTAAACTACTGCACATTTTGCAATATAACAATTTCTGCTATTCGCTTTTAGCCTAATTATAATCTTTCATATTTGCCTCAAAATAATATTTACGGCACAAAATTTTTCAACACAGTACAGGCCTTAAAACTCGTTTTTTTTTTTCGGCAGCCATCGTGGCCTACCGGGAGCTCCTTCTCGGCGGCCAAATCTGCGTGCTTGGAGGCCAAAATACAAATAACGATAGCTCAAGTAAATATAATTAAACTTGCTACAATGTTAAAATGATCACTTAGCGTTGTTGAAGTTTGGGCCTGGGCGACGTCCTATAATAGAATCGTTGCACCACGCAATAACTGCTTTATCGGGATTGTAATCCAGCACTAATCAAACGACACTCGCACGAGTGTTTCCAATGTGGCTGATTTTATAGAAGTTCGCCACTCCCCTAGAATTCTTTTTAGCAACGAAAAACAACGTTCGACATGACTGTGTTGACAATGACGGCAAGGTAATAAAATAAGTGTTTCAATGATTAAAACATTACTTGTAGGCTTTAACTGCCCTTTATCAGAACTAACGATGCACTAGCAAGTGCGAAATATTTTTTTTGTTGCATCTACTGACATCTGATCCCTGTTGCCTTAGCAATTGAGGTTTTAGCTATTTCAATGATGTACATTACTAAAAGACATTACTAAAAGAAGCATAATTTTTGCAAAATGTGATCAAAAAATGTTTTCCCCATTGATGTCAACTAACTTAGTTCTCCTTTTTAACAACGGTTCAATGTCCGACAACATCGAATTGACATAAAAACGACAATATTGCCAGTCGATGTAAATTAGCACTTCGGATTAAGACTTTGTTAAAATAAACGTCGGGAATTACAAACAAGACTTACAGCGCTGGCGATCGCAGATGGATAATGGATATATTCCATCAATAACAAATATTCTCCGCACAATGCAACAGTGGCGATTATGACGCGCTGACCTAATTTTGTGTCACTCCTTGATACTACATATTTTCGACAGTTAGTCCACGATCATTCTATTGCGAAATTAAATAATTGGCTAGAAGAGACCGGCGGCCAAACTTGGCCGATTGAGGAGGTAGCACCGGCGGTTCATTCAAGCACTACTTAGCGGCCATGGCCGCAGGCTGCTTTAAGGCTTGACAGTAGGTTACGTCATTATAACATAGCATGGTGCCCTTCTTTGTCATCATTATCGCTATATTTTATCTTGAAACTTGAAAAAAAATTGGCCTTTTAGTAAACAAAAGTGCCCTTTTTTCGTAATCTTGCCCCCTCCCCCAGTCAAAAATCGTTCTGGCGCCCCTGAGTCGTCGCATATAGACTATAATGTTTTACATAGACGACGTAGTTAGCTTACTCAACCCAATAAATCACGCGTATTGAGGGTGCGTTCAGTGATGTAAGCAGGGTTTTGTCCCGAGGAGAGCGTTCGATATAGCTTAGGCCTACTATAATTTGCCTTTTTTTTTTATCAAGAGTAGCCTAATGCTACTTCATGTTCTGACCCAGATTTAGGGTAGCCGAGGCTATCTGTTGGTGAAATATAAACTCTCAGGGTCTTTGCGTATGTCACTGTACTTTTGAATTGAATTGCTGGATATGTGAATATGAAAAGCATGACAGTAGGCCTAAAAGGATAAGTAAAAACTGTAATAGTTCGATTAACTGGCAGTGTTCTTAGATTGAAGTATAGCCTACATGGAACCTCTCTGTGAAAGTTTAAATGTCAAATGCAATTTATTACGGCACTTTAAACAAAAAATATCCCACTCTGAACATACAAAACAAGGCTTAGGCTATCCTACAGGGCTATGTGAGCACCATCTCTACTTCTTTCCCTCCGAAATTTACTAGTGGGTCTCTACCTTTTAGTAAATGTGCCTAAAATGTTTTTCAAACCATAGGTTGTGAATTCGGATCAAAAACATCAAATTGACTTCACAATCTGTTGGGACTCCATGTTTGACTACATAACAATGCAAAGGAATATAAAGTTTAACTAAAAAAAAATTACAGGGCTGTTTGGCAATGAAAAAGATTCGTCTCTAAAACATGTAATTGCATTAGTCTTGAAACACAAAAACTAAAACCTAGGGAAGAGGATAATACAGCATTTGTCTTGAAATAAAGACGCTTGGTTGAATGCAAAACAGCCTACACAAGGTAGTTACAAAAAATTTGGCGACGTGGAGTTTCCTTCCGTATGCAAGCTTCCACCTCCGAAAAAGTTTTAGAATTGAAAAAATAAATTTGAATGCAAAAGTAGCTTATACGCTGGATAATATCGCGGTAAACGCTTCTAAATGATCTTATTGAACAGCTTTGTCGTTTTACCAGTATTTAATTTTGGACGAGTCTAATGCTATCGATCGTTGAAGGACATTTTCCAAGAAAGCGAGAGCATAATATTATTTCTTCTGTAAATTCCAACAAAATAGCATAGATTTAGACCTACTCGTTTCGCTGATTTAAAGTAGTCATTCCGAATGGTGATCAACAATACAAGACCGATAGATACAACCTTAGCTACAAAATGTCAAGTTCTTGTTGCAGTGCTGTAGTTTAGATAAAATCGCCAAAAATCGCTGCACCAACTAAATATGAATACGGGGGGGAGTCGCTATAAATAGAGATGTGGTCCCACTAACCGGGGTTTTGGAAGCGATAAATAGGACCTTACGTGATTTAAGTTATTGAATATCGAGCTTCTGCAGCAATATTCACAACAGTTTCTCATTTCAAATAGCCAAGAAAATATTGAAATGAGTGGGTCCCTAAACTGCCGTGTCATCTCCCCCCCCCGGAGTACGAGGGAAGGTTAATAAGACCCTGCTACCCAAGACCATTCTTTAACAATAACATATTTGCACTACACAATCACAACAACGACTGACTGGTAAAGCGGTGGTCGAATAAATTTGTGGCAGAATACGGTGCGATACTGATGAGCCCAGCCTCATGGGCGAAACACGTGTCTATCGCTGTCAATTCTTGCTACAAATCGGCTGCCGAGAAACGATAAAAAATTTACATTTTTTGAATGGGGAGGGTCATGGCTCAATGCCCCCTCTGCGTACTCCACTGGCTACTGCAGCCTAGGCCTACCAGATTTCAAATAACTTGAATGAAAGGTATTTTGCTTCTGTTGATTTGCCTTGATCACATAGCTATAGGCACTAGGCAGGACTGTCGAGAGCATATATTGGACTCGGTACTAATGAGATCTTCAGACCCCAAATCGACACTTCTAAGAAAAACGCACTAGTAGCCTAGTCTATCTAAAGCAGGGGTGACGAACCTTTTTGCGGTCGCGGGCCACTTTGTCAATTACACATGAGTTATCGGGTCACACAACTTTTAAATCGTCTAGAAGCGACTCAAGATATTATTCATGAAAAGTAACAAACGGCAAATGAAAGTAATAAAATCCACAGAGTTGAAATTATCTTACGCACAATCGAGACATACGGTAGCCTACAACAGTAAAAAATAAAAGCAAATTAACTTGAGCAAAAAGAATAGAGTAACAGTACTTGCACTGATAATGAAGACAGTTTAATTTTTGAAGCGTTTGCTTTCATATGAGTATGATTTCTTCTTTTCTTGGCTCTATCCTTTTTACTCAAGTTGACTGCGTGTTTCGACCATTATGCTCCGAAACAACAAATCAGTTAATGAAATTTCTTTTTCAGACAAGAAACAAAAGCCCATGGGAATCATACAGCTGAAGCTATCTAATGCAGCATTGAAGCATAAAATATTAAAAAATAACATTGAAGCATTGAATTTTGTTGCTTAGTGGGATTTTTGGAAAGTCTTTTGCTTGACTAAGCGTTCAATATTTGGTCGAACAGACGATGTGACAACTCTCAACTGCATAGCCTAGCCTACTAAGATTTTCATCTGTCAGACTCGACCTGTAACGACTTAAAAAAATAGCAAAGGAAAGGTGCACCAGTGAAGGCATAATCTTTTGTCTTTAATGCATGAGCGATTGTCAAATTGTTTTGCGGGCCGCACAAAATTCTTTGACGGGCCGCAGGTTCGTCACCTCTGATCAAAAGAGTACGGTACACTGTGGCTTCTTCAAGTTCACTAAAATTAACTTTAAAATCATTCCTGGTCCAAAAGTTCCTTCTGGATCCCCCTGTCAAATCTACGGTAGGTCTACTGCGTATAAAAATCAAAACATTACCTATTAGTCTCATCTCAACTACTGGCAACTAATAATTTGTTTTGCAAAGTCGGAAAAACGTTTTGCGGTGGCTGGGTAGCTGTTTGTTATTTCCGGTTACATCACTTTGGAAAAAAATGTCTGGTGATAAGAAATAAATAAATGAGTGCCATCACCGAAGCTTAAACCACAATTTGATAGAGGATGAGGCTTCTAGCCCTAAGAATTATGCTGCATTATTTTCCAACTTCAGGAATTTACATTAGGTATGTTTTATTGCTTGCGTTAAGTAGCTATAGGATTTTTGTTTTTCTACGAACTCTCTCTCTCTCTCTCTCTCTGTAGGTATTAAAGCTGATTCAGCCCTCAATGAACAACGATGTTCTAGTTGAATCGATCTCGTTCGCCTTCCAAAGTTTAATCCTTAGAAGGTTGGGCTCCTGGAGTCTTGCTCAGTTTGAGGGGGGGGGGGGCTGTCGATTTTTCTTATGCTTTAGGAGTTATATCTCCGTTATTTTTTAAGGCACGCTTTCACAATTTGGGATTCACTTTGTAAAATTATTCACGCTGAGCATATCCGAAAGTTAAAACTATGTGAATTTTAAAACTGCTCATATACGTTGAAATGTTGAGGTGACTTATGATTGTAATTGTAGCGTGAGTTTACACATTATTTTTGGTAGAGTAATGAAGAACATGCATTGCAATGTTGTGATTAAAAATTTTTTACATAATTTTACATACAGCCAATTCCCTTCACGCTGTGAAACAGTTAGGATTAACGAGACATGGGCCAAATTAATTAGGCTACTTTCATCCAGCTGGTGGGAAAATGTTTAACAATAGAATATGAAATATTTCAGAGGATGTGCTGAGAAATGCCTCATAACTTTCAATTTATAACCTTTATTTGCTCAAAATTTCAGCTCAATAGAGGTGAATAAAAGTTAGGAAAAGTCAAGAAATCTCGTAGTCGCAGCCTCAGTGGTTTTAGAGATACAAAAAAGTTGAATTGACAGCCCCCCAACCTTCAAAGGGTTAATAGGGTGTTCGTGGTATAGTTGAAAATTATGTAGAAAGGTAAATCTTTGAGCTCTTTTGGGGCGTTTTCCGGGTACTTTACTACAGAATAATCTTCGAGCTCGCCTTTCCTTATGATAAATAGCCAAACAAGTTCAGATCTACTTATGTTTATAACAGCTGATCGTAACTGGATGTAAACCGCACCCGCGCCAGCGAAAAGTTTAGTTTGCACTCTGCAGTAAGCTACTGTGATAACCTGGTAGAACAATATTTTTCGATTAGCCTATAAGAATGCAATGCATAAAACAAGCGTTTACCACTGGCCTACACAATTAGTGTGGTGACTGTTCTTTTCGGACAAAATGTCACAACACGGAGAAGGAAGTATTTTAATTCCCATGTCACTATTGTAGCGAACGTTGTGAACAATGGCGTAGGGCGAGGCAATTCGCACCAGCATCTGTAACTAATCTATTTTGGTATAACCCAGAATTAACATTTGGGCCATAAACCTAGCACTGCAGTCAGGGCCGGATTTAGACCATGAGAGGCCCTAGGCTACTCCATTTGTGAGGCCCCTCCCTATTTTTGAGCTCAGAATTTCTCTCTAAACAAAATCACATGTCATTGCTTAATGTTAAAAATATGAGTGCATTAACTCGTTGTTCTTTTCATTTTCCACATTCATGGGTGCAAATTTTGAATTAAAAGAATAAAAATTCAGTTAAGGCAGTTTTGCTTTTAATTTCTTTGATCAAACAACCGTTACAATAATATTGTAAAGTTTATTTACGAGGACATAAGAAACAGTTACAGCCATCAAATAGAGTAAGACTATGCTACAATTTTTTTTTCTAGCTGTCGTCAAAGCAAAATCATGCAAAAGTTCATCAAAATTTATCTGTTTAAATTTGTCACTCTCAATACACAGAATGCTCAGTGCGGATAACCTTTCTTGAGACATTGTCGATCTCAGTTCATTTTTGACGCTTTTGAGCCTTGAGAAAGATCTCTCTCCTGAGCAGTTAGTGACCATTAAGCTTAGAAACAGTCTTAATATTGCTTCCACATTAGGAAAGGCAGTGTTAATTTTTTTCCTTGCACCTAATTTCATAAAGGTCTCCATTATACAAGCAAATAAATTCTTCTGTACCGGCAAGCCCATGCCATGGTTTTGTGTTTGTCTCACGTACAAATGAAAATGTAGAAGTTCATCAGTAGCCTAAGTTTCGGGTCAACATCTTCCGGATACGCTTCCTTTAAAAGTTCTACGCCTCGTACAATTTTTACCTTAGTTGCTTTCAGATTAGCAAGAAAGAGGAACATTTCTGCAATGTCGCTGTACACATTAGCTCTTCTTAAATTGGCTTCAAGTGCGTCGAGCATAGGGATAAAGAAATTTATTTTAAACTTTTCCTTTGAAGAGAGTTCACTTAAAGCGTCAGGTGCATTTCTTTGTCTCCCAGTGACAGCTCTGTAGTTAATATTCGGCAAGGTTGCTTTTGTTTGCTGATCAAGTTGTGTATAGAATTTTCTACTCTGAAAAGCTTGATATACTTTAGGTAGGGTTTGAACTTGTCAAGTTTTTAAACGAATTACAAACTTCGAAACCGAATTTCGAGGCCCCTAGGTTTCAGCCTGCCTAGCCTATTGGTAAATCCGGCCCTGACTGCAGTGGGTTCGATCACTGGCCTTACAAATACATACGACTTAATTTTTGCTTTTGTTCAAACCCTATTTGCATGATATACAAATGTTTCAACTAAACTTTGCGCAAACGATGATTTCTACCAGCAAGTTACAATCCTTCCTATTGTGAGCCCTAGAAATCAAGACTCTGCCACACCCAAACTCATCTATATCGTCATCTTTTAGTAGAAAGACATGTTTCAAAATGTGGTACACCAAACTACAAAATCATGTATTTACAATCGCAAGGCATAAAGAAAAAATCTCAGAATTTTAGCACAATAATGCATCTTATTACTGTGACTAGCTATCACGGCAGTACTTAGATGGGTGGAAATTCTTTGAAAATTGGAAATTTAATCTAAAATGTAGAATAATCGCTCGCTAAGTTGAACTACACAATAAATTTCAATATTAGCGATTGAAGGGTGTAGCTTTAAAGTGTCTGTCACAAAATGTCAGGGTGGAGAAAACGGCATAAAAGCTTCGAACTGCTTGTAAAATTACATTTGTTAGTGGCACGTGAGCGTAGACACAACCATCCAAGCTGAAAATTTATGCCAAACAGATATAGTTTTCTATGAAGACTTGTTTCCACTGCTAAGTCTAAATCGACCACAACATGACTTTAGAACTTTTAAAACTACACTCTTCGATTGGAAAAGTTAACAAAATGGGGTATATGCAAAATCTCAATTGTCATTAGTGCAGCTACAAAAAACACATGTTTTAAAACCATATTATTAGTAGGTTGTTAAGAAAAAACGTTATACGCATTTGGTATAACAATTCTGTATATTAGTCAATTATATTTAAATAAATGACACAAATGAACATACAGGAAAACGTGCAACGGCTTGACAAATAGGCTAAGTAATTCCCAAGACAAAACTTAATCAATCAAGATCTATATTCTATGGTTTCATTATAACCACCTAAGTAGAGGAAAGCGGGGTAAAATAGGGTTTGGAGGAAGTTTGGGTTAAGGATTCAAGGTTTGGGCTAGGGTTCAGTTTTGGAGGAAGCCAAGCTGCAGGTTTCAACAAAGTTTTTCTGTTTGAAAAGCATGTAATAAACTATTCAAAATTCAAGTTAAAAGCTTTGAAGGCATGGTTGAGGTATAGGGGTTCAAATTAATTTCAATCGCACATCTGAAACCCGGTCCAAAAGAGTGTGATGATGTAGAACGTGACATATATTTACACTTTTGTGTAAGTAGAGTTTTGCTAATAGGCTACGTACGTTTTCTCCGCTTTCCCTGCGAAGTCCAAGTTGATTACATAAGAGGTGCAAGCTACATACCACACGCCCTCCGGAATGATAGAACCTTATCATGAATCGAAAAGACGGCTGTACAAGTACATTGTACAAGCGAAAGTACTTGTACAACCATATCCATACAATTCCTTCTTGGGATAACCGGCTGAACAGGTAAGGGGCAACATAGATCAGTAGAGCATTCTTAAGGCTAAAAGTTGATGCTAAAATTGCAGCAAGATTGACAATAATTTAGAAACTTTTTCAACTGATGCGAATAGAACGCACAAAGTATCTTGCTGAAAATGAAGAACAGTCGTAATTTTGAGGGTCGGTGTAAAACAAAATGCAATAGGAATATTTAAGGCGCAATATTTAATTTGTAAGACTAAAAATAATCACTTTAGACTTAGAATTAGGCACACATGGTCACAATCTGGAATGAGAAACCGGAAAAAATACACACAAACAAAATGAAGCCAATGTTCAAAATAACAAGTGAAAACATGATTCCAAACATTATTTTTTGTTCATGTTAACGCAATGACTTTACTCGAAGCTGCAAACGGTGAAGTAAAAATAAACGCGTTGCTCCACACCTTTGTCCAGTGCGTGACCACAACATTTAGTACGAGAGTTGTCACTGCTAAAATTAATTTAGATTAGCTTAATTTGCGAAATTTGTATACAAAAAACAAAGCAGCCAAGCGTGAGATGCCATCATCAAGGTTCAGCACACGTGCAGTAGGCTAAGCAGGAAAAAGGCGAAGCTACGTGGCACTTCCGTACGGCGCAACCCATTATGACGAATATCAGGTCAAAACAAGGCAGAGCTAATTCGAACTTTTAAAAACATAACTTCTCTCAAGTAGTAAACAAAAAAGTTTAAGCAATAACATTTTAGGCTAATGCTAGGTGAAAATATTTAATTAAACAAACGGGAAGGTACTCTCGTTGGTTACTTTCTAGCTGCCATGGTGTCTTGCAAGCCAGTTACGTGGTCTAAGTGAGCATGAGTCAAGCGCTTTTTCATCAACAAAGCGTTTTATCTTGAATGACCATTGATCAAAGGCATTAAAAAAAACCAGGAAGCGTAAGACTCATCCCCGCTAGCAACTCTTTCCTCCAAACAACGTCTGCGGACGTTGAATCACTGTGCAAAAGGTGGATTGTGAGCAGTTTGAAACAAAACAATATACTGGAAATTTGACTTTACTGTGTTAACCAAGCTTAAATAGTTCGCTAAAATGCATACAATGTCGCAGAGGAATGAATTATATTGAATATATACAATTATACATTGTCCAAGAGAATAAGAATTATAAGTTTGAAAGCCACGCCAAAAGTTAAAAAAATGCTTCTGTTGCACCGAAAATCTGTGCCAGGACATTACATTGCTCAAAATGAGGCTAAAAATGACACGAATACAAGCACGACTGTGGTGATTTCAATTTTGAATCATACCAATAGCAAATGACATCACCAACACTTCTAAATGCACTTTGCGACATAGGTAGAGAAGTGTAGAAACTTTGAAACCACGATTCTAACACATGTCAAGGTGACCTGTAAAGTCAAATGTAAAAGTAACCCCATAGTCAAGTTGAAATCAATGAATGGGCGATCTCAACCGGAAAAGTAGCTTGCAGCACAAGGCAGGCGGTGATAAACACCGCAATGGGTGCCAATGCAGAACGATCTAGAATACACCCGGTATGACACGGTACTTCACCCGATCGCAGTACACCTTCCACACAAGACCATGCTTCTGACGGCAACGAACATCGTCCCGCAGTGAACGGTGGCAGAGGAGGACGGTGACAAACACAGGGTAGAACCACGGCAAAAGGTGAGTGAAGCCTGTTTAAAATACAAAGTTTGATGAATGGGTGATAAGCAGAAGGTTGTGTATTGATCATCAGTCTGAAGTGATGAGTGAACTTGTTGAATGAAACTACAACGATTTATATACACAGTCCTTGCCAAAATATGAAGCTATGTTATTGACTGGCTATTGACTATGCAAGTCCAAATATTGTTTTCTACTGCACTAAAACACGTTAAAAATGTTGGCGGCTTAATATAACGTTTCACACAAACTGTTTGTATATAAGTCACGCCTTTGCGCATGGGCGTAGTCATGCGCACAAAGCGAAATGACCCGATAAAGCCAAAAACAGTAAAACTGTTTGCGGCTGTGTTGCAACGTTTTTAATGTGTTTTAGTACAGTAGCAAACAATACTTCAACTTCAAGTGCCATCAACCCATACAACAGCAGAGCAACTTTAATTGAAAAGTAATTTTTAGGGCGGGAGGAAGTTTTGGACGGAAATTTCAATTTTTTTTAGAATATACTTAGAATATACACTACAGTTATATCCTAAAATCAGGGCTGAAGTTGAATTTGAAAAAAAGCCGATTAACCCCCTCTCCGATTTATATCTCTCTTGAAAAACATTTTCAAAAATCTAAATTGCTAAAGTGTGATCACTGAATCTCAAATTACTGCAAAACTCTTTGTTTCACATAAAACGACAAATCTTTTCCTGTTCCCAGTGTTGTCATGCTCTTGTGCTAAAATGTAGTCCGTTATTTGTGTGGTAACAATTGCAAAAGAGTAACCCAAAATATGAACAAATAACATATTTACCAACTACTCCTCAGACAGAGACTATCAACTTATACTAGCGATTTTAAATGCTAACAAGCGTAGCAGATCGGCCTCCAGCCAAATTTGAAGTTCGCATGTTAGCATGGCCTGTGCATACAGGTCGTTATGAAGTAAACAAATTCATAAGAAATAACAATGGTCGAAAAAGCACATATAAAAAATCTTGAAAGTATTCAAGAAGAGAATGAAAAATTGCGCTCTAGAATGTTGTATAGTCACCTTCAGAAAAATCATGCTACTTTCAAAGCACATGTTGCATGAATGGCTTCATTTTATTACATTACAATGGGTTCCAAACAATCAATGGGCTTATTCATCAAGGATTACAGGCTAAACAAAAAAATAAGTTTTCTGTTGGTGAATACAAGACATATACCAAAGTAGAGTATTTGCAATTTGCATGGATGGCCCTTTGATTGCAGATATCTTAAGTTAGATACGATTACGTTTTCGGTTAGATCAGGGGTTCCCAACCTTTTTTGCTCTTCGTACCCCTTTGTCAGGTCAGACCATTCTTTGTATCCCCAAAAAAAATCTGATAAAAATTTTCAGGTATATCATATATTGCTAAATTAAATTGCTTTTATAGCTCAATTAAAAGTTAAACCGATATTTCACACAAAAATACAAAAATTACTAAAAGAAATTAAATGTCAGTTATTTTGTTTGTCACTTCTGAGTGAGATATTTGTTGCTGCTTCATAGATAAAATTCACTCAAACGATGGTTCGATTATACTCAAGGCAACACGTAAATCATCCACCAGTTGCAGACGATTTCTGTACTTATTCTTGCTATACATCATGGTCGAAAAGCCACTTTCACAGCGATAAGTTGTTAGAGAATTAACACTACCATGGCTTCCATAGCAAGACTTGGGAAAGCTTCATAGCAAAACACCAAAAATCTTCTAACTTTGATTTGTCAAATGGCAGTTTCAATTTTTGGTAGCTTTTCATTTCGATTATTATGTTCTCCTTCCAATTATCCTCATCCGACATTTTTGTTAAATCAAAAAGAAATGGATTTATAATCCAATGCTGGAAATCATTCAATTCACCAGCAAAAAAGTAACCATCGAAAAAATCAACCAGCATCTTTAAATGGAAAATAATTTCATTTTTGTCATTTTGCAGCAAAAAGTTATTTGCAATTTGGTCAAGACAAGGAAAATTAGCAAGGTTTTCATTTTCAGCAGCAGCAAGTAAAAAAACACATTGTTATGATGAGACAATGAGGCTTCTTAGCCTACTAAATAACAACAATTCTTTGTAGATAATTGTTTTTTTTTTCTTTTTCAAAGCAAAGACGGTAATGGCATACCGGCATAGGCGTCGAAATAGGGTGGGCCGGGTGGGCGCCGCCCACCCTGCTGTAAAGGGAGGGTGGGTAAAATATGTTTCGCCCACCTTGTTTTCATGACACTTATGAAGTGTTCATTACAATTATTTCCGTTTTTGTTAAACTATGAATTATCCAACCAACTGCAGCGCAACTTCTTGTTTTACACTATGTCTCTCGCTAGGTATCCGACAGAACAAAGCAATTTTGCAACAACGCTGCGTTGAAAAAAATGCGGTATCACTGCATTGTTGTTGCTACGGCAACTGCCACACGCTGGCAATTCCTGGTGAGAGAAAGCCACGTTTGATCTTTTCTCCGAATGGTCTCACTTTCGTTACGTCACAATCAAACTTCAGTTCCGGGTCAGCCTAAGAGAATATGAATATGACATCATAATGAACATGACAATAAAATAACCGATTCAAACTAAAGACATACTGAAACAATCGCTTTTTACAAATCTTTCCTCACAAACTTGTTGCTGGGTATATATTGGGGCACCGCGCGATGTTGTCATTTCATTATTGAAAATATGAAGCAAAGTCATTTATTCGCACATTTGTAAAACCAGCTTCCAAAAGGCGTCGAGATGCAGTGCTTCAAGGATAGACCATGGACAGTGGTGAAGTCAATGTCTCAGGCAATGCACTGATAGTTGTAGAAGACAGCATGAGCCATGGAAATCTACCTGCTCCATTTGACGTTAGCATGCTGCCGGATCAGCTTCCAGCTCGGGAAGATTCCGTTAGCACAGTCAGCAGTCACTCACCTGCCCGAACATTTTGCGGCAAATCCGAAGGCGCCACTTCAAGGTAACAGGTCACGCGCTTTTTAGGTCTCAAAGGAAAACAAAAGAAGTTTGTTTAGTTTAGCAGCGCTCATAAGATCGCAAGGCGCAAGAAAGCAAACATCATATCTATTAAAGCTTAATTGCAGCAACGACGCTAAACGCAGTCTTTTTGAGAAAGACTAACCATTGCGAATTTGCGAACATACACATTCAATGAAATCTGTTTGAAAAACTCTCGCCCACCCGGAATTCCGGTAATATCATTTACAATTTCAAAATAAAACTATACTGTGAAATCTGTTTGAAAAGCTGCTCTGTGGCGCAAGGATCTTTGCACCCTTTGATGTTTAATCTCGTACCCCCGGTTGGGAACCCCTGGGTTAGATGAAGGATAATAAAAAGTTTCTCACAACTAATTCATTACAACTGAACGCTACAATATATTCATTTAAACAAACTTACCACAAGCAACGCTCCAAGCTGATCCAATAAGGATTTCACCTAAGTAGTTAGGGTGGCGCAGGTAGCCCCACAACCCCGATATGAGCAAACGAGAGCCGTTTTCCTTCGATGGCGGCAAGCTCTCGAGATCTGGGAGTGGGACACAGAAAACGTTTTTACTCATCAACAGATGTCTGACAGTCTTTAAATATGAACAGAACGAGATGGAAAACAAGAGTGAAGGCAATTGCTGTAAGGAAAAAAAAACGGCCAGCCTCACTAGAGGAGACAAAACCGAATTTGGATGATGATGCTTTTGTACGTAATAGTAATTGATTTCTTGCACAAAAATACGATGCACTGATTCATTCAGATTGAACTGAAACCACATTTACTTTACTAGTCATACTGAAAAGAGCCGAAATCAGCTTACATCGTGGTTTCGAATATGTCTTTTTACCACCCTTTTCTGGGCTAAAATAAGCATTCACAAAGTCTACTTCAAAAATTAGAATTTGAATGACAAATAAAAATAACAACCTATTAATATAGTGACACTTAGGTAATTCCACTCGTGATATTGCAAGACACAAAGCGGGTTGTACAACATCACGATAGAGCTACCTAAAGAAGAACTCTGTTTGTGGCCCCTTGAGGGGACCCAGTTGAGAAACCCTGCTTTAGTGTTTACAAGAGTATTAGAACTGAATTGGTGTTACAGTACCTTAAGATAACTTTTTTAACTTCATATTTGTTGAACGCTGTAAAAAATTTAAATCTATTGGTACAGTACAAATTTGAAAATTGAAGATGCCAACGACAGAGAGAAATGGGGCTCACTGCGGACAACCAGTCGATCCTGATGTTTCGGAATGAAGACCAGGCTTCTCTGAAGCAAAATTTAAATCTATCAATACAATAAATAATTAGCTGATACTGCAGAAGCCTACGTTGAAAAGTTAACACTAAATAACTTAATGTTAAGTACGTACTTTGCACGCGGGGATCGAATGGATCCTTTCTAAAGATACTTTTTTGCCTTCCCGACCAAAAGACTAGAATGGATCCGGTCACTGCAAAACACAAGCTCATTACCAGACGTCAATTATGAGTTTGCGAAAAAGGAAAGACGATCAAGATGAATGAGTGAAAGAAAAAGAGGGGGTTGTACCTCAAACATCTGTTAAATTGGCCCAAAAAGCAAGAGAAGGTTCCACACCACAAGGATACAAACTAATTTATATACAAAGAGTAAACAATATCCCACCAAATCAGAAAAATAAATTTATTAAAATATAGAGCTTTCGGCACACAAGTGTGGCTTCTTCAGTATCATCTTATTCAAGTAGAATCATAACAGAATAGAATCGTCATCGAATAGATTCTATTTGAATAAGATTATACTGAAGAGTTAAATAGATCTGCTTTTTAGTCACAGAATATATCACAGCATTATTAAGCATCTGATTCAAACAGAATCGTTAAGTTAGTGCTTACGTAGCAGTGCTGACGTCACAACCAATTGAGCTGGCGACAAGTCAGAAGGGTAATCGATGACGTAACGCACTGGCATGGAATACACGAACGGGACAATCACGATCTCGCCGAAGAATTGAACGAAACCCAAGCCTTCGTTCTTGATGTCCAGCATGTAAGGGCACTGGGTCTAAAGCAAGTAATGAAACTAAAACGATCATCCCGAAACAGAATAGGAAGCGCACCATTGTTTTTTTGTTGTATTGCAAAAGTTTCCTTCATATGTAGCCTAAAACATTGATATAACAATGTATGAAAAGAGTTATACTTTCTTCGTAAATCAGGCATCTTTCGAATCTAAACACGTCACGTTTTTTGTTTGTCGTATACAGGCGTAAATGTATGGTAGAAGGGCAACAAAAACGGCTGTCACAAGTGGTGTTTCAAAGATAAAATACTTTGCGAAATAGATTTAGATCATTTAAATGGACTTAAAGAATGCCGAAAGCGAAACTGATCGTACGGCTTTTTCTGGAACGTGAATTACACCTGGTGGTTGAAGATTTAGATTAAGTGGACGGGAAGGCAAGGAAGCCAATCTTCATGTCCACCTTCAGGCATGCCTTCAAGTGTCCTGCCAAAGACACAGCCGCATGCTCTTGAGCGGTGTCGAACCGGCGCCCTTTCGAACGTCGTTCCAGGGTCACACCACTCGGCTATGCAGCCGACACGTTGAAGATAACACAAGAGAGCTTTTATCATTAGATCATTCATTAGCCATCTCATTACACCGAACTAAACCTTGCCTCAACACTTGAAAGGGCTTATAGTACTTTAAACAAAGCATTTAAAATTATTTGCAAGAAAAGGTGTAATTTGAAGTACCGGTATATAATTTAGATAATGGATCTACGGAAGACATTACCAGATTGCGTTGCGTGCAAGAACAACTGACACAAACAACCTACTTCGTCGTAAAAAAACTCGAAAAAAATGTAAAGAATTTGAGAAACGGCAACAACGAGGAATCGAACGGAATGTGAACCATGTAAATCGTAATCCCTCCCCATTTCAATCCATATCAAGACGAGCTGTAACAGAGTTTTGATATCAAGTTCAGCACATATGCCCAGAAGCTCGCTTTCTTTAACGCAGTGAATCTTAGCCTTTATTCTTGTTGACAATATCTTGACTTTACCAACCAGTTCTCGCACGTCTGATGAAAAACTTCTGCAACCGTTTTAAACAAACAGAGGAAACAGTTTAAAAAGAGGAAAAAGTTGCAAATAAAATAACAATCGTCATTAGGTGGAAATTCTTATTTTGCTTGTAAAGTGTAAACTATCACATTAACAAATGAACATGGACAAACATTTCAAGCACATGTTTGGCACAAGATGGTTTGGGTTTGTAGTTACGTACTGTATATATAGTAGCGGTGGTATAGTTATACTTCGGTTTAAGTAGTTAAACTGGAATGTACTCATTACCCAATGACAGACATGAAGCAACACACACACTGCTCCAACTACAAAACAAGAAAAAACACTTACCCATCCTGCCATGGCAGGTCTGTAAAGGTAAAGCTTTAAATCAAACAGTCTCCCGATGCGGGGATGGAAGTATCGGCCAAGAAAGCTATCATACAAGTGGGAGCCGGTGTTCGCTGCAGGATTGATATCTTTTTCCCCAGCCCAGAATGACTACGTAAAAAAGACAATGAATTAGAAACTGCGTGGTTGCAAACGCAGAATAAGCACACGTTTTGCGATGCATGCAAATACTCTAGAAACGCGATGTAAGAAATTTTAACTGCGGATTCAATGTATTTTTATTTGACTTACCGCAATGTGGATTAAAAAAGTGCCAAGGTAGCTTAGGACTGTTCCAGCAACCGCAAGTTGGAGCAGTTCACCATGTATGAAAGCAAATGAAAACTTGTAACGGATAACTGGTAGAAAATAGGCAACACCGGTGATCACCAGTGTATACATTGCTGCAAAGCAACAGGAAACTAGTTATATTCATTGCAATGCATTCATAACGCTGCAATGAAGTCCTCAGTGCAGACAAGGAATTGATGTCTGTGGTTGCAAAAAATTTCAGAATAAAGTTTCACAACGTGTCAGCGTTGAGAAAAAGAAAACAAGAACAGTTCCATTTTCAGCCATGCACATTGCACAGTTGTAATGTACAGTAGGGTGCGTCATGTGCCCCAATGTTCATATTTTTTGTATTATTTTTTTTCAATGGTGAGGTTTCACTGAAATAGCAATAATATGAAGTTTCAGCAAAAAATATTAATGTTTAGGTCCTCCACATTGCAGTTAAAAATACAGGAATTTGACCCTATGGTCCATAAATACCTTGTTTTAACATAACAGCACGAGTTTTGCTCTATGGACTTTGAAAACTGATTTAGAGTAATTTTGGGATGCTGAATCCGAATCTGACCTCAGATTGATCCTATCACGTCAGATTTGTGAGATATGATAACAGCAAATTGTTATTTTTGTCAAAAGTGGAAGATTTGACGTTGCGTTTATTGCACGTTACACATTGTGCTATATCCAGAAATCCAGGCCATGTGGTGCATAAGTAGCTGGAATACACTCACCAAGTCACCAACTATAATTTTGATACCAATTTGCTTTCTAAGCAACATTATTAACAAGGCAGTAATAACAAGCTAAAAGGGAGGCTAAAAGTATAACTGACCCCCTCCCCCATCAATGTTTTGCATAAAAATACAAAATTTTTAGCAGGCCTATGGCAATGCTTAGCCAGTAACCTTACTTAAAGGCTGTTTTGGCCTGTCTAACACTAACCTTTCGCTATAGCACTGCATATGTTGGTGGTGAACGCAACGCCAAATCTTCCACTTTTGACAAAAGTAACAATTTGTTGTTATCATATCTCACAAACTGACGTGATAGGATAAATCTGAGGTCAGATTCGGATTCAGCACCCCAAAATTACTCTAAATCAGTCTTCAAAGTTCATGGAGCAAAAAAAAATCTTTTTTTGTAGACCAGTGTAATATATGGATTATGCCTGCATTGCGCTTGGGCAATTGGGCAGGTTGAATGTTGATGAAGACTTGCAGTTTTTGTCAGTCGGGGAATTATGTCATTCAAGGTGGCTAACACTTGCTTGTAGGCTACTTACGACTCATGTAATCAACCCTTCCAAAAGTTTCATGAACTTGTCTGAGTACTGCATAGTGCATCAAGGTTTGCTTCCCATCTTGGTTTGAAATATAACACCACAATTCATTATCTGATGGGTTAAAAAACTTCTTCAACATGTTGCAAAGAAATCTTCCCAAAGCAAGAAGTAAAAGAGATTTCCAAGAAGGTTTTGGAACGCAATGCATTATTTGCTCAATCTGAAAATGTCATTGTTGGTATGCTAGGCGATGAAGGCTGCCAAGTTAGAAGAGCAGCAGTCCAACAAATCTATTCCTTAGGTTCACAAGCACAGGAAAAGCAAAGCAAGAATCATGTTTGCTCCTCACAAAAAGCAGAAGATGAAAATCGAAAGCTGAGAAAGGAAATTTCACCAGCGGTGCCACCTGCAATATGCAGATTTCTTGTGCCACAGCTTAATACTAAAACAAAATCATACCACCAACTTGTGAAGCTTGGTACAGTTCATAAGTCTGAGCCACCTATCATGAGATCGCTAACAGATCAACAGCTTGACAATGTCATCGACGAACCTCTGCGGCTGGATAATCCTTGCCACAACCAAGCAGTGGAGCGTCACGTCAATCTTGTGACTGAAGCAAGCTTATATGCTGTAGGTTTTGAAAGAAGGGATGACCTGGGCTGATTCATCAGGTACGATCTCGTCAATTTATGAAAGAATTCAACAGCAAGAAGCAATTCCCACTAGGGTTAACCCACTAGATTGACATGTTCACCTTTTTGTGCTGATTGCTGAAGACTCAATGTAGTACCGGTAGTCTAGCACATGCAGCAGTATGGAGTATATCAATCTGTGTGCTGGTATTTTCTTGACAATGATTTCATGGCAGATCACAGTCTACCCATCACCAATTACGTCTACCAATTACACTATATGTTTTATGCACCTACACTTTGAACAGTCCAGTTAGTAACACCCAGGTCATGCAGCTGTGTGTGTACATGACATGAGCACTATATTGTATTACCAATCACACTACTGTACCGTTAGACCACTGCCAACATCCTCTCGATTAACCCTTGTATTCTCTATGTCATGTGTGCCGTATATTATGCATAGTTGCATACTATGCTGTATATTTATTGCAAATGCAATAAGCAAAAGTATCCAAGTCATCTGTGACCAGTATATGCAGTACAGCATGTGCATTTACCCATTACTTTGTGCTTGCGCTACCGTTTTTGTCCAAAACATTGTCAAATATACGTTTTTTGTCATAACTTTTTTTCTAGTGAAATTAAGGCAAAAAGTCCTCTTAGAGCAGATAAAAACATTACAATTCTGCATCCAAACTCATGTTCCTAGCACCAGCAGTTCCAAAGTTACATCCAATTTGAGAATTTTGGGGGTCTTCCCCCATAAAATGGGGGGGGGGGGTAGCACGGCCAATAGGTGGTACAACTCCCTGAAACCAGTTTTGTTGTTGTTTTTTGCCAATTTCTCAGGGGTGTAGACCCCCTTTTTTTAATTAAAAAAAATTTTTTTTTTTCAATCCACCCTATTGTCAAGCTAACAAGGGGATACGGACAATTGGGATGTGGAGCACCTAGACCTTGACCAAATTCTTTGAAATTTTGTAATTTTGCTTTTTTAGTCAAGCCTCACCAACAAAAAAAAATAATTTTGTTTTCGATCATTTTTTAAATTTTTGGGGGCACACGACGCACCCTAATGTACAGTGTACACTGGCCTTTGTTTTGAGTTGTTAACATGTTTTTAACAAAACAGTATAATATGTTTCCCTTATCGGGCTCACTAATCTATCTTTTTATGTTGTTTTCTGGCAAGAAAATTAAATATATAGTAAACCTGGTTAAAACTCAACAATATAAAAACCTTTTACGACCTTGCAATCAATGTTTTGCAGAAGAAGCTTCCATAAAAACTCACCACTTATTCTATAGTCCAATCTGTTTCCATAAGGTGTTGGTGGTCCTCGAATGACACGGCCAAATGGCAGTGCATATATGACAGCTTGAAAAAGCATGAAACCAAGAACTATCAGAAACGCTCTCACACTGAAGTAGGCTTGCCAATCCAAAGGAATCATGGAAGGATTAAACTGCAAAGCGCGGTTGTTGGTAATATAAGTAAAAACAAAAGATTGTGTGACGCAAACGCCACCTCTGAGCTGCAATATCAAATACTAAGGAAACAAATTAAAGACCACATTAAACAAATTACGATTTAATAGTGTAATTATATATAAAGCTAGCAATAAAACAATAAATGCTGTTAATAGGCCTACTACAAAAAGAGCTCAATGCCAAGCGAAAAGTCAAGCAAACCAAATTACATCAAAATTAGTTACTGAGTCACTAAAAACATTAACAACCTGTTAGTGTTTCGCCTTAATAGGATCATCTGAAGGAACTTATTCAAATAGAATCTATTTGATTTTAAAATCCAATTTTAAATGCTAAAGTCTATTTTATAGAATCTGTTTGAATAAGTTTCTTCTGATGATGCTACTAAGGTGAAACAGGCAGTTAAGGTTTTTAGTGAACTAATAACTAATTCTGATGTAAAACTAGTAATATATATATAATATATACAATCATACAATTTTATTTCAGTTGAGTAGGGAAGATGAACTTAAGAGAAACTTGCCGTAAATAGTCAATAAAAGTTTATTACTAGGCAATGATAAGACAGTTAAATCAAACCGGATTTCCATACTGCACTTTGCATCATTAAGATTGAAATTAAAACTGACTGATCAATGCAATAAAAACCACTAATTTTTAATCACTGAAACCAATTTACCTTGGAAACAGAACAGTCGTACTTCGTGCATCCAACTAGCATCACTAACGGTAAGAATGGGGTTGAGATATATGTCAAAAAGACACCGAGCGGTCCTCCATATTCAAACGGAAGAGGTTCTGGAGTGGTTAATTGCTTCACAGTAGCACTGTCGAGCGCCACAAATGGTGACATTTTTGTTGTTCTTTCTCTAAGTCTGGTAACAATGTGTGCAGAGTCGATTGCAGTTGAATTTTTAGAAGTAATTGTCACCTTTTAGAAAAGATACAAAACAATTATTTTAATAGCCTATATATACAAGTTTGACTGAAAGCTACAATATAAAAGTGAAGCAATATTTTGAATAGTTTTATTTCAGGCACTACAAATGACACTGAAAAGAAACTGCCTTGCTTCTATGAGCAAATACACCTACTCCGGACAACTTTTTTTAGAGAAATTACAACAATTAATTTATCATTCAGCCACATGTTTCAATTCACTGACGAAGTTTTTGTAACAACGGACGCTGAGCAAGATTAGACGTAACTATCTGACAAACAAATGATAAGTAATCAGATAAGTTCCTCAGTAAGTTTTCTAAACAAATATTAACTACACATCACTGTGTACCAATTGACATAAAGTGGATGAATGCCTGTGGTGGGATTGGCAACTAGAAAAATTCTATCCTGCTAATTTAACAGATTGAAATCACTTGAATCAAGAACAGACTATACATATAAATTTCACAAAATTAACGTCCTAATTGAATAAAAATAATCATGTTCCAGCAAGCACGTTTTTCTGTACAAGGTATCTGTATCAAAACTGAATCTTCCTTCAACAAATCAAAAATTATGAATCCTTGATGCTGTGCAGGCCTCTAAACTCCTTTATTTTTTTCGGCGACCAAGCATGCCCTACAAGAACTTCTTTCCGTCAGAAAAAAAACTGTTAAAAATTGATGAAAATAAAAATCTATTCATTAATATCGTGTTTTTGCATTTACTCAGGTAAGAAGAAAGCGTACAATGTCCTGAAAAATCTTTGCAGTTATATATATATTTTAAATGCACTGCTTTCCAAGTAGTGTAGAGCTAGTCCGAGTATATAGGTCTATGGTTAGACTTTTTGCAAAACTGTTATCAGCAATATTTCTCTTAGCATGTGACAGACTTAGCCTTGTTTGTAAAAGAAGGTTGCGAATGCGAGTGAGAACAAAAAAGTTTCACGTACAAACGCGAGTGGAGAAAAAAAGTTTCAAATACGAACAGAGTGAAAAACGTTGACTCGTGAAAACCGGCGACCAAACATGGCCCTCTAGCACTGTAATTTCGGAGGCCATTAGCTTAGTGGCCTGCTGTGCGTATTCTGCACAGAAATCAGCTTGTGCTTTCGTTGTACAAAAACACTTGAATAAAAATTTATGAACAGACTGTGTGACAATATAAACTTACAAAAAAAAATCACCTAGTAGACAGTATCACACTAAATCAGTTTTATTAATAGAATTTTATACACATAACTGTGGCTTCTTCGGTGTAGTTTTATTCGAATAGAACATTCTATCTGACTAAGACTAGCTCGTATATTGAAGCCACACTTGTGTGGCGAAAATTGTATTAATGAAACTGATTTAGTGTAATTATACTGTTTACTTTGTTTTAAATATTTTATCACACTACACATCCTATTGTGGATCATTAGTTAAATCATAAGAAAATTTGATGAAAGGTTTAATAATAATATTAATAAGGAAGTTTTGTTTTGAAAAAATCCCCTGTCGTTACAATTAAACTGAGGTACTGAGAACTAACCATTGATTTGGTAAATTTGGTGTTGGTCACAACTTTTTCCTTTGTTAAATCTCCCACTGATTTAATTGTGGTGGTCTTTTCTTCAGATGATGAAGAACTTGACAAAAGTTTGTTTTGGTTGCGAGAATTGGATTGAGAGCGATGGCGAACCTTGGGCATCTCATTGGTGCATTTTTTCAAGGCTGAAAACAAATAAAACTTGTAATCAGCTTTTAACACTTAATATATTTTTTAAATACATCGTTTCAAATATGAAAGACATACTAAGCAGGCCTCTAATCTTCTTTATTTTTACGACAACCAAGCACGGCCTACCAGAGCTTCTTTCTTCCCGGTGGCCAAATTATCACACCAGGCAATTTGTGCTTTTAAAAATCCGTTAATTAATATTATGGTTTACATTCACTGAGGTAAGAACAACAAGGCCCTGAAATATATTTACAGTTGTAGCCTACTTAAACGCACTGCTTCCAAAGTAGGTGTATATACATCTAGTCTTCGAGTTTTTATAGGTCAACGCTCAGACTTTTTGCGTATGTTTTGTCAGCAATATTTTTATCGGCGTGTGAAAGATTTTACCTTTTCTGTAAAAAAAGATTGTGAATGCGAGTGAGGAGAAAAAAGTTTCATGTACAAACGCAAGTGGAGAAAAAAGTTCGAAATACAAACAAGCGAAGAATTATTGGCTTGCGGAAGCCGGCGACCAACCATGGCCAACAAGCGCAGTAGTTTCGGAGACAATTTAACAACTTCTCAGAGATTAGAGGCCTGCCAAGATAGTATGCTTGTATTAAGATTTCAATTTGACTGAAGGTTATTGAGGAGTTAAAACTTTAAGGACCACTGATAGAGAGTGGAATAATTTACAATAACAACACAAGCCTCCGGCAATGATTTAGAGTCTTTGCAGGAATGCAATTTGCAAATCTACAATAAAGTTTACTATTAGGTTTTCTCAGTCTGGAGATGAAGATTCCTAGTCCTATTAGGCCTTAAAAGTATCTTCTTCCAGCAGCCATCATGGCCTACCAGGAGGCGAAAAATTTTTTCCCACGAACTTTTTGCTACTTCGCATAAAGTTTGTATTTATACCGTGTGAATGCAATCATTTTTTGTTGGCGCGTTTGGTTCAGTGGTTACGTGTTTTGCCTTACGTTCGTGAGGACATCGGTTCGACGCCCATCAAAGTCCATATTTTTTTTTCTTTAGGCCTACATTAATTTTTGCAGTGAACAAAAGCTTTTCAAAAAAATAAGATTAGGGCTAATGGGTTAGGGTTAATTCCAAATCAATTCGGATACCGTAATCTTACTTGTAGACTAGTGACCAGAATCAATTTCTTTTCTCAACTTTTTTAAACTTGACTAGACCAGGTGTGTCTCTAGGCTACGTATTTTTTGAAGTTTAATGTTTACATTTGGACCTGCTGGAGCGGAATGGCCCGATTCGGTGAGTCCGATTCGGTGAGAGCCTTTTTCGGTGAGAGCCCTATTCGGTGAGTTTTTTTTTTTAAATTATTGCGCGCCGTAGCCTAATTATCATTGCCGTTATAGGGTTAGGGGATAGGGGTTAGGGGGTTGGGGGTTTTTGGGGTTGAGAGTTTTTGGGGTTGGGGGTTAGGGGGTTTTTAGGGTTGGGGGTTTTTGGGGTTAGGGGGTTGGGGGGTTTTTGGGGTTGGGGGTTTTTGAGGTTGGGGTTTTTTGGGGTTGGGGGTTTGGGGTTGAGGGTTTTTGGGGTTGGGAGTTTTTGGGGTTGGGGGTTTTTGGGGGTTGGGGTTTGCGGTTTTGGGGTTAGGGGGTTTTTGGGGTTGGAGGTTTTTGGGGTTAGGATTTTTTGGGGGTTTGAGGGTTGGGGTTTGCGGTTTGGAGGGTTTTTGGGGTTTTTTGGGGTTTGGCGTTTTTTGGGGGTTTGGGGTTTTTTGGGGGTTTGGGGTTTTTTGGGGGTTGGGGTTTTTTGGGGGTTTGGGGTTTTGGGTTTTTTTGGGGGTTTTGGGGTTTTTTGGGTTTGGGTTTTTTTGGGGGGTTTGGGTTTTTGGGTTAGGGGGTTTGGGGTTAAGGGTTTTAATTAGGCTACGGTACCCGATAATTTTCAAAAAAAAATTCAAAAAAATCACCGAATAGGGCTCTCACCGAAAAAGGCTCTCACCGAATCGGACTCACCGAATAGTAGCAGACCCCTGCTGGAGGGCGAAAATCGGTAAAAACAGTTACGCGCGTCGCGCGGTAATCAGTAATGGCTACGCTTACAGAAATATGCAAATGAGACAGAAAGTTTGTGGGAAAAAAATTCGCTACCGGGAGCTCCTTCTCGGCGGTCAAATCTGTGCATTTAGAGGCCGAAATACAAATTACGATAGCACGAGTAAATATAAATAAACTTGCTACAATGCTAAAATGATCACTTAGCGTTGTTGAAGTCTGGGCGACGTCCTGCAATAGAATTGTTGTACCACGCAAATAACTGCTTTATCGGGATTGTAATCCGGTACTGTGGGACCATTTAACGACACTAAATTGTTTCAACTGCATTACCGAATACCGCCTTTCATAAAACCTGACCATTTATACCGTTATGATGTCACCATTGAGGGTGTGAAGTCACTAACCAACAGGGTGAACATTTCTCAACTATGAAGACAAGTGTTTCCCCTCGGATGTCAACTAACCTAGTTCTCATTTTTATTCACGATTCAATGTCCGACAACATTGAATCGACATAAAAACGACAATATTGCCACCGATGTAAATTAGCACTTAGGATTAACACTGAAAATAAACGTCTGGAAATACAAACAAGACTTAAAACTGGTGATCGCAGCTGGATATATTCCATTAATATACAATAGCAAATGTTCCGCACAATACAACAGCGGTGATTATGACACGCTGACCCAATTCTGCGTCACTCTTTGATGCTAAATATTTTCGACAGTTAATCCAAGGTCATTCGAAAAAATTAAATAATTGGCGAGAAGAAACCGGCGGCCAGACTGAGGAGGCAGCACCGGCGGTCATTCAAAGACCAGCTTACTTAGCGGCCATGGCCACGATAGCCGCCGGCTGCTTTAAGGCTTGCCTATGACCAACCAACATAACAAACATGAAGTTTGATTATAAATAAGAATGTTATCAGCAGAGGGGAAGTTATCACCTTGTCCTTTTCTGCTGGGACTTCTTGCTGGAGATCTTGAACGCCGCCGAGATCGAGCTGGAGATTTAGCTCGCTTTGGATGAGCAAATGCAGATTCACTCTAAAATACAAAGAAAAATATGCCATCACTTTTGATTGAACATGGGGTTATTTAGTATTTACATTATCACTCAAAAATAGTTAACAGACTAACTTTGATGTAGCTCATTGGTATTTCCATTTCTGTGCCATCACTAAACAACACTTCTGCAGTATCATCATCGATGGCTTTTATTTCTGCATGAAAATACAAAGCACTTCCAGGCCATCTGGCCATCACTCTATCACCAACATTCCGCTTCATCTTAAACCAACCAAATACAAACTAAACCACTTCAAGAAAACCTGCATCAACCATAAATAAATAATTTGCATACAGTAATACAAATAAAATCGGTTAAGAGCATACCGCTTAAACGTATCAATCGTTTATTTGGATCAAAATCTGAAATCCCAAACCAAATCCTATCTAGTGTTAAATAAAGCCATCAGTTAAGCGTATCTCGCATAAAAGAATATATAAGTCGGATGATAGTATCAGGATTTGTTTCTCGTTTGTGTACTCCATTCATTTAATTGTATAATCCTCCTCCGAACAATAAAAAAGTTTTAAATGCTTTTGATGTCATCTGTGGGCGACTGATCGGACAAATTATTTTGGCTTGAGAGAGCGATGTTAGAAAGGACGTCCAAAAGTTTAACCAGAAAACATTTTTTAGAATTACTAAATAAAATTACTGTTGTGAAATGAAGTACATGATTTCATTTGCAAAATTTCATACAATTGATTGAAAAACATTGCAAATTAATTATTTTATGAGACACTTCAAAAGACTTGAAAGAAAACCCTTGCGATTTCAAAACAAACACGTGAGCAGCCTTTTTCTTCCGCACCTCTATTTCCAAACAGGGATGTGCCCACATTTGCCAAGTAAAACTGCATGTAAATATTACCATACCTATTTGATCTAGTTTACTCAGTCAAATTTTGTTTCAGTGCAGGCTAAGCTAGTTATTTGCTGGTTTAGTTTAGCAAAATAACTTATTTTTGCTGTAAATGATTAAGTTAGATGGCTGTACAAATTGGTAATTATATACTGATTTTTGAGAAAAGCATTTTATCAATGTAGGCCTATATATATTTTTAACATATGTTTTGATATTTTTTGCTTTTATTGCTATCAAGTTTGTGTACGTAGGTCATAAGATGCTATGAGCAAACTACATTTTACAAAAATATACACATCATGCTTGCAAGTGTGATGTAAGAAAACTATAGCTTGAGAAGATATGATAACCATATAATATGGTATATAATTATAATTAGAGGGACTGCTCGTATTCGCAAAGACTAATCTTACCAAATATTGTGAATACAGCCTTAGAGGCTATTTCTATTCACTCAAGCATGACACATTTTTTCTCACCTTCTTGTTCTCTTGTCTCAATAACAAAAAAGCTGAATTTATAACCCCCTCTAAGGCCATAAACAGTAAACATGACAAATTTTAGCATAAATGTCTGTGGCTCACAGCGACTGCATCGGTCTCAGATTCTAAAGAGCACTGTCGATTTTAAACTGCATAGGAGTATTTTTTTAGAACTTTATCAGCAATAGTGCTTTTTACTGTTTCCAGTTGTAACAGTATAAATAATCAAGACCAGAGACGTTGTTAGATTTTATGCACTGTATTTTCACTGTCAACAAGTAAATTTGGTGGGCAACACTAAAAGGCGGAAATGCAGAAATAACTTTAGAATTAAAACAGTCATAGTACCATATTTAATGATCTCACAATTGCTTCTAAATAATATCTTTCAATGATATTCAACATAAGAAAATGTTTGGCATTGAGTTGTGGCTAAAAATCGCATTTTCACCTTTTCCTTGTTTAAATAAATTCCTTTCAATTTTTGAAATTTACTCCAATAACTGTGGAATTAAAACAGTCAAAGTATTTAATGACCTCACAATTGCTTCTAAACAATATCTTGCAATGATATTTCAACATAAAAGTAGGTTCGGTGGTGAGTTGTTGTTAAAAATCGCATTTCCGCCTTTTTCCATGTTGCAACATTTCATTCTTTCATGATGAAGTTATCGCTATGTTAAACAATATGGACGCCAAGATCGTATTTCCGAGTTTTCTACATCGGCATTAAATCGCTACTTCTGCAGACAATGCGCCATTTCACGCCCGGCTTATTTCCGCGTTTCCGCCTTTTAGTGTTGCCCAAATTTGGTGGTTGCAAGATTTCAAGAAAATTTTACTACATGTATTCAATAGTTTTAGTTTGAGCTATGGTTGTGCAAAAAGATATAAACCTAAGTAACAATACGCTTGAGTGCATAATTGGGGTCATCGTCTTGCTTGAGTAAACGGATGCAACCTAATTCGTACCCTCACTTTGTAGCCTGAAAAGATTGAGAAAAAATAGTACAAAGCCGAAATCGCTGATTGCAACAAAGCCGAAGTCGCTAATCGGAGTTTCTGCAAAACCTTTAAAGAACTAGGGTTAGGCGGAAACTGCGATCCGTGTGCTATTTTGGCTTTTTTCAATTTTCTCCTCGATTTTTTTAGGGTACGAAATGAGGGTATGACTTAAGTTGCATCTGAGTAAACACAGGAATACAGCCTCAGTGGCTATATTTACAATATATGGTAAATATAGTCTTTGCCTTAAGTATTATGACACTATAAAGATTGAAATTATTACAGTTGCACTTTGAAAAAATATCTACCGGTACTTCCATTGCAAAAAGTATACCACAATCCGCACTAGAATGAATCATCCAAGCAATTGCGCTACAACTTTTTTTGCAAAATTTGTATTTTTTTACCTGATCATTAGGGGGGCCATCGCCCTTTATCCCCCCCTAAATACACTACTGCCTACACACTATTATGTTGTTGTTTTTTAAACCACCCTACCCCCTTAAGCTATTCACCAGATCTGCCATTGGGCTTGGCACCATTCTAGGCCTGATGAACCTCTTCTCAACCAGTAAGCATAAATATGTAACAAAATAGGCTACCATATTTTTTAATAGTTAGATCAATAATTATAATGATCAAAAAGTTTGATGAAATGGAATCCAAAAACATTCGTAAGTAGAACTGGAAATTCCACTACACTATAAAGTAACCATGCTGTATACTGTAAAATTAAGCAAAACTAAGACACTTCTTACTTAATAATTAACATTTAAAGAACAGCAGCAATTTTTATTTTGGTGCGAAGGGTGATGGAAAAGTAATAACACGATCATTTTATACTGCATCAATGATCAACTATCAAAAATTTTGATAAATTTTGAAAGATAAAATCATCTGCAGGGTTGTCAGATTAGTTGTAGCCTTCCCTTCCAGATTGCATGCCAGTTTGATTCTAAATTATTCTAAATTTATTCTAGACATTTCATTTCAAGTCTAAAACAAAATACCATTAAATACGCAGTGTATATTGTAAATATGATATAACTTACAATAAGTAGTGGTGAGAATCTTCATGTTGAAATGAAAATATCCCTAAGATGATGCCAGCACATTTTTTATCAAGTTTTGTAGCCTTTGTTCACCCCAATTTTATGTCTGTGCCTGCGTGCTTGTTGAAAAAGTTTGTCAAATGATTGGCAGTGTAAACGATGTATGCTGACAAATGAACACAGGAAGCGAAAGAGCAACTGTTTTTTCTTTATATTATTAGAATTCTTGAAAAATGTACGTAGGGTTTCTTCCTGCTGAGAAGCCTTGCCCAGTTTTTGCTCGTTTGTGTAAGAGCTACCTTTAATAAGTTAATCGCTGTATATCTGCTAAAAAATTTCATACCGTACGTAGGCGTATACCGTGCATACATACAAATATTAGCCTACCCAAAAAGTGTTTCCAGAAAGCACTACATATAATCTATTATTTGAGTGTAATTTTGCAAAATTTTTCCAGGGGGCATGCCCTCGGACCCCTAGAATACGCGTGCCTTCGGAACGTTCTTACCCCCCACGAGTTTCATTGCTTCCCTTCAATCCCTTGCTCAACCCACCAGGATACGCCACTGCGTAGAGCCATATTCTTCCTACAATAAACTTCACATACACTTGGATTTTTGAACTTCTTATCTAACTGCTTCGATGCAACAAAATATGAAAATCAATAAATATCGTACCGGTACTTAACAATAACTACGGTACTGCATTCTGTAACAACCTAAAAACATAACAGATTAAAAGTAAACTTAACATACATAGAAATACAACCCAGTGTTAAGTGAGCGGAAAGTCCTGTCAGCTAACTAGGTTGCGTCACACTTCTCACAGACAGGCTTTCGTGCCAGAGAGCGTGCAATTCAGCAACACAGTTTCAATCAAAGAGACGGAACTAGGGCAGAAAGTTACGCGCACGCGTTGCAGCTACTAAATGCAATGAAAAAAAGACAATTACCGAAACAATCTAGACTTGTCTAAACAATCCCAATTTGCTTCTAAAATTATTCCAGATTCCAGACATTTTTTTTCCCTACTAGACAGTTCGTTTTGATTCCAGATCTGGAATCAATTATTCCAATCTGACAACCCTGATCATCTGCTAAGTTTATTGGTTGGAATGAAGACAATACTGGACACGCTTCATCAATCACTACACCAGCGTTGCCAATTTACTTAAAGCTTAACTGAAAAAGTATCAAATACAGTCTACTTTCAAATTAAACTAAAAGTAGGCCTAAAAGTCAACTAATCAAATAAATAATTTTGAGTAAAACGTTTTCTAAATAGCAAAATTTATAGTTCTTAATCTCATTAAAGTTTATTCTGGCAACACTTATATTGAGTTACACAATTCATCCATGGCGGAAAACATTTCAAATCGAACAGCCAATCAAAAATTATGAATATGAAAAAATGACGTCACGATTCGAAAACGTGATCCATATTTGTTTTTCAACAATAAACCTTTTGCATAACAAACCAACAGAGCGTGACGTTGGAGTCGTGAACGACGAGCCGCTGTTTGCAATGCTGTGCCATAGGGTTAGTGGCGTAGTTTGCAGGCGAATAAATTGTTTAACGTTTGCTTGAGCTGTTGTTTTGTGGTCTTTACGGGCGTGTATCAGTGTTTCAGTATAATTTTCCAGAAAATAAAACTCTTTTAAGTTGTAAACTTAGGCTACAGAAGTGTTAACCTTCGACCAGTTCTTTACTGTATTGGAAGCGACAGTGGCGTAGCCAAGGGGGGGGTTTTGGGGGTTACAACCCCCCCCTTTGGCACGTGTGTGACGTCACGATATTGAGAATGATGCTTTCAGTCTTAAAAAAATTGCCTAATTTTAAACAAAATTGCATTAAAAGAGCGATTTTTGCCAATACCAAACATTCAAACATCTCAGCCAGGAATTAGCAACAAGAAAACAGAGACTTTAGCTTTATTTCCGAAAAATGCCGAAGAAAACATGATCTTATCCTTTTGCTAAGCCACCGGACAGCACCATTTTACAGGAATATTCATACCCACATTTTTGTTGAAAATGCTCTCAGAATGTACCAAACTCAAAGTAATTTTTCAAAATTTTCTAGGGGAGGCCCCCCAGACCCCCCGCCGCTGGGTCGTCAAAACCCCCCCCCTTTCAAAATTCCTGGCTACGCTACTGGGAAGCGATCTTGCCCGGCAAAGATGGGAAGAATTTCCTGTATTATACAGCTTCAAAAGCTAAGCATGCAAATCAAAATGTTGATGCAGAACTTAATGACGATGCTACTTTCAAAATACCTCAAAATGATACAGGAGCACTGCATCTAGGCTACATAGACTAGCGGTGGAAGATGAATTTTTCTTGATGTTAATGAAGCTTCGCCTGGGTTTGTTTTATACAGACTTAGGCACAAGGTTTGGTATTAGTTCTGCATTCGTATTGTACACCGTATTTTTCATTCATGAATGCATCTCAATCTCATGTATTTAAGGTTAATTAGTTTGAACATATTCCGTCATCGTGATGTTATCATAGCAGCCATGAAGCCAGACTTCAAAAAGGACTACTCAAGCACCATGATCACCATCGACTACACTGAAGCCTACGTCTCGAAACACCATCCTCACTTCACCGTCAGTCGCAAACGTACTCGAACTATAAAAGTACGAACACTGCAAAGGCATTAGATTAGTGGGACTTGATCCAAGAAATAGGGTTATTATGTTTGCATCTCAGTTCCAGGGCCGTTGACAGGATTTCTCGGGCCCGGTACCAATTTATTTTCGGGCCCCCTTCATCGACAAATTTATGAATATAAACGTTGTGTACAAACTTTTATTGATGTCGTTTAAGCAATGATTAGTTAACAAATCTTGCGCAATCTTAAAATTTCTTGAACCGCAAAACTTAGCCTACTATCTCTATCTAGCAGTTGCTTTTTTGAACTTTTGTTTGTCACATGGCGCTAGTATTACTTCACGATTCCATTGATGTTTCACTGGTCATTCTAGGCTCATAAGAAGAGAATTTACAGCACTGCAGACATTAAAAAGTTTTCAATTTGATTTGGAAAAGGTGTTTGGGCCTAGGTCAACCATTTGCTGATTGCTGCAATCTGAAAAGCGGTTTTGGTCTAATAATCTTCTTACCTGTGCCATTTCAGTTTTTGAGTTTGAACAAATATTAGCCTGTTTATTTTGAAATTCGTGTTTCGAGTAGGCTAATATTCGTGGCTAGGGAAAATCACTAGCCTATACGGTAGGCTACTAGACTAAATTCTTATTTTACTGTTTGGTGGCAGAAGTGGCTATTTTACTACCAGAGAGCTGAAGTGGGGCCGGTACCCAGAAGGGGGCCCGGTACTTTACCATCTGACGGCTGAAATGACTGTTTTAACCTCTGATGGCAATTCCTTTAGATCTGATTATATTAAGATCTTGATAATGTTTGAAGCCGCAGGGAATCTTTTAAATCCGGGCCCCATAAATATTCCGGGCCCGGGTCCAAAAGTACCACCTAGGCCCCCCTGTCAACACCCCTGCTCAGTTGTACACTGGTAATGTGAGTGACAAAG
Source organism: Aplidium turbinatum (assembly GCF_918807975.1). NCBI lineage: Eukaryota > Metazoa > Chordata > Ascidiacea > Aplousobranchia > Polyclinidae > Aplidium > Aplidium turbinatum. The sequence goes on from NC_137486.1 coordinate 6,811,673, forward strand.
AAATATGTCAGAGGAGTGGATTTTTTCACCTTTTGAAGCAGAAAAAAGCTGCTAATGAACTGCACTTCAATGGTGCTGTTATGGCCGAAAAAGAGTTTCTTACAGAAAAAGATTTAGCCTACATGGTATTTGTATACATTTGAATATCTCACCGTTCCTAGGTAGGCCTCAAATGAGTGAAGACGAAGTGTTGAATACACGAAGTATTGCACGCCATCGCATTCATGTAGAAAGCGGGTCATAAAAAAATTTGTCAATTTCACATCTTCGACAGGAAAATACCAGTGACTATGCTTGGCATCACCAATAAAGTGTGGTTGGTTTGTTGCATATGTTATGCAGAATGAAAATAAAATGTTGCAAGACAAGGTACCACTAACGTGATCCATAATTCCCGGTCAAAATGCACACGCTCCACAATGGCCGTCCTAAATTGCCTTTCCTAGTTTGTTAGCCAACACTATGATTAAAACGAACAAGAACTGAAATGTACCGATAACCTACATTAATTCATAAACACAAAAAATTTACTTTCACCTGCCAGCGACCTCACGCTTGCTTGCAATAACAAGAAACGCCTTCATAAACCGTAGAAAACAAGCGATTCTTAACCCTCGGACTCCGCGTAACTCAAACGTCACGCTCTGGTGATTTTGAATGTGCAAAAGGTCTATTACGCATATTGGCCACAAAAAGAGTAATGGATTTTTACTCAGCTTCTAAGCACAAAACGACTGAATTGGTCGTTTGGAAGATTTTTGAGCTAAAAAACAAAAGATTTTTAAAGTATTTCTCAATGCGCCTTTTTTGTAAAGATGGAACTTCGGTCCAGTTCAGTTTGTTTTTTATTTCGTTATCACAACGAAAGACAATATAAGTTATTACGCCGAACATAACAGAGATCTAGCGAAAAAACTCAAACGTCATAATGTGCTTGATATCAAAACAGGATAATCAGCTTAAAATGTGGCACTGGCGCAACACCCAAGAAGCATATTAAAATTTTGAAAAAAAAACAAAAAAACCAAGAGACAAAAAACAGCAATAAAAGTTTTAAAAATTTATATAGCTAAATGTTCCGGCGGGTCAATTGCCCTCTCGATTATAATTGTGATGAATTTTGTAACTTGGCTGGCTGAATTAAGCAACGTTGAATTTGCGTTCTTTCACTGTTCTACGTGACGTGGTCGCCTGATGACCAATACGTTTAATCTCTGATTGTCGCCTTTGCCGCGTGCCTGGAGTCGTGATTTCTGGAGACTATTTGCCATTGTGTTGAATTTTATTTCATTATCGAAATAACCCAGCTCAGTGGCCGAGTGGTTTCGCCTTCGGCTCTGGTGCTGGTAGATCTGAGATCGATTCCAGGTCGGGTCAAACCGAAGACTTTAAAAACGGTACCGATTGTGTTCTATCCTGCCTAGCGCAGTGAGAATGAGTCGGGTAATAATGTGATAACATCGTAAACCTGATATAAATTAAAAATGAGCCTTGTCGCTAAAAGACCTTAGCTGTTGTAGAGCGACAATAAATAAAACCATAACATTATTATTATTATTATCGAAATAGCAAGCCAGAGAAATGCCAATGTGTAGCCTACCACGGATTTAAGTTATCGTTGTTAAAGCCATTATAAGTTTATACAAAATCAGGTTTTTATTCCAACTCGCTAACTCAATAACTCAAAAACAACAAGAAACAATTGCAAGTATGGTTGAGGCAGACAGAGGAGGGATTGTAGTAAGGCAGTGAGCACTTACTCTTGTAACCAAAAATAAAAACCTGATTTACCTTTCGACAACTGAAGTAAAAAAGTTATAAATTATCTAAATAACAAAAATTGACAGAATTAAAAGAACAAGAACTAACTTAAAGACTAACATATTTAAACTTCAATCAAGGAAGACTTCAGAAGGGGTGGTCAGCACTTCCCTGCAACGAAAGGACTTTAATAAACTTCGATTGTGCTGTAAACTGGAACTCTACTGTAGCCTAATTGTGTATAATAATTTGTTTAAAATACTGTATTGTTTGTCAAGAGGCTTGCGTCACCATAACTCAACGAGCGGTAAGTCCCTAATTAATGTTGGTTACGCTGTCCATTACGTTACGTGTGTCGCTATTACATGTGTAGGCTATAGTATACACTATACAGCATTGTAATTTTTTTAATTTTATAAATGGAAGGTGACGGTGGCCATCCGGTGTCTCGTACGTTTCCCGCTGGCAGTGGGACGGGGGGCGCTGCGTCTGGGGGTGGTGCGGCGGACTACCCAGGCGTTGGGCAGGTGTATCCTCAGGGGGTTCATGGCAGCCTTACCCATGCTGATTCCAGTGCAGAAGCTGTGCTCAGGAACGTCACACATAGAAAAAGAGAGGTGCTGCAGGGGGTTGGAGAATTTAGGAGAAGTCTCCACATGGTACAGGATGAAGCGTCGTTAAAGCGGGCCTTGGTTGATATGGCGGAGTTAGAGGGCAACTTTGGAGAACTGTTAGAACTTGCAAATAAACTAAACGATAGCACTACGATATCTGAAGCTACAGAACAGGTCAGGTCAGAGATTGAGGAATTGAGACTGACTATAAAACAGAAGCAAATCTCCAAGGTAGGCCTAGATACAAAATTAGGTAGGCTACAATAAAAAAAATCAACCACTAGTGCCTCGAGTAGTCGTTCGCGCCGTTCAAAAGAAGAGATTGAAATCCGGCTCGAAATGGAGAAGTTGCGGTGGGAAAAACAGATGCGGGTGAACAAAGCCAAAGCAGAGGAAGCCAGAGCCAAAGCCGAAGCAGAGGAAGCCGAAGCCAGAGACGAAATTGAAATGCAGATCAAGGCAGCCGAACTGAGAGCAAGGCAAAGTAAGCTTGAGTTGTTTTCACAATGTGGATCGGACCAAGGGTCGGAGCTCTGGCAACGACGGCCTACGGCCAGTAATCTCGGAGTAACCGACTACATCCCTACAGCGATAGAAAAGGTGCAGAGGTGGGACGCTGACATTGTCAATCCGCCTGGGAGATCCCATGACACTCATGGGGCCGCTAGCATAGATGCCCAACCTTAACAGAGCAAGGCTAAACAGGAGAATTTAATGGAACCGCAGTAGTACATTAAGAGGTATTTGGGACCCCATGCACCATGCTGTGACGTCACAAAAGAAACAAACCAAAAACCACTCATGCGTGACAATGAATTGTTGTTTGTTTCTATGATGATGCTAAGGTGTTGACGTCACAAAAGGTGTTGAAGCAGAACAGTCCCACTTTTAGTGTAAATTTACCCGCCAAAATTCAAATGTATGAAGAATAAACAAAGAAATGTGAGTATGATTGTATAAAGAATAAACAAAGAAATGTGAGTGTGATACAAGCTGCAGGGTTGCCAGATGTATGGTAAACATTCAAATGTATGAAGAATAAACAAAGAAATGTGAGTATGATTGTATAAAGAATAAACAAAGAAATGTGAGTGTGATACAAGCTGCAGGGTTGCCAGATGTATGGTAAACATTCAAATGTATGAAGAATAAACAAAGAAATGTGAGTATGATTGTATAAAGAATAAACAAAGAAATGTGAGTGTCATTCAAGCTGTAGGGTTGTCAGATGTATGGTAAACAAATTAGCGTATGATTCAAGCTCCAGGGTTGCCGGATGTATGGTAAACATGTTCCCTATGAGTGGCGTGACAAGAACTATATTCTCATGCCACAGTGTTGACGTCACTTGTTTCTATGATGATGTCACTGTGTTGACGTCATGTTTTCCTTGCACCATCCTTGAGTAATGGATGATTTGGTCTCAATTTTTTTTTCTTATTGTTTATGAGGTGTTAGCTATGCATGGTAGTAGGTTGCCATTTGTCGCGACATTGTTATTAGGGTAGCACATGGTGGTTATGGATAGGTTTTTTGGATCATCGATGCACCATGCTGTGACTTCACAAAAGAAACAAACCAAAAACCACTCATGCGTGACAATGAATTGTTGTTTGTTTCTATGATGATGCTGAGGTGTTGACGTCACAAAAGGTGTTGAAGCGGAACAGTCCCACTTTTTGTGTAAATTTACCCGCCAAAATTCAAATGTATAAAGAATAAACAAAGAAATTAAAATTCAAATGTATAAAGAATAAACAAAGAAATGTGAGTATGATTCAAGCTCCAGGGTTGCCATATGTATGGTAAATAAATCTCCAGGGTTGCCAGATCACTTTTTGTGTAAATTTACCCGCCAAAAAAAAATTCAAAGGTATAAAGAATAAACAAAGAAATGTGAGTTCTGCAGGGTTGCCAGATGTATAGTAAATAAATCTCCAGGGTTGCCAGATGTATGGTAAACATGTTCCACATGAGTGTTCAAGTGTGACAAGAACCACTCATGTGTGACAATGAATTGTTGTTTGTTTCCTGCAGGGTTGCCAGATGTATGACAAATAAATCTCCAGGGTTGCCAGATCACTTTTTGTATAAATTTACCCGCCAAAACTAAAATTCAAATGTATAAAAAATAAACAAAGAAATGTGAGTTCTGCAGGGTTGCCAGATGTATAGTAAATAAATCTCCAGGGTTGCCAGATGTATGGTAAACATATTCCATACGAGTGTTCAAGTGTGACAAGAATCACTCATGTGTGACAATGAATTGTTGTTTGTTTTTATGATGACGCTCCAGGGTTGCCAGATGTATGGTAAACATGTTCCACATGAGTGTTCAAGTGTGACAAGAACCACTCATGTGTGACAATGATTTGTTGTTTGCTTCTATGATGACGTCAAGGTGTTCAAGCTCCAGGGTTGCCAGAAGTCCCACTTTTTGTGTAAATTTACCCGTCAAAATTCAAATGTATAAAGAATAAACAAAGAAATTAAAATTCAAATGTATAAAGAATAAACAAAGAAATTAGATTAGAACACCGGTCGATCAGTCTCAACGCACACTATTTGGTGGTGTTTAAAAACCCTAGAGACAACTCTCAGATACTTCATTTGGCAAAGCTAGCTTATCCGAGGCAAACGGGTGTTCTTCAAGAAGCTTTCGCAGACGCAACATCTAAGCCTTTCGGTGATTAACTGTTGGATTTTAAACAAAGCACTCCGGAAAAATTTCGTTTGTGCACTGACATCTTTCCAGGAGAAACCAATTTTGTATACATCCCCATTCCTTGATGATGACTGCCCGTTTACAACGACACATCGACACACTCAAACTTCTTTCCAAAGTGAATCCTAATGTTGCTAAAGGGGTTATAAAGTCAGCAGATAACGAATTGATTAAGTGTGTTTGTGATTGCTGCTACAACGTGTTGAAGGGCAACGTCTCCATCTCTTCAAAGCAAAAGGCAAATCTGCTTAAATACAAGAAACCTTTGCGTGAGCTGGCCAAAAAGAAGACCAGTCTTACAAAAAAACGACAGATTATTCAACACGGAGGCTTTCTGGGAGCTCTCCTATCCGCCGTTGTTCCTGCGATCGCTGGGTTGATCGGCACTTTGGCTTCAAAATAACAAGATGAAGAGTGTCAAAAAGATGAGCCTTGTGGAACCACGCCTTCTAGAATCGATGCGAGAAAAGAACATGCAAAAACCTCCTTTGCTGAACGCGATGAGTGAGTTGGACTCCAAAATGAATGACATTCTTTCTCGTTCTGATCTGACCACGAGTGAAAAAGTGAAACTCTACGATCAAATCTTGCAGCAGTACATTGTTTATCGTGAAAAATATGTCAACACTCCAACCAAGATTGTTCTTGAAGAGAAACGACATTTTACTGAGGATGACATATTGGCAGGAGTTGCAAAAACCTACCTCGGAAAAAGTCGTGGTCTTGTGGACGTTGTCAAAAACAATTCTTCTCTCGGTTGGAACAAATCTGGCGAACTCACGATTCATGGACAGGCGATTCCTAACTCTAATATAAAACATTTGATTTCGGCTGTCGTTCATAAATCCAAAAACTTTCAACCGACCGGTTTAAAAGAGTTTCAAGAAGAGTTGGGTGAAACTCGCGCTTTTCCTAGTCTCAAAAAGAAGATAACATGGCGCCAGCACGATTAATTTTACTATGACGCCGGGAATCCTGGAAGCTTCGGTGGAGAGGAAAGGCTACATAGGGTGATCAAGAAACCTGTAAAATCGTGGCTCGGCTCTCAAGACGCTTACACACTCCATAAACCGATTCGCATACGCTTTCCATGTCGTCGTGTGGTGATCGGTGGCATCGCAGAACAATTTCAAACAGATTCGATCACGACATCTACAAGGTAGAACCGATTCTAAGAAGGAGAAAAAAGAATCGAAAGAAACAGATTCTTGTAAAGTGGCTCGGTTACCCGGACAAGTTCAATTGCTGGATTGACGAAGCGAGTGTTGTGCGTTATGGCTGAGTGGAAAATGTGTGGAAAAAACGTTCCCAGAAGTGAAATAGTCTATTTTTTTCAAATGGTTGTCATTTTGATTGTGATATCATTCAGTCTCTACAATCTGAGTTTAGAAGAGGACCCGCACAAACTTTGGATCGTGTTGCTTTCCAATTGTTTAGGGTTGGTTATGCCCCAACCCAAAATAAAATATCCAATGAAGAATGTTTTACCTAACCCTGCCGAGTAACAGTTCCATGAAATTTTTCCCCTCCAACACCTTGACGGATTATGTGGTCAGACTACCGAATGAGATCAACTTGGAAGGAGATTGGGAGGTTGGTATCGCCGAAATCCAATATCCACACTCCTGGAGGAACATCATCAACTCGGTCAATAATTGGTTGCACTATGTAGACGGTGTAATTGACACTGTCGTGGCCTTGGATTCTGGTCACTACCCTAATCCTCAAGCAATCCTTCAATACTTGGAAATGAAATTAAAGCGCACAATTGGAACGCAATTGTCATTACACATGTATTACAATCCTTACACAAGGCTTATCAATTTGTTGGTCAAAAGCGGCGCGCACATCACGATGGGTGAAGGACTTGCTGAATTGTTGGGGTTTCATAGAAAGCGTTTTAAAAGCGGTGAATATGAAGCAAGGCGTCACGTAGATATCCATCAAGGTTTTTATGCCATGTACTTGTATTGTGATGTGGTAGAACCCAGGGTGGTTGGCGACACTTTAGCTCCTTTGCTGGGTATAGTTCCTGTGGAAGGAAAAGATGGTGATTACATTTACCGAAGAAATGAGAACTGAAAAACTTTGACACGGTACATATATCGCTGCGAGATGATCAGGGCAAGCCAGTTCAATTTGAGACGGGAAAAGTAGTGGTCACGCTTCACTTTCGGAAAAGACGTCTTCATCAACTATAATGCCTCACAAGCCAGTGTTCTGTTGCAACGCAAGAGCCTACGAAAACTACTACGTCTCCCAGGTTGGTCACGGTACACCAGGCTTTTTTTCCGGTGCCCAATATCAAAACGGTTATGGTTTAGGGAGTATATTTTCTAGCCTTGGAAAATCGATCCTGCCTTTGATCAAGTCAGGAGCAAAGACGGTTGGAAAAGAAGTTCTCAGGTCAGGTGCACATTTTGCTTCGGATGTGTTGTCTGGAAAAAGTGCGAAAGAAGCGGCTTTACAAAGATCGAAGCAGGCTGGTGTCAATTTATTGAAACGCGTCGCGGCCCCGGTCCATCAAACCCCACCACGCGAGACCTTTTTCTCATCTCCACCTGTCAAAAGGCGAAAGAAAATAAAACAATCCAACAGTTTGAAAAAATGTAGACGGAAAGCGGTCGTATCAAAAGACATTTTCGATGGCTAGCTTGATTCATGAAAAGTCTTGTGAAGGGTTGAAAACCGAGCTGGATTTGTTTGCTGTTCCACCTACCCAAACCAGTTTGGAAAGTGGACATTATGTGGAACATCGCCCGCAATCTACTCTCACCGACAGCGGTCCTGTCGAGTTTTTGATTGTCGAGGAAGGTGACTACTACATCGATTTGGCCAACACCTTACTCTACGTTCGTGCTAAAGTGGTCAAAAACGATGGCACAGATTTAGCCGAAAACGATGCCGTTGCTCCGGTTTGCGATTGGTTGCACACTCTGTGGTCACAGATCAACTTAAGCCTAAACAACACCCAGGTTTCTCAATCGAATCACACGTATCCCTACAGAGCTTACTTGGAGACTCTCCTCAGTTTCGGAGGACCTGCAAAATCTTCACAGCTCTCGCAAACTTATGGTACAAGGACTCCAAGGATAAGTTTGATACGCTCGCTGTTGCAAATGCAGGCTTCAATCGACGCAAGGCGTTGACGCAAGAAAGTCGATCGGTGGACATGATAGGAAAATTGCATCTGGATATGACCTTTCAGAATCGATATTTACTCAACGGAGTCGAGATGAAGCTCAAATTGACTAGAGCCTCCGACGCGTTTTGTCTCATGGGGGCAGGAAAGGTCAAGCTGCAAGAAGTGGCTTTATTCTGTAGAAAGGTCAAACCCAGTGACCCTGTAAGAATCGCCCACATCAAAGCGCTCCAGTCTGGAACAGCCAAGTATCCAATCCGCCGTGCAGAAACTAAAGCTTTTACCGTGCCAAGAGGCAATCTCACCGTCACCAAAGAAAATTTCTTTCTCGGTCAGTTACCAAGAAGGGTGGTGATTGGCATGGTGGACAATGCTTCTTTCAACGGTCTGTCGGCCAGAAATCCGTTCGATTTCAAACACAACTCTGTCAATTTTTTGGCTTTGTATCGTGACGGAAAGCAGATTCCTTCCAAACCATACCAACCTGACTTTGGAAATGGAAAATATATACGCAGCTACCTCTCCCTATTTACAGGAACAAATCAATATTACGCAGACGAAGGCAATGATATCTCCAGAGCGGAATATCCAGGCGGATATACCCTGTTTGCATTTGATTTGACACCAGACCTTGGTTCGGGGGCGAGTCATTTCGAATTAATAAAGCACGGAAACTTACGATTGGAAATTCACTTTGCGACAGCCTTACAGCGAACGATCAACGTCATTGTCTATGCAGAGCACGACAATCTTCTAGAAATTGATCGCAACAAAAGTGTCATATTCGACTATTCGGCATGAACTCGGACCAGATTTCGAGGATTTTATTCAACGACTCTTGTCTAAAGCGTGTTTTCAAGGGTGTGTACGCGAGAGACATGTTGCCCCAAGACTTATCTCCCCCTGCTGCCTTTGTCTTCAACACCGACGAAAGCGATCCACCGGGTGAACACTAGGTTGCTGTTTATTTGAATGGTCACAAGCAAGGCGAATTTTTCGATTCTTTGGTATCCGACCCTACCAGCGTGAATTTATCGATTTCATGCATCTCCACTCGATCGATTGAATTTGGAACCACACCACAATTCAAGGACCTTTGTCGCTTGTCTGTGGTCACTATTGCATGTATTTTCTATTTAAACGCTGTCGCGGTGTAGCCATGAAGGCGATTGTCTCAAATTTTCATTCTGATCTCAATGCAAACGATCGTGCTATTGAAGACTTTGTACGCCAGCGTTATAAAATAAAAATTTAATTTGCACATTTGTTTAGTTTTTGTTTTTTACTATGTATTGGTGTCTATTACACAGTTGTTGCATTTTTACCTCAGTTTCATATTGTTTTTTTTTTTTTTTTTTTTTTTTGACATAAAATTAGAAGAAGAAAAAAAAAAGAAATTCTTCTTGCTTCACCTTTCAATGCACTTTTTTTTTAAATTCTACCTTTGCACTTAAAATTATATTGCTGTTGTTGCCTAATAAAAAAAAAACAAAAAAAATACAAGTTGTCAATTTTATTTTATTGCAAAGCGCAAAAAGCTAAAATGATACAGGTGAAAAGGGAAGTTTGTTCAATAAAAAAGAAAAAAAAATACAAGTTAGCAATTTTATTGCAAAGCGCAAAATGCTAAAATGAAGCAGGTGAAAAGAAACAAGTTTCTTTTCGAAATTTGTTCAATAAAAAAGGAAAAAAAATACAAGTTGTCAATTTTATTTTATTGCAAAGCGCAAAAAGCTACAATGATAAAAAGCTAAAATGAAGCAGGTGAAAAGAAACAAGTTTCTTTTCGAAATTTGTTCAATAAAAAAGGAAAAAAATACAAGTTAGAAATTTTATTTTATTGCAAAGCGCAAAAAGCTAAAATGATAAAAAGCTAAAATGAAGCAGGTGAAAAGAAACAAGTTTCTTTTCGAAATTTGTTCAATAAAAAAGGAAAAAAAAATACAAGTTGTCAATTTTATTTTATCGCAAAGCACTAAAAGCTAAAATGATGCAGGTGAAAAGAAACAAGTTTCTTTTCGAAATTTCATTTCGAAGAAATGAAATTTAAAAAAAAAAAAAAAGGCTTGGGAGGGGCTCATCAGAAGTGTTACACTGCTTGACCTGAGACCGCTTGAGCATTGTGAAGAGTGCCGCAAGTTGTTCACTATCGTCAAGGTTGTAGAGTCGCCCTTACTCGACTGTCGTATACTGGACATAGCAGAAATCGACCATGACTGCTGTCATCAGCAACGCGTCAACTTGGTACGGACAGAAATTGGTGAAGATGAGTTTGTGTAACAATGTCGCCACAACGTTTGCTTGGGAGGCTCATCAGAAGTGTTACACTGCTTGACCTGAGACCGCTTGAGCATTGTGAAGAGTGCCGCAAATTGTTCAACATCATCAAAGTTGTAGAGTCGCCCTTACTTGACTGTCGTATACTGGACATAGCAGAAATCGACCATGACTGCTGTCATCAGCAACGCGTCAACTTGGTACGGACAGAAATCGATGAAGATGAGTTTGTGTAACAACGTCGCCACAACATTGAGATGTTTTTTGTTTTTTTTTAAATTTCATTTCTTCGAAATGAAATTTCGAAAAGAAACTTGTTTCTTTTCACCTGCATCATTTTAGCTTTTTGTGCTTTGCGATAAAATAAAATTGCTAACTTGTATTTTTTTTTTCCTTTTTTATTGAACAAATTTCGAAAAGAAACTTGTTTCTTTTCACCTGCTTCATTTTAGCTTTTTATCATTTTAGCTTTTTGCGCTTTGCAATAAAATAAAATTTCTAACTTGTATTTTTTTCCTTTTTTATTGAACAAATTTCGAAAAGAAACTTGTTTCTTTTCACCTGCTTCATTTTAGCTTTTTATCATTTTAGCTTTTTGCGCTTTGCAATAAAATAAAATTGACAACTTGTATTTTTTTTCCTTTTTTATTGAACAAATTTCGAAAAGAAACTTGTTTCTTTTCACCTGCTTCATTTTAGCATTTTGCGCTTTGCAATAAAATAAAATTGACAACTTGTATTTTTTTTGATTTTTTTTTATTAGGCAACAACAGCAATATAATTTTAAGTGCAAAGGTAGAATTTAAAAAAAAAAGTGCATTGAAAGGTGAAGCAAGAAGAATTTCTTTTTTTTTCTTCTTCTAATTTTATGTCGAAAAAAAAAAAAAAAAAAAAAAAACAATATGAAACTGAGGTAAAAATGCAACAACTGTGTAATAGACACCAATACATAATAAAAAACAAAAACTAAACAAATGTGCAAATTAAATTTTTATTTTATAACGCTGGCGTACAAAGTCTTCAATAGCACGATCGTTTGCATTGAGATCAGAATGAAAATTTGAGACAATCGCCTTCATGGCTACACCGCGACAGCGTTTTAATAGAAAATACATGCAATAGTGACCACAGACAAGCGACAAAGGTCCTTGAATTGTGGTGTGGTTCCAAATCCAATCGATCTAGTAGAGATGCATGAAATCGATAAATTCACGCTGGTAGGGTCGGATACCAAAGAATCGAAAAATTCGCCTTGCTTGTGACCATTCAAATAAACAGCAACCTAGTGTTCACCCGGTTGATCGCTTTCGTCGGTGTTGAAGACAAAGGCAGCAGGGGGAGATAAGTCTTGGGGCAACATGTCTCTCGCGTACACACCCTTGAAAACACGCTTTAGACAAGAGTCGTTGAATGAAATCCTCGAAATCTGGTCCGAGTTCATGCCGAATAGTCGAATATGACACTTTTGTTGCGATCAATTTCTAGAAGATTGTCGTGCTCTGCATAGACAATGACGTTGATAGTTTGCTGTAAGGCTGTCGCAAAGTGAATTTCCAATCGTAAGTTTCCGTGCTTTATTAATTCGAAATGACTCGCCCCCGAACCAAGGTCTGGTGTCAAATCAAATGCAAACAGGGTATATCCGCCTGGATATTCCGCTCTGGAGATATCATTGCCTTCGTCTGCGTAATATTGATTTGTTCCTGTAAATAGGGAGAGGTAGCTGCGTATATATTTTCCATTTCCAAAGTCAGGTTGGTATGGTTTGGAAGGAATCTGCTTTCCGTCACGATACAAAGCCAAAAAATTGACAGAGTTGTGTTTGAAATCGAACGGATTTCTGGGGCCGACAGACCGTTGAAAGAAGCATTGTCCACCATGCCAATCACCACCCTTCTTGGTAACTGACCGAGAAAGAGATTTTCTTTGGTGACGGTGAGATTGCCTCTTGGCACGGTAAAAGCTTTAGTTTCTACACGGCGGATTGGATACTTGGCTGTTCCAGACTGGAGCGCTTTGATGTGGGCGATTCTTACAGGGTCACTGGGTTTGACCTTTCTACAGAATAAAGCCACTTCTTGCAGCTTGACCTTTCCTGCCCCCATGAGACAAAACGCGTCGGAGGCTCTAGTCAATTTGAGCTTCATCTCGACTCCGTTGAGTAAATATCGATTCTGAAAGGTCATATCCAGATGCAATTTTCCTATCATGTCCACCGATCGACTTTCTTGCGTCAATGCCTTGCGTCGATTGAAGCCTGCATTTGCAACAGCGAGCGTATCAAACTTATCCTTGGAGTCCTTGTACCATAAGTTTGCAGAGAGCTGTGAAGATTTTGCAGGTCCTCCGAAACTGAGGAGAGTCTCCAAGTAAGCTCTGTAGGGATACGTGTGATTCGATTGAGAAACCTGGGTGTTGTTTAGGCTTAAGTTGATCTGTGACCACAGAGTGTGCAACCAATCGCAAACCGGAGCAACGGCATCGTTTTCGGCTAAATCTGTGCCATCGTTTTTGACCACTTTAGCACGAACGTAGAGTAAGGTGTTGGCCAAATCGATGTAGTAGTCACCTTCCTCGACAATCAAAAACTCGACAGGACCGCTGTCGGTGAGAGTAGATTGCGGGCGATGTTCCACATAATGTCCACTTTCCAAACTGGTTTGGGTAGGTGGAACAGCAAACAAATCCAGCTCGGTTTTCAACCCTTCACAAGACTTTTCATGAATCAAGCTAGCCATCGAAAATGTCTTTTGATACGACCGCTTTCCGTCTACATTTTTTCAAACTGTTGGATTGTTTTATTTTCTTTCGCCTTTTGACAGGTGGAGATGAGAAAAAGGTCTCGCGTGGTGGGGTTTGATGGACCGGGGCCGCGACGCGTTTCAATAAATTGACACCAGCCTGCTTCGAGCTTTGTAAAGCCGCTTCTTTCGCACTTTTTCCAGACAACACATCCGAAGCAAAATGTGCACCTGACCTGAGAACTTCTTTTCCAACCGTCTTTGCTCCTGACTTGATCAAAGGCAGGATCGCTTTTCCAAGGCTAGAAAATATACTCCCCAAACCATAACCGTTTTGATATTGGGCACCGGAAAAAAAGCCTGGTGTACCGTGACCAACCTGGAGACGTAGTAGTTTTCGTAGGCTCTTGCGTTGCAACAGAACACTGGCTTGTGAGGCATTATAGTTGATGAAGACGTCTTTTCCGAAAGTGAAGCGTGACCACTACTTTTCCCGTCTCAAATTGAACTGGCTTGCCCTGATCATCTCGCAGCGATATATGTACCGTGTCAAAGTTTTTCAGTTGAACGGGGTGATAATGCACTTTCTCATTTCTTCGGTAAATGTAATCACCATCTTTTCCTTCCACAGGAACTATACCCAGCAAAGGAGCTAAAGTGTCGCCAACCACCCTGGGTTCTACCACATCACAATACAAGTACATGGCATAAAAACCTTGATGGATATCTACGTGACGCCTTGCTTCATATTCACCGCTTTTAAAACGCTTTCTATGAAACCCCAACAATTCAGCAAGTCCTTCACCCATCGTGATGTGCGCGCCGCTTTTGACCAACAAATTGATAAGCCTTGTGTAAGGATTGTAATACATGTGTAATGACAATTGCGTTCCAATTGTGCGCTTTAATTTCATTTCCAAGTATTGAAGGATTGCTTGAGGATTAGGGTAGTGACCAGAATCCAAGGCCACGACAGTGTCAATTACACCGTCTACATAGTGCAACCAATTATTGACCGAGTTGATGATGTTCCTCCAGGAGTGTGGATATTGGATTTCGGCGATACCAACCTCCCAATCTCCTTCCAAGTTGATCTCATTCGGTAGTCTGACCACATAATCCGTCAAGGTGTTGGAGGGGAAAAATTTCATGGAACTGTTACTCGGCAGGGTTAGGTAAAACATTCTTCATTGGATATTTTATTTTGGGTTGGGGCATAACCAACCCTAAACAATTGGAAAGCAACACGATCCAAAGTTTGTGCGGGTCCTCTTCTAAACTCAGATTGTAGAGACTGAATGATATCACAATCAAAATGACAACCATTTGAAAAAAATAGACTATTTCACTTCTGGGAACGTTTTTTCCACACATTTTCCACTCAGCCATAACGCACAACACTCGCTTCGTCAATCCAGCAATTGAACTTGTCCGGGTAACCGAGCCACTTTACAAGAATCTGTTTCTTTCGATTCTTTTTTCTCCTTCTTAGAATCGGTTCTACCTTGTAGATGTCGTGATCGAATCTGTTTGAAATTGTTCTGCGATGCCACCGATCACCACACGACGACATGGAAAGCGTATGCGAATCGGTTTATGGAGTGTGTAAGCGTCTTGAGAGCCGAGCCACGATTTTACAGGTTTCTTGATCACCCTATGTAGCCTTTCCTCTCCACCGAAGCTTCCAGGATTCCCGGCGTCATAGTAAAATTAATCGTGCTGGCGCCATGTTATCTTCTTTTTGAGACTAGGAAAAGCGCGAGTTTCACCCAACTCTTCTTGAAACTCTTTTAAACCGGTCGGTTGAAAGTTTTTGGATTTATGAACGACAGCCGAAATCAAATGTTTTATATTAGAGTTAGGAATCGCCTGTCCATGAATCGTGAGTTCGCCAGATTTGTTCCAACCGAGAGAAGAATTGTTTTTGACAACGTCCACAAGACCACGACTTTTTCCGAGGTAGGTTTTTGCAACTCCTGCCAATATGTCATCCTCAGTAAAATGTCGTTTCTCTTCAAGAACAATCTTGGTTGGAGTGTTGACATATTTTTCACGATAAACAATGTACTGCTGCAAGATTTGATCGTAGAGTTTCACTTTTTCACTCGTGGTCAGATCAGAACGAGAAAGAATGTCATTCATTTTGGAGTCCAACTCACTCATCGCGTTCAGCAAAGGAGGTTTTTGCATGTTCTTTTCTCGCATCGATTCTAGAAGGCGTGGTTCCACAAGGCTCATCTTTTTGACACTCTTCATCTTGTTATTTTGAAGCCAAAGTGCCGATCAACCCAGCGATCGCAGGAACAACGGCGGATAGGAGAGCTCCCAGAAAGCCTCCGTGTTGAATAATCTGTCGTTTTTTTGTAAGACTGGTCTTCTTTTTGGCCAGCTCACGCAAAGGTTTCTTGTATTTAAGCAGATTTGCCTTTTGCTTTGAAGAGATGGAGACGTTGCCCTTCAACACGTTGTAGCAGCAATCACAAACACACTTAATCAATTCGTTATCTGCTGACTTTATAACCCCTTTAGCAACATTAGGATTCACTTTGGAAAGAAGTTTGAGTGTGTCGATGTGTCGTTGTAAACGGGCAGTCATCATCAAGGAATGGGGATGTATACAAAATTGGTTTCTCCTGGAAAGATGTCAGTGCACAAACGAAATTTTTCCGGAGTGCTTTGTTTAAAATCCAACAGTTAATCACCGAAAGGCTTAGATGTTGCGTCTGCGAAAGCTTCTTGAAGAACACCCGTTTGCCTCGGATAAGCTAGCTTTGCCAAATGAAGTATCTGAGAGTTGTCTCTAGGGTTTTTAAACACCACCAAATAGTGTGCGTTGAGACTGATCGACCGGTGTTCTAATCTAATTTCTTTGTTTATTCTTTATACATTTGAATTTTAATTTCTTTGTTTATTCTTTATACATTTGAATTTTGACGGGTAAATTTACACAAAAAGTGGGACTTCTGGCAACCCTGGAGCTTGAACACCTTGACGTCATCATAGAAGCAAACAACAAATCATTGTCACACATGAGTGGTTCTTGTCACACTTGAACACTCATGTGGAACATGTTTACCATACATCTGGCAACCCTGGAGCGTCATCATAAAAACAAACAACAATTCATTGTCACACATGAGTGATTCTTGTCACACTTGAACACTCGTATGGAATATGTTTACCATACATCTGGCAACCCTGGAGATTTATTTACTATACATCTGGCAACCCTGCAGAACTCACATTTCTTTGTTTATTTTTTATACATTTGAATTTTAGTTTTGGCGGGTAAATTTATACAAAAAGTGATCTGGCAACCCTGGAGATTTATTTGTCATACATCTGGCAACCCTGCAGGAAACAAACAACAATTCATTGTCACACATGAGTGGTTCTTGTCACACTTGAACACTCATGTGGAACATGTTTACCATACATCTGGCAACCCTGGAGATTTATTTACTATACATCTGGCAACCCTGCAGAACTCACATTTCTTTGTTTATTCTTTATACCTTTGAATTTTTTTTTGGCGGGTAAATTTACACAAAAAGTGATCTGGCAACCCTGGAGATTTATTTACCATACATATGGCAACCCTGGAGCTTGAATCATACTCACATTTCTTTGTTTATTCTTTATACATTTGAATTTTAATTTCTTTGTTTATTCTTTATACATTTGAATTTTGGCGGGTAAATTTACACAAAAAGTGGGACTGTTCCGCTTCAACACCTTTTGTGACGTCAACACCTCAGCATCATCATAGAAACAAACAACAATTCATTGTCACGCATGAGTGGTTTTTGGTTTGTTTCTTTTGTGAAGTCACAGCATGGTGCATCGATGATCCAAAAAACCTATCCATAACCACCATGTGCTACCCTAATAACAATGTCGCGACAAATGGCAACCTACTACCATGCATAGCTAACACCTCATAAACAATAAGAAAAAAAAATTGAGACCAAATCATCCATTACTCAAGGATGGTGCAAGGAAAACATGACGTCAACACAGTGACATCATCATAGAAACAAGTGACGTCAACACTGTGGCATGAGAATATAGTTCTTGTCACGCCACTCATAGGGAACATGTTTACCATACATCCGGCAACCCTGGAGCTTGAATCATACGCTAATTTGTTTACCATACATCTGACAACCCTACAGCTTGAATGACACTCACATTTCTTTGTTTATTCTTTATACAATCATACTCACATTTCTTTGTTTATTCTTCATACATTTGAATGTTTACCATACATCTGGCAACCCTGCAGCTTGTATCACACTCACATTTCTTTGTTTATTCTTTATACAATCATACTCACATTTCTTTGTTTATTCTTCATACATTTGAATGTTTACCATACATCTGGCAACCCTGCAGCTTGTATCACACTCACATTTCTTTGTTTATTCTTTATACAATCATACTCACATTTCTTTGTTTATTCTTCATACATTTGAATTTTGGCGGGTAAATTTACACTAAAAGTGGGACTGTTCTGCTTCAACACCTTTTGTGACGTCAACACCTTAGCATCATCATAGAAACAAACAACAATTCATTGTCACGCATGAGTGGTTTTTGGTTTGTTTCTTTTGTGACGTCACAGCATGGTGCATGGGGTCCTAAATACCTCTTAATGTACTACTAACCGCCACATAGAGAAACTCTCCTAAGAAAGCTCTTTCCGGGGAATGCCCTCACAAACAAGTAGGCTATAGAACGTGGACTAAAGATAATTTTTTGGAAAAACCGCCCGGGGGGACCCATGGGGCCGCTGAAAGAGAACCTCATTATGATCAACATGATTTTTATAGAGAGAAGGCAGGGATATCTAGAACAACGGGATTGCTGACTCTGTTTTGAAGTGGACAATAGGAGGGTTACTGCTTCATTACTGCATCATTACTACACAAACTAAAATGTGGATTTCTCAACATACAACCCATTTCTTGTTTTTAAAATGATGCTTGAAGATAAAATAATGTAAAAAAAGCAAAAACTTTTTTTTAAATGTGGCCGTTTTTCCCCAAACCGCCATCAAGTGGTGAAAAATACACAAATTTTAAACACAAATATTTTTAATACCACTTACTGGATTTGAATCAAATTTTAACAGAATGTTTATAAGTATCAAGACTGATGCTCTATGGAAGGAAATGAAGATATTTTGAGAAAATAAAAAGTTATTCGAATTGTTGCATTTTTTCAAAAATTTTTGATCCTTGGACATAAAACAAATGGGTGCCGACAGCATCATGGACAAAATTTCCCAAATTCTTTGACCAGAGGCTTTGCATGTTTACTCTGTCTAATAGTGTTAAAAATTTGAAAGCGATTGGCAAATAAATGAAAGAGATATTTGGGATTAAAATTTGGTACTTGGTCAAAAATCACATTTTACGAAAAAACAACAATAAACATTTTCAACACCTTAAAGCCTCCTTTATCATAAGTAGACCCTTTTTTGCCTCTGCTTGGGTTTGTAATTTTTTCTTAAGTGCTTTAAATGTTTTTCTCCTGGCCTTGGATGTGTCAATGCTTTTTTTTCTTGATTTGTCAAGTCAAAACTTGTCGAGTATTTGGCAGGTTTCTGAATATGCAGAGATTTTGCTACTGTCTTGTTTTCCTAATTTTTTTTTGCCGAAGTAGAAGGTTGGCAAAAAGGGATTTGATCTTCTGTTGTTGGATGGCTTTCTGGTGTTACAGGAAAGGTTACACTTGTGTTACAGTAACAGTTTATCAAGTCTACCACCATTGTTAGACTTACAACCAACCTTATCCAACTTTCTTTGTTTAGCAATACCACGAAATTGAATTTTCTTACTTCTTTTCATGTTTTTTTTTATTTCCTATCTTTGATGACTAAAACTTGCCCAAAAGTGATGCAATAATCAATTAAATATGAAAACTAAAACTGTGTTCACTACTCAATAGTCTTGGATGACTAACAGCAAAAATTTGCTTTAAAATGATGATCTTAAGTTATAGACAAGGCCAGCCATTAGTTGTTGCTATGGGCGTTGCTAGGGAAGATGCCAAGGAGGGCCCACTTTCAAGACCTTATTTTAGCTTCACAGCAGGGATATCTAGAAAAGGCGACTTCTCAACAGCGTAATTGACACGCGCTTTCGCCTTTTTCATTTTCGGGCGTTAACAGCGCTGACCCTTCTAGTGTCCTTCGCTTTATCGAAATTTGCAAAGTCAGCAATCCCGTTGTTCTAGATATCCCTGAGAGAAGGTTGTGAAACCGTCACAAACATGCCCCTTAACTGTAAGGAAAGATCTTAAAAGTGAGAGATATAATTTACCACTAGTTAAAGATGATGGCCGTAAAACTAGACATGTTATGACACTTCCGCCAGGGCTTAATGCAAACAGAGGTGCTGAGGATCAACAAAACTGGTTCTATAAATATCATACTTGTCGCACTTTCTATGACAGGGCCGCATTGATCAGCTATGACGGCAACAACATGCCATTTATATTTTTTAAAAACCGTATTGAATCACTAATGGAGAGTTGCCCATTTGAGGAAAATCGGCTGACTTTGCTACAGGCAGCCTGCTTACGTAGCTCCGCGCAAACCATTTCAAACTTAGCATCGGATACTTCTGGTTGGAGCGAAAAGGAAAGGATCGATACGTCGCTGGATCGCTTGTCGCAGCGCTTTGGCGTTAGAGGCGGATTTCTCGCGGAGCCGGAGATTCGGTGGATACGGCATGGCAATAAATTATCTGGGATGTCATCATCCTCAATAAAGGAATTCAAAGACGCGCTGGCTCAGTGTACCCTCTTCGCTAGGGCGTATAACCAGCGTTATCAGCTAGAAGGACGTTTTGTACTAGACTTGGCAGGTCGATTACCTGGATATGCGAAGAAAGACTTTTTGTATAATCTGAAAGAGCAATATGGTAGCACCGAGGAACCAAGCTTCCAAAACCTAATGGATTTCGTAAATTGCGAAGAGACGTGTCGCTCTGCGGACTTCGCCATACGCTTAATGGAGGAAGTCGTTGCTAGAAAAAATACAAAACGGTCGGCGAGTGATATCACATTATGCGTATTCGTCAAACCTCAGCACAGCTTGTCAGAAATGTCACCCAAGGTAGCAGTCGCGGGTCTGACTTTAGTTCTGGGAGCCGAGAAGAAACGTTTGGTAGCGCTCTTTTGAGGGTACGAGGAAGGACATACTCTGTATCTATTGTGAGAGTAGGAATAAGCAAGAGCGTCACAGACTACCCAATTGTCCTGAGTTCCTAAACTTGATGGCGTCGGGACGCCGGGATGTCATTGAATTTAACTTAACTCACTTGTACAACAACCTTGCAAAGGCTTTAATAACGTAGAAAGCAACTGCATCTGCAAATAAAAGGATACACAAATAACTGCTTCCGAACGTACATAATGCTGCAACAACAGAACTGAATGAATGAACGAATGAAGAAAACGTAGAACCAAGGCGTGTAGAAAACAAGGCAATAATTAACTGAGTAGAAAGCTTGAGGGACAGAGCGCCGTGCTCAGAAACACACGACATTTCCCCCCTCTCAAAATTGCATTATATGTAGCACAACCACGCAAAATATAGTTCATAAACGTAACTTGGACAACAGGCGTGATTTTACATGAAATCAAAGCATACTGCTAAAAATATGGCACTGCACCATAACGATCAACCGAACGACGAATACGAGTAGATCTGCGTAAGTGTGTTGTATCAGTGGTGGGCGAAGACGATGACATAGAGTGATCAGTAGTTTCACGTTGTACAATGTCGCCATCGTCACTACGCACACTTAAATTTACATCCGGTGATGTTGAAGTCACGTTATTATTTACAAATCCATTGGGTAGAGCAATAGCCTCACCATTCGCCACTGGAGGAGGCAAACGTGTTAAGTTTGCTTCGACTGGAACATCCTGGTCAACCGGTAAAACAGGTTCATCCGATTGTCCCAATGGTGCAATATCTTTGAGAGAGACCGTTGTTTCTCTGCCAGAAGGAAAACGAACACGAGCATAGTTAGGGGTGGCGTGCATGAGCTCTACTTCGTCAACAACAGGATCATACTTTGATAAACGAACATGACGCCGTAGAAACACTTTACTTGGTGTTGATAACCATGTCGGCATAGAAACTCCAAATGACGATCGACGTTTATACACGAATAACCTTTCGTGAGGCGTTTCATTTGTAGCTGTGCAAAGCAAAGAGCGTATAGCTTGCAAAGCGTCGGATAGCACGCTTTCCCAGCGCGACATGTCAAGTTTACGAGACTTTAATGCTGATTTCACTGCAGACCAAATTATTCCATTATACCTTTCACATTGTCCGTTTCCAGGAGTATTATAGACAGACGTTCTACTGCATGCAACACCATGACTATTAAGATACGATGATAGTTCTTTGGACATGAAAGCCGAACCCCTATCAGAGTGTACATACGCAGGCAGGCGCGAATCTAAGAGTTTTTTTCGGGGGGGGCCCAGAAAATTTGAAAATCAATTAAAAAGAAAGAAAAAGCTAAACAGATATGAACAATGATACTACGACATATACGATATGCTAGAAAATAGACATTAAAACAACCATTTTCATCAATTGTGATGCCGAGGGACTAATATCAGCTGTTTAGAAGCATATCAAACCATTTGATGCGGAAACATACAATTTTTCACAAAATTTCGGGGGGGGCCCGGGCCCCCTGGGCCCCCCCCATAAATCCGCGCCTGTACGCAGGCATACCAAACAATGCAAACAATTGGTTTAAACAAGAAATAACAGTTCGCGCATCAGTACTTGCACAAGGAAACGCGAAAGGAAAACGAGAAAATTCGTCCACAACTTACTGTTAACATGTATTTGTTCTTGGACACAGACGGCATAGGGCCTTTGAAATCTAAACTCAGTCGCTCAAACAGCTGGGTAGCTTTAACAAGATGCGCATTAGGTGGTTTATAAAAATTAGGTTTGATTTCTGCACATACGCTGCAGTTTTGCACCGTTTTCCGAACGTCGTCGACAGAATAAGGTAGATTTTTAGTTCGAACAAAATGAAGCAAACGAGTTATACCAGGATGGCATAAAGATACATGAATATCGTGTAGCACATTATTATGCATCGTAGCGATGTATGCTCTGGACAGTGCATCGGGAGCGGAGTTATATTTCCCAAAGCGGTAAACAATGTCAAAATTGAACTCACTTAGTTCCATGCGCCATCGTTGCACTTTATTGTTCTTAATTTTGTTATGATTTGTGTTTGAGTACATAAGTGAAACTGACCTTTGATCCGTCACAACCGTGAAATGACGACCACTTAAGAAATGCTTCCATTTTCGTACTGCTTCGAAGATTGCTAAAGGTTTCTTTTCTACGCTGGAATATCGAATTTCACTCTTGTTTAGCATCCTCGAAAACAAAGCTACAGGGCGTCCTTGCTGATTCAGCGTTGCTGATACTGCGTTGTCGGATGCGTCGGTTTCAAGCACAAACGGGCAGGGCCGTTGACAGGATTTCTCGGGCCCGGTACCCATTTATTTTCGGGCCCCCTTCATCGACAATGTTATGAATATAAAGGTTGTGTACAAACTTTTATTGATATGCTGTTAAAATGAGGATGACACTTGCCGTTCAATGTAGAAAATTAAGAGGAATATCATTTATATATTCTCAAAGATTTGTTGTATCCACGAATTTCTCCAACTGTGCAATTACGCATTAGGGATTTCTCCATAAACCGCAAAATCCTTGCTCTCAATCATGATCTTCATCAATATGTTTAAAATTGTTGGATTTTTTGGCTGAAATTAATTCTTTGTAAAGTAGAGTAGCCGTTGGAGAGTAAAAAACAGTTTGGGGGGGGCGAACATAATTTTTCCAAATTTTGTCTTTGCGTATATATTTTCAAAAATACAAAATTATATACTCACAATCTCTGAGAGTCATCAACTTGGCCGTGTACGAAATACAAGCAAAAAAAACACGTACAACAGCAAAACAACTTACTTTAATCTAGTTTTATAGACCTGTCTGTGTCCCAATTAAATAAGCCATCAAATTAAAACATTCTTGTGTATCACAAAAAAATATACAGTATATTAAGCCTAACTGAATTCAAAAAAATTTGAACTGAGACTTCACCAATAACTGGATAACAATAATTGCTGAATATTCATGTCACCAGATTATATGAAAATCTCCAGCCCAACTTCAATAAAAGGCCTGACCAAAAGTAGCTCAATCTTTTCAATTCAAAGATATATAGTCCAAAGACTCAATATTTGTAAATTTGCACTGAAAAAAAATAAAATGACAATCCGTTTACTTATCAAACCAGTAACATTACTTAATCCATGCTGCTTCAAATCCTACAGCCTGAAAAAAATTGGACAGTTTACCATGCTATGTGCATCAAACTTCCACCTTTGAACAAAACTACTTTTGATACCAAAAATATTGATATTATATTACAATAAAATCATAGTCAATGTTTTTTCAGAAGATCATTACAAAGATAATCTTACTTCACAATGAAGCAGCTAGGCCTACTCAAATCACAAGCACTGAAGAAAACTGACTCCCAGATAATAACTTCAAACTCAATCGTTGCCACAAAATACAGATCACATTACCAAAACATGACACAAAAATAGCACTGTTTACATTGCCTGATATATTAACTGCATGAATTGGATGACAAAACAACATAACATGTGTCTTCATATTTGATTGTTGTTGCTCTAATACTGTGTCATAGATATTAAATAGCTGAGCATATCAACCCTAGGACTGGCAAAGACAAACAGCAGTTTCTACAAAAAAATTCAATATAGAAAACAGTTAAACCATAGCTCACAAAAATATGAAATTAAATCCAGGAAAATTCACTAGTTGTTTTCATTTAATATACTTTTTCACTTTGTACATATAACTACAGTTAGTGGCCGGGATCAATGCTCACAAAAGTGGTGTAGGCTATAATGTGGCCTCACAACTGTTGATTATTAAAGTTTATAACGAATGCTTATTTTGTTTGACCACATCTAAAAATGATAAGCTATCTTTGTAGTATTTAATTCAAGTTTTGCGAGTATAGCATAACCATGGTAAAATTGACTTATCCAATAATTGGATATTTTTGCCCAAGTATTTTTACAAACAAGTTCTACATTAGTGGGATATAGAGAAAAAACAAAAACTTCATTAGTTTACCAGAACCCAGCACGGTTTCAAAATTCTATCAATGAAGGAATGTAGGCTAGTGTGATATTCTAATGAATATCTGTAATAAGCTTATCTCAGCTTGTCGAAGCATTATTTTGCATTTTTTTCTGCAAATACTGAATCGAAACTTAACATTCTGCCCAAATTTTAATACCAAATATAAAAGTTTTCAAAATTGTCGATACCGGTACTCTGTTTTACATTCAAAGTAAAATGTTTTTTATACAAAATGCAACACTATAAAGTTACTAAACTGGTAGAATATTGAAAACTTATGGTAAGAATTGATTTGCCCAAATAACTAGACATTTTTGCCCAAATGATTTTTATAATCAACTACATTAGTAGGATATTGAGAAAAAACAAAAAACCTCATAAAGTTTCCAGTACCCAGTAGGCTTTTAAATCTTACCCATGAAGAAATGCAGCCTACATGTTAGTGAATATCAGCAATAAGCTTACTCTGTTTCCCAACTGTGCTTTTTACAGTTCTATTTTGCAGTTGTCGAATCGAAACTTATTCTGCCCAGATTGTAATACCACATGCAACAGTTTTCAAAGTCGGTGATAATACATTTACCTTAATTGGAAAATATCAATGTATCTCATAAATTACAACAATTATGTAAAGTTTCTAAACTGGTGAGGTGTCGAAACATTGTGATAAGATTGATTTGCCCAAATAACTGGACATTTTTGCCCAAATTTGCGATATTTTATTTCAGCGGCGGAGCAACCGCCCCCACTCCCCTGCCCACCCACCTCCTACGGCTATGATTTGCAAGTAGCTAGATGTGATTACCACCAAAAAATATATATATTCAGAATTAAAGAGTAGGTGAAAAAATATTTCGTGTTTTTGAAAAAAAAAATCGTGGTTAGGGAAATCACTATACCCGGAAGGGGGGCCCGGTACTTTATCATCTGACGGCTGAAGTGGCTGTTTTAACCTCTGATGACAATTCCTTTAGATCTGATTATATTAAGATCTTGATAATGTTTGAAGTCGCGGGGAATCTTTTAAATCCGGGCCCCCTAAATATTCCGGGCCCGGGTTCAAAAGTACCACCTAGACCCCCCTGTCAACGCCCCTGCAAACGGGAGTTGTTCATTTACTGTCCCAAGAGTAGCAATGCTCAAATCTTTTTTCAACGTGGAGAGAGCTTGTATTGCTTGCTTGTCAAGTGGAAAAGTTTTTGACAAAACCAGAGGTTTAATTTTTTCCGAGTACTGAGGGATCCACTGCGCATAGTAAGCAAACATGCCTACCACGCACTGAAGTTCTTTAGCAGTGTTAGGAATAGGCATTTCAATAACTGGTTTTATTCTTTCAGGATCTGGTTCAACTACACCTTTCGAGATGAGATATCCTAACAATGTTATTGTTTCTACGCAAAAACTGCATTTGTCTTGATTAAACGTTAGATTACAGTCTTTTGCAGCACCCAGAAAAACTTGAAGATTTTTATCGTGCTCCTCGCGCGTCTCACCACACACCGTAACGTCATGGAGAAACCGTAATTATAAGATCATATAACAATATTTGCGGCTTACATTCAAAGGCGGCTTACATTAAGTTTTTAACACTATCACATGCGGCTTACAATCAAGCGCGGCTTACAATCAAGTAAATACGGTAGACAATAGACATATCAGGCTATCACATCATCAATGTCTATAAGCCACCACCTTCACGCTTAACACCAACAGCCATCCCAGTGTTCCTCCAACCCAGCCTCTATGCTGGCGATTTTAATTGCCAGCACGTTGACTGGGGCTACAACACCACCAACACCGACGGAGAAAGCCTGGCCTCATGGTCAGCCAATAATAACCTCACCCTACTTCACGATCCCAAGGGTGCAGCGAGCTTCTTCTCCGGACGCTGGAACACTGGTACAAACCCCGATCTGGCTTTCGCAAGTGATGACTCCGATAATTGCCAACCGGACAGACGTGTGCTAGAGAAGTTCCCCAGATCCCAACATCGACCCTCGATTATCACGGCTCCAACGCTCATAATGCCTGTCCCGAGCAAGCCTGTTAAGCGATGGAACTTCAGAATGGCTAACTGGGAGTAGCCTACTATAGCCTCCACACCAATGAAGCCACACAGTATCTCCCATCCCCTCACACTAACAACGTGGAAGAAGCCTACCAGGACTTTTGTGATGCAATAACATCAGCGGCAAAACAATCCATCCCCCGCGGCCGACGAAAGACCTACATACCGTGCTGGGATAAGGAGTGCGAATGCCTCTACTCCGACTTCCTCCACGCTGCCCAGGGCAATGACACTAACAGCTCAGCCACAGTTCTGCTGGCAAGGCTGGACTTAAAGAGGAAGGAGCGCTGGACAAAAGCCATTGAATCAATCGACTTCACGCACTTCAGCTGCATAGCATGGAGTACATTGAACAACCTAACTGGTAGATCACGTGCCTCTCGTCAACAATGTCCCGTTTCGGCAAATTTTATCGCCTCACAACTCGTGAAGAACGGGAAATACAAATCGAGAGACCGTGAATCAGATAGATCCGTCTTACAAAAAATGACGGACCTCTGGAGGGTAACAACCCCAGACGGGGACAACATCTCGGGTGAGTTCACCCCGGAAAAATTTTCTGCCGCCCTCCAGCACATAAAGGGCCCTGACCAACTATGCACGGAGTTGACTTTAAAGTCCTGGTTAAAAGACTTCCTTTCCTGCTGTTTGCGCCACCTGAAAATTCCCAGAATCTGGAGAAGAGCCCTTGTGGTTGCAGTTCCTAAGCCGAAGAAGGCCCCTGGGGACCCGAAGAGCTACCGTCCAATCTCACTGCTCTGCATCCCCTTCAAGATCCTCGAGAGACTCATCTACGCCCGTGTCGAACCAATAATAGATCCGCAGCTCCCCCGTGAACAAGCTGGTTTCCGACACTGACGATCAACTGTAGATCAGGTCACACTTATGACCCAAGACATTGAGGACAGCTTCTCGGCTAAGAAGAAGGCTGGCGCCGTGTTTGTTGATCTCACGGCTGCTTATGATACCGTATGGCATAGCGGCCTTACCTGCAAGTTACTCCGTCTGCTCCCTGACAGACAGATGGTCCATATGATGATGGAACTTGTGCAAAACCGCAGCTTTACCCTCACAACCGGTAGCGGTCGTCGAAGCAGACTACGCCGACTTAAAAACGGCGTCCCACAGGGCTCAGTTTTGGCTCCTCTCCTGTTCAACATATACACCTACGACTTGCCCCCCACCATCTCCAGGAAATATGCTTACGCAGACGACCTGGCACTCCTGCACTCAGCAGGAAACTGGCAGTCAGTGGAGAGGAACCTCAGCCAAGACATGCAAACACTATCAGCATACCTCCAGAAATGGAAGCTACAGCTCAGCAAGTCAAAGACAGTGTGGGCGGCCTTCCACCTTAACAACCGGGAGGCACAGTGTGAGATAAACATCAACATTGATGGGGAACGCCTGCCCTACTGTGCCAACTTACATACCTCGGCATAACCCTGGACAGGTCACTCACGTACCGCCGGCACTCGGAGTCACTGCACAAAAAACTATGTGAGGCGATTGGCGGGTTCCGACTGGGGAGCTGGTGCTAAAACTCTTCGTACAGCTACCCTAGCCCTTGTTCATTCCACCGCTGAATACTGCGCGCCGGTCTGGTGTCGTACGGTAGTTCTTACACCCACCAGACTGATACCGCCATCAACGACGCACTGCGTACTGTGACTGGATGCTTGCGTCCCACTTTGACGGACTGCCTACTCATCCTAGCAGGCATCCAACCCGCTGAGCTACGCCGTAAAGGAGCCACGATTTCTCTCGCTCGCCGCGCTCTGGACCCCGACCATCTCCTCCATGCGACATGCAAGTGACTACCACCTATAAAGCAGCGGCTGAAATCAAGACTCCCCTTTGTGCCTGCCGAACAACAACTAGCCTACTTAAGAACGCAGAAGAACTTGGTTTAAGTGCGGCACACTGGACGAACCACATGTGGAACACGGAGTGGCAAAATCACACCTCCACGCTCAGTGACTTCATACCCGACGCCGATCCCCGTCCGCCAGGGATGTCCATCGCAAGGCTTGCGTAGGTCAGGCTTAACCGCCTGCGAAGTGGCGTCGGCCACTTTCGTTCGAACATGCACAAGTGGGGCCTGGCTCCTTCATCAGAATGCGAGTGTGGTGCCACGGAACAGACTGCAGACCATGTCATCCACCACTGCCTAACCCACCGGCCTCCACACGGTGCACATGGTCTGAGGGTCCTGGACGACGAGACTGCTGAGTGGCTGAAGATTTCCTGCCTTCCAATCTAGCCTGGAAAGTTCAATCGCTCATACGCCATCATCATTCATCTTGATTTGTCATGAAAGATACAATGATGCTAAGCAGCCATGACCACCTGCGGAAAAGCAATTCATCACAATAACCTCAAAACCGCTTGATGTAGTATGAATATGAAAAATACTGCATTTATAGTAGGAAAAAATAATTTGTTTCAAAGTATGTTTTTGAATGTTCACAAATCATCAAAATTAAAATTCGAACGAAAAAAATTGGACGTAGGCTACTGTAAAATGACTAAATGCCAGCAAAATTTGGGTTTTTAGAGCTTTTTTGCAACAAATGTTTTCAGAATACGCAAACTAAGCATTTATTTCAAAAACAAATAATTACAACATAAAATAAAAGCATTTCACTTCAGTGGTGCCGAAGTAAGGGGGGATGAGGGAGATACCCCCCCTATATTTTGGCAGCATCCCCCAATAATTTTGAAAAAATTATTTGCCATGAAGTTGTACTTCGATTTAGATGTTTGCAAGCACCTCGAATTGCTGTTTTTCTTTTATTGATGTTTGATCACAGTTCTAAACTGTCTTGGATTTGACGCTAGACTAATGACTCTATAGAAATCATTCTAGAGAAATGTCGTGATTTGGAGTTTGAGAACAATTACAAAAATGCAGTTTCACTTCCGGAAAAATTTGCTGCTAATTTTATTACGCCTTTGCAAGCACCACGGCAAAGAAGAGTCCCTGAAAGATTGGTTGGAGGCTCGATGGCAGCTACTGCATACACTCAACTGCATTATAAAATAGCCTATTTTACAATCAGTTCTTGTTTGTTTGTTTTTGTTTTATTATCTTTATCCTGCATTGCGGGAAAGCGGACTTGAGCGCTATGCATCGGTGTACGCCTTCCGACGTACACCTGATCCACGCTGCAGCCGACTGCAATGTCTGTTTCCGGTTGTCTACTCTACTTAGGCTATGACTTAAATTTGGTACTACCCATTACTCGAAATCGATCACTGGGTAGAGGCAATTATCGTAAAGTTTCTTGCCCAGAGAAACAACAGCAAGTGCGGGTGGCTGGAGTCGAACATGCAGGCTCTCGACTGCGAGCCCAACGCGCTAACCACTCGGCCACTGCTGCCAAGTTAACCACTCGGCCACTGCTGCCGATCATGGATAAAGTTAACTCTGAACTGACCGAACGGTTTGAAAGTAGCTACCTAGCCTGAATTCCGATTCGGCAAAGTATAAAGAACTTGCACGAATTTTCAAGACCGGCTTAGTTCCTGAAATTGTCAAAAATTATCCAGAGCTGAATAGACAACTGGTCACAACGGTAAACCATAATCTCTTCGTGGGAAAATGGTAACATAAGATTCCCAGATCCCTTCGTCTGTATGCAATGACCGAAAGAAATACCTTCTGAAAACGTCTATTTAAGAATTGTATTTGTGTAAACGCAACACCGTACGCCACTAAAACTTGTCACTACAATACAAATTACTGAGATAAAGACGGAAATTTCGTCCAGCTGGTAAGCACCAAGCAAAACAGTTAAATATGCGACCAACTTTTCAAGCAACAATTTTAAAATGACGAGAATGGATTGCAATATTCCAAACGCATGTAATCATCTTCTGTGACGTAATAATGATAAGCATTATGAAGCTATTCCAGCACCTGTTGGCTTTGGCTTACACCATATCTCGTAATTCAAGATTTAACAATGATGTAATGCTTCACAGGTGTGACAAAGGTGATGCAATCTTTGCTTATTTCTAGCAGGTAGTCCATATGACGTAAGACGTCAGGTTCAGTAGAGAACGGTTCTATGTGACGTTTGATTTGAAAATTGTCCGTAACAACAATCGATGAGTTATTAAATTGATTCATTCAGAAAGGCAATAAGACCAAAATCTCTGTACAATGCTAAAAGAGCTTACCAGGTGTTGTCCGAGTTGGAAAAACCCTTTCTATTTTCAAATAATCCAGCTGATTAAAATCCCCTTAGTTTGCTCGGGTAAGCTCTACTTTGTGAGAGGTTGTTTTGCAATCTTCTTAGATTGAAAGCCTGGCTGAGAAATACTTTGGGACAGGAAAGGTTAAATGCTAGCATTGTTTGCAACATTCACCAAAATATTCTTAATGACATCAGCATAAATGACATTGCCAATAAGTTTTCAATGCGCACTACCGTAAGACGCAATATGTTCGGTTGTAACAAGTTCTTGTGATGTGTTTGAAAGTTATTATTTTTGTCATAAATTTGCAGTAGTTCTTCTGTAGCTTCGATTGTATTCAGTCTCCTGACTAGTGACTTTGTCCTATAGTGCACTAATTCTAAGTGTAGTGATCAGTGGTGTAGCTAGGGAATGTGCCGGAATGTGCCGCCCGGGGCGGGTTCAGATTTTTCCGCCCCTTCAAGAAAAAGCATGTAAAATGAAATGCGTTTTTTTATCAGATAATAATCAAAATAAAAAATTGTAGTCTGAAAGTGCCACCCCCAGACGTGCCGCCCAGGGCGGTCCCCCCCCCGCCCCCATCTACGCCATTGGTAGCCTATAGTGATTCTAGTGAAGGAGAGGACAAAAAGAAAAGAATAACTTCTGCTCTTTTTAGAAAAACTAAGTATTCACTCGAAGGTCATAGGTTCGAATCCTGCTGGAGGTACCAACTTTTCTTTGCTTGTTTCTTAATCTTGCAGCAGTCATTCACAAGAGCACTGGTAGCAGTTTTATCTCCATGGTTTCTTATCTGTAGCCTATACTATAGGATACGGTACTGTTAGCAGCTAATTTACCGAGGTCCGGTGATTGTTTAATAAACTTACTACCGGTAGGCCTACCACTAAAACTGTGTATAAAAATATGCATTCCCCAATGTTCAAATTCCCTCTAAAATTTGATAAAATGTTGATTTATCTCCCCCAATTCTCAACTAACTTCGCACCACTTGTTTATGTGCAATTGTGCATGCAAATTTTCTCAAATGTGCGATATTTAGCGGCTGAGTTATAAGCCAATAGTCAGTGCGTGGCCAAATGGCCACGTCTCCTGCTTTTTGGGTGTTTTTGAAACAAATACCAGATAGGGTTAAATCGCCTTATTACAGTCACAAATGTTGATTGTAAGCCTATTTTTACAACCAACGAAATAATGTACATTTCTAAGATAATGTTTTCCAAACACTGTTTTATCGATGCATATTTTTAACCTTTCAGTAGGCCTATATCATCTTTTCTTTTCGTTGATGTCAAGTTTGTGTGTCTACTTTATCGTTCTCTACATGTTCGCGCCAGCAATGAAAAATAAAATAAAATTTTGGAGTGCTGCTTGCATGAAGGCTGGTGGCCACCTGGCAACACTGATTACTCAATTTTTTTTTATTGCTTTGTATTCACTGTTCAGGGTTTGGTCCAGACATCGTGCAAGCACAAGTTGATGCAGTGAGTTAATGTTATAAAAACTTAATTGGTAATGATAGTATTTTGAAAAAACTACAAATGGGATCCAAATCTTCTTTGCATTTGCGCGAGGAAGAAGTTAAAACTATTCAACAAGAAACTGGCTGTAAGTTTTAATTTATAGGCTACAGTACGGTACTGGTAGCTTCGGTAGAGAGATAATTTTGAATACCATAGACAGATAATTTATTGCAACTTGATAGGAATGGATTGCATATTTCAAAAACAATAAGATACATAAAATAAAAGATAACTACATAAACTTGAACATTTTTGGCAAAAACTTTGTGCCCTCGTCAAGTGAATTAAGTTAGCCTATTTTCCTGATGAGAGCAGAAAGTTTTGCTGAAAACATTCGAGTTTATGTAGTTATCTTTTATTTTATGTATTGTTTTGAATTATGCAATTTAATCCTATCAAGTTGCTATCAATTATCTGTCTAAAGTTTTTATTTTGTATTCGTATTCGGCATCAATATCCATGACACGCAGAACTTCCACTCCGTTAGGTGGCTTGAAGATGGAACAGTCATTGATGATGTGGTCTGCGGTCTGTTCCTCGGCACCACATTCACAGAAGGAGGAAGAGGCCATTCCCCATTGGTGCATGGTTGAGCAGAAAAGCCCGACGTCCTGTCTTGGTAGTGTTAGGCCGATTGGGTGTGTGTCGGCGTCGGGGATGAACGAATAGAGTTTGGTGGCGCTTGACTTCCATTCAGAACTCCATTTATGGTCCGCCCAAGCAGCCGTAGAGACGTCTTGTTCTCAAACCTTTAGTTAGGCTACGTTACGATTCAATCGTTAGGCTACGCATTTTTGTGGTCGTTCAGTTTAGTTTGCAGGCCTCGAAATTCGCTTTTGTTGACGGCGGACAAACGTGTCCGGTCTGAGCAGCTATCTCGGCGGACAAATTAAGTCTCACGGCGGACACACCAGTTTTAGCGTCGATCGTCATGCTTAATCACTTTATCTTGATAATTCTTCGCCATTTGAGAACAATAGCTACGGTTTAGAAGGCTTTTTAAAATTTCAGCAAAGTCACTGACTCTGAAAAGCTTTCATTAGACCAACGACGTGCGCTTGAAGAGCCGAAGCGCCGTGTAGCTTACGCCGCATAACTGATTAACTTCCACCGAACGAGGTCGTGTGGCTTCTTGCGTCACAATGCTCTGGGCACGAGTCGGAAAACTTGTACACTAAAGCTACTATTAAACTTAACTCAACAAATTTTGTTGGATCTTGCTATAATAGCCTACTCGTATTTTAATCTAATTTTGTAACCAACCTTGCCTTATCAATATTACTCGGAGATCAAATCCAGACATTGTGACGTAATACTTGAATTAAGTTGCGCGTGATTAGTGTAAAAGTACCGGTAACTCCCATCGGTTCTTAGCGAAGAATTCACCTTTGTTACGTTGATTCAATGTCACCAATCGTTGAAGCAACGTAAAAATCGAAACTTTTCCTGCTTGAATGGAAGCTAAGGGATACAGTATTCACATTTTCTAGATGCGCGCTAGCATCCGCCGGAAATAATATATTCGCAAGTCGCAACAATTGTTCGTGCTATGCAATGACGATTTGTATCTCTGTTTCTCGGCGGACAAATATGACCGATCTAGATGGTACTTCCTGCGGACATCACATGCTGTGACGGCGGACATGACCGCCGTGTCCGCCGTGAATCTCGAGGCCTGGTTTGTTTTTAGTTCTGACCATCACAACGCAAAATCAGTTTAAAATATGGCACGGTCGTAAACACCTAAAAATTTTATGAATAAGTAATAGAATTTTAAACATAAAAAACTCAGTGCTAGCCTTTTTTTTCTCTTCTAAATTTATAAAAAATTAATTAAGGTGTTACGACCGTGCCATATTTTAAACGTAAAGATTAGAAAAAAGGCATGGAACGGTTGTATGGTTGTATTTACGGCGCCGTAAATGCATCCACTTCCAAATTTTTAATGGAAGCCATATTGACCTGACATTTCCTGACATCTCTACACTCTTGAGTTAGATTGCGTAGGTCAAATTGCAGAAAAACAATCTTTACATGTTGCCTGCAAGCAGCATAGGTACAATTTTACGGATGCAACCTATTCCGTCCCCTGAACACTTCGTACCCCGATTTCGTCCCCTGAAAAGATTAAGAAAAAAAAATAGATTTATAATATCATAGGTATTTTGTTTACTAGAGATTTCAATGAAATGAAACCAAACAAAACACAAGCAACTATGTTATATATATATATTTAATGGGGTGTGCTTTGTGAGATCATTCATTATAAAGCGGATTGTTTTGACCGGTCGTGACGTCACAATATAGGCACCTTTTTCTCTTTCAAAGCAAAAGACGAGAAGAGAAGAAGCAAGTGTCTATATAAGTTCTAAATTTGACAATAATATTCAACTGTATCGGTGGCGCGTGCGATACTTCTCGGACTGGTGTTCCAGAGTGAATGAGTTCGATACTACCCGGAAGCGTTCTTTGTTTTAAACTAAACTTAGACCCGAAGAGACTCAATCGTTAGGCTGCTGTATTTTTGTAGTCAATTTGTAATTTGAGTAGCCTACAGCCCAATTTTGTACGTCTTTTCAAATATGAGTAATGAAGTTAGAGTTTTTTTAATTTGCTGGAATTTGAGAATTTCTCTGGGTAATTTTCCATTCGTCATAAGAGGATGTGAATTTCTAACTTGTTGAGAGCAAAAATGAAATGCGTTGTTCGGCAAACACGGTCACATCCTCTTATGACGAACGGAAAATTACCCAGAGAAATTCTCAAATTACAGCAAATTAAAAAAAAGGAAGTGGCTGCATTTACGGCGCCGTAAATGCAGCCGTTCCATGCCTTTTTTTAATCTTTACGTCACTTTTACTGGTCATGCGCGGCTGCGCGCTGTTGCTGGAAAAAAGTGCGTATACAGACGAAATCGGTTAATCGAATCACCTATTTGCCAGACGTTTTGATACGATTATACGATTGATTATTTTAACCAATTTACTAAAAAAAAAGGTTTATTGTGAATGGGCGTAATTGTTGGGAAGATGTCTGTGCTGACTAGGCTGCAACGCACATTACAACTGATGCTTCCTACAACTGTTTACTATTCTAATTAAACTTTAAAGAGTTTACTAGTTCTGTGTTACATAACACTATGCTGTATGTTCCAGCCGGCAAAACTGGTCCTTTTTACATTGATTTATCATCTGCAGACGTTGAAACAATGTAAAAAAGACCAGCTTTGCTGACTTGGCTGGGCAGGTATGATCAAAGCATTTTTCTGCAAACTGCGGCAATCGGACTTCTTTTAATCTCACCGATTTCTGTGACGTCACAACGCGAACTTTGACGTTGACGTTTTTGATTCAAGCGTGCTATTTTTAGCTCGTACCAGCTGTGTAGTTTTGAGTATGGAACGTGGCATACGAAAATAGTGGTATGGTAGAAAAACACGGCTCACACTCATTGTTTTGAAATTGCAAAGTTTTTTTTTCAAGTCTTTTGCGCTGTCTGGTAAAATAATTAATTTGCAATGTTCTTCAACTGAACGAAACTGCACAAATGAAATTATGCTCTGCATTTCACAACAGCAGGCTACTTTTTTTCAGCAATTTAAAAAAAATTCTCCAAAGTTTTCTGGTAAAAACTTTTGGATATGCTTTCCAACACTTCCCTCTTAAGCCGAAATAATTTGTCCATGTCCATTCCTTGGAAGGCCAGTCGCCGACGGATGACATCAAAAGCATTTAAACTTCTTTAGTGTGATTATTCCTTTTGTGTGCTTTTCTGTTTTAATGAAGCCCAGCTGTGCGAAAATTGGTTCTTTGTAGTGCGATGTCTAGCACATAAGATTATGGCTTGGGATTACAGATACTTGTCTTTGTTTTGATCGCATGCGTCTGTCTCACCTTTGCTTCATTTCACCTTTGAACATTGCAGACAATAATGCGAAGCAAAAAAGAGACATTCTCTTTTCGCTAACGGGTATGATTATACGATTAAATGAATGAAGTATGCAAACTAGAAGCAAATCCTGATGCTTTTATCCGACTTATTCTTTTAATCGGTATGCGCTTAAATGCTTAACCGATGTTTTTACTTAACATGAGATTGGATTTGGTTTGGGATTTCAGGTTTTGATTCAAATAAGCGATTGATACGTTTAAGCAGTATACTAACAGTATATGACAAACATAACAGAGGTATATATAGAAAAAGGTAGAAGCGACAAAACGCGGACGTTATAGCGTGTATGATAGCAAAGCAGGACAATCAGTTTGAAATAACACCTAAAAGTTTTGTATTATAATGTATTTTAATGTTCTTATTTATTTTTTTTAACTGTTTTATGTTGTTTGTAATATGTCAGCATAGCTTTATGGTTAAATTTTGCTTGTATTTTTAGTTCAGGCCAATCAGATCATAAGACTCTTCAGTCGTTTCACAAGTTTGGATAAAGAGCAATGTGGATATTTATCGTAAGTGCAATAAAAAATTTAACAAGTTATTTTGCATGGTTCTTTTTTTGACTAACATTGCATTGTGTGACTTGTGCGCCATTTTAGGCAGTGACCATGGTTACTGTAAAAGGTAGGCCTATCGTATTCCAATTCCTCTGGTTATTGAACAATGGTCACTCAAGCATGAATTTTGCAGTGGTTTTTACATTAGGTTCATGCATTATTATTCTCATCACTTTCAAATGATGCAAATAGAGCAATATTTACTAAAGGGGAGAGGATCAGTGGAAGAAAACTAGGACTTTGAGTTTATCAATGATTATGTGAGACATTTCAAAAAACCGCGGGCGCTTGATCCAGATAAACCTAGGATGAAAAGTTGCAAGACTGTCACCATTGAAGTATGTTTGTATTCTTTAGCAAAGAACGGACGTGTGGCTTTGCTAAAGAGAACATAGTTTTGATTTGAATGAAAATACCAAAACTGAAATAAACATGATTAATGTGGGCTGTGCGTTTTTGTTCATCATTATCAAAAATGTCTTAAAATCGTAATACGTACGGTACAGCACTCTTTAATTGCAACCATGCTGGCGATTGGTTAGTTTTCATGAGCAACATGTGATCTGGACAGCAGCCGCATTTGTATCAAACCTGAGTCCCTGATGTGTAATTATTACTTATATATATATAGTAAAGTAAGATGGCGCATAAAAGGCAACAACACAAACAATGGTATAAATTATCCTGTGAACATTGTTCAAAGCAAAACTGTTTTACATTGGCTGTAAAGGTATGTGGGACGTGGGTGGTGCCTTTTTGAAAAAAATTAACTTGCTTCTGTGCATTATTTATAAAAAATATTCATTAAAATCATGACTGGGGCAAAAAAAGTCAACTTTTCTTAACCATGCTTTATAATGAGTAGAATTACAGTTTATGACATTAATCACATGCAGACATTAAAATGACAACACAAGACATGCGTAGAGAACATCCTTTCTGAACAAATGCAAATATGACATAAAATCCTCCTCTTCAACATAACATAAAATTGTGCGTATTTGCCACTTTTTGAAATGTGCTCGTTCCAAAAAACAGTGGGAAGAAAATGTTGAAAGAAAAGTTTTTTCACAGTTGCAAGTAGTGAAAAAAATTCACTTTCACCCAAAATAATCTAACAAGCAATCACCAATCCCTGTTACCGAACAATGAAAGAAACAGTAGCCTAAGCTCTGGGAACTAGGCTATAAGTCACATCACCACTCACCAGTCAATGATCATGATAGCCTACAAGGTAAGATCCTTGGGTAAGATGTTACCAGTATCTCTGTTCATGACTTGTATATAACAATACAGTAGCATACAAGTGCAAAATCCTACCACTTTTGCACCCCCCTTAGACATTCTTCATGTGCCCACAAGGAGAGCGTGCCCCCCCGTTTTCCAACCACTGCTATACAAGGCAACAATTCTAATTATTTTGGAAAATGTTTTGCTTATTTGGAAGTGATGAAAAGTGTGTTTCTGCTTTTTCATGTTTACACTTATGCATGTGACAAAAAAAAAACAGATCGTATTTTTTTCGGTCCACGACATTAAGGCGCGAACAAAACGGCGCGAGACAAAAAGGCGCAGAAAAAAGGGCGCAGAGACAAAATGGCGCAGAGGCAAAACGGCGCAGACAAAACGGCGCCAAAGTCAATGTAACAATTTTTTTTTCTTTTGAAAATACTTAACTCAAGCGCGAAGGTTGATCAATAATAGTTTTGATTCAAACGCGTTGCTCACTTCAAGTTCATTTGGGAAGCACGAAATAACATTATTGTAAAGAGAAACTGCTGTGCAATAATATCTAATTTGTGATAATTAAATAAGTTCAATAACACTCAATGACATTCTTAATTCAAATGCGTTGCTCCTTATATTTGAAGTCAAGTTCAGTCGGGAAGTAAAGACCACATTTGGTCGGGGAGCAATTTGAAACAGCGTACATTTGTTTGCAATAAGTTCAAAGATTGTGTCGCATCATTTTCAAGACAAAATACGGCGAGATTAATATTCCCGCATCACACTTTGCGTTCTGTCTCTCACACTAACAACCGTGACGGCTTATCAACTGCCAAGAAACTATTTATTCTGTAATTATCCAGCTGGCAAAAGTGCGACCACAGTGCTTAGATGTGAAAATTGTTTGTTTTGAAAGGTACGAAG
Source organism: Aplidium turbinatum (assembly GCF_918807975.1). Lineage (NCBI taxonomy): Eukaryota > Metazoa > Chordata > Ascidiacea > Aplousobranchia > Polyclinidae > Aplidium > Aplidium turbinatum. Next base: position 6,850,628 of record NC_137486.1, read on the forward strand.
ATCGGAAACAAATGTTTGCTTGAGATGTAGGCAGATTTGGCTACAAGCCGCAAAAATATATTCTTACACAGCTAACAATTCCATTGATTTTGCATTGATGTTGATTCAAAGTCTGGCAACGTTGAATCAAAGTAATAGTGGCGGATATTGTTACCTGGATAATTGCTTTGTAGTACAGAATTAGCGCACGTGACAGTTCAGAGAGATGGGTGTCAAAGATAGGATGCAAATCAATACCACAGTTGGACGGAATCTATGGCAAACCAGACGGGTTTTATTTTTACTTTTCGAGCTGGGTACAAATTGCAACGGTTTGCCGATGATTAGCGAAATCAGGAATTGTTTATTTACTACGTTTCTGCAGTAATTGTGAATGGGCGTAATTGTTGAGAAGGTGTCTGTGCTGACTAGACAGCAACGCACATTACAACTGATACTTCATACAACTGTTTACAATTCTGGTTAAACTTTAAAGAGTTTACTAGTTCTGTGTCACATTAACACTATGATGTATGTTCCAGCCAGCAAAACTGGTCCTTTTTACATTGATTTATCGTCAGCAGACATTGAAACAATGTAAAAAAGACCATCTTTGCTGACTGGGAGAGCATGTACGATCAAAGCATTTTTCTACAAACTGCGGCAATCGGACTTGTTTTCATCTCACCGACCTCTGTGATGTCACAACGGGAACTTTGACTGTTGAAGTTTTTGATTCAAGCGTGCTATTTTTAGCTCCTTACCAGCTGTGTAGTTTTGAGAATGGAATGTGGCCTACGAAAATAGTGGTAAGGTAGAAAAACACGGTTCACACTCATTGCTTGTTTTGAAATCGCCAAGGTTTTTTTTTTCAAGTCTTTTGCGCTGTCTGGTAAAATAATTAATTTGCAATGTTCCTCAACTGAACGAAACTGCACAAATGAAATTACGCACTGCATTTCACAACAGTAGGCTACTTTTTTTTCAGCAATTAAAAAAAAATTCTCCAAAGTTTTCTGGTTTAAACTTTTGGACATGCTTTCCAACACTTCCCTCCCAAGCCGAAATAATTTGTCCGTGTCCATTCCTTGGAGGCCAGTCGCCGACGGATGACATCAAAAGCATTTAAACTTCTTTAAGGAGCAACGCATTTGAATTAAGAATGTCATTGAGTGTTATTGAACTCATTTAATTATCACAAATTAGATATTATTGCACAGCAGTTTCTCTTTACAATAATGTTATTCGTGCTTCCCAAATGAACTTGAAGTGAGCAACGCGTTTGAATCAAAACTATTATTGATCAACTATAGCGCTTGAGTTAAGTATTTTCAAAAGAAAAAAAAATTGTTACATTGACTTTGGCGCCGTTTTGTCTGCGCCGTTTTGTCTGCGCCGTTTTGCCTCTGCGCCATTTTGTCTCTGCGCCCTTTTTTCTGCGCCTTTTTGTCTCGCGCCGTTTTGTTCGCGCCTTAATGTCCTGCTTCGTATTTTTTTGCCCTAGTTGGTATTAAAAATGTGGCTTAAAAAATAAACATCATTCAACAAAACTTTTCATCTTAGCAACTTTATTTTTATGGGACTACTGTTGGCTGTTCAATGGGACATTGTCTGACTGAAAACAGGAGCAAAATATTTGGTACCAAGTGTGTCATACAAAAGTTTAGAAAATCATAAAAAAAGTTTTTTTTTTTGTGATTTTTGAGCCCTTCATGTAAAATTAAATTGTCAGAAAAATAAACAGTATAAAACACTCGCTGTGACAATAGTTTCATAGGTTAAATGTATTGTAAAAATGTTGAAAAATTTTAAAAGGGATACTAAAGGAAAAACCTGACTTGACGATTTTCCATGTTCTTTCTGTTTAACATGCTACCATAAAACGATTTTCAATAACATTTTGCCCCATTGCGGTCTGACCACCATTGCGCGCATGCTTTTGTCAGAGCTTTCAAATCGAGATTGGGCTTGAGCAGCGAAGCGTGTGACTGTACAGTCTGCGTCACTAGAGACTAGCAATCAGCTGATCTCGCAATAGTTGTTACTGCGGGCGATTTGACTGTAGGCTATGTATGTATGCACTGGCGCCGACTTACGGGGTTATGGGGTGGCCACACCACCCCGTAACCGCTGTGGCGGGGTGGCAGCCACCCCATTTAGGTTACATTACTTACTGCAAATAAATGTAATTTGAACGGACGTTTAAATCTTTTTTTGATCATTGGTTTTCGCTTCAAGTCAACGTAAAGCAAGAGGTGAACCAATACAGGATTGCGAAGAAAATGATTGTTTTTGTCACAAGCATGATACTCGCGTAACATCAAGCAGGCTACGTGAAGATTACGCAACACGTGGCTACGAGTTTTTTCCTTGTTGTTGTTGTTGCGATCGTTTTATTTGTTACTTGTCATAAGTCATTGTTACATTTGTTAGGTTTACAATGGGATTTATTAATCAATAAAATACGATCTTTCCCTTGCCTCCCTCAAAAATCTTTTTTGAAAATTTTTAAACTGCTCATAATATCGCTATAAATTATGCCAGCTATAAAATACTTGGAAATAAAATTATCTCGATGATTGATAGCTCCACCCCCTAAATGAATATCAATTTTCAAATTTCATTAAAAAAATGCAATTTTTCAAACTTTTTGAGTTTTATTTAAAAAGTGCACTTAGTAAAGTAGCAGTTTTAACGTTCTGTAAATTTACACGTTTACGTGATTCTATTCGAGGAAAGCTACACCCCCTGCCAATTCCCAATAATAAAAGCAACCTTTTTCAATTACTCAACATTTTGCATTTTGAATTATTTTCCGATTTCAATTGGAGTGTACTGTCATCTACTTCATGCTTTAATTTCTACTTTGTTATCTACTTCATGCAGTAATATTGCGTCACCGTGTCAATGCGTGACAAACTGTGAGGCGGGAATTTATTGGTCTGACACAGGAGTTGCTTGTTACATCATCATCATCATAATCCATCGTCGGTTTGTTCCCCACTAGTGGGGGTGGCCGATTGTTTCCGCGCAGCAATTGTTTTTATCCCTTTCATACATCATAGAAAAAATTACGAAAAGTCGTCCAGTAAAAGTTTTCGCCGACATTCCAGTTTTATTCAACTTAAAGATGCCACTGAAAAAGCGTTCAAAATTGCAGCCCTCCATTGAGTCATTTTTTGTTGCGTCTACCGTCTAGTCAGGATTTCAGCCAGCATGAAAGTGACCAAACGCCTGAACGAAACGAAAGTGTACCACTGCCAAAAGGCGTTAGCATTATCAGGGAGGTGAAAGAACCGAGCACGAGCAGGATAATCGCTGTTGAAGGGAGGAGCTATCAAAAATCGTGGGAGAGCGACTTCCCGTGGCTAGAATACGATAGATGCAAAGATAGAGCATTCTGTCCGATTTGCAACTATGTCGCAACTGCTTGATCTATTTGCAAGCAATGAAACAATTTCATTAATGCTTTCAAACGTGGTCTGCATTGTGAAAATATACTTATCGTTGCCTTCCACCACCTGCGAGGCGATCGTTTAGTGCACTCAGGAGCCTAAAAACCTACTTGCGATCTACCATGACGCAACAGCGATTGAACCACGTCCTAATTGTAAATGTTTATCAAGCTGAAGCTTCACGGTTACAACTTGACCAGTTGATTGACAGTTGGATTGACAGAGCTGCTGTTCGCAAAAATACTTTTGCCAAATGTTAAGTGTCAGAGCAGCAACGTAACAATAAAATTCACGACATACCTCCTGTGCTTTGTTTTAAAGTTGCTTTGTAAATTATCGAGCTACAAATCAGGTGTGAAATAACAATTGCATCTACGAAACACGCTTAGTAAAAATCAAACAAAACATGCAGTTTGAAAGTTTTTAGGTTGCCATATTGTGCTATCCGCCACCCCGTGCAAAAATAAAAGTCGGCGCCTATGTATGTATGTACATCAAAACATCAGATTTCAACATCAAAACATCGGACAGTTTGCTCAAAACATCAGATGTGGTAACGTGGCTTTTGTTATTGCTGTCTTTTATGATGTATTCCCGAGCAGTGTTTACACTTGTGGTTATTTTGAAAAAAATGAAAGCAAATGAAACATTGGACTTTGGGCCTTGCCAGCGCCATTGAAAACAATTTTTTTTCAGTAATTTTTCTTGAAATGTATTCTTGAATGTTCAGTTTACGCATTTTAATGCTTAATTCCCGTTTGAAATTTTCATTTAGTAGGCCTTTCTTTAATTTAGTGCAACATTAAAATTTTTTAGGGGTTGTTTGTTTTTGCCGCATCTTACTATATCATACAAGTTGTTTCATACAACAAAACCATATTATACACTTCTGATCATATAAAACGAAAACTTCAGGCTGGTGTGGTTCTGGAGCTTTAGACTTTGAGATTATGGTTGCCCTTCACAGTATCAATACCCACCGCTTGCATTCAAAATACTATTTAAGATTAATATTCTATGGTACAGTAACTAAATAAACTAACATACATTAAAAATAGTAGGCCAAAAGCAAGATAAATTTCATGATGTTTTTTGTATATATAAAATACAGATAGTTTAAAAATTATGTCTCAGAATTGTTTATTAGTGATTAATACATTGCAGGGCAGATGATTTCCTTCGTATTCCTGAACTTGCTATAAACCCACTTGCAGAACGAATTGTCCATTCTTTCTTTTCAGAAGGGTGAGTGTTTTCTAAGAAGTGCTATCATTCTGGTGTGTCACTTAGTTTTGTCTTGGTGGAAGGGTAGCGTCTGCTTAATAAACAAAAGCGTTTTATGGTTTTGCCTTGTTTGTGTAGAAGATCCACGAGTTTGTAATATATTTGTTTGACGTTTTTTCTAATCATATGGTTTTCGAATTTTCCTTGAGGTGTCAAATTAGGTGAGTTCTACTGTATTAAAAATTGGGTAGGTTACAAATTTTCATTGGTCAATGTTTATTCTTGTTTGAAAATCACAATGTTTAAAATGCTGGGCTATATCAAGCAGAGGTGGGCACCCGCTACTTTTAAAGTAGCGCGTGCTACCGGCCTAGGGATGGGCAATATAGAATTTTGAATAGTTGCAATCCGAATATCTAATTATTCGAATTGAAATCACATTTCGAATCGAATTTTCCAAACCGAAATGAAACAATCCCCTTTTCCGACTACCAAAATTTTTTATCGATTTTTCGCCGATCAATTACATTCGGCTCAGCGATAGCTATTCGCTCTAGCGAAAACGGCTAGCCAGCTCCCATGACCAGTGCGGTTTGTGGACGTCGTCGGAAGACCGTTGTGCTGTGAATTTGCATCGTACTAAACATGAAACGCAATTCAACTCTGGGTGAAGCTACCGCTACACCTAGCGTCGGAATTTCCACAACAATGCAGCAATCCAATATAGATTGATCTATGGAGCTCCGGTGTTGAAGTGACAAATACTTCAGCATCAAGTAATGACGACAACGAACAGCTTTCAGCTGCCGAAGAAATATGATCGCACCTTTAGGCAAAAGTGAAAAACAGAGATGCAATTGAATGGTGGAACAAAAATTAAGAAAAGTTCCCGCTGTTGTTTGATCTTGAGGGGAAGTATTTAGCCACTCCTGCCACTTCTGCATCCTGAGAAAGATCCTTTGCGAGTGCGGGATTAACAGCATCAAAATTGCGAAATTTGCGACTCAGATAGCATTTAGAAGCTTTAAACATTCTACACTGTAACAATTAACAAAGACTTGCTCTCCTGGGCAGTTACTGTTGTTTTACGTTTCGTTGCCGCTTTTTCATTATGTGTCTTCAATAAAACCAGAATAAAAACAAAGCTTTTTGACATTTTCTGAAATTAAACAAAGTTATTCTAGAATAGGTATTCGAAATTCTAAATTAGAAAAATTATTCTAGAATAATTCTAGAATAGCTAATTATTCTATTTTGCCAATCCCTACCGCTAACCGCTATCAATTTACAAAAGTAGCGCGCTACCCGCTACCGCTACTCGGACCAAAGTAGCGCGCGTTACCGCTACTTCTTCCGCTACTTTTGTCTAAAATGAATCTAGGAAACACTCAAGTCCCTAGTAACACAAAAATGACGTTGGAAACGAATGTTATCATTCGATCGTTCACACTGTCATTTTAACGTCGTTATAGAAAACACATTCTAAGGGAAATTTATTGTTACGTATCTTTCAAAAACACAACCATTTCAAAATGAGAGTCACTAAGTTCTGCCCGCATTCGCGCACATCTTTTCCAACAGAGAAAGGTCTCTCCACCGCAGCACTGGAAGGAATGGTGGTGTTGTATTTAATGAACAGATGTTTTAACTCGGTATTCGAAAAGCTCAAGGACTTGCTCCTGTCCGAAAAAAGGCGTCCACAATTGCTGTTTCCTTCTGCACCGACGTTTCACGGGATGGGGCGCCAACACACCAAAAATTCATCCTGGGAGTCGTGACTGGTGTTGGTGTCACTCTTCTCCGTATCAACCTGGCTTGATGTCTCCCGCAACAGTCGAATTACACCTGTCTTGACTTTTTCGCAGTGACTTGCAGTTCCGTGGAAACATAGTGCAGAAATAGTAACCACGACGTCTTGAAGAAGGGATGAAGACATGATGCCATAACGCATTTCATGTCGTTGAAGCACTTGTTGAATCGTTTCTCCACCCCTTCAAGGACTTTCACTCTCAACTCCTCACAGGTCACAAGATCACTGATCTCGGTCAACTTCTTCACGCAAATTGTAATGGTTGGAAGCAAGACTCCGTAATACGCCTTGGACTCGCCCTGGAGAATGTCTAAAGCCTGGCAGATAGGCTTCATTAGTCATTACACGGAAACATTCGCCGAAAAAGCTGACGTCAGCTAGAAAAGACCGAAACTTTGCAACCAAACCGATTATATAGCTGCTTGACCAGTATGACCACGCCAGTCTTGCCAAAAAAACGAGTATTTTTTTCACTTTAAATTAAAAAGTAGCGGGTAGCGGGAGTGCGACTAAAAAGTAGCGCCTCTTCCGCTACCGCTACTTTGGAAAGAAATAGCGCCGCTACTCTAACTAAAAAGTAGCGCCGCTACCGCTACTTTTACCAAAAAAGTAGCGTGCTACTGCCCACCTCTGATATCAAGTATATCATATGCTTGAAAATAAGTTTTTGTTAGTTGGAATGAATGTGTTGTCCTTGTTGTTGTTATAAATGGAGTTTGTTTTCCACTATTAGGTGGTACCTTAGTACCAGTTGCTTGCAGAGTTTTAAATGTATATACCGTATAATAATCAGTTTGAAAATTTTAAATTTGTCTTTCAAGTTTTTTCTTTCTGTGGTTTGCAATACACTTAAAGTGCCCCTGACAGATTGGATCCAAGTATAGTAACTTTTTTAAGCATATTCTAGCGCAGAATTATGCTTAGCGAACTTTTTAATCTTAATCTTGTAGCTCGACTGGTTAGGGCGTAATTTATATCAAACATCTGCTCCGCAGCGCCACCACAGGCGAAACTCCATATTTCACTGCTCTGGGACGACTTTGGTGGTGTTACGTCATCCTAGGTGTGCGTCGTTAGCGACGGATGAAACAAATGTTTTCTAGATGTAATTGGTGGATCACAGTTTGGTCGGAGTTGGTACAAGCGGTTGCTTGTTTCAAAGATTTATTGTTTGGATACGTTCTGAACTGAACTGAAACTGTACTGAATTGAAACTGTACTGGATACGTTCCTACAAAACCTAAAATATACTTGAAGTGAAAAATGAAGAAATCGTACGAATCATCATTCATATTTACTATTCATAAATAAATAAAAGTTCTCTCTCTCTCATAATGTGCCTTCAGTTGGCCATTGAAATCCGGTGTAATGGCCATCTGGACTTGGAAACTTGTTTCGGATTCGCCAAACAATGCATGACGGCAGCACAATCCGATTGTTGCTTCCGAGAGCACCACCTTGTAGTATCCACTCCAATATGTGCCTGTATTGGCATTAGGCAACGAACCGATACTGCCTGTGCCAAGGAAATGAAATCACTTCTTTTAGTGTGTATTTTTAGCGTTTGGGGCATTTTTAGCCTAATATAGCATCCTTACTCTTTTGATAGGTCTCCGTTTTATCCTTTCGGTTTATTGGTTTTTCTCCAGTTCTTCCTGCTCCTCATAAAAAAAGTACCCAGAACTATAGGATGTAGCCTAAGTGTGCCTCAAAATCGGTCAAATTTGCAACACAACTAGATGCGTTTTTCTTCGAAAGTTCTTTCGTCTGTGGCACTTCATGGCAACATACACATTCATTGGGCTGGGGCATAGACTCGCACTTGTGGCAAACGCACCGCCTCGAGTGCTAGTTGTGGCAAACGCACCACCATAACAAAATCACCTTCAGTGAAGTGAAGAGAACATATATATACGACTAGTTTTGTATGGCCCATCTCACTTTCGAAACCTAAAGAAAACTTTGACCATTTTCTCCTCAGCACATTGTTTTGTGGAAAAGCGTGAAAAGAAAGCACACGGTCTTGTCACTGACAGTGACACTGCCACATAAACAGCAATTTATAGGCATTGCCTCAACCATAAATTAAGGGTGACTTATTGTTTGTGAGATACTGTTGTTACACTGCAAATGGCTATAGCCAGATTAGGACAAATAAAAAGTTATCCAAATTGCAATCGTACGAAACTGCAATTTCAATTGAATTGAGATGCTGTTTAATAAAAATAAACTCAACCTATTTAATCTAAACCTGATAGTAATAATAAGTTCACTTTTTCATTTCGGTAATTCTTATTTTGCACATGCTTTAGACCAAAAGAGCCCCACACATTCACGTTTTGCAGTAGTCGTACTATACCTTACCAAGTCAACACAGAAAAAGAATGTATCCTTCCCACTTATGGTGACGTCACAGCGGTGTTGCCGTTTTTATTTTCGCAATTGAATGAGTGCCAGATTCGCAGAAAGCCAATGAAAGTTTGCAAGCGTGTAACTTAGTAGCCTGTTGGTATTTTTTACGATTTGCTGGTCAGGAAAGTTTGTGGGTGTCATCTTTTTGGTATCTTAGGTAAGTTTAGCGAATTTATTTACCTGTCAGAGGCACTTTAAGGTATGATATGTATTATATAATATCAAAAAGTGCAAATATTATAATAACTATGGAATTCATCAATTTAGAAATAAACATGTTGTGTGGGGACTTATATAATTATGTAAGTTTTTGTTTTATTTGGGTTTTGTCATTTGTTTATTCATTTTAGCGACGAACATGTCAACTTCCGCCAGTTCATGAGAACGTTGGCGCATTTTCGTCCTTGCAGCTCTAAAACTCCAGCAGAGGCGCTCAACAGCCGAGACCACAAACTAAAATGTGAGTTTCATCTTCATAGAAGCAACAATCTGAATACCAATGCTATCGGCTTCAGTTTTCGTGTAACAATATTAAGTGTTTAAGGAGCAGTGCTGTTATGTTGTCAATTTATGACCAATGACCATCAAAAGCTTGGAAAATATTTCTACACCATCGCTTGCAATATAAATTTGATGACTGGATAAAGTTGTATTCCTACAGTACTATTTCCCGCATAACATGACATCATATTGAATAACATTATTTATCATCTTTTTTGCAATATTTATGAATTTTCCAGCTTTTGCTCAAATCGCTGTTAGTTGCACATTGCTGTTACTTGACTTTATAATTTATATATTTATTTTTCTTATTTACTTGTCTGGATTTTCAGTTGTCTTCTCCATGTACGACTACAATCATAACAACATGATATCCAAGGAAGAACTTTTGAATGTAAGACATGCGTTTTGCTAAGCTTGAGGAAAATTGTTGTGGCGAATTGCTCAGTTGCAATTGAGTTGCAAATAAAATTTGCATTAATTTCAATTATTTTCGATGCACATGTGGTTTTTCATTCCGTTTTAAATTCAATCCTAACATGAATAAACAAGTTGTAAAATGTCTTCTGGGAATGAATTCAATTCAATTTATTTTTCTTTGTCGCAAAAACAACAGCAATGATAAAGTTACCAATAGTTTACGGGAATAAAACCAACAGAAGGAAACGTCGGCAAAACCAAAAAAGTTTAAAACGTGCATGCGATGTAAATTTAAAGGATACGTCGATGAAAGTAAATTTAAGCACGGCCACCAAACCTAACAGTTTAAAATAGAAGAAGTTTAAAAAAAAGAAAGAAATACTAACCAATAACATGAAGTGTAACTTGATTCAAGTGAAGTAGCAATCCTTGTTTTCAGAAAACTTTTTTGGTCATGTAATTGTAAAGTGGACTCAAACTTGAACTGTTTTAAAGTGTTAGTATTGTGTTCTTGTGTGCATAGATTCTGAAGCTGTTGGTTGGTTCAAACATCAACCAAGAACAGCTTTCCCACATTGCTGAAAGAACGTTGCTGGAATCTGACAAGGACAACGACCGACAAATCACTTTCGAAGAATTCAAAACGGTAAATATTTTGTCTTAGTTCTCATGGAATGTGTGCAAACTTGACTAAACTTTAAAAGCAAGCACTGTATTATTGTCTTAAGAGAGCGTGTCACTTAACTCTAATTGAAGAAAAGATTTCTTTGCGTTAAAATGCTCTTTTTAAACCATGTGATTGCATGCACAGCGCATGCGGTTGCCCAACTAGCAAGGTGGCGAATTTTGCATCATTGTGAAAACGTAAAACGATGTAAAAATCGCATTTTTTCTGAGTGGCGAATGTGAACCACGAACTTGGTTGAGTGTTGCGCCGATACGGATTTAACCATGCAAACAGTCAGCAAGCAAATAGTATGATGACTGTAATCTTTTTAAAAGTTTTACAGCTTGTAAACTTAAGTAACCAACGTAACGTGTTTGTCCGCTTCGAAAATAGAAATCATTTCCTAGAAAATGTCAAGGGTGGCCGTTTTGTCAGCACACTACATTTAAATAATTGAAATTACTATGTATTTTAAATTGTATTTTACCTTAACAGCCTGTTTCACCGCATGTGAAATCTTCATAATAAGGCGATAATTTTTTTTGCTAAATTTTCTCTGCTTAACATTTTTCTGCTATGACAATATTTATTACAACACTATATTTATGTGGAGTACCGGTACATTTTTCTCAAAACGTTTATTTCTTGTTAGACGTAAAATTTGATTACTTCAATGTTGGAAAGATATGATCATACAATTCGCCGACATATTTGCATATGAAAAGTTAAGCAAACAAACTTGTACAATTTAAATCAACATTGTCCGTTTTAATGTTGCCGATAATTTTCCGAAACGAGTTCTTTGCGGTTCACAACCACTTCAGTGGTTTAATGGAACAAACACGCTTCTTTCAAATGATTAAAGCTGATGAGATAATTTATAATGCGGTTTTGCGAGGTTGCGTTAACAAAGAAATGTTGCTTTTGTCCTTGTTCAGGTCATGCACAAAACAGAGATTGATCGAAAAATGAGTGTGCGTTTTCTTGACTAGGAAAGCATTGAAGACGGTCTTCCTCCATGATTCTTCAATCGGGCATGATGTGCATTGCTGTGTAATTTTGTTGGTTTTTTATCTTGTAAACATCTGTAAATGTTATAGCTTTGTGATCAGCATAAAACTGTGGTTATCCAATTACTATCCCAGACAGTAAAAGTTGCCAGTCGTTATAAAAATGGCAACTTTGCTGTCTGGGATTGAGCTGTTAACACAATCCTAAGTATCATATAGAATCTAGATATTATTACATCGTTCTTTTTGCATCCGCACTTACGCTTAGTGGTTGACGATTTAGATAAAGTTAGTCGAAAGAAAAGTCGATTGTCTCTGTGTCTTTGCAAGATACTTCCTCGTGCTTGCAAATGGTATCGAACCCACGTCCTTTCGAACGTCGGAAAAGGGTTCTCACCACTCGGCTACGTAGCCAACGATTCTGTGTACCAGCTGGTGCAACATAAGGCGTATTTGTAATCTACAGGTTGCTGCAATAGTTGGGGTATTTTGACCGGTAGACACGTTAACATAGGACAACTTTCTCTGTAAACCAGCTGACTGCAGCATTGTGAGCCTTCCAGCACTCAGATAGAGAATTGATTCTTGCTTTGAACGATGTTTTGTGATTACAGACGAAAAAAGAGTAATGGCATGGGTGAGAATCGAAATGACTATTCCCTCGCCCTAAACCTATAGGCCACGCTGGCGACGGCAAAACGTTCATTTAATATCGTTTCTCACGTGCCTGAGTCGTACTTGTACTGCAATCAGCTGATTTAAATTTTGCCTTCTGATTGGTAAATAAACCTCGTCTACTGCAGCCACTTGCAGATTACGAATGCGCCAACAGGTGCTGACAACACATTTAACGGTTGACTTGCTGGACCTTTTAACGCTGAAAAATACGTTGTTTTAACATCATCAGACAGTCGTAACTGTAGAGCTTTTGGCTAACAAACTCACTTTATTGATTCTATGTCCTTGATTGCTTTGTGCATGTTGTGTGGTGTTTGTTCAATCATGATATAATTTCTATCATATCCCTGATTTCTATGCACATTTATGCAGCTGACAAAAGTGGATCTTTTTCCATTGATTTAACGTCTGCAAAAAGGACGCTTTTGCCAGCTGGGTTCTTATGGTAGCTTTCAATGAAAATCAAATTTTTATGCTTTATTAACATTGTGAAGTTTGTAAATGTTATATTGGTAGTTGATTTTCTTAGCCTACAATAGAATTTAAACTATGTGGTGAAAATGAAATGTATGTTAGATCACCTGTATACATTGTGATCAAGTAATGGTAATGTCGGCAGTAGCTTGCTTTGAAATGCATTTTCATATCCATATCTGCTTTCCCATGTGAAAACACACTGTTTTGTTCATCTATCTCAGCTTTGACAACCTAACCCTAAAACCACAGCTAGTGCAGTGCTTTAAAATCAAATTTCAAAATAAATATTGTTATAAATAACTTATGTTCTGCACAGCTAGAAAGCTGCTTACAGGTAAACAGTTATTTGCGTCTTGCCGTCTTGTATGTAACCCGGGTGAGCGATTAGAATCTTTAATTATCAGCATTTCTTGTGTGAGATCCACTTCATAAATTTATTGAAAGTTCCTCACGACAAAAGTGTAGTGGCAAAAATTTGTACATAATATAATCAGAACAACTCGGACAGCAAAATCCATCATTTTTACATTTATTCAAGGTCTGGAGACGGTGAATCAATGTAAAAATCACGGATTTTGTTTTCTGGGAAGAGTGCTGCTTGCAACTTACCGAAGAAGTATTTTGAATTATAAAAGTTGGATGCTCTCCACTGTATTATCATCAATCGTTGTTGCTGAAATGACGTCATAATGTGGTGATGCATTGCTGATTGCAATTAAATACTTAATCATCATTTTTCAATTGTGTTGCTCGTCTTAGTTCGCATCTGATTTTTCTGGTATTCTTTTACGTTATGTCTGTAGCCATAGGCGTAGCCAGGGGGGGGGGCGAACGGGGCCATGGCCCCCCCCAAATTTTCAAAGTTTGGATTCCGAAGTTGAACCCTTTGTTGAAAATATAATATAATTTGTATAAATTTATATTGTTTTCCAAGACATCTGGCTATTAACACCCCCCAGGACTTGTTTTAGACACACAAAAAGACACCAATAAATTTTGCAAATCGTAAATCGCGCAAAGTTTACGCGATTTACGCTTCTTTTAACTAATCTGTGGAAGCAATTTCAGAATCGCTTACTCTGTAGGGTTTTTGTGTAGCTGAGTTTTTTGTGTTCTCTAATTTTAGCCGCAGTTTTTGCCCGTTTGTGTGTAGATAAGAGCTACCTTTAATAAGTTAATAGCTGTTTATCTGCTAATAAGTTTCATACAAATATTACCCTGAAAGTGTTTCCAGAAAGCGTTATAATCCATTATTTAAGTGTAATTTTGCAAAAATTTTCCGGGGGAGCATGCCCCCGGACCCCCCTAGAATACGCGTGCCTTCGGCACGCTCTAACCCCCACCAGCTTTATTGCTTCCCTTGCTTAACCCACCAGAATGCGCCACTGCACATCAGGTGGTGATGTCTTAAATCAAACATTTTGTCGTTCTCTTTAATTCATCAAATATTTGGCCCCCCCCAAATTTTTTTTCTGGCTACGCCACTGTCTGTAGCCTACATGTTTGCACTCTTACAGGTCTTAGGATTCTCTGCATGCTACACGAAACCACTTCCATCGAGTTTTTTAAATTTGGTTGATACACAACAGATCGACACATTCTTTTGTGACGGAGTTTTGTATGTTAAAATGTCCCACTTGCTGCACTGAGTGGTAAATTGAGGGCACACGGTCCACTTTTTAGGCTTGGTGCCACAGATACATGTAACTGGGCCCGTGTTGTGACCCCACTTTACCATTGCAGATTTAGTACGGCCAACACCAGTTTGGAGTCGCTTCAATGTTTTTCCACTTCGCCCAAGGGAGCGTTTGCTCCTGGGGGAGGGACTCTGATGGTGGAACCTTCATTTCTGCGTATGATGGGTCATTTTCGAATTGTTTCCATTGCTTAAGCCTTGTTTCTTTTGTTGGTGAGGTCAGTGGCTGAACGTGTGTGAGGAAGCTTTTTCTTGATTTCAACGGCCAACCACTACGGAATCTCGATTAGTTCATCGCATATGCTGCCTGTCAATCTCGGTAACTGCACCAGCGCTAGTGGTTCAAAATCATTGCAAGTGAGCTATGCGAAACTGCCAGGATTGAGCTCTCAAAGAACTTTTTTTCAGTTTAAAAATAACATTCCCACAACAATCAAAGCATTATTCAAATAACCACGTGACCAGGTTGAGCTTACGTTATCACACCAGGCTTATTGCAGTAATATTCTCTGCTTGGAACATTTTACAAAGTTATAGCCTACGGTACCAGAATTTGCTTGTAGACCTACCACCATTTGGTGGTTTCCTTAGTGCCGTTGGTTCTATCTCTGGTAAGTTTATTTGTACAGAAATAATAAAGTGATTAATATAGTGAAAAATTGGTTGCTCCCATAGCCTATGTTACATGGTGGAAAATAAAGCTTTGGCGTACAATAGGTACAAAAATACAATAGGTACATAGCGTACAAAAAAAAAAAAAATAGGTAGAACCAGCCTTTAACGATATTGTGTAGCCCGCCTACCCCTACATAACTTAGTACCGTAGTAGCCTACATAGGCAAAAATCTTGAGCCGTCACATTTTTATCTGTCCCGGCAGCATCCCTATCTTTTTGTGTGGCCTACATTCCAGTTCGTCACCTTTATATCCCGCGAAACATTTTGTTCGGCTAAAATGGTGTTGTCCGGTGGCATATCAAAAGGATAAGATCACGTTTTCTTGCGTGACCCGACAGTTTATCGAAAGACAATTTATCGAACGACAGTTTATCGAAAGACAGTTTATCGAACGACAATTCATCGAAACGACAGTTTATCGAAACGACAGTTCATCGAAACGATAGTTCATCGAACGACAGTTTATCGAAACGACAGTTCATCGAACGACAATTCATCGAAGGGGCTAGGGGCTATAGGCTAGGAGTTAGGGGCTAGAGGTTAAGGTTAGAATTAGGGGTTAGTGGTTGGGAGTTGGAGTTTAACCCTTTGACCGCCAGCACTCATATTTGAGTGCAAGTCTAAAAACCACAACATCTTGCAAACGGTGGCATCGTTGATGCTCGTTGACCTTTTAAATCAAAGATAAAGCAATGGAGAAGTAAAATATATATTAAAAAAATATGGTTTGTATTTAGACTTTTTGAGATTTTTACTGCCAAACTTGGACAAAAATTTTTGCTTGGATTTTCCGCGCTCGCTTCAGACGAGAGAGCGTTACCGTCGCGCTAGAAACTGTTTTTTCAGTGTTGCCGATAATATTTCAAACATTTTATTAAATTTCAACACCAAAAGAGCTGAAAATTTAGCTTTTATTTGGGGTTGAAGTGAGAAAAGTATGAAAAAAAAATGCAGATAACTTTGCGAAAAAATTAATTAATATAACTGTATAAAATAATCTTTTTACATTTTTGAAAAGAGAAAGAATTGCTCTTTGACATTCATGTAAAGGTTATTGAGGGGGGATTCATACATGAGGTATTTAAGGCCAACAAACTCGTGATCACTCATGCGTGACGGTAGGGTAAATTTTTGGTGGCGGTCAAAGGGTTAAGGGTTAGGGGTTAAGGGGTAGGGTTAAGGTTAGGGGTTAGTGATTAGGAGTTAGGGGTTGGGGGTTAAGGGGTAGGGTTACGGGTTAGTGGTTGGGGGTTAGGGGTTAGGTTTTCGATTAACTGTTGTTCCAGGCCCCTAGCCAGCAGGGAGCCAGGGAGGCCTCGCCCCCCTTAAAAACAAATCCGCCCCCCCCCCTGGCAAAATCCAAACATTCAAGAGCAACAGCTACATTTATAATGATTTTGCCCATTTAAATTTTTTCGGCCCCCCTTGCTCTGCGGTCTGGCTACGGCCCTGTGTCGTTCGATAAATTGTCGTTCGATAAACTGTCGTTCGATAAACTGTCGTTTCGATAAACTGTCGTTCGATAAACTGTCGTTCGATGAACTGTCGTTCGATAAACTGTCGTAGTACCGTTTTCTTGAGCATTTTTCGGTAATAAAGCTATGTTTCTATGTTTTCTTGTTGCTAATTCCCAGCTGAGATATTTGAATGTTTGGTATTGGCAAAACTCGCTCTTTTAATGCAGTTTCGTTTAAAATTAGGCAAACTTTGTTTTGAGGCATAGAGACTGAAAGCATCATTTTCAATATCATGACGTCACACGCGTGCCAAAGTGGGGGGGGTTGTAACTCCCACCCCCCCCCCTGGCTGCGCCACTGCGCTCATCTGTCCATATGTTACCCATAACACTGAAAATTCTCTCAACATTGGCATTAGATACAGGGATAGACATTGCATACTGGACAAATTTTAACAATTTAGGTGCAGTTTCTTTCTGAAAGAAGTTAGTCCACTTTTCCAGCGACGATCTTAACTTATTAGCCACATCACACATGATTGGGTAGCTGGCCTACACAGTCTATAAACAAACAGTTAAATGGCCAAACTTCTAGGCTGTTGGTTGCTCAGGCTAGTGGCTTTCAGTATGTCAGCTACCTAGGCTGTACAGTGTACACGGTGCACTGTTTTTTTCCACTGTTGGACTGCGTGCTGGCCAAGCCTGGCTTTGGCGAAATTACACTGGGGTAGCATATTAGGGGTTTTTCCTCAAAGCACCAGACTCATGTGCTTTTACTCTCTAAGCAGCAGAAGTGTATAGTTAACCCATGGCTATTGGCTAAAATATATTGACAGAATTGTAGACAAAAATTAATTGTCAACATAGTGAACATGTTCACTATCACTATTAGCAAAATAGTTTACAGTGAACATTTTCTTAAAATAGTGATTTGTTCACTAAAATAGTGAACATCTGGCAACCCTAGCTTAGAGCCTTAGATTGTTTGTTTGATATTGCTTTTTTGGAACTTCGCTCTGATAGTAAACCTGAAATGAAGCGCAACTCCAATTCGTACTGTCAACTGGGGAAGCTTTTTTAAAGCTAAAACTATTATTTTACATGACAGTCGGTCCGAGTTTTGTTCCAATTTATTTTACGGCTAACATCGCAATTTTACGCGAGGAGGACTAGCCAAAAAGTGATGGGATTTTCTCATATTACTTTGATATTTTTGTAGCTATAAAACTGGAATTTGCTATGACGATTAAAATTTGAGTTGTCATTCATTTAGAAAAAAGTATGTTTTGGTGCGACGCACTGTGAGATGGTAAATCAAACTGACCTCGCTGGAAAAAAAGGAGCTACTCTATCAGATTTTTGTTGCCGGAAAATTGTAAAGCTGAGAAAGATTCTGTCTAGAGTACAAAGGCAATTTGGTTCTTTCTGTATGTCAAGAGCAAGCTGCAAATAGTTGCAAGCATTCGAAGATGGACGCAAAAACTTAATCGTTAATTCGAGAAGTGAGTGCTGACTTGTGGATGTATGTAAGCCAAAAGCAGTAGGCCTACAGGCAGTTGAAGACGTTAAAGAATCTGATAGACTTATCAATTTAGATAAAATTGCCACAAAGTAAAGACATGACACTTTCCAGTTTGCGCAATCGAGCATGAGAAGTTTTATTTTTTGAAAGTCATTGGGCATCCAAACGAAACAAATTTCCGTCGAGAAGTAGGCTACATTTCTTCTTTAGTAGGTTTACAATACAAAACCCCAAGCAGCAGCAAAAACCTAGCCAAAACATTCTGGGTTGGAATTAGTTTTTATAATGCAATTCTCGCAACACGGAAAACAAAGGGTATGAAGTAGTAAGTGACTTTCTATTACCCAAACATTGCACCATCTGATTTTCACCTCTCCATTTCACACAAGTAAGCGAGAAAACGTCACTTCCAAACTGATATGAGGGCTGCTGTGAATATCTTGTTGAGAAGCCAGCCAACAGAGTTTGCGCCAGAGCAATCTAATATCAAGGTAGAACAAGTTTGTTTCTCGGCAGCCAATTGTAGTAGGAATTGACAGCGATAACAACTCGTTTCGCCCATTTGGAAGGATTCATTAGTATCGCACCACTAATTCATGCCACAGACTATCGACCGCCGTCGTTTCCAGTCAATTGAATTTTTACCGTAGTGGAAAAAAATGAGTGAGACTATCTTGAAAAAATAAAACAATATTTTTCAGAGTGACAGTGGATAAAAACTTGAGGTTACGAAAAAGCGTTTTTGGATTATTATTGGCTCACAAGCATATGAAAGTATTTTGACCAGCGCTCAACAGTTCACTTGAGCATTGATCCGCTGTAGAAATTACATTAGATCACTCTTCTGCATTGCAATACTGCATCAATTTTTGGGTTTGAAGGTAGTGATTTAATTTTTTATTGCTTCGTTATTACACATACAATGTTATTAACGAAAGTGCACATTGGAATAAACTACAGTCAATTAACATTACAATGTCACAATAGTTCGACATTTATTAAAAAACACAAGGGTACAAAAATCTCTTTGGTAAAACTGCTACAACATTATAAAATCAACTAACACGTGTAGGTTTACAACATTTTCATTACCACCAAATTAAGAGCACGTTATGCGAGGTATAAATTAGTAAATTAGAACAATGAGTACAAATGGTAAAGCAGCTAAAGGCTATAGTAACCGTAAAATAATTTGCAATAGTATTGTTAGGAAAATGCACCAAGTGAAGCGCAACTCCCCGAAGTGCAATCAATGGCATGGCTAATAAAATCTTAAACATCGAACAATTAATAAAGGTCATAAAACCACATTAAAGCTATTTTACTACACTACAGTGCAACTATTTCAATTATATGAAAGTATAATCTATAGAATGAGTTTCCTCATCTGTTTTGAACATACCAGCAACGCGTAATAAAAAGTAAATTCATTGGGTGTTAAATGAATACAAAATAATAACTTGCAAAATATCCAAGATTTGAACTGAATGGCTACAAGAACTGGTTTACATTCGATTGTCACAGACGACAACTTCACATTTTAGGAAAAAATATATGATAAAATGTTGGTTTAAATGACAGCAATCAAGTAGCCACCTCAGCATCTTTGTATAAATCTCAATTTGTATTGCTTCGGGCAGAGCGTCACACCTGCAACGATCTCTTCGGGAATTTTAGAAACTCCAGTTGGAGGAAGAAGCTCAAACTTTTGCATGATTCCCACGAAGAACACGAAGATTTCTTGTTTGGCGATGTTCATTCCAAGGCAAACACGAGGTCCTTGAAACATAATAAAAACTTGACGGGTTTTTACAATAACTTTCATGAGACTTGATGGACCATAAAGTTTAGTGTTAACTATTTCACAAATGTAGAATGTAGATTAAACGTTCTTTTTCAGCCTAATGCTGCGGCTTAGCTGTGGTAATAGTGTTTTTTTTCACGAGCTTTCCGAACACAGCTCTCTAGTCATTTGCAAATTAGTCTTAACGTCCACCATTTTAACACCAAAGGGAAGAGTTACGTATATTTCCTACAAATATGATAGGAATGGAAAAAGACTACAACACAGATGCTACAGCAAAGATATCATTTACACGACATATTTGAAATTCCATGTTGTCCTCACCATGTTGTTAACTGTACATTGATCACATCGCGTGCAAAACAAGAGCAATAAAAGAACGAGATCAATAAAAATCATCATCATTAACGCACGAGCAAACATCGTAACTGTGTTGTAACTTAAACGTGTATGTGTAACTCCCGAATAGACAATCGGGAGATACAGCAATGCTCAGAACGACACAATTTAGAAAAAGTTGTCCTGTAGTAGAAACATGTGTTGCACATTTACTCTAAGTCTTCACAAAACCTTTTGCTGATACCTACAACGAAAAATCAACCTATCAATGAAAGTTATAAATAAACTAGTTCTTACTTGCGGTTGCTTTGTTGGCCAGCGTACAGACAGTTTGCATGCCTAGCTACCACAACAATAACTTAAAAATCAGTACAAAGTTTCCCCGCCCTCCCTTCCACAAATCAATACAATTTTGATAGAGAGGGAACCTATGTTGCACATAAGCAAACAAAAAAGTAGCACTACCGCGCATTTGTCGTGATTCAAAAGCAACTTTTTCGGCAAAAGATCTAGCCTTTGCCAACTATTTGAAAAGCTGATTTTACATGGCGCTAAAATACGACATGCTTCTGAATAGAATACGTAACAAAACCGAATAGGGTTGAGGTAAAGCCGAAAACGTTTACGTTTTCTTTTATAACTGTGGTGCTCCTTGGATTCGTTTCGCCATAAAATACGGCCAGTGCTACCTAAGTTTTCTGTTTTACCCAACTTATTCAGAATGATTGATTTTTGATATCTTTGCATCTAAACCATGCAATGTGAGTTACGAACCTGTTATCTTTATAAAAAAAAAAAAAAAAAAAAATTAAAACAATGGTTTTGTTTTGACATAAAAAACTTCTCTTAAATTGAAACTAGTACCTTACCAGCACCAAAAGGCATAAAAGCATCTCTAACTCCGACTGTTCCATCCGGATCCAAAAAGTTTTCCGGATCAAAATTGAGAGGATTCTTCCAATACTTGGGGTCGTGATGCATCGAATATAAAGCTGTCAGAACCGAACTTTCTTGGGGGATATCGTAACCGAAAAGAGTTACATCTTGCGTTGGAGCATGGGGCAAACCTATGGTACAGATTAGGGTCAATGAAATATTGAAGTTATGCGAACACTGTTATGCAGGTTTGGCGATACTTTGAGATCATTAGCAAGGATCTACATTAGACTCCTGTGTCGGAGAACAGTTAGACTCCTGTGTCGGAGAACGGAGAACGCTGGGGTTCATGTGGTAGGTAGACTAGATTCAAGATGGGAAAGTGTGCGCTTAGGAAGAGTTAAACTATTTAAAGATGCGCTGTACATCTCGATAAGCTGGCTGGTGTTGATTGGTATGGACAAGGTGGTACACAACTTTGATCAATTGCTGGTTGTGCAGAATTCGCTACGAGGTGCAATGCATTTGTACATATCATACAAGAGACCACGTTTCGGTTTTCCGCTACCAGTACCTCATGCAGCTGTAACATCCGGGTGAAAGTTCCAGTTTCCTTTCACATCTGGCTGCAAGATTTTACTCCCAGGATAAGCCACATAGCGCTACTTTCATTTTTCTAACCTTTTTCGTTCTATTTGATTTTAGATAGAATTTTACTTCGTAACAATGCTCACGCTTATCTTGTTTACATAAGCACGCCATACCAAGTACCACAAAAACAAACTTCCCGACACTATTTATTAGCAACCACAACGCAGCCTTACTAGAGAACTATTTTAAAGTGTAAAATATCACACTAAATTAATAAAACAGCCGTCTTTATTAAAGTTTAAGACGCAAAATTCTGTACCTAAAGTTCACTCACAAAGTTACACGAATAACTTCAAAGTGGGTCTTACAAATTTTGTATCATCTTATCAGGTCTGAGTTAGGGATGCGAATTATTCTCGAATAAATGCGGTAGTTCTTTGCATGTAATGCTTCCTTGGGTTAAAAGTCAATCCCATTTGATAAAACAAAAAATATTCAAACAAAAACTAATGACACATTTTTTACACGACCTGTCTCTACTTTGAAATACATGTTAGTTACATGGATTTCAACCATCCTGTGATGCTTTCAAAAGTGCTCGTGTTCTATAAAAAGATGCTTTTCACATCAACAAAGTCACATCATCAGTCAATGATCAAGATAGCCTACAATGTAAGACGTTACCAACATCTCTGTTCACCACTTGTACCGTATAAAACAATACAGTAGCATACAAGTGCAAAAGCCTACTACCACTTTTGCACTGCCGTTGGAGATTCCTCAATCTTCATGTGTCCCCTAGGAGAGCGTGCCCTCCCAGTTTTCCAACCACTGCTATGGAAGGCAACAATTCTAATTATTTTGGAAAATCTTTTGCTTATTTGGAAGTGTTGACAAGTGTGTTTCTGCTTTTTCATGTTTACATTTATGTATGTGGTAAAAATCATGTGGAATAAAAAAATACAACTGTTTTTTCCCGATTGCTATTAAAAAATGTGGGGTAAAAAATCAACATTATTCAACAAAAATTGTTCATCTTAGCAGCTTTTTTTTTTTGGTTTTACTGCTTGCTGTTAAATGAGACATTGTCTGACTGAAAACAGGAGCAAAATATTTGGTACCAACTGTGTCATACAAAAGTTTACAAAACCAAACAAAAAGTGTTTTTACTGTGATTTTTGAGCCTTTTATATAAAACAAATTTGCCAGAAAAAGAAGCAGTATAAAAACAATCCAGATGTGACAAAAGCTTCATAGATAAATATATTGTCAAAATATTAAAAAAAAATTCATGTAGTGCAACATTAAACTTTTTTAGGGGTGTTGCTTTTTTTCCCCAACTACCCGCTTGTTTTTTGCTCCATATTACCATAATTACGCTGTAGAAGAGGGTCAGTAAGTACCGTAATGCTACTACACTATTGTCAGCTGTTGTTTCTCTGGGCAAGAAACTTTTCGATAATTGCCTCTACCCAGTGATCGATTTCGAGTAATGGGTAGTACCAAATTTAAGTCATAAGTAGAGTAGACAACCGGAAACAGACATTGCCGTCGGCTGCAGCGTGGGTCAGGTGTACGTCGGAAGGCGTACACCGATGCATAGCGCTCAAGTCCGCTTTCCCGCAATGCAGGATAAAGATACAAACAAACAAAATATAGCAGTTGGGAAGGGTACACAAGAGCTTGCAAAATTGAAATTAGCCAATTAGTCCAACATCGGGTATATACGTATAACTGGTATTGAAGTTAAATTTAAAATTACTGTATTTTACCTGTAGGTGCAATAGAAGCCTGTCTTTGTACTTCTAAGACGGTTGCTCCGCAATACGGCATTAACAATCTATCTTCATACACAGGATCACGATTTAATCCAATAACCCGGTCAATTTCCTCATGCACTTTTTCTGGTAAAAACAAATAAACGTCATCAAGTTGGTGACGTAAGTGTTAAAAAGCTAAGGCAGTCGAAAG
Organism: Aplidium turbinatum; assembly: GCF_918807975.1. Taxonomy (NCBI): domain Eukaryota; kingdom Metazoa; phylum Chordata; class Ascidiacea; order Aplousobranchia; family Polyclinidae; genus Aplidium; species Aplidium turbinatum. The sequence continues at coordinate 6,874,193 of NC_137486.1, forward strand.
AAACGGAGATCTTCAGTGTATCAAAATTAAGAGACAAAACAAAAAGGTACCAAAATTGTCTTTATCTACCTCTCTGTATGAAACGTCCGTATTATTTAAGCTAAGTTCAGTAGAATTATCACAGATCACCAAGATCTAGTGCAGTGGTTCTTAACCAGGGTTCGATCGAACCCCTTTAAAATTACTGTATTCAGTACAGAAAACATCGAACAACCTGTTTCAGGGGTTCGATCGAACGTCCTCTGAAACATTAACATGCGACCTACAAATGGTAAATCAGCAAATATTTTTGAACCACACTGAAGTACGTTGACCACACTGAACCACACTGAAGTACGTTGAACCACACTGGCTATCGAGGGGGAAATTAAGTGATGAATCGCGTTTTTGCTTTGCGTACTATTGGAGTTCTTGAAAAGTCACAATCATCGGCATTCAAAACACTTTGAGGACAAGTTTTATCCTTACTTTGGCTTATTTAGCTGACATCTTTGGTGCTCTCAAGCAGCTGAATTACCAAATGCAAGGAGGTAGTAAAAATGTAATAGAAGCTGAAGAGTAAATGAGTGCTTTTCAGAGAAAATTACAGTTGTGGTGGCAGCGATTGGAATATAACAACTTCGCTAACTTTCCACGTCTGGACGAGGTAGTAAGTAGTTCCGATACAGCAATTAATGGCGAAATTGCAGAAGTTCAAAGGCTTTAAGCCAATATTTACTGAGCATTTGCAGAAGTTGCAAAATTTATTTCAAAACTACTTTCTTAAACAAGCGTAATATCCAGCATGGATACGTCAATCATTTGCTTATTATACTTCAACAGCAGATATAAACACTAAACAGTCCATACTTAGATGACATTATCGAGCTTCAAGAAAGCGAGATGCAAAAAAAAAACTTAACACAACAAATCTTCAATCGTTTTGGTGCCAACAAATGGAAAGTTATCCTCTACAAAAGTTGCCCTTGAAGTTCTCATGCCATTTGTAACCACTTATTTATGAGAGCATGCGTTTTCTATTCTGGTGGATGTTAAAGCAAAAAAACAATATCGACTTTATGCAAAAACAACATGAGAATTGCTGTTTACGAGACAGAGCCTCGAATAGCACTATCTCAGAAAAACGACAACAGAAGTCTCATTGATTCAGTAATGTATTATTATTAAATGTGGTAGATCTTGTATTTGTGACTCAGCGAAAATTTGGGGTTCAACGAAAGGTTGCAGATTAGCGTAAGGGTTCGGCAGGTTAGTAAAGGTTAAGAACCACTGAATTCTAGTGCATACGAATAGCTATTTACTGTGCAAACAAATTAACAATATATTACGAACGTCATTACAAACCTTTATTGACAATGGGTGGCCAGCGGAACTTTCTGTTTAACCAATTAGGCATATATTAAGGAATGTATCGTTTTGACTTTTGACCACGTTGTAATTTCAGAATGGCCCAATTCGGCGAGTCCGTTTCGGCTAGTCCGATTCGGCGAGTTCCCTATTCGGCGAGAGCCTTTTTCGGCGAGTTCCCTATTCGCCGATTTTTCGAAATTTTTGAAAGGAAGTTATCGGGTATCGTAGCCTAATCATCATTGCCGTTTTTACATCGTTTTAACGTCGCTAAACGTTGAAATCGTGCAGAAAAAAAAATGTTTGAACTATTAAATTAAAATTCGTGCACCGTAGTCTAGTTATCCCGACCAGCAAAATTTGTTCCAAGAACCCAGTTAGCCTAACAGTTCATTTTTACATGGTAGTAACAGAATGAAAAGGCTAACCAAATGTGTGGCCTACAGCTTGGATTGAAAGGAAATTATCGGGTACCGTAGCCTAATTATCCCGACCAGCAGAAATTGTCGTTTTTACATCGTTTTAACGTCGCTAAACGTTGAAATCGTGTAGAAAATGCACAGCCACCAAACCTAGAAAAGAAAGCGAAAAAAGAAAACTGTTATTTCGTCCATTGTAAAATAGACCTACAATAAATTAACACTTGCAACATGAGCAACAAGGGCGATTTAACACAAAAAAAATTCAAAAAGTGACAAGTTTCCCAAAGTTTTTATTTTGAGAGTCTCGAATTCAAAAACTTGGTTGTAATGTCATAAAAGACTCAGAAAAATAAACATTGCAGGAAACCGGCTCAGTGTGATCATGCGGATTCAGAAAAAAGTAAATAACAACACAGATATAATTAAATGTAATAAAATACAGACATAATACTTCTGTTCAAATAAACTTTGTTCAATCAATTTCATTTTCCAAAAGCTTTGCAAAAGTTATTTTATGGCGATTTAAATGCAATTATACTGTATTTTCACTAAAAAGGTAGTGATAAAAATAAAAAATGCAAAAAAAAATTGTAGTCAAAAGCAAATTAAGGAGAAAGATTATAGTTGCAACAATTTGTATAGAACATTAAAGCTACAGAAGTAAAGTAGTTTTGATGATAGGAAGTTTAGTACAAAAATTGAAAAGGTCTGGCAGCACTACTTCTAAAAAGTATAGTTAGGCTAGGCAATTTCATGACAAAAATAACTAATATATTAAGTTTGCATACAGATGGTGACGTAGGATTCAAACAACTCAATTAGCCTAACAGTTCGTATTTACATTGATTCAATGTCTGAATATGAAATCATATTCAATCGTTGGATTTGCAGAAGGCGTCGTTAGATTTTCAACAAATCGCCGAATAGGGAACTCGTCGAAAAAGGCTCTCGCCGAATCGGACTCGCCGAATAGTAGCAGACCCTTGTAATGTTATGTTGAATGGGATTTCATAAATTTTTGACAGCATTAAATTGCTATAACTGTTTATGTTAAACATTAAAACATTTTTTCCCAACAAGTGCTTTTGTCCCCCTAAAAAAATTTTCTGGCTACATCACTGTATATTATATATATACAGTATTATCTTTTGAGTTGGAATAAAATCAAAATCACACTATTCACTTTGCGTGTCCAAATTATTGGCCATGTACAGAAACGCCCATCTCAGAGTAGACGTTGTTGTTTCAGTTCCAGCTTGAAAGAGATCTAAGATTGTTTCCAAGAGCTCTAATAGAAAATACCAAACTTAACACAATGAAAACTAATCGAAACCAATATTTACGGAGTACAAAAACCCACAATTAGACTTGAACAATATAACAGTTAATTATTGATTTCCAGCTTTCAAATCCATGATATGAGCGATTTAATTTGAAAATCTACAAGGTAGAATGAACAGCCGTTCAACAATGAGATGTTTTGGCCTTGTCGGTGGCGAGGCTATTCTGACCACATTTCACCGACCAGGAAATATTCCAACACGAAGTTGTTTTCTTTAACAACAAAAATTGGTTCATCAGAAATTCAGTGGTCGCACTTGAACGTTCTATTTGATGTGAATTAATATGCTGAAATGCATTTGTTTTAGCGTTCTTTCCTGTTTGTATATGATTCTAAACATTTGACATTTTGGATGATCTTTCTGAACTAACGCTATTTAAAAAAATACGATGTCTTAATATCCACAAAATCAAAGTCGGCATTGTTTTTGCGTCAGTTCAAATCTATAATTAGGAACGAAATTGAAAACTTCAACTAAAATTTAATATGTTGGCTTGCTTACCAAGTTCCGAAAATAAATGATTATTCGGCTTCTGTATCTCCAACAAATAATGGTCAATGAAGTCTCTGGGACATTTTGAATCAAAATTCTTCTTGTGATGCACGATTTCAGATCGGACAAAATCCCTTATTTCACTTGAAAAGCAAAACAAAATTACCAAACTTGTGTTATCATGTAATTTGCACCAACGTCACTTTCTTTAGTTTCGACTTTGTCGAAGAAGACATAACAGCAATCCAATTTTGGTAGAGGTGATTTTCTTAAGCCGTAGACAACCTAGCAACCACATGGCATTTTTCACATAATACAGTGAAGTAAAAATAAAATTACGAACGTTTTCGGCCATACACATGTTAGCGCTCATCAAATACCATAACAAAACGACTGACTCTATACATAATAGAAAATACCTTAGCTTTACTTATTGTATTATGCTAAGTGCCGCTTAGTTGCTGTATTTGTCTGTAACAGCAATCATCAGTTACAAGAATCTCATGGCTTTTGCAACCACGACATTTACCGCATTGAATCAATGTATTTATTGAATAATAAAATATCATAATACCTTAACATTGACAATATAGGATACTGTTTTGTGATCCACCAGTCTACGGAGTTTCAAACGTTTTTCTCAAACCTATAAATTAATCTTATTGAAAGTTCCTAGATCAGAAGCAAAGTTAGCAAAACATAAGTAAATTAGATTGCAAAAAACACGCAGGCAATAAATGAAATCAAAGTAGCTCAATCAAAAAAATACGGTATCTAAGATAAAAAAGAAGAATATATACCTGATAGCTTGTTGTATATCTTTAGCGGATTTTATCATCCAAAAGTTGAGAATGTACGGAAATAAGGATGTTAATAAAATAAAAATTTTGTTGGAGAAGATGGTTATATAATTTCGAAAGAAATCATCATTATGCTGCAATAGCTTCTTGAACTTGGCATCTCCATAAGGATATCTGAGAAATACGGCTAAAATTAGCATCATATGTAGCCTACGCCCTACAGTGTACGTTTTAAAATTGTAAAAGCAACAAAATGATTGGTTTCATGTTAACTAGAACTTAAGATTAAAGTAAAACAATTACCAGTAATATGTAAAATATATTGTTGTAATGCTCAACCCTGTTGTATTGTTGTGTCTTGCCTGTTTTTGGTACAAGAAAGCAAACTCTCTCCCGAAACTATAGTAGAAAGATGTTGTTTAGTTGTGCCAAATCCATCTTTTGGGCTTGGAATATAAAGCCGTTTGATACAGCTGTACTCCTGTATTTTGAGAGAGAGGGTAACAAAACCATTGATGCTGATAACAGTTGGTCTTAATTACATTACAATCTCCAAATTAATCTGTCATATTTGTGATCTACATGGTATACATCCGCTAAGTTTATATTGTCTTGATTAAGCGCAAGTTTTAAAAGTAAAAGTTTAAAACTGCAAAAAAACAAACAAATCACGTTGAAATCACAGGCACAGAGGATAAACAAACTGTTCCCCTTGTCTTACTTAAATGCTTCGTCTATAAAACGTCACAATGGATTCATGACGCTGATCTTATCTGGCTTTCTGCTACCTGCCTTAAATTAAAAAAAAATATCCCGAAATGTGAAGGAAGAATCTGTAGTTTGATTTACCTGTCTCCAAAAATAACTGCAGCTAAGATATTTAGAGGAGCGTAAGAAAGGAATTCAGTTGGATCAACGCAACTTCCGTCTTTGCATGCTTTTTCAAGCTCTTCTATCATGTAAGGAACCTCATCAATGATTCTCTTTTCAAATCCTTGCTTACTCAAACTCATGTTGCGCAAGGCAGTGTGAAAGAATCTCCGCTGGGCTGCCCAGGCCGGCCCATACTCAGCAGCAGCAATACCTGCAACAATGTTAGAAAATGCGTTTCTTGGCGCCAAACTGTGCCCTACAAAAATAGATGGCCTGTAGAACCCAAGTGTACCTTTATCTGCAACCAATTTAGGCCTTCAGTTCTGAAGTTTGTGCATGGTGTCTTGGCCATCTATTTTTGTAGGCCATGTGCCAAAAACAAACAATGTCATCTTCTCTGGTTCCAAGCAAACTAACCACCGTACACTATTTAAACTACATACAAAACTGGTAGTTGCAATTTTCCAGACTACATGGTTGAAGTTTTCTGCGCTACCATGACAGAGAGAGAAAAATCTAAACTTTAAAAACGCCACAGCATACAAACTAAAATATATCTATCCCGCATCAGTTTACAATGAAAAAATAAATAAAAAAATGAGCAATTTGAAATCAGTAAAGCTTGATGGAAACTGAATGCAAAAAAACAGCATTCTGAAAGCAAATGATCAAAAAGCTAACTTTAGTTTCAAAGCATAATTTAACCAAAAGCAGATGTGGTTGATGTTAATCTTCAGTATTTTCAACCAGTCATCTTCAAATCAGAAAAGTCAGCTGGAATTTTATGGCAACCAACATGTTTGAAATACTTTCCAGGTGTCGAAACACCTATTTTTCCTCTCTATACCTAGCTAGACTTTATCAATTTAAATACCATAATTGTTTCTAAATTTGTAATCACCACCAGTTTTTTCTCCTCTCAATAATTTTCGTAGTGGACTACAAAACCGGCTTGCGAATTCCTTTCCATGATTAATCAATACCTGATAAACAAACAAAAAGACTTAATTACAGCAAATATAGAATTGCAATGTTACAATCTGGTGTTTGCTTGTGTGGTGTTCAGACAAAACCAGTTTGTAAAAGCAACACCCTTTGTAATACGGTACTCATATTGAACATCTTTAATTATATTACTTCTTGTCACGTCTGTAAGAGCAAATCTATAACTTCAATATGTTAATTTGTTTTATGTATATACATTTCATACAATGATCAGTCACTGAGGAGATGGGATTGTCGCATTCTAATCACAATCAGCTTTCAAATTGTATCACATGAGAGAGACATTTGATGCCCAGCAACATTTGACAGTTTTAGAAGATGATGAATCGAAGATTATCATCATAATATCAAAGAATTCCAATTCAATTAAAAATCAGAGGACCTAAGGAAAATTATTGAAGCCAAACTAAAATTGCCATTTTAGGACCTTGAATTTTATTCTGTAATTTTTCAAGAAAAATTCAGGTACAAAGTTGCATAATCTTTTAAGTCAGTAATTATTGCAAAATGTTGACTTGTAGCTGCAAAAGAATGATTAATGTTTAATAATATTCTCTAATGGGAAGTTTATTCATGCGTGCGATTGACAAGTTACTACAGTACTACACTGGGGTTGGTGTTTCAGTTTTGAAGCAGTATCTAGTGGAGATATTAAGCATTCAAAGCTTATTTTGTCAAAACAAAATTCTTTATTGAAGGACATGTCGAAACCGTGTCGAAACGAAAAGAAGTATTTGCATCACAAAAATTAAAATTTATTTTAAAGTATATTATATAGCACATTTTAAATACTGAATGTCGTATTAATAGTTTTCAAAAACATGGTGAAATCTCAGATGAAAAAATATTATGATAGTTTCTGGGCATTGAAATTCATGTGAAGGATTTCAAAGAGATGTAAATCTACAAATGTCAAACATGATCACAAATTAGTAGTAAACAGAATTGCATAAGAAAACCATTTCTATGCAGACAAATTGACAACTAAATTATATCTAACAATTTGATTTGAGAATAATATATAAATAATATATTAATAACTTTCATGCATTCACAAAATTTTCAACATAAAATTTTGTCTTGATTTTATTGTACTACAGTTATTCAAACTGTTTTCTTTCAAATCAAAATGCAAAAAATCTCAGAATGGAGAAAGATGCCACCTCTTTTATTGTATCGTATCCAGATACAACTATAATTCTTCTTCTACCACTCGAAACACTAAAAATATCACCATATATCTGCGCTGTTTTGCTAATATCTGCAAGAAAAAGACACACACATAAGCTTTGAAACAAGTTAGTCCATCGCCAAGACATAGAATTGAGATTTCTCATAAATGTTGCAAGTTTGGCAACTATTCTACTCATGGCTATGCATGGATAAATACAACAAAGAAAATGAAAGATTAAATTTAAAAGACACACTATAAAAAACAAGTTCAGAAAAATATGAAAGGATTCCAGAAAGCTGAAAGAGAGAAGGATGAAGTTGAAGCCACAACTGTCGTTGCTGGAAGGATAGATGGCCATGATGATGCTTTTTGTTGACTAATCTTTGCAATTGCATTGCAAAGATTATAAAAGGCAAAAAGAGAACCCCCAAAAAAAAAAGAACCACTGCCTAACAAAAAGGAAACATAAATACCATCAACTACAGTATTTACCATGCACTGGTATAAATAAAGTTAGAATATCACATGCATTAAATGTTTCTGCATTCAAAAATTGGTTTAAAATATTAATATTTGCAGCATGATAAATTAAAACAGACTACGCTTAAATAAAACCAAATATAACTTAGCCAATACTGCTGATGATGTATATATATATATATGATATATATATTTAAACTGTGCCAAGATTAATTTTTGCCTAAAATGGCAGCTGTTTAAAAATGCAAATAAAAATTGTGATAATAATTAATATACAGTAATATATGGTGGTAAATCTTTCAAATACCGGTATAAAAAATCTTTTCAATTTACTAAAATCATGACCGGTTTTGCTTATCACTACAACAAAAATAAATCTTACTTGTATGAAATGGGATAATTTTATACAAGCTTCCGATAAATGGCAATCCAACCGGTCCTGGTGGTAAATTCCTTAGTTTACTTGCCATTTTATACAAGAAATATATTACACCTGTTGTTGCAATTGCTACCGGTATTGCACTGCTGGGAATTTCTGGCAACATTGTTGGAAAGGGCATGTCTCAATTATTATTTGTCAGCAAGCAGCGACTAATTGCAATGTCAATAAATAAAAAAGTCATCACTTTCGCTTATGCTACTGCAATTAATAAAATAGAATAAGATATATATACGGTAACCTGCCAAGACCAACTTTTTTCCTTTGAGGCAAAACCAAGACCTAAAATTTTTAAAATATGGTCATATACTATTCCTATAGAAAAGTGGTTCCCAACCCAGCCATTTAAGGCGTGTCACTAAGCTTGTCTTCCAGCTCTCCGACTTGCATTCGTTCTAATTAATCCTCGGACTGGGAAAGCTTCTTGCAGAGCTTAATCCTGGCAGTTTTGCATACTTGTGGAGGCTTTGAATCACTGACGCAGACCCGGTCACCGTGATTGACAGAGTGAAGTTTTGTTGGCATATTCCATCCATTAGATGCTGCTGAATGGAGAGCAGTCCTCCACATGGTGTTACTCAAGTGCTATGATTTCATTTCTTACTTTGCCCTGCTTTGTCAACTCCAGAGACCATCGCAACTTTTTCATTTTTTATCAAGTTAGCCAAAAAGAATCAATTTATTTGGTGTCAGCTTACTGGAGCTCCGGGAAGTTTGTTTTACACCATGAGTGTACTTAGAGTTGAAAAAGGTTGAAAACCGCTGTCCGCTGCCCAGTGCCCATTGCTTGGCAACCATGCAGCGCTTCCACTTTTGTGGTAATTACCACAATTGTGGAATTTTCATCATGCTTGTGGTAAAAATGTGGTAATGAAAAATTTGTGGTAATTTTGTGGTAATATGGAAATTTTGTGTGGAAATGTTGCCAAAATGTGGAAATTGTAAATTTTGAAAATTTGACATAAAATACTATCAATAAATAAGAGCATTTAAACTGTTGTCTTCCGAAATCGAACAGATATGCAAAAAACTACTTATAATAGCATGCGACTAGCATGTTCCGCTGTTTTCAGTTTGATTTTGGAATGCATCCTGAATTTTGACTTTGAACGTAGGGTGACCATATTCATAGTCAAGATGTCTTTCAGATTCTAGCTGCGGTGTCAAGTACCGTACCGGTACAGTACTTTGCTTACTTATTTCGGACGTTTTAATAGCTGTTAATAACCGGTAGGCTACTGTTAATAAACTGAGTAGTTGTTTTAGACCTTATTTCACACTATATAGTGTAAATATAGCCAAATAATAGCGTTGCCAGATAAGGAATTCTGTCATAATTTGAGAAAAGTTTAAAGCTGTTAAAAACAAAAGCTTGCATTTTGGAATTTTTTTTTAGTTCTGAGTAAAGATCAAAACCCTAACCTTATTCCTAAGTCTAATCATTACCTTAACCTTTCCTAACTTTAATCCTAACTCTGGCAATACCTGATTGTGACCATGGCAACAAGTGGGTAAAAATAGCCACTTTGTTAATGTAAAAGTAAGTCGAAACACGGTTAAAATCGGGAAGAAAATCACAGCAAAAAATGTGGTAATCTGAGGACAAACGTGGTAATACAAGTGGTAATCTAGCTTTGTAAAAGTGGAAGCACTGCAACCAGGGCCGGATTAAGACGAAACTGGGCCTGATGCTGCAGCGCAAAAACAGGCCTATTTTTTCTAGGCATTGGTACATATGCATTCGACACTCTGACTCCACCGTACACGCGTAATCAGACCGACCAAAGAGCCTTTATTGCTTTCGACGCAGTCAGCCAAATTTTAATGAACATGAACAATAATAACGACGTGTTATCGTAAAAACTCGAGAGTAACATCAGGCTATGTAACACCAACACAATTCAATACCAATATTGCCTGAAAAGCGGAGTTAATGAAGAAAAGGCTAATCCAGATCAACTTAACGTTGGCATATTGTCAATGCTGCGCTAGTGCTGCTTACATATACTACTGTTTTTCGAGCCTTAGCAAGCGCGAAATCTTCGATCATGTCAGTGCAGTCAAGGCTGCTCAGCACCTCATGTTCAATGCTCATAAGCGCCAGCATGTTTAGCCTTTCCTCCCTCATCGAGGACCGCAGCTCTCCTTTGACTATTATACGAATAGTTAAAACTAAAAAAACTTTATTCTACGAATAGTTAAAACCAAAAAAAAGCATACACGATTGGGGAAGAGTTAATAAAGCCGTGCATCTTATCTGCGGCTGAAGTAATGAAGGGCCTTGAAACAGCTCGAAAAGTGTTATAATTTTTCATCTTAAATAAGTAGTCTATGCCAAAATCTTGCTTTATCTTACGTGCCTAGGAGTAACACTGTGCCTAGGCGTGCGAAAGTCGGACTACAAATTTCATAATAAGAATTATTTGTGGGTTAATTAAGCAAACGAAAACTGTTCAGCGTCCGGAAAATTCACGTCTGTTTTCGTCTGGGCCTATTTCAGGAATGGGCCTAATGCTGCAGCATCAATAGCATCCACCTTAATCCTGCACTGACTGCAACCATGCTTACTTTTTCTGAATGCAGCAAAAGTGTTGCCAAAGTTGCAAAAGATAGTGTTGTGTTGCAAATGATAGTTTTGCAAAGTGATAACAGTGTTGCAAAAGATAGTTTCAAAATTTCCAGTTTAATCACAGTCTCTATATTACTATGTAATAGTCTCTACTTTATGTAATAGTCGTATGTAATAGTCGTAGTCTCTATGTAATACTCGTATGTAATAGTCTATGTAGAGACTGTGCCTAATATAGAGACTGTGGCTTAATAGCCATAAAAAACTAGACCTTGGTTGCTTCATTGATCACACTGGTCTACACAAAATTTCAGGTTTGGGTTTTGACAACCCATTTTAGCTAATTTTGGGGCGCTGAATCCGAAAATGAACTCAGATTTTCTCTATCACATCACGTTTTTGAGATATGAAATATCCCTAATTTTTGAAAAAAATCCATTTTTGCCCCCCCTCTGTTGTCAAAACAAGGCATTCTGATGCAATAAACTCTGTTTTACCTGCAATAATCTAGCTTTAATTAACAAACAAGCATTCTATATTATATTCACACAAATTTGCATTGTCTTTATTAAAATTTCATGCCTTGGAATAAAAAATAGGCATGCAAAAGAGCAACCATAATAACATCAAACGCTACATTATGCTGACAAACATGTCGATAGGACAGTGACAAGGTATTTTCTGAATTATAACCTACAGTTCACACAATATGCACATAGACATTCCAATGGAGTGCAGAAATTCTGAAGACACACACAGAAATAGCAAAGTGCCAAAATAAAGATTGACTCATAGGGACTTGGGCAGGGCGAGTTCAGAAACAGTCAAAAAAAGAGCTTTCATAAATATGAACTCTTCACTTATAAGCTTAAAAAGGCTCTTTTGAGGGACTTTCTTTTATGAGCAGCATCTGGAGTTTCTCTTTTAAAGCTACAACAATAGTCGGCCATCATGACAATCCCACCGACCTTGATAACGTTCCTGCATAATTTTAATATCCTGGTGGAAACGTTCACCCTGTTCTTCACTAACTTTCTCAAGGTTTTCTGGAAACTCATCCGCATGGCTTTTCAAATAGTGAACTTTGATGCTCATCCTGCATCCCGAATCTTCAAAACTAAGCAGTAGCTCCCTTAAAAGATCTTTATAATTTTCTGCTTTTCTGTTTCCCAAAAAAATTCTTACAACAGCACCGAAAGCATTCCAAGCAACATTGATTCGAATGGCAACATTGATTTTACAAAATTTTCATCCTTTAACAATTGCCTGATTTGTGGTCCATTGAAAATCCCAGCTTATTTTTTCTCTTCACTGAGACCAGGAAAAGCATAACATATATACTTAAAACACTCTCCTTTATGATCCAAAGCTTTTACATATTGTTTCATGAGACTAAATTTGATGTGAAGAGGAAGCAAGAGGATCTTTTTGATATCAACTAACTGATCACGTATGATATTTTTGTCTCCAGGTGTCAAGGTGAGCCTTGGAGGCCACTCTTCTTTGTTCCAGTGCTGATCCTTGGCCCTGCTGTCCCAGTAGCATATGAAACATGGGTATTTGGTGTAGCCACTTTGTTGCCCCAGCAAAAAGTTCACCATTTTTAAATCTACACAGATGAGCCAACCATGCTCATGGTACTTTAACTTTTCAAGAACGGTTTTGATGTTCTGATCCTCTTCTTTCATTGTCACCGAATGTCCTATCGGAATAGAACCGTACACGTTACCATTGTGAAGTAGAACACACTTCAAACTTCGTTTGGAGCTATCAATGAAAAGTCTCCATTCGTCTGCATCATACTGTGGTAATCCCATTTCTAGAAGAAGCCCTTCTATATTGTTGCAATAAACGAAATTGGCCCCTTGTTTAAAAAGTTGGCTCTTTTTTGGCCCTTTTTGAACGTGCAGTTGGCTCCTTGCCCAATTTACATCTGGTAACCCTGCTGCACAGAGATAGCAGCTGACCCACAGATAACGCCTGAGAAGCCAAGACAGGGAATTCAAGCCAGCATGGAAAAACCCAACGCTACCAATCTCCACTATGTCCTATTACGATTATTATCATAACAGGAATTTTTTTTATTTTAAAGGAAATCTGAACCAATTTATGAATTTAGTGTAAAAATATCTCTATGTTTGAAAGTTTATAGCTGTCAGAAAATAATTATATTTGACGTTTTACTGCACTAAAAAGGGTAAAAATTGGTCAATTTCATTAATAATGGCAACGATAGAAAGAAAACTTGATGTGATAGAGAAAATCTGAGTTCATTTTCGGATTCAGCGCCCCAAAGTTAGCCAAAATCAGTTGTCAAAACCCAAACCTGAAAAAAAAAGTTGAAATTTGTAGACCAGTGTCATTATTGCCTACTTATTGGAAATATGGAAATAAAAAAATCACGTATTTTCTGAGCCACAAAAACCACACAAAGTTAAGTTTGTTATGCCATCTCTCTCGGTAACGTAGAATTTGAAGGGCACGTTCCCCAACCATTTCAAATTAACAGCAAACATTTTTAATATTCAAAAAAGTGTGTAACACCATAATTTGTTAGTTGGACTTCGTCACACATTTGTCTTTAAAAAATTTGATTTTTTTTATAAGGTTGGTTTGAAAAGTTATAAGTTAAGTTACGCAATTCGTGCACTTGAAACGTCGAAGGCAAGTGAAAGAAATAGCAGTGACATTTCAAGAATACGTCACCAATGATGTAAGTGTTTTTAAAAACATTGTTAGGCTACCAACCAAGTAGCTTATTCTATGTTGCATTGGTTTCTCTAGTTGTTGGTTATCGATTATCTGTACTTCGATTAACGGTCAATTTAATTATCCGGTCGCTTTGTTTTCCTACAACATTTCCAAATTTTATGGTTTTCTGGCCGTTGCACGAATAATTGTTTCCAGCAAATTTACTTTAGGCTACGATAAATCCAATCATGGATACACTTCGTTTGAATGATTCAACTGGTGAAGCGAAGTTATTGGAGGGTTGCGTCTAACAAATTTAGCTTGTGAGTAGTAGGCTAATCTTTCCAGCTTTCTCTAACTTGGATTACCGGTAGGCCTACATGTTCCTTTAATTAGATTAAATTTATCAGCTGATTATCCATTGGATAAGAAATCCGTTTTTGTCCGAAAATATTGGAAACAAGTATTTATATAGGTTATTAGGTAACCAAAAAAAGTCACATTCATGTAGGCTAGGCTATAGGCTACTGGCCTACCGAAGGCTATAGGCCTATTAGAAGAAAATGAAAGAGCACTAGTTTCATTTGAATTCAATCAATCAATCAATCAATCAATCAATCAATCAATCAATGTTTTATTTGTCAGTAACAGGAACATAGGTACATGTTTGAAATATGCAATATACACAGTACAAAAGTTACACAAGTTTCCATACCGACAGGGAGACAACGAGACGACCATACGGTCTACTAGTCAATTGCCACCCTTGAATTACGTTTATTATGAAGTTGATAGCCTATATTTTCATATTTCAGTAGTAAAAATGGCCCCCTCAAAAGTAAAAAGAGGATAAACAACTGGTTTTCCTATAGGCTAGTCCTACAACGTTATGTAAGGAAAAAAACAATTCCCTGATTTCTCCCTCACCATCTTGGCACCCCTGTCTAAAACGAAAGAATGTGAAAGCTGTTAGCAGGCTACAACTGACAAGTGACAATCCGAAGGAAGAGTTTTTGCAGCTACCGGTATAACTGTTTTAGCACATAGCCTAACTGCAGGGCTCAACCGTTGATGGCCCAAGGAGGGCTATCGGTAAGCCTCTAATTTTGCAGGACAAGCTCAATTGTTTTTGTGTAAATCGATGTTAAGGAAGACATAAATTATTGTTCTGATAATAGCAATTATAGCCAAGGAATTGTTTGTGAGCAACAAAAGAGTGAAAAAATGTGTAGCCTAGAGCTGGTATGGAAAATTTAACTTTTATATTTCAATATTTTTATCTTTTTTCAATAATTTTATATTTCCTGACATGTATGGTCGAAGCGCTGCTTACGCTACATATGCATATTTTATCTTTTACTGTTTTTTATTTTTATTTTTTTGATGTACCGGTAGGCTACTAAGCTTATTACAATTCTAAGGTGCCGCTGCACCTGCTGCTGTCCTTGACACTTGACACAACAAACGATATGAAGAAAGAGACGTGCCTCATATTTCAAACTAGATAAACCATCTACACTCAATGGGGAAAGCACATGTTTGAAATAGAAAGAGCAAAAGTCTCTTAAAGAAGACCATTGGTCACATTTTGTTTTTTTTCACAAAAGTCAAGCTGAAAATGTAGCCTACTTGGTTTGTAAAATATTGCTACAAGAAGGAGCTTTGATTCGCTACTTATTGTTAGCTAACCTTTTACTTAGACAATTGAGTTGATCAATGTTTTTCTGAGTTGTAAGCACAACGGCAGGAGCTGGCCGTGTAAGGGGGGGGAGGGGGCAGTCACATCCACGCTACAAATAAAATCATCTCGAATATGGGCAAATTGTTGTGTTTCTACAAATATATTTGCAAAGATGAAATTTGGGCAAATTTTGTTCGCCCCTCCGAAATGTTTGATTCTGCTACAGTTATGGTTGTAGGGACAATGGGTGAGGTTGCATGTAATACATCAGCTCTTTACACCAACCAGTTCCACGATTTTGTTTGCTGAGTGGGTGCACAAAGATCGAAGTTTATTCACTCCGAGAAACCGTGTCGTTTTTGCTTGTTATCCAAGCCAGCGAATCAGTTCTTTGTTACTTTGATTCAGCGTCTACAAACGTTAAATCAACATAAAAAAATCTAATTTTATGATTCGATATGTAATGGACATTGGACTACAGTGTCAATGAATCGGATTTAAGGAGCATGGCCTAGTTTTAAACTACAATTAGAGCATGTCTTTTTATGTTTGAGTAGTTTCAAGTATCTGTGATCGAAAACCTTTACTCAGAACGTTAAGATAACTAACGTGTTGACTTTGAATGGAGTTTAACCAAACACCGTCTATGTTTGTGCATGGGATTTTATGATAGGATTACGACAGTTCATTTTATTTGAAAAATTAATTGCATATTGAGAAAAATTATCCAAAACTGAATTGTTATAGTATAGGCAAATTAGGAGGCTTTAGGCCACGTGTGCTTACACATGTGTATTTAACACATTTTGCGTAATTTTTATTATCGTTTTGTTAACTATTTCCTTTGTTCAAGCTCACCACTATTGAAGGCGCAAAACATGCATATTATTCACAACACAAAGTATTACATTGTGTCAACTGTTTACACTTACAAAATAGACTACCAGCAATCGAAAACATGACGAAGAGGGTTTGAAACTAAATAACTAATATTTCTACTATATGAGTGTTTTACATCGCGAGTAAAACTACAAAAGTTTAAATAAGATCTTTTTTTATTGTGCAAAACTGCAAAAGTGTTGCTTGAAATAATATAATGCGCAGTAATTGTATATTGATTATCGCAATTAAGGTTAATAGCTGAGGTAGATTAAATGGGAATGTTAATTTAAGGATTTTGTGTATACAAAATATTAAATCTAATTAATCTTTAATGCTTTTAGAAAGGTTAAAAAGTGAACGATGTAATTCTATTTACACAAGTTATGACGTAAGACACACCAATTTAACAAACTTCGTTTCAAAACGTAGAAAACGATATTTCGTTATCACTGTCATTTTCATTACATATTTTAAAATATGGGCTATACTTCCATGATTCTTTTATTAAAGTGTAGTTTCAATTGCTGTTGAAAGCTCTGACAAGATAATGATTACGTCATAAGGATATTAACAAAGTTAAAATTGCATTAAAACTTTTTTTGTGAATTATTAAAGGTTTTTTTTTCAAATAATTTTTCAAGTTAAGCCACTTGAACGTTTTAAAAATTTGATGCCTCTTTAGGGCAACATAAAGCAGCGACGTATTTGACAATTTCATTACATGCCCGACATCCTTCTTGGACGACCAGTCCACTTGTGATAAATAGGGTACAAAAAACGTTAAATCAAGTAGATTATTTACGGATGGGAAAAAAGTGTTGCAAAGAAACCGTCAAAATTTACGTTGAAGTAATTTACGTTTGCTTTAATACGACGTCGAAAACTGGATTGGATGTGGATGGGTTGATTTTATTTGTTGATGCTTCGTGTGCAAATTCACATTGAGAAGTAGAATCTAAAATGGTTGAAGATGGATTGAACAGGTGAGTTCAGAAAGTTGTCGGCTGTTGGCAAGTAGAGAATTTTCATCATTTTACTGACATGAGGTTTGGTACTAATACTTGAGGAATATTTTCCCGCATGTTTTAGGCAAAAATTCTACTAAAATAACAAAATCGATTATTAATTAGTAGACTACCGTATATATGATGATAGATTTTTTTGTGGAAATGCCAAAATTTCAAAGTTTTGAAATTTCTTTTATGTTTGAAGAAAAAAAAATATATATATCTAAATCTTAAAACGCATGTTAAAATTTCTGTAAGAATGGTAAGTTTGAGATAAAGCATATTTCCAATATTTTTTAGATGGGAAATTCTGAACGATGTCGTATGATGCGGAAAGGTTTACTGAAAAGAAAAAGCTGCCAAACAGACCAGCAAAAGAAATGCATGAAAGGAAAGGTTTAGGCTAAGTGTTGCAGATGATTTGAAAATAATATAGATGAAAAGTGAACACTCAGTAGTTTGTGTATTTAGCATAAATTAATAACTAAACTATAGCACATGTAAGCCTACGTACCAGATGTTAGTTATATCAACTTAGTAAAGTTGTCTGAAATAAACAAGCCTGATCTACCTAAATTGACTCATAATATTTAACAGACAAATAAAATCCGTTAACAAACTGTTTTGCATAGACCATGGCTACGTGGAAGTTTGTTTGCACAGTTTGCATTCGGTTTTTATACAAACTAATTTATGCGATAGGCCTAAGCCTGTAGGCTTACAATGTTTCAAAGCGTAGCCTACTGAGGATAAGTTTAGCGTAGGCCTATGCATGACTAAAGATACGGCCGGATTTGTCACATGCTGACAAGGGCTACTGCTACTGTCTGAGTGAAATTTTCTAAGATTTTTTTAAATTTTTTTGCCGAGTCGTAATGACATAATAGCTTTTGTTGCCTTGGGGAGCAGTAAAAATATGAGAAAAATAAGTTAAAAAACGTTGAATCAGACTGCTAGGCCTACCAAGCGGTCTGGTTGGAATTTTCTGAATCAAATTGTTTTTGCTTTTCAAAGTCTGGTGATGTTTCAACTTTATTTGTCATCTAACAGGACGGCCAAAAAAAAACAAAAAAACGTGGAAACATGATTTTTAGAAAACTTCATTCAGACAGTCACTAAAAGTTGGCAAAATCTGAAAAAGTCTTCAAACTGAGACAAATCAAGCCTAAGGTAACCATATCGGCAGCAATGGCCGAGTGATTAGCGCGTTGGGCTCACAGTCGAAAGCCTGCATGTTCGACTCCAGCCACCCGCACTTGCTGTTGTTTCTCTAGGCAAGAAACTTTACGATAATTGCCTCTACCCAGTGATCGATTTCGAGTAATGGGTAGTACCAAATTTAAGTCATAAGTAGAGTAGACAACCGGAAAATCAGACATTGCCGTCAGCTGCAGCGTGGGTCAGGTGTATGTCATGTCGGAAGGCGTACACCGATGCATAGCGCTCAAGCCCGCTTTCCCGCAATGCAGGATAAAGATAAACAAACAAAGCAAAACATATATAAGCGTATGCTAAACCTATTCTCATTAGGTAGCCTATATTGAAACAACGTTAGCCTATATATCATAAATTAATTTATATATGAACTAAAATGAATGTTTTCATTCAGCCATGTTTTACGAGCAGGTTACATTCCGAGTTACCTGGAAGGATCAGAGGAGTGTGTTGTATGCGGAGATAATGCCACTGGATATCATTATCGGTGCATTACATGTGAAGGTTGCAAGGTAATCTGGTCGTTTTTATTTTATATTTTAACCAGAAGATTCAATATAGGCCTAATGAAAACTTTATTTATGAAGTACCGGTATTATGAAACATCAATCCTCAAACAATGCCTTTAAAACGTTGCAATCACATTAAAAATATATATTTGGGGAAGGGCTCCGTGGATACAACTCTGCAATAGATTTCATGCTCGTTTGGAGTATTTTCCGCTTCAGTTGTTCAAGTAAGTTACTTTTCGATTAGCGGAATTACTTCACTCGTGAGTCGTGACACAATGAACTGCTAGGTTACCAATCAGAAGCGATGCTTGTCACTGGTTCTTGTGATCAAAGCTTTCATTTCAGAAAAGGGCATTTCTGAAAAGTGAGAACGTGTGGCTTACTCATTGTTTTTTCTTACGTACATCAGTAGGCTAAAAAAGCTTATGTACAAGATAAGGCAACCGGAATGTTATTGGAGGAATAACACGAAAGGATTAAAACATATCGTTTTTCCGTAAAACCACATTATTTCTGTAACCACTTGCGTTAAGAAAATGTATAGCCTAGGCCTTCAAAATAAGCGCTCAATTCAGTGAAATACACCAGCTAGTGAACAAACCTATTTAAAATATTCAAAGTAGCAGTCAACAACTTTGAATTAATTTAAAGCTCGGCAATAGAAATACATTCGCCGCGTAGTTTCATAGGTTTGTGATTACAGGGATTTTTTCGAAGATCAGTGCAAAAAAATCTTCAAAAAAGATATTGCTGCAAGAAAAGAAATGTTTGTGAAATTAACAAGGTTTCGAGGAATCAATGCCAGCGTTGCAGATACACCAAATGCATTCGCGTTGGAATGGCAACAGAACGTAAGTAGCCTACTTACATAAACACCAGAGGCAAATAAATAACGACAAGAGGTAGACCAAATGGGCAAATTTAAATGGAGCAAATAGTTATTTTTAGTTTCAAGATATCAAATCCTCACTACGTGCACTTTGCGCATTGCGCATGTCAGCTTGGCTGCAAGTTTACCTTCTTCAGTGGTTTGATTAAGTAGCCCATGGAAAA
This sequence comes from Aplidium turbinatum, assembly GCF_918807975.1. NCBI lineage: Eukaryota > Metazoa > Chordata > Ascidiacea > Aplousobranchia > Polyclinidae > Aplidium > Aplidium turbinatum. The sequence goes on from NC_137486.1 coordinate 6,894,178, forward strand.
TGTTACGTCATCACTTGCAGTAGTTTTTAAAACGTGGAAAGTTCAAATTGATGTTGTTGACGTAGTAAAAAGTATATTTTCCTTAGTCGTTTTGAATGAAGATAAGAGAGTTGCCAAGCGACGACTTATCGAGCATAATCGTAAACTGAGGCTGCACAAGGAAGAGAACATACCAACGATGTCAGCTGACTCCAGCAGTGATATTACTATAGAACAAAGCAAACTGTTAATTGCTGAAATTGCAAAAGCACACTTGGAATCCTTCGAAGCAAAAAAGGTGATTTGTGGTACTTTTTAGTTGGTTTGTATAAATTTCTCAAACTCACGTTGGGAAATGAAATGACATACTGATTTTCTTTTATTAATCATGCTTGTGGAGACGTTAAATCATTGTAAAACTGGGCTGATTTGGTGGCTTTGTAGCAATAATGATGATGTATTTTGAGCCATAATTCTACTTAAATAGGCTATTGTCACTATCACTTTAACAACCTTTGGTATGGCCCGATTTAGATTCGAACCCATAGGGAGACCGGGGCAAGTTAAGCAGGTTTTTTTTTTTAAATCTAATTTTTGTTTATTTTACTAACTTTTTCGAAGACTCAGGTATTGCATTTCAAAAACATGCTAATAAGCCAAGTTTTAAGACAAAAACTGGTTGGTTTTATTTATTATTTTTCACTGTATTCAAGTTTAAGTAACGATTGCGCAACTTGCCCAGGATTATTTTTCCGGGGCAAGTTGTGCAACACCATTGTGGGCAAGCTGTGTAGCACCATGGGGTAAGTTGAGCAACACTAGTGCCAGGGGCAAGTTGAGCAACATATTACGACCATATTACAGATGCACAACTTGCCCCGTCATCAATTGCACAACTTGCCCCATTCACACTTTTTTTCAAGAACAAAAAATTTTAAGAAAACTAACAAATGTACAAAAAAATTTTACCTGCAAAAATACAACTACATCACATGTCTACTGACCCCTACTGCTAAAGTTTGACTAGTGCTACAGTATTGTGCATCCAAAAAATCAAAATTTCATTTGCATCCGAATTTAGATCCTAAGACCTAAACACCTTGTATCGTTGATCAAGCCTAACTTGCCCAAAAAACTGATAACTGCAATTCACGTGCTTTAAAGGCATTATAGGTAAAATATAATAATGGCGTTAAAGATTCATTACGCTCTTTATTTCCTTTCAAACGAGGACTTGCACAACTTGCCCCGTTGCACAACTTGCCCCGCCTTCCCCTACCTATCAAACTTATAGCTGAAAAAGCTAATCATTCTACCACTTCAATACGTTGAGTTATTTTTTTTGCTTCAAAAATGTAGGTAGATATAAACGATCTGTTTTAGTTTAACGCTGCTGGTTCGTTGCGGATATATCTTTGACTGGGAAACAGTGTTGTGAAAGCTAGTGCGAAACGCTACTACCACAACGGACACGCAGCATCAGGCCAAAACAGGTTGTTTCTTGTTTGTACACACATTTGTGTAATAAATAACGATCATGTTGCTGATTGCAAAACTCAATCTATTGCATATTTCTTTTTGATTTTGAACATACAGATCATTATTGTATTCGTTTCATCATTCTTACCTTTGTTGTAATAACAAGCGCAAAAAAATCTTGTAGGCTATAGCTGAAGAACGAAGATTATATCAGAACCATTTTGCAATGGAAACGAGTGGGGGACATTGTTTTGCTGGTCATTTGTTGCATTACTAACCTACAAAGGCATTTTTAAAAAGTAATTACAATGTAACGTGGAATAGATGCACTTGCAGTTTGAGAAGCAGTTAATTTGGTGCAACCGTGCAACCCTATAACTCGAGCAAACAATTTATCGCAAACGCAAAACCCCAGCTTACAGATCAGTCATTCATACATTGAATGAACGTCTGCAAACATTGATTCCAGGAATCCCTGATTGAATCAATGCTAAAAAGACCAATTTGCTGGGTGAGACAAAACTAATCGCTCTGGTTGAATGTAATTACAAAACTCTATTTATTTATGCAGGTCACGGAGAGTGTCTTTCTGACTTGTTCCAAATTACCACCAGTAGAGAGATTTTCAACAGTTTTAACGAAAGCCATCACTGGAGTTGTGGATTTTGCCAAAAGAATTTCGTGGTTTTCAAACTCAGTAACATTGCATTAATAACTTTCTAAAAGTTTTTTCCTGTTTGTTTTTCTTTGTAATCTGTTATGTCAACAATAAACATAATTATATTCTTCATAGGGCAAACGTTTGTGAAAGTAAAGTAGTGTATCCTTGATGACACAACGGACGTATATCACAAAGTTTAGTTTTATTAATATTTTCATTACTTCTATGGAAAATGCATATACTTGAGTAGTAGTGTTTTTGCTTTTTAAATATACAATTCTAATTGTAAAAAAACGCATAGGCTACTAAGAGCATTTTAAGTTTTTTAGTTTTATAAAAAAACATATCTTCGGTGAGTTTATTAGTTGGAAGTCTTCCTTTTTTATTTAGCTGATATATTTGAGTTCTTTGTATTATTGCCAGATTGAAATCGAAGATCAAGTGAAAATATTGAAATATAGCTGCATGGATGCCATAGTTGTCCGAGCAACAGCTTCGTACGATGAAATTCAAGAAACCCTTGATTTGTTTCCGTTGGTTATTGTCACGCATGAGCAGCTTTGTCGCACAAGTCTCAACGCATGCGCAGATGCATTGTTTCAACTGGCAAGAGACTTTAGTTTGCTGAAATTTTCAAACGTTGATAGAGCTGTTTTAGAAGCAATTGTTATTTTCAAAGGTGAATGAGATTTTGTACCCATAATTAGCAAAAGTAACACCAGCATTCAATTGCCTTGATAAGGGAGTCTAAGCGGTACTTTAGACTTCCGATGTTTCAAGAGGCTCGTTTCCCTTTCAAAGTGGTCAAGAACTTGAAGAAACGACCCCGTATTCTTTAGATGATGATAATTATGTGTCTGATCTGATACAGACGTTGGCGATCGTGGTCTTCCAAACTTTTATGTCATTTGCCATTCGTATAAAATCGTTCGTTTTGACTGTTGTGCTTGTGGCCCATTGATTCAAGCTGTTTAAATAAGTTAATCTTTGTCGACCCTTGCTTCTTTTTCCCTGTTTCATCCCCAATAGTGCTAATTTTTCCAAATCTTCATGTCTGTAACTGACCTATAAATTGCATCTGGCGCCTTGTAACTGTTGTTATTAATCTCCTTTCTGCTTTTGCCAATTTCATAACTTCGTCATTACTCTTCTTTTCAGTCCAAGATATCCTCAAACATCCTTCTGAGAAACCACATCTCAGCAGCCAGTGGCGTAGCCAGAAAAAAAATTTGGGGGGGGCCAAATATTTGATGAACTGAAGAGAACGACAAAATGTTTGATTTAAGACATCGCCACCTGATGTGCAGTGGCGCATCCTGGTGGGTTAAGCAAGGGAAGCAATAAAGCTGGTGGGGGTTAGAGCGTGCCGAAGGCACGCGTATTCTAGGGGGGTCCGGGGCATGCTCCCCCGGAAAATTTTTGCAAAATTACACTTAAATAATGGATTATAACGCTTTCTGGAAACACTTTCAGGGTAATATTTGTATGAAACTTATTAGCAGATAAACAGCTATTAACTTATTAAAGGTAGCTCTTATCTACACACAAACGGGCAAAAACTGCGGCTAAAATTAGAGAACACAAAAAACTCAGCTACACAAAAACCCTACAGAGTAAGCGATTCTGAAATTGCTTCCACAGATTAGTTAAAAGAAGCGTAAATCGCGTAAACTTTGCGCGATTTACGATTTGCAAAATTTATTGGTGTCTTTTTGTGTGTCTAAAACAAGTCCTGGGGGGTGTTAATAGCCAGATGTCTTGGAAAACAATATAAATTTATACAAATTATATTATATTTTCAACAAAGGGTTCAACTTCGGAATCCAAACTTTGAAAATTTGGGGGCGGACATGGCCCCGTTCGCCCTCCCCTGGCTACGCCTATGTCAGCAGCCTCTAGTTTTTTCTTCATATCTTTACTTATTGTCCATTAGGCCTAATTATTGTTAATTATCGTCAATTCTTTAGATGTAGAGCGCTTTTTCAAAGAAGTGTTTTGGTTTGGAACCCGAAGATCTCATTAGTACGGGGTCACAAAATAATTATGTAAAAATAAGAATAAATTATGCCAAACTATAAAAGCATTTTTGATACATTTAATGAACAAATTTTTATTCTTGCCATTTAGATCGTCCCAATACAAGTCACGTGACTCAGAGAGAACAGGGCTTCAAGCAAATCCTTCAAGCTTTCCACCATCACATCAATGAAACATTTCCAAGCAGACCTAACATTTGGCATAAAATTTTAGAAAAGGTGTTGGATAGAGTTCTTCAAAACAATTGTTAAAGCTGTTCATAAATACAATATGTGGGTTCGGCAGTTTTGAATTTCAGACACCATTTTATACGATTATCATCTAAGAAGAATGCTGGCTATTTTGTGTTTCAGCCTATAAATATGTAGAAAGAGTCGTGCAAAATGATATAATTCATCACTTGTGCTTGCGTGCTTGATGGCTACTTGAAACATCTTGCGCAGCATAAAAATGGCTATTTCTGGATTGTTTTTCTTGCCTCTGGCGACAATGCAAGATGGGTTTCACGTGACACATGACAACTTATAAGGCTATAGTTTGTAATGCGATGTGTTGTAGGCCTTCTCCTATTATGCGTTAATACAACTATAATGTACAATACTATAACTATTTAAAATTAGAAGTATCTTAACGAGGCATGATATAAAACTTAGATTATGTTTTTACTAAAATCTTGTCATCTATGATCTATATTTTCAGGTCAATGAAGTTCGATGTGTCAGTGAAAGCTTAGCGCAAGCCATTATGACCATGAGAAATGATGACAATGAAGTCTTGAATCCATTCTTTGTTACGTCGATGAGAAGTCTCGAAAAGCCACGTCTTGTGTTTTCCACTAAAAATTTTAGTAAAATGACTCCTTCTGTTTTAGTTGCACCTCAGTCAAATGTTAACAAAAAAACTGAAATAGAGATTCCCACGGTAAATGCTTTGACTCAAGACTCTAATACCAACAGATCAATGAAAAAAGATGTCATGCAGCCTAAAGTTGTACTACCTGTCGAACGCACAAATATTTTGGAAGACAGCGAGGAAGAAAAGAAAGATAAAAACCAAACGTTACTTTGTACTCAAAGCGACTTGCCTGTACAGACATCTCCACCACTTCTCACCGCCGATGGAACTGCATTTGCCACCGTTCGCCCAAATGAGGTACCACTTAATGAACCAGTGAAGAATAAAGGGTTTAAAAGGTTGAGTTTTCTAAACGATCTTGGAACCAATAAACAACAAAATGCTTTGAAACAAACTTTCTCTCAAAAGCATTTGACTCAAACAAGGCAACAAATTATAAGGAACCAAGGCGGTAGACAAGCGTTACGATATGGATTTCCATCATTTCGATGTGATCCAGTGTTTCACTTTCCAAATCCGTTTTTGTTAGGTCTTCCAATAAGTCCAACTCCTTTTGGCATTCCAAGGTTCTCTAGTAGTGCCAGTGTTCTCATGGAAAGAAGCCTAAGATCGGACCAAAAATCTAAGCCAGCATGTAGACCTAGTTGGATTGATATTCACAAACCTACGAATTTATAACTCCAAAAACAACAATTGTGTTATATTTAATGTTTTAATACGTTGGATTGACATCCTAGTGTATATGCTCCAGGTGGTAGCAGTAGACTATCAAATACGAGTATATTGATAGTCATAGTTAGTTCGCAACGATTAGCCGTGATTTAAATCATAATTCTAACCCACGCTTGTTCTAATTGAAATCCATTGTTTATCAGCACTGCAATATTCGAATGCAAATAAAAAGTAATTAAAAAATGATAAAGATGTGTTGTGGGCAAGTCTTATAGCTTTTTTTTGAAGGACCGAATGCTGCTCTTTTATTTACTAAGTCACAAATGGTATTTTAGACATGAGCCAGGTCAAGTGAGAATTGGAGGGAAGCCTGCAGTAGATTTGAAAGTTAATTTCTTTTGAATGAATCATATCGGCAAAGGTATCTTCAAACAACACGTTCAGAAGAATGAGTCGTAGGCCTATTGCCTAATGCTATATGTCTTGTCAATATACATTATTGCATCAGTGGAAGAAAGTAAAATGGCGACCTGTGAAACTTTATAACCAGTCCTAAAAAGTTGACGTATTCTTTAGAGTCTTAGACGATCACACTATAGCCTGCAAACGTTATGAAGACGTTAGCATGTGGCCCGCGAAATATAATTTTCCTGTTGCCCCCCTTGTACCATTGTGAGGTGTACAGGCTAGTAGTACTGTATACATCCACTGCAATCTTGCAAAAAAAAACAACTTTTTTTCAAAACTTAATCTTTTCGATTTTGAAATAAATTGCTTTATTATGACATATACGGTTCCGTAAGGTGTTGTATTTTATACTTACTGTTATATCAATGTCAAAGTTAAGATATAGGCTACATTCCATTTAGCATAAGCTATGAAAATTAAAATGCTATACATGTGAAGTTTACAAAAGCTTTGCCATTATGTTAGTCACATTATATCCATCTACTGGCAGCCGTTTTCATTTAAAAACTGTAACAAATCGTATCTTCTGATACTTTTCCACTATACGGTAGCCTATATCTTACAAAAAAGTAAAAAACATACCTTACATTAACAACTAAACTAAACAAAATTAATTAATGTATTGACGTAAGGGCACAGTTTCAATCATTGATCAATCAAATCATCCACAAACTAGCTAGGTTGCGAAACAATTTTTTGTGTATTGGTCGTTTTGTTTTCACATTAAAGTCCAGTCACTTCAGTTTGGTTCTGATCTTGCTCTGAGAATAAACGATTTTCGAGGGAACCGTTGTCACTTGCGGCAAGGTAGGAAGCTTCATTGCCACCACGCTTCGGTATTTTGAGAATATTGAAAGCTTTCAGTCCTGAAAAATCAAATACAGCGCAACTATAAAAGATTAAACTAGCTGTTATGGATAAGTGTGATGGAGACAAAATCTGTAAACTATAAAAACGTAATTTGCAAACGAGCAGGAAAATGATTTTAGGATGAATTTAACTATATTATAAAAAATAGTCTTGCGAGTTTGAGCTGTAATTTAGTGATCTAACTTTCTTTTCCACCGCCATTTTTCTAAGATTAGTTTGTCGTTTTTCCGTTTTTTTTTGTTTTTTGTTTGCTGTACTACAGGACACTGTAGTTAATAACGCAAAGCTAAGCTATTACAAACTACAATTACCAAGCAATATCATAGAGATGAAGAAGACGATTGTCAGAGCAAACAAAGCATTCAATGCTGCTTCAGATTCAGACTTGCTCAGACTGAGCCCGAGAAATTCTGGCATTCCGACCAAACCATCAACAGGACTTGTCATCACCGATGGTATTGTGCTTGAAGGCGAAGTAGGATCTGTATGAGTAAGTGTATCCAAGTTAAGTGTTGTACAATTTACTTAGTCCAAACATACGTTCGGTCTAATGACATGCCAAATTTACATGAATGCAATTGAATGTAGGCTATGTATAAATGTATAAGGGCAGCTGAGGCAGTTAAGCGCAGTTAAGGGCAGTTGAGAGAATAATTCTGGCCCAGTGCCAAGGAAACCCGAGCCCCAAAACAAGACACCTTTAAAGGGCGGGGAAACCCAAATTAACTTTGCGAGTTTTTTGTTTCATCGTGATGTCATTGTGTACAAGTACAACATGCGTTTTAGCAATAAAAAAATCCAAATTTTGTTGTCCTCGTCTCGCTAGGCCGCTTTTGTTTGATACCCGTTTGCGAGGTCTCGTTGCGCATCAAGCTGTGATTCTGTTCGCTGTGACGTCACAAGGTACATATAGTTGTGCCCAAAAGTTTTAGACCAGACTTGATTTATGACGATTTTTGCATTACTTCAAAATACTGCATCAGATACAAGATGATGCATAAAGATGATGCAACTGAAACAATATGTGATGCAGTATTTTGAAGTAATGCAAAAATCGTCATAAGTCAAGTCTGGTCTTAAAGTTTTGGCCACAACTATATGTACCTTGTGACGTCACAGCGAACAGAATCACAGCTTGATGCGCGCGAGACCTCGCAAACAGGTATCAAACAAAAGCGGCTTTAGCGAGACGAGGAAAACAAAATTTGGATTTTTTTTTTGCTAAAACGCATGTTGTACACAGTGACATCACGATGAAACAAAAAACTCGCAAAAAGTGAATTTGGGTTTCCCCGCCCTTTAAAGAAAACAATAAGGCTCCAAAGATTATATACTTTTTTCTTTGTTTATATTCCTTCTGGGTAGATTCCGAGACCTTAAAATTTTCCTGAACAAGATCCAAAAATACCCTTGGACCCCCCTGTCAGCACTACTGTCTATGTTATCTTTCACTTTGACTGTCAACAAGACAAGTTAAGATACAACCATGTCCTCGGATACATCGCAGTGATAATGTAGTTGACAGAATGATACCATTCCATTGTGGAATAAATTCACGAAAAAGCGCAATAACTTAGGGCCTACTCATCATACTAATTTTAAGATTTTGTCACCAACTTACCGGTATTTATCCATGGCGGAGGCAACGTAACCTCTTTCTTGGAGCAGTAAGTCAGTCCTTCTTCTGGATAAGAGTTCTTCATAATATCCATGTAACAAAAAGCTGATTGTTTTGGCAATCGTGGCTTGTTTGGATCACTAAAATTAACCCAATGCATTCCAAACCTCTCGGTATATCCTGCCGCCCATTCGAAGTTGTCCATGAGAGACCATGCCGTGTAGCCAATAACGTTTACATTGTCGATTGTCATTGCTGAAATGAAGCAATCAAGAAATACTTTAGCGACGTATAGATAACAAAACAAAACCTCAGGCCAGACTTGGTGTGTTTTAGGTGATGTAGTTAATTACATTATGCAAGACAATAAGCCTGCTACCATTGACATAAAAAACAATCGAAATTGTAAAACTCAGCTTCACAGGCTTCACATTTTTCCCATTTCCATCAAATCATCTTTTTACCTTTTAAAACTTCATTGACGTAGTTGTAGTAATATTGTTTTCTCCACCAATCGTTCAGATCCTCAGAGCTACCTTCTTCTGAGAAGCCATTTTCAGTGATGAGGATTGGAGGATTGTGATATTCTTCTTTGATAAACTTCAGTAATCTCCTGATACCCCAAGGAACCTGTTAAATGTTAAAATAGCATAAAATGAAGTCTACACATCTAAATTAAAATATCTTTACTCTTTCCAAGACGGCGTTTTCTAAAAAGCAGCCCTTCTTTGTAATCATCATCATCATGTGCCGTTTCCGAGACGAAAGTTGGCTTTCAATTGCTTCCACACGTCACGTTCTTCCGCCACTCATTTTGCTTCTCCGATACTTGACAAGTGAGCCCACTGTTTTACATCATCTCTGCAAATTCGTCTCTTTCTTCCCCTGCACTTCTTTCTTTCTTGCTACAATACCTTCAATAACCAATTGATGTAGCTGTCCTGCCGATCCTCTCGAAATAGGTCTTGCGAATTTCATCTTTTGTTTTGCAAAAAGGTTTGTCCATCTATCCTGCACTCCAATTATATTTCTAATTGCTTCGTTTGGAATGTGTTTTTATATGATAATTTATTATTCTTCTATAGCACCCGAGGTGAAAAGCATTAATTTTTTTGTGAATTTTTTGTTGTTGTGTAGCACTGTAGGTCCAACTTTCACTTCCATATGACATAACTGGTTTGATATAACAAGATGATAGTCTCAGTTTGCAAATCTATATCTCTTCTCTCTTCTTGAATATTCCTTGCTTTTCCAAAATGACGCTTTTGCTTGACCAATTCTTTTTACATCATTAGTGCATTTTCCATCTTGTGTAATGAGGGACCCTAGGTATGTGTACGTGGTGACCTGTTCCAATTGTTCCCTATCAGCAATCAACCAAAGTAATAAAAAGGTCACAGAATTTGGAATTAGTTTTATGCTTTTATTTAAGAAAGCACCTTTGAACTGCATCATTTTTCACCTAATTTTGTTTGCATTAAATGAGAAGCTTTTATGCGTGTTACTAAGTATTTCTTTCACTGGATAATATCAATGTTTATTGCACCATTCACCCATTTGGCAACCTTGATACTGTTGTCTGCTATCAAAAACGTTCAGAGGTCTGCGGCCTGATAAATCGATTTAAACAAAAATGCAACAGCTATGCAAAAAAAGACAGCGTAATGTTTTCGCATTTAATAATTGTATTTTTTTATACTCAGACCTTAAACAATTATTGATCTGGTTGATATGTTGCAATAAACCATTTTACATGACCAAAGTCGGGTATAGAGTCCATTTTTTTAGCACCACCACTTTAAGCTTTTTAAACATCTAAATTTGGCTCAAAGAAAGCCAACAGTTTTTGTAGAATTCACAAAACAAAATTGTGAACAAAGTTGAATCATTTTTTATCATACATCAATATGAAGAATATACGAAACGTTGACTTATTTGTTGTGACCAACACAGAAAAATGTTTAAATTTTGAAATGGCAGCACTGACCAAGTTAGATTGAAACTTCAAATCGACTTTTCTTGGACACATATCAGAGACACAGATCATATTAACAGTCGCTTAATATTAGCAATTGCCACTAATTACTTTGTACAGTACAAATTCCAAAAAAATGCCTCTATCTAGTAACTAAATTTTAGTAAATGATCTCATTGTTTTTCAAGATTAAGATCAAACATAAAAAAGTGATCTTAGATCAAGATCAACAAAATAAAAGTGATATTCAAGATCAAGATCATGCCCACCTCTAACCACACTGCCATTTCAAAGCATTTGCATTTGTTATTCAGGTAAAGCAACAATAAAAGTATTAAACATATAAAAAAAGGAAATAAAGTAGGTTATAACTTAGATATATCCAATCACCGCAGCTCCAGCTCCACTACCATGTTTTTTTATTGTAAACTATTTAGTCCAATCGTTGCAGAGATAACAGCAATCTACAAAAAGGTTAAAGAGTAGGCTATTGTTGTACCTCTTTTAGCCAAACAGATGCAGCCTGCGGCCAGGTTTTGTCTTGTTCGGTTGAAGCTTCTCGGTCGGTAAAATAGTTTACTGCTTGGATGGAGTTGATATCAAAGGAATGTGACGCCAAGTCAGTCGTGTAATGATTCAATCCAAAGAAATCGGATGTTCCCAATATCAGAGCCTTTTCATCATTAGTGAAGCTAGGGAGTCGTGATGTAACTTCGCCTTGAGCTGCACTTCGTTCATTCACATACGTCTAAAGGAATGGAAGGAAAGAAATAGGCTACCCAAAATGTGATTTTTGTTGTTGCTTAGTGTCTAATTGGTAAGGTAAGTTAATTTGCTACATTATCATACGACGAGTTATGCTATAAAATACTAAAGTATGAGTTAAATCATTTCTTTTTGCATTCATAAACAAATTGCTCCCAATTCTTTCTTTTGGCAAGACAGTGATGCAACTTCTGCTTCTATTGGTAGTTTTATCCGACTTTTCGTATTTTTGTAACTTTATAAACACATAAAAAGAAGGCTTGCATTGTAACAATTGTGGCCTCTCAGTGATCCATTTTGTTCATTGAATTTTCCATAAAGTATCCTAACACAATGTAGGCTACTGTACTGTGTGTTGTCGCAGTGAGTGCAAATTAAAACGGAATTGTTTTTATTATCAAAAATATTCCTTTTAAACTTTATTAGGATATTATTATAAAAAAATATTTTGCTATTGGCTTTAAAGATGGTTATAGGCCCAGAAAAACTGGGTTGGCTAAAGTCATCAAAAGATAACATCTAGAAATTCAAAATTAATAGAATGGCCTAACTTAATTTGGAAAGATTGTAATTATTATGCAACCAATTTTTGAGGTAAAATAGCCAAGTTGTTGTAGCATAGCCTACACTTACCTTCATCACTTCAGGGTAATCCCCTTTATAAATTGGATGCATGAACCATCCCAGATAGAATTGCATGACGCGGTCTGTGGCATCATAATCGGCTTCTCTGTACATATTTCTAGGCTCATGCCAATCTGAATTGCAGGTGATTCCAATTATCCCTCCCTGGGCTTTTCGGTATGTTTCATCATACAAACTGTGGTAAAAATAAATAATGTAATACCGGTATCTTTGCTTTGAACGGAGCCTTCTCTGTATTACATTGTTACATTCAAAATGTGAAGTAGGAGCAACGGCGTTGCTGAAGAAGGAAAAAGAAGGAACCCCTCCGCGAAAGCAATGGCAGAAGGACCAAATGGATTGGTCTTGAATTCAAATTTTCCTCTAAAGTATCTTGCTTTATGGCTCAAACTTCTCTTCAGGAGCAACAACGACTGTTATTGTTCCTGCCCTAGCTTCGTTACTGAGTAGAAGAAATAGAAATAAATGGATACAACAAGCAAAATTTGAACAAAAAAAAAAAAAGTTGATAAGTTTCTTAAGAAAAATTCTTTTAAAGCCATGTAGATATATCCTACTTAAATACTTCAGGTATAACCACGTTGTAGAACACCAAGAAACACTCTCGTACACAGCAGCCAGTGCAACAAAACCATACGATAAAAAGCTACTTAACATATGATAAAACTTCCCCTTGTCACTTATTGTGCATTGAAATTTCCTGACGAGGATTCTATAAAAGCCATTTTTGTTTGAATTAAAATAAAACTACACTTTGTTGTATAACTTTTTAAGTTAAATATTGGGCAGGCTTGCAACAGGGCAAACTCTTGGATATTGCACTTTGTATTGCAATCAACGAAAAAGACTGATTAATAGAAGAGGTAATTTTGAATTTTTTGATTGATTTGTTTTCAATACAAAACTAAGCAAAAAAAAAACTTATTTATAGTCAATATAGCAAAAGCATGACTCACTGATATGCTTTAGCGTGGGCAAGCAAAACATGGTGACCTGCCATGTATTCTGATCTTCCTGGATCTTTCAAATTCGGGGCATGAGAGCCTAAAGAGTATCCCAGAACAGTGAAGACCCATGGTTCATTGAATGTTATCCATCTCTTTACACGGTCTCCAAATTCTCTAAAGCAAACATCGGCATAGGTTTCAAATAAATCGATAATTTCCTTTCCTGGCCATCCTCCAAATTCAAGCTAAAGACAAAATGAAATCAGTGATACTGGTAAGCAATTGTGAAGCATGTTTTTCCGAAAAGTTTTTTTTTTTTTTATCATGCTATAAACCTACAATAGACATAAACAAAACAATGTTTGTTTTATCTAGAGAACCATAGTAGCATATAGAAGACAGACCGGGTAAAAGAAGAGCAGCTATATAGGCTACTTACCAGTAAAACATGCTTTTAATAACGTTGTAGCCTACGGTCAGTGTGACAGTGATTGACATTTTTTTCTTGAACGTGAGTACAGAATTTATTTGATGTAGAATAAATTTTTACAAAATAAACAAAAATCGAGAGTTCATACGCAGCAGGCAATTACGCAAAATTTTGAAGCAGCAACTGCGACAAATTTTGTACACCACAACCAATACCTGCAACGTCAAAGGTAAATCCCAATGGTAAAGAGTAACCATGGGTTCAATTCCCGCTCTAAGGAGTCCATCAATCAAAGAATTATAATATCCAACAGCTTCCGTGTTTAGATCACCCGGATTAGTATATCGACCAGTGGGAAGGATTCTTGGCCATGATAAACTGAATCTGTAAAAATGAGGGAAAACGTTATTATTGAAAAAATCAAACAAACTACTTTTCAGCAATAATAAGCTTTTTACCTGTAATGTGTCGCACCAAGTCTCCTTATCAGGTCCACGTCAACTAAGGCTTTATTGTAGCTGTCACAAGCTATGTCTCCAGTGTCTCCATCCTAAAATATAATATCAGTTTCATCCGATCATCATGTATAAAAACGCAAAAAATTGAGTCAGTGAATGTGTTCAAATGCGCATAACTATATTAGCTTACACGGTTATCTACGGTTTCAAATATCCAAGAATTAAACTTGTCGTTTTCCTCGATATCTACGATACGCAGTTCGAAAAAAATATACATATTTCCAAAAGTTGTTTTTGTTAATACTAGAATGCGTAGTTTTGGTTCATAGGTTGTACGTTTCTAACGTTTTACGTTAATTTTGTTGCAGTTTACAAGGTGCTTGGAAGCTACTTTTCTACTAACGCTGCTGCGGTTACGACACAACTTTAAAAATAAACTTTGTGCAAAAGTTGCTTACCGCAACCAAACCAGGAGTGTGCGACGTTTGATCCCATATCCCCAAACCTTTTTTGTCGCTATTCCAAGCTCCTTCAATCTGATGAAGTGATAATGTATTTCATGGTAATGGGTTTAAAAAATTCGTCTTCACGAAATTTGTTTCAAATGAAGTACCTACTGAAAAGTTCCATGAACATAATCTTCGCCGTGTGCTTATCCCAATCAGCCAAAGTTGTTACCCAGAGAGCAAAATGTGTCATTTTACATTAATTCAACGTCAGCAGACATTCGTCGTCGTCTAGCAGACATTGAATCAATTTAAAAATGACAGATTTTGATGTCTGGGTAGTTTTGGATTGCTTAACGTTTGGTGAAGGCAAAATAATATAAAAAAGAAAAGTTTGCCTGTTGGGAGAGCAATTGCACTATGGAACAACTTTCCCTGCAAGCATTCGAATAAAGAAAATCATCTGCATCGAGCAAAAGTTCCTCTTATGAATCTCCTTGCATAATTACATCATTGATTATACTTCATACATGTAAAAATTAACGTATTATGTCTATATACGGTAAATTATAGTAACAACATACTGTAGGTAAGCTATGCTTTTTTAATTTAGTACCTGATATGATGATGTAGCGACAGCCCATATAAAATTTTCCGGAAAATTGCCGGTAATTCTTTCATCTCTTTCCACGACGGGAAATCCATTATTTTGAATTATTTGACTACGAAAATAATTTTTTATAAGTTTTGTGATATTTAGATCAACTTCTTTTCAAACCATGCCAACTCCTCTTCATTGAAGATCTATGAAGGTACTTGCTTTTTTAAAGATGTAATTACAATAGAGCTTCGGTAGAGAGTTTGTCTTGTTGAACCATAGGCATACGAAGCCGAGCAACGTGATCAAGTTTAACATCTTCAAGTTTATTACATTTACATAAAAATAAAACTACGCAACAAATAATTACAATAGATCATATCAAACAGAATATCTATTTAAGCACAATATTACAAATGTTTATGAGTCTTATTGACATCTATGCACTATATCATGTTTTATAGTGATATTCGCAGATAGTTTCAAAAAAGATCATTTTCCTTTACGGTTCTGGTATTTACTTGTAAAACAAGGAAGATCGTTTTGGTGTTCTGGGTCTTGCGTCATCATCAAAATCTACTTCAAACAGACCAAACCGAGGCCCAAAACCAGAATTCCACTCGAAGTTGTCCATTAAAGACCAAGCTGTGTAGCCTCTCAAATCTACTCCATCAAGTTGTTGGGCTGAGGATATTTATTTCAATGTAATGTAGGCCTACTACAATAAAAATCGATCGCTAATTAGTCATTTTTTAAATTCTATTTTAACTTTCATGTCCACTGTGAAAAAGAGTCTAGCCTATAATTTGCTTCAAGTTTTTACCGAGTACGTACTGTAAGTTGGTATAAAACACATTTCGGCCATTTCCAATTTTGATTTTAAATTTTTTGACGTTAAGCCGAAGACAAATTTCAGCGTACCTTTTAGAGCTTCATTTATGTAAGCTTTGTAGAAATATACTCGGATCTCGTCGTCTACGGTTGGTGAGCTAGTCCCAACACCGTTTTCTGTGATGTAGATTGGAGGATGATCGTATTCCCGGTCTATCCAATTCAGCAAACGACGCATCCCCCAAGGTACTACTTGCAGCCAATCAGGATAGCCTTGCGTGGCTCCTGGCACAGATTCCTAAGAAGAAAAATCTTAGACTGAACGTGTGTAAAATATTAACGTGTGTATATTATTATATTATATGTGTGTAAAATAAAACGTGTGTAAAATATTATATGCTTAAACTAAGCATGCTAAGCAGACCAACAGTTAAAGAAGTAAAAGCTGAAACATGTCACAAGATGTCATCAAATGATGCAATTGTTGATTAGTTTTAGAAAATCCTTCATCACTGTAGATTTGTTATGATGAAATAGAAAAATCCAAGCATTTTGTTGAACCAACGACTTAAAACAATATTAACATTTAACTTTTGCATTTTATCAGTGCATTCCGAACTCTTCTATACGTCAAACTTTTGTATGATTTGTCAACTCATGACAACGTCATTACTACTCAATGTTGATTGGATGGCATATTTAGACTTAATTTACGTCAACCACTAAGAGAAGTTATATATCATTTACTCCAAATTATCCTTCTAAATCAAAACACAAGATGATCTTATAGGAATAATAATGAAAGAGCCATGTTGTTCCATCGTCACTTACTTCATGAGTATCCCTATCGAATTCGTAACTGGCTGGGTTGTTTGGCTTTGTTGCATGGCTTACTATTCTTGTTGTGTATCCGTTCAGAGCAAAAAAATCAAAGGATCCAGCTATTTCTTTCTTTTCATCCTCAGTAAACACGGGTAAACGGGACACATCCAAGCCTAAAAAGTAGTTACGTTTATCACCAACTTATAATGTCAGTTCACGTTATTGGCGCGTAATCAGATTAATGTCAAAGTAAACAATAGCCTAAAAGTTAGTAGCCTATTAAATTGTGACTTTTGGCTGTGTTTTCGTTCTTCTTCTTCTTCGTTTGAACCTTCTTAGCCACTCCAGGGGTGAAGGGGCTCTGCTCTTTACCACCCTTGAGCAGAGGCTTGGTCTAGATATTTGGGTATGAGTCAAGCAGCTACTGAATTGATTCGTCATCCAGTTCACGCAGACCACGCACACCATTTGGCGTATGGTATGGCGCAGTTGCAGATGGTGTGGTCTGCGGTTTGTTCCTTTTTACCACACTCACAGATCGCTGAAAGAGCTATCTCCCTTCTTTTGTCTACTAATATCAATTAACATGGTTTTGATTACCTTGCGCTTTGCTTTTGTTCGCAACCTGCTCTTTGACAACTCTTGGGTAATCTCCATTTTTAAATATTGGGTGAGCAAACCAACCCAAAATAGACTGAAAAAAAGAATGACGTTAAGACAGAAATGTTATTTTACTGTGAGAGTAACATATCGTATGTTCTATGCATAGACTTACATGCTATAAAATATTGCCACTAAAAATATTTTAACAAAAAAAAAATCATACTGTAAGCAACGAACCTGTAGCATTCGGTCAGCTGCGGCAACATCCTCAGGTTTGTTTGGATCTTTCGGTTCTGCCCATTCAGTGCTCATTGTCATCCCGACTCTTCCACCTTGAGAGGACTTGTATAGGCGCTCATACGTTCGGTACGCTTTTGCGTGTGCTCTGATGATGTTGTGGCCTGCCAGGTAAGGGGCGGTTCCTTGCTGATCGTCCACACCTGGAGCGAAAACTCCGATTCCATATCTGCAGACCCAGGTGCAAGAAAATCAATCGGTTGTCAAGACACATTTACAAATTTTGATTGGAAAGATTAGCTTTATGTTTGAGGAATCACAAAGTCTGAAAATTTTGAAGCTCTTAATGTGCAAACAGGGCTATCAAAAATATGATTTGGGTCCGGTACCAACATCATATCAAAGCTTCAAAAACACGACTTTCAAAAAAGAAAAAGTCCAACTCCTAATAAACAAACAACTACGGAAGGAACAATGCGAAATTGATGTTGTAAAATTATCAGGAAATAATTCCCAATAGCTGGAACTTGCTAAAAAATGAAAGATAAAAAAACGAATTTAATGCAATCGCTTATAGAAAAAACACGCAGAGCTTTCTTCAAGCTCCCTTTCTCTGAAAAGTTTCGGGACCTTTAACATTATTCCAGGCCCGCATTTAAAAGTACTTTCCGGATTCCTTGCCAACGCTACCGGATACAAATAAAATAAAAGAAAACTTGTGTGAAATGCATTTCAGTCGATCAAGGCATGTCACCTAATTTGGCGTATAAGCGTAAATAGCAGTAGACTCATCCTTTTTCCACAAAATTTACAGAAGTGTGCATTTGCATACTCGTATAAGGCACAGAATCACTTAGTCTGCGGTACCGGTACTACTGTATAGAAAAGCGCGACACTACGCAAGGTCAGAGGGACCTATACAGGCTACGGAGAGCTTGTCAACGTGTGGATTTGCAAAAAGAGTTGAAGTTGATGTAATTTTGATTTTGAACTGTCAGCTAAATATGTAGCCTATTTTATATCTCTTTGAAGCGATAGTTTTGAGAAACCACATTGCACAGTGTGATCACAAAATCTCAAACCATTGCAAAATTTCCAGTTTCAAAGCTGGAAAATGACGAACCTTTCCAGTTGCAGCGTTGACAGGTGCATTTTGGATTTCCAAGTGCAAATGCACAAGTGCAAATTTTAGCTCAATATTATTACGCCAACCGTGGTACAAAAGTAGCCCAATATAAAAAAAATATTCACAAAAACTATGTTTATCAACTACGACTCAGACTATCAACTTATACCAGTGATATTGACTGCTATTAAACGTAACAATTTGACCTTCAACCAGATTTGCAGCTTGCACGCTGGCATAGCCAATGTAGGGCTAATATAAGTCACTTTGAGCAGGTAATCGGTAAATATCTATATTAAAAAATCCATACTTAAAATATCATGACTGAAAAATATCCACCCGGAAAATATTCACTTAGAAAGTATTCCTTCTCTTAAAAGAATAAAGATATTTTTCGTATGGATATTTTCTGTATGAATTTTTACCTATACATTTCCATAAGTAAGGCTTTACTTACCCTAACCAAGTTATGACGTATGGTTCGTTAAAGGTTATCCAAAACTTGACTCTGTTTCCGAAAGTTTTGAAGCAAAAGTCCGCATAATCATTGAAATGCTCAATAACTGTGTCATTCATTAATCCACCTACGTCTTCCAAAGCCTACGGTTGAACAAAGTTACGTATTGTAGTTCTTATTGCAGGTTAGTATACCACTGAGTTGGAATTGATAACCAACTTATGTGTGTAAAGTTAGTATGCTGTAGAAGATTTAAAAGTTTTAATAATAATTTTAAAAATACTGATTCAAAAGTTTTAATAAGAAGAACACAGAAACAAAACACATAAGAAGCGTGAGAAAATCAGAGCAATTTAAAACTCCCATCTAATGCAGGCCTAGAAAACAGCACAACAACAATATAGCTTCATGTCAACGCAACTTTATTTAAACATTTCAAAATTGATAAAATTGCAAGTATTAACCTGAGGCAAGTCCCAATGGTAAAGGGTGGCCACGGGTTCAATTCCAGCTTCGATCAGCGCATCAATAAGGTGATTATAATAATCAATGCCAGGTTGATTTATTGTAGACTTTGTTCCATCAGGAAATATCCGTGTCCATGCAATGGAAAATCTGTACTGATGAACTCCAAGGGTTTTAATCAAGTTTACATCTTCGTTTACCTGCCATGAAAAAAAAACAACAACTAACAATTACGGTCAAAATTGCACACAATTAAAACGTTTTCTTTAGCGTTCAGTTATGTAATTCGACATACATTTAAAGAAGATTTTTTAATTTTCCACTTAGCCTCAAGATGTGTTGGAAATATTCATCAACATGATACTGCGTGAATGCTTTGAAAAAAACACCTCATTTCAAATGGAATCGAAATAATTGCACGAGTAGCTGTGACATTTCAGCCATGAATACCAGCATATAACCTCTTGATGATGAAGATATATCTTCCACTTTTGGCTGCATGAATTGGAAGTGTTGACATTCTTTGTGAAAAACAAAGTCTCAACTTGGCACAAAGCATTTATCAAAGTGTTCCTTTTTCATAAATGTTTCTTTTTTTTCAATTTTCTAAATTGCCTCATTATAGAGTCCTAAAACAACTGCCCAACGTGAAGGAATTCCAACGATTAATTGCCCAAGACAACTGGTTGATCCTGATGTTTCGGGATGAAGACCAGGCTTTTTTAAAGCAAAATAGAGAGGGAGAAGAGAAAGAGACAGAAAGAGTAAGACAGAAAGAGTGAGAAAGAGTGAGAGCCCTTATAGAATTTAAATCTTAGTTATATCTACTAAAAATAGATCAAATATACAGTTTCTATTCCCGCAAAACCTTAACAGACTGTTTCATTCTCATTAGGATTATCAGAAGATTCTTATTCAAGTAAAATACTAAAATTGTATTGAGCCTATTGTGTTATAAAAAATAGTCTACACTTTCCGCACAAGGTCAGCATTGATTGTGAAATCCTTGTCACTATTCAACTGCTCTGTTTCACCTTGTGATAACTGTCGCAAGCCACGTTTCCGGTTTGACCATTGGCTATTTTATTTGGTGTATGCGAAAACCGATCCCAGATGCTTTCACCTTTTCCATCCGCATTCCATCCTCCTTCAATCTAGCAAAAGTTAATAAAAGTGAAAGTCACGTAAAACCATG
Source organism: Aplidium turbinatum (assembly GCF_918807975.1). NCBI lineage: Eukaryota > Metazoa > Chordata > Ascidiacea > Aplousobranchia > Polyclinidae > Aplidium > Aplidium turbinatum. The sequence continues at coordinate 6,914,817 of NC_137486.1, forward strand.
AATTGTAAAGCAGTGAGATTTGCTTCATTTGGTGTAAAACTAACAAGATGTTTGACGAAGATGAACACTACAAAAACTGGCTATTTTTTCGACCTAAGTATATTTCCTAAGTCAATAAAATTGATCAGCAAGTAAGAACAAATAATTCTTTTTTACGTTTGTACGTCAGCGATTCTTTAAAACAATAGGAGGTTCTTACTTCTAATAAAATGCAGTAGTTGTCAGACGAGCTTTCAAACATTTGCTGTTATATGCCTCATGTCGAAGGTAAGTAAATGACGGATTTTGCTGTCTGGGTAATTACAGTAGGCCTATCTAAACTACACTTTTGATTGCAGTGACGTAGCTAGAAACAAAGTTTTAGGGGAGCAAAGCAATTGTGGGGGGGGGGAGGGGGGAGATATTTTAATGTTTGAAATAAAGAGTTTGCTAATAAAAAAATATAGCTATTGCATGCAGTCGAACATTTATGATGTTTTCAGTATCCATTCATGAATCGTTATTCAACATGTTACAAAATGTCAATCATTGTAACAGTGTTAAAAACATATTTTTTTGGGGGAAGATATAATTTTGGGGGGTCCATTGCTCTCCCAAGTCCCTCCTTCGTGGGTACGTCGCTGATTGCAATACCTGATAAGCTGATGTAGAAACGCTCCATTTAAATGTTTTCGGGAATGTTCCATGAAGAAATTTATTTATATCTCGTTGATGTAAATTGCTGAACTCCTGAAAAATAATTATAACGTCTACAAATTGCATAATAAATTTGATTCTTCAAATTCTGCTATTCAACCAACTTTTTTTCTGAAAACTGTAATCGCCTTGATCTCAAATAGACCGATAGCATGGTATAGAAGAGTACTCCCTGAGCACATGTGTTTCTACCTTGGTTTCCGATTCGAAAATCAAATGACGAATGCTATTGCTATTCAAATGAGGTGACAGGACACAATTCAAGTAAGTTGTAAATCACAAATTATATTTTCTATTTCTTACTTTCCAAACGGAAACACTAGCTTGTGATGGATAGTTTGACTCGGAAAGCATGGTGAAGTTTGATGGAACACTGAAGGTTGTCTGCAAAGTTTTGATAGGTTGCAAATCAATTAGCTGATCAGTTGGGAATCCGTTTTGATTTACTATGGATTTGAAAGAATTACCGAAAGATGTCAATGTTCGAGATCTGGAGGGTAGAGAAAAGTCAACATGGTAGAGACCATACCTGGAAAACGAAATGTATTTTAACTGTGATAAATTCGCAGTGAGTGTAGAGACTAATTTTGAGTGAATTAATGCAATAATTCAGTTTTATAGTATACTTAAATTTAAGTGGAATATGGCGTAGTGGACAATGCGCTCGCTTTCCGATGTTGCAAGCTGATTTCGACACTCTAGTAGTGGAAAAATACCACTCACCTTTTTCCAATCTAACCAACATGTACAGTAATAAACTGTTGAGAAGGGGCGATCTTCCTGACGTCAGCACAACCTGACTATACTTACTATAAAACAACGAGCATTGTTTTTCGCTAACCATACCTCATGGGCGAAGCACGTGTCTATCGTTGTCAATTGTGGCTACACTCGACTGCCGAGAAACACATGTAATAAATTGGGTGGGAGTCGTTGCTGACGGTAAGACGGCCTCGAATAATAAACTTCATACTTTACTCTCATAAGTGTCAAATATTTATAACAACGCGAGCCTTATCTTTTCATTACCTGATGTCTAGTAACTGAATATGAGACCTCTACAATTGACGAATCAAAAAAACTGCATGACAAATTATATTTGGTACCTTGCATTATAACCCAAATTCCATTCAAATCCGTCGAGAAACGATCTGGCAACATATCCAATTAAATTGACCCCGTCCAACAAAACAGCTGTAAATAAACGGAATCAAGCAATGGATTGAAATCATGTTACATCCAATTTTTCTTCACTTTCAAATCCAAACATTACAATTTATCATTTTTTTCATTTCACACAAACAACTGACAATTAAAATAAATTATCAAAACAAAATCTTTACATTTTAAAGCTTCGTTGATATATTGCCGTTTCACTTGTAACATATCCACATTTCCTAACTTTCCTGATTCTTCGGAATCAGGAAGCCCACTTGCAGCTATGAGTAGAGGGACATCTTGTCCGTATTTCTTTGTAATCCACTTTAAAACTTTTCTTAGACCAGTTGGATTAGCTTTAATTAAAGGATCTGCTGTAGCTGGCCAAGTTATATCTTTCCTTCCAGATGGACCAGCACGAACCTGAATGAATAGTGAGCCATAAAGATTAATTATTTTTTAACGCAGAACAGAAGAAGAAATGCGTGAATAATTTTGTTTATTGTAGCCTACAGTAAATGTAGCCTACTCCCTGCTTATTCATCTACAAGCCAAAGGAAATACTGTAGTAGCCTACGTAAATAAATACAACTAGTCATATGCTTTAGCTGCAGCTTAGTGATGGGTTTTCAATGTAGGGATAGTTAATTGTTCTGTTGTCCGCCATTCATTTTATTGGTTGAGTCAATGCATCAAGCTGTGACAATCATTAATTTTTCGCTGCGGTGTAAAAATAATGTTTTTTTTAGTTTTTGTTTGCACATCTTTGGTTTTCTATTTTTGATTTTGCTGCTTTTGATTACATAATTTTGCCTTTGTTTCTTTTTGTGTAGCCTACAGACACCACTGAGCAACATCACAGCATTCAAACATTATAAAAACAAAATAGCAAACGTTTTCGGTTATCCATCTAGCCATTAAAAAAGTGAACTAATTGTTATTAAAAGTGAACTAATTTTACATTAAACAAAAATATAATTTAATATAAACATTTGAGTCTCTTCAAAATTGTTTTTATCATTTTAAATTGTGGGTTGTTGTCCAGTTATGTCTGTTTATGGTTACAAAATAATCTCTCTACCCAAATTGCATTTTGTGTTCAGGCATGGCTACCTGGAGATGTGGTCTAATTCATCACATTTTGCACCTGTCACCTTATCACCTGCGCAAGACAGTAAAGAAGACGTTAAAATATAATTTTTAGAAAAACTCATTGAGATTGTCACCAAAAATTTGCAAAATCTGGGAAAATCTGCAGAATGTGACAAATCAGGCCGCATCTTTAGTTAACCATGGTTCAAGAAAGAGAAAAAAGGAAAAAAATAGTCGGTTAGCATGTTTCCTACCAACATTTAAAGGCGATTAGAATCAAACACATGGCCTACTTATGTAGGCCTGCAAACATCCGATCAAGGCTGTTCACAATCACCCCTATGGGCAGGGAAATGTTCAAGGGTTCTGTCCTTAATAGCCTATATTTTGAATTAGCATTTCTAAAGTCACACGTCACAATGTACATTTTCTGTAAATACGTCAATCGCATAGATGGTTTATGAATTTTTTCATGTTAAAGATTTTGGATGTCCTCTCAGTTGCATGGTGTTGGCCCTTGTCTAGATATAACGCTATCTTTTTTGTAGGATATACTGAGGTTGTTTCATTATTCTGTTGTTGCAATAGTGAGTACTATACAAAATGTCTACAGCAAAATGATGATTGGCTACCAGAAAAAATATTTTCTGAAGCATTCAAAAGTTAAAAAAGTACTTGGTAGCTGATTTCATAAAATATAGATTAGGCTACATCTTTGATGTAATTTTTGCAAACAAAAAGAAACAAATTTTGTTTTATATTGTGTATAAAAAAAAATGTTTGCAACTCAAAACGACGACGCCAGCGTGTACTTACGAGGTCTGTAGTGTAATGACTGAGAGCGAAAAAGTCGTAAGTCCCTGCCAATTCTATCATTTCATCTTCAGTGAAAGCAGTCATGAAATCAGAATATAACTCAAGCATGGACTGTGGGAAATTACCGGTTACAACCGGATCTGCAAACCAGCTGATGGAATCAACCAACCACTGTTCGCTAGCGGTATGGTCAGCTTGAATGGATGGGTTGTTTGGCTTCGCCCAATTAGCGACCAATGACAAACCGACTTTTCCTCCAGTAGTAAGTCTGCACAAGTGAAAAGTGAATTTTGTTTAGATGATAATTTACCTTGTCATGTGCATTAATTTGTTTTTAATTTGTACTGACAATATCTTCAGTACTTTGGGATTGCAATCACTTGTTGATGACACAAATATCACAAATTACAAATCATTACTATTTCTACCGGCAATGATATGAATAAATTTACCGCTTTCAAGTACCCTTACAAAAGTGTTCATACACATTACACAAACTGTACGTGCAAATAACATTTTTGATTATTGCATAAAATATAACAACTTGAAAGTACATTTTTACTGCATGTAGCTTAAATGGACAGGGCTTGCTAGTAACATTGTAAAGTTTGCTAAACCTCAATTTGGTCATCCACCAAGCATGCAAAGGGCAATAATAGTTATCAAGTTTACGAACTTAGGTTGATAACTAATGTACAAACAACGGCAAGCGTTTTGAGATACCGCTTGCTGGAAAAAGAATATAGTTTATAACGTGAAGGTCTTATCAATTTCCAAGTTTACAATCGGTTTATTCAGCTGATAAGTAAAAAACCTAAGGTTATGTTCTTATCAATCTACAGTTAAGCTACCTGAAAGTATTGTTGAATGATCTCCATGCTCTGGCATGAGCTAACAGCATATTTCTCGAGGCCTGTAAAGTTAGAGTTATATTTGTATATCCAGGAGGCCAATGACCAAAGAGGTACCCTTCATGCACCTGCAAAGGATAATGGTCATTTTGAGTGAAAATATATTTGTTGCTGAAAATAAATTTACAACAAGGTGAGAAATTATTTAGGCCTACAATTACTTTTAAACGACTTCGGTTTAATCGCTGCATTTGATTATGAAAACACGTTTAATCATCAATGGAAAAAAATTGCAACATAGTGAACCTCATCAAGTGGTGCAGCAATTGTTATCCAATATTGAACATATTGTCCAAAACTATTGAAGCATCTGTTTGCATGATCGACAAACTGATCAATAGTCTGCTCATCAAGCCAACCACCAGTGTCTTGTATAGATTGGGGAAGGTCAAAGTGATACAAATCAGCTATTATTGATACTCCTCTTGCGTTCAGTGCTTCAAACAAATCGATGTAGTATTGAACACCAGCTGTGTCCATCATTCTGAAACAAACCATGTTTGAACTTTTAACGTTACTGCAATGCAAGAATTAACAAAAACTCAATTTTGTTATTGGAAAATAGTCTTATCATTACATAAAATGCCTTTAACGTTGTGCCTTTGTGTAACTATAAAATAGTTTTATTGAATTTTCTCTAAAATGTATTGAATGAGTGTATTGTAATGGCAAGTAAAGGTGTAAAAAATGAATAGGCATAGTTACTGAAGAAAACGAAGCCGAGAGAAAGGAGATGGCTACCCTACATGGTGCCGAAGGTTTTGTACAATAAAAACCTTATCTTCTCATCCCCGACACCGGGTCTCAAGTATGGGGACCACCTTTCCCTCAATGGCAGTTGAAAAATAATAACTTTCAAAAAAGTCGACAAGGCGAAGTTTTATATTTACCTTGTCCAAGATATAGATACTCGGTAATACTTTACTCCAAGATCAACCAACAAGTCCACATCTGATCTCCAAAGATGAAATTGATCTGCGGCAACGTCACCGTTATCACCACCGTTGCTGTGAGTCCAATTATCCCAAATGCTCTCCTCTGATTTGTTTAGGTACCCACCCTCAATCTAGAAAGTTATTAATGTAACCTGCTGTCTGTTGTAGTGTTTGTAAGGGGTAGGTTATATTATGCAGTTATATTGTCAGTAAATAAATGAGAAAGCCACTTTGACAAAATGTTGTATTGCGAGGAAAAAGAATCACATAGGCTACAAATACATCACATGCCGAGTAATGCTGAAAAACACAATAATGATGAGGATTATGTGCTAAATAGGCTTCCATGATGTGGCGCAGTGAATATAATATTGAAAGTTTTCGACAAATGCAAACAGATTTGGCTCCCAATGGGTTTAAACAAAAACGTTTTTACAGATTTCATTCAAAATGGCTTGTGTCTATAAGTAAAACGTAGCTTATAAGCCTACATGCGAATAATTTGAAACACAGTTGAATAAATTTGTTTACTGAGTATGCGGCTGACGAAACTCCCCAAATAAATCCTGGAGGAAATTGTCCAAACAGCCATGTTTCCTCAGCTGGCAAAGGGAATCCGTTTGATAGGATCACATGATTGAGAAAGTTAGCTGAAGATTTAGCTGATCTAGGTCTGGAAATACAATAAATATCAAAGTTCCTTCTACCATTGTAAATTTAAGTTTATATGCAATAGATTGAGTTTCGCTTTTAGCAGCATGATCGTTGCTTACTTCACAATGTAGATATCAACAACCTGTTTTACCTTGATGCTGCTAGTTCGCTGTGCTAATAGCGAATAGCACTAGCTTTGGGATCACAGTTCCCTAGTTTTGTGCTATGACGAAATTTATAATTAACTTTAATTTAATCAACAAAATTTAAAATAAATTTATACTTTGTATTTAAAAGAAAAGTTTTTACTGTGTTTTTGATGAATTTAAAAGAAAGGGATGGATTTAGTTTTATCGGTGAAGATTTCAAAAATATTCGCTTGGCATTTATCGCGATGCAGTAATCTAGTTGATCTGTTTAGTATTTTAACGATATACATTATTTCCAAAAATGGATTCAAATGGCCGTAGATGCAACTTTAGACTTTGTATCATCAAACATTATTATCGATAAAGATACTATAATTTTTTTTGCAAACAAAAGTTTATAAAAGTCCTTTTGTGAATCGTTTACAAAAATAAAAATAAAAATGTTTAAATAATAAAGCATTGAAATATATAAATCAAAAGTAGAAAAAAAAGACTAACTGGAAAAGGCGATCTGGTACTAAGACACTTCCTCAAATGGGCGATCTGCCTAATACAGGAAGCAAACACTAAGAAAACAAATCAATAGGTTTTTATCTACAGTCTAAACTCTAAACCTTCAAATTATTGGGCTAGGCTAACACTCACAATTTCAATAAAAGTAATAATTTATGTTAGCCAAATGGTTTGAAGGTTTAGACTGCAGATAAAAAACTGATCATTTTTTTCTGAAATATATGAAAGTTGCACCTGTCAATGCTATTAAACTTGACGTGATATAATCCTGATCTACGCGTAAAACCGTTCTCCCATTCAAATCCGTCAAGTAGTTGAGAATAAAATCCATCGATTTTCACATTATCTCTGTCTTGAGCTGCAAAAATGTCGGGGTAACATATTTAACGGTTTCTGGACTATCAACTTTAAGCTTAACTATAAAATTTTTTGTTTTGCTGAACAGCTGAAAAGTGCATTGTTTAGGTAAAAATAACGTGTTTCTATCATTTTCCTGTCAAAGGAAAAAATAATTGCCAGATGAACAGAAAAATAAATCGTCAAATTACATTGAGTGATAAATGGTATTTTTGAAAAAAAAAAATATATATATATTGTATCTGTGTAACGTTCTGCTGACAATCGTAGGCTTAATCGAAAATAATAACCACACAATGATTTATTTGAAGGATGTCAAAATAGTATTTATGTCTCTGAACATTGCGATTTTTCTAGACTTGAAGTAAACCAACCTTTTAAAATTTCATTTAAACTAGATTTGTAAAATTCAACCCGGTCATAGTCATCTATTTCTTGTTCATCGGCATCAGTTGAAAAGCCTACGTCACCAATAAACAAAGGAGTTTTGAGTTCAGCTGGTGCTGATGGGTCAGTGACGTATTTCCCATTGATTAAATACAGCAAGCGTCGTATTGACCACGGTACGGGCGACGTAGCTTCGTCTGCTCCGAGTCTAGGCCATAAGGGATCTCTTGAAAATTGAACATTCTAAAAGATATGAAATCAAACATGTCATTTACGGAGAAATGCATGGACAAAAATATACTATCTTAGATTGGCGCACTGAACACAGCAAGATAACCAAACATCAAGTAGTGACAATAATAGTAGCAGTAGTGAAATGTTGAACTAAGGGCTGTACACAAGGCAGGGAAGACAAAAAGTTATAACTGTTACCAAAAGCTTTCCTACTCTTCAAGATTTTAAAAAGAAAATTGTATGTCCTGGTTGTATGTCCTGGATATTGCTTTTTAGCAAGCGGTTTACACGTCACCGTCGTCGGTTTTAAAGGTTCTACAATATACGCTATGCCAATTTCAAGTAACAGAATAATGTGTTTTCATGAACTTAAACTTCAATGAATTTCAGTCAAATTCTACTGCAGTAAATGTAACCTGATCATTCATATAACTTGAAGGCAGATTCCTTGTATCAAAGTCGTGGACGAGACGTGCTGTTCCAGGAATGATGTAAAAGAAGTCAGATGAACCTATACAGTATTTAGGTACAAATTGTATTTTATAAAACCGTTAGCCATAATACAAATGAATGAATAGCAGCAAAACATGCTTAGTGCGTATTGTAAAAAAATTTCTGTTTTTCTACCTTTTATTAAAAGCTGTTCTGCAGCATTTAGTTCTACCAAGCGAGATTGATCCGGAACGCTTCTCATTGCCACTTGATCAATCATTCCTTGGGGATAATTGCCGCTGACGTAGATCGGTTCTGCAAACCAGCCTAAGCGGAAGTCGGTTGCCCTCATTGCCGCAGAAATGTCAGCCTCACTACTGGTATTGGCAGGTTCATACCAATCGGAAGACAAAGCAATAGATACCTACAGAAAGTAGTTTCATTTTGTTCAATAATTAATTAATTATAGCATAAAGGCTAAAAACACGCATTACCCAATCATATTCTTATGAGTGGAGCTGCTTTGGAAAAAGGTTCTTTTTAAAGAAATAGCATTTTGTGGTGCCTCAACTAAAGTCGTGTAGGCTGCTATACTAATATACCGTATAGGTTTGATTTCATTTTGTGTTACCAAAAAAAAAAAATGAAGCATGACACGACACCTACAGACTGTAACGTGCTGTGTTAGCTATTGGCTGGCTACTGGCATCAATCAAATCAAACCAAACCAAGCTAAGTTTAAAATGTCTGTCAATAACTGCCAGAGAAAGAATGCAACTTATGTGCAGTAGTCGGCGGTGATGCTACACGAGTATTAGCTACACACAATAAAGCTTACACTATAGGTCAAATATATGATTTTGGACTGTTGTGCAGCCACTAAATCTAAATAAACACAACACACTTAGCATATCTAACTTCATTCAGATATTACCTTTTTTGGTAAAGTTTTAAAGCTAGCGGTCTCACCTGTCCATTCTGGGCAGTTTTGTATTTTTGATCGTACAAACGCCATGCTTTGGCATGAGCCAGCAGTAAATGCTTGCCAACAACATATGGAGCCGTGTCAGATTGACTGGTCAGACCTACAAAAACAAGTTGGGTAAAAGGTGGTACAATGTTCAGCTTCGCGGAAAAAATAAGGTTCTTGGCCAGTTCCCTTTTCTTGTCCGCTTCTCCTTCAGCAACCTCGTCCACCCAATTTATTACACCCTGGGTAGATTTAAATGGTGTTTTTCAACAACCAGCTTAAGCTGGGCGTCCAACCAGTTTCGCAATATTGGAAAGCCAGACCCTTATCCGTTGCGCTATTTTTTTGAGTAGATGAGTACAGTAGGCTACACATAATTACTAATTTGGTTTTTGAATCATAAGTTGTAACATTTTCCGTTGAAAAAGACTACAAAAAGCGAGAAAAGATAATTGGATACGACCAGTAGGATCAAGCAGTAGCCTATAGATCTATCATGAAACTGTTGTTCAAAATACTTAAAAAAATTTTTTTTTTGAACTTTGAATACATTGAGACAGAGCAACATTGTATACGAAAAAAATATTGTTATCTTATTTTTTTTACACAGAGCCTACCTGGCGCTTGTTTTCCGCTTCCGTGTCCGTTCCAGGCTACTGAATAGGGATCATATATTGTTATCCAGTTCTTGACCCGATCGCCAAAAGTTTGAAAGCAAAAGTCAGCATAGCTTTCAAACCAATCCGAGGACGCTTTATTTGTCCAACCTAAAGATGTGTATTGCAATAGACTACTGTATGTTTCTAAATGATTGTCAGCAGCTTTTCTTTGCAACATGAATAAAGCTATCTTTTTTATCACATCACAGTTTTGTTAGCAAGATAAGTTGAAATATTTGGTAATTGTCGCTAAAGCAAATTAATAAAAGGCCAGTTAATTAACTATTTGGATTAATTTATTTAAATGATTGTCGAATAAATGCACGCTTGCAAGTCACCTCCTTCATTCTGTAAGACTTGTGGAAGATCAAAATGATATAGTGTGATTTCAGGTCGGATCTTTTGTGCAATGAGATGATTAATTACACCATTGTAATGTTCCACCGCTGCAGCATTGACAGAAGCGTTTCCGTCAGGAAATAGTCGCGACCACGAAATCGAAAACAAAAATCTTGAAGCACCAAGGCCTTGAGCAAGCTGAGAAAAAAAAGACAAGTATTTTTCAGCCGATAGGTTAGATTTTTTCTTTGTTGCTATTCACACAAACATGTAAGATATTTTAATTGCTTTCTATTCTTGCAAGACTCCAAAATATGTTAGCCTGCTTGCCAAGCAACAGCACGTTTACAAGCCATAAATGAAATTAAGTATGCAAGTCATGAGATATCTAAATATTTGTAAAACCGAAAAGTTGCGTTTTAAAATTCAATCTCCAATTAATTTTTATTTAAAAACTTAAGTCAAAAGCAAATGCAAAAAGTAAGACATTCTTATGAAGTCATTTCACCTTAACATCGTATGGAAACTTGTAATAAGAATCACAAGCTATTCTTCCACTAGATAAGCTCGATCTGTCATCAGTTATAGTCTGCATGATGTAGCTGCTGTTCATTTCGGGTGAGATCGGAATGACTCCTTGTTTTTGGGTAAACGTATCCCAAATGCTTATACCTGTTTACATGAGCCTTGTTATTGTATTACATTAGCACGTGACTTGCCCGACTTAGCTTGAATGTTATTGGACACTTTTGATTGTCTTTTTGGACCAAGATGATTGAAGCGGTTGGTTAATCAAGCAAAAATCCCAAGTAGGCCTATAGATGTTAAACTCCTGTTTAGCAAACTTTTCGAAAACTCAAGTTTTCAAAATAAAAACAATATAGTTTTCCAAAAGTTTGCTGAAGATGAATTTTGTAGCTAAAGTTAATAATTTATAAGCGTAGAAGGGCTGCAATACTAACATTGTGTTCATGAGGATTATACAGCAAATAAAAGTACCTTTTCCATCCTTCTTCCAAGCTCCTTCTGTTTTATAAGCAGCCGTTGTAACTCCCCAAACAAAGTTGTCATCTAATCTCCCGTTTATGAAATCTGTTTTGTCTCCATCACTCCTTTTAAACAATAATAATAATAATCGTGTTTTTATTTGCGCCCATTGCGATAACACACAGTACACTGCGATCACAGATGCGATACAACAGACGACAGGAAGCAGCGAAGTGACATATAGTCTTCGAGTCAGCTGCTCTCCTTATTTTGGCTTGCCATTAAGTGTCTTTGCCGAGTCACAGCCGCGTGCTCTGGAGCAGTGTCGAACCCACGTCCTTTCGAACGTCGAGCATTAAGTTTTTCAGAAAACTTATGAACGCTGTCATTCTTCAAATACGATTTTTTTTTAATTTTTGGATTTGTTGTGTTTATAAAAGGTTAAGACAGAAAAAAACGTTTTTAGTCCCTTCTTGTAATTTCATTTCAATAAGTTATTTTTTTAGTTGCTAATATTTTTACTCTTTTTCAAATAAATATTTTATGCTTTTTTTGTGTGTATGCCTAATAACTTTAAACGATGCACGCCACAACATAAACACTATCGATTTTAAGCAGACCACTAAACAATACAAATTCTGTGATATAGCATCATCCCTGTATATCATGTGCCACTCTTATATAAAAAAAAATAGAAAGCCTACCTTTTCCAAAAATATTCCCAGGGTTCCTCTGCCGCTCTTCGAAATCCATTTGTTGATGCCAACGATTTGTAATATTTAGCGGAATCCTTTTGCGTTCTCGGCCGTGTGGGATCACTAAAGTTAACCCAATGCAAACCAAAGCGTTCGGAATAGCCTTCTGCCCATTCAAAGTTATCCATTAGAGACCAAGCCGTATAACCTTTCACTTTGACATCATCGATATGAATCGCTGGAAAGTATAATTCAATTTTATGTTTTTGGCAAAGTTTTCTTCGGTTTCATCTGAGTGGTAATTTAGTTAATTTAGTCTTCACATATTAGTTTACGACACGGAGTTTCTTTGATAAGGTGCTAGCATAACAATGCATCTCATTTAACCAATATAAATTAGAAACCTCTCTTATATTGAAAATAAAAATAAATGCTGCAAAAATAAAACTTTGAAAGTAGGCCTATACAATGATTGTAAAGTATAATGCTTGAAACGGCATTTCAATTGGCCGGTTTGACAGAAATTGTTCAGCAATGAATGTGGACATAATTTTGAAATCAATTTTATGAAAAAAAGTAGACAGATACTAATCGACTTCTATGAATCTTGCAGCAAGTACCTTTCAGTACTTCGTTGATGTAGTTCCTGTAGTAATTGACTCGAATCTCGTCATCGAGGTAGTCGTACGAATGTTCTGAGATTCCATTTTCGGTGACATAAATGTCAGGATCATTAAAGTTTCTCTTGATCCAAGTAACTAGTTTTCGTATCCCCCACGGAATCTGATAGAGCCAGTTTGACGCAGATCCAGGCCATTCCGCGCAGCCAAATCCGCATGCGGCTTCATCACTGTTCTGCGTTGGTGTTTCTCCATGGTAGCGGCAAGGAACGACAAGGTTGGATGTATAGTGATTAAGCCCGAAGAAATCAGAAGTTCCTTTGTTTAGTTTGATTTCTTCTGGAGTGAACTCAGGCAAACGGTTGTACGTGTAGTTGTAATACTCACTTTCGTTTCCAATCTAAACATATGCATTCAAAAGATCAACTCAACGTTGCTAAATGTGACATGAAAGTACCTGAATAGCACTATGTTAGTATACTTTGGTTGTAAACTCTGACCTACACTGCTTTAGTTGTCAGAAGCCTTAGTTGTAATCTTTACAGTGTAACCACTGCGAAAATTCCGGATAAACGTTGCTCAAGAACTGGCAATTATGTCACAATACAAAACGTATACAGTAAACGCAGCCTACTTACTTTTAAATAAACAACTTAGTGTATATTCGATTATTAAAATATCACAAAATTGAATTCAGCATTTGTCTCTGTTTTAAAGTATTTCGTGATACTTAACAAGTCTACAGTTAACCCAGTAGTTGGCATAGCCACCACCTACAACAGTGGTTGTAGTGATATAGTGGCACATCACGTAAATCTTTCAGTCAAAAAACGTCAGCTAAACATCTTACTATACAAACAGCATTGAAGGAGTTCTTTCAGCAGTTCCCTAAGAGATTATTTAGACATTTGGTGTTCTTTTACAAAGAGCGATTGGCTCCATAGGTTGAGACACCATTGCTTAAATCAATGTATTGCTGAACATTAGGGTGTACCATTTTTCAAAAAGTTTTTAGAAATTAGTGCGGCTATGTATTACGGGTTTCCACTTTTGTTAAAACGTATTTTGGTGAAGTTTCAGAATTTTCCCGTCAAAACTGTGGTTCTGCCGCCATTTTTTCAAAATGGCGGCCGGATGAGATATCATCAAAATTTACAGCCTAAAACTGGCGCAATGTGATCATATAATATGTCGATTACGGGGTTTTTGGGGTCACAGAACACGAATCTGAAGTCAAAAACGCTCTACGACAACAATTTTGCAAAGTGAAATTTTACCCTTTGAAATTTATGGTGAAATTTTACAGACATGGACACAACCTGACCAAGAATACCTCACGCCAGAATGAATAATCCTGAACTTTTGTCAAACTTTTGAAATAACAACACGATTCATTTACAAACAAATTGAGTTAATCACTCTTAGCCATGATCTATCCCTGTTTCTTCTGCATGCTATTCCTTATGGTTCAGTCCCGATTGATTTCAATTCGCAGTATTTTATCAATACATTACCAGAGTGCCGTTACACAATACCAGAGTGCCGTTACTCTGTGCCGTTACATAACAACCAAGAGAGCTTGCTGGTGGCTCTCGTCAGAACACCTGCCAATAAAATCAGTGAATAGCTTAATGCCGCGTTCCACAATATCGTTGACCACCCTTACGTTCAAAGCGAATCTGTTTAGTTTCTCATAAATTTTCGAAATTTTTCCATTCTGATACTGGCATTTGTAGCCACTCTTGATCAATATGTTCCAAATTGCTTTCCCAATTGTTGCCTCCAGCAATGTACAAGCACCTTGCCACCTCCTGAATTGGCAGCAGGCGAATCAAACAACATACCACCAATGACAACTTTCATTCTCTAGTTTTCCACCAATCTTATTACGGCCTGTTCCTGAGATGATCCGGTGCCGTCTGGTATCTCACGCACTCCCAGCAGCTGCATCATTTCTGCATTACCTTCATCATCAAAACTAACGTCAGACACATATACACATTACACAGTTAACCGTTTTGATGAAATATATCCTCCCATTTTCAGAATCTTTCCGTCCCAGTAAATTATTTCCAAATCAGGGGCCTGGAGCTCATCTCTGATATTTTGGGAGTGAGAGGACTTAGTCTTATTAGCCAGTCTATGAGCTGTTGTGGCTGAGATATTAGTATCTTCGACTTGTATGCCGAACGCTTGAGCCACAGCAGCCACAAACATTGTTCTTTGCCGATAGCTCAATTAAAGTCGATCAGATGTTAAAGCTGTAGGCGACATAATCTTCATTTTCTTTCTCTTTCTTTCAGGATTTTTCCAGTTGTCACTGTCACTTTCTGTTTCTTCATCTGTACTCCAACTTCACTGTTTTAAGATTGTCAGCAACATCGTCTTTATATTTCTTTTCACCAGCTGTACTGTGTCGTTTTTTCTCTAATGAAGTCCCGTCTCTTCTGCAGAGTAGGGCTGTGCACAATGCGCAACCTAATTGATCTCGCTGGAGCGGATTTTTCAGATGTTCCAGATCTGTCTCCCAGTCAATGATACCAGAATGCATGCGAATTGACAGCGAGGTAGTCTTACATATATTCAGAGCATCCTTGAGCTTTTCTTCCATATCACGCAAACGTGTTTTAAATGAATCACTATTATTCCTCTCACGCCTGGAATCAAGTTCTCGTTGATACCGAGTTTCACACAAATTCCTCAGATGCCGGTCTATATCCGCATTTTTAACAATAAGCTTACACGATTCCTTGTCTGTTCCAGATTGCTTCTCGTTCTTCTTACCAAATACCAAACCCACGCCAAAATGATGTTTCCATACCTGGCAAATTTCCTCCCTTGCTATCGCGATGGATTAGTTGATCGTTCTGTGACTTTCGTCTCTGAGGAACAACAGCCTAGCTAGAACGTCAAAGCTTTTAGGGAGCTTAGAAACACCTAGTCTTTGCTAGTGTTTCCAATGAGGAAGTACTTTCTTTTTGGTCTTTGTGCCAATAACCGCTATGCTTCACCGGCCGTCTCATTCAGTGACATAACTGAATCTTGTAGCTTGGGTAGAATCACTAGCTCCTCTTCGAGTCATTGTAGCTTATGATGATCTTCGTCGTGTAGAAGTAAGGCATTTACCCAGTTGGGAGAGTTTACTTCTGCTTTTCGAACCTTTTGGTCTGCCGTGGGGTACTCTGCTGTTGCTGCCCATTAGTTAGTAAGTAGGTATAGGTTAGCAACTAAATATACAGGTTACTGTAGACTAGTTAGTAGATTTTTATTGGATCTGAAGTAGCCTACACGAGAAAGTACATGTTCATTTTTCCCTCGTACTGATTAATATAATCACACCGACTAGAAAAGATTTTGCATACAATACATGCATTTCAAAGTTAAAATGACAATAAGATGCTCTTTTCATGTAAATATGCAGTCCAAAACAGTGTGATCACATCTTATGTCAAAATTCACTTTACAAAATTGTTGCCGTAGAGCGTTTTTGATTTCATATTCGTGTTCTGTGACCCCAAAAACCCCGTAATCGACATATTATATGATCACATTGCGCCAGTTTAAGGCTGTAGATTTTCATAATATCTCATCCGGCCGCCATTTTGAAAAAATGGCGGCAGAACTACAGTTTTGGCGGGAAAATTCTGAAACTCCACCAAAATACTTTTTAACAAAAGTGGAAACCCGTAATACATAGCCGCACTAATTTCTAAAAACTTTTTGAAAAATGGTACACCCTACTGAACATGTTACTTACATTCCATTTCATGACAGGTGAATAGTCACCACTGTTGAAAATTGGCTCAGCAAACCAGCCAGTAAAGAAAGTTAAACTTCTTTGCTAAAATATAAATAATGGATTAATACATTGTTAGTAAACCACTGAATGAGGATTGGTTTCTAAAATGGAGAATCTAAGAGGAGAAATCGTTTGCAAGCCACTTAACTTCTAATACCGAATAAACGTAGATATTTTTTGCCATGTTAACTCGCCTGAACCATTGGTTTAAACTGTAATTATGACTAATTGCTGCAAGCATTTGTAATTATGTATATTATGTATATAATTGTATGTAATTATGTATTATGTATAATTATGTATGTATATAATTGTATGTAATTATGCATATAACTAGCAAGACCATAAGAGTACAGAAACTAGCTCAGGGGACAGGGGTTTTGCTTTTGGCTCTAGTGCCGAGGTTAGTTCCAGGTCGGGTACCATACTACAGACTTTAAAAACGTTACCGATTGTATTCTTTCTTGCATAACGCAGTGTCGGGTAAATAATGTGATGACATTCTAAATCTGATACAAAATTAAAAATGAGCTCTGTCGCTAAAAGACCTTGTAAAGCAACAATAAATAAAACCATAACATTATTATTACTGTATAAGAGAGCGAAGAGACTTTCTCGATTTGACGACAAGTGTTCCACATCAGTCAACTACTATAATTACTATATGAATACGTCTTAGTCAATACATACTGATGCTTCGATGTGTTCTGGACTGGAAGTTTGGTGTGGATCAACCCAATTTGAATTTAAAGTTATTCCAATCTTTCCTTTTTGTTCCGATCTGTAGGTGTCATTGTATAGGTGATATGACCTGGCATGTGCTTTGAGTAGCGTGTGGGCAGACAAGTACATCCCCTCCCCGGGATCTACATGACTCGGGGCAAACACTCCCAAGCCATAACCTAAAAATAATGTAAATAATGTTTTGAGACAGATTAAAATAAATTTTAAATTTTTAAATGTTTTACGTTCTATTATAAAACTTTTAAAATGTTTCTTGCTTTTCTGTAGCAGACTATTATTGAAAAACTGAGTGAAACAAATGGTGTGCGTGCTCTTGGTGAACTGGATGATGAATCAACTCAGTGACTGCTCGACATCTTCCCACACATTTAGACCGAGTCGCAGCCATTGCTTAAGGGTGGTAAAAGGAAGAGCCAGTCGACCCTTGAAGTGGCGAAGAAATTAAAAGCTCATACAAAGACGAAAAAGAAAATGAAAAAGGAAGAAGAAGTATCTGTATGGATTCCTTTGTAATTGTATTCTTTAAAATCGAGAATTTTTTTTATTGGGTTATTACAATAGAAATGCTTTGTAAGACATTGAATTTTTCTGTGGAGATCAGTCAGAATTTATTGTAATTTTAGAACACAAATAAATTAACATTTTTAAAAATAAGCTATAAAATATGCTTGTTTTGTAGAAAATGTCATGTTTTGACATGAATAACTTAAAAAAAAACTGGTCACTGAAAGGTCTTAACGACAAAGCACGACTACTAATCACAGTCTCATCTAAAATACCAAACTCACACAAAACGCTATTTCCGTATTAAATAGAAATGAAAACAGACGCTTTTAGGTTTCATTCAGTTTTGGGTTTTGTCAAAAAGGTATTTCACGTACCTAGTTGCGTGATGATATAAGGTTCGTTAAATGTAATCCAAAACTTCACTCTGTCTCCAAATGTCTTGAAGCACAAATCCGAGTAATCGGTAAAAGCTTGCACCATGATATCGGTTTGGTTTAACCATCCTCCATATCTTTCTTGCAATGCCTAAGAATCATGAAACAATTTCTCTCAAGCAAATGAAAGTTTAGAATATTGACTTTTCAAACCTATAGACAAAAGATTTTTTTGCACTCCAGATCAATTTCTGTTGAAATAACTCCAGGGGATCACACGTAACAGATCACACGATTGAATTTAACCCCATCCCCTTTGAGCAGTTAACTTGTTGAAAAGCAAAGGGTTAATAAACGATGCATGCATATGTTTGCTACAGAATTAAAAGAGTTACTCATGTAGCCTAATAAGTACAACCATGACAAAATATCGTAATAAATTGTGTAAAGTTTACAATGATTTCATTTTCAAACCAGTGGATTTCGAATGGTGCTCATTCAGTGTTGGCCATGTGAAACCAGCCATTGTGCGGCCAAGTGATAGATTATTTATGAATTAGGATCTCATAGAGAAAACCAAAATAAAACAACCAATAATTTTCCTTATCAAACCCCTTGCAATAAATGCGGGTGTAAGCAATCCTTCTTAAATGAATCACCTCATGAATTTGGAAAAAAAACATTACTTCTAAAAAAAAACTCAATTAACCAAATTTGTCCTTTCAAGTACTGTAGAATATGTAATCCTCGTCTTTTCCGGGGAAAAAAAAAAACAGACTTAGTCAACTTTCAGGTTAAAATAAATAGGGAAGCACGGACACTTCAACCATACTTTCAGTACCATCCACCAGGTTCCTTAAAGACCTAAAGCATAAATTTTACCTGAGGTAAATCCCAATGGTACAAAGTTACCATAGGTGTTAATCCATTCAACAAAAGCTCATCAATAAGGTTGTTGTAGTAATCTAACCCAAGCTGGTTTATTCCTTCGGAAATTTCGCCTGTAGGAATTATTCGAGGCCAAGAGATTGAAAATCGGTAATATCCAACGGAGATATTCTTGAGAAGCTGTACGTCTGTCTGAATAAAACAGCATGATTTTACTGTGATAAAAGGTTTACGCTGTCCTTTTACGCAGAAGGATAACTTACGTTAATTTGTCAACTTTAGTTTCGTGCAGCATGCCCAAAGAATCACAGGCAATGCCTGCATCAATCAAACCATAAAGACTTTGTTTGGACACTTTGTGATCTAACAATTGTGCAGACGATCAGTGTTCACTCTCCCATTGTCTAATACTTTATTTTGCACTTGACTATTAGTGGATTTTGTAATAGATATAGGTTACATACGAAAAAAATACTGGGCTGACATGTAATGAACAGTGGTTGAGTTAAAGTATTTCATTAGTTTTAACTGTTTTATGAGTTAAAATAATTATTTACTTTGTATTGGTGGTAGCTGTCGCATGCGATGTCCCCAGTGTCGTTGTTTAATGACTTTCCTGCATGAGTGAAAACATCCCAAATACTTTCTCCTTTCCCGTCTTCGTTCCAAGCGCCTTCTATTTGGTAGGCGGACGTAGCAGAAGACCAAGCAAAGTCTGCAAAACAAAAACATTTTATGTCATAGACAAATACAAGCAATAAGTTTTTAAGACTTGAACAAACTAGTGATAAAACTTGTACACCAGACATTTGGATGGATAAAAAAATACGTCATTTTTTTGCTGATTGTATCGGTATGTTATAAACTACAAAATTATCATCATGTCAACAACTTCCTTTCTCTTTTCGAAGGTTGGAGGCAATGAAGAGCCAAGTTTTCTGTGATGAAATTTTTTAATTGCAGTATGGTAATCAAGTCCTGTCTAGTCTTTAATATCATTAGACCAAATTCTTGGTGATTCAAATTTTTTATAAATCAAATTCAAACTTTTCCATAAATTTTGATATCCATATAACTCAAATATTCATATGGAACATGTTATACACTGAACTACAGCTTCGGAAAATTATATTCAATAAAATTACCTTTTGGAAAGTTTCCATACAACACTCGCTCACGATCAGCGTTGTACGGGCATTGGCTATGACCAGCTTTGAATCCATTTTCCCTAATAAGGTCAGCATAATACCAAGCGGATCGTTTGGCTCTTCTTGATAAATCCTGTTGATTTATTCTATACATTCCATGACGTTCTATCTGACCTAAAGAAAGGAAAATTTATGTAGCGAATGTCGAGTAGTCTAAAGCATCCGCTCATAACTAACTGTAAATTATTGCAGCAACATCCCGAGCACATTGGTGGTGGGGATGATCCGAGAATGATGTCTGGATGTCTGCATGTATGAGTTTATTGCAAAAACAAATCTTCAAACCATGAGGACGCATGAACTCAAAAGGTTGCAACCGAAAAATGCCTAACTGACAAAACATGGTGAACTGAATCAAATCATGACTCGTAAAATCAATTAAACTGACCACACAACTGAACTGGAGCCATAACTGCAAACAAAGCGTAGGCTACTTGGAGTTCGTATCATTACAGTATAGCACTTGTTCTAAACAGTGTGCCTTTACAGTTTGTTGTTCATTAGAAAAATATATCTTGTGTTGAGAATGAAAAATTATCATATTGGCATTCTCTGTCTATAGCTATGTTGGATGTGGCAGCAATCAGGATAGGTTACAGGCCTACAGTGATATGACATCACAAGGGAGATATAATGTTAAGTGTAAAAAAAATCGATATTAAAGACTTTGATTGTTTGAGCTAATAAGATATCGAAAACAGTAATACAAATATTGAAAAAGATATTTAGAAACGTTGCATAAGGAATACTGTATTGATAAACCTGAAATGAAATAGTTTATTATAATAAATTGACTATCACAATTTGATTTAGCCACTTCTTGTACCCTCTGTTGTGTTAAGAACTTAAATGTATATAGTCCCAAAGGTTGGTTTACACATCGAAAATACATTGTGCACTTTTTACTGGGTTTCATTAAATTCCCAGTGGGCACGGTTGATATAAAAATTAATAGCTTTCTGAAGTTGTTTATTACCATCAACACGTTCGAAGGTAAGCAATTGAATTTTATTAATATTAATGTATTGATAATGTAATAGGCTACCACCATTCCTTTACTATCTACAAAAATAGTTCTTCTTTTTGTGTGGGCTAACAAAAAAGTTTACAGATATCAAAATAAAAACGTTTTTGAGAAATACTGTAAATACAAAATGTGTCTTTCCTAACAAAATTCTAAAAAATAAAGACACTTTTTTAAGGAAGGGCAATAGCTACAATATATTGACAAAAGTTAGGCCTATAGGCCTAATGTGGAAATTGAAGTTTACTATCACAACTTGCCTGGAATCAAACTAGTGCTATCCGTTAGTGAAGCAGCAAAGTATCCACGGACATCAACGTGGTCTAGCTCTATGGACTTTAAGACTTCATTGATGTATCCTTGCATGAAGTGAAGTCTATCAGTATCGTTCAAACCAATATCTCTCCATCTGAGTACGCATAGCGTTAATAGAAACAACAGACAATAGGCTACTGTAACTTATAAAACGGTTGTTGTCAGGAAATCAACTAATTGCTAAAGAATCTGCTATCTATTACGTGCTTGACGATTAAGGTTAGTGAACTGAAGTGGACCGAGTAGGTACTTAAGTTAGAAAATTTCTTAAAAATATTGCATGACTGCTGCGGTTATGGAGTATTGCAGAGTATACTGTAGTGTGTAGACTTATAGAGTTATAAACAATGTTAAAAGAAAGCGAGGCAATGTTTGAAAAATTTCAATTTATCAGCATTTTTATATGAAAGCTTTGCTTTTCTTGTTCAGTAAGACAAATATCAACTGCATTATATTTTATCATCACTTTAGTTTGTTTTTGGTAGCCTCCACATTAACATCGCAGTGCTGTCAATATTGTCTTTAGGCTGGGTAAACGTTTTAAAACTATACATCACCACGTTACTATAGATCAGTGGTTCCCAACCTGGGAGTAAATTAACCCCGGAGGGTAATTTGCCTATTTTTTTTTGGGGGGGGGGGGGGGGTTAACGATACCCGATTTGGAAACAGTGAAGCAAGTGAAGGTTGTGAATTTTATAAAAGCAAAAGAATTGACCAGTCGTCTTTTCAAGGAACTGTGCAAGGAGATGGGAGAAAGATCTGAAGCATTACTGTACCACACAGAAGTATAATGGCTGTTTCGTGGCAAAGTGATAATCCGCCTGGTAGAACTTCGTGAGGCTGGCCATGTTTTTCTGATAGAAAAGCCTGACTTGGCTGAATACTTCACAAACCAACAGTGGATTTCCCAGCTGTGCTACCTGGGTGATATCTTTGGTGAATCGAACATAGGCAATTCAAGGCAAGAATGTAACTGTGATCGACGCCAAAGTAGCCGTAGCAGCGTTTATCGCGAAGTTTAAGTTGCAAGCGAGTTGGAAGAGGCACAGTGGCGCAGTTTCAGACACTTGACAATCGACATGTACCTCGAAGGCAATGGACTTGAGTTGACAGCCGCGTTGAAGGAGGACATAGCTGACCACTCAGGCGAGCTAGCCAAGAAGATGGGCAATTATTTTTTCCGAATTTAGACATGCACACGGCTAGTCTCCATTTGGTGCATAGAGCCCTTCACATGTGATGACAGCCAGGTGGATGATGACGACTTTCCGACCAAAGAAGAATTTATCACTCTCCGAATGAACGAAGCGTTAAAACTTGATTTCAAGGGGAAAGGCTTGGAACCCTTCTGGATTGGCAGACTTCAGGACGCACTAACCTTAGCCACACGGGCATTAAGTATCCTGACATCTTTTTCAACAACGTATCGCTGTGAACAAGGATTTTCAAAAAATCGACGCAAGAATCGCCCTCAGTAGCCTACCACAAAGCCCAGGATCACAAAGCTGGCGACTGAAGTCCAGGCCCAATCTTCGCATTGAATGTTTACCGCACATTGTTATCTTGTATTCAGTGAAATACATAGCAATAAACACCTTTGTTTTTAAAAATTGATCGTGGGGGTAATTGCCTCACTTCAGGGTGGAGATTAGGGTAACAACCAAAAAAAGGTTGGGAACCACTGCTATAGATAGACCATAATTACCTCGTTATTGGGGACACTGGATCAGTGCAGTCGTCTGTGATGGTTGATACAGTTGGTTCTGACAAGCCATTTCTGGTTACATACACGGGAGGATTACCAAAATTTTCTAAGAAAATAAAAAAAAATGCTTCAGAATTTGATTGATTTATGACACGTTAAATGGACTGATTAAATAATTTTCACCTTCAAAGTATATTTGAGTGAATGGCTTGGTACACAGCTTGCTTTATATATCAACGTCAAAATTACATCGGATATTTTAAGCTGTTCAAGCTATTGAACAATTAGTTTCCAAGCTCAAATGCAAAAATGCAAGCAAAAGATGCTGGTTTGAATTTCGACAGTTTGTTGAATTCTTGTGAATTGAACTTAATTTGGCAAATTTACAACACACCAATTCGTTTTGGTGTGATGTGACCCTGACACAGGTTTATAATTTGTATAGACAATAGCTTTGCTCATTTATTTATGTAAACTACAAATCATGTTGCCTGTAAGCTTTTTCGTTCACCAAGTTGCACTGAACAGAAACTTCGTACTTCTCACAACCATTTCGGCAATTTGTAGATTCAGTAGCTAACGTGGAAAGTAGCCCACGCGGTAAGTTACATGATAGCAACCTTTTTCACATGGAATACCTTTGATGTACAAAAGCGTTCTCCTGAGACCCCATGGTACGATTCGCTGATTCGGAGATCCAGTCTTTTGCCATGACCAGTCCTGAAAGGCGATTACTTCCATGTCCGAATAAACGCTTGGTGGTTCTATAAAATAGGAAAACAATTGAACTCAACTTGCAAAAGACTTTTATGCTATTTTATTGCCTGATTTGAGTAGCTTATCTTTCCTATCCTTTCTATTTATGTGAACATCTTTCTACAATGCTGTTTTCATTCATTTTTTTCTGTAACGGTATTTTTGAGTAGAAATCTCAAACTGGGTAAATAAAGTTGATAAAAAAAACTCAGGAAAAGGCTGCTAGCTTTAGAATGCTCGAGTTTATATTGTAGCCTATTTGTTGTCATCTTTGCTGTTACAATTAACACGAGACGTGTCCACGCATAGGCCCAAACTAAATATGCCGAAAGTCTGCAATAATGTAATATTTTGAGCCAAATGATTGATACCAGCAACTTCAGATGATGGCCGGTCCAGCTGCGGTAGCCCTCGTGCACTAGACTGATCACGTGACCAAATATCTTCCCACTGATCCAGTGGAGGTTCGGTCGTGTTGGTAGGACAAGAAACTCCCACAAATGGAGCTGTGGAATTTTTGTAAACGTCAGCTTGAGTGACGTACCACGTTGTGAAGTGGCTTAACCCAACAAAATCCAATGTTCCTGTGAAAAGTATTTGATTACTCATACTGTAATCATTAGACCATTGTAGTTAAATGTGCAGCTTCTTTACAAGGGATAAACACAATAGCAAACGAGCTGTCTTATTTTTGTGTCTTGTGCTGCGAATAACTTGGGTAAAACAAACAGAAAGCTACCGTAAAAGCGAGTTTATGATTTCCCATTTATATATTTTGTTTATTTCCTATTTATTTATATAGTTTGTGCTTTTCAGTCCAGAGTGTCGTTACAGTTGTAGTGCAAAGTCTAATTTATCTTACGACTTTTCATTTTATGAATATTGCAGGTTTAATTCCTGATGAGGACACACGTACGTGTCGAAAACGTTTGAGTTTATTTTAATTAGTGATATTTTTGTGTGTAAAAAAATATGTTAAACCCGCAAAGGTTACTCTGTTTTATTTCTCTATGGTTCAACAAAGCAAACTCTCTATCAAAGCTTTATCATTTATATATTTTAAGCTATATTTGTAAAGCTTTTTAAGAGATGACATATACGATAATACATTAACATTGTACCCGCGGTAGATGAGTATAGGCCTGATATAACCTTTGAACGTGATAATTTGCTTGTACGCAATGTACTTTATGTCAGTTTGGTTGTACAAAGTTCAACAAACTGACTAATCGGCCTTTTAAAGCGGTTCTTTACAGCCAAGCCAACTAAGTAAATTTAAGTATGACCAGATAAAGAAAAAATTGTATGCACAAGTAAGATGGATTATAATTTCGTCTTTGGTTTATTGTATTAATTTTCCATTTAACTATTTTACTGGTTTTTGTCGAGTGTGGACATTAAGCTCAAATTGTACTTTTTATCAATCCCATGCAAATTCAAACATGTACCACAGTACTTATGGTACTTGCGTATATTTAAAAATACAAACTTGCCTTTAATTGTATGGCGCTCATTGGTTGTAAACTCCGGTAGTCGAGAGGACGACCTTCCTTCAGCCTTGCTTTTGGTGGCTATCATGCTTTTCATGACGTCAGGATATTCTCCGTACGTAAGAGGATACAGAAACCAACCAAGCGACCACTTGAAAATACACAGTTGCATACATTTTGCATTGACTTAGGCTATAGTTGTGACAGATAACTACCAGACAACATAGCGAAATTATTTTTCACAAATTTATGATAAAAACAGCAAAATTAAAAAGTATACGTTTTCGACAACCATTATAAAAACAAGTTAACTAATATCTTAAATAAAATCCAAACCTCCATAAATCGTCTAGCGGCATCCACATCAGTTAACTTGTTCATATCAAACGGTTCGCTCCAAGCATATCCCACAGACATGGAAAGCTGCATGTGCAAACTGTTCAGAAACTTATAATACCAAAAATCCGTTTTAAAAATACTGTGTTAATACAAAACAAAACGGTTTTATCGAAGTGTATTTAAGCAACTCGCTTTAAAGTAAGCTAACCAAGATTAAAGAGCTTCTTTTTTAGTTATTGTTCTTTTGACAACATTCATGCAGAAGTTGTAAACATTCAGACACATACAAAAAAAAATTCTGCAAAGCATTTTCAGGTGATGTTAGATTAGTTGGGGTAAAAACTTATGACCTTATTTAGTATTTACTTTTCCCTCCTGAATCCACCTGTAGCGGTCGTTGTAGATATGCCAAGTCTCAGCGTGCGCTAATATCATATGGTGAGCTGCTTGGTAAGCAATAATTCCACTCTGCCAAAGAAATACAACTGACATCACTACAACACGCATGAAGCTCTTTGTTTATTTACTAAATAATTGAGACATACCTTAAATCACTATTTTGATGTTTGAAGTCATAAAAAGTATAACAGGTTATAAATAGCGTATATAAAAGTTTTATACGAAGATCTGACCTTACAAAGTTTTCAGGTAGGCTGGTTCACTAAAATTATTCCAATTAAAATGTGAATAAAAGTGTAATATTTCTCTAAAAAGATGTAATCTATACATAGATCACTTGAGTAAATTATTAATTTGCATATTGCTTGTCTTTTATCTAATAAACCGTTCTGAGTTTTAAAACTGAAGTGGATAGAAATATTGTAAGAATTTTACCTTTACTGAGGGCGAAATTTTTCCGCTTTCACTTCCCATTGCAGCTTCGGTGTGAGGCTCTTGCATTGTCAGCCAAATTTTTACTCTATCTCCAAAGCTTATTGGAAAAAAGATAAGTAAACTTAGTTTACTACAATATCCAACTTAAAACAAATGCTTTTTTTAAGAGACTTTAAAGATATGAAAAATACGAAAGTTACTTTGAAAAGAGAATGTGCTTTGAAAGTGTCGTTTAAATACAATAAAAGCTACATTGCAGGAAAGAACAATATTATTTATACCCACTATTTTGTGAAGCAAAAGCATTAAATATTTAACCATAAAATAAACATTTTTGTATTTTGCCAAAGAACCAACATTTTTATTGTTTCAGAAAGAGGACAGAAAGCTAAAAATATTAGTAATAATTACACCAATTATAAAGCGTATAAATGTCAAATATTGAAATAAAATACTATTTTATACCTTTGAAAACATAAATCAGCGTAATTGATAAAATCTGTAATGATTTTTTTGTTGGTCCAACCCTCATATTCATCTTGTAACGCCTGAAAAGCAAAATAGAGATTAAGCCACCTATGGAACATTAACTTATGTGGTGAAGAAGACGAAAAGCATTAAATGTGATGCATTTTTTATGAACAAAAATGACCAATTCTATGTTTTTGAAGTAAGTTACATACAGACAACAAACCACTCCGTGACTAAGCCTGCATTTCTTGTTACCTGCGGTAATTCCCCTTGATAAAGAGTCACGACAGGCTGTATATTAGCACCAACAAGGGCATCTATATAACGATTGTAGTAACTGATCCAGGTTTGATTGATGCTTGTGAGATGACCATTGGGCAAAATGTGAGACCAAGAAATAGTGAAACTGTAATGAGAGACCTGAAAGAAACATCAGTGTCATAATTGATATTTTTATTGTTGAATACTGAAAAGTTTGGGTGTTCATCTGGACAATTATCGTTTCTAGCACTAGTTGCAACATTCATCTGATGAGATTGAAAATTTGATTTTACTTTCAATCTCATCAGATGAACGTTGCAACTAGTGCTAGAAAGGATTCTTATTGTTGCTTCAAATCTTTACAAGTGCACAGTCTTTACTCAGTGAGAGCCTTTCAAGAACATGCGGCTGTGACTTTGGCAGAATACTTAAGCGCATGCCTGAAAGTGGAAACAGAGATTGGCTTCCTTGCTTTCTCGTCCACTTAATCTAAATTTTCAACTATCGGGCGTAAGCGTGGATACGACCTTTCTAAAGATTATAAAATTCTGATTGGAATAAGATGAATAATGTTTTCACTTCCTCAAAACAAAAGTTGTGAATAATTCCAACTCACTTTTAGCTCTTTCAACATTTTCACATCTTCATCGATCTTCGTGCAGACGTCAACATTTATCAGCGTAGTTTCGTCTAAGTTACTCTTCCCGTCAACCTGTAGTTATGAAATGTGTGTGACAGTCATAGCGGCTATTACTTGATTAAAAGATTATACAGACGAGAAGTGCCTCACGTCACAATGCATTAAAAAATTGCATAGATCGATGCAGTTCAAGAATCTAAGTTATAGTAGTTGAAAAAAACAAATATTTGTGATAGCATTTTGGAAAAGAATTGTTGTTTTACTCAGCAATAAACACTCCCGATTTACTTTAAGATTCCAATTCACTAAAATGCCTAAAGCATACAGTAAATGAGATATATTTACCTGATGAACAGAAGCAGTTGCACCCCAAGAGAATGTTTTTGGGAAATCAGCATGATAAATTAAATCTCTAGGAAGTTTGAAAAAGCCATTATCTTGAATCATTTGCTGAAACCTGCACAAGGTGCTTAAATCTTAAAAACAACAATTTGTTTATTACAGTGTCATAAACATTGTAGAGGCTAAGCAAAAAGACGAAATAAAATCTTGGAAATGGTATCAACAGTTTTGTTACTTGTGCCCAAACCTAATCAACTTTCTGTCTAACAATAAAAACTTCTGCTAACATTGGATTGAACTTTGCTCAACAGAAAGAAGAGAAGAAACCAAAGGGATGGTATGCAATGCTGATGTAAGTTCCATATAACTAATAGCAATAAAATAATAATGATACTATTACTTATGGTATAATTATATTAATAACAATAAAAATAAGTATAAACAATAATAGTAATGCGTCTATTTACTGAGCTGTATCCATCAATTATATACAATACTTTCACTGCGGTAAAGCTTTTCACTTAATGAAATTATGCAACTGTATAGTTAAATACCCTCAAAAATGTCTTTACTTTAAAAGTTAAGTAAATTAAATTATGATTCTACACCGACTTTAACCAATATGCTTATGTGTGAGTTTGAAGCAAAAGATCGAGCCGTTGCCATGTAAACAATACAACATACATATAGACAAAACTAACCAATCAGAAGATATTTTTTTGGTTCGTATCCGGGTCTCGTTTTCAAAATCTACAGAGTAAATGCCAAACTTTGGGGTGTATCCTGAAACCCACTCAAAACTATCCAGTAAACTCCAAGCGCAGTATCCACGTACGTCAACGCCATCCTTTGTTATTGCTAAAAGAAGTTACTGTGTAATATATGTGCAACTGAATACATCAAATAGTGCAACTGAATTTGTGCAGCTTTGCACGCATTGATTTTTTTCGGTTACAGTATGGAGTTTAATAAAAATGATCTTACATTCTTTCACTTGAAATTTGTTTTAGGTGGTTTAATTATAAATTTGAAACAAATAATGATAAAAAGAACAATCAAATTCTCTGCAAGAGTGAATCATGCCATCGAGCTTTTCAGAAGAACATTTGTAAAAAAAACTTTTGAAATTATTTTAAAACAAAATTTAAGAAATAAAATAATTGACTCCTCTCAGGAGAGTAGGCCACAATATGAGCTTTCCCACTAGAAACGTATTGTACGTACTATAATCACTAAAGCCGCTTTGGTAATCACCCAAGAAAGCCAGGTCATAACCTGAAGTGAAAGTCGACAATTGAATTATTTTGAGCTGTTAAACGAGAGTATTGAAATCAAACGTCCTTGGCATCCATGCACAAAGGCCACCTGTTATGTACATCTATAACCACTGTTTTAAAATAAAGCTTTACATTGACTCATTTGACAACCAACAGTTGTAAACACAGCTTATATTATTAAGCTGCAATTGCTTTTTGTTGGAATGCCAATGCATCACTAGAATAAATATTAGCTCTTGTCAGTCACAAATACAGAAATCAAACTTGCATAAAACATTCGGCTGTGAACAAAGAACTGCGTAGCTTAAGGTAAATAGGCAATTCGATTGATAGCCTATAATCAAAAAGTATATTGCTTTTGTCCCGCGTTTGTGACGAAGAATAGAAATTTTGTGCATAAAAAAATTGCAAATATCAAAGGTTTCATTTCTACTGGTAGCTGAGCTGACATTATAAATATGTTATATCATGTAATTTCAAATTATTTTATATAATTTCAACTTATATTCCCAACTTAATTTGAATCAAATTTTAGAATTCTCTTTTCCGCGTTATAGTTTTCGTCTATACAGAGGACAAACCTCATTTGACACCAGGTCAAGGCAACAACAATAGATTTAAACACTTGATAATATTTCTGTTCCAGTTAGGGTTCAGGAAAAAACATTATCGCCGAGATAAATACACCAGGACACTGGAAAGCCAGTGGCCAGGGCCGTTTAGTAGGTAATTTGGGTCCTGTACTAATAAGATCCTTGAGTCTCAAATCAAAAAAACTTCTAACAAAAATTCAATATATCCAAAGAACACTGGGTGATCTCTTCAAGTTAGCGGGCCCCTGAAAAGGTTGCGGCACGTAATACCATCTCGGGCTCGGGTACAAACGTACTCTCTGGAACCCCCTGTCGACGGTACTGCCAGTACCGGACTATGTCGAACACTTTAAGCAACTGTAAGCCAAACCACTACCACACAGAAATTGGCTGAAACCTTCTCCTACCCAGACACCGGATAAATTTACCATTGTGTATTTATTCAGCCTTTAACCAAAGGATTTTGTTTTCAGCTAAAGTGGTTAGCTAAAGCCTCACACAACTTTTTTGCTTAGGAACATTTTTTTCTGGACGTAATCTCTAGAATTTAGTTTTACCTCGTATGCCATTGTCCTGCTTTCCCACAAGATATCGCATCAAAAAACACCCTTCAGCATGGAGCAACAACATAACAAAGTTATTAAAACTAACTCAGTATTCACTATTTACTATACACCTTAGTCAGGGCATAGTTTTGGGGGAGGGAGCAAATCAATATTATTGCACATGTTAGTAAGCGCGGCAACGAATCGGCTAAGGCGAAGCACCTGGAAGGGGGCCTCCCTAGAAAATTTTAACAAAAAAATACCTTAACATTGCGCATTCTGACAATACTTTCAACCTAAATCAATAGTAAAACTCTATCAAAAGATGCTGTAACACAGGTAAAAAATTTTTTTTTTTAATATTTTGTGGAGGCAATTGCCTCCTTTGCCCACTCTGACTATGTCCCTGAACTTAATAATGTGGCAGACTAATGAAAACGTATTATGTGAAACTGTGCATCACAAAGCAATGGTCCACAGCAATAATAAAAAAAGCGGAATGGTAACAATGCCTACAATAACAACTTTAGTTCGACAACTATTGAGAACTCGAGGCTATGTCTATGGCAAGGCAGTTGAAAACGTGCTTACAAGTGGACATAAAGACCAACGTCCATAAATATATGTCAGCTTAATTTAAATCCTTAACTACCGGACATATGCTGGAATACGGTGAATATGAAACAATCACACGATTATTCGTTGGCACTAGCGTTGACAAGGGAGTCCAAAGGGTATTTTTGGACCCACCCTGGATTATTTCAGGGACCCACAACCTTTCTAAGGGGTTCGGTAACTTGAAGAAACTACCGCGTGTTCTTTGGATATTGTCTAGTGCATTTTTCTTTGAAGTGTCTTGATCTGAGCCCCTAGGGTCGCATTGGTACCGGCACATATTAAATGTTATACGGCTCTGCTTATTAAAATAATATGTTTCCATTTGATGACGAGTTCTTGGTAGGATATCAGCTTTTAGCTTATTTCTATTTTAAAATAGTTTTCAATCATGCATAATACAATCTTTGCCAAAAAATTTTTTTCTATTACCTTTCAGAACTTCGTTGATGTGAGTTTTATGATAGAAAATGCGGCTGAAATCGTCACTGATAGCGTTGTCCTCATATCCGTTTTCCGCGATGTAAATCGGCATTGATCCGTATTCTGCCTTGATGTAATTCAGAAGCCTTCTCAAACCCCATGGAACGGGCCGAAGCCACTCCGCTCCTACAAAAGAAAATGGAAGCCGATGTTGTTTTGGTGGAGACGATGGTTAAAATGTTTTAAAACCCATCGTGGCAATTATGCTTTTGCAGTTGAAGCTATTAACAAAACAACAAGCTTTTCATGGTAGTAAACTGTCGGAACTATCAAACTTTTGGATTGTTTCTTACTTTGGAAACTAATTGAGGACGCATAACTAATTTCATCAAACCGGTAAGTGTAATTTTAAACGAAGAGAAACACGAGCTACATGTATAGACACCTTAGCTACGTTGTATTACAGTAAAAGCTCCTTGGCCCACTTCTAGTCTACAGGTAGGCTACGTTTTTCATTTCTTTGCTGCACACTCAGTAATTGAAACGCTTGAACCTTAGGCTATTGACTGTCAAAAACTGACAAAAGTCCTGATGAAAATCGAAAGTTATGTTATGATGATAACATATTTACAACGTCTTAGCCTAAGCTGCAAACTAACCTGACGGTTTTTCCCATCGAACATCACAAGTTGTGGTTGTGTTTCTATCGGCCAGGAAACTGACAAATTCACTAGGATAGTTTTCTAATGGCATTACGTATCTTGCTGTATACATTTGAACGGCAAAGAAATCTGAAGATTGGTTGATCATCGCCTTTTCATCAAAGGAAAATTCAGGTAACCTTGAACCCAAACCCTTCCAATCCGACTGAGTGTCCGTTTTATTACTAACCATCTCTAAAAGTTATAAAAAATTTTGTACACAATGAAGTAAACTGTATTTTGCCTGGTTTCACAAAACATTGTAGTGTAATTGCTTTTGCATTGACCTCCTTCATTTTCATATTTTAGGAAGCTCTTCTTTGAAATTACGTAACTGCATTTTTCTTGTTTAGTCATTTAACTTTTCTTTTAGTCATTTCGCTTCTTTTCTCTTTTTCCCACTTGACAGACCAGTAATATTTGCTTAAATCATAGCCTTAAGTGGATTAATGAGGTTGGTAAAATGTTAAGATGGTAAAAGTACAACAACATGTTATAATTATTAATTTGTAGACTACTTATTAGACAACTTTATGACGTAACGGCCTATCATAGTAATTAGGCTGTACAGTACATCTTTTGTTACCTTTGAGCAAATCAGGATAGTCTCCATTGACGAAGATAGGGTGAGCAAGCACACCTAGTGTCGACGTCATATGTCGTTCAGCTGCATCGTAATGGTCTTGATTCAAGGGATTCCTCGGCTCAGCCCAATCAGCTTGTAATGCAATAGACACACCTTCGCCTAAATTGGTCATGTTGTATATCTCATGATACCTGAAAAACACCGAAAAGCAAACGAACCATAATACACTAAAATTCAACTTTGAGAACCAAAAAAACAAGTGGTAAATAGGTCTGTTAAAATTAATTTGCCTACCTCATGTAAGCGTTGGCATGAGCAAGAATCACATTATGAAGACAGGTATACACTCCCACTTCTGGCTCCTTGATGCCGGGAGCTGCAACTCCTAAGCCGTGACCGAGGGAACAATAATTGTAAGGATCATTGAAAGTGATCCAGTGCTTCACTCGATCTCCGAAGGTGCGAAAGCAAAAGTCAGCATAGTTTAGGTAATGTTCAATAATTTGGCTGCTGTTAAATCCTCCGAAGTAATTTTGCAGTTCTCCTGGCAAATCCCAGTAGAAAATGGTAACTATGGGTTCTACGCCAGCTTGGAGCAGCTTATCAATGATTTCGTTGTAAAAGCGAATTCCATCCAATAGTGGGCCTGAACTGTTTGAGCCATTTGGAAAGAGTCGTGTCCACGAGATAGAAAACCAGTATTGTGATAGACCTAATTCTCTTATGATCTCAATATCCGCATCTACATTGTTATAATGGTCACACGACTTGTCTCCATTCTGACCGTGCAAAAGCCTGAAATAATAGTAAATTCATTTTTAAATCAATAAGGCAACTTAACGTTTAAGTGGTAGGCTACACTTAGGCTACTACACTACACTTACAATTTTCCTATGCTCTTGAACTTTAGCCTATACACAATACACATTCTGCCGTCTAAAGGTAAAGCGACGTAACTACAGAAAAGTTAAAACCGAGAAAAAGCGCTTTAAAGTTAATCGTAAACCATAACGACATTTTAATCGCAATTCAACATTTGATGCCTTTAACTAAAAGACCTTGTCTACTTTTTGTTTCAATGGGAACAAAAACATTGATTGCTGTCCTAATTTTCGCTAATTAAGATGAATAGTGTAGTTACGTCGTTTTACCTTTGTAAACCTGATTGTGTTTCTGACAGTGCTGCAAAGGCAAACCGGCGTATCTGACGCAAATGTATTGAATTCACACACAAAACATGTAATATGGTTCAAATACAATGCAGTATCTTTAGTCAACATCAATTAAGTCAAGTGAGTTTTCGTTGGTGGGTAGCTGTTCCCAAAATTGTGGTCGATTTTCCGGCATAAGCGGGCATACCTTGCTTAGTATGTCACCATGTAGTCTCTGTCATTGGCGTTATCGTCCTCAGAATCATTCATAAGCGTTTTCACAACTTCATGCAAGTCGAATTTTTGCCATTATTCGCGTTTAACTTGTAGCTGCGTTAAAGCTAACTGCTGATTCTGTTCACTAAAAGGATGCTACAAGACGCTTTATGAAGAGTGTTTGGGTACAGAAGCTGCAGAGTCAACACGCAACAAAATATTAACCGCATTTTGTAGATAAAATGTTTTCACTTCAGAAGCTAAGAAGATGTTTATCTACAAAATGAGGTTAATATTTTGTTGCGTGTTGACTCTGCAGCTTCTGTACTAATGTTTTCACTTCAGAAGCTAATAAGAATTTTATCTACAAAATGAGGTTATTATTTTGCTACGTAATTGTCTTTGCAACACGAGCGAAACAGCTGGCGTTGTTTGGCAGAGACTGGCATCCCATTGAGAATTTGGGATTAACTCTAAATTCTATTGTAAATCGACGTAGCCTAACTGAGATTATTTGCTCTGGATTCCATGGTAAAACGACGTAACTGGCAGTTACGTCGTTTTGGCTTTGCATAGATGATGTTTATACGCAGTTACGTCGTTTTGATCAACAAATATCTCGCAAACTACTGCAGTTACGCTGTTGAGTCTTTGCTGGAAGAAAAATATAGTCTTTTCGAAGCGTTTAACAGTAAAAAGTAGAAAAATCAAAAATCTGTAGTTACGTCGCTTTACCTTGGGACGGCAGCATTGATATATGTTGACTTTGGATGAAGTCAATGCCAAAACTAAAGTACGAATTAAACCCAACCAGTTAAGGATTGCGTTAAAATTTGTTCACATTGTTATTACAAATATTTCTTTAACATTTAGAAGATAAATTGAAGAAAAATATCAAAAAACGACGACAAAACAGACGGAACAACTCTGTTTTGCTTATGGATAGTCGACCGCCGTATATCGGTTAGTCTACGGTCATTAGTTTTCATTACCAGCAGGCAATATGCTAGAACAGGGGTCACCAAACTACGGCCCGCGGGCCGGAACCGGCCCGCGAACTGATTTCATCCGGCCCTTCATGTGCTGCGGAAATAACAGCTGCACTACAACTGTTAAGGAAAAAAGTTACCAAACTTTTTGTAAAGGACTGACGTTGCTGTTGAGCTACACCCAACCTACATGTTGGTGTTTTGTTTTTATCATTAGGCCACCACAAATGGGGACACTCAGTGGGACAGCCTAGGCCAAATTTGGAAAGATGTAATGTTTTTTCAAGAGCACGATGCCCTATAGTGTATCACAGCAGGGGATAACTTTTCCAGCAACCTTTCGATTTTCATCACAATTTTGCTATTCCACCGCTGACTTTGTTATTTATTGTGCTCAATTCAAGTCAATGGAGATTCTAAATGGTTGTATATCTTTTCGCAATTTGCATCTGGCCCGCAGCTGTTAATCTCGCAGCAATCCGGCCCTCAGAGAAAAAAGTTTGGTGACCCCTGTGCTAAAACAAGAAGTGTAGTATTCATATCATAGCTATAACGTCAACGCTCATCATTGTTGTAGCGAGTGATCTCAATACACGCAGCTACTGTGGGAACTCAGTTGTGTGCTCGCTGATGCAGTTGATAGAACGTCACATCATGAAATAGGATTTCTCGCATAGCATACAGCATTCGTGATGACCGAACAGCTGTCTCAGATGCTCTTTCAACAAACAAGCGTTTGAAATGTTTTGCATTTAAAAAAGTAGACTGTTAATTTCTCTTGCAGTATTTAGAAACAGAAAGCTACTTTTAAAACTTTTAAGAAAGTATCATGTACAAAAACAACGATTAACTTGGGATACGTACCAGCATGGTGCTTGATGTGAAAATGAATCCCATATGTTTTCGCCTTTGTTTGAGACATTCCATGCCCCTTCCACTTGGTAAGATGAGGTAGCAGATCCCCACTTAAACCCATCTGGAAACTTGTCGTAATGAAACTTGTCCCTTTCAAACTGATCTTGAAACACAAAATCTTCCAAAACACGTCTTCCTTGACCTAAGCATATTTCATGTCATAATGTAAGTTTTTTAAATTACAAAGCTGGGAAGACTAGAGAGCCTAGGCTACTGTAAATGTGACTTGTTGATCTTACATTGTTTTAACTTGGTAAACAATTACTTGGTTTTTACATAGTGCGTTGATAAAAATGATGTCCACAGTTTTAAAGTTGCTCAACTTTGAAAGTAAGTATTGTAAGTTCCATCAAAAACTATTCATAGAGATGTATCACCGGTACTTGGGAATATTGTATTCGCAATAAAATGAAATCTTGACCTGTTAAGGCCCCTCCTTTTCCAAGAAACAAGATAAGGAATAGCAAAGACCGCAGTATCATTTTCGTTCTCAATCTCCCAGAAACTTTAATAGAAGTCTGTTCCCTCGAAATGGTTTCATGTCAAGAAGAAATGATCTTATATACTCATTGTTGTAAACGTATTACGCAATAGAACAATTGCTCTTTAGAATATGTAACAATGGTTGAAACCTTTGCAAATGCAATTTGCTAACACAGTAGGCCCAGTCTAAATACGCCGGTGCCTGTTCAAACATATTGCATTTAACTTGTTTTCAGCGCTCAGTAAATCTGTTTGCCTTTCGACTTTGGTTTTTGTAAATAATCAGACTTAACCTTGCCACTCCAAAAGGAAATAAATGCGGCCATGAAGTGGGTACAGGGCCGGTGCAAGGCTATTTCGCACCCTAGGCAAGTTTTAATTTCTGTGTCTCTTTGGTTAACATTTTAGTGTAATAAGTAAACAATAAAAGGTGTGTATTTTTTCAATTTTAGTAGCTCAAATTGCTGTTGATTAAATTGCTTTACAACAGTGAATAGCAGTTTAAACTTAAATGCTAGTCAAAGTTTACACAATGCGCTTTTGTATTGCAAAATTTACTTTTAATTTCTTATCAGTTTTGCCACGTCGAATGCGCAAGCAAAATGACTCTAATGAGACTCGGTGGATTGGAGCTTCAAGAGTTGACATGAGCGATTCAGTATGTATGTTTGAACCAAGGCCCGGAGATCGTTTCAGATAGCTACCTCCAAGCTTGTCGAAAGACTCAAGATATTTTTATAAACTTCCCGTTGTTGCACTTTAACAGGTGTGGTGCCCTTTCTTATGAAACATTGGCCAACACCTCATTTTTTCTTAGGAAAAAAACTATTTAGAGGTGTATTTTTATAAGAAGACCCAAAATTACCTGGCCCAGCTTTCAGCAAAATTTCCATTTTGCTGAAAATTTCGCATTTTTGTTTGTGGTTACATAACTACAAACTTCGTCAGTGACGTAAATTCAAATAAAAGGACGTCACTTTTTCCTACCAAATTAACCCAATTTCATTAAAAAATGACGCAACAGCTCAGGGCAGGTCTATAAAGAGAAATACAATGACGTTTTATAGCTGGCAAAATGTCTAACGCAATTATGTATCATGTAACCACAAACAAAAAT
This sequence comes from Aplidium turbinatum, assembly GCF_918807975.1. Classification (NCBI taxonomy): domain Eukaryota; kingdom Metazoa; phylum Chordata; class Ascidiacea; order Aplousobranchia; family Polyclinidae; genus Aplidium; species Aplidium turbinatum. The sequence continues at coordinate 6,952,732 of NC_137486.1, forward strand.
GCGAAATTTTCAGCAAAATGGAAATTTTCAGAAGCTGTGAGGAAGCTGAAGGAATAGTTCAAATGACGCCAATTTTTTTTCTTAGGTTAATTAGATATATCTAAACAATATTGTATCTACCCAAACTAAAAATATTTTTGAAAAAAAATTGCGTTTTTGACCCCATTTTTCGATTTTTGGGCCCCATGAGGAGGCTGAAGACAATTTTTTACAGATCTCAAATTTTGTCATGAGCGTTTTCTCACTCATTGGCACCATTTCCCCACTACCCCGAGAGAATTTAAAAAAAAAGTTCAAAAACGAGCCACCCTAATCAACAGGTTTAATTTATCCGTGCAAGTGGTGCAACTTTTCATTTTGCATCTCAGTATGAGCTTACAGTTAGTGCAACAATATTCAAAGCGCAAAAACATCTTCATTCCAAAAAATTTTTTTAAGAAGTTATAAACTAATAAATTAAAAAGCAATTTCTGCTCCCCCTGGAAGTTTGTGCCCTCGGCAGTTGTCTAATTTGCTTAAAAAATGCGCCGGCCCTGAGTGGAGAATGTTGAATTATATTTTGTTATCTCATTCTATTTGTTAATCTCATTATATTCCCAAGTCAAGATTACTCTGTGAACTGTGGATTACTATCTGCTTGCTATAAGGTAGTAGGCCTACTGTACATTTGCATTCATAGAATGCAGCAGTCATCAATCTCAACTATAAACTTTGAGTGCGGTATATTTTTTATACAACGGGCGATTTACTATCCTACATGTGTTATACCAAATATAGTTGCTACTCTTTTGTAAACCACTGTAAGTCTGTTCACTTTTAATGAGACCTGCAAAAGGCTCTTATTCAAATAGTATTTGCTGATATATTCTGTAATGTACACTATACAGTAGGCTAGACTATTTACAAAGAACCTCCTAATGTCCCATTAAGGTTGAGACTAAGCTATTTTTTGAGTTGTTCTGCTTGACGTTTTGCTTGGCATTGAGCCATCTTTTTTTGTCGTGTAAATAATATTTCGTAGCTTGATATATAAACCTAATTAGCATTGTCAATGCAAGCAAAACTGAACAAGCCAGCATCACCACAAAGTTCAATGTGGCAATTTTAAACCTATTGCAACTGAATCATTTGTATATTTTAATAGAACAATATTCACAACAAATCATTTATTCTGCCATGACCAATGCGTGGTCGTAAATTACCAAAGCAGAAGTCTGCACAAAACACTGATCGGCTGATAAACAAGCTTTTGGTAGTTTGTAAACAAACACATATTATTTTAAATACCTGTATGCTGCAGAGAAAAAATTGAAGAATTTTATCGTATTTTGTGCAGCAATCCCATACTGTTTTGACCAAAACTTGTCTTAGTGACTCTGATTAAACAGTAGTCTTCTACAGTGTAGGCCTACCACAAGCTTGCTGTATAACTCGAATATTTTTCAAAATTCTAAATAAAGATGACTCAAAATTGGTGGCCTGCTACCGATATTGTGTGCTTTCATTCGCCTCCAATAGCACCAATGGTTTTGCCGGGACGTTTGCAAACATTTGCTGTTTAATTAGGTAAAAACAAACACTTTATTTGATTAATCCTTAAAGCAAATCTTTCCGATTTTTACTACAGAATGCTTTCCGTGCTCAAAATCACAGTTAGCGGTCGGCTTTTAGTAAAACCATCGCAAACAAATGAGCCTGCGGCTGTACGTCCGGTTGAGTTCTCTCCAGTGGTAGGCTATAGCCAAGAGGCGACGAAGTTTGCAAATATATTTTTTTGGTTTTGCTGTTGCAACTTAAGACAGACAGCGACAGCGACCTACTGCTTCTTTTCTGACACTGCATGGGGTATGGGCTTTGACTCAATTTTTAGTTGCATCATGAAACAATTCTTAAATGTACAGGACGCATTTTTGTTTTTGATGGTGCGGTGACAACCCAAAAGCAAATCAGTCGTACTTTACATTGATTCAACGTATGCAGATGTTGAATCAATGTAAAAATTGATTGTTGTGCTTTTAAAACGTCAGAGTAACAATGGGATGACATGTAGCAAATAAGACGCAATTTCCATCAAATAAAAGCATGTGAAAAAAATGAGAATAATAACTTTAGACTTAATGTATATAGCCTGCTGTTACTACCAGTTTGAAAAATACAAATTGAAAGACATTCAGAGCTTCAATCGCAATTTCAGAAACAATGGTTATTCATTATTATTGCACGCCTGTATGACAAATTTAACATTTAACATGGATTATCTCAATGCAAATAGCTCGTCGGTTTTGATTGAATCTTTGGAGGCCGACGGTATATTTTTTCAACACATCATAAGTCATAGCTGGCGATGATTTTCTGAGTTGTGAGGCTACGAAAGAAATGTTAGTCTTTGGTTTCTTCCATTTCGTGGAGGGAGTGTGGAAGATATAATATTGTTATGATCTATTGACTGTTTTCCAGGCCGCATGCACAGAAAGAAGAAATGCATTGGGTCGTGGTAGCAGAAATTTATTAGTTGTTTTAAATATCGTATACTATTAAATGCAAACACACTACACCATAACTGTAATAAAAATATATTTACACAACAACAAATTGAGATGCACAATAGAAGCGTCACAGTAACTGGACGCTGCAAAGTGACAACTTCAATTCTGGCAGCTATCTTCAAACATAACTGTAGTGTAACATAATTATTAATGATGAAGCAGTCTGATGATATCAAAATAGTATTCAATAACTTTTATTTGGTTTATTCACATTTTAGTAGTGAATAAAGTAAAAGCTAAGCAAGGATTCTTAAATGCTTTAACGCCTGGATTCGATTTGGACATCTACTTCTTTTGGTACACAACGCGGATCTTTTTTGCCATGTACCCTGATGATCTAGTTAGTGAAGATTAAAAGTAAGTTAGCAAGAAGACAAGAAAATAAAATTAAAGCGTTCACCTCCACTTTTCATGCATATCTTTTAAGTGCTTTGCTAAAGATACAGCAACGTAGGCTGCTCTAGATTAGTGTCGAACCGACGTCCTATCGAACGTCTTAATGACCACTTGGCTACTACCAAGAAAAGTTATTTGTTTATGACAGACTTCTGTGCGTCGCTACGCGTCGTGTCTATTTTTGACGACATCATACAACGATTCCGCATTGTATCTAAACTCAATTGCAGTAATAAAATGCTTACGGATTTTATATATTGACATGTGAATTCAAACTAGCATTACAAAACTGAAGCAACTGATTATGATTTGACAATCACATAGGCTAGTGTAATTCTAGTTCACTTCGCCCCGAGACAGATGAAGGCTGTAGTAGAGTGGAAACACAAACAAGTTAATAAAAATTACTGACATTTCTATCACTGGATAGTCTACGTCAAAAGCACAATGAACTTTTTCGAAGGCGTCTCAACCAAACAAGTTTGAACTCTTATTTGTTTACTCATCACTAAGACCATTTTTATTTTGACCTAAAAAAATTTTTTTTGACTTTATTTTTATCAAATTTTGACTTTATTTTGACTTTATTTTGACCTAATTGCTTATTTGTAGAGACCAAAGTTCTTCCTTGAATTGATACCAGTTACCCAAACATACAGTAATATTTTGTCGATTTCGGACCCAAACGTGTTCAATAAAAGGGGCTTGTTCAATAAAAGTTTGCCTTGATTGCGATGCTTGTTGTCTCTCCAATCCAGCTTGATGGCGTTTACTTTTCCTGTGGCTTCCAACAAAATACTTTTTATCGCACTTGACTATAAACTCGCAAAAATTGCACCTTAAAATCACCCCCGGGAATTGCATTAAATTCACCAGGAAAATCTCGACAAATCTGTCTAACTTTTGCTGAATAAGATTTAGCTTGCTTAGGCATTTTTGTATTAGCCTACAGAATGTCAGCAAGCTATTTCAAAAATCCAAACTCTTGATCTTCGAAAAGACCACGTTTGTGAAGAGGGAGTGCTTTATAAAAATTATTTAAGTACGTAGGCTAACAATGAATAAACAATGGACAATAGGGTGGCTCGTTTTTGAACTTTTTTTAAAATTCTCTCGGGGTAGTGGGGAAATGGTGCCAATGAGTGCGAAAACGCTCATGACAAAATTTGAGATTCGTAAAAAGTTGTCTTCAGCCTCCTCACAGCTTCTGAATATTTCCATTTTGCTGAAAATTTCGCATTTCTGTGGGTGGTTGCATGATACATAATTGCGTTAGACATTTTGCCAGCTATAAAACGTCATTGTATTTCTCTTTATAGACCTGCCCTGAGCTGTTGCGTCATTTTTTAATGAAATTGGGTTAATTTGGTAGGAAAAAGTGACGTCTTTTATTTGAATTTACGTCACTGACGAAGTTTGTAGTTATGTAACCATAAACAAAAATGCGAAATTTTCAGCAAAATGAAAATTTTCAGAAGCTGTGATGAAGCTGAAGGAATAGTTCAAATGACTTCAATTTTTTTTTTAGGTTGTTTAGATATATCTAAACAATATTGTATCTACCCAAACTAAAAATATTTTTGAAAAAAAATTGCGTTTTTGACCCCATTTTTCGATTTTTGGGCCCCATGAGGAGGCTGAAGACAATTTGTTACGAATCTCAAATTTTGTCATGAGCGTTTTTTCACTCATTGGCACCATTTCCCTACTACCCCGAGAGAATTAAAAAAAAAAGTTCAAAAACGAGCCACCCTATTGGACAATTTGCGAGAAAAGTTACTACTGATCCAAGCGGGCATTGTGACATATTTCTTTCTTTTATGGGTTACTATAGTTTAATTGTGTCGCAGTTCCTGATTTACAATGCTTCCACGAGGATTTTAACAAAAATTACTCTCAGGAAACACAAAAAGTTTGTCAAAAACCATAATTTGACAAATTTTGACTTCAGAAAATTTTTGACTTTATTGTCAATTTTGACTTTATTTTGACCTATACACTTTTTAGAAACAGCCCCCTAGGTGCTGAAAACAACTTTATTCTTTGATTCGTGGACAGACAAGGCCCTGAAATTGTTTTGACTTTATTGACTTTTGCGGGCCCTACTCATCACAAAGTACGACAGCGCATGCAAAAGTAACATTAAGCTTAAATAGGTCATACTGTTAGGCACGTCTCACTTTTTTACATCTAGCCTATGAACATAAAGCTTTGGTAGAGAGTTTGCTTTGTTGAACCATAAGGAAATAAAACATAGTAACTTTAGCGGGTAAACATACTTTATTTCACACAAAATATAACATAATTAAAATAAAATAAACTCAAACTTCTCTTGTGAAACGTGCACTGACAATGTCTCAATCGACCAATTTAAAATCATCTCTCGAGGCAGATCTGATTTTCAGATTAAGATCATGGAAGCCTTAAGAATCAGACGTAACAATCCATCTCTCAACCGGCAGTTATTCACCTGTGGCTCATCGTTTCTTTTGTGTGTGTTCTAATTGTTTTGTCCGATGCCTGTAGTCTACACCTCACGTGATCTGTTTCCCACCGCATAATTTACTCGCAATCATTCTCGTATCATTTGTTCAGTTTGTGCTTTGAGTCCAGAGTGTCGTTACAGTTACAGTGCATAGTCAAATTTATCTTACGATTTTTCATTTTATGTATTGCAGATTTAATTCTTGATGAGGACACACGTACGTGTCGAAAACGTTTGAGTTTATTTTATTTTAATTATGTTATATTGTGTGTGAAATAAAGTATGTTAAACCTGCTAAAGTTACTACGTATTATTTCTCTATAGCCTATGAACGTCTGCCATTGTGTTTGAAGATTGTTCAGTTTGAATCCATACGTTTGTTGCAGTAAGCCATTCAATAAAAAAAAACACCCTCACGTAGGCCTACTCATAAATTGCCCAACTTTTCAAAATATATGTACACATGGTTAATTTTTTTTTTTTTTTCTGTATATTTAAACGGCTTCAAATGTGCGTTTCTGTATGGATTTTGACATGATCGGTCTTCTTTTCTAATAGCTTGGATGCTATAAACCGGTTCAGCTTGTTCAATCCAAAGGTATAAACGAAATGCAGCAATGTCCCCAACACCATTGTCATTGACACTAACGCGGCTGCAGCTACAGCGACATTTTTCTCAAAATCAAAGATTGGATACACTTTTGAATTGACTCCTGCTACATGTAAAAAAACTAAAAAAATGGCATATATTGCCTCGCTCAGTAAAGGATAAACAAAGTGAAACAAACGCACTGGAAACGCTATCATAAAAATATCGATTAGCTGAAGAGCAGGAATAACCATATGAAGATGGAAAGTGATTGGGTCGAAGACATCAGCTGCAGATCTTCGAGGAGCAATGACAACCCAGAATCCCAATAAAGTTTCTATCGTTCCGACTGTTACAATGTTGAACAGAATCCAATTGAGTTTGTGTATCCACGACAATTTATCTGTAAAACAAATGTGCGATATTTTAGGGCAAACTTTATAACATACAAGTATACCTTATAATTTGGCTTAAACTTAAATAACCTTGTCTTGTTTTAATTTTGTACATTTACTGTTCAAAAGATAAGGAACCAACTGGCTTTTTTACTTTTCAATTTACAGACTTTCATCACCTGTCTTTTAAGCGTGCTATTAAATATCTTTGAAAAGACAAGACAAAGGCTATATTTTAATATCTTTCTTTTTTCGTCTTTAACGCACCTGGGACAAAGAGGACCCACTCCAGGTATAGGCTACGCCTGGCTTACCAATACCCAAATAAATGTGAAAACAAAAATACTTTATAAGTTTAAAAATATCATGAAGTACTGCTGGAATAGAAAAAGTAGCCGCAAGTCTGTAAATGCACAGCCAAAAACTGAAACATACATAAGTGCAAGTTATAACTTCTTGATAATAGGTGAGTGATTTTTGACAGCTTTAGTTAATATGAATGTGCCTACAGTCAAATTCGGAGGACATGATTTAAGCCATGTATAGTCTTGTGTTGTTTTACAATATATTAACTTTATTTCGAACAAGTTATTTTCTAGCCACCAATTGTACACTTGGAACATCTTTAGAAGTTTCTTTCTATAAAATGTCAATTACAGAATCGATCGAAATTTCAGGTGAATACAAAATATACTTCCAACTCAATTTTTTTTTTTTTGTGGATCTGTATAGAAATTCACCCATCCCTCCGCACAGGATTACAAATAAGTTAATAAAATTTACTAAAATGAAAAACATTAGAAATAATAATGTCACACGTTTAAGAGCCCACATTGCTTTAGTGCATAAAACTAAACACAAGCAAAATTGAGCAATGAGGCTATACTGTATTTTAGTTGCTGGACAAAAAACTTCTCCATTAGGCCTACAGTCACAATCAAATAAATTTGTCTGATTTTGTTGTAGGCTATAGGCTTATAATGTATAAGCAGTAAACTTCATATAACATATGCAACAGTAGGTTTCCATTTGCCATAAATTTACCTTGTTGACGTGTGTTGGGGTGCAAACCACTTTTTCTAACACCACCAATGGAGATGCAGAAGCTGACAAACGAATACAAAAGCATCCCTATTTCCGTCCAATAGCTTACTAGCTGATAGAAGTCGTCACGATATCTTGTGGCGTAACCAACAACAAACCAACCACTGAGATAGCAGAGCACGAACAATCGATAGTAAAAATGAATCCATCTATTTTTGCTCCACTGAAACAAAATCACTATCGTAAGCAAATAATAAAAACTTAAGCATTATTTTTTCAATTTTAATACCAGAAGATAGCATTAACCATTTTTTAGGTTTTTAGTTTTTTTCAACAGGTTTTGAACACACACTGGATTTGTAGGTTTCTCAATAGCTATTCAGATCATTTCTAAATAAACTGATGTGATAATTATAAAGTAACAGAGTTAATTGGAAAATCAAGCTTGTGTTAGAAGCTTTCTAAAAAATGTGAACACTTAAAACAATGGTCACCTTACGCCACTGAAGACAACATAAATAACCTATGTCTTGATTGATGAGATTGAATGATCCTAGCCTTGTTGATTGATTGAATTTAACCTAGTCTTGCTAGGTTAAATTCAAGGAGTAACGATTGTATTTACTTCAATAGTTTCCCTGATGAAATTATGAAGTATTGAAACAATGAAAGTATTGAAACATTGAAGTATTGAAACATTGAAGTATTGAAACAATGAAAAATCTTTGATTTGTTTTTAGGTGATGTCAATACAACAGAAAGGCATGAAGACTCAAAAGAAGCACATTGCATACCTAAGAACACGGAAGCAGTAGTTTACACAAAAAGTTGAATAAAATATACTGTATTAAAGTGGAAATGTAAACCTTACATTGGAACAGGTAACTCCACATAGTATAAGAGTAAAAGTATGGCAAGACGAGAAAGTTGAAGTGTTGAGTTGTGGATTAGATGTTTCTCCTTGCATTATAGCTTCTTAGTTTTCTTTTTTGAGACCTATTTAGATTATTTATTGATGCGGAATGTTTCTGAATTCAACTAACTGTTGGTTGGTTTCGAATCTGTATCCTCGCACTGACAGATTATTCCTGGCAGTTTCGCATACTTGTAGAGGCTTTGAACCACTGACGCAAGGCCGGTCACCGAGATTGAAAAAATAAAGCTTCCGATTGTTGTTAAAGTGTTGTTTCAGGGGAGTACTGTTTTTTGCCACAATATTGGTGCAGCAGTAAAATATTGTAAGGTAAGTGAACTAAGTGTAGGCTACACTGAATTAAACGCAGGTAATAATTGACCGCCCCGATAGCTCATTTGGTTAGCGCGTGACTTCGTGAACGAAGAAGCTTCACGATCAAGCAGCGCTGGTTTGACTCTCAGGGTGTGCGCTTGAGCAGTGCATTTCAGAACCGCTCTACATTCAGAGACAGCTAATGGATGGAATAATTCTACAATAACAACACTTCAACAATCGAAAACTTTAATATGTCAATCTCGGCAACCGGTCCCACGTCAAAAGCCTCTATACAAGTGTGCGAAACTACTATAGGGTTAACCTATCAAGGCTTTGTCAGTCCGAGGATAAAGATTCAAAACTAACCAAATCTTATACAGTAAACATCGTCTTACCTGCAACCGTGAAAATTGATCAGGAATAGCTTCAACGAATCCAAAATGTTTTAAATTGGGTTTGCAACAACATTTTAAAGCCATATTTAAAGGTAGGCTAAGTAATGTGAACTGTATATTTACTGTAATTTACTTTATAAGCTCTTTACAGTGTAAGATTTTTTGAAATTTGCTTTAGTATCCCTATAACGTATTTAATTTTGGAATATTCGGCCTAAATATATTTTTCTCACAACGGTGGGTAATGGGTATACAGATCCGTTAAGAGCACAATTTGGACCCAGCAGCTACTAATGAGACCTTCGGGACCAAATCGAGACACTTCTAAAAAACACACTATATCCAAACAATAGGCTACACGTTGGTTTCTTCAAGTTTTCTGGCTACTTTCAAAAGTTGCGGGCCCTTAAAAATATTTGGGCCTCGGGCTCAAAAGTATTCCCTGGACGCCCCCATGTAGGCTATTGATAACCTACATTTTGTAACTGGATGATTTACAATAGTTTTAATTTATCTGATATTTTCATGTCACCGCTAATTTCTGATAGACCTTCTTGGAAATCCATTGACATAAAGTAGCGAAACTGCAAAAACATGACCAGTTACAAACATACAAGTAATTCAACAATACAAAACAGCCTGCAAAATACATGCAATGTTAAGCTAACGTAGATTTTGATGTTGCTTACTTGTTATGAGATGAAATGTAGGTTTGATACAAGGTAAGCTCAAACACGACGCAATAGTTAAAGTGCGAGTATTTTAAATAAACGTTTGACATGGATTACACATTACTGTGCCAAAAACTACACACAAGATGAACTCTGCTATTCTGCTTAACAGTAGCGCACCCAGAAACAAGTTTAAGGGGGGGGGGGCTAATTCAGAAATGTCGGCTGAGTGATTTGCGACAATACTGACAGCAGTGGCGTATATTGGTGGGTTGAGCAAGGGAAGCAATAAAAGTCGTGGAGGTAAAAGCGTACCGAAGGCACGCGTATCCTAGGGGGTCCGGGAGCATGCCCCCCGGAAAATTTTCGCAAAATTACACTTGAATAATGGATTATAGTGCTTTCTGGAAACATTTTTAGGGTAATATTTGTATGAAATTTATTAGCAGATAAACAGCTACTAACTTAAAATGAAAGGTAGCTCTTACACGAACGGGCAAAAACTGCGGCTCAAATTATAGAGAACACCAAAAATTCAGCTTAACTGCTCAGTTACAGCTACCTACTGCTGTAGGCTAGTAACCAGGATAACAGTGTAAATCTAAGATTAGGCTCAAACTTTTCCTTGCAAGGCAGATATAACCCCAAAGCCTTAGATTTTCTCATTACGCACCGGAATAATACTCAACAGGAAGCAACTCTGTAATTGCTTCCACAGATTAGTTGAAAGAAACGTAAATCGCGTAAACTTTCCTCTGCTTTTTTCCTTTGTTTCTCACCTTGTTTCTTCGTATAGCAAAAATGAGAGCAATGGATGCGGTACGAATCTCTGCTTCCGTAAGCTTCCAACTTTTTTAAAATTAAAACCTAGACGGGACATGAGTTAGAAACTGTTCTAATTCGTAATCAGATAAAGAAATTACGAAATCGTTTTACTGAAAAATATTATCTTTTTTTTCCAATTTTGCTAGGGGAAGCAATGCTTCCCTTGCTTCCATTAAGAATACGCCCCTGAGTGACAGTGACAATAGGCCAATACCCATCCCTTTGATTAATATTTAAGGCACTCACGGCCCACAACCCACCGGTTGCCGATACATCAGGATTTGTTCTCTCAATCAGATTACATGTTAGCCTAGTGAACCCCATCATGCTACTAGCACCATCAGCTTCCTCATTCCTACGTCTACTCTCGCAATATTCTATACATCCTGACTTTTTCCTCATGTATGACAAAATAAAATAGGCTTCCTGTTTGCGAATACAAATAAGTGCGAAAACAACAACTAGCACGAAAACAGTTTGAAACAAAACACTAATTTTGTAAACAGTAAATTTGATGTGGACATTTTTCCTACTTACAAAACATTCAAAATTAGTTTCTATTTTCAACTGAAGTCCCAGACGCCTTCGTCTCTCTGCTCAAATGTTGTATACAGTTTTACATGTCCGTGTGATTCAGCATTGACGTACGGTACATCGGTATGTCCACCAGACATTCGACGACGAGAGCATCTGAACTTTAAAAGTGCCATCAAAGACCATATCATGAAGTGTTCTTTTTGTACCGATCGAAAATTCTCTGCTGACTCATTTAAAATTTTACGCAAAGGCAGATCCCAATTTGACATCAAAATTCAGGAAGCAGTGTTAATCAAAAGCTACAACTCAAATTTAAACAAAAAATTAACTTATTTACTGGAGGCGCGTCTATTTTCCTCAACATTTATTTAGGGAACATACAAAAACTTGATTTTTGGTGGCGGGTTTAGGGGGGGGGCTTGATCCCCCTTAGCCCCATGCTGGGTGCGCTACAGCTGCTTAACTGTTTAATTCTTGCTTCACCGAAGAATTTGGAGCAAACGTCTCAGGGTGTGGGCTTAAACAACGCATTCTAAAGACTGCTTTCCATTCGGAGGGCAAAAACACATCAAACGGAAACTTTAGTCTGCCGATCTCGGTGACCGGGCTTGCGTCAGTGGTTCAAAACCTCTACATACAAGTATGCAAAACTGCCAGAATTAAGCTCTCAAATAAAGTTTTCCAGTCCGAGGGTAAAGATTCAATCGATCAATCAATACAGTCTTTCACTCACATTTCCCCAACGGTGCATATTTTTTTAGTTATTGCAATTCTTTGCACTAAGGTACTATAAATGATGCACGGAAAAGTTTTACAATAGTGTTTGTAGCCTACATCTGTTTTTGGGTAGCTTTTAATTCATTTCATTTCTAAATTTTTTTTTAGCTCAGTTCTAGTTTCTTTATATTTTGAATACCAGTGTCAATTTAGCTTTGAAAGTTTTATAGATTCTTTGCTGAGCACAACTCTACGTAGAACAAATTACGGTTTTGGAACACTAGGATCATCTGCTGCGAAAAAGCCAAATTCTAAACTAGCCTACGATGTGTCGAATTGTAGAACAAATTTCAGCGATTTTTTTTACCGTCTACACTTTGGCAAATTCAAATTCAATTTCATATTTATTTCAATCACTTTTTAATCAATTGAGATCGTAAATCATTGTCTTTTGTTTATTTGCATGATCGTAGGACTACAATTAGCAATTTGAAAAATTAAGTTGACTCTTCTTTTGGCTAATTTAAGTTCTAAACAGCTGCAGTCAAATAGAAAAATTATATATTACATCGCTTATTACAAATTTGGCAAACTACAAAATGCCATTCTAACAAACACATCCCTTCAGGTTTTCTCTGTTTTCATAATGCTCAGTTCCCTTCTCTCACGAGGTCAGGTAGGCTATTTCAGAAATCTTATTTTTGCAAAGGTTGAAATAAGAAACTCCCTCATTCACTATCACAAAAAAAACAAAAACGATGAAGATATGCCATTTGAGTGAATACAATTAGAATGCAGTATCGCTTTATCAGCATCAGAAAGCACATAAATTATGACAAGAAAAAAGCAACCTGAGCATGGTAAAAACATTCCGATCAACACAAAGCAATACACAATACATTATTTTCAAACTCATTGCGTTTCAGCAGTCAAGTGCTGGCATACCGGCGCCGGTAAGCGTACCATAGTTTGAGTAGCGCTGCGATAGGCTACCTGATTCAGCATAGCCACTCTATCATTTCAGTTTCGTACTTTTATCTGGTATGTAAGCTTCCTAAACTGGGGTCCGCAGACCAATTGGGATCAGTAAAACAGTCCTACATAGGATCAGCAAGGAAACAGCTCTAGATATTTTGTAGTAACTTAAGTTCGATATTTAGTTTTGTTACAGGTACATGTAATTTTGAAATCGCATGCAGTTATTCGCAATAACCATGAAGACAAAAGTGCTGTAAACAGAGACGATAAAATCACCAGTTTTTGTGATCTTGAAAATCAAGATCGAATCACCAACACAATGTGATCTTGAGGATCACCTTTTGTGCGCTTGAAAAAAATGCAGTTCTTAAGATTGCAATAAAACAAATTTTATTTCTAAGCAATCTGGTTAATATCAGAGCAAATACAATAGTAATCAACTATCCATATCTCCACAACATACTCTTATAGCAAACATACAGTTGTAGGCCTATATAATTATACGAGTGTGGTCAAAAAAACTTCTCTAAATTCTTTTTCTCATTCAATGCAAGTTTTATTTCCTTTCTCCATACAGATCATTTCTAGCACTAGTTGCAACGTTCATTTGATGAAATTGAAAGTAAATGTAACAACAAACAAGATGGTTTATTGCTTCACTGACGTTTCGCGCACCATGACAATGCGCATCCTCAGAGCGAATAACATACAAAATAAAATTTCACAAGGTTATATACTGCACTGCGATTAAAGGCAAGGTTGTACACTGCAGTGCGATCGTCACTGCTTCGAATTTTTATGTTTATTGTTGGAAGTTTTTATGTAATTTAACGTGGAAAGCAACCGCTCATACATCATTGGCCAATTTTTAAAATATTGCGTGTTTTATTTTTCTTGCCTTCAATCGCACTGCTGTATAACCTTGTGAAATTTTATTTTGAATGTTATTCGCTCTGAGGATGCGCATTGTAATGGTGCGCGAAACGTCAGTGAAGCAATAAACCATCTTGTTTGTTGTTACTTTTACTTTCAATTTCATCACATGAACGTTGCAACTAGTGCTAGAAACGATAATTGTCCTGATGAACACCCAAACTTTTCAGTATACAGATCATTTGTTGTATATATGGTACCTAAAAGTATTAGAAGAATAAGATGCCATTGAATTTTAGCCTTGCTGTTAATATGCTGTATCTGTTTAGACAGGAAAGAAACTTAACGTACTATAAACAGCTTTCTATTGAAAAAGCGCAACAAATTACTTTGTTGCCGACCTCATAAGAGAAATTAATGATTGCTGTTTTTTGCAATAGCGTAGCGTTTTTAATGTGATGTAGGGTCCGTGCTGCGGATGTATCGTTGAATTGCATGTCCGCCACGTCCTGTCGTTCGTTAGCTTGCATCCGACTTGCGGTACATAGTCAATAGTTTCTGTTGTGTATTGAGCGTAAAAGCTTTTTTATTTGTTTTGGCGAAGTAGAAATTGACTCATTGGTTTCACAGAAAACTTTCATGTGTTTAACAGTAGCACTTGTAACAACCTTGAGTAAGTTATTAAACTTTTTTCCTTATTATTGCAGCCACGTTATTAGCATTTTTTTCATTTATTTAAAAAAAAACGGCGATGGTACTTGTGAACAAATAACGTCTCTCAAGACAATTCCTGTAGCCTAACTCTTTGACAAAAAATTTGCAGTTTAAAGCTAACCATTGCATTTACTCAATAGCCCAACATATCAGTAAAATTCGAGTTCAATTTGAATAACAACAAATCTTCAAAATCAAGCAACGCTGGCTTAAGTTTGGGGTTAATAAATTTGAGCAATTCATTACAAGAACAGATCTCCTTTTACTGGAGCCCAGTGGATGAATTAATTTACAGTCAACAACGCTTGAACAGCAAATGAAAATTTAAAACTTTCACGCTCAATAAAAAGCAGAAATCACTGACTATGTGACTGCAAGTCGGATTCTACAATAGGCTACATCCGCAGTACGGACCCTATTACACATTAAAAACGCTATACGGCATTGCAAAAAACAGCAATTGTTAACTTTTCTATTGATGAACGACTGCGTAGTATTTGATGAGGTCGGCAACAAAGTATTTTGTTGCGGTTTTTCAATAGAAAGCTGTTTATAATAGGTCTAGTTTCTTTCTTATCACAACAGATACAGTTCGTTTTGACTGAACTTAGCCACATCTGGTAACTCTGCATATGGTGATCAATATTAGGTTAACTCGAAAAAGTTGGCCAGGAACCGGTTCTGTAAACTCTTTTTATTTTTAGGAAGCGGTTCGCGCAAATTCGAAAGAGGGATTCGTTCGGTTCCAACCACTGGGACTATGTCAGTGGTTCAAAGCCTCTCTACAAGTGAGCCATGAAATAGACGGACACTTTAACATAGGATAGTTTTCAGCGCTAACTAGCTGCCACCAGTGCGCTGCGGCCCATCAGTTAAGAAAGGTAGGATAATTTTTCTCATGAACCTCTGATCGCAGTCATTGTAATTCTTTTTGTACTCAGTCAACTGTGATAAGCAATGTGATTTGATTGTCAATGTACAATCGGAAAAGGTTAGATGACATGAAATTTCCTTCTATTTCTTGTAATCTCTGCTTTCCTTGCCATAGAACTTCGATTGCAGCAGGCCATAACTCCGGTACAGTAGAACAGCTTCTAAGATCTCTACAGGATTTTCATTGTTGATGTTCACCATTTTGCTTCCAATGTTGTCGATGGGGCCACATACGTTGTGGTAGAGAAGATGGTTAGGCTCCAGTGCTCGTCGACCGAGAGACAGAGTGGCTTCTTCGCGAGGAAGCTCAGCAAGTTGGATGCCAGCGAGAATGGAGAGATTATCCAATGGTGTGGGACGCAGGCATCCGGTCTATGTGCGCAGGGCGCTGTTTATAGCAGTGTCGATGTGATGGCAGTGAGCACTGCCATCACGTACTGTGCACCAAACAGTTGCACAGTACTCCGCTGAAGAGTAGACAAGGGCTAAGGCTGCTATTCGCAAAATGTCAGCCCTCTCTTGACTTCATTGCAGTCTTTAGGATATCCAAGCAGGAAAGATATATGAGCATGTTTGCAACTGCAATTTATAGCCTGTTTTTACTTGATGAAAATATTACCATGTATAGAAACACGAAATACATGCAAAACACGAAAAACATGAAAAACACGAAAAACATCTAAAAGTTAAAAACTCAAAGTTAGGCCCGACAATACAAGCTTGTAGAATATATCTACTTTTTCGGAAAGCTATTTTTCAAACATTTTTGCTGTTTCCATCACTTATTTAATTACCAGGCTGTCTGAAAATAACTTTAAATATGTGCAATGCATTTTAGTAAAGCTTTAGAAAACATGCTTGTTCTTGAGTAGGCTATTTATTGCTAATAGTGAAAATTTATTGTCATAATTTTGTGTTAGTAGATGACACTTTTTGTTCGTAAGCAAACTTTTGCTCTCCAAATACACGAACAAAACTTACGAAGACGAACAAGACGATTTTTTTCTGTCAAAAACACTTGGATCATTTTTTTATTCGTGCAATAGTTTTAGAGAAATTTAGACTGTTTGTAAAACTTTTTGCTAAAATTAAAATCCATGTTTCGAAATAATTGCACGAAGCTTTCTAAACAAAATATTTAAACACGAACGGCTACGACTACAAATATTCGAGTTTGTTTGTACGAAGAGCATAGTGTTACGGTCAAAAGAAGCGTATAGTGTCTACGTCGACCTTTGAACCACATTTGAAAACCTAGATAATTATTCTAGTCGTCTAATTTGTTGAATTAGAGCGGACTGTCGGTAATTCTAATATTAATCTAATCTGGTAAAAGAGCTGGTTCTCTCTAATTGTAATTCTAATCTAATTTCCAGTTTTGCCCAAAATTCTAGTTTGTTTACCAGTTGTTGTTTTTTTTTTCAGCAAATTAAAGGAGATTGCGCTCTTATCAACCTCATGCAGGGAAAATGCAATAAAAGGATCAAGATCAAAATGCCATGCTGTCATTCCATAGCTTAGGTAGCGAAATCATTAAAAACTCACTTTTATAAGTTTAACTACATCACAATGCTTACTATGACGTATGTGGCGAGGCATGTTTGAGTGCTGTGATGGTGGAATAACACTTTGATACAGCATTCGACGAATTTTGACATAGTTTGAGTTCATTTGGCAGGCTACTTTTCGTTTGGTTTTTTCTTTTTGGCAAACATCGTTTCCCTCATTTGAAGGCTGCCTCGCGAGAACGCTTAGGCATAACGGCCACTTCGGCAGAACGAGTCTAGTAACTATGTTGGCGATTTGTACAGAGTAAAATGTGTCAATCTTGGTGATAAATCTTCGCCATTCTCATACTAATTCCCATGAATCACAATTTGGTATGAATTAAACTTGCTTTGATGTGTTTAAAAGTAATTTGATTCTGAAATTAATTTTTGTGTTTTGTTGTAAAGTTTTCATTCATGTGATACAATTTTTCCGGCTATTTCTTTTTTTTTCAGTTCAGTTTATTATAATAATAAGTTCAGTTCAGTTGAGTTTATTTATGACCATCACAACAAAACAATAAGTTACACGTCAACATAGCAAAGGTCAAGAACAAGGTAAAAGTGACAAGGTAGAAGTTGCTATACTGTAGACCTGTGTATGAGTGCCTTATTGCATGATATTTATCTACCTATTCCCATGCTAATATAAGTACATAGATAAGTAGTCCACTTACCCCTTTGTACTGACCTTGGTAGGTAGGCTACAATGTGAGTTAGCTGTGAATGCGTTTTTTTCCACATTCAGGCTTACGCCTGGTAGTTGAATATCTAGCTTAAGTGGACAAGAAGGCAAGAAAACCAATTTTCACCTCAGGCATGTCCATCTTCAGGCATGCTTTCAAGTGTCTTGTCAAAGACACAGCCGTATGTTTTTGAGCATGCTCTGGAAAACAAAAGATTTTTTCGTCAAAAGAAAAGAAAATTTTGTGTTAAAAACTTTTCAACATAAAAGCAATAACCAACTCACAAAAATCAGATCTCATTGACAGGGCCTTCGAGAGAAATCAGGACTGGTCGGAAACAATACGAAAAATGGGCCCCCTTAAAGAAACAATTTTCAGTAAAAATAAAAGCAACGAATTTTTATCATGCTTTGCATCAGGTGTCTTAAGTTGGACTTGGCCTATTTCCTCAGCGTGAAATTGAATTTATTTAAAGTTTAGATTTTAATAAACGTTTCGATATGAAAAAAACATCTTTCTATATGAAATCAACAAAGATCACGCGAGTACACTTGCGACAAAATTGCCATTGTTGCTCACTATTTTAACTAGAAAAACTCGTAGGCCTAGAATCGTATGGTGTGCACATCTCATATGCGATGCTGTTGGCGCTTCAACCAGTGTTTAAATATGTTGCCACATGCATGCAGCCTACTGCTCCATATCCATATCCGCCACGATTTTGGTGGCTGAGCGATCCTTGATCATGTGATCGACGTCCTGAATGTTGGATTCGCAGTGTTGGCATCCAGAGCTACTGAGAGTGCCCAACCTATGTAGTGTTTGGGAAGTGCGAGCGTGCTTGGTGATGATCCTGTTAGCTGCTACCTATTGTTGTGTGGAATCCTAAAAAAGCCGTTGTTGGATCGATGATAACGGTCTCTTTCCCATGACAAACCTGCGTGCCAGTAGGCTATTGGTTCCATCCAGATGCGAATCAATATTGTTATAGCTGGTAACTTTAGCATAGATGGAGGAAAAATTGTATGCAATGAACAACAAAAACGTATACAGTTTAAACTTAGAAAAATAATAGACATTTTGATACCAGCTACACACGTTTTTTACCTAAAGTAAATTCCATCATAGAAAATTTCTGGACTATAATTAAAGACCTGAGTTTTAAAACTACTTGTTACATCTCATCAAAAAAATAAAGAGCCCAAAATGTAGATACCAAACTCTAAAGTAGATACCAAACAAACGTTTCGAAAACTATACTGTCTTCATCTTCATTGGTATAAATGTAAAACGAATAAAATAAATGTGAAACGAATAATCTACACTATATTTTAGGCTCTTTATTTTTTGATGAGATTAACCAGGCGTTCCAACCATTTTGCTCCTTACTTGTTACATTTTGTGAAAATTGAGATCACCGGAAATATGGTCCATAATACTCAATGCCCAGCCCAGCACTAAACTTGATTTAAAAATGACTTATTTTCGCTATCACACGCTGGTGTTTGCGTAGAAATAGACGCTTTAAAAACTTTGAAAGACAGAGGTGTTCCATTTTCTTTACTTGATTATAAATACGCAATAAATACAATTAATAGGTGACCTGCTATTACTCAAAGTCTTTTAGTTTGGTGCACGCATCATCTCAGGCAGCGGCTCACTTACCTTGTTCTTAATCTTAAAGTTCTCTTAGTTTTACAATGCATAGTTGGTGTAAGGTGGCTGACGTTTGAGTTAGTGGCTTTTGTGTTTAGAACAATAAATTAGAAAAATTTATTATTATTTATAAATTAGAAAATTTTTTATTTATTATAAATTAGAAAAATTTATGATTATTTAAAAAATTAAATTAGAAATATTTTGTTTAAATTCTTAGTTTGTTAAACTTTACAATAATTTTTTTTTTTATGAAGTTTATAACAATAGGTTATTACAAAAAAGTGCTCAATACCAAGCAATACCCAATCAGAGCGAAATATATCGAATATAATCACTATTCACCTAAAAGAGGCTCTTTCGCCAGTGTTGAGATTATCAGAAGGTTTTTATTAAAATAAAATTGAATAAAAACAAATTGTATAAAATAATGAAAATAAAAAAATGAATTTTATTTGAATAAGAACCTACTGAAAATCCCAATAAAGGTGAAACAGCCGGTTAAGGCTTTTAGGTGAATAGTGACTGTATTTGATATCATTATAAACAGATATTGTACAACAAAACTTTACAGCGACCAGGCTATGCCACATAGAATTTCGCTACAGCCAAAACAGTTGACATGTTTGCATTATCCAAAGAAAAACTTCAGTGCAGCGGTTGCCGCGCAATTGTTCTGTTGGCAGTTAAACTTCAAATCGGAGATGTCACGCGAAAACGATAGAGCACGAGAAAATGAACTTTTGCTGTTTTTAAAATTTATCACTTTACTTGGACGACAATTTTTCGTATTCTCTATGGAGTGACCAATTAGGCAAATTTTTCTGTACTAGGGCAAAAAGATTAATTTGTTTGAATGCATGGTGTTGTGATTGAAATAACAAATGAATCAAAAAGCTTTTAATGACTAAAGAAGGCAGAGTATAGGAATATATAGCATGCAATAAATATGATCATATATTCATGTTTGTATTAGAACCATATACCTTCAAATACAGTATGGAGAACGACTGTTTGCTTGAAACAATGCTCAGATTGAGAAGCACAGATAATTAGAAATATTGCACTATTGTCTGCTGATCTTTCATGTCAGCTTCTAAACTTGTTAACTGTAAGCATTTTGTGTGCTACCCTAGCCAAGTTTTTCATATTCGTCTTTTTCGCTTTTAAAAAAAAATATTCTATGTAAATCCTAAGAAGATTTGATAAAAAGTTTAATAACGAAGTTTTGTATTGCAATTTTTTTTTTTACTTTGCTATTTTCTCTTAAGATAAAGACTTAAATTTTGTTTGCTTCAGCTGGTTCTCAGAGCAACACAAAAACAAAAAGGTGCGTGAAACCTGAGGCGTTCAATTGCCTACAGCAGTACACCCAGCGATAGGACCATTCGTTTGTTCATGCCTCCAGCCTTCATTTGTCTCGAGGCAAATTGTATTAGAATGTGCTATGAGACTATCAGATCAAAATCAATCGCTACAGTTTGAATCGTTGTGCAACGGCCTTGAAAAGCTGAAGCGACTAACAGATTAAGAACCTCTGGTCTAAGGTATTGTGTATAATAAGTAGGCTAATAGTGTAATAACGAATCCAATCTGAAATGATAATAATTGCTTTAATTAGTTGTATTTACGAACCAAAACAAGACATAGAGAGATGTTTTTATTTGTCTTTCAAGCACGAAAAAAGTTGCCTAATCATACAAATGCAACGTATTGATGAATGGTGCAGAAAGAAATTGCAATCTACAAAGACCATTCAAGTTTCTGATGTATCAGTATTACATGATTTCGTTCTAGATTTTCCAATCTTGAAGTTTCATTCTTCTGACTTGTTGCATATACTGCTGTGCAGTAGTAACATGTAAACGCGAAAGCTTAAACAATAAATGATCCTATGACGACAAAGAGGCAGCGAAGGGGCTTAGAGTTCTTTTCAAGAAATTTAGTGATAGCCTACAAAGAAAATGAATTTTCTTGTGCATTTTGAAGAAGCTAGATAAGATTATGAAAAAAATAGATAAAACTTTTGAAGTCACTGTTAGGTTTATTGGGTGAGTCACCGTTCAGATTTGATATACACTTATTCAATTTTGTTGTAAGTTTTATGCACAACTTTTCAAAATTCCGTTTTCTTAAGCTATAAAGATCAGCTAGTGAATAGCATGACTTTGTTGATAAGTTATGGTCACGCAAAAATAACATTTAATGAACTTTTACTTGAGTGCTGACCCTAATATTTGTAATAAGGCTAATTAAACAAAGATTTCAAAAGACGTTTCTAGGGGCGCATCTGAGTCTTGACCTTTACTCTGGTTGATGCTAAATTATGAGTTATATAATATAAATAAAACTAATAATATAAGGCGTGCTACAAATATATATATGTGAAATGAGAATTAGGAGTATAGCATTGAATACAACATGCAATAAAGAAAAAAAATTTAGTCTGTGAAATAGCTAGGCCTACTGGTTGATTTTCGGTTTATTTAAACATAAAATCCAATTTCCTTGGTTTATTGGCAAATTTATGTACAAGTCCATCGTGCAGCTGTTTTTGCTTTCTAAAACTAAGTCAACTCCAAAACAAAACTAACATATTACTGCAAAAAGAACGCAAAATTGGCAACTTTTTCCGTGGACAAGTAGGCTACTAATGCTGATTGGCTGTGACATGCTACCCTGAGTGAAAATGCTTGTGCTAAATTTATATGCTGGTACAACAATAACAATAAAATGTCAGACTTGTTGCTATGATTTGACATTGCATCGAAGATAAATCTTTTGATGAATGTTGAAATGCTTTTGAATTGTTATATAGGAAAGACACTTTGAAAATACTTTAACATGTGAGACGGGTTGGTAATTGTAACCAGTAGATTATAAATTCAGAATTATTACGTTAAATACTTGTTCTACAATTCTAGCACAATGTTAAAGAAGAAACGTTTCCTTGCCACGATGATGATTGTGATCGTCACAATCTACCAATTTTCTCAATACGGTTTTTTCATTGGAAAACATTCGATGCTGAATAGATGGAAGTTTAATTTTGATACCGGATATGCTCCATTCACTAATACTTTGTAAGTATTCTGAGATAGGGTTTGGGTCTGAGAGATGACATCATGATCACTTTAAATCATTGGTTCTCATACTTAAATAAGTCAGTTGTGTCTTTCTCTAAATTGATGACTTTTCCATTAAGGTTGCAGAATCAAAGTATTGAAGAAATATTGAATTACAAAGTTAGATTATAACATCGCAGAGTCAAGTATAGACAATATCTAGCCATGCTGGATACCCAACGACGCTTAAAGACTCTTGTCTTGCACTTGTTTAACACAGCCGAGTATGCTGCTCTGGTCCTGTGTTGCAGTGCGTTTGTCACCAAGTTGGATGTAATCTTCAATGACACCATGAGAATGATCACAGAATGTCTTCGTCCAATTCCTCCTGACTTTCTGCCCGTACTGTTAGGTATTGCTCCAGACAACATTCGGAGAGACAAATTGGTGCATCAGCTAATGCAGTCAGTTGTACTAGACTAGAAGAAAACTTTCCCTGAATTAGTGTGCTCTTAAGGCCGATGTGGTCCTCTATTCTATCTGGAAAGCGAAAGGGTTTCGTCAAGTTAATAAGGTTTAGAACTTTTAGTGTAAATCAGTGGTTCCCAACCTTTTTTGGTGTCGGGGCCGAATTTCAAACTTCAGAGTGCGTATGGAGCCGCATGAAAACACTCAAGTAATTATAACGAAAATTTTAAAGCATGAAAGCATGTACCAACGAATAGCGACACTATAACAAGAAAAATAGCCTATCACAAATCAATTTAATGTCCAACTTGGCATTGGCTTTGAGCCAAGTTTGTCAAAGCGAGGCGCAATTGCAGAGGATGCAGTAGCTGCTTCCTGCTTGAGGTGCTCATCGGTCAACCGATTGCGATATTTATTTTTGATTCTGATCATTTTGCTGAAAAGTGCTTCATGTGCGCAAGTTGATCCAAATACAGAGGCATTTTTTCTGGGCATTGGTTTTCAAGTTGGGATACTTTCCCTCTGGAACTCGACTCCAAAATTCAAGTAGTAACTTCAATTGTAAATTATCAGGAACAGTGGCCACATTAACTGCAATAGGATTTGATTTATAAATTCACATGTCGCATCCCCTGCTTTGGTACTTCGTACCCCCAAACGGTACACGTACCCCTGGTTAAGAACCCCTGGTGTAAGATGTAAAATGAAAAGTTCACTGACAGTCCAACCTCTACGACACAACGACAATGCACAGTTTGTAAACAATTTGGACTTCGTAAACTATTTTGACAAGTCAAAAAATAATTGCCTTAATTATTATAAATATATTTTTTATATGTTTTGTGGGGTTTTCAGGGGTCAATGAGAGCCGCAAGAAGGCTAGCTTGGAGCCGCATGCGGGTCTAAGAGCCGCGGTTGGGAATCACTGGTGTAAATCGTCATGCAGCTTTTTTACGTTCGTACCTACAACTATAAAATATTCAGCAAAACATAAATCATACAATTACAAACATCTTTAAAAAGATAAACTACAAGGTAAATCTAATTATTTTTTTGTGAGCAAAGTGTGCTGAACTCATAACATAGATATTTTTTTTGTTTGTTTTGTATAGGTTTGTGAACGAATTGGAAAGGCAAAAAACAATATTGTTTTGGCATGTTGCATTTAACGATACAGTTATGGTTCAGGGGTTTTCACTTAATTTTCATCTAGCCGTCTTAGTTTTCATTTTGACGTTTTTATAAATTGCACGTTTAGCTAGCATGACCACAAAATTGGACCCGTTTGGTAACCGAAGCTTTCTGCAATTCTATGGTTAGGCTTTCTTCTATCTTTCTATATCTTATTATATGGTTAGGCTTTCTTATAAAGAAACAAAAAAAATTTCATTTACAGAAACACAAAACTTTGTTTTTTACTGTGACTTTATTGGTGGATATAACTTTCTCTGAAGGTCATGTTTGGAACGTGGGCCTATAATTATACCACGCTAAATTAAACATACACTATCAAAGCAAGTAAAACCGAAGTCAAACTAATTTGTGAAGTTTGTCGTTTGCTAGTGCAATATTCTAAAAGTGGTTCTCAAATTGTTTTTCTTTATCGCTTCTTTATCCTTTTGAAAGCATTGTTTTTGTCCAATTTTTACAATGTTTAGGCTATTTCATTATTTCATGAAATCAATGTGAAATCGAAGTTCCCACAGGAAGGTGATATCGCCCACTTTAAAAACCACTCCTGTAGAAGATTACTAAAACACATCACACCAGTTCATCCTGATATTAATTAAGATTAACCATTACAGGAAAAAACAACGGGTAAATCAGATGATGAAAACGTTAATAGCCAGCCAGAAGCATGTACATTTGACGGATGAGGATACGTTGGAGAATGCCATCCCATTGGAAATTCATACACTTCTTCCAAAACGAGACAGGTAAAATACTTTCGTAAAAAGATCTTTCTTCACATTTGCTGTTATCAACAGACTGAATGGAAACGTGATTTAACTTTAGAAGTACTACAGTGCCGGCAAAATGTTTTTTACATTTACTTGGCAAAAACCTCTTCACATGAAAAGTCCGTATCTGTGTTTAACTTACTGTTCCAGCTATATAAGCAACCCATCACTAATTGCTTATATGTAGTTGCATAATAATCAACTGCCTGGCTTGCTTTCATCTCACAGCCATTGCTTTGAGTGCCTCGTGTTGCGTGACATGACGGTCAAAAAGTAGTTCGGTGAAATTGGACCTTTATTTTCATTCTCTTAAAACTTTGAAGACTTACAAAATTTATATCAAAAACCAAAATGGGTCTAAAAAAATACAAATGGAAGAACAATCTTGTGCCTTGATTTTGTTAAAAAAGGGCATGTTTTAATTAGGCCAATGAAATGTGAGACTTGTTATTTTGATTTGACAGCGCATCGAAGATAAACTTTTGGTCAAGGTTAAAATGCTTTTGAACTGTTGTATAGGAAAAACACTTTGAAAATACTTTAACATGTGAGACGGGTTGGTAGTTGTACCCAGTAGGTTTACTGTATATCTTAAATTCAGAATTATTGCGTTAAACACTTGTTCTGAAATTCTAGCACAATATAAATTAAAAAAAAAAAAACTTCTTGCCATGACATTGATTGTGATTGTCATAATCTGCCAATTTTCTATTTTTTTTTAATGAAAGAAATCCGGTGCCAAATCGTTAGGTGCTCTATTTGGGTACCAAATATACTCCATTCACTTATTACAGTACTTTGTAAGTATTTTGATTTTGGGATAAGAAACAATTTTATATTGTTTGCCGATCAATTCGTGTTGTTGGAAGCGATTTGTGCTGTTGCCAGCTAAAAAACAATCCAATTTTGATGCGTTGTTGCAAAATAATGCAACCGGTCGAATACTGGTTAAATGATATACGGTAATCGCAGAATCACTGTACTGATTTAAATGGTATGCACTGTCATTTTCGTTAAATATTCTTAGTTCTAAAAATTATATTGGAGTTTTGCATTTTTCAAGGAAGCTAAAGAGGTCCGCCAGGTCAAATTTTTTTGGAATCATTGGTGTAAATTGTTGTGCAGTTTTTGAGGGTCATACAGACAAGTACGAAATATTCAAGCAAATTGTAGAATTATACAAGTATAAGCATCTTTAGAAAAGTAAGCATTATGATAGGCTGTGCGCACTGCCTGGTTTTCTTTCCTTTTATTCCATGGTTTTTACACAACTCAAGTCTTGAATAACACAGAAAAATGTTTTATCATTTGTGACTTCCTGCTTTCATTCTGTTTTACTCAAACGCACGATGTGAACCAAACGGTTTCTTTTCCTTTCTGAACAGTGTCGCAAAAGCACTTACTTACAAAAAATATAAGATCATCTGGAGGCAAGCGCAAGACTAATTTAGTTTCTCGCGCGAGCTGTGGTGATTAAAGCAGTACCTATATATTTATTTTTCTGTGAACAACGTGTGTTAAACCAATAACATAGAGATATCCATCTTTTTGCTATAGGTCTGTGATCGAATTGGAAAAGCAAAAAACAATATTGTTATGGTATACTGCATTTAATGACACCTCCATGGTTCCAGAATTTTCACAGGAAGCCTTGAGTGAAGTTAGCTATGGAACGTGAGTGATAATGCCATGACTGAGTTTCGCTTTAATCACCATAAATGTTTACTTCACAAATGTACAGTAGATATGACTAGGGAACTGTGTACTGGAAACAAGTACAAACTGTTACTACCACCAGCGAACCCGCAGCATCAAGCTAAATCAGGTCGTTTGTTTCTACATCTGTGAAGTAAGTTATAATGTTTACTATCTCATGAAAAATGTTACGATTTTTGTTTATATAAAAAGAAGAAAATATTTTTACGTAACGTTTAATTGTTTGCAGAAGTAATATATCTTTGTGTACCAATTACATTCATAATCAGTAGGCTATATTTGAAAACGCAACAAAAATAATCTAGATTGCATGCGGTCATGGAACATGTCAACTCAGATTGTGTGGATTCAGATAAACCTTATATTTGCAGCTATAGAATGTACTCTCCTTCTTGTGGAAACTGTCTCATTACCCACGATAGAAGTCTTCTTTCGAGCAGTGATGCAGTTGTGTTTGATGCTTATCAAACAAATGGAAGAGATTTTCCACCGAAAACAACGCGGTACACATTACATCAAACATTCATTTTTATAGTAAAGTTATTTCATAATTTTCTGATGAAGATTATACGAATAGCGATTTCTTTCAAGACAATGATGGGAAAGTTTAAGCAGTTGCAAAAGCCAGCTTACTCCTCCTGTAGTCTGTATTTTAGGATCACGCATCCATTTGAATTTACTAAATGCTTTGGAAATAGAAGTTTACTTATAAAAACTGATAAACACTTGGTCATTACTGTCAACATGACACCTGAGAACCAGTGACGACCACACAAAGAAAAGCTAAAACATCTTATTCTACGTTAATGTATAAAATTTAATCTTATTCTCTTTCGTTTAAGAAACGTGAAATATATAAATGAGGTCAACTGCAGTGAGTTGTGTTGCCTACATTCAAATTAATTAATTTGCTACTGAGACTTCAATAACTTTCCAGAAAGATATCAATTGTTTTTATTGCAGTGATCCTAACCAATTGTATGTTTGGTGGACCCAAGAGAGCAGCGGGTTACATCGTTTTCCCTCTGGCCATGGAAAGTTGATCAACTTCTTCAATCAAAGTATGACAGTTCGACGTTCATCTGGCATCTACAGCCCATACAACAGTTTTCCACGCATCTTGAAAATGCTTTGGTATGTTACAGAATGTCGATGAAATTTAGCAGGAAAAATTTGCAAGTTTGCACATGTTTCAGTTTCATATTGCACATCTTAGACTTATACCTTTGTAACATACGAAGTACCGAATCAATACAAACTGGGTCCAGACTGGGCTCTGGAACCATGTGCTGCAGGAGAATTCATGAAAATAGACAATCTACGGAAATTTATATTTCTGTTTACGTGAAAGACAGTTTTGAACAGAATGTTCAGTTAGTTTCATTTTTTAGTTCTCGCCATCAAAGTGAAAAATGATTCTGTAGCTTACTTGCAACATCATAGCATGGATCTAAACAATTAAGTTACCAGATGTTTTCAAACTTTCCATCCTAATTGCTAATGAAAAGTGTAGTCCAAAAGTAGCCCAGTTGTCAATAATGAAACAAGTCTAAAATATGACAAACTCGTGCAAATTATAGTCAAAGTCGAAAAATGTTTTGTGAAAATGGAACAAAACTAAACGAAAAGAAAACCGCGGCTGCTAAAAATTTTTCCGCGATTTCATAACAAAACTAGCCCAATTCTCCTGGAAAACTGCGGAGCTGCCAACTTTGAAAGTAGGTGAAACACGACAATACGAGAAGTCCGCGTTGAAGCAATCTCCTCACAGATAGTGTTTTATGTTTTAAAATGCCAGGATATGACATAAGGAGCAAATTTTGGTATTATTATTATGAAAGTTATGATTGACGAAAGGATAGTCTAGTAACCATTATTTCAATGCGATTTCAAATCTCAGCAAACTATATTGCGAAGGATTCCCTTTGAACTAAATACCGTTGTGAACACGAGCCTACATATATCTCAGATGATTTTAAGTTCTTTTCGGGTCGATAACATGGGAAAGAATGATTGCTTTGCAAAATGGAAAAAAAAGATATCCATAAAACTTTCTTAAGTAAAAGAAAATGGCAGTGCGCATTACAATAAATATAGACAACACTTGTGCATAGAAATCCCGGTGTAACGGTCCAGGAGTTACTGCGGTCTGAAAGTTACCGTAACTTCTGGACCGCGTATACGCGGTCCAAAAGTTACTGCCAGTCCAGAAGTTACTAAAACAGGGTTTTCAGATTTGACGCTTGCAGCAGATTTGTATAAATGATTTCAACATTGGAAACATGTTGAACTTGA
The DNA here is from genome assembly GCF_918807975.1 of Aplidium turbinatum. Classification (NCBI taxonomy): domain Eukaryota; kingdom Metazoa; phylum Chordata; class Ascidiacea; order Aplousobranchia; family Polyclinidae; genus Aplidium; species Aplidium turbinatum. Next base: position 6,981,455 of record NC_137486.1, read on the forward strand.
AGACTTATCCACCATTGCATCTTAACAACATGATTTACAGCAGAAACGTAATTGGGAATGAAGCGAAAATAAGATGAAAGTTAAAAGATGAGTTTTGTACCAGAAGTTGTTGCTGTTTTGGAATGAAATTTGAATTTGTAACCTAACAATTTACGTAGGCTATCATTTTAACCTGATTTGTTTGTATTATACCATTTGAAGTTGTGCCGTGCCTTACGTGCGTTGGCAAATAAATTTGCATGGGGAGGTGATTGACTAGATAACCACTTAGCCTATAGTCTTTTGCTGTCATCCTGATTGTGCTATAATGCAACCTACGATTCACAATGTAGTATTATGAGTGTTATATTGACTCATTGTAGGCTATATGGCTCTGTTGAAACAAATAATTTAATTGATCATCGCTCCAAACATTTCAAAGTTTAAATCGTGGCAATACGTGAATCGGTGGCATTTATATAAGTTACAGGCCTTAATATATCGTGCAAAGTTTGCGTTTGAAGGCTGACTTGTTAGCTGCTGGTCTTGAGTTGTAGTTGACGAACATAGTCTTTGACTATATTTTATGTAGGCCTATTTCATGAAAGTTACAACCAAAGTTTTCTAGTGAATGAAGCACTGAGCCTGTTTTTGGTCTGGTTTTTCATAACTACCGTTTTGAAGAAATATAAAGTAATATAGGCTACATGTAGGCCAACCGGTAGTCAAAACGCCATCAACCTTCACTGAGTAGGCTATCACAGTCTCACACGCGGGGAAGGCTTTAGCTTTTACGAAAGTGTTTAACACTTTGAGATTCCAATGAATTTCTGTTGGACTCCCATCGAATACACGTGGCACGAAACTTAAAGTCTAGAATTATGGTTTCGTGATGAGAATATTTATCCTTGGGATTCATCTTTCGCATACTTGCAGAGGGTTTAATCTACTGACCAAGTGAAGTCTCAGTCTATTTACAAGTTTTCCCAAAAAAATTTCGAAAAAGCACACCCACTTACAATAGCAGTAACTTTTGGACTGCTTCTGCGGCGTTGCAGTCTAGAAGTTACTGTCAGTCCAAAAGTTACCAGCGGTGCCCGGCGTTTTCGCAATCGATAGAAAAGCGAAAATTGTTTTAACTAAGTGTAATGAATTCATTGCTCTCAAACTAATGCAAGCTTTTTAGTTAACATTACAAAATACTTATAATTATTAATCTGACCTTTTGAGAGGTTAAAAATTTAATTATTTTTCAAAACAAAATTAAATAAAATTTAAATGAAATATTTGGCAACTCTTGTAACTTTTGGCATGCAGTTACTCTTGGACTGCTACACCGGATAGAAAATTTTCTAAAGTTTTTTTTTCGTTTGAAGGTGTCCGATACGACTGACCGTGGGCCATCTTTAACTGCCCAGATTGTTTCCCGGACTTAGACCGAAAGTTTATCAGAGTGCAGCCAGTTTTTGATCTCATAATCCAAGACGGGTGGGCCTTCTGCTCAACCTAATTGTCTAAGAATGAAGTATTATATGATGCTATATGGTCTCCAGTCGGTTTCTCATCATCATATTTGTCGGAAGAACTGTCACAAGCACATTCGTGCACATTGACGCAAAAAAGTCTTATCCCCACAAATTGTAAATTAAGCATTATCACACTACTAGTCCGTTGGACCCGTTTGATAAGAGCTCAGAATAATGCTACATACAATTTTCGGCTATTTTATGGTTAAGCTGTCTTATAAAAAAAGTAGTTAAAAGTTTTCATTTTACAGCCACATGCACATAGAAAATGCCAAAAACTTTTTTTTTTACACTATGAGTTAATTTTGGTGCAAACAGCTTTTTTGAGGGTCTTGTTTGTATCGCGGTCTCATAATTACACCACGCTGAATCGCACACCGACATCGAGTAAAAATGAAGTCAAACCAACTTGCGACCAAACCAAACCAACTTCGTCGTTTGCCAGTTAGTGCTCTAGAACAGTGATCCTCAAACTGTTTTCCTTCATCGTTCCTTTATCACTTTGGAAGCATTATTTTCGGCTTATTTTTTAACAAAGTTTAAGCTATTCTACGGAAAGAATATGAGATCGTATGGTTCGCGGTTTAAAATATGATATAGGAACTGGGTGGCCTTCGCAAAGGTTTGAGAGAGATTAGACATAATTTTAGGCAATGCATGGAAATCGAATGTGACATCAAATATACTTGATAAGTGGTTTAATTTCACTCCTTAATCGCATGTTTCGACTTTTTTACCTTCATTAATTTGGATCGACCATAGAAGGGTAATATTGCCCACTTTGAGAACCACTGCTTTGGAATATTGGTTAATTTAGTTCTGGATCTTTATCCTCGGACTGATAAAGTCTTGGTAAGTTATTCCTGGTAGTTTCGCATACTTGTAGAGATTGGTTACTGAGATTGACAGATTGAAGTTTCCGATTGTTGAAATGTTGTTGGCGGGGAATTATTCAATCCATAAGATGCCGCTGAATGGAGAGCAGTTCTTAGAATGCGTTGCCCAAGCGCACACTCCGAGAGTTGAACCAGAGCCGCTTGATCTTGAAGCTTCTTCTTCCACAAACTCAAGCGCTAACAAACAGCTATCGCAGCTATATATATCACACTAGCTCACTCTGTAATTCATTAAAATTGACCATTACAGGAGCAAACAACAGGGAAAAGACGTAATAAAAGCAATGGCCAGCCTAAAGCATATAAAATTGACCGATGAGCATACGTTGGAGAATGCGATAAAATATCTGCCCACGGGTTCAATGTCGAACAGGCCCACATTTTTCAAAATTTCTTCTAAAATACCACTGGAAATTCATGGACTTCTTGCAAAGAAAACCAGGTATCTCTTCCGTAAACGTTTTTGTTGTTGTTAACATTCACTGTTAAAAACAGACAGAATACTGTATGAAAAGTAATTTTTCGCTTTTGAAGTATAATCGAGTCAACTGAATTATCTTTGTTTTTTTACAAATTTTGCATTGAGTTTAGCACAATTTTGTGGTTTCAGACTTCCCAATTTTAATTTGCATTATTAAATATCACCTGACTTAAATCGAAAATTTTGTGTAAAGGTTGTTGAAAAAATACATTTTTATCTAGAACAGTATTTTCAAAATACTAATCTTTAAAATACATTTTTTTCTCTTTTGACATTTTATCGCATAGTTTGCAACCATCCATATTGGAAAAGTTTCTTGTTAAAATAACGGCTTGTTTACTTCCTGTGTATGGTGAACTGCTTTAGTTAAAACTCGGATTTGAGGACCGTAAATGATGTCATCACTCCTAAAAAAATATTAAATGGCGAAATAATTTTATAAACTATTGATCTAGATCTACATGCATCCGCAAATGCTAAGCCTCGAAAATTCACTAAATACAACTATTATAATTATATTAATATACTGTATTTATAATTATAGACAACCAGGTATTATCTAATTAAATGGAGAAAACCATATGCAGATTTACATACTGTGTAAAATTAAACTTGAAAGAAGATTATCGTGCGAAGTGATGGCATCAGCCTGAGTCAGAAGCATTTGCGCTTATTTAAGAAATAAAGATTATACAAATAATATAGTTATATAATCTAATAAATGATTATATATTATAAAATTATTACAAAATTTTGATTAGTGCTAAGTAATCAATCATTTGAATTTGCAGAGCAACAGCTTGGGTTATAAGCAATTGCGATGCTCTAAAACGATTCCAGTATTTTAACAAGTTAAAAGCAGTTGGATTAAAAATTGATTTATTTGGAAAATGTGGTCAAACGTTTCCTATAGAATCAAGGTTTGATCCCTCATTTTATGAAGTTTTAAGCAGGTAAGATTTCCTCTGGTGTTAAATGACATTTCAGCCAAATTAGCTTAGAGAAAAAGAAATTAATTTGTGAAATATGTTGCCTTTTAACCTTTATCTTTATTATTGGCACCACTAAGATAATTAATCGATCAGTCTCAGCTCTTTCTAGAATGGTAGAAAAGTAATAAATAACAGCAATCCAGAATAAGGTTTATAAATCTGATGAATAAATCGCGACTTTTACAGATAATTCTAATTTAATTATTTAATATCCACGTATCCCCCAACAGCAGTGGCGTAGCTAGGGAATGTGCCGCCCGGGGCGGATTCAGATTTTGCCGCCCCTTCAAGAAAAAGCATGTGAAAATGAAATGCGTTTTTTTTATCAGCACTGCAATACGCAACGTACTTTTTTCAATTTGCGGTGTAAAGTCAGGCGAACGTACCATTATAATTTGGTAATATACTGAATGCAAAAGCACAAAAACTGCTGCAGAATTAAAATAATCAATTTGTAACGTTTTACAAGGCTACCCAAATTTGAAGAACATGTTTCCGCCTCTGCTTAATAAAGGCTAGTAGAAATTTTGAAACGTATTAAAAACATAACGGAAGAAAAATTCATTTAATTCATTTCTACTAGAGTACTAGACTGTGTAATATAGTGTAATATGAATAGTTGCTTACCAATGTAATGATATAGACGTTTTCTTCTTTTGCTCATTGAAATTTCTTTACTTATTCGCAACGTAAGTTTTATAATTTTTCCATTAATTTTTATATACTTACCATACTTTAAAGTAAAATATGGATAGGATCATATAGAAGCTTATTCCTATCAACTGTAAAACGAATACAAAATGAGCAAGCGCACAAATTACAAGATTGCAAATGCAGCAAAATCATCTTTAAGTAGACTTTAGCCATGCTACTGCGCAATGTTTTCACTTTTCGCAATCTAACAGCCACATTCTAGTGACGGTAGCAAAGTTATTTATTACAACAGTTAATAAACATAATATTGTGCTCCCCTTCTCCCTATATTTAAAATATATAATTCAGGATACAAGGCCGGTTTATGTGGCCAAAAGTGAAATCCAGTGCGGCATGGCATCAGTAACAATAGTAGCCTACAGTAGGTAGTATATTGTTACAGCAATTAATAAAAAATCTAAATCTGAAAAACTGCACTGCGGAGCTCTGCAAAACCAGTCTAACTTACACAGCGATAGGATTATAATTTCGTGTAAGTAGAATTCAAAGATTTTCTGACTTGTTTTAGTGGGGGTTAAGCGTGGATCTTGTGAAATCGATTTCAAACATGAAGCGTCTGTAGACTCCATAGACACTGCTTTATAGCGCTATACGGTAAAATCATTTACTGAAATGTTTGTACTGTATAGTGCAGCAGCAGTAGATTACTATGGTTAATCAGTATTCAGCAACGATGTGTAAAAACAAACCCTAATTCAATGAAAATCAAGAAATATTATCAGTTAATATTAGTGATAACCAATTACCAATGGCAACATCAAGATTATAATCAAAATCAGCTTTATATGTCATTGAATTACAAGAGCAAATCAATTTCACCTTAAATTGTTGGCAACATTCCATTATCAATTACCAATGGACAACTTTATAAACATAATGTGCGATTACAGTAAACTTCATTCACTTATTCATTCAACAACAGCTACTTATCCCTTCGGCTCTATTATTTTGTTGCAAGTGTTTTCCCTTTCAAGTTTTCCCTCTACAGCTGTAACGAAAATGCACGGCCGCCTTATTTATTTTCTCATATTAAAATTAATTCATTCTATATCCTTTGGTCAATGTTTCTGGTAAAATATTTTGAACGTTGCCATACTATTTGCTTTTATTTTTCGTGTACTTTCGCATTATCAAAAAAAAAGTCCTGTCTGAAAGTGCCGCCCCCAGACCTGCCGCCCGGGGCGGTCCACCCCCCCCCACCCTAGCTACACCACTGTCCAACAGAGAAGTGATGCAATGTTGTCTGGTCAAAAATGCTTGACTGATTGTAAGAAATGGTTATCAGAACATTGTTTGAAAACAAAGCATCGAAATCATTCGACAACAGAATCACTTTTCATTGTTAGTATCAAAAGTTTAACAATCAGCAGAAATCATTTCTAACTAGCGAGATATGCTTTCAATACTAACTTCAACAATTTTAATCTCAAATTATTCTCTATTGATTTTGATTAAAACGACACTTTTTGGTTACACAGAGAAAAGTATTGCTATATATTCACTTTTGCACATAATTGCAAACAGGACGCCACTGTTTCGACCTTTAGGTATCCTCAGTGCAGTAAATCGTACACTCGTACACTAGACACTTAGACAGGTACGCCTTAGTAGTAGTACCATATAAGTAATGCAGCGTGGTGACTTTTCCATTTGCGGTGCACAAGGAACCACATTTGGGTACTTTCACCCATCTTGTCAAAGTGCTCAAACTACCGAAGCAGTGAGCAGCTATGCGCAATGCAACAGCAAGATTTTTGCTAGCGAACCAAGAGCTTCGTGTATAACTGGGCTTTTCAACTCTTTGTCTGTGGACCACTGTACCTATTCAAATAACTCTCAAACAGTCAAAGAGACACAAAAATCAAGTTTCTAAAAATACATTTTATGGAACTCTTTTGAAGTGAAGTTGGCTGCATGCCATGGTAGAACCAAAGTAACTTTAAGACAAATGATTGACTTTAACTTTAAGTAAAACTTACGCAACCAAAAATTACATACTTTTAAGATAATGAAATGTAGCCAGCTGCCTGGGTCATTTATATTGACTGTAAGAAAATCCTGTTAACTACAGGATAAGTTACTATGGACCCTTCGGGGTCCTTAGACCCCCAACTGAGAAGCCCTAGTCTATATCGATATTCAGGGCTGTTGACAGGATTTCTCGGGCCCGGTACCAATTTATTTTCGGGCCCCTTCATCGACAATTTCATGGTTGTGTACAAACTTTTATTGATGTCGTTTAAGCATGGTCATTTAACCAATATGGCTATGCGGATGATCTAGCTCTTCTATACGCTCACAGGAACTGGCATGAGGTGGAAAGAAAACTTGAAACTGACCTGAGACTGGTGGCTGACTATCTGGACAAGTGGAGGCTCAAACTGAATGCGTCGAAAACAACAATCTCCGCTTTCCATCTAAATAATCGGGAATCTCAGCGTCAACTGTCTGTCTCGCTAAAAGGAAAACCTTTACCATATACTGCAAACCCAACTTACCTTGGAGTAAAACTTGACCGGCAGTTGACCTACAGACCCCACATCGAGTCACTTCGTGCCAAGGTTACCTCGCAAAATAACCTCTTGAGAAGCCTTGCAGGAACAGGATGGGGAGCCCGAGCATCAACCTTGCGTACAAGTGCACTAGCCTTGGTCTACAGCTCAGCCGAATATGCCTCAGCTGTGTGGAACCGCAGCAGACACACAAAAAAGATAGATGTAGCCTATGCATTAACGACACCTTGCGCATCATCACTGGCTGTCTCCGCCCCACATCTACTGCTTATCTGCCAACTTTGGCTGGCATTGCTCCTGCTCATGTACGTAGGGAAGAAGTCTCTCACAAACTGGCTTTGCATGCAAGACTCGATCCTCAACACCTTCTCCACAGTCACTCCCAAAGAAATTGACTAGTCAGACCTCAACGCCTACCATCAAGACGCCCATTCCATCGATATGCTACACAGCTTGTGGATAAGAACTTCAGCTGCATGGAGATATGGGCCCAGGAATGGAACGAGCTGCCACATATCCCTCCCCAGTTTTCAGTTATACCAGCACTCTCCATCCCTCCTGGAGCAGACCTCTCAAGAAAGGCATAGGTTACATTGAACAGGATCAGATGTGACGTTGACTGCACTGGAGCTAATCTGTTTAGGTGGGGGTTGCATAATACGTCGATATGTGTCTGCGTAGCGGTAGAACAAACAATGCAACACATACTCCACGAATGTTCCATCTTAGGGCCCCCAAGTGGAATCATTGGTATTCGACAACTGGACCCAACTACCGTATCTTGGCTGCACGAGGAGGCATTGCCAATCTAAGCTACTACAAGTCAAACAAGAGAAGAAGAAGAAGAACCAATCTTCCGCAATCTTAAAATTTCTTGAACCGCAAAACTTACTATCTCCATCTAGCGGTTGCTTTTTTTGAACTTTTATTCGTCACATGGCGCTAGAGTATCACTTTCCGATTTCATTGATGTTTCACTGATCATTCTAGGCTCACCAGAAGAGAAGTTACAGCACTGCAGACATTCAGAAAGTTTTCAATTTGATTTTGGAAAGGTTTTTGGGCCTATAGGTTAAATATTTGCTGATTGCTGCAATCTGAAAAGCGGTTTTGGTCTAACTTTTAGTGCAGAAATAGGGATAGCCATCTTCTTACCTGTGCCATTCCAGTTTTTTAGTTCAAACAAATATTAGCCTGCTGCTTATTTTGAAATTCGTGTTTCGGGTAATATTCGTGGTTAGGGAAATCACTATACTAAACTAAATTCTTATTTTACTATAGCCTACTAGACTATAAATTCTTATTTTCCTGTTTTGTGGCTGTAGTGGCTATTTTACCACCAGAAATCTGAAGTGGGTCCGGTACCCAGAAGGGGGCCCGGTACTTTACCATCTGGCGGCTGAAATGGCTGTTTTAACCGCTGATGGCAATTCCTTTAGATCTGATTATATAAAGATCTTGATAATGTTTGAAGTCGCGGGAAAATTTTTAAATCCGGGCCCCTTAAATATTCCGGGCCCGGGTCCAAAAGTACTACCTAGACCCCCCTGTCAACGCCCCTGTCGATATTTTGTTTGGATTAACAAACTTTTAATCATCCTGATAATTCGATTAGCTTAATGTAACTGCTGTAAATCTACTATTCCACTTCAATAAAAAGTCATGTTTAAAACACTTAACCTTAAGGCCTACTAGCTCCTTAGGCTAGAATGATTTGTTTCCAAAAAATCAAAATATTTCGACACATTTTCTTGATTTCCAAAGGGTGTCGATAACGGCAAATTACATTACATTAACATAAGCGTAACTGAAACTAATCAAGTGGAAAATATACCATTTGTCTAAAGAAGTATGTTTATATTTCAGATACAAGTTTTACTTGGCTTTTGAAAACAGTTATCACTGTGAAGACTATTTCACTGAGAAACTTTGGTACAACTCGTTGTACAGTGGAGCGGTGCCAATCATATTTGGACCTCACAAAGATGATTTAGCTGCAGTGCTACCCCCAAAATCGTACATTCATACTGACGATTTTGAAACGCCACAACACCTGGTTAACTATCTAAACTACTTAGATCAGAATCTTACTGCATATTCTGAATATTTGGAATGGAGATCTTGGATCAAGTATTTAGACGAAAATGGAGATTTTTATCGTCAAAACCAAACAAGTAATAATCCAAATATTTCAAACCAAGTATTACAACTTTTAAACAAGTTTGCAACAAGAATACCAACTGGATTTTGTAGTTTGTGCAGAACAATTCATAAAAGTAATCAACTTTCTAATGTGATTCCTGATGTTGCTAAATGGTATTCCCAAGACCGACCGGAGTGTCTCGAAGGGCAGCCAAGTAACTTGCTCCAATTGCTACAATTGGCTCTTCAGAACTACAGATCTTTATTTTGACACGAAAATTCATTCTTAGTCAATTTTAGCCTATAAAGTTTAAAATTTTCCGTATTATTTAATAAACGCATTTTTAATAAACAATGGCTGTTTTTGAAAATTTTAGTTTGGCTATTTTGCAAACTCATACAATATGAACAACAAGAAAAAGTCTCATGACATCCAAAAACGAAGACTTATGCGCAATTTGGCCAGAGATTTCTAATTTTCCTGAATTCGTCAAACAGATGTGCTGTGTAGCCTACTGAGTGTGTAGTCACGTAGAGGACGAAGTAGCCTACTGAGCATTCAACTAGCCAATAAGCCTATGTAATCCATTAAACAGGAATTTTTTTTCTCCAATTAGTGGCTTATTTAGAAAAATTTTGAATTTTCTTGGGAAGGAGTACAAAAATTGCATGAAACGTTACAAAATGTAGGCACACAATTAGACCTACTCTTGATTAGGGCTCTAAGTTTATTCAGGGAATCTAATCAGCGTTATGTCTTTTAGTTGAAAAGCTCGTAAACTTCTTTGTGTTAGTAGGCAATGTAGGCTATATAGACCTAATGTAGGTTATGAATACAATTCACTGTTCACAAACCATTCGTCGGATTCGGTTTTCGGACAGCCTTTCCGGCGGAGTACAAAATAATTTTCTTAGGATTGATTGACAAAGTTAAGATTGATTCATAATACTTGTTATAAATGTTTACTTTAACTCTCTGCCATAAAAAAGATCAATGGCGTTAAACGTCTTACTCCCTTGTTGATACCGCGCTTCGACCATACATGTCTTGTCAGCATTTATTATCACCATGAAGTTCCTTCCTTTCGTCGAGGGTTGAAGGCAAAGAAGTTTCAAGTTTATCTGTTGTATAATTTTTCTACTGCAGTTTTGTAATCAAGTCCTGACCAGGCCCGTAACTAGGGGGGGCGCAGGGGGGCGAAGCCCCCCCTGCAAAAATGTTGGCACCCTCTGGAAAAAATTATGTTAATTAGCTCTGTTCGCTGACTTTTCAGTTTTATACTCAATTTTCTTGTGTTATTTAATTGTAAACATTATGTGTTTAAGGGTGTGGTAAAATGTTGTCTCTAAAACAAAGTTTGCCTAATTTTAAACGAAACTGCATTAAAAGAGCGAGTTTTGCCAATACCAAACATTCAAATATCTCAGCCAGGAATTAGCAACAAGAAAACATAGAGACTTAGCTTTATTACCGAAAAATGCCCTAGAAAACATGATCTTATTCTTTTGCTATGCCACCGGACAGCACCATTTTACAGGAATATTTATACCCACATGTTTGTTGAAAATGCTTTCAGAATGCACCAAATTCAAAGTAATTTTTCAAAATTTTCTGGGGGAGGACCCCCAGACCCTCCGCTGCTGGGTGTCGCCTTTGGCGAAGACGCCGTCGGTCTTTGCCCGTCGGCCGTCAACCCCCACCCCCTTTCAAAATTCCTGGCTACGCCACTGACTGTTTCTATGATAAACTAGTCTAATGTAAACGTTGTATTAGGCCTACGATTAATGTTCTTGCGTGAATATACCCACATTGTGTACAAACGTCGTTTTCGTACATGATACGGAAAGTAAAAGTTGGGCCCCTCTAGAATACTTTTTCCCCCCCCTGCTGCTCCAAGCTAGTTATGGGCCTGGACTCCTGACCTATCTTTAATACCATTTGTCCAAATGTTTTTCATTCATTTTTCCTTCTTGTCGCCTAGTTGTATTTGAATAGAACTATTGCAAATCATATAACCAATTATTTCAATCTCTTGGTTTAATACTTTGTAGAATTTCCGTGCTGTTTTGAATTTTATATAATGCCTTTTCGTTTGTGATTTTATCCTTTTACGAAATTTTCAGCAACCATTTGTGAGGACAAACTCCATGTTTCTGCATTGTAAAGTAATATAGTCCAAATATAGCATAATTCATAATTCGTTTTCGAGTGTTGATATTGATTTTACGTATTGTTTGTCTTTTTGATTTTTACAAAGTTGTTTTTGATATTTATATTCGTCTCAATATATCCCTATCGCATCTGCCATTTTCAGTTACTGTGTGTCCCTAATAAGTAATGAAGTAGCATAAAGCTTTGGACTTGTTCGACCATCATTCCGTCAATAGTAGGCCTACAATATTTAAACTTGGTGCATTTCTTTTCTTGTAATAAACATCGTTTTCGTCTGTTTTGTGTTAATTTCTATGTTGTATTCTTTTCCAGAAATGTTAACTTTTCCTATAAGTTAATTATTGGAAGAGCGTCTTCTGATTCGGCCAAGGCATTATCCTATAATCCGCATATCGCAGGTTGGATGCGTTTTTACCTCCTATGCCATTAACCTGTCTGAAAATCATTTTACTGTACAAGTTAAAGAGGCATGGAGATAGTAACATTTCTGACAAACTCCACGTTTTATATCAATTGCATCAGATAAACCACCTTTCATCTGAATATAAGCTTAATGCGTCCATAATGGATTGGCTGTAGGCTAAGTCGCAGATCTTTTCCATTTACTGTAAACTGGTGATCTTGACCATTTCTGCTTACAGCACACTTGTCTTGGTGGTCGTTGTGGAGAAGCGCATCAATTTCAAAATTACATACGTAGTTAACTGTATTGAAACTAATTAACGAGTCTAAATACCTAGAAAATATCTAGAGCTGTTGTCTGCAGATGCTATGTAACTGCTATCGACCTCGATTCTTCCCCAAGACAACAAAAAACTTTTATATCATTACCAGTCAATAAAAAGTGATTTAATCTTCAAAAATTTCAGTCAGACACTAAATATCTGAAAAATGTGACAAATCAGGCTGCATCTCCAGGTAGCCATGTTGAGATACATTTATCTCAATATAGATACATTAAAGGTACATTATAGATACATATAGATACATTTATCTCAACATGACAACAATATATTTTTTAATTTCATTAATTGAAAAAACAATGACGATGGTAATTGTGAACAAACAACCTGTCTTAAGCAATTTCATAGTTCCTCAACAATAACTTTGCGGTTAAAAGCTCACCATTGCATTTACTCAATGGCCTAATATTTCAGTAGCCTAAAATTGCGTACAATTTGAATAACAACAAATCAGCAAAATCAAGCAACTCTGGCTTAAGTCTAGCGGTTATGCATTTGGGAAATTTATTTCAAGAATATATCTGCTTTCAATGGAGCCCACGGACTGGATGAATTAATTTACAAACAACAATGCTTGAACAACAAACTGAAACTATAGAAATTTAAACGTTTCAGTCCAGTGACCAGACCTAAGCGGTAGTGGGTTTCAATCCAGATAGCAACCGGTTTGCTTGGACTAAAATTAGCCATATCTGGCAACCATAAATACGGTGACCATGTAAAGTCTACTCAAAAAAGTTGGTCTGGGACCGGTTCAGCGATTTTTTTATTTTTAAAAAGCCGTTTGTGCAAATTTGAATTAGCGGTTCGTTCTGTTCGAACCGGTTCCCACCGCTGGAGTTCTGTCAGTGGTTCAAAGCCTCTCTACAAGTGGGTTGCGTAAAACTGTCAGTTTCCAAGAAGATTGTTACAACCAATTAATTTATGAACTCGAATTTTTTTATTATCCGTTGCAACAGATCTGATTTAATCGCATGGTACATGGCTCTGTTAACGAGAAAATTTTTACAAAGACGTGACAATTCAATCAAACATTTTAACAGTTTTTGATTGAATTGTCACGTCTTGTGTTTCTCTTATTTTTACTTTGTTTGTGCCACTACCTCGTGTTGTGCTTCTGTTCATCTTGCGTAATCTGCTTGAGTCCTTTTCTGAACAATTAATTTATTTCACTTCTCAAATACTTGACCCGTTGTGATGCGTATTTTTTCAGTTATCATTTTGTGTGAGCTATAGTTTCTCAAAATGCAAGTTAAGCAAGTTTCTCAAATGTTTCGATTTGACCATACTTTTGCTGTGATAGTGTATTATTCTTTAGTATTTCTTTTAAAAATATTTTTCTTATAGGCTTGAAAAGGGCTGAATAATTAACCGAAAACGTTAGCTTGTTGTTTTTTGTTTTTATAATGTTAAATGTAGTGTTGTTGATGAGTTATGTTTGTTTATTATGTGAAGAAAGGCGTTCTTCCCGGCTATCAGCACAAGGCTGATTACTCACTAGCACAGCGAGCTGCAGTGACGCTTCGCTAACCAGAACGGTGTAGCTTCCACGCCAGCCATTGAGACCTCCAATTAAACGTTTAAGTTATTTTGGCAGCCGATTGTAGCATCGAATAGACAGCGATAGACACGTGTTTCGCCCATGAGGCTGGGCTCATCAGTATCACACCGTATTCTTGCCACTTGAGTAATCGACCGCCGCTTTACCAGTCAGTTTAACTCTTATCTTTGTGGAAAGAAAGAGCCAACAAAACCAGCAGGTGCCAGGGGTAGGTCAATGTGAAGAAAGGCGTTCTTCCCGGCTATCAGCACAAGGCTGATTACTCACTAGCACAGCGAGCTGCAGTGTAGCTTCGCTAACCAGAACGGTGTAGCTTCCACGCCAGCCATTGAGACCTCCAATTAAACGTTTAAGTTTAACGAACGAAGTTTTAAGAACGCCTTTCTTCACATTGACCTACCCCTGGCACCTGCTGGTTTTGTTGGCTCTTTCTTTCCACAAAGATAAGAGTTAAACTGACTGGTAAAGCGGCGGTCGATTACTCAAGTGGCAAGAATACGGTGCGATACTGATGAGCCCAGCCTCATGGGCGAAACACGTGTCTATCGCTGTCTATTTGTTTATTATGTTTAAACTAATTAGCGGAGATGTATCTAATGAAAGACATGTTTTGCTGGAGGTAGTTTCAGCGACTGTCAGGATTTAACAGTTTCAACCTTGGAGACTACGCTAGATTTAATTCTTCAAAGTTGATAAGAACATCAATAATGAAAAATTTGTCAGGCAAAGATTATTTTCCCTTGAGTCAATTGTAAACCGATTGCTTTTTGCTACAAAGGCAGTATTAGTTAACATATCAGGGTTGTTGTAGGCCCTATTCATTTAAAGTTTAAATTTTATTTTATCTGGTCTATTTGACCTTGTTACATCAGAATTCGAGGTAAATTAAAGCAAGTTTGACTACAAGCTACATAATTATACCCAGTTAATTTCCATGTGGCATGCGAGATGTTAGTGCGGCATTGAAACAATCTATACTCTCATGTTTTTGGTTGCATCTTAAAGAACGGACTCAGCCGTCTTTGTTACCAAAGTGAATGACCTTTGATCAATCTTTATAGATAATCACAGCACAGATAGCCTATAAAATAATAGGCTAAACATCGACAAAATTTACAAATCTACAAAATGTGAAACGAGTCTGAAGTAAAATCAAAAAATATTTTTTAGCTGATTTGAGGCTGTTATTCTCAAAGTTACCATTAGTTTTGTAATGGCAGGCGATATTTTTCTAAAAATATAAACTAAAAAATACAAATAAAAAAATGCCATAAAATGACAATCGACAATGGATTAAGTGGGTGAGTCCCATATTGATCCAAGCATTGGGAGATGAAAAGCCTTCGACACTAACGAGAGTAAGGTGGCCAGTTCTTTCTCTCGGCCGCCTTTCCTTCAGCAACTACGCCCACCCAATTAGTCACACTCTAGGTAGAGGTGAACAGTGTTTTTCAACAAACAGCTGAACTTCGGAGTCGAACCAAGATTGCATGATTGGAAAACGAACATCTTATCCGCTGCGCTATCCCATTCCACCGCTTCCCAATCGACAAAGGATATAACATGCAAATCAACACTTTAAACATTATTTCATTATCACAATTTCTTCTCTTGACGTGAAAAGATTACTTAGAATCCAACATTACAGTATATGCACCAAACTTTTGCAATTATATGTTTTAATGCTAATATTTCATTTTTTCTGATATTTATTGTCCATCACATTGACAACATCATGAATTATTTCATCATTTTTTCCACTGAAAGCTGTTAATTTAACTCTAAGCGAAAAAGATGGTTTAAAGCATATCCCAGACAACAAATCAGATTGTTTTACATTGGTTTAACATTTGCAGACGTTGTACGTTGAAAAAAGCTTGCATTGGCTTTAAACACACGTTCGTTAATATTTGGAAATTTATGTTGCCTACTCATGCCTAGGTAGTTGTTTATGCGTTAAAAGATTCCGAAAATTGCACCAATCAAAATATATATAGCCACAGGAGATTGGAGAGGGGAGAGCAAGATGGGCGGTCGCTCCCCCACCGAAAAACGTTGCGAGTTTGGACAAAAGTGTCTAGTTATTAACTTGTTTGGGCAAATCAAACTTACAATGATGTTTCGACATCTTACCAATATACAAACTTTTCATAATTGTTATAATTTATCAGATACATTGATGTTTTCTAATCAATGTAAAATGTATCATCATCGATTTTGGAGACTCTTCCATTTGGTACTACAATTTGAGCAGAATGGTAAGTTTTGATTTAACATTAGCAAAAAGTAACTGTAAAAGAGCATAATTGGCGAATAGAGGTAAGCTTATTCAATAGCATGTAGGTTACATTTCTTCACAGGTAGGATAACAGATAGGCTTTTACATTTAATTTCTGCAGATACTAAATCGACGTTTAACATTTAGCCCGAATTGCATTACTAAATACAAAAGTTTCTAAATTTGATGATGTTACATTTTACATTCTAAGAAAAATGTTAATGTACTTCAAAATGCAACACTATACAAAGTTGCTAAACTGGAAAAGTGTTGAAAACAATTGATAAAAATTGATTTTTCCATATAAATGGACATTTTTGCCCAAATGATTTTTATAAATAACTGCATTATTAATTATAATTATTGGTAAGCAGGTGTAAACTAATTTCAGATATTCATTAGGATACTGGCTTACATTTCTTGATCGGTACAATTTTGAAAGCCTGCTGGGTACTGGTAACCTTATGAGGTTTCTGTTTTGGCCTCGGAAACTTTTCATTACAATCTAGAGATGAAAATCAGCTCAGAATGCACCAAATTAAATAAAATTTTCAAAAATTTCCGGGAACGGTCCCTCAGACCCCCGTTTTTTCTCATCTTTAGTAAACATAAACACATAGCCCCACTTGTACAACTCATCACTCACCACTATATGTTAGTTGTATTAAGTGTTACAACATTATATGGCTTTCACGTAAATGCATTTTCAAAAATGCACCTTTCATGGCTCTTTTACCTGAAAAGGTTGTCAACCCCTGTATAAGACTTTATATTCCCTTAGAGATTATGAGTAATGTTGCGTTTTTGAAAATATATTTGTAAAGACAAAATTTAGGTAGATTTTGTCGCCCTCTTAAAATGTTTTACTTTCCTGCAGCTATAAAATATACATTATACAATCATTAATGTTATACTAATTTGTGATAAACATAATTTTAAAGGTAGTTTTGAGGTGAAAACAAAGGTTGTTTAAAGATAACAGCGGCAAAGAAAACACTTCAATAGTACAGTAAATTTGTAGCCTTAACCCTATCTTAATACGAGCTGTTTTCGTACGCGGAAAGCACGTTACGGGCTATCTTGGCCCTGTGTTAATTAATCCCTAATAACCGGAGCTATGAAAATCATAGAACCAAAATATTTTACAAGGTAATAGCCATGTGTATTGTGCGTATAGAAATTAAATTTTTACTCAACAAATTTATTGAAATAAAGTGTTTGAGATGAAAAAACATCAGCAAGTCGGTTTTTATTCTAATTTCTCAAAAATAGCTTCAAAATTGAAATTTTTGAATTATAACTAAACCAAACAAAAAATTACTTGTACTCATTAATATAAGGCATTTTTGAACGTTTCTACATTTCAAAGTAATTGCACTACCATTTATATTGCACTAACATTAACATATAATATAATTACCACACTTATACCATTACACGAAAATGTCTAGTCGCCTGAGACGAAATGCTTATTGTGAAGGGCAGGAAGGTAGAAAAATGACCAGTTTAGGTATAGAAAATTCACAATGAATAAAAACTAAAAGTCAAGAAATTTCACATTTCTAGCATATTTTCTTCTGGGAAATATTTCACTACTAGAGTGGGGCGTCCTCATAAAGCCCCGTGTCGCTACAGATAGGGTTAATACAATGCAGAAACAAAATAAACAGATTGATTTTGATACTGTGCAATTACTGTAGGTCATACACTGTAGAAAAAAATAAAGTAACAAGAGATAAAGACGTTTGGTCATTTTTGTGCAGCCCCGGTACATACCGACAGCTATATGACGACAAACGTGACATATGTAGACTGCAGAAAACTTTTTAAATAAACATTCCGTTTAAAAAATAGTAAATAATAGATCTAATGACATTCGCAAACATATGACAATTAAAATAAAACATTTGAAAAGAAATCTTGATTTAATGTGCCTTTATTTCTAACATACATTTAAAGAATATTGCATATTTAGATCAAAATATGTGCAAGATTGGTATAATTTACTGTTTTGAAGAAGATCAAGAAAAAGGAGAAAAAAGTGTCCTTGTAAATACATGCACACCGAGGCTGCAAGATCGGACAAAAATTTACAAGTATTTTTTATATTGTAACATATCGGTCATTTCCAATCAGCACTTCGGAATTGTGATCATTTTATTGCAGTTGATGCACAGGGAAAATAATCCGCAGATTAAGCTGCTTAATCCGCCTATTTTCTTAATTGAGAGTGGAGCGAAAAAACTCGAGAGGTCCAGAGACGCATATAATTATACAGCATGTACAGATCAGAAGAACTGAATGATAATCGTAAATTTACAATGATTCATACCAACAACATCGAAGAAAAAATATTATTGTGAACTTATACCGGTACACTGAAATATGATTTAAAATCTTATAATCATCAACAAAAAAAAATAGATGAATAGAACCGCCATAAGAAAAACAACAATCACTCATGCTAAACATCCCAAATACGATAAAGAATAAAAGAAAAATCATACCCATATTGTTTTAAAATAAAAAAAACAGCATCCAAGATTTAAGACATTTCTGGATAATGGTAAATAATTCTTGTTCATTTGTGCGAAAACTTAACATCAAAAACCAAGATCCACGTTTGTGCTGCTGTGAAGTATGTTGAAGGCTAAGTGCAAACTGCGTAGTGAAATGCTTTAGTTTTATATGTGTGAAAATGTTTGTATCAAAATAAATTTGTGTTTTTTTTTCTGGTATGATGATCCGTATCAAGCAGTATGATTGAAAGCAGCAGAGAACGAAAAGAAAGAAACAAAAGCACTGCAAAAATATTTTGAAGAATTGATGGTGAGGTGATAAACAAAGATAAGAACAAAGCATTTAGCAAAGGAGTGGAAAGAAAAGGAAAATTAACCTTTTTCACATTTTCGCCGGTCTTGGGAGAACCATTCCCCAACATGAGGTATCATATTAGTAAGTTGATTACTTTTGTGAATTGTTTTGCACAAACTACAAAATCCAGTTGGTAATTTCGCTGCAAAGTTATTTAAAAGCTGTAACGTCTGGTCGGAAATATCTAAATTGTCAATTGCTTTGTTTTGAATATTTTGCGGATGAAACTCTCCATTTTCATCTAAATACTTGATCCAAGATCTCCATTCCAAATACTCAGAGTAAGCAGTAACATTCTGATCCAAATAATGAAGATAGTTTACTAAGTCTTGTACTGTTTTATACTCTTCAGTATGAATGTACGATTTTTGGGGTAGCACTGCAGCTACATCATCTTTGTGAGGTCCAAATATGATTGGCACCGCTCCACTGTACAACGAGTTGTACCAAAGTTTCTCAGTGAAATAATCTTCACAATGATAACTGTTCTCGAAAGCCAAGTAAAATTTGTATCTAAACACGTCACAGCTTTTAGAAAGCGTACAAACACGTTGAACTGTTTTTTGTCAAGCAAACTTTGAACTGCGTAGGCTACTTTATGCAAGCTGACCATGCCAAATTGTTTTCTTTTGATGTCACTTAACGAACCCTTTAACGTCACAAATTAGTGTATTTCAAAAAGAGACAAAGTGTGTTTCAAGTCCTGTTCAAGAAACTTTTATTTTGATTTCATTCTTAAACTATTGAAGATGTTACCTGCTTAAAACTTCATAGAACGCAGGATCCCATCTTGATTTTATAGGAAATGCTTGACCACAACTTCCAAATAAATCAGATTTCAATCCAGCTGCTGTTAACTTATTATAATAATTGAATCGCTTTCGTGATCCGCAATTGCTTACAATCCAAGCTGCTTTTCTGCAACATAGAATATTTGTTCATTAGAGCTAAAAATTATCTTGAACAATGTGAGGGTAAAAAATACAGATGGGAATCCGTACCTTTAAAATAAATCTGGTACTAGTATTTATTTTAAAAGTTCCAATTACTTTAGCGATATTCTGTACCTGTTGTTTTTTTAAAATTATTTCAGAAGTTCAAATATCGGAATTGCAAGCGAAGTGCTTTTCGTGGTGAAAGACGACTGAAACCTCTCTATTCTCAAATACTCAATAGTTTGCCAAGTAAGCCCTACTGCCCTGTGAAAGGTCGTTTTCCAATCTTCGCAGATTGAAAAACTGTCTGAGAAATACTTTGGGACAGGAAAGGTTGAATGCTATGATTGTTTGTAATTGTTTACCAAAATATTCGAAATAAATGACATTGCCAATGAGTTTTCAATGCGCACTACCGTAAGACGCAATATGATCGGTTATAACAAGTTCTTGTAATGTGTTTGAAAGTTATTATTTTTGTGTTGAATTTGCAAATGTTCTTCTCTAGCTTCGATTGTTTTCAGTTTCCCTACTAGTGACTTTGTCCTATAGTGCACTAAGTGCGGTGATTCTAGTGAAGAAGAGGACAAGAAGAAAAGTATAACTTGAAGCTAATTTATCGAGGTCCGGTGATTGCTTAATAAACCTAATACCGGTATCACTAAAATTGTGTATAAAAATATGCATCCCCCAATGTTCAAAATCGTTTAAAAATTGATAAAATGTTGATTTATCCCCCCAATCCTCAACTAACTTCGGCACCATTGCTTGCGCAACGCTGATACGAATGCTTATTTGCAAACGACAGTTTATGGAAAGTACTTAAATGTACCAAAAATGATTTTTGTTTAAAATTTTATCGAAGAAAGTTTTTAAGAGGAATCTACTAGTTGTGAGAAGGGCAATAGCTGTGCTCAGGTTTTATTACAAACGTAATAATTTGTACAAAATGCAGTTTCGAATAACGACCTTGTTCTTTTATATAAGTTGTCATTCATTAAATTTAGTAGCATGGTATTTACAAACCTGTTTTTCTTTTTGAGAAGGGGATGGATATCCAAAAGTACTGTGGTGGGAATTTCTGAAAACGTTGTTGTAAGCGACCTGGCTGGCAGATTGTTTAAAGCATTTTGCAAATAATCGTCACTGCTCAAAGAAACTTTTCTGTGAATGGCAAATTTCTTCATGAAGTCATTTCCTTTTTGTTTGTTCCTGCAAAAATAGTATGAAATCTGTGGCATACGCTGGAGGTTGTATTGACGAAAGGAAATGAATGAGTTTGACATTTTTTGATAAAGACTAACTGTTTTACATCTTATAGCCTGTTAGGTTACTGAAAAATGTTCAAAACATTTCTGAAAAGGAGGCCATGGCCCAATGCTCCCCGCGTACGCCTTTTTATAAGATAATTCTAGGTTAGTTTTCAGCTGATTTGTTATGTCGTACAATTCATTTATCATAACTTCAATTGCATAATCGATTTCAATTAGAGTTGTGGAAGCTTATTAAGTTGCAAAAGAAGTAGATTATAAAATCTTAAGATAAGCTTGTTGCAATTTCGTGGAATTTACCACCTTTTTGCTTAATTTTGTATTTTGAAAAAATAGTTATGTCCAACTAAACATTTCATACGGATGAAATATGCGTAGCACAAGAAGCGTTTGGTTTTGAAAAGTAGCCTTACTATGTCCTGTGGTAAAATGGCTGACCACTTTTTTTTGTTTGAATGCCCTATTTCATTTGGTGTACGGTTACAGACGCATTAAACTTTACTCTAGACATGATCAATATGAATAAAGAGAAGCTTCAAGATCAAGTCGCGTTAGTTCCTCTCTCAGAGTGTACGCTTGAGCAAGCAGCTATATAATTAACACTGTTAATCTGTAGGGGACATCAAACAAAATTGTGAGATGAAATGCTATGCCAGTTTCCCGTTGGGGTAGGATAATACTGTAGGTAAAAAGAAATACATTTTATGTACATCTGAGGTTAAATCACCAAAAACAAAAGTCGAATATGTCTGATATTTTGATAGCTGCTCACCAAAGCATTTTTAATATATTTGACAGACTGCTGTAAGGACTGTAAATATCAGATGAACGTCGAACCGTCATGGTTTGATTGAAGAAGTTCGTCATCTTTCCACTTCCAGAAGAAAAATGGTATCTTCCACTGCTCTCCTGAATCCACCAAACGAACAGTTGATCAGGGCGACTGCAATTTAGCAAAAATATAAAATAACAAAGTACTAATCTGAGTTACCACAGTAGTCATGCAACTGTAGTATTTTTCTTCATCGTGTGTCACATTGCCATAGCCCAGAGCATCATGTAAGCTCTTGCTCTATCGTCGAACTCGGCTAAATGCTGTGCGAAACATCTTGCTTTTAGAACAGGGCATTCGAGGAGATGTAGCATCATTTTCTCCTGTCCACATTCATAGCTTGTGCTTCTCAAGGAATACCTCTAGTGTCGCATCAACGTCTTACATCTTTCGATACCAATTCATGAGCGATTGAGGTATCGCCAATACTTCCAGAGTTCACGTTTTCCAGAAGGAAGCCTTCTGTGGGAGAAATCTCAATATTGGCCGGTGTCAGCTCGGCTGCCAGCTCTTCTCTCCACATTTGGACCTGCACATGAGCGGCGATCTCATCTTGACTCAGTGGGAAAACTGCAGCAAGGAAACTATTTCTTGACTTCAATTGCTTGCGTGCTGGTTAGTCGTATAGTGGGTGTCTCAAATCCAAGCCCTGAAAATATCTTTCTTTTCTGCTGGTCACGCTTGTTCTAATGTTGGAAGGAGCAATTCCAGACAGAATGTGCAGCGACGTGATGTTGGTTGGTTTGGGACAGCCTGTAATCAAACGGCAGCTTTGATTCAATATACGATCGATTTTTTTGGCACTTGCCGAGAGTTTCAAAACTGGGCAGGCATATTCTGCAAACCGAATAGCATAAGGCTAAAGCAGTTGACCGCAATGTATCCGGAAGGGCCCCCCATTCAGACTTTTCTAGTTTCTGTAACATATTATTTCGAGAAGCCACCTTAGCTCTTACTTTTTCGATATTGGAATTGTAGGTGAGGGACCTATCTAGTTTGACATCGAGGTATGTGGGACTGGTACAGTGTGCCAGTTTGGCTCCATTCCAGGAAGTGTTTAGTTGGCGTGATGCATCTCGGGATCTAAGGTGGAATGCACAAACGTGGGTTTTATTGGGGTTGGCACGCAGGTGGTTTTCCGTGTAGGCCTAGTATTTTGTCAGACCGTCCAGAGCTTTGCTGAGTACTCTCTCCGTGGAAAAGTGTTTGTGTTGAGTTGTCATACACAGATCGTCAGCGTATAGGAAGCTTCTACGTGGAAGGATTGGTTGGTCGTTAGTACGTTGCACAGGATGGGGGCTAAAACAATCCCCTATGGAATACCATTTTGTGCTGTCTTTATCTACTATTTTTGCCACAAAATAAACATAGAAGCGGCGATTACTGAGCAACGATTGTATCAGCTTAGTGAATCGAAAATTCTCAGTGATTCTCATCAATCTCATGCTGTAGAAAGATCTACAGACAGCTCCAGAGACGGAGCCCTCTTCAAACTCATTTTCTATAATATGCTGAGTCAGATTCAATTGTCCTGTGCGGGATTTATCTGGTCGAAAACCTGCTTGTTGATTAATGAGTCGGTCTTCTATGAGAGGATTCAATCAGTTTAAAACATCAGCCTTTCAAACAACTTGAACAAATGACTCAGCAAAAATATAGGGCGAAGCTTTTAGGATCAGTATTGTCTTTTCCTGGTTTCATCTAGGCAATAATTTTGGCTTTTCTCGATAGCTTAAGAAATCGGTTAGCTGAGGAAGTTATTATAAAGTTTTAGCAGCTATCCGAAGGTGATGGTACCGAAATGTTTAATTTGTTCTGTTCGGATGCCATCTAATCCAGCAGATTTACCTTGTTTTATAAATTCAATGCTCTTCTTCAGTTCTTTAATCTGGAAATCTAACTCTAGTGAAGTCTGTGGTTCATCCATTGGTGAAGAAATAAGGCTAAATCCTATTGAACTTGATATTACAAACATTTATAATTGTTTTGTATGGCTTTTTGTAGGTTATGATCTTATGTTTTCGCAACCACGGCCTACTCGAACACGCCTGACATGTTGCTATGTCGGCTAATTTCTAAGAGTGTTATTTGTTACAATCATAATTATGAAAAATCTGTCATTACCCTATTTCCAAAAGTGTGTAAAAAAAAGTAACATTTGCACTTGAACATATTTTTGGTGTGTTCATCCCCCAGAATAGGTAAGCAGCCTAAGCACCATTTACGCAGTATAATATCATCGATATGTAGGACTTTTCAACCGCATCCTGGCGGAAGTCTTGTCATGCAGACGTTTGAAGATGTGTTTGTGCATGCAAGCAGACAAAGATACTGGCATGAATCGACGTTTATAAATGCATTATTGTGCTAGCTTGTGTGCAGCATACAAAGTTTATTTGTCAAGCTGGCTCGTTTGGGTTGGCCGAGGGGTGAAACGGTTTGACACCTACCTAAATTCTAGGCCATCTCGGCCAAATCCTGTCATAGAAATATATAAGGCTATAGATTAGTAAAAAGCAATGTATAATTTTTTATTTCTAAACTGTAAGTGTTGTTATTATATTAGCACTCTTGCTTTGTTCACTAACAAACCAACAATAAAGTGAAAATCATCATCGATCTTAGAAACAATAATGACTAGGCATTCACCGAGTTTCTGCAGCTGGAAGGTCAGACGTCACGGTTTGTGGGGCATGAAACACGACCGCATCACTGCTTGAAAGTTTACTTCTGTCGTAGGTTATAACACAATTTCCACAAGAAGTACTGTTCATTCTGTAACTACAAAGTTAACGCAATAATGTAAATAATTTATCTTTTCTCAAAAACGTATCTCAAAAATGCATTATCACGGCATCTTACTTTTTTTGCCTATTTGAGGTGTTTGTGTGGTCAAGCCGACAAAGATGCTGGCTTTAATGTTTACAACTTATACAATATACAATTTTGTAAAACTTGTTGCTCTATGACCATAATAATATCTTACATTTTAAAATACACAATTTGAAGTTGAAATGATTTGGACTTACATTCCACCTCTAGCGTTTTCTATGGCATCTTGACCAAACTCTAGAGCCATAGTCATGTCGTGAAATGGTATATACCACAACAAGATCGTTTTTTTCTCTTGCAAGTTGCTGAAAAATCTAAAAAGAAACGAAAAATCATTGTGTTATAAATATACTGTATAAGTTGATGTATTCGTTCTTTGAATTTTTTTCTTTGTGCATAGAAATAGGGGGTTATCTTACCATGGTCCTATAGCATATTTATGTTTATAAAATATTTATTTAGGAATATACAGCATTGCGTGTTAAAAGAAATCTTTTTATTAAAATAATTTTTTTTTTGTAAACCAATAATTCTTTTTAAAACAAACATTATTTTAACAAATTTCGGTCTTAAATTTTCATTCAGTGTTTTTTAAGCATTATGGTAACTGTCATACAACGGTTGGCTATATCAATGCCTGCTTTTAAGATGAGCTTTCAATGGTAAATGGAGTCCTTTCAGTAATGTAGAGAGGTGGTCCAGAAGGTTCTTTCCGATCATGGCATGAGGTAATTTAGCGGCCCGCAACCACTCAAAAGGGTCTGGGAACTGGAAGAAATCACCTCGTATTCATTTTACATAGTGCGTTTTTCTAAGACTTGTCTGAATTTGAGACCTGAGAGTGTCATTGGTACCGCGCCCAAATCATGCTCTCAACAGCCCTGAGTAGCCTACTTCAACGTTACGGTTTGGAAAAAACAATGCGATCTCCAACCATCAAGGATATGTACCAATCTAGCTAATTCATGATTATGATTTTACAATTAGCATCTCACATTGCAAATCAAATTGTTTAACACAATAATATGCTTTCAGCTTTCTCTCTTGAGGTTTTGATTGAAAATACACAGCTTGAGAAAAAACAACTCAAATTCTTTAGTACAGCAGTAATAATACTGAAACACAATTTACGATTTACATTCGTTGCTGCATAGCCTAAGAACTTGTGAGAAAATTGTTTGAATTCAATCTTCAAGCTAGGCCTACTTACGAAGAATGACGAAATTCAAAGTAGTTGGTGTTTATGCTGATTTGACTTTGCTTTTGTATCATAGAAAACAATCTTTGTAAAACAGTGTTTCTTGTAGCAAAGGAACCCATATTGCAAAGTAGGTTCATGGTGATAAGTGTAAAGACTGTGCAAAGTATCAAAAAATGGAAGAAGTGTCTAATTGTTCCAACATCTTTTCCATGGTGAGGTTTGCTTGACATTGTAAAGGTTCAGAAACAGGTGATAAGCAGCTAGCATGGAAACGTTAGAATCCAAGATAAGACCACCCTGCCACGAATCCTAATACAAAAGTAAAAGTTATAGGCCTACAGTAAATACTATAATCGAGAAAAAGCAATATTATAGACATGACGTTGACATACAATTTTTCCTGATCGTTTAAACTTTAATGCTGTATTATCAATTTATTGTTAAGGGTATTTTTTTGGACGATATAACACAAAACTACTTAACAAATTTGTCTTAAAGCATCTGTGTGTTCGCTTCAGCTAAATTAAATTCCCAGAGCAGTGTTCCTCGAATCTAAAGTGGTGATCCAAATAGTGAGTTGCACAGGAATTCACTGTAGTTTGGTTCGAGAAACCCTTTGATTGCAGGGTCGTCTAGTATGTAGCAAAAATATCGTTGGGCTATTTTATTATCAAGTAAATATAATACGTTTTTTCTTGAGGGAGTACCAACGCAAATAAAAAATGTTCAGACTTTTTACTGTAGCCTACACATGTTAAATCAAGCTGCAAATACCAGTCTTCAAATATTAAATTGGAAATTTATCTTATGCACCGAATCTGCCGGAATTGGCAAATATCAAAAGTCAAAAAAGTTTGTGAATGTCAGTAAAGCCAACGCTTAGTTGAATTAAATTTAAAAAACTTTTCTAAATTTCATTGAGTTGGAAGATTTTCAAAATTTGATGTCTTACGATCTACATCATTCGTCCAGAGGATATGCAATCTCTTGGTGTGAAAACGTTAGTGAAACATCAAAAACAACTAATGTGTTTTCGCTTTAACTATGTCTGATTTATCATATGAACAAAGACCTTGTATTAACTTAGTTTACAAAATCCTTACATGAACAAAATTCGTTTTAAAAACAAGATCTCATTGGGATTTCATTTGATAGTTATTATAATTCTATAGCAGCCTAATCCAGCCAAACAAAGTATCATACAAACTCTGCGTAATGTAAGCGCACAGTTAAAAATAGGATCGAGAAAAAAGAAAATTGTTTTTCATGGGATTGGGTGCTTTGTTTACTAAACGATAGTCGTTGATGGTCATCGCTTAACGGTCACCGAAACGAATAAAGCCGTCACCAAACAGATCGGTGACTTTTCCTTGTTTTGAAAGTGGATGACGACCTAACAAAGCCTTCCACTACAGTCGATAGTAGCACAATTATTGCAAGAAAGGCGTCTTCAACAAAGAAAGCAACATATTTCAGTCTTTTTTAATAGATGAATTGGATAAGTGCTTGACCTGTAAAATAAAACATGACGATGAGCAACGCCGATACAACTCTTGACATGTAACCTTGACAACTAAACAAAGAAAGTGACAACTAGAAGTCACAATCAAATTTAATTAAGTTTCGCTTTCTTTTTTTATATTTCCTATCTAACCCATTGACCTTAATCATTAAATTTTAGGGTTTAGAGACAAATAACTAAGCTATATTTGATTTAATTTGCTCTGTTTCGCTTTTTGCTTAGCATTGAGCACTAATTTTAGTATTAATAGTATTTATTGTTTAATTAAGTTTTATATGTCTGTGGTACAACAGAGTGCGAAATCTCCACCAAAGCCCTTACAGGAATACTTGCACTCAAAAAGATTTTGCCGGTTAGCGTCAGTATGACCTTATAAGTAAACACTGTAGTCTAAGCTACAGCAATTTTGTTTGTTCAAATAAAAAAATGACGCTCTTTGCGAAACGTGCCCTTAAATCACTGGGTTCCAACCGGGGAGGGAGAATTTTCATGTTTTCAGGAGAAGAATGTTAACTGTTGAGTTATTCTATAACTTATGAGTATTTTTGTAGTTGAGTGGTAAGAGCGCTGATGCAATGACCAAACCAAACGAACCGTTTAACACCCTTCAAATGCATGTAGCTGTGTTTTCGCCAAGACAATTACTGGTATCCTACTTACTTACTGGCAAGCCAGAATACAACAACAAATCCTTTTTTTGTTTTGAGTTGTCATTGGCATTGTCAATTACTTACGCCACATTATACTGTACAATTTGGGAAAGTTTTAAACAGTTTTTATATCTAGATTGATGCGTATATCTGTCTAACTAAACTGGTGTATATACATGCTGTGGTAGGCCTATACTACAGTAAAAAAATAAAAACGAATCTGAATCTGACTCTCTACTAACAGTTTTGTTCAGGTTTGCACGTTTTGGAGAGAAAGGGGGGCGTCGCAGGCTGAAGACTAATTTTTATCACGAAGAGGATACATTTTAGGTATGAAAAAAAGAAGCTTTATAGTCCAAAGAACCGTATAATTTAAAACAAACTGTTTCTTTCACATTTTTTTTGTGGCAACTCATAGCGCAACTATAGTGGAATGGGCTATCTATAGACGCAGAAGCGTGACTGCAACAGTAGTTTGACGTAGAACACATGAGCTGAGTAATTACTACAAACAACACTTTAGCTATTTCATTCATATGCGAGATACTTAACGCATATCTTTCTGTGTCAGTTTAAACTTACTGTACAAAAGAAAGGATTCCAAGAATAAGGATGCTGATAGGAGTCCCATTTTTGGAGTAAATAGTCAAATAATTAACTAAACTCTTTATTATCAGATTAACCAAAAAACTGGACTATCGGCATCAGTATGTTTGGAATCCTGTTTTTTTTTGCCATCAGGCTGTAGACAGAGACGGGAAAAATCACCAGTTTTCGTGATCTTGAAGATCAAGATCACTTTTTCTAAACTTAACAAAATGAAGTTTTTGATCAATGATGTTGTTAAGAAAACGAATTTTACTGTAAGCAACCTGGGTTAAGGTAGTTGGTATTGCTAAGTGTTTTTAACTACTCGATCGCTAGCCTAAGAATTGTAATAAGTTAGTGAATGATTGCTATTAGGCCTATCAAGCGTTGTCTTAGTTTGCGTAGAATCGCAGCGTCATACCCAAAGCTGTGATTAATTACAACACCGTACTGAAAAAGTCACAAAATTTGCGATTAGTTTTATGCTTTTTATTTCAAAAAAAAATTTAAACTGCATCATTCTTTTACCAAATTTTTGCCTGGTTCGTATTGGAAGCTTTATTCGTGTTATCAAGTATTTTCAATTTTCACTAGATGATATCAATGTTTATTCCACCATTTACCTATCTGGCATCCTTGATGCTGTTGTCTGCTATCAAAAGCGTTCAGATGTCTGCGTTTAGATAAACTGCTCCAAAAATACAAAAGTTACTCAAAATAGAGATGTTTTCACATTGAATATATTTGTTTATACTCAGGCCTAAAACAATGATTAGTCTGATTGATTTGCTGCAACAAACCACTTTACATGAACGAAGTCGGCTTTAGAGTCCGGTTTTTTTTAGCACCGCCATTTAAAACTTTTTAAACATCCAAAATGGGTTTGAAGAAAGCAAAAATTTTTTTAGAACTCACAAAACAGAATTGTGAACAAAATTGAATCATTTTTTTTTATAACTCAACATAAAGTATAGGCTACATGCGGAAGTTGACTTATTTGTTGGGGGCTATTCAAAAAACTTTTTAAATTTAGAAATGGCAACACTGCCAAAATTATTATTAATTCAAATCGACTTTTCTTGGACACATATCATATTAACAACGGCTTAATGTTAGTAATTACCGCTATTTACTTTGTACAGCACGAGTTCTAAAAAGTGCCTCTATTTTGTAAGTAATCTTCCATTCTAAAGTGATGCAAACGAATTTATTTTCACACGAGTCAGTCCAATTATAAATAGCTAAAAATCGATTTCGATCAGCTAGCAGCTAGATCATCTTCAGTTAAGCTGAAAGCAAACAGCAAAATATTATCATAAGCCTAACCAGGAAACATCAACAATACGAAAAAATATTGGTTACAATGACAAAAAGTATAAAGTCTGAGCTTTAACCGATAAGACGTCAATTATAGCAAATATAGCAACGAAAAGAGTTGACTACATCAAACGATATCCATGAGGTAACCTGACAAAAAGCTGCACAATTTTTTTTTTAATTTTCTTGAATTCTAAAGTGATCTTGATCTTATTGTTCTTTAAGATCAAGATCATTTGGGATCTTCAAAATCAAGATCATGCCCATCTCTGCCTGTAGATAATAAAAACGGATTGAAAATCTTCAAAATAATTAAATGGAGGAATAGGCTACATCAAAAAATTTTGAAAACCACTGTATTAGCACATGGATGAAATAACAAAGCCAATGTAAAACAATTTTAAACCAAAATTCTATTGAAAAGTATAAAAAGGTTATCTTTTCTTAATCAAACATACCGAAAGTTCTCGTAAACTCATTTGTATAAAAATATTATAAGGCTGCAATGCATTGGCAGTGTTGTTCTACCATGTTACTACATATACTGTAGGTCTGCACCAGGGGTCTCAAATATGTGACCCGTGGGACGCATGCGGCATTTATTTAGCCTTTAGAGCACTTTGAGTTTGAGACTCCTGGTCTACACTCACATCACCACCCACAATCTATTGTAAAAAGATAATCACAATACGGTACGCTGTTGCATTGTGTAACTATTAAATCGAAAAATACAGACACTGCACTCAGAGCTTTTGGTACATTTAGTTACCGGTACGACAAAAATTTCCGAAAAATTCTGGAGCAGTCGATTAAAATCTTCCAAAATAGTAGCTAACTAGTTTGTTGAGATGTAGGCTATTGAACATAGCTTAGACATCTAGTTGTTACGACTAGGTTCACAACTAATACTGTTTGGTAACATCTATAGCAGGCATATTCTGCATTCAAAACGATAATAATAGGCCACAAACAAAAGTGTTGCTACGAAATCGGCAGATATGACATTTGTACAATGACCTTTATTTGAGAACTCGTTTGTTTTCCTCGTATTTGAAAAGGTAACACTAAGCGCCTATAGAAACAGAACAAAAGTATACAAAAAACCTATCTTACCCAGAACAAAGCTTACACCTTTGCTTTTAACTTTCCAATCGATTACAGGATAAATGTTTGGCGCGCAAACATTAATACGTCGGTCTCTTTAATATAAACTCAGGTCCAATTTCTTTATCGTGGGCTTGGGCATTCGTTTGCGTATATCGTCACGCCCTTGTTGGTCTGTTTGCTATCATTGTTTGTTGTAAAAGCATGAATTAATTTGATCAAAGCTTAGCAACTCACCTATGTGTCTTCTTAGCCATTTGTGAAATACGGCATTAGTTTGTTTTTCAAAAATTAAGAAAAGCATTTTTTGGAGTAGATTTCATTTCTGATCATAATAATTTATTTTACCAGTTGGGTGCAACCAATCTCAATCGGTTACCACAAAAACCTCAATTAAGACGTCCAAACGGAAACCAAGCAGATTGATACCAGCACTTGTGACGTCACAAAGAAGAAAAAAGAAACAAAGATATGGTAACCTGTAGAAATCAAATAAAATTTATTTTGAAGTATTCGAGTTTAAATTTGTTGCGATGACGTCATTTACCCTGCAGCTCAGAACGTTTGTTCAGAAGGTGGTTACAATCGACCTTTAAAAAATGGCCAGTTTTTTAGCAAGACAGAGGCCACAATTATTACGACCACCTCCAATCTAAGTGTAAGGCCGGCATAGCTGTAGATCAGTGGTTCCCAACCTTTTTGTTGTCTCGGACCGCGTTAGACAAATTATTAATTCTGCTGACCCCTACCTAAATTTTGCCTGAAACTCAATTAACATAGCCTACTATTGACTATTGTAATAATTATGCTACTCAACAACTGTAGGCTACTGTGTCATATTGCATTGCCGCTATGACTCCTGCGGCAAATATCAGGTTAAACAGTTGCTCAAATAAGAAAATGAATGAATTGTTCAAGAAATGTCAGCAGTATTTGAATATTAAGGTGGCCCAAAGTGCCATGCCGAAACTTTTTCAACGTAAGCAAATTTAATGAGAGGGCTGTTATTGCCTTTCCTGAACTAAACGACTGAACTGTGGTTGAGTTTTTGACAATCCAACACGCAACGCATGTTATCTTCAACGTCCAGGCGATTTCGATGTTTAGTTTTTATTGTAACAAGAGCTGAGAATCCTGCCTCGCAAAGGTAAGTGGTTATGAATGGTAACAAAACAATAATCGCTTGCTTTGCCAAGAATGGGTAGGTTTGCAGTTTTGAGCACCAAAATTCTTCTACAGTTTTTGAATGAAATTCAATGCGTAATAACTCTTTTAATCTCAAATTAATTAAGTCATCTTTACTGAGATCGTCATCTCTAACGTTGTTCAAGTCAAAAAGAAAAGGATTTCGAATCAATGTTTTAACTTCGTTCGGCAGGTGTTCTAAATTAAAATAACGTTGAAATGAGATTTGTAGGGTTCCCAAGTGTGCGCAAATTTTTTCTCTCATAGAGTTCAAAAGAGTAGCCTACATTCTCTTTTAGTTTCATCCATCAAGATAAGATCTTCTAACATTGGAAAGTTAGCGTAATTACTTGCTTCCAATCAGCATTTCCAAACCGGCATCTTGGCTAAAAACGCTTTCAGTTTTTCAGCTGCATCAATTATTCTCACACCTGGTCCTTGAATGCCACGATTAACATTGTATGATCTAAAATATTGGCTAAGTAGGCCATGCCGTGTAGAAAACTTTTACTTTCAAACAATTTTGAGAGGGGACTTCCTTTTGCTTTCAAAAGAGTCGATACTTTATTTTTCAGCTGCTGCACTCGTTTTAAAACTTCTCCTCTAAAGAACCAACGTACCTTAAAATGATACAAAATTACTTCGTAATTTGACCTTACTTCCTGACAAAGCGCTTTAAAAATACGGTGTACTTGACACATTTGCATTTAAACAGAGAAATGAAAGTAAAAAGATCGTTTTTCGTTTTTTTTTTTCTTTTTCCAAAATTCATCAAAGTAATCACGGATCCCCAAATGCTTTATCATGGACCCCCAAGGGGTCCGCGGACCCCAAGTTGAGAACCACTGCTGTAGAAGCATAGGCTCTACTCTTAGTCTTTTTTACAAAACTTCATTCAATATAAAATACAGTGTCATTATAACATTATGCTGATTAGATTTTTATAAAATTTTTTTGAGAGGCAAGATATGCGATTGCTTCCCAAAGCTCCCTCCCAATCGGGGCTAGGTCTCTGGTTTATCCCTATCATTCTTCTTCTATGACGTTTCTATTGCCCAGGTCTACCACGTGACCAGCCTCATGGTTAAACGTTAAAACAGCAATGAAGAGGATACGAGATGCTGTTCCTCAGCCGTTCCAGTCTCATCTTGATCAGTTTTGCTGGAAGAAGAAAAACCTCCTATGATCTATTTGTATCCTTTTTAGAAGATGTACGTGGCGTGCATCACCAGAACGAATGCATTACGTCAGACGTTTTGCGTCGGTATTTGCTTCTCTCGTAATTTGATACTTTTTCGTTTTGGAAAAAAATATCATCAGTGATAGCTGCACCACTTTTGATGAAGTGGTGACCTAAGGATGCGGCAATTTGTGCAAATATCCGAAGGCGGCAAAGTGTGCCAATGTATGACAATACATTTGTCTCCAAAGTTTTACAAAAATAACGAAACAAAAAGAAGAAAAAAACACGTAACGGCCACCACAACAATGTAACAACAATGTAAAACAGCCACAAACAGAAGTTACAGGATTGTGGGCGTGAAACCGACCCCTTTAGGCCCAAGGTACAAACTAAGCAGATGATGAGAAGTATGATTCTACAACTGCACGAGCATGAAAAGCCATGAGTTTGCTTTGTCTTTTCAAAACAAAAACTGTTCAGAAATAAGATTTCTTTGGTTTTCATATTGTAAGTATTTTCTCTGCACATACTTTTCGTTTTGCTCAACCAAATAGGTCACAATGCAAGCGCGTTTACTTCGTTAAAATTAGGAACATCATGCAAGATATCTCAGCTCAATATGAAACAGATATTTCAACTCAAGGTTTGCTATCCTTAAGTGTTAGTGGTGACTGCTCAAACAACATAATCCGTCGTTTTACATTAATTCAACGTCTGCAGACGTAGCCTACGTAGGCTTATGAGTGATGAGACTGGATAACAGTAAAGAATTTACTTCTCGTCAGGCCTTTTCCTCATCGCGAACACATCTATTAACCGGCCTGAAATGCTTTACGAAAGAAGGCTATGCACAAGTCTGCGAACTATCACTGGCAAGAAATTTTTACAAGACAAACTGGTAGGCTAATCATTTCCAAGTAATTCTGGTGCGCTGAGTTCGAATCTGAATTCACAATTTGGCAATTGTTACAGGCTGTAAGAAGTTTTCGGGTTGTTTGATTGAATCTTTATCCTCGGATTGGGAAAGCTTATTTGAGAGCTTGATCCTGGCTGTTTCGCATACTTGTAGAGGCTTTGAATCACTGACGCAAGGTCGATCACCGACATTGACAGAGTGAATTTTCCGATTGATGTTGAAATGTTGTCTGAAAATTATTCCATCCCCTTGTTGCCGCTAAATGGAGAGCAGTCGTTGAAATGCGTCGCTCAAACGCATTCCCCGAATGTTGAACCAACGCCGCTTGATCCTGAAGATTTTTCATTCGTGAAGTCAAGCCCTTAACTAACTGAGCTGTCATTTTGAATTCAAAATCTGTGTTAATCAGCAAATATTCCTTTTTTGGACTACTTTTAGAATGAAGTAATGGAAATTGGGCTAAAAATTTCTAAAAAATCTGGCAACCTTGTCTGTCTTTAAGGTTGTTGCCATGCTTGTGCTGTAGCAATACTTATACGCAGCCAGTGCTTTGCTTGGTTAAAATTCGTATTGTTACGGAAAGCTTAAGCTGTACAAGGTAGGCTACAGCTTTCAAGTTGCTGTATTTTTATTATGAGCACAGCTGGCAAGAGCGACTGCATCAAGTATGAGAAGTAGCTCAAGACAAGATTAATTGAACATCCAACTAAATTCTTACTTCATATCCGGATAGAGTAGGCCTACACCTTCCGATTTTGCGAAGCTATTCACCAGGCACAAGCTAGCCTGCAAGCAATACTTTGGATATGAAGCTGCTGATCAAATCAAAAGCCACACTCTATAATATTGCTGTAGGTAATACAGAGCTTCTGTTGTAGCTTGACGGTAAAAGGAAGGCAAAGCCTTCTGCTCGGTCACTGGTGTAGGCGTGTAGCATGAGTAAAGTAGCCTACTATCGCTAAGATTAGTTGCTCTTGCATGACAAAAATGTAAGATTTTTGAGCAAATAAAAGTCTAAAGTTGAACATCCAGCGTGTCTTTTAATTCTTCGCTCCCTATCTATTGTTCTGAGAAAGCTATTGAACATCTTCCATCTAGAGATGGAGAGTTCTTATTCATTGATAAACCGGCGAATTTTACAATGCATTAAAAGTTTGGCCACTAAGAAAAATCCTACAATTGGGTAGAAAAGCAAGCTACATGTAGCCTACAATTTATCAAGAAATTGTATACCTGCCTTCGATTCTTATTGAGGTTGGCTTGATGAAAAGAATTTATAACAACTATAGATTCACACGGAGATGGGTTTGCTTTCTTGAAAGAAAAGTTTGCTGACGGCCTATTAGAACACGGCCGAACATGTTGCTATGTGGGAAAATTTCAAAATTCCACCACAATAATGTAACAACAAACACACTCTACAAGTTAATATCTTATGCAAAATGAGAAGCCTGGGAGCCTATAAACAAGAGACCGATAAGGAAGACAATGAGACCCCGATGAAAATATCGTGTTTTATTCGTTTTAAAGCAGTGGTTCCCAACCTTTTTGTTGTCACGGACCCCTTTAGACAAATTATTAATTCTGTGGACCCCTACCTAAATTTTGCCTGAAATTCAATTAACATACTATTGACTATTGTAATAATTATGCTACTCAACTACTATACTGTGTCATATTGCATTGCCGCCATGACTCCTGTGGCAAATATCAGGTTAAACAGTTGCTCCATTAAGAAAATTAGCGTACTGTTGGCCTGCTAGTACAGCGTATAGCAGGGCTACTCAACTGGCGGACCGCGGTCCGAATCCGGACCTTCTGGGTGTTGAAGGTGGACCTCGGGTGTCTGGAAAAATAACTTCATTGCAACATTTTAGGGTCTCTTTAAACAGATTTCCATGTCTGCAGCAGTGGCCGAGTGGTTAGCGCGTTGGGCTCGCAGTCGAGAGCCTGCATGTTCGACTCCAGCCACCCGCAATTGCTGTTGTTTCTCTGGGCAAGAAACTTTACGACAATTGCCTCTATCCAGTGATCGATTTTGAATAGTACATTAGTTTAAGTCATAAGTAGAGTAGACAACCGGAAACAGACATTGCCGTCGGCTGTGTACGTCGGAAGACGTAGCATACCGATGCATAGCGCTCATGTCCGCTTTCCCGCCATGCAGGATAAATATATGAAAAACAAGCAAAAGCAATTTTTTTGATTATCCAAGAAGATGGGGGACTTCACCCCAGACCCCCCAACGCTTTGCCGTCTTTTCTGATGTGCGATCCACACAGCTACAGGCCTACAAAGAAACACAATACATTTTTCCTTTTTTATTTCTTTGTTTGTGTCAGACAAAAATCCAAGTCGTGTTACATACCACCTGAAAAGTGTTTCGGTGCTCGTACTAGTTGTTTAATTTTCATGGTTGCATGTGAAATATTCACCGGACTGCAGAAATATTCAACTTGTCAAAATGGACCTTTGCTAACATTAGTTGAGTAGCCCTGGCGTATAGTCTCCAACTGCAAGCAGTGGTGTCGTTCCCTCCACTATAAGGTAAACTTTGGTTGCACCGCATGCTTTCTATCACGTAATAGACGAGCCAATCCTGATTTGACTGTAATCGACATGTGTTGTGGTAGATGTAGTTTAAGGTCAATGTGCACACTGTAGGCAGCAGCATAGATTTATTTTAATGCATACAGGTACAGTTTATTCTCGCGGGCTTGAGCTTGACACATTTGCATTTAAAGAGAGAAATGAAAGTAAAAAGGTCGCTTTTCGTTTTTTTTCCGCAAAATTCATCAAGGTAATCACGGACCCCCAAATGCTTTCTCACGGACCCCCAAGAGGTCTGCGGACCCCAGGTTGGGAACCACTGCTGTAGATGGACCAGGATATTTTAGGATCAACACCTTTGTCAAGGAATCAAACCGCCTTTGAGTCCAAGCATTGCTTACTTATACGGCTAATCTGAGACTTGGAAGGGTTAATCAACCTGCATTTTGGGTTGGATGTAAAATTAGATTTGCAACGGTTCAAATTGAAACAGATTACAACCGAACGTTGACATAAAGCAGGAGAAGGAAATTATTAATGAAACACCGTCTTCTGCTGGCTAAATTGCAACCACGATTGTTGAAGTTCAATGAATGCTTCTTGCTGATTAACTATTTTGGAACACGAGTGGCGTTCTGTTTAGCTGAAATTAAACAGTGGTTGAAGTCAGAAAGTCCATTTGTATTAAGGAATTTTTCAGACTCATTTCTATCCGAATTTCCATCCACTTTCCGCCCCATCATAGATTGCAAAAAATATTCAACCGCAGCCTAATACTATTAATTAAGCTAAGCTATAGCTGAACTCCGAATGTTGCAAGCATCATATCCACCCACAATAAATCAATATTGCTGGCTGCAAATGAACCATCTAAGCCTGGTTGCAATTGTAGGATGAAACCAGGTTGTCCTTTGAATGGACAATGCTTGCAGAAGGTCATTATTTACAAAGCCACCATTGATAACGGCCCAAAGGTTCTAAATTACATTGGTTGTTGTGAAGCGACTTTTAAAAAACGTTTCTCCAATCACAAATGTTCCTTTATGGATTGGTCTAAACGAAATAGCACAGAACTACCTTAGGCGGTTTAGGACCTTAAGGACAAGGTTGTTGATCATAGGCTATCATGGTCCATCCACAGCTATGCTCGGCCTTACAGTGGAGACGCACCGATTTATTGCTTTTGCATATTTTTCAGGATCTTCTGATGATCCCCTTTTTATGGTGAAACAAGCTGTAGAGGTTTTAGCGAGTTGTAACTATACTTGATGCAGTTCGCTCAGCTTGGCTTCTTGCTTGGCATCGAGCACTTTTTGTAGTGTAGTATTTGTTGTTCAAAATATAAAATATATTTTTCTCTGACTCCAATTGGTGTAGATGTAGGCTACTTGGTGCAGCAGCCTGTAACGTAAGCTGCTGCTCATTTTGACATGGAACTAAAACATAAAAACCAGAGATTTTATTTCAAGTTGATATTCATGTTCAGTCACCCGAAATTAGCCAAGATTGATCTCATTGAATTCCGCAGACAACCTAGCTGTTGACAACTGTTATTTTTTTGTTTAAAATTTGTCCGTTTCAACCCGCACCAATGTGATAACGAAAAAGCTGTTTTCAGTTACGTAAAATTCATTACCAAGATTCAAAATTCAACATTTTTTTGATTTGTTAGGAATTGCTTTTTTGAAGTCAACGTGGTTGCTCCGTTTTTTTAACGTAAACTTTTATAATCGAGTTTAGCGTCAACCAAGCAGTCAACTACTGTGGAATAATGCTGCCATGGAATACAAGGCCACCTTTGATAAAACCCTGTCTTGGAAGGTTATGAGAAAAAGAAACAGTATCCTAAATGTTTGACGTTTCGTAATCTGTTTTTATTTTGACTAAGGGTAATTGGCCGTGTTAAATTCAACAGAGCCTTGTTTGCCCACTGGAAGCATGTACCAGCGTTTCCGCGTCTGTACCGCGTTGCGGTAAGATAGGTTGCACCCAACTGGTGTGAAATAAATTATCATTATTATTATCCTAAATGTACGTTTTATTTCCACACACAATTCAATGGATGTAGACACAGTGCGTAACATTGAAAAGGAGACAGTGTTATTGCAGTAGCCTACCGTAAGAGATTTTTGGGATTCTTTGCATTCATTAATTCATTGTTTGTTTTTGTCGCTCTATACTTTTATACATCAAGATTTAGGTTTGTTGTGAATGTAGCCTATTACTGTCATATTATAAATCGAATTTTATATAATTATTCTCTAGTTAATACAAACAGTATTTTATTTTGTTAATCGCTTTTTGATAAGTTGGTAGTTATATGATGATCCTACTGCTGATGTACAGCACTGAATAGAATTTCCAACCCCCTTATAGTTATAGATATTCCTGCAAGAAGTATGCTTGGTTACGAATGATACTGCGTCAAGAGCCTCCACAAGTATGCGCAACTACCAGGAGTAACCTATCAAGCTTTGTCAGTCCGGGGATAAAGATTCAAAACCAAACCACTTTATTGATGTCAAGAGGGATTTTATATCAAAGTTGCTATGACTGGATAGCAGCCAAAAGTCCTCGCATTGCCGCTATGATACCACACCTGTTCATCCAACGATTTACACGTATCTCTGCGTCTCCAGTCATTTTTAACTTTTACCTTTTACAAATTATGTACCTGACTGTTGAGGTGTGGAAAACTCAATAGCCTACCACCCAATTGAACGATTTGATTATTTTTGTAACTGGTGTATTTTTTTTTCGTAAACAGTAAATGACGACATATTTGTAAAAAAATGACATAGGCTACCACGAAACAAACATTACATCTTTCAAGAATATTCGTCAAATAAAGGCAACGTTACATATATTGCATAGCAATGATTCTATTTGAATAAGAACTTCTGATAATCCGTGTAGGCGAAACAGACTGTTAAGGATTCAGATAGTAGCCTAATAGCTATATTTGATTTACATAACAATGTAAAGTTTTAAAATGGACATGACTGGTTTGGCATCAAACATTCACTCTCTGCCATGCAGACAGTAACAATAAAAATATTGAGGTATAGTGCAAAAAAGTTTTGAATAATGCTATTCAATCCTATTAAGTTGTTGTCCCAGTGTCGGTCATTTGTTTCTGGTACCGGTACCTCAACCTTAGCAACATACAGCTGTCATTGAAGTTTTGATTCCAACCTGTTCTTATTAATGTTGCGGGCTGAACTGGCAGTGACTGTACTCAAAGTAGCCCATAGATAGCATGGTATTTTCCATTCGCAGATTCAAAATAGGATCTCAATTGAAAACCATTGGCATTGTACACCATCGTGGAGGGATAATTTTGTTGGTTGTTACCAGTGACCCACGTTAACGCGAAATTCTGTTTAGATTGAATAACCAGAGTGGTTCTGCAAACGCAAAGAAAGCTTATCATTATGTGATAAATATAGGCATGCAGCCTACTCACATTGAAAAAGCAGCACATTAAAAAGATGAGCTTAACTTACTGAAGAGTTACAGCAAGTCTCTCGCCTGCGGTGAGATCGGGAGGCGCATTTGAGTGGTTTGCTTTGTTATTTTGGTAGACATCAACCCAAGTTTGTCAAAGACCACGGGAATCATTCTGAAATTGATGAAAAAATGTGAAGATCGTGAAGCTCGCATCTCTGACGTGAGCTTGTGGTAATCTATTAAACGTTTAAAGGGATAGTAAAGGAAAAACCTGACTTGGCGATTTTCCACGTTCTTTGTGTTTAACATGCTACCGTAAAACGATTTTCAATAAAATTTTGCCCCACTGCGGTCTGACCACCATTGTGCGCGTGCTTTTGTCAGAGCTTTCAAAGCGAGATTGGGCCTGATCAACGAAGCGTGCGACTGTACAGTCTACGTAACAAAAGACTAGCAATCAACCGATCACGCAATAATTGTTACTGCGGGCGATTTGACTGTAGGCTATGTATGTATGTACATCAAAACATCAGATTTCAACATCAAAATACCAGACAGTTTGCTCAAAACATCAGATGTGGTAATGTGGCTTTTGTTATTGCTGTCTTTTATTACGTATTCTCGAGCAGTGTTTGCACGTTTTGGTCATTTTGAAAAAAATGAAAATAAATGAAACACTGGACTTTGGGCCTTGCCAGCGCCATTGAAAACAATTTTTTTTCGGTAATTGTTTTTGAAATGTATTCTTGAATGTTCAGTTTATTCATTTTAAGGCTTAATTCCGGTTTGAAATTTTCATTTAGTATGCCTTTAAGGCTACCGGTAGCCTACTGGTAAATAGCAGTTCCAACTATAAACATGTTAAACATAATATCTCAATATTGGATTAACCCAGTGCTCTCTGACCACACCTGTTTCCAACTTTTCAACCTTACTGACGTGTTTGAATGCTTCAAGCAATAAATTGCTAGTTTGCATCCTTCGCTTTTTACAGCATTTTTACACAACTTTTTAGAAGGCATGACTGAAAGACTGCAACAACTTCAAATTTCAGCTTACTCCAACTAGTTATGTAAAGAACAATTGCTTGGTCTACTCGGTTATAGGCAAATTGTTTGTAAACAGTTGTAAACAGTTATTCGTAAAACAATTCTTCGTAAACAGCTGTTAGTAAAACAATTGTTCGTAAACAGTGGCGTAGCTAGGGAATGTGCCGGACTGTGCCGCCCGGGGCGGATTCACATTTTACCGCCCCTTCAAGAAAAAACATGTGAAAATGAAATGCGTTTTTTTATCAGATTATAATCAAAATCAAAAATCGTAGTCGGAAAGTGCCACCCCCAGACGTGCCGCCCGGGGCGGACCGCCCCCCCACCCCCCCTAGCTACACCACTGTTCGTAAACAGTTGTTGGTGAAATGAAATCCGTAAAACAATTCTTCGTAAAGGATGTTTTCGTATACATCAAATCTCAATTGCATGCACGAAGAAATGCTTTGGGAAGAATTGTTTTACAAAAAATTAATTTTACGAAGAATTGTTTAAGAAGAATTGCTTACGAAGAATTGTTTTACGAAGAACTGTTCACGAAGAAAACGTCAGACACAGGTCTACTCTACTTCTTGCTTTGGCGCAAATTTTTTGAAACGTCACGTCATTGTGGTTTAGATACTCACGTGACCGCGGTTCAAGCAAGCAAAATATTCTTCGAGATTGCAAGTGTAGACGCTTAAAAACCAGCTTAAGCAAGAATTTCTAAGCAAAAACACTTTTTCGTGTAGACGCACCTTAACGATACAAAAAAGGTATAAAGTAGCCTATGGAAGTTGCTTGATTTCAAAATCAATTCTTGTATTTTGGTTATTTTTTTTGCTTGAGAAAGTAGTCGGTATTCTGACAAATTGTTAAGAAAGAAAAAGTCTTCATATTTCACATGGTGTTCATACCATCCATGCCTTAACTCGCTTTTTTTCCTGCTGAAAATATAAAACGAGTAGGTCTGCCTACGCAATAGCCTTTATCAAACAACGTGTGTATAAGCAAAAAATACTATCGCAGTATAACTCATTGTTAAAAATTGTCCTTAGATATGTAACGTCCACAAAAGTAGCATTTTAAAGATTTGTACTTGGCGAATTGGTGATTGCGAGAGTGGCACCCCTTCGACTATAGCTGGTGATTTCTTTCATGATTATGAACAGTAGCCAATGCTGCTCTAGAAAAAAATGCTTGCAACCCTCCTGAGGCTTATGACGTACTGAGCTGAACTCATGCAATACAAGTTAAACATACTGTAAGTTGAGAAAAATTAATATAAAATGTATACAAATTTTAATTAATAGATCAAATGCGATTACATGTGATGTTCTACAAAACCATTTTCCGGCAAAGATATCATTTCAACAAGCGTTAAAATCCATATTAGTATACTTTTGGAAGTATAGAAAACT
Organism: Aplidium turbinatum; assembly: GCF_918807975.1. Classification (NCBI taxonomy): domain Eukaryota; kingdom Metazoa; phylum Chordata; class Ascidiacea; order Aplousobranchia; family Polyclinidae; genus Aplidium; species Aplidium turbinatum. Next base: position 7,024,312 of record NC_137486.1, read on the forward strand.
AGCAACAGATAAGTTGAAATGATGTGATCAACGTCTGTTTGGAGAGAAAGGGGCCGTATGAATCGTGGAAAAATACTGTTGCGTAAAAAGTCAAGAATACTGCTATACTAATTGAGAAGCTCATCTAGATAGGCTTTCAAGCTTTTCAGCCTAAAGGACAAGCTAACTGATGACACATTCCGGTCTGTCTTTAGCATACCATTGAGACACATCTGGTATTGCCTTGTTCAAATGATTTTTTTCGTGAATTTTACTGCACAAGCTACAAAATCCCAAATGTTTCTTTACAGCAAACTTATTCACCAGAAACAATGTTTGTTTTGAAATATTGTTATTAGAAAGTGTTTTGCTTTGAAGGTTTTTTGCATGAAAATCTCCATTTTCATCTAAATACTTGATCCAAGATCTCCATTCCAAATACTCAGAGTATGCAGTAAGATTCTGATCCAAATAATGAAGATAGTTTACTAAGTCTTGTGCTGTTTCAAACTCTTCTGCGTGAATGTACGATTTTGGGGGTAGCACTGCGGCTACATCATCTTTGTGAGGTCCAAATATGATTGGCACCGCTCCACTGTACAACGAGTTGTACCAAAGTTTCTCAGTGAAATAATCTTCACAGTGATAACTGTTTTCGAAAGCCAAGTAAAACTTGTATCTGTAAGCATTAAACACACGTTTTAATATAAGTGCACTACACATTTGCTTGTAAAATCCTCTTTGAGTTAAAGCTATTATAATTTTCTGAACATTTTTTTTCTGTGCAACTCAGATATTACAAATGCGTCAAATTTATAAGGCTGAAGTTTGCTAGTCTAATTATTTTCTTTTGAATTTAATAACACTGAAGATGAGGACTGATCCATGCAGTAAGCTACATCATTTTTTAGGCATATCAGTAGGTAATTACTTACTAATAATTAAGTAACAATGTACAGGATAAAAAGCTTATTAATTGTGAAGATATTATAGATTTTCTTTTTAGTGTGCTGATAAAAAAGTGCTCCATACAAACTTAATTTTTAACGGGGAAGTTTAGCTTTGGATAACTTAGTTCAGGGGTCACCAACTGGCGGCCCGTGGGCCGCATGCGGCCCGCCACGCTGTATTGCTGCGGCCTGCGGAAGGTATCAGCGTACAAGTATAACCAAAAATACTTTTCTTGAGGAGATAAAGAGCACGAAGGCAAAAAATACTTTCCGGGAAGCATATTTTCGCTTTGCATACGATTCCACCGACCGACCAATCTGATTATTATAGTTCTAGGTGGGGGTTGCTTAAAGTTATTCCAATGCGATGTCCAGCCACACTGTCCCAGTGGTTGATTAAAACGTCTGTTTTCGAATTTTGAAATTGTCTGTGAGCATATAGGGTTGCTTATTTTAAGTTTGCAAATGCCATGTAAATTGTAAACACTAGTGTGCGTTTCACCGTTATTGTGTTTCAGGAGCAGTGTTCTCTTTATGCAAGTTTTTGTTGGCAAAATAGGTCGGTGTGCCAACTCAATTTATAATAGATTTGCAAAATATTAGGCTATAGCCTATATAAATTTAAAGACTTTTTCTGAATGTATTATGAAAATATTTAGCTTAGTACTGCAAAATGTTTTTTTTTTAAGAAATATGGAAGACGGTTTTATAGACTTTCACAAGAAGAATGAAAAACCAACTCATTGCTTTTTTAGAGGGAAGACTTTTCAAGAATTACGATAGAATTACGATTTTTCGGTGATTTCCACAAGCGTTTGTTTCATGATGCATGGTTTCTTTTTCCCTGTTATTGGAGCCGATTTTTCGCTGATATGTTTGCAGGTCACTATTGTTTGCTGTATTGCGATGTATCAAACATTTCCTTGTTTACTGAAATTGTTAATTGCAAGATATCTTTTGTGAAGCTAAGTGGCAACACCACTCTTGCTTGGCGATGAATATTCTGATGAAACTGCTCGCCTCGCTATAAGCGCGCAAAACAAGTGGCCTCATTTACTAGGCATTGTTAAAAAAGTCAAAAGAGTTGTAAAAGGAGCTTGGCCTGGCAGTAGCGCTGTTCGATTAATTTTGTTGCTGCGGTATTGTAACATTAATATGAACAACATGTAACGCTGGATACTGGGTACGAAATTCGTTCTTTTCTAGCATAAGAGTCAACCTACCTAACATTTTATTAGTGCGGCCCGCCACAGCTCTCCTTAGTGCCAAAGTGGCCCGCATGCAAAAAAGGTTGGTAACCCCTGACTTAGTTGAAAACGGGGTCCACGGGATAAAAAAGATTGGTAATCACTTTTCTAATGCAGTGGTTCCCAACACGTTTTTAAGGCGACCCATTTAAAAAAAAAATTCAATTCGGTAAAATCTTGCGACCCAAGCAAATTGTCGTAATATTTTAAAAGCCATACACGATTGTGTTGCAAACAAACAGCACTACAAAAGCAGTAACTTTTTCCGAAAATAATATGTTTATCAAATCACTAATGAGATAGCTGTGCTAGCTTGCTGTCAATGAGTTTTTGAAATCGAGGCGTTATTTTGTTTGTTTGTTATATCTTTACCCTGCATTGCGGAAAGCGGACTTGAGTGCTATGCATCGATGTACGCCTTCCGACGTACACCTGACCCACGTTGCAGCCGACGGCATTGTCTGTTTCCGGTTGTCTACTCTACTTATGACTGAAATTTGGTACTACCCATTACTCGAAATCGATCACTGAGTAGAGACAATTATCGTAAAGTTTTTTGCCCAGAGAAACAACAGCAAGTGCAGGTGGCTGGAGTCGAACATGCAGGCTCTCGACTGCGAGCCCAACGCGCTAACCACTCGGCCAATGCCGCCGATGATATTTTACTTTGGCATAGCCGCATGTCGGCTTTAACTTTCAGCCGGTTTCGCTGTTCAGTTTTTAATACACACATGGCGCTAAATCCAATCTTACAAAGCCAAGTTGTTGCAAATGCAATCTGTTTTTGAATCTCTAATTGTGAAACTGTGAGATACACTTTGTACATGGAAGCCCAAAAGTGGATGTTTGCAGAATCTTTGGGGTATTTGTCTTTGAAGGACGCAAAAGAAATACGGTTTGCTACTTCTGTCGTTATGTCCATAAATTGTTCTGCAACATGGATGGAAAATTGAGGCAGATCTTTTCCAACAAATGGATCAATTATCCAATCATTTTGGTTATTAAGTGTTAGAAATGTTCCATAGTAGTGCACAAACTTTTTGGCAAACTGTTCTAGGTGTCTAATTATATCGTTTGCTTAATATCAACTTCATTGCCACAAATATATTGCGTTAGCTGAGGAAATATATCGTACTCATCTCTGGTGACATAACTTTTCCAGAATATAAGTTTTTTGTGTTAAGCAGAAACTTTTGCGCGCGATCAATCACCGTAAAACCGTTGCCTTGCATAGATAAATTTAGAGAATTAAGAGAGTCAAATATATCGGCAAGGTAAGCTACTTTTGTCTTGAAATCTTCTTGCAAAAACTTCTCGGCTAATCTCACACAGTTCTGTTGCCTCAGGAAGATAGCAATCTCCTCCCGCAAATTACAAACTCGCTTCAGGACACGACCTCGTGACAACTATCGCACTTCTGTGTGCAACAGCAATGCTTGATAACAATCAGAATCCACAAAGACGAAAACAAATGCCGATCTAGTGGACTTGTTTTGATGAAGTTTACACACTTCACATCATTCAACACTTCGTGCAGCTCTTGAGACAGCTTTTTTGCAGCAAAGGCCTCTCTGTGGAGAAAGCAATAAGTCCATACAGCACTTGGGGCTTGGTCTTTGATGCGTTTTACCCAGAGATGTACGTATACGCCGCAAATTCTACGCCTTAGACTTGCGGCGTAGACTTTTTTTTACGCTAACGCTTGCGGCCACATTTTTTTGGATAGTTTGCGCTTGAGGTTACGCCGTAAAGTTTTCGCGGTTTTTTAGCGCATAGCGTCAACGCATACTTTTTAATGTATTTTTTTCGCTACAACACGCCAATACCTTCCAGCACTGCAGTTGAAAGAATGTTTTCAATGGGCAAAGACATATTGGAACCAAAACACAGCAAAATGTCAGATGAACACTTTCAGATGCTTGTGTTTCTTCGTGGAAATTCAAAATAAAACTTGTTTGTTTCGAGTGGTTTATACCGTGTGAATGTTTGGCACCTAGCAAACGCAGGGATGGCGAACCTTTTTTAGTGCATGGGTCACAAAAGAGACCTTAATTCTTGAAAAAGCAAAAGTGGGTCATACATTTAATTACATGTTAATGCGAAACTTGCTGCTGCATCTTCTCGGCAAGTCTTATTATCCTTGGTTGGTAATCCGTAGTTTAACTTCACACATGCAGCACTCATATCTGAGCTGAGACGATTCCGTGTGCTTGATTGTATAAAAATTCATGTGAGAAAATAAAGATTCGCACGAATATGAAGAACCAAACAACGCAGAGCTACCGCAAATCTTTTCATAGTTTCAAACGAATTTTGCAAGGAGTTCCACTCTGTAAGAATTATATTTTCAGCATGGTTTTCAACAGCAGGAAAGTCACAACCATCCATATCCGTTTTCATTTCAATTTTTTGTAGGAGATGATTTAAGTCTACAAATTTTGTTTTCCAAACTGCACTTTCTTGAAAGTCCATCATTTCCATTTCGAAATTGTAAAGACGAAGCCATTCAAAGTTTAATAATAATTCAAGATTTTCAAATTGAAGTGCATGCGGGAAAAGAATGAACTGCAATGTAGTATCTAGCTTTCGGAACTGGGTAAATATTTCTGACATTACATTTTTGGCCTCTTTCGTCAGTAAAACATACTTGTTGAGTGCAGTTTGCTTTTGTTCATAAGTTAAATTGGTGCTGGTAAAGTGGTTCAAAAACTGAGGAAAATATTTCAGTTGACCTTGTTCAAGGTCTACAGAAAAAATAACGAGTTTCTTCTCAAATGCTTTAATGTGCCCAAACATGGATAATACAATATTTCCACAGCCTTGCAATTCAGTATTTAACTTATTGTAATGCATTGTGAAATCAGCGAAAAAATGTAAATCATTCATCCACGTACTTTCGCTTAACTCTGGATATTTTTGATTTTTTTCAGCTAAAAAAAGTTGTACTTCTTCCAACAATTCAACAAATCGCTGTAAAACATTACCACAACTTAAGTTGTGTCAGACTGCTATATGGCAATTCGGTACGGTACTAGATTAAAATAGGGTGGGGTCTTATTACAAATATTTAGTGAAACATTTATTCTTTGCTGAAATATTTGTTTAAATTTCGTTATTTAAAAAGACAAGTGGGTCACTTAAAATCTGTAATGGGTCACTTCGTGACCCGCGGGTCAGTGGTTCGCCATCCCTGCGCTAGTGCATGCGCTGACGGCGTCAATATTTTTGCGCTGTATTGCGCTGACGGCGTCAATATTTTTTGTATGCGCGTACATCGCTGGTTTTACCACACCAGACTATGCGTGGTCCAACGTGTGGAAAACTTTGTCATAGTTTGTCCGACATAGCGTTTGTGGCATTTAGTGCACGTTACAATATATATCCCGTAACTTTGTCAAGTTAATTTATGTTTGAGACTGAAATTTTTGTAGGGTTTACATTTAATAATAATAATAACAATAATAAAAGCGAAAAATGTTAAAACTTCTTGCACTACGATCATGCTACAAAGCTTTCCGATGTCTCGACATGAAACGCTTCATGACTTTTGTTTATATTTTCCAGTTTTGTGATCGATCTCATCACGTTTTAAATTTTTTTTATTGTTATTTTTTCGCCCAAGATACAATATGCCTGAAAAACAAGCGACCTAAAAAAATTATCAGGCGACCCAACTTTGGGTCGCGACCCATGAGTTGGGAACCACTGAATGTCATACCTGCTCAAAACTTCGTAGAATGCAGGATCCCATCTTGACACAACGGGAAAGGTTTTACCGCAGCTTCCAAACACATCGGTTTTTAATCCACATGCTTTCAATTTTTCGAAATATTCCATTCTTTTTCGTTCCTCACAGTTACTAACAATCCAAGCTGCCTTCCTGCGAGATCAAACTATTGATTAAAATAAACAATGTGTTTAACTGCCGTGATGGATTCAAGTAAAGGCAAATGAGGTACTTTCCTCTGCTTCTGCTTAAAGAGGTCTTGCCTATAGTAACTTTGGACACTTGTAGTTGGACATGTATTCAACCTGTTCGCATAGTAAACATGGCTTAATGAAGCCAAAAAAAGCATTGCTAAATTTAAGTTTTTATATCAAATGTGCTAAACAATTCCCAAATCTTTCTAATTTATCTAACAAAATTCAAACTTCGCAGTTGTCTCTTATATCATCTAAAACTTGTTAGCAACACATTACGTTTGAAGAACTAAATCAGTTTGTGAGCTTACTGTTTCACGACATCAGGAATAAACGACGGCGAAGAAGAAGGAATGAATTTAGATCAGTGGCCTACTCTTTAAAATGCATAAACTCATTGGTTATATAAAATCAAAAAGATTGTAAGCTGATAAAGGGTCTTCCAGAAAGATTTAACAGAGAGATTTTCATTACCACATTTAGTATTAATACTGTAGCCTACTATCATAATTCCTGAAATTAAGAAATGTAATATTTCTCTGTTTTTCTGTTCTCTGTGGTATACAGAAAACCAATAGTACTGGTAGCTTTACATTGTATTTACAGTTTTGGTAAACAGGCTCTTAGCTTGCAGCATGACTTTCTGTACGCAAAAAAGCACAATCAAAGGATGATTTTTTTATGTTAGACAAAAAGTTAAAGGTGTAAGACCTTTTAACCGTCAAAAGTTTGAATTTTCTAAACCAATCAAGTAACTTCTCCGAATCTCCGTACTCTGTGAAGAAAAATCTGACAAAAAAAATGCAAATGTTCATAACCTAGCTGTTCACCTGTTTTTAATTTTTAGAAGATGATGGATTTCTAATGGAATTGCTGTAGAAATTTTAGAAAACGTTGTTGCTGGTGAATCTACTGACATATATTTTATAACATTCTGCAAATACGTAGCATCGCTCAATCGTACTTGTTTATAAATAGCTATTTTTTTCATCAGGTCATTTCCCTTTTGCTTGCTCCTGGAAAAGAGATTCATGGTAACGTTCTCAGACAGCCACTTCATCTGGTCCAGATCTTCTCCAGATTGGGTACTGATCTGACCAGATCCTTACCAGATCTGAGCCAGATAAAGTGGCTGTCTGAGTTAATTGTGTTTTCTACTGTGTGTTTTTAAGTTTATATACAGTAATAGGCTATATTTTACATTTAATACAATTTTGGTAAAGAGGTGACTTTCTTCAACCATAGACAGATAAAACCAAGCAGCCACACGGCATTTAACCGTACCTGTTACTGGCGTAGACCCTATGGTCTCGCCCTCTGCTAATTCAGCAATTTCACATAAAAGAAGTGACGCTAGAAACCTGAGATTTCTTGACTTTTACTTTTTCTTCTTGCCCCAACTTTTAATCCCGATTATGTTGGTATCGGATAATTGTGAAGTTCACAATAAACTTTTTGTCACAGTCAGTTATGAAATGAAAGAAATTTGCTGATATTCAATAGCTTGATTGACAGTTTACTATTAGCGTGCGGTTTCATTTTGTATTTGTCATTTATAACGCGACGGCGCTAAAATTCCATTTTGTTCCCAGGCAGCAAAATCTGTCATTTTTACATTAATTCAACGTCGATTTTGCTGTCTGGGTAGGGAGTCGGTCTTTGAGGCGATGTGAGTCATTCTTTGCTGGCAGACAATGATTAGGAAGGTAATTTGTTATTTGTGCAAATTGCTTTGTAGTGCAAAAAGTGCAGGGAATACTGTTTGCACAGAAATGGAAAAACAAAATTGATGAAATTCTGTGTTCAATGCAAGAAGACTTTCAAAATGAAATGTGAACTGAGAAATTTGACCAAGAAATGGCGAAAATAGGTCAAAAACTGAGTCTTATCACCTTTTCTACTTAAAATACACAATCACGAATATATTTTCCGAAATTAATTGATTGAAGTGATAGATAAGGCCTTTGACCAACGACATACTTTTTCCCGTTGTTATTTGATGCAAGCCGACGGAATAATTAGCAATGAGAGAGACGTAGACCTGATGGTCTCGGCCAGTAACACTTGCCGCCAAAAGGAAGCAGTAACAGATACGGTTAACATAATACATTAAAGTGAACATAAACTATAAACTACGAACGTTTTCGGTCATACACATGTTAGCCCATTTCAAGTAACGAGAAATAACTGATTTTATTTTACAGAGGAGAAAGACACATCCCATGGCGGTGATGTGCCTTTTCCTTTGCTTTGCCGTTTCATTCTTATGCATTTAGTTTTTCAATTCATTGTGTAGATCAGTTATTTATTTTCAATGTAGATGTTAAAGCAGTTATTTTTCGTTACTTAAAGAGGGTTTGCATGTGTATGGCTGAAAACGTTCGTATTTTATAGTTTATGTTCACTTTAATGTATTATTTTAAATTTAAGTTTATAAAAATAACCTGTATTGTTGGTTATGTCGATTTCACTTCTCTAAAGTGCGAGATGTCCACCCTTTAACTCAATGGTTAAGCGCTCGACTACAGACCAAGCGGCGCTGGTTCGGCTCTCGTGTGTGCGCTTGAGCAACGATTTAAGATTGTTCTACACTCAGCGGCAACTAGTCGATGGGTTTTTCCGCGCCAACAAAACGTCGACAATCAAAAATTTTATTCTATCAATTTCGGTAACAGATCCTGCGTCAATGATTCAAAGCCTTTTCAAGTATGCGGAACTCCCAGAAGTTGATTCAGACTCTTTTTATTTAGTTAGTACTACTGCACGTATACATTAATTGGTATATAGATACATCAATAAATACATTAAATGTGATGCTGGTACTACGATGACAGGGAAAGACCATAGAGTAAACGAAGTCAGTTGCCACCCTTATGCAAATAAATAAAAAAAAAATACAAAAAGAAGAGACAATAACGACAAGAGAACAAAAAAATAATAATAATAAATAAACAAACTAAGAAATCTAGATATAACTGTAGATATAATCAACAAAGATAATAACCTATCAAAGGCTTTGTCAGTCCGAGAATAAAGATTTAACCCAATCAAGCAACCATCGATAATAGTTGCTGATAAATCAAAAATTTAACTTAAAGGTATTAAGTTAAGCTTTCTATATTTTGTTCTCACGTAAATTTTAAACAAGTGTTAAAATTGCTGGATTATGTTAACTGCATTTCAACTAGGCCTATGCTTGAACCATGTACTGGTAGACCTGGTTTAAACATACATGAACTGTAATAGATTACAAAGAATTTACATTGAGTGCATAATAAAATATTGTACAATTCAGTTTGAAAATAAACTATTTGACGCTTTGTTGAAGGCTATACAGACAAAAGCGTTTTGGCCATGAAAAGTTCAAAGATAACTTTTGAATTGACTGTCTTTAGTCTCCCAAAACAAAACAGCTCAACTGAACGTAACTGTTGTTATTTCGAAATGTTAACTTTACAAGCAGTAACAGGTATAGCGATTCTGATTAGAATCGTTATAAAATAGTAGTCATTAATTCAATCGGTGAGAGCATGCGGCTTTGTTTTTGGCAGGACACTTAAAGGCATGCCTGAAGGTGGACATGAAGATTGGCTTCCTTGCCTTCCCGCTCACTTAATCTAAATCTTCAACCACCAGGTGTAAGCCTGGATGAGACAAACAAAAAAATTAATTCAATAACATTTTAAAATGCATACTTTTCATCATAAGAGCTGGTAGGTTATTGATCTAAAGACTTAAACGTTTTTTTTAACATCTCAAAAAAGATGGAAGATCGATGTCTGTTATTGCAACATACCAAAGCATTTTCAAAATATTCGACAGACTGTTGTATGGACTGTAAATGCCAGATGAACGTCGTACCGTCATAGTTTGATTGAAGAAGTTTGTCATTTCCTCGCTAGTGGGAAAACGATGTAACCCACTGCTCTCTTGGTACCACCAAACGTACAATTGATTAGGATTTCTGTGTACAACAGATAAACTGAAAAGAACAGTCTTATGAATCACATTGCGAACCAAACTTTTTTTTTCTCTATTTATGGTAAGTACACGACTAAGTTCAAATAATACCAGACGATCATGTTGGTAGATCATGATTTCAGATCATGAATCTTTTTTAGCACAGTTTTTTAACCAATAAAATATACCAGTTTTACTTGGAGTAAAGCTATAGCCTACTTTTTTATGTGGTTACTAGCAGCCATGCCTCTCCTCTTCAACAAATTCTTTATACGTGTAAATTTGAAACAAATAATCTGGCTGATTGTTACATAGCAGCAGTAGCAATCAACAAAACTTCAAAATCTCATCAGAAACATTTAAAAGCTAAAATTGTTAGGGCATTTATGCATTTACCCTAAAATCCATGTGGAGCTTGAGTCGCTTTATTCATTCGTACCAGAAATGCCACATTTGCTACGATATTGAGCCATTTGCCAATGCGTTGATCATAAAAAATTGGATTTTTTGATTTGACCAAACACGGTTAATTTTAAAATTGACTCAAGATGACCATCAGTCTATCTGGGCCATAAACATAGCCATTTTCAGTTTCTATTAAATAAATCTTTTATTTGGTTTGTAACCTAGTCCTAATGCTATAGCCTAATTTTCATCATGCATTTTTCTAAATCGTTTTGTGCTGATATCATTCAACAACGCGTTTGAATAGAAGTTGGCGTTTTTGTCTTAATTCAGATCACACGACACCGCATTATTTTTTTTAACTTTTAAAGACATATCAGAATGCGTTTAGATAAACCACATAAAACTTTAGATACTATATGACCAAGAAGAATTCATAAAATTTTACAAAGTAATAAAAAAATGCACACATTTTGCGATGCAAAATAATAATCAATTTGACTTTTAGCCTACAGTACAATATCTTGCAATGAGTACATGAATCGTCAGTCGAAAATGAACAAGACAAAACATTTTGGGTCGCACTGTGCGAAAAATCTGGCAACCTTTGTTTGCACAGACAAGATAAAAAAAGAAGCAAAACAGCGAAGGTTAAATTGTTTTTTAACTAACGCATGATGACCTTGTCTGAACAACACCATCAACGAAAACTAAAGGTTGGTTCTACGAAGATAACTTTCTGTCACAACAACACGAAAGCAGAAACATTACAGTAGATTAATGTGCCGCCCCAATAGCTCACTTGGTTAGAACACAAGCAGTGCTGTTTCGACTCTAGGAATGTGCTCTTGAGCAACGCATTCTAAGGGCTGCTCCCCATTCAGAAGCACCCAATAGATGGAATAATCCCAGCCAACAACACTTCAACAATCGAAAGCATTATTTTGTCAATTTCGGTGACCTGGTCTGCGTCAGTGGTTCAAAGCCTCTACAAATATGCGAAAATGACAGGATCAAGTTTACAGCTTTCCCAATTCGGAGGTAAAGCTTCAATCAATCAAACGGAGAGAATCTTTTGTGCTGCCGTACCTAGGGTCTATTGATCTTGATCTGTCATCGGACAGATTTCATCGCTATTTACTTGTCCATTTTAGTTAGGCCTACCATATTTTCATCGCCTAAAAAGAGGACACGTTTCGCAAGCGAGTAAAATACAAGTAGAAGGTTACGTATGAAGAATTTTTGACATCTTTTTAGATAATTATAGGCGTATGCAGGAAAAGTTACAGCAAAAAAAAACTGACACAAAAAAACAAACAAATTTGTTTTTGACAAGCCGATTTGTTGCAATAAAATAAAAATGTGATGTGATAATGTAATAAAAATGTGACAAATCAGGCAGTAGCCTATCTGCAGATAGTCATGCCTTAACTTTCTTCAGAAAAAAAGTATCAGCTTTAACGAAATCATAAAATTACTTGCATGAAATATAATTGAAGTTGTATACAGCCGTTAATGAGATGCTAAGGACAGACTCAACTAAAAGGCTGTTACCTTCCTTGTACTATTGTGACTGCATCATAGATTAAAGCCACTCTTCATTTGCATTCACATAAGTTGTAAGCATCCACGCCACGATTTATTTTAAAAATAATTATTTTGGAAATATTTATGATATGCACAATGCACATTGGATATTTTTTTCGATTTGCTTCACTTGACAAATTAGCCAAACTATTAAGTTGGTAATCATCAGTAACGTCTACAAGCGCTGAATCAATACAAAATAGATCTGGGCATAGCCACCTGGAGATGCGGCCTGATTTGTCACATTTTGCAGATTTTGATTACAGCTACTGCTAGTGCTTGACTGACATTTTTTGAGATGTTTTTACTTTTTGCAGTTTCCTAATGACATAAAACTTTTTTGTTGCCTTGGGGAAGCAGTAGCAAATGAGAAAAAGTAAGTTGAAAAACGCAAAATCTGACTGTTATTGAAAAATTAACAGTCTGACTAAAATCTTCGAAATCAAATTTTCTTTGTTTTTCAACATTTGAAGATGTTAAAACCTATTGTGTCATCTGGGGAAAACAGTAAAGAAAGCGTAAAAACATAATTTTTAGAAAAATTTATTTAAACGCTCGTTCAAAGTTAGAAAAACATGGAAATTTCTGCAAAATGTGACAAATCAGGCGTGTTTTTAGGTGGCCATGATCTGGGTAAAACAATAATTTATTTTAAAAGTGTGAGAAGCTTAAAATGTAAATATGTCAAACTCTTTTGCAAGTTTTTGCGTTTTTTAATGTTTTATTTCTTAGTGATTTACTCCATTTTCTTTTTTTGATTTCGTCACAATTTTTCATTTTCATAAATTTGTTGATCAGATCTCCTCAAATGAAGAAATTTCCTCACAAATGGATTTGCAGTTCCACTCGCACTCATCGCTGACCATTGTTTGGCTACTTAAGACAATCGCAAAGCAATGTAGTATGTTTTAATGAACGTCTAAGATTGTTTAGAACAGCAGATCAAATAGAACGTCAATGTTTTTTTGAAAATCTATAAATCAGCATGTTGCATTGGTACAGAAATTGCGAAAAAGTCACATAACAATGAAATCCTGTTGAAAATATGAGCAAGAAAACTGAAAATGTAAAAAAAGAGGACATTTTAGCATTTTTGGGTGTCCTCGGAGGACAATTCATTTTTCTTCCAAAAAGAGGACAAATTCTCTTAAAAGAGGACATATGGTAGCCCTAATTTTAGTGCCATCACACTGATCTAGTTACTGTATGTGTACTCGGGTATTCGTTTTCAGTGTAAAATCAATACAAAGTAGCTCTTTCAAATTTAAAAATGGTATTGCTAATGAAGGAAAAAGATGGAAATCCTGTGATGTTTAATATTAATAAATAGACAATTTTATTTAAACAAAAAATATTTTGAAAATTCCACACCCCTTTCAAACAAATCCTGCGGAGGTCATGCCACTGCTCGCATATACTGTACCTAAAATTACTATCTTCACCAGTAGACAAAAAAACTAACATTTCAAGACCTTACCGAGTTTTTGGCGGAGGAAGATCAGTTGTAAAGGTGTCTGAGCCATGAAACACGACGGCATCACTGTTGGAGAGCTTACTTCTGTTGTATGTAATAACACAATTTCCGCAAAAAGAAGAGTGCATTGTATAGCTGCAACAATATATTTAGCACTGTACTATAGTATACTGTAATATATTATATCAACGCATAATTATAATATAAAAAACTTTTTGTTGGGTTCACGGATGCATAATTATGCGTTCAAAAGCATAGCACGTGCTCCCATTAACGTTGACATGGGTGTCCAGGGAGTACGTTTTGGACCCTAAGCTGAGTTCATTTTAAAAGCCTGAAATCTTTTCAGTTGGCTCAGAAGCAAAAACACACGACATTATTTTTTAGTGCCCTATTGTTTTCTTTAAAAGTCTTATTGGGTCTAGGCCACTCGTGGGTACCTGGCCAAAATATCATATCAAGGGGTCCGCGTGTTTCGGTGTGCGTTATTGTGATGTGTTTGTGATGTTTTCATAACGTGATTTCATAACTGCAAACGCACGTCATTTGTAAAAACTATTTTTGTCTCTGTTCAACACTACAGTAACAACCATCTTTTCTGTTTCGAATTCTTAAATTTTTCAAATCAATTTGAATTCCCCCAAGATTTAATGCAAATCAACTTTGTCGTAATAATGCAGTAGTATGCAGTATTCAGTTTAATCAACTGATATATTCAACTTACGTTCCTTGATCGCTCTTGTAAATGGCATTTTGACAATACTCTGGGACCATGGTAGTATCTTGAAATGGTACTTGCCACAATAAGATTGTTTTTTGTAGTTGCAAGTTATCGGAATTTCTGAAAAAACATTAGTACGGTACTGTAAAATAAAACATTTAAAAGTTACTTTCATATTAATTCGTTAATTTTGTCCTCATGGAAACGTTTATATTATTCTTGGAGCTGATATAGTGTATCTTCTTTCCCCAAAGGCGACAAATACACAACAAAGTGAGCTAGGCCTATAGCCTACAACAAATTAAAAAATATATCTTTAAAAAAAAAGCTCCATTTAAAAGTTGATATAAATTTTTTATGACAAAATTTCAGACATAGCCTAAGCTCGACATTCTACATGTCAACTATAGTAGTAGGCTACAGTTGTACCCCTACAATTTATTAATTAGCTGCCTGGATAAGCTTACGCTATTAACTGCAAATCCAAATAATTATGAAAAAAATGATTACAACATAACAATAAATTTGATATACACTTACAGTAGCGTCATAACAACGAAAAGCTGCAAAGTGATCAATTAATCACTCAAGATTTTTTTTCACTCACTCAAGATTTTCAAGTCGTACAACTACCCTCAGACACAACGGTAGCCTATACGTTAATAACATGTAAACAGTTTAAGGTACAGGAAATGCTAAGAATTTGATGAATACGTTGCATCATAGATGCAGTGCCGCAACGTTAAGTGTTTACAAGGCAAGGAAGATATAGGCTACGCACAGAAACAAGCATAGGCTATAGCGCAATCCAACTGAAAAACATAGTGTTATTATTTTTAGTATGTGTGATCCAAAATTAATAAAATATTCATTATGAGAATGAACTGATTTCCTCAATACTGTAGGCCTATATTGTAGTGCTTACGAAAAAAATAAAAATCTGAAATACCTGATACTTCTTTGACCTTTTCTTTCGTTGTAAAAAGACAATCTTTGTAAAGTGTACTTTTTGGTAATAAAGGAAGCGACACTTAACCATTGACGCATGGCAAAAGTTGCCAAGATTACGCAAAGAATTATTAAAAAGAAAGACTTTTTAATTGTTCGAGTTTTCATTTTGTATTGAAATCTGTTCGTCGTAACAAAAAAGGATAAAACAACTTGGATCCGTTTTTACAACGCTGCAATAATCAGTAAACCATCAAATGCAAGCTGAAACTGTCTATGATGATAACAAACGCTTTATCTGCTACCTTCTCTAAACTAAATAAAAATGGGAAAATACAAGGTAAGCGTACCGGTTTTTAAAACCTTTATTTTCATAGCCGAAACGCTTTCAAGATGCTTGAGCACTTGAAGAAACCACCGTATCATGACAAGACGGATAGTGGGTTTTCATTCGATAGTTTTAGAGACTTCTGGTTTTTGGGGAAAACCACAAAAACCATCTCTTCCTACAATGATTTTATTAGTATTTTCCACTAAGGTTTCTTTGTTCTAAAATGCATTTTGCTATGTTTTGCTTTTTTGCAGAGATTTCATTTGGTTACCCGACGATTTCATTAGTAGCCTACTTGGCCTGAATTGTCTTGTCTACAGTACAGCTCTAATTGCAAATTATCTTGATGGCTGACTAAACAAAAAATGAGATTCAGATTTTGATTTTTTTTAACTTTGAAACATTAAATGAAGACTTTTTTAAGTTGCCAATTCCTTTCCATTTTTTTTCCCAACATCAAATCAAAAATCTTTCAAACGTCGTAAAGTCTTTTCTATTCGCTTTACAGTTATCACGTTTGCTAGCAACTAAAAGTTCCTTTAAGAAATGAAAGAAGGCTAAAGTGACAAACAAAACATGTTACACAAAAGAGTTTTACTTTTAGATTATTCAAAACGAAATAAACGTTAAACCTTTTGTCTGAGAGCTTTACCATAGGTATTAGATTTCAAAAGTGATGCCGGGTGCCTGGAAAAGTACAATAAGCGATGTGGGTGAAGCCCATGACAAAGAAGCCGTTTGCGGCAAAAGTTGATATGTCACATTTTGAACAACGTTTAAAGTTTTCATTAATATGCTAAAAAATACATTAAAACATTTTACTGAGTGTATGTGGGTTTGTGGGTATGTGAGATCATCGGAGATTTTTGACACATTTTAGGTGTGTAAGAATTTGCTTTCGAGGTTCTGTAGTTTTTCTGTATTTTCGAACTTTTATTCCAAAGATTTTTCTTTAAACCATTAAAAAGTACAGAAAATAGCATCGGAAGGATTTTTGACCATTTTATTTTCCCAAAAACCAAAGTGTCGATTTGAAATTATAATATTTGCTGATAAAGTAAGGTTGTATCGTATACACTTTTGTCACAAATCATGATGCAGCATAATGAGTTCAATGCTAAGACCAGGTCTGACACAAAGTAACTGCAATGGTTTTAAATGCGTGCTTTGCCTACTTTGAGTTTATTCTTCAAAATCTAAATACAAAATTGCCACGCACGTAAATTGTTTTTGGGCAGGCTGCACAGGCTAGGCGACCTAGTCTACTGTTATTACCGTTTTAAATTTTGAAGGACAAAAAAAATAGTTAGGCTACGTCATAAAGTAATTAAATGAATCACAATTGAGTGCAAGTCAGCGTATTGGTCACGACTATCATGGATTTAAAACAAAAGGAGGTGACAAATTATGATCATTTTTATTAATATTCCTAATTTTTGCTTTGATAGTTGCAAATGTTAAGATTAAAAGCGCAACAACTTTGATTAGCTTACAGTGAAAAATCTCATACAAATTCCTTGCTCCCTACAGATATTCAAAAAATCTAATATTATGTTTGCACTTTGTTTCGGTGATCTCAGCAATATTAGTTTTTCAGACGCAACTCTACACACGCATATTAAATTTTTCCCCAAAAACGATTTGACTTATGCAAAAATGGGCTGCCTCGTTTTTGTCGAAATCGAACGAATTTCAACTTGAAACTCTGACAGATCATTGTTTATGCTTTTCTGACTATAAATGTGTACTTAACTCAATTTCTCCAAAATATGACATCAACTTTTGCTGCAAACGGCTTCAAATGCTTTCTACTGTGTTTTGCGTAAACTGTTTTGACGAAAAATCTGAGTGAACGTCTGAAAACAGAAGTAAAGCCAAGAAAAATTCTTGCAGCGTTGTAGCCTCTGCTGCGTTTTCAGCACTTCTACAAAAATCTTTGGTTTAACCTTGGCCTGATGATGTGGAAAAAATATAATAACTCATCGTTATTAAAAAATATAATAAACTCATCGTTTGCGTTCATTAAAAAACGTTTCGTTAAACAGTGACAATTCGTAACCTTACTAATAAATATTTAACAGCAAAATAATTACTATACGTTGGTTATTGCATCAACAAGGTAGGCTATTCTGTTTATCTGTGGTTAACATTCAAGTCAAATGAATGTCTTCCACAGCACAAGATAAGCATTGCAAAGACTCGTTTCGTTGTTTCGTTGTTTCTGAACTCGTTTCGATTGTTTCTGCTCTCTCCGAAGAATTGGTTTCTATTTGGGTCAAGATGTCTTCATTGAACTTCTTTATTTTAACATTTTATTTTGAAAGAAAGGTTTGTGAGATTTATCTCCATTGCAGAGGCAATCTTGTTTATCCACTTATTTTAAGGCAGCTATACCACAACGACGGGGGCTTTGGAAAGCAATTACCCCAAAAAATATTATCTTACTTCTCCTCAAAAAAAAATGGTTTATACAAGATTGCAATGTTTTAGTTCCCAACAGTTGTTTTGCACCCTGATAAATTTCTTTGTAGCTACGTCAGTGATACACCCATCACTTTTAGTTCGGTCGTTTTTCCACAAAATAATTTCTTTCCATTGCTCATCTTTCTTCATATATCCTCATCCCAGTCTAATGCTACCCACACCCTTCCACAGCAATTCCTCATTTTGTTTTATCGTGATATTCATCTTTGTCCGTGGTTTTCCATTGAGTGAAACCAAAACAGCTTTTTCACCTAAACAATTTAACATACTTCCAAAAAAGCATAACATTTTTGCTTTACGAAACAAATGCTTCCACTTTATTTTTGATTGAAAATTGATCAATTCAGTCACTAATTTTCAGTTGCCTCTTATATCACAAAATGAAATTGATACATAGAAAGTTTTGAAAGTATTATCATAACCCGTATGCGATTGCTAATTGAAGTTGTCTTCGAGAAAGCTCAATTTTATAGCAAATACTTATGTACATTCATAGCATTCTAAATCAATTTGTCTTCACTATGAATTGAACTTATTTGGTTTGTTGTGTTTTCAGCAAGGAACATAAATCAAGACGGCTAAAGCCAAAAAATAAAAGTGACCTTTTTCAAGTGACGAAAGTGAAAATACGTCGATGATGGAACTGCAATAGTTGTGGACGCTGAATTTTCTCCAGTTGACAAATTTTTTCCAAAGTTGTTCTCAATAAAAATGGTCATATTAAAAACTAGACTTAAAAATGTAATGTTGTGACCTAGCCTGTTTATTTATTATTAATAATAATAATATTCATTTTATACAGCGCTGTATCCATCGCAGAATGCGTTGCTCCTCAGCTCCACAATACGGTGTATTGTGGCTAAGTACACATTTGAAAGATGATGTTTTCAAACTTTCAAAAACATATATATAAAGCAATTATAATAATTTACTATATCTTCTTTTCTGCTTTGGTGTTATTTACTAGGATTATTTTATCAGAAACTTCGTTTTTCTGAAGAAAATTTGGCTGCTCACCTGACAATGGTTTTTTAAGTCATAAGCCTACCGTACCCTTACGACGTTTCAAATCCACTACATGATTTTTTTGGTTTCGTTTGTTATTGAAACGTTAAACAGTCAATAAATTATTAGCACATTTGCATGAAAAATCATAAAAGTAGCCTGAATATGTTATTGTGAAAATTTGCACAATGTAACTTACAATTTCAAAAGTTTTCCATGAGGTTACTAATACGTTGCCACCAGTCAAGGCTGTTGTTTAAAGATATAATAAAACCTACACTTAATTACTTCAATCATGTAGCCTACAGATTTATAAGTTAAAATAATAGTAAAGCTAGATCTTTTTATATAGTAAATTCAATGAAGATTCGATCGGAAAACTTACATTTATTTTTAACAGTTTAGACTTATCGTTTCTAGCAGTTGTTGCAACGTTCAGTTGCAACTAGTGCTAGAAACGATAATTGTCCTTATGAACACCCAAACTTTTCAGTGTTCAATTTAGACTTACAGTAATAGGCAGATGTTATCGACTTTACTGTCGCTTCTTTGAAAATTTGAAAAAGTTTCAGTAAAACCCAAGAAATTTGAAATTGTAAGTTTTGGTATGTGCATCATGCTGTTGCTCAAAAGAGAGACGTTCGTTGACGTTACTTCAGCCAGTGAGGAATAACTTTTCTTATTCTTCTTGCAGCTATCGCGATACGACGTAAAATGCAATTTGCTGTACTCTGTTGCGTTTTTTGCGCAATGTTACACAGGTTAATGTCACAAAAGCTAATAGTCGCATGAGTTGTCCACGTTGAACGCGTTAATTCCCTTTGTCTTGCGGATATTAATGGGTTTTATTAGTCTTTGGTATTTGAACAAAGTCCAGGTAAAATGCTAATATCATCCACAGCCATGTCTCCTCGAAAGCTGTATCCTTTGGTTCCAACAAGACGAATCTGTAACCCAGAAATGTTAAAATATTTTATTCATTCAACTGCAATGGGATAAAAGAGCAAGGCGGTCCCATGCTTGATTTCAAGCATCAGGGGATGAGACCATAAGATTTTCATTAAGGCCTTCGACACCACTTTTGGTAGTTTGAAAATTAAATTGATTAAATTTGGTCTAGATTGAGTAATTTTTGGTCTAGCAGTTTTGATTTGAAAAATTTGTATAGAAAAGGCGATGTTCTTTAAAACAAAATAAAATACAAAGTTTATACCTGGCCAACTTCATTTGTGTCGACTTGTATGATCAACTTGCGCCACTCAACATGAGGTCCTGAACTTTGGTAAATCATTTTGGATCCGGCATATATTTCAAATGTATGACTGTCATTCTCCAACACATAGAAGCTCAAACGAAGCATAAGGCAATAACAGCCTCGCAAACCGTTTGGAAATTTAGTTTCTAAAATCGCCATGTCCCCTTTCGCCACAGGATGACTGGTTTCAAAATACATGTAGTAGTGTCCTGTGCAATACAAAGAAAACATTTAAATGTAAGCACACTTTTTCACTATTGAATACAATTTCACTGAAAACAATTAGCAATGTCAACTGTGATTTTATTAGAGCAGTAGTAGTTCTTATCTTGGAGAACATATGGAATTTATATTTCCTCAGTATTTTTAGGTTAACCACTAAAGATTTTCGTAATGTTACATTAGCTTTTCATTGTTTTCACGTCTCTTTACTAAATCAGTGAAGCCCAAAAGTATTTTTACTTTGCGGTCAGATAACAAGAATAGGCTTAAGTTACATAAATTCTGGAACCGTCTATAAAGGTAAGATAAATGGTACGATATGATATTCGATTTTTGAAAAGCTGAGGACGATGAAAAAGCAATGTTTTATTCAGCAATGTTTTAAACTACCAGCTCAATGGGACAGGAAAAATTAGGAGAAATAGTGACATCATTGTAGGGGGCTTGCTATGTTGACTGAAATATTTGTGCAAATCCACGCCATCTGAGCAACAGTTAGTCATTGATCGATAAAAAAAAGATTGTACGTTCAGTCTAGTGACAAATATGGGAAATCGGGTCATTCTTCGATTATTAGTTTTTGTTGGTGTGTACCAGTGTTCCCTCTAAGAAAATTTTACGCTGAGCAAATATTTGATTTAGTGAGCATGAGCATTATAATGCTGAGTTAAAATGAATTACCAACTTTGTGAACCGAGTTTGGGAACCACTGGTCTAGAAGAAGTTTAATAAAAAGCGAACAAATTACACATTTAATTCAAATAGTTTCTTCTTGTTTTATGTAATTGTAATGTAATTACTGTAAATAGTAAAACCAGTCTTCAGAGTCGAAACTGGAAAATAAGCTATCTTTTGCAAGCTAAGTGATAAAGTTAGTTGCATCCACGAGTGTGGAGTGTTTGTGAAGCAAAGACAAAGGATTGTGATGTAACAAAAGAGTACTGTACCGTATGCTCATTGCTCATGTGCATCAGCATACGGTATAAATGCGATAAGCGCAGAAGCGTTCTGTCCAAAAATAATGTTGAAGATCATTTTACTTTTAAATTTGGAAATTGCAAGTGCGCAAGAATGAGATTTTACTGCGCAAATAGTCTGGTGGTACTGCGCATTTGCTCAATTGCGCACCTAAGAGGGAACACTGGTGTGTACCATGGCGCCCTCTAGTAGGTGTGTACAATAGCCTATTATTTTCCGTATGTCTTTCTGACTGATTAATTGTAAAATAAAAGTGTATTGCAGTATACCGTATATCAATAAATTCAGCTTATGTTTTTGTTCTTAACGACTAGTAGTTACAAAAGCAATATGATGCGAAAATTTGTGCATGACGACAACATATGATGACAAGTAAAAAGTATTTAGCAAATATTTCACCACACCATAAGATTAGATCAAAATCCGGAACGTTTTACAATGTTACTCTTCTAAGAACCTTGTGCAGCCGAGCTGGGTCCTGTAAGCGGTGAAGAAGTGAAACCAGAATGTCTCTTCCAGCCCGAAACCGTCCACATGTCTAAATCATTGGGATTTTCAAAACTTGTATGGTATTCTGCAAATAATTAAATTTATTAGTTGGTTGTTATTCAAATGTGTTGTCTTCGAAAAAAGATATTTTAAAATTCTGCTATGGATAAAACAGACTGTTTAAGCTAATTTGATAGCAATGATTTAATTTACTTAAATTTTGTCTAATGAGCATGGACTCTTTTGCCGATATTAACGCAAATACTTGTATAACTTTATTATGTAAGTAGAAAAATATAAAAGTTTATTTTGCAAAAACTTAAATTTTTGCATCAAAACGACTGATTTATGGAAAAAGTATAAATGCGGTAACAGTATAAATGCGGTAACATAGCCTACCTAGCAGTTTCTGAAACAAACTGTGATGATTTTTAATTTTGATGAACTCACATAATGACGAATAACCTAAGCCCTCTCAACAAAATTAAATATTTTCTTGTAGTCATGGTGACATTGTTGGTCAAGGAGTTAACGCAAGGTTCATGTAATACACAAGTTTAATGTAAAGTTACTTTAGCTCAATGGTGTCAAACTCAAATTGCTCTGAGAGCCAAATGAATACTTAAACCGAGGGACGAGGGTCGCAGTACACAATCAGAAGTCAATATGAAGTAGTAAGAACGCACCAAAAATATAAGATCACAATAAACGAAGTAGTACAGCAGCACAATAACAACAAAAATATAAAAAAGCACTGCAACAACACAAAAAAATGCTAAAAAAACAGAAAATAGGCAAAATTTTTGAAAAACTGATTGCGCAAATATCCAACTCTCTCAGTACAATATTGCGATAACCGCACAAAAGTGAACTGGCAGAGTGATTGAGATATAACAATATGAGTTTCTCACACCAATAAAATGGCGCCAAAGTTGTGCGGAAAAGTCGTGTGCAGTTTGTTTGGCATTTTCAGATTTTTTGAGCAATTTTAAAATGAGTTTTACCTTTAAGCTGCACTGTTAATTTTTAACATTCGTGCAAGTTAAAGCAAAGCGTTCATTTATCTTATAAAAAAAACAAGGAAACAAAAAAAAAATGTTCTCTTTCGGGCATGTTGAATAAATTCTCGCACGCTGAAATAGTTACTGAACCAAAAATTGAGTTTTATCACGCAAGCATTGCACGGCAACTGACTATTTGTGATTTGCTACAGAATTTTACTACAAAAAACGATATTCCCATAAAGTAAATGTGCTTCAGACAATCACGGCCATGACTTACAGCAACTGCGAAAATAATTGTACGTTGGATTAAGCTTATGGCCATTACCAGCTGATAAAAATGAGCATCAGCAAAATTTAAAAACTCATAACTTAATTACAGTATATTTTAAGTTGGACACAAACAGTGTTTTTTAAGGTGTTTTGGGGGACCGAAACAAACGGTCCCCCAAATTTCTCCAGCGGTTTCCCAAAATTTGGACTTGCAACTACAGTAGAAAGTAATGGTTGTTTCTCGCTATGTCATAAGCAAATATGGTTATTTTTTGGTATTTAAATGAAACACTTGCGATCTCTTAAAACTACTTAGCGGTCACCCAAATCAAACCTTAAAAAAAAACCTGGACACAAATAACCATATCGATGCGCAATCTGCCGCAAGTGAAGATGGCGACTGATGATGAGGATGAAAATATTGTAAATTTACCTTCAACAGAAAATGACGATTACCTTCAACAGGAAATGACGATTTGTTTTCAAACTCGCACTCTGATTGGCTTGCGTTCAGTGGTGCCAACGTTGTCGCATTTTGGCTTAAGACAAGTCCGCTGGTATCTTCGCTTGGTGCTATTACCATAACGCTGCATTCCAATGTCACTTGAATATCTGTTTGTATCTTCTTGAACGATTGAACAATCGTCGCCCTTTCAATATAAAAGCAAACGTTAACATTTTAATCTCATTGTGAAGAAGGGAGCGTTCTTTCTAGCTATCAGCACAAGGCTTACTCACTAGTACTACGAGCAATTGCGATTCGCTAAACATAACGGTGTAGCTTCACCATCAAAGAAATGTGAAAAAATAGAAATTATAATTTTTTTCCAGATGCTGGTAAAAATCAACAAATGTTTATTGTTTACTGATGCGGTTAATTATTATTATTTGTTGTACGGTACGATTTGCACAACTTCAGTTGTTGTAAAATTATTTTCAAACACGGTAAATATAAATTGCTTTGTTTTATAAAAAGTGACGTTTGTCAATGAAAGTAATTTGAAAATTAAATCGAATAAAGCATTGTTCTAGCTTTTTTAGAATTTTTTCAATATTTTCCGGAAAAAGCTTTTAACATTATAGGATTTCCAAGGTGTCCTACAGGATACCGGTCATTGTTGTTTTTGCTGCAATTCGTTCAATGTTTGTATTTGCGCCTTTCTTGACTTTTCCTGAATTTTATTCGAGATGCTTTACCATTAAAACCATTTCAAAATACTTCTTCATTTTGTGTTTATTAACGTACGACCACGTTATACCACCATTTTTATCGTGGTGACCTGTTGGATTATACGTTGAAACCATTTTTGCTTCTTTGTAATAAACGTAGATTTTTAAATGTCTCGGCCGTAGCAATTTTATTTTATTTGAGTATTTTTTAGTTTAGCCGCAAAAAGTTCTTACTGTATATTTTGGCGCCAAATTTAACTTCGCGTTTACAGAATGGCCGGAAACGGTCAATTGGTTCAAAAACATACTAACAAACTTGTCCGCTTTAAGCAGATGACTGATTATAATACTGATTACTAAACGTTATGGTCAAAGTACTAGCCTTAATTTTATTTACGAAAATGCGCTTCAATCTCAAAATATTTTCAATTTCATACCAATATGAAAAGTGATAGATTTTTATATAAACTAAGGCTGGTAGGCTGTACTGACGCTAGTTTCTTCGTAACGATATGAGCAATAGATAAATATTAATCTTATTTTTACCAAATGTGCTAAAACATGAGCTTCTGAATTCAGCCTCAACTTGATACAATGACTCAAAATGCTTTCAAAGCGTTTACCTTAAATAATAATCCGCTTCTGTGCATGTCGGTGGTGCGTTCCATACAAAGCTTGTGGTAGTTTTAGAATTAGAATTTGCGTGGGTGACGGTATCCCCTGTACCTCTACAATCCATTGTTTTGAAGCCTGATGTCTTGGGTGGAGGATCAAACTGCCCAATGGCATGCTGTGCAACATCTCGTACTTGCATAATAAGTCCTTGAAAGCCTTTATTATCTCCTAGTTCAACGGTAACTGAAAGAAAACATGATTTAAAGTCATACGCCTATGGTAAAGGAGCTGTACTAGCAGGTAACTAGTTTAATATATAGCCTGGTGAAGCATTTAGTAAGATAGTTTTGGGAGAGAGTTCACTGTTTTGTAGCACAGATAGGTAAAGCACCACCAAGCAGGGATGAGCTTGGTAAAAATATGTTTTACGTATTTACAAATAGTTTCAACGGTCCAACGTTTTCGGCTTAACTTAAGCCCTCATCAGCAATCGAAAAATATTTGTAACAAATGCAATAAATTTCAACTTTTTGAACGTAACTAGCTAATTGACTAAACAACAAGAAATCCAAGTAATAAATTCTAACACTGAAAAGAATTTAAAAAATGTCCGTAACAGATAAAGTGTTAAAAGGCTACAGCCCGTTTGTAAATTTTACTACTTACAAGTTACAGTTTGCCCAGCGTAAAACCACGTGTTGGAAGCAGTGACATCATAACCTAGATCTCTAACCCGAGCAGTTCCATGTGATGGGGTAAGAGTTTCGCAAGCTTCTGTTGGGGCACCAAATTGGTAACCATTTGATTGTTTTGTAATAAAGCAAACTACCAAGCAGAAATAAGATCCAATGTGAAGAGCATTGAAAGGCATAACGTCAGCTATGTTTGTAAAAATTGTAACCTTACAGTAAATTAGTAACTTGCAATAGACGGTAAAATACTTACGCAATAGCCTACTTATAAACCTAAAATAAAAACAAATAATTTTTAGTCAAAAAGCAACCCGACAAGTTGTAAACAATGCAGTTATTTGATTTTACAAAACTTAGCATTTCAAAGCCAGCTTGGTCAATGCTCAAAATACAAAATTGATGCTAGAAATCAGAAATGTTTTCATATGTCAATGAATTTCAAGTTGATTAAACGACGCGAAAGCAACAATGCAGAAAACGCACCACCGAGCAACCGAATAAAAACACAAGCCAACACACATTTTGTGTCAGCATAGTACTGTAAATGCCATTCTAGGGTATATTTTGGGTGCTGAATTCAAAAATCACATCAGATTTTTTCTATTGGGTAAAATCTTATGTGAATTTTGAAATCAGCAGCCTCAGTATACCCTAAATCACATCTTACATTGCAGACACAATTTTTGGCCTGTGTAATAACTAACAAGAGCTTTTACGAAGAAACATGTCTACCACAGTTATGCATTGCTTTCGGAGGTTTACAAATCAAGGCCTTGTAGAGGCACAGTCGAGTAAATATTATTAGATTCTGTCCACATCAAAGCTTTCTTAGCACTGAAATAGTGTTTCTTTGTCATGTCAATAACTGTCCTAAAGATAGTAGCAGTAGGTATGCATTAGGAGTTAGGCTATAGCAAATTAGTCGACACGAAGTAGCACCATATATGATTTTATGGTTTTCAGTGCAAGTTTGTCATTTTAAAATAAAACATTAGGCTACGAAAATTAATGTTTTATAATATCAAAAAAGATTAAAAGCGTGTATTACAGTTCTGCCCTTAATTGGACAACTTTTGGGTATATTGTGACAAAATAAGTATTGAAAAAAAATTGTAAACAAAATAATCAAACTAAAATTCACGTGTTCATTTATTGTAAAACAAAGTGGCCTACACAATATTTTTTAGCTTTCAGTTTTGTTAGTTGCAAATAGGCTTCCGATATTTCATTAAATTTATTCTAAAAATAGCAAAGCAATCTATTCGCTTTGAATACTCTAACGCATATCTGTTAGATAATCTCATGGAACAATTAAAATTTCTTGCTGTCGAACGATAACACTATCGAGCTTAGCGCCACCTTTCTGAAAAAAGCTTTGTGGCCATTTTGTAAACGGGAAAATACAGTAAAAAGTTTTTGCGACTAGATAAAAATTGTACTACTATGTTTTTGAAGACCTCTTACTTCAATTTTGTTTTAGGGTTCAAATAAAATTGCTACTGTCGAGAGATTTAGCAATCTACAGTACAACTTAGCAAAAATATGTTTAGTTTTTTCGGAAAATATAGGCTGTAGAAAATTTTTAAAAAGCTTAAATTCTTTTTATTATTATTTAATTTAATATTCAAGCTTTGAGTCCACTCATCATCAAAGCACTTCATATTAACAAAAGTTAACGTTTTGCGGAAGCAGAGTTTAATTTGGAACTTAAGTATAATGCGATACAAAAATGTATATCAAACAAAAAGTCACTTTCAACAATACCAAAGTACAGAACCTGTCCAATGTAATAAAAAAAATGATTGAAGAGCTCAAAATATAGACTGGATACTAAGGTCGTGTTTAAAAAAACGTTTTCAAAAGTAGAATGATTTCATCTTTAGTGCTATTGAAAGCAATCCGTGGTGCCTTCACATTTTAAAATGGCTTTTGACAGGCATCGCAAGAGCCACGAACGACAAGTTCATTATGAAGACAAATTACGTAATAAAAGCTAAAGTTTGAAAATGTTTGTAAAATTTGAAATATAGCATTGTCAATCGAAAGGCAAGCGTTTTATAAAACAGTGCATCGCAACAAAAGCGAGAACCAACAATTATCCCGACCAAAAGTTAACTCGCAAAAATGTGTTGTTTCAGGAAAAAACAAATTTGCAATCCACTGACTGAACAAGATGAGAAAAACATGTAGGCTAACGACCTATAAGTTAACAATTTATAGATATAAAAGTACAAGCGCCAAGTGCAAACTTAACGTTAGAGAACTTTCTTTTATGAATAATGTTGTAAAAACTTTCAATTTATTTAGGTTTTTTCCTTTCCCAAAATTTCTGATTCTTCAAAACTGATTTTGAGGTCAGCGATAGTTTGCTTCGGAGGCTTTTAATTGGTGATTATTGAGTTGGTGCTCTAATATTTTTGTGCATAACTTGCGCTTTGTTGCGCCGACGTAAGTTGCTCCACAAGAACAAGACAATTGATAAACGACATTAATTTTTTTTTGACTACCCAAAAAGTTTTTGGATTTGGTAAGACATGTCACCCAAGAATGAGAGCTTGAAGTTTATGAAACGAATTAGCTGTTTTGATGAACCGTAACACTTCTTTCTGATAATGCAGCGATTAACCTCACCACGCTTCAAATTGTCATAATTAGTTTAATGACTGCATTTGTTTATTTTTTTTGTTTCAAAAAATTACCTTTGTCTACTCCATTGAAAAAAGTGATTTGTGTGTAACCTAAACATCTAGCTTATTAATTGATGGTTTTAAAGATATATAAGCTTAATATTACAAGGTTAAATATTGCAAAAATATTTTCAGGCGTGTTGGGCCATATTTTTTTAGAAACTTGAAACCATTTATTCTTCTTTGAATTTAACTTGAAATATATTTTGTTCACATTTCATCAAACCTTGTTACGAAAAAAGTTTCTTTACTTTTATTATTTTGAATAAAATGAACTGTTCTTTCTAAAGAATTGTGTTACACTGACTCAAGAATCTTGGTGTAGTAAATTAATCAAGAAGTTAATTACTTTTCAAGCGTTTAATTGATCTAAAATTTTCTTTGGTTTCTACTTTTCTACACCTAACTCATCAACAACTTGGCGTTAATGGCTGTTATGATATTATTTAACCGAGCCATCAAACATCACATATTACCTCTATTGTGAAAATGTCACCGTTGTCTGAGTTTTATACGACAAGACAGCATCGCTTCGGGCGGTTTGCTACTTTGGTTTCCAGGAAAATTAATCTCAATTATATTGCAACGATGTCTCGTCTTTTGCGCAGAAGTTCTCAGCGCCAACCTGTTGTCTTGTTTCCAGCTAATAATTGTAGGCTTAATCTAATGAAATCAAAATCGTGAACGATGGTCCTAACACAAATCCTTCAAAAAATCGATCATTTTTGTTTTGGTCACAAGTTTCATTGATCCACTACAAAGAACGTAGCCTATGATTTTCTATTCAAAATAAACGACGATTTTTGAAATACGAAAATTAAAAAAAAACAAAAAAACTTACAACTTCCAATCTCAAAATGGGCATTTTAAGCACTAAACATTAAGGCACTTAACACTGTAATATTAGCAAAATATACATGGAGCTTATAGGCCATGTTTTTACTCAAAAATATTTCAAGGTTGTCATTTTAAACTTTGGTTACAATTTACAAAAAACATTTTTAAAATAATGCTCAGGCCAATTGCAACATAACGGTCGGTTCAAGAAAAATAAGCCAATAAGAAAATTAATTTTAACCCGTTAATTTCCAGCTTATTATGTTTGCAATCCACTTACATTCCTGCTTTTCCAGCACACCAAAAAGCATTTGACTACCACAAAAAGTTACTGTAGGTTGCATTAACAATGCTTAATTATCACGGCAATGAAACTATGACAGAGTTTTACTGGTCTAAGAGTCATATGCAACAGTATTTGATTTTAGTACAAGGAATAATACGGCAGGGTTGCTGCCCCGGTACAAACCAATTAACCTAAAGTTTTGCAGCGTCACTTAGCCAAGTCTACCAGACTACATACGATTTTTTCGCTTCTTCTTGTTTTTCTGGCTTTATTTTTACTTTAAGCTACTTTATTTCTACTTATTTCTACGTCATGGTCTATAATTTTTTTTGCTGATCAATTGTTAAACAACCGTAAGTGTTCATAAAACGTTTTGTTGAAATAATTTATGTTTTGATATTTTGGTCTTAGTCTTACCACTGTGGTGATGATACTAGGATTTAAACGCTACAAATCAAAAATATCATAGTTATCATAGTAAATCGGAATTTTTGGTGAATTAAACCCGTGATTTTATGGATATCAAACAATGGTGGGGTTCGGCCAGTTTGGACCGATTCGCATCAACCGCTTCCTCAAGATAAAAAAAAGTTCCCAGAACCGGTTCTTGATCAACTTTTTCGAGTAGACCTAATGTAGGCCTAAAAACCAAACGCAGGTTTGCCAGATGGAAATAATTTAGTAAAGCAAACCGGTTGCTTACTAAATGAAATCCCAACATTAATGTTAAGTAATATATAAGTCACTTGAAAATCTCGGTAACTGTTGTTCTTTGGTAATTTTTAGGATATTAGCAATTTATGTTCGTGTATAAAGAGTTGCTTAATATGGCTGCTTGTCGTCAGTTAATGTTTGTTAATGATACGTTTTGATATAACTCATAAAAATAGGAAAATTTTTATCTGGAAATATAAAGTAGCTTATGTCACGTGGGGAAATTTCTCCTTATTTAGAAGCTACTCTTAAGCAGTAATGAGAAAATCCTACATAAAACATCAATTGGTTTTCCTCCACACATTTGATGAGAAGAGATTATTCACAAAATTTTAACCATTAACCTCCTCTTTTACGTATTGGCCATTCATATTTGCACTGTAATTTATTTTGTTATCGAGTGTGAAGTGCTACAATGATACTGGTACCAGTAAAGCAATACTACGTAGTCTGAGAATGCAGAGGTTGTTAGAGTATGGAATATAGCCTACCACAACTATTCTTAGAATAAATGTGCTTGATAAGCTTGCTTCATAAAATTTAAGTAATTTTTATTCCCTTTCTTATGAGTATTTGTTATTCTTATGGATGTAAAGTAGCGATAAAGTCACATGAGCATGAGAGTTTTGTACGTCTGTCTTTTTATAGGTTCTTAATCTTTGCAAAAAACTTTCTAATAAGTTTATTAATAGTTTTATTAAATTTCCAAAGTACCTGTCGTGAGCTAACAATCATATAAATTCATCAAAATCATTTCTCAAAATACACCAGCTTTTCATTCTTAAGACCAATCAAACATGATTATTATTCATGTATGGTCTACAGTACATGCGTAGGAACAATATTTCCACATCATTATGTAAAACGTATTGCACCATGTGATGGAAATGCTTTTCAAGACAACTGAAATTTATGTTTTTGTATAAGTGGGTACATATTGTTGATACATGCGTGGGATGAAGTGTTAATATCTATTCTAAGGAGACGTCGGTGTTGATATAATTCACTGAAAGTGTGGACACAGCAAAAAGTAGTGCTCATATTGTGTATACAACTAAACTATTGTTTTATCTGTAGGCTACACATAGACAATTTTAACATCGGTAAATTAAGAAGATAAACAATGGCTCTTTTTCATTTTTTGTTAGACTAGTCACCAGAATATGGCAGTATTAAACATTGTGGTTTTGAATTGAAATGTGTTTGTTGATGAGGTTAAGTATTTTTGAGACTATTTTACAGTTTAACTGGTGCAATTTCTGAAGAAAACAGTGACCGGTAGCTTTCAAAATATCTTCTTGATTTTTTTTCAAAATTCAAAACCACACAGCCATGATTTATTGCACAAAAATTAAAATACTGTAATGTAAGAAAGATTTGAAGTCGAATTTTTTAAAACTACAGCCTGATAGTTTCAAAAATTACATTTGGTCTCTTTTCTTTCCATACAATAATTATTTACTTTCTTCGTTCTCTGGGGCCGAGGGTTTATCCTTTTACCACCCCAAAGATAACCTCATGAGCTCTGTTTGTTTTCATTTGCCTGATATTTTCACTTACCGGGATTTCTCACGAGGTGGTGACAACATGAATTCCTTTATTCAACAGGGCGCCAAATGGAATGCATGGTATAGCAGAACTATAGAAGAAGCTATACACTCATTGGCTTTTCATCACCTGCCTTGAAATCTGAACAATCTTGTTTCACGTGAATAAAAAAGAATAATTATCTTACAATTGACAATGCAGTCGATCATTGATTGTCAATTGTTGTGCGACAAATGTGCAATCGATGTGGAAAACCAGCTTCTTATATTTTTATTTATAAGACACGGCATGGATATGAGGCTAGACATATTGGGTAGGGCTTTTAACATTTTTAATGTGAAACGATAGTGATGTCAGAAGGTGTGAACAATTTCAAAAGCACGTTACATTTGGAAAATCACCTTCTTCTGAAAATAAATGAATCTATTTTTGTTAAGCTAATCTTACTGTTTGCTTGGTTTTATTTAATGATTATAAAGCTAAAAACATTTTTTTATGATATTGAAGTTGATAAAGTTGTAAACAACGTGCGAAAAATACAGGGAGTTTTAGTTTTTTATCAGGACAGGTAGGCTAAGCGATATTAAGAGCAGCTTTTGAACAATTGGAGTAGTTGCTCCAAAAGGTGAATAATTTAAATACTTTTAACAGTGCTTGCAGTGTTTTGCCCAACTTACCGATTTGATACCAAATTTAGATTTCTATATAGCTACTTTCATATCTCATCTAGATGCTTCCAGTACTTCCCAACCTTTTTCGGTTAAATAGTAGGCTAATTTTGTGACTAATGACCTTGAAACAAATAATGTCATTCGTTTGCACTGTCATTTCAATGTTTATGGTCAAAAACAAAACCATTATAGGCCTACTTATGGCTACAAAAAAAAATAGTAGCCTATAATGAAGGTTCAAAGTTTACCGTAAAAAATATCGCAGATATTCAATAAACATAATTACTTTGTACCAGATCATTAGAAAACGTTAAAGATTTTTTTCAAACAAATGCAGAATTGAAAATCATTTTTCATAATTTTTTTTGCCAAAAATGGCTTGTTTATTGAAGCAACGAGGCTACGATTATAAAAACAAATAAAGAAGTATAGGCCTACTACTTTATTTTGGCTTTATTCCGATTCCAAATGGGGTCGCCGCGGTGCAGATTGCAGTCTTCCACATTACTCAGTCAATAGAATCTTCATCCATAAGAAAGTCCATAACTATAAGCAAAATTAAAAAGAAAGCTCATTTTTTGGGGGATAGTGATCCATTGTCCACCAATGTTCAAAACTAAAAGAGAAGCATAAATTTTTGAAAATACGTTTAAATATCATCACATTTTAACAGACAAGTTTTTAAAACAAAGTACTTAGAAACCTATTTCGACCTCTTGGCCGCCGAATGTGCACAAACGTTTCAAAATTTTGTGTGGAATATAGTCCTTGACGCACAACAGCTCACACGTCAACGCCTGCTTTCCAGGCACCCTTTTTCTCGACACGTTGTGGCGCTTCATGAAGGTCACTTTGACCTGATGAAGTCATGGAGAGACCGCTGGGAAACCATCTCACGGCCCAACCAGTTCCAATTCACACCAGACACTACGGTACCACCTGGCTCAGACCTGCCAAGAAAAGAATGGGTGACTCTGAATCGCCTTTGTACTGGTGTTGGTCGCTTCAAGCACAATATGTTTACCTGGGGATTGTGTGACTCACCAGCTTGTTTTTGTGGTGACTGTCAAACAGCACAGCACATCATTAATCACTGTCCAGTGTTTCGACCTGCAGAACATGTGGATCTCATAGGCCCTGATATGAAGACATTACTCTGGTTACAACAATTGGGAGATGTTGCCTGAATTGCTGCCTCATAAGCAAGAAGAAGAAGAAGATGGAGAAAAAAAGTGCTTTTTATATTTGTTGATTTTTCCAAAAAACAAAGGTTCGTTTTGCCCCGTCTTTCCTGAATCGTTGTCTCTCTTAACCACGTGACCTAACCATTGAAGTCGTGTCTTTCAGCCATGAGCCTACTATATTGAAGTAATGACTTATTTTCTTGCAATTTTCCTGATGACGCTTCGCAGCATCTAAAAAGTAAAAGATAATAATCATGAATAATTTCACAAAACCTAAGTTTATCAATGTTTGAAAAAAAATTGTTGCGGAAAACTTTTTCTATTTGAGGGACAACAATTGTCAAATAAAATTGTTAGTTTACGTATTTACAATGTTTATCATACTGTTATCGAGTTACAAAATAACTTTATTTTCTATTTGTGCAGTTGCCGGCCAGCTTGGAGCAATTACGCGTTCCTGGCATGCCTATCACATTACGGTTACAGCAAATGTTACACAGAGTCTTTGTCCTTATTGTGCTATTTTTTTTTTTGCGTTTTTCCTGTCCTAGACTTGAAGCCGTTGGGCAGCACAGTCCACATCGCTTTTTCGACTCAGACTTCATTGAAAAATCGTTTGCGCAGTGCACCATTTTAAATAGTGTCTTCCCCTAAACTGTTGCACAAACTGCCCAGAACCAGATTTATCTTGTATCTTACAGCCGTTGAGAGGCCATTGCTGTATGTGTAAGATTATCAGGTGTATGACTAAATTTATCCCAAAGTCGAACAAATTCTGCTTTCGGGATCTCTGCTGTTGCTTGCAATATTTACAGCTGATGAGTTTACGCAACGTTTCTTCTAGATAAATGATGATGTCAGAATTGCCTACCACTTAGATATAGCCTAGCTCAGCATTGTTTGTTCATTCTTTGATCCATTAGTCTGTTCCACTTTTAGTACAATCGGATAGTTCATAAATGGCCGGTATTCCTAATAGTCGGTTAATTAGCCTTCTAGTACATTGGTTCAAACGTTGAATCTATGATAAAATATGCTGATTTGTTGTTTATCTTATGTGACGCTTAGCATAAGCATATTTATTTTGCGCCCATTGCAAGAACATGCAGCAGGCTACACGATGAATCAAAGATGCAGTATAAAACAACAGGTAGCTAAAGAAGCGAAGGGACTTGATGTCATTAATTCATATGCTCCCTGTGTTAGCGACAGAAATTAAACCTTTTTCCATAACTTTAGTGTTTGTCTTTGCTACATAATAATAATTTATTTTACACCAGTTGGTTGCAAATAGCGTCAATAAAAAGTCTCTATAACTGGCGATTTTCCACCCAATGTCGCAATGCTTCCGGCTGTGCTCTGTCAGGCATCGAACCCTTTACATTAACCCATTGAGACACAAGATTGCAAAACTAGCATTTCTCCAGTTCCTTCCAAAAGCATTTGTAGTAATAGGTCTACACTTCTCGAATTGTATGTTTTGTCAAAACATGAGTAATTTTGCAACTAGTGTTTTCATGTTTTTACTCGAGCTATGATTTCGTATTGTAGCGTTTGTTATACGCCAATGGTTATATTTGCTGGGCAAAACAACCTAGAACGACCAGACACGTCAATCAGTACACCGCACATATGGAGGTTATAAGTATTAATATAAGTAATAAGTATTAATATATACCCATATTTATGGCATTTGTTGATTATGAGAAGGCATTTGATTCCATCAAGCACTCCTCTGTTTTTAATGTAATTCAAATCAGAACAGAGAAATTAAGTGATAAAATAAAGATTTAGAAAAGGGTTCGCCAAGGTGACACTCTTTCACCTGTCGTATTTACAGCTGCAGTTGAAGAGATATTCAAGAAACTGAAATCTGAGACTGGACTTGTCATTAATGGACAACTGCTGAGCAATCTCAGATTTGCAGATGACATCATCCTTTTTGCACAGTCAGAATGTACTCTGCAACAATTTCTTGAGGAACTGAATCGAGAAGGGAAACGAGATGGAATGAAGATGAACAAGAGAAAGACAAAAATAATGTGTAACGAGATAACGACATAGCAGGGAAACAACCTAGGACGGGTATTTTGATAGATGGAGAAAATATAGAGGAGGTTGATCAATACAAATATCTAAAGAAAATGATAACACCATAGGAAACGACATCGAAACTGAGATCACCCAAAGGATAACATCAGGCTGGAGAAGATGTGGTCAATATAGCACTTTTTTAAAGAGCAAGAACATTTCAATTAGCCTAAAACGAAAAATCATGGACACAGTAATATTGCCAACATTGACATACGGAGCAGAAACATGGTCACTCACAAAACAACAAACAAGAAAACTGGCAGCAGCGCAAAGAAACATGGAAAGAATAATATTAAACATAAATAGAAAAGACAAGATTAGAAATGAAGTCATCAGAAACAAAACTTGCATCAAAGATGTTGTAGAAACAGCAACTAACCTAAAGTGGCAATGGGTGGGACATGTAGCAAGAATGACAGACAACAGATGGGCCAAGATAACCACAAAATGTCAAAATGGACACCAAGATATGCAAGAAGAACTAGAGGAAGACTAAAAAGAAGATGGCGAGATGACATAGAAGAAAAGATTGGCATCACCTGGATGAGAACAGCAAAAGACAGTATGTTGTGGAAACATATGTGGAGGCCATCTGCCAGCAGTGGCATGAACGGCTGATGATGATGATGATATTTTGGAAGAAATTTTTTCATAAAGAGGCAAAATGATTTAAGATATAACTGTTTTCTTGATTGCGTTTCAACAATATCGACAATTGAATAACAACAATAATGTATTTGTGTTAGAGACGCTCAATAAATTCAATTACTGACTATGCACATTGCACATGTTACTTTCTGAATAACGAGGCAATGATCAATCACTGGGATCAACTTGATCACCATCTCACATCCATTTACAAATGTTATGCCCACCTTGAACAATGTTGAAAGGTAAGAAATGAAACTGTATTATGCAATTAGGGTGGAGTGAAAAAAGAAAATTTTGATTTTTGCTCTGTAATAGCGATTAAAAGTTGTAGTGTGGCTTGACTATTAAGCTTTGAAAATTTCAGCGTTTTAAAATAAAGTTTTCGTCTGCCGCAAGCAAGTTCAAGATTACAAGGGATGTGCTGATTAAATATCACAATTTGCTTCAGATTTTTTTCCGCAACAAAACCATCGCATGTGACGTCATAGAGGATATTTCTTACGATTCAATTAGTCCATTTAAGCAACATAATCGGAAATATGCAATTCTTAAAAAGGGCCTGAAAAAGCCATTGCAGCGGTTTGTATGTCTGTTGCATTTTAATGAATTACCACTGAGACACTTGATGCATTATCTTGATGGAGTTACATCTGGTCCACTAAGTTTTTCTGGCTCCATTGGTAAAAAACTTGAAGACTGTGACAGTTTACCAGTCACAGAGTTTGAGGCTGTTGATATTCAACTGCCTTCAATTGACGTGAGCTTAAGCACAAACCAGCAGTAGCCTACTGTACTTGTATGGCATCTGTAAAGCAATTAGCTCAGGGCGTTGTGATGCCAAGCTTGCCTATTGTAATCCAAGAAAGATGAATCACTCCAGATGGCTGACAACAACCAATCGCATTTTGAAGCTTTATGTTTCACGAAACAATCCCTGTAAAATCTGAGAGCGTTGGTCTTCTTCATCGTGTATCACACGGCCGTAGCCCAGAGCATCACGCAGGCTCTTGCTCTATCGTTGAACTCGGCCAAATCCTGTGCAGAGCACCTTGCTTTTAGGTCAGGGCATTCGAGTAGATGTTGCATCGTTTGCTCCTGTCCGCATTTGCAACTTGTGCTCCCCATGGAATACCCCCAGTGTCTCATCAAGGTTTTACACCTGCCAATACCAGTTCTTAAGCGGTTGAGGCATCGCCAATACTTCCACGGTTTACGTTTTCTGGGAGGAAGGCTCTCCATGGGTGTGAGCTCCATATTGGCCAATGTCAGTCCGGCTGCCAGTCTCTCCTGCCATAGTTGAACCCGCACATTGGCGGCGACATCGTCATGACCTAATGGGACAACTGAAGCAAGGAAACTTTTGGTGGAGTAGCCTACATTGCCAAGTTATACGCTCCAACGTGGTTTGCAGTGAAAACGCAACCTTCCTGTACTACTTACTGTAAAGGAGCTAAACACTTTGTTTCACGTAGTTAAAAAGTCGCGCTGTCTTAGCGCTGAACTAAAAGCAATAGTTGTCCCTGGTATCAACCGAAATGCCTTTTTTGCTCACCAAGAGAACCTATTGCTGTGGATGTTGGTAGATGAACGTCTGTACAACAGAAAATTAGCACTGAGAAGGATACTTTCCAGAAAACAAGGTCATGGAGATTCCATTCGTCTCTTTAAAGTTCCACTCTTGATCTTTGAAGCAAACGAATACTTTGAACTGATTGATTGGCAGCATACAGAGAGATATGAACCACCACTAACTCGAGACATACCGGACAGTCAGTTAATGTCCTTCATTCAAGATGCTGCAGCTCCAGAGCTTGAATTTCCTAGCTATCCGTGTCACACGCAAGCCATGGAAGGGGCCGTGCGCCTCGTTATTGAAGCAGCATCTGCGGAGTGTGGGCAGAAACAACGGGAGGGATTTATTCGAAGTAGACTGCAATCAAGATTAGAAATGCCTGTATTCAATACAAAACGAGAGTTTTTGGCAAATGGAGTGCTTAATGAGATTTAAACTCATGGGAGTCGGCAGAGAGGGGCACTTGTCCCCCTGGATTTGGGTTTTATAAACGTTTCTTTCCTTATGAAAACGATACTTTCAAAAATGTTTCTTACCTTTGGGCGATAATATCTTTTTCATCCAATTTTCTTCGAAGTAAACCAACATTTTTCCAGGACTATTTTTTCGCGCTTTCGGAAACTATCGCTAAGTATGCCTTGGAAATATCTTTAATTGTAACGTTTTCGCTCGTGCCGTCCAAATTTACGTTACATTTCATCAATACACTTAGCTACGTTGCACTCGTTGTAGCTCACAAGATGAAATTTGGCTTAAAAGATGTTTGCCCCCTCCCCCTGCAATATTTCTGCCAACGCCCATGTACTGTATAAGCTGATGATTTAAAAAGCGTTTACAATATTTATATGGGATCAAAAGTAAACAGGCAACCGAAATCTCAATATTGTCATATTAAGAAAAACACTTTTCTACTGTAGTTTGCTTTACCTTCATTGCACATACTTGCTTAAACTGTGGTGATGAACTTGTGAAAGGAACAGAAATTTGAAGAAAATAGCTTAAAATCCGTGTTTTTTCTTATCAGTTGATCATATACATGCAACAAGCGTTCTAAAAGACGTATTTTCCACTGCATTGCAACGATTTATGTGTAATTTACAACTCTGATATTGTTAGATAGAAGTACCGAAGGTAGAAGTTAGATAAAAGTGACGATTTGCTAATTGTGATGACGTCATAGCTCCAAAATACCAGTGAAAACTTCAATGGACTTGCGGCAGACGTAAACGTTGATCAAAATCAAAAATATTTCAGCATGTGAATACATTTACCACATCACAACTTTTAGTAACTATTACAGATTGATTCTATCAACTTTCATTTTTAACCTATGTTTCACTCCACCCTATTATGCATTTAACGCAATTCTCATTTATCAACACACAGGTACAGGTAGATATGTTTGTATGTTTTTTTCTTAGCAATATCACCACGAATTTCAATCCAAATAATTTTTTGTTATTTTTGATAAAATTGCAGTAAGTTTAAGCACACAGAACCAGGAAGATCAATAAGTAAATTTGATTTTTCTGGGCACTTTTATTCAATGTGGTTTTTCATTGCACAGATATTTTGACTAACCATAGTATTACAGTCGTTATTGCTATCTTCGTTGATGCGCGTCAAGCGTTCGTCACTGCTGTGACGTGAATGACGCATGTTCAGTTTCTACCATGGATTTCCAACTACTTGTTCGTCGCAATCGACTTCATATAACGCTTTATGTCTGTCCTCAATCAATCTTTTGAACAGTCGTTTGTCTACTAGAGGGCTTGATGTTGTAATTGAAATCAAATCTTAAAGAATCATTTAAACGACACAAAATGAATATGTTCATGAAATACGTCGTTTTAGTTTTGGGTCCTACTCTCCACCTGTCCATTGGTGGTATCCACAAAGAATGTACGATGGTTTGCAAAACGTTTGATCCTGAAGCAGAATCCCAACCAAGCAGCAAGTGTGTTCCGAATATCTTCATGACTGGGTCAAATGGTCAACAATGTGAACAAAAACCTGTCGATTCGTGCAAGAAAGAGGAGATACAACAAATGATTGAGGCAACTGCTGAAGGTAAGCAATTGTTTCAATTTCTTAGAAAATGATTCCAAAATTTTCAACTAAACATTTTTAAATGCAGAGCATTGTGCAACATTAGTCTATTTCCAATCACTATTTAAAACATGAATTCGTAAGTTTAATGACAACTATGAGGCTGTGACTTTAGTTTGTACAAGAATCTTCTACTTCTTTTTCTAGCTTTATTTCCACTGTAAATGAGGTCGCCAGTGCAGATCTTCCACATCACTTTGTCAGCAGTATCTTCTTCTTTCACTTTTTTGTTTAAAGACCTTCTGCGCCACAGTCCCTCCATCTTCTTTTCGATCTTCCTCACTTTTATTTCTCAACTTCTAATCGTCTCCTGCTTCTTCTGTCATAATCATCTCTCACAGTGTGTCCTACCCAAGTGAGGCGTGGGTCTCTCAACTTATCTTTCTTCTCTCATACTTGCAGTTGTCTTCTGATCTTTTCATTTCTTACTTGATCCAGCTTATTCAATTCTAGAAACCAAAGTTTGTTTTGTCATTTAAATTTAAACTTCTTATACTCAAGCTAAACTGTTTTGCCACTTAACCTGGTGTCAGTATAAATCCCTTTTAGCTAGAGTGGTTGAATTGCAATTTGGAATGTTCTGAGCAATACAGAAATAACAAGTGTTGAATTATGTGGTTGTCCAAAGATTCAAAGAAGCAGAAACAGTGTGATGAGGGTCTGGCAGTTTTACTTTATTTTGGTAGCTTTCTATGCAGTTTGATGCAACATTGTGTGCAACATTTGCTGCTAATGAAAACAAGCATTGCAAAAAATTTGCAGCTTTGAGGTAACAACATCTCTATATCTCGATGTCCGCCCAGATAGCTCAGTTGGTTAGCGCGTGACTTTGTGAAAGAGGAAGCTTCAAATCACCGGCGCTGGTTCGACTCTCGGGGTGTGCGCTTGAGCAACGTGTTTTTAGGACTGCTCTTCATTCAGCGGCATCTAATAGATAGAATAATACCCAGGCAACAACACTTCAACAATCGGAAACTTCACTCTGTCAATCTCGGTAACCGGCCCTGTGTCAAAAGCCTCTACAAGTATGCGAAACAATCGGAAATAACCAATCAAGGCTTTGTCAGTCTGAGGATAAAGATTCTTAATCAAACTAAAGTTGGCAGAAGACTAGTGTCGATGTGTTCATGCAACAAAATTTAAATTTTGTGACATTTTGAGATTTCAAACGATCCCTCATTGATTTTAGTCTCGTATTTTGTATCTCCTTCAAAGTTTTATGTGAAGGGTTTCGGAATACACACAATATGCTTGAGTACTGAGCTTGAACCACTGACGAGAGCTTTGTCATCGTCACCAGTTGTTTTATCACTGAGCAGAAATGCAAACTGGAGTTTTCCTTGAAGACTTAATATAATATTGTGATAACAATTCAAATACTTTAACTATGCTTTTTGGTATTGCTTTGTTATTTTTTTGGTTTATTTTATTGAAAACATTTGATTAACATCATCAAGACTATTATATACAGATTTCTGTCAATTTCGTATTAGGGGAAACTTGGGAGAGTTGAGCCACAGGGAGAGTTGAGCCACCCCGACTTTTTCAAAATATACTTGTTATAGAAATGAATTGCCGCCACCTATTGGAAGAACTTGTAGTTAAGTTGCTTCTGACCTAAAATGTTTAACAGGTTTAGGCTCGTTGTACAACTTTTTTTACAAATAAGCATATTTACACTAAAAAAGTAAAAGTTGGACTTGAAGGTAAAAGTTTTTATATTATCGAAGTATGTTTACCAGTTTGATTTTAATACATTTTGTCATGTAGCCAGTGCGCTACTCTTTCATTGTGGCTGCTAAGGAAAACCATGCGTCTAGCTTTACAGCTACAAAGTTGCAAAAAGTTAAGATGACTGGATATGGGGAGACTTGGGACACCAATGGTTGGAAGAGTTGAGCCGTGTCCCAACTCTCCCTCTATTAAAGCGATGGCAAAATAACAAAAAAAAGTGCGTTGGTCGTCACTGCTTCGAATGTTTATGTTAATTGTTGGAAGTTTTTACGTAATTTAACGTGGAAAGTAACTGCTCACACATCATTGGCCAATTTTTTAAAAAATTTGCGTGTTTTATATTTTTTCTTGCCTTCAATCGCACTGCAGTATAACCTGGTGAAATTTTATTTTGTATGTTATTCGCTCTGAGGATGCGCATTGTCATGGTGCGCGAAACGTCAGTGAAGCAATAAACCATCTTGTTTGTTGTTAATTTTACTTTCAATTTTATCAGATGAACGTTGCAACTAGTGCTAGAAACGATAATTGTCCTGATGAACACCCAAACTTTTGAGTAGGCTATAAAGCGTCATTTTCTAATCACGACATTGTTATGAAGCTTCCTGCTCTTTGTCAAGTCGGTGGTACAGCTAGAAGGGCAGAAAAATTTACATTTTCATGTGACTTTTCAAGATGGGATTTTTTCTCATCCTTCTATTATAAGCATCCGGATTTGAAACTTTTTGATGACAATGACAATTGTTTTGGCTGTTTGCAGCCCTCGCATCGAATTTACGAATTTGAGTTTGCCAGTCCAAAGTGTTAACGACTACGCCATATTTCGATTTCCTAGTGTGATTTTCTCCTGAATGATATGGGTATGGCAATAAGAAGCCCGGTAGTTTTTAGTCATCTTCGTGTATGATCTGTAGGCCAATAGCTTTGATATTAACATTTTTTTCCATGTTTCAGCGAGTCAGTTCTCTTCATTCTTTCGTATTTCGAGTTTGCGTATTTTGCTGAAATACAGATTGGCGCAAAATATAACGATTTTCGTGAACATGTATGTGTTTCATCTATAGAAAATTTCACTGTCCCAAGTCTCCCCTACATGTCC
Source organism: Aplidium turbinatum (assembly GCF_918807975.1). Classification (NCBI taxonomy): domain Eukaryota; kingdom Metazoa; phylum Chordata; class Ascidiacea; order Aplousobranchia; family Polyclinidae; genus Aplidium; species Aplidium turbinatum. Next base: position 7,067,206 of record NC_137486.1, read on the forward strand.
CAACTCACCCAATAGCATGGCTCAACTCTCCCCACTGCGTGGGAGAGTTGGGTCAAATCATTGCCTTTAGAAAATTTATTCTCGTTGTATTAATTTACATTGTCTTGTAACAACATCCCTGCTATATAAGCGCTATAGGTCTGTGTATGTTACAAGCTAGGAAAAAATTCTCTCTTGTGAACAAAGATTCTGTTACATGTTCAAATGCAAAAAATGACCCAACTCTCCCAAGCTTCCCCTATTATTGTTTCAGATGAATTATCATCTCTGTACGAACAAGTGACAAATCAATCAGGTAAAACGAAATTGTTTATTCTAACTATTTGAAGTTTGTGATGTTGACTGATTGATTGAATTTTTATTCTCGGACTGGGAAAACTTCTTTCAGAGCTTAATCCTGGCAGTTTCACATACTTGTAGAGGCTTTAAATCTCTGACGCAGGCCTGGTCACCGAGATTGACAGGGTGAAGTTTCCGATTGTTGAAGTCTTGTTGGTGTGCAATTATTCCATCCATTAGATGCCCCTGAATGAAAAGCAGTCCTTAACGTGCGTTGCTCAAACGCACACCCCGACAGTAGAACCAGCGCGGTTTGATCTTGAAGCTTCTTCGTTCCAAAAGTCACGCACTAACCAACTGAGGTATCGGGGCGGACAGTACTGCAATATTAAAGAAGCAGGCTTAAAGTTAGTAAAGTAATAATGTGGGGGCATCTATTACAATTAACAACGTATTTTATCTTATGTAAAGCAGCAATGACGATAATGTGTAGTAGTAGTAGTAGTAGTAGTAGTAGTAGTAGTAGTAGTAGTAGTAGTAGTAGTAGTAGTACGTAGTAGTAGTAGTAGAGTCGTATGGTGTGCACATTTTATATCCTGCTCCATTGGAGCTTCAACCAGTGTTTGGAATTGTCGCCACTTGTATGTCACCTCCTGCTTCATGTCCACCAATAATTTTGGTGGCTAGGCAATCCTTGACAAGGTGATGGTCCCCTTGAATGCTGGATTCGCAGTGTGAGTATCAAAGAATACTGAAAGTGTCCCATTTATGTTAGCCTATGTTTGAATAGCGCACGCGTGTTTGCCAAGAAGTCTGTGGTTTTTACTCATTTTTGTGTGTTAGCTGTGTGGAATCCTGGAAGAGCCGTTGTGATTGAAGCGATGAAATTTCTTCCCCTTGGCAAGTCTGCCAGCTATACCTAATCTATTTGCGATAATAATCAAAACTGCAGTATCTGGCAATTTTATTATAGAGGTATTTTTTTTATTATAATCAGTTTGTTTTGGGGGCTTATTCAATTATTTTTCGGATGTAGGCTACGCGTTTTTAATAGAAGATGAAGTCTTTGAGTCCAAACATCTAGAGTCTATACCGAGTCGTGCCAAAACATCTACACCGAGTCGCCGCCACTGCTCAAGGGTGGTAAAAGGCAGAGCCCCTCGACCCTTGAAATAAAGAAGAAGATAAAGGTTCATCCGAAGAATGAGTCTTCGCAGTGTAGTTACAAAATAGAAATACTTTAAAATGTGGCTAAAGAAAAAACCTGCTACTTGCAAAATGTATGACGTCTTCACATAATACGTGGAAGTTTAACAGCATAAACAGCCTAGATGATGACAAAACACAGTCAATAAAGTATTGTAACTGATGCTTTTGTTAGTGGTAAACCACCATCATTCTGATATTATGTAGGCTAGTGATACACTGACGTCGTCAGTAGGTTTAGCACAATCATTGTTTTCGAAAAAACAAACGAAGCTTGATCAACACAGAATAAAATTTTAAATGAAAGATCGTTAATATTGCAAGATAATCCAACAATGGCCATTATTGAGATGTTTGACAGCATTATACACTGCATGCCCCAACTTAAAAGTTTTTTTTAAAAGAATAGGCCTACTTTAAGCAATTTAAAAAATTAAGCAATTAATTTCTCCCAAAACTATCAAATTGTTTTCAGTTGGTTCCTTGTTATTTCTTTTACATATAAGCGACTTTCTTCTGCTTCTAGAAACGTTGAAAAATGTAAAACATTGTGAACACGGCGCAAATGCTGTCTGGATATTGAATTGATCTTAGATTACCGTTTGAGGTTCAAGCGCTCTGGCAGTGGCACTGTTGAAAGAAATTACTGAGTGACTCATCTACCGTATTTCACGTAAGAAAACAAACTTTGTATATGACTGCTGATGCAGTCTACACTTTCATTCTATTATTAATGTTGATATAAAGGGAATCTTATCCATTTCGTGTTATTATTGTTTCAGATGAAATATCGTCTCTGCATAAACAACTGACAAATCAATCAGGTAAACAGAAATTGTTTATTCTTTCTATTTAAAGAAATTAAAGTTTGTGATGCACTATTAACAAATAACGGATAAGTTTTGTTGGAGATTTAAAACCATTTGTCATGTTTCATGCAGTCATTTCCTGTTCCTAACTGTAAATACATTGAATTTGTAGTTACGTTAAAGATTTACGTATTAGTGTGTTTCAAAGCACTTCTCAGTAGGTACGTTTGAATTCCAGATAATCTTGCATAAAATGTCTTAGAAAAAAAATGCACTTTAAATGTAGGTCTTATATGATTGCGAAAAATCCCAAACACTTTTTGAAACTATTATATTTGACATATGAAGAAAACAGCTTTCTTCCTTACAGTTAGCACAAAGCTAACTAGGCCTACTCACTAGAACAGCCAGCAATTGCAAACCGGATTGTCTTGTCTATACACTACAAAATATTTTGAGCAGAGCGTGGCTTGTTTTGCTAGTAGGCTACTTTTTGCCAAGCACGCAGCAAAACAAACACTACTCAGCTTAGTTGTTTGTGATGAGGTATCCAATAAACACGATGAGCTATGCATCGTCAGTGAGAAACAGTTGTAGTTGCTTCTTCTAAAAGTGCAAAGTTACGAATTTTTAACATCAAGACCCTCGTCCCCAGAGGCTCATACGAAGAAGACTTAATTTGTAAGAAACGTAGAAACACCTTTCAAATTGTTTCTGATTTTTATCTTTATAATTCAGATAACTGGCACTGTATTACATTTTAGCCTTTTAGGTTCGGTAATGGTATTAGCATTAGGTATTAGGTATTGGTTTGGTTTGGTTTGGTGAGCGGAGGAAGACGAAGGGGGCGCCCGAAAACAAGATGGCTTGACACGATTGTAAATGACAGTGGCATGGGAGTGCATGAATTGAAGGAGGCTGCGTGGGATCGAGATATGTGGAGAAAGATGACGTATAGAGTGACCGAGAGTCGTAAACGACTGAACGGATGATGATGATGAATGGTATTAGATAACAAACTGAAGTGGGCATCCGCTACTGGGAAAGTACGTAACAGGCTACCGCGACCTGGAACAAAACTAGGGCGCCTTAGTACTATCAGTCGACCAAAGTAGCTCTCTACCGCTACTCAGAACAAAGTGAACTACTTTTGTCTTAAACCGACACTAGAGAGCACTATTTAATTTTCTTGAAAAGTTAAAACAACCATTTTGAAAACAAATGATACCATTTGTTTACACTGCGGTTTTTCAACGTCTTTATAGAAAACATGTTTTGGGCAAAAAGTATTATGCGTCTTTCAAAAACACAAGCATTTCAAAATGCGAGTCAATGAGTCCAGCCCGCTTTGGCTTTGCAACTTATTCTCTAAACGAGAAACGTCTCACCATCGCATCACTGGAAGGAATGGAGTTGTTATGCTTAATGAAACGTAGGTTTTAACTCGCTATTGGGAAAGCTCAAGGACTTGATTCTGTTCTAAAGCCTCCAATTTTTCTTGAAATTACCCACGCTTCATGAAATGGCACCAACAAACCAAAAATTTATTCTCGGAGTCATGACTAGTGTTGATGTCACTCTTCTCGGTATCAACGTCGCTTGACCTGTCCCACAATAGTGGATTAATTTTGTTTTGATTTTTTCACACATTGTTTCCATAACAATCTACAAAAATGAGTCATTTTTTTCACTTGAAATTGTAAAGTAGCTGGCAGCAGGAGTGTGACTGAAAGAAATGTAGCGCTTTTCCTCTACCGCTATATTGAAAAAAGTAACGCCGCTACAGCAGCCGCTACTCCAACAATAATATAGCGTCGCTACCGCTACCAAAAAAGTAGCGCGCTACTGCTTACTTCTGATAACAAAGCAACGTTATTTTTAAAGTCAGTGTCAGCGATGAATGTTGCAGGATATCTTAGTGATGTTCTTGTTTTAACGTGAATCTCAAACGTAGATTTTGTTTGGTAGCCGTCTTCAAGACAAAGTCAAATACGATGATAAATAAATATAGCGATGGAGTGTCCTGTGTGGAATATAAGGAAGTCTGTTTATCTGCTTAGGTGACAACTTTCTTTAGAAAATATATCTTTTAGTAGGGGTTTTACTTCAGGGGCAAGTATATTAGTAGTTGGTTATAGAATGTAAATAGCATGCTGTACCCTTGTAGCTTGCTCTTTACACGAGCTGTTACAAACCATCATCAATCCAGTAGAGCAATGTAAATTAACGTTTATTTGTATACGAGGGCTTATGTATAGCCTACACGTTCATTTTGATAGTACAATGATTGACAGTACAGTATTACAGACATTTAATGTGGCAGCGACTTGTGCAACTGCCATTTCCTATGTCAAATGTTTTAAATTTATTTTTGCTATTTATTATTTTTAGTGCTTGCAGCTTAGACAAACATAAGCAATACTTTTCCATGTTTTTTTCCGAACGTTAGCAGTTAATTTTATTTTTCAGATCAGGTAATGGCTCTTGTAACAAGACTGGAGTCCTTATTTACAGGTAAACATAAATAGCTCATATTGTACCGAATTAAATTATGGGTTGATTAGTTTATGATTAGTTAAACTTTAAAATAATCAATCATTCATCTACAGTACGGTATTTCAAAGAAAAGTACTTCTACAATACAATCAAACATAGGCACAAGTAAAATTGACTAACTGAGATTTGACTTTGTTATTAACATTTTCAAAACGTTCTTTACCAACTTCGAATTCACAGCAATGATTTATGTTGAAAGTAAACATTTTTTATTGTAAAATTACCAGTTGCATAAATAGATCATAGCTTAAGTTGACTTATTTTCGCTGAGGAAGCAACCATTAACAAGAACATTAATTTCAATGGCTTGTCGTGCAATGGTGAAGTAAAACATCTTGCTGCAAGCAGGCTGAGAAGCTAAGTAGCCTACCAGGGACCAGGCTACCAACTAATGCAACGATAAGCTAAAGTGTGTGAGTTTATTGTTCATTAAAAACGGACGAGAAATTTGACTTATTTTTTTATTAGATTATTATATAATTCTTTGTTAGCACTTCATAACGGATTTGCTACACTTGATGACGGATGGATTGGACTACCTAATGGATATCAATACAAACTGTCAAGTACCAAACAAAAGTATGTGGATAGCAGACAGTTTTGTACAGACATTGGAGCTGAATTAGCAATTTATGGCGTCCGAAGCATGGACAATCGAAGGTAAAGATAGCTTACAAGCAGTGCTTGCTAGATATAACTTATAATATAGGTTTTGTTATAGTATGGCTATTGGTTTTGTTTTAAAAGAAAAGCATTTTTTTGTGATGCTGTATGTATTGTACAGAATATCAAATGTAAGAACACACCTTCTTAAATCATCAACATAGGAACAACCTTGCTTGAAGCACATGGGAACAACGACGAATTGTGTCTTTACATCCAGGCTCTGCAAAATTACTAAGATTACTTAAAATAAATAGAAGTAGAATTTCCATCAACTTATTGAAAGCCATCAACTGAGAGTGTGAAAAATTCAAAGTAATTTTATTGACAAAAAATATCAAACAATTGTTGATTATAACGTAAATATTAATGGCAAAACTGCTTTTTAAAATAAAAAAATTGGTTGATTTTAATTGACAAATTGGTATGCGTGATAAATTTGAAACATATCGAATGCACAATAATAATAATAAATTTACGAAGAAGTAATGCTATCTGTGGCTTTTGAAACGAAATGTAGGCTATTTCTGAGGCTGCATCTCGAAGTTAGTTTTTCCTTTATGGATGCATGTAGAAGGATTTGCTGTAACAATGTATAGCCTATATTTTCATGCGACATAGATCTTCATGCATCTTCTAGATCTACATCGGTATGGCTTGTATGGCTTGGCGCTGTATGGCATCGCCAGTTTAACTTAGCGCTGATAACAATTCTTCACTTGACTGTAAAATATTTTGTTAAATTATCCAGTGTTTTGTTGCCGCTCTCATGCTTTGTTCACTGTGTTCTCAGGATCATTAAGAACACTACAAACCCCACAGCCTATATGTACATTGGAATGTATAGGCCTACTATCGGGGGAACGTGGAAATGGAATAATGGCGATCTTGTAACAGATGCTGAGGCTTTGTGGGGAGAAGGACAACCAAAAGGTGGAAAGGAATCTGCGTACATACACCATGTCACCCTGTTCACACACGACTCTCCACCCTCGTGGAGCTACCAGGCCTTGTGTGAAAAACAATGGGATTAAACAATTAATAACAAACTTTGACTTTACTCAATGACAATAAAAATTCCAAGTGGAATAAATTGTATAATCAAAAGCTTTTGTGTTATTCGCTCTGAGGATGCGCGTTGTGATGGTGCGCGAAACGTTCGTGAAGCAATAAATCAACCTGTTTATTGTTGCCTTTACTTTCACTTTCATCAGATGAACGTCAAACAAGTGCTAGAAACGATAAGCTGTATAGTTAGGAAATAAATGTCATTAATTCTAAGAATAAAAAATAACGGTGAATATTGCTTCTGAATATTTTGAATTTAATCATTGAATTGTTTGATTGATATATTGTAGCTTAATATCATTGACGTTTTTAGTAATTATGAACTTATGTCGCAGTGTGCCTTTGAATAAAGTTTATGCAAATAAACATTAATTGATTTCGCACATACCATAATCATGCATCGAACTAAACTTTCTTCGAATTGTGTTTGAAATAAATTCATGTAAACAAAACAACTTCTTCATTGAAAACTTAATTGAAATGAGACCAGGAACAAGGTAGGCTAAGTGTTTTCGAATCAAAACAGAGTTTTGTTGAAAAAAATATTTTTGGCAGTAGCCTAATGTAATAACACGTTACTCACTTTTGAGTAAAGTTGTATGTTGAAGAAATATTGTGTGGATGGTTTTTCACACGTTTTTCTGACGTCTAGTATAGACCACCAACAAAATCTCATGTAAGTGAGTATAGGCTACTTCGGTGAAATAACAGATACAGGTTGATGAGGCATTTCCTTGAACATTTTTTTACACAAAATGCAAACTACAGTAAAAGAAAATGTGAGTAGCCTAAACTCGTAACTTTTGATAAAATTTGATTCGGGACTTCCATCACGGGACGGAGAACTAAAGAAATGTATGGAGATTTCTGCAGAAGTATCAGGGTCACTCAGCAACTGCAGAAGACTGTCACATTGTCACAAACACCTTTTGTAATGAAATGTGTCTTGTTTCCTGCGCTTATTGGTAGCATTTAAGTAGACGAAACACAATAACTTTGATTTGGTGTTTAGAGAACAGTAGGTGTGAAATATAAAACTCTGTATTGCATAATAATTTTGCAGTAGCCTGTTTTGGTTTTTCGTTAGTTAAATGTTATATTTTTGTCTGCAGAGTACAAACTGATTATCTGGTTTACTCAAATCAAATATTATTTTTGATTTATCAAATAATCAAAAATATTTCTGATTTACTCATCTGATCTAATTACTTGCATGGCGCTCCAATCAAATCAGCGCTCTGTAGCCTACTCTTCACCTCAATTGCATTCTTGCGTTCTTTTCTCAGTAGCCTATAGGCTAAATTGCTTGGTGTTTAACATCACTTTAGGTGAGTCTACGACTGTAGTGCAATCGACTACAACATTTCCTTTTGCCTTATTCTGTCTTTTGTAAATACAAGTCTAGTGAAAATACAACAGACTTAGCTGGCGTTGCCGTCGGTTACAATCTATTTGAGGTGTTCTCACCTTCGCTTCATCTATTGCATTTTTACTGCACATTTTAGTTTATGGCTTATATCCCTATAAATTAGGGCCATTGAGAGGATATTTTTGGCCCGGTACTAATGAAATTATCGGGCCTCAAACTGACACACTTCTAAAAACACGCAACATAACCAAGGAATATGGGCTGGTTTCTTAAGTTTCCAAGCCCCTTGGGAAAAATTTTGGCTCCTAAAACCATGTCGGGTCCTGATTCAAAATATCTGTTGAACCCGGTGTTACCGGTGCTGCTGTGGCACGAAACAGCTTAATCCGCTTTCGGGATTTTGCTCTATTCCAGTCTACCACAAACCTAAGTTGTTTCTGGTAGAACACAAGGGTCGACGTGCCTTTGCTAAGCACACCAACATCGCGAGCTCCCACTCTCGCATGTAAGGCAATGTCGACCAACGGGTGTGAGAACTAGTCACCCTCCCCACACTGCCATTAACGTTAAATGTATCAATTTAATTGCAATTTTGGAAATCCACTTTTAAGTTTTTAAATTTTGTGAGAACTTGCGTTTTAAGTTTGTACCTGTGTTTCGCATGTTGCTTTTCGCATTTTCCTTGGCCTCATAGTTGGTCGCTGTTAAATACGCTTTCTTGACGACGTTGCGGCATTGCAACTCTAATCCAAAACGTGGGAAGTAGCGCGCTACTTATTTGGTAGTTGTAGCGGCGCTACATTATGATAGTTCGTCAAGAATTAGTTAGAAACCAGAGATTTCGTGTAACAGTAGCCTACAAACTAGGCTATTTGAGTGAGCGCTGTTTACTTCGGAATATTACAATATTTTGTTAAGTTTTTGTGGGGCACAAAAAACTTTTTACTCCCCTTCACTTCTGATGCTACGCATGCCCAACATCGCTGGTTAGATGAAAAATATAAATGAAATGTCGTTGAGCGAGCAGGGCGAGTAAGAAAAGTTTGCAAATATGGAAAAAAAGTAAGTCAAAAGACACAGGAACTAAATATGTGTGGGCTCTGGACGGAGGTGGGCCCCCAGCCGGGGGTTTGTGAAGCAGTAGGCTTAAATAGACCTACGCCTTGCATGATTTGAGCCATTGATTAGTTGGTGGTTTCATTCTAGTCAATTTCAGTGGCAGAATTTCGAATTGTTAAAGTGGCTACCGTATTAATACCGTGTGAATGCAAACTTTTTCATTGGTGTGTTTAGTTCAGTGGTTTCATCCTGCGCCTTATGTGTCCCAGCCAGCAAGCCCATATGCGCCCCACATGGGGACCCATATGGGCTGATGTACGGGCCCCATGTGAGCTGCCTATATGGGACCCATACACATTGTGTCTGCGGGCATCACATTGCCTCCATATAGGCTGCCCATATTCACTTATGGGTTGCTCACACTCAACCCATAAATCTAATATGGGCTGCCCATATGTAACCCATAAATCTAATACAGGCTGCCCATATGTATATCAGGTATATATATAACCGCAGACAGATGCCAAAGTGCTCAAACTGCAAGCAGTGAACTTTACGCAATACATAGCAAGGTGCCCCCAGTGAAGTGCTCAATCGGCGTATTGTGTTGAACTGTTTTATTCGCATCAGTAGCTCACGGTACAAAAGATTGACACGGTGAGAGAGTACAAACAAACACAGCCAGGTCGAAGACTTTCAGAAACCGGCCTGCCACACCCCGCGGCGGCGGGGAGCTGCGTGATTTATGGGGTGACGATGCACCCGGAGGGTTAAGTCCACCAGCTTAGGTCGCGGGGGCCAGGCTGGGGAGTCGAGGTACCTGTGGAGGGAGAGTGTGGATCGAAACACTATATGGCCCGTCCGCAAATTTAGAATGGCGGAGCGGGCCAGGGAGACAGGCTCTTTCTGCATTGCCCAGAATGAAGCCCTGCGACGGACCGGGCGACCCGTCGCGTGTGGACGCTGGAACCAGCAGTAATTGACCGCCGGGCAGCGCCCACGTCTCCTTCACGCGTCCTCGCGCAGGTACTTTGACTCTTATACCCGGTCTGCCAGTAGGCAGAGCGGATAAAATTGGGGTCTCCCACCAGGAAGAGAGTCGAACCATTTAAGGATAATTTGGCTCTCGTGGCAGACGAAGATTCAATAAAAATGTGGAGCAGAGGCTCGATGAATCAATATACTGTAATAAAAAAAATATATACTGTATATATAAAAACAATGAAAACTATCAATACTACAAAAAAGTGCTCAATGCTAAGCAAAAAAGCAAAGCAGAGCAAATTAAGTCAAATATAGTTATTACTATCTGAAGCCTTCAGATAGTAATAACTATATTTGACTTACTGTATATATATATATATATATATAGGTGGGAGTGTAATTAATACTCACTGGAGAAGAGTAAGCTTTCATTCGGCGAGCACGGATGTGCACTGGCCAGACGTTGAGGCAGGTTCGCCCAGCTGGGTCGGGGAGGCTAGCGATCGAAACCAGAGGCACTGATAGGCTACATTTCCAGTAAAAATAGAAAATTGTGGTAGAAGTTTTGAGGCTGCATCGAGTTGATCAGGGGATCGTGTTGATCAATGCATTGAAAGCGGAGCGATGTTGATCCGAGCGGGCAAGAACAGCGTTACAAGGCGAAAGCAGCGTATGACAGTTCGAAACAATTGATTGATTAGTACATAGAGAATCTAGTGATGATTGATATTGCTTAATTGCTATTAAACCAGTTTCAAGTCACAATGTACATTAGACATTTTATTTCCTTCCTTTTTACTTTAGAATGATTGTTTTTGAAGAGACTGGAGTTTCATATAAAAGAAATGGCGCAGGTTTATAGAAATAAGGTGATGACATAAAGTGATCAATTTTAAGCCAATATTGTTATAAGGTTATAACGTCTAAACGGTTTGCTGTCTTGCGCGCTCGGATACTTACTGCAACGTTATTAGGAAATAAGTTTCTGATCGCTGATGTCGTCTTTTCTATGACGTAGCCCTCCACAAGTAAGCCCGCGTTCCAAGCTTCCAGACGCGGAAGGATCCTTTGATTGAGAGGGAAGCCACTTTTCTAGCCACCTCTGCTACCCCACGAGAAGGAACGCCCAAGGCCGTCAGAGCTCGAGAGCTTGTCGGGGCATAGCTCCCGAGGGAGCCTACGACGAACGGAAGTGACAGGACGTCCCTGCAAGGGCGCTTCCTGTCTTCCTTTATGTTGACACATAACTCGCCGTACTTGTCGTGTTTCCTGTCGGCGGCTTTTCGAAGAGAATCCGCGCCGTTGTCGAACGGACATGTGACGTCACATACGACCGTGACACCGTCAGGGCGTTGCAAGACGATGTCAGGACGCAGATCGGCACCGCCCGCTTCCACGTGCTGTGGAACCGTACTATCTATGGAAAGCCCGGGTTGCCATTCGGCAGGCACGTGCCCCACGATCTCCTTCAATACTGAATTGTGTCGTTCCGTGACGACAGTCATCACGGTAGGGCAGTGATTCAATATGTGGGGGAGAGTCTCTTCCGCTTTCCCACACGCACGACACATGGAAGGTAGGTAACGGCGGCCATGGCTTGGTTTTGATTCAAGTGGCATTAGATTCAATCTAGCTTTGTACGCAAATACTCGGTCCGCGTGATCCAGGAGCTCCGTGCGCAGGGTCCAGGAATTTGAAAATCCGGACAGGCAGTGGGCACTGACCGTTTTGCCTTGGTCAGGTTTGGATTCCCACTGTCTCCTCCACCACAAGTCATTGTGTTGATGGAGGGTCGGCACCACTTTTTTCCTTATAGGAGAGGTGATTGTGGAGCTCCCCACGGCAAACTCAAGGTCGCCATCCGGGCGGGCGGACCAACGTACGTTCAGGCGACGGGTGGCCGCCGGGACACGGCCCCACAGGCTCTCGCCTGTAGGGCACGGTCTAGGACGGGCGCCGTCAAGAGGGGGTCACTATTCAGATAACTGGCCAGGTGGTCAGTCGTGGGATCTGGAGTGCCGAACCTCAGACAGGCATGACGCCTAAGCTGCCCGAGAGCGACGGCAGAGACAATGCTGTCAGGTGACGTCAGCATCTTGAAAGCATGAGCTAGCGAAAGCGTATCACTTTCGCGACACAAGTTCGTGATGCCCAAACCTCCCAATGCAGGCTTACAGTAAAAGAACGCGTTGCAGGCCCACTTGGGAAGACGCCACGCCACCTTCAAACACTGCAAAACCAGTCGGTCAAGCTTCAGAAGCTCATACTGTCTAAAGCGCCGCACTCGCAGATGGTATGACGCGGACGGGAGAATGATGGAAGTGAGTGCCAGAAGTTTCTGGCTTGGGGTAAGAAAGGATTTCATCAATAAGGAAATGTGCTTCTCCAGAATGGAGATGAAGGGTTGGGTTAGGGATGCGTCCGAGGCGTAACCGGTTCGAGCGCCGAGGTATTTGTACGTCTCGCCTTTGGGGATGACTCGAATTTCCTCCCCGGCAAGGGAGAAAGGTTTCGGGTCGACCCGCAGACGGGACGCCGACACTTTCCCATAGGAAAGGGTGCCACACTTGCGTGGGTTGAACCGTAGCCCGGACCAGGAAGAGAAGGGTTCAGTAGCAGATAGAAGAGAGATCATCTGCTCGCGATCAAAAGAAACGAGACAGATGTCGTCCGCATAAGCCATACAACGTACTTTGATGTCGTCTTCTTTGGCAGGAAGGTTGTAGCCGCAATCCGTTTTGTCACGGACGCCCCTGAGGAGCACCTCGATGACCAAATTGAATAGCAGCCCCGACAACGGGCAGCCCTGACGGACTCCCCGCCCCACAGGGATACGGTCGGTTTCACCATTGCCGCAGCGGACGGTGCAGGTGTTGTCGACGTATATGTCGGAGATGTGCTCAATAAGGTCTGTGGGGGCGTCGAAATGACGCAGGAACTCGGCTATGCATTCGTGCCGGACACTGCCAAAGGCGTTTCGAATGTCCAGAAACGCAACCGACACAGGCCTTTTGCGTGACTGTGCATCCGAGAGGATGGTGTCGAGCATGAACACATGCTCATAGACGCCCTTTGTGGGCATGAATCCCTTTTGCTCTCGGCTGATAACATTCCCCTCCACCGCCCATCGCTGCAGGCGCCGGGCCAATACGGCGGCGTAGATTTTATAGATGTTTCGGCAGATGGAGATGGGCCGCCAGTTGCTGACGTCGTGCAGGTCACCCTCAGGGTCTTTACATATGAGTGTGATCCTGCTGGTTCTCCACTGGTCCGGTACACGACGGTTGATCCGGCAGGTCTCGAAAAGGCTGGCCAAGAGTCCCACTCTTGGGTCCAGAATCTTCCAGAAACCGTAGGACAATCCGTCAGAACCAGGGGCGGAACCGACATCAAGTGACTGGAGGACCGCCTCCACCTCCCGGGCCGTAATGGGACCTTCACCGTCATCGACGGGGAAGAGGTTTACACCATCATGCTCGTAACGGTGGGAGTTTATCCACTCGGGCATCTGCGAGCAACTCCCAGCTTCAGGAGCGGTCATGTCGTGTCGAAAACTCTCCTCAATTTCTTGAGGTGGGATTTCGCAACGACGGTCACTGTTTTTGCCTTCAACGATCCGGCGGACCGTTCCCTTCGAGTCCCGCGAGAAGGCGGCTCGCAACCCCACGCCCTTACGATATCGGGCTCCGTTCCCGCGCGAACCCCCGCCGCCCGACCGAGGAGAACCCCCATTCGAACGACGGCGAGCCGCGCGAGCCCGGGCGCCACGATTGAAGCGTGGTTTGCGAGGACGTGTCCTCTTGGGCGGCGAAGTGCCAGCGGTCTACTCTTCCGATGATGAACTGTTTTATTTCGATCAACGACGCACGAGTACAAAATAATTGACACGGCGAGAAGAACACAATAAACATAGCCAGGTCAGAGACTTTAAAGAACCGGCCTGCCACGCCCCGTGGAGGCGGGGAGCGGCGTGATTATGGGGTGGCGATGCACCCGGAAGGGAAGTCCACCAGCTTAGGTCGCGGGGGCCAGGCTGGGGAGTCTAGGTACCTGTGGAAGGAAAGTGTGGATCGAGAATTTTGTGCGACTCGTCCGCAAAAGTTAGAATGGCGGAACGGGCCAGGGAGACGGGCTTTGCTTTCTGCAAACGCAAAAAGGTCAGCTCACGACGGGCCGGGCGACAGAAGTTTTATAAAGCCAGGCAGCGCCCACGTCTCCATCACGTGACCGTAACACAGGTACGTTTAACTCCTATACCCGGTCTGCCCGTAGGCAGACCGGATATACTTTGGGGTCTCCCACGAGGAAGAGATGCTTAGCTACAAGGACGATTTGAATACTCGTGGGAGACGAAAATTATATAAAATCTGGAGCAAAGGCTCAATTAATTGCTGTAAAAAAAAAAGATGGTAAGTGGGAATATATTATATGCTTTACCTACCGAAAAAGTGTTGACGTTGAACCAACGAGCACGGATGTGCACTGGCCAGACGTTGAGGCAGGTTCGCCCAGATGGGTCGGGGGGACTAGCGATCGAAGCGTAGATATGACTAGGCTACGTTACCAGGAAAAATATAGAATAGTGGGATGAAACTTTGGAGGTTGCATCGAGTTGATCAGGAAATCATGTTTATCGATGAGTTAAAAGCAACGCGAGGTTGATCCGAGCGGGAAAGAGCAGCGTATCGGGAGAAGGTAGTGTGTGATAGTCTAAAATATTGAAATATGAAAATACAGATCCAGTGTTGTTAATGATATTACGTCATTGATAGATGATATGAGTCCATTCACGATATGCAATATATACTTAATTCATATATTGCTATTTTATTTTATTGATGATGATTGTATTCTTCATTGAGCTGCAGCATGCTGATGAAACAACAATTGTTTACAGGTAAATTGATAATGAAACAATGGATTTAACATACTATGACGTCACACAATTACTGGCGGGTTTTGAGGTTTGCTGTCTTGCGCGCTCGGATGCTTACTGCAGAGCTTCTGTTGTTGGGGAATTGAGCTTCTGATCGCTGGAATCGTCTTTTCTATGACGTAGCCCCTCCACGAGTGAGCCCGGCGTTCCAAGCTTTCCAGACACGGAGGGAACCTTCGATTGAGAGGGAGGCCACTTTTCTAGCCACCTCTGCTACCCCACGAGCAGGAACACCCAAGGCCGCCAAAGCCCGAGAGCTCAACGGAGCATAGCTCCCGAGGGAGCCTACGACGAACGGAAGTGACAGGACGTCCCTGCAAGGGCGCTTCCTGTCTTCCAATATGTTTACACATAACTCGCCGTACTTGTCGTGTTTCCTGTCGGCGGCTTTTCGAAGGGAATCCGCGCCGTAATCGAACGGGCAAGTGACGTCACATACAACCGTGACACCGTCAGGGCGTTGCAGGACAATGTCAGGGCGCAGATCAGCACCGCCCGCTTCCACGTGTTGTGGAACCGTACTATCTATGGTAAGCAAGGGTTGCCATTCGGCAGGTACATGCTTCACGATCTCCCTCAATACTGAATTGTGTCGTTCCGTGACAACAGGCATCACGGTAGGGCAGTGGTTCAATATATGAGGGAGAGTCTCTTCCGCTTTCCCACACGCGCGACATATGGCAGGTTTATATGGGTGGCCATGGCTTGGTTTTGATTTCAAGGGAAGTAGGTTTAGGCGGGCTTTATAAGCAAATGCACGGTTCGCGTGATCCAGGAGCTCCGGTCGCCGAGTCCAAGAGTTCGAAAATCCGGACAGACAGTGGGCACTGACCGTCTTGCCTTGGTCAGGTTTGGATTCCCACTGTCTCCTCCACCATAAGTCATTGTGTTGGTGGAGGGTCGGAACCACTTTTTTTCTTAGGGGAGAGGTGATTTTGGAGCTCCCCGCGGTCAACTCGAGACCGCCATCCGGGCGTGCGGACCAACGTACATTTGGACGACGGGTAGCCGCCGGGACGCGGCCCCACAAGCTTTCGCCTGTTGGGCACGGTCGAGAACGGGCACCTTCAGGAGGGGGGTCCTTATTCAAGTAACTGGCTAGCTGGCACGGGGTAGGATGTGGAGTGCCGAACCTCAGACTGGCACAACGCCTAAGCTGCCCGAAAGCGATGGCAGAGACACGGTCGTCAGGGGACATCAGCATCTTGAAGGCCTGGGCTATCGAAAGCGTGTCGCTTTCGCGACACAGATTCAACACACCAAAGCCCCCCAATGCAGGCTTACAGTAAAAGAAAGCGCTGCACGCCCACCTGGGAAGACGCCACGCCACCTTCAAACACTGCAATACCAGTCGATCGAGCTTCAGAAGCTCATACTGTCTGAAGCGCCGCACTCGCAGATGGTATGACGCGGACGGAAGAATGATAGAATTAAGTGCCAGAAGTTTCTGGCTTGGAGTAAGGAAAGATTTCATTAAAGAGGAAATGTGTTTCTCCAGGGTGGAGATGAAAGGTTGGGTAAGGGACGCATCCGAGGCGTAACCGGTTCGAGCGCCAAGATATTTGTACGTTTCGCCTTTGGGGATGACTCGGATTTCCTCCCCGGCTAGGGAGAAAGGTTCCGGGTCGACCCGCAGACGGGACGCCGACGCTTTCCTATAGGATAAGGTGCCACACTTGCGTGGGTTGAACCGTAGCCCGGACCAGGAAGAGAAGGGATCAGTAGTAGATAAGAGGGAGATCATCTGCTCGCGATCGGAAGAAACGAGACAGATGTCGTCCGCATATGCCATACAACGTACTTTGATGTCTTCTTTAGCAGGAAGGTTGTAGCCGCAATCCGTTTTGTCACGGACGCCCCTGAGGAGCACCTCGATGACCAAATTGAATAGCAGCCCAGACAACGGGCAGCCCTGACGGACTCCCCGCCCCACAGGGATACGGTCGGTTTCACCATTGCCACAGCGGACGGTGCAGGTGTTAGCGACGTATATGTCGGAGATGTGCTCAATAAGGTCTGTGGGGGCGTCGAAATGACGCAGGACCTCGGCTATGCATTCGTGCCGGACACTGCCAAAGGCGTTTCGAATGTCCAGAAACGCAACCGACACAGGCCTTTTGCGTGACTGTGCATCCGAGAGGATGGTGTCGAGCATGAACACATGCTCGTAGACGCCCTCCGTGGGCATGAATCCCTTTTGCTCTCGGCTGATAACATTCCCCTCCACCGCCCATCGCTGCAGGCGTCGGGCCAATACGGCGGCGTAAATCTTATATATGTTTCGGCAGATGGAGATGGGCCGCCAGTTGCTGACGTCGTGCAGATCACCCTCAGGGTCTTTGCATATGAGTGTGATCCTGCTGGTTCTCCACTGGTCCGGTACACGACGGTTGATCCGGCAGGTCTCGAAAAGGCTGGCCAAGAGTCCCCCTCTTGGGTCCAGGGTCTTCCAGAAACCGTAGGACAATCCGTCAGAACCAGGGGCGGAACCGACATCAAGCGACTGGAGGACCGCCTCCACCTCCCGGGCCGTAATGGGACCTTCACCGTCATCGATGAGGGAGAGGTTTACATTGCCATACTCGTAACGGTGGGCGTTCATCCACTCAGGCATCCGCGAGCAACTCCCAGCTTTAGGAGCGGTCATGTCACGTCGAAATCTCTCCTCAATTTCTTGAGGGGGAATTTCGCAGTGAAGGTCGCAATTTTTTCCTTCAACAATCCGACGGACCGTTCCCTTCGCGTCCCGCGAGAAGGCGGCTCGCAACTTCACTCCCCTACGATATCGGGCTCCGTTCCCGCGCGAACCCCCGCCGTCCGACCGAGGAGAACCCCCGTTCGAACGACGGCGAGCCGCGCGAGCCCGGGCGCCACGATTGAAGCGTGGTTTGCGAGGACGTGTCCTCTTGGGTGGCGAAGTGCCAGCGGTCCACTCTTCCAATTCAATGCAGAACTGGTCGAAATTTATGCCACCCGCTAAAGTAAGGTTCACTAAACTGCAAAGAGCCCGCCTGGAGCTCTTCGTCTTACTTTCCCTGACCGGTTCAACAGGGTCTTGGATGGATCGTTGAGTGTTGGGTGTGATGGACATCCCTGGGGTAGTCTGTGGGAGTCCGGGGTCATGCGTGGCTTGGTTGCATGCCATGGTGTCGCTTCGGGGTCGAGTCAAGGTTTGGGAAGAGATAGTTAAATGGAATTCATTGTGGGTGGTTTGGGTAGGTGGGGTAAAGGGTCGGGCTTCGGCAGACAGCGTCGAGGTACAAGATTGTATAGGACAGATGGAAACAGGATTAAAAGATAAGGAGGATTGAGATGGGTAGTGTTGGAGAGACTTGGAAGAAGAGGTCTGCATGGGCGGCTTGGAAGAGCTGATTGAGTCCCCAGCTTCAGCTCCGGTGGTAGCCGTCCGAGGCAGGGAAGATGGGCGCGAAGCCGGCTTGGATAAACCGAGCGAGTCCACTGCCACGGCTCCGGTGGAGGTCGGCTTGCGCAAAGGTGCATATAGAAAAGGATTCGCACTGACAGTAGGGCCGTAACCGTCCGTGGTTGGGCTATCAGGCGAGGAAGTGGAGGAAGAGGAAAGAGATTTGCTGTTCGACGAGTCGGACGAGTCGGAAGAGTCCCCACTTTCCGACCCAGGTCCGGCCGAAGACAGGCGAGGACGAAACAGCACATCTAGATCAGGCAAGCTGTCAGCATCAGCTGGGCTGAGCGAAGTCTTGCCTGAATGGGATAGAACAGTACGGAAAAGTTCTGGTATAAAGACAGGTGGGGGGGGGCAAAGTGGAAGTGCTATCGAGGCCTTGGCGCCAGAAGACTTGAGAGCGGATGACAGAGGAAGAGGAAGGAAGGGATGACCCTTCGACCGATGCGCCTGCAGTCTAGGGCCGGCGCCTTCCATGCCTAACAACAGAGACGTAGGAAGGCCCAGGCTTGGTCATCATAGGGGGTCTGGTTTGGCTCTTCGACGGCGTCGGGTCATTGCTCGGCCAGGGAAGGCAGGTTGGCAATTGAAGGCCCTTGGGGCAGGATCGCCAGTGCTCTAAGGCCCCATCCAGCTTGTAAGCTCGAGGGAGAACACGGCAGCACCTGCTACAGGTGATCAGGAACTCGGCGCGCGAACCATGGAATGCTCGCATATGGTCCTGATACGCCTGCACATCTCGGTAAGGTCGAGATGCCCTCCTGCAAGTGGAGAAAGGACAGAGAAGGGGGAATAGATTGGGGAGGGTGAGGCGAATAGGGCAGACGGACTGCAGTCTATTCGACCTCAGATATAGTGGAGCTGACTCGTGGCATGCGACAGGTAAGCCACTGTGTGGTGTGGGATCACGGATCGGACACTCGTCGCCACGACGAAGCAACGAGTTCGTGAAAGCAATAGAGTCTACCGGTGAGGCTTCACCATCTGGGTTGAGTGGGACTGAGTGCCCACTCACAGGAACCTGCTTCCTCGTCGGCCAGCCTAAACTAGTGGACTCAGCAGACGGGGAGGTAAAATCAACACCGGCCAGGTTATCTTGAAAAGTCTTTGAACCTGTGCGACTTAAAGGGCGTGACATAATCAGTAGAAAATGTATAAATATAATATATAAAAAGTTGGTTAAGTTTAAGATGTTTCGGAGTTTACAGCGACAGCTCAAAGTTTAGAAAATTAAAGGTAACGGATTACAAAAACAAAGAACTACTGACGGATTACAAGAGGGTTGAATCAGAGGTTACTACTTAAAATTTGATAATTATTTTTTTTTTTACATAGACTCAACGTTACTAAATGCAATTAGGCTTTGAATATCAGTTAATTACGGTACTGCAAATAAGTTTGATGAGCTAGGAGGTTAAAAAAATGCTTTGAGAACAATTGACTAAAAAGTCAATTGTGACGTCACTACTGAAAACTTAAACCAAAAAATAGGGTGACCCTTTGATTTGAAGTACGATTAGTTAGGATCGATATAAACAATTGTTCAAAAGACTTTAAAGATAAAGAGAGGATTATTGTTCAAATTATACGGTATAGAATTTTATCAAGATAAGGTTATGATTCAAGTGAACACTTCAAGGAGAAAGGAAGTAATGGAAGATGCGTGTTTCAGATGCAAGAAAAGGAAGATTTGGCAGACAACTGGCAACACTAGATTACCAATGCAGGAGTTTGAATGCCGAGATTTCGAAAATTAATTGAACAAGGGTGTTTAATTTGGGTAAAAAAAAGGATTTTCGGATGGATTTATTATTGCAATAGAGGCACAAGTCTACGAATTAATTAATTTAAGTAGCAAGATACTAACTGATTAGAATTAAGGTTAAAAAATGAAACAACAAAGTGAAATGGAAAAATAGGCTAGGAATTAATTTAAAACTCGATAAAGCTAAATTTAGGTTATACAATGAACATATAGCAATTACTGTAGTACACAATTAACACGACATAGATAATTACAGTTTTATATGATTCCTTTCTTGTGAAATGTTTTTCCTTTTCTTCTTAAACCTTGTTCTTCGGGGGAAAAGATAGGGATACCAAGCCCGGGCTGGAATTGCAGATCCCAGGGTTTGATTGGGGTGGAAATAGTTAACTAGGATGGGGGTGGGGATAAAAAAAAAGGGGGGTTTTCAGAACAACTCACTTTTTCTTTAAATTCTTTCTTTTCTTGACTGAGATTTGGAACTAAGCATCCAGTTATTCGCAGTCGCACGACAGAACGGTGATCTGAATCTAATGCTTGTGTAACAAGCAATTTATTAAAATTTCTAGAGTGGAAGTTCATGGAAACAAACACTTCAACAATCTGAAAACTTCACTCTGACAGTCTCTGTAACCATAGATATCTTATATATAGATATGCAACTCAGTTGTGCGTAACGATGTTTGAAGGCTAACAGCGTAGCTATGGCTGTATGCATTGACTTCAAACTTGGCACAGCAAAACAACTTTATTTTTAATATATTTTTTTGGTTTTTGTTTAAATAAAACTTTCTTCGTTTTCAAGTTGACGTATGGATTGCTTGTGATGACGTCACATTCTCGTTCCGCATGGACTGCTTTATGGAGATTCTGGCGATTGAAAACAAATCACAGTCACAGAGGGTACCTCTAAATACCCTTTGTCAGGCATTGTCGGGCATTGTCAGGCATTGTCGGGCACTGTCGGCTTTTTGGGGGGTTGTGGAGCATTTTCAGGAGTTGTCGAACATTTTCAGGGGTTTCAGGTATTGTAGAGTAGGCTAACTACTTTCAGGCATTGTTGGGAATTTCTAGGCATTGTGTAAGATTTCCAGGCATTGTCGATCATTATCAGTGGTTGACAGGCTTGTGAGGCATTGTCGAACATTTTCAGGCATTATCGAACATACTCAGGGGTTGTCGAGCATTTTCAGGGGTTGTCAGGCATTGTAGAGTATAGCTACTTTCAGGCATTGTTGGGAATTTCCAGGCATTGTCTAGGATTTCCAGGCATTGTCGATCAATATCAGTGTTTGACAGGTTTGGTAGTCATTATGGAACATTTTCAGGCATTGTCGAACATGTTCAGGAATTGTCGAGCATTTTCAGGGGTTGTCAGGCATTGTAGAGTAGCTACTTTCAGGCATTGTTGGGAATTTCTAGGCATTATCTAGGATTTGCAGTCATTGTCGATCAATATCAGTGTTTGACAGGTTTGGTAGTCATTATGGAACATTTTCAGGCATTGTCGAACATTTTCAGGGATTGTCGAGCATTTTCAGGGGTTGTCAGGCATTGTAGAGTAGCTACATTCAGGCATTGTTGGGAATTTCCAGGCATTGTCTAGGATTTCCAGGCATTGTTGATCATTATTAGTGGTTGACGGGTTTGTCAGGCATTGTCGAACATTTTCAGGGGTTGTCTAGCATTTTCAGGGGTAGTCAGGCATTCTAAATTAAGCTACTTTCAGGCATTGTTGGGCATTTCCTAGCATTGTCTAAGATTTCCAGGCATTGTCGATCATTATTGGTTTTTGACACGTTTGTCAGGCATTGTCGAACATTTTCATGCATTTTTATTCCCAGCTTTGCATGCGCAGCAGAATGATCCCTTTCTATTTTGCGTAGGTTGTAAACGTATTTACGGTATACACAAACACAGCAGCGTTTAAATGACCTGGCTATCATAAGTATCGACAATGCCTGACAAACCTGTCAAAACCTGGTAATGATCGACAACCCAAGAAAACGTTCGACAACGCCAAACAAACCTATCAACCACTGAATATGTTCGACAATGCCTGGAAATCCTAGACAATGCCTGAAGATGTCCGACAATCAGTGGCGTAGCTAGGGGAGGGAAGAAGGGGATGACCGCCCCGGGCGGCACGTCTGGGGGCGGCACTTTCAGACTACGATTTTTGATTTTGATTATATTCTGATAAAAAACGCATTTCATTTTCACACAGGGCCGGATTTAGCTAATGGGGGGCCCGGGCACTTTTGGATCAGGGGCCCCCGTGCAAAAAAATTCGCCTACGGCGCGAAACACCCCTCGACGTCTACAGTAGCATCAATCCAGCACTGCACAGCATTTTGCAGAAACCACAAAAGCTAATAGTAAAAAAATCACATTTTTTTTACGTAGGGGGGCCCTTTAAAAGTCGGGGGTTCCGGGGTACCTGCACCCTCTGCCCCCCCTAAATCCGGGCCTGTTTTCACATGTTTTTTCTTGAAGGGGCGGCAAAATCTGAATCCACCCCGGGCGGCACATTCCCTAGCTACGCCACTGCCGACAATGCCTGCCAGAAAGAATCTAAAGTACTTTATAATGCCTGAGAGCCCCTGACACCTAAAAATATTCGACAATTCTTGAAAATTTCCGACAATGACTGATAATGGTTGACAAGCCTGTCAACCATTGATATTGATCGACAATGCCTGGAAATCCTAGACAATGCCTTGAAATTACCGACAATGCCTGAAAGTAGCTACTCTACAATGCCTGACAACCCCTGAAAATGCTCGACAACCCCTGAAAATGTTCGACAATTCCTGAAAATGTTCGACAATGCCTGAAAATGTTCCATAATGAATGACTACCAAACCTGTCAACCACTGATATTGATCGACAATGCCTGGAAATTCCCAACAATGTCTGAAAGTAGCTACTCTACAATGCCTGACAACCCCTGAAAATCCTCGACAACCCCTGAAAATGTTTGACAATTATCGCTACCGTATATCTCACCCTAAAATCGTTCCGGCGCCCCTCTATCTCAGGTTTGTAAACTGCCTACAACAAGCTTTAATGAGTCACTGGAAATAAGCTTAAATGATAGTTCCAACGATCATGAAACAGAAGTTGCATAACCTACGTGAAGAAAGATTATTGTCTTGATTTTTCATAGTAAGCTATTCTGTAAAAACTTGAAATATACGCCATCAAAAATATTCCAAAGGAGCTCAAAAGCCACCACTCGCCAAGCCCAAACCGTACAATAATAGCCTACCATAGATACGCTAGCCAAGCTGGCAACCTTGATTGTTGATTGTGTCCATAAAGTCAGTCGAGCGTGACGATAATTCCACGATTGCTGAGTTGCATATCTATATTTAAGATATCTATGCTGTAACCGACCCTGCGTAAAGAG
This sequence comes from Aplidium turbinatum, assembly GCF_918807975.1. Classification (NCBI taxonomy): domain Eukaryota; kingdom Metazoa; phylum Chordata; class Ascidiacea; order Aplousobranchia; family Polyclinidae; genus Aplidium; species Aplidium turbinatum. The sequence continues at coordinate 7,090,736 of NC_137486.1, forward strand.
CCTCTACAAGTAGGCCTATAGTTCAGGTAAATTGAAAACCGTTTATCCCCTGGAATAGCCATGAAGGTATATAGCTCCATGTGACATTTTCCTATTTGTGGTACGTAAGCACCAAAAATAGTACTACTGCAAACCTTGCCAAAGTGCTCCAACTGCAAGCAGTGAGCTTTGCGCAATGCATAGCAAGGTGCCCCCAGTAATTTTGCTTGTTCAATTTGTTTTTGTTTAAAAGATCAATAAAAGTCGTTTGAGACAACTAAAAAATCTCAAAGTCTAGGAAAATGCTGATCGAGGTGTATATCATATTAGTATGGGTTGCCCACAAACCTTTGAATCACTGTGTGGGTAGCCCATGGTCTGCCCATAAAAAATGTGGGCAGCCCATAGCCTGCCCATGAAAAATATGGGTAGCCCATGGTCCACCCATAAAAAATGTGGGCAGCCCATGGTCTGCCCATAAATAATGTGGGCAGCCCATGGCCTGCCCATGAAAAATGTGGGTAGCCCATGGTCTGCCCATAAAAAATGTGGGCAGCCCATGGTCTGCCCATAAAAAATGTGGGCAGCCCATGTTCTGCCCATAAAAAATGTGGGCAGCCCATGGTCTGCCCATAAACAAAGTGGGCAGCCCATGGTCTGCCCATAAACAAAGTGGGAAGCCCATCAATATTTCATGCTTAGCCCATGATCAATAATTTTATGTGGCTAAATTTATTAAAATACATTTATATGATCACGCATTTGAAGATTGGAAGTTTTATATTCCACCTTGTCATTTAGCAACACATTCTGCAAGAAAGCCCATATTGGGCACATATGGCAAAAACACAAAAACCCACATGCCCACAAGCCCATTAAAATAGTATATGGGGCCCATATGGGCTTGCTGGCTGGGGTGTGAGGACAACGGTACGACGCCTATCGAACTACATTATTTTTCTTTAAATATTTTTTTTTGCGGTGCACAAAAGCTTTTCATAAAAAGTAAGGGTTAGGGTGAATTCTTAATCAATTCGGAATATCTTACTTTAACACTTTAGAGCAGTGGTTTCCAAGCTTTTTGTTGTCACGGACCGCGTTAGACAAATTATTAATTCTGCTGACCCCTACCTAAATTTTGCCTGAAACTCAATTAACATAGCCTACTATTGACTATTGTAATAATTATGCTACTCAACTACTGTACTGTGTCATATTGCATTGCCGCTATGACTCCTACGCAAACATCAGGTTAAACAGTTGCTCAAATATGAAAGTGAATGAATTGTTCAAGAAATGTCAGGATTATTTGAATAGGTGACCCAAAGTGCCATGCCGAAACTTTTTCAACATAAGCAAATTTAATGTTACAGTTTATTCTCGCGGGCTTGAGCTTGAAACATTTGCATTTAAAGAGAGAAATGAAGGTAAAAAGATCGCTTTTCGTTTTTTTTTTTTTCAAAATTCATCAAGGTAATCACGGACCCCCAAAGGGTCCGCGGATCCCAGGTTGGGAACCACTGCTTTAGAGTGACCAGGATCAATTTCTTTTCTCAACTCTTTTAAACTTGACTATATAGGTGTGTCTTCAGGCTACGTTTTTTTTTCAAGATTAGCCTAATGTTTTGATTTGAACCTGGAGGGCGAAAATTGGCTGCTGACTTTGAAAACCGCGCGAAAAAAATGAATCGGTAAAAACAGCGGGGCCTACGCGCGCCGCGCGGCAACCAGTAGGCTAATGGCTACACTTACAGAAATATGCAAATGAGACAGCATAAGTTCGTGGGAAAAAACTCGCGGCCGGGAAAACGGGGGGCGGTTAACACGGTCCAGTGTGTTGGCCTAGCCTACTATTATGAAATCTGATAGGCAAATAAAGTTATTTTTCTTTTTCTCTCTCTAAAACGCAATGATTTTTACATCACAAGGTTATTTTTTCAAAAATAAGTTTGCTAACTCTGAAAAAAATTTCAGCTGCAGCATAAATTCTCTCAATTTATAATGATATGTTTGTATTCTTATGCATTTATAGTGAATGAGCTGTTCGGGGCTGGGAAGATTATGGAAAACAGTAGGCTCCGCATAAAGACAAAAATTAGCGGCAAAGCTGATTAGAGTTCACATTTTACCGTTAGGCTACATTGAATTGAAACCTGAAATTAGGAAAAAATAAGTATATAATGATTTGTCTATAGGTTATCGATACTTTTTTTTCATCCCCTTGAGGTGTCGATATCGAGAAATTCTGCTGTTCGGTAGGCTATTAAAATATTAAAGATTCCGTCTCGTTAGTTTTGTGGTTAGGCTAAGCACCTACGGTAACTAAAGATTAGGCGGCGCTGGTTCGGCTCTCAGAGTGTGCGCCTGAGCAGAACATTTCAGGACTGTTTTCCATTTAGTGGCACATAGTGGATGGAATAAATACTTTAACAATCGGAAACTTCACTGTCAATTTCGGTAACAGGACCTGCGCCAACAGCCTCTGCAAGTAGGCTATGCGAACTGCCAGGAAATAACCTATCAGAGGCCTTGTCTGTCCGAGGATAAAAACTCAAAACCAAATAAAAGGCTTTAATTGTCTGCAAAATATCTTGCGTGACTGTATGCAGATTATGGACTTTTGCAATGACGCCATTTTTAACTGTGAAAAGTCCTTTGCTTTGTATTTTCCAAACAATCATCTAAAGTTAAATTTGAATCGAATTGCACTGCTAAATGGAAGCCAGATCAAATCTGTAGATAGCGTCAAATATCAAGGTGTATTTCACGTCACTGTGCAATGACAACGATATAAATCGAGAAGTACGATTAATCTACTGTTCTGCCAACAAATTAAATTTTTTTAAGTGCTTCAGTGAAGTATAAAATGTTTTCTTTCGTTCACATTGTACCTCAATGTATGAATATCATTGGAAAATTATCATCAATGTGACATTAATCGCTTGCGTGTTAATTGCCTTCAATAACGCATTTAGAATTATTCACAATTTGCCCAAACAATATCGTGTTTGTGAACAGTGCCGGTCTTTGGGGTGTGCAAACCGTGCGATCGCACAGGGCCGGAAATTATAGGGGGCCCGCAATTTACTCAGAAAATGCAGTAATTTTGTCATTTTCAATGGAAAAATTCAACAAAGGAATTAGCAACAAGAAAACATAGAGACTCAACGAGTGCAACCTATTTCGTCCCTTGGACATTTCGTACCCTGAAAAGATCGAGAGAAAAAAACAACAGAGCCGAAGTCGCTGATCGGAGTTGCCGCAAACATTTAAAAATTTCTCTCGATCTTTTCAGGGGACGAAATAGGTCGAAATTTGATTTTGTTACGACTTCAGGGTACGAAATTGGGGTACGAATTTTCCAGGGGACGAAATAGGTTGCATCCAGACTCAACATAGAGACATAGCTTTATTTCCAAAAAATGCCAAAGAAAGCATGATCTTATCCTTTTGCTATGCCACCGGACAGCACCATTTTACAGTGATATTCATACCTAAATTTTTGTTGAACATGCTCTTAGAATGCCCCAAATTCAATAACAATTTTCTGGGGGAGGCCCTCCAGACGCCCTGCCGCTGGGTGTCGCCTTCGCCGATCACGCCGCCACCACCACACCCCCCTCCCCTTTCAAAATACCTAGCTACGCTACTGAATTGCATCATTGTCATTCGGGCCCGGAAAGCATATTCCGCACAGGGCCCGAAATACCCTAAGACCGGCACTATTGTGAACATCAAGTCTTGTGTAACATTGTTACGTTTGATGCATTATTAGTACGGAAATGCGTATTTGCTTTTGTTGGAAGATGCGCATCGTCGTCAAACTTTATTGTTGCCTTCCTGATGAGGTCTGACTGTTATCGTCAGTCGAACTACTGTCTTATTCATTACAAGAAAACAATGCATGCTGTTACTTAGCCTTGATGGCTGCCATGGCACAAAGTTATCAACAGTCATCGTTTGCTAACGTTAAATCTTACTGGTTAGTTTTTTAAACAAAATGAGCTTGTAATTTTATTTCAATTAGGCCTACTTCTGCGCCGCAGCTGCATGTAGGCAGGCTACGGTACTAGGCCTACTGTAGCCTATGCCTTTTATATTTTTCTTTTTTTGTGTGATTTGAATATGGACGATTAGACATTTATGTCTGATACAAATAATTAATAATAATAAAGCAAGATAAACCAATAGACCTTTTGCATAACAAACCAACAGAGCGTGACGTTGGAGTCGTGAACGACTAGCCGCTGTTTACAATACTGTTCGCTAGGGTTAGTGGCGTAGTTTGCAGGCGAATAAATTGTTTAACGTTTGCTTGAGCTGTTGTTTTGTGGTCTTTACAGGCGTGTATCAGTGTTTCAGTATAATTTACCAGAAAATAAAAGTCTTTTAAGTTGTAGACTTAGGCTACAGAAGTGTAAACCTTCGACCAGTTCTTTGCTGTATTGGAAGCGATCTTGCCAGGCAAAGATAGGAAGAATTTCCTGTATTATACAGCTTTACTTGATGCAGAACTTGACGATGCTAATTTCGAAATACCTCAAAATGCTACAGGAGCACTGCATCAACATAGATTAGCGGTGGAAGATGAATTTTTGTTGGTGTTTATGAAGCTTTGCCTGGGTTTATTTTATACAGACTTAAGCACAAGGTTCTGCATCTGTATTGTACACCGTATTTTTCAGTCATGAATGCATCTTATGTATATAAGGTTGATTAGTTGGAACATATTCCCTCATCGTGATGTTATCATAGCAGCCATGAAGCCAGACTTCAAGAAGGACTACACAAGCACCATGATCATCATCGACTGCACTGAAGTAGCCTACGTCTCGAAACACTATCCTCATTTCATCCCAGTCGGAAACGTACTCAAACCATAAAAGTACTAACACTGCTAAGGCATTAGGCCTCATTAGTAGGAGTTGATCTAAATGGGGATATTATGTTTGTATCTCAGTTGTTCACTGGTAATGTGAGTGACAAAGAAATATGTCAGAATAGTGGATTTTTTTCACCTTTTGAAGCAAAAATAGCTACTAATGAACTTCACTTCAATGATGCTGTTATGGCCGATAAAGGTTTTTTTTTCTTATAGAAAAAGACTTAGCCTACATGATATTGGTCTACATGTGAATATCCCACCGTTCCTAGGTAGAAAGCCTCAAATGAGTGAGGACGAAGTGTTGAATACACGAAGTATTGCACGCCATCGCATTCATGTAGAGAGGGTCATAAAAAAAATTCGCCTATTTCACATCTTCGACAGGAAAATACCAGTGACTATGCTTGGTATCATCAATAAAGTGTGGTTGGTTTGTTGCATATGTTATGCAGAATCAAAATAAAATGTTGCAAGACAAGGTAGCCTACTATTAACGTGGTCCATAGGCTATAACACCCGGTCAAAATGCACACGCTCTGCAATAGCGGTCCTAAATTGCCTTTCCTAGTCTGTTAGCCAACACTATGATTAAAACAAACAAGAACTGAAGTGTACCGATAACCTATAACAATTCATAAACACAAAAAATTTACTTTCACTTGCCAGCGACCTCACGCTTGCTTGCAATAACAAGAAACGCCTTCATAAACCGTAGTAAACAAGCGATTCTTAACCCTCAGACTCCGCGTAACTCAAACGTCACGCTCTGGTGATTTTGAATGTGCAAAAGGTCTATTAATACAAATACATTTTTTAACAATTCCATGAAACAAAATTTATAACCTGTAATCAATTAGGCTAAAAAAACACAAAGATCTAAGCAGGTTGCTAATTTGCAAGAAATTGCTCACCGCTTAGCAAAATATTATTTTCTAAAACAAGGTCTTCAACATATAAAAAAAAATTTGTAACTAAGAATAAGTCACATATCTTTAAAGAGTAGTCCTGCTCACTTTAGCAACCTAGTAGGCCTAGTCTTAACTATATTTATACTTATAGTTACCGATACATATAGCCACCTTTTCCTTTTGTTGGTTTTGTATAGCCTACTGTATTTCTTTTTCACAATATCATTTCTTCTGCATTTTGACAAAGAAAAATAAAATGAATTAAATAGTCTACCCAACGAGATATAACACAATGAGTGGAAACTCACTCTTCTCTTAGTGTTTCTCTTTTATCTCTCTCGTTTCTCTACGTCGTTCGTTTCATGGTTCACTGCTTGCACATGGAAGGCTACAGACTGCGACCGTACGGGTGTACGGCGTGCTAAGAATGCACTAAAGCAAGGCTAAAGTGACGGCGAATACCACGAAGCAATTGGACTGTTCCGACCATAGTATTATTGTTAGGTGGTTTAAAAGTTTATTTTCGTTGCCGCTTGTCTTTTCAGATTATTGTGTGAAATTTTGAAGTAGGTTAATCAGGATGTTACAGGTCAATAAGCAGGGTAAATACATAGGCTCTTGCTAACAACAATATTAAATTAGTATAGGGTAGCAAAGGTCTACGAAATACGATACAAAACGACTGACTGTAGGCTATATGGTTATCAAAGTTTATCTTATCCAGCTATAAACAACCAACAGGGCTAAAAGAAGTTTGGCTTTTTATAACAGTGCAATGGAAAACAGTTCTGATAATTTAACCGTCGAGTATCTCGTGGAAATAATCGAAGATGAAGAATTTCAAAGTATTCCCATTTCAACGAGCGCGTCTACAGTGCAACGTGAATTTGGGTAAGAAAGCGTTTCAAAGGACCTCGCACCTCTAATTAAATTGTGCAGTTGTGTGTTGAAAGCTGAATAAAATTGTTTGGATATATTATCCGGTATTTTTGCAGATGTCACTTATGTCCGAAAACTTACAAAACCAACGGGGGATTGCGTTTTTATGTCAAGTCAAAGCACACTGGAAACACATGTAATAACACCAGAAAAGGTATGGTACTACAGTTCCGCATATTACCTGCCTGTAGACCGGCAAGACAACTTTATAGCCTGAATCGTCCATTTACACATTGTTTCTACGTCTGGCGACGACGGATCAACGTTAAAATCTGACTGCAGTCAGCCACTTGTGTGTAACAATTGCTGTGGTAGGCATATCCAGTCTGCCAAATTAAAACATATCGCAAATATTGCATCTATTCAACACCTGCCTACGTCGAATCGACGTAAAAAGGGGAAATTGTTAGACCACATTCCAAACGTCAAAATAGCAAAATGAGGCCCCTAATTTCTTGAAACGGAGGCCCATACCCACTTCAGGTTGCAACTAAGACATCATACATCGCGTTTTCGTTTGCAGAGGGGGCATTGGTCCCCCTGACCCCCCTCTCGGGAGCCCTGATTCTACTGAATAGCGTCATTACACCAATATATAATGGAAACATAAGCTACCGGGACGCATCTTTTGAAAATGTACCATTACATAGGTGTATAGAGGGAATGGACCAATCAGAGGGTTAGGGAAAAGGATAGTAACAATATAGTTGCTAAGATCGAGTTTTCGACCAACCAACATGGCGTAGAGAGTATGCTATTGGCCAGAAGACTGGAGGTCGTTGGTTTGAATCCTCTACGTATTTTGGTTAAGATGTCTTTGATTTGGGAATTTGTAGACAAGTTTCCTTTTAGGAAACGTATTGTGGTACACTTTCAAAAGGTGCTACCGGGATATCCGCCACTACATGTAGTATTCATTACACACTTTGTATTTTTTTAGTGTATGAATCAACAGTACAGAAGATGTGGTTACAAATTGGTGGTTCACTTGATAACTTCACTGATGCAGCTCTTCAATATTACATTCGTGCATTCGAATCCACCACAAATGGGAGCGAACTTTTTCACAAGTTTAGCTGTGATGCAATTGAAGTGATCCCAGGTTTATTTCACGGAAAACTTCAACGTATGGAAGCAGTGGAGCAAACAAGAAAATTGTTTGATGTGTTTCTGAGGTAAAAACCAAACATATAGTGGCATTTTCATTCTATACCGATGCTATAGCTTGTTTAACCAATGTAGCTTATCAACAGTGATTTACATTTATTTCAATCATGTCTGGTACGACGAACGACAGCAGTTCTGCCAGATTTCAGAAACTGCCTTCAATGATTAATATGCTTATCCAGTGATCTCGTGGGATTGCTGTTGACTGAGCCAATCCCAATCTCTCCGTCTTATCTTCAAGTACGAAACTTGTCTTAATTCAGTCTGTATTTATTGGTCGATATCCAAAAACTTCATATAAAGTCGCCAAATAGATAACGCAATTGTCTATACCAGCCAGTAAATGAGACATACTCGAACAAGATGCATAAAACGGGGCAAGATGCATATTTTAACTTTGCCTACATTACCGTAAAAAATAGCACGAATTTACGATTTGTATACCATTAAATACTCTTGCCAGCATCTATGTTCAATACACAAACATTAACGTTTTGAAATTTACATTTCAGAGATGAAAATAGCAAAGTTTCACAACAACAACAAACGACTAATACGGTGCTTACAACTGATGAAATACACATAATAGAATATATTGGGGGATACGTGTTACGAAAATTGAAGCGCAGTGCCACAGATAAACAACAAGGCATTTTGTCTAAACTGGAAAGTGACACCAGTTGCACAGCGGGTTCATCTATGATTGACACACTACAAAACGACGAATACGGAACATTACTGAAGCCAAGTCCTACTCTGATGAAAATTTTGCTGAGGCTGGAAGTGGATTTTCGAAAACATTTCAGCTTTTGTAATACAATGCAGACTGTGTTTAAGGAGATATAAATGCTATCATTATTATTATTATTATAATTTCACGATTCAACTAGCAACAGTGCAAGACTATAGCCTAAGGTTTTAAAAACATTGTAAGACTTACGACGCTAGTTTAGACGGCTTATTAGAAATTCAGGTCCTTCAAAATTGATTAAGTTGCTGACAGGCTAACAGTAGCCTGGCTGGGTTAACTTTAGGGCTGCACTAGAGTTTAATTTTAGGCTTCTGACAATAACATAATGTTAAATAATAGGTTGAAAATAGCCTAACATGTGGATAGCACCTTACCCATGGTACAAAACTATATTACTAATTAGCCAAGCACCTTAGGCGGTGAGATAGCTCAGTGGTAGAGCTCAACGCACATAAAATCGAAGGAACATCCCATCTAAAACTCTTGTGATGTCCGTTTAATCTACTGCGCAAGTGTCTGTAGTGAAGCGTGACGGCCGACACGTAAAACGGAGCAAAAAGAAGAGTTTCCACTCATTGTGTTATATCTCGTTGGTCTACCTACATCCAACAACAAATAATCAGTGACTAGTTTGAACAATGAACAGTGCTGGCACTGTTAATAAAAATACGACTTCCTTCAACAGACCACTATTCACTATGCAAATATTCACCTCCCTACAGCTATATGACGCCACAAGCAATAGGTAGGTGGGAACCTGTATGACATTGGAGTTACCTTCCAACAGATTTTACATTTGATGAATTCAAACAGTATATACTACATCTTGAAGGTAAGAGAGTGACTAACCTTGAAAAAAAAAAACGGTTGGAGTCGATTTGGGCTACGCGCAGAACATCACAAATTACGCTTGTATGCACAAACTAACGTGCAGAAATGAAATACTGTATTACAAAAAAGACACGTGAACGGAATTAAGTACAAAAATTATTCAACTGTAAGATTGTGATAAAGGTGGACAAATATGAAATGTATGTGGGTTTAAATTTCTCTACTCTTGGATAAGAAAAACGACCCAAAAACCCACCTTGAACTCAAATGAACTTATGCAAATTGTGCGGAAACAAAGGGTCGTCTAAATTAAAACAACTACTGGCCTCGAAATTCGTTTTTGTTGACGGCGGACAAACGTGTCCGGTCTGAGCAGCTATCTCGGCGGACACACCAGTTTTAGCGTCGATCGTCATGCTTAATCACTTTATCTTGACAATTCTTTACCATTTGAGAACTACAGCTACGGTTTAGAAGGCTTTTTGTAATTTCAGCGAAATCACTCTGAAAGGCTTTCATCAGACCAGCGACGTGCGCTTAAAGAGTCAAAGCGCACGCATAACTGATTAACTTCCACCAAACGAGATCGTGTGGCTTCTTGCGTCACAATGCTCTGGGCACGAGTCGGAAAACTTCTACACTAACGCCACTATTTTCTGCTGTGCAAAGTTTCAAAGGCCTTTTTCTTTAACTTAATAAATTTTGCTGCATCTTGCTGTAATAGCCTACTGAACTCCTATAATCTAATTTTGTTACCAACCTTGCCTTATCAATATTACTCGAGATCAAAGCCAGACATTGTGACGTAGACTTGGACTAAGTTGCGCTAATTAGTGTACCTGTATTCCCATCGATTCTTAGCGAAGAATTCACCTTTGTCACGCTGATTCAATGTCATCATTCGTTGAAGCAACGTAAAAATCGAACGTTTTCCTGCTTGAATGGAAGCTAAGGGATACAGTATTCACATTTTCTAGAATGCGCAAGAAATTATATTCTCGCAACAATTATTCGTGCCATGCAATTGACGATTTGTATCGCTAGTTCCTGTGTTATTTCTCGGCGGACAAATATGACCGATCTAGATGGTACTTCCCGAGGACATCACATGTTGTGACGGCGGACATGTCTGCGGTGTCTGCCGTGAATTTCGAGGCCTGAACTATAAGGCTACAGCTTACTGAGGCAAACCAGGTATAGTTAAAATAAGTTACAATTTTAGGCCAAGCAGATTTGCAGAAGCCACAAGCGACTGAAAAGGAAAGTAGCCACACTCGAATTTCGCCCTTGTTTGAGATCATCAGTGGTGCATATCAACGTTGTCTTGAGCGGGAATCGAATCACTAGTCAAGGATATCCAGTCCACAACTTCAATGAAATTGGAAGTTCGATTCCCGTTCAAGGCAACATGGATGCCACCACTGATGATTTCAAACAAGGGTGAAATTCGAGTATGGTGACTTCCATTTTCGTTCGATCCTGACCTTCATAATTTACAATTACAACCATGATCTGCTAAAATATAATTACACTAACAATATTCACAATGTAAAAATGATGGCACAAATGTATCCTACCTGTAAAATACAAACTGACTGACTACAGTTTATAACAAAATACCTTGATGAAATAAAAAGTCGTTGAAGAGTGTGTAAGGCAAACTATAAAGCAAATTGAACTATGCAACAACGGTTGACATACAATACGGATAAAAAAATAAAGCGACATGCCTAAAGATTTAGTGAACGAGTTGGAAAAACAAAAATGTTTGGAAGAAGCAAACAGTTATAAATTAAAAAGCTAGTAGGCTGATAATGCAACGATGCATACTCCAATTCAAACGTCGTTTTGAAAAGGTGTGTTTCGTAGAAAACAAAATAAAAACTGCATAGATGAAATTTAAAATTTTTAAATAATCTATACATCCTTAAAGTACGTGGGGAACCCCCACGGATGTCTGTATTTTGACTGAACTGGAAACGGAAAGATAAAGTGAAGAAGCCAATATGGACCAAAAACTTGAAGAAAATTATCTTTGCAACTCCCCTGTTGAAATTTAATGCGTTTAAGAAATTCATTTGGGGTCTGCCCCTTTAAAACAAGCGTACACTGAGCAGCAAATAAGAACAAACAGCCAAATCCTGTAGAAAAACACCCATAAAGCACAATGAAGTAGAAACAGGTAGAAAAAGTAATGTTTGCGTCGGTATACAACCAGTTATAAAGAATCCCAGGTGGTATATAGGATGACAAATTGTAGAAAGTTAGTTGGATGGGAATGTAAGTTTCATGAAGATGAGACAGCATGGCCTTGATAGCGCAAAACGAACCAATTGAAACGTACAACCTAAAAAATATAAACAGAGAAATAATGAAACCACAATTTTTGATACAGCTGTTTGCAGTGACTATTAATGCAGATAAGGCTTGTGAAAAATTGGATCGACAAAGGCTATATCAGTTTTATTAGTAGGCTACAATAATTGCAATGCAGGCTGTGGTAGATTTTGTAAACACAAGGAATTATGCATAAACGCAGCTGTCATCACGTGTAAGTATGAAGACTTTCAGGAATATATGAATGCCTATTGAATGAAACTGGAACTACTGTAGATTGTTTCGTTTAAATTTATTTCTTTTATCAGGCATACAGTGTCTGTACATATACAACCTTGATGAATGCAAAATAGCAGTCAGCGCCTTGTATCCAAGGACTTGTGTTTCTTGTTCACTTATATTTCTAACTCGAAAATATAAGTGAACTACACAAGTTAAATCTGTAAAGTATACTGTGGTGTAGAGTTCTGTCAAGCAGTGAAAGCGTAGCCTAAGGCAAGGCAGATACAACACGCAAGACCTTGTGGACTGCCAACGTTTCTACATATTGGAATCTCGCATACCTGACAGATGGCCATTCGAAAATATATGAAAATGGAAGTTAAAGGAACAATATGTAACTATATGAATATCAAACAATATATGAACATCAAACATCGCGCGTCTTATACTAATAAAGGGGTACCGTATGCGACAATTCGGTGTGGCTGATTCGGAGACGACCGATATATTTTCCATCACCAAGTGGTGGCGGAAAATGCAGGTTTCATAACTTTCCATAAAAATCTATCTCTATCTCAGTGGAATCGCATTGTAGCGTTTGTCTAACACAGGGATACCTAGAGAAGGGGAAATGAAGGCTTGCAGCAATTGCCTTATTCTCATGACACTACCAGGGCGGTAGTTTGTAGGGCGTTAAACATGAATAAACAACATTCAACACATAGGCTTCCAACTTGTCTGGGGCATTATGAACAAGTTGGTTTATATTGCCCTGCCGAATGGAGTTTTCTCATTAAAGGTGCTTTGAAAAAAAATTGAGTCAACATTATCCAAAAAATTAACCTACACTAATATTTTATAACTACAACATTTCCTTGACAAGAATCTGGACAACTAGCTTATCTCTACAAACTATTCTTGACTTACCATACAAAAAGGAAAACTGAATTTACTTATGATCCTCAAAATCATGTTGTTCTAGCTTGTCTGAAAACAAAGAACTGCTGACACAACATAATGGCACAACACAAAGCATGGTAGCCATGTGACCACAACATGATTTTGAGGTTTCAAAGCTTCCTATCTGTTTCCAGAAAATGGACTGGTTCACAATGCATGATCTCCTCTAACACCTCTCGTGTATGGTATGGTTCATACCATATCGGTCGTCTCCAAATTGGGCACCGAATCGGTCCATTCCGCTGATAAAGTTTGAAATAACAGTAAAAAAAAAAACGTTTTTTTTCCAAAAGATGACTTCACCTGCACATTTTGTGGCAAAATTATAGCCAATCGCTTTAATCAAAAAGTATATACAAGGATAATGGTACAATTACAGGTAGGCCGAGAGGCAAACTTAGCTGAAATGGGTCCACTGTCAACACTATCATAAAAATGCTGTGTTTTGACCCACATATTTGACCCTGGAAACATATTATTCAAAAACACAAGAACATTAAATTAATCTGTTATGAAATCATAATAAATATTTGCTAGTCCAACATATGCAATGTATTGATAAATTTATTACATACGCAAAAACGATGAAGTATTTCTGATTCTTCAAGCCAATGCACTGACACAGGAAGAAGCAATGGTGATCTCGCTTCAGTACGCAAGCATTGCAAATGGAGCAATGATGAGATCTAGGTGGACAATGCTGAGAGCATTTACTGCAGTAGTGCCATGACACAGGTGGGTCTTGTAAAACTAAACCTGTCAAAACATCGGCATTAAGAATAGGTACAGATACGGTACAGGCATACAGTCGTACACTAAATATAATTTCATCTAAATCACAATTTATAAACTCTAGACATATTCGTTTCAATAAGTTTTATTAATGCATTGGTATCCTGTGTACTTGCAACAAGTAAGTCAATAGCACTGAGACACATCGCAGTATATTAAAATATTGCTAGAATAAATCAAATGAGTTCCAAAAATTCAACATCAAGCTATTTGTGTAGTGTTAGGTTACCACGTGACAACATCACCACCAAACAAGATTTAGTTATTTCATGGTTAAGATGTTGTTGTTTATCATGTATAGTAAACAAAAAAACATGTTTTCAATCACAATTAGCAACATATTAAATCATGAAATAACTAAATCATGCTGGTCAATCAAATTGTAGTAGGTAGTTCTGTTGAACGTCTAACCTTGAGTCGATATCTACGGCATGAAGAACACCGCATACCTGTATTACTATACAACACTCCAGCATAAAATTAGTTTAAACTAATATATATAGAAACGTACAAAAAAGTGAAAGGTCTCAATTGTGCACAAATTATTTACTGCCACATGAAGTAAACGTTTACTATAAAAATCACTTATAAATAAATGTATTGTAAAAGTTGGATATTGTTCCATACAAAATCAGAAAAACATGCAATCAGAAAAAACAATGGCAGTAGGAAAGCATAATAATAAATTTGAAACGAGTTAAAAGAAATCAACACTGAACCAAAACAAACCTGTTTGAAAGGAGCTTTTAAAGTAAATCCCAAGAAAATAATTTCCCAGAATATTAATGCAGACATAAACAAGAAACATGGAGTTCCATACAAAGCCACTTCTTTCTGTATACATAACTGGATACACCATAAAAATACAGGAATATAAAACACAAAATGTCAGCCCAAAAAAATACCCAGCAGCACAAAAGTGCAGTGGCTGGCTTCTGGCTGGATTGGCCATGACAGCTGAAAGTCCATGTCCTAGCATAGTAACCAGTTTTTATCTAAAACAAAAGTTTTGATCGTTTAATTGTGTTGATCCAGTCAAAAGATGTAGACAGAGTTTATTTTTAATTGAAGAATTAAATCAATAAAAAATACACTGTTTAAACATGCAAGGCATGTGATCTATCTGTATGATATTGATACTAAATAACTAAACTGCTGCAGAAGTTAGACATTACATCACAATATTCTTCATACACATTGCATTTCCAGTGTACAGCAATCGTAACATTAATAACAACATACTGTAGCTACTGTATGTGCAATTATTTGTTACCTAAAGCCACATTACACATATAATGTATATTATAATTACAGTCGCTATGATAGCTACTACGTACATTGAATGTGATAAACCCGAAATGCATGTCAATTACTGGTAAACACTTTCTTGCTTTTATTACTGGTGAAGGAAAATCTTAAACATACAATATATGTACATTGTACAAGGGTGATACTTTGCAAAATTCACATTCACTGCTGTAAAATCATGAAATCAAAAGTATTAGCCTATCATCTAATTTTTCTGCCAATCAATTGTGTAGTTACAAGTAAGTTTTATTTAGTTGCAATGTTTAATTGTTCAGTTGTATCCTAAATGAAAGATCCTTATATATAACTTTTCATCCTCAATAACATAGACGAACCAAAACAGAGGTTGAGAGATATCAGTGTCCATTTCATTACTCATATTGTGTAAGTTCAAATAAATAGAAACACCAGGCTGATTAAAACGTGCAACCGTGCATGTCCTGGTCCACAGACCACATATTACACACTCATATCTAATATTTATTGCAGCAACATACCGTACAGTATGTGAGCAAACAAATACTGCCACACAGTATGTAAATCATGTGTTACAAACTGTAGGCCAATATGATTGAATTTACACACTCTCTGCAACAACACTACTGACCTAGAATATTGAATCTCAACATATTTCAATGTTAAGTTATTTTAATATAGTTTCGGTACACGTTTGAAGGAATTTTCTAATGCAGAACTCACCATTACCAACTTGAAATTATGGTTATCAGGCAAAGGTTCGCCTTGAAACACTGCAATACAATAAAATAGCCTAGCACTTTCAAAGCATGTAGAATAGATTTGGTTGTAAATGAAAATTTATTCTGACTTTTCTAAATACTTTAGTTGCGTACCGTACCTATTCAAACTTTATACATTTGGTGCAAAAGTTTAAAGCCTTGAATGGACCACATGATTTTTGCACACATAGCAAGTGACGCCACAAAAACAGTCTTTAACAATATGATCAAAGTATAAAACAGTGAAATATATTAGTAACGTAAAGGTAACTGAGGACCCCACTTGCCAAGGGGCAATTCACTTTTTTCTTCAAATGTTAGTTTTGGTCTGTTGGATAGTTTTTCAAGTTCATGTTTACGATAACAGCTTTTCCAAGGGCTTCCCAGCGGTTCCCACGAATTGAACAACTTGATTGAAAAATCTAGTTTCTTTGTTATATCATAATCTTTCTTATGGTAAAAAGGGTGCCATTGGCCTTGTATAGATGGTACATGAGTGTGAGAAGTTTTTAGTATTTTAACGATATCTAACCCAGATCTGCCTGTAAATGTTTCTAATACCTCCAAAATATCATCACAATCAAGTTTTTCCAATTCTTTTATTTCTTCATTTCCATTCACATATTCAGCACAAACTTGTGGCTCTGCTTCTGATTCTGGCAAAGCGTATACAACCACAGTAGGGTGCTTAACAGCAAAATTAATTAAATGGTCTTCAACAAACCTTCTGACATACAAACTTTCTTTGGAGGTTTCACAGAATTTAAGGGTCAGTCGTGATAATTGCTTGACTGGCCTTCCAACACCATTCTGTAATACACTGCTGAGAAAACCAGTGGGACGAGTTTTATTAGTAAATCCACGACCGAATTTGTAAGCTCCTGTGTAAGCACTAGCCATATTAACAATTAACCACAATGCTATCCTGACAGCAAAATTCTAACAATTTTTCATACGTGCAATCATGCATACAACTGAAAATATTAAATAGGGTACTGAATCAACAATCAACATTACAACATAGGCCTGTACACATTCATTAACTACACATTATAACTAACTATGCTACATTTTTCTTGGTGGAACTTTGGTTGAAACCCCACATTTCCGTGCTGCAGGAGCGATGCACAATGCCAGATGGATGGCTAAAGCCATTTATTGTCTAAAGATATTTTTGTTCAAAGATCAAGTGAAACTGACATCATCAGAACAAAGTGGCCTTCGAAAATTTTGCCTATTTGTTGCATTAACACTAGAACGGCCGAGGTGTCGAAATCGACACTTTTAGAAGTTTAGTTCACTATTTTGAGCCTTAATTGTTATCGCAACGTTTTCAAACTTTCAGTAGCTTCCCAATTATGCTTACACTTTATAGTTCAGTATTATTTTTCTATAAAATCTTTTTATGTTATCTACAATGTGCGGATATACCTCCAACGGCCGAGGTGTCGAAATCGACACCTCATACAAATGTAATAATATTTGTAAAGTATAAAAGATTTTCTGTGTGAAAAAACTAATTCAATAGTTTTCACACTTACTTATAGCGTTTCTCATGGTAATTGTCCAACGCTCGGCTTGACGTGTGTTATCGCTTGGCTTGATTTTAGGTCATCCTACTGAGTTTACAAATATCTTCCAAAAATCTATCAGCGATTTGCAACAGATAAGTTTATTCATATTCGAGAGCCACTGGAAGGACTTGTTGCCAATTGCATCAACAATTACACTCCAGATTGGAGCCTGCCGAACGATGAACAGCTATTTCCAATGAAAAACAGATGTCCTTTTATCATGTTCATGCCAAACAAACCAGACAAGTTTGGCATAAAATTCTGGGTGTTAGCCGAGGTTCATTCCAAATACGTAAGCAATACCGTACCGTACTTATCGTACCTCGGAGCTATTGAAAGAAAGCAATGAAATGGAAGGCTTCTCCTAGGGATGCACAATACAGAATATCGAATCTTAGAGATTCGAATCTCAATGTATTCGAATCGCATTTGCAGTTTTTTTTCGGATATCAGGATTCGAAAATAAATCTGTTAAATGAACAGTGTGCAACGTTAAACAAACGTAAAGTTGATATTTTCCGTCTTGCGCGCCGACTTTTTTCTTCATGGAGTGTTTGTTCCAAGCACCTTTTTTCTTCCTTCATAGGGTTCACACAATTATCAGAATTGCAGACATGCATTGCTAAGCTGCGCCCTTTTGGGGCAAATTTTTAATTTCAATTGGGGGGATATCTAAATATCTGTGTATGCCTGAAAAATGAAGGCATGCAAAAAAAAAATTATTTTGGTCAATGTTTAGACCCTGCTGTCAGCCCCGGAACATTTGCAGGTTACCAGAATTTTGAAATCCTCATAAAATCTTAATCTTTTGTGCTAGGTATGGCATGTTGGTATTCATTTCTATTGTTTTTGGATACTTAATCCATTTATTGAGTCTACAGATGAATTTGGACATGTTTTAAAATTTTAATTTTTGCAACGTTGACACATTTTCTTGCATTTTATGTAAATTTTTGTGGTTTCTGAAGGTTATGAAAGTAGCAAGTTGGATTTACTGGTTCTGGTACATTCTGAAGCAATATAAATAGACTCATTGGTTAAACATTTTAACAAAAACAATGGCTAAGGAAGTCCAAATGAAAAAATAGTATTATAATTGTTATTTATGTAACAAATTACATAACAGGCATGTAAGTATGTATGCTGTTTCTCCACCCATTAACTTGATTCCGATTTTACCTTCCAGAATACTACGAAATATACCTACCTGACTTATTCTATTGAATGTATTAAATATTAGCTGAGTGTAAGAATGGCATAAAAAGGTGAGTCCCATACTTGATCCAAGCATCGGGGGATGAGAAGATAAGGTTCTCATTATACTAAGCCTTCGGCACTAATGAGAGTAGGGTGGCCAGTTTCTTTCTCTCGGCCGCCTTTACTTTAGTAACTACGCCCACCCAATTTATTACACCCTGGGTAGAGGTGAGCGGTGATTTTCAACAACCAGATTCAGCCGGGAGTCGAACCAGGATTGCATGATTGGAAAGCGAGTGCCTTATCCGCTGCACCAGAATGGCATAACGATCTTCAATAAAGGATGATCCTTTAGAAATAGGAAAGTATGAGTCAATGAAAACATCCGAACTTCCGCTTCGTTTGACTGTACTCAGACATTTTCTCTATCTCCGTACATTTCAATTTACGAATTCCACAACATCTGGTCAACTGCACAATCAACTCTACGAAGACGTCATTATATTCATCTGCATCTATAGCAGCCACAAAGTGCAAGAAGACCATTATAGACCAAATAAAAGAGCTTGAAACCAAAAGAAAGACTGTGAACAAAAACAAGAATAAGCAGCAGATGCTTAGGTGCAATAATAATCAATATATAAGTTATAGTTAACCAGCGCGAGTGACACAGTGGGCCAATTTTTTTCTTGATCAAACTTTCTGGAAGGTTTCCACTATTGGTCGCCTTTCCCAGCTCATGCAGGTGCTTTGCATCATTTGAGAGATTCTGCTCAATTTGATCCAAAATTTCAGGATATTTTGGTATATTTATCATTTAGTGGTTCAAACAGTATTGGCTCCATTTCCCATACATTTTTGGCAAGCATTTTTCCGATTGGGCCATTAAAACTGTTTGGCCCTGAAGTTGATCCATCAATGTGTTCAAAAAGTTTGCGAAGTGGTAACTCGTCGTGGTGAAGTTAGCAAACTACACGCTGACAAGGTCTTCCTAGACTTCTTTCGATATGGACCATTGAACCATCCTTCCAGCCAGTATTAGAGTTTGTACCATCTCCTCAAATAACACATATGTCTGATATGTTAATTTTCATTGAGTTTAACACATTTTTCTGTAGAATACAAATTTTAAAGTTAAGACTTCCTAAAAATTTTTTATTGAACCTAAGAATCTACTGGTTATTCTTGTTTTTGTTCACAGTCTTTCTTTTGGTTTCAAGCTCTTTTATTTGGCCTATGATGGTCTTCTTGCACTTTGTGGCTGCTATAGATGCAGATGAACATATGTTGATGATGTCTTTGTAGAGTTGATTGTGCAGTTGACTAGATGTTGTGTAATTCGTAAATTGAAATGTACGGAGATAGAGAAAATGTCTGAGTACATTCAAATGAAGCGGAAGTTCGGATGTTTTATCGACTCATACTTTCCTATTTCTAAAGGATCATCCTTTATTGAAGATCGTTATGCCATTCTTACACTCAGTTAATACAATACATTCAATAGAATAAGTCAGGTAGGTATATTTCATAGTATTCTGGAAGGTAAAATCGGAATCAAGTTAATGGGTGGAGAAACAGCATACATGCTTACATGCCTGTCATATAATTTGTTACATAAATAACAATTATAATACTATTTTTTCATTTGGACTTCCTAAGCCATTGTTTTTGTTAAAATGTTTAACTAATGAGTCTATTTATGTTGCTTCAGAATGTACCAGAACCAGTAAATCCAACTTGCTACTTTCATAACCTTCAGAAACCACAAAAATTTACATAAAATGCAAGAAAATGTGTCATCGTTGCAAAAATTAAAATTTTAAAACATGTCCAAATTCATCTGTAGACTCAATAAATGGATTAAGTATCCAAAAACAATAGAAATGAATACCAACATGCCATGCCTAGCACAAAAGATTAAGATTTTATGAGGATTTCAAAATTCTGGTAACCTGCAAATGTTCCGGGGCCAACAGCAGGGTCTAAACATTGACCAAAAAAAATTTTTTTTTGCATGTCTTCATTTTTCAGGCATACACAGATATTTAGATGTCCCCCCAATTGAAATTAAAAATTTACCCCAAAAGGGCGCAGCTTAATGCATTGCGCTCCCGTACGAGTGAATAATTTGTGTGTGCGGCCACACGTGTGCTGTACCGTACAGTGCATTCGCGCGAGCATTGATTCACTCACCACGCGCTTGAGATTTGTGAAAAAGAAAATGTTCACTGTAAACTATTTTGCTAATAGTGATAGTGAACATGTTCATTATTCTGCTATTCTTAACAATTCTGTCAATATATTTTAACCAAATTTATTTTGGATTAACCACATATTTTATACACTTCTGCTGCTTAGAGACTAAAAGCACATGAGTCTGGTGCTTTGGGGAAAAACCCTTACTAATGCTACCCCAGTGTAATTTCGCCAAAGCCAGGCTTGGCCGGCACGATTTATGATTAATATTAGATTTATGATTTAAGAAATCTGATGAGCTATATTACTATGTCACTTGATTCAATAGAGCAGCAACACTTGTATCCAGTTGGGATTAGTTAGTATGAATGGATTGTTTATCAGAGTTGTATTTGCAAACTTTTCTTGACATTTTAGCATCAGTAGGTTTATATTGTGTGTACTGCAATCTTTTTACTATGACTGTGGCATGTTTATTGTATATACTATAGGCCTAAGCAGTAAGATGACCAAGTTTTTGTAGTAGTTAGAGGGTGCGGTCACTCGCTTTCAAAATGTTCAATATTTTGAAAAAAAATCTGGCAACCCTCATCGTATGATGCTTGATTTATCATATGTTGTACTCTTTTGACATGTGATACTAATACAATTCAAAATAATGTACCTACAAATATTTTTGCTTTTTGTTCGATATCATTTGGAAAAAATTGCCGCGTAATTTCAGAATAGATTTTCGTCAAAATAAAAAAAATTGGCAGGAGTAAGTTTTAGGTTAAATGCAATAAGAAAATGCTTGTGGAGCATGACATTTCGGATTTTTATTTTTTTTGGGCCAGTCTACTGATTAGGCTTAGGTAGGGGTGTTCAATTTCGATTCGATTTCGATTAAGGTGATATTCGAAATTCGTTTTTTGTATGGGACATATTCGAAATTATAGCCGCCCTTTCGGCTGAACGCGTTGAAAGTAACGCGAGTGGCGCGAAATCTGTCTTGTCGCATTTTGCAAGCGATAAAAGACTTTGACGCATGCGCATCGTCGATCACGTGACTATCACACGCTATCGCGGGTCCAACGGCCAGTCCTGCACTAGGGATGCCAGGTTGGCATTGTTAATGCCAAATTTCACAAATTTCTCTCAAGAATGAAGATAGCTAGGTTGTGCAATGGCAGAAAGTGTAGGCTGAGCTTTGTCGCAGTTTTATCCATTTTTTACCGAATCCATAGGCGCCTAAGCCGTGGGGGCAGGGCGTAGCCAGACCGCAGAACAAGGGGGGCAACTTATTTTAGGGAGGGACCGAAAAAATTTAAATGGGCAAAATCATTATAATTGTAGCTGTTGCTCGAGAATGCTGAGATTTTGCCAGGGGGGGACAAATTTTTTTTTAGGGGGGCAAGGCCCCCTGGCCCGCAGCTATCTACGGGCCTGCGTGAGGGCCAGGCCCCCACACATATTTCTGTGTGTGGGCAACTTTTTATGCTGTATTGAATTGATACATAAAACAATGGATGAACTAGCGATCGGCAGCAGGAAAACACTTTTTGAATGCAAACCGCAACAGCTTCGCGATAATCACTAGAACGAGTTGCGATGCTACAATCCAACACCAGACAACAAAATCTGCCATTTTTGCATTGATTTAAGTCTGTAGACGTTGAATCAATATAAAAATGACTGATTTTGCTGCCTGGGACTTAGCAAAATGTACCATTTTGTGTCGATTCAATGTCATCAGATGTTGAATGCACCCAAAAACAACATAATTTGCTACATAGACGGAGCGTGCGTTTAGCTTTATGCGCTTGCAAACATACTCGATGTCGCTTTCGAGTCAAAACCTCTGCACTCTGCAGTGAAATGTCGCGGCAGTGAATCACTCGCTGTGAAAATGAACTTGAAGTGTTTGGGAACCCAGCGACCTCGGCTCGAGCGGAGCGATGGTTTTCAAAAGCTGGCCTGACCGTCACGAAGCTGAGATCCCGACTGACAGATGACCATGTCGATCAGCTTGTGTTCATAAACACCAACATGGGCCTGGAGCCGTAGACGTTATTTTGTGTTCTTTTTTCGCAAATTTTCATCGCTTTTTTTTTGCGTTTTCTAGGGAATTTTCATGTCGTTTCTTTCAATAAAATCACATTTTGCAGTGTGGTGAATAGTTGTGATATTCGAAATCGAAATTCGGAAATCGAAAATAAATTGAATTTCGAATATTCAAATAATCGAAATTGAACACCCCTAAGCTTAGGCTAACCTTTAAATGCTGCAGACCAACTACCGGCCGTTGTTCAGACTGCCCTTCCGTTTCGTAGAGAGAGTGCGCTCTGTGGGTGCAACCTAGTTCGTACCCTGAACAGTTCGTACCCTCAGTTCGTACCCTGAAAAGTTCGAGAAAAAAAATTATAAAAAGCGGAAGTCGCTGATCGCAGTTTAATAGCACAAAGTCGAAGTCGCTGATCGGAGTTTAGCGGAAACCGCGGTTAGCGGAAACTGCGGACAAATATTTGCGGAAATTGCGATCAGCGAGGGTTAGGGTTAGAGAGCATAGATTACTCGATGGTTAGAGTTAGGGTAAGCGGAAACTGCGGTTAGCGGAAACTGCGGAAAAATGCATGCGGAAACTGCGATCAGTGAGGGTTAGAGCATGGATTACGCTATGGTTAGAGTTAGGGTAACGGTTAGCAGAAATTGCGGTTAGCGGAAACTAAGGAAAAATGTTTGCGGAAACTTCGATCAGCGAGGGTTAGGGTTAGAGCATAGATTAGTCTATGGTTAGATTTAGGGTTAGCGGAAACTGCGATGAGCGAAGATTAGCGTTAGGGTAAGGGTTACGGTTAGCGGAAACTGCGATTAGCGACTTTGGCTTTGTGCTATCTTTCTCTCGATCTTTTCAGGGGAAAATTTTTTAAATGTTTGCGGAAACTGCGATCAGCGACTTCCGCTTTTTTCAATTTTTTTCTTGATCTTTTCAGGGTACGAACTGAGGGTACGAACTGTTCAGGGTACGAACTAGGTTGCATCCGCGCTTTGTGCTCTCTGAGTCTGACATGCTTTGTCACTTTTCACAACTACTTAGGGCATAACGGGGTAATTCCGGACAGAATTTCCGTTTTCGGAATACCATTGCCCACGTGTTGCTTTTAAATCGACCCCAATGCAAATTTAAGACATTCACGCATATGTTAATAGTATGCTACAGCAATTTTCTAAAATTTATTTAAGATGGCCACAAGATGAGGCCTACATTTCCAGTGCCAAACTGTTCGGAATTCCGGACATGCACACTTTTAATTTTTTTTTTTTAATGCAAAACGGAATTTCCCCTTAGCCTTACTTAGCCTACGGTTCGCCCCGATAGCTCAATTGGTTAGCGCGTCACTTCTGGAACGAAGAAGCTTCAAGATCAAGCGGCGCTGGTTCGACTCTCGGGGTGTGCGCTTGAGCAACGCACGTTAAGGACGTAGCTCTCCATTCAGGGGCATCTAATGGATAGAATAGTTCCCCAGCAACAAGACTTCAACAATCGGAAACTTCACTCTGTCAATCTCGGTGACCGGGCCTGCGTCAGTGATTCAAAGCCTCTACAAGTATGCGAAACTGCCAGGATTAAGCTCTGCAAGAAGCTTTCCCAGTCCGAGGATAAAGATTCAATTACTCAATCAATCAATCAATCATTACAGGTAATTCCGGACCACCGTCATTCTGGCAGAAAAGTTTTTCCGCTTTCCGCCTAAAAAAGGTATCCGTGAATAAGTGCGAGGCATAAAATGCGACCAGACATACATTCGAAACATCTTAAATAAAACTATGATCCGCAACACGTGCCACTTAAATTTTACATGCATCGGATTCAGTATTAAATTACCTTTCCAGGGATATGCACCAATAGGTGCGCATATGGAAGGAACTCCTAGCAGAACGCTTCAACGATGGAGGATATATTTACGATAAACATTAAAATAATACGATTTTTGCATAATTGACACCACTCAAACATCTTGGAATAAAACTATAATCCGCAACACGTGCCACTTAAATTTTACATGCATCGGATTCAGTATTAAATTACCTTTCCAGGGATGTGCACCAATAGGTGCGCATATGGAAGGAACTCCTAGCAGAACGCTTCAAAGATGGAGGATATATTCACGATAAACATTAAAATAATACGATTTTTGCATAATTGACACCACTCAAACATCTTGGAATAAAACTATAATCCGCAACACGTGCCACTTAAATTTTACATGCATCGGATTCAGTATTAAATTACCTTTCCAGGGATGTGCACCAATAGGTGCGCATATGGAAGGAACTCCTAGCAGAACGCTTCAAAGATGGAGGATATATTTACGATAAACATTAAAATAATACGATTTTTGCATAATAGACACCACTCAAACATCTTGGAATAAAACTATAATCCGCAACACGTGCCACTTAAATTTTACATGCATCGGATTCAGTATTAAATTACCTTTCCAGGGATGTGCACCAATAGGTGCGCATATGGAAGGAACTCCTAGCAGAACGCTTCAAAGATGGAGGATATATTCACGATAAACATTAAAATAATACGATTTTTGCATAATTGACACCACTCAAACATCTTGGAATAAAACTATAATCCGCAACACGTGCCACTTAAATTTTACATGCATCGGATTCAGTATTAAATTACCTTTCCAGGGATGTGCACCAATAGGTGCGCATATGGAAGGAACTCCTAGCAGAACGCTTCAAAGATGGAGGATATATTCACGATAAACATTAAAATAATAGCCTACGATTTTTGCATAATTGACACCTCCTCAAACATCTTGGAATAAAACTATAATCCGCAACACGTGCCACTTAAATTTTACATGCATCGGATTCAGTATTAAATTACCTTTCCAGGGATGTGCACCAATAGGTGCGCATATGGAAGGAACTCCTAGCAGAACGCTTCAAAGATGGAGGATATATTTACGATAAACATTAAAATAATACGATTTTTGCATAATAGACACCACTCAAACATCTTGGAATAAAACTATAATCCGCAACACGTGCCACTTAAATTTTACATGCATCAGATTCAGTATTAAATTACCTTTCCAGGGATGTGCACCAATAGGTGCGCATATGGAAGGAACTCCTAGCAGAACGCTTCAAAGATGGAGGATATATTTACGATAAACATTAAAATAATACGATTTTTGCATAATTGACACCACTCAAACATCTTGGAATAAAACTATAATCCGCAACACGTGCCACTTAAATTTTACATGCATCGGATTCAGTATTAAATTACCTTTCCAGGGATATGCACCAATAGGTGAGCATATGGAAGGAACTCCTAGCAGAACGCTTCAAAGATGGAGGATATATTTACGATAAACATTAAAATAATACGATTTTTGCATAATTGACACCACTCAAACATCTTGGAATAAAACTATAATCCGCAACACGTGCCACTTAAATTTTACATGCATCGGATTCAGATTTAAATTACCTTTCCAGGAATATGCACCAATAGGTGCGCATACGGAAGGAACTCCTAGCAGAACGCTTCAAAGATGGAGGATATATTTACGATAAACATTAAAATAATACGATTTTTGCATAATTGACACCACTCAAACATCTTGGAATAAAACTATAATCCGCAACACGTGCCACTTAAATTTTACATGCATCGGATTCAGTACTAAATTACCTTTCCAGGGATGTGCACCAATAGGTGCGCATATGGAAGGAACTCCTAGCAGAACGCTTCAAAGATGGAGGATATATTTACGATAAACATTAAAATAATACGATTTTTGCATAATTGACACCTCTTCAAACATCTTGGAATAAAACTATAATCCGCAACACGTGCCACTTAAATTTTACATACATCGGATTCAGTATTAAATTACCTTTCCAGGGATGTGCACCAATAGGTGCGCATATGGAAGGAACTCCTAGCAGAACGCTTCAAAGATGGAGGATATATTTACGATAAACATTAAAATAATATGATTTTTGCATAATAGACACCTCTTCAAACATTTTGAAATAGAACTATAATCCGCAACACGTGCCACTTAAATTTTACATGCATCGGATTCAGTATTAAATTACCTTTCCAGGGATATGCACCAATAGGTGCGCATATGGAAGGAACTTCTAGCAGAATGCTTCAAAGATGGAGGACATATTTACGATAAACATTAAAATAATATGATTTTTGCATAATAGACACCTCTTCAAACATCTTGGAATAAAACTATAATCCGCAACATGTGCCACTTAAATTTTACATGCATCGGATTCAGTATTAAATTACCTTTCCAGGGATGTGCACCAATAGGTGCGCATATGGAAGGAACTCCTAGCAGAACGCTTCAAAGATGGAGGATATATTTACGATAAACATTAAAATAATACGATTTTTGCATAATAGACACCTCTTCAAACATCTTGAAATAGAACTATAATCCGCAACACGTGCCACTTAAATTTTACATGCATCGGATTCAGTATTAAATTACCTTTCCAGGGATATGCACCAATAGGTGAGCATATAGAAGGAACTCCTAGCAGAACGCTTCAAAGATGGAGGATATATTTACGATAAACATTAAAATAATACGATTTTTGCATAATTGACACCACTCAAACATCTTGGAATAAAACTATAATCCGCAACACGTGCCACTTAAATTTTACATGCATCGGATTCAGTACTAAATTACCTTTCCAGGGATGTGCACCAATAGGTGCGCATATGGAAGGACCTTCTAGCAGAACGCTTCAAAGATGGAGGATATATTTACGATAAACATTAAAATAATACGATTTTTGCATAATAGACACCTCTTCAAACATCTTGGAATAAAACTATAATCCGCAACACGTGCCACTTAAATTTTACATGCATCGGATTCAGTATTAAATTACCTTTCCAGGGATGTGCACCAATAGGTGCGCATATGGAAGGAACTCCTAGCAGAACGCTTCAAAGATGGAGGATATATTTACGATAAACATTAAAATAATATGATTTTTGCATAATAGACACCTCTTCAAACATCTTGAAATAGAACTATAATCCGCAACACGTGCCACTTAAATTTTACATGCATCGGATTCAGTACTAAATTACCTTTCCAGGGATGTGCACCAATAGGTGCGCATATGGAAGGAACTCCTAGCAGAACGCTTCAAAGATGGAGGATATATTTACGATAAACATTAAAATAATACGATTTTTGCATAATTGACACTTCTTCAAACATCTTGGAATAAAACTATAATCCGCAACAGGTGCCACTTAAATTTTACATGCATCGGATTCAGTATTAAATTACCTTTCCAGGGATGTGCACCAATAGGTGCGCATATGGAAGGAACTCCTAGCAGAACGCCTCAAAGATGGAGAATATATTTACGATAAACATTAAAATAATACGATTTTTGCATAATTGACACCTCTTCAAACATCTTGGAATAAAACTATAATCCGCAACACGTGCCACTTAAATTTTACATGCATCGGATTCAGTATTAAATTACCTTTCCAGGGATGTGCACCAATAGGTGCGCATATGGAAGGAACTCCTAGCAGAACGCTTCAAAGATGGAGGATATGTTTACGATAAACATTAAAATAATACGATTTTTGCATAATTGACACCTCTTCAAACATCTTGGAATAAAACTATAATCCGCAACACGTGCCACTTAAATTTTACATGCATCGGATTCAGTATTAAATTACCTTTCCAGGGATGTGCACCAATAGGTGCGCATATGGAAGGAACTCCTAGCAGAACGCTTCCAAGATGGAGGATATATTTACGATAAACATTAAAATAATACGATTTTTGCATAATTGACACCACTCAAACATCTTGGAATAAAACTATAATCCGCAACACGTGCCACTTAAATTTTACATGCATCGGATTCAGTACTAAATTACCTTTCCAGGGATGTGCACCAATAGGTGCGCATATGGAAGGAACTCCTAGCAGAACGCTTCAAAGATGGAGGATATATTTACGATAAACATTAAATTAATACGATTTTTGCATAATAGACACCACTCAAACATCTTGGAATAAAACTATAATCCGCAACACGTGCCACTTAAATTTTACATGCATCGGATTCAGTATTAAATTACCTTTCCAGGGATGTGCACCAATAGGTGCGCATATGGAAGGAACTCCTAGCAGAACGCTTCAAAGATGGAGGATATATTTACGATAAACATTAAAATAATACGATTTTTGCATAATTGACACCACTCAAACATCTTGGAATAAAACTATAATCCGCAACACGTGCCACTTAAATTTTACATGCATCGGATTCAGTATTAAATTACCTTTCCAGGGATATGCACCAATAGGTGCGCATATGGAAGGAACTCCTAGCAGAACGCTTCAAAGATGGAGGATATATTTACGATAAACATTAAAATAATACGATTTTTGCATAATTGACACCACTCAAACATCTTGGAATAAAACTATAATCCGCAACACGTGCCACTTAAATTTTACATGCATCGGATTCAGTACTAAATTACCTTTCCAGGGATGTGCACCAATAGGTGCGCATATGGAAGGAACTCCTAGCAGAACGCTTCAAAAATGGAGGATATATTTACGATAAACATTAAAATAATACGATTTGTTGCGATCTTGTAGGCTACTTACAGGGATTTCCAAGAGTAGGAAATTGAGAAGATTCCAATGTTGGTCCTTGAAAAATCTTTTTCACGCCTTCCTCTAAACGTCCCATGTATTGCTTGAGGCCGATATCAGACAGGTGAACGTTGTCATGCCAACAAGCATCGTCGTCATTGATTTCCATAGAAAGAAAATTGACATGCTTCTCGTGGGATGCACAACGCAAGATGGAGTTAGCGATTGGAACTCGAAGAGAAGAAGTGCCCCACTGTGGCAAAATGCTGCAAACTATCACCTATAAAACAAGCCTACAGGTTTAACCTCAATGTGATAAATAATCGTGTGTTAATACAGTGAAATTCGCCTACACTGATACTTGAAAAGACCGCGAAAAAAAGTGTCACTATAACCGAAGAGTTACTGTAGACCAGTGATTCTCAAACTTTTTCTGTTCGCATACCAATCAGCAGTTTCATGCATTGTTCGCGCACCACCTACTCTACAATCAGAAAATCTCAAATATTTACAAAAAAAGGCAAGAAAGTTTAACGAGTTTCAGTACAACGCTTCAAAACAAAAATATTTTTATTAGACTAAATATAACTTTAGTAAGCTGTTGATCTGTTGGATTAGTATAAGACCAATAAATAGGGTGCACTGTTACTGCTATACTATCAGTAGCAATATTGAAAACTGAAGTTTTCAGTTCAACTAAAAAGTTTTGGCTTTTCTGTTAACAACCTAGGTCAGAGGTTTTCAAACTATGCGTCGCCACGCCCATGGTGCGTAGTTTCAATTTTTCAAGGGCGTCACACAATGATTCCGCTTCGTATCTAACTCCATTGCATAATAAAGCACTCACAGATATTGCTATACCCTGACATGCTCATGAGAACTCATCATCAGTGGTGGCCTTAAGGTTTTGTGGGCCCTGGGCAAGAAGTAATATGAGGGCCCCCTACAGCCCGGTATCGACAAATTAAAGCACGCAAACTCAAATAACCATGTTTTCGGAATTCTATGTTTTCTTGTTGCTAATTCCTAACTGAGATATTTGAATGTTTGGTATTGGCAAAACTCGCTCTTTTACTGCAGTTTCTTTTAAAATTAGGCAAACTTTGTTGTAGAGACATAAAGAGACTGAAAGCATCATTCTCAATATCGTGACGTGACACGCGTGCCAGGAAGGTTGAAACCCCCCTCTCCTTTGGCTACGCCACTGCATGATACAACAATAAACAGCGATGCTCTAAAAAATAGGGATGCTACACTGTGGTGGAAAATTTTAAGTTAGCCTACTGCTTTCTGCTAGTGCTTAATGTAAATTTTATATGTGCATATTTTGAGTAAAGCGCGGGCCCCATAAATTTGCGCTTGCCCTCCCCAAAGGCCACCACTGCTCATCATTGCGAAACTGTAGCTATTGCTTATGGTTTAACAATCACATAGCGCAAATCTAGATTCGTTTCGTGGCGAAACAAATAAAGGCTATAGAGACACAAATAAATAAAAATGACTGAAATTCCTATCGCTGAATGCGTCGCAAGTCCAACAAAATTTTTCAAAAACGTCGCAACGAAAAAAGTTTAAAAACCACTGACGTCATAAACGCTTGAATCTGAAAATGATTAAAATATGAAAGTTTGCACAAATTGTATTATTTTATTTTAACTGCTGTCAACTGTGGACGTTCACGTGTCAACTTCAGTGAGTTTCTCGCGTACCACCTGAAAGACCTTCGCGTCTCGCTAGTGGTACGCGTACCAGTTTGGAAACCACTGCTGTACACGAGTTCCACTCTACACTGTCGTCGTTCGTATGAAGGTCAGTCGAAAGGAAGGACTTGGAGCCAACTGCTCGTCGGATCGTCAAGTGTGCGGAGGCCTGTTGTTCCGTTGGAAGGAGAATAGAAGGGACATTCAAAGATGATGTTGTTGGCTGTTTGCTCCGTCGCACTGCACTGACACGCAGCAGAGTCCATTATGCCCCAGCGTGTCAAGCAAGCATTGAAGCGGCCAGGGATTCGTGTCGTCTACCTCCACGTGGTGGATCCTGGTAACTGGAAACTTTTTCCAGGCTAATGACGATAACCAGAAGCAGAAACTGCAAGAACTGCAGGTCACTTTACTGTAGTGTGTGCAAACGGGAATTTGCAACAAGTGTTATTTTAGGCGAAATATCACTATAGCCGAAGTCGTCACTACAGGCGAATTCTACTGTAGAATACATTTTGGAATATTCGCTATTTAGAAGCAAGAAACTTTTTCTTTTGAAAAAAGTGTAATTAAAAGCGGCATGCATATTTTCTTCTGAAGTTTGTGTTTGGGGTAAATGTGCAAGACCTATTTAATGCTCAATTATTCATTATGTGACTAAAAAAGCATAAGCATCAAAACCTTTGCAGTCAATTAAGCTTTGAATTTCTCAACGACAATATAGGCTACTTCGCTCATATAAAAACATTAATATTTACAAAAAAACGTAAATACGGTACGTAGAAATATAAAAACGTTAAAATTAAAATTGACAAAACTTAGGGAAAGGAAGTGCTCGCTCTCTTGATCCATGGCTGAGTCACTGTTTAAAACATTTGGTGTGGTTGAAAAAATATAGCCTATATCTACTTCAAAATGTTATGCCTACCTTTGCTAAAGGATACTTTGTCTGAGCAGTTTTCACTAACTCCATCGCATCTCTTTTAAAAGTTTCCTCATCAAACCTATAAGAAAGAATATCGTTTGTGCCCAAAGCCAATAATACAAGAGACACATTCTGGAACACCCTTCCGTCAAGAATCTGTCGTATGCCATCGCGCAGTTTTCCACCGGGCATAGATACCGCTGACAGCGAAAACGGACTCGATGCTGATGGACGAACAATCTGCGATTAAGAAACATGCTTTATGTTTTTGAAGTTTAACTAAAACGTTTCTATTGAAATATGTCCGCTCCGATAGCTCAGTGGGTTAGCGCACGACTTCGTGAACGAAGAAGCTTCAAGAACCCACGGCGCTGGTTCGACTCTTGGGATATGCGCTTGAGCAACGCATTCTAAGGACTGCTCTCCATTCAGCGGCACCGAATGGATGGAATAATTCCCAGCCAACACTTCAACAATCGGAAACTTCACTCTGTCAATCTCGGTGATCGGGCCTACGTCAGTGATTCAAAGCCTCTACAAGTATGTGAAACTGCCAGGATTAAGCTCAGCAAGAAGCTTTCCCAGTCCGAGGATAAAGATCACATCAATCAATCAAAATCTAATAAATACTAACTAACTTTGATGCAACTTTAATATGGTCACCAAAATGATCTCCACACTTGAACCTTTAGCCTAAGCGATTTCAGTCAGTCCAAAAAATAAGTTTTAACCTGCGGCTTCACGATGTTTCTGGCGTTGCTATCCCCAAGCAGCAGCATGTTAGGTTTCCCAATTGAAGACTTTGCGTGGAGAGTAGCACATTTTCGGCCTCCAACACTGCAAGCATAACGAAGTGGCTTTGTCCTTTGTCCATGAAAGGATCTTCCATGGGGTGAACTGTATCGATGCATGACTTTCAAGCAAATTGGTAACAGAATACAAGTATGTATACTAGTGGTACTGTAATTTCTTTATTTTACTGACAATCAACTAACCAGCAGGTTATTTTTAAAAGAAATAATTGTCGCTGTGTTAGTGTCGGTTAATATCACATTTAGCCAAAGACATTACGCTTAAAACTTATCAGAATTCTTATTGTAGGTTAGGCTAAAAGGCTATTTAAAACCAAAGCGTTTCGAAAATAATTAAAAACCTCAGTCACATTTTGTCAAAACATGCGCAACAGTCCGATTAAACACAAGTTTAAAGCTACGATATAAAAAAAAGTCTACCTTTTTCCAAACTGAAAAGAATTTATAATTTATGAAACTAAACAATGATTATATGAGAGTAATTAAAGCATTATTAATTCATCCAAAAAACTTCCCATGCTTGACTATAGCACACTATAAACCAAAAATTGGCGATAGCCTTACTAAGATTCTGCTGTTTAATAAATGTTGTTCAACAAAATGTGTTTAACAACTATACGACTAAACTAATTGACATTAAAAGTACAACTCTGTCCACTGTCCATCAAATCTTAATAAATTTTAGAAACAAAACTGGTATTGCTTGCTTCATTAAAAACTAATTCTATATACGATTTCAAGGAACACCATTTACGGCATAGGCCTACCAAGTTAATGCAATTGTCCTCGAAAATATAAAGTCTAAAGTGCTGAAGCAATGGAGTCTCGGTGACTGAAAACAAACACAGAGTTTTATTATACACAAATTCAACAAAGAAAAGAGTAAAACTGATGAAAAACGTGAGATTTCACAAAAGTAATCAGCAAATGAATGTAGGCATGGAAAAATGGACTAAATAAAGACAACTTTTTTATAATGCACTTGAAAGAGTTTTACATCATCAAAAGTTTTGTAAAGCTTTCAAACTTATGAAGAACTTTGATAACGGTATGCTAATTCGTATATCAAAGCGCTGTCAATCAAGAAAATGGGGGAACTGCTTTAGACTACCTTTGCGCCGGTACTCGTTTCAATACGCCATATTGTGCAAACTGTCGTCAGTAGTCTGATAACGGAATGGTAATCACACTGGTCTAGCACGCTGGAGGTTCTTGGTTCGACTCCTCTCTAACGCGTTTGTAGGTTAGCATTTTATTTATTTTGCAATTAGTTACTTTCTGGTTAGCGACGTTTATTTTAAGAAGTCAAAGTTAAGGGGATATGATTAGAGTGCTATGACGGGAGTTGCACTGGGAGCCTGGACAGTTCTATCGACTCTGCCGTCAATTAAATGGTGTAGCTTATGGAAAAACTAAGTCATCATGATTGAATACAACTCCATAACACTAAGCCTGGAAATTTTGTTAGGTTCTCCCTGAACAAATCTTCGTCGATGTTGAAACGCCCACCTATTGGTGCACATCCCTGGAAAGGTAATTTAATACTGAATCCGATGCATGTAAAATTTAAGTGGCACGTGTTGCGGATTATAGTTTTATTCCAAGATGTTTGAAGAGGTGTCTATTATGCAAAAATCGTATTATTTTAATGTTTATCGTAAACATATCCTCCATCTTTGAAGCGTTCTGCTAGGAGTTCCTTCCATATGCGCACCTATTGGTGCACATCCCTGGAAAGGTAATTTAATACTGAATCCGATGCATGCAAAATTTAAGTGGCACGTGTTGCGGATTATAGTTTTATTCCAAGATGTTTGAAGAGGTGTCAATTATGCAAAAATCGTATTATTTTAATGTTTATCGTAAATATATTCTCCATCTTTGAGGCGTTCTGCTAGGAGTTCCTTCCATATGCGCACCTATTGGTGCACATCCCTGGAAAGGTAATTTAATACTGAATCCGATGCATGTAAAATTTAAGTGGCACGTGTTGCGGATTATAGTTTTATTCCAAGATGTTTGAAGAGGTGTCAATTATGCAAAAATCGTATTATTTTAATGTTTATCGTAAATATATCCTCCATCTTTGAAGCGTTCTGCTAGGAGTTCCTTCCATATGCGCACCTATTGGTGCACATCCCTGGAAAGGTAATTTAATACTGAATCCGATGCATGTAAAATTTAAGTGGCACGTGTTGCGGATTATAGTTTTATTCCAAGATGCTTGAGTGGTGTCAATTATGCAAAAATCGTATTATTTTAATGTTTATCGTAAATATATCCTCCATCTTTGAAGCGTTCTGCTAGGAGTTCCTTCCATATGCGCACCTATTGGTGCATATCCCTGGAAAGGTAATTTAATACTGAATCCGATGCATGTAAAATTTAAGTGGCACGTGTTGCGGATTATAGTTCTATTTCAAGATGTTTGAAGAGGTGTCTATTATGCAAAAATCATATTATTTTAATGTTTATCGTAAACATATCCTCCATCTTTGAAGCGTTCTGCTAGGAGTTCCTTCCATATGCGCACCTATTGGTGCACATCCCTGGAAAGGTAATTTAATACTGAATCCGATGCATGTAAAATTTAAGTGGCACGTGTTGCGGATTATAGTTTTATTCCAAGATGTTTGAAGAGGTGTCTATTATGCAAAAATCGTATTATTTTAATGTTTATCGTAAATATATCCTCCATCTTTGAAGCGTTCTGCTAAGAGTTCCTTCCATATGCGCACCTATTGGTGCACATCCCTGGAAAGGTAATTTAGTACTGAATCCGATGCATGTAAAATTTAAGTGGCACGTGTTGCGGATTATAGTTTTATTCCAAGATGTTTGAGTGGTGTCAATTATGCAAAAATCGTATTATTTTAATGTTTATCGTAAATATATCCTCCATCTTTGAAGCGTTCTGCTAGGAGTTCCTTCCATATGCGCACCTATTGGTGCATATCCCTGGAAAGGTAATTTAATACTGAATCCGATGCATGTAAAATTTAAGTGGCACGTGTTGCGGATTATAGTTCTATTTCAAGATGTTTGAAGAGGTGTCTATTATGCAAAAATCATATTATTTTAATGTTTATCGTAAATGTATCCTCCATCTTTGAAGCGTTCTGCTAGGAGTTCCTTCCATATGCGCACCTATTGGTGCACATCCCTGGAAAGGTAATTTAGTACTGAATCCGATGCATGTAAAATTTAAGTGGCACGTGTTGCGGATTATAGTTTTATGCCAAGATGTTTGAGTGGTGTCAATTATGCAAAAATCGTATTATTTTAATGTTTATCGTAAATATATTCTCCATCTTTGAAGCGTTCTGCTAGGAGTTCCTTCCATATGCGCACCTATTGGTGCATATCCCTGGAAAGGTAATTTAATACTGAATCCGATGCATGTAAAATTTAAGTGGCACGTGTTGCGGATTATAGTTCTATTTCAAGATGTTTGAAGAGGTGTCTATTATGCAAAAATCATATTATTTTAATGTTTATCGTAAATATATCCTCCATCTTTGAAGCGTTCTGCTAGGAGTTCCTTCCATATGCGCACCTATTGGTGCACATCCCTGGAAAGGTAATTTAATACTGAATCCGATGCATGTAAAATTTAAGTGGCACGTGTTGCGGATTATAGTTTTATTCCAAGATGTTTGAAGAGGTGTCAATTATGCAAAAATCATATTATTTTAATGTTTATCGTAAATATATCCTCCATCTTTGAAGCGTTCTGCTAGGAGTTCCTTCCATATGCACACCTATTGGTGCACATCCCTGGAAAGGTAATTTAGTACTGAATCCGATGCATGTAAAATTTAAGTGGCACGTGTTGCGGATTATAGTTTTATGCCAAGATGTTTGAGTGGTGTCAATTATGCAAAAATCGTATTATTTTAATGTTTATCGTAAATATATCCTCCATCTTTGAAGCGTTCTGCTAGGAGTTCCTTCCATATGCGCACCTATTAGTGCATATCCCTGGAAAGGTAATTTAATACTGAATCCGATGCATGTAAAATTTAAGTGGCACGTGTTGCGGATTATAGTTCTATTTCAAGATGTTTGAAGAGGTGTCTATTATGCAAAAATCGTATTATTTTAATGTTTATCGAAAGTATATCCTTCATCTTTGAAGCGTTCTGCTAGGAGTTCCTTCCATATGCGCACCTATTGGTGCACATCCCTGGAAAGGTAATTTAATACTGAATCCGATGCATGTAAAATTTAAGTGGCACGTGTTGCGGATTATAGTTTTATTCCAAGATGTTTGAGTGGTGTCTATTATGCAAAAATCGTATTATTTTAATGTTTATCGTAAATATATCCTCCATCTTTGAAGCGTTCTGCTAGGAGTTCCTTCCATATGCGCACCTATTGGTGCATATCCCTGGAAAGGTAATTTAATACTGAATCCGATGCATGTAAAATTTAAGTGGCACGTGTTGCGGATTATAGTTCTATTTCAAGATGTTTGAAGAGGTGTCTATTATGCAAAAATCGTATTATTTTAATGTTTATCGTAAATATATCCTCCATCTTTGAAGCGTTCTGCTAGGAGTTCCTTCCGTATGCGCACCTATTGGTGCACATCCCTGGAAAGGTAATTTAATACTGAATCCGATGCATGTAAAATTTAAGTGGCACGTGTTGCGGATTATAGTTTTATTCCAAGATGTTTGAGTGGTGTCAATTATGCAAAAATCGTATTATTTTAATGTTTATCGTAAATATATCCTCCATCTTTGAAGCGTTCTGCTAGGAGTTCCTTCCATATGCTCACCTATTGGTGCATATCCCTGGAAAGGTAATTTAATACTGAATCCGATGCATGTAAAATTTAAGTGGCACGTGTTGCGGATTATAGTTTTATTCCAAGATGTTTGAGTGGTGTCAATTATGCAAAAATCGTATTATTTTAATGTTTATCGTAAATATATCCTCCATCTTTGAAGCGTTCTGCTAGAAGTTCCTTCCATATGCGCACCTATTGGTGCACATCCCTGGAAAGGTAATTTAATACTGAATCCAATGCATGTAAAATTTAAGTGGCACGTGTTGCGGATTATAGTTTTATTCCAAGATGTTTGAGTGGTGTCAATTATGCAAAAATCGTATTATTTTAATGTTTATCGTAAATATATCCTCCATCTTTGAAGCGTTCTGCTAGGAGTTCCTTCCATATGCGCACCTATTGGTGCACATCCCTGGAAAGGTAATTTAATACTGAATCCGATGCATGTAAAATTTAAGTGGCACGTGTTGCGGATTATAGTTTTATTCCAAGATGTTTGAGTGGTGTCAATTATGCAAAAATCGTATTATTTTAATGTTTATCGTAAATATATCCTCCATCTTTGAAGCGTTCTGCTAGGAGTTCCTTCCATATGCACACCTATTGGTGCACATCCCTGGAAAGGTAATTTAGTACTGAATCCGATGCATGTAAAATTTAAGTGGCACGTGTTGCGGATTATAGTTTTATGCCAAGATGTTTGAGTGGTGTCAATTATGCAAAAATCGTATTATTTTAATGTTTATCGTAAATATATCCTCCATCTTTGAAGCGTTCTGCTAGGAGTTCCTTCCACATGCGCACCTATTAGTGCATATCCCTGGAAAGGTAATTTAATACTGAATCCGATGCATGTAAAATTTAAGTGGCACGTGTTGCGGATTATAGTTCTATTTCAAGATGTTTGAAGAGGTGTCTATTATGCAAAAATCGTATTATTTTAATGTTTATCGAAAGTATATCCTTCATCTTTGAAGCGTTCTGCTAGGAGTTCCTTCCATATGCGCACCTATTGGTGCACATCCCTGGAAAGGTAATTTAATACTGAATCCGATGCATGTAAAATTTAAGTGGCACGTGTTGCGGATTATAGTTTTATTCCAAGATGTTTGAGTGGTGTCAATTATGCAAAAATCGTATTATTTTAATGTTTATCGTAAATATATCCTCCATCTTTGAAGCGTTCTGCTAGGAGTTCCTTCCATATGCGCACCTATTGGTGCATATCCCTGGAAAGGTAATTTAATACTGAATCCGATGCATGTAAAATTTAAGTGGCACGTGTTGCGGATTATAGTTCTATTTCAAGATGTTTGAAGAGGTGTCTATTATGC
This sequence comes from Aplidium turbinatum, assembly GCF_918807975.1. NCBI lineage: Eukaryota > Metazoa > Chordata > Ascidiacea > Aplousobranchia > Polyclinidae > Aplidium > Aplidium turbinatum. The sequence goes on from NC_137486.1 coordinate 7,129,775, forward strand.
AAAAATCGTATTATTTTAATGTTTATCGTAAATATATTCTCCATCTTTGAAGCGTTCTGCTAGGAGTTCCTTCCATATGCGCACCTATTGGTGCACATCCCTGGAAAGGTAATTTAATACTGAATCCGATGCATGTAAAATTTAAGTGGCACGTGTTGCGGATTATAGTTTTATTCCAAGATGTTTGAGTGGTGTCAATTATGCAAAAATCGTATTATTTTAATGTTTATCGTAAATATATCCTCCATCTTTGAAGCGTTCTGCTAGGAGTTCCTTCCATATGCTCACCTATTGGTGCATATCCCTGGAAAGGTAATTTAATACTGAATCCGATGCATGTAAAATTTAAGTGGCACGTGTTGCGGATTATAGTTTTATTCCAAGATGTTTGAGTGGTGTCAATTATGCAAAAATCGTATTATTTTAATGTTTATCGTAAATATATCCTCCATCTTTGAAGCGTTCTGCTAGGAGTTCCTTCCATATGCGCACCTATTGGTGCACATCCCTGGAAAGGTAATTTAATACTGAATCCAATGCATGTAAAATTTAAGTGGCACGTGTTGCGGATTATAGTTTTATTCCAAGATGTTTGAGTGGTGTCAATTATGCAAAAATCGTATTATTTTAATGTTTATCGTAAATATATCCTCCATCTTTGAAGCGTTCTGCTAGGAGTTCCTTCCATATGCGCACCTATTGGTGCACATCCCTGGAAAGGTAATTTAATACTGAATCCGATGCATGTAAAATTTAAGTGGCACGTGTTGCGGATTATAGTTTTATTCCAAGATGTTTGAGTGGTGTCAATTATGCAAAAATCGTATTATTTTAATGTTTATCGTAAATATATCCTCCATCTTTGAAGCGTTCTGCTAGGAGTTCCTTCCATATGCTCACCTATTGGTGCATATCCCTGGAAAGGTAATTTAATACTGAATCCGATGCATGTAAAATTTAAGTGGCACGTGTTGCGGATTATAGTTTTATTCTAAGATGTTTGAGTGGTGTCAATTATGCAAAAATCGTATTATTTTAATGTTTATCGTAAATATATCCTCCATCTTTGAAGCGTTCTGCTAGGAGTTCCTTCCATATGCGCACCTATTGGTGCACATCCCTGGAAAGGTAATTTAATACTGAATCCGATGCATGTAAAATTTAAGTGGCACGTGTTGCGGATTATAGTTTTATTCCAAGATGTTTGAGTGGTGTCTATTATGCAAAAATCGTATTATTTTAATGTTTATCGTAAATATATCCTCCATCTTTGAAGCGTTCTGCTAGGAGTTCCTTCCATATGCGCACCTATTGGTGCACATCCCTGGAAAGGTAATTTAATACTGAATCCGATGCATGTAAAATTTAAGTGGCACGTGTTGCGGATTATAGTTTTATTCCAAGATGTTTGAGTGGTGTCAATTATGCAAAAATCGTATTATTTTAATGTTTATCGTGAATATATCCTCCATCTTTGAAGCGTTCTGCTAGGAGTTCCTTCCATATGCGCACCTATTGGTGCACATCCCTGGAAAGGTAATTTAATACTGAATCCGATGCATGTAAAATTTAAGTGGCACGTGTTGCGGATTATAGTTTTATTCCAAGATGTTTGAAGAGGTGTCAATTATGCAAAAATCGTATTATTTTAATGTTTATCGTAAATATATCCTCCATCTTTGAAGCGTTCTGCTAGGAGTTGCTTCCATATGCGCACCTATTGGTGCACATCCCTGGAAAGGTAATTTAATACTGAATCCGATGCATGTAAAATTTAAGTGGCACGTGTTGCGGATTATAGTTTTATTCCAAGATGTTTGAAGAGGTGTCAATTATGCAAAAATCGTATTATTTTAATGTTTATCGTAAATATATCCTCCATCTTTGAAGCGTTCTGCTAGGAGTTCCTTCCATATGCGCACCTATTGGTGCATATCCCTGGAAAGGTAATTTAATACTGAATCCGATGCATGTAAAATTTAAGTGGCACGTGTTGCGGATCATAATTTTATTTAAGATATTTCGAATGTATGTCTGGTCGCATTTTATGCCTCGCACTTATTCACGGATACCTTTTTTAGGCGGAAAGCGGAAAAACTATTCTGCCAGAATGACGGTGGTTAAGTCCGGACAGCACAGAAATAGAGTTGCCAGAGGTTGATATAAAAAAGAGCCCAAGCTTCTGCAAAAAGTAGCCCAAACGTAGCCCAATTTTTTTGGAGGTTCTAAAATGGAGCCCAAAATGGAGCCTAAGCAAAAAGATAGGTTATTATATAAAAAAATTTTCTAGAGCGCTTGATCATCAGTCTCAAATTATAAGTGTTTTTCCAGTTCTTCAAATCTTTCAGATTGATTGGCAGCCATGCATTTACCCAACTGTTTGTTAAAATAACTACAAACAAGTACCGAGTATTGTACCTAAACACAAAAAATGGTTTAATTGCTTTTCGTGATGAGCTAACGCATCAAAAGTGTTCCCTAAAGACCATCAAAACTTTTGATAACTCACCAAGGTCGATCAACGTAGAAACTATCTGTCTTTTTTTTACTTATAGGCTATACATGGTTAAAAAAAATTCACTAGCTTTTTTTTCTCATCTTTCTACACTTGTAAAAACTTTATTAAGGTGTTGCGACCATGCCATAACTGATTGTCCTGCTTTGGCATCACGCACGTTATAGCGTTTGTGTTTTGTCGCTTCTACCTTTTTCTAAACCCCTACTATGTTTGACATCGATTGTTTTTCGTTGTGATGGTCACAAATAATTAAACAACTGAACTGATGTCCACTGCATTTTCATGAAAACCTGGATCACTTAAGTTGACAGAATTGCCAAATATTAAAGCCTAAACATGCACATTTTTGAAAATTGGCATCTTTATACCAAATTGGTAAGCCTGCCTGACCGAGGCCTCCAAAAACGCTGCTCCTCAATGAAATAACTACAAATTATGGGTAAAAATCTTAAACATGATACAATTTTTACATAAAAAGTAATATTATATTTAAAAAAATAAAAAGGAGCCCAATTGGGCGCCAGCCAAAAAAGCGCGCCCAACGCGAATTTTTGGCGACTGGAGAAATCAAAAGTAGCCCAATTGGGCGTAAAAGCGCCCAATCTGGCAACCCTACACAGAAACTATGTTTTTTCAGTACAGTATTTCACCACATTTGGCGCTCGAATGCTAAATTATATGTATATAAAAAAGGAACACTTTGCTCACTCTGAAAAAGATTGTGTTTGAATGTTTTTTTATCCTCGGACTGGGGAAGTCATTTTATGAACGCATTAATGTATTTTGTTTGCGTTGTGTTGTTTACTTACTTTGTTATTTTGTACTTACGTGTGCATTTATTCTTTATACTTCTGTTTTGAAATAAAATAAACTGATAATACGATTAGAACACATGATATTACTGACTCTTGATCAGGGTTTATTATAAAATCGAAATAAAAAAAGTAACAAACATAAACAAAACTGTCTCAAATGTGTTAATGGTAGCAGTGATTGCATGGCTTTGAGGTGCCGGTAGAGGTGCCGGCCACGCAAATTGAGTGGTAGGCTACCACCTGTCACATTTGTCGCATCCAACCCAGTCAATTTCTTCTTCATCGTCGGAAGACTCTTCTTTAGTTGTCGGTTCTTTTTGCAAACAAAAGTGACAGATGGTCTGATCTATCAGGCCTAGCTTTCGGCAAACCTTCTTGACTTTTTCTCTCTTCTTTGCAGCCCTCTTCTCCTCCTCTTCTTTCAAGCGTTGCAGTGAAGTGTCCAATGTCATCACTTCACCATATCTTTTGTGAACGCGTGTTCGTTTGCGATTGGCATTTAACAATGCTTCCTTCGTACTCTCTGACATAGGGGAATAAACCGCATTGACAATGGCATTTCTCATGGCCTTATGAGGAGATAAGCTGATTGCCATTGGCTGCTGAGGAGATGGTTGACTGGTTGGCGGAAGCCTAATGACCGTGGTAGAAGGCAAAATTTTACCATCGGGTAGGTAGCATATGGCTGACTTATTTACAGGATATAAGCCAGCCTTTCGAAATCCACTGATGATATTCTCTGGCTTGGCTACAAACGCCTTTTTGTACAAAACCCTTGAAAGTCGAGGGAATGCCGGCTTTGTCACGGTTTTATTTTGGCTTCGCTATAAAAGGTAGGCTACCGTACTTAAAATCTTGTACCACTATCTTTTTGCAGGCCCATAACATGATACATCCAATGATTGCAAAGCGCTGGAAGTGTGTGGAGGCAAGCACACAATGTACACTTCCTCTTTACTAGCCTTTGAGGCAGTTTGATACGTCATATGGGACCCATGCCCGTCAACAAAAAACAATAGCCTAATGGGCTTGGCTTTCTTGCTCAGAAATTTCAATAATACATTTTCGAACCACGCCTCGAATACAAAGTCCTCCATCCAGCCAGACTTAGTTACATTAGCCTATAATTATGCTGTGCTTTCTGGTCCCCCTACCATCCATGAATCCATGATATGGTGTCCCATACCTTTATAAACGACGTATGGAGACAAATATTCTCCAAAAGCATTCCCACAAAATAGAACAGTGTACGGTAGGCTACATTGTCTTGCCTTCGGAAGGCACAAGATATCGGGCTGTTTTCGTCTCACGGTGAAAAAAACATTTCCTAGCTTTGGGATCAAGCACGTACGAGTCCAGTCTCATCCAAGTTAAAAAAAAACGATTGGGTATATATTTTATTCCCGACTGTCTACAAGACAATCTAAAGTTTCAAAAAAGCGTCAAGGACCTTTTGACTGAAGCCCTTTGCACGGGCGATTGTTACATATTCTGGCCTTCTGGCACTTAAACGATGTTTCCATCGTTGGCGAAAACCAGTAAGCCAGTTCACCCCAGGCGTATTGTTTGGAAATCGGTTTGGTTGTCCTGACTCATCAAGGTAGGCTACGTCTTCACCATCGAGCACACCTGGTTTGGTTCTAGTGGTCAACCAAAAATAATAAAAAAAATACTTAATATAGAACAGTGTGCTATAAGCCTAGTGATGGCAATCGGGCCCAGCGTTCGTTCAAAGCATCTCAAGTAGCCTATGTAGATTTCTCAGTTTGACAATACATTTTGAACAATCAATCAATATTTGCACCGGTATATTTTACCAATAGCAACCTTTATTACAACTAACTCATATAATCTGCTATTATAATGATTTTTTTCTAAAAATTACGTTTACCTGTATCTCCAAGATATTCCAGTGCAGATACCAGGTAGGGGAAGACGGGGCAAAGCGGGACGCGGGGCAAAGCGGGACATCGCAATTTCTCACGTTTTGTACTATTTGGCTCCCTCTACCCAGGGCTTCCCGATTGGGGGTGCTCGCACCCCCTGGGGGTGCGAGTAGCTGTTGCTGGGGATGCGAGAATCCACCGAGGAAGAAGAGCTATATCGTATATAGAGATGGATTTTGTTTAACGATGGAGATGGTGATTATCTCTCAAAGCATTCTATGTTGGCCTATACAGCACAATGCACAACAACAAGAATATACCACCCAACAAGTTGCTGATTACAAAGAGGCTGCGGTCCGAACGTCACGTGATTTGTATCGGGAGAATGCGGAAATATTGTGTCACCAATTTGCTCATTGTTTGCAATTGTTGCTCATTGTTGGCAATTGACATTCCAGAGGTGATGAATACTCAGCATTGTATTCTTCATCGTCAAGCTCTTGTATCAAAGAATTTGCACGTTACTCTGAAAAATGTGATGGATTTGTGTGTTAAAATTATAAATTGTATATACTCGAGGAAGAGCTTTGAATCACAGTTTGTTTAAAACATTTTGCAGTGATCTTGATGATGGTGCTTCTGTTCTGCTGTTTCATACAGAAGTCAGGTGGCTCTCCAGAGGTAAGGTTTTGAAAAGGTTTGTTGAGCGCAGTATGGAAATTGGACAGTTTCTGCGAAAACGAAAAAATGCTCTTGTGCATACTTTTGAATATCCTAACTTTGCTCCTATGTCGGCATACCTGGCGGATGTTTTTCAACATCTAAATGAACTAAATTGTTCGATACCAGGAAAGAATGTGAATATATTGTGATTGCTTGTGGCTTGTTGCGTGCTGGAAGGTCGTGGAGTGGAAATCTGGAAGAACCGGAAACTTGGATCATCAACCCCTTTGCCTTCAAATGAGAGAAGATGGGAGATGAGGATGAAGATAAGGAATATCTGATAGATAGGCCTGGCCTATGCAAGTATGCCAATCGACAAAGCAGCTTTATGAGTCCAGCTCACTTGATACTTTCTGGTACAGCGTTCAAACTGGGTATCCAACTCTGGCTAAGAAAGCATTGCAAGTTTTGGTTCTATTTGCTACCACTTGGCTGTGTGAATCGGGATTTTCATCTCTACTTTACATGAAAATAAATACCGCAACGCCCTGGAGCCCGAAAATGATCTGCGTATTGCATTGTCCCAAAAGGTTCCACGTTTAGAACAGATAATTGCAAAAAAGAGGCAGGAGAAAAGTCAAAGATCTTGATTAACGCCATTATGTTCTCAGTTTGTGTTATTTCTATATTTATTCACTTTTGCATTTTATGAGATTGCGTTGTTGGAGGCTGCCTATTTTCCTATTCGTTATCCATATAAAAGCCGGTGAGCTGCTTTTCTGCGTTGTTTTTGTACGTATTTTGAGGTTTTGTCACAGAACCACTCCGCTTCAAAACAGGGGGTGCGAGATTGCCTTCATCAATCCCATGGGGTGTGGGGTGATAAACGAATCGGGAAGCCCTGCTCTAACCGGAAGCACTAGTTAGGCAACTATAAACTGTATTCGCTGTGGAAAAATGGCGACTGGCAGAGCACAACGCGTGTCGTGAGGAAGGAAAATGTGGTTGGCATGGTTTGTTATAAGAAAGAGATGGAAAAGTAGCTACCACATTCGTTGGCATAAGCGAATTTGTTGGTAGCTTTGTTTTTATCTTAGACATTGAGACAGTATTTGTTGGTAACAAAAGCAACTTTTACCTAAAAGTTTACAGGTTTCAGCAGAGATGTTTTTGTCTAAAGGCTATACTTTTGGGCAAAGTGGGACAGCTGTATTTGGGGCAAAGTAGGACAGTGTATTACTGTATTAGGGCAACATGAGACTCTAGAAGTCTAGATTGCATCTGTAGTTCTTCTGTTGATTGAATTTTTGTTTACGACTCTTTTAGCCTTCTAGATTGTAAAATATTTATCAGTATTCGTTTATATTGTACAGGTAGGCCTACACAGTTTAGTTCTGACAATGGTTCTCCGCTATGAATAAGAGAAAAACTAAAATGGGTAAATGGACGGATAGGCTATCAATATTAAGAATGTAACAGAAATTGTGAAAATCAAGAAGTTGTCTTTGAGAAAAGCGGCTAAACAGCACCAAGTCCTGCAAAAATGAAATGTGCCGCTTTGCCCCCTTTGCCCCACAGAACAATAGACCCGAAATACAACATAACTTACATGTTAACCATATGCTAGCTCTTACGTTTCACTTACATACCAGTACACTGTAGCCTGCAGCAGCCTCATTTAACATTTCTTGTACCAGTCTGCCTCTTTATTTTTTTTAAATGTAAGCTACTAGTCTACAATCAGTCGTTGCACCGATCATACTGGAATTGTTGTGCAAACATATTCTGGTTATCAGCTTAAAACTTACTGTGAGTACCCGTATCTAAAATTTTTGATAGTCTATGTTGAAGGGCGCTTATCTAGGTCATCCTCTTCTGCGATTGGTACCTGTCCGGAATTACCCCAGGCTGTCCGGAATTACCTCATGTCCGGAATTACCCCCTTATACCCTAGGCTTCATGTAACTTACCGCATATAGACATTAACTGCTTCCTCAGTGTTAACCTGTAGTAACCGTAGCGATTAGATTGTCATGGCGTAGCGTTTAATAGATTGTGTTTGTCATTGTTAATAATTGTAACCTTCCACATTTTTTGTGTTAATTTCGTAGCCGGATGTCCGCCGCACGAGACCTCTGCTTCAACCAATCGAGAGCCGACCAGCCGCTCCCTGGAAACAGAGGAACTGTTAGCTCTCGTACCGTGCGGAGTAAGGGGATCCTACCCCGTTCTTGTTTTTGGTGTTTACCGTGTTATCGATTTAATTTAGACGTTACCTTGTTATATATATACAGGGGCGTTGACAGGGGGGGTCTAGGTGGTACTTTTGGACCCGAGCCCGGAATATTTAAGGGGCCTGGATTTAAAAGATTCCCCGCGACTTCAAACATTCTCAAGGTCTTAATATAATCAGATCTAAAAGAACTGCCATCGGAGGTTAAAACAGCCACTTCAACCGTCTTGTGGTAAAGTACCGGGCCCCTTCTGGGTACCGGGCCCACTACAGCTTTCTGGTGGTACAATAGCCACTTCAGCCACCAAACAGTAAAATAAGAATTTAGTTTATTCTAGGATAGTGATATTCCGTCGATCTGGTAGGACCCCTTCCGAATTCAGGTGGATATTATTACATCTTAACCGTCATCGACAGATTCACTCGCTGGCCGGAGGCCATACCTCTGCCAGAGGTCAGCGCAAAGATCTGTGCCGACGCATTCATACTGCATTGGGTCTCCAGGTTCGAAACCCCCGCGTAATATCATCGGATCGTGGTAGGCAGTTCACCTCTGTCCTATGGCACGAGATGGCCACATTCTTGGGAAGTAAGATTGTGCACACCACGGCATACTACCCTGCGTCCAACGACATCAATGAACGCTTCAACCGGAGTCTAAAAGTTTCTTTAAAAACTCAGCACAACCCTGCTGTCTGGTGTAGTAATCTGTGTCTCGTTATGTTAGGACTGCGTTCTGCGCTGAAAGAAGACCTATCATGTTCGGCCGCGCAAATGACTATGGGCACTTCACTAAGGCTTCCGGGCGAATTCTTCGATTCTCGTGACGAGAAGGACATTCAACACTCACTGTGTGCTCAAAATCTGTCATACTTCATGCAAACACTTCGCTACACTCGCTCTAGGCATCCCAATAAGCGAGCCACCTTTCTAGACGACGCCCTGTTCTCATGCACGCACGTGTTCGTCCGAACGGACGGAGTGTTGGCCAGCCTACAACGATCATATCAAGGACCATATGTCATCCTCAACCGCAATGATAAGTACTCCACCCTGAGCATCAATGGCAGGACTGACACGGTATCGATCGATAGACTTAAAGCCGCGGTGCTTCATCCCATAGTAGGAATAGAGAACTCGGAGGCGCACTCGCCTCAGACCGGACCTGGTCCCACCGTAGAACGCGGATATGCGCAACGCTCCGGGGCCCCGCTTGTGGACGTTGGTGGGCGTTATTGCAGTTCCATCGTCTCCCGCGCCGGTAGGAACATCGTCGCGCCCGCATACTTGAAAGACTATGATCTATCTTAACCAGCTCTCCTTCCCGGGCACGACGTGAAACTGCATCCATTCATTCCATCTTTTTTTAGCTAAATACTGTTCTTGCACACAGTTATCGAATTAATTACATTAGCTCTCCGTCCTCGGCATGACGTAAAAACTGCAATCATTTCTTAGTCCTAGGTAATACTTGAAACTGCATACATTTCCTCAGTTCATTACTCCCTCGTTTAGCAGTTCCCTGCTCTGTAGTTGTCTTTAAGAGCTGCACTTCCCTCATATAGACGTGCGACGCAGAACACTTCCTTTACATAGTACCTTGTTATAATCCTTGTCTGACCACTGGTCATCCGGAGGTCAGTTTGTTCACGTCGTGCCTTGTTGTTCATTTTTGTAGCCACCGTTAGTAACTTGCTGGTTAAGGTGGGGCTTATACGCTGATTGTTTTCGCTGGCGTGTCGTCTCAGCTTGTTGTACTTAATGTGTATCTTCTAGGTTTCACTGTCCGTCTCACTAAGCGTTGCTGTGAAGCCACAGTTTTCAACGACATGTCATGCATATAACCGACATGTTGTTCGAAGTCACTTGTTCGCCGCTTCCTGCACTGTTGGACCAGTTCCTCATGTAGTCGCTTTGTATGGCTATTATGCTGAGTCAGTCCCTGTACTTGCAGGTTGTCATGAGGCTGAGCACTTCACGCCTCGTCGCTCCCTCTGGTTTGTCTGCTGGCGCTACAGTCCTGGTCTGGTTTAATTAAAACATTTGTCCGTTTTTTCACCTTCCCCGTTTAGTTAGAGATTCCCATCCTGCTGTCATGACGCTTTGCTCTCGCGCCGCAGTGTGTGGCAGTTCGTACGATTGCTTTGCACCGCCGTTGTTCAGACTGTCCCTTCGTTTCGTAGAGAGAGTGCGCTGTATGCCCTCTGACATGCTTCGTCACTTTTCACAACTACTTAGGCTTCGTGTACTGCATATAGACATTAACTGCTTCCGCAGTGTTAACCTGTAGCAACCGTAGCGATTAGATTGTCATTGCGTAGCGTTTAGATTGTGTTTGTCATTGTTAATAATTGTAACCTTCCACATTTTTTGTGTTAATTTCGTAGCCGGATGTCCGCCGCACGAGACCTCTGCTTCAACCAATCGAGAGCCGACCAGCCGCTCCCTGGAAACAGAGGAACTGTTAGCTCTCGCGCCGTGCGGAGTAAGGGGATCCGACTCCGTTCTTGTTTTTGGTGTTTACCGTGTTATCGATTTAATTTAGACATTACCTTGTTATATATATACATACTGCGGCTTGTACTTGCACGTTTCTTCCGCCTCACATCTTTTGCTTCAGGCACTTTCATCAGAAGCCAAACGGTTTGCACCGTTTGCCTTCTTGCGGGGGTATCTGTGGCACTCGAGAGTTCTTTTTCTCTGACGTAACGCGCGTCACTTCACTGACGTCAAGTCGGATTCTGGAATATTCTGCTCCAATTACCAAATACCACGTGCTCTCGGAATGCAGTCTTGTAATCAATTTTTGCATTATGCTTGAATCGGATTCCTACTGTACTTCATCGACACGTAGATTTACCGTTGTGTTGCGATATATGGTCGGGTGTAGAGTTTGTAATGCTTGTGGCTGCGCCTTTCTAATCAAAACCAGAGTTATGGAACTGAAACTATGATTCCTGGTGTAACATGTAAAATGTAATATGTAAAATGTAACTATGAAACTAGGATTCCAGATGTAGGCCTGATGTGTAAAATTCTATTTGTAATCAAGATGCAATTGTAAATGAAAGTGAAAACAAAGTTCTTCAATTCCGAAGTTAAAGTTCTTTCCTTTGAATTAAGTTAATAATGTAGTACGCCAGTATGCTGAACGAAGTTTTGGTGGTGGAATTATTAGTCGTTCGGTATTTTTATTTTTGGTGTGTTTGGGTTCTGTTCTTCGGAAGTTAGAAGTCGAGTTAATAAATAACGCAGTCTTGAAGAACTCTACTTGTGATCAAGCATTACTCTGTTAAGTTCAGTCGATAAACAAGGCAGTAGAGAAGACGACTTCGTGTGCCATCATTCCTCGCCAGTTATGCCCAGGAATGTCGCCGCCTATCTGACGGCTGTATATGAGCGTGCGTGTTGACCACAGCGTCCGCTACAGTCAGCATCTTCTATTTCTATTCGATTTCCATTTCAACATCACCAAAAACTTCACAAATCGTTTCACACTCACCATTGGAAACTTTGGTTTAGCCTCACCGTCGCTATCACTATCACTATTTCCCTAAGTGGCTCGTAGAAACGGCAAAGCATTTTGAAGAAAATATTCTTTTGAGTTTTGAAATCAAGGCAGAAAGTCTACTTTTTTTCGAAGAAAATGATATTTTGAGGTATAAATTGTCATCATAACGCACCGCCAGTGGCGTAGCCAAGGGGTGGTTTTGGGGGTTACAACCCCCCTCCCTTTGGCAAGCGTGTGACGTCACTATATTGAGAATGATGCTTTCAGTCTAAAAAAAAATTGTCTAATTTTATAAAAAACTGCATTAAAAGAGCGAGTTTTGCCAATACCAAACATTCAAACATCTCTGCCAGGAATTAGCAAAAAGAAAACATAAAGACTTAGCTTTATTTCCGAAAAATGCCGAAGAAAATATGATCTTATCCTTTTGCTATGCCACCGGACAGCACCATTTTATAGGAATATTCATACCCACATTTTTGTTGAAAATGCTCTCAGAATGCACCAAATTCAAAGTAATTTTTCAAAGTTTTCTGGGGGAGGCCCCCCAGACCCCCCGCCGCTGGGTCGTCAAACCACCCCCCTCCCCTTTCAAAATTCCTAGCTACGCTACTGCGCACCGCAGATGTTTTGACCAGCTTCACTACCTTGCAGACGTTTGTAACTAATGTCTCTATTGTCAACTAATGTGTAACCTAATTGTGTAAATAGCCTAACATATAACCTTAACCGTATTCAGACTGGGCTCTCAAGGGATTCCTTGAGTTGGAGGAAGCATAAAGCGCCCGGCGGTTTTTGACCGTTTGTTACGCCTTTAATACGCATGCTGTCACTTTCATATTTTACCAAGTGAAAGAAAATTTATCTGACTTTCCAATAAATTCAAACTTGTCTTCGAATCATGTGTAGGCTATATTTATAGCTGTATTGGATTTATTAGACAGCAGTCAAATCGCCAAAGTTAGTTGTAAATTATAATAAAGAAACAAGGCTTGCTCTGCTTGAGATAATGACGTCACTGCAATCCTGCGTCGCACTTTGCGTTCTGTCTCTCACACTAACAACCGTAACGGCTCATCAACTGCCTAGAATCTATTTACTCTGTAATTATCCAGCCGGCAAAAGTGCGACATTATTATATCGACTCAACGTTTGACCACAGTGCTTAAACGTGAAAATTGTTTATTTGACTTCAGTTTGTTTGGAAAGATACGAAGATCAGAAACAACTGTTGCTTGAGATGTAGGCAGATTTCTGTCGATATTTGCTTCATTTCCCCAATTTCATATTAAAGGTAGGCTACATCTACAGACGAAAAACTGGTATAGACAAAGCAACCAAACTTTGAAGTACCGTAGGTTATTCCAGGAAGAATATGTCCGCCCACAAAATCGGTTATATTCCAAAGTCCCCAATGGCGGAACAGGCGGATGAAGCCAGCCAGGCTCAACGACTGTGAAGGCGGATGAAGGCTGCAGCATGCCACCAGTTCCAATCGTCTTGGCTTGCCTTGCCATTGGATAAAGCTGATGGCCTTGTCAAGTTTATGTGTGCTTGTTGAGTGTGCGCCAGCAAGTCCAAGCTAATCAATTCACGCACAGGCGTCTTCGCAAGACACTCAAACCTAACGGCGATCGATAATGCATAACGGGAACAGGCAAGTGAAAGCTGGAAGTTTCTATTGCGGAACCGACACGTTAGTGGTGGTAACTTGATTCAGTCGCTCTATCTTTTGGAAGAAGCAGGAAAGATGTTCGGCAGCAGTTATCACGACTGAGCAGCCCTCTTTAGGATCCACTCTGCTCACCCTGAATAGGGAAGGGGCTAGAAAAGGTGCCCTGAACATAGTCTGCTTCAACTCAACCTGTCTGGAAAACCGCGTCCAGAGAGTTCACCTTACCTGCGGTCGAAAAACGAAATATGTAACTATGAAATTTGGAACCTGGAATGTTAGGACTCTAATGGATAACTCCAGCTCAAATAGGCCAGAAAGACGAACTGCTATCATTGCTCGTGAACTACAGCGTTTCAACTTTGACATCGTGGCTCTTAGCGAAACCAGGAGAGATGGAGAGGGCCAACTAAGGGAAGAATGTGGCAATTTTCCTTTTTTCTGGAAGGGCTATGATCTTGTACATCCGAGAATCCACGGCGTAGGTTTTGCGATTAAAAATTGCCTCCTCCCAAAACTGACAGAACAGCCAGTTGGAATAAACGCTCGACTGTTGACACTCCGAATCCAATTGGCTAACAATCAACATGCAACTGTTATCAGTGCTTATGCCCCCACACTTGATGCAGAGGATGCAGTCAAAGAAGCTTTCTATAACCAACTTGATCATGTTCTTTCCCACACTTTACGAGAAGACAAAGTTATTCTTCTTGGAGATTTCAATGCAAGAGTCGGAAAACAAATGGATCTCTGGAGAGGTACAATTGGAAAAGAGGGAGTGGGGAAGGTCAACTCTAACGGAACACTTCTGCTCACTAAGTGTGCAGAGCACAACCTGGTGATAACATTTATTTCGCCAAAGAAACCGTCTGAAAGTTTCTTGGCAACATCCGCGGTCAAAACATTGGCATCTCATCGACTATGTAATTGTAAGATCTCGTGACCAACAAGATGTGGTCCTTACTAGAGCTGTCACTGGAGCCGATGAGTGCTGGACAGACCATCGTCTCATTGCATCGATTCTAAAGATAAGACTACATACTAAATTAAAACACCACGATCAAGCAAAAGTTCCACAAAAATTCAATATTGAAGCTCTTCAGGACACGAAGTCATGTGAGACTTTTCAACAGTGCCTCCAAACTCGTCTTCAGGAAAATTCGATTTCTGACTCTGTTGAAGATTGCTGGAATCACCTTAAAACGGCTATTCTCGACACATGCAAAGAAACCATTGGTCATAAGAAGAAGAACCACCAAGATTGGTTCGATGAGAACAATAAAGTTCTTAGGGAACTAATCGATAGAAAGCGAGAAGCCTTTATCACGCTCCAGAATGACTCTCAATCTGATATAAAACGTGACCTGAACAAAAAATGTAAGGCTGAAATCCAAAGAACTACTCGTAACTTATTCTCAAGGATCAATGGTGGGAGAAGAAAGCCCACGAAATGCAACAGCTGGCAGATGCCAATAACACACATGGCTTTTTTAATGCAATAAGAGAAGTCTACGGACCATCCACGCATGGACAATCCCCTCTGAGAAGTAAGGATGGAGAAACGATACTTAAGAGCGAAGCCGAAATAAGATCTCGATGGAAGGAACATTTTGAGGAGCTTCTCAACCATACAGCTGTTATTGACAAATGCGTGATTGACATCATTCCCAACATGACACAAGAAGACTCTCTTTCTCAGACACCATCTCTCGGAGAGGTCAAAACTGCCATCATGGCGATGAAAAACAACAAAACAGCGGGCCCTGATGGAGTCCCAGCAGAGATTTACAAAGTAGGTGGCAGTTTAATCCAACATAACCTTCATCAACTGCTAATCAAAATCTGGACAAATGAAATTGTTCCATCTGATTTCAAAGATGCTAATATCATCACCATATACAAGCGCAAAGGTAATCGATCAGAGTGTGGAAATTATCGTGGGATCTCTCTGTTAGCAACTGCTGGCAAGATTGTAGCACGTATTTTGAACAATCGCCTCAAACTGATATCCGAGAAGATCCTTCCTGAATCTCAGGCTGGCTTCAGGCCATCGCGTAGCACCACAGACATGATATTTTTCCTCAGACAATTGCAAGAAAAGTGTCGTGAACAACATCAACCACTGTATATGGCGTTTATTGACCTATCTAAGGCTTTCGACCGTGTCTCAAGAGATCTCCTATGGGATGTACTTTCGAAATACGGATGTCCCGACAAATTTCTTTGTATTCTGCGTCTTCTTCATGATGGTATGTTTGCCAGAGTACAGACCAGCAACAACAGTTCTGAACCTTTCCTGGTTAACTCTGGAGTGAAACAGGGCTGCGTAATAGCACCAACTCTTTTTGTAATTTTTATTGCATCTATCTTGGAAATAGTCCACCATGACCTTCCATCTGGCATTGACATATCTTACCGCATGAATGGAAAGCTCTTTAACCTCGCCCGCCTTAAAAGTAAATCAAAGACTACAACACGGAGTATCATGGAATTTCAATATGCCGATGATAACTGTGTAGCAGCACTGAGTGAAAACCACCTACAGCAGATTCTGAATGCCTTCCTTCAAGCATACAAGAGGCTTGGACTTAGCGTCAATATTAACAAGACTCAGGTCCTCTTTCAACCACTTCTTAAAGATCGTACCAGTGCTCTGCCAGAAATTCTTCTTGATGGTACACCTCTAAAGAATGTGAAACACTTCTGCTACCTCGGAAGTGAAATTTCAGACAGTGCTGACCTTCAGGATGAAATACAACATCGTTTAAATTGTGCTAGCACTGCTTTTGGAAAACTTCGCTCACGAATATTTGACAACCATAACATACGAAAAAGTACAAAGCTCGCCGTCTACAATGCAGTAGTTATCACAACACTACTATATGCTTCCGAGACCTGGACCACCTACCGAAACCATATTAAAACTCTTGAAAGATTCCAACAACGCTGCCTGCGCAAAATTCTGAATATCAGCTGGGAAGAGAAAAGAACAAATTTGAGCGTGCTAGAAGAGGCTGAAACAACAAGCATTGAGTCCCGCATTATTCGAAATCAACTCAGATGGTGCGTGCATGTATTGCGAATGCCAGATCAGCGTCTCCCTAAGCAAATGTTCTACTCGGAATTGGCTAAGGGTAAGCGTTCGGTAGGTGGACAAAAGAAGCAGTATAAAGACTCACTGAAGAGTCATCTTAAAATGTGTAACATCAGTTATACAAACTGGGAGGAAACCGCAGAGGATAGGCTGCTTTGGAGATCTGCCACTCAGAAAGGTGTTGCCACGTTTGAGAAGAGCAGATCTAAAAGGTTAAAAGAAAAAAGAATGCACAGAAAAGAACGACAATCACACCTACAACCAACTCTTCCAAAGGATCTTAAATGTACCGAATGTAACCTAACTTTCAAAGCTAAGATTGGACTAATTAGCCATTTAAGAACTCACCGTTAGCTTTTATTTTATTGCGAAGGCCATCATCCTCGAAGACGAGGGATAGCCATCATCATTCCAGGAAGAATATGTCCGCCCACAAAATCGGTTATATTTACGTAAATTCAACAACTTAGGACAACGGTGTTCAACCTGCGGCCGTCGATGAATAATTAATTATGCGGCCGTTAACACGTAATTTAATTAGCATGTGTTGGCGGCCGTGCCTTGTTTTTGAAGCAAAAAAATTATTTTATTAAAAAAATGAAATGAATTTTAAATATTAGGCTATACAGGGATATCTAGAACCACTGGATACCCTTGTAATTATTATGATATTTCAAATTTTAAAACTTGAAAAACATTCTTATCATAAGTTTTTGTAGGCTAGGCTATATTGTTAAAATCGTTTTGAGACAAAACTTTTTCCTCAACCCAATTTCATTGTAACTGTAGCCTACATTAAGTCCCGGTCTTTGGGGTGTGCAAACCGTAGGATCGCACATGGCCCGCAAATTATGGGAGTCGTAATTTACTCAGAAAATACAGTAATGTTGTCATTTCCAATGGAAAAAATTCAATTCGATTCACAAGCAAGTACCGGTGGTAGCCTATCCTTGACGTCAGTTGCGGCTGTAGGGTGAGGCAAGTGCTGAGATTGTCGCGTCAGGCCACCTTTGCCACCGGACAGCACCTTTTACAGCAATATTCATACCCAAATTTTTGTTGAACATGCTCTCGGAATGCCCCAAATTCAAAGTAATTTTTCAAAAATTTCTAAGGGAGACGCCCCAGACGCTGAGTGTCGCCTTGGGCAAACACGCCGTCAACCCCCCTCCCCTTTTAAATACCTAACTACGCTACTAAATTGGATCATTGTCATCGGGGCCCGCAACGCATATTCCGCACAGGGCCCGAAATACCCTAAGACCGGCATTGCCTACATTGCACTATGTCCTTAAAAAGAAAAAGAACGGTAGCAGAGAAGAAAAGGGTATTCAATTCCAAACGGGAGTTGGACTATTTCATGATCGAAACTGCATCGCATACTATGATGTTTCTTAGTGTCTAATATGCAGTCAAGTAGTTAAAACTGTTAAAGGAAATAATTCAAAACAGCATTTTTGTCGTCACATGTCACACAATTATGCAAAATTGGAAGGCGAGTCGAGGAAAATCTGTGTCAAAAATTCGAAGAAAAGTGTGAGTCTGCCTTTTCACAAATGAAGTACCTAAAAAGCGAGTACCGAACAAATTAACTGAGACTGGTGTCTTAAATTGTGCTCGTATGCAAAATCAAAGGAGTTGCAATGTCGCAGACTTTTATTGAATAAATTCATTTCAAAAAATGTTTGATATTTAATGGTACTATTAGGTATAGCCTATTGCCTAAGTATGATAAGTTTAGTAGATATTAACGAATAAATTCTTCTCTAAGATAATGCAAATTAAAAATAAATCTTTTAAAACTTACTGGCGGCCGTGTTTTATAGAGTTAATCTGAATGCGGCCGGCAGTAGCAAAAAGGTTGTGCACCCCTGACTTAGGACGTTGAAATCTGGCAATGTTGAGCATTACCAACCACCTAGAATAACGTCCGATTGAACTTGAAATTAAATTGTATTTGCTTACAATCCTTACAGCTTGACAATGCTTGACAAAAAAAAAAAAAAAAAAAAAAAAAAAAAGCTTGACAATGCCGCAATGCTTAGTCACTGATGATATCCGTCAGCCGATCTTCATGTTATTACACCTAATAGCTGTCGCTAATCGTTGAATCGACGAAATAACAGCGCAGTTTTGTCGGCTAGAAAATTACTGAATAAAAATGGTTGTTGATACTGTATAAATTGTGGGAAAAAAACATCAAAAATCAACTTATAAATATTCGACTTTTAAAGTTGAACGATTGCAAAATGAAACAATTTTACTATCAAAAATATCATCAATTTCGACTATCCGGTTTTGTCTATGTAAACTACTCTATTCCCAGCTTATAATGCCACACTTTTCGCGTTGATTTATTGTGCAATGATGTTCAATCAGCGTAAAATAAATGGTTTTGTTTCAGCCACAGACAGAAGCAACTGTATGCAATTTACTTCAGACGCAAATCGGTGACTGATATCAGTGTTTTCTTCACAACTAATCAAATTACACGCGCGATAAGCTCATTAGGCGACTCGGCTTGGCGGCTAGACTCCTTTGAATAAACTATCGTTGATCTGTCACTCTTTTTATAAAAGAAACCAACCAGGCGCAATCTGCTCTCACTCTAGGAGCAAATCAATGAAATATTTCAAGGTACATGTTAAAAACGGTAAAATATCTCCCAAACCGAATCAAGTATAGCCACGAAACTTTAAATACGTTTAGCCAAGTAATATTTAGGAAAAGTCAAGAAATTTCAGCTTAATAGCACGTATGCTCATTAAAATACAACCGTTTGAAATTGGCGCGGGCACATTATGCCAGCCCCAGTCTTAATACGGTTATAGGCTAAATTTTGCTTTGTTAAAACTTTGGTTCTTTCCCAATTTTTTTGCAGATCCGCTACTGCATTATCCCTCAACTGCATTGTTGGCATATTTCGGCTTTATTTTATTTTTCTAAAAAATCTTGGAGTTGTTCACTCTTGGCTGGAATGATAAATGTGAATCTTTCCCTGCACCGACCAACGACCATAACCTAACGCATTTTTATCCCATTTTCCTTAAGAGTTATCACTAACAGAGGCCCACTAGTAAATTTCGTCGGGGAGAGGGCAAAATTCTGCTCACACGGCCTGGCATAGGCTACAACCCTTGCAACTGCACGTCCTATATTGCACTTTTTTAACATTTTAAAGTTTAAATCGTAAAATTGAACCTACGTGATTCTGTATTGCGAGGCAGCAGGAGATAATGTTGTATATAATTGTCGTCGTCGTCGTATGAGGCTCTGGGGACGAAGGTCTATCATTTTACCACCGCATATTCACGATGTTCCCAGACTACACTGGAAGGCTACTAAAGCAGCCAGTCTTTGGTTTCATCATCCAAAACGCGCAGACCTTCTACTCCGTTAGGTGGCTTGAAGATGGCAGGCCTATAGGCCATAATGATGTAGTCTGCGGTCTGTTCTTCGGCACCACATTCACAGGGAGAGGAAGAGGCCATTCCTCATTGGTGAATAGTTGAGCGGAAAAGCCCGACGCCCGTACCGTACGTAAAAATTTAATTTCTATACACACAATACACATGGCTATTATCTTGTAAAATATTTTGGCTCTGTGATTTTCATAGCTCACGTTATTAGCGATTAATTAGCACGGGGCTAAGATAGACCGTAACGTGCTTTCCGCGTACGAAAACAGCTCGTATTAAAGATAGGGTTAAATAATGACAGCAATCATGGCTCATAGTCAAATCTGTCAAAAATGCACTGCTCAAAAGCAGGTTAAATGACCTAATCCACATCAATTTGCGAAATGTAACTGCGAGCACATATCCCAAATCAATGTTTGTTGATCATTTTGCCCAATGCAGAGCTCATGAAGCTACTCTTTGCATTATTACTAAGCTACATATTACTACATGGCACCCAAACTTCTCCTGGTTTAGAATAATGCCACCATTCACTGCGCACAATACATTGGAAGCTTGGTTTTACGAATATGGTTTTTCATATATTAGCTTTCTTGAAAAATAAAATGCTTAAATTTACAAATAAAAACACATGAAAGGATTAATGAACTTATAAGAAAGTGACTAAACACCTAGTCCTACATCTTTCACTTAACTTCAAAAAGTCGTTAAAAATCAACCAAACAATTTCTTTTAAATATACCAGCTCGTTTTATCAGGAGTAGGCTATGTTGCATGACACAAAATTTTAGCTCACTCTCATACCAGGATCAGCTGATTATTATGTAATTGACAAATAATAGCCTGCCCAATGAACAAAGTAGCCTACATGAATATGATGTTAAAGAATAAAGTATTTTCACCAACTTAAGACAAAATGTTGGCACAGCACTCCATGACTGTCTTGCATGGCCGCAATAGACGTCCCTATAGAACTCAATTGGTTAGCGCGTGACTTCGTCAACGAAGAAACTTCTTGATCAGTGTTTTTCAAACTTTTTTAGTCCATCGCCCCCTTTTCGTTATTGAAATTTCGCCCGCCCTAATTTTGCCAAGTAAAATAAACAATGATAATAGAGTGATAGACAAGTTTAGTTTTGCGAACTTATTCAACGAAATTGACAATAACATAATAATGTTCAATGGGATAGATGAGCTTGGCGACTTTTGCAAAGTTTTGAAATGTTTGGGGACAATTTCGTAAGATAAAATCGAAGATCACCCCGTTTATGAACTAGCAAGCGATTTCTTTGCTTTAAAGGCATCAATGGCACAGCCGAAAACCCCTTTTCAACCATATATGAAGTAGGAAACGACAAAATCCACATTCTAGCTTCTTTCCAGAGAAGCTCATATTTGCCAGCAACCTGGCACCAAAACAAGTCGTATCAATCATTTCTGAATTACACTTTTGACTCATCATCTGTTTGCATATCAATGAACTGCTCTTGAAGTTCCACTTCTATGTCTGTGCGTTCGGTAGATAATGATTGTACCGCCCAGTTTGGAACATAGTGGTCCACGAGATCTGCAATGCGAAGTTTCATGTCTTTATAAAGCATGTCTAAATGTGAGTAGTATTTTTGCGGTTGTTCTTCTGTAATAACATTCTTGCTCAAATTGGGAATCTGTGTTAAGACATTTCAACCCAAATTTGTTTGAATAAAGATACTTTTGTCACAGGTTTTGCGTACTATAAAATTGGAGGTAAAGTTCTGAATTCTATCAAATCAAAATTATGAAGTCACTTTATTACTTCCCTTTGTTTGCCACTATAACTCATCGACAAGTCTAGCCCCGATTTTTGGTGTTGAACATTTCTAAATAACAGCAGAGAATGTTGGGTTATTATTTAAGAAGCCTGTTAATCCTGTATCGCTTACTGACTAATTCGGAGGTCTCTGGCCTTAGCCTCTAGCTTGGCTGGCCTGGGCTGGTCAAGCCTTGGCTTTGAGGCTTTGCCCTGGCCTCAGACTGATGAATAAATTGGTGAATAACCTAGCTCAGGTGTTGGCGCTGCAGTAGTTGAACGATATAAATTGATCTTAAACTACTGAAAATTACAACTGATTTTGCATGTCTGCCTTTTGCAAACTGTGTAAGTGTGCAACGCATGCCAAAACAATTGCAATGTCAGGGAATATAGTCCAGTCGTTGAAGCGAAAAAAAGGGCCGAACCTTGACTTAATTGGTGTAAAGCTGAAACTTTGCACATTGTTTCTGTTGATTATGTACACTGACCAAAAAAAATCCCGTGAAAATCTTTTGGGGAAAAAATGTTATCCGCCTTTTTTGAAAATCCGCCATTTTTTTCTCAAATTGGCGGATAAAAAAAATTGAATATTTTTCCGAAGTATCGTCATACTACGGCTTCTTTAAAATATGATGTTATTCTTGTTACAATTAATAAGCAAGTATAGGTACTCAATAAGAACTATATTTGACTTTAAACGAAGTGACATTAACAAAATATTATATAATAGCCTACGCTAATGTACAATAGTTTCAAAAACGATAATTTTGTTCACTTATAGTCAGGTCAATATATGGTTTGACCCCAAAAAATTCCTACAAAAGGTTTTCTAACGCTTTTTCTAGTATTTATCATCAAGAATAATATATTAAAAATCTAGGAGAATCAGAGCACCGGAAAGTTGTAATTTTCAAGATGGCCGCCAAAACAGTATAGTGACAATAATTCACTTAATATTCATGCTAGAGCTCTAATTCTGGCGTCTATCCCTGGGTTTAAGGTGGTAAGGAATTCATAAACACAAATCAAAATGAAATTAACTCATTAGTTTAATGGAAAGACTTATATGAAACAAAACCAATAGTGAAACACTGGCAGTACAAGAATCACACACCACTTATTTAGTTATTTATATTCAGTTGCTTAATAAGTCCTGGTCATCATCTTCATGCAGTAACGATTGATTGTACGTATTGTCACAGACATCAAGTTGCACTGTCCACATGCTGAGGTACAGGGTCAGGGTAGATTATTCTGCCTACACTACAGCTACACCTGGCAGTTGTGCAGTTGCAGTGGATAATCTATAAGAGGGAATCTGGAGCCGCATTCATGTCCGACTCTGTTGTCACAAACTGACTGCCTTCCAATTTCCAACCTCACCCGCAAGTTTCCATATCACTCTCCTGTCCTAGCTAGATAATTATTTGGTATTAAATATCGTATATCGATTGGGTTGGTGTAACGTTTACGACAGTCTATGTGTACTTTTCGATCAGCTGTTGCAACAATGTTGTCCCCTCTATTAATACTGGCAGCATTAATCCTATCAGCACCATTTGACGCAGTATACTGGAGGCTTCAGAAGCTTGAATTTCCTTGTCACAGATCGTAATTTCTTTGCAGGCATTTTCCCTGAACCCTTTTTCCGTGTATCCGTAAACTTCATCCGGCAATCACGGTGGACCAAAACTTTGCCAATGTGAAATAATTGCAGTATGAAATTTACTTTTAACTGAGCACCAACACAAACAATAATTTCATAAAAATTGAATAATTCAGTATTTGTACAATTTCGAAAATAGCGGATAACTTTTTTTCACCAAACATTTTTCACGGGGATTTTTTTTGTCATTGTACACAATGAACAGAACCAAAGTGCAAAATTTCAGCTTTACACCAATTAAGTCAAAGTAAAACCCTTCAACGACTGGACTAATATGAAAGAACACTGTGACGTTTCAACTTCATATTTTGCTGAGGGCACTGCGACGCTACAATAACAGATAATTTCGCAATGAATTGATTAGATTTCAATAGCTTCAAGTGCTAAAGAAAATTTTTGCAAGATTGTGAGATGTTGTTACTCTATAGCCATAATTGAATTTGTGGCTCATTAAACTTCATAGTTTATAGTACCATAGTCATAATGCATAGAACTGATTAGCGCGTTGGACTGTTATTGATGGTTTGATAAATTCGCCCCCTTTGAGTATTTTCGCCCCCCGATCGCCCTCTTTGATTTTTTTGCCCCCTGTCGCTCGAAATCGCCCCCTGGGGGGCAATTTCGCCCACTTTAAGAAACGCTGTTCAAGATCAAGCGGCTCTGGTTTGACTCTCGCGGTGTGCGCTTGAACAAAGCATTCTAAGGACTGCTCTCCATTCAGCGGCATCTAATGTATGGAATAATTCCCCGGAATCAACATTTCAACAATCGGAAAACTTCGCTCTGTCAATCTTGGTAACCGGTTCTGGGTCAAAAGCCTCTACAAGTATGCGAAACTACTAGGAATAACTTATAAAGGCTTTATCAGTCCGAGGATAAAGATTCAAAACAAACTAACCAAAATATCCACGACTGAACAAAAATGAATAAAATTAAATTCCAAGGAACAACTACGTGATGAATAGTTTTGAAACAAAGTAGGAGTAGGCGGGGCAAGTTGTGCAACAGGGCAAGTTGTGCAAGTCCCCGTTTGAAAGGAAATAAAGAGCGTAATGAATCTTAATCGCCATTATTATATTCTACCCATAATGCTTTTAAAGCACGTGAATTGCAGTTATCAGTTTTTTGGGCAGGTTAGGCTTGATCAACAATATAAGGTGTTTAGGTCTTAGGATCTAAATTTAGATGCAAACAAAATTTTGATTTTTGTATGCATAGTAGAACTAGTCAAACTTTAGCCGTTGGGGTCAGTAGACATAGGATGTAGTTGTATTTTTGCAGTTAAAATTTTTTCGTACACTTGCTAGTTTTTTTTTAATTTTTGATTCTTTAAAATAAGTGTGAATTGGTGTAAGTTGTGCAACTGCACAACGTTATTTGTTTTTTATTCAACTCAAGTTGACGAATGGTTTCAGATCAAATTAGGCCTAGATCTAATTTTTAACTTTCCGGAAGCTTCAACTAGGGGCTAGGATCTGGGGTGATGGGGTGTTCACTCCTTCCCCTTTACCCCCCCACACACACACACTTGAATGGAGGGTGATTAATACAAAATTACCTTCCCCACTCATTTGGCTTTTGGCACATCGCTTGACTGAAAATCACCCTCTCCTAATTCAGAAAGTGATCCTAGGCCCCGGCTTCAACAACAACGTATTTACTTTTATCTATTTTTTTCTACAGAGAATTAAATTTTTTGTGAACTTTTGAGTGCCTCAATTTTTTTTTGATTTTGCTGGAAGTTCATGCAAACCGCTTTTATAGCCTATTAGCCATTTTTACATAGTTTCAAAGTCTGGAAAAGTTTAATCAATGTAAAAATAGCTGATTTGTTACAATTGTCTGTGTTTTTGCTGGCCGTAATATGTTGCCCAACTTACCCCATGGTGCTGCTCAACTTGCCCCGGAAAAATAATCTGGGGCATGTTGTGCAATCGTTACTTAAACTCGAATACAGTGCAAAATAATAAATAAAACCAACCAGTTTTTGTGTTAAAACTTGGCTTATTAGCATGTGCTTGAAATACAATACTTGAGTTTTCGAAAAAGTTAGTGAAAAAAAATCTCAACTTGCCCCGCCTTCCCCTACAATACATGTAGTTGCGTTTAAGGTAGAAGGTCTTGGCTTAATTTACAATTTTCACAGCGTAATGCTCTGTTTAGTCAAAACCACAAAAATAAGTTAGTCAAAAACATGAAGGTAAAGTTTTGCACCAACTTACGTTTCGCAGCCTATAGACCAGAGCTACTCAACTAATGTTAGCAAAGGTCCATTTTGACAAGTTGAATATTTTTGCGGTCAGGTGACTATTTTATATGCAACCACGAAAATTAAACAACTAGTAGCCTACGAGCACCGAAACACTTTTCAGGTAGTATGTAACACGACTTGGATTTTTGTCTGACACAAACAAAGAAATAAAAAAGGAAAAAATGCATTGTGTTTCTTTGTAGTGTAGCTGTGTGGATCGCACATCAGAGAAGACGGCAAAGCGTTGGGGGGTCTGGTGGCGAAGCCCCCAGCTCCTTGGATAATCACAAAAAATTGCTTTTCCCTAATGGAAATCTGTTTAAAGAGGCCCTAAAATGTGGTAATGTCACATCACAAATGAACCACTGAGCGCGTTAAAACATTTTTTGATTTTATAGGCTATTAGTGAAAGTATATATTATTATTATTAGTGAGCTATTAGGCCTAGTAGGTTATAGTGAGCGTATTATTTCCAAAAGAAATTGTTATGCTTGAAATCAAACTGGCCGGTTTTACCCGATGACTTGTTTTGCCTCAAATTACCCCTGATGTCTTTAGATTTTGAATCTCTACAAAAGTGGCTGCTTTTGACAGCTGTGCTGCAAAAGTATCCCTTCTTTTTAAAAGAAAATCCGTTACGTTATTATACGCATGTTCCTGTTTTGCGTGCTACGTAACTTGCAATAGGCTATTTGGAACAAAAAGTTGCTCGTTAAAGTTTACAATGTTTAGAGAAAAATTATAGAAAAGTCGTATTCAAAGTTTGTTCTCTAGTAAGCTTCTAAGCCTCGAAATATAGGCTATTTGCTGAGTAACAGAAAATCAACTCTCCTTTTATTGTAGGCCAACCTTAAGCACTTGCCAGTATTAGCCTATATTTTCCAAAATGTCGGATTTTAGCAATGGGCTTGATTTGAAATGCTTAGTTTTGATATATCTAGTTGATGAAGTGAGTTTTTGGCTCGGTATTCCCAAAAACATTATTTATTTCAATCGAATATAGAGTGTAACCTACATTTTCTACATCCAAAGAAGAACAGAAAATGACACACCCACGACCGACTCCTGCGATAACTGTTGGAACGGTATCAAGTTTGTAAAGTTAGGGCTTCAGTTTATTGCGAGGCCTAGATGCTTTCCCAAACAGCAAACCAACCGCTTTTTACATTGATTCAACGTCTAAATACGTTGAATCAATGTAAAAGGCGATTGGTTTGCTGTCTTGGACGATAATCATACATTGAGAGTATAACAGAGTAGGCCAGTTATGTGTTATTTTTTAATAGGCTAGGCTACTCCTCTTTATAAATTGTAATTCAACAAGATGTATTTTATATCTTCCACCTTACTTTAAGTCGATTCGTTTTCATTAAATAAAAGAATCAAGTTAATTCGCTTATTCAAACAGCGACATGAAAAGAGTCAATGATCATTTGTCAATTCAAAATGTTGCGGTAGGCTACGTTATAAAATTTCATGACGCAATCAGAGTAACAGCAAGCAAAACCTACTATTGATAATAAATAACTTAAGAAAGAAATCGTTTTTTTTTTAGCAAAAACTGCAAATCGTAGCATAATCACATTTATTTTACGTAGTTTAACCTGCAGTCAGGGCAAGATGTAGGCTACTACTTCAGATTGATGCCAGTGTACTTAAACTTTAGTTCACATGTATCAAGGCTTAGTGTGTCAGACACTACTGAAACATCGCTCGTCTCAAATGAGTGCATTTTCATTCGTTTTATTGCAACATCACCCCTCTGCAAATGTTGTATACTAGTTTCAGATGATCACAGCACAAGCTCAACATGCTATGGTATGATTTAAACCAGTAGGAACAAAATGTAAAACTGAAACAAAAAATAAGCACTTGCCATATTTTTTAAAAGCAAACCGAAATTGATTAGGTAGCCTACTGAGTTGCTTCATCTAGTTATCAACCAGTTTGCTTTAATTATGTAGAATGAAGTGTGTATCATACAGTTCAAGATTGAGGGGAATTGATTGATTGATTGATTGATTTTATTTCGTTGTAGGTAAATATAATACAATAAATACAGCATTAAAAAAGGAATTTCCAGCAACGGGAATCTGCGAAGAGACCATGGGTCTTCGAGTCAAGCAGATACCCCAGATTCTAATAGAAGTTCTAAAATTGCGATAAGTATAATTCAATAACGAGAATTGAGACAAGGTGTTAGAAGATGGTCACAGAGAAATATATTTAGTAGTCTATCGGTAGTATAAAGGTAATACAAAATTAATCGTGCTCATATTTGGCGATGAGTGAATGTTTGTGTTGTTTTTTAAAAGAATAAAATGACAATTTACGCAAGCTCGTTAAATTAGCGCATTAAATCACAAACTAATACCACATTCGTTACAATTTGGTTGTGAAGTCATAACAAAACCATTTGGATTGTTTTTTCATCAGGCATGGCCTTTTTTAATTTTAACGTTTCCGTGTAGTTGGGAAACATTGTAAGTAACTGCTTTCATGAAACGTCTGGATAGGGATAGGCTACAATCAAGGATAATAAATAATCGATACCGTATGTCGACCGTCGAAAACAAGAAAGTCGTAAGTGACATTTTGAGAAATTTCCTTTTTTGCATTTTCAAAACCTATGCACTAAGGGCTATCTACTACTATAGTTACAGATATTAATGCTCAAAGTCAAAGCATTAACGAAATTTAAAAAAGAAAAAAAAATATGTTTTTTTGGCCTTTTACTCCAAAGTGTAAAAATGCACTTACGACTTTTTTGTTTTCGACCGTCGTTGTGCTCAAAGTTACATATCGAAATTCATGCAAAATTCACGAAATGGTTTGTTCAATGCTATGTTTGAGATTAGTGATCGTTTATTGTTGAATTACAAGCTCACCTTTGGTAAATATTGTCATAGATTTTTTATAAAGAAAATGTAGTCAGTTGAAAGGCTTGGATAATTGGCTACAGCCAGCAATTACATTTCAAAGAAATTTCGAAAAAAGTGATGGTTGGGTATTCATTCATTACATTCAAGACATTCATTACGCACCACTGCATTTAGGACAAAAGCTGATTCTTAC
The DNA here is from genome assembly GCF_918807975.1 of Aplidium turbinatum. Lineage (NCBI taxonomy): Eukaryota > Metazoa > Chordata > Ascidiacea > Aplousobranchia > Polyclinidae > Aplidium > Aplidium turbinatum. The sequence continues at coordinate 7,158,370 of NC_137486.1, forward strand.
CATATAGCCTACCCACAGCGTTTACCATATACTTACAGCGCTGTGCTTATAAGTTTCTGGAATGCGTTTATATCAATAACCACATATCATCATTGACACAAAATTCCTTCATCATTATTGTAAGAATGCACATTTATTTCAAGACAATATCGTGAAAAAATTATTTTCAGGCAAATTTAATTTTCAATAATGGAAGAATAGTCCATAGCTGATTCACTTATTGTGAATATTACAGTAGGCTGCTGTAACTTTAATATTCCTGTCACCATTGACTTTAGTTTCCAAACGAGGCAAAGTCACAGCCGTTAGATAAATCTCTAACGAATCATAATTTTGTTTACTTCGTAAATTTACAATATGAGCAGAACTGTTAGTTGCATTTTTGGCTTTGAAAAATTAATATCATGAAATTACTGAAAGTAATTAATAATAATGTTATGGTTTTATTTATTATCTCTCCACAACAGCTAAGATCTTTTAGAGACATGGTTCATTTTTAATTTTATGTCAGGTTTAAGATGTCATCACATGATTACCAGACTTATTTTCATGCGAGATAGAATAAAATCGGTATCGTTTTTAAAGTCTTTTGTATGATCCGGCCTGGAAGCGATCTCAGAGCTATCAGCACCAGGGCCAAAGGCGAAAACTCTCGACCACTGAGCTGGAAATGAAACTAGTCAATGCTTGTATGTCCCATATATGTCCCATTATATGTCCATTTTGGCTTATTATGTCCCATAATATGGTTATAATAAGCACTTTCTGATTCGTCAAGCAGAAACTATTCTATTTTGGCCAGATTGTGAAAAGAAAATCCCTAGAAAAGATCTCATAACGATGTGATATCTAGAAAACAATATCATAATGATTCGTTTAGTCAGCAGTAAAAAAAGGGATTGTCCAAACCTAGCTGACTTGATAAAATAGCGGACAACACTGACATGATAAACGTAGCTGAGATAAAGGGAGTTGCAAAAGATTGGAAATTATGGATAGCAATTAAATATTGAGAGGTCGAGTCGTATTCACATTAATAGTTAAAAGGAAAGATTTGTTTTCCATACAGTGTGATGTTTTTACACCCACAAAACTAGACAGGAAATTGAAAGTTAGTGAGTTTTGGTTAATTGTTTTAGTGAATTCAGCAAATAACAAAACAAAATATTGATATCAAATGCATTGCAATGCGCTGTCTTCGAAGGCAATAGCAATTCCAATAAAGAGTCAAGTTTGTTTATTAACAGTTTTGTTTAAATATTTTTTTTTGATAAAAGCTTTCCGCAATTGAATCGGTTTTTATTCTATTTTCAAAAGACTGAAGAAGCAACTGTCACCAAGAAACAAAATTTTGCAAAGTTTTAGCTGCACGAAAATTTTTATGTATTTTTTTTGCTATTTCAAACCAATCATTAAAATAGCAAAAAAAATTCTAAAGTGTTCTTACTTTTGATAAAATGTCACTTTTCCTGATTATTGGTTTTACTCAAAAATTTTCTGTATTAGTCACCATAGGTTTCTATTAAACGTGTAAACATGCAAACGCAAATATATATTATACAAATAATATAACCCGTATATGCATCCTGCAAAGATCAAAGACACTCTAAATATCTTCAGAAGTGGTTATATTTGTGTGACTTGCGTCCATAAACTAACAAATCTTCCCTTATTACGGGCCAAACGTGCTCCCCCCTTCTTCATGTTGCAAACCCACCGCCCTTTGGTATTTTCTTTCCATATAAGAAATGTTCTGATGAAACCTTTGCTTTTATCCATAGATCACCTATCACCCATAAAAGGATTAAAACAATCAAAATGGGAGTGCAGGAAATGCATTTTCATGGACCTGCAACACACCATTTTTCATATTCCTCCACCATATTGCTTTCAAAAGTTGAAAGTTATTGCGCATTTCACTTGTTTTAATCTGATATTTTTCTTCTTCTTGTGCATTTGAAGCCGCCCCATATCACATTATCCAGGCACTACAGTCAATGGATTGTGTGTTCATCAAGCGTTGTGAGATCTGTTCTGGGGTCCACCTATCTGTCCTAGGGTCGATATACAGGACAATGGTAGATAATGTGGTGTGCAGTTTGAAAATCTAAGCCACATGCACAGGATGGTAACTCTGTGAGGCCCCGTTGGAACATGTTGCTGTTGAAGCGGCCCACCTCATTCAGCTTCACCCATTTCTTTCGAGGTAGTTTTGCTCCTGGTGGAGTGTTGGTATTGGAAAGGACTGTGAATTGGGTTAGTCTCGCAACTTCTCTCTCATTCGTTGTTCGAAACTTTGGAAATGTGGAAGATGGATTTACAAATAGCTGCAGCATGTCAGGAAAAAGGGCGTCGAGATTTCAAGCGCTATGGAGCTTTTGGGAGTCCGAGCTTAGGACAGTCTGGTTAAGGAGGTGGTCATCCCTTGACATTGCTTGTAGGACCAGACTACGTACGTGGTTTTCCATACGAAGTTTATCTGGAGCGATGCCTGATATTACCGGCAGAAAGTCAGTGGAAGTTGGAAGCAGGCAGCCAGTGATTATTGTCATAGTGGTGTTGAGGGATGTATAAATATTGCTAATGTGTACGCTGCGGCATCAAGTGGGAGAAGCCAATTCGGAGGTGCTGTCAACAAGTGCAAGAGCACTTGTACGAAGTGTGGAGGTACTAGCACCCCAGGTTGTTCCAGCTACGCATCTCAGCAAGTTGTTGCGTGCTGATAGCTTAGCATGGACGGCTTCAGCATGGTGTTTGTAGGTTAATTGTTGGTCGAACTTCACTCCTAGGCAGGTGGGACACGGGTTTCGTGGGAGTGGGTTTCCGTTGAGAGAGACTGACAATTGGCACGTAGATTCTATGTTACAAAAGTGTGACAGTGGTCTTTGCCAGGTTTCAGCATCTACAGCTTCAAGTAGTCTGCAATTAGGGCGATGTTATCTGAAAGTGCTTCCTCTACCACATGCCAGTACTTGTCAGAAGATCATCAGCATAGCCGTACGTACTAGTCTCTGGCATGCCACAGATGTAGATGTTAAATAGTGGGGGTGATAAGCATAATCCTTGCGAAACACTGTTTTTTATGCGGCGGGGCCGGCTGCACTGCCTATCACTGGTCTTCAGCAAGAAGATCTGATTTGCCAGAATATTCGTGAGAAATCGCACTACATTTTTGTCTGGGATCATGCGGAGGAGCTGTAGGGTTAGCCCTTGGTGCCACACAGTGCCATAGGCAGCAGTGGAGTTCACCAAGATTACTCCTGCTTTGTTGCCCTTCTCAAAACTTTCCTCAATATCCTCGGTCAGCTTGACTGCTTGATGAGTCGTACAGCGTCTGTGCCGAAGTCCAGCTTGTTATTTTGGTAGCTGAGAATCAACAACTGACTCGAGTCTAACTAGCAGGAGTTGTTTCAGGATCTTATATAGGATGCAGAGTAGTGATTTGGGCGATAGCTTTTGAGACCATCAGCTGGCTGGTTTGGTTTACAGTAGGTAGTGCCACTACAGTTACTTTTCGCCAGAATTTTGGTATAACCTGGAGAGTTAGGCAAGCAGAATAGAAGCTTTTCAACCATGCCAGACATTTGAGGCCACAGTGCCTTAAGAATTTTGGAGGGATATTATCGGGCCCTTGTGTTTTCCTACTTTAAACTTGTTTGATGACAGATACAAGTTCTCTAGTGCTGAAGGAGCTGACAAATTGCCTTCTGCACTTGGAGCGTTCCAGAGCCGCTGCATTCCTGCTTCACTGCAAGGGCGTGCTTTTTATTTGCCACTTTACATTTGCCATTGGCTAGGAGCTGTTGTGCTATGGCGTTAGCAGTTACAGGGCATCGTTTAGGAATGGAGGTGCGGCTTGTAAAGCGATTGAAAGTTTTCCATGCAGCTCTGCTTGAGTGGGTGAAGTCAATGCCTTGTAGCCTACTATATCTTCCCAACGTTGTTTACGTTTTAAGCTGAGGTGTTCCAACAGATGTGGCAGTCATAGATGTCTCTTCACTTATTTTTGAGGCCAGGAACTCATCATAGCGTTTGTTTCATTTTTCGTCCCAGAAAAGTATGAATTGACGACGAAAGTCAGGGGGGATGGACTTCTTTGCTGCCATGAGTAAGGTTTTGCAGAGCTTTATAAGACTTTTCCAACCGTCAGAAGTTGATTCTGGGAGGTGCCGGGTTTTCTTTTCAACCAGAAGTGTAAACTTGGTCCAGTATGCCTCTTTTCCAAATTCCACCTCTTCACAGGTTTGCTTGGGACTGGGATGAATGGGTTTTCAGGGGTGATGAGTGATGGTCTATGTTGGGACTTAAAAAAGGGGAAAAGGATGTTACGGTCTGGTAAAGGTCCTTTTAGGTGGCCAAACACCAAATCCGGATTGGTTGTTGTTTTCCATTTTCCTGACAAAACTGTTTGGTTCTTTTGGGTTTAACAGTAACTGGACACCAGTGACAGCTGCCCATGATGCAAGCGCTATGCCGTTTGCAATTGAGCGGCAGTAGCCCCAGGTTGTGCTGTGGGAATTGAAGTCTCCGGCATACATGCATGGTGGAGCAAAGGCAGGAATGGAGTTAGCTTACAGACTTGTATTTGGTGGTTTATATACGTTGATCACAGCTGCTGTACCTTCGATTTTAGCAGCTGTCCATACAACGTCACAGTCAAGGTTAGATGAAGCAATCGGTATCTAATTAGCGGAGTTCCTCACATATGTGGTTATTCCATAAATGTTGCTATTGGTGCATGCTGCCAGGGTATATCCACTGATTTTTGACTTCAATACTTCGGTGGTGTGGATTTCTTGTAGGAGCATTGCTGTCACTTTATGTTCTTGTGTGAGATTTTCCGCGATGTTGCATTTGGCTTTGGTAAGTCCTTCAACGTTTAGCTGTAAGAGTGTTACTCCGACAGGAGGAGGATTTTCTTTCGTGGGACACCGGGGCCGAGGGTTTATCCTTTTACCACCCCGGGTGCCTTGTGAGTTGCGGTGTCTGGTTGTTGCTATTCGCTTCATAAGACTCACCACGAAGAGTTGGCAACATGAGCCCCTAATCTGATAATGTAGAGTTGTAGACCACACACATAGCAAAAAGTTTTAAAAACAATCAGTAGAAAGTTTGCATTCACGTGATCATTCCATTCCCCAACTTATTTGCAATTTAGGTTGGAGCTTTTTACAGAACACAGAAAAAAAATAATCGTTTGAACATTTTGAGTTCTTTATTTTGGGATTAGATTGATGGTAAACAAAAACAATTTGAGATTTCTGTACTTGTACTATTCTGAGGCTATGACACAACAAAGATCCTTGTTACGATACAAGCTATAAATTATGAAGCTGAAGTATTTGTCACTGTAACGTCACATTTTATCGACCTTATAAAGAATTTAGAATAAGAGCTTGAGAAACAGAGTGTTGAAAGTTAAAATAACTTAGTTTCAGAGATTTTATCGATTTATCCCAACTTGTCTGGTACCCCTGCTAAAACTAACTAGACTCGACTGCTGGCCAACGTTCGATTTCTATGTCAAAAACTAAGTAATTTATCATTGAAAACTCTTTATCTGGTTTAATAAAATTGGTTTATACCGAGACAACACACACTAACCCAGAAAATTTTGAATAACAACTGAATTTAAAACAAAGAATTTTACGACAAACTTTGATTTGATAATGAGCAGCAAACAAGATGTTAAACAATAAATACGGCATATGAAACCATTAAACCTTATGGCTTCCTAATCGTTGTGTGATAAATGTTGTACTGTACTTCAATTGCTTCACTGGATAATAATTTTAATTTCCTCATCCCGATTCTTTCAAAGCTGAGGCTGGCGAGTCAATTGCTTGTTTGCTAAATGCGGCAATTGCAGACTTCGATTCTTGATATAATTTCTCTCCAAGTTCTTGATTAATTTCAAAAATCTTGGTATTAAAATCTTCATAATCAAATTATCTTCTTCATTTTACTAAACTTAGTTTATCTCCAGGTCCCAATTTATCATGAACCTAGTTTTTAGATTTGAACCTGGAGAGCGAAAACTTTGCTGCTTAACTTTAAAAAACGCGGGAAAGATGATTAAATATTTATAAATATTTTTTAAACGATTTTTGAACTTGAACTATACAAGTTATTACGAAGGCTATGCTTGTTTTGAAGTGAAAACAAGATCAAGTAGGCTATATATTTTCTTAATTTTGACTTGATTTTAATACGATTCCTATATTATTTAATCCGATGATAAAAATTTTAAAGTCTTTCAAAGATACAAATTACACGAGTTTAGAAAATTATAGTCCTACACGTTTCTTGCAGTTTCACTTAGCCTATGCTTGAACCATGGTTTTTGAGCTTCATTTGCATTAAACGCGCAAAAACTTATAGCTTATGTGTGTAGCCCAGTTGAATTAATACAAAGAAAATTAAAGCACTATTATTGTGTCAAAGATACAAACAAAAAATTGGCAGATTTCTACACATTGGGACGATTTTAGAATAAATCTGGTTTGCTGAATCCGAACATGCACCCAAATTTTGCTAAACTGGCTCTAATTTTTGAAATATCTAGCTGAGCATGCCTTATGTATGTGGTCATTGATTATCCAAAATGACTTGCCTGAAGAAAGCTTAGTTAAAATACGACAAAATTTCACCAATTTGCTTTAGCCTATTCAAATTTTATTTTCATTAAAATTTTACCTGACTGAAGTGTGCTGAAAAAAATTTTAGAAAATTTTGTTTGCTGCAAAGTTTGCGTTACCCAGAAAGGTTTTGTATTATGTGTATACAGTACATAGCTGTATGAGATGAGGATAAAGAAAAGGAAGTCGCACTCCCGCTACAAAAAGAACGTCGTAAATTTAGACAAACATGTGCAAATATTTGAGCACATTGTTAATTGTTGCGTTTTTATTTGCAAAAAAAAAATTTGAAAAAATTATTTCGAATCCCTAAATGTTTTGTTCTCCTACGGCTATAATCATAAAGATCCATCCACAAATATGGGTGAAAAAATAGCAACATTTAAAAAAGCTGTAGCCTATACTTTGAAAATTGAATTACATATGATCTCACACTTTATGTTCTTGTGTGAAATCCATTTCATATGTAAAATTGTAAACCTGCAAGATGAAGTGGTATCCATCTTGAACTCTAAGCGTTGCGCGAAGATAAAAAAAAAAAAGAATAAATTCAGTATTTTTTGTCATTTATAGTTTTTGAGAAATAGGAATCGCAGGAAGAGCGACAGTGTGACTAGTGAGCCTACAGTGTAGACAGTGAGCCTACTGGAAACAAAACAAAAAAAGCAAACAAAACAAGCAAAACAAAATACAAAGCAAGTCCAGCCGTGGTTCAGTGTTTGTTAACGCAGGTTTCAAAGCGGTTTCAATGTTGCTTAGGCTGGAACGGTTGGCGAAGTGAGAACATTTCAGATAAATCATTTTTCAGATAAATCATTGTCGACACAAATGGAGCTTTTGTTGTTACGCAGGATTTTCTCAAGTGGAAGGGGGCGGGCATTCTTATTTTTTCGAATTGAAACAAAAACGCATTGAAAAGACACTCATTTACCAATAATAACCAGTAAGCCATTAGCCTAACATACTCAGCTTGCATTGACGATATTTTTTAATTTGTAGCCACTAATTTTCTCAGTTGTTGTATTGAAAACAAACAAGTGTGATATAACACTCTTGACGTTGCATATAATGTTTTACGTAGACGACGTATAGTGAGCTTAGTCAACCCAATGAATCACGCGTATGGACGGTACGTTCAGTAGTTACTGGGGAAGTAGAGCGTTTGATATAACGACATTTTTTTATCAAGAATAACCCAATGTTATACCTTATATAGTCTGACCAAGGATTAAGGGAGCCGAGGCTATTTGTTGGTGAAATATAATTTCTCAGGGTCTTTGCATCTGTCAGTGTACTTTTAAATTAAATTATTAGATATGTGACTATGAAAAGCATGATAGCAGGCGTAAATCGATAAGTAAAAAGTTTAATAGTTTGATTAATAGGCAATGCCAATGTCCTAAGATTAAAGTATAAATCAACCTTCTCTCTGAAAATTTAAATATTGAATGCAATTTATTGCGATACTAAAAACAAAAATTATCGCTCTCTGAATAGTGAATATATATAACGAAAAAGAAGGCCTACCCTACAGGGTAGGTGTGACTACCATCTCGGTCCCTTTCCCTTCTTTCCAAAATTCACTAGTGGGCCTCTACTTTTTAGTAAAGTTACCTAAAATATTTTTTAAACTATAACTTGTGAATTCGGATCAAAAACATCAGAATGATTCCATAATCTGTTGGGACTCCATCTTTGACTACATAACAATGCAAAGGGCTGTGTAGTTTAACTAATATAACTAAACGATTGTACAGGGCCGTTTTCAGAAGACAATTTAGTAATGAAAAAGGCCATCTCTAAAACATGTAATTACATCACTCTTGAAATACAAAAACTAAATACTCGAGAAAGGGATGACACAGTGTCTATCTTATAAAATATAAGACGATGGATTGAATGCGAAACAGCCTATACTTAAACAAAGTAGTTAAAAAAAATTGGCGACGTGGTGTTTCCTTCCGTATGCAAGATTCCACCCCCCTTCTAAAATATTTTTAAATTAAAAAAAAAATTATTTCGAATGCAAAAGTATAGGCTACGCTGGATAATCCCTGTCAACATCTTCGTCGTTTCATTAGCATTTAATTTTGGACAAGTTTAATGCTATCAACCGTTGAAACACATTTTCCACGAAAGCGAGAGCGCAGTAAGCAATTAGTTCTTCTGTAAATTAAACAAAATAGCATGGATTTACTGACTTCGCTCATTTATAAGAGCCATTAAAAATGATGATCAACAATACTATACCGATGGATGCAACCTAAGCTATAAAATGTGGAGTTTTTTTATAGCAGTATACAGTACCTATAGTAACATTGTTTATATTAAGATTCCGAAAAATGCTGCACCAACTACCATGGGCTGTATCCAAGGGGGGTGAGGGGGGTGATCACCCACCCACTTATTGCAGTGGTTTGGAATGACTAAGACGATTTTACCCCACTGTCTAAAAATCACACCCCCCCCCCCCGAATTCTAAAAGTGGGTAGAGTCCCTGCCAACTACAGTATATAAGTAAGGGCGGGCCGCTAAACAGAGATGTGGGCCCACTAACTGGAGTTTTGGAAGCGGTAAATAGGGCCTTGCGTAATTTAAGCTATATTATCAAGCTTCTGTAGCAACACTTACAACAATTTTGCATTTCAAATAGCCAAAAAATTAAATAAATTGAAATGGATGCTTCTAAACAATCGTTCCCCCCACCTCCCGGGGAGTATGAGCAACGGTTAATACGGCCTTGCTACCTCTTTGAAGTGTTACACTAAAAGTAGTTTCTAAAGTTCTTGGTCATTTGGCTGGAAATTTCCGGATTTTCATTTTTGGAGTGCAGTTTATAACAACAACAAAAAAGGCTTACAAAAAAGAAAATAATTAAAAATAAGAAATTTTACTTCTTATGTTTCTTCATTACAACACTTTGCTATACCGTTATAATTTTTGTGATATACTAGGCCAGTGGTTCCCAATGCATGGATCGCAACCCAAAGTTAGGTACTTGTTTGGGTCGCTTGTTTTTCAGGCATATTATATCTTGGGCCGAAAAAATAACAATAAAAAAAAATTTAAAACGTGAAGAGATCGATCACAAAACTGGAAAATATAAACACAAGTCATAAGCGTTTCATGCCGAGACGTCGGAAAGCTGTGTAGCATGTTAGAAGTGCAAGAACTTTTAGCAGTTTTCGTTTTTATTATTGTCGTTATTATTATTGTTAAATGTAAACCCAACAAAAGTTTCAGTCTCAAACATAAATTAACTTGCCAAAATTACGGCATGTACAATGCAAAGTGCATTATATGTACTGGCAACAAGTCTGGTGTTGTAAAACGCATCACAGACAAGCCCTAAATACTGTATGAACTCACTGCTTTCTCCACAGAAAGGCCCTTGCTGCAAAAGAGCTGTCTCAAGAGCTGCACGAAATGCTGAATGATGTTGTGAAGTGTGTAAACTTCATAAAAGCAAGGCCACTATATCGGTGTTCAGTAGCGTAGTCAGGAATTTTGAAAGGAGGAGGTTTTGACCAGCTAGCGGCGGGGGGTCTGGGGGGCCTCCCCCAGAAAATTTGGAAAAATTACTTTGAATTTGGTGCATTCTGAGAGCATTTTCAACAATAATGTGGGTACGAATATTCCTGTAAAATGGTGCTGTCTGGTAGCATAGCAACAGGATAAGATCATGTTTTCTTCGGCATTTTTCGGAAATAAAGTTAAGTCTCTGTGTTTTCTTGTTGCTAATTCCTGGCTGAGATGTTTGAGTGTTTGGTATTGGCAAAACTCGCTCTTTTAATGCAATTTTGTTTGAAATTAGGCAATTTTTTTTAGACTGAAAGCATCATTCTCAATATCGTGACGTCACACGCGTGCCAAAGGGGGGGTTGTAACCCCCAAAACCCCCCTTGGCTACGCCACTGTCGGTGTTTGTTTTCGTCTTTGTGCACTGACATAGATTTTGATTATCAAGCATTGCTGCTGCACACGGAAGAGCGATGGTTGTTTCAAGGTCATGTCCTGAAGCGAGTTTGTGATTTATGGGAGGAGATTGCTATCTTCTTGAGGCAACAGAACGTGTTGGATTAGCCAAGAAGTTTTTGCAAGAAGATTTCAACGCAAAAGTTGCTTACCTTGCCGATATATTTGACTCTCTGAATTCTCTAAATTTATCTATGCAAGGCAATGGTTTTACGGTGATTGATCACGCCGCAAAAGTTTCTGCTTACCACAAAAAAATCATACTCTGGAAAAGTTACGTCACCAGAGAAGAGTACGATATGTTTCCTCAGCTAACGCAAAATATTTGTGGCAAGGTAGTTGATATTAAGCAAACCATAATTGGACACCTAGAACAGCTTGCCAAAAAGTTTGTGCACCACTATGGAGAATCTCTAACACCTAATAGCCAAAATGATTCAATAATATAATTGATCCATTTGCTGGAAAAGATCTGCATCAACTTCCCAGACGGTTCCCATCCACGTTGCAGAACAGTTTATGGACATAACGACAGAAGCAGAAAATTGTATTTCTTTTGCGTCCTTCAAAGGCAAATACCCTAAAGATTCTGCAAATATCCCCTTTTGGGCTTCCATGTACAAAGTGTATCCCTCAGTTTCAAAATTAGTGATTCAAAAACTGATTCCATTTGCAACAACTTGGCTTTGTGAAACTGGATTTAGCGCCATGTGTGCATTGAAAACTAAACAGCGAAACCGGATGGAAGTTGAAGCCGAGATGCGGCTATGTCTAAACAAAATAACGTCTCGATTTCAAAAACTCATTCACAGCAAGCTAGCACAGCTATCTCATTAGTGATTTGATAAACCTATTATTTTCGGAAGTTACTGCTTTTGTAGTGCTGTTTGTTTGCAACGCAATCTTCTATGACTTTTAAAATATTACGACAATTTGCTTGGGTCGCAAGATTTTACCAAACTGAATTTTTTCTTTTAAATGAGTCGCCTTAAAAACGTGTTGGGAACCACTGTAGCCTACTAGGCTACCTGATTTACTCCGCTAAGCAAGTCACGTCACGTTGAAGAAGAAATACCAGCTCTTGTTTTTCTAAATGAAGCTAGGGAGACAGAGTAGAAAAAGAAATACATCCTAAAGATAGTTTCCAAAAAAACGAAGATTTTAAAATATGTTTGCCATCTCTTTCTGATTAAGTATTTGTTAGAAGCAGTAGCAGTCTGGCAACATGGCCCAGATTAAGACGAAGTGCAAACATAATGTGGCGGAAGAATGTTATGGCCTATCTATACCACAGAAAAGTATCGAGTTTCAAATGCATATTACACCAAATCTCATCAAGCAGTTTGAGAAAACAACTAGAGAAAACATAAGACTACGTAAGCTCCTCAGGGAAGATATTATCAATGACAACTTTTTCAAGAACCTATTTCTTGTAAGAACGCAAAAAGGAAGTTGATTTTATCAGGTAGTGCACAATAAAACCTTTTAAAGTATTAGAAAGTAGCCTACCCCAGTATACAAAATCATCGCAATCGAGAGCTTTAGGCTAGCCTACTCCAACAAAGACATGTCTGATATTGTTGACCAAACCGCCTTCTGGTAGTGCCGCACTACGCAAAACTCAGTAAAGAAGATGGTGATGGTGACGCTATCATTAGAATATAGCACTTCTCCACCCCACCAAGAAATTCTCCACTGTGTAGCCTACAATAAAACGAAACGTAGTGCAGATGCAGTCGAAAGAATTAGTTGATACTAAAAGTCTGGAAATGGACATAGTCGACTGCACTTTTTACAACCTTTTATAATAGCCAGTAACGAAATTCATTTAGCTATATCCTAACTCTCAATTTATTAATTCGCAAGATAATTATTAATTTTTTCAGAAGCGTTTCCAGAATAAATATGACAGCATCAACTTTTTTAACAAAAAGACGTTTTTTTGCCTTAGAAATTAAGCTTGTAAGCAGGGCCGGATTAACCATTGGGCTAATAAGGCTATAGACTTAGGCCCTGGAAAAATTCGGCCTTAATTTTTGTAAGGCTGATAGTGATACAGATCTAGTACTAGTAAAGTACAGTAGGCTACACCCAGCTAGAAATTTCACGTGTATTACACGTAGATTCTACGTACCTTGGGTCGTGTATTATACGTTAATTTTCACGTATAATACACGCATATGTGTAGACACTATTTCACGTGCATTACACGTATATTTGGTGGTGGATTTTACGTGTTTTACGCCCGCGTTACACCTAATTTCCTCGTATCTGACACGTAGATTCTACGTACCTTGGGTCGTGTATTATACGTTAATTTTCACGTATAATACACGCATATGTGTAGACACTATTTCACGTGCATTACACGTATATTTGGTGGTGGATTTTACGTGTTTTACGCCCGCGTTACACCTAATTTCCTTGTATCTGACAACACTAATACACGTGTTTTCCACGTATATTTGGTGGTGGATTTTACGTGTTTTACACCCGCATTACACCTAATTTCCTCGTACCTGACACGTAGATTCTACGTACCTTGGGTCGTGTATTATACGTTAATTTTCACGTATGATACACGCATATGTGTAGACACTATTTCACGTGCATTACACGTATATTTGGTGGTGGATTTTACGTGTTTTACGCCCGCATTACACCTAATTTCCTCGTATCTGACACGTAGATTCTAAGTTCCTTGGGTCGTGTATTATACGTTAATTTTCACGTATAAGTGTCGACACTATTTCACGTGTATTACACGTATATTTGGTGGTGGATTTTACGTGTTTTTACACCCACATTCTACCTAATTTCCACGTACCGTATCTGAAATCAACAATTTAACACATTTGTATTTATTTAACACATGTGTATAACACATATTGTTATAAGAGGCTACTGTCCAATTGTGACCCTTCTAGCACTCATTCGGAGAGTTAACGCTTGTTTTGAACTTTATTTGGAATTAGAGAAGAAAAAGAGCAATAGCAGTGGTGGGAATCGAACCCGCGTCAATGAAAGCCAACCAGCTGACAAAACCCCTAAGCCAACCAGCTGACAAAAAACCCATCACTTAATTTGCTTTCTATCAACTTCTTTTCGCCATTTTTACGTCACTTAAACCGGAGCTTATGATTGGTTGGCGGTTTCATTCTAGTCATTTTTAGTGGCAGAATTTCGACTTGTTAAAGTGGCTACCGTACCAAACCTTAGTAAGTAATTGTTTAATATCAGTAAGCGAGACCACTTAAATTTACACTAAGAACTATCGTTAAAAGATCACATTAATTTGCGACTAAAAAATGTCATGAAGTTTCCTTTTTACATAACGTAATAAAAACGTGTAAAGACACCTACAAAAACACATAATCTAACTTATATCCTAAAAAATGCGGAGGAGTGTGGTTGACACCAATCCACTTGAGTGGAGAATTCTTTCTGTTTATACCGTCCTTGGGAGGTAGTTTTACCTAACACAGATTAAAAATTGCCCAAATGAACGAAAGAACTTCAACACGTTTAATATACGTGGAAAACACGTGTTACTTTTCAACAGATGGAAACGTGCAATACACGTGGAAACAACATATAATCAAAATATAAAAAATTCCGATAAAACATCCTTCTGCTCGGGTAAACATTTTTTCTCTTTTGTATGCCCTCTTCTGGGTGTGATTTTACCTTATATACCTTAAAAATTAGTCAAATAATCATAGGATTTTGAACACGTGTAATATACGTGGAAAACACGTGCTATTTTTGCAAGAGTTATATTCAAAAAATAATCCCTGATAAAACTTCTAGAATCATATTTACACACTAGTCATACTAAATGATAGCTAAAATATGTCTCTAAAAAAATGTTTTTTAAACTAGTGAATTTGTGTTGGTGTACACAAACTCCTTAATAACACCTGAATTCTACCTAAGACACCATACTACCTAAAATCAACCAAAAATCAACGTGTAATATACGTAGCTTTCTAGCTGGGCAGTTTTTGCTTAAAAACGAATGACTGAGTTGAGTCAATACATATGAACAGCCAATTTCAAAAACCACGTAAGCGCCACTTTTACCGAAATTGAGTTTAGAGCAGGGCTTTTCAACCTGGGGGTCGCGAGCCGTTTTTCGGAGGTTCGCGAGGCGCTTGAAATTCCAGTGTATTGTTTTCAATTCTTTGTTGCCAGAAAGGTTAAAAACTGTGTTTTTTTCGCAATCGCCCATTCCTCTACTTGAGGTTATTATATCGTTTAAGCTTTCAGAAGTTGTAAAGGCTTTAACTATAGGAAAGCAATGGATGTTTTTCATTAACTTCTTGTACGTTGTTTTGTGCAGACTAAAGTTAACCAGTAACTACGCTTTGGTAAAAATGCAAAATTATGTAGAATCTTATGCAAAATATAGATTTTTCAGTATCGTTTTCAATGGCAATGAAAAAAATTAGTGTCGGCTATTTTGTTTGAAAGTTCTTTCAGCAACAGGTGCACGCATTGACAAACTCAATAGTTAAAAATATGCAGCACCAACGATCTCACTGAAATTGATTTCAGTAAATCCATAAAAGGTTGCAATAAATTCAACCGGTGAAAGTGCGAAAACTTAGATTATCCTCATTATTTTTTTCCTATTATCTAGCTAAGCTTTCTAGCTAAGCTTGATAGAAAATGGAAATAACAATCGGAGGAAATGTAAAAAAAGCCGTGATAACATCGCAAAAAAACGCTTTTCGGAAGTTTACCTTGGAGCAGCAAAACTAAACATAACTGGATGTCGGCATGAATCAAATTTGGTTAAATTTTGCATTAAATATGCTTTTGTTGAATAGCCTACTTTTATGGGGGGGCAAGAGACTAGATTGATTGCTCTGAGGGGGTCATGGAAAAAAGGTTGAAAACCCCTGGTTTAGAGTGTCATTAGGTAAAGTATTACCATAGGCACCTACTATCCATTTCTTTCTTTCCAAAATCTTTTCCAACTGCTTCAAATTTGACAAAAAAATTGTGTATAAAAAATGATCTTTAGCCATCATTAGCCATTTTTCTGTTATGTTTACGTTATTTTACAGTTAACAATTTCAATTTTTCATGTATGTATTTTTATTACTTTTTGTAGCTTGGTTTGTAAAATTAGGCCCTTCTCTAGTAAACAGCCTTAGGCTTACAGTAACCTTAATCCGGCCCTGCTTCTGAGGTGCAGATAACAAGTTTGACGCTAGGCTATACAGTATACTGATAACCTTCAATCAATCAATCAATCAATCGTTTATTTATCAAAAAACAAAACACAAAACACATTGGCAAAATGCCAGAAATATCACAATAATAATGTGGATTGTGGAGTCCACATTAGTGTAATAATACTACCAACTATGGCAAAACAATGAACTACGCAATCGCTTCAGTCGTAGCATTTAATAATGCAACTGGATAACGTAGCGTTAGAAAAACGGTTGTGCTATTGTGCTGTCAGTACAGTTTCTGCTAATTATGCACTAGCTCTTTGCAAAGGAGAAGTTTAAATTTAGCTCTAAATGGTAAATTTTGAAGATGTAAGTTCAACGAGAAAATCCGTGATGTGGCAAAACTTTTTGGATTGTAAATGTACTCAAAAAGCAAAATGTAACTTGTGTCAAGCCGTTTTGAAAACTTCAGGGTCCAGTACTAAGGGACTAATAACGAAAGTCGGAAATTAGCAAAAACTTGAAAAAAAGCTTTAGGTTTCGAATCGACGAGCGTCGGAATGTTGAACTGGTTCATCTTTTTTTGTACCTCAAGAAACTTTCCTACATTGATCAACCACTGGATCAGCTTGGTCATGCAATAAAACGTCAGAAAATCGCTGCCCTGGCACGTATTTACGTTCTTCAAAGATTGTTCCCAAGCCCAACTGTTGAATTGGATCAAGGCTCTACTGAACAGCATGAAGATACCATTACAGAAGATAGTAGCCATGACACTGAAATGGCTTTAGCTCAGGAGCTGCGTGCTTTCGTAGCAGAAAATGAAAGTGAAGAAGCACAAAACTGTGATGTCGGCGCTCGAGTAAATCAAAAAGAAATGCTGCTAGCCTATATGAAACAAGCAAAAAAGCCTAGATAACCTGAACAATTATATGCAGCATTGAAAAGTATTAAGCCAACATCTGTTGAGGTTAAACGTGCATTTTCAGCGCTTGGATATTTTGCCAGCACAACTAGAAATCGTCTTAACGATACTCTCGATGCTCTCATGTTTTTGCGTCAGTAGAACTAATAAATAAATGTGGCTTGCATGTGTACAGTAATTTCCTACTTTGGTAATCCCGAGAAATCCCGGGATTAAGGAGCAAAAATCTTGGAAAATTCCGATTCCGTGTTTTCAAATTTTCAGAGAGCACAGCGAGGTGAAATGCATTGGAGTGGCTGTAATTCTTGTATTTTCCATTTATGTGAAACATCACTGGTATAGGTATCACGTAGAGAATTGTTTGTTTTTTCGATGCTTGCAGGTGTAATGTCAACAAGTTTTTGCAGGTTGAGTTAACATAGTGGCTGTCCGTTTTTTGTTTTTGTTGTGATTTCTATACGGTATGTGTTATACTAGCTTACCCACTCATCTGAAGCTTAACTTTTATTTTAAGTTGAGAGAACACTTTGACTTAAAAAACCTTATGCTTTATTTCGGTGACTGACTCCACGGTGTAGCTTCCATGTGGATAAAAGTTATGAGTTTGATATATTAAATTTTTACCATGTAGGCCTACCGCACCGGCATGTGAAGCTATACTGAAATAAACTTGGTTAATTGATTTGTTTTTATTATCACAGTTTGGTTTTAGTTTTTAAAGCGTTTTGCATGCTGCCACATAATGTCATTGTTTCTCACTCTTCGATTAATCGTTCAAGTGTTTACAGAAATAGAATCATTCACAAGCGAGGTTTTCACGACTTCACTTCTTTGAACAAACGTCCGTCACCAGCTGCATTGGTTTAACACGAAACAAATCGACATATTTCTGTTTGAAAAATTAATCAAACGAGAACTTTTACTTGATTTATTTTACAACTTTTGTATGTCTTGATATGGCAGTGCAAACTTAATGATTAAATTAAGGTTGAAGATTGTCTTCCATCCCATCATCCAGATCTTCCATCCCTTTGCATCCTTGACATTTTTCATCTTCTATCTCAAAATGTGCCTTCCATTCCATCCAATTCCCTGCATACAACAGCCTACAATATATTGTGTTTCTGATTTGATTATATTTGAATAAGAACCTTCTGAGGATCTTAAACAAGGGTAAAACAGGGTGTAAGGGGTTTTGACGATTATCAACTGTATTTGTTTTATTTTGCTATGTTTGGCTGAGTCGAACTGGCCATACTACCGCTATTAGTGTCTATTACGTTGTATAATGAAAGCCTTATCTTCTCATCTCTCAACGCTTGGAGTCACGTATGGGACCGCCTTCAGCTTCATTTGTACCATAGAAAAATGTTTAATGATTCATTATTAAGCTTGTTTATTTGTTCTAGTCTTTTCTAAGCTTATCCCTTATCTGCTGTTTGACTTAAAACCTAAATAAACAGCAAAATACCCACGCATTAAACCATAGGTTGATTGCAATTTATTGGAATGCTGATCAACAACAAATATGGGAATAGATTTAAAAATATTGAAAAGCTTCTCCTTATTATGATAGTGGTTGTTATTATCACAATCTACAAATTCTCTCAATTGGGCTTTATTGCTGGAGAACATTCAATGTTGAATCGATGGTGGTTTTTTCAAAATCCGAAGAATATCGAATATACTCCATTTAGCAGAATCAGCAATTCTGCGTAAGTATTTTGAAAAATAAGATACATCGCAATCAGTGTAAATCAGTGGTTATCAAACTCAGGTTTGCGGACTCGATCGGCTTTGTGAGAAACTTCTAAAGGTCCACACATCTCTTTTTGATTAAATTTAACTGATAATTTATGATGACCAGTTTTCCTTCTTTATGGTAGGCTATGCCTTTTTTGTATTGTACATTTCTAACTTACTTACTTTTCTAACTAGTTAGGTGAATACAATGTGATTGAGCGAGCAAAGCAAGCAAGAAAATTTTGCAGAGATGCAAAAAATACATATTATTAAATGCTACATGTAATTTTATAAGCAGAAAAAATGCTGCACAAATTAAATATTCGTGGGCCCCTAGAGAGAGGTGGGCTCCCAGCCGAGTATTTGGGATGCAGTAAATACGGCCTTGCATAATTTAAGCTATTGATTATCGTGCTTTGGTTGCAGCTTTCTTCTTTTTTGAACATTCAAAAAACATTTCACAGACAAAAATAAGTGAGTCTCTTAAAAGCCATGACTCCTCCCTCCGGCCGGGGTCACAAGAGATGGTTAACATGGCTCTGCACAGGTGTAAGTTTTCATGCAATTTTTTGATGTTTATACAGACAAGTATGAAATATTTGAAAGCAAATCATAAAATCATACAAATACAAACATCCTTAAAAATATAAGTTAGGTGAAAAACACATAATATGGATATTTCCTTTTTTTTGTTTTTTATAGGTTTGTGAATGAATTGGAAAAGCAGAAAACAATATTGTTATGGCATGTTGCATTTAACGATCCTACTATGGTTGCAGAGTTTTCACAGGAAGCCTTGAGTGAAGTCAGTCATGGGACGTAAGTGTTACTGTTTACTATCTCAACAAATTACGACTTTTGTTTATGTTAAGAGACTTTGCACGTAAATAGTCAGTTTCCTGCAGTTTAGAAACGCAACAGTAACAATATAGATTGTATTTGGCAATGCAATCTTATTAGGCCTACTATACTCTGTATGCGGTGGGATGGCGCAGCGAATAAGACGCTAGCTTTCCAATCATGCAATCCTGGTTCGACTCCCAGCTTAAGCTGGTTGTTGAAAAACACCGCTCAACTCTACCCAGGGTGTAATAAACTGGATGGGCGTAGTTACTGAAGGAAAGGTGTCGAAACAAAGGAATTGGCCACCCTACTTTAGTTAGTGCCAAAGTCTTAGTATAATGAGAACCTTATCTTCTCAACCCCCGATGCTTGGATCAAGTATGGGACTCACCTTTACCTTTTGCAGGGTGAAGTGAAAAAAAATTGTTCATGTAACAAAAACATAGGCTATGTCTTAAAAGTGGCGTTTTGGTATATTGACAATTTCCAAAGTGATTTTGATCATCTGCCCCCTGTACCCAGGTGGCTAAATGTGACCTTCAAAACCGGCAAAAATTTTATAACTTGAGAAGCGGTTAAGCTACAATTCTGTTTTTTAGCTTAAAATGCTCTTAGTGAAATACTCACTAAAACTTTATCTTCCTAGCTAGATTCAAATCAAACAACAAGATTACTGATGAATCAGTGAAATTTTTTAATATGGTTGAAGGATCAATAAAGTTTCCAAGAAATAATGTTCGGGAAGTTCTTCAAAGAAGTGCATATTCTGCTCATTATGTAAATGTGCTCCTTGCAATGTTGCGTGACAATGATGAAAGTGTGCATCGTCTAGCAGTGAATAGAATACTTAGCATTAGAGGAGTGACCAGCAAATGTGGCATTGTGCAGACTGGTGACTAATCATAAAATTTTAACACCGATAAAGAAGGCAAGGTCTCCGAGATGGGGGAAGTTGGGCAAGGTTTCCCCCTAGCAAAACATTGTAAAGGAAAAACGAGTAGTTTTTTGTTTTTGCACTTTTGAGGGGAGCCCATTTTTACTACTAAAATAAAAATGTATCCACTCAATAATAAACAAATTCCTAAATGCAGTGCGTAGTTCCAAGTATTTCTCAGTCATTGTAAATGTCACTCCAGATGCTTTTCATCAAGAAAAAATTACTTTCGTGTTGAGGTAGGCGATGTTGAGCAGCTTCAAGACGTAAAATCTAAAGCTGAAATGATTTCTATATCACTGAACGGTTTCGAATATATCGATAGTTTCAACTTGAAAACTGGTGCTGCTTTGGCTAAGCGTGAACTATTTTTGCTTGACAACTGAACCTTAACTTCAAAATCTGCATTGGCCAGGCATATGATATTGTATCCAACATATCTGGGAAAGTGAAAGGTGTCAGTCCAAGCACGATTAAAGAAAGTAACCCTGTCTATTTTTTGTTTATGGATGTTGTTGCTTAAATCTAGTTGGAGTTCATATAGTGTTGCCTACAGCGTTGTTCTAATGTCATATCGTTTTTGGAGTAGTTGGTCAACTGTAAGCTTGTGGCATCTTTAAAGTTATAGCCCAGTCAGAGGGAAAATTCTGAAAAGTCTAAAGAAAGCTGTTCTATCATCTTTGCAAAGAAAATTGGCTTCGAGAAGGTAATCAAGACGTGATGCAGTCAAATCCATTGCTTTACATTACCCTTTTGGAATTGAAGCTCTAAAGACGTTATTTAAATGCATCAAGTTGGAACCAACAAGAGCTTGGTCAGAAGCTGAGTCAACGCTAAAGTAGCCTACAACTAGAAGTTTTAAATTTATGACTGCTTTGCATTATGTGGATTACAGTCCTAAACAAGATTCACTGATGAATGTAATGACGTTAAAGGAAGATGTAATCTAAGTAAGAGAAAGCTGAGAAGAGTGGGCTACTACTCGCAAGCTAAAGTTGTTGTACCAATTATAAATTTAAAAGAAAATGATTTTCTTTTCTTGAGGACATAGAACGCTTTTATAACTCCACTTAACTAGCTGAATCATTCAAACGAAATGTATTCTACAATTATATTGCAATTATTTGCTAGTTATTGGAATTGACAAATGTATCAACAAACTCAAACATATCGTCGATGAGTATGAGGTTTCATGAAAATTTTATTGTATGTCTGATTTGCAGTTGCAGGCATGTGGAACAAATTTAAACCATTTGTACAACAATGACATTTTGGATGAGTTGGTACTTTTGACAGAAAGCTACACAGCAAACTTCAGCTGCAAACCAGAACGAACCACCCATAATCTCTACACAAGGAAACCATTGATTGCAACTTTCGAAACGCTTTTGCAAACAGTTTTGTTATGAATTTTTTTGTTGTTCGGTAGCTATACCTCCAACGGTTGCGATTTGAAAACGTGGTTTTAGCAATTACTGAAATTTATAAAGAATTGTTTGCGCTTCACTATGACTAAAAACCGATTGAAAAACCTAACCATGTTGTGCATCAATTCAGACGTCGCAAAATTTTATCATTTGTTGCTGTGATCCGTAACTTTGCATTGCAAAAAGTCCGGAAAGAGTTGAATTAAATCATGGGTGTCCAACGCCCGGCTTGCGAGACGTTTTTGTATGGCCCGAACTGTTGTCGCAAAATGTGTCATTTTTGGCCTGCAGACATACAAAAATCATATAAATTCAACTTGCATTTTTTAGAAACTTAATGTAGCTGTTGGCTCGCGAACACTTCAGTACTATCAAATCTGGCTCGCGTGGGAAAAAGTTTGGACATTCCTGAATTAAATGCTTGGTTGAACTATTTTCGTTGCCTGTATTGTGTGTTTACAAAGCTTTCTAGACAAAGTAGTTTGCCTCAATAGCATTTTTGCTGCAAGTGCAATCCAGTGATTATTGTTGATTTTTACATTGAACGAAGTTCTTTTCATGCTGAGGAAAGTAGGCTAACTTCAGCTTAACACGAACATGCAACGCAAGATACAAATTAGTTGTGTATTTGCTAAAAAATATTATGGGCCCATTTTTCGTATTGTTTCCCGACCAATGCTGACTTCTCTCGGAGGCTCTGCAAGAAATACAAATGCATTTATTTTCACACGAGTCAAAATTAATTTCTATCAGAAAGTAGTTGGATCTTCTCAAGTAAAGCTTCTTCAAATAAGTCACAATCAAAAAGGGATTTTTTCAACTACCACGATATTTGTTGTGCCACAAGTAAATATTCAAGCCAAATTTGTTATCACTTGTCTAAAGGTTTAATTTAATAGACAGGCTATGCAAGAACCCTCTCTGAAGGGTTTACTCTGAGGTTACCTCTTCTCTCTTAACCTCTCTGAAAGATTATTGGAAAATGAAGCGATCAGAGACAAATTAGGTTCTGGAGCATCCATGTCATTATTGAAAGTCATGTAAAGTTGCTCACTAAAGCATCAGGAGTTGTTAGTGGATTCGAAAGAAGAGTTGGGCATACAAAGCAAAAGATAAGCTCAAGGAAATTAATAAAACCTTCGACAAAAGAAACAGTTCGGTGCATAAAATTCCTTTTTTTTCTGTCTTGAAGATGGAGAGATTGTGTGACAGAAGATATGGAAATAGTGGGAGGGAAGGAAAAAGAAACTGCTGACAGAGTGATGTGGAGGACTGCAACCTGCACCGGCAACCCCACTTGAAGCTGCAAAAAGAAAATCTAAACTGATAGGCCTATCTATGGTATAATAATTCAGCAAAAAAATTTGTTTTTCTATTTCAACGCGATGTTTAATACCGATTTAATTTTATTTTCATTTGTTTGTAGGCTGTTGATGTGTTGCCAGACATGGTTAGTAGGCTAGTTTTGTGTTTTTTGAATATGTATCCAAATGCTATTTTACATCATCATCAGGTTTCTTCCTCTCGTCAAGGGTGGGAGGCAATTAAGTGTGGCATGTTTTTTTTTGTATTTAGACATATATGTCGACTAAGAAGTATTTTGTAATTCAATAACCTTTTGATAATTTATTTGTGTTTGAAAGATTGAAATATGTTATGTAATACCAGAAGATAATTTAAAAATTTTCAGTAAACTAATCATCTTCTTGATATTTTCTCAATGATGTAAATTGCTCCACAGTGACCGCCAAGCCAATTAACTTACTTCGTTGGATGTTGTAACGCAGATCAGCTATGTAGGTATTGTATGTCTTTCTCAACCTAATATCCCTTTTTTATATGGTGTGACATAGAAATGTAGGAGCTGTTATAGGCTACTGCAGGGGCCAATGAGCGTATCGAGTTAAACTGCGGTCAAATTTGCATTTCTTATCGACTAATACAGTACAAGAGGTATGTTTCATTTCAAAGTATAGGGTATTCGAGTCTTAGAAGAAACAAAAGCCTACTTCGAGCCACATGACATAGTTTAGGTTCCCGGCCGCATTTGGCCCACAGGTTGCACACTTCTGGTCTAAGATAATACATAGTTATATGCTTGAGTATATTACTAACTTAACCTGGCTAAATAATGATTTAGAAAACAACATTTAAATACTTCTACAAGAAATTATAAATTTTTCTTCATATTTATGTTAATATCTTAAGTAACTTGTGCTTTTTCCCATTTTTGATCGATGTGATACGTTTACAAGTAGGCTAAACGTTGTTTTATGGCAGATATTAACATGGACCTTCTGACCATTTTAAGCTAAAAATCAGCATTCTAGCTTAACCGCTTCTGAAGTTATGAAATTTTTTACCAATTTTGAAGGTCACATTTAGCCACCTGGGTACAGGTAGCAGATGATCAAAATCATATTTAAAGTTGTTATTAGGCCTAAACGCCACTTTTAATACGTATGGTTTTTAATATGAAAAAAAAAATTCATTCCACCCTACTATACAGCCCTACCAGTATCATGAGAACTTTATCTTTTCATCCCTTGTGCTTGGATTCAACAATGGGATTCACCTAATAGACCTACATAATAGGATACATCAAATTATGTGAATACAGACAAAAAAAATTATTTGCAGCTATAAAATGTATTCTCCTTCCTGTGGAAATTGTATCATTACCTACAACAGAAGTTGTCTTTCCAACAGTGATGCCGTTGTGCTTCATGCTACTGAAACAAAAGAAAGAGGCCTTCTATCGACAACAACACGGTACCTTTAAAGCGTTCAATGGAAGTAAATCAAACCGTTCACACACTACATTAAATATTTTCGTAAATATTTTGCAAATAGCAATTCCTTTTGAGGCCATGATGGAAAATTTAGGCAGTTGCAAACGCCAGCATTCGTCTGTAGTCTGCGTTTTAGAATCGGGATGCTCACAAATTTATTCGAATTTCATTAAATGATTTGGAAGGAAAAGTTGACTTTACAAAAATTGATAAACGCTTGGTGCCAATGATCTCCACAAAAAAAGAAAGCTGAAATTCCTCATTGTAGGTCAATGTATAAATTTTAATCTTATCCTTTTTCGTGCGAGAAACAAGGGAAATATAAATAAGTTCAATTATTGTAGATTATGTTCATCAGACTACAATCTGCTATTACGGCTTTTAAAACTCCTCAGAAAATTTTAATTCATTATTTTATTACAGTCGCCCTGACCAATTGTACGTTTGGTGGACCCAAGAAAGCAGTGGGTTACATCGTTTTCCCTCTGGCCAGGGAATGATCAACTTCTTCAATCAAACTATGACGGTTCGACGTTCATCTGGCATTTACAGCCCATATAACAGTTTCTCACGCATTTTGAAAATGCTTTGGTATGCTACAGCTACAGAATGTCGATGAAATTAAACGGAAACGACTTACAAATTTGCATATGCTTCGCACTTTAGCTATATCTGTTTGTAACGCACACAGTAGGCTATACGGAACCAATACAAACTTAAACCCTGCTGAGCTTAAAAATCTTAATATAGCCTACCGTAGAAAAGAATTGTTAAGCTATCTTTGAAAGAAAAAATTGCATGCATAAAAATTTCTCAAGCAAAATGAAATGGCACTGTTCATTGTAGTGACGATACGAACACAAGTTCTGAATATAAATCTTGGTTTCGAAATTTGTCTTCCTTTGGTAGTCATGGACCTGCGATGATGCATTCCGCGATGGATACAGCGCTATATAAAAACATGCATTATCATTATCTTATATTGATTTAAGGCTTTTACACTTTGCTCTTTACTAATTTAAAGTTTGACTCGTTTGTTTTTTTATTATATTGAAGCAAGTCGAAAAGAATGTCCAAAAGTGCATTGTGCATTACACAGCCTACTGGCTCAAATCTGACACTGATTAAGATCAATCAATGCAGGAGCAAAAAACGGGGACATGACACGGTGAAGACAGTGGCTAGTCAAAAGCATTTGCGTTTGATCGATGAGAATACATTCAAAAATGTGATAAAAAATCTTCCGAACGATTCAATCACATGGACATTTTTCGACATTCCTTCCAAAATACCTTTGGAAATTCATGCACTTCTTGCAAAAAAAAACAGGTAAAACTCTTTCAAAAAAAAAATTTTTATTGACTTTTATTGTTATTAACTAAGCTTACATGGGCTGTATTGACAATCGAGTCATCCACACACATGCAATTTACTGTCTACTGTCTGTCTACAATAAATAGCTAGTGTAAATGATGCATTATCCCAATAAACTCAGAAAAAATGCAGATTTACACACTGTGAAAAATAATCTAGAAGGAAGATTGGCATAAGAAGCTTTGGCCTAAGCCTAAATCAAAAGCATTCGCTCTTATCTGAAGAAATAAATAGCCTACTGTTAAAAATCCTTTTCAATTGCAAACAGAAAGTTCTTAGTACCAGTAAGTAATAAGTCTTTCTGACTTTCAGAGAAACAGCTTGGGTTGTAAGCAATTGTAAACCTCAAAGGCGATTCCAATACTTTCACAAGTTAAAAGCAGCTGGATTAAAAACTGACGTATTTGGAAATTGTGGTCAAGCGTTTCCTATAGAATCAAGATGGGATCCTGCGTTTTATGAAGTTTTAAGCAGGCAAGATTTTCTATATATTTAAATAATATTTCAGCCGAATTAGCGTAAAGAAAATGAAATCAATTTATTAAATACGTTAATGCTTTTTAATCTTTTTCCTTGTTATTGGCAACACTTCGAGATAACCAATCAGTCTCAGCTCTTCCTAGAATGGTAGAAAAGAAATAATTAGCAGCAATGTTGAATAAGGATTGAAAGTTTGGTGATTAAGTCACAACATTTAGCCTACGTCTAACTTTAATCAGTATCCACGCGCTTCCCAAACCTCATAACAGCAAAATAAGGCAACCTCTCTTGGTTTTCACAACAAAAATTAAAAAAAGCATTAACGATTATTCGATAACGGTTAGTTTCATTGTTCATATGAAAGTTCAATTCTAACTAGCTAGAAATGCTTCAAATAAGTTATTAAATTCAACAATCCAAGCAAAATTTTACTCGATTAGTTTAACTTAAAATAACCCTTGCAAATGTTCCGTTGCAGCACAAAACCATATTTTGGAACACATTAAACTTTAGGTCTAGTAATATTACCTCATACCCGCCCCTTAGGCTACTTAATAATCAAAATGTTGGAATGCGTTCTTTACAACGGAACAGCCTAAATCGACCCATTTGTTTGATTTTTAAGTGGTGTCAATAACGGTGAATTCTATTACATTAGCATGTGCTTAACTGAAACTGACCAAATGCATGAACAGTATGCATTAAAGGTATTGGTGTAGTTGGTTTAACCATTGTTTTAAACAAATTATATTTCAGATACAAATTTTACTTGTCATTCGAGAACAGTTATCACTGTGAAGATTATTTCACTGAGAAACTTTGGTACAACTCGTTGTACAGTGGAGCGGTGCCAATCATATTTGGACCTCACAAAGATGATGTAGCCGCAGTGCTACCCCCAAAATCGTACATTCATACTGAAGATTTTGAAACGCCACAACACCTGGTTAACTATCTAAACTACTTAGATCAGAATGTTACTGCTTACTCTGAGTATTTGGAATGGAGATCTTGGATCAAGTATTTAGACGAAAATGGAGAGTTTCATCCGCAAAACCAAACAAGTAACAATTCAAATATTTCAAACCAAACATTGCAACTTTTAAGCAAGTTTGTAACAAACCTACAAACTGGATTCTGTGGTTTGTGCAAAACAATTCATAAAACTAATCAACTTACTAATGTGATTCCTGATGTGGCTACATGGTTTGCTCAAGACCGACCAGAATGTCTCAATGGGTAGTTTTCTTTCCTATATTTTTTGTTCTCCACAAATTCAGTATTAAAATGACCGTGATACTACCAGTTCGTACATGTGTGTTTTTATTTACATTTATTTGTTTTATCAAATATACAATTTTGGTAGGAAAGTAATTTTTTGTGGTTTTTCCTGAGCACATCATGTGATTTTGCCTCTCCCTTGTCTTGCCGTTTCATTCTTATGGGTTTCTTTTTTCGATTTTTGTATAATTATGTAGATCAGATCTGTAAGTTCAAATTTATGAAGAACATCAGTCTGATGGTTACTTGAAAAGGGTTAACATGAATAATTTATGGTCGAAAACGTTTTTAATTTTTTAGTTTATGGTCATGTTTTTATGTTAAATGCCGTCTGGTTGTTAGATTTATTTGTTTATCAAATATAGATATAGCTTTCTTAAACCTATAGGCCTACCGTATATTATAATATTATAGCAACAAATAATTATTTGTTTTATAGCCTATATTTTTTAATTTCTTATAATGTGAAAACACCGTTGTTTCATTCATAGCATTTTTATTATTTAGAAAAATTTAGGCTGTGTCAGTATTGGGCTACTCGTAGTTTTTTTTTTTTTTTTGCTCGTAGTTTTCGTCGATTGGGTGTATGGATTCGGTTTCAAATTCAGAATGCAATAATTTATTGAAAAGTCAATTTATTACTTTGTGGTATTTTATTTTTAAGATAATAAAGTCATTTTTTTAAGCCGAAACCGTTGCTCAGAGCGTTTCTTTTTTTAATATTTTATAACTTACCTTGATATAGGCAGTGGGATGGCGCAACGGATAAAACGTTTGGTTTTCCAATTATGCAAACCTGTTTCGACTCCTGGCTTAAGCTGATTGTTGAAAACAACGCTCACCTCTACCTAGGGCAGGGATGGCGAACCACTGACCCGCAGGTCAAGAAGTGACCCACCACAGATTTTCAGTGACCCACTTGTCTTTTTTTAAATAAGCAGCCTGACACAACTAAAGCCGTAGTAGTGCGTTATCAGTATCACGGCAAGTTACTGGGTGCTGGGTGCTTATTTAATTACTAAAACAGGAGTTAAAGCGCAACTTTGTTGAATTTCACTGCATAACACATCAGGAAGCCCTTTGCGCCAAATCAATCAAATCTCTTCAAAAAGTTGTAAGTGTGGTAACAAAAATAGTCAACTAAATTGCATCTCATGCTCTTAATAAACGCCAGTTTGCAAATTTATTGAACGCGTGTGACAGTAAATTTAATGGCTTACTCATGTACAACAGTGTATAAGGTGGTTAAGTTGTGATAATGTTTTACAGCGATTTGTAAAATTGTTGGAAGAAGTACAACTTTTTTTAGCTGAAAAAAATTAAAAATATTCAGAGTTAAGCGAAAGTACGTGGTTGAATGATTTACATTTTTTCGCTGATTTCACAATACATTACAATAAGTTAAATACTAAATTGCAAGGCTGTGGAAATATTGTACTATCCATGTTTGGGCACATTAAAGCATTTGAGAAGAAACTCGCTATTTTTTCTGTAGACCTTGAACAAGGTCAGCTGAAATATTTTCCTTAGTTGTTGAAGCACTTTACCAGCACCAATTTAACTTATGAACAAAAGCAAACTGCACTCAACAAGTATGTTTTACTGATGAAAGAGGCCAAAAATGTAATGTCAGAAGGGTTTACCCAGTTCCGAAAGCTAGATACTACATTGCAGTTCATTCTTTTCCCGCATGCAATTCAATTTGAAAATCTTGAATTATCAAACTTCGAATGGCTTCGTCTTTACAACTTGGAAATGGAAATGATAGACTTTCAAGAAAGTACAGTTTGGAAAACAAAATTTGTAGACTTAAATCATCTCCTACAAAAAATTGAAATGAAAACGGATATGGATGGTTGTCCCTGCCAAATTCGTTTGAAACTATGAAAAGATTTTCGGTAGCTCTTTTAACGTTGTTTGGTTCTTCATATTCGTGCGAATCTTTATTTTCGCACATGAATTTTATACAATCAAGCACACGGAATCGTCTCAGCTCAGATATGAGTGCTGCATGTGTGAAGCTAAAAACTACGGATTACCAACCAAGGATAATAAGACTTGCAGAGAAGATGCAGCAGCAAGTTTCGCATTAACATGTAGCTTCGCATTAACATGTAATTAAATGTATGACCCACTTTTGCTTTTTCAAGGATTAAGGTCTCTTTTGTGACCCATGCACTAAAAAACGTTTGCCATCTTGACCTAGGGTGTGATAAATTGGGTGGGCATAAGTGCTGCAAGAAAGGCGGCCAAGAGAAAGAAACTGGGCACCCTACTCTCTTTAGTACCGAAAGCTTACCTCATACCAAACATTACCTCATATTACCTCATACCCGACACTTGAATGAAGTATAGGATCACTTTTACCTTGATAAGTTTATTGCTTTTCTTACATTTGTAGCACAGAATGCACAACCTGGTGTCATCAAGCAATTTTCATGTGACAATAGATGAGATAAGAAAAAATATTGTTATAAAAAAGAAAGGTTTAGCTAGAAATGATATTTATTTTGTGAAATTTTATTTTACATGAAACCAAACGAAATCAACCATCACACAACCTGCGACTGCTGCCATTCTTCCCACTGGATGTAAAAAAATTAAAGTAATTTTTGTGTTTGTTTTACTTCATCTGATACGTCTTAAACAGCACAAAGAAACAGGGAAGAAGAGTTCAAGCTGTACTAGACAGAAGAAGGATAGCAAAACTAAGACGTTGTAAGACGCAAAAATAGTGAATTTTGTTCTCCCGGCTTAATTAACAACTTGCTATCCGATGATGAAGACGTGAAACGACAATTACGGTCATTGTATTGTGCTGGAAACATGTTAAAAGCAAGGTTTTCCAAATGTTTGATTGCTGTTAAAAATATGTTGCTTCGTTCCTATTGTATGCCTTATAACATATAAGTGCATGTCAACTATGACGTAACTATCTTTCATCCAGATCCAGTAGTAATCGCTTACGTGTTGGATACAATAATTACTTAATTGTCACAGAATGTTGTTTAATCTGCAGAGACAATGCAGCATCACCTTTGCATTCGTTGATAACAATATCACAACTTTTCAAGCTCTCGTTCGTAAAAAATTATATCAGTTTGTAACCCGATGTAGCTTGTCTTCTAATCAATGGATTTATGAACTAATACGAAAAGACTGTCACTACCAATCTTTGTATTTGGTACATTACGACTCAGCTCTTCGGAGTTGAGTATCTGCTTTGTTTCTACTTTTTATGTTTGATTGTAATATGGACCATCTTGAGTCTGATGCAAATAAATAAATAAAATAATCGGACTAGTTTGGCTTGGTCCCGATGCGGTCCGATTACGTGGGGTTGAAATAGAAAGAAAAAGTAAATAAAAATATATAATAAAAATAAAAAAAATAAATGAAATGTGTCAGGGCGGTGGAAATGGAGTCAGAATTGTGGAGTCCGAGTGATTTTGGCGTGTCTGAAGTACAGGGCATGTACTTCTAGACTACATGTTCAGGTAGTCTACTAGGTAGTCTAGAAGTACATGTTCAGGGCGTTAAAAATGCCCGATTCCGCGTCAGGTTAAAAAGGACAAAAAACGATGAACAATATTTTTTGTTTGCAAGGTTTTTTTTTAATCTTGTTTTTTATTCTTCGTATTGCACTATTTTTTATTTATATTTTTTTATTGCAGTACTTTTTATTCTCCGTATTTTCAGCGCAACACAGCGTATTGCGCTGAAAACTTTACCAGAATATATAGCAAAAGTGTTTGTTTTCTTGTCAGCTTTTGTGAGTGGTCGTCTTAATTTCAATGACAAGCATAGCATCTTTTCACATATAAACTAGGTGGGCACTTGCCCACCTAGTCCCTTTGCTTGCCCCCCCTAGACCTTTCTTTGCCCCCTAGTTTGAAACTAGGTGGGCAATTTTTAAGACTTAATTTTTGTTTAAATTAGATCCAAGTTAAAGAATGAACAGCTAAATTTAGTGGTTCTCAACCTTTTTTTGGCTGTTACCCTAATCTCCGCCCTGAAGCGAGCCAATTACTCCCAAGATCAATTTTCAAAAACAAAGTGTTTGTTGCTATGTATTTCAAAGGGCTAATTATTACAATCAAAATGCAATACACAATGCTGAATACAAGAATACACAATGAATACCTGAATAATACCTGATACCTGAATAATACCTGAATAATACCTGATACCATACATAATGAATACCTGAATAATACCTGAATACACAATGCGTGGTAAACATTCAATGCGAAGGTTGGACCTGTACTTCAGCCGCCAGCTTAGTGATCCTGGGCTTTGTGGTACTGAGGGCGATTCTTGTGTCGCTTTCGACATCCAGGCGATTGCGCTTCTTTGTCTTCATTCCCAAGACAGTTGGAAAACCTTTGTTTACAGCGATACGTTGTTGAAAAAGATGTCAGGATATTTAATGCAGTGTCGCTAATGTTGGTGCGTCCTGGAGTCTGCCAAACCAGAAGGGTTCCTATCCAACTCTTTCCCCTTGAAATCAAGTTTCAACGTTTTGTTTATTCGGAGAGTGATAAATTCTTCTTTGGCCGGAAAGTCGTCATCATCCACCTGGCCAGGGGCGGATCCAGAGGGGGGCGATTGGGGCGATCGCCCCCCCTAAAACCCAAGAAAGTAGCTTTATTCTTCATTTATATGTATACGATTTGGAAAACAACATATCGAAAGCAATGCTGAATAAGTCTTTCGCCATGTTCAAAGATTAGGTTAGGCTATAATAATAACATAGTAGGCCTATAAGGCTATTATTTCGTCGCAGAGTCTAATTACCGAACGAAATTACTAAAATTTAAAAAGTTTCTAAACTTTTTGCCGGCACTTTAGAGCATAGCGATAAATCCCTTAGCCTAGATAAGTTGGTTGGACAGAGCAGGTTATTGGCAACTTTGACGGTCAGACGTGGAACTAAAACCATTGAAATTCTACCTTGAAATTGCATCTAGAAACAGCAAAGCTCAATTTTTTTCAATGAGACTTTAACATCTTGACACCTAACATCATTGCTACCACAAAATTGCTCAAGTACCGACCCGATAGCATCCAACTATGGAAGGAGAAGTGGGAAAATAAAACTGTTCCGGCGACTGCTGCAGTCTTACCGATGACGACTGCTGCAGTCTTACCGAAGAAGCTTTACAACCGTGTGATGAAAATGTGTACACAATCGTAGACTCTCTTCTAAAAATACTATTAACCTTGCCAGTCAGCGTAGCATCAGCCGAAAGAAGCTTTTCATCTCTTCGGTCGTTGAAAACCTGGCTGAGGAACAGCATCCGCGAGGAAAGACTGAATGGATTGGCCTTACGATACCAGCATCGGGACATTTTAATTGACGCAGACTCCGTGATAAATCGATTAGCCAACAGTAGAAACCGTAAACTTAACTTAGTGTTGTAGTCAAAGGTACGACACCTGTTAGTATTACCGTACCGGCAAAGTAGCTTTTTATTTTCGTTTTATTTGTGAAGTCCACAGAAATAGTTGTTTCTGTTATTGTTAGTTTCTTTTTTTGTCTGGTGCAGCGACAGTGCATGACACGTTTTAAAGAGGACTATATCTTTTGGTCGTCATTTAACTATGTTTAACTGCCATTCTATTGCACAAATTGTAGTGTTTCGCTCGTCTAAAATAAAAATTTACAATCTATACTTAGCCTATAGTGGCGATTTTACGGGGGGTGGAGTATAACCCAGTGTTTTGACCTGGCTCCCACTTTTGGTGCTCATTATGTTGAATGTATGCATAACCTTTCCTCATTGCTCTTTGTAACAATTCAAAACTTGTCAGAGGAATAAAACCTCGAAGTTATACAGTAAGTCTATAACCTCAATGTTTGCATCAATATTGGGAAGACAAAATTACCTGTTATTATCTTTCCGAGGTCAATTTTTAAATTGCCGTGAAACAATCAAGAGTGAAACCTTCAGTCTCAACTATAAATGCGGCTAGGTTGCTCAGGCTTCAACTTGACATGGCAAGGGCATATCAGCTCTTCATCCCTCCCTTTGTTAAACAACAGCATTGTTGAAGGTTTTTTAAGTTATAGAATGTCAATTTCTCATTATTTGTGTTCGAAATGCTCTCAACGCATCAAATTCGATCTAAATTTTCTAGGGGAGACCCCCGTCGTTATTTGTGCCTGGCTGATCACTTGCCTGAAAGTCAATGACATCGCCCCCCCCTAACGTGAATACCTGGATCCGCCCCTGCACCTGGCTGTCATCACATGTGAAGGGCTAAGCGCAACATTGGAGACTAGCCGTGTCCAAATTCGGAAAGAAGCAAGCCAATGTCTATCTTCTTGGCTTGCTGGTCTAAGTGGTCAGCTATGTTCTCCTTCAACGCCGCTGTCAACTCAAGTCCATTGCCTTCGAAGTAGCCTACATGTCAAGCGTCTGAAACTGCACTACTGTGCCTCTTTCAACTAGGTTGTTCCACAATTTAACCTTCGCGATAAATGCAGCTACGGCTACTTTGATGTCGATCACAGTTACATTCTTGCCTTGAATTAAAAGATTGTCTTTGTTCAATTCACCAAAGATATCAGCCAGGTAGCACAGCTGGGAAATCCACTGTTGGTTAGGGAAGTATTCAGCTAAATCGGACTTCTTTTCTATCAGAAAAACATGGACAGCCTCACGAAGTTCGACCAGGCGGGTTATCAGCTTGCCACGAGACAGCCATCGTACTTGTGTGTGGTACAATAATGCTTCGTATATTTCTCCCATCTTCCTGCACAGTTCCTTGAAAAGACGGCTGTTCAATTCCTTCGCTTTTATAAAGTTCACAACCTTCACTTGCTTCATTGTTTCCAAATCGGGTCTCGTTACCCCCCAAAAATAGGGCAAATTACCCCCGGGGTAATTTACCCTCAGGTTGGGAACCATAGAACTAAATGGAAAGCTTTAGCATACATTTAGAACTTATGAGCTTACCTTTGACCTTACTTATAATATCCTTCATGTTCCATTCAAGCAGATTAATTATTATCAATTTGTGTTGTGATCGAGTAGGCCTACCTCAAATTTTGTGTGAGCTTCTAAATGTCTGAATTACCGAGGTTTGTACCTGATTTTCATCAAAATAAAATACAAGCTCTTTAGAATCATCTAATTCTGCAAAGATTCAACTCATTATAATATCTTAGCAGTTGTGTTTCGTATAGGCTATTAGCAGTGACGTGCGGTGAGGTTCCTAGATGGTGAGGCACTACTTTTTTCAAGTCACTTTTACAATAAAATTTTTTAACAACAAAAACGATGTCATAACTTACTAATCAAAAAAATTAGCAGCATGCTTTCACATTTATTAAAAATAAAATCCATGCGCCTATCCTTTTGGACTAAAACATCTGTGACTTTGTTGTAGAGACCCTTCTTTACTCCAAACATTATCACTAGATATTGAAAATAAGAGACGGGAAAGCAGAAAAGGCAATTTTTAAAGCATAGCCACACAGCCACTTCTTTTTTGAGTACCAATCTCTTTGAAAGTTGCAAGTTATTTTTTTTTTGTTCAGTCGTCTGATGCAAACCTTATAAATTTGGAACAGGTCTTCCTTTATTTATGACTTCAACTTTGGATTGAAAGTTTAGTTTTTAAAAATCTCTCAGATTTGATACTAAATCTTCCTCCATTTTATTTACATTTTATAAGAAACAATCCTTTACGCTGCAAGAAGTCACATACCACGTAGGCTCGCGGGCACTCCAGCTTGACGAAAAAGGTTTCATAGCTGTGACGTCACATTTGAGGCGTGTCTCAAATCGTAGCTAAATCGTTCATGATGATTTCTGGCGACTTTGCGAAAGAAAAAGGCACGCATAGTGCAGTGTATGGAAGTTTTCTGATCTGAAGTGAGGCAAAGCTGGCGTTGCCTCTCCTTGCTTATTTCAACGATTTTGACCACATGAACGCTCGATAGGAATATCGCCACAGAAACAGAAACAAATTAAAGCACAGTTTGGGTGTAGAAACGTAAAATTTGGGGGAAAGGGGGCACGACTACAGCAACTCACACAAACTAAAGCACCTAAAAACGTGCAATATTTACTACTTTTTAACAAAAAATATTTATTCTGTGATAACCATTTCTTTGATATAACTTTTGCTTTGCCAGATGTTGGCAGGTGAGGCACTGCCTCACCTGCCTCCCCTGACTGCACGTCCCTGGCTATTAGCCTACCATAGTTGTTGCTTTTTACTTTAGTACTAGAGACCTGTAAATGTTGCTAGATTAAATTTTATTACATTATTATTTACAAAATATTGTGGGCGGGGATGAATATAGGAATCAATTATAGGTCTCAAAAGTTTATTCTAGTTATAATATGCCTTTACACCCACAATTTGCCTCAGAAATCTACATTTTTAAGCTTACATGTTTTTCGCTCAGGAAATAAATCTCCTTTTTCACATCATTTAAGCGCGAAAAGTGCCCTTTTTAACAAAACTCTCGCGCTAAAAGTGCCCTTTTTTGAAAATTTGCCCACCTAGTTCCAATTTGTGAAAAGATGCTATGATGACAAGATAGTTTTTTTGATAATTTCACCAATTTCAATCACAAGATGTCTATAGCCGTCTTGGGTAAAAAAATTTCTGTAAATAAAACAAACAAAATTTTAAAGCTAAACTTCTATTTTCTAATTCGTCAGTTCTGATGTTTGAAAATGGGACGCGACCGGCAAACATATGATGAAGCCAATTGGAAAGCAACTTTGTACAGTTGTTGTGCTAGTTATTCAAAACCGTATCCTCAATTCTGTTTATACTGTAGGCCTAACTGTAACGTATCAGACCTGTTACTTCAGATAAGAGGTGTCTCAACCTTTTTTACTGTAGGTTAAAGCGTATTTGTTTTGTTTTTCCAGCTTCTTGTTTCATAATAAGTACGCACTAAACAAATACAAGAAGACAAAATGCTTTCACAATTTTTGATGGTAGCCTACTTCACTTATAGATATCCCATATAGCGTGCTGCAAACAGCACGGCTACAAATGGAATCAATTGAAGTCGACATGTTTGCTTTGTGGAGTTCTTAAATCGAAAAAAATTGTTGTTTCAGGAGTCTGCAGCGCTGGATTTAGTTTTAGAAACATTGCTGAACATAAGTTTAGTTTCTTCATTTTGAACTCTTTAATTTTTGTTTAAGTTAGATAAACTGGGCGTTTCAAACTTGTTGTAACTATTAGTAACTTTATCATTGCCGTTGTTTTCCGACAAAGAAAAATAAATTGAACTGAATTGGATTATTTACTCACTGCAATGTGGTTGCTCGGCTTCACTACTTAAAGAGAGCCCAAAACTGCATGCTACTGTCACTGATAGCGAGAAGGTAGTGCAAACCTTTATGTTTGCAGTAAATGTTTGTAATTGAAATATTTTTAAGACCACCTACTTTGAACTAACATTTTGTTATTCATATTCAATTCAGTATTTTTCTAAATGAAAATTCATGAAATTTTAACTGTTAATTGAAGTTTTGTTTATACGTTTAATCCAGTGGTTCTTAACCTATTTACACCGCAGACTTTTTTAACACCAGCATAAATATTTGCAGACTCAAATAAAGTACATTCGAGTTGCAGAACTTTCACAAACAAGCATTCGAAAACGCAGCTAATTTTCCAATCGATCCATCCGCAATTTTATTTTCCATTTGAATGCCTCAATGCCTTCCGTAAGATGTAATTTTTTTCTTTCCATAAACTAGCCTAGTTCAGCTGGTTCACGTGATTGTAACATACTAGGCTACTTCCGCGAAACTTCAAAAATGACTCTATGACATCATGTAGAGTTTTGAAAACAAGCAGCAAAAGCCTTCTTTTGCCTTTTCTAAACGCGCAAGGTTGCATTTTTTTGGCATGAAGAAAATATAATTGGAAATGTTCAATTCACTTTTGGTTGAAAGTCTTGTAAACTAACGCTGTGGACATTATCACACAATTTAAAAAAAAAACATTACACGGCAAGAGTAGGAAGTAGTAATTGAAAGATGTTATTTCCTCAAGTTGACTTGTTTGCGGACTCATTCAGAACCATCAACGTACTCATTTGATACCCTTGTGACAATGCTTTCGATGTAATATGTTTTGACCCAACATTCTCATAACTGCAATCAGCTGTTGCGTAAGAAAAATTGTCCTACAAATAAAATGACTTGCGTTTTTCAGATGACTATACCCCTACTAGACCACCACTTAATGTTAAGAATGATACCCAGCTTTTATTACCGACGTTTTGTCAGGCTGCACAATTGACTTTATCGAGGGGGCTGAAGCAGGTAAACACAACCTGTTCAGCAGCAAATGGTACAACACAAAACCATACTGACGAAATGAATAAAGTAGCAAGAACCAGAGTTTTACTAAGAAAGTGTTTTATTGGCCTTTAGTGGCAGTATTAGCTTCTAGTGGCTCTAGTTGTCGGCTGCTGCGTAGCCAGATGATGATAACATCTGCGCGACGTTCGAAAGGATGTGGGTTCGACACTGCTCAAGAGCACACGGCTGCATCTCGGCAAAAGACAGTTATTGGCAACCAAAATAAAGGGAGCAGCTGCCTCGAAGACTATATATCACTTCGCTGCTTCTTGTCGTCTGTTGTATTGCATCTGTGATCGCAGTGGGCGAAAATAAAAACACGTTTATTAATAATAATGACTTTTACGATATATGGTAGGCTACTGCTGCATTATGAAAATATTATGTTTTCACAAAACACGTTTTCACAATATATTCCCACTAATGTATAAGAATTAGTTTATGGCAACATTCGTTTTCATTTCTTTATTCTCTTCGTTTCATTAACATGTATAAATTAATGTGAGGTTCAGGTGTACGGTACGGGACTGGAGTTTTGGAGTATTTAGAAGCCCAAGTCTCAGGTTTCCGCCGGGGTCTGAGTGGAATGTGAGTCTGAAATTCTTGAGAGAAAAAAAAAACAGAAGCCAATCGAGATACTAATCTATAACTACTAGCAAGCAATCGGCAAACTGTTGCAAAGTTGTTATTGCTTTGCAAATAAATTAAAATCTAAATTGTAAGACCTAGTTTTTACATTCTCAAGTATAGACTACCGCAGTAGTTAAAAATGCTTAAATGTTTTCTTGTTTTAGGTTAGCCTACTCTTTGTACTAACTATGTGTTGACAAAGTGTGCAAATTATCGCATGGATTTTATCAATACCCACGTTCAAGTGCCTATTTTAGCAAAGCTTTGGGATAGTGCAAAACTTATTAAAGCGGCATTTGTGCTCATTAAGTTCAAAGCAATGTCACAAAGTTGTATGCATTAATTGAGATGGTAGTTTTGCTAGTTTTGCTAACATTTTTTGAAAATATTAATTCCAGCAGGTAATGTAAGCTTGTTTCTGTCGTCTTGTGACAATACCCAAGCATATAGACCGCGCTTTAACCCAGGAAGTACTTACTTCATATTTACAGATTCTGCAAACAATAAAAACCTTAATGTTTTGTGAAAATGTGTCTGTTCCTGTGTGAGATTTCGTAACTGCAGGTCAAGGCAAACAAACTATTTTATTGGTGATATCACGTGATCATGACGTACCTCTTCAACAATCTGTGATGTTGACAATCGGACGGATGATTAACTAACCAACCTTATTACAAGGGCAGGCGACATCACTTGATGTTGTGACAGTTCGTCATTTAAAGTTATATGAAATGTGATGTAAGTCAATTCACAAGCTTTCTGTGCAACTAAAGCCTTGCAATACTTTAACACAAAAGACAGCAATTGACAGCCATACTTTTAAAAGCTATATATGACAGAAGTATGCAACTGTAAAAGTGGGTTGAAAAAACATTTACCCTAGGAATGAGTTAACATGATTTTGAAGGGGAATGAAAGCAGTTACCTGTAGCCCATCAGATACAGTATATAGTCTACTTGAAATCTTTGTTTAATTCACTGTTTGGTCAGTGGACTATAGCACGAGGTTCGGTCATAAACTACAACTTCAAAACAACGAAACCATTGTACAAAAACTGAAATAGTGCAAGAAAGTTCTGTTTGTGTTTATAAATAGTCTATCGTAGAAAAAATAAGTAGGCTACAGTATAATTGATTGAGGATAGGATATATTTCTTATCAAAAAGGGTCTTTTCATCTTTCGACTGGCTTTGTGTGAGCTGTCTTTAAACTGAAACAAGTTCCAGTTAATAAAAAGAACACTAGGCAATCCTTTTTTGACTGACAAATACTCAACAACACAAAAACAATAAAACAAAAATAAATAAAATCAGACCAGGACTAAACCGACTGAATGCCCTGATCGAACATTTGTAAATTTTGTGTTTTGTTTTTTCAGTCTGCTTTAGTTTTGTTTCAATACATTGTTAGTTCTATTTTTGCCTAATTTCAAGTGCCAAACTCTGTTTATAACTTTGCAATTAAAATTGCGATAACTAAAATTAATAAACAATTTTAAGCGTGGCACGACATAGTGGAAAGCCAATGACACAAACACAAAAAAGTAGTACGCAATGTGAATAGAAATAATTTACCACTTGTGACGAAATTCTGATTGTGAAGCTCATAATGTTCCAAATATCAAAATCAGGACAAACCCTTGGATCAATATTCAAGTAAGATCCTAAGTTTTACTTTAAATCAGGGATTCTTAACCAGGGGTACGTGTACCCCTTGGGAGTACGAAGCACCAAAGCAGGGGGTACAACATGCAGTGTGAAATTATACGCTATTTAGGCATATGTGTAAAGAATGTGTAATGACCAAATGAAAGACTATCTTATTGAAATGAAAGCTAGTAATAAAAGCAAAATGGAGTTTGATTCAATGCAGTTGGATGCCTTCTGGTGTGCGCAACTCGGAGCACATTTTCCCAGTTAGCGAAAAAGCTTTAGAAATCATTGTGGCTTTTGCGACAACCTACCTATGTAAAACTGGGTTCTCAACTCCTGTAAACATCAAAACTAAGCCGAGGAATTGTTTGGATCCATGAGATATGCGTGTGTCCATCTCAAAGAAAGATCATTGGTCATTGTGTTCATCTCATTGATCAACAAAATAGCGATTCGTAGATTGACTCATGAATGTTGTTGCACTTACAAGACTGTTTTTAATGCATACATTCAACACGTAATTTATAAATACACTGAGTTTAAATCCTATTATTACAATTTTATTTGCTTCCGTTGGCCATTGTAAACAGTGCCGGTCTTTGGGGGGTCCGCAAATTAGGGGGTCCGCAATTTAGTCAGAAAATTAGAGATTGCAGATCATACTGTAATGTACTGTCCCTATCAGAAAATGAAGTCATTTTTGTCATTTCCAATCGAAAAAATTCAATTCGATTCACAAGCAAATAGCCTACCGGTATTTTTGTTGAACATGCTCTCAGAATGCACCAAATTCAAAGCAATTCTTCAAAAAAAGTTTGGGGAGGCCCCCCAGACCCCCGCCGCTGGGAGTCACTTTCGGCAAACACACCATCAGGCTTCGCCTGCCGGCCGTCAAAAAAAACCCTATCCTTTCAAAATACGTGGCTACGCTACTGAATTGGATCATTGTCATTGGGACCCGCAAAGCATATTCCGCACAAGCCCGAAATAACCTAAGACCATCACTGACAGGGGGTACGAGAAAATTTCATGAAAGCTCAAAGGGTACGATCGCTAAAAAGGTTAAGAAACACTACCTTAAATGGTGGCTAGTGAGGCTTTTCAAATATTATAAACTGTAAGACTAGAGCTGACTTAATGTTACTGTACTTGTTGTATGTGCAGAGTGGTAACATATACTTAAACATAATTTGAAGCTTCTTGTAGCAATAAAAATGGAAAGACATTTACGCCAAGAAGCTAGGCAAGCTCACAAGGTAAATAAATTTGGATTGGAAAGGACTTCATTGATGCAGAAGTTATTTTAAAATTGGACTGTTTCTCTCTCGAGTAGAATATCTTCCATGTCATAATAGGTTTTGCATGTTTCCAATAAATTATTCTCACTTATCCTATGAGCTCTGTTTTAGATCTTACCCTGCTGGTAAGTGGGTAACACAACAATTGTCGTTTTCGTGATCGCAAGCTATTCATGGTACTTTTAATTTCGCTTTCCTCTATGCGCTTTGAACGGCGCTATAAAGAAACCGAAGAGCATTGTTTCCCGTGACAAATGCTGTCTGACAGAAATAATGCAGCAATAATGCGATTACACCAGAATACAATTCACCAACAGTCCACCAACATAGACTTCTCCAGAATGGTCAAAACGACAAAACGAAGCAAAAAGTACAAAAGAAAATTAAACAAAAGCTTGTCGCGCTGTGGGTTGGGGAACTCTCAACACTCTACAAAGTAATGATGCGATGAAAACTGCTGGGAGTCTCTAAATCAAATGAGCACATTAACTGGAGCTGCGCAAACTTAATTACGCACCTGAATAAGAACAGTATAGTGCCTCAAACACTCCTAAATTTAAAGTTGTGTACAATGTTTTTGCTAATGTTTTATGAGTTACAAGAGTTAATTAAAACAGTGGGAGTCTAGTGGAACTTCATAAGGGAGTCCAGAAGATACTTTTGGCCCAGGGCCCGGGAGAATTTTAGGGGTCCATAACCTTTCCAAGGGGGGCGAAAAGAAGAAACTACAGCGTATTCCTTGAATATAATGCATTTTTCTTTAAAAGTGTCTTGATATAGGGCCCGAAGATTTCATTGATACCGGGCCAAAATTATTCTCTCAACGGCCCTGCATAAAAGTTTAGGGTCTCTAACAAAACCTTTAGAAAACGACAACATGTCTGCGGAATTTTTTTTATTTATTTTTGGTTTGAACAGTGTGAATATGGGGTAGCTTCTTCTTCACTAAAACGGAAGTTAGTCCGCTCGAGATAAATAAACCACAGAAAATGTCCATGTAATGGCTTATATTACAAGTGCAAGCTACCGCCAGGGTTTGAATCCAATAATGCAAAGTAGGTTATGTTTGATATATGGGCTATTTGGGATGCACCTATTAAAAAACAAAAGTACCATTGTCAAAGACATAAATAGTGAAAAATGACTAGATAAAACCTTTCGTGGGGTTTGTGTGCTATTTCAAAAATTCAGCTCATAATTTATTTTAACAAATCTTGTAATACGTAAATTGGTCTACCTAACTTTCGGAACATTT
The DNA here is from genome assembly GCF_918807975.1 of Aplidium turbinatum. Taxonomy (NCBI): domain Eukaryota; kingdom Metazoa; phylum Chordata; class Ascidiacea; order Aplousobranchia; family Polyclinidae; genus Aplidium; species Aplidium turbinatum. The sequence continues at coordinate 7,201,152 of NC_137486.1, forward strand.
TTTTACTTTTCAGCAAGAACAGCGAGCTGAGAGACAAGAAGAGAGGCTTCACAATAAAGCTGTAAATGCGGCTTTACACGGGAACATTGGGAAAGCTATACAATTGGAGTCTAGGTCAAATGCTGCACATCATCGGTAAGAAATAACATTTCACAACCAAGTCGCCTTCATTTTATTATAACTTATAACTTGTGTCAAAGCTATGACACACACAATTAACAAGACCTGACCTTTCATTGATACCTCTCAACTATATAATTCAGTTTATTTCAAACTGACTCACTGGATTACCGGTGGATAAAATTGTATAGATTATGAAAACTGCATGCAAGCTACTAAAATTCTATGATAAACCATTTTGTTAAAAATCTATAACTTAAAACAACCCTAAACAAACCTTCTTTTTTCACCAAATGATTATCGTATATTGAATGTTCATTCTACTGATTCTAGAGCACAGGAAGCTTCACACCGCGAAGTTGCAGCTAGATCGACTGCAAATGCTATTCGCCATGGATATCCTCCTGTAGTGCCACATCACCAACCTCACTATCCTGCACCTGTCCATCATCATCGTCCTCCAGTGGACATTCATGTTGTCCATGTAATCATTCTTTTTTATTTTGGTTTGATTCACTTAGAACTTGCAGCATTATCAAACTAATTAGCTAATCTTTCAATAGCCCAATGATAAATTAAATTTTTCTAGAAATGCGCATCCAAATCCATTCTAGAATAAAACCGGATTATTCCTTGAAATGGTCTGTCAATTTTAGTGACACACAAACAGTGTTGCCTGTCATGCACTTAATTTAATTGCGGTTGATATTCGGAATTTTGTACATCTTTAACGAATTAATGCATTAAATAGAAAAGGACATGTTAGTTTATCAAAAAAATGCATGTGGACTGCTTAAATTGTTGATTGATAATACAGTACCGTTTGATAACTTCTGTGTCTCAAACACTATTGCTCAGTTTTCAAGATCCCATCTTTTTATATGTATTAAATCTTTAAAGACAGTAAATCATTGCAAAAGAACGAATTTTGCAATCAAAGTACGGCAATAAAAAATAAACACTTTTCATATGATCTTAAATTCAAATAGACTTATTGCAATATAAAAGTTTGTTTATTTCATAGCATCATCGCCCTCCAGCTGCATCCTATCCAGTGGGTCATGTTCCTCCTCCCCGGCATCATGCTGGGTATCCTCAACCAGGATATCCTCAAAACCGTCCGTATAATCCATCATATCCTGGTAAAGTATTGTAATTGGTCAATTCATTTTATTTGATGTTCATATACAGTAGAATTCGCCTATAGTGACACCTGAAAGGACCACGGAAAAAGTGTCACCATAACCGAAGTGTTACTATAGCCGAATTCTACTCAACTTTGTGTATGCAAACGGGACTTTGCAACAGGTGTCACTATAGGCGAAGTGTCACTATAGCCAAAGTCACTATAGGCAAATTCTACTGTAATTTGGTCTAAGAGCAAGCCATAAAAAGCTAGCCAATAGAAAATTGGTTTATGTGTGGTTTAGTTTCATTTTTCTTTTTCTTCAGGCTTACGTAGGCCTACTTGACTCACTGTTTCGGTAAACTTCTGATCAAATGTAGTTTTTATATGAAACCCTTATCTACGTATTGTAAAGCGTATGGAAAGATTTGTCGTAATAGATTGGTTATGGTGTCACCACTCCTGTGATCTTCCTATGAGACCAAAAATTTGAGATAAAATAATCTTCTTATTTTCTTACTATAGTAAATGCAGCAGACTACATATAGTGACCACCAATGGCCCGATGCTTCTACAAAGTCTGATAAACAGCCAACAAGGTTTAAAACGGTTTTCATAGTCCAAAGATAGCTTTTTTAATTGAACAAGCGTTAAACAAGCACAAGAAAATGTTTTCAATCAACCAAGAATTAGTTAACTTAAACTTTTCTTCAAAACAGAAAAGTGACACTGATTTTAAATGTATCTCCTTGTTTGACGTGTAGTTTTAAACCTCCTCACTAGATAGGTGAAAGCAACATGTGATTGATATTTACACTAAGTCATTTTGATTTAATGTATATTCGGTTACAGCATCTTATTTATTTTTGTTTTAGGTTACCCTCCCTACAATGGCTAAGTGAAAGATTTATCTGCGAAAAAAAGAAGGGAAGACTTTTCCATTTTTCTTTGTTCATTGTAATCAAAAAAATGTAAATTTTTTTCATGTCAAAATTTTCTATAACTTGGTGATCTACAAATTTGAAAGTTGAAAGCGTTCAATAAAGCACATTTCAGACTGCAGAGGGAATAAACAAGGCTTATATTATTTACTTGATTGTTAGGCACATTCAGCACATTATTTGTTTGAATCAAAAATATCGCTCAGGGATTTGTATTAATTGATGCTTATCTTTATTTGTACTGAGCATACATTGGTATGGGAAGAAAACAAAAAAAATACAGTAGGCTATGTAATCTAAAATCTTTTAAATATAGATTTTTCATAGCACAACATCCAAAAAGCTAAGCAGTCTGGAATCCGAAGTACTGCAGTCTGGTTTTATTGGCCCACATTTATTTATTTGCTTCCGATATGCACACATGTTGCACATTCATATGGAATTACATGAGATAAAAAACAAAGTGAGGAAAAATACACTAAACCTATCTATAGCCTTGTTTCAAATTCAAATTCCAGTTACGAAATCAAGTAGTGTCCGTGTGCTTATGGAATGTGGGTCTACAATCTGAGGTAAATAGAAGTCGGAGTTTTGGAGTATTCAGGCGTCACAGTTCCCAGTTTCTGCCGGAGTTGGACTGGAGTAGGAGTCTGAAATTTTAGGATAAAACAGGAACCGGACTGGAGCCAGAGTCTGATTTTCTTGCGAGATAATATTTTTAACATACAGATATTTACGCTGTAGCCTACTTTGCAGTTCACGCAGTTGTTATTTTTGTACACTTCTACAGGCTAGATGTTGTTATTAAGCAGTATATTTTTTTTCAAAATATGCTTCTTTTTCATGACAGACAGGGAAAGTATAAGTGCTATGGTATAAAAAATCTAGATTGTGGTTTATGAATTGTTTTAGGAGCTGGATTGGAGTTTGAAATCAATATGCCAAAAATATTTAGAACAAAAGTTCACTTTGAGGTCATAGACTTCAGAGTCGGAGGGGAGCAGGAGATAACCTAACTCTGTACACCTCTGCCTACAATAGAAGAACTAAGTGTTGTCGCACACCAACAAATAAATTTCCTTATAAGTGCTTCACAAACTCTCCAGTGCAACATCATTTTGCCACCACTTATTCTACCAAAAACTGGCTTAAAGATTTTTATTAAGTTAAATATAATCTCTAATTAATATAAAAAATGTCTTTGCTTGTTTTTAAGCTCTTTTTTAACATTTAATAACATCTCTGTGATGCCAAATATAATTATTCTAGGGCCTCCGAGAGAAATCATGACTGGTCGGGAAACGATACCTAAAATGGGCCCCAAAAAATATTTTTCAACAACAATACAAGTAGCGAATTTGTATAATGCAGTGCATCATGTGTCTTAAGCTGAACTTGCCTAATTTCCTCAGCGTGAAATTGAATTCCTTTAAACTTTCGATTTTAAACAACGTATATATCTACTGTAGCCTATATGAAAAAACTGTATGCTATTCAATACGAAAATCAACAAAAATCACTCGACTACACTTGCAGCAAAATCAGAAGTAGCATCTACAATGATCGAAAAATACATGTAACTACGCATTTCATTCAAAAATTTGTTTATTTTTAAGTTGATAAATTTTTATTTTAGTAGTAAAAATGGGCCCCCTCAAAAGTGACAAAACCAAAAACTACTCCTATTTCCTTTACAATGTTATGCTAGGGGGAAAGTAGCCCGACTTCCCCCCCTCTCGGAGCCCTTGAATTATGCAATACAGTTCAACGTCACCTCTGGAACGATGTCTGCATATTACTGCTCAACGAGGTCCAGAGACATCCCAGGCGAAGCTTGTTGCGCAAAAATAGATTTTTTATCGATTTCAGATTTGAGCGATTTCATTGTAAAGACTAAAACAGGAAAACAATTTGGACCTTAAACAGTTAACGTGGCCTCATGCAAACAGTTTTTTCTAACTTTCTCTCATAAAAATGTTCTGTGTGCGTTACTGGCCTAAGCATCAGTTTTCTGGATTGCGTTGCGAGTAGTGAAAGGAGCTGTGTATTCTGCGCGTTGTCTGCATACTACAAACTGCTTTGTACAATAACTAATAATAATTTTAAGAATGCTTTGCACTGAAATAATTTCAAACGTGCTATTAAGAACAAATCAACCTTAATACTCAACAGCTGTCAGTTTAAGTGAAAAGTCAGCACTTCCTTTTCAGTTGACGAGTAGCTTCTACACATGCGCAACTAGTTGGGTTGATTTCAACTTTAATACAGAAAATAATAGGCTAACCAAATAGCCTAAACTTATTCCACTTCTGGAGTTCTCGTTCTCAACTGGTTAAGAGTGATAATGCAACAAATGACTTTTTCTTTCGGATTTGTAAAACTTTTGCCTGTACAAACGACACAAAAATAAATATAAGGGGAAGGCAACAAAAGACGCCATTGCAAGGAAATCGAGGCTAAAATGCAATATTCTTCAAACACAAATCAATACGATACTAATAGGCAAACATAGTTTCATTTCCTCATAAATTTTGATGATGCATCAAATAGTCGGTTCTTTTCTTCGGGTGATAAAAAGTTAGTTTTGATGATTTTTAGACACAATTAGGAATTGAAAATAGCCTATTTGATGTTAAAACTAAAGGGGCTCAAGAGATAACATCACAAAAACGTCTCTTCAAATCGAGCAATAAAAATATATCGCAAAAAATATTGTCGCCTGTTAATACTGTGCGACTTCAATGAAGCTTACAATCACATTCGCTACATAAGCTGAACATCTACTCGTCAAAACTGAAACACATTTTTTCAACAACAAAAAACTGAAATGCATAATTGAACAAATAGAAAAGGCTGCGCTGATACACAGGCGACTCTTGGCACACCAGAAAAATCGAACTGCAAAAAAAGATCGTGCAACATAAATTTCTCAACTTTACCGGGAATTACAGCAAAGTTGCACTGACACAATGAAACATACTTTTGAAAAACAAAGATGGACGACAATTTCGAAAAGTAAAAACATCGTTTACAAGCATGGGAAAAGGTAATTTACAAGAACTGCGATTGAAACGAACAAAAGCATGTGAAATAACAAACAAAAGCTAATCAGTCAACTCACAATGCAAGTAAAATTTGAATTCTTTACATATCACGTCAATATCAACGCTTTGAGGAACAGCATCGGGAAAAAAGCAGGTTGTTGCACACATAATCTGTTTGTCCTTGGTTTCGTATTGGGACAACCATCTGCGAGAATGATCGGTTCATGTAAAATTAGTGTCTACATGGGTGCATGATAAACTTACCTTTATCAGCCCAATAAGCCCATTAATTTACCAGATATTCAGTGTTATGCACTATAAAGCTCATTCGTAGTACGCTTTTATAGTATCGTTTTACACAAACTACCAGCTGAAAAATGAATAAGGGAAAGGCGCGTAACACACTGTTACCATAATAATCGCCTGAAGAATTGCAATATTATTCATAAAGCAAAGAAACATGTCATGTTTCTAAGCGAGGATTTGTAATACATTTTTATAAACAACTACTGATGAAATGAGTACACGTAAAGAAAAGAAAATCGAAAACAAAAAAATGGAAATCAGATTGCTTGTAACATAATTACCCATTTGTCAATTTGTTTATTGTTAAACATTTACAGATGCTGCATCAATGCAATCAACTCGACAACTGGTTTGCTAGTCTCTAATATTGTACCATAATGAAATCGTAGTCAGTTTGCAGTGTTACTTTTTTGTATTTTTATGTCGAATTTTTAAAATAAAACCCGGATGTACAAATAGTAACTAAGCGTTGCATCTTAAACCAAAAATCCAAAGCTTCCGTCAAACCGAAAAGAAGGGGCTCATTTGAAGTAATTACGTCCACAAAAGAGCCTGTTCTACTCGATGTAAAATCTTAGCCAGATTTTTAGTATCTACAGTTTTGAAAATATCGAACTATCAAAAATATCGAACAAAGAATTTTTAAAGCATAAAGAATTTGTTTCAAAGGAACGGTTTTAAAAGTTTCAGCGAATATGGTTTCAAGGCGCTATAGCAACTTTAGGTAAAAGTGTTCAATGTAACTATATTTCAGTAAGTAAACTGCAATAAGTGGAACGTCAACTATTAAACTAATTAAAACAATCAAAAAGAAAAGTAGTAAAATATAAGCGATAACAATCAAGGATTCATCAAGTATTATGCATTTAATAAAATTACAAAAGCGGATTGGAAACCCGTTACAGAATTGGTGGTGCACTGTAGACATGGCTCGGTGGTATTCGCCAACATCGGTTGCGTGCTTTGTCTCACCGACATTTGTGCCAAGTTCATCTTTGGAGACAACAAAAAGAAAAACTATGCCCAGGAAGATAAGTTAGTGAAATTATAGCGCTGAAAGCAACAATTGGAAGATTCATGTCATGCGAAGTTTTGTGCAGAGCTTTCAATTTGGTTTCTTTGCTTAGTGTCAATATTGAAAGTGTTTGCAAAAAGCAAAATCATTCTTTGTATTCGTCTTGGGGTAAATTGCGATTAGCCCAGTGTGCGTAGGTTCACACTATCAGGTAACAAATCAAAAGTTTCATGATACGTCGAATAAAGATTTTTTGATACTGAACATTATTTTCATGACTTCATAAGCAACGTGCATTAAAAATTAATTTAAAACTTTTACAAGCTACAAGACTGAATCAATAATTAAAACCTATTGGTAAAAGAATGGAAGAAAATGACAGATTTACAAATAACAATCTCCTATTGTAGGAGAACTTTTCCGTAACAATGACAGGTTACGAGTCTTGGCACGAGAGTCGCTTGCCGGATGCCGGATGGCAGGAGACAAGGATCTCATCAAGCACGATATGTCGGCCCTTCGGTCTCGGAATAAAGCATTTCCTAAAGAAAAAAAGCGTAACATAGTTAGTTTAACGTACACCATCAAAGAGTAATGATTCGTCATTGCATATCACTAGGGAACTGTGTTCCGAAAGCTAATGCAAACCGCTACTACCACAGCGGATCCGCAACGTTAGGTTAAAACTGGCCGTTTGTATCTACATTTGTAAATCAAAAAGTAATTTGAACACTTTTAGTTGATAAAACTTTTCGTTGAACGAAAATGCTATTTGATACTTCGTAGCCTACACGTTTCGATATGGTATAAGGTATTTTGTGAGTACTGGAATGTAAAAAATAACCTATCTTCATAAAGAAAAAGTGGTTACCGATGTATTTTGTTCAACTCACCGTGGCAGACATGTGGCCGTATTTTCGCATCCATTCCTGTCCACCTTCAACCTGATTTTGCGAGGCAGCAGCGTAAAAAGCAGCAGCTGCGGCTGCCTGATATTGCTCCATGGTCGAAGGATGTCCAGATGAAATGGAATATTGGACGTGGTAGTTCTTATCATTTGACCAAGTCTGATGTCCTTGAGCTGCACGGTCTTCATGAGAGCATGACGATACAGGAAAGTCGTTTTCAATAAATTCAGGAGGAGATTGACTAGCCGGAGAGCCACCTTGATTAAACGGTGATCCTGAATGAATAGATTGAACTGGAGAGCTTTGGACATTTAAGAAGACATTTTTAGGTGACGTATGAGCTCCTTCCTTCGGATGGTGTGTGGAAAGGTTGGTGGGTTGCATTACATTATCATTACAAGATGTTTGACTCCAGTTACGTTCACATCGTACTAAGTTAGACTCTTCACTGGGATAATGTTGGTTTGGCGATTGAGTTGGACTTTGATCATGATAAGAACCAGGACTCTGTGCGTTTTTATAAGATGATGAAATTGATCGCTGCTGCTGAATAGCAACATGATCCGGTGACATCTTGAGGTTGTTGCAGAGAGGAAGGCGACTTTGTTCTACAATCTGATTATCCGTGATAGCGTTAGCGTCTCGAAACAATTGATCAACTGAGTGTCGCGCGGAAGAAATTCTCTTCGTGGACACACGGGAAGCGGGTCTGGCATGTTGTGTCGGTGAGTGGGTATGAGACTGATTCACTTGGCTGGGAACAGAGTCTGACTGTTGATAGTAGGCGGCTTTGGCATCAAGGTTTCTGTTCAAAGAAGTAGAATATTGATTTGCAAAGTCTTGCGTAGACTTATTGTAATAGGAGCTTTCTTGATGTGAAGATCCTAGTTGAGCGTTATTGTTTTGATTTTGGTGATGACTGTGCCCATTTACTGGTGAAAGGTCTTCAGTGGTTTGTGCAGGTGATCGTTGAGATGGACGGAATGTGAGAGAGTGCTGACGAACTGGAGCAAGAGTTGTGTATCCACCTTCAAATAAATAGCCAGTGGGAGTGGCAGGATTGTGAAGTTGTGCAAGGTATGACTCTTCAGTGGAAAAACCACGATAGAGCATATGAGGATGGTAGGAGGCGTCAGGAAAAGATGTGGAGTGTTGTAGAGGCGCATGATATGCTCCTGTGGCATAAGGCATTTCAGATGCCGATCGTAAAAGCAATTTGTTTGGTGGCATTGTAAACATCTCTGATCCGTATGGGGATGAGGAAGTGCTGTCAATAGAACTCATCTTTCGTTTGATTAGTTGGCGTCTAAGAATGGACTTAGTATCAAGATTGTCTCCGAAGATTTGTTGTGACCTTGATATATGGGCATCTGAGTGACCGATTCCAGTTGGTGATGTCAACGGTGACGTAGCTGTAGAACTGACGTCACTGTTAATTGCTGCACTAAGAAGAGTAGATCGATAAGCAAGATACTGTCTTTGAGCGGTGGTGTAGTGCTCGGGAAACGGGAGAAGATTATGGTGGATGCGGAAGTATGGAACATCTTCTTCACTGAAAAAAATAAAACTGTGTGTAAAATTTTGAATCCTTTATCAAAGTAATAAAGTAATTCCAAAAAGATGAGAGAAAAACCAGAAACTTACCTAATGACAATGTAGTTGCAAACAAATGAATTGCCAATGCTCTCTTGCGATTTCTCTGCTGTGATGTCGACCCATTCAGTGGATCCATCTTTTTTTATCATTCGAAGCACACAAGCAAAAGTGGATCCATCTTCCTTAACTATAAAGAAGAATGTACTTTAAAAGAAACAGAACTCTGCAAGCATGCAAAGGAAAATACGTGTATTCTGATGTTTCATTGCTTGCCCTGAGATATTAAAGTTTAGCTACAAATCAGATAAACTAAATGATAAAACTATTCTATTGCACTAACTTGGGTTATTGTCGGTTGTATAAGTAACAAAGTGGGAGGAACAAAGAATTACAACCCTCGTAGAATCTTACCAAATTTTAAGTGCTGTTGCCTTGCTTGTTCAATGTCTTCAGGATAGATCCATTCATACCAGCTGGTATTTTCAAGTTCTTCTGATTTGTAGCCAAGAAGAGATTCGACTGTGTTTGGAACCTAGAGACATAATTCTAGAGTTGGTTTCAAAGCCAAAACGACACAAAAATATATCTCCTTGTCGATTGAAATGTACGTAGCTCACCTCAAGAAACTTCATGTCTGGACCATGAACTGCCTTGAACTCCATTGCTCTTGGACTGGGATGATGTCGAACGTCAGTTACAGGTTTGGACTCGACGGGAGAGCAAACGGCAAAGAAAACTGTGTCACTCCAATCACTGCTCATCTCTGGTTGGTGGTAGCGACCAGTCACGTGAACAATCTACACCAACAAATCAGTTGAAAAATGAATGTTGTTTTACTTACATTTTTGCGTACATGTAGCATTTAAGCCTATAGTTATAGCCTATACACCTAGAGCAGGTATAAGTCTTCACGACCTGAGTCAACACGTTTTTGTAGTAAGGAGGCCTGTGAGCATTGAGAAATGTGTCAGGTAAACAAGATCATTGAATGATTATACTTGATTTGGTTACAGATGAGCTGCCAGACCAAGATTGACCTAACTCTGGTATCTGCCTGCTGACGAAACCACTACTCGGGTATGGATCCGCTTATTTTTTAGGGTAGCTTGCGGTGCAGAGAAGCAAGAGAAAATCATTTCTATTGGCACTCACCTTATTCTTCCAGGATCGCATTTGTGTTTTCATATATCTTGATGTTGACATTCTACAGAAGAAAGACAATCTTCTTGCTTCTCCTCTGTCATCATGAGGAGGAACATCTAACTGAGCCCTGACTTGATCATGGTCTTCTTTGTCGACAAAATCATAAATGCTGTCGCCTTGACTAGCAAGCTCCACCTGTCAGAAACAAAACTGTGAAAGACGGGGGGTTTTATGACTGACAATAGAGCAAGCTATTGCATTCTTTACGAAAAACTTACCACGGTATTTCCAAGATAGTCTAATATATTCTCAGATGAATACAAAATTTTTCCATCTCTGTTGAACACCAGCAAAAACCCACAAAGAGAAGAAGAAAATTCTGGCACAAGACTACAGCCCATTGCTGAGTCGCAACTGATGCATTCTAAAAACAAAACATTTGATTACTATTTTTAAGCGTCCTATTAGACAATATTGTGTTTTTGATATGCGAGAATTGAAAAGTCTTAAAGCAAAACTTTTATTTTATAAAGTTTTGATGGTGGACAACCAGAAATGTCCTGCAAAGAGGGTATCCCACTTGAGACTGGTATGCGCATGGCGCACCCAATATTAAGTTTATTTACTTGAAAATGTCTCAAAAGTTTATCGCTAAACGGTAGGCTAAGTTAATGACAAAAGTTGGCACTCAAGTATCCGATCATTCAATTATCGCTATTCTGGTGTCAATCCGGTTTGTTTTTCAAATGCTTCGTTATTTCAATACAAATAGAAAGACATTGTATTTAGACCTGAGCTAAATTGCACATTAACTGATTGACAGGATAATGAATTATGTACCTTTCTTGAAGAAAGTCGCTTTTCTTATGAAAGTGTTTGTCAGAGCGAGTATTCCAAGGTATGACAATCGCTCCCTTGCACTTTTTTTAAGCGGAAGAAGATTTTGAAGCTCACGAATTTCTGCATTGATCAAATCTCTGCGCTTCTTGGAAAGAATCCTCGGCTCAGGTCCATCTGCGCTTGCAGCTGTTGCTTCCGTATTATGTGTATTGTTTGCAGGATTCCACCGTCTAAAATTATACAATTGTCATTCAGTGATTCCGGGTTCTAGTTAGTTGTATTTTGTATGCTTAGCATTGACAAACAGTTTATGCTCACATTGTTATGTAACGTAATTTGTTACAATACAGCATTGTTTCAGAATTCTTACCCACTCATGATAGACTGCGAGAAAAGGATGCACTCGTTTTTAATTCGGATGTTTGGATCTTTTTGAGTTACTTGCTCGTGTACTTGTTGCAAAGGCGATCTCTGATGTTGCATAACAAAACTTCTACAAAAGAAAATAAACTAATTTCAATGATAAATCATTAACTCATTATTATACACTAATGGTAAATCGCTAACTAATTATTGGCTTAGTAAAGTGATGATACACAAACAATTCCACGATTACTAGTTATGATGACTGAAAGGTCTGAAATCAAAGTGACTTGCAAAAAAAAATGACCGAGTTCAACTACAAAAAAAGAGCTCGGCTCAAAGCTCTTGGTTACAACCGTATGACACACTATAAAGAAGATAAATGAAAAGAGGAACAGGAACCAGTTCTTCAAAGTCTGCTGTATCATGGAAACAAAAACTTTGTTGACAGTTTTGCGTGTTGGATGTGATATAATACAACTCTCGTAAAACTTTTCCGAAAATATTTTTCGATATTTTGCATGCACTAACATCGCGCAATAGGAATTTACCCAATCTCGATTTACCTCAAATGAACCAATTACAGTGCAAAAATGATGAAGCTAATTACACTGATTTGGACAAAATCGTGGTATGCAAGGGAAAGAAAATGTATATATAAACAGAATAAAAGCTTGTGACGGCTTCCAGAAAGTGACGTAAAATGCGTAGTCAAGCGTAAAGGATCTCGTGCAAACAAACGATTATTCATAAAGCATTATCAACATATGACAAGTCATGAAATGAAATATTATTTTCTGGCCAGGTTGGCAGAAGCGACAGATTAATCACTGTGGTACTGGGATATATCCAGTGGTGATGATTAATTTGTTTCAAAACTCCATTCCTTTACATCTATTACACGATTTTGTTCAAACAAAATACTTTTTATTGAAATTTATTGATGAAAATTAAGTTTGTTTTAAAATATTTAAGACAAAAAAATACAAAGTTATAAAGAAAAATTCAATTTTTTTGCATTCAAAGTCATAGATTAAAAACTTTGATGAAATAAGAAACGCTTCAACCATAAAAAATGTATCGAAAGAGTGAGGTGTATTAGCTTCCTTTTGTACAGCAAAAAATCAACATAAAGTCGTCAACATTAAAGCACAAACGACTGACACCATTTAGCTTTAGCCGGTATTAAACAATAGAATTGTTATGACAAAAACAATACAAGTTTTTTGGTTTGTAAAGACAACACGCCTTAAATGAAGCTTTCCATCAAAGCACGAAAAAGATCCCCCTTGCTACTCGACCATTTGCGCACGTTGATATTTGGCTGTAATTATGAGTTAATTAACATTTGTTTTGTAAAGTATTCGAAATCTTTAAGCGAAATAAACATCAATTAACATAAAGGTAATCATTCAACGTCATATTTGATTGACGTCAAACGACACTTTGTTTACTAAACAAAAAACTGTCATGATTTTAGTAGATAAGTTACAGTACTTTGTTCAACTATAAACAGAACAAACCAATGAACAAGGCAGTGATTATGTTACAATAAAAAAAAGAGATACTGCCAACGTTTTTGTCTAGATGTCATCTAACCATATTCCAGACGTTGGAAAAATGTTTAAGAAAATTTTAAAACAAAAAACGAATCTGCCGGAATGGTTTAGTGAATACAATGAAATCCGCAATATATGATCCCACCTTGACATTAAATTTGCTGTATATTTTAGTATCTTTCGAAACATGGCATTTCTGTTCGATCATTTTGCAAACCAACCGAGGCAATATTTCAAGCCCTGTTGCATGTTGCAATATGGCTTTTCCAAGTAACGTCTAATAAAACTATTGTTCATTCAATTCAATTTATTTTTCTTTGTCAGAATGCAAAAGAAATGATATTGTGAAAAAGAAACACTTTTCATGAAACACTTTTCACTTTACTTTTTGAAAGACACTTCACAATGTGTATGACAAATTATAATTTGCTTGATTTAAAACTAGTCGATTATTATGGCATAAGAAGTGTGATATTAAAGCTCTCGTGGCCAGCAATTGCAGTCAATAAAAAATGCGAAAGTGTTATATATGAGTTTGAGCATCCGGTACCACAAACATCTGAAACTTTCAGTGATCAGTTGAGCTCGGTTTATGAAGCCAAGTTCAATTTGATTATTGCAAATTGGCGTAAACGAAACGCTTTAGCTACTAGAAACTTACGCAGGCTTTCCGTTCGGGGCCATAAGGATGCTTGATTGAACTTTGTGTCTTAGACTTGCTGCCTTTTCGGTCAAGTACTTTTAAATCTTCAACAAGCTGACACTTAACGTGATGATTTACGGATAGATGGCTAAAATTTCTTGACTTTACAACTGCAAATGCTCTTTTCCTTAACGTGCAATTTTTATCCTCTGACAGTTTAGACAAGTGCACTACAATTTAGCTGAACCTGCATTTCTAGCGCAGGCCTATTTTCCTTCTCATATTTTTTCCTTTTTTCTTTTTCTTTATATGCACGAAAAAAGATTTCATGCGAGAAAAAAGTTCTGTGCAGTGTCTCGCTTTGGAGAAGCTGACCAGCTGTTTGTCCAACTTTTCAAGATAATACTGTATCTTGATCCAAACCAACAATGAAAAACTCAAGAAACTGAGCTACTTTTATTATGGGCTGATGTTGTTATTTTAGTTGTTTTCATTCTCATCTAACGTTTTGATTTCTAACAAGGACTTCATCTGCAACAAACCTAACAAAAAACTCTTTTACGTTGAATGGTGAGATTTTTGTTTAGTTTCTCCTATCACTGTCCCACCCTGGCTAGATGATATTAATATGCTTCATTGTATTTTCAGAGGCACTGAGAGCGTCCACGTTTGGAAATTTTTAAAAATCTCTTAACATGGACAAACCACAATTTTGAATACTTAATAAGAACTATGGACAATCGATCGTTGTGGAGACTCACGATAGCCGACGCCTTATTCAGGCATGGCCGATGATGATGGTGATTTTCAGGTGAGTTGTGCGATATGGGTTAATGTTAGTTTTTGTTAAAACGTTGGAAGCGAATCATGTTAATTGCTCAAATTTCACATTGTTTGTAATCCTTGAGGATTTGAAACAGTTACTGAAAATCTTCATACCTTTGTACCCGGAATCAGAACCATAATAGTGTTTGACTAGTCAAACCTCCAAAGTAACACAGATCGTCACTTGCTAAAATGTTTTTTAAGTTCTGGTTTAATGAACAAATGTGCTCTAGACTAAATACCTTGTGGTCTATTATTATTTAACTTTTTAATATTTCCTAGAGAAATGTGTAGGCTATAACCTACTGCATCACGGTTACCATTTTCAAATTGTAAAGCTATTCTTTGCTTTGTCAAAGGCGGCTTGGATTTTCAAAAGCCTGGTAGTTAAAAACTCGTTTATATTTACTTAAAAGTTGCATTATGTAATCTAAAATTTGAATGTATTTCATTTACTAAATAAACTGCTGTTAAATGAACTAAATTACAGCATGATAAAGTTGTAAATATTTATTTTAGAATGGCGTGCGAATGATTAGTGACTGTTAAACCAATTCTAAGACGTAGTGTCGCAGCTTTCACGTTTTTTGTTTATTGGCGGCATGTTCATTTTGCTTTAGCAGTCCATTCAATCATCAAAAAGATTTTGGATGATTTTCAAAAAAATGGTACAGTATATGCACATTTGCACACATGAAAGCGAATATACGTTGTACGGCTATTGGAAGTCAAACATGTCTAAAAGCATTGAATTTAACTGATTGGTCGCACGCGATGATGTTTGATGTTTCGCCAACGTGCCCCATTAGCCAATTGTTGGTATCTAATGAATTATTTTTAGCCAAGCGTTTCGCCAGCTTCGAAGAACGCAGCATTTCTGCTGAGTAAACCGAGCAGTTTTTTAAATGTCATTTTTGGATGCCTTTCTTTTATTACGCCCAACCAAGCAATACATTAGTAACCTATACTCTATAAATGCAACAGGACGGTAATAAAATTGTGTCTATACGTATTGCGTTAGACTAGATGGGGAAAAACACGAAACATAATTACTCGTTTGCGTGGTAAAATCAATCAATTAAACTCAGCGATTACAAAAATTCCGAAAAATCCAATAAAAGCTTTCAAAGTTAGAAAATTACCAGGAAATTAGTCGTTAAACACTAATACATTGAAAGGCTAACGAAATGTCAGTACATTTTTTATAAGTTGTTATTTTTATTTTTTGTTGTAGACACTTACATTTATTCGGAAACTGGAGATATTTCTTAACAAATGTGGCAAAAACACATAAATCATCACTTTTGATCCGAATTACTTTTTTTCGGCATTCAAGTAGGCCTAGCGTGATATGCTCTGCTGCACTATCAAACCAAGTCCGAAAAATCGTTACTTTGAAGGAATGTCGGCGTAAAACCCAAATTTTAAAAAAGCTTAAGGGCAAGTTGTCGATATATATTGATCATAGGTATGTAGCGGTTATGTGACAAAATACTGGTCAAGACTCATCAAACTCAGCGGTCAGCAACTCAGCAACTGGTTATGTCTTCAAAGTTTACGAATTGAATTCAATTTTTTTTTCGTAAAAGATATTTTTCAGGATCCAATCTTTTTGCAGCTGTTATTAAATTTTAAGCATTTCAGGAGAAATCAATAATCCTGCACGCTTTTAAACTGTCGGTCAATGTGTTATGCTTAGAACAATTAGCAAAAGTTTAGTATTATTTACAACTACCTGCAGATACATCTACCATTCGTTTCCAGGCCGCCATGGTTTGTTACGAAAACGCCGGCATCCTTGACTCATGTATAAAGAAAATGTTTTTACACGTCATACTTCGGCAACGTTTTATATCCCAACGTCATTTTTTGAGAAAGCAATTTAAAAACATAGTAGACTGCAACTACAAGCCTCATTCAGTTGATTTTAATTATTTGAAATCAATTTCCCTGAGGAAACAGAATGTAACAAGTTGGTGAAAGAAATCAAGTGTCGCATAACATTCAATTTTTTTTCTAGGGGGTTCAATTTTCAAAATAGCATTTTTTTAATGATGAAACCTAAACATTTTTTACCCAGACAGCAAATCAGTCATATTTTACTTGGATTCAACGTCTGCAGAAACTTACACGCGAAATGTTAAAGACATTAGACATACAGGCGAATGTTAAAAACTTCATGGAAACAAAAGATCATTAACGATGAAGTATTATCCAAATTTAATTCAAGCAAAATTCTCTTTCAAATAGTCAATCAAGGAAATTGAAATCCTTCGGACACAATTAAGGCAAAACTAGGTACAAAGATCGTTAATAGAATGGAAAATAAATGGTAAAAGAAACAAAGGCAGACGAAGAATGATTTGGACAACAAGCACCTCTAAATGGACAAAATTAAATTACGAAAGTGCAGTATGAACAGATAATAAATGAGAGCAATGACGCATTGTATCCAACTCTCAATACGAGGAAGAATCAAAATGATGATGATGACAAAGTAGACTTCAATGCAAGCATAAGGCGACAGGTACATTTTCCAACTATAGAAGGTTACTTTCAATTCGTATACCACGTCCTAGCTCAAATGTTAAATTCCAGTTTACACTCGAAACGATTGAACCAGACAGGAAAGACTTTTTATCAACAACTCTGTCGTATAAACCTTGGAGAGACGTCACTTTTATAATATAAGTTCCCATTTAAAATACATTGGAAGTTATTTTTATTTCGTGATACTGCAGCAGTCAAAGTCAGACATATTTTGAAAATGACTCCATACCCGGAGCTGCTTGTGGATTTATCAGAGCGCATGACACTGTCAATCGCCGTCTTTTATCAAAGATTCTCAATACCACCAAGAACTTGTACAATATAAAAATGGTGTTAGTGTAAAAAAGGTGTAAATTAGGTGTAAAAAAGGTGTAAATTAGGTGTAAAAATGGTGTTTTTAGTGCAAAGTTAAAGATTCCCACAATCAATAAGTGACATTGTCACAAATAAGGGAAGAAATGTTTCAAACAATGCCACAGTTTTTAAGTTAAAGTCCCTAACCTAGACCCTTGAACTGATAAAAACAAAAGTTTTATGTGACGATGCTACAACCGATCACAAAAAAATGGCGCTATATACCTATTTTGTTGTTGTTTCGTGTGATGCTTTTTGTCCAAGCAGTTTTCGTTTAGCCAATCCATGAGAACGTTGTTGCATTGGTGGCTGTGAAGTATCCTCCTTAAAGCTTGGTTACTGGGCACTCAAATATGAGATGATCTGTGGACTGATTTGGTGCGTTGCATGTTGGGCAGTTTGGTTGAGTTGTCATCCCCCATCGATAAAGGTTGTCACTTGTTTTGTTCTTATGAGGTTTGCAGTCGACTATAATTCTCTGGCAGCCGTGTCAAATCATGGGAGAGCTTTTGTTAGGTCTGTGAGTAATTCTTCACCAGAAGGGATTTTGTTATTCCAGAAGTTCTGCCACTACGTTGTAATATTAATTGGGGATGGGTCGGTTTTGTAAAAGGGGTGATCTTGATTTGTCGCGAGGTTTTTAGCCTACCGTTATTTTCAAAAACGAGATGACCATAATAATAGAGCAAGTAAATTTCTTATTTCGTCGGCAACATTGACACAAGTCGGCATCAACAGGATATTGAAAGCAACACGTTATGCAACAACATTGAATGACGCAATCAAGCTGACAGCAAAAGGCGATGGTCTGATTTGCATGCCTTTCCCTTCTTTAACATTTTACAGTGTTTCACAGTGGACTTGTAAGTTTGTGGCAGAAAAAAAGCAAAAGGGACTCCATGGAATGGGGTTTAAGCATATGTACTCTGCTAAGTGAAACAAGTGAAGTCTCTGTCGTAAAGTAAACTGTTTAAAATCAATGACACACATTTAGCAGAGTAAGAACCAGGATATGACAAAGCGCTAATTTCTACAATTATACCTTAAGGAAGTAGGGGATTGCATGCCAAGCGAAAAGTAAAAGAAGACCACAATTGCATCATTGAAAACCTTGGCAGACTTCAATAAAGCTCTCGTTGTCAATGGTTTTTGTTGTGAATGCATTGAGAAGTGCGTATTTCATAACAGGAAATTTGTGGAAGGATGTAGTCTATTTCCTTTTGTTGGTGAATAGTTGTCAAAAATATGCGGAAACGATAATGCATTGTCGCTTTCAGATATTTCCCTTTCAAATCTACAAATCAACATTACGTAAAGAAAAAACATTTAATTGAACAAACAAACTGAAGCAGATATGAAAGAGATTTTCTGTCAAAACCGTTGATTTTTTCTTTCACCTTGTTACTCTTTTCTATTCATCATATTAATTGAAAACTTCGACTACTCAAAGTGCTTCGATTTTTCATGACAGCAAAATGGGAAATATATTCTAAGTAATGGAAGGGAGCAGTTATTAACCTCCTATGAAAGAACCTCGTCATCACGTCTACACGAATACAAAGGAATGGGCTCACTCTCAGAAAGCCAATCAGTCGTTCTTTGCATTGATTCAGCACCTCCAGACGTTGAACCAATGTAAAAATAATGGATTTTTCTGTCTGCGCTGTTTTTATGTTTTATTCAAACTTCCATGAGAATGTCGGATCCTAAAAGTTTTGTATTCTACAAACAATGAAAAAAACAATCGAAAAAATTCGACTTATAAATAAGATAAAAAAAAAACTGATACTCTCCTTGATATATCGCAAAGTATTGCAATTGCTAACACGTGTTTCGCCAGTGAGGCTGGGTTCATTAGTATCTCAACACTAATTCATTCCATAGAGCATTTAGCCGCTGTTCTATAGTAAACAGTCAGCTTGTACATTGCTCCTTCAAAACATTTGTGATTACTGTTTCCAGATAAAGTCATGGCAACATTGTTGGGCCGATTTCATTTCGTGATATGGAATTCAGACTAATGTTTTATATAAAGTGATTGGTTGTTATTTGATTCTAAATATACTTTGTTCAGTATACATGACACCGATAAATTCCACATTTGACAGACGCATTTCCAAGTAGTCAGCTAAGACGGATGATATTTGAATGTTTATCATTCAAAACTCTGGTAGTAAATGAAGAAACTACCTGCTTACACCGTAATAACATTGGGTAACATCAAATTACGCAAGAATCAAAGTTTTCATCTCATAAACTGAGCAGTTTTCCTGTAAAGACGCTTGACATTTTTACCTGATTAAGAATTAGCTCATAGATTGCATTTCTATTCCGTTTCGTGTCATGTGATGATAATTAATATGACCAGAACATAACACGCTTTCGTGACTGGTGACATCAAAACATATTTGTTGTTTTCGTGTTTTAAATGTTATATCCAAACTTTACATAAAATATAAAATTATCTAACGTGTAGACTGCAAGTAATTTTCTGACAACATCCCGTTTGGAATCTGTCCAATTAAAACATAAAACAAAATTTCGAACCCAACAATCAAACGTAAACTATAAAATCTGAGAGAAAGCGCTAAAAGGAGAGATAAAGATAACTTTTCGACAGCGTGTTTCAATTTCAAGATTAAAAAAAAAACTCTATTTTTTCACCAACAAATAAACAAAATATGTCGTTGTCATTTTTAGAGATTGTAAATTATGTTTTCTTTATACTTATACTCATGATAATAAGAAACTGTTTTTAGTCGCAGACTTTATTTTATTGAATTACTATACAGTAGCATCTCAAAACAGTATCGAAAAGTTATACGCAAATGCTTCAAATATTAACTTTTATTGTGATCTTCAAGTTGCAAAACCAGCGTGACAAAGCCGAAACTTCAAAGCTGTCAAGTCATGCAACTCATGTCACGCAAAATGCTCAACAACAAAGTCAGACGAAATAACTTTTTGTTCATTCAAATAAATTCTCTTACAACTTGCAGATTGCAGTTTAAACAGTTTCAATTTTTTTTAAAACCAGTAATAACAAAATTAATTGACATAATATTGCCTGGGGAATGTAAAGTTACAAAGATTTGCATTGCTATTGCTTGCGAATTTTTAATCTATTTTTTTCAATGGGTTCTTTTGCGTAGCTTATAGTAATTTTTATCACACTGTTGTCGTGTTTATTTTGGGGGAAAATTATAAGCAGACGGTCATAGCGAAGGAAGGAGCGCACACCGACTTTCAATTTTTTTTTGAGGTTCAACTTTTTTTTTATTATTATACAACAATAACAACACAGATAAGAAACACAAAGACATACAGGTATTGTACTCATCAGCACATCAGCAAGATGCAAGCAAGTTTGAGTTCACTATCTATCTATGTCATGTGGTTCCATTTCAATTGATGTTTTTTCAAATACTTAGACTTAATGGCGATATGTAGCTGGGAAAAACCAGCTACGGAGCGACACCTGGCGATTAATAAAAATATATCACTTCCCAGTGTCGCACCAGGTTGTATAAGAATGACTAGACTGTAATTAACAAACCCCGCCTTCCGTGCAAGCGTGGATCGTTATATCGTAATAGTGCAAGTTGTTCCAAGAAAAGATATTTCTTGTGTGATTAAAGCAACTTAAATACCAAAGGGCACGGGGTTAGAAATCTGTCTGTGCCAACTATCTGTTGCATTTTTGAATGCAAATTTTTCCAACACGACACAACTCTCACGCGATACGTAGATTAAATATCATGCGTTGCTTCAACCTTTGGAAGCGGCGCAATGACTTAGCTAAATTTCAGCAATAACATTGTTCATATTCATTATTCAAATATGTGTTTTTGAAAGGGTCAAATTTTTACGATAAATAGGCAAAATTCGAAATTTTAAAATATTGATTTGGCAAAAGGAATTTTGTTGTCACGCGATTCTTCGTACGGTTTATATTGAGAATAATGAACATTTTTGACCTTTTAATCGAGGGATAATAATAATTTATTTAAAAATTCTATACAAACATTACACAATTTTCCAAACTCGTATAAACTTTCAAATTGTCTCTAAAAATACCTCAGTGAATCCTTTCATATTTTCAATAATAATTTTTTTATCAAGTGGTTTTATTGCGTGTGTCACTTTGTGAGATTTCACTGTGGTATGCCTTTAATAACACCAGCTAAATAAGTTTGCTAGTCATTTTTTATCAAGCATTGCTAAGCCCCATGTGAAAGATTTTATGACAAGACTAAGCTTACCTTTATTGTATTTAAAAGGCAAAAATTAAACAAAACTTTGGAGAAAGAAACTTTTATTAAAATACGAAACTAATCAAACACTACAACTAGTTTTTTTCTTTTAATAAACTCACAACTGCTGCCTTCATTTTTTTATCTTTACTTTATGTGAAACTCCACTTCCCAAAAGCGTTTTTCTCAATTAGCATTATGTTATGTCTACCCAGTTTAATTGCAGACTAATATTCTTCTTAAAGTCGTACTGTGTGCAAAACCTTTATTTATTAACACGCGATCTCCGTTGATTTGCTAATTTTTAGACTCGGCTGCAATTTCCCATAGAGATTTTACGTCTCTCACGAAAATACAACGAAAGCGAATTCCCTGAGCCAAATTAGCAATCAATCTTATGGTAAGAGATTTTAAAAGAAAAAGGCATAAAATTACATCGGTCGTTTTTCGTGACATAACTCAACTAGGTGGCGCAGTGCTTGTTAAACAAAAAACACAAACCATATCCAGGCGTGACTCTTTTAAAAGAAGCAATTGCTTGGAATTCGATAAAATAAAGGGATGCATACAGGCACAACCGCACAAACCACTTAATGATTCGCTTTAAAACTAGAATGCAAATCTTGGGAAAGCAAGAACACGACGTCACTGCATGCAATGTGTCACCAAATAGATTTTACTGCATTAAAATGAAACGTATCCTTTGTTGCACGCATTTAATGATTATTATTTTCTTAAGTCTTTGTTTTATAGACGATTTGCATTCTCATGACAAATATTATAGGTAGTTTCTTATTTGATCTCATAATGTTGGCACTTGATAACCCAACTACACTCAATAGAGTGACATCCACCAACGAGATATGATTCTATATCATGAGCTTTGCTTATTGCATTTGTCAAAATTTTTATACAAGGAGCAAGTTGGCTTAATTTAACACAATTTTAAACTATATTTATATATCAATTGTTGTTGAAAAAGAAATAAACAGCTTTGTTTGTTTCTTGTGTTGTTAACAAATATTGAAATAGACTGCGCGGTACGCCTTAATTATTATTATTAAAATATAATTTTTTTAACATTCTATAAAAGTTCTATGGAATTATTTAAGCACAAAGAAGATATTCTTGTCTGGGATACACATTGCTTGGGATGTTAGTTAAGGCTGGCGTAGCCTTACCACACTGAAGTGAATATAGTTGTATTTTTGGCTGAGAAGGTCAGTCTGCGTTTGCTTCCGATTACTACCTGTTTACAAATGCTTAATGCAAAATTAAGACAGGTCCTCTAGATGTCAGAAATCTCTACAACTGATAACCACAATATTTGAAAATTAGTTTTCACTCGCCCAGTCTACTAACGACAATATAATTAAAAACATGAAGGATCGTGACGTTTGTTTGGCAGTGTTTCCATTGCATAGGTGAAATTAATATATAATTTTCTTCAGCCGGTTTGACGGGTTGCTGGCAGTATTTTTACTGAAGTATTTGCGCCAAAAGCAATTTTAAACAGCCGATCAACGCAAAATATAATAACTAAAAACTTTCATGTCTTAATCTTAATTTATAAAGTGTACTGTGCCCAAGCTAACGAAATTAAACAATTAAGATTTATTCCATATAGCTATATGCATTTTTTTTGTTCAAATTGTTGTTTTCATTATAATTTTCGCGTTCGACATTATCATATGCACATTATACCACATTCATTACAAAATTTTCAAAGTCATTAAGGAAGATAATAACACTACTGTACGTTATAAGCTATATCCTTGCACAATATTTATAGATCAATCGTCAACTCAGTGCTATTAGAAGACAATTTGCATAGAATTGAGATTCAGAGACTATAAAAAGCTTACAAACTTCAGGCACACAGCAATGAAAATTATAAATTTAAGTACCCTACCACCACAAAAACAAATCAATGGATTACAATTTTCCTAAAATAAAAATCAATCATCAACCAACCACGATGTTATCAACAAAGGGCATATCTGTTTCATTGCGAGAACTGCACTGCTGCATGTGCCTGCTGAGCAACCAACAGTCTAAAAAAGATGTAGCCTACTTCTTCTAACGGCTAATTGCTTTTTTGTTACTTCAGTCAAACACACGAGAATTCTAATTTTCGTCTTTAAACAGAAATTTTTCTGGCTAACCTTCCAACAGAAAAGAGTGGAGAAGTATGAGCGAATTGCCGATCACCGTGGAATTGCCAATAAAAAAATGCAATAAACATGAAGAGTTGCTGTAAGTCTTTAACTTTGTAGTGCAACAAAAATACATTATAGCACAATGATCATCACTGAGACGATTTTGTAAAGATCATTCTATTGAAAAGTGAATACATTTAACCAAATATTGTACACATGATGAACAAACCCTAAGAGCATTTTCCAGTTCAATGCTAGTTAAATTGCCTTAAAACATAATTTTTTACCACTACTAATTATAAAAGTGTTACACTAGCCGAAAGCATAGGTTGGTATTAAAGTAAACTTTCTTAGATCATCATTGTATGAAACTCACTGCAAGTAGCTACGATTGTTTCCTAGTTGAGTATTGAAAACGAAAGACTATTTTCGTTTGAGTTAAAAAAACAGACTCACTGAAATTCTCAATCTTCAATTTGTCAACCCGTCCACAGCCAAACCATTTTACGATCCTAGCTAACAAATTACCCCTTTTTATATGAATCTTACTAACCTTAAAATCAAAGAAACAAGAAGGTTTCTGCAAGTTGAGATAGTGCCCTACTTCTAATAGCATACGATAAACTTGATAAGACTTGATAAGTTTTGCATAAGGCAGAGGTTAACTATGGGCCACAACGCTCTTTTAAGGTTGCCTACATTGTTAAAAACTTATTGCTTAATGTTGTAACCCTGTTAAAAGATGTTGAATTACCGTCTGCGGTTTCAAGCCCTTGACAGGAAAAGCCTGTTCGTAGATGTCGACTGGATAATACATGGGAAGAAATAATACGGAAATCCGGATTTTTCCAGTTTTCAATATGGAAAAAATTAGCTGGCTTAGTGGAAAAGCGTTAGAATGTTAAAGCTCTTCGTCACTATCTTTCCAGTTATCTCTCAGACAACTATCAAAACCACTTTCAGGATAGGCCTACCGTTGTTGTTGCATAAGCACATGCACACATTATTGAAAACGTTTGTAAGAGACTATACATTTCATGTGTTGCAAACCATGAACCAATTATAAAGATTAAAAGCATTACGCCTCTGTGCTTATTTTCCACTTGACATGTGTAAGGTGTAAGGCTACATGTCTTCAGAAGTAGCAGAGATTTTATTTTTTACTTGTTTACTTGTTCGCTGCATTCAATACGGGTCCTTTTCTCGTAGAATGAATCAGATGCTCAAAACTACAATCATCTTTGTTCTTAAAATACGTCATTTCTATACTGTAGCCTACTGTCGCAAAAGCTGGTTGGTTGGTTTTGAATCTTTATCCTCGGACTGACAAAGTCCTGATAGGTTATTCCTGGTAGTTTCGCATACTTGTAGAGCAGTGGTTCTCAAACTGGGGTCCGCGGTCCTTTTGGGGTCCGCGAGACAATTTTCTGGGACCGCGAACACCTTCCAAAAAAATTAACATGATCCCAAAGAAAAAAAATTTTTGAAAGTAAAAATTTTCAGACAAGTTATTTTCCAAACCAAAGTTAAAAGATATAATATATAGTAAGCTGGCTTGGCATCCCTCCACACAGGTTTTTAAGCCTGGCTAGGCGAAGTTGATTAAGGCTGGTTATTTTTACTGATTTAAATTTTGAATTGAATGCCTCTCCGAACTTTTAGCTTTTTTAGCCTTGGTCAAATTAGCCAAACATTAATAACCGTTTAACTTTACTAATTGAATTTTTAACTTAAATTTGAGAACAAAACGTGAAAATGGCTCAGCCTCGAAAAAAATTAAGATTCAATGATTCCTATGTTCAATTTGGTTTCACTGTGATACATTCTGGAGGAGAAGAAAAGCCGCAGTGCGTGCTATGCTGTGAAGTTTTAGCAAGTTCTACTCTAAAACCTAGCAAGCTGAAAAAACATTTGGTAACACATCATCCAGATTATCAAACAAAGATGCAGAGTTTTTTAAACGGCAAGCTAATAGTTTAGTTATTAGGTCAAGATTTGATAGCACTAGTGATCAATGGAAGGAAAATGCTGCAGGGTTAAGGGCCTCCTACGAAGTTGCAAGAAAAATAGTTATCGCTAAGAAGCCTCACACCATCGGAGAACAATTGATCTTGTCTTGTTGCCAAGTTATTGTATTAAACGTTATGAGAATCTGAAGCTCAAAAGCTGAAGCAAGTGTCTCTGTCAAACGACACTGTGAGTAGGAGAATATCTGAGCTATATATCGGAAAATATTTTGTCGCAGGTGGTGTCAAAGATACAGAAGTCAATTTCACGTTGATACCTAGCTCAAAACATGTTGGATGTAGGCTAATGCATAATATCAAGATCGTATTGAACCAAACGGAACCTAACATAGAACTGTTAACACCCAAGCAGGTGCACCCATTTTATTGAAGTGTGCATTTTTAATTGCATGTAACAAATAAATAATTATTTACCGTTTTTGCTCTAATTTGCCTTAAGTTTTTGGTGGACCGTGAGCCGTTGAAAAAATTGCAAGGGGACCGTTCAACAAATTTTTTGAAAAAGTTTGAGAACCACTGTTGTAGAGGCTCTTGACGCAGAGCCGGTTACCGAGATTGGCAGATTGAAGTTTTCCAATTGTTTAAGTGTTGAAGTGTTCTTGACGGGGAATTATTTCATTCACTAGGTGCTGCTAAATGGAGAGCAGTCTTGAAATGCATTGCTCAAGCGCACACCCCGAGAGTCGAACCAGCGCCGCGTGATCTTGAGCCCGACGCGTAACCACTGAGTTAACGGGGCGGTCAGTGATATGGTTGTCTAGTTTGATACAAACAGGTCTGCTGTAGACATGGAACTGATTGAAATGTAAAAAGCATGGTTCTGAAAAAATTCACTTAATGCCATTCTACAGTTGGGTTTTTGGAAACGGATCCCTCCCTGATTGGTTCCATAGTGTAAACGACCAATATATGACATTGTATTTAGTATTAGTAACTTATTCTGTATTTAGCAGGACATATTGTTGTGCATATTTTTGTTCTGAAATAATGTTAGTAAAATTAAAACATAGTGCATTTCCAACAAATGATCACTTGGGAGAATTAATCCGTGCAGCTTTAACAACACATCATCCATATTTTCAAAGATTAGCAAATCACACCAAAACCTAATATTGTGTTTGTAATTTTTCATTTATGTTTAGTAATTTTACGTAAAGCTTGTATTGTTTACCTGTTTTACTGACACTACACATTTTGTG
Organism: Aplidium turbinatum; assembly: GCF_918807975.1. NCBI lineage: Eukaryota > Metazoa > Chordata > Ascidiacea > Aplousobranchia > Polyclinidae > Aplidium > Aplidium turbinatum. The sequence goes on from NC_137486.1 coordinate 7,228,123, forward strand.
GCTTGCGGGTGGTTGTAGTTTTCGGCTGGTGACTCGTTTATTGAATAAGTTTGCTCACTCATGGACTAATACTATAGAGTTACCATACGTATTTTGTTCAGAGGACATGTCTTTCTTTTCAATGAAAAATATTTTGTTACCTTGTACGGAACCAATTTCATGTTATAGAGAAAAATATGAATCCTGTGTTTGTTTATGGAAAATTTCTTTTTGAAACTTCACAATTTAGATACTAACAACTTGTTTTAGTTTGATGCTGCGAGTTCGTTGTAGTAGTATCGGTTTGCACGATAGCTTTCCTTTCAAAACACAGTTCCCTAGTCATGTGCTACGACGAATGATGTTGGAGTCAGTGACTGTCAGTGTGTCGTTCTGACTGAAGCTTCTACCTTTTAGAGTTGTAGACTCTTGTAGCAGGCTAATTATTTTAATGAGTGAAATTCGGCTTATTATTTGTTGCTGTCATTTTTCTTGTGTATAGGCTAGTAGTAATCTAGGCCACAGGCGAAACCGAACCACAAGCAATTTAGCTACGTCTTTCTGTTTTGTGAAAAAATATGGCAACACTACTATTGACATCCAGAACGTCTATTGCCAGAACAGAGTAGACTAATACACAAAGTAAAACTTATTTTCTTAATAAAACTAATTAGAGTTTTTGTTTGGAAAGTGCCTAAGAAGTTGGCTCTGAAAACAGACCTGATGTTGCTACAACAAAAAAGTTGCAAAATGTTTTTGCAATTTTGAAAAAAGTACGTTACGTCATTTCCGTTATCAAAGCATGTGCTTTCTTCTAGGCCTATACGTACAATAGGCTACAGCATTTTCTCCGTAAAAAGTCAAACAAATTGGCTTACTGTGACTAGAAATTGCGAAGCATTTTGCAAAATGTTGATATTAACTTTGTCCGTTTGGTTAACCTTTATGCTTTATACATTAATGTGTTAAAAAACAGAAAGTAAATAAATATTAAAAAGTCTGTAATATGTTGCTTCAAAATCATTGAACAAACTTTTAGATGTTGATACAATTTTAGAAAACAAAAGAAAACCAAAAAAAGGTTTCATTACGAAGATTAGGAGAAATTAATAGAGACATATTTGCTTGCACGCAACTACATCCACACGTTTCAAAGCAGGCACAGTGCTTGTTTTCCTCCGATGCATGACACTGCGTGAAACTAACCTGTCATCTAGAGATAAAAAAGCAAAAGGAACGGTTTGATTGGATAAAATTTGGAGCCGAAAGTTTGTTGTTTCCGGAGTGTCGTGACGTAAGCTAATTTTCATCAAAAATTGGATTGAATCACACAAACAACTGAGTCTCATGGGGAAAAAGCACAAGTTTTACGGACAGTCACTAAATTATTTGCTTGCAAACATTGGGTCTCTATTACTGAGTGAAAACTATATGAAGAATCATAGTTCTGGCTTAGTAATGTCCAATTGATTACGTGTAGAGTAGGCAAATAAGTTTTGCTTGATTTAACAACAACCAATAAAAACTGAAAATCAAAGTAGCCTTGGTAATGCGAGGATGAGAACTACAAATCAACTTAAGTTGAAACAACATAACTTGTTTCGAGCATGCTTTTAATCTGATAATATTGGCATCTCAGCTTTAAGGAAACATGAGTTAATTTACTGGCAGCCAAAATTAAAAGTCCTTTACCCTACAGTACGTCTCATTTTCCATAAGCATGCGTCTTATATTAAAGCAGACATGGGCAAACTGCGGCCAACACGCCAAATCTAACCCGTTGGATCTTCTAATATGACTCTCCAGATGTTGGTATTAATTAGTGTATCAGACCAATATATACATATTTTTTTTATTCTTGTATATACTATAAGACAACTCAAACAATGTTGCCATTCCTCAATTGAAAATTCATTTCACTAGCGCAGTTGAACCAAGCTTCCCGGCTGGCTTAGGTAGCCAAATTCAAAGGTAGTTAATGTTCCAATTTGCAGAGAAGTTCGTTTGATAAACTTGTGTAAACTGTGTAAATTTCGAGCCTGAAAACTTTGTGTTTACGTGGCATGGCAAAATCTGTGGTAAGCCTACATTATAACAGGCTTATTCTTGCTAGCTTCCAGAACCGAAAGTCGGTGGTGATCGAAGAACGTACCAGGCGGAACAGCTAAATATCTTTTCCCTTTCACTAGAATCGCATCAGTTGCTTGCTGCTGCAGTTCTTACATGCCTAGAAATGTTGCCATATCGAAATAATACAACATCAAACACCATTTTGGCACCCATCGTCTTAACTACACTTAGACAAGTTAACAACGAAAAGGTACTACCCAGAAATTGGCAAATATTTGGATGCAGTGAAATACTCATATTCAACATTTTACCACTTAAAAGTTAATTCTCAAGGCATGCTCATTGCTAGTTTTCAAATTAGTAAAAGCCAAAAATTCTGTTTCCGATGAACTTTTTTTCAAGCAGTGCATGGTAGAAAGAGACAGTAGGACGGTCTGTTGTGTCCAAATATAAAACGCAAATACGAACAAATTAATTCAGCCCTAATGTACACCAGCAAGTGTAGCCAATGATCTCAGTTAACTGATATACCCCTTAGATCTGTTTTGAGAATTACCACCACCAAATTAACACAAAACATGAAGGTTTGGTAAAAAAGTCACATAAGAACACAGTTTATACGAAAACTAAATTCAGTTTTCGTTCGAGTTTTTTTTTTTGCTTTTCAGTTACAGCTTTCAAATACAAATTATTGCACACAAATTAGGCTCGCTTATAGAATTAATTTAAACGCTCTTTGTTTTACTGACTTGACCCGTCTGTTAACTTCAATAAATTTTTAGCCTTTGAGTCAAAAAGTGTGCCAACTTCTAGTTAAAAATGTGATAAATCAATTGTAAAAACACGTGTGCATCACTTCTCTTGCATTTTCTTTTTTGCACTTTGCTACAGATGTGCTTTCAATTCATTGCGCTTTTATCTGAAAGCCGAGACTGAGCAGCGTTTAGTATCTTTCAATGTATCTTATATAATATAGATACAATAGAAGAGTTGCTGCTGCCGTGTCTGTGAAGTCAGCAAGGAAAGTCGTGATCAATGTGACCTTAATCAATCCGTCAAGGGGTAGCGCGGGAAAACATTGGCTGAAAAAAATTTGCATATGGCATCAAATGTCTTTAACATATGATTTTGTGACTGGATACTTGTTCACTGTTTGACTCCGAGGCTGCGCTTACTGAAAACCTAAAACACAGCAGCAGCGAAAGGGCTTTTTTGTAAAAACGCATTTCCTGTTGGATCCGTACGCATAATACCGACTTACTACAAAAGTATGAAGTAATTGCATCAGACACTTTGTCTCAGAACCATCATCAATCAAAAACTTTTAAAGGAAAACTTCTAAACAAAGAAAAATAGGGACCAACCGTTTAGCTCGTTAATATTATCTTGACAGAACTTTACGTTAAAAAAAAAAAAACATTATCGGCAGAAAGTGATAAATGAAGACGTACGTTTCCGGGATGTCAGACTTCCTGTTCTAACTGGTTGGAACCGGTTGAAAAAGTGAAGAAAGAAGTCAGCTGTGGTTCTTGATATTACTGCTTCTGAAGTATAAAAAAAAAACTACTTTTAAAATATATTTTTGTAATTAGGTTTTATGTCCTAAGATGGGGCATGCGTCGTTTTAACATTTACAGTAGGTAATATCTTAATTTTTAATTTCAGTGCAATACACTAAAATGTCACTTGTAATCAGATTGGAAGCAAGTACCTAACAAACATGAGTAGCCTACGGTTGAGCATACAGCAGTATGGTGCAATCAGAAAAGAACTTACTAACCGATTAGCCTATGCTTTTCGGTTAAATATAAAAACGACTCTGCCACATTTTCACAATAGCCATGCGATTTTTAATTGTCCAATCATATAACCTACAAGGCTACAACACACAGCAAGTCAAACCTATCACGATATTGAATTTGAAAACAGTCACTATGCTTTCAAAAGTTTGTTTTTAAGCTATCGGTGCGAGCCAAGCATTTTTTTTATAGCCAATTTAAATGTAAAAGTTCTAAACCGACACTGATTAAAAAAAGTTAAGCCTATTGAATTGAAGCAAACACTAGTCTTTAATTTTTATATAAAACATTCGTTTATGTTCAAATACAACCTAAAAAAATGTCACTTTGATACAGAGCCAAACCGCTACAAGAATCAAAGCGTGATTTGTTTTAATGAGAAGTAAAAACTATAGCATTACATTGTGGCTTACTTTAGCTTGCAGGTCAAACTAACTGATAGATAGGTAAAAAACGTGAAGACCACTAACGTGTTTAGTTATAAAAACAAACATATTAGAATATCGACAAAATACTAACGTTTATAATGAGAGATAAGCAAAAAATAGCTGATGAACTTCCTTATGTTGCAGTCCTCAAAAGCGAGGATAGGCAAAATACTTTCTGGCTACTTTCTAGCAACCAACGTTTTAAATAAAGAATCTGAAACTGAAAATAAAATTAGCCTAATAAGTTATAAAACAATATCTCATCATTAATTTGAATATAGGGAATTAGTCAACAAAATAGCTCAGTACCTTAGCGCGTGACATCATGAACAAATTTGCTTGATGATCAAGCGGCGCTGCTTTGACTCTCGGGGTGTGCACTTGAGCAACGCACGTTAAGGATTGCTCTCCACTCCGCCGCACATAATGAAAGGAATAATTCCTCGGCAACAACACTTCAACAATCGGAAATTTCACTCTGTCAATCTCGGTAACCGGCCCTGCGTCAAAAGCCTTCACAAGTATGCGAAACTACCAGGAATAATCTATCAAGGCTTTGTCAGTCCGAGGATAAAGATTCAAAACCAACCAAGCAAGTAGTTACCGTACACTTTATGTTTAATTAGCACGTTTTGCAAGCTAGGGAGAATCGACATTAATTTATTAGTGAAGCCAATCATCGCTTTTTCGATTTTTGTTTCATTTCAAATAAAGGAACTTAACAAATAACTTTGTTTAAATGTACTAAAGCACGATTGTAACACCCATTTGATAACACCTCAAAATCCCACAAATAGACTTGAATGTAAGCAGGGAAAGTGCCAACAACTACACAAACAATCCCCTAAAGTGAGACTTTTTAACCTTTGGCAGTTAAGAAACGTGAAAGGGACTGTCTAAGATGTTAGGAATGCTTGTAATGCATGAAGCTGGATCACGTTGTTGTAAATGCGTGCAATAAAACAATAACGAATTTCTCTAAATAGCGAAATTCATTGATAAAAAAGAGCATTCAGCGGTGCAAGCCTACTACAAACTACAATTCCCGCTCACGTTCATCCTGTGGTAGCGTAAAATAACGTATCAATGAGTTTAACAACCAATTGGTGACCCCTGCTTGTAGTTTTGTTATAACGCCAATAGCTCAAGTTGAAAAGACAAACAAGCTTCCTCTTCAACGTGACATCTATTTTACATTAATAAAATCAAATTATTTTGTCACAAGAAGTAAGTTCAAATTTTTCCTCATGTAAGCCTAAGGCAAAATTGTTATGATGTCTACTCTAAAGCCTTCCATAAAAAACACTGTTTTCAATTTTTTTAGTTTTTTTACAATCTCAAATGCCGATTTATACTTACACTGCAATTAGCAGATCTATAAATTTTACTAAGTTATAAAACTTGCGTTAAAGTAAATATCGACATCTTCCTGAAACTATATTCATTAACCTATTTCCGAGTGGTCATACAAAAGAATAGTTTAGTTTTGCTGTCTTTTTAGTTTTTTCCGTAAAGTAGTTGGAGAGAAATTGTAAACGCTTAAATGACAGATTCACTTCCAAAAGAATAACCACGTATATTCTAAAGGTAAAGAAACAACAAGTTTTTTTGTTTTTTTTTCTATCTAAAATTTTTATAATGCATTTTCTATGGTTTACTTAGTATTATGTTAATATCGAGCAGAAGTTTTACTTTTGGTCGGATCTCGATAAAATTTAGTTTGTAACACTCAATTTTAATTCATTTTTCTCTACTACTTTTCACGGAATTTTGATGCAAAAAAAAGAACGACAAATTGTTCTACAATTGGCGGAACCATTGAAAGTAATTCTAGTCTTCTCCGACAAATCTATGCTTCTTGTTTCAACTTCTACATTATCGAGTTAAGTTTTATACCATAAGTTTATAAAATGCCGTTGTTCCAGAGAATTTAAAGTATGATAAGCTTCGTTGGTGTCGTTCTGAACGTTTTCAAAGTTCAAAAACATTTTGTTTAGATTTCAGTAGCCTAGATTCAATGAGGATTATTTTGCATTTGTCGGATAACAAGTTATACAGATGCTGTAATCCGCAATACAAGCTGATACAAGCTTCAAATAATTTACTATTTTGGTGTCCTTCGTGAAAGTTACAGGCGTTTTGGCAATAGTTAAGATCCCTTTGAGTTAAGTTGTTATAGTTGGTTGACAACACCTAACCCTCTGCAGCGCTCTCCCATTCAAAATGGCTGCTCCTAATAAAGTAGACTTTTACAGCACGTCGCCATAATGCAACTTTTAACAGTAGGCCTAGAAGTTGAAATGTTAATTCTCCAATCTAAGTATGTTGGCTACTAGTAAAAACATCTAAGCATAATGAGTTAATGACATCACCAAAAGTAATTCAGAATAGAAGAAATACAATAATAATACTCTAGTGATGAAAAAAAATCTTTAGAATTGAAGCGTAGAAGATTCCACCAATGGGTTTAATTTATATTTTATTTTATCAACACTAAAAACAATTTTTTTTTAATTTTGAATTATATCTTTGTTATTCAAAATGTTTTATTAGCAATACGTTCAAAGCTATTGCTAAACACGTCATTTTACAACAAGGAAAGTAGCATATGCGGCTTTGCAACATTTCACTGTATTTTCTCATTTTCGTTTTTCAACTCATCATTCAAAATAATCATGCCATTATACTGCTGTGTTGATACGTATTTTCACATTGCTTTAACGTCTTTGAACAAGAAATCGATAAAAAGATGCTTTGAATTTTAATCTTAGCATTACCAACTGCATGAAATCGTTCTCTCTCTCTTCACGCCTCAAAACTATCGACTGAGCTGTCAGTCGTGAGCGTAGTGCGTGCTGGGCCCAGCAAAAGGGAAAACTGACATAACTCATAGCGTTAAAGCAGAAGCAGCTGCTTCACAGCGCGACGTATGCAAAAAATATTTAACAAAAACAAATGCTGCAAAGCTGCTGTTATTATAGCTGCAAAATGTCCAAAAACATCGTATAGCGTTTTGAAAATGTTATTTGCCCTTTTTCACCAAACGAGGTAATATCAATTATAGTTTCTTGAATGCTCTTTTAGAGAATATGCAAAAAATGCCATCAATCACTTTAGAATAAAACATAAAATAATTGTACCCAAGATCGTTTTGATCAAGAGGAAGTTGTATCCCAGTGAAAGCAATGACTCAAGATGTTACTTCACCAATCGGAGAAGATTTCTGACAAGAGTTGGACCACAAGACACGTTTGTGTGATTGACATACATGAAACGTTGTGCCATCTACTAACTACAGGATAACGAGACTTCTGGAAATGAAGAGCGTGTTCATTCGCATACATTCAGAGCTAGTCTGCGACAATAGCTTGAACAGACAGAAACTTGAGATGTGCTGGAATTTTATTGTATTGGTGCAGAACAACTGCCGATTATAGCAAGTAAATCATCTTATCATTGTCAGTAGTTGAGTTCCTGTCCAGCAGAAGTTATAGATATGGATTTACAAAACAAAAAACGAGCTAGCTACTTTTTCTGGAGATCAAACGTGTAATAGCAAGTCATTGTAGCAAATCTTAAAAAGAATGAAATGAGGAAGTCGTATTTTAAATTGATTTGCAACGTTCCTCTGTTTTTATCTTGTCATGAACGACCTGCAGGGAGAGACAGGCTGCCCTCCAGTCATCACTTTTTTAAACTTAGAAGCAGACTCTTAAAAATTCATTTCGCAAAGTCTAGGGGTTCGTTTGTTTTGTCCTCCAAATGTAAACACTGAAAAAAGGGAGGGGATGTGATCAACCGACGTCGTTGAGCAGATTCGGCTTTGTTGTATGGTTGTGGGTTGTTATAGTTTGGCGCACTGTTACACGATAAGGAATCTAAAGAAAAGCACTGATTATACGCTCCTCAAGTAAAATTCGATAAAATAAAAATTCTTGTTGAACCACATTGAATTATAAAGGGAATCTGTCCAGATAATGTGGTAAGAGATCTTTGTCGTGTGAGCCTCTGGGGCCGAGTATCTATCCTTTTACCATCCCAGATTCACGATATTTTCGAACTATAGCCTACTGGAAGACGAAGAAAGAACAGCCAGTCTTTGATTTCATCTTTCAAGTCACTCAGACCTTCCACTCCGTTAGATGGCTTAAAGATGGCAGCCTACAATAGTTGATGGGCATAAGGTAAGAAAAGAGAGGTGTCATGCCATAAGTAGAATGGTAAGCATATAGAACTTTATCAATTCATAGATCATGACAATTTAAAAATCAACATTTTTTAATAATAAATTTAAGCTCTATGTAAGAAGCTTGAATTCATAAAGTCATAAAGGCACTCCCCCTTCTCATTGTTGAGGTGTGAGGTAATAGCCTACACGAGAATATGAAAATAAATTTCAGGATGCAAATAATCTTGGTCTTGGTTGGTTGGTATGAATCTTTATCCTCGGACTGACAAAGCCTTATAGGTTATTCCTGGTAGTTTCGCATACTTGTAGAGGCTCTTGACGCAGGGCCAGTTACCGAGATTCCATTCACTAGGTTCCGCTCAATGGAGAGCAGTCCTGAAATGCGTCGCTCAAGCGCACACCCCGAGAGTCGAACCAGCGCCGCGTGATCTTGAGTCGAGCGCGTAACCACTGAGCTAACGGGGCGGACTACCGTAGGCTACTCTGGTTTGGTTTTTGAATGTTTATCCTCGGACTGGCAAAGCCTTGATAGGTTATTCCTGGTAGTTTCGCATACTTGTAGAGGCTCTTGACACAGGGCCAGTTACCGAGATTGGCAGAATGAAGTTTTCCGATTGTTGAAGTGTTGTTGCCTGGGAATTATTTCATTCACTAGGTGCCGCTCAATGGAGAGCAGTCCTGAAATGCGTTGCTCAAGCGCACACCCCGAGAGTCGAACCAGCGCCGGGTGATCTTGAGCCATGCGCATAACCACTGAGCTAACGGGGCGGACTCTCGACGACTCTAAGATCTACCGTGGGCTACTCTATTTTATCTAGTTGATGAATTTGTCGTATTCAATAAGTTGGCTACCAGGAAGAAAAAAATAGAAAATCATCACAGAACCTACAAAGAACGTTAGCCTATTGCAGGGGTATTATTTCAGTTTTGTTTTTTGTTTCTTTAATGCAGGAATTTTCAGCAAGCAGGCCACTTGTGTTGGCAAAATGTTGTGAGAAATTATGACTTTAAAATTAACAACAGTACGTTTTAATGGGGTCTTGTTGATTTACCATCCTGGATGTAGATTGTGAACCCCACACTTCTCACTGCATACCAGCGCCCTATCAATGTCATTTATGGCTATGGCTGCAACTAATTAAAAATTGTTTTCATTTAAAACGTTTTTCCGCTTAGAATCTAGGGTAGGCTACTGCTTTATTTTCAAAAATCCTGAAATATCTCGATAGCTTGGTTGGTTAGCGTGTGACTTCTAGAACGAAGAAGCTTCAAGATCAAGTGGCGCTGGCTCGCACTCTCGAGGTGTGCGCTTGAGCAGCGCACATTAAAGACTGCTCTCCATTCAGCAGCACCTAATGGATGGAATATTTCCTCGGCAAGAACACTTTAAAAATCGGAAACTTCACTCTGTCAATTTCGGTGACCGGGCCTGCGTCAGTGATCCAAAGCCTCTACAAGTATGCTAAACTGCGAGGATTAAGCTCTGCAAGAAGCTTTCCCAGTCCGAGGATAAATATTCAATCAATCAATCATCTTATTATGCTACGGTATATTGAACTTTTCTGTAGGTCATAACCAGGGATATCTATAACTACCTGGTTGGAAACTATGTGGAACTGAAAACAACTTTATGCATCAATAGGGTCACTGTTCTTTGTGCGCCGTTGTTGCAAATGCTTACATAAATTAACTTCAAAAAGCAGCAAAGCAAATAGTAGGCTAAACGAACAAGGAAAGTGTAACAACCAATTCACATGCTATAAACTATAAGGTCTATGCTTGCCTGGTTTGTTTGTTTGTTTGTAATCCATGAGTGCAGTCATGTTGTATTTTGTTTGCTGCTTAAAAAATTCCAGAATGAGTATTGGTTTTACTCTTATAACATCGTAAACGTATTGGTTTCGTGCTGGATTGGTCTGTGAACAAGTTGATGGCATGATATCACATTTCACTGATTGCTGAACACTCTTCATTTACTCCTGTTCGAGTTTGCAGTAGGCAAAATTCTAAAGAGCAGCAATAGGCGAGTTTTGGATTATTTGCATTCATTCATGTTTTGGATTTGTCGCTTTTTTTCCTAGTAGCCTAAACATACTTTCATACATCAAGTAAGTTTTGATGTGAGAGTACATTTCAGGCTATATATTTTTGTGAAATCGAGGTTTTTATTTTGCGAATCCTTCTGTAGGCCTAGTCGTAGTAATGTGACGACCAAACTGATGTATAGTAGTGATGTAAGCCGCCGCGTACGCGGCCGCTTTTGAATTTTTCGCCGCGTGCCGCGCCCCGTGGAAGGTTGAACTGACAAAGCCGGCGCGCCGCTTGCCGCGTAAACTTTCAATAAATTAAACTTTTGTAAACGTAAACTTTCAACTTTTCATGAAAATCAGTTATGAAACTTTAAATTTAAATTGGAAACACGGATCAGTTTTTTTTTCTTCGGAAACCCTAAGCTGGAAAGCTATGCAAATTGCAAATAGCTTGCAGTTGACAGGGTTTTTGGGGCTGTCTTGTGAGGGAAGCTGTACGAATGTTTTTGGTTAATAGCCTAGCTGATAAGCTCAGCTCCCAGTTACCAGGCTATAGGCCTAGCGCAACTACCCTATTAGTTACTATAACAGTTAGCCCAGTGAGTTCAGGCTATACGTTTTACTCCTGTATGTGTATTCATATACAGTAGAATTCGCCTATAGTGACACCTGAAGGGACCGCGGAAAAAGTGTCACTATAACCGAAGTGTCACTATAGACGAATGATGACGTCGTTGATAACGTCACTTGTGCAGTATCTGCGCATGCGCATCCCATGTTGGTTTAATTCAAACCCAGTCAGCAAATCAATCCTTTATGGTTCAACCTCTGCATACGTTAAATCAATGTAAAAAGATGGATTTGCTGGCTGGGAACTGGCGAATGCTGATAAGGACAAAATATGATTCCAACTTAAACTGGAAATACACCGTAAAGTGTTCTTATACGGAAATTTTTGAGCCCAAGGGACATAAATGTGGTGTCACTGTAAGCAAAGTGTTCTTATACACGAAGTCACTATAGGCGAAGTCATTGCTATGCAAAACATAATGGTTTGCAAACGGGACTTTGCAACAGGTGTCACTACAGACGAAGTGTCACTATAGCCAAAGTCACTATAGGAGAATTCTACTGTAGCCACTAACATTAAAATTGCATTATTGCTTACAAAAAGTGTTCAAAAGTCCTGATACTGCATCCAGGAACATTCTATTTGTCTTAGTTTGTATTATGTCTTAGAACTTAGATGCATTGCTGATAAGAGAATATGATCTGGTTAGCCTAGTCAATTAGTGCACAACTGTACTGGTAGGTTACCAGTTATATGACATGGGTGCTTTTTGCCACAATTGACTTTCTAAAAAATAACGCATTAAAATATTTTTTGACAATTTTGTAATTTGCGGTGTGCGGTGCAGTGTCAAAGTTCCAGATAAATTGCGGTGTGCGGTGCGGTGCGCGGATAGATGAGTCAGTTGCGGTGCGGTGTGCGGATAAAAATTTTGGGTTCGCTGCATCTCTAATGTATAGCACCGAACAAAGTTTCCAATCCCGTAGTTATAGATAGGCTATCCCTGATCATAGCAAGCTAAAGGTAGGCCTACATTTTTTTAAGTTGCAATTTGTTGAAGCTTTGTTTCTTGTTTGAGCATATTAGAGAAGAAGTCTTTTTATTGACGAAAGTGATCGAATTGCACTACGTCAAGTTCACAAGAGCGATATTTTTTGCGAAAAACATGTGGAGATAATAGAAGTCCTGCTTGAGCGTTCACATCACACTGCATCACACATGGGGAACGCCAGAAAAATCTACGAACGAGCATCTCGTTTATCAAAAGCCGCACCAAATATGATAGCCTATACATAGGCTGCATACGTACATATTATACACACTTGCATACGTAAGGTTTCTCATGTTGCTTTTATTGCATGTTTAGCATGAATCTTTAAGTTTGATATTGAAGTTGAACTTGGTAGTCTTTGATCTGTTGTGCGCATCACGACAATTATTGTTCGGGCCAGTCGTTCTTACTGTGCACAACAAGACAATAGTCGATTTCGCTAGCACGGCCTTTCATGGAGCAGTTAGCCTAATTACGCTTTGTGCTCTTCAGGACGGTGCTATTCGTGGACGTAGCTATAATTGCATCTGGACTTGAAGCCAAACGCTAGGTCTCTTGCACGGCAAACAGGTTTGCCATATTGACAGTTTTAAAGCCAGATTTTAAAAACTTGACGCTTTTTTAATACATTTTCAGATTAACACATGGCACGGTCGCAACACCTTAGGCTATGGTAGTAGCCTAATCATGCTGTTGACAAAATCAGGCCAAGATGCAATATGAAAAGCATCATAAAGATTCGGAAAATTTGGCTTTTCAAACCTCATGTTTTGTAAATAGGCTACTGCGCATTGATAAAACAGAGTAAAAATCGCCAAAAATATAAGTTATCAAAATGCTAAATTCAAAGTAGCCTGTCAAACGCACTAAAAAACCCTTAAACTTCTAAAATTTGGCGTTTAAACCGTCAATCTGTCAATCCTGTTTGCCGTGCAAGATGAGCCCTAGCGTTTGGCCCTCAATTGAGATGGTGTTAGGCTATATAGGCCCTAGCATGGTTATAGCGACGTCCACGCTGCTATTGGGCAATGGGCATACTGCAGCGTGTGAAAAAAAATGAGAAACGTTGTTTCCAATGACAATTGCAGTCTGATAGAAATAATGCGATGATAATGTGATTACATCAGAAAACAACAGTTCAATGTTGACTTCTCCGGAACAGTCAAAACGACGAAATGAAGTAAAAACTTCAAAACAAAAGCTGATGGCGCTGCGGGTTCTATAACACTCTACAAAGTAACAATGCGACAAAAAGACTGAAAGTAAAAATACGCAATAAGAATATGCACAGCAACTCGAGTTGCAGAGTAGGCCTACTTTGATTACGCACCTAACGGCAAATAGCGTGTTGCACGCATCAAGGGCAGTCTTCGAGTCGAAGATTACCTCTCAATTGTTTCCACAAATCTTCCGCTGTTTTTGTTCTCTGATTGCGACTCCACAGCCCTGGTCGCAACACTTTTGTTCCAGACGGTTGTTCGCCTGGTCAAACGTCATGTAGAAACCGTTCGGGTCTACTGAATATTACGTCATGGAAATTCCTAAAACATGAGCCAAAATTGCACCATCGTTCGTAAGACCTGTCAAACCGGTTTAAACCTGTTTCAGTTGAAACTTGTTTGGACATGAAATGTTGCGTCGCGCTACTGCTGGCGTGCCTTTGAGTTATCACAAATTTTTCTGATTCATTCTCGAAGTTGTTTGTTGGAAGTCGGTCGCACATTTAACTGGTTTATTTGGTGCTTGCTAGCTGGACAAATTCTCCGTCTTTTATCCAAGTAATCTGTATCGTAGTGACAGTTTTAGAGGTGTATCGCGTTGCACCCCATTTCGATACCCGCGGGCTAATTTTACAGAAATACACTGTTTGAAAAGAAGTTCAAGTGTGTGTTTCTTCGGTCATTATATACAGACGAACGGATTCGGAAACTTTATGTTAAAATTTTCCCACGAAGAGATTATGGTTTACCGCTGTGACCATAAAAAATAAAAGACGAGTTCTTGTTAGCTGGTAGGCCAAGAAGCACTAGAAGCACAAAAAAATAAAATAAAAGACGAGTTCTTGTCAGTTGGTAGGTCAAGAAGAAATTAAAGCAAGAAAAATAAAAGACGAGTTCTTGTCAGTTGGTAGGTCAAGAAGAAATTAAAGCAAAAATAAAAATAAACGACGTGTTTGTTGTCAGCTAGTGCAGAAGAACTACTTAGAAGTACAAGAAATAATAAAAGAAGATTTGTTGGTTGGTAGTCTACACTCTTACAGAAGCAAAGAAAAGTAAAGACATTTCTTCTCAGTTTGGTACTGAAGAAAAATAACTTTGACATTCATTGGCAAGAAAGAAGATTAAAAGACAATCCATCTGTGCTTGTAGATTCAAGTGGAAGAATCCAAGCAAGTTTTGTGGACTTTAGGACTTCATACTCGTACAGCTACGGTATCGTGCATTTAAATTCTTTTTTGTATTTTTACGGTCTTTGCAGTTAAGTTTTTTATAACTACTGTAGCCTAATAATTTTGTGTGTTTGTGTAACTTAATTTTTTTAATTGTTAAATTTAGCCCCAACATTTAATATGTCTACACTCGGTGGCGACAAGGACTCGACCGCCGTAGACTCGACTGAGTTTAAGCCTGATGATGTTCTTTGCGGTCGGGCAGGCCATTCTGGGGAGGGACCCATTAACGATGAGGCTAAGTCAGTTCGAGAGGCCCGGCATCTTAGACGGGATATTTTGACTCAAATTGGGGATCTTTCTGTAGCCCTAGGTTCTTTGAGTGATAAGCAGGAACTGTTAATTTTTAGATCTAAGTTATCTACTTTAGAAGAGGAATTACGGCATTTCCATGCTCTTTTGACTAAAATCTTTAACTCTGAAATCTTGGCAGAACTTCGTGATAGGGTAGATCCCGAATTTAACTCGTTAAAAAATAACTTTGAACAAAAAGAAAGTGAGTTCTCAGATATGTTGGATGCTGACATACATCCTGAGGATAGCGCCTCAAATGTAAGCACTAGGATGTCTAGGACTTCGTCTCGGATAGTGGCACAAATTAACCTGCAGCTAAGACGAGAGGAGCTCCAGATACAAGCTGAGGCCGAAGCGAGAGCTGCTGAGGCTGCCGCGAGAGCTGAGGCCATTCGAGCTGAGGCTGCCGCGAGAGCTGAGGCCGAAGCGAGAGCTGCTGAGGCTGCCGCGAGAGCTGAGGCCATTCGAGCTGAGGCTGCCGCGAGAGCTGAGGCCGAAGCGAGAGCAGCTGAGGCCGCCGCGAGAGCTGCTGAGTTCGCACTCAAAGACGCTCAGTTGAGGGCTGAACAACGTAAAGAGGTAGTTTTAGCTGAATATCGATCAGAGGTGGGCTCTCGGCGTAGCTCTAAGAAGGGCTCTTCTAGGCATTCCAGAAATGAACATCAATCGCAGTTTAATTTACATAACCTTTTCCAAACGCCCGTTCAACCTGTGAGTGGACCAGGGCAATCCACACGTTTTCCAGCTGTTTCAGGAGGTCTCGGGGCCGCGGCTAAGGGTCTTCCGAATGCTGTAGAGCCAAGGTCTGCGAATTACAACCGAACTCCTCCCCCAGAGCGTACAGGTCACGGGGCCGCCATTAGTAGTAATGCTTTGCCCCCTTCACAGTTTTCTGCGCCGCTAGGTTTTGATCGCCCAGCTACACGTAATTTGGGTGGTTGTGAGAGGCGTATCGCGTCTCCTGATTTTAACGTGTGTAAGGATCGTGATCGGGCTGTGCACGTGACTGAGCCCACTCAGCCCCTTAAGGGATATAGCTTGTCTTCTCCCGCTAAATCGAGTTCTCAACAGCAGGATTGCTTTTTTGAATACCAAAATAGTAGGACGTTTTTCGATAAGGCGGCCTTGATTGGTTACGATGGTAATAATATGCCATTTATCTTCTTTAAAAATCGTGTTACGGCCTTAATGGCAGCTTCGCCCTTTAAGGGGACTCGTTTGACTTTGTTACAAGCAGCTTGTGTTAGGACAGCTGCGCAAACGATTGCTAATTTGGTTTCTGACACCCCTGGCTTGTCAGAGGAAGACAGGATAGAAATGTCGTTAGCTCGCTTGTCCCAGCGTTTTGGGGTTCGTGGAGGTCTTTTTGCAGAACCGGAAATTAGAAAGTATCGCTATGGTAGCAAATTGACTTCGACCTCTTCCAGTGATCTGAAAGAGTTTAAAGATGAATTATCGCAGTGTTTGCTTTACGCGCAAGCTTATGGTCAGCGTGACAAATTGGAAGGACGTTTTGTGTTGGATTTGGCTAAGCGACTCCCGTTTGACGCTAAGCAGCGTTATCTTGACTTTTTAGGTGATCAGTATGGTGGCACTGATGAGCCTACTTTTCGGAGTTTGTTTGAATTTGTAGTACGGGAGGAAACGCGTAAGTCGACTGATTTTAGCATTATGCTAATGGGCGATTCTGGTGAGTCGCAGCAATTTAAAAACTTTGGCAAAGGAAAATTGCCTTCATGTCCGGTTAGGCAGACGTCCGTAAAACCCCATGATGATGTGATGTCAGGGAGTTCGCAGTACTCGACTGTTGTTAGCGCACCGCGCGGTGGTGAAGCCAGACGTAAAAACCTACCGGCATGCATTTGTTGTTCGTCACGTGGTCAAGTTGAATATCATTTTTTGTCTAATTGTAAAGAATTTTTGCGCTTGACACCTAAAGATCGGAGAGATGTCATTGTGAAAGCTGGCAAATGCTTGAATTGTTTGCGCCAGCATATGGTTAGGGATTGCGTTCATGCAAATAACTGTCGTAAGTGTGGGCCTAACAACGATAGGAAACACTATTTTCTTCTGCATGATTTTTATGTGACGTCACATGATTCTCTGGATTCGGTTGGGAAAGATGATGCTCGTGCCAGAGTTCCTGTGCGTAATGTTAAGATTGGAAATGTTAAAGCAGCCTTTAACCGCGTTACTGCTGCTCGTGTTTTGAATCCAATGACTGGCAAATCGAAGTTGGTGTATTGTCAGCATGATCCTGGTTCGCAGTTGACGTTTGTTTCGAGTGATTTGGTGTGTGAACTTGATCTTAAACCGTACGATAAAGCGTCGTTTAAAATGGATACCCTGGCTGGTCAGAAAGCTACTTGTGCTGACCTTGTCAAACTCAACATCCAGTCGTTAGAGACGGATGAACTGTTTTGTGATATAACTTCGGTGGTTAACCCAGCTTGGGCTGACGATGTTAAAACTTTACCGCATAAACAAGATTTAAATGGTTTCCGTCATTTTCATGACGTGAATATGTTTCATTTGAATGATTGTAGTACTGTAGATGTACTGATTGGCAACGACAACGCTTATTTGATGTGGGCAAAAGAAGAACGTGTTGGTGAAAATTGTAGTGAACCGCATGCTTTACTCACTCCTCTCGGTTGGTTGGCTTGTGGTGGTAAGTCACCCTTAGAAGAAAGCGTTGCTAAAGTGTGCAGAGTGCAGACGTCTTCAGAGTCGGATGTCATCTCTGGCTTTCAGCGTAAAATTGAGTCTCGTGATATGGAAATAGCAGACCTGAATAAAGTCATTCAGGATTTGACGTTGCAAAATGAAACCTGTGAATTGTCTCGCAATGATAAGTTGGCTAGAGAACTTGTTGAACCGAATATTGAGTTGAAAGATGGTCGATTTGAGATACCTGTTCCGTTGAAGGAAGATATTGATCTACCTAACAATTTTGTGTTGGCGTCAGATAGAGCTGCTGCTTTAAGGAAGAAGGCTTTAAAACAACCTGAACTTCGTGATTTCCTTACTGACACCATGAAAGATCTTAAATCAAATGGCTATATTGAGCGTACTGGTGAAGCAGGAAATGTCAAGGGATTTGAATGGTATTTACCATACTTTGTTACGTCACAATTAAAAAAGCGCATTGTTTACGATGGCAAGTCTGAATTTCGAGGAACTTGTGTTAATGATGTAATGTTTTCGGGTCCTGACTTGTTAAACCCTCTGGTAGATGTCTTGGCTAGATTTCGGCTTGGTAGATTTGGTCTCATGGCTGATGTGACTAAATGCTTCTTTCAAATAAAGTTACCTGAGTCGCAAAGGGATTTGTTTCGTATATTGTGGTTTGAAGATGATGACCTTGAAAATGGTAGGATGGTACCATTTCGTTTTTGTGTACACCCTTGGGGAATAAAGAGTAGCCCGTATATCGCTTGCTTGGCTATAAAGAAAATGATCGAGCAGAATCCCAGCAGTGCTGGTGAATTGACTCTCTGCAATATTGCAAATAATATGTACATAGATGATTTTATATTTTCGGCTGATAGCTTAGAGGAAGCTCAGCAAATCACTCATGAATCAATTGCTTTGTTTGATAGCCGTGGGTTTAAACTTGGTAAGTGGAGTGCTAACAAGGAGGCTATGATTGTCTTGTCAAATTTGGATAATGAGATGCTTTCACCTTTGATTCGTGACATTGACTTTCAGACTGAAAATATGACTTTGCCATCAGCGAAGACATTGGGTTGTGTGTGGCAAACCGAGTCTGACGAGATGCGTATCGCATGTTCCCTTAAAGCCCTTAGCTAAACACACGCGCCGAAGTATGCTCAGTCAGCTTGGACAAAATTTTGATCCGCTAGGCTTTGGAACGCCATTTTTTCTAAAAGCACGCCTTATACTTCAGCAATTGGCGATAGACAAGTTTGATTGGGACACCGAGGTCCCTGATAGCTTTGTTAAAGAGTGGGAGTCGTGGCTTCGCTCTTTGGACCCGCTTAAGGATTTTTCGTTACCGAGATGGTATTTTGCAAACTCTGGTGTGTGCAGTCCGGATGATATTGTTTCATATCAATTGCATGGGTTTAGTGATGCTTCGAATCAAGGTGGCGCCTGGGAGGCAATGGTAAAACAATTTAAAATTGCATTTTTTCACATTTTGGACTCTTCAATTCGTAAGCCCAATTTTATTGAACTGCTTACGTACACCAGTAGTGCCGTTCGGATCGTGAACGAACGCCCTTTGGTACCTTTGAGTGACGATCCTAGGGATTTTACTGTAATCACCCCTGCCTCACTTTTGACCCCATACTTAAACCCATACTGTGCTGTTGGGCAACCACATGATCGTGACCAATTAAGAAGGGATTATCGGTTCACTTTGTCACTTTCTCAGCAGTTTTGGAGTAAATGGATCGATTTTTGCTTGCCAGGTCTTCAGGGCCGGAAAAAATGGCTAAAAATGGCCGAGAATTTGGAGCCTGGTCAACTTGTAGTGGTAGGTTCTCTCCAGGACATTGGTAAACGTGGGAAGTATCAACTTGGGAGGGTGCATGAGGTAGTTCCACAAATTAGGAAAGGGAAGCCTGTGGTTCGTAGAGCTAAAGTTGCCGTCTGCAACCATGATGAGAGTACGGGGAAAGTGAAAGTAGACTATGTGTTGAGGGATATTTCGTGCCTCGCCCCCGTAAAGAACACCTAAGTGTTAGGGTTTGAGCCTGGTTTTGTCTGCGGTGGCCGACACTTGTCTGAGCCCAGAACAGTCGGTTATTATCGCAATCATTGTATATAGCATCATTTTTTGCGTGTACCTACTACCTATGGTACCAATTTCATGTATCGTCGTGTTTATTCTTATTGCTGTTCATTCTTTGCATGCCCTTTGTATTTGCATATTAACTTAAACGTGAGTGATTCAAACAATTTGTGTATCCTGTGTTTTTATTCATTGGCTCACAATTGTCGTCAATTCTTTTTTAGTTATGCCATGTCAGACTGTCATAACTAGGGGCCGCTATGTTCCAGACGGTTGTTCGCCTGGTCAAACGTCATGTAGAAACCGTTCGGGTCTACTGAATATTACGTCATGGAAATTCCTAAAACATGAGCCACAATTGCACCATCGTTCGTAAGACCTGTCAAACCGGTTTAAACCTGTTTCAGTTGAAACCTGTTTGAACATGAAATGTTGCGTCGCGCTACTGCTGGCGTGCCTTTGAGTTATCACAAATTTTTCTGATTCATTCTCGAAGTTGTTTGTTGGAAGTCGGTCGCACATTTAACTGGTTTATTTGGTGCTTGCTAGCTGGACAAATTCTCCGTCTTTTATCCAAGTAATCTGTATCGTAGTGACAGTTTTAGAGGTGTATCGCGTTGCACCCCATTTCGATACCCGCGGGCTAATTTTACAGAAATACACTGTTTGAAAAGAAGTTCAAGTGTGTGTTTCTTCGGTCATTATATACAGACGAACGGATTCGGGAACTTTATGTTAAAATTTTCCCACGAAGAGATTATGGTTTACCGCTGTGACCAACTTTGTATCAATTTATTTTAGAAAACGAAGAGAACAATTAGTACGCCTTGGTATAATTTTCAAAACTTATATGATTAAAAAAAACGAAATATAAACAATTGCTATGTTGATCAACCTTGGTGCGTTATTGATAGTGCTGATGGTCATGAAGGAAACACTCTTGATGCGGTTAGCTCATCATCAGTTGTATAGTGCTGTAACGTTTTCACTATAGGCTACTAAGCCTACGTTACCAACGAAAGTAGGAGCCTTTCTATCAGGGACTACGCCCACCCAATTTATTACACCCAGGGTAGAGGTGAGCAGTGTTTTTTCAACACCCTGTTTAAAGAGGGTGTCGAACCTAGTGTTTTAATACTTTTATTGCAAAGCAAAAAGAGAGAAACAAGAAAGGGGTGAACCAAAGCATGCTTAGCCTGAGCTGAAATCACTAAACGTTTTAAACGTTGCAGTCAGTGCAAGAATGTAGCTTGGCAGAATCAAACATTTCTTGCGTTGATTGCAACCAGCAGTGTTTCCAGCGTATTATTGCAAATACTCCAACACCCAGTTCGTAATAAGTTACAGCAAGCGAGAATCTTATCCTCTGCGCCATGCCAAAGTAGGCTATTGTTCTCGAAACAGTAAAAGTTGAAGGTTGACATTATCTTTTATCACAATACGTTATACAGCACATTGCCATATGAAACAAAGTGTACCAAAGGATACATCCTTGTTTCATTGGTCACTTAGGCTATGTAGGATAACTTATAGCCTAAGAAGTTGCGTGAAGATTTCTAATAATCAAAAATGCATAAAAAAGTATTACATTAATTACGGTTTTGATTTCTTGTTATGAAACTAAACTTTACAGCGCAATTGTTTTAATTTATAATTTGAAAAAAAAAATGTTTTATTAGAAGTAATGTTCCATAGGTGACACATCTCCCCAACAGTGCCAGGATAGAATAACGCGACTGCTACCACATCGGTAGCCTATAATATAAAAACACATAACCTAGTCCTAGACGGATTATGTATAGGCTATAAGCATTGCATTACATTTACTTAGTATTAGATAGCCAAATCTATATTTAACGCGGGTTACCAAGCTATATGAAAGCAACATGTTTATTACTTTTGCAAAATTGTATCGCTTGTCGTCGGACATATCACATCTCATTGGTTTTGATGAGTCATGCGGTTATATTAGGCTACTGGTTCTGGCATTTCATGTTGCGTCTATAGTGAGCATGAAACCTGTTTCCAGTCGTCGTATAGGCTATTACCAGAAAATCCTCACAGCCAAAAATCATTAATTAACGAATTATACTTAGGTTATAAAAAGACTTCTGAGAAACCTAATATAGCGACTGGTATTGTATCATACAAACATTGTATTGCATGAAACATTGTATCATAAAAAATCATAAGCACAGACATATTTCGTCTCGTTTTCCACTGTCATGAGTCATCACGTTTAGAATCAAAGTAATTTGTCAGGAATGGTGAGGAAAACAATTCAATGAAACGGCCACAATTTGATGTAAGGCCTAATAAACGTCCACACATTGTAAAGTTTCTATTGCTGTTGCAGCACAAGGCTATATATTGATATTTACTTGCAAGTTTCAAAACTAATCGCACTACAACAGTTTATTGCCAATAACATTTAAGCAGCATAGGCCTATGCAGTGGCGTAGCCAAGGGGGGGGGGGGGGTTACAACCCCCCCCATCTTTGGCACGCATGTGACGTCACGATATTGAGAATGATGCTTTCAGTCTCTTTATGCTTGAGAATAATGCTTTCAGTCTCTTTATGCTTGAGAATGATGCTTTCAGTCTAAAAGAAAGTTTGCCTAATTTTAAGCGAAACTGCATTAAAAGAGCGAGTTTTGCCAATACCAAACATCTCAGCCAGGAATTAACAACAAGAAAACATGGAGACTTAGCTTTATTTCCGAAAAATGCCAAAAAAAGCATGATCTTAACCTTTTGCTATGCCACCGGACAGCACTATTTTACAAAAATATTCATACCCACATTTTTGTTGAAAATGCTCTCAGAATGCACCAAATTCAAAGTAATTTTTCAAAATTATCTGGGAGGCCCCCCAGACCCCCCGCCGCTGGGTGTCGTCTTACGCGAACACGCCGTCACCAGTGAAGGCATAAAAGTGAAGGCACTTTGAGATGTTATTTGTCTTTAATGCATGAGCGATTGTCAAATTGTTTTGCGGGCCGCACAAAATTATTTGACGGGCCGCATGTGGTCCGCTGGCCGCAGGTTCGTCACCTCTGATTTAAATGTTGGCTTTGCATTGTCTGTGGTATCAAACAGAGAAAATTTTAGAATTTTGTAATGAATTTTCAAAACAAAATTTAAATTAGAAGAAAGTCATTGGGACTTATAAACAGAATCGGTGAAATTCACAGCCTAACTACCTTGCAGGCCATGGACAAACAACACAGATCCCGTGCAAGCGGTAATGATAAGCTGATAATTATGCAGCAAGTAGGCCTATCGGTAGGATCGTGTCCTTCACATACGAAAAGTGGGTACCGATGTGTTGCCAAAACGTAATTACAAATTTGGCTTAAGCAAACCATGTCCTTTGATATAATGAGGTTCATAGCGAAGACCATCTTACAGGATGTTGTTAAGTAGCCTATTTAGGCTAATGCTTTTTTATTGCAACGGGGTGAAATTTAGCTCTTTTTTTAATATGATCACAATACTCTTTTATGACTGAAATTTGGATCTCTACACCATAGCGACCGTGCCAAAATCCTTGTAAGCTATTTAGTAAATCATTTCTCTCGCGAGCACGCTTTAACGCTCGCGTTTTGTCGCTTCTACTTTTTTCCAGACCCATGCTAGGCTATGTTATGACAACTGATATTTTTTTTTTACTTTGATGGCCGAAAAAAAAAGCATGATGATTTCAGATTCATGACAGGTTACAAGTTGAGTTTTTAGTCTTAATCTGTTCATTTTTAAAGGATAAAAATTGACTTTGCTTGACATTATCGCAAAACCTGTTATGAGTTTGTGTGAAAATACAACTTCAGGTAGCCTATTGGATGCCGAGATTGCATTACACAACCTACATGTGCGAAGACTCAGCCAAAAAGTGTAGTCTATTCGTTACCTACTAAGTTGCATGACATGGCTATAGCCCAGGGGTTCCCAAACTGGGGTACATGTACCCCCAGGGGTACATTTCGACTTTTCAAGGGGTACATTAGATTAAGTATAAGGATATTCTTTCCATAACTTCTAATCTGCCTTAAAATATTTTTTATCACCTTTGAAGACCTGAGATTAAGAACTCCTTAGTAAGTCACATTTTCACCCCAGTAGAAGCTTTAACTACAACTACAGTAACTACCAAGTTCACATGACTTATTTTGTCCAATCACAGCACACAAGACAAAACAGCTGATTGATTGCTATGAGAACCGTAATTACCGTACAAAGGTTTACAAAAAGTCAACATTTTCAGTGCTGCTTGGAATCAAATCAAAAAACAGATCACAGCTCAAAACACCTGAACATGATCTTCATTGTGCTATTGCTAATGTTTCACCTCGTATTAATGAGCTTGTTGCTAAAAAGCAGGCTGATCTATCACATTAGCTAGGATTGCTGGGCTTATTCAGCCGATATATTGTTTGTTTGATTGATTGTAGTGTTTGTCTAACCTTGGATTACATTGTTATGAATAACTTTGTGTGTTTTGATTGGTACAAAATATCATGCATGCAGTCTTCTAATGCAGCTCTACTGTTAATTTGTTGCAATATCTAAACTTTCTAAAGCCAAAAATATGAGAAAATTTTGGGGGTACACAAGCGAATCTATAAATTGACCAAAGGGTATTGATGAACAGAAAGTTTGGGAACCCCTGCTATAGCCTATAGATCACGACTCCTTGCGTTTTTCAACTGCGTTGATGACCTTACTCTATTCGGTCTATATACGATTTGATGAGACTTAAATGTGGTTATGCATCAACCTGTTTTCTGGATCTGCTTGTTGGTTGAAAAGATTGACTGGTGGTTGAATTGATTGACCTTGCTAGAAAAAACATATCCCCTGTTGTAAGTTTGTGTTTAAAAAGACAAAAGTATCACAGTAGTTCTAAGCATGTAAAAACACAATAATTGTTTTGAGTGCACCGCCAGTCCGCCACACAAAGTTTCACATAAACCGGAAATGCATACATTTTGTAAGTGGAAACTTCCAATTACGCCAGTTTCTATCAATAGTAACCTAGCTGCTACAACCCTTTTTATCCATGAAAAACTTTAATAGAATAACCAATCTTCAGAGGAAGGTTTTCTCGGTTCAAAGAAATAGACTTGCGATAAAAAATGGTTAAATAACAAAGCACTTATCTTTCGAGTGCAGCAAAAGTATTATCTTAGGCCACTCCTCACAATAACGGAGGCACAACATACATGGGTATGAAACTGTAGCATACATTTAATTTCATGCAGCCCACGCATAGTCAAATATAGGCCTACTCATCAGTAGCTTATTGACAGGGGCATAATTGAGAGGAAGCGGAGAAAACAGCTTTTTTAGCTTGTTAAATGTAGAAAAGTAGGCCACTTCAGCCATTATTTGAAAACGTATCTTTTTGAAACAAAGGAAAAACGTTTTTGCAGAAATAGGTAAGTTATTGCTTTTTGTCTACAAACATTTTTGCTTTCGAAAGTAGAGTGGAAAACTCATTTGCACATATTTTTTCCCATTAACCCTATTCGGACTGACGGGTTCCATTCATACCTTTAGCAAAAATTTACTTTTAGCAAAAAAAATGGTAGAGTAGGCTATGTGTGTCCACTTAAAATTTTACCCAGTTTGTCAATAATTTTGCGCTAACTTTGTGAAAAAAGCAACCTCGTAACGTTTTTATATCAAAAGTTATTAGAAAATGACAGTGGGTGGAATAAGTTCACTCGTCAGGCCATTAGCTCCCAAAAACAGCTTGGTCCGAATGGGGGTTGATTGATGGCCTCTACTGACATCTAGCGGCTAAAAAAGTGCGAAATTCTAAGTCAGACATGAAAAGCACTTGGATGGTTGATTTCGAAAACAAATCACACGACGTAAGCTAAATTTGTTGAAGATTGCGACAATCTGACAATTCAATCACCCAAGTGCAAACTATTCCTTCAAACAGAATTACCAGTGTAGGCTACAGCAGCGGACCTAAAGGTTTTTCAATATGCCTTTCGAAATTTGTGTTGGCAATGGCGACTTTAATGAAGACTCAGAGGCTATTGGAATACCTAAGACATACAGTATTTAACGATACACATCAAAAATATATACTTTATTTAAACATGCCATGCATTCCTTTTGCCATGGGTGCACGTTGCCGCATTAGAACACGTTCCACAGCAGCAGCTGCCAGACGCGAAATACGTGTCTATCGCTGCCAATTCTTGCTCCACTCGACTGCCGAGAAACACATGTTTTTGGAAAGATCTTGATGGCTAGTGTGGAGGCTACACCGGTATGGTTAGCGAAACACAATACTCGCTGTTCTATAGTTAGTCAGGTAGTGCTGACGCCAGGAAAATCGCTCCTTTTTGACAATGACAAATTTGGTGTTTTGCTTGGAATGCAAATACACCGATCATAAGACATCAGCTGTTAATTTAAACTCATTTGCGTTGGTTGATTGCAACAGATCACGGCTTTTTCGCGTTGCTTTGAAAGTGTTTTACTTCATAAAACCATGTAGATGTCGCCTATTGCGAGGTATGAAAAAAAGTGTGGGACCTTTGGAACGTTAGTTGACGTTTAAGATCTGGCTTGGCTTCAAATTGCGGACATAAACAATTCCCGAAGAGTAAGAATCATATATCCAGAATACCAGGCCGTTGAGAGGATAATTTGGGCCCGGTAGGCTGCTAACGAGATCCTTGTGCTCTACATCAAAACAATTTCAAGAAGAACGCAATGTATCCAAAAAAATACGCGGTGGTTTCTTTAAGTTTCGGGCCCCTAAAATCATTTCGGGCACAGGACAAAAAGTATCTCCTGATCACCCCCTGTCAACGCTATCGCACATACCCATTGGAGATTATCCGATGAACAAATCTACTTCGCGTGCCGGTGGATAATTTAGGAACAGTTTTACTGTTATAAAGCCCTTGGGAGGGAAAAAAAGCAAAAAGACGGGGTCACATGATGCTCAAACAGCAGCAAGATATCTTGCTCACATAACGAGCACTGTTGGGACGGGGAATCGAACGCCAGACCTCCGGGTTATGATCCAGCGCACTTTCACTTCAACATGATTTGACAAAACTAAATACAATGTCGACGCTTTTTGTATTTACAAACAAGCTTACGGTAGCTACAGCGACACCACAAAGATACCAATAGTTTTCAAAATGACGCTGTAACAATAATTAATAGGTGAAATTTTAACACTACCGTACACAAAACAATGTTTTTAAGCAAAGCATTATACAGTTTTAGGCTATAAAGTCTCACAAACGCATAAGATACAAGTATCGTTGGTGCTTTAATTTGGTTTGGCTTTAATTTCAATTCGCTGCAATGCGTAATGAAATGAAAGCTTTTTATCTGATCGTTTTTTTTATGGTGATTTAAAGATGAAAATTTTGTCATTTTGAATGATTCAGTCTCACATTGTACTTTGTAGCTTTGCGCCAAGCTGGTAAGAACAACCGTTCACAAAAATAAGAGTTTTATAATCTAAATTTTGACCTCTTGCTCAATATATCGATTGCATTGCGGAACTTACATTGCATCAATCCCACCCTTCAAACCAATGGTGGATATAACAGGATAATAAACGCGGTAATAGATCATTCTTTAGGAGATCAAACGCTGCGAACAAAACAGTGTTCAAAAACTTGATTGGAAATAAGGTGGCAACATCAAAGCTAGTCGTTCTTTCGTGTAGGATAAGACATTTGGTAGCAAGCAGCAGGTTTATTTGTACAAACAGAAGACATTACAAACTCATTTAAAACCACATAATAGGACATTTATTTGATGGCTTGTTGGTATTCAGTCCACCAAAAAGTTAAACACTGAATACTCAAACAAGTCTTTGATTTAAAATGATGCATCATTGCACTAAATTATGTGTTGAATGCTTGAACAGCAACCATTTTAAGCTCACACACAATCGAAAAAGGTTTCAAGCATTTTGTTGCCGACTATAATCAAAGAAATTTTAAAACTAGCAAACCAGAACAAACATCTATTGACCCCATTGCTGCGAGGTTAATTTTCCAACATAAAAATTACCATTTATAGCCCAAATATAATTTGAAAGAAAAGTAAATTTATTAAGGGGGCAAAAATGTATTGGTGAAATTACTTTTATATTTTATGAGAGCAACTCTTTCACTTTATATCATAAGCAAATCACGTTTTTATTAAAAGAATTGTTCACAAAATCAACATCGCAACACATTGAATCAAGGTAAAAACTTAGCAACAAAATAGTAACGAGAAATGACAAAGCCAAGTGCTCAACTGCTTTAGACCACGTTGATGCTACTGAATTGCCTAAAATACCAAACGTTTCGAAAAGAGCTGTCATATAATCTATGCTAATACTATTTGCAACAAAGGCAAGTTTCAAGATTAGATCGCATATGGTTCTACGGTATATTATAATACACGAGCGTAAAATGTAAATTCGTTGGTAAAATTTAATACTCAACAAGATAGTTGAAGTGCTTTTTTGATCTGCTACGTTTTTCCCGCGTGATCTGAAGAGCCCGAAAAAGTAGTTCGAAACGTTACCGGTGATAGCTTTTTATGGGAAATTTAGTTGGAAACACTTGAATTTGGTTGCGCTTCTTCTCCGACTAAATGGCGAGTCAGCCAAAACATGAAGAGAGGTTGTACGAGCGCAATGAAGATTGTCAAATACATTCGTCTGGTGCTGCCTTGCCCGAAGCCATCCGTGGATGAATGTGGGAGGATTTTCAAACGCAGCGTTTTGACCTGGAAATGTCAAAAGCATCAAGCGTTTCAACAAAGTTGTATGATTGATAGCATGAAGCGGTTACCGAGAAGTGAAGCTTACAACATATGGCTTCAAGGAAAAGTGAACCGTCTCTAATAGATGAGCTATTAGTTCCTGGAAGACTGCCGCGTTAGAACTGGAACAAAACTAATGGTATGATTCCAGACTTTGCTCCAGTAGTCCAGATGCCAGCAATACACATACTGATGTATATTTTCACAGTAACTTGGATAACAATCTAACTATTACAGCTGGACCATTCGACTTGCTGAGCACTTTCAAAAACTTGATTGCATCCTGTTCGCAACACATCTGTTAGACTGTTACAAGAACAAGTTTGAAGAAACAAATTGGATAATCAATTTCCTGTGGTGGAATGCACTCGACAATTTTGCACCGTAAGTTAAACACAATCTGCCACCTTAAAGCAGCCGCATTTTTCTCACCAAAACCGCCTTTTCACTAGATGTCTAGAGTGTAGCTTCGCATAACGACACATTTTCACGTTTTGCGTGTAAGACGCTGTCAATACGTGCTACGTAAGTAGTATAAAGTTTTGAGATTTTGTTAAGTGCTTCTTAGACTTCATGATTACGTTTTACTCTATTTGTTCAACTGTAGGTATCTCTTTGGTAATACAAAAAGTAAAATATAAATGAAATCAATTTCTTCTGTTGGCAACACTGTAAGTTTCTGGATAGGTATTGATAGTTTTTCGATCTAGACAGGGACACCACAAAGCGTCGGAGTATTGTAGAACGCTATGACGGTGGCCCTGTGTATTTTTGTTTTGTTTAGAGAACATGGTTATCACTGCCGAGAAACATGACATTCTGACCGCGGCCGACCTTCTGCAGACATCTTACTTCAGGGTAAATATCACCGCAACACTATTTGATGGAAACTCTATCCTTTCTTGCATTGTGCAAATAGTTTGTTTACCAGTGTTGAATTGTCATCAAAAAATGTTGCACTAGACACTTGTGACGCAAAATAAACAAGACAATACAAGCCACAAACAAACATGAACTAGAATTGCTGATGCTTTAGTCACGAGTGTGTTGGTAGCTGGTGTTTTCTTGTTTTAACTATATGTTGGATAATTTTTGCATCACAGCAAGAATCAAGTGAAAAGATTGTGATGGAATTATGGAAATTAAACACCGGTGAACAAAAGTATCTCTACAATGCAAGAAATGTTCTTCGGGCAAAGTAGAATTCGTGTCAAATAGCCTCGCGATGAGATGTCTCGTGTCAGGTCGGCCGAGTCAGAACTTACTGCGAGTGTATCAACCAAACTACTGAAAAGATTACACCATAGATTAATGATAAAAGACGACACCACACGAATGTTTCCACCAACTATGCGCATCCCGTAGGTGGCAGCAGTGAGTAAGCTTAAGGTTGATAATTCTGTTCGAAGTGTGCACTTGGCCAGTTTACATGTTTTTTAGCACTCAAATACAAAGAAAAGTAAAGACATACACAAATTCAAAAGCTATCTGTGATTGCTTTACATTCAAAAAATTTTGGTAAATTTTTCAGAACAAAACTCACAAAATATACGACGCAATTACACGATAATGAATATTGAATCAAAGTTAGTCTATACTCTATACATAACTCTAGTTAACCATATAATTTTAAAAAAACTTCTCACCAGGAAATAGCCAGTAGTGGCACTCATGTAAGCGAGAGCAATCCAATAGCCAGTGGAGCTAAAGAAAAGGCCGCCGGAAAGGATCGCTATCATTCTGCACACAGATTGACAGAGTTGAAAACAAGATCGGTGAAAGGCTAAATTCTAGATATCTTGAAACGTTTCTTGTAAACATTTTATCATCAAACTGTGTCAGAATGTAAGAAAACCGCCAATAAATGACCTTAAATTATCTTTCCAGCACACCCCAGTTCTTGTTCATAAACTAATTGAAACAACTACACCACGATGGTGTTTTCTTTCTTTTTTTCTAGTTATACATTTTAATAATACCACAAAATATTATTTTCAATCCATTAAGCAGTGAATAGGTGCACGGCAGGACACCAAACGCTTCAACAAATCAAAAGCTAATGCTTGACCAAGACAAACGTAGTCATCTAAATGGTCAATTACTTGCATGAGGATGATACATTAACTTTTGCAAACTATATTTTATTCATCTGCCAGGTTATTGGTAGAATAATGATATCACGTTCAATAGGGGACGGCTTCAAATACCCGCTAAATACTTTTTATTCATATAAACTTTATAGCGAAAACAAATAAACAGCCATAGCAGAGATGAACATGTTGATCCTTGGGCCAGCGTGAGGTAATTTCAGGAAACAAAAATTACCCCTAAAACTAGACTCATCATAAATCTACTTTCTACTTTCATTTTACTGCGCTGAAGAGATCGGAAGATCGAAACACTGGCCACTGTCCGTAGTTACTTTTAATAATGTCTTTTTAGACATTATTTTTAAAGAAATAAAAAGAGTGAAAAGTCATACAAATTTAACTTCCTGTGGAGCTACATGTACTTGAGAGGTTACTGTTACTTTTTATTCACTTCATCATAAATCGTTTGAAAATACATTTTAAAAATGATAAATTTTTCTGTTGCAGCGGGAAGTTGCATGTAAGGTGCGAGTGTGCATCGACTTACCCCACATACTTGTAACCAGAATAAGCGACGACGTCTAACGTTGAAAGGTCGGTGCGGGCGTTGACAAGGTACAAGCTGAACATGACGATGGCGACTTCTATGGCCAACCACACCAGGGCACTGCTTGCTTGTATGCCGAGCTCTTCGGGAGTAAACCTGAAATTTTATAAGATATGCCAATTCGGACACGGACTGCATTATCTCTATTCATTTGCTTCACTTGAAATCGCTGTAGCGACCAAGCGGGGATATAGGTAGTTTTCAGTATTCTACAAATAAATTGGTTTATACGGTATTTCTATTTTGATCTAGGCCGTTTTACTGCTTTGAAATCCATGTTACAGTTCCTACAAAATGTGTAATGACTTCACCAGACACAGCGTATATTTCTGAAATATTCCAATATATGATACTTAAATAGGGGGCGATGTATCCCAAACACCCAATGTAAACTATCGAGGGAGCACAAGATTTTTCTATTAAATATCAATTCAGTCTGAGAACAGGTCTACAATAATGTGATCTGGCAACAGTTGCAAGATCCAGAAGAGTGGCGCGGAAACCGCGTGTAAATATTCTTTGTATCATACATAAGAATATTTTCGACAAAATAAAATTCTTCTTCTTCTTCTTCGTTTGAACCTTGTTCTTCGCCACTTCAAGGGTCGAGGGGCTCTGCCTTTTACCACCCTTGGGCAGTGGCGGCGACGCGGTTTAAATGTTTGGGCAGGTGTCGAGCAGCCATTGAATTGATTCGTCATCCAGTTCACGCAGTCCACGCACACCATTTGGCGCATGGTAGATGGCGCAGTTACAGATGGTGTGGTCTGCGGTTTGTTCCTCCATGCCACACTCACAGATCGCGGATGGAGCCATCCCCCATTTGTGCATGTTGAAGCGAAATAGTCCGACGCCAGTACGAAGGCGGTTGAGCCGCACCCAGGCCTTCCTGGGCAAATGCATTCCGGTTGGATGGTGGCTGGTGTCGGAGATGAAACTTTGGAGTCTTGAGGAGTTCTTTTTCCACTCCGAGCTCCATTGGTGGTCCGCCCAGGTTGCCGCACTGATGGATTGGTCTTCAGCACTTTTCATCAGGAGTTGTGCGGCACGTACAAATGGGTGTCTCGATTTCAGTCGCCGAGGTTTCTCGTTCACAGACTCGTAGAGACTTGAGTAGAGTAAGTGGTTGGGGTTCGTAGCTCGACGAGAGAGAGACAGGATGGCTTCTTCACGACGAAGCTCAGCTGGTTGGATGCCTGCAAGGACAGGGAGATTTTCCGATGGTGTAGGTCGCAGGCATCCTGTCACGATACGCAGGGCGTCGTTTATGGCAGTGTCGATTTGATGGCAGTGGGCACTGCGGCTCCAGACAGGTGCACAGTATTCTGCTGGAGCGTAAACTAGCGCGATGGTGGCAATGCGCAGGGTATCAACTCCGGCTCCCCAGCCAGAGCCGGCCAGACGCCTTAGCAAAGCTGTGCGTGTTGAGATCTTTTTGCGTAGTGACTCCAAATGTTGACGGTAAGTGAGCGACCTGTCCAGGACTACCCCTAGATATTTAGGGTTTGGGCAGAAGGGCAGGGTTTTTCCATTGGTGCTGATCTTGAGCTCACGCTTTGCTTCCCGGTTGTTTAAGTGGAAGGCTGTCGTCACTGTTTTGGTTTCGCTGAGCTTCAGTCTCCATCTCTGGAGGTATGCCGAAAGTGTCGACATGTCCTGGTTTAGAGTCCCTTCTAATGTTTCCCAATGATTCGACAAGTGTAGAATGGCCAAATCATCGGCATAGGCATACTTTGCGGATACCGTGATTGGCAAGTCGTGGGTGTAGATGTTAAACAGAAGGGGGGCCAGGACAGATCCCTGAGGGACGCCATTTTTAAGGCGTCGTAACCTGCTTGGTTTACCACTTCCGGTGGTGAGAGTAAAGCTTCTGTTGTAAACGAGCTCCATGATCATGCGGACCATGTGCCTGTCCGGGAGCAGGCGGAGCAGTTTGCAGGTGAGGCCTTGGTGCCATACAGTGTCGTATGCAGCTGTGAGGTCGAGAAACACAGCACCAGCCTTCTTCTTTGCCTCAAAGCAGTCTTCGATGTCTTGAGTCAAGAGAGTGACTTGGTCCACAGTAGATCTTCCATGTCGAAAACCAGCTTGCTCCCGGGGCAAGAGTGGGTCTATAATTGGTTCGACTCGAGTGTAGATAAGACGTTCGAAGATTTTAAAAGGGATGCAGAGAAGAGATATAGGTCGATAGCTCTTCGGATCCTCTTGTGGCTTATGAGGCTTAGGGATCGCGACTACTTTGGCTCGTCTCCAAATTTTGGGGATCTTGAGTTGGCATAAGCAGGAAGACAGGAATTTTCGCAGCCAAGACTTCATGGCGGTGCCAGCATGGAGTACAAGTTCGGGGCAGATGTTATCGGGACCAGGGGCCTTACGGGTCTTAGTAGATTGTAGGGCAGCGGTGAACTCATCCGACGTAAACTCATAAAATAAAATTTATGAGCTTTTACATGCGTCGGAGACCCGTCTCCACATTTCTTGTTCAATATTATAGTTTTTGATCTACTGCGCTCAATAAACAACGCTGGATTCACCCCTGCCTGGAGCTGTGTGTAATAGAAACAAGTTCAAGCAATCCAATTGCATCCAAGTGATGGAAATTCTGTCAAATTTCAAAAAAACCCGAGAGCGTATCGTTTCAACCTTTCTGATAGTAGGCCTATAGAAAGAAATGCTATTGTAATTCAACTCTGTGCTCGCGGAACATTCGATTGTGATAAATAAGAGTTTGAGAATCACCAATGGCCAAATTAAGGTCGAAATACAAAAATAGTTATCAAATACAATGACCTAGCTTGGTTGGTTACGCCTGACTGTAATGACAATGTGTTTGATTGGTTATCTAAAAATCATTCCAACATAGCAAATTCGTCATTCAAATTTAGTTCTTAGAAATTACATATAAAAAGCTCACGCAACAACAAAAATCAATCTGATGAGTTGTCACTTCATGGTTGAAGACAATAACTGCCACTATACAATTAGCTTATTTTAAGATGAAGTCATATCTATGCTGAATTGGCTTACTTGTCTTTCAATCCAAGAGAAATACCAGATAGTAGAATGTATGTCACATACGCCATCACTGCAACAAACCTTATGTTAAATGTAGAAGACTTCTACATAACAATGAGCACTATCAACTATACCAAAATATATAAAGTGGAGGGCAAAAAACTGCTGAAATAATAACTAACTTTACTGCTAATAAAATGATGAAAATATTTTTAGAAAGATGACTTATTTTCAAAAGAGACATAATTACCACTGTTGCATTCTATTGTTATCAAAGAACCCCGAAATAATGACAAGTCCAATTTGTCATTAAAAAAGGATCAATATAATACTGTGTACAATAAACAATAAATGCTATTAAAACTACAAAAAGTGCTCAATGCCAAGCAGAGCAAATTACATCAAACATAGTTATTACTTTCTAAAACCTATACAGCCTGTTTCGCCCCAAAGGAGAATCATCAGATTGGAAAATAGATTCTATATGAATAATTATAAGGACGTCTGATGATCTCCTTTTTAGGGTGGAAAAGGCTGTAGAGTAGAGGTTTTAGAAAGTAAAACCTATATAATGTATATTTGATGCACTGTGTACAATTGTACATTGTACAATATATACCGGAAGATCGAAACACTGGCCACTGTCCGTAGTTACTTTTAATAATGTCTTTTTAGACATTATTTTTAAAGAAATAAAACGAGTGAAAAGTCATACAAATTTAACTTCCTGTGGAGCTACATGTTGTAATAGTATATATAAAGCTTTGGTAGAGAGTTTGCTTTGTTGAACATATATATATATATATATATACATGTCAAACACTTGTGACACAAAAAAAAACTTACAAGGAATATACAAATCTGGGGCATTCACGTCAAACCTTGGAGCAACAGGGGAATCTTGGTGGTAACTTACACTCCACTCCTGCAATAATAATACCGGTACAGTGTTTAATTGTAGCCAATGTCCCAGAATGAATTAGCTTTAAATCAGTAAAAAGCGAGAAATATCTCAACTATGAACTGAGGGTGAATATGTGAACAGATTGTCTCAAAGTTATGTGCACTGTGCAGCTTATGGAAAAAAATTGAGCCAGCTTTCCTCTTTCAAGATCTCAACAGTATTAAAACTTAACATTGCAGTGGGTATATATATATCATTATGTTGGCAAAACACTCGCCACACACACAAAATCTCTCCATTCCTATTGGACATGATAACCTGTCGATGTGACAGTGTAAACAAGGAAAAGAATCTCACCTGATGTGTAAATGGAAAAGAAATAAGAGCAAGCTTCTTAGCTACGTAATTTGTATCAACTGCAAAGTAATACTTTAACTTGGACACAGAGATGTACTTGTCCACCTGGAAGCAAAAATAAGGTTGAAAATATTACATCGAAAAATAGCATATGCTACCAAACATTATTTTGCAGAAAGCATTATATATGATATACAATGGTAAAACAAGAAAAGGTTAGTAACACATTAGCACAGACAACTGCAACGAGAGATCATTTCTTTTCTATGAACAACACCAGACCTTATTAACAAGTTTAATAAGCACAGAATGCTGCATATTAAAAAACTTGGTATATATACAAAAAATTCAACAACAAGCTTTTAATGTGTAAAATTGTAAGTAATTATTCTTCTGTGTAATTGAATTTTGTAAAAAAAAGTTATGGCTATTTTATGGAATTAAATATATCTTTAGAAGGTTTCTCAATCACATTAATACATTGCCGACAACAATGATGCATTAAAGCGAACAAATCAAAACTTACATTTTTTTCCAACATTTCTTTTCCTTGACCAGCTAATGATTGTCCATATTGCATAGCCATATTAGCCATCACAGGGTCGTTTATAAGGTTAGCGCCAGGGAAATTGCCTCCTGGTTGCATATACACACCTTGTTGAATTGGTGGTTGCGGACCTCCATACCCACCAGGAGGAGGGGGAGCTTGACTCGTGTCTTCAAACAGCTGAGGTCCTTGACTTTGGGGAGGAGGGCCCCTTTGTCTCGCTTGGGACACTGAATGAAAATTTAGAGAATGTCAAGTACCGGTAACTGCCAACTCACAACCCAGTTCCTCTCTTCTCAGATAAAACATGACAACGTTTCTCAGCGAAACTTAATGTTGTAGCTAGTCAGAAAGTGCAAATTTTGGTTTGTCACCTACTTGAAAGGAAAGATTTTCATCAGAAAAAATGACCGAAATAAATACAAAATGACAGAATTTTTTCAAGTCATTTTGGACAAATGACCGAAAAGTCTCAGCAAAAAAAAAAAAAACAGGTGTATACAGCGTAACATCAGGATATTTAGCTGCAATGCCCGGTCAGTTAGGTGCTCTTGAGTAACTAAATCCTGCATACACCACTAAACATGGTCCTCAATACAGGTAGTTCAACTGGATTGAATAATAGGGTGGCTCGTTTTTGAACTTTTTTTTTAATTCTCTCGGGGTAGTGGGGAAATGGTGTCAATGAGTGAGAAAACAATCATGACAAAATTTGAGATTCGTAACAAGTTGTCTTCAGCCTCCTCATGGGGCCTAAAAATCGAAAAATGGGGTTAAAAACGCAATTTTTTTTAAATATTTTAAATTTGGGTAGATAGGCTACAATATTGTTTAGATATATATATATATCTAATTAACCTAAAAAAAAATTGAAGTCATTTGAACTATTCCTTCAGCTTCCTCACAGCTTCTGAAAATTTCCATTTTGCTGAAAATTTTGCATTTTTGTTTGTGGTTACATAACTACAAACTTCGTCAGTGACGTAATTTCAAACAAAAGACGTAACTTTTTCCTACCAAATTAACCCAATTTCATTAAAAAATGACGCAACAGCTCAGGGCAGGTCTATCAAGAGAAACACAATGACGTTTTGTAGTTTGCAAAATGTCTAATGCAATTATGTATTATGTAACCAGTAACCACAAACAAAAATGCAAAATTTTTAGCAAAATGGAAATTTTCAGAAGCTGAAGGAATAGTTCAAATGACTCCAATTTTTTTTCTTAGGTTAATTAGTTATCTAAACAATATTGTATCTACCCAAATTTAAAATATTTTTGGAAAAAATTGCGTTTTTGACCCATTTTCGATTTTTGGGCCCCATGAGAAGGCTGAAGACAATGTGTTACGAATCTCAAATTTTGTCATGATTGTTTTCTCACTCATTGGCACCATTTCCCCACTACCCCAAGAGAATTAAAAAAAATAAAGTTCTAAAACGAGCCACCCTATTGAATAAGCCAATTATGTCATCTACTTAAAATATTAAAAACAATAAAAACTATTAATACTACAAAAAGTGCTCAATGCTAAGCAAAAAAGCAAAGCAGAGTGAATTAAATCAAATTACTTAGATCACTTTAAATATTATATATATTTATAATGTGAGATGTTAAGATTGTTGTATCATAGGCCTACTGTTAGTTTTAAAAACAAAATCTATCTAATTGATTAACCCAGCTGTTGTAAACAAACAAAATATCATCAATGCAAGCTGAGTATGGTAGGTTAGTCAGACTTAGTCTTATATTATACATACCGTACATTATAAGTTGTAG
Source organism: Aplidium turbinatum (assembly GCF_918807975.1). NCBI lineage: Eukaryota > Metazoa > Chordata > Ascidiacea > Aplousobranchia > Polyclinidae > Aplidium > Aplidium turbinatum. The sequence goes on from NC_137486.1 coordinate 7,265,847, forward strand.
GTTAATGGAAGAAATAAAAACTATCAAGTGGCATGTGATTGGTCTTTGTGAAATCAGAAGAAAAGGAGAAAAACTAATGAATATCAAGGATGGCCATCTGCTCTACCACAAAGGAAGAGAAAACGTTAAGCAGAGTGGCGTAGGATTTCTTATCCACAAAAATCTGGTCAATAATGTAAAAGAATTTCATGGCGAGTCGGACAGGGTAGCCAGTGTAACTATAAAAATTTCGAAACGATATGATCTCAGGATTATCCAAGTATATGCCCCAACAACATTCAGCTCTCAGGAGGAGATTGAGGCTTTTTATGATGATTTGCAAAGAACTCTAGACTGTCAAAAAACTCAATTTAATGTAATCATGGAAGATTTTAACGCAAAAATTGGTACAGGAAAAGAAAGTTGCTTTGGGAAATTTCCATACGGAACAAGAAATGAACGTGGAGAAAACTTAATCAATTTCTGTTTGAGCAACAACTTCAGCATCACAAACACCATGTTCCAAAAGAAACCGCACCAAAAGTGGACATGGAGAAGCCCAAATCATGAAACACATAATGAAATAGACTACATAATTACCAACAAACCTGAAATCTTCCAAAACGTTCAAACTCTTAACAAAGTAAATACTGGAAGTGATCATAGAATACTGAGGAGCATGGTCAAACTAGACATTCAGAAAGAAAGAAGAAAGTTATTTCGGTCAAAAAACAAACCACTACGAATAGATCCTTTTCACAAATTGTCATTCCAGTTGGATTTGAAAAATCAGTTTCAAGCCTTGGAAGACCAACCAATCAATTACACAGGAAATACAGTTGAAGATTTAAATAACAGTATCGTTATCAATCTTACAAAAACAGCTGAAAAGTATAGAGAAGTAAAGCCTAACAATGGTTCAAAACTGTCAACAGAAACTTTAAACCTTATGAAGAAGCGTAGAGATCTCAAGCAACCAATATCAGCAAGGAACAAAATCGAAAAAGCAGAACTTGACAAACTCATCAGTAAAAAACAAAGAAGAGACATAAGAAAATACAACTCTGATGTTGTTGAAGAAACAATCCGGAAAGGTCGAGGTTTTAAAGCTGCCAAAAGGAAGCTCAGCTTGGAAAAAATTCATATGACTGGAATAAAAGAACAAGATGGCTCTATTACAAAATGCAGAAACCGGATAATAGAAAGAACAAGAGAATTCTATCAAAATCTCTATGCTAGCAATCAGGGTCAAGGGCCGGTCGACAACTCCGGTGACAAATCTCAAATTTTAGCAACCACTCCAGAAGTAAATATCTCTGAAATAAAACATGCAATTGGTCAGATGAAACGAAATAAAGCGCCTGGTGAAGATAATATTACGCCTGACCTAATTAAAGATGCAGAAGAAACAATTTCATCACCTCTTGCCCATCTGTTTACGGAATGCATTAAAACAAGACAAACTCCTTCCAACTGGAAGAATGCTATCATCATACTTCTTCATAAGAAGGGAGACCAAAAAGACTTGGGAAACTATCGTCCGATTAGTCTTCTTCCAACAATTTACAAACTTTTTACCCGAGTAATTACCAACAGAATTGCTAAAGATTTGCACTACCACCAACCGAGAGAACAAGCAGGTTTTAGGAAAGGGTTCTCAACCATGGACCACCTGCATACTATCAACCAATTAATTGAAAAAACAAACGAATATAACATCCCACTCTGCCTTGGACTAATAGATTATAAAAAAGCGTTTGACTCTGTTGAAACATCAGCTGTCATTTCAGCACTGGAAAAACAGGGAATTGACCAATCATACACTCAACTTCTCAAAAACATTTACGCGAAAAATACATCTATAATTCCGGTACACGACAACTGGTCGAGACAAAGTGGGCGATACCCACTTGGGCGACGAGTCAAGTGGGCGACGGACCAAGTGGGCGACGAGTCAAGTGGGCGATGAGCCAAGTGGGCGACGGACCAAGTGGGCGACGGACCAAGTGGGCGACGAGCCAAGTGGGCGACGGCCAAAGTGGGCGACGGAAGCAAAAGTTTAGCCGTTCGGAAAAAAATATGACTTTTAATTTTTACTTTAAAATACAATGATTGATTTGTGGAAGGGAGGCAATGAGAGTTCTCACGCTGAGTTTCACGAAGCATTGGAAGCAACATTTTCATTATTTTTTGTAGTCTAGTAATAGCGCTTGCTGTTTGATGTTAATTTGCACTGTTTGTGACATCATCTTGACACATTATTTTGCAACACACAATCCAGTCTCTGAATATTATAAACATTTGCGGTAGGTCACTAGGTCAACCAGTGCTGAGATCTTAACTACTAAGTAGCTGGTTTGGCAGGTACATGCATTAGACATTGGAATGTTTGTAGTGATTTTCAAGCGAAACAGAAGTTTTTGTTAGTTGTTCGAGTGTGTTATTGTTTAAAATACATGTAAAAACTTACATACGAATCATTAACTACGGAGATTAGCATAACTTTGATGCTCTAAAAATAAAGTCATATTTTTCAATTTTTAGGTCATAAACAAAATGGCCCTAGTAATGACTGTCAGTCACAATGTGTTCTGTAAACTGCTGATGCGGCTACGCAGCGTCTAGACTAGAGCATTCGGATTAAAAATATCAGTTGACTTTTAAGTGCCCAAGTTAAAATTATGACTTATGCCTCTTGAGAAGTCCCACATAGTCTGTGGTGGATCCCGTCCATTAAAGTTTTATTGGTACTTTCACATACAACATTGTAAATGTAAGTTAATATCAAGTCTCTATGAGACATTGGATTTTCCGCGCACATACGATTTATAGCGTCAAGAACACTAATTGTGCGCTGTTTTTCTTTTCCGAAACAAATATATATAGTGAATTCGGTCAAAATGTCCAAAAAATATATAAATCAACCATTGTATTTTAAAGTAAAAATTAAAAGTCATATTTCATACTGACAAGCTTTGATAACGGTTAGGGAACGTTCATTATAACTGACTTAAACCACTCTTTGGCCATTCGTTTGTCTCTTTTCTGAGAGGTTTCTCTTAAGCTTCACGATAAACCCTGACGCCGCAAATTGCAAAATAATGTGTCAAGATGATGTCACAATGCAAATTAACATCAAACAGCAAGCGCTATTACTAGACTACAAAAAATAATGAAAATGTTACTTCCAATGCTTCGTGAAACTCAGCGTGAGAACTCTCATTGCCTCCCTTCCACAAATCAATCATTGTATTTTAAAGTAAAAATTAAAAGTCATATTTTTTTTCCGAACGGCTAAACTTTCGCTTCCGTCGCCCACTTTGGCCGTCGCCCACTTGGCTCGTCGCCCACTTGGCTCGTCGCCCACTTGGCTCGTCGCCCACTTGGCTCGTCGCCCACTTGGTCCGTCGCCCACTTGTCTCGTCGCCCACCTGGTCTCGCCCAAGTGGGTATCGCCCACTTTGTCTCGCCCAGTTGTTGTGTACCGTATAATTCGGCTGCACAAAGACTCTGAACCATTTCAGATTCAAAAAGGGGTACGTCAAGGTGACACAATATCTCCAAAACTTTTTACAGCAACCTTAGAAGAAATTTTTAAGCAACTTAACTGGGAAGAAAAAGGAATCAAAATTGATGGTGAATACATAAACCATTTACGTTTTGCTGATGACATTATCCTTATATCTGAGCAACCTAAACAACTACAAACAATGCTAAGTGAACTCAATACAGAAAGCAAAAAGATTGGCCTTCATATGAACTTTAACAAAACGAAAGTTATGTTTAACAAACTGGCAGACACCGACAGCAATATTCTTTTGGACGGAGCGACTATCGAAAAAGTTGATCACTATATATATCTTGGCCAAAAAATTACAACCAACTCCAATAAAGAAGATGAAATCAAAAGACGAATATCACTTGGATGGCAAGTCTTCGGAAGAGCAAGTTCGATATTTAAGTCAAAACTGCCTCTTTCTCTCAAGAAACAAGTCTACGATCAATGCATCCTTCCAACCGCTACATATGGTGCAGAAACTTGGAATCTTACAAAGAAATTAACACTTAAACTAAGAACTATGCAGAGAGCACATGAACGAATCATGATGGGTTTAACATGGCGAGACAAAAAGACTGCCGAATGGATCAGAAATCATACAAAATTACGAGTTATATTGAGCACAATCAAGAAACTAAAATGGTCCTGGGCAGGTCATATAGCAAGATACCAGGACAATAGATGGACTAAAAAATTAACAACATGGACACCACGAGAAACCAAAAGAAAGAAAGGAAAACCAAAAGTAAGATGGAGGGACGACATTGACAAACAATGCAATACAATCAATTGGTACCAACTAGCACATAATCATGTAAATTGGCATGAAAAGGGGAAGGCTTACGCTCTGCAGTGGGCTCTCACAGGCTGAGTGAAAATGATGATGATAAGTTGTAGGTTATAATTAACAAATGAGTGCTTTTTAATTCGTATTTGTTTTGATTCAAAAAGCAGTTCAAATCGCCATGGATATATAATGTGTTTGAATATTGCACAATGAGTGAGCTGATATATGTCTAGCATATGTGAATGTCAGCTGATTAGCAAAAAACGCCAGTTTTGATTTTATATTATACTAGAAGCAGACTTGTCAAAACAAATCAAAAGTGTGCATATACAGTATTATCAGGGCTGCGATTTTTTCTTTCTTGTCGAACGACCAAAAATTCTGCGTTTGTTTGTCGAATAGTAATATGACGTCACAGGAGTCAGATTATAAGCGTTTGGCCGCGAGTTACCGCACAAGTTGTGTGGTATCAGAGTCACTTACTTAAGCTTTTGATCGCACGCTGGTTGAGTGATTGCAAAGGAGTATCAAGCGCTAAGTTATGTACCTACCGGACATGTATACAGCCCTCGAAATTAGCTTGTATCTACGACGGCAAAAACATTGCCGTCGCCAAATCAACAAACCTTGGATTACGGCGGCAATTGCCGTATGCTTTAGTGTTTAATCAAACGAAATTTTATGCGTTTCTTCATCGCGTGTCACACGGCGGTAGCCCAGAGCATCACGCAAGCTACTTTATGCGCTGACAATGCTCTTGTGAACTGTAAAAAGTTTGCAACCTTATAAATACCGGCTTATTGTTACGCAAAAGTTATTTTTTCATCGAATGCTTATTGTTAACCGATGTCATTGCGAATATAAATTATAGTGAAAGAAGATACAGTTAAAAAGTAGAATTTACCTGCTATAGATTATCAAACAGAAGGAAAACTTAGTGAGGTATTTTGCAAAATTTGTAAAGAATTTTATGACGGAAACAAATTGGAATTAGAAAAGCTAAGGGGTCAAGTTAAAAAAGTAGTACGAAATTCGATAAATGGTTCTTGGGCAGTAAAGTAATGCTTTCGATCATATGGCATCGCGCGTTCATGAACGGGCAGTTTTGCGTCTTCAAGTATTCTAGTGACGAAGCGACAACCTCATCCTCCGATACAGTATCTGATAATTCCGATTCTGACAGCTAGTTCTTTATCAAACAGACTCGTGTTTGCTCGCAGTGTCCCAATTGTGCCGAAATTATGTTAGTGTAAACGTCAATCGAGGCAATCATCTGGCAGTGAGCTATTAATTTGTTACCGGTACCTGGTTGAACAATTAACGTATTTTTATGATAATTCAATTCAACGTCGCTAGATATCGAATTAATGTAAAACAAACGTAAATTTCTTCTTGGGCAGTGATACGCAGGCATCAAAATTCGTTATTTTTGCATTGACTTCACGTCTGTAGACATTGAATCAATGTAATATGATGATTTTTGCTGTCTGGGTAGCCTACGCAATATAACCCTCCAGGAAATTTAAATCGATTTGTGCTGTTAACTTACTTTAAAGGTAACCCAAAATTAACTTACTTTTCCTCCCTGAGTTATTTAAGGTGAATTAACGTAACAGCGTGCGTATCGCTACTTTTGGTATTATTACATCACAACAAATCAAACAGTGCGGTCGTGATAGACTACTCTAGTATATTTTTCGCTTCTCGTTTTTTTGATTCAACGTCTACAGACATTGAATCAATGTAAAAACGACGGGTTTTGCTAGCTAGGTTGTGTGCTTTTGTGAATGCAAGTGCAAAATCGCCCATTACGTAATCACAGAAACCCTTTTAGTGGAAGGAATTCGAGTTGCAACCGTGTTTATCTGTCTACTATTCTTTATTCACATTGCAAAAAATTCTCCATTCTTGGAACAACAAGTGCATAAGTCAGACATAAATACAAACTTGCATAGACGTTGACAAGTAAAAGTAGCCTACTTCGAAGAAAGTTAGAAACCCGTTGTGTTGAATAGCACGAAACGTGTGTTGCAAAATATTTGATGCCAGGCGTTAGAACTTCGATCAAAGCATTTTCCCGCAGTGTTCAAAATGTTCCTTTCGATAAAAATAGCGGCTTTTTTCATCTGTATTTCTGAACGTCTGGTCGGAAACTAGGCTGTTTTCTACATGTGAAAAACTTTCATAGCAAGTATCTAACAGTCATTTTACCAGAGCAATATTGTTAATTAGCTCAAACTGCGAAATACAAACTGGCATAGACGTTGACAACTCAACGTAGCCTAGGTTATTTCATCTATAAAAGAAACCCGTTGTGTCGAATAGCACGAAACGTGTGTTGCGAAATGTTTGATGCCAGGCGTTGGAACTTCGATCAAAGCATTCTCCCGCAGTGTTCAAAATGGCGGCGCTGACGCCTTGGGAGTTTCTCGTGTGAAGCGTCGCTTTTAGACCTTGCTTTGAAGTACCTGGCGAAGGAAAGTTTACGTAAGTCAGCACTCTTATGATTGGATCACGTGATGCCCCCCCCCCCCCCGATTGTTTCTCGACCTGACGATGTTTAGTCCTCTCTCAGTTTTTTTTCCTTTTTATTTTCCTTTTTTTCGTTTTTTTTTTTTTTTCTGTAAGGCACAGCGTTTGTCGAATAGTGATGGCGCGTGTCGAGTGACCTCATCACCGAAAAAGGCAAAAATCGCAGCCCTGAGTATTATATACAAATATAAGGTATATATATGATACAAATATATAATTACTGTATATATTTATATTTGTAATATATAATTATAATACAAATATAAATATACACAAATATATAATAACTGCGAAAGATATAGTCCAGTCTATATGTACAATGTACATACACATGACATGGCACTTTATTAATAAATGGGTCAATGATACCTAATATAGGCCATTGTATAATTTGACAATAATGTTAAAAATATTTGTAACTTTCTGCTTGTATATATATAATTCCTCATTCACAGAGTAAACAAGACCAATTAAGATATGGTAGTTCAGTCTTCGAAATTAGCATATTTTTACTTTGGCAAAAACGTTGCCGAGGCCAAATGGCAAAAGTTGAAATTGCCTTGGCAATTGCTGTGAACGTTTATTACGAAAAAATTGTAGGCTACCACAACATGTAAAACGAGAAGCGAAAAATATAATAGAGTAGTCTATCAAGACCGCATTGTTTGATTTGTTGTGATGTAATAATACCAAAAGTAGCGATAAAGCGAGCAACGCGATACGCACGCTGTTACGATAATTCATGTTAAATAACTCATGGGGGGGGGGGGAGTATGTTAATTTTGGGTTGCTTCAACGTTCGAGTCAGCACAAATCAATTTAATTTTCCCGACCGGTTGTATTGCGTAACAACAATGCCCAATAAGAAATGACGACGACAACGTCATTGCTTAAGACGCTTGAAGACGCAAAACTGCCCGTTCATGAACGCGCGATGTCATATGATCGGAAGTATTACTTTTCTTTACTGCCGAAGTATTACTTTTCTTTACTGCCGAAGTACCATTTATCCAATTTTGTACTACTTTTTTAACTTCGCCCCGTAGCTTTTCTAATTCCGATTTGTTTCCGTCATAAAATTCTTTACAAATTTTGCAAAATACTACACTAACTTTTCCTTCTGTCCCCTCTGTTTCATAACCTATATATAGCAGGTAAATTCCACTTTTTAACTGTATCTTCCTTTAACATGATTTATATTGGCAATGACACTGGTAAAAAACAAGAATTCGATGAAAGAATAACTTTTGCGTAACAATTAAGCCAGCATTTATAAGGTTGCAAACTTTTTTTATAATTCACATGAGCATTGTCACCACATAAAATTGCACCTGCTGTTGTTGTTACGCAACCAGACATTTATCGCAAACCGCAATTAGCAAAGCTCACTCTAAAGGTTAACCCGTTAACCTATTACTTACATGTATTCGACGTCTGTTGATGTTGTGTGGTTCGTTGTGAAAGCGGCGCGGTCGCTTCTGATACAGCTGGACGAGATAACGGAAGGCGAAGCGCGATAAGGAGTAAATGCTTACAATAATTTGACGTCTACTGGCGTTGAATCAATGCCAATGGGGTGATATTTCTATAAAAGATTCAATTCTCCCAGATGCGCACGTGTCTAAGCGCCGGCGAAGTACGGTAGAAAGTAACCCAAATAAAAACATCAAGCAATAGTAAGAATGAATCAGCCTCCTAGTCTGGTGTGATCTAAGAAAATTAGGGTTATTTTTGTAATATTGTGGTCCTTACAAGCGCTCGTGTGGCCTCAGCATTTTTATTGCCGAGGCTAATGTGCCATTCATGCATCTGCCTCGGCAATTGCCGATTGCCGAGGCTAATTTCGAAGACTGTAGTTGCACATATTAATACAACAGAAATAACAACTCACTATGACCAACTGGAGCATCCATGATTTTTTTTGAGTGATATTTAAGGACAACTGTACCGGTACACGTCTTCTTTGTTTGCACCTTTCAGTAGTAGCAATTAGTAGCTATATCACTGCATCAAACAAAGTAGCATTATTAATATAAAGATACATATTATCATATATGTTGACATGAGCACTTTTGACGTTCTTTTAAAGCATGTTTCAATTAAGGTACAATAATTATCTTATTGTTGGCACAAGCCAAGTTTAGCGGGACGTACCTTGCAAGCCTGGCCTCTGAGCTTACCACACAAAAGGTTTTCAACAGAAGTAAATTTGCTTAAAAAGAAAATACAGGCCATATAATGAATTTATCTTCGGACTGGGACAACGTTTTTGAGAGGTTAATCAGAATAGTAGTTTCGCATACTTGTAGAGGCTACGCCCGCTACGGTATGAACCACTGACGCTGACCCGGTCACCGAGATTGACAGAGTGGAGTTTCCGATAGTTGTTGTCAGGGAATTATTCCATCCACAAGGTGCCCTTGATTGGAGAGCTGTTCTTCCATGCGTTCCTTAAGGGCACACTCCGAAAGCCAAATAAGAAGAAGATGGATCAGACAGACCAGAACCCAGGTGGTCTCAGTTCCTAGCAGGACCTAGCATTAGCAAAATGAATCTATCATCTTTGTGGAAGAAAGAGTTACCGTGTATTTTTGAAAGTTTTAGATTTGGAAAGTTTGTGCAAATTTAAGTCATCACACCAAAAATTATCAAGTGAAGAGAAAATTTTTCTAAGAAAATCGGTTCAAAATGAAACGAAATAAAGTAAATTACTTGATCATACTGTATCTGCAAATAACTGAACTAAAATTTTCCTTCAGACTGGAAACCAAATTATCCCAATTCTGACGAAAAGCAACGCAACTGGCAACTTTGTCTAAGATAACTAGTGTTGCCAGATCCGGTAAGAAAAATTTCCCTGTAGAGTGGAGAGGACGATGCGCAAATTTCTCAAACGCAAAAAAAAAACACTTTTTTATCAAAAATAGGCTACACTCCAAAAACTTTTTTATGAAGCTGAACACGATTTCTAAAAATAAAAAATGTTATCATATTATTTTAAAGCACTGCTAATTTCACTGTAGCCTCTGAAAAAATTACAATCTTCTTGCTATATGTATATGGGTTGCACTCGGCGCTTTAGGCTACATTTTGGCTATTATGTGCTATTTTACAGGCCTCCAACAACCATTAAAATTAGCAGATTAGTCTGAAGGTACGAAGTGAAGTTTTCCGATTGTTGAAGTCTTGTTACCGGGGAATTATTCCATCCACTAGATGCCGCTGAACGCCCTAGTATACGTTAGCCTACAACAAAATGTTAGCCTAACACCTTTGATATCTGTTCTTTTGTTGTGTGTGTAGGCAGGACCGTTTTAACCATCCCACGTATTCCCCATTCCACATGTATCTGATAGCCTACATTTTTTCCTGTTTTTATATAAAAAATCTCGCTTTCTCAACCACATTTTATTCACCTCCGCGATATTGGGCATGCATAGATGAGGGTCAAGGAAATAAAATGTTTTTTCATGTTTCAAAAAACTAACAAAAGATGTAATATTTCTAAATGAAAACCTCACTTAAATAGCCGGTAGCCACTTTAACATGATAATAATTCTGCCACAGCCTTTGAAACCCCGAACCAATCAACCAATGATAAGCTATGTTTGCGTGATGTGAAAAGGGGCAAAAAGAAGATGATACAAAGCAAATCAAACGGTGAATTCTCTGCCAGCTGGTTGGCTTCGGGCTAGAAAGTAGTCATTTCATGACATGGGTTCGATTACCACCCCTACCATAACGCTACGTTAGCCTACTCTTTTTTCTTCTGTTTTTTCTTCTTTCTTCAAGATCAAGCAGTCACATGTCTGACAACTTTTGGGATCTAATTTGTGTTTTGTTTGATTTCTCTGTTTTTGTTTTTTATGTCATGTTCATATACACAGGGGCGCCGGAAGCGGGGGGGCAGGGGGGGCGAATGCTCCCCCTGCCCTCAAATTTTCTGCAGATGGAGGGGCAGGGGGCAATGGTGCCCTTTTAAAGTCATGTAAGCTACTGCACATTTTGCAATATAACAATTTCTGCTATTCGCTTTTAGCCTAATTATAATCTTTCATTTTTTCCTCAAAATAATATTTACGGCACAAAATTTTGCAACACAGTAGGGGCGGAGACCCAGGAGAGTTGAGCCGATTTTTCAACTTTGGTAAATCTCTATCGAAATTTTTAGGTTACACAAATAATTTGTTTGGTAAACTGAAGGGTAACCATTCACCTTCATTCACAAAAAAGGAAATTAATCTAACATCATTGCATATATGTGTATTTTGTCGATGAAATAAAAAAGTCAGTTGGCTCAACTCTCCCGCCGATCGAGGAGAGTTGATCATAGTCTCAAGGTGAGTTGAGCCATTGCTTACCAAAACCATCTAAACACAAAAGATATAATACAAAATAAATTATCCAATATTATTCAGTACACAGTGTTACAATGTCACTTGTTAGATTTATTTTTTTCACTATTTAATTCAAAATGGTGGTGTTGCGGTAACATTATCCGCCATCAATGACGGACCCCAAAAGTTTTTTGGTCTCAAAAGTAGTTTACCCATTTCAAATTGCAACCCAAGCGCTTTTTCAGCCGTTTGCGGTCACTCCAAGCGATAGGCTAGTGTAGAAGAGGAAGTGCCTCTTTGGAACTTGTTTGACAGCAAAATAATTGAATCAATAATGATAATCAATACTGTTATCATTAATATCCAATTATCATGACGTCACACACGTTTCAAAAGGGAAATTTTGAGTTCACAATTGCCCTCTGGTTGCAACCCAAGCGCATGAGTTCACAATTTGCCCTCGAATTGCAACCCAAGCGCTTTTTCAGCCGTTTGCGGTCACTCCAAGCGATAGGCTAGTGTAGAAGAGGAAGTGCCTCTTTGGAACTTGTTTGACAGCAAAATAATTGAATCAATAATGATAATCAATACTGTTATCATTAATATCCAATTATCATGACGTCACACACGTTTCAAAAGGGAAATTTTGAGTTCACAATTGCCCTCTGGCCCCCTGCTGTGAGCAAGTCTTTTGATCATTCACGATATTCTGGTCAATTGCAAGCTTTTAATAAATCTACTAACAAAAAACTGATTTTGATAATAAGTAAACCAATAGTATTGAGGAGAGTTGAGCCATTGCCTATTTAAACTATGTAAAAGCCATGGCTCAACTCTCCTAGACACCAATGGCTCAACTCTCCTTATGTCACCTTGTTCGGTGAAACTTGCGAGTTTTATTAAAACAGCGCTGCAAAGTTGATAATACTTATCATGATAAAAAGGCATCACATTGACAATATATTACACATCTTACAAGGAAACTATCTGCCACTACTTTGTGGCTATAAGCTGAAAGACTTGTAACTCAGCAATCCACTTTTAGATTTGATTTTCACATTGTACTACTTCTACAAGCTATACTAGATATAACTACAAAATTGATTGAGTCAAAATGGCAGTAATGTTGCATATGTCACGCAGAGGAACCCAAATATTAGATTTCAATACTAGAAATTGCATTTTTTGGGGGTGGATCAACCCTCCTTGCGGCTCAACTCTCCTGGGTCTCCCCTAAAGGCCTTAAAACTCGTTTTTTTTCGACAGCCATCGTGGCCTAACGGGAGCTCCTTCTCGGCGGCCAAATCTGCGTGCTTGGAGGCCAAAATACAAAATAAAAATAACGATAGCACAAGTAAATAGAATTAAACTTGCAACAATGCTAAAATGATCACTTAGGTTGTTGAAGTCTGGGCCTGGGCGACGTCCTACAATAGAATCGCTGCACCACGCAATAACTGCTTTATCGGGATTGTAATCCAGTACTATTCAAACGACACTCGCACGAGTGTCTCCAATGTGGCTGATTTTATAAAAGTTTGCTACTCCCCTAGAATTCTTTTTAGCAACGAAAAACAACGTTCGACATGTGTTGACGATGACGGCAAGGTAATAAAATAAGTATTTCAATGATTAAAACATTACTTGTAGGCTTTAACTGCCCTTTATCAGAACTGACGACGCACTAGCAAGTGCGAAATATTTTTTCTGTTAAATCTACTGACATCTGATCCTGTTACCTTAGCAATTGAGGTTTTAGCTATTTCAATGATGTACATTACTAGAAGACATTACTAAAAGAAGCATAATTTTTGCAAAATATGATCAAAAAATGTCTTCCCATTGATGTCAACTAACTTTGTTCTCCTTTTTAACAACGATTCAATGTCCGACAACATCGAATCGACATAAAAACGACAATATTGCCAGCCGATGTAAATTAGCAATTCGGATTAAGACTTTATTAAAATAAACGTCGGGAATTACAAACAAGACTTACAGCGCTGGCGATCGCAGATAGATATTCCATCAATAACAAATATTCTCCACACAATGCAACAGTGGCGATTATGACGCGCTGATCTAACTTTGCGTCACTCTTTGATACTGCATGTTTTCGACAGTTAATCCACGATCATTGTATTGCGAAATTAAATAATTGGCTAGGAGAAACCGGCGGCCAAACTTGGCCGATTGAGGAGGTAGCACCTGCGGTTCATTCAAGCTCTACTTAGCGGCCATGGCCGCAGGCTGCTTTAAGGCTTGACAGTAGGTTACATCATTATAAAATAGCATGATGCCCTTCTTTGTATACCGGACACTTGTAGGCTATCATTACTCAATACATAGTGAGCTGATAGATTAGCATTATCGCTATGTCTTATCTTAAAACTTGAAAAAAAATTGGCCTTTTAGTAAACAAAAGTGCCCTTTTTTCGTAATCTTGCCCACCCAGTCAAAAATCGTTCCGGCGCCCCTGCATATGCAATCTTCTCATGATTTGGCTTGCATTTACTAACCGCCACATTGCGATTGTAACCTTATTCAACGTTTCATTATTTTCTCTAAGTGTTTTCAGTATAATTTTCATTGATAAAGTAGAATTCGCCTATAGTGACACCTGAAGGACCGCGGAAAAAGTGTCACTATAAGCGAAGTATCCCTATAGACGAATAATGACGTCGTTGATAACGTCACTTGTGCAGTATCTGCGCATGCGCATCCCATGTTGGTTTAATTCAAACCCAGTCAGCAAATCAATCCTTTATGGTTCAACCTCTGCATACGTTAAATCAATGTAAAAAGATGGATTTGCTGGCTGGGAACTGGCGAATGCTGATAAGGACAAAATATGATTCCAACTTAAACTGGAAATACACCGTAAAGTGTCCTTATACCGAAATTTTTGAGCCCAAGGGACATAAATGTGGTGTCACTGTAAGCAAAGTGTTCTTATACACGAAGTCACTATAGGCGAAGTCATTTCTATGCAAAACATATGGTTTGCAAACGGGACTTTGCAACAGGTGTCACTACAGGCGAAGTGTCACTATAGCCAAAGTCACTATAGGCGAATTCTACTGTAGCTAGTATTTTTTGTAAAATACGGTAACCTACTGCCACCGGGGTGGAAGCTGATTTGGTGACCTCATAAGGTCTTTCGCTTCCTTCCTCTCTCACTTCTATTTAATGTAGGCTACCAGTGTATTTGTCGTGATATTTTGAGAAAAAAAATAAACCAGTGATTGATTGTAACAACTAAATAAAGCTCAAAGCAAGAATTAACTCTTTGGATGAGTGCTAGAAAGGTCACAATTGGACGGTAGCCTCTTAAAATATGTTCTAAATGGTTGGTGGTGTCATTGGGATCTGGCAGAATTTCTTCATGTTAAAGTGGCTTCCCAAATAGTTAATTAACAATTAAATTACTCCTGAGATACATTTCGAAGTAGCTACTAGCCTGCTGAAAGGCTATGCACCACACTAGGGTATACAAACTTTCAAGAAATAAATTATAAAAATTCTTCCGTGGTCGTAAATGAAATTTTTTTGAAATTGTAGCCTAGTCTAACAAATTTTAATCAAAACTTTTACCCCAATGCCATTTTAATTTGATGTAATTTGTCTTCATACAAAGTGTGCATATTGATAAAAAATAATAATAGATTACTTCAAAAATGGCGTAAAAAAATAACCAAAACAAGATTACATTTGTCAAAATTGTCTGGGAGCAAGCCCCCAACATCCTATTGTATTTTTGTCCGCCCCGATAGCTCAGTTGGTTAGCGCGTGAACGAAGAATGATACCTACGTGAACGAATAAGAAGTTGGTTAGCGCGTGAACGAAGAAGCTTCAAGATCAAGTGGCGCTGTTTCGACTCTCGGGGTGTGCGCTTGACAAAGGTGGGCAGTAACTAGTTACAAAAGTAACTAGTTACTGTAACTAGTTACTTTTTGAGTAACTGTAACGGTAACTTCGTTACTATTTTTCAACAGTAACGAAACGTGGTAGGCCTAACTAGTTCCTATTTTAGCACTTTTTCAACAGTTACAGTTACAAGTTACTTTTGCGTTGAAATTTCAGTTTCTAATTGCCGTTTATTTCTCTGCACGTGTTTGTGTCTTGCTTTGTGCGTGTTTGCTGCGGTTTGCGCAATAATGCATTTTTCTCGCAGCTGTGTCGGCGCTGCACTGCGCATGCGCGGTTCTACTTTTGTTTTTTCTTGTGGAGAAGGGTTGCCATATTGGCGAATGTATCGCCAAATCCAGAATCTGGCAATTTTTTAAGACGTTGGGCTTCATATTTATAATTTGGCTCTTTTTTGGCGAATTTTGATAACTGATTTGGCTAAATTAATTGTTATTGGCGATTAATCAATATGGACCAAAGACAGGCAAGACACAACAATACAACAGGGTTGAGCATTATAGCAATATATTTTACATACAGTAGTTACAAATAATTTAACAGTCAAACGTTTTTGGCTTAACTTAAGCCCTCATCAGGAACCTGAAAATATCTATAAAAATGCAGTAAATTTCAACTTCTTGAAGGTAACTAACTAACTGACTATAAGCATCAAGAAACACGCAGCGATTAGAAGCAATTTCTTGATGCTTATAGTCAGTTAGTTAGTTACCTTCAAGAAGTTGAAATTTATTTCATTTAAGGCGCGTTCACACTACAGTTATTTTCGCCGCAGCAAAGCGGACCTTTTGTTTGTTTTATTGTCGCCTGGTGTCACTCACTCGCGGTTGCTTTGCTTCAGTTTCACAAAGTGAGCGTGTGACAAAGATCGATCCTGAGCGTTTTTTCTGCTCAGCTGCGCTTGGTTTCTGCGTGACGTCATGCGTGTTTTTGGCTCGAAAGTTGATTTTCTGAGTCTCGGGTGTCTGCTTCGCTTAGGCTGGAGTCTGGGCAACTACTCTGTTTGAAGCTGGTAGTTATACAGGGATATTGGATAGCCTAGGAAAGTTTAACCTGTAGCAGATAAGGCAATTGCTGAGTCTCAGTAAGTCATTTTGGCTTTACCTAGGACAGTAGTTAAGCAAAATTATCATAAAATGAGTATGGTTAGGCTACCTTAGGACAGCAAGCTTGTACCCAAAGTGCTCAGTTTCATGACCAGTGAATCAGGAATATATCCAAATTATTTTAATTAGAAGCTGTAGTTAGAACAGTAACTTAGAAACGGTATCATTTAGATCATAAAATCATTGTAGCTAGGCCTACTAGTTGTTACGGTACTCTCAGCAAAAAAATGAGCACATTCTTCAACAATGACCAGAAACTGGAAACTTTAATTTTGACCGGACAGGACTTTTCATGTCTTTGGGATTTGAAGACACAGTCCTACCACAACCACATAAGCCGTGAGAATGCGGTGCTGGTTTAGGATCGGCCGCCTTGGTTAGTGACGTCACAAAAATCTGTGACGTCATGCAAAAAAACGCAACTACTTTTAGGAAGGGTGCAAAAACGCGGAATAGAAGTAAAACCGGAATGCCTATTGATTTTTAAATATTTGTAGGCTATTTTGTAACAATTCTCAGCAATTCAATTTTTACAATAAAAATACCAAACCAACACAATTTTTAAATATTTGTAGGCTATTTTGTAACAATTCTCAGAACGAGCAATCGTTGTTCAAACATAACCGCTCGACGAAGCTTTTTTCCAATGCATTTTTCAAGGCGATTCGATCGTGGTTCAGTATAACCCGCCCACAGTTTCATGTGATCGATGAATACTGCCTCCACCAAATGTGCTGTAGCTTTCTCATTTCTGCTCGGATTTGAGAAATTTTACTATCGTTGGAAAGCACGATACTGCATCTATCCGAATTCATTAGTTGCAAGTTTAAAGTAGGTATTATATTGATCTAGCGCTAACTTAAACTTTACTATTTTGTACCAATTCTCAGCAATTCATTTTTTACAATAAAAATACCAAACCAACACAAATTAAAAGAGTATGTCTTGCTTTATTCACCTAACAACTTTCACATTTATATCTAATCCACAAAACGAGCAATCGTTGTTCAAACGTAACCGCTCGACTAAGCTTTTTTCCAATTCATTTTTCAAGGCGATTCGCTCGTGGTCCAGCATAAGCCGCCCACAGTTTGATGTGATCGGTGAATAGTGCCTCCACCAAATATGCTGTAGCTTTCTCATTTCTGCTCGGATTCTAACAATTTTACTATCGTTGGATGGCATTATGCTTCATCTATACGAATCAGTTAACCCTAATTCACAAATAAACACTGGAGCCATTAACTGAATGTTTAAACTTTACTATTTTGTACCAATTCTCAGCAATTCATTTTTTACAATAAAAATACCAAACCAACACAAATTAAAAGAGTATGTCTTGCTTTATTCACCTAACAACTTTCACATTTATATCTAATCCACAAAACGAGCAATCGTTGTTCAAACGTAACCGCTCGACGAAGCTTTTTACCAAAACAATGCAAACACAAAGCGATCAGTTTCGAGTGTTCATTACAAGCCGCCCCCAGTTTGATGCGATCGGTGAATAGTGCCTCCACCAAATATGCTGTAGCTTTCTCATTTCTGCTCGGATTTTAACAATTGTACTATCGTTGTATGGCATTATGCTTCATCTACCCGAAGGGATTAATTGCCAATCTAAAGTAGGCACTATATTTATGTAGCGCTAACCTAAACTTTACTATTTTGTACCAATTCTCAGCAATTCAATTTTTACAATAAAAATACCAAACCAACACAAATTAAAAGAGTATGTCTTGTTTTATTAACCTAACAACTTTCACGTTTATATGTTATCCACAAAACGAGAAATCGTTGTTCAAACGTAACCGCTCGACGAAGCTTTTTTTCAATGCATTTTTCAAGGCGATTCGATCGTGGTTCAGTATAAGCCGCCCACAGTTTGCTGTGATCGATGAATACTGCCTCCACCAAATATGCTGTAGCTTGCTCATTTCTGCTCGGATTCTAACAATTTTACCATCGTTGGATGGCATTATGCTTCATCTACTCGAATGGATTAATTGCCAATCTAAAGTAGGCATTACATTTATGTAGCGCTAACCTAAACTTTACTATTTTGTACCAATTCTCAGCAATTCATTTATTACAATAAAAATACCAAACCAACACAAATTAAAATTGAGTATGTCTTGGTTTATTCAAATGTTAACTTTCACATTTATATCTAATCCACAAAACGAGCAATCGTTGTTCAAACGTAACCGCTCGACGAAGCTTTTTACCAAAACAATGCAAACACAAAGCGATCAGTTTCCAGTGTTCATTACAAGCCGCCCACAGTTTGCTGTGATCAGTGAATACTGCCTCCACCAAATGTGCTGTAGCTTTCTCATTTCTGCTCGGATTTGAAAAATTTTACCATCGTTGGAATGCACGATACTGCATCTATCCGAATTCATTGGTTGCAAGTTTAAAGTATGCATTATATTGATCTAGCGCTAACTTAAACTTTACTATTTTGTACCAATTCTCAGCAATTCATTTTTTACAATAAAAATATCAAACCAACACAAATTAAAAGAGTATGTCTTGCTTTATTTATATGTTAACTTTCACATTTATATCTAATCCACAAAACGAGCAATCGTTGTTCAAACGTAACCGCTCGACGAAGCTTTTTACCAAAACAATGCAAACACAAAGCGATCAGTTTCGAGTGTTCATTACAAGCCGCCCCCAGTTTGATGCGATCGGTGAATAGTGCCTCCACCAAATATGCTGTAGCTTTCTCATTTCTGCTCGGATTTTAACAATTGTACTATCGTTGTATGGCATTATGCTTCATCTACCCGAAGGGATTAATTGCCAATCTAAAGTAGGCACTATATTTATGTAGCACTAACCTAAACTTTACTATTTTGTACCAATTCTCAGCAATTCAATTTTTACAATAAAAATACCAAACCAACACAAATTAAAAGAGTATGTCTTGTTTTATTAACCTAACAACTTTCACGTTTATATGTTATCCACAAAACGAGAAATCGTTGTTCAAACGTAACCGCTCGACGAAGCTTTTTTTCAATGCATTTTTCAAGGCGATTCGATCGTGGTTCAGTATAAGCCGCCCACAGTTTGCTGTGATCGATGAATACTGCCTCCACCAAATATGCTGTAGCTTGCTCATTTCTGCTCGGATTCTAACAATTTTACCATCGTTGGATGGCATTATGCTTCATCTACTCGAATGGATTAATTGCCAATCTAAAGTAGGCATTACATTTATGTAGCGCTAACCTAAACTTTACTATTTTGTACCAATTCTCAGCAATTCATTTATTACAATAAAAATACCAAACCAACACAAATTAAAATTGAGTATGTCTTGGTTTATTCAAATGTTAACTTTCACATGTATATCTAATCCACAAAACGAGCAATCGTTGTTCAAACGTAACCGCTCGACGAAGCTTTTTACCAAAACAATGCAAACACAAAGCGATCAGTTTCCAGTGTTCATTACAAGCCGCCCACAGTTTGCTGTGATCAGTGAATACTGCCTCCACCAAATGTGCTGTAGCTTTCTCATTTCTGCTCGGATTTGAAAAATTTTACCATCGTTGGAATGCACGATACTGCATCTATCCGAATTCATTGGTTGCAAGTTTAAAGTATGCATTATATTGATCTAGCGCTAACTTAAACTTTACTATTTTGTACCAATTCTCAGCAATTCATTTTTTACAATAAAAATATCAAACCAACACAAATTAAAAGAGTATGTCTTGCTTTATTTATATGTTAACTTTCACATTTATATCTAATCCACAAAACGAGCAATCGTTGTTCAAACGTAACCGCTCGACGAAGCTTTTTACCAAAACAATGCAAACACAAAGCGATCAGTTTCGAGTGTTCATTACAAGCCGCCCCCAGTTTGATGCGATCGGTGAATAGTGCCTCCACCAAATATGCTGTAGCTTTCTCATTTCTGCTCGGATTTTAACAATTGTACTATCGTTGTATGGCATTATGTTTCATCTACCCGAAGGGATTAATTGCCAATCTAAAGTAGGCACTATATTTATGTAGCGCTAACCTAAACTTTACTATTTTGTACCAATTCTCAGCAATTCAATTTTTACAATAAAAATACCAAACCAACACAAATTAAAAGAGTATGTCTTGTTTTATTAACCTAACAACTTTCACGTTTATATGTTATCCACAAAACGAGAAATCGTTGTTCAAACGTAACCGCTCGACGAAGCTTTTTTTCAATGCATTTTTCAAGGCGATTCGATCGTGGTTCAGTATAAGCCGCCCACAGTTTGCTGTGATCGATGAATACTGCCTCCACCAAATATGCTGTAGCTTGCTCATTTCTGCTCGGATTCTAACAATTTTACCATCGTTGGATGGCATTATGCTTCATCTACTCGAATGGATTAATTGCCAATCTAAAGTAGGCATTACATTTATGTAGCGCTAACCCAGCGTTTCTTAACCGGGGGTGCTAGCACCCCTTGGGGGTGCTGGAATAGACTATAGGGGGTGCTAAATGCATGCAGTATAATATCAAAAAATGCCATTTTAATTTTCTGCATTTTTTTGTTATTCTGCCAGTATCAGCAGTTGTCATATCAATGATTGCTGTTTCGAAGTAGCCTACATGATTTGCTGTCATTGTAGTCATCTCCCAGTCAAATACTCAAATTGATCCTGAGTAGATTGTGCAAACTTATCTGGTGGGTGTTTTGTTGTAATATTGTTGCTCACCTCTCGCTTCTAGAAACCACCATGGCAAGGTATCCAGAGTGGATACAGCAGCCTTCTTGGCAGACATGAGTGATCATAGGCTAAGACTAAAGGAGGAGCTATGATTGACATGCAGGTGAATCAGAGTTGTGAGACAAACTTTCGTCCTTCCGCTTGCTAATTTCTGGTGTGACCAGTTGACGGCACATCCTGCATTGGCACGAGCAGCAATGGAATTGATCGTCCCATTTCCGACTAACTACCTGTGTGAAAAGGCGTTCTCCACCATGCTCCAAATCAAACCAATTGGCCGGAGCCGCCTTCAACATGGGTTGCTCCACGACATGAGAGTGGCTTTGACAAACACGAAGCCTCGAATAGAGAAATTGGTCACACATAAGCAACAACAGAAATCACACTGATACATGTGTAACTAGATACCCAGCTGGGTAACTTAAATATGCTTAAGTTTGTCCATGTTCTTTTACTATTCTCGGGTTTTCCTATTTCTTTTATCACCAATGACGACAGTAGGCCTAGTTTTGAAGAATAAACAAAATGATTAATTTGTACTTCGCTTTCCTTTCAATAGTGCAGGCCAAAGTTTAATGGCAGCGTCGAAATTTTGACATGCTATTTGATCACTGGCGGTATATTTTGTATATTTTTGTCGCCTAACAAACGGTGCTGTTGTTTTAAGGGAGTTGATTCACTTACATATGGTTATAATTGAATTTCTGTTGGTGAATGAAAGCCAAATACCAAATCCTGAATCAACTGCGTTAAAACAACTGCTCAGTTTACAACAAGAGACTTCATTACAAAATATATCTCCAGCGATCTGAAGGCATGTTAAAATTTCGGCCTGTACTAAACTTTTGGTCGGTACTGTAGTAGTCTTATGTCAATGATAGTTAGGGGGTGCTAGACTGGTCAGGCCTGTTTAGAGGGGTGCTAAAGTCAGAAAAGGTTAAGAAACGCTGCGCTAACCTAAACTTTACTATTTTGTACCAATTCTCAGCAATTCATTTATTACAATAAAAATACCAAACCAACACAAATTAAAATTGAGTATGTCTTGGTTTATTCAAATGTTAACTTTCACATTTATATCTAATCCACAAAACGAGCAATCGTTGTTCAAACGTAACCGCTCGACGAAGCTTTTTACCAAAACAATGCAAACACAAAGCGATCAGTTTCCAGTGTTCATTACAAGCCGCCCACAGTTTGCTGTGATCAGTGAATACTGCCTCCACCAAATGTGCTGTAGCTTTCTCATTTCTGCTCGGATTTGAAAAATTTTACCATCGTTGGAATGCACGATACTGCATCTATCCGAATTCATTGGTTGCAAGTTTAAAGTATGCATTATATTGATCTAGCGCTAACTTAAACTTTACTATTTTGTACCAATTCTCAGCAATTCATTTTTTACAATAAAAATATCAAACCAACACAAATTAAAAGAGTATGTCTTGCTTTATTTATATGTTAACTTTCACATTTATATCTAATCCACAAAACGAGCAATCGTTGTTCAAACGTAACCGCTCGACGAAGCTTTTTACCAAAACAATGCAAACACAAAGCGATCAGTTTCGAGTGTTCATTACAAGCCGCCCCCAGTTTGATGCGATCGGTGAATAGTGCCTCCACCAAATATGCTGTAGCTTTCTCATTTCTGCTCGGATTTTAACAATTGTACTATCGTTGTATGGCATTATGCTTCATCTACCCGAAGGGATTAATTGCCAATCTAAAGTAGGCACTATATTTATGTAGCGCTAACCTAAACTTTACTATTTTGTACCAATTCTCAGCAATTCAATTTTTACAATAAAAATACCAAACCAACACAAATTAAAAGAGTATGTCTTGTTTTATTAACCTAACAACTTTCACGTTTATATGTTATCCACAAAACGAGAAATCGTTGTTCAAACGTAACCGCTCGACGAAGCTTTTTTTCAATGCATTTTTCAAGGCGATTCGATCGTGGTTCAGTATAAGCCGCCCACAGTTTGCTGTGATCGATGAATACTGCCTCCACCAAATATGCTGTAGCTTGCTCATTTCTGCTCGGATTCTAACAATTTTACCATCGTTGGATGGCATTATGCTTCATCTACTCGAATGGATTAATTGCCAATCTAAAGTAGGCATTACATTTATGTAGCGCTAACCTAAACTTTACTATTTTGTACCAATTCTCAGCAATTCATTTATTACAATAAAAATACCAAACCAACACAAATTAAAATTGAGTATGTCTTGGTTTATTCAAATGTTAACTTTCACATTTATATCTAATCCACAAAACGAGCAATCGTTGTTCAAACGTAACCGCTCGACGAAGCTTTTTACCAAAACAATGCAAACACAAAGCGATCAGTTTCCAGTGTTCATTACAAGCCGCCCACAGTTTGCTGTGATCAGTGAATACTGCCTCCACCAAATGTGCTGTAGCTTTCTCATTTCTGCTCGGATTTGAAAAATTTTACCATCGTTGGAATGCACGATACTGCATCTATCCGAATTCATTGGTTGCAAGTTTAAAGTATGCATTATATTGATCTAGCGCTAACTTAAACTTTACTATTTTGTACCAATTCTCAGCAATTCATTTTTTACAATAAAAATATCAAACCAACACAAATTAAAAGAGTATGTCTTGCTTTATTTATATGTTAACTTTCACATTTATATCTAATCCACAAAACGAGCAATCGTTGTTCAAACGTAACCGCTCGACGAAGCTTTTTACCAAAACAATGCAAACACAAAGCGATCAGTTTCGAGTGTTCATTACAAGCCGCCCCCAGTTTGATGCGATCGGTGAATAGTGCCTCCACCAAATATGCTGTAGCTTTCTCATTTCTGCTCGGATTTTAACAATTGTACTATCGTTGTATGGCATTATGTTTCATCTACCCGAAGGGATTAATTGCCAATCTAAAGTAGGCACTATATTTATGTAGCGCTAACCTAAACTTTACTATTTTGTACCAATTCTCAGCAATTCAATTTTTACAATAAAAATACCAAACCAACACAAATTAAAAGAGTATGTCTTGTTTTATTAACCTAACAACTTTCACGTTTATATGTTATCCACAAAACGAGAAATCGTTGTTCAAACGTAACCGCTCGACGAAGCTTTTTTTCAATGCATTTTTCAAGGCGATTCGATCGTGGTTCAGTATAAGCCGCCCACAGTTTGCTGTGATCGATGAATACTGCCTCCACCAAATATGCTGTAGCTTGCTCATTTCTGCTCGGATTCTAACAATTTTACCATCGTTGGATGGCATTATGCTTCATCTACTCGAATGGATTAATTGCCAATCTAAAGTAGGCATTACATTTATGTAGCGCTAACCTAAACTTTACTATTTTGTACCAATTCTCAGCAATTCATTTATTACAATAAAAATACCAAACCAACACAAATTAAAATTGAGTATGTCTTGGTTTATTCAAATGTTAACTTTCACATTTATATCTAATCCACAAAACGAGCAATCGTTGTTCAAACGTAACCGCTCGACGAAGCTTTTTACCAAAACAATGCAAACACAAAGCGATCAGTTTCCAGTGTTCATTACAAGCCGCCCACAGTTTGCTGTGATCAGTGAATACTGCCTCCACCAAATGTGCTGTAGCTTTCTCATTTCTGCTCGGATTTGAAAAATTTTACCATCGTTGGAATGCACGATACTGCATCTATCCGAATTCATTGGTTGCAAGTTTAAAGTATGCATTATATTGATCTAGCGCTAACTTAAACTTTACTATTTTGTACCAATTCTCAGCAATTCATTTTTTACAATAAAAATATCAAACCAACACAAATTAAAAGAGTATGTCTTGCTTTATTTATATGTTAACTTTCACATTTATATCTAATCCACAAAACGAGCAATCGTTGTTCAAACGTAACCGCTCGACGAAGCTTTTTACCAAAACAATGCAAACACAAAGCGATCAGTTTCGAGTGTTCATTACAAGCCGCCCCCAGTTTGATGCGATCGGTGAATAGTGCCTCCACCAAATATGCTGTAGCTTTCTCATTTCTGCTCGGATTTTAACAATTGTACTATCGTTGTATGGCATTATGCTTCATCTACCCGAAGGGATTAATTGCCAATCTAAAGTAGGCACTATATTTATGTAGCGCTAACCTAAACTTTACTATTTTGTACCAATTCTCAGCAATTCAATTTTTACAATAAAAATACCAAACCAACACAAATTAAAAGAGTATGTCTTGTTTTATTAACCTAACAACTTTCACGTTTATATGTTATCCACAAAACGAGAAATCGTTGTTCAAACGTAACCGCTCGACGAAGCTTTTTTTCAATGCATTTTTCAAGGCGATTCGATCGTGGTTCAGTATAAGCCGCCCACAGTTTGCTGTGATCGATGAATACTGCCTCCACCAAATATGCTGTAGCTTGCTCATTTCTGCTCGGATTCTAACAATTTTACCATCGTTGGATGGCATTATGCTTCATCTACTCGAATGGATTAATTGCCAATCTAAAGTAGGCATTACATTTATGTAGCGCTAACCTAAACTTTACTATTTTGTACCAATTCTCAGCAATTCATTTATTACAATAAAAATACCAAACCAACACAAATTAAAATTGAGTATGTCTTGGTTTATTCAAATGTTAACTTTCACATTTATATCTAATCCACAAAACGAGCAATCGTTGTTCAAACGTAACCGCTCGACGAAGCTTTTTACCAAAACAATGCAAACACAAAGCGATCAGTTTCCAGTGTTCATTACAAGCCGCCCACAGTTTGCTGTGATCAGTGAATACTGCCTCCACCAAATGTGCTGTAGCTTTCTCATTTCTGCTCGGATTTGAAAAATTTTACCATCGTTGGAATGCACGATACTGCATCTATCCGAATTCATTGGTTGCAAGTTTAAAGTATGCATTATATTGATCTAGCGCTAACTTAAACTTTACTATTTTGTACCAATTCTCAGCAATTCATTTTTTACAATAAAAATATCAAACCAACACAAATTAAAAGAGTATGTCTTGCTTTATTTATATGTTAACTTTCACATTTATATCTAATCCACAAAACGAGCAATCGTTGTTCAAACGTAACCGCTCGACGAAGCTTTTTACCAAAACAATGCAAACACAAAGCGATCAGTTTCGAGTGTTCATTACAAGCCGCCCCCAGTTTGATGCGATCGGTGAATAGTGCCTCCACCAAATATGCTGTAGCTTTCTCATTTCTGCTCGGATTTTAACAATTGTACTATCGTTGTATGGCATTATGCTTCATCTACCCGAAGGGATTAATTGCCAATCTAAAGTAGGCACTATATTTATGTAGCGCTAACCTAAACTTTACTATTTTGTACCAATTCTCAGCAATTCAATTTTTACAATAAAAATACCAAACCAACACAAATTAAAAGAGTATGTCTTGTTTTATTAACCTAACAACTTTCACGTTTATATGTTATCCACAAAACGAGAAATCGTTGTTCAAACGTAACCGCTCGACGAAGCTTTTTTTCAATGCATTTTTCAAGGCGATTCGATCGTGGTTCAGTATAAGCCGCCCACAGTTTGCTGTGATCGATGAATACTGCCTCCACCAAATATGCTGTAGCTTGCTCATTTCTGCTCGGAATCTAACAATTTTACTATCGTTGGATGGCATTATGCTTCTTCTATACGAATCAGTTAACCCTAGTTCACAAATAAACACTGGAGCCATTAACTGATGGTTTAAACTTTACTATTTTGTACCAATTCTCAGCAATTCAATTTTTACAATATAAACATCTAATCGACAAAAAAATTATGTGATTTAACAAGTCACGGATTTGCTGATTGGGTGACTAGACTAAGTTGTCAGATGTCCCGCTCTCTTGTGACATCACAAACCGGCCTACTTTTTTTGATTGTATGAATCTTTGAGACTGCACATAAAGGTTTCTTTTGCATTTTATTATACATGCTTCGGACATTCAAAAATAATGGCTTCCAGAAATTTGCATGAACTAAATTACAGTGATATGCACTCAATGGGAGTGTTTTCTTCCACAAGCAATGCAATTGCATGGCTTAGGGAGTACAGATTGCTTGCTACAAGATGCATTTGCCCTAAATGTGGAAGCAACATGTTTGATGGAGTGAAAAGTAGTGTCGCGGATGGAATAGTGTGGCGTTGCAGACAAAAGGTAAGAGTTAAATCAGTTTCCAAAGAGTCTGATAAATGTATTTTACAATGTACAATGCCCAGTCGGGGGCCGCAGATAGTGTTCTCGCGTGTTGCATGCGGCCCGCGGGCTGCACTTTAAACACTACCGGTTTATGGTTACTTTGATTCCGCTTAATGACCTTTGTTATGTTGTATTGTTGCTCATGCCAACGCAGACGTTTCACTGAATTCTACTTCTCTCCATAGGTGCTCACTGCCCATGAAGAGAAATAGGGGGAAGGCGGGGCAAGTTGTGCAACGGGGCAAGTTGTGCAAGTCCCTGTTTGAAAGGAAATAAAGAGCGTAATGAATCTTTAACGCCGTTATTATATTTTACCTATAATGCCTTTGAAGCCTTGAATCGCAGTTATCAGATTTTTGGGCAGGTCAGGCTTGATCAACGATATAAGGTGTTTAGGTCTTAGGATCTGAATTCGCATGCAAACAAAATTTTGATTTTTGGGATGCACAGTAGAACTAGTCAAACTTTAGCAGTAGGGGTCAGTAGACATGATGTAGTTGTATTTTCGCAGGTAAAATTTCTTCGTGCATTTGTTAGTTTACTTGAAATTTTTTGTTCTTTAAAAAAAAGTGTGAATGGGGCAAGTTGTGCAATTGATGACGGGGCAAGTTGTGCAACTGTTCGTGTAAACCGCCTTTGTTAATTTACAAATGTTGTAGCCTATTAACCATTTTAACACAGTTTCAAAGTCTGGAGATAGTGAATGAATGTAAAAATAGCTGATTTGTTAAATTGTCTGTACTTTTGCTGGCCGTAATATGTTGCTCAACTTTCCCCTAGACCCTACTGTTGCTCAACTTACCCCATGGTGCTACACAGCTTGCCCCATGGTGCTGCACAACTTGCCCCGGAAAAATAATCCGGGGCAAGTTGTGCAATCGTTACTTAAACTTGAATACAGTGCAAAGTAATAAATAAAACCAACCAGTTTCTGTCTTAAAACTTGGTTTATTAGCATGTTTTTGAAATGCAATACTTGAGTCTTCGAAAAAGTTAGTGAAATAAAAAAGATTAGATTTGAAAAAAAACCTGCTCAACTTGCCCCGCCTTCTCCTACCGGAGACAAAGTTATATTTAACCTTAAAAGTTTAATTATATCTTTGAAATTTTTTTTCAATATTTAACCATTTTTATTTATTACATTTCTGTGTAGACTTGCAGAACCACGAGTTCTATTCGCAAGGGTTCGTTTTTTGAAAAATCTAATTTGAACCTCACAACTGGCATTGAATTAATTTTTCTTTGGGCCGAAGACGAGTTACTACAAAGAGGAATTCGTCGCTATGCGAGAGTTAGCAAAGCAACAGTGGTGCAGTGGATGGCTTTTCTACGTGAGGTTTGTTAATTTAATGCAGCTATAGGTTATATGTTGTACCAGTGGCGTAGCCAGGAATTTTTAAAAGGGGGGTTAAGCCCGACGGCGTCTTCGCCAAAGGCGACACTCAGCGGCGGGGGATCTGGGGGCCTCCCCCAGAAATTTGTTAAAAATTACTTTGAATTTGGTGCATTCTGAAAGCATTTTCAACAAAAATGTGGGTATAAATATTCCTGTAAAATGGTGCTGTACGGTGGCATAGCAAAAGGATAACATCATGTTTTCTTGGGCATTTTTCGGTAATAATGCTAAGTCTCTATGTTTTCTTGTTGCTAATTCCTGGCTGAGATATTTGAATGCTTGGTATTGGCAAAACTCGCTCTTTCAATGCAGTTTCGTTTAAAATAAGGCAAACTTTGTTTTAGGGACATAGAAACTGAAAGCATTATTCTCAATGTCGTGACGTCACACGCGTGCCAAAGGGGGAGTTGTAACCCTCCAATTTAAAGTAGAGAATAATAAATCGTTTTAGAAATTTTAGATTGACTGTTTAATTATTTTGGATTTGATTCACTGATTTTTGATTAAACTGTTAGTGAATTTGCTCAATGTACACTTGCAAAACTAAGATTGGCCTTGTTATAGCTATTTTTTTTTTGAAATGTGTGAAGGTACGCCGAATGACAATAAGACCTCTGCCGGTACGCTGTATAAAAAAGTTTGAGTAGCACTGATCTACGCCACTGCCCAATCGTTACGTTGCTAAGGTTTCAAGGGGATTCTAGCCTAGCTCTCGATTACGCCTTTGAGGTAGTTTCAATAGTGATATATTTTGGTAACGTTGCAGGTCTGTTCTGAAGATCTGTTGCGAAATATCCATCAGATCGGTGGACCGGGGCACGTCGTGGCCATTGACGAATCTCTCGTCGCACGACGGAAACCTGGGAACGCACAAGGGCGTCCAGTGCCCCAACAGTGGATGTTCGGTGGAATTGATACCACAACAAAGTAGGTGACAATACTAACATGTCACGTACTTTCTTGATATGTTTGATTTATCTAAGTCCAAAATATCACTAACATTCTGGTATGGGGTAAGAATTATATTCTAACTAAACAATTTCGAAATAAAAAGCAAAGCAATTGAGCTTTTACGGTCAACGACCTGTTATTTTGGCGCCTTCAACCTCTGAAACATGCTTAGCCCAACAAGATTTTACATTGCCTGTTTCGATCGGAAAGAAGAAGGTTACTCAGCCTTGTTAATCGTTAAGTTATGATAACAGTTTTCAGTCAACATCTTTGTGGTGAAAATTCTGCATGGTAATAATTGCTTAGTGGTTAAGTCTAGCGAACACAGTTGATACAACAATTGGCCAATATCTTGTAATCGATAGGCTACTTGTTATTTGTAGACAATAAACTATGATACGTCAATAAACACCATGTTTGAAGTGGTTGTAATTCCAATTTTTGTTAGGGAATGTTTCATCAAACTGGTGCCACGCCGAGACCGAGCCACTCTCGAGGCGGAAATTGTACGCTACATTGCTCCTGGCACTGAAATCCATTCCGACGAATGGGGCGCATACTCCAATTTATCTAGTGAGTGTTTGTTTCTCTTTCACTTTCATTGCAAAGATGCAATAAAGTCAATAGGCCTGTGTTAGCCTAGTGTCCCCGTTAAATAAATAACAAGGGGCTGCGTCTAATCATCTGCAGTTCTCGACACGTAGACTAACCACAAGTTTCTTAGTGTATTTGATAGAAAGAATTTCAAGAAGTTTTAATGACCGTAGCCTAGTGATACGGGATTGTGGGTAATAATCGTCTAAACGAATTTATGTCAAAACAATCATTTAGCATGCTACTTGCCAGATGAATGGAACGTTTTGTAGCAAATCTTTTAATTTAAAAAAGGATTATAGATCATTTTGAATACATCATTTTTAATAGATCATTCATAAAACAAAACATTATAGCCTAATTATACAGCACTTCATATTGCATTTTTTAGATCTTGGATATGTACACCAAACAGTTAATCACAGTTATCGATACGTGTCTGCCACAGGAGCTCATACCAATCACGTAGAAAACATGTGGCTCAACAGCAAAAGGAAGCTAAAAAGAATGGGGGGTACCAGCAGAGATATGATTCCTGGCTATTTGGATGAATTTATGTGGAGGCACCAATTCGCACGGGAACAGTACTTTCCAGAAGCTGTTCGAGCCATTGCCGAATCATATCCGCTGCTGTAGTATCCCCAACGCCCATTCAAAAGCTCTTTTTAGGGCTACCAAAACAGCCCTTTTTAGGGCTACTCAACAATACAAAGAGTAGTCCATGTTGTGCGAATTTTACACTTAAAAACGACAAAGCTTTCACAGCCATAACAGAGAAATTGTTTCGTTTGTTTGGGTAGGTATGCTATAGGCTACTCTCTAAACAATTCTGAGGAGAGAGAGTTTAAACTTGAATTGTGTTGCGTGTACTTTGAAGTGAAGAAGTTACCAAAACGGCTAGCGTCTTGCTCTTGCTCTAGCTGTGAGAAACATCAGTTTGTCCCATTATGACATTTATACTGTAACACTTTTGTCTTGAACGCGTTGCGACAACATAGCCCACTGTACAGACAATGACACATCACAGATGCAATACAACAAAAGCCGAGACATATAATCAGTACATTGACAAGGAGGTATATTTTTTGGACTCGGACCCGAGATGATTTGAGGGTCCCGCAACCCTTCCGAGAGGTCCTGGAAATTTAAGAAACTAAGTCGTATATTTATACAAAGTGCGTTTTTGTTAGAAGTGCCTTGATTAGGGGCCCGCTAATCTCATGGGCACCGAGCAGGTGCTCCGAGAGGGGGAGGGAAGTCGGGCAACTTTCTCCTCTAGCAAAGTACTGTAAAGGAAAAACGAGTAGTTTTTCGTTTATTTAAGTTTGAGGGGGTCCCATTTTTGCCACAAAAACAATAGTGTACCAATTTAAAAAATTAACAAATTTTTGGATGAAATAGGCAGTTCCAAACATTTTTCGATCATGGATAGATGCTACTTCAGATGTTTCTCATCAAGAACAAATCATTCCGTAAAATGGGTTGACATTGGCCATCAAGGGTGACTTTATACCAAACAAAAAAAAGGTTACTGGTTAACTTGAGCAACTTAAAATATTTCTGCAATATTTTGGTAATTTGCATAGGTTTGTAAATATCCTCTTTTGTGTGTTTTCAGAATTTTTTAAGAAAAATGTGAATTCAGTTGTTCACTCTGGAGGATCCAATATGGCCGCCAAATAACACCAAAAAATAACTTTGCAAACTTTTACCTGGCACGCCAGTGTCTGACCATACTGGGTATGCCAAGCATTGACAGAAAGTAGGTCTTAGCTCTAGGTTCAGTATTAATTATGTAATTTGGCTGCTGAGCATTTGCTTCTTTCACCTAGGTGGCTATAGTCACCCCTTGACATGTAGAAAATATGGGGTGACTTTGGCCACTTTTGTATGATGTTAATCCACTTTTTGTCGTTTATTACAGGATTTTAGTTGTGTTAGTGATCCATTTTCATCAATTTTGGCTTGATGGAGTGCAGATTAATATTTCAAAAATTGACATGCCTATAGGAAATACAAACGGAAACCAGGTGCCAGGCCATATATTAGTGGTACATTTTCGTTCGATTAACTTGATATTTTATACGTAATCACGAGTGCTGATTGTTGAAAGTATTTTAAAAACTCTGAAAGGGGCCAGTGACACCCCTTTTTGGGGTTGGCAATGAGCATGTCTTGAAAAAAGATTACTGCTTATAGTTTTTTTAAAACACTGGAGTGAAAACCACTTATAGTTTTTTTTTTTTTCTAACTCTACGCATGGACCAAATGACTTCAAACTTGGTAACATGTAAGGGCTCTTGATAGCCCTCAATATGGGTTAATTAAAGTTTTCTCCCAGAACCATTGTAAAATTAAAGTAAGCGGTGTCTCATAACTGGACCAAAGTCACCCCATTCTACTTCTCGTATTAAGACAGGCGATGTTAAACTGCTTCAAGACGTAAAATTTGATGCTGTTAAGACTACTGATTTCTGCATCATTAACGGGTTTCTATTGTTTAATCTTGAAAAGTGGTGCTGCTGCGTTTGGCTAAATGTGTAGCCGACTATTTTTGCTTGACCAACTGAATCTTGACTTCAAAAACTGCGTAGGCCAAGCACATTGATCCAACATGTCTGAAATAATTAAAAATGTTCAAGCAAGATTCAATTAAAAGGAATTAGTAAACACTTTTTGCCTATTGTCTGCATATGGATATCATTGCTTAAGTCTGTTTGGAGTTCATGGTGTTGTCCAAATGTCATATCACTTTTGGAGTAAGGGAACGTTCAAATATTACGTTTCCGAATTTTTGACCCCCCCCCCTCCCCCATGTAACGCCAACGTAACGCTTTTTTAAATCCCCCCCTCCCCCATGTAACGCTTTTTCACTACGAATTCAGCACAAAAAACTACCATTCCGTACTCGAAAGCGTTACGTAACGTTTTGCTTGAACCCCCTCCCCCCCGATGTGACGCTAACGTAACGCTTTGCATAAACCCCCCCCCTCCCCCTCGAAGGCGTTACGTAATATTTGAACGTTCCCTAATTGATGTTATAATAGTAAAGTTTAAATTAGCGTTAGATAAATGTACTGTATACCTTGGACCAGTGGCGTATTTAGAAATTTTGTTAGGGGGAGGCCAAGACATTGTGTCAGTCAGCCGCGCAGCGGCTGAATCGGCGGCTGGAGTCCAATGGGGGTCTGGGGGTAGTACACACGGGGTAGTCAACGGTAGTACACAGAAAGCTCAAACTTGATGAAAATGGCAGTTAATTGGTTTAAATTTATTCTACTTGGGTTGAAATTAGACTTGTTTGAGCCTTTAAATAGGGGTGGGGTATATCAAAATGTCATATGATGCGTCAGAACGGGGGGAGGGGGTTAGCTGAAACTGTCAGATAAGGGGAGAGAGGGTCCAAAATCAAGAGCGAATCCGCAGAAGTAAGTTACTGTTCCGATCAATGAACCAACAAAAGATATGAAACACTTCAGAACATAAACAATAGGTTAGTCCTCCCGACCTCGAATACCTTTTGAACATTCTCTGCGATTCGCAATGACAATTTACAGTTTAATGCGATGGCTGTGCTTGGCAAATATATCAATGACTGCGTCATACTCGAGTACAATATCCTTGCTTAAATACATCTGAGCAAGACCATCCAAACGTGGCTCGGTCATGGTCGTGCGGTAATAATTTTTCAGGTACTTTAGTGAACTGAAACATCGCTCATTGGAGGCAGTTGTAACTGGAAGCGTAGCAAAGATTCGAAGTAATAATTTATGGATAATCGGATAAGTGCCGAGTTGTTCAGCCGCTTGATACGCATCCACAAGAGTCGCAGGTCGTTTATCCACAGAAACTGCAAGCCAATTCGCTCTCCATCTTCGCAATTCAATAGTAGCTGCAAAGCAATTGCTTGGTTCAACATCCAGCATTCCATGGTAGAAATCGAAAATCTCGTCGATCGTGCAGTCCTCATCTTTATGAATCAATGAAGGCAGAAATGTGCTGACTTTAAAAGCTGAGCAGTGCTCATTGAATCTATCGTGAATTTGTGCCATGCAATTGTCAAGAAAAGGAAGAAAAACTGTTGATAAATTACATTGCAAAAAGTATACCCCGCCCCCCGCGCTAGGATGAGTCATCCAAGCAATTAGTGCGCTACAACTTTTTTTTTTGCAAAATTTGTATTTTATTTTTTTACCTGATCATTAGGGGGAGGCCATCGTCCTTTATCCTCCCCCCTAAATACGCTACTGCCTTAGACAATGGACATGCAACCAATTGATTCGGGTAGATGCAGTATCGTGCTTTCCAACGTCAGTAAAATTGTCAAAAAAGCTTCATCGAGCGGCTATGTTTGAACAACGATTTCTCGTTTTGTGGATTAGATATAAATGTGAAAGTTGTTAGGTGAATAAAGCAAGACATACTCTTTTAATTTGTGTTGGTTTGGTATTTTTATTGTAAAAAATGAATTGCTGAGAATTGGTACAAAATAGTAAAGTTTAAGTTAGCGCTACATAAATATAATGCCTACGTTAGATTGGCAATTAAACTATTCTGGTAGATGAAGCATAATGCCATCCAACGATAGGGAAATTGTTAAAATCCGAGCAGAAATGAGAAAGCTACAGCATATTTGGTGGAGGCACTATCACCGATCGCATCAAACTGTGGGCGGCTTGTAATGAACACTCGAAACTGATCGCTTTGTGTTTGCATTGTTTTGATAAAAAGCTTCGTCGAGCGGTTACGTTTGAACAACGATTGCTCGCTTTGTGGATTAGATATAAATGTGAAAGTTGTTAGGTGAATAAACCAAGACATACTCTTTTAATTTGTGTAGGTTTGGTATTTTTATTGTAATAAATGAATTGCTGAGAATTGGTACAAAATAGTAAAGTTTAAGTTAGTGCTACATAAATATAATGCCTACTTTAGACTGGCAATTAATCCATTCGGGTAGATGAAGCATAATGCCATCCAACGATAGTAAAATTATTAAAATCCGAGCAGAAATAAGAAAGCTACAGCATATTTGGTGGAGGCAGTATTCATCGATCACAGCAAACTGTGGGCGGCTCATACTGAACCACGATCGAATCGATTTGAAAAATGCATTGGAAAAAAGCTTCGTCGAGCGGTTACGTTTGAACAACGATTGCTCGTTTTGTGGATTAGATATAAATGTGAAAGTTAACATATGAATAAACCAAGACATACTCTTTTAATTTGTGTTGGTTTGGTATTTTTATTGTAAAAAATGAATTGCGGAGAGTTGGTACAAAATAGTAAAGTTTAAGTTAGCGCTAGGTCAATGTAATGCATACTTTAAACTTGCAACCAATTTAATCGGATAGATGCAGTATCGTGCTTTCCAACGATGGTAAAACTGTTAAAGTCCGAGCAGAAATGAGAAAGCTACAACACATTTGGTGGAGGCAGTATTCATCGATCACTGCAAACTGTGGGCGGCTTATAGGCTACTGAACCACGATCGAATCGCCTTGAAAAATGCATTGGAAAAAAGCTTCGTCGAGCGGTTACGTTTGAACAACGATTGCTCGTTTTGTGGATTAGATATAAATGTGAAAGTTAACATATGAATAAACCAAGACATAATCTTTTAATTTGTGTTGGTTTGGTATTTTTATTGTAAAAAATGAATTGCGGAGAATTGGTACAAAATAGTAAAGTTTAAGTTAGCGCTACATAAATGTAATGCCTACTTTAGACTGACAATTAATCCATTCGGGTAGATGAGGCATTATGCTTTCCAACGATAGGAATATTGTTAAAGTCCGAGCAGAAATGAGAAAGCTAGAAGGCACTATTCACTACAAATATTAAAAAATCAATAGCCTTTCCGCTTTTACTTCTGTTCCGCGTTTTTGCACCCTTTTTAAAAGTAGTTGCGTTTTTTTGCATGACGTCACACATTTTAATGACGTCACTGACCAAGGCGGCCGATGCTAAACCAGCACCCCCTTGGTACATGTATGTCACATTGGGGATTGCAGTGTCCAGTCCAATGCCAAGCACTGCTTGAGGATTATGTTAGATAGCCTACTGTGGGATAAAATATTAATGTCATCATTATCTGAGATGCAGTCTTTTTGTATACGAGGTTATTTGGAATCCTATGTCAAATATGGATTTGTCAGTATTGTTCTTAAAGACATTGAAAAACCTCAGTGTGTACTTTGTATGAAAATAAATACTTTTAGCAACAGTTTCATACATTGACAAGCTTGTAAAAAAAATGAAGCACCAACCATCTCACTGAAACAGATTTCCATAAATGCACGAACGATTGCTATAGCCTACATTCAACTGGTAAAAATGTAGAGTTTATTCAGTATTTTTTTCTGTAACATAGCTTGATAAGAAATAGAAATATTTGGTGGAATGTAACAAAAGCAGTCATTACGGTACATCGCAAAAAGATTGCATCTACCTTGTACATATCATACACAAAAAGATTGCATCTCAGATAATGGTGACATTAGTATTTTATCCCATAGTATTGATTTCAAAAATTTGCATTAACGCAGAAAAACGAGTCACACCATAGATTGGATGTCGGTATGAATCAAATTTAGTTCAATTTTGCATGAAATATTCTTTTCAGGGTTGAGAAAAACCCGGGTTTTTTTAAAAAAGCCCAACCCGCCCGAGTTTTTTTAAAAAAACCCGGGTTTTTTTGGGTTTTATTGTTTTTTTTTTTAAAGATGCAAAAAAAGGTAGATTCATGCTTATTTCACCTCAAAACTACTTTTTCACTCACAGTACATGCTTGCATAACTCAATAAAATAATGCACTAGGGCTGTTGTTGCTTGAATGTTGCATCATCCATTAGTTTCAAGATCAAGTTGGATGTTGCATCATCCACTGATTTCTATACCAAGTTGATGCTACCGTGGTAGAAATCACATTATTGCATCATTTGTTTAGATTTGAAGGCAAGGAGCATTTATGCCATCATGTTTAAATATTTTTTATCATTTATATATATATTATATATAGTAATGGATGAGCAATTGAGCGATTGCATGGCCAATTAGGCAAATGCTCTGAAACAGCCATGCGTTAGAATCCAGAATCTGTAATTGGTAAATAGCCTCCTAAATTGCATTTCACATCATATATACAGACTACAGTAGAGTAGTACTTTCACCAGTTTAACTATAAGGCCTTCTTGCATAAATGAGTTTTAGTGTAGTATACACAAAGTGACATTACTTGATTTTTGTGTACTGTGCAATATCCACTGCGTTTTCAGTTTATTCTTGGAAATTACTTCACAATCACATCCTTAAGTCCTAATTTAAAGTTTGTTGTAAGTGCCTTGTAGTGTTTTTGTAAATTTTTTTAATTTTCTAATGAAAACTGGACAAATATGATGCTCTGGGTTTTTTATGGGTTTTTTGGGTTTTTTTAAGTGGGTTTTATTAAAAAAACCCACCCGGGTTTTTTTGGGTCGGGTAAAATACCAACAACCCTGATTCTTTTATTGAATATTTTTATTTTAAGGGGGGTACAATGCAAAAAAGGTTGAAAACCACTGATTTAGAACTTTCGCCAGAAACTTTCACTTTTGATTCCATCAAGACAGCTTCATCAGTAGGCTACCAGTAGACCAGTAGTCTTATTCAAATATATACAACGTATTCTCTTTGAATAACCCAACATTTTTAGCTGGCAAAAGCTCTCCAAAAAAATAAATTTTAGTTACTTACCAAACTTGACTGTTTTTATTTACTAGTTTCATCCAAGTAAAATGTATCATCTGCATTTCTCCTAACATTGACTAACCACAGTTACTTTAGTTAAGAGACATCAGATTCACCTTATTACTCAATGTTTTGCTTGATGGGATACTTGTTTTTTTAGCCATGTAACTGTTCATGGCAGCCTATTACAGGACCGAACATGCAGGACAATTCTGTGTATGGATAAGTCATTAATATGTATCAATTGTATCATGTTAGATGAAAATATGCTTGTTTAGTTTCAGACTGTTCTAAAGTGTGGAAATCACTTCGGGATAAATATAGAAGAATGAGGAAAAAAATCCTTCGATCGGGTGATGCAGCTGCCACTGGCAAGCCGTGGAGTTTGCTCAACATTATGAGTTTTCTTGACCCGGTCATGGCATATAGAAAGTAAGTATTTTCAGGCATTACTTAGCCTATGTGGTGCAAAATAAATCGATCTGTACCTGTATGTAGCCTACATTTATCTCAATCAATATGTATTTCATACAAACGTATGTTGCCATAACTGAAAATTAATTGCTCAAGGATAAGCCTGCTATTTCACTGAAATGTTTTGTTGCCTGCGTACCCAATACTAGGGCTGTTCGAAACAAACTTTTTCAAGTCGAAACAAAATTCTTTTTAAAGATTTTTGCTCCGAAACGAAACCAAGAAAAGGAATTTTACTTCGAAACAAAATACTTTTGTTTCAAACAGCCTTAATTCGAATTCACTTTGATGTATGAGTTTTTGGCACTTTTTATATTCCCAAATTCTTGTATATTTCGTTTCGAACACAGAACGAAACGAAATGGCTTGGATTTCGAAATGAAATGAATTTCTTTACTCAGAAATTATTTCGAAACGAAATCAAGAAAAATAATTTAGCTTCGAAACGAAATATTTTTGTTTCGCATAGCCTTACCCAATGGCACTGAAAGGGCAATGGGCAATGGCACTGGCACTATCAAATGGCACTATTGACATCGTGGCAATGGCACTGGCATATCATTGGCACATATCATATCATTGGCACATAATGGCAATGGCACTGGCACTATCATTGGCACTATCAAATGGCAATGGCACTATCAAAAATGGCAATGGCAATGGGCAATGGCACTGAAAGTATATCATACAAATGTTTTCACAGAACTACTTCAAATCTGACGTTTGGAAGCTCAGAGGAGCTTCAAGAAAAATCACCTCTTACAGAAAATGAAGCTGACTACGGTACCACATTGCTGGAGACATACAAGCTGACGCTCAGTCAGTTTTTAATTCATTGCTAGACAATAGCCAATCCTCGGAGGCTCCAAGTGAAAATGTCACTCTTTCTCTTGAGGACAGCGAGCTTTCTTCAGTAGAATCATCGCCAATTTCATTGAACCAGCGTATGAGTTCAGGTAAATAAGCTGAAGTAGGCTACGCCTGTAAATGCTGAATTCATCGCAAATCGTTTGTGGGTTATGTTGTGTGTGTTTATGGACCTGTTAACAGATGTCAGTGGCTAAGCAGTAAGCACCCGACTCATGATCAAGCGGCGTCGGTTCGGTTTTCGGGGTGTGCGTTTGAGCGACGCATTTCAGGACTGCTTACCATTCAACGGCACTTAGTGGATGGAATATTTCTCCGCCAACAACTATCGGAAACTTCACTCTGTCAATCTCGGTAACCAGTCCTGTTTGAAAAGCCTCTACAAGTATGCGAAATGGGCATATTGAGGCTTTGTCAGTCTGAGGATAAAGATTCAAAAACCAACCAAACAATGCAAACATGTTATAGCTTAGGCTTCATATTGCTTTACGTCTTTCACA
The DNA here is from genome assembly GCF_918807975.1 of Aplidium turbinatum. Lineage (NCBI taxonomy): Eukaryota > Metazoa > Chordata > Ascidiacea > Aplousobranchia > Polyclinidae > Aplidium > Aplidium turbinatum. The sequence goes on from NC_137486.1 coordinate 7,305,560, forward strand.
GATACTTGTACAAAAGAAAAGAACTGGCGGTCGCAAACGCAAACTAACCGATTGTACGACATTCAATGCTAGCTTTCGCATGAAGGAGTTAAAAGACATACAGAAGGAAGCAGGTAACCAAACTTTCTGCTGTTTTGAGACTACAATAGCCTACCTTTCTTTGCCATAATTAACTTCAAAATGTTCTGTAGTTAATTTCTATTCAGTGGGCCGACTCAACTTTTAGCTAGACCACGGCTAGGAATATGAAGTTTATTTTTCCGCTTTGGTGGTCAGAAATACAAATGTACTGAACTGGCATTGCAACCTCGAGAACTCCACACAAGTTTGAAAGCACATGAAATAATTTAACACAATTTGTTATCTGTTTTCATTTTTGCAGAAAAAGAACATGATTCCAGCGGCTCTTTCTTTGACTTTGTAGCAAAAGAGGCCAGACAAATGCCAAAACTAATCAGGATGAATTTCCAAAACGAAGTGATGGAGCTGGTTAAAAAGTACACACAACAAGTGGAATCATTACATTGTAACTAGTAGCCTATTGTCTTAGTGTGCCATTTCTGATGTTTCTACATTTTTCATTGAAATACATTGTGATAAAACAAACTTGAAAATGGTTATTTCATGCTACAATTCATCTTAAGCTACGTGGGGCTTAGAGCTTTTTCATTTTGCCATGAAACTGCTCCAACGTCACTGAAACAATCTTTGAAAGATTCGCGTACATTCATGGCTTCAGATGAGCTTCGTCTTCCGATGCGACGCAGTTGACGCATTTGAGAAATGCCCTCTGTTCTCCATTCACCTAGGTGCACGGTCCCACTCCTATCTTCATGGTCAGTAGAATTCGGACTTTAATATTGTGTACCACACTCACGTCGGAGAAAATTGCGAAGAACAACGGCTGCCTTTACAATTGCATCAGCAGAAGTAACTAGAAGAGAACGACGAAAACATCTAACTAGAAGACAACGACGAAAACATATGCCAAAAGCATTTTCTACAATTCGTTGCGCACGCGACAGCCTGTAGTTGAATATTTTTTTATCATGAGATAGGCCTGAACCAGGGTAGGGTCACATCAAGTTTTGACTAAGTGGAAAAGCTTCATCTACAAAATATACAAACGGCATTGATGGTTGGTTTGTACCGTGTAGCGGTTTATCTGCTGGAAGTCCAGGTTGCCCACTGATTAATGGTTTTCCAAATTCAGACCGAGCAAATATAGTAGAATCGCTATGTCGCTATAATTTAATCTGCACAAATAACCTGTTTGGATAAGGCCCTTGTGTTTTACTTTCAAAGCCCGAGTGGAAAGGTTGCAGGAGCAAAATAAAATGGTCCCTCGTCTTTTACCATTATAGCCTAATCCACACCGGAAATGTAAGCGACTAAGCGTACCATAAGGTGGGGCTACTTTGAACACTTTTAAATATCTCAAATTTGGTCATCATTGGGTGCGACATAGTCCACTTTGAAAAGTACTACAAACACATTGATACAGCCAAACAAAACAATAGGTAGGGCTACTTTGAACACTGTCCAAAGTTATGCACATCAACATATCGCTAAAAAACACTAGAAAGCGAAAAAAAACACTAGATCTAGTGGAAAAACACTAGTAGTGGCACCATTGACACCAGTGCTTCCACTTTTACAAAGCTAGATTACCACTTGTATTACCACATTTGTCCTCAGATTACCACATTTTTGCCGTGATTTTTTTCCCGATTTTAACCGTATTTCGACTTACTTTTCCATTAACAAAGTGGCTATTTTTACCCATTTGTTGCCATGGTTACAATCTGGTGTAGTGTTGCCAGAGTTAGGATTAACGTTAGGAAGGGTGAAAGTAAGGGTTAGACTTAGGGATAAGGTTAGGGTTTTCATCTCTTTTCCCAGAACTAAAAAAAAATCCAAAATGCAAGTTTTTGTTTTCAACAGCTTTAAACTTTTCTCACATTAGGACAGAATTTCTTCTCTGGCAACGCTATTATTTAGCTATATTTACACTATTAGTGTAAAGTATGGTCTAAAACAACTACCGGTACTCAGTTTATTAACAGTACCGGTTATTAACAGTTATGAAAACGTCCGAAATAAGTATGGTAAGCAAAGTACTGTACTTGACACCTTGAACATGCTAGCCGCATGCTATTATAAATGTTTTTTTGCATATCTGTTTGATTTCGGAAGACAACAGTTTAAATGCTCTTATTAATTGATAATATTTTATGTCAAATTTTCAAAATTTATAATTTCCACATTTCCACACAAAATTTCCATATTACCACTAAAATACCACAAATTTTTCATTACCACATTTTTACCACAAGCATGATGAAAATTCCACAATTGTGGTAATTACCACAAAAGTGGAAGCGCTGATTGACACTGATCAAACAATTTTTACAGCAGCTGAAAAAAGCATTGTTGCGTCATAAAGGCATGGGTATTTGTTTTGCTTTGCCTGCGTTGAAATAACTGTAGTGTAGACACTTTTTTTTCTCGTCAAACGTTTGCTTTGCGTTGCTGCCACGATGTTTTCTTATAGTGTGAACGCGCCCTTAATGTAACGCTTGCAATGCCTCTAAAAAGATTGTCTGACATCAAAACCAGCAACAGCGTTGCTGTTTGCTTGCCGTTGGTGGACGTTCTTGTGGAAGCAATACAAACTAGATTTGGTCATTGGTTCGAGGACAGCGACTTTCAGCTTGCGACTGCATTCCACCAACAATTTAGACTTATCTGCAGTGCTTCCACTTTGAAGGATTTTATCCCGAAATCGGGATTTTTCAACGCTTCGAAAGATAAAAGAAGGAAATGATGATCGGAAGGATTTTTTAGGGATTTTTAACAATTTTACAAGGAAATTTGGTCTTAAAAAGGGAATTGTTGTTTTTAGCAATTTTAAAGAAATTTTCATTAATATTCCCTTTGAAAAGTTCTAAAAACGACTGGAATAACGATGATCAGCTGGTTTCCGTCGACACTCGCCATCCGGAACCCCCTCTTACTCTCTTTCCCATTCTCGCCTTTTCGTCGCTCGATTTCTATTCTCGCCATTTTGGGAATTGGACTTGAGTGCAGTGAGTGAGTAAGTTCTCGATTCTTTTTGTTAAAATTAGGTAATCCGTTGATTTCCGGTTGAACTTGAGTAGCAATGACAAATTCACTGATTTTCGACGTACAGTTAGGTATGATAAGCTTAGGCTAATGGTATCCTTCCGGTTTAGAAAAGTTAGTTAGGCTACAGCATGTTACAGCCTATTTATGCTAACCTATTACGGTATGGTGTCATAATAATAGAGCAATTTAAGCTAGGCTGTGTAGTGTGTATACAACATGTATAGCGTGCACAGTCAGACTGAGTCAGTATCATGAATAAGCCTAGTATCCTAAAGTTTTTCATCAGTCTCAGATGATTGTGAAGACGTTACTGACAAGGAGAAAAAAAAAGATAGCCCAGCCTGTATATATAGAGTTGAACAAGTTAGCGCATCAAGGAAAACCGAACTAAACACAAAAAATAAATTAGTTAACCCATTCATGGCCGGTGTCCTTTTAAAAGGACATCGTTTTGAATGCATCAGTATTGCATCATCTTATTTTGATTGAATCATTTTGGACTTGCTAGTAGTTGTTTAGGGTCTGTTTTGGAAGGTGTTGATAAATATTTGCAAACAAAGTACTTTTTCTGAATTTTGTGAAAGTTTGAAAATTGTTGAAAAATGAGAAGAGCCCGATAAAGTGAAGTGAGGAGGAACATGTATGTTTTATTGCCTATTGGTAATAGATATGAATTATGTTTCTTCATAGTTTGATACTCTGTAATATTGTGCTTCCTACTACACTCTAATTTGTGTAAGGTTTTGCTTCTTTTATTTGTTTATTTTGCTTTATATTTATTGTTGCCTTTTAAAAGGACACCGGCCACATGGCCACATTTTTTTGGTTGTTTGTAACACTGTCAAAGAATATTGAACATCGTGTAAAAGCAGCACATTGTGCCTATGGAAGACTTAACCATCGTGTTTTCAACAACCATGCTATATTTATCCGCACAAAAATTATAGTCCTCCGGGCAGTCGTTCTATCCACTCTTCTCTATGCTTGTGAAACCTGGACATTATACCGCCGTTACATCAAAAGTCTTGAAAATTTTCAGCAGAGGAAACTGGGTCAAATGCTAGGCACTCGTTGGGAAGATTGTCTCACCAAAGATGCAATCCTTGATCGCGCTAGGTTGCCCAGTTCAAAAGTCACCATATTGCAACACTGCCTTCGCTGGACAGGACATGTCATGAGAAGGAACAACGAGGAGGGACAACTAGAGACAGGAAACCCCCCTCCAGAAGACCAAAAATGAGATACAAAGATTAGCTGAAAGTCTCCCTCAACCATGCAAACATTGATCTGGATTCATGGGAAAACCTTGCTAGTGACAGATTACTCTGCAGAAAAAGATCTAAGGAAGGCACGGAAATTTTCGAAAAAAAGGGATACAAAAAGCCCAAGAAAAACGAACACTAGAAAAGTTAAAACTACCACGTCCCTCCCTCCATACAATCCTTACCCCTCATACAATGTGACTTTTGCCCACGTCTTTTCCATCATACACTGGCCTCCAAAGCCATATATGACATCACCATCCAAAGCCAAATTCGATTTGATGACGAAACCAATGCTCAGACACGAGCTGGAGCCGACGACTGTCAGTGGCGTATCGCTATGGTTAGTGCCGCCCGCGGTGGACCATGATTTTACACCCCTGAACGCGTGAAGTAGGAACCAGCAAATAGAATACGAGCCAAATCCATTTCAAAAAAGATTTTGACTATGCTTTTTCGTTTACGTTTAAAAATATTCTACTGCCACAAGCTTACGACCGAGGGGGAGACTGCCCACTGAGGGGGACACCCCCCCCACTAGCTACGCCGATGGTTACCGTGAATATAATATGTTCATACAATAACTTTGAAACGTCCTTCAAGTAAGATCTGACAAATTTCTACCGAAACAAACACCTTCTTATGTTAAGGTATCGCGAGATTTACATTTGACTATGTGGCCGGTGTCCTTTTAAAAGGCAAACAAAAAAATGCATCAAAAAAGTAAAAATCATCAAATTTTTTTAAACTAATTCAAAAGTTATGACAATACAACTTTGTGGCTGAAATATTTCCTAAAAAGAGCAACGGGAACTTGTGGCGGCTTTTAATGGGTTAATTGATGGATAATTCGTTACTTCGGGTAGGAAAGATGAGAGTGGTAATTGGTAAATGATGTCCAGGACTCCAGGCGGTAAATGTCCCAGAACCGACTAACTGACAAGCAGTTTTTTAGCTGGACAGTAAACGAAGGAAGTAAACCATGTTATTGCAAAATATGTGCTGCTTCCGCCTACTGTTCTAATAAAACATCGTTGCTTCGACATATCGGTGCTACTCAAAAAAATTTAGATTAAAATAACTTTAATTGAGATTCCAATAACTTTAAAGTTGTATTGATACCTTTTTTAACTTAAATAAGGTCAAAAATAACCTCGCCTATTAAGGAAATTTTGTAGGATTTCCGATTGAGAAAAAGGGGATTTTTCAGGACAAAAAAGGAAACTGAAGAGGATTTATCAATTGTCAGAAGTGGAAGCACTGCTTATCTGTGTTTAATGCTTGACAATTAAGCCTCACTGCTAAATTGAAGACCAAAATAAAACAGAACATGCTTCAAGCAATTGAAGAAGCAAACTGCTCTGCTGAAGAGGGGGTAGCAGCGACACTGAAGTGGATGGTGGTAGAGCCACGGAGGAATTTTTGCACCACTTTACGCAAAAACCAAGAAACGAAAGCAATGCGCGTTGAATCTGTTACAGGAGTATTTGGAAGCGGACCCTGAGGACAAGTTAAGCGGATCCAGATTCACAATCGGACCGATGAAAAAACTGTTTTAAAAACATAACACGCCCATTCCGTCAAGTGCTGCAGTGGAAATATTGTTTTCATTGCAGCACTTGTTCATCACCAGACTATATTCGTTCATCCCCGACGCCGACACACGCCCCATCGGCCTGACACTACCAAGACAGGCATGGGTGCGCCTCAACCGTCTCCGTATGGGCGTTGGGATTTTCCGCTCAACCATGCACCAATGGGAAATGGCCTCTTCCTCCTCCTGTGAATGTGGTGCCGAGGAACAGACCACATCATTGATTTATTGAATCCTTATTCTCGGACTGGAAAGCTCTTGCAGAGCTTAATCCTGGCAGTTTCGCATACTTGTAGACTAAAGGCTTTAAATCACTGACGCAGGCCCGGTCACCGAGATAGACAGAGTGAAGTTTTCGATTGTTGGTCTTGTTGCCGGGGAATTATTCCATCTATTAGATGCCGCTAAATGGAGAGCAGTCCTTACCCTGCGTTGCTCAAGCGCACGCCCTGAGAGTCGAACCAGCGCCGCTTGATCTTGAATCTTCTTCGTTCCAGAAGTGACGCGCTAACCAATTGAACTATCGGGGCGGACATCATCAATGACTGTACCATCTCCAAGCCACCTAACGGAGTGGAAGGTCTGCATGTCATGGATGATGAAACCAAAGACTGGCTGCTCTCTAGTAGCCTTCCAATGTAGGCTAGTCCAGAAACATCGGGAATCTGGGGCGGTAAAAAGATAGACTCCCGGCCCCAGAAGCTCACACAACGATGACGATTGGGCAAGGACATTTTAAAGCCTAAAAGGGCAGGCCTAAGTCACGAGCACTTTGAAATGCTCCTATTTCTCTAGGGATTGTAGATCATAGGGATGCGAAACTTCATCCGCTTTTGGCTTATCCGCAACACTAGAAGGGTTACGTTTTTTTGTAATTTACAAAATATTTTACTTTTTATGGGTTATATAAGAAGAGCGAAGTTGGTTTTAAAGTAATTTAAGGTTTTTAGTTGAAAGCAAGCCAGCAGTAAAGCGTAAAAAATATGTTAAATTGGCAATTGACCCTTCTAATGTTGAAGGAACAACGGAGTTGCGCGTCCCGTAATGTACCGTCCCTACTATTTCTCAAAGAAAATAAACAGATAGGCTAAGCCACTCTGAGTAATTTTTTTTAAATAAAATATTGTTGGTTTTGTACTAGTGCTGTTATGTTGGCATGGATGGCTCTAACACTATATATCAAACATTGCGGCTAAACTGGACTTGCGTGCAGAGCTGGCCAGGTGCAGAATTTTATGTTCAGATTTGTGAGTAACTGAAAGTAACTAGTAACGGTAACTAGTTACTTTTTAAAATCGGTAACTGTAACGGTAACTCAGTTACTATTTTGGCCAAGTTACTGTAACTGTAACTCAGTTACTTTTGAAAGTAGGCTAACTTTGCCCACCTTTGGCGCTTGAGCAACGCATTTTAAGGACTGCTCTCCATTCAACGGCACAATTCGGCATAATTCGGCAAACGCCATAATTCGGCAACGGCATAATGGATGGAATAATTCCCCGGCAACAACACTTCAACAATCGGAAATTTCACTCTGTCAATCTCGGTAACCGACCCTGCGTCAAAAGCCTCTACAAGTATGCGAAACTACCAGGAATAACTTATCAAGGCTTTGTCAGTCCGAGGATAAAGATTCAAAACCAAACCAACCAAGCCAATTTACTCTGTCAGGCATTTAGTTTTGCGTTGTTTTTTTTATGTTATAAATTTTGCTTTGTTAAACTCTGCTCCTTCAACTTTTTTCAAGCTCCGATACTGCATTGTTGGTATAGCATATTAGGTATTTTTTCTAGAACATCTTAAAGAGTTGTTTACTTTTTGCTAAAATGATGAATTTAAATTATTTGCTCTACATTGTATGTTTTTGACTCCACGTGTCAACATCGAAATGAATAAACCCGACTTCAACGACGTTTTTCTGTCAACCACTCAAGCTTATAGCTCTCCCGTGATTTTGGTAGACCTAATATCCGCCATTTTGTCAAAAATAACTTTTTTGCATTTTTCTACGTTTAAAGACTTCATGCATCTCCTGACAAAAAATTGTGCTCCAATGTAGTATGGTTTACGAGATAATTGGTGTGTAAAACCTAACATATTCCAATCTGTGCAAGAATAATTTTCTAAAACCTAACATATTCGTCTATCCAATCAAGTAACAGGAAATTGTCACGTGACCGGCAAAATTTCAGCAGAATAGGCCAGGCTACTTCACATCTTACATCTCTTAGAGTTGCGTCAAGCGGATTTAAAAGCATTCGATAAAGTAGATTGGGTTGAAATGTTGTTAAGCACTATAGGCTCCACTAGGTAAGCTTAATTATGCAGCTTAAAAATGTTCGTCCAAGCACACTAGCTTTTCATAAAATGCCGTATCATTTAGGCTACGTTTCGCCGAACAGTTTGACTTTTCGTAGCCTACCGGTAGCCTACTGGTGAACTGATGGCTTAGTTGACTTTGCGGTAGCCTACACTAAATAGCTTAGCTTGCATAAGTTTATTAAAATTTTGAAAGCAGAGGCCTGGGAGTACGCTACCCAGTGTGTTTGGTCATTTCTAATCAACCAATCCAGATGCTGTGTAGCCAATGTACTGTAGTAGGGTGGCCTTAAATAAATGCATGGTAATTAAGTAGGCTACCAGCAACTGATTTTAAATCGGCGATAGCCTTTAACCTAGCAGGCTTCTCTGATATCAGCAAAGTTATCTACAGATTACAGTGACGAAATGATACACAGTTCTGTGAGAAATTCAAAGGCTTACTTTAGGTTTGATTTAGGTTTGTATTGTTGACTCTTGCTATTTTTAGTACGCCTACCGCTAGCCTACGCTTAGGCTCTACGTAGAAACTATCCATGGAATAACTAAAACGGTAACGACGCCTTGCGGTTCCACCTGCAGGCCTAACTAGAAGTTTGGTTATTTTAATAACACCATTATCCGGTCGACAAATAAATTTCATTATCTTCCTGAAATGTTATGACTGTGATTTAAAACCAACATATCACAGCAAGTAGCAAAAATTTCCTTGAAAAATCAAGGAGGCATCAACATAACGACTTAGTTCAATTATAATGTATGTTAATGCTTCTAAAATATTTACTACGAGCAAAGTAATCCACAATTTATTTATTTCAGGGTACTGTACTCACACTAAACGTCAAAGTAAAAAATCTGCCAAGGCAATTTAGTAGCCAATAATCTTATATTAGGCTTTACTATTCAAAATCATAAAATTATAGTGTGGTCAAAGCCAACATTTAGTTTATATTAAGCTTTTCCATACAAAAGCACAACATTAAATAAACCAATAAGGTGGTTAAAGCCAACACCGAGCTTATATTAGGTTTTAGCATACAAACCTAATACATTTTTTATAACTAGTTATCTGGCAAAACCAAATATACGCCATATTTTAATAAACAAACAAAAACCTGGCTTAAATTTTATTTATAAAAATTTTGTTTGCTTGTCCGCTCCAGCCTTCCAAAAGTCAACTTCGAGTGTTTTACCTTGTTAATTTTACAGCTATAAACACAAAAAGTCGTTTATCTCGAAAACTTGAAAATGGCGGATATTAGGTTGTGACAAATCACGGGAAAGCTAGCCTCCACTTTATGGTTAAGCAATTAAGCATCCATGGGTTGTATTGTAGCCTAAACGTCCATGCGCCATGGCGGCTTCTAGTTGTGCAATCTCACACTGCACCAAATAAAAATTACGTGTTTGTTAGAAGGTTAATTTCCACACTGCGATCTGCATTGCGCCACCCGCTTGGCACATTTTTTATTGTTTTATGTTCAACGAAATAAACCAAACTACAATATAGTATTCTGAGACAATGTTTTTTTTGAGGCACTTTTTTCTCTGATTTCATCATGACCTCTACAAGAAATTAGATCTAGCCTACAAGTTAAATTTTCATTTTATATGTTTAATTAATTTGCACATTAATTTGCACAGCTTAATTTGCACCAGTAGAACGCATCATGTTATTTAAATGTTTATTTCATAAACTTTACATAGGCCTACGGTACGATAGCCTTCTATTTTACTTTTGGCCAAGCCTAAAAAGAAAAATCAAAAATTTGAGATTTTTAATGCTTTTTGACTGGATTATTCGCCAATGATGTAACGCACCCAGCATGGGGCTAAAGAGGCTCAAGCTCCCCCCTTCCAAAATAAAAACCCGCCACCAAAAATGAAGTTTTCGCATGTTTTCCATTTATACCTTTTGCTTACAGGATATAATATGAATAAGTACGGGAGGAATAAGCACAATTGTGGCATCATAGATATACTGTAGAGCAGTGGTTTTCAACCTTTTTTGTGGAACGGAACCCAATGAAACATTCCAAAAGCTCGAGGAACCCCTATTCAATAATTTAATTGCCTCATGCAAAAAACATCGTTTGATTAATAAAATTAAATTAAAATACTCATGTTCAGATTTTATGTACAATAAAAATACAAACTGGAAAAATTACATTTATTCTCATAACAATTTCAATGAGAAACTTGATTTGACCCAGCGGTATACAAACGATTAAACTGTCTGAAAGAACTCCTTGAAGCGAAGAAAACATGTCGACGAAATTTGGCGGGAAAGCAGAAAGTTAAAGGTAATCGCACCACAAGATAACAACGAAAATTCAGGATCGCAGCGGACGTGTTAAAGTGTAGCAAATTTATTAGTACAGTAGAATTCGCCTATAGTGACTTTGGCTATAGTGACACTTCGCCTATAGTGACTTTGGCTATAGTGACACTTCGCCTATAGTGACACCTGTTGCAAAGTCCCGTTTGCAAACCATAAATGTTTTGCATAGAAATTACTTCGCCTATAGTGACTTCGTGTATAAGAACACTTTGCTTACAGTGACACCACGTTTATGTCCCTTGGCCTCAAAAATTTCCGTATAAGGACACTTTACGGTGTATTTCCAGTTTAAGTTGGAATCATATTTTGTCCTTATCAGCATTCGCCAGTTCCCAGCCAGCAAATCCATCTTTTTACATTGATTTAACGTATGCAGAGGTTGAACCATAAAGGATTGATTTGCTGACTGGGTTTGAATTAAACCAACATGGGATGCGCATGCGCAGATACTGCACAAGTGACGTTATCAATGACGTCATCATTCGTCTATAGTGACACTTCGCTTATAGTGACACTTTTTCCGCGTCCCTTCAGGTGTCACTATAGGCGAATTCTACTGTAGTGGCAAACCTAATCAATATTTGATTATATTTAACTGTTTGAAGGTTGGGGGGGGCTGTCAATTCAACTTTTTTGCATCAACAGTTGTATCTCTAAAACCACTGAGGCTGCGACTATGAGATTTCTTGACTTTTCCTAACTTTCATTCACCTCTATTGAGCTGAAATTTTGAGCGAATAAAGGTTATAAATTGAGAGATATAAGGCATTTCTCAGCACATCCTCTGAAATATTTCATATTCTATTGTTCAAAATTTTCCCACCAGCTGGATGAAAGTAATTAATTTGGCCCATGTCTCGTTAATCCTAACTGCTTCACAGCGTGAAGGAAGTTGACACTATGCGTGGACCTTTTGTTCTCACCACGGCTTATAAGCGACGTCGATACAAGAAAAGCTTCAACTTTGATACGATGAGTTACCGTCGCTTGCGGTTGAAATTGCGTAAAATTAAACATAAGACTTGGTGCCAATGCATCTAGAGCGAGAATAGTTTTTCGCAGACAATTATGTCCTTTCAATCAAACAAAGCATAGGCTACAACGTTATTGCCTACTATAGAAGCTGCTCTGTAACATATTATGATTTTGGTTTCAAATCTTTCCTTTTGTCCGACACACTATCAAAAGCAGAAAAGGCGTCGATGTTCCCAAAGCTTCTCACATATACTTGTAAACATTTATTTCCAAGTCGACATGTAAAGATTTGAAATGCAATACGCTTCTCATTTGTGTAGGATAAACCAGAACATCACGCTTTTGTGAAAAGGACGATCGTTCCACCACGTTTATACGTGATGCAGCTTAGTTGAATCAATATATTCGAGGCTTCTTGTACCAGGTTCACTGTCACTGATAAACTAAACCGCGATGCAGTACCTCGCAAAGCAATTGTAGCGTAACATTTCCATGTGCTATAACTCGTCATAAATTGTGAAAACTTGTGTATTTACTTGTCAAGTTGTCTCATGTGAAATATAAGTTTGCATAGCAATGTCACAATGAAATCTTATCTCCGTTTACCAAACTAAAGATATGAACTTATGCGACGTCTTGCAACGTTGAATCGACGGAAAGGCGGGTAACTGCCAAACTGAACTGAGAATGCATGAAAGAAATCGTTTATTATCGAATGGACGTGACGTCAGAAAACGATGAATCGACATAGGCTAGCGGCGAGAGATATTTTAGTTAGATAATGACATGCGGCAGCGCGTTTACATTGAATAAAAATACCTTTATTTTATCCATTTCTATTTCCATTCTTCCTAGTTTCGTCTCACAATAACAAACAAATGAAGTTACGCATATTTACTAAATTATTCAATAAACAATAATGCATCATCCAGCATTATGTCAGCGCTGATTGACTAGACATATTCACGAGTTGTGTGAGAATTGTATTCGATTAATCGCATTATTTATTGTAGGTAACACCTGCAAAAATTCAAGCAATTGCAGACTCTGCCTTCATAAGTGTAGTTTAGAAGTAGCCATCTCATATTGAGCCAATCCAATCAATGTAAAATAAAACGCTTTTACTTGATAGCGCGTGTGATTTTTGGTTTTATCTAACAACTACTTTCAGTTACATTGAAAGTGAATGAGTAAGCATTATGCAGTCTGTGACAAGGACTGGAAATGTATAATCAGAAAATATAATATCATAAAGTATATTGCGTTATGTACATCTAGTAATTTTTATGAACATGGTATCATTTTGCAGGCAGGCGTTTTTATAGAGATACAAACTTATTCCATAGTTTGATTTATGGCACTTATTCAACTGTTTCATAATGCGAATAGCTGTTTTAGTTGAATTTAGAAAAAAATATAACTTATAACCGCAGACAGATGCAACTTTTTTCATGCTTTAGGCAATCGGCAGTACGGTGAACTATAGTGGTACATAACATAACCCATATGCGGGGTAATCGCAAGGGTCAACCCAAGTAATGGAAAGGTTCTTTTTGAATTATGGTGATGGAATTCTTGTAATGCTATTGAACTTCATCTTTTTATGAAAAACTTATATTGTTTGCATTTGCAAGAAATATCAAACTTTTGGATTTTTTTTATCACTGAACTGTCCGTTAGTAGAATGTTTCTTTATTACCTTAGTTAGGCCTATTGGTAAGTCAGGAAAGTATTTGTTGATGTGACATATGAGGATATTGTAAGAGACCGAGTTATTTTGTAAATAGTATTTGATTTTTGGACACCATCAAAATTTTCTCACAATACACAAATGCGCATCGAGATATAGTGCTCACAGTTTGGAAAAGTTAGATTGTGATAATTACAACTTGCCTGAGTAGGCCTACAGCAAGGGACAATCAAAATAGATGAAACCGCATTCATGGTAATATAGACGTTTTGCAAACTGCTCTTTTCGTTTTCAATATAATAACAAGAATGACAGCTTATTTTCACTAAACATATAAACAAATATCAAAAATTATGAATGAACAACGCATCTATATTTTTCGGTTTAGGTTCAACAATGCATTCTAGCCGTCAAAATGATGGAATATTTGGTAATTTTGTTGAGACATACCATTGCCCAATCGTTGAATTTACATCAGAGATAATTTTATTAGATAGATTATCAGTTTCATGCACATGGTTTCATTCAGCGTTATAATGTTGTTTTTCAAGCCACGTGGCGTTCATGGTCATAACGCAACATTGCAGAAACAGCCAATATTGATACCAGGTAGGCCTACTAATTATTACGCCGCTTTCGTCGAATCTACGTCGCTAAACGACGATATTGTGCAAACGCCTGTTGAATTTCCCTTCTACGTGTAGTTTATCATAAACGTGAAGCATTGCTCAAAAAGCTAATCTGAATCACCATAGATAACCATAGCATTCATATAGTTTCATCATCAGTAAATATGTAAAGTGCACTTCACAATTTTTAACAACGGTCTGACAATTTATTATATTGCAAAGTTTTGATTTATTCTCGATTTTTATAATTCTGTGTAACAGTTTTTTTCTAACTAGTTTCTATGGGACTAATAATTTGTTTCATTATACATTTTCTTTAGTATTTCAATGCCATTATTAAAAAAATTACGTCCTTTTCACTTTTAAATAAAACATGGCAAGGCAAGGATTCAGTGCTGAAGAAATATTGCAACATGTTTTACTGGATTCTGACGACGAAAGCCAGGCGGATGATTTGGAGGATTTATGGCACTCCGATTCAGATGAAGAAGCGGATTCTTCTCCGTCAACTTCCGCAACAGCGATTCCGATCGAGATTGACGACCAGTTACCTTCCATGGGCGATGTTCAACCGGAGTTTGCGCCATCAGGACGGATTATAACATCGAAAAGACTGGTGAACAGCATAGATTCCTATCTCGACATGAACAACTACGATGCTGTTGAGTTTTCCTGACACACTGAAGTCTTATACAACTTTTGTAGAAAAGCCAAAGAACAGACAAGAGGGCGGCGTCAGCATTACTTGGTCTAATGCGAGACCGGTGCACAATGGGAGAAGGGGCCGGGCTAACATTATATCTGGCCCGATTGGTGTTAGAGGAGAAGCCAAAGAAGCCAAGACCCCTCGGCAAGCATGGGAACTATTTTTTTCTTTAAACGTTTTGAACATTATTGTTCAAGAAACAAATAGAAAAATTGCCACACCCATTTCTCAATTGAGAGAGAATTTTAGATGACAGCAGGTACTGCTATTTTGGCCCAACCAACAACGAGGAGATGCTGGCCTTTGTTGAATTGGAGTATTTTCGGGGGCTTTTAGGACAGGCTGGTCATTCCACGGATGTATTGTTCAATCAACTGCAAGGACATCCCGTGTTTAGTGCAACAATGAGCAAGAACCGCTTTAAATTTTTATTTTCGAACATTTCGTTCGACGACCAAAATACTAGGCCGCAACGTTGGAAGAATGACCGGTTGGCCGCATTTCGAGTCGTTTTCGAAATGTTTAACGAAAACTGCGGCAAACATGTCATTCCAGGTGACTACTTGTCGTTGGACAAAACGCTATACCCCATGAGGACACAAATTGCCTTCAAGCAATATAATCCAAACAAGCCTGCGAAATATGGCCTTCTGTTCAAGTCGGTAAACGCCAGCAGATTCCCATACACATTTGCGGCATCGGTCTATTCAGGTAAACCGAAGGAAAAGCCATTTAATTTTTACGTTCGTGGAACAGAAGAACTGGTAAAAGGAATGGTGATGAGCCTGGAACAACACGGTGACCTTCAAGGTCGGAATATTTTGTATGACCGCTTTTACACCTCCATACCACTCGCGCAGTGGTTGCTTGAGAGGGGTATAACGTCAGCTGGAACCCTCAACGCTATACGTAGAGGAATACCCCTGGAAGTGAAGCAAGTGAGTGGTAGGGAGAAATCTTCGTACGAAATTTATTGGCAGACGAGTGAGGCTGATCTCAGCCTACATTCTTATGTAGTAAAAACGAAGAATTCTGGCATGCGGAATGTGTTGATGTTGACGACCATGCAACCTCTATTGGGGATTACCAAGGATGACGGCAAAAAGAAGCCAGGCTTGTATAAGCTTTACGACTTCACAAAGGGTGGCACCGATATCATCGACCAAAGGATGGGTTGGTTCATTCACGTGCAAAGCGAAGTCCCCACGGTGGACAACTACTGCGTTTGCTTATTGAGAAGGTGCCAAAGCCACAAAAAATAAACTACCAAAAAACCGTGGCCAATGTCAATGCTGTGAAAAGCCTTTATGCCCTGCACATTCCATACGAGTATGTCAAGTTTGCTTTTGCGCAGAATAAACTATTTGAATGATTGCGGTTTTATAAACTTTGGCTTCAACCACAGCCTAAATAAAACGTGGAGCTCAATGAGAGATTTTCCTTTTTTCCTTTTATTAGACAGATAGCTATTTTTACGTTGATTCAACATATCAAGACGTTGAATACTTGTAAACATGTGCGGTTTTGCAATTAGATTGCTCATCAAAATCATCTATCCTTTTTTGTATAAAAAGTGGGTCATAAAACTAATCGTAATACTCGATGTAAAATTTAGCATTTTTATATGCTGAAACAGTATTGTATTCATATTTTATAAATCCATTTTCTATTTAGAAAATATCAATATAATGCGGTTTGAGCATAGCTGAATTTTAGCACGGATACAACGACTGATTTTATGACTTTTATACAAACAAGGACAGAAGAGAAGTAATCTAATTGCAAACCCGCGCATGTTTACATCGTCTTGCAATGTTGAATCCACGTCGAAATGATTGTATTAGCGTTGTATTCAATTTCTCGTATTATCGAACTGTAAATGTGCAGCCACTTGTAATTTCAATGTGCCTCATTGCATATTCTTAAATATTTCTGAATTTGTGTGTACATAACCTGACAGAACACAGGTTGCTTTACCATTGAATCAAGTTGAAAAACGTTGCTGCAAGAGCCTTGTGCCAATTGCTGCAGTCCGGTATTGCTGTAACCAAATCAAAATACTTATCAATATTTTGCTGCCAAACTGACATTTTTATCGCATAAACGCCCATTAGGCAAAAAAAAAAGGCAGCTAATTCTTTGTAAAGTATTTCTCCAGGTTCACAATGATTTGACGCATAATAAATACTACTTTGAATAAATCTAAATATTGTTTGGATTTTAGTGTGTGGCATATGAATCTTAGAGAGCTTATTGAATCCACAAGAAAATGACCCGAGGCATTACAGATTTTCCTTTTGATGAAAAGCGTTGTGACGTTCTGTTAATTAATGAACCGTAACTGTTTTATTTTGAATTTCTTTCTGACTTCTGTTTATGTAAAGCATCATCGACTTTATCGGGTAATCTTACTCCTAGTACTAGCCTTGTATGTAGCCGAGTTCACATTGAACTTACATTGAGAGACGCTGTTGCAACTACAATACATTGCATTTAAACCGCTTTTTTTGTTGCATGATCTTCCATTCGTTTCGTGGATTACATAATAGTATTTGATAAACGCCACCCTGCTTCTTCAGCTGGTCTACATTTGTTAATAAAGCTGTAGCTAACTGCTCTTGGCTGATGCTGAGCTGCGTCGGAGTCTGCCTCGCTTTCTGACCTAGTCTTATTCTGAAACGATCCCTGTTCCATATCTAGAAAGCTAAAACCTCAATTGCTAAGGTAACAGGGATCAGTTGTCAGTAGATGTAACAGAAAATATATTTCGCACTTATTCAGTGCATCGTCAGTTCTGATCGTCAGTTCTGATCGTCAGTTCTGATCTGTTCTGATCGTCAGTTCTGATCTGATCAGTTTCATCGTCAGTTCTGATCGTCAGTTCAGATCAGAACTGACGATGCACTGAATAAGTGCGAAATATATTTTCTGTTACATCTACTGACAACTGATCCCTGTTACCTTAGCAATTGAGGTTTTAGCTTTGTTAATAAAGCGTAGGAGTTGCTGTTCTTGGAACCGAGGTCACAAGATCATAATCCAAATTGGTGTGACACGCGTTCAGAAATCTCATTACTGCATGTAATTGATGAAGCATTGTTCTTTTAGTCAAGAAGCGAGCTTTATTTTGAGCGTGGGAAAAGTTATTATTTTGCATGAAAAATATAGATTCAAATTGAGATTATGTAAAAAAAATTTAATCACAACATGGCAATGCATGTTCTTCATTACTCTACCAAAAAATAATGTGTAAACTCACGCTACAATTGCTTTAATCGCAAAATAATCCAAAAGTCATAAGTCACCTCAACATTTCAACGTCTATGAGCAGTTCTAAAATTCACATAGGTTTAATTTTCGGATATGCTCAGCGTGAATAACTTTACAAAGTGAATCCCAAAGTTTGAAGCCGTACCTTAAAAAATAACAGAGATATCACTCCTAAAGCATAAGAAGAATCGACAGCCCCCCCCCAAACTGAGCAAGACTCCAGGGAGCCCAACCTCGTAAGGGTTAAACAATAATAATAATAAAATAGACTCTCGGATTTGAATTTAAACTACTGCTGTACAGTAGAGTATAAACTCTGTGCGATCATAAGTGATGGTTCGCTCTGCCTCGTAGTCAAATATTTAAATCAAATATTTTTTCGAGGGAGCTTGAACGCTCCACTGAACCCCTGGCACAGGTATCGGCAACCGGTGGGTTGTGGGCCGTGAGTGCCTTTAAATATTAATCAAAGGGATAGACATAGGCTTATTGTCACTGTCCCTATTGTTGCAAATCACTTGGCTGACATTTCTGAATTAGCCCCCTCATAAATCTTTTTCTGGGTGCCCTACTGCACAAATGCAATACAAAAATATACCAATTCTGATAGACACAAAAGAAAATTCTGCCCATACTCGTAGGTTATATGTGACGAATTAGCACCTGGACAAAATTTGCAAGAAAATCGACAATCTGGCTGCTTTCATAGGTTTATCCAGTTTTGAGAAATGTTACTGTAATACCAGAGCCACTATCCTACTTTACAGCCTACATAGTCTGGAAAGTCATGTTTTGAGGTCGTTGTTTAGAGCGCCACCTAAGAAAGATAGGGTCAGCTCACAGAACTTTCTTGGAAGGTATGCAAATATAGTGGCTCTGATATGTGATAAAGAAATATATATAGTGGCTCTGGTAATACGCCATTTTATTTATCTTACTTGTATTTGCATCAGACTCAAGATGGTGCATATTACAATCACACATAAAATGTAACAACAAAATAAAATATTCTCAACTCCGAAGAGCTGAGTCATAATGTATCACATGGGCTCCGTTAGAGGGGGCCGCGGGGGTGATTACCCCCCCACCAATCGGAGTGGGGGGTAACTAATGCAAAATTACCCCTCCCACTATTGTAGAGATAAAAATTTCATTTTTAATATATTTTTTACTTTTGTATTTTATTTTCATATTTTTATTTTGTTGCACAAATTTTGAGGTTTTTGCTTGAAAACTCCGAATCGCAAACGCCAAGTCATCTATGGCCAATGTATCCTGTCAAAAATATAGGCTGCGCATCACAATGCGCTATGTGTAACGTCATAGTTTCTCACTGCTACAAACTGTTTAATTTCGCTTTTACCACTCACGAACGAAACCCACTACAGTTGCATTGTTTCAATGTCTTTATATTTTCGGTTGTTGTAAAAGTTAATGCATTTTAGCTTTTATTTTATTTTTTTCTGAATTGAATGTAGGCCTAGACCAGGGCTACTCAACTAATGTTAGCAAAGGTCCATTTTGACAAGTTGAATATTTTTGCGGTCCGGTGAGTATTTCATATGTAGCCTACGAGCACCGAAACACTTTTCAGGTTGTATGTAACACGACTTGGATTTTTGTCTGACACAAACAAAGAAATAAAAAAGGAAAAAATGTATTGTGTTTCTTTGTAATGTAGCTGTGTGGATCGCACATCAGAGAAGACACAAAGCGTTGGGGAGTGTGGGGGCGAAGCCCCCAGCTCCATGAATAATCACAAAAAATTGCTTTTCCCTAATGAAAATCTGTTTAAAGAGGCCCTAAAATGTGGCAATGAGGTTATTCTTCCAGAAGCCCGAGGTCCACCTTCAACATCCAGAAGGTCCGGATTCGGACCGCGGTCCGCCAGTTGAGTAGCCCTGACCTAGACCCTAGATTAGTGGTTTTCTAGATTTTGGTGGAACGGAACCCAATGAAACATTCCAAAAGCTCGAGGAACCCCGGTTCAATAATTTAATTGCTTTATGCAAAAACATCGTTTGATTAAAAAAAAAAAAATTAAAATACTCATGTTCACATTTATTTATGTAGGCCTACAATAAAAATACAAACTGTAAAAAATTACATTTATTCTGATAAAAAATTCAATGAGAAACTTGAGCCATATACAGTAATAATAAAATAGACTCTCGGATTTGAATGTAAACTTGCGGAACCCCTAGACTTACTGGCGGAACCTTAGGGTTCCGCGGAACCCTGGTTGAAAACCCCTGCCCTAGGTGCTGAAACTTTTTCTTTCACTGCGGATGTTATGGCACAGGTTATCGTGTTGTATTCATGCAATTGTAAATTAAGTTATAGAAAACTTTGGCCTTAACGCTTTTGATGTTTTAAATCTAACCATTTAGCGTCTGAAGTGCAAAATGTGGAGGACTTGAGCCAAGGAAGAATACAGAGACGAATTTTTGCGTACGACACCTCTTCCAGTCAAAATTGTCTAAAAACCTCAAAACATGTGGCAAATGTTAAAGAGCTTTTGCTCGCGATTTTAGATTTGTTGAAATAATTTTTCGATTTTAAATCGTGCTAAAAGGTAAAAATTTTGCGCCTTCGGCGCGAACCATGCCGCCTAAGACGCTGTATAAGAAACTGAAGCTTTTAATAATGCGAAGGAGGGTCTGGGTGGCGACCTCCTAGAAGTATATGTGATGCGATAATCCAATAAGCCCCCTGTTGATGTCAAAACATCGTTCCCGCCCCTGCTTAAATTACCCCCCCCCCCCCACTCTCAGGAAGTGTCCGGAGCCCTTGATGTATCATATACAAAGATTGATAATAACAGTCCGTTTGCATTAGTTTATAAATCCATTGGTTGGAAGATAACCGACAACGTAGCTACGTGTTACAAACAGTCTAACAGATACAATTTTTTTGCGAATGAGAGCTGGAAATGTTGTGGTAGGCTTTTGTTATCAGCAATGCGAACAAAAATACGAAACCACCAGGAATAACCAATCAATAAGGGTTTGTCAGTCCGAAGATGAAGATTCAAAACCAACCTGAGACAGGATTAAAAAGTTTTTGCCGTAAATCAGAGGTTGAAAACAGCTTATAAAATTATTGGTGAACTTACCATATTTTATTTGTAGCCTGAGCATGACATGAAGTGAGGCTTTAGCTATAGTTTCGGTGTGCACCCAAGTTTAAAATGACATTGGTATGGATTCTACTGTAATTCACATTAACATGTCATTTAGAATTCATTTTTTCATTGGAAAGGGACTGTTTTGTGTGTAATAAGCAGAGATGTACGTATACGCCGCAAATTCTACGCCGTAGACTTGCGGCGTACCGGTAGACTTTTTGTTTACGCTAACGCTTGCTGCCACATTTTTTGGATAGTTGTCGCTTAAGGCTACGCCGTAAAGTTTTCGCGGTTTTTTAGCGCATAGCGTCAACGCATACTTTTTAATGTCTTAGCTGTTGTTTGAATTTTTTTATCAAACTTTCCAAATTTTGAATAAGTTGAAAGAATGTTTTCAATGGGCAAAGACATATTGAAACCAAAACGCAGCAAAATGTCAGATGAACACTTTCAGATGCTTGTGTTTCTTCGAGGAAATTCAAAATAAAACTTGTTTGTTTCGAGTGGTTTATACCGTGTGAATCTTTGGCACCTAGCAAACAAAATGAGTATACGCTAGTGTATGCACTGACGCTGACGCCGCCAACTTTTTTTTACAAGTTACGTTGACGCATATGGCGTATGGTTTTTTGAACGTTTGCGTTTACGCTGCCTGACGGCGTCAATATTTTTTGTATGCGCGTACATCACTGATAATAAGGTCGCCAGGAATCAAAGGTGTTTACAGAATTATTGAGAAATTGGCAGGATTAGGTCAGGATCTTTAAATTTCCAAAATTATCGGACTTGTACTCTCCGCATCAGAACGGAATCAGAATCTTGGAAAAGGTAGAACCGAACACCTTTAATACGGTAGCCAAGTGTGATCTGGTGTGATGTCTACAATAGCTTACCTAGTCTGCAAATGCCAAACGCCCTGTTTGCCAAGATACCCTAATACAGAAGCACATCACAAGTAGGCTAAGGCACGTTTTGGTTGTAGACAGCAGCGGAACCAGTATTTTGGAATTCAATTATAAACGAACTTTTTGGATGTCAACGACTGTTGAGTCTAGCCAAAAAAGTCATTCCACGATTATGTAAAAGATGCACAGTTGAAACGTGGTGATAGGCCTATCCTAAATCCTTGCTAGAGTCATCATAAATGGGTTTATATGGTGATTGATTGAGGAAATTTTTACCGTCGAACTGAGAAAGCTTCTTCGAGAGCTTAATCCTGGCAGTTTCACTTAGCCTACTTATGCATATAGTGGCTTTGAACCACTGATACAAGCCCGGTCACCGAGCTTGACAGAGTGAAGTTTTCGATTGTCGAAATTATTGTTGTCTGTGAATTACTCCATCCATTAAGTGCCGCCGAATGGAGAGCTGTCCTTGATATGCGTTACTCAAGCGCACACCCTGAGAGTCGAACCAGCGCCGCTTAATCTAGAAGTTTCTTTGTAACTTACGTGAATTCAGGCGCTAAACAAACTGAGCTATCTGAGCGGAGATTGAAGTGACTTTTCGCCATACTTTTGCTCCCGATAGTTAGCAATAACTTTTAGCTCAAATAAACAATACAACTTTTCAAGCCAAGCCGGGCATTTAGACCCTTAGACCACAATAATTCAAGAATTCGGATAGGACGCAGAAAGAAACCCATGTTTATTGCACCTCATTGAGCCAATATAATAGTATTTGCTCACTTCGTAAATCCAGTGCAAAACTAACTGGTAATTTTCTTCCCATGAACGCGTGTTGTTGAAATTTGAAATAGGCTATGACTCATTTTTTCATCATAGGCTATTGCCCTATTGGCTACTCTGCAATTGTATATTTGATTAGGTGTTATATAGACTAGTTGAATGATAGTCTTTTTACAATTATTGGAGTGTGATTTTTTTTTCTACGTAAAAGAAAATTTGTCTTAAGATTATAGGCTAAGCTTAGAATTGTCATAGCTCACCCCCAATGGCCATTTTTTTAAATAGGCCCAGTAGCCTGACATGGATATTTTTCAATTTGAACAATAACCTACTGTAAACTGAGCCATGTTCATTTTTCTGCAAAAGTTTACAGATTTGATAAAATAATTTCATTTTGTCTTTTTAATACAGTACTAACAGTAGCCTAGTTCTGCATAGGCTGAAGTTATTTTATGTTTTGTTTCATGATTTTGTCTTGAATATTTTTTTTTATTGTTCATGTAGAACGTATTTCAATAAAATGGGTCATTGATTATTTCCATTTTAATAAACATCACACGTCACACCGTGCACTACTGCATTGTATTTTGGCCTTTAAGCATGGGCTCCGTTAGAGGGGGGGCCGCAGGGGTGATTACCCCCCCACCAATTGGAGTGGGGGGGTAACTAATACAAAATTACCCCCCCCCCACTAATGTAGAGATAAAAATTTAATTTTTATATTTTTTCTACTTTTGTGTTTTATTTTCATTTTTTTATGTTGTTGCACAACTTTTTAGTTGTTTGCTTGGAAACTCCGACTCGCAAGACAACGCAAATATGCAATAGAGACTTGCATAATGCTATGGGAATTGTTCAGGAGCTAAGTAGTTTGCAAAATCAGTCTGGCAAGTTCAAAATCGCCCTGCAGGAGGAATCCCACCATGGCTTGCACACTTTGTGCCAAACAAGATGGCTGACGATGTACCGGCTATGTACGATGTACCGGCAGTGTTGTCAAATTACGAAGCCTTGCTAAACACACTTCAAAATTTCAACAATGCGAAATCATTAGGCCTTTATTCCCAATTATTGCAAGGCAACACATAGGCTACTTTGCATTGCAGTTTTGCCAAGTTTTATTCAAGCCACTTGAAAAGATAACTGGCCTGTTGCAGATCAAGTCTTAGCCTATAGCTACCATCAGCGACATGATGGAGCTGGTTGAAAACTCAAAAGTTAGGGGAGGCTGGGGTGCATTGGAACACTAAAAACGTTTTTGTTTCTAGCTCTATCAGGTTTTGTTTAAACATACTGACGTCTCGCTAGTTGATAGTATAAGTGTAGTTCTATATTTTAAATTATTCCACTTTCTCCAAACTTTTATACTTGCCGAGTATTTCGAGCTCAAAATTTGGTGTTCGAATGCGCCCCGTGGATTTTTTCCGGGGTCAAATGGAACACAAGACTGGGTGGATTGGAACATCGATTGGGGTACAATGGAACACAAGTAAAACATCACAAAAACGTGTTTATTAAAAAGAAAAATTGACGAAAAAACTTCCTTTTCAACGAAGATAAACAACAACAAAAAAATAGGCTGTGTTTCGTTATACAAACGTTGTGCAGGAATAGTATCCAGCCCTACATTTTGTGTTTTATATTATGTTGAGCAGCTGCTTTTCGTATTGAGTATCCTTGGTTTATGACCATTTCGGTGGCACTCTTCATGACATTTCCTGAAAAATCTCTATCAGTCTAGCGTTTACGACTTCGAACCATGTTTACAATACCGGCTAGACAAAATTTCTCTGTCGCTAGTTTTGCAAGAGTTGGCTATGCGTGAATATGTTACAGCAACACCTAACACCATAACTGTCTGTGGAAAATGCAATGACAAGTTAGGCACTAGTTTTAGTGTGCACTGTGCAGTAGCTTACTGGAAATGAAGTCAAACCAAAAGTCAGCAAGTTATTGGTTGATACTTTTACATGAAGACAAATCATGTAGTGTGTAACTTTAGCCCACAGTATAGGCTACTTATAGGCATAAACAATTAACTTACACTCTCTAGTGTAAGGGTAACCATTGTTAGGTAAACTCTTTAACCAACGAGTAAGCTACGAGAGATTAGGTGCGAGTTCAAGTCTAAAAAGCCTACTTAAAACTGTAGCCAACTTGAGATGGAATCAAGTCCGTAGGCTACTCGTAGCCTACTTGAATGTAGGCCTAACCTATGACAATAATATGAACCTGGCTTTAATATCTTTATGTTTCCTGCAAGCAGACTGTTTTATTTATAACTAACAGATACAATATGTTGGGGAGCATTGGAACGTGTTCCAATGCAGACAAACATTTTTGTTCCAATCCACCCCAAGGCAAATTTTTTAACAAAAATGGCGGTAGCTCACTTGTTTTCTAACCTGTTGAGAAAACTGTTTCACACAAGCTTGCTAGTATCCCTACGTTCTTAGTTTCATAGGTGGGACAATTTTTCCTTCGCTGAATATTCTGTAACTAAGTTTATTTTGAATAAACTGCAATTTACTTGAACTAGTCAGAAACACATTTTGATCAACAGCACCCTACCTCAGCGCATGTCAGCTACCAAAACAGAACATGTGGTGAGCAACTTAGCAATGAAGCCACTGTCATGCTTGAATGGTTTTAAAAGTTAAAGAAAAAAAGGGGAATTCGACTGTTCCATACGTCCCTGTGTTCCAATGCACCCCAGCCTCCCCCTAATTACCAGAGTCTTAGAAATGAAGAACAATTTATGCAGTTATACAAGGAATTTCAGCGGCAAGTAGATAGCTTAGGCTTAGCTAAAGTCCAAATTTCAAGAAAGCGCTGTGAGCAAAGTGCTTCCCATGACCTCGCTTCTCATTACAGAAGGCAGTTCTGTGCATCTATTGACAGCATAGTGCAAGGCCTCACCAAATGCTTGAAGTTTTAGTATCTGGCACAGTCAACGACAGTGTTGTTACAGCGTTGGAACGATATGGCTTTGATGTGAAAATTTTGGGCCAAGATTTAAGCCACTTCCATCAGAAATTTGGGCCGATCAAGTATGTGTGCGATGTTCGAAACAAGTTAATGGGACTTAGGCCTATTATTGTCAAAGAGTTTTATGCCAGTGTGGAAAAACTTGTAAAATTGCTATTGGTCAATGGCCCTTCTTCTGCAGAAGCTGAAAGATCGTTTAGCTCGCTACGCCGCTTAAAACATGGCTCCGAAGCACAATGACTGCTTCAAGACTCAATTTCATTGCCATGTAGGCCTACCATGCCCATTAAGTGTATTTGGATGAACTAAGTGCAGATGAAATCTGCAAAGAATTTTTTTTCAACAATGCAAAGATTTAAAGTCTTTGACGACTTCTGACTGTTCTGCTTAGAATGGAAGCAAAGTGCACACAGTGTGTTGTTTAAGTTGAGGTGTTCGTTTATAATGTTATTTCTTTGTAGTTTTTGTGAGATTTTGGCACAAGGCATTACCTGGGTGTTATGACATTTTTGTTTAGTGTTATTTCTTATACGGCGCAGATGGTAGGCCTTCCTGTAGTATCGATCAAGATGTCTCCTTATTTTCAGTTCTTGTAAAAGTTAATGTAGTTTAGCTTTTTTTTTCTGAGTTGAATGTAGGCCTAACCCTAGATGCTGAAACGTTTCATTTCAATGTGGATGTTATGGCACAGGTTGTCGTGCTGTAGTTTTATAGATTATAGCTTTGACCTTAACGCTTTTGGCCTTTTAAATCTAACCTTTTAGCGTCTGAAGTGCAAAATTTGGAGGACTTGAGTCAAGGAAGAATACAGAGAGGGATTTTGCGTACGTCCCCTCTTCCAGTCAAAATTGTCTCAAAACCTCAAACAAATGTGGCAAATGTTAAAAAGCTTTTGCTCGCGATTTCAGCTTTGTTGAAAGAATTTTTCGATTTTAAATCGTGCTGAAAGGCAAAAATTTTGCGCCTTCGACGCGAAACATGCAGCCTAAGACGCTGTATAAGAAACTGAAGCTTTCAGTAATGCGAACGGGGTCTGGAGAGCGACTTTCCAGAAGTATATGTGATGCGATAATCCAATAAGCCCCGGTCGATGTCAAAACATCGTTCCCGCCCTTGCTTAAATGACCCCCCCACTCTCAGGAAGTGTCCGGAGCCCCTGCCTTTAAGAGTCATTTCGAAATTAATTTAAATAGATGATATACAGTAGATATCATGTGATGAAAAATTGCGGCATGTCGTAGGCTAAATATCAATTTTAAATCTACAATGTGCATTCATAAAAATATCATCAACATTAGTTTGTGAAATTTGCAATGAACTTGAATGGATACATTTTGATCCTAAACATTGCATGAAAAATTTAACAACTTTTATTTGCATGCTCTTGACAGGAAAACCGGGCAAAGCAAAAGCAGAGAAGCTAAGTTGGTGCTTAGCCAAGGTATAAATGTAAGGTAAGATATAATGTAAGGTATAATCATAATGTATAGTGTGAATGTATAAGGTAGGCCTATAATGTAAACTAAGATGTAACTTACATACCAAAAAAGTAGCGCGCTACTGCCCAGTGCCTACCTCTGAATGTAAGGTATAAAAGGTAACATATAATAGCATAGTTAGAATAACTAAAATTTAGTCAAACCAATGTTGATTTCTGCATTTCAAGATTAGCTCGTATCATGTAAGTGGAGTAAATTAACTTAGATTCTACCATCCGTAATATAGCTTTAGGATAAACTGGGTCATGCCCTTCATGATTGACAAATTTTCAGGACAATTAAGTTTTTAACGTAAGATTTGAACTTTCATCTCAGCAGTTCAAAGTGATCAACAACATCAACAGAAAATTAAACATCGACTTCATAAGTCACCCCTTTTAACCCGTGTTTGGTGATCTCCATAACGATAGCTTAGACTTTGAACATGGGCTCCAAGGAAAACGAAGAGCGCGAACTTATAGCTTTTGTGTTGTCTGCAGTTACACATATGTAAATGCAGTTACACATATGTAAAAGACCATGAACCCAGACAGCAAAGCAACCGTTTTTTACATTGATTCAACGTCAGCAGATGTTAAATTGTTAAAAGGTCTACAGACCTTGAATCAGTGTAAAAAATGGTGAATTTGTTGCCTGGGCCTCTAGGGTGAGAAACAAGTGACACGCAAAGTATTTGAGTGACACGCAAAGTATTTGAACCCAGTGCATTACCGAGTAATAGTGTCAATACAACGCAAGTCTGCACGGTCTGCTACACAAGCTGCGAAAGGAAGACAAAACATCACTATCCTATAAACTAGCCTGACAAATACAAGCGAAGAAGGCTGAATGAAACTTTTCGTTTTCAGTACAAGAGATATTTTGTAGGTGGAGCGAATACCATATCTTTATATCTTTTCAACCTCAGTTACAGAACAATTTTTAGTCCGCCCGGATAGCTCAGTTCGTTTGGGCATGACTTCGTGAACGAAGAAGCTTTAAGACCAAGCGGCGCTGGTTCGACTCTCGATATGTGCGCTTGAGCAACGCATTCTAAAGACTGTTCTCCATTCAGCGGCACCTAATGGATGGAATAATTCTCAGGCAACAACACTTAAACAACCGGAAACTTCACTCTGTCAATCTCGGCAACGGGCCCTGCGTCGAAAGCCTCTACAGTCTACACTCTACAAGTATGCGAAATTACCAGGAATAATTTATCAAGGCTTTGTCAGCCCGAGAATAAAGGTTCAAAGCCAAACCAAACTTTTATATATTTCAGCTATTGTCATCTCCGTATAAATCGCTTTGTTTTTGCACTCCACTACTTTGAGTTTTTAGGCAAACTGCAGAATATTTTTGTCGTATTACATTAGATATGACATTTTTTTATTCGGGGAAATCTTGAGTTTTTTCATTTAATAAAATTTTATTTATTGTGACAATTTTCCTATGAGTTGGAAATTTTCTGACAAAAAAAATGTAACTACCCATTTATGGCTTCTACCATTTGAAAACACCAAAATAATTTTTGTTAATTATCTTGATATGACGCAGAAACAATACAGCAGTTGATTTCCGGTAAAACGTTTTGTGAAAATGTCTTTGAGCGAGTCTACTTTTATCGAAAGCGTGGCTTTCTTGCAAATGCTAAAGTCTACTACAAAGCAATAATTGGAAAATGGCATAATATCCCTTTCTTATTATACTATTGTTTTTAATGTGAAGTTGTTGCGTAATCTATGACTTACAGTATGACAGCACAAGATTGCGAACCTGTATGAAGAGCTTGACAAATCAAGTTTTCTTTGATTTGCTTTCAACGTCCTACACCGAAATAGACTGATATTTTCTGCATGAATTTATTATACGACAAATGATCTCCTGTCCGACTGACTAGTGAGTAATAGGCTGGCAATGTTAAATAATGAGGGAAGCGATCAACATATTGAACACCCCCAGACAGCAAAATCTGTCCATTTTACATTGATCTAACGTCTACAGACGTAGAATCGTTGGCGTTGAACCAATAAAAATGGCGGATTTTTCTGTCTGGGCACAAACTTGCCTTTCACGTTCCGACCAATGAATTCACAATTTTTACAGTAATTTGACGTGAAATAAGGTAACTATATTACAAAAAATTACTTACAAAAATAAATACAAACACCTAAAAATAGGATAAATAAACCAAATTCCATAGCAATCCATTTACATGTATCCACAAGGCTCAAGGTCGTAAGGCAAAACAGAAATCAAGTAACAAAAAACGTGATTCGGTGCAATTCAAAGTACTGGAATTTTGACAAGAAATACCAAAACAGCACTAAAGGCAACTGCATGATCAAACATTCTTATGAGACGACAGTTTTCCAACCAAGTCTGACCGTCCGATTTCAACAAACGCTCTCTCCATCTGAAGACAATTTTCCTCGTGCGTCTGTGACTTTTGAGAGCGAATCCAAAGCGAAAAGACGAATTTCATCTCTTCACGAAAACTCTCGTATACGTCATACTCGACGCTCTGTATTATGACATCACTGATACCAAGTTCTCTCGCTACGGTTCGCCACTCGTGAGAGGCGAGATGGGCGCATAGAAAATCGACCAAGTCGGATGAATTTTGAGAAAGTTTGCTCTGATTTACTTTAGACAAGTCCGGAAGTAGATTTGGATACTCTTCTTCTTCATTCTTTGTTGGTGAATACTTGTTGTCATTGCAAGAGCAAGGTTCTTTGTAACTTTTGTAGCAACTACACCATGCTTCCTCGTCACTCTCTCCTTCAACTCCACTGTCCACATCACTTGAATGATATGCTTTCATTCTTCTACAGCTGAGGCACATACCATCCAACGGAGTCGGACCTCTGCTGGTCACATCGCTCATGGAGTCATCAAAACTAAGATCAGGAGAGGAGCGACCGGAATTAAGGCGCATCTGGTAAGACATCTCTTTCACTGAATCATTCTTCAGATTACCAACCAACTGTTTTGTTGAACGCTTTGTGGGAGTGTACGGTCGGCTCAAAGGGTTCAAAACAGAGTGTGATGTTGTGTTTATATCTTGTTGTTCAATGTACGTTGATGCTTGGGTCAGTGCAGACACATAGCCACGATTTAAGGCAGCAGAATTTTTGTTGATTGTCATCGCATATGGAACTCCAACATTGGCCACCGGCACTTGTGTTGGGCAGTTTTTGTTGTAATAAACGTATTGCGGCTGTATGGTTGTGCACGTGTACGCAGGCACGTACCTCACTTTCGCAGGAGGGGACAAAAGTTTTTCAATTCCCTTCTTAGGCTTGCATTTCACGTACCGTACTGGCGCTTGAACATACGGGACTAGCACAGGTGATACGACCACGTAGGATCCTGGAGTAGCAGGAAACCCAAGAGTAGTGGCAGCGTTGGGTAATGGCAGATTGTTGTTCCCATGTTTACTTCGTAGTCTGACAACCGGAGAACTCATAGCTTTTAGACTCAAAGCAGAAAATATAACACTTGAAACAATGTTTATTGCAATTTCTGTAAACAAATAAAATCATTTTAAAATCTATATACCTGAATACAATGCATTTCAATGTCATAGTCTGCAAATGATAATGTTATTGCAGAAGTAACAAGCTGTTAAGCCTACATTCGTGGTCTATATTGCTGATTTGCAACTGAGTAGTGAGCTGTGTAGGCTAAAATACCTTACTTACAACATGGCGATTTATTGCTAGTTCTTTGATAACAAGCAGATCGTAGGTGTGACACTCGAAAAAACTTTCGTGTAGGCTACAGTCTTTACACCTTGTTTTATAACTGTTGGAAATAAGATTATTTCGAACAACTTTTGAAGCAAAATTTAGTTATTTGTGTTTTCGAGATGAAAACAAGAGACGTAAATAATACAGAAAGCAATTTGACGCCGTTTTTAGTCACACTGGTGTGATGCAAGACTTTGCGAACAGACATTCCTTAATATCGTTTCCTGACTGTGAATTATAAATGTAGCTTATTCTGCAATATCCAATTAATAACAATTCCAGGAGTCAAGTACTAAATGTAAAAAAACGGCTCCCGGCAGCTAGTTGTACACCAAGCATCGTCAATTGCAATAAAAGTAACAATTGCTTCTTAATTTCGCATTCTGTATATTTGATAACGGTTCTGGAAAAACAAACATGTTTCATCAAACAGGCCTATTTCACTGCATCTAGTGTCTAAGTTTGTAGCAATGGATTTAAAGTCTCTATGCAGATACACTGAATATATTCTATTAGCCCTAGGCTAAAATATGCTCCCAGCTGAGGCAAAGGAAACTACTCACTGCTAAAGACAAGCGCATTTTGTCTGATATATATTGATTACACATGCTCCAAATAAACTAACAAATAATAACATTAAGAAAAACTTGTTGTTGAATGAATCACACATTACGCTGTTTACTTTCTCTGCTCAAACGCTAAGTTCTGCTGTGTCACAGGGGAATTTCCCCACGGCATTCGGGTTCAACTTGATTGTGAGAATACAGAAAGGCAAACAGAGCGTGGTTTTCAGCAGATAGTTTTTCTCCTGTCTATTTTTCATCAACAAACTTGAATCACCTTCGTTTTAATTGTGATCAAAGCCCAACAAACAGATTGCGGTCATTGTGAAAATAAAAACAATCTGGAACAACTTCGATTCACCTCTCGCTGAGTACACAAGTTGGTTTGTTGCGTAAGCGTATTTTTCATCCCAGCATGAGTTTAATCGACCTAGCGTTTTGTTGACAACGCAAGTTAAACGTATTATTGACGTTTCATGATTGCGAAACAATGAATGCTTATTGAGAAAAGTGAAGTTGGAGCTATATGAGCAAAAAACCCATAAAACACGCCAAGGGTGGGGGTGATTGATTGAGCTTGCACCGCAAGTTCATACCAAACAGCTAAAGAATCTTTTCGTACAATTTATTCTGGGTTAGACCACTTTTTATATTATCTTACTTTAATACGCGCTCATTTTACTACGACTCACCTTAACACAAGCGGAAATTTCACTCTGTCAATCTCGGTAACCGGCTCTGCGTCAAGAGCCTTTACAAGTATGCGAAACTACCAGGAATAAACCTATCAAGGCTTTGTCAGTCCGAGGATAAAGATTCAAAACCAACCAACCAACTGCTAACCAAAAAAAGTTTATAGCCTGTAGAAGGTGACCTGACCTGGAATTAACCCTGTTGTAATAGATGCACTGACAGAAACTGAGGCGTATCGGAATCTTGGCCTTGCGTGAACCAGTTGCTCTTCAAGTCTCTTGTAAACCAGTGTAGTAAGCGACAGTCTTACTGAAAGGAGCAAGTTGGCTGACTTAGTGGAGCGCCCCTCAAGGCGGCCACTAAAGAACTGTTTTGCGTATGACCCTTTCTCTTTCCTGCAGACCTATCATACCATCACCAACGTTTCTTGTATTTACAGTAGAATAGAGGTCTTCTGGACCGAGATTTGAAGTAGACTTTTACATGAACATTTCATTCAAATAAACAAACAATAACAAAACGTAAAGACCGTCCAGACTACATTTCACACCGAATAAAACTGAGAAACAAAGCGTCAACTTTCTGTTAGTATTTTAAGAAAGCCGCTTCCAAAAGGCAAAAGCGCCAGCAAATGATGACGCAAACCTTGAACCCAATCACTGCGCCAAGAGCCAATAAGCAGTTCTAGCACTGCGCATAACGTAATCGAGCCTACGGAATACTTAGGCCTATAATTCTTTGTCGAATCAAATTAATGCTGTTTACAAGAACACATGGCCGTTGAGAGAATGGTATGTGCCCAGTACCAATAGGATTCTCCGCCCCAAATTAAGACACTTCTATGTTCACGTCCCGGGCCACTTGGAAGGTCATAGGCCCCTAAAGTAATTCCTGGGTCTAAAAGTACCCACTGGAATCTCTGTCAACGCCATAACATGCATACCTATCTTGCTCAGTGATATGAGATTATATGACAATTATTTCGATCGCTTGACCTCTGAACAACACGAAAGCTTCGAGATTTTGGTAACAGGCATAGCACGCAAGTTGCAATATGCTCACAAAACGGATACATGTGGAAGTTGCCACATAACCTTTATCGCAGCAGTATCACTAACCGCTCTTTTAACACCGCTTCAACGATGTAAACTTTTGCTTGCTGTTTATGTAAAATGTGACTTAAAAAGGCCAAAACGTGACATTCAGTTGGCTTAAGCTTTATCTGATGTAGCAAAGTCAGCTTACTTCTGATTATACAATCAGCAAACTGTAAAAATATAGTATAGTAGCCTACAAGAAACCTTTTGTTCAAAACTGTTAGTTTTACCGAATCTTTACAAAGCTTTGGAAGACTTTAGTTTGTCGTGTACAACTAAGGCACTTCTTGTGCTTATTTTTCACGATGTCAAATATTACTCAATGCTCTTAGTGAAATCCTCAACAGGTTTATTGCAACAAAATGCTAACAACCAGGAGCGTAGTCAATTGTTCTCCCCCCCCCCAGAAAAATACTTTTAATAAACATTTTACCTTCTGGTCCCCCAGATCTCTTTTGAATACTTCGCTTTCGCCAACTCGTTGCAACCCTCACTGACATGTGCAAAAATACTTATTTTCCCCTCCTCCCCCTTGAATTTCCTGACTACGCCCCTGCTAACAACACATCTAATCAATCATGTATTACTGAACTTGTTGCTGTTGTCCAACCTCCTGTGCATTGCTTCATTTCAAAGCTCATGCTGCAAATGCAGATTTATCAGAAATTGATGTCTAAAACTTTTAAACAACTTTCTTGAATATAATAAATAACTGAAATGGAAAAACTTCGCTTATTCATCCGTACCTGGCTGTTGCGTGTGCGTCTGATTGACTACGTAAAGTTTTCTTGACGTCACAGACATCGCAAGACGTGTACGTTTGATGGTAAATGGGCTATTTAAGTAAACGCCTTTGGCGAGACAGCAAAACTTTTTTGAGAGTAACACTCAAGTTTATGGTTGTTTTTTAGCCACACGCAAAATACCCAAACGTCAGAGGTTTGCACAAGTGCTCTCCAAATTCATTTTCTCCGATCTTGGCCTACTGCATAACCAATGAGGAATCATTTAAGACAATTATTTAAATCAAACTTTAAAGATAGATAACAAATTTGAACTAAACTCAAAACCTTTTCACGATAAAAGAACTCACGTAGAAAAAGTAGATCTGGTGCTGCAACGAGTGGCTATAAGGTTTCACTCTCTAACCCCAAGTAAACCTTTTTGAAAATTCCACTAAAAATCAGAAACGCAACATGCTGAAAACTGAAAAGCGGTCTGTGACTCGTGGCGTACTGACACTTTCTTTTTCTAAAACTTTATTCACGAACTCATGAGTCAACAAACTAAAATCAAAACAAAACAAACAGGAATGTTATGCTACCGCCATATCCTGGAAACATATGCCAAAACTTGTTTGTGGCAAACTCTCACTAGGCTTTTGCTAAATATTGGCTGATAGCTAACCGAATTTAGTAACTTTCTTACTTTGATAGTACCGACTTAGTGAATTGTTATTTCTACAGTTTTTGGTGTTTGATATTACACTGCAACCTGCAATACCCCAGCTAGCAAAACTTTCTTTTTCAACGTCGCTATTAGAAGAAAAAATGCCTGGTTTTGTTGACTTGAACGATCTTACTAACCGATCACATAAGAGCAATCCCAGGCAGCAAATCAGTCGTTTTTCACAACGGCTGCAGACGTTGAATCAATGTAAAAAAATAACTGATTTGCTATCTAGGAAACAACAATGTTGCTTGATAAGAAAACGAAACAGATCAAATTACTCACCAATATGTAATTGCAGTGCAAAGTACAATGTGGTCACTACAATTAAAACAACAGTATTCTGCGACTAATAGCATTTTTGTTTTCATGAAATACAACAAATTAATCATGACAAAGTCAGATGTATTCTCCCTCATCGAAAATAAGCTGTGTTTGCACTTTAGAATAACGAAAAACCACTCGCTTAAAAAAACCCAGACATGAACGTTTTCCAAAGAGCAATTCTCAATTGTGACGTCATCCAAAACCTGTCGTTTCTCTCAGACAGACAAATTAAACTCTTTCTAGTAATCGAGCTTATTTTCAGACTAATCAACATTGCGTTCAAACTTTAACTTCATGCCATGTGTGTTTTCGCAAATATATTTTAAAACAACGAAAATAGATCGATTCAAGTTCCTTGCCAGCAAAAAATTACGTTTTTACATCGTTTTAACATCGCCAGACAGTAAAACTATGCAAACAAGGGAACTTTTGCTGGCTGAATTTTCACTCACTGAACTTGGTGTGGCCTAGAAGTAGAATGATTTGTTAAGCAACAAATTTGATACGGTGCAATGCCAGATTGTCGAATCTCAATTGAGCGATATTTCGATCATCTTATGCTAAACCTTATATTTATGACAATAGTGTGATTGGCATAATTTGTCACACATTAAAAGTTTTGAGCAAAAGTTTTAACTTTTACTTTGTTGTAACATTTCTTTTCACTATTTTTTTTACAACTTTTAAGTATTAAAACTTTGAAAAGACGCATAAGATCTTGCATCAACGCAGCTAAAAGCCTATCGTATACAAAAGGATTTTTACAAACGTAATCGGTTAACATCATTCAACACTAAGATTATACACACAAAGTTTATAGTATTTTCTTTTTTTATTGTCTGCTGTTCATGATACTTAAAGCAGACAGAAACTTCAATCGCTTACTCTGAAACTAATTTGCAAGCTAAACTACGGTAAGTCAAAAGGCTATACTTGTGCAATTTTGCATATTGTGCGGTAGGCTACATACAATTTACCTATACCTTCTACACAACAACTTAATGCTGCTACGAAAATATCAAGGGTCGAGCGAATGCAATTCATTCCGCTATCTGTAAAACTAAGCAAACTGAGACTGTCACTGATTAATCAACTTACCATTGGTTTTATATCGCCACGTCGTCCAATACCGCGTAATGGCTGTCACGCTGTAAACAATTTCATGCTTTGCACAACCTCGCGCTCAATTCTGGCGTAACATTGCCTTCAGGTTCCCCACATAGGAAAGGCATGGTGTCATCATCATTGATTTAACATGTGCTAAATGTGGTGTAATTGTCACGTTAGCATAAATTTATCGTTGCCTCTATGTCTAAGTCAGCTAATAAACGAAAATGCTGTTTATGCTGCAATATCAGCAATATTTTTGTATGAAACTACAAGGCAACATGTTACGCCAAGCGTATTGCTGAAATGGATGTTACAGTTTACAGAAGGAAACCCAATCAAAACTATTTGCTTACTCCGTACTTTGCGATATTTACCATAAACATTAAACAAGTACTACTAAGACTATATTGTAGATTTTCAAGAAGTCTCATGAAGCAATGGTGCTTTTACAAGTCGCGTAACGTCACTGTAATGATTCGCTTTGATATTGCACTGGCTGCAGCAATTGGGAGATGTTGCCTGAATTACTGCTTCATAAGCAAGAAGACTTTAACAAGCTAGGCCAATAAATTTAATCTGTTTTACGATTGATTCTTCAAAGTGTGATTTACTGTAAATATACAATGCAGTTTTGTGTGCATTTTCTTTGTTATGTTTTCTTTGTCTACTCTACAGTGACTACACCATCCTTTGCTCATCTGTTGCGTGGCCGATTGATAAGAATCTCCACGCAACGCTCATGAGACGTCAGTTCGACACCGCTACAGCGCACGTTTAATGACATGCCAACTCAATGACCACATTTTTCTTTGCTGCTTCCAGCTGCCTGTTGTTTTGAATTTGTGTTTGCAGTGTTGGCTACTGTGTGCTGTAGCAATGGGCTCAAAATAGAACATCATCATATTCCAGCTAGTAAATCAGTCCTCTTTTACGTCGATTTCATCATTTTCACCTCTATCTTGTTTTATAACGTTATGGCAATAAACTTTTTGACTGCAATCATTTGCAATGTGATATTTTCAAAAGATATGCAATTCTTCAGTAAGGGTGATGGGAAAATACAAAACTATTTCAAAACACCAATCAGCCCACAACAACGCTTCTTTCCATCATCGTACTGCCGTCTGCAGTATATCCCAGGCAGCTAATCAACCGTATATTGCATTGATTCAACGTCAAACTATTGATTTGCTGTCTAAGACGTTGGACAAACGTTTGACGTTTTATGTTATACGTCATTCACTCTAAGGAAGCGCATTGTTATGTTGCGCAAAACGTCAGTGAAAAATGCAAACAACTTATATGTTTCTGCTTTCACTTTCTAATTCATGGAAAGAACACTGCAGTTACGTTGTCAGACAAACGTTTTTCTGAAAAACATCCACACTTTGGAGTAATTTCATTTTTAAATAGATCTATACCATAAAGTGATGAGCATAAAATTCGTTTCAGGCTTAAGGCAAATTGTTCATCGTTATCAAATGTTTTAGGCCTGAAACGAATTCCCAATGGAAGAACAAGCCTGAATTGTATGTATAATACAGTAACATAATTATGATGCTGAGTGTTACCTTTAAATTGGTAATAAATAAAGAAACCATCTATCTTTTGCAAGGGGTTACCAATTAAGAAGATCTTGCTGAATTTCTTTATTGTTGTGTTCCACTTTTGACCCACATTGATTTGAATCAAATATGAAAAAAAAAATCAACAGAGGATTAAGAATTAACCGATCTTTTAAGCAGCACATGATGCAAATTGTGTCATTAGATGATCGAGAAATAGTTTGCACGAATCAAAAAGTGAGTCAATCGTCAGCGATTCTAATCATTGAATTACAATTGGCACATAAGAAAAACAGTTATTCCGCAAAGTAGGTTTCTTAAATCGGCAGATTTTCTTAAATGGTGAATAATCCAATGTTAGTACATTCAACTCCAAATCTTAAAAATCAAACTTAATAAAACAGAGAAAACTTAAGCGCGGAAAATTTCCATACAGTAGCCTACATTATAGGGATTTTAAGTACAGTACCGTAGCCCCATTGGCTACAATTGTATTTTTAACTTGCGTTCTTGCCCAAAAGTGGTCACTCTTTTTCTTTGGTCTCTCCTGAGCTTGAATAGAAACTAACACAAACATTTCCCTGCTAATATAAACATTGATAGTGGGCAAAACAAATAGCATCTGCACACATGAGCGCTCCTTTCTACAAGCTTATAGGCTGCACAACGTAGTAAAAGTTTTACGTAAGCTTTGACCGAACACATTACAACATTTATCTGAATCAGCATTGCATGACGTCAGCGTTACCGCAGGAAGTGAAAGTAGATTGCAGTTTTGCGTCATCGAAAGGCAATGTTGATCCCTGCAAGTGTGTACGCAATTTAAAATCACCTGGTCTGGTATAGGCTTATAACACAATAGTTAAATCTAATCCTCAAGTAATGTTAAAATTAATGCCTTCTATCACCAGTTAGCTGAAAGCTGAAGAGAGTGCCAAAGTTTGAAAAAAAACGACAAAAGGTGTTAGCCTAATAAAACAAACTTACTAATTTGTGGTACGTCGGCAAAGATATTTATATTTAAAATAAAAGTATGTTAGGGATAACATCCGAGTCAAATGTTTCATGTATCTGCTTTTAGAAATGGCCTACCCAGAAAGAAAAAAATGCTCTGTTTTCGACGTTTCATGTGGTAGGTCATTCGCTGTGAGGATGCGCATTATCATGCAGCGTAAAACGTCAGTGGAAAAAAAATAAAAACTTACATTTTTCTGCCTTTACTTTGTAATTCATGGAAAGAACATTGCAGTTATCCACGAAGTTACCCAATTGTTAATTTTTTATCCAAACTTTATAGTATCCGTTTTTCTAGCTAGGGCAATGGCAACAGCAAGCGATAGGCCGACCAAATTAGCATTAGTTGGTAAGTTTGACAACCCCCACTAAGATTTGATGATGTTAAACTGAAGACTGTTGGATTGCACCCACATCAAGCCTTTGGCTGTTTTAAATGGTGCAAGAAATTAAATGCGGCGGAAATCGTCGATTCAAGCAAGTTCAAACACAAAAGAGAAATGCCACTGGGAAGAATGTAGTTTCATTTTAAACCGCAGTTCTTTAAATGCAGTTTCGTTTTATTTTGTTTTACAGAAAACAAGAATTCGATTCGACCAATCTTAGCTTTTAATCGACCAAATTACTTTTCTTAAAGTTTTTGTCGGCTTACGTAATTTTTTTCCTCAAAACATTTCCGTTGATAAACGTCTGACAGCTGCGAGCGATCTTACGCACGACGTAGTGCTGCGTGCAACAATTTTTCTGCTCCACTAAGATAACATAAACACACTACGCAGGTCACAACGCCGATTGAAATTTTACTTTACCTGCAACAAATATCCCAATGTTATACAAAAAAAGCCAAATATTAGCTACTGTATGTACATACACAATCGATATCAAACGTTTTAGATTTGGGCAATGGAGGTAAGTTTCAATCTTGATTGTAACGCAGCATTTATTTTTTGAATAACAACATTTTACCTCGCGTTTCTAACATTAATGCAGCTGCATTGACTTCAATCTGCGATGTTGTAACCGGCAACAAGTACACAGTACACGAGAAGGGCATTAGAGCCGCCAAATAAGTTATATATTTTGTTTTTTATTGTAAAAAAAGCTTATGCACATTCCTTGTACTATGCATGTTGGCTATAAGCTCGAGACCTTTTTAATGTCCCGCAGTCCCGGCCATGAGTAATTGTTTTAAAACAAGAAACAGTTTCCAAACTAAGAGAATTCCCTTCTCAAGACAACCCTGCAAACTCCACAGAAAGCAACATATGCCTTCAATGTAACTAACTAACATACATACAAACATGAATGCATGTTCTTGTAGGTTATATCAACACTGACTAACAACATGCATTCATGTTTGGAATTGCAAGTAAAAACACTGCATTCTTGTTTGTATGTATTAACAAGGTATTTTATTATTTACTGTATATTCTCTTCACTTCACTGCTTGACTAAACTCTGAAGTCTCGTTATTTCAATACTGCATTAAGAAGAGCCTAGGCCCTAGACATTGATAAGACACATAATAACTTTTCTTGGAGAAAAATATTGTTGAAAAGTCAAATACTCGCCGATGATGCTAAAACCTTTTCGAAAAGCTGCCATGTTTCTAGAAACAGCTTAATGCTTTTCTTTTTAAAACCTAGGTTATTTGAAATCAATTTCTCATTAATTTTTACTTGTGGCTATTTTCATGTTGCCATCGTCATGTTATCACGTCACAACCGAAAGAGCGCTACTGTTAGAAAACCCACTGGTTGAGCAGAACGTCTTATGCAAAAGTTCTGCTAAAACATCGCACACTCGCATACCCTTATCAACCAGAAAACCAGTGACATAAAACTGGTGTTAGATTTTGGAAATGTAAAACAATTTTGCTTGAAAACCGAGGGTGAACCGTATTTCGAGCTTAGCAAGAGTTTATTATGAAGGAACAATGCAAAACTTGTGCTCCAAAGAGGCAAAAAAGAATAGAGTTTGAGGAAATTGCTTGTAATAAAGTTTTGAAAACTTTTGCTAACTTAAGTCTTCCACTATCGTGATAACAGAGCTACTAATCAAAACGATAAAACACGCTTCTTCTGTATGATCAACGCACGAAGCGCAAAAATGACTTTCTGGTGATTTTTGAAAATTTGCTGTATATTTATTTTTTTTACTTTTCCGTAATGTTGACAAAGGTTAATTAGTTGTTCAATCAGTGTGTAAATTACTACAAAGTTACTGAAATTTAAGAGCAAAATGGTTGGAACGCCTGGATACTCTAATCAAAAAGTAAGGAGCCCAAATTGTAGATACTAAACACATGTTCAGCAAACAAACGTTTCGAAAACTATGCTGTCTTCAGTGCTATGCAGTGGTTTTCAACCTTTCTGGTGGAACGGAACCCAATGAAACATTCCAAAAGCTCGAGAAACCTCTGTTCAATAATTTAATTGCCTTATGAAAAAACATCATTTGATTAATAAAATTAAATTAAACTACTCATGTTCAAATTTATTTATGTACAATAAAAATACAAACTGTAAGAAACCTAATACAGGCAAAACAAAATGACCTCTAACACGTTCATGGCGATTTGACCCACCGGTATACAAACGATTAAACTGTCTGAATGAACTTCTTGAAGCGAAGAAAACATGTCGACGAAATTTGGCTGAAAGGAGAAAGTTAAAGGTAATCGCACCACAAGAAAACAACGAAAATTCGAGATCGCAGCGGACGTGTTAAAGTGTAGCAAATTTATTAATAGAGGCAAGCCTAATCAATATTTGATTATATTTAAACAATATGCATATAATAATAAAATAGACTCTCAGATTTGAATGTAAACTTGCGGAACCCTTAGACTTTCTAAACTTGTGGAACTAGACGTTCCTAAACTTGTGGAACCCTTAGAATGTTAACTTGCGGAACCCTGGTTGAAAACCACTAATGTATTACGTTTTTTACATTTTGTTACATTGTATTTATCACATTTATAGCACTGAAGATGAAGATAGTATAATTTTTGAAACGATTGTTATTGTTTGCTGAACATGAGTGTAGCATCTACAATTTGGACTCTTTATTTTTTGATTGCTGAAAGTATTTCTGAATAAGGTTTAAGGTAGCAGAGGCTATCTGTTGGTGAAATATCACCTCTCACCGTCTTTGCGTATGTCACTGTACTTTTGGATTGAATTACTAGATATGTGAACAAGAAAAGAATGATGGTAAGATTAAACGGATAAGTAAAAACTGTAATAGTTCGATTAACAGGCAATGTCTTCAGATTAAAGCATAAATCGAACAGCTCTCTGAAAGTTTAAATATCGAATCCAATCTATTATGATACTTTAAGCAAACATTATCGCACTCTGAATATATAACGAAAAAAGGCCTACCCTACAGTGGGCCTCTACTTTTTAGTAAGGATGCCTGAAAGGTTTTCAAACAATAGATTTTAAATTCGGATCAAAACATCAAACTGACTTCTCAAACTGTTGGAACAGCATCTTTGACTGCGTAACAATGTTAAAATACGTTAGAATATCTAAAGGATTTTATCTCTCTTCTCTTAAGAAGTTTTTCAAATAAAAAAAATCATCTCAAATGCAAAAGTATACACTGGATAATCCTGCTCAACGCTTCTGGATGCCATTATTGAACATCTTCGTCGTTTCACGAGCATTTCATTTTGGACAAGTTTTATGCTATTAACCGTTGAAACACATTTTCCAAGAAAGTGAGAGCGTAGTATTATTTCTAAATTTACTGGTTTTGCTGATGTGAAATAATCATTCCAAATGATGATCAACAATACAAAACTGATAAATGCAGCCTC
The DNA here is from genome assembly GCF_918807975.1 of Aplidium turbinatum. Classification (NCBI taxonomy): domain Eukaryota; kingdom Metazoa; phylum Chordata; class Ascidiacea; order Aplousobranchia; family Polyclinidae; genus Aplidium; species Aplidium turbinatum. The sequence goes on from NC_137486.1 coordinate 7,348,152, forward strand.
AGCTATGAAATGTCGAGCTTTTGCAGCAGTATTGTCACATTTGTTATTTACAATTGTTGAAAAACACTTCACCAACTAAATATGAATATGGGTGGGCCCCTAAATAAAGATTTGGGCCCACTAACTGGGGCTTTAGAGGCGGTAAATAGGGCCTTGCGTGATTTAAGCTATTGCATATCGAGCTTCTGCATAAACATTTACAACATTTTTTTGTTTAAAATATCCAAAAACACATTAAACAACCTGAAATGAGTGGGCTCTGAACAACCCCACCCCCGAGGGGAATGATAGTCGGTTAATACGGACCTGTTACTCAATACCGCTCTTGAGAAATAACATATTTGTACTACGAAATCACAACAACGCTAAACAAAATATTTTTAAAGGAAAGGGGCCATGCCGTGCACGGACATTTTGCCGAAAGGACATTTTGCCGAAAGACATTTTGCCGAAAGACATTTTGCCGCAAGACATTTTGCCGAAAGACAGTTTGCCTAAAGGACATTTTGCCGAAAGACATTTTGCCGATGGACAAATTGCCGAAAGGACTAAGGTTGTGAACAATAGACTAAAACACACTGTGGAGAATATCGATACATATAACACAAAAAGGAGTTTCGGCAAAATGTCCATTCAGCAAAATGTCTTTCGGCAAAATGTCCTTTCGGCAAAATGTCTTTCGGCAAAATGTCTTTCGGCAAAATGTCCTTTCGGCAAAATGTCCGGGTACCGGGCCATGCCCCCCCCCGCCTCACTAGTTGCGTGACCAACGGAAAAAAACTGGAGTGAAAGACTTTGAGTATACAAGAACAGCAAGGTATACAGGCTAAAAGTGACTTCAAATGTTTGACTACAATGATGACTTTTGCCAAAAAATTTTGCAATGGGTTCAAGGTGGCATAAGCAGTGATTTTATGATTTCCTAAAGCCTCTACTCAAAGCAAAGAGCTTGTCCCAGTTCAAAGTCAGTTTATTGATGATGCTGATTCGGCTGAATGGCACAGTTCAGTTCAGTTGTTTTTATTTCTGACCGTCACAACAAAATCGTATCACAGTAAGATCGCAACTAATTTTGAACCAGAGGATAAACCTTCCATTGGCAAAGTAAACATAAAAATTGCTCCTTTTTTGCATACATCATTGCCTCAAAATGTGCTGTTTGTGGTGCACAATGCACATGTGACGAGTCGGCCCTTTTCAGCTTTAGTTTTCCATCCTACTTATGCCTGCCGTTATGCAATTGGCGATCAGCTGATTTCATCATCCATTGCAATTTGTAAACAGAATCAGTAACTCATGGAATTGTTTTTCAAATTTTAAAGCTAAAGGAAAATAGACTTAGTTTTACGACAAAGTAAAGGTTTTTGTTTACTTTTGCCTTTATCATATTGACTCATTTATATTTACCGTCACACCAATATAGCATCTTCCGTTTTTACACAGACTGAAAGTAAAATAAAATAATTAAGAAAATAGCCTACTAAATGTTTCTGGGAGCTTATCTTTCCAGATAGCTTGTCCGTGATAAAATGGCTTCCCAATGTATTCATCGGCGCCTTTGTGCACCAATGTAGTCTGTTTCGTGCAGACGTAACGTATTTAGACTTGTTTGGAATGGCAGCATTCAGACGCAGACATTATCACGCCCAGACTGAGACTTTATCGATTTGGCCGAAAGCCGATATTGCCTCAAATATTCATATTTTGGCAAAAAGTTACAAACAAAATCGTGTTGCTTAGTTTCACAGAGGAAAAGCAATAGCTGAAAATTAGAATGCACAATAACAGTTTGCGTGTTTACACAGCGCTGTATCCATCGCAGGTATTCGATCATTCCATTGAGTGCATTCTTTCGCTAAGTGCCAAGCAGGACAAAGAGCATCGATTTCAAAAGGTCTTTGATCTAACCCAACAGGGTATCGAACCCATGTCTACTGATTCTGTAGTGGATGCTCTCACCTCTGCAGCCACAGAGCAGATTTGGCGGTTTAATCCATTTTCAAGAAGACAATATTTATTGGCACTGGCTCAGGTAGACTGGTTGAAGGAATGCTTGCTGTTAAACGTTAAAATTCTTGAAAATTTTGAAAAACTCTTCACCAGCCTTTTTATAATGGTTGGTTGGTTTGAATCTTTTTCCTCGGACTGACAAAGCCTTGACAAGTTATTCCTGGTAGTTTCGCATACTTGTAGAGGCTCTTAACGCAGGGCCGGTTACCTAGATTGGCAGAGTAAAGTTTTCCGATTGTTGAAGTGTTATTGCCGGGGAATTATTCCATTCACTAGGTCCCGCTGAATGGAGAACAGTCCTTAGAAAGCGTTGCTTAGGCGCATACCTGGAGATTGAAACATTCATTCTTTGTAATTGCAACGTGTAGACAATTAATTATATGAAGGCTCATTTATTGCAATATTGGAAGAAATTTTGTTGCATATAGGCTACACAAGGTACATGTTGAGAAAATAGGTGGACTTTGAGGAAGAGGACAAATATTTATAAAGAAAGTTTCACAAAAAAATACATTTAATTTACAACACAACATTGCGAATCTGCAGAATTTTGCATTTTTGACTGTTCTTTGTAGCTGGGAATACCCTTTTTTTTTTAATTTTTAAACTTAGTTTTTATGATTGACCGCCACGAGATCAATTTTGTTGTTTCGTATTGTTTTGCACTTTGCGTAACTTGAAATGGGCTAATATTCATCAGTTTGTTGCACGTCTTTGGAATTTTAACATGATGTTTATGTCCTTTTGTATGTTTTCAAAATAGTCTAAGTCAGGAGTCACCAACCTTTTTTGCATGCGGGCCACTTTGGCACTAAGGAGAGCTGTGGCGGGCCGCACTATAATAAAATGTTAGGTAGGTTGACTCTTATGCTAGAAAAGAACGCATTTCGTACCCAGTATCCAGCGTTACATGTTTGTTCATATTTATGTTAGAATACCGCAGCAACAAAATTAATCGAACAATGCTACTGCCAGGCCAAGCTCCCTTTACAACACTTTTGACTTTTTTAACAATGCCTAATAAACGAGGCCACTTGTTTTGCGCACTTATAGCCAGGCGAGCGGTTTCATCAGAATATTCATCGCCAAGCAAGAGTGGTGTTGTCACTTTGCTTCACAAAAGATATCTTGCAATTAACAATTTCAGTAAACAAGGAAATGTTTGACACATCGCAATACAGGTGCCCAACAATAGTGACCTGCGAACATATCAGCGAAAAATAGGCTCCAATAACAGGGAAAAAGAAACCAGGCACCATGAAACAAACGCTTGTGGAAATCACAAAAAAAATCGTAATTCATGAACAGTCTTCCCTCTAAAAAAGCAATAAGTTGGTTTTTCATCCTTTTTGTGAGAGTCTATAAAACCGTCTTACTTTTATTATAGACAACTGTCACTTGCGGTGCTTATCAGCGTGGCAAAAATTTGTTGATTAACAACATCTTGCAGTACTTGCTTCGGCAGTACATATACTAAAATTGGAACGATACAGAGAAGATTAGCATGGCCCCTGCGCAAGGATGACACGCAAAATCGGGAAGCGTTCCATATAAAAAAAAAAAAACATTTTGCAGTACTAAGCTAAACACTTTCATAATACAATCAGAAAAAGTCTTTAAATTTATATATAATATTTTGCCAATTTATTATAAATTGAGTTGGCACACCGACCTATTTTGACAACAAAAACTTGCATAAAGAGAACACTGCTTGTGAAACACAGTAACGGTGAAGCGCACACTAGTGTTTAAATGACATGTGCAAACTTAAAATAAGCAACCCTATACTCACAGACAATTTCGAAATTCGAAAACAGACGTTTTAATCAACCACTGGGACAGTGTGGCTGGACATCGCATTGAAATAACTTTAAACAACCCCCACCCAGAACTATAATCTGATTGGTCGGTCGGTGGAGTCGTATGCAAAGCGAAAATATGCTTCCCGAAAAGTATTTTTTTCCCTCGTGCTTTTTAACTCCTCAAGAAAAGTATTTTTGGTTATACCTGTATGCTGATGCCTTCCGCGGCCCGCAGCGATACAGCGTGGCGGGCCGCCAGTTGGTGACCCATGTTCTAAGTGATAAAGGTTTGTTTGGTTTTGAATCTTTATCCTCAGACTGACAAAGCCTTGATAGGTTATCCCTGGTAGTTTCGCATACTTGTAGAGGCTCTTGACGCAGGGCGGTTACCGAGATTGACAGAGTAAAGTTTCCGATTGTTGAAGTGTTGTTGCCCGGGAGTTATTCTATCCGTTAGGTGCCGCTGAATGGGGAGCAGTCGGTAGCCACTTTAACAAGTCGAAATTCTGCCACTGAAATCGATTAGAATGAAACCGCCAACCAATCACAAGCTACGGTTTAAGTGACGTAAAAAATGGCGAAAAGAAGATAATAGAAAGCAAATTAAGTGATGGATTTTTTGTCAGTTAGTTGGCTTAGGGGTTAGGGTTAGGGCTAGAGAGTAGTCATTTCATTGACGCGGGTTCGATTCCCACTACTGCTATTGCTCTTTTTCTTCTGTAATTACTAAATAAAGTTCAAAACAAGCATTAACTCTCTGGATGAGTGCGAGAAGGATCACAATTGGACGGTAGCCTCTTATAACATGTTCTGATTGGTTGGCGGTTGCATTCTAATCAATTTCAGTGGCAGAATTTCGACTTGTTAAAGTGGCTACCAGAGCAGTCCTTAGAAAGCGTTGCTCAAGCGCACATCCAGAGATTGAAACATTCATTTTTTTGTAATTGCAACGTGTAGGCAGGCTAATTAATTATATTTGACAGTAGTATAATTGTAGCCTAATTATAATCGTAATTTTAAAATTTCAGAACAATGTAATTTTAGTTGTAATGTAGCCTAACTGAACCTGAAACTACGTAATTCTGAATACACAACAGCCCATTGTTGGCTCAATGTCATGTTAGCTATAGCATCCATTTCACAAGTCTAATCAAGGAAATGAAGTATCTTCTGACAGGTGTCAAACCCACAACAATGATTGATATGAACGACTCGGTTACATGTCTTGTAATGCAAAGAAATTTATTCTCACACGAGTCAGTTCAATCATAATATATAGCTAAATATTGATTTCGATCAGCTATAAGCTAGATCATCTTCAGTTAAGCTTATTCAAATAGAATCAAACAGTTTCTATAGTAATTTCATTTATAATATAAATAATATTTAGAGCATTTATAATATTTATAATATAATAATTTAAATTTATAATATATAATATAATAATTTTCTATAATTTCTATAATAGAATCAAATAGTTTCTATTTGAATAAGCTTAACTGAAAATGATCTAGCTTCTAGCTGATCGAAATAGATATTTAGCTATATATGATTGAACTGACTCGTGTGAAAATAAATTTCTTTGCATCTCACAAGTTTTATTGAAAAGTGAGAAATAATTGGAAAAACAACAGACAATCGTTTGTAACATTATGGGAGCCTATAAGCTTATTACGTTGTTGTGGGAAAGTAAGTAAGTAGGCTAATTATAGCGTCTCTCAAGACTGTCGAAAGACACTTACTGCGTTCAAGGAGCTTGTCCCAGTAATTCTCCCATTCCTGTCCCAGCAGACTTCAAACCATCACCAACTTGTTTGATTTTAATTTTTGTTTTCTGTACCAAACTAGGATTAAAATTATATTTTTACATATGACTAAAAAGAATGCAGAATTTAAATCACAGACATCCGGATGGGATCCAACTTAATGCTGAATCGAAGAAACGAAAGAGTGTCGCCTTTCCTACAGGTAAAGGCGCTAACAAAAACATAAGCCAGGCGTGAGCACAACAATAAATTTTTGCCGAGAGCCCACAAGCAGGTCTGACTCAGTGCGTAAGGCAAATGAGCCTCCGGAACAGTAATAACTGATCATAATACAAGTGATTCAAAATCAATAAAATTTTAATCAAGTTTGTTAATTTGTTGTTATAGTTACATTACAGATTCATCTGATGAAATTTAAATTTTTGTTCTGTAATTTCACAAGATAATTTACTGACAACTTGTTATTTCGCAAAGTTCAAGTAAAAGCAACAAGAGTCCTTTTTGTTTCTATTTTCTTCTCAGTTTCATTTCTATTCTTCTGTATGAGTAGTGATAGCCTCTCCATTGACGCCAATTAATACCGTCAGCAAACGATTCGTGGGCACCTCCCAAATATAAACCATTTGGATTGGCATTGTGACAGTCGCTATACCACCAGCCCCCTTTGTAAAGATTTGCGCAGTCTTCATGCGATTGAGTATCATGATCACGATCTTTTGCAGAAAACCTTGCTCCCTGTTGACGTTGCATAGCGTCACCTGAAACAAGATTTCAACAATATGACTCGATCAACACCCAAATTGTTGGATTCAAAGCTCGACTGCTTTCTTTTTTTTAAATGTGATCACTAGGCTTGGGTTGTTTTTTGAAATGTTGTGCAAATAAATTAACTAAAAGTTTCTAACTGACAAGAGAAATTGCAAACACTAGTTTAATATAACCAGAGAAAGTATTTCAATCGAAGAATAGGCAGCAGTGGCCGAGTGGTTAGCGCGTTGGGTTCGCAGTCGAGAGCCTGCATGTTCGACTCCAGCCACGCGTACCTGCTGTTGTTTCTCTGGGCAAGAAACTTCACGATAATTGCCTCTACCCAGTGATCGATTTCGAGTAATGGGTAGTACCAAATTTAAGTCATAACTAGAGTAGATAACCGGAAACAGACATTGCCGTCGGCTGCAGCGTGGGTCAGGTGTACGTCGGAAGGCGTACACCGATGCATAGCGCTCAAGTCCGCTTTCCCGCAATGCAGGATAAAGATAAACAAACATAAACAAACAAAAACAAATGCCTATAAGTGCTGAAATTATATTTTTAACTTTTAAGTTTGTGCTAAAGTTTTGTAGTTCATTGTGAAAGTTTCTCTAGGAAGCGCATTGATTTTGTCACAGAAACCTGCACTGTATCCTACAATATCGTTGAATACCTGACTTGTGTAATATTTTACTCACAGTGAGTAAACAATCAACAGTAGAAACGAAGATACACGCATGACTTTTTTGGTGCATTAACGGCGCAGCTTCAACATCGATGAAATCCATGCAGCTGTTTTTAATATTTTCTGCTCTTTGTGAGTTATGTATCTTATGTGAAACCATACTGAAATGAACTTGTTAAGCATAAGCTATAGCGTGTTTTCAAATCATGTGAATTAATATTCAAGTAATTTCTTTGTACATTGTATGTGTTCTTACCGGCTGTGCCACTGTATCCACCAACTGTTAACGTGTAATTGCTTCCTCTTCCCACAACAAAATTTCTGAAAAACGATAGTTGGTAGTAAGCATTGCTCATGCGTAGGTGACGTTTCATTGCTGCAATCTGGGTTTAAGGTTAAAATCGCTGGGTTTCAAATGTGTCATAAAGAAAACACATCATCAAATGTCACAAAGGCTTTGGTCATATTTAGATTTGTCAAATTTTTTTAGTCACAAGCTATTTCCGCATCAGCAAAAGTTTTTCCTGATCACAAATCATAGCCTACAATCAAGTAAACACCAGTTTAACTAAATTGCTCCATCGTCCACTAATACAAGTTGTAACTGGGCTTCTTCTACAACTTCCATCCAATGAATCAAAATTATGGTCTTGGGTAGTCGACGCACTCATAACGTCTTCTTCTGGTTGTAGCGGGTTACGACTTGCGAAGGCTATACACCTGCTTTGGTTTGGATCATGACTTACCTGCGCTACTACTATTATAAAATAACACTTTACCCAAAACGTGTGAACAACATCTGGCAACTTTAATATTTAAAACGACCTCTGCTTTGCAGGAAGGTCAGTTGAATGGTTAGATATCCGTGATTAAAAGTTACATCCTTTCTTTAGAATGCAACCAGGCCGCTGAACAAACATAACAGGTAAATAAAATCATTTAGATTCGGAAACTTGTATTTGATAAAGCTAGAAATTACAACCAACAAACCTGTAAAGAGCATATTTAGTTTCGTTTTCAAAATCTTCTATGTCGACTCTCATTTCATATTCTCCGTCTTTAGTGAGGTCATGGAGCACATCAAGACCTGCACGTTAAACATGATACAACTAGAGCGCAATTCTATTGTATCATAACAAGTTTTTATAAAAATAAATAAGAATAGCAAAGCAAAAGCTATAAAAGCAATAATTTACAAGACACAAAACTTCCAGTTGGAGTAGGTGGGCCTACCCTACACTTCCGATGCGGAGAGAGAAATGCAATGCCTGATGACAATAACCTGTTGTAAGTTTGTTTCAAAGCTTGAAATGAGTTAGCAGGAGCCGCAACAGGCAACACAAGTTTTTTTTATGAGGGAGAGGAGGGGCAAAAAGAAACAAAATAAAAAACAATGAATTCTCTGTTTACTTTGGACTGTTACGTGTAAGAAGTGTTGAGCTTATTGCAAATTCGAAAAAAGCAAATTTCAAGTAGCTTATTGTAGTCTAAGAGACGCGACAAAACCGATGAGCTAATTTAAATTTACAATGTTTTAACAAAATATTGAATGGAATTCTAAACCCATTGTTTTGTTCTAATCTCTTTTATAGTATACACACACTTAGTAAAGATTTCTTAAGCAACATTGGTGCTAACGTAGCCTATACACCACACCAAAGCACATAGACTACAAGGAGACTGGCGTTAATTCGAAAGTTTTCTTTTTTCAAAGTAAAATTTAAAACAATTATTCCATAACCTGACTTGAAGCGGCCTAATTATCATTTATGGTGTCCTCTATCATACAACCAAAAACAAGTAATGAGTCAATTCAACTTTTAATGCAAATTTAAGATAAACAAACATAGAATCGATTTTCCAACTAACCCCATGCGTGGGGTTAATTGAAAAACATCAGTTTACTGCGCGCTATTTAACTGGATACTCTTTTTTGAACCACCAAACATTTACATGGGGTGTAAGCAAATATGTTTACTTGCTTTGAAATCAAAATATAATAAATTCAAGACCCAATCACCGTAAATGCATTTTTTTAATAAACTCATTGTTAAAACTTATGATACAGTATCTACAGCACTTTAAAACTTATTCAAACTTAAATTTTACCAGTTTTCTGCTAAAAACAAGTATATCAGAGCATATACTAGCCTACTTACTATCATACCACGACGACACACTCATATCATGAGTTACACAGCCATGCTACTATTAAAACATTTTCCAACGCACGTTAAGGACTGCTCTCCATTCAGCGGCATCTAATGGATGGAATAGTTCCCCGGCAACAAGACTTCAACAATCGGAAACATCACTCATCTGTCAATCTCGGTGACCGGGCCTGCGTCAGTGATTCAAAGCCTCTACAAGTATGCGAAACTGCCAGGATTAAGCTCTGCAAGAAGCTTTCCCAGTCCGAGGATAAAGATTCAATCAATCAATCATCTACCATTTTTCAACTATAGTTCAATTGGCATAGCTTATGACAAACAATTTTACTAAAATATTCAAGCATGGTTCATTTGACTAAATAAAAAAATAGGCTATTTTTAGTGTTGTAGAACACCTAAAGCTGACACACAACAATATCGTCCGCTTATCTTTAACGACATCGACGCTTAAGATGTTTCCCAAAACGCCAAAAAGTTTACTTCGAAAGTAAAAAATACAAAATTTTCAGTCAAACAGACATAGGCCTATCTTGACTTAACACATCGAAACTAGCATGGATTGTGTGGTTACATAAACTACATCATATGGTGGCAGTAAATATTTAAAAAAGTTTTCGAGAGTTGTAAAAATGATGATTTTTCAACTAACTCCGCCTTTCAACTAACCCCAATTCACACAACTTTTTTAACACGCACACGTGAAAAAAATGTTGACCACATTGCAGGCTAGAATCCCAATACAAATTCATTCCTTTTTGTTCGATAACTTCTATAATAATTTGCCTATCATTATCTACTAATCGTGACTCAAATTATAGCTAAGCCGGCACGTGATTGTTCAGCTCAACTCACCCAACCAGAACTCTCCACTTAAGCTTCCAAACCCTCGGACGTAATCATCAAAATTTCTGAAAAAAATTCTCTGAGCCATCGATTCGTTTCTGAAATACCTAAAAAGCACGAGGGTGCAAAATTTTGTTTGCAGAAGGAAATATTTTTATTTATTTAAAATTGCGATTGGGCTGAGTTTTCTATATCACTGTGTAATACAGGTAGATTACAAACGAGCAAAACATTGTCTGTACGCATGTGGCTTAATTTTAGTTTGTCAACAGATTACAATGGAAAGCATTTATGATGACGTGTCCATAAGTCATTGACTGGATTTCTGGATTTGTCACGACGCACAACAGATGGGCCAAAACAACCTCAAAGTGAAATGATCTAGAAAAAAACGGCAAGACGACATTGAAAAATGGTTGATATCACCTGGATAACAACAACAAAAACATAAATGAAGTGGAAACATATGTGGAGACAATTTACCAGCAGTGACATGACAGTTTGATGATAATGTTAACCACAAAAAGACAACAATGATATTTAACCTACTTACCAACCAACCATCGTTGTCGGTATTTAGATCACAATACACTTTCAGTCCAACTACAGTACATCAGTAAAGCCTTTAGGATGTATTGAGTAAATACCACTGTTGCTGCCTACATTGATAGAACGGATGCTAGCACAAGACTTTGGAAACATCGTCTCTGCAGAAAGTATAAGGAAATTTGGGGTCGCAAAAGTAAAGAAAGTTAGAAGTTTTATTGGTTTTGTCATATCACCCAACTTAGTGTTGGTTTTGGAAAAGTTTTACAAGCCCCAAACAACCAATGCTAAATAGGCATAAAAAATTCAATTTAAGTGGGTTGGTTTATTGTAATTTTAAAATGTATATATGTTTAACGTTGACACACAAAAAAGATTTCTATTATAGAACAGAAACAATTTTATTCACTGTCACTGTTTTGCACTAATAGGCTATAACAGTGATCCTCAAACTGTTTTCTTTGCTGTAAAGTCAAAAAAACATTTTTTGATCTTGCAATGCACCAACAATGATTTGGTAAAAATCTAAAATGAACAAGTGTTACTTATTGAAACAGAAAATCAAAGAACACTCTGAAAAAATGTGATCTGTAACCTTCCTTTGCTGTGATAAAGCTTATCAAATATGAGAAGTTGCGAGACTGCTACTCACATTATTTTGTTTTGCAATACAAGTCTAATCGATGCTTCGTTAATCACGGTCACATTAGAAAATCTCACTTTACATAAATCAGAACAACACAGAACAACAGAAAGTATATTTGGCACTGTGCTTAGCCAGAGAAGTCTAAGCGAGATTTGAACTCTTCTGTCGGATGTTAAATTTTGTTTAAATTATGCTGCTCTTGCACCACCTAGCAGGTGGTATTTCTGTAAACAAATGTTCAAGAAAAAGCACACTACTGCAGGCTACTTTTAAGCAACTAACTTCCAAGTTTGCACCTTGCAACACACATTTTATAGCTGTGCCTTTCGTTAGCCTGGAGACATAATGAGAAGAAGAGAAAGTATAATTACTGTATGTGAAGGTTTTTTAATTGTTTCGAAGTCATAAGTTTAACAGAACAATTTTATTATGATCAGTTAAAACACGCGACATCTATAGAAATTTTAAACGACGCATAAGTGCGTCGCGGTGCACAGCTTGAAAACCGCTGAGTCATAAAAACTGACCCATATACTTAACAAGCATTGCGACTTTCATTATCATCTGACAAAAATATCCATCACAAAATTTATATTTACAAGTTATTGTAGGCTACTGTTACACAAAACCCTTGACTTGTAACTATTTCTGACGACTGCCATACGCAAGCAGATAGCTTTGTTTGTAACTCAACATGTACTCAGACTTCAATATAAACTAGCAACATAACCGCCCACATAGCTGCGGCACTAAAACGATTGGACTTAGTGTTGCAACTCGAGTTGGAATGCGGCAGCGCTGTCAAGAAAGCGTATTTAACAGCGGCCAGTAAGAAGTCATGGAAAACGCGTAAGGCAAATGCGAAACACCAAGTAGAAACAGGGCAAGTTCTCACAAAAAATTAAAAGCTTAAAGGCACATTTCCAATATTACAGTTATGAAATATAGGCTACGAAAACAACACTTTTCAGAACAGTAATGCAGCATTGAAGAGGTTATATAAGCGATTTAAAGCAACAACATGCAAAAAGTAATTTAATTGTTGCGTGTAGGCCTACAACTCAAGTACAAGGTGTGGCATTCTTACCTTTTAAAGCTTGGACATCTAAACATTCGCACATTTCTGCAGGATCTCCTTTCTGACCCTTTGGACCCCTAGGACCAACTCCACCAACAGCCCCTTGCTTACCAGGACTACCTTGGAATCTTGGAGGAAAGCTGCTTGTTGATGTTGAAGAGCTGTCACCATTGCACTCCAAGTTGCAAGTCCCCAAATCGATTTTGCCACAACAGGACAACACAACGCAAAGGAACAATACACAAGCGAAAACCTTCATTTTTCTTTTTACGAATTCTAAATGTTTTTCACCTTCTGAGGATTTATAATTCGTTTAAAACAATGAAAACTATTAATACTACAAAAAGTGCTCAATGCTAAGCTAAAAGGCAAAGCAGAGCGAATTAAATCAAATATAGTTATTACTATCTGAAGCCTTTACAGACTGTTTCACCTAACGCAGCGTTTCGTAACCGGGGGTGCTAGCACCCCTTGGGGGTGCTGGAATAGACTGTAGGGGGTGCTAAATGCATGCAGTATAGGCTAATACCAAAAAATGCCATTTTACTTTTCTGCATTTTTTCATCTTTCTGCCAGTATCAGCACTTGTCATATCAATGATTGTTGTTTCGAAGTAGCCAACATGATTTGCTGTTGTTGTAGTCATCTCCCAGTCAAGTAGGCTACGCAAATTGATCCGGAGTAGATTGTGCGAACTTACCTGGTGGGTGTTTTGTTGTAATATTGTTGCTCACCTCTCGCTTCTAGAAACCACCATGGCAAAATACATTCCCACAAATCACTCGTATCCAAAGTGGATACAGCAGCCCTTCTTGGCAGATATGAGTGATGATAAACTAAAGGAGGAGCTGATTGACATGCAGGTGAATCAGAGTTGTGGGACAAAATTTCGTCCTTCCGCTTCCTGATTTCTGGTGTGATCAGTTGACAGCATATCCTGCATTGGCACGAGCAACACTGGAATTGATCGTTCCATTTCCGACTACCTACTTGTGTGAAAAGGCGTTTTCCACTTTGCTCCAAATAAAAACAAAGGAATCGCCTTCAACATGGGTTGCTCCACAATATGAGAGTGGCTTTGGCCAACACGAAGCCTCGAATAGAGAAATTGGTCACACATAAGCAACAACAGAAATCCCATTGATACATGTGTAACTAGTTACCCAGCTGGATAACTTAAAGTAGGCTATGCTTAAGTTTGTCCATGTTCTTTCATTATTCTCGGGGTTTTCCTATATCTTTTATCACTAATGACGATAGTAGTTTTGAAGAATAAACAAAATGATCAATTTGTACATCGCTTTCTTTTCAATAGTGCAGGCCAAAGTTTAATGGCGGCGCCGAAATTTTGACAAGCTTTTTGATCGCTGGCGGTATATTTTGTATTTTTTGGTCGCCCAACAAACTGTGCTGTTGTTTTAAGAGAGTTGATTCACTTACAAATGATTATAATTGAATTTCTGTTGATGAATGAAAGTCAAATACCAAATCCTGAATCAACTTCGTTAAAACAGTAGCACAGTTTGTTAAACAACAAGAGACTTCATTACAAAATATATCGCCAGCGATCTGAAGGCATGTCAAAATTTCGGCCTCTTCTAAACTTGTGGTCGGCACTGTAGTAGTCGTATGTCAACAATAGTTAGGGGGTGCTAGACTGGTCAGGCCTGTTTACAGGGGTGCTAGAGTCAGAAAAGGTTAAGAAACACTGACCTAACGGATCATCAGAAGGTTTTATTCAAATAGAATCGATTTAGAATCGAATCGGTTTTCTAAACCAATAATTTGGTTTAGAAATTATTTTAAAACTTAATACCAATTGTCAAAACACAACAAAAATATTTTGTTAGCTTGATGCAACTACCAAAGTCATCTAATCAAGAGATATTTCTACACAACAAAATATTTCAGGCGATTCAGTATTTTTGACATAGGCTAGCCTGTACTTGTTATCTATGATCTTGACGAGTTAAAGAATAGGCCTAAGCCAAAATCTCCAAAACATTCTAAATCTTGTAGCGAAATTTTTTACCGGTGATGGTCAATGTAATGAACATCAAATAAAAATGAACATATTGTTTCACCATAAAGTAAAAGCTTTTATCAACTTAACACAACATGCAAAATATAAACAAGCATAAATTAATGTCTGCCTATCATAAGCACCTAACATAAGATAACTAAAAAACTACCGAAAGTAAAACAGTCCACAAACATCTAGCTGCACGTTCAGCAAGAAAGCAACAACAATACCAAAAAGAAGAAAGCAAGGGTTAAACGCCGCGCCAACTAATCAGCTTGAAGCAGCGCGCGTCATCAAACTGAAGCAACATAAAATTTCACAACATTCTCCCCTCCTTATAAAAATAACTAAGCATCGTTTATAGTTATACCATATCGAAGAGGAGGTACACCTAGATTTTTTCTGGTAGAACGACGAGGTTCGGTTACAGTTTGATGCGACTCAATCGTCTCTGATGAAATAATGTCCGGTACCGGACCGGGTACTTTAGAATGAATCAACTGTTTAGTATTTGCATCTGGATCAACTTCTTGCTGGTATCCTTGGGGGTTTGACTGTTCTACATGATCTACATGCACAGGATGTTTGTCTTTCAAAGGCGGGCATGGAGCTAAATCTCGCACAGAAACAGTGGATTTTCTCCCATCAGGAAAGCGCATCTGTGCAGTGCATATGTTAGATTAACGTCAGTTAATATAACTTCTTCAACTAAATCATCATTCTTGTTTGACCTGACAAACTTTCGAAGCAGAACTGGTCCTGATTTTGATAACCACGCTGGCAGCGATTTTCCATTGGGTGATCGCCGATTGAAGTTGTAAAACAGTTCGTGCGGTGTCGCATTTGTAACGGTGCATAGCAGAGACCGAATCGAATGCAGGGCATCCAAGAGAACAGCCTCCCAACAGGAAACTAGAAGATCATTTGATTTCAAGACAAGTCGGATTGCTTTCCAGATCACGCCATTGTACCGTTCTACCTGAGAATTTCTAGTGGGATGATAAGGTGTTGATTTACTAGACGCAATTCCACGTTCCAAGAGAAATTCTTTAAAGTCATTGGACAAGAATGATCTACCATTGTTTAAATGCACATAGTCCGGCATTCCGCACATAGAAAACAACTTTTTGAGGCAACTGATGACTGTGGTAGAATGCATATTCTGGCGTGGAAACGCAAACGGAAACCGTGAGTATTTATCAACTATGGTGAGAAGATATTTGTTACGTGAGGTTGATGGCAATGGACCTTTAAAGTCAATACTGATTCGATCGAACGGCAGTGTTGCGTTGATGAGTCTTTCTTCTTGAGGTAAGTAGAAAGGTGGTTTCAGTTCAACGCATGTGCGATAAGAAGAACATACCTTCTTAACTGTAGAAAACGGCAAATTCTTTGCACGTAGGCTACAAAATGTAAAAGCGTCGTTACTCCCGGGTGGCACAGTCCTTTGTGAATTTCAGATTATTTACCAAGTCATCTATTCTGCTGGGCAAGGGATAAGCATCAAGTTCAGTAAAAAAATTGATCTTTTGCGAATAATCTATGCAAAGGCGATTTTTCTTGCTTTCATCATCCTTCACTACCACCACTTGATCACGCCAAGGAGAAATGCTGGGCTTGATTATTCCTTCAGAGTGAAGACATGACACTTCGGCCTCTATAAAAGCCTGATCTTTCTTGTTGAATCTTCTCGACTTCACAGCTATTGGTTTGCAGTTTGGAGACAAATTTGAGAACAGCGATGGCACACCAGCAGAAGCTGAAGCTAGAGCACACAATCCTGAATGACGAGACACAACAAGATCCTCTTCGTTTTCTCCGTACTCAAATATAGCAGACTTGTGTCGACTTTGGAAATCTTAACCCAGCAGAATGTCACAACACAGATTGTTGAGAACTCGCAAGCACAGCACACATCTGGATAATTACGTCGGTTGATCATTACGTCAGTCATGCAATGACCTACAACATTCCCTTTAACCCTATTTCCTGTGGGGGGGGGGTCGGTGGGGACTTGGTACTTTTCAATACAATATCATTAAAGAACTACGCAATCCACAGCTTTAAAATTTCTTGACTTTTCCTAAAAATTATTCAACTATTTATTCCGCTTTAAATGACGTTGCTATTGTCTATAGTTTTAGAGATATGGCATGATTTTCATAACATACTCTGATATTTTAGCTAGCTACTAGCTAGCCCTTTTGTTTTCAAATTATACGGATTAATAGGATTACTGAGCGCCGCCGTGCGTGGAACTGCGACGCAGATATCTCATGAGTTGGCTTTGTTGTAAAGCATTCAACCGTGATGATTCCGTCTTTTGTTTGCAAACTCGAGTTTTGAGTTGCTTTGATTAATCTTTTAATTACATCTGAGTTGCTTTGAAATTATCAGAGAGCATCCGATAAGCTATGCTAAAAAAAATGTAATTTTACGTTGTTTTCTATGGCCAATACATTTTGTTTCTAACTTATAACAAGAAGCAGTAGGAAAATTCTTGACAAAACTCTGTTTATCTCATAAAACAAACAGACTGATGTAGTAAGTTTCTTGATTTCTTGTCGGAAAGCAAGGAGTGCGTTCTTGACCCGCCAATAAATTTTTGCATGTACCTGTACACTTATATTCACATGAATATTTATGGATGTTGTGAAAATGTTTTATGAAAACAGAGATTGATGGATAGTGAAAAGAACTTGACACAGACTATCTAAACTGCTTGGCTTTTGTGAAAAACACGCGCAGCTAAATTATTGTGCTTTGACAAGCATTGTGCATATTGTATCATCACTGAATCTTTACCTAAATGGTAATTTTGCAGTTGCTTGAGAGATTACAAAATACGAGGATTGAAAAGTTTTGATATATCTCAGCAGAAACACTATTAGGACCAACTCAATAATTTCAAACTTTTCATTGAAATGTTGGTCTTCAAAAGCTTATTTTCACAAAACGGTGTAGGCCTATATCTTTTTCTCCATAAATTTGGACGTTTGTGTCATTTGGAGCAAAGTTGTTTGTTGGGTTGAAAGATTCTGAAATCAATGCCTCGTTATTGTAACGTATCGTAACGTAATCTATCAGTCAGCGCTTTTGTGCCTTTTTGTTTTCGAATACATCTCTGTGACAAAAGATTGGCTTTTGTAACAACGCCATCAACCATAAAGTTGTATTCTCTGACTGCATCTCAAACGCTATACCATACTCAGCAATTTTTCTAAAGCATTGTTACACAAAATGCATATCTGACAAAAGAAGTGAAATATGTTGAATTGAATTATATTTTATACGGATCGTTTTCCTTGTCCTTGAAAAAAAGAAAGAACGATTTTTATCGTTTGGCATAAAAATATGTATATTGAGGTTCACCTTGGTTTGCATAATGAAAATCACCCCAAAGAATTGCTTGAAGTGATTTTCGCAGCTATTTGATCCTTCGCGATGATATAAATTATAGTTTCTATCAGATGAAACCTCTTCAAACTATTTTTTTTAAAAACTATGGTTCATTCAAGAATATAATACTTTGTAAATATAGCTTATTTCATTTTTGTGTTTTTACTTCGACTTTTTCACAAGCAAGACTTTACACAAAACAAGTTATTTGCAACGTGAGTTGATTGACCATAGTAGCCTAAGTGGACCAGAAAGCTGTGGCCTAAACTTGATTACTTTTTATCAAAATGTTTGCACATTGGAAACAGCAATCACTTTGTTTCAAATCAGCAAATCACTTTTTGTCATTGGTTCAACGTCTGCAGACGTCTAATCTAATATACGACAAAATTGGTTTTCTGGGTCTTCGGTTCGGAAAAACATCATTATGATGTATTGTAACGTGGTCTATCAGTCAGCAGTAGTTTATGCGTCTTTTGTTTTTGGAAGTGTGTCAATTACAAAAGATGGCTTTTGCAGTAACGCCATCAACCGCAAACTGCATCTAAAATGTTATTTCAAAATTTGAAAAGAAAGAAATCTTCTAATACGTAATAAATAACTTGACACAAAATGCATGTCCAACAAATTAGAAAAAAAATGTAGAAAACGTTATTTTGCAAATCTAGTTAACAACATGAAAAAAACACTTCAATCATTTTGACACAAACGTGCATTTTTAAAATATCAATAACCTTCAATTTTGCCCAAGGAAAAAGTCAACACTTTAGTGATTTTTTGTTTTTTTACGACAATAGCACTCGGCCTGAAAAAGATTTTTTTTCTATTTTTCGTATCGTTATGCCACGACTTTGAGTTTGTCACGCAGAACGGGAGTTCCATTTGGCAAACGACCTCTTCGAAAGCCTACCAACACGATTTGACTAAACGATTATTATCACTACATTTTGTCACAACTGTTTGCAAAATTGTTTCATTCAAAGTGATCATTGTTGGTAAGTATTGAAACATTTCACTTTGGAATGCATCGTGACATAGTTTATCAGTCAGGAGTTTTAGACGCTCTTTGTTTTTGGAGTGCATGATGGCCTAAAATGGAACAAGCTCCTATCGAAGCAAGTCATTACCTTTGGATAGGTTGTTGTTCAAATACCACGTGACACCATTAGGCTACCTTACTTTTCTGTATTCAACCGCTACCCAGACAGCAGCAAATCAGACACTTTTTACATCGATTCAAAGTCTTTAGACGTTGAAATAATGTTAAAAACGAATAAATAGCTTCCTGAGATGTGCTGTGAAATACAAAGTATTTCTTGATCATGCATAACCAAATTCGACAGTGTGAATGTGAAAAAAAATTTGCTTGATTTAGTTTCAATATCAAGTAATGACAGTACGTTTGAAAAAGTGTAGACTATAAACATGTGGCTCAAAAAGAACTTGAAATAGTTTTTTTGTTGTGACTTTGTCTCATTCTCTGCAAATGTTGAAACAAAGCAATTTTTTTTTACAATGCCTCCGGCAAAACAACAAGCAAACGCGAGTCGGACGCCAATTACGATTTCATTGAAGCGTGGACGACGTCTCCGCGTAAGAGATTAAAATCTACACAATGGAATTAACCCGTCACACTCAATTATAAGTTAATTACGAAGCAATTTCTCAAGCCAAATAAAAAAATATGACCAACCATCAAATTATTTGATTTTTCAAGTTGCGCTATTGAACAAATTGCAAAAGAGTTTTGATGTTATATTGTCAGATAAAGTATCTACACCATGTGAAAATTTGATTGATGTATCTTGCGTAGTTTTGAAGTTACACGAGCTCAAAGTGGTAGTGTCGAACCGACCCCCCCGTCCGCAAGTCAACTAGCCAAAATACGTCACAGGATAAAGGGTTGGTTTGACGGAGCCATCGAAGTCTGTAACGAGGCAGAGTTGACTGGAAGCTTCAACGTTCGTGCTGTCTCGTTGTTTATAAAACTACAGGAACTGCCAGTATCAATTAAGGCAGACAATTTTTTCCGGACAATACCAGCATTTAGCGTGACATGAGACAAGCATTGAGGAGCTGTATTGATCACACACAAGGCATCCGAATAGACAGACGCAGATGTATCAGCAGTTCCTTGCTTTTACATACTACAGAAAAATGGCCCTTTTTGTTACATTTAGGTAAAGCACACTACGTCTCGCGCTGGACAATGCTTTCTGTCGTGATATGATTGACCACAGTGAAAACACAATTTCTTCGATTTGGTCATCGCCGAGGTTTCTTCGCGATTTACATCGTTTGGTTCTGTAGACGTTGGAGTAACTGCTGCCAGCATAGAAACGTCATATGCCTCCGAATTTTTCTGTGCCATGTCTAACGTTCGAGCTTGATTGAAAGCTGCAGTTAGAGTCAACGCATCATTCTCCAGAAGCCGTTGTCGGATTGTATGTGACAGCAGTCCATTTATAAAGGCATCACGGATGGCCTCTTCCCGATGTTGTTCAGCCGACACATTTGTAAAGTTACAATCTTTGCTGAGTTTTTTAAGCAGTTGAAGAAATTCTTCAAGAGGTTGACCTTGCTGTTGTCTTGTAGTTGAAAACAAATGACGAGCAAAAATCACATGTGGGGTCTTCGAAAATAAATTATGGAGAATACCAATTGCTCCATCGTACTCGTCACATTCATCAATGAATTCATAAACATTGTGTGAAACACAATTCACCAACAGCTTAAGCTTATTGACAGCCTGGCTAGCCTCACCCCGTTCCATTTCTTCAACAAAATACTCAAATGTCTTTCTCCAATGCTTCCACTCTTTGCATGCAGTAGGAGAGCTTGGGCCAAGGTCAAGGCAAGATGGCTTTAGTAATTTATCCATAGTCTTGGTATCAAGTTGATTAAATTGTAATGAACATCAAATAAAAATGAACATATTGTTTCACCTTAAAGTAAAGGCTTTAATCAACTAAACACAACATGCAAAATATAAACAAGCATAATATCTTAAGCACCTAACATAAAATAACTAAATAACTATTGGAAGTAAAATGGTTATGCGTCTATTCAAAGCCGATAATTCAAAGTGGCAAATTCAAAGCCGATAATTCAAAGATAACAATTCAAAGCGGTCGATTGAAAGCCGACAATTCAAAGACGACAATTCAAAGCGGTCAATTGAAAGCCGATAATTGAAAGCCGGCAATTCAAAGTTGACGATAATTAATCCGCTTCATTGGAAAAGTCGATAATTGAAATTAATTAATCTTACTGTGATGTGATGAGAGCACGAGCTCGTACTGTACTCAAAAGTCCATCGTTTCGCAATGCTGAAGTTAGTCAGAAGTCAAACAATAAGTAGTATGGATGTTTCTTTCACGAAAACGGAAAGAGGAATGAATAAAGCATGCCATGGCGGTGACTGCGAGAATCACGACAGGGATAGTAAGCTTGGTGAGGGGTTAAGTTTCTGGTTGTGTGAAAAGTATTGGAAGGAGAGCAAGTGCAAAGCTAGAATGCATGTCTGCAATGAAAAGGCAGTGAAATTTGTTGGAGAACATAATCTCGCTCCAAATGGTCAGTGTAAGCAGGTTCTGGACGTTAGTGCCCAGGTTAAGTTACAAGCAGCAACGTCTTACGCTACAACTCAGCAAATCATTACGGCGGCAACAGCAGATTTGCATCCAACTGCAGCAGCTCAAATTCCAGAGGAACGTGTTTTGAAACGTAGCATTCAGCGAACCAGAAAGCAAGTACAAAATATTCCTGTGGAGCCGTCAAATGCTGAAGAACTGGTAATTCCATTAGAATTCAAGAAATTGGATGATGGTACTGTGTTTCTGCTTTATGATTCTGGACCTGGAAATGATCGCATATGCATCTTCAGTACCCAGCGTAACCTTGAGCGTCTCTCTCAGAGTCAAAGCTATTTCTGATGGAACGTTTTGCACAGCTCCAAGCCATCTCTTTCAACAGCTATATACCATCCATGCTATTGAATTAGGCGCAATTGTACCTCTTGTCTATGCTCTTCTTCCGAACAAAGCTGCTCAAACCTATTGTCGACTTTTGCAGGATATAAAAAACCTTCGACCTCAAATAAATCCAATTGTTCCCGACAATGGTTCACCAAATCAAACGTCATATAAAACCGTTCAGGTCTACTGAATCTTAGCGTATTACGTCATGGAATTTTTCCTAAAAAATAAGCCAAGATTGCACCATCGTTCGTAAGACTTGTATCATACCTGTTGAGAATTGCTTTACAGTGTTTCACTATTACGTCACAGTAACTGCGTACGTGAGTTTGAGATATCGTAATTTATTCTAGTCATTCGTAAATTGGTTGCTTGAAAGTTGGTCGCATATTTAACTGTTTGCTTACAGCTTGCCAGCTGGACGAAAATTCCGTCTTTATCTAAGTAGTATGTATCGTAGTGACAAGTTTGTAGTGGTGTACAGTGTTGCAATCCAATTTCGACAATACAATTTTGAATAGACGTTTTTAAAGGAGTGTTTCTTTCGGTCATTACATACAGACGAAGGGATCCGGGAATCTTATATGTTACAATTTTCCCACGAAGAGATTATGGTTTACCGCTGTGACCACCAATGTCCTACTTTGAGAAGGCTGTGACCACCGATGACAGACTTTGAGAAGGCTGCAATCAATTCCATTCAAGACAATTTTCCGCAACTTCACTGACGGGCTGCCTTTTCCATTTACAGCAATGTGTTTGGCGTAAAATACAGCAATTTGGATTAGTAGCACAGCTTATGAAGAAGATGATAGAAAGTTGGCAATGAGTGTGCGGAGCCTGGCAGCACTAGCTTTTGTATCAGAACAAGACGTTGAGAACGCATTACAAGCCCTAGTAATAGCCTAGATGAAGAATATGACCACCGAATTCAACCTGTAGCCTAACTGATCACTTTGAGGACACTTGGATTGGTCGACCAACTCGCCACGGGCATCGAAGACCTGCTGTGTTTCCAAACGAACTTTGGAAGGTTTATCAGCGCACTTTGCGTGGAGAGCATCGCACCAACAATAGCATTGAAGGGTGGCATAGACGTTTTCAATCAACTGTCGGTTGCTTTCGTCCATCCATCTTTCGCTGCATCAACGCTCTGAAGAAAGAGCAAAAACATAACGAAGCCCTTGTGGAAGGCCACAATCCTCCACCGCGAAAAAGGAAATATGAACAACTAAACGAACGGATCCTTTGCATTGTGCAACAGTATGATGCTCGAACAACGGCTCAGTATCTGCGTGGAATTGCTCACAACTTTGGCATGTAGTTTTCTTGTGAACTATTTTCGGTTAGAATTGTCAGCTTTTGGTATGTAATTAAATTGAAACTGTATTCTTATGAACTATTTTCGGTTAGAATTGTCGGCGTTTGGTATGTAATTAAATTGAAACTGTTTTCTTATGAACTATTTTCGGTTTGAATTGTCGGTTTTTCTCTGTTTCTTTTCTGTTTTGTTTTTTTGTTGCTAATATCTGCTTTGAATTGTCGGCTTTTTATTGGCGGCTTTGAATTTTCGTCTTTGAATCATCAGCCTTGAATAAACGGCTTTGAATAGTCGGCTTTGAATTGTCGTGCTACCAAGCTGATTAGTTGGCGCGGCGTTTAATCCTTGCTTTCTTGCTGAACGTGCAGCTAGATGTTTGTGGACTGTTTTACTTCCGGTAGTTATTCAGTTGTTTTATGTTAGGTGCTTAAGATAGGCAGACTTGGATGACTTGAAGCAGTGCGAGATATCAACCTGAAGCAACATAAAATTTCACAACAGTCAACATCACAAAAAATCTTCCAGCTATCACAAAAAATAATGTTATCCATTTGTTGCAATGCTGAAATTATTTTCTTGTTCAATTTTAAATACAGTTCATTTATTTTGGAGTTTTGCAAGTAAACACCTTCCAAGAATCTTATAAAGCAATGAAACCCATACGTCAATAGACATCACGTGACAGCATGCAATACAAGATAAATTATAAGGAAATGATTTGCAAAACTGTTGCTAACGAAGCTAACATACCTTTCCATCAACGGCTGGCCAGCATTTGTATTTAGGCCATGACCTTCTTGATTGAGGCCCAAAAAAAACACAGGTTTGTACAATTAAAAAGATTTCCGTTTGTTTTCTAATATTTTAATGTCTTGATCTTTCAAATAGTTCAGTTCAGTTGTTTTTATTTCTGACCAGCACAGCAAAAACAATACACATCAACATAGAAAAGGTCGAGAAAAAGGTAGAAGTGACAAAACGCGAACGTTAATACGAGCTTGTGACTGATGTAAGTTATTAAGTTGAAATAAATTTGGCACGGTCGCAAGTCAGAAAAATTTAGGATAGAAAAGGAAAAAAAAGAAAATGTTACAAACAAACAAAAACAGCAACCCATAATATTGTAGCTTTAGCTGATATTTTCAAGAATTGTATAAATTAACATTTGCTATAACGATCGGCCATGGTGCGTTATCAAGAGTGCTGATGGTCGTGAGGGGAACACATCTTGGTACGTTTAGCTCATAACAAAGAAGAGCAAGACAGGCAAAGAAAACCTCACATATGTAATATAGCCTACTAATCTGATGATCTAGTATGATATTTCTTATGACAAGTTTAACATACACAGTTGTCAGCTCATGTATAATTTGGAATTCCAGTACAGTCACGGTTCAGCGCTTACGACAGAAAACAGTGTTTCCCACTTATAATGTAACAACACATTGTCACAATATCACATCCCCCTTTTTAAGAAACAATTACCCATGAAATACACAGCACACATATTTACGTCACTCTGCGGGAAAGTCATCAATCTAAGCCAATAATGACTAATCACATGTAACAAATTCTATTTTCCCGCAGGACACAAAATACATAATTACAGTATGACACTTCATAATCCTTGAATTTATCAGGGATTTTACGAAATCTGCTACATCTTCTCAACTGAGTGTCAGGCATTTGTTCTCGGTCCTCAGGGGGACAGTACTCAGTTTCATCTATGTCCTGTAAGTTAATAGTTTCAGGAATAGGTTTGGCTTGATCAGGTAGTGTTACATCAATAAACCTTTTTCGCAAATGCATTCTATTGCGCCTGATAATCAAGCCTGATTCAAGTTTAATTAGATACCTGCGGATAGGCACATGTTGCGGATTATAGTTCTATTCAAAGATGTTTGGAGAGGTGTCAATTATACAAAGTCGTACTATTTTCTTGAATATCGTAAAAATATCCTCCAGCATTTTTGAACCGTTCTGCTGGGAGTTCCTCCCAAATACCCACCTATTGATGCACATCCCTGGAAAGGTAATTTAATACTGAATTCGATGCATGTAAAATTTAAGTGGCATATGTTGATGATTATAGTTCTATTCGATGATGTTTAGAGGTGTGTTTTTATGCAAAGTCGTACTATTTTCTTGATTATCGTAAAAATATCCTCCAGCATCCCTGAACCGTTCTGCTGGGAGTTCCTCACAAATTCCCACCTATTGATGCACATCCCTGGAAAGGTAATTAAATACTGAATCCGATGAATGTAAAATTTAAGTGGCACATGTTGCGGATTATAGTTCTATTTGAAGATGTTTGGAGTGGTGTTTTTTATGGAAAGTCATATTATTTTCTTGATTATTGTAAATATATCCTCCATCTTTAAACCGTTCTGCTGGGAGTCCTTCCAAATGCCCACCAATTGATGCACATCTCTGGAAAGATAATTTAATACTGAATCCGATGCATGTAAAATTTAAGTAACACGTGTTGCAGATTATAGTTCTATTCGAAGATGTTTAGAGATGTGTTTTTTATGCAAAGTAGTATTATTTTCTTGATCATCGCAGAAATATCCTTCAGCATCTTTGAACCGTTCTGCTGAGAGTTCCTCCCAAATGCCCACCTATTGATGCACATCTCTAAAAATTAATTTAACTCTTTCATATCTGGGCTTTTTGAGACGATGTTTTTCTGGGCAGGGGCACAAAGTGCCAGTTAAACCGCTTATAACTTCTTTCAGTTATGAACTAGAATCTTTTACCGCTGGAAAAACAATCGCAAGGCCTTTGAGCGTTGAATGATATTAACATGTTTGTAATACATATTATTAAAGTTTGTTAATAAACGTGTTGATGAACGCGGATCAAATTTGAAAGCTGCCTGATTTTTATAATAAAGAAACAAATCTTTCATCTTTCCCACTCTCGTGTCATTTGCCTTTTTCTAGACCTCTTTTTCGCTGTGATGGTCAGAAACAAAAACAAAACTCAACTGAACTGTGAAGACGTATTGTCGCCTGATTGGTTACGCTTGGCCGGCCAACAAACAAACTATGTCAATTCGGTGATTACGAGGACGTTTGACAGCAATAGATTTATTTTTGATTTGATTCTTTTTGATGCATGTTGTATTCCCATAATCATAACAAAATTGCTCGATTATTGATTTTACAACGCCTCATCGTACCCTAGATTCTTGCAAGTATATTCACTTGTATTTATCTCGTAGAGCGTCGATACAATATAATATAACACCTGTCATGCTACATACATAACGTGTTTTGTCAGCACCACGGTGTAATGAATTCTAGGTCATTGATTTTCGTTATGAGTTCATAGCGTCCCTACAATGAAGAATGAGAGGTACTTCAAGCGGTCCCATCATTGCTAAAAATCATTATACGTTTCACATATTTGTGTAATCGGTTGTAACAGTCAAATTATGTCAATTTACTGTCATTCAACCTATTTAGACAAATATAGATGAGTTTATATCGGACAGAATACAAAGTATCCTGGCTCATTTTAATTTCTTTGCGCAAAACTTATAAACTTTACAGCTATTCTACGTCATTTTGATGTCTCATGGTACTTTGTTATTTATGAGATGAAGAATACTTTGAATAAGACACAAAGCATTCCTGATTATTGCGGCAAACTCTTTGTCACGATTTCTTTCTATCTCTTACCAGGAAAAAGACTTGGAAAGGTTCAATGACGTCGTTTAATGGGTCAAACTGAAAAGCAGTCAATTAAATGTAGAAAGGTTCCACTAGTGAAATGATAATCTAACTTCTTGAAGGACTTTAACGAACGGCTTCTCAAATAACTCTAATTTTGAACACAATTTATATCAGCACCAATTCTCATCTACTTGTATTCGATTTCTTCAACTCTCAATCAACAATAATTTCTGCATCAACTACCAATCCACAACTCATAACACAACTCCCATAATCACATAATCAACTCAATAATCAACTCAATAATCATCATTACGCAAACTACACCACTATTTATAGAAAGTTGTTTCGGTCTAGTAACATCGAGAAGGTTACGTAATGTCACATTGTTCTGTCAAGTTGCAATAAATGTCAACAAGCAGAAGCTTAACCGTATTAAGACTGGGGTTGGGCATAATGTGCCCACCCCAATTTCAAACGAATGTATTTTAATGGGCATACGTGCTAATAAGCTGAAATTTCTTGACTTTTCCTAAATATTACTTGGCTAAACGTATTTAAAGTTTCGTGGCTATACCTGATTCAGTTTGGGAGATATTCTACTGTTTTTAGCTTGTACCTTGAAATATTTCATTGATTTGCTCCTGGAGTGAGAGCAGATTGCGCTTGGTTGGTTTCTTTTATAAAAAGAGTGACAGATCATCGATCGTTTATTCAAAGGCGCCAAGCCGCCAAGCCGAGTCGCCTAATGAGTTTATCGCGCGTGTAATTTGATTAGTTGTGAAGAAGACACTGCATGATGATTTGCTTCTGGTGTAAATTGCATACAGTTACTTCTGTCTGTGACTGAAACAAAACCATTTATTTTACGCAACGGATATATTCTTCTTGGAATAACCTACTTCAAAGTTTGGTTGCTTTGTCTATCAGTTTTCAGTCTTTAGATGTCCCTCTAATGTGAAATTGGCGAAATGAAGCAGATATCGACAGAAAAAAATAACAATATGTTGATGAAATGTATTTTAAAAATGAATTCGCATATGTATATGAAGGAATTTCGAACTAGATAAGTTGTCTAATACAAGTCAAGTGCATCACTTTACTTATTGGGGAATGGTATATAATGCTATGAATGATATATCTCTAACCTCGTACAAGCCTGATGGCAGCAAGTGCCATGTTTTCATCGATTCAATATCATCAGCTGTTGAATCGATTTAATAATCGACAAGTTTGCGATGAGAGAATGCTTGCACACGATCGCCTATACCAGGGATGGCGAACCACTGACCAGCGGGTCATGAAGTGACCCATCACAGATTTTCAGTGACCCACTTGTCTTTTTTAAAATAATGAAATTTAAACAAACATTTCAGCAAAGAATAAATGTTTCACTAAATATTTGTAATAAGGCCCCATCCTATTTTAATCTAGTACCGTACCGAATTGCCATATAGCAGTCTGACACAACTAAAGCCGTAGTAGTGCGTTATCAGTATCACGGCAAGTTACTGGGTGCTTATGACGTAATAAAGCTATTGTGCTCTTGATTGTTAGCAAATAGTTTCAGCTCAGATACGAGTGCTGCATGTGTGAAGCTAAAAACTACGGATTACCAACCAAGGATAATAAGACTTGCAGAGAAGCCGCAGCAGCAAGTTTCGCATTAACATGTAATTAAATGTATGACCCACTTTTGCTTTTTCAAGGATTAAGGTCTCTTTTGTAACCCATGCACTAAAAAAGGTTCGCCATCCCTGGCCTATACTATAGGATTCTTATATCGAATCAACGTTAGACGAGTTTGATTTATTGTAAACTTGGCTGCCTCCAATGACTGCACAAGTGGACGTCGCTTATTGTTATGTTTCAAAAGATAAGCGTTAGAACAGCACACTGCTGTTTCAGCTTTGATTTATTATCATCATTGTTGAACCGATGTAAAATGACGTAACTCGTGGGTATAGAATGCGAAAAGTCTGTAACTTTATATTTTCGCACTACGTTTTTGTTTTGCGTCTGTTTCTGCAGAAACGTGGTAAATAAACAATTCCTGATTTCGCTAATTGGATTGTTCTAAACATCGGCAAACCGTTGCAATTTATACCCAGCTCGAAAACTCGATAAGTTTGGCATTAGTTCTACGTTGCTAGACGTTGAATCAACATAAATATGACAAATTGTACGAGCTGTGTATCAGCGTGTAGATCGAAAAACAACGTGATTTGTTTCTTTTTTCACTCTGAAATGCATATAGTATATAGCTAACGGAGGTTACGGTACACAAGCCATGCATAAGGATAAGCTGGTTTACACTAGCGCGAGAGAACAACCATCAAAATTAATTTAGTCGAGTGTTGTGATGCCAAATAAAAGATTTCACAACGCGGGCGGTCGCTACGCATCATTGTTTGACTTATAACCCGTAGACTGCTGTCCTCCGGTTTGTTTTTCGCACCCAGGGATGAGGGCGACTGGAGTGACCTCTCCAGAGTGCTGGCCTGGGCGTCTGTATGGAGGTCTTGCGCTGCCCAAAAACACAACAGGACCCTCCTCTCTGCCTCTCCGGCGTGGTCCAAGGGAATGCAAAGCGTGACACTCGGCGACGGTTTGGCTGCAGGAGTTGCCGGAAAGATGTCAGAGTTTGACAGTCGACCGCCTCACGTACTCCACTCCGGATTTTCTGTCTGGGTTGTCTCCCGTAGCCTTTTCCAGGACTGGATATAGCCGCAAGACAGCGGAGGTTTTTGAATCAGGGTTTGCCTTCCCCGAGACGAACTGCCGTCCAAGGCTGACGGGCTCCGTCTGCCCGGCTGTTGTACTGTCTTTTGTCTGGCCTCTCACCTCTAACCTGCCCGACATGGTTAAACCTGCCAGGGGCTACGAGCCCCCTTCGGTATAGCCCACAGGATCCTTGAGATACTCAAGCCTCCCCACCGCGGCAAGGTAACAGTACGGGGAGAAGAACATTGTAAACCGACTCTATTAGCTTGTATCATGCAACTACAAAACAAACCGTGGTTATTGTTCAATGATTTTGATGTAACGCTGATGTTCAATCGATATAACTCGCTCGCTGTAATACGGTATTGAATAGAATCAACGTATTTTGATTTCATTTGCATTTGATAGTTCAATTCAATTCAATTTATTTTTCTTTGTCGGAAAACAACAGCAATGATAAAGTTACACCATTGTCACGCAGATCCAACGTCAAACGACGTAAAAACGTTGCTGCGATTGAAACAAACAGAAATAAAATCGTTTCCATGTGCTTGTTCTCCACTGGCAAATCGGTTATTTTTACGTCGATTCAACGACTAAAGACGTTGAATCAACGCAAAAGGAGTGGAATGGTTAGCTGTGTAAGAATATATTTTTTGCTGCTTGTAGCCAAATCTGCCTACATCTCAAGCAACACTTGTTTCCGATATTCGCATCTTTTCTAACAAACTGAAGTCAAATAAACAATTTTTACGTCTAAGCACTGTGGTCAAACGTTGAGTCGATATAATAATGTCGCACTTTTGCCGGCTGGATGATTACAGAATAAATAGTTTCTCGGCAGTTGATGAGCCGTTGCGGTTGTTAGTTTGAGAGACATAACGCAAAGTGTTATTACCGTGGGAATACCGTGACGTCATTATCTCAAGCAGAGCAAGATAAAGCCTTGTTTCTTTATTATAATTTACATCCAACTTTAGCGATTTGATGCCTGTCTAATAAATCTATTATAGCTATAGATATACACATGATTCGAAGACAAGTTTGAATTTGTTGGAAAGTCAGATAAATTTTCTTTCACTTGGTAAAATATCTAACTGACAGCATGCATATCAAAGGCGTAAAAAACGTTCAAAAATGGTGGGCATTTTATGCCCCCCCCCAACTCAGGGAATCCCTTCAGAGCCCAGTCTTAATACGGTTAAAGAAGTCTAAAGAATGTCACGTAGGAGTAGAGGACTGTTACATAATACAGATTTCGTAATCAGACATTTACTGATAAACAACCTTATGACGTCATGACAAACGACGCTCAGAAATTACGAAAAACAACAGAACATTCCAGAATTGCATGCTTACAGACGATTCTAGAAATACGTTACATAATACAGATTTCTCATACAAAGGTTACTTCAGGTCATAACCGATAATAACACACCTCACCAGAATTCCATAATGAAAACAGCACATTCTATCAAGACGCAAAGCAGCCTGACGCGAGGCCTTGCACATTGATTGTGACACTCTTGAATTATGTAAAATCGTACTGATGAATTCCTCTAAAGGTGCGATATAGATTATCTGCAACACGTTTGCAGTATATTTAGCTCTGGGAGTACTATGAGCAACTGTCCAAATAAAACGACATCTACGATATGTTAGTATGCTAAAGACCAACGTTGCGTACAGGAGTAATGTAGAAATGCACATAATACCATGGCGATATTACAAGTCAGGTTACATCATTAGGCTATATGAAAAAAATATGTTTTATGGCCCAATTAATTTGATATTGAAAAGGCCAGAAGTAAAGTAATAAACTTCGGAGCATAGCCGTAGGATTTAGAGGAAATTCGGACTATGAATATCAAAGCTCACACATTAGCGAACATATTATTCAAACGTTTCGAAAACTGCTGTTTTCATCGTCAGTCAAAAGTAAGAATGAAGCTATGTTTTTACAATGGCAAAATCGAGCGAAAAATGCGATACAGTAGTTGAGTCACCTCGGCTATCAAAATCAGTCACTCAACAACGATTCAACATCTGCCAACGTTGAATCAATGCAAATGGCTGACTCTGCCAGCAAGGGATAGTATAGCGTCTGAATAATAATTGTAACGAATGTCTGCTCTTTCCTCCAATTATTGTATTATTAAATTTAACTTCTTAATTGCTCAAAACACAAACAGTTGAAGAAAAAAATCTTCTCACACCCTATGTTGGATTTATTTTTCTTGCAAAATGAAGTCATTTTGTTTCAGCAAGTGGCCGGTGTGTACCTTATACCACAGTTCAAAATTATGGTTTCGAATGTGTATTATGATGCAAGGCAAACGGCAAATTTATTAGCAACCGAAGATGAAAGAGATGCAAATTTTTCGGATAGTGATGTTGATTTGCCTTTATCTGATGGTGAAGGTGGTCCGCTAACATCTGACAAGAGTAACGAAGATGAGGTCGTGACCGTCAGACATAGGCAGTCCCAACATCGTAGGAGCCATGCCGTCAAATCATTAGATAGTGCCTTGGATGAGGAAAATTACCATACATTGCCTGACCAGGAAGAGGAGCGAATGTCGGTGGTTGTTGACTAAAGAAGTAGAGTGAAAGTTGTTTGGAGTGCCAAGCAACCATCAATAAGAGGAAGACAAAACTCTGCTAATGTGGTGCACAGTTTACCAGGAGTAAAGCGCGATTATCAATATGCAACGACGTCGTATGATGCATGGCGTTTCTTATTTACAGCAGAGATGATCTACATCATTGTTTCAAGCACCAGCACATGTATACGAGAGAGGCTATCGCAAATATCGGAGGCTCAACGAACATCTTGGCATGCTTCACATTTTCAGCAAACTGATGCCATGGAACTAGAAGCATTCATTGGATTGTGGTGTATTAGAGGACTACTCAAGCGAACATTTCACCGAATTAAGATTGCTTTTACCATTTATATGGACATCCTATATTTAGTGCGACAATGTCGTTGAACCGATTCAAATTTCTGTCTGCAAATATTCGTTTTGATGATAAAAGCACTAGGGCCAATCGCTGGAAAAGTGACCGATTTACAGCAACCAGAGAACTTTTCCAATATTTTACTGGAAATTGTGAATAGATTTTAATACCAGAAGACTTCCTTTTACTGGATGAGAGTTTGTTTCCATCCCGCGTTGGTGTGTCCTTCAGGCAATAAGCTTCAGGCAAAAAATAAGCCTGCTAAATATGATTTGTTGCTAAGAAGCATAAATAGTGCGCGTATGTCATTCACCTATACCGCCATAGCTTATGCGGGTAAGCCAGTAGGTGTACCAGGACCACACTATCTGACTTCCACTATGGAATATGTGGAAACGTTGGTATACAATTTGGACAGAGTTTCTTCGCTTCAAGGACGAAACATATCCCTTGATCGCTTTTACACTTCACTTGATTAGGCAGAATGGCTTTGGAACAAAAACGTAACTTTAGTTGGAAAATGGCAAAGCAATAAAAAAGGGGTTAGCGAGTTAAAATATCTCACTGATTGGGAAGCCTTCAGTACCAAAATTTACTGGGAGGAGTCGAGAAACCACATTACCGTTACGTCGTACGCTGTCAAACCAAAATCTACCGGTAAACGCAATGTTCTGGTCTTATCAACTATGCAGCCAATCCTTGGAGTAACCAAAGATGACGGAAAAGAAAAACCTGCAATAATCAAGCTCTACGATTTTACCAAGGGTGGGACTGATGTCGTCGACCAGAAGATGGCGTATTATAGCGTCAAGCCGAAATCAGCAAAATGGACTGTGTCTGCATTTTCTTACATTTTAGACGTTGCGCGGGTCAATGCGATGACCACTAGTTACTTGAACCGCGAGTTGTCCTTTTCACAAGCCAAGGGAGACGAAAGTTTTGTGGAGGGGTGGCAGCTAGCCATGTCATTAGTCAAACCACACATGTCTAGACGATTGGATGATGTACCTATTCTACGTGGGTCACTCCGAAATACAATGTCAACATTTTTGGGACGAAACCATAGATTAACAGCAAACTCAAATTTGCTATTACCAGTAGTTTTCATAATGAAATAGCGGGCTATCATAAGATTTGTTCTTATCATGTTATCGTTGATTATGAGATTAGATATTTTAATCACAGTATTTGGTCATTTCTGCTATAGGTGGCTGTGAATCCTGGACTGTATGCCCGAAGATAGTGAAGAAGATCAACAGTGCTGAAATTTGGTTCATTCGTAGAATGATGGGAATTAACTGGATGGATAAAATCACTAACGAAGAAGTGTGGAGACGCTGTGGGTGCCTCCCTGGCGTCCTCATCACAACTATCAAAAAAAGGCAAATGACATTTATCGGGCATGATCGGGCATGTCTACCGCAAACGCGGAATTGAACACTCGGCAATGATGGGGCAATTTCCTGGTCAGAGACACCAAGGGCGTCCACGTTTGGAAATCTTCAAAAATTTTTCAACGTGGACAAACCAAAATTTTGAAAATCTGATTAGAAGTATGGACAATCGATCGTTGTGGAGACTCACGGTAGCCGACGCCTTATTCAGGCATGGCCGCTGATGATGATGATTTGGTCATCACCGTTTTATTCAAAAGCGGGGTATTTTTCTATCTATTAATTGATCGAAATATTACTTATAAAGCTGTGCGGTTCAATTTCATTACCATTATACTTGACGATGCTAATTTACTACACTTGCAATACGGTCTGTTTTGTACAATATTTCGCACAAGCCATATTTTTTTTGTGACTGGAATTTCTTGTCTTCGAAAAATTTTGATAAGTCAGTTTTTCTCAATGCAATGATGAGCTGCATGTCTTCATTTTCAATAAACAGTGCCTGGATGACATTATGTGTTTCCATTTTCGCTGCTAGGCATTACTTTCACAGATCAAATGTTTGTACTGTTTCAACGTCTGACGATGGTGAACCGCTGTAAAGCGGCCGATATTTCCTGCAAAAGTTTTGCGTAACAAAAAAGCATTCATTCAAGAGGAATGCAATTTAAAACAAACTCATGATTTTCTTAGGTTGCATCGCAACACCGCTGAACGTTGTATCGACATAAGCAAAGTATCTATAAGCTGTTAGCACTCGCAATGATGATGATGGCGTATGAGCGATGTTTCCAGGCTAGATTGCAATCGCAATGACACGATAGGACATATCAAGCTGTGCTTATTTCTCTACGATGAGAATTAGGTCAGGGCAAGAGCGGCAAACCAGAGTTGACCTTTCGCTGCTTGATATTTGAGCAAACAAATTATATGGTAGATTATAAATATTAGTGCAATTTCTTTGTAATGTAAAAATGCCCAAAAATGCCTTATATTTATAAGGAAAAGTAAATTTTTGTTTAGTTTAGCATTACTCCATGTTATAATTCAAAAATATGCGTTCGAACGGTCAATTTTGAAGCTGTTTTCGGGAAATTAGAATAAAAACCTACTTTCTATCGTTTTTTCATCTCAAACACTTTATTTCAATAACTTTGTGGGGTAAAATTTTAATTTCTGCACGCACAATACACATGGCTATTATCTTGCAAAATATTTTGGCTCTGTGATTTTCATAGCTCCCGTTATTAGCGATTAATTAGCACGGGGCTAAAATAGCCCGTGTCGAATATCGTGACGTCACACGCGTGCCAAAGGGGGGGTTGTAACCCCCAACCCCCCCCCTGGCTACGCCACTGAGATGCTGTATCGAAGGATGGGATAAGACACATCAAAAGACGCATCGCTTGGCTGTAAATCTACACTGTCTTCGCCGTTCGCAATGAAGCGTCCACGTTATAAGTTGCAAACTCTTTCACAGTTCAGAAGAGCTTTGCCAGCGCAGAATTGCACCTTTGTTGTTACCCAACCAGACATCTCTCACCAACCACAAGTTACAAAGCTCACTCTTAACTATTACTTACATACGTTCGACGTCTGTTGATGTTGTGTATGTCTTGTAAAAGCGGCGCGATCATTTCGGTTACAGCTGCACAAGCTAACGCAAGGCGAGGCACGAAAGGAGATGCTCATAATAATTTGACGTCTACTGGCGTTGAATCAATGCAAATAGGGTGATGTTTCTATAAAAGATTCAATTCTGCAAGTTGGGCACGTGCTATGCGCCGGCGCGTAACACCAGTGAATAAAGAAACAACAGGAGAAAATTTCTGCTCCTAAAAAGAGCAAACTACAAAAATGTTTCTGACAAGGTGTCATAAACCACGTTGTATTTCAAAAAGTATCTAGATACAAATTTTTGAGGAGCATCTCCAATATGCGTATGAACTTTGTGACAAAGTCATGAAATTTCAGCTTTTTAGAATAGTTTTATCGTATGGTTTTCAGCGTTTAAAATTTCGTAAGGCATGAGATGCCATAGCCCAGGCATGAAAGTGTTAATACTGAATGCGATGCATGTAAAATTTAAATGGCACGTGTTGCGGATTATAGTTCTATTCGATGATGTTTTGGAGAGGTGTCAATTATGCAAAGTCGTACTATTTTCTTGAATATGGTAGAAATATCTTCCAGCATCTTTGAACAGTTCTGCTGGGAGTTTCTCACAAATTCCCATCTATTGATGCACATCCCTGGAAAGGTAATTTAATACTGAATCCGATGCATGCAAAATTTAAATGGCACGTGTTGCGGGTTAGAGTTCTATTCGAAAATGTTTGGAGTGGTGTTTTTTATGCAAAGTCATATTATTTTCTTGAATATCGTAAAAATATCCTCCAGCATCTTTGAACCGTTCTGCTGACAGTTCCTGCCAAATGCCCACCTATTGATGCACATCCTTGGAGGTAATTTAATACTGAATTCGTTGCATGTAAAATTTAAGTGGCATGTGTTGCGGATTATAGTTCTATTTGATGATGTTTAGAGAAGTGTTTATTATGCAAAAGTCGTACTATTTTCTTGAATATCGTAAAAATATCCTCCAGCATCTTTGAACCGTTCTGCTGGACGTTTCTTCAAAATACCCACCCATTGATGCACATCCCTGGAAAGGTAATTTAATACTGAATCCGATGCATGTAAACTTTAAGTAACAGGTGTTGTGGATTATAGTTTTATTTAAAATTTTTCGAACGTATGTCAGGTCGCATTTTATGCCTCGCACTTATTCACGGATAACTTTTTTAGGCGGAAAGCGGAAAAATTATTCTGCCAGAATGAAGGTAGTTGATTTTTCACATTAACACGGATGTGTTTAACAACGTTTCTAAATGTTTCAATTTCTAGTTAAGCTGCAGATATCCCGTAGTTTGTAAATCAAAAAAACCCTAAACTTGCTTATAGTTTTGTTCTACGAAAATAACGACATTAGATAATAAAGCATTTTTTTAAAACAAGCATTTTTTATGAAAAACGAGATCATCAGAAATCATTGATCTTCTAGCAATTTTGAGTGATCAAATTTGGCTCTTTTGAAAAAACGTGTGGACACCTCTGTATTCAACACTTTGATAAAATTTTGATAAACATCACCAAGCAGAATTAGCCTACTTTCTGCTTCACAAACGTTGTGTAGGAGAGATCCTCCACCAGTGCCCAGTGTCCTACAGAGCTCAACCTCTGTTTTTGGCGGCATTCTGATTTAACGCTTTAACGAGTTTGAGGTATTGCCACGTGACCAATGATATTGATATCCCAGTCACAACTTGAAGGCTTAGCTAAAGACAGGCAGCTAGCTGCGAAAAAATGTCAAATTTGAAGGAAATTATTATTATTTTACATAAAAAGGAAAACCGTGCTCATCAAATCATCATTAACTATATCAGATATTTAGCAATGCCATTGTGAATAGGTAGCCTATAGTCTTATATGTTACGTTTTGGCAAGACATAACTGCAGCAATTAGGAAGTTACAGCTTGTTTTGTTCAAAATGGTGTCGGTGCCAACAGTGCCCACCAACGGTAGTTCCAACAGTGCTCAGGGTGGGCACTGTTGGAACCTTGCAGAATAAAATTGTCAGCTGACAACTCGGTAGGATAGATGGTCTGTAGGCTATTAGCTTGATCAAAACTACATTATCAAACGTTTGACGCTTCTCCATTTTCAGTTTTCTCCATTGACTAGCCTACATATGTGTATAACTTACATAGGCTACAACTTAATTGCCTATTGTTGTAGAGTGATCTAGAAAGCATGCAAGGGAGAATTCTGCATTCAACTTCCTTTAGCTGCAATATCGCACTCTCCACCTCAGCAGCCGAACGAGCTTCTTCAAGCCTCGGGATAATGTGGTTGGTGGTGTTGCAAGAGTAGTGGTACGTGGGTCAGCAGGAAGTAAGCTATTGAAGTAACTTACTAAAGTAAGGAAATGATTTGCAGTTTTATTGTTTACTTTTATTCATGCATTTTTAGATTGTGTTGAAGCTGTGTAGATGCTAAATGTTAAAAATTGAATAACGTTTGTTCTTTTGACTTTCATTATTTGCCACCTTAAGCCTGCACATCCATTTCGTTCCTAATGTAGCGATCCATTATTTCATCGTATAAGTTTTCCTGCCTTTTACTAAAGTTTCTGTAATTTTCCATGCAACTGCTCCCAAAGAAAATAGAAAAAAGGGCGCACACAATAAAATGGTTTGTTCGTCCTTTGACGAGAGCTCTATCACATCAAACCAGCTCAATTAGACAAAGAGCTCTATCACATCAAACCAGCTCAATTAGACAAAGAGCTCTATCACATCAAACCAGCTCAATTAGACAAAGAGCTCTATCAAATCGGACCAGCTCTATAAAATCAGACTAGCTCTATCACATCAAACCAGCTCAATTAGACAAAGAGCTCATATCAAACCAGCTCTATCAAATCGGACCAGCTCACATCAAACCAGCTCAGTTAGACCAGTTCAGCTCTTAGAAAAACATTAAATTGATTGTTTAATTAAAATGTAATAACTCGTGATAATGTTTCACTACCCTGTAATTTCATTATTCTGTACTGTTTAAATTCAAATTGTGTTATAGACCTACAACATTATATGAACACCTTCTGATAACTTAAAATTATAATTCGAATAACAATAATTGTGTGGAAATTATTTCATGGAGTCAGATAGCCAAATTAGATAATGGAGTCAGATAGATAAATTAGATAGATAGAAATTTCATCAGGTACTTAGACAGCCTTAATATCAATTCAAGACATAAACAAACATTAGACCTTAAATAACAATAAACCTTATAGCTATAATAAAAATAACCACATTGATGACCCCGCACGTAAGTAGGTTTTTAAAAATAAAAGTAAGTTTACAAGATAACCAAAAATATGGAGACTCTGGTAAGTACATTATGCTACAAAACTTTTATTTCAAGCTCACAATTATTTTGTAAAAACATGTCACCTTTTATCATTTCACGCGTCGATTTTTTAACAATTTTTCTGTAGCGTATTGTAGCCTACTTTTTTAAAGCACCATGCCGGCAATTTATTGCTTGTTAAACATAACTGATTTTTCTTGTTCGCTCAATAAAGCGAATCGTTCAACGGCAGACTACTCATTTCAGCAGCCGATGTCGACAATCTAATTTTATGCCGAAGCGCTACTCGCCAAATGTAATGTTTTTAAACGTTGCTTAGATGTGCCTACTAATTGCCAACAAGTTGCCGTTGCAGGGAAACATAATTATGTAATTTTTTGTAGATTTATCGCAGTGTCAAATGTTACTTAAATCCTTAGCTCATTTTAATATATTTTTTTTTATTTTTGCCTCCTTACATGCAACTAGCATGGCAGATTGCCAGGTTCGAGCCTCAATCTCACTTTTTATACAGACGTACACGTGCAGGCACAGCTCTGCAAAGCGTTATGGTGTCGCTTCCAAGCAACCATCCGTGAGTTTGTGCGTCTTTTTACTCCGACAAGGAGATCTCCGAATAGGAGAAATCATTGTGAAGACTTTGCTTCACAACTTTGCCACCCTTATGTTCTCAGCTGAAGCATCAGTTTGTATAACTCTGTGGCGCAAAGACAGGGGAAATTATGCGAAGCCACCCAAAGAGGTTGTACTTTTCGTGTGCCCCAATTTTTTTTTAATATTACTAGGAGCTAACATGATTTAAGAAACGTTGTTTCTGTTTTTTAGTTTGCATTGCACTACTGTAGATGCACAATTTTTTTTTATCCTGTAATGGAACTTTTGTGTAAGCTTGCTTGGCATTTGGACATATATTTTCTTTTGTCTCTTTAGAAGGCAGAATCGCTGTCACGTGTTCTGGTGCTGAGATCGACAAAACAGCACTATCCATCACACTTAAACTTTCACTCAGCAAAACAATCGATTGATGACATCACTCGCCTCGACTCAACTGACACTATATAATTTCTTTCATTTGTAATTGTGTATCGAAATATGGCTGATCAACGTTGGATAACCGTTTTGTAGCAAATCCCTGAAAATCTTCTTGACAACCCGTAGGGTTGACTGCAAATCTTAGTGTTCAGTGTTCACGTTGCATGCACAGTTTTCGATGTTTTAGTTATGTTGCTGTATAACGTTTTTTTTCGTCAACAGTGCTATTATCGCCACCAATGATGTCACACGCTGTGAACAACAGTGATGGACCTTCGAACCCCAGAAATGTAGCTAAACAACAACCTCATCAATCAGTGACGTCATCCGGCGAACAGTCGACGGGCAGCTCATGTGATTCAAAGCTGCAATATCTTTCGTTTACGTTGTATTTTAATATTGTAATTACGTAACTTTTTACTGTAGTGTTTGTGTATTTTTAACAGCGCCAAGCTGTTGTGCAAAGACGAATGGTCTTAAGGATTGTCCACTCCAGCATTCGTCCATTTGTTTATTTTGCAGTCTGCAGAGCAGCAATGTAGGTCATTTTTGTAGGTTATTTTTGTTTGTTCTAAATACATGTGACTGTTTAATCAACCATGCAGTTCCTTGCAGGAAAGTTGCAGCTTCTTCCAGTATAGCCATTTCAAGTACTTTGGAATGAGGTGCACCTCAGCCACTTTGGCAGCTCTTCGATGTCTGGCTATATAAGATGGCCTACCTGCGTTTCAACAGTTTTTGCCTCCACTGCAGGTTATATTACTTCGTTGCAGGAAAAATGCAAATATTGCATTAATACGAAATCGTTGTCTTTTTCTCCACTGCCTGCATCCTTTCCAATGCAGAACCAGACAACCAGTGGTTGTCAATTTCAACCTTTCTCTCTATATAGGTTGTCTGCTAAGCGTTTTTGTTTATTGTGTATGGTTGAATATGACTGCGAGTGGCATGCAAATGCGCGCATCTAACGGTTGGCATGGCATGTTACTAACCTATTTAACCTATGTTGGGCAAGCATGCATATGCCCACGAAACATTAGTTTACATACTGTATGAAACAACCGCATGGTTTTGAATCATGTAGCCTACTGCACCTTTTTTATTTCTGTGTTTTGTTTGCAGTTGCTGAACGACTGTTCAAACTTATGCACATTTACGATTTTGTGAATGGTATTTAGACCTGTCGATGCCTATGTTCTTTTGTTTTAATTAGTTTTGTTCGCCTTTCAAATCGTATCTTTACATGTTGTACAGGTCGACTTATAAACCAAGTCGCTCAATATTTTAAAGTTGAACTTGTAATCAATTTGCTTTGCCTTTTTCAGAAATCTTACACCACATTCATTCATGAACACCAGAAGGACGTGATTATGCGTACTGCCGCCTGAAACGAAAAAATGCTCCAGAGCCACCTGCACTCGACTCTCTAGCGCCTCTCAAGGAATACAAAAAGCCAAATGCCAACAATTAAATGCTACGACGACCTCAATGATCTCCAACTGCGATGATCTCTAGTAAACAAAAAGGAGACAAGGCTGCTGCTGCATTTGCATCAACTCAATCGGCATGGTCTGCTTTTCAACAGAAAAAGCCAGACAAACAATGAATGCCTGCTACGGTTTTCAACGGCGCTTACAAAACAATTAATGTTTCAACGAGGTGGACTCTTCAACACAGCACAAACTCAGACATTCCAATGCGGAAGGCGGTGGACTCTTCTTGTACGGCACAAACTCAGACATTCTTTTGCGGAAGGCGGTGGAACCACGCAGAATCACTTCGCGACACGATATCACAAACACAACACCACATTATTATCATAAACACTAAACATACCTATTTCATACTATGTCTGTTACAATTGTGTTAACGTTTTTAACTCCTTAAATTTGAACTAAACTTGGTACCCTTGGTTCCAATTTAGCCCAAATTTGGGGGGGCCTCTGTAGCGATCCATTATTTCATCGTATAAGTTTTCCTGCCTTTTACTAAAGTTTCTGTAATTTTCCATGCAACTGCTCCCAAAGAAAATAGAAAAAAGGGCGCACACAATAAAATGGTTTGTTCGTCCTTTGACGAGAGCTCTATCACATCAAACCAGCTCAATTAGACAAAGAGCTCTATCACATCAAACCAGCTCAATTAGACAAAGAGCTCTATCACATCAAACCAGCTCAATTAGACAAAGAGCTCTATCAAATCGGACCAGCTCTATAAAATCGGACTAGCTCTATCACATCAAACCAGCTCAATTAGACAAAGAGCTCATATCAAACCAGCTCTATCAAATCGGACCAGCTCACATCAAACCAGCTCAGTTAGACCAGTTCAGCTCTTAGAAAAACATTAAATTGATTGTTTAATTAAAATGTAATAACTCGTGATAATGTTTCACTACCCTGTAATTTCATTATTCTGTACTGTTTAAATTCAAATTGTGTTATAGACCTACAACATTATATGAACACCTTCTGATAACTTAAAATTATAATTCGAATAACAATAATTGTGTGGAAATTATTTCATGGAGTCAGATAGCCAAATTAGATAATGGAGTCAGATAGATAAATTAGATAGATAGAAATTTCATCAGGTACTTAGACAGCCTTAATATCAATTCAAGACATAAACAAACATTAGACCTTAAATAACAATAAACCTTATAGCTATAATAAAAATAACCACGCTAACATTCGACAATTTGCGCCACCCTGTTCACTGTTGAAAAAGTCTTCACCATTGTGTGGATTGCGTCCTAAATTCAAGCAAACTGTATCCTCGTTATACAACGAAGCTGGATTAATTACAATTGTAATTTTGTTGTTTTGTAATGTAATTGTAATTTCAAAAACATATGGTCCAATTTACAATCACATTTATAGTTACATTTAGGGTTAATTTCAACATCATTTGCTACAGAAAGACTTTTTTTTCTTTAGCTGGTAACTATACCGCAAAAAGAAACTTACCCAGACAACCACTTTACTTTTACATATCTTCATCAGATCTGGTACGGATCTGAATCAATCTGGTAAAGATATGTTCCAGATAAAGTGATTTTCTGGGTACTAGGTAGCCTACAGATAATTTTCACAACTTAATCTTTATTGGATGCAATTCTACCTTCTTTGATATAATCAATTATAAAAAATTATTGATGGTTGGGTGGTTACTTGGTTTTGAATTTTTATCCTCGGACTGGCAAAGCCTTGGTAGGTTATTTCTGGTAGTTTCGAATACTTGTAGAGGCTTTTGACGCAGGGCCGGTTGCCGAGATTGACATAGTGAAGTTTCCGATTGTTGAAGTGTTGGTGCCGGAGAATTATTCTATCCATTAGGTGCCGCTGAATGAAAAGCAGTCCTTAGAAAGCGTTGCTCAAACGCACACCCCGAGATTGAAACATTCATTTTTTGTACAGTAATTGCAACGTGTAGGGAATTAATTATATTTGACAGTAGTCTAATCGTAACCTAATTATAATCGTAATTTTAAAATTTCAGAACAATATAATTTTAATTGTAATGTAACTGAACCTTAAACTACGTAATTGATTCAATTCTGAATACACAACCGCACATTGTTGGCTCAATGTCATGTTAGCTATAGCATCCATCTCACGAGTCTTATTGAAAAGTGAGAAATATCTGGAAAAACAAGAC
Organism: Aplidium turbinatum; assembly: GCF_918807975.1. Classification (NCBI taxonomy): domain Eukaryota; kingdom Metazoa; phylum Chordata; class Ascidiacea; order Aplousobranchia; family Polyclinidae; genus Aplidium; species Aplidium turbinatum. The sequence continues at coordinate 7,391,565 of NC_137486.1, forward strand.
TATCGTTTGTAACATTATGGAGGCCTATTACGTTGTTGTGGGAAAGTAAGTAATTGAAGCGTCTCTCAAGACTGTCGAAAGACACTTGCTGCGTTCAGGGAGCTTGTCCAGTAAGTCTCCCTATCCTGTCCTGGCAGACCTCAGACCATCACCAACTTGTTTTATTTTTTATTTTTTCTACCAAACTGTTGGATTAAAAATGAGATTTTTACATATGACTAAATAGAATGCATAATTTAAATCACAGCCATCCGAACGGGATCCAACATAACACTGAACCGAAGAAACGAAAAAGTGTTGCCTTTCCTACAGGTGAAGGTGCTAACAAAAAATTAAGCCAGGCGTGAGCACAACAATAAAATTTTTGTCGAGAGCCGACAAGCAGGTCTGAATCAGCGCGTAAGGCAAATGAGCCTCCGGAATAATTGATCATATTACAAGTGATTCAAAATCAATCAAATTTTAATCGAGTTTGTTGTTTTGTTGTTATTGTTACAGAATAAATTCATCTGTTGAAAATTTAATTTTTTTCTTTTTGTTTCACAGCACAGTTTACCGACAACTAGTTATTTCGCATTGAGTGAAGTTCAAGTAAAAGCAACAAGAGTCTTTTTTGTTTCTATTTTCTTCTCAGTTTCATTTCTATTCTTCTGTATGAGTAATGATAGCCTCTCCATTGACGCCAATTAATACCGTCAGCAAACGATTCGTGGGAGCCTTCGAAATATAAACCATTTGGATTGGCATCGTGACAGTCGCTATACCACCAGCCCCCTTTGTAAAGATTTGCGCAGTCTTCATGCGATTGACGGTCCTGGTCAGAGTCTTTAGTAGAAAACATTGCTCCCTGTTGACGTTGCATTGCGTCACCTGAAACAAGATTTCAACAATATGACTTGATCAACACTAAACTGTTGGATGCAAAGCTTGACTAGACTACTTTCTTTTTTTTTAAATATGATCACTAGGCTTGTGTCGTTTTTTGAAGTAGCTTAGTAGAATTATGCTAATAAACTAATTAAAAGTTTCTAACTGACAAGAGAAATTACAAACGCTAGTTTGATATAACCCAAGAAAGTATTTCAGTCGAAGACCGACCTAAGTATAAGAAGTGCTGAAATTATATTTTTAACTTTTAAGTTTATGCTAAAGTTTTGTAGTTTAATCACCGTGAAAGTTTCTCTAGGAAGCGCATTGATTTTGTCACAGAAACCTGCACTGTATCCTACAACATCGTTCAATACGTGATTTAAAATGATGATGTTGTTTTTGCTAGTTTGTTTTATTTGTTTTTGTCATTGTTTTCATGTCGTCAAGTTATAGTCTATCTATTTTGTGATTCGTGCAAGGCATGGTGCGTTGCGCTTGAAATGGCTTTGCCCGTGGTAGGATTTCTTTGTGGGGTTTTCTTTGCCTGCCTTGCTCTTATTTGCTATGAGCTAAACGCATCAAGACGTGTTCCCCTCACGACCATCAGCACTCTTGATAACGCACCATGGCCGATCTTCATAGCAACTGTCCATACAAATCTTAAATATATCAGCTAAAGCTATGTGGGCTAATAAAGCTATAGCCTAAATTTATGTTTTTTATTTCATTTTTGTGTAACATTTTATTTTTTTATTTTTCCTTTACATCTTAAATTTTTCTGAAGGTGTTGCGACCGTGCCAAATTTTTTTCAACTCAATAACTTACTTTGGTCACAAGCACGTTTTAACGTTCGCGTTTTGTCGCTTCTACCTTTTTCTCGACCTTTGCTATGTTGACGTGTATTGTTTTTGATATGATGGTCAGAAATAAAAACAACTGAACTGAACTGAACTTGTTACAGATCTTACACACAGTAAACAATCAACAGTAAAAGCGAGGATACCGGCATGACTTTTTCGGTGCCCTCACGACGCAGCTTTAATATCGATGAAATCCATGCAGCTGTTTTTGATATTTTCTGCGTTTTGTGAGTTATGTATCTTATGTGAAACCATACTGAAATGAACTTGTTAAGCATGAGATATTGCGTTTTTTCAAATTATGTGAATTGATACTCAAGTAATTGCTTTATTTGTACATATGTATTCTTACCAGCTGTGCCACTGTATCCGCCAACTGTCAACGTGTAATCCAAAACTGGTTGTCCGACAACAAAATTGCTGAAAACAGATAATTGGTGGGGAAGGCGGGCAAGTTGAGCAGGTTTTTTTTAAATCTAATTTTTTTTTTACTAACTTTTTTGAAGACTCAAGTATTGCATTTCAAAAACATGCTAATAAGCCAAGTTTTAAGACAAAAACTGGTTGATTTTATTTATTATTTTGCACTGTATTCAAGTTAAAGTAACGATTGCGCAACTTGCCCCGGATTATTTTTTCGGGACAAGTTGTGCAACACCATGGTGGGCAAGCTGTGTAGCACCATGGGGTAAGTTGAGCAACACTAGTGCCAAGGGCAAGTTGAGCAACATATTAGCCTACGGCCAGCAAAAGTACAGACAATTTAACAAATCAGCTAGTTTTACATTTATTCATTATCTCCAGACTTTGAAACTATGTAAAAATGGCTAATAGGCTACGACATTTGTAAATTAACAAAGGCGGTTTACAGGAACAGTTGCACAACTTGCCCCGTCATCAATTGCACAACTTGCCCCATTCACACTTTTTTTAAAGAACAAAAAATTTCAAGATAACTAACAAATGTACAAAAAAAATTTACCTGCGAAAATACAACTACATCACATGTCTACTAACCCCTACTGCTAAAGTTTGACTAGTTTTATTGTGCATCCAAAAAATCAAAATTTCGTTTGCATCCGAATTTAGATCCTAAGACCTAAACAGTAAACACCTTATATCGTTGATCAAGCCTAACCTGCCCAAAAAACTGATAACTGTAATTCACGTGCTTCAAAGACATTATAGGTAAAGTATAATAATGGCGTTAAAGATTCATTACGCTTTTTATTTCCTTTCAAACGGGGACTTGCACAACTTTCCCCGTTGCACAACTTGCCCCGCCATCTCCTACTAAGTATTGCACATGTGTAAATGACGTTCCATCGCGGCAATTCCAAGTTTAAGGTTAAAATCGTTGGGTTTGAAATGTGTCATAACGAAAAAGCATCATCAATTAATATCGAAAGGGCTTTGGTGATATTCAGATTTTTCCAATCCTTTTAGTCACTGGCTATTTCCACATCAGCAAAAGTTTTCCCAGATCACAAATCATAGCCTACAATCAAGTAATCACTAATTTTAGATGAACGGATCCATAGTGCACTAATACAAGTTTTTAAGAGGCGTCTACTACAACAACCATCCAATAGTTATCAAAATTATGGTCTTGGGTAGTCAACACACACATAACGCCGCCTTCTGGTTGAAGCGGGTTACGACTTGCTTTGGTTGGGTTCATGGCTTACTTACGTCACTCACTACTACAATAAAGTAACACTTTATCCGAAAAATGTGAACAACATCTGGCAACACTAATATTTAAAACGCCCTCTGCTTTGCAGGTAGCTTAGTTGGACATCCCGTGATTAAGATTTACACAAAGATCCTTCCTTTAGAATGCAACCAGACCGCTAAACATGCATAACAGGTAAATAAAATCAGTCAGATTCCGAAACTTGCGATTGGTTGATGAAGCTAAAAATTACGACCAACAAACCTGTAAAGAGCATATCTAGTTTTGTTTTCAAAATCTTCCATGTCGACTCTCATTTCATATTCTCCGTCTTTAGTGAGGTCATGGAGCACATCAAGACCTGCACGTTAAACATTATGCAACTTGAATGCAATTCTATTGTATCATAACAAATTTTATAAAACTAAATAAGAAAAACAAAGCAAAAGCTATAATAGCAATAATTTACAAAACACTAAATTGCCAGTTAGAGTAGGTAGGCCTACACTTCTGATGCGGAGAGAGAAATGCAATGCCTGATGACAATAACCAGCTGTAAGTTTGTTTCAAAGCTTGAAATGAGTTAGTAGGAGCAGGGCCTGATTAAGGCTCACGGGGGCCCGAGGCACAGCTAAGTTTAGGGGCCCCTATTGGCAATCTCTTTTGTTGCAGAGCAGCAGTGATAAACTGAAGCCTAGCATAACAAGTAACTTTCCAAATAGCAAATCTTCCCAAGACCATGAAAGCATTAATAATGATAGAATATGGGTGCAACCTATTTCGCACCCTGAACACTTCGTACCCCCATTTTGTACCATAAAAAGACCGAGAAAATAATAGAACAAAGACGAAGTCGCTGATCGGAGTTTCCGCAAACATTTCAAAACTAACCAAACTACACTTTCTTCCTCTCAATGCCAGGCTGCAGTTTTATTATTGTTGTTTGGCTTACTCTAACCATGTTTTCCTTCTTTTCGCTATTCGAAAATGCGTTGTTTCAATAAAAACGTGAGTCCTGGGCCGTATTGCATGACAGCCCCCATGAATGACTTTTGCTGATTGTGACGTAACCTACCCTAACAGGAAAGAAGCAAGACAGTGGGGTGCAATTGCATTGGAATTTTCTAGCTGTAAGCTAGTAGCATTGGTAACACAATGTAGGCTTTATGACAGTGTTAAAATTGTTTTTTGTTTTTGTTTTGTTTGTTTATCTTTATCCTGCATTGCGGGAAAGCGGACTTGAGGGCTATGCATCGGTGTACGCCTTCCGACGTACACCTGACCCACGTTGCAGCCGACGGCAATGTCTGTTTCCGGTTGTCTACTCTACTTATGACTTAAATTTGGTACCACCCATTACTCGAAATCGATCACTGGGTAGAGCAATTATCGTAATCGTATCACTGGGTAGGCAATTATCGTAAAGTTTCTTGCCCAGAGAAACAACAGCAAGTGCGGGTGACTGGAGTCGAACATGCAGACTCTTGACTGCGAGCTCAACGCGCTCCGCAAACTCCGCAAACTCCGATCAGCGACTTCGGCTTTGTTCTATTATTTCTCTCGATCTTTTCAGGGTACGAAGTTGGGGGACGAAGTGTTCAGGGGACGAAATAGGCTGCATCCATATAATATTATGCCTCGGTGGGCATCTCAGTGTATGATAGCATTAAATTCTACATTAAAAGTGAAATAACAGAAATATTGTGTACAATTTACAACATTTAACACCAAAAATTGGGGGCCCCCAAAAGCAGGGGGCCTGAGGCCTGTGCCTCGTGTGCCTCATGGTTAATCGGGCCCTGAGTAAGAGCCGCAACACAGTTTTTTTATGGGGAGGGGCAAAAAGCAAAAATAAAAAACAATTAATGTTCTTTTTACTTGGGATTGAGTTAATTAGGCCTACCATTAGCCTACGTGTAAGAAGTGTTGAGGACTGAAGTGTTAAACTTACTGCAATTTAAAAAAATTCAAGTAGCCTATTGTAGGCTAAGAGACGCGACAAAACACATGACCTAATTTAAATTTCCAATGTTTTCACATAATGTTGAATAACATTCTAAGCCTAATAGTGTTTTATTCTAATCTCTTATAGGCTATATAGCCTACATCCACATAGTAAAGATTTCTGAAGCAACGTTTGTGCTAACGTAGCTTATACACCACACCAAAGCATATAGATCAGTGGTTCTCAACCTTTTTCTCTTGGTGGATCCCTTTTGGTGCCTTTGAAGCGGTCGCGAACCCCTAAAACTTTATATTTGAAATTTTGGTCTATCGTGTCTCCTTATGGAATCATGTGTTACATAAGTTTTGAAGCAACACATGAGAAGAATTTTCTGAATTCGCAACGCACTTGACGATGGATGAGATTGACGAAATTATGTTATGAGTAGGGCTATTTTTATTTTGACCTAAAAAAAATTTTTTTGACTTTATTTTTATTAAATTTTGACTTTATTTTGACCTAACAAAATTGCTTGTTTGTAGAGGCCACCGTTCTTCCTTGAATTGATACTAGTTACCCAAACGTAATATTTTGTCGATTTTAGATCCTAACATTATATTTAGTTGAAAAGTCAGGTTGTTTCATGGATTATCAAAAATGCGTCATGTTTTTTGGCGATAGGAAAATTTTTACAATTCTGTCTAACTTTTGTTGAAGACGGTTTATCTTGCTTAGGCATTTTTGTATTACAGAATGTCAGTAGGCTATTCCTAAAATCCAAACAGCTGATCTTAGAAAAGACCACGTTTGTGAAGGAAGTGTTTTATAAAAGTTATCTAAATACTTAACCAGGGCCGGATTTAGCGGATAGGGGGTCCGGGACACTTTTACATCGGAGGGCCCCGTGCAAAAAATTTTTTCGGCGAGAAAAATCACCTCTACGTCTACAGTAGCATTAATCCTGCACTGCATAACATTTTGAAAAAACTTCAAAGGATAAAAGAAAAAAGAAAGCACAAAATTACATTTTTTCCACGTCGAGGGGCCCTTCAAAAGGAAGGCCCTGGGCACCTGCACCCTTTGCCACCTCTAAATCCGGGCCTGTACGTACCAATGAATAAACAATGGACAATTTGCGATAAAAACAACTGCTGATCCAAGTGGGCATTTGTGACATATTTCCTGCTGTTGGTTTAACCCCGCAGAACCCACTGTGACATATATGTAACATAACCTTTGATAGGCTATTATTTCTGAGTTTCGCCTTTTTTTTGTTCAATTCTTCCATTAATGTCCAATGTGACATCAGTGTAACATTTCCTAGCCAGTTTTGATTGGCTGGTTGCAGTCATGTGACTTCAGTGCTTTTACAAAGACAGCTACTTCCAGGCTTCCAGTTGCAGCTCTGGGGCAGTGTTGTCAGATTGGGCGATTTATCTGCAATTGGGCTACTTTTAGTTGGGCTTGGCGCTAAAAAATGTTGGTTTGCGACTTGCGCTTTTTTGGGCTACTTTCAGACTTTAATTTGGCGCGAGACCGCGCTTTTTGGCTTTCTATTTGTATTGTTTAACGCAGGCCAACGTTGGATCGGTGTGGAAGTGGCGAGTTTAGCTGACAGGGGTCTAAAATTATCGCTTTATCAACGCAACTTTTATCAAAGCACGCTTGATATCTTTAAGACATAACTTCCCTAGGTATAATTGAATTTCGCAAGATGATGATGTTGTTTTTTGCTAGTTTGTTTTATTTGTTTTTTGTCATTGTTTCATGTCGTCAAGTTATAGCCTATCTATTTTGTGAGTCGTGCAAGGCCTGGTGCGTTGCGCTTGCATTGGCTTTGCCCGTGGTAGGATTTCTTTGTGGGGTTTTCTTTGCCTGCCTTGCTCTTTGCTATGAGCTAAACGCATCAAGACGTGTTCCCCTTACGACCATCAGCACTCTTGATAACGCACCATGGCCGATCTTCATAGCAACTGTCCATACAAATCTTCAATATATCAGCTAAAGTTATGTAGGCTAATAAAGTTATAGCCTATATATGTTTATTTGTTTTGTAACATTTTTTATTTTTTTATTTTCCCTTTATATCTTAAATTTTTCTGAAGGTGTTGCGACCGTGCCAAATTTTTTTCAACTCAATAACTTACTTCGATCACAAGCACGTTTTAACGTTCGCGTTTTGTCGCTTCTACCTTTTTCTTGACCTTTGCTATGTTGATGTGTATTGTTTTGATATGATGGTCAGAAATAAAAAAACAACTGAACTGAACTATTTGCATTTATTCGTGGGTATCGGTGTGAAATGTGGAATGATAAATTATAACAAGTCGTAACAATTGATGTATTGTTACGCTATCATTGCTGTAACGTGCTGACCAAAAGTAACCTTACGCCTGCTGCTTTTCTTGAGTGTCCTTGCGTCATATTGCCGTTGTGAAATCTGCGTTTGTTAGTAATTTGAAACACTAACAGTAATTGTGCGTTCTCTTGCAATCGGTAGTTTGATCCACATCTACGTAGTCTTACATTTTTTTAGCGCTGTAGCCTACATCTGCCGCATGCTGCATTGTTTGAAGCACTCTAATCACACTGAGTTTCCTTTGTTTAAATCAACCGTCTAGCACAGGGGTCACCAAGCTACGGCCTGCGGGCCAGAACCGGCCGCGAACTCATTTCATCTGGCCCGCCACGTGCTGCGGAAATTACAGCTGCACTACAACTGTTAAGGAAAAAAGTTACCAATCTTTTTGTAAAGGAGTGACGTGTTCTGTTTTTATCGTTAGGCCACCACAAATGGGAACAGCCTAGGCCAAATTTGGAAAAATGTAATGTTTTTTCAAGAGAACGATGCCCTCTAGTGTATCACAGCAGGGGATAACTATTCCAGCAACCTTTCAATTTTCATCACAACTTTGCTATTCCACCGCTGACTTTGTTATTTATTGTGCTCAATTCAAGTCAATGGAGATTTTAAATAGTCGTATATCTTTTCGCAATTTACATCCGGCCCGCAGCTGTTAATCTCGCAGCAATCCGGCCCTCAGAGAAAAAAGTTTGGTGACAGCATTAAACTAAAATCAGTCTGGCTTTTGCTCAGTCATAGGGTGGTGTGTTAATTTCAGTCTTTTCTTGAAAGTCACAGTGTCAGTTCAGTTATGGTTGTAGTTTAGTGATTTCGATTCAGTTCATTGTATTCTGTTTGTTATCAAAGCATTATTTGGCTGCAAAGTTTTCGATCAGGAAGTTTGTTTTTACTTTGCAATAAACTCATACTAGCAGAAAACTAAGGTATCATTTTCAGATCATCCCCACTAGCCTACTATGCTTGTACTCGGGATGTTGCTTTAACAGTTACAGCTATATAATTCAGAAGAAGTTCAGATAATTCGACGTCCGCTACAGTGAACAAAGATGTTCTTTTTGCCATGCCCCTTAGGGGGCATGCCCGCAGACGCCCCTAGAAAACTCGCGCCTTCGGCTGTCGACGTTGCGACGTCAAATTGGGCTACTTTTAGATTGCTTTGGCGCATTTTTGGGCTCTTTTTTTGAAAAATTTCTGGCAACACTGCTCTGGGGTAGTGAAAGTTAGCTATCCATCTAATACTGTAAAGGTAAGTTTATCAGTTTTTAGTTTGATATTACTGTTCTACAACTATTAGTGTTTTGTTTGATCTAATTTTTGTTGAAATATGTGTTCTCTTAGCATTTTTTCATCAACAAATGTTTTACTGTTACACCGGTGTCACTCTGGCTTTCTTGCATTACAATGTTAGTACATAGTAGGCTAGACAAGCATGTGATAATTTAGACACAGTATTTTAGTTAGTATTTATAGTATATTTTGTACTGAAAATGAGATATAGTATTTATGCATGATGACATTGCTAACAAATGGACTATAAGAAAGTTTTTTTTTTGTTAAATCTAGGCCTACATGCTGTAAATTAGAACATAAGTAGTCAAAATAGGTTCTTGTTCAAAAAATGGATTGTAGGGCTAGTTTTGAGTTGTTTATTTAGGCTATACATTGGAAAATAATTGGCCAAATGAGTTGAAAAGAAACATTTTTTCTTACAGGAACATCCTGAAAGCATTTGCAATTTCCAATAGCCAACATTATGTCTTCTAAGAATCATGTGATCATGGAGTATTATATTGGAAATGATAAATGGAGATAACAGTGAGGTTGAAGAATTTGCAGAAGATAGTGACTCCGATGACGACGGTTGTCAAGATTCTCAGGTATTGAGTTACAACTTATACACTTTAAAATTTAATGTACTTATTTTTAAACTTCAAGATTTTTGGACACCTGGAGTTGGACTTAGATTAGGGGTCGGCAACCATCGGGCCATGCATCACTAATGCCAAATTACTACAAAACTTGCAAACTTCTTTGATCAACCGGGCTAGTGCTAAAATATGAATTTTATTTTTAAAAATCAGTAAACGTTTGCTGTGAAAAATACTCAAACACCTCACATAATCAAATAGCAGCGTTATTGATACAATCCATGCAAGGTGTTGTCGCTTGTGTATGTGGGCCTGTGTTTCATTGCTTTGTGTACATGCTCAGACAGTAAAATCCATCATTTTTACATAGATTCAATGTTTGCAGACATTCCATCAGTGTAAAAATGATAGATTTTACAGGTATCTTATTGAAAAACAAGTTATTTTTAAAACTATTGCAGACTGTTGGTAAAGATCAAAGTGACTCTAGTGATGATGATTGATGATCAACCTCTGTCCCACTTGATTCCACAAACAGCCAGCAGCTCATCCTACAGATCAAGTGCATCCTATCAGTGGAGAAAGAAAGATTTCGTTCCACCCAATACTACTTCTACTGGCACTACAATCCAAACTCCTGAGATGAACTGTTTATCTCCATTTGTATATTTTCAGCAATTTATAACTTCTAACCTTCCATGCACAAATGTCAGAAAAAAGAACATTTCGCACTAGCCCACAAAAGTTGATAAGAGAGGACAGTGTAAATTATGTGAAAACAAAACAATACAAACACTTTATGCCCTAAATGTAATGTAAGATTGTGTTTTGTAGAAGAAATTGTTTTGTTGATTTTCATGCCTGAAATCTATGCAGGCATTGCTAAATTTACAAGATTGTTCAATCAGTTTCACTGTTCAAAATTGAGATGTGTGTAAAATCGTATATTCGTTTTTCTTTTTTTGCTAAATTGTATTTTATTGCCCAATATTACGTAAATCTCCTAGACAACAAAATCTGTCATTTTTGCATTGGTTCCATGTCTGCAGACGTTGAATCAATGTAAAAATGGCTGATTTGTTAGCTGGGGTCACAAAGTCAAAATGTACTGTAAATACCCGTTGTGACATATATGTCACAAGGTAAAAATCCCCCTAAAAATAATCAAATGTGTTTTTTTGTACTAATTGTTTGATGTACAAGCTGTAATCAGCTAAATAACTGAAAATAAATTTTTTTCAGCTTGTTTATGTTGGTCTGGGTTCTGCGGGGTTGTGTCGCAGTTTCTGATTTACAATGCTTCCACGAGGATTTTGACAAAAATTACTCTCAAGAAACAAAAAAAGTTTACCAAAAAACACAATTTGACAAATTTTGACTTTATTGAAAATTTTGACTTTATTGACTTTTGCGGGCCCTAGTTATGAGCTACATGTTGGCACACAGGATGAAAAAGCAGTAATTTATATGCTCATTTGATGTTTTTCTATAAATTTTATCAAAAGTTAATAGAATACTTGCGACCGTTAGCCTACAAAGAATTTATCCCTTTTTTTTTTTTTTTTTGTAATCAATATTAATTCGTTATAATCGCATTTATTGCAAAACTGTGAGTGGTAATAGACTGCTGACTAAAATTTGCATTTTCAAGTTAATCATTGATCAACAATCTGCTGTCTCAAAAGAATTAATGAACATAGCCAACATTGCCTTATTAAGAGGTTTAAGTCATTGATATGATATTTTTTAGTTAAGAAATCAAACCTTTGTGCAACGTTCTTTGCAATTTCAAACGACGCACCAGTGCGTTGTGACTTACAGTTTGAGAATCACTGTAGGCTAATACATTAACAAAGCACAAACAATTTTTAAATTTTGTAATTTATCAATCATGCTGAAAACTCGAAAACTTTCACGGACCCTCTGAAATCGCTTCACGGACCCCTTGGGGTCAGCGGACCCCCGGTTGATAACCACTGATATAGACGATAAGGAGGCTATGGGTCTAATTGGAAAGTTTTTTTTTTGTTTTTTTTCAAAGTGAAATTTTAAACATTCGGTGCATAACCTGACTTGAAGCGGCTTAACTATCATTTATGGTGTCCTCTATAATTCAAGCAAAAACGAGTATTGAGTCAATTCAACTTTTGATGCAAATTTAAGACAAACAAACATAAAATTGATAATTATTCCAAATAACCCCATGCGTGGGGTTAGTTGAAAAACATCAGTTTACTGCACACAAATTAATTGGATACTATTTTCTGAACCACCAAACATTTAGACGTGGTTGTAAGCAATTATGTTTACTTGCTTCAAAATCAAAATATAATAAATTCTTCACCCAATCATCGTAAATGCATTTTTTTAATAAACTCATTGTTAAAACTTGTGATATCGTATGTACAACACTTTCCAAGTTGTTCAAACTAAGATTTCACCAGTTTTCTGCTACAAACAAGTAGGCTATATGTATATTAGAGCCTATACTACTTACTATCATACCACGACGGCACTCATATCATACTACAGTACGTAGTCATACTATTATCAAAACATTTTCTAACTAACTCCATCTACCATTTTTCAACTATAGTCCCATTGGCATAGCCTATGACAAACAATTTCACTAAAATATTCAAGCATGGTTCAAAAAAATATGTTTTAGTGTTGTAGAACACCCACAACTGACACACACCAAGATTGTCCGCCTATCTTTAACAACATCGACGCATAAGGTGTTTCCCAAAACGCCAAAAAGTTTACTTAGAACGTAAAAAAATACAAATTTTCAGTCAAACAGACATAGGCCTATCTTGACATAACAAATCGAAACTATAGCATGGATCGTGTGTTTTCATGAACTACATCATATGGTGGCTGTAAATATTTAAAAAAGTTATCGAGAGCTGTAAAAGGATGATTTTTCAACTAACCCCAGTCTCCCTAATAAGCAACTTTCACTCAGTCCTTACTATGAGCCCCAAATGAGACATTGTTGAAAAAGACAATGAACATGCATTAATAACTTTGTGAGTTTTATGCTGTTCTCAATAGACATCAAATAAGTTATTGTAATTCAGGAAAATAGTAAAAGTTGTTTTTTAGCATCTAATTTAGATGATTAATAGGTTAAAAGTAAATAATCATGCTGTGCCCTATGGTAGGCTATAGTATATTGAAAAACTTTGAATATTAACCACTGGCTTTCAAAGGCCAAACCTGTAGGTTGTTATACTGTATGTAGACTACCTTTTACTCAATCTTCATCTAAACTTTTGTGCAGGCATGTTTATTTCACAGAACTTTTTTAACACGCACACGTGAAAAAAGTGTTGACCACATTACAGGCTAGAATCCCAATACAAAATTCATTCTTTTTGTTAGGTAACTTCTAGAATATTTTGCTTATCATCATCTACCTATCGTAATTCAAATTATAGATAAGCCGGCACGTGATTGTTCAGCTCAACTCACCCAACCAGAACTCTCCACTTAAGCTTCCAAACCCCCGGACGTAATCATCAAAATTTCTGAAAAAATTCTCTGAGCCATCGATTCGTTTCTGAAATACCTAAAAAGCACGAAAGTGCAAAATTTTGTCCGCAGAAGGAAATATTTCCATTTACTTAAAATTGCGATTGGGCTGTGTTTTTTTATATCACTGTGGAATACAGGTAGATTACAAACAAGCAAAACATTGTCTTTTAGTTTGTCAACAGATTACACTGGAAAGCATTTATGATGACGTATGCCAATAAGTCCGAGCCTGCATTTGCCACGACGCGCAACAGATAGGCTAAAATAACCGCTAAGTAAAATGATCGAGAGCGAGAAAAAATGACAAGATGACATTGAAAAAAGATTGATATCACCTGGATAACAGCAAAAACTTAAATGGTGTGGAAACATATGTGGAGGCAATTTACCAGCAGTGACATGACCGTTTGAGGATAATGTTAACCACAAAAAGGCAACAATAATATTTAACCTACTTACCAACCAACCATCGTTGTCGGTATTTAGATCACAATACACTTTCAGTCCAACTAGATCAGTAAAGCCTTTAGGATGTATCGAGTAAACACCACTGTTGCTGTCTACATTGAGAGAACGGATGCTAGCACAAGACTTTGGAAACATCGTCTCTGCAGAAAGTATAATTAAATTTGGCATTGAAAAAGTAAAGGAAGTCAGAAGTTGATTGGTTTTGTCATATTACCCAACTTAGTCTGGTTTTGGAAGATTTTAAAAGCTCAAAATTATTTTAAAACATCACAGAGCAGTGACGTGAGCAAACAATCAAAGCTAAATAGCCATATAAAATTCAAATTGAGTGGGCTGGTTTATTGAGATTTTAAAAATATACCAAAATGTACATATGTTTAACGTTAACACACAAAAAAGATTTCTAATATAAAACAGAAACAATTGTATTCACTACTGTATTATTGTTTTGCACTAATAGGTGCTTCTCAAACTGTTTTCCATGCGATGCAGTCAAAAGGCATTTTTTGATCTTCTGACGAACCAACAATGGTGTGGTAAAATTCTAATATTAACAACTTAACAAGTGTTATTTATTGAAACAATAGAAAATTAAAGAACACACTGAAAAAATGTGATGTGTCAGCTTCCTTTGCTGTGATAAAGTTCATCAAATATGAGAAGTTGCGAGACTGCTACTCACATTCTTTTGCAATACAAATCTAATTGATATTTTGTTAATCACGGTCACAACAGAAAATCTCACTCGACATAAATCAGAAAAAAAGTATATTTGGCACAGTGTTTAGCCAGAGAAGTCTTCGCGAGATGTGAAGTCTTCTGTCAGATGTTAAATTCTTTTTCAATTATGCTGTTCTTGCACCACCTAGCAGGTGTTAATTCGTTTAAAAAAATGTTGGTAACACAGGCAAGACACAACAATACAACAGCGTTGAGCATTATAACAATATATTTTACATATTTACAAATAGTTAACAATCGAACGTTTTAGGCTTAACTTAACGTAAGTTAAGTCGAAAACGTTCGACTATTAAAACTATTTGTAAATATGTAAAATATATTGTTATAATGCTCAACTCTGTTGTGTCTTGCCTGTCTTCGGTACAAGAAAGCAAAGTCTCTCCCGAAACTCGGTACAAAAAAGCAAAGTACAAGAAAGCAAAGTCTCTCCCTGACGTTGGTAACACTGCAAACAAAGAAAAATCACACTACCGTACTATAAAGCAACTAACTTCGAGGTCTGCACGTTGCAGCACACATTTTATAGCTTTGCCCTTCATTGGTCTGGAGACATAATGAGAAAAAGAGAAAGTATGAATTACTCTATCTAAAGGTTTTTTAATTTTTTCGAAGTCATGAGTTCAACATAACAATTTTATTATGATCTGTTAAATACGCGACATCAATAGAAATTTTAAACGACGCATCAGTGCGTCGTGGTGCACAGCTTGAAAACCGCTTAGTCATAAAAAAATGACCCATATACTTAACAAGCATTGCGACTTTCATTATCATCTGACAAAAAATATTTAACACAAAATATTTACAAGTTATTGTACTGTTACACGAAAGCCTTGACTCCTAACTACCTCTGACGAACTGTCACACGCAAACATATAGCTTTGTTTGAATCTCAACATGTACTCAGACTTCAATATAAACTAGCAACGTAAACGCCCACACAGTTTTGTTTATTGTCGCTCTACAACAGCTAAAATCGTCTTTTAGCGACAGGGCTCATGTTTAATTTTATATCAAGTTTAGGGTGTCATTACATTATTACTCGACTCATTTTCACTGCGTTGTGCAAGAAAGAAAACAATCGGTACCGTTTTTAAAGACCTCGGTTTGACCCCTTTACTGCCCAATTTTTGCAAGTACTAAAAAAAAATTTTTTTTTTGTGAAATCTCACTACCTAGACAACCTTATAGATGAAAATTGGGTGTGATATTGTTTATATTATAATGGGGGGGGATTTGGGGGTTTGTTAACCTGAAGCAACATTGGTCTTCCAGACACCACAATTCACAGAGTTTTGCTGCAATTTTATTGTACATGAAATTTCAGGAAGCAGTTGCTACTAGATGTGAAGCAAAGATTCAGTTTGCATTTGATGCAAGTGACTTTTGTTATGCCTTTGCAACCTGGCAATTTACACCGTCCTTTGCTCTCTGCATATTCGGGAAAATGTCCAATTTGATCTGTGCGAACGCTGATACTGGGAATAGGCTTTGCTGGTCCCTTTCGTAACTTTTGCTGAAAAAGTTCTTCAACAGAGGCGGAAGGTCGACCTTTTCGTTTGCACACTGTCACTCCTTCCTGGCAAAATGATTCTGCCAGTATTGTTTTGAAATCGAGAAGACACATTGTCTTACCAATTGCCTTGTGATCTTCTCTGTATTCCAACCAAGCACTGGCACACATCATATCCACAAAATGGAAGAAAATTTTGTGGTAGAACTTTCTTGAACGTATGCAGCTCCTGTAAAGTGCAATCAAATGATCCAATCTATCAACACCCCCCATGTGGCTGTTGTACAAGTTCACAATGGCAGGGACTTGGATAGCGACTTTTCTTTTTTCTTTGTTGTCATACTTCATTTTCTCTACAGTTGGTAGCACAGGAGCGTAAGTCGTCAAAAAGTGCACACATCGCTTGTCAAAATATTTGACTGCTCTGACACGAGCACCGCAGATGAGTGTGGAGCGTTCTTCATACTTTCCCCTTCCTTTTTTTTTCATTTCTCTTTCAGCTGGAAAGCTGATGTTAGGAACTCTATTTGGGCGAACAGTTCCCAAGGATTGAATTCCAACATTGTTCAGTTCACATATCAGTCCCACACTAGTAAACCAATTGTCAAAGAACATCTTGTAATTTTTGTTTGGTGGGACATTGGAGGCCATTTGCAATACTATGTTGCCACTTGCTCCTATGTCTGGAAAACCAACCACAGGAGATATTTTTCCACAATAAATATCGAAGTTGTAGACAATCCCTTTGTTATCGGTCAGCACAAAGATCTTGTATCCCCATTTTTTGGGCTTTTTAGGAATATATTGTTTGCAGTTGTGTTTTCCCTTGTATGGTACGATTTGTTCATCCACACAGAGATACTCATTCTGAGGAGTACGTTGGACTTTTTTTTGCAGATGTTCTATCAATGGTCTAATTTTGAACATCCGATCAAAGTTTGGTTCATCACAGGAGGGTTGCAGATCATTGTTATTGAAGTGGATGTTCCGTTTGATTTCCTCCCACCTGCCACGTGACATGACATCAGCTACATTTCCATTGCGATACACTTTGCTCCAGTGCAGTCGAGTACTGGGCAGAGGTGCACATGCCATGTACATTACCATCCCTAAAAATTGTTCCAGTTCCTTCACAGTCAGCCGTAGCGGTTTGTTTGGATTTTTTTGTACTGAGTAAAGATTAGATTCATGAACTATCATTTCTAAAAGGGGTTTATCAAAATAGTATCGAAAGTAGTCAACTGGATTTTCAAGAAATGGAGCTGATTGAGGAGGGCTTTCCCAGTCATATGGCATGAAGGATGAAGAATTTTTTCTCCAGCGGTAACGACTTTTATCTTTGTAGACTGCAGCATTACCGAAAAAGTTGTCTGGAGGTGCAGCATCTAAACCAAAACAAAAAGGTGTATTATTTCATCTGCGGTAACAAATATAATTAGAAAGATAAAATATAATTTCAGATTGAAAAAAGCAATTACATAAAATATATATACCATGCCACCATACTCTTATCGGTCGATTGGTCGACAGTCATTTGGTCGACAGGACGTTTGGTCAACAGACATTTGGTCGACAGGACATTTGGTCGACAAGACATTTGGTCGACAAGACGTTTGGTCGACAAGACGTTTGGTCGACAGGACATTTGGGTTAGAGTTAGTTAACCCTAACTCTAAAATGAATCGTTCTGTCGACCAAATGTCTGTCGACCAAATGTCTTGTCGACCAACTGTCCTGTCGACCAAATGTCTGTCGACCAAATGACTGTCGACCAAATGACTGTCAACCAATTGTCTGTCGATCAATTGACCGGGTACCACTCTTATCAGCACCACAGGCCAATGAAGACCTTATCTGCTTATACATGGAAAGAATGAACATAATGTAGGGGAGCATCAACCCTTTACAGTTACAACACTCAAACAGAATGTGTTGGTATTTTACACTGGCAGCTCATGCAGGGTCGTACCTGCAGCATTTGAAGCTTGAGTCAATAATGGAGTTGGCTGTTGGAAGTCATCCGTGTCTTCAGAGGAGAACTGTTCAGCTTCATCCTCATCTGATATGTAAACACAAATATATACAGTATTAGCATTTTTATGATTAGTCAAACAATCTCAAACTAGTAGGCTAGAAAACTAACATTCAAGTAAATTTTTACTGACATAAATAAGGTTACCATACCTGACAAAGGAGGAGCATACTCCTCATCAACTTGACTATCTTCGGAAGAGGAAGATTCATCACTATGAATCGGTAACGGCACACAGCGACGTTTTCCATAAAACATTGCAGAATTCAACATGTCTAAGCAAGTATTTGCAACAGCAAATATATGTACAAAACTGCAGTAAATCTGAAAGTATATAGGTTTTTGTGCAAAACTAAGCAATAAAGTGTGCACTGTGGCAAACTTATGGAGTCACCTGTCATACCCGTAAATGTGCATGTCATGGTTGTGGATTTTTCCAAAACATCCATTCAGACATCATATTGTCCATATCCTTGTGTAACATGAATACCGGTAGGTCATGACGATAAATTAACTATGAGTAGATTACAGCACTAAATTTACAAACCAAGCTTTTTTCAAAAAAGTATATTTCATTGGATGAAAAATTTCTTGCTTCAGTAATATCCTGAGAGGCTGTGCAGTGAGCACTGATTGCTTTGCATATTCAAAACCAAGTAATTTTGAATATACAAGATATAATCAACAAATCTTAACTACTATTGACAAGACTTGACACTGTTTTGTGTCACTAGCATTTGTAGTGATCACCTCCAAGTTTCATCCTCCTCAAAAACTTCATTTTTATCCATCAGAATGCCAAAAAACTCATCTGCACCAAATTGACCTCATTTCCAAAGATTGCTGGGATAGTGTTGCCAGTTGTCAACTTTTATAAAATTATCTTGATTGATTCACCAGTGCAAAATAAATATAAAAATCAAAATAATAAAAAAAAAGCAAAATAAGAAAACAAATAAAAACAAGCTAATGACCAATGTTGACTTCAGTTAACAAACCAATTTTTGCGCCTGCTGATAAAAAAACTAGTTTTTTTTTCAAATAAATACGTTTTTCTGCAACTTTAGTCCCTTCAAAATTCATAAAAAAATGCTGTACAGAAAAAACCATAGAAAACTGTTACTTCTTTGATGGCTTCTTTCTGGCCAAGCTGAGCTGGCTAAAACGCCATTGACGGAAAATAATTTTGTTTATAAATCTTTAAAAAAATAGAATATTTCCAATTTATGTGATCTAGTGGATAGATAGGAATGTTACTTGGATGTAACAATAAGCAAATACATGTTAAGTCGTTTCTACAGCTTGTTGATGAATAAAATTAGGTATGTTGCCTCAGGTTAACATCTGACGTTTAAGGGTTAAAACTATTTGTAAATATGTAAAATATATTGTTATAATGCTCAACTCTGTTGTGTCTTGCCTGTCTTCGGTACAAGAAAGCAAAGTCTCTCCCGAAACTCGGTACAAAAAAGCAAAGTACAAGAAAGCAAAGTCTCTCCCTGACGTTGGTAACACTGCAAACAAAGAAAAATCACACTACCGTACTATAAAGCAACTAACTTCGAGGTCTGCACGTTGCAGCACACATTTTATAGCTTTGCCCTTCATTGGTCTGGAGACATAATGAGAAAAAGAGAAAGTATGAATTACTCTATCTAAAGGTTTTTTAATTTTTTCGAAGTCATGAGTTCAACATAACAATTTTATTATGATCTGTTAAATACGCGACATCAATAGAAATTTTAAACGACGCATCAGTGCGTCGTGGTGCACAGCTTGAAAACCGCTTAGTCATAAAAAAATGACCCATATACTTAACAAGCATTGCGACTTTCATTATCATCTGACAAAAAATATTTAACACAAAATATTTACAAGTTATTGTACTGTTACACGAAAGCCTTGACTCCTAACTACCTCTGACGAACTGTCACACGCAAACATATAGCTTTGTTTGAATCTCAACATGTACTCAGACTTCAATATAAACTAGCAACGTAAACGCCCACACAGTTTTGTTTATTGTCGCTCTACAACAGCTAAAATCGTCTTTTAGCGACAGGGCTCATGTTTAATTTTATATCAAGTTTAGGGTGTCATTACATTATTACTCGACTCATTTTCACTGCGTTGTGCAAGAAAGAAAACAATCGGTACCGTTTTTAAAGACCTCGGTTTGACCTGACCTGTAATCGATCTCAGATCTACCAGCACCAGAGGCAAAGGCGAAACCACTCGGCCACTGAGCTGGTTATTGGAATTATGCCGCAGCGCTGTCAAAAAAGCGCATTTAATAGCTGCCAATCAAGAAGTCATACAGGTACAGACTTAAAGGGCAAGTTCTCACAAAAATTATAAGTTTAAAGGCAAGTTTCCAATCTTACAGTTATGAAATTCAGGCTACAAAAACAACACTTTACAGAATAGTAATGCAGCATTGAACAGGTTAGGCTATGTGAGCGATTTAAAGCAACAACATGCAAAAAGTAATTTAAGTGTTGCGTGTACAACGATACTATACAAGGTATGGCATTCTCACCTTTTAAAGTTTGGGCATCTAAACATTCGCACATTTTTGCGGGATTTCCTTTCTGACCCTTTGGACCCCGAGGACCAACTCCACCAATAGCTCCTTGCTTGCCAGGACGACCTTGGATTCTTGGAGGAAAGCTTGTTGATGTTGAAGGGCTGTCACCATTGCACTGCAAGTTGCAAGTCCCCAAATCGATGTCGCCACGACAGGACAACACAACGCAAAGGAACAATACACAACCAAAAAATTTCATTTTTCTTTCCACGAATTCTAAATGTTTTTTACCTTCTGAGAATTTATAATTTGGTTTAGGAATTATTTTAGAACTTAATACCAATTGTCAAAACACAACAAAAAATTTTTGTTAGCTTGATGCAACTACCAAAGTCACCTGATTAAGAGATATTTCTACACAGCAAAATATTTCAGGCGATTCAGCACCTTTTTGTAGAGTTTACAAAACTTTAACATGGCCTTGCCTATAGGCTACTTGCTAACAAATTTTTTTACCAGTGATGGTCAATATCACAAAATAATTGTCCAGCTACCACAAAAAAGTATATTATCCATTTGTTGCAGCGTTGAAACTATTTTCTTGTTCAATTTTAACGACAGTTCATTTTTTTAGTTTGACAAGTAAACACCTTCCGAGAATCTAATAAAGCAATGAGACATCACGTGATAGGATGCAATGCAAGATAAATTATAAAGAAATGATTTGCAAAACTGTTGCTGACGAGGTCACCATACCTTTCCATCAACGGTCGGCCAACATTTGTATATATTGAGACCTATATAACACACGGGTTTATGCAGTACAATTAAAAAGATTTCTGTTTGATGTCTTGATCAATGATCATTCAAATGAGATGTAGACTCCGTCTTACAATAACTTATTCAACTAATATATTAAACAAGGGATGTTTAAAGTCAGGCCTGCAAACCAATTAGGCTGCAACCCGTGATGCATTTTATATGGCCAGCAATGCCTCTTTTTGTGCAATGTGTATATGTTTGCCTGGCGACCTTACGCGTATAAATCATTTTAATTCAACTACCAGCTTGTTTTTAACTAATAATGGCAGCACTTCAAAATATGCAGTTTTGGTATCCCTTGCCAACGAATTTAACGACTATACTTTCAGATCTCGTCTCAATTGAAAAGGATATCTTCCTATTCGATTCTCCTTTCAGGGTGGACCTTGATGTGATTCAAGCTCATTTGCAATTGGAGCTGATTGAATTTCACTGCGACACCGAGTGCTACAATCGACAACAACATCTTTTGTGTTTTTTATCAGCAGCTGAATAAAAACTAATTTTCGGAAGTGCAAACATTTCCAAATAAAATCTTAAGCTTGCTTGGCTTAACAGATTTGTGTGAGCAAACGTTCCCAATTACGAACGAACAAGAACCGCTTGAGATCGCAACTGAACGACTTTCACCTGCGTGATATTTTACACTTGTTCATCGCTACTCTTAAACCTGACTTGACCTGGGTCTTGAAATCAATACCTAAGTTTCATTTTTTACAATAACACGGATGCGTTTAACAAAGTTTCTAGATGTTTCAATTTCTAGTTAAAATGCAGATAACCCGTAGTTTGTAAATCACAAAACCCCTAAACTTGCATATAGTTTTGTTCTAAGTTACAAAAATAACCACTTTAAATAATAAAATATAGACATTTATTTTTTATGAAAAATAAGATCGTCAGAGATTTTTGACGTTCTAGCAATTCTGCATTACAAAATTTGGCTCTCTTGAAAAAAAGTTTGGACACCCCTGTAACACTTTGTCGGCTGGGTGGCCGAGTGGTGAGAACGTCTGCGCGAACACCCCTATTATTATTACTTTGGTAAAATCTTGAAAAACATTACCAAGCAGAATTAGCCTACTTGCTACTTCACAAACGCTGAGTATGTGGCCAGCCTGATTTGTCACATTTTGAAGATTTTGATTTCAGCTGCTGCTAGTGCTTTACTGACATTTTTTGAGATGTTTTTACTTTTTGCAGTTTCCTTATGACATAAAACTTTTTTGTTGCCTTGGGGAAGCAGTAGCAAATGAAAAAAAGTAAGTTGAAAAACGCAAAATCAGACTGCTGTTATTGAAAATTAACAGTCTGACTAAAATCTTCGAAATCAAATTTTCTTTGTTTTTCAACATGTGAGGATGTTAAAACCTATTGTGTCATCTGGGGAAAAGAATAAAGAAAGCGTAAAAATCTAAGTTTTAGAAAAATTTATTTAAACGTTCGCCCAAAGTTAGAAAAACCTGGAAATTTCTGCAAAATGTGACAAATCAGGCCGTATCTTTAGGTGGCCATGATGTAGGCTATTAAGATTATTGTTTTTTAGATTAATTTTTGAGTGTAAAATAGTCCCATAATTTTATAATTTTAAACTAACAGCTTGTCATAAAATAATAAAACTTTCATTGTTTGTTTTAAAAAAGCATGCACAGGAAAATTCGGCATACAACTTCCTTTAGCTGCAATATTGCACTCTCCACCTCAGCAGCCGAACGAGCTTCTTTAAGCCTCGGGATAATGTGGTGGGTGGTGTTACAAGAGTAGTGGTATGTGGGTCTGCAGGAAGTATTGAAGTAACTTATTAAAGTAAGGAAATGATTTGCAGTTTTATTGTTTACTTTTATTCATGCATTTTTAGATTGTGTTGGAGCTGTGTAGATGCTCAACGTTAAAAATTGAATAACGTTTGTTCTTTTGACTTTCATTATTTGCCACCTTAAGCCTGCACATCCATTTCGTTCCTAATATTCGACAATTTGCGTCACCCTGAGTGTTCAATGTTGAAAAAGTCTTCACCATTGCTTGGATTGCGTCCTAAAGTTCAAGCAAACAGTATCCTTGTTATGCAACGAAGCTGGATTAATTACAATTGTAATTTTGTTGTTGTGTAATGTAATTTCAATAACATATGGTCCAATTCAGTGGCGCGGGAGCTATTTTTCTCTCTGGGGGGGGGGGGGGGCTAAAGCAGTTGTAGCCTACTGTTGTCAGCTTCTGGGGGGCGAAGCCCCCCAGGCCCTCCTTATGTGGGACCACATTTAAAACTGGTAGTAAGCATTCGGTCCGCCTCCTGAGTGAATCATGACGACGCCGAACAAACACACATTGTAAACTGTAACAAATGAACAACAGCAACAACAATGCAGCTGTTCAGGAAATTGTTCAGAAAATACCGCAAAAAGAAACTTACCCAGACAACCACTTTATCTTTTACATATCTTCATAGATCTGGTACGGATCTGGATAGAACTGGTAAAGACATGTTCCAGATAAAGTGATTGTCTGGGTAGGCCTAATAGGTACAGATAATTTTCACAACTTAATCTTTATCGAATCATAGGCATACGAAGCCGAGCAACGTTATCAAGTTTAACATATTAAAGATTATTATATTTACAAAAAACACAAAACTACGCAACAATTAAATATCGAACGTTTTCGACATCACAAGATGTCCTCTTCAGGAATAATGTACATACAACTTAACTACATCTGAATAAAATACAATGGTTAACTAAATCTATAAAAAGGAAAAGACAAAAACTGCACAGTACTTCTGACTAGCTCAAACTCAACGATAGGCTCCACGAGAATCAAAGGTAACTGCATCAAAAGGTGTTAAACAGATCACATGATATGGTAGAAAGGCAAGGTGCGAAAAAAACTAATTTTAAAATACAGAGAGCAAGAAAAACGAGCCGCAAGCATACAATTGTCTGTTCAAAAGTGGATTGTTACGTTTTGTGTACAAGGCTTCCAAGATCTTAGTTTGATACTCAGACCTGCCTCTGGGCATGATCTCAAATTGCTTGATAGAAACGTTGTTTTGACATTCTGTACATGAGAAAATGTGATCTTTAATTGCGCTTTTCTGTACAGAATTCAAATTGAGGTGTTCCCCAGCTCTAGTCGATAAACGTCTTGTTGACATACCGATGTATGTCAGGCTTGCATCACGCAAACAACTAAATTTATAAACGACATTAGAACATAGAGCAAAGAGCGTAGGCGACTTAAGCTGGAAATATCTGCCTACTTTGAACGTTCTATATACAGGGTAAATGTCACAATCAAATTTCTTTTTGACAATTTTAGCTAGGTTTTTTGAAAATCTTACCGAATCTTTTCCCAGGAATGGTACATCAAAAAAGTTGCTAAAATCGTCTTCTTCAGGTTTATCTTTCGGTTTCGTATCCAAAAAAGCTTTTAATATTTTATCAAAAAAGTATGATGGGTATCCATTTAAATGTAGCATATTTTTCAACTTGTTAAGAGCCTGAAGAGGATATCTTGTGATGTCGAAAACGTTCGATATTTAATTGTTGCGTAGTTTTGTGTTTTTTGTAAATATAATAATCTTTAATATGTTAAACTTGATAACGTAGCTCGGCTTCGTAGGCTATATGCCTACGGTTCAACAAGACAAACTCTCTACCGAAGCTGTATTAATCTTTATCAAATGCAATTCTACCTTCTTTGATGTTTGATATAATCAATTAAGTTATAAAAAATTATTGATTGTTGGTTAGCAGGGTGGATCAAAAATGGAAAAAAAAACTTTTTTCTCAATTTTAATTAGCTAGATATGGCAAAAGTTGCCAATATATCACCAAAACACAACATAAAAAATTGAAGAGGTTTGAACACGTCTTTTATCTCCCCCGCGTAATACAAGTTTAGGCACTCATACATACAAGAACTGCATGGCAATTTTTTTTTCGATTTTAACTCGCTATGTAGACATGGCAAAAGGTTCGAATACACCACCAAATACAATGGAAATGTGTGTACTTTAGAGTTTTGACTTCACCCTCTTTTCAGTATATTAATTTTAAAGTGACTTGGTGGATGGACAACCTGCGGTTCCAACAGGTAAAGGCCTATTAACATTCACCATCAGATGGCCGAGTATAGACTCACAAGCTTAAACTTTATATGACAGGATTGACAGGTGGCCCACTTGCAAAGTCACTTCCTATTAATTTATGCGCTCATGCATACAAAGACTACAAGCAATATAATAAACAGTTACAAATTGAAGCGAGTAAAGTCACGTTTAGACTCAAATGTTGGCATTAACTGACGAGAAGCAATTCGGGCACAAATGAAGCCGTCTCGATATTTCGGTCCACAAACTGCTTTAGATGCGTCGGTAACTAGCTTCATGAGCCTTTCAGCATCCTGCGTGTGACATGGAAATTTTGGAAAAAATACAGTGGGAGTCACATCTATCATGATGAATTGCCGGAGATCAGCATCCGTCATTGTTTTAACTACAGGAAGCTCGAAGATAGGAAGATCTGTCCAGTTAATCAATTCGAAGTATTCCACTGCATCAAAATTAAACTTTGCTGGAACTTCGAATTTTTGTATTTTTTTGCTGGGTTTTGCAGCTCTAGCTTTCATCACTCTACGCAGGCCTAGTGCTCGAATATGTGGTCGATGGTCAGTTATCATAGCCAAAATTATATTTTCCGGATGAGTAAAGTATGAGTTGAGGTGTATAACTGGGTCGATAATTTGCTTGTGCTCCTAACTACGATATCGTGATCTGGTCATCATTTGGTGAATGTGTCTAGCTCTATCTTTGTAAGATTAGTGTGATTTTATTGCGAACCACATTGGAGCATAAACACGTATAATGAACATAACTAATGCTTGCAGTTTCTCAGACGAATTGTTATCGCTGACATATAATCTAAGGGTTCTATTAACTGTAGTCACTATTCAGCCATCGTGAGTGATTCAAGCATCCTAGGTTTTGCATCGCCAGACCAATGTTACATTCAATAGTGTTCATATACTATTGCAAATTTCAAGTAGCCTAAATATTGCTGATCTGTGCTTAGCTCCTTGGGATCCAGGTTGGATAGTTTTTCGATGAGCCTTACTGGTTTAAATGAGGTAACTGGCTGTTGGATACACGTCACTAACCGCTTTCCAATACGTCCAGAGAATCCTGGTGGGCCTGCAGTTGCTCTATCAAGAGCTTCGAACAAATGGCGCAGGAGTAGCTCATTAGCATGGAATAGACAGACCAGCCATCAAACTGGTACCCTGAATGGGGAAGATTGATGAAGGGAAACACCAAGTAAAAATAAAACTAGGCCAGCGCCCAGCAGGGTTACCGTAACTAGTCTAAATTAACTGGCTTTTAATCTGTAAGAAGCGCAGATAACTTGTATTAAACTTTGTGGAACTTGCAGTGCAAGAAAATTCCAATGATTGTACTATAAAGCTTCTTTTATATCTAGAATTTTTTTGAAAAATCAAATGCTAAATCAGCATTGCTGATTGCTGAGATACACAATCAAGTATTTCAGCCATGGTGATAAAACGACCAATTGTATCTGTTTAAACACAAGTCGCTTATTATGGCTTCACAACGTGCATAAGTGAGTCACACAGTGCTTATGCTTTTGGCCAATTTTGTGGGAGACATTTTCGAACCCGATATTAGGGAAATTAAAACATTGCGTGGGGCGATCAAAAATTGTCAAAACCAAAACAAATTTTAAGGTGGGTGGAGTTACAAGAGTAGTGGTATGTGGGCCTGCAGGAAGTATTGAAGTAACTTATTAAAGTAAGGAAATGATTTGCAGTTTTATTGTTTACTTTTATTCATGCATTTTTAGATTGTGTTGGAGCTGTGTAGATGCTCAATGTTAAAAATTGAATAACGTTTGTTCTTTTGACTTTCATTATTTGCCACCTTAAGCCTGCACATCCATTTCGTTCCTAATATTCGACAATTTGCGCCACCCTGTTCAATGTTGAAAAAGACTTCACCATTGTGTGGACTGACTCCTAATCTTCAAGCAAACAGTATCCCCGTTATACAACGAAGCTGGATTATTTACAGTTGTAATTTTGTTGTTGTGTAATGTAATTGTAATCTCAAAAACATGTGGCCCAATTTACAATCACATTTAGGCTATAGTTACATTTAGGGTTAATTTCAACATCATTCGCTACAGAAAGACTTTTTTTTTAGCTGGTAACTATACCGCAAAAAGAAACTTACCCAGACAATCACTTTACTTTTACATATCTTCATCAGATCTGGTACGGATCTGAATCGATCTGTTGAACATATGTTCCAGATAAAATGATTTTCTGGGTACTAGGTACTAGGGTGGGCCGTTTTTGACTTTTTTTCGAAATTCAAAAACGGCTAGTCATAAAAAGTGGCACATGCATGAAAAAATTACGTGTGCAAAATTTTGTCAGTTTGGGGGCGCATCTTCTGCCCCCGCAGGGGGGTCAAACTTTCAATTTTTTGAAAAAAGGGGAAAATTTCACTTTCCGTTTTAACATAATTTTTTTATAATTTTTCTACTGGCTAGTTATAAATTGTAAGTGGGATGTACCCAGAACTTTCCTATGTAAAGGCATGTTCGAAGCTTAAGGTTTACTGCCCCCGCATCGACGACCAAAATGCTGAATTTTCACCAATTTGAGATGCTATTTGTCATTGCTCAATAAACAACCTTGTCGCAAAAGGGCGAGATGGTGTAAACACTGTACGCTCATTTATGCTCTGTCCATTAACTTTGCAGGATGATACGAATGAGGTACGAACATCAGTACATATTTATGATAAAGAGTTACCAAAAAAAATGAATAACCTTTTGAAGTCAAATTCTAGAGGTGGGCCTAAGTTTCAGTAAAATTTTGACCAAATGAAAGAATCTGCAAAGTAAAAATATTTGAAATCGGTTGTTGTAGCCTAAGTGTTCCAATTTTCTGCAATTTAGCCTACTTGCCCGCAGGAAAATCGTGTCCCTGTTACAGAACAACAGTTCCTTCTTGATCAAAGAACAACTCGCATAATGGTGATTGATAAACATGATAAATCGGCCAC
The DNA here is from genome assembly GCF_918807975.1 of Aplidium turbinatum. Classification (NCBI taxonomy): domain Eukaryota; kingdom Metazoa; phylum Chordata; class Ascidiacea; order Aplousobranchia; family Polyclinidae; genus Aplidium; species Aplidium turbinatum. The sequence goes on from NC_137486.1 coordinate 7,419,876, forward strand.
AAAATCTAATTTTAAACGTTTTCCGAGGAGAGTCGCAAGATCAGAACAATTCCGTTCTTTACGTGAAGACCCAGGAGCAGGCACAAGTAGCGCTTTGGTTAAAACACCTTTAACTTATTCAAGCTCAGAAACTTTGTCATCCAATGAAGAACGCTACGAAGATTTTGATTATCAACCCAGTTTTGCCACGGAAAACCCCAGAAAAAGCAAGGTTACTTCCAATTTAGTAGTATTTGCTGAATCATGCGATCGTACTGGTATTTTAGATAGGTTTGCAGCACTTATTGCTTCATCATTTCTACAAGATGCGGGAGTTGTAACGGATAGCGAATCTCAATCAGTCATACATAAAAGCAAAGTGAGAAGAGCGAGAAAAAAAATGAGGTTTACAACTCAAATAGAAAGTAGGCCTATCATGTGCATAAATTTGCAAAGCATATATTTTGATGGCCGAAAAGAATAAACCATCAAACAAAATGAAATTGCTGGGCGACTTCTAAAACATTTCGCAGTTGAAGAACACATTACTTTACTTGAGGAGCCAAGTTCTCATTTCATTGGACATTTTACTGCAGCCAACTGATCTAATGTGTCAATAGCTACCGGGATTCTTGAATATCTTGGATCCAATAAAATTAGCTACGATAATGTAATGGCAATTGGATGCGATGGAACCGCAATAAACACAGGTCAAAAAGGTGTCGTGATAAAGCTCCTGGAAGATCATTTCCAAAATCCACTTCAATGGTTAATATGCCTACTCCATAGTAATGAACTGCCTCTTAGGCATCTTATAAAAGATATGGCAATACTAGCAGACCTGATAGCTTCACTGGGCCCATTATAAAGCAGCTAGCCAGTGTCACACAACTAGATGTTGTAAAATATAAAGCAGTTCCTGCACCAGAGATTGAAAGTGATGAAAATGACCTCAGGACTGACCAAAAATATCTTCTACACATGCACAGAGCAGTGAAAATTGGAGATATATCAATTCATTTCGCATAATGAGTCCAGGTATCATGAACCACTCAAGATGGTTGAACACAGCCAATAGAATTCTACGTTTATATGTTGCATCTAACGCGTCAGCTGTATTGGTGGAACGTGTGGACTATATTATGAATGTTTATATTCCAGTATGGTTTGCCATTATGAAGGAAAGCAATTTCACTAATGGCCAAAAACATTTCTTTAAAATTCTACACTCTGCTCAGAAGATATTGAATAAACCCCCAATATCCTCAACAAAGTAATATAGAGGAATGCGTTTTATGCCCATCCTGAAAACATTTGTAAATGTTTGTAAATGACAAATTTGTGTAAACAAAATCATGATAACAATTCACGTGGAACTGTACAGTACATTCCATTTACGGAACCTGCAGATCATATTGCTTTTATTCTGAAGTAAATTATAGGTTGCGTTTTATAGCTGCAACTGATCAAACGTTGGCTACTATTGCTTTTAGTTTAAGCAAGACTACGTCTTATAGTTTGTCAGTTCGTATCATCCTGCAAAGTTAGTGGACAGAACATAAATGAGCGTACAGCGTTAACACCATCTCGCCCTTTTGAGACAAGGTGGTTTATTGAGCAAAGACAAAATAGCATCTCAAATTGGTGAATGTTCAGCATTTTGGTCGTCGATGCGGGGGCAGTAAACCTTAAGCTTTGAACATGCCTTTACATAGGAAAGTTCTGGGTACATCCCACTTACAATTTATAACTAGCCAGTAGAAAAATTATAAAAAAAATTATGTTAAAACGGAAAGTGAAATTTCCCCTTTTTTTTCAAAAAATTGAAAGTCTGACCCCCCTGCGGGGGCAGAAGGTGCACCCCCAAACTGACAAAATTTTGCACACGTAATTTTTTCATGCATGTGCCACTTTTTATGACTAGCCGTTTTTGAATTTCGAAAAAAAGTCAAAAACGGCCCACCCTACTAGGTACAGATAATTTTCACAACTTAATCTTTATCGAATGCAATTCTACCTTCTTTGATATAATCAATTATAAAAAATCATTGATGGTTAGGTGGTTACTTGGTTTTGAATCTTTATCCTCGGACTGACAAAGCCTTGGTAGGTTATTCCTGGTAGTTTCGATACTTGTAGAGGCTTTTGACGCAGGGCCGGTTGCCGAGATTGACATAGTGAAGTTTCCGATTGTTGAAGTGTTGGTGCCGGAGAATTATTCCATCCATTAGGTGCCGCTGAATGAAGAGCAGTCCTTAGAAAGCGTTGCTTAAGCGCACACCCGGAGATTGAAACGTTCATTCTTTGTAATTGCAACGTGTAGGTGAATAATTATATTCGACAGTAGGGTAATCGTAGCCTAATTATAATCGTAATTTTAAAATTTTAGAACAATATAATTTTAATTGTAATGTAACTGAACCTTAAACTACGTAATTGATTCAATTCTGAATACACAACCGCACATTGTTGGCTCAATGTCATGTTAGCTATAGCATCCATCTCACGAGTCTTATTAAAAAGTGAGAAATAATTGGAAAAACAACAGACAATCGTTTTTAACATTATGGAGGCCTATTACGTTGTTGTGGGAAAGTAAGTAATTGGAGCGTCTCTCATGACTGTCGAAAGACACTTGCTGCGTTCAGGGAGCTTATCCAGTAGTCTAAGTCTCCCTGTCCTGGCAAACTGCAGACCATCACCAACTTGTTTTTTTCTTTTTTTTTTTCTACCAAACTATAGGATTAAAAATGAGATTTTTACATATGACTAAATAGAATTCAGAATTAAATCACAGACATCCGGACGCGATCTAACATAACACTGAACCGAAAAAACGAAAGAGTGTCGCCTTTCCTACAGGTCAAAGTGCTAACAAAAACACAAGCCAGGCGTAAGCACAAGAATAATTTTTTTGCCGAGAGCCGACCAGCAAGTCTGAATCAACGCGTAGCGTAAGGCAAATGAGCTTCCGGAACAGTAATAATTGATCACAATAAATACAAGTGATTCAAAATCAATAAAGTTTTTATCAAGTTTGTTAATTTGTTGTTATTGTTACAGAATAAATTCATCTGATGAAATTTAAATGTTTGTCCATTTGTTTCACAAAATAATTTACTGACAACTTGTTAGCCTATTTCGCATTGTGTGCAGTTCAAGTAAAAGCAGCAAGAGTCTTTTTGTTTCTATTTTTTTCTCATTTTCATTTCTATTCTTTTATATGAGTAATGATAACCCCTCCATTGACGCCAATTGATACCGTCAGCAAACGATTCGTGGGATCCTCCCAAATATAAACCATTTGGATTGGCACAGTGGCAGTCGCTATACCACCAGCCCCCTTTGTAAAGATTTGCGCAGTCTTCATGCGATTGACTATCATGGTCGCGATCTTTAGCAGAAAACTTTGCTCCCTGTTGACGTTGCATGGCGTCACCTGAAACAAGATTTCAACAATATGACTCGATCAACATTAAACTGTTGGATGGAAAGCTTGACTAGGCTACTTTCTTTTTTTAAATGTGATCACAAGGCTTGTGATGTTTTTTGAAATGGTGGAATTGTACAAATAAACTAACTAAAAGTTTCTAACTGACAAGAGAAATTACAAACACTAGTTTGATATAAACAAAGAAAGTATTTCAAATGAAGACCGACCTAAGTATAAGAAGTGCTGATATTATATTTTTAACATTTAAGTTTATGAAATCCATGCAGCTGTTTTTGATATTTTCTGCGCTTTGTGAGTGATACAGTAGCCTATATCTTATTGTATGTGAAGCCATACTGAAATGAACTTGAGCATAAGCTATTGCGTGTTTTCAAATCATGTGAATTGATATTCAAGCAATTGCTTCGTACATATGTATTCTTACCAGCTGTGCCACTGTATCCACCGTCAACGTGTAATCGCTTCCTCTTCCGACAACAAAATTGCTGAAAAACGATAATTGGTAGTAGCCTAAGCATTGCTCATGTGTAGATGACGTTTTATCGCGGCAATTCAGACTTTAAGGTTAAAACACTGGTTTTTCCCAAAGTTTTCCCTGATCACAAATCGTAGCCTGCAATGAAGTGAACACCAGTTAAACTAAATTGTTCCATCGTCCAGTATCGTAGCCAGGAATTTTGAAAGGAAGTGGAGGTTTTGACGACCCAGGAGCGGGGGGTCTGGGGGGCTTCCCCCAGAAAATTTTGAAAAATTTCTTTGAATTTGGTTCATTCTGAGAGCATTTTCAACAAAAATGTGGGTATGAATATTACTGTAAAATGGTGCTGTCCGGTGGCATAGCAAAAGGATGAGATCATGTTTTCTTCGGCATTTTTCGGAAATAAAGCTAAGTCTCTATGTCTTCTTGTTGCTAATTCCTGGCTGAGATGTTTGAATGTTTGGTATTGGAAAAACTCGCTCTTTTAATGCAGTTTTGTTTAAAATTAGGCAATTTTTTTTAGACTGAAAGCATCATTCTCAAGCATAGAGACTGAAAGCATTATTCTCAATACCGTGACGTCACACGCGTGCCAAAGGGGGGTTGTAACCGCCACCCCCCCCCTTTGGCTACGCCACTGCTGGCATCGTCCACTATTACAAGTTTTAACGGAGCTTCTACAACTTCCATTCAATGTACGGTATCATTCTAATCAATTTCAGTGGCAGAATTTCGTCTTGTTAAAGTGGCTACCAGTCGACGCACTCATAACGCCTTCTACTGGTTGTAGCGGGTTACGACTTGCGAAGGCTATAGCCCAGGGGTGTGCAACCTTTATTACAGGAGGGCCATATATAAATATCTGGGTGAAACCGCGGCCACACGTTTATTTAACATATGTTTTCTAGTAGTTGCAGGCACAAAAAGTAGTTTTTTTGTTATTCATGTTAATCTTATGGCATTATTAGAGGTTATCTCCTTGCAGAAATAATAAGTTAGGACACATAAATTTCTAAAGAAAACTGCTATTCAAATTTATTGTCACACCGACTACGAGTTCAGTGAGAAATTTGCAGCTGGTTTTTTTTTCGGACGACTTTTTCCAAATTTACTTTAATGGAAGTGCTCGCAATTCGAAGTCCATTTTCCAGGTGTTCGCCTGTCAGAACGGATCGATGGGGATATTTTATGACGCCCATTTTAGAAAAAGTCTGTTCGCACAAATACGTTTAGCCAAAAAGAGCCATTTTTGAAGTCATGTTTTTTTCAAATGTGGAAAGTCATCTTGGTTGAGATGTTTTCGGTAAAATCAAAAAATTTACGACTTCTTTCCGCAGTTCGTAAAATCGTTGCAACATGCAGCCCTTGCTTAACCAACGCACCTCGGAAAAGTAAAGTAGATCTTTATGTGTCGTGTTGAGATTATCCAGAAACTTTTGAAACTGACGATGGTTGAGCTCTTGTGCTCGAGTGAAATTACTGCCTTAACAACCGGACTTAAGACGTGTTTGAACTTCAAGGATTTTGCGCACAGGTTTTGCTGGTGAATGATACAATGAAAAATTGCTATGTCATCATCGATTTTTCTCTTCCTCAAGGTTGACTTCAAGAGACCTATGAATCCAATGCCAGTTCCGGACATGGATCGAGCACCATCAGTTGCGATTCCGCATAAGCTGGACAAGTCCAGTTCGAAGTTGTCAAAAGCATCAATTCAGTAAAAATGTCAGCACCAGTAAGTTGTCGTGCCCTTCATTGACTGTAATAACAGAAGCTCTTCCGTTTCGTTCAAGTCTTTGTCCACTCCTTTTCAAATATGGCCAACTGTGCTGTGTCCTTCTGGTCCGTAGCCTACTTTCATCGATCGCAAAGCTCCATGAAACAAAGTTCTTCACCTTATCCTTATTGAGAGTGAGAGTGTCACTAATATCACAAGCAAGATCATCGATAGCCTACGCCTCGCTATCGTCCACCATTTTCTCGAACGCACTCTTCATTTTAGAGCACATTTCTTTTGCGACATCGATAAGACACTGCTTCACAAAATTACTGTCAGAACACGGTTTCATAGTTTGAGCTATTCTCTGTGCAATTTTGTGCCTCTGATCTACTGACGTTCCAAATAATTAAATAAAAGTGCCCTTTTTAAAAATTTGCTCACCTAGTCCCAATTTGTGAAAAAATGCTATGACGCATGTGGCTTAATTTTAGTTTGTCAACAGATTACAATGGAAAGCATTTATCATGACGTGACTATAAGTCATTGACTGGATTTCTGGATTTGTCACGACGCACAACAGATGGGCCAAAATAAACTCAAAGTGAAATGATCTAGAAAAAAACGGCAAAACGACATTGAAAAAAGATTGATATCACCTGGATAAGTGCAAAAACATAAATGAAGTGGAAACATATGTGGAGACAATTTACCAGCAGTGACATGACCGTTTGAGGATAATGTTAACCACCAAAAGACAACAATAATGTTTAATTGTTTAACCTACTTACCAACCAACCATCGTTGTCGGTATTTAGATCACAATACACTTCCAGTCCAACTACATCAGTAAAGCCTTTATAGAATAAACGCCGCTGTTGCTGCCTACATTGAGAGAACGGATGCGAGCACACAAGACTTTGGAAACATCGTCTCTGCAGAAAGTATAATTAAATTTGGGGTCGCAAAAGTAAAGGAAGTCAGAAATTTTATTGGTTTTGTCATATCACCCAACAGTCTGGTTTTGGAAAAGATTTACAAGCCCAAAATATTCTATAACGTAACAGAACCATAGTTGTACGTGAGCAAACAATTAAAGCTAAATAGAAACAAAAAATTCAATTTGAGTGGGCTGGTTTATGGGGATTTAAAAATATAGCAAAATGTGGAACTAGCTCAGTGCCAAAATGTATATATGTTTAACGTTACCACACAAAAAAGATTTCTAATGTATTATTTATTGGTATTATTTATTTGCATCAGACACAAAGTCCAACATTTGTTTTGCAATGCAAGTCTAATCGATATTTTGTTAATTACGGTCACAGCAGAAAATCTCAATTTGCATAAATCAGAAAAAAAACGAAAGTATATTTGGCACTGTGTTTAGCCAGAGAAGTCTTAGCGAGATGTGAAGTCTTCTGTGAAATGTTAAATTTTATTTAAATTATGCTGCTCTTGCACCACCTAGCAGGTGGTATTTCTGTAAGCAAATGTTCAAGAAAAAGCACATTATCGTGGGCTACTGTAAAGCAACTAACTTCCAGGTCTGCACTGTGCAACACACATTTTATAGCTGTGTCCTTCGCTAGTCTGCAGTTCTAATGAGAAAAAGAGGCAGGTATATTCAAAGTGGTCTCTGTGACTTTTGTGCATTTGCAGTTTGTGTATTATTTCGTTTTGTTTTGGATGTGGACAGCTTTGTCTGACGTAAATAAATAATAATTACTGTATGTTTCGGTTTTTTAATTGTTTCGAAGTGATAAGTTCAACCGGGGAGTTTAACACAACAATTTTATTATGATCAGTTGATATACGCGACATCCATAAAGATTTTAAGCGACGCATCAGTGCGTCGCGGCCCACAGTTTGAAAACCGCTGAGTCATACAAAATGACCCATATACTTAACAACCATTGCCACTTTCATTATCATTTGACAAAAATATCCAACACAAAATATTTACAAGTTATTGTACTGTTACACGAAACCCTTGACTCCTAACTACCTCTGACGAATGTCATACGCAAACAGAAAGCTTTGTTTGAATTTCAACATGTACTCAGACTTCAACATAAACTAGCAACGCCCACATAGCTGCGGCACTACAACGATTGGACTTAGTATTGCAGCTCGAGTTGGAATGCGGCAGCGCTGTCAAGAAAGCGCATATAACAGCGGCCAATAAGAAGTCATGGAAAACGCGTAAGGCAAATGCGAAACATCAAGTACAAACAGGGCAAGTTCTCACAAAAATTAAAAGTTTAAAGATACGTTGACAATATTACAGTTATGAAATATAGGCTACAAAAACAACATTTAACAGAACAGTAATGCAGCATTGAACAGGTTATATAAGCCATTTAAAGCAACAACATGCAAAAAGTAATGTAAAGTGTTGGGCGTAAGCTACAACTCTACTACAAGGTGAGGCATTCTTACCTTTTAAAGCTTGGGCATCTAAACATTTGCACATTTTTCCAGGATCTCCTTTCTGACTCTTTGGACCCCGAGGACCAACTCAACCAATAGCTCCTTGCTTGCCAGGACGACCTTGGAGTCTTGGAGGAAAGCTGCTTGTTGATGTAGAAGAGCTATCATCATTGCACAGCAAGTTGCAAGTCCCCAAATCGATTTTGCCACGACAGGACAACACAACGCAAAGGAACAATACACAAGCAAAAACTTTCATTTTTCTTTTTACAAATTTTAGATGCTTTTCACATTCTGAGGATTTATGATTTCGTTTAAGAATTATTTTAGAACGTAATAGCCTAAGTTACCATTTGTCAAAACACAACAAAATATTTTCTTAGCTTGGTGCAGCTATCCTGATCAAAAGATATTTCTACACAGCAAAATATTTCAGGCAATTCAGCACCTTTTTGATGGTTTTGATGGGTTTACAAAACTTTTTTAACATAGCCTTGGATAGGCTACTTGTTATTTCTGATCTTGACGTGTTAAAGAATAGGCCTAAGCCAAAATCTCCAAAAGATTCTAAATCTTCTAACAATTTTTTTACCAGTGATGGTTAACATTACAAAAAATTGTCCAGCTATCACAACAAATAATATTATCCATTTGTTCATTGTTGAAACTATTTTCTTGTTCAATTTTAACGACATTTCATTTTTTTAGTTTGACAAACAAACACAGCAATGAGACATCACGTGACAAGATGCAATACAAGATAAATTATAAGGAAATGATTTGCAAAACTATTGCTTATGAGGTTACCATACCTTTCCATCAACGGTCAGCCATCATTTGTATTGAGGCCCATATAACACACGGGTTTATACAATTAAAAAAATTTCCGTTTCCGTTGAAATATTTTGATGTCTTGATCATTTAAATGAGATATAGGCTCCGCCTTACAATACTCAACTAATATATTAAACAGGGAATGTTTAAAGTCAGGCCTGCAAACAAATTAGGCTACCACCCTCGATGCATTTTATATGGCCGGCACCGCCTGTTTTTGTGCAAAGCAGGCCCGTAGCCAGGGGGGTTCCCGGGAACCCCCCCCTTGAGTAGAACAGGTCCACATTTTGGAGAAGGTGTAGTGTACAACTGTACATACGATCACAGGATCAGCTACCTATGATCAACTGAAATCTGCCAGATAGTTCTGAATAAACAAATATTGTTGCTTGTTTAGAACAGGGGTCCGCAAATACTTGTTGGCGTGACCCAAAATACAATCGTACGAAATCTTCGCGGCCCAAACGTTTCAGAAGCATATAATTTTGCGCAAAATCTTTTGCAATTTAATATCAATTTCAATACGGTCGTCCCCGCTTATTAAGCCCACATCGGGACCGGACCATTTTGGGCTTATTGGGCGGGGGAGGGATTTTCTACCACTCCTATACTTTCAGGAATTGACCAAATTGGGCTTAATAAGTGACTGGACCTACTAAGTGTGGTCGTCGTCGTGTAAGCCTCTGAGGACGAGAATCTATCCTTTTACCACCCCAGATTCAAGATGTTCCAGGACTACACTGGAAGGCTACTAGAGAGCAGCCAGTCTTTGGTTTCATCATCCAAGACGCGCAGACCTTCCACTCCGTTCTGCAGTCATTGATGATGTGGTCTGCGGTCTGTTCCTCGTCACCACATTCACAGGAGGAGGAAGAGGCCATTCACCATTGGTGCATGGTTGAGCGGAAATGCCCGACGCCCGTACGAAGACTGTTGAGGCGCACCCATGCCTGTCTTTGTAGTGTCAAGCCTATGGAGCATGTGTCGGCGTAGGAAATGAACGAATGGAGTCTAGTAATACTAATAGGCTATAGGCTACTTGACTTCCGTTCTGAATTAAATAGATGGTCTGCCCAAGTAGCCGCAGAGACGTTTTGTTCATCAGCTGCGTTGATCAGAAGTTGAGCGGCTGGCACGAATGGGTGTCTTGATTTCAGTCGACGGGAGTGCTCGTTTGGAGAGCAGAGATCTTGTGGTAGAGAAGATGGTTAGGCTCTAATGCCCGTCGACTGAGACAGAGTGGCTTCTTCACGACGAAGATCAACGTGTTGGATGCCAGCGAGAATGGGGAGATTGTCCAATGGTGTGTGACCCAGGCATCCGTCACTGTGCGCAAGGCGCTGTTTATGGCTGTGTCGATGTGTCAGTGAGCACTGCAGCACCAAACAGATGCACAGTACTCTGATGAAGAATAGACAAGGGCTAAGGCTGCTATAGGCAAAGTGTCAGCTCTCGCCCCCTAGCTGGAGCCAGCAAGGCGCTTGAGTAGCCCAGCGCGGGATGTGAGTTTCTTGCGCAGTGACCCCAAATGGTGGTGGTATGTGAGCGATCTGTTTAGTGTCACCCTAAGATATTTTAGTTCGGGGCAGAAGGACAGAGGTTTTCCATTGTTCGGAACATGGAGCTCACGATCAGCTTCCCGATGTTTTAGGTGGAAAGACGAAACTCAGTGCTTCAAAGGGTATATAATTGTATTTATTTTTGACATACAAGTTATATTTATAGTAAGTTTAAACCCTTTTGCGACCCACTGTGGATGGTCTTGCGATCCAAATTTGGGTCGCAACCCACAATTTGCGGATCTCTGGTTTAGAACCTCGCATATCGTAGACAATTTAGGCTAAAAGCGAATAGCAGAAATTGTTATATTGCAAAACGTGCAGTAGCTTACATGACCTTAAAAGGGCATCCGCACCCTCTGCTCCCCGCTTCCGGCGCCCCTGATATGCTATTGTTAATGCAAAAATTGTTTGTAGCCTATTTATTTATTTATCTCGTTTTTGTAATGTTGACAATTTGAAGTTTGTTTTGTTTGTAGGCCTATGTATTATTTACTGCCACTTCGTATGTTTTGATTGCTTGCTTGGGGACACGCAAAGAAGAAAATGTTATCAAAAGGTCCATATTTTTGGATTTAGGAACCCCCCTTGAAAATGTCTGGCTACGGGCCTGCAAAGTGTTATTTGTTGGCGCGCTTACACATAGTAATCATGTCAATTCAACTAATAGTTTTGAATTTTTTAAACTAATAATGGCAGCACTTCAAAATATCCAGTCTTGGTAGCCTATCCCTTGCCAACGAATTTAACGACTACTTTGAGATTTCGTCTCAATTGAAAACGATGTTCTTGAATTTCTATTCGCTTTTCCCTTCAGCGTGGACTTTGATGTGGTTCAAGCTCATTTGCAATTGTATAGCTGATTGAATTTCACTGCAACACCCAGTGCTACAATTGACAACATCTTTTGTGCTTTTTTATCAGCAGCTAAATAAAAACTAATTTTTGGAAGTGCAAACATTTGCAAATAAAATCTTGAGCTTGCTTGGCTGAACAGATTTGTGTGCACAAACGTTCTCAATTACGAACGAACAAGAACCGCTTGAGATCGCAACTGAACGACTCTCACCTGCGAGATACTTTACATTTGTTCATCGCTCCTCTTAAACCTGACTTGACCTGGGTCTTGAAATCAATACCTTAGTTTCATTCTTCACATTAACACGGATGCGTTTAACAAAGTTTTAGATGTTTCAATTTCTAGTTAAAATGCAGACATCCAGGCATGGAGAAACCATTTTAAAAGTATGTGGGCCCAGAGGCGCAGCAGTCAAAGTCAATCCAACTTCTGGGGAGCGAAGTCTCCCAGACCCCCCATAACATCGTTGCATTCCTAATATTTTAAATTGTTTACAACAGGAGTCGGCAACCTATACGGCCGGCCAAGAAAAATCATCCGGCATGCCCCTCCTTTACAAATTATAATAATATGTAGCCAGGCCAGTGGTTTATTACTGTATAATCGAATGGAAGAACAAGTACTTTTCATTAATCATTTTAGTAGGCCTGCGTCTTTGATTTGCAGCGTTTCTCTTTGTAGAAACCAAGAACTCAACATAGAGCGTCATTATAGTCTGGTCAGTTATGCACATTTCGGTGCAAACTTGGGTAGACATTTTTCACCTATATTTTCGAGTTGCTTAGGTGCAGTAGATGTAAAAACCGTCTGGAGCCCGAAAATTTTGGGGGTGGAAGGTGCCCAAACGGCTGCTCCCACTTTTGGGGCTACAAGACAATGAAGCGCATACAAGAAAAGGTCAAAATGTTTTAAATTATAGCATGTGGGTAGTCAATTTGGGGTAATTTGGCCCAAAAAATTGTTTAAAAGCACCTATTTTCATCTAAAATTATCACAAAGCCAGTTATTTACATTAAAACAGCGAAAAATTCAAAAAAAACGTCAAAAAGCACAATATTTTGCAAATGGCTAGTTGGTTACCGTACCGTGTATAATATAGTTGTTGTTTGTTTTACTCAATGAAATGAGTTTCTTCAATGGCATGCTACACTACACAGTACACATTGTCTCTTACATGTACAAAACTAAGGCATTGCAACCCCAATTTTGCACATTGACAGGTGTCACATTTAGCCATCTTGGACTTGCGAGTCTTCGTCAGTCTTTCCAAATGTTGTGCTCTTGCATCTGCTGTCCACTGAATGCTCAGCTCATTCTGCAATTTAACCCAACCCCAATGTTCAAACAGACTGATTTGTAGTGTTTCCCCATAATTATCCATCCTGCCTGATACGCGCTGCAATGAACATGTAGAGTCAGGGCATCATGTGTAGGTGGAAGGTCCCTTAATTCATTCGATGGTGATGAGACGAACACCTCTTACAGAAGTCGATTCAAGTTGGCCTTTTTTTTTGCATATGCAAATGAAACAAAATCAGCAATATCTGACATGCTCTCAGTCAGACATGCTTCTGATGGTAGCCAGCTGAACCTATGGAAAACTCTTGCGAGTTGTTGCACTTTAGGATATTGCTTCCACATATGAAACTAGCTGCGTTTAGAAATTTTGTAAAAGGAGCTTGTTGTATCTCCTCCAGCAAATGCATGAAAAAACAATATACCCATGCAGACAGCCTCTCCTAAATGATTGTACGTAGCATTGATGGAGATGGTCTGCCTGTGTTTTCCGGAGCCAAAGTCCACAGTTATTTGGGTGTTGGCATTCCAATCAATAAACTGCTTCATGAAAGCAAGTAGGATGATAATTACATTTGTATCCACAGTCCGTACACATAGTGTTGACAAACCACTTCGCAACATATCCTTAATGTGGCAAACAATCCTGTTATCAGCCTCTTCTAAGGCAAGGTTATCACCATAGCTTGTATCATAATTGCCAATATTTGCCCAAACACTACTACCGCTAGTGGGTCTGCTACTATTCGGTGAGTCCGATTCGGTGAGTTCCTAACCTCTAACCCCTAATCCTAAAACGGCAATGATAATTAGGCTACGGTACCCAATAATTAACAAAAAAAAAAAAAAAAAATCACCGAATAGGGATCGGACTCACCGAATCGGACTCACCGAAATGGGCCATTCCGACCGCTAGTGATGCAAAAGTCTTTTTGCTATGACCAATGATGCTCTTTGCTGATGTCAGCAATAAGTTGATTCAATCTCGTTTTGTTTGACGAGTTTGTGAGATATGAGCCAGAAAAGTTAAGCGGTAGGAGATCCTTTTTTTCAAACTTAAGTTCTGGGTTAGTTTCCGACCCATGTTGTTTCCTTGTAATGCTCTTTATGCTTAAGGCGTGGTATTGATCTGCAATCAAGTCAATTCTGTGCTGCTTTTCTCCCATGTTGGCTGTCTCATTTAAGACCATTATTGTAAATTCCTCAAATGTAGAATTCTTTTCCACGGTAGCAGCTTTGGCTCGAATGATGACAGAAAGATCAACCACAAGCTCATCTGCCTTTTCTGGATAAGTGACTGACTTGCTTGTCAAGCAATCAATGATCCTTGATTTTGGGTTGTGTTGTAGTAAGCTATCTTTGGTTGCTAGCCACTCTGGTAACCCTAAAAATACAGACATTAAGAATTGTGCGCATATTACGAAATACTTTCAACTAATTTGCTGGCTAACAATAAAACAAAACTACAAAAAAAGTAGACATAAAAAATATAAAAGGCCTTCTTTCAAACCTGTAAATTCGAAGCAAAAAACATCCATTGCAAGTTCTTTCCTGTTCCAACAGGCATCACGAAGCTTGTTCATCATTGCAGGATTAAACATCATTTTGGGGCATTCCATTTGAATTTTCCCAGCAGGGCTTGGCAACTTCAAAGCGTTCTTTCTGATTGGTGTTTTTATTACATCATCTGTCCCTTCAACAAAACGTGTCTTCTTGCAGTTGTTGTACTGTGCCTTTCCCTAGTCAAAGATTTTCTTACAATCAACAGTAATCTCTACTGGAAAAATGGCCGACGAGTTCAGCTTTGTAAACTGTTGTTGCCTGTTGAATGGGTTAATGTGGAGCTTTTTGTATATCTTTTTGCAGTCCTGCACAAACTGCTCGATAAATGCCGCTTAACATTCTTTGTGTTGCTTGGTCATAGTATTATTCTTACCATCGACTTTCTCCAGGTAGTGAAGCATCTCTGGAAGAGATATTTCGATCTTGCGTAGAAAGTCTAGATCTTCCTTGTTGACCAGATTGATATATCCTCCTTGGGATGCTTTCACTTGTTTGTTGTTATGCTTGTGGAGCTGGTCAAACGCTACTTTGAAGAAGTGCTGTCCCACAGAATTTACAACAACGTGACCAGCCATAAAGTGTTCAAACAAATAGAATGTGTAACACTGCGATTTATTTTAAGTTTTGTATGAAGACTGACGACCACCTAGCATAATTGTGATCCAATGCAAAAAATGGAGGTATTAATTCTTCGATTGTGCCCATGAAAAGTGGAAGGTTAGTCTCTCGCAAAGATCTCACGTACAGTAGGACTGTTTTTATGATTTGTAGAATGTTGAACCAATACTTGAACATTGTACTTTCATTACTTTTAGACAACCAATCTTGGAATGATTGTTGTCCGTCTTCATGTTCTGATAGTTCATAAGCATCGTTTGAAAGTTTTTTTAAGCATACTGCTGTCATTTGCAAAGCGTATCTTGCTTTTTTAATGTGGTTTTCATGACATATGGCATTGGCCAATCCGACAGAATGAAAAGCAGTCGTGTTGATAATCGTATCAAGACCAGTGCCTTTCAGCAGCTGTCCAACACAGAGTAGAGCTGTATGTTCAATATGCATTATGCAATCCACCTAGGAAGCAGAAGTAATGGTCTTGGTTTGGACATAACCACTGTATCTGTTTCTTCATTGCGTTCTTTGGCAGTACTCATAATGTGCAGTTGCAAATCCCAGCTATGACTCACATGGTCGATTATTGGAAGAATGCTATTGATTGTTGTGATGTTTGCAGTTTGATCTCTTGCTTTACTTGTATGGTATGCAACCCATGAAGGAGGAGTACCGGTACTGTAATCTTCTTCTTCCCTTTGCATTGTAGTAATTGCTGACAGCATCCTTCACATTCAGCAGTAATCTTCTTCACTGTTTTGTTGTTGGAGTACCAGTTGGATGTTCTCTTTAAATGATTCTTCAAAGTCATGCACAGTGTATTGGGGGCGTTGTGCATGTTTAGGCAGATTTGCAAGTGATACATTGAGGAATGTATCAAGCGAACATGTGTTATTTGACTTCAGTTGGTGTACCTCGTCTGTGGCCATGTCTGCATACTTTTTTCTGACCCGCTGTTCACCTTGATCATTATGCAAGTGAAACTGCATGATTAAAACGGATGTTCCATGCAGGTGATGAATTGCAGCAGAACTGGAGCTGTTTTGGTCGATGTTGTCATCAACTACCACAGTAAATTCACCATGTCGTAGGGCAGTTGGCAATACTCTTCCACCTGATCTGCAGTAAAGGTCTTTTACTGTAACTGAGAGTTCTTCAATGAAGCGAAGAGTGCTATAGTAAGATAAGGTTATCCCATGATGGAACAAGGCTTGCATCAAGTTTTTAGACCTAATAATAGAGTACAGCTTGATCGTAAGGCGGCAGTTGATAAAACCAGCCTTGTCCTTTGTGTGTCCACGAGAGAGCTGTGACTGAGTTGCAGGGGTGCGACAGGGACGAGTGACAGTTTTGGTGTTCTTTACAATCAACCTACAAATAGCTGGATAACGCAAACAAATTTTGTCATATTCTGGCTGCTTCTGACAAATTAGTGTAATCAGGATGGTGAAATGATTGAAATGGTGAAACAGCGTTGACAACTGTCGTACAATTACACTTGAAGCAAGTCACAACCACAAAAAAAATAGCTTGTTTATTCTAACACTAATCAGTTTTCATAGCCTATTGGATAATTCTAACACCGCCTGGTTTGTACCAATATTAGGTCATATTATATGAGACAAACAAAAGATGTACCGTACCGTAACTCAGAAAGATTAAAATTGTTGCAATGGTGTGTCTATTGACTGAATAAAGGGAAGTCAAACTTTTCTATTCCCTGCTGGAAATAGACGAAACAAAAGAGGAATCCAATTTTTTTATTCCCTGTAGGGAATAGTAGGCCTATAGTTGGATTTCTCTTTGTGGCTGACCAATCTCAATGTTTCCCGAAGACTGACTGACTGCTTAACAATCCTACTCTTAAAACTCAAAAGTTAATCTGTCTGGTGCAAATGCAATTCAAAACTAAATTCGCACCCCTTTCACCGCCCAGGTTACTGTAAACTTGCCTCCCGCTTTCGCATATTGCCACGTAGCCTACACAAAAACGGTCATTTTATCTATACGGTTTTAGTGGTTTGGACAACCGTTGTCCATTATCTGCTTCAATGATTGCTTTGGTTTAAAACTGATGCTTCCAAACGTTTTTTCAGGCCAAATTACCCCCAAACAAGTACTCATATGCTATTTAAAAAAAAAAAACATTTTTTTACATGCGCTCTAGCCATCACTACCCCCCAAACGGGAGCGGCATTTTGAGGACCTTCCACCCCCGAAATTTTCGGGCTCCAGACGGATTTTGAGTCTGATGTGTCTAAAGAACTTGAAAATGCATATGAAAAATGTCTACCCAAATTTGCACAAAACAGCCCTAAAACGTGCATAACTGACCAGACTATTATGATACAAAACATATTATTTTGTCTAAGTTAATGGGTCAAACAAGGAACGGTAAAGTTAATCTACTCAAAAATAGCTTTAAAACAGCAAATTTCTCTCTTACAAAGAAAAGGAAAACCAATGAATCAGAAAATGCTTTTGCTAGCTACAAGGTAGCACAATCAATAGTAAAAGACAAGAAACCGTATAGGGATGGAGAATTTATTGGCCTAAGTCTTTCAACAAGAGCCGTAACTCGACGAAAAGAAGACATATCAGAGAACGTAACATCTAGCAAAAAGTTATTGTATATCTACAGTTCTTCGCAATGGCAATAGATGAGAGCACAGACACAACAGATAAGCCTACAACTGAGCTGGCATTATTTGTGCGTGCAGTAAACAAAGATTTTGATGTGTTAAGAATTTGTTCAGCTGATTCCCGTTAAGGCAGGCGCGGATCTAGGAGTTTTTTTGGGGGAGCCAGAAAATTTGAAAATAAATTAAAAAGTAATAAAACGATAAAACAGATATGAACAATCAGTGGCGTAGCCAGGAATTTGGGGGTTGACGGCCGGCGGGCGAAGCCCGACGGCGTGTTCGCCAGAGGCGACACCCAGCGGCGGGGGGCCTGGGGGGCCTCCCCCAGAAAATTTTGAAAAATTTCTTTGAATTTGGTGCATTCTGAGAGCATTTTCAACAAAAAAATGGGTATAAATATTCCTGTAAAATGGTGCTGTCCGGTGGCATAGCAAAAGGATAAGATCATGTTTTCTTCGGCATTTTTTCGGTAATAAAGCTAAGTCTCTATGTTTTCTTGTTGCTAATTCCTGGCTGAGATGTTTGAATGTTTGGTACTGGCAAAACTCGCTCTTTTAATGCAGTTTCGCTTAAAATTAGGCAAACTTTGTTTTAGAGACATTAGTGTAGGCACATTTGTCACGAAAAAAGGCTTCGTGTATTTTTTTTGTTAAAAGCAAAAACTTTCTTTATTTTGTCAGATGATACTATAAAGATGAAAAAAAATTAGGGTGGCATTTTTTCTGTGCACTCTAATGACCTGAAATCCCCTATCAAAATGGCCAAAATTAAATTTTGGCCCCATTCATTCACAGTAAAAAATATAAAAAGTGCTTTATGACGTAAATACTTTGTAACAAAGTTACTTTGTGACGCACATACAGCAAGCTTATTGAATCATTTTAATCAGCTGTTAATCAGCTCATTTTAATCGGCCAGAAAAAAGGTTCTCTCCAAAAAAGGTCTTCTCTAAAAAAAAATGTCCTCTCTAAAAAAAAGGTCTTAACTGCAAATTAGCCTTATTATTTCATGTGAACTGGGCTGAAATAGGGTTGGGAACCACTGCAGTAGACCTCTATCTAACAGTGCGCGGTGGTTTCTTCAAATTCCCGGGCCCCTTGGAAAGGTTCCGGGCCCCGTACCAAAAGTACCCCCTGGACCCCAGTGCCAACGCTACTGTTTTTGATTTACTTTTGCAGGACAAACCTAGCCTAATTAAAATGGGAGAGTCTTCATCTAACAAGAAGTCGATAATGGTGGATTTTGAACAATGCTTTATTTGTCATTTGAGCAGCAAGAAAACAGATTATACGAACTACGTGCTTCGGCCTTCTTTGCCTTCAGTAGAGAAACTAATTACAACAACTGATCTTCGATGTTCATATGGAGAAACCAAATTCTCTGCATTAAAGACTCGCATGAACGATTTGTCTGCCAATGAACTGTTACAGTATGGTATTTCTTACCACAAGACATGTTATAAGGATCTCACACATAAAACATGCATTGAACGAGCCAAGATCAGATATGAGAAAGAACAAGCGACACGTACGGTAAGTGATGTGAAACAGAAGAGAAAAGGACGACCGCCAAAAGGTGACGCTGCATTTTCAAGTACTTCCACATCACAGCGATGTACCAGAAGTCAGACTTTTAATAAGGAGATGTGTGTCCTTTGTCAAGAAGAAAGAGCAGAAACATTACACAATGTCTCCTCTGAAAACATGGGATCACAGCTCAAAGCAATTGGTCAACAAACAGATAGAGAACTTTTGAAAGTCAGACTGAGCAATGTTGTAGGCTCATCTGATCTTCTTACAGCAGTTGCAGAGGACATGAAGTACCACCTTAGGTGCTTAATCTATGCAAAACGAGACATAGAAAAATCTAGCATGTAATGTTTCGCGCTAGCCTTTACGTCTGACTATTTCGGACGAACTCCCAAAGACGAACAGATAACTTTATTTGAATCTCAAACATAAATTGGCAATGTACACGCCCACATAGCTGCGGCACTAACGATTGACTTTGACAACTAGTTGAACTCGAGTTGGAGAATGCCGCAACGCTGTCAGGAAAGCGTATTTATCAGCGGCCAATCAAGAGGTCATGGAAAACGCGTAAGGCAAAATGTGAAACACAAGGTACAAACTTAAAGGGCAAGTTCTCAAATAAATTAAAAGTTTAAGGGCACGTTTCCAATATTACATCCCCCTTTGTCTGAAGAAAGAAAACTATTTCACAATACACAAACAGATTAAAGTGAACTTATGAAGAGTGGTACACTGCCAGATACACATGAAATAACGAAATCACATCTACTACACAATTTACTTTCAAAAAACTTGGATGAACAGTAAGAACAACTTATAGCACGTTGCACAACACGAAATCTAAACGTACCACGATACTATCACACTATGTGCACTACTACTTAGGTTGCACAGACACCATATCTCTCAGGAGGCTTTACTACCCGGCCAGAACGGGTCATATACGGTGCTGGCATATTATTTTGGCGTGGCGCATTGGGCTCGTCGTTAGATTGATCAAATACATGTGCATCAGGAACCAAAGGATTAAATTTGAATGTCGGCTCCACATTAATTAAATATCTCCGGTTTCTCCGGTAGGTGTTGCCATAAGAATCACGCACATTATAGGATCGCGGTGAATTGTGACGACCGGTTACGACAGCTGGCTCCCATTTTTTTCCAACTCTGTGGCGAACATTTTGGCCATTAACAAGAGGTCTCATGGGTCTACTTGAGCGATCATAATACCTTTTGTTGCGAGTACGACGTTTTACAAATTGTTTCTTCACAAAAGCGGGGTCAACTGAGACGGGCTGTAATTGGTCTTCTGTCATTGGTATTAGTTCTCGCAATCTTCTCCCCATCAACAACTGAGCAGGTGATCCTTCAGGTCCAATGGATGTGTTCCTGTATTCTAAAATACTGAGATAAGGGTCACGGTTGGTGCTTAAGGCTTTGTCTAATAAACGTTTAGCAGTTTGAACAAACTTTTCTACAAGCCCATTTGACTGTGGGTATAATAGGCTGGAAGTTTTATGATTAATTTTCCAACTATCACAAAAATTTGCAAACTCTTTTGAGTGAAATGGAGGGCCATTATCTGATCGGAGGGTTTTTGGAATACCATGTCTGCAAAAGAAGGATTTCATGTGATGAATTACGTTTTGACTAGTGGTCCTATTTAACAAAGCGGTTTCAAAAAATCTACTGTAATAGTCGACGACAATTAAATAGTTCGCATTGTTCCAGTGAAACAAATCTGCTCCAACAATTTCCCATGGGTTACTGGGTGGTTCGTGAGGAATTAAAGGCTCTTTGGGATTGTTGTACTGCAATTGTTTACAAATGTCACAAACAGAGATCAAATCATTAATATCAGAGGACATACCAGGCCAATAAAACAGATCTCGAGCTTTTTGGGTACATTTCACAATTCCTAAATGACAAGCATGCAACATTTCAAGCATTTCTTTACGAAGTGCAAATGGCACAACGATACGTTCACCTCTCAAAATTAAACCATTATGCAAAGATAACTCGGATCTGAGTTTCCAATAAGGACAAGCATGGATATCAAGGCTCTTTTTATGTTTGGGCCAATTGTTCAATAGATACTTTGTTAAGATTTGTGATGTTCTGTCATCTTTTGTTGCACTTCTAATGTTTTCTAAACAGTCAGTCTGAACAGGAAACGATTCTGCTATCATTAAAACTTGGCTGTCTGTATCAAATTGGGGCTCACCAACGTCTTCAGGGTGATTTCTAGACAACGTGTCTGCAACCGATATAGATTTTCCAGGTCGAAATTCGACGTTGAGGTCATACGGCTGAATTTTGATCATCATGCGTTGTAGCCTTGGTGGCGCACTTGAAAGTGGTTTCTTGAAAATGGACTGTAGAGGCTTGTGATCAGAATGAATGGTAAAATGTCGGCCATAAACATACTGGTGGAATTTAACACAACCATAAACGATGGCTAACATTTCTTTTTCGATTTGAGAGTAGTTTTGTTCAGTAGGTGTGAGCGCGCGGGATGCATAAGCGATTGGTCCTTTGTGTTGCAATAGCACTGCACCAAGTCCATCTTTAGAGGCATCAACTTGAATACACACAGGTTTTTTCGGTTCAAAGTATTGTAAGACTGTACCTGGTTGCCTTGTGATGTAGTCTTTCACGTGTTGATACTGCTCGTCGTTTTCTGAATTCCACCTCCACGTGTCTTGCTTCAGGAGATTTCGCAATGGCGCTGTAATCTCTGATAACTGTGGTGCAAATTTTCTCAAAAAATTAATTAATCCCAAAAAAGTTTGGAGTTCTTTCTTTGAATTCGGTGGCTTCATGTTTGTAATAGCATTGATTTTGTTTGGGTCTGGTTTAATACCATTTTCGCCAATAATATGTCCATAGTAAGATACTTCGGACAAACCAAATTTGCATTTATCCAGGTTTAGCTTTATACCTACTTTTCTGCATCGATCAAGTGTTGTTTTCAAGTTCTCGACTGCTTCTTTTTCGGTATCAGCCCACAGCAAAATGTCGTCAATAATAACGCCTTGCTTCGGAATTCCTTGCAGGGATTCTTCCATACGCTTCTGAAACACATCTTGTGAAACCTTTAAACCGAACGGTAGTCGTAAAAATCGGTAATTTCCAAAGCTTGTTGAAAATGTTGTAAGTTTAGAACTTTCTTCGTCTAAAGGTATTTGCCAGTAGCCTGATCTGGCATCCAAAATTGAAAAATATTTAGCTCCAGAAATGTTACAAGCAACGTCTTCAAACGTAGGTAACTGGTGGTGCTGACGCTTTACAACTTTGTTTAACGGTCTCGGGTCCAAGCATAAACGCAACTTGCCATTCTTTTTACATGTAATAGCAATAGAATTTACCCAATCAGAGTGTTCGTTCACAGGTTCAACAATTTTTTGAGAAACTAATGAATCTAATTCAGCTTTAACTTTGTCTTGTAGGGCAATTGGTATTCGTCGAGGTGGAATTCTAACGGGAGTGGCATTTTCCTCAATTACGATTTTATAAGGTTCAGGAAAACAACCAATGCCATCAAATACATCGTTATATTCTCTAAGCAAATCTTGATATCTATCAGCGACTTTCGGCATGCGATGTTCAACTTGTAAAACAATTTTCATCAGACCCATTGAAGTACTTGATTTTAGACAAAAAAGTGGCGGTGAATGACTATCTACAACGTAAAATGTGTGGTTTTGAACGATGTCTCTATACTTGCAATTTAAGGATATTTTTCCAAGTGGGTGAATGATGGTTCCTCCATAAGCAGTTAGCGTAGCGTTGGTAGGAGATAGTTCACTTAAGTGAGAAAACTTTTCATACACGTTTTTTGGAATTACGTTACCTTGAGCTCCAGAGTCCAATTTAAACTTCACATTGAAATTGTAGTCAGCCATTAAGATATTTACAAACATTTCATCAGGGTTGGAGTCATTTTTGTCTATGCAGCCAATAAAATATGATGACTCACCATTGTTGTCTTCGATTGTTAGCTGATGAATTGGTCGATTTCTGCAAACGAAAGAAAAGTGGTTCGGCCGTCCACAGTTGTGGCATTTCTTTCCTTCTGCTGGACATTTCTTCCCCTGCTTATACCCGCATTTGGAACAGTTCGGTCCACTTCTTTGTTGTCTTCGATCTTCTAACTTGAAGTGACGACGATGGCTGGAGAACTTCGCGTAATTGACGTGTGAGGATTCAGGGAGCACGTGAGTGATTTGTTGTTGGGAAATCTCCTCGCCTTGCACAATTTCGATGCAACGTTCCAGCGTTGGATTCAGTTCTTGTAACAATCTTTTGCGTACATCGTCAGACCGTACGCCTCTCACCACATTATCACGTATCAGGCTATCACGTAGATTGCCAAGCTCACAACGACCCGCCATCAAACGGAGATCGGTAACAAACGAATTGAATGGTTCATCCAGTCCTTGACTTCGAGTGAATAACTTGTGACGTTCAACGGTAATGTTCTTTCTAGGCTCGCAGAACTGCTCAAATTTGTCCAGAATTGATTTAGGATTTTTCTTTTCGTCTTCTGTCAGTGTCCATGTGTTATATATGTCACGGCCCTCCTGTCCAATGTACAGTAGCAAGTAGCTGCATTTTTCGACATTTGACTTCGCAGATAGAGGCCCACTAAACGTCAACTCGATCATCTGCCTCCATTTTTTAAAATTATCAGCGACGTTTCCTCGTTGAAAGTTCATTTCATTCTTCGTTGCTTGCGTCGAATCCATCTGACACCATGTTTCCAATATTACATAGCAGACCCCCAAAACAGGATGTTCAATTCGCACAGTTAGTGTCTGACCTGGAGATGCTTGACATGGTAGAAACCGAAATCAATGACCCATCCAACTGTTCGGCTTTGAATATGAACGACATTGAACGATCATATGTTGGTTTGCTAAAAGCCAATAGGTTTCTTTTACCCCACAACCCACGATACAAACCATACTTGAAGCAACTGATTTTGGACAACATCAGTGATGTGCACTTCTCCAGGCCTCCAGACAAAACCAAACCCGAGCAAGTACTTTCTACAAAAGCCAAGGACAGCCTGCTAGCTGATGCGTTAGCCACTGCTACAAGAGAAGATGTGAAAATCCTTCTGAAAGCAGCTAAAGTAATAAGAAGAGACATTGCAAGCGCAAAGCCGTGGAAATTCGAAGGAACTTTTGGTAATTATGAAACGCCTGCTTTGCTCCAACTCTTCTGCAAACATGCTGTCCAAGGTTTACAGCAGGTTAAAACAATCAGCAAGGCCGAATTTATTAACCAAAGTGCATCTGTGCTGGCACAGCATTTTGTGTGTGCGTATAAGTAGGGTTGGGCACACATAGACTTTTTCTCTGTTGTCCCATTAAAAGGAGTGTTTTTTATGGCCATTTTTGACGCTGATCACGAATCCGTTGAAGTTTTTGATCTATGATGATGTTTTAGGTTGGTAAAATGCAAAAATTCAAAATGGCCGCCAAATTTACACATTTTTCAGCTAAAATTTGATAATTATGTCTTACTAGGTCATGTAAAATGTCATTTGTTCTGTTTTCAGGGTCACTGATATCGATAATCATGTTTTTAAACTCGTACAGGTCAACTGGATCGCTCCAGATACATATTGCGATAAAATCTGCACAAAAATGTGAGCAGAACCATAATTTCAAAGGAAAAAATTACGATATAAATTTCCATAAGCTACTTTAATTTTCACTTCAACATCTGGATACCAGCATGTCAACAACTTTGTTTGTACAAGAGTCCTTTGCATTTCAAAGGATGTTTTTCATCAGGATATCGACATCAACAGAAACATTGTCTTCTGGCTTGATAGCATTTCTGATGGATGTTTTCAGTTCGTCTACACTGAACTTCTCAAACGTGAATGTTTTTATACCGTCGGCACATTTAACTCTACGCTTTTGGCGTATATCGGGCGCCACTGTCGATCTAAGGTAACCAATTTCCTTGAGCAGTTGGGATTCATTAAGTCTATTAAGAGAGTCAAGGGTATTTGGAGTCGCCGGACCTCCATGCTTCTTACACTCTTCAAGTACCAGTAGCACTTTGGACATTTTCTTCTTCTTCGCTTCTTGCTTCTTCAGAAGCGCAAGTTGTTGACTTGTTTTTAACTTAACAATAAAGTCTAGTTCAAGCTTTTTCGCCTGGGTAACTTCTTCTGAGCACCTTGCCCATTTCCACTTCTTCAACTTCTCATCTTCACTGAGATCTGTAAACGACGAATCTATGAGAAATTTATCCGTTGAAACTACATTCTTCCTTGAATGAGTTCTCACTGTCGTCGATCCACCACTGAAGGTTATACGGTTATCAAGTTTGGCGAATTCGGATTCGCATCCTAAATTTGTCAATGGTGCTGGTGCATGTTTCAATTTGACGTCGTCACTACTTTGACCTGCAAAAAAGTTCATCTCGGACAACTGTCTGTCCATTGCATCTAGAACTTCATTCAGTACAGCACCATACAATCGGACTTGACCCCTCTCCGCGTTTATGTACTCCTCTTGCTTGGCTCTAATTTCTGGTATTTTCTTATCGAAAAACGACCTGACACCTTCCCAAGTTCTCTCACTACCCGTTCATCTTCACGTTTATCAATACCAAGCAGTCCCATCAGAGGCATAATCAGCTCATCACCAAGCATTCGGTAAACTTCAGCACAACACAAGAACCAATCGTTTTGGATGTACGTGGAAACTGCGAGTACTAGTTTGTTGGCATTAGGATCAACAATAGCGTCGAAGAAATCTAATATTGACTGACGGCGACTCAAGTATTCCCTGGCTATTTCCGCGATACGCCCAAAACGATTTCCAGTAAAGCCTTTGAAACCGTCGTGTTTAATCCCCTGAGCATCCATCCAATTTTTATAATCATTATAAAGTGATATTGAATGTGCAGCGTGGCTAGGCTACAACAATTTGGCGATTGCTATCTGTGCCAAAGTATGGACGCTGGTGCTGGGAGATGTGAATACTTTCTCACCAGCAGATACGTGTAGCAACTTCTGAACACCAATCTTTTGCTCTATATTACGAAAAACCTTATCGCAAGCATGGTCAATTCCCAAAATTACATGGGCACAGCATTTTATCATCTTCTCCGCTTCAATACCTAGATGTTGCAAGAGCGTGGTACAGTCACCTGCTCTGTCGGACATCCAAAAATCAATGGCACCCTTGATTTCATCAACGGTTGAATTTGACAATGCTGCCAAGCATTTAAGCTTGTACTCGTATGCTGCAGCGCCATCTGCTCCTGCGTGACTTAGATTCTCTGTGTAACCAGTAGTCATGGTACGTCTGTCTCGACTGGGTCCCGATATTGTAATGTGGTCGGCCTTTACATCATACAACCGATGGCCGGCCGCTTTAGTAGTGTCATCGAGGCCGAGAGTTACAACACTGTCTCCTTTCTCTAGAAGTATATTAGCGACCATCTCCAAATTCATATGTGAGGCATCCTCCAAATATCTGTTGAGAGTTCTCCTACTTGGGAAAACGAAGGTCAAATCTTTGGTACATTTTCGTCGTTTTTGTGCAAGTGTCTCGGCTTCGGAGCTTCCGCTTGGAAGCGAAGAGATTAGTTCTTGGCTTTCAGAATCCGATTCGTCATCATCTTCTTCATTTCCTTCAGTGCTCAACTCCCAGTTTTGATCAAATATCAAGTTAGCAGTTTGTACTATTATACCGGCTAAATCCGCAGCACTCACTTTATAATCCGAGAAACATTGCACTGTACATCGCACTATTTTTTCGTTGAGTTTATTGCGACTTTCTCTGACCTTGACTTTTGGGAAACGATCACTGTAGAAGTCATTGACACTGTCCAGAGTATCAGGTAAACTGGACGAATTCTTACTACGGGTAGTGATGGAAGAAGATGAAGACGTACGAAAGTTCAGATTATCCATTGAAAAACCCACATCTTGTTTCTGCTCACCGCTGATCATGATTGATTGATTATCGCCATCAGCCAGAGACAATGATTCCTCATACTGCAACTTTCTACCCTCCATTTCTCGCATTGTAGAAGATTTCATTTCTTCTCTATTCTTCTCAGCTGATAATTGGCGTGTATTTTGTCGGTGCTTTTGTTTTCGCCAGGAACTTGAAACAGTAGATAGACAAATAGCTTTATAACTTCCAAAGCAGTTATCACAGTAGAATTCTTCATCTTCTGGAGTCATTTTTACTCCAAACTGCTTCTCTAATTTCGCTTGATAGTCGCTGTTTTTTGTTCGAACATTGTATGCATTTTTAATCATTCTCTCATTAAAACTCATTACTTTACTAATCCACGCATCCGTTTTCTTGTACCTTGTATTGTTAGCTTGTTTGCACAAATTTCTCAGAAGTTCATAGTCATGTTTGATTTTTTTGGATACTACGCTTTCATGCTCTGGATATACATTCTTTTCCACCCAATCTTTGCAAAGTTCAGTTGCAACTATTTTGCTGCTATCTACTAGTGTCAGTTGTTTCTGTCCTTTCTTTGTTTTGCATACATTTAACATGCGACCGAGGATGTATCTTCCATCGGGTAATTTACTCAACGTCTTTATTTCAGGTTCCTCATGGTAAACTATCCCATACAACGTTTTTTTTACAAAGTCACTTCGTGTATTAAGTATATAACTAGTTTCAGACATCACTGTTGATTATCTGTAACGACACGAAAAACGTACAACATCAAAAACAAAGGATATAGTAAATTAATCAACTCAAAAATGGTTCTGAAATTAAAAAGTAAGTATTTTTCAATAAAAAATACACAGTTTTAGCTATAACTGTATAAAGCCATTATGTATCACTGTTTTGACCTTATATTCGATATCAGTGACCCTGAAAACATAAAAAATGACATATTACATGACCTAATAAGACATAATTATCAAATTTTATGTAAAAAATGCGTGAATTTGGCGGCCATTTTGAATTTTTGCATTTTACCAACCTAAGACATCATCCTAAGTCAATAATTTCAACGGATTCGTGATCAGCGTGAAAAATGGCCATAAAAAACACTCCTTGTAAAAAAAGTGATGTTGTTTGCCCAACCCTAGTATAAGTCTGATCGGCAAGTCATCTATGAAACCAAACATGATGATGTCGCTTTCAAACAGCGCATTGAAACTCCCTTTAACGTCAGCTTAGGGCTGGATGTGCACAAAAACACCAGGTCCAAGGCCCTTGTGGAGAAGTTAAACAAATTAGACCTTACCATCCCGTACAACAAGGTACTCGAAATAGAGGCAGCTCTCGCCAATGCTGTTCTTGAAAAAATGAAATCCATGGGAGGTATTTATCGACCACCTTGGCTAGCTAACGATACGTTTGTTTGGTTTGCACTGGACAACATAGATTTTCTCGAATCCACACCTTCTGGCATGAATACTCTGCACGGTACTGTCACTGCAGTATATCAGACTGCATCCGACAAATTTCCAGCAACACCTCTTGTTATCGATCGGTCAACAAGGTCTCAAACATTAGAAGAGGCTGTTTCTTGTGAAATTTTATCATGTGACAAACCCACACCAACAAAGAGAAAGTGTCTTTGCACACTGAATTCCTGCAGGTCCAGCCCAGAGCCAAACAAAGAGAAGGATATGGCATGGATTATAGGCTGTTTGGACTTCAAAGAAAGTGAAGTACAAGTAAAATCAAGCTCTTCTACTCCAGGAACATGGGGAGCCTTCAACTCCATGTTGTCTCCATCTGGTTCTAAGACAAACATTTCCCTTGTACCACCACTAATACGCTTTCCACCAACAGAGTATGACACCTTATTTACAGGTCTGATGAGAGCACGTGCTATCGCCACTCATGCAATGGGACCAGAGTCTATCACAGTAATAACTCTTGATCTTCAATTGTACGACATGGCCATGAAGTTATGGATGGAGCGTGAGGACATACAAAAGCAGTTTTTGTTTCGACCTGGAGAGCTGCACATCGTCTTCTGGGCACTGGCTGCCGTTGGTAAATATATAGAAGGGAGTGGTATTGACCAAGCTTGGGTTGAAGCTGGACTGTATTCACCTACAACTGTAACACAAATTCTTAGCGGAAAACATATGTATCGAGCACTGGAAGCTCACACAGTTACCTTGCTTGCTTTGTACAGTTTGTACTTTCGTAAGTTCTTGCAACTTCAGCCCAGTGAAGTAGCTTTCTTGAAAGAAACTTCCAGTCTTTTGGGAGCAGCTTATCAGCAAGACATCAATAAAGACTCAGAAAGCAGACACATGCTCAGTGATGCCGTTACAAAAACAATCGAGATGTTCGAAGCCAGGGACATCTTCCAAAAGATTAAACAATCGCAAAACACTGCAAACAAGATTCAGCGCTTCATAGGAAACTATATGAAACAGTTCGAGACTATCCTCCAATTTGTTCGAGCCACCAGACAACGAGACATATCGCTGCACATGCAGAGTGTGGAATCACTCATAAAGTACTTCTTTGCCCATGATCATTTAAATTATGCACGCCTTTTACCACTTTACATTTCTACAATGCAGCAAGCAGAAAAGGAGCACCCAGAGATCTGGGCAGAATTCATGTTAGGGAATTTCTGCGTAACCAAAGGTGTTGCTGGATTCACATCAATAGGTGCAGACCATGGGATTGAACAAGAAAATCGTGAACTCAAGGTTATTGGAGGTATAGTCGGAATTACACAGAATCAAAAGTCACTGGACAAATACTTTCTCATTGCACCCGAACTCTCAAATTTGCAGCATGACTTTGAGAAAAAGTATTACTCTGGTAGTAAGGCAAAGAGAACGCAACACCATGAGCTTACAGGAGGAAAACTCTCCCGAATAACGCAAAATGCTATTAAACTCAGCGTAGTATTTCACGAGCATGGAAACCCATTTGAATCCTCTGACGAAGATGAAATTTATAATTTGCTCACCAAAGCAGTTATGAATGAAACTGCTACCAACGACATCCTTCGGCGTGATGAGATTGGGCAACAGATTTTCGAAAGTTTCGTCACTGAACGTCTTGTAGAAGGAAAACTTTCCGTGTGGGACAAAATGACCAGGAAGAAACTGTCTACATTCAAAAGTGCCAATGCAATTGCAAAAATCAGCATGGGAGACAAGGTAATCAAAATTAAAGAAGAGCGAGGACTGTTGCAGCGGTTCATTGTAATATCAAGAAGTCGACCGGAGCTGGACCTCAAGGAATGCATCGGAACGTATGAGTTTGGTGTGGTGCCTCGATCACTGTTTGCTTCAGATGGATCCCTCCTGCTGGCATATGATAAGGCATCAATACTCCGTCATCTTGAGAAGCTGGATACCGGTAGTAATAGACAACGGCTACAAGTTGACAGGAATGAGGTAACTGTTACTCAGCTGTCCGATAGCCATTCATTCCAAGTACCCTTAAAGATAACAGACACAGCAGTTGAATATACCACTGTGGACCCACCAGATGAACTGACAACTCACCGAGTGATCATCATTGATGGGATGGCTATGGTAAACGCAGTTATCAAAACGGAACAAATGAAAACATGCCAAGACTTTGCCGAAGCCTTTCTTCAGATAATTTGTAACATGGGTACACCCTATGATGAGATCAGATTGGTGTTTGACCGGTACATCGAAACATCACTCAAGCAACAGATGCGGACAAATAGGACCAAGGGAAAGTCAACATATTACCACGTCAAAGACAACACTCTAATCCAGAATATTTCCCTGAAGGACTTTCTCTCAGATATCCGCACCAAAGGAGAACTGACCGAGTATTTAACTGAAAAGGTTGTACATCACAGCAAGAGCTCCAACAACAGACTGAAAAAACTACTGGTGACATCGGAAACACAAACCAAGGGCAATGTTAATATTCCAGACTCGCTCCTGACTCACAGCCAAGAAGAGGCAGACACTTTGATTGTCCTGCACGCTCTAACTGTTCCCAATGAAACAGAACTGGTTGTCAGTTCCCCAGACACAGACGTCTTGTTGTTACTCATCTACATGTATCCACACTTACCCGGGTCTACAACTTTCCTTACCGGAAAGGGCAGATTGAAGAGGGGCATTTGTGTGCGAAACATATACAACAACTTGGGACCAAAGCGTGCTTCTGCACTTCTAGGTTTTCATGCTCTGACTGGTTCCGATATGACTGAGAGATTTGCTGGCAGAACCAAAGACTTATGCTTCAAGGCATTTATGTCTTGTGATGATAAGATCTTGGATGCACTTGCAATGCTCGGGAATGACACTGATCTTCCTGTTGATGTATGCTCGCAGTTGGAACGCTTTGTCTGTATTTTGTATCGATCCAAAATCTACACGAAAGTGAATGACCTCCGTTGGTTCCTCTTCTCCAATCGTGCAGCCGAAGGAGAAAACCTCCCACCAACTTCTGGTTCACTAGATTTGCACATTCGCCGGGCTCATTATCTTTGCATGATTTGAAGAAAAGCTAGCAAAGCCCACCCCTGCCTTCCAGCACCAACTGCATTTGGTTGGACGTTTGATGCAGGTTCAAGTCACTTCACGCCAGATCGTTGTTTAAATCCACCAGCTCCTAAAGCAGTATTGCAACTCATAAAGTGCGGGTGTAAACGTGGATGCGAAGGAAGGTGCAGCTGCCACAAGAACAATATTCCATGTACAGAAGTCTGTGGCTGTGGTCTCAGCTGTAAAAACAAAACTATCCAACCAGTGATAACTGAAGACTGACAATTTGAAGATGAATTGCTTTCTTTGACATTCAATAAATATTATAAATTCCGTAGATGTCGGTTGTTATCGATAACTGCCATTTAATTAGAAGGCCTAAGACTTCTTACATCTTTCGCGTGTAATACGACTTAAAGGATCGTACATTAATTCAAGTTTCATTGTATTTAGATCAGTTCATTGGCTTTCTAGTTGCATATTCTTTGTGAAAAATGCATGCATTTAAGTTTGTACAGTTCTTGGTGTAAAATTACGTAGGTAGGTTAGCATACGTTTCGGGTGCGCGGGGGGTATTTTGAATAACATTTTTAAATTTGGCACATGTATGTCATATATGTAACCTAAATTTGATGATTCTATTAGATTTCCTGTCTCAGAAAACATATATTCAGATATTTTATTTGTAATTGTAGCCTATATACTTGCAAAAATATTGCATAATTATTGTTGTGCCCCATTTTGGACGCCATCTTGGATTTCATGCCCCAAAAATGTTCAGAAAAAATGCCACCCTAATTTTTTTGTAAGCTTATCATGTTTTCTTTCAAAAACAAGTGAGTTTTAACTTTTAACAAAAAAAAAACACGAAATTACAAATATGCCTACACTACATAGAGACTGAAAGCATCATTCTCAATATTGTGATGTCACACGCGTGCCAAAGGGGGGGTTGTAAGTCCGCTGTGGGACTAATATCAGCTGTTTAGAAGCATATCAAACCATTCAACAATTTCTCACAAAATTTCGGGGGGGGCCGGGCCCCTTGGGCCCCCCATAGATCCGCGCTTGCGTCAAGGATATTACTATCCGATATTCTGAAGGCATTAGGCTACGTCAACGCCTTGAAATCATGCCTCTGAATCTATCAAAACTGGTAGTAATAGGTTACGGCCCGCCAACACCATGTAAAGTTTGGCTTGTTTGTTTGGCCCGCTGTTAAAAAAAGTAAAGTTTGGCCCGTTGTTAAAAAAAGGTTGCCGACCCCTGGTTTACACATTGCGTTTTCATAATTGCCTTTCGTGCCAACAGGCAAATTCTCCATTTTTGGGCCGGATTTGGTCAAAAATTTTACAAAATTGTTGAATTGCTCATAGCGCTGCACAAAATGTGGCGATGTAGACTACACACAAATAAAAAGACAACAGTACACACACAGTTAATACCACTTGAGAGCAGTGTTGTACGCGTCAATGAAATAAAATGACGGCGTCAGCGTCAGCGCGAATTGCCTAAAAACTTTACTGCGTAAAGTACTGCGTAAGCTCTTAAAGAAATTGACGGCGTCAGCGCTAATTTCTAGCGCTATTTTAGCCAGGGTTTCACAAAACGGAAGTATTCGACTTCTAACGAGTTTGGTGTTTAAGACTGTCTCGAACTGCAAAAGATGATTTTGTCTTTTCTCGACTCAGATTAACCTAGGATAAGATAAACAAACTTGAAACTGTACAATTGGATAGACGAACAGCTGACACACAAAAAGATTGTTCATTGTTATCAGCCTGAAAGTCAAAACGTCAAACAAAATTTAACTCTCATTGTGAAACGAGATTTTCCATGCAAACGAAAAATGACGCATAGCGCTTGACGCTTAAAATCGGCAAAATAGTTGACGGCGCTATCACTTCCGTCAACTAAAAAGTAAACTGACGGCGCTAGCCTCAGCGTCAACAAAAAGTTGACGCCGTCATTTGACGCCGTCAAATTGACGGTGTCAACGTACAACAC
The DNA here is from genome assembly GCF_918807975.1 of Aplidium turbinatum. NCBI lineage: Eukaryota > Metazoa > Chordata > Ascidiacea > Aplousobranchia > Polyclinidae > Aplidium > Aplidium turbinatum. The sequence continues at coordinate 7,453,307 of NC_137486.1, forward strand.
TGCCTGAGAGTAATAATATGCAGCATCATACAGTACGTGCATAATGTAATGATATCACTGTTCTTACCATAGAGAGCATAGAGAATAATTATATTGGTTGATAGATTGCTCCACCAGTCACACGCAACCACACCCACACGTGCTGCACATCAATAATGGACTCAACAAAAAAGTTTGAAGATTGGATTTCATCATTGAGCTATCAAAGATAAAATCAAACTAGGCTACTGTGTATCAAATGAGTAAAGACCTTTTTTTGGAACTCCCTCTCTAATTTGTCGTTTTCACTACCTTTTCAAAGAAATCTGGCTTTCAAAAGTGGGTGGGCCACCGGCCTACCCATAAAATAAATTAAGTGGACCCAGGCCCACGAAGCCCACGTGGTTCCTCCATCCAGGGCCGGATTTAGCTCATTGGGAGCTCGGGGCACTTTTAGATCGGGGGGCCCCCGTGCAAAAACCGTCTCTACGTCTACAGTAGCATCAGTCCAGTACTGCACAGCATTTTGCAGAAACTTTAAAGGCCAAAAGGAAAAAAAATCACATTTTTTTCCACATAGGGGGCCCTTCAAAAGTCGGGGGGGCCGGGGCAACTGCCCCCTCTGCCCCCCCCCCCCTAAATCCGGGCCTGCCTCCATCCCTGCAGATATCCCGAAGTTTGTAAATCACAAAACCCCTAAACTTGCATATAGTTTTGTATCATGGATGATGATATAGTTTACGCGCAAAAATTTTTGGTTGACGCCGTCAAAAATGTCTTTCGGCAAAATGTCCGCGCACGGTACAAGCGACACCTTTCAACAGCACCATCAACAACTGACACACGAATTCCGTGCACGGACATTTTGCCGAAAGACATTTTGCCGAAACCCATTTTGCCGAAAAACATTTTGCCGAAAGGACGTTATGCCGAAGGACATTTTGCCGAATGGACAAATTGCCGAAACGACTAATTGCCGAATGGACTAATTGCCGAAAGGACTAATTGCCGAATGGACAAATTGCCGAAACAATTTGGAAAAAAAAAATACTTTAAAGTGACACAAAATCTCGTTACTATGCAAGCAGTGCCTTTGAAATAGAATTACTTTGCTACTATTGTTTGCCTTCGTTCCATCGCTTTGGAATATGCACGATCGAGTTGTTGATGATCTTCCTCGTACTAACAATTCCATCGAAGGATGGCACCATGCTTTCGACCAACGAGTCTCCATCACACACCCCACGATACGTCGACTGACAGTAAAGTTGATAAAGGAACAATCGCACAACGAACTAATCCTGGAGCAGTTATCAGCTGGCGTTCAACTGGCACCACCAAATAAAAAATATAAGGTTGTGAACGATAGACTAAAACACATTGTGGAGAATATCAATACATATAACACTTCTGTCGGATATTTACGCGCTGTCACACATAATTTGTGAGTAAAATCTGTTCGTGAATGATATTTATGTGTTATTAGGTTATGATAATACATATAATAGCCTACATTTGTATAATTTCGGCAATTTGTCCAATCGGCATTAAGTCCTTTCGGCAATTAGTCCTTTCGGCAAAATGAGTTTCGGCAAAATGTCCATTCGGCAAAATGTCTTTCGGCAAAATGGGTTTCGGCAAAATGTCTTTCGGCAAAATGTCTTTCGGCAAAATGGGTTTGGACAAAATGTCTTTCGACAAAATGTCCTGGTACCACGAATTCAATGCAGGATACACAAACTGGTGAGGGACAGATCACATGATATGCACAACACAAAATAATAGTTTTATTACAGCCTGATAGGCTACTATTATTGCACACATATATCAACAGTAAAATGTTGTATGTGTAGTACGCCTAAGCAAAAGTCAATCGTTTTTCTCAAGACAAAGGGGGCCCGGAGTGAGAGGGGGGCCCGGAGTAACTCTTCGTACCCCTAGTGAAAATTTCTCTCAGAGGCCCTGCAGATGACTGCGCACAGCAGTACAAAGACGACTGGGGATATAGCAAGTGCCATCAAACCGGTACCCGGACATTTTGCCGAAAGACATTTTGCCGAAAGACATTTTGCCGAAAGACATTTTGCCGAAAGACATTTTGCCGAAACCCATTTTGCCGAAAGACATTTTGCCGAATGGACATTTTTCCGAAACTCGTTTTGCCGAAAGGACTAATTGCCGAAAGGACTAAATGCCGAATGGACAAATTGCCGAAATCATACAAATGTATTATATGTATTATCGTAACCTAATAACACATAAATGTCATTCACAAACAGACTTCACTCACAAATTATGTGCGACAGCGTGTAAGTATCCGACAGAAGTGTTATATGTATCGATATTCTCCACAATGTGTTTTAGTCTATCGTTCACAACCTTATATTTTTTATTTGGTGGTGCCAGTTGAACGCCAGCTGATAACTGCTCCAGGATTAGTTCGTTGTGCGATTGTTCCTTTATCAACTTTACTGTCAGTCGACGTATCGTGGGGTGTGTGATGGAGACTCGTTGGTCGAAAGCATGGTGCCATCTTTCGATGGAATTGTTAGTACGAGGAAGATCATCAACAACTCGATTGTGTATGTTCCAAAGCGATGGAACGAAGGCAGGACGACGTCGACGACCACGCTGCAAGATACCAATCCAAGTAGTTTCAAAATATACAACAAAGTCATGAAGTACGTCATCAATGTCGTCGTCAAGCGATGCCAGTAGCTCGTCGAACGCCTCCGTTACACGGTCAGTTGGAATGAATGCTAGCGATTGGAACGTTTTGATGAGAAGCGCGTTGTCTGGGGATTCTCTGTACCACTGCTGAAGACCAAGTTCCTGTACCTTCCTCCACAGGCATTGGACGAAGTGAAACAGACAACCCTTAACTTCAGCAGCCGGGAAAGCGGCCCTTAGCGATTGGATTGCGGCCATTTCAAAATCCACCATCACCGAAACAGGAGCCAGGTCATTTCGACAATCCTTCAAGTAGGTAAAAATACGGTCGTACGTAGTTCTGTTCTTGTTCTTTGCAAGACAGTACACAACCGGTATTGTTCTTGTGCCGGCTGCGATCATGTGGATGGTGTAAAGCCGGTAGCCATTAGGAGCACTGTCAAATGTTCCGTCACAAAACCAGTGGTGTTCGGCAGCTAAACGTTCCAGGTTTCGTTCGGTTGCGAAAATGTAGAAATCTAATTCCTCGTCAAAAAGGGCCAGAAACTCCTCTCCACGTGTTGTACGGCGCAGCTCGTCGGGAATGTCGTCACCATCGGGGGCTTTGCGTTTTCTTCTGACCATTTTCGCTAATGTATCGACGTTGGGTAGACTACCAGATGCTGCCAGGGGAAAATCTTGTGTGCAGTTCTGGATAACGTTGCTGGTAGATTCTTCGGAATTAACGGCGCGGTGTTGAATTGCTGAAATAGTCTTCACAACAACCGTACGTGATGGATCAGGAGCGTGAGAATGAGGTGAACAATGACCTTGAAGAACGTCGCAAACTGTTTTCATCCTACTTGAACACTCTTTGCGTTTTTCACATCTCCAGTACCAGGGGTGCATTCCTAAAGTTTTTTTTGGGGGGGGCTCTATCACTTAGCTGTGTTGTTATAGACAAAGTATGTACAGTATAAGTAATCGGTGTAGGTTTGCCAACAATGTTTACCTTTTTTAAAAGGAAACACTGTTCAGTATGTTTTTACTTCTGAACATCATGTCGAAAAACAACCCATGCTAAAACATAGTTTGAAGTACAGAAAAAGGTAGAAGCAATAAAACGTGAAAACGTGGTTGAATCCGATATAAAATTATAAGTTTGAAATTTGGCTTGATTGCTACACTGCAATCTCCTTTGCTTTTTTTTTTACTGCGTAGGCCAGTAGTTCTCAAACTGTGCGTCGCGACGCCCTGGTGCGTCGTTTCAATTTTCCAAGGGCGTCGCAGAAGAGTTTTGTTTCGTAGCTGAATTCAGTTTATCTTATAAAGATGAGGTTAACCCTTTGATTAGCAGTTTCAGTTGTCAGCAAAGTTGTTAAATTCATTAAAACACGCCCATTGAAGTCAAGAGTTTTCAAAAAACTTTGTGGAGAAATGAATGCAGCGCATCGGAGTTTGCTCTTTTAATTTTCATCCAGGTGGCTTTCGCTTAGAAAATTCTTTGAAAGCTTCTACGAATTGGTGGATGAACTTCAGGCTTTTTTGCAGCAAGAAAATAATCCACTTGCAGAGTGTTTATAATTCAGAACAATTTTTTATTGAAATTGGCTTACTTTAGGCCTACTTGTGTGATATCTTCGCCAAACTGAACATTTCTATGCAAGGGCCGAATAAAAATGACATTTCAGATAAAATTGCAGCATTCGTTAAAAAGCTGCTATTGTGGAAGGAAGATATAGCAAACCTGTCTGGAAGCTCTCGATACTTCACTTTCTTGTTCAATTTGCTTGAAAAGAAAAGTATGACGCTGCCTTCAAATTTGTGAAGCATATTTGGGCAACATTTGTCCAAGCTCGAGTCGAAATTTGCAAAATACTTCCCGAGAAATTTATCAAACTACGAATGGATTCGTGATCCTTTCGTCCAACCTACTCCACTGTCTTTTACTGCACAAGAAAAAGAAGCCTACATTGACCTTCCTTGTGACAATTTACTGAAAAGGATGTTTAATTCAGGATATCCGGCAAATTTCTGGATTTCAATGAATGGCGATTATCCAGCTTTGGTGAAGAAAGCACTACGAATTATTATCCCATTTGTCACGTCATATTTATGTGAAGCAGGATTTTCTGCCTTGGCGGTGATAAAAAGCAAATTTCGATCACCAATAAACACTGAAAGAAAAATGCGGGTGGCAATTTCAAAAATTCTCCCAAGATTTAATGAACTTTGTAAAAACAAACAAGCCCACACGTCACATTAAATAATATGCATTGCTTTTTGTTGTTGTATCAACAAACAAAACTTTAATAATAAGTTTCCTCATTAACTTTTATTTGCTGGTGCGTCGCAAGTCCAGAAAACTTTTCCAGAGGCGTCGCAACAAAAAAAAGTTTGAGAACCCCTGGCGTAGGCCTACACTTGAAACTCGATTTGCATGAGCTAATTCCAATCTTTTAACTCAATTGTAAACTTATTTGTATGAGCCAATCCTAAGCACACTTGCAAAAACATCGCCTGCAATAGGAAAGTAAGGAAATGCAATTCTTGAAATGAGCGCTTGTGGTTGCAGATTTGCTATATAAGAACCAATAAGCTGCCAATGTGACAGTTACACTAAAATCTCATTTAGTTATTAACGAACAGTTTAAAAAACTCCAATTACAGCAAAAGCATATTTCAAGTTGGTGCAAACGAGATTACACAAAACAAATAGCCTGTCTGCCAGGTCTTTGGTTTTATGAGCTAAGTTATAAGCACCACGACAGTCCTTGATTTTAGCCAGCAAACAGTTTTTGCACAGATTGGAGTTCATTCAATGTGGGCAGCTTAGAATGCTTAACTTGAATATCCACAGCCGACCGATGAGTCTGCAACCACTTCTGAGTTGCCGCAGTGCCATTCCATAAATGAGGAGGTGGTCCATTGATGCTGATGAACAACAATGCTGAAACAAGTGGTATGGTCAGCCGTGATCGTAGCGGTGTGATGACCAAGTTCATTTGTGAAAATCCACGTTTGGCTTCAGCAGAACTTATAGCAATCATGTTTAGTATTACGTTCTTGAGCAACTTTATCGTATCTGGTATATGACAAGGATTGTTAACATACAATCGGAAATAGGAGTGATGACATGAAATCTCTCCTCTATTTTTCGTAATCTGTGCTCCCCTTCTTGCCATGGAACTTCGACTGCAGCAGGCCACAATTCTAGTACAATAATTTCCAAGCTCTTCACAGAATTTTCATTGTTGGTGTCCACCATCCTGCTTCCAATGTTGTCAACCAAAGCTTGAATAAACCGATTACGATCAAAAGAAGGGTACCGTATAGTCTCTACGTCGAGCTTTGAACTGGTCCAATGTTGTGCCTTTAAAGGAGTAGTTTTTTGTACTTCCGGGACTCAAGTTAACAACTTCATTAAACGAATACTTTCCTTCTTGAATAGCTTTTTTTATTTGAAGTAGAGAATTAACAGTCCATTTGACATGACGATTAGCTACTACGAAGTTGATATTCCCAGTCTGGAGAGTTTCTGACAAAAGTGATAATTGGCGATTGCTATCAACTTATGTTCGGTTTTTTTGCAGTTCTGTTGTGAGAAAGCTGTTAAAGTGTTACTTGTTTAGTCGAAAACTTGTTGTTCAGCTAGAAAAGCTGAAAAATGGAAGCTTGAACGAGCCCCCCCTGAGCCCCCCCTACATCAAGCTTTTTCGTATTTCGGGGGGCTGAGCCCCCCCCGAGCCCCCCCCAGGAATGCAACCCTGTCCAGTACGAGTTGTCATCTATGCGTTTATCAAGAACGTATACGAAACCTTCATGAAGAATTCTGCGGTTACCTTTAATATTCTGAATGAATTCCATAATTGGCATAAACTGAGCACAAAACAAACTGATAAAAAGCTTCAATTGAATTTCAAAAAACAGGTGAAATAAGCAGTGGTATAATCTAACGTCTAATACTGATGTCCAAAAACTGTGGATACTGCATATATACTAAATACTCATAGATGTGACTTGATGTCACTTCAAACTAATAGGCTACTGATTTCCAAAAACTGTGGAGACTATATATAAAATAATTTTTGAGCAAACAACAGTAGCAAAGTAATTATTATTTCAAAGCCACTGCTTGAATAGTAACGAGACTTGGTGTCACTTCAAAGTAATAAATACCAGTGCAAAGGCACTGCTTGCATGGTAACGAGACTTGCGACTTGGTGTCACTTTGAAGTAATTAGGCTACCAGTTCAAAGGCACTGCTTGCATGGTAACGAGACTTGCGACTTGGTGTCACTTCGAAATAATTAGGCTACCAGTTCAAAGGCACTGCTTGCAACGTAACGAGACTTGTGTCACTTCAAAGTAATTTTTTTCCAAATCGTTTCGGCAATTTGTCCATTCGGCAATTAGTCCTTTCGTCAATTAGTCCATTCAGCAATTAGTCCTTTCGGCAATTTGTCCATTCGGCAAAATGTCCTTCGGCATAATGTCCTTTCGGCAAAATGGGTTTCGGCAAAATGTCTTTCGGCAAAATGTCCGTGCACGATCAAACCAACCCTAATGGGTGGTATAGGCTACTTGAGAGGTCACCACACTTTATTCGTCGATGGGAAAGAATGGTTTCAATAGAGACTGTTACTACTCTCAAAAAAATAGAGATGAAATTAAGAAAGAAATCATATATTTTGCACGGAAACCCAACATCATCTTTCGCAAACAACGATTTTTGCTTAGGCCTATTATGTCTCTTTTGTCTCGGTTCCATTAGTTCAGTTCAGTTTGTTTTTAATTCTGACTATCACAACGAAAAAAACAGCATTTCAATAAAACAGGCAGATGTTTACCCGTCATACTTTATATAGGCTAAGTTCAAGTTACCGCGTCCAAAAAAATCGCTTTCTACCGAAAGCTAGGCCTATCCTTTCTTCTAATAAGGTTTAAAATAAACTGTGGTCGGTATATTCGATACTGTATTTAATATTCGATAGTTGTATTTTTTGTATTTGGCACATCCACTGATTTTACCAAAACAATAAAGAAAACAAGGAAGAAACAAAAAGAAAATAGAAGTTTTAAACAATTAGCCTATTGAGTTTTATTTATTTTAAAATGTAATTTTTCGTTTGTTTCAATCAAGCTGTAGCCTACTGATGTCATTTTATATTGTAATTTTTTCGTTTCGCTCTTGTTGTACTGACGAGCCTAAATGGGTAAAAACCGATTCTGCAATATTAATTTTATTGAAATGCTGTTGTGAGGAATAGCCTGGTCAAATGATTTTAAGGTTTAAACTGTCGAGAAAAAAACTATTAATTTGTTTTCTTGGTGATTGCTTCTATACTAGGCAGATCGCCCATTTGAGGAAGTGTCTTAGTACCAGATCGTCTTTTTCCATTAGCTTTTTCCACTTTTCATTTTGAGTCGATATACGTTTAATAAATATTCGTGCTATTATTATTATCCCATCGAGATTCGTTTAAAACGATCTCTTTAAATTGTAACTAGAACTATGATAATCACAAGAAGATTTTAACTTTAAAACATGAATTAAATCAAGATTGCTTGATTTCTAGTCGACCAGTTTATGCTTTTTTGCTCCACCTATTGTCTTGGTAACAATCTCAAGTCTAAATCGGTTACGTCGTTTCTGCACATCTTGGAACAAAACAAAAACAAATTCCAAGCTATGAATGAAATCACATTATATTGCTCGGCCCTCGTGAAAGCTTTCTTTGTTGAAGCACCTCTCGAGTGTTTTCAACCGAGCTTGAAACACGAATTATTGTTATAGCTGAAATCGCAGACAATGATTGGGTTAGTCGAGCTCTATTTAACAAATAGCTACATGAACAGCCTGAATAGCCAAAAAGAAATCAAAACCATTTGTATCTACAAAATCAAACAAAAGTTGTCCTAGTTAAGTTGATACAGGGCTGAAATGGGATGGGCTATTGTTGTCACCAAAAACAGATGGCTATATTGTCAGGCAATAAGGAAAAGCTGTTACGAAGGTTTTAAATCTTTGGTTGAAACTTGATTTTAAGTTATAGCCTACTACGACTTTTTCATTCCAAACGTGCAGTAAAATCTCCACATTGTTTTGTGCTTCTGTAATTTTGTATGTAGCCTAGGCTAAATTTGTATGGCTATAGCATAATAATAGACCTACCCTTGAAGTGTTATGAAACCTCTCAGACCATGCCAAGTCAGTTTCGTAACTAGGGTTGTCAGTAGCAAAATAAATTTGCTGGAGAAATAGATGGTATGCCTAGCTGAGATGTGATGTGAAAGTAGATCAGACTACGAAAGTGGAATGAAATGCCAGAGGCAGCTGAATAAAAATATATTTATTCTACATATAGGAATTCTTTTGCCCAACAAATCTGAAGTAAAAAGGATTTAGAAAGTGGAATGACTTCAAACTAAACAAAACAAGCTAAAATACCTCCTTTAAAGAGCAGCCACTGATAAGTTATTCAACACGATTTTGAAAATTAAAAAATGAAATCCTGAGATAATTACAAATCATAATTTATTAAATTGAAATTATGCAAATTGCTATTTCTTAGGAAGGTGCTCTTCTTTTACTTCTTCGTGTGAACCTTCTTCGCCAATTCAGAGGTCGAAGGGCTCTTCCTTTTACCACCCTTGCTCAATAGCGGCGAATCGGTTCAGATGTTTGGGCAGGTGTCGAGCAGCCACTGAGTAGATTCGTCATCCAGTTCACGCAGACCACGCACACCATTTGGCGCATGGTAAATGGCGCAGTTGCAGATGGTGTGGTATGCGGTTTGTTCCTTCTTGCCACACTCACAGATTGCGGATGGAGCCATTCTCCATTTGAGCATGTTGGAACGGAATAGTCTAATGCCAGTGCGCAGACGGTTGAGCCGCACCCAGATCTTCCTTGGCAAATGCATTCCGGGTGGGTGTCGGGTGCTGGATTATCGGGTGTCGGGGGCGGTGTCCGAGATAAAACTTTGGAGTCTTGAGGAGTTCTTTTTCCACTCCGAGCTCTATTTGTGGTTTGCCTAGGTAGCCGCACTGATGGATTAATCTTCCGCAGTTTTCATCAAGAGTTGTGTAGCTTGTACAAATGGGTGTCTCGATTTCAGTCGCCGAGGTCGCTCGCTTACAGATTCGTATAGACTTGAGTGGAGCAAGTGGTTGGGGTTCGTAGCGTGGCGAGAAAGACAGGATGGCTTCGCCGCGACGAAACTCAGCTGGTTGGATGCCTGCAAGCACAAAGAGATTGTCTGATAGTGTATAGGCCTACATTGGTCGCAGGCATCCAGTCACGATACGCAAGGCGTCATTAGGCCTCATAGTGACTTCAAATGTCGACGGTAAGTGAACGACCTGTCCAGGACTACCCACAGATATTTAGAGTTTAGGGAAAAAGGCAAGGTTTTTCCATCGGTGTTGATCTTGAGCTCACACTTCGCTTCCCAGTTGTTTAAGTGGAAAGCTGTCTTTACCGTTTTGGTTTCGCTGAGCTTCAATCTCCATCTTTAGAGGTGTGCCGAAAGTGTCGACATGTCCTGGTTTAAGGTCCCTTCTAATGTTTCCCAATGATTCGACAGATGTAGAATGGCCAAATCATTAGCACAAGCGTATTTTTGGATATCATGCTTGGCAGAGATGGGCAAGATCAAGATCAAGATCACCAAACTATGTGATCTTGAAAATAAAGATCAAGATCGTGATCTTGAAGATCAAGATCACTTTCAAGATCACTTTTTGTGTGCTTGAAAAAAAATGAAGTTTAAATCTTGAAGTGTTTGATCAATGATGTTGCAAAAAATAATTACTATAAGCTATGCAACCTGGGTAAACGTATATAGTTGGTATGGCTAACTTTTACTTTTAACTACTCGATCGCTGGTTTAAGAATTGTAATAAGCTAGTGACTGTTGCTATTAGGCCTATCAATTGTTGACGTAGTTTGCGTAGAATCGCAACGTCACACCCAAGGCCGAGGTTAATTACAGTAGTTCTGAAAAAGTCGCAAAATTTGCAATTAGTTTTATACTTTTTATTTATAAATAAATAAAAATAAACTTTGAACTGCATCATTTTTTACCAAATTTTTGTCTGGTTCATGTGGGAGTTTTTATTCGTGTTACTAAGTAGTTTTAACTTTCACTGTATTGTGTCAATGCTTATTGCACCATTTACCCATCCGGCAACCTTGATACTGTTGTCTGCTATCAAAAAAGTTCAGAGGTTTGCGGGTTTGCGGGTTAAAAAAATGCCTCTATCTAGTAAGTAAACTTCAATTTTAAAGTGATCTTGATCTTATTGTTCTTCAAGATCAAGATCACACAAAAAAGTTATCTTAGATCAAGATCAAGATCACCAAAAAAAAAGTGATCTTCAAGATCAAGATCACGCCCATCTCTGGTGTTTGGCAGGTCGTAGGTGTAGACTGTAAATGTTAAACAGAAGAGAGCCAGGATATATCCATAAAAGGTGCCATTTTTAAGGCATCATAACCTGCTTGTATCCTCAATGAAATGCAGTTTGGCTTCGTGCCAGACCGAGGTACAACTGATGCCATTTTCATCATCCATCAGCTTAAAAAAAAGCACTTGCCGTAAATGAAACTCTGTATATGGTTTCTGTAGACATTCAAAAAGCTTTTGATCGAGTGCCGAGGAAGGTGATCTGGTGGGCCATGCATAAGCTGAATGTTGAGGAATGGCTAGTACGGATAGTACAATCCATGTTCTTAAATGCTAGGAGCCGTGTGCGTGTCGGAGATAGATACAGTAACATTTTCAGAGTGGGAGTGAGTGTACATCAGGGTTCTGTATTGAGTCCGTTGCTCTTTATTATGGTACTGGAAGCCCTGTCTGAGCTGCCCTTGGGAGCTGTTGTACGCTGACGACCTCTCCATCATCGACACCTCATTAAAGACACTTGTTGACAGAACCACATCTTGGAAGAAGGGAATTGAAAGCAAAGAGCCTCAAAGTAAACATGAGAAAGACCAAAGTACTGATTTCTGATCTCAACATAAACTCATTGAGAAGATCAGGAAAGAATCTTTGCTCGGCATGCCTAAGTGAAACCGGAAGATACTCTATTTTCTGTACCAATTGCTCCCAGTAGGTCCACAAGAATTGTAGTGAAATAAAAGGCCCACTCAAACCGGACCCACATCATGTATGCCCACTCTGTAAGGCATAGCAAGACACATAGACGGTAGGCCAGTACGCGAGGTTGAAGTTAAAGGTGGTACATTTGACGTGGGAGCTGACTTTGCTACGTTGAAGATACTATGTCTTCTGGAGGGGTGTGAACTTGCAGTCATAATCAAGTCAGCCTGGAAAAAGTTCAGAGAACTCTTCCCTATCCTTACAAGCAAGTACCTTTTTACTGCAATCAGAGGTCAACTTTACTTAATCTGCGTGGGAAGTGTCATGCTCTATGGCTCCAAAACGTGGGCAACACTAGCATGCACCATCAAGCGCCTACAATGTAATGACAGAGCGATGGTAAGATGGACCTGCCTGGTCAAGCTTGAAAGCATCCAGTTCGAAGCTTTTTAATCCATGCTTAAAATAAGAGACGTTGGTGAAGTCCTCTACTTGAACAGAATGAGATGACTTGGGCACGTTGATGGCAGCACTAACTGGATCTCTCATGTCAGGTGTGTCAACATTACAGCACAGCGGGGTCAAGGTAGACCAAAACTTTTTTGGGAAGAACTTGTTAACCGTGACTTATTAGTCCTGAACATGGATTTTGCCAACCCAACGGACCATGAGGTGTGGAAAGGAAGACTTCGCCCGCGACAGACAGACAGACAGACAGGCCACACCATCAACATGAGGATTAATTCAAAGCCTGTATAATCAAAATCGGTTGATGATGATGATGATGACAATTGACAAATGTTAATTGGACGGACCATTAATAAAAAGCGCAATGGTGACCAAATAGACCAAACTAGGTTTTTTTTTTTTTATCATCACTGCCAAGAGACAGGTGTGACTGCGTCTCAATGGCCAATACACGGGCATCAGGCTATATTCTAAGCATCTTCGTCTTAGAGTAGCTTACTTTATCTATCGTCCGTGGAAGCATCGTCAAATTAAGGAGGTAGAAAGATTTATCTCTGCCGCAAAGGCTTCAACAACTAAGATTTTCTAATAAACTCCAGTTTCGATCAAAAAGTTCTGCTTAGCCTACAACTTATAGTAGGTATAGGCTACCAACTTAGCTTAATTATTGTATGTTGTCATAATAATATCGTTATAAATACAAATTACCTACTTCACTTATCAACCTAATAGGGTGTAGTAAAACATACTGAAATTAATCCACTGTAATAATTCAATAAACATGAAGACCTTTCCTGCTGAAAGTGAAACGCCTCGGGACGTGGACAGTAACTTGCTTGAACATGCCAGGCTTGGCTTGAAGAGGATCCACACAGTCAGTCGGCCACGTGATGAAGAACCTACCAAAACCAAACAAGGTAGTGTAGGTGTAGCCTATACCTAGACCTACATTCCATTGTGCTTTATTGTAAGTAATAAGTTTTTGCCATGTTTAGCCGATTACGCCTGCACTAGCCTATTTGAAACTGTTGTATTTTATTTAGAAAATTTTCCTCAAAGCACTGACTCCGACATATTGACATTGTAGCTTAAGTTCTACATTCACGGAAAATTAAGCTTAGCTAAGAATAATGTAGGCTAGTCTTTGAGGCGATCATACTGTAAATTGAAAACAAAAAACAGACCAGTAAGTGGATGTACAAAAACTGTGGAGGTACATCGGAGTTAACTTTAAGAGAAAGACGTAGACAATGTAAAAACTTAGCTCCGAATAACAAAATAGTTTGGTAAGAGGTTTTGGGGGACTTGCCCCAAGACAGTTTTCACAACTTCCTATTTTAGTTCCTTTCTGTTCATTTTGTAGCGCATTAAGTTTATTTTAAAATAGGCACTTTGTACAAGATCACATTCATAATTTTAAAACAAGATGTCTGTAAAGGTTGGAGTTACAAGGTTTGCTTAAAATTGAAGTTAAGTTAGATACATTTTTTGCGACTTTAGAAAGGAATTCAATATAATTTAATTGTTAAAAAAGTTTTTATAGTATCTTGTACAAAGTTGCATAGTCTTCCAGTAGAACTTCGAAAATCAGACTGAGGTAACTTATCTCCACCTACTCCTGTAGCAAATGGCACACATTATCTCATAACATTATTAAACGCTGAAATAGGTTAATTCACTAGTTGACTAAGCAATGCATTTAGTCTACTCTGGAATATTGTAGGATAATATTGTCTTAGTTTTGAAAGAGCACATAAAGGCCAAGACTATCCCTTCAATCTGATGCTGAAAACACGAGTGCTTAATCCCGCCGGTTTGATTAATAAAATGTGAGAAAAGTAAGAGAGAAAATGTTACAAAAGCGGATAAAAATTATATTTTTTTTATTTCTGTCAGGTTGTTTTTGTTTGTGGAGGATGCGTGACCGTATCCTCTCGCATGGGTCCGTTAATGTAGCAGGCTGCCCTGCAATACAAGTCACAGCAAATTGATCGAGTTTGTTTTGTTTTTCTTGTTTTTTTTTTCTACAAAGCAAACGGATCATTTTTACATATTCTGCAGAAGACAAAGAAGAGGAAAGTTCGAAAAAAAAGACAAAAGTCAATAAACAAAAACCTGTGTCACCAAAACCGACAAAGCAACCAGAAAAGAAAACACAATACATCAGCACAAAGAAGCCAGTGGAAAAATCTGTATTCTACCAACACAGCAAGCAGGGAGTGAAATATTGGTTTGAAGAGCAAAAGCCTAAAACTTGTAAGATTTCTACGATTTAACTTTCAGTGTAAAAAATTTGCTTTCAACGTGGTTCTCAATGTTGGACTAAAGCGTAGGTCTCTATAGCTGTTTTGCGATTGTTCCTCAAATAACGGAGCGTTTTTATGCTTTAGGCATTTATGCACAGTTCTTTCCATTTGTATATCTATCAAACAAAGTCTGTCTTTGGGTGTCAGGTTGTGGCATGTAGCCTAATTGGCCTATAAATAATATTTGAGGTCATAGCGGTGCGAGCTAAGTTTGCAGGGGAGACAGCTGCCCCATGTTTTCAAAAAGTGCCGCATATAATGGCAAAAACGTACAAATATTTAGGAAAACTACGTTACATAAAAATCTATAAACTATCTCCTTGATCCTTTCATGAAACTGTTCAAATCTTGAAATCAATATGTTAATTTGGGCACAAACAAAATAATAAATTATCTGAATATGTTTAATCCATCTATGAAACTATTTCTTTTTGTTGAAATGAGTCTATCTATACCTGTCAGGCTGCCATCGATTGTCCCAGAAAACTTGAGAAAAAGCAGTAGGTTATTGTATCATCTTTTTGACATAGCCTAGGCTTATTTTTCTATAGACCTATTCTATGTTTGGTAGGTAGGCTATGTTGTTTTCGTTGTGGTATATCAGAAATAAAAACAAACTAAACTCACAAATATATACGGTAGCCTATTTTACATTTCCATATTTCTAAAGGCGTAAAACCATTTCTAACTAACATTTTCAGATACTTCTAAGATTCCAATCGGTCGGAAAGGGACACTCCTTGGCTTAGTTGACGCTCCATTCAAGTGATCCTGTTGATATTTTTTAAATGTAGTTCCTTATTATTTCTACGTCATTTAAACTTAGCTACACGTATGCATCCGCCAAAGAAATCGCAGAATCTGTACTTTTTAAAAAGGGTAAATTGTAAAACCCACTTGTGGCACTTCGTTACGTACCACAAACCTAAGTTTTTTCTGATAGAACACAGCGGTCGACTTGCCTTCGCTGAGGAACCCAACATCAAAAGCTCCTACTCTCGCATGCAAGGCAACGTGGACCAACGGGTGTGAGGACTAGCGACCCTCACAAGCTTGACCTTGAATGTATAACAACTATCATGATTTTTAGCACCGGGTAGCTACTTCATGACTGAACGAAGAACCATAGAACAGTTATATAATACAACAAAAAATGTTAACTACCATAGTCCTGACAATGTTTCTCAATGTAGACCAAACTATGTGACCAAATAAGGCAAATTTTGTTTTTGAGAGCAAAACGTATTTGTGCAAGGTAATTACTAACGAAACTTGTTGATAATATTAACAGTGTTATTGTTTGTATGTAGATAGCGAAACACTCCTTAGCATCACTTGATGTGAATATTTGTACTTATTGCTGCACGTACCTTAGTAATACGTTACGATACTATACCATCGTTTTCTTTTGTACTTTTACAATACAACTGAGTAACAAAACTTGGCTGTCAATAAAGGCTTCAAAGCCACACGACGATTTAGAGACATAGGCGTAGCCAGGGGGGGGGGGGGCATGGCCTTCCCCCCAAATTTTCAAAGTTTGGATTCCGAAGTTGAGGTCTTTGTTGAAAATATAATAGTAGAAATTTATAACGTTTTCCAAGAGATCTGGGTATTAACACCCTCAAGGACTTGTTTTAGACACACAGAAAGATACCAATAAATTTTGCAAATAGAAAATTGCGCAAAATGTACGCGATTTACGCTTAACTAATTTGTGGAAGCAATTTCAGAATGGCTTACTCTGTTGGGTTTTTGTGTAGCTGAGTTTTTGGTGTTCTGTAATTCTAGCCGCAGTTTTTGCCTGTGCGTGTATATGAGCTACCTTTAATAAGTTAATAGCTGTTTATCTGCTAATAAATTTCATACAAATATTACCCTAAAAGTGTTTCCAGAAAGCGCTATAATCCATTATTTGAGTGTAATTTTGCAAAATTTTTTCGGGGGAGCATACCTCTAACCCCCACCAGTTTTTTGCTTCCCTTGTTGAACCCACCAGGATACGCCACTGCACATCAGGTGACGATGGCTTAAATTAAACACTTTGTCGTTCTCTTCAATTCATCAAATATTTGGCCGCCCCAAAATTTTTTTCTGGCTACGCCACTGTTTAGAGACCAAAAACGCTTCAAACGCATACGGATCCAACTTACCACGCGTGAGGCCTTTATTAATAACTTGTTTATGGTTGGAATCTTTTATTAGCCTTGTCAGCATCATGTTACAAAACTTGTGAGACAAGATACTAAAGTTTCACTGCGGCTTGAAGATCACAATGATGTAGCAACGAAGTACAAGTTATTTCTCAGCAGTCGAGTGTAGCAAGAATTGACAGCGATAGACATGTATTTTGCCCACGAGGCTGGGCTCATCAGTATCGCACCACTAATTCATACCACATAGTTTTTAACCTCTGCGTTTGTCAGTCAATTGAATCCTTACCTTTGTGGTTGGCGAAACACAATGCACGCTGTTCTATGGTGAGTAGTAAGGTAGTGCTGACGCCAGGAAGATCGCTCCTTCTCAACGAAGTACAAGTCAGTTGATTGCGTTTGTATTTCAACAGTTGGAATAATAGTCGAAATCACAACACAATGAAAAGCATTTTTAAATGACGTCAAAAATCGAATAGCGTCCAAAACGCTTCGAAAACAAGCGACCAATAACCACTTAGACAAGAAAATCAATGTAAAAAAACGTTTGATTTGCTGTCTGGGTAAAAGTGTTTTTAGCAGCATATGTTCAACGTCGTTAAGAGTTAAAACAGCAACCTTCACAGGCTGAAAACGCAAACTTGTAAAAATTACCAAATTTCTTCGCTGAAAGTCAATTTCAAAACGAAACAAACGCTCAATGTGTCTCCACAAAGATCTCATACCAAGTTATTACAAAAATATAGTACGTCAGTGTAACCACTTCCCTCGTAAACTCCACAATGATCGTTGAGCTGGGTCTGCAAGGTGGAGTGTTTGCTGTCTGGTGTCAGTAGGGAAAGTTTTTGCTGCGATATTGTTTCATTACGTTGCTTTTGCGCAAATGTTGATGTTACATCCATAAATAAGACTCTATTGCAATGTTGATGCTGTTTCAACATCAATTAACATCAGGCAATATGTTTTGCCGTATCCAGGCTCATGCCGTTAAATAAGTTGACATAATCTTCGACCCACAGAGCAAAATCTGTCATTTTTACTTTGATTCAACGTCTGCAGACGCTGAATCAAAGTAAAAAAACGGTTGATTTGCTGTCTGGGACGTATGTTCTGTTGCAGAAGAATGGACATAGGCTTACGTCACAGCATATCGACAAAACAGTGGAATCAATAGAACGATGAATCACTGTGCAGACAAAATATTAAATTAATGAAATGGAAAGTATGAAGCTTTGTCGGCGAAGAAATAAATATACGGTCGTGGGTAAAAAGCAGCTGTTTCAAGATTAAAAATTTTCAACGTTTTTAGCAACAGAACACATGGGTTTATTACGAAGAACAGTGAGAGTCAAACAGTCAGTGTTGAAAAGCTAATTAAATTAGGAAGCTGCAAAGCGTTTCAGAGAAGCTTATGAATTATACTGCGTGAAACCAAAACGAAAAAATACAAGTTTAAAAAACTCAACAATACAACGCCTGGTGCAAATGCTACTGCGCACACGTTCACCTTTATAATTCTGTTTTCAGCATCCAACCGCACTTTGCAACATTGCAGCACAATTCTATACAACACCGTGCAACAAAAATGGTCAGCAAAGTATCCCAGACAGCAAATCCGTCAATTTTACATTGATTTAACGTCTGCAGACGTTAAATCAATGTAAAAATAACGGATTTTGCTTTCTGCTTAGTCACAGTTGAGCAAGAGACTGGGTACCACACACCTTTGAAAACTCGGAACGTTAGATTATGCTTGAGTTTGTGCAAGATTGTGAATTACGTCATTGAAGAATATCGCCACACTGCCAACAGAAATGATCAATTTAACGAGCTATTAAATGAATAAATAAAGCACAATATGCGGGAGGTACACTTGCAGTGTTTTTTCCAGTTTTGTGAATATTCCAAGCAACAAAAAAACGGAAAATGTAAACGTGGTTTCCGGTTATTGCGGTTTTCCGCTCGTTTAGATAGGAGCCGAGTCAAAGCGATTGCAATACGTAGATCTTGCGCCTTACATTATTATCATTTGGGCAAGAAAAAGTTCTAAATTGCCAAAGGGTTTAGGTGCATAAAAAGATAGAATCCGAACGACTAAATGGTGTGAAAAGGCAAAGTAATCCATACGTGTAAAAGTAATCCAGACGGAAGCAAATATTTTGAGATTTTAAGCAGTACTTTTGGGCAAGAACGGCAATGAAAAATGGGCAATATATAAATACACAAGAAGCCCTAATTCTACAAACAGTGGTCACGGGCAGCTAGCTTTAGTTTATGTAATTGTTTTTCTGTTGAACAGAAATGAAGAAAAATTAATTATAACACTGCCGTTTTAAACTGAAAAAATATTAACAACAAACAACAGAATTAAAAATAACAGCGAAAACAGTTCTATGCATCGCACTGTCGAACTTCATCTCAGCTCCAAAGTACCTTAGCTTAATACCTTAGCTTAGTACCCAGAGGTGGGCAGTAACTAGTTACAAAAGTAACTAGTTACTGGAACTAGTTACTTTTCGAGTAACTGTAACGGTAACTTCGTTACTATTTTCCAAAAGTAACGAAACGCGGTAACTAGTTCCTATTTTAGCACTTTTTCAACAGTTACAGTTACAAGTTACTTTTGTATTGAAATTTCTGTTTCTAATTGCCGTCCATTTCTCTGCACATGTTTGTGTCATGCTTTATGCGTGTTTGCGCGCAATAATGCATTCTTCTCGCAGCTGTATCGGACTCGGAGCAGCACTGCCCATGCGCGGCGCTCTTGTTTTGTGATCTTATGGAGCAGGATTGCCATATTGGCGAATTCATCGCCAAAATTCAGAAATCTGGCGATTTTTTAAGACGTTTGGCTTCATATTTATGGTTTGGCGATTTGGCTCTTTTTTAGCGCTTTTTGAGAACTGATTTGGCTAAATTAATTGCTTTTGGTGATTGATCAATATGTGACTTTCTATGCAATGTTTAGCAAAAGTGTTTGGCAACACTTGATAGCTCAGTTCATGCTTGTCGTATAGCTGCCAGAGGTGTACAGGAGCCGTAGTTTTGGAGTATTTAGGACCCGAAGTCTCGGTGTTACGTTCACTATTCGCAACCTTATTACATCATTGTTTTCTCGATTCAAAATCGGAAGTCGATGTCTAAGTAACTTGAGTCATAGCAGGGAAAACAAATTATTTCCTTTGTTTCGAGCATTTAAAGAGAATATAGTTTCTGGAGAGAGTTTGCTTTTTTGTACCAAAGACAGGCAAAACACAACAATACCACAGGGTTGAGCATGACAACAATATATTTTACATATTTACAAGTAGTTTAACAGTCAAACGTTTTCGGTTTAACTTAAGCCCTCATCAGGAATCTGAAAATATGTATAAATTACAATAAATTTAAACTTTTTGAAAGTAACTATAACTAACTGACTATAAGCATCAAGAAACACGCAACGATTATAAGCAATAGTGTGGAAAACAGACAGACGGAAAACAAATTACATTAGGAAAAGGCAACTGCGTAACTAGAAAAGAATTTGCACCACAGGGTGCGTGATACATCTAATAAATGTTGAGGAGAATGGATGCGCCTCCCGCAAATAATTGTTTGTTTAAATTTGGGTTACAGCGTTTATGTTGTGATTTATGAGTAACTGAAAGTAACTAGTAACTGTAACTAGTTACATTTTTGAAATCGGTAACTGTAACGGTAACTCAGTTACTATTTTGGCCAAGTAACTGTAACTGTAACTCAGTTACTTTTGAAAGTAACTTTGCCCACCTCTGTATAGTACCTTAGTAAAGTACCTTAGCTTTGATTACGGACTGCGATTAAAAAAAAAAATTAAAAGACAAGTTACTGCGGTTTTTGTGAAGCTAGGAATCAAATGGCACAAGAATCTTATCAAATAACGACGATAAATTACGTTGAAAACACGTGCAAAATGCAACTTGAACTTTCATGTGAATTCAATCGGGAACAAATTTTTAGAAGATAAAAAAAAATGTCGCCGGCAAGTTCAAGGCTAATCAACATCAAAGGACAAACCAAGTCAGAAAAGCAGTCTTTTTACATTGATTCAACGTTTGTAAGCGTCAAATCAATGTTAAAAGGGGGCTGATTTGCTGGATAGGCATAAATTTGAGATATTGTCATAGCAGCAAATACAAAAGTGTCTCTGCGATGTAAACGATGACGTCATCACATGGCACCGTGCAATCGACCACGTGATGTGGCGAGAGGTGCACCAAATGGAATGGACATTGAGATGACACACCATGCCATTGTTCCTCGAGTCAAGTTACAGCAGAAATTGAAACAAGCAACAAGTTTTTTTGAAAGGTCTGTAACGGAAATGCAACTTGATGCAAAGAAAACATTTGAATTTGTATTTTTCGCCAATAAAAGCCATTTCAAGTCGCTATGTATGCCTATCAGATGCATTCGTCAGATATAACATCCGTGTTCTTTGGTGCCATCGTGAGAAAGTGTGCAGTGGTGATTTTGGGAACACTTTCGGTTTGCCACTGAATGGTGTTGAGCCACTGATCTGCTTCTGACGTCACTTGACGGTTGCTGTGCATGAACATGTTGTTGGTAGCTCCGACGCTTACGACATGTTGCTGAGTGTTGGTTGGCAGCGCATTTGTATCGATGAGTGGAGAATTGTCACTGCTACAATAGTCTTGGTGTGCCGCCAAAGTCGTGGAATGTGAATTGTTGATCGGGTCTGGCTTTGAGATGCTTACATAACCGCTCGCTGCCAATCAAACTTCACAAATTAAACTGAAGCCAAGATAAAAAAAAATTCTGATGAATTCTGCGTAGACTAGCCAACGTAACGAAAGAACTACCGAGCTGGAAGTTCAGCTCATTTAGTCGAAAACAGCAGAAAAAAAACGCGATTGGACATTCCCTTTAAAAACCGGAACAAAAATACGAAAACATTTCTGTATTTAAAGTTAAGTGATAAAAACAATAACACACAGTACATATATACTTCTCTGACAATGAATAGATTAACGAAAGCAGAGCATACCTGGCGATACGGATGGAGCAATACCAGACGCTGTTGTAGAAGAATCGCTGCAGTGGTTATCAGTGAAGATTCCAGAACACTTGCCATCAACGTCACTTCCTTTTTCAACTTCCGGGACTATATAAAAGATAATCTTAATCAAAAAGTGTTGAAGGTCAGAATATCAAATTGCTTCACGAACGCTTCAAGTGAATATTCAGTCGACTAGTTTCTCCAAACGATCCGACCTTGGATTATATCTCAGTTTGTGATGTTTTCGTCATGAAATGAAAACGGTAAAAAGCATATTATAAACATCAAACATGAAATGAAACTGAGATAAGAGAAACGAAGCTTTGATTGTTAGATCTGACGTCGTGTCTCGTCGTAAAAGTGGAGGCCTATCGCCCACACGTATTGTGAAAACATTTTTTTGGAGAATGATAATTACACGACGGTGCCAAGGCTTTGCAAACAAGATAAAGAAACGGTGAATAAATTTTACAGTAATTGAGGACGGAGTGATGAAATCTTGAATTAGCGATACTTTTCTGAAGAATATTTGCGTAACAAGTTATCTAACCGAATGGAGTTTAAGAAAATAGCTGTCGCAAAATCTAAAAAAAATTCAAAATTTTCGGCCGCAAACACACGAGACAGTGCTGGGCCATTGCATGAAACATTTGAAGAAATGTGCAAAAGGGGAAGGTCAACTGTTCCGACAACGTAATACATCGAACACAAATATCCTCGTGAGCAAACATCAGGACTGGCCGAACGCATGACGTCATCACAAACCACTGACCCTCAAAGCAGTGGATGACACTCGACCAGAGCTTTTGAAACTGGGTACCACAAAATGAAAAGAAATTGAAACAGAAAAATTGAGGGAATGCTTGGTGGCGGTGCATGTTGGTTTGAAAATATGATACAGTGGCTTCCTTAGTGAGCTAAGTTAAAAATATTAGACATTGCTGTTGTTCACCTACCAGATCGTTCAACTAGAAGACTAGATACTATATTCGAACAGTTTCTAAATAATCTTGACACAACACAATGATTTGCCATTTCTTGGGCAACTACTGTACTTTCATTTGTACTGGTGATATTCCATTAAAAGCCAATTAACTTGCAAAAAGCAATTGACGAACAGTTTAGTAACGCATTAAGTAATGGAGTCTGTCCCACAAACAATTGTTTTTCGAAAAACAAATAAAGTAAAGCCCCCGTGTATTACTATTAATCCCACGGTTAATATGCCCACCCGCTAATTAAGCCCAATTTGGTCCGGTCCGGAATTACTGAATGCACAAGAGGGGCAGAGAATCGTCCCTCGCTTAATAAGCCCAAAATCATCCGGTCTCGAGGTGGGCTTCATAAGCGGGTCCTACTGTATATATAAGGATGCGACAACGATGCAGTTATTGGCAATATGGTTTCATGCAGACAAGAGATTCTAATTTTCGTCACCATATGCCTCGTGAACAAAATTTGAAATTCTAAACATTTTCACGTTCCAGAAAATTGTATCAGAAATCGAGCCCTGCAGAACCGCTTTGATTTTTCAATCAAATTGCGAACAAACGCTGGATGCAAAAGAGCTAAACTAAACCAACAACACAGGTTTATTTGTCGATAGCCTAACAATATTAATAAGACATCTTGCATGGAGATGTGCAATTTGTGCATATTTAAGCAATGACGCAAACAACGACTGACCAGGATTCATGGTCCTGAAGTTGCGGCGGTCGATTGTAGAAGGAAGGTTGTTGACTTGCACAGAGTAGTGGCGTTTGAACGGAAAGGTTAAATTATTCTCTTTGTCCGTTTTCGTTCCAAATTGCCTGCATATCGATAGACAACTATGGAGAGTGGTAGAATGATGGGAAATCTTTTCAAAGCAAATTTTTTGAAAGTATATAAAAAAAAATTCAAATCTATTTTACAGGAACAAATAAAAAACAAACATAACATTGGGCGATCGCTGTAGTAAGTCAATACTCAATAGGCAATACAAACAAAAAAAATCATACATGTATTGAGAAAGAATACAAGCACAAAATCCAGATTAAAATCAACGAAAAAACAAAAGAAAACCTCAAAGACGCCTGGCGGATGAGATGCAATGGAGCGTGTGGCCGGGGGATGGCGCTGGGGTTGCAAACTTCTATTCGCGCAGAATCAACTGAAAGTAGAATTATGCACATACAAAGCACGCCCACAAGTGGGACAAACTGTTTATGAAGGAAGAGTGTTGCTCAATACCTTTTTGATATAATTTGAAATTCAATCAGCATCCTACAGTGCAGAGGCTTCAGTAGCTATTGTCAAACATTTTTTATCTATGTTCTCTTGCAAGGCCGTCCATCAATACTAATCCAAGAAAATATACTTCAAAACGTCAACAAATAAGACTAAAAAAAAAACTTCACCTATGCATTTTGATTCCACATATGTATTATATAATATTAAATGAAACCACAGCATTTACTTGTTATCATGTTAAAAAAAATCGCTAAGTAAAAACAATTGCTAAGTATAACCATGGCCATCTAAAGATATGGCCTAATTTGTCACATTTTGCAAATTTCCAGGTTTTTCTAACTTTGGGCAAACGTTTAAATAAATTTTTCTAAAAATTAGATTTTTACGCTTTCTTTATTCTTTTCCCCAGATGACACAATAGGTTTTAACATCCTCACATGTTGAAAAACAAAGAAAATTTGATTTCGAAGATTTTAGTCAGACTGTTAATTTTCAATAACAGTCTGATTTTGCGTTTTTCAACTTACTTTTTCTCATTTGCTACTGCTTCCCCAAGGCAACAAAAAAGTTTTATGTCATTAGGAAACCGCAAAAAGTAAAAACATCTCAAAAAATGTCAGTCAAGCACTAGCAGTAGCTGTAATCAAAATCTGCAAAATGTGACAAATCAGGCCGCATCTCCAGGTGGCCATGGTATAACAATGGAACATGTGCGGCCAGCCCACCACATACCCGGCTTGGACAAACTCGACAGCTGTTGCTTTTCTGTCACCGATGCGACGCGAAACGAGCCCTCTTTGAAAAATGAAGTTCCTCTCTTGTCATACGTCACTTTCACACCGGTTGATTTTTCTCGTTTTTGCCTCTTTTCCAAACAAGTGGCAAATGCGCAGCCGACCGCATGACTAAGCCTGTCGCCCTGAACAATGCAGACTTTGTGTTTCAGTCATACCGTCATTGACCAAATGTGGGATGGAAATGAAATGACCGAAGCAAGTCCTTATGACACAGTCTGAAGGAATAAGTCTGAATAATCTCGTACCTCCCTCACTTCATAAAAACACAAAGGGGTCAGTTACAGTTTGCCGCAAGCCCGCAACAGAAATCCACAAAAAGCTGCAAAGGACAAAACGCGAACTTCGGCAATAACATGACACCGACTAGTGAAATAACTTGCGTCATTTGGGAATTGAATTTCGTTGTACGAGCACTGCAAGCGATACCTCTGACGATCGACTAGCGCAGCTTCAAAATAGATACAAGAAATAACTAACTGTCGCACCATTCGTGTTCGCGCCATTCGGTCACGGCTGTAACGGTGAAATGACAGGTTTGCCAAAGTGCTGGGCTGGCGAAGCGTACCAGTGCATACAATAACTAAGGAATGGATGACAATACCGCACATGACCAATTTCGTCCTTTTTGCATTGAACCAACGCATGTAGACGTTGAAAACTGGTAGATTGCTAGCTGAGAGATTGGTGAATGTAACAATTTCCAACAAAGCAACATAAAGTGACAAAGCACCAACAACAACTGTCCTAAACAATAAATCAGTCGTTTTTACGTTGATTCAACGTTTGCAAACGTTGAATTAATGTAAAAAACGACTGATTTGCTGTCTGGGATGGTATGACTTCCTTCAACAGAAGATTTTACTTAGTCATCAGTTTTCAATGCAAATCCTACAGTATAAAACTTTGCCACTCCTCACTACAAAAAGTTTGAAACCCCAAAGAACTGACTACTCTGTAGCATTTTAGTAAAAACGTTGCATAATTTTACTTCCCATTGGGTACAAATATCTTTCCAAAAAATCGATATTTAAAAAATTAAGTACAGAAAAACTTTTACTGCAAGTCATCAGAAGTGGCGTGAAAAATGTAATGCGGCCGGCCAAGACTAACGAATAGCAAAATGCAACCCTTGGCTAAAAAACTTTGGGCACTCCTGGGTTAGATGGACAATTTAGAG
This sequence comes from Aplidium turbinatum, assembly GCF_918807975.1. Taxonomy (NCBI): domain Eukaryota; kingdom Metazoa; phylum Chordata; class Ascidiacea; order Aplousobranchia; family Polyclinidae; genus Aplidium; species Aplidium turbinatum. The sequence continues at coordinate 7,479,216 of NC_137486.1, forward strand.
TTTATTCAAGTTTCGTTTAGTTTGCAAACTTACCGTTTCTTTTACAGCCAAAAATGAATGGCAGAGCCATCTTTGAGTGGTGCCATCGCGGGATATATAAGAAAATGCTCGTACATCGTTTTTATCAGGTGTGCAGAAGGACACCTTCTCTATTGTCTGATCAAGAAGGAGCGCTTTTGTTGAGTGTTCAACCAGTTTCAAAGCATCAGAAGAAATATACAAAATGGCACGTATTTTTTTCTTTTTATCCTGAAAATATAGATTTTACATGTAAAGTTCTGTGATTGAGCTATTTTACTGGTTTACTTGACACAGCTCCAGGGTGGCTCTTATATGACAATGTAAGCTAAATGCCTGTCGTAAAACCAGCAGTAGCCTATAGAAAATAGTGGTGCACTGATTAGACATTCTAGCTCAGGGGTGGCCAACCAGTCAGAGACTAGGAGCCTCATTTCTTACTGTGTTAACCGCAAACAGCCACATCATACACATTGGCAGTAGCGTAGCCAGGAATTTAGAAAGGGGGGGGGGGTTTGACGACCGGCGGGCAAAGCATGAAAAATTACTTTGAATTTGGTGCATTCCGAGAGCATTTTCAACAAAAATGTGGGTATAAATATTCCTGTAAAATGGTGCTGTCTGGTGGCATAGCAAAAGGATAAGATCATGTTTTCTTGGGCATTTTTCGGTAATAAAGCTAAGTATCTATGTTTTCTTGTTGCTAATTCCTAAAAAACACAAATACAATATGAACGAAAGAGCCGCATAATACCGGGCAAAGAGCCGCATGCGGCTCGCGAGCCGCGGGTTGGCCAGGCCTGTTCTAGTTCATACATTGTTAAACTTAAAGCTTCTTCACTACCACCAGGAAGTATTGAAACTTGATTTGAGGTGTATACAGTCATGGACAAGTGGTATATATATTAGAAAAACAATACTGTAAACAAAGTGAATACTAGAAATCTGACTTACAATGCCTAATGGTAAACTTGACATTCCTTCGCTACCGATGTTGAATTGAACATCGAGATTTGTAGGAAAACATGTAACTAATGAGCTCACATTAACCGATTGCTCCATATTTAGCCATCTACAGAACTTATTTACCAGTTTTTCAATTGCAGTTAATTTTATTCAGATCAGACTTACTATAAAAAAATGTTTAGATAGATGTAAATCTAGTCACAGCCGCTCATTTTAATGACGTTTTGTTTTATATGAAGTTAACGTTTACATGCAGTGCAAAAACATAAAAAAATTACACAATTGATGCCATATCTAGTACGTAGTTGTTTTAAAAACTAAGACTGCATTTACATGGCAAAGTATATATATACTGTGTATATTGCATGTCACAGATTAGCTTTAAATGCAATGTTTATGGCACACCGTCTGTTCAGAATTTCATTCCACTGATTACCCTACAGTAGAGTTAGACTTGTGCATTTCCACTCGCTAAATTCCGAGAAAAAAAATAATAGGCAAACTGTTGATCATTTGATTTTAAAATGTCCATGGACTGCACTACCCGGCGGTTTCAACACAGTTTACCAATGCGAAAATACATTTAAACACAGGCTAAATGACAATGGGCTTCAAGTGTGAAAATGCCAAACGAAACTACTACTAGTAGAGTTAGAAATGTAAAACAATCTTATTGAGTATACTACTTACTGTCTTCATATCCTTCACAGCTTGCTCACAAACATTCATTCCACGACAATCTTGAACTTCCTTACATCCAAGATACTGGAAATTCAAAATATGTGTCTAGCTTAGCATAAGTGCCACATGTGTCTAGCTTAGTGCCGAAGGTTAGCAAAATGAAAATCTTATCTTCTCATTCCCCGATGCTTAGATCAAGTATGGAACTGTCATATGAGCACTCATTTACCTCAGTTTGGCTAGTGGTTACTGTTATTATTAACAAATATGTGCCAACAATTTGAGCACATTAATTATGTTTATCTGGTGTATCCCACCCATTATACACCAACTTTCATCCTTTTTTTTGGTAGCCTAACAAACCGCATGCCACAACATAAGGGTCATGTCAATTATTACAAGATGTGCAATGACCGCTTCACACATTTTTATCAACATTTAAAACGATTTGCAAACTTTAAATGAATTTTATCAAGAAGTTACAGCAACATGAAGCATTTTTGAGGTGAAGTCAACCTGGGGGTTCAAATAATTCATCATCAGTCAGGTTTAAGGACTGTGCTAAAAAGTTCAAACATTCCAATTTTTTAAGTGAGAAGATTTTGATGCAGTTTAAAAAAACATAATCGTCAAGATTAAGTGAATTATAATGAAAACAGACAATACGGTATAAAGTTCATTGTTCCAAGTTTTGCGTTCATTGTTCCAAGAGTTCTCTTTTACATAAAAAAAATATTTTTTTTTACCTATCTTTTATCTATCGAAAATTAAATAAATATTTTTTTTAATTGAAATTTTGCAAATTATGTTAATCCAATAAGTTAATAAGAGTGTGTGTAAAACTTTGACAATATTTGATAGGGTGATTGCATCGGAATGGCCCGTTTCAGTGAGTCCGATCCCTTAACGAGGGATTTTTTCAATTTTTTTTTTTTATCGGGTTCCATAGCCTAATTATTATTGCCGTTTTAGGGTTAGGGGTTCGGGTTAGAGGTTAGGAACTCACCGAATCGGACTCACCGAATAGTAGCAGACCCGATTGCATACCCTGTGAGAATTAAGACAAGCTTTTTTCAAATATCTCTACCAATAAAAACGCAAGAAAACAGAACATTGATTGACTACTTAGCCTAGGCCTAGTGGTTTACAAATCAAATCACACATAGCACATCTCCTTTCAAAGACACAATGGACAAATTAACAATCTACAAACCAAATTGCATATCAGGTTGAAGTGATTAATTGAGTATAACATCATATGAAATAATTAACCACTTGAGGACAGTTTTCTTTTTTATTTTGCTCCCACCGGACAGGATTAATTTGAAAAAAAATTAATATTTTTACTGTAATTTTGTTTCTGAATTGATGTTCAGTTTGTGGTTTCCTCAGTGCACAACATAATAATGTTGCCAGTATCAAAATAAAAAATTGCTAAAAGTTTTTTGTATAAACATCATGTGTCTTATTGCAAAAGTTTTGTCACACATATAATCGTTCGTATATACATATATCTCATTCGACCACCAGTGGTTAAAAACCCTAGTTTATAATCTACACTATTCCACAAATAGGTCTGATATGAAATTTACAATTGTGATAACTAGATCTACTATATATACTTATATTTACGATTTTCATTTTTATTAAAAATGTATATACAATTATACATATTGTTTATAATATACAAATTAGGTTCTTCACCAACATGGGTCCAACCAATCACCTAATGAACAAAGACTAAAGTGCTGATCAGTCCAATTTACCATATTAGAAAACATATATTATACTATTACAGTCGTGCTCAAAAGTTTAAGACCACCTGTCAAAATTTTGAATTCTTACAATAATCTATAGAAATCATTTTAAATGTTATGTCGTATTGGGTTTTATGTCATTACTGCAGTGTTATGTAACAGAGCCTTCTGTTTAAGCCATTATGAATGAGCTATTTCTTTCAGAAATAAAAAATTTAAACCCTTTTTCAAGATTTTTTGCTGAAAAAATTGGGCAAAAAAAGGAGCTTTTCAGCTGTGGAGAGGTCAAAACTTGTTATATATATATATTGAAGGAAGAAGGGTACTCAGAAAGAAAAATATCCGAAAGACTAAAGTTTAGCAAGACAGCAGTCCATTAGGCAATAGTTAAATTTAAAAAATTTGGAAGTTTAGTGGACTTGAAAAAGGGTGGTAGACCCAGGGTTACCTGTCCAAGAGATGACCATGTGATGAGGATGGTAGTTCGCTCACCCACGTGCTTCAGTAAAAAAATTAGATCGGCTTTGTTGTGTAAAGGTACAAATGTAAGTACATCTACCATAAAACGCCGTTTTAGCGATAAATTTGGCCTCAAAGTACGTGGGTGAGCGCACTACCATCCTCCTCATCACATGGTCATCTCTTGGACAGGTAACCCTGGGTCTACCACCCTTTTTCAAGTCCACTAAACTTCCAAATTTTTTAAATTTAACTATTGCCTGATGGATTGCTGTCTTGCTAAACTTTGTTCTTTCGGAAATTTTTTTTCTGAGTACGGTACCCTTCTTCCTTTAATATAACAATTTTTGACCTCTCCACAGCTGAAAAGCTCCTTTTTTGCCCATTCTTTTTCAACAAAAAATCTTGAAAAAGAGTTTAAATTTTTTATTTCTGCAAGAAATAGCTCATTCATAATGGCTTAAACAGAAGGCTCTGTTACATAACACTGTAGTAATGACATAAAACCCAATATGACATAACATTTAAAATGATTTCTATAGATTATTGTAAGAATCCAAAATTTTGACAGGTGGTCTTAAACTTTTGAGCGCGACTGTATATATATAAATCAGGCTACCCACTTTAACAGGAAAACTGCATTTGGCCACTTTAACGGATTCTTTATCTTGTTGCCATTCATTTGGCCGAGACTTAACTGCAAGTTTTGCATGTTTCTTTCGGCGCAGACTTTTCCGTAATGTCTGAAGCATTGTATGACAATTGAACTTTATTATAACATAATAACACTATGTATATACTTAATTCTATGTTCACGTTAACACCAAATAGAAATAAAGCAATTTAACTGAAATTTAGAAAAATAAAAACTGAACGTGAACCGGTTTAGCATGGTAGGCTACGCTTGTTGATCAGCCGTCAGACCTCAATTTATTTAAAACAAACTTAGGTAAGTTGCTTAGCATGAAGACATTCATTTGGTTGTAAAACTAGGTTTTAGCTTGGCCAAAGTTAAATTCTTGTAATTGGTTTATGCTAAAACAAAATAGTATGGAAATATTACATATTTATAGTATTCGCATCCACTGTGGCAACATACAATCGTAATTAAATAAATACAGTTCAGAGCAAGGCTATATGACAAGTTGTATGAAGTATTGCGAGTTTGTACAACCAACAAACCTACAAGTCAAAATCTACACAAAAACAAATTTGGGGCTTGTTGTAGGTTTTAAGCCGTCAGCGATTTCATTTTTTCTGCTCTTTTACATTTTTTCCCCTCTTTTTACCTTTCACTTGCAGACGCATGCCTATGCTGTCTATTCTCTCTCATGCCAAATTATACAAGAGATACTTCTAAATGTTCAACAGCGTCTCTTGTGACGCCTCTCCTGTATTTCTCTCTCATTAGAAAACAGAAAAAGATAGGAAAAAAATAAAATTGCGGGCGCCAGGCAGCTTAAAACCTACATCATTATCATCATATTATACACCCTGTGGTAGCCTACTGCTGACCAAAGGCCTTCCACTTTTCTTGCCGATTCAGTCGATAGTGTGTTTTTATGTACCGTAGGCTACCAATTTTTTGTTCCAAATTCTTTGTCAATTTCGTCTCTCCACCTCATTTTTGGCTTTCCTCATTAATTTTTGTGTTTGTTTTTCCACAGTGTTCAAGTTGTTAATTTGTTAGTCTATCTGTTGTCCTGCCCATGACCATTTTAGTTTTTAGATATTCATCACAATGTCCTGTATATACTTTTCTTTGATATTTTTTGTAAGGTTCCAAGTTTGCGTGCCATATATAATGGTTGGAAATTCTATCATGCATTAAAGTCGTAAACTTGATGGGCGATTTTGACTAAAATATTCAATTTGCTATGCCGAAGGCTTGACAACCAAGTGATATTCTTCTTACTTCATTTTCTTTGCTTAATTGTAATTTTTTGTCCAAGGTGAATATTGATAACTCTTTCGATTGTTATTCCATCAAGTATAAAATTGCTACCAGTGCCTATTTCTGCAAATGTATTGAATATAACTTTTGTTTTGTTCATGTTCATTTGAAGACCAACTTTTTGCTTTCCATGTTAAGTTCTTCAAGTATTGTTTGAAGTTAATTTGTCTGTTCAAATATAAGAAGTACGGTACTATAATATATATGCCATCAGCAAAACGTAAATGATTGATGTATTATATTCATCGTCTATTTTGATTCTTATTTCTTCCCAATTAAATTGTTTAGAAATTTCTTTCAAGGCTCCACAGTCGGCACAGTAAATAATTTTGGAGATATTGTGTCACCTTGGCAGACTCCTTTTTTAATTAGACATGGATAGGAATCTTTATGTAATCGAATCATGGATGTTTTTTTTATTTACCGTAAGTAGGCTATATTTCAATTAACAATAAGTATATATATAATACTGTACTTCAAATATGTACAGAAGCTCTAATAATTGTAATCTACAAGGCATTAGACTCGATTGCAGCAACTATCATCCAATCTGTCTACTCAGAATTATCCATAAACTCTTTATCACTATTATCGAACAAGTAAAAAATTATTTAAAAGCAATATGCATCCTTCCCCTCTAGCTTTGGAACAAGTTATAGAAAAGTCTATCGAATTCAACGACCTAGTTCATATAATCTTTGTTGACTTTAAAAAGGTCTTTGACAGTGTCAAACTACCTTACCTAGAGCTGGCAACTTTTAGATAAAATTTTAACTCAACAAAAAATACAAATCTTTTAAAAGCAACCTATGACAACTCAAAGGCTCATTTATTAAAACAAACATTGAAACAACCAGATTGATCGACATCCCAAAATGTGTTAAACAAGTCACAGATGTTTTGTCCGCTATCTTGTTTTGTATTGTAGCTGCTGCAATAGTCTCAGAAACAAAAATAAATGTACAAGTGAATTTACGATTGGCAGTCACATGCCATCCAACCTAAGCTATGCAGACGACATGGCCATAATCAACAACTCTAAACAGAAAATGCAAGTTTTCATCAATAAGGAATCTGTCAATAACCCCTCCTAAATTCGGCCATCATATGTATGACAACTGATACAATTGACAACTCACTTAATCTCACTGAACTGACGGTTCCGTAAGCAAATAAAACAAGTATTAGAATTCGCATATTTTGGTTTAGCTACTTGGCTAACTATTCTCGACCAATGATGGAGAAACTGCAGTATAACACCGAACTGATCTAGGTTGCACAGCATTTGAAAAGAATAAATTATATGCAGCGAACCCAAAAATTTTTATCCGCACACCGCAACTTATCTGGAACTTTGACACTGCACGCACACAGCAAATTACAAAATTTTCAAAAAAATGTTTTAACGCGTTATTTTTTAGAATGTCAATTGTGGCAAAAAAATACCCATGGCATATAACTGGTAACCTACCGGTACAGTTGTGCTAACCAGATCACATTGTCCTATCAGCAATGCATCTAAGTTCTAAAACATCATGCTTTTTCAAATAGAATGTTCCTGGATCCATTATCAGGACTTTTGAACACTTTTTGTAAGCAATAATGCAATTTGAGTGTCGGTATTGTATGAACTACACACTACACAGACAAACAAGATGTCAAGAGTAAAACTTATAGCCTGAACTCACAGGGCTAACTGTTATAGTAACTAATGCGGTAGTTGCGCTAGCCTAGCCTATAGCCTGGTAACTGAGCTTATTAGTTAGGCTATTAGTATTAACCAAAAACACTCGTACAGCTTCCCTCACAAGCCAGCTCCAAAAACCCTGTCAACTGCAAGCCATTTGCATAGCATTTGCTCCACTTTCTGGTAGCCACTTTAACAAGTCGAAATTCTGCCACTGAAATTGACTAGAATGAAACCGCCAACCAATCATAAGCTACGGTTTAAGTGACGTAAAAAATGGCGAAAAGAAGATGATAGAAAGCAAATTAAGTGATGGATTTTTTGTCAGTTGGTTGGCTTAGGGGTTAGGGCTAGAAATAGTCATTTCATTGACGCGTGTTCGATTCTCACCACTGCTATTGCTCTTTTTCTTCTGTAATTACCAAATAAAGTTCGACCTTTGCTATGTTGACGTGTATTGTTTTGATATGATGGTCAGAAATAAAAACAACTGAACTGAAAACAAGCATTAACTCTCTGGATGAGTGCTAGAAGGTGTGAAAGATGGCATGAAGTCCACTTAAGACTATGCAGAGAAACAGCAACAAAACTTCTTGTTGCACAGAAACGAGCATAATGGTCGTATAAGTCTTCCCGTTCACTTAATCTAAATCAGGGGTGACGAACCTTTTTGCGGTCGCGGGCCACTTTGTCAATTACACATGGTTATCGGGCCACACAACTTAGCGCTTGTCAAAATTCTATGACGTCACATATTGGAATCGACCAAAAATACAAGGTGAAGTTGGTGAATAGTGTTTTAACAACTTTGCCTTATAGCTTTCTTTTTTCTAACTGTATACCTTGAAAGTTAGTGTTTAGGGCAAGAAAATAGCAAAGGAAAGGTGTACCAGTAAATGCATAAAACAGCTTTGAGATGTCTTTAATGCATGAGCGATTGTTAAAGAGTTTTGCGGGCCTCACAAAACTCTTTGACGGGCCGCAGGTTCGTCACCTCTGATCTAAATCTTCAACCACCTGGCGTGAGCCTGGATACGACAAAAAAACTGCTCTTCATCTTCGGTACTATAAATCCCAATAACTTTGTGAAATTACTTTAATCAAACATACTTCTAGCTGAAATGTGTAAGTCTGCACTCTGCCACATTTAAAAGTTTAGCTCAATTAGCTCCAACTGCCTTTGTCTAAATCTTTTCTCAACTTTTTCTGCCGCTGCGGTACCCAAAATATATAATTTTTGTTTAACATGTGCGGTATAAACTTTTTGTAAATAGCCAATGCACTATGGCACTTCCACTATTGTTAGGCCAGATCATCATCCATGTGTCTCTCCTCCCCTTGCCTAGATGAGACCTGCCATTTGTCCTCGCAACCCTTTTTTTCCCGACCAAACTGAGAAGTTTAGAGTTTCGTTATTTGTTGGATGTAAGTAGACGCATGCTAACAGTTTTTACCACCTTAACACACTAAACCAGCTTCTGCTCAACATAGCCTACAGTTTTCAATTTTTGTCCCAGGAATTAACTCTTCAAGCAATACTTTCCCTAGTTTGTGTGTGCATTAACATCCTCAATTATATGTCGTCGTTAACAATTGCGACATTTGTGAATTCATTTGAGGCTTTGGTCATCGAAATCAATATATTTGAACTAACAAATTCAGTCCACAACACTTTCCATTAGGCTGTTATTTAACACTAGCACGTTAAGTTAAGCACGCATATGTGCTGCGATTTGTGACCGTGTTAGCAACTGAAAAAAACCTTGGTGTGAAGATCACAGAACTGTGCTTGCAACTGCACGGTGTTATCAACGTGCAAAACAACTCGGCTCCAGGTCCCCTGCGGTCACAGACACGCATATTATCCCTGAATTGGGGGGTATCGCGTTTGCCAATCGCTCATTGTCGCCTGGTTTGATTGCAAACAAGTCAATTCTATGTAGTTGCTTTCCTCATTGCGTCCAGAGTTGTTGCACCATAAGCAGCCCTCATTGCATCCGCATGCTCTCCATAACGGTGAGTGTAGGGATTTGGTTTCGCACGTTTTTGTGGCAGTGGATCACACGCAATCCACTGCCACAAAAACTTGTGGCAGTGGATTGCGCTGATCCGTCACTATGACCTGTCATGAAATTCATAGGATAAGTTGATTTTAGCCAAAACATTTCTAGGTGTGAGATACAATGTGCATTCCATGGCAGGTTGAGATACAAACTTTATGGCATTCACCTGAGTGCTTTGCTGTGAAGCAGCTTCTTTTGGTCGACATTTGAATTGGACATATTCCAACTTGATGTACGGTGTGTGCTCTCGCCAATAAATGACACTATTTGGCACTTCTGCATAGCAACATGTTTAACAGTTAGAACAGCATACAAAATAAACACATTGGGCATATCTTTATAGCATTCTTTTTATTGCACTCAGTAAACCGTTCCCTCTTTTGTGATGTCTAACCTCGAAAACCCAAACAAATGTCAAACAAACAATAACCTGTATCAAACTAACATGGTGTACAATATAGGCCTATTCTCTGGATCTAAGAAGAGTTGCAATCAACTACATTTTCATTTTCTGATAGTAGCCTACAAAAATAATGTACGATACTGTATGTAACACTGAAAACCACCAAGCCTACTACGTGAATATGTTAAAAAATAAATTGTCTCAAAACATAGATTGGTTATGACCCAAACCCTGCCTTTGGTTACCGCTGGACATGTCACTTGGTCCAATCAATAACACCACATAGGCGTATGGATTTGGCACACTAGATGGAAAAAATACAAAAGAGGTCAGTGAAGTAGGCTAGGCTACTTTGCATCAACGGAAGAGCTTTTACACCTGAAAATCGCGTGTCTTTGAGAAACAAGATGAAAAGTTGATGAAACAGAACACATTTGCAAATCTTTATAGCTTTCTTTTTATTGCAGTTAGTAAACCGTTTCCTCTTTTGTGATGCCTAACCTCCACTTTGGTGAAAACACTGTGCTTTGCAGAAACCTTTTTAGAATCTTTGTCAACAAGGAAAAGGCTTATTATTGTAGTATGAATATCAACACTTAGTACACTAATGAATTGCAATGGCAAGATATTAAAAATCAACATTAACATGGCACCGTATGCTTGTTTCTGAACAACAAGAAGTTTTGTTCCTGCTTTTGCTTCGTACTCTTCAATGGATCTCATGGCATCTTCCACTGAAGGCAACCACTACAACAAAAAATAATTTATTTTTTATAAGCAATCAAAGCATTTATGCCATAGCCTAACAGTGAAGAAATGCAAATACTACACACATGCAACAAATCTGGATTTAGCGAGTATAAGGTAGCTGATAGTTTGAAGCTCCAGTTTTTCTTCTTTCCTTCTACTATAAATAGACTATTTCACCACATTTAGGTTTGTTTTATTCTGATGACAGCTCCTGATGAGTCAGTAAAAAAAAAACTGCAGCTTCGAGCTACCTTTTACTTGCTATTTTCAAGTTCTGTACTACCATTTACTATTATAGAAGAGTTCAACGTATAGGCTACCAATTGTGTGAAGTTGGAAACAGTAAAATAGTTGAGAATTGGTTGGTGAACTGTTGAAGGTCTTGTTGGGCCCTAGTATATTGCAGCAACTACATTACAAACCTGTACCAGTCCATGACTTTCAGTGTCATCACTTTCCTCAACTTCTGCAGAGCTCTGAAAATCACAAAGAACATTTGTAATGACACAATATCTTTTTAAACTTTTTAATTATGCTCTTTTTTAATCTTACTATGGACATTCACCTGACAGGGATGGCTCTGTGCATCTAGTTTAGGAAAGGTGATGCAACATCTAGTCGTACTTAAACTTGCTTTGTTTGTTTTTAAAGCCACTCGGAGTTGTTTGTTTAAGTCCTTTTTGGTTGTGGAAGTTTGTGTGGATACCTTAAAAAAGTAAAGGTAGAACACACTAGAAAAACTGAATGGTAAAATTTAAAAAAAAAAATCCTTCGTGTTAACATGATCATTTAAGCTGTAGAAAACCAATATCGGTGCTGGTTTAGGATCGGCCGCCTTGGTTAGTGACGTCACAAAAATCTGCGACGTCATGCAAAAAAACGCAACTACTTTTAGGAAGGGTGCAAAAACGCGGAATAGAAGTAAAAGCGGAATGCCTATTGATTTTTAAATATTTGTAGGCATTATTATTGATCTAGCGCTAACTTAAACTGTTACTATTTTGTACCAATTCTCAGCAATTCATTTTTACAATAAAAATACTTGCTTTATTAACGTAACAACTTTCACGTTTATATGTTATCTACAAAACGAGCAATCGTGGTTCAGTATAAGCCGCCCACAGTTTACTGTGATCGATGAATACTGCCTCCACCAAGTATGCTGTAGCTTTCTCATTTCTGCTCGGATTTTAACAATTTTACTATCGTTGGATGGCATTATGCTTCATCTACCCGAATGGATTAATTGCCAATCTAAAGTAGGCACTATATTTATGTAGCGCTAACTTAAACTTTACTATTTTGTACCAATTCTCAGCAATTCAATTTTTACAATAAAAATACCAAACCAACACAAATTAAAAGAGTATGTTTTGTTTTATTAACCTAACAACTTTCACGTTTATATGTTATCTACAAAACGAGAAATCGTTGTTCAAACGTAACCGCTCGACGAAGCTTTTTTCCAATGCATTTTTATAGGCGATTCAATCGTGGTTCAGTATAAGCCGCCCACAGTTTGCTGTGATCGATGAATACTGCCTCCACCAAATATGCTGTAGCTTTCTCATTTCTGCTCGGATTCTAACAATTTTACTATCGTTGGATGGCATTATGCTTCATCTACTCGAATGGATTAATTGCCAATCTAAAGTAGGCATTACATTTATGTAGCACTAACTTAAACTTTACTATTTTGTACCAATTCTCAGCAATTCATTTTTTACAATAAAAATACCAAACCAACACAAATTAAAAGAGTATGTCTTGGTTTATTCATATGTTAACTTTCACATTTATATCTAATCCACAAAACGAGAAATCGTTGTTCAAACGTAACCGCTCGACGAAGCTTTTTTCCAATGCATTTTTCAAGGCGATTCGATCGTGGTTTAGCATAAGCCGCCCGCAGTTTGATGTGATCGGTGAATAGTGCCTCCACCAAATATGCTGTAGCTTCTCATTTCTGCTCGGATTCTAACAATTTTACTATCGTTGGATGGCATTATGCTTCATCTACTCGAATGGATTAATTGCCAATCTAAAGTAGGCATTACATTTATGTAGTCGTTTATGTAGTTTACGTTAGTTTACGTTAGTCGTTTATGTAGTCATTTATGTATTTGTATAGTCACCCCTTGACATGTAGAAAATATGGTGTGACTTTGGCCACTTTTGTATGATGTTAATCCACTTTTTGTCGTTTATTACAGGATTTTAGTTGTGTTAGTGATCCATTTTCATCAATTTTGGCTTGATGGAGTGCAGATTAATATTTCAAAAATTGACATGCCTATAGGAAATACAAACGGAAACCAGGTGCCAGGCCATATATTAGTGGTACATTTTCGTTCGATTAACTTGATATTTGATACGTAATCACGAGTGCTGATTGTTGAAAGTATTTTAAAAACTCTGAAAGGGGCCAGTGACACCCCTTTTTGGGGTTGGCAATGAGCATGTCTTGAAAAAAGATTACTGCTTATAGTTTTTTTAAAACACTGGAGTGAAAACCACTTATAGTTTTTTTTTTTTTCTAACTCTACGCATGGACCAAATGACTTCAAACTTGGTAACATGTAAGGGCTCTTGATAGCCCTCAATATGGGTTAATTAAAGTTTTCTCCCAGAACCATTGTAAAATTAAAGTAAGCGGTGTCTCATAACTGGACCAAAGTCACCCCATTCTACTTCTCGTATTAAGACAGGCGATGTTAAACTGCTTCAAGACGTAAAATTTGATGCTGTTAAGACTACTGATTTCTGCATCATTAACGGGTTTCTATTGTTTAATCTTGAAAAGTGGTGCTGCTGCGTTTGGCTAAATGTGTAGCCTACTATTTTTGCTTGACCAACTGAATCTTGACTTCAAAAACTGCGTAGGCCAAGCACATTGATCCAACATGTCTGGAATAATTAAAAATGTTCAAGCAAGATTCAATTAAAAGGAATTAGTAAACACTTTTTGCCTATTGTCTGCATATGGATATCATTGCTTAAGTCTGTTTGGAGTTCATGGTGTTGTCCAAATGTCATATCACTTTTGGAGTAATTGATGTTATAATAGTAAAGTTTAAATTAGCGTTAGATAAATGTGCTGTATACCTTGGACCAGTGGCGTATTTAGAAATTTTGTTAGGGGGAGGCCAAGACATTGTGTCAGTCAGCCGCGCAGCGGCTGAATCGGCGGCTGGAGTCCAATGGGGGTCTGGGGGTAGTACACACGGGGTAGTCAACGGTAGTACACAAAAAGCTCAAACTTGATGAAAATGGCAGTTAATTGGTTTAAATTTATTCTACTTGGGTTGAAATTAGACTTGTTTGAGCCTTTAAATAGGGGTGGGGTATATCAAAATGTCATATGATGCGTCAGAACGGGGGGAGGGGGTTAGCTGAAACTGTCAGATAAGGGGAGAGAGGGTGCAAAATCAAGAGCGAATCCGCAGAAGTAAGTTACTGTTCCGATCAATGAACCAACAAAAGATATGAAACACTTCAGAACATAAACAATAAGTTAGTCCTCCCGACCTCGAATACCTTTTGAACATTCTCTGCGATTCGCAATGACAATTTACAGTTTAATGCGATGGCTGTGCTTGGCAAATATATCAATGACTGCATCATGCTCGAGTACAATATCCTTATTTAAATACATCTGAGCTAGACCATCCAAACGTGGCTCGGTCATGGTCGTGCGGTAATAATTTTTCAGGTACTTTAGTGAACTGAAACATCGCTCATTGGAGGCAGTTGTAACTGGAAGCGTAGCAAAGATTCGAAGTAATAATTTATGGGTAATCGGATAAGTGCCGAGTTGTTCAGCCGCTTGATACGCATCCACAAGAGTCGCAGGTCGTTTATCCACAGAAACTGCAAGCCAATTCGCTCTCCATCTTCGCAATTCAATAGTAGCTGCAAAGCAATTGCTTGGTTCAACATCCAGCATTCCATGGTAGAAGTCGAAAATCTCGTCGATCGTGCAGTCCTCATCTTCATGAATCAATGAAGGCAGAAATGTGCTGACTTTAAAAGCTGAGCAGTGCTCATTGAATCTATCGTGAATTTGTGCCATGCAATTGTCAAGAAAAGGAAGAAAAACTGTTGATAAGTTACATTGCAAAAAGTATACCCCGCCCCCCGCGCTAGGATGAATCATCCAAGCAATTATTGCGCTACAACTTTTTTTTTTGCAAAATTTGTATTTTATTTTTTTACCTGATCATTAGGGGGAGGCCATCGCCCTTTATCCTCCCCCCTAAATACGCTACTGCCTTGGACAATGGACATGCAACCAATTGATTCGGGTAGATGCAGTATCGTGCTTTCCAACGTCAGTAAAATTGTCAAAAAAGCTTCATCGAACGGCTACGTTTGAACAACGATTTCTCGTTTTGTGGATTAGATATAAATGTGAAAGTTACCATTTGAATAAAGCAAGACATAGGCTACTCTTTTAATTTGTGTTGGTTTGGTATTTTTATTGTAAAAAATGAATTGCTGAGAATTGGTACAAAATAGTAAAGTTTAAGTTAGCGCTACATAAATATAGTGCCTACTTTAGATTGGCAATTAATCCATTCGGGTAGATGAAGCATAATGCCATCCAACGATAGGAAAATTGTTAAAATCCGAGCAGAAATGAGAAAGCTACAGCATATTTGGTGGAGGCACTATCACCGATCGCATCAAACTGTGGGCGGCTTGTAATGAACACTCGAAACTGATCGCTTTGTGTTTGCATTGTTTTGGTAAAAAGCTTCGTCGAGCGGTTACGTTTGAACAACGATTTCTCGTTTTTTACATAACATATAAACGTGAAAGTTGTTAGGTGAATAAAACAAGACATACTCTTTTAATTTGTGTTGATTTGGTACTTTTATTGTAAAAAATGAATTGCTGAGAATTGGTACAAAATAGTAAAGTTTAAGTTAGCGCTACATAAATGTAATGCCTACTTTAGACTGGCAATTAATCCATTCGGGTAGGTGAGGCATCATGCTTTCCAACGATAGGAATATTGTCAAAATCCGAGCAGAAATGAGAAAGCTACAGCATATTTGGTGGAGGCAGTATTGATCGATCACATGAAACTGTGGGCGGCTTATACTAAACCACGATCGAATCGCCTTGAAACAGGCATTGGAAAAAAGCTTCGTCGAGCGGTTACGTTTGAACAACGATTTCTCGTTTTGTGGATTAGATGTAAATGTGAAAGTTAACATATGAATAAACCAAGACATACTCTTTTAATTTGTGTTGGTTTGGTATTTTTATTGTAAAAAATGAATTGCTGAGAATTGGTACAAAATAGTAAAGTTTAAGTTAGCGCTACATAAATGTAATGCCTATTTTAGATTGGCAATTAATCCATTCGAGTAGATGAAGCATAATGCCATCCAACGATAGTAAAATTGTTAGAATCCGAGCAGAAATGAGAAAGCTACAGCATATTTGGTGGAGGCAGTATTCATCGATCACATGAAACTGTGGGCGGCTTATGCTGAACCACGATCGAATCGCTTTGAAAAATGCATTGGAAAAAAGCTTCGTCGAGCGGTTACGTTTGAACAACGATTTCTCGTTTTGTAGATAACATATGAACGTGAAAGTTGTTAGGTTAATAAAACAAGACATACTCTTTTAATTTGTGTTGGTTTGGTATTTTTATTGTAAAAATTGAATTGCTGAGAATTGGTACAAAATAGTAAAGTTTAAGTTACCCGCTACATAAATATAATGCCTACTTTAGATTGGCAATTAGTCCATTCGAGTAGATGAAGCATAATGCCATCCAACGATAGTAAAATTGTTAGAATCCGAGCAGAAATGAGAAAGCTACAGCATATTTGGTGGAGGCAGTATTCATCGATCACATGAAACTGTGGGCGGCTTATACTGAACCACGATCGAATCGCTTTGAAAAATGCATTGGAAAAAAGCTTCGTCGAGCGGTTACGTTTGAACAACGATTTCTCGTTTTGTAGATAACATATGAACGTGAAAGTTGTTAGGTTAATAAAACAAGACATACTCTTTTAATTTGTGTTGGTTTGGTATTTTTATTGTAAAAATTGAACTGCTAAGAATTGGTACAAAATAGTAAAGTTTAAGTTAGCCGCTACATAAATATAATGCCTACTTTAGATTGGCAATTAGTCCATTCGAGTAGATGAAGCATAATGCCATCCAACGATAGTAAAATTGTTAGAATCCGAGCAGAAATGAGAAAGCTACAGCATATTTGGTGGAGGCAGTATTCATCGATCACAGCAAACTGTGGGCGGCTTATACTGAACCACGATCGAATCGCCTATAAAAATGCATTGGAAAAAAGCTTCGTCGAGCGGTTACGTTTGAACAACGATTTCTCGTTTTGTAGATAACATATAAACGTGAAAGTTGTTAGGGTAATAAAGCAAGACATACTCTTTTAATTTGTGTTGATTTGGTATTTTTATTGTAAAAATTGAATTGCTAAGAATTGGTACAAAATAGTAAAGTTTAAGTTAGCGCTACATAAATGTAATGCCTACTTTAAACTGGCAATTAATGCACTCGGGTAGATGAGGCATCATGCTTTCCAACGATAGAAATATTGTTAAAATCCGAGCAGAAATGAGAAAGCTACAGCATACTTGGTGGAGGCAGTATTCACCATCACATGAAACTGTGGGCGGCTTACAATGAACACTCGAAATTGATCGCTTAGTGTTTGCATTGTTTTGGTAAAAAGCTTCGTCGAGCGGTTACGTTTGAACAACGATTTCTCGTTTTTTACATAACATATAAACGTGAAAGTTGTTAGGTTAATAAAGCAAGACATACTCTTTTAATTTGTGTTGGCTTGGTATTTTTATTGTAAAAATTGAATTGCTGAGAATTGTTACAAAATAGTAAAGTTTAAGTTAGCGCTACATAAATATAGTGCCTACTTTAGATTGGCAATTAATCCATTCGGGTAGATGAAGCATAATGCCATCCAACGATAGGAAAATTGTTAAAATCCGAGCAGAAATGAGAAAGCTACAGCATATTTGGTGGAGGCACTATTCACCGATCGCATCAAACTGTGGGCGGCTTGTAATGAACACTCGAAACTGATCGCTTTGTGTTTGCATTGTTTTGGTAAAAAGCTTCGTCGAGCGGTTACGTTTGAACAACGATTGCTCGTTTTGTGGATTAGATATAAATGTGAAAGTTAACATATGAATAAACCAAGACATACTCTTTTAATTTGTGTTGATTTGGTATTTTTATTGTAAAAAATGAATTGCTGAGAATTGGTACAAAATAGTAAAGTTTAAGTTAGCGCTACATAAATGTAATGCCTATTTTAGATTGGCAATTAATCCATTCGAGTAGATGAAGCATAATGCCATCCAACGATAGTAAAATTGTTAGAATCCGAGCAGAAATGAGAAAGCTACAGCATGTTTGGTGGAGGCAGTATTCATCGATCACATGAAACTGTGGGCGGCTTATACTGAACCACGATCGAATCGCCTATAAAAATGCATTGGAAAAAAGCTTCGTCGAGCGGTTACGTTTGAACAACGATTTCTCGTTTTGTAGATAACATATAAACGTGAAAGTTGTTAGGGTAATAAAGCAAGACATACTCTTTTAATTTGTGTTGATTTGGTATTTTTATTGTAAAAATTGAATTGCTAAGAATTGGTACAAAATAGTAAAGTTTAAGTTAGCGCTACATAAATGTAATGCCTACTTTAAACTGGCAATTAATGCACTCGGGTAGATGAGGCATCATGCTTTCCAACGATAGAAATATTGTTAAAATCCGAGCAGAAATGAGAAAGCTACAGCATACTTGGTGGAGGCAGTATTCACCATCACATGAAACTGTGGGCGGCTTACAATGAACACTCGAAATTGATCGCTTAGTGTTTGCATTGTTTTGGTAAAAAGCTTCGTCGAGCGGTTACGTTTGAACAACGATTTCTCGTTTTTTACATAACATATAAACGTGAAAGTTGTTAGGTTAATAAAGCAAGACATACTCTTTTAATTTGTGTTGGCTTGGTATTTTTATTGTAAAAATTGAATTGCTGAGAATTGTTACAAAATAGTAAAGTTTAAGTTAGCGCTACATAAATATAGTGCCTACTTTAGATTGGCAATTAATCCATTCGGGTAGATGAAGCATAATGCCATCCAACGATAGGAAAATTGTTAAAATCCGAGCAGAAATGAGAAAGCTACAGCATATTTGGTGGAGGCACTATTCACCGATCGCATCAAACTGTGGGCGGCTTGTAATGAACACTCGAAACTGATCGCTTTGTGTTTGCATTGTTTTGGTAAAAAGCTTCGTCGAGCGGTTACGTTTGAACAACGATTGCTCGTTTTGTGGATTAGATATAAATGTGAAAGTTAACATATGAATAAACCAAGACATACTCTTTTAATTTGTGTTGATTTGGTATTTTTATTGTAAAAAATGAATTGCTGAGAATTGGTACAAAATAGTAAAGTTTAAGTTAGCGCTACATAAATGTAATGCCTATTTTAGATTGGCAATTAATCCATTCGAGTAGATGAAGCATAATGCCATCCAACGATAGTAAAATTGTTAGAATCCGAGCAGAAATGAGAAAGCTACAGCATGTTTGGTGGAGGCAGTATTCATCGATCACATGAAACTGTGGGCGGCTTATACTGAACCACGATTGCTCGTTTTGTAGATAACATATAAACGTGAAAGTTGTTACGTTAATAAAGCAAGTACAAATATTTAAAAATCAATAGGCTTTCCGCTTTTACTTCTATTCCGCGGTTTTGCACCCTTACCAAAAGTAGTTGCGTTTTTTTGCATGACGTCACAGATTTTTGTGACGTCACTAACCAAGGCGGCCGATCTTAAACCAGCACCCCAATATCATTGAGTGTATAAGTTGAAGACACTTTGCAATGATACAAAAAATGTAAGAATTTAAAGATAGGCCTACTGGTGAAATCACACAATAGTATAAGTTACCTTATAATCGGGAAATTCAGCAATTTTCAGAAGTTTAACTTTGGCATTGCACTGATCCGTCACCATGACCTGTTAAACAATCTGTCATGAATCGTTATAAAATCCATAGGATAAGTTGATTTTACCTGAAGTAATGTAAGCGTGAGGCACTACATAATTTTGCTACATACCTGAGTACTTTGCTGTAAAGCTTCTTTTGGTCGACATTTGAACTGGACATATTCCAGCTTAATATATGGCGTATCACCTCGCCAATAAATCATGCTGTTTGAGATTTCTGCAATAATTGTAGTAATGTGTTTGGGTACCCGGACATTTTGCCGAAACTCATTTTGCCGAAAAGACAAATTGCTGAAATTATACAAACGTATTATCATTAACACATAAATATCATTCGCAAACAGATCAGTTCTTTCTGCAATTAGTCCTTTCGGCAAAATGTCCACACACGTGTGTTTGGCATGTTAAACAATATGCAAAATCAAAATGTTGCTTATCAATTCACCCGGTAGTGCTTTTTTAATTATCATATCAATTTATTTTTTGTCATTAATGCATCCGGAATGAAAACGATACCATTAGTTGAGGTACCGTAGTCAATACCCCAGTATGTAAATGAAAAGGTGACATGGCCAGTGGCCACAAAAATCTGTCCGCCCCATTTGCTCAGTGGTTAAGCACCCTACTAAGACCAAGCGGCGCTGATTCGACTATTGAGATGTGTTCTTGAGCAACACATCGAAAGGACAACTGTCCATTGACTCCATTCAGCAGAAGGCTTCCAGCAATCCAGCTGAGAGTTTCCGTTCAAGAAAAAAAATGATCCGTGTTTTCAATTTAAATTTAAAGTTTCATAGTTGATATTTCTTGAAAGTTTACGTAGCAAGCGGCGCGGCTTTGTCATTTCAAGCTTTCACACGGCGCGGCACACGTCGAAAAAGTCAAAAGCGGCCGCGTACGCGTCGCGGTTTGCATCACTACTCCAAAACCCACCGTTGCCAGGCAGTGGCGCGGGAACTATTTTTCTCTAGGGGGGGCTGAAGCTGCCATTAGTGTTGTAAGCTTCTGGGGGGCTTCGCCCCCCAGACCCCCCTTATGTTGGAGAACGTTTAAAACTGGTAGCAACTTTTGTAGGTCCCTCCTGTGTAAAAAACGACGCCAAAACACACACATTGTAAGTTGTAAGAAACGAAGAACGGCAACAACAAAGCAGCTGTTCAGGAAATTAAAAAGAAAACGAACAAATTAAAAAGTGATGTGAAAACGACAGTTTGTGGAAATGAGTTCTTACACTCTTCCGAAGATTGCTTTTCGCTCAGGGTTTTCTCTATATGAACTGTGTCATGAGCTTTTTGACATCGACAGTGTTCCAAATGTTTTGGTGGACATACATCAACGCAAGATGAGTAAGTCTGTATTGTGTGATTGAGCTTCTCAACCACGTTTTCGGGCGTCTTAGAGCAGAAAAAAAACTTTCTGATAATGCAGCTGAAACCGGGAGGCAAAGGCAGAGCTCCACGAATTTTCACGTTTCTTTGAAAAGATCAGTGTTGGCATCCGGTAAGCTGATCTCAGTATCAGATCCTTCCTCACCGTTTGCACAGTTCAGAAGGGCCTTTTCTCTAGTGGCTGCTGTAAGCAGATTCACCTGGTCGAATCTTCGATCAAGCTCAGCTTGAACAACTCAAGGGCTTTGATGTATTGCCATTTCCACGCTCCTTCTCCCGCAGAGGACAAAGCATCAGATTCTTCTGTGTTTCAAAATTTTGCTGGAGTTTTGCTCACTCGGGGATCCTTTGGCGTCTTTAGGTTATTGACAGACGCTGGGACGTTCGCTGCTTCCATAAGCTTGGAAACGGATTCATCTTTTCTGAGATTTTTGATCCGTTTGCGGAAACTGGTGATGGATCCAAAGCTGAAGAAGCGGAGATCTTCTTGTTTTGGAGCTGTCTTGCGACGGCTTCTGTAGGCTGAAAAACTTCACCTCTGCAGGTAATCGCAAAATAAAGCCGCATCGTGTGTGCTTATTTTACCAAGCTGAATAGGCTATCTTTGCACGTGCGTCTCCTTTCATTGCACTATCTTCTGTCATGTCGGTCAGACATTGCAACAGGGTAGGGTAGGCTGGGTAGCACTTAACAACACGAGCGAGGGCAGAAGTACGAACGCACCAACGAGTAGGACACAAATTCAGAAGATCGCAGGCAACTTCATCGGAACCAAAAAACGACATGAATAAAGATTTACGTTTAGACGATTCACGAATTACAACTGCCTTGAACGAAGTTTAAGGCATCGGCAATAAGCCTCACCTGCTTTACAACGTCTTGCAAAATCAAATCGAGAGCATGACTACTGCAGTGAATGTATAACGATCCAAGGCATAATGCTTTAAGTTTGGCCCGCACTCCATTATAACAACCAGATCTCTTGCTGTTCTATGCTGTAAGTGTAAAGTGAATATTGCAGAATGATGTCCAATAAACGATGGAACGCCGTGTTAGTAGGGAGGGTGGCTGGAACCGCTACTGCGAGGTATAGTTCCCTGTGATTGACGACTCTTTATTTCGAATGATGAGCGCGATCACACGTAATAGGAACTCGATCGATTCATCGTAGCCATTAAAGTTATTGCTCGAATAATTTTCTGAAAATATGTTATGTACTTTAAATTATCAGAATTTTCTAGGGGGGGCTGAAGCAATTATCCAAAATTCCAGGGGGGCTGAATTAGCTCTAGGGGGGGCTGAAGCCCCTTGAGCACCCCTACTTCCCGCGCCCTTGTTGCCAGGCATGAACCGAACTCAATTTGACACCATCGTCATTCTGAAAAAATAATTCTTCCTCTTTCCGCATAAAAAGTCATCCGTGAATAAGAGCCACTTTTGATAAATCACAAAACTATAATCCGCAACACGTGCCACTTAAATTTTAAATGCATCGGACTCAGTAATAAATTACCTTTCCAGGAACGTGCACCAATCATTTGGAAGAAACTCCCAGCAGAAGGTTCAAAGATGGTGGATATATTTACAATAAACATTAAAATAATATGATTTTTGCATAATAGACACCTCTCCAATAAATCTCAAATAAAACTACATCCCGCAACATGTGCCCCTTAAATTTTGCATACATCAGTATTAAATTACATTTCCAGGGATGTGCACGCACCAATAGGTGGGCATTTAGAAAGAACTCATCCCAGCAGAACGGTTTAAAGATGGAGGATATATTATATAAACATTAAAATAATACCGGTACGCTTTTTGCATAATTGACACCTCTCCAATAAATCTCGAATAAAACTGTAACTTATTCGGTGTCAGGCCCGTAGCCACGGGGTTTCTCAAGGATCCCTAGACAAGGCCTATGAGAGGGGGTACGGAAGGTACCGCGTACCCTTGAGAGCCCATGCAGGCCTGTGTTTGTTGGGGGGCCCGAAATTGTGATTTGATAGTTTAGTTATAAAAATGTTTGGTTAAAACGATCCTAAACGACTAAATTCAAGCATAAAAGTTGTTATTTTTTATAATCCTAGGGGGGGGGGGCGTAATGTAGCAAAAGAGCCCGAAAAGGTAATTGGTTGCATTGCGAGAAAATTGGTTTGGTTTTGGTTTTGACTCTTTATCCTCGGACTGACAAAACCTTGATAGGTTAGGGGCCTAAAGTCACAGTGGTGATTTCATGCTTTACGTGCAAAAATGTTCTGTTAAAACCACCCTAAATTAAACATAATAGTCGGTTATTCTCCTGTCCGGCGGGGGGAGGGGGAGAGGCATAGTGTAGCAAAAGTAGGTTTGAGAAAAACCTGGGTAAAAATCCTGGTTTTTGGGGGGCTATGCGTTTTTTAAAAACTATTTAAAAAAGGTGGCTTCACTCTTATTTCACTTCAAAGTGAATTTAGGAGTAGGAGTCGGAGTCAATATTTTTGGGGCAGGAGTTGAGCTGGAGTAAAAAAAAAGTGACTTCGTTTACCTCTGCTAGGCATGTGGTGAGTACAAAAGTTGATGAAGAAGGTTATTGGTCAGATGATTAATTTTATTATGTTTTAACAAGATGTTATGTTTGAGCCGTGGTAGAGAGCTTGGCTTGTGCCAGATACATGTAACCAGGGCCGCATTAAGGTTTTGATGGACCTGGGGCTATATGGTAATCTGAGGCCTATATTTCATTCCCCCCATTGTACCAATCACAATTAAAATGAAATACCAAAAATTTTACCCGAAGTACAATATTTACTTATTAAACACATTCAAATGACATGTTTTCTGGATTTAGACAAAGCAAAGGTCCCAGTAAACATTGATTGTTGGGGCAACATTGGCAAGAAGTTGGCCGCAACATTGGCAAGATGCAGACGCCAACATTGGCAAGATGTTTTATGCACCATTTGGATGCATCTGGCCAGCGTTGGCGTCTGCATCTTGCCACCGTTGGCTTCTGCATCTTGCCAACATTGGATTATGCATCTTGCCAACGCTGGCTTCTGCATCTTGCCAACATTGGCTTCTGCATCTTGCCAACGGTGGCAAAATGTTTTATGCACCATTTGGATGCATCTGGCCAGCGTTGGCTTCTGCATCTTGCCAACGCTGGCTTCTGCATCTTGCCAACGTTGGCTTCTGCATCTAGCCAACATTGGCTTCTGCATCTTACCAACGTTGGCAAAATGTTTTATGCACCATTTAGATGCATCTGGCCAGCGTTGGCGTCTGCATCTAACCAACGACGACTTCTGCATCTAGCCAACGTTGGCTTCTGTATCTTGCCAACGTTGGCAAAATGTTTTATGCACCATTTTGCTTCATCTGGCGCCTAAATTCTGGTTGACTTTTATGCACCATGATGCTGCTTCATCTGATCTATTGACTATTGTGATGCCCGCGCTTTGACCAAGGTTGGCCATGCGAAGCAAGCTGGTGCATAAAACATCTGAACAGCATTGGCATCTACATTTGCCAAACGTTTCTGTACTTAAACCTCGCTCATCAGCAAAAGTTTATTGTTGAACCTAGCTAATCCTTGGGCGAAAGAACAGCAGCAACACGGATTTATAAGCAACACTTCTCCCTTTGTGACAAAGCAAAGTAACAGCCGAGCTTCGTATATTTTCACATTTATTAGAAACAAGCCACATCAAATCGTATTGATAGATGGAGATTCATTGCACATCAGCAGCTTTTTCTTGTGTATCTTTATCATTGTGAATTCCTGCGAATGAAACAAAAATATTTAATTCAAGAGGGCTGTTTGGCAACAGTGTAGGAATCATAGGCGTAGCCAGGGGGGCAAAAGGGGCCATGCCCCCCCAAATTTTCAAACTTTGGATTCCAAAGTTGAGCCCTTTGTTGAAAATGCAATAAAGTTTGTAGAAATTTATATCGTTTTCCAAGACATCTGGCTATTAACACCCCCAAGGACTTGTTTTACAGAAAGACAGAAAAACACAAGAAACAGAAATTACAGAAAGACACACAGAAAGACACCAATAAATTTTCCAAATCGTAAATCGCCCAAAATTTACGCGATTTACATTTCTTTGAACTAATTTGTGGAAGCAATTTCAGAATGGCTTACTCTGTTGGGCTTTTGTGTAGTTATTGAGTTTTTGTTTAGCTGTGTTTTTGGTGTTCTCTAATTTAGCCGCAGTTTTTGCCAGTTCGTGTATAAGAGCTATCTTTAATAAGTTAATAGCTGTTTATCTGCTAATAAATTTCATACAAATATTACCCTAAAAGTGTTTTCAGAAAGCGCTATAATCCATTATTTGAGTGTAATTTTTCAAAAATTGTTCGGGGGAGCATGCCCCCGGACCCCCTTAGAATACGCGTGCCTTCGGCACGCTCTAACCCCGCTACCAGTTTTATTGCTTCAACCCACCAGGATACGCCACTGCACATCAAGTGGCGATGGCTTTAAATCAAACACTTTGTTGTTCTCTTCAATTCATCAAATATTTGGCCCCCCCAAAACATTTTTCTGGCTACGCCACTGTGTAGGATTTTGATCAGTTGTCGTTCAGGATACTACGAAGTTAATTGACAATCTGCAATATCAATGTAATATCCCTCTCTCCAACGTGCGTGACAAAAAACTTATCATTCGATTCTGCGCCACGCAGAGCAATAATCAAGTTCCAATACATTCTAATTGCGTGTACAGTAGTTATTCAACAACTAAAGCAACACATGCGCTGTTGTCTTTCAAACATATAACAAGCTCACCAAAAGTTAGTTTTTGCCGTTTTCAGCCACCTTGCCTGTCCTTCCAATTTCGAAATCACTCTGAAACTCTTCATCAATTTGCTGCACGGCAGCAGCTTTGTCGTGCGCCATCACCATGTCTAATCATGAAAGTAAAAAAAGAAGTGTTAAATCAGTATATAAATGCCGAAATAGCCTACTAACCACCATGTTCGTTGTTCATATCGATGCGAATACACCACTAAAACATTACTCAATACTCTTCACAATTACATCATACATTAATCAAAAGAACAAAATGACATAGTTATGACATAATCATTTAGTCGTAGTAAAAACATTTATCCGTACTCACCAAGAACAATCTTTTTCAGATTCTTTTTTAAACAATCAAACGAGTGCTTAGACTTCACGACGTTTTTTTTTCCTTTCTTTTTTCTCGACATGCTTTGAACTGTGTTGTGTTCGATAATAATAGTTGGTAATAAGTCCACTGATACAATCGCTTGCATTTTTGCCAACAGCTTGACTTAAATTTGCTATCTGCAAAATGTAAATCGAATGTAATGACAGGGGTTTCATCCATCATATTAAAAAGCTTCAGCACTTGTTACAGACATTTTCGACTGTTACAAATGACAGCCAACGTTTAAAGTTTATTTCGGGATTCCAGTCGTCTGTTTTGTTGCGTACGTAGGTCGCAGTGTAGGCTACTGTAGGCTATGTTGTCGAAATGGGCGCAAAATAAAACATGTTATTATTATTATTATTATTATTCAGTTGACGGCAATGAAAGCTACATTTGCAAATACTCTACAACCATCACAGACCTATCCACACGACATAAAAATACAAACACATTCAAGCAGTCAGGCAAACACTGCCGGAGCAGCAAAATCAAAGATTGAGCAGAACCCTACACATGTTGTGGGACATCACAAGCTCTGCTACTTTGCTGATATCTTCTTAGCACTCATCTAGAAGCACTGGCACTAAATTTGTCACGAGAATATTTCATATGAAAGTTTTCCATTGGTCATTGAGTTTTATAACTTTCTCTAAATTGAGTTTTATAACTTTCTTTAAATTGTGTAAACGTAGCCTAGTGACAAAAACGACTTTACACAATTATTTCAGGTTCAATGAATAAAAGACATTCACTTACCAGGTTTTCATAAACATTGTCGTAAGTCATTCCTATAGTTTCATTTTGATCATTTTTAAAACTTCTTTCGACCGTAATAGGCCTATCTCAATTGAATTCGATTTTTTATATTTTCGATGCAAGAAGCGAAAATTCCTCTTAGCGCTGTTCACATAAGCATTGTGCTTTCGGCTCTCCACGTAATTGTGTATTGAGCACAACCGCCATGATTGAACAGTCGAAGTGAATCGAGTGACGTCATAATCCCTTTAGCAAAGGATTACGTCATGGCCTTTGTCTTCCTTCGTAAAAAAACCAAGTTCTTCTGCTAAATTGCATCTCCTCACGTTGATATAACACATCGCCGCATTCTAAAGCTTTGTTGCCTCTTTCACTTCAACGCGTCATATTGCCCAGTCAAAGTTTAAGTAGTGACGTCATAATGGAGTTTTCACAACAATTATTGTGCCTGCAGTATTGTTCTATGCACCGCGAGAGGAGAAAAAACGATTCGCCGCATCGTTGAAAGTAAAAGTAGCGATCGTTTTGTGAAATCTCGCTTCAAGAAATTGAGGAGAGATTTCGACGCAACATGACTGCTCCTGAAGCAGGCCTATTGTGCAAGCTTTGCTACATTTAAAGTAAAGACGCCCCTTTGTTGGCGACACGAGAATCTCACCCACGTGGTCAAAATCAGACAGTGAGCGAGACTGCTCTCAGAACAAAATCAACAAGTGATACTGCATCAATCGATTTTTTTTTACATTGATTCAGCGTCTGCAGACAGGTCAGCAGCGCGGCGGCAGTGCAGCCGCAACTCAATGATTACATGATCACCACAATCATGCTGCTGTGTCGAGCGCTACTAAACATCAACAAGTGAATTCGATTAAGCTTACAAGTTGTTTTAAATTTTCTTGAACTGCACGCAAATTTTGAGGTTAGTCCTGAAAAAATGTTTTCAAAAATATTACAAAACATTTTAGTATAGTTAAACTTGAAAGTTAAAAAAGCTTTTGTTAAACACAAGAAAAAAATGAAGACCTGGCAACTTGAATTAGCAACCACGTTTTTAAGTTTATCGCTTGTTAGTTACCTTACCAACGTCTGCAGACGTTGAATCAATGTAAAAAGAACGGATTATGCTAGTTGGGTATTGCAGGCGCCAAAGCCTAAACTTTCTGGAAGTGTTCTCTGAATCACAATACATTTATTGCACTAAATTATCTGAAGCAATTGAATATGAACAAACGATTTTTATCATGGCGTTGTTGGTACAAGAATACGGTATGCGAAAGAAACTGTGTTTTTCCACCAAACCACATGAGTCATTTAGTTAAAGAGTCATTTTATTGTTGGCTATTAATATTTTCAAAGAATAAATCCAGTGAAGCTGAAATAAAGTAGCCAACGTTGCAATTGTTTATTTTGTAGAAACGCGTAGGGCGAATGGAAACTTTAAACTGGTTCGGTATCAAGCACGTTATCGCGTTCGCGTTTTGTTGCTCCTACCTTTTTCTAGACCTCTGCTCCGTTTGGCATAAACAAACTTGGCAAACTGTTGGCTACACTTCTGACCAACGCTGGTCTTAAATATTCATAGTATACTTGTACGGTATCAAAAAATAATAACAGCATTGATAGCATATTATAAAAATGTAAAATTGTAGCAAAATCATGGTATACATTTGCATAATTTTAAAGAAAACACCGAAATTGTTATGAATTGGCACAACGCTGGCAATGCTTCTGACCGATGTCAGCCAACCACACAACTGTGTTTTGAAGCAATACCACATGAAAAGAGGTTTGTGTTAGTAATTTTAAAGATTAAAACAAATAAACCTGAAATAAAATCTTTGAGACCTTTTTGAACGCATGATAAGAAATAAGTTATTGAAATTGATGGCGTATTGTTGGCAACATGTTGGACATAATTGCCAATCTTGTGCCCTCACATCCAGCATATAGCCGACATTGCAATTGTTTATTTTGTGGAAACGTGTCGTCGTGTCGGGCGAATGGAAACTTTAAACTGTTTGGGTATCAAGCACGTTATCGCGTTCGCGTTTTGTTGCTCCAGCCTTTTTCTAGACCTCTGCTCAGTTTGGCATAAACAAACTAAAATGAAACTACTTTGTTGGCAAACTGTTGGCTACCCTTCTGACCAACGCTGGTCTTAAATATTCATAGTATACTTGTACGGTATCAGAAAATAATAACAGCATTGATAGCCTATTATTAAAATGTAAAATTGTAGCAAAATGATGGTATACATTTGCATAATTTTAAAGAAAACACCGAAATTGTTATGAATTGGCACAACGCTGGCAATGCTTCTGACCGATGTCAGCCAATCACACAACTGTGTTTTGAAGCAATACCACATGAAAAGAGGTTTGTGTTAGTATTTTTACAGTTTAAAACAAATAAACCTGAAACAAAATCTTTAAGACCTTTTTGAACGCATAATAAGAAGTATTGAAATTGTTGGCGTAATGTTGGCAATGTTGGCAAAATGTTGGACAAAATTGCCAGCCTTGTGCCAACATACCCAGCATATAGCCGACGCTGGCCCAGCAATCAATGTTTGCTGGGGTGTTAATAACATCATCGGTGTCTATTATTTCCAAAATTTCGTTTTCAATGCAGAGTAGAGCTAAGGAATGCAACTTTTTCTGGCCCATGGATGAACGCAGTTGATTCTTTACTTTTTTTAAGCACTGAAAATGAGCGCTCGCCTGAACAATTAGAAATCATCAGACAAAGATACATTCTTAGTACAACAGATACGTTAGGAAATGCATACATAAACTTATTTTCATTGATTTACAAAGTAAACATTTGAGTTACTTTGCTGCATTCGCTGTTAAAATGGTGTTGTTTTAGCAGTGCAGAAAAATGAATCATCTCTTTAGGCAGTGATTCTTCTAGAATCTAGATCATCTGGATATGTGAATCAATGTTTTAGCACTCTCTTCAATTTTACAGTTAGACATGGTGTTTAATTCCGCCAGAAACTAAAATTTTATTTGAAGACGATCGTATGCTGCAATTCCGGGTTTCATACACAACAATTTGGTCAATGATTGGCAAATATGAGTCTACTTTGTTTCTGCTCGATGGATCAAGTGATATGCCTTCAGATCCACCTTTGCTATCCAAGCATACTTTTCTTCTCTTCTTTCTGAACATTTCTTCAATAATATAATGATGACAGCCACTTAATACTCTACCCTTTTCTTCGAATTCTTGAAATTGGGATCTTAATGTTTGAACAAAGTCAAGTAGACCCTGAAGAAAATGTGTTGCCTTATTCAAAGTAATTTTGCTATCCTGCAGCGCCCGACTAGTTTTATGAAACCATTCCATTATGCAAGACCATAACTCAATTAAAATAACGGTTTCAAGCTTTTCCATGGATAAGATAAACCTCTTAGCTGTTTCTTTAGTATGTGATTGTTCGTCATTATCATTAGATATTGCTTTCAAGACTTGAAGAACTGCTTGATAACCTTTTCATAGAGCAGCATGTAGCTAACCCTATAACGTCATATCATGCCTCCCAACGTGTATCAGACAAAGGCTTAATTGTTGGCAAATGAAGTGATTTCAGTACCGGTAGGTCACGCGTCCCCTTGGAAATTAGCTGAGTTAGGCTAATTAGCATGGTTTAGAAGCACTGCTGGTACTGAAGCACTGCTGGCACTACTGCTTACTGCTTAGAAGCACTGCTGGCACTACTGCTTACACAGTTAGCATTCGTTCTATGATTTTCGTCCTTTATTCTTTCGATCCTGATAATAAGCATGTCAGTTGCTCTTAGTAAGTTGTTATCGGTGGGCCTATTTGTTGGTGGGCCTGGGGCTGCAGCCCCATCAGCCCCCGCCTTAATCCGGCCCTGCATGTAACACTCAATAGTGTTAACGGATTTAACATTTTTTAGTAAACACACAAAAAAAACAAGCTCAGTGGTTACGCGCCCGGTTCAAGATCACGCGGCGCAAGTTCGACTCTCAGGGTGTGCGCTCAAGCCACGCATTTCAGGACAGCTCTCCGTTCAGCAGCATCTAATGAATGAAATAATTTCCTGGCAACAACACTTCAACAATCTGAAAACTTCACTCTGCCAATCTCGGTGACCGGCCTTGTGTCAAGAGCCTCTACAAGTATGCGAAACTACAAGAAATAACCAATCAAGGCTTTGTCAGTCCGAGGATAAAGATTAAAAACCAACCAACCAATCAAATCCAACGTTTTCAACACCACATAGTGTCCTCATCAAGAATAATTATAAGCTTCATCTAACAGAAATAAATAAACAAATTTTAAAATCTTACATTAAAACTGTAGGCCTACAAGCGACACCTCTCAACAGCACCATCAACAACAATACTGACACACGAATTCAATGCGGATACACAAATGGGCGTGGGACAGATCACGTGATATGCACATTGCACAACACAAAACACTAAATAATAGTTAAAGATGTCCAATTCTGCAGTAAAATGTTGTATGGTGCGCAATACGCTTAAAGCCAGTGGCGTAGCCAAGGGGGGGGGGGAGGTTGAGGGTTTCAACCCCCCTTTGGCACGCGTGTGACGTCACAATATTGAGAATAATGTTTTCAGTCTCTTTATGTCTCTAAAACAAAGTTTGCGTAATTTTAAACGAAACTGCATTAAAAGAGCGAGTTTTGCCAATACCAAACATTCAAATATCTCAGCCAGGAATTAGCAACAAGAAAAATAGAGACTTAGCTTTTTTCCGAAAAATGTCGAAGAAAACATTATCTTATCTTTGTGCTATGCCACCTGACAGCACCATTTTACAGGAATATTCATACCCAGATTTTTGTTGAAAATGCTCTCAGAATGCACCAAATTCAAAGTAATTTTTCAAAAATTTCTGGAGTGGTCCGCCAGACCTCCCGCCGCTGGGTGTCATCTTAGGCAAGCACGCCATCGGTTTCGCCCGCAGGCCGTCAACATCCCTTCTTTCAAAATTCCTGGCTACGTGTCACAATCAAGGTGCAATGCCTCGCGATGGCTTGCTTTGTATCTTCAACGAGCGTGTTGTTTTGGTTGTGGAATTCTGGTGCGTTGTGTTATTGTCGGTTATGACCTGAAGTAACCTCTGATTGAGAAATTTGTATTATGTAACGTATTTCTAGAATCATCTGTAAGCATGCAAATCTAGAAGGTTCTGTTGTTTTTCATGATTTCTGAGCGTCGTTTGTCATGACGTCATAAGGTTGTTTATCAGTAAATGTCCGATTGCGGAATCGTTTATGTAAGAATCTTCTTGCGAACGTGACATTCTTTAGACTTCTATAAGCTTCTGCTTGTTGACATTTATTGCAACTTGACAGAACAATGTGACATTACGTAACCTTCTCGATGTTACCAGACCGAAGCCACCTTCTATAAATAGTGGTGTAATTTGCGGAATTATTATTCTGATTCTGAGATTATTATTATGGTGATTATTATGAGTTGATTATGAGAGTTGTGCTATGAGTTGTGGATTGGTAGTTGATGCAGAAATTAGAGTTATTTGAGAAGCCGTTCGTTAAAGTTCTTCAAGAAGTCAGATATTATCATTTCACTAGTAGAATTATTCGACATTTAATTGACTGCTTTTCGGTTTGACCCATTAAACTACGTCATTGAACCTTTCCAAGTCTTTTTCCTGGTAAGAGATAGAAAGAAAGCGTGACACTACGCCACTGGCCTAAGCAAACATCACGCGTTTTTCCCAAGACAAATGGGGCCCGGAGTGAGAGGGGGGCCCGGAATGACTCTTCCTACCCTTAGTGAAAAATTTTCTCAGAGGCCCTGTGACCCGAGAACCCCCCTTGAACCGAGAAGTCTACATTTTGGAGAAGGTGTAGTGTAGGCTACATACGATCACAGGATCAGATAGCTAGTTCTAACTAAGAGGTTTTTGGAAGATACTGTAAATGGAAGATTGGAAAAATTTTCGTCCCGGATGTGTTAATGACGAAAAATAAAATGTTTGAAACTGATTAATTGTAATTCGTAGGCCTACAATAGTAAAGTCTTAAAATTTGATCATTTCTGTGTCATAATGCCTTGTATTGCGCTAGCGAATGTGACGTAAGTTTATCTCGTACTTTTTCGGTTACAGAGTTTACGGAATACGGTAGTTAATCCTTTCTTGCATTCTACCTTCTAGATATCCCAGCCAGCAAGCCCATATGGGCCCCACATGGGGACCCATATGGGCTGATGTACGGGCCCCATGTGAGCTGCCTATATGGGGCCCATACACATTGTGTCCGCAGGCATCACATTGCCCCCATATAGGCTGCCCATATTCATTTATGGGTTTCATGTGGGTTGCTCACACTCAACCCACAAATCTAATATGGGCTGCCCATATGTAACCCATAAATCTAATACAGGCTGCCCATATGAATATCAGGTATATATATAACTGCATACAGATGCCAAAGTGCTCAAACTGCAAGCAGTGAACTTTGCGCAATGCATAGCGAGGTGCCCCCAGTAAAGTGCTCAATCGGCGTAAGCTAAGAGCGTCAACAGACAGTGATCACTTTGATGATGAACTGTTTTATTTTGGTCAACGACGCACGAGTACAAAATAATTGACACGGCGAGAAGAACACAATAAACATAGCCAGGTCAGAGACTTTAAAGAACCGGCCTGCCACGCCCCGTTTTAGTAATTTATACACTGGAATGGCCATAAAGGTATATAGCTCCACGTGACATTTTTCTATTTGTGTTACGTAAGCACCAAAAATAGTACTACTGCCAACCTTGCCAAAGTGCTCCAACTGCAAGCAGTGAGTTTTACGCAATGCATAGCAAGGTGCCCTCAGTAATTTTGCTTGTTCAATTTCATTTTGTGTTTGTTTAAAAGATCAATAAAAGTCGTTTGAGACAACTAAAAAATCTCAAAGTCTAGGCAAATGCTGATCGAGGTGTATATCATATTAGTATGGGTTGCCCACAAACCTTTGAATCACTGTGTGGGTAGCCCATAAAAAATGTGGGCAGCCCATGGCCTGCCCATGAAAAATGTGGGTAGCCCATGGTCTGCCCATAAAAAATGTGGGCAGCCCATGTTCTGCCCATAAAAAATGTGGGCAGCCCATGTTCTGCCCATAAAAAATGTGGGCAACCCATGGTTTGCCCATAAACAAAGTGGGAAGCCCATCAATATTTCATGCTTAGCCCATGATCAATAATTTTATGTGGCTAAATTTATTAAAATGCATTTATATGATCACGCATTTGTAGACTGGAAGTTTTATATTCCACCTTGTCATTTAGCAATACTTTCTGCAAGAAAGCCCATATTGGGCACACATGGCAAAAACACAAAAACCCACATAGAACCCACATGCCCACAAGCCCATTAAAATAGTATATGGGGCCCATGTGGGCTTGCTGGCTGGGATAATTCTATTGATAAAATCTTATAAATATGAATACTAGTTTTCGTGAGAAAAGATAAGGTAGTTGACGTGAGAACAGGCAACGGAATTGTGGACGTGTGTTGGTTTAGTGCAGCGTTCTCAACCTGTGCTCCGCGGGTATTTGCCTGGTGGTCCGCGAGCAAACACTGAAATAATTGTTTTTTAATTTTATCAAGGCTCATCCACTAAATTGTCGTCTCTTTGCTTCATTATATTCGAATAAGGATTTTGATCATGAACAGCTACTGATGCAACAGCTACTGATGCATAGCCTACTCAGGTTTGGTGGTTATCAAGGGGAAAAGTGTTTAACCGACTGTTTCGTTACGTGATGCTGTGAGAGAGATTTTTGTAGAAAAAAATCCAAGCTTGTTGTTCATTTCAACGATAGCTTTTGGGTTGCTGTTCTGGCTGACATTTTTGCACAACTGAATAAATTAATTCATCGCTGTAAGGAAAGCAGACAAATTTAATTACCCTCAGTCAGTGGCTCCGAGAGGGGGGGAAGTCGGGCCAGTTTCCCCCCTGCAAAACATCGTAAAGGAAAAACGAGTAGTTT
The DNA here is from genome assembly GCF_918807975.1 of Aplidium turbinatum. Taxonomy (NCBI): domain Eukaryota; kingdom Metazoa; phylum Chordata; class Ascidiacea; order Aplousobranchia; family Polyclinidae; genus Aplidium; species Aplidium turbinatum. The sequence goes on from NC_137486.1 coordinate 7,514,329, forward strand.
TTTGTTTTTGCACTTTTGAGGGGGGCCCATTTTTAGTACTAAAGTAAAAATGCACCAACTAAATAATCAACAAATTCTTAAATGAAGTGCGTAGTTCCAAGTATTTCTCAATCATTGTAAATGTCACTCTCGATGCTTCTCATCAAGAACAAATCATTTTCGTGTTAAGATAGGCGATGTTGAACAGCTTCAAGACGTAAAATCTGAAGCTGAAATGATTTCTGTATTACTGAACGGTTTCGATTGTATTGATAGTTTCAACTTAAAAACTGGCGATGTTTTAGCTAAGCGGGAACTATTTTTGCTTGACAACTGAACCTTAACTTCAAAATCTGCGTTGGCCAGGCATAGGATGTTGTATCCAACATAAGTTATCTGGGAAAGTTAAAGGTATCAGTCCAAGCACGATTAAAGAAAGTAAATCCTGTATATTTTTTGTTTATGGATCATCATCATCATCATCAGTCATTATCTCCGCCTGCAGCAGATTGCGCATCAACATGAGTTATTTGCTTCCAAAAGTGGCGATTTTGAGCCAGCTCGCCCAGTGTCGCCAAATTGAGTCCGGTCCATGATTGGATGTTGTCTTGCCATCGTTTTGGTTGTCTGCCACGTGTTCTTTTTCCTTCTACTTTCCGTCTGTGCAAACTTTGCTGATTCCGAATTGTGATCTTTTAGTGTGGCCGAACAGTTTTAAAACTTTTGATTTTATTAACTTATTGCTGCAATTGGAAGTAATTTTGCCATAGTTAAAAGATCTTCTGTTTTCGTGTAGTCAGGTAGCCTTTTGTTGGTCATACTTCTCATGATGTGATTTTGGAAGGTACGGTAGTGAGATTTTTCTTTATTTGAGTTTTTTGTTTATGGATGTTGTTGCTTAAATCTAGTTGGAACTCATAATGTTGCCTACAGACAGCGTTGTTCAAATGTCTTATCATTTTTGGAGCAATTGATTTACCTGTAAGCTTGTGGCATCTTTAAAGTTATAGCCCAGTCAGAGGAAAATTTTTGAAAAATCTAAAGAAAGCTGTCTTATCATCTTGCAAAGAAAATTGACTTCGAGACGGTAATCAAAGCGTGGTGCAGTCAAACCCAATGCTTTGCATTACCCTTTTGCAACTGGAGCTCTAAAGACGTTTCTTAAATGCATCAAGTTGGAACCAACAAGAGCTTGATCGGAAGCTGAGTCAATGCTAAAGTAGCCTACAACTAGCAGTTTTAAATTTGTGACTGCTTTGCATTATGTGGATTACGGTCCTATACAAGATTCACTGATAAATTTAATGGAATTAAAGGAAGTTGTAATCTAAGTAAGAGAAAGCTGAGAAGAGTAGGCTACTACTCGCAAGCTAAAGTTGCAGTGGCAATTATAAAATTAAAAGAAAATGACTTCGTTTTTCTGAGGACAGAACGATTTTATAACTCCACTTAACTAGCTGAATCATTCGAAGGAAACGTATTCTACCGTACATTGCAAAGAATTCGATAGTTGTTGAAATTGACAAATGTATCTGGTCACAGCGGTAAACCATAATCTCTTCGTGGGAAAATTGTAACATAAGATTCCCAAATCCGTTCGTCTGCATGTAATGACCGAAAAATAAACACTCTTTCGAAACGTCTTTTCAAAAGTGTATTCCTGTAAAATTAGCCCGCGGCTATCGAAAATGAGACGCAACACCATACGCCTCTAAAACTGTCACTACAGAACAGATTACTTGGATAAAAGACGGAAAATTTGTCCAGCTAGCAAGCACCAAGCAAACAATTAAATATGCGACTGACTTCCAACAAACAATTTTACGAATGACTAGAATAATTTGCGATATCTCAAATGCACGTACACAGTAACTGTGACGCAATAATGAAAGACAATTATGAAGTCATTCAAACAGGTGTTCAAGCGGCTAATGCAATATTTCATCAGGTCTTACGACCGATGGTGCAATATTTGGACATTTTCTAGCAATTTCCATGACGTAAGATGCCAGCTAGGTTAAGTAGACCATAACGGTTTTTATATATGACGTTTGATTTGGTGAATGATTGTCGGGAACAGTATCAACAAACTCAAAGTCGATGAGTTTGAAGTTCCATGAAAATTTCATCATATGTCTGTTGTGCAGTTGCGGGCATGTGGGACAAATTTAAACCATTTGTAGGCTACAACAATGACATTTTTCAAAACATTTTGGATGAGTTGTTACTTTTGACAGAAAGCCACACAGCAAACTTCAGCTGCAAACCAGAATGAACCACCTCATAATCTCTACACAAGGAATCATTGATTGCAACTTTCGAAAGGTTTTTCCAAATAGTTTTGTTATGATTTTTTTTGTGTTCCGGTAGCTACCTCCAACGGTTGTGCTTTGAGAACGTGGTTTTAGCAATTACTAAAATTTGTAAAGAATTGTTTGCGCTCCAGTAGGCCTATGACACAAAACCGGTTGAAAAGCCTAACTATACTCGTACATGTTGTGCATCAATTCAGACGTCGCAAAATTTTATCATTTGATGCTGTGATTCGTAACTTTGCATTGCAAAAAGTCCAGAAAGAGTTGAATTAAATCAGGGATGTCCAAAGTCCGGCCCGCGGGCCAACTCCGGCCCACGAGACGTTTTTGTATGGCCCGCGCCTGTAGTTGTACAATGTGTTATTTTTGGCCTGCAGACACACAAAAATCATATAAATTCAACTTGCAGTTTTCCGAAAAATTATTGTGGCTGTTGGCCCGCGAACACTTAGCCTATTATCAAATCTGGCTCGCGTGGGAAAAAGTTTGGACACTCCTGAATTAAATGCCTGGTTGAACTATTTTCGTTGCCTGTCGGCCTATTGTGTGTTTACAAAGCTTTCTAGACAAAATAGTTTGCCTCAATGGCATTTTTGCTGCAAGTGTAATCTAGTGATTATATATCGATGATGTTTACATTGAACGAAGTTCTTTTCATGCTGAGGGAAGTGGGCTAATTTCAGCTTAACTCGAACATGCAATGCAATATTTGCTAAAAAATATTATGGGGCCCATTTTTATTGCTATTTACTTTTTTCTGTCTGAACCCTGATGAGGGTTCAAGCTCATTGGGCTTCGCTTGACGCTTCAACATAGACCACAATTCGGCTGGATCCAGCTCAGTGGCCAAATGGTTTCGCTTTGGCGCTGGTAAGCTTTAGGCTACAATAGATATTCCAAAAATTGGATTTATAACATCAATCGCTTGAAATACGTGTTAGAAAAAAACGAATCTTTATAAAACACATATAGGCTAACTACACATCTCCCTGGCGTTATATTGTAGCCTATTCTGTTGTTTTCCGACAAAGAAAAGAAAAAAAAATTGAATTGAATATTCCAATTAACAAGTGAAACTTTATCGAGGTTTATGCCCTGTAGCCTAGATATAATACATTTTGATGAGACAGCCGACAGGAAACATAGTTAAAAGTCAAGAAGGTGAAAACGGTTTTCAAATTTATTCGCTTTCAGTTAGAAGCCCCTAGGCTACGTAGGAGGTCCAGCGCTCCCAGTGGCAACAAACATTACAACTAATCACGATTCTGAAAGCATACGGAGTTTTTTTTAGGTACCGTACATTTTTAATGGACACTGTGAGCATTTGTAAAAAGCTGAAAAATCTAGCGTTAATGATGATTGACGGATCGTTGGCTATGTGGTAAGTGAGATGTGTACTGAAACAAGGTTAGGTTATTACAACAGAATCAGATGCTGGCGTGTAGTTTCAGGAGAGGCGACAAAATACAACTTGGAAAAAACTTTCGTTCATTTGAGTCACGCCATGCGTGCAGCTAAAATTACGGTTAAAAAGATTACAAACATAAGAAACACATATTAACAGCTATGCTCTGGATTTCTTTGTTATTTGCATATGCAACCCTGTCTGAACTACAGTAGATGAAATAATGGAAAGTATTATTTGGGTAACCATTAACCAACTGAGAGAGAACCTCTTCGAAAGTTGACTAGCCTATAATTTTAAAAGACTGCATCAAGGCTTTTAATTTTCAGAACTTTTGTGTCTGCCATAAGGTGCCATAAAATATTTTTCTCTTCTGAAAGGTGCCGTAAGCTTAAAAAGGTTGGGATCCACCGATCTAGTTGGACGGTTAGCTTAACCTGCGCTTAAAAATTCATTAAAGGTGCATCAAATTTGAAAATAAAAAAATTTTGAAAAGGTCATCACTAGAGCAAGTTTTTTATGATCTAAAAAATCAAAGATATGACGTTATTTTTTGAGATAAGTTATTTGACAACCTATATGACTTTAATTTTTAAGCATGAAGTTTATGCTAATTTTCATAATTAAGAAAGTCAAATACCAACAGACTCTATTCGCTCATTTCCTACACATGCCCCATCGGCCTGACACTGCAAAGACAAGCATGGGTGCGCCCAGTGCCGGATTAACCATTAGGCAAAGTAGGCACGTGCCTACAGGCCAGTCAAAAATCCAGGCCACTTTAAAATCAGTAGAAATTTAGTCGTGTTTTCAAAATAATCATTTTCTAAACTAATAAGTATTTATCTTAATTGCTCTGTTTTTCCAGATGAATTAAAGGTTGCAAAAACCGTTAAAAAAAGACGAATGGAAACATGTTGTTTCTCGGCAGTCGAGTGTAGCAAGAACTCAGCGATAGACACGTGTTTCGCCCATGAGGCTGGGCTTATCAGTACCGCACCACTAATTTGCGTTTTCAATCGCAAAAACGTGCAAAGTTGTTATTTAGTTAGGCATATGACCAAGTTTTTACACGGTAGCCTATAGGCTACTCTGTGCAGGGAATGGAATGGAAGACAAATTTTGGGATGGAAGATGGAAAATGAAAAGGAATGGAAGGTCTTGATGACAATCTTGACAATCTTCCATCATTCCATCCCAATAGACCTTTCCCGCAGCTCTGTGCAATGAAGCGTGACGTTGAAAACAATCACGCTGGCTGCTCCATTGGCAAGCACCAAATTGCTTGTGAATACTTGATAACTTGTTAAGTAGTTACAACAATCTTCTTAAAAACATGGAATCAACGTTAAAAAACAAGGATCTGACTGTTAAATTTTATTCAAGTTACTTTTATATGAAAAACAAGCCAAGTGATACAATGATAAGCCACTTATTTAATGGGCTCTAGTAACTGCGCATAAGCTATGGCGCTTGAAAGAACTGCTGGTAGTGTGTTAATGTCTAAGCAAAACGCTGTTGGTTTGCAATTCTGATAGACTTGAAATTTCTTTCTGCTTTAGCTACTATGTCTTATAATAATAAGTGAGAATTACTGTCTTATTTGCTACAATAATTAGGCTAAGTGGGTTTCAGTTTATAGCCTTTTTTGCTTCTTTACTTGTGAAAGCAATGCAGCCTATCACTTATGGCGTAGGCTACTTGCACTGAATATGAACCAACTGAAGTAGGCTAATAAGCTGGACTGCCATTCAATCAGGGCCGTAGCCTAACTTCGTCAGCTGGGGCTCCGATACAATTATGAGGCCTCCATTTGTTTCTGTGCTCATTATAGAACATAGAAATGACATACCGGTACGGTATATAGGCCTAAAGCTTGCAAGAGCTACAGAACATGAAACACCGGTGTCTATTGCTGTCAATTCTTGCTACAATCAGCTGCTGCTGACAAACATTTATTGTTACTATAAGCTTATTCCTTGTTTTGGCCGCTTTTCGCTCAATTGCCCAACGGGTCAACCTATTAATGAAGATGTATGAGCACACACTTCGCATTTGCCCAAACTCATCCAATAAAAACTGGATTTCTGCAGAAGTTTGGTGATTACTTTAGATATGAAATCGAAGCTACGTTTTAATTTTTTTTTCCGGCCACAGAAGGATTTCAATTATTTGTTTGTTTAGCCTGCCCAGTTTTGTATAAGCCACCCAGGAAAGTTGACATGAAGTCCAGTAGGCTACTCACGTTTTTTTGCTCCCATTGCAACAACATGTAGAGTAGCCTACGTAGCCTTCACTGCGATCACAAATGCAACAAAATAAGAAGCAACGAAGAGGTATATAGCCTAGTTATCGAGTCAACTGCTATCCTTATTTTAGCATGACATTAAGTGCCTTTACTCTTTGCCGAGACACAGTCGCAACAAGGATCCGCAAATTCTGGAGCGGTGTCGAACCGACGTCCTTTGCGGTCGCGCAAACGTTTTCACCACTCAACCATGCAGTTGCTACATTGCTATAATTTGTTTGTAGTTAATTAGAGTTTTATAATGTTAAAAAGTTTATTCAAATTTTAAACAACAGTAAGTAGGCTAATAATTTAATAAAATTATATTAGCCTAACCAAAAAGTATGGTAAGTTATTGGGGATTCCATTTGCGCTGTAATCCAATTTAAAATGAATGCGTGTGTGTTGCAAACTTGTGATGGGATTATTCCTATTTCGACAGAAAGTAATAATTGCCTAAAATACATAGGCCTATGCTGTCTCATTCTGTGTCAATATATTAATTCCATAAGAATAAAAGAAGCCGAACCAAACACAAACATTAAGTGGCTAGAAACCTGGAGTGACCAAAAGCATAAGGTAAGCTAGGACAAAAACATCAAGTAATAAACGGAAAAGCTGCACGAAAAAAAATATAAGTGTAGATTCTAAATGAAATTATAACACGTTTAAGCTACCCACTCTAGTTGTTAACTCAAATATTTTTGAAATAAAATTTATCAATGCGAGGTCCTTTCGTTCAGTGGTCCCGTGCAGTAAACTATAGCACTGTGCCGGCTGTAGTTAAGCCCATGGGCTAAGGCCCTGCAGTAAATTCAAATTTGTTTTAAAAATAAATAACTTAATTATTATAATAATCAGTCAAAAAAGTACTTTTAGTACAAAATGTACGACTAAAATGCGCCATTGTTCGATCAAAACATTCAAAAACTGTGCTTCACTACTGCGATTCCAGTTCTTAAAGTGGTTTGTTTTCAACGTCACGCTTCATTGGTTGGCTGCGGGAAAGGTCTATTCCATCATACGACACTTGTGTTCTATGTTTGGAGATTCTCGTGGGTTTTGTTTGGAGAAGGCAGTTAAACGAAATAGATTTTTGTACGAAAAACTACAACGGCAAAATTGATGGAAAACAGAAGGAAACAAAACAAAAATGTCTCAAAAGTAAACGTTGGAAAGTATTTGCAACCTGAACAAAAGTAATGTTGCTTTTCAAATATTTTCGTTACTTTTTTATCTTCTCCAACGTAGACTATTACTACAGTTTCTTTAATTTTGCTACGTGTTGTTTCTTTCTGTATTTATAGAATCAATTTACGCTTCTAGTTCCAACACAAAACGGTATGTAATCCTTAGGAAAATAAACACTGCTGTTAATTTTTAGCTTAAATTTAGCCTATGGTTTTTAGGTTTATCTGTGGCATATTCAACGCGGAGATCACAAAATGTGAAGATGGAAGAGATTTCTGAGATGGAATGGAAGATGGAATGAAAGAAAATGTCAGGATGGAAGATGGAAAAAACGTCTTCCATTCCATACCCTGTGTTATAGTTGCAACAACGATCTTTGTGACAATGATTTGGCATCACTGATAATTCTAATTTTTAGTTGGCAACCCTGATTTTCGGGCCACTTATAAAATGTGCCTACAGACCAGCAGACCCTTAATCCGGCACTGGGTGCGCCTCCACCGTCTTCGCACGGGCATCGGGCTTTTCCGCTCAATCATGTACCAATGGGGAATGCCGGCCTTGTCCTCCTCCTGTAAATGTGATGTCGAGGAACAGACCGCAGACAAATCATCAATGACTGTACCATTTTCGAGCCATCTAACGGAGTGGTAAGTCTACGCGTCATGAATGTTAAAAAGAAAACTGGCTGCTCTCTAGTAGCCTTCCAGTGTGTGTAGCCTAGTCCTGGGAACATCGTGAGTCTGGGATGGTAAAAGGATAGACCTTCGACCCCAGAGGTTTACACGACGACGACGATGAAGCCCACGGTTAATAGGTCTAGCATACCCGCTTATTAAGCCAAATTTGTTCCATTCCGAAATTACTGAAGGTAGCCAAATGAGTGGTAGAAAATTGTCCCCCGCTTAATAGGCTCAAAATCGTCCGGTCCCGATGTGGGCTTAATAAGCGAAGCATAGGCGTAGCCAGGAGGGCGAAAAGGGCCATGCCTTCCCCCCCAAAAAAAAAATTTCAATGCTTGGATTTCGACGTTGAGCCTTTTGTTAAAAATGTAATAAAATTTGTCGAATGTTAGGCTATATCGTTTTCCAAGACATCTGGCTATTACCACCCCCCATAACTTTTTGTAGACACACAGAAAGACACCACTAAATTTTGTAAAAACAACTGAACGAAGTATTTTTAAGTCACACTCCAGCTTTTTATCGATTGATATAGGCTATCATTTCACTATCAGTCCTACCTTCTGGAACCTGCGATTTTGACTTAAATGTAGCTTACCGGTAGGCTAATTGTATGTCACGAGAAACAATCATATTTTGCAGGGTTAGATTGCTGGTTTATGTCTTTTCAGTTAATTCAAAGTCATAGGTGGTCACAGCGGTAAACCATAATCTCTTCGTGGGAAAATTGTAACATAAGATTCCCAGATCCGTTCGTCTGTATGTAATGACCGAAAAGAAACACTCTTCAGGAAACGTCTATTCGAGAATTGTATTTCTGTAAAAATAGCCTCAAAGCTGTCGAAAATGGGGTGCAACGCGATACACCACTAAAAACTTGTCACTACAGAACAGATTACTTGGATAAAAGACGGAAATTTTCGTCCAGCTGACAAGCACTAAGCAAACCAGTTAAACATGCGGCCAACCTCTTCAAGCAACAATTTTAAAATGACTAGAATAATTTGCGATATCTCAAACTCACGTAAACAGTAACTGTGACGCAATAATGAAAGACATTGTCACGCAATTCTAACAGGTGTTCAAATTGGTGATGCAATGTTTCATGTTTAAACAGGTTTGACACAAGTCTTACGAACGATGGTGCAATTTTGGCTCATTTTTAGGAAAAATTCCATGACGTAATACGCTAAGATTCAGTACACCTGAACGGTTTTTATATGACGTTTGATTAGGTGAACAATTGTCTGGAACATAGCGGCCCCTAGTTATGACAGTCTGACATGGCATAACTAAAAAAGAATTGACGACAATTGTGAGCCAATGAATAAAAACACATGATACACAAATTGTTTGAATCAAATCACGTTTAAGTTAATACGCAAATACTAAGGGCATGCAACGAATGAACAGCAATACGAATAAACACGACGATACATGAAATTGGTACCATAGGTACACGCTAAAATGACGCTATGTACAATGGTTGCGATAATAACCGACTGTTCTGGGCTCAGACAAGTATCGGCCACCACAGACAAAGCCAGGCTCAAACCTTAATACTTAGGTGTTCTTTACGGGGGTGAGGCACGAAATATCCCTCAACACGTAGTCTACTTTCACTTTCCCTGTACTCTCATCATAGTTGCAGACGGCAACTTTAGCTCTACGAACCACAGGCTTCCCTTTCCTAATTTGTGGAACTACCTCATGCACCCTCCCAAGTTGATACTTCCCACGTTTACCAATGTCTTGGAGAGAACCGACCACTACAAGTTGACCAGGCTCCAAATTCTCGGCCATTTTTAACCATTTTTTCCGGCCCTGAAGCCCTGGCAAGTAAAAATCGATCCACTTACTCCAAAACTGCTGAGAAAGTGACAAATTGAACCGATAATCCCTTCTTAATTGGTCACGATCATGTGGTTTCCCGACAGCACAGTATGGGTCTAAGTATGGGGTCAAAAGTGAGGCATGGGTGATGACAGTAAAATCCCTAGGGTCGTCACTCAAAGGTACCAAAGGGCGTTCATTCACGATCCGAACGGCACTGCCTGTGTACGTAAGCAGTTCAATAAAATTGGGCTTACGTATTGAAGAGTCCAAAATGTGAAAAAAGTACTTGGTCATATCGGCCACGAAACCAAATCTACTCAGCCGAAATCTAGCCAAGAGATCTGCCAGAGGGTTTAACAAATCAGGACACGAAAACATTACATCATTACCGTAACACAAGTTCCTCGAAATTCAGACTTGCCATCGTAAACAATACGCTTTTTAATTGTGACGTCACAAAGTATGGTAAATACCATTTAAATCCCTTTACATTTTCTGCTTCACCAGCACGCTCAATATAGCCATTAGATTTAAGATCCTTCATGGTGTCAGTAAGGAAATCACAAAGTTCAGGTTGTTTTAAAGCCTTCTTCCTTAAAGCAGCAGCTCTATCTGACGCCAACACAAAATTGTTAGGTAGATCAATATCTTCCTTCAACGGTACAGGTATCTCAAATCGACCATCTTTCAACTCAATATTCGGTTCGACAAGTTCTCTAGCCAAAATATCATTGCGAGACAATTCACTGAATGACTTTATTCAGGTCTGCTATTTCCATATCACGAGACTCAATTTTACGCTGAAAGCCAGAGATGACATCCGACTCTGAAGACGTCTGCACTCTGCACACATTTGCAACGCTTTCATCTAAGGGTGACTTACCACCACAAGCCAACCAACCGAGAGGAGTGAGTAAAGCATGCGGTTCACTACGATTTTCACCAACACGTTCTTCTTTTGCCCACATCAAATAAGCGTTGTCGTTGCCAATCAGTACATCTACAGTACTACAATCATTCAAATGAAAACATATTCACGTCATGAAAATGACGGAAACCACTTAAATCTTGTTTATGCGGTAAAGTTTTAACATCGTCAGCTCAAGCTGGGTTAACCACCGAGGTTATATCACAAAACAGTTCATTCGTCTCTAACGACTGGATGTTGAGTTTAACAAGGTTAGCACAAGTAGGTTTCTGACCAGCCAGAGTATCCATTTTAAACGACGCTTTATCGTACGGTTTAAGACCAAGTTCGCACACCAAATCACTCGAAACAAACGTCAACTGCGAACCAGGATCATGCTGACAATACACCAACTTCGATTTGCCAGTTACTGGATTCAAAATACGAGCAGCAGTAACGCGGTTAAAAGCTGCTTTAACATTTCCAATCTTAACATTACGCACAGGAACTCTGGCACCGGCATCATCTTTGCCAATCGAATCCAGAGAATCACGTGACGTCACATAAAAATCATGCAGAAGAAAATAGTGTTTCCTATCGTTGTTAGGCCCACACTTACGACAGTTATTTGCATGAACGCAATCCCTAACCATATGCTGGCGCAAACAATTCAAGCATTTGCCAGCTTTCACAATAACATCTCTCCGATCTTTAGGTGTCAAGCGCAAAAATTCTTTACAATTAGACAAAAAATGATATTCAACTTGACCATGTGACGAACAATAAAAACATGCCGGTATGTCACTACGTCTGGCCACACCACCACGCGGTGCGCCAACAACAGTCGAGTACTGCGAACTCCCTGACATCACATCATCATGGGGTTTTACCGACGTCTGCCTAACCGGACATGAAGGCAATTTTCCTTTGCCAAACTTTTTAAATTGCTGCGACTCACCAGAATCGCCCATTAGCATAATGCTAAAATCAGTCGACTTACGCGTTTCCTCTGGTACAACAAAATCAAACAAACTCTGAAAAGTAGGCTCATTAGTGCCACCATACTGATTACCTAAAAAGTCAAGATAACGCTGCTTAGTGTCAAACGGGAGTCGCTTAGCCAAATCCAAAACAAAACGTTCTTCCAATTTATCACGCTGACCATAAGCTTGCGCGTAAAGCAGACACTGCGACAATTCATCTTTAAACTCTTTCAAATCACTGGAAAAGATCGAAGTCAATTTGCTACCATAGCGATACTTTCTAATTTCCGGTTCGGCGAAAAGACCTCCACGAACTCCAAAACGTTGAGACAAGCGATCTAACGACATTTCTATCCTGTCTTCCTCTGACAAGCCAGGAGTGTCGGAAACCAAATTAGCTATCGTTTGAGCAGCTGTCCTAACACAAGCTGCTTGTAACAAAGTCAAACGAGTTCCTTTAAATGGCGAAGCTGCCATTAAGGCCGTAACACGATTTTTAAAGAAGATAAATGGCATATTATTACCATCGTAACCAATCAAGGCCGCCTTATCGAAAAACATCCTACTATTTTGGTATTCAAAAAAGCAATCCTGCTGTTGAGAACTCGATTTAGCGGGAGAAGACAAGCTGTATCCCTTAAGGGGCTGAGGGGGCTCAGTCACGTGCACAGCACGATCAAGATCCTCTCAAACGTTAAAATCAGTAGACGCGACACGCCTCTCACAACCACCCAAATTACGTGTAGCTGGGCGATTAAAACCTAGCGGCGCAGAAAACTGTGAAGGGGGCAAAGCATTACTGCTAATGGCGGCCCCGTGACCTGTACGCTCTGGGGGAGGAGTTCTGTTGTAATTCGCAGGCCTTGGCTCTACAGCCTTCGGAAGACCCTTAGCCGCGGCCCCGAGACCTCCTGAAACAGCTGGAAACCGTGTGGATTGGACTGAACCACTTACGGATCGAACAGGAGTCTGGAAAAGGTTGTCTAAATTTAACCGAGATTGATGTTCACTTCTGGAATGCCTAGAAGATCCCTTCTTAGAGCTACGCCGGGAGCCCAACTCTGAACGATATTCAGCTAAAACTACGTCTTTACGTTGTTCAGCCCTCAACTGAGCGTCTTTGAGTGCGAACTCAGCAGCTCTAGCTTCGGCTCTCGCGGCGGCCTCAGCAGCTCTCGCTTCGGCCTCAGCTCTCGCGGCAGCCTCTGCTCGTGCGGCCTCAGCTCTGACGTCAGCCTCAGCTCGTATGGCCTCAGCTCTCGCGATGGCCTCAGCAGCTCTTGCTTCGACCTCAGCTTGGATCTGGAGCTCCTCTCTTCTGAGCTGTAGGTTAATTTGTGCAACTATCCGTGACAAGCTCTCAGACATCCTAGTGCTTACATTTGAAGCGCTATCCTCAGGATGTATGTCAGCGTCCAACATATCTGAGAACTCTCCTACTTTTTCTTCGAAGTTATTTTTTAACGAGTTAAATTCGGGATCTACCCTATCACGAAGTTCTGCCAAAGTTGCCGAGTTAAAAATTTTAGTCAAAAGAGCATGGAAATGCCGTAAATCCTCTTCCAAAGTAAAGAACTTAGATCTAAAAATTAACAGTTCCTGCTTATCACTCGAAGAACCTAGGGCTACAGAAAGTTCCCCAATTTGAGTCAAAATATCCCGTCTAAGATGCCGGGCCTCTCGAACTGACTTAGCCTCATCGTTACTGGGTCCCTCCCCAGAATGGCCTGCCCGACCGCAAAGAACATCATCAGGCTTAAACTCAGTCGAGTCGACGGCGGTCGATTCCTTGTCGCCACCGAGGGTAGACATATTAAATGTTGGGGCTAAATTTAACAATTAAAAAAAAAAATTAAGTTACACAAACACACAAAATATTAAGTTATAAAAAACTTAACTGCAAAGACCGTAAAAATACAAAAAGAATTTAAATGCACAATACCGTAGTTGTACGGGTATATGAAGTCCTAAAGTTCCACAAAACTTGCTTGGATTCTTCGACTTGAATCTTCAAGCACAGATCGATTGTCTTTAATCTTTTATCTTGCCAATGAATGTCAATGTAGTTTTTTCTTCAGAACCGCCAAAGAAACGCTTTTAATTTTTAGCTTGAAGTTCTTCAGTACCAACTGAGAAGAAATGTCTTTAATTTTTAGCTTGAAGTTCTTCAGTACCAACTGAGAAGTAATGTGCTTAATTTTCTTTTGCTTCTGCACCAAACACTAGACAGAGTAACGTCTTTTATTCTTTATGTGCTTCTTGGCCTACCAGCTAACAAGTCACGTCTTTTATTTTTTATGTGCTTCTAGTGCTTCTTGGCCTACCAGCTAACAAGTCCCGTCTTTTATTTTTTATGGTCACAGCGGTAAACCATAATCTCTTCGTGGGAAAATTGTAACATAAGATTCCCAGATCCGTTCGTCTGTATGTAATGACCGAAAAGAAACACTCTTCAGGAAACGTCTATTCGAGAATTGTATTTCTGTAAAAATAGCCTCAAAGCTGTCGAAAATGGGGTGCAACGCGATACACCACTAAAAACTTGTCACTACAGAACAGATTACTTGGATAAAAGACGGAAATTTTCGTCCAGCTGACAAGCACTAAGCAAACCAGTTAAACTTGCGGCCAACCTCTTCAAGCAACAATTTTAAAATGACTAGAATAATTTGCGATATCTCAAACTCACGTAAACAGTAACTGTGACGCAATAATGAAAGACATTGTCACGCAATTCTAACAGGTGTTCAAATTGGTGATGCAATTTTTCATGTTTAAACAGGTTTGACACAAGTCTTACGAACGATGGTGCAATTTTGGCTCATTTTTAGGAAAAATTCCATGACGTAATACGCTAAGATTCAGTACACCTGAACGGTTTTTATATGACGTTTTGATTAGGTGAACAATTGTCTGAAACAATAGGTACCTACCTTAAAATTTTTCTTCGCTGCCTTTGGCGTAGGCTATACGTGATTTTAACATGTTTTTAAAGTTTGAGTATTCGAGACGTTTCGACGAGTTTCCACGCTTTTCCAGCGTAATCTGGTAATATTTAGGCTACCGTTTAACTTGTTACGAATATGGCTGGCTGGAGGCGACGAATAAAATTTTAATCGTGATGTTAGCATTTTCAGATCATGTAATAAATTATTTGTGCTTTGTGTTTAAAATTACTTTCTGAAACTGTCAGTAACAAGGCCAGAGAATGATTTTAAGTCATCTTCAATTTGCTGCATATTTGGATGGTTTTTATCAAAAATGTTGATGGGTTTCACCAGTCGAATTTATTTTTTCTGTGCTTTCAATGTAGGCTAATTTATATTAGTGCTTGTGATGGGCGTTCTGAAATGTGGTAGCGGTAGCCTACCTAAGTTGGTTTGCATGTTTTTCCATAATTCTTTTTATATGGACTGTGCGTATGAATTGAGCAACCAATTAATTTACACAAGCTTGCGGCTTACTTTGCCTACTAATCAACCTTTATAAGTTTTTGTGTCTATAGGTTTCTAGTTGTATATTAAGTGGCCCGGTCTTAAAACAAACACTTTGTAGTTCTCTTGAATTCATTAAATATTTGCCCACCCCCCAATTTTTTTTCAGGCTGCGCTACTGAAAAGGGACGACCGTGTTGAAATTGATATTAAATTGCAAAGTATTTTGCGCAAAATTATATGCTTCTGATACATTTGGTTCGCGAAGATGCCGAACAATTGTTTTTTGGGTCGCGCCAATAAGTATTTGCGAACCCTGTTTTATGCAATAGATTGAGTTTCGCTTTTAGCAGCATGATCGTTGCTTATTTCACAATGTAAATATTAAGGACCTGTTTAGCCTGATGCTGCGAGCCGAAATAAAGTTTATGTTTGAATAAAACCACAGAACTTCACCTGAGTATCGCAGCAGCACATAACTTCTTTTTGTCTTTCATTATTACTAGGGCGATTTTTTGTCGCTAAAGTTACTTTTTTTTAGTTGTACCAATTAACAAAAAAATGTAGAACCAAAATTTTATGGTTGTGGGGTCAGTATTTAAGAAGTTATTAAGTTACCAAAAGTCACTTTTTGTGTTTTTAGGTTAGGCTACACCATTTACAAATGCTTATGCAGGATACGCCATTGTACATATTAAGTGCGTAAAACTGTTTTTGTTTTTTGAGTCACCTTAGGCCTACTGTGTTTGAATTTCATCACAGAACAAACCTTTGTGCTTTTACAAAACCCCACCTTATAATAACCTTTGCCACCACCAGTTGTCTACCAAGGTGACAAAGCACCTACTATCATCACCTTCAGGAGAGCGGGAACCTACGATTCAACCTTTTAGACTTTTCTCTGCCTATAAAACGGTGAATGGTAGTTTTATTAAATATTTCTGGAAACTTCCTTGGTTTCATATTATTTGAATTTCTATTTTTTGTTGTTGACGGAACCTATTTTAAAGTTTGTAGTGTTTTTTCTACACTTATTAGGAGGCTACAGACTTTTATCATGTTGAACGTAAACAAGACTTCTTGAGGTAAAAATGTAGTGTATCAATAAAACATAGGACCCCCCAAGTGAGGGTCTTGTAAACCACTTAAAATATCATTTAATGCAGGGGTGTCCAACACGTGGCACGCGAGCCAAATATGGTACGCGGCGTATTTGAAAATGTTACTCGCGTTTTAAGAAAACTCGATACCAAAAACTAAGATTTCTAAAACAAGCAATTGCTGTTCTTCTGTATATTTGCAACACAAAACAATCGCATAAATTGCAACAAATAGGTCTACCATTTTCTTCTGACCAAAGTTGCCACATCCTCTTTGAGGCATTACACGTGGTTTAAATGTTAAAGAAACAGTGCCGAAACCGAAAGTACTCCGCAATAAAGTTTCTGATTACCACTGTCAAAATTGGTAGGTTTAACGATAGTTGGCGCACCTTCCAGCTTCCATGACTGGCAAACAAATGGGGCTGTGACACTCCTAAAGAAACACTTGCAAGAATTTGAGCTGGACATTCTTATAGTGCATTGTTTCATCCACCAAGAATCCTTTTGTGCGAACATCCTAAAAAATTGTAGTAAACTATCGCACTGACGACACTAAATTCACATAGCCCATCAGTAAAGGTTGTAGTAAGATATTAGCCTAAGCTTACCGTGAACTGTGATGATTAGGCCACATAGGCCGACGACAGATGAATAACCGCAAGGATTTCAACAATATGTTAACACAATAACACGCTTATTCTGATTCAAGTAAAAACACAGCAGCACCATTATTAGCTCAAATGACTATTAGTCGCTAAATAGTTGCTGCAAACGTTAAACTGATCTGTTGACTGTAGCCTATGTGCAATTGTGCATTGCGCAAAATTCAAAGAACAAAGAAACGTAGTAACGAACTCAGATGCAATTATGACGTAACTATCACACCCCGAGGTAACACAGCACATGTTGCTACTTAAGGAATTCGAATTCAGCTGGTGACACATAAAATAGGAGGCTGGCAAATACGACGTAACACTAGACACCATCAAGTTTTGATGTGCCATTTCTGAAATGACAAAATCTCTTTCAGGTTGAAAAACACTAACTAAGCAATAGACGTAGGCTACTTTATCATCAAATTAAAGGTGTTTCATAAAACAAAAATTTTGTATGTCAGGCAGTTACAAATGTAGGCTACATACAGTACAACCCCCACGAAGTCAAAGTGCTTGTGAACATTAGCCACTTCAATTTGCATGAACCTCGAACTTGCAAACTACATATGCACCCAAACATGTGAAAAAAAGAAACATTGTATTCAATCAATTTAAAATACTCTTCATGGTGTAGGCAACATCATCAGAAAATTGTTTTTGTTCGGTATTTACACTAAAGAAAATCTATCCTCGTAACCGGAAAGGAGGATCTTACTCATCACCAGAAAATTAGTCCTCATCACCAGAGTATTGGTCGTCATAACCAAGATTTTCTTGATCACCAGAATATTGGTCATCATCACCAGAGTATTGGTCGTCATCACCAGAGTATTGGTCGTCATCACCAGAAAATTGGTCGTCATCACCAGAATATTGGTCGTCATCACCAGAAAATTGGTCGTCATCACCAGAAAATTGGTCGTCATCACCAGAATATTGGTCATCATCACCAGAAAATTGGTCATCATCACCAGAAAATTGGTCGTCATCACCCGAATATTGGTCGCCATCACCAGAAAATTGGTCGTCATCACCCGAATATTGGTCGTCATCACCAGAAAATTGGTCGTCATCACCAGAAAATTGGTCGTCATCACCAGAATATTGGTCGTCATCACCAGAAAATTGGTCGTCATCACCAGAATATTGGTCGTCATCACCAGAAAATTGGTCATCATCACCAGAGTATTGGTCGTCATCACCAGAAAATTGGTTGTCATCACCAGAATATTGGTCGTCATAACCAAGATGTTCTTGATCCCCAGAAAATTGGTCGTCATCACCAGAATATTGGTCGTCATCACCAGAGTATTGGTCGTCATAACCAAGATGTTCTTGATCACCAGAAAATTGGTCGTCATCACCAGAATATTGGTCGTCATCACCAGAATATTGGTCGTCATCACCAGAGTATTGGTCGTCATAACCAAGATGTTCTTGATCACCAGAAAATTGGTCGTCATCACCAGAAAATTGGTCGTCATCACCAGAATATTGGTCGTCATCACCAGAATATTGGTCGTCATCACCAGAATATTGGTCGTCATCACCAGAAAATTGTTCTTGGTCGTCATCACCAGAATAGTGGTCGTCATCAGCAGGAGGACCTTGCTCATCACCAGAATATTGGTCGTCATCACCAGAATATTGGTCGTCATCAGCAGGAGGACCTTGCTCATCACCAGAATATTGGTCGTCATCACCAGAAAATTGTTCTTGGTCATCATCATCCAGATCTAGAAATCTAGTGTCATCGTCGTCCCTCAAATCGTTATCCAAAATATACTCTGCCCATCCTAAAAATCAAAGACATGAGCAGTCAGTCAAATGTTAGAATTTAGTCCTGCGATATGAATGTAACTTGTCGTAAGCCTGTGTAAGAGGTGATTGAAACTGAGTGGTAGAGTCAGTATCCCGTGAGATTGCTATTAAACATTCAGTTAAACATTTACTTATTTAATTACTTTATTGTTAATTATGGTTTGTGTACATTAGCTGTAAGATTTTCTATTTTTTTGATTACCGCAACCGGCATTTATGTAGCCATGGCTACCTAAAGATACGGCCTGATTTGTCACATTTAGGAGAAATTCCCATGTTTTGCTAACTTTGGACTAATGTTTAAATATTTTTTTCTAAAAATTTTATTTTTACACTTTCTTTACTGCTTTCCTCAGATGACACAATAGGTTTTAACATCCTCAGATGTTAAAAAAACATAGAAAATTTGATTTCGAAAATTTTAGTCAGACTGTTAATTTTTCAATAACAGTCTGATTCAGCGTTTTTCAACTTACTTTTTCTCATTTGCTATTGCTTCCCCAAGGCAACAAAAAGCTGTTTTACCATTACGAGACAGCAAAAAGTAAAAAAATCTCAGAAAATGTCAGTCAAACACTAACAGTAGCTGAAATCAAAATGTGACAAATCAGGCCGCATCTCCAGGTGGCCATGATGTATAGCCTATTTTTGGAAAATCAAAGAAGATGTGGTGTGATACAGTAAAGAAATTTTTGTTGTTTAAAACGCATAAGATAGATCGATCCAGGCTTGCTTGCCTGGCACAGTGAGTAGACCTACTTCACTATGCAGTACATTTCAAAATTTTGTTTAGTTTAGTTAATTTCTTTTTTTATTAGCTTTTTCTTTATGTTTGTTTACATTGTATTATTTACGACGTGGTAAAAAAGGTTAAGTGAATTATTAAAATCTGTGACTGAGACTTTGTGATCCTGGAGCCGTGGTCTGACATCTCTATTTAGGGGATATACCCTACTGTACTGTAGTAGGCGAACTAGCAATCAAAGAGAACACTGGGCATAACATTTTTATTTGTTCAATATTTAAGTGAATGATAGACATGCCCAACTAACATTTTTGGCGTAAGTTGAGCATCAGGTTTGAGTAGCATACATTGGGTATAAGTTGTATAACCGCGTACTCGTGTAGGCTATAATAGTCTATTAAGTTACGTATCATAGGTTTTCCATCGGTTGCTGATTGGTTAGTGCGTTTGCCTCTGAATGGGTAGGATGGGCTCGATACCCTGATGGGTTGTACCGAAGACTTTTTGAAAGTGGTACAAAAATCTTATTCCTGCATGGCATTCATCAAGGAAATGGTTTCAAGTAATAATGTAGCCTACTCAATAGCACCTCTATACGGCTGCATTGACAGTGTCTGCTTTGAAAAGTGCTGATGAGCAACGTATTCCACGATGGATGCAACGTTACGTAAAAACATGCATTTCTAATATTGAAGTTATAGCCGATGTTTGTATCACAAAATTGAAAAAAAAAACATAAGTTTATCATATAAGAATACAAACGCTTATCGGTTTATGGTTTCAGCTTAACCAGTGCTGTATTCGTAAGAAAAAGCACAGGGTATACTGTCGGATTTGCCAAAATGATAAATAATACACAACTTGCAAAATACTAATCTTTATTCTATTTATACCATAACATGAATTATCAACATCAAAATTGGACGAGAGGTACAAAATTATTTATTTTTCTATAAATACATTCCAAACAGTCAGAGATGGGCGTGATCTTGATCTTCAAGATCACTTTTTTTTTGGTGATCTTGATCTTGATCTAAGATCACTTTTTTTTGTGTGATCTTGATCTTGAAAAACAATAAGATCAAGATCACTTTAAAATTGAAGTTTACTTACTAGATAGAGGCATTTTTTTAGAACTCATACTGTGCAAAGTAGTTAGTGGCAACTATTAACATTAAGCCACTGAATATGTGTCCAACAAAAGACGATTTAAAATCACCATCTAATCTGGTCAGCGTTACCATTTCAAAATTGAAAAAGTTTTCTGTGTTGGTCATAATAAAGAAGTCAACTTTCGTGTAGTCTACTTTATGTTGACGTATAATAAAAAATGATTTAACTTTGTTCACAAGTTCCATGTGTAAATTTTATAGAAATGTTTGCTTTCTTTGACTCAATTTTAGATGTTTCAAAAGTCTAGAATGGCGGTGTTAAAAAATCTGGACTCTAGCCGACTTTGGTCATGTAAAGTGGTTTATTGCAGCAAATTAACCAGACCAAGACTTGTTTAAGGTCTGAGTATGGAGTGGTTTGTCTCACCGCAAACCTCTGAACGTTTTTGAAAGCAGACAACAGTAGGCTATCAATGTTGCCAGATGAGTAAATAGTGCAATAAACATTGACATAATGAAGTGAAACTTAAAACTAGCCTACTTAGTAACACGAATAAAAACTCCCACATGAACCAGACAAAAATTTGGTAAAAAATGATGCAGTTTAAACTTTTTTTTATTTATTATGAATAAAAAGTATAAAACTATTGCAAATTTTGCGACTTTTTCAGTACCGTACTACTGTAATTAACCTTGGCCTTAGGTGTGACGTTGCGGTTCTACGCAAACTACGTCAGCAATTGATAGGCCTAATAGCAACAGTCATTAACTTATTACAATTCTTAGGCCAGTGATCGAGTAGTTAAAATAAGAGTTAGCAATACCAACTATATACCTTTACCCAGGTTGCTTATAGCAATTATTTTTTGCAACATCATTGATCAAAAACTTCATTTTTTTTCAAGTACACAAAAAGTGATCTTGAAAGTGATCTTGATCTTCAAGATCACGATCTTGATCTTGATCTTTAAGATCACATAGTTTGGTGATCTTGATCTTGATCTTCAAGATCACCTATTCTTGGTGATCTTGATCTTGATCTTCAAGATCACCAATACTGGTGATCTTGCCCATCTCTGCAAACAGTCTACATCTTTAACCTCTTTACAAATTTGGGATCTAGTAGCCTATTCTTAGCTTGTTGTTGTCGCATCCAGGCTTAGACCTGGTGGTTGAAGATTTAGATTAAGTGGACGGGAAGACAAGGAAGCCAATCTTCGTGACCACCTTCAAGCATGCCTTAAAACAGGGGTTCCCAACCTTTTTTGCTGTTCGTACCCCTTTGTCAGGTCAGAGTATTCTTCGTACCCCCAAAAAATTCTGATTGAACTTTTCAGGCATATATTGCTAAATTAAATTGCTTATATAGCTCAATTAAGCGTTAAACCGATATTTCACACAAAAATGCAAAAATTACCAAAATAAATTAAATGTCAGTTATCTTGTTTGTCACTTCTCAGTGAGATATTTGTTGCTGCTTCATTGATAAAATTCGCTCAAGCGATGATTCGATTTTACTCAAGGCAACACGTAAATCATCTTCCAGTTGCAGACGATTTCTGTGCTTATTCTTGATATGCATCATGGTCGAAAAGCCACTTTCACAGTAATAAGTTGTTGAGAAGAGAAATAACACCGTCATGGCTTCCATAGCAATACTTGGGAAAGATTCATAGCAAAACACCAAAAATCTTCTAACTTCGATTTTTCAAATAGCAGTTTCAACTTTTGGCAGCTTTTCATTTCGATGATGTTCTCCTTCAAACTATCCTTATCCAACATTTTTAAATAACAACAGTTATTTGTAGATAATTGTTTTTTTTTTCAAAGCAAAGACCGTAATGGCATAATATCATCTAACATTCCAAAATAAAACTGTACAGTGAAATCTGTTTGAAAAGCTTCTCTGTGGCACTAGGATCTTCGTACCCCTTGATGTTTAATCTCGTACTCCAAGGGGTACGAGTACCCCCGGTTGGGAACCCCTGCCTTAAAAGGTCCTGCCGAAGACACAGCCGCATGCTCGTAAGCGGTATCGAACCGACGCCTTTCGAGTGCCGTTCCAGGGCTCTCACCACTCGGCATTGCAGCCGACTATGCAGTCAGCTCGGCTATATATCTTTAGCTGATCCGTGGTTTAGCAGCCAGGATCTTACATATTTTTAGCGGTAAATTGATAGCCACAGGTAGTCCATTGCAATTAATAAACATCAAACAGCTCACATTATTATTAATGGTCCTCAAAGGGTTAAGTAGTTAGTTAGTAGTTGTCAAGAATTAGGCTAAGGATAGCATACGCACTCTCTTTGGAAAACCAGAGGGTATACTCATAGTTGCTCGAAAAAGCAGAGGGTATAGGCTACTGCGTATACCCCCGTATACCCTCGAATACAGCACTGAGCTTAACAGAAGATGATCCAGCTTATCGAAATCGGTTTTTACCTGTTTAAGATTGAACTGATTAGTGTGAAAATAGTTTAGTCTGCATCAGTTTATGATACAATAAACTTTGATTTTAATGAACAGAATCTTACGACAAACATATCATAAATTTGTCAATTTCATTTTTTTCCGAATATATCAACACATTATGCAGAAAAAGGTTGATGCTATGACGTTTCATTGGTTTCAAAACAGTTTTAAGACTAATACTGTATTTTAAATTTAACATTTTTCGCTTTGTAGCTTTTTCCTACCCAAGCGATGTTTCACTTAACCCACTACCCAATTTACCCTATAGGCCTACGGTCTCCTTCAGTAATGCAAAAACGTACAGCAGTCTAAGGCTGCACGCTGTGATGCAACAACATGAAATTGTTTTCATGAAATTGATTTAAAAACTGCAAACTTTTTACGTTGGTTTCGCAAGTTTAAAAAATTAAGTTGTTAGAAAAACAATTTTACTAGCTGCAAACAATTACGCCTACTATGGCGATTATGTTTTTCAAAAGACTATATTACAATCAGGGCCGGATTAAGGGTGTATGGGGCCCTGGGCTGAGCTGAAAGTGGGGGCCCTTATCAAGTGACATTTTTCGCTAAAAATGAATGGTGGAGTGGGGCTACAACACGGGCCCAGCATGTATCTGTGGCACCGAGCCCAAACAGCGGACCAGTGGCGTAGCCAGAAAAAATTTTGGGGGGAGCCAAATATTTGATGAATTGAAGAGAATAACAAAGTGTTTGATTTAAAGCCATCACCAGTTGATGTGCAGTGGCGTATCCTGGTGGGTTGAAGCAATAAAAGTGGTAGGGGGGTTAGAGCGTGCCGAAGGCACGCGTATTCTAGGGGGGTCCGGGGGCATGCGCCCCTGGAAAATTTTTGAAAAATTACACTCAAATAATGGATTATAGCGCTTTCTGAAAACACTTTTAGAGTAATATTTGTATGAAATTTGTTAGCAGATAAACAGCTATTAACTTATTAAAGATAACTCTTGCACACAAACGGGCAAAAAGTGCGTCTAAAATTAGAGAGCACTAAAAACTCAGCTACACAAAAACTCAATAACTACACAAAAACCCAACAGAGTAAGCCATTCTGAAATTGCTTCCATAAATTAGTTCAAAGAAACGTAAATCGCGTAAATTTTGCACGATTTACGATTTGCAAAATTTATTGGTGTCTTTCTGTGTGTCTAAAACAAGTCCTTGGGGGTGTTAATAGCCAGATGTCTTGGAAAACGATATAAATTTCTACAAACTTTATTAAATTTTCAACAAAGGGCTCAACTTTGGAATCCAAACTTGGAAATTTTGGGGGGGGGGGCATGGCCCCTTTCGCCCTTCCTGGCTACGCCTATGCAGCGGATCACCTTCTTGTTTGCCCTCGGCTTGCAACACGGTGCAGTAGGTGGGACCTGTCAGTGTATAACTCCGTTGCGGAAGAATGTGTCAATCTGTGGTGTATCAACGAACTTTAGAAGACTCGATAGAAGAAGAACTGCATCATATCTAACTGACCATCTTGTATCAGACAATGTCTTCAAACAGGCAAACCATCTAGGAATTTTCGATGGACTTGCCAACGATGAGTAGACGAGACGAGCCATGAATAAAGGCTTTGCAACAATTCAAAAAGCTCAGCGGCAGAACGGCATGTTTCTACAGGACATTTAGGCTGGCGATTAAATTAAGTGAATGTGCTGTGCAAGGGATATAATGAGCTACACTACATTTCTCGCGCAGAAGAGCTTGAAGACCGTTATACTTGCCACTCATATTGGCAGCATTATCATAACTTTGACCCGTAATCCGTACCATTTTCGGATATGAAAGTATCAAATAAATATGTTTTTTGTTAAAAAAAAAAGAAGAAAAATTGAATAACTGGGGTTGGGCAGGGGTGCTGCAGCACCGCAGCACATTTGGGTGAGCCACCCTTGCTTGTTTGAGATACGAATTAAAGCAGTAATCTCCAGCTGTGCAACTAAAAAAATTAGTAGATTTTTTTCTTGAGGTGGGGGCCCCCAAAAGTGGGGGCCCTGGGCTTCAGCCCAGTCCGCCCCCCCTTAATCCGGCACTGATTACAATGACCTACAATAAAGTATATATTTTGTTGTTTGATTTATAGCAGTTAACTTACCAGCATTGACGCACGCAACAGTAAAAAAGACACAACATAGACCAAAAAGTATAGTCAACGAGTTCATCTCGACAATTGAGTTGCTCTTAGAAACGATAAAATAACTGAATACGTGGCCCTGCAGTGGTTCAGTTTATAAAGAAACGGCTGCATAAACATGAAGAAAAGAATAAACGGATGCTGTGCAAAGTTTTCTCATCTTTTGAACGGATGGGTGGAGATAAATCTTTGCTTCGCTGCTGTGCATCAAACTGCAAACAGACTTTTGCAAACAACCTTTTGCAGGGGGTTTGCCAGATGCCTGTGACTATGCATGTGTATGGAAGCCAACTATGTAGTAAATTTTTGTGTTATAGTTTTCGTCGTCTTCGAGTGGCGTATAACGTGATTTCGTTTCGTATTTTATGTGGACTGCCTCGCCACATCAACATCAGTGGGCTTCAAATCTCTTGTAGCATAACCACATTTGAGGCCTTGATAAGAAAAGCTCTCTTTCTGTTTATCAAACGTGCGAAATTTCAGTTAATAATTTAATTTTGTACTCATTAAATCGGATTCTTTCTTACTGCCATCATTTCATGAACACTACCAACAAACAATGTATCTCGTATAAGTATAACCTTATTACACGCCTAATGTGTCTACTTGTTTCTGCTTGAATATGTATAATAATGGACGATGCATGCAGGTGAATTTGTTGAATTGCTCTCTCGCAAGGTCTGAAATATACGCTTTAATAATAGTAGCAAGTTTGTACTGTATAAATAATTGTTGAAATGAAGTTGCAGTCTACTATACTGGCTACATTTTTGATGCAAATTTTGTAGGACTATTCTAAACAAAACGGGGCCTTTTAAAAAATAAAAATAAAATAGTAGGCTATCCAGTATCCATGCTGTGTTAGATCAGACATGTGCAACCTGGAGGCCTCACTGCCGCCCGCCATGTGATTCTTCGCGGCCCGCGTGGTACTCAGCATAGTACTGAACGTGTAGCCTATACTAGCCATCACAAATTAGCCTACATCACATTGTTTCTAGCATTGGCGGTAAAATGGGACTGAAAGAGGCGAGGGATGAATCATAAAAACTCTGTAAACAGCGTCTTATCTTCACATAAAAGCGAGTGTACAACTGTACATTTTTGCGCGCGCTACCTAATGTTGCGCTGAAGCATTGTGATATAGGCCAAGGCAATAATGCTGCCTTACAATGTAATAACGCTGCCTTGCAATTTCACAATGCAAGTTTAGCACTTAGAAGTGTGTGAAACAGTGTTATCAACCTTGTGCTTTTTCCATAAACTTGATGAGTTTGTATTTTTTGAGTTTGCGTTTTGTTTAGATTTGCTTGTTGCTTTTTTTTTTCAAGCCGTTTTTTTTTAGTTTTTTAATTTAACTTTGAGGGTGAAATTGAGAATGCTTTGATATGGTCAATATTCTACCATTTCCCAATTTCTTCTTACTTTCAAAATAATGTTTGCATGAAAACCGGGGGCACAGTAAGTAGGCTAAGTGAGCTCACAAATTTCCCAGTGAAAATACGTCACAGTAGGCTGTTGCAGTGCAGAGAACATGGCACCACCGTTTTCAGAAAAGTTTTCAGGTCTTTTATAGAAACAACAATTCTGATGACAAAGCAGGGAGTACAGAAAACCTTCTCTGTCGGCGAAGACCTGCAGCTCTTTCATAAATTACCTTACAACAGTTCATAGACGTAAAAATGACTTTGGTGGAATCTGATTTTTTAGAGATCACTTTTAACTGCAAAAAATTACCAATTTCTGTTGACCTACGCAGGCCCGGATTTAGGGGTGGGGGGAAAGAGTGCAGTTGCCCCGGGCCCCCCTTTTGAAAGCCTCCCCGACGTAAAAAAATGTGATTTTGTGTGTTGTTATTATTATTTTCTCTCAGCCTTTGAAGTTTCTGCAAAATGCTTCCTTTTTCTTTCAAGGTTAATTTTTAGTCACAAGGTGGTGACTGAGCTTGGCGTAAAGGCAGTAACGGTGTAAGTGACTTTCAAGTTACCTTATATGTTAAAGTTTTTCCCGCCAAGGCCGCAAAAAAAAATTTACACGCGGGCCCCCCGATCTAAAAGTGCCCCGGGCCCCCCATCAGCTAAACCCGGCGCTGGACCTACGTATTTTGAGCTTATTTTTACGTAATAACCTACTTTCATAAGAAAATGATCTTAAACTTTCTTTAAAAAAAAGTTAATGCGGCCGCGTTATCATTCAAAGTTTTGTATTTGGCCCACTAGTAAAAAGATTGGATATCTCATATAATAAATATAGGCTATTTTATATCATATTTGAATAAGGATTTTCTGATGATCCCCCTTCAGCCTAATGGTGCAACAGGCTGTAGAGGTTTTAAAAAGTAATAACTATATTTGATAATACAATTTGCGCTGCTTGAATTTTTTGCTTGGGATTTAGCACTTTTTGTAGTGTTAAAAGTAGATTGTTTTACTGCAATTGTTAAATATTTTAAAGTTTGAACATGCATCTTGGGCCACACAACAAGTCCTTGCGGGCTGCGTGCTTGAGACCTTTGTTCTACGTGGTGCAAAAAGTTTATGATAGGACAAACACAAACCAATTAGCTGCTGTTACAATCATATTCATATCGCTTGAATGCTTTTTTCAGGAAATTACAAATTAGACGTGTTTCCTTTTTTTTGATCCAGGTTAATTGATAGGACTAAAATTTTTGAGAAAAATAGAGGCAAAGCGCTGGTTGGAACATACGTCAAAAAGTCTGCTCAACTTAGCAACGATGTTTTTCCCACCAACGCAAACCTCATTGGCCTATATAGTTTTCTTTATTGTATGCAGTAGCATAGCATCTTTTCACATATAAGCTAGGTGGGCAATTGCCCACCTAGTCCCTTCGCTTGCCCCCCTAGCCCTTTCTTTGCCCCCCTAGTTTAAGACTAGGTGGGCAATTTTTAAAACTTAGTTTTTCTTTAAATTTGATCTTAGTTTTATCTTAAAACAGCAAATATATAGTTTTTTCTACATTCTTATGGAACACTTCACTTCTGCGATGTATCAGCGCTACCGAACGTGGAAATTGATTGTATTTCATTGCAGTTATTTTTATATAGCATAGTTATTTTTATATAGTTTATGCTATAGCAACATAGAGGGGCATCACTAGATGCCTACATCATTTTTTAGGAACGAAACCTGCCTGCCAACGCAACTACTTCGCGATTCTCACAGCTTTTACCATTAATGACTTATAGACCCAGGAAGCCAACTTGAGAGTGCAACCCTACACCTATGTCATCAAAGTAGTCGTTTCCAATTTTGATAAAAGTGATTCGGCAATTGCTTCTTAACGAAAAATGATAGGGAATATGTTTTGGTACGATGGGAATCGTCGTAAGTTATTTACTTATTTTTACATTTTTACCTGGCTACAGTGGCTATAGTGCTAAATTAAGTAGGCTACAGTTTCCCTTTAAGTGGATTTCGTTTTGTAACTCTGTTCATTTACTTTTTCCGGCTTAAAACAACTGAATTTTCTTGTTCTTTCTTGGTACGCGGCCTATGCGTAATGATTAGGGCCATTTTTATTTTGACCAAAAAGAATTTTTTTGACTTTATTTCTTATCAAACTTTGACTTTACTTTGACCTAACAAAATTGCTTATTTGTAGAGGCCACAGTTCTTCCTTGAATTGATACCATAGTTACCCAAACATAATATTATGTTGGTTTCAGCCCCAAACGTGATCAATAAAACGAGCTTGTTCAATAAAAGTTTGCCTTGATTGCGATGCTTAATTGTTGTCGCTCCAATCCAGCTTGATGGCGTTTACTTTTCCTGTGGCTTTCAACAAAATACTTTTTATCGCACTTCACTATAATTTGCAAAAATTGCACCTTAAATAACCCCGGGAGTTGCATTAAATTCATCAGGAAAATCTCGACAAATCTGTCTAACTTCTGCTGAAGACGATTTAGCTTTCTTAGGCATTTTTGTATTACAGAATGTCTACTACTACTTACTCTATTACAGAATGTCTACTACTTACTCTATCAGCACAAGGCTGAGCACTCACTAGTACAGCGAGCTGTTGCGATTCGCTAACCATAACGGTGTAGCTTCCACGCTAGCCATTTAGACCATTAAATCAACTATATGTTTCTCGGCAGCCGTTTTGTAGCAAGAATTGACATCGACAAGAATTGAAATGGCTAGTGTACGCCCGGACAGCAGAATAACTAAGTGTTATGATTTAATTTAGGGTGCTTTAAACAGAACATTTTTGCACGTAAAGCATTAAATTACCACTTTGGGCCCATAATTTGCTTGCAAAGCACTCGCTTACCTTTCTGGGCCCTTTTGCTAGATTATGGGCCCCCAGGACTAAAGAATAACAACTTTAATGCTTGAAATCAGTCGTTTAGAATGGTTTTAGCCAAACATTTTTGCGCGTAAACTATAAAACCAAAATTTCGGGCCCTCCCAACAAACACAGGCTTGGGCCGTCAAGGGTACGCCGTACCCTCCGTACCCCCTCTCATAGGCCTTGGTCATTTTAGGCGCAACAAGACCATTTTGATTAGTTTAGTGAGGATTCGTAGTTTCATTGCTTTCATTTTGAGCATACTTATTCTGCCATGACATTGTTTAAGCTTGGTGAGTTTATTACAACGAAAGGTGGAAATTTAATCAGAAACTGATAGAACCAGCTTACTAAAAACAACCAAGTTACACGGGTTTTTTAAACGTTTAGCAACGTAAAAACGATGCAAAAGTATACATTTTTGCTACCTGGGTAGTCTTGGCCTGGTAAAAGCTTTTCAACCGAACGACAAGCGCCATTAGGTTGCACATTACTTGTCGAATAGTTTTGTACGACTACACAAATCACTTGGTTTACATTTTACATCTTATTATCAATTATGATAGCCTATTTGGAGAGTTTGCGCAAACACTTTATTAATTTTTCAGAAACCCCAATTATGATGTAATGTTTCTTCCCTTATACCCCAGTCCTCAATTATGGTGGCCTTTCATTACTAAAACCTACTATTATGACACAACAATGCAGTTGAGATTGGATTCTTGAATCTTTAATAAGTTATGCCAATTGAAAGCTTTTTTCAATAGTTTTATGCAAATAAGGTAAAACTTAGCATTTGATATGATTCCTTGCAAATACCAAAATTGCTTCTTTTTGTAACACCAAAGTATCGGCCAAAATATCGGTATCAGTATCGGTATCGGCCTAAAAAAGTGATATCGTTATCGGGATCGGTATCGGCCAAAATATTGGTATCGGTACATCTCTAATTACATATTATGCAGTGCATGCACGATTGCATATAAGCCTACTGTATAATGCTGCAGATTATTTCTCCCAGGTTGGTATTTTAACTGTGTGTGTATTTTTGCTTTTTTATTTGTGTGTAAATCGCCATATTTTGTACAGCGCTGTAGAGCAATTTAACAATTTTGTAATTTGTTTGGCCAAATCGGGCCCAAAAACGGAAATTTTTTGCTGGTTGGCACAAAAGGCAATCATGAAAACACAATGTATAAGCAATTGCAAGTATTAGGTATGCAACAATGTTATGGGGGGTCTGGGGGGCGAAGCCCCCCAGAAGTTTGATTAACTTTGACTGCTACGCTTTTGGGCCCACCTACTTTTAAAATGGTTCCTCCATCCCTGGTTGCAACTATTCGGTTTTTGATTATTGCACCACAATGGTTTAATTGTGACACGAACTAGTACAAAAAAGTATCACGTGAGCTAGAGCGCAGAGATAAAAGAGCCGCATGCGGCTCCGGATCCGCAGGTTGCCGACCGCTGATAGTCCTTCAGTTGCTGCAAAATGACTTGAAACTTACATCTTTTTTCTAATATCCTGAAAGTCAAATATTAATGGTTCATTTTTCCTCACAGAAAGTTTTTGTAAAAAGTATCTGTTTAGTGTGACAAGTTTGTGATGCACCCGTGTATACCTTTTCGTACTGGTGCACCCCATGCATATTTTGGTGCACCCTAGGGTGCACCGTGCACACCGGTTGAAGAGCACTGGGCTAGGCTATTTACCGGATTTATATAAATTCATATTTTGTAGTTGCCCAAATCAAGATGATGCATTTATTGATATTATGAAAAAAATTAAAGACTTTGTAAATTTTGATGCCGAGGCAACTGCATCATGCCAATTTGGGCAGTTTTATAAATAGACTATGATCAGATATTTTCATGTTTTTTAGTTGCCCAAATCTAAACGATACAGTTATGTAAATGGGAAAAATTAATGAATTTGTTCATTTTGGGTAAACTGCCTCACGCTAATTTGGGCAGTTGCATAAACAGACTAATCAGTTTCATCAAATAGCCTAATTTCATGTTTTCAGCTGCCCAAATCAACACGATGCATGTGTGAAAATTAATAAAATTAGCTATAAAGGTCAAATTTTGCCATTTGATTTGTTCAGTTTCACAAAACTATTAGAGACATATTTTGGTGGCTGCCCAAATTGGCATGATGCAGTTGGTTAATGCATTTCGTACTACAATTTGATCACCATGGAATACAATACATCAATACGGGTGTGCCAAATGACAATTTTGCGGCACATTTCTTGTGCAAATAAGAGGCTGTACTTAGTTTGATAGGTAAAAGTTACTAATTTATAGTTTTTCTTAATTCATGCAATTTTGTAGCTTTTTATATAGCAATTTTGCCCTAATAATTTCAAGATTTTGCCCGAATTCACGACGTTTTGAAACAACAGGGGGGGCGGCTGCCCCCCCTGCTCCCCTGGCTCGTACGGCTATGTGTAGGATCACTGAAGGTCATGAAAAATATGCAAAAATAAGAAATCGGTAATATACGGTAGCCTACTTGAAAAGGTATTAAACATTACAACCTTTAATCTGCCTGCAAAAAAAACTTAGAGTTATTGAAGGACCACATCCAGAGTTTTTCGCACAAGACTCCTATAAAAAACGTGAACTGATGTTAAATAACAACGTTTATGACGTCATACAGAAGCAAAATGCAATGCACGCTGACGTAACCTGTTGAAATGAAAATAAATTTATTTTCAAAATGAATGAATGAAAACGTCCCATTTCAATTATGTTATTTTAAAGGTTTTGTTGGCTCTTTCTTTCCACAAAGATAAGAGTTAAACTGACTGGTAAAGCGGCGGTCGATTACTCAAGTGGCAAGAATACGGTGCGATACTGATGAGCCCAGCCTCATGGGCGAAACACGTGTCTATCGCTGTCTATTCGATGCTACAATCGGCTGCCAAAATAACTTAAATTATTTTAAAGTATTGCGGTGACGACATTTACTCACCAATTCAGAACGACTGTTCAAAGACAAGGGTGTGGATCATAAAATATCATGGTCCTATCAATATCATATCATGGTCCACAGTTATTCTCGTCCTAATAGTGGGGGTGGTCGTACAATTGTGGTCTTTGTTTTGCTGAGGAGCTTGCTATTCTGAAGGCCGATTGTAACTACCCTCGGAACAATCGTTCTGAATTGGTGAGTAAATGTCGTCACCGCAATAAATTTAAACTCAAATACTTTAAAATAACATAATTGAAATGGGACGTTTTCATTCATTCATTTTGAACATACTGTAAATTTATTTTCATTTCTACAAGTTACGTCAGTGTGCATCGCATTTTGCTTATGTATGACGTCATAAACGTTGTTATTTAACATCAGTTCACGTTTTTTATAGGAGTCATGTGTGAAAACGCTGGTTGTGGACTTGTGGTCCTTCAACAACTCTGAGTTTTTTTTGCATACAGTTTTAAGGTTATAGTGTTAAATACCTTTTCAAGTAGACTACCGTATATTACCGATTTCTTATTTTTGCATATTTTTCATGATCTTCTGATGATCCTAAATAAGGGTAAAGCAGTTTGTCTATTCTTCAATAGATAAGATGGGCTATTCAACCACCGGGCTGACTAGTTTTGCACAGGCATTTAACAGTTTGTTCGCACTTCTTTCGCCATTTTCATACTGACGCCAATAACGAAATGCCCTCTTATGGAGTGCAACATATTTCTTTCTTTGGCGACGCTTCAAGCATCCCATATCAAGGAGCTGGACATTTATTGGAATGTCGCCAGCTTCTTCACGAAGTAGAGTTACTAACAAATAAAATGGAGTGTTTGGACGGGCCTTCTTGTTTATTTTGTGATGCCATCCTTCAACGTCGTTGTTTGTACGAAAGGGAAGGACGTAGACGCTCCAATTTACTTTTTTCCTCACACAATTTTCCATCCAAGTTGATTGCACATAGTTTGTCAGTTCAGACAGGGAAGCGGAGGCATTTGCTTCTTGCTCCAAAGCTTCGAACATTTGTCCAATATGAAGGGAAGGAAGATAGCATAACGCCATTAGCTTTTTGATAAAATTTCTTATGTCGACATTATTGTGATAGGATGTCGATAATCCCAAAGATTGCACGTGTCTGTAAATGGCTTGGGTAAAATGAAACAAACAACCTCTAATTTCAACAGCAGGGAAAACGTTTGTGATCGCCTTCCACACAGCCGCTTCGAAATTCAAGATCACGCGTGTAACAGCAGGCGGTGTGACGAAGCCGGTCTCAAGCACGGTCTAGCACAGTTATTGAGTTGAAAGAAATTTGGCACGGCCGCAACACCTTCAGAAAAATTTAAGATATAAAGAGAAAATAAAAAAAGAAAATGTTACAAAACAAAAACAACATGTATTTAGGCTATAGCTTTATTAGCCCACATAGCTTTAGCTGATATATTTAAGATTTGTATGGACAATTGCTATGAAGATCGGCCATGGTGCGTTATCAAGAGTGCTGATGGTCGTAAGGGGAACACGCCTTGATGCGTTTAGCTCATAGCAAAGAAGAGCAAGGCAGGCAAAGAAAACCCCACAAAGAAATCCTATCACGGGCAAAGCCATTTCAAGCGCAACGCACCATAGGCCTTGCACGACTCACAAAATAGATAGGTTATAACTTGACGACATGAAAACAATGACAAAAACAAATAAAACAAACTAGCAAAAACAACATCATCATCTTGCGGAAATTCAATTATACCCAGGGAAGTTATGTCTTGAAGATATCAAGCGTGCTTTGATGAAAGGTGCGTTGATAAAGCGATAATTTTAGACCCCAGTCAGCTAAACTCGTCACCTCCACACTGATCCAACGTTAGCAAACGTTGAGTTACTGCAAAAACGACAGGCATCGCCAGCTGGGATGTAGTAGTGGCATGTCACAGTAATATGATAAATTTAGGTTACTGTATGTTTTACACGTTAAACCATAACAAAAGTGAAAAAAAAAAATTCAATTTGGCATGTTAGAAATATAGATAAACAATCAGACAATAGCATGACGATCCAGTCCAAGATATTGATATAAAACAACTGGTTGTATCTCAATGTGGGTCGGTGAAGCAAATTAGTAGCTAACTTATAGCCTATGTCTATCCCTCAGCTCATCCACCCATCTATGAAGCTACATTCAAAAACTTTTTTTTTTCTTCAAGTAATCCTCCCCATTATAATCTGGCCTACTTGTTCCTCGACTGCTTAGAAAATAAGAGGCGAGAGTCGAAAAGCCCATCGTGATTAATAATTAACTCAGACTCATAACTTAGCTTGTAAATGGCTTGTCACACATTTAAGAAAACTAAACATGCACATGATCGAATAGATATATTAGCCTATGTTTTGCATTTATTCATTTTCAAAACTTACGTTTAACTTATTTGTTGTGAGTGACCTCATAAAGAAATCTACGTCCATGTAGCCTAGTAATTTTGGGTGTTCGAATTCTTGTTTTGATGATAGGAAAAAAATTGTAAAATAAATATTTTGAAATACCGTAACAATTGTCTTTTTTTCCTAAACACACCATTGGCACATTTATTCTATACAAAGTCGTTTTGAAAAAAATTACACAGTAGGTTACCGCGGTACCTACAAATGATTGCACTATCCAGCTTCTCCGCAGGGAGCGGTCGTCGCTGCTTGATTGTTCTGGCCAACTTCAGGATCAATGGAAAGACGAATAGACATGATGTAGCCTACTGTGGCTGTTTTAGCCTACTTTTTCAAACAATAATCTATAGGCTATACAATAATCTATAGGCTATTTGTGAATAACCAAAAAAAAAACGACATGCGTTTCTTTTTCTAGTCTAAATCAATGAATATATGACATGATAATTAGGCTAGCCTATAGCTTTTTTAATCACAGTTGTATTCAGATAGGCCTACTATTAGTTCGTTTCCGCTATCTGACAGTTGAAATTAAAGGTCATGTCTTCATCTACTTTCTGCAGTGACTGTATTGTAGGCATATAAAGCAATAGTTATTGATTTTCTTCATCGTGTGTCACACGGCCGTAGCCCAAAGGTTGTTAAATTGAAAGCTTAAGAGATGTTTCCGCCTCTTGTCGACTTCGAATTAAACTTTTTTTCACCCGCGGAATTAAACGTTTTTTCGGCCGCGGTGTTTGCCAGCTCAAGAGATGTTTCGGCCCCTTGCCGACTTCGAATAAAAATTTTTTTCGGCCGCGGTGTTTTGCCGCTGTTAATCTCGCACTTTCCACCAAAGTAGTCGATGTCTTGTAGGGCCGAAACGTCGGGACGAAAGATCTCAGGGACGAAACATCTGGCACCCCTGAAATCTGATCTAAAGTGACTTTTTTAGTTGTTAGTCTAGTTAGTCAAATACTAATGTAGATGTAGCACTGTAGCACCACCGTCATTCTGGCAGAATAGTTTTTCCGCTTTCCGCCTAAAAAAGTCATCCGTGAATAAGTGCGAGGCATAAAGTGCGACCTGACATACCTTCGAAAAACCTTAAATAAAACAATAACTCGCAACACGTGCCACTTAAATTTTACATGCATCGGATTCAGTATTAAATTACCTTTGCAGGGATGTGCAAAGGTAATTTAATATTAATATTAATATTAATTTAAACTTTAATCCGCAACACGTGCCACTTAAATTTTGGTGGGCATTTGGAAGGGTGGGCATTTGGAAGGAACTACCAGCAGCATTTAGGTGGGCATTTGGAAGGAACTACCAGCAGAACGCTCCAAAGATGGAGGATATATTTACAATAAACATTAAAATAATATGATTTTTGCATAATAGACACCCCTTCAAACATCTTCGAATAGAACTATAATCCGCAACACGTGCCACTTAAATTTTGCATGCATCGGATTCAGTATTAAATTACCTTTCCAGGGATGTGCACCAATAGGTGGGCATTTGGAAGGAACTATCAGCAGAACGCTCCAAAGATCGAGGATATATTTACGATAAACATTAAAATAATATGATTTTTGCATAATAGACACCACTTCAAACATCTTCGAATAGAACTATAATCCGCAACACGTGCCACTTAAATTTTGCATGCATCGGATTTAGTATTAAATTACCTTTCCAGGGATGTGCACCAATAGGTGGGCATTTGGAAGGAACTCCCAGCAGAATGCTTCAAAGATGGAGGATATATTTACGATAAACATTAAAATAATATGATTTTTGCATAATTGACACCTCTTCAAACATCTTGAAATAAAACTTTAATCCGCAACACGTGCCACTTAAATTTTGCATGCATCGGATTCAGTATTAAACTACCTTTCCAGGGATGTGCATAAATAGGTGGGCATTTGGAAGGAACTCCCAGCAGAACGCTCCAAAGATGGAGGATAAATTTACAATAAGCATTAAAATAATACGATTTTTGCATAATAGACACCACTTCAAACGTCTTCGAATAGAACTATAATCCGCAACACGTGCCACTTAAATTTTGCATGCATCGGAATCAGTATTAAATTACCTTTCCAGGGATGTGCACCAATAGGTGGGCATTTGGAAGGAACTCCCAGCAGAACGCTTCAAAAATTGGAGGATATATTTACAATAAACATTAAAATAATACGATTTTTGCATAATAGACACCACTTCAAACATCTTGAAATAAAACTTTAATCCGCAACACGTGCCACTTAAATTTTGCATGCATCGGATTCAGTATTAAATTACTTTTCCAGGGATGTGCACCAATAGGTGGGCATTTGGAAGGAACTCCCAGCAAAACGCTTCAAAGATGGAGGATATATTTACGATAAACATTAAAATAATATGATTTTTGCATAATTGACACCTCTTCAAACATCTTGAAATAAAACTTTAATCCGCAACACGTGCCACTTAAATTTTGCATTCATCGGATTTAGTATTAAATTACCTTTCCAGGGATGTGCATCAATAGGTGGGCATTTGGAAGGAACTCCCAGCAGAACGCTCCAAAGATGGAGGATATATTTACGATAAACATTAAAATAATGCGATTTTTGCATAATAGACACCACTTCAAACATCTTCGAATAGAACTATAATCCGCAACACGTGCCACTTAAATTTTGCATGCATCGGATTCAGTATTAAATTACCTTTCCAGGGATGTGCACCAATAGGTGGGCATTTGGAAGGAACTCCCAGCAGAACGCTTCAAAAATTGGAGGATATATTTACAATAAACATTAAAATAATACGATTTTTGCATAATAGACACCACTTCAAACATCTTGAAATAAAACTTTAATCCGCAACACGTGCCACTTAAATTTTGCATGCATCGGATTCAGTATTAAATTACCTTTCCAGGGATGTGCACCAATAGGTGGGCATTTGGAAGGAACTCCCAGCAGAACGCTTCAAAGATGGAGGATATATTTACGATAAACATTAAAATAATATGATTTTTGCATAATTGACACCACTTCAAACATCTTGAAATAAAACTTTAATCCGCAACACGTGCCACTTAAATTTTGCATTCATCGGATTTAGTATTAAATTACCTTTCCAGGGATGTGCATCAATAGGTGGGCATTTGGAAGGAACTCCCAGCAGAACGCTTCAAAGATGGAGGATATATTTACGATAAACATTAAAATAATACGATTTTTGCATAATAGACACCACTTCAAACATCTTCGAATAGAACTATAATCCGCAACACGTGCCACTTAAATTTTGCATGCATCGGATTCAGTATTAAATTACCTTTCCAGGGATGTGCACCAATAGGTGGGCATTTGGAAGGAACTCCCAGCAGAACGCTTCAAAGATGGAGGATATATTTACAATAAACATTAAAATAATATGATTTTTGCATAATTGACACCTCTTCAAACATCTTGAAATAAAACTTTAATCCGCAACACGTGCCACTTAAATTTTGCATTCATCGGATTTAGTATTAAATTACCTTTCCAGGGATGTGCATCAATAGGTGGGCATTTGGAAGGAACTCCCAGCAGAACGCTCCAAAAATGGAGGATATATTTACGATAAACATTAAAATAATACGATTTTTGCATAATAGACACCACTTCAAACATCTTCGAATAGAACTATAATCCGCAACACGTGCCACTTAAATTTTGCATGCATCGGATTCAGTATTAAATTACCTTTCCAGGGATGTGCACCAATAGGTGGGCATTTGGAAGGAACTCCCAGCAGAACGCTTCAAAGATGGAGGATATATTTACGATAAACATTAAAATATAATATGATTTTTGCATAATTGACACCTCTTCAAACATCTTGAAATAAAACTTTAATCCGCAACACGTGCCACTTAAATTTTGCATGCATTGGATTCAGTATTAAACTACCTTTCCAGGGATGTGCATCAATAGGTGGGCATTTGGAAGGAACTCCCAGCAGAACGCTCCAAAGATGAAGTATAAATTTACAATAAACATTAAAATAATACGATTTTTGCATAATAGACACCACTTCAAACATCTTCGAATAGAACAATAATCCGCAACACGTGCCACTTAAATTTTGCATGCATCGGAATCAGTATTAAATTACCTTTCCAGGGATGTGCACCAATAGGTGGGCATTTGGAAGGAACTCCCAGCAGAACGCTTCAAAGATGGAGGATATATTTACGATAAACATTAAAATAATACGATTTTTGCATAATAGACACCACTTCAAACATCTTGAAATAAAACTTTAATCCGCAACACGTGCCACTTAATTTTTGCATGCATCGGAATCAGTATTAAATTACCTTTCCAAGGATGTGCACCAATAGGTGGGCATTTGGAAGGAACTCCCAGCAGAACGCTTCAAAGATGGAGGATATATTTACGATAAACATTAAAATAATATGATTTTTGCATAATAGACACCACTTCAAACATCTTGAAATAAAACTTTAATCCGCAACACGTGCCACTTAAATTTTGCATGCATCGGAATCAGTATTAAATTACCTTTCCAGGGATGTGCACCAATAGGTGGGCATTTGGAAGGAACTCCCAGCAGAACGCTTCAAAGATGGAGGATGTATTT
Organism: Aplidium turbinatum; assembly: GCF_918807975.1. Classification (NCBI taxonomy): domain Eukaryota; kingdom Metazoa; phylum Chordata; class Ascidiacea; order Aplousobranchia; family Polyclinidae; genus Aplidium; species Aplidium turbinatum. The sequence continues at coordinate 7,553,779 of NC_137486.1, forward strand.
ACGATAAACATTAAAATAATGCGATTTTTGCATAATAGACACCACTTCAAACATCTTGAAATAAAACTTTAATCCGCAACACGTGCCACTTAAATTTTGCATGCATCGGATTTAGTAATAAATTACCTTTCCAGGGATGTGCACCAATAGGTGGGCATTTGGAAGGAACTCCCAGCAGAACGCTTCAAAGATGGAGGATATATTTACGATAAACATTAAAATAATACGATTTTTGCATAATAGACACCACTTCAAACATCTTGAAATAAAACTTTAATCCGCAACACGTGCCACTTAAATTTTGCATGCATCGGATTTAGTAATAAATTACCTTTCCAGAGATGTGCACCAATAGGTGGGCATTTGGAAGGAACTCCCAGCAGAACGCTTCAAAGATGGAGGATATATTTACGATAAACATTAAAACAATATGATTTTTGCATAATTGACACCACTTCAAACATCTTGAAATAAAACTTTAATCCGCAACACGTGCCACTTAAATTTTGCATGCATCGGATTCAGTATTAAATTACCTTTCCAGGGATGTGCATCAATAGGTGGGCATTTGGAAGGAACTCCCAGCAGAACGCTTCAAAGATGGAGGATATATTTACGATAAACATTAAAATAAATATGATTTTTGCATAATTGACACCTCTTCAAACATCTTGAAATAAAACTTTAATCCGCAACACGTGCCACTTAAATTTTGCATGCATCGGATTCAGTATTAAATTACCTTTCCAGGGATGTGCATCAATAGGTGGGCATTTGGAAGGAACTCCCAGCAGAACGCTCCAAAGATGGAGGATATATTTACGATAGACATTAAAATAATACGATTTTTGCATAATAGACACCACTTCAAACATCTTCGAATAGAACTATAATCCGCAACACGTGCCACTTAAATTTTGCATGCATCGGATTCAGTATTAAATTACCTTTCCAGGGATGTGCACCAATAGGTGGGCATTTGGAAGGAACTCCCAGCAGAACGCTTCAAAGATGGAGGATATATTTACGATAAACATTAAAATAATGCGATTTTTGCATAATAGACACCACTTCAAACATCTTGAAATAAAACTTTAATCCGCAACACGTGCCACTTAAATTTTGCATGCATCGGATTTAGTAATAAATTACCTTTCCAGGGATGTGCACCAATAGGTGGGCATTTGGAATGAACTCCCAGCAGAACGCTTCAAAGATGGAGGATATATTTACGATAAACATTAAAATAATACGATTTTTGCATAATAGACACCACTTCAAACATCTTCGAATAGAACTATAATCCGCAACACGTGCCACTTAGATTTAAGTGGCACGTGTTGCGGATTAAAGTTTTATTTCAAGATGTTTGAAGTGGTGTCTATTATGCAAAAATCGTATTATTTTAATGTTTATCGTAAATATATCCTCCATTTTTGGAGCGTTCTGCTGGGAGTTCCTTCCAAATGCCCACCTATTGATGCACATCCCTGGAAAGGTAATTTATTACTAAATCCGATGCATGCAAAATTTAAGTGGCACGTGTTGCGAATTAAAGTTTTATTTCAAGATGTTTGAAGAGGTGTCAATTATGCAAAAATCATATTATTTTAATGTTTATCGTAAATATATCCTCCATCTTTGAAGCGTTCTGCTGGGAGTTTCTTCCAAATGCCCACCTATTGGTGCACATCCCTGGAAAGGTAATTTATTACTAAATCCGATGCATGCAAAATTTAAGTGGCACGTGTTGCGAATTAAAGTTTTATTTCAAGATGTTTGAAGAGGTGTCAATTATGCAAAAATCATATTATTTTAATGTTTATCGTAAATATATCCTCCATCTTTGAAGCGTTCTGCTGGGAGTTCCTTCCAAATGCCCACCTATTGGTGCACATCCCTGGAAAGGTAATTTAATACTAAATCCGATGCATGCAAAATTTAAGTGGCACGTGTTGCGGATTATAGTTCTATTCGAAGATGTTTGAAGTGGTGTCTATTATGCAAAAATCGTATTATTTTAATGTTTATCGTAAACATATCCTTCATCTTTGGAGCGTTCTGCTGGGAGTTCCTTCCAAATGCCCACCTATTGGTGCACATCCCTGGAAAGGTAGTTTAATACTAAATCCGATGCATGCAAAATTTAAGTGGCACGTGTTGCGGATTAAAGTTTTATTTCAAGATGTTTGAAGGGGTGTCAATTATGCAAAAATCATATTATTTTAATGTTTATCGTAAATATATCCTCCACCTTTGAAGCGTTCTGCTGGGAGTTCCTTCCAAATGCCCACCTATTGGTGCACATCCCTGGAAAGGTAATTTAATACTGAATCCGATGCATGCAAAATTTAAGTGGCACGTGTTGCGGATTTTAGTTCTATTCGAAGATGTTTGAAGTGGTGTCTATTATGCAAAAATCGTATTATTTTAATGTCTATCGTAAATATATCCTCCATCTTTGAAGCGTTCTGCTGGGAGTTCCTTCCAAATGCCCACCTATTGGTGCACATCCCTGGAAAGGTAATTTAATACTGAATCCGATGCATGCAAAATTTAAGTGGCACGTGTTGCGGATTAAAGTTTTATTTCAAGATGTTTGAAGTGGTGTCAATTTTGCAAAAATCATATTATTTTAATGTTTATCGTAAATATATCCTCCATCTTTGAAGCGTTCTGCTGGGAGTTCCTTCCAAATGCCCACCTATTGGTGCACATCCCTGGAAAGGTAATTTATTACTAAATCCGATGCATGCAAAATTTAAGTGGCACGTGTTGCGGATTAAAGTTTTATTTCAAGATGTTTGAAGAGGTGTCAATTATGCAAAAATCATATTATTTTAATGTTTATCGTAAATATATCCTCCATCTTTGAAGCGTTCTGCTGGGAGTTCCTTCCAAATGCCAACCTATTGGTGCACATCCCTGGAAAGGTAATTTAATACTAAATCCGATGCATGCAAAATTTAAGTGGCACGTGTTGCGGATTATAGTTCTATTCGAAGATGTTTGAAGTGGTGTCTATTATGCAAAAATCATATTATTTTAAAGTTTATCGTTAATATATCCTTCATCTTTGGAGCGTTCTGCTGGGAGTTCCTTCCAAATGCCCACCTATTGGTGCACATCCCTGGAAAGGTAGTTTAATACTAAATCCGATGCATGCAAAATTTAAGTGGCACGTGTTGCGGATTAAAGTTTTATTTCAAGATGTTTGAAGGGGTGTCATACATGCAAAAATCATATTATTTTAATGTTTATCGTAAATATATCCTCCACCTTTGAAGCGTTCTGCTGGGAGTTCCTTCCAAATGCCCACCTATTGGTGCACATCCCTGGAAAGGTAATTTAATACTAAATCCGATGCATGCAAAATTTAAGTGGCACGTGTTGCGGATTATAGTTCTATTCGAAGATGTTTGAAGTGGTGTCTATTATGCAAAAATCGTATTATTTTAAAGTTTATCGTAAATATATCCTCCATCTTTGGAGCGTTCTGCTGGGAGTTCCTTCCAAATGCCCACCTATTGGTGCACATCCCTGGAAAGGTAATTTAATACTAAATCCGATGCATGCAAAATTTAAGTGGCACGTGTTGCGGATTAAAGTTTTATTTCAAGATGTTTGAAGGGGTGTCAATTATGCAAAAATCATATTATTTTAATGTTTATCGTAAATATATCCTCCATCTTTGAAGCGTTCTGCTGGGAGTTCCTTCCAAATGCCCACCTATTGGTGCACATCCCTGGAAAGGTAATTTATTACTAAATCCGATGCATGCAAAATTTAAGTGGCACGTGTTGCGGATTAAAGTTTTATTTCAAGATGTTTGAAGAGGTGTCAATTATGCAAAAATCATATTATTTTAATGTTTATCGTAAATATATCCTCCATCTTTGAAGCGTTCTGCTGGGAGTTCCTTCCAAATGCCAACCTATTGGTGCACATCCCTGGAAAGGTAATTTAATACTAAATCCGATGCATGCAAAATTTAAGTGGCACGTGTTGCGGATTATAGTTCTATTCGAAGATGTTTGAAGTGGTGTCTATTATGCAAAAATCGTATTATTTTAAAGTTTATCGTTAATATATCCTTCATCTTTGGAGCGTTCTGCTGGGAGTTCCTTCCAAATGCCCACCTATTGGTGCACATCCCTGGAAAGGTAGTTTAATACTAAATCCGATGCATGCAAAATTTAAGTGGCACGTGTTGCGGATTAAAGTTTTATTTCAAGATGTTTGAAGGGGTGTCATATATGCAAAAATCATATTATTTTAATGTTTATCGTAAATATATCCTCCACCTTTGAAGCGTTCTGCTGGGAGTTCCTTCCAAATGCCCACCTATTGGTGCACATCCCTGGAAAGGTAATTTAATACTGAATCCGATGCATGCAAAATTTAAGTGGCACGTGTTGCGGATTATAGTTCTATTCGAAGATGTTTGAAGTGGTGTCTATTATGCAAAAATCGTATTATTTTAATGTTTATCGTAAATATATCCTCCATCTTTGAAGCGTTCTGCTGGGAGTTCCTTCCAAATGCCCACCTATTGATGCACATCCCTGGAAAGGTAATTTAATACTAAATCCGATGAATGCAAAATTTAAGTGGCACGTGTTGCGGATTAAAGTTTTATTTCAAGATGTTTGAAGTGGTGTCAATTATGCAAAAATCATATTATTTTAATGTTTATCGTAAATATATCCTCCATCTTTGAAGCGTTCTGCTGGGAGTTCCTTCCAAATGCCCACCTAGTGGTGCACATCCCTGGAAAGGTAATTTAATACTGAATCCGATGCATGCAAAATTTAAGTGGCACGTGTTGCGGATTAAAGTTTTATTTCAAGATGTTTGAAGTGGTGTCTATTATGCAAAAATCGTATTATTTTAATGTTTATAGTAAATATATCCTCCAATTTTTGAAGCGTTCTGCTGGGAGTTCCTTCCAAATGCCCACCTATTGGTGCACATCCCTGGAAAGGTAATTTAATACTGAATCCGATGCATGCAAAATTTAAGTGGCACGTGTTGCGGATTATAGTTCTATTCGAAGATGTTTGAAGTGGTGTCTATTATGCAAAAATCGTATTATTTTAATGTTTATTGTAAATTTATCCTTCATCTTTGGAGCGTTCTGCTGGGAGTTCCTTCCAAATGCCCACCTATTGGTGCACATCCCTGGAAAGGTAATTTAATACTGAATCCGATGCATGCAAAATTTAAGTGGCACGTGTTGCGGATTAAAGTTTTATTTCAAGATGTTTGAAGTGGTGTCTATTATGCAAAAATCGTATTATTTTAATGTTTATTGTAAATATATCCTCCAATTTTTGAAGCGTTCTGCTGGGAGTTCCTTCCAAATGCCCACCTATTGGTGCACATCCCTGGAAAGGTAATTTAATACTGAATCCGATGCATGCAAAATTTAAGTGGCACGTGTTGCGGATTATAGTTCTATTCGAAGATGTTTGAAGTGGTGTCTATTATGCAAAAATCGTATTATTTTAAAGTTTATCGTAAATATATCCTCCATCTTTGGAGCGTTCTGCTGGGAGTTCCTTCCAAATGCCCACCTATTGGTGCACATCCCTGGAAAGGTAATTTAATACTAAATCCGATGCATGCAAAATTTAAGTGGCACGTGTTGCGGATTAAAGTTTTATTTCAAGATGTTTGAAGGGGTGTCAATTATGCAAAAATCATATTATTTTAATGTTTATCGTAAATATATCCTCCATCTTTGAAGCGTTCTGCTGGGAGTTCCTTCCAAATGCCCACCTATTGGTGCACATCCCTGGAAAGGCAATTTATTACTAAATCCGATGCATGCAAAATTTAAGTGGCACGTGTTGCGGATTAAAGTTTTATTTCAAGATGTTTGAAGAGGTGTCAATTATGCAAAAATCATATTATTTTAATGTTTATCGTAAATATATCCTCCATCTTTGAAGCGTTCTGCTGGGAGTTCCTTCCAAATGCCAACCTATTGGTGCACATCCCTGGAAAGGTAATTTAATACTAAATCCGATGCATGCAAAATTTAAGTGGCACGTGTTGCGGATTATAGTTCTATTCGAAGATGTTTGAAGTGGTGTCTATTATGCAAAAATCGTATTATTTTAAAGTTTATCGTTAATATATCCTTCATCTTTGGAGCGTTCTGCTGGGAGTTCCTTCCAAATGCCCACCTATTGGTGCACATCCCTGGAAAGGTAGTTTAATACTAAATCCGATGCATGCAAAATTTAAGTGGCACGTGTTGCGGATTAAAGTTTTATTTCAAGATGTTTGAAGGGGTGTCATATATGCAAAAATCATATTATTTTAATGTTTATCGTAAATATATCCTCCACCTTTGAAGCGTTCTGCTGGGAGTTCCTTCCAAATGCCCACCTATTGGTGCACATCCCTGGAAAGGTAATTTAATACTGAATCCGATGCATGCAAAATTTAAGTGGCACGTGTTGCGGATTATAGTTCTATTCGAAGATGTTTGAAGTGGTGTCTATTATGCAAAAATCGTATTATTTTAATGTTTATCGTAAATATATCCTCCATCTTTGAAGCGTTCTGCTGGGAGTTCCTTCCAAATGCCCACCTATTGATGCACATCCCTGGAAAGGTAATTTAATACTAAATCCGATGAATGCAAAATTTAAGTGGCACGTGTTGCGGATTAAAGTTTTATTTCAAGATGTTTGAAGTGGTGTCAATTATGCAAAAATCATATTATTTTAATGTTTATCGTAAATATATCCTCCATCTTTGAAGCGTTCTGCTGGGAGTTCCTTCCAAATGCCCACCTATTGGTGCACATCCCTGGAAAGGTAATTTAATACTGAATCCGATGCATGCAAAATTTAAGTGGCACGTGTTGCGGATTAAAGTTTTATTTCAAGATGTTTGAAGTGGTGTCTATTATGCAAAAATCGTATTATTTTAATGTTTATTGTAAATATATCCTCCAATTTTTGAAGCGTTCTGCTGGGAGTTCCTTCCAAATGCCCACCTATTGGTGCACATCCCTGGAAAGGTAATTTAATACTGAATCCGATGCATGCAAAATTTAAGTGGCACGTGTTGCGGATTATAGTTCTATTCGAAGATGTTTGAAGTGGTGTCTATTATGCAAAAATCGTATTATTTTAAAGTTTATCGTAAATATATCCTCCATCTTTGGAGCGTTCTGCTGGGAGTTCCTTCCAAATGCCCACCTATTGGTGCACATCCCTGGAAAGGTAATTTAATACTAAATCCGATGCATGCAAAATTTAAGTGGCACGTGTTGCGGATTAAAGTTTTATTCAAGATGTTTGAAGGGGTGTCAATTATGCAAAAATCATATTATTTTAATGTTTATCGTAAATATATCCTCCATCTTTGAAGCGTTCTGCTGGGAGTTCCTTCCAAATGCCCACCTATTGGTGCACATCCCTGGAAAGGTAATTTATTACTAAATCCGATGCATGCAAAATTTAAGTGGCACGTGTTGCGGATTAAAGTTTTATTTCAAGATGTTTGAAGAGGTGTCAATTATGCAAAAATCATATTATTTTAATGTTTATCGTAAATATATCCTCCATCTTTGAAGCGTTCTGCTGGGAGTTCCTTCCAAATGCCAACCTATTGGTGCACATCCCTGGAAAGGTAATTTAATACTAAATCCGATGCATGCAAAATTTAAGTGGCACGTGTTGCGGATTATAGTTCTATTCGAAGATGTTTGAAGTGGTGTCTATTATGCAAAAATCGTATTATTTTAAAGTTTATCGTTAATATATCCTTCATCTTTGGAGCGTTCTGCTGGGAGTTCCTTCCAAATGCCCACCTATTGGTGCACATCCCTGGAAAGGTAGTTTAATACTAAATCCGATGCATGCAAAATTTAAGTGGCACGTGTTGCGGATTAAAGTTTTATTTCAAGATGTTTGAAGGGGTGTCATATATGCAAAAATCATATTATTTTAATGTTTATCGTAAATATATCCTCCACCTTTGAAGCGTTCTGCTGGGAGTTCCTTCCAAATGCCCACCTATTGGTGCACATCCCTGGAAAGGTAATTTAATACTGAATCCGATGCATGCAAAATTTAAGTGGCACGTGTTGCGGATTATAGTTCTATTCGAAGATGTTTGAAGTGGTGTCTATTATGCAAAAATCGTATTATTTTAATGTTTATCGTAAATATATCCTCCATCTTTGAAGCGTTCTGCTGGGAGTTCCTTCCAAATGCCCACCTATTGATGCACATCCCTGGAAAGGTAATTTAATACTAAATCCGATGAATGCAAAATTTAAGTGGCACGTGTTGCGGATTAAAGTTTTATTTCAAGATGTTTGAAGTGGTGTCAATTATGCAAAAATCATATTATTTTAATGTTTATCGTAAATATATCCTCCATCTTTGAAGCGTTCTGCTGGGAGTTCCTTCCAAATGCCCACCTATTGGTGCACATCCCTGGAAAGGTAATTTAATACTGAATCCGATGCATGCAAAATTTAAGTGGCACGTGTTGCGGATTAAAGTTTTATTTCAAGATGTTTGAAGTGGTGTCTATTATGCAAAAATCGTATTATTTTAATGTTTATTGTAAATATATCCTCCAATTTTTGAAGCGTTCTGCTGGGAGTTCCTTCCAAATGCCCACCTATTGGTGCACATCCCTGGAAAGGTAATTTAATACTGAATCCGATGCATGCAAAATTTAAGTGGCACGTGTTGCGGATTATAGTTCTATTCGAAGATGTTTGAAGTGGTGTCTATTATGCAAAAATCATATTATTTTAAAGTTTATCGTAAATATATCCTCCATCTTTGGAGCGTTCTGCTGGGAGTTCCTTCCAAATGCCCACCTATTGGTGCACATCCCTGGAAAGGTAATTTAATACTAAATCCGATGCATGCAAAATTTAAGTGGCACGTGTTGCGGATTAAAGTTTTATTCAAGATGTTTGAAGGGGTGTCAATTATGCAAAAATCATATTATTTTAATGTTTATCGTAAATATATCCTCCATCTTTGAAGCGTTCTGCTGGGAGTTCCTTCCAAATGCCCACCTATTGGTGCACATCCCTGGAAAGGTAATTTAATACTGATTCCGATGCATGCAAAATTTAAGTGGCACGTGTTGCGGATTATAGTTCTATTCGAAGATGTTTGAAGTGGTGTCTATTATGCAAAAATCGTATTATTTTATTGTTTATTGTAAATTTATCCTTCATCTTTGGAGCGTTCTGCTGGGAGTTCCTTCCAAATGCCCACCTATTGATGCACATCCCTGGAAAGGTAGTTTAATACTGAATCCGATGCATGCAAAATTTAAGTGGCACGTGTTGCGGATTAAAGTTTTATTTCAAGATGTTTGAAGAGGTGTCAATTATTCAAAAATCATATTATTTTAATGTTTATCGTAAATATATCCTCCACCTTTGAAGCGTTCTGCTGGGAGTTCCTTCCAAATGCCCACCTATTGATGCACATCCCTGGAAAGGTAATTTAATACTGAATCCGATGCATGCAAAATTTAAGTGGCACGTGTTGTGGATTATAGTTCTATTCGAAGATGTTTGAAGTGGTGTCTATTATGCAAAAATCGTATTATTTTAAAGTTTATCGTAAATAAATCCTCCATCTTTGGAGCGTTCTGCTGGGAGTTCCTTCCAAATGCCCACCTATTGGTGCACATCCCTGGAAAGGTAGTTTAATACTAAATCCGATGCATGCAAAATTTAAGTGGCACGTGTTGCGGATTAAAGTTTTATTTCAAGATGTTTGAAGGGGTGTCAATTATGCAAAAATCATATTATTTTAATGTTTATCGTAAATATATCCTCCATCTTTGAAGCGTTCTGCTGGGAGTTCCTTCCAAATGCCCACCTATTGGTGCACATCCCTGGAAAGGTAATTTAATACTGATTCCGATGCATGCAAAATTTAAGTGGCACGTGTTGCGGATTATAGTTCTATTCGAAGATGTTTGAAGTGGTGTCTATTATGCAAAAATCGTATTATTTTAATGTTTATTGTAAATTTATCCTTCATCTTTGGAGCGTTCTGCTGGGAGTTCCTTCCAAATGCCCACCTATTGATGCACATCCCTGGAAAGGTAATTTAATACTAAATCCGATGAATGCAAAATTTAAGTGGCACGTGTTGCGGATTAAAGTTTTATTTCAAGATGTTTGAAGTGGTGTCAATTATGCAAAAATCATATTATTTTAGTGTTTATCGTAAATATATCCTCCATCTTTGAAGCGTTCTGCTGGGAGTTCCTTCCAAATGCCCACCTATTGGTGCACATCCCTGGAAAGGTAATTTAATACTGAATCCGATGCATGCAAAATTTAAGTGGCACGTGTTGCGGATTAAAGTTTTATTTCAAGATGTTTGAAGTGGTGTCTATTATGCAAAAATCGTATTATTTTAATGTTTATTGTAAATATATCCTCCAATTTTTGAAGCGTTCTGCTGGGAGTTCCTTCCAAATGCCCACCTATTGGTGCACATCCCTGGAAAGGTAATTTAATACTGATTCCGATGCATGCAAAATTTAAGTGGCACGTGTTGCGGATTATAGTTCTATTCGAAGATGTTTGAAGTGGTGTCTATTATGCAAAAATCGTATTATTTTATGCTTATTGTAAATTTATCCTCCATCTTTGGAGCGTTCTGCTGGGAGTTCCTTCCAAATGCCCACCTATTGATGCACATCCCTGGAAAGGTAGTTTAATACTGAATCCAATGCATGCAAAATTTAAGTGGCACGTGTTGCGGATTAAAGTTTTATTTCAAGATGTTTGAAGAGGTGTCAATTATGCAAAAATCATATTATTTTAATGTTTATCGTAAATATATCCTCCATCTTTGAAGCGTTCTGCTGGGAGTTCCTTCTAAATGCCCACCTATTGGTGCACATCCCTGGAAAGGTAGTTTAATACTGAATCCGATGCATGCAAAATTTAAGTGGCACGTGTTGCGGATTATAGTTCTATTCGAAGATGTTTGAAGTGGTGTCTATTATGCAAAAATCATATTATTTTAATGTTTATTGTAAATATATCCTCCATCTTTGGAGCGTTCTGCTGATAGTTCCTTCCAAATGCCCACCTATTGGTGCACATCCCTGCAAAGGTAATTTAATACTGAATCCGATGCATGTAAAATTTAAGTGGCACGTGTTGCGAGTTATTGTTTTATTTAAGGTTTTTCGAAGGTATGTCAGGTCGCACTTTATGCCTCGCACTTATTCACGGATGACTTTTTTAGGCGGAAAGCGGAAAAACTATTCTGCCAGAATGACGGTGGTACTGTAGCAGCCACTTAAAAAGGAACCCCAGTTTTGACTAGAAATGTACGCTGGGAGCAATACAATCACTGTTCACGAACACACAATGTAAGGACACAGCAAAACTATGTGTGAAACAATTGCTAGGGTGCGATTAAGCATTCTTAAAAATCCAGTGCTTTTGGTTAAAAATCCAGTGCTAGCTGATAAGCTCAGCTTCCAGTTACCAGGCTATAGGCCTAGTGCAACTACCGCATTAGTTGCTATAACAGTTAGCCCAGTGAGTTCAGGCTATAAGTTTTACTTTTGATGTGTGTGTAGTTCATATAGCCACTGACATTAAAATTGCATTATTGCTTACAAAAAGTGTTCAAAAGTCTTGATACTGGATCCAGGAACATTCTATTTGTCTTAGTTTGTATTATGTCTTAGAACTTAGTTGCATTGTTGATAAGAGAATATGATCTGGTTAGCCTAGCCAATTAGTGCACAACTGTACTGGTACGGTAGGTTACCAGTTATATGCCATGGGTGCTTTTTGCTACAATTGACTTTCTAAAAAATAACGCGTTATATATAATATTTTTTAAAATTTTTGTAATTTGCGGTGGGCGGTGCGGTGCAGTGTCAAAGTTCCAGATAAATTGCGGTGCGCGGATAGATGAGTCAGTTGCGGTGCGGTGTGCGGATAAAAATTTTGGGTTCGCTGCATCTCTATTCTGGGTAACGCCTAGAACATCACACAACTAAGGCGCAAGAGAAAATTGAAAAAAGAAAACTAGATGCAAAATTAAACATCTCGCTTTTCCTTTCATCACAAGTATAAAAGTAACTAAGTTATCTCCCAGTTAAGTATGCAACTTGATCCTGAGTAGTTTGTGCGAACTTATGTGGTAGGTGCGTACTTAGCAGTTATGCAGCCACCTAGTGAAGGTATGCGTGCAAGCCATGCACCCTGCATGCGTGTACCCAATACACAAATGTTGCATTTATTACGTCATTGACGATGCGTTGCCCATGTTCATTCATTAGTAAAAAGTTTTCTGTTGTGTGGTTTTGCATGCCATTCTTTTCTGCTAGTGTTAGTTACAGTACAGCACAAGTAATTTGTTGGGTACAATTTTCTCGTTCGCATGATTCAATTCAATTTATTTTTCTTTGTCAGAATACAAAAGAAATGATATTGTGAAAAAGAACTATAGCAGTGGTTCTCAACCGACCCCTTGAAATCGCGTCCGCGGACCCCAAGGGGTCCGTGAAGCGATTTCAAGGGGTCCGCGAAAGTTTTCGGGTTTTCAGCATGATTAATAAATTAAAAAATTTAAAAAAATTTTATGCTTTGTTTATAAGTTTTGGTAGAGAGGTGACTTTCTTCAACCTTGTTCATGTATTAGCCTACAGTGTTTCTCAAACTGTAAGTCGCAGCGCACTGGTGCGTCGTTTGAAATTGCAAAGGACATTGCACAAAGGTTTGGTTTCTTAACTAAAAATATCATATAAATGACTTAAACCTTTTATTAAGGCTATGTTGGCTTTGTTCAACTTAATTCTTTTGAGACAGCAGATTGATCAATGATTGACTTACAAATTCAAACGTTAGTCAACAGTCTATCACCACTCACAGTTGTGCAATGACTGCAATTATAACAAATTAATATTGATTACAAATGAAAAAAGGGATAAATTCTTTGTAACGGTCGCAAGTAGGCTATTCGATTAACTTTTGATAAAATTTATAGAAAAACATCAAATGAGCATATAGATCAGTGATGTTTGATCCCGTGTGCCAACATTGGCTATAGCTCATAACATTATTTCGTCAATCTCACCAGAGATCTGATCTCACCGTCGTCAAGTGCGTTGCGCAAATTCTTCTAAGTGTGTTGCTTCGAAACTTATGTAACATAATATGATTCCATAAGGAGACGCGATATACCAAAATTTCAAATAGAAATTTTTAGGGGTCCGCCACCGCTTCGAAGGCACCAAAAGGGGTCCACCATGACAAAAAGGTTGAAAACCACTGAACTATAGTAACAAAACCAACAAAAGGAAAAGGTGGCAAAACCATAATGGTTTAAGACGTGCATAAAACATCTAATATTGCGGTATATGCATCGATAAATATAGTTAAGCACGGCCACCAAACCTGATACATTAACATCAAATCATTTAAAGAAAAATGTTGATTAGCCTAATGGCCAATATTTCTCTGTCCTTGAACCGCAAAGGTTCATGTGAAAAATGTCAGATGAGGCTGTAGTGAGAAGCTTTTTATTTAGCCTGGGCGAAAAAGACAACAGTTTCTGGCTGGGGTATGCTGAGCAGCAACTTCATACTCACTCTGTGAGAAATGTATGATTGCTAGACGTTGGGAGCGATGTAAAAACAGACACTTTCACAAGCTTGGAAGATTAATGTGAATATGCAAAACTGTCATGGCAACTCATGACATGCGAGTACGAGCAGCAACATTATGATACGTTAGAAATTCGCCATAGAATGAACGTTCAATCACGTCAGGACAACACATTTTTTACAATCTGGTAAAAATAGACAACCAGTTCCACATACTTTCTACCATATTGACTCCCAAATGGTAGGCTGATAATATTACTTGAAGTGGAATTTTTTTTCAAGATGCCTACAACATGCTCGGAAGGCGACAAACTTCGGTTTACGTTGCAATTGTATTGAGAACAGTGAAATAACTTGGACTTGAAGTTGGAGCAAGGAAGCGATGCAGTGACATTCTTTCATCCGAAGTAGGCGTGAAATAGTTGAAAGATATTGTATTCATGAATTTTTGTTGAAAGTTTTTTTTCCACTAATGACTACACTTAATGGATTTATTCTAATGACTTAAATCAGGCAAAGGTAAGCGTTTAAGTGAATCCCAAAGAATGGAAGTCATCGCCAAGTTGTGTGTGCCGTCCGCTCCGAGTAAAAGAAGTCTCGCAAGAAAGTATGGCGTGAGTGAAGCTGCTATCCAAAAGATTTTGAAAAACCGGGAAGTTATTCGAAAGCGTTCTGCTTTGATGTCTGAGGAGACAAAGACAAAAAAGTTTCGAGCATCCGTTGGTCAGTTTTCTGAGCTGAAAGATATTCTATATCTTTGGATTGATAGCAAGTCTTCCCGTTCCCCCCTCACTGGTCATTGCAAAAGCAAAACAAATCGCTCAACAATTATCGATATCAGAAGATGATTTTAAAGCGTCGTGGCAGTGGCTTAGCCGATTCAGAGCACGTCGAGGATTGCAGAAAGTTCTTCTTCATTGTGGAGGAGCTGAAGTGGACAAGGAAGACCCAAAGCTTTTGGCTGCATTGAATGATTTACATGCTATAATTGCACGGTATGATCCTGAAAATGTGTACAACATGGATGAAACAGGGTTGTTTTTTCGTCTGCTACCTAGGTATACCTTGCTTATGCCATTCGAAGATCTCAGCAGCATCCGAGGGAAGAAGAAAGCTAAAGACCATGTGTCTCTGGTTGTTTGTGCAAATGCCACAGGAACACACAAAGTTCCATGCACATTAATTGGGAAACCTAAATCTCCGGCCTGTATAAAAAAATCGGGGATGGCCTGTCAAATATCTTAGTCAGAGTAAAGCATGGATGGACGTTGACACATGTTGGAAATGGTTCAACGAAGTGTTTTATCCTGAAGTAAAAAAAAGAACAGGGCGCTCGGTTCTCTTATTGATGGATAACGCTCCGAGCCATTTTCCAGCCTTTGAATGGAATAACGTCAAAGTGGAATTCTTCCCACCCAACTGTACTAGTTGGAAACAGCCATGTGACATGGGAATCATCGCGGCACTGAAGAAGAGGTACAAATATTTATATCTCAGGGAGGTTCTGGACTTTTACGAGCTTGACGAGAACTTGAAGGCCCACAAAAAGGAGCAAGCTAAAAGATTACCCAGAGGGGCAGCAGGTGTTGCTTATGGGAACCCTGCTCATTTGCTGGATGCTGCTCACTATGTAAAGCAAGCATGGGATTTAATATCGGATGCGCCAGTAAGAAACTTGTTTAACAAAGCTCATCTACTAACTCCGTTAGGTGGTGGCGTTGATGAGGAAGCTAACTTCATGTCTGACCTGTCTGAAATTTTGCGCTGTATTAAGTCTATGGACATTTCGATTGACAAAGACGAGCTAGAAGGATTTATGCATGTTGATGACGAGAATAATGAAGAGTATTCACAGGCGATTTTGGGTGACGTGAATGAGGTGTTGAGAAACGATGCAGACGGAAAATGATGATACTGACGATGAGTCGATGAGGCTGGCCCAAGCAACAGTTGTGCACCTGTCGAAAACAGCATCGTTTTTCATGGCTTTGAACAACTTTACAACAAAGTGCTTGAAGTTGAGGATCAGTTGCTGTGTCCTGCCTTACAAGATCAAGCAGGAGGTGCTTACGATAATCTCAAAAGCACTTTTGAATGCTTTCAGCAAAAACTGAGACAGGTGACGTTGAAAGCCAAGCAAAAAAGAATGCAAAATATGCATCAGATGACTTTGCACGACATGTTTAAGCTGTGAACTATTGTTAAGTTGACGTTTAACTTTTCCTGACATCCAGTTAATGTGCTTGCTGTTTAAAATAAATAAATTGTTGAAAAAGTTGAACCCAGCATTTGTGAAGAATTTTTGCGTACTTATCTGGGATGCGAACTTATACGCCTAAACGGGTGCGTACTAAACCGGGAGATGACTGTACTTTCAATTCTGGGTAATTCCATTTATAATCAAACACCCCTTGTAACCACTAGTCACAGATTTTGCTTATTTTAACATTTTTATACATACTAAAAAATGATGAAAATAGCAAAAAAATTTTTTGAAATATCTTCATTGGGGGCCGAGATAGAGCACTTTGAATTTTCGGCCACTAGTAGGATTTTGGGAGCTGAGCACAGCCATTTTTTCATTTTGCGCCTTCATTTTTTGGCAATAACTCTTTACCTTGAACGATTTTCGCAACGAAAACATGCATTTTACCAATTTAAGACCCAAGGAATTCATTTTTGCACTTTAAATTATGCTAAGATGAACATTTCAAATGGTAATTTAGGTTTAAAGTTTTTCTTATTTTATTTTTGATACGCTAACTTTGGGGAAATATTTCGGAGCGTTAGGAAAAAGGTGCAAAAAAAATTTTTTTTTCTTTGAACAAAGCAATTGAAGTATATATAATACTTTTACCAAATTTGGTTGATGTAAGTTTTGCATAAACCAAAATAATCAACTTAGAAAACACCAGTAATTTAACTAAAACTGTTATGAAGAAATGGCTATAAAGGTAAAACGTAGGACTTAGAGCACATCAAATGCTCTTTGAACATGTTTTGCAAGTGTATTTGAGGACAGTGTATCCCTAAATTGCCTTAGTTCTGCTCTATTTTATTCCTTTGTCTTAAACTACAACAGAATGACAAACTCAGTAAACTTATATATACCGGTACCATAAACATTGTAAGAGATCTCAATACAAACAACACAAACTGAAATCACTTTGTTCATCAACTTTTAAGGTTGGATGCATCAATAGCAGTTTTTTAAGTGGTTGATTAAGCCAATTTTCTGATTGGGTAATTAAGAATCAGTTTTCACAGTACACAAGTATCTACATTCTACAAAAGGTCATTGAAGGTTTGTTCAATTTTCTTCAAGTCTTCTTTTTTGATTGAAACGTAGTTGCGTCCAGATATTGTTACAGGGGTAGGAGATAAAACAACACATAAAATATGCTCAGAAGGAACACAGCAGAAATCATCCCTCGGCCAATAGAAATATTGAGATGATCCATGAGGTGCCATGAACTTGATGTCGACATCTCTTTCGTCCCTAAAAACTTCTTGCACCATGCCAAGCCACCAATATAAATCGTATGTGAATGCAACATAGCCAAAAGAGAGGCAGTAGTTTCAAAGAATTTGTGTATTCCAGTAATTTCTTTATCATCACTAATCCTTTTACATGTAATACTGTGAGAAGATTTTGGTTCAAAATAATGAAAAGATTGGGTGCCATGCACAGTGGAGCCTTGAACATACCTTTCTATTGTGTCGAATGCTTTCAAGTTCATTGCTTTGAATGTCAAAAAACTGTATGCCTTATAATTATATGTACTCTTTACAGAATTTCATTAATGCATCAAAATCGAGAATTTGGTTTGTGTAAGGTCTTTGAAAACTTGCTCTAATGCTCTAATGCTCTAGTGGCTAATCATTTCACTGTGCCTCCTATTCCATCACAAGGAGACTTACCATGACTGGTGGCAAAAAAATTCCATGAGCAATCCATTCCAAAATCAGTTTTATGATACTGTAACAGAGGTTAAGCAGGTTTTTGTAGTTTTTTGTACTGAGCTGCACATCCATCAGCAAATTATTCGATTTTCTTTATTTTTTTGTTTAGTTGAAGGCGTACAAAAGTTGTAATTTGTTGAAAAATTTTGTAGACAAATCATGCTGTATTATGGCACAAATCATCTGAAATAAAACACATGGATTGTTGGATCCGGCCACCCTCGGTAATGGGGACATCACCGGATTAAAACTGGACTACTACTACTGTTGGACAAATTTATCTCTCATTTTCTCATTTTCGCAAACCATCATTTTGTCCCGATTAGTTTTCTTTTTTCAATTTCTCTTTCGCCTGAGTTGTGTGATGTTCTAGGTTTTTCCTAGCTTCTGGTCTCTGGAGTTCTGCACCTGGAGTCTGGACGACTGGACTTTTTTTGTTTGTTTTATTATCTTTATCTTGCATTACGGGAAAGCGGACTTGAGTGCTATGCATTAGGGTGGAGTGAAAAAAAGTTTTTCTGTCATATTAATGAAGAGGGCTGTTAAAAGGGTGTCATAAGGTCTAATATTGACTTTAAAATTATTTTTTTGACGTGGCACCCAAAATCGAGCGTGCCACTCAGCCCCATGGGTCACGCAAAGGTCAAAATCCATAAAAACAGCGTAATTTTTTTACGATGCTCCTAGAAAGCTGAGAGTAGGCTTAAAAGTTGCAGAACAGCTATGTTCCTATATGCTTTAAAACAACATTTTGTTCTAAATGCATCTATTGGGCAGATATTCTAATAAACGGATTTTTTTCCATTTTCCGGAGCAAATTAAGATAAAATTGCATTTATTTGATGCTTAAATACATTTTTTTACTACACTTTGTTCAATTATTTTGGGTGTTATTATGGAGTCTACATAGGTATATATTTGGACAGATTTTGGAAACCTTGGACAGATATTTGGACAGATATTTGGAAACCTTGGCTAGTTTAATTGAATGGTTAATTGGTTACCGGTATGGTTGGTTTGGTTACCTACGGTAGTTAGGTAGGCCTATACTATACCATACCGTCCTTAGCATTAGCATATTGTAGCGGACTTAATGAAGCAAGCGAATACCGGTACTATCTTTTAATTTGATATTGTTATGCATTTATCAATATTTTAGAGAATTACTTACACATGGAACAGGATATTTAGAAGAGCACATATCTAGGTATTTAAATTAAAATTGAAAATGCACAATCAAACCATGGCTAAGCCACAATTTGACTGACCTGCCACCATCCATCCCCAGTCCACAATCAAACAATTGTTCAATCTGCAGGAAGTTAAATTTGAAGCAACAGTAGCCAGCTTCGAGGAAATACATGCATATAAAACAATTGTACAGTAAAACCATAAAGAAGTGTTACAAGAATAGTAAGTAGTTAAATCATCTTGGTATTAGTCCATTAAGAAGCAAAATGTTTCTTGGTGCCGAAGCATTCCATTAAACACCAAGATTTAATTTTTTGCCTGATTAATCTGTCACGTCTTTCATAGCCAACAGCTGAAGACGATGCCTCGGTAACAAGTTTAATGTGCCTTTCAACAGCTTGACCATGACATGGATGTTGAAGACACAATGGGGTGGATCTTACTTCTTCAAGCCGAACGTTATTCGAATGTGTGATTGCCGGAGGTTCAGAGATGTCAGCCACGTTTAAATTGACCATTTTAAAATATTTCTCTGCTTTAAAGATTCGCTTTGGCACCAAGAATTGTCGCACATCAACATTATTGTTGCTTGATTCGTCTTCACCATCTGATTGATCAACAAATCCCTCTTTGAAATCACCCATATCCATATTTTCAATTGTGTATTTCGATAAACAACCTCTAATTGATAGAATCTTGTTAACAGCCATCCTCTTCACATCTTCATTTCCATCTGCTAGCTTGCTGAACAGCATGTTTTCAGGATGAGCAAAGAATACATTTCTTTGCACAGCCTTCAGTAAAATTTCCCTGTCTCTCTTATTTGGAAATTTAATAATGCTTTGAACGAGGCCAAACAGATTTGTTGCACCACTTGTAATTCTCTCGCTTAACTTGAAACCAACTTAACTGGAAACATACTTTTACGCAAAATTCAGTCAATAATTAAAGTTTTGCAGATGGCTTTTCGACTTTGAAGACATAATACCACATTATTCTGCAAGCGAGAGTCAACCACCGGAAGTGAAATATTGGCCCAATTTCCAGAAGTTCCAAAACATAGTCCACATGCCCGAGAATAACCGCCCAACATATTTTGTAGGCATAATGCTGATCAGTGCTGAGATTATCCACAATTTCATTTGTAAGCAACGGACAATTTTGGTTTAAAATGGGCTTAAACTTAATAACTGGCCAATCAGATACACTTCCATTTAACTCCTTTTCAATTTTTCTAGAAAAGGTATCTGGGCTTTTTGTCATTCCATCCAAAGCCATAAAAACATGACGTAGTGGCAACTCAAACTATGGATATGGGTGATTTTGAATGTGGATTTGTTGATCAATCAGATGGTGAAGACGAATCAAGCAACGATAATGTTGATGTGCAACAATTCTTGGTGCCAAAGCTAATCTTTAAAGCAGAGGAATATTTTAAAATGGTCAATTTAAACGTGGTTGACATCTATGAACCTCCGGCAATCACACACTTGAATAATGATCAGCTTGAAGAAGTAAGATCCACCCCATTGTGTCTGCTTCGACACCAAGAAACATTTTGCTTCTTAATGGACTAATATTATGATGATTTAAATACCTATATACTATTCTTGTAACACTTTTTTATAGTTTTACTGTACAATTTTTTATATGCATGTATTTCCTCGAAGCTGGCTACTGTTGCTTTAAATTAAACTTCCTGCAGATTGAACAATTGTGGACTGCGGGGGGGATGGTGGCAGGTCAGTCGAATTGTGGCTTAGCTATGGTTTGATTGTGCATTTTTAATTTTAATTTAAATACCTAGATATGTGCTCTTCTAAATATCCTGTTCCATGTGTAAGTAACTCTCTGTAATATTGATGAATGTATAACAATATCAAATTAAAAGATAGTATTCGCTTGCTTCAAAGTCCGCTACAATATGCTAATGCTAAGGACGGTATGGTATAGTAGGCCTGTATACCAACAAACTAGGTAACCAACCATAACCATTCAATTAAAATAGCCAAGTTTCCCATCTGTCCAAATATGTAGACTCCAATAATTGAACAAAGTGTAGTAAAAAAATGTATTTAAGCATCAAATAAATGCAATTTCATCTAAATTTGCCCCGGAAAATGGAAAAAATCTGTTTTTTTGGAATATCTGCCCAATAGATGCATTTAGAACAAAATGTTGTTTTAAAGCATATAGGAACATAGCTGTTCTGCAACTTTTAAGCCTACTCTCAGCTTTCTAGGAGCATTATAAAAAAAGTTACGCTGTTTTTATGGATTTTAACCTTTGCGTGATCCATGGGGCTGGGTGGCACGCTCGATTTTGGGTGCCACGTCAAAAAAATAATTTTAAAGTCAATATTAGACCTTATGACAGTATGACACCCTTTTTTTTTTACTGCTAACCACTCGGCCACTGCTGGACTGGACCAGTCAAGACAGCAACCTTGCAGACTGAGCTTTGTAGACTTTTGCAACTAATAAATGTTTCTCGATAGTCGAGTATAGCCAAAATATACAGCAATAGATAGATTTTTCACTTATAAGGTGTGCAGCAGCAGTTGTTGTAAGCTTTGTTGCACAAATTAGTGGTGCAATACTGATTTTGCAAGTTTCCACAAACATTTTAATACTCCATTCGCACTTTCCACAAACATTTTAAAAGAGTTAGGAGTTAAGGTTGATCGGAGTTTCCGCAAACGTTTTAAAAGTGTTAGGGTTGATCAAAGTTTCCGCAAACATTTTAAAATTTCTGGTAATGATCCTTAGAGTTTTTGTTTGTGTGCGGAAAATTTTAAAATGTTTGTGAAAACTGCGATCAGCGACTTGGGCTTTTTTTAATTTTTTCTCTCGATCTTTTCAAGGTACAAACTGACGGTACGAATTGTTCATGGTACGAATTAGGTTGCATCCATCTATTACTATGGAGATTTTTCATTGACACTATTAGAGCCAAGTGATGTAAAATAAGTTTTTACGGTATGTTGTACCGTACGCCGTCCACTAACCATACCTTAACTATTTTCAGAAAAGAAGGATCAGTTTTAACGAAATCATAAAATTACTTGCACTAAATATAATTGAAGTTGTACAGGTACACAGCTGTTAATAAGATGCTTAAGGACAGACTCAACTAAAACGCTGATTTCTTCCTTGTACCAGTGTGGCTGCATAACAGACAAAATTTATTCTACATTTGCACCCAAAAAAGTTATAAGTATCCATGCCACAATTTATTTTGAAATATGTTACCGGTATGCATAGTGCACATTAGGGTGGTGCTTATTTTTCAATTTTAGAAAGTTTAATGTCTGACCCTGCTAAAATGTGCTACTAGGCACAAAAACACTGTGTGTGAAATATTTTTAAAAAATATTGATGTTTAGAGGTTGCCCAAGACCAATGAAAAATCACCATACACCACCCCAATAGATGGAATGTTGTTCGGTTAATCATATTTAATTTACACCATTATTTTTCATAAATGAATTTCTAACAATGCTTTCTTATTTTCTAAACAGATTGTTAAGCTAAGTAGAAAATAATAGCAAGTGTGTCTAAAATTCGAAAAAAGGTGTACCTTTTAGATCAGTGGTTCTCAACCGGGGGTCCGTGAAGCGATTTCAAGGGGTCCTTGAAAGTTTCCCAGTTTTCAGCATGATTGATAAATTGCAAAATTTAAAAATTGTTTGTGCTTTGTTTCTGTATTAGCCATTTAGCCTACAGAGATTCTTCAACTGTAAGTTGCAATGCACTGGTGCGTCATTTGAAATTGCAAAGGACATTGCACAAAGATTTGGTTTCTTAACTAAAAAATGTCATATCAATGACTTAAATCTTTTAATATTAAGGCTATGTTGGCTATCTCCCACTTAATTCTTTTGAAACAGCGGATTGTTGTTCAATGTTTAACTTAACATATAGCTGATAATTATAGTGCCAAAACATATAGCTCATAAGTTATAACATAGTTTCGTCAATCTCATCAATCGTCAAGTGTGTTGCGTCATCTCACATGGGTGAACTTGTTGAAGCCGCTGAGAGAGATGCAGATTTACAAAAAGTTAAAAACTATTGTAAGAATGGATGAACTACTGTAAGAATGAAGAATCTACGTAAAAGCCTGGATTCTTGCTCCACTTGCCGTTAAGCTCCCAACAGTGACCTGTGTGTTTTGAAGAGCTTGGTTGATTATAAGTGCATCAATAAAGGCATTTCTACATGTATGACATCTTTGATACAAGTTTTTTTTTGTGAAGTCATCAGAAACAAAACTTGTATCAAAGATGTCATAGATGATGATGAAAGGCATTTCAATGGTGACGGCTAAGAAGATGGCTGCCCATTTGCGGTATTTATCGAAAGAGTTAGTGGGTCTTTCCCTGTTTGATGATGACATTCCAACATATCTGAAAGATGAGATGGTGCAAGCAATGTCCAGCAATGCAGGAGAAGGCCTGGTAAAACAGGTTACATTAGTATTGGGTAACCTTGAAGGAAAAATGTTATGATCATTCTTCACAACTAACACAATGTAACAGTAACACATGGTCACTCTTCAAGAAACTGAACATTCCAGACTCTTTCTTTCAACATCCAGCAACAGAGTGGGAGAAAGATGGTATATAATTTTCAAACCGCTAAAGCAACTGCAAAGTCTCTGACTGTTTCAAACAAACATGCTGAAAGAGGAGTAGTTCTTGTGTAAGATTTCTCTGGATGTTGGACAAAAGATGAAGAACATTACAATTCCTCCTCTAAGTCGTTTGTGATCACCGCAAGAAATATCCACAAACCCTCAAAAAGACCTTAATGCAACAATGATTGGTTGGTCACCATGGCACTCTTGGTTGGCATATTGAATACTTTCTAACTAAGGACATGGACATTGTACAGTATAATATCCTAAATTAAGGGTATTAGAAATATAGAATATCGGTATATAACTATATTATTTGCTGTGTTATCAGTACGATTTCTAAACTGAACAAAAACTTGTTGAACACTGTATAGTCAATCAATAAATATTTTGCGTTACTCTGTGATGGTTGATGTTCTTCTGATGAAAATCTATGACGCTAGGACTGTAAAGCATCAATTTATTAATGGTCCTTTGCCAAGCAGTTAGCTTGGCCCCCTCACAGTAAATAAAGAGATGCTAAAGTTAAACATGTTGATTTAGAACAGGTGATGTGACTAGCCTGGCATACTCATTTCCACGAATTTGCTACCTGCCGTTCATCGTTAGCACAGATAGCATGGACTGATGACTGCTATACAATCATGGAATGATGTAAAAAACACTTGTGCTCTATTTCTTTAACATCTAGTATATGCACATCATCATCATCATAATCCATCGTCGGTTTGTTCCCCACTAGTGGGGGTGGCCGATTGTTTCCGCGCAGCAATTGTCTTATCCCTTTTCTCCATTTCACCCTGTCCCTTGCATCCTCCTTCTTCAGTCCGACCTCCCTAAACTCATCCTTCACTTGTTGTTTCCACGTTCTTCTTGGACGACCGCGCTTTCCCTTCCCATCCACCTTTAGATCTAGTGCCTTTCTAAGAAAACTTCCTTCCTCCCTCCTTATCACATGTCCATACCATCTTACTCCACTATTTTACTTACCATCTTACTTACGTCCATACCAACTACATTTTGGCATGGTCAGACCTGAAACTTTTACAAAAAAAAAATTTACCCTCAAATAAGGACCACCCTAGTGCACATTGGATTATTTTTCGATTTGCTTTAGCCTACTTGACAAATTAGCTAAACAAATAAATTAGTACGGTAGTCTAATTAGCAACGTTTACAAGCGCTGAATCAATATAAAATAGATCTGGGTAAAACAATAATTTATTGTAAAATTGTGAGAACCTTAAAATGTAAACATGTCAAACTCTTTTGCAAGTTTTTGCGTTTTTTAATGTTTTATTTCTTTGTGATTTACCCATTTTTTGACTTTCTCAATGTTTTTTTAGTTTGTCACAATTTTTCTTTTTCATAAATTTGTTGATCAGATCTCCTCAAATGAGGAAATTCCCTTGAAAGTGGATTTGCAGCTCCCCTCGCACTAATCGCTAACCGCCATTTGGTTACTTACGACAATCGCAAAGCAATGTAGTTTGTTTCAATCAAAGTACGCCAATGTTTTTCGAAAATCTATAAATCAACATGTTGCATTGGTACAGAAATGGTTGGAAATTGCGAAAAAGTGACATAACAATGAAATCCTGTTAAAAATATGAGCAAGAAAACTGAAAATGTAAAAAAGAGAACATTTGATCATTTTTGGGTGTCCTCGGAGGACAATTTATTTTTCTTCAAAATCCTCTTAAAAGAGGACATATGGTAGCCCTAGAGTTGGGCCCCTCTTGAAATCAATGGAAACATTAGGGGGTATATATTTTTCATGTTTATACTTGAAACATTTGGCCGAGTTTCAGATATGATTTAAAACAGTGGTTCTCAACCTTTTTACAGTCGGGGACCGGCAAAATTTTAAAAAAATGTTGGCGGACCGGCAACCAAAGATCGTAGTGAATAGAATGAATATTTGTAACGTTTTGTTAACCAAAGTTGTCGTTGCGCACCATAATGCAAGGTTTTAGCATATGATTTGTATTCAAAAAGAAAATTGGAATAAAACGGCAATCAACTCAAACAGAAAAATGTCAATTTGTTTGCATACAAAATCAATTTCAGTGGGAAATTTGCTATGTTACGCTGCCAGTAGCCTACGCCGAGGAAAACGAGATATCAAAGAAGTTTCAAAAACACATAGCTCTGTTTCGGCATCCAGGCGATTTCTTTGCTTTGTGTCTTTGCTATTTTAGAGCTAGAGATGAAAAAGAATTGTCGTTTCTAAATAGCTATTTGAAACAATTACCATCAAATCAATTGTTTTGAAAGTTAGGCACGAATTCGTTTGCAAGGAATATCCAGAAGTGTGACAATGATGTTTTTCTAATCTGGACTGCAAAGTAGAAGCACAACATATTGTAATTCAATCAGACTTTCTTTTTCATAAAGATAGATTAAGGTAGCATGTGTTGACATCATTGATGCATGGATTGTTTATCCAAAAGTTTCTATGTCGAGGATCTGCATGTTACGCAAAATGATCGTCAAATTGTCAGCCAACTCTTTCAAGTGTTGACTCACAATGCTCAGCACCTCTTTTTACTTTTTTTCACCACTCCATTTCACAAGCATTTTCCACAACAAATCGGCTTGTCTTCATTCCATTCCGAAGCGCTATTTTCCGCATGGTCTTTGAAAAACGAGATCTTTGCTTTCTCAAACTCCGGTTCTGGCAAATTTTCATTGCAGGCCTGACTTTATCCTGGAACTTCAAATTTATCTAAGTCCAAATTTTCGTCTCCAACGACTTTGAAATTTTCCAAAATCAAGGAAAAAATTCCCCATTTGGTTATGTATTTCTGTGTTTCAAAACTTTTTGAAAACTACACGCAATTTGTCACAAAAACATTATCAACAGCACAGAATTAGGTCATCAAAAAGTTCACCTTTATTATCAAACAATTTTGCGTGGAGATATGTCAGTTTTACAGGTGTGCATGTTTCACAGTGCGATCACAATTTTACAATATGCTAATGATCCACATTAAAATAAGCTTTGTAGAAAGTAAGATCTTCTGCGGACCGGCAAAAAAATTACGCGGACCGGCACCGGTCCGCGGACCGGCGGTTAAGAACCACTGATTTATTAGACACTGAAACAAATCGGCAAAACAAAAATGCAATTTGAAAAACGTGGAATTTATCATTGATCATTAAATGTAGACTATAGATGAATATGCAAAAATAATGAAAAAGGCAATATAACGCAAGAAAAGAACTGCATGCCCAGCAAGCTGGTGCTAGAGAGAGGCCAAATTACGGATCCATAGGATGCACTGCCTGATAATAATATGTTCAAGAAAAATGCACAACGAGTCCAAATTATATCAAGTTATCTTGTTGTGTATCGCGATTTCGAATATTAAACTCTCTTCAGCTCAACTTTTTAACAGGCATAGTAAAATCTTTAGTAGGTCAGTTCAAGAATGCAGCAGTTAAGTTTAGAAAGAAACCAACAATTAGTGTTTTTCCGTTAACAGTATGTATATGTTGTAAATCATTTCTACATTATTTTAAGTTGAGGTTTCATTCTTGTGAAAAAGCTTTTGTTCATGATGTGTATAAAATCTTTTCTTAACCGTATCTGTCACTGTTTCCTTTTGGCGTCAAGAGTTACTGGCCGAGACCATCAGGTCTACGTCTCTCTTATTGCTAATTACTCCGTCGGCTTACATCAAATAACAACGGAAAAAATATGCCGTTGGTCAAAAGCCTTATCTATCACTTCAATCAATTTATTTCGCAAAATATATTCGTGATTGTGTATTTTAGGTAGAAAAGGTGATAAAGACTCGGTTTTTGACCTATTTTCGCCATTTCTTGGTCAAATTTCTCAGTTCGCATTTTATTTTGAAAGTCTTCTAGCATAGAACACAGAATTTCATCAATTTTGTTTTTCCGTTTCTGTGCAAACAGTATTCCATGCACTTTTTGCACTACAAAGCAATTTGCGCGAATAACAAATTACCCCCCTAATTATTGTCTGCCAGCAAAGGATGACTCATCGTCAGCGTGAATGTCTGAACTGTTGTAAAATGCCATATGTGAAAGTAACTAATGGGTTGGTGTCCATATTTACGTCGATTCCACGTCAAGTAATGTCGAATAATTGTACATAACCCTGTAGCAATTATTTTCGACTTGGATAGGCGATAGCGAAATTCTTTAGTCAAAAAATCTCATCTTAGGTAAATTTGACATTAGTAGATGTTAAATCAACGTAACCTCTTCATTGACTTGCATGGCTGAAAGCGTTTTCCGCAAGCTAAGGAAATAAGCTCAATCATTTTGCAATACATGTAGTTTCAACTTCTGTTCATAAACAATACATTATGAAAAACTACTCAAAATTGATGGATTGATTGACTTGGTCAAGGACGTTGTACTTTGGTCAAGACATTTAGCTACTTCAAATAACGCAACGCACATAAACTTCAATCCGAATGAATATTTGTATTTACCTAGATTATAATTCACTCTAATGTAAAAAGTACGTTGTTTTTCGTTTACTTCGTGTTTTTAATATTCTGTATGCTAGAATAGAGCAAGCATGTGATTACGGAAAATATATCATGTTTCCTTACATTGCACTACTCTATTTGCATTGATACAATAAATTTAATCCAAAGTTGAATAAAATCGTGTATATTCGATGTTTCAAAGCGTCAAAACAATTCAATTACATTGCAGTGAAAATCATTTTCTTCTTCGATAACTTGCTAAAATTTGTAATAAAAATGTTATTACTTACCCAGCTAGCAAAATCCCCCAATTTTAAATCCTCCAAGTTGATTCAATGGAAAAAATGGGTGATTTTTCTAGCTGGGCAGGCACCTATCCAGCCAGCAAAATCGGTCGTTGTTACATTGATTCAACGTCGTCGGGCGTTGAATCAACGTAAAAACGGCTGATTTTGCTAGTTGGATAGACATTGCCTGCACTATGGCTAAGCTGAGCAAGCGTTCACTCAACTTTTTTACAGATTGTGTGAATTTGCTTTTTGATCATCGCAGTTAGCTCGAATTCGGCAACTTGTTTATAAACCATAGAGAAAGCAAACTCTCTACCAAAGCTTTGTTTATAAACCAACAAAAACAGGGAAAACACGTCGGAGGGAAGTTTATAATCAAAAGAAAACCTCAATGAAATGAAATCTATTACACACATTAGTTAGAACAGAAGGACTTTTGGAGCATAAAATATGGGATTATATGATATAAAGTAAAACGAATATAAGGGCCAAACTACTTATAAACATTTGAATCTAAATGTTTCAAACAAAGCGGTTTTTATCGTCTGTAGAATAATAGAAATGGACTCCGTTTTAGATCAAATGTTTACCAATATTTTGGCTCATAGATTCCTGTTGGGTAAAAGAAATTTAATGTTATAACAACGTTTCGTATTCTTCAGCCTGGTTGACCCGTTCATTCAAATTACACTCCACTTGGTAACATTAATCGCGTAGGTGTGTTGATACAATGTCTCATGACGTTCCATCAACAAAAAATCAGGCCATTTTGTACACTGGCAATTAGGGATGTGCCGATTACAGAATTTTTGCCGATGCCGATTCCGATGCCGATTCTTAAATATTTGCCGATTCCGATGCCGATACCGATTCCGATGCCGATTCTTTGGTTAAATGATTAAAGCTGCTTTTAGTTGGCGCTTTACAAGTGGTTGCGATTTTGTTACAAGTTGCTGCCTTTGAAGTGTCTAAAAGCGTTCACTTTGTCGCCTACTCTAGACATACGGTAGTTGTTTACTTCTTGCGCGCTACAAAGTGGTGATAGACACGCGTTTTATTTGTCGCGGAAATCAGTGAAAAGGGAAAAATCGCCATTGCTCACACAGTGCAAAATAAACGTAGCTTAATGCAGTATGCAAAATATTATCTTCTGCGGTTTGCAGTATTTTTCTCGCAGAATTCAAGAATCAAGAAGGTGCCAGAAACAACAAGAGAAAAAGACTAGAGTGTAAAAGAAAATGAAAGCAGCAGTATTGAATATACAAAAACCTTTAAAAAAGTAACACACCAGCCTTGCATTCAAAGTGCATCAATAGGCGAAAAAAGAAAAACATCTTGCGAAGAAATTACTATTGTTTTCCAACGCAGAGTTGCAGACAATCTTGTTGCTTAGCAAACACGTGAAGATTACCTGGTAGCTGGTTTGATTACGTTTGCGCAATCACACGATTGTTTGTTGAACGCATTAAGCGTAATAGGCCTATACTTGGAGTTCACTTCTCTCTGCTTAGTAAATTAACATTAAGCAACTTTCAGTGACTACGAATTTTACAACAATTAAACAATAATTACAAAGAACATTTCCGCTTTTTAATATTCAAAATTAAAGGCACGTAAATTAAAATGCAATAACATCAACTTTTCTCCAGTTGCTGGAGTAAGTCTGTTCCGTTGAGGCGTAAAAATATTAAGGTATATTCTACAGATCAAAGAAAACTCCCTAATTTTGCCGAATGCCGACTAGAGCTGGGACAGCATTTGGCTGTAACATAGTCCGTTTCATGGGTTGAACAAACAATCGAATGATTATTGCGCAAACGAGGTAATCTTTTTTCACGTGTTTACTAAGTGAGAAGATTAATTCACTGCAATTCAGCGTCTGAAAAGATATATATAACTTGCAACTTCACACGTTGTTTTCCATTGACGCCCTTTGTTTTTTACTAAAAGCGTTTTGAATCTTTCAGACAGTTGCTCTCATTTTCTTTGCAGTTTATACTCCCTCGCTTTTTCTCTTCTTGCTTTTAGCGCCTCGCATACTGCAAGCTAATAACTATTACGTAATAATCCATTTCTCCTTCAACTTCCAACCGTTGTATAATCATTCAACTTTTATATTTTATCTGGTCTGATTTTCTCTTTGAACATTTTTCGTCATTTCAAAGAAAGAAAGTATTTTGATCTCGTGCCTACTAAACAAGAGTTTACAAAATGGCGGACAATCGTCATAATTTAGACTACCGCTCTCCGAATGCTAGTTGATGCTGATGCGGTTGTTCAAAGAAGCCGTACTTTGATCGGTATTTCCACGCGCTCGCGCTACTTTTGATTAGAAAATTTTGATAAAGAATCGGAAAGAATCGGCAATTTTTTTCCGATGCCGATTCCGATGCCGATTCTCCAAAAATTGCCGATACCTGCCGATTCCGATGCCGATGCCGATTAATCGGCACATCCTTACTGGCAATACAGTGCGCTCAGCTAATTCACGTCGCTTAAATGGCAGACTATAAAGCAGACTTGCAGTATACAGTAATGAAATATTACAAGTGGAGCAAGAGTTTTCTGAATAATATCAAACACTTCTTGGCCCAAATATTTACAACATCACTGCAACTCAGTTCACATAGTTTTGACGACCAGAATGATGAACGACTGACTTGAATAACTTATTTGCACGAGGGGCACAATTGGTATGCGTGTTTTATGCAAAGCGGGCTGGAGCACTTTTCACAACAATACACTGTTTTACCAATTTTCTTTCTTTTTGCTGTATATCCGGTACCTCTGATTCCGTCTAAACATGTAGAGCATTGCTTCTTTGAGGGTTGAGGTTGCTGATCCAACTGCGGAGGATTAGGCCTAATACTTCCTAGGTACGACGCCATCGTCTTCCGTAAGTGATCATTGAGTGTTGGCGTGTTATCTAGACGATGCGACATGTGAGGCTTTATCAACGATAGAGCGAGCTCCCAACCTTCGAGGAAACTTTCGTCTGCTCGTGCATCTGCCAATTGCATCCCTCTATTCATATAGCTAACCGTCATTGCGTTTACTCGAGCTACATCTAATAGATAGGAAAAGGCTGACACCGTCCATTTTGATGATTTTGGTTTAACAGAATAAAATCCCATCTTTTGGTCGACTACATCTGTACCACCTTTCGTAAAATCGTAAAATTTTATGATAGCTGGCTTCCTCTTACCGTCATCTTTAGTTACTCCTAGAATAGGAGTCATGGTTGAAAGTACCAGGACATTTCGCTTTGCGGAAGATTTCGGCTTGACCACGTAAGATGTAGCAGTAAGATGAGGTTTTGATTCTTCCCAATAAACTTTTGTACTGAGCGGTTCTCTATCGATAAGAGAGCTTATATCGCCAACACCTTTCCTGGCGGTTTGCCACGTTCCCACCAACGTGATTCGTTTCATCCACAGCCATTCTGCCAGCTCCAGCGATGTATAGAACCGGTCAAGAGAAATATTACGCCCTTCTAACGAGGTCGCTTGCTCTAAATTATGCACAAGAGTGCGAACATATTCTAAAACATTGCTCAGGTAATGTGGTCCTGGATCTCCAGTTGGTTTTCCAGCATATGCAATGGACGTATATGTGTAGGGTACACGCGCACTGTTGATGCTTCTAAATAGCAATCCGTATTTCGCTGGCTTGTTTCTATTGTACTGACGAAATGCTACTCCCACACGAGTAGCATACAACGTTTCGTCTAAAGACAAAAAATCTTCTGGAGTAACAACTGCCGCACAGTTTGTAATAAAAATTTCTCTCATTGCGGCAAATCGATCGCTCTTCCAACGACGGGTTCTGGATGACTTGTCGTCAAATCTGAGGTTGGCCGACAAGAATTTAAATCGATTCAACGACATTGTTGCAGCAAATATTGGATGGCCATACACATGAGAAAAAGAATGCTGAATTCTGTGAAAGGTATGCTTCAGTAACCCTCTCACGTACCATAGACCAATAAATGCTTCAATCTCTGTCGCATTAGTTTCCATCAAATATGGAGCATGCCAAGATACTCGCTGCTCATCCGATATCTTTGCCAATCGTTCTCGAATGCTTGCATTGGTGCTTGCTACTATAATGTAAATTATTTCCACAGTGAAAAAATTGCGCCAGGCCGCGAATGATGTCATGGCGTTTCTATACGGAAGATTGACTCCAGGAGTGTTATGAATAACATTAGCTGAACTTTGTCTCCCTATTCTTGTAGGACGATTAGTTGTCCACACCACACTTTCTTTAGTTCTCTTATCAATTACAACCGAAATTCGCTCTTCCTCCTGATCAGGACATGGTTGAAAATTGTCTTCGTCTAGCGCATTATCCACCGAATTGACAACATGATGCCTCCGCTGCTGCGATTGCCTCGGTCTTGCAATAATTACCTCCTCATCACTGCTTTCCCCCGACGTTATAGGATCGTTTTCGCCATCACACAACGGCAAATCCTCGTCACTGTCGGAAAAGTCTACTTCATTTTCGTCTTCTATGTTTGCAAGCATATTTGCAGCTTGAATAGCGTTATAAGTTTCATTCGAATTTGAAGCCATTACAAGGTATCTAGTTTTGTCCACCTGGAACATTCAATATTGCTATGACTAAGTACTGCTAATATGCATTTATCTCATTGTAGTTCTAAATGCTGGCATTTCCACAACAATCAAATTTCTAAGCATAATATATTCAAAGAATCGATTTCGCCATAGTAATAGCATCTTCAGCTAGCATAATTATGTAAAAAAAATTATTGGTTAGAGTTGAAAGCACATTTATATTTAAATTTAAAATGCATGAAACAAACAAATAAAGCAAAATGTATTATAATGGTAAATAATTTTTTATCAAACAGTCTAAATAATTTCTGGTGTACATTACTCTGCATGCATATTATTCTATCCTCAAATATAACAGATTATAAATTTTCAAACAAAACACTGTAAACCTGATGTTCTAACTGGATTCTAACAGTGAAATTGAAGTGGCACAAAATTTTGAAAGAAATATATAGGCCAACTGTAATGGTCAGATCATCTATACTAAATCTTCCGTTTATGTTGATTCCACGTTGGTAGATGTTCGATTGTCGGGACAAAAACAAACTGTTCCAGTCAGATACAAGACGAACTTTTATCTCTAATCGTTGTAAGAATTATATATTACATAGTAGGCTAATGTAAAACTGACGTAACACTGGAACAAATGTGATGTCGTAACAATAACAGCATGAATGTATTATGGGTTGAGTTGAGTCATTCTCTGCGGCGTTTATAAAAGTTCAAAATACTTTATACTTCTATCACCACACGTTGAAGAAATGTAACATGAGAAAATGATGCGCATTCTCTTGTGCCAAGCCATGGAGGCAAGACCAAAATATCGCGTCGTTGGTCAGAGACCGACTCCCCATGAAGAATGGAATTTTAGCGCTGTCCCAGTTTGAATGACAAACACAAAATGAAACCGCACGCTAATAGTAAACTGTCAATCAAGCTATTGAATATCGGCAAATCTCTTGCATTTCATAACTGGCTGTGACAAAAGGTTTATTGTGAACTTCACAATTATCCGATACCAACATAATCGGGAGTCACTGCTTCTATGTGAAATTGCTGAATTAGCAGAGGGCGAGACCATAAGGTCTACGCCAGTAACAGATACGGTTAAGTTAATTATTTGAAGCCCATCAGCTGTAGTTCAATTATGTTTTATATTAGTTTGTGCAACATGGAAATGAAAGTCTGTGCTTTCGTTAAAAGTTTGTGTAATATAATGTTACTTTTCAAGATTTCACTATTCGACCATTTGTACTGTTCACCTATATTGAATTTTTCACAGATTTTTTCCTATGTTTCAGGTTGTAGGCTGTTTATCCTGCAATATTTTTCATACTCTGTACGTTAACTGATTTTTTTTCACCATTTCACCTTTTAACATGAATCAAAGTGAAGCAATTCTAGTAAAGCTTGAAGATTGTGAATCATATGGAATCAGCAACCAAGAACAAGTGGTGAAATTGAAAATTCATGAGAGAAGTCACACTGGTGAAAAGCCATGCAAGTGTGATTTATGTGAAAAATCATTTCCGCAAATTAGTAGTTTAAATCAGCATAAGATGATTCACACTGGTAAAAAAACATATAAATGTGACATGTGTGAGAAATCATTTGCACACAATGCACAGTCCAGTCACCTGCAAGATTATATGCGAATTCACTCTGGTGAAACGCCATATAAATGTGACGTGTGTAAGAAATCGTCTGCACAGGTCGGTAGCCTGAAAATTCATATGCGAATTCACGCTGGTGAAAAGCCATGTAAATGTGACGTGTGTAAGAAATCATTTTCACTGGTCGGTAGCCTCAAACGTCATATGCGAATTCACACTGGGGAAAAGCTATATACATGTAATGTTTGTGAGAAATCGTTTGTGCAGGTCAGTCACCTGAAAGGTCATATGCAAATTCACACTGGTGAGAAGCCATACAAATGTGAGTTGTGTGAGAAATCGTTTGCACGGGTCAGTCACCTGAAACGTCATATGCGAATTCACACTGGTGAGAAGCCATATAAATGTGACGAGTGTGAGAAATCGTTTGCACAGGTTGGTGACCTGAAAGGTCATATGCGAATTCACACTGGTGAAAAGCCATATAAATGTGATTTGTGTGCAAAATCTTTTGCATGGGTCAGTCACCTGAAAGATCATATGCGAATTCACACTGGTGAAAAGCCATATAAATGTGACGTGTGTAATAAATCGTTTGCACGGGTCAGTATCCTGAAAGGTCATATGCAAATTCACACTGGTGAAAAGCCCTACAAATGTGATTTGTGTGAGAAATCGTTTGCACGGGTCAGTCACCTGAAAGGTCATATGCGAATTCACACTGGTGAGAAGCCATATAAATGTGACGAGTGTGAGAAATCGTTTGCACAGGTTGGTGACCTGAAAGGTCATATGCGAATTCACACTGGTGAAAAGCCATTTAAATGTGATGTATGTAATAAATCGTTTGCACAGGGTGGTGGCCTGAAACGTCATATGCGAATTCACTTCGGTGAATAACTATATAAATGTGACATGTGTAAGAAATCGTTTGCACTGGTCAGTAACCTGAAAGGTCATGCAAATTCACATTGGTGAAACGCCATATAAATGTGATGTTTGTCAGAAATCGTTTGCACTGGTGAGTAACTTGAAAAGCCATATAAATATGACGTGTGTAAGAAGTCGTTTGCACAGGTCACTGGTCAGTAGCCTGAAAATTAATATGCGAATTCATACCAGGGTTAATCTCTAAGTGGTTTAAACCTGGTTTTAACCGGTGAAAACTGGTCAAGACCCTGACCTGACTGGTCAAAACCCTTAAAACCCTGACCTGACTGCTCAAAAACCTTTAATGAGTTGCTTGATCGTGTTCACCAGAAAATCACTGAAAATGTGAGGGAGAAGGTAGGTGAGGGAGAAGGAAAAGATGAAATTGACTGGTGAATGAAGCATTTGAATATACTGGAGAGACTTGTTAATTCCAATTGTTCAGTTGAGGTGTTCTACATAAAGTAGATAGGCATAAGGCATCACAACTTGTTCCTTTTCCGATAATCCTATCTTGGCTTGACGACGACGTGTAGGCTACTTTGCTTCAAAGAACGAATCATAAACTATCCTGTCTTTAATTTTTAAGACATCTTGAAATATGCATTCGCATTGTTTTATTTTAACTGGATAAAATTTGATGGCAAATGTTTTTCATAAAAAAAAAAATTGTTGGAATAAATTCTTGTACGGTACTTCAGTTGGCTGTGCAAATTGTTCATCGTTCTACCAAGCATTTTTTGGTTCATCAGAAACTTATTTTTAGAATTTGAATTTTCTCAATAAATAACCAACTGATTGAAATATCAAAAATAAGCAGAGAAATTGAATATTTTTTTGTTGCAAATCCAGCATTTAGGTTATTGTTGATCAAAACAAAATATAGTTGAACATCATTACTAAACATGGAGGGTAATATTTTTAATTCAATTGAAAAGCAACTTGATTCATACACTAAAGGGGTTTTGACCAGCAATAGGTGGTCAAAACTGCCCGGTTTAAACCAGCTTTTAACCGGGCGGTTTAAACCGATCAACCCTGATTCATACTGGTGAAAAACCATATAAATGTGACGACCGTGACATGTGTAAGAAACGTGTGTAAGTAAATGTGACATGTTGTCACAATCAATGTGCAAAGCCTCGCGACGGGCTGCTTTGTATTTTGACAGAACGCGCTGTTTTGATTGTGGAATTTTTGAGCGATGTGTTAATATCGGTTACTCACTTGAAGTAACCTCTGATTGCAAAGTCTTTATTATTATGTCTCGTATTTCCAGAACATTCAAAACATTTATTCAGAACAAACCTGGAATGTTCTTTTGTTTTTTTACTATTGCCAAATGTCCTTTGTCATGTTGTCATAAGGATGTTTACCAATAGATCTCTGATTGCGAAATCATTATTATATAATGTATTTTCTAGAGCCTTCTACCCAACGTGGCAATCTGGAAGCTTCTGCTTGTTTACGTTTAATGCAACTTGACAGAATAATGAGTCCTTATGATATAACATTACTTAACCTTCTCGATGTTACTAGACCGAACAACCTTCTATAAATAGTGGTGTAATTTGCGTAATCTTTATTATTATGAATTGATTATGGGAGATCATTATTGTAGATAATTTTTTGAACACGTTGATCGGTATTGTCATTACCATAATTAAAAATGTCATTAATTAATAATCAAAATCGGACTTTGCTATCCGGGTGAAGACACTCTAGGTTAATGAAGTGAAGTATGAAATGGTTTAGTTTCGAGAAGAAAAACTGAAATCAGACCAAAAAGTGACGAAGCCGTTTGAGTTTTCAAAGCAGAAATCTCACCAGTGTGCGCAATGATACGTTGGGAAGAGTGCTCTGATTTCGTAGGCTAACAGTAAGGACTTTGTTGGTTGCTGTAGAATAGATGAACGTGTACTATTAAATGCAAAGCTACAGCTATAAGAGGTTATAAACTACTTACGAGGCCTGCCACTGTGAATGACCAGCCTTTGGTTTGATTAATGTAATTTGAGCGAGTGTAGAAACGATGAAATTTTGTAAGAAAACTGGACACTTTGAATTTTGACCTGATTATTTGACATATTTTTTTGTTATGTTTATTTGCTATTTTACAAGTCAAGCATTATGTTGACAAAATAAATTTACAAAATTGCACCGCATGATTTTCAATTACATTAGTATACATTAGGGTGCGGCTGATGCCCCGACCTGAAGCAAAACACCCTAACTTTTTTTATAGGTGACACTTGGTACAAAAACAATATTTATGAAGTTTAAGACCAATCTATAAATGTTTAGGGGGTCCAGATTTGAATTGAAAATTGAGAAATTTGGTACTTAATTGCCATAATCGTGTAGTTTTACAGTGCCACATAGTCCTTCATTTATCATGGTAAATTCTGTATTTAAGGTCATCTAGGCTCCACACTCCACAGTTGCAATGTTTCACACAGTAGGCTATTATTATGTTCCATACTATTTTTTAACAAGTAGGCTAAGGTTTTGCAAGCAAACAGCCAAACACTAATTTGAGAAGTTACGTGACAACCTATTGCAAAATATGCTTGATATGTAATTGCTGGAGAATGCAAGTATTAAGCAGTAGAACAACATAGTCTGTGTATTACTATTAGCCAGTACAATACAGAACTTTTATTAAATGTGAGTCACTGAAATTTTCCTGGTCACTATTGTCAGCTTTACCTTGAGAATCGCTAAAAGTGAAAACATGCCTATGTGATGTCATAATACCTTCAAAATGACTTACCACTGTTTAGCTCAGTCAAATACCTCCAGTTTCAGTCTAGTAAGTGCAGATCATTTCTAAGGCATTGTTCCCAGGTTCAGAATAAGGTTAAATGTAAGGAGTCGTTACAGAGCACTTCTCCTATATCAAGACAAGGCTCCTAACCATTTTAATTGTGACAACTTAGGAATGGTGAATTACTTTAGACATTTAGTATGCTTTGTGGTGAAACATGCATAGAATCATATTTATCAATTGCAGAATGCAGTCCAGAATCAATACGTGTAGTTTGTATTCAGTTGGTAGGCTATTTAATTGAAAAAAAGTTTGCTAGGCTATGTCTTCTTATTCACAACATGACCCTCGGTATGTTCTACTCGCTACGGTTACCACAAAAGCAGATCAAGGTATCAAACGTAGCAAGTTACCAACCTACAAGCAAGTGATTTTCAAATTAATTCAAACAATTTTATCAAGAAGGCAGGTAATTACAGTACAGTTGAGAAAGTTTTTACGTTTTACTTGTGAGCTAACATTTCTACAGTTGCAAAGCAAAAAATGTCAGAAAAAAATAATTTCTTTTTACAAGCAAGAATTTCAAATGAAGATTAAGAGAGACAAAGGCAAACCACTAAAAATATACAAGAATTTCAGAAAAAGCTTAGCAAAACCTTTCCTTTCTGGCCACGCAATGTAAGGGTAATTCCATGTCAAATCATCCAGGCCAGTTTGGCATAGCCGCCAAATAAGTTGCTACTTTGTATGTTTAAAGAAATCTTCACTTTGATTTCAAGGGTAAAAAGTTTTTTGAAATCGGACCAAATATAACCAAGTTATAGGTGTTTGAATTATGGCTAATTTGGTGTTCGCTCAACCGTGAAATTTCATAAAATATTCCACAACTAACTTTAACCCTTTTTCCTGTGACGTATTTTGGCCAGTTGACTTGCGGACGGGGGGGTCGGTTCGACACTATCACTTTGAGCTCATGTAACTCAAAAACTACGCAAGATAGATCAATCAAATTTTCACATAATGTAGATAATTTATCTGACAACATAACATCGAAACTCTTTTGCAATTTGTTCAACAGCGCAACTTGAAAAATCAAATAATTTGATGGTTGGTCATATTTTTTTATTTGACTTGAGAAATTGCTTCCTAATTAACTTATAATTGAGTGTGACGGGTTAATTCCGTTGTGTAGATTTTAATCTCTTACGCGGAGACGTCGTCCACGCTTCAATGAAATCGTAATTGGCGTCCGACTCGCGTTTGCTTGTTGTTTTGCCGGAGGCATTGCAAAAAAAATTGGTTTGTTTCAACATTTGCAGAGAATGAAACATAATCACCGCAAAAAAACTATTTCAAGTTCTTTTTGAGCCACATGTTTCTAGTCTACACTTTTTCAAACGTACTGTCATTACTTGATATTGGAACTAAATCAAACAATGTTTTTTTCACATTCACACTGTCGAATTTGGTTATGTATGATCAAGAAACACTTTGCATTTCACAGCACATCTCAGGAAGCTATTTATTCGTTTTTAACATTATTTCAACGTCTAAAGAGGTTGAATCGATGTAAAAAGTGTCTGATTTGCTGTCTGGGTAGCGATTGAATACAGAAAAGTAAGGTAGCCTAATGGTGTCACGTGGTATTTGAACAACAACCTATCCAAAGGTAGTGACTTGCTTCGATGGGAGCTTGTTCCATTTTAGGCCATCATGCACTCCAAAAACAAAGAGCGTCTAAAACTCCTGACTGATAAACTATGTCACGATGCATTCCAAAGTGATATGTTTCAATACTTACCAACAATGATCACTTTGAATGAAACAATTTTGCAAACAGTTGTGACAAAATGTGGTGATAATAATCGTTTAGTCAAATCGTGTTGGTACGCTATAGAAGAGGTCGTTTGCCAAATGGAACTCCCGTTCTGCGTAACAAACTCAAAGTCGTGACATAACGATACAAAAAATAGAAAAAAAATTTTTTTCAGGCCGAGTGCTATTGTCGTAAAAAAACAAAAATCACTAAAGTGTTGACTTTTTCCTTGGGAAAAATTGAAGGTTATTGATATTTTAAAAATGCACGTTTGTGTCAAAATGATGGAAGTGTTTTTTTCATGTTGTTAACTAGATTTGCAAAATAACATTTTCTACATTTTTTTCTAATTTGTTGGACATGCATTTTGTGTCAAGTTATTTATTACGCATTAGAAGATTTCTTTCTGTTCAAATTTTGAAATAGCATTTTAGATGCAGTTTGCGGTTGATGGCGTTACTGCAAAAGCCATCTTTTGTAATTGACACAGATCCAAAAACAAAAGACGCATAAACTACTGCTGGCTGATAGACCACGTCACAATACATCATAATGATGTTTTTCCGAACCGAAAACCCAGAAAACCAATTTCGTCGTATATTAGTTTAGACGTCTGCAGACGTTGAAGCAATGACAAAAAGTGATTTGCTGATTTGAAACAAAGTGATTGCTGTTTCCAATGTGCAAACATTTTGATAAAAAGTAATCAAGTTTTGGCCACAGCTTTCTGGTCCATTTAGGCTACTATGGTCAATCAACTCACGTTGCAAATAACTTGTTTTGTGTAAGGTCTTGCTTGTGAAAAAATCGAAGTAAAAACACAAAAATGAAGTAAGCTATATTTACAAAGTGTTATATTCTTGAATGAACCATAGTTTTTAAAAAAAATAGTTTGAACAGGTTTCATCTGATAGAAACTACAATTGATATCATCGCGAAGGATCAAATAGCTGCGAAAATTGCTTCAAGCAATTCTTTGGCTTGATTTTCATTATGCAAACCAAGGTGAACCTCAATATACATATTTTTATGCCAAACGATAAAAATCGTTCTTTCTTTTTATCAAGGATAAGGAAAACGATCCGTATAAAATATAATTCAATTCAATCAAATGTAGTTATTACTATCTAAAGCCTTTACAAATTGTTTCACCTAACAGATCATCAGAAGGTCTTATTCAAATAGATTCTATTTGAATAAGACCTTCTGATGATCCGTTAGGTGAAACAAATTGTAAAGGCTTCAGATAGTAATAACTACGTTTGATTTAATTCGCTCTGCTTTGCCTTTTTGTTTGGCATTGAGCACTTTTTGTAGTATTAATAGTTTTCATTGTTTTAATTCAATTCAACATATTTTCCTTATTTTGTCAGATATGCATTTTGTGTAACATTGCTTTAGAAAAATTGCTGAGTATCGTATAGCGTTTGAGATGCAGTCAGAGAATACAACTTTATGGTTGATGGCGTTACTACAAAAGCCAACCTTTTGTCACGGAAATGTATTCGAAAACAAAAAGGCACAAAAGCGCTGACTGATAGATTACGTTACGACACGTTACAAAAACGAGGCATTGATTTCAGATTCTTTCAACCCAACAAACAACTTTGCTCCAAATGACACAAATGTCCAAATTTATGGAGAAAAAGATATAGGCCTACACCGTTGTGTGAAAATAAGCTTTTGAAGACCAACATTTGAACGAAAAGTTTGAAATTATTGAGTTGGTCCTAATAGTGTTTCTGCTGAGATATATCAAAACTTTTCAATCCTCGTATAAAAAAATAATTTTGTAATGTCTCAAGCAACTGCAAAATTACCATTTAGGTAAAGATTCAGTGATGATACAATATGCACAATGCTTGTCAAAGCACAATAATTTAGCTGCGTGTGTTTTTCCACAAAAGCCAAGCAGTTTAGATAGTCTGTGTCAAGTTCTTTTCAGTATCCTTCAATCTCTTGTTTTCATAAAATATTTTCACAACATCCATAAATATTCATGTGAATATAAGTGCACAGGTACATGCAAAAGTTTATTGGCGGGTCAAGAACGCACTCCTTGCTTTCGGACAAGAAATCAAGAAACTTACCACATCAGTAGGCCTATGTTTGTTTTATGAGATAAACAGAGTTTTGTCAAGAACTTTCCTACTGCTTCTTGTTATAAGTTAGAAACAAAATGTATTCGCCATAAAAAAACAACGTAAAATTACATTTTTTTCAGCATAGCTTATCGGATACTCTCTGATAATTTCAAAGCAACTCAGATGTAATTAAAAGATTAATCAAAGCAACTCAAAACTCGAGTTTGCAAACAAAAGGCGGAATCATTACGGTTGAATGGTTGAATGGTCTACTGCAGATTCATTTATTTATTTATTTAGTGACAGTTTTTAGGTTTTGCTTTCTTATGTTTGCTTTTTAGGCACTAAAGATGCTCTAAAGTTAGAGCGAAATGCATATGCCAATAGGGCTCTGCTGATTTTCCATGTATTTTGTAATAAAGAATGATTAATTGATACTTGATGGAGAATCGCTGGCCTGCTGCTTCTTAGTCAGGAGATCCCCTAGCATATCCTTAATGGAAATCAATATATGTACGGTTGAATGCTTTACAACAAAACCAAATCATGAGATATCTGCGTCGCAGTTCCACGCACGGCGGCGCTCAGTAATCCTATTAATCCGTATAATTTGAAAACAAAAGGGCTAGCTAGTAGCTAGCTAAAATATCAGAGTATGTTATGAAAATCATGCCATATCTCTAAAACTATAGACAATAGCAACGTCATTTAAAGTGGAATAAATACTTGAATAATTTTTAGGAAAAGTCAAGAGATTTCAAAGCTGTGGATCGCGTAGTTCTTTAATAATATTGCTTTGAAAAGTACCAAGTCCCCACCGACCCCCCCCCCACAGGAAATAGGGTTAAACCTTTGTAAGTCAGATTTGATTCAACAAATATCATTTATTTTTGGCAGTTTTATACTTTGACCTGTACTTGACAAGTTAGTATAGTCAAAAAAATATTGAACAACATTAAATCACTTAACCGGAACAAAACATAATGAACGTCGTTGAAAATTACTGAAGCGGAACGGTATGTTTTTTTGCTAATATCACTTGCTGCCAACTCCGATTTTGACAAATGAGGTGTCATATGAAAGATCTTGGTGAGAGGAATCTGAATCCAAAAGATCTTCTTGTTTATAAATGTTTATCTTACAATTATGGCATCTGGAAAAAACATACAGTAAAATGTAAAAATTCTATATATTCCTTATATACTTTTTCATTTTTATATTGGTTTTACAATTTTTGTGCATGTAAGAACTGAAAAATACAGTTACACTACAGCGTTAATATATTATTTTATGTAGAAAACTTCACTCAAATCTTTTAGCATTAAAAAAGGAGCTTGGTTTAGTCCTCCCTCTAAGCACGAAGTGGTGTGCTCTTGGACGTTAGTCAAAATCTTAGAGGAAACATCGGCTTGGTTGAGCAATGTCATAATCAACTTTCGAATTCCTTTACAAATTCCAAGAGTACTAGGATAAAAATTACAACCCTGTATTACACTATCTACCTACACTGCATAATACTATACACAGCTATATTCTTCTTTTCTTGTGTCAAACAATTGATGCCCAAAGCATCACGCAGGCACTTGCTCTGCTGTTGAACTCAACTCTTCCAGGTCTTGTCCACTGCACTTTGATTTCAGGTTTGGGCATTCCAAAAGATGTTCCATAGTTTTACCAAGGGTGTCCGCAGTCACAAGTGAGGGATCATGGGTATAACCCCAGCCTTGCATAGAGAAATGGAAGAGAGGTACATAAAATCAACCACAATAAAAGGTACCTATGGATTTCACTGTTTCCATCCACTGGAAAGAACAA
This sequence comes from Aplidium turbinatum, assembly GCF_918807975.1. Classification (NCBI taxonomy): domain Eukaryota; kingdom Metazoa; phylum Chordata; class Ascidiacea; order Aplousobranchia; family Polyclinidae; genus Aplidium; species Aplidium turbinatum. The sequence goes on from NC_137486.1 coordinate 7,597,582, forward strand.
AAAGATTTTAACATCCAATAGACTCCCAATCAAACTGAAATGAAAAATTTTCAACACCTACGTTTTACCAGTCGTGCTGTACGGTCTAGAATGCGTAAATTGGACATCAACAATGAAAAAACTCACTACCTTCCAAAATCACATCATGAGAAGCATGACCAACAAAAGGTTACTTGATCACACGAAAATAGAAGATCTAACTATGACAAAACTACATCCAATTGCAGCAATAATAAAATAAAAAGTTTTAAAACTGTTCGGCCACACTAAAAGATCACAATTAGGAATCAGCAAAGTTTGCACAGAAGGCAAAGTAGAAGGAAAAAGAAAACGTGGCAGACAACAAAAACGATGGCCAGACAACATTCAATCATGGACCGGACTCAACTTGACGACACTGGGCGAGTTGGCTCAAAATCGCCACTCTTGGAAGCAAATAAGCCATGCTGATGCGCAATTTGGTGCAGGCGGAGATAACGACTGATGATGATCTACTGGAAGACTCCAAGATCGGAATGAAGCGAATAAGCAGTGACAACAGATATGCCTTCATTGTTGGACTAAACATTGATTACACTATATCAGAAAAAGCAACAACAAAAATCAAAGTAACAATTGGAAAATATATTGCAGCAACATACGATGATAAATGGTATATTAGAATGGTTGAAGATATGGAAGAGAATCAGGAGGATGCATTTGTTAATTTTATGGTACTCAATGGCCCATCTCGCTCATTCCACTGGCCTCAATCTGCTGACAGAGCATGGGTTCCCTTTGCTCACATTTTGAATGTAATTGACGCACCAATATTATCAACTTCACGAGGCCAGTATCATGCAAGTGAAAGATCAATGGAAAACATAAGAAGGAGTTGGCTTGAATTTAATACAGAAGTATAAATGAGTAGCCTACCTGTGTCTGGCCTGATTCAATATCATTTCAATGTTTTATTTTTTTTATGGCGTACTACTGTTCTTATTTTCATTTTTGGGCTATATCGCCGCTTGAATTCAAAACTGACTTAAGTCCATTTTTAGCGTTTTGAGATAATTGCAAATAACTGCATTTGCCTGTACAACTGAACAAATTTCTTTGACATGGATGTGCACACAGAGACTTACTATTTACCAGTGATAGGCAATATGTTGGTCCACAAAAATCAACGAAGAATTTGCCACTAGGTGGTGCCATCAATTTTTTTTTGTATGTTGTTGGACTTAAGTCTTTCTTGCTCTGAAATATTTTTGATTCATTTTTATGTAAATGGACATAAGTCTTATTTATCCTTAAGGTTGATACCTACATGCTGAAAAACACAAATGAATTGTTTAATTCCAGTGCAGCATCATTCATTTTCATTTGATGAATCACTTTTAGAGGTAAAGTATCATAGCATACAGCAAAATAACGTCATTTTAACTCAAACTTTCATGTTCAAAATTTCTTTATCACAAATTTAATTATTCAATCACACTGACACAAACTCTTCCAAAAAACTCTTCTTCTTAGCAAACTCTCACACTAACTGTGAATTTGCAACATTTTCCCAAAAGAGAGTAAAACTGCTGTGTAGTTGACTAGTTGTGCTGAATTATCTTTCTCTGTTCAATTAACATGTTGCCATTTCATACAGACTACAGTTAGTGCAATTCAACCTGTAGTCACTGTAATTGAATTTAATGTACCGTACTTAAACAACTACCACTGTTAACTCAACTATTGCACATAGTAGCTACTGCACTTAATTTGTTTATTAAATCCCCTGCACTTCATTAATTACCACTATTGCCAACTCGTTACAATTCACCAGCACAATCTCCTTATTAAATTTCCTCAATTTTTTCATATTTGCAAAATTCAATGCGCTTTTATTCACTTCACTTATTAACTGGCACAACAACCTCACTGGCAGATCACGTGCCTCTCGTCGCCAATGCCCCATTTCAGCAAATGCCATCGCCTCACAACTTGTAAAAAATGGAGTGCACAGAACGAGAGACCGTGAATCAGACAAGTCCGTCCTCAAGGAAATGACGGACCTCTGGAAGGTCCCAACACCTGTCGAGGGCAACATCTCTGGTGAGTTTACCCCAGAAGAATTTGCCTCCGCCCTCCAGCACCTAAAGCCAGGCAAATCCCCGGGCCTTGACCACCTATGCCCGGAACTAATACTCCAAGCTGCCCCCTCTATGAGGTCCTGGTTAAAAGACTTCCTTTCCTGCTGCTTGCGTCACCTGCACATCCCAAGAATCTGGAGAAGAGCCCTAGTGGTTGCAGTCCCAAAGCCGAAGAAGCCCCCAGGGGATCCGAAGAGCTACCGTCCCATCTCTCTGCTCTGTATCCCCTTCAAGATACTCGAAAGACTTATCTACGCCCGTGTCGAACCGATAATAGATCCTCAGCTCCCTCGGGAACAAGCCGGCTTTCGCCACGGTAGATCAACTGTAGACCAGGTCACTCTGATGACTCAAGACATCGAGGACAGCTTCTCGGCAAAAAAGAAGGCTGGCGCCGTGTTTGTCGATCTCACGGCTGCCTACGACACTGTATGGCACAGCGGCCTTACCTGCAAACTACTTCGTCTCCTTCCTGACAGGCACATGGTCCATATGATTATGGAACTTGTGCAAAACCGCAGCTTTACCCTTTCCACCGGTAGTGGCCGACGAAGTAGACTACGTCGACTCAGGAACGGCGTCCCACAGGGTTCTGTCCTGGCTCCCCTCCTCTTTAACACTTACATCTATGACCTGCCTGACACCATCTCCAGGAAGTATGCTTACGCAGACGATCTGGCTCTCCTGCATCCAGCCGGAGACTGGCAGTCAATGGAGAGGAACCTAAGCCAGGACATGTCAACTATATCAACATATCTCCAGAAATGGAAGCTACAGCTCAGCAAGGCAAAGACAGTGTCGGCGGCCTTCCATCTAAACAACAAGGAAGCAAAACGTGAGATCAACATTACCACCGATGACGAACACCTCCCCTACTGCGCCGAACCCACCTACCTCGGCGTAACCCTGGACAGGTCACTCACGTACCGACGACACCTGGAGTCACTGCGCAAAAAACTATCGGCGCGCGTTGCACTTTTGAGGCGGCTGGTGGGTTCCGGCTGGGGAGCTGATGCGAAAACACTTCGCACAGCTACCTTGGCTCTCGTCCATTCTACCGCTGAGTACTGCGCACCAGTATGGTGCCGCAGCTCTCACACCCGCCACATTGACACCGCCATCAATGACGCCCTACGCACTGTGACTGGATGCCTGCGTCCCACTCCAACGGACTGCCTTCCCATCCTTGCAGGCATCCAACCTGCTGAGCTTCGCCGTAAAGGAGGCATGATTTCCCTTGCTCGTCGCGCACTGGACCCCGACCACCTCCTCCACAGTACACTCCAGCGCCTACCTGGAGTACAGCAGCGACTGAAATCAAGACGCCCATTTGTGCCCGCCGCACAACAGCTTCTGAACAACGTTGAAGACCTTGGAATAAGTGCGGCACACTGGACGAACTACACATGGAACATGGAGTGGCAAAACAACACCTCCCGACTCCATGATTTCCTACCCGACGTCGATCCCCACCCTCCGGGAATGTCCCTCGCAAGACTTGCGTGGGTCCGGCTTAACCGCCTACGAACCGGCGTCGGTCGCTTTCGTTCAGACATGTGCAGATGGGGCCTGGCTCCCTCACCGGGATGCGAGTGTGGCGCCACAGACCAGACAGTAGATCATGTCGTCCATGACTGCCCAATCCATCAACCACCACATGGAACGCTTGGACTGAAGACCCTGGATGATGAGACTGTCGAGTGGCTGATGACATCATGCCCAAACATAATAGTCCCGAAGAACATCTCATACGACGAAGAAGAAGAACTGGCACAACTTATATATACCACCATACTGCATAATGACAATGACAAGTTCACTGGACGTAACAGAATGATGCGTTATCAATATGCATAACTTTATGTATAACTTCTTTAATCATCAATATGCATAAAGTCTTTAAATCAAAAGTGTCTGCAAAGAAGCGCTATCACTTATTTCTGAGCCTAGTTTATAAAATTATACTTCAATACTGTCTTTGTTGGGAGTGACCGGAAGATTTCGAAAGAAGTCGTGATGTTGAATTGGAATTAAGCCTTTGAGGCAGAGTTTTTTCAAATCATTCTTCTTATCCATTCTTCTTCTTCTTCGTTTGAACCTTCTTCGCCACTCCAAGGGTCGAGGGGCTCTGCCTTTTACCACCCTTGGGCAGTGGCGGCGACGCGGTCTAGATGTTTGGGCAGGTGTCGAGCAGCCATTCAATTGATTTGTCATCCAGTTCACGCAGACCACGCACACCATTTGGCGCATGGTAGATGGCGCAATTACAAATGGTGTGGTCTACGGTTTGTTCCTCCTTGCCACACTCACAAATCGCGGATGGAGCCATCCCCCATTTGTGCATGTTCGAGCGGAATAGTCCGACGCCAGTACGCAGGCGGTTGAGCCACACCCAGGCCTTCCTTGGCAAATGCATTCCGGTTGGGTGGTTGCCGGTGTCGGAGATGAAACTTTGGAGTCTTGAAGAGTTCTTCTTCCACTCCGAGCTCCATTGGTGGTCCGCCCAGGTAGCCGCACTGATGGATTGGTCTTCAGCAGTTTTCATCAGGAGTTGTGCGGCACGTACAAATGGGTGTCTCGATTTCAGTCGCTGAGGTTTCTCGTTCACAGACTCATAGAGACTTGAGTAGAGCAAGTGGTTGGGGTTCGTAGCGCGACGAGAAAGAGACAGGATAGCTTCTTCGCGACGAAGCTCAGCTGGTTGGATGCCTGCAAGGACAGGGAGATTTTCCGATGGTGTAGGTCGCAGGCATCCTGTCACGATACGCAAGGCGTCATTTATGGCAGTGTCAATTTGATGGCAGTGGGCACTGCGACTCCAGACAGGTGCACAGTATTCTGCTGGAGCGTGAACTAGCGCGATGGTGGCAATGCGCAGGGTATCGACTCCGGCTCCCCAGCCTGAGCCGGCCAGACGCCTTAGCAAAGCTGTGCGTGTTGAGATCTTTTTGCGTAGTGACTCCAAATGTTGACGGTAAGTGAGCGACCTGTCCAGGACTACCCCTAGATATTTAGGGTTTGGGCAGAAGGGCAGGGTTTTTCCATCGGTGTTGATCTTGAGCTCACGCTTCGCTTCCCGGTTGTTTAAGTGGAAGGCTGTCGTCACTGTTTTGGTTTCGCTGAGCTTCAGTCTCCATCTCTGGAGGTATGCCGAAAGTGTCGACATGTCCTGGTTTAGAGTCTCTTCCAATGTATCCCATTGATTCGACAAGTGTAAAATGGCCAAATCATCGGCGTAGGCGTATTTTGCGGATACCGTGATTGGCAAGTCGTGGATGTAGATGTTAAACAGAAGGGGGGCCAGGACAGATCCCTGAGGGACGCCATTTTTAAGGTGTCGTAACCTGCTTGGTTTACCACTTCCGGTGGTGAGGGTAAAGCTTCTGTTGTAAACGAGCTCCATGATCATGCGGACCATGTGCCTGTCCGGGAGCAGGCGGAGGAGTTTGCAGGTGAGGCCTTGGTGCCATACGGTGTCGTATGCGGCTGTGAGGTCAAGGAACACAGCACCAGCCTTCTTCTTTGCCTCAAAGCAGTCTTCGATGTCTTGAGTCATGAGAGTGACTTGGTCTACAGTAGATCTTCCACGTCGAAAACCAGCTTGTTCCCGGGGCAAGAGTGGGTCTATAATTGGTTCGACTCTAGTGTAGATAAGACGTTCGAAGATTTTAAAAGGGATACAGAGAAGAGATATAGGTCGATAGCTCTTCGGATCCTCTTGTGGCTTATGAGGCTTAGGGATCGCGACTACTTTGGCTCGTCTCCAAATTTTGGGGACTTTGAGTTGGCATAAGCAGGAGGACAGAAATTTGCGCAGCCAAGACTTCATGGCGGTGCCAGCATGGAGTACAAGTTCGGGGCAGATGTTATCGGGACCAGGGGCCTTACGGTAGGGTGTGACAGCCGCCCCAACCTTTTTAGAATTTGCCTACCTTTTTTTGGTGGTGAGGTTTTACCTGTATAAGATTCCTGTAAAGTTTTAAAAAAATTGGTCAAGGTTTAGAGGTGGCCCGTGGCCACTAAAGTTTTTGGGGGGTGCGCGATGTATTTTTAGGGGTGCTTTTGCTATATCTCGGTTCCTAGACATGATAGAAGGTCGTTCTATAGCTCAATCGATGCAGAATAAGCAAATTTGTATTAGACTTGTGAAGAAACTATTTGCCTAAAATGTTTAGTTTTTGAGTTATTTGAGAAAAACCCGTTTTTTGCACAAATTTTGTGAAAAATTGTTACTTGTGAATTGAATATTTTATCATTTTCACTTTTTTTTCTTCTTAGGAACACCTGGAGAAGTACAGAAGATGTAACTCTTCAAAGTTTAAACCTAATTTACCTCATGTTTTGTTTTGTTAGAAGCATAGAAACTGAACACTAACATTGTGTTTACTGTTAAGGCAATTTTTATGGTGGTAAGTGCTAATTTATATTACATGCTATGTCACAGTTTAAAGATCATCATCATCAACCAATTTTGATTATACAGGCCATGAATTAATCCTCATGTCGAGGGTGTGGCCTGTCTGTCGAGAACGAAGTCTTCCCCTCCACACCTCATTTATTGGGTTGACAGAGTTCATGTTCAGGGCTACAAGGTCATGTTTTACAAGTTCTTCCCAAAAAAGTTTTGGTCTGCCTTGACCCAGCTGTGCTGCGATGTTAACACATCTGACCTGTGAGATCCAGCTTGAGCTGCGCTCAACGAGACCAAGCCATCTCAGTCTGCCTAATTGGAGGACTTCACTGATGTCTTTTATTTTGAGCTTTGATAGAAGTGTCCCAAACTGGATGTTGTCTTCAGGCTTGACTAGGCGAGTCCAAAGTCCATCTTACCATCAGAGCGATGGCCAGCAGATATGAGGATCAAGAAGGGGATGATTGTGAAGATCTGCTATGAAGCCCTAGCACAGGGATTTGTGATGGATGATTATGAGGAGCTAGTCAAACTAGTGCTTTTGCATCTTGGTGAGGGAGCTGAGACCTTTGGAGGTTTTCTACATCCGGGTGCTTGTCACCACGCCAGATGGATGGCCAAGATTTTATACTGCATCAAGATCGTTCTTCTCACTAAAGTTATTACTAGAGATCTTCCTGCAGGTTTTATATGTTCAAAGCAACAGCTAAAGAAAATCAAAAAATTTGTTCAGCTTGTTGTATATTCCTATGTGCCATGGTGGCTAACCACTTTTGTGTCAACTTCTGCTCCTTGCAACGCACCTAGAACTTATCAACGTCAACGAGTATGAATAAATCGAAAGCAGTATGGCCAAAGCAGCTCTTAAAGCTCTAAAGGGGCACATGTGATATCTTAGTGAAGAACTTATCCCCCTTACCCTTTTCGATAGCAGTGTGTCTGACGGGCCAAAGCAGAAAATTGTTCAAAAGCTGACAAGCTTCGAAGATCCTGGACATTCTTTGAAAAGAGAAGCAAGTGATTTTGGCAAACCCTCCTTTCCTTCCGTTGCTACAAAACCAACAGATGACTTGAGCTCCTTTGTTGGAGAAGATTCTTAAAGCTTCTTCGAATCTTGAGGATTGACACAACCTTTTTAAGTGTTGGTGTTGTCGATTGGTGCCAGAACGGCAGCTACTGTGAAGCAAAGAAACGGGTTTCAAATCTTTGTGTTGTTAATGATGCAGCAGAAAGGGGTGTCAAACTGTGCCAAGACTTTATAGACTAAGACAGAAGTTTCATTTCAAAATATTCTTCAAGTAGTTGAGAACAGCAGAAATTCTATGCCCAATCAGCGTAAACAATACTTACATCCATCTCGGTGTTGGTTTCTTACTAAGGATGTGCCGATTAATCGGAATCGGAAGGTATCGGCAATTTTTGGAGAATCGGCATCGGAATCGGCATCGGAAAAAAATTGCCGATTCTTTCCGATTCTTTATCAAAGTTTCCTAATCAAAAGTAGCGCGAGCGCGTGGAAATAACGATCAAAGAACGGCTTCTTTGAACAACCGCATCAGCCTCAACTAGCATTCGGAGAGCGGTAGTCTAAATTATGACGATTGTACGCCATTTTGTAAACTTTCGTTTAGTAGGCACGAGATCAAAATATTTTCTTTCTTTGAAATGACGAAAAACGTTCAAAGAGAAAATCAGACCAGATAAAATATAAAAGTTGAATGATTACACAACGGTTAGAAGTTACAGGAGAAATAGATTATTACGTAATAGTTATTATCTTGCAGTATGCGAGGCGCTAAAAGCAAGAAGAGAAAAAGCGAGGGAGTATAAACTGCTAAGAAAATGAGAGCAACTGTCTGAAAGATTCAAAACGCTTTAGAAAAAAACAAAGGGCGTCAATGGAAAACAACGTGTGAAGTTGCAAGTTATATCTTTTCAGACGCTGAATTGCAGTGAATTAATCTTGTCACTTAGTAAACACGTGAAAAAAGATTACCTCGTTTGCGCAATAATCACTCGATTGTTTGTTCAACCCATGAAACGGACTATGTTACAGCCAAATGCTGTCCCAGCTCTAGTCGGCATTCGGCAAAATTAGGGAGTTTTCTTTGATCTGTAGAATATACCTTAATGCACACATTTTTAGCGCAGCAAAAAGAGAAATGACATCGTGTACAGTTAGAAGTTGTCATTGTTTTTAAACGTTGTAGACGTCAATTTATTATGTTCTTGTGCGATTATTTTCTCCTGTATCAATCACCTGCTTTAAGTTCTGTAACGGAAGGGAATTCTTAATTTATTTCGTCATCCCCGCACTGGCTACATAAATCCATCATTGTTAAAAATTGCAAATAAATTGCTTTCGTCACCACCATCGTCGATCGAAAGCGAACGAACTTTTAGCACAGGTGGCAACATTTTTACGCCTCAACGGACCAGACTTACTGCAGCAACTGGAGAAAAGTTGATGTTATTGCATTTTAATTTACGTGTCTTTAATTTTGAATATTAAAAAGCGGAAATGTTCTTTGAAATTATTGCTTAATCGTTGTAAAATTCGTAGTCACTGAAAGTTGCTTAATGTTAAGTTACTAAGCAGAGAGAAGTGAACTCCAAGTATATTATATAGGCCTATAACGCTTAATGCGTTCAACAAACAATCGTGTGATTGCGCAAACGTAATCAAACCAGCTACCCGGTAATCTTCACGTGTTTGCTAAGCAACAAGATTGGCTGCAACTCTGCATTCGAAAACAATACTAATTTCTTCACAAGATGTTTTTCTTTTTTCGCCTATTGATGCACTTTGAATGCAAGGCTGGTGTGTTACTTTTTTAAAGATTTTTGTGTATTCAATACCGCTGCGTTCATTTTCTTTTACACTCTGGTCTTTTTTTCTTCTTGTTTCTGGCACCTTCTTGAATTCTGCGAGAAAAATACTGCAAACCGCACAAGATAATATTTTGCACACTGCGTTAAGCTACGTTTATTTTGCACTCTGTGAGCGATGGCGATTTTTCTCTTTTGACTGATTTCCGCGACAAATAAAACGCCTGTCTATCAACACTTTGTAGCGCGCAAGAAGTAAAGAACTACGGTACCGTAAAAAATCACGCTGTCTAGAGCAGGCGACAAAGTGAACGCTTTTAGACACTTCAAAGGCAGCAACTTGTAACAAAATCGCAACCACTTGTAAAGCGCCAACTAAAAGCAGCTTTAATCATTTAACCAAAGAATCGGCATCGGAATCGGCATCGGAATCGGCAAATATTTAAGAATCGGCATCGGCAAAAATTCTGTAATCGGCACATCCCTATTTCTTACATTGTGATTTTTATCATCGCTGTTCCTTGCTCTCAAATGTATTTTGTGATTTTGTTTAACATTAACTAAACATGTGAATTCATCATTTCATTGATTTTCCATGTGTTTTAACCCAAGAAGAAAAGGTGCTAAGAACATTTTTCTCATAAATATGCAAAAAACAGGTTTTTCTCAAATAACTCAAAAACTAAACATTTTAGACTGAACATTTGTTCACAAGTTTGATATAAACTTGCCTATACTGCATCGATTGAGCTATAGCATGACCTTCTATCATGTCTACGAGCTGAGATATAGCAAAAACGCCCCTAAAAATGCATCGCTCACCCCCAAAAACTTTAGTGGCCACGGGCCACCTCTAAACCTTGACCAATTTTTTTGAAACTTTACAGGAATCTTATACAGGTAAAACCTCACCACCAAAAAAAAGGTAGGCTTTGTGAAACCAAGTTTTAAAAATCATGGGGCGGCTGTCACACCCTACCTTACGGGTCTTAGTTGATTGTAGGGCAGCGGTGAACTCATCGGACATAAATTCACCAGAAATGCTTTCCTCATCTGGTGTTGGGATTTTCCAGAGATCAGACGTTTCCCTCTTTACAAGTTTGGAGAACTTGCGGTCGCCTATTTTGTACGTCCCGTTTTTCACAAGTTCTGATGCGATGTTATTGGAAGTAACGGGGCATTGGCGGGAAGGGCGTGCTGAACGGCCCGTAAGGTTGTTGACAGTACTCCATGCTATTCGGCTAGAGTGTGTAAAGTCGATAGTGTTGACGGTGTTTTTCCATCGCTCTAGCCTCCGTGAGTCCAGCCGATCAAGCAGTCTTGTTGCGGCTGAGATAGAGGCAGCACCTGGTGAGGCACGAATATAAGAGCGGTATAAAGTTTCGCACTCTGAATCCCAGCACGGCGTGTAGTTCTTTCGGCGGCCACGAGGGATAGCTTGTTTAGCTGCGGATTTGATAGCACGGCAGAAGTCTTGGTAAGCCTCATCCACATTGGCGGTAGAAGGTGAGGGTAGTTCCGCCGCGGTTTGATTGGTTATGAGGCTGTAGCGATTCCAATTGGCCTTTCTGAAGTTCCATCGCTTCACTGGGGCACTTGGGATGGGAGAGACAAGCTTAGGGGCAGTGATAAGCGAAGGTCGGTGTTGGGAACGTGGGAACTTCTCTAGCACACGTCTGTCAGGAAGAGAGCTGTCTGTGTCCATGCTTGCAAAGGCCAGGTCAGGGTTTGTGCCCGTTCCCCAGCGTCCGGACCAGAAGCTGGCTGGATCTTTTGGATTGTAAAGGAGGGCGAGGTTGTTGTTTGCAGCCCAAGCAGCCAGGCATTCTCCGTCGCTGTTGATGTACTTGTAACCCCAGTCGGTGTGCTGGCAGTTAAAGTCACCAGCATAGATACTGGGTGAGGGGAATGCGGGTATAGATGATGGGTTCAGGTGTGAGGAGGGTGGCTTGTATACATTGATGATGTTGTAATTTTCAATGATCACACAAACCCATTCTATTTCCTCATTGGCGGAGGAGTTTGCAAGCGTCCAGTTTAAGCTCTCATGGACAAACGTGGCAAGGCCATGCTTCCTGCTTTGGGTAAACCCAGCTAGTGAGTAGTGTGGAATTACTAGCTTGTCTGCAGAAGTGCAGTGGGTCTCCTGGAGGAGGATGACAAGAGCTCGGTCCTTATGAGCGAGCTGCTCGATCACATCAATCTTGCTGGATGTGATGCCCTCAGCGTTCAGCTGTAAGATGGTGGGACGACGGTACTTGTCGACAGTGGAACTGCCGCGCTCTGAAAAGAGCGGTTCTCGTGGGGTCCTGTACTGAACGTTCCGGGTCGAGGTTCGGTTTTGACAGTCTTCGTTTCGCATTTTTTATGATGCTACTTACAGGGGGGACCGCGTGAAGGTGACTGTTCTTATCCATTGAAGTGCCAGGAAAAGATTTATATAACCTTGGCATAGTGGTAGTGCTCAGCTTCGTCTTTCTGGATTTTCGAACAATTAAGTCTAGTTTTCTGAATGTGCTTTCACTGTAGCTGTATTTTATAAAAAATGTTGTTGGCTCTGCTTTGGTGAATTTTAGTTGCATAATTTTGGACCAGTAGATTCTTTCTCCATTGCCATCATTGACATTGGCTTTCATCATTTTCGAAAACTGAGTGAAATCCTTGCTTTTGAAATCAATCACATCACTATGTTGCAGACATTCAACAATTGGTTGATGCTTTTTGAAGGCAGTCATAATCAAAGTTTCCCATTGTGCAGTAGTGTAAATGGTCATTTTGCTTGCAGCACGTTCTATGATTGAATGGGCTGTATCATTTTCGTTTTGGCTATGCCCAGATACCAAAAAGTTCAAGGTGATTTCATCAAAGCCATAAATCTCGAGAGCAATAGCCAGCATGATATAAACCATACGGTTACTGTTTTGGCCACAGCATCGATCACAAAACAAGTGAATTTTCTTTGCACCATTGGTGTTTGCTTTTGATAAAAAACTTAGAAGACATGATGCTACTTCACAAGAACCTTTTCTTGCATGACATTCGTTCCACAAAAAGCAAGTAGTTTGCATACAGTTCAAATTAGTCACAGTAAAGTTGTAATTTTTCAACCTTAAACTGTAATAAAATGAAGATGCTTTTCCATGAGGTGAAAGCAATGTTTTCTGAAAATCGAATCCTGCAGTAAGAACAGATGCATCGTTAGAAGCTTCCTTCTTCATTTTTTCTTTATGCTCTCTTGCAAGTTGCTTTTCAGCAAGGTGTTTTTGTTGATCAGCCTTCATTTGATCGGTAACAAGATGTTCTGGAGTATTATCAAAAGCAACACAGCTATCACATTGATCCTTCTTCGGTTTGTGAAATTTCAGATTGAATTGTTGGGTTAATACTTGGTAATACATGGAATAGTTTTCTGGTTGAAACTTACGTTCACTGCACCATTCAATATACATTCTATGCATCTCTGCAATATTTAACTGTTCTGGCAAGTATTCACAATTTGATTCTTTTCTGATGTAATGGGATTCAACAGTTTTGAACATCAGAATATGCTGCTTTATAGTGTTGATTCTGCTTTCTTCTATCTTGTTGTGATCCGATGTTTGACCACGCAAGTCTCCTTCAATAGCTCCACTCTTTGATGTTTTCTGGATAACTGTTCTCACCATCTTTTCTGAAACATCAAGTGTATTAAGAAAGAAACTTTGACATACTGGTACTGATGTACTTGTGCCTGAGCTGTTGGGTTTAATCAAGGAGTAGGTTCTTGTGAACTGTCGGTTACGTCTCTTTCCTTTCGGGTTCTTACGCTTCCTTTCTTTCTTCTTTTTTGACACATTAATTAATTTACTTAAAAATGTGCATTTTATGCCTATATTAGATAATTCCCAAAATTCGTCATGGATTAGCTTTCTTTCTTCTTCTGTAATGTTTTCTGCACATTTCTTTTTACAGATTCCAGAGCATGGTTGCTTTACTGCTCTAACAGATTTCATGAAATCTTAACCACATTTTGATTTATAACTGTATTGCTCTCCTGCTTGTCTCTTCTTTTTTAAAACGTTCTTCTTCCACTCTGCTTCATTCCGTTTGCGCTTTCTTTTCTCCAATGGAGTCGGAGGTCTTCCTTCAACTCCATACTTCAAATCACCCTTTGAAACAGCACTTTCATTCCAAAGTATTGCACTTCCCTTGCAGTGTACATCTTCATCAAAACGTTCCCACAAATATGCATCACTTAGCACTTCTGTAATAAAATATTGCCTTTCAAAGGACTGAACTTGTACGCCGTGAACTGTACCACAATCTCTTTCATCTATCATAGCTTTAAATAAATGTTGTCCACTTTCACAAAGAAACACTTCCTCTTCTTCTGTGTTGACATTGGCAATAACTTTCACATCAGTAACAGCATGATTATGGGGCTTTGAAGGTGGCACAAAAGCAGGATCCATATCTAAATCATCATCAATATCGCTTGTTTTTGGAAGAATAAATTTTTGTTGTTGATCACCAAGTCTTTGTTCTGTTATAGCGTATTCTTTGTTGATGGATGTAACATCATTATCTATCAGAAATTTTACCCTCAGTGTGTTACTATATACACTCAACACAATTCCTTTGAGGAGAGACTTTTCTTTGTACAATAAGCCATCTGTATACTTTGGTCCTACATCACTTTTGTTGAATAAATCAGCTTGAACAAATATGCAATCATTCGCTTTTATTTTATCTGTGCTTGACATCCAACTTCTCGTAACTGCACCTTTTGAGCTTTCTGCTATTTCCATTTTCACTGCCCTAAGTTATCATCTTACCATACTCTAAAATACTACAACCTATTTAAAAACAACACATTATTATATTTGCAATCATCAACATAATTCAGGTATAGGCTGCTGTAAATACCATGACCATAGGTAGGGGTAGGCTATAAGTAGAAATGATTGTCAAAAAATGTTAAAGATGTTACAAACAAATGACTGATTCATTCCTGTATCATACTGTCATGAAAGAACGTTTTCCCTGCTAGGAGGTATAGCCAACAACCTTTTCTGATGCTGTATTGGTATAAAATATTTATTACCTAAGAGATCATGGCAAGACTGTGTGGTTTCTGTTTGTATGTTACGTACAGGTGTACAATCTGAAAGTTACTTAAAGCCCCGAACGCATAGATACAATGTGCATACGACTGTTCAATTAAACCGTATTTGCCATGCTGCCAGTTGAAGTGCAGGCCAACTGCTGTAGTTTTGTTGCAAGGCAAAGTGATTGTTATTATGATGTTGATACAATGCAAGCTTAACTAGTTGCCAGTAATTGGTAATGGACTTACAACTAAAATTACACTGATAGTTTTTGGATATAAGTCCACAAAAATATCTTAAGTCCAAATGTTTTATAAAAAAATTTATCTTATGTCCATGCATGGACATAAGTCTATAAATTATTAAAACTTGGAAAAATGTGTGGACATAAGCCTACAGTATCTCTGGTTTTAAGGCAGGTACAGCTTAGCAAATTGCTCATTACATGGGCTTATGTCCAATTAGCAAAAAAATGCAAAAAAGTCAAAATCATGAAAAGTGGACTTAAGTCATTCTTGAATTAAAGCGGCGATATATTGTGTCATGTGCTTTGTCAGTTTTGTTATGCATATCAATAATATAATACAATACCATTATTTAAGCTCTAGTCCACGCAGGGAGGCTTTTTGCCCCTCCCCCCAGTGCACAAACCAATTTTTTGACACTTTTATGTAGATATTTCTGTTTGATTCTCCGTGTAGCTTCCCAACTTTTACTTGGGAAACTTTTTGTGAACAAAATTGTTTGTACTAGAGGTCAAATGGGGTTAAATTTTGTACTTGGGGTCAAATGACGTCATCAAAAATAGTCACTAGCCTACTCTTGAAAATGCACAAAAATCATGTATATATATATATATTTTATTGTGTAAGCCTATGTTCTTTATTGTATTGAAATAAGGTTCTAGATAAGTTTCTTCCAAGGAAACAATATCCTAGAGAATATTCTACAAAGTTTCATGACCTTAAGTTAAGTAGAAATCGAGATATTAAGCTTTTTCCTAAGGGGAGGGCAAAAAATCCCTTCCCCCGCCTTTGGTTGGGTCCAAAAAAAACTTGGAGTAAGGTTAAGACTACTAACCAATTTCTTGAGCTTTAGATTTGCATTTTACTACATTTAATAGTAACATCATAATATTAACTGTGTTTTTTTATACAATGTTAATTTTAATTGTAAAAATGATAATTTTAGTACAATTTTTACTTTTTACTGTATGTTTTTTC
Source organism: Aplidium turbinatum (assembly GCF_918807975.1). Taxonomy (NCBI): domain Eukaryota; kingdom Metazoa; phylum Chordata; class Ascidiacea; order Aplousobranchia; family Polyclinidae; genus Aplidium; species Aplidium turbinatum. The sequence goes on from NC_137486.1 coordinate 7,613,252, forward strand.
CAGATGCCATAATTGTAAGATAAACATTAATAAACAAGAAGATCTTTTGGATTCAGATTCCTCTCACCAAAATCTTTCATATGACACCTCATTTGCCAAAATCGGAGTTGGCAGCAAAGTGATATTAGCAAAAAACCACACCGTTCCGCTTCAGTAATTTTCAACGACATTCATTATGTTTTGTTCCGGTTAAGTGATTTAATGTTGTTCAATATTTTTTTGACTATACTAACTTGTCAAGTACAGGTCAAAGTATAAAACTGCCAAAAATAAATGATTTTTGTTAAACCAAATCTGAGATACCAGGGTTTAAAGTTGACTATGCAGGGTATAAAGTTGACTATTTATGAAATTTCACGGTTGAGCGATCACAAAATAGACCATGTTTCAAACGCTCATAACTTCGTCAAATGTGGTCCAATTTAAAAAACAAAAACATCTCTAACATCAGTGTGTGAATCTCTACAAAACTACAAAAAATCACGAAAATTAATGATCATAGCAAACTTTACAAAATTTTCTGGATGATCTGACATGGAATTACCCGTAATGAAAAAATAGCAGTGAAGAAGACATGCTATTCCTTATCAGCATACAGTAGAATTCGCCTTCAGGTGGTAAATAGCCACTTATTCAGCCACCAAACAGAAAAATAAGAATTTAGTCAAGTAGGCTATGGTGATTTCCCTAACCACAAATATTACCCGAAACACGAATTTCAAAATAAACGGGATAATGTATTTGTGCAAACTTAAAAACTGAAATGGCACAAGTAAGAAAATTGTTATCCCTATTTCTGCACTAAAAATTAGACCAAAACCACTTTCAGACTGCAGTAACCAGCAAATGTTTGACTTAGGCACAAACACCTTTTCCAAATCGAAATGAAAGCTTTCTGACTGTCTGCATTAACTTTGCTGTAAATTCTCTTCTAGTGAGCCTAGTATAACCAGTAAAACATCCATGGAATTGGGAAGTAATACTCTAGCGCCATGTGACAAATAAAAGTTCAAAAAAGCAACCGCTAGATAGAGATAGTAAGTTTTGCTGTCCATGAAATTTTAAGATTTAGCAAGATTTGTTAAATGACTATGCTTAAATGACATCAATAAAAGTTTGTACGGTACACAACTTTATTTTCATAACATTGTCGTTGAAAGGGGCCCAAAAATAAATTGGTACCGTGAAGAGAAATCCTGTCAACGGCCCTGACGTACGCCAGTACGGTAAGTAAGATTCAAATAATAAAGATGTCATATCTCATTGTGGGTCACGCAATAAAACTTGCGTCAAAAGTGGGTCGCGAACTGATAAAGGTTGGGAAGTACTGATTTAGAAGACACTGAAAGGAATCAGAAATACAAAAAGTGCAATTTGAAAAAAGTGGAATTAGGCCCTTTTTGAATTCATGTATTTCCTGACATTCATTTTAATCATAGATCTTTAAATGTAGACTATAGATAAATATGCAAAAATAATAAAAAAGGCATGATACGCAAGAGAAGAACTGCACGCCCAGCAAGCTGGTGCTAGAGAGAGGCCAAATTACGGATCCATAAGATGCACTGCCTGATAATTATATGTTCAAGAAAGATGTACGAGTCCAAATCATATCAAGTTTCGGTTATATTATTGTGTATCGCGATTTCGAATATTAAACTCTCTTTTTGTAAATCATTTCTACATTGTTTTAAGTTGAGGTTTCATTCTTGTGAAAAAGCTTTCGTCTGTGATGTGTGTAAAATCTTTTCTTAAGTTAATTATTTGAACCCCATCAGCTATATATACAGTAGTTCAATTATGCTTTATATTAGTTTGTGCAACATGGAAATAAAAGACTGTGCTTTCGTTAAAAGTTTGTGTAATGTAATATTACTTTTCAAGATTTCACTTTTGTGCGCATTATTTGTGATTTTATGGATATAGAATTTAACTTGAGATATTTTTGGAGATAAGTATTCGACCATTCATACTGTTCACCAATCTTGACTTTTTCACAGTTTTTTTCCTATGTTTCAGGTTATAGGCTGTTTATCCTGCAATATTTTTCATACATTGTAAGTTAACTGATTTTTTTTCACCATTTCACATTTTAACATGAATCGAAGTGAAGCAATTCTAGTAAAGCTTGAAGTGCTTGAAGATTGTGAATCATATGGAATTAGCAACCAAGAACAAGTGGTGAAATTGAAAATTCATGAGAGAACTCACACTGGTGAAAAGCCATGCAAGTGTGATTTATGTGAAAAATCATTTCCACAAATTAGTAGTTTAAATCGGCATAAGATGATTCACACTGGTGAAAAGCCATATAAATGTGACTTGTGTGAGAAATCGTTTGCACAAGTCAGTCACCTGAAACGTCATATCCAAATACACACTGGTGAAAAGTCATATAAATGTGACCAGTGTGAGAAATCGTTTACACGGGTCAGTATTAACCTGAAAGGTCATATGCGAGTTCACACTGGTGAAAAACCATATAAATGTGAGGTATGTAAGAAATTGTTTGCACAGGTCAGTCACCTGAAAGGTCATATGCGAATTCACAGTGGTGAAAGGCCATATAAATGTGACGTGTGTGAGAAATCGTTTGCACAAGTCAGTCACCTGAAACTTCATTTGCAAATTCACACTGGTGAAAAGCCATATAAATGTGACTCGTGTGTAAGAAATCGTTTGCACAGGTCGGTAACCTGAAAATTCATATGCGAATTCACACTGGTGAAAAGCCGTATACATGTAATGTTTGTGAGAAATCGTTTGTGCAGGTCAGTCACCTGAAAAGTCATATGCAAATTCACACTGCTAAAAAGCCATATAAATGTGACGAGTGTAAGAAATCATTTTCATTGGTCGGTCACCTGAAAGATCATTTGCGAATTCACACTGGTGAAAAGCCATATAGGCTAAATGTGATGTAGGCCTATGTTAGGGTGCATCAAGCCCCCCTCATGAAAAAATTTTCTCATGGCAGTATATTAAAGTTGTGCTACCTCTAGAAAAAATCAATTGTGTAAAATATTACCAAATTTGGATGAACTCTACCAGGTCCACATCGAGCTTGAAAAAACGAGAAATAGGGTCATTTCACATGAAAACAGGCAATATAAAGATATCTCGAATATGATACCTCTCGGATTTGGTGAAAAGTTGTCATAATATGCCTTAGACTATCAAATGAAAGAATCCCAAGTTTTAGATCAATATCTCAAAGGGTTTATCCATGGCGGTCATTTAAATTTCGAGAACCACCCTCGCTTTTGACTTGTGGGGGTAGCGTATAGCAAATTTTGCTGTTTTCAGTGCACCATAACTTCTATTGCAAAACGTAATTTGGAAAACTAATAATGCTATGCTTGGTCATTATAGACTATAGGCTACTATACAATTCAACAATAAAAAACAACATTTCTGAATGCATGGGTAGGCCTATTAGGTGGGTCACTAAAATCCTAATATTTTGCCCCGTAAAGGTGTTTTTTTCAATTTTTGAATGCTTCTGACAATCTGACATCCAAACCAATCAGAATATTTTTATAAAACATGATTATTTGTAATACCGTACTTGGAAACTTTGTTTCTGTCAAATCAAGTTTGAGGGTTGTGGTGCCATTATCAGAGATCTTTTGAGGATCTGAAAACCCTATCAGGCAGAAATGGCCCTTTTTAGAGCTCTAAATAACCATGTGGGCATTTTCTAGTCATATGGGCGTCCAACTGCTTGTTGTAGAGTTACACAAGATTAAAGTATTTTATTCACTGCTGGACGATCATGGACACTTTCATCCTTGTCACCCAACATTACAAGGAGCACATCTACATGATGAGCAAGATATGCATTTCTTTGAAGATCCTTAACTTAATAGCAACCTCCCGAACATTATTTCTTGAAAACCACTTCACTCGTTCAACAATATTAAAAACTTCGCTGAATCATCAATAGACCTAATCTTGTTTGATTTGAAACCAGCTGGAAAACAAACTTTATTCCATATTGTGCTAGTGAGTAGTGTAGGCAACTCAAAGCAAATGATGGGCTTTCTTGTGACGTATAAAAACAGATTAGCCTATTTGGCACCCAAGCGTCAACCACTGTAAATGGTTTAATCCGCCCCGATAGCTCAGTTGGTTAGCGCGTAACTTCGTGAACAAAGAAGCTTCAAGATCAAGCGGTGCTGGTTTGACTTTCGAGGTGTGCGCTTGAGCAACACATTCTAATAACTGCTCTCCATTCAGCGGCACCGGCACCGGAATTATTTCTCGTCAACAACACTTCAATAATCGGAAACTTCACTTTGTCAATCTCGGTAACCGGTTCTGCGTCAAAAGCCTCTACAAGTATGTGAAACTACCAGGCATAACCTATCAGGGCTTTGTTAGTTCGAGGATAAAGATTCAAAACCAACCACCAACCTAGCCTTGGGCTACTTTGTTTTTATACGTCACAAGAAAGCCCATCATTTGCTTTGAATTGCTTACGTTAGCAGAATATGCAATAAAGTTTGTTTTCCAGCTGGTTTCAAATCAAAAAAGATTAGGTCTATTGATGGATCAACAAACTTTTTAATATTGTTGAACGAGCGATGTGGTTTTCAAGAAATAATGTTCGGGAGGTTTCTAATAGGCTAAGGATCTTCAAAGAAATGCATATCTTGCTCATCATATAGATGTGTTCTTTGTAATGTTGGGTGACAAGGATGAAAATGTCCATGATCGTCCAGCAGTGAATAAAATACTTTAGTTTTGTGTAACTCTACAACAAGCAGTTGGACGACCATATGACTATAAAATGCCCACATGGTTATTTAGAGCTCTAAACAGGGCCAATTCTGCCTGATAGGGTTTTCAGATTCTCAAAAGATCTCTGTTAATGGCACCACAACCCTCAAACTTGATTTGACAGAAACAAAGTTTCCAAGTACAGTATTACAAATAATCATGTTTTATAAAAATATTCTGATTGGTTTGGATGTCAGAAGCATTCAAAAATTGAAAAAAACACCTTTACGGGGCAAAATATTAGGATTTTAGTGACCCACCTAATAGGCCTACCCATGCATCCAGAAATGCTGTTTTTTATTGTGGAATTGTGTAGTAGCCTATAGTTTATAATGACCTAGCATAGCATTATTAGTTTTCCAAATTACGTTTTGCAATAGAAGTTGTGATGCACTAAAAATAGCAAAATTTGCTATACGCTACCCCCACAAGTCAAAAACGAGGGTGGTTCTCGAAATTTAAATGACCGCCATGGATAAACCCTTTCAGATATTGATCTAAAACTTGGGATTCTTTCATTTGATAGTCTAAGGCATATTATGACAACTTTTCACCAAATCTGAGAGGTATCATATTCGAGATATCTTTATATTGCCTGTTTTCATGTGAAATGACCCTATTTCTCGTTTTTTCAGGCTCGATGTGGACCTGGTAGAGTTCATCCAAATTTGGTAATATTTTACACAATTGATTTTTTCCAGAGGTAGCACAACTTTAATATACTGCCATGAGGGAATTTTTTCATGAGGGGGGCTTGATGCACCCTACCGTACGGTATATGATTATCTTGCAATTTTTTTTTTAAACAGATCAAAATATTATTCTGTAACGGGCAACTACACATAAAAGTAAACCAAAGGAATATAAACAAACTTTGCATTGAAGCAAAATAGAATATTTGGAGCTGGTATACAAGTCCCCCCCCCCCCCCCCCCCCCGGTAACTCATGACAAAGACAGGACTCCACCAAACATATAGGGTGAAACTACTTTACCTTTGCTTTTTTACATACTGTTCATACACTTCAATCCACATGTTTTGGTCAATTCCTCTTTGTCATGAGTTACCAGGGGGGGGGGGGGGGAGGTGGGACTTGTATACCAGCTCTGGGTATTTTTGTTATGTGACGTACGGTGTACATATTGAAAAAAATTCTAATGATATATATTGTATATATTTTCAAGTTTTTGTAACCCTAAGCAATGTCATGGCCTTCCTTGTCTTTGTGCTGTGATAACGTAGCCTAGCCTACTAACTTTGGTCAACACTAAAGGCAGATTTCTAGAATTAAACCTGGCTTAAAATGACACATTGCGGACAGAAGGAACCAATAAGTAACAATGTAAAAGAACTAAAAAACAAGCATCACTTGTTTTACCACAACATCTCACTGGGTTGTAAAAGAACCATACCATACTGGGCCCCATTACTTGTTCAACGTAAGTTCTTTATTTAGATACGGTACCTAACAACGTACGAGGCTGCACCTCTATAGCCAGTGCTGACACTATCCGCTTTGTTATGGTCTGAGAACAACACAAACACATATCTGCAATGGATTGGATATAGCCCTATATGAAAACCTATTTTGTTTTACAAAGTGGCTATTTTTACACACTTGTTGCCATGGCTACAATCAGGTGCTGCCAAAGTTAGGATTAAAGTTAGGAAGGGTTAAGGTAAAAGTAAGAGATAGGAATAACATTAGGGTTTTGATCATGGTTTTGATCTTTGCCCAGGGGCCAGGACTAAAATAAAATTTCTCAAGTTAGAAGTTAGGGCAGAATTCCTTCTATGGCAACGCTATTTGTTTTAATACAAATTGCTTTTCCAGGTTTATGAAACATTTTTGATTAAATAGGCTTTGATTTATTAGGGTATTTTGACGCATATGACACAACAACATCATGGCATTGGATGACATTGATCTCGACAACCAGACAGAGAATGATGAAAGAGTTTTGATGGAACACTTAAGAAAAAATCCCAAACAAGTTAAAACTCTTGATGATATCACACAACTTTTACATGTGGTAAGTTTTGAGAATATAACTTGGATCACCTGTTGTTTTTCGTGGAAATAATTTTAAGGTAATGCCATCAAATGATTACCGGTATTTTTATGGATAAACCATCCAGCCATTTCATTTTGTATAAAGATATTTCAGGGATAAATTGTAGTGATTAACAGCTTCCTTTTGCCAAAGCTCAGCGGGTTGGATGCCTGCAAGGATTGATAGAAACTCTAAGTGATTAATACCTTAGTGTTTCTCAACCTTTTCAATTCACTGACTATTTTTGCAATAGCCCAAACTTTTGCAGACTCATGAACTTGCTTCACCAGTTCATGGAAATTGGGGTTGATGGTCGTTAAGGCACATCTGATGTCGTCTTCTGGTTGTAATTGGTTGCAGTACTTGGTTTCAATGATAGCTAGTGCTGAGAAAGCAGCTTCATAAAGATACGTTGTCGGAAAGGGCAAAAGGGCTCTTGTTGCCTGCAAACAGAGTTCAAATAGATTGGGTTGCATTGCTTCGACGTTGGCCCAAAATTGATTCAGAGAAACATTTTTGTATTTCTCTTTCCACAGTAGACCTCCTCAATCCCCGGACTTTCTTTTGTTTTCATCTATATTGTGACTTTTCTGCATGGTTTTTCAATGCTGATTTCAAAAATATGCATAAAATTTTTTTTCGATCAACGTCTGGGAAGTTATTCGCTGTTGCTTAGCAACAACTTTTCATAAAAATTACAAAACTCCCCTTTAAAACCCCTTTACTTTTAACCTAGTATGCTGATATCTAGATGATCTGAAAGCATTTCTTCTGCTGAAGATTTAAAAAAAAAATTATTAAAATTGAACAATCGGTACCCGAGTTATGATCGTTTAAGTACCCAGATTACGCAGTCACGCATGACTGATTTTTGTTAATTTATTGCCAAATGATACTAGAAAAATGGTGAAAGTTGCTGTCAAGGGGTTTTTGGGGATAAGGAGTTCAAAAAATATATTAAAAAGTGTCTCAGAGCAACAGAAAAAGGTTATTAAAAAATTGATATGAACAGTCATGCATGAATGATTTTGTCGCAGTCGTTTCATTCCTACAACGAGATGTATTCCTTAGGCACCACAAATGTTAAATGCCTGGAGTCATATACAGTATAACGTGGAACCGATCATCTCAATGTAGCTAACATCTGGGTACCCATTGCACTTGATGTTAGAATACACGCTTCATTGCTCGGAAAGAGCTCTGATTAAGTGCAAGATGGTCATGGTCAGCCACAATTTCAATAGCATTTTTAACCCAGCATAATGTAGTCTATGTATCTAAATCATGTGGCAAAAAATAGATTTTAAAGTTAATCTTTTTTTGCACCCTTTGCTGGCAATATTTACTCTAAGATTTAACATAGCTCTGCTTTGTCAAATCCAATCTTTTTCCTCTACCCCTCAAAGCAGGGACGGGCAACATACGGCCCGCGGGCCGGATCCGGCCCGCGACGGGATTTTGAGCGGCCCGCAGACAGTTCCTTCTCTTTACATGATAATGTGGCCCGCGGCCACACTCTGACGCAATCACTCACTACTTGCTTACTACGTCAAATAATACTGACTGTTAGTTATTCTTTAGTCGTTTGTGTTCTTTGACTCTTTGTTTTCGGTTTTTAGTCAAGTGACAAGCATATTATGTTACGTCATAAACGGGCCCTTCCATCCTTTTTCTTTGTCTCTTGTAAGAATCTCCTTCAGTCTCAAACCTCGCCTCAAGCCGGAAAAATAAATCAAACTGAAATTTGGCTAAGTAGTGTAATAATTATACGGAGAACGTATGCAAATAATAGTGACTGTTAATTATTCTTCAGTTCTTTGTGTTTTTAGATTCTTTGTTTTCAGTTAAAATTAGATTATGAATTTACAATAAATATTTTCCCATTGATTTTGCCAAGAAACGTAAGCAGTAGGCCTTATGTTTGCTTTGCAATGAAAGTGTTACTGAAATCGACCACAGATGTCTCACTAACTTCAGCAGCTATTTAAGAACATTACGCTAATTGTTGATAAATTCATTAAATACTGTTTTTGATCTCTATGCTTTAAACTTCAAGTTTACATTACATACGATTTATTTCTTGTCTAAGTAGATAAATACGCGATTAATGTAGCAATTCGTGAATCCGGCCCGCCAAGTACTTCATTTTCCCATATCTGGCCCGCCTACTGGAGATGTTGCCCGCCCCTGCCTCAAAGTAATCTCCAAAGACCACTTAAACAGACACTAAAAAAGTTGAGTGAATATCTACTCATTTTAGATGTGAGATGGTAAGTGTTTTTTTTTACCCCAATAACCCCACTATTTTTTTTTTACCCCACTTGACTATATACCAGACAAACACATACATTTATTCTTTCATTTCATGAAATAAAATCTTTGATTATCAAACTCCTTCACTATAAATTTGATATATGTCTTTAAAATGTAACATTTTGGTCATTTTTGGCAAATAATCTCAAGTCCGTAATGTAGGTCAGAGAAAATTCAACGATTTATCATGAAAACAGTGAAAACAATTAGATAGGCCTACTATGCTTAGTGATCAAAACATTAGAATGCTGACACTGTTTAGTGTTTACCATTAATATATGTTCCAAATGATGCTTTTTTATCTGAATTTGATCTCCACATCATAGCTTATTGATAGCAGGTGGGTACTTTTTCATAGGTGAGAAGGGGTGAAAGCATCATTTTGAACATAAATTAATGGTAAGCAGTGCCAGCATTCCAATGTTTATGATCACTAAGCATAGTAGGCCTATCTAATTGTTGAAGCGACTGCGACAAAATCATTCATGCATGACTGTTCATATCAATTTTTTAATAACCTTTTTCTGTTGCTCTGAGACACTTTTTAATATATTTTTTGAACTCCTTATCCCCAAAAACCCCTTGACAGCAACTTTCACCATTTTTCTAGTATCATTTGGCAATAAATTAACAAAAATCAGTCATGCGTGACTGCGTAATCTGGGTACTTAATTAAACGATCATAACTCGGGTACCGATTGTTCAATTTTAATAATTTTTTTTTTTAAATCTTCAGCAGAAGAAATGCTTTCAGATCATCTAGATATCAGCATACTAGGTTAAAAGTAAAGGGGTTTTAAAGGGGATTTTTGCAATTTTTATAAAAAGTTGTTGCTAAGCAACAGCGAATAACTTCCCAGACGTTAATCGAAAAAAAAATTTTATGCATATTTTTGAAATCAGCATTGAAAACCCATGCAGAAAAGTCACAATATAGATGAAAACAAAAGAAAGTCTGGGGATTGGGGACTGGGGAGGTCTATTCCACAACTGTCGACTTTGCAGCACAACCGTTTGTTTTCCACACTACTGTATTGCTTTTAACCGCTGCGTATTTCTTGATGCTTACAATTAGTTAGCTAGTTACCTTCAAGAAGTTGAAATTTATTGCATTTTATTAATATTTTCAGATTCCTGATGAGGGCTTAGGTTAAGCCGAAAACGTTTGAATGTTAAACTATTTTGTAAATATGTAAAAAATATATATATAATACTGTTGTAATGCTCAACCCTGTGGTATTGTTGTGTCTTGCCTGTCTTTGGTATAATACAAGAGAACAGCATAAAAATATTAAAGAAATACAGATGTCCCGTTAGTTACAAATGCCATGTCCTGTTGGTCATGATGATATGCTTCATTTATGAAGCAGCCACTGACATACTACTGTACTTGATACAGTATTTCAAATTGAACATACGATGACATTTTGATATTTTGGCTGTGACACAATACTAGCAATTCAACAGAATTCATGCAGACAAGTAGTAGACTTTTGAACATGATTTTACCATGTGTAATTTTGATGATTTCTGATTTGTCCTATGTCCTGTTAGCCACCACCAATTTTTCAAAAAATCATAAAAAAAAGTATGAATTTCTCTAGTGGTGCAAATTTTAGGCTTTAGTTAGTAGTCACTAATAACTTACCCCACTTTTTTTTCTATCTTATCTAGTATTTTTTCAATATAATACGTATTTAGTCAAAATGTCCCATTAGTTACATTTGGAATTGCCGATTTGTAAGTTCATTGAAATTCGTTACAGATTGCATCTGATTCAAAGGCTCGCTCCATGCTGTGTTCATGCATGGATAAAGTCCTTATGAATATGAGCGACATTCAATGTTTAAGGGATACGTTGGATAGACTACGTTCTGTAGCGAGAACTAATGGGTATGCGAACAGTATTCACTTGATATATTATTTATTGCTATGGGCAGTGTTAATGGTATTATATTGTTGTAAGATAGATACAAACCATGGTGACCTTTATACACAGGCCATGACAGCGTGCAGCTTAAAATTTGACTGAAGGCCGATCTGTTTGTAGTTAACTCGCTATTATAAGTTGAAAATTTGAGTATTAATTGATACATATATTCTTTGTGTGTAGTTTGTGTGATTTTACTTTACTTCTGCACTGTTGCTACCATTCAAATAACGAAGTAGATTTTGGCACTTGTGCTGGAAATCCAAAAAACGTCTAAGAACACTAGTAACTGGGAGAAATTTGTCATTTTTTTTCGTAATTACAAGAGTTTTGCTGTGTTTTGAGTTTCAGTGATCATATACTGTATATGTATAATTGTATATATACCGGTACTTTATGGCAATTTGAATTCTCAAAACTATCATTTCAAAGAAATATAAAGTAAATTAAGCTTAGATTTTAAAATCAAAATTAGATTGCCCTGCACTTGCAGTCATGCCTCCAGTTTGCACATTGTCAAGGCCTGTGTATATAGATTGCTATAATACAAACGATACACTGCTTGCACACAGGACAGGGTATGATATCACTGGATTTACTTAACAAAAACATTTCATTTTTATGTTATATTTTTGTCATTTTAATTTTTAATGCATAATTGCATATGTACGATGGATAATGCTAAATCATCATCATCACAATCCATCGTCGGTTTGTTCCCCACTAGTGGGGGTGGCCGATTGTTTCCGCGCAGCAATTGTCTTAATCCCTTTTCTCCATTTCACCCTGTCCCTTGCATCTTCCTCCTTCAGTCCGACTTTTTTAAACTCATCCTTCACTTGTTGCTTCCACGTTCTTCTTGGACGACCGCGTTTCCTCTTCCCATCCACCTTTAGATCTAGTGCCTTTCTAAGAAAACTTCCTTCCTCCCTCCTTATCACATGTCCATACCATCTTACTTCATTTTCCCTTGCCAGTTCGTCTATGGTCTCTCTCATCTCTAGCATATCCAACAATTCCTCAGTCCTTTTTTCCTTTCTCGTTTTCACCCCACACATTGCTCTCACCATTGACCTTTCCGTTCTTCTCAGGATTGCCAGTTCACTCTCTCTCAATACCCATGTCTCGCTACCATATAGCATTGCAGGCCGCACACAGCTCCGATATACTTTTCCTTTCATCCTTAGTGAAAATTTTCTGCCATACAACATTTCCCCACATTCCCTGAACTTTGCCCAGCCCAATCTTGCCCTTGTTGTCACCGCTGCTTCACATCCACCACTTCCATTTATCCGATCACCCAGATAACAGAAGTCTGTCACTGTTTCGATGCCATGGCAGAACTCATCATCATGGCCTTCCACTTCATTCCTTCCTTTACTGCATTTCCCACAAACAAAACACTTCGCCAATCTTGTTGCAGCTCTCTTGACATTAGCACATCTTGCATGTACCCACTTTCCACATTCCTTGCATTGCATTGAATTTCTCATCACTTTCTTGCCACATATTCCACAGGGATCTACTTTGCTCTCAACAACTGTTCCTTCTGCTCCACTCACCATCACTTTTGTTTTTTCAAGATTCACCTTCATACCCTTGGTTTCAAATGCTTCTTTCCATTTCTCAAACTTTCTCTCCATTCCCTCCATACTATTACTTGTCAAGACCAGGTCGTGTGCATACAAAATTTCACTCAATAAGCCCTCCCTCACTCCTTCAGTTACAACGTCAACCACAATAGCAAATATCAGAGGTGACAAAACTCGGAATGGCCCGATTCGGTGAGTCCGATCCCTTAACGTCGGATTTTTTCAATTTTTTTTTTAATTATCGGGTACCGTGGCCTAATTATCATTGCCGTTTTAGGTTAGGGGTTAGGAGTTAGGGTTAGAGGTTAGGAACTCACCGAATCAGACTCACCGAATCGGACTCACCGAATCGGACTCACCGAATAGTAGCAGACCCGACAAAACTGATCCCTGGTGTACACCAACCTTCACAGAAAACTCGTTTGAATAATTTGATCCAACTCTCACTTTTGTTCTTGCATTCTCATACATAGACATCACAGCTCTCACTAATACCTCCGGTATACCTCTTTTCCTCATTGCCCATTCCATCACTTTCCTTGGTACTCTGTTAAATGTCTTTTCCAAGTCGACGAAACACATATATAGTTTTCTCTGCTTCTCTCGGTATTCCACCTGCATTCTTGTCAATATAAACAGAGCATCCACTGTACCTTTTCCTGGCATAAATCCAAACTGGATATCATTTAATTTCACCAATGTTCTCAACCTCTTTTCTAGTATTCGCTCCACAATTTTCATTCCATGCTCTAGTAGTTTTACACCTCTATATGCACTGCAACTTCTCACATCCCCTTTTCTCTTGGAACAACAATACTATGCTTCCACTCCTCCGGCATTCCCTCTCCATCTAATACCCTTTGGCTAAGTTGTAGCATTAGCCTACTTCAATTCCCAACTCTCCACTTGCTTTTATCATCTCTACGCTCACTTCTGATGGACCAGCTGCTTTATGCAGTTTCATTTGTCCCATTGCCTCCACCACTTCATCTAGAGTAACCTTTCCCACTGGACCCTCCACCAGATCAACCTCTGTCATATGATCCCATACATTCTCCTTATTCATAACATTTTCCATATGTTCCTTCCACACTTCTCCTCTGCTTTCCGGGCTGAAATGCAACTTCCCATCTCCACTCCTTATACATCTTCCCCCTACAATATCTTTCCCATCCTTTTTCATTTGCTTTATGAGTCTGAATGCTTTGTTTTGGCTTTCCCCCATTTTATTAAGTTCCTCCTCAGCACCATTCTTCATAGCTCTTGCAACAACCCTCTTTGCCTTCTTTTTCATACTCTTATACTTCTTTTTATTCTCTTCTGACCCATTTTTGCGCCACTGCATCTCTTTTCTGTGAAATCGCATGCTTCACCTCCTCATCCCACCACCATGTGTCTCCACGATCCCTCCTCACTTTCTTTTTCCCACATACTTCACATGCTGCTAGGACACCTTTCTTAAATGAAGCCCACAAGTCCTGCGCACTCATGTTTACCAGCTCTTTTGCTCTTTTCACAAACTTAATTCTCGTTTCTTTTTCCTCCAGTTTCCACACATTTCTCACAAAAACTCGTTCTTTCTTCACAATTTTCTTCACTTTTTTCATATTTAAGTCTCCTACTACTAGTCTATGCTGCAACTCCCACGGAATTACTTTCACATTCTTCAAGTACTTTCTCTGTTCCTGCCCAACCACAATAAAATCAATTTCCGACTCATGTCCTCCTGAGCTGTAAGTCACCTTCCTTTTCTCTTTCTTTTTAAACCATGTGTTGGTAATACAAAGTTTCCTTTCATCACAAAATTCAAGTAGCATTCTTCCTTCCATGTTTCTCTCCCCAAAACCATACCCTCCATGAATGCCCTCGAACCCATTTGCTTGTTTTCCAACATGCCCATTAAAATCTCCTAATCCAAACACCAACTCTTTTGAACTCCGTAAATCCCATTCCTCTGCCAAAACATCATAAAAGCTTTCCTTTTCTAAGTAATCCCTACCACTTTGATGTGCAAATGCACAGATTAGCCTCACTACCTCCTCTTCAAAAGCAAGTACCATTGTCATCACTCTGTCACTCCTTCTTCTAACTTCTATTACTTTCTCACATAATTCCTCTTTTACCAAGAAACCAACACCACCGATTCCTGTGTTATTTCCTGACCACCATAACTTATATCTCCTCCCATTGGCACCTAAAAACCGCGCTGACTGTCCCCTCCATCTTACTTCCTCTAGGCCACATATATCCACCCTTCTTTTTCTTAGTTCTTCACATCTAAATGTCTAATCTAAAAAATGTAGCTGGTTATTTCTGCACTTAACCCTGATCCCATGAAGTATTAACCGGTTTTGTTGTTTCTGTTTTCACATATTGATGTTGTACTGGTTTGTTCAGTTGTAATAGGGCAGGGTTAATTGCTGTTCTTGCAGTGAAGATAGAGTCTGCTTATAAAATATATAATATGAATAATCATAAACATCTAGTGAGTATCATCTGTATCGTGTCTGCTGAACAGTGTGAACACGTATTGGGCAGACACTGGAAGTAGTTAATGAATGCGTTTCTTACAGACTGTTACTACATTAGCCTGCTTTTCTTACTGCGGCTATGTTTCAGACTTCGGTTCAAAGTTCAACTGGACAAAGATTCAATAGGTCCTGAAACTTCATACCAAATAGTAGGCGATATGTTCGACATTGAAATTGTTCTAGATGGAAATCATTTTAATGGCCCAGCTGTGCTTGATGTAAAAGTAAACCATTCAGATCAAGTACGAAGTTGTCCGGAATTGGTGGAAATCATCAGGTTAAAAACAAATGCTTTTTAGTTTGTATATTTGCATATTTACATATTTTTATTCAATTTCAAAAGTTCCATCAATACATGAAGTAAATCTAAAAGTAATTGCATAAGCTCTCTTTAATCATACTATAAATAATCATTCTAATCATTCTACATACCGAGTATGCTGAGTAACTTTGATTTGGCGAGAGATATGTCTAGTGATGTTTTATGCCAAATCTTTACTTTGTACTGCTGTGCGGAAAGGCCCGTTTCGGAGAGGCCGATTTGGAGAAATCCCAATTCGGAGTCAGCATTTCTCGGAGAAAACCGATTCGGTGACTTCTTAAATCCAGCGACGGCTTTTGTTTATTTTTAAAGAATTTATAGGGATCACTCGGATAGGCGGTTTTTGTGTTTGCCTTCTCATACCGATGCAAACAAGGAAGTTATTGTTTCAATGAGGTAGATGTAAATTAGCTGATATCTTGTGGGTATAGGCTATATAGCGATAACTAGCAACTTTAGTTGAGATATTTTTGCTGAGACTTCATTTGGTTATAATGGTTAACCACTATTGTTAATCACAAAATTTCGTTTGACAACTGTTATATTTTTTTCACTGAGACTTTAGTTGAGACTTTTTTGTTGAGAGTTTATTTGGATAACATTTTTTATCAGCTATTTCCTTTGAATAAGCAGGTGTTGCTGTGAGATTTTAGAAATCTCCGAAAAAGGCTGTCTCCAAATTGAGATTTTTCCGAATCGGATTCTCCGAATAAGAGCAGACCGTTTGTACTGCATGCAACGTTTTTAACCCAAATGGTTTTACAGAAATGGACGCTTTTTGGCTCTTTCAAAACACTTGAAAGGTCTTATTGACATGTATCCAGGGACAATGGATCGCCAAACAAAAACTCGGGTTTACATGGCATTGCAATCTCTAGAAGTCGACATCAAGAAGATGAATCAGTTGTACATGTAAGTGTCCGGAATGGCCCGTTTCGGTGAGTCCGATCTCTATTCGGTGATTTTTTCAATTTTTTTTTTAAATTATCGGGTACCGTAGCCTAATTATCATTGCCGTTTTAGGGTTAGGGGTTAGAGGTTAGGAACTCACCGAATCGGACTCACCGAATAGTAGCAGACCCGTAAGTGTCATTGAGTTACCCGGCGTACATCATCACTGAGCTGCATTGTGCCCTTTACTTGGAATACTGACTTGCTTATTAACAAGAGTCTGCACTTGGTCGAAGTCTTCGTCTGTATGCAACAGTACCTGGAGTTTCACCTCATGTAATGTAACACCCACTAGCTGAAAAATAAGTGGCATTGTTGCAGTGTAATAATTGCTTGCGTTTTTTTTCTGTGCTCGTGTTTACAGTTATTTAAGACAGGTAAGGTTTTGTCGTTTCGTTAATAAGTTTGTTGTTTATGCAGGGACACCCATAAAGACTCGGATAGTGTTAACACCGTTCTACATGGATTAGTTGGGCTACTAGCGCCGCATGTGACTGGCCGTAGCTGCCGCCTCAGTTACTATCTTACCCCATATGACGTGTTGGATGGAAATGCTGATGATTTCACCAAAGTATTTGACCAGTGTGAGTTGAATAGCATCAGAATTGTGTTACCTGCTTTTGGTTTCCGAAAAATGTTGAGACTTGTGCGGCTGTGCGCTTCTCTCTGATTTTGTGAGAGGAGAATCTCCCGACTGAAATAAAATCCCTCATGATTTCATACCGTAGTTATATATGTTTTGTAACAAATTACTTCATGAAGAGTCTATTACTGCAACCTACCTACCATATCTTCCTGTTCTTTATTCCCTGAACCTGTTGTCTATTTTTTATTTCTCCCACTTCTGGTGATGCCACAGATGCTGATGGTGATCCTCCACTTTGTTGAAATTTTCCTCCTCGCTGATCCTCATCATCTCCGAGTTTTCTGTAACGTTTTTGTTTTCCTTTTAGTTCCCTCTTTTTCATCCAAACTTTCAACTACAGTATATTTTTTCCTGCGATATTTTATTCCATCCCCATCTAGCCTGGCCCTGCTAATCTTTCCTACTTTTTCAAACCCAGAAGAAGTTGAATTAACAACTATATTTGTTCACCTTATTCTGCTCTTATTCTCTATGATGGATTGATGGTCTTCTGAAACAGAATTTTTTAGAGTGTGTGCCACAGTAGGGTGGGCTGAAAAAAACTTTTTTTTGAAATTGAAAAAGTGGCCCCTCCAAAAAGTTGGCAAATTGTCCAAAACCTGGAAATGTGAAGTTTTATGAAATTCTACTGACTTTTTACAAGTTGTCATAGAGAGTTAAATATAATTATGTAATTTTAATGACCTGTTTTAGCCTAATGCTGCGAGTTCGCTGTGGTAATAATGGATTGCACTAGGTTTCAGGACACAGTTCCCTAGTCATGTGCTTGAACGAATGGTGGTTGAAGTCAGTGATTCGTTCTTTTATGCGGCTCTTTTGTTTGGCTTGAGGCTGCTGGCTGTTGATTTTTTGTGTTATTAGGTTTCTGAGTTTGTAAATTTCACAACAATAACACCTAACAACACAGAAACTTAAAGTAATACGTAACAAAACGCATGTAATTGACAAAAACAAGCTTAGACGAGAACGACATAAATATCGAGAACAAATTCGACAAGACCAAACAAAATTTTTGAAATTAATTGATGGTGTATAATAATATGTTGATGGACGGAAAGATGCTACCCTTACAACAATATAATACAACTTGAAAATCATATCAGTCACCCTCCTTGGAAGAACCTCATGTGATAGTCGGAGAACCTGGGGAATACTATCTAACCCATTTTGCTTCTGAAGATGGAAGAGGAAGAACGATTGCTAAATGCATCTACAATACCATCAAGGACACCGATTGTATAGCTAATATGACTGGTGTTAACTTGGGGTGCATAAGGATGCTGGAAGTAGAACTTCAAAGGCCTAAAATGGGTAGTTTGTCTACTACACACAAATGAACTTAGACTACGTCATATTTTTGTTCATCTTGATGGAAACTCAAGAAGCCCAGATTCTTTTTCTGGACCAATAAATTGATAAACAGTTAGACTTGCTGTCAAATCTATTCCCAACTCACACTTGGAAAGTGGAGAGTGTGAGTTGGGAATAGATTTGACAGCAACTACTGGCCATTTGGACACACTAGAGTCTAACTGTTTACCAATTGGTCCAGAAAAAGAATCTGGGCTTCTTGAGTTTCCATCAAGATGAACAAAAATATTAATTTCAAAAATTCAATTTCAATTAATTCATTTCAATTAATTTCAAAAATTTTGCTTGGTATTGTCGAATTTGTTCTCGATATTAATATGTCGTTCTCGTCTAAGCTTGTTTTTGTCAATTACATGCGTTTTATTACGTATTACTTTAAGTTTCTGTGTTGTTAGGCGTTATTGTTGTGAAATTTACAAACTCAGAAACCTAATAACACAAAAAATCAACAGCCAGCAGCCTCAAGCCAAACAAAAGAGCCGCATAAAAGAACGAATCACTGACTTCAACCACCATTCGTTCAAGCACATGACTAGGGAACTGTGTCCTGAAACCTAGTGCAATCCATTATTACCACAGCGAACTCGCAGCATTAGGCTTAAGCAGGTCATTAAAATTACATAATTATATTTAACTCTCTATGACAACTTGTAAAAAGTCAGTAGAATTTCATAAAACTTCACATTTCCATTTTTTTTCACTTCTATAATTTTCATTGTTTTGTTACTTCAACACTAGAGAGAGCTATTGAAAAATCTTGTTGCAACCTTAAAATATTGTCAAATTTGATAGTGGTTACCTGATTACTATGGCTGGTCAAGATCCTATGATTCTTTTCACTTTTGTATGCTTATGGAACCCTTGCCCATTTTGACAATCTGTACTGGTTAACTATAGATAATGCCTCAAAATAAAGTTTTTTGAAAATAACTTCATTTTTAGACATTTTATGGCAAAATGTTCTCTTAAGACAAATAGAAACATGCTTCTTCTGCTTCTTTTGATACCAGTTTTAGTTCTCTATGACCATCGGCTAAAAAGTTAGAGCACTTTCCAAAAATTTGACCTTTTCGCGACCTTTAGTGCGATGTTGCTCGGCCGCTAGAGGGAGCAACTGAAAATTTTTAGTGAAACAGAAGGTTTTGGACAATATGCCAACTTTTTGGAGGGGCCACTTTTTCAATTTAAAAAAAAAGTTTTTTTCAGCCCACCCTAGTGTTACAGCACAATGGTGTTCCGCGAGAGGATCACAAGTGTGCTGCGAATGTGTAGCTTGGTTTGAATGTTGCAGCCACAGCGCAAAGCTGCAGTGTGTCAAAGTAGTTTAGAAACTGAAGCGTTCGCTTTCGTGCTGCAGTAGACCGCCAGTTATAATTGAATTAACCACGTAAATCGCTTGACAATCAGACTACTCCAAACGATGTCAAGCCCCGAATCAAGACTATTTGTGCACAAGAGCAGGCACACTTTTTACATTACCGAAAAGTAAACTTTTTTACAGTTATAGATTGGCTAAAATAAAACTAACTTTAAGTAGGGAACTTCTCTCATGTAGCCTATAGTTTGTTGAACGTACCAGCTTGGATCAAAAAGTGAGTGAAAACCAATATATACTAAAAAAGCATTGACGTAGTAAGTCAATGTGCCGCGAGATTCTGAAATTCTTTGATGTGTCGTAATCCGAAAAATTTTGAAAACCGCTGCTGTAAAATTTGGTTTCATCATTTCTCCCAGTAAGCGACGAGAAAGGTCTCCACGCAGAAGTCCGGATAGAAAAGCATTCTTCTCCTTGCAAGCTTCCAATTGCCCCTCTCATCGCAAACAATCATCCCATTTCAGGAAGCGGGTATGGTTACGGATATGATAAAGAAGATTTTTTTATTAAACTGCAATATTTCACTAACAATTCAATAAAAACGCTTTTAAGTTGGTTTAGGCTTTCTACACCTATTTGTTCGGCACATAGAATAATTGGTACTGTCACAAGTTCATCATACATTGCTTGTTTTTCTTGCTTATAATTTGAAAAAGAAGCTTCAGTTAATTTAAGTAAACACACAGCAAAGATGTCCAAAAACGTTCAGTGATCAGTTGTTTTAGTATTCTCTTGAAACGTAATCAACAAACAAGCCTCAATATTTTCACTGTTATTCAGGCAGCCTCGGTTTTCTGACGTGAACCAACACAACTCTATCCACTTGCCAGCTTGCTTTGTTCTCAAACTGAAACCTCCTGTCATTGTGATGCAAAGCATAGCTGACGACATAGAAGAGGAAACTGGTAAGTTTGTATCATGATTTTTGGCCACTGCACTGGTCTTTTGTTAGTGGTACAAATTGAAATGATACAGATACAGAGAACAATCATTACCTCAGCATAATGGTCCTGATTGCTCGACTAGAGCAATTTCTTCAAACTCTTCTGCGCTTGAATCCGTAAAATAGTTGGTATCAAGTTTAAATGTGTCAGGTAGAAGAACAGCTTTGTTTTATATATAACCTCTGTACAAGTTAAAATCTTCCAGTTGCTGTTCAAGCTCCGAGTCACGTTCCAGCTCACCTCGAACCAAAAATAACTTCTGGTTTAGCTTCAACACAGTTTCGATGCAATTTGCATGACTGCTTTTTGTATAATTTTGTTGATAGGCTATTGCTTTTGCATTTTATCAAACTACTTGCATGCAAAGCACTGAAGCAAATCTCGTTTACAAAGCATGGCTGTTAGGCATGCCTCGAAATTTGTACTTTTTTCCGGCGGTTAAGCATGTCCTACCGGACTGGCCCTTTCAGCAGACATTTAATACCTCAACCGGACATATTTTTTACATGTATATTTTGCACAAAATCACACTACAGTATTGTGTAGTCGTGTTTGTAGAAGAAGATTTTCTACAACAGAATAAATCTGCAATGGTTGATGGCTTAATTAACCGACCCTGAAGTATACTGGAGCAGATTGCTTGCAAATAAATCAGTGCGTTAATGACAGTCGTGTAATGACGCAATAAACACAATTGAAAACAACAATCCAACTTTCCTTATTACAAAAGCAACTACGGTCACTTATTCCGTGGTTTTCGCGTTATAGAATCGTTGTGCCTAGCAATTACTGCCGGCGCGGGGTTGTAAATCTCCATGTCAGGACCGTCCAGACCATGACGGTCCAGACAAATGCGCATTAGTGACTCAATAGTGTTAGCCCTCAATAGTGTTAGTGTTAACTAACTAACACAATAGTGTTAGTCTAACACCCTCCCTTCTGTGCAGAAATTCTATTTCTATCAGTATCAGCGTGAATAAGGTCGCCACATTCGCCTAAGCACGTGCGCAACCCAGCTGAGACTTGCTTCTCTGTGACGTTTCTTTTTAACAAACGATCAATGTAACGCACTAATTCTCATTGTTAAAATTAGAATACATATCCTGCCGAAAAGTTCAGATAACTTTATTTCAAGGCAACATTGCAAGGCGTTGAAATGATGTGAAAATGGCTACTTTTGCCATCAGCTCGTTAACCACGCCACTCTAATGTGATCTTTAAAGCAATTGCCTGTACTATTATTGTTTCAGCTCCGTATTTGTTCGCGTTAAACAAACAATTGTAACAATTCACATTTAAAATATATTTTTGCTGCATTAGCTCTATTTTTGTCAAGAATTTTGCGGCAGTCATTTATGACCGACCAATGAGTCGGCTTCGGCAGACATTCAAGGTCATTCCGGAGGTCATGACCGCCGGAATTTCGAGGCCTGCTGTTAGGCGCTATTCATCATCGTTCCTTTTCTTGTGTATTGCTTTTATATGACATGCAGTTTTATCCAAATTGTTTGGAAACATCTCCGAAAAAGCAGGCATCATTCACAAACTGTTGTTCTCAGGCATGTCCGTATTCAAAGACAGCAATCTTCAGCCATATTTATCTCTGTTACAAAACGAAGACGAAGTTTTAGAGGTAAGGAGAATGAATTTGAGTTTTTATACCCTTCCTTCAACTGGTTGTATTGCATCTACAGTATCTGATATCCTGATTTCGGGATTCCTTTGTTGTGAACTTCTAAAAACTGATGTATTATTTATTACGCCAGTTATACGTTACTGTTTGTTGATATAACCTTCCCATCCCATTTTTTTTTGCATTGATTCAACGTCTGTAAACAATGAGCTTAATACTAGTTAGTTTAATATTCACTTTGATTAGTGACCCTTTTGTTGTTTGATAACTGATGAAACTAAAAAGTTCAACGTTGTGTGGTTGTATCTGTGATAGAAATGTTCATCATGAATTTCTGTTTTCACTTGTCATTTCTGAAGCAAGGCTTAGCGTATGGGATTAACTCAACCAGAAAATCAGTCATTTTTTACATTAATTTAACGTTTTACGTACGTCAAATGGATTTGAAAAACCATTGGTCTGTTGTCTTGAAAACTTACAACTTACATTTTTTGTTTATATTACATTGAACTCCTTTAACATAACAGGTTATCTTTGACGGGCAAAAACACATGTATAGTCTTGATCTGAAGCATTTCAAGGCTGGATTAGTCAAAGAGATATTATTCACACACCCTAGCCACTTGCTAGCCATCTTGAATTTGTTGCGGAAGCAAGCCTACTTGAACACCATTTTTTCGAGCTGCATTCGTCCAAAGAAGATTGATGACACCCACCCAAGTAGGTTAATTTACGCCTGCTATTCCTGCCAGTAGAATACTACATTTCTCTAAGATGCACAACTTCACAATTGCGAAGTAACACTGGTCAATGGATCATTTGCGCAGTGAAATTTTACTCTTGCGTACTTGGATCGCTATAAACTTAAAATTAAATAAAAAATTATTCGAGTCTTAGAATCATAATGCGCAGTGTAAAATTTTCTTAGAGAGAACACTGATTATGTTGATTGGTGGCATTTTGCGCATTCTCCACTGTTCTATTTCATTTTCGCCGTAACAGGCGAGTTTAACATAGCCCCACCCTTTGTGATGGTGAATAATCACCAATCGTTATGTTTGTGTAGTACAATTGTAATTTACTACAGTCAGCTGGTTACTTGAAAAAGGCTAACATGAGTATTGATTATGGCCGAAAACGTTTGCAGTTTTTAGTTGATTCTCATGTTATTATATTATGTTAAATGCCGTCTGGTTGTTAGGTTTTATTTGTGTATGGTTCAAAAAATCACCTTTTTACCAAGATTGTTAAATTGTAGTTTACTATAAAAAATCTGGCAACATCTTTGTGCAGGAAGATCATACAAGGAGTGGTTTATTGATGTGTCCGTAAACAAAGATTTAACTGTTTTGAATCTAACATTCGAGCACCCTTTTTGCCCCAATTCCTCTGTGTTCGGTGAGTCTCAACTATCTTCCGCCATCCGCGACAATATTAATTAATTAGACTCTTTGTTTATGATCTAATTCGAGTACTAACATTATATTTTGCTACCCAAGCAAAGACAGTAGTACGTTTAGTCGTGTATGAGTTGATTATACAAGACAGGTATAATATCGGCCATTTTTTCACGTATTACAGCAGTAGCATCGCTTCCATTTCATGTTAAGCTTAAAGTTTATTCATTCATAGTTTCACTATCTTTCTTTGTTCTGTCCTCGCCATTTTCTTAAATATTTCAGGTGAAATTCACTTCTCCAGCGAAGGATTCCTTTCCTGCCAGCTGTTCACTGGCAGAGGAGATCCATGTCTGTGCAGCGACAAATATGTGACGACAATCTTGCAAAAATCTTTTTCTCTCTCACTGATGATGAGGTAGGTATCTAGGTGGACGTTAGCGCTTCTGATGAGGTTTTCATCGTAAACAAAGTGATGTTTATGCAATTTAGATACCTGAATTATTGTGGGTACTTGTCATTGCAGTGAAAAGTTTTCATATTTCCATACAGTCCATGACTCGTTCATTTTTTCAATATACTATTACTTGTAGCTTTCTTAAGGGTACCCATAACAGTTGTATTTTATTTACCGAAGAAGTAACTTTTTGACTTGAAATCAAATGTTTACCATGCATGCATATAACTCATGTGTTAACCGGTAGTTTATCTTTCTGTTATAGAAATTTAGTTATCCAAACAAAGAGGAACCCACGTAAAGAACCGGACCGGAGTCGAGTTTTCCGCCATTCTACCTTTCACCAACATCCAGCTACGACCGCCACATACAAGAAACAAACCAGTATTAACCATCCCAAACCGGCTTTACATAACCAAGGTAAGCCTGTCAATCAAAATCTTGCTAGACAGACCGGGGCAAACCAGATGAAACCGGTTAACAGAGCAGCCCAACAGGAACAAGTGACTGCCAACTCTGCAATCTCGTCCATGAAAGTGTTCCTAGCAGCAACCAACAGCCAAGAAAAAGGTAAGCTATGTGTGTGCAGAGTGCACGCATAAGATCTTGTTTTTTTGGTTTCTACTGTAGAATGAATTTTGACTAACGAGTAAAAGTGCAATGTGTCAAACTATTTTAAGGTCACGGCTCTATCCTAGACACGGCAAAATCTGTCATTTTGCTGTATGGGGTATCTAATCTATTGCTCCAAACATGTCTGCATCAAGTCTCTTCAAAATAACATTAAGTTTCTTCATGAATTGATCAGAGATCTCTGGTGATCATACCAAAAAAGAAGCCCATCATCCGATGTTGACCCAGCTGCTGAAGCCGCAGGATGGCTCCATGATGCCCGCGCGACAAAATCCCGTGCAGCAGAAAAAGGTGCCCAACCGCTAGAAACAAATGAATACGTGAATTCAAGGAGGGCCCAACTTCCACAATCCACGAAGTTGTTTTCGTGGTGGAACTTCGATAGTGATTATATGCTGAGATATACTGATAAGAAGTATTATACTTGAAAATTTCACTGGGTGGTGATGCTGCGGAGAAACTATGGGCAAGTTAATCCCCGAAAATTGGGCCCTTTACAACTCAACGGGAATGCATGTGCTGCGAACTCTTTGTAAATGGTTTTATTAATAAGAAAATAGGCGCATAGCACGAAAAGATTGATTACAATACAAAAAGCAAGGCAAAACAATAATGCAGCAAGGTTCAAGACGTTTCAAAATCAAATATTTACTCTTCATAGTCAAGAGTCTTCTTCGGGTCCACCATGGGGCTTGTGTGCATTCAAGGCTGTCATATACTATTTTGCTTCTTCTCCAAAATATAGTACCAGTGATTGAACGTCTTTCACTTTCTGAGGAATTATGTAGCACTGGGCCTGTGTAGAGGAGATCAGTGGAGTGCTCAACCAGAGCGTACGTTGGCTTTAAAAGCCGAAAACTTTGCTCCAACAGGACATTCATCTCTGCAGCTTGTTGTTGGATGTATCTGAGGATTTTAAACTGGGTGATTTTCTGGTCATTTAGCTTTAATCTTGTAACTTTTTTAAAAAAATTCACAGTCTTTTATATCACTTCCTTTCATAACGGTCAGCTGAAAGCGCTCACAGATCATGTCGTTCCAGCCGGTGTAAAGCTGGACATGGTGGCGCTTTCTCTTCATTCTCTCTATAATGTCAAACCCTTTGTCACATGGCGGATAACAATGACCGCGTGTGGGCAGATAATGAGTTGTGGAATCCAATCTGCCATGCAATACCAAAGAATGCAGATATTGCACTGTGGTATTATTGTGGTTTTGGCCACGACTCCCATCGATAAATTCGGTGCATTAGCATCCAGGTGTTTGGAAATGTAATCGTGAAAGCAGCTCATCAGCTTATTTACACCCCTTCCAGCTTCTGTTTTAGGCCATGTCAGGAGCCTTGATATGATGTCCAGGGGGTACTTTTGCACCTTCAACGCGCTTCTAAAGAAAATACGCACACATTCTGAAGACATTAATATCACATTCAAGATATCTCCTTTTGTTCCCCTGACCACCATATTGAGTCACCCAGTGTGGAAAATTGATACTGTATGTACAATTGTGCAGTGTAGTATGAGAAATTTTCAGCTTGATGTCATCACCTTCTGAAACCTGTTTGCTTCTTTAGTCTTTTTGTGTGGTTCCTTGTGCTTCCAACTGAGCTATACACCTGGTTTGTTTACCTGACAGAGTCCAACAAGGGCTCAATTTCTGGAGTTGGCTTCTTGAAATCAATGGAAATATTGAGGGGGTATTTTTCATATTAAAAAAGGGGGGGTTTGCGACACTTTTTAACCTTGAATGAGCGTAAAGTCCACAAGGGATCCACGTAAAGCAGATACTTAAAACATCTAAATACAGTGAAAAAAATATTTGAATCAATTTCAAGATATTAACGTCTACCCTTTGAAGTACGTGTTAATTTGAAGAGAAGGAGACATTATTTATGGTCTCTGTTAAAGAAGGTCCTTCTTTAACAGAGACCACAAATAATGTCTCCTTCTCTTCAAATTAACACGTACTTTAAAGGGTAGACGTTAATATCTTGAAATTGATTCAAATATTTTTTTCACGGTATTTTTCATGTTTGGACTTAAACATTTAGCCGAGTTTCAGATATTATTTAGAAGACACTGAAAGGAAAAAATGCAATTTGAAAAAAAAAAAGTCGAATTGGGCCCTTTTTGAATTCACATATTCAAATGCCTCAAATTATGCAGTAGAATTATCCTAAATCGTCA
Source organism: Aplidium turbinatum (assembly GCF_918807975.1). Classification (NCBI taxonomy): domain Eukaryota; kingdom Metazoa; phylum Chordata; class Ascidiacea; order Aplousobranchia; family Polyclinidae; genus Aplidium; species Aplidium turbinatum. The sequence continues at coordinate 7,640,369 of NC_137486.1, forward strand.
CCTCAATAGGATTAAAAAAGTGACAAAGTATGCAAACAGGTCAAAACTATAAGAATTGTGCCGGTACCGGCAAAACAGTGACAAATAAAGCGAACTGAGGAATTAGACGAATACTACTGTAATAATGTGCGTTGCTCTCAACGCTTTACAAAGCAGATAGTGTCAGTGTAGCCGTGTTGAGGCGCAGCCGAATATATTATATTATTGAATTACTAACTTGTTTCTAGAACCATCCTATGCTGATGGATTTGCTTAAGGATACGGACAACAGTGCAAAACCAGTTGTTCAACAACAACAACCACTACCACCAGCACAACAGCAGAGCCAAGTTTCATCTCAACGCCAACAGTTCCAGCAGAACGAAATGCAAATGTCACAACAAGTTCAGTACGCGCAGAACAAACAAATGCAGAGCTCTTATATGCCGCGGCAACAAGGGCAAATGCCGCCGCCTCCAAGTTATTCGGTCTCGCAGATGAAAGGACCGATACAACAACCTTATCAGGTACCGCAATCTTCGATGCTTTCCTTTGTATTCTGCTGTTTGAAAAGAAAATACTTTTTTTGGATGCCGTAAAAGGCTGTTCTAACATCACGTGACGCCCTCTGGGTGAGAACTGTGCCGAAACCGTCATATGACGAAAAAATCTGATAATAGCATTGTACAAGGAGAGGTTACAAAAGCAATAATATCGCGCCATATTATTTTAAAGAGCGTGGAAACCTTTATGGCGGAATGATAGTCACTGTGTTAGTACGAATGGAAGATTGCTGAGTTGTGTGTTGTTTTACTACAGGATAAGTCTTTTCACTCCGCAGATGCATCAACAAATGCAATACTCCAATCCGTCACCCTTGAACTTTGATGATATACCTGGTTCTCTTCCCCCTTCTCTGACTTCTCCATTCAGCAGCCAGTCCTCCATACCTTCTATGACTCCTCCTCTTTATCCGTTGGTGCCGTCTCCCTTGCAATCCCCATCCCTTCCGTCCCCCATGTACGTATCACAGCCCTCTCCTATGCAGCCCCCTATGAACACCCCCCAGCCATTACCTGTCGCGTCTCCCATGCACAACGCCATGACTCCACCGATGGCGTCACCCGTTGCCCGGAAGATGGCGGTAGGGAGGCGGGCATCCAGACAGAAATCTCTTTCCCAAGAAGCTGCGGGATATGATTTGGAGATTGGATTCACTTCACAATTTGAGGTAACTATCTTCATTGCTGCTTAAAGCCGAAGAAGTTGCTGCTAAACTAATATTGAGCTAATGTTTTGATAACTATGCTTTTCATCGTCAGTGCTAGGCTACGAGACGAAGGATCATGCGATCAATTAACTTTAATGATTTTTATTCGAATTCACCATTCAGTTTGTCGTTCTGACGGGAAGGGGAGTAAAATATGCGAAAAGATGGCACCACACGATAACTGAACATCCCCTCAATGATATCTCACCTATATTTGTTATTCACAGATGCTTCCAGAGGGAGAGGCCGGTCAAGTAGTGGACATGTTCAATACTGGTGAGCTTCCCGATAAACTTCACTAGTTGAGCATTTTACTTTTGAAAAGTCAATCACTCACCGCCTCTGTTGCACAACAAAACAGCATTGCTGGATTTACCCACCAACAGTTTTGCTACCACTGTTGGGAGATAATTTTTATTTTATCTCGAAATGTTTAAAATGAAAATACCCCACTGCTATTCTCTTGTATTCCCTAGCTACGTTTCATCAGTGAATATGACTGACCTCTTCAAGGTTATGCAAAAATATTTCTGACATGTTGTGCTGTCTTCTCTGTTTAAACAAATAAACCGTACGTTGTAGGCATGAGTCCAGCCCAGAACCAAAACATGGGACAGCAACGAATGGTGTCTCCTTCCATTAGTCAGGGCAACCAGATGCAACTTCAGCAAGCATACTCCAACGACCGATCAATAAATTTCTCATTCGATTCTGATATTGGAATGGACAACGACTTACAAAGGTGATGCATTTGAACACACTCTTTCTGGAACTGAGATTGGAAAGTCAACATTCATTTTCTGCCACCACCCTTTTTCCAACCAACCGTTAGTTGTCAAGGGTTCTGTTTGTATTTTCTTGAGCCAACTATGTTTTCTTTTTGTTTGTTCTTTGTAAACTCAGGTCATTTCGAACTCGAAACCACAGCTGCATCTTTTGTTATTGTTTAACGCCTCTGATTTTTTTTTTCTTTCGATCTGTAGTATCAGCCAGCAAATCAATTCGTGTTTATTGCTCCAACGTCTACAGACGTAGAAAAGTGTACAAATGGACTGATTTACCAGCAGTGTTGATACTTGCAAGTAGGCTCAGGCTGTCCGTTCAATTGCATTTTGTCGTTCTAGACGAAACTCTTACGGCCGTCGTCATTCCAATCAACCGTTCATGACTCCCTCTCCCGCTCTCTCCCTCAACCAGGATGGCCAGGTACAGGAGCTGGTTGTTTTTAATTATTTTTATTTTTGACATTTGAAATTCGTCAGTAAAGGTTGAGCATACATCTTGTTTCGAAATAAGTAAAATCCATTAATTTCCTTTCAGTTTTGTTTTTTTTCTTTTTTTTATAAAACCTATCTGTCCTGCATGTTATCATAGATATCTTACATATAGATATGCAACTCAGCAATCGTGGAATTATCGTCACGCTCGACTGACTTTATGGACACAATCAACAATCAAGGTTGCCAGCTTGGCTAGCGTATCTATGGTGGGCTATTATTGTACGGTTTGGGCTTGGCGAGTGGCGGCTTTTGAGCTCCTTTGGAATATTTTGTTTGGCGTATATTTCAAGTTTTCACAGAATAGCCTACTATGAAAAATCAAGACAATAATCTTTCTTCACGTAGGTTATGCAACTTCTGTTTCATGATCGTTGGAACTACCATTTAAGCTTATTTCCAGTGACTCATTAAAGCTTGTTGTAGGCAGTTTACAAACCTGAGATAGAGGGGCGCCGGAACGATTTTAGGGTGAGATATACGGTAGCGATAATGCTGGGCAACTCGTTCGTTTTCCCGCTATTAGCCATGAAAGTCGAAATGTGAGACAGATGAATAATTGCAATAACTTGAACAAGAAACAAAAGGTAAATTTCACATTCATAGCATCACAATCTGCTGCAACGTATAAAATGTGTCCACGGGATAATTTGTGTGGGCCTACTGTAGGCTATAGGCCCTATAATTTGGCTAAAAGCGAATAGCAGAAGTTGATAGCCTATATTGCAAAATGTGCAGTAGCTTACATGACCTTAAAAGGGCACCATTGCCCCCATCCAGAGAAAATTTGAGGGCAGGGGGCATCCTCCCCCCTGCTGAGGCAGCTTCATTAGCATCACGGATCCAACCGCCAAACCAAGACAATTTTAATGTTTGGTACACACCATAACTAGGCTACCAAATGCTATAGCACAGCTTTCGGTAGCCAGCAGTAACTTTCATTTTGGTAACACTCAGTAGATTAATTGAATAAAACTTCAGCTTGTCCTGGAACTACAGCTCCAAAAAAGGTCTTTACCTACTTATCAATGGTTGACAGGCTTGTTGTTAGGCATTGTCGGAAATTTTCAAGCATTTTCAGGGGTTGTCAGGCATTGTAGAATAGCTACTTTTAGGCATTGTCTAGGATTTCCAGGCATTGTCGATCATTATCAGTGGTTGACGGGTTGGTTAGGCATTATAGAACATTTTCAGGCATTGCCAAACATTTTCAGGGGTTGTCGAGGATTTTCAGGAGTTGTCAGGCATTGTAGAGTAGCTACTTTCAAGCATTGTCGGGAATTTCCAGGCATTGTCAAGGATTTCCAGGCATTGTTGATCAATATCAGTGGTGGACAGGTTTGGTAGTCATTATGGAACATTTTCAGGCATTGTCGAACATTTTCAGGGGTTGTCGAGCATTTTCGAGGGGGTGTTTGTAGACATCGAGGGGGTGTTTCGCGCCATAGGCGAATTTTTTTTCACGGGGCCCCTGATCTAAAAGTGCCCCGGGCCCCCCATCAGTTAAATCCGGCCCTGTGTGAAAATGAAATCAGTTTTTTATCAGATTATAATCAAAATCAAATATCGTAGTCTGAAAGTGCCGCCCCCAGACGTGCCGCCCGGGGCGGTCCGCCCCTCCCCCCCCTAGCTACGCCACTGATTGTCGGACATCTTCAGGCATTGTCTAGGATTTCCAGGCATTGTCGAACATATTCAGTGGTAGATAGGTTTGTTAGGCATTGTCGAACGTTTTCTTGGGTTGTCGATCATTACCAGGTTTTGACAGGTTTGTCAGGCATTGTCGATACTTATGATAGCCAGGTCATTTAAACGCTGCTGTGTTTGTGTATACCGTAAATACGTTTACAACCTACGCAAAAGAGAAAGGGATCATTCTGCTGCGCATGCAGAGCTGGGAATGAAAATGCATGAAAATGTTCGACAATGCCTTACAAACGTGTCAAAAACCAATAATGATCGACAATGCCTGGAAATCCTAGACAATGCTAGGAAATGCCCAACAATGCCTGAAAGTAGCTTAATCTAGAATGCCTGACTACCCTTGAAAATGCTAGACAACCCCTGAAAATGTTTGACAATGCCTGACAAACCCATCAACCACTAATAATGATCAACAATGCCTGGAAATCCTAGACAATGCCTGGAAATTCCCAACAATGCCTGAAAGTAGCTACTCTACAATGCCTGACAACCCCTGAAAATGCTCGACAACCCCTGAATATGTACGATAATGCCTGAAAATGTTCGACAATGCCTCACAAGCCTGTCAACCACTGATAATGATCGACAATGCCTGTAAATCCTACACAATGCCTAGAAATTCCCAACAATGCCTGAAAGTAGTTAGCCTACTCTACAATACCTGAAACCCCTGAAAATGTTCGACAACCCCTGAAAATGCTCCACAACCTCCCAAAAAGCCGACAATGCCTGACAATGCCCGACAATGCCAGACAATGGGTATTTAGAGGTACCCTCTGTGACTGATTTGTTTTCAATCGCCAGAATCTCCATAAAGCAGTCCATGCGGAACGAGAATGTGACGTCATCACAAGCAATCCATACGTCAACTTGAAAACGAAGAAAGTTTTATTTAAACAAAAACCAAAAAAATATATTAAAAATAAAGTTGTTTTGCTGTGCCAAGTTTGAAGTCAATGCATACAGCCATAGCTACGCTGTTAGCCTTCAAACATCTTTACGCACCACTGAGTTGCATATCTATATATAAGATATCTATGATGTTATGCAGCTGCTCGAATCATTTGTCCAATACATTTTCAATAATATTGTAATTGCAATGTGCGCTGCATTCATCTTAGTTGATTGGCATCTTTTGGGTTATAAGATCTTTCCATATATTTTTGGATTTAATTCCCTGTACATCATTAAATACAAGTGCAAGTTATCACTCTTACCTTTTAAGAAGTAATTCCCATTCAAATTCCAATGGTTTTTGAACTATTCTTTCGTTTGGTGTACATATTTCAAGACAGGTTAAACGTTAAAACAGTATAATGTCAATCTTCCTTGTTTCTCTAGGACGCCGGTTTTCCTCTTCCATCCCCCATCAACATGGCATCTAATGACGGCTTCTCTCAAAGCATGTTTCTCATGCCGGACGTGAAACCATCTGCTGCAGACTTGGTAATCTTGACTAAAATTGAACTTGTTTACTTTCCGGCTGAGTTATTGGCGTACACGAGGAGACCAGGAACGAAGGGTTCTTTGTTGCCGATCACAAAACCCTTGTTCGACTCCCGGTTGAACTAAATGTTGAAAACCTCTTCCCCCGGTTTCCTGGGTTGTATCAAGAAAAGAAAAGACCTTAACCCACCCCCTTTACTCCACGCCTTATGATTTATGTAGCGAAGCTTTGTCCTTATCGAGCTTTGTCCGCTATACGTTCAAGCAAACTTATACCCTAATACTGCCACCTTTTCTTATCTGTAGAAAACATTAGCAACAGGGAGGTTTACTTTATGTCGTTGCTGTTTGTTTGTTGAACAATTTGGGTTTCTTCCCATTTTCAGGGCTAACGTTGAGAGCGTCTTCAATTGCAATCAACTGAATTTTTGAAGTTCTTGTTGTTCGAACGCAATTCTTTCAGCTTGCATGAGAGCGAGTTTATCCTCCGACCTGGGTTTTTTTTTTCGCTGACACTTTTTGGTCATTTGTCCGAAATGACTTGAAAAAATTCGGTCATTTTTTATTTATTTCGGTCATTTTTTCTGATGGAAATATTTCCTTTCAAGTAGCTGATACAAACCAAAATTTGCACTTCCTGACTAGCTACAACATAGGCGCCAACTTTTTATGCTGTATTGATACATAAAACAATAGATGAACTAGCGATCGGCAGCAGGACAACATTTTTTGAATGCAAACCGCAACAGCTTCGCGATAAATAATCACGAGAACGAGTTGCGATGCTACAATCCAACACCAGACAACAAAATCTGTCATTTTTACATTGATTTAACGTCTGCAGACATTGAATCAATGTAAAAATGACTGATTTTGCTGCCTGCGACATAGCAAAAATCTACCATTTTGTGTCGATTCAATGTCATCAGATGTTGAATGCACCCAAAAGCAACATAATTTGCTACGTAGACGGAGCATGCGTTTAGCTTTATGCGCTTGCAAACAGACTCGATGTTGCTTTCGAAAGTCGAAACCTTTACAGTGAATTGTCGCGGCAGTGAATCGCTCGCTGTGAAAATGAACTTGAAGTCTCGGCATGACGTAACCACCAACCAACGCAACAAGGGCTGGTACAAACCGCATTGCGCACATGCGGAATAATCAACGCAACAACGGACTCGCGCAAACTGCATAGCGCACACACGACCGTTGCCATAGAAACCTGATCAAAGGCGGGAATGTGCGCATCTTTTGTTTCATCTGCAACACGAAAACAGGTCAGTCATAAGTTGCGATATTGTAGTGAAAAGGGAGCTATGTCAAGTCGAAAACTTAATCAAACGTCTCTCCGTAACTATTTTTCAAGGGCTGTTTACGGATGTCAGCAACTTTTAAATTTATTCAAGGTAGTCCGGTTGCCAAATCCAATTTTTTGGCTGAACCTGGAAATTTTATGCAAAGTTTTTTTTTTTATTGATTTTGGTAGCCTAGAGTCTACTCTTTCAGGATCTGCCGGGTGCACTCCGCGCACCCTTGAGCGTTTTGAGAAATTCAAGATGGCGTCCAAAATGGCTGCCGTTTTAGATAACTCCCTATAACTCAGTTAGTATTTGACCTAGGATGATAATTTTGGTGTCTAACCATATGTTTTGAGGGGCAAGCAATACATTGAAACTATTTATTTGACTGGTTGGGGATTGCATCATGTAGAAATGCATTAATGCCGCCAATAGGGCTGCCATATTACAAATTTCAAACAAAAACAAACAAATTCACTTGTATTTGGTCTAGAATGATAATTTTGGTGTCTATCCATATGTTTCGTTGACAAGGAATCCATTTAAGGGATTAAAACGTTTGCATATAAATTATATCACAGCAAAATCCAAAATGGCTACTGATACATTTGCCAAATACTTACTGTAAATTTCTTAATCTCAAACTCCCACTATGCTACGTAATCACTTTGCTTTCTGACTGATAAGCGCGAACTTGCGTCTCAGCAGGCTTGTAAGAAATATCGTAAAATAAGTAGCCTATAAGTAAATAAGTATAAGAAAAATAAGTAGAGAAGTAAGAAAGTAAGCAAGTGTTCTTATAACGAGGTATTACGCTTTAAGCGTTCAGTTGTGAAAGCTGCAACAATGGAACGATCCTGTCTTGGCATATCTGATGCATCAGACGGTTTGGTACAAGTAGTTGTCGATACTTTTGATGCTGAAATCTCATCGCAAAATGGAAAACTTTCCACCCACTCGTTAGCTGTTCTGGTTACACATCCTGAATCACCACCTGATGCTGATCAATACCATAGAGAGACAATCCCACGAATTTCAAAGGAGGAGGTGTCGGAGGCAATAGAATATGATGTCACTATACAGAGATACAATGGTTCCAAGAAACCAAAAATGCCCGAGAGTGTTGCTGTTAGAACAGTTCTCTCACTCAAGTTACTTGCGCAACAGGCTACTCTAAAACAAAGAGCGGACGAAACTGACTTCGCCTTCTTTCAGTATGTTCAGAAACAGAATTGTCCCGAGTACAATGGCTACAACACAGCTCTTACACGCAATCAAGGCCAAACAAAACAACCTAAGACTAAGACGGCATACCTGCCTTTGATTGATCCTGTGCCATCCCACCCAGATACAATAATGACAGCAATGGTGAAAGCTCAAAAGGTGACACATAATGCTGACCAAAAGTTTGTGTTATTTACCTGTGACTTACAACTATATAAAGTTGCATTATATGTGAAGTGGGCTTACCAAGAAAGGTTTTCAGATGTCATCCCGCGCTTGGATGATACGCACTTTTTGATGAGTTTCATAGACTGCATCGGGACTCTGATGAAAAACAGTGGACTGGAGGAAGTTCTGAGTGATGTGTTTGGAGGAGTCGCAAAAATGTTGACTGGAAAGAAATTTCCGCAGAACGTTGGAGCATTGAGAATGCTGGCTGAGGAAGTTCTTCGAGGAGTAGGCCTACTTGATTGAAATACACTTGAGTCAAAGGAGGATTTCGTGGAGGTCTTGGAGAACATAGCCAAAAGGAATAAGACTGCCAAGCTATGGGTGGACATGTTGATCAAACCAGTGTTCCTTATCATGAGGTTTGTCCGAGCTGAGCGGGAGGCTGTTGGCTGTTGCATCTTGAGGCATGCAAACAAATGCTTCCCTATTTCTTTGCCGCTGGTCATGTGCATTATGCAAGGTATAGGATGTGCTACCTAAGGGCAATGGAAGCCCTCCCAGAAGAGGTACTAGTCCGGTTCATGAAAGGGGGGCATGTGATGAGGCACCTGCGCGGACTATGCAATGGCCTATGGAGTGATATGTTTATAGAAACTACTTTCATGAGATATGGCCATGCCCCAAATGGCATCATAGGAATAACCTTGAAGCCGGATACGCTCAAGATCTGGGCATTGAGTCTTCATACATGTAGTACTGTGAAGGCTGCTCTGGGCGAAATTCTTGGAGATTCTGGAGACCAGGGAAGTGGGCATAAGGAAGAAAAGAAGGCACGGATAAAGAATGACAACAAGGACCGAGAAGCCATGAGGACGAAGCTTCAAAAATGTATGGATCCACTTGATCCCGAGAAACATCCAGAGGATCTAGTGAACATTGCAACTGGTCAACATGGAACCCCGGCAGTGAATGTGCAGGATGCTGTGCAGAAAGGATTCAAACAGATGTGCGAATTTGAAGAGAATTTACCTGATGGCTTGCATGAAACAATTCACAAGACCGTGACTACCATGGTGGCTACAAAGAAACATGTGAATGTGGGAGGTAGTAAAGTGTACGACATGAATGTCATCTACTCCAGGGTCATAGGCCAACAGGCTAGTGGGCATGATGTTGACATAAAAGATGTCCTATCCTACGAAGTGGCCCCAGTACCAACGTCTATGTTTGACCCCACAGAAGAAATGAGAGCTGCAACATCAAAGTCTTCCTTAAAGCGACAGCTTCAGGTTGAGGTATCTGCTCGGACAACAGCAAGTGACACTTCAGTAGTTGTGATTGACGGTTCAGCCCTACTCTGGGTGATTTCTTGGCCTGCAGAGTGCAGAGGGCACCATTACAGACTACGCAAACAACTTGAAACACGCCATTGCCAAGAGACTAAAAGTTGGGGACGTTCACCTTGTGTTCGATCGGTACTACGATTACAGTAGGCTACTAAGAGTGTCACCAGAAGTGCTAGGGCCACTGGAGTTAGCCGAGTCCACGAGCTGCAGTTGAACACCAAGTTACCACCTCAAAAGACTGTATTGACGGGGACCGAAAACAAGAAGCAGTTGATAAACCTGATTGTCAAACTTCTGATTGAAGACGAGTCATTCCATGAATATACCCAAACTCACAAGTTGATAGTGATTGTTGAGGACGTTGCCCCATTTGAGATCATCCATGGTGGTGTAGTGATCAGAATGGCGGACCTTTCAAGTAGTCATGAGGAAGCGGACAATATCATTGTCCAACAGGTGATGCTGTCTGCTCGAAATGATGAAGTGATATCCAATGACACTGACGTTTTCATTCTCTTGCTTTATTATTATCACGTTGGAAGCATGAAAAATCGTATCACCATGGAATCACCAATTAAGGAACGAACAGTCATTGACATTGGAAAAACCGTAAAGCATGTGTCTTTTGTGAATGAACTCCTGCCAGCCCATGCTCTTACTGGGTGTGAAACGGTAGCATGCTGCTATGGGGTTGGCAAAGGTACTGCATTGAAGGTTCTGAAAGATGGTCACTCACTGTCACTTTTAGGGGTCATTGATTCTCCCATAGAATCAGTGATTGCGCAGGCAACCACATTCATGTCACCCGGTTACGGTCAATATACTACGAGTAAATCAATGTCCGAAGCACGCTGGAGGGTATGGGCATGCAAAACGGGTCGGGCCTCCTCGGTACCACCAAAACTTTGTTCCCTTCCTCCTACAAGTGAGGCCTTTAAAGAGAATGTAAGAAGGGCCCATCACCAAGCCATTGTGTGGCGTTCACTGGAAGACAGCAATACGCCTGAACTTGATGCAGAAATGTACGGATGGGTGAAAGACTCGAAACTCAAAACGCTACAACCGATCCTCCTTCCCGCAAATGTTGAACTCACCCCAGAAACTGTCATGATCAGATGTGGATGCAAGAGTGATAACCTCTGCAGAACGCTTTCTTGCAGCTGCACAAGGGATGGTTTGAAATGTGCAATATTCTGTGCGTGTTATGCTGCAGGTTTCAGCCAGACTCTTACTTAGCATTATAATTCAATTGGACAACATCACAGATTTATGGACTAGGTGACTTAATGACGAGATGATAACCACAACTGACTGTCTTGTGACTGTGAGAGAGGCTTGTACATTACTAATGGTAACATTTGTGAGTGATGTTATATGTTAGATGGTATTTCACAAGCAAAAGTCGCAGAAATGACGATTTTCTATACTGTAAGTATTCAGCAAATATATCAGCAGCCATTTTGGATTTTCCTGCGATGTAATTCATATGCAAATGTTTTAATCCCTTAAATGGATTCCTTGTCAACGAAACATATGGATAGACACCAAAATTATCATTCTAGACCAAATACAAGTGAATTTGTTTGTTTTTGTTTGAAATTTGTAATATGGCAGCCCTATTGGCGGCATTATTGCATTTCTACATGATGCAATCCCCAACCAGTCAAATAAATAGTTTCAATGTATTCCTTGCCCCTCAAAACATATGGTTAGACACCAAAATTATCATCCTAGGTCAAATACTAACTGAGTTATAGGAAGTTATCTGAAACGGCAGCCATTTTGGACGCCATCTTGAATTTCTCAAAACGCTCAAGGGTGCGCGGAGTGCACCCGGCAGATCCTGAAAGAGTAGACTCTAGGCTACCAAAATCAATAAAAAAAAAAACTTTGCATAAAATTTCCAGGTTCAGTCATACTTCTACCGGACTAAGGTGACGTGCTGTTGAATTGATGTAAACGTGAATGATTTTACTTTCAACAGGTACATTTTCAAGCGTATAATCAAGTTAGTATTTGCATTGCATTTTCAAGACATTGTCATTCCATTTACAGTATACCTTTTACTTTTTAGTAAACCTTTTCGTCTCTTGTTTCATGGTAATAAATCTAATTCGTTGCTAAACTTTATGTTGTGCTTAGCTCAAAGAGTCGCAGTCCATCAACCGCTAAGCCTACACAGACACATGGCATGTGTTTGCTTAACCGAAGTGGTCGAGTTTTGTTTATAATAATTAACGGTAGATCGAACGTAGCGATAACTCCGAGTGTGGCAACAAAAGCTAACTTTAATCATTTAACCAAAGAATCGGAATCGGCAAATATTTAAGAATCGGCACATCCCTACTCAGAATCCTATTTTTCCCCTTCTAACTCGTGCGAATGAAATAGAGTCACATCCGGCTATTGTGGCTGCCCTGTCTGTCATCATTGATTTTAAGAAAGATATGTCTGCAGTCCATCAACCGCTAAGCCTACGCAGACGCATGGCATGTGTTTGCTTAACCGAAGTGGTCGAGTTTTGTTTATAATAATTAGTGGTAGGTCGAACGTAGCGATAACTCCGAGTGTGGCAATAAAAGCAATCCTAGTGTGACGACATAATTATGTCATCCATCTGCGTGACATTTTTCTGAATTTACGTTGCTGCTGATGAAACACACTTTCGCCCCCACGGCCAAAAAAATAGTTAGGCGCCTATGAGCTACAACATTAAGTTTCGCTGAGAAACGTTGTCGTGTTTTATCTGAGAAAACTTTCTTCAACGTTCATCAGCGAAACTCAACCTTGCAACACCCGATTTGACTATATATTTTTCGGACATTTTGACCGAATTGACTATATTTTTTTCGGATATTTTGCTAAAAAATCGCTCAATGACCGATAAATGACCGAAAAAAAAAACCCAGCCTCCGACACGTTGTTGTTAACTTATTTTCAAAGCCAGCATTTTGCAATTTCTGTTTTACTTTTCGTACTTGCCAACGCTGTTGCCACTGTGTCCTCATAAGTTTCTGTCTTCACATAATTGACTATAAGCTTTCCTATCATCATAATGACGTTTGACGTACATCATCTCAGCATTCCCATTTGCACTTTTCCTTTCAATATTGCGTTTAGTCATTATGTTTATCAACGCTAATTTCATTTGGCTAAGGTTTCTTTATAGAATTAAGTAGCTAGGCTTTTTGATTTTATCGTCCTCAGCTCAACGCATGATGCCAATTTGTAATTTCAGAATTATCACTTGGGTTTATCCTTTCAGCAAAACTATTCAAAATCTTCGGACATGTTTCCTAACCAAGACCCAAGCGCTGACATTAAACCGCAAATATCCAGGCCGATGCGTGGCAGCCAGTCCGAGCAACTTGACGCTGATCCCTTCAACTTCGACGACAACAAGTATGGCTTTGCGCCAGGGATGTACACTGTACAATACACGAACTACGGGCCCATTTGGTGTACAGTGTACATTTGTACACCTCGTAAAAGTTTAATTTTTTTTTTCTTCAAAAAAGAATCCTCCCTATACGTGGACTGGACATCCTAATTATATAGGTTTTGAAGTCTTCACAAATCAACAGTTTGAAGAACCAAAATAAATAATATAAAAAATACTCTGACTCTCATATTAAGCTAACCTACCCCCTGGTGACCTTGTTTTGTTGCGTTACTTCGCCTTTCAGAACTCTTTAGCTCATGAACTTTACGTTCTATCGCTTACCAAGTTCCCACCCTTCTCAGGAACCCACTGACGATCAGCATGCCTGACAGCACCGGGAGCAGCATTTCCGATCAAAAGAACAAATCCATCTCCCGTATGTCTAGCGTCACCTCCAACCCCGGTAGGTCTCTTGCAGAATTGCTCAGACAGCAACATTGAGCATGGTTACATTGATTCAACGTCTACCGCAGTTGAATCAATGTGAAAAGAGCCGATTTTTCTGTCTGGAAACCAATGTACTGGGCGGTGGTATGCTAGCCTTGAAGTGGCCGTTTAAAGCACGAGTGTATATTAAATGTGCGCGCTATGAATTAACTCAATGCTCAGGAAAGCAGGTCTTTGTTAATCTGTCTTTCATTTCATAAAAATTCTACAATGCAAACCGGATTGTTGTTCTTAACTGATTTGTATTTATGAGATATTTATAAGAATGTTTTAACTTTTTATGGGTGGTCAGGTCTAAGATCTTAGATCCGCAAGTCCAAACTGTACTCTTATGTACCTAGACAGTAGACAGTGAGTTAAACCACTGCCGTTGTGAAACCATCTCGTTAAGTGCAGCCTATTCACCTTAATTGGATCCTGGCGATTTTTATTGAAATAGATTTTTATAGGCATTTTATTTAAAACGACCCTTTCACGACGACATGAAAGTGAAACAGGTTTTAACGAATTCACTTTCTACTTTTATACTCTGGGTTGCATTGGGCACTCTGGTCTCATTGATGTCATCTTCCATATCACGTTACTAACAAATACAAAGCTCTACCTTTTAAGGTTCGTATTGAAACAGTCGCCCAGCGTGTGCTGTGCGTATTCAGATAGAACACAATAACAAAGCAGTTTTTGTTATTTGTTGCACAGTAGTTTTGTTTCATGTGTGTGTCGTATCCAGGCTTACACCTGGTGGTTGAAGATTTAGATTAAGTGGTCGGGAAGGCAAGGAAGCCAATCTTCGTGTCCACCTTCAGGCATGCCTTTAAGTGTCCTGCCAAAGACACAGCCGCATGCTCATGAGAGTTGTCGAACCGGGGCCTTTTCGAACGTCGTTCCAGGCTCTAACCAATCGGCTATGCGGCCGACTCCTTTTGTTTCATATATCTATTTGAATAACCACCCAGCCTGCAAACGCTGCATTTTAACATCGTTCCAAGGTCGCTAGATGATAAACTATGTAAAAAGACAGCTTTGGCCTGTTGCGTATGTGCCTAATGACTCAGTCGCTGAGTAATTCCCAGACAGCAAAATCCGTCATTTTTACATTGATTCAACGTCTGCAGACTGAATCAACGACTAACACATCCTCAATTTAAAAATGACCGATGTTGCTGCCTAGATTACCACCGTTGTCCGCTACTAATGGCCATAAGCATATGCATGGAATATTGTGCTTGGATGTTTTCACAACAGGTGCAGAAGACTCAACACTGAAAGGCCTGCTCTCATCTACCAGCAGCTCTGGAGGAGGGGCGAGCTACCAGGGAAACAAAATTTTAGTGAAACCTGAGAAAATGTCAAACATGCAACTGGCGAAAGGTAAATTAATCGCTTGTTTTAAATGTTACGTGTTGTTCGATGCAATTAGTTGTAATGCTACGGTTACACCACGGCGTTCCGTCCTTTGTTTCTCGTGCATTGCGAGCGTTGGACCTCGCCAACGTTGATCCGACGTGATGGTGGCTCTTGACGCCCTCCTATTCTGGATGTTGGCCGCCACGAGGTCTTTCCATTCGTTGTACGTGGACATCCCAACTGAGTCTTCCCCATTCATCTAGTTGTTGGATGCCAAGTTTTCTTCGCAGCTCTTCACTTCGTACTCTGTCCACCAATTAATTATTATCATTACATTGTCACTGTAGAAACAGCAAAAGTTGATGGATGTTTTTAAAAAAAAATATTGGAATAATAGCTAATGCTTACTTTATTGTGTAGCGAACAGTCTTGCAAGCCAACGCAGAGGATCAGCAGAGAATGCCATGAGATCAGTGGAGCTTCCCATGTCTTTGGGCGGTCATAAACCCTTGGTACGGCAAAATGCGATCGGTAAAGTAAACCAGCCCTTGAGGATGCAATCCTTGCAGGTTTGAGCTGCTGTTCAATTGGTTGAATATCAAGTGATGTTTTTATTGTAGAGTTCTTATCTTGTGATATGTTTACTCCATTGAAGAAATGATGGAGACTTACCTAGATATTTAGTTTGAAGTTTACTTACATAAAATTTATAAAGTTGAACGTGATTAACCGCTTCACTAAGATGCATTATAAAAAGAGTGTGTTTGTTTAAGATCGACCACACTTATAGCTTCACTTGCTGCACTAGATTATATTTAACATATTATATTCATAAAATAACATAGTTTTTTCTGGTTTAAACTAAGCTAAACTATCATTAAGTAGTGGAATTGAAAGCTGAATATTTTAGAGCATTATTGCCATGTTTCATATCAGGGAGATGGCAAAGAAAAAACAAAGAAACGAACTGTGAAAGAAGAAACGCCTAAAGGCCCCCCTAAGCGACGAGGTCGACCCCCCTCTACTGAAAAGAGAGAACACGCAGGTTTGTTGGAATCCTAATGTCTTGGATGTTGTGTAATGTGGCTGCAGTGTCCACGAAGTTGAAGCTTAATCGTGTCAACTTTTAAAATTTCATTTTTTTTGCGATTAAAATTTTTTATCATAGAAATAAGAATAAGTAGTGCACTTCTCTGCATACGCTTTCGTGCATTAAATTTTCAGTGAAGCGTAAGAAGACTGAACCAGCAAGCGACGACTCCGAAGTGCGAGGCAAGATCGTCTTGAACGTGCAAATGAACAAAGGGACGCCAATATCATCGACAACTAAAACAAAGCCGCCGCCGCCTGAGATCCCCTCCGAGAAGAACCAACCGAGTATGTGACAGATCTCACTCTGTTACAAATTATGTGCTATCGTGTGGTCTGGGAAGTATTATTGCATGATAACAATGTCAAAAACAATCGCAATGTAGCCCAGCAGGAATGAAAAGAGTTTTGTAATACATTTTCGTTTTCCTGCAAAATCGAGGTAGCTACTTGCATTTTGTTTCTACGTGT
The DNA here is from genome assembly GCF_918807975.1 of Aplidium turbinatum. Taxonomy (NCBI): domain Eukaryota; kingdom Metazoa; phylum Chordata; class Ascidiacea; order Aplousobranchia; family Polyclinidae; genus Aplidium; species Aplidium turbinatum. Next base: position 7,656,880 of record NC_137486.1, read on the forward strand.
ACAAAACGTAACATGTTTTTCAGCATCCGCTGGAGGAGTTTCCAATCCAGGAGGAAATTCTGCATCCTTGGACACTCAATATTCTTCCGAACTCCAACAGTACTTGAACTACCAAGGAGAGCAAGAGAAGAAGAAGAAAGAAAAGAAGTTGGGAGGTGGTTCCACAAGCCTCAATATCGGATCCAACAAGAACGGGAAAGGAGGATTGCAATCTAATTCTGCAGTAAGATCTATTTATGAATTAGTGCATTGCATCTTTGCTCTTCGTTTGAGCTTTTGGGTCTGAGGGTATATCTATATAGCCACTGTCAAGCATTTTAATTTGGAAGAACAAATTCTTACTATGTAGATGCGCGGTGGCCGGTGCGGAATAAGGTTTTTTCTGCCCTGATAGGATAATTGAGCAGTTATAACAACAAAAACTGCGCGGCCTAGTATGAATTATATTATTTGCGTATAGACACCTCCTTAAAGCATTAAGCTATCTGTGCTGTAAGTTTTGTTGCAGACTTTTTTGATTGTGTAAAAAGAATTTGAAAAACAGTTCAGCTACTTTTTATTTGACATCGAAAGCCGATCTAAAGACAAACAAACTCTACAACTTCGCAGATTTCGGGGCCAACGGGATTCCGTGGTCAGCTAAGTTCGAACAAGATCTCGCTGACTGGCGGGAACAAATCCACCGTCTCGGCTCATCAGAAGGGCTCTCAGGTTTCCCAGCAAAGCAAAGGCGCCACCAACAAACCTCGGAAGGCTTCCATCAGTGAACTTGCAGATAAGTTGCTCTTTGATGGCGGCGGAAGGGCAGGATCACTTTTAACTAGCAACCCTTATCGTAAAGTCGCTGGTACGTTTATTCGTGATTGAAAATTTGATTTAAGATCGTCAGTAAAACTTTATCTTATTTTATTTAACACTTCTGTCATCGATTGTGGAGTATATATTTGCAAAAATGTTTGATTTTGAAAATGTCTTTTTATTGCTGAAAAAGTTTAATTTGTAGAAATAAAGCTTGTGTTAGTGAAAGTTTACTGTATCGACTTTCAACATCTTTGGACAGCGTCTCTTAACTGTTTACTGCAGGGGTTTTTAACCAACTGAAGCGCATTTGGTGGATTAAAGCTTCAACAATTACTCCTTACTTCATACGCGTTTATGAATTCAAAGACCTCAAACAATAGCATTTTGTTGAAATAACAACACAATCTTCTATCCTTCTTAATGAGCTTCATTATTTTCAGGTGGTACCGCTACAGCGAAGTCAGTCGACCGTGCACTATCTTCAGACCAGGCCGGTTTGTTAAAAGCGACAGGGATGTCGATGCAAGGAAGCGGTGGCAAGTTACTGTCTGGCCAGTCACCTAAGCTTCTTGGCGGAAAATCCGTCGTTGACGATCGCGGTGTACCTAAGGGATCTCTTCCTGCGAAGCAGGGTCCTTACAACAAATCACAAGCTCACTCGGCCAAGCTCAATACCGGTGTCAACCGGAGTAACCTGGTTACAAAGAAAGACAAGCCTCGGCCGATGACGCCATCGAGAGATAGCAAAAGCAACTTATTGTCAGCGCAAGGGTCTTCGAGTATTTCCAAAACAAGCGACGGGAGTTCGAAACTCCAAGACATAGTTGCCGGAACGGTTGTAAGCAAGCCTACTGCTACGAACACAAGTGCTGATATCACGAAGCGTTTGGCCCAAGGTCGCCCCCCGAGCAATAAATCCCCAAGATCGGTGACCCCACCACAAGGTAGACATCCTTCTTTCGGTGGCTCCGGTCAGTTTAAAACTGAGGGAAGCTTACAAGCGCTGTTGAAGTCTAAAAAGCCACCACCTCATTCATCAGGTCAGTGCTTCTTGAGTAAACAAGAAGGGTTTGTTTAGCTGTACAATACATCCACATTCATTTTGCTGTTTTGCTGAGTTGTTTCATCAATTATGTGTGTAGCACACTGTTATGAGCAATTTTTCTACTTTGATTGCAAAATGATATCATGACTGTCGATCAAGAAAAACAGTTTTAATGCAGCCGAGTATATTATCATCATCACAAAAGAGTTTTTTTCAGATTTGTCCACTCCTCGTCCTTTATCTGCGTCATCAATCGAGTCCAACGACGATAATTCTTCCAATGGAAGCAGCAAGTCCGTCCGTGCCTCTCCTGTCTTGGGGAAACGATCAACTCCAACCTTCATGAATCAAACATTCCTTCATCCTCTTCCTAAGAAGCACACCGGGGATGCTTCGGAGAACAAAGGTAGATGTCCAGCTGAAGTTTTAAATAACGATGAAGAACTTAAGTCTGCTTAATTGCCGTATGTTGCATTCATGTGGACTCTGTGAACAGTAGCACAGCTGTTGTTAACTTTAGTCTTATAAACTTTCAAACAAACATCGTTTCTTATCATTGTAGCTTTGCCCACATCAAAAGAGAGGCCACAAAGTCCTGATGATCGTCTTGTAATAGACGACGGGACCATGCCAAGCAAGCAAGTCAGAGCACAGACACCAACTTCTGTTGTTCCCACACCATCCTTGCCTACTTTCTCTCAGCAGGGTAAGTGCAAGTCGTGTCATCACACAACTAGATACCGTTGTAGTTAATCGCATGGCAGTCATGGCGGTTTGCGCGCAGCAGTCGCGAATGACTTTCCTTTTCCTTGAGGAAGTCAGTCGTCCTGATTGATGAAACGTCGTAAAAAAACTGGCTATTGTTTTCAACAACTTACGGTATCCTGTCGTCGCTAGAACACATGCCTAATAGTGTTAGATGCTGGGTAAGCACAACGGTCATTCAATGTAAACTTTTGTCATGTTTACCCAGACAGCAAATCAGCCATTTTTTTCATTGATTCAACGTCTACAGACAAATTTGCTATAGGCTATGGGTATTCGAATTCACCAGCCAACGAAAGCTGCTGCTTTTACGTTGTTTCAACGTCGCCAAACAATATAAAAATGGAATCTTTCGTGGTTAGGTAACGAGTGCATATGAAGTTCTCAACTTTTGGTTTTATTCTGTCAACCTCGACTTTGAAACAATTTTCTTTCCAGCGCCTAAGCCCCTACCATCATACGGTACCTTGACTTCTCTCAACACTGATTTCACCGCTTCCCCGAAGGTCGGTGAACCGCCCAGTGAAACGGAGGACGCTTTGATGGACATGGCGGTTTCAGGCGACAAGTTATAGCCGTCGGAGTTGCAATGTTTACTTTTATTAATAGTATTTTCTGTTCCACCTTTCCAACCAGTTTCCCGAACAGCAAAATTTGTCATTTTTAAATTGATGCAACGTCTGCAGACGTTGCATCAATGTAAAAACGACGGATTTTGTTATTTGGGTTAATAATTTTTAAGAATTCACTTTTTCAATCTTTCAACAGCTTTTCGTATGCGTAAATGTTGGCGAGTTTGTCATTTATACGAAAATTTATAAATTTTGCTCTTTTGCCGTATCTTTTTCCTACACGTTACGTGGATTTACCATCAGTTGAGCTTAAATCAATTCATTTTATTTACGATCACTGAAAACGTTTTGTCTTGCTCGACTTTGATATTGTCGCCATCATGTCTTCGCTAGCTATCATGTCTGTTCTTGCTCATGAAATTATTCTCATTTAACCTCTGTCAATGTTGTTTGCAGTAAGCCTTAGGTGTTCAATAATCACATAGCTCTGGAATTGTAAGCATAGAAAAGCTTCTGTTGGACTCTGCTGACGGTGAGTAATCTACTTGGCACACAAGATTTTGTTGGAAATCTTTGTTTTTTCCAAGTCCCTTGAGAAAACCGCTCGACCATTTCCATCCACCTTCTGCTTGCTTACAATAATCTTGCCTGAATACTGAAAAGTTTGGGTGTTCATCAGGACAATTATCGTTTCTAGCACTAGTTGCAGCGTTCATCTGATGAAATTGAAAGTAAAAGTAACAACAAAAAAGATGGTTTATTGCTTCGCTGATGTTTCGCGCACCATTCCAATCAGAGGTGGGCAAAGTTACTTTCAAAAGTAACTGAGTTACAGTTACAGTTACTTGGCCAAAATAGTAACTGAGTTACCGTTACAGTTACCGATTTCAAAAATGTAACTAGTTACAGTTACTAGTTTCAGTTACTAGTTACTTTCAGTTACTCATAAATCTCAACATAAACGCTGTAATCCAAATTTAAACAAACAATTATTTGCGGGAGGCGCATCCATTCTCCTCAACATTTATTAGATGTATCACGCACCCTGTGGTGCAAATTCTTTTCTAGTTACGCAGTTGCCTTTTCCTAATGTAGTTTGTTTTCCGTTTGTCTGTTTTCCACACTATTGCTTATAATCGTTGCGTGTTTCTTGATGCTTATAGTCAGTTAGTTATAGTTACTTTCAAAAAGTTTAAATTTATTACAATTTATACATATTTTCAGATTCCTGATGAGGGCTTAAGTTAAGCCGAAAACGTTTGACTGTTAAACTACTTGTAAATATGTAAACTATATTGTTGTAATGCTCAACCCTGTGGTATTGTTGTGTTTTGCCTGTCTTTGGTACAAAAAAGAAAACTCTCTTCCGAAACTATATTCTCTTTAAATTCTCGAAACAAAGGAAATAATTTGTTTTCCCTGCTATGACTCGAAGTTACTTAGACATCGACTTCCAATTTTGAATCGAGAAAACAATGATGTAATAAGGTTGCGAACAGTGAACGTAACACCGAGACTCCGGGTCCTAAATACTCCAAAAATACGACTCCTGTACACCTCTGGCAGCTATACGACAAGCATGAACTGAGCTATCAAGTGTTGCCAAACACTTTTGCTAAACATTGCATAGAAAGTCACATATTGATCAATCACCAAAAGCAATTAATTTAACCAAATCAGTTCTCAAAAAGCGCTAAAAAAGAGCCAAATCGCCAAACCATAAATATGAAGCCAAACGTCTTAAAAAATCGTCAGATTTCTGGATTTTGGCGATAAATTTGCCAATATGGCAATTCTGCTCCATAAGATCACAAAACAAGAGCGCCGCGCATGGGCAGTGCTGCTCCGATACAGCTGCGAGAAGAATGCATTATTGAGCAACGCGTAGCAAACACGCATAAAGCATGACACAAGCATGTGCAGAGTATAATGGACGGCAATTAGAAACATAAATTTCAATACAAAAGTAACTTGTAACTGTAACTGTTGAAAAAGTGCTAAAATAGGAACTAGTTACCGCGTTTCGTTACTTTTGGAAAATAGTAACGAAGTTACCGTTACAGTTACTCAAAAAGTAACTAGTTACAGTAACTAGTTACTTTTGTAACTAGTTACTGCCCACCTCTGATGACAATGCGCATCCTCAGAGCGAATAACATACAAAATAAAATTTCACAAGGTTATACTGCAGTGCGATTAAAGGCAAGAAAAAATAAAACACGCAATATTTTAAAAATTGGCCAATGATGTGTGAGCGGTTGCTTTCCACGTTAAATTATGTAAAAACTTCCAACAATAAACATAAAAATTCGGAGCAGTGGCGATCGTGTTTGTTTTAATCTGTGCGATTAATTTTCTCTTTAAATTTGTTAATTATTCAACTTCGCGATGCATTGAAACAAATGGCGACTACTTGATGACCTTGAACTGACATTGCAGATAAAGAAATCATAACTTAAATAAATTTTTATAAATTATTGGAGGAGATTCTACTCACGCACTCATCATGTTGGTTATATAGTGGCTTGTAGTCTTCATGCCCACTGAATCCACCAAGGACATCTTACAACTTTTTAGACCCCTGTATCCACATTGAAGCCAATTTGCTGGAACTTTTTTGTATTTATAATTATCATTTCGCTCTAGATATATCTCATAGACATTGGGTATCCTTAGCTCTCTCTACTTGTGTGCTCATGCACTGATGTACATAACCTTTTATGAAATAGTTCAGCTTAAAATGTTTTCGTCAACTCCTTAAAAGTTTATTTCTAAAAATAATTTTGTCCATCTGATTAATTTCTGTTTTCTGCCGGTGTTTCTCTCGCTGACCACCATGCAAGCAGAATAGCTTTCTTCGGTCAGCATTGGTGTATTCAAGGATAATTCTACAAAGTTGCTAAAGTTCTGCCTTTATCATATGTTTAATTGTCTATGTTGTTCCGCATTCACGCTACAGAGAAGTGATGTTGCTGTACCTGATGAAATTTGTCGCTTCGGCTAACATTGTTTTTTATTGCTTATTTGGGCTGCTGTAGTAAAAATAATGTCATAGAAATCACATTTTGTGCCATGAGTATTGAGTATTTACTGAAATTAAGGGTCTTTTATAGAAAGAAATTTTTAGCTGATTTAAGGTTAAAGTAAGATATTTAAAAATCAAATTTCTAATTCGATTAATCATGAAAAATAGCTCAAAAGCCTAAGATTTGAAACGCCACATTACCTTAAGTACCGTACAAACAACGTCTCGGTATGTCTCCCACCTGATCTCACAATACTCATCAATTCCCTCTACTTAACTCATATAACCTGAAAATAAATTACAAAATTTGGGAACACAGATCACATTTAGCCAACAGCAGGTGACTGAGATCACAATTTTATAGTCAGCTACTTAACTTATTCACAATAAGGGATCGCACTTCACGTTTGCTTTATGTTTAAAGTTTTGTATAGTTTTAGCAGCCAAGCAAGAAGTGCAAGAAGTGCTCTTTTTATCGATTCTTTTTCAACCTGCATGACTTTAAGTACAGTAGCTGTTGATCTGGGAATTAACACAAAAACGTATAATAGTGTTGCAAAACTGAAGTTGAAACTATGCTAATTCAAAATTACTTTTAAATACTTTTCGCATTGTCATTTAAATCGCATTGATTTTGACACGCAATTACTTTCTTATGCGGTACAAAAATCAAGAAGGATTTTATTTAGATTTCAAAAATATTAATTTAAAGCAAACGATTTGCTCAGAAAAAATTTACAAAGAATGCGGAGAAAGACGTTTATTGGGCTTATGGGCTATGATTCTGATCTAAGTTTACTTTAGATCAATGCAAAGAGGGCATAAACATATTATGATGGGTTTAACATGACAAGACAAAAAAACTTCTAAATGGCTTCGAAATTAAACAAAATTACGGGATATTGTAGGCTAATAACTATTAAAAAGGAAAATGGGCAGATCATAGGCCTACAGCAAGATGTCAGGACAACAGATGGGTTTTAGGTGTGGTCGGATAGTGTACGCTAAGCACTACCGACATGCGACTCCTAGCTCAGAAGGGGCGTTGTTCTAACCTTAACTCTTCTAGAGTGCACTGTCTATTAATACCACACTAAAGTAAGCATTGTAGAAGTAGTATAATAATTCAAAGTAAACACAATAACATTAATTAACAATGGTAGAAGATAATACAAATTAACGTCACCAGGGCAGACCAGGTTACACACACAGTAATACTACTTAATAGAATAAATGTCCTTAATCAATAGTCCGGGTTCAACCTTGTAGCCATGTTCCGATTTCCGAATGTCATTTCTTTATTGTCTTTTGTGCATCGCTTTCCTTCACGTCCGATCGCTGAGTTGTTGTTTTCAAAAGTCCCTGTTTAGTATTCATCCGCGGCGCGAGCCACGTTCCAGCCTTGGCGACCTCTAGCGGACAGAACTATTCAGACGCAGGCAGAATTGTAAAGGGGAACGCCACATCACTTGGCGCCAGATGATTAGATCATGAGTTGATGAAATGATCAAACATCGACATGCTTCTTGGCGTGACTTCTCGATGAAGATGCTGGTGGCTCGGACTGATGCGTTTGCAGGAATCTTTATAACAGTCTTGTTTGTAGCACTAGTTTTCTTTCAAATTATGCGGCCAAAACTATGTGTTGTCGGTTGATCATTAAACGTGCACAAGATAGGTAAACAAATGCAATTATCGACGGGGTTGCTGCCCAAGTCTACCCTGGTAATGACGTAGTAGTTAACTTCGAATGGTTTAAACATAAAACAATGACTTATCATACAATAATAACAATGATGCTCACAAACTTACTCAAAACATAACAGCATGACGGCTGCTGGGTTAACAATAATTGCGGTTGCTTAGAGTGAAAACTACTCCAACACAGAAATGTTGCTAACAATTGCGAACATACAAAAAAATAAACGAATCAACTGCTACAACATGATGTGTTACAGTGTATGTTCCATGGCAAGGAAATGTAGTATGTGTACAATGATTAGGTAATTGTACGTGCGAATAGACAAAAGAAAAACAAGGCAAGATTCTGTCAAGATGAGGTTACTCAGTCAAGATACTTCTGGATGAACGGTTCTCAAACAATCGTCAAAATGGAGTATGGCTTGTATACGAAAAAAAAAAAATGGAAGAAAACAATGTGGAAGGGAGAACTTGATGCCTATTGCAGATCTTAGTACTCTCCAAACGTCGAATAGTACTCCGGATGTACCAAACAACACCACAGACATGCAGAGTGGTACAATTATGCTCAAGTACATGAGTGAGTACAACAGAGGACATAATGATATCATCACTACGAATGGTTGAATGCATTGTGTGCTCCGTTAAAGGGTTTAGGAAAGTTACATGCTTGACTTAGCCCACAGACAGATGTCATGGCTGGGTTGGCCACAATCCTCTGCAAAGAAAACTAGAAATAACATGCATCTATCAGACACAAAGTGTATATAAAACAAGTGAACTGTGTATGCAGTCCTGTTATATACAACACATGTTGAGTCTTTAGAGAATTGGTCATCCAGAATAAATACCTGCTGAAAGAGAATCTACAACTGCCTGAAAAGAAAAGAGCTGATATATTTCCTCGCACTGGTCCTAATCTAGTTCCTACTACAAGCAAAGAAACTATGGTATGTAAGAACATACAGTGAGAGGACAGACTTTACACTTGCACATAATCATTGAGGTGTGCAGGAAGAGTTACATTACGACCACACCTCGTGCGACGAACAGTAGTTGCGGTCGGTGTCACTGAAGTCAGAGGTGGTGAAGATTTAGGTGTAGGCTGATTGTTCAGCTCTGGCATATGTGCAGCTTTTAAGCGATCAATGGATACAGTTTTCCTATTGTCTTTAATGTCTAAAGTAAAATATTTTTCATTTCTAGAGATCACCCGGTAAGGACCTGTGTAACGTGACTGCAGAGGAAATGCAGTTGCATCTCTTCTAATCCATACATACTCACATAACATAAGCTCTGGGTCAATATGGCTTTTGTGTTGTGGGTGGGGTCGAGTTGGTGAAGGCTGAATGTCTTTAAAATGATTTTTCAGCGTCTTTACAAACTCATGCTGAGGAACAGCAGCAGCAGCAGTCCCTTCAACCTGAAAATCTCCTGGCATGGCCACGGAGGCACCATAAAGAAGCTCTGCTGGAGAACATTTCAACTCTTGTTTGACTGTATTGCGCATAGAGAGTAGCACAAGGCGTAGATTATGGTACTAATCACCTGGGTTGTTACAACTACGTAGAGCATCTTTCAGTCATCTATGCATGTTCTCTACTAGGCCATTGCATTGCGGATGGTAGCTAGTAGTTCTATTTCGACGACAACCAAGGAAATTCATGAGCTGACCCCACAAATTTGATTCAAACTGAGCTCCTCTGTCAGAAGTGACAGTTTTGGGCACTCCCATCTGTGAAACAAAACCATACATAAAGGCATCTATTACGGATTCTGTAGAAATGTTCTTCAAGGGTACTGCCACTGGCCAACGAGTAAAACGATCTACTGCTGTAAATAGGTATTTATAGCCGCTTGATTCCGGTAAGGGACCTACCAAGTCAATGTGAATGTGTTCAAACCGTGACTGAGGCATTTTGAAATCCTTTAATGGAGCAATGTTGTGGCGAATGACTTTGCTTCGTTGACAAGACTGACACTCTTTTACCCAGCTGGCAATCTCTTTTCGCATGCCTGGCCACACAAAACGCCGCGAAATAAGATCATGAGTAGCCCTTACTCCAGGATGACTTAATGAATGCAACTGGTCAAAGACCATCTTTCTATATTTTAGTGGAATTACCGGTCGAACCACAGCAGTTGAAGTGTCACACCATATGAGTTTATCTTGAACACCTGGAATAGCATACTGGTCTAAGAACAGCCCAGATGCCTGTGGATTGTTGAGCATGCTCTGAACAGCTTCATCACACTCTTGGGCTGCAGCCACTTTGGAGAAATTAATGCCACTTTGCACATGTAGCACACCATTAATTTCAATTCGAGAAAGAGCATCAGCAGTAAAATTTGCAGACCCTTGAATGTGTTTGATGTTTGAAGTAAATTCTGTGATGTAGCTCATCTGCCTGACTCGCCTCAAGATAGATTGATTAGATTTGGAAAGAAATGCACTTACTAAAGGCTTGTGATCAGTGAAAAGAGTAAAGTCCTTTCCTTCTACATAATGATGGAAATGTTTAAGAGTACTGTAGGCCGCTAATAACTCCCTATCAAAGGCAGAATAAGATTTCTGTGTCTTATCCAGTCGTCTCGAAAAGAAAGCTACAGGAGACCAGGACCCATCAATTTTCACTTGCAACACACCACCTATTGCTGTGTCACTGGCATCAACCATCATACTTAAAGGAGCATTTTCCAGTGGATACACCAAAATTGATGCTTCAGCCAAAACTACTTTGCTGTCGAAAAAAGCTTTTTCTGCCCATTTAGCCCAAACAATCTTTTTATCCGCACGTGTTTTACCAGAAATCAAGTCATTGAGGGGTGCTAAGCATTGAGCTGCATGTGGTATGAATCTGTGGTAGTAGTTTACCATGCCCAGATAACGTCTTAATTGTTTTGTTGTTTCAGGCAAGGGAAATTCAGAAATTGCCTTGACCTTGTCAGGGGTGGGTCGCACACCATCCTTAGACACCAGATGCCCTAAAAACAGTAATTCACTCTTACCAAATTCAGATTTTGTAGGATTGATGATTATTCCATACTCATCCAGCCTGCGGAATAACTTATGTAAATGCATTTTGTGGTCTTCTTCATTTTCAGAAAATATAATTATGTCATCTACATATGCCATTACGTTGGTTAAACCATGACAGACATGATCAATGAAGCGTTGAAAGGTGCTGGAAGCATTTCTTAATCCGAAAGGCATAAAATTATATTCAAACAGACCTAAAGGACATGTGATGGCAGTCTTATGTCTTGACTCGGACGACAAAGGGATTTGGTGGTAAGCTCGAACTAAGTCTATTTTACTGAAGATAGAAGAACCTTGCAATCTGTGCAACAACTGATTGATCGAAGGTGTAGGATACATATCAGGCACTGTTTGGACGTTTAAGGAACGATAGTCTCCACATAGACGAAAAACACCAGAGTTTCCTTTAGGTACCATATGCAGGGCTGAGGAAAAGTTAGAGTTGGACCTACTAATTATGCCTGCTTCAAGGAGCATGTCAATTTCTTCTTTGGCCGCTTTTAATTTTTCAGGTGACAAAGGGCGAACGCGTGCGGAACAAGGATAGCCAGTGGTTTCAATAGTGTGGGTGATATTGTGCTGGATTGGTTTGTCTTTGTTTGGTGGACGCGTTAAATCAGGATATTTTTCTAAAATTTGTAAGAAGGAATTGGTGGCTACAAATGCTTTGGGTGCACCTACATGTGCTACCATTTTTGGGTAAAGTGGCCATGCAATTGACTGGACACTTCTCAGACAAGATTGACTGAAGTCGACGCATAAATTAAAATGTTTGAGAAAATCAGCACCAAGAATATTTTGAGACACTTCGGCCACTACAAAAATCCACCGAAACCTTGAAGTTTTATCACCAAACTGCAAGTTCATGGTTCGATGTCCAAAAGTGGCAATGGAAGTTCCATTCACCCCCACTAAAGAATGACTATGTGTTTTTAAATGTTTTTCAGACTTATACGGCCTAACCAAGCTTATTTCAGCACCACTGTCTATCATGAAGCATAAACCTGACTTGTGATCCCTAATGTGAAGAAGTGGACTGTGACTTTTATGAAATGGAAGTTTTGTTGCACTGGGCACAGTCGATCTCGCAGTGCAACCTACCAGTTTCTCTGGAAAGAGCAAGGAGGGTTACATTTGCGAGCATTTGCACCAAACCGTTGGTGATAGAAACACATTGTATTGTGTGTTCTAGCCACGCGAGAGTAATTTTAGGGTGGAGCTTGTGGTTTTGGTGCAAACCTAGCATGTGATGGACCTGTGTTCTGGGAAAAAGCTTGGCTTGGAAGAGTCCTCATTAATTCTTGCACTGACTTGGTCAATGACTCCAGCTGTAAATTTACCCTAAGCATTTCAGACTGCTGGGGCTCTTTGTTTACAGCACCCACAAAAGATAAAGGGGCAGTAGCCTATGCTTCATAGCATGGTCTGCTGCTATTGCATACTCCTCTAGTGAAGCCTCATGAAGTGGTGCCAATGCAATTTTAACCTCTTGTGGAAGTTTGTCGACCAACATGGACTTCACCACAGAGTCGGACATGTCTGACTCCGAGATATTTACTCTCATGTTAGCCACAAACTCCGAAGGTTTTACATCACCTAACTGCTTGACAGAAACTAACTTTTGGATTTGGTCGCATAAGAGTTCTGTGAATTTGCTTATCAGAAAGCTTTGGATGTCCGGGAATTGCTTTTGTCTTGCCAAAAGTGGTTGCACTGCAATCATAGTTGATGAATCCAGACAAGACATTAAAGCTTCAATCTTGTCTGAATCCTCAACTATGCTCCACTTCTGGCACACTCTATTAAAATTAGCAAACCATGCCTTAGGGGCAGATTTGCAAAATTCTTGGGTGACTCGTTTACCCGGTTTTAAAATGGAAGTTGTTGGGTTGTGCTCTGTCATCACGCTGCTACTAGTGTTTGGTGAGGTATGAGAGTTATTTTGTGTGATGCGTGATTGGTGGCGTGTATTGTAGGTGTGTGTAGCCACAATGATAACAAAAATTGATTAGAAAAAAAAGATTAAGTTAGTCTACACACATTATGGTATATAAATTTACACAAAACACTAACAGGCAATGCACTGCTAGAAAAAGGCTTTGTCGGGGGTCACCAGTTTGGCGTATGGGTTGTAGGTGTGGTCGGATAGTGTACGCTAAGCACTACCGACATGCGACTCCTAGCTCAGAAGGGGCGTTGTTCTAACCTTAACTCTTCTAGAGTGCACTGTCTATTAATACCACACTAAAGTAAGCATTGTAGAAGTAGTATAATAATTCAAAGTAAACACAATAACATTAATTAACAATGGTAGAAGATAATACAAATTAACGTCACCAGGGCAGACCAGGTTACACACACAGTAATACTACTTAATAGAATAAATGTCCTTAATCAATAGTCCGGGTTCAACCTTGTAGCCATGTTCCGATTTCCGAATGTCATTTCTTTATTGTCTTTTGTGCATCGCTTTCCTTCACGTCCGATCGCTGAGTTGTTGTTTTCAAAAGTCCCTGTTTAGTATTCATCCGCGGCGCGAGCCACGTTCCAGCCTTGGCGACCTCTAGCGGACAGAACTATTCAGACGCAGGCAGAATTGTAAAGGGGAACGCCACAGGTTAACAACTTAGACACCCTGGGAACACAAACTAGGAATGCCAAAAATAAGATGGAGACAAAGAATGTGGAGCCACAAATTGGTATATTTTTCGTACCTAATTGTGGAGGCTTTGAACCTCCAATGCCTGTTCGTCGAAATTGACAAACTAGCTGCCGCTGAATAGAAAACTGAACAAAAGTTGAAAGCTATCAGCGTTCTTTGATTGCTTTTATTGTTCGCAAAGATGGGCTACGGCCCACGAGTGCTTATCTAATTCGGCATAAGCTCCCGGAGGTTTGAGCAGTGGCATTATAAACCTATAGGATTTTATTTAAAAAGAGTAGTCTAACTTTAAAGAATTTTACCAAAATACGTGACTGCACTTTCTGACTGGGTTTGGAGTTGTTGGGCACTTGGATAATGATTAGGTTACGCTATATTTAGGCCTTTCTGTGATTTTTATTCCTTGTCGACTGCTGTTATTAATGATTGATTATTTATTGATTGAACTAAATTTTAAATACTCAGTAACGGCTGCCTATAAGTTGATCCTGTGTTCGCTCAGATATACGACAACTCGACGATTAAAAATAGGCATTTGCTGCTTCCAGACACAACTACATTCAGTTAGTCCTGTAGGCTTGCTGCAGACTGCCATTAGCAATTGGACTACTAGCAGCTGAAAAAAACTTGTATAAAAGCAAAAGTTTCAAAAAAATTTTGATAATTGAACAAGACAAATGCGCAGATAGTGCAGGCCGGGTTATGAATTTAAAAAAAATATTTATAGGCTAGAACTTAAACCTAGTTAGTAGCCGAATTTTTATTCTTGTTATAGATTAATAACAAAACTCTGATGAAAAGTAGTTGCCACAATTTTCATCTTAATTTTACTTCAATTTTTCATGGTCAAACAGAAAAAAAACTTGAGCATTAAACTTCCCCCGCATATCACATCCGTGAAAACAGCTCTTTTTAAGGTCTAAATTATAAAATCATTCATGCGTAGCGTGTGTCTACGAACCCAAAGCCGGATGTGCATTGCGGATACGATTTTTATTCAGGTCGTTAAATTTATGGGTAAATGTTGAGCACCGAGTGTTCAACAAAACTGTAGTTAATGTACCTGGTAAAAGGTTTATGCCTGCTGTAAAATGTAGAGGAATTTCCCATTTTAGTGTAATTGCATCAGGTTTGAATATTTTTGATAGCGTAGTCGCAATATATTCTCAACAATTCTGTGAAGTTTTTTTTTATTGTCATCGGAAACTGGAACCTTTCGATATGAAATTGGTATCATCAAACAATAGGTTGATTATTTTTTTGTTTATAAGGTTTCTTTTTGCTAGATTGAAGTTTCAGAGCACATTGATTGGGCGACTAGCCTACAAAGGCCATGAAAATGAAATTGCTTTTTATTAAATTTTTCATAATGTTATATGTATACAGTAGATGCATTTTAGCAGTGCTTTTAGTCTGTGGATTGTTTTTTGTTATGATCTGTGAGACAGTATTTTCTTTCGTGTGAGACAGGGTTCTTCAGATTTCAAGCAGGTGAGTGTAGCTTTGTCCACTTCTGCTATGGCATGTATTCCATTTGAGAACGGCATGCTGGTCAGCAGTTTGTTACTCCGTCTCCATGCTGCACTCGCAGGCTGATGAGGGAACCAAACTCCACTTGTGCATAGTGGAATGGGAATGGCTGACTCCTGTTTGGATTTTATTGAGCTTGACCCAAGTTGGCCGAGGCAGATCCATACCAGGGGATGAGGTATAAAACCATGGAGTTTGGTATCGGTGGCACACCATGCTGTGTTCCAAGTGTTTTTCAATAATGTGCTCCCCTGGTATAATTGTTATATAATTGCTGAATGGTTGTAATAATTTAAAGGCAGCTGCTACAAAGGCTGTCTTCACTTGAATCGCCAGAAAGATTCCTGAGGTGAGACATTGAATTTTGTGTCAAGTAAGTGGTCAGGATTTTCTACCCGGTGAGCACGGTGTATAATGGCACCCTTTCGGCAAAGCTCAGCAGGTTGGATGCTTGTGATTGGTAAGTACTCAGTTGGAGCTGGGCACAGGCATCCAGTCATAGTACGCAGTTAATGGTTGATTGGCCGGTTGACAAGGCAGAGGCGCAGTTGTAAATTCAGAACAGGCAACTCATTTCACAAAATAAAAATAAAAAAAGCAATTAATCAACCACTTACTTTCAGGTTGTGATGGACTTGACAAGGGTTCAGTATTGGTAAAACATATCGTTGCTTTAACTTGCCATCATGAGACTAGAGATCATATATATATCTGTGCTACTATTAAAGCTGGTAGATGGATATGCACAACTTTCTGAAACAATGCATTGTGCTGACCATGAATGTTCAGGTTAGTAGGTCGATATAATACAGAGCAAAGCATTTACATTCTGCCATTTTTATACTTAAACAGCATCAATTCAATTGGTATAGGCTATGTATTTTCTTTAGAGTGCTAAACTGTTGTATGTATTCTAGTTTTTCATAAAATATTAATAGCCTACATAGGTTACTTTAGGTAAGATATGTTTCATTTTATATATATGTGTAGCCGATCAATGGCTGCCTCGAGATATGGCCTGATTTGTAAAATTCTGCAAACTTTTCTAAGTTTGCCAACTTTTGGTAAATATTTAAATGGAATTTTCTAAATAAATCTTAGAAAATTTGATTCAAACAACTGGTAGCAGTTACGATGGTCAAAATATCCAGGTAGCCATGGTGTAGGCCTATGCTAATGTACATTTCTTGGGTTACCACACCACATGCATGTTTGGAAAGTAGCAAGTTTTGGTCCATTGTATTTTATAATTAAATTGTGTGCTGCAGTATAAATTAAACCATGTTTATTTTTTGAGAAATTTAGAAGCTTCAAAACTCCAGAAAGTATTTTTGCATGTTCAGAATTGTTATTTTGACAAGGTTGGTGCTTTTTAATTAAAGAAAAGTGTAGACAGGTAAGCTCCGGTTAAAATAGGCTATTGTAGTTTAAGCAAGAGTGTTAGTAGTTCTTGTTTTAAACTTGGACTTGCAGGAAAAGCATTGCACGAGTATAACAAATACAGGTCTGTGGACATCAGTGCAGCAAAGAAAAAGGTGAAGAATAAGTTTGAATTTGTCTGCTCTAAATTAGTAGCCAAATTATAGTTATGTTGTTGATAAAAGTTGTGGATCTACAGAAACTTATGTTTCATTGCTAAGTTTACAGTGAGCTATTTTAAAAAGTCAATTTAATTTTTTATAGTTAGATTGGTTTGTAGTTTTTTTAATCTGCAAATTAACTTTAAAAAAAATTACAAAATTTGTTGAAAATACAGCTGCAGTATTTTTGTGTTTCTCGGATCGTTTCAGTTTTTGACTAGAATTTCGGATGTAATTATGACTTTGTATATTGAAATGCATTTAAGCTATTTGAAAACAAAGTCTATGCAATAAACTTGCTTTGTAATGTATTATAATATAGTGTAAGTGTAATGGGTAGTGCCGGTAGTGGTGCTACAAATAAGGTGAACTTTGCAATAGATTGAGTATCGTTATTAGCAGCCTAATCACAGCAAGATGCACTTTATTATATTTTGTTGCATCTGATTGTGATGCTAAGGATTTTTGTCGCTTCTAATGCTGTTTTATTTTATCTGATAGGATACGGTAGTCTACTATTCAAAGTGCTCATTAAAAATTTTTTTATAAAAAAGCACTAACTTATTAATCAAAGGCGAGGTCTTAACTTTTCAAAAACAATTCCATTCTTGCCATGCAAAAACCTCTTATTCCACTCCCACAACCAACTCACATATTTTTAATACTTCTAAGTTTCTTTACATCACAACTGGTTGTATGCAACCACTGCTATCAATCTCATTTTCATATTTTCCTTGTTCTGAGTATGTACAGACGTGTATTTCTTTAGGGCAGTTTTACTTGTGTGTTGTACTGAGAACCTTTTATTTTATACTCAGCAGCTTTTGCACAACTAGAGTTATTTCTACTTTGATAGCTTATGGGCTAGTTGTTTTTATTTCATCATAATGAAATGTTTTGTTATTACAGAAACATTGTCAGAAGGAAAAGCCAAACTTGCTTACCAGCCTAAAGACAAAAAGTTTTTGCATTTGAAGAAAGGAGACTTTGTTTTAGTAAAAGGCAAAAGGGCTGGATTAAAGGTTGCTTTATGGGGAGGACAGGTAATTGGAAATACGGTATGTGTTCTTAACTTAAATGAACATTTTTTTGAGAATATTGGAACTAGCTGTCATATATATATTCATTCATTCATTTAAACAATAAATGTTATTAATACTACAAACAGTAATCAATGCCTAGCTGGGCGAATTACATCAAAATTCGTTTCTAGTTCACTAAAAATCTTAACAGCCTGTTTCACTTTAAAAGAATCATCAGAAGGAACTGAAAAACATGCAAAAATAATAAATCGGTAATACTTGAAAAGGTATAGAAAATATTATAACCTTAATGCGGTCTACATAAAAAAAAATAAAAAAACCTAGGAATTTTTAGAGGTCACCAACAGCGGATGCTGCATACACCTCAACCAATACATTCCCAAAAAAACTAAAGTAAATAACAATATTCATGACAACATATTGAAGCAAAATGCACACCACTGAAGGATTCTGTAAAAATAAATTTATGTTATTTTAAAGTATTTGAGTTTAATTTATTGCGATGACGACAGTTACTCACCAACTCAGAACGCTTGTTCAGAAGGTGGCTGCAATCGGCCTTTAGAATTGCCAGCTTTTCAGCAAGACAAAGGCCACAATTATTGCGACCACATTCGTTATATGGGCGAGCATAACTGCGGATCAACTCCCTTGTCCTTGAGGTCCCAAGCTGCCACGAACTATCTAAGGTCCATACACGGTTATGTTCGCCCATATAGCGGAGGTGGTCGCAATAATTTCTTTCTTGTCAAGAAAATTATACAAACACTTTTCAATTAACTCTTTATAGCTTTAAGTTGAACTGCTAGATATTTTATGTTGGTAGACTCCACTATTTTAATGAAAGTTCTGCAAATTAGCTTTTTAGTTTTGCGCGCTACTTTTTTTTCTATTAACACTGAATTGCCGAGATTAATGAACCCTTCTTATAATAAATTTGCATTAGGTTTTAGGCAATGTGCTTGAGTGTTCACTTCAGACTTTCAAAAATCTTAAACATCTTATTTTCATCTCAGGTTTGGGGAAAGAACACTTTTGGATTTTTTCCAAGTGCGTTTGTCAAAGAAACCACAATATTGCAAGAAAAGCCCTCAGTTTTTGTGAATATAAAGGTGATATATTATAATATTTCCCTGTTGTAGTAATCAGGCTAATTTATTAGATAAAGTACCTTGAATCAGATTTGAAATCAGAATGCACCTTAAGATTTTTTTACAAACGATTTCACCTTCACCATTTTTAGTAATGTGGATTTAAGGAACTTGAATCTGTTGTGAATAAATGTGTTTGTCATAAACTGTTGTTTGAAAAATCGATTTTACTTGCTGAAGTGGCTTACTTATAACGATCATTACGACGAATCGTCATCTCTAGCCTTGTCTGATAATGAACAATTACGTTTTGTCTTGGTGGTCATGGTTGATAAACAGTCAACTATCAATCATCACGCAGGAAAAATCTTCGAACGTTTGGTTAGAAACTGAAATGCACCACTTCATAGTTATTGCCTTCAACGTAGGGGTGACTATCACTACCTATGTATTAGAAAGCATCCTTAAAAGCTTAATCCTGGCAATTTCGCATGCTGGTAGTCTAGAGACTTTGACTCAGTCACCGATATACTGAGTGATATTTTGTTAGTTATAAAAATGTCGTTGTCTATGATTATCCATCCACTACGTTCCCCTGAATGGAAATCAGTCCGTAACATGCGAGCTCAAGCGTACATTGCGGCAGTAGAGCCAATGCTGATCTTGCTGTTTTTTCGTGTACAAAGTTGGGCAGTGCAACGACTGCGCCATTGGTATGGCGCGGCCGGTACATTGGTACGGCTTTAGAACGGACATTGTTGTGATAACTTCTCTTAATTTCTGCTTCTACATTACATCACGAGACACATTTTAGCAAATTGTCGATAACTTTGCATATTACACATGTACCGATGTTTGTCAATAAAGCTGTTCAAGTGAAGTCAATTAATTCACCTTTTCTTTTTCAATTAATCCAGGATTTTCTCGATCAAAGTCGTCATGATGAAGAGCTGAACAATTTGTCAAGTAACGATCAGGTAGTAGGCTACCGGTATATAGTTTGTTTGTAAAGCAAATGTCGGTTAGAAGCCTTTTTCATTCAATTCACACAACTGGAACTCCACTATAAGGGAAGAAATGGTCAATAACAAGAAGGGAAGAAATGACCAATAGGCGGTTCACTGTAATCTCATCGCGGTAATTTAATCGTGGTAATTTCATCGCAGTAATTTCATCACATGGTAAATACATCGCATACATTGTCATCGCATTGTAATTACATCGCAAGACACATCCTAACCTTAACCCTAACCTATTTAACCCTAACCTACTTAACCCCAACCTATTTAACTTATTTAATCCTATTTAACCTATTTAACCTAATTAACCCTAACCCTGTGATGTGGTGTCTTGCAATGTAATTACAATGCGATGACAATGTATGCGATGTAATTACCATGCGATGAAATTACCACGATGATATTACCACGATGAAATTACTGCGATGAGATTACCGGACACCCCAATAGGCTAACAAACTAGTTCACTAGTTTTGACAATACTTGAGCTGTTTTAAAAAAAACTGCACTAGATTTTTGGTGAAATTAAAGTGTTTTTTTATTGCAGAAGGCTGAGAAGAAGCATGGCAACAAGATAAAGCAATTTGAATCTTTAAAAGAGCTTGAGCACAAAACGACATCAACACCTTTAGATTTATCAACGCATGTTGTGGAAGAGCATTCTTTCTCTGACATTGATAGCGAGTATGTTTTTCAGCACGCTGATAAGGAAGAAGAAGCAATAATTGAGGACAGTCGTGCTGGAAAGATTAATACTTCTGATTCAGAGTTCGAACCTCCACCTCACTCGGAAAGCAGTATTTCAAACTGCCAGGATAAAAATCTTTCTAATCAAAATGAAGAAGGAATAGAAGTAAGACAGGACAATTTGTTCACGAAAGAAAATAATCTTCCTGTTTCATCAACTGACAGTGAGCTACCTCCAAACGAAGACAACCAGCATGGTGGCGTCAATAAAGATGTTGAAGTCCATATGAATCCACAATTTAATCCTAATGCCAATGAACCAGAATCATATCCAACGCTGACTGTAGACAGTTTAAAATCATCCGATGAAATCTCAAAACTGGACATGGCGTCAGAGTCAAACACAAGTATAAACTATAATATTATGATTCCTCAAGCCAACGTTTCTGAGTATGCTAACACCGATGTATGCTATCATAATGAAAGCAGTGTTTTCTTTTCGAGAAACGTTCATTCAAAAGGTTTGGAGTTGAAACGTTTTTTTAGCGTCTCCGCTAAAACGACGAATAGATTTGATAAAGTACAAGTTGAAGAAGGCATTTGGCTATATGAAAACAACGATGGAACTACAAATACAAGCAACAGTGTGTACAAACGTGGGCAAAGTTATAACAGGGCAACAGCGTCCGACATGTCAAATTCACCAGAGTTTGACTTTGGAATTAATTGTGACACTAAAAATGTTTCGAGCCAAGAAAACAAGTCCAATAAGAAACCTGTATCACACTCACAATCTCAACCTATCCTGACCCATTCTAAGTCAATCACAAGTAAGTTTAAGCATCGGCACGACATAAATGAAATAAAATCTTCACAACCTAAAGACATAATCAATGCATTAAAAAATGAAGCTGAGTTAGATCTGTGTGACAAAGAAAATGTCCTTAAGCTCAAATCAACTGGAAAGCTTGTATCAAACGAACACAATAACTTTAACACAGAACCAGTACTGGAAAATGAAATCGAGCATCAGTCAAATATTTTAACACCAGGGTCAGATGAGCTGCCGCAGGCTTGTAGCACCTACACTTCTACAACTGAAAAGTTATTTCATGAACGACAATTCCATAAAACAATCAAAAAATCGATATACTCATGCAATTCATCAAACGTTTTTCCTTCAGCTATGCTGAGTAGTCTTCCTATGCCTTACAATACTTCCGAATTCAGCACATGTCCAAACAATTCCAAGCATTTTAATAAAAAACTTGACTTTTTATTGAATTTCAACAATTTTAGTAAAACGTGGTTAAACAACACCTTTGAGTCAGATCTCCCTGACAAATGTAATTGTGATTCTGACTATTCTAGCAAAAGTAACTTCCAACGTAATACTTCCTCTAAAAGCGATGCTTTGCTGCAGTTTGACTACAAGTCTGAGTTG
The DNA here is from genome assembly GCF_918807975.1 of Aplidium turbinatum. Taxonomy (NCBI): domain Eukaryota; kingdom Metazoa; phylum Chordata; class Ascidiacea; order Aplousobranchia; family Polyclinidae; genus Aplidium; species Aplidium turbinatum. Next base: position 7,678,885 of record NC_137486.1, read on the forward strand.
CAGGTTAGATCAAAATCGAAAATACTGTCTAAACGAGCTGTCAAGTTTATGTCCGATGCTAAAAATGTGACATATGATAATTCGAAAACAGAATCTAACACTCAGTCTGACATCACTTCAGAATCTAACGCTGAAATCAATCGAATCTTCAACTGGAAAGACAACAATGAACAGAAATCCAATCTTAAAGCTGAATCAAACCATCAATTTCAGTCGAAGAAAGAGAAACGTAATTCGGATCCAACCAAAAAGTTTGAAGTTGAATGTCAGTTTAACGATGCGACTGAAGTAAACACCAAACTTGAACCTCATTTTTTACCGGACGATTACAACAAAAACAACTCTGTGTGCAGAGATGAGCCGAACATTAACACTGATGTTGACACAGACTTTTCTATCTACTCTCATCAAGTGAAGTATCTTCCTGTAACAAACTTTCTTCCTCTTCCCTTGTATTACAATGCATCAGAAGTTACCACATTCCCTATGACTGTGTGTACCTCTGAAAAGAAGCCTTGGCATTCGTTGAAGTCTAACAATCTCAATGACTCGTGGTCAAATAGTACGATCGAATTAGATCTTCCTACTTCCTTCAATAGTAAGCATGAACAATATCCTCGACTTTATGTTGAATCTAAATTTGAATCAAACTTATCATCAATATGTGAATATCAACAATTTAACGCTAAAGTTGCATCAGATGATCTAAACTTGCCAAACGTTACCAAACCCTATCTTACTTCAAGATTTATGATTGGAAATACTCAAGAGAAAGATGTTGAGCTTAAAAAAAGTTGTCAACACAATTCTGGTGGCCATGCACAATCTGATGATAGCTTTAAAGATAACCTTGAGTATGGGAATCGCAACGACTCTATTACCACCATTGACTTTGATTCTAAGATTAAACCTGACTTCAATTTGAAGTTAGGTAAGATGTATAATTCAAGTGTATATTCCAAAAAAAGTGTCAAATTTATACGCAACACTCAAAATATCAAGTCGAGCATTCCTACCTTACCAGAGTTTGATTTTGAAACCAATTCTTCCATAACAGATAAATCTGCCTGCAAAAATAAGTCTGACACAACACCTGAATTGAATTCACAATCTCAACTGACTCAATTAGATTTTGATTTATTTAGGAATCAGTCACTTTGTCCACAAAAGGAACGTACTAAAAATAAATCTTTTCATCGTGAAAATGAAATTGAACTTGAACTGAGGGACAAACAACCTCTTGTCGCCAAGTTTAACTCAAATTCAATGGTTGAGACAGACGTAAAGCATGAACTTCATAAAGATCTTTTGAAAAGAAATGTAACTGATAAAAAGTCGTTTACATCAGCATCCGAATTAGACCTTCAATTTCACTCAGATAAGCTGCCACAGTCCTGTCATGCCAACAGTTCTGGAACTGAACTGCTAACTTCTCCACTAAAATCGTATGGAACAAAGAGAAAATTTAACTTTCGTTTTTCCTCAGATACATTATCAAAGGTTTTTGCTGCAACGAGCAGTCCACCCATGTCTTACAACATCTCTGCAGTCAACACTTGTCTAAATATTGTCAATGATTCTAAAGAGAAACTTAGCTGTTTATCGGATGTTAGAAATTCCAATAAAGCATGGTTGAATGACACTGTAGGTACAGATCTTGGTCTCCAATTTGATTGTGATTCTGCGAATACGAGGGAAACTAACATACAATCTGATGGTTCTGCAGAAGTTGATACATTATTTCTGTTTAATAGCAAATCCGATTTGGAGGTTCGTTCAAAGTCGAAAATAATATGGAGCACAACTTCCAACTTTATGTCAAATATTAAAAATATATCGGATCCCATTTTGAAAACAGCAGCCAAAGTAAAAGACAATACTTCTTTAGAGCGTAACATCAAAAGCAATAGAACCTTTGACAATAACCAGAACAGCGAAAAGATTCATGACCGTAAACCCGAATCCAACTCTCAATTTCAATCAAAGAAAAGCGATCTTGAGTCAAGTCTAAGCTTTCAAGTTAACAATCAGTTTTTAGTTAACATTCAAAGCGAAGCTCCAATGGAACTTGTAAACAACGAACTGAATTTTGCCACTAAACACAAACAAGGAGAATTTTCAAAATTTGAGAATGCGACAAACTCAAACTGTTTGCTTGACAATCACGAGAAACAAATTCTTACATATAATATTTCATCAGAATATCCTTCTCGTGAAATCGTGCAGGAAGATCTGTCGGATAACACAACCACCTGTCTCGTGTATTCAACAGAGGAAAATGGTCTACAGTCATCATCAGGAATTATTTACAAAAGAAATAGAAGTATTGACAATAATAGACAACATTTCAGATTGGAATTAGAAGATCAGATCCATGAAAACCATTTTATTTCACTAATTGATAGTGATAATATTTTGCAAAAAACTAATTTTTTTCCTTATATAAAACAAGACAATGAATTAGTTATAACTGACAAATGCTATTTGATGTTGGACAAGGAAAAAAACTTTACTGAATATGCATTCACAAATAATCAGGATATTGGACATGTTAGACACATATTTTCTCAAAACGTTGTTCAAAAACTTAAAGTTAAATATGGTAATCAGTCTGATTCTGCTAGTCAAGAACAGTCCAGTAATATCTTTGATTTCACATCAAAGAATGGCATTGAGTTCACCAATATCGCCAAGAAAACATTCAATCGAAAACATTCTAACCATCAAAATGTCCAGCTTAATTATAAATGTTCCAATCAATCTCGATTTAAAGAAATGGCCAAACAAAATGAAGCCTTGTCAGATATGCATCCACTTTGGTTTAACCATACGGAACCAGCAGTTGATGAATGTCATTACAAAGAAGATTCTGGAAAAAATAGTTTTGTTACCAAATTAAGAGTTTCAGATTCAGCATTAGATGCGAGTTCTAAAAAATTTGCAAATCAGAGCTTGTCACCAGGAAATACGCTCAATGCAGTGCAATCGATATTCCATATTGGAGAAGGGACTTTTACTTCGGTTGAAAAGTATGAGGTTTCTCTTGATACAAAACAAGACAATGGGTCAAACTTCGATGGTCAGTGTGGTTCACTATTTCATCAATCTGAGTATCACGAAATTGATAAACATTTGGCGCCAGATAACATAACTTTGTCTAAGATTTCTTCTCGTCCCAACGCAAGGTTAGAGCGAAAGCTTCAGCCCCAGAAATATCTGCTCATTCCATCCCAATCGGAATCCCTTCTTCCATCTGATAAGGTTCATGCTAAAGCTGAGCTTAGCGCGTTACCAAACATTATTCTTTCCAAGCCAGATAAAGCTGATGCAATGTTGAATGACAAAACTAAAGAAAACAAAAGCACAAAAGTTAAAGATGATTACAGAAAACTATCAACATCTACCTCGGTTGTAGATGTTGAAAATGTTTTGGATAAGCAAAATTGTGATCCTTCTTCAGAGGAAGGTAGAGAAACCGTTGAAAGCGCTCACTATGCTACAAATGACATTGCTTTAACGAATATACATAATAACGTTTCCAACGTAAATAGTTCTTGTGGTAAAAACAATTATTCAAACCAGATCATGCAAACTAAAACACCAATAGTTCCGCTGACAGTTGATGAAGTAAAAGACTTTCAAAATGAAGATAACAGTAGCTTTGATTTACAAACGCCTCCATTCGCCTACCAGGTTGATAATAACACTATATTAGAATCCAGCGACAAAAACAACTTTTCTGAAATCTATACTCCTTCCCAGCACATTTCTCATATTTCCCCGGCTGTTAAAGATAACACTATCGTAAATGAAAATATCAACGTTGTTGAGAATGACAATGAAAGAAATACCCGAAAGATGAAGACTCTTGAAAAAGAGTACAATTTGCAGATGCAAGAAGACTTATCGATGGCCAACAGTGCTTATAATGATGCTCTTGATCTTAAACATAAGTTAGCACTTGTCCTAAATGAGTTGAAAACCTTGAAAAAGGAAACTGACGAAGCGTCAACAAAACTCATCAATCGTGAAGCCAAAGAAGTTAAACAGCGGCTGAGTGACTTGGAGGAGTTTTTAATTGATTGGAAAATCAAAGAAAGTGCAATAGTGGCTGATGCACGGAAAGAAAAAGACGTTCAAAATCACATTCGAAAGCTAGAAGCCGATCTTGAAAGAAGACACAACAATGATTTGTACCAAGCGAAAAATGTTGTTTTGACTTTGAAGAAACAAATTGATAAATTACAAGGAATCCAACGGAGTTGTAACAAACAACCCGACTTTGATTATAAAGTATTGGTTAAAACACTTCAAACTGAAGTTGAAGATAGAAAAAGAATGGATAACTATGCCATGCTTGCAACCGAGAGAGAATCGCAAATAATGCAGATGAAAATAAAGGAATTGGAAAAACAATTACAAGATCTTGAATCTGAAAACAAACGCTTTCAGTCTTTCAAAATCGAAGCTGGCGGGTTGAAAGCTCGACTGAATGAGCTGGAGAATGAAGCTACCGATCAAAAGCGCAAGGAAGAAAAAATGAACGTCCAGCGACGGATAAAAGAGACGCAGCTACAGGAAAAAATATCTTTTTTGGAAGACGAACTCCAAGCCCTAAGGAAGGAAGAAGATGCCATTCAAACTGCCCATAAAGAAACCACCGCGCTTAAGGAAACTTTCATACAGTTAGATGTACAAATGAAAGATGTAATTTCCAAACGTGATACAGCCATGCATGACCGATTTGCTACTTTAGAAGTGGAACTCCAAGAACGTAAAAACACTGAAAAGGAATTGCTTACCAAAACTCAAGAAGAACTTCAAGAAAAACTTGTGACGTTTGAAAACACTCTTCAAATGAAAACTGTTCAAAATTCTGACAAAAATGCGGCCGAAGTGCAAGATTTAAAAGATCAAATTAAGCGGCTGGAAGCAGATCTCAAACAGAGTTTTATCTCAAATGACGATTTAGCAGCAAGTACCACTAAACGAGAGAGGGATGTTTTTCATAAGATTGCAAGCTTAGAAGATGAACTGAGAATACTTACCAGCAGAGAAAGTAAAAAAATATGTGACCCCCAGGAAACACAGGCCATCGTCAATCGAGTCAATGCACTAGAAGCTCAACTGAAAGAGGAAGAAGAACCTGCAACTACAAAAATTAGTAAAGAAGATATCCTTTTGGTCCTAAAAGAAGCTGTAATGCAACAAGAAGAAGAGAGTAAAGAAACGTTACAAGTAATATGGAACACGTCCAAGTTTCAACAAAAATGCAACGTTAATGTGAATACCAAACCTGATCGCGGACAACAAACTGATTTTTTCAAAGAAAAAGATAATAATCCAGGATCTCCTGAGAGAGGTAAAGCATATTTGATGGATTTTTTATTAATCACAGGATAGCCTATCATGTCGATTTCTTCTCAAATCCTAAACGCATGCAGCGTTGTGGTTTTGTAGTTATATTTAAAAGGTGTGCGTAATTGTTATGTGCGTTTGGTAAAAATGTTATTGGATTGATATTCGAGAAGTAAAGAAATTATATCAAATATTCAAACGTTACTCAAGATGTAGTCTATGTATAATTTTGATGCGGTTTTGCGATAGCAAGCTGCGCCTACGCGACTGCCTTCGGTAACACTCAAAATAGTTGAGTTTTTGAATCTTTACGACAATTTAAGAATTGGTTAAAAAGAAGAAGATGTTTTAGCTTATAATTAACAAAAAAAGGGTTTATTTTATGGTATTATTTATTTTATATCATCATTCATTTATTTATTTGTCATTTATTTTATGTCTTTATGTCATCGGAAAATTGCACTACTTATCTGCAATCATTATTTGTCTACATCCTCATTCCCGTTGTGCTATATCATTCACATTGCGCAACATTTTCTAGCTTCTCAACTGAGCTATAGTAAAGGAATAATGGAAAAATTAAGTTCTGATAGAAATATGAAACATGCCTTTAATGGGGAGCCAACTACGACCCCTGATCAAGACGCAAGCCATCATCTTCCTCATCAAGTAGCTGTGAGTTGGGATGAATCCTTTGAGAAAGAGGAAGAACAGAAATTCTCCTGGGATGAGGAACTGGGTCGTGAGAACGGTACAAAGTCATACTCTAACTACATAACTAAATAATACAAGAATCTGACACGGATTTCAGGAAGTGGCTAAGCAATGTGCATCCACAGCAATCAATTAGGATATAGTTTGAGCCAACATCGTGCTACGGCTAGAGCAACCGATGCATACAAGAGCGTAACAGTTATTTGCCGACATTATTCCACATGCATGTGCACCTGAATTGTTTTTAAGCTTCGGTCTTTCTGTTATTCTAGATAGCCTACATCAAAATATACCTACGTAACGCGTATTTTAATAATGAAAAACACTATTGTGTTATAATGTTTGGATTCTCGTTTTAATTTTATGGCACAAATGTAAAGTAATTTATTACAACATTTACACTTATTTTATCCCCATAAACTTATAATTGGTGTAAACTTATAAATTTTAAAATACTGTAGTGATAAATATGGAAAAAGCTCTACATTCTCTCTGAAAACAGGTCTGCTTGCAGCCAACATAGCCTAACAGCGAACCCTTTATTATCAGGAAACCACATGACTACAGCTAGCAACGTAACACAAGAAAAAGTCCAAGGAAATAAAACAGGCATCGCTTTGGATTCGGAGGCAGAAAAAGTTGAAACAAGAGAACTAAAGTTGGAGAATCTCACTACCAGGTCACCTCTTGTTAACGAAGATCTTATAGCGCAACTTGCGGAAGATATTTCAGAACCCTCAACCATTAATCTTCATTTAAATCAACCAAGTGAAATAAAGGAAAGAAGCGTATATCTAGCCGATGACGTTTCCACTAATTCATCAAAGCATGAAGGTGACTTGAAAATTTAATATGAACAGCAATTAATAGTGTCACGGTTAGGTTAATCTTTTACACAAATGACGTAATAACTCGAAATACTCTATACCAGTCACATGCATGGGCTCCGTTAGAGGGGGGCCGCGGGGGTGATTACCCCCCCACCAATTGGAGTGGGGGGGTAACTAATGCAAAATTACCCCCCCACTAATGTAGAGATAAAAATTAAATTTTTAATATTTTTTCTACGTTTGTGTTTTATTGTCATTTTTTATTTTGTTGCACAACTGTTTAGTTTTTTGCTTGATAACTCCGATTGCAAAACAACGCAAATATGCAATATAGACCTGCATAATGCTGTGGGAATTGTTCAGGAGCTAAGTAGTTTGCAAAATCAGTCTGGCAAGTTCAAAATCGCCTTGCAGGAAGAATCCCACCATAGCTTGCACACTTTGTGCAAAACAAGATGACTGACACGTGTACTGGCCTCACCCACCGCTTCAATGGCGAAGAAATTAAAACTCACCAAAAGCATAAACAAGTTAGTATCTGGCACAGTCAACGACAGTGCTGTTACAGCGTTGGAACGATATGGCTTCGACGTGACAATTTTGGGCTATGATTTAAGCCACTTCCATCAGAAGTTTGGGCCGATTAAGTATTTGTGCGATGTTCGAAACAACTTAATGGGACTTGTTATTGTCAAAGAATTTTATGCCAGTGTGGAAAAACTTGTAAAATTGCTATTGGTCAATGGCCCTTCTTCTGCAGAAGCGGAAAGATCGTTTAGCTCTCTACGCCGCAAAAACATGGCTCCGAAGCACAACGACTGCTTCAAGACTCAATTTCATTGCCATGTGCCATGCGCATCAAGTGTATTTGGATGAAATAGTGTTGATGAAATCTGCAAAGAATTTGTTTTACAATGCACAAAGATTTAAAGTCTTTGGCAACTTCTGACTGTTTTGCTTAGAATAGAAGCAGAGTGCACACAGTGTTTTGTTTGAGTTGAGGTGTTCGTTTTAATCGTTTATAATGTTATTTCTTTGTAGTTTTTGTGAAATTTTGGCACAAGGTATTACCTGGGACTGGGTGTTATGGCATTTTTTGTTTAGTGTTATTTCTTAGACGGCGCAGATGGTAAGCCTTCCTGTAGTATGGATCAAGATGTCTCCTTATTTTCAATTCTTGTAAAAGTTAATGCATTTTAGCTTCTTTTTTTTTCTGAGTTGAATGTAGGCCATGACCCTAGATGCTGAAACGTTTCATGTCACTGTGGATGTTATGGCACAGGTTGTCGTGCTGTATTCATGTAATTGTAAATTAAGTTATAGATTATAGCTTTGACCTTAACGCTTTTGGCCTTTTAAATCTAACCTTTTAGCGTCTGAAGTGCAAAATTTGGAGGACTTGAGCCAAGGAAGAATACAGAGAGGGATTTTGTGTACGTCCCCTCTTCCAGTCAAAATTGTCTCAAAACCTCAAAAAAATGTGGCAAATGTTAAAAGGCTTTTGCTCGTGATTTCAGATTCGTTAAAAGAATTTTTCGATTTTATATCGTGCTGAAAGGCAAAAATGTTGCGCCTTCGGCGCGAAACATGCAGCATAAGACGCTGTATAAGAAACTAAAGCTTTCAGTAATGCAAACGGGGTCTGGGGAGCGACCTTCCAGAAGTATATGTGATGCGATAATAATCCAATAAGTCGTTGTCGATGTCAAAACATCGTTCTCGCCCCTGCTTAAATTACCCCCCCACTCTCAGGAAGTGTCCGGAGCCCCTGGTCACATGTGTAAACTTTAATAATATGAAAATAAAATTTGCACTCAGTTATCAAAGTGTGAGTTAGTTTGACATTGTTCTGTCAAAAACAACCAACAACATCAAGGTTCAACCTTGGAAAATAAATGCTCTAAATCGAGTATCAATCACATTTAATTAAAAAAATCTCCACCCCATTGTAGATTACCTTCAATAATTTAAAGATTGAAAAGAGAAGGTGATTTTTTTGTTTGAGCAATGAACCACTTTCTTTTCGTCATCTTTTAGTTGTGTACCATAAATCAACTCTTCTAATACTGATTACTTCTTGAAAATACATTATTTTTTTCTGAATCAACACACCACTTTAATTTTGCATGCTAGATGACTACACAGAAATGACGGAACAAGATCGCCTAACTCATGGCAGTGATTTGCCTGAAGAATTGAGTAATGAATCCACTTTTGTTGGAGATATGTCATGGGTGCTGTATATCTTTTTTGTTTTTTCAAGACTGTTGCCATATATATTCACTCAAATGATGGTTTAACTGTAGAATATGACTGCATTTTGTGATTGCTATTGCAGGCTCGTGCAAGTGTGCAGTTCAAATGTTCTTTATAATTGACTTTGAAGATTTGACTTTTTAGGCAATGATCGACCAACCTGTCCCCTATTTCACTCTGCCATAATTTGAAATTAGTCGCTTTCCGTACAATTCATACGACATGTTCAAATATCAATTTTTCAGTCGATAAGCTAGTTTGCTTATTTATATGATCAGCATGTCACAAAGTGTTGCGACAATGAACACAGTTGCCTTATAATTTTGGAGAAGGAAGTTCTTAAATGTACAAAATCTATAATGGTTTTAACATTTAATACTTACAACTACGGCCGCCATCGGTAGTCTAAATGTTAAGTGTAAGATAGTAGCTGGAGATTACACCGAATTTGTTTTCTACAGGAAAACCAAAATTTTGTCCACCCAGAGAGCGTCATAACATCCATCATTTTTCTACTTGGCCAGTTGCCTCACGACATCATCTACGCACTTACACCTTTAGGAATACTGGTAAGCACAAGAACACATTTTTATTTAGCATTGTTTTCCGTGAACCACAATCTTACAACGCTTGTTCCATACAGACTAACTAAGATTATACAGCTAGTTTTCCAACGAAAAGGCCAAACAATGTTAAATTTTTTCAAGTTTCCTATAGCTTGAAAGAGTCCCCTCCACTCCTTTCGGCTTTCAATGCTAATCCCAATTAGGAATGTGCTATTTTTAAACATAAATAGGATCGAAAACACTTTTATCGTTTGATAAAAAATCAACCTAACTCTGTGGAGCAACCTAACTCTGTGGAGCATAGTAGCACTTTGTTTTTGTTTTGTTTTATTATCTTTATCCTGCATTGCGGGAAAGCGGACTTGAGCGCTATGCATCGGTGTACGCCTTCCGACGTACACCTGACCCACGCTGCAGCCGACGGCAATGTCTGTTTCCGGTTGTCTACTCTACTTATGACTTAAATTTGGTACTACCCATTACTCGAAATCGATCACTGGGTAGAGGCAATTATCGTAAAGTTTCTTGCCCAGAGAAACAACAGCAAGTGCGGGTGGCTGGAGTCGAACATGTAGGCTCTCGACTGCGAGCCCAACGCGCTAACCACTCGGCCCTTGCTGCCGAAGCCGCTTTAGCACATTTTGTGATGTTGCTTTGTAGCCTATTGGCAGCACTAAACTTGGTTGTTTAATTATTTTAGACCGAAAGCAAAGTTCAACTGTCAGGCATAGGCCACAGGCTAGAATTTAAATTCTAAAGTTACAAACCCAAGCTGCAGTAAAATAACAACTTGATTTTGAAACAGAGGGATGTCTTGAAAATTTATTCATAATAAAAAAAACTCATAGCTTTCAAGTCTTGGAGTTTTGTTCGTTTACTATCGTAAAACATGGAAAAATCATATTTGTGAACAGACATTGGTTCAACCAAACGTAGGATTTACTGTAGCCTAGTTACTGTGCATCACATTTTAAAAGGACATCAAACAATATCCAGCAACCTAGTTGGTTGAGTGATCCACAATAGTCAATACTGTAGAAAACTCAAGTGCATACTAAAATTGGTGAACAAGCTTTTGAAGTGATTTGTTGAGCACTGTTTGATCTATTATCAATAGCATAGAATTCATATTTCAATGAATCGACTTATTTTGAAGTCTGGTCACAGTTGATAGGTTTTTGTCAGAAGTATGTCCCAGGATGAGATTGACTTGATAAATGTTTCTTGCATTTAGGATGAACAAGGCTATAACTTGCTAGCACAGCCTAACAATAGGCTATGCTTACACCACCAGGATATTTTTCACATAGCCTAAACGTTCACATAGAAAATTTAGCTGTCAGACTTGTTCATAAAGTAATCTAAGCCTTTGAGGTTTCCTAAAAGTGCAATAAATGCTTACGAGGTGTACCCTACCCTAACTATCCTTACAAAAGTTTGAATTCAGTGATATTTGTTGCTTTTGTGAACCAGCATAAAGTGAAAGCTGTCTTTGAGAGAAATATGTAGGCTAAGCTTATGAGCCTACAGGTAGCCTAGGCTACAATGAAGTAAAAACACCAAAAAAATGAACAAAAGAAAAACTGTCAAATGATCCAAACTCAATGTTCCAAACGTTGTAGGCCTACCACAAAATACTCTGTGTTGGTTGCATTATACCATAGAAAGATAATTGATAGCAACTTAATAGGATTGAATTGCATAATTCAAAAACAATTCATAAAATGAAAAGATAACTACATAAATTCGAATGTTTTCGGCAAATTTTTCTGCCCTCGTCTGGAAAATAACTTAGTTCATCTAAACAAAAGAACGGATATTCGTAAAATGTTAATAAGGACTGAAGTTAATTACAATCTGCACTGAGTTAGGCTACGTACAAACGCAACTGAAGAACAAACACACAAGATGTTAACATTCTGTTATAAACTATGCGGAAGTGTGATCACAAGGTAAGATAACGAGCGGTAACAACACACTAAGGAAATCAAGAAAAACAACATAAAAAACGTAACTAAACTTAGTACGGTAAGTTACAACTTTAACAAGAAAGACGCCCCACCAGCGAATAATTGCTTGTTGAGCTTAGGGTTGTGCTGTTTTATTTTGAGTGCCTCGCAAATTTTAGTTTTAAACTCTGACAGTTTCAAATTGTTTTGATATCGCTATCTTGTCTTGTGATCACACTCCCGCGTAGTTTATAACAGAATGTTAACACCTTTTGTGTTTGTTCTTCAGTTGTGTTTGTAGCCTACTTAACTCAGTGCAGATTGTAATTAACTTCAGTCATTTATTATTAACATTTTACGAATATCTGTTGTTTTGTTTAGTTGAATCAGGGATCTCTGAAGAAAGGAAAGACTCACTTGAGAATTTTCGGTGTTTTAGTGGACACTAGTAGGGTAAAAAAACACACGATTTTGAGAATTATGAATGTGATTCTTTGAGGTCGGTAGTGGTCTGTTTTTTGCAAGCAAGTCGTGAATCTTCATGATGTGTAATTTTATTACAATAAATACAAAATAGTGAATAGTTACAATAACTGTTTGTGCCTTTTCGAAAATGTCCCAGTAGCCTACCGGTATTGCTATGTTCAGGCTATCCAGTATCCACACCTCCTTACTATTTTAAAGAAATGTGGCCTATTGCACCACAATAGTTGGGTGTGTTAACGTCATTATCAAATCAACATCGTATAGTTTTAATATAGTGGCCCTACCGGTATTTAAAGAAACTTTCCCTTTCACGCATTCACTGTTATATCACTATCTCTGCAAATCGTATTAATCCTTTTGAAGCCCATTTTGCTACCGCTTATTGGTAATACTTATGATAATCTCTAAAATGTGGTCTGACGAAGTGGGTTAAGTTGACCTCAAAACATCAAAAAGAGTGGATCAACGTTATGCATTGAGCTCTTAGAACATTACGTAGCAATTACGTATTGTAACATACGTATTGTAACAACATTACATATTGTAACTATTCACTTTGCTACCGCTTAGGCCTATTGGTAATACTTATGATAATCTCTAAAATGTGGTCTGACTAAGTGGGTTAAGTTGACTTCAAAACATCAAAAAGAGTGGATCAACGTTATGCATTGAGCTCTTAGAACATTAATTTTAAAAAACATTAACAAGTTTGCAGGGTTTTGAAAATCTACCCTACTAGTGTCCGGAGCAAAAACAAGTGAGTCATCCCGTTCTTCAGAGATCCCTGAATTGAATTAAGATATTTTCCTGACGAGGGCAGAAAGTTTTGTCGAAAACGTTCGAATTTAATAGTTTAAAGGCACTTTTCACAAAAATTAAAAGATTAAATGCACGTTTTCAATACTACATCCCCATTTAGGCCTATCTGAAAAGAAAAGAAGACTAATTATAAAGAGGGTTACGCTGTCAAATGTAGGCTAGGCTACATACAGTATGATTTCGTTTTAACATCAAAACGCATGTCTGAAGTTTCAGATTTTTGACATGGTTACTGAGAAAATCTTCATGCAAAAAAATTCTGCACCATTAAAAAAAATATTGCAAAACAAAAGTAGCAAATTAAAAGCTTTCAAAACAAACAGCACAAAAGTAGGCTAACTCAACTTTCATTAACTTTTCATCAGCAACAATGTTTTCATCAGCATCAACGCTTTCATCAGCAACAAGTATAGCTGCATTTTTCGACATTTGACTGTAGGTATAATGGGCTAGACCAGGGGTCACCAAACTTTTTTCTCTGAGGGCCGGATTGCTGCGAGATTAACAGCTGCGGGCGGGATGCAAATTGCGAAAAGATAGGCTACGGTATAGCCTACATTTATAGCCTACAACTATTTAGAATCTCCATTGACTTGAATTGAACACAAATAAATAACAAAGTCAGCTGTGGAAGGAAGGTTGCTGGAAAAGTTATCCCCTGCTGTGATACACTACAGGGCATCGTGCTCTTGAAAAAAACATTAGGCCTACATCTTTCCAAATTTGGCCTAATGATAAACAGCAGCGTCAGTCGTCAGTCCTTTACAAAAAGTTCGGTAACTTTTTTCCTTAACAGTTTTAGTGCAGCTGTTATTTCCGCAGCACGTGGCGGGCCGGATGAAATCAGTTCGCGGGCCGTAGTTTTGTGACCCCTGGGCTAGACGTTCGGAAATTAGTTTTCCAACTAACACAAAAATTCGCAAATTCGAACGTTAACTCGACCATCTGCCTCCACTTTTTAAAATTTTCTGCAACACTTCCTTGTTGGAAGTTTGCTCTCACTTTGTAGCTGGCATCGAGTCCAACTCTGACACAATGTAGCCTACTGTTAGCCTACACAAAATCCTTGACATCTAACTATCTCTTGACGAATTGTCATACTCAGACAGATAATTTTATTTGAATCTCAACCAGTAGCATACTTAGACTTAAACATAAACTAGCAACGTAAACGCCCACATGACTGCAGCACTAAAACGATTCAACTTTTTTAAAACTAGAGTTGGAATTGGAGTGCGCAACGGAAAGATTGACAGATTAAAGTTTCCAATTTTTAAAATGTTGTTACTGAGTAATTATTCCATCCATTAGATGCCGCTGAATGGAGAGCATTCTTCAAAGTGCGTTGTTCAAGCCAAGCGTATGTTTATCTTCATTTCGTTTATATTTTTATTTTCCTGAAATGACTTTTCTTGATACCAGTCTGAGACCTGAACGCTTTAACCTTTTTAGACCTTTTTGCAGTAATGAAAAGAAAACACTGCGGTCGTTGCGCATCACTGGTTAATTACTTTTTCGTAGCAAAGTTGACAGTGACTTGCCACTTCTATGGAATTGGAATTGGATTAGTTTTAATCAAAAAATAAAGAGCCCAAAATGTAGATACTAAACTCATGTTCAGCAAACAAACGTTTCGAAACCTATACTGTCTTCATCTTCAGTATTATAAATGCTAAAATTGACAATGTTAAAATTTACATTTATATCACTGAAAATGAAGACAGTGTAGTTTTCGAAACGTTTGTTTGCTGAACATGAGTGTAGTATCTACATTTTGGGCTCTTTATTTTTTGGTTAGATTAACCAGGCGTTCCAACCATTTTGCTCCTGGATTAGTTTTGTTTCGGAGCTACCGGAAAATTTCAGCTGTCGCAGGCTAAGAGCTGGTTAATTTTGTTTGGTTTTGTTTCATGCCAAAAATTAAAAAAGGCAGTGGCTATTTGACCGGCTCCGGTCTTTGAATCTGAAACACTATTTGACCGGTCATGACGTCACTACATAAGCGCTTTTTTCTTTTTCTCTTTCAAAGCAAAAGACGAGAAACGCCGATATAAGTTCTAAATTCAACACTTATTCTTCTACTCAGTCCGTGGCGCGTAGGTTACGTCTCCGACTGCCATTCGAGAGGGGATGAGTTCGATACTATTCGGAAGCATCCTTTTTTTTCATTTTTTTTTTATCTAAAAAAAATGGTAATGGTAAAACCATTTTTTAAAGAAGTATTGTATATAACTAACTTGAAGGCAAAAATGTAATTGGTCGTTCGGCAAACACGGTCACTTATGACGATCGGAAAATTACCAAGAGAAATTCTCAAACTCCAGCAAATTAAAAAAAACTCTAATTTTATTACTCACATTTGAAAAGACATAAAAAAATGGGCTGTAGGCTACTCAAATTAAAAATTGACCACAAAAATGCGCTTCGGGTCAAAATTTAGATAAAAAAAATAGAAAAAAAAGAATGCTTCCGGATAGTATCGAACTCACCCCCTCTAGAATGGCAGTCGGAGACGTAACCTACGCGCCACGGACTGAGTAGAAGAGAACGTGTTGAATTTAGAACTTATATCGGCGTTTCTCGTCTTTTGCTTTGAAAGAGAAAAAGAAAAAAGCGCTTATGTAGTGACGTCATGACCGGTCAAATAGTGTTTCAGATTCAAAGACCGGAGCCGGTCAAATAGCCACTGCCATTAAAAAATGAATACACTACGTCTAATTTTTCAAGCTAAAATCTTTGTTGACTTTATAAAACTTTATGGAATATGGTCATTCTTGTCTAATACAAATAAAAAAAAAATGAAATTTAACTTAGGCAAACTTCCAAATTTTGGCCTGGTTTAAACTTGTAAATGGGCTGCTTGTCATTGGCGGTGGACATCCACACATTGACAATTGCCTGGAAATATGTCAAAATATTTGGCAACTTCTCCCAGTTTTTAATGGCCTGCCGAAACTGATCTTTTTGCCCCCAAGATGGAATGCGAAATTTTCACATCATGCAGGGTACCTTAATGGGTTTGTTCAGTGAAGGTTTTTTTTTATAAGCCCGTTTCATGATAACTAGTGTATTCTTCTGCAAGTCTGGAAAGAACACTTTCACATATCAATTGCATTAAAACCGAATCTACTTTGCTTACCGTAGCTCTGCCTCTTTGAAAGGAGACACGTTTAAGATAGACCAGGCTGCTTTACTTTACAAGAAAAAGTTGGACATGGAGACCTAACCATGAATGAATGGAATAATTTCCCGACAACAAGACTTCGGGCAATACTAAAAGGCGGAAGCGCGGAAATAAGTCGAAATAACTTTAGAATTAAAACAGTCATAGTACGGTAGGCTATTTAATGATCTCACAATTGCTTCTAAATAATATCTTTCAATGATATTTCAACATAAGAAAATGTTCGGTATTGAGTTGTGGCTAAAAATCGCATTTCCGCCTTTTTCCTATTTTAATAAATTCAATTAAATTTCGAAATTTACTCCAATAACTGTGGAATTAAAAGAGTCAAAGTATTTAATGACCTCACAATTGCTTCTAAACAATATCTTTCAATGATATTTCAACATAAAAGTAGGTTCGGTACCGTCAACCGGGGTTACTATGATAAGATTCAGGACATTTCTTTGCCTCCTCTCTCACATGTTGCTCAAAAAGGGTCTGTTTCTTGAATGAGTAACACTTTGGTCCCAAGCTTCTCAATAAAATAGAAAAAAATCATTTTTATGTTTTCACACTTTTTTTTATTCAACTTTAAAATATTATCGCAGTAGCCCCTGGGTTGGGGCTACTATGATAATACATTGTAAATACCTAAAATGTTCATTGTAGCCCTCCCTTGGGGCTTTTCTGATAGTTTTTTGCATTAAACAAAACATCACTCAATAAAAAACATACGATAAGTGTCAAAAAAACATTGTTAAGCACAGCTGCAATAATCCAAGGCACTCAATCCACCATTGTCTCTGAGGCGGATTTTGTGATACCACAAATCACAATTGTCACATCCCTCCCAATCCACATCTCTGCTTCTACCTCGTGGAGGGTGCAAGAGGTTGCAGATGGCGCAAACTTGCCCTTCATCTTCACTGGAATCATTGGGTTCTGCAGCAGCACGTTTGCGTTTCCTTGCAATAGATCGAGATGAATTTAAATCAGCAATATCACATGATGAAATTGCTGCTCCTGGAGATCTTGGGACCACGTTTTTTTGATGCTGTTTGTCTTGGTGAAATATATTCCTCAAGCATTGTGGCGACTGCATTACCAAGCACTTCTTGAACTGGCTGAGAATTGGCAGGTGGCAGTCGCTTCAGCACTTGCTCTCGGTCTATTGGGAAAATTCCACAGGCTTTAAACCCTGAGACCAAATTTTGCTGCTTTTTGTTCAACCCATCACAGAGTCTTTTGAGCAACATAGGAAAAATATTCTTCGGAAACTGTGAACTATGCAAAAATTGCAGATAAACTTCAGAAAAATGTGCATGGGGCTACTATGATAGCATTATCATAGAAGCCCCCAAAATCAAAGTAGCCCCGGTTGACGGTAGTGAATTGTTGTTAAAAATCGCATTTCAGCCTTTTTCCATGTTGCAACATTTCATTCTTTCATGATGAAGTTATCGCTATGTTAAACAATATGGACGCCAAGATCGTACTTTCGCGTTTTCTACATCGGCATTAAATCGCTACTTCTGCGGACAATACGACATTTCACGCCCGGCTTATTTCCGCCTTCCGCATTTCCGCCTTTTAGTGTTGCCCCAAGACTTCAACAATCGGAAATTTTACTCTGTCAATCTCGGTAACCATCCATGCGTCAAAAGCCTCTACATGTATGTGAAACTACCGGGAATAATCTATCAAGGCTTTGTTAGTCTGAGGATAAAGATTTAAAACCAAACTAATCAAAGAAATTGAGGATGATGCAGTGAGCAAGAAATCCCAGGAAAGGCTTAAGAGTCATAAATAGAGTCAGCAGCAGTGGCCGAGTGGTTAGCGCGTTGGGCTCGCAGTCGAGAGCCTGCATGTTCGACTCCAGCCACCCGCACTTGCTGTTGTTTCTCTGGGCAAAAAACTTTACGATAATTGCCTCTACCCAGTGATCGATTTCGAGTAATGGGTAGTACCAAATTTAAGTCATAAGTAGAGTAGACAACTGAAAACAGACATTGCCGTCGGCTGCAGCTTGGGTCAGGTGTACGTCGGAAGGCGTACATCAATGCATAGCGCTCAAGTCCGCTTTCCCACAATGCAGGATAAAGACATAAAAAACAAACAAAAAATATGACAGTGTTACTCAGTATGACCTGACAGTTTTAACTCAACTTAAAATCAGTGATTAACACAACTTTGTACTGTTTTTGGGTGACTCATGCCCACAGGCACAGCTGATTCTGAATTGTTAATACTATTATGTCGGATGTCCATTTTTTTTTTTTAATTTTACATAATCATTATGTTCAATTTTTTGTCAAATTATTTGTATTTGCAATTTGTGAACATACTGTAGTTAAGTTTAACTTTATGATCGGTGAAGAAACTGTTTTTTTGCATGTGATGTGCAATTGTGTATGCATGGTACAGTGTACACTTTCTTAGTTTATGATTGAATAGCCTAATGCTCAAACTGCAAAAAAATTACTCAATTTGCATAATTTCTATTTTTGGAGTTTTCTTTTTCATATCTAAGGTTATTTGATGAGCCCATCTGTTCATCTGTTTTTTTTTTTAAATCCTCATTAGCAGCCTAAAAAAGTCATGGCAGCAATCAGAAAGCAGAAATATTGATGAATTTGAGCATTTTTAATGACTCAAGAGTATTTGGTTGTTTTACTCGGATGACATTTAGTGTTCCAGTGTCAGTTCTGAGTATTCAGTAAAAAAGAATATGGGTTTGTTTGAACAGTGGTGTGCAACTGTGCATTGTGTAGTGACCATTTTTGGTTTCCCTTTTTTACTCAACTTTATACACACATGGCATACTTGGTGTTCACAATAGTTTTTAGAAACAAATTATAGGTATATATATATTTCATACTACACGAAAATTCATTTTACAAACCAAATATGGTCTCTGTTCTCGACTAAGATTAGGTTGTGTGTGTAGTGTACAATATTTTGTATACGTCACACCATGGCCACCTAGTAGAATATGCCAGCTATGTCACTTATGACGGCTTTTTTACAACGGGCTGATAGAAAAATACTTGAAATTTTGACTAACAAAGAAACTGCTTTTACTGGCATGGGGTACAACAAAGCAGATATTTTTCAGACTTGTTAGGCATTTTTAATGCATTTAACAGGTGCCTGACCTTACATTTAAACATGTATTGCTTTACCAAACTACACAATGAATGGTGCAAAATACAAACATTTCAAAATAAATAACAAACAGCACAGACTATTTTTTACAACAGAAATAGTGTAAGGACATGCGAAAATAATGATATATGTTTTATTCAATGAAGTGGGGGGGGGAACTACAAAGACGATAGTGATCATGGTGACGGAAAAAAGACATCCCATAACTACAATAGAATCTTAAACTACTTTTGCCTTTGCTTAAATGCTACAATGTCATCGTTTCTTTTTGAATCATTTATAATCTTTTGGTAATTATTATAATAAATATTAACAACAATTTTCGATGCAAAGTGGTTGCCCCAGACCACATGTGTGTCACATGTAAACTTTACACCGGAGAAAAAATATTTTTTGAAAACATAGGCTAGGCTACTGCATAGCTTTTCGACAAGGCAATCCACATTTGCATACCTTTTCTTCAACAACAGCAAAAGCACTATAAACAAAATCAGAAAGTGGCTGAGAAGACACATTGAAACCCCCCTTGACAAAAGCTGAAAGTACAAAGGAGCTTTAGCTGCAGAATCAGCTGTAAGTAAACTTTTGCACATTGCACATCTGTAGCGTTTAACAAGTTTTTTGCAATATAACCGGCTATTGTAAAGCCAACTTCTGCACTATTAGAAGATAATGTTGCATCAAACATTTCATTGGCAACTTCATCCACATCTTCCTGAAACTTTTCAAAGCTTGAAATGCATGGATCACTTGCAGCTAGATCCTTTTTCCAAAATTGAATATCCCTTTTCAAGAAATTTCAAGAAAAAATCAAAAAGTTTTATTCCTGACAGTATTGGAAACCATCTGGGCAGTGTGCCTCAGTTATGTCACTGAAAATAAGATATTTTTTTTTTTTGCGAGAAGTCTACCAGTTCATCAAGTTGTTTTATACGAATTTTGAGTGCTTTTTGTGGAGGTGGTGCTGGAGTTGATAAAGCTGATGGAGTGATGGCGTTTTAATGCTTGAATTGAGTGAACTGTCGGAACTGGATTTAGATGCCACTTGAGGTTATTTCTTTTACCATAACTTATAAATTTATCTTCAAAATGTTTCATACATAAAACAGACTTTTTTGTAGGCTCCCAGTTAGGTCGGTTAACAAATTTTATCCATTGCGGCAGCAACACTACACTATATCCAGAGGAAAATCAAACTTAGAAATATTTGTAGCAGAAGCAAAGTAGCCTGATTTGCAACCAAACGCAATGCATTTGTTAGGCATTTTGTCACTTAATTCCTATAAAATGCAATGAAACAACAAGTCCATCATCTACTTGAACATGTGAACTACAGATCATGACCGATTCGCGGTCATGTATAATTGTATAGGCTATCCTACAATCCTACATGCCAAGACTTGCATTACGATTCATACATTGGTCAAAGAGTTACAATATTTTGCTGACAGAAAGTGATTGGTTTATCTAGTTTTGTTTTGCACCTGCTTTCCTTTCGTCAACTGACTACAAAGTTAAAGTAAGCTACAGCAGCAATTAAAAAGTATGCTGAAGTGAAGATACAACTAGGTCTGTAGCCATTGCATATCAAAAGCTTGATTTGCTCAGTAATCAGCTGCATAATTTCGGTAGCCTACCTTGCATTACTTTTCTGTGCTATGTTGCTTGAGAATATCACATGAAAACTAACTGCACAAGTGCACATATTGTGCGACTATATTGTTTTCCTTTTCACTCCAGCTGCTAGACTTGCCTATGCTGTGACTAACTGCGTATGAGTTTACTTCATGGTTCACTCCCATCAAGCAAAATATCCAGCTGCGCAATGTTTCAGCTCTCAATTTACAAACTTTCTTTACATTGAGTCAACGTCCACAAACCTGCGATTCATGTCTACATACTCTTAAGGCAAAAGTAATGTGTTTTGTCCGCCGAACTGCTACGAAACAGTCGGCCCGGTATTTTAAGGCTTCAAAATGTGACATAGCCAGTCATCTCTACTAGTATGGTCATGGTCACACTATATATTTGGTAATGCATAGGCTATTAGGCTAGCCTCTGTTTGTATCATGCAACTTTGAAGGTTTAGTTAAAAATTTAATAATGCTAGCTTTTTTTTTATTTTAGTGCATATGGTGCTGCCTTGTAGCTAGTCAGTAAAATAGCATTGTAGTATTTTTTTCAATCATAATGTCTGCATTGGAAAGTTTAACAGTAGCTTTGCAAGAATGCTGTGACAGAGCTGGTGAAAAACTTCAGTTAGTGAGTAAAATAAATTTGATGTTGAGTTTAGCACTTTAGATTGTTTATGCTAAGTTACTTCCCTTTTTTGCAAGTTTATGACGTATATATATAGCTTGATAGTGATATAGGAAAAAGCTTATTAAATTGGTGATCCAATTTTTTGTGTCCATTGATGTGTATTTGTGTCTATTGATGTCTGCTGCTTTATTCACAGAAAATCCTAAACATATACTATTGAGTCATTTCAATGTTTTTTAAAAGGTAACCTTAGAAACAGTAAACATGTTACTTGTATTTACATTTCTATTGCTCTAAGAGTGTTATGGACTGCTTTCATAACTTATCATTGTTTTTAATCTACTAAGGGCTTATTTTTCTATGCTATTTGTCATGATTGCATTATTTCGTAGCAAGTGCTGCAAACATTAGGATTCGGTTTAGGGTTTATTTATTTTTATCTCTGCCCATGACTTCAAAAGTTTCCAAATTATAGACTTTTGTCTTCAACTGCTTTAAACTTTTCTTAAATTAGAGCAGAATTCCTTATCTGGCAACACTTGTATTGGCAAAATAGCTACAGCATTTTATCAATGTTTCTGTGCTGCTTTTTGTCACTAAGCAATTTGAAAATAGTAGCATTATTAGAATAAAAATGATAGTCGAACATGTTCTGGTGGCTAGTTTCATCCATACTTGATCTGCTAATGCATTATTGTTCAAAACATATATTATAAATGATTTGATTTACTTGAAGATCAAATACATATGGTATATAATACTTATCGTATTCCACAGCAATCAGAATCTCAATTTGCGCATTGTTATGATATATTTTCAGTGGGTTTCGTTGTTGCCGGAAGAATATCAAGAAGATGTCTATGGAGTCCCTTGGTCAATAATTCTTCTTACTTGTGTTCTTGGTTTTATTCTGATCTGGGTCATGTTGTGGCGCAGTGGTGTTACAAAGCGCATCAAGAAAGAGCGTGAACTGATCATGCGATCTTCAGAGCTACGTGGACAAATGCAAGAACTAATGGCAGAAAAATTAGACAAAGAAAAAAGTTTGAAAGACTCTCAAGTCAAGGTAAAGTTATATTTTGACCGATTATTTCAAAATAATTTTGATGTGCAGTGCTGTGTAATTTTCGAGTTAATCAAAAGCACGTATAAATGTTCTTTTATAGCTCCAGGACTTCAACAACAATTTCGAAGCAGTGCAGACAGCCCACACAGAAACACAAGAACAGTTAGATCAACTGAATGTGAGTACCTTGGAATGCATTTATAATTAATCAAATATGATTGTATTTTTCAACTTTGGTGTTTACAAATGCAGATATGATTCATAATTGATTGACTTTTCAAATACAGTTTACTATGGTAGGCCTACTATTTTCTTTTCACCCCTTTCGACTGCGGATCTGGTATATATTTGTTGTCAATCAATATTATGACAGTTCTGTAAACTCTTCCGAAAGCGTCACATATTATTTTATATGTTACCTTAAGGTCAGCGGACAAACCTGATTCAACATCGTTCTATGTATGATACCAGTAGCCTGCATTTATTTAGTCTAATATTTTCTTTAAAAGCTTTACATGTGCAATTTTACTCAAGTTGTAAATTTGTTGGTTTTGTAATACTGTGAATGCCAACATTTGTGGATATTTCAATTCTCATAGAATGTTGACTGAGTGCTGTTGGTATGTTTTAGCTATTCCAATAAAACACGTACCGATATATATATATTTTTTTTTTCTCATTTTAAATAAAATAACAGGATGTCCTGTTTTAAATATTTCCTTAGACCTATCCACAACTTCTAATATGACACTTTAAAATATTGTTGAACATTGTCTTTGCAGTTTGGTTGGTAATTTCAAAGTTTGCCAGAAATCGGTATTTTATTTCTTTTCACTTAGATTTTTTTTTCAGATTGAGTTGAATAATATGCATGCCGAAAAGGAAATAAAGAACCACGAAATCCATGATTTTCAAATAAGGCTAAAACATAGCGAGCAAGAAAGAGTCGATCTTATAAATAAGGTTGGTTTTTCAAGACCTTTTTACTCAAAAAAAAAATTTTTTTCCTTATGCTAATAGGTTTCTACAAATGTCGCTGAACAGCAAATATTCAAACATTTGAAAATGTATTATATATACTGATATGATGATGCAGCGAAAATCTGTGACAGTTCGTTATGCGGAGATAACTGTGCTTTGTGCTTTTCACCAATGTAGATCAATGCTTTCCACACGAAAGTTTGCATTAAACAATATAAAAAGTCTACAAAATGTTAATGTATACACATTTCCACAAACAAGTACTCGACTAGGCCTACAAGTCGTGGACGGCTGTCATGCCACATTGCCACTGCATCTTTTTTTGTATGTGTATGTAAAACCATATAATAATATGCTTACTCTAATGCTGTAGTGTTATTATTACATGTATAGCATCACTTTTTAACATTGGAATATAACACACCTAATTGCTAATTGAGCGATTTTTTTTTTGTAGTTCGAACAAATTCAAAAGTGTTTGGATGAAAAGAAAACTGCTTTTGCCGAATGTGAAAAGTCGTTAACGCATCTTCAGAAGGAATTGAAAGAAAGTCGTAAACGTAACAAGAAGCTTGAAGATAGTGTGAAAGAAATACAAGTAAACTGAAAACTTCGCATCATTTATTTTTGTCAACTCTTTCTCTGCTTAATTTCACTTTAGGTGGACACAGTTGACATTCATGTTGCTATGATTAGCATACATATTTATTGCTAAAAATATTCACGTCTCGCGATCAAATGATTATGGTCTAATATACCGGTACGGCGGTACGATGATGATTCTTAAAACAAGTTCTTGCTTAATGAGTTGATGTACTTATATAATGCATGTGAAGAATGACTTTGCTTCATACAGAGCAGAAAAATTGAACGTTTTGAAACTCGACACAGCTTTCTCTTTGTCATTACCCCAGACTTTATCAAAATCAGTCCTTGTTACATTGATTCAATTTCTGCAGACATTGAATCAATGTGAAAAAGAACTGGCCTTGCTAGCTGTGAGTGCATTAAAACCTACAAATTAATTTTTTTTCATTTAATTTTTATAGAAGCGGATTGGCAAAAAGGAGAAACTGGAAGAGGATAATATTATGAGATTAAAAGACTGGGAGGAGCGTGTGGAAGACATGAGGAAACAAATCGTGGCACTTGAGGAGAATTCATCAAAAGTGACCAAAGAAAACATAGCAGTGAAGGGAGAAGCCGATGTGCTGAAAGAAGCTCTGCTTCAATTCAGAGTATGTTGTAACGGGTGTCAAATTCTGATTAAATGTCACTTTTTTTTCGGTGTTACTCTCCCGAGTAATATTTTCTTAACTTTTTTATATGAGATAAATTCATGCACAGTTTGCTTGTTGCTTCGTTGGATTTTTCAGGTGTGTATGGGAAGTATGGGAAAGATGAATTGTGTATGAAGAGTCTTCATCTCAGTAGCCGACAAGTAAATCGCAATTTCTGATTCATTCATTGTATCTGTAGGGCATCCAGGAAGCTTTTACTGAAGATGGCGATGTCGATAGTGACGACGAAGATCTTGTCAAGCAGCAGGTAAACTCGTATCCCGTGTTTACCCAGGATATGGGGTGGAGTGGAAGGCGTTTTTTCCTTCCTCCATCATGAGATTTTCTTCTATTCCATTTCCACTCGTTCCATCTGCCATTCTATCTCAAAAATTTCTCCCATGTGCAAACTGTAGCTAAATTTAAGCAAAAAATTTAACAGCAATATTTTTCTAAGGAGTGCGTGCGGTCTGGTGTTATAAGTTAGAACTAGAAAACCTGCAGTATATCTGAGGTCTAGACAGTGGCTTTGTTTCGGTGCAACTATGTTTTCGGTGTTTTTGCTCTATCCCAAAACCTGCCTTCCATCCCATTCCCTGTGTTTACCTCAGGCTACATAGTACATATAATTCAATGAAAGTGAATCACAAACTGGCCTCTAAATTACCAGATTGTTCAAAGCTAGCATTGAAAGTTATCTAAATCAGCTATACTGTGTTATACGACTAAGAAAATTTATTGCATATCATTGAACACTTTTCGTAAACCCAAACGTTGGAAAAGGCCTCCAACTTTCTATTTAACTAGGATTTTTAGAATACGATGATAATTTTGAACTAAGTGGAAACATATTGAAGATTTTTTTTCTATTTCGCATATAAACTACTCTGCGCTTTGACAAAACAGCTTTTTCCCTATATCAGGTTTTCTTGAAACTTTCTATTAAATATTTGGCGTTTTTAGCCAAACCACACCATGTGCATGAAATCCTGGTGTGTCACCTCCTTCATTATCTCATTGGCTGCATATTCAATTCACAAAAACTTGAAACAGTTTAATGTTTTCAGAAAGAAAAGCTGAACGATTTGATTGATGTCGCCCGAGTGAACAAGGAAATGAAACGAACAGAGATTGAAAAGGGTCGCGTCATCTTTGATCTGGAGGCTGAAAAGAAGTCCCGGAAAGAAACTGAAGGTGAAACATAATAATGTTGTGATGAACTTTGTAGGAAGATTAAGTCGCCGACTTTCCGAGTAGCCTCTTATCCTTTTAATTGACTGGCCCTAGTGTTTCTTGCAACGGACACAAGATTTTGGTAACTTTTTGCAATCAAGAAAAGCCTTTGGCTTGCCGAATTTTTATCAAATAATCACAATTGCCAATATAAAAGTTTAAAACAAATTAATATTCCTAATTCAGATTAGACATATAACTATTTCACTGGTAACGAGTTTGTTGATTTAGATAACTTCGTATCATTTTCGCAGCACACGTTGAAAATTTGAGATTGGAATGCGAAAACGTTCGCGCAACTCAACAGAAAGCGGAAAGGGAGCTACAAGTCCAGCAAGCTAAGTTGAATGTCATGCAAGAGTACTATGCCAAGCGGGAGGTGGAAATGCAAGGGTGAGACTTGCAGCTAATGTTAATCAATGATTGACTGCCAAGGGTTTTACGTTGCTGGTCAATTACACAATGGCCACATCAGAAGATAACCATTTTACTAGAAATACAGATAAAGTGTTAATTTGTTCTGGCAAGAGCCAAGGTTTCTAAACTCTGTTTTCGCATATGTTCTTCACACAAATTTTTTCTTAAATTAATTTCTTGAAATTTTGTCAACACTGGATGTTGGAGCCTCAACCCTGTGTTCGCTCTAAAAAATCACATTCAAAATCATAAAAGCCCTTACACAAGTACGCCTGAAAAATGATTAAACTTCGTGCTTAAACTGCTGTTTTGCGTCGGGTACAGAAAACTTGGGAAGGAACAGACTGTTCGGGAAATGAATGAATCCATGCTGGCAGAAGAAGGCGACAAAACCACACACTTGCTCGAGCAACTGGAAATGTACAGAAAGATGAACGACGACGCCAAGCGGGAGTTCGAAGAAAGCGAGAAGCAAAGAAAAGCGGAAATCAACCAATACGAGAAGAAGGCACACAACAACTGGGTATGCGCAAAAGAAAGAACAGTACTTTTTTTCACATTTTTGCCGTAGTTTGAACGGGTATGAAAGACGTCCGGAGATATTGAAACGATGCGAAAAGAGCTCGTTTTTGCCTTTGAGATTCACCATTTTTCCTATTTTTTGTCGTATCGAAGCTTTCGCCCTGTAGTTAAAGATTTGAAGAGTAGAGGGAAGGCAAGGAAATCAACCTTCATGCCTACCTTTAGACGTACCATTTAAGTGATCTGCCAAAGGCACAGCCACATGCGGTGTCGAACCGGCGCCCTTTCGATCGTCAATCTAGGGCTCACACCACATGGCTATGCAGCCGTCCACTCCTGTTCAAATAATAGCAAGCTTAATTTCTGTTTAAATGAAAATACTCAAAATCTGACCCAGCACCAAGTTTGTTGCCATTTCATAACTTGTGTGTTTGTAGCTGGAAAGCCGCGAATCGGAACGGAAGTTAGACGAAGCAAGCAGAGAAATAACCCAGTTACGGTTGAAGTAAGTGAGACACTTTACTGTAAAGCTGAGAAAAACACCAACAGGAAGTTTTATCGCGTTGTAGTTTGCGGCCTCGCTTTTGTATCCTAGGCCTCGGTATTTGAGCACATAATGACGGCTAGCTTTCTGTTCCCGGAGCCTTTGAAGTATTTGTTTCAATGCTCATCCACCATGGCGAAGACTCAACAATGGTGGCACAGAGGAAGAATCATTTCGTTTGTGGCCTCAATTTGTACAATAGCTTTTTATTTTTTTTAACTTTAATCGACGTGTCAGGATGACAAAAACTCTGACAGCGAATCATGAATTGCTTGCGAGAAATTCAAAGTGTGAAGATCTTTATTTTTGTATTCAACTTCTGGACTCTTTGTAAATATAATGATTACAACGGGTGCAAATTAAGATGAAAATAATTTTGTTTGAACTTATTTTCAAGCGTGTGTAAACCTTCTCACTGGTAACGTGTTGAATTGGAATTCACAGATTTTCTTGATGTTTTTTATGGAGAATTTATTTTTTTATTGAGGTATTTTTTTCGTATTAATTGTACTCGCACCGTACGGTACTATTATTGCCATCTATAAAATAACAGTTTTTTCCTCTCTCTGTTTATCTTTTGTTTGCCATGAATGTCGTCTTCTGGTCGCTTAATACTGATAAACGTGCATGTGTGCTGTTGCAGCTTGAACGTGCTTGAGCAGCGATGTCGGGAGTTGGAACCTAGAGAACCGTTCATACTTCGGCCTCGGCCCGGTGGAATGTTTCGCGGTCCTAGAATGGGTAATATTTCAATTGATTTTGTTCAAGAGGTTTCGTGTTAAACGTTTGCAGTGGTTTTGACGCCGCAGATGTTAAGCGCTTTGTTCAGATAGTAAATTCTCCTCTCTGTATTTTGTAGGTAGTGGAAGCCCGGCGCCCATGCGTAGTTGCCCCCCATTTCGTGACATGTCACCTCCTGGAAGATTTCTTGACAGACAAAGTCCCGCGGGAAGCATCCATGACGATCCTCGGCATCCCGGTCGTCCTCCAAGCCATTCCTTTCTGGAACACAGATCTGTCTCTCAAGGGAGGCCTCTTGAAACATTGGAATTTGGTGATGGTCCTCCAAGTGGCCCTGGCATGCAAAGAGGCACATCGAGAAGAGGACCTTCTTCCCTCCATGAAGAGCCGGTCCGGGACGGTCCTCCTCATATTAGAGAAGCTCTTGTACCAAGAAGTGGCGCTCCTCCATTTAGAAGAGAAAACATGCCAGGGATGAGCGAAGGACCTCGAGATTTTCCTCCAATGAGTGATGGGCCACCAAGAAGAGATGGGCCACCATTTAGAAGGGATGGGCCACCATCTAGCAGAGAAGATGGCCCACCGCTTATGACTTTTGATAAACGTATTCCTCCGTACCGAGACGAGCCACCAATGATGTATGACCCAACACTCATGAGAGATGACCCTGCTTTGGGCCCGCCTCCAATGTTCGATGTGCCACCTCGCGGAATGCCCCCTCGGATGCAGCGCCCAGGTATTTGAGAAAATGTTGTGCAAAAATGTTTGCAATCACTAACTTGCAAATAAATCAAGGTCATGAGCAAAATGCTATTTGATAAATGCATGTTATTGACTTGCATTATGCCTTGATGAGTAGTATCATTCAGTAGAAATGTTCATATTTTTGTGATGACGTAATGCACAATGACATCAACCAATCATTTGTTTCAGGGTCAAGCCAAGGACCAATGACGTCATCTCCTTTCGTGGTGAGTCACTTTTAAACGTTTTATATAGAGCGAAGATCGGTGAACCTCATGTTATGTACTCTAGTTACTGATTCATATCTGCAGTTAAGGGATCTGCACACATCGGCCTATGAACTTCAGAAATTGAAACCTGTTGTACGATATAATCAGTGGTTCTAGTACTACTGTTAGCGCTTCACGAAAAGGAATAAACCGAGCTTGTCTGCAACAGTGCATTCCACTATTAATGACGTCACGTAAGAATGTAATCCTCGAAAGTTAGATGAAGACAAACTGCATCTTTCATATGTTATTGGTCATGAAATAATAAGTTTTAAGAACAATGATGTTTTGTTAATGTGTCAACTTGTTATACAGCACAAAACGCTTGAAATACGGAAAAAAAAATATGTCTAACCCAATAGCTGATCTTTTTGCATTCTTTCGTTAGCTATGTTGTAAGTTGTTTCTATAGGCAAGCCATTTTGAAAAGATAAATGGATCTATTTAACATATCAGGTCAACTCGCTGTCGCTGCTAATACGATGACCATTCAACCAGCAAAAGTTTTCTTTTCTACATGATTTCAACATCTGGCAATGTTAAAACGATGTAAAAAGGGCAAGATTTGCTGGCCGGTCAACGTTTTGTCATCATCCGATGTGCGATCTCTGATTTATTTGTAGTGGCTTCGCTTGCTTTGGCATTGTTACTCAGTCGTCGTATTGTCCAGTTTCTTGCTGATCATTATGATTATATTTTCTATTCGGAAGTCTAACCGTAGAAGCAACTCTGTTTAATTTACGAAATCCCTGCTTTGGTTTTATTGACACTTTGTAATAAGATCAACCCCTTTTTGTAATGATGCAGCATATGAAGACATCGAACATTAAAAAGGCTTGATTTTTTTGCCACAGTAAGGTGAACGCATACCGATATTGTTTTCTTTCTTCCAGCAATCTCCACGTGGTCACACTGACCGTGCTCCTCCACCTATGTCTCTTCATGGCAATCTTCGTCCTGTTGCATCCCGCAATGAATACGATCTTCATCCCGTTCTAGGAGGAGCTCCTTAAGAAACTCTTTCTAAATAAACTACTTGACCACGTCTTAGCTTTATCATTTGTAGGTTGTCGTTGAAGTAAGATAAACAACTTCTGGTAGTAAAATGTTCATGTTACTGCAAAGTTTGTTATTTTTCTTCTTGCTGCTGGCACGTCATTGACGTTGACGTTTCTGATTTGACGTCAGCTGTAGTTTGTCTGGCTTTCATCGTCTGTGCAATCATAGCCCCATCACCATTATTATATCTTGTGTCTTTAGGTTTGCAAGCCGAAATGCAATCTCGTTTTATTATTTATCTTCAGCTTCCTGTAAAAATTGCAGTTTTCTGTCACCGCTGACAATATCCACCGTTTTAATGCTGCTTTTACGTACGTTAGGTCAACCTAGAAACCACCGTATTAAGTGCGATGCCACATTGTTAAGCGTGCAATAATTGAATTGTTTTAACGTAAAAACTAAAGACGTACTTGTGAGAAAGGCATAGGCTAAACTGCAATTGACACATCAAACAAAGGCAATTCAGGCTCTTCATGAAACAGTTCTGTAACTTTTAATCTGCTTTTAAGTCACAGAAAAATAACCCCAGCTGGCAAAATCCGCTTTTTTACATGGCGTCAACAATGAGACCTGAATAATTTAACTGTTACTTGAAAGTGAAGTTTATTCAGTTGTTAACTGACTTGCTCTGGATTTACAGTTTCCGCATATTCGGGTCAACTTTCTCAACACCGATTGGCGATTTCTACATATATAGTAACTGTTTCTTTAAACTACAAGTTCATTGGTCACCATAGTGAGTTAATTAGTCGGTATGGGTTGTAGCATTACTTTTAGGAATTGTTGCAAAACTTTTCTGCATTTAGGTGCTTTTTAAAAATTATATGTTTCAATCAAACTATCGACAACTTTGTCATTTTCTTGGTCGCATTATTTGGTTGATGCGTTAATTGAGTGCTTTCAAACTGAAGCGTATTAAAAGAAATAGAAACTGACCGGTTGAAGGCGGTGTGTTGTTCTCACAGTGTCAGTATTACAGTTCATAATCATACAGCATGTATCATGAGGTGATTGGCGTTATCCAGAGGCCACCGAGCTTGAGAAAGGGCCGTGCGATTGTAAGAAGAGATGCTCACGGCCTGATTACCATTTTGTTCAACAGTCTGCAACTTGTGCTGGTGACTCAACAGAGTGGGTGAGCTCAGTATTTTATCACAAAGTCACACAATGCTTAATCTTTCCGAAACAGCTTTTTGAGAAAAAAAGTTGTAGAATATGATGACTGGAAACGGTAAATTAATTAGCATGCTACTTAAACACAGGCACACAGCATTAACTACTATTGACCGTTAGTTTAGGGACCCCTGGAGCATTTATGACACCACATATCCAAAAATTAAACGTCGTTATTCACGCGAAAGCCTTTCAAGCTCTTATCGAGCCAGCATATCAAAGTTCTGCATAAATTGAACGCCTTTAAACGTTGAATCAATGTATAAATTAAAATCTTTTTATACGCTGTAACTTTTCCAACTTTTGGTAACGTGTCTAATTGAACGTTGCACCTAACATATCAACATCAGCTCTCTCTGATTCTATGTCAATTAAACAAAAAAAATACACATTTAAACATTGCGTTTGGAGAAATTTCGAAGTTGGGCAGGAGGAAAGATTTGTTTCACCTGCTCTGGCAACACTGGTTACTAAAGAAGTTCGAATGATTGCCAGATAAGTAATTTTTTCACACCTCGGGAAAATGTTATAGTCGTTTTGGAACATAAAATTGAATTGGGGTAACTTAGGGACCCCGAAAGAAAGGTGGAGTCTGCACTAAATACCTTTCAGAATGGTGAACCATTACACATGACTAAAGAATTAACAAAGAAGAAAGTGTGGTTGTCGAAAAATTTTTTTTAATTTAATTTCCTGTTAATTATATGGTTATGTGTAATGGTTTACTTTCCAGAACCTAGAAGACCTTTTATTGATTTACTTGTTTTTTTTTAAATTAAGAGAAAAGTGGCCAAACCTGCTTCAATTTGAGATCATTTTCTTTTATAAATGGCCATTTATCATCTTGTGTTTGGCAAATGTACGCCAAGCCGATTTACAGAGTAAAAATGATTTGAGAACTATGTGTTGCAACTGAAACAAATGTTGCTTGGAGATCAAAGACTTCTTTATTGAAGCTCTTATGGATTTTGTTTATTTATTTTCAAGTTTGTTTGAATTTTTTTTTATGGCGTTTTTTGACTGTTTACGAAAAAATTGGCTACCTTTGGGCTCGTTTACACTTTACAACCTATTTTTGACTAGAAAAGATTTACATGTTTGGCAACTCTGTTGAAAGCATTTTTTGCTTCTTTGGCGGTTACAAATTTGTAAAAAAGTGAAAAGATGAAGAACCTGTGACTGTGAGTGTCTGTTTGGCAGTGGCACTTTTGGCAGTGTAACGTACTTTGTCGCTGTTATAGGGTGTTAGTATCAAAGAAAGTCTATATGCTATGTTTCAGTTAGGCTTATAGCAGTTTGACTACACTAGTTCATTTTTTGACATATACCGGTAGTCCGGTACCATATATACATTGACAAAACATGCACTCAGTGACTCAGCAATGCGTAATTACATTCACAAGTTTGAATAGTTAATTTGGTCAAGTATTTTAGGAATGGCCAAAGGTTACCACTAAAGGTCTGTGACTCTGAATGCACAGTTATCAAGTATGCTTAAACTAGGCCTACCATATTTTCATCGCCTAAAAAGAGGACACGTATCGCCAGCAAGTAGAATTTTACGCTTCAAGAATATTTTACATGTTTTTAGATCATTACAGTATAGGCCTACACAGCAAAAGTTACCGAAAAAAAACAAGAAAACAGATTGACTGAACGTTTAATTTATTTTTTCTCATTTTTAGTGCTTCCTTAAGACAACGAATGATTTTATATTATTAAGAGTCAGCAAAAGTGAAAAAAATACCTAATTTTTAGACAGTTTCAGTCAGACAGCAATGATCGCAATTCGCAAAAGTCTGCAAAATGTGACAAATCAGGCTCGATCTCCAGGTAGCCAAGCCTTAACTTTTTTTAACAAGAAATGGTCAGCCTTAACAAAATCGTTAAATTATTTGCAAGAAATATGATTTAAACAGTAGGCTACACATTACTGTTAAGATGCTAAAACGGCGTGAACTAAAAAGCGTTAAGCTGTTTGTTTCCTTGCAAAGCTGTAGGCCTATCCAATAATCCATGCCACGATTTATTTTGCTGTAGGCTTCCTGTAGGCCTAAGTTAGATGTTTTACACATTGCACTTATGGACATTCGTTTCGATTTGTTTCAAGTAACAAATGAACCAAACTTAATCAACAATTTCTACAAGCGTTGTATCAATATAAAACGTAAGTAGGTAAAAGAATAATTTTTTTGTGAAAGTGTGAGCATGGCTTTTAAAATGTCGTTTAATATCTTACAGTGAACCAGGCAATGAACGTTTAACAACAGTTCCATAAAATGCGCACATTTCCTGTAGAATTTATAAATCAGCGTGTTACCTTGGTATATATACAAAATGTTTAGAAAACAAATAGCCTACAAGCCGTCGCTGAAACGTCATCAAGCAATATAATCCCGTTGAAAATTTAAGCATCAAAATCCAAACTGTCAAAAAAGAGGACATTTGAGCATTTTTTAGTGTCCTCGGAGGACAATTCATTTTTCTTGAAATAAGAGGACAAATCCTCTTAACACTTTAGCTGCCAGCGTTTTGAAAAAATGAGAGGAGTTCTCCTCTTTCTCTGGTTGCCATGGTAATGAAAAAATGGGTTGCCAAACTATTGAAATGCACTTTAAAATTTTGGAGCAAATTGGTGTTGCAATTGATCGTCGAAATGACCATTGCATTTACAAGCGCGCCAGTCAGCAAAACAGTTTTTTTTGCATTGAATCAACCTGTTCAGACGTGAAATCAATGTAAAGAAAAACGATAGGCCGAGTGATTCAACGTATTCAAACATTGAATCAATGTAAATACGAACTGTTAGACTAATTCGGTTCTTTGAACAAATCGAATGGCTTTTGTAAATATTTCTCAGTTGCAACTTATACCTGGTCAGCAAAAGTTCCTTTTTTATACGATTTCAACGTCTGGCGACGATGAAACGATGTAAAAATGACAATTTTTGCTGGCCGGTAGCTAGGCTACTGTACGGTACCGAAGTTTAACTTAACCAACTAGGCGATTGCAAACATATTTCCTTTCGATGAAACCTATAGGCTACCACGTTTGGTTTGCCTTTACATTACATTCAAAAGTTTTGTTGACATCATAGCATAGTCATGGCATATATTCATAAGAAAATGCTTGCTTGGATTTTTTTAGCGACTAGGGTTAGATAGGCTGCAGGACTTCTAGCTAGTACCAGTAAGCAGTCTAGTCTAGTGACTCTAAATGAATAGGTAAATTAGTCTAAAGCTTAAAAAATAATAGAATATTTCAATTACCTTGCTGCATAAAAAGTAAGCTCTTTTACATGACCTATGTGCATTGATCAATATACTAGTAGCCTGGCATCATGATCCCAGTCTAAGAATTTCTAGACCTCGAAGTCATTGCTGAATTTCAAGCTTTGTTCACACAGATTGGTGTTTTGACTTTTATTTAATTTTAAGAATTTGGCGGGGAAATGGGTTAAAAATCGTTTTTTTTTTGGTTTAAAATTGAAGCAACCTGTCAGGCCCCCAGACTGGCAACACATTAGGATTTTTGGGGCATTGTGACGTCATGTGACGTTAAATTACATCACAATTGCACGAGCTAACTCGTTTCCAGCAGCAGAACTGTTAAAAGAGGACGTATGGTAGCCCTAGCTTAAACTCCATCACAAAAGCTCACCTTGATTATGGGATTTTATGCGAACCATAGGCTACTAGCTTTTGTCAAATGGCATCATAGACATTGTTCTAAATTGCAAATGGAAACTATAGCCTCTTATGTTATGGCTATAAGTTGCTTCAGTGTGGAATTTGTTCTCTACGTTCTCGAGCTATCGTTTTGAATCAGATTTGCACATCCGTGATCATTCTAGCATACGGTACTAGTTGTGGTGTGAATGTCACATTTGTGCAAGCTTTATTGTTTTATAATACAACCTTTAAAAATAAAATAAATTTGGCTAATAGCTGTATTCAAAAAACATATAATGAAATAAATAGCAGCTGTTTTTACATGACATTAAGTGTTTTGATGAAGCACTGCCAGCTCTTCAATAGTGTCAAATCTATGCTCTGATTGGCTGTTTAGCATGATGACTTCATACCTGAATAACACCTTGGCTTAGTGTAACTGTAATGACTATATATTTTATTTAAAGTGGTTATTTTTACTCACTTGTTGCCATGGTTGCAATCAAAAAGCATTGTTTCGTGGCAGGTGTTGTCAGAATAAGGGTTAAAGTTAGAGAGAGTTAAGGTATGGGTTAGAGTTAAGGTTAGGGTTTTGTTTTCAGTCCTGGACATTTAATTTTCCAAATTACAAGTTTATGTTTTTAAACTTTACAATTTTCCTAAATTAGAGCAGCATACCTTATCTGGCAACACTATTGCAGGAAATATAGCCACTGCCTATTTTATTTATATTAGGACATTATTTTTCACTTTGACCACATATCAAAAACGAGCGCATCTTTGCAGACGGTACCACAAAAATTAAGATTAGAGATGTACCGATATATCGGTATCGGTGA
Source organism: Aplidium turbinatum (assembly GCF_918807975.1). NCBI lineage: Eukaryota > Metazoa > Chordata > Ascidiacea > Aplousobranchia > Polyclinidae > Aplidium > Aplidium turbinatum. Next base: position 7,714,995 of record NC_137486.1, read on the forward strand.
TATCGGCCATTTTTTGAGTATCGGTATCGGCAAAATTTGGCCGATACTGTGGCCGATACTAAACGTGTAAACAAAGGCGTTTTCTGCGGATTTTATGCAGAAGCAAAGATATAGATTTTTTAAAGTAGTAACTAACGTCAATGTCGTCACATTGAAGTAGAAAAATAATAACCTAATCAAATTTTTGATACCTCACACTCCCATGACTTCATGGGCGCACCTTTTGGCATTGTTTGCTTACAGTGATTCTTTCACTCAAACAAAACGTTTTGTTTCAGCAGTTTTGCGTTGTTCGATTCTTAAGTTGTGAAGGAGACTCAATTTCTCCAATGTTTATCATTTGTGTTTCTTTTTAACTCTCAGCAGAGGATAAAACCCGGCCAAGACTACCCAGTACCCAGGTGGCGGGAATGTGTAGTTTTGCATCGTTTTTGCATTGCTGGACGTTTGAGGGACCCGTGTGGCTTGGTTATTTTGGTGGGCTGGTTCTGTCAGTTTGTGATTTGGTTTCCGCCTTTCGTTGAGGTGGACTCACCAGGCTTGAACAATGTCGTGGCGGATTGGATGGGCTCGGAGTGGGGGCGGTGGGACTGCGAATCCTCACTGAACTAATCAATAAGTGGTCTTGTTGCGCTTGGGATGGCGGCCTCATTGTGGGGGAAAGTGTCCTTCCCTGCTGTCGGCACGGGGCTGGGCGCTTACTGGTGCGGCGGGCTGTTGCGATTCGCTGGCCATAACGGTGTGGCTTCCACACTAGCCATTTAGACCATCCAATCAACTATATGTTTCTCGGCAGCCGTTTTGTAGCAAGAATTGACATCGACAAGAATTGAAATGGCTAGTGTGGAAGCTGCACCGTTGTGGTTGACGGGTCGCGGCAGCTCGCTGTGCTGGTGAGTGCTCACTGCTCAGCCTTGTGCTGGTGGCCGGGGGGGACGCTCCTTTCTTCGCAATGAGGTTGTCATCTTGGGCGCAACGGGACCATTTTGATTGGTTTTTTGAGGATTTGTGGCCCCATTGCTTTCTTTTTGGGCCTACTTATTCTGCTGTGACATTGTTTGGGCTTGGTGATTTTGTTGCTGCTAAGGGTGCAAGTTGAATTGCCGACTGGTGGAGCTGGCTTGCTGGGGGCAGCCGAGTTGCACAGGTTTTTTGAGCGTTTGGCGGGTTGGGAGCGATGCAGAATTGTGCATTTTTGCTACCTGGGTAGTCTTGGCCTGGCAAAAGCTTTTCAACCAAACGCCCTTAGCCCCTTAGGTTGCACATTACTTGTCGAGTAGTTTTTGTACGACTACACAAATCACTTGGTTTACATTTTACATCTTATTATCAATTATGATAGCCTTATTTGAAGAGTTTGCGCAAACATTTTATTAATTTTTCAGAAACCCCAATTATGATGTAATGTTTCTTCCCTTATACCCCAATCCTCAATTACGGTGGCCTTTCATTACTAAAACCTACTATTATGACACAACAATGTGGTTGAGATTGGATTCTTGAATCGTTAATAAATTATGCCAATCCAAAGTTTTTTTTAATAGTTTTATGCAAATAAGGTAAAACTTAGCATTTGATATATTTCCTTGCAAATACCAAAATTGCTTCTTTTTGTAACACTAAAGTATCGGCCAAAATATCGGTATCAGTATCGGTATCGGCCTAAAAAAGTGATATCGGGATCGGTATCGGCCAAAATATTGGTATCGGTATATCTCTAATTAAGATAGTCACTTTATAAAGTCTGGGTCACTGTTATTATCGCTTGCTTTTTGTAACAGCATGTGGTTAAAAACTGGAATTGCATTTACTGCTGGAGGAATTGCACTTGTTTTTTGTAAACATGATGTTCTAGCTTCCACTGGCGGTGGAATCACAAAGTGGAATGACAATTGGGATAAACGAAATCATCAAAATTCAAAAGCTACTCGTCATATTTTCTTAATTCGCCATGGACAATATTATCGTAATGGAAAAACTATGAATGAAAAATCATTGACTGACCTTGGAAAAGAGCAATCGATTTTGACTGGAAAAAGATTAAAAGATCTTGGTTTGGATAAGAAAATAAATTGCATATTTGCATCCACAAAAACAAGAGCTAGTGAAACATTCAATTTAATATATAAGCAACTAGAAAATAACCTAATCCCATATAAATATACAGATTTTTTACGTGAAGGGATTCCATTTGAACTTGAATCGATTCAGCAATGGGCTGAACCACAAGAATCGTTTCTTGATCACTCAAAGTTTGAATTGGCTTTTCGTCATTTCATTCATAGGGCAGATGCTGATCAAAGCAAGGATTCTGTTGAAGTTTTTGTTTGTCATGGAAATATTATTGGTTATTTTGTTTGTCGTGCCTTGCAATTGCCCCCTGAAACTATGGTGAATATGACAGTTCAACATGGAAGTATCACACAGCTGTCAATTCGACCAAATGGAAGAGTTTCTTTGAAGGCTTTGGGAGATGTTGGCCATTTGCCACCTGATAAACTCACATTTGTATGATTATTCACCATATTATACTTATAATAGCTGATCTCATCCTGCATTTGCTGTGCCAACACAGACTGAAGAGAAGATATATATATAATTATGTTTTATAGTTATTGTCAATAGTGATTGAGTTGTTTCTGCTTTTTGTTTTTCACGTTAACTAAATAATCAGTATTGTAGTAATAAACCTATAAAGCATTTGACAAAAACAGAAGGTCACTAGCCACCTACGACGGTAATTCAAACCTTTTGGCTTGCACCCTTTTTCTCAATAATGTCCGGTACTTCAGTTATTAGTGCTGCAATGTAGAGCAATATCGATTCTGCACTTATTATGCATAGTCCTGTACTAGATCATACACATTTATTACAATGTCTCACAAAAAACTACCACAGTTATTGAAAGTTGATGTTGATGATAGATTTATTTGTAAAAGTTAAGTTAAATATTCAAAATTATGCATAAGCACTTAAGCAGTGTATATATACCTATTAGGTACTTGATTATTTTGTTTTTTCTTTATCAGTTGAATCAACTCCATTTCTATCATTTGTCCATTTTTTTGTGTTACATAGTGCCAAGATTTTTTCACTGTTTACTCTGATGCAATTTACGGTACACGACAACTGGGCGAGACAAAGTGGGCGATGCCACCTTGGGCGAGACCAGGTGGGCGACGAGTCAAGTGGGCGACGGCCAAGGTGGGCGACGAGACAAGTGGGCGACGGCCAAAGTGGGCGACGTGTCAAGTGGACGACGGCCAAAGTGGGCGACGGCAGCGAAAGTTTAGCCGGTCGGAACGGTGGTGACATATATAATTTATGTAGTTGCTTTGTGGCGTCACGGTTTATCGTGAAGCTTAAGAGAATAAAGTCATATTTTCTGTTTTAGATCATAAAATATGAATTTTTATTTTTACTTTAAAATGCAGTTCAAACAGCTCCTGTAGACATTGAAATTTGATAATTTGTGGAAGAGAGGCGATGGGAGTTTCACGATGTTAATTTGCATTGTGACATCATCTTGACACATTATTTTGCAACACACAAACCAGTCTCTGAATATTATAAACACTTGCGTTAGGTCACTAGGTCAGCCAATGCTGAGATCTTAACTACTAAGTAGCTGGTTACGTGCATTAGACATTTGAGTTTTGGCAGTGATTTTCAAGCGAAACCGAAGTTTTTTGTTAGTTGTTGGAGTGTGTTATTGTTCAAAATAGGCCTACATGTAAAAACTTACATACGATTCATTAACTACGGAGATTAGCATAAATTTGATGCTCTAAAGATAAATTCATATTTTTCAATTTTTAGGTCATAAAAAATGGCCCTAGTAAAAACTGTCAGTCACAATGTGTTCCGTAAACTGCTGATGCGGCTACGCAGCGTCTAGACTAGAACATTCGGATTAAAAAATATCAGTTGACAGTTCGTACCGAAGTATTTTTCTGACTTGTTTGAACCGGTAGCTGAGTATCGTTCGAAACTCGAAAGACGCTTTCGATTGTGATGACAACTACGACTTGCCTTGCATGTATTATACGAAGTATTTCAATTTGTGAGCACGCTTCTCCAGAATGTCGTGGCCTACATATATATAGGTCACCAATCGAATGTTTGTGGGACAGACGCATGCGATCAAAACAAAGACAAATGTCTGTAATCCCAGACCATAATCTTATGTTTAAACGTTGTACTGCAAACAAAGACGTTGAATCAATATAAAATAATATAGTTTCGGGAGAGAGTTTGCTTTTTTATACCAAAGACAGGCAAGACACAACAATACCACAGGGTTGAGCATTACAACAGTATATATTTTTTACATATTTACAAAATAGTTAACATTAACAAAAAATGTTAACTATTTTGTAAATAGCTAACTGCTCTTGGCTGATGCTGAGCTGCGTCGGAGTCTGCCTCGCTTTCTGACCTAGTCTTATTCTGAAACGATCCCTGTTCCATATCTAGAAATCTAAAACCTCAATTGCTAAGGTAACAGGGATCAGTAGTCAGTAGATATTACAGAAAATGTATTTCGCACTTATTCAGTGCATCGTCAGTTCTGATAAAGGGTTCTGAATAAGTGCGAAATATATTTTCTGTAACATCTACTGACTACTGATCCCTGTTACCTTAGCAATTGAGGTTTTAGCTATTTTGTAAATATGTAAAATATATACTGTTGTAATGCTCAACCCTGTGGTATTGTTGTGTCTTGCCTGTCTTTGATATAAAATAATGCAATGAAAAATCTAAACAACTTTTAAAAAATTGTTTGTTGGTCTGCTTTGTTAAGTCAACAGTCATTATTAAGTTAATAAGTCATTACTATTCACTAGGGCAATTTTTTTATGACCGAAAAATTGAAAAATATGACTTTATTTTTAGAGCATCAAATTTATGCTAATCTCCGTAGTTAATGAATCTTATGTAAGTTTTTACATGTAGGCCTATTTTGAACAATAACACACTCCAACAACTAACAAAAAACTTCGGTTTCGTTTGAAAATCACTGCCCAAATTCAAATGTCTAATGCACGTAACCAGCTACTTAGTAGTTAAGATCTCAGCACTGGCTGACCTAGTGACCTAACGCAAGTGTTTATAATATTTAGAGACTGGTTTGTGTGTTGCAAAATAATGTGTCAAGATGATGTCACAATGCAAATTAACATCAAACAGCAAGCGCTATTACTAGGCTACAAAAAATAATGAAAATGTTGCTTCCAATGCTTCGTGAAACTCAGCTTCAGCGTGAGAACTCTCATTGCCTCCCTCAAATTATCAAAGTTCAATGTCTACAGGAGCTGTTTGAACTACATTTACGAAGTTACTAGGGTTCAATCATTGTATTTTAAATTTAAAATGAGAAGTCATATTTTATGAACTAAAACAGAAAATATGACTTTATAACTTCTTAAATTGACCCCGTAGCAACGTCGTTGTTTCACTGTTATCGGTTTGACAACTTTCTTCACCACTTAAAAATATGACTTTAAAGACTTTTAGTTACATCTTTCGATAACGGTTAGGGAGTATTTTGAACAATAACACACTCGAACAACTAACAAAAAACTCCTCAGAGACTAGTTTGTGTGTTGCAAAATAATGTGTCAATATGATGTCACAATGCAAATTAACATCAAACAGCAAGCGCTATTACAGCATGCTTCGTGAAACTCCCATCCCCTCTCTTCCACAAATTATCAAATTTCAATGTCTACAGGAGCTGTTTGAACTGCATTTAGGAAGTTACTAGGGTTCAATCATTGCATTTTAAAGTAAAAATAAAAATTCATATTTTATGATCTAAAACAGAAAATATGACTTTATTCTCTTAAGCTTTACGATAAACCGTAACGCCACAAAGCAACTACATAAATTATATATGTCACCACCGTTCCGACCGGCTAAACTTTCGCTGCCGTCGCCCACTTTGGCCGTCGTCCACTTGGCACGTCGCCCACTTTGGCCGTCGCCCAGTTTGGCCGTCGCCCACTTGTCTCGTCGCCCACCTTGGCCGTCGCCCACTTGACTCGTCGCCCACCTGGTCTCGCCCAAGGTGGCATCGCCCACTTTGTCTCGCCCAGTTGTCGTGTACCGTGCAATTTATTATATTACCAATAAATTTTGCCATAATTTTTGTCATATTATCTGCTATTTTGTAATTTAGATAACAATTCATGCTTTGTTTTGCAGAACAGTTTATTAGATACTTTGTTATAGTGTCCAAACATTTTGGAGAAAATTATGGATGTTTCTCCAAATCATACGATTTATGTGAACAATCTTAATGAAAAAGTAAAAATGGAAGGTAAGCAATTTTTCAAATCCAGACCCCCAAAACAATGTTAATTCGCACTAAAACAATGTTATCCTGTGTGTGTGCACCTGCGCTATTGCAACAACTTTTCAAGCTAATGCAAGTTATTTTATTTTTTTCAAAGCAAAATTATTTATCTTGATTTTATTCAGGGTTGAGAAAAACCCAGGTTTTTTTAAAAAAGCCCAACCCGTCCGGGTTTTTTTAAAAAAACCCGGGTTTTTTTGGGTTTTATTGGGTTTTTTTAAAAAAGATGCAAAAAAAGGTAGATTCATGCTTATTTCACCTCAAAACTACTTTTTACGAATGAAGTGCCTTTCACTCACAGTACATGCTTGCATAACTCAATAAAATAATGCACTAGTTGCTTGAATGTTGCATGATCCATTAATTTCAAGACCAAGTTGGATGTTGCATCATCCACTGATTTCGGGTCTGCTACTATTCGGTGAGTCCGATTCGGTGAGTCCGATTCGGTGAGTCTGATTCGGTGAGTTCCTAACTTCTAACCCCTAACCTTAACTCCTAACCCCTAACCCTAAAACGGCAATGATAATTAGGCTACGGTACCCGATAATTAAAAAAAAAAATTGAAAAAATCCCCCGTTAAGGGATCGGACTCACCGAATCGGACTAACCGAATCGGACTCACCGAATCGGACTCACCGAAATGGGCCATTCCGCTGATTTCTATACCAAGTTGATGCTACCGTGGTAGAAATCACATTATTGCATCATTTGCTTTAGATTTGAAGGCAAGGAGCATTTATGCCATCATGTTTAAATATTTTTATCATTTATATATATATTATATAGTAATCCATTAGCTCATCCATATAGTAATCCATTATATAGCTCATCCATTACATATAGTAATGGATGAGCAATTGCGTGGCCAATGGCCATTTAGGCAAATGCTCTGAAACAGCCATGCATTAGAATCCAGAATCTGTAATTGGCAAATAGCCTCCTAAATTGCATTTCACATCATATACAGGGTCATCAATATTTAGCGTTACAATCTATTTCATCCATCGAGATTCTGGCTAAAGAGTTGAGAGTGTCGTATGGGACCATGCCAACTTTAATCCGAAAGGACCTGAAGATGTCTCCATTCAAGCAGGTCAAAAAACAACAACTTTCTGCTAAAGTTGTTGATAAACAACGCCAAAGATCCCCGATTCTTCTTTCCTGCATTCGGGATGGCATGCTACCAAATCTCGTTTTCAGTGATGAGAAGAAATTTGATGTTGAACATCACTTTAACACCCAAAACGATCGGGTTTGGTCGAGGGATGGGGATGAAGCATCTCGAGTGGTGACAAGGAAACAATGTGCCGCCTCAGTGATGGTCTGGGCAGCCGTGACAGAGTCCGGTAAAAGTCCCCTCTTTTTTGTTGACCAGGGGGTGAAATTGAACCAGCAAAACTATCGAGATGACATCCTCATTGGCGCATTGTTGCACTGGCCCCAGAAGCACTTCAAAAAACGTCCCTGGTCTTTTCAGCAGGATTCTACACCATCACATGGGGCTAAAAAGACTCAGGAGTGGCTTTCCGAGAATGTCCCGCACTTCATTCCCAAAGAGGAATGGCCCCCGTCTTCCCCCGATCTGAATCTCCTTGATTTTGGGATCTGGTCATACCTTGAGAGCAAGGTCTCGGCCACTCACCATCAAAGTTTGGAAGCTCTGAAGATGAAAATGCAGAAGGAGTGGGCCAAAGTCCCTCAGAAAGTAAATTCGTGACACATGCAAGGTTTTTTCTAAACGTCTTCAACTAGTTATTGACGCAGATGGAGGACATATTGAATAATATTTTGTGTATTAACTCTCTATTGCTTTTTCTACAATAATACATTTGCAAAAATTCTAAATTTTCTTTCATTTCATAAATATAACCAATTTAAGTTGTAACGATAAATACTGATGACCCTGTATACAGACTGCAGTAGAGTAGTACTTTCACCAGTTTAACTATAAGGCCTTCTAAATGAGTTTTAATGTAGTATACACAAAGTGGCATTACTTGATTTTTGTGTACTGTGCAATATCCACTGCGTTTTCAGTTTATTCTTGGAAATTTACTTCACAATCACATCCTTAAGTCCTAATTTAAAGTTTGTTTTAAGTGCCTTGTTATGTTTTTGTTCATTTTTTTAATTTTCTAATAAAAACTGGACAAATATGATGCTCTGGGTTTTTTTATGGGTTTTTTTAAGTGGGTTTTATTAAAAAAAACCACCTGGGTTTTTTTGGGTCGGGTAAAATACCGACAACCCTGATTTTATTGTGATTTCAGTTTCATTTTGTAAGATTTTGTTTTGACCAAAAAAGTTCGTTTCAAACACCCCTCGTAAATATCAAAGAGTTCCCATTTCATTTGATGTGTATTCTGCAGAGCTGAAGAAGTCCCTCTATGCCATATTCTCACAATTTGGACCAATAATGGACATCATTGCTTTGAAAACATTAAAAATGAGAGGCCAAGCATTTGTCATATTCAAAGACATCAACAGTGCCACTAATGCTCTGCGAGCGATGCAGGGATTTCCTTTCTATGATAAAGCAATGGTATGAGCATGACAATGTGTTTCTTTTAACTGTACCAGTAATACATCAGTTTTAACAACTTTCTGTGTTACTGTTATGACTTCCAGGCTTAGGACACTTAAAATATTTCTTGATTTCTTTGAGCATGTTTTCATTTCATGTTTTTACAAACTGTTCATTGTTAAACTTTTTCTCAAAAAAAAAGATCTTTTTTGTTGCATTTTGCAATAAGACGTTTACTTTAAAATTATGATAAAAATCAACACTTTTGGAATCTTGATAATTAAATTTATAACACACATAATTTTCACCACATTTGTAGCCTTGATTGGTCAATTAATAACACGCATAGTTTTGTGGAATAGAAATCAAAAGGTGAAATAAAAATAATGGTTCGAGTCTCAGGACATCCACTGAAACTGTGCGGGAAACCAAGCTTCCCGGTTCTGCAGTGTATTTGCATAGGAGAGTTTCAGTTTAAAACTCCTACCAGACATTTCAATCAATTAAAAATTACTGTCAAGTTTGCATCAGTGTTCGAAGTCTCAAAATTCGGATTGAGTATTATAGTTCAAACTTTTTCAGTCAAAGACTAATGTTTTGCTTAGAAATATTCTTCTGCACATTAAAAAAAATTATATACCGGTACTTTAACTATCTTGGACTTTTATGAGGCCTATATATAATTAATTAATTATATATCATACATGCCTTCACGCCAGTGAACAACGCTGTTGTGTCTTTTAAGTAGCAAATAACAGTTTTCAAGGCTTTTAAACTTATTCATGAAAGTTCTTACATTTCCAAATATTTCACAGAAATTGGCATATTCCAAAAAGGATTCTGACGTAATAGCGAAAATGAAAGGAACATTCACTGAACGTGTGAGAGAAAAAAAGAAAAAGAAGAAGGAACCGAAAAAGGTACCAGATGAATGTTTTTGTAGTTTTCATAATAATTGTTAGAGCTTCGGTAGAGAGTTTGTCTTGTTGAACCATAGGCATACGAAGCCGAGCAACGTGATCAAGTTTAACATCTTCAAGTTTATTAGAATGATAGAGCTTCGATTTTTTCAGATGTAGTTAAGTTGTATGTATATTATTCCTGAAGAGGACATCTTGTGATGTCGAAAACGTTCGATACTTAATTTGTTACGTAGTTTTATGTTTATGTAAATGTAATAAACTTGAAGATGTTAAACTTGATCACGTTGCTCGGCTTCGTATGCCTATGGTTCATAATAATTGCATTCGTTGTATATCAGTAGAGTCTGGAATGGGGTATAGACCTTGGGAATATTATACCCCAGTTTGTATAAAGAAATTACCACACTAGATTGGAAGAATTAAATGAAGGTTTGACAATTATAAAACTTACATCTATATAGACAGAACACTTTTTAGATCTTTATCAATAAATTTAGCGTTAGGTGTAAAGCAGGACTGTTGAACTTGTTAGTTTTCGTCAGAGTTATTCAAAACTAAACTGCGTTTTTCGTAAGAAGTTTATCGCCCAAGATTGTTGTGCAATAGGTCTACTATGAGCTACATATCCTATAAACAATCGACATTTGTTCAGTGTACAGAGCGTTTTCGCCGTTCAATAATATCTTGATTTTTTCAGTCTAAACCTGCTCCTCCAATGACTGGAATCCTTCCCACCAGAGGCAAGTTTGATTTTTGTTTTTTAAACAAAATAATTTGTGTTTCTCATTAAATTTACTACAGATATGGTACCTTTTATTTTTCAAACGAAAGCCAGCGGTACATCAAGCAACCTGCTTTCTTCATTAGTTAATTTTGCAAAAACTTTTCACAAGCAAAAATATTTTGCCTTTGTAACTGACGAAGTAACATAGCCAATACATTCTGCTCTTCTAAGTCGGTAGATGTGAGCTCATTACCCTACCTGGTCCTACCAAAGAAAATGACACTTAACTTACTTCCTGTTTACAATCCAACATTGAGAGGTTTAATTTGGGGTAACAATGTACTCGACTGCTCTATCTAGCTGAGCTGCACCTGTCTGTTGTAAAGTGCTGAGAGCAGCACACAACTGCGATGAACACAGCGCTATATGGTAAAAATCATTATGACAGGAATACACTCTGACTGTTTGCTTGTGTCAAATCGTTTGTTTATGAACAGAATTACTCTTCGTGCAGAAGGAGCGATCTACCTGACGTCATCACAAAGCTGAATACTCATTGTAGAACAGCAAGCATTGAGAGCTCTGTGTCATAAATCAGTGGTGCGATACTGATGAGCACAGCCTCATGTGCGAAACACGTTTCTATCGCTGTCAATTCTTGCTTCACCCTACCGCCTGGAAAACGAATTCATCTTCAATGTAAAACTCTTTTTTAAACACGGTGACGTTCTTTATCATTTGTGTTTCATAGGTCCCCCTCCTCCTCGACCGGAAGAGAGCGATGGCAGTGACAATCCTCCTAATCATATTCTGTTCCTTAACAATCTCCCTGAGGAGACCTCGGATGAAATGATAAACATGCTCTTTAGCAAGTAAGTTATTGCGACGTCTCGCGGCGAAGCATTGAACAAAAACATCCACTTTCACCGCACTTGCAAGTGACGTTTACTTATTAACAATGAACACATGACACTGTGAGGGTTGGCATTCGGTGTGTTTTTCCACCACCTGGTTGATACACCCGTAAAGGCGTGCAACCAAATGATTAAACGTCTTTGAAAGAGAATAGTTTGTCACATTTCTTAATGGCAAATCTTTTTCCAAGAACTTCACAATTATTTTTCGAAACCGCTTTAGAAATGATACGACACTTTTGTCTGCCTAGGCCATGAATAAGATTTATATTCTAGATTAGAAGAATCTTTTTGGATTCGCTCTTGTGAAAATTCGCTGTTTTGAGTGTAAAATTTAATGATTCATTCTGCCATGAGGTGGCATTGCAATGCTTTTGTTTGACTGGCTTTCAATTGCTCGTTTTAGTCAACTTCAAAACTTGCCTTTTCAGCTTTTCTGGATACAAAGAAGTTCGTCTTGTGCCTGGCCGCCATGACATCGCGTTTGTCGAGTTTGAATCCGACCAACAATCTTCCCAAGCGAAGGATTCTCTCCAGGGTTTCAAGCTTTCTCCCACGCACGCCTTGAAGATTATTTTTGCCAAGAAGTAACCCGGTCTCTTGACGATTGATCCGTTTGCCATTCGGGAGTCTTCGCCAGTTTTCATGCACGACTGGACTGATTGTTGCACACCCTGCCTCTCTCAAGGAACTTATTTTAAGTAACTTGACTTTTGCGAAGAATTGAAAAAAATTGGTTTGAAAATTGTTTCTGCAGTCAATCTAGAGAAATTTCACCTGCCGAAGTTTATCTGAACTGAGAAACCTAATATTGAAGTAGTCGAATTTTTTATACCATTGTTTCGGCAACGTAAAATCAGAGCACGGATTTATGTACATTCGAGGAAATTGTTTCGTAGATTTTTGCGTAAAGTAGAACCTGAGTAGAACATTTCGCAAAACTGCTTGTTACAGTTAAGACACTTGTGTGAAGAAGGGAGTTAAGACACTTCTGTCTTAAATTTGTATGAAAAGCTGCTTGTCATATTCTGTCTGTTTACTGGTGTATTATATACAGAAATAACATGCACTTCTACTTTGATTAATTACTGACAACAGAATGTACCTCCGGGTTACTTGCCAGGGTTGCCAAAAGATAATCTGGTAACCGGTCATAAGCATAACATAATAATCACATTTCAATACACTACATCCCTTCCTTCTCGGATTAAAACGTAGTTTTCCAAGGCATTACTTATTTGGATAAAAACTCATTTTACATTAAATGATCATTAAGCTACAGGTGATGAAAACCATGAGCACTTGAACCAAACGACGCATCATCATTAGGTTTCGTTTACGTAAGCATCATTCATGCAATCTATGGTATACACAGATTAACTTTAAGTAGGCTACCAACGTTTACTGTCAAAAGCAATATAGCCATACTCCAAAGATCATGATTAGCCTAATACGTTTGCTTCTACTTTTCACACTTTGATCTTGAAATTGTAGTGGCGAACAATTAAATAGATTACCACTCAATTGACATGACGTTTAAACAAATAGACATGCGTTTCAGAGCTAGTCTTTATAACGAAAGAACAAAAGGAATCATAGGCATACAAGTCTGCATTCTAGTCACTTCAAGTTACATAATCGTTAAAGCGAGCAGGTTTACTGACATTACGTGTCGGACGAGTACGTACAGGTATTGAGGACTCATTCGAATCAGCGTTCAAGGTCATGTCCGCAGGAGGTGAGTTTACATTTCATCACTGGTGTGCAATTTCTTAAACAACGACGAATTTCGTGTCAATTAAACCCCTTCATTGTTTTGTACTGTCACTTCCCCCCTTTCCTTTCTAACTACCTGTTGGGTAGCGCTATCAAAATTTGCAGAAAGTTTATTTGATTTTTGACTTTTAACCAAAACTTCATCTCCAACCCGAATATCTGAGTCGACAGCACGTCGCTTAAAGTCAGTATATAGTTTACCGTCTATTTTACCCTTCCAGTCTCTGTCTCGAATCCCTTCATCAAAGATCTGAGGTTCTCGGCACAGTTCAGGTAATTTATACTTCATTTCTCTGCGAAACATCATATAATAAGGAGTAGAACCTGTAGAAACTTGCGGAGTTGAACGATATGCCATTAGAAATTTGTTGATCTCATACCGCCAATCTTTCTTTTCAACTTGAGCAACTTTGATTGCCTTTAACAATGTTCGATTTTGTCGTTCCACCTCACCGTTTGCTTGAGGCCATAATGGTGTTGTTTTGCGGTGTATTACTCCATGTTCTTCTAGAAAATTCTCAAAATCATTCGATACAAATTGTGGACCATTATCAGTTCGCAATGAGTAAGGTACTCCAAACCTTGAAAACATGGGCAGAATCGCTTGAATCAATTTTTCACTTGTGATTGATTTCAAGATTGCAATTTCGTAAAAACGACTAAAGTAATCTACCACTACTAAAATGTTCTCACCACTTGGTAATGGACCAAGAATATCTGCCGCACAATCTTGCCAAGGCCCACTTGGTGGCAATACCCGAGCAATTGGTTCTGGTCTGCAAAAGTCGCTGGTGACTTGACATCCGTGACAAAGTTTACACATCTTTTCTGCATCAGCATCGATCTTTGGCCACCACACCTTTGTGCGTAATCGATTCTTTGTCTTGACAATGCCTTGGTGACCCTCGTGTGCCAAATTGAGCACCTTTTCACGCAATGTAGCAGGTATAACGAGTCTTGTCCCTCTGAGCAACAAGTTTCCATATGTACACAGTTCATTTTTTACATGCAAAAAGCTTGTGTCTGTACACTTGGACCAATTTCCTGAATGAATATAGTCCCTAATTTCTGACAACTATGGATCAGCAGCTGATTCTTGTTCAAGTTCTTCTGTAGATAAAGCGACTGGCATACTTTGAAGAACAATAGATCTCACATAATCATAAGGTTCTTTTAAATCTCTGCTTTCTTCATAGGGCTCTTTATTTAGCCTTGACAATGCATCAGCAATGTTAGTTTTCCCTGGACGATAGATAACACTAAAATCAAACGATTGTAAACGCAATACCCAGCGTTCTATTCTTGCTGATGGTCTTGATTTCTTCGTGTAAATGTATTGCAGGGGCTTATGATCTGTTTCAAGTTCAAAATGTCTTCCAAATACATGCAAATTGAATCTTTCACAAGACCAAACCAACCCTAGAGCTCCTTTTTCCGTTTGGCTGTACTTCTTTTCCACATCTGACAAACTTCGAGATGCATAAGAAATGACTCTCCACACTCCATCTTGTAACTGAGTCAACACAGCACCTAGACCAACTGGAGATGCATCTGTCACGATTCTTGTCTTGCAGTCATTCCGATAATATGCCAATGTATCAGCCTTTGTGATCACTGTTTTTAATTTCAAAAATGCATCTTGGTGTGCTTTATGCCATTGAAACTTTGCAGTCTTTTTGGTCAAGTCTAGTATAGGCCTTGCAATGGTTGCTAAATTTGGGATAAACTTAGCTGAAAACTGAACAAAACCCATGAATGATCTGACTTCACTAGCTGAAGTTGGAGGTTGTGCTTTTTGAATAGCTGCAATTTTCTCTGCACTGGGACTTACCCCTTGTTGGTGCAAGTCATGTCCAAAAAATGTAAGCTTTGACATTCTAAACTGACATTTTGTTTTATTCAAAGTCAATCCAGATTTTAACAACTTTTCCAGTACCACATGTAATCGACTGTCATGTTCTGTCCTGTCTTTTCCATAAATGGCAAAGTCATCTGCAATGTTAGCAACACCATCGCAGTTCTTCAATAAATCCCAAATAATTTTCTGATATTTTTCAGGAGCAGAACTCAGTCCAAACATTAGCCTTTTATATCTGTATAGACCTCGATGTGTAACAAATGTTGTAATATGGCGGCTCGTTTCATCCAACATTATCTGATGAAAGCCCCATTTTAAATCCAACTTACTGAAAACAGTACTACCATTGAGTTGATACAACAGTGGGAATTGGATGTCTCTCTCTAACTATAGCCTGATTGGCTTGTCGCATATCAACACAAATGCGAATGTCACCATCACTCTTAGGTATGACTACCAATGGAGAGATCCAACTTGATGGTCCTTCTGGGACTTCTTCTATAATATCAGCATCAAGCAGTTCATTTAACTTTACATCTACCTTTTCTCTCATCGGAAATGGTATTCTTCGAACAGGTTGAGCTACTGGCTTAAGAGAATCATCAATATGCAATTTTAACTCATAATCTTTTAACAAGCCAACACCAGTAAATAAACCATCATACTTAGACACAATGTCATTATCAACTTGAGGTTCAACATTATTAGCACCAGATTTAACACCATTTACATGTATTGGACCAACATGCAACAAACCTAAAGTCTCTGCGGTGTCTTTGCCCAATAGTCTGTGTCCATCGGTATCTGCTACCACAAAGTCAGCAACACATACTTTTTGTGTAACTTTTGATTCAACTTTTGCTGTAAATGTTCCTAATGTTGGAATTGGCTTCTTACTTCCATACGCGTACAATGTTTTAGCAGATTTCCTTGTTGTTGCATTAATATTACATGTCTTCAGCCATTCCCAAATTTGCTTGTTCACAATGTTGCATGATGCACCGGAATCAACTAACATGTCTCCCACAGACACACCACCAATGTTTAAACTTACACTGCACAGCCCATGTGTTGAACTTTTCATTGAAAAGACATTAGTTGATGCTCCAAATTCATTTTCACCCAATCCTGAATTATCTATTTGATTGGCATTAGATTTTAAAAAGGTTTTAGATTTTGCATTTCTTTGTTGATAAAATTGTGTTGTATTCCTTACTTTTGATCTGCATTTCTTTTGAAAATGTCCCAGATTTCCACATTTGTGACACTTCTTCCCTCTTGCAGGGCACTGCCTGTCAAGTTTGAAATGACCAAATAATCCACATGCAAAACACTCTTGTGTGTCTTTTCCCTGTTTTGACTTAATGTTACTCTTTCTTTGTACAGGAACTGAATTTACTTCATGCTGCATGCTTGGTTCTAATGATTTTCTTTCTATCATCTTAACCTGTGAATTAACTGCTTCATGTGCTCTAGCAATAGCTAATATATCATTTAACTGCACATCTCCTTTTTCCAAAAACTTTCGTCGTAAATGATTGGAATGACATTTATCAATTACTTGATCACGAAGTTGGGTATCCAATGAATCACCAAATTCACACATAGCTGCTTGTTGTCGCAGTCTGCAAACAAATTTGTTCACCGGCTCATCATGTCTTTGCATCAATTGCCTAAAAACATGGCGTTCAAAAGGTACATTAGCCTTAGGAAGAAAATGATCATCCAACAATGTTAAAGTCTCTTGAAGAGCTTTACCTTCATTGTCTGGAACCAAAGAAAAATAAATTTCTTGCACATCCACACCAGTAGTGTGCAGCAGCAGAGCCTGTTTTTGTTCATCACTGGTGACACCTTTTCCAGTGATATACAATGAAAACGCCCGTTTCCATCGCTTCCAACGTTGTCCCTGGCTTTGTGCATCACCATTGACATCAAAGGGTAATACAGCTGACACCTCGCAGGTAACTGCAGCTCCATTCATGATGCTCACTAGTAGTTTGGACAACACGATAAGAACAATTCAATGTCTGCTTGGACCTCTTGAACTAATAGGCTACAGATTTAAATATTTTCCTCGTCGCCAAATGTCATATTCTGTCTGTTTACTGGTGTATTATATACAGAAATAACATGCACTTCTACTTTGATTAATTACTGACAACAGAATGTACCTCCGGGTTACTTGCCAGGGTTGCCAAAAGATAATCTGGTAACCGGTCATAAGCATAACATAATAATCACATTTCAATACACTACACTGCTAATTAGGCTATGTGAGCATTGCTGTTTTATCGACAATCGAATTGGCTTAACTGGATTTTAAACTTCATTTTATAGGAATAAGCCAATGTTCAAGTAGAAAGTATTGTAACAAAAGCGATTACCTTGCATCTCTTGCGTGGGCCAACGCTGCTGTGAGTCTGAAATAGTTTGGATATTCAGCCAGGCTATGTGATCTCACTGTGTTTACACCTAAGGACTAGGCCAAAGTGAAAAATTACGATCTTGGTGAATGTTGAGCTTGCGGCAACTTGGTGTGATGTGATTGATATCAACGTCAAACTCATTTACGGTCAATGCCAGAGATTACTGGACTCAACCGCTTGCCCAGTGGGGTTGGTCGCGAGGAGAGAAGCATAGATAGCACGGCATATGCCTTGTGTTTACGAAAGTCATCCGTTGGTTTCAAGGTTTAATCTCCTTGAATAAACCCAGTAGGCTGCGACCAAGCAATGGCTAATCCACAGTTGCCGTCATGATCAATGCGAATATAGGCTACATGAGAGCGGTTACACTTCACTGACTTTGATATTTTTCCACGCATTCGCTTCCATTTTGGGAAGACAAACAGAAGTTAGCCTAGCGTAGGCCTACTTGAAAGCTCGTAAGCTGTTTTAATAGGTATTTTACAGTTGTCAAATGCCCTTCAACGTTAAACCTTTTCCGTGAAAGCTTAGGCTACTTGTTGGCTTCAGCATGGGATCTTTTTAGACAAAGGAAAACTAAAATACTGCTTATGTTGCTGTACTTTAACATTATCGAATGGGGTAATTATAGCAATGGTCATGTGTGCTGATTAAGTAAGTCTTGGTCACTTTAAACAATCCTCAAAAGTTTGTATTGCGTGAGAAGAAAAGATTTTGCAATAGCCTACTACCTCAAATTTTTTTATTGTGATCAACTACTGACTCAGAATGTACTGGTTAAATATAAATGCTTTAACGTAGCTCGGTTACAACAATGACGATGTTTCAAAAGATCAGACGATCGACTAAGGAGTCCAAGCAAGTTTTATTGAGAATGTCCTTGAATTAGTGGGCTACGTTGGTCGAGCTAGGTAGCCAGCCCCCTATATGCCTAAGCGTGCAGAATTCGGTTTTCAATTTTATCATTGTCTTAATCTTTTTTTTTTTTTGAAATTACTTTTTGTTAAATAAAATTGTATTATTTCGAATAAGCCAAATGTCGAACTGTGCATAAGCGAAAAAGGTTAGGATTAAAAAAAAGTCGTAGCCTATTGATGCTTATTGCACTCCATAAAAGTCTATACGCCTAGACTACTGTTTGATTGATTTTATCTTCGGACTGGGAAAGCTTCTTATCCTGGTAGTTTTGCATAGCCTACTTGTGTAGGCCAGAGGGTTTGAACCACTGGCGCAGGCCCGGTATCGAGGTTGACAGAGTAAAGTTTTCGGTTATGTTGAAGTGTTGTTGTCAGGGAATTATTCCATTCACTAGGTTCTGCTGAATGGAAAGCAGTCCCGAAATGCGTTGCTCATGCGCACGCCCCGAGAGCCGAACCTGCGCCGTTTGTTCTTGAGTCGGGTGCCTATAACCACTGTTGCTAATGTGTAGTTTGTGACGCGACCTGGTAGAAAAACAAGGTAAGTGGATTCATTTGGAAATATTTCAGGGTTGAAGCTTGCAATTTTAAATTTGTGGTATGTTTGGCTAGTCTGACCCTATGTGGTAGCCTAAGATCAGTGCCGGTCTTAGGGTATTTCGGGCCCTGTGCGGAATATGCTTTGCGGGCCCCATTGACAATGATCTAATTCAGTAGCGTAGCTATAAGTATTTTGAAAGGGGAAGGAGGAGGTTTTGAAAAATTAAGCTACTTTGAATTGTATTATGTGCTTTGAATTTGGTGCATTCTGAGAGCATGTTCAACAAAAATTTGGGTATGAATACCTACTGTAAAATGGTGCTGTTCGGTGGCATTGCAAAAGATAAGATCATGTTTTCCTTGGCATTTTTCGGAAATAAAGTTGCAGTTTGTTTGAAGAAATTACTGCATTTTCTGAGTAAATTTCGGGCCCCCTAATTTGCGGGCCCTGTGCGATCGTACCGTTTGCACACCCCAAAGACCGGCACTGCTACGATATTCCTCTTGATATTCGCAAGCAACATAGGGTTCTTCAAAATTGTTATGCTGATTTGAAGGCTAGCCTATGGCCATAAGGTAGTTGCAGGCTAGAAGAGCTTCTTTGCCTTTCCGTCCACACTCTAAATCTTCTTCCTACCTGGTGTAACCTATACCTACGCAAATTCATCTGACATTTATGCTTAGACATCTGCGGTGTTACAAGTGGGTTACAACAACGCATGAAAAACCTCTTCGAAAGTTATGTTTACGTAGGTACAAATAGGAAACCATTTTTTTCCAAGGCTAGCCATGTTTTGTGTAAAATTTGTAATTAACTTAGCAATTATGTTATATCAATTAGGTATTACCAGACAAAAAAACAATTGCAATGCAGAAATTTACAATTTCAAACATTACAGGTAGGCTACAACGTCTTTTAATGGTTTATAGTAACCTATAGGCAGTGCTGTATTTGTAAAAAAAAGCACAGGGTATACTGTCAGATTTTCCAAAATGATAAATAATACACAACTTACAAAATACTAATCTTTATTCTACCATAACATGAATTATCAACATCAAAATTATACGAGTACGGAATTAAGTTCATGGTACACCCAGGTACCATTGGTCCTCAAATGGTTAAGTAGTTAGTTAGTAGTTGTCAAGAATCAGTAAGGATAGCATAAGCAGTCTCTTTGGAAAACCAGAGGGTATACCACAGCTGCTCGAAAAAGCAGAGAATACACTGCGTATACCGCCGTATACCCTCGAACACAGCACTGCCTATAGGTCTATATGGATTGATGAAGGTGTGAAAATGCCACATTAGCGCCCACCTGTTTAGCCGCACCATTTCAATAAAGAGTAGGCAACGCTATAGTTAGCAACATTAGTGGTGTTTATTTACGCAATCTAGTGAAAACAACAACCGAATAATCCAAACTGACATGCAAGTAGCTTACGTAAACAAGTAGGCTGATGGGCTATTCAGAAAGCAGGCAACGTTTGCTGCAACAAATGGTGTCATTGCCAGAATGTTAAGCAATGAGGTCGAGAAAAAAATAATGTTGCAGCAACGTAACAAACCAGACAAAAACAATCTTCCTGTAGAATAGACAGAGTTATGCTGCATTAACCAATAACTTTAAGGAAGTTCAAATAAGCTTAGGCTATATTAGTTCTGCCTGTCACAGTAAAAGCAGCACGGAAGGGAGTCACTCATGGTTACAGTGCAAGAGCTTTAGCGCAGTTGCAATGTTGAATCACTTATGTATTCAGATCGCTGTGGTCCTAACTAAGTTACCAGGTTCAATCAATCAAACCACCACCATATTAGTGGCAATGTTAAATTTAAAAGATTTTAGCAGCAGCCTACAAGGCCCTACATTTATTTTTACATGGAAAAACCATGCCCATAAATATATTTCACAATATTTTTAGAAATAACAGAACAGAAAAATTTATTTTTCGGTCAGCTAAATAAAGTTCCTGTTTTTAAAATATGGAAACTTTCCATCAAGTCAGCACTTAAATGTAACGTCAGGTTAAAACCGCTTACAATACAAGATTATAATTATTACCGTACCCGATACGTACGACCAGTAACGTTGGCAGGGGTTACTTTTGGACCGGGCCTTGATGATTTTAGGGGCTCGTAACCTTTCCAAAGGGCCCAAGAACTTAAAGAAACTACCGCGTGTTCTTTGGATATACAGTAGTGTACTTTTACTTAGAGGTGTCTTGTTGTGGGACCTGAAAATATTATTTGTACCCAGGGTGGAACTAGTAAGTAATCTTGGGTGGGGGCAATTTCAGAAAAACATAATGATATGTAAGTCTACATTAATCCGACCTTGCAAATACACGTCAAAAAGTTACTTTTCTGGGTTTTAGGTGGGCAATCGCTTCCCCCACTGTTGCCACTGTTGGTACCTGGCCCAAATTATCCTTGTACTTGGCCCAAATTATGTTAATGCACAAAATTGTTCCGCGGCTCATAAAAGGTTGAAAAACACGGCAATAAGCTAGGCAGAGGATGCACTGATCTACATAGGTATAAGCAAGGATCAGTGGCGTAGCCAAGGGGGTGGGCTTAGCGGGGTTACAACCCCTCCTTTGGCACTCGTGTGACGTCACGATACTGAGAATGATGGTTTCAGTCTCTTTATGCTTGAGAATGATGCTTTCAGTCTAAAAAAAAATGCCTAATTTTAAACAAAACTGCATTAAAAGAGCGAGTTTTGCCAATACCAAACATTCAAACATCTCAGCCAGGAATTAGCAACAAGAAAACAAAGAGACTTATAGCTTTATTTCCGAAAAATGCCGAAGAAAACATGATCTTATCCTTTTGCTATGCCAACGGACAGCACCATTTTACAGGAATATTCATACCCACATTTTTGTTGAAAATGCTCTCAGAATGCACCAAATTCAAAGTAATTTTTCAAAATTTTCTGGGGGAGGCCCTCCAGACCCCCCGCCGCTGGGTCGTCACCCCCCCCCCCCTTTCAAAATTCATGGCTACGCTACTGGCAACGATTGTCATATCTCGGATAAGTTTTGAAATTTTCCTGAAAGCCTATAATCTACAACACCATGCAAGATTATTCCTGTGGTTTAAAAAAAAAAAAAATTTGAAATTTAACTTTAATTCTAAACCAAACCTTGTACTGTAACTTCAACTTCTGCAAAAAGTTTTTAATTTGGTGAATTCAAAGGAGCACAAAGTAGCGTTTGCGTTTTAAATGAAAACACAGTAGTTTCGCCTATAGGCTATTGGGTAACAAAATGAGCAAAAGCAACCAAAACTAGATAAAATTTGTTAAATTTTTTGCGGAGTAGGCTAGCCTATCTCTTATGTCAATGTATTTGCTGTTTTGGGCCTCAACTTTTACTGTTTTCATTGTTTCGCAGCCTGTAAAGGACTCACCGTTGCCAAATCTTCCAAAATACCAGGGATTTATAGTCCCTACAAAATACCTACAATATTTGTTGTTATTAAACTTTGGCTTGCACCCGGTTTAGTTGTGTAACCTGAGTTGCTTTTGAGAATAGCCAATTTTAAACAAGGCGTTCAACAAAAATGAATTCAACAATATCAACAAATGCGTCAGGGTAAGTATAAGTTAGCCTAGGTAAATGTAACCTAAATGCCAAAGGTAAATGGCAAATTATAATCATGTTTTTTTTAAGCTTATTAGCAGAGCAATGTCCATGATTTTATACCTTACCCGGTGGCGCTCCCCCCCCCCCCTGGTATGGACCTGCCCCGGCAGCAAAATTTTTTTCCCTAAACTTTCTGTTACTTCGCATAGAGTTTGTATTAACACCGTGTGAATGCAAATACCTATTCGTTGGCATGTTTACTTTCAGTGGTTTCATCTCGTGCCTTATGACCATGAGGTTAATGGTTCGACGCCCATCGAAGTCGATTTCTTTTTTCTTTAAATTAATTTTTGCGGTGCACAAAAACTTTTCAGAGAAAGTAGGGTTAGGTTAAGGTTAATTCTTAGGGTTAGGGGTAATTCTTAAAGAATTCGGAAAATCCTACTTTTAAAAAAATTTGAAAGAAAAATAAATTGAATTGAATTGAATAGAGTGATCAGAATCAATTTCTTTTCCAAACCTTTTTAAACTTGACTAAACTAGGTAGCCTATGTCTCCAGGCTACGTCTTTTCAAGTTTAATGTTTAGATTTGGACCTGGAGGGCAAAAATTGGCTCCTAACTTTGAAAACCTCGCAAAAAAAATGAATCAGTAAAAACAGTTAAGCGCCGCGCGGTAACCAGTACTGGCTACATTTACAGAAATATGCAAATGAGACAGAAAGTTCGTGGGAAAAAAATTTTGCGCCCCGGCCGACTTGGGTCAAGCTCAATAGAATTCGAACGGGAGTCGGCTGCTTTTTTCCAATATGAACAAGTAGGGTTTGGCTCCCTCATCGGCCTGCGAGTGCGGCGCGGAGGAACAAACTGCTGACTATATGTTGTTCTTGAATGTCCCATTTACGAGGCGGCACCCACCTGGCTTTCCATCACTTGCTCTGAAATCTGAATAATCCTTTCCCTCACGAAAGAAGTAGCAGAGCAATGGAACAGAGAATTCGTTTGGCTAGCCTTATCTCTAGTGCACGCTTTGCGTTGCACATAACTTAATAATTTGAAACTTAAGCGAAAAACACAAACCATCATTTTATGCGGAATTCCGTCAATTCAATGGCGTGGGTTCAAATCCCACCCTGCAACTATGTTAAAACAAAGTGGATTATTCTTTGCTTGTTAACTGTACACCGTGCAGTTACAAATTAAATATTTAATTTTTTATTCCACTACCGTAGTAAAAGTAGATCTACATCTTCAATAATTTGTGACATTTTAGCAACCCTGTTTGCCAAATGTTTGCTCTTGTCGGCTACACTGCTTATTTCACAAGATCATGGTTGCCTGTTACACCCACGTCGCTCAAGTGTAGCATTATTGCACAACTGGCTGTTGATAATAATAATGCAATGGTTTATTTATTGTCGCTCTATAACTGCTAAGGTCGTTTTAGCGACAAAGCTCACGTTAAATTTTATATTAAATCTATGATGTCACCACTTGATTATCTGAATTATTCTTACTGCATTATACAAGAAAGAACACAATCGGTGCACTTGTGTTTCAGAAATTTCCAATTGCCTTTCAAAACAACTGAGGGTGTCACAGCGGTTTCTTTAGTGATGACGTTATGTGCCTTGGGAACCATTACTAACATTATCGCAATTACTGTTATTGCAACTTCATCTCTTGTGAAGTAAATATCAGGAAGGTTGTTTGGGCTAATTATTATGTTAACTACTTTAGTAATATTGTAGTCTAGTAGGCTACGATGGAATTTGTTCAAACACACGGGTAATAACATTTCTAATTTTCCATCCGACCCAAGGCTACCAGAAGAGAGAGACCCAACACCCAAGAGACCAAGACCCTCTATAGCTCCGGCCTAGCTAGGGGAAGGTGGTGTTAGTTGAGTCAGTGGGTTAGTTGAGTCACCATTGTTTTCTGACTAACCAAGCATGACTTCGTGAAGATTAATTGCTAGAAACAATAAGCATTATGGGTAACTGCGTCCATCTTGCTTTAGCAGCCGTGCAAGTTATACAGGTTATACAGTCACCAAAATGCCATTTTTTGGACTAAAAAGTAAATATTTTCAGCTCAAAGTTGATTGGGATGCTGAAGCTATGCTAGGCGTAAACGAAGATAGCGTCAAAGTTTCATATAGTTTATAGCTATCTTAAGCATAGTACATTTGTGGAAGACCGATAAAGCTTTACGTATAGGTCATATGTTCAATAATTTTCACGAGGAAGGATTGGGGTTGGTTGAGTCAATAGCTGCAGGGCTAGTTGAGGCAGTGACTCAACTAATCCTACCTCAAGTTTCAGGCTGCTGAAATCTTACTTCTGAATTTGAATTGCTAAACGTGCATTATAAAATTACTTGGACAAAATGAGCTATTATTTGATTAAAATTATCCATTAGGCCTACTTTTCTGTTTAGTTTTACACCCTCACACATCTCATTAATTACAGCCTTTGGACAGGGCTGTGTATGGCCCGTTTAAGGCCTACTACAACAGAGCATTGAGTTCCTGGCAAATAAATAATCCTGGAAAGGTTTGTAGTATAGCCTATATAATGTGGCTGGCATTACAAACCAAGTCTATGAAAATGCTTTTTCCCACAAAAATATTGCTGCCGGTTTTGAGACAACAGGGATAATATCCTGTGTACAGAGACATTTTCACTGACATAGATTTGCTCCAACAGAAATGACCAACCGACCTTTAGAGTTAGGCTACCTGTTGGGATTCAAGCTGAAAACTGTGCTTCAGAAATCAATGAACACACGGATCAGTTGTCCGCAACCTTCGAAACACGCCAATATTAGAGCTGCACATCAAGCTTGTTCCAGTGTAACTTTTGCTCGGAATTCAGCTAGTTCAGAGACCACTTATGTGTCTCCGATGGAAATAGGCCTACTTCCAATTTTGCCAAATTTGGTTCGCAAAGCAATACAATGTGGCCCTCGGAAAAAGCATGAAAAGTATTAGATTTCACGCCACTAATTTCAATAGAATGTGTGAAATTTGGGTCTAGGCGGTATGACGACTTTTTTTAGAGAAATGGCATGAAGTACCGGTAGGGCGAAATCGAGAGAAATTAGGGCCTGGTTGCGGCAAAGACCTATTTTTGTTTTCTTAGAGAAACGACATAAAGTCGGGTAAAATAACCGAGGAAAATTTGGGTCTGGTTGCAGTAAAGACTCTTTTTTCAGGGAAAGACTGTGGAATCGGGCGAATTTGGGGCCATGTGGCCTGCCTGGTATTGTTAATAATTTTTGTGGCCCACAGTACAAAGTAGGTTATTCCCCACTCCTGAATACAATAAACGTTCATTGATGGTATAGATCAGAGGTGCCAGATAGGGGCGGTGCTCAATATAAACCCAAAAAGTTATGCACCTCATGAATGCCATTGCGCCTCAACTAACCCCACCCACTGACTCAACTAACCCTGCCTGCGGGGTTGGTTGAGTCAAACGGTGCTCTATGTTTGAGGTAATAAAAATGGCAATTAAACATGAGATAGCATTTTGATAAATAGGTAGTAGCAAGCATACTTCATTACCTTTGTTTCACTTAGAGTTTCATAGGTGTATCTACAATAGGTAAAAAAATATAAGGAAAAATCTGAAACATGACTCAACTAACCCCACCTTCCCCTATTTCCCAGTGTTTGGTCATGAAACCCAATAATCTTTAACGTTCGCACTAGGTTACAATTTGGTTAAGCAACATCTACGGTTACCGATTCCAATGCTATTTTGTCTTTTGCTCAGGACAACATTTTATTTGCTCATTCTAAGTCTGAGCGTCTCTGATCTCGTGTCAGCTCTTATCAGTCCTCTTGCCGTTTATCGAATTACTTGGGGATTCAGTTATTGGAATTGGCCCAGATTTTTGTGCACAGTAAGTTGGAGTTAGCTTTATAGTCTTTGCCACATCGTTACATTTCATGCACCTAAATGTGGTCAGCACTGAACCGCTTTTTGTCCCGAAATCGTTTTTAGTACCGTGTCCATACAACTACTGTGGCTGTAAATCCATTATGGAGTGCAAGTAACGAAATACTTTTACATCACAATGTAGATATTAACGACCTGTTTTAGCCTGATACTACGAGTTCAGTGTGGTAGGCTAATAGCGAAGTGCACCAGCTTTCGGAACACAGTTCCCTGGTCATGTGCTATGACGTATGGTGTTGAAGTCAGTGAGTCATTTCACAGCAATAACGCCTAACAACACAGAAACTCGACAGACAGCAGCCTCAACTCTCAAGCCAAACAAAAGAGCCGCATTAAAGAACGATTCACTGACTCACTATACGTCATAACACATGACGTGGAAAATGTTTTCCGAGAGCTAGTGCAATTCGCTATTACCACAGCAAACTCGTAGCGTCAGGCTAAAACGGGTCGTTAATATCTACATTGTGAAGTAAGCAACGATCATGCTGCTAAAAGCGAAACTCAATCTATTGAAATACTTTTACTTTGGCATGGTCGGTATTTTGGCAGCGTTACTTTTTTCGACAACGTTAAAATTTGAATTTGATTTTCCGTCGTCTTCCGAATTCTATTCAGACTTGCCTCATCTCGATTAGGCTATAATCGATTGATTGATAATTAGCCTATCAATCAATCAATTGCACTATCAATTATCAATAATATGTCGGCCAGTGAAAAAATATTAAATTATAATTTAATAATTTTTCACTGGCCGACATATTTTTTGGTGCCAGCAGTTTTTAACTGATTTAGACTAACTTTGAGGCGCCGATTCCGAAAATGCAATCAGTTTTTTTTCCGTCAGGTCAACTTTTTAAGTTACAGTGATTTTGACTTTTTCACAATTGCCTTGCAAAGTAGCACAAACACAATAATTTTAATGCTGTCATTATGGGATTTCAAACTTAATTATCACTCTTGCATTACATTCTAAAACAAACAATGAAAGCAGACAAAGCCAAGACAATTGTTTGCTGTGTTAAATGCTAGTAGGTGCAAATCAAGACAGCATAATGGTGCTTTTTTGGGGGGGGTGGGATCTAGTGCGCTTATGGCTACAACATCTAGGAAATGTTGCTTAATAACACAAATATTTTCGGCTACATCTGTGGTGATTACACACTATAAATAGCCTATCAGAAAAACAATCGATGATTTTGTAGAGCGTGCTTATCTTGATTGCTTTAAAGTGAAGTTGAAGGATCAAGATAAGTCTTGGGCTCCCCACATTGTTTGCAACATTTGCAAAGAACATTTACGTCAATGGACGAACAAAAGAAGAAAAGAATTAAGGTTTGCTATTCCAATGGTGTGGCGTGAACCAAAGATCATAATAGCGACTGCTATTTTTGTGCAGTAAACGTAAAACGCATAAACAAAAAAATAGGACTTCCTTGCAATATCCAAACCTAGCTTCAGCAATCAGGCCAGTGTTACACAGAAAAGAACTTCCTGTTTCTGATTTTGAAGGGTTGCCACAATTGGATTTACTTCCTGACAGCGAAGACGAGCAAGCTTCCACTGATAGCGATTCCACCCTTGCTGAAATCGAAATTCCTCCTGCTATATTACCTTGTCAACTTTTTTCTCAGGGAGAACTCAATGACTTGGCGAGGGATTTAAATTTATCAAAGAAATCTTCTGAGTTACTGGCTTCATGACTCAAAGAAAAAAAATTTTTTGAACCAGATACTGTAATAACTTTTCATCGGAAACGCCATGTCTAATTTTTGCCCTATTTTTTTCAAAAAAAATGATATTGTATACTATACTGATGTGGAAGGTCTTCTTAAAAAGTTTGGTGTAGCAGAATAAAATCCTCAAGATTGGCGACTTTTTATTGACAGCTGTAAACGAAGTCTAAAATGTGTTTTACTGCATAATGGAAATGTTTCCACTTGAACATTCAACAACTCTCAAAGAAAAGTATAACGAAGTCAAATTTGTTTTGGAAAAAAAATCATATTATGAACACAATTGAACTTTTGCATTGATTTGAAATGGTTGGATGTCTGCTTGGAATGCAAGGTTGATATTGATACACAACGTTTCCTTGTTTTCTCTGTTTGTGGGACAGCAAGGCAAGAAATCAGCATTGGAAAAGGAAACATTGACCTATGAGAAATGAAATGATTTCTAACAAGAAAAATGCTCAAGCTCATTGCTCAAGTCTCTGGTGGAACGATCAAAAATTGTGCTACCTATACTCTTCACATTAATAGGCTATAATAATAATGATGGTGTTGCAAGCACAGTAATGCTTTTTCACCTTCATGATAAGATAACTTACGTAGCAAACTTGGGTATAATGAAGCAATTTGTAAAAGCACTCGATAAAGATGGAAATTGTTGCAGATATATTTATTTCGCACAAAATTTCCAGGATAAACAATTGAAAAGTTAAAAGCCAGCATATTTGACGGGACTCAAATAAGAAAATTAATCAGTGATCCAAACTTCCCATCTTTCATGAATGAAAAAGAACTGAGTGCCTGGGATGCTTTTGTGAAAGTTGTTAAGAATTTTTTTGGAAATAAAAAGGCATCCAATTACAAAGAGCTCGTGTTTAACTTACTCAGAAAACTCCAGAATATTGCTGTTTACATGAGCATCAAACTTCATTTTCTGCACAATCATCTAGAATTCTAGACTACTTTTCTGATAATCTTGGCGATTTGAGTGACGACCAAGGGGAGCGATTTCATCAAGATATCAGGGAGATGGAATGTAGGTGTTTTTTTGTTGGCTAGTGTTATCAATGCCCCATAGTCATACAACGTTTCGAAACTTCGTGCGGTTGAGCATGCAGGAGAAATAGGCCAGCTACAGCATGAACAAGCCAAATGAGAATGCACCAAAACTCCCATTTCAAGTTTAAAAATGTCGCAACTATAACACGTAGGCTACTGTATTATAAAAACGGAAATTTCAGTATAGAAGTAGCCTACTGTCATTTATGTTCTTTGCTGATAACTTTGGTTTCCAAAGCACCCATGCTTTTTAATTGATTTGCGTGGGATGTTCTTATTTCAACAGCTGTCTTAACATCATGTAGGCTATTTTGTTGTATCTTTTTTAGATTTAATTTAGCCACTTTTTACTATGCTTATTTGGCATCATAACTCAGTATATATACTTGGATCTAATCTGTGTAAGACCTACAAGACCTATAAGGTCGTAGCCTGCTAAACAGTGAACTCAACTTAAATTTACCAGTCACCAAAAAGTGAAACAGAATGCCCAAAAGCCACTTATCAAATTGTCAGAAGCGCAATCCTGACTATCTTGTATAGTTGAGTATGGTTTCCAGCCACCAAACAAGGTTCTTGTATCTTCACATTGATTCAACGTCGTGAGACGTTGAATTTTTGTAAAAAGGTCGATCTGCTGATTGGGCGTGATAAGCTACTTTGTAAAAAAAGGCAGACCTACTGATTGGGCGTGAGTCGTGACACAGCGATATGAAAGTTGAAAGTTTTCAGTTTTGTTTGCAAATGAGTGCAAACGTGATGTTGCCAAAGTGTTCTTACCAAAGCTAGGACGTGTGAACTTGATCAAGTTTTATCTGAGAATGTTATTTGTAACATATTGGCCTTTTAAGGTATCGCTATCCATTTTCGTATTTGTTTTTATTTTGATTCTTTTTCATGTTGCAGGCATATTGGGGAAGTGACATTTGGACATCCTACGTCACTGCCTCCCACATTTTGATGTTTTCCGTCTTTCGTTTTATCTCCATTCAATGGCCACATCTCTACACCGCTTTTACACTCAAAAGAACAAAAGTAAATGTGCTTAATATTTAGGCTACCTACCATGCTGATAAAACCAAGAATGCTCGCTAGTGACATTAAAAGCTGGCAAAAGATACAATTACAAATTAATTACAAATGGCACATATGAACATCATAGAAGCAATCTAGGGGAAAGGTGTGTATTTTGAACCCCTTAAAGAAAAATAAGCACAACTCAGCCAACTTCCGGTCAATGTGTATTATTTTTCACCCAGATACAGTTTAGGTACTTGCAAACCAGTGTAGAAAATATAAATCACATACAATAAAAAAATACAGAATAATTAAGCAATAAAAAGTGTTCAAAAATGGTCCAAATTGTACATATGGTGTGTATTTTGGACCATTGGGGTGTGTATTTTGGACCATTGGAGTATGTAATTTCAACTGAAGTTGCTTGAGGTCTTCGAAATGAAATTTATGGATGACGGTTCAAGAATCCCTTAAGCCAATCTTTTTCAGCCAGACCCTTTTCACTGTTAAAGCGGGTATTGATATTATTGGCAGACGCAATGTCATATGCAAGCTTTCTTAAATCTATGGCCTCTAAACCATAAAATCTTCACTCCATTTCCAAAACATGTTTGACCAGTTGATCTTCAATATTTTCGGGAAGATCAAGTTGTCGACCAATGGTTTTTGACACTTGTGTAGCATATTTATTGGTAGCCTGTTATGGACATGTTTTAACACTACAGCTTGGGAATTTTGAACTGACGCGATGCTGCATAGGTGAGATGACTGGTCCAAATTACACACTGTCATGCACTGTTAAAAATTACCAACTATGACTTCCACACTTGGTTACAAGTCTTGTAATTGAGCACAACATCTCCTTATAGGTTAAAGATAATACCAACATCATATCAGACTCAAACGTCATGCCAATAACGTCTCAGCGCTTAGCAATCAACTCCCCAAAATAACATCAGCATACCCAAAACCACAAATTCCAATCTTCCGTCCACGTTTCTAAACCTAATGAGCTGAGTTTTTCACATCCGGGCTATTATTATTTTTTCTTTCAAGCTGTTCAAAAATACTGACAAAACGATTTTTATTTTTTGAGTTAGAGGACTGGTCCAAATTACACACTGGTCCACGTTACACCACTTTCCCCACAAAAATAACAACTGCGCAACGCTAAGTAGAGAGAAATAAATAGTTGTACGCTAAAAGTATCAACTGGCAAAGTAAAATCATAATCTATTTCCACTCCGGCTCCTGTTTTTGCCGAGACTTTCAGATTCCCACTCCATCCGACAGCGGCTTAAATCCGAAACTCCGGCTCCTGCACACCTCTGTGAGCTCTGGCAACCATGTGCGCTGAGGAACTCGACAAGTGGTGTGGACTGTAGAATGCTAGAACTACCACACTTCTTACAAAATTTGTAACTATTGTTCTTCTTCCATACATGAGTGATATTTTAAGTTGTCGTAGTTTAAGTAAGTTACACTACAACAGCCAAATATCGACTTTACCTCACACAATTTGTCTTAGATATCCATCTGCGTTGTGTGGATGATAACTTGTGCTTGTGGATTTGTGCCCTTGCTTTTCTGGTTTGATGTCAACCAATGGATGAGAGGAAGCGGCTTGCCGGGATCCAACTTTCCTTCCTGCACTCTTACTCCGACAAGGTGCGAGCTTGTTACCAACAGTTTTAAACTAATTGAATTATTGCTTTTTTTTCAATATTCAACGTGACTGGTGTAAACCAACCATGTAGAGTGTAGACTGTAGACCCATAATCTAAAATATGACTTTTAGCTTAGGCTACGATACACTTTGATGCTTTTGTAAGCTCGTTCCAGTCGATTCACAAAAATAAAAGAAAAAAATTATTGCATACCAAGCAAAAGATCAAAGGCTGTTCACTGTTCAGGTTTTATTCGTTCACTTCAAACTGACTGATTTTTTTTGGAAATTTGTTTTTTCAGTTTTCAGAGAGTTCAACTATATACAAAAATTGCCTATCCGATTTTCTTTTACTTTCCTCTTCTGTTGGTTATTGCCTTCTCGTTTGGAATATTTTTGAAGGTTTACTTGATGCGAAAGAAACGAAAGGAGCTGAAAGGTGGGTTGGATATTAATTTAAATTTACATTGTGTTTAAACGTAGACGAGAGAAAAAGCCCTTGTTATTTTGAAAAAGGGGTAGGCCTAGACGAAAGATAAACACGGCCATTCAAGCATATCTTGTAGAAGCTTTGAACCACAGGCCAGGCTATCAAGATTGACAGAAAAAAGTTTTCTATATTTGTTGAAGTGTTGTTGCCGGGGAATTATTCCATCTACTAGATGGCGCTGAATGGAAAGCAGTCCTGAAATGTGTTGCTCAAGCACACACCCGAAAACCGAACCAGCGCTGCTTGATCTTGAGTAAGGCGCTCAACCACTGAGCTTAACTTACAACATTCAATGCGCAGGTTATTCACAATAGAAAAAAATTTGAGCTCACTCTAATATATTCTTCAGTAAACCTTGGGGCGATGGGCAGGGTCGTTAATCGTTAAGAAAATAATTTGGGTCCGGTACCAATGCGACCCTCGGGCCCCAAGTCAAGACACTTCTACGAAAAACTCACTATATCCAAATAATACACTGTGGCTTTTTCTAGTTCCCAGGCCCTTTGGTAAGGCTCCAGACCTCTAAAATCATCCCTAGCCCAAGTTCAAAAGTCCCTAACCCCTGGACGCTCCCTGTCAACACTACTAGCGACGGGTGATAAGTCTATTAGGCTATTATGTAGACAACATTTAGTAAAAATATGCCCTGATAAATGCAATCGTAGTCGGTAAGCTACTTACTGGAAATTTTGTATTGTACAATATGTAGCTGACATTGTCATCAGTGAGAAAGCTTGAATGGACTTAAAAACAATTAACTATCAGAAAAAAAGAAGCATCTAAAAATGTTTTCTAGTTCCATAACATGTATTTGGTAAAATCACTTAACCGATTCTTAATTTTTCATAAGGACATAGTACTAGACAAGACGATGATACAAGTGAAGCAAAACGGAGACGAAAAGAGCGGCACATCCTTCTTCAGCTCGGACTTATTGTTGGATCATTTGTCGTTGGTTATATTCCTCGGACGGGTTGGTCAATGCTTGTTAAAAAAAATCGGCTTGAGTTAATTTTTTCAAAATGCATTAAAAAGAATGTTTCTAACTGGATGGCTGAAAATCTGATTTCTTTCAACAACTAGGTGACGATGCAAACATCTGACGACCTGACTTTATCTTTTTCAGCTTATCACTTTGTCAATTTGGGTTCTTCTTTTCCACCAGAAGAGTTGTGGCGATTCTCAATTTCGGAGTATTTAGCTCTCCGTGCGAGTGAGAGCTTCAATCCGGTATTTTATGTCGTGTCATCAAGGTAACTTTTTCCATAGTATTATAGGCCTACAATCGTTACCATCATAACTTATTATAGAAGTACCATTTATATTTTCAAGAAATTTTCCGGAAATTTTCTGGAAACTTTTTAGGAAGAGGAAATTTTCTATAGCCTACAGCATATTTTTGGTTTTACAAATCGTAACATTATTTTTGATGAAACGGAAATTTCTATCACTATTTTTTCTGTTTTTAAAGCAAAATGAGGAAGGAAACGATCCAACTGCTTAAATCTGTCTGGAAGAGCTTGATGCCTTGTAAGAAGAACAAAAGTTCAACGACTCAACGTACACTTATTACAACAGGATTGTCTAATGTCTAATTAAAAATCGATATGTCTGCGACTTTGTGAAACATTGCTTCCTTGTATAGCCTACTGTACCAGAATAACAATTAAACAAGCCCCTGTATAGACTATATCAATCTATCTCTAACTAGTATAACATTCATTCAATGCTTATAATGATCTACCTGACAACAGTGATGTAATCTTATAGTAAATTTGCTCAAAGCAGTTCTACGAAAATGAATGTTGCGTGGCCCCCGCAACAATAACAACTTATTACTGAAAATATGTTTCTCGCCAGCCGATTTGTAGCAAGATCTGACAGCGATAGACACGTGTTTCGCCCATGAGGCTAAGCTTTTTTCATTTTTTTTTCTACGAAAATGAATGAGGCTAAGCTCATCAGTATCGCACCGTATTCTAGCCACAAATGTATTTGACCGCCGCTTTACCAGTCAGTTTAACTCTTATTTTTGTGGAAAGAAAAGAGCCAACAAAACCAGCAGGCGCCGGGCAGAGGACATGTGAAGAAAGGGGCGTTCTTCCCGGCTATCAGCACAAGGCTGAGCACTTACTAGTAGCCTACAGCGAGCAGTAGTCTATCGCTGTTAATTCTTGCTACAAATCGGCTGCCGAGAAACATATTGTTGATTGGATGGTCTGAATGGCTAGCGTGGAAGCTACACCGTTATGGTTAGCGAATCGCAACTGCTCGCTGTAGGCCTACTAGTGAGTGCCCAGCCTTGTGCTGATAGCCGGGAAGAACGCCCCTTTCTTCACATATTACTGAAAAGTGTGGGTGTTCATCAGGACAATTATCGTTTCTAACAGGATGATAAACAGGATGGCCAATCTTTAAAATATTGTGTGTGGTATTTTTTCTTGCCTTCAATCGCACTGCAGTATATAACTTTGTAAAATTTTATTTTTTATGTTATTCGCTCTGAGAATGCGCATTGTCATGATGCGCGAAACGTCAGTGAAGCAATAAACCATCCTGTTGATTGTTGCTTTTACTTTCAATTTCATCAGATGAACGTTGCAACTAGTGCTACAAACAATAACAACTCATTTTGATTCAACAATTTTCTAAGACTTACTGTTATTTACGCAAACTGTTTAAGCGTCTGAACGCTAACACCATCTATTTAGCTAAACCTATGTTACAATCACTACGATGAGCCACAAGCGAATAACTGCCGGTTGAGAGATGGATTGTTACGTTTGATTCTTTAGGCTTCCATGATCTTTGTCTGAAAATCAGATCTGCCTTGAGAGATAATTTTAAATTGGCTGATTGAGACATTGTCAGTGCACGTTTCACAAGAGGCAATGTGCTCTTTAATTGCACTTTTAGTTTGTTAGGTTTAAGTTTAAGTGTTCATCCCCGGCCCTTGTCAACAAATGTCTGGTTGACAATGTATGTGTTGTTTCCTGATGAGGACACACGTAGCCTACGTGTCGAAAACGTTTGAGTTTATTTTAATTATGTTATAATTTTTGTGTGTAATAAAGTATGTTAAACCCGCTAAGGTTACTATGTTTTATTTCTCTATGGTTCAACAAAGCAAACTTTCTATCAAAGCTTTATCACTATAAAGCAATCTAACAATTTTGTAAATGTTTTGGCCAAATTGGACTCAAAAATGGAAACTTTTTGCTTGTTGGTACCAAAGGCAATCATGAAAACTCAATGTATAAACAATACAAAGTATTCAGAATGCAGCAAAGCTAAGGGGGGTCTGGAGGGCGAAGCCCCCCAGAAGTTGAATTGACTTTGACTGCTGCGCCTCTGGGCCCACCTACTTTTAAAATGGTTCCTCCATCCCTGCTTTCAACTGCAGCGCTGGAAGGTATTGGCGTGTTGTAGCGAAAAAAAAAATACATTAAAAAGGATGCGTTGACGCTATGCGCTAAAAAATCGCGAAAACTTTACGGCGTAGCCTCAAGCACGAACTATCAAAAAAAATGTGGCCGCAATCGTTAGCATAAACAAAAAGTCTACGCCGCACGTCTGCGGCGTATACGTAGGCCCATTGTTGTACGTTGACGCTGTCAACTTTTTGTTGTTGCTGAGGCTAGCGCCGTCAGTTTATTTTTCATTTGACGGAAGTGATAGCGCCGTCAACTATTTTGCCGATTTTAAGCGTCAAGCGCTATAAGCGTCATTTTTTGTTTTCATGGAAAATCTCGTTTCACAATAAGAGTTTCACAATGTATTCTGGCCAGCGCGACTCATCTGAATTAACGGCTTTTGCGTTGATTGGAATGGCTCTCTCGAATACATGCAGAAGAAGTTCGCCAAATGGTGATCACCCATGTATTGAGAACGAGAGATCAGAGACAGAATGCAAAAAATCCATGAATGGCATCGCGGACGTTGAATATACTTTATTTCAAGAGCTCTATCGTCACCACCGTGTTATCTCGGAGGTGGCGGCTCTATGCCCCTGAAAAGAGCGATGTTGGTGCAGTGGACCTCGTTAAAAGATGTATACATGCTAAACTATCACAGCACGCTTGGAACAGTGATACCTTTCCGACTAAACGTTTTCAACTTGTTTTTGAAACACAACACACCAATACCAACCAGCGCTGCTGTGGAACGCATGTTTTCACTTGGAAATGACAATATGCGCAGGGGCGCCGGAAGCGTGGGGGAGCAGGGGGAGCGGATGCCCCCCTGCCCTCAAATTTCTGTGGATGGGGAGGGAAGAGGGGGCAATGGTGCCATTTTAAGGTCATGTAAGCTACTGCACACTTTGCAGTATAAAAATTTATGCTATCCGCTTTTAGCCTAATTAGGCTATAATATTCTATTTTTGCCTCAAAATAATATTCTCGACACAAAATTCTCCATCACAGTAAGTTAGCCTATATTACATCATTATAAAATAGCATGATGCCCTTCCGTGCCATTGTTCTTTGTATAGCGGACACTTGTATCATTTGTACTGTCTGTTGTAGATTCTAGTTATGGTGCTATTTTATTTGCATTGTGTATATTTTGTACCGTATACTTTTCTCGCAACAGACAAAATAAAAGGTTTCTCTCTCTCTCTCTCTCTCTACTCGATAATGAGCTGATAGATGAGCATTATCGCTATATCTTGTCTTAAAACTTACAAAAAAAATTGGCCTTTCAGCAACAAAAGTGCCCTTTTTTTATACTCCTGCCCAGTGCCCATCCAGTCAAAAATTGCTCTGGCGCCCCTGAATATGCGTCTCAAACGCAGCAGATTGTCAGACAAACGTTTTGAAATGCTTGTTTTTCTGCAAGACTAATAAGCTGAGCAGCTAATTACAATACAGTCTCAAAACATAATACCTGCTCTTTATTTATAGCTATTGTTAGCCTGAACTTGGTTGAAATATTTTCGTTTTATGAGACACTGGCAAAAAATAGCGCTAGAAATTAGCGCTGACGCTGACGCCGTCAAATTATTTCAATGACGCGTACAACACTGCGTAGGCCTACATCTCTGGTTATAACCCGTGTATGCAATGTGTGACGAAACATGTCTTTTGCATATTCGATTCATATTCGTTTCAGTTTAGTCTTATGTCTCAAAAACCATTTGTATTTTTAGGCGAAATTGCTTTATTTAGGGTGTTTTAAATATCTGGTGAAATTTTATGCAATCTGGTGAAATTTTAGTTAATTTTTGGTGCCAAGCAGCTTCCAGCATCTGGCAACGCTGGGGTAATACCGCATGCGGCGATCACTCCTCTGCTCTGCCTTACTTATGTTGTGTTTGTTTTGTATTTTTTTACTTTGCTCGCCAGTCGCCGCTGCCACTACGTAGTTGATTTTCCCTTGAAGTTGAAACTCGGAATTTGGCTGACGGAAAGAAGCTTTGGTAGGCCATGCTTGGTTGCCGAAAAAATAAAGGAGTTGAAAGGCCTAGGTTAAAAACTAGGCTGTGGCTATATTTACACTTTTGCCTCAATAGCGATGCCAGATAAGGAATTCTTCCCTAATTTGAGAAAAGTTTAAAGCTGTTAAAAACATCCTAACTCTGGCAACACCTGATTATAACCAGGTCCAGGGGCATGGCAACAAGTGTGTAAAAATAGCCATTTTGTAAAAACTAGTGGAAATATATTGTTCCGACATGCTTCCTGCCGCGTTGAATAAAAGCATTGTTTGCAATGCTTTACAGGACAGTAGGCTTATATTTTAAAGTATTGTAAATGTAATGTCTGAAAACATTGCGCGTGATTTGCAGCATCAGGTCATTTTGCAGCAGGAGTTGGAAACTATTAAAAAAGGAGGGAGAGTCTATCAAAAGCAACGTGGAAGTGATATACTGTATTTGACAACACGTGAAACAGCACTTGCAAAGTGTAAACAAACCCAAAAGAAATTGCAAAAAGTACTAGAAGTTCAAAAAGAAACTAACAGTTCCACTTAACTTTACATTTTTTAAAGACTGTAGTGTATCTCAGAAAAGCAAAAGTTCATTGAATGACTGTACCTTACTGCGTTTTTTCACGTTTTTTTTCTAACATGCTAAATGCACATTTGACAAAATCAAGATTACTAAATTCTGAGTCTTACTTTAAGAAATTGTTCGATACAAAAAGGGATTCTGGCTTGAATAGAAAAGCTGCCAAGCCACCAAATGTTCTTTTATATACACCTGGCCATGAAACCAACATTAACAAACAATTGCAATTAATAGAGCAATGCTTAGCTCCTAATCGGTATGCTATTTACCATATTTCAAGCAAACGATTTAAATCAGATCCATGGATGGAAAACACAGAAGCACTCATAGTATGGGCATCAGAAGCTGTGTTGTTGCAAAACTCAAAGCTTAAAGCTATAAAAACCATCTTGAAAGAATACTTGACTCTTGGCGGTAAAATATTAAGTTTCAACCACCAATTATTTGATGGCATAAAGTGTGAACCCTTGCTTTGTGACAAAGATGATACTGCTGGAATTTGTTGCAAGTTTGAAAGGGATCACAAAGCCATTTTGCCAGCACACATATGGTCAGGAAATGTAATTGATCATGAAACACAACACCCTTTGGTTGATATTGCAATTTCCGACACAAGGCATTGTGTGGCCTGTTGTTCAAAGACATACATTTCTTCCATTATTACCACTGTAAGATTTTTTTGCATACGTTTTTGTTATTCAATTTTTTTAAAGCATGTTAAGGACTAGGCCTATTCGTATTTATGCTGCCCTTTGTGGAGCCTGAGATGTTGTAAAATATTTAGAGATGGGGAGTGAAGAAAAGCACTAAAATTACATCATATGATATCTTGTTTCTTAAGTTGATTTGTCAAAGTATTTACAAGTAAAAAATTCAATTCTTTGTTATATAAAAATATTTCAAAAAAAACTTTAAATGACTTTTATTTACAGTTGCAACTGCTTGCCATTGATGCTACACACACTGACATAACATCATCGCTAAGTGTTCTTTCATATTTGCTTCATTGTATGCAATTAGACACAACATGGAATTCAGATGTCACTGTTGACAAATATTCTGGAGAACAACTGAATAAAGCTTATTTATTTGCCTCCAGCAAAAAACTACAACATGACTTTTTTCAAAGGTACCAGTATTTTGAAAAGATATAACAACTTGTAAAAGTCTAGATCTTTTGTGCAATTATGTTTACTAGAAGTTATCTTTTCATTGTATAGTTGTCGGAACAGTTTTTTATGTCTGTATTGAGAGTTTATGTTTTAATTTAATAATTTAAGACTTATCTGACTGTCTTATGAAATTCTTATCTTATATGGCTCTCTGACTCTAATAAACTCTTTCCACATAATTGTTGCTCAAATTATGTGAAGTGATCAGAAGATGTTCGCATAATTTTGTAGGTACAGTATAACTAAATGAATTTTAAGCATTGTAGCCTAGTATTGAGAAACAATATTATAAATTATCACATTTTGGAAGTCCACTTATTAACACACGAAACACAAAACTTATTTAACGTTCTCCTCTCTGACTCCAAAGGCTAAATGCAAACCTTTCATTTTCTGCTTCTTTTTTCTACTTATCTCGCTAACAGGTTGCGTAGAAAATTACATAATCTGTAGGAAATGACATATAGATTAAACTGGTTTACCAAATCAAGGGAAACTTATTCGACATAATAAGGGATGGCCACAAAGCCCCCCTCCAAAGTTTAGGCTAAATTGGAACCAAGAGTACTAATATAATTCAAATTTAATTAGTCAACGTGGT
The DNA here is from genome assembly GCF_918807975.1 of Aplidium turbinatum. Lineage (NCBI taxonomy): Eukaryota > Metazoa > Chordata > Ascidiacea > Aplousobranchia > Polyclinidae > Aplidium > Aplidium turbinatum. The sequence goes on from NC_137486.1 coordinate 7,755,264, forward strand.
AAGAAACAAAATCACAACAAATGTAGTATAAAATGTTATGTTGAGCATTGTGATAATAATAATGTAGTGTTGTTATCTTATTGATTTCAATTGTTACATAGGCTAATACATAGTGATTTAATCAAAAAATAAAGAGCCCAAAATGTAGATACCAAACTCATGTTCATGTTGTCATGTCATGTTGGTATCTACATTTTGGGCTCTTTATTTTTTGATTAGATTAACCAGGCGTTCCAACCATTTTGCTACATAGTGATTTGTTATCTATCTATGCTCAGTATGCTGTTGATGATACAACTTGGTACTTTGTTGGCTTCTGCTTTTCTGTTTAGACAAAATATTGTTTGTTGCAGATTGTGCTCAGATTCATCATTTGAACTACCCCTAACAGTTCCAGGATTGAAGTTTATTTCATCCTCAGTGACTGGTGAGAAATCTTCAATTGTACATGTATTATAGTGTTCCACTGGTATTTTTTTATTATAAATGAGCATAATTTGTTACTGAATTTGTAGTTGAATGTGACATATTTTCTGAATGAAATACGTCTATCACTAACTCTTATATGTACAATTGCAGTATGTATGTGGAATACATTGATACTTGTCAAAAAGTATGGTATCTTTGCTTCAAAAATTTATCTCAATTGACGCAGACTAAATTTATTTGTTTCTTAGCAACCGAAAAACACTATTGTGGTCTCTCTTAACTACTTTGAACTGAACTACTGAAAATTTTACTGTAGCCTACCTGTTATAAAGTTGTACTGAGGAGGATTTGATTTTCGAAATGGTGATGTGCAACACGATATCTTAATATAATTTAGACTTGTACATTTTCCTTGAATAGCTTATTGACATAAGAGAGCTGAATTACTTACTAGCATTTTGTTTTTCCGTTAATCTCATAATTTTGAATATAGTGATTAGCTGTAACATTCCAATCTTCGTGACCATTTTCAGGGCTCAGGCATGCCTTTAAGTGTACTAGCAAATACACAGCTGCATGCTTTTGAGCGGCGTCGAACCGGCGCCATTTCGAACGTCGTTCCAGGGCTCTCACCACTCGGCAATGCAGCCGACAAGGTTAACTTAAAGTCACAGCTCAGGGTTTGATTTTAAGAATCAAGAATATTGTGTTTAATTTTCAATGTGTTTTAGCCGGCCTTAATTATTCAAGCTTTTTTGTTATTTCTGTTTATTATATTATTTTATTGGTATCACGCAAGTTCTTTCAGCACTAGACAATCATCTTCACCATGTATTTGCTGTTCAGACTCAGAGGGGATATTGCAAGATGATCCGCTCCAAATGATTGTAGCATGTGATGACTCTACATCATCCGATGGTGAAAAATTCTCTTTGAATGCTCATACTTTTGACTGGGAAGTCTATCGCAACAATTTAACAACCAAAAATTACGGCAACCTTGTCATTTATGCTGATGTTATTACAACAACTATGAACGTTTTTGATGGGTACGATGAAATTGTAGAAGACAAAAATTAATTGAAGTTCAAAAGATTTGGAGGTTTATCAAACAGTTTTATGCAAATTTTTACACAAAAAGCTATTTACGCAACGTAGCAGGATACTTCGGATTTTACGCCTTGCACTCAACATTAAATATTCAGCTGGTCAAACCTTTATTTATATACATTATATGTCTGCAAACGTTCGGTTGAATTGATGTAACAAGTAAATGATTTATTGAATGGGAAATATTGATGCAAGGTACCTAAAAACTGAGAATAATTTCTGTAATTCTGTCTTTAGTGTAACAAATAACGTTTTAGAAAATGCGTTTACTTTATAGAATATCTTGTGATCTTGGTATCGGACCAAATCTTTCAATTGCGGTGTAACTAGTGAAACTGTGTTTAACTTATTTCAAACAGGATATGTTTCAAGTTACCTGATGATTTCGGGCCAATAGCCATTGCCAGACAACAAACAAAAGGACAAGGTATTTTTAAATACAACAATGCTTATTTTATTTAAATTTCATGCTGTTCATTTATTAAACGTCTATCTTTTGGGTCTGCTACTATTCGGCGAGTCCGATTCGGCGAGTCCGATTCGACTAGTCCGATTCGGCGAGTTCCCTATTCGGCGAGAGCCCTTTTCGGCGAGTGCCCTATTCGGCGAGTTTTTGAAATTTTTGAAAGGAAATTATCGGGTACGTAGCCTAATTATAATTGCCGTTTTTACATCGTTTTAACGTCGCTAAACGTTGAAATCGTGCAGAAAGGAATAAAAATAAAATGTTTGAACTATTAAATTAAAATTCGTCATGTCAGTTCAGTTGTTTTCATTTCTGACCATCATATGAAAAACAATACACGTCAACATAGCAAAGGTAGAAGCGACAAAACGCGAACGTTAAAACGTGCTTGAATTCGTCATGTCAGTTCAGTTGTTTATCTTTCTGATCATGATATCAAAAACAATACACGTCAACATAGCAAAGGTGTAGAAAAAGGTAAAAGCGACAAAACACGAACGTTAAAACGTGCTTGTGACCGAAGTAAGTTATTGAGTTGAAAGAAATTTGGCAAGGTCGCAACACTTCCAGAAACAATTAAGATATGAAGGAAAAATAAAACAAAGAAAATGTTACAAAAAAAAAAATAGATCATGTTTATGTCTATAACTAAGTTAGTACTTTTGAATAGTTAAAATGATTAGTTTGGACCAACAAATGTGTGGCCTACAGCTTGGATTGAAAGGAAATTATCGGGTACCGTAGCCTAGTTATCCCAACCAGCAAAAAATTGTTCCAAGAATACAGTTCATTTTTACATTGTAGTAACAGAATGAAAAGGCTAAACAAATGTGTGGCCTATCGTGTTAACGTCGCTAAACGTTGAAATCGTGTAGAAAAGGGAGCTTTTGCTGACTGGGATACTTTGAAACTGAGAAACATTCACAGAAGCCCTACGATTTGTTCCAAGAACCCATTTAGCATAACATTTCATTTGTACATTGAATCAACGTCTGAATACATTATCTTAAAAATGCAACGTATCGTAGGGCTTCTGTGAATGTTTCTCAGTTTCAAAGTATCCTAGTCAGCAAAAGCACCCTTTTCTACACGATTTCAACGTTTAGCGACGTTAAAACGATAGGCCACACATTTGGTTAGCCTTTTCATTCTGTTACTACAATGTAAAAATGAACTGTTAGGCTAACTGGGTTCTTGGAACAAATTTTTGCTGGACGGGATAACTAGGCTACAGTAGCCTACCCGATAATTTCCTTTCAATCTAAGCTGTAGGAGTGTAGGTCACACATTTGTTGATCCAAACTAATCATTTTAACCATAGGCGCCTAAGCCGTGGGGGCCAGGCCCCAACGCACATTTCCGCGTGGGAGCAACTTTTTATGCTGCATTGATAGTTGATACATAAAACAATAGATGAACTAGCGATCGGCAGCAGGAAAACATTTTTAAATGCAAACCGCAACAGCTTCGCAGTTAATAATCACTGGAACGAGTAGCGATGCTACAATCCCACTCCAGACAAAAAAATCTGTCATTGTTACGTTGATTTAACGTCTGCAGACGTTGAATCAATGTAAAAATGACTAATTTTGCTGCCTGTGACATAGCAAAAATCTACCATTTTGCGTCGATTCAATGTCATCAGATGTTGAATGCACCCAAAAACAACATAATTTGCTACGTTGACGCAGCGTGCGTTTAACGTAATGCGCTTGCAAACAGCCTCGCTGTCGCTTTGAAAAGTTGAAACCTCTGCAGAGAATTGTCGCCGCAGTGAATCGGTTGCCGTGAAAATGAACTTGAAGTCTCGGCCCGAGGTAACCACTAACCAACGTAACAAGGGCTGGTACAAATCGCACTGCCCACAGTCGCACAAGCGGCATAATCAACGCAACAACGGACTCGCGCAAACTGCATGGCGCACACACGTCCGTTGTCATGGAAACCCGATCAAAGGCGGGGAATATGCGCATGTTTTGTTTCATCTGCAACACGAAAACGGGCGTATTACAGCGAATTGAAACTTGAAAGCTGGTCAGCGATAAGTTGCGATATTGTAGTGAAAAGGGAGCAATGTCAAGTCAAAAACTTAATCAAACGTCTCTCTGTAACTATTTTTCAAGGGCTGTTTACGGATGTCAGCAACTTTTAAATTTATTAAAGGTGACGTGCTGTTGAATTGCTGTAAACATGAATGATTTTGCTTTCAACAGATATATTTTCAAGCATATGATCAAGTTAGTAATTTCATTCCCATTTACAGTATACCTTTTAGTAAACCTTTTCGTCTCTTGTTTCATGCTAATAAATCTAGTTTGTTGCTAAACTTTATGTTGCGCTTAGCTTAAAGAGTCGCAGTCCATCAACCGCTAGCCAACGCAGACGCATAGCATGTGTTTTGGTCGAGCTTTGTTTATAATAATTAATGGTAGGTCGAACGTAGCGATAACTCCTAGTGTGGCGACATAATTACGTCATCCATCTGCGTGACATTTCGCTGAATTTGCGTTGCTGCTGATGAAACACGCTTTCGCCCCCACGGCCAAAAAAATAGTTAGGCGCCTATGATTTTAACTATTCAAAAGTACTAACTTATAGACATATATAAACATTATTTTTTTGGTAACAATTTCTTTGTTTTATTTTTCCTTCATATCTTAAATTTTTCTGAAGGTGATGCAACCTTGCCAAATTTCTTTCAACTCAATAACTTACTTCGGTCACAAGCACGTTTTAACGTTCGCGTTTTGTCGCTTTTACCTTTTTCTACACCTTTGCTATGTTGACGTGAATTGTTTTTGATATCATGATCAGAAAGATAAACAACTGAACTGACATGACGAATTCAAGCACGTTTTAACGTTCGCGTTTTGTCGCTTCTACCTTTGCTATGTTGACGTGTATTGTTTTTGATATGATGGTCAAAAATAAAAATAACTGAACTGACATGACGAATTCAAGCACGTTTTAACGTTCGCGTTTTGTCGCTTCTACCTTTGCTATGTTGACGTGTATTGTTTTTGATATGATGGTCAAAAATAAAAATAACTGAACTGACATGACGAATTTTAATTCAATAGTTCAAACATTTTATTTTTATTACGGTACCCGATAATTTCCTTTTAAAAATTTCAAAAACTCGCCGAATAGGGCACTCGCCGAAAAAGGCTCTCGCCGAATAGGGAACTCGCCGAATCGGACTAGTCGAATCGGACTCGCCGAATCGGACTCGCCGAAACGGGCCATTCCGATCAGAAATAGCCTAAAGTAACTTCATTGTCCCAAAGCTTTTTGTTTGACACTCATCAAGATGTATGACCTCTATGACGTTACATTTTCTAAACTTTGGGTTGACTTTAAAGCATAAAAGTTAGTGACTTACCGGAATAAGATCGTTTTTTGAATCAACCAAGGAGAAAATTGATAAATAATAAAACTGTAATAATCTCGCAAAAAAAAGCAATCAACCTATGTCTCTAAAACAAAGTTTGCCTAATTTTAAACGAAACTGCATTAAAAGAGCGAGTTTTGCCAATACCAAACATTCAAATATCTCGGTGTGGAATTAGCAACAAGAAAACATAGAGATGTAGCTTTATTTCTAAAAAATGCCGAAGAAAACATGATCTTATCCTTTTGCTATGCCACCGGACAGCACCATTTTACAGAAATATTCATACTCACAATTTTGTTGAAAATGCTCTCAGAATGCACCAAATTCAAAGTAATTTTTCAAAATTTTCTGGGGGATGCCCCCCAGACCCCCCGCCGCTGAGTGTCGCCTTCGGCGAACACGCCATCGGGCTTCGCCCGCCTGCTGTCACCCCCCCCCCCCCTTTCTAAATTTTTGACTACGCTACTGTCTTGCACTGTCAATATTTTGACCCCCCCCATTGTTGAAGGTCTGGCGGCGCCACTGATTATAGGAAAGCATTCGATTTTTTTCACCAAGTTCTTGTACGTCGCTTTGTGCAGACTAAAGTTAACCAGTAACCACGCTATGGTAAAAAAGCAAAATTATGTAGAATCCTATGCAAAATATAGTCTAGGTTTCTCAGTAGGCTATTGTTTTCAATGGCATTGAAAAAAATTGGTGTCGGCTATTTTGCTTGAAAGTTCTTTCAGCATTAGGTGCACGCATCGACAAACTTATTTTAGTTAAAAATATGCGCCACCAACCATCTCACTGAAATTAATTTAAATAAATCCATAAAAGATTGTAATAGATTCAACCGGTGAAAATACGAAAATGTAGATTATTCTCATCATTTTTTCTCCTATTATCTAGCTAAGATTGATAGAAAAAGGAAACAATCGGAGGAAATGTAATAAAAGCCGTAATAACATCGCAAAAATCGTTTTTTCGTTTCGTAAATTTACGTTGGAACAGCAAAACAAAACATAACAGGATGTCAGCATGAATCAAATTTGGTTAAATTTTTCATTAAATATGCTTTTGTTGAATACTTTTATGGAGGGTCGAGAGATTATTGATTGCTCTGAGGGGGTCGCGGTGGGAAAAAGGTTGAAAACCCCTGGTTTAGAGTGTCATTAGGTTGAGTATTACCACAGGTACCTACTATCCATTTCTTTCCAAAATCTTTTCTATTTGCTTCAAATTTAACAAAAAAAATTGCGTTTGTTTCCAAAACCAATTTCGCGCCATCATGAGCCATTTTTCTGTTGTTTTTATGTTATTTTGCAGTAAATAATTTAATTTTTTTATGTATGTAGGCTAATCTTGTTACTTTTTTTTAGCTTGGTTTGCAAAATTAGGCCCTTCTCTAGTAAACAGCCTTAGGCCTACAATACCCTTAATCCGGCCCTGAACGCAAGCATTTCAAAACGTTTGTCTGACAATCTGCTGCGTTTGGGACTCTTAAATGTCCTTTCCATGTGAAAACATGTGTTCCACAGCAGCGTTGGATGGTATTGGTGTGTCAAGCTTTAAAAACATTTACTCGGAAAGATATCACTGTTCCAAGCGTACTGTGATGGTTTAGCATGTATAGCCTAAATCTTTTAGTGAGGTCCACTGCACCAACATCGCTCTTTTCAGAGGCATAGAGCTCTTTGTTGTGTTTTTACCTCATTCAACCAGAGTCATACAAAGATTTTCTACTTGTATTTTAATTCGCAAGAAAGAAACTGTACTGTGAAAAGGGCGTGACACCAAAATATACTTGAATTCAAAACGAAAAGCGCTGATTAACAAAAGCAGGCGGATGAATACTAAGCAAAAGAGAAGACCTGAGGGAAACGAAAACAAAGTACATCGTTGCAATGCAATTAAACCAAAATACATAACACTCTTGAAATAAAGCATCTTCAACCTCCGCGATGACATTCATTGATTTTTCGCTTTCTCTCTCTGATCCCTCGTTCTCGACAGGCTACTGCTTACAAAGTTACGATATGAGTGATCGCTGATCACCATTTGGCAAACTTCTTCCGCTTGTATTCCAGGTAGCCATTCCAACCAACGCGAAAGCCAGTAATTCGGTTGAGTCGCGCTGGCCAAAATATATTGTGAAACGAGATAACAAAAAATGACGCATGGCACTTGACGCTTAAAATCGGCAAAATAGTTGACGGCGCTATCACTTCCGTCAATTAAAAAAAAAATGACGGCGCTAGCCTCAGCGTCAACGTGCAACACTGGTTGTTTGTTTGTAACTTTAAAACTATGTTTAAACGCAATAAAAGTTCAAGCTAAATCACATGCACCTTATCCAAACAAAACCCTTTTATCTAACAAAGTGCTAATTGGGAAATGAATTGACCCTAACCTTTTTGGAATTTTAGAACATTATAAAAAGCGTTAGCCTATATTGTTATTGATCATATAGGAAAGTTAACCTAGTTTCCTATATTTAGGATTGATTTCAAAGTAAGTTTAAGCAATAATAAATTCAATTGTATGTTAATTAGCATCGTTTTATATCTCTACGATTTCTTTACTACATGACTTCTTTCAGAACTCTACTTTGGATTAAAAAAGCGCTGTTGGGAGAAAAATGTTGCTCGGCTATGTCTTGTGTTTAGTATCACTTTAAACTTTGAGATAATTTAATCTACTGTATTTACTTAAGACCACCGATCATGGATACAGCATTTTTCCGCATGCAAAGTGGCGCTCAAGAAATATTGAAGCAGCTGAATGAAGACCGTACCGGGGACCAGTTCTTCTGTGACTTTACAATTAAAACAAACTCTGGCGAGTTTCCCGTACACAAATGCCTTTTGGGTGCTTCATCAGATTATTTCAAAAGGCTATTCACTTCCCACATGATGGAGAGTTACAACAATTCTGTAGAGTTATTCAGTATTGACACAGCAACAGTGGACATGGTCATCGAATTTATTTACGATCAAAACCTTTCTTTTAGTATTGAAAATATATATGACCTTTTGCCAGCTGCTGAATATTTACACATTCCTATGCTTAAAAGTCGTTGTGCCCAAATCTTGATAGATAATATTTCAGAAGAGATTGTGTGGGAGTCTTGGAAAACTGCTGAACTGTACAATTTAACCGAACTCACAGAAGTATGTAAAAGATATTTGTTTTTCCACTTTTCCCTCATACTGAAGAAAAAAACGTATCTTCCTTTTGATGCTGTATTGTTTAAAACGTTTATAGAACAGAAAACACAAGCAGTCGAAGAAGAGAAAGTGTTTAAATGTGTAATAGCTTGGATAGCATATGATGACGCAAATCGTAAGATACACTTCACTGAACTCTTTGAAAAAATTGATGTTTCTAGAATGGGACCATCCATGCAAGTTCCAAGATCCGACTTTGCTGCGGTGTTTTTAAACAATCAGATATACGCAATTGGTGGAATGTGTACTAATTTCTACTATACTTCTTGTGTGGAAAGATTGGTTGATGGCAGATGGCAAAAGGTTGCTTCCTTGAACATAGAAAGAGCTGGTCACCGTGCAGTAGTTTCAGAAGGAAAAGTTATTGTAACTGGTGGATACAACTTGTTGGGTAAGCTTGAATCAGCAGAGGTTTACGACCCCCGAGCCAATGAATGGCATTGCAATTGTATGGATTACTTACGTGACAGGTTTTTGATTATCGCTCTATTGCCGGTGGTATTTTTAATTGTTTATACCTTTCTAAAGTTTATGATGTAGCTTTACTGCAAGAAGTTTTTTTTCTCGTCCTAAAGAAGAACCTGCTGCTTATAATACTGCGCCCATTAGACAAACACACTCAGCCATACCAAATGCAAAAAGCTATGCTACTTCAAATCTATTTTTTAAACTAGATAACAGGCTGTCTAGGGTAGTAACAAATGAGTTAATACAACGCCAAGTTTTTGACCGAACAACCTTTATATGATTTCATGACGCACTGGCAGACTATTGAAAGTGCTGGTGTTAGTGTTAGAACAGCTAACCTTCGTGTCGTATTTCTCAATCGTAAAATCATAGGCCTACTTTTTATCTAGTTTGCGATTTGGGCTTAATCAACCTGTTTCAGTCCAAAAAATCATCTTGTAAATTCTTACGTGTGTGTCTGTTTTGCGTTATTATTGTGCTGGCCGATACGTATAATCATTTATAGAACAGCTTATTTTGAATTTCACCGGCTAATGCTTTTTCTTTTATTGAAGTAGTGTGCCTGTCTCTGCACACCTGTGTGTAATTGTTAATATGCAGTTAAATTTGCTGTTGTGTGGTGGTGACTGACTAGATATTTATATAGTCTTTTGCTACCATCTTGATTGTGCTGCTATAGCCTACAATGTATTGTTTTTTTTAATTTGTTCATTATGCTTTTATATTGCATTATCAAAACAAACAAATAAATTGACTGACTATTGACGCAAACGAAATAATATGAAAGGGGTAGCCATGTGTAGCCCGCAAAGCTATAAAATGTTACTTCAATACGCGGACAAAGCCAGGGCCGTTTGAGCACCATCTCGCCCCTCCCCCTGAAATCCAATACTAGGCCCTTATTTTTAGTGATGGCGCTTACAAATAAGACGAGAAAGCATTTAGGGTCATAAACTCTTTCTGTGTGGGAAAAAATTACATTCATCATTTTAGCAAAAAGTAGGCTAAACAACTCCTAACATTTTCTAGAAAAAAAAAAGTGAATATTAACAAGCTATCACGACAACGCAGTAGCGGACGTAGAAAAAAGTAGGAGAAGTTAAAAAAAATTAAAGGGGGTGTTGGGGGCAGCAGTGGCCGAGTGGTTAGCGCGTTGGGCTCGCAGTCGAGAGCCTGCATGTTCGACTCCAGCCACCCGCACTTGCTGTTGTTTCTCTGGGCAAGAAACTTTACGATAATTGCCTCTACCCAGTGATCGATTTCGAGTAATGGGTAGTACCAAATTGAGGTCATAAGTAGAGTAGACAACCGGAAACAGACATTGCAGTCGGCTGCAGCGTGGGTCAGGTGTACGTCGGAAGGCGTACACCGATGCATAGCGCTCAAGTCCGCTTTCCCGCAATGCAGGATAAAGATAAACAAACAAACAAATTTTGTCAAATATAATCTTGTTTTGGTCACTTTTTAGGCATTTTTAGTAAAAAATAATGCTTCTTTTTTTATCAGGACACACCCTTGGTATGTAACCAAATTTATCAAATAAAATTTTGATTGTGGTAGAAGGTTTGATTTAACCCTGTGGTCCCTGTCATTAGTACGAGCTGTTTTCGTACTCGGAAAGCACGTCACGGGCTATCTTAGCCCCGTGCTAATAACGGAAACTATGAAAATCACAGAGCCAAAATATTTTACAAGATAATAGCCATGTGTTGTGTAGCCTATTATGCGTATAGAAATTAAATTTTCGCCCTACAAATTTAGTGACATAATGTGTTTGAGATGAAAAAAAACGTCAGAAAGTCGTTTTTTTTTCTAATTTCCCGAAAATAGCTTCAAATTAAAATTTTTCAATTATAACATAGAGTACCCGTAATGCTAATCTAAACAAAAAATTACTTTTGCTCAGAAATATTAGGCATTTTTGGGCGTTTTTACATTTCAAAGTAATTGCACTAACATTTATATTGTACTAACATTAACATCTATATAACTAGCATTGGATGAAAATGTCTAGCCACCTGTGACAAAATGCTTATTGTGAAGGGCAGGAAGGTAAAAAAATGATCAGTGTAGGTTTAAAAAATTCGTAAAAGAATAAAAACTAAAAGTCAAGAAACTTTACATTTCTAGCATATTTCCTTCTATGAAATATTTTACTAACTTACTAGAGTCCTCATAAAACCCGTCCTCATAAAACCCCGTGTCGCTACAGATAGGCCTAAGGTTAAAATTTAAGTCAGCTTGGGCCCTACCATTAAAAAAAAATTGTTTACGTTTACGGAAGGATGACGATGAACGTTTACGGAAGGATAGATCAGAACTGACGATGCACTGAATAAGTGCGAAATATATTTTCTGTAACATCTACTGACAACTGATCCCTGTTACCTTAGCAATTGAGGTTTTAGCTTTTACGGAAGGATTTCAATAACTTATTTCTTGAAAGTGTATTATAGCTCAGTGTGTGTAGCGTTTCAGTAGTCTAACAGTAGTAGTTTTCAGAACTTCGAAAATCTATCTGAGGTGTCCTGACATTCGTTTCACTGCACGCTTAACTTCACAACCTAACTCGATTGACAATGAAATTTTTAAATTTAATTGTTTAATAACTAGGCTATTTAAGTGCGCAGTGGTTACTTTGGAATATTACATCATTTTGGTTGTTTTTGTGGGACACAAAAAACTTTTTACTTTCTGTATCCACTGTGGAAACTATGCACGTCTAATTTTGCTGAGTAGATGAATAAAATGTCGTTGAGCGAGCACAAAGAGCGAATTTTTTTTGTAAAAATGGTAAAAACATTACGCATTAAATGTTACCAATAGGCTACATGTAAAATTACAACCCCAAAAACGCTGCACTAACCAAATATGAGTAGGCCCCTAGCCGGGGGTTTTGGAAGCTGTAAATACGGCCTTGCATGATTTAAGCTATTGAATATCTAGCTCCTGTAGCAGCTTTTCTATTTTTTAAACAGTAGGCCCCTAATCAGCTGTGGGTTTCCGGGCCGCGAATTTGTTTTTCCCACCAACTTTTTGCCTCATTTGCATATTTCTGTAAGTGTAGCCATAACTGGTAACTGTTTTTACCGATTCATTCTTTCGCGCGGTTCTCAAATTCAGCAGCCAATTTTCGCCCCCCCCAGTTTCAAATCTAAACATTGAACTTAAAAAAAACGAAGCCTGGAGGCTGGAGACGTACCTAGTCAAGTCAAGTTTAAAATAGTTGAGAAAAATTGATTCTGGTCACACTTAATCAAGTAAGATTTTCCAAATTGATTAAGAATTAACCCTAACCCTACTTTTTTGAAAAGCTTCTGTGCACAGCAAAAAATAATTTAAAGAAAAAAACTGACTTCGATGGGCGTCGAACCGTTGTTCTCACAAACATTTGGCACAAAATGAAACCACTGAACTAAACGTGCCAACGAATAAATGTTTGCATTCACACTGTAGGCCTATAGCCTAAATGCAAACTCTATGCGAAGTAACCGACAGATAAATTTTCCGCTCGCCGTAATCAATAATGACTACACTAACCGAAATGTGGAAATGAGACAGAAGGTTCGTGGGAAAAAAACAAATTTTCGCTTCACGGCCGAAGATAAGGGGGACGGTTACACTGTCCTGGACAAAGCCATAAGCAAGGTGTCAATGCAACGCCCCAAGTGCCCAGCAGCTATTAGTTGTGGACTTTCGCGTTGTGTCTGGTGGTGACTGATGACATTTGAGTGATCTAAATTCGGTCGAGGATTGTAGCCTACCACTGAACGACAAATGCTCAAGCATGTTTCCAAGGAATCGAACCTGGGCCGCGTGGGTGAAAGCCGTGTAGGCCTATGCTGTAATCCAACTAGTGCTTTAAAAGTAGGCTGCACTGCGTTGTTCAATTAGAAAAAATCAGTTTAATAAATTAATGGTTAAATTGGCAATAAAGAATCAAATACCATGTCCATATGCCAGCGCTTCTTAACTATGCATGGTAGCCTACGCCACGGAGCACTTGTGCGCTCGCAGCAAGGTCACCAGCAGGTGCGCCGCAGGGAAGTTGTAACAATTTTCGAAAAAAATTTGTACGGTATTATATTTATAATTAAGGATATAAAATAGGGAATGTGTTCTCTTACGCAATCAATGGGTAGTTCAGTTTATTAATGGTGTGATGTTTTATTGGTTATGACGGTTAACACTTATGAACCAAGATTTTTTCAATCAAAAATTGTGCTGTGTGTTTTCAAAGGCTAATTTTGCATCAAAGTTTTGAATACATTTTTCTCCCACAACACTTAAATTTTCCTTAAATTAAATCAGCTTTTCTTCCTCGTGAGTGACCCCAAGTTTAGGCTATCTGCCTTAGAATTAGGCCTAGGCCTACACTTTTATCATATGCAAATCTTTAATCATTGTGGCGTTGCCACCTTTGTTTTGTTTGACTTGTTTCCATAAGTTATATGGTTTTCGCAACATAGTTTTTTTGCATTCCAACAAAAATCTACAGCTTATGTAGTATCCTGTGTCAGCCCGATAAGATGAAATTCGGTGCAATTTGAACTTTTTAAGTTGTTTTCGTACCACAAAGATAAAAATTAAAAATCGAGTAATATTTAACTTGTGGATCTCTTTGAAAGTGTTGTTGTCTGTAATTATTCTATAATATTTGGAATCCCATCATCATGATTGGGATGTTCTTGCTCTAATGTGGCCTCTTGTCCTCCGTAGTGCGTGCCATCCCGCAGAGATGTTCGCATCTACCTTTTCCACATTCTGATTCAATGGTTTTGGAAATTGAACAGATCCTGCCAATTTTCAATGATTCTGTGAGCATCTCTGCTTCCTGGCAACTTTATTACACAGTCCTTAATCTTTTGAAAAAAAAATCAAGATTCTATCCAGACCCTGCAGGATCTGGATCCTGTGAACATCTCTGCTATCCCTCATGTTCCGTCATCACAAGCAGAGTTGCCAGGTTGGATTTTTTTGAAGTGCATTGATTTAAGTAGGTTATTTGTTTTTGACATTTGAAAATGATGGTCTCTCGGATGATGTAAAAGCATTGTAGTTTGAAGTCCTTTAACATCCAGCGACTTAGCCTTGTAGCCTATGCTACTACTTGCTTTGCAACCCCCTGGAGTAATGCTACTATGGAAAAAATATCTTTATATCTACTTCTGAAACTAAGCCACGCAAAGACGAAGGCAAATAGATTATGATTTAATCAATTGTAAAAATTTGAGCAAAATTGATGTTTTCAAAAGCATGCTGCTAGGACTTTGATGCCACCAAAGCCATTTTGCAAGGAATATGTGCATTATACCTGATATTGTATTCGTCATATGATGCGACCTCTAACCTCACTAAATTAAACCGGTCAGTTAGCCTACGTCAGTGCACCAGTGGAGTCATACCGGAGACTTCAAAATGGCGCTAGTTTGCTTCCGTTAAAAGTGGTGAGGATCATTGCTTTAATGTGGGCCGAAAATTAAAAACCCGTTTGGAAACCCTGGTGAGGGTAAGTCTCCGGAATTAAGTTGTCACTGCGTAAATATGACAAAGGAGGTTCAGCCGCTTAAAATCTTCAGTAGCTACAGAACCGCAATAAATAAACCACAATAATATTATTACTTGTCCGTGTTTACTTCATGACATGCCCTGGTCCCCCTTCCAGAACTTTCTTGCCAGATCATTTTCAACCAAATTGTTTATTCAATAAACGTGGTAGATAAGTACAGGATAGAAAACTGAAGTCATTTTTTACACAAACTCACCGACTTTCGCCAAAGCCTTTAAAAATACAAAATTTCCTACAAGATAAACTAGTAAATCAATGAGGTGGAGAATATGTTGACCACACTTTGAAAACATGCAACAATTTCATTTACAAACTTTGGTGCGGCACTAAAATGAAATTGCGTGCTTACTTTGTGGAAGTATCCCAGACAGCAAATCAATCGTTTTTAAAAATGTAAAAAACGGTTGATTTGCTGTCTGGGGCGGGTGATAACGTGACCAATAAATCAGTCCTTGTGCACATTGATTCAATGTCCGTAGACGTTAATTTAATGTAAAAAAGAACCGATTATTAGTTGAAAGTGTCTAAATGTTCACCATTGTGTGATTTGACAGGTTGCAAGGATATCAGCGACAAAACAATAACATATCAAGAGTGAAAAATACGAAATGTCGGTCAAAATGGACATTGTATCACCAATGGTCAACCAGACGGCAAAATTCATCATTTTTACATTCAACAATTTACATAGATCCATCAATGTAAAAAAGATGGCCTTTGATGTCTAAGCAATGATAACCTGTTGTTATTTGAAAATTTCAACTTTACTGTATGAAAATAGCCTATGGCGATGTGAGATGCTTTCTAAGAGGTTTTAATTAAGCATTATATTGATCATTAACCAATCCAATACTACGTAGTACAAAAAAGTGTGATCATTAACAAGTCTCCACAAAAAGCATTCATGCGGTTTAGTGGCCCTATTGCAGCGTTTCTAAACCAGAGGTGATGGAATCGACTTTAAGGGACGCTTAAAAGTGCTAAACACAAGGCAGTATAGACTATAGATAACTGTTATAACATGAATTAACGTTATGACACCATGCATCGCATTAGTCGGGTGTTAACCATAGATAGGGGGTGCTACACAATCCAGAACTGTTTATGGGGGTGCTAAAGTAAGAAATAGGGTCATGAGATGCCTCCCATCATGTAGAATAGCATTGGTTCGACACTAACCCCGACAGCAAATCAATCAAATTTGAGTAGCTGTCTGGGTAGTGAAGGCACGAGGCTGTGCTTTCAACAGGACACTTGATATGCCTGAAGTAGTAAAGATGGACATGAAGTTTGGCCATCTCGTTCACTTAATCTACATCTTCAACCACGAAGCATAAGCTTGGCTAAGACAAAAATTAGCCTATTTTCAAGCTGGTTTGTCGTTAAAATGTAATATGGCTACTAAATCAAGTTAAAAATTGCTGTAATATAAGAAAAATAACGGAATATTAACTGTCAACCATCAGCACAATCACATAAACCCAGCCTACCAACCTGGGTCGTGGACCCCCACCGACCAGCTGGTTGCCGTCCCAAGCCCGGGTAAATGGAGAAGGTTGGCGGCAGCAAGGGCATCCGGCCGTAAAAATCTATGCCAAAACCTTAATGAAATGGTAGACCCAAGATATGAACGATAGGATATGAAATGCAACTTTTGTTCGTTTTCATATAGACCTTGATAAAGAGTGCTCAAATGCCGAGAACAGAACATACCAGCAGATGACAAAGTGCGAGACTGTGAGAGTGAATGCAAAAGTATTTGAAAAAACACTACTTTTAAAAAGACATTTGCTGATGTCCAAACGCTGCGCCGGTTCTGGCCCCAGTTGAATGCGAACCCAGACAGCAAAGCAACCACTTTTTTACATTGATTCAACGCCTGCAGACGTTGAATCAATGTAAATAACGGTTGCTTTGCTGTCTGGAAGTGTCCATGAAATATAAGTGTTTCGTTGGGGCACGGTGTGTAACGGGAATGCAAGAGCAACAAAGATAAAACAAACTCAAAACAGAAACGTGATATGACACAGATCAATTATTATTATCACATGATGAAAGTCTTTCCTCGTACAATGACAAAATATAACAAGCAAAATATTTATTCAAAGTTTGAGTATTGGAAAACTGTCAATTTTATAGCTTACAACTTTATTCACCATCACAAAGCTCGTAACAATACAAGGTCATTCGAAACTCTATTTAAAATTATAATAAAATCAGACAAACAACATCAAAGTGGTGAGACCTCATATTAAAATAACGTTCAATCCCACTTCTGTCATTTGTTTACTTGAACAGAACGCCATCAATCCCCCATTTGAATGACAATGACAGTGGCTGCTGTGCGCCGGTCTTCAAGATTGTCACACAAAACAGTGGAAGTCTTTCGTAAAAACTGACAAGATGGGCTGTAGGAAATATATTGTATTGGTATTTATCAAGAGTAAAAAGTGCCAGCCGAGATAGATATGTTGCAGTGGGACACGGACAGACTAAAAAAACGCACATTTTCTGAGCCGAACGTGGTTGCTGAGAGCGAAATTAATTTCTTGATTAGGTTAACAAGACAGAAACAATAACAAACGCTTGAAACCTATTGATCTAAGCAGTGAAAAATAATATCTTTCAATTGCGGCTAGCTCATTGTTCTTTTGCATGTAGAACGTCAACAACAGCTTGTAGATGTAAAAGTATAACAATTCGATGCCTGGTGTCAATTACATATCGTAGCAAGGCATTACGCAAGCAAGCGGATAAAATAAAAAGAAACATAATGCAACGAATACGATAATATAGAAAGCACGATCAAATTTCATCATTTTAAAGTAGAGGTGTCATGATATAACTGCAACAGCCGTACTATTTAACAATATAGGACTTGCTCTGGACATGCATTGGCAGGGTGCCTCTGTCCCAGCCGACAAAAGTTGTCTTTTTTTACATCATTTTAAAGTCGTACGACGTTCAAATGATGTAAAAATAACGACTTTTACTGGCTGGATAAACCTTGATACATTTGAAATCTCACTAAAAATTGCTTTCTTCCGCAGAAAATTGACCTCGTGCTCTACACTATGACAGTCACATTGAAGATGATATAGCAACGTTCAACAAAATGTTGAAGAAAATTTCATTTTTCAAAAGTACGTGTCTATGTCTATAAGTGCAGATCCCCATAGACAACCTCTATTTGATCAATACGCCTTGTCAATGAAATAAAAAAAGCAAAAGTGGAGGCATTGTATCAGGGAAACCCAAGTACCGTTCACTACAGAATTGAATTAATAACAAATATATGTTGATTCTCAACACCTCAAAAAAAATACTTTCCAAGTCAGTGAAGCTTGATAAAACACGATTGATATAAATTGTAGATGCAGTTCCTCGGCGGAGACAGTTACAATAATAATAAGATGCAGTTCCTTGGAGTATAGTTGTCAGTTTTAGGATGACGTTACGTTGCAAAACGTTCGAAGGTTGCAAACGCCCTTACGCAAGTCGTAAGATACGTTGCGTAGCGTTGGAAGCTCAGTTGAGGTTTACCGCTGCGCCATCTCGTACTGACGTCTGTTCACTTGCTGGTTATGATTCGCTCGACTGCGTCTTCTCAGAGTGTTTGCGCCTGTGAGGTTTAAAGAGAATCGTTTTCGTCACTTCCCAAACAGCAAAATCCGTCATTTTTACATTGATTCAACGTTTGCAGACGTTGAATCAATGTAAAAATGACGGATTTTTCTGTCTGGGTTAGCATTGGGTTAATTAGGACGTTGTATCAATGAAAAAAGTCACTTTAAAGACTTGAGTTACGATCTACTGCACTCAAGTCACATCTGTCGGTTTTGAGTGCGCTTCAAGTTCGTAGCGTGATCGTCACGTCATGCTCATACGTAAAAACTTGGTTAATGAAGCAACTTGGTTTTGTCAGCCACAGAAAACACCGTTCCATGTGTGATTTTCTTCAGCTTTTTCAAATTTAAGCCATGTTCAACAATAAATCTTTTTTACCTATTTTTATGTCCGTTTTAAAAATTATTATGTTGTCGTCCATCATAACATTTATTTTACTTTAACGCGTTAATGAGAAAATATCAACAAGCTGTTGATGTTACAGATTCATCCACAGTGGACTAAACCACGTTTGCAAGTGTGACAATGTAACAGTAATGTTAATTAATGTAGTATTACCTGGTAGCTGTCTGTGTTTTGGCATATTAGGGTTGCTGCTTGGCGTATGGACACTGCATATCTTGATGAAGCCAGCCATGAGAAGCACTAGGGCCAACGCCATGAGAGCAACAGCCCACCAGTAATCCTGTGGGTACAAGACTTAAAGTAAAGGCGACAACTATGCAGGTCACTAGATAGAAGCCAAATGCTTTTAGTTATGGTTATCTTAAGACCAAAATGGTTAAAAAACAGTCAATCTGAATAAAATAATTTGTCGCCCCACTCGCTTCCGACTATCGGTTTCTCGATAACTCTCGATCCTTTGCAATTTTCTTTAACTTAATTATATTCAACCTGGTGTGTCGTGGGATCTGATTTTGGGACGGATTTTTCCCCTGACCAAATCAAGCGTTACTTCATTTTCAAGTTGATTTGCTTCACATTATGCAGCCAAATTGCGTTTTGCTTTCAACGTATTGCCAACATGTGCTCAGTTCTTGTATTTGTGTCAAGTTAGATCCAATTTTATGTTGATTTAGAAAAAAAAAATTGAAAGGAGTCCACATCAATCAAAACCAATATTACCTTACGCTTTATTACGTAACAATGCCCTAAGTCATGGAGCGCAAGCTATCGATTTGAGAGGGCCCTTTTGTATCAGCAGACGAGCTGACAAAGCAATGATGCAAAGTTCCTCAGGGAGAATGTGACGTCACTTTAACTGAATTTTAAATTGGATTTATTATGGATCGGTGTCTTTCTCGGGTGATGAATTTTTAGTGATTGTCACAAAATCGTGAGACATAGACTCAGTTTAATATTGTTTGCGAGGTTGGTTTAGAAAAAGGCAGAAAACTGATAATACTTAAAAAGAATGTCACTTCATTTTCACAGCATTAAAAAAAATGAAAAAGTACACAAAACAGGTTTCCCACACGGCAAATCAGTTCCTTTTCACATTGATTTGTCGCCTGGGTACTTATGCGTACAACTTACAATAATCCATCTCCTAATCGTGCTGTACAACTCTGGGTTGAAGATGGCTTGCTTCAGCCTGGACAAAGGACCATCCGCGTCTACGAACCGGCAGTTTGAGAATATATCACAGTAACCTGCAACGTATGGTCGACGGTTGAGGCTTTGTGGATCAGAACCGTTGTTTTTAAGTTACTTGCGGTTAAAGACGAATGATATGTTTAGCAACTTTGTTGAAAAAAAAATTTATTATAGAAGTTTCTTTAGAAGCTTTATCCGTCAGTTTCGTGTACTTGCGGAGGCTTTGAAATGCTGACGGAACAGTCCGCGACCACTAAGGATAAAAGTAAAAAAAATAAGAAACTAGTACCAAAAACCGACATCTGGTATTAAAATTTCAACAATTTGTCTTGGTATGACTTCAACCAACATTAGATTGCTGAAACATTACGCTACCACACGTCACAAAAGCGTTGACGACGACTTGGACTGCGAACGACTCACCATTGAAGTCATCACATGCTGAACCTGGGTGAAGGAAAATGACCGTGTTGTTGAAATCGTCCTGGAAGGATGCATCGCCGGTGCTTCGGCAAGTATTGGGTTGCCCTGGAAAAGAAGGTCAAAATATCATCCAACACAGGAAATCAACCGTTTTTTTTTTACATTAATACAACACAAAGACGGTTGAATTGCTGTCTGGGAGTTGTCTTTTAGAAATGATCAACTATTTCGAATGCCGTATATCTTCCGGTAATCACTGCATTGTTTCAAAGAAAATGCGGAATATATGTACAATGTACATTCCTTTACCTTTCCTCTGGCAGCAAGTGTGACACAAGATGGATCGATCCGTACTCCCTTCAGGGATTTTGCATTCACAATCCTCCAGTGATGGGTGAGACTGGCAGATTGTACCACTGCACTCCTGTGAAGAGGAAGAGCAAACGTGACTACAATAAGGAGGAAATAAAATGTAATAAGATCAACATGAGTCATGACCAAAAAAAAACATCTTCCATTGAGACACAGTTACACATTTTAAAGCCTTGAATGTTTGTGTTTCAACACGAACAAAAAAGCCACATGCAAGACCAGAAAATAATAACCACAAAGACAGGAATGAAATATGTCGCCGAGTATTTTCTTAGCGAAAAAAATCAGTCCCTTTTTTACATTGATTCAACGTCTGAATGAACGTAAAGTAGCGACCCATTCTCGTTACACTCACCCCTTCAGAACACGTTTGAGTGCCCTCCCTGCACAGCGTTTCACCATCGGGGGCTTGCTCAGGTTCAGGACAAACGGCTGTCTTGGTTGACGAAGTGGAAACGCAATGGTCAAGGAAGTTATGGCCACAACGATTGAGCGCACAACCATTAGTTTTTTTAATAAAAAAGATTGCCATACAATAAATCCAGCTGCTGAACTACGACGCCGTACATCATTGAAATGCAGAGGGAATGGTTAACCATAGTTTGTCAGCGGTTTGTATCGAGCCTTGCTTTATGCGTCGCAACATAGCACTTGACTCTGTCAAGGATTATTAAAAAGCATGGCTCTCAGTTGAAAGTATAAGTTTCTTAAATTAATCTGTTTCTATTAATACCAATAAACCAAATGCAAAAAATCGCAAATCCATAAAAACAAGTAGAATTAACTTAACCGTGCAAGTTAAGTAGTCTTTTTCACATCGTTTCAACGAATAGCGACGATGAAAGAACGCGAAAACAGAGACATTTGATGGCGGGAATAGAACATGAGACTCTGGGATTACAAGGCCACGGTCATCATATGACATGTCACTTTAATATCTGCAAATCAATTTTGTTCCAAAGTAATGAAAACGAGCCTGTGGGAAAAGTTGACCCCTAGCCTGTGATACGAAGCTATCCCGACAGCAAATCAACGGTTGCTTTGTTGTCTGGTTATGAGCAGAAAACCAATCATGTGTGTCTTATTGCTTGACGTTTACGTGACGTTAAGGTGACAGCTCAGTCACCACCTTTTACAAGTTAGTATTGACTTGGCGATCAGTCACAATGAGGTTAATTTTTTGTTGCAGAGAAAAAGTGAGAAACTGCATTTAATCTAGCTGAAATTTGCAGTACTAAGTAAAATTTTGAACCATAGACAAGCAAAACAAAATAACCTTAGCTGGTTTAACATAATGTATTAGTTACACACAAATTTAATGATGTTTTGCTTGTCTATGGTTCAAAAAAGCGAAATCTCTACCAAAGCTTTAAAGTTAACTTTATGCAGAAGCTTCGCACAATAACAATTGCAAAAAGCTATCTATCATACCGTAATACTGACTTGATTATTTTAACCCTAAAAACTTCAAGTTAAACTTTTAACAAAACTTCTTATACATACGAGCCATGTTCCTTAGCGCGTCTGCGCTTGTCAATTGACATTATTTTTAGGGTAAACAGAATTTATTTATCAAGAAAAGGATATTCGCAAGTTTGTGCCATCTGGCAGTCGGTTTTCTTTGAGCAGACGAAAGTGTCTGGCTTTCGAGTGCAGTTTCGGAAGCAGCAGTTGCCTTGCGTGATGCTGCAACAAAAACATGGATTAATAGAAACACTTTCTTAGGAAGAAAGTTGTTTAGGAATTGACTGATGAAACAGCATAGCAAAGTAAAAATAGTTAAACTTATTCGGAGGTGCCACTGCTACGATAAAGCATCCTAAACAATTCAGGTCTTTACGTAGCCTAGATAAGCAAATAAGAAAGATCCATTTTCAACATGTATTTCCATGTACATATTTGGAAACTGCTCTATGATTGGGTAATGGGTATTCAAGGTCGCCAGTCCGACTCTCACTTAAGCACGCTGCCTCGTCGTAGCAAGACAGGAAGATCAAGGTCTTGGGTAAGGGTCTTTCCATTCATACCCCAAGTTTTGTTGTAAGGCCGACTAGACACGATCGCAAATATGTTAATCGAAAAATTAACGACAAACTCTACACGCACCGGCACAAAACTCGATTAAAGTTTACTTCATTTAAATAGTTTGTTTTAGTTTGGCATTTTGTTTTGATATTAACGTACGGTGCAACGCATAAATACCTGCAGATCGCCCCGGGCCGCAGCTTGCAGGCCCTGTCTCCGTTCTCTCTGTCGGCCGGGGTGCAACATGAGTCGGTGCATTCGTCCCCGAAGCCACAGTCGCAATCCTCACCTTCATCGACTATTTGGTTGCCGCATATCGGTTGGTCAGACTCTGTGATTGGGAAGAAGTATTTTGCCAATTTTGAGCATTTTGACGCAACTTCAACATTTGAACAATATCGACAGAAAGTTCCCATACAGCAAAACTGTCATTTTTAGATTGATTCAACGTCTGCGTTGAATCAATGTAAAAATGACGGTTTTTGCTGTCTGGGTTTGGTTGTGAGGACAAGATACTTCTTTGTGAACAAAAAGTGAAAAGTCCTCTACGTCTCTCCCTCAAATGAGCAGTTCTCAACCGAGTGCAAAAGAACTCAGTCAACGCAACTGGACAAGAAAACTCAGCAAGCAATGTTTTCTGAATTGGCACTCGCTGATGTGCGGGCCCTTCATCCAAAGCTCAGTTTGAACGCTTGCTAAGTAAATTATATTGCCAAACTGACATCTGAGAAGAACTCATCTCGATGAGCATCTCTCAACAATTAGTTGAGCATTTTTGAGCTCACAACACCGGCTTCCTTGTCAACAACCACATATCGGGATTCAGTGAGCTTTGCATGCAACAGGCACCCATAAATAAAAAAAAAACATAAATAAAGTACAAGTCAGAATAATAACACGTTTTCGATAGTTTTACACAATGTAAAGAACATCTTTAACAACATAAGAACTGGGCAAGGTACCACCACGACAACAAAAAAGCTACCCTCAGAAGTGGTAAGGGCTTTAGAATTAGACCAGGGTTAGACCATATAAAATTTGCCTAAATACATTTACTCTGTTCATGACTGAAAGGTCGTTTCTCACTTAAAAGGTCTGCTATTGTATGCGGGAAGTCTAATGACAATAGAACATTACAACGGCAGCGACTAGAAAGTAGCAGCTTTGGAAACTGATATCATTGATGATTGTTGCTACTTACCTATGAAGCAAGAGTCTTTCTTGCTTTCTAGGACCTTGCTCATGCTCAGTCTGCTGCAGTCAGAGAAATCGTTGTTGTTTGGTCGGTTGCCTGTCGTGGCCCGAGCGTACATGATGTAGTTGCCGAGGTCACTCCTACCGTCCTCTCCGGGCGTGCACCCTTCGCCGGTGTCGTGCTGGGGAATGTAAAAGAATCAAGTTGAAACCGACCATATCAGACAGCAGATCAACGTCAAAAAACGCAAGATTTGCTGTCTGGGACGTAATATCTATCGAAAACGCTTGAAACTTTCATATACATTAAAGTGGGGCATGCCGTGGAAAACAACGACTATTGTCATAGCAACAGTGGCCGTAAAAAGAACAATCAAATATTATACATGACGCTATAATGTGATGTGACGTATGGACGGTATTCAAAAGCGTTGAATTGGTTCCACTCCACTTGCTACATAAATTTATGAGCTTATCGCCAAACTGGCAAAAAAAGGTTCTTTTTTCATTGATTCAACGACTACAGACGTTGAATTAATCAAAAAAAGAACCTTTAGTTGGTTGTGCTTACAGCAGATCCAAAATTGTGGCCGAGTTCATGAGCGAAAGTGATATGAGTGACCCTTGCTGGCTGAATGGTTCCGTAGTTCTTGAACGTAATGATTCCAGTGTTAAGTGACTTCGCTGTTCCGTCTGAATACACTTTGTATCTCTCGCATATTCCTCCGCTGGCGCCTGAGAACGGTAAAATAGCGTTGTTTGGGCATTGTTTGTTTTACTTGGTAGTTGTTGCGGTACCGTGATTTTGACGAAGTAGCCTATATGGATATACAACTGCATAAACTGTGGATAATAAACAAGAAATGCTTTATTTTTGCTGTGCCTAGTGCAAGATAAGCTAAAACTTAGAACGAAAATACACTCGACTGTGTGGCTGTGCCGATAAAATCAATGTCTCATATCATGACTTAAAGCCAAGTACACAATACACATTGGACCGAAAATAAGATGTTGACTCTTTATTGCTAACAAACCGGCCGCTTTTTACATTAATTTAGCGTTTACAGATGTCGATAATATGTAAAACGATTGATTTTTTGTCTAAGTTAAAAAAAACACCTGATGGTGATGCTACCCAGGCCAGTCCCAGGACCCCATCATCGAAGTCTCGATTGGTGAAGACGTAGGCCAGGCAGAATGAGTCGTGGTTAGCCATGGATGCAATGTCCAGGAACCTCTCAACACCAATGTTCCTGCTTCGGAATGGATTCATGTTGTCTGATGCGCTATCAGAGTCATTAACCTAATGCAAGATAAGGAAATTGTAACGTTAAAAAGGCAGACACGAGAATCGGTCTTGTTATAAAGCAAAAGGGAAAAAATTTGGGAATAACTTTTTTCAACTGGGACTGATATTTTTAACGTAGTAAGTTCACGTTGCTTCAACATCTTCAAAAGATAAGTGACACAGCCTCAGTGATACTTCATGAAAGTGACAAATTACCCGAATCCTTCCCACTTTGAAATTGATATTTCGTATCGGGTCACCGGCGGCCGTATTGAACTCGGTTTTCGAATAGATTTGATTGACAGCTTTCACATGCTCAGCTATCTTGCTGATGATGACTTCTGAAGAGCGGAACTCATCGTAGAGAACATGGTCTGTCTGAATGTAGAGCAAGCAGGTGGTCAGGGAAGTGCTCAGTGCCCGCTTCTTGCGAATCCGTGGTGTGCCCCTTTGCATTTGCTGTGAGGAAAATATTATTTGACTTGAAAAATTGTTCAAGATTCAAAAACAAAAGTTGATTTGTAAATGCTTTTAATAGAAATATTGCAAAACAACAATGTTTTAACGTTTGGTGGTGATTAAACTTTTGGAAACAAAAATTACGATACACATCATCTCAAAAAAGTTGATACTGATATGTAACGCATCAAGCATAGCCACATTGCACACAGTGAAAGTTACTGAGCAACACAAAATCCAAAACAAGCAGTGAGTGAAAAAGATAGACTTGGTCTTTAAATCAATACGAACCACTTTAGAGCTGAAAAAATCTACTACCACTTTATCATCGATAAGACGCATCGCAACGTTGTATAATCGAAGTACAAGATTGACTTTTACTCAATTTGCTAATCCGTCCCTTTCTGCTGCAGACGTTGAATCAATGTAAAAAGAGACTGATATGCAAGCTCCGCGAACCTGTTCGATTGATGAGTTTTGAAACTTGAGCATTCGATCCCTGACGTCACGATTGGAAGCACCGCAGTGATCACGTGACTGGTACCTGAAACAATGAAGTAACGCAGACGGTTAGAAACTCGCGCATTTGCATAGATTCAACGTCGAAACGATGTTAAATCAATTCAATACAGGTTTGTTTTTTTGAGAATGATTACCATATTTGAAAACAAGTGGTCTTTTTTTATTTTGTGAGTACTGTTACATGTTTATGTTGTTATAATGTTAAGCTTTATTACACTCGCAGAGGGAGACCAAAGAAACAGAGGCATGTGGACACCGTTTAGTTGAAAGAGAGTTAACTTTCTCAATGCTGAGTATCAAGGAAAGCGAACCAATCATAGGACGATCAACACCACGCAACTTCACTGCTCAATCTACGTCACGGGTAATTATGAACCGATGGTTCACTAAAGCGAAAGCTTTCAAAAGAATATGAGAGCTGTTTTTTTCTTGGGCATCTTTCGTAAAAAAAACTCCCAGTCACCAAATCAGACGTTTTTTCACATTGATTTGACGTCTGCAAACGGGTCCTGGCTGGGTACACGAGTGAAACCACAAAGTACTCATTTCCAGACATTGTGTCGAAACAATGACACAAAACGTCAAACATAAGCTGGTCAAGCACGCCACAAAACTGGGAAAGTGATGCACAACACAACATACAATGAAATAAAGTAATTACCGGTGGCAAACGATGATGAGGCCTTTAAAATCACTTTTTTCACCAAAGATACCTCTATTTTTTAAATCTAACGAAATTTGCTTGCACTTTGCGTCAATCTTGGCGTAATTAATATAGCAACAACTGCACGTTTTAGTTGCATTGAGACATGCTTGAAATAGTTCAGAAATGCGAGTCACTTTTTGTGCACTCACTTTTTCGGAAACATCACTGTACTTTCGTGATAGATGACGGAGTGACCACTGTACCCGCCCAAAGGTGATTGGCCTTGACTGCCGCCAAAAAAGAGTGTGTTTTCCTCGACGTAGTATTTTCCTCTCTTAGGATCGTCAATCACTCCTCGAAATATTCCATTTATGATGCTACCGTGGACCATGCTGCCTTTCTTGCCTGATAAACGGGTAGAAATACAACTAGATATAAAAATACTCAATGATAAGAAAAATATTTGTATAGATACACTTGTTTCTTTGTTTGGCACAAAATCGCTTTTTTTTCAAACCAATTTTTCATTGTCTCGACACTTTATGACGTTGAAACGATGCAAAAATAGCAACTTTTGCTGGATGGGTTGGAGTCTGTGACATCAAATACAAGTTGAATTGTTTGTGAGTGAATTTAACCGTTTTAACGTTTACATAGCTAGCAAACTCTGACATATTTCCATTTGTTTTCAACGTCTACAAATTACAACGGACAGATAAGACGCATTTCACTAGCTGGGATTATCAGCATAAATTGAACTTATCAGCGCCACAAGATACAACATCAACATCTGAATAACGTAAAATAACTTGATGTCGGGTAACATTTACAAATTTGAAGGACAGTTTGAAAACCAACGATGGATAGATCATTTTTCCTGAACAACAGTTGATAAAGTCAGATAAGATTATTCTGTAGAACAAGCAGTACTGTCACGCAGCTAGCGAGAAGCTAAGGTTGGCCAGTAAGTAGTCTTCACTGCCATCTCAAGTAGGCTATCGAAAAACAATGAGTGTCTCTGAAACAGTCTGATCACCTTACCATACAATGAGCCATGGTACACATGGGCAATGCTCGAATCAAGATGATCGCCCTTCGGTCCTTCTATCACCAAGTTTTCATGAAACACGGTCTTGTCAGGAACGAGCCGTATGTCAAAATTTCTAAAAAAAAGAAATAATAAAAGTTGACATTCAAAACAAAACGTCATAGCGTGTTGGATCGTGAAACAATATTGCTGTATTGGTACTTATGTCCACTTAGCATGAAAATGGTACTTCAAAACAGTTTTTGCAGCACAATACACTGTATGCATGTGAAAAACGAAAACGTAAGTTATATATCATGGGTGCAAGGTTAATCTAAATGCACAACATAAAGAAGTTTTCAGTTCTCAATCTGCTGTACCAACAGAATACATTATGGCCACATTTTAAGTAAACACAACACATTTTCTAAGGTACTGTTTACCAACATTGGTGGTACAGCGCCCACTTTAAACTCTGGGGGGTCACAATTTGATTTCCTGCACAGTAAGAAAACTCTTTGGGTATGTACAGGAAGTTTTTGTTATCGTTGCAAAAAAATTGCCAAATGGCTTTTTCAAAGTGGCTGGGAATGTTGGAAAAGAACATGGTCATAAGATTTTTTTTACTCCAATAAAACACAAGGTGAACAAAGCACAACAAGCTGTAATGTAATGTTAACTACAAAGCTCTAATTTGTGTGGGTTTTTCCACCTTGGCAGAAACAATGGAGCAGGGTGGTATGAAGTACATGTGAGAATCATCTCGGCCAGCAAACAATTCAGTGCTTGTTTACATTGATTCGATTGTCAGCAATTGTTGAATCAATGCAAAAAGGACTACATTGGTGGCTGGAGATGAACAACATTCTTCCTTTTACCTTGTTTCAACGTCAGACATTGTAATGTAGAAACGACATAAAAAGGACTCAGCCGGCAAAAATTGGTTCTACATGCACTGCCTTTCAGGGTTAACAACGTTTAATAGGTGTTTTAAGGAACAATTTTTCTGGTTGGAAAAAGCGCCTGTTTTCTCCTTGTTACGTTGATTCAACGTTCAAAGTAAACAAAGGCTGATTTGCTGTCCGTGTGGTGGCAAAGATGACGCATAATCAGTAGAAACTGCCACAATCGGACGCCACATGATGCTTAAAATAACTATGACGTCAAATGTATCAGTAAAACGTAGGCAGTATTCACAGGACTCGTCACACAAACAAGACTACAAGAGGTACTACAGTGACAGCGGAAGAATAACACAGCCTTAGAAAATGACGCAGTCAATGGAATGACAACCAACAGAATAACCACCAGTTTACTTTGTATACCGGTATTAATTGTTTTAGTATTTTATCGGTTCTATATTGTCATTGTTGTGAGGTGTTCTTGTGGTCGTGCTAATCAAACACTTATCTTAGCCTAGTAACTAACAAGCGGCGATCGTTTACGGACGATAGAAACATCACAATATATTATAATTACCATAGTTTTTATTGTTTATTGGCGCATTATGATGTGACATGTTGCAACTGGCAGCTACCGCATTTTTAATGATAGTTTAGCGACAAAATTTCTTTTGAAATGAAACATAGTTCGACATATATAAATTATAATATAATAATGAAACGAGAATGAGATGGGCTGAAAAGCAGAAGTTTATTTTAGTCGTCATTTAAACGTCATTTCATCTTCCTCCAATGAGGTTTGTAATTCCGTGCGAACATAACTTAATCATCTACAAGTACAATGTATTATAAATATACAGTTGCGTCTGCCCTGATGTGATTTCATTTGTTTTTCGTTTGTCTCTCTGTTTTTCTTTCTGTTATTAACTGCAGTCTCATTTCGTAAGTGCGATAGTTACAACTTGCTGGGCAAAATCCTAGTCATGAGGTTCCTCGCTTGGAGTTACATTGTAGATTCATGCGTCTCTGCGTACTCGGAAAAACCCATGTAGGTATCCTGGCTATCACCCCTTGCATTGAATGGAATGAGACTGCAGTTAACAATACCTTCATTGTTTTGAGACGTGGCCGAGTGGTTAAGAACGTCTACAACTCCCATAAAGTTGGAAGTTCAATTCTCGCTCAAGTCAACATAGATATGCAATGCACCACTAATGATCCCAGCAAGTAAAACTCGAGTGTGATGAGGGTGCAAGCTACAAAGGTGTACCTTACCAACTAAATAAACACTCACATAAAACTGTTCTATTTTAACCCAAACAGGAAAATCCGTCATTTTTACATTGTAATGTAAAAATGACGGATTTTACTGGCTGGGAAACCACCTACGACTTTTCCACCTTTTCCACTCATTGGAATGCTGACTTATCAC
Source organism: Aplidium turbinatum (assembly GCF_918807975.1). Lineage (NCBI taxonomy): Eukaryota > Metazoa > Chordata > Ascidiacea > Aplousobranchia > Polyclinidae > Aplidium > Aplidium turbinatum. The sequence continues at coordinate 7,785,424 of NC_137486.1, forward strand.
ATAATTTTATTACCTGGTAGGCTTGAAACTTAAATATTTGCTAGTACATACAGCAAACTCCATTACAAAGCAATACAAACAGACGGATCAAACTTTCTATTATTGAAAACTGAATCTGTTAAACCTTCAAGAGTTTATAACTTCAAATTAGAAACTAGTTGAACATTCATGTAAGTTAATAAGCTCACAACTACAGTAATTTGCAGCAAAGCTTTGGCTAAATTTTAAAGTAATAAAACACATGATATGAAAATAGTGGGAAAACATCATCAAAATCAACTAATATAAATGATCTTTCTTTTTATGAGAAACAAAAGGAAAATAATGTGAAACAACCCATGTTGATGCACAATCTGCTTCAAGCGGAGATGGCGGTTGAATATAATGCGGGATTTTATTATAAGAAAAAGTGCTTGCAATAGCCCAAAATGTTGTTAAGCGATATTGAATCTACTTTTCACTCTGTAACATTAAAAAAGTGGCTGATCAGCAGTGTGTTGCACATTAGTGAAATTTGTCCATAACAAAAAAGATTTCAAGGTTGGCAACCTAGGTTGGCAACCTAACCAGTAACCATATCATGGACCACAGCTATTTTCGATGTTTGAACAACCTTTTAAAGTTGAACTGACAAAAATCAATACGATGTCAAATGAAAAGGAAGAGGATGTTAAAATGACGCTATAAGGAGGTCAAAATCAAAAGAACGTAAGAAAAAATCACGTGAGATAGATTTCAGCAAGAATATGTAAGTGAACTGCAACAATGTAAAAACGCCCCTGTCCCTTTACCTCAGTGGTTAAGTGCCCAACTTAAGATCAAGTGTTGCAGGTTCGCTGGTACGGCTTTCAGGCTGTGTGCTTGAGCAACGCATTTTCAGGACTGCTCTCCATTCAGTGGCACCTAGTGGATGGAATAATTCACAGACAACAACACTTCAAAAACTACGGAAGCTTTACTCTGCCAATCTTGGTAACCAGCCTTGCATCAGCGGTTCTAAGCCTGTACAACACAAGTACTGTATGCGAAACTGCCAGGAAAAACCTACCAAAGGCTTTCTCAGCACGGAATGGCTCGTTTCGGTGAGTCCGATCCCTTAACGGGGGATTTTTTCAATTTTTTTTTTAAATTATTGGGTACATTCCGAACTAGAAAGCAACAATGTCAGAATGGTTTGTAATAGGCAGTGTAACACTTATTCATCTTTTTGTAGTGGTTTAAAAAGTAGTGGGCGTTTAACAGCTTTTGAAAATAGATTACAAGTGAATAAATAAAACACACATGAACTGTACTACCGACCAACAATCTACTGGTTTGGATTGCATGGCCTGAAAAAGAGATGGCAAAAGCAGTAAGCTCCAGTTCTCATCATTACCATTCCCACAAAAAGAAAGACCAGAACTCTTAGTAAACACTGGGACTGGCCTTTTATAGGTTACTGTGAATTCACTCAAAAACCTATCAAAACATGTTCTAACAACTTAACTCAGTAGTTCTCAAACTGTGCGTCGCGACGCCCTGGTGCGTCGTTTCAATTTTCCAAGGGCGTCGCAGAAGAGTTTTGTTTCGTAGACTGAATTCAGTTTATCTTATAAAGATGAGGTTAATCCTTTGATTAGCAGTTTCAGTTGTCATCAAAGTTGTTAACTTCATTATAACACGCCCACTGAAGTCAAGAGTTTTCAAAAAACTTTGTGGAGAAATGAATGCAGCGCATCAGAGTTTGCTCTTTTAATTTTCATCCAGGTGGCTTTCGCTTAGAAAATTCTTTGAACGCTTCTACGAATTGGTGGATGAACTTCAGGCTTTTTTGCAGCAAGAAAATAATCCACTTGCAGATTGTTTAGCTCAGAACAATTTCTTATTGAAATTGGCTTACTTTACTTGTGTGATATCTTCGCCAAACTGAACATTTCTATGCAAAGGCCAAATAAAAATGACATTTCAGATAAAATTGCAGCATTCGTTAAAAAGCTGCTATTGTGGAAGGAAGATATAGCAAACCTGTCTGGAAGCTCTCGATACTTCACTTTCTTGTCCAATTTGCTTGAAAGAAAAGTATGACGCTGCCTTTAAATTTGTGAAGCATGTTTGGGCAACATTTGTCCAAGCTCGAGTCGAAATTTGCAAAATACTTTGCGAAAAATTTATCAAACTATGAATGGATTCGTGATCCTTTCGTCCAACCTACTCCACTGTCTTTTACTGCACAAGAAAAAGAAGCCTACATTGACCTTTCTTGTGACAATTCCTTGAAAAGGATGTTTAATTCAGGAAATCCGGCAAATTTCTGGATTTCAATGAATGGCGATTATCCAGCTTTGGTGAAGAAAGCACTACGAATTATTATCCCATATGTCACGTCATATTTATGTGAAGCAGGATTTTCTGCCTTGGTGGTGATAAAAAGCAAATTTCGATCACCAATAAACAGTGAAAGAAAAATGCGGGTGGCAATTTCAAAAATTCTCCCAAGATTTAATGAACTTTGTAAAAACAAACAAGGGCACACGTCACATTAAATAATATGCATTGCTTTTTGTTGTATCAACAAACAAAACTTTAATAATAATTTTCCTCATTAACTTTTATTTGCTGGTGCGTCGCAAGTCCAGAAAACTTTTCCAGAGGCGTCGCAACAAAAAAAAGTTTGAGAACCACTGACTTAACTGATAACGCTTTTTACCTTGATGATTTCAGCTATAAAACTATATATTTACTTGTAATGCAAAACAACATACCTCCCATGAGACTCAAACTGTAATGTGATGGGTGATGCAGTAGTGGACTTTGCCACAGAACGACGAGATCGTTCATGCTGTTGTTGTAGGTTGCGGACATTGTAAGACAAGTGTTCAAAATAAGAAACACGAGTATTCATCCCTTGAGTTGAGCACACTGCAACAACAAAACTTTAAATAGAAAGATGGTCCACAAAAAACTGTTTGGTATTCATACTTCAATAGCCTGATGATTTAAACTATAAATCTGATGGAGAGCATATAGGAATTTTGTCAGCGAAAACTTTTTAAAAGTGGCAAGCAACTTTAATGTTAGCTGCCAGTCTGCCACTTCTAACATCGTGTGGCATCATAGGAAATAATACATACTAAGTAACAAAAAGAATGTAAAAAATTGAAGATTGAAAAACTAGGCTATTGTTAAAGATGCCCAAAGTAGAATAATTGCCTATTCTAGAATTTATTTTCAGATCTAAAATTTCGAATCTTATTCTAGAATCCTTGACGTAAATTTTTAACCTTTTCTTTTTATTGAGAAAATACCAGAGATGTACGTATATGGCATACGCCGCAAATTCTACGCCGTAGACTTGCGGCGTAGACTTTTTGTTTGCGCTAACGGCCACATTTTTTTGGATAGTTGTCGCTTGAGGTTACGCCATAAAGTTTTCGCAGTTTTTTAGCGTATAGCGTCAACGTATACTTTTTAATGTCTTTTTTTTGCTACAACACGGCAAGATACTTTCCAGCGCTGCAGTTGAAAGAATGTTTTCAATGGGCAAAGACATATTGAAACCAAAACGCAGCAAAATGTCAGATGAACACTTTCAGATGCTTGTGTTTCTTTGTGGAAATTCAAAATAATATATATTTGTTTGATTTGAGTGATTCGAGTATACCGCGTGAATGTTTGGCACCTAGCCAACAAAATGAGTTTACGCTAATGTATGCGGCACGCTGTCGCCAACTTTTTTTACAAGTTACGTTGACGCATACGCCACGACGTATGGCTTTTCGAACGTTTGCGTTTACGCATCAATATTTTTTGTATACGCATACATCACTGGAAAATACACATTTACGGCATGAAAAAGAAGCTTTACAAAGCCATCATTTTAACAAGTTCTCAATCGTTCACAACAGTGATAAATTGCAATGTAGAACGTTTATCTCCTCCAGATGCTGCCCTGTCAGGTCAGCCTTGTTCTGAGTTTTCTAACAGTCAGCCCAGCGCCTGAAAACAATCGTTCCGAAGAAGCTGATGTTGCTGGAATGGCCAAGTATTTTGCAGCTAAATTGTGCAAAAGTAGGAAGTCTGCTTTGTTGCCTTTCCACCATCCACAAGCGGTGTGTTCATTTGGATGAATTCAGGTGCACTAAAATGTTCCCACACTTCCGAATTTTTCTGTCTCTCTTGGGGCGCCATGCTAACAGTCTCAAGTCTGTTACTATTGTACTTACTGATAAACAACTGCGATAACTCTGCAAGACTCGAATAAACTTTTGCGCAAATGACCTTCGCACTTGGTAATCGTTCGGAGATTTTTGGCACATGTTTTCTTCTTCTTGCCTTTGTTCTCTCAAAACAACACACACGCATACACACTCGTAAGGGACCTCTGTTAATCACATGCAGAAACGATTTGCCATGCACGACGCACGTGACTTGCAGGCGGTTTGCAAATCGGCGGAGCATTTTTTTATAAATTTTTTTTTTCTTTCTCCGTATTATTTCCGAATCCAAATAATCGATAAAAAAGCGGTTTTTAGATTTGATTCTGGATGGATTCGAATCTTAAGGATTCGAAATTCTACTTTGGCCATCCCTAGCTATTGTACATGCATTTTTAAACATACACTTTATCAAATAACAAATTTACAATATTATATATGTGATTACCATAATTAATAGCATAGGCTTCCTTAATCTAAAGCAGTGGTTTTTAAACTTTTTGAGACATGCCTCCCTTTTACAACTCTAACAAAATTCGCGCCCCACCTTGTTTCAAAATCAAAAAAACATTAAGCACAACAGCAATTCGTTTCCAGGTAAGTTGCAATATTGCGAAAGACGTTTTTTGGATACTAAATGTTTAATTTGAGGATTAGTAGCAGAAAATGCTCATCTCAGATCGGCTTCACAGTCAAGTTGGTGTCTAGATTTTGTCTATATGTTCACAAGAGTAGAAAAAACATTTTCGCACAAGTAAGTGGATGAAGATGGAAGAAATGTGCAAATAGCCACAGCACCAACACTTTTGTAAATGTCTGTACATGTTTCACCCAGAACTCAGTTAGTGGCATTGCTACAGAGTCGTCCATTTCAGTAGAATTTCATGTTAGCTCCAAGAATTCCTCTTGTAAATTGTCTGTGGGGTTTCTTCTCTCAAGCTATCATTTCCGAAAGACGCTTCTATAACTTCCACCAACGACGATTGGCAAAAGCACTCGCTACTTACAATTTTCATTTTTTAAAAGAGTTTTTCTTGCATTGGAAAAAAGCTAAAGATTTATTTTGGTGCAAGGTGTTAGTTTTTTTTTCAAGATGACGATGCAAACGAGTTGGTCTCAAAGCGGCGTTGCTCAGATTTTGAAAACATATGAAGCATTGTGGTACAACTTGGTCTTTTACTTATGTACTATGGCATTTTTAAGGTCAAAATTCAGATAATGTTTGTCATACTTTCTCTTTTTTCCACTCATTATATGTCAATAGAATAAATTAATTAATTAAAAATAAACCTAATTAAATCAATGTTAAAAAAAGTTTATGCATGGTACTGTTGTGGAGTTTGGGATACTGCTGCACTTCCAGCCGCTGTCACTTGTCAGTCAGTCGTTGCCATTGTTATTACAATTAGAGCTTGAGGCTGCTGTGCCAGAAAACCATTGTGTTACGAGAGTTAAGATGTTGCAGGAACATTTAGCAACGTCTAAAACATCACGAAGAATGTGAGATGTGACAACAACACGCTCTACAAACACTATGCCACTGTAACACAAAGTTTCATCTTCAACAATCGACTGTCCAGCGTAGTTGTGAAACGTGTTCCTGTTTAGTCATAATTCATGCAGAGTTTTTCAATTTCTTGCGCCCCCTTTGTAAGCTTCACATGCCCCCCAAGGAGGGTGTGCTTCCCAGTTTAAGAACCACTGATCTACAGGAATACCAGCATAAAAATGATATCATAAAAGTACTACTGAATACAATTATAGGCTACATTGTAGAAGCATGATTTGCGCACACCGCACAGCCTCACATGAATGTACAATTCTTTAAGTTTATTCTAGGATTTTGTATTATGTATTTATGAACTAAATACTCTTCACATATAAGCTAGCTAGCCTATACTTTTCAGCAATAATAACACTTTTACATCGCATAAACGTTATAAACAAATATATCAATTTCTGTTCAAAATAGGATATATGATATATAACAGTGGTTCCCAAACTTTTTTGAGCGCGACCCAAATATGAGTTTGGTGAACATCTTGCGACCCAAGACGCAGAAAATCTGTATAAACAATTTCAGCAGTCTATACTGTTTTTGCAATGTTTGCCTGCTTCTTCTTCTTCTTCTTCTTCTCTTCTCTCGTTTGACTTGTAGTAGCTTAGATTGGCAATGCCTCATCGTGCAGCCATGATACGGTAGTTGGGTCCGGTTGTCAAATACGGTACCGATGTTTTCACTTGGAGGCCGTAAGATGGGACATTCGTGGAGTATGTATTGCATTGTTTGTTCTACCGCTCCGCAGACACATATCGGCGTATTGTGCAACCCCCACCTAAACAGATTAGCTCCAGTGCAGCCAACGTCACATCTGATCCTGTTCAATGTGACCCATGCCTTTCTTGAGAGGTATGCTCCAGGAGGGATGGAGAGTGCTGGTATAACTGAAAACTGGGGAGGGATATGTGGCAGCTCGTTCAATTCCTGGGACCATGTCTCCATGCAGCTGAAGTTCTTATCCACAAGCTGTGTAGCATATCGATGAAATGGGCGCCTTGATGACAGGCATTGAAGTCTGACTGGTCCATATCTTCGGGAGTGACTGTGGAGAAGGTGTTGAGGATCGAGTCTTGCATGCAAAGCCAGTTTGTGAGAGGCATCTTCCCTACGGACATGAGCAAGAGCAATGCCAGCCAAAGTTGGTAGATAAGCAGTAGGTGTGGGGCGGAGACAGCCAGTGATGATGCGCAAGGTGTCATTAATGCATACATCCATCTTTTTGTGTTTCTGCTACGGTTCCACACAGCTGTGGCATATTCGGTTGAGCTGTAGACCAAGGCTAGTGCACTTGTACCCAAGGTTGATGCTCGGGCTCCCTATCCTGTTCCTGCAAGGCTTCTCAAGAGGTTATTTCTCGAGGTAACCTTGGCACGGAGTGACTCGATGTGGGGTCTGTAGGCCAACTGCCGGTCAAGTTTTACTCCAAGGTACGTTGGGTTTGCAGTATAATATGGTAAAGGATTTCCTTTTAGCGAGACAGACATTTGACGCTGGGATTCCCGATTATTTAAATGCCTGCTATAAACAAGACACAGACAACCAGTTGTAGAGTGGTGTACTGTAGCTCGTCTTGCTCAGAGGGTAAGTAAAAGTGCTGGATTCGTTGGAGAGTCAAACCGGCTTGGCTTCAGTGCCTCTTCTTGGTGCTTAAAAATAGCCTACGCTCATTTTTTTGCACATGTCGGATGTCTCTTCTTGTTTTTCTTTAAGTATTCGTTTGACAACATTTTATAACACAGCCTACGTAGCGGCTTCCCTGCAACCAGGGTCGCAGATAAAAATTAACTTCAAATTAAAAAAATAGTTCAGAAATCTTAAATTGTCAACTTAGAGAATAATCTACGTTTAACGTGATTTGTTGAAGGAAGTGACTTGAATGCCGGTAAAACTGTTGGCCATAATTGATTGATAGAAGAGAAGCCAAATAAAAGTGTAAGATGCAATAATACTGTCGATGTTAAGATTAAAACAACTCAATAGAAGAAAAAAAAAGTTTCTTTATAAATTAATTTACAACAGTCCTATTTTGGCAGATTTAGATCGTCTCTGCACGACCCATTTTCTGACCCTTCGCGACCCATGTTTGGGTCGCGACCCATACTTTGGGAACCACTGATATATAAGTTTGTAAAAAGGATTGAATTAACATATCATCAAATAAACGTCTAACAAAATGTGGCAAACTACAAATTTATTACACAGTACCGTACAATACGGTAAACCGTAACATCCTATAATTTAAATTTAACAGGCAGGATTTGGAGTAATTTGGAGAAAGTTTAGCAAGTATAATATTGTTAAGCTGAAACAATTGCCAAACTTTACACAAAGAACAAGAAACTTACCGAGAAAAAACAAACATAGTTTCAATAAAAAATGATTCAGTTGCGTCATTCTTGCAAATGGAATAACAATATCAGTAAAATACAAGTAGAAGTAGCGTAAGAAGTATGAACCCAGTTCTTTGCACCTGAAATAGAATAAGACACACATTGGCTACTCCACTTCATAGACTAAATCTGATTGGGCACTAATAGACAGAAGATAGGGTGAACAACTAAACATCATCACTATAGGCTGAACAGTGAACAGACTTCCTATTTAAATAATCATCTACCCTATACTCAATTAGAAGATAGCTGGTACCGTAGGCAGGCATTCACAAAACAGGTCATGGCAGAACATTTTGACGATTATGACACATACCGTATTCAATATTCATATGTCTTAGCATTTATGACCAAGGCGGAGACATGTGTACATCCGCTCTGAACATTCTATACACCTAGTAGACAAACCTATCTCAGCTGCATGTTTCGATCTTCCCAAAGCGGCAGTTAGTAACACCTACCCAGTACCCAAATGTGTGCCACCCTTCACAAACGCCCCGATAGCTCAGTTGGTTAGCGAGTCACTTTGTGAACGAAGAAGCTTCAATATCAAGTGGTGCTGGTTTGACTCTCGAGGTGTGCGCTTGAGCAACGCATTTTAGGGACTGCTCTCTATTTAGCGGCAACCAATGGATGGAATAATTCCCTGGCAATGACACTTCAACAATCAGAAACTTCATTCTGTCAATCTCTGTAACCGGCCTCGCGTCAAAAGTCACAAGTCTGCAAAACTTAATTATGTATGCAGGAATAACCTATCAAGGCTTTGTTAGTTCAAGGATAAAGATTCAAAACTAAACTAAACGATTTGCCTTTATCTCCAAATTGAACCATAAATGACTTTACCAATGTTGACTGTTCCAAAACAGTCTTGCTATCATCACGGAAAAAAAATACAACGGTCGGACAAGAACCCACAATAACCGATTATATATTAAAATTCTACTTGTACCGCTTGTAGCAAAAAAAAAAACTGCAGTTCTGATTGGCTACCTTTCCCTGACGTTCCTCATTCATAAACCAGTATTGCCGAAACTGGTAAGTGGAATTGTGAAAACCCCAAAGTTATTATTACATTTATACATCAGAGTTGCCAAGTTACAATTTATGTTTTAATGTCAACTTGTCAACCAGAGCCAAAATCTGTCCAACGTAGAAAGCAGCCTATTCAAGCATATTTCGGTTAGCTTTTTCGCGCAGCAGCATTTTTGAACAAACTCAGAACATAAACCAATACAATTTTTTGTTTCAAAATATTTTAATCAAGGCAAACACAAATATTGTGTCAATCAACGTTTCAAACGAGGCCGTTTTTAACGAACTTCAGATTGTTATTTTGGAGTATACCAGTGATCTTCAAATATCGTACAAGCTTCACTCGTTCAAACTTTGCTTGAATTAGTTTTTTATTTAGGCCTAGTCAGATTTGCTTAAAAGGATCACTAGAGTAAGTCTGTCTTCAAGTAGTTTTTTTTTAGCACAGGTAGCTCAGTTGGTTAGCTCGTGACTTCGACAACGTAGAAGCTTTAACCGTACCTGTTACTGGCGTAGACCCTATGGTCTCGCCCTCTGCTAATTCAGCAATTTCACATAGAAGCAGTGACGCTTGAAACCTGAGATTTCTTGACTTTTACTTTTTTTTCTTGCCTCAACTTTTAATCCCGATTATGTTGGTATCGGATAATTGTGAAGTTCACAATAAACCTTTTGTCACAGCCAGTTATGAAATGCAAGAAATTTGCTGATATTTAATAGCTTGATTGACAGTTTATAGGCGAGTAAGAAGTGACATTGGACCCGGACATTTTTGATAACAACCATTTTTTGGTTGCAGGAGGCTTTTCTGGTAGTCAAACCGACGATTCTAAAATTCGGAAAAAATCGGACCCAAGGAACTGCCCCAAACCGCATTTTAAATTTGCATAGCTCGCCATCTAGCGGTTGTAAATATTTGCACTAAATAAAATGCAACATATGACGCATATATACACGTAATTAACAGTCACAAGAAGATAAGTGTATTAAAACTATTTAAAAAGGTTGTGATCATAGGTGTCGGCAGGAAAGGGGACTACCCCCCCCCCCCTCCTCCGGATTATGATTTCACATGTAATTTGCTTGCAAGAGTGCAATTTTCCAAAATCATATTCGCCTTCCAGGCAAACACTTTTCCATCAGCGTTTCGACCAATTGTATTTTATTTTTTTATTTCACTAAATATTTTTCCGCCGTAGGCGCAACAACCACTTACATCAGACGCTAACAGTATTTTTTTCACAATTCTCGCACTTCACCACTCAAATGTTACTTTAAATTTCGAACTTTTCTTATCTATGTTGCAGCTTACAAGATGAATGTGGCTTGAAAAATTCTGTCTTTGCAACCCCGCCTCTCCCCCACCCCTGCATTTTTTTCTGCCGACACCCATGTTTGTGACGTATTTGGTCATTTATTACAGTTTAATGATTTTCACACAATTATAATCGCCTACGTTAAATTGTAATGTAGGCTATATGACACTTCAACAACATTAGCAACTGAAACAAATGGTGATACAACGTTGGCAGATGTAAAATCAACGTATAGGCTAATAAATCAGCGATTTGAGCGATTAATGCTTCAACAGAAAAGGCAGCGTATATTTAATATATGCGTTCACTTTCATTTACAAATCGTTCATTTCAAAAAATATTTTACTTGCAAAAACTACCACAGTAACAATTGGAGGTCCCTTTCTAGAGATACAACTATTTTTATTAAAGTAAATGTACTTCTACACTTACAGCTTTTGGGTATCTAACACTCTAAAAGTGATGAATTTTCACACTGAGCTTCACAAGCACAGTGAATACTGCACTTAAAGCCTTTCTTGAAGCAACCACAAGATGTGCATAAACGTTTAGCGCTCCTGCAATTGCACCTAATTTCTTTCAGAAAGGTTTTGGGTGCACATTCATTATCTGTCATTATTGGGACCAGACCAGAAGCTGTTTCCTTTTGTTCAGTTGCACTGACGTGTCGTTTTTCAATAACTAGTGGTCGAGTTGCCATTTTTGGTGTTTGACAGTTTATAATGCCCATCACATGCGTTGTATCATGACTTGTCAGAGTATCTTTGTTAAAATCGAAGTTATCTGCTACCCACTGACAGAAAGAACCGGGATGACTTGTAGAGTCCATTGCCTCATCTGTATTATCACTATTTGCTTGGCTTACAGCAGCTGATCGTTGAAACGAAATTACTTGACCATAACTTGCACAAAGACCAAGGGATGATAGTACATCCAAGAGAATACGCGATCTTGTGACCTGGTGTATAAAAATACCAATTGACAATAAAAGAGAGGAAATGTAAGATAGCCCACTTGCTGACTGCAGAAATACATGGGACACACCGATTTGTAGAAGCTTCTTCTTTTATTTAGCTGATTCACTCCGCGATCGAGGCATTACTTCAGACATCAAGACTTTAAGCGATTCCGGTATTTCGGAAGCAAGATACTCCAGATTAATGTCTTCAGGAACAGGATAAGGAGTTTGAGCTTTGTCAATTTTTTTAATTTCTTTCTTTATAACACTTCCAGCTTGCTGTTTTAGTTTTTTAAACTCATTATCTTTTTCAAAACGTGATTCATCATAACAATCGCTTAAAATGTTATCGAAATGTTTCTTTAGCGTTACCACGTTAGGTTTGCCTTTCACCTCAGTGATGCTCAGTTGCTCATCAAAGTGCTCCAGCAAACGCCGTTTTAGATGTTTGCTACTGTAAGTTTGAACATCGCTAGATAAAAATGTCGACATGCGATCGCGTAGCTCTTGCAATGTATAAGTTATTGCCTACCTACTCGATTAGTTTCATTCACCACAAACAGAGTTTTTTGAATGCTTCTTCCTTCAACGAATCTGAGTTGCGGGAGTTGAGCATGCTTCCACTGCTTTCACCAACCTGATCAGATTTTAAAGTACGGTTACTGAGAAATCGCTGAAGACAATCTCTGCGATATGTAGCTTCTACAGCTCGTATATCTCCTGCACAAAGTATCCTAGATTTTATTTGAATTGAAATGTCATCTGTTCTCTTTTCACACTCCGCTATTAATGTATCCTGTAGCAAATTTCTCTTTTGTTTTTTGTCAACAATTTCCACATTTCCTATCGAGGGACATTGCTTTGGATTCTGCTTGAGTTTTTCAAGATCTATTTCTTCACCGCAAATCAAACAATGGGTTTTATAGTCAAACGTAGTTCTCCTTAATCGCGAAGCTGTAGATTGCGGTTTGAGCGCATCTGCTTGGTTTTGAGTGAAAGCTTTCCGATTCGTATAATTTCTGTAGCAAATATTATGGACTGCAGTTTCCTGCTGGTCGCCAATATTCTCATTTATTTGATCACGATACTTAACAGACCACTGGGATAGTGTTGATACTGCTTTTGAACCCAGCGTTCTGCCATCTCTTCCACAGACAACCACTTTCTGACAAATTTCGCAGATTTTACTTACATTATTTTCCATATTGGTTCAAAAACTCAACGTTTTAAACTACTTGCTTGCACGCGTAGGCCTATTAGAAGTTAGAACTGAAGAATAGGTAAAGTACTGTCCCATAGCTCCGGCCACGTGTCAAAATGAAGTCAAGTTGATAAACTGTTGAGAAAATTGCTCCATTTTACCTAAATTTAACGTCTGGCGACGTTGCATCAAAGTAGGAATGGCTACCTATGTAACGACCTATTTCTTCAGATAAGCACTTTTGTGTTGCTTTGGCAATGATGTAATCGATTTAATGACTTGGCTGCTCTAATGTTATAGTTTTTATCCAACTCCTTAATTATGCAAGAACATTTTCTTGTTCTGGGCATTTTCTAAAATCTTTTCTTTGTAAAAGTTCAAGGTATAAATCATTACCACATTTTATGTGCCCGTAATTTTCATGTTCGTCAGATACGTTGTAAAAAACGAAATTACATTTTCCGAAATCAATCTTAGTTAATTAGCATTTTGCAGAATTTTACAACCACTACACTACTATTGCAGCCTAGTTTCTGTTACATGAGGCACTCAGCAAACAAAATATATTATTTTGCATCGATTCAACGTCGCTAGACGTTGAATCAACGTAAAATAGGAAATTCTGCTGGAGGGTAATTCTAGACACTATACAATGTATACATCCTTGTTTCACTTGAAATTCGCGAATTAGCACGACGGAAGATACTTATGTTTTTCTTCCGCTAGACGGCGCGCCGTTCAATAATTGCTCCCCCATAAAGGCCGTTCCTTATGTCCGAATTTTGCCGAATTTTAGATTTGGGGTCTCAAACAGGTAACCCATCTTTTTATGAAGAAAAATGGTTGTTATCAAAAATGTCCGGGTCCGGCTATTTTTATGTCAATTCTTACTCGCCTATTACTTAGCGTGCGGTTTCATTTTGTGTTTGTCGGCGGCGCTAAAATTCCATTGTGTACCCAGGCAGCAAAATCCGTCATTATTACATTGATTCAATGTCGATTTTGCTGTCTGGGTAGGGAGTCGCGATCTGACGCGATATGAGTCATTCTTTGCTGGCAGACAATAATTAGGAAGGTAATTTGTTATTTGTGCAAATTGCTTTGTAGTGCAAAAAGTGCATGGAATACTGTTTGCACAAAAATGGAAAAACAAAATTGATGAAATTCTGTGTTCAACGCAAGAAGACTTTTAAAATAAAATGTGAACTAAGAAATTTGACCAAGAAATGGCGAAAATAGGTCAAAAACCGAGTCTTTGTCACCTTTTCTACCTAAAATACACAATCACAAATATATTTTGTGAAATAAATTGATTGAAGTGATAGATAAGGCTTTTGACCAACGGCATACTTTTTCCCGTTGTTGTTTGATATAAGCCGACGGAGTAATTAGCAATAAGAGAGACGTAGACCTGATGGTCTCGGCCAGTAACTCTTGCCGCCGAAAGGAAGCAGTAGCCTAACAGATACGGTTAAGATCAAGCGGCACTGCGGTTCGACTCTCGGGATGTGGGCTTGAGCAACGTTTTTCTAAAGACTGCTCTTCATTCAGCTGCACCTATGGATGCAATAATGACCAGGCAACAAGATTTCAACAATCCGCAAACTTCACTCAGTCAATCTCGGTAAACGGCCCTGCGTCAAAAGTCTCTACAAATATGCAAAACTACCACGAACAACCTAGCCTATTAAGATTTTGTCAGTTCGAGGATAAAGACTCAAAAACCAATCCATCTTTTTTTTTTGTTCAGTATGTTTTTCTGTTGTTGTTGTTGTTTGCTTTATTTATTTTTTCTCTGCAGTTGTAACGACCGCTCACTCTAAGTTTAGCATCATAATAAGTTGTCTAATATAGCCTATATTTTTTTTTTTTATGGGAGTGACTGTTGTTGTCCTCTGCATTTTATTTCCTAATAAGTAGGTTTGAAGGGTGTGTAAATTAAAAATGGTAATTTGCCAATACACTGCTGTTTTAGTAATGCTTACTTTTAGCAATGTTTTATCAATAGCTATTTTCAACCTTTTATTTTTGCCATCTTTTCCTATTGTTGGTGCCAAATTCGTAAATTGGCTTTTTCTGGTAAAACTCGTGGTGAATTGTAGCCTACCGTCTTTGTAGATCTTTACGGTGAAGTCCAGTAGTGAGATGGCATTGTCTGCTGTTGTAGTTCTATTTCAAAGTTAATAGCTGAGTGCCCTTGATTGAGGGCGTTTTGTAGGCTATGGCTAAGGTTTCTCTGTTGTTGACCGTCAGCAAGAATGTGTCGTCGACCTATTAGGCCTACCTGTAGAAAAAAAAGCAAAGACAAAACTACTCCAACACTTCGACTCGGAACGAAATACAGAAAAGAAAGGATAGACCCAAACAGCAAAATCCATCATTTTGACATTAATTTAACGTCTGCAGACGTTGAATCAGTGGCGTAGCTAGGGAATGTGCCGGAATGTGCCTCCCGGGGCGCGACATTTTTTTCCCACGAGATTTCTGTCTCATTTACATGTTTTGGTAAAAGTTTGTATTAAAACCGTGCGAATGCAACATTTCTTCGTTGGCACGGTTGGTTCAGTGGTTTCATCCTCTGCCTAGCGATCGTGAGAACGAGGGTTCGACGTCCGTCAAAGTCAAACTTTTTTTTCTTTAAATTAATTTTTGCGGTGCACAAGAGCTTTTCAAAAAAGGTAGGGTGGGGAGGGAAAGCTTATATTTTATTATCATTGCAGAATTTCATTGGCAAATAGTTATTTCGCAATCTGAATCAACCAATCTCTCAAAACACTTTCGGAAAATCTTACTTTTAGAGTGACTAGACCAGTGGTTCCCAACCTTTTTGACCTTGCGGCACCCTATCAAGAGATAAATAGTTTGCGGCACCCTGGCAAAACTGGATCAATTTTATGAGGTTTCTGTATTTCAAATAACTGTACTGTATGACATAACACAGAATGAGTTGCACACTCCAGTATGGCGCGCGTAAATAAATGTAAATTCCAAAGTAATTGTGAAGTTGGGGCTTGACTTCTTGCACAAAGTTCCTTAATATCTGGAGGCACATTCGGTAAAGCCACCCGTATTTTTTCCTCGACTATAAGCAGTCGTTCTCGTTTTTTTAGTACCGGTGTTTATGTTCGTTAATACGGAAAATCCACTCTCACATAGGTATGACGTGAAAAACAGCAGCAAAAGCGCAATAGCTTTCTTTCCAACGCAAGGATATTCGTTTTGAATTTTTATTCAGAAGTCGTGGAGAGGCATCTGCTTGTGCATAAGCTTAAAATTTCCATTGTTGCAAATGTCAATTAATTCTTCTTCTTTAAGAGTCAAAACAATATGAGAGTCCAGTAAAAATAAATTTCTTACCCATGCGTTAATCCCCCCAGTGCTGGCGTGTGAATACATTGGTTTACAATGGTTCGCAAACAATCGTACAATTTTGTAATCGTGCTGGGTCACACAATTCGATATAGGCCTAATCAGTGATGTACGCGCATACAAAAAATATTGACGCCGTCAGCGCAAACGCAAACGTTCGAAAAACTATACGCCGCATGCGTCAACGCAACTTGTAAAAAAAATTGGCGGCGTCAGCGTTAGCGCATACTCTAGCGCAAACTCATTTTGTTTGCTAGATGCCAAACATTCACACGGTATAAACCACTCGAAACAACACACTTTTCAAGCCACTTCGCGATTTCTCGTTACAAGAAATTATCTTTTTGGCCGGAAGGCACATTTGGCATTGAAAATATAAGTTTTTGCCTTTCGAAGAAGAGAGCTTAAAATACTTTTCCATGTAGAGCCATGGATTTGTAGCCTATTATCATGCTCCAATTCACTTGGAGATTAGTATTACCGTATTACAACTCTTTGTTATTAGCATTCAGGGATAGTTAGCATTACTAGTGTTATTAGCAGTAGACTACTCAAAAGCCTCTCACAGTTGGCCCCTGGATGCATGTTTTGCTAAACTGCTCAATGCTCATCAAGTTACAAAATATATATAGCCTAATTACATACTTACGCAACAGAATGTATAAATTGTCAAGTAAAAATTACCTTAGCTTGATAGCCACTGTATGTAGGCCTACACATTACTACGCTACATAGCCTACAGCAAGAATAACCTGCAAAGGCAAAGTAATGTACTACATATCACATACAGAGTACAACATCATGCAAGCAATCACGGTCGGAGACCAAATATTTGAGTTTGTTTAGATACATAGGCTGCACTGCTCATTGCCTGAGAAGTTTCTGATTTGCCCCAAAATGCAAGACTTAACTAATATAAATTAAAGTGCTCACAATTGCTTACAAACGCCTTCAACACTGCTTGACTAAAAAAACTTCACACTACGAAGCCAAGTCATTGTTTACATTTTACATGGAGCGACATTAGCTACCAACCTACCTACTTGCTTGCTTACACTACATTCCTGTTCTGACCCGTAATTTACTAAGTAATTTCTCAGTAGGCCTAAGTTGTTTTAACTAATTCTTTTTTTCTGCAAGACTTCAGTCTCCACGTGGGACTCTAGCGTCAAAGGCAGTAGTGCGATATACAAACAAACTTCAGCTGACTGAACAATAGATGACACTGTGACACAACACTAGAACAATGGGCAATTGCAAGACGTCAACATTTCGCAGTTTGACCAAAAAGAATTGCAAACAACAACTAAAACATTAAAAAGTATGCGTTAACGCTATGCGCTAAAAAACCGCGAAAACTTTACGGCGCAGCCTCAAGCGCAAACTATCCAAAAAAATGTGGCCGCAAGCGTTAGCGCAAACAAAAATTTGCGGCGCATACGTACATCTCTGGGCCTAATCCATCACTGCAATTTGACTTTGTGCGCCATGAAACGCAAAATAAAATCACGAAACCTGACAATAATGATGCGTTTCAAACGTTTTTACGGAAAGCACAGCAAGAGTCAAAATCTCTTTCATGCTGTTTTTCCTGGGCGAGAAAACAACGGCTTACCGCCAGCGACTACCCCACTAAGCGACTCTCCAGAAGGAGCCGGGAATCAATGCGAAATGGGAAACTTAATAAGCACTGAAACTCGGTTTGAAATAAATAAATTCCACAGAATGGGCCGCAGTATTGCAATATCTCAATATCTCGCGGCACCCTTGAACATTGCAATTGGCACCCCAGGGTGCCGCGGCACCCCGGTTGGGAACCACTGGACTAGACACTAGAATCAATGAGACAGAAATCTCGTGGGAAAAAAAATTTTGCGCCCGGGGCGGATTCAGATTTTGCCTCCCCTTCAAGAAAAAGCATGTTAAAATGAATAGCGTTTTTTTATCAGAGTATAATCAAAATCAAAATTCGTAGTCTGAAAGTGCCGCCCCCAGACGTGCCGCCCGGGGCGGTCCGCCCCCCTAGCTACGCCACTGCGTTGAATATATGCAAAAATGACGGACTTTGCTGTTTGGGGATGTTCCTCACCCAATAGAGCAACACCACACCTGATGGAATTCGTGAAGACGATCGAGGACAACGGATACCCCAAGAACTTTCTTAAGCAACCACCCAGACGACGACAACATAAACAAAACAGACAGCTCCTCCAGACATCATATAACCCAATACAGTTTGAATTTCCTTTTATGAGCGACGACGCGGACCGTAAAGTAAAGAAAGTCTTCAAAGACCTGGATTTGCCAGTCCGCTTCTTTCGACGCTCAGGGAGCCTTCGAAACGCCCTTCAAAAACCACAAAAATCCGAACCTTGGCGGCTACAAAACTGCCCATTACAGAACGACGACATGTGTAGGCTACCACCAAGAACTGTGCTTACAAGATCATATGCAAGAAATCTACATAGGCAGCACGATTCGCCCAATCCATTCCCGCCTGAAAGAACACCTTATAATTAGCTCAGATAAAAGTTCAGTCTTTGATCATCAACAACAGTGCCTCGCCGACTTTGAATTTACAATCATTGCCAGAGAAAACGACGCGGTACAATTACGCTTCAAAGAGGCCATTTTCATGAGTAGCCGAAACAGAATTCAAAAATTAGCAACCATTCCGAAAGGGAAGAACTACGTCACCTAATCTATCAATCAACAGATTTAACAAAATTTTACAGCAATAACGCCTAGCAACACAGAAACTCAACAGCTAGCAGCCTCAAGCCAAACAAAAGAGCCCCATAAAACAACGAATCACTGACTTCAACACCATTCGTCATAGCACATGACCAGGGAACTGTGTTCCGAAAGCTAGTGCAATTCGCTATTACCACAGCGAACTCGCAGCATCAGGCTAAAACAGGACGTTAAAACCTACATTGTCAAGTAGACTAAGCAACGATCATGCTGCTAAAAGCGAAACTCAATCAATTGTTTATGCTAATTTACGAAATTCTGTCGTCGTGATGAATATTCCAGCTACTTTGGCTAGGCCTATCTGATCCCATCTAACTGTAGCCTAGCCTACAGAGAAACAATTTTATAATTTAATACATTTTAACAGTCGTCCAAATTGTTACCGGTACATAAAAACTATAGGCTACCGTATACACTCTATTTAGAGTTTTTCTCTCTCTGCCCACTTGAGGCCAAAATGCAAACTGTTTTTATTGTCTGTTCCTATTTTTCAATTTAACATGGATGCAGCTTAGATGCAGTTTTAACAATTGTGGCAGGACAGCTTAGATGGAAAAATGCAAAATCTTTAGAAAATGACGTAATAATGGATTGTTCTACACTATTACCAGTGGTGGATTTCCAGAAGATTAGCTTCCAGAACGTCTGGAAAGTCTGTTGAATTCAACAAACGATTCAACAAATCTTGGATGGAATTTTCTAAGTGAGGATAGAAGATGCAGGAACTGATTGGCAGGCTATTTCTGCAATTATTTACATGCAATTCCACACCTTTGAACTCCAAGTTTTCTTCAGCATCCTTTGGCAATGCAATAATATCGTCCGGGTTAGTGTTTCAAATAATTTTGTAAGATTATTAATTTTGTTATCTGCATCTCAAATAGTACATGCTCTGTTTTGCAGTTCGAGGCTTAGGCTACCGGTACTTCGGATAATTCTTGCGAGGATTCGTACATATCAAAGCCAAGTCCAACAAAAAGTCCGTGGATGTTATCTTCGACAAGAGTCCTTGATATTTCTCACGTTACCGAGAATCTCTTGTGTCGCTACTGGCTCCCTTTTTAGAATGTTCGACAAGTGCTGGAAAATCATTCCAGACGGCATTAACTGTGCGGAAACTCGAGACTACCCAATGTGTGTCCAGTACCCTTCCGATTTTCAACAACTGCACTTTAACAGCCGCTGCACCTTCACCCAATTCCCTGCTATTGTTAGGAGAAGCGTGGTAAAGGCTATAGCGCTTGTCCATACAGATCGAAATCGATACGTATTACTGACTGATTTTACAACATCACGAACCGATAGTTCCAATCTATGGTTTGCACAATACCACACCACAATGTTTGGAAATTCATCACGAAGCAATTTTGCCACACCATTTTTGCGATCTAACATCACAGCCGCGCCATCACATACAACACCAATCAAACAAGAAGATAAAAATGTTGTCGACATGCCATATTATTTTAGGCAGCTCTTCAGAGAATCAAAGATGCCATTCGCCGTAAGACTAGCGAGCTCAACAAGATCTACAACTACATGCACAGGTTCGCTTTCCGTCAAGACTGGTACGAAGATATATTACCAGAGTGGATAGGCTACGCGATTTAACGTGGTCGACTCCTCAAGAATTATGGATATGCTTTTACTGAACAGGGCAAAGCATAATAAGAGTATAAAATATTTGAGCTTCCGGAACGCCGTTCCGGACAAGTCAACTTTTTGATCGAGCTTCCGGAGCGGCGCTCCGGACCGTTCCGGCTGAAATCCAGCCCTGACCATTACGAATGAGACGTCACGAGCTCCTCGAACAAGGCATCTGTAAAAACACATTGTATTTTAGAGAAAGGCAAATGTCATCGAATCCGCCCAATATCTCAGTTGATTGGCTCGTGACTGTGGACGAAGAAGCTTCATGATCACGCGGCGCTGGTTCGATTCTCGGGGTGTGCGCTTGAGCAACGTATTTCAGGACTGCTCTCCATTTAGCGCCACATAACGGAAAACTTCCCTCTGCCAATCTTGGTAACCAACCCTGCGACTAAAGCCTCTACAGTTTACAAATACCGGTACGAGAAACTAACAGGAATAACTTATCAAGCCTTTGGTTTGGTTTTTGAATCTTTATCCTCTGACTGACAAAGCCTTAATAGGTTATTCCTGGTAGTTTCGCATACTTGTAGAGGCTCATTGACGGAGGGCCGGTTACCGAGATTGACAGAATAAAGTTTTCCGATTGCTGAAGTGTTGTTGCCTTGGAATTATTCCATTTACTAGGTGCCGCTGAATGGAGAGAAGTCGTGAAATGCGTTGCTCAAGCGCACACACCTGGAGCCGAACCAGCGCCGCGTGATCTTGAGCCGGGCTCGTAACCACTGAGCTAACGGAGCGGACATGAAGCTTAAAAGAGCTTTGTCAGTTTGAGGATAAAAATTCAAAACCAAAAGTGGCAGTTTTAACAATTGTGGCAGGACTTATGTCTGAAATACAAAGAATAGGCTACGTGATATTTTCTTCGACTACCTTCTGACCCCTTGTCGATGAATGTTATGAAACAAAGTAGAAAGGGATCGACCAGGAATATCTAGAGAAGGGGATATGAAGGCTCGCAGCGATTGCTTTATTCTCGTGACACTACCAGGGAGGTACTTTGTAGTGCTTTAAACATGTGGTTCTTTAAAATCGTAGAAAGTTTTGTAGTGCAGCTGGTACAATGAGCTACGGTACAGTAAACAGTTAGCAAATGTTATGTAGAGCATATTTAAAGAATACTTGTTTACAAAAACAGTTGAAAAGTTACCAGTAAGCTATTTTTTTTAACAAAGCCTTTGCAGGAGGCTAGATGTAAAGCAAGTATATGGGTAGTTGAATTAACAAACAACCATGAGCATGCTGTGAATATCCAGGCCTGATGCTAATAGCGCAATGCAAGTTATCATAACAAGATTTATTAAACTACTATCGGTGCCAATTGTCATTTTACGATAAACACAGATTATTTACGATAAACAAAAGCCCTTCTATTGTCAGACGTAATAAAAGCCTTCGTATCCCCTTGTTTAGATATCCCTGGGTTCGACGACATAGGCAACAACAGCAACAACAGTGTGTCACAAAACACTTGCAGGAGAGGGCGTTGTCTTTCAACCTTCCAATGAGGGCGCAAGTGAGTCAGTTGTTTTGAGTTTTAAAAAGTGAAAAACAAATGAAGGCGCTGATGCTGAGCAGCTGAACTGAAAAGGCAAAGGTTGAGAAATGGGAATGTACATTGGATCGATGGTAACCAAAGATAGCAAGTTTTCACTGACTCACTAAAGTTCATTTAAAAACTACCTACTTTTTTGTCTGCAACGATAATTCACACTTTTCCTCCAATCAGTAGGCTACACATGTTTGCGGCATATGGTGCCATACTGTGGAATGTAGATTACCTTTGTACTTAGAAGATCAACTTTGAATGAGGCAATCACCACAATAGAAGTGACGATGCAGACAGTTAAGTTTTTTCATAATGTGTAATTAAAACATAAAAGGAAAATGTTTGCACACATTGAATCAATGTAAAAAAAAGACTGATGTGCTGAGGCAATATAATATACGGTAGTCTAGTGAAGGCTACATTGGTACTTGGTTTTTTTGGCCTAGTCTGTGTATCCTCCTTGGTTGTCCAATACGTTGATGAGGTTTAGGCCCATCCATGGCCCATCTAGTCCTTAATTTAGACTAAGTGTATAACAGTAACGCATACACTCCTAATTTTCCAACTATTAATTATGACAAAAACGTAGTCTTCATTCAATGTTTACCTTGTGTACATGTCTATCTGCCTTGATGATCAACCAGCTGTGCAAACAAATGCTAGAATTTTAACAAATAGAACTTTACAAAGTTGCTATATAATATCTACGGTACGGTACTGGTTGTGATTAAAGAGCTTTGTTGCATGACAAAGGTTATCATGGTTTGAGTTTTGCTCTCAAGACTGTCTTCAATGGCTTTGGAATTTAAAAAAATTAAGGTAGAAATTCATATCTTGGAGTGGAAGCTGACTTGGTGACCCCGTAAGGTCTTTTACTTCCTTCCCCTCCATTTCATAACGTACGTAATGTACCAATGTATTGTCAAAAAAGAAAATAAATTAGTGATTAGTGATTTTGGCAATAAAAGGAAGCCATGTCTAGAAGTTTAACTTTTGGTGGTATAGGTCCATCAGGAATTTGCAGTCTCTGGTCAGAAAAAGCTTAGTTTCATTGAGCTTAATCAAAATCACCTTGTGGCCATAATATTTCATACAAAAGTAATTTCAAACTACCAACCCTGTGATTGCAGTTGTATGATTAACAAACCATTTTTTGTTATATAAAAATGCTATAACTGTGTAAACTAGGCTAACGTGTGTAGCTCAGTAGCCTATCCAGTGAATGGAAAGCAGTTTCAAATTATATCTCGTTCAAGTCATTTGCACAAGGGTGTCTTCAGCTACTGCAGTGTGCTGAACAATAACAGTGATAAGAGTCTTGCATTACCGGTACTGCATACACAATTATAGAGAAATAAAGGTATAAGTTGTGTGACAACAAAATTGCACTCGCTGATTACACCAGTTGGTAAATATTACCAGTTAGTGCCTGCAACATCACATACTTTGGCTTAGTTTATGTACCGTATCGTATTCATTCAAGCATAAGGTGCAGAATTTTATAGCAAATCTTTACCCACCAGGTCAGGGCATGACTTATATATCCATGAGTAATTTCAAATGTGACTTCTAAATTTTGTATCATTTCAACAGGCCTGAGTTATGGCTGTGACTTAAATTTGAATAAATGCGGTGGCCTAAGTTTGTCCACATCATTTTGACAGTAGATCAGTAAAAATGTCATATATACATTTTAAAAACAAATTAGAAGTTTGTTTTGCCATCATGAAACTGGCCGATTATGTTACTTGCTTGTATTTTACTACAAAAGTTTCTTTCAAAGGTTTCGTTTTGCCGGTGACTGTAGTTATCATGATAGGTTTGCGATTGTAAATGCACAACAGTCACTTGTGTGAAGCCCATCTTAAACGATGCACTGGTCTTGAGATTTCACTAAAACAATAGCAACTAGGCTATATATGTACGGTATATTTTTTTAATTTGGTATATTTTCATACTGTATCATTTATAGAGTTAGTTATGGAGTTCAATCTTTTTAAGGGGTGACATGCGCAACAAAATGATACTTTCCCAAAGCAACTGGGATATTGTACTGTTAAAGCATTTTTTGTCTTGCAGAAAAGTTAAAGAAACTAGGTATATCACTTCAGTGTTTTGGAATTACAATCTTCAACTTTTTCATTTAATAAAACAGCATTTTTTTTATTTATAAGCAATTGATCAACAGCACAACAGTGAAAAAAAGTAACAGTTTTCTGACGCTTTTCTTTTCCCCATGGTGTTGTTGAGTGGTGGAAATATGGGTAAGTTGTTCCCACTGTTTAACATCTTTACTAAGTTCACTAATATTACTATCCAGTGAAATGAGATAAGTTGAGCTGCAATGTTTTTTTTTTAAAAAGATTTGCTAGTGTTGCTACTGTATAGTGTTCTGTGTATAGCCTACATAGCATGAATATTAATTCAATCTAAAATTAATCGTTGTGCTGATTTTGTAATATTAGGCTATATATTTAGTTTATTTATGTGAAAAGATAAGGCTTGTAATTGTTGACCTGTTTTATGTGTAATGCACCTCATTGTGGCTGTAAACCTTGTTTTTACTTGGCACTCAGCAAAAAGAATAAATTCAAAGTAATAATGTAGACGACTCGGCTGTGCCTTTATAGGGCTGCACTGACACTGTCTGCTTTGTAAAGCACTGAGGAGCAACACATTCTGCGATGAGTATAGTGCTATAGTATTATATATAAAAACACAAAGTATGATATATATATACATAATATATCACTTTTTTGATTCCACTACACAATTCTAATCTTCTTTACAACTTGAAAGTTTATGCATTGCATATGTGCATTGTGCAGCTTTTACTAACATTAATGGAGTATATATTGCTAATATTAAGCACACCAGATTGAACTACAAGGTTGTTTACTTAATCAGAAACTTTAATTTGTTGCGCATTTCCAAGTTTTTAAACTTCTGAAAGCTCATGAATATCTGAGTAAAAATTTTAGTGTTTGTTGATTAAAGCAAGACATCAATGGGTGGCGACCGTGGTACCCGGTCATTTGGTCGACAGGACATTTGGTCGACAGACATTTGGTCGACAGGATGTTAGGTCAACAGAACGATTCATTTTAGGGTTAAGGTTAGTTAACTAACCTTAACTCTAACCCTAAAATGCCCGCGGGCCGTATGTTGCCTGGCCTAGACCAAGACTTGCCTAGACACCTTGCACAAGATTGCAGAACTGAAGAATGAAGTGGATTGTAGATAAAAGTGTACCTGGGGTTCTACATTTGCCTAAAATATTTTTTCAAGTGCTTTCAGTGTTTGGTGCTTCTTTTTTCCATTTTGCAAATCTGAATTTTAGAAAACTTATAGTTGATAAAGACAGAGTGAAAACCATGAAGAAAACTATTGAATTTCCATATAGAGAGTTCTATTGATTGTTTGAACTGATGCATTGCATTTACACATTGCTTGATGAAATACTTTATTTGTTTGTCATATTGACTATTGAGGCTTATCGTATTGAAAAAAAAATTTTTTTTTGAACACTGAAACAATTGAATCAAGTCACTTGAGAAAAGCATTATACATATAGGCATATATTATAGGACCCAAGGAACACATTTTTCTGCAATCAATTTCAGCCTTCAGTTCTGAAGGCTTGTGCAAGGTCACAGGTGTTTAGGTTATCTATTTTCATAGACCACTCTGGCAACGCCTAAAAATATATATCTCGATAATGAGAATTTCTGCCTTTTTACAGCTGTTTGTGACATGCAATCAATGTTTGTGTGATGTTAAAAAGAGTTTCACAAGATTAACAATTTAGTTTTGTTTTATTTTCATGTGTACTTGGATTTTATGTTGAACTCAACACCTCAATGCAGCGGTAAGAACTACAGTAGTTTTTGTAAAAAAATTTGATGAGTTGTAGCAAATGAACCATAGGATGTTGGAAAATATTATATATCATATTATATATGTTTTTGTATCGATTTGTAGGATTATATTTCGGTGATTGTTGTTTCAAGCTGATTAATTTTAATTTATGTCATGTAGTATGCATACTATGCAATGCTAGCTTTGTTATTTTTTTGTAGGTTTAGTTAGTTATTGAAACAATTTTAAGTGAACACCTATTATTTTATTATGAATAAAATTAGTCATATGTTATTTTGGCCAAAAGTTATTTGCATTGTACATACTGTACTGTTGTATATGGATAGACTTTCTAAGGCTAAAAAATGGTAATAAATTAATTTGATTTAATTTCTTAGGTTTTATTTTTTATGTTTAAGCATGCAACTTACAAAATACCATACTAATCGAGTTTTTTATGCATAGTTGCAATTCAAGACAATGTTATTGAAGTTACAATTTTATTACAGCAACAAGCCAAGTCATTGGACAGTTATGTTGGCTTTGCCAATCTTCCTAACCAGTTGTACAGAAAATCTGTGAAGCAAGGCTTTGAATTTACGCTGATGGTTGTAGGTGAGATAAAATAGCAATAACTATTTATATGTTGAAATTTGTTTTACCCTAAAATAGGTTTTTACTTACCTTATTACCATAACTCCAATTAAAGGGCTTTAAGTACCTATATGTCTGTTGATGATTTAAGTACGGTAGGCTATATGGTGAAACAAGCTGATTGCAATTTTTTCAATGCATTTGTCGTTTCATTCTCTTAAATTTACCCTGCTTTGCGTTTAGCATTTTTATTACATTCGCACTCTCACCTGTTGCATAATGCATAGCTTGTTATTCTCACTGCATAGGCTACTATGCTGATGTGTGACTACCTGTTGTAACTTTGTGATTTTATCTTGCAGGGGAATCAGGATTGGGAAAATCGACGCTCATTAATTCTTTGTTTTTATCTGACTTGTATTCCAAAGAATATCCTGGGCCTTCACATAGAATTAAAAAAACTGTTAAAGTAGGTATACATACCTAGTTACCTACACATGCTGCTATGTGTGTTTAAAACGTTCTCACTTGTTATTTCGATTTTTTTTTACAAGGTTTTTATTTTGAGCAACGTTCAAACTTGATTGTAATGTATTGTACGACTGAATTTAGTTTGAAAATTGCAGACGATGTTGGAGATCAGTTACATTGTGTCTTTCTTAAATTTACTACCGGTACTAAGAGGCATGTGTTCCAATGGTTAGAATGAAATTTCTAAGATTTCATCCTCTGTTTCAGTACGTTTTGAATTCCTGAATATTGAGCTATACAGTTCAAAAGTTAGTGATTTACTACTGTGATTGATGTTAGTCACAACTATCAAACACAAAACATTTTAAAACTGGTAAAGCAACTGACCGCTTTCCACCAAAAATATTTGCAGCATTTTGTTAGTGAAGTCACTGCCCTATTTTGATACTCTCATGATGCTGTTTCAAGAGTCACATTCTTTATCGATGTGTTCAGGTTGAAACTACCAAAGTTTTGGTAAAAGAAAACGGAGTTTCTCTTCGACTAACCATAGACGACACACCAGGGTTTGGAGATGCAGTAGATAATAGTAATTGGTTGGTATTTGTTGTACTCTTGTCTTGCATTATATTCATGACCCACAACTCAAACCGGGTCAGTGAACCAAATAAACAGCTCAGTCACGATAGCTTGCTCTCCACAATTCAGATCTTGTGTTCTTCTGTGACTAAGTATGGGCTTAGGGTTTTAATTAGACTTCTAGATGTGTAATCTTGGGGTTTCTTGGTTATGAGAAAAATAATAATGTACATGCATTAACTAAACTATTATATAACTAAAGTCCATGTTTTTATTGTGCTGTTAAACCAATGTCAAAGCTTTCCGCAGTTTAGTGTAGCTTACCTGTCCACCAAACCACTTGTTATGTATTTCTTCATTGACATTTCTCTTTCGTTATGAATGCTCATCTTTAAAGAGAAAATGTTCGAAGATTGAAGTTGAAAACCAGGGCTGTAGGAGTGTAGGTAGAGTGGGTCTGCTACTATTCGGTGAGTCCGATTCGGTGAGTCTGATTCGGTGAGTTCCTAACCTCTAACCCCTAACCCTAAAACGGCAATGATAATTAGGCTGCGGTACCCAATAATTTAAAAAAAAAAATTGAAAAAATCCCCCGTTAAGGGATCGGACTCACCGAATCGGACTCACCGAATCGGACTCACCGAAACGGGCCATTCCGAGGTAGAGTCGTAGTGGTTAAAAAAAAACGTCCTCCGGCTTGATATAAAACGATAAACTACCGTATACAATTTTTGTTTGCAATACACTTTTAAAAATATTGTTTCTCGTTCACCGTATGCGCTTTTAAACTCCACTAGAGAGAAATGTTGGTTCTTGTCAGTTTCTGTGAAAGTTGGTAATTTTTTTTTGTGGTTAATGCGTCCGCCTCTGAATGGGGAGGCATGGGTTCGATACCCTGTCGGGTCGTACCAAAGACTTTTTAAAAATGGTACTGAATCTAATTCCTGCTTGGCGCTGACCAATAGAATGGAATCAGGTAATAATGTACTCAGTTGCGCCTCTATACGGCTGCATTGACACTGTATGCTTTTTAAAGCGCTGCGAAGCAACGTATTCACTGACCATTCTGCGATGGATACAGCGCTATATAAAAACATGCATTACTATTATGTGAAATTAATTTAAAGAAAAGAACATAAATTTGGAACAATCTGACAACACTGAAGTTGGAGTCGACTGGTTATAAATCGAGGAATCGGAGTCGTATATTTTTCGCCCGAGTCCACAGCCCTGTTGAAAACACACCTCATGAAAAAGAGAAAATACCCAGACAGCAAATCAGTCGCTTTTTACGATGATTCTGCAGACGTTGAATCAATGTAAAAAATGGCTGATTTGCTGTCTGGGTAAAATTTTGTCATGACTTTCAACGTTAAAGATTTTACATTACTTCCACTGCTTATCGGTTTAATATGCAAAATGCCAGTGCTAAACTGAAAAAAAAAAACATTTTTGCGTTTGTCCTTGTCATTTTGCAAAGGATTTTGGTAAATAGCTGGTAAAAGAACGCAATCAAACTTTTCAAACTTGCACACCTTTTGTCCTCTGTTCAACCAGCAAATCATTTTTTTACATTAATTCAATGTCTATAGACGTTGAATCAATGTACAAGAGAACTTTGCTTGCTGAGCAATGACACGGTCCACAGTGAGCTCAAGGAAATGATTTATATCATGTTCATTAGTGGTTAGATCAGACTACCTTTACCATCGAAATATCACATTTGTAATGCCTTTTTGCCTTCATGAAAAACAATGTTAAATCTTAAGTCAATGCATTTCGTATGACCCCAGATTGTAAAAACCATTTCTTTGAATGCTGATTGAACGTGTACAAACGTTGAATCATTGCAAAAAAGTCTAATTTTTGCATTCGGAATAGTGAAAGTGAAATGCAGAATAAAGGTATAAAGTTTTTCTAGCATTTTCTGCATTGATGACTAAAATGCATGTTTTAATTTTTCATATGAAAAAGTCACGCACACATTCCAACATTTGCCTGTTTTTCAAAATCTTATAGACTTAAATCAAAGTTTCTGACATGTTTTTCAAGGTGACAAGACATCAAAAAAATGTAAAATAGCCCCTTACAAGCAAGGCATGCCTTTCGTTTTTGCAGCTTGTGGTAAAGTCATTGCAGAACGCTATGGCTGCTTGTGAAATGTGCCAACAACGTATGACGTGCTGTGTGTTTCCTGCTTGAGATTGGCCCGGTTAAGAATGCATTTACGTTGATACAACAGCAAGTTTTGCTCATTTGACCGAAAAGCGCTACTGGCTTTGGCAGAAAGAAACGCAAGCTCAGTTGATTTTATTTTCTACTAGCACTGAGCGGCATAAATAAATTTCCACTTTGCAAATTGCTTGGTTGTATTTCTCGCATCACCGCTCAGGCAGCCAAGCCAACAGTGTTACATTGATGCAACGTCTTCAGACATTTCATCGTTACCGAGTTGTACATCACTTGCTTGTCAGGACTTGGTGCCAAGACCGAAAAGCCGCAATTTACTAGGCAGTGCTTTGCTTTGTCCAATGAACCGTATCGTCGGGTGGCATCAGAAAAATAATGTTTTAACTTGACATAATGTATTACCATATTGGAGCCAATATCCAAACTTACCGACTTAGTTCGCCGTTGTAATGCGTGATGACAGTTAATTACTACAAATGCAAAGTCTTGCTCTTCGTTAAAATTTAAAATAATCACAGAATTGTTGCCACAATCTTAATCGCTATGCAATAACATTTTGAAGCCTGGCTTCATATCGCAGATCTATGAACAGTCGCCGTCATGTTATTCTTTTGCCGTATTTGGTAATATGGTTTTCTTTGACCAATGAACCATGAAATACGAGAAGGGTAAACCCAATAAAAATGCTTGGCAAAGTTTGCGTTATTAAGACGGCGGCAAATGTCGGTTTTATGAATTCGTAAAAATGTTGTTTTTACTGTAAGAAATCGAAGCAACAGATTGATTTTTTAATCGTGACATTTTATCTTCCTTTTGAAGTTATTAGAGACTCAATTTCTATTTTTGTAAATACAAGCAGCTTTTCCCTGTTCGGTTTGGGCAGGGTTACAAATATTTGCACAGACGAAAGTTAGAAAAAGCAATCAATCTTGCTTTTTTTTGTGACTACAACCTTTCGGTTTTGAAAGCTCTCCGGTTCAATCTCACTGCAACTTACAGCTAAACAAAGCTAGTGGCAACAATATGTTTTTCAAACCTAATAACAAAAAACATGCAGTTTCCAAGCACTCTGCAAAGGAATAGATACAGGGTAATAATGTACTCGGATGTCTTTCCATACGGCGACGCTGCCAATGTTTGCCTTGTGAAGCGTTGAGTATTCAACAATTATGTGCGGTGAGTACAAAGCCCTGTCAAAATAGATTATTACTGTTGCGTATTATTAATTATATCAGTTTCACAGTTGGCAGCCTGTGATTGGTCACATTGAGAGCAAATTCGAAGACTACCTCAACGCCGAGTCCCGCGTCACCAGATCAAAGATCGCAGACAACCGGGTGCATTGCTGCCTCTACTTCATCGCTCCTACCGGCCACGGGTAACTATGCGACCTACATTACCCAGACAAAATCCATCATTTTAACATTGATTCAGACGTTGAATTAATGTAAAAACTGCGGGTTTGCGTTCTGGGTAGTTTGTTGTGCAGTCATTGCAGAGGTTGAATCAATATAAAATTGGCTAAATTGTTGGCTGGGTGTATCCAAAGGGGTATGTCTCCCCCGTAGCAAAATTGTATGAAGTGAAGATATAGCTTCCCCCCTTCAGAAACTAAGCTTCATACATGTAGTGCCAAAATCGTTTTTTGTCTCATCAGTTACTGCAAAGTTGATTGCATTTGTGAACGTGACTTTTAGTTGGTTTGATGGCGAATATAGTGACAACGTTTATTTCAAGAAAAAAAAACTTTCATGTACAACGGTAGCTCTTTTGCTTGTTTGTAAGCAAAATATTTTGTTTTACAATATGGCCTAAATATTATGTAATTCTATCGCTTTTCTGACAACTTTTAAAAAGATACTTCATGGCATAGAAAGAGCTACTTATCGGTATTGCTACATTCTGTTAAAACGTTTGTTTCAACATTTCCGCAAGTTGTCATTCAAGTTCGATTTATCAAATGCTTTCAGACGTAACAAATTGCCACTGTGTTTGACAAGCCGCACTTGTCACAAACTTCCGCGTTTGTCCTAACACAAACGTCATCTTACAGCAACGTTTGTAGCAATTATTCAGCACACTTTCGAAAACGTATTATGTGCTTTACGTGATGAGAATGTAAAATATGTCAGTGAATATTGTGTTCCATCACTGGCATACCACCACGTTTTATCAACGTCGCTAGACGTTGATAAAACGTTGTCAAAAGGCAACTTTTGTGGCCATGAATCACCCCTCGAGCCAAATTCTTCATCCTAGATAAGGCAACTACGCTTTTTGTTGTTGTTTATGTTGTTGTTGTAGGGTTGCTGACTGCTTCTTGATTTGGTTAAGTTTGAGGATAAGCCCTTAGGTTGTAGTGCACAAGTTAACAAATTTAATCTTTTTACATTGCATGGATTTAAATCAAAAAGGACTGATATTGTTGGGCTACTTTTCGCTTACTTTGACGTTTGCGAGATGTTTCGACGACAAACTACATCAATTTCAAATATTTTCCATGCTAATTTTACGCAAAGCGACGTAGAAACAATACTTTCTGATGCCTAATTATACGAGCGCAGTTAGCAAGCAAGTTAGAAGCAGTGGGAACAATAAAGCTCCTTGTAGCCGAGTTGTGTTTAGTTTTCCAAAGTTAAGTGTCATCTTAAGCTCTTGACAGCTTTTGAAGTAATAATAATAATAAAACAACAACACTCGTGTGTTCACTATAGCAATACTATAGCTTACAATGAGCTATTTCTTCATTAATTACGTTGTGGTCGAAAAATTAGAAGAAAAAAATTTCATTGGTTTGTTGGTTTTAGCGCGTTAAAATAAATATATGTAATAAAAACATTTTCATTAAAATTAACTTAAAGTTTCGAAACTTCTTTCTTTCAGCCTAAAGCCTCTGGACATCGAGTTTATGAAAAATCTTCATGACAAAGTGAATATCATCCCTCTGATAGCAAAGGCCGATACCATGACCCCTGAGGAATGCATCAGGTTCAAAAAGCAGGTACGTGCCGAGACTGCAAAACCCGTAATTTTTACATTGATTCAACGTCTGCAGATGTAAAAAATGATGGATTTAACTGTCTGAGAATTGTTCTCAGTGCGTTTGACAACCAATTGCTCAAAATCCTAATTCCGACGAATTAGCTTAATTTGCCAAGCATCCTTATCATCAACCAGTATTTGATTATACAGACCATTCATTGTGGCCTGCCTGTTGGTCGAGAGTGAAGTCTTACTCCCCTCTCCTTGCGATTCAATAGGTTGTAGAGTCCTTGTCCAAGGCTACAACGTCACGCTTAGAGTTTGTTCCTAGAAAGCTTTGTTCTCTCTTGACCCCGCTGTGCTGCAATGTTGACGCATTTGACCAAGGAGATCCAGCTGGTGCTGCGCTTAACGTGTCCAAGCTTGGTCCAAGCCAAGAAGAGTTTTACAAAATGTTGTTGCAGAATATTTAATTTTATCTTTGATTTCTCAAACTGTTGTCCGATGCACAAGTCGATGGCAGCTGACGATTTATTAACATTATCAGACGTTGTATCAACGTAGAAATGACTTTTTTCTGCAATTTGCTTCATGTGATTAATCAGATCCTGTTTATGGCAACTGTTTTCTTGTTTTGGGTTGTGAGAAACAATTTCATAGAAAAGTTTTGTCAACTATTTCCACAATCTTTTTTTTGTTTAGAAAGGCCTCACACATAAAAAAAATTGTAACGCTTCTCCTTTACAACACGCAAGAAAGTCGTATTTTTTTCTTGAAGCATGCTTTGCTCTGTGGAAAATCAAAACATACAAACCCAGTTAGCAAATCAGTCGTTTTTTACATTGCTTCAACGTCTGCAGACGTTACCACTTTTGAGATAATACAACTTTGGAGTTTTCTTTTCACAACCTCCGTTGATAGGAAGGCTTGGCATGTCAAATCTTTCAATTTATTTCTTTGCAGATCATGAAAGAAATCCGAGAGCACAACATCCAACTCTATGAGTTCCCTGAGTGCGAAGATGAGGAAGAAAACCGACTCAACAGAAAACTAAAGGTAAAAGTTCGATCTGAAAACCAATTTTTTTCTTGTGTTGCCTTTATAGGCTATTCCCATGGTGGGTTTGAACATTTACAAAAACCTTTGTCTGTGCACATAAATCGAACTGATTGCGTTCAGCTGTGTCAAGACCTCCGGTTTAACTTATTTCGATGGCACAGTTGCGCAAAAGATTTTGAAAATATGCTGCTGATTGTTTTTTTTTATATAATTTTAGATTAAAACAAAATAGGTAAAAATGGTAGAACACAATGGGGGAAAAAAAGTAGAAGAAAATGGGGTAAAAAAGAGTAGAAGAAAATAGGTGAAAAAGGTATAAAATGGGATACCAAAGTGTTTGCCGTTGTAGAGCCACGACAAACGCGAAATGTTTTTTTTTATTGTTGCGTATCAACCAGGAGCTCTGCTGCAAGAGTCTCGTGGTCTATTTATATTCGTGCTTTAATGTTTATGTTTAACCGGCGCTGTATAAAGTCTAGGAAATGACAGGTTTAATATTTATCTAGCTTACGTCGCATAACGTCAACGTAACAAAAATGCAACCACTTAAAACTGAACTCCTAAACAGCACAATCCATCATTTTTACAGACATTGAATCAATGTAAAAATGACGGATTTTGTCTGCGTAGGCTTAAAAATTATTAAAATCCTAAGCCAGCTATCGATGAAATGTTGCTTTGAAATGATTAAACAGCGCCATGCCATATCAACCAACTTGGAAGAACCAAGTCATATCCTTATTGAACCAATCCATTTCACAACTGCTCACGTTTTATTGACTTAAATTTGTCACATCTGCTCCGTTCCTTTGGCTTCACCGGAAAGAGATACGTCAAACAGTCAAGCAAGCTATTACTACAGTACCGGAATTGTACAGCTCGATCTAGTAATTGAATGCCACGACTGTTTGACCTCACTAGTCACTACTACTGACAGATTACCCTTTAAAATGTGTAAAAGAAAATATAGTTATGACGTATCGTTTATTACTGTAAGATATAATAGACAGATAAACAAACGAACTTGGCAAAATTTGCCGAAAACGTTTAAATTTATGTAGTTATCTTTGTATGTTATGTATTGTTTTTGAATTATGCAATTCAATCCTATCAAGTTGCTATCTATTATCTCTCTATGGTATTCAAACATTATCTCTCTACCAAAGCTATGTTAAGATGTAATTCCTGTGTTTTTAACTACCTATACAGCAAAATCCGTCATTTTACATTGATTCAACGTCTGCTAAGTGCATCTCTAAAAATAAAGTCGCAGTTTTATTTTATTGTTTTGTGAAATGACGTGTATCATTAAGATGTTGCTCGGCCTCATTTCAAGGCGATATGGTGCTTGTATCATTGTATGCATTGAGTAGTTTGGGAGATATTTCTTAAAATGCTGAAGCCCAAATATCGTTTTATGGTGTTCGTTTTAATTATCGGGTACTGTAGCCTAATTAGCATTGCCGTTTTAGGGTTAGGGGTTATGGTTAGAGGTTAGAGGTTAGGAACTCACCGAATCGGACTCACCGAATAGTAGCAGACCCTCGATTCAAGATGTTTAAACGATACAAAATCGGAGACTTTGCTGTCTAAGGCTGTAAAGCGTCTTTTAATAAGCTGGTGCCAGAGTTTTAGTTCTAATTTAAAATCTAAAATACTTTTCCAAAAACAAATCAGCCACAAATCAATAAACTGCATTATTTTCACATGGTGCCATTTTAGGGTCTGCTACTATTCGGTGAGTCCGATTCGGTGAGTCTAATTCGGTGAGTTCCTAACCTCTAACCCCTAACCCCAAACCCCTAACCCTAAAACGGCAATGATAATTAGGCTACAGTACCCAATAATTGAAAAAAAAATTGAAAAAATCCCCCGTTAAGGGATCGGACTTACCGAATCGGACTCACCGAAACGGGCCATTCCGTGAATCGATGTATAAAAGCAGTTTTTGCTTTCAGATATGTCATACCTAGTTCTCACTCACTACCTCACTAGCAAACAAAATCATTTTTTTTTGTGCAGTGATGCCATGTCGGTAGACGTTGACAGTTTTGATTGGGTATTCCCGACATTAGTTTCGTCTAATTGTCCGTTCTCGAGATAAATTTTTCAATATTTTAACTAAGCTACTACACTCGCAACATACTTCTCCTGCTCACATCAGCCCCGGAATATTGTGTGTTCCAGCTGATGCTTTGTTCAGCCGGACAACCAGATGATGCTTTGTTCATTCATGACGAACAATAAAATACTACATACAAACCATTGTTTTGAAGAAGACATGTTTAGTCAACTTAAAAATGTAACTGTGTAATAACTTAAAAATATAATTTGTCATTGCAGAGCCGAGTGCCCTTCGCTGTTGTGGGCAGCAACGCTGTGCTTGAAGTTGCTGGAAGAAGAGTTAGAGGTCGCCAGTATCCTTGGGGTATTGCTGAGGGTGAGTAATAATTATTCCTTGTTTACGCAAGTAACTTTAATTTTTTTTCACATATAAGCTTAAGTCATTTGGAATTCATTCAGCTTTCATACCTTAAAACGGCAAAAGAGGGGTCAGAACTTACCTTTTTCTCCCCCCCCCCCCCCCCTTATATCTCTTTTGTGTCATTACTGGCTGACAATTGAAGGCATTTTTAATGGGGTTGTGCGACAGGATACCACGAAACCACTAGCGGCGGTACAACTGGGTCCTTCTAGACGAGAACTAGCCTTGCGCAGCATATAGACGATGCGTTGTACAGTGCTTGGTTATGCGTGGGCGAAAGAATAACTTAAAATATGATTCGGATATGCATTGCAGTTATCAAAACATGTTTGTTTTTAGACGGTTGGAACGCAGAGTGATACAAAAATAAGAAAAACATCTCATAAAGTTACAGAATTCTCATAAAGTTGCAAAAGTGCTTGTAATTAACTAAGTTTACAGTAGAAGGTTGACACAGCTTACAGGTTAAAGTTGTGGAGTCAGTTTCCGCACAACACATGTTTTGAATACCATGGTGTACACATGTTGACCCATAAACTGGCGATGTTGTAGCTACCATGACGTAACTGTAGCCTTGCATCTACCCAGTCATCATAGTAAGACGAGAAACTACGATCAATTTGTTGTCGCAATAAATTTCGTTTGTTACTTAAGTTTGCACTAACACTTGTTTCATATTTGTTGTTGCTTGTTTTATTCCCGTTATCGAGTACGACATGCTAGTTATACAATAAATAACAAAAAATAATTTAAGTCCACAATTTGGCTACATTTAAGTCATAAGCAAAAGATAATTTTCACTTTAACTCAAGCAGCGTAACACGAGAACGGAAAAGGGAAGATGCGGCAACTGGCGATGTTGTAGCTACCATGACGTAACTGTAGCCTTGCATCTACCCAGTCATCATAGTAAGACGAGAAACTACGATCAATTTGTTGTCGCAATAAATTTCGTTTGTTACTTAAGTTTGCACTAACACTTGTTTCATATTTGTTGTTGCTTGTTTTATTCCCGTTATCGAGTACGACATGCTAGTTATACAATAAATAACAAAAATTAATTTAAGTCCACAATTTGGCTACATTTAAGTCATAAGCAAAAGATAATTTTCACTTTAACTCAAGCAGCGTAACACGAGAACGGAAAAGGGAAGATGCGGCAAAACGAGCTAGCGTTATAACATGCATTATAAAACAGCTTACAGTCAGAAAAAATAATTATAAAAACACATGGCCGCATCACCAGCAATGGTGCAAGGCCAGCTACGTTATGTGAGGAGGAACGCTGCTGCGGTAGTATAAAAAAAGAGAAAGCCGGTAGGCAAAAAAAACCTCCCAAAGAGATTTTGCTAAGAAAGAAAGTAATCACAAAATCAACTAATAATAAGTTTACGAAAGTTACACAGCATGAAACATACAAACACGATACGTGATGCCATTGGGACATACTGGTAAGGCAGTGGGTTAGTCAAAATTTGATATGTCTTGCTCAGTCCAATAACACGCTCGACATGTATGCGTGATGATGCAATGCGTCTATCCGAGACAACCACATCTGCATCAAGTTGGTGCTTCCCTTTCAGCATGGTAGGCGTGTTGACTGCAACATCATAAGGTGCAAAAAGATCCTACACAAGAATACCTCTGTCAGCCATGATGCTATCCCCTTGTGAAAAGTGTTCATTAGCTTGCTTGTAGAGAGCACTTTGCTCGATAAGTTGGCGATCACTTGAACATCCACCTGTTGATGGGCCTACGTACGATACCAGCCCATTTGGAGTGATGCCAATCATAATTTTTAGTGTGTTCTTATTCTTGTAAATGGAGAACGTCATGCTTTGAGCATCAACTTTTCTTGGCTTATTGATTGGTATTTCAGTTGCATCTAAAATGACACGTGTTGTTTTGAATGAATTTTGAAACTGTGTGGGCATGTGTTCATCCACAACAGCTCGAGATGGCCAAATATTAAGTTCCTTCAGCTGAAAATACATAAAGTTGATCCATACCCTGAAAATTAATGAAACTGCTTTCACTAATGTGAAAGAGAAAACTCAGCTCTTTAGTTTCCTTTGATTGTCTTAGCTTCATTAGAGTAAGAAAGAGCTGGTTTGGTGGGTCAAGTTTGCTGCTGGTATAGTTCAAGTCATATGCAGCTGGCCCCAAGCAACGCAAGAATAACATAAAGTTATCATAATCATCGAAACCAGTGTAGTAGTTTATGACTTGCTTATTTTCATTGTAATGTTCAATTCTCATTCCAGTTGAAGCGCTTCCTCCGCTATTGTCGTTGCTATCCAGGCTGCACTGAATTGCAACTGAAGTCGCTTTCCTTCTCTTGCAATGAGGTTCCGTTGTACATTCAGCATGATCAACAACCTCTTCTTCATGCTGCCAATCTTCAATGTTACAAAGCTTTTCTAATCTTGGTTTCAAACGCGCTCCTCTTCCTGAGGTAGCAAGTGTTGGTTTGAAAGTGAACACTGATGGCACACTGTTTGCTTTCAAGCAATGTGTTGTCATGCAGTGTGTTCGAAAACGCCTGCTTACTTATTTGCTTTTAAAGCCACAGCAACGTTAAATCAAGCCTAAAATGTATCAAGCTTTGTAATATGCACCTTCTTACCCTCACATCAACACAAAACTGCACTCCCATCCCACCCATATCAGCTGTACGCGCGTTACGCAAAGCGTGCTAAAGCTTGAAGCAATCACTGCGAGGGTGTTGCTAGGACCCAGTTGTAGCGCCACGGAGTGGATTGCACAACCCCATTACACCGTATTTCTAGAAACATTAGGTTAGATTGCTCTGTTTTATTTTTTATTGAAGCAACTTTTGTATTTGCTTTTAAAATCACCTT
The DNA here is from genome assembly GCF_918807975.1 of Aplidium turbinatum. Lineage (NCBI taxonomy): Eukaryota > Metazoa > Chordata > Ascidiacea > Aplousobranchia > Polyclinidae > Aplidium > Aplidium turbinatum. The sequence continues at coordinate 7,824,479 of NC_137486.1, forward strand.
TCGACTTAATCTTGTGTCAAATACTACATCTGAAAACGTTGTAACAAACTCTTATATTAATTTTTCAGTCGAAAACATTGATCATTGTGACTTCACAGTTCTTAGAAACATGCTGATAAGGTAAGATTGGGCCATATGACGTCACGATGTTTAAAAGAGTGACACGTGTGCCAAACAACTCTGCCCGTATTAATTACATATTCATGGCACATTTTGAAGAGATTTCTTTTCAACGTTTCAAACAACCTAGTTTATCCTAACCGGAAAGTTTCGTACTCATGTCTAACAACTGTTAGCTTTTTAGAGTAACTTAACCAGATTTAAAATTTGTTAAGACTTTTCAATATTAGTGGGTGACATTTGTGACCGATGCCCTGAAATAATGTTGGATGAGAATTATTTTTCTAGTATTTTCTTTGCTGGGGATTGCATTGAAACATTATAACGGTCACGATCATTGTCATCTTGCAGAACCCACATGCAAGACTTAAAGGATGTGACGAACAACGTTCATTATGAAAACTACAGAAGCAAAAAGTTGAGCAGTGTTACCACCACAACAGCTAACGATGGAAGATCGAAGGCACAGACCAAGTAAGCATGTCCTAGCTAGCAAATCAGCCTTTTGTTGCATTGATCCAACGTTTACAGACGTTGCGGAACATACGCGAAGCTGCCGGGATGAAGTGTCTAAGAAGTCTTCGAGTCCGAGGATAAGGATTTTCACCATTGGCCACAGCCACCCCAGATAGAAAATTAGTTGTTTTTACATTGATTTAATGTCTGTGTTACAATTCTTTCTAGTTCTTACACGGTAAGAGACTTTGGAAAGAACGATGACGTAGTTTATTGGGATATCAAACGTTAAACAGTCAGATAAATGGTGGAATAGTTCTACTGGTGAGATGATGGATGAAAATTCTTGAACTGACGAATGGTTCACCACATCCAGCACATAAAGAGATCAAATTCTGATCAACAAACGTCTTCAATACTGTATACTTTTTATTACAACTTCTAATCCCCGTAATACACAACTCTAATAATAATAAAAATCAAATCACGCGCTATTTATAACATGTTTGCTTGGACCGGAAGCTTCCAAAGACTAGGGTAATATTACATAACTAGAACTTTGGTCAACAAGTCAAAGAAGTTTCCAAAATCTCACGTTCACTAAATTTTCTAGAAGCAGATTTCTAAAAGATTACTATCGGTCAATAATCCTCGAAACACCACAACAGAATTACGCAATAAAATAGTTCACCTATTCTAGAACTTGAATGTAGCCTGCCGCCCGAGCTATGCGGATTGATTGTGACAGTCTGCAGACGTCGAATCAATGTAAAAGACTAATTTGCTGTCTGGGACATACACATCTTGGAGATTAATATAATTTCAAACGATGGGAAAACTGTAACTTTTGAAAGTGGTGTAGGCGTTTGTGCATGAAAGCTATTGTTATGTTTCATTGCAATAGACCCTGAAATGCATTCAAAATTTTATTTAATTCCCATAAAAAGTGCTTTTTTGCTAATTAATTTCTTGTACTCAACGCAGAAGCCCGTTGGCACAGATGGAAGAGGAGAAGACAGAACACATGCAGAAAATGAAGAAAATGGAGCAGGAGATGGAGGAAGTCTTCAAGATGAAAGTTCAAGAGAAGAAGCAAAAACTACAAGACTCTGAAGCCGACGTAAGAGACTGTTGTCTGGGTGGCCTTATTGTTACAACAGGCTCGACTGTAAACTGTTGCTGAGAAGTGGTTTTAGCAGTGGTATTTATCGATCGCTTTAATGTTAAGAAGCTTTTCAAATCGTCTAAAAATTAAAGTACTTGAAGTGGGCGTGGTCATGATTTACCTATGCCTTTGATTGACAGCTGTCACGTCGTCACGAGGCGATGAAGAAGAAGTTGGAATCGGAATACTTGGCCTTGGAAGAGAAGCATGGTCAGTTCGAGAAGGACAAACAGGAATTCGAGCTGTTGCAGCAAAAGCATTCCGAAGAGAAGAAATCCGAAAAGTGAGTTCAAAAATTGCCACTTTCGGTATCTCTACGATTAAGAGATGGCATAGTTCGCTCCGTGTAAATACTCGATAGGAACGTAAGCCTAGTTCAAATTCAAGCCTGGCAATTTTGTTAAAACATGACTCTTGCAAGAAACTGACGTAAAATCAAGCGAATAATAGGACAAAAATTCAAGCTTTGACTTTCCAGTCATTGAGTTTCGACTTACCAGTCTGTCGAGTCTTCTCAGTTTCGATCTTCTAGTCATTGTAGTCAGTCAAACTTCACTTTCAAATGCATCGAGTGAGTCAAGTTTTGATTTTGAAATAATCGAATCGTTCAAACTTTGAGTTTCCAGTCAGTCAAGTCAACCCAGTTTCGACTTCCCAGTCAATCGAGTCACACCAGTTTCCACTTTCAGGTTAGTCAAGTCATTTAAGCTTAGTCTTTTTCAGTTGAAACATCCAAGCTTTGACTTTCCAAGCAATCAACAGTCGTCAAGTCATGAAGTTTAGACGGTGAAGTCAGTTGAGTTACTAAAACATTGACGTTTGAGTCAGTCGAGTGATTCTAGTCTTTGCTTTCCAGTCAGTCGAGGCGTTCAAGCTTTGATCTTATACAGAAAAAGCATACGCTCAACATGCGTCGTGTTAGCTTCCATCACTCTTCGGTAAATCATACACTGGAACAAGCTAATACTGGAATTAAGAAGTGTGGTTATTTTGATGGAATTATCACTTTTTCACCAACATTAGCATCATTAGATTTTGATTTTTCTTTGAAACATAGTGCGATGAGTTAGCTGAAGTTTTAACTGAACTTAAGACCAGTAAGTTAGTTAATATAATATTGCTTGTTGAATTAATGGTGACTCTTAATGTATGGCACTGTTGGTATACTCCACCGATACGCTGAAAATTCAAAACTCTAACAACAACTAGCGGACTTACTTGATATTTTAAAATTTTCTAGTTGTTTTTTTGTTTTGTTATTATGAACTTTATTATGCTGTAGTTGTAGTGGTTACTAATGCCCGTTGCATGCTGTGCTGTGGTGTGCCTCCTTGCAACAATCTTTTAATCCTCGATTATTTTATAACTTGTTTTCTTGATTGTTATAATTGATCGAGCAACATGCTATTGCTTATCCGGCCTCCATTGAAAATAAGTTCTTTTTGTGTTTATTACTAAACGTGAAAATGATGTTGAAACAACGTCTTTTGCTGCCTGAGAGTGATTTGAGAGTTGCTTTGCCAACAAGCCGGCTTCATGGCCAAGCCACTTATGTTGTTTTCTTTTTTTCTTTTCTATTTCTGCATCACCACAACCGCATGGCTTTCGTGGTCGACTCTGATTGGTCAATTGCGACGTTTCTATGGCAACAGAACGATGGACAAGAAAAGAAAGACCAAAACCCTGTTTTAGAGCGCCGCCCCTCTTCGGTCACGGATGAATAACTTTGGTAGCTACAGCGAGAAGCAACTAACCACATGACTTGACGCGGCAGTCGTCTGCTTCGAGCATTGCTCGTGATCAAACCAATGCAGTTTGCGGCAAATGACGCTTTTTCTATGTCACTGTTCGATGATGACGTAAAGCCTGCGTCATTTGACGATGTCATTTTGTTCTTGCATGCATCATCACCCAGTGTGTCTTGTTCCAAATCGAAGCGTTTAATTTTCTTGTTCTTTATGCCAAGAAGAAACGATAAACTAAGGCAGCATTAGCTGTCTTGCTTGTGGGCAAGGGTTACTGTGCATGGGATTTTTTTGGAGCACCCTTTGCGCCTGTGCTTCTCAACTGGGGTACCACTTTGACCTCGACAAAATATCATGTGATCTACCACCATGAAAGGTAATAAGAAAATTGACGGCCAAACTAAATCGTTTGTCTTCGGTGGACATTTAACCTATGTCACCTATGATTTGCTACCAACTTTAGCAATGATCCAAAAAATACTAAGTTAGAATGAACTTAGCGTGCCAAAATAGTCAAGTTGATTTGATTCTTCACTAACTTCTGATATAATCGTACTGTTGTCTCGTTACATACAACCAAGTGATCAGTTGATTACACTTGTCGTCTACAACTGCTACCATTACGTCACGTAATATCATTGTGACGTTTTTGGGCAAAACGTGACCCAGCTGAGAACTGCTAGGCACGTACAAAACTAACCCACGTTTTTAGAACGAGCCAGATGATATAAGCTTTTGTTTTGCTTCGTGCTTGTGAAATGGTTAATTGAAGTTTCTTATCACCTGCCCACTTGGCAAAATCCATTCTTTTTACATGTTATTCTGACTGGGCATATAATACACAATTTACCTTGTTATATTAAACAGCGGTTTGTTGGTTGATGTTGAGGGATTTTAAACTCAACTCAACCTAAATTTTCATCTACAACTTAAGTCTAGCTAAAAATTATATTTGTTTTTGTATTTCTCTTACTTACATTGACCAAACTATTGGACACTGATTATATTTTTCTTCAAATTGACGTGTTTTAACATTAAATTTAAGTAGTCCAAAATTGCTTTGCCAAAACTTTGTACATCTACCTGGTGTTGTTGCTTCAATTTCTTCAAATGTTATTACATAAATTCAACGATTTTTTATCTTAACTTTAGTAAGCTTGCTGACGTAATTTAGCCGAATCGCAGCTGACATCAGTCACGCATGCTGAACCTATGACGACCTTTCTTAAACGTCACATTTTGCATAAATTTTCTCACCATCTTGTTGTATTCTTTGTCACGTGACGTAACAAGTCCCCTTCGTCATTTCTTGCCATGTTTTTGCAGTGGACGAACCTGTGTCGCATTTTCCCACAATTCAATGTTGTTTCACCATAAGTTGTTAACCTAAAACTTAACATCCCAGTCAGCACATCAATCGTTTTTTTACATTGATTCAATGTCTGCAGACGTTGAATCAATGTAAAAAACGACTGATATGCTGGCTGGGATTTTGCTGCTCACTATTTGCGTTCGCGATCAAAAGAATTTTAACAATTTTTTTTTTCAAAAATCTATTTAATTGAAATGATGTGATTTGTTTATTTTTGAAATAGTTTTGACTTTTTTTACTTTTTGCGATGAATACAAACGAAATAAATTTCAGCTTTTCAACGTTTAAAACCGGTGCGATGATATCCAGCCGAGTTGTTTTAGTCTTGGAAATAAGTTTTTTGTCCATGAATGGAATTTTTTTAGATATGCGATAAAGCTTCATTGGGATCAGGTGGAAGCGATTTTAATACCGTACAGTCCCATTTGCTAACATTTGTTTTTAAAACATACTGTAAGAGCTTTAAAGGGTTTCATGATCGCTGCTTCTTAACTTATATCCTAAGAGTTTGTTTCTCATTAATTTTTCCTTATTCTATCATTTTTATATCTTTTAAGGTTCTTGTAGATCAGTTTTCGTTTAATTACCGCTTTGCATTATTTTAAAATTGCTATCAGTTTGCGTATGATAGTTTATACAACAAACCCCTCTTCTTTCGCCCTTGTAATCTAAGTAACTTTTATTAAATAATTTTCTATTTACTTATGAAGAGCATGAAAACTAAAACGGATTTAACAAAAGTGTCTTTAGATCAATGTAGGTAGGTTCATTATAACTGAGTGGTGTTGTGAAAAATTATTTATCTTATGACAAATGCTTTGTTAGTGAAGCTATGTCTAGTATTAGACGAGTCAATATAAGGTTGAACCCCAAAAAAATTGATACAAAAGGTTTTTCAACGGATTCTGTTACCTATGAGCCTACTAAATAACATACTAAAAGTCTACCAAAATCGGACCTCGAGAAAGGGATCATTTTCAAGATGGCGTCCAAGGTGGCCGCCGGTATGTTATATTGCCTATATCTCAATTGCTATTCAAGCTAGAAAGGCGGTTTAGTTGTCTATCCCTAGGTTTTCGGGGTCAATGAATCGAATTAAATAGGTTAAATTACGATAGGCTGATTATCTACTGAGATACGTATGATTTGTATATAATATACGACCTGGGGGAGCCCGGGGACATTTCGGACGCAGCGATAGGCCAACATCAGACAGAGCACGATATTAGCAAATTCACTTGAGGCTTGAGATAAACCGCAAACAAAATCATCTTGAGTTTCATTATGTAACACGCGCTTGAGAAAAGTGGTTTTCCAACATTTCAGTTTCTATACTTTTGGCAGCTTGATAAGCCGAATATAAGATAAAGCCAGGACCCTTGGGCAAAAATCTGCTATCAAGGTCGCTCCTGATCGAACCATTGATACTGCACTTATTTTTGAACGCTTCATGGTGGTCTCCCAAGCTGGACATCTATCACTGGAGCAAGTTATGTGTTACGAGCTTAGTTCTTTCCCTCCTGCTCTCTTTGAATCGAGACATGTATTCCGAAAAGCTGATAAGCCACAGTTAGCACACGCGATCTGTGATCACGCAAGTAATGCAATCCTGCATTCTGTGCCAAAAACGGAGTGCCACGTACTTGATGACGGTTCACTCCTTCACTGCATACCATGGCAGCGTGGACAAAGCTATGGTGAAATAGCACGGTCATATGCTGATTTCACCATCCGGCTATATGGATCCGGTACGAGCATTGTGTTTGACGGCTATGAAGAAGGGTCGACCATTAAAGACAACATGCATCAAAGAAGAGGACGTAATCTTCATCCTGTTGTCAACTTTACAGCGGAGACTATGTTCACAGGCTAGAAGGAGGAGTTCCTTTCACAAGATGCCAATAAACAAAATTTGATTTGGATGATAAGTGGTAAACTTCGGGAACAAAATTGCACCGTGGTAAATGCATCGCGGATGCTGATGTAGAATTTGTGAAGGCCGCAGTGGAGACATCTCTTCTCCATACAACAACGCTGATTGGAGAAGATACCGATCTCCTTGTGTTAATTGTTTACTATGCAAAGAAGATAGTAAGAGCCTTTATTTCAGGTTAGACAAGTCCAAAGCTGATGGCAGTACCAAAGTATACAACATCAACCGTTTGAAAAAAATCTTTGGACATGACATGTGTTCTGAGTTGATATTTATCCATGCCATGACTGGTTGTGACACTACGTCTCGGATATTCGGTGTTGGCAAGAAGACTGCTTTTCGGAAACTTGTGCATGGAGATCCTGTTCTTCGGTCTTGTGCTAAAGCATTCACTGCCCCAAACCAGACCACAGAGATTCGATGACCTTGGGTGCCAAGTAATGGCTGTCTTCTTTGATGGCCAGAGCACAGATTCCCTTGCGACAATACGATACAACACCTTCAGCGAGAAAGTTGTCTCTGCTTCATCATTTGTAACGCCCGAGCGTCTACCACCAACTGAATCTGCTACCCAATTTCACTGTCGTCGAGTTTACTACCAGATAATGGTCTGGGTGGGAAAAGCAGAGAGTATGAATGTCATGAATTGGGGGTGGAACCTGCAAAAGAATCGGCTCATCTCACTTATGTCAAAAATGAAGGCTGCTCCAGACAGTCTCTTGAAGGTCATTCATTGCAACTGCTCCACTGCCTGTAAGACACTCCGCTGCTCCTGTAGAGGATACGGACTACCATGTACCACTGCATGTGGACCATGCCAACTGCAAGAATGTGACAATCCACATAACAAGTTTTTTTTTAGACGAGTCGGAAGATGATGAATAGAGACAGCCGTAAGCAATAAGACAACAAACGGGCTGATCACCCTGGTTTACGATTTACTTTTGTAGTCAACTGTTGTAATTCCGATAATTTTCCGAATGTGTCTGTGTCCAGACTTTAATGGTACGCCATTCTTCAGAACAGATTAATCCCCTGTATTGATCTAATGATCTACTGTAGGAGGCCAAGTATGAGCCTCCTGTTGGTTGCAGTTTTTCTTAGATGCCTGTATAGATAGTACCTGTTATGCCGCATATAATATGCTGTCATGATAATTCCATCTTATTAGGGGAGATTGGGGATACTACGGACGGATTTTCGAGTGTTTTGTTTTCGAAAAATGTTTTATTTTAAAGTGTACTGGAAACCGTTTTGTACCAATACATATGGAATTTATTCAGATGAAAAGTGAGGAGTTGTTTCTGAAAATTGTATCACTATTCGGCTTATCAAACTGCCAAAAGTATAGAAACTGAAATGTTGGAAAACCACTTTTCTCAAGCGCGTGTTACATAATGAAACTCAAGATGATTTTGTTTGCGGTTTATCTCAAGCCTCAAGTGAATTTGCTAATATCGTGCTCTGTCTGATGTTGGCCTATCGCTGCGTCCGAAATGTCCCCGGGCTCCCCCAGGTCGTATATTATATACAAATCATACGTATCTCAGTAGATAATCAGCCTATCGTAATTTAACCTATTTAATTCGATTCATTGACCCCGAAAACCTAGGGATAGACAACTAAACCGCCTTTCTAGCTTGAATAGCAATTGAGATATAGGCAATATAACATACCGGCGGCCACCTTGGACGCCATCTTGAAAATGATCCCTTTCTCGAGGTCCGATTTTGGTAGACTTTTAGTATGTTATTTAGTAGGCCCATAGGTAACAGAATCCGTTGAAAAACCTTTTGTATCAATTTTTTTGGGGTTAGGTGCCTTTTTTCCGTATATTGACTCGTCTATATAGGAAGTTTCTTATTATGCTGCGTTGGTATTGCGCAGAAATTAATTAAAAATAACAAGCACAGCTTAAAGAGACGTGAGCATCCGACCTGAATTATTTTATTTTAGCGAATTTATTTCTTTTTTTTACCCAGTCGAACTTTGGGTCGCAAGAAAAAGTGGTGAAGACTCCCAAGAAGCATCAAGAAGGAACAAAGAGCTACCACAGACAAACCAAGATATGTCAGTGTTCCATCAAATGCTGTCTATGAAATGTCAAAATTTAGTTCTTGCCGAATTTTTTTCAGCTTGTCGCCGCAGACCAGCAAGAGATTTAGATTTGTTGATTATGACGTCATCAAAAGATAACTTTTTTCACAATTATTTGTCAATCACTCAGAATTCCGTTTTTTTTCCAGTTTTTGTTGTTTTTCCCACAAGCTTTCAGTTAGTCAGAGGTTCCAGGTGGGTCGTCACGACGCCCTGGTGCGTCATTCTTCAATTCACAAGACCACATTCATCTTACAACCAAAACCTTAAGATTTTTAAAAAACTTGGTCAGGTTCAATCTTGCAAACTTTTATAACTGTTGCCACTTCAAATTATAAGTTATGAATACTCTCAAACCACGACAACGTGCAATTGATGTCGCAACACGCAAGCTAAATCATCGTTGAATCGACGATTATGTCGACTGCGTAGTTTTAAGTTCTTGCATACCGTCGGTGCACCTCATCTTCATGTGACTTGGTTACCACTGAGTTCTACGATTGGTCCTCGTGATATTTGGAATTTGCCTGTTATACTTTTGCTCGACCCAATTTGGAGCAGTCCTTGACAACACTGCCTGTTTGTCTTACTTGGTAAGGCATACCTTCTTATCTTCGAATTATGTGTATGCAGTTTTTGCAAAAAGAGAATTAATGCTACGTCTAAACCAATGTTTTAAAAAGCAATGATATCAAACGCGTTGGAAGAAGCAATTACTTTCAAGAGTTGATCAATGTCATGGCGGTTTAAATTAAAGTGTTAGTTGTGATTACTTTTCACCCTTTGTTGCTATCGACAGTTGCTTACTTGCAATAATAGGCCACAAGTTGCATCGTCTTAACAGATGAGGTTGTATTCTTAAGAAAGCCTTCGTTAGTGTTGTTCTTCCCCTCACAGTACCAAGTTCTCTTAGTCATGTCGTGGTGGTAAAGTATTTTTGATGTTATTCTTTTTCTTTTGTAACCCAGAGTTTTGCTTTATTGTTGGCAACGAAGAGACGCCATGCTTGCAGACAGAAAGGGATTGAGCAATCAGTCGAAGAGGCTTGGCAAGAACTAGGGACGGTACATTACGGGACGCGCAACTCCGTTGTTCCTTCAACATTAGAAGGGTCAATTGCCAATTTGACATTTTTTTTACGCTTTACTGCAGGCTTGCTTTCAACTAAAAACCTTAAATTACTTTAAAACCAACTTAACTCTTCTTATATAACCGATAAAAAGTAAAATATTTTGTAAATTAGAAAAAAACGTAACCCTTCTAGTGTTGCGGATAAGCCAAAAGCGGATGAAGTTTCGCATCCCTATGATCTACAATCCCTAGCAAGAACCATCTTCAAACCAACTTATGCCGTTTGAAATGGATGGGTTTGTGGTCTCTTGTCTGAAAGCATCTTCCACGCTGACCTGTTTTTGTTGTATAGTTTGCTCGTATAACCTTTCGTGTAAGTTTATTTGCTATAACAAATTTAAAATTGTCACTAAAAACGCATGAAAAGTTCCGGTAATTTTAAAGTTACTGACGTATGGCCTACCTACTTTTTTTCATGAACAAATAAACATATTTGCGAGAGTTTTTGATTTAACTACAGTTTCTGTGAGGTTTTTTTTTATTGAAAAAGTTACCATGTTGAATCAATCAATCAAGTGACAGCTAATGGCGTTCGCTGAGGGGACCATTGAGCCACAAACCCTCTTAAATGTTTCTTACCTGAATGCAGCTGGTTTAAAGCATTTTCAAGTATGAGAAACTGCCAGGAATCACCTTACAGAGGCTTTTTCAGTCCGGGAATAAAGATTGAAAATACAATGCCATTGCGCAAAAGGTAACATCTCACTTCGCTTCGGTGCGGTCTTGGTGAGCATAGCTTGGGGTGTTCGAACCTTTGCGTAGCCTACGTAGGAGAACTCCAGCTTTGTACGTTTGACTCCCAGCACCACCGTAGCCTACCGGGTTGGTGTCCCAGTTAGCCCCCATGTCAATGAGCTTAACAACTTGCTATGGTTTGATGCTTGCGCCAAACTTATAAGTTTTTCCGAAAGAGAGCGCCGGTACGCATGGTTCACTGAGCTAAATTATCTTCGACGTCAGATAAACGCTGTTCGACCAAAAAGTCTCAAAGTTTTTCCACCCCATTAGGTTACATGTAATGATGTTTTCAATGCGAAATCTGAAATATCCTAATTGTTTCGTGCAGTAGCGTTGACAAAAAGTAGCCAACTTTTGGACACGGGCCCATGATAATTTCAGGTGCCCTGAACCTTTCTAAGAGTGAAAAGAAAACACCACATATTCTATAGATTCCTGTTGTTTTTTTAATGTCTTGTTTGGGTGGCTCAGGCTTAACATTGGCACCAGGCCAAAATTATTCTCTCAACGGCCCTGACCACTGGGTATACATTTTTTAGGAAGCTAGCAGTCTAACTGATTTGTCTGCCACTGCAATAAAACTTACCGGTAATGCAAAGTAGACTAGCAGGAAATTTCATTCAGGTCGATGTTTCGGTTGTAGTGAATATGAAGCGGGACAAGCCAGGTCAAGCGTTCTTCTTTCATGGTAAATTTGTAGAAGGTATGAAGCCGCCCAAAAGCGCTTGCTGCCCTCTCGCATTCACATGGAGTTGTTGACTTGTTGTGGCTGAGTGGTTAGCGCGTCGGGCTCGCAGTCGAGAGCCTGCATGTTCGACTCCAGCCACCCGCACTTGCTGTTGTTTCTCTGGGCAAGAAACTTTGCGATAATTGCCTCTACCCAGTGATCGATTTCGAGTAATGGGTAGTACCAAATTTCAGTTATAAGTAGAGTAGACAACCGGAAACAGACATTGCCGTCAGCTGCAGCGTGGGTCAGGTGTACGTCGGAAAGCGTACACCGATGCATAGCGCTCAAGTCCGCTTTCCCGCAATGCAGGATCAAGATATAAAAAAACAAACGATATCCTTAGTATTTTGTCAATATTTGAATACTGAGCACTGCACTTGAGTGCTTCTGCACAAGTAGCCTACTAGGGCGGCGGGTTTCTTTTCTCCAGTAATATTGCCAGCGATAAAACTCTTGCTGCATCATCTCAGGTGCTGGAAGATCATCATCGTACAATTCACTCACAACAAAATTGCACAGCAATAACGCCTAACCACACAAAAACTCAATAGCCAGCCGCCTCAAGCCAAACAAAAGAGCCACATTAAAGAACCACTTACTGATTTCAACACCATTCGTCATAGCACATGACAAGGGAACTGTGTTACGAAAGCTAGTGCAATTCGCTATTACCACAGCGAACTCGCAGCATCAGGCCAAAAAAGGTCGTTAAAATGTACATTGTGAAGAAATTTTAAGACTTTACTATTGACACAATATTCTAGAAACCTCTTATTCAGAACTACCTAGAAGATTTCAGCTGATCCTGTGATTGTATATGTAGGGGAAAACCTCCTACAGTGCCCAGTTTTTTTACATTTTCATAAATTTTGAAAAAAGTTGCAGAGAAACATTGAAATTTTGATTTTCAATGTATAGTTTGAGGTTTTCTCTATTTCTTGGCCTATTTATCTAAGTTCTGGGATTACTGATTTTTGTTCGGTAGCCATTTAAAAACTTGCTTTCGAAAGTGGGCACTGTAAGGTATCGGTCCCATACAATGCCCATGGGGAGTACCTACAGTGCCCACTTTACAAAGCATCACATTATTGTACTGCTTAAACGATCATATCCTACTTTTTTTGTGTTGTAATATTCTGGCTGCAGCAATCACCACACACAAATGTTGAATTCAAGCCATATAACATAACATGAACAACACTAATCAACAATAAAAGAAGCAGATGAAGAAATAAAAAAACCTTCTAGCCATTTTTTTCCAGCTATGTTATTTGCCTTCCATGCTTCCGGTATTTTTTTGTCATATTTTGTACCGGTAGCAAGTTCGTATGCCAACTTCTATCATTCCTATTGGAAAACCAAAATGGTGCTTTGCAGACTCAATTAGATAGTCACGAGGTTTCTTTGTTCTTCTTGGTTATTAAAAATCCTGTTTACGGAGTAGTTTTGCTTGAAATTGTTCATGGTAATACTGTATTCTCTCGATCTCCTTCACACTTAGCTAAATAACGCCGAATTGTTCTACGAGAAATACCGAACTCCTCAGATACAATTTTTTTATCTTTCTTTTACAGTCACCTCCATGCATGCTTTCTTCATGACATTTTCTGGATGTCCAACAAGCTTCTTTGCAGGCTGCTGGACATTTTGAAAAAAAGATATAGAAGATTAATAACTTATTGTCTGGCCAAAACAATAAACGTAAACCTATCTGAAGTTTGTTGTTCATGATCAATAAAAAAAAACATAGATTTAACAGTGCCCACCCCTGGGCACTGTAGGCTCTGTCACTGATGGGCACTGTTGGGGCCGTCGCCATTTTGGACAAAATGTGCTGCAATATTTATAAACTACTGTACATTATTACAAGCATTAAGCAGTATCAAAGCTTGCCTACATTAACTAACTATCCACAGTGTAACTGACAATACTATCACATGAGCAATAAAGTCACATGCACACTTTCCATTCTTCCAAAAAAAGTTTCTATTTTCCTAAAAAAATTATTTCTGTTTTCACTTGCCAAGTACTTCACATGGCATCTTCACGTTACATGTGAGAAATCATTGGGCACGTGGACATCTCAAAATGAATTCGGGCGCGTAATTGATGATGCATTGTGGGTAAAATTTGAATATGGGCACTGTAGGAACCTGGGCACTGTAGGAGGTTTTCCCCTACACTACACTTTTTCCAAAAATGTGGACTTTTTCGGCTCAAGGGGGGTTCCTGGGAACTCCGAGAACCCCCTCTAGCTACGGCTTCCCGTTCACCTAAATCTTCAACCACTGGGTGTAAGCCTGGACAGGGCCGGATTTAGCTGATGGGGGGCCCGGGGCACTTTTGAATCGGGGGGCCCCCGTGCAAAACAATTTTTTGCGCCTACGGCGCGAAAAATCATCTCTACGTCTACAGTAGCATCAGTCCAGTACTACACAGCATTTTGCAGAAACTTTAAAGGCCAAAAGGAAAAAAATAACACAAAATCACATTTTTTCCACATAGGGGGGCCCTTCAAAAGTCGGGGGGCCCGGGGCAACTGCCCCCTCTGCCCCCCCCTAAATCCGGGCCTGAGCCTGGATACGACAAACAAAACACCAATGAAGATAATCAGTGAGTGATAGGAAAAACCAAAGCTGATTAATTTAAGAAATGAGAAAAAGAGGTTCTGATATAACCTGCAGTAGGCTACACTCTGCCGATATTTATTACAAATGGATCGCTTCATATTTTAAGTCTAGGAGAATATATTTTTTGCCAAAGCATATAAAATTCCAAAGAAGGTAGCGCGGTTTCTAAATTTAAGACAACTTAAATTTCTTGTAAGAAAGGATAAACTTTTCAAAACGAAGATATTGATGTTCCAAGTGACCCTACTTCAAATGGAAAAGCATCCGGAAAAAGAAAGATTAATTATTATTATTATTATCTCACGTTTTGCAAACAAAAAATTGGAATTAAATTTTAACTTTACGAAATTGTTTTGAAATGCTTGCATAAAAATATATTAGGATATTAAAATGTTTAACTGGTTGTTCTAGACCAGGGGTTCTTAAACTGGGGTCCGTGGACCCCCAAGGGGTACGCGGACTAGTTTTAGGGGTATCATGAAGGCCCGATGGAAATCTTAGTGTATAATTTCAAAAATGGAATAAATTTTTGAAAAGAAAAGATATTAACTTCAAACAATGCTGATGATTTCCAGTTTGAGTTTCTACTTTTGTTACGTAGGCTACAGTTTTTTGTTACGTATGTTTATTACGTCACTTTCCACATAATTGTTTTTGCCACTATTTGAACATTGCAAAATTTTATCAGTTGCAGCAAAGCTACTGCAGACGTCAGCTAGGCTAGGTTAAGATTGTAAAAGGTTTATGCATATCCCCTTTTGGTAAAGAGAGCCATGGCTGCTATAGCCTAATCCCTTTTACGTCTACATATTTATGTAAGTCAGGATTTTCATCCTTGGTAACTGTCAAAACAAGAGTCGAAACCGGTTGGATGCAAAGGATGACATGCGTGTTACCCTACCAAAGACGAAGCCACAATTTCATGTTTTTGTTGAAGACAAACAGCAGCATCCTTCACATTAATGAAACTAAATCGAAGATATTGAAAAACAATCTGCATTCGCTATTTTTTAAATTTAATAAAACATAATTTTTGTTACCTCAAATCAAATGTAGTTATTACTCTTTAAACCCTTGACAGCCTGTTTTACCCTAAAAGGAGGCTCATCAGAAGGTCCTTATTCAAATGGAATAAAAAAAGAAAGAAAAAAAAAAAAAATATTCAAATGGAAATAAATTTTATCACCAATTCATTTTAATTTTATTGCGTCATGTCCAATTCCTGCTGATCAAAAGCGTTTCTCGGACTAGGCCATGAAGGGGGTCCACACAAACCAAAAAATTTTGTAAAGGGTCCTCGTTAAAAAAAGTTTAAGAATCCCTGTTCTAGACCCTTATGGTTCTTTCATGGAATAAAGCAGGGCTACTCAACTGGCGGACCGCGGTCCAAATCCGGACCTTCTGGGTGTTGAAGGTGGACCTTAAGCTTTTTGGAAGAATAACCTAATTGCCACGTTTCAGGGCTTCTTTAAGCAAATTTATACTGAGAGGCAAAATTTTTTAATGCGATTATCCTAGTTGCTGGGGTGCTTCGACTCCCAGACTCCCCAACACCTTCTCAGAAATCCAATTCGAGTTACATTTTACCTAAAAAATGGTTTGGTACAGACGGTTTAACTTTCGTGGTTTAACTTTTAACTTTCGTTTAACTTTTCGACGGCAGCCTTCCATCTCAACAACAGGGAGGCAAAACGTGACCTGAAAGTGACCGTTAACGGCAAAATTTTGCCGCCCTGCCCAGAACCTACATACCTTGGGGTTACACTTGACAGGTCACTCACATACCGTCACCATTTACAGTCACTACGCAAAAAGCTGACATCTCGCGTCGCCCTGCTGAGACGTTTGGCAGGCACAACTTGGGGTGCAGGTGCTGACACCTTGCGCACTGCAACCCTGGCGTTGGTCCACTCCACTGCTGAATACTGCGCCCCTGCCTGGTGCCGCAGTGCCCACACCCGTCTCATCGACAGCCCAATCAACGACGCATTGCGAACTGTAACTGGATGCCTGCGCCCAACTCCAACAGAGTATTTACCAATCCTCGCAGGCATCCAACCTGCTGAGCTTCGCCGAAAGGGAGCCCTTATACACCTGGCTTGCCGGGCGGGGGATCCTAACCACTTGCTTCATGCAAAACTCAACATCCCACCTCAGGAATCTCCCCGGCAATTAAAGTCAAGACACCCCTTTGTGCCAGCTGCTGTTGAATTACTACATCCATTCAGCGATCATGCCATCAGCGCAGCACACTTCATGGAAGACAATTGGAATGCAGCGTAGTGTGCCACCGACACAAAACTACATCGTTTTATACCTCACCCGGTGGCGCGCCCCCCTGGTATGGACCTGCCTCGGCCGACTTGGGTCAAGCTCAACAGAATCCGAACCGGAGTCGGTCGCTTCCATTTCAACATGCACAAGTGGGTTTGGCTCCCTCACCGGCCTGCGAATGCGGCGCGGAGGAACAAACTGCTGACCATGTCGTTCTCGAATGTCCGATCTATAAGGCACCAAATGGAACGCATGATATAGCAACGCTGGACGAAGCTACACTCACCTGGCTCTCCATCACCTGCCCTGAAATTTGATTTGATCTAGTCTCAAACGAAAGAAGAAGAAGAAGAACTTTCGTGATTGCGTGTGAAATAACCTGGAAATAACTTATTCACCGGACCGTTCAAAATACTGTATTTAACTTGTCAAACTGGACCTTTGTTAAGATTAGTTGAGTAACCCTGGAATAAAGCAATCGCTGCATTACAGACAAACCAACTTAAAACAGCAGGAAGAGATATCTGAATGGTAGGTCCACTTTGAAAATCGATGAGAAACCTTGCCAAATAGCCGATCAATTTTGAATTTGTTTTCATATCAAAAAACAAACCTTAAATTACGTTGATTCAACAAGTGGCAGTTACACCGATTTGTAATCAATAAATTGCAAACGGCCTTCCAAGTCTAAAACGTTTGGCAGTTTTGTTGCGCCTGGAGTCTGTTTTCGTTTATTAGTTCTACTTTCGTGACTTTGGCTTTCATTCGTACGTTAGGTAGCCTGATGCCCCCTTGTTTGCTTGTTTAATCTATTACTCTCTGCCATAAGAGTCTAGCAATAGCAATTTATGTTATTTATGCTCAGTCATATTAGAAGAGTTTAACGACTGCAAGTTTTAACAATCAGTGGGCTAATTTAAGTGTAAGAAGAAGAGGGTGAAAAGATAACAGACTTGAAACTCACATTTAATTTCTTACAACTGAGCAAAAGTGAAGAAAAGTCTGCTTGCAGAAGCTAAGGTCATTTTGATCCACTTTTGCACAAACCCAGTCAGTAAATCATTCCTTTTTACGGTAATTCAACGTCTGCAGACGTTGAATCACTGTAGACAACGTATGCTGATGTTGAACCTATTAAAAATGGATTGGTTTGCTGGCTGGAAATATTGAAATCATTGTCAGATGCTACTGCTGGTATGCAATTGTCATAGCAAACCTTACCACAAAACATTTCTCTCCTCCAGAATTTTTCAATAGCCCAAACTAGATCTTTAACTTGAGCCATGCTCCATACCAAGCAATATTTGCCTCATACAATAATTTGTACAGCGTTTCTGTTTGAGTCATGAAAAACAAATTTCTCAAATAAGAACCGTAATCAAATTATTTAAAGTGGTAGATTGTATTGCTTTGATTACTTGACAGCAAGCTAATGAAAATAGGAAGCTAAGTAATTTTTTTGCAAGTTGTTGTAATCACAAAAGAGCTTCGTAAGCAGACCTATATGTAGGTTGAACGGTTTATAAATAATGCAACACAGAACGTCAGAGGAAATCCTTGAACGGAAGGTTTGTTGCTCAATTCTTCAAACGAGGTGCGTCTGACACGAGGTCAGACTGTTCAGTGTTCACTGATCAAGAAACAATTGCACATCTAAACAAGTTCGTTCAAGTCAAGCAATGACATTGCGGGAAAACGAAGGGTGACAAAAGTGTTAGACAGGTGGGTAATGGGCTTGAGTAGGCTTAAATATAGACTAGACATTGAGACTAATCAAAAAGTTTAGGTTACTTGCTGTGATTATGTCCAACAATGTTTTTATGTGAACAAATTTGCATTTCTAACTTGTGTTTATATCTCTAATAACATTAAAAAATGGTGGCATGCTTTGCAAAACAATTTATTGCTACACGGTGATTTCACTGCTGAGTGTGAGGCCGGAGAAAGAGAGAAAATTCATGAGGTTGTCTCTAGCAGAAGTTATGATAAAAATAGGCTAGGGCTATTCTATTCTCTGCTATTCCTTATTTACTTCCGCGCATACTCATGTGTTGCTGTGCTTCACCTTTGCGTGTTATCATCAACAAATGCCTGGATATACAATACTGCATCTACTTTACGTAGGCTAATCTTTATGAATCACAGCTTTTGTCATCTACACTTTTAATAGGAATTTCGTTTAGGTCGATAGCCTATTCATGGTGGTTTAGGCAATTTGTAGGCTAAGTGTCGAGTTACTTGCAGTTAACTTTACTTTTTTAATTTTATAAGTAGCCTAGGCTACATCCACAAAAATTTCCATTAAAATCTTGCCGACGTCTTTATGAAGACACAACAATGTAATGTTATGTGACATATATTTAATGTAAGTAGGCCTATGATAAATTTGTCGTTTGTGTTGATGAGTTGAAAAGTGTTGGGTGAATTGTCACAAGGTGCATTGTGTGTTTGGCCCCTCTCGTTCATAAAACACTCTGACCAGTTCACACTAGATACCGTTTAGAAACGGAAGCAGTGACTTCATTTGGTGTATCTGACGCCACCGCCTCTGTGTTTCAACACACAGAGTGCATCCCATGATGTACAATATCTATTGCGACTGACGATGTAGAAACTATCTCTTGTTTGTTCTAGTACATGATGTAAGACTTGGACGTTTTCATCACGTTTCAGAATCGATTTGGAGCTATTTCCTATTGGAAGCAATGCAGCATGATCTTGGTGGTTTTCCTGTGCTACTAAAGGTTATACTGTACACGTGAAGTCATAGATATAGAACGGAAAGCGAGTTTGTATGAAGAATAAGAATCTAATGTTAGGTGTGTAGCTTTGTTGCTTACACAAAGAAAGGCGCAGTTTATTCAGTTTTTTAGCTTTCGTTGAAATTACATGTATATTTTTACAGCAAAGTGATAAACGTACATACACTATACAGCATAACGAAAGTGATACTAGCTAGAGCTTAGTGGTTTTCGCTTCAACTTTTTTCTATGAATATTTGGAGATTTGGTGATTTAATTTTGTGCTATTGTTTTTATAGGTAACAGTGATATTAGACTAATTCTCGGTGTCAAAAACGTTTGACGTGTTTTCGTGCTTAGAACTGTGTAAATTTTCTATGGGTAAAATGTGTAAAATTTCTAAACTTTCTATGAGGCTTCGTTTAGTGGCTTACCCAGGAATTTGTTACTGGGAGAGGGGAGCATTCTTGGTTTCATTTGAGCATTTGCTGGTTCAAATTCCAGCTCAGCACTTATTATCAAAATGATTTTACTTATTTATTGGTATGATATGAATGAAGTAATGTTGCCAGTAGATATCAAAGTCAAAGAAATGTTAAGTGGTAGACTGGAAGTGAACATGTTTACGCGTTAATTCCCCGGCAACAACACTTCAACAATCGGAAACTTCACTCTGTCAATCTCGGTAACCGGCCCTGTGTCAAGACTCAAGAGCCTCTACAAATATGCGAAACTACCAGAAATAACCTATCAAGGCTTTGTCATTCCGAGGATAAAGATTCAAAACCAACCAACCATTCGATATAATTTGATTTTGTTTTTTATCAGGTGTAGCCTTATGCACTTATGCTACTTCATAGTCTGACCAAGGTTTAAGGTAGCCGAAACTATCTATTAGTGAAACATATACTTTCACGGTCTTTGCGTATGTCACTGTATTTAGGGAATGCATTAGCAGATAGCCTATGTGAAAAGGAAAAGCATGATAGTAGACCTAAACGGATAAGTAAAAACTGTAATACTACAGTTTGGTTGACATGCAATGTCCTTAGCTTGATAAGCATAAATCGAACTTCTTTGTGAAAGTTTAAATATCGAATGCAGTTTATTACGGTACGGTAAAGCAAAAATTACTGCACACTGAACATATATTGCATAACAAAAAAGAAGGCCTACCCTACAGGACCGTGTGAGCACCATCTTGCCTCCTCCCCCAAAATCCACTAGTGGACCCCTATTTCTAGTGACGTTGCCCACGGCGGTGCCTAAAATGCTTTTCAAATCATGGGTTGTGAATTCGGATTAAAATCATCAAACTTACTCCACAATCTGTTGGGACTCCATCTTTGACTACATAACAATGCAAAGGGCTATGGAGTTTAAATAAAATAAATAGAAGATTTTGTAGGGCCGTTTTCAGAAGATAATTTGGCAATGAAAAAGGCCATCTTTAAACCTTACAATTGCATCACTCTTGAAATACAAAAACTAAAAACAAAGAAAAGAATAATGCAATGTTTGTTTTGAAAAAAAAATAAA
The DNA here is from genome assembly GCF_918807975.1 of Aplidium turbinatum. Lineage (NCBI taxonomy): Eukaryota > Metazoa > Chordata > Ascidiacea > Aplousobranchia > Polyclinidae > Aplidium > Aplidium turbinatum. Next base: position 7,845,150 of record NC_137486.1, read on the forward strand.
ACAAGACGTTGGGTTGAATGCAAAATACTTCAATAAGGTAGCTCTCAAAAATTTGGCGTACCGTTGAAAAATATTTTCCAAAAAAATGAGAGGGCAATATTATTTTTTCTGTCAACTCTAACAAAATACCTAAACAACTCTAAAAAAATAGATTTACTTGTTTTGCTGATTTAAAATAGCCATGATAAATAATGATCAACGATACAAAACCCAATGGATGCAGCCAAAGTTTGAAATGTCGAGTTTTTGTAGCAGTATTGTCACATTTGTTATTTTAAATAGCCGAAAAACGCTGGACTTGCTAAATGGCCAATGCTTGAACCGCTGTACAGTTTCAAATTTGATCCCGAAATCCCAACCCTAACCTTGACTTCAAAAACTGCAGTGGCCAGGCATTTTGATCCAACACGTCTGAAAAGATTAAAGTGTACACTTGTGAAACGAAATCTACACCGACTTTTTCAGTTATATTCGCAATCATAATAGACCTTGAACTGTAAAATGCATAAAACAGCATTCGATTTATCTTGGCATCGTGCTAGTTGTAAAGTAATACAATCTTGATGAGATGGAATCAAATAATTGCATTCAATAACGAATAATACAGTAATTGAATTTTGCTGTTTAGTCCAAAATTGCGTTATGAGAGTTGATCTTTGCGCTGCATATGCAACTGCATTTTGCGGAAGGTACATGAAGGTATTGACACAATACTCACATATGTAGTTCTCTCATGTCCCTATCTCCTTCTTCTTAAAAACCCGGTTGAACGCAAACGCATTTCTTCTTTGGTCTTCACAGCTTGCGTTTCATTTTTACACAGCAGTAGCTTGCAGCTTGTAACGTTTTCGTATGTAAGCGCCTGCTGTGTGACGTGGACGTCATTTTATTTGCGTCCCTTTTTTCTAGAAAAGTTGTTTTGGTTTATTCTCTGTTCGTTGTTTGATGATGAAATGACTTTTCAACTTTCAGTTGAAAAGTTGTGATTGGTTGTCTTTTCAGATGTAGCTTACTTTCGATCAGTGCTGCTTTTCCATGAGTGTAGTCCGTCCAGATATCATTTCTACGTTATTTCATGATGTGTCACGTTACGTTTGTCAGCATGACCATCATCTTCGAAGTACCAAGATAAGGCTGGGTCTGAATGACATGTACAGAATTGAGAAAGAACAAGATACTAATAGATAAATACAAAATAACAGATAAGTGATTTTAGTAGCGTTGACAAGAAGGTTTATGGGATACTTTTGAACCGGGCCCGGGATGATTTTAGGGGGTTTATTGGTCTTGTTGGTACATGACCCAAATTATCCTTTAATAAGGCTTTGATGATCTACTTCTGGAAAACGCAAAACTTGTGAGTTATTGCAAGAAAGAAAAGTAATCCGTTGATAACATAAAACAAAAATTCTTGACTATCTTTTACCAAGCTATTCTGAGCTACAACTCTTGTATAGAATTTTTTTTTTGATTTGAATCGAACTATTTATAGAAATATTTTCTATCAGTTTTAAATTTCAAAAGCATGTGTTGAAAGTACATTCAAGTTTGTAGTAGCCTACTATTCCGGCACAAGACACAGATTATACTAATGTCAAAATCGGTTGAGAGTTAGTTGTAGGAATTCAGGAATTTCATGCAAATGTTTCGTTATGGCAAGGCAAAGCAACGTTTACTTTAGATAACATTTATTTTAGTTGGAGTTTATGTTAAAAGGCTAATTTAAGCAACGCCTTTGAAAAAGATGTTTGATATATAACTGGTATCGATTTTTGGTCATTAAGATTAATGAAAGTAGTTACCTTATTCCTAAATCCAATCAAATATTTTCAAATCAACAAATTGGTTTATCTGGTTCACTTCTTCATCATTACACAAAATGCCAATTAAACTTATTCGTCACGGATTACGCAGCAGCACAAGAAAATTAGTGATTCTGTCTGACCGAATTTGTTTCAGTTGTCAACGTTGTGAATCTAACATATAATAATATTGAAACAACTTGAGTGTTTCTGTGAACAGCTTTCCGTTTGAAAAGCTGCCTTTTTGCAACCAGTAAGGCCTGAACACTTTAAAATTTTGCTATAAAATGAAACTTTTTCTAGCTCAGCTGCATTTTATCGTGCAATTTGCAATGTTCTTAACAAATTTTAATGACTTCATCCTCAAACAATTTAAACTTTCAAATGAAATGTACTCTTAAAAAAAATCAAGAGAAAAATATTACGTGGAAAGAACATTTCAAAACATATGATTAAACAAAATTCAACGTTGTTCATTAGATAACTAAGCAATGTTAATGTTTTTTAGCAAATGTGGCTGTAAGTCAGTAACGGTTTTTGTGCACGAGTAAAGAAGTGAATTTATTGCAGAAAAGGAATCTCATATTATTCATAGCCTACATACTGTAGCCTACCTGAACCAAAGAACTAAACTGTTGTTACTATTGAAAGCCTAAGCTATCACAACAAACGGCAGATCGAAAGTCTTTTTTACTGAATAATCTTTGTGGTATTTTCTTGTGACTTTATGAGACCGGTGTAGCCTACCGTAGATATCTTAGTTTGTATGATACAAAAATTGTTACATTTCCGACGAACGCTGCAAGTTTGTGGCAGGTGTGAAACTGGCTCCGTACCCCCTTGTCTTCTATCCCGTTATTTTCATTAACAATGAAGAAATGAATGACGTTAACTTAAGATAGCCTAAGGAGGCCCTAAGCCTTTCGATGAGTGCATAGCCGTAAGGACTAGAGATTTGGAAGGGGTAAAACAAGAAATTGCCCAATGCAATTTTATTGAAATTGCCCTAATTTTTAGGCTTGTATATCGAAACGGCTACATAGGCTACTGAGCTGAAGAACATGTATATTATACTTGTAGACAAGGCCACTGAAACTTAGCAGTTGTGCTTTAGCCAGTAGAATCTTGCACTTGATGTTCATTCTGTTTGTTATGCATTCGGCTCAAGCCTTTGTCAATGGCCTACTTTCAGATGCACCTGCACCTGGCACATTGAACCCCCCTGGCACGCGTGTGACGTCACGATATTGAGAATGATGCTTTCAGTCTCTTTATGTCTTTAAAACAAAGTTTGCCTGATTTTAAACAAAACTGCAGTAAAAGAGCGAGTTTTGCTAATACCAAACATACCCCAGACCACCCGCCGCTGGGTGTCGTCTTAGGCGAACACGTCGTCGGGCTTCGTCTGCCGGCCATCAACCCCCCCCCCCTTTCAAAATTGCTACGTACTGGTATCATGGTAATTTCTTTTTGTTTTATTGTGATTTATGGTTATTTGAGTTTGCGTACCTTAATTTGTCGATACCGGGCTGTAGGGAGCCCACATATTAATTCTTGCCCAGGGCCCACAAAACCTTAAGGCCACCACTGACCATGTCATGAAATGTAGGCTATGTTATAAACAAAAAATAAACACATAGGCTACTGCATCAGTTTATATTCATTTCGTATCTTCCCAAACAGCATTAATTTAACATGAGGTCAGTCTATGATGTATGTAGGCATTGTAGGGCCTACATTGGATAAAACGGGGCAACCACAGCATATCGTTTTGGTTGGGCAATTGTATGAACAGATTGGCCAGGTTTAAATAATTTAATATTTTCTGACAGCCCAAATCATCATAACGCTTTTGTGTAAATGAACGCAGTGAAGGATTTTATTGATTTTAGGGCAGCTGTGTCATGTTGCTTCGGGTTACAGTACTCAGATTTAGGGTGGTAGTTTATTTTGTAGTTGCCCAAATCCACATGACAAGTAACATAATAAGATTTTTTTCATATTAATACAAAACAATTAACACATTAATATGAACGTGCCAAATAATAATTCTACAGAACATACTTCGTGCACTTTGTGTAATTTTTCTCACTGAGGCAATTACGGCTTTTCAACACGCTTTGTCTAAATAATTGATTTTTATCGTAACTTACAAATTACAATGCTTTTTGACAGCAGTGGGACAGTTGCTCCCCATGCCTACACAGATTGTACACCAATGGTTGAGCGAGCGGTGTTAGAGCTCGTTTGGCTCTTAATACATCAGTTATAAGATTTATAGCAATATTTATTTGATACGCTTTTCTATAATTTGATACCTCTTTTTGACGACTAATTGATGAGGTAGAATAATCTAGACGCACAAACAACGTGTCAAATTTTTTTTAGATTTTATTAAAGAGAATTTACAATGATTCAAGAGTTTATGACAATCTACTTTTTCAATATTTTTAATGAAGATTTCGGTTTTGAGGATTTCTTTCACTTCATCAATAATACTAAGTCATTGGAAGTACTGTAAATTGCCCTATCATATGGTGGTAGAGGCTAGAGCTAATCGCCTGATTAGGAACAGATTGCTGCAATTTTAATTATTGACGAATCGACCAGATGGCCTCTTGGCTTCGATTTCACTTTGTTTAAATGAAAACGTTGCTCGTGTTGCTGTTTCCAGTTTCAACAGCCAGCAGCGAGTTTTTGAATCAAGTTTCTTCGTCATAAACCGTTTTGTTGCAGCAAGAGGGTACCCAGAATTGCAGATTGTGTTTGCTCAAGCGACCACTTTTTCAATGTAAGGTGGAAGCTGAGTTGTCCACCAACGGTGTTTCACTTTCCGCAAGCACTAATTGTAAATGACCGATTCATAACTTTACGTCAAATAACGTTAAATTGTCTTTGATAAGATTTGTTTTGTTCAATTTGTGATGGCATTCCGCGTAAAGCTAAAACGAAAAATGTTTTCAGCGTGCTAGATAAAGGATTGTGGCAACCACCAGCGAAGAACAGCAACAGGCTGCTGGAATTGCTGACTGTGATGGTATCCTACTCAGCAGATCAGTCATTCTTTTCATTAATCAATGTGAAAAACTAACTTATTAAATTGGGCTTGGGTTTAGTGAGCAAACCAAGAGAGCACATAAGTGGCGTTTAAAAAAGTTACAGTGAAAGGCACAAGTAGCCTACTAAGTTTTGAGACCTCTTTTAACAGCTAAGATTAGGCTAATGAAATCCAAAAAGAGAAGTTAACCGAAAATTTCGGAAAACAAATGCAAGTATAGATTACTAAAAGTTGCTTCTCGTAAAAATGTCACAAAATATGACAACAGAGAAAGCAACCTGATTGAAAGACAAGTCATGCATTAAAACGTTTGACTTTTCACTTGGTCACCAGTAAGTCAATGTGAGTTTTTGTGTGCTTTTTTGAATTTAAAATTGTGACTTTTTACCGCGGCATTATTTCCAATTGCCGATTTATCAGTTAAACGTGGTGTGAAACCGAGGAGTTGAAAACTGAATCTTCTTTATTTCAGCTTATTTCTGGGTGCTGGTAAGTTGGTTGTGCTATCATAGACACGTAAAAGGTATGTGATCTCTTCCCGTCTTATCTATTGGGTTGTAAAATTATGCTTTAGGGTTAAAGCTGTTCAATAAATACACTCAACCTAGAGCTCCAGCAGGGCTGTTGAGTCGGGCGAAAAATATACGACTCCGACTCCTCGGTTAATAACAGGCCGATTCCTTGTTCAGTGTTGCTAAATTTTATGAGGTTGCAAGACTTTTCTGAAAATTTATCCTTATTCATTATTTTTTTAAATTGATTTCATTAAATTTGTAATCAAAGTTGAAACGGCGACTTTCACAAAATTGACAAGAATCAACACTTCTATTTTTGGTAGCCCAAAGGTTTGGAGCGCAATACAGAGAATAAGAAACAATATTTTGAAAAAGTGTATTGCAAACAAAAGTTTTACTGTTTTCTGTCTATTGCTTTTTTTTAGCAAAGGTCGCGGAGTCGGCCGACTCCAGACACGCCAAAATCCAGTCCACTCCGACTCACACATCCCTGAGCTTCAGGTTACCTTACCACTAAAATTATATATAGCCTAATTGAAACAGCACCTTTTGTCACTTTGAATTGTTATGGAAAGTTTGATACGGAAGTGTCCGCTGAGTAATGTATTGAGTGGATGTAGCATGTAGTCTACAGTACATAGATGCCTTAAGTACGGTATTGACTATGTGCCATTGGCCAGCGACCCGCAGTCGCTGCTGATGTCTTTCATGTTAGGCTCGTTTTGCAGTGACTAAATTATTTATTTCTCGTAGGCATTCAACAACAGGCTTATCTCAAGTGAGAAATTTGTTTGTTTTCTCAAATGGTAAATTACATTCATTGGTGTTGTGGTTGTGTGCTTAAAAGTGGTAGGTGTTTTTTAATCACCACAGTCGAATATCGTCAATTTTTAAGAAATTTTGATAATGATGTAATTGTAATAGCGCAGAGGTGAAGAGTACATCTCGTACTCAACCCATTATTTTCAACACACATGGCATCATTTCCACAAGTGCATTAACAATGTATTGTTACGTTGCTTTAACGTAGATAACTGCTCATTGAAGGTTAGACATGTCAATGGGATAATTGGAGGCTAGCCATTGTTTGTATGTGGGTGTCCGTAGTCGGTGATTATAGACAAACAATTATACTGACTGTGTCATGTAAGCTATTTTAGTGATTTATGGATGAAAATATTTGAACTAATTTGTTAAAAGTAAACTGTTTTGCTTCATCTCCTATCGCAGTCAGCAAATCACTCGTTTTTTTACATTGATTCAACGTCTGAATCAATGTAAAAAACTCTGATTTGTTGTATGGAATGTGCAATTCAATTTTGCTACCTAATCAATTAGGTAGGCTAATTATGTCACGTAGTGGAAATATATTCTTTAACAAAAGCACACACCTACTCTTTAGGACAGTCGAATGTTCAACTTGACAAAAGATATTGTGAGCAATTCACGCTGTTCTATACAAGCAGACGAAGAAAAGAGATTACTATTTCTGGTTAGCTAAAGTTTGACGTGTGGCAACGTTTCTGCACTTCGATAGCGTTTCAACAGCGTTTTATGTTAAATTCTAGGACATAAAACATTGGCTTATTTTGAGTGTTTAAACTTAGTAGTTCATTACCATAGGTTTTGACTGATTAGGATTACTGTTTGAAAGAAGTAAATGAAATACTAACTTTAATTTTTTTGCAATAGTCTAGTAACTATTTATTTAATACTATTATTATTATTTCAGGATAATTTGGCTTAGTTTTGATACCATGATAGAGCAGATAGGTAGCAATGTCGGATCGAACTAGTTTTTTAATGAAGTCTCGTTCGAATAAATCCTGTGGGCCAGCAGCAAGATCTAAATCTACTTCAGATGATTTTGGAGTCGTTCAACAACGGGCTGAACAGGCTGCCAAGTTCTTTCACTCGGTTGGCTTAGCCAATGGAGATCTTCCAAGAGAAACTAAAAATAGTAGGCCAGGAAGCCTAAGTTTGTCTGGAACACCCACTAAAATCCACGGCGACAATTTTTCTATTCAGTCTCCTAGCAGGCGACAATCGCCGTTGGTGTTTTCTCCAACAAATAGTTACAGCTCTGCTGGGGTCTCATTTTCTAGGCCTATGAGTTCTTCCAACGTAAATCAAATTATAAAAGATGATGCAACTTTTAAGAGTAAAGTTCAACAACGAAATGTGCGGCATACTTTGTACAAATCGCCAGACAGGACCGTTTTGCATACTTCCGATGAAAACACTGTTGTCGTGTCTCACCCTTTAGCTGAATCTGAAACATGTCAAGAGTTTTCGAGAAAGTTTAAAACACCAAACTCAGAAACTAAGCAAAGACCTGAGGAGCGTTACTTCAATTCACCTAGCCACTGTAAAGACAACGACCACTCAGAAACCAACGTCAATAAAGTGAAGAGTGATCCGAATAGAACATGCAACTCCTTGTCTAGAGTTCGTAGTCACTTATATGACAAACAGCGAAGCCAAGACAGGTCTATAAAAGATAAATCTACCCTCAATGATTGCAACACTATTACCAGTGAGCATAGTTTAAAACAAATTTTGGATGGTAACACCCCAACACACAGCCACATATCTGAGCCTGCTACTTTTGAACGCTTATTGACGGGTAGTTCTAACGAGTCTTCTCCAAGTAAATCTCCATCTCTTCAACGTCACCGATCGAGCAGTGATTCTCACAGTGATGTTTTTGTGTCGGAACCAAAATCATCTCAAAGTTACGATTTTACCGACGGAAAGTTTTTCATGAAGCATATATCAAAAAGTTTCGCAAGCACATCTTCCCTTTCGGAAGTGGAGAAAAGAGAAAGTTTATCGTCACACATGAGCAGTTTTACATTAGAACACCAGAAGCATGACATTGGAACACCACCTCGCAGTCTGTCTCCCGCATCAAAGCTGTTTAAAAAGGTATGCTGCTGTTTAGTGTTCTTTTTTTGCAATGTCAGTAGCCAGTACCTAATTGATTATGATGTTGAAAGCTTGAGATAAATGTTTTGTCACACAGCTCTGACTTAAAGGCTACTTAAACTAAAATAGCATACTTAAAATTAAACTTCGAATTTGACCAAAAATTGCGTACTCTTCCCATTTGTTGGATTCAAATGATCGATTTATTATTATACGTCCGGACACACCAAAGTTTTTCCAACACCACTGGCATGATTACGATAGCTTGCTGTTTTTGTAAGGTCATGATCAATCTGGGCCTGTGTTAATGATTCAAAGCGTAAACATTATGCAAGTACGCAAATTTTCAGGATGACGCTACCAAAGAGGCTTCTTTGGTCTCAGGATAAAAATTCTAACTACCAATTAATGTATTTTATAAAAATCAATGAATCTCCTCAGAGCCCATCTCACACTCCGAGAACAAGCCCGAATACTCACAGGCGCTTCAGAGGCAAGCACCGTTCAAAGTCCGACGTGCCAGAGCATAAAGTTGTGCTGAATCGAATGCAAAGTGAAGGAGATGTGCAAGCGCTATTACGCCAAGAAGGTATATAGCATTTTTTATGTAGTCATAAGAAACTGAAGATATGACATTTTAGGATGCGAAATCGCTTTTCCAGCTAGGTGGGATGAGTCAATTTTCAATTACGACATTTTTCACAATTCATTACCAGCTTGCTTTTCAACAAAAACCTTAAAATTGACTTGATTACTTTCATAGAGCTTAGAAAAAGTTCAACATTGTGTAATACATAATCAGAAAAATGCGATTTTACTATTGTGGTAGATAAGCCACCAGATGCCACCTCTGCCCTCAATTTTTCTGCAGATGGGGGGGCAATGGTGCCCTTTTAAAGTCATGTAAGCTACTGCACATTTTGCAACATAACAATTTCTGCTATTCGCTTTTAGCCTAATTATAATCTTTCATTTTTGCCTCAAAATAATATTTACGGCACAAAATTTTGCAACACAGTACAGGCCTTAAAACTCGTTTTTTTTTTCGGCAGCCATCGTGGCCTACCGGGAACTCCTTCTCGGCGGCCAAATCTGCGTGCTTGGAGGCCAAAAAACAAAATAAAAATAACGATAGCACAAGTAAATAGAATTAAACTTGCAACAATGCTAAAATGATCACTTAGCGTTGTTGAAGTCTGGGCCTGGGCGACGTCCTACAATAGAATCGTTGCACCACGCAATAACTGCTTTATCGGGATTGCAATCCAGTACTGCGGGACCATCTATATAACGACACTCGCACGAGTGTCTCCAATGTGGCTGATAGTGATTTTAAAGAAGTTCGCCACTCCCCTAGAATTCTTTTTAGCAACGAAAAACAACGTTCGACATGTGTTGACGATGACGGCAAGGTAATAAAATAAGTATTTCAATGATGTGAAGTACATTACCGGTACTAAAAGAAGCATAATAATTTTTGCAAAATATGATCAAAAAATGTTTTTCCCATTAGCACTTCGGATTAAGACTTTGTTAAAATAAACGTCGGGAATTACAAACAAGACTTACAGCGCTGGTGATCGCAGATGGATATTATATTCCATCAATAACAAATATTCCCGCACAATGCAACAGTGGCGATTATGACGCGCTGACCTAATGTTGCGTCACTCTTTGATAGCCTACTACATATTTTCGACAGTTAATCCACGATCATTCTATTGCGAAATTAAATAATTGGCTTGAAGAGACCGGCGGCCAAACTTGGCCGATTGAGGAGGTAGCACCTGCGGTCATTCAAGCACTACTTAGCGGCCATGGCCGCAGGCTGCTTTAAGGCTTGACAGTAGGTTACATCATTATAACATAGCATGATGCCCTTCTTTATATACCGAACACTTGTAGCCTATCATTACTCAATAAATATTGAGCTGATAGATTAGCATTATAGCTATATCTTATCTTAAAACTTGAAAAAAAATTGGTCTTTTAGTAAACAAAAGTGCCCTTTTTTCGTAATCTTGCCCCCCCCCAGTCAAAAATTGTTCCGGCGCCCCTGTTTACTGGCCTATATTTGGAGTTGTCTGGTTCCCACAAAAGATTTATACAGATCTGTTTAGCGTATAATTTAGTTCCGGTACCAATGCGGTCCCATGGCCCCAAAACAAGAAACCTCAAGAAAAACTAGACACCTCTTCAGAAGAAAAAAGCTAAAGTACGAGTAAAGCTATCGAATAAGGAAATGGTTTTCTCCAACAGGAGAAGTTGTTTACAAATGGAAATGGACATAAGTAATAGAATATGAGGCTCTTTAAAGTGCCTCTGACAGGAAAATAAATTTGGTAAATTTACCTAAGATACCAAAGAGATGACACTAACAAACTTCCCTGACCAGCAAATAGTTAAAAATATCAACAGGCTAATAAGTTACACGCTTGCAAACTTTCGTTCACTTTCGGCGAATCTGGCACTTATTCAATTGCGAAAATAAAAACGGCAACCACGCTGTGACGTCACCGTGGGTGGGAAGGATACATTCTTTCTCTGTGGTGAGTTGGTAAGATATGGTACGACTACTCCAAAACGTCAATGTGTAGGGCTCTATTGGTCTAAAGCATGTGCAAAATGAGAATTACCGAAAGGAAAAAGTCAACTTATTATTACTATCAGGTTTTGATCAAATAGATTGAGTTTATTTTTATCAAACAGCATCTCAATTCAATTGAAATTGCAGTTTTTCTAAACTCTTGTAGGGCTACAATTTGGATAATTTTTTATTTATCCTAATCTGGCTATAGCCATTTGCAGTGTAACAGCAGTATCTCACAGACAGTACACTTAATTTATGGTTGAGGTAGGCCTAATACCTGGAAATTGCTGTTTATGTGACAGAGTCAGTGACAAAGACGTGTGCTATATTTTCATGCTTTCAAACAAAACAAGGTGCTGAGAAGAAAATAGTCAAAGTTTTCTTCAAGTATTCGAAGGATGGACCATACAAAACTAGTCGTATATGTTCTCTTCACCTCACTGGAGATGATTTTGTTAACACCACCAACCCGATTTGGATCTTCTCAGCAATGAGTGGCGTGCTGGGAACTGTAGGTGGTGCGTTTGCCACAAGTGCGAGTCTATGTCCCAGCCCAATGAATGTGTATGTTGCCATGAAGTGCCATAGACGAAAGAACTTTTGAAGAAAGACGCATCTAGCTGTGTTACCAATTTGACCGATTTTGAGGCACACTTAGCCTACATCCCGCAGTTCTGAGGACTTTTTTTATGAGGAGCAGGAAGAACTGGAGAAAAAAACAATAAACCGAAAGGAGAAAACGGAGACCTATCAAAAGAGTAAGGATGCTACATTAGACTAAAAATACCCTAAACGCTAAAGAATGCACACTAAACGAAGTGATTTTATTTCCTTGCAGGCAGTATCGGTAATTAGTCGCTTACAGGCATGTATTGGAGTGGATACTACAAGGTGGTGCTCTCGGAAGCAACAATCGGATTGCGCTGCCGTCATGCATTGTTTGGCGAATTTGAAACAATTTTCAAGTCCAGATAGCCGCTACACCGGATTTCAATGGCCAACTGAAGGCACACTATGAGGGAGAGAGAGGGAGAACTTTTATTTATTTATGAATAGTGATGAATGATGATGAATTAAATATGAATGATGATTCGTACGATTTCTTCATTTTTCACTTCAAGTATATTTTAGGTTTTGTAGGAATGTATCCAGTACAGTTTTATTAAACTGCAAAAAACAATAAATCTTTGAAAAAAGCAACCGATGGTACCAACTCCGACCAAACTGTGATCCACCAATTACATCTAGAAAGCATTTGTTTCATCCGTCGCTAACAACGCCCACCCACGATGACGTAATACCACCAAAGTCGTCCCAGAGCAGTGAAATATGAGTTTTGCCTGTGGTGGCGCTGCGGAACTGTCGTTTTGTATAAATTTTGCCCTAACCAGTCGAGCTTTGAGGTTAAGATTAAAAAGTTCGCTAAGCATAGTTTTGCGCTAGAAAATGCTTAGAAAATTTACTATACTTGGGTCCAACCTGTCAGGGGCACTTTAAGTACTGTACTAAGATACGGGTTCAAAAGTAGAAGTTGTTTTCAAATGGAAATAAACTGGGTGAGAATGCGCAAGCATAATGTAATATGTGGCTCTTTAAGTTTTAAGATACGGGTCCAAAAGTACCTCCTAAACGCTGGTCAACGCTTCTGGATGTATGTATTGTAAGAAAAAAGCATAAACTGAAAACGTTTTAAGCAAATGCGACTCAAGTGTCAGTCTATGATTTTTGCACTACAACTTCGTTTATCCAGCAACTTAAAAATATTTTTAGACTTATGTAGTTGTAACTAATTGGTGCTTTTATGCTGACTTTTTCCTTGAGATAAAAAACATTGAAATGTTTCAAAATAAAACGATAAAACATGCAAAAGTTTGATTAGCACCCTTTGGAGTTTAACGATTAAGGACAAAATAAATTAGAATTTATTTTTTCAGAGCTGGTAGACGAGCAAGAGAGAAAGCGACGTCATCACTTTGCGCATTACGATTGGCAGTCCATGCTGTTTTCCTTCCAAGATGTACTTGTTGCCATGGAAACGTTGAAGAGAAAGATTACTTTGTCCGGGGCCAGCCAAGCTGCTGCCCTTGTTTGTAAGTCTTTTTCAGCGTATTGGCAAATCAAACGAAGGCTTTTACCAAAAGCTATCAGAAAAACTAAAGATTTAAGGAAAATTTAATTTAAAGTTTTTAGATTAGACTTATCGTCTTTCGTTATGGTTTCCTATTCATAGCTAATCAAAGTTTTTATCCCACAGCTTCTCCAAGTTTGGACAACCTTGCCAGCAAAGGATTCAGTGTAAGTGGAAGCCAAGAAGACATCTCGATGTATTTGGAGGAAGATGAAGGGCTTGCAGACAATAAGTTCAACGATCTTGTTGCAAGGTTTATTGCTTCAGTGCTTACATAACCCTGCCTATATGCTACTATCACACGAGTTCCATAGGAATAGTTAACTTTCATGTTTGGCGTGATCTATTTTACAGTGTAGTTGAACCAATATCATCGCTGGCTACAAAGCGTCGTCTACCATGCCACGGAAAGGAATAATCTTTAGTTGTCACACTGATTACAAATTTGACATTATATGCTGAAAACAAGCAACGCTTATTTACATCTCAATTTAGTATTTATTTTTAAAAGTTAGTTTCAATTGTGTTCGATTTAAAGTGACCATTGTTGCTGGGGGCGCACTATTAAAACTTTTTTTTATTAAATCTATGCACCACAAACGCGTAGGCACCATGGAACAAAAACTGCCAATTTTATTACTACCCTCAATCACCTTTTTTGTTGTATCACAGACCATTATTTGGCTGCATCACCGGCAGCCCTTTCAACTTACATACGCTGCGGCGTAATGGCGAATACAGCTCAGTGGAGCAGGGGCGGCTCGCTAGTGTGTGCTGCGGTGCTGCAGCACTCCCATAAAAGTTTTCACAAAAAGTTTCTCAAATATCTTAGCGTTTATTCTGCCCAAAATGTATTATGTTCTCAGTTCACAGAATTGCTGATTGTTATAAGTGTAAATTATATTTGGAAACTCTGCGTGCTAGGAAATATGTGCTGTTTTGAAACAGCACACCAGCAGAACGTCGTGGATGCGTCGAGGGTGACGTCGTAGAGCCGCGCATTTTCTTGAATTGCCTGTACAAGCGAATTGCAAGCGATGTGCTGTCTTCGGAGCAGCACACACAGCAGAACGAGAAAAAAGGAAAAAAGGCAGAGTGAAAAGTCGATGCACTGTGTCTGGCTTCATGGTGACGTCAAAAGTAGTTTACGACGCAATAGCGACACCAGTGTGAATCCGCTTTCACGTTGTGAAATTACGTATTGTTAAATATCACGCAATAAACCAATTAGTAGTTTACATTTTCGCTGATTGGTATTAGGGTAGTTTTAGTTAAAGAAGAACGCAAATACGGAGGCACTAGAAAAACTGATACTTTTTAAGATAGGTCTACTTCTCATCCTTGGAAAAAACTGCTTAAATTTAATATGTTGTGTTGAAATAAGTTGTATTGAAAAATTTAATATGTTGACAAAAGCAGCGGTTGAGAACTATGTGGCAGGAACTAGTGGTGCGGTACTGATGAGCACAGCCTCATGGGAGAAACACGTGTCTATAGCTGAGTTCCTGCTACACTCGACTGCATAGAAACATAAATTTAATATGTCATGCAACCAGCAACGTATCTACATCCAAAATGTAAAGTGACATAGGCCACGGGAGAATTTTTTGTCGAGTAGGTAATGAAAAAAAACAAGCGTTTTCTCTTTTAAATCATTAAGAACGTGTTATTCACATATGTTTGTTGATCGTCCCCTTCGAAATATTACACATTTGCAAAACTTATAAACCAAGTTTTACAACTTTTATCACAATTTAGAGCTAAAATATTATGCTCAGAATGCACCACATCAAATGTAATTTTCTGAAGGAGACTCCCTCCCGCTGTTGTATTCGTCTTCGGCAGACACGCGGACGGGCGAAGCCCGGCCGCAGCAACCCCATTTCTAAGACTCACCAGCCGCCACTGCAGTGGAGCGTAGGTCTACATATCTGTTCAAAATACCTATAACTCCTTGGTTTATGCTTTTTCATAACTTTGCTTCTTAGTTCTGTAATGCTGTAGTGAAAATTCGTAAATGTCTTCAATTCACTATAAAGCAGTGGTTCTCAAACTTTTTTTTTGTTGCGACGCCTCTGGAAAAGTTTTCTGGACTTGCGACGCACCAGCAAATAAAAGTAAATGAAGAAAGTTATGATTAAAGTTTGTTTATTGATATGTACAACAACAAAAAGCAATGCACATTATTTAATGTGACGTGTGGGCTTGTGCAAAGACTGCAGTGCAACACCGAATTGGCTTAGGCTGGGCAGCATTTAAAAAGAACAAAAATATTCTAACATCCAATAGACTCCCAGTCAAATTGAAAGCAAAAATTTTCAACACCTACGTTTTACCAGTCGTGCTGTACGGTCTAGAATGCGTAAATTGGACATCATCAACAATGAAAAAATTCACTACCTTCCAAAATCACATCATGAGAAGCATGACCAACAAAAGGTTACTTGATCACTCAAAAATAGAAGATCTTCTAACTATGACAAAACTACATCCAATTGCAGCAATAATAAAATCAAAAGTTTTAAAACTGTTCGGCCACACTAAAAGATCACAATTCGGAATCAGCAAAGTTTGCACAGAAGACAAAGTAGAAGGAAAAAGAAAACGTGGCAGACAACCAAAACGATGGCAAGATAACATTCAATCATGGACCGGACTCCACTTGACGACACTGGGCGAGTTGGCTCAAAATCGCCACTCTTGGAAGCAAATAAGCCATGTTGATGCGCAATCTGCTGCAGGCGGAGATAACGACTGATGATGTGGGCTTGTTTGTTTTCACAAAGTTCATTGAATGTTGGGAGAATTTTTGAAATTGCCACCCGCATTTCTCTTTCGCTGTTTATTCGTGATCGGTATTTGGTTTTATCACCGCCAAGGCAGAAAATTTTGCTTCACATAAATACGACGTGGCGAATGGGATAATAATTCGCAGTGCTTTCTTTCACCAAACCTGGATAATCGTCATTCATTGAATCCAAAAATTTGCCGGATTTCCTACTACAAAAGGATCACGAATTCATTCGTAGTTTGAACAATTTTCCGGGAAGTATTTTGCAAATTTCGACTCGAGCTTGGACAAATGTAAATAAATAGGTCTTTGCTTCACAAATTTGAAGGGAAAAAACGCACTTGCAACCTCAACTCTTCACTGCTTTCAAAATGATATTACACCAAGAAAAATGATTCAGAGTTTCTTTTTTTTTTGAAGGATAGACATCCAATACTACGTTAGGGTATCAGCAGTGGCAAATTTTTTAGTTAATTGCGTGTAATCGGCTAAATGCATGGGACACATGTATCCTAGCGGTCCTCAAAGGGTTAACCTCATTTTTATAATCTTAAACTGAGTTCAGCCAATAAACAGAATTATTCTGCGACGCCCTTGGAAAAGCGAAACGACGCACCAGGGCGTCGCGACGCACAGTTTGAGAACTACTGCTATAAAGTATTAGACCAGCTTTCGTTAACCATGCTCACAATTCTCAAAGTTTTGACAAAGTAAATTAACTCCCTGTGCGTTTTTTAGTTGTCCATTTTTCCGCAACGAAGTAGGTGGTGAGGCTGACAGAGTTGTATGCATATCAGCATCATCCAATCTTACCGTACAGGTAAGTTCAGTGTCTTCTGTCAATTTCTTGTTGCAAGCTTAAACCACGAGTTTGTATATTCATTTTAGTTTTTCAAAGTCATGCATTTTTGTGGAATAAATTCCTTTTTTCAGGTCGGAAATCATGAAGATGCATCAACAAAAGAGGCTCAAAACATTCTCACCAACCACACCTTCTTGAGCATCGTTGAAAACGATAATTCTGATCAAGCCGGTGCCTCGAACCTGCCACCTACCGGATGCATGAGTTTCGGAATAGAGCTTGTGGATAGTGGGGCCACTTACTACCGAACTCACTTTTTTGACAAAGGTTTGTGCAGAGATGAAGCAAAGAAATCCAGAAAACGGAATTGTAGAAGTAAAACATGTATTAGCTTTTGGCAGAATGAATACAATTGAATTATCTTTTTATCTATCAAGTAAGTAGGCTATTTAATTTCGGCAATTTAGTATGCTATGCATGAATTGAACAGACGTTGGACTGAAACAGTAATAGATTGAGTTTCGCTTTTGGCAGCATGATCGTTGCTTCACAAGTGCAGGTACAAACGACCTGTTTTAGCCTGACGCTTCAGGTTCGCTATTCAAAAAGACAGTAACTCTACGCAACAACAAGGGTGCTTAATTTAACAGGTTACAACAAAGTGTTTATCTGAGTGAAACCCTTATCCATCTAAGAAACCCTTAAGCCTGATTGATCTTGATGAAGTTGTCAAGAAGCTCTTACTAAAAAAAAACTTAATAACTTCACTCTAATCTTTTGCATGCTTCAACGAATTTATTCGCACTAAAAAAAAGCTTTAAGTTAATAACAAAATATTTCTTCAATGCGATGAAGATTGATAGACTAGCGCTGATTGATGATATTCAATTATCAAGCCGCTTCATGCGAACATTAGCCTGGTTGAGTTTTCACTAGCCCACTTGACATGTTTTATTAGTTGATGCATTTTTCATTTAATACAATTTACACCTAAGCCTATTATTACACAGTGAGTATTCAATGACGCTATGACCATCCGTTGATGTCATTCTACATGGAGTTAGAAAATAAAGAAATTTAGCGCTGGAAATATTTTCGAACTTCAAATACAAAGCAAACAGATAAAACTGCGATGTGTTCAGTTAGTGGTCCGTCCCCAACAGCCAATTTTTAAAGTACATGCATAAAATCATACCAAGCCAGACACTTTTTTGAATGATGACAACACAAGCGACGTCACGTTTATTAAAAGACAATTGTTTGCAGAGCATCAAAATTTTGTTGGTGTTGATGAACGTCATGGACCGATTGTCATCAGTCTACGAAGAGAGAGGCTCGAAGACGAAGGCTACGGTGCTGTCTACCAGTACAGGATCATTGTTCGTACTTGTGAGGTAAATCATTTGCTTTTTTACTTCAAGGAAGGTCTAGGTGTAAGCCTACATTGGTTGTTAATAGCAGACCTGCCATGTTTCCAGTTTGTGTAATAAATAACTTTTTTAACTCTTAATGTGTTACAGCATGTTTGCTGACTTAAAAATATTGCAAAATTTTTGCAAGAGTGATTAGTCTGAATTTAATTAAACATCTCACTTCGTGCAAACTAAAATCTGCTTTTTTTGGTTTATAAATTTATATTTTTTTATACTTCAAACGCTTTCGTTTCATCCAATATCTTCTTGAGGAGCAAAAGCTACAACCTCACCCAACAACTTGCCATGTGCGGCCATTATTATCACTTTTTGGTTAATATTAGCGATAACCAGAATCGAATGTCTTGCTATAGACTTATATAGCACAACAGACCCCACGAGGAACATTTGTTTTCGGAGCTGTCTCATACACCAGTTACTTGTTACTTTAACTCTATGGTCGTAATCAGTCAGTTTATCAATGCGTTTGTTACATCTGGGTTTCACTCCTAGACGAGCCATATCAAAAGCTTTAAAAATCTTGTCAAAAGAAGACGAGTCAAAATAATATTGATCAAACTTCTCCAAAAACTGCACAACATAAAAACCAACTAGTCATGGACAAAGTCTCAGTTGTTGCAGAGAGACAATGGATAGACCGAAACCAGAAAGTTTTTTTTTAATCCGACCGCTACCACTATTTCTCATGCTTTGTGCTGAAAAGTCACTTTGATGCTTTCATTTTTTGCATTAAGCTTTGCACATTACGAGGATCAATCCTTGAAGATGTTATTCAATCCCAACGTTATCAGTCAAGCAAAGGTATTCCTGCCAAAGCTGTGTTGGAATATGTCTGCCCTGAGATTAATGTATCCTGTCTCAAGGTGGCAGCAGCGACTCCCAAAGTTAACGAGCAGCTGATGAAAGTCGATGAACAAAATGTAAGTTTGGTGTTGTCTTTTAATTACATAAATAAAAGCTCTGATTTTTCTAACCGTTTTTATGTGAACTGATCTGAAATGAATAGTAGACCGAGACCTTACGAGCAGAATAATGGGAACACCTGGTTAATCTAATCAAAAAATATAGAGTACAAAATGTAGTCTAGAACTAGATGCTAAACTCATGTTCAGCAAACGTTTCGAAAACTATGCGGTCTTCATCTTCAGTTGTATACGGTAATGTTTATAATAAAACATTTATAGTATTGAAGATGAAGACAGTACAGTTTTCGAAACATTTGCTGAACAGTGCTCTTCATTTTTTTTAGACTAAGCAGACGTAGATCTTTTGTTCCTGTTTTGTATTTGTCGCAGGTTTTGTGACCAATCAATTCATTGCATGCATTGCAGCTCCATGAAGCCTACAAGATGGGGATACTGTATTGCCAAGCAGGACAGGTATCAGAGGAAGACATGTACAGCAACGAACATGGAAGTAAAGCTTTCAACCAATTTCTTGCTTTGATCGGCGACAAAGTGAAGCTTTGTGGTTTTGAAGATTACCGGGGGGGTCTTGATGTCAAAGGTTTGCTGTGCGATTCTTGCATTTGTTTCAGTAAAATATAACTTACCTTTTTTTTTTTATCATAAGCTAACCTAACAATTACAATGCTTACGAAACAAAAAGCTGAGTGGATTTTAATCGTGGAAGGAAATGACCCAAGATTTTGTTGGAATATTTTTAAGCTTTTACATCTGTAGCTTTGTCCATTCTGTCGTGATAGCTTTCGCTTTTTTTTTCCAGCCGATTCTACGGGAACTGAGTCGGTTTTCACAACATTTCAAGGCCACAAGATCATGTTTCACGTGTCCACCCTACTTCCTTTCTCGTCTAACAACAAACAACAGGTATTTTGCATGTGCAGTGGTGACCATATGGTGACATAACTAGATATTTGTTTCAGATGCAGAGAAAACGAAGCCAGAATGGACCACTACACTAATCACATTTGCGATACATATAGGCTACCTAATTGTTGGTCGAGGCTAGTGGGTCGAGGCTTTTTATACTTAACTTTTGAAGGATAAATTGTTTCCTTGTCCCCTGACCATACCGTAGGAAAGGTTTGAAACGATTTGGATGTGTTATAGGTGAAGTTGATTTTTTTTAGTTTTATAGAAACTTTCCACTTGCAAACAAAGCTTCCTAATTTGTGAATTTAGTCGATTGTACTCTACCTTGTATCTTGTTGAATGTTATTAAAGGTGAATCGTGTAAGGAAGTAATCGTGATGGCATTTCTTTCTATATGTGTAATGTGTTGTGTGTGATAACATGGACAGCAGGTGAGCTGAGAGCTGTTAGTAAACATTACCAGTCTTCACTGGATTAATCTGTAGCATGTTATACTTTTGTTTATTTAATGAAACGAAATGGGAATAACGACAACAGTGTAAAAACTTGCATGTTCACTGTTCAGGTTCTGAGAAAACGTCACATTGGCAACGACATCACAACAATTGTATTCCAAGAGCCAGGATCAGTGCCTTTTAATCCGAAGCACGTTCGCTCCCACTTCCAGCACATATTTGTTATTGTCCGTGTGCACAACCCTTGCAGCGATAACACATGCTACAGGTTTGTAGAGACAGGCATCGAGATTGATAGGTTACCTCCAAAAATAGAGAGCCCGGAACGGATCTGTATTTTGGTTACGCTTGTTTTTGTGCTTTTTTAAACTTACATTGTTGATTTAGCAATAGTCAACTTATACAATCTGTAATACTCTGCTGTATTAAACTGACCAGAAGCTGCCGGTATTGTTAGGCTACTTCACCACTTCAGAACTAGACTTATGATAACTCGACGGCTTCCTTCATCAATAGCACTGGCATTGCTTGCATCGCACCAATTGTTCATACGTGGCATGTGTTGAAAGATAAACAGAAAGTTTCTGACATAAGTTTATAACAAAATTGTATGACAAAGAAAGCGTTTTGAAAAATTCATCTTTGGAGCTATTTTTTGAAATTATGTCAAAGACTTCAATTAAACTAACTCTCTGCATAGCGTCGCTGTGACAAGGTCAAGAAATATCCCTCGGTTTGGGCCTCCCATCCCAGAAGACTCAATGTTTCCAAGCTCATCGACATTCAGGGATTTTCTCCTAACCAAGTTGATCAACGGAGAGAATACGGCGTGTACTACAGGAAAGTTTAAGGTCAGAAAGGAAGGTTTAAGGGCTTTTACATATCTAGGGACTTGTGTTGAGTAGGCGGCAGGCCTAGATTGTTATATCAACTTCTCAGGCAACCAGCAAAATCGATTGCAAACGTGAAACCTAGGCTATTTGATGTTAGTAAAGTATAGCCCATTGTAGTTTCAATTATTATTAATCTGCAAGCTCACCATTCAGCCTATTTTTTCAAAATATATGATTTATTGATCTCCAACATCTCTAATTAGTTGATAAATTCCTTTGGAAAGGCAACTTCCTTAGTGTAAGTTTTTTGAGGGCTTGCATTATAAATTTATAATTTTGTGTTTTCTTGTTGACTTGTCAATTAACGTTTGCGTAACCTAAGGTTTCGATGCGCAGCGGTATCTTCATTTTAATGCAAACAGATTACGGTTTTGAGACCATAAACACTTCTGGCAACATGACTCCACATAAGGACTAGAGAAGCGCTGTTGTGCTTGTGGCGTAGCTTTAAAGGTGTAAAATTCGACAGTTTGCCGAAAACAAAACTCGACGATGGTTTTATGTTCTCAGTTACTTTTTCTTCATATTTCACTTCACGTAGGTTATCCATCACTTTTGACTTAATCTACTTCACTGCAGGCGCTTGCGATGAACACCAGAGCACAGTACTTAAGTGACTTGGGAAATTTAACTCAAACTGGTTTGGAAGGTAATTCTCGATTTGGAAGATTTTCTATAACAGCATCATCCCGACGAAACAAAGAAAACAAAGACAAATCGCCTAAAGTTGTGAAACCTGAGTATCTCAGCTACGGAGCGTTGACCTGGCATATCTGTGTTGATGACTACTGGTAAGAACCAACCGGACGGATACCGATTATGCTGGTATTTGTCAGCCGACCTGAAACCGATGTTGAAACCCTTAAACGTGGTTTTTCGTAGTCATTGGTTAAATTACATTAATTTTACGGCATTTTTCTTAAAATGCACACTTTGTTGTTAATGACACAATTTGTGATATTTACTCATCTTAGCGTGATGCCAAATGTCATGCGTTGCTAGAGATTAAATGACGTAAAAATCTTTCATGATTTTATGAGCAGTTGATCATGGAAATTTGAAGTGTTGCCATACTGAATAGAACGTCAGACTTTTGGCTTAGCCTACTATGTACAGGTGGCATGTTTATTTTTGGTTGGTTATATGGATTACGTTTTTACGACAAGACAAGTAATTTTTCAATTGGAAACTTACCGTCTATAACTTCAAACGCTGACCAGGTTGGGTTAGCCTTCATAACCTCTAGCTAGAGTCTATAACAGTGGTTCTCAACTTTTTTGTCTTGGCAGACCTCTTTTAGTGCCTCAAAGTGGTCGCGGACTCCTACAAATTTTATCTGAAATTTTGATATATTGTGTCTCGTAATGGAATCAAATGTTTCATAAGTTTTGAAACGACATGCTTAGAAGAATTTGCTGAACTCGCCACGCACTTATGGCAACTGATGGCATTGACGAAGTTATGTTATTTACCGTACTGCATGTTCGCACATAGGATCGAAAATCAAACAATAAATATTAATACTATCAAATATATTTACTACTTTCTAAAATCTCTACAGCCTGCTTCACCCTAAAAGGGGGATCATCAGAAGGTCCCTATTAAAATATAATCTATTTTCTATTTGAATAATTAGAATAATATATTAATAATGTTTATATTATAATATATATTAATATAAATAAAGTAGGATCAAAAATCAGTAATTTATATCCTGACTTAATGTTTTTCTGCAAATTGTATCAAAAATTAATAGAATTTTTGCGGCCATTTTAAAGAATTTCTCCTTTTTTCATTTGAAATCAATATTTTGTTGTAATCACAGTCATGGCTAAACTGTGAGTTCTGATAGACTGCTGACTAACGTTTGTATTTCTAAGTTAAGCATTGATCAACAATCTGCTGTCACAAAAGAATTACTGTAAGTTGCACAAATGAAGCACAACCAATTCTTAAAATTTGTAATTTTTCAATCATGCTGCAAACTAGGAAACTTTCACAGACCCCCTGAAATCGCTTTGCGGACCCTAGTTGAGAACCACTGGTCTAGACCACTTCTAAACATTATTTTCTTGTTGCAGTTCTTCGGAAAAAGTTCCTTGCATCTTAGGAATGAGCGAATGTTTTCTTATGTTGGTGGAAAAGGCCACAAAGCGAATGATAATCAGTATTCCGTGCCAGGCTGTGTTGGGGTGGACAGTGCCTCCACCTTCTCAAGAGCAGTTAAGAACATTCCGCAGAGTACTGTTCGTTTATTATGGCCGAGGCGAGCGAATCACACTGTATACAAACGATGTAGACTCGAGAGATGAGATTACTCTGAGGTAAGGGTCACTAGTGGTCCACCTAGTAAGCTTTTTAATGAATGTAAACTGAAAAAGTTATAAAGTTTAAATATAAGCTTGTTCCTAATGCTCCACTGTGGAGTTTCTAAACAGAAAAGGAGTTTTTGTCATAATTTATTATTTTGTGGATTATTAGACCCCAATTTAAGACAATTTCTTGCATTCTGCCCCCAAATAACATGCAATTTGCTTGATTATAGCGCGATAAATTATCCAATCGTTTTGGAGTTTACAAGCATGTTCTTACTATTTTTTTCGTCTCATTTTCCAAATTTCGGAGTAGGACAGGGTCTGGACGGTACATCTTCAAGGCACAATCAAGGCACATCCACAGATTCCACTCATTGTTTTGTAAAAATTTTAGAGTACAAAATCGGAAGAAACAGTTTATCACTGGTTTACGTAGTACGAAACTTAAAGTGGTACGGTTTATTCAGTTGAGATTTTGCAAACCAAGTTCTTTCAAATCAAGAAGCATCTTTTTTATAACCAAGATTTTTCAATTGTTGAAAAGCCGGCTGCACAGCCGAGTGGTGAGAACCCTGATTCGACGTTCGATAGGACGCCCGGCTCGACACCACTCAAAAGCACGTTGTCTTTGGAGAGATACTTATTATTATAGGCAAGCTGTCGATTGAGTAGTGGCACCCCCTTGAATATAGCCGTTGATTTTTTTCATTTTTAAACAGCACACTGCTCTAGAGAGAAATACCTACGGCCCTTCTGAGGACTATTGTCTGCTGAACTGTCTCTTAGAAAAAATAGAAAAAAAGTTAACACCGCTTTCAGTAGGCTGTGCTACAATAGCACAGCGTTTCCCCATTTAAAAACGAGTTTTGCAATAAAGCGTTTTTTACAGACTGGAAAGGTTCACAAAAGGGTCTGAAACAATGAACAGAGTATTGCGCCGTGGTGCGAATGATCAACTTGAGTTTCGTGTCAATTACGAAGGAATCGTTGCGGAGGTGGAGCCTAACAGTAACGCTTCAGTGGACGGACTAAAACAAAGCTCGCGATTGGTTGAGGTTGGTTGATTGACGGGCTTCTTTAAATAAATATGAATTCCTCAAAAAGTTGGTGACTGATTTCTCAAAAAGCTGATTGGACTTTAATTGGCTGATATCTCGTCTTGATACAGATTTGTAAAGTTCCGGTGGTCACAAAGACACATGAAGAAATCATTCACCTTCTTAAAACCGCCGATCCATTGAAAGTTGTTGTAGTCCCCCCAAATGACGATGGAACACCAAGAAAGTACGTTGTTTTTAAATTAAACGTTCATTGACATTTCAATCCGTTGACCTTTATTGACAAGTCCGCCCCGTTTGCCCAGTGGTTACGCGCCCGGTTCAAGATCACGCTGCGCTGGTTCGATTCTGGGGGCGTGCGCTTGAACAACGCACTTTCAGAACTGCTCTCCATTCAGCAGCACCTAGTAAATTAAATAATTCCCCCGCAACAACACTTCAACAATCGGAAAACTTCACTCTGCCAATCTCGGTAACCGGGCCTGCGTCAAGAGCCTCTACAAGTATGCGAAACTACCAGGAATAACCAATCAAGGCTTTGTCAGTTCGAGGATAAAGATTCAAAACCAAAACCAACCAACCATTCCATTAAGGCTATTTCGAGGCCGTAGAATTTTTAAACAGCAGTTGCACTGATTGTCTATTTTAGAGACTAATCTTGCGTTCTGTTTTTACATTTGCCGTACTGTAAAGGTGCAGCATGGATCTATATCATCTTTATCCTGTTCTGGAGTTTAAGAAAGTTGACCTTTCTTCCACTTTGACTCTTGACATATCACACTCACGTGGCGAAAGTGAACCAATGAGAAGAGTGTCTGAAAGGTCAAAGCGTGTCAGGTACTTAGTTATCAAAAGTGTGAGTGTATTTTTATTGTTATTGGTAGATTGTTTAACTTGGAAAAGCTTTCGAATCTACATCTTTACATTTCGATGAATAGCTCAATGTATTTTTCTATGACCAATGGTCAGGATCATGCTATGCACTCGATTTCAGTGATTGGGTTCTACTCTCATGGCAGTTAAGTTTTGGAAAATAGCTTTGACACCATTTCAATTGATTGTGGCGACAAACATTTTTAAGCATTGATTCGATGCTAAAATAACGATCAGTCTACCTAAGAATCCCCAGAATAAGGTGGTTCATCAGGCGTTTAATCTTAAAAATTCTCTGTTATGCACTAACAGATACAAGAAAAATAGAAGAAATTTTAAACTTTTGTGAAATTTTTTAATTTTTTATAAAAGTGAATTATTTATAGGTCTGGAACAAAGGGTACAATTTAGCGAAAATTGATTACAAACATCTTTTTTATTTTTTTAGTTCGATATAGCTTAAATATCAATAATTAAATTTTTCTTCATTACAGAAGCGAAAGCGAGGACGTTCAGAGTTTTCACGCTGCAAAACACAAGCCAGAAGAGTCCACATCACATTCTCCTCCGACCGGTAAGCCTCCCGATCTCTGTCCTCTTGAAAGGTTGGATCTCTATTGTCATGATGTTATGATGGGAAACAGTTGTCTACCATCAACATTTTCCCGCTATTTTCGGCTGATGTATGACTCAAGTTGGTCACTCCAATCTTTGTATTAGTGCTGTGTCCTCTTTACCGGCCACCCTCGGCAACGGGGACATAACCGGATTAAAACTGGGCTACTACTACACTACTACTGTAGGCTACATTTTGCAATTACATCATGCAATGACCAAGACAAATTTTCAGGTATGATTCATAACCACTCCCCAAAGGTCAAAGTTCAACAACCAGTCTTGAAGAAAACAGGGTCACTAGATGACACTGAGGCTACACTCACTGCCACAGCATCAAGACTTGCTTTAGTTGGGGCTACCTCAGGTTACGTAAGCAAGAGAGCAAGATCAAAGGTTACTACCATGCTAACACAGTTTAACGTTTCATGCATTATTGCTTCTTGTTAGTCTTGTTGTATCCTCTTTGTGCAGTCTACTTGTAGCATTGTTCTTCACGCTAATAAATAATTTTGTTATGTCGGGCAGGGTTTCCGTGAAAGACAGCCGAACGTTGACAATCTCACCGCAATCGTGTCGTCACCCACAAATATTAACGGCAATGGTAAGGGAGAAGTGATATTGACAAATAGTAGGTTTTGTGTTGTAGCTACAGAAAAACTGGTTTAAAGACTTTTTGTAAACGCTGATCAACGATCTTTCTTGCTCTCTGTATTTTAAAATTAGTTTTTTCACATCTTGTCTTTCTACCATATCATGTGATCTGTTTAACACCTTTTGATGCAGTTACCTTTGAATCTCATGGAGCCTATCGTTGAGTTTGAGCTAGTCAGAAGTACTGTGCAGTTTTTTGTCTTTTCCTGTTTATAGATTTAGTTTAACTATTGTATTTTATTCAGATGTAGTTAAGTTGTATGTATATTATTCCTGAAGAGGACATCTTGTGATGTCGAAAACGTTCGATATTTAATATGTTGCGTAGTTTTGTGTTTCTATAATATGTAATAAACTTGAAGATGTTAAACTTGATCACGTTACTCGGCTTCGTATGCCTTTGGTTCAAGCTGATCAACCTAGAATGTAAATTATACCAAGCTAATATCAATAATTAGACTAAAGTGGTGAATACACCAACTTAGGAAAACATGGTAACGACTTTTAGAAATGCTTTAGAAAAGATGAACTTGCCGTGTATGAGTGTGAGTTGAGATGTCATTGAATGAAACACGTTAACTTTTTATTAGTTCGATTTTTATTGGTTGGGACTGTTCACATCTTTCTGTTGTCCCAGGCAAAGACGATGCAAGAAAACTTGAGTCATGTAATAGTTACAGTTTTCAGCCATCAATGAACAGCAACAACAATTCATCACATAACAGAGTATCCAGCCACTGTGATGCCTTCTCTTCCAGGTAAAGTAAACTCTTTCATCCGTAAATCGTAATGCATTGCATTGCTGTAGTAAATGTAAGGTGAGGCCGTAAGGCTGAAGGTAGATAAAGCTAAATAAATCTGTAAGACACTGAATTAGACTTAGAATTGTGCAGTTGTTTGCGCTAATAAACAAGACCTTCGAATTAGTCCTGCTTACTTCCGTAAATATATTGATATAGTTAACAAATTTTTCAAGATTTGATAGCAAAAATCAGACGATTTATGTTTTGATAGTGCTTTCTGCTCTGCAGACGTTTAAACAATGCCGAAGATGGCTGGTTTTCTGTCTCGAAAATCAATTTTACAAAAGCATTGTGTATCGTGCTGTATTTCATACAGATATGCGTTGCTCTGACTGCTTTACAAGGCAGATAGTTGCAACATATGCGCAGCTGAGCACACCACTGTCTTCAAATCTATTTCCTCACTGAGGAATGCTGAGTGAGTACGAACCTCCATGCCATTTGTATAAAGTTTTAGTCTGACCGACAGGGAGTCGAACCCACGTCTGCCGAATTCAAAACAGGCACTCCATTTACTAAGACATTGAAGCAGTTTTGGAAGAATCATTGAGCTAGCTACCAGGAATTATTGTTAAAAACGAAGGTTAGTTTTTAATTAGTGAAACATTATTAGCCAGGCAAACACAATTTCCTATGAACTTACTTCACAGCAACCAGAAGTCGATTCCGAACTGCTCTTGTGATTCACGCGTATTTCTACGCAACGCAAACAACAACAATAACAATTCCATAAGTCAAGGGCCGCTTCTTCAGTCAAGAAAAACATGGAATGAAAATATCCTTATTGATTTACAAAGTAAGTTATCGAGAGGATAAATTGAAAACCTATTTTGTTAGACTCTTCTTCTTTTAAAAGCTAACTGATTTGATAATCTTTGTGTTACAGAAGTTAGTCTGAAATCAAAGTTTAACCGAAGCCATTTCTTCAATTCATGTTCGTCATCACTTTCAAGGTTCGTTTATAAACAAAAGTACTGTAAATGACGTCACAATTTTGATATGGTTAAAAAGCCACAATATTGTATATTTTTTATAGTAAGTTTTTGGTACCAAAAATGTGGAAACCTAACTATTTCTAAGCAATAGATATAACTTCGTATTCACAAACCTCATTCACTGCTGCGAGAGCTAGATAGAGTCCAGTTTCTATGCCACAGAGGTTGAGCAGCGTTTGTGAATACTTTCCTTAACGAAAAGTAAGTATGGATTAACTTAGATGCAAATGTGCCTGTTGAAAGGAAGTTTTTTTTTTTTTTTTAAACAATTCTGCAAAGACAAAAGTAAACTGTAGCGTCAAGCAAAGAAATGTGACGTTAACTTTGCGTCTTTGCACGTCAAATCAAGCAGTTTCACATAATAATGGGGTGGATGATGTCGGACATAACATTGACAGAGAATTTCACGGATGACCCCAACTAGGTTTTGTATCGCCTTAAAAGATTCATCTTTAGGCAGTTTGACAAGAAATGGAGATTTTCTCTATGGTTCAACAAAGCAAACTCTCTACTAAAGCTTTGACAAGAAATGATCAATAAAACTTCTATCATTTCACCCTCTAGACGTGCCAATTGGAAAGGTTTATTTAACCTCTTTTCTTCTATCTCTGAAGCAAGGTGAAACATTTTGACTTTTGTGTGAAATTTTTTAATGTTTTTTTCATTCAGAAACACCCCAGTGAACAAGTATACTGAACCAAAGTTTAAGAAGTCATTCCGCCATCGCAGTTTCTCTCACACTCCTATGACTTCTCACAACTCCATTAACGGTTTTCAAAATTCGCCAATTCCTACACCGCCATTTGAAAGTCATTTCGAATCTGTAAGTATGCTCTGATTTGGATGTTGGGAAAGTGTGGATATGTATCTCTCCCATGACCTATTGCTTTAAACTCTTTTTACTGCTTTTTGTCACCCAAATTATTGTATCTATAAAGTCTACTATTGTAACATTTTATTGTGTTTGGCTATTACTTTGAAAATAAAAAATATCGATGAAATCAACTTTATTGGCTAATTTGATTTTGTCCCCAGGTATCTTTCAATCAAATATCGTCTTCTACCTGGTCGCTTCAGAAAGGCAACAAAAAATCATCTCACAAACGACAACCATCTCTACTGATTCAACCAACTGTTCTTTTACCAATTACTCCATTGAAGGAAAGAATTCGCAGAGTTCAAATTGATGAAGATGTGATTGCAAGGCATGGCCACTTAACTGTCAGCAGGGTCGTGTTAACCAACCCTCGTACTCCCGGCCGAGGGGGCCAACGGCTGATTAGGGGCCCCCATTATATTTGTATGTTTAATGTCTTTTGACTGTTTAAACAATCAGCTACCTAAAATCGATATTCAATTGCTTAATCATGCAAGGCCGTATTTGCTGCTTTCCAAACTCCAGACTTGGGGGCCTACCTCTGCCTAGGGGCCCTCTCATATTTAGCTTGTGCAGTGTTTTTCGGCTTGTAATTTCATATGCAGCCTACCGGTAACATTCAATGCGTTTTGTTTTTTCATATTCGGAAAAATAATCTCGCTCGCTCAACCACATTTCGTTCACCTCAGCGATATTGAGCATGCATACTCTGCATAGTTGGGGGTTAAGGGAGTGAAAAGTTTTTTGTGTCCCGAAAACACAACAAAATGATGCAATATTCCGAAGTAAACATTGCTCACTCAAATAGCCTAGTTAATTAACAATTAAATTGATAAATTCCAGTGTTAATCGAGATAGCTTTTGAAGTGAACATGCTTTCGGCGGTAGGGATGTCTCAGATAATTTTTTTAATTTCTAGCCTGCTGAAACGCTACACCACTTCACCATTTTCAAGGCTATACAAACCTTTAAGAAACAAATTGAAATTCTTCTGTGATCGTGAATGATTT
The DNA here is from genome assembly GCF_918807975.1 of Aplidium turbinatum. Taxonomy (NCBI): domain Eukaryota; kingdom Metazoa; phylum Chordata; class Ascidiacea; order Aplousobranchia; family Polyclinidae; genus Aplidium; species Aplidium turbinatum. The sequence continues at coordinate 7,875,580 of NC_137486.1, forward strand.
TTTTGAAGTGGTAGGCTAACTTAAATTTTAAACGAAAACTTTCAGCCCAATCTAATTTTATGTTGATGAAATTGATTACACACAAAGTATGCATCTCGATGAAAAAAACATTAGGCTTTGCTCATAAAAATGCCTAAAAGATACCAAAATAGGATTATATTTGTCAAAATTTTCTGGGGGCCAGCCCTCCACAGCCCCTTTCAATTTTAATTTTTCGGACATTAAGTCTTGCATTGTTCATTTATGTTGTAAGGTTTAGCCTATTTTTTAAAACTCTGGACCTTTCTTAACTTTTTTCGAGATCCGCTACTGCATTGTCTATATTAACTATTTTTCGGGGGAGGGGATGGTGCTCACACGGCCCTGTCTGTCAGACAAGTTTATTTACATAGTCTTCCTTAAGAATAATGACCTAGCTAAACATTTTCAGTTGAAACTCTACCGGAACGAGAGCAGTTGAACTACTGGTACTAATAATGTCTCTAAGGTTTTAAGTCACGACGACTATTTCTCTTTATCGTATTTTCGTGGAAAACGTTCTGAACCCGACGAATAAAACTTGGCAAAGGTTCGACAGATCTACGACAAGCTAAAAGTGCTACAAAAGGTGCTATAGGCCTACATAGACATTATGGATGTAGGCTAGCTAATTTTTACCCTCAGCTAGCTTAATCAGAATTAATAGCTTTAAACTATTCAAAGCACCGTTCTATCATATCAATAATTCACTTCTATTTCAGACAAATGAACAATGAGTCAACGATTTCAGCATCTTCCGATGAACGCCAAGGTACAAATAGAATTTAATCACCCACAAAACCGGGTTTATTGCATCCTGGTTTGCAGAACTGGATTTATTTCATTCCAGAAATAACTTTATTAGTGCAAGACAATGCCATTTGCTTAGTTCACAATTGCTGAGTTCTAGGAGACTCTTCTCATATACATCCATCCAATTTTGTTGTGGTCCTGGTTAATAGAAATATTAACTGGCATTTTTTAAACTTTTTCTCGCTAGAACTTACATGAACTTTTGTATCATTTAGACTCTGACTCGGTCACTTTGCTGTTTCCGAATCAGCAATCTTGTCGCTATGGTTCTTCCTCAAATAGCTGTTTGCCTAATCACAAACAATCCTACCTTCTCATGCAAGGTAGCCTAGGCTAGATAATCACCAAACTCTGTCCAAGTGTCTAACCAACCAAACACATTGTCAAAGGCACGTTGCTTATGGTAATTATAATAATGTTAAGAAAATCTATCATTGTGGTACAAATTTACTTTTTGAAATCTGTATCAATTGTAAAGCTATTAGGCCTACGAGGTTTTAACGAATTCGACTCGGTTTCCATGAGAAGATTTTACAATTTCGACCAAACCTCTTCAGATCCTATGGATAGACGTCAGCATAGTCGTGCCACACTGCCAGTAAAATACGTTCATGATCACATAAACAGGGACAGAGTTGGACTCGGATCATTGCGTTCACCACCCTACCACGCACGTTTGGGGGTAATGTCATATTCTCCTTTCATGGGGATTCTTGCAAGTGAGTTAGAAAGGCTCTAGTGTCTATTTGCAAGAAAAAACATAGGCCTAAGCATTGCCATTCTTTCCTATAAGCCAGGTTTGTTTGTATTTAAGGGCTTCAAATTAAATGAATATCAATGACTACCAGGAGACAGCCATGTAGGAGTAGCTAACATCTAAATCATATTGTATAAGTGATGGTAGTTACGTCTTTGGCACAAATCATGATGGGCCCACGTTTATCAACTGCTTAAGCCGTATCGCTATCTATTCTCCCTGCACTCCTGAATAATTATAACATGAACTTAACGTTGCCTAGCTGGCCAGTTTCGAACCACTTACTTTGTGGCTTCGGCCACGGATGGCGAAAGTTTGGAACACTACTTGCACCACTGTAAATGAAAACGTTAATTTTTTTTTTAATTTGCTTAATTCACCGATGTTAATCTGCTATCCCGAATCTTTCGTGACCTGATTAGCTTTTACCGATCTGTTAAGCCTTGTGGCACGCAATACCCCAATTGCAGGCCCAGCTTTAGATTTTTGCGGGGTGCTTACTAGAACCAGATTTTTCTTATATCCAGAAACAAAGTATCAAGGAACCTCACGAAGACGGAAAACGGTCTCTGCCGTGTGATCGTCTCAAATCTCCTCACTACATTGTGCACCAGCTCTTCAACCAAGCATATTGTGAAACTAATTTTCGCCTGTGATAGATTGAGTTTCGCTTTTAGCAGCATGATAGTTGCTTACTTCACAATGTAGATTTTCGTTAAAATTTACATTGTGAAGTAATTTCCGCCTATTCAAAGTCATATCGATCACTCCGAAGAAGTTTCTATATTGCCTTCGGAAGTTTGTCGATGTTCGGTGATATTTATAATTTTAATTTTCGTTTTGTATGAATCGTTATCATGATTTTAATATTTTATAGATTTTGAAAATGACGAGTGCGTACCGATTATTTTTATCCACTGAGTGTCGCTGCATACTTATTAAATGGTGTTATATTGCTGTGTGCAGCTTCATTTAACAAATGTCAAAGAGGGCCTTTGTCGTCGAACGTTTGTTCAGCTATCCTGACAACTTAAGCTGTTACTGCAACATATACTGATAAATTTTATATTAACTAAACGAGGTGGACAGAAAAAATGGAGTCACAAAGCAGAGGTAGGCCTAACCACCCACATTGACAGCAAATCAATCGTTTGATTCGACGTCTGCAGACGTGGAATCAACGAAACATAGAAAAGATTGATTTGCTGTCTGGGTGCTCTTCCACCACACAAGACGCGCGAATTAACGCCAAGAAATGATGAAGGGTTAGCCTAAATATGTTGAAACAGGAAAAATGCGATGGGAAACACGTCAAAAAAATTTGCTGCTTGTGGAGAGCTCAAGTTTTAGCCTGAAACTGCCATTCTTCGTTACAACACGATAAAAGGTTGTGAAAACAAAACAATTTGCTGGCTATGACATTTATGACGTAAATAAGTGAAATAGCTTTTCAAATTTTTAAAAGTCTGTAACACTTGAGGCATGTGACATGTTTAGCTTGCAACAGAGCATAACCTTTTCACGCTTTGTTTCAGAACACAACACAGTTTGGCTTCGAAGTGACGACATTGAAATTATCTGCACTTTCAGAAGGGTAATGAAATTAAGGTCCGACCACTAATTGTGTTGTACAAGGTGCCAGCCACATAAACGGTTCATTGTTGGTACAGATTCGTGACTGTTAAGAGGAGGCTTTCCATGCAAAATCATAGAACAATTTACAAAGGTAACGATATTTTACAGCGATTAACAAACAATCATGGAATCCCTTGCGGTATAATAAACGTGAAGTAATCTGCCGTAGCTCCCCATGCGGCCCTGTTCTTCTGATAAATAATAACCCAAGTCGTGAGGCCTGCAATCCATATCGCAGCGCCTATGGCACTTCGAATGACGTAAGTCCGAATTTGGGTTTGTTCCTCAAACGACGGTTTCACGAAAGCTTCTTTGACAAACCACACCGCGTTGACAACCCACAGGAACGGAAGGGCCAGGAATCCACCTGAAACGCGTCAAGACAAATATTCTAGCAACAGACTTCGTAAGAAAAATAGCAAAAAGAACATGCGATTGTGTATTTTAAATTGGAGAAGCTTAGTTTAAAAATAAATACTCGGAAGGCACATAAATAGAATACGATATCAAAACTTAAAGTATGTACCGTACTTTAACAAAAAACAGATAAATCAGAAGCACAGTATAGAATAGAGTGAATGGAACAAGATGTGATGAGTGTAAAATTTCACAGAAGTTGCAAAAAAGTACGGGACAAGAATGATGGTTTCTCTGAAACAAATAAATTTAAACCAATTATTCAAGCGCTCGTGACAATGCCAGTGACCACAAGGGTGAGCGTGAACCGGATGACAAAGCTATTCAGTGGCTGCTCGACATCTTCCCAAGCACCGAGACCGAGTCGGCGCCACTGCCCAAGGGTGGTAAAAGGCAGAGCCTCTAGACCCCTGGAGTGGCAAAGAAGGTTCACTCGAAGAAGACTGAAGAATACGAGAAAAGGTAGTATGGGAGTTGAGGTCAGTTGTAATACTAAAGTACCAAAAGCTGTACGAGCAATCCAACCTTAACCCTTGTAATTGTTTTCAAGTCCTATTAGTTACAGTTTTAAAAGACAAATTTCAAAAACAGTTTTTCTCGTGAAAATATTTCAGCGCCCCCCTGAGTCGAGTTTACTTACCAAGATAGTATTGACGACAAAGTTTCAGCTTTTCGATGTTTTCCATTTTTTCCAAATTCATTTTGATTGGCTAATTTACAACCTAATTATTGACAAAAAACCTAAAAAAGAAAAGTACAAATACGGTACCAACCAGGGCTGTGGTGTCGGATGGAATTTGAAGTCGGAATCGTATATTTTTCGCCCGATTCCACAGCCCTGGTACAAACAATGACATTCAGCCGTTTTCGAAGAAAAAGCGAAATACGATTTCGACTGCATCGATGTTCCACAACAATGACGTATACGTGGGTTTTCAATATCTGCCAACGCTGTATGTGGCTTATGCAAAAAAATTTGAGGCAACACCAAATTATGACATTAATTCGTGACGAACAAGAAGTCAACGCCTGATTTCGCTGAGTCATGGTTTCATTCAACAACAAACTAAAATTTTAGCCAACTTGCAAAGCATTCCTTTGAAAAGTTAAACTGCTTTCATAACAGTGGAGTTATTGTCTTAATGTACAAACCGGGGTAAGGCGACATTAGCAAGATCTGTATCGTAGTGTATAGTGAGTTCAGGTTCCAAAAATTCAAAAGGCACTCAAAAAGAATATTGTAACAGTTAGCCGAGTTGAAACAGGAAAAAGGACAAATGTAGGCTCAGTTATTTTAAAAATAATCAACACAAAATGAAGTTTTGGCTTAAACTTTAGATCTGACTGTTATTTTCTTATATTATACACAATCTCCTAAAAATTCCAAAACACTATAAGACAAGGAGCAAAATGGTTGGAACGCCTGGTTAATCTAATCAAAAAATAAAGAGCCCAAAATGTAGATACTAAACTCATGTTCAGCAAACAAACGTTTCGAAAACTATACTGTCTTCATCTTTAGTGCTATAAATGTGCTTAGACATTTATAGCACTGAAGATGAAGACAGTATAGTTTTCGAAACTATAAGACAATGTGTTTAATTAGAACTTTCATGAGCTGTTGAATCCTCTATTCTATTTCATAATATTTCATGAAAAGATACTGTAAAACCGTTTCAGACCCAAGTAAAACCTTGACTCGAAACTATTAGTTTCTTATACTACCAGGCCAGCATTTTTGGCTTTTCACATTAGAAAAAACAATAAGACAGGCTAACAATAGCCTACACACAGTATAACAAATCCGGCATACCAAAGCGTTTGGTAGCATACAACCAATAGTAACCATTAATAAATGCAAACTAGCGTGAATATAACGTTGAAACAACAATTAGTTGCACGTATTTAAAAGGTAATAAATTAGTGGAAAAAGTCACTTCAAAATAAGTTGCTTAAATGCTCATTGCTCATAGAAGTGTAAATTGTCAACAGCCACACAATGGTATTGCAAGGAAAGTTTGCATGAAGTAAGATTCACTAAAGGAAAACCCGTAACTGTGCATGTCCAGGACTTTGTGGCGCAGTTTAAAAGACCATCCATATACCTAAATGCGTGGCCATAATGACTTTTTATGCCAGTAAGCCGTTACCGGAATGACACAAATCACAGTTCTCGAGTTTGTGACATGATACACAATGATAGTTTAGTTAAATCTTGAGATGATAAAACGAGTTTGAGTCTTCGTTTGTTTACTTACACAGCTCCTAAGTTTTTTGTTCCATCCACGCTCATTTTGCCGAAATGGTAGATGAAGCTCTTAAGAAATAGACCATTGCCTTCTCAAAATTTAACAGCAATTTGCAAACCTTCCATTTTCGATTATGGTAGAGATTTGATGAAAGGGAACCACAAATCAAACATGCATTGCGCATTGTTGTGCCACATGTCTTGTTCATTGTGGCATATGAATGGTGTAGTTTAGGCGGGACTAATTATAACTGCACCAATAAGACTTGCGCAATGATATTGGCCTATCATGTTAAAAACTTCACAAAGGAAACGAAGTTACATATTAACCGCTGTCATTCGTCATGAGCATTAGCCGTGTCACCTGGACAATTGGAATTAATGTCATTAACATCATAAAATTTACTTGCACACCAAATGCAATAAAAATATTGTTCCCGCAAATAACTTGTTAACATAGATAACTTATCGTCAGTTGTGTATTCTTCAGGTAAAATGGCATCTTCTTCTTGATCAGCTTCTTGTGTTAAAAAGTCAGGCCAGAAAAACCGATACAGTGGCTCTTCCACACTTTCGTTGGTGTCTAAATCAAAACATGCTTTTTGGCTTTTACCTAAATCGCGCTCTATTTGTTGTAATGAAAACTTTTGGCTCATTCTGGCTCTAAAATCTTGTCTTTGTAAGCGCTCGAGTTTCGATTTCTTTTCAAGAACAACTTTAAGAAACCTTTTTCTTGCTTCTTGCTTGGCTTTGTCAGAAGCTTCTTTCCCAAGGCCACTCCGGTTCGGTTTTACAACCACTGAAACGGGTTCAGCTCTACCATCACCTCTTTTGCCCAAACCTTCGCCTTCTTTGTAACCCATTTTTGCCATTAATTTGAAGCCAAGATTGTCATTAGAAAGACTTGTTGCCAAGCCTTTATCCCTCTGCTCTTGCTCAATAACCCTTTTCGGCTTCATTTTACTTTTTAAATCACAATCACTTTTGTTTTTCTCTATTTTTCGTTTTCGCAACATAGATTTGCTTGTAGTTATCTGTTGACTCTGTGTTGCCAGAGACTGTAAAAATGTATCAGACATATAATCGTCTTCATCCATATTGAACAGCAGCACAAAAGTTTTAGATTTTAAAGCAATTGCTCTACTACATTAGCCTACTCAACAAGGTGAAAAGTACTATATTGTGTGTAGAAAAAAATATCATTGTTGAAATGATCGAGTTTGTGTAAAAATTAAAACCATTTTTCGTCAAACTGTTTAAGCTATTAAGTAAAAACTAGGTAATTAGCAGAGGTGGGCGGTAACACGCTATTTACATTTATACAGGCCTCGAAATTCACGGCGGACACCGCGGACAGACGGACATGGGGAATAGGGTGGAGTGAAAAAATATTTTTCTTTCAAATGAAAAAGTCTAGTTTACCAAAATTCGGAGTTGACCTCAAAAACACCTTCAAACACAATTTTGGGTCGGTGTCCCCCAGGGGGTGCAGGCACACCCCTCTAAAGTTCGAAAATCCCCAATTTTATAAAAAAAAAATTAATATCTCATTAACCACAGACGATAGAAAGTCGGTCGATGGCTCAAAATCATCAGAAGGTACAAGTTTATATTACCTTTAAGAGAAGTATTTTTAATAAAAGCACTACAAAGTGGTCATTTTTGCAATAATGTAATTTTAGTCGTAAATTTACGTCAAATTTGGTCGATTTTTGTATATTCAGTTGATATTTTATGCTTAGTACGATGTAAATGCATACAGTGGCGCTTGGCTACAAAACCGCATTGTTAATGACGGATAGAGCAGATGCTGCTATTGCTACTGCCACTCTCAAAGCATTTGGTATAGTAACTGACATTGATAAATCACAAGTTATTGACCAAAGTAAATTAAAGAGAGAAGAAATTCAGAAGGAAGAAGAATTGCAGTTCGATATTGTGGATGGACTTTATGTTGATGGGCGAAAGGACCATTACAAATGTGAAACAAGGGAGCAACTATCATCGAACCAGAATCATTGAAGAGCACTAGCCTATGTAGTTGTCGGTGAACCCTTTGAATTTTACATCACGCATATCACACCAGAAAATGGAACTGGTCAACAAATTGCTCAAGCCGTGTATCGTGCAATTGAAGGCACAGCAATGGAAAGCAAGCTAAACATCATTGGGACAGACGGAACAGCAACTAAGTTATGACAGGGAAAAAATCTGGTTTCATTACTTTCCTTGAAAAAAAGCTTAGGCGTCCATTGCAATGGGTGGTGTGCTTGCTGCATCTCAATGAGCTCCCTCTAAGGCATATATTTCAAGAATTAGATGGTTCAACAAGTAGTCCAGAATCGTTTTCTGGAACAATTGGCAAGCAATTGAATGGAAAAGTGTCACTGTCAGCTTGGGCTGTGGCAAATTTTCTGCCTATCTTAAATGACGAATTTCCTATTCTTCCTGATGAAGTAATTGAAAGTTTCAGCAGTGATCAGTATTATGCTATGCAAATGTGTCAAGCTGTTATGACAGGCGTAGTTACACAGGATTTGAAATACCTTGAAGTTGGTGGATTATGCCATTCCCGTCGGTTGACCTTAGAATGTCGAATCCTACATTATTACGTTTCAAAGAAGAGGTCTTCAAAGAATTTGGGCACTTTGACTGAATACCTTGTTCGAGTCTATTTTCCCTGTTGGTTCCGCATCAAATATCATCATAGAATTACAGACGGATCCAAATTTTTTTTCTTTATGCTAAATGCCATTTCTCATTTTCCAAATGTACTGGTAAACAACGCAGGACTTAAAGTTTTGCAAAACAATGCTTTTTTTGCCCATCATGAAAACATAATTTTGGCAATGCTGGGAGATGATGACCGAAGCGTTCGTATCACTGCAATAAACAAAATTCTTCAAAGCGGAAGTCAAAGCATCCATCAAGAAAGTGGTTCTGCTAAGATACGAATGTTCATTCTTCCGAAGTTAGATACGGGAGCCAAAGCCTATTACGATATGTCAAGTTTAGACCTTTCCGATTTTCACGAGCCGCCTGCAGTCAGGAACATGACGAATGAAGCTGTGCAACAAATTATGACAGATAAACTTGAGCTAAACCATCCCTGCCATAACCAGGCAGTGTAAAGGCATGTGCACTTGGTAAGTGAAGCTGCTGCAAGCGTTGAAGGTTTTCACAGACGAGATGACATGATCAGACAAAAAATTAAGTCTCGCATGCTAATGCCGTGCTTCAATACCAAAAATCAATTTAATGTCTGATGAACAATTTGCTGAAATTTGATTTATGATAAACTTGAACTTGGTCGTATAACTTACACGTAATTGAACATTTTTACATCAGCTCACTGTAGTTAAGTGCATTTCTTACAGCAGTTTTCTTTGCTAAGAAAATTGTAAAGTAAGTATTTGCCCAAAGTAGATTAAAGTAGAAGTTTGCCCAACGTATTTTTTTCAATAAACAAACATAACTCAGCAACAACACTACATTTAACATTATAAAACAAAAAACAAAAGCGAACGTTTTCGTATGAACATTTACTGTATGACTAGCCGAAAACGTTCGCTTTTGTTTTATAATGTTAAATGTAGTGTTGTTGCTGAGTTATGTTTGTTTATGGTTCAAAGGAGCTACCTCTCTACTCAAATTGTATTTTTTCAGCTTTAGAAAAATTTTGCCCATACTTTTTCTTCAACACACGAATTTTTTAAGTAATATGCCAAAATTTCACACAAATCTATCTTTACATTTTTCAAATCAAGGAAAAAATTGCTCAAATAATTTCTCAACTTTGCACCTTAGAGCGAACACTGCATTACAGTTACCATTTTATGATATTCATATTGTTAAATGACAATGAATCTGCTTGATTTTTCACTTCTATGACACATACTAAGCACAAAGATTAACTTAATTTACAAAATCGACCAAATTTGACGTACATTTACGAGTAAAATTACATTATTGCAAAAATGACCACTTTTTAGTGCTTTTATTAAAAACACTTCTCTTAAAGGTGATATAAACTTGTACCTTCTGATGATTTTGAGCCATCAACCGACTTTCTATCGTCTGTGGTTAATGAGATATTAATTTTTTTTATAAAATTGGGGTTTTTCGAACTTTAGGGGGGTGTGCCTGCACCCCCTGGGGGACACCGACCCAAAATTGTGTTTGAAGGTGTTTTTGGGGTCAACTCCGAATTTTGGTAAATTAGACTTTTTGATTTGAAGGAAAAAAAATCTTTCACTCCACCCTAATGGGGAAGTACCATCTAGATCGGTCATATTTGTCCGCCGAAAAATAACACAGGAGCGATACAAACCGTCATTGCATAGCACGGACAATTGTTGCAAGAATATAATTTCCCGCGCATTCTAGCGCACATCTACAAAATGTGAATACTGTATTCCTTAGCTTACATTCAAGCAGGAAAACTTTCGATTTTTATGTTGCTTCAACTATTGATGACATTGAATCAGTGTAACAAAGGTGAATTCTTCGCTAAGAATCGATGGGAGTACCGGTACTTCTACAGTAATCACGCGCAACTTAGTTCAAATCTTAGGTCATAATGTCTGGCTTTGATCTCCGAGTAACATTGATAAGACAACATTGGTTACAAAAATAGATTTATACGAGTTAGGCTATTACAGCACAGGCCTTAAAACTCGTGTTTTTTTTTTTTCGGCAGCCATCGTGGCCTACCGAGAGCTCCTTCTCGGCGGCCAAATCTGCGTGCTTGGAGGCCAAAATACAATAACGATAGCACAAGTAAATAGCATTAAACTTGCAACAATGTTAAAATGATCACTTAGCGTTGGTGAAGTCTGGGCGACGTCCTGCAATAGAATCGTTGTACCACGCATTAAATGCTTTATCGGGATTGTAATCCGGTATTGCGGGACCATCTAACAACCCTAAATTGTTTTAACTGCTCGCAGCTCAGTAAATTGTTTCAACTGCATACCGCCTTTCATAAAACCTGACCATTTATTCCGTTATGATGTCACCATTGAGGGTGTGAAGTCACTAACCCACAGCGTTCTCAACTATGAAGACACGTGTTTTACCCACGGATGTCAACTAACCTAGTTCTTCTTTTTAACAACGATTCAATATCCGACAACATTGAATCGATATAAAAACGACAATATTGCTAGCCGATGTGAATTAGCACTCCGGATTAACACTTCATTAAAATAAACACCGGGAATTGCAAACAAGACTTACAGCGCTGGTGATCGCAGCTGGATATATTCAATACAACAGTAGTGACTATGATGTGCTGACCTAATTCTGCGTCACCCTTTGATACTATATATTTTCGACATTTAATCCACGATCATTCTATTGCGAAATTAAATAATTGGCTAGAAGAAACCGGCGGCCAAACTTGGCCGACGGAGGAGGTAGCACAGGCGGTCATTCAAGCACTACTTAGCGGTCATGGCCGCCGGCTGCTTTAAGTCTTGCAGCAAGGTGCAGCAAAATTTGTTAAGTTTTGGTATTACAGTAAGAAAGAAAAGACCCAGGGAAAATTCACTTTCGCTCACATGGCACGCAAAATAAAAAAGCCAAGTGAAACTTTACAAAGCAGAAAATAGTAGCGTTAGTGTAGGAGTTTTCGGACTCGTGCCCAGAGCATTGTGACACGACATAAGAAGCCACACGACCTCGTTCGGTGGAAGTTAATCAGTTGTGCGGGGTATTAAGCAGCTACACGACGCTGGACTCTTCAAGCGCACGTCGTTGTGCTTATGATAGTCTTTCAGAGTAACTTTGCTAAAACTTTAAAAAGCATTCTAAACCGTAGCTATAGTTCTCAAATGGCGAAGAATTATCAAGATAAAGTGATTTAAGCACGACGATCGACGGTAAAACTGGTGTGTCCGCCGTGAGACTTAATTTGTCCGCCGAGATAGCTGCTCAGACCGGTCACGTTTGTCCGCCGTCAGCAAAAACGAATTTCGAGGCCTGTTTATAATATACTATACATATATATAATACTGGTGTAACACTGCACCAGCGACACCGCTTTTTTCCCTATGTAGTGTTTTTTTTAGCTACTGTTCAATTTAACATGGAAAAAATTAATTGTTTTTAGAGATTTTTGATGTTAATACTGGAGTATAAAAATAAAATTTCACCTATAACAAATTTTCCGTAACAATGTTAAAATGATACAATAGTGTAAATGAATGTGGTACTGAAAAGTGATATCATTCCTTTTCAAGGTCATTTTGACTTCACAACGTACTTCAATAAAAAATTTTCCGTGTTAGTTCAAGACTGAAGTAGAAGGTACAGGTAGCGCGAGCGAACACTATTTTTGATCTGAGCAGCGGTATGGAGTTACTTTTCATTTATTGGTAGAGAGAGAGCGTCGCTCTTTTAGCATATTGTAGCAGTAGCGTGCCACTTTCAAAATAGCGGATGCCCACCTCTGCTAATTGGGTTGAACAAACATGAAACAAAACTAAAAATAATTGCAAGTAAATTGTTAACTACAGTCGTGGCCAAAAGTTTAAGACCAAACTGGATTTATGACGTTTTTTGTATTACGTCATAATACTGCATCAGATACTGTTTAAATTGCATCATCTTTTTTCTGGGTCGACATCTGATGTAATCAGTCATTATGTAGCAAATATCAATTGAACATTAGCCAGTAGAGATCACTTTTCTGTATTACTTATCTGCCCAAAATGGGTAAAATGTGCTTCCTTTCGGAGGTTCAGCGATGTCAAATTGTTGTTCTCCGCAGGGAAGGCTACACAGAACATCAAATTGGTGAGCAGCTTGGATTTAGAAAAACTTTTGTGCATCAGGCAATTGTGAAATTTAAGAAATCAGGAACTTATGCTGATGCAAAACGCAGTGGTTGTCCTTGAAAAACAACTCCTAGATTTGACATCTTCATGAAAAGGCAAGTGGTGACGTCTCCAACATGTTCAGCCAAACAAATCAGGGTCGATTTGAATGAAGCCGGTATTCCAGTCAGCAGGAGGACTGTTAGCCGTCGTTTAGTTGTAGAATTTGGCCTGAATTCACGAAAACCAGCAAGAAAATCGAGTATTATGCCAGCGATGAAGAAGAAGGGTCTCCTGTTTGCATTTCAGCACAAAGACTAGACTTCTGCCCAATGGTTTAAAGTTTAATTTTCGGACGAATCAAGTGTCCAACAGTTTGGTGGAAGAAAAAGAAATGTTCGTCGACCCTCACGAACACAACTTGATGAAAAGTATACCCGGCAAACGATGAAACATCCACCAGGTGTGATGATATGGGGAGCCATTTCGACCAAAGATACAGCCAAACTCATTTTTTTAAAACCAGGAACCACGATAAACGGCCAGAAATACTTGAACTCAATGAAAGAGAAGCTACAACTGCACAATAATGCACATGTCGGTGCACGAGTGTACAATTGTGGTGCAAAATGAAGCCTTATGCCATCGTTTAAAGACAGTAACAGAGTTTTTTAGGGCTAAAAAAATTACTCTTCTGCAGTGGCCGGGGAACAGTCCCAATCTTAAACCTATCGAAAACTTTTGTACTTTTCTCAAGAACAATGTTGTTGAAAAATATCTCTCGAGTATTTCTTCCTACTTGAAGCAATCAAATTAGTCTGGATCCGTGAAATTCCTGAAGAACTTTGCAAAAATTTAATCGAAAGTATGCCCAGATGAATCAAGGCCGTCATCAAAGCGAAAGGAGGACACACCAAATATTAAAAGTTTGAGATTTCGATGCAAAATACAATATATAAATGCTTATTACTTTGCCTACAAACATTTAGCAAGAAATAGTGAAAAACGACAAAAAATTGGACGGAGAACTGATTTTCTCGAAATTTGCGGTTTGGTCTTAAACTTTTGGCCACGACTGTATATTACTGTTAGTTTAAGAATTCATTGCCAAACATCAAATAATTTATAAGCAGATTGGGCAATGGCAATTTTGACACATTAACTAAGTTATGGTACTTGACAACAATAACAGTACGAATGGTGCATCTACAGAATTGCAGTAATGATGGAACAACATTTTTGATGGCAGGTGACGAATGTAAAGTGTCTTCGGATTCAAGCTTGACAAAAGGGAAAAATAAAATAACAGATTTTAAGTTGGCAAACAAGGCCTCATTGTAATTTATTTTAATTCTCTTTAGACAGAACATGACAAATTCTAAAAACGTGTAAGAATTTTCTGAAGGAAAGTGATGGATGCTTTTGAAAGGACCATTGCAAAAAGTCAATTCAAAAACACCGTATTCTACAAAAATTTGTAACACACTTGAATTGTCATTGTTATGCAGCAGTACAGTATGCCCAATAATTGAGAGACTAGAAATAGGTTGAAGATCAGCACCATTCTTAAATAGGATTTTCAACACATGAATGACCTTTCCAAGTGAAGTATAAAAAGGGGACTTAATGTGTCTTTCCCATAATACTCTTGTACTAAAAAGATTCATTTCAAAAAACTTTCCGGGTTTATGAATTGGTTTACCATTAATGTCGTAGCCTTTATCAAGCAAAGCTTTTAAGCAGCTTGGCTGTGCACCTATTATTGCCGATAAAATTGGAGAAACGTAAAAATCATGTACAAGCTTAGTTTTATCAAGGGTGTCAATCAAGAAATTTAAATTGTCAATGTGACCTCTTTCTGCAGCTACGTTGATTGGCATAATATAGCTATCACAGCATTTGCCGCGAGGAAAATCGAAACACTGGCTACCAATACACTGATCAGCACCATGGTCTACAAGATACTTAATGACATTTACATCCTTGATACGTTGCGCAGCAATATACAGAACGCTGAAATCCATAACATCACATGAGTTAACATCACAACCATTTTGTACAAGTAATTTAATGATGTCAAAGTATCTTTGTGGTTGCTCATAGCAAACAATGCAAAGAGCAGATCGTCCGAATTCATCTTTCGCTTCCTTATCTATTCCAGCAGAGAGTAGTAGCTGCATGCTCTGCAATGAGCCTTTCAGAACTGCCACATGAAGAAGAGTGAGATCTTCTTCATTTCTTCTATTCAAAAGAGAAGGACATTTTTTAAGAAGAAAAGAAAGCACTGAAGGATGAGCCACACTCGCACTTAAAGCAGCAATGGAATCTGCAGTGTTTTCTGTATATAGATCAACAAGAACTTTGACAGTTTTAATATGTCCATGTCTTGCAGCCAATACAAGGGCATTTCGATCTTTTACTTCAAAAGGTGAAGGCCAAATTTCTAAAGGATCATCTTTATTATCCTGAGCAGCTTTTAACAACGTTTTCACACAATCTGCATATCCATTACTCGCAGCTTCGTGAATAGGAAACCACCCTCGATTGTCCTTGATACAATAATCTTTACCTTCTTCAAGAAGCTTTTCTAACACTTCCAGGTTTCCACATCTTGCAGCTAAGCCAACAGAAGAGCATGTGTCATCGTATTGCTCGGCAAAATCCATTAATGCTCAGTTCAAATAAATGATGAGATAAAATGCTGTTTATTGTAACAATAGTTAATGCACATCACACTAGTTTAGAGCAATATTTATGTATATATATATCTCAAAAAACAACAAGTTTTGAAAATCTAGTCCAGCGTTTGCTGATAATTTTAGAAGTTTAATCAGCATTCTGTAAGTTTTTACAATTTCAATAACGCATAATACAAAATGAACATCCCAAGGTAGTGTAGCCTTGTGCACCAAAATTTTTTCCTAGCACATAGTTACAGGTTGTCTTGATACATGGCACTACAACAAATCTCTGCCTCAGCAGCATCATTACTATGGGCAACTGGATAAATTCATTGCTAATTTTTTAGATTAGAACATTGGATGTAAAATATTGCTGAAAAATATCTGCCTTTCACTTCCTTATTCTGGAATTTTTACAATAGCAAATGGCTAACACGGAATTAACAATACAAATAGTATTATACGTATCTTCAAAAGAGATTGCCACGTGCGACAGGTGGCATCCAGTTGTTCATGCGACTGCAAAGAAAGTCAAATCAAAACTTGCTGACTAATTTATTTTTATGTTGCATGAAAGTCAGGATGCTATTTTTAATTTTAAACAGACTTTTCTAAAAACGTAATTTGAAAACAAAAAAACAGTCAAATTGTTGGTATAAAAAGATAAACACAAGTTGTGATAATATTATTGATAAATAAACTGTTAAAAATTTTTCTGTCACATTATTTTCCATTGCAAAAAAAAAATATTAAAAAATTTGTGAAGTGGATGCAATTACTTTGATGGTTGCAAATACATCGACCCTACAAATACATCGACCCTACAAGGCCTACGGCTACACCTACCACGAGATAGAAGGTTGAAAAGCACTGATCTACAGATATATATATATGGCCGGAATTGTTACATTCTGCAGAATTTTCCAGATTTTTCTAACTTTTGGTAACTGTCTGAATGAAATTAAAAAAATATATATATTTTAACATCATCTTTACTGTCTTCCCCAGGTGGCAAATTGAGTTTTAACATCATTAGTCATTGAAAACAAAGACAATTTGATTTATAAAATTTCAGTTAGACTGTGAGTGAATGTTTTTTAACTTACCGTAGTACCCTACTTTTTCTCTTTTTTATTGTTTTCCCAAAGCAATAAAAAGCTCATATATCATTACAAATTAGAAAAAAGTAGAACAAAAATTCAAAATGTTACAAATTTCAGTCAGACAGTAGGCTACAGTAAAATGTGACAAATCAAGCCGCATTTCCAGGTAGCGGGTGCAACCTAGTTTGTACCCTGAACAGTTCGTACCCTCAGTTCGTACCCTGAAAAAATCAAGAAAAAAAATTCAAAAAAGCCAAAGTCGCCGTTCGGAGTTTCGGCAAACAAACAAACAAACTGAAAAGATCGATAGAAAAAAATAGAACAAAGCCGAAGTCGCTGATTGCAGTTTACGTTTTTCCGCAGTTTCCGCAAACATTTTAAAATTTCCGGTAATGATCTTAAGAGTTTGCCGAAGTCCCTAATCGCAGTTTCCACTTAAGCATTTTAAAAGGGTTAGGGTTAGGAAAAGATTGAGCAAAAAAATTAAAAAAAGCCGAAGTCGCTGATTGTAGTTTCCTCAAACATTTTAAAAGGGTTAGGGTTTGGTTTAGGGTTAGGAAAGGATCGATAGAAAAAATTAAAAAAGCCGAAGTCGCTGATTGGAGTTTCCGCAAACATTTTAAAATTTCCGGTAATGATCCTGAGAGTTTTTGTTTGTTTGTGGAAACTGTGATCAGCGACTTCGGCTTTGTGCTATTTTTTCTCTCGATCTTTTCAGAGGGAAAATTTTAAAATGTTTGCGGAAACTGCGATCAGCAACTTCGGCTTTTTTAAAATTTTTTCTATTGATCTTTTCAGGATACGAACTGAGGGTATGAATTGTTCAGGGTACGAACTAGGTTGCATCCCCAGGTAGCCATGTGCCATTCTATCATCAAAACAACACCTGTGGGAGACTGCGATAGTGACCATGTTCAAGCTGACAGGTCTATAGAGATCAAGCTAAACAAAAGCCAAGTCCAAAGTACCGTATGAAATCGATCTACCGGTTCTATGCAAAAATTATAAACTTTTTTTCACGGTGAAAATTAATTTAAGTCTCTTTAAAGGCTAATAACAGTACAATTTTTCTTACATCTTTCTCTTTGCTTTGACTGTTTCACTCACACATACAATTATAATACATTAAGTACAAGTAGGCTATACAAAATAAGCATTATACAGTTGGCAAAAGGGATCATATCTGATTTATTTTTGATCTGTCAGAAACTGAGAGTTGCCAGACTCCAACCAAGGAATTTCTTTTCCAGTTCAAAATTTGAGAGAAATAATTTTATTTGCCATCAGATTCTATCTTAGCAAGCACACCACACAATACAATTCAAAAACATAGGAAAACACTTAATTAGGCTACAATATGATCAGATTGGATCAACGAAAGATCATTTCGTCATCCAACCAGCTTCTAACTGCACATATTAACAAAAATTGCTTTCAAACTGCTATAATTTTACGCAGCTGTTCCCTTGCCCCCTTGGCTAGTATCTACGCCAATGCTTGAGAGAAGAGAGTAGTGTTGCTTAAAGAGAGTAAGCTGCGTAGTCGGGAATAACAAAAGCATTCTTTTCCGATGGGAAAACGACTCCCGACCAAATCTGTGATTTTGTCTCAATGCCGTGAAAATGTCACAAGTGTGCTGCAAAATTCTGTTGATTTAAATGCTGCAGCCGTAGTGCAAAATTGAGAAAAGTCAAATCTGTAAGATATTTTCTCTTCACTGCCTAAGTTTTTGAAGTTTACGTGTTTACGAGTGGCGATATATTGATAAATGCTGTTTTTTGACGGCATAGTAGCTTTCTCCTGACGATTTATCAACTGCAATTGATTAACTGGAAAGTTTCTTAGTTTAAAACAATATAGAAAAAACAATTTGTTTTTAAAAACATTTTGGTGATTTCATATGCCCTTGCAAAACATGGTGGCTCCAAGTTTATTGTGACGTAACAATTTACTGAAATCATCGCCCATAGCCGTAGGAGCCGGGGGCAGGGGGGCAGCTTCCCCCCTGTTGTTTCAAAACGTCGCGAATTCGGGCAAAATCTTGCAATTATTAGGGCAAAAATTGCTACCGTAGGCTATATGAAAAGCTACAAAATTGCATGAATTAAGAAAAACTACTACAGCGCTATATAAAAACTACAGCGCCATATAAAAACAAGCATTAGGCTATATAGGCTATTATAATTATTATGTTAATCAATCGTTTTTTTAAAATGGATATAGCTTAAGTCGCTATGGATTGATCTGAGTTCACGTTTGATTTAATACAATTGCTACTGCCAGGGAATGGGATGGAAGATGGAATGGAAGATGGAAAATGTCAAGGATAGAAAGGAATGGAAGATCTTGATATGCAAAATATTACGTTGCTTGCTGAAATAATTCGAACGGTACGTTCAAACAATAATTCAAACGGTACGTAATCCTTAGGAAAATACTGCTGTTAAAATTTTAGCTCAAATTTAGCCTATGGTTTTTAGGTTTATTTGTGGTAGCCTATATTCAACGCGGATATCACAAAATGTGAAGATGGAAGATATTTCTGAGATGGAATGGAAGATTTCTAAGATGGAATGGAAGAAAATCTCAGAATGGATGATGGAAAAAACGTCTTCCATTCCATCCCATAGCCTACCCTGGCTACTGCTCTAAGAACAAGGAACAAGCTTCCAACTACTATAAGAAATGAATGTAAAACTGTAAAAGGCTTTAAATCAAAAAATAAACAAGCTAAATCTTCCTTGAAATAATCCCATCTAAGTATTACATTATGCACCAAACATACTAATATTTTTTTTTTTATTGCCCAGCAATGATTAGCCAATGTGTGTAGATTTATTAGCAAAATAGTAAGATTGTATGTACTCCTACCGGCCTTCTGGTTCTTGTGTTTTTTGTCCACAGAAGTTCTACAGAGTCTGCAGAAGTTTTTCCATTCTTTTTGACCAATCTCCATCTTTCGGTGAAGCGGTGGCCATGTGCTCCAACCAGTTGTTTTATTTCAATATCTTGGACTGGATCGTCATGCTATTGTCTGATTGTTTATCCATTTTTTTAACGTAATATGCCGAATTGGATATTTTTTGTCACTTTAATATGGTTTAACGTGTAAAACATACGGTAACCCAAATTTATCATATTACTGGGACATACCACTACTACATCCCAGCTGGCAATGACTGTCATTTTTGCATTAATTCAACGTTAGCCAACGTTGGATCGGTGTGGAAGTGGCGAGTTTAGCTGACAGGGGTCTAAAATTATCGCTTTATCAACGCAACTTTTATCAAAGCACGCTTGATATCTTTAAGACATAACTTCCCTGGGTATAATTGAATTTCCGCAAGATGATGATGTTGTTTTTTGCTAGTTTGATTTATTTGTTTTTTGTCATTGTTTCATGTCGTCAAGTTATAGCCTATCTATTTTGTGAGTCGTGCAAGGCCTGGTGCGTTGCGCTTGAAATGGCTTTGCCCGTGGTAGGATTTCTTTGTGGGGTTTTCTTTGCCTGCCTTGCTCTTTGCTATGAGCTAAACGCATCAAGACGTGTTCCCCTTACGACCATCAGCACTCTTGATAACGCACCATGGCCGATCTTCATAGCAACTGTCCATACAAATCTTCAATATATCAGCTAAAGTTATGTAGGCTAATAAAGTTATAGCCTATATATGTTTATTTGTTTTGTAACATTTTTTATTTTTTTATTTTCTCTTTATATCTTAAATTTTTCTGAAGGTGTTGCGACCGTGCCAAATTTTTTTCAACTCAATAACTTACTTCGATCACAAGCACGTTTTAACGTTCGCGTTTTGTCGCTTCTACCTTTTTCTTGACCTTTGCAATGTTGACGTGTATTGTTTTGATATGATGGTCAGAAATAAAAAAACAACTGAACTGAACTGAACACGTAAAAGAAGTTTTGTTTTATTAGCAGCATCAACGAAAAATATATGAGCCTACATTAAAATAATTAGCGTTTTTCATTTAACCATCCAAGTCGCCTACCGTATGTTATATAATGATTCATTTTCTGCTGCAGTGGCGGCTCGTCATAAGGGACTGCAGCCCCCCCAACATTTTTGTGCATATGTGAATTATAATACATATAGATAGTTTTGCCATGTTTTTTTCCTTTATTTTGCTTGAAGAATTAAAAAATTCTTAATATTAGTTTTTTTGTAATAAAAAAAAAAAAATTGTAATAAAAGAATTAGTTGGCCACTCTGGGTCTGCAAATTTTGGGTAACAACTAGAACATCACACAACTAAGGCGAAAGAGAAAATTGAAAAAAGAAAACTAATCGGGAAATAGAACATCGCACTCTCGAGTTTTTTGGCGCTAAAAGTAACTACTTTCAATTCTCTCATTTTCGCAAACCATCATTTTTCCCCGCTTAGTTTTCTTTTTTCAATTTTCTCTTTCGCCTGAGTTGTGTGATGTTCTAGTTGTTACCCAAATTTTGGGTAACGACTAGTATGCGTCAACGCAACTTGTAAAAAAAGTTGGCGGCGTCAACATCAGCGCATACACTAGCGTAAACTCATTTTGTTTGCAAGGTGCCAAACATTCACACGGTATAAATCACTCGAAACAAACAAGTTTTATTTTGAATTTCCACGAAGAAACACAAGCATCTGAAAGTGTTCATCTGACAATTTGCTGTGTTTTGGTTCCAATATGTCTTTGCCCATTGAAAACATTCTTTCAACTGCAGCGCAGGAAGGTATTGGCGTGTTGTAGAGAAAAAAATACATTAAAAAGTATGCGTTGACGCTATGCGCTAAACAAGCGCGAAAACTTTACGGCGTAGCCTCAAGCGCAAACTATCCAAAAAAGTGTGGCCGCAAGCGTTGGCGCAAACAAAAAGTCTACGCCGCAAGTAAGCGGCGTATACGTACATCTCTGGTTGTGTGATGTTCTAGTCGTTACCCAAATTTTGCAGGTCCGGTGTTGCTTGTCTTTTTTTTATGACGTAGGTTTTTTAGAAAAAAGTTTTCTAGCATCACTGAACAAGCGCAGTGGGGACTGCAAGTAGAACAGACCCTGGTCAGGGATTCCAACTTTGGTTCTCGTAAAACTTTCGGGTAAGCGTGTGGAAGCTATCGGTGATTAGGTAAAGGGATCGTAGGTTACTTTTCTTGATCTGTGTTTTGAGAAGTCACTGAGACAGACTGGTTTTGATGCGAAGTAAAGCCAATTACTGTAATTATTTTTAATCATTTCAGACCAGTAGAAGCATGAGATGTATTGTTCACGCTTGTCTTGAAAAAAATTACTAGGCTTTGATATTTTCAAGTAAGACTTCAAATATGTGGTAGCCTACAGGTTTGTACACTTAGAAAATCGATGTCCGCTACGCAACTTTCTAAAAGGTACCAAAAATCCACTTTGAACAACAAAGGAAAAAGGTAAATAATAGCTACATTAACTCATCGGTTTACCGCTGGCTGATTTGGCGCTGAGGGTTAGGGGGGTGGTAGTCATTGCACTGACGTGGGTTTGATTCCAACCACTGCTATGCTCTTTTTTCTTCCGTTGTTACCCAACAAAGTTCGGAGGGGATTTTTAATGGTACCTTTTCAAAACTTGCGTCCGGTACAAGTTTATAATTATTTACATTAGGTTAGGCTACTGGTTGATGCAGCCCCCCATGTTTTAAGACCACGAGCCGCCACTGTTCTGCTGAACATTTCAGACCAGTTAGGCATAACTGGACCTCTGATCTTTGCACAAAATTGAATTAGGCTATGTTAAGATCATTTAAGCTACTGCACAATTTAGGGTGGAGTGAATTTCACTTAATCTTTTGGATTTTGATTTAAGGTGTTGTAATGTTGTCTTTGGGCCAAAAAAACAACCCTGAACATAATTTTGGTTCTCCTACCCCTAAATTGACCCTCCTACCCGAGGTCAAAGGTCACGCGAGGTCAAAATTGCTCTATCTCCACTTCCACTGGTGCTAGAAATCTGTTTAATGGCTTAAAAGATTCAGAAGACCCTTGTTTCTATCTGTTCTAAGAGAACTTTTTCTTCTATTGCTAGTAGAACTTGAATAAACAGCGAAAATGTAGTTTTTGTGATTTTTTTATTATAGTTAACGAACTTCAACAGCCAAAATAGTAAATTTCAGCAATTGGTTGGATTATTGTTTGAGAATAAGTGTATTGAACATCGAATTATTCTTATCCGAAACATTGATGAGGAAGTGAAGTTTAAACTAAGTATGAAATTAATGTTTTGATGCATTTAAGATGACATTTCAATGGTTGAAAGGCATGAATTTATTGAGAGAGAGGTACAGTTTTTGCCAACAAGTCACACTACGTACAATAATAATTATTACACAAACAATCAAAATTTAAATTGAGCATGAAATAACCAGCAACAACGGGAAGGCTGTTAAGGGACCACCGACAGGTCTTCAAGTCAAGCAGCACCTAATGAAAATCCCATTGCTTGAAAAATCCAATTGCACTATTACACACTCAAAAGATGTCACTAAGCATTTTCCTCCCTCATATTTAGGTACCGGCTATGCCCCTGGTAACTATAACGAAAAACAAGTGGTTTTTATGCAAATGCAATCGTATTCAGCAGTAAAATTGATTTTTGGTGTTGAAAGAGAGCATCAACTTCCTTGATCTGATCTTTTGCGGGATCACACCATCCCGTCTTTCGAACCTAGCCACATACATGGAAGTTTCTATTACGAGCTTCACATGACGCTCTACAGCTTGATTGTGGCATGGGTGATCAATTTCAAGCTTTTTTGTTTTGAAATTTTGTATTGCATCATCATTCAAGACTTTGGTTGCCGGAGGTTCCTGTGAGATGAATTTCATCAAAATTTACCATGTTGTGGTAGTAGCCTACTCGACGTTGATATTGATCTACGGTATGATAAATTTTCGAACAGTTACTGTCCTCTCTGCAATAGATTTCGCCTTTGCACTTTCATCATCTGGGGTCATTTCAACATCTTTGCTTAGCTGCGTAGCGATAGCTCAATATTGACAGCTTGCGATCGATGTATCATCATCGCCAGCCATCATCGAAAGAAGAATGTTTTCGGGGTGAGCTGAGAAGCCATTAAGAATCAAAGTTTTTGATGCAATGTCTCTTGCTTGCTTCTAGGGAAATTGGTTGATTCGTTTGAGCATGCCAAAATAGTTGACAGCTACTTTATTTATTTTAGAGTTAAGCTTGATATCAAACCAACTTTGGAGAAGTAGGCTGGACTTGTAAACAAAATTCTACCAGAATTCTCAAATTTTTGCTCGGCTTTGCTTGGAAAGTGTAGTATCTCACAATGCGACATGCAAGTGTCAACCATCTTGCATGTGACAAGCCACATACTTCAAACTGTGCTAATAAGTCATTCTCAAGTTTTCCAGATATGACAGCCAAACAAATTTGGTATGCATAAAATTGATCGGAACTCAAACTTTCCATAACTTTTTTTGGCAATTGAGGAAATTCAATAGAAGATAATGGCTCAAACTTAACCACATGCCAATCAGACAATAAACCATTTAGCTCTTTGCCAATTGGGCCTGAAAACGAGTCGGAGTTTAAAGAGACTCCACCCAAGTGCTTAAAAACATGCCTGAGAGGTAGTTCGTTGGTACGCAGGAGACAGATGACCTATTGCGAAGGTCTTTGCAGCAACTCTTCTAATGTGGCAATGGTGTTTACCTGTAATAATTGCGGTTCCATTTGAAGCTATTATTGACAAATTGTTCTGCAGGTCGGTATTTTCCATTGCTTTGTGGATAGTTTTGTGATTCTCAAACAATAATCCAACCAATTGCGAAATTTACTATTTTGGCTGTTGAAGTTCGTTAACTATAATGTTGTATATGCAAAAATACCACAAAAACTATATTTTTGCTGTTTAGTCAAATTCTACTAGCAATAGAAGAAAAAGTTCTCTTAGAACCGATAGAAATATGGGTCTTCTGAATCTTTTAAGCCATCAAACAGATTTCTAGCACCAGTAGAAGTGGAGATAGAGCAATTTTGACCTCGTGTGACCTTTGACCTCAGGTAGGAGGGTCAATTTAGGGGTAGGAGAATCGAAATTATGTTCAGGGTTGTTTTTTAGGCCCAAAGACAACATTACAACACCTTAAATCAAAATCAAAAACATTAAGTGAAATTCACTCCACCCTACTGCACATATTGCAATATAACAAGTTCTGCTTTTCGCTTTTAGCCTAATTATAATCTTTGATTTTTGCCTCAAAATAATATTCGTCACACACAAAATTCTGCATCACAAAGGTTACATCCTTACAACATACTGTAGCATAATGCCCTTCCGTGCCATTCTTCTTTGTATACTGGTATTTAGTTCTTGTATGATTACTCGATAATAATTAGCTATTGTGTAGGTCACACACATAATTTAAAGAAATTCTACCACTCCTATTCTTCTTCAAATACGGTTTTGTCACAACTATGTTTGATGTTACCACCAGCAGTGCCGGATTAACCATTAGGCAAAGTAGGCACGTGCCTATAGCCCAGTCAAAAATCCAGGCCACTAAAACCAGTGGAAATTTAGTCATGTTTTCAAAATAATTATTTTCTAAACTAATAAGTATTTATTTCTAGCTCTGTTTTTCACAATGTTGACACATCAACAATGTGTCAACAACGTCTTGGTACACTGGCACTTTTGTGTATTGAAAGCGATCTACTCCGTAAAATTGACCTCCAAAAACTAGTTAACGCGTTTTCAATCGCAAAAACGCTTAAAGTTGCTATTTAGTTAGGCATATGACCAAGTTTTTGCACGGTACCCTGTATTATAGTCAGGGATGTACGTATACGACGCAAATTCTATGCCGTAGACTTGCGGCGTATAGAATTTTTTTGGATAGTTGTCATTTGAGGCTACGCCGTAAAGTTTTCGCGGTTTTTTAGCATAGCCTATAATTGCGTCAACGTATAGGCTACTTTTTGAAATCTTTTTTTTCGCTACAACACGCCAATACCTTCCAGCGCTGCAGTTGAAAGAATGTTTTCAATGGGCAAAGACATATTGAAACCAAAACGCAGCAAAATGTCAGATGAACACTTTCAGATGCTTGTGTTTCTTCGTGAAAATTCAAAATAAAACTTGTTTGTTTCGAGTGGTTTATCTTACCGTGTGAATGTTTGGCACCTAGCAAACAAAATGAGCTTACGCTAGTGTATGCGCTGACGCCGCCAACTTTTTTTACAAGTTGCGTTGACGCATACGGCGTATGGTTTTTCGAACGTTTGCGTTTACGCTGACGGCGTCAATATTTTTTGTTTACGCGTACATCACTGGTTATAGTTGAACAACGATCTTTGTGACAATGATTTGGTAACAATGATAATTCTAATTTTTTAGTTGGCAACCCTGATTTTCGGGCCACTTATAAAATGTGCCTACAGGCCAGCAGACCCTTAATCCGGAACTGACCACCAGCTGTGAAAATCAAACGCCAATGATTCGAGCAGGGGCGTTGACAGGGGGGTCTAGGTGGTACTTTTGGACCCGGGCCCGGAATATTTAGGAGGCCCGGATTCAAAAGATTCCCCGCGACTTCAAACATTATCAAGATCTTAATATAATCAGATCTAAAGGAATTGCCATCAGAGGTTAAAACAACCATTTCAGCAGTCAGATGGTAAAGCACCGGGGCCCCCTTCCAGGTATAGTAATTTCCCTAACCACGATTTTTTTTTTCAAAAACACGAAATATTTTTCTTCACCCACTCTTTAATTCTAAATATATATATTGTTGGTGGTAATTACTTCTAGCTACTTGCGTCTACTTTACAAAGAATGAATTTCAGCCGAAAACTCCAACAACTTTAAACATACCGACGAAGATCGTGATTGAGAGCAAGGATTTCGCGGTTTACGGAGAAATCCCTATTGCGCAGTTGGGAAAATTCGTGAATATTCCTCTTAATTTTCTACTTTGAACGGCATGTGTCAATGTGTCATCCTCATTTTAACAGCACATCAATAAAAGTTTGTACACGACTTTTATATTCATAACATTGTCGATGAAGGGGGCCCGAAAATAAATTGGTACCGGGCCCGAGAAATCCTGTCAACGGCCCTGGATTCGAGGCACCACCAACGACCGTTTTGCATTGCAGAGGACCAATGTAGGGCAGGAAATTTTTGAAAGTTGATGGCAGACTTATCAGAAAAGAAAATGTTCCTCGTGGTCTTGGTTTTAGTTAGAAAAAAGATTTGAGTGATACAGAATTGTAGAAAAGTTAGCCTGTCACGTCTTAGCATAGCAAAGAGTGTGAGAACATGCAAGTTATAATTTTTAGAAGAAAAAATGTAAGTAAGCCGTTATGATATAGCGCCAAATTAGGAAAGGTGAATGCTGAACGCAGTTTTAGCACCATCCATGAGGCGAGTAAAAACGTAGCTTCGTAGCACAATGACAGACAACAGTTTATTTTAAACAACCGAATGTTTATGACTATTCACAATACAAACAGGTGATGGACAGTAGCCTACACCAGTGGTTCTCAACCTTTTAACAGTGGGGAACCGGCAAAATTTTTAAAAAAATTTCGCGGACTGGCAACCAAAGATCGTAGTGAATAGAATGAATATTTGTAACGTTTTGTTAACCAAAGTTGTCGTTGCGCACCATAATGCAAGGTTTTAGCATTATGATTTGTATTCAGGACAAAAATTGGAATAAAACGGCAATCAAATCAACTCAAACAGAAAAATGTCAATCCATTTGCATACAAAATCAATGTCAGTGGGAAATTTGCTACTGTTACGCTGCCAGTAGCCTATGTGGGGAAAACGAGATATCAAAGAAGTTTCTAAAACACCTAGCTCTGTTTCGGCATCCAAGCGATTTCTTTGCGTTGTTTTAATTAAAGCTAGAGATGAAAAAGAATTGTCGTTTCTAAATAGCTAGTTGAAACAATTACAATCAAATCGATTGTTTTGAAAGTTAGGCACGAATTCGTTTGCAAGAGATAACCCGAAGTGTGACCAGGGCCCACAAGAGGGGGGGACAACCGGTGCATTGCACCGGGGCCCGGTGAGTTCAAGGGGGCCCGACAAAATATCTAAATTCACGCGTTAAAGTTGATTTCAACAATTTTGCATAAAATATTGTTTTTATATTAGTTCCGTATGTTGATAGGGCCCCCTCATGGGTATGCCCATTTTTAAAACTACAGAATTTTTAATGTTTTGAGTTCAGGGGGCCCGACAAAATGTTAAAATTTGTGTGCTCAGGTCGATTTTGCATAAATTATTGTTTTTTATATTACCGGTTGTGGTTTCATATTTTAATTGGGCCCCTCATGGGTATGCCCTTTTTCAAAACTACAGCATTTTCAGTTTTTTTAGTTCAAAGGGCCCGACAAAATGTTTAAATTTGCGTGCTCAGGTCGATTTTGCATAAAATATTGTTTTTATATTGCCGGTAGTTTCATATTTCGATTGGGCCCCTCATGGGTATGCCCTTTTTCAAAACTACAAAATTTTCAATTTTTTTAGTTCAAAGGGCCCGACAAAATGTTTTAATTTGCATGCTCAAGTCGATTTTGCATAATATAGCCTATTTTTTTTATATTAGCGGTATTTTCATATTTCGATTGGGCCCCCTGAATGAATATTTTAGTTTATTTCAGTGTTAGTGTTTTAATTTTAGTGTTAGTCTGGGTGTTTTAATGTGAATATTTGGGTACGTGTACGGCATGTTTTAATAAGCAATTGATTGATCAGGTTAGGTTACAGTCATACAGAAGGTATTCTATGCATTTGCTGACATCTTGTCAATTTATGACACAAGCAAGCAGTGACTGTTATGTGTAGGCTGATCATGTTGAACTGGTACAATTTTAGTTGTATATATAGGCCTAATCTTGTTTAGCGTGATATTTTAAGAGTTCAGAAAATAGTAAAAAGTATTGAAATATTGTTAAAATACTTAGCAAGAAGTCGTTACTGTCACTTTTTCAGTACAGAAATGCTCAAGTATTTTTTGTTTTGGATATGATACTAATTACATGTACTGACTGAAATCATGGAACTTGTCTAATATAGCCTGAGACAGTTACAGTATTTTTGAGTTTTTAGGACTTGTTGAATGATTTTGCTATATTGGAATGCCAGCAAGTTTCATGGAGGCAATGCAGAAAAATAATTTTGTCCTTGTAGCAGGGCCAAATGTCATAACAGTCTAACAAAATTCGAAAAAAAGTTAAAAGATTAGTGGAAGTGTGATTTTTTGAGTAAAAATCATAGATCTTTACTTCTGTTGAAGTGCAGTTTCTTTCAACTATAGACAGAATCAGAAGTGTTCTAATTGCAATGCAGCTTACTTTTTCCAGCACTGCAGAAAGGTGTTGATTTTCAAAACTAATGATTAGTATAGAAACAAACATTTGTTTCGAAGAAGTTTTCCTTTTCGTTTGTTTTCACTATTTATTTTTTAGCAGTCTTCTCCAGCCAGGCCAAGCCAATCTTACTCTTAAATTTCAGGAACAGTGTCAATATTGACTCAAAACAGCCATTCTGTCATTATGCAGGGTATTTGTAAAGGTCTCGATACATAGTATAGTGATAGATGTAGGTGCATTTATATTGATAGGACTTAAAAATAGAAATATATTCAACTTTGGTTTTTCCTGACCACTTGCTGTAGAAATGAAGAGAAAGTGACCCTCAATCATGCGTGAATGCAGTTTCACTCAAACAAGCAAAGAAAACTAAAGGAGTAAAAATAAGAAGCTGCCTATTGATCCTGAAATAAAGTTGGTATTTCTTAATGTCATGAACAATAGCAATGCATTCATCCAAGTTTGGTCTCCTAGTCTCTGCTGATTTTAAGGTCACAAATAATATTGTACGGTATGTTAATGTAAAGGTGTATGCACACATGTGCAATGCTACTTGTATATCAGCCATGCCGGATAGTGTTGCCATTTTTATCTTCAAAGTGGCTATTTTTACCCACTTTTTGCCATGGTTACAATCAGGTGTTGCCAGAGTTAGGATTAAAGTTAGGAAGGGGTAAGGGTTAGAGTTAGGAATAAGGTTAGGGTTTTGATCTTTGACCATGACTAAACATTTTTTCCAAAATACAAGTTTTTGTTTGCAACAGCTATAAACGTTTCCTCAAATTAAAGCAGAATTCCTTATCTGGCAACGCTATTGAGGCTATAGTTACACTACATAGTGTAACTATAGCCACAGCCTTTTATCTTTGTATAACTAGTGTGTATCTGTGAATTTAAAGTCATAAACACCACTACAATACTGCATTCTTTGTGAAATAGTGGAGTGGTAATACTTTAACCTAATGTATTCTTTGTAGTATTTTTAAATAGGTCTGGTTTTAAAATAAAAACACTGTGCGGAACACCATGTATGCATTGGCCTTGTGGATTAACGCGCACCGCAAATTTTGCTTGTGATTTGTGAGATATCACGCGACATGTTGCGCTG
Organism: Aplidium turbinatum; assembly: GCF_918807975.1. Lineage (NCBI taxonomy): Eukaryota > Metazoa > Chordata > Ascidiacea > Aplousobranchia > Polyclinidae > Aplidium > Aplidium turbinatum. The sequence continues at coordinate 7,905,554 of NC_137486.1, forward strand.
GGGGGCCCGGCAGCAAGATCTGCACCGGGGCCAGGCAGGGCTCTTGGAGGCCCTGAGTGTGACAATGATGTTTTTCGAATCTGGACTACAAAGTAAAAGCACAACATATTGTAATTCAATCAGACTTTCTTTTTCATGAAGATTAAGATCGCATGTGTTGACATCATCGATGCATGGATTGTTTATCCAAACGTTTCCATGTCGAGGATCTTCATGTTACACAAAATGATCGTCAAAAATGTTAGCCAACTCTTTCAAGTGTTGACTCACAATGCTCAGCACCTCTTTTTACTTTTTTCACCACTCCATTTCACCAGCATTTTCCACAGCAAATCGGCTTGTCTTCATTTCATTCCGAAGCGCTATTTTCCCCATAGTCTTTGAAAAACGAGATCTTTGCTTTCTCTAACTCCGGTTCTGGCGAATTTCTATTGCAGGCCTGACTTTATCCCGAACTTAAAATTTATCTAATTCCAATTTTCGTCTCCAACGACTTTAAAATTTTTCAAAATCAAGGACAAAATTCCCTATTTGGTTATGTGTTTCTGTGTTTCAAAACTTTTGAAAACTACACGCAATTTGTCACAAAAACATTATCAACAGCACAGAATTAGGTTATCAAAAAGTTCAACTTTATTATCAAACAATATTACGTGGAGATATGTCAGTTTTACAGCTGTGCATGTTTCACAGTGCGATCACAATTTTACAATATGCTAATGACTTCACATTAAAATAAGCTTTGCAGAAAGTAAGATCTTCTGCGGACCGGCAAAAAAATTACACGGACCGGCAAAAAAATTACACGGACCGGCACCGGTCCGCGGACCGGCGGTTGAGCACCACTGGCCTACACCATCGACGTAGTTTAGAAGCTGTAGCAAATGAGTTCATTCGAGCAACCGACGCGCGTAAAATGTATTTTGGATTGGTTTGATATTTGTCTATATACCGTAACTTATACAAATTATCCCGTGGACACATTTTATACTTTGCAGCAGATTGTGACGCTATGAACGTGAAATTTATCTTTCGTTTCTTCTTGCTCAAGCTATTTCAATATACTGGTAGGCCTACTTCAAATGTCTCACATTTTGATTTATATGTTAAATAGGTGAAAAACGATTAACGAACTGCCCAGCATTATCGCTATATCTTATCCTTAAAAAATTGGCCTTTCAGCAACAAAAGTGCCCTTTTTTATAATCCTGCCCCCCTGTCAAAAATCGTTCTGACGCACCTGAATAAGCCTTACGAGGCATTACGTTTGAAGATTATTTAACATATTCTTGAATAAGTTATAATCAGGGATGGTTATAATTAGAGAGCTAGAGGCATATACACAAAAAGTTTCGGCTCAAAAACAAACCAAATTTATTTGTCAGATTCGGCCCTTAAACAAAACTGGTTGCACAAAATACGATTGAAATCGTGCATGACCGTTTACGATAAGCTACTACAAATAGACTCAATTAAAGGCTGTCCTTGTTCTAGCACCATTGTGACAGCATCATAATCAGCAATAGGCTTATAATTGTCTTTCCCATTGACATTATACTTTCGAGTATATCATAGGTAGCAAGGTAGGTCGTCATTTTTGTGGCATAGCTATAGTAGACTTAGCCTACACAATAATTTAAATTTGATCTTTGTCACGATTTCTTTCTATCTCTTACCAGGAAAAAGACTTGGAAAGGTTCAATGACGTAGTTTAATGGGTCAAACCGAAAAGCAGTCAATTAAATGTCGAATGGTTCTACTAGTGAAATGATAATCTAACTTCTTGAAGGACTTTAACGAACGGCTTCTCAAATAACTCTAATTTCGAACACAAGTTATATCAGCACCAATTCTCATCTACTTGTATTCGATTACTTCAACTCTCAATCAACAATAATTTCTGCACCAACTAGGCTACCAATCCACAACCCATAACACAACTCTCATAATCAACTCATAATAATACAACTCCCATAATCACATAATCAACTCAATAATAAATGATTACAAAATTACACCACTATTTATAGAAGGTTGTTTCGGTCTAGTAATTTCGAGAAGGTTACGTAATGTCACATTGCTCATTGTTCTGTCAAGTTGCATTAAATGTAAACAAGCAGAAGCCCAAAGAAGTTTAAAGAATGTCACGTAGGAGTAGAAGATTCTTACATAATAAATATTTCGCAATCGGACATCTGCTGTTAAACATCCTTATGACGTCATGACAAACGACGCTCAGAAATTATGAAAAACAACAAAACATTCCAGATTTGCATGCTTACAGACGATTCTGGAAATGCGTTACATAATACAGATTTCTCATTCAAAGGTAACTTCAGGTCAATACCCGATAATAACACATCGCTCAAAATTCCATAATAAAAACAGCACATTCTGTCAAGACGCAAAGCAGCCCGACGCGAGGCCTTGCACATTGAATGTGACAATCTTTAAGAGAAGAGGAATTCAAATTCAAATAGTTTATAAAAAAAAAGCTTTCAATTAAGCTAGTTTAACTAGCCTAACAAAGTACGCAAATTTCTTGGAAAATCTATGAATTAACATGTTACACTTGTAGCTTAGTCATTTTTTGGAAATAAAACACAAGCAGTTGTCGAAAAGTCACGTGAAAGTAAATCCAGTTAAAAACAAACAATATAAAAATGTAAAAAAAGAGGACATTTAACTGTTTTTGAGTGTCCTCGGAGGACATTTTATTTTTCTTGGTAAAAGAAGACATATGGTTTGGTTGAATCTTTATCCTCGGACTGACAAAGCCTTGATTGGTTATTCTAATATGAAAATATATGGTAACCCTGCTTTAGTTTCTAACTTAAATTAAAACCAAATGAAGTAATGCGAGGCCGCGATGCATTGCACCAGCTGTCCCGGCGGTAGTTACGTCCCTGCACGCACTGCTCTTATCTGGCTGGCGAGACAAGCTATGAATGAACTTAATCAATCTCTACAAATAAAAGCAAACAAAACAAAAAGCAATCAATGGATAAGATAAAATATATGAATAGCAAGAGGCTATCTCTCAATCATATCGATCTTTGTACGTGAGGTAAACAATATTGTCATCATCATCCCTGCCAACCCAGATCTTCAAATTCTGTAAAAGACAAAACCAACCTGTGATCACTTATTACGATTACAACTTCGAATAATTAAATTAGGCCGACACTAGAACAACCGCGCTTTCAATAGGCCGAATGGCCCATAGAATAGGTTTATAGGCCTACTGAAATTTCAACGTCATTATAGAAAACAAGTTTTAGGCTAAATTTTATTCTTATGCACCAGTGTTTCCATAAAAAATCTCTAAAAACGATTCATTTTTTCCACTTTAAATTGGAAAGTAGCTGGTAGCCCATAGCGGAAGTACGATTAAAGCAAATATAGCGCCTCTCCGCTACCGCTACATTGGGAAAAAAGTATCGTCGCTACTTTAACAAAAATGTAGCGTCGCTTGAGCTATTGCTACAAAAAAAGTAGCGCGCCACAAAAGTAGCGCGCTGCTGCCCACTTCTGTAACTGGCCGTATGTTTTCGCCTTACTATGAGTTATTTTTCAGTTGTCAATCACTCGGATCAACTTTACCACCGTCTCAGTAACATGTTACGTTTTTTTACTGTAAATTAAGCTAAACTGTCATAAGGTGTTTCAGGTGGCAATCTGCGTTTATTCCGACATTTCGTCAATCAGACTCGACTGACTTTTTCAGGGGGCTAAATCAGATAATGACTACTTGTCCAGCATGGCAGAACACTGGACCATGTTGCTGTAAGTAAACTAAATATGTAAACTGAAATTCAACTTCGAAACAAAAATTATCTTGCGCAAATTTTTAAGCTAAAAAAAGAAATTTAAATGTTTTCAACAAGAAACACCAGTAAGGGCAGAGAAGGAGATTGACAGGTGTGAGTTATGAAGAATCAATTCTACACGCACCAATGCACAGTTTACAATCAGCATGAAACCAATTTGAATACGTCAAACAAGCACTTGCAAATGCTTTTTTTGTAAATAACAGGAAAAGATGCCATCATTACTATTCATTGCAATTTGCATGACGCTTTTGATTGATGAACCAACTTTCAGAAGACATTTGTTTTTTATAATCACTTTAACTTTACAATTTTAGCATTGCTTCATTCAATTTTGTGATCTTAAGTTACGGCATGCTCGCAAAGAGCCCTTTTATGTTCATCAATGCGAGATTTAAGATTACGTTTGATTTGGCCAACAATCATAACAAGACTGTTATTTTAATTTAAGTTGGCTAAACAAAACGTGATCTTAAATGTCGCATTGATGAACATAAAAGGGCTTTCAAATATCAACACCAAGAAAAAAGGGCTGCATCATGACACAAATACGTGTTTACTAAACTCGATTTAGGCTACATAAAAACTATTAATAAGTTGCCTTAGTGAAGAAACATGGAAGACAACACATTTAAATAAAGCCATAGCAAGCAATAAAACAACAAAAGTTCAAATGTCAAGCTTAATGGGAGGGAGGTAACCTCAACCTCTTTGCGTACCCCACTGCACATGGGCCGAGGCCAATGCTTGAAAACTGCTTCACCTGGTCCAGTCAAGCCCTGATCTGCATCCACATGATTCTACAGATAGCTTTCATTGTCTGCAACTATCAACGTTGTTCATTGCGTGATGGGGTAGGCTAAGGTCAAGTTTTTGTTGCAGTGAAACAGTGCACTTATTTTTGAGGAAAGTTGAAGTAAAAATCTGCATTGATGCACAAGCATTTAAAACCACTCTAGGCTAGCCTACTATATTCATGTGATTTATTCACATGCAATGTGAAATGTTTCCATGCATTCTCTGTTGAAAATTGACGGTATTTGACGATCGTTAATCTAGCATTGCTAAAGCCTGAACAAAGTTGTTTGGCAATATAAAAATTTGCAAAGGTTACAGTCCTGGAAACCTTTTAGGCCTAGTTATAAAAGTCAAATGCATACATCAGAACATTTTCTTCATTTGGCTGCATTTTTCCTTTTGGCACAAAACTTGAAAAGGATTTTATTTAAAAAAGAAAAAAAAACTTACATTATAAACTTAATAACTCAAAACGTCTTACTGCATATGCTGAGTTTTGTTTATTTTGCAAGTCGAAAAAATGTTGCAAAAATGGGTCGGAGATGAGTCCTCGCCATGAAAGATTTCATCATTGGGTGAGCTTTTAAAGTGGTTTGAAGTAACAACAAAGTTTGTTGCGCTGTAGAACCTTTTCTACATTAGTTTGGTAGCAAAAAAAAAACTACCAAAACTGAAAGGTTCAGATTGGCCTTGGTCATTCTAGATATAGGCTATTTATGCTAAATTCGTTGCTTTAATTAATTTTAAATCTACAAAAATAACACCAACTGATCATTACCTGAATAAAAAACGAACTATAAATCATGAACTTTTAGCGGAAAATTTTAATGTCCGACAGAGATTCGGGACGCAACTTTCCAAAAGGTACCATTAAAAAATCCCCTTTGAAGTTTGTTTGGTAATTACAGAAGAAAAAAGAGCAATAGCAGTAGTGGGAATCAAACCCACGTCAATGAAATGACTAGTCTATCACCACCCTATCCCTCTGCGTCAAGTCAGCCGATGAAACATGGATGACTTAATTTAACTATGATTTGCGTTTTTCTTTTGTTTCTCGAAGGGAATTTTTTAATGGTACCTTTTGGAAAGTTGCATCCGGGACATTGAATACCTAACCTCGTCAATCGACGCGCGCGGTCGTTCTAACGTTTAAAAAATAATTCTCCTCTTTAAATAGGCCACTATGCATTACCATGGCTCGCTTCAAGCCTAGTCACGCAATGTCAACTAAAAACTAGAGGCGAGTGTTATTAAATCACATTTCACGTGTAATTGGTAAAGACCAATCATTCTACCGTTTGCAATCATTTTTACATTTCTGGCAGTCAAACCTACCACTTCTACACTGAATAAATGTCGCTGGATATTAAAATAACATAAAACAACTGACTTTGTTATAGGCTATAGGTTGTCAAATGCTCAGAAAGCATGCAAAATTGCGATTTATCAGACAAATGTAAATGAAAGAAAGTTAACGTTTATCCACATGAAAAGATATTCAATGCATTCAAATGACTCAATTCAACAATATTCATAAACAGATATGCAGTGATATGCTATGAACATGGAATTTAAGCAATATACCGGTATTGCATAATTGAAGTTCACAGTGTCAAATAATAAAGCCACAGCCAGCATGCGTAAGCTAGCACAATATTTTAGTACCATGGGCATTGGGCAAGCTGATGCATATTTTATTACCGCACAGCAAGTGCTTGTAAAAGTTGACATTTAGAAAACCAAGCTTCTTCTTAGTTTAGAGTTAGACGAAAGCCTGTTAAAAAATACTGATGCTGGTGGTAACTCTTGCTTTAAACAGTGACTTTTCCATGCCAGAAAACGTTTGCTCTGTCTTTGAAAATTTGGACACAGTCATAAGACGACTCACTGCCTGCAGACGTAAAGATGACCTTGTTGTATATTGCTGGTTATGTTGTGCGAAACAACAATTTTGATAATGATGACAGTGACACTTATTTTTATTACAAAAATTATGGTGTATACATAACCAAAGTAAGTCGTTGGGCTTTGACAATTTCTGGCGATAACGCTTGCTAGTAGCCAGTGCTGTATTCGAGGGTATACGGTAGTATACGCAGTATACCCTCTGCTTTTTCGAGCAACTAAGTTGTAATAGTAACTTACACCCTCTGGTTTTACAAAGAGATTTCCTATGCTATCTTTACATGGAGAAGCAGAGGTGAGAGGAATTTGTAGACGCTTTGACATTGATGAAATGCTAGAATAAAGAAGATAAAGATGTAGATTCCTCTCGGCAGGCTGTTTGGAATGAACAAATCCATTTCATATGGAAAATTGTAAATCTGCAAGATGTAGGGGTATCCATCTTGAACTCTGAGAGTTGCGCGAGAAAAAAGCAGAAAAAAAATGTTTGGAATGTACTCATAGAAAAATAAACAATTTTGTACCTCTCGTCCAATTTTGATGTTGATAATTCATGATATGGTAGAATAAAGATTAGTATTTGCAAGCTGTGTATTATTTATCATTTTGACAAATCTGACGGCATACCCTGTGCTTTTTTTTACGAATACAGCACTGCTAGTAGCCTAAGTGTTTTATTGTAGCTAGGCTACATAAATTTCCGAGAAGTTGCAAATGTAACTTACTCTAAATATTTACGTGTTTTTTTAATAAAGATCTCAAAAGTTTATGGGATTTTTGCAAGTACTGTAGACAGCATGCTTCAACACTGTGCAATATTTTCTTTAATAAAAATCATTTTCGCTTGTACACAGCTCGTAGCAACGAAGAGGCAAGATTAAAAGTTTTGAAACTACAGAACTTAAGTTAACTCATCTGACTTCCACAATGCAAGGCGACCTTGTATGTCTTATTGGTTTGATTTTGCTAACTTGCTCATACTGCTGGCTTTCATAGATTTCCAGTACTCCAGTAGTGACAATTTATTATTGGCAAAGTGGAAGTCAATCGTATGTTGCTGAAATTTGATGCTCATAATATATCACTGCATCTCTGTTTACGAATATTGTTGAATTGAGTGCATCTCTTCATGCAGATGAACGTTAACTTTCTTTCATTTACAATTGGCTGAGAAATCGCACTTTCGCATGCTTCCTGAGCATTGCACAACCTAGCCTATTACAAAATCAACTACTTTACATTATTTCAATATCTAGCAACATTTATTCAGTTTAGAAATAGTAAGATTGACTGCCAGAAACGTAACAATGGTTGTGAAACGGTAGAATAATAATTGGTCTTTACCAATTACACGTCAAATGTGATTTAAAAACACTCTCCTCCAGTTTTTAGGTGACATTGCGTGTCTAGGCCTGTAATGTAGTGGGCCATGTTTATTGTTGGTCTTTGAGTTATTGGTTTGTTGGTTTGATTATAACTAAGTTGATAAACAAACATATAAAGTTGACACCATACATTGATATTGCTTTAATGTTTTTAATGTTTATTGATGTAAAAGTAACATTAACATAGTAAACTTTGTTTTGATAACTGTAAGCTAGGCTGTCATAGGTTAGCTAGGCTATAACTAGTGAAGCAAAATAATGTAAGATGCTTGATAAATAATTCGTGTTTAATTTATAATTTTTTAGAGTTTGATAGACGTTACGTTAGATAACATTGCTACAAGGGAAATACAGTAACTCTCACGATATTTTTCAACTCATCAAGCGCGTCCTGTATCCTGGCTTGCTCCTCCATATTCGGATCTCTCATGTTTCCTTGACCATCATCAAGGCAGTGACTCATCCAAACTGACTTCTCAACTTTACCGAATACCTCGATGACGTCATCGACACTTAGCAAGTTGCCACTGAGATCCATACGAACAATCTAAACACAAATTAATTATAATTTTAAAATATTATTATTTAAGGATTGTTGTTTTTGACATTTTGTTTATGTCAAAATTTAACAAGAACTGCCAAAATCGTTTCTAACACCCAAACTTTTCAGTATTCAACTGCCAAAATGTCAATGAAAATTAAAATGTCATTACTCAGACGGTAAAACAAAGTAAATTAACGTTAAATCAATGTAAGCACTGCTCTAATGTTGATAAAATTTACATTGCTTACCGATCCAGGCATGCATTTGATTGCCTCGATCCATGAATGGAATCCAGTTATTTGGCATCCTTCCAGATCAAGGTCTTCAATTCGAGCCGGCATCAACCTGAGGAATGACGTCACTGCATGGAAATCATTTTGAGTATCGGAGGGCTCCATTCGTATCCCCCCTCGATTAAAATCCCTTCCTACGGTCGAGATGACTTCCTCGTTGTTAGTCTCCCTCAACATCTTGCTGATGGCAACGATGTTGCGATCATTGTTATCTAATAATGTAGAAATACTATGAATCAATATGACAGTAGCTTGGCTAACCAGGGTGCAGCATAAAACCAGGAAGCTTGCTTGAACTCCTGTCCATAAAATATTCAAACATTTTTCTTATGAGCACTATTTTTCCGGATTCAGATGTAATGGAAAGTAGCCCGGTTAATGTAGCTTTGTCCAATGCTGTCGTAGGCCATGCATTCCATTTGGTGCCTTGGCAATGGGACATACATTCAAGAGCGACATAGTTAGCAGTTTGTACCTCCGCGTCGCACTCGCAGGCCGACGGAGAAGTCAAATCCCACTTGTGCATATTGGAATAGAAGCGGCCGACTCCTGTTCGAATTATATTTAGCTTGACCCAAGTGAGCCGGGACAGGTCTATACCAGAGGGGTGCGCCATCGGCGAGGTAGAAAACCATGGAATCTGGTGTCGGTAACACACTACAGGCCAATTCTATTCCAAGTTGGCCTTTTGCTACAACTTAGTTGTTTCAAACTAAAAACACAAACAGAAACAATCTTTAACACAGGAAATGGGACTAATCATATAATCGGACAGATAGGTTCAGATTTTAAAATTTGAAATTCAAATCCACTTCCGCATTTCAACTTCAAATTTAAATCCAAGTCTGAATCCAGATTATAAGCATTGTAAAGTCTAAACCTGGTTAAATCCGACAATAAACTAACATTATAAGTCTAATGTAAGAAACTTACATTAGGCCTACCTTGTACTCAGAAGCTCGTTTAAAAACAATCTATTGCCATCGTGTGAATACCATCTTGGGCCCCCTAAAATCCATTAATGGCCCTTATGTTTAGTATTGGCTCTTAAAATTAAAACAGGAAAGAGTTAGGTTATGAACACAAGCCCTTTCCATGTAAAAAATAAATTCGCATTCATCATTTCAACAAAGAGTAAACAACTCTAATTTTTTTTAGAAAAAAAACGACAATGCAGTAGCGGATCAGGAAAAAGTTGAGAAGGACCAGAATTATGACAAAGCAAAACTTATCAGATGAATGGACAATCTAAAGCTTGTCCAAAAAAAGAAAAGTTCGACAAAGGGTGTGAGGGACTTGCCCCTTAAAAATTTGGACGGAAACAATCTTGTTTTGGTCACTTTGTAGACGAAATTGGAGCATAACGTTCTTTTTTTGTCAAGATGCACACTTTGTGTATAACCACAGCAGTAACTATAAGTCGCTTTGTGTGGAACCAAATTAGTCAAAGTAAAATTAAATTTGGGTAGAAGGTTTCGTTTAAAATTTAATTAGCCTATCATTAAAAAAAAAAATCATGTAGGCTACAACCGGAGAAAGAATTTTAATAATTTATTTCTTGAAAGTTTGCACAGCCTGATATAGCGTAGATTTTCAGCAGGCTAGACCTTCGAAAATCTATCTGAGGTGTTCTCACCTTCGCTTCATCTATTGTGTTTTTATGGCACACTTTACTTTATAGCCTTCTCTATTAACACTAAAATTTATAAATTTAGTTGTTAATTAACTAGCCTATTTGTGTGAGCACTGAGCAGTGTATATTTCGGAATATTACATCATTTTGTTCATAATTATTGGTGGGACACAAAAAATTTTTACTTCTTCAATTCACTTTTGAAACTATGCATGTGCACTGTGCAGCATCGCCGGTTAGGTGGAAAAACATAATAAAATGTCGTTGAGCAAGCAAAGTGAACGAGAAAGTTTTGCAATAATGAAAAAAAATAAGTCAAAAAAAGCTGCACAGCTAAATATGCGTGGGCCCCTAGACAGAAGTGGGCCCCCAGTCGGGAGGTTGTGAAGCAGTAAATACGGCCTTGCAAGATTTAGCCAGTAGTTATCGAGCTTCTGTAAAAGTTTTTTTTTTTTTTTCCTTTTTAAACAGTCAAAAAACATAAAAAGACTAAAATAAGTGAGCCCCTAAACAGCTGTTGGGCCTCCCGTCGGGGGGGGGGGGGGCACGGGGGCTGTTTACACGCCCTGATCGCAACTAAGTTTTAAAAAACCATGCAGTGTTGTAACGTGGAAAGAAACACATCGTTATAATCAAACAAGCACAATTTGACCAATAGTAATTGTAATACCCTTTTTTCATTTTCGTATGTATATATAGTAGGGGAGACTCAGGTAAGTTGGCCCAGTAGGCAAGTTGGCCCACTCTAAATAATTTTTTAACTAAAATAGTTATTGTTACGTATCGTACGCATACTGAGAAAGTGCTGTTGAAACTATCTTATCACCAGGTTGGGAGGCTCTAGCAAGCAGTATAAACATGTGAGCACGATTTTTGTATGAAAAATTATGATTTTTGAAATTTTTGGATTTTAGAATTTTTTAGATGTCGAGTGATTTTTTTCTTACTATATAAGAAAGGTTATTATTTAGTGAGTGCAGCGCTAGAGTGGTTATTAAGGCTCACTTTGACTGTGAAACCGTTGTTAGAAGCTCGATAGTTTGACATAAATTTTAGTTTTTGCAATGTGGTTGCCATGCAGGGAAGTTGGCCCATTTCGTGGGTGGGTACGTTGGCCACCATGGCCAACTTGCCTTCATGAGGTATTACATAGAATGATAATAATTGACTAATTAATACGATGACTTATTTTTGCAAGATTGAAGTAGCCTATCATCAAGTATCCAAAGTAAGTAAATCGCGGCTTTACATCAGCATTAAGCGATCAATAACAATAATACACTTCCTAACATCGTTTTTATGCCACAAATTATTCCTAACCCATATGGTAATAATAGTAGGCTAAGTAGCCTAATCAAGAAAACCAATCGCGGAAATGTGTATCAACCACTTCTCAAGCGACGGTCTAAAACGTACCTCGTTTCGGAGATACATTAAAAAATGTTCCGATATTGGTACCCATGCAAAAATGGGGTTTGTAGCCTATTGCAAACAAGGTCCCACCTATCAGTATCGTTAAGGTGACCAGATCGTTAGGAATAAAGGCATGCCGTTCCAACTACATGATGTTTGATACAACCTTTGTTATTTTCGAAAGCTTATTTGGTGTAGGCTACTCATGTAAAAAAAGTTTACTGAGGTAAAATACAGCATTATAGCCTAATAGTAGATTTTATTATAAACCATACATGAATGCATACATAGAATAATTTATGTACGGTATGTATGCCTCTATAAAACCAAGAAATAATTAGAAAGAAAATCAAATTGGGGAGAAAGAGAACTTTTCCACTGTTTAATATACCGTAGATGGACATGTTTCCCACGTGGCCAACTTACCTTCCATGGTGGGCCAAATTACCCGCACATGAAGGCAAGATGGTCCATTTTATTTTTTTCGGAAAACTTGAAAAATTATATACCTAAGAATGTTTGTTTGATGCAAGAATATGTCCACTTTTAGAGTGATGAATTCTCTACTCTTCAATAGCATTCGCTTTAACATATGTTTTGTTATCAGCTCACAAATTCAAATTTTCATTTTGCTGGGCCAACTTACCCGAGTCTCCCCTAACATGGCCACATGCTCACAAAACGTCTGTGCAAATACTAGGCGTATATGTAATACGCATTTTGATCAATTTGCATAATATGTTCATCAGTGATGTCATTGATTGTCACGAAGTAGTTAAGAATAATATCTGCTGACAACCAAAACTGTAATACGTTAAATGCTCTACTCGATTCAAATTTGTTTGTCATTGTATCCTCAAGAATAGTTTTGGCATAAACAGCGACTTCATCATGTACAATTCTCGTCAACAAGGCAAGCTGTTTTCCTTTGTCAATGAAAAAATTTCTTATCAATATTGCAAATTTTTGTCTCTTTTGACAGGCCTTATTGGATGGATCACTGCTAGCACAATCAAGGCAAGATTTATAACAGAGGAATAAATTTCAGTGAACTGGCCCCAAACTCGTATACCTCATCTTTTTCCTTCGGGGTTTACAGCATTACCACGTCTCGGTGGTAATGATTAAAGCCACTAAAGATTTGAACTTCAGATTGATAAACAAAGAAAATGTAGAAATTGTAAATTGAAATTTTTGCGACAGTGCTTGCAAGGATTTAAATTAGAAGAAATCCAAACCCGATTTAAATCCAAGTTCATGTTCATCTTTGCCGGGGACCTTTTGTGCGGTGCTGCCCAATAAAAGATAAATTTTTGCTGGTTGAAAGAAGTAATTGAATAACTCAATACATAAAACACAAACAGTATCAGGAACAATTTGCGTCGATGGCAGGTCAGAGAAGGTGACTTCAACCTTTGTTTACATCAATAAATATGTAAAGGTTTTAAAATTTGATTCTTGATATGCGATACGTTTTACTAATTTTACAAAATATAAGTTTCCGTAGACCGTTTTGTAGTCTATATAGACCTGCAAGAGGACACACTCACAACAAATTTCAGTTCAAACGCATTTTTGTAAGTACCGTAGGCCAGTGCTCTTCAACCTTTTTTGGTTTGGTGAACCCTTAAAGTTGTTGTGACGAACTCATGCACCCTGTTTACTTAAAAGGTAAACTGAGGTAAAAGCGATATAAAAAAATCATTATTTAATGACTGTTTTGTTGTTGCACATTATTAACTAACAACTCAAACCGAGGTATGATATCTTTTTCAATTGCTCCCCTCATCAATGGATCGATGTGTGTGATTGAATTTCTCTTTCGAGATTTGATTTCACACAAACAAGAAAAGCCGCTTTCGCATAAATACGTTGTTGACATTTGAATAAGTACGGAAAGTGCCCTTTCTGCTATGCTTCTGTATTCTGGCACATTTAACAGGTGCACCCAAAAGTCAGTGTATGGTGTCTCTTTAAATAATACTTTCATACCAAAATCCGATTGGAGATCAATCAAATATAATTTCGGTAGTAGGCCCGTCATAAATGAAAGGTTGTAATATCCAAGAACTGGCATTAAGTGTGGCATTGTGTTCAGCATTGAAATATTTCTCAAAGTTTTCTTGCAACAAATTAAGATGGGCATGAATAAGTGGCAACAGTTGCTCTTGACAATTGCTTCCATGTTCTTCCATGAAGTCGTGGAAAAGCGGAAAATCAGAGAAATTGTATGATGCAACTCGGTTCTGCCACAGTGGTAGTTTCTTCTTTATAGCATTGACTTTGGAAATGCTTTCAAAAACATCCCCTTTCTTCCCCTGCAAATTCAGATTAAGTTTATTGAGGAATTCAAAAATGGAAGCCATATACGCAACTTTTGCCAACCAAAAATTGTCACGAAATTTGCTAGCTTGTTGGTTATGTTCCTCTGTTAAAAAAACTCCCAATTCTTCTCTAAGCAGAAAGATACGGCTAAGAACTTTGCCTCTGGAGAGCCACCGTACCTCCGTATGCAAGAGCAATTCTGTGAATGACGCGTCCATTTGTGCACACAACTTAGTGAGCATCCTGCGTTTTTTTGTGCGGCTTCGAATATAGTTAACAATACCAACAACTTCCTGAATTACCTCTGCAAAAGTGGTACCGGCATCATTTTCGCCAATATTCTTTTGTTTACCTCCTCTTTTCATTTTCTTTGCGACAAGAGCTTCACTATGTAAAATGCAATGAACACCGACGCATTCAGGAGAAAGTTCTTTTATTTTTGTTACGACACCGTTGATGGATCCTGTCATTGCAGCTGCACCATCAGTGGTAACTGATTTACATTTTTCCCAACTGAGTCCTTTCTCCTTTATATAATCATCCAATTTCTCAAAAATAGAATTGGCGGTTGCATTCACTCCCAACGGTTTACAGAATAAGTAATGCTCTGTAATTGTTTTATGTGAAATATCAGCAAATCTACAAAACACAATGAGTTGAGCTTCTGAAGATATATCAGTTGTTTCGTCTACCTGGATGGCAAACGAAGGCGCTTCCTTCAACTTTTGTATCAACTGATCCTCCAAGTCTGTTGATATACTTTGACATCGGCGATAAACTGTGGTATCAGACAGAGAAATTTTTGAAACTCTATCAACTGCTTCTTTACCACAATGAATCAAATCTGCTGCTACTTTAAGACATGGTAATACCACTGATTCTAGCTCTGTAGCCTATAAGGACGTTTGCTTTTAAGAACAACATGAGCCATCTTGAACGAAGCTAACACAATGTCTTTACTCTGTTTGCCTATCATTTGCAATTCAAAGGATCTTTGTTGCTTACGAATTGATGATAACTGTGACTCAAAAAACTCCTTGGACTTGTAGCCTACTGGTGTTCAGGATGTTGTTTTTGAAGATGCAGCTCGAGTTTGGAAGGAACAAGATTGCAGTTGGCATACTTGACTGCACAAATCAGACAACTAGTCGATGGATACTGATTGTGTTTATCATCTGTTGAAAGATGGAAACCGTACTTCACATAATCCTCATTCCATCTTCTTCGTTTTGGCTTGGACACTGTTTGACTTTTGCGTTTCACATTTCTCCCGCCTTTGCAAGCAATAGACGTCAGAGAAGTTTCAGTTTCCGTTGCACAGCTTTGGCTATCTTCATGCCTTGCACTGCCTTCGTTTTGCTGAAAGACACTGCCCTCGCTCGTTGATACAGAAGTTGAAGTTTTCGTAAAATATTTGTATAGAGACATCACAGACAAAATAGTTAACTAAATAATAATATTATACCTAAAAAACAAAAATCAAATTAGACATCAACATTTAAAAAAATACAGAGGATTGTAGTAGCATTGCGGTCTATAAATACACAGTCAATACTCAATATAGTCCTTCAGTTGCTGCAAAATGACTTGAAACCTACATCTTTTTTCTAATATCCTGAAAGTCAAATATTAATGGTTCATTTTTGCTCACAGAAAGTTTTTGTAAAAAGTATCTGTTTAGTGTGACAAGTTTGTGATGCACCCGTGTATACCTTTTCGTACTGGTGCACCCCATGCATATTTTGGTGCACCCTAGGGTGCACCGTGCACACCGGTTGAAGAGCACTGCCGTAGGCTACTTTAAAACTCGCCAATCATGTGCAGCAAAAATTGTCTAGGACACGCTGTACTTGACCTGTGAACCTCCCTGGGAAAGGGACTTATAAACCATGACTCAGGTGGCTGTAATATGCTGTATTGCAACATTTTGAATCAGACATGGCATAATATAGATTAGTGTTTTTTTTTGTCAAGCCATAAGTTGGAGAGTTTGTTCTGCTTTACAATTTTATGCTTATTTGTACATGTTTTAATGAAAATGTCAAGTGCATGTAAGGCTACGTAGCCCACAGCAATTTGGCATTTAAAGCCTCTGTTACTTGGTCAAAACAATGCCTGGTAAAACAGTAACAATGCCTGGTTAAAATGTCCAAGCTTTTAAAGGAAAATTTGTAGAAGCGATGTGATAAATGTGGTCCTCAACATCATCTCCAAAAAAGTTAAAACAGTTCCAATTGACTTGTTTATGTACAGTTTTGAATGAATATCGTTGCGATGATAAAGTGTGTGATGAAAAGAATGTCCATCGAATTTACTGAATTGAGAAGTAAGCTTTTGCATTGATTGCTGTTTCCGTTTTCATTTGAGCTAAAAATAAAATCATGATGCTTGCGATAATCAAAAGATTAAAAAAACTTTTTCGATATGCGTGTAAATCCAGTGCTTTTCATTTGACATTTATTTCCATAAAACTCATAGCATGACAGCAAAACAACAAGAAATGGATGAAAAATGAAACATAGAAAATACTACAAGAAGAATTCCAGCGGATCGTAGGAGGACCCCCCACGGCGACCCATGGCCACCTGGTCATAGGTGACCATTTTTTTTAGTTGTTCACTTTTTTCAGCTGCGTTAAACACACAGCAGGTTGGCAGTTTGCTCAATAGCTGTGTTCAGACAGATCATATCAAAATAAACTGATGTGATATAAAGAGTCACTTTGCAAATCAAGCAATTGCTTGAAACTTTCTAAAAATGTGAACACCAAAAATAGTCACCGTACGCCACGACAGTCCACATATAGTCATAGGGCCCTCACAAGCACGCCATACGATTCAATTTGGTGGACGTTACATTTTTTACTCTAAGGACTTCTTCCGCCAAAACATTCGAAAAACTGTTTAAATATAGATACTATAGGTATATGTGAAATATAAAGAAACATTTTATTAACCAAACATACAGAACTTTCTTGGTAACAATATATTTGACATAAACTCTAAAGTTTTTGCTCGAAGTCAATCTTTATACCATCGACGACTAGTAACATGGTATAAAGGTAACGGTAAAGGTAAAAGTAACATGGTATAATGGTATAAAGATTGACTTCGAGCAAAACCTTTAGAGTTTATGTCATTTATTGATTCGTTGGAGTTTAGATTTGTGATCGCCCATAGAGGAAGTGCCTTAGTGCTTGATCCTTTCTATGACTTTAGCATCTTTTCACTATTAACAATATATTTGTACATATTTATAAGTTTCATTCTTTCTTCGGGTCCAAGTTATCTTCTTGATGGCCTGGAAGTTATATTTTAATTTTTTTTATTTTACTGCTGAGTTTGAAGGACTGATTTTACTTACTTGTTACAATTTCCCGAGTTTTTTTGCCCAGCTCTGAAATAAACAATTTCCGCTTTTGCAACTTGTCGCCTGAAAGAAATCGCACTCTCATAAGTATTACGACTTTTAATCGTGGCCTTTGTAGAGAAATAGCCTAAGTTGGCGGTTTCCAATTATTATTTTGAAACAATTTCTTTCAAAAATATCAAGCTTGAGACCTCCTTTAACGAGCATGTTTAAATTTACCCTTATCTTGAGAAGTGTTATGTTTACGAAAACTATGAAAATTACGTTTGGCTCAAGTTCGAAATTAAAAATTAAACAATTCTCATTGGCTTATTAATCAATCTTGAAAACCATCATCTCATCCAAAACTTTAAGACAACTCTCTACTTTCATTTTACTGCGCTGAGGAGTTCCATAAGATCAAAACATTGGTCACTGTTCGCAGTTAACAATGTCTTTTAAGACATTCTTTAAAGAAATTAAAAGAGTCAGAAGTCATGTAGTTTTCATTTTGTGTGTAGCTACAGTGCATGTAGGCTACTTGAGAAGTTACTGATATTATTTTTTTTTATTTACGTGAAAAGTATCTTGTTTTTTTTGTTTTTTTTTATTTTATAAAGTTGTCTTGTTATGTCATTGGGATACAGAGATATCATTAGTACCAGGCCTAATAATCTCTCAACGGATTTGATGTAGCCTAACTTATTTGTTTTAGTTACGACAAACTTGTTAATACTTCAAAAGTATGCATTTAGACAAAAAGGCATGTCAAAATAATGGAAGAAGCTGACTCGATGACTGCGTATGTTCATTCGTTGCTTTCTTTGTGATGTTGCATCTGTGATGACAGTGTAGGCCTATAGCATGTTGTCACGAATGGCCCAGAATAAAACATAATGGTAGGCTGTTATTTTTGGCATAGTTATTTCTTTAGCTAATGCGCTGCAATCCAACAGTCTCACGTCGTTCATTTGATCAAGCTAAAGTTTTATCTGTAAAAGTCTTTTTTTGCAACAGTGACAAAGTTCTTATGCCGAGTGTCAATCTCTGGTTCGGGCAGGTGGTTTAGGTAGTTGAATTTTTTTCTGACAAATTAAAATGAAGAAGAAATAAAGTTCAAGTAAAGTTCAACGATATAAACAAATGGACTGTTTAACCAGCAAATGACCGTTTCAGAGTGACCATGGAATGATGTTAACTTGCACCGTAAACGAAAACTAGTAGTGGAATATTGGACAAACGTATAAAATATTAATTGACTTACGATGACTTCCTGAAAATAAGCTCCTTAGGCCACTATTGATTGATGGAAGCAGGCCAGCACAAACGAAACCACTTGTGAAGTCTGCAACACAAACGCAGAAAATGTTGAAACGAGTTGCTTCAAGCAACTCAACACATTCGATAGACGTAAAAAAAAATGGAGAAGTATAATATCGGTGTTTCTTGGTTTGGCTCCAGGTTGTGCAGCAGAACTGCCACAAAGTTTAGATACCGTAGCCCAGGGCTTCCCAAACTGGGGGTCGCGTAACGAACTTCAGGGGTCGCAGGGAGTATACCGATTTGCACAAGGTGCTGCATATTAGCACTTCTGTGCAAGATGCTATGAAAGTTCTTAACTTTATTAAGAGTCGTGCAATCAATAGGTTGCCCGTATTATTGAAAATTTATGAGGTGAAATGGAATTGGAGTTAAAAACTCTTTTTACTGCATCGTGAAGTAAGGTGGCTTTCAAGAGTCAAAGCTTTAAAATGGCAAGCCAATTTACGTTGAAAACCGAAATCGTAATTTTTCCAACAGAATAAAATTCAGAATTGGTCCACCATTTTTGCAATGACATCTGGCTTTTGAAATTATGTCAAATGTCAGATTTGCTTGAAACACTGGACGAGTTTAATTTGTCACTCCTAGGAGAAAGCATCAATATTTTGTATTGAAATCTAAAATAATTGATGCGTTCATCAAAAAATTGAACATCTGGAAACCAAAATTTCAAAATGATTTTATCTGAAATTTTCTCACTTCGCCTACCGTTCCAACCTAAGCAACATTAAAAACCGTTTTGAGATCAGCATTAACTAACATTGAGCCGCGGGTGGACTTGCTGTGTAGCAGAAGGCAGTCACACTCATCACACTGATTAAACGTGTTTGCTTTTTTGTTTTGTTTCCAGTAGGCTACCCATAGGCTTCGTTGTGATGGTCAGAAATAAATCAAAAATAAGAACAAACTGAACTGAGTGCCGGCAAATTGTTTTTCGTTTGATCTAAGCTTTTCAATAAATATCACAAAGTGGTTTTGGTTGCAAGAGTTGTTCATGGCCGAAAACCTCACTTTGAGCAAGTTTAAATATAGAAACAGCTGCAAAACAATCGCCAAAACTTCAATTGTCTGTGGAGTTTGACCTTACTTGATCTAGGGCGGGAAAGTGGTTGCAACTCTAGCGAAGGCGTGAGGGTTCTTCCAAATGATTCTGCAAAATCAGAAGTTATGATAAACGTTGATCACAGAGTTAAATTATTGTAAGGCATAAAAATTACTGTAATTTTTAAACAAGGTCTAGAATTATAGCATGAGTTTTTAAGATTTAAATATTTGAAAAGATTTCTGGCCCACTACAGCCTATAACAACACAGTAACTTGAAAGCCTATAACAACACAGTAACTTGAAAACTCATGTTATTAAATATTCTAGAACATGGTTTTTTAATTTTTTGGGATGTGCCCCACTTGACATCACTTGTAAAATTTTGTGCCCCTACTTTTTTAGTTTAAGTAACAATTAAAATGTTTTTAAACTATAGACAAGCAAAACAAAGTAACCTTATTGGGTTTAATATAATGTATTAGGCCTACATACAAAACAAAATCTCTATTCTCTAACATCATGACTCAAACGTTTTCGACACGTACGTGTGCCCTCATCAGAAATTAAATCTGCAATATACATAAAACGAAAAATCGTAAAATAAATTTGTCTGCACTATAACTGTAACGACACTCTGGACTGAATAGCACAAATTGAACAAAGGAAACAAAGAAGAAGCGACGTAGAGGGTTTCAAAAAGCATTTATCTTTCATCGATAGGCTATGTGAAATATTTCTTTAAAGATATTTTATTTCAAGTGTAAGATATAATTTGCTTTAAAATAGACTAGCTTTGAACATCAAATATTTTTATTAATTTCTTACTTGGTAATATCTTTCTCGTAAAAGATTTTAGTTTGCCCCTAAAAGATTGAGGATTAGAGTCACGTGAGAATGTTGATGAACTCTGAGAAGGTGATTGAAGTTGATTTGAAGCATTGGATGGTGTGAGCGTTTGTTGAAATTCGTTATGATGAGAGCATTGCGGCAAATCTGAAATATACTGAGGCTTTACCAGTGTATAAGGAATGTTGACTTGTTTCAAAACTAAACATTGCAGCAAAATGGAGTCCAAAGTAAAAAACACTAAAAGGCAAGACAAACATTGCGCTTGATGTTATTGCAATATTTGGTGTGAAGAAACACGCGGTAAATCATCATTTGGCGTAAAGTTAGCCGTTTTCTTATTTTCCAGTTCATTCTTTAGTGCTACAATAAAAATAGACTATGCTCGCACAGTTCAACGTCTCATTGTTGGTATGGTATCAGCATCAATTGCTGCGTCAGTGTCCTACCACACTTTCAGAAGGAGCTTATTTCCAGTAGCCTAAAGGATTATTTTGGAAACGAATATGTTTGTAGAGAAGATCTTCAGCAAACTACATGTATTTCAATATTATTTGGAACATTATTTCAAAAGTACTGGCTAACTAAGCCAGGCACCATTCAAAGCAAATTTTGCTGGTGGATTATATTCTTACGTTTGGTTTTTTAAATCTTTTTCCTCGGACTGACAAAGCCTTGATAGGTTATTCCTGGTAGTTTCGCATAATTGTGGAAGCTTTTGACGCAGAGCCGGTTACTGAGATTGGCAGAGTGAAGTTTCCTCATGTTGAAATGTTGTTGCTTGGGAATTATTCCATCCACGTGGTGCCGCTAAATGGAGAGCAGTCCTTAAATACATTGATCAAGGTCATACTCCGAGAGCTGAACCAGCGGCGCGTGATCTTGAGTCGACTGAGTATCGTGACAGGATGCCTGCAACCTACAACATCGGACAATCTCCCTGTCCTTGCAAGCATCCAACCAGCTGAGCTTCGTCGAGAACAAACCATCCTGCCTCTTTCTCGCCGGCTACGAACCCCAACCACTTGCTCCACTCAAGTCTTTACTAGTCTGTGAGCGAGCAACCCCGGCGATTAAAATCGAGACACCCACTTATGCGTGCCGCACATCTCCTGATGAAAACCGCTGAAGACCAATCCATCAATGCGGCTACCTGGGCGGACCACCAATGGAGCTCGGAGTGGAAGAAGATCTCCTCAAAGCTCTAAAATTTCATCTCCGACACCGGCTTGCACCCAACCGCAATGCATTTGCCATGGAAGGCCTGGGTGCAGCTCCACCGCTGCGTACTGGCGTCAGACTATTTCGCTCAAACATGCGCAAACGGGGGATGGTTCCATCCGCGATCTGTGAGTGTGGCAAAGAGGAACAAACTGCAGACCACACCATCTGTGACTGCGTCATCTACTATGCACCAAATGGTGTTGGTCTGCCTGAATTGGATTACGAATCAATTCAGTGGCTGCTTGACACCTGCCCAAACATCTAGAGTCCAGAGGTGACGAACCTGCGGCCTGAGGGCCGCATGCGGCCCGTCAAAGAATTTCGTGCGGCTGCAAAACAATTTGACAATCGCTCATGCATTAAAGACAAAAGACATCTCAAAGCTGTTTTATGCCTTCACTGGTACACTTTTCCTTTTCTAAAATGCATTTTACAAAAAGTTGTTACAGGTCGAGGCTGACAGATGAAAATCTTAGTATGCAGTTGAGAGTTGCCACATCGTCTGTTCGACCTAATATTGAACGCTTAGTCAAGCAAAAAACTTTCCAAAAACCCCACTAAGCAAAAAAATTCACTGCTTCAATGATATTTTTTAACATTTTATGCTTCAATGCTGCATTAGATAGCTTCAGCTGTATGATTCGCATGGGCTTTTGTTTGTTGTTTGAAAAAAAATTTCATTAACTGATTTGTTGTTTCGGAGCATAATGGTCGAAACATTTAGTCAACTTGAGCAAAAAAGATAGAGCCAAGAAAAGAAGAAATCATACTCATATGAAAGCAAACGCTTCAAAAAATAAACTGTCTTCATTATCAGTGCAAGTAGGCCTACTGTTGCTCTATCCTTTTTGCTCAAGTTGATTTGTTTTTATTTTTTACTGTTGTATGTTTCTATTCTTCGTAAGATAATTTCAACTGTGTGGGTTTTATTACTTTCATCTGCCGTTTGTTACTTTTCATGAATAATATCTTGAGTCGCTTCTAAAAGATTTCATAGTAGGTTACGATTAAAAAGTTGTGTGGCCGATAACTCATGTGTAATCGACAAAGTGGCCCGCGACCGCAAAAAGGTTCGTCACCCCTGAATTCTAGACCGATTTGCCACCACTACCCAAAGGTGGTAAAAGACATAGTCTGGATTGGACTCCTGGAGTTGCGAAGAAGGTTCAAACAAAAAGGAGGAAGATAATTATTCCATCATGAAGTGCAGCTTGTCATTAAAATAGTTAGTAATTAACTGATCTCACTCAACCCAGTTAGCAAGTCAGTCGTTTTTTACATTGTACTTTCAATGTAAAATATTACTGCTCTGTTGTCTGGGAAACTATTCTCTACTATAAAGTACACCTTTGTCCACACTTAGAAACTGAGTGGCTAGAGCTTTCAAACAAAGATCGAAGCCATTATGGACTTCACGAGGCTCAGGACAAGCAACGATTTAGCATTTCAGGCACTTATTGTAAATGTCCTACCGATATTCCTACGGGAAGCAATTTGTAAAGACGAAGGTGTTGATTGAGATGATGATTGCTTTGATGTAGCTTGACTTGTAGGAAGATCGTTGATTGCAAACCTTGACAGATCTGTTAGATAAAAAGCAAATATTGCAGCTGCTGACATACAGATCTTGCATTTCTAGCTGACAAGTAAGCAAATACAGTTCATTGTCATGATCCAGTCACGGTGTGACAAGAGATGATAAAAAACGCTTTTGTTTGAGCGTCGTTTTTGTTACGTTTTTTTTTTCGTTATTAAGATTTGCAATCATTCATACATTTTTTAAGCAACAATTGTTTTCATTAATCATAATAAACACTGGAAATGAAACTGTAAAATTATAGCTGTTGAATGACCTATTAGTTTAGGCTACTATAGTTTTGACTTGGTTTTGAAAGACAGAAGTGTGGCCGCATGTTCAGATCACCACCCAACTTCAAGTGCTACCAATGATGAAGACTGTTGGAATGATGAATTCTGGGAAATACTGTCTCAGTGGTGATCATGTTAACAGTCAACCTACTTTGTTTCTTTTATTAATTTGTTCATTTCTTTCATTTATTTCTGTCATTCATTTCTTTCATTGCATATACAATATTATCAGTAAAGGTTCTTTAAATTCTAATTTGTGAATCTGCAGTCTAGTCAACTGATAGAGATTAACTTATTGATAAAGAAAAATAAAATGAAACGTCATCACTTAACCTTTCATTAAAATCCTCTTAAATTCTCTAATGATCCAAAAGGATGCGTAGTGTGGTAAAAATAATAAAAAAGTAGAGAGTAGGCTACCATATTACATTGGTAAATTTAAGTTCAAGAAATTTTGTTAAATTGGTGAATTCAAATAATTTTTCGATGTCTTGATTATTTCAGAACAGACATTTCAGAGAAACAAAAATGCAAAGTTTGTTGCAGCATTTAAATTTCAGACCGATTGTTTGCGCAAAAAACAATTGTTTTTTGTTTTTGTTTGTTTTTATGAAAAAACATGCTTTAAAACAAACAAAGAGCACAAAAAACGACTCACATCACTATGTGTGACACTTGTGCATCTTCTAACATGAATGAAAAACAAGATTGAAAAAATAGAATCGCTTATTCGATTAAATAAATACAAAAGTTATTTGGTTAAATAATTGCCATATGAGCTAATTCACAAACAAATAAAGTGCATAGCCGAGTGGTGAGTGCCATGGTGCGGCACTAGAAAGGATGGCGGTTCGACACCGCTCAAGAGCATGCGGCTGTGTTATTAGCGAAACACTTAAAGGCATGCTTGAAGATTGGCTTTCTATCCTTTCCATCCACTTAATCCAAAACCTCAACTACCGATCGTAACCCTACTGTAGATAAGACACCAAAATTAAAGGACTATTTGCCAGTCAGAATTTGTAACAAGGACGATAATCGTAATAATTTTTTTCAATAAAATTTATAAATCATCTCTTGACTTAATATGATGGTAATAAGCACAACGATAAAATTTGTTGTTAGTGGTATGATAAAAGTATTGTAGATACAAATTACCTTTGTTCATGAATGGATCCAAAAGCATCCCAGATAAAAATTGTACAACGACAGACCAATGCTCCGTCAGTAAGTTACTTCGAATGAATGATGTAAAATCAGGTAATGACATTTCACGACAGATATACAAAGCGCTAAAGTATTCCTGGAAGGTTTGGTGAGTAAAATAGAAGCGCTGCTGTCCTTCCAGGAGTGCATATTCTCTATTTGCTCCAAATAGAGTGACTACAAGATCTTGAACTTCCTGACTGGTAAGATTTGCTTTTAGAAGTTCTTCGGTTGTGATTAAAACGGTACCTTTTTTAGTTGATTTGTACGCGATTTGCGATAATTTGATGACGATATCATCAGTTATAGAAATGGCGTGCTTTGAGTTTTTGAGATTTAGTAACACAGCATGAAATATTCTGGTCATCGTGGAGATGTCAGCAATTTCATGTGATGTACCAAGAGCAGCTCGCAAGTAGAGATGCAACATCAGAGGGTTGTGACACATGAACTTTAAATGAGGAGTTTTTACTGTAAGGTCGTTCCAAAGTTCCTTCGATTTTTGTTGGTCGTTTATTAAGGCGTCAAATAACGTTTTCATATTTTCAGAAGTCAGGTCACGAATGAAGTAAGTGAGGTCGGGTCGACATCTTATAGGGATGTTAAACATGGCGTGTGGACGGGAAGTGAATATCAAGTGACTGTGTAGAAGAAATCTTCCCAAACAAAGATTGGATATAAGTTCCCAATAGTTGAGTGGAGTGTTGTAGTTGGATTCTTTCACATTCGCTTTCAGTTTCCAGCTCACCTGGTCAAATCCATCTAGAATGAAGAAACACTTCTCCGGATTGTCGTTCATCCATTCAAAAACGGATTGCTTTTCTTCGTCATTTAAGTTGAGGTTGCAATCACCCAATAGAAATTCTTTTAGCGTCAATCGCTTTTTGCGCTCATTCATGTTCATGAAAAGCTTCCTTAGGACGAGAATATGTGCGTTAGCAGAAAGACGTCTCGCCAGGCGTTTTGTCAAGGTAGTTTTTCCAGACCCAGGATATCCGATAGCCGACATAAATCTGTTTTTGTGAATATCCGAAACTAATTGATCGATTGTTACTGCTTGATCAGATGAAGTTAATTTAAGTCCGTAACTTTTTGGGTTGTAGTTTTCATCATTGGGAATGAACTTTCCTTGATAAAATTCAACTCGATACATTTCAGAGTAAATTTCTGGAATGCCTTCTGGAGAAATGTCAAAATTTGAGAGATCGAAGTCATATTTGGGCTGATGTTGCTTGCTCATTGCTTTTTGTAGTTTTTTTAATCCTTTGTTGGGACCTAAAAACAAAACAAATTTTCTTTTGCAAAAACAACAGGTTATTTCAAAAGTTATTTTTGAATGTGTCATCTGCTTTTGTTGATAACTTGACTTAATTGAACTTTGGATTATCGTACTTATTTTCAAATACTTATAAGTTATCAATAAAACTATACGGTACTGGTAGTCCATTACAACATTTAAGCTTTTGTGATGGTTAGTTCAAGTGATACGCCAAAAAAAAACTAATTCCAGCAATTTTATTAAACCACCATGTTTGAAAACAAGTAAAGATTTGGAAAAAAATAGTAAAAGTAGGCTACAGACTTTCATTTCCAGATAGATCATAACTTTGCTTCGGTAAATTGTAGATTGTAGTATGATACTGCCGGATGTCCTGATAAGTTAGTTGCTGTTGAACTTGTCCTGTTAAAAATGACAGAAAAACTGTTTGAAACATTTTTATTCTTTGTTTTTGTTGCATCACTTTTTTCAATCGATTGTTGTTAGATCTTTGACGCTGATTTTAAATCTATTTTAGAGATTCAAAAAACTAAGCATGAGCGTTGTCTGGCGATTAATTATTCTTTTCTTTAAGTTTAACGTAGATATAATAAGAAATGATGATTAGAACTTAGATAAATTGGGTACAAACAATAAGTTTGAAACTTGCCATCTTTATGCTTCATTAGTATAATGTTAAAAGTTATTTTAAAGCAGTAAATGTCAAAATAATCAACAAATATGACAAAGAGAAATCGTTAAAACTTCCGCTTACCACTTCCTCACCTGTAACGGTTGGGTTTTGTGCTTTATTTTGTGAGTGAGACATTTTTACTTTTAGCATGTGGACTTTAACTCAACAAAAAGTCTAAAACTTAGTAGCCTAATCAAGACTTAAATCATATTTGCAATTAATTATAACTTAATGTCCCTCCCCAAAGGAAAAAAGAAATCAAGCAATTGTAAAGATTGAGCAAGTCATCTCAAACAAGTGATTTGAAAAATAATTTATTTATAGAGAAATAAAACAAAGTAACCTTAGCGGTTGATTGAGTTTCGCTTTTAGCAGCATGATCGTTGCTTACTTCACAAGGTAGATTTAAACGATCTGTCTTAGCCTGATGCTGCGAGTTTGCTGTGGCAATAGTAAGTTGCGCTAGCTTTCGGAACACAGTTCCCTAGTCATGTGCTATGATGAATTCATCATAGCACTATGATTCATCATAGCACATGACTAGGGAACTGTGTTCCGAAAGCTAGCGCCACTTACTATTGCTACAGCAAACTCGCAGCATCAGGCTAAGACAGATCGTTTAAATCTACCTTGTGAAGTAACCTTAGCGGGTTTAACATACTTTATTACACACAAAAAATATAACATAATTAAAATAAACTCAAACGTTTACGACACATGCGTGTGTCCTCATCAGGAATTAAATCTGCAATATACATAAAATGAATAATCGTAAGATAAATTTGACTTTGCACTGTAACTGTAACGACACTCTGGACTGAAAAGCACAAACTGAACAAATGATACGAGAATGATTACGAGTGAATTCTGCGGTGGGAAACAGATCACATCAGGTGTAGACTACAGGCATTGGACAAACAATTAGCACACACGCAAAAGGAACCATGAGCTACAGGCGAATAACTGACAGTTAGGCTATTCATCTCTTAACCGGTAGTTATTCGGTTAAAATTACACTGCGCTCTGGGCCGTGCTCTTGACAAATTGAGTAATTGCCAGTCACGTCTAAAGAGATTGGAGCCTCATCGAGTATTTTCTCTATAGTTTACGATGAACTTCAAAATAATAAAGTGAGATCTGAGAATCTGTTGAGAATTTCAATGTTTTTTCGTTGTTTACATTTTTTTCGTTCAAACAGCCATTTTGAATATAAAATGCAAGAAACAATGGTTCATTTGCTTAAATTTTCGTTAGGTCAATAAAATCAATATTTTTTTTAAATTTTAAAGGCAATTTTTTTTACTCTTAGTCTTAGCCTCTTAGGTCAGTACAAACTTGCCCTAGCAATGACACAAAAGCTTTTTGCTGCTTTGGGGAAGCAGCAGGCTACAAATGAGAAAAAGTAAATAAAAAAACGTTCAATCAGACTGTTGGCAAGAGATTTTTTCAATCAAATTGTTTTTGTTTATCACCACTGACACTAGAAACATTCTGGTAAGTTTTGTTTTGCTGTTTTTGATAACCATCACCAGATCCAAACCAAGCTTAACAACTTGTCCACTACGTACTGTAGAAGCGCTCAGCAGATCACTTGTTATTACTGAATGACTACGTGACTAAGTCTAAACCAACGTTCAGTTTGGTTTTCGGAACAAATTTACAAACATCGAGCAACCAGTGGCGCACACAGAAAAACTATCATGGGGAGGAGAGGTTCAAAATTTTCGTTTTCCTCTAACATTTGCTTCACAGCAGACACGAAAGTAAGCCAATGACAGGTCGCGCTTGTGTTATTGTAGTGATGAGTGCTACAAGGTGGCCCAGCAAGCTTTAGGCTACTAACATTACCGTACGCTTTTTGTTAATAATTTGATGGTTTAGTGGGCAATGCAGTGTAAATCATGAAACCAATTCACTGCCCATCAAGAATTTGGCCAGTCTTTCCAATACAGTACGAAGACGTTTTTCTTTTCAGTTAGGTTCAGATTGCATTTTGTAACAAATAGGCATTTTAAATACTCGTTGCAATGCTTTTACTTTGCGACAGAAAAAGTAGCCTACTAAAAGTAAAAGCTGAAAAAAATCTCTACAAACTCTGTAATTAATTACTACAGCATTTATTCATTGAACGAAACAAAATTTTGAAATACGCTGTCTTGTTTGAAACATCTCTTGGGCAAAGCAGTCAGTATATTTTAAAATAGCCTAAATACATTTTAGACAATCCCACGCAGTGTATTTTTCTTGGCACTCTCTACCTTGTAGGCTAAAATTCTCTTCTCATGCATTAGCACAGGGGCGTGCAACTGTTTATCGTAATGGGCCACAACGTACAATTATAATGATGCTGAGAGCCAGTCTATCGAAAAACACATGAATTTATACGAACAACTTATTTAATAGAAAAGTACACACAATCAAGTAACACATTGAGTGAGTGATTAATGAGATGTCTGATATCTTCTCTGTCCAGATATCTTGCCAATGTCAGCTTTGACGGAAGAAGTGGCAACTCGAAGTTGACTTGACAAGTGCTCATCTGTCAGCTGATTCCTGCATTTTGTCTTGAACAGCTTTATTTTTGAAAAGAACTGCTCACAGCAGTATGTGCTTCCGAAAAGAGAGATCATTTTTCTCGCGTGATTTTCTAGATTTGTGTAATTTCCATACGCGTAGCTTCTGTAAAAAGTAAGCAAATCATTTTCATTGTAGGCTCGTTTGAGATCGACGTTTGCTTGCAGTTCTAGTATTTCTAATTGAAAGCTAGATGGAATATTCTCCACAATCAGGTCAAATGGATGAGCAAAAAGTTGACAGTCGACATTGTGTTTTCGAAAATCTTCAAAGCGAGTTTCAAATGCCGAAGTTAACTTTTCAACCATTCCAACATATTTTTCACAGTCTTGAATTTGAACGCTTCTACTTTCCAGAAAAGGAAAGTGAGTCAGGGATGCTTTGCTCAACTGAGATCGAAAGAGTTGTAGTTTTGCTTGAAATGAGGAAATATGTTAACAAATAACAACATCCTCCGATCTAACAGTGAAAAGTATTTAAAAATAATGGGCTACTTGATGAAGAATGTGCGGGCCACGTAAATGGATACCGCGGGCCGTGCTCTGGCCCGCGGCCGTATGTTGCACGCCTCTGCATTAGCATTTCATGTTTCTTTCAAGCTCATAACGAAATCAAATTGCTAATTCCATGATCTCGAAATCTAAGAAGATAAAAGAATTGTCTGTTAAACTGAAACAAATTAGAACTGTTTCATCAAACAGTGGAAACTGTTGCCTCCTAAAAAATAGTCTATCCACCAGCAAAAAATAGACCAGTTATTCAAGCAAGTGGTTATAACCTGGGTCTACAACAGCTTTGTTTTTTTTCAAGCAGTCCTATTGAGCTTATAAACAACAAAAACAAGCGAAAAATGTCATACCAGCTACTTCATTTTTCACTTTACTTCACTTTTTTTGTTTCGTCATAGATAATTTCTTGGTTATAATTGCTGTATCATGACACGAATGAATGGTGAATACGTGTTTACTCAACTCGATTTGCATAAAAAGTCCAGTGACGATCGGTGGGGGAAAGCAGTGCTTTCTTGAGCGAAAACTGCGTACAATGTAATGACTGAATTGTAGGTTTAACTTTTTATGCTTTTTATCACGTCTATTTAAACTTGAAAATTACTCTGTTCGTGACTAGATTTGCTCGTAACGCTTGTGAGTAGTCCAAATCCCCACCAAAATTAAGATTGTTAATCACTTCAAAACTTTATGGACATATGATCACGCCATAGGCTAAGCACAATTTGACTACTTTTTATCTTCGATTTGTTTTGGAAATGCTCTCAGAGCGCACAAAATTGGAAGTGTTTTTCAAATATTTTGGGGGAGGCACCTCAGACCACTCGCTGGTAGTGTTGCCTTTGTCAACACTCCTTCGGGCTTCGTTAAACGGCTTTCTTCTTCTCGGCTACTGTCTTGCTACAGCTTATTTCCAAGTTGCTTTCCTAAAGGATTACGCCACCGATAAAAACTAATAATAGGCCTAAAAATGCAATGCTTCTACGTTGCGTTATTTAAACAAAGACATAATAAGCACTAAAACTATACAAAGCATCAAATATCAATCTCAATGGAGGGTTTTTAATAGAAATTAGAAACCATCGTCTCAAAACTTCAACGCAACTCTTCACTTTCATTTTATTACGCTGAAGAGATCGGAAGATCGAAACACTGGCCACTGTCTGTAGTCACTTTTAAATGTCTTTTTAGACATTATTTTTAAAGAAAAAAAGTCAAAAGTCATGCAAATTTCACTTAGTGTGGAGCTACATGTAGGCCTACTAGAGAGGTTTTTACTGTTATTGTTTTTATTTAATTGTTGATTTATGAATATCAGTTTGTATCCTCTGTAGATCCTTCTCTTGTATCATGGGCCTATCCTGTAGATCAGAGGTGACGCCCTGCGGCCCGTCAAAAAATTTTGTGCGGCCCGCAAAACAATTTGACAATCGCTCATGCATTGATGATGGCGTATGAGCGATCTTTCCAGGCTAGATTGGAGGGCAGGAAATCTTCAGCCACTCAGCAGTCTCGTCGTCCAGGATTCTCAGACCATGCGCACCGTGTGGAGGCCGGTGGATTAGGCAGTGGTGGATGACATGGTCTGCAGTCTGTTCCGTGGCACCACACTCGCATTCTGGTGAAGGAGCCAGGCCCCACTTGTGCATGTCCGAACGAAAGCGGCCGACGCCAGTTCGCAGGCGGTTAAGCCTGACCCACGCAAGCCTTGCGAGGGACATCCCTGGTGGACGGGGATCGGCGTCGGGTATGAAGTCACGGAGCGTGGAGGTGTGATTTTGCCACTCCGTGTTCCACATGTGGCTCGTCCAGTGTGCCGCACTTAAACCAAGTTCTTCTGCGTTCTTAAGGAGTTGTTGTGCGGCAGGCACAAAGGGGCGTCTTGATTTCAACCGCTGCTTTATAGGTGGTGGTCTCTTGAGTGTTGCATGGAGGAGATGGTCGGGGTCCAAAGCGCGGCGAGCGAGAGAAATCGTGGCTCCTTTACGGCGTAGCTCAGCGGGTTGGATGCCTGCTAGGATGGGTAGGCAGTCCGTTGGAGTGGGACGCAGGCATCCAGTCACAGTACGCAGTGCGTCGTTGATGGCGGTATCAATCTGGTGGGTGTGAGAACTACGACACCAGACCGGCGCGCAGTACTCAGCGGTGGAATGAACAAGGGCTAGGGTAGCTGTACGAAGAGTTTTAGCACCAGCTCCCCAGCCGGAACCCGCCAATCGCCTCAAAAGTGCGACGCGTGTAGATAGTTTTTTGCGCAGTGACTTCAAGTGCCGGCGGTACGTGAGTGACCTGTCCAGGGTTATGCCAAGGTATGTAGGTTCGGCACAGTAGGGCAGGGGTTCCCCATCAATCTTGATGTTTATCTCACGCTGTGCCTCCCGGTTGTTAAGGTGGAAGGCCGCCGACACTGTCTTTGACTTGCTGAGCTGTAGCTTCCATTTCTGGAGGTATGCTGATAGTGTTTGCATGTCTTGGCTGAGGTTCCTCTCCACTGACTGCCAGTTTCCTGCTGAGTGCAGGAGTGCCAGGTCGTCTGCGTAAGCATATTTCCTGGAGATGGTGGTGGGCAAGTCGTAGGTGTATATGTTGAACAGGAGAGGAGCCAAGAGTGAGCCCTGTGGGATGCCGTTTTTAAGTCGGCGTAGTCTGCTTCGACGACCGCTACCGGTTGTGAGGGTAAAACTGCGGTTTTGCACAAGTTCCATCATCATATGGACCATGTGTCTGTCAGGGAGCAGACGGAGTAACTTGCAGGTAAGGCCGCTATGCCACGCGGTATCATAGGCAGCCGTGAGATCAACAAACACAGCGCCAGCCTTCTTCTTAGCCGAGAAGCTGTCCTCAATGTCTTGAGTCATAAGTGTGACCTGATCTACGGTTGATCGTCCGTGTCGAAAACCAGCTTGTTCACGGGGGAGCTGCGGATCTATTATTGGTTCGACACGGGCGTAGATGAGTCTCTCGAGGATCTTGAAGGGGATGTAGAGCAGTGAGATTGGACGGTAACTCTTCGGGTCCCCTGGGGGCTTCTTCGGTTTAGGGACTGCAACCACAAGGGCTCTTCTCCAGATTCTGGGAATTCTCAGGTGGCGCAAACAGCAGGAAAGGAAGTCTTTTAACCAGGACTTTAAGGAGATAGCAGCATGGAGTATCAACTCCGGGCATAGGTGGTCAGGGCCCGGGGCTTTACCTGGCTTTATGTGCTGGAGGGCGGCGGAAAATTCTTCCGGGGTGAACTCACCCGAGATGTTGTCCCCGTCTGGGGTTGTTACCCTCCAGAGGTCCGTCATTTCTTGCAAGACGGATCTATCTGATTCACGGTCTCTCGATTTGTATTTCCCGTTCTCCACAAGTTGTGAGGCGATGGAATTTGCTGAAACCGGACATTGTTGACGAGAGGCACGTGATCTGCCAGTTAGGTTGTTCAGTGTACTCCATGCTATGCGGCTGGAGTGCGTGAAGTCGATTGATTCAACGGCTTCTGTCCAGCGCTCCTTCCTCTTTAAGTCCAGCCTTGCCAGCAGAGCTGTGGCTGAGCTGTTGGTGTCATTGCCCTGAGGGGCGTGGAGGAAGTCGGAGTAGAGGCTTTCGCACTCCTTGACCCAGCACGGTATGTAGGTCTTTCGTCGGCCGCGGGAGATGGATTGTTTTGCCGCTGATGTTATTGCATCACAAAAGTCCTGGTAGGCTTCTTCCACGTTGTTGGTGTGAGGGGATGGGAGATACTGTGTGGCTTCATTGGTGAGGAGGCTGTAGTACTCCCAGTTAGCCATTCTGAAGTTCCATCGATTAACAGGCTTGCTCGGGACAGGCATTATGAGCGTTGGAGCCGTGATAATCGAGGGTCGATGTTGGGACCTGGGGAACTTCTCTAGCACACGTCTGTCCGGTTGGCAATTATCGGGGTCATCACTTTCGAAAGCCAGATCGGGGTTTGTACCAGTGTTCCAGCGTCCGGAGAAGAAGCTCGCTGCACCCTTGGGATCGTGCAGTAGGGTGAGGTTGTTATTGGCTGACCATGAGGCCAGGCTTTCTCCGTCGGTGTTGGTGGCGTTGTAGCCCCAGTCAACGTGGTGGCAATTAAAATCGCCAGCATAGAGGCTGGGTTGGGGGAACACTGGGATGGCTATTGGTGTTAAGCGTGAGGGTGGTGGCTTATAGACATTGATGATGTGATAGCCTGATATGTCTATGCATAACCACTCTATCTCCGACTGGGCACTGGATTGGTCTATTGGCGTCCAGCTCAGTTGCTCATGGACAAACGTGGCGAGGCCGTGTTTCCTGCTGATGGTTGCGCCTGCGAGTGTAAAGTTGGGTAATACCAACTTATCCACAGATGTGCAGTGGGTCTCCTGGAGGAGAATAACGAGGGCCTGATGTTTTGTGGCCAGATACTCGATGATGCTGAGCTTGCTGGCCGTAATGCCCTCGGTGTTCAGCTGCAGTACGGTGGGTCGTCGGTATTTTCGACAGAGGAGCTGCCGCGCCCTGAGAAGGGCGTTTCTCTATCCACCCTGGGCTGAACCTGGGCCTGGTTTGCTCGAGTGTGACAAGCTTCGTTTCGCATTTCTCATTTCCCATTTCTCATTTCGTTTCGCTCATGCAATAAAGACATCTTAAAGCTGTTTAATGACTTAAATGTACAACTTCAAGGGCCAGATCAACTGTTGCACTCGATGTTTTTCAAGGTCAAATCTTTCATGTCAATGCTGAGCCTTTGGGGAAATCAGTTGAAAGATAACAATTGCAAGCATTTTCCCACACTGAAAAAACACAATCCAACTTCATGTACTCAATACCCTTTGGAATGTTCAAGCCTTTTGGAAAATTTTAATGTTAGATTTCAGGATATCAAAAGCGAAGACCTGGAGCTTGATGTCTTTTTTATCCCCTTCAATGTTATTAACTGCTTGTTTTTTTTTATCCCCTTCAATACCTGCTTCTGCAGCCTATGAGCTCCAACTGAACTCATAAAACTACAGAGTGATGACACGCTAAAAGCGATGTATGTGAACAAGCAGTTGCTTGAATTTTATCGTGTATGTTTATCAAAAGAAGAGATTCCAAACTTGAGAGCTCACGCTCTCAAATGGTCATCTGTTTTTGGCAGCACGTAGGCCTACCTATGCGAACAGTTCTTTTCTAAAACGCACTTGACAAAAAGTCGTTACAGGTCGAGGCTGACAGATGAAAATCTTAGTATGCAGTTGAGAGTTGCCACATCGTCTGTACGACCTAATATTGAACCCTTACTCGCTTAGTCAAGCAAAAAACTTTCCAAAAATCTCACTAAGCAAAAAAAAATTCAATGCTTCAACGTTATTTTTTAATATTCTATGCTTCAGCTGTATGATTCGCATGGGCTTTTGTTTGTTTTTTGAAAAAGAAATTCTGTTAACTGATTTGTTGTTTCGGAGCATAATGGTCGAAGCATTTAGTCAACTTGAGCAAAAAGGATAGAGCCAAAAAATAAAGAAATCATACTCATATGAAAGCAAACGCTTTGAAAATTAAACTGTCTTCCTTATCAGTGCAAGTAGGCCTACTGTTGCTCTATCCTTTTTGCTCAAGTTGATTTGTTTTTATTTTTTACTGTTGTATGTTTCGATTCTGCGTAAGATAATTTCAACTGTGTGGGTTTTATTACTTTCATCTGCCGTTTGTTACTTTTCATGAATAATATCTTGAGTCGCTTCTAAAAGATTTCATAGTAGGTTTTGATTAAAAAGTTTGTGGCCCAATAACTCATGTGTAATTGACACAGTAGCCCGCGACCGCAAAAAGGTTCGTCACCCCTGCTATAGATGTTTGCTGGTACACCCCTTTATTTTCTATGAATCTTAATACTTATATGCGGCACTCGTATCTAATCTCTTGTATTGTAGATCCATCTCAGATGATTGTTATGTCCCAGCTTAGTGACAAATTCCTGTCGTTTTCTCAAGTTTTTATTTTTAAATACAACACCCCATTCCGTTCAGTGTAGCGGTGGAGTAGAAAGATCTTTCTCCGTTGGAAAAGACGTGCTGAAACCAGATGGGGCAGGACTCAGCGACTCGCATTTTGAAATGTTCGAATTTTTAAAAGATGCGTAACAATAAATTTTACATATAACAGAACGTGTTTTCTATAACATCAAAATGGCAGTGCAAACGAATAATATCATTCATTTTCAAGGTCATTTTGACGTCTCAAAGTGCTTCCTGTTATTCTGTGTTAGTTTTAGTTAAGAAAAAACTAGCGGTAGCGGGCACTATTTTATTCCGAGTAGCGGTAGCGCGCTACTTTTACAGTATCGGATACTCACCTTTGATTAAATCAACCTACTTCTATCGAGTCTTCTAAATTTGCTTGATATACCACAGATCAACAGATTCTTTTGCGACGGAGTTGTATATTGAAAGGTCCCACTTGCTGCATTAGGTTGTAAACTGAGAGCACACAAGAAAATGGTCTTCTGTTTGGGGCTTGGTGCCAAAGATAGACCTACATGTAACTGAGCCCGTGTTGTAGCTTTCGAATTGCTGCTTCCATTGCTTGAGCCTTGTTTCTTCATTTGTTGAGATTACAGACCTTTTTCTCGGACGTTCGAGTTTTGCATGTTTCGTTTGAGACAGTTTATTTCTTTGACATTTCCAACAGCTGTTATGTTGGCTTTATCCGATATTACAATAGATATCACTCATCAGTAGGATTTGCAATAGACATCACTTTCTAACCGTATTTTTGTTTATAAAAAAGTTGGAACTACTGCTCATAGATCGTTGTTAATCACTGCCTACGCTTTAGGTGACATACCCAAAAAGCAATCATTACGTAAGTACACAACGGTGATGAGGAAGAATTCAAAGCCTGACCTCACTGAGTCATGGTTTCGCAGGCTTTTGAAAAGCTAAACATCTTTTATTAAAATGTAGTTAGTTTTCTAAACAATAATTAGCAATTGAAGCGTTTAGAACGAAAAGTGACTAAGTCACATTTTCACTCGAATTGAGTTAAGTACAAAAACGTATTGCTTTCATTGTCCTTTGTCACCAGACACAAAAATATTTTGGTATAAAGGTTGCTAAGCCATCATTTTCGAATACAGGTTTTGAGCGGAAAGGTAATTTTTTCTTCTAAAAGTAGCTAAGTCCGTTCTGACCAATAGCGTCGAGTCATTTAACCACGTGACATGATTTTTATTTTGCTTTTTGATGGGGTTCCATTTTAGAGGATATAAAGTCATTAGCTGGTTACCGGTTATTTAGACTGGGACACTGCCTCTGGTTTAGTTAGGGTAGGTGAAGGATTAGGATCATTGGTAGTGTTAAAAACGGTAGTGTTTTTATCAGCTTTTAATTGTAGATATTTTGCAAATAAGTGATCAAATACCGGTAGTATTTATAGGCCTACTGCTTTCGAATCAAATTCAGCAGTCCACAGGTCCAGTTTGCAAGAAGTTTAGCAGTGCATACTTCAATATTCATGGGACATGATTAGGCTATTCGATGGAGTGTTGGTGCCAGCAGATAACGAAATGAAGTACACTTAGCCTAACCTAAGATTAAGTAGCCTATTAGATTGGACTATTATTTTATTCTGTAAAGGTCCTAACCTATCTACCAGTCTTCTTTACTTCTATACTAGCCTACACTACTAATGAAGGGAAGAAGGTTTTGAGAGTGTACCCAATTATTATTATGTAGTCTCGTAGGCCTAACCCAATTATTATTCTACTGTACATTGCCAATGAAGGTGAGGAAGTCTCTGTACTTTACCTGTTTTTTTTATCCCATTAATTACCAGTAACAGTTTATTATGTGCTACTAGCCTAATTTTTTCAAGATATTTCTAACCCAAAATAATTCTTTGCAGATTATTCCAATGTCATATTAGTACGAGGTTTGAACAAATACATTGAAATAGCTTACTTTGCAGTAGTATCTGGAGTAAGAGATGGCAAATTCTGTTAGGCTTATAGAACACTTAAAAGTGCTTAAGTCCATCATTTGTGTCTGTGCCTAAGTCCAGCAATTTTGAAGAAAAGTGCTTAAGTCCAAAAAAGAATATTATCAATATTTTTTGACAAGTTCAACTAAAAAATCAATTAATAGTGCAATCAGAACTAGGTAGGGGTTGTAGACATTGACATATGGTAAAAACAAAAAATCTTTTAAATCTTGATTTTACAATGCAATTGAAAACTGTACATGTCAATATCTCTTTAGTAGTATTTTGTGACTTAGTCACTTTTCGTTCTAAACGCTTCAATTAGTAAGCAGTGGCTATACACGACTCTGTTTCCATTTCATGCTGATATCTTTTGTTATCACAGCAACTGGTAAATAAAAACTGAATGAGAAAATTAAACAAAGGATCAATACATTCACGTTGAAACTAACACTAAGCATAAGGAAAAAATATCATTGAACACACATAACAGAATCACAAAAAAATTTCGTTTCACTTACACCGTGCAGAACACATTTTGTATTGACGACTAATTTAGTGTAGAAAGCAAGTGTTTGATGTTACAAACAAATGACATTAATCATTGCTAGATGTCAAACATTATGATGGTAACATTAAAATGAAAAACAGTTGCACAATGTAGATATGTCATAGTTAACCGCGCAAAAATTCATTTTCAAAATAATTTGTTCAACCATCACTGCACAATAAAAATCATTCCTTGATCCTACACTTTTCCAAGTACTGTTTCCTTTAAATAAAGGTCTAATTGTAAATAGCAACTCCGAGCGGCGTTCATGCCACATCTTTATCAGGAATAAGGTTCATTCCAATATTCAAGTCATTGAGATCAAAAATTTCACTTGAACACCAAATCCAGAAAAAAGATTATTCTTGCAAATATTGCAAATAATATGCAAACATAACTCGGCTGTGTTGTTCTTATCCAACACTTCAAACACATTAAAAACAAACATCACTTTGTACAAAAACGAAACTAGGCACAGGATGAGTTTCACTGCCATACGAAGTTAATGCTTGAAGCCTACCTCGTAACT
Source organism: Aplidium turbinatum (assembly GCF_918807975.1). Lineage (NCBI taxonomy): Eukaryota > Metazoa > Chordata > Ascidiacea > Aplousobranchia > Polyclinidae > Aplidium > Aplidium turbinatum. The sequence goes on from NC_137486.1 coordinate 7,944,590, forward strand.
TCGATCAAATATGTGACCTTCCCTAATCCATCACACTGCATAGAATTATGTAAAAACATGTATATTGTTTTCTTGGTTATTGTAATTACAAAACCAATTATCTATTTAAGTCGTGAGAAATGGATAATGCAGCAGTAGAGCTTAAGCTTCAGTGTGGCAGTAGCAAAGAAACTGGGGTGACAACTTAAAGAATCGTTGATGAAGTGGATATTATTGTAACTTTAACAATTCATTGCCAAACATTAAGTAATTTATCAGCAGATTGGGCAATGGCAATTTTGACACATCAACTAAGTTATGGTGCTTGACAACAATAACAGTGCGAATGGTGCATCTACAGAATTGCATTAAAGATGGAACGACATTAATGATCGCAGATGTCGGATGCAAAGCGTCTTCGGATTTAAACTTGACGAAGGAATTGAATAATAGATTTTATGTTGAAACAGAGCGCCTCGTTGTAATTTGTTTCCATTCGTTTTAAACAGAACATTTATAATTTCACAAAAGTAGATATTTGAGGATCACAATCATGAGTAGTTTTGAATGGACAGTTGTAAACAGTCATCTCAAAAACACCATATTTCACATAAAGTTGTAACACACTTGAATAATTTGCATTGTCTTTCAGTATTGTTTTCCAAACAATGGAAAGTTTAGAAATAGGTTGAATGTCAGCACCATTTTTTAAAAAAATTTTCAACACTTGAATGGTCTTTTCACCATAAGGGTGATGACTATAAGAAATATACTTGATGCGATTTTCCATAATATTTTTATACTAGAGAGATGATGATGATGATGCGTACGTCAAATCTTGTCAAAGCGAAGAATTGGCTCGCCATTAACATCGTAGCCTTTATTTAATAAGATTTCCAACTGTGTGGTTGCACATACTCAACAGTTGACAAAATTGGTAAAATATAACATTCAGGCATCAATTTAGTTGTATCAGATATGTCAATAAAAAAACGTAAAGTGTCAATGTGACCCATTTCAGCAGCAATGTTAATTGGCATACTATAGCTATTATAGCAAGTGTGGTGAATCAATTTTGACTTTTTTGTATAGAGGTGCTGATCAGCACCATGGTCTACCAGATACTTAATGACATTTACATCCTCCATATTTTCTGTAGCTATATGCAGAACGCTGAAACCCGCTTTATCACAGGAATTGACATCACATTCATTTTGTACGAACAATTTAATGATATTAAAGTGTTTTTTCATTGGATCATAGCAAACCATACAAATAAGCAGGTTGTTCGTAAGCTTTTTTGCTTCCTTATCTGCTCCAGCAGAGAGCACCAGCTGTATGCTTTCTAATTGGCCTTTCAGAACTGCCACATGAAAAAGAGGAAGATTGTTTTTATTTTTCATTTACAAGAAAAGGGAATTTATCAAGAAGAATAGAAAGCACTGAAGGATGAGCCACACTCCCACTTAAAGCAGCATTGGAATCTTCAGTACTTTCTGTATATAGATCAACAAAAACTTTGACAATTCTAACGTGTCCATTACTTGCAGCCAATGCAAAAGGATTTTCATCTTTATAAAGTGAAGGCCAGATTTCCAAAGGATTGTCTTCATTGTTTTGAGCAGCTTTTAACCATGCTTTTACACAATCTGTATGTCCTTTATTTGCAGCTTCGTGAATAGGGAACCACCCTCTGTAGCTTTTGATAGAATAATCTTCACCTTCTTCAAGAAGTTTTTCTACACTTTCAGGTTTCCATATGATGCAGCCAAGCCAACAGGAGAGCATTTGTCATGGTATTGATCAATAAAATAATCCATTAATGCTCAGTTCAATAAATGGTTTAGTTCAATGTTTTAGAAACACTTTTGATTACTGCAACAATAGTAATAATAATAACATTCAATCCACTGTGCAGTGAAGATTAGAGCAATATATTTTCACTTTATTATAAATCAACGAATTAGGAAATCAAATCAATGATGTCCGAAATAATTTGGAGCAGCACAAAATTATGAAAACAAAATTTCTTTTCAACTCCAATCAACACACGTAAGTAAGATAGTGGTCACAGCGGTAGACCATAATCTCTTCGTGGGAAAATTGTAACGTAAGATTCCCGAATCCGTTCGTCTGTATGTAATGACCGAAAAACAAACACTCTTTTGAAACGTCTTTTCAAAAAGTGTATTCCTGTAAAATTAGCCCGCGGCTATCGAAAATGGGACGCAACACCGTACGCCTCTAAAAACTGTCACTACAATACAAACTACTTAGATAAAGACGGAATTTTTGTCCAGCTAGCAAGCACTAAGCCAACAGTTAAATATGCGACTGACTTCCAACAAACAATTTTACAAATGACCAGAATAGATATCAATATCTCAAACTCACGTACGCAGTACTGTGACGCAATAATGAAAGACAATTATGAAGTCATTCAAACAGGTGTTCAAAGCGGCTGATGCAATATTTTATCAGTCTAGGAACAATGAGCCAAGATTGCATCATTTTTTAGGAAAAGTTCCATGACGTGATACGATAAGATTCAATAGACCATATCGGTTTTTATATGACGTTTGATTAGGTGAACCATTGTCGGGAACATAGCGGCCGCTAGTTATAACAGTCTGACATGGCATAACTAAAAAAGAATTGACGACAATTGTGAGCCAATGAATAAAACACATGATACACAAATTGTTTGAATCACTCACGTTTAAGTTAATACGCAAATACAAAGGGCATGCAAAGAATGAACAACAATAAGAATAAACACGACGATACATGAAATTGGTACCATAGGTAGTAGGTACACGCAAAAATGACGCTATATACAATGGTTGCGATAATAACCGACTGTTCTGGGCTCAGACAAGTGTCGGCCACCGCAGACAAAACCAGGCTCAAACCCTACCACTTAGGTGTTCTTTACGGGGGCGAGGCACGAAATATCCCTCAACACGTAGTCTACTTTCACTTTCCCTGTACTCTCATCATAGTTGCAGACGGCAACTTTAGCTCTACCAACCACATGCTTCCCTTTCCTAATTTGTGGAACTACCTCATGCACCCTTCCAAGTTGATACTTCCCACGTTTACCAATGTCTTGGAGAGAACCTACCACTACAAGTTGACCAGGCTCCAAATTCTCGGCCATTTTTAGTCATTTTTTCCGGCCCTGAAGACCTGGCAAGTAAAAATCTATCCATTTACTCCAAAACTGCTGAGAAAGTGACAAATTGAACCGATAATCCCTTCTTAATTGGTCACGAATCACGATCATGTGGTTGCCTAACAGCACAGTATGGGTCTAAGTATGGGGTCAAAAGTGAGGCAGGGGTGATGACAGTAAAATCCCTAGGGTCGTCATTCAAAGGTACCAAAGGGCGTTCGTTCACGATCCGAACGGCACTGCCTGTGTACGTAAGCAGTTCAATAAAGTTGAGCTTACGTATTGAAGAGTCCAAAATGTGAAAAAAGTACTTGGTCATATCGGCCACGAAACCAAACCTACCAAGCCGGAATCTGGCCAAGAGATCTGCCAGAGGGTTTAACAAGTCAGGACCCGAAAACATTACATCATTAACACAAGTACCTCTCAATTCAGACTTGCCATCGTAAACAATGCGCTTTTTTAATTGTGACGTTACAAAGTATGGTAAATACCATTCAAATCCCTTGACATTTCCTGCTTCACCAGCACGCTCAATATAGCCATTAGATTTAAGATCTTTCATGGTGTCAGTAAGGAAATCACGAAGTTCGGGTTGTTTTAAAGCTTTCTTCCTTAAAGCAGCAGCTCTATCTGACGCCAACACAAAATTGTTAGGTAGATCAATATCTTCCTTCAACGGAACAGGTATCTCAAATCGACCATCTTTCAACTCAATATTCGGTTCAACAAGTTCTCCAGCCAAAATGTCAGTGCGAGACAATTCACAGGTTTCATTTTGCAAGGTCAAATCCTGAATGACTTTATTCAGGTCTGCTATTTCCATATCACGAGACTCAATTTTACGCTGAAAGCCAGAGATGACATCCGACTCTGAAGACGTCTGTACTCTGCACACGTTAGCAACGCTTTCATCTAAGGATGACTTACCACCACAAGCCAACCAACCGAGAGGAGTGAGCAAAGCATGTGGTTCACTACGATTCTCACCAACACGCTCTTCTTTTGCCCACATCAAATAAGCGTTGTCGTTGCCAATCAGTACATCTACAGTACTGCAATCATTCAAATGAAACATATTCACGTCATGAAAATGACGGAAACCATTTAAATCTTGTTTATGCGGTAAAGTTTTAACATCATCAGCCCAAGCTGGGTTAACCACCGAGGTTATATCACAAAACAGTTCATCTGTCTCTAACGACTGGATGTTGAGTTTGACAAGGTCAGCACAAGTAGCTTTCTGACCAGCCAGGGTATCCATTTTAAACGACGCTTTATCGTACGGTTTAAGATCAAGTTCACACACCAAATCACTCGAAACAAACGTCAACTGCGAACCAGGATCATGCTGACAATACACCAACTTCGATTTGCCAGTCATTGGATTCAAAACACGAGCAGCAGTAACGCGGTTAAAGGCTGCTTTAACATTTCCAATCTTAACATTACGCACAGGAACTCTGGCACCAGCATCATCTTTGCCGATCGAATCCAGAGAATCACGTGACGTCACATAAAAATCATGCAGAAGAAAATAGTGTTTCCAATCGTTGTTAGGCCCACACTTACGACAGTTATTTGCATGAACGCAATCCCTAACCATATGCTGGCGCAAACAATTCAAGCATTTGCCAGCTTTCACAATGACATCTCTCCGATCTTTAGGTGTCAAGCGCAAAAATTCTTTACAATTAGACAAAAAATGATATTCAACTTGACCACGTGACGAACAATAAAAACATGCCGGTATGTCTCTACGTCTGGCCACACCACCGCGCGGTGCGCCAACAGCAGTCGAGTACTGCGAACTCCCTGAAATCACATTATCATGGGGTTTTACCGACGTCTGCCTAAGCGGACATGAAGGCAATTTTCCTTTGCCAAACTTTTTAAAATGCTGCGACTCACCAGAATCGCCCATTAGCATAATGCTAAAATCAGTCGACTTGCGCGTTTCCTCCCGTACTAAAAATTCAAACAAACTCTGAAAAGTAGGCTCATCAGTACCACCATACTGATCACCTAAAAAGTCAAGATAACGCTGCTTAGCGTCAAACGGGAGTCGCTTAGCCAAATCCAAAACAAAACGTCCTTCTAATTTATCACGCTGATCATAAGCTTGCGCGTAAAGCAGACACTGCGACAATTCATCTTTAAACTCTTTCAAATCACTGGAAGAGATCAAAGTCAATTTGCTACCATAGCGATACTTTCTAATTTCTGGTTTGGCAAAAAGACCTCCACGAATTCCAAAACGTTGAGACAAGCGAGCTAACGACATTTCTATCCTGTCTTCCTCTGACAAGCCAGGAGTGTCAGAAACCAAATTAGCAATCGTTTGCGCAGCTGTCCTAACACAAGCTGCTTGTAACAAAGTCAAACGAGTTCCTTTAAAGGGTGAAGCTGCCATTAAGGCAGTAACACGATTTTTAAAGAAGATAAATGGCATATTATTACCATCGTAACCAATCAAGGCCGCCTTATCGAAAAACGTCCTACTATTTTGGTATTCAAAAAAGCAATCCTGTTGTTGAGAACTCGATTTAGCGGGAGAAGACAAACTATATCCCTTAAGGGGCTGAGTGGGCTCAGTCACATGCACAGCCCGATCACGATCCTTACACAAGTTAAAATCAGGAGACGCGATACCCCTCTCACAACCACCCAAATTACGTGTAGCTGGGCGATCAAAAACTAGCGGCGCAGAAAACTGTGAAGGAGGCAAAACATTACTGCTAATGGCAGCCCCGTGACCTGTACGCTCTGGGGGAGGAGTTCGGTTATAATTTGCAGGCCTTGGCTCTAGAGCCTTCGTAAGACCCTTAGCCGCGGCCCCGAGACCTCCTGAAACAGCTTGAAAACGTGTGGATTGCACTGGTCCACTTACAGATTGAACAGGCGTCTGGAAAAGGTTATGTAAATTTAACCGCGATTGATGTTCACTTCTGGAATGCCTAGAAGAGCCCTTCTTAGAGCTACGCCGGGAGCCCGCCTCTGATTGATATTCAGCTAAAACTACCTCTTTACGTTGTTCAGCTCTCAACTGAGCGTCTTTGAGTGCAAACTCAGCAGCTCTAGCTTCGGCTCTCGCGTCGGCCTCAGCTCTCGCTTCAGCCTCTGCTCGTGCGGCCTCAGCAGCTCTCGCGTCGGCCTCAGCTCTTGCGGCAGCCTCAGCTCGTATGGCCTCAGCTCGTATGGCCTCAGCAGCTCTTGCTTCGGCCTCAGCTTGGATCTGGAGCTCCTCTCGTCTTAGCTGCAGGTTAATTTGTGCAATTATCCGAGACGAACTCGTAGACATCCTAGTGCTTACATTTGAGGCGCTATCCTCAGGATGTATGTCAGCATCCAACATATCTGAGAACTCACTTACCTTTTGTTCAAAGTTATTTTTTAACGAGTTAAATTCGGGGTCTACATTATCATGAAGTTCTGCCAAGATTGCAGAGTTAAAAATTTTACTCAAAAGAGCATGGAAATGCTGTAATTCCTCTTCTAAAGTAGATAACTTAGATCTAAAAATTAACAGTTCCTGCTTATCACTCAAAGAACCTAGGGCTACAGAAAGTTCCCCAATTTGAGTCAAAATATCCCTTCTAAGATGCCGGGCCTCTCGAACTGACTTAGCCTCATCGTTACTGGGTCCCTCCCCAGAATGGCCTGCCCAACCGCAAAGAACACCATCAGGCTTAAACTCAGTCGAGTCGACGGCGGTCGAGTCCCTGTCGCCACCGAGTGTAGACATATTAAATGTTGGGGCTAAATTTAACAATTAAAAAATTAAGTTACAGAAACACACAAAATTAAGTTATAAAAAACTTAACTCCAAAGACCGTAAAAATACAAAACGAATTTAAATGCACAATACCGTAGTTGTACGGGTATATGAAGTTCTAAAGTCCACAAAACTTGCTTGGATTCGTTCACTTGAATCTTCAAGCACAGATGGATTGTCTTTAATCTTCTTTCTTGCCAATAAATGTCAATGTTGTTTTTTCTTCAGAACCAACAAAGAAACGCCTTTAATTTTTAGCTTGAAGCTCTTCAGTACCAACTGAGAAGAAAAGTCTCTAATTTTCTTGTGCTTTAATTCTTCTGCAACAACTGAGAAGAAAACGGCTTTAATCTTTTGCTTCTGTAGACTACCAACCAACAAAATCTTCTTTTATTATTTCTTTGCTTCTGTAGCCTACCAACCAACAATTTCGTCTTTATTTTTTTTGCTGCAGTACCAAACACTAGACAGAGTAAAGTCTTTTATTATTTATTGCTTTAAGTGCTTCTTGGCCTACCAACTAACAAGAACTCGTCTTTTATTTTTTTTGTTGCAGTACCAAACACTAGACAGAGTAAAGTCTTTTATTATTTCTTGCTTCAAGTTCTTCTTGGCCTACCAGCTAACAAGCCACGTCTTTATTTTTTTTGTGCTTCTGAAGTCTTCTGCACTAGCTGACAACAAACACGTCTTTATTTTTTTTGGTCACAGCGGTAAACCATAATCTCTTCGTGGGAAAATTGTAACGTAAGATTCCCGAATCCGTTCGTCTGTATGTAATGACCGAAAAACAAACACTCTTTTGAAACGTCTTTTCAAAAAGTGTATTCCTGTAAAATTAGCCCGCGGCTATCGAAAATGGGACGCAACACCGTACGCCTCTAAAAACTGTCACTACAATACAAACTACTTAGATAAAGACGGAATTTTTGTTCAGCTAGCAAGCACTAAGCCAACAGTTAAATATGCGACTGACTTCCAACAAACAATTTTACGAATGACCAGAATAGATATCAATATCTCAAACTCACGTACGCAGTACTGTGACGCAATAATGAAAGACAATTATGAAGTCATTCAAACAGGTGTTCAAAGCGGCTGATGCAATATTTTATCAGTCTAGGAACAATGAGCCAAGATTGCATCATTTTTTAGGAAAAGTTCCATGACGTGATACGATAAGATTCAATAGACCGTATCGGTTTTTATTATGACGTTTGATTAGGTGAACCATTGTCGGGAACAGATAGAAGGTAACATTGGCAAGATTTTTACACCAAAATTGATGTTTTTGTTCTGGCGCGTGATGAAACCATGTCATCATATATTTTACCCCTATGGACATCTGGCTAATTCACAAAATTGATATTAGATCAATTTCATTCAGCATTAGATCAATCAGTAAAAGTAAAGTCAATCTGGTAAAATTCTATCAATCTGGATTTGATAAAGTTACAGCAAAATATGATTAAAAGACGGTATTGATGTCAGGTTTGACTTTGGACATTCAAAAGCTGCATTGCAAACTGTCACCTTACTTTGGGCAAGAAGAGGAACAAGTATGGGCTCTTATTAAACATAATGTGGGATTGATAAGGTGTGCCAGTTTAGTTTCATTCCAGGAAATGTTTAATTGATGTGATGCATCTCGGGATGTACGGTAGAATGCACAGACTTGGGTTTTATTGGAGTTGACATGCAGGTGGTTGTCCGTGCAGTATGTTGTCAGCCCATCCAGAGCATCACTGAGTAAAACTGGTGCAAATCTTTGATGAGACACTGGGGGTATTCCATGGGGAGCACAAGTTGCAAATGCGGACAGGAGCAAATTATGCAACATCTACTCGAATGCCCTGACCTAAAAGCAAGGTGCTCTGCACAAGATTTGGCCGAGTTCAACGGTAAAGCATGATCTTGTGTGATGCTCTGGGCTACAGCCTTGTGACACACAATGCAGAAGAAGATAAAGCAATTATTACTTGTAGTCTCCATTTTTTTAAATTTATTTCAATTGCTAAATTTACAACCTAATCATTGATAGACAACATAAAATGAAAAAAACACTAACTGCAATACTTAGTGATTTTTGTGAAAACAATGAGGTAGGAATTCGACTGCTGCACAGATGTACTACAACAATCAACGTATACATGGGTTGTTAATCTCTGTCTGTGCTTTATGAGACAGAGATTAACTTTATCAAACGACAATTGTTACGTTAATTCGCAACGGCGACGTGGAAGAGTTCAAACCTTGACTTCGCTGAGTCATGGTTTGACAAGATTTTGAAAAGCTAAACTGCTTTCATTAAAATGTAAGTTATTCTAAACAATAGGTAGCAATTACAATACATGTTAGTTAATACATACACGTTAAAACTAACACTGGGCATAAGGAAACAGTGTATTAACACACAAAGCAAAATCCCAAGACAATTTCGTTGAACTTCTACAGTTCAGAACAGATTTTGTCTCGACTTATTGAGTGTAGAAAGCAGGTGTTTGATGTTACAAACAAATAAGAACAACCACTGCTACATGGAAACCATCTTGAAAATATCACACAAATGGAAACCAGTTACACTTGCAGATGTCCCATAATTGACCGTACAAATAATAATAATAAAATGATAGCCTATGTTTAATTATCATCCCACAATTAGAATCTTTCATTGATGTATAACATGTCACCAACCACACTGCGCAACAACTAATTGCAAATAGCAACTTTCAGTGGCGTTTGTGCAACAGCTTTATCGGGAGTAACACTAATTCAAATGTTGAAGTCATTGAGATCATAAAATTTCTGTGTACGTCAAATGCAGTAAAAATATCATTCTTGCAAATAAAATGCAAAGATAACTCGTCTAGTGTTGTCTGTTCTTATCCAACACTTCAAACACATATAAAAAAACACATAGCCTATCGGCTTCACCACCATACGCAGCTTACGCAGTTTCTGCATAAAGTTTACCTAGTGATCTTCCTTAAACATGTGACCTGCCCAAATCCATCAAAATGCATGGAATTATATAACAACATAACGATACTGTCTATCATTTTTTTTGGTCATTGCAATTACAAAACAACTATCTCTTTACGTCATGATAAATGGATAATGTAACATTACAACTTAGGCTTCAGTAACCTATGGTAAACATAGCAAAGGAGAAAAAGGCACATCACATGGCGTTTAAAAAGACGCATCATCAAAAACGCATCCACGAGGCTTTTGCTAATAAAATCATACAATCCTCGCCTCAATACACAGTTGTTTGCTTCAGGCGCTTCTTACATACTCAACGTCTTTTCTTGATGCGTCATATGATGCGTCTTTGCCTCGCGTAATTTAAACGCCATACGATGTGCCTTTTTCTCCTTTGCTCCGCCGTTTCATTTTATGCATTTCGTTTTTCAATCAGTGTTTAGATCAGTTATTCATGTTCATTGTAGATATGATAAGCAGTTATTTTTTTTTACTTGATAAGGGCTAACGAGTGTACTGTGTATGGCCGAAAACGTTTGTAGCTTATAGTTTATGTTCAATTTTAATGGATTATGTTAAATGCCGTGTGGTTGCATGGTTGTATATGTCATATATTAAACCACAATAAACATCTGGCTAATTCACAAAATTGATATGAGATCAATTTCCTGCAGCATTAGATCAATCAGTAAAAGTAAAGTCAATCTGGTAAAATTCTATCAACCTGGATTTGATAAAGTTACAGCAAAATATGATTAAATGACGTTATTGATGTCAGGTTTGAGTTTGGACATTCAAAAGATGCATTGCAAACTGTCACCTTACTTTTGACAAGAAAAGGAACAAGTATGGGCTCTTGTCAAATTACTTAAAACATATTTAAAACAAATATTACTTGTAGTTTCCATTTTTTTTAAATTATTTCAATCGCTAAATTTACAACCTATTCATTTATGGAGAACATAAAAAAAATACTAACTGCGATACTTAGTGGTTTTTATGAAAACAATGAAGTAGGAATTCGACTGCTGCACAGATGTACTACAACAATCAACGTATACATGGGTTGTTAATCTCTGTCTGTGCTTTATCTGGCTTATGCAACAAACAAACATAGACAACAATTGTTACGTTAATTCGCAACGGTGACGCGGAAGAATTCAAATCTTGACTTCGCTGAGTCATGGGTTGACAAGATTTTGAAAATCTAAACTGCTTTCTTTAAAATGTAAGTTATTCTAAACAACAGTTAGCAATTACAATAGCAATACATGTTAGTTCATACAGTCAGCAATACATAAACATTAAAATTAACATTGGGCATACACAATAAGGGGTTTATGAACACACGAAACAGAATCACAAGACAATTTTGTTTATCTTCCACAGTTCAGAACACATTTTGTCTCGACTTCATAAGTGTAGAAAGCAGGTGTTTGATGCTACAAACAAGTAATAATAACCATTGCTAGATGGAAACCATCGTGAAAACATTATAGAAATATAAAGCAGTTTCACATGCACTTGTGTAAATTAGGTTTCAGTAGAGCTTAGAACAGTAGAGCAGTAGAACAGTTGAACTTAGGCTTCAGTAACCTATGCTACACATAAACTTCAACCAGCAGTACCATGCAAAGTTGTTGTTGAAGTGGATATTATTGTAACTTTAACAATCCATTGCCAAACATCAAATAATTTATCAGCAGATTGGGCAATGGCAATTTTGACACATTAACTAAGTTATGGTGCTTGACAACAATAACAGTGCGAATGGTGCATCTACAGAATTGCATTAAAGATGGAACGACATTAGTGATCGCAGATGACGGATGCAAAGTGTCTTCGGGTTTAAACTTGACGAAAGGAAAAAATGGAATAATGGATTTTAAATTGGATCAGACTGGCTCATTATAACCTGTGTTATAATATATTGTTTTACGTTATTTGTACGTACTTTGTTTCTGTACTGGTCCTTGTTCTACTGATTACTTCGTTGGCGTGTTTTGTCCTTCTGGCTGTTCTCTATTTTGTGTTGCTTGTTGTTGTGAGCTACCTGCCTTCATTTTTAGTATGTTTTAAGTTGGGGTGGCCGCGTTTTAAGTTGGTTAAAACTTTATCAATAAAGTCATCTTTAGTTTCATGACAATTTAACCAACTTAAAATTTTTCAACTAAAAATCGCAAAGGATGGAGAGGTTGTTAAAACCTCAGCGATTAGACATTGAGCCTGGCAATGTACAAGCGGCCAGAGAATTTAGACACTGGCGACAAGTCTTTGAGAACTATATTCAGGAGCACTTACAACAGGGACCTGCCGAAAACGAAGCAGGCGAAGCCAACCGTTTAAGACTTAAATTAAAAGCATTGATCAGCATGATTTCGCCCCAAGTTTTTGAATACATTGATGAGTGCGAGACTTATGAAGGAGCCATGCAGCTTTTGGAACAAATTTATATCAAGAAACCAAACGAAATATATGCGCGACATGTGCTGGCATCTGCAAAGCAGCACTCAGATCAAACCTTACATAAGTTTCGGCACCATTTAGAAAATTTAGCAAAGAACTGCAATTTTAAAGCTGTGTCTGCAGCAGAACATAAGAATATTATGCTGAGAGACGCATTTATCAATGGAATATTTTCGCGGAATATCAGGCAGCGTCTTTTGGAGAATAAAACTTTGGATTTTGAGTCGGCTTTCAACCAAGCGTTATCGTTAACTGAAGCAGAAAAAGAAGCCAAAGATTTTGAAGTTTACAACAGCCACAAAGCTGATTTCTCTGAAAAGGACGTGTTAGCGTCAGCCTCTAAGAGTGACATAAACGTTAGTGACAACAAAGAAAAATCCGACAATCTATCAGCCACTTATACTCAACATCAATGTTACTTCTGTGGGAGTAAGCGTTCTCATAACCGCAAGAACTGTGTAGCGCGTTCATCAGTTTGTTTTAAGTGCAACAAGAAAGGACATTGGGCAATAGTCTGTCGAAAGAACGGGAACAGCTCTGGCCATCAAGCAAATAACACGGCGGCAGCATCGATTGATATTCAATGTCCAGCGACCAGTACCGGTACGCCCTCTCAAGGTAATTTCTGTTCAGCAAAAACTGTGACCAATGACTTGAAACAGTCAACAATTTTTATAAACATTGCTGGTCATGAACTGTCCGCTCTAATTGACACCGGAAGTTCTAAGAGTTTTATCAACGAACGATCAGTTAAAGACTTAAACCTCAAAGTATTTCCGGCAAGGCTCGAAGTGACGATGGCTCAAATGTCAGCCAAAAGTCGAGTTCTCGGTAAATGTGTAGTAAACCTAAACATTCTTGATCGCACGTATAACAACGTCGAACTTTATATTCTAAAGAACTTATGCTCTGATATAATTCTTGGTTTAGATTTTCAAAGCAAGCATAAGCGTTTAGTTTTCGAATTGGTTGGTCCTGAAAATGACCTCATCATTTCACATAATATGTCTGGGACATGTGCCGTAGCCGCCGCCCAAGTAGAGTGTCCATCATTATTTTCAAGTGTGAAAGATAATTGCAAACCCGTAGCGACTAAATCTCGGAGGTACAGTCACAATGACTTAAAATTTATCGATTCAGAAGTTAACAATTGGCTTGCTGAAGGAATCGTTCAGCCGAGTAATTCGCCATGGCGTGCTCAAGTAGTCGTAGTAACAAATCCTGAGTCTGGACGTAAAAGACTTTGCGTCGATTACTCGCAAACAATTAATCTATTTACTGAACTCGATGCTTACCCCATCCCCCGCATCGAGGACATCGTGAACAGTCTTGCACAGTACAATAGTTTTGCGACTTATGATCTTAAATCAGCCTACCACCAGATTCCTTTGCTTGACCAAGATAAACCTTATACTGCCTTTCAAGCTGGTGGAAGATTATTTGAATTTAATCGCATGCCATTTGGTGTTAAAAATGGTGGCCCAGTATTCCAACGCATAATGGACAACGTTGTTGCTTCGGACAAACTTGAAAACACGTACGTGTACTTTGACAACGTCATCATTGGCGGTCGTAATTCTGAAGAACTAGAGAAGACCGCTGCAAAATTTCTACAATCCATGAAACGACGTAATATGACGCTCAATAATAACAAAACCGTCTATGGTGTGGAGAACATTAACATCCTGGGTTACTGCGTAGGAAATAGACAAATTAAGCCCGATCCTGAGCGTTTAAAAGCTCTTTGGGATTTACCACCACCCACTTCTAAAAAATCGCTACAGAGAACAATTGGGTTGTTTGCCTATTACGCTAAGTGGGTTCCGGGCTTCTCTGACAAAATACAAAGGCTAAAGGGAGTTGATGCCTTTCCTTTAAGCAGGTTACAAATAAGCGACTTTCAATTCCTCAAAGAAGCTATTGCTAACGCATCCCTTCAAGCAATTGATGAGAACTCACCGTTTACCGTAGAATGTGACGCATCAGATGTAGCAATATCGGCTATTCTAAATCAAAGTGGGCGACCGGTAGCATTTATGTCTCGGTCATTACAAGGGAGCGAGCTACACTACCCTGCCATGGAAAAGGAGGCTACGAGTATTATTGAAGCCGTAAGAAAATGGTCCCATTTTCTGATTCGAAGGCATTTTACATTAATTACAGACCAAAAATCCGTAGCTTTCATGTTTGACAGCAAGAAGCGGACCAAAGTCAAAAACAATAAAGTGCTATGTTGGCGCCTCGAACTGGCATCCTTTTCTTATACTATTCGTTACCGTCCCGGCAAAGACAATACAGCACCCGACGCTTTATCGAGAGCATTTTGCGCAACGGTACCTGCTCGAAACATTAAAAGTTTGATGGGTATTCATAAAGAATTGTGTTGCCCGGGTTTAACTCGTTTGTTGCATTATGTGCGTTCGAAAAATTTGCCTTACTCGACAACTGATGTTAAAAGAATATGTGAATCATGCAATGTATGCGCTGAAGTTAAGCCACGTTTCTTTAAACCCGTCCAGAGTAATTTAATCAAAGCGACTCAGCCCATGGAGAGGCTAAACTTAGATTTTAAGGGCCCCTTACCATCATGTTCTCGTAATATATATATATTGTGTGTCATTGATGAGTATTCGCGATTTCCGTTTTGTTTTCCCTGTGTTGATACGTTGTCTGGCACAGTAATCAAGTGCCTTTCTCAACTGTTTGCAATGTTCGGTACCTGTAGTTTTATTCATACTGATCGAGCCCAAAGTTTCATGTCTAGGGATGTTAAACAATTCTTGTTGGAAAGGGGTGTAGCTGTGAGCCACTCAACACCCTGACACCCGCAAGGCAATTCGCAAGTTGAACGTTATAACGGAGTAATACGGAAGGCGATACAATGTAACCTCAAGTCATTCGGCCTGCCTGTAAGCAAATGGGAAAATGTC
This sequence comes from Aplidium turbinatum, assembly GCF_918807975.1. NCBI lineage: Eukaryota > Metazoa > Chordata > Ascidiacea > Aplousobranchia > Polyclinidae > Aplidium > Aplidium turbinatum. The sequence goes on from NC_137486.1 coordinate 7,959,900, forward strand.
CTTCCGAACGCCTTACACGCATTGAGATCGCTACTGTGTACATCAACAAACTCTACCCCGCATGAGCGATTCTTCAACTTCTCTAGACGGTCGTCACACGGGAAGTCCCTTCCTGATTGGTTAAGCACTCCTGGCCCAATCTCACTGAGAAAGTTTAACAGGTCTAGCAAACACGACGATCAAGTCACGAAAGTGTTCTTAACCGAAGCCAACCCATTATACGCTCGGATCAAATACAGCGACGGCCGAGAGTCTAACGTGTCTCTAAGAGACTTAGCCCCACATCCTGCTAATAATACCTCTTACGGGGATATTGTGGATTCTCCTCAATCATCGGAATATATTGTGGATTCTCCTCAATCATCGGACACAGAGGAAAAGTCATTCACACCGAGTGATAGGTTGCCTTGCAGTGGCGCTTCACCGGGAAATAATTTCGATCAAGTCGAAGAAGTTGTTCGCGACCAAGCGATCGACTGCGATCCACCAATCAATCCGCAATCAACAACGACTGGTGACCTAACCCGATCAAGCCTTTCCAATGAAAATCCAAGAAGATCGTCTAGGTCCACCAAAGGGGTTCCTCCCGTTAGATATGGGGATCCCATTACCTTTTAGAGTGGGTAAATGTTATAATATATTGTTTTACGTTATTTGTACGTACTTTGTTTCTGTACTGGTCCTTGTTCTACTGATTACTTCTTTGGCGTGTTTTGTCCTTCTGGCTGTTCTCTATTTTGTGTTGCTTGTTGTTGTGAGCTACCTGCCTTCATTTTTAGTATGTTTTAAGTTGGGGTGGCCGCGTTTTAAGTTGGTTAAAACTTTATCAATAAAGTCATCTTTAGTTTCATGACAACCTGTTTCCATTAGTTTTAAACAAAACATTACCAATTTTACAAAAGTAGATATTTGAGTATCACAATCATGAGTGTTTTTGAATGGACCGTTGTAATATGTCATCTCGAAAACACCATATTTCACAAAAAGTTGTAGCACAATTGAAAAATTTGCATAGTCTGAAAGTACTGTTTTCCAAATAATAGAAAGATTAGAAATGGGTTGAACATCTGCACCATTTTTAAATAAGATTTTCAACACTTCAATGGTCCTTTCACGATGAATGTCAGTACTATCAAAAATAAACTCGATGTGATTTTTCCATAATATTTCTATACTAGAAAGATGATGATGATGATGCGTACGACAAATCTTGTCAAAGCTAAGAATTGGCTCGCCATTGACATCGTAGCCTTTATTTAATAACATTTCTAAACTGTATGGTTGCACATAATGAACAGCTGATAAAATTGGTAAAATGTAACATTCAGGCACCAAATTAGTTGTATCAAATATGTCAATAAAAAAATGTAAAGTGTGAATGTGACCCATTTCAGCAGCAATGTTATTTGGCATAACATAGCTATTATAGCAAGTGTAGTGAAGTAAATTTGACTCTTTTGTATAAAATTACTGATCAGCACCATGATCTACCAGATACTTAATGACATTTACATCCTTAATATTTTCTGTAGCTATATGCAGAACGCTGGAACCCATTTTATCACATGAATTAACATCACATCCATTTTGTACGAGCAATTTAATTATACCAAACTGTTCCTGCCTTGGATTACGGCAAACCATACAAAGAGCAGATTGTTGGTAAACAATCTTTTGCTTCCTTATCTGCTCCAGCAGACAGCACCAGCTGTATGCTTTCTAATGGCCCTTTCAGAACTGCCTTATGAAGAAGAGGAAAATTGTTTTTATTTGTTTCATTTACAAGAGAAGGGAACTTATCAAGAAGAATAGAAAGCACTGAAGGATGAGCCACACTCACACTTAAAGCAGCAATGGAATCTTCAGTACTTTCTGTATATAGATCAACAAGAACTTTGACAGTTTCAATGTGTCCACTCCTTGCAGCCAATGCAAAAGGATTTTGACGTCTTTCATTAAAAGGTGAAGGCCAGATTTTCTAAGGATCGTCTTCATTCTTATGAGCAGCTTTTAACAATGCTTTTACACAATTTGTATGTCCTTTATTTGCAGCCTCGTGAATAGGAAACCTCCCTGTATAGCTTTTGATAGAATAATCTTCACCTTCTTCAAGAAGCTATTCTAACACATTCATGTTTCCAGATCTTGCAGCCAAGCCAACAGGAGAACATTTGTCATCGTATTGATTAATAAAATAATCCATTAATGCTCAGTTTAATAAATTTTTAAGTTCAATGCTTTAGAAACAATTCTGATCACTGCAACAATAGTAAAAATAACGAAACTCAATCCATCGTGCAGTGAAGATTAGAGCAACATTTTTGACCTTATTATAAAGCAACGAGTATGAAATCTAATCATGATTTCCGAAATTATTTGGAGTATCACAAAATTATGAAAACAAAATTTATTTTCAACTCCAATCAACACACATATTTAAGCAAGATGGAAGGTAACAATTGCAAGATTTTTCCACCAAAATTGATGTTTTTGTTCTGGCGCGTGATGAAACCTTGTGATCATATATTTACCACAATGAAGATCTGGCTAATTCACAAAATTGATATTAGATCAATTTCATTTAGCATTAAATCAATTAGTAAAAGTAAAGTCAATCTGGTAAAATTCTATCAATCTGGATTTAAAAAGTTACAGCAAAATATGATTAAATGAGGGCATTGATGTCAGGCTTGACTTTGGACATTCTAAAGCTGCATTGCAAACTGTCACCTTACTTTGGGCAAGAAAAGGAACAAGTATGGGCTCTTGTCAAATTATTACAAAAATGTTGGATTGATACAGTGTGCCAGTTCGGTTCCATTCCAGGAAATATTTAGTTGGCGTGCTCAGGGCCTCCGAGAGAATTCAGGACTGGTTGAGAAACAATGCCTAAAATGGGCCCCAAAATTTTTTTTTCATCAAAAATAAAAGCAACGAATTTGTATCGTGCGTTACATCATATGATTTAAGCTGAACTTGGTTTACTTTCCTCAGCGTGGAATTGAATTTTTTTTAAGTTTAGTTTTTAACAACATATCAATATGAAAAAAAATTTCTCACAATATAAAAATCTACAAAAATCACGCGAATATACTTGCAGCAAAATTGCTGAGGTTGTTCACTATTTTGTCCAGAAAAGATTGTAGAGTCGTATGGTTTGCACAACTCATACACAGTGCCTTTTGGCACATTCAACCAGTCTTTAAAAATGTCGTCACATATACTGTCGTATATCAACATCTACACAAACTACTCCATATCCGTTACTGATTTTGGTGACTGGGTAATCTTTGACCAGGTGATCGACGTCCTGAATGATGGATTTGCAATGTAGGCATCCAGGACTGCTGAAAGTACCCTGCCTAGTGCCTATGTGGTGTTTGGGCAGTGCGGGCGTGTTTGCTGATGATCCTGTTATCCACTTTTGTCTGTTTATTGGGTGGAATCTTGGAAGAGCTGTTGTTGGGTCGATGATGACGTCTCTTCTTCTTGACAAGTCTGCGTACGAGTCGCCTATTTGTTCCAATCATAATGCGAATCGAACTTATTCTAGCTGGTAATTTTAGTATTAGTGGAGAAAAAATTATAAGCACACAATAGGCTACAGGCAATGAAAATAGCTCAACAAAAACATTCAATCCATTCCGGACCTTTTGCAATGCAAAGTTGCAGGTCACAGCGTCAAGTAATAAAAAATTGGCAACATTCATTTAATGCTCATCATGCATAGGCTGTTCAGTCGGTTTTGAACGTGGCCACGGCTTTGAGTCATGGTAAATCGCAAACAATTCTTTACAAATTTTTGTGCCCTAAAATTAGGTTTGAATCTTTCTCCCCGGACTGACAAAGCCTTGAATAAGTTACTCCTGGTAGTTTCAAAAGACTTGTAGAAGTTTTAGACGCAGGGCCGATTATCGAGATTGACAGAGTGAAGTTTCCGAGTATTGAAGGGCTTTTGCTGAGAGAATTATTCCATTCGTTAGGTGCCGCTGAATTGAGAACAGTCCTCATAATGCGTTGCTCAAGCGCACATTCAGAGAGTCGGACTAGCGCCGCTTGGTCTTGAAGCTTCTTCGTTCACGAAGTCACACGCGCTAACCAACTGAGCTATAGGGGCAGACATCTATCCGTTGAATATCTTGCTACCCATTGAACAGTTCTTTGTCGCTGTATAAATAGGTTAGTTGAGTGAATATTGTTTAGAACTGTAATCCACAAAATGCAGAGAAGCATAGATTTAACCCTTTGCTTTTCAACGTTTTTTTTTGGAAGTTAACTGCTCAAGGGGGGGCCTTTTTTGGATCAAATTCAATCAGCTGTTACGTGTTATCTGCTGATGCTATTTCAACAAAAGTTGCACTGGTGTGAAAAAAAATCATTTGTCTATAAGTTTGAAAAGTCATTATTTTAAAATTTTGTATGTTAAACTTGATATTTCAATTTTTGCAAAGGTACCCAAAAACGACAATTTTGATTTATCTTGCCGCTATTTAATTACCGTGCTAATCCGATTTCATGCAAAGTTCTGAAAAACAATGAGCTCGATCGAACGCACGAAGTGTGTGTGCGGTGTGCCAAATCATTGCATTGATAAAGATTTACTTACGACTTGCGAGCAAATCTTATTGTAAGCTACTCATTGATTCTAAAATAGTTACAATCAGAGTAATATTGTTACACGAATTTGAAAAAAAACAAAACTGCGTTTGTTGTCTTACATTTTCGTCCTAAACTAATGCATTCCCATACTCATGGCTAGCTTCTAGTTTTATGGAACCAAATTTCTCATAAGTAACACCTTAGCCTGCTTGAATAGCTGTTTACATCTTCGTTTGTGTATTTTAGGTCTACAATTGAGTTTGTAGTATGAATATTTTTAGTAGAGAGAAGACAATTGAACAAGTTGTTGAAATTATCTGAAATTTCTAAGTTCAAATTAGGTGCTTTTGAAATAGTGGATTTGTGTCAAGTCGCATCACAAATATCATGCAAGCTACATCATAAGTCATTTCGCTTACGGGTGTTTATAAACATGACTCATAAATTACATCCACCAACAATACAGCATTTACATCAACAAAGCTAAGTTCGAAGCTAAACTTTTTATTGAAGATTGTGTCAATCAATTTGAAATAACATTTTTAGTCCGCCAGCGTCGAAACAATGCAACAGCGAATTGAGGAACATGCGTAAACAAAGGAAATGTGAAATAACCCACAGTCAGCAAAGCTACATAAATTTAACGTTTACAAATGTTGAATCAATGTAAAAGGAATGGATTGCTGACTGGGTCGTCATTGTTTGAAGCACAAAAAATACGCGTAAATGCGACAACATCAGCAAGGCAGCGATTATGTTTCTGGCCAAAAAAAAATTAACTTTTGAATTCAAAGATAAAAATGATTATAACGAAGCTTCAAAGTTTGTCGTAAAAACTATTGCAGAGATATAATAAACATAATCATTTTGTGCCAGATTGTGAAAAGACTTCCTAGATTCTTTCCAAACATTTGCAGGATTGCAAATTGATTTTTATAACTTTATATTGCCAAAAAATGGCTTCTTTGTTGAAACAACGTGGCTACAATGCTATAAAAAATTCTTAGGCCTACTACATTGAAGTAATGAAATTTTTTTTTGTGATTTTGCTGATGACGTTTTACAATATCCAAGAAGTAAAAAATAATAATGATGAATTATTTTACAAAACCGTGGTTTGCAAGCGCTTCACAAAAAATTGTTGGGGGAAAATTTATCATTAGACGTAAAACGTTTGTAAAAGAAAATTGTCGGTTTACGTATTTATAATGTTTATTGCCCTGTTCGAATTATAAACTGCCTGTATTGTCTACCTTTGTGGTTGCCGGCCAGCTTAGAGCAGCATGCAAACTACGCGTTTATGGTATTTGCATCGTGTTATGATTCTCGAAAATTTCCCACAAGGTCTTTATTTTTATCGTGACATTTTTGTGCCTTTTCTGTTCTAAACTTGAAGTCATTGTGCAGCACAATCCACATCGGTTTTTAGACTCAGTCTTCATTGAAAATCTTTTGTGTGGTGCATCATTTCAAGTAGTGTCTTCGCCTAAGCTGTTACACAAACCGCCCAGAACCAGGTTGATTATTATGTATCTTACAGCCGTTGAGAGCCCGTTATTGTATGTGTGGAATTATTACTGAAGATGTCTGACTACATTCATGCCAAAGTCGAGCAAATTCTGCTTTCGGGATCCTTGCCGTTATTTATGGTATTTTTTGTTGATAAGTTTAGGCAGCATTTTTCAAAGATAAATGAAGACATCGGTATTGTTCGTCACTTAGATTTAGTTTTCTCAGCATTGTTTATTCATTCTTTGATCCACTAATTTGTCCCACTTTTGGTATAATCGGATCGTTTATAAATGGCGGGTCTTCACAATAGCCGGCCTCTTATACATTGGCGCAACGTATTCAGATGTTGAATCAATGATGAAAAAAGCTGATTTGTTGTTTGTCTAATGTGACGCCTAGCTTTATGCCTCTTCTACATTACAAAATATTTAGTAATGTAGATGAGGCATTATCATCTTCATTTTGCGCTCTTTGGAACAACACACAGTGCACTGTGAAACAAAAATGCAGGACATAACAACAAGTAGGCGACATAAAGCAGGGAAGGGACATATTGTAGCCATCAAGTTAGCTGCTACGTGTAAATGGAGCCTATCTCATAATTTTGAATGTATCTCACAATTACTGTTTGCAAAAACGCCATTTCTTCGGCCTCTCCCAAAAGCATTTGCAGTGATACATTTCCTCAATTGCAAGTTTTGTCAATGAGAGCATTTCCATAGAACGTTTATTTCGAAACCAGGTTTTCGTGCATTTACCCAAGAGAAGATTTCTTATTGTAACGTTTTTTATTCGTCAATGAATATTATCTGCTTGAAACAACTGTTTTGAATAGTTTGTGGCCTACATAGCCTACTATTTTGATCGTGGATTGCTATTCTTCTTTGTAGAGCTGATAACGCAAAAAACGTTTGCTATTATTGTTTCTAATTAACAGCTTTGTGATCACTGGCTTTTCTTTTGTGGCATAAGAAATAACGCGCTTTGTATTATTGAGGTCAAACCAAACAAAGGAAACCAAGAGGATGTTTCTCTCTGCTCGCGCATATCGATGCACGAAGCAATTATGAGCTTATGGCTTGTTATCGCAATGTAATCCATTTCACGCTTTGCTGGAAGTGAGCTAGAAATAGCAAAAATTTACCAAAATCTTGAATTTACAAGAAAACTACACAACTTTTAGCATCAAATTTTATATCATCAGATCCGCCTGGCAATTTTAGGAAAAGTCAAGAAAAACCAAGTGCATGGCGTTACTGTGCTTCAAATCATCAAAGGAAATATGAGGGGGGGGCAAATCTGGCCTCCCTTTGAGGAGCAAAGTGTTAAAACTGTTGAATTAGCCTAGGCTGCTTGGATGAGATAGCTTTCTTTAGAATTTCCTATCTGGCCGGCTTACAATTGAAAATGACACAAGCTTAGCCTACAGTCGATCAATTACTCCAAAAATGATATGACATCTGGACAACACCATGAACTACAAACAGACTTAAGCAATGATATCCATAAGCAGACAATAGACAAAAGGGTTTACTTCCCTTAAATTGAATCTTGCTTGAACACTTTTAATCTTTCCAGACTTGTTGGATCAATATGCCTGGCCAACACAGTTTTTGAAGTCAAGGTTCAGTTGGTCAAGCAAAAATAGTAGGCTACACGCCTAGCCAAACGCAGCAGCAACAGTTTTCAAGTTTAAAAAATAGAAACCGATGCAGAAATCAGTAGGCTTAGCCTTACGTCTTGAAGCAGTTTAACATCGTCTACCTTAATACAAGAACAATTTGTTCTTGATGAGAAACATCTGAAGTAGCATCTACCATGACTGAAAAATGCTTGGAACTGCCTATTTCATTCACAAATTTGTTTATTTTTTAAGTTGGTACATTATTATTTTAGTGGCAAAAATGGGGCCCCCCGAAACGTGAAAAAACGAAAAATTACTCGTTTTTCCTTTAGCCTACAATGCTATGCTAGGGGGGAAAGTTGCCCGACTTCCCCCCTTTCTCGGAGCCCCTGGGCGTGATGCATCCACGGATCTAAGGTGGAATGCTCATTGCGCAGACTTGGGTTTTATTGGGGTTGGCACGCAGGTGGTTGTCCGTGTAGTGTGTTGTCAACCCATCCAGAGCATTGGTGAATAAATTTGGTGTAAAACTTTGATGAGACACTGGGGGTATTCCATGGAGAGCACAAGTTGCAAATGCGGACAGGAACAAACAATGCAACATCTACTCGAATGCCCTGACCTAAAAGCAAGGTGCTCTGCACAGGATTTGGCTGAGTTCAACGATATAGCAAAGGCTTGCGTGATGCTCTGGGCTACGGCCTTGTGACACACGATGAAGAAGATTAAAAATATATTTGAAATACTTCTAGTTTCCTTCTTTTTTTAGTTTATTTCAATCGCTAAATTTACAACATAATGATTTATAGAGAACATAAAAAAAAAAAAATACTAACTGCGATACTTAGTGGTTTTTGTGAAACCAATGCGGTAGGAATTCGACTGCTGCACAGATGTACCACAACAATCAACGTTCCTACATGGGTTGTTAATCTATGTCTGTGCTCTATCTGGCTTATGAAAAAAACATACACACTGTACTGTACAATAGAAGAAACAACAATTGTTACGTTAATTCGCAATGGCGACGCGGAAGAATTCAAAGCTTGACTTCGCTGAGTCATGGTTTGACAGGATTTTGAAAAGCTAAACTGCTTTCATTAAAATGTAAGTTATTCTAAACAACAGTTAGCAATTACAATAGCAATACATGTTAGTTCATATACTTAGCAATACATTCACGTTAAAACTAACACTGGGCATAAGGAAAAAGTGTTTATGAACACACGAAACAGAACCACAAGACAATTTTGTTTTACTTCCACAGTTCACAACATATTTCCTCTCGACGTATTCAGTGTAGAAAGCAGGTGTTTGATGTTACACATAAACGATAAAAATTGTTACTAGATGGAAGTCATCTTGAAATAATCACACAAATAGAAAGCAGTTACACTTGCAGATGTGCCATAGTTGACAGTGCGAAAAATCGTACTAAAATAATTTGTTTAATCCTACAATTAGAATCTTTCTTTGATGTAGAACATGTCAATAACCACACTGCGCAACAACTAATCGTAAATAGCAACTTTCAGTGGCGTTTGTGCAACAGTTTTATTGAGAGTAACACTAATTCAAATGTTCAACTCATTGAGATCATAAAATTTCTGTGTACGTCAAATGCAGTGAAAATATTATTCTTGCAAATAAAAAGCAAAGATACTGTAACTCGGCTGTGTTGCCTGTTCTTATTCAACACTTCAAAAATATGTAATAAACAAACACATCGATTTGAATAAAAACCAAACTAGGCACAAGGTGAGCTTCACCACCATAAGCAGCTTAAGCAGTTGCTGCTTGAAGTCTACCTCGTGACCTTCCTTAAACATGTGACCTACCCAAATCCATCAAAATGCATGGAATTATATAATAACATATATATTGTTCTTTTTTGGACATTGTATTTAAAAAAACGATTATCTCTTTTAGTCGTGAGAAATGGATAATGCAACATTACAACTTAGGCTTCAGCAGCCTATGGTACACATAACCCTCAATATGCAGTAGCAAAGAGAATTGTTGATGGAGTGGATATTAGTGTAAGTTTGAGAATTCATTGCCAAACATCAAATAATTTATAAGCAGATTGGGCAATGGCAATTTTGACACATTGACTAAGTTATGGTACTTGACAACAATAACAGTGCGAATGGTGCATCTACAGAATTGCATTAAAGATGGAACGACATTTATGATGGCAGGTGACGGATGCAAAGCGTCTTCAGATTTAAACTTGACGAAAGGAAAAAATGGAATAATGGATTTTAAATTGGAACAGAGCGCCTCGTTGTAATTTGTTTCCATTCGTTTTAACCAGAACATTACCAATTTCACAAAAGTAGATATTTGAGGATCACAATCATGAGTGCTTTTAAATGGACCGTTGTAAAACGTCATCTCAAAAACACCATATTTCACAAAAAGTTGTAACACACTTGAATAATTTGCATTGTCTTTTAGTAATGTCTTCCAAATAATGGAAAGCTTAGAAATAGGTTGAATGTCAGCACCATTTTTTAATAAGATTTTCAACACTTGAATGGTCCTTTCACGATGAAGGTTATCATGAAAAAAATACTTGATGTAATATTTCCATAATATTTTAATACTAGAGAGATGATGATAATGATGATGACTTCGACAAATCTTGTCACAACAAGGATATAGCTTGGAATTGACATCGTAGCCTTTATTTAATAACACTTCTAAACTGTGTGGTTGTGCACCCTTAACAGCTGACAAAATTGGTGAAACATAGTTCTCAGGAATCAATTTAGTTGTATCAGACTTGTCAATAAAAAAGCTTAAAGTGTCAATGTGACCTCTTTCAGCAGCAATGTTAATTGGCATAATATAGCCACTATAGCAGCGGTAGCGAAACAAATTGGACATTTCTACATAAAGGAACTGATCAGCACCATGGTCTACCAGATACTTAATGACATTTACATCTTTAATATTTTCCGTAGCACTAAACAGAATACTGAAACCCGTATCATCATCACAAGAGTTAACATCACATCCATTTTGTACGAGCAATTTAATGATGTCAAAATGTTTGTGTGGTGGATCACTGCAAACCATACAAAGAGCAGATTGGTCCCATGGATTCTTTGCTTCTTTATCTACTCCAGCAGAGAGCACCATCTGTATGCTTTCTAATTGGCCTTCTAGCACTGCCTCATGAAGAAGAGGAAAACCTTGCTCTTTTTTTCTATTTAAAAGTGAAGGAAATTTATCAAGAAGAATAGAAAGCACTGAAGGATGAGCCACACTCGCACTTAAAGCAGCAATGGAATTTTCTGTACTTTCTGTATATAGATCAACAAGAACTTTGACAGTTTCAGCATGTCCATTACTTGCAGCCAATGCTAAAGGATTTTGACCTATATGATCAAAAGGTGAAGACCAGATCTTCAAAGGATCGTCCTCATTGTTTTGAGCAGCTGTTAACCCAGCTAGAAATTTCACGTGTAATACACGTAGATTCTACGTACCTTGGGTCGTGTATTATACGTTAATTTTCACGTATAATACACGCATATGTGTAGACACTATTTCACGTGTATTACACGTATATTTGGTGGTGGATTTTACGTGTTTTACACCCGCATTCCACCTAATTTCCTCGTATATGACAAGACTAATATACGTGTTTTCCACGTTTATTTGGTAGTGGATTTTACGTGTTTTACACCCGCATTCTACCTAATTTCCTCGTATCTGACAAGACTAATACACGTGTTTTCCACGTTTATTTTGTAGTGGATTTTACGTGTTTTACACTCGCATTCCACCTAATTTCCTCGTATCTGACAAGACTAATACACGTGTTTTCCACGTATATTTGGTGGTGGATTTTAAGTGTTTTACACCAGCATTCTACCTAATTTCCGCGTATCTGACAACACTAATACACGTGTTTTCCACGTAGATTCTATGTTCCTTGGGTCGTGTATTATACGTTAATTTTCACGTATAATACACGCATATGTGTAGACACTATTTCACGTGTATTACACGTATATTTGGTGGTGGATTTTACGTGGTTTTACACCCACATTCTACCTAATTTCGGCGTATCTGAAATCAACAATTTAATACATTTGTATTTTTAATCTACAAAACTTATGCGTATTGTGTGCCATTACTTTTATCAATTGCAGTATTGATCGTCCTTGTTAACTGCAACTATCTACGTATTCAACTTCAAAAACCACATATCAAAGAACATTTATTTAAAATGCGAAAACTCAACGGTTGTATTAGTGTTTGTACGTGAGGCAGTGATGGTAATGTCGTCGGTGTAGACGAGCCAGCATACACGAGGTTGGAATGTCAGGTCAGCATTTAAATTGGCTCACAGAGTTGGTCCTGTTCCGACGTGATTTTGTTAACATTTTCCTTGTGTTTCTGAAAAACAAGAACAGTGTAAACACTAGCAGTGTACTCGGGAGGATAAAAATGCGTTAGGCAAATAAATAAAAACTTAGGCTTAAATGAAAATTCCTATTTACCTGTAGACTCTTTGGGGCATTTTTTAAAAAATCCGTGATTGCACTATCAAGTTGGTGTAGTTTCCCGTCTTTGTTTAGTGTAATCCAACATTCTGAAAAAGAAAAGGTATTCATTAATCTTTCTTTTTATCTTTAAAACCATTAGGTAAAGTATGTTTATGACGTACCGCGCCGTAAAAATAAAAAAATTAATGAATATGACATACTTTAGTATATCACAGTATATCTCTTTAGTTATTTAGCAGTTGTATTTCAATCAAACAATATAATATAAAATAATTAAGGAGCGCTCACAATTATTGTCAACAGCTAAAGTTTGACACTCTATAGCAGGGCTACTCAACTGGCGAATCGTGGTCCGAATCCGGACCTTCTGGGTGTTGATGGTGAACCTTAAGCTTTTGGAAGAATAACCTCATTGCCACGTTTCAGGGCTTTTTTTAAACAGATTTCTACTGGTAGGAAGCAATTTTTACTGAGATTATCCTACTTGCTGAGGGGCTGCGACATCCAGACTCCCCAACACTTTCTCAGAAATGCAATGCGAGTTACATTTTATCTCAAAAAGTGGTTTGGTACAGATAATTTAACTTTCGTGGTTGCGTGGGAAAGAACTTATTTACCGGACCGCTAAAAATGTTCAACTTGTCAACCTGGAACATTGTTAACATTAGTTGAGTAACCCTGCTCTACAGAATTGAAATTGTTGGGAAAATAATGTGGTTGATGTGAATTGTGAACACTCCCATAACAGGAAAAGGTAACGAAATTGCTAACGTGATGGCTTACTTGTGATAACGGAGTAAATAGAAAGGGGTTGTAGGGCTTTTTTCCCTTTCTTCCCCTTCAAACTATATTGGGACCAAAGTTCGCTCGTCCCAATCTTCCTCAACATCAAGCGTAGACAACTTGCTGGATTTCTTCCTCCGAGCGCACAGAGAAAAGTAGTCTACAAATAAAATTATAAAGCTTTGGTACAGAGTTTGCTTTGTTAAACCAGAGAAATAAAACAAGAGTAATCTTAGCGGGTTTAACATAATGTATTAATGTTTAACACAAAAACATAACATAATTAAAATAAACTCTAACGTTTTCGACACGGACGTGTGTCCTCATCAGGAATTATTAAAATCTGCAATGTTCTGATCTTCTTCGTCACATGAGCTGTCCTCTTCCGGACTACATGTTTGGGCATGATGTCATCAGCCACTCGACAGTCTCGTCATACAGGGTCTTCAGTCCAAGCTTTCTATGTGGTGGTTGATGGATTGGGCAGTCATGGACGACATGGTCTACTGCCTGGTGAGGACACACGTACGTGTCGAAAACGTTAGAGTTTATTTTAATTATGTTATATTTTTGTGTGTAATACATTACGTTAAACCCGCTAAGGCTACTCTGTTTTATTTCTCTATGGTTTAAATAAAAATTAGTGATAATTAAAGCAGATGATGTCGAAGAAAAAACATAGCCTAAGTAAAGTACTTCAAAATATAATGTCTGCACACCAAGTTCTTTTTGAAATCTTGACTATTGTCCAACTTGCCACAAAACTCTTCAAAGTTTAGGACATCACTAAATGGCGTCAGGTTTACATCTGCAGGTTCAGGGTCTGCAACAGCCGAAGTACTCAGCTTGTGTAAATATGCCATCTGCGTTTGCTGGTTCTCCAATATGTTGATCAGCTTTGCACTTAAATTTTTTAGGTCCATTTCAATTTTGTCGAGCCTTCTCGTCGTTGTGGCTTCAAATGCTGTAAAATTTTTGCGATGAGCTATGCAGTCAAAACTTTAACAGTTTGAAATCAATTACAATCAAGTACTTGTATTGAGTACAAGTGTGCTGGGTACATTGTACAAGAAAAAGGTATCAAGTAGCACTGTATTCTAATCACGCTCAAGAATAGCATACCACTCACCAGTTAGTGCAAGAGATGGTTCGTCAGTGATCAAATTCCGTCTATTATGTGAGGACACAAGACTTCGCACTAAAAAAAGTTATTGGTAGAATACAGTGGTGCAACCGGTTACAGTTGCTAATTAATTCTTCAATATTTTGAATAAAAATTATGTTACAAATCTCTTGCAACCTTCCTAGATATGATTGATTGCATTTTATCCTTCTGAGTGGGAAAGCGTCTTGCACAGTAATAATAGAGGACACTGCGTAGAACAACTTCTGCACCCACCATGGAGTCGACTGTATAACTGTTTCCAAATGGATTACTGGGTAGAGGTTATCGTTTAAAGTTAGTTGCCCAAGGAAATAATCTGGTGCTGGAAGGTTTTGAACTGGACACCTCTCGATTCCAAAGCCAGCACATTAATGCTACACCAAAGTTGTCAGCTCATGTTAATGCCATACTGCTATATAGATTAGAATAGGCTTGGTTATAACCATGTAGGAAATATTGTCATCTTAACCACTATACACAATTACACATACATGCAAATACATACATGGCAATTCAGATGGAGCGCGACGTTTCTTTCCAGTACTCGATCCTGGTTTGCCTGGTGCAGATAAGAAAAAAACTTATTTAATTGACATGTTTCAACTTTGCAGAGATTGGTAGGAAATTATGAAAAAGTACTGTACTTGATGGAGTGCAGTCTTCATATTGTGGCGGTATCGGTAAAGAAAATGAAGAGTTCAATGTAAGCCTCTTTGTCTGATGTCCTTCATCATCATCGCTATCTAAACAAAAAATGAAGTTTACCGTAAAGTTCAAATTACAACGAACATGTTTTCTGTGTAGTACCTAGCATTAAAAAATCAGTCTGCCACTATTGGGAGAATCCATTTCGGAGAATTCGATTCGGTGAATCGACAGCCTTTTTTGAAGATTTCTAACATCCCTGTGCGGCATATGTATAGCCTATTGAAAGGAATTAGTTTATTATAGAGGATATTTACCAAAAAGTCTCAGCCAGAAAAAAAAAACAGTTGTCAAACGACGTTTCATGATTAACAACAGAGGTTAATAAAATAGGGGGAACAGACTGTTGAGTGTTAATATCTTAGTTTAGTGACTGTAAATTCATAAATATACAACTACATTAAATTTAAAATTAAATATAGAACTACATTCAATAAATTTTTCTTAACTATTTTATCAATAGTTTATCATCAACCTTCAGAGTCAGAAGAACTTAGAACTTCTACTCTTCTCTTCCTACGCTTTCTGATGGTCAGATCTTCTTCTTCCAAGTTCGAAGTGTATTCTGCTTGCTCTGACATCGCCAAAGCAATTTTATAGTCATCTGAAAAATAAACAGTTAGACTAAACTAAATATAGTTATCAGGTTATCAATAATTCACTTCATGCAAAAGTTATCAATACTTGTCAAAAAGAAATTGACTACAAAACGCTCTTCTTGCCATAAACACAAAATTAGTTGCAATATAAAAATATATTATTTCTTACCATTACAACCCAGGACTCTTATTGCATACAATGTCCATTTCTCCTTATCCACAAATGAGCATTTTTTAACGTGGTAGCTTGCTCTAAATGGTGGCCAATAACAATGACCAAAGTTGGTAGTCTGCAAAGTAAATAGGAATTAATATCAGCAGTCAGTACGCCATTTCTAAACCAGTTAAGTGAATTAGGTATACTGTACAAGCTTAAAAATACACATGATCAACACCTGTCAAAAAGTGGAATTGGTTTTACTATGTTGTTGAACAAAGACACAAAACCGGATAAAATAAATTTTCAAACAATTTACCAATGTTTGCTTTGCAGCCAAATTAACCACCAAGCCAATGTCGTCCATCAACTAATAATGGTGCTCACCTCATCTATAACTGTCCATAGACTTGGTACAACCTGAACAGCATTTTCCTCTGTAAACTCAACAATTGTATATTTTGCCATTTCTGACACTAAGTGATTACTTTCCTGAAATGAAAATTCAAAACAGATTGACAATTATTAGGGAGGCAAGAGCTTACCCTTCTCTGAAGTTTCACAGGCATGGTACGACATTTGTGTCATTTAGGGCGATTTTTTGTCACTAAAGGTACTTTTTTTAGTTGTACCAATTAACAAAAGAAATGTAAAACCAAAATTTCATGGTTGTGGGGTAAGTTATAAAGTTACCAAAAGTTAACTTTTGTGTTTTTAGGTTACTTTTTATTTGTTAGGTCACTTTATTTTGCATACATTTTTGCCTAATTCCCCTTTTTCTTTATCTTGCATTGCTACTGGAGAGATGAATTTATAATACATTCTATGTAATGCCAAGACTTTTAATATATCTTCTACTATGATACGGACTTTAGGTTTGCACAAGCCCATGCATTGTTCGTATTGCTAGTACAGTAGAACTTGGATAACTCATCACCCCAGGGGGAACAGAAAAAGTGACGACTTACGCGAACTGACGACCAATGCAAACAGCTAAATTTTGCCATTGTTGCGCGTCGCATTAATTTCATGGTGCTCCGCGACCTAATTAAATGCGATAGTGGTAAAGTGAGACTAAGAGGAAAGCGAGAAAAGAATATAATTACGGTGCACAATAAAGTACAGTAATAACGCACTTAACGGCTTAACTGAAGAACACAGATATTTTTGACAGCGTTTTGCTTGCAAGTGTCTTGTTAACCAAGTAGTCATGCATGTTTGATAGTGAGCTTGCGAGTTCACCACTGTCTTCCACGCATGTGCGTCTGGCCCAATAGAGTGTGTGCGTGCACAGGTCTTAGCGTGGTAATTTATTTTCGAAAGAGTCTGTAAATACCACATCAGCATTTGGGTGGATGACAACTTAGACGAATTTTACGTCCCAGGGGAAGAAAAACAGTGACGACACATATAATCGAATTGACGAATTATGCAATGACCACTTAACCGAACTTGATTGTGTACAAAAGATAGGCTTTCTGCTGGGACCTGGCAATCATTGACGACTTGGGCAAACTGACGAGTTTTCCGAAGACGAGTTATCCAAGTTCTTCTGTATTCCCAAAAACTCGTAAATGTGAAGTAATTTTTTTGGGTGAAACAAATTGTGTTACCTTGATTGACAGAAACTTTCTGCCACAGCAAGTAAAACATTATATACATATGTATAATAATAATATGTATAATTTGAATGTGTATTATAATTATGATTTTAGTACAAATTGAAACTAATTTACATGCTTTTTTATGTTGATTTGCTGCCATTTCTTTCGCTTTCTTGTTTATGTTGAGTAAAGTTACTTTTTCCCAAATTCAAAGTCACTATTTTGAGTTTTTACGTTACAAAAAAATCGCCCTAAACTCATGATGCAAAATATACGAAGTATAGTAACAAATTTTTATGAGCACTTTGGTCAATTCATTTATATATAATATTTAAAATACAAGGGAAACGCATGACACAGACAGTACTAAGCTAATAATTTGAGTCATACTTCACACTGGGGTCCACGTCTTTTAGGTGCAGGCAGTTAGGCGCCAGTCAAATAAGGCACGGTCACTGTGGCGTCAGGATATTTAGGTGCGGAGCACTGTGGTGCCTGTTCATTTAGGTGCTATTCCTAATAAAGTCTGCAGATTGTATCAGCTCAACTTTGGCAAAACCTGTTGATGGAAAACTAAATTACTCTTCACTCAAGCCTACCACCCGCTTGAATATAGGCTACGATATATTTTTTACAGATGTGTAGAGTAGGACTTAGCTAAAAGTCAACTCAGTCATGTTCGGAAACTTGAATAATTTATTGATAAAGCCTTCGCCGACGCAAACCTGGACTAACAACAAATAAACGCACACCCATTAACGAAACAACATATTTTTCTGTTCAATATAACATTTAATGTGAAAAGCATTGCCCTACCTGCCAAGCTGAAACAATCTGCAGACTTTACTAAGAATAGCACTTAAATGAATGGGTGCCACAGTGCCCCGTGCCTAAATATCCTGATGGCACACTGTGCGCGCCTGTTTGACCGGCGCCTAACTGTCTGCACCTGAAAGACTTGATCCCTCACACTGTACCTTGTAGTATAGTCCACAAAATCAATGTCTTTGACTAGAAATTAAACACATGCATAGGCGTAGAGTCTTAGAAATTACTGGGGTTGCAGTTATCAGAATATCACACGCATAAACATCAAATAACAACAAATGACAACAAACAAAAGAGCTGAAAACAGCCAAACAAACCAACATACAATAGTTCAACCACAAAACATATTTTTTCGAACTGATGTTTTCGCAATAAAATCTGCGATCAGCTTTACTCTGTCCAGACAATCGACTTTTTATTTATGTATACGTAAAGCACACACATATGGTTTAGCTTGGTTTGGGTCATTGTTGACCTCAAATACGTCCTGTTCTGTCTGAGTGTGCTGAACGAACGTTCGGCCTCTCAAGACGTGCATGGTAAAGTCAAGTACAATGGAATGAGGATTGCCAAATTCGGAAATATGATTGGGAAGGTGACATCTTCACAATGACAACACTGTACACCGTACAGTCATTAATGAACCCTAAACCTCAGACGTTGTTGTAGCATGCTGCATAGGAAACAAACTACATTAGTGTAATTTTGAAAGATATATTTTGAACTATAAAAATTAAAAAAATTGAAATACCGACAATAGCAGCGGTGCGACGCACCCACCCCCCTACTCTACGCCTATGAACATGATTGTACTTTAGTAAATTATGTTCAGAAAATAATCTCATCACCAATTGTGGTATTAGTTAGCTGAGTAACAGTTTTTGTCGCATTTGTTAGCTGTTGTGAGTATTTCAAGCTCGTTTTGTCAAGCAGCAGTGTGAACAGCTGAGCAAGTACAGAGTCAATGACATAAGAAACAGTAGAGCTAAGTGTTCAAGATTAAAGATCTATGGCTGGTACACAGTGGAATCACATTACAGGCCTCGAAAGTCGTGAGCAAGTCTTTTAGGCGCAGACAGTTAGGCGTCAATCAAATATATAGGCGTGCACATTGTGGCGTCAGGATATTTAGGCACGGAGCACTGTGGTGCCCGTTCATTATGGTACCGTACTATTATTAGTGAAGTCTGCAGATTGGATCACTATCAGCTTGGCAGGTAGGGCAATGCTTTTCACACTGTGATATTGAACAGAAAAATATGTTGTATTGTTAATGCGCGCATTTATTTGTTGTTGCGTCCGTGCATGAAGCTGTTTTATCCGGCAATGCTTTTCACACAAAATGTGATATTGAACAGAAAAATAGATTTTTTTTTAATAGACATGTTCGGCATTTTTTTTGTTGTTAGTCCAGGTTTGCGTCGGCGAAAGCTTTATCAATAAATTATTCAAGTTTCCGAACATGACTGAGTTCACTTTCAGTTAATTCAAATATTTATATATAATAAGTAATAACTATACTAAACATCAGTAAAAAATATACCGTAGCCTATATTCAAGCGGGTGGTAGGCTTGAGTGAAGAGTAACTTAGTTTTCCATCAAAACCACGACTAGGTTTTGCCAAAGCTGAGCTGATACAATCTACAGACTTTACTAGCAATGGCACCTAAATGAACAGGCACCATAGTGCTCCGCACCTAAATATCTTGACATCACAATGTGCGCGCCTATTTGACTGGCGCCTAACTGCCTGTGCCTAAAAGATGTGGACCCCTTAAATGAACGGGCGTACAGTGTAGAAGTACCAGTCCAGTAATCCCATCGATTCATAGCAAAGAATTCACCTTTGTGACGCTGCTTCAATGTCATTAATCATTGAAACAACTTAAAAATCGAAAGTTGTCCTGCTTGAATGGAAGCTAAGGGATACAGCATTCACATTTTCTAGATGCGCGCTAGAAATTACATTCTCGAAACAATTGTTTGTGCTATGCAATTAGGATTTGTGTCGCTAGTTCCTGTGTTATTTCTCGGTGGACAAAAACGACCAATCTAGATGGTACTTCCCACGGACTTCACTTGCTGTGGCGGCAGAAATGTCCGCCGTGAATTTCGACGAAGCAGGACATTAAGGCGCGAACAAAACGACGCAGAGGCAAAACGGCGCCAAAGTCAACGTAACAATCTCATCAATCAATCAATCAATGACATTCTTAATTTAAATGCGTTGCTCCTTATATTCGAAGTCAAGTTCACTCGGGAAGTAAAGACCACATTTGGTCGGGGAGCAATTTGAAACAGCGTCATTTTTAAGAAAAAATATGGCACGATTAATATTCCCGCATCACACTTTGCGTTCTGTCTCTCGCACTAACAACCGTGACGGCTTATCAACTGCCAAGAAACTATTTATTCTGTAATTATCCAGCTGGCAAAAGTGCGACCACAGTGCTTAGATGTGAAAATTATTTGTTTTGAAAGGTGCGAAGATCGGAAACAACTGTTTGCTTGAGATGTAGGCAGATTTGGCTACAAGCCGCAAAAAATATATTCTTACACAGCTAACAATTCCAATGTTTTTGCATTGATGTTGATTCAACGTCTGGCAACATTGAATCAAAGGTATTATGGCAGATATTGTTACCTGGATAATTGCTTTGTAGTACAGAATTAGCGCACGTGACAGTTCAGAGAGATGGGTGTCAAAGATAGGATTCGAAACAACGTAGGACTATGCAAAAACATATGCTGCCAAACACAAACACTTAGGAATTTCAGCACACCAATAAAACCATTTTTAGTAATTTAATGATTTTCAAGAGCATTATAATGAAATAAAGTTGCAAATTGGAAAAAAATTGCAACTATTTCAGAAAAATATGAAAAAAACAAAAAACGAGTGTTTTTTTGGCTCAAGTTTTTTTGAAAAAAAAAACATGTTTTTTTTAAAAACGTTTTTTTTTTTTTTGCATTTACATCTCTAGCTGCAACGCACATTACAACTGATGCTTCCTACAACTGTTTAAAATTCTGGTTAAACTTTCAAGAGTTTACTAGTTCTGTGTTACATAAACACTAGCCTATGCTCTATGTTTCAGCCAGCAGAACTGGTCCTTTTTGCATTGATTTATATCTGCAGACGTTGAAACAATGTAAAAAAGACCAGCTTTGCTGAGCAAGTATGATACGATCAAAGCATTTTTCTGCAAACTGCGGCAATCGGACTTCTTTCAATCTCACCAATCTCTGTGACGTCTCAACGCGAACTTTGACGTTTTTGATTCAAGCGTGCTATTTTTAGCTCTGTACCAGCCGTACCGTCTGGTAAAATAATTAATTTGCAATGTTCTTCAACTGAACGAAACTGCACAAATGAAATTACGCACTGCATTTCACAACAGTAGGCTACTTTTTTTCAGCAATTTAAAAAAAATTCTCCTAAGTTTTCTGGTTTAAACTTTTGGACATGCTTTCCAACACTTCCCTCTTGCCAAAATAATTTGTCCATGTCCATTCCTTGGAAGGCCAGTCGTCCGACGTATGACATCAAAAGCATTTAAACTTCTTTATTGGGAAGTGTGAACTTTATTGTCATGGTTGTTAGTATGAGAGACAGAACGCAAAGTGTGATGCGGGAATATTAATCGCGCCGTATTTTGTCTTGAAAATGATGCGACATAATCTTTGAACTTATTGCAAACAAATTTACGCTGTTTCAAATTGCTCCCCGACCAACTGTGGTCTTTACTTCCCGACTGAACTTGACTTCGAATATAAGGAGCAACGCATTTGAATTAAGAATGTTATTGAGTGTTATTGAACTAATTTAATTATCACAAATTAGATATTATTGCACGGTAGTTTCTCTTTACAATAATGTTATTTCGTGCTTCCGAAATGAACTTGAAGTGAACAACGCGTTTGAATCAAAACTATTATTGATCAAGTATAGCGCTTGAGTTAAGTATTTTCAAAAGAAAAAAATGTGGAAACAGGTCTTTGCTTGTTACATTGACTCTGGCAAGGAAAAGGTTCTGAACTTGTTACGTTGACTTTGGCGCCGTTTTGCCTCTGCACCATTGTGGCTCTGCGCCGTTTTGTTTGCGCCTTAATGCCGTGGACCAGAATTTCGAGGCCTGCATTAAAATGCAATAGTTGAGGTGAATAAATGAAATCTAATCAAACACATGCAATATCACCATAAATACACCACTAAATCTATCGTGATTTGGCACCATGATGGCACTTTGCTTAAGATCCTGCTTTTGTACAACTTTTATAACGCTGTTTCGAGTACTAATTGCATGCACCCCAATTAGTCTTGAGTCACAAGGATAAATATACAAAGGCTGTGTGTTTTCATAGATTCTACAAAAATATGAATTCGGTTGTCCATTATCTGCATTTGCAACTGATAAAACTTCACAACAAGCCAAATTCTCTAGAACAAATTTGTTGTTTGGTTCTTTTAACATGATACTTGATGTTCGTGAAAGAGATGATTTGCTGATTTTATTGCAGGTAGCTGATTCCGCAACTCTTTTCACTATCTGTGACAAAGGGTTTCTTCCAGATCGCACTAACTTTTTCAAATGTTGCAAATAATTTTCAAAAGGAAATGCAGAGAAATTATCCAAGCTGCCAAAATTTTCAACATCAGAACTTAAATGCAACAGACTGTGAACATTGTACACCATGAACTCATGTCCATACAGTTCCTTAGCTTGTACAACAAAACATTCCAACAGTTGAGCAGCATATTCTTTATGCTCTTGAACCAGTCTGGGACAAACAAATATACACAACGCAGTAGATAAAGTCATGAAATGATTATACAGCTCTGGCCTGAGAATACCTTTCAGCACAATTTTACCTGTATACAAAACAAACTGTCTGAACTCAGTTGCCTTCCAACGGTCAACAACTTGCAGTGGCCTGGGCTTGCGCGCAAACACAGATGGAATACAAGGTTTAAGTTGGATAAGCCTTTCGCTGATTTGTGAAATTTGGATGGCAGACATTCTGTTTTTTTTTTGTCCTCTAATCCAAGTTACTAGTAGCTTTTTCATTACCCCTAAGCAACACTGATGCATGTAATCAATAGGAAATGCATTGATCATGTCAATAGGCAAAGAGCAGAAAGTGGAAATACCAAAATGGTGTTCTTCTTGCAGTTGCGATCTAAAAGATGAATCAGTTCTAAGGCTGAGATTATAATTATCTTGGTAGGTTATCCTTCCAAACCATACACCCTTTTGGTCACATCTGTCACAACCATAGTATCCAGAATACTGCTTTATACATTTCACCATTGCTTTTGCAGGAGCATCACATGTTATACACTTTAGTACAATCTTGACAATTCTGCCATCAACTTGCAATCCATTTTTCAGAATATCAAGCAAATCTTTAATTGTGTCTTGAGTAAAGTCAAGGTTGTGGGGCTTTTTGCTGCCATAAGTTAATGCAATAGGAAATACTGAAACTGGTGTCAAGTTTAAAGCACACAAAATTGGCCAAAGTGATGATCCAGTGCTGTTGAATAAAGGTATCCCATCTATATTGAGTGATATAGACAAACAATGAGTAGTTTGTTGAACTGGAGTTGGATAGCTTTTAAAGTGCTTCACTATTTCATCCTTGATACCAAGATAAAAGTAATGCATCCCAGATACTTCTTTCAGTTCGACATCTTGGGGTGTTTTCAGCAATGTTTTGGCTGATGCTGGCAAATCAAATCCTTTCTTTCGAAGCAGTTTTAACAAATAATCTAAGGCATTTTGTTTTATGTTATACATAATAGTCCAAGTGGCCAACTCAGCTGCAAAGGATGGTTCCTCAGTCACTGATGAAAATGATTTGTTACCACTTTCATCTTCATCAGAAAAATTTATATTTTGGGTTGATTCATCAATGCAAGAGTTATCAACCAAAAATGGATCATCTCTGACAGCAAAACGATTAGCACTGTCCTGGTCACTGTCTATGGGCCTGGTTAAGTTTTCAGAATTTATGACAATTTCATCAACAGCACTGTTTTGGTTACTGATACTTTGAACTTCATTTGTGTGCTCACTGAGCATCTGTTTCTGTTCGTCCAAACGCCTTTCAGCTTGACGTGCACGTCTGCTTGCTATCCACCTTCTTTTGTAAAGTCTACGTTTTTCATTAGGATTATCCATTACAAGAGTAGAAATATTTCTAAATCAAACAGATTAAAAACAGTTTTCAACAATTTTCAACTACCGGTACCGATTACGTCTTGGCTTGGCCTCATAGAATTGGGATGCAACCTATTTCGTCGCCTGAACACTTTGTACCCCCATTTTGTCCCCCAAAAGTGGGGGACGAAGTGTTCTGGGAACGAAATATGTTGAATCTCTAGTGTGCTGAGGCAAAAGTAGGATGTTGGTCTGTCAGCAACGGCTCAAAACAGTCCCTACATGATATACCAGTACAAGGCGGCCCCACAAATTACCCATAAGCATCATAAGTCGCGTTGAATTACCCATAAACCTCCATAGGTCATGTCGAATTACCTATAAACAGTTAAGCACCGTAAGTTACGTTGAATTACCCATAAGCACCATAAGTCACGTCGAATCACCTATAAGCACCGTAAGTCACGTTGAATTACTGTACCATAAGCAATGTGGAATCAGATGGAGTGTCACATAATACAGTAAGTGCTTTTTCTTGAAGCATTTCTTACATAAACTAAATCAAGCAAAGGTTTCGCCAGCACTGTCAAGGCATAGTGGTTTGGACAGCTGGTACCGTATTCATTTTGGTAACATGAGTTCGATTCCTACATTGCCATTATTCTTTTTTCTTTATTTATCATTATCAAGTTCAAAGCAAGAATTAACTCTCTGGTTGAGCGGTAGAAGGGTTATTATGCTGCAGTCCCCTGGTTCATAAAGAAAATTGTCCCATGTTAAAGTGTTTCACAGGCCAAAACACTCCATCTGCTGCAGCGACCTACAGTTTATAAATAGGTGGACGGGAAGGCAAAGAAGTCAATCTTTGTGTCCACTTTCAGGTATTCCTTCAAATGTCTTGCCAAAGACAAGGCTCTTAAGGCGTGTCGAACTACCAATCTTACGAACGCCAAGCCAATGCTCTCATCACTTGGCTATGCAGCCGACTACTACCGTATGGTACGCTACTAGACGACTATGCAGGCTTAGGATGCAACCTACTTCGTACCATGAATAGTTTGTACCATCAAGTCGTACCCTGAGAAAATCGAAAAATAAAATAGCCAAAATAGCACATGGATCGGAGTTTCCGCTTAACCCTCACCCCAAACCTCTTAACCGGATGCAACCTAATTCGTACCATGAACAATTCATACCGTCAATCGAGAAAAAATAGCACAAAGCCGAAGCCGCTGATCGCAACAAAGCCGAAGAAAATAATCGGACATTCGGATTAATCGGAGTTTCCGCAAACATTTCAAAGTTAGGGTTTCCGCAAACATTTTAAAGTTAGGGTTACAGTTAAAAAAATCAGGGGTTAGGTTAGGGTTAAAAAAAATTTAAAAAAGCCAACATAGCATACGGATCGGAGTTTCCGTTTAACCCTAATCCATAACACCTAACCCTAACTTTAAAATGTTTGCGGAAACCCTACTTTAAAATGTTTGCATTCTCTCGATCTTTTCATGGTACGAATTGATCGATTGGCGACTTCGGCTCTGTTGCGATCAGTGATTTCGGCTTTGTGCTATTTTTTCTCTCGATCTTTTCATGGTACCGGTACGATCTGACGGTACGAACTGTTCATGGTACGAAGTAGGTTGCACCCACAGGCTTATGGGTAATTCGACGCGACTTATGGTGCTCATTGATAATTTGACACAACTTATGGTGCTTATGGATAATTCGACGTGACTAATGATGCTTATGGGTAATTCCACGCAACTTATAGCCATAGGTAATTTGAAGCAACTTATGGTGCTTATGGGTAATTCAACATGACTTATGGTGCTTGTAGGTAATTTGTGGGACCCATACAAGGAACCGGTACATTAGCTATTCTGGTGACATACCATACTGATTTACCGGTAGGCTTTAAGCCGATAGGGACCTCTTGCAGGCATGGCCTCATCATACGGTTTATATAATCATACGGCAGAGCAGACCAATTGTTCTAAAATGTGCAGGCAGTGCACACCATTCCTGGTTATGCCCTATCATGATATACCCTATGTCCTGCCTACACATTTTAATACCGGTACAACCCGAGCAGACACTAGTCAAGCACTACTTTGAACTGTCAATTTACACAAAACATATTATTACTCGGAAATATCTACGGTAAGCTAAAGTACATCTCCAGATCACTGGCGATGTAGATTCGCCATTTTAGTTAAGATGGAGCTTTACAGTACCGTACTGATAAGGTGAATTACGGTACCGGTACATTACTAACCACGCACTGTAAACCAGAAAGATTTTTGAATCTACGATAATAATCCTTATTTCAATCAAGATTTATACCAAACATTAGTGAAAACATTCTTACCTTTCAGCGCGGTACCGTACCGCCTATCAGTGCTGCAGCCTGCAACCCTCAGGGAAGCAGTGCAGTCTGTACAAGCAAGTAAGCATTTAAGCAACTGATTACTGAATGAAGCAAGTTGATTAGTTGAATCCATAGACATCTTATTATAACTAGACCGCGCATCGTCACTTCTCTCGTTTACGATTTTTGAAGAAAGCAGGTTCAGACGTCAGCCATTATTAGTGTACCTATTCCGCGCGTTTGCCAATGCTTTTGTAGGGACCCGTAATGAATTTTCATTGTTTTGAATTCAATTCAATTTATTTTTCCTTGTCAGAATGCAAAACAAATGATATTGTGAAAAAGAAATACAGGAACAAAACCAACAAAAGGAAAAGGTGGCAAAACTATTATGGTTTAAGACGTGCATGAACGGATTTAATATTGCGGTATATGAATCGATAAATATACAGTAGTTAAGCACGGCCACCAAACCTGATACTTTAAAACAAGTAGAAGTAGATGAATTAATTAGTTAAGAATCAGTCGCCTCCTCGTTCCTGAAACAACTGGAGCGCCAATTCTTAAAGCAATGAGAACACGACTGAACACAACTTAACTTTCTACAAAATGTAATTCTCCTATAATATTTGCGTTTCTTAAAAAACTCAGTTGTTGTGAACAAATAATTGACAAAACAAATAGTTTTCTATGCAACAACACAACCGCAGCTTTTACCAGGATTCTGTTCAATAGAGATTGATGGCTTTCGATTTTCTCCGTTGTAGCAAAACGTTGCATTATGACGTAAATTCGTGTGATTTCATCAACAATAACTTTTAAAGAAATAGCTTCAGTTTCAAGTTGCTGTGAAATAACAACTAATAAATATCTCCGCAATTCACCTAGTATGACGAAATCTTTATATGATTTCACCTTTGCTGTTCTACAATCGCAAACATATTGTTAGAATTTGTTAATTTATGCTGCCAAAATGTGCGCAAAGATAACGTTATGTGCAAGGTGCCGCTTTGAACTGAGTTCACACACTTTACCTGTTCAACCCAGCTTCTTATCATTTAAAGATAGAAGTGGACTTTTTAAACCTTCTTTCAGTGTTGTATATATTTGTGAAGAAACTGAATTATGCATTAAACGGTTACTAACTACCACAGCTGGGAGATTACCTCTTCATCCAGGCATTGTGGAAGCTATTGCGGTAGCTGTGCTTGGAAATATAAACCATTCCAAGATATTTACTAATCTCACGGATCTTGTGTTTGAATGCACCGTTACCGATAATCACATTTTTACGCTAGTCAAAACTGTGTCCAAATGTTATTTAAAAATTAGGTTTTACCACATTGGTAAGGAAACCTGCAAGCAAATACAAGGCAAATTGGTTCGTAAAACGCTTAACAAAACAGTACTTTTCAAACACCAATAAACTACTTCCTTTCGACATCACATCAGTATTGGTGAATATTTAATTTGTTTTGATTTTGTTGAGCTATAGGCCTACGTTATAGCCGCTATAATATAGCGTATCATTTGCTTAGGTTTGATGTAATACACTGTTTGTTGCTGTTTTTACAATAGGCTAATCATCAGCTCAGCTGTAACGCCAAATTGAATACGGTAAGAGTTCTGCTGAACTGCTGGAAATGATGCATTCAGTGTATCGTATACGTGCTCTCGCATCGCAGTGTTTTTGCTTTATATTATAGACTGTATGTATAATTCTGTGCAATTTAACACATGCTTTTATTCATTTCATAGATGAATAAAACCTCTATTACACCAAAGTTCTAAATTATAGTTAACAAGTTAGTTTTCTGCAGAAGCGCAACCAGCTCAGAAATGTTATCGTTAACAGCGCAGCTTTCACGCGAGTTTGAGACACTAACAATGGCCGCCGCCTTTTTTCAATTTCTTCAATCGAAATACGAGAAGCGCAGTCTAGTTATAATAAGATGTCTGTGGTTGAATCAACATATTAGGTTGCCAAACCCAAAATAATTCTGTAGCAAAACTGTTGTCGCAAAATCGCCGAACGCAGTGAGAACTCGCCAACTTTAGACATTACTAGGATTTCAAGTCTTTTGGTTAAATGTTTAACTCAGTCCGTCTACAGATGAAAAAAAAATTCGCGACTCTGATACAAAACTACAGAAATTCTGCGGAAAAATCAGGTCTAGTCAATCACTGGGTGACAAGGGTGACTAAAAAATAAGTCAGCAGATGAGTCAACGTCATACTTTTAATCTAGCCTGGTGGCTAGGCAGTTCTACTGTCAATTTTCCAGGACATTTAAGCACATTTTAACATATTGACTAATCGCCAAAAGAACTTAAAGCCCAATCAGTCTTCAAAACTAGCCAAAAAAGAGCCAAATCGCCGAACCATAAATTTGAAGCCAACGTCTTCTAAAATCGCAAGATTTTTGGATTTTGGTGATAAATTTTCAACATGGCAACCCTCCAACTTTATATTCCACGTTATTTTTGTTCAAACCTTATATCTGGTAAACTGGCTGTAGTGAAAGACATTATTTTGGAGGGGAGCCAGGACATGTTACAATTCTCAAGATTTCTAGGCTGTGCTGTTGTACCATAACGAGTTGCACAGACCCAGATTAGATTTTTGCATTTTTATGGTTTAATTTATAACTTCCACAAATACAAGTAATCCTCAACAAGTTACTGTATATTGTCAGGGACTTTATTTTATGCTATTTTTACTGTTTGATCGTAATTGTTTAATATCAGTAAGCGAGGCCACTTACATTTACACTAAGAACTATCGTTAAAAGATCACACTAATTTGCGACTATAAAATGTCATGAAGCTTCCTTTTTACACAACGTAATAAAAACGTGTAAAAAGACACCTACAAAAACACATAATCTAACTAATATCCTAAAAAATGCGGAGGGGCGTGGTTGACACCAATCCACTTGAGTGGAGAATTCTTTCTGTTTATACCGTCCTTGGGGGGTAGTTTTACCTAACATCGATTAAAAACTGCTCAAATGAACGAAAGAGCTTCAACACGTTTAATATACGTGGAAAACACGTGTTATTTTTCAACAGATGGAAACGTGCAATACACGTGGAAACAACATATAATCAACATACAAAAAATTCCGGTAAAACATCCTTCTGCTCGGGTAAACATTTTTTCTCTTTTGTATATGCCCTCTTCTGGGTGTGATTTTACCTCATATACCTTAAAAATTAGTCAAATAATCTTAGGATTTTGAACACGTGTAATATACGTGGAAAACACGTGTTATTTTTATAAGAGTTATACTCACAAAATAATCCCTGATAAAACTTCTAGAATCATATTTACACACTAGTCATAGTAAATGATAGCTAAAGCATGTCTATAAAAAAATGTTTTTTAAACAACTGAATTTTTGTTGGTGTATACAAACTCCTTAATAACACCTGAATTCTACCTAAGATACCATACTACCTAAAATCAACCAAAAACCAACGTGTAATATACGTAGCTTTCTAGCTGGGAACAACGTTTTTACACAATCTGTATGTCCTCCATTTGCAGCTTCGTGAATAGGAAACAACCCTTTATAGCTCTTGATAGAATAATTTTCACCTTCTTCAAGAAGCTTTTCTAACACTTTTATGTTTCCATATCTTGCAGCCAAGCCAACAGGAGAGCATTTGTCATCGTATTGATCAATAAAATAATCCATTAATACTCAGTTAAATGAATGGTTTATTTCAATGCTTTACTAACAATTCTGATAACTGCAACAATAGTAAAAATAACGAAACTCAATCCATCGTGCAGTGAATATTATAGCAATACTTTTTACTATACCATAAAGCAACGAGTTCCGGTATCTAATCCAGAATTTTCAAAATAATTTGGAGCAGCACAAAATTTTGAAAACAAAGTTTCTTTTCAACTCCAATCAATACACGTAAGTAAGATAGAATAGAACATTGGCAAGATTTTCCACCTTCATTGTTGTTTTAGGTTTGGCGCGTGATAAAACCTTATCATCATATATTGCACCACAATGAACATCTGCTAATTCACAAAATTGATATTAGATCAATTTCAATAAGCATTAGATCTATTAGTGAAAGACTTTCGACATTCAAAAGCTGCATTGCAAACTGTCACCTTTATTTGGGCAAGTAAAGGAACAAATATGGACTCTTTTTGAATTATTAAAAAGTGTTTAAAACAATTATTACTTGTAGTTTCCATTCTTTTTTTTTAAATTATATCAATCGCTAAATTTACAACCTAGTCATTTATAGAGAAAAAAAAAAGAAAAAAAATACTAACTGCGATACTTAGTGGTTTTTGTGAAAACAATGAGGTAGGAATTCGACTGCTGCACAGATGTACTACATCAATCAACGTATACATAGGATATTAATCTCTGTCTGTGCTCTATCTGGCTTATGCAAAAAACAAACATAAAGGAAACAACAATTGTTACGTTAATTAGCAACGGTGACGCGGAAGAATTCAAACCTTGACTTCGCTGAGTCATGGTTTGACAAGATTTTGAAAAGCTAAACTACTTTCATTAAAATGTAAGTTATTCTAAACAATAGTTAGCAATTACAATAGCAATACACGTGAGTTAATACAGTTAGCAATACATGCACGTTAAAACTAACACTGGGCATCAGCAAAATGTGTTTATGAACACACGAAATAGAATCACAAGACAATTTCGTTTACTTCCACAATTCAGAACACATTTGGTCTCGACTTATTAAGTGTAAAAAGCAGGAGTTTGATGCTACAAACAAATGATAATAAGCATTCCTAGATGGAAACCATCGTGAAAATATCATCTAAATATAAACAGTTGCACATGCACTTGTGTAGCTTAGGTTTTAATAGAGCTTAGAACAGAAGAGCAGTAGAACAGTAAGACTAAAGTTTCAGTAACCTATGTTACACATAAACTTCAACCAGCAGTACCATACAAAGTTGTTGTTGAAGTGGATATTATTGTAAGTTTAAGAATTCATTGCCAAACATCAAATAATTTATAAGCAGATTGGGCAATGGCAATTTTGACACATTAACTAAGTTATGGTGGTTGACAACAATAACAGTGCGAATGGTGCATCTACAGAATTGCATTAAAGATGGAACCACACTAATGACGGCAGATGACGGATGCAAAGTGTCTTCGGGTTTAAACTTGATAAAAGGAAAAAAAGGAATAATGGATTTTAAATTGGAATAAAGCGCCTCATTATAATTTTTTTCCAATCGTTTTAAACAAAATATTACCAATTTTACAAAAGTAGATATTTGAGAATCACAATCATGAGTGCTTTTAAATGGACCGTTGTAAAATGTCATCTCAAAAACACCATATTTCACAAAAAGTTGTAAGAAACTTGCAAAATTTTTGTTGTCTTTTATTACTGTTTTCCAAATAATGGAAAGCTTAGAAATATATTGAATATCAGCACCATTTTTAAGTAAGATTTTCAACACTTGAATGGTCTTTTCACGATGAAGGTCATGACAATCAAAAATGAACTGGATGTGTCTATCCCATAATATTTTTATACTAGAGAGATGACAAATATTATGCGTCCGACAAATCTCGTTAGAGCGAAGAATTGGCTCGCCATTGACATCGTAGCCTTTATTTAATAACATTTCTAAACTGTGTGGTTGCGCATACTCAACAGCTGATATAATTGGTGAAATATAACATTCAGGCATCAAATTAGATGTATCAGATATGTCTATAAAAAAACGTAAAGTGTCAATGTGACCCATTTCAGCAGCAATGTTAACTGGCATAATATAACTATTATAGCAATTGTGATAAAGCAAATCTGGCTTTCTTGTATAAAGGTACTGATCAGCACCATGGTCTACCAGATACTTAATGACATTTACATCCTCAATTCTTCTCGTAGCTATATGCAGAATGCTGGAACCAGTTTTATCACATGAATTAACATCACATCCATTTTGTACGAGCAATTTAATGATGTCAAAGTGTTCTTGCCTTGGACGACGGCAAACCATACAGAGAGCAGATTGTTCAAACGCATCTTTTGCATTCCTATCTGCTCCAGCAGAAAGCACCAGCTGTATGCTTTCTAATGGGCCTCTCAGAACTGCCACATGAAGAAGAGGAAAACCTTCCATATTTCTTCTATTCACAAGGGAAGGAAACTTATCAAGAAGAATAGAAAGCACTGAAGGATGAGCCACACTCGCACATAAAGCAGCATGGGAACCTTCAGTACTTTCTGTATATAGATCAACAAGAACTTTGACAGTTTCAATGTGTCCATTACTTGCAGCCAATGCTAAAGCATTTTCATCTTTCCTGTGAAAAGATGAAGAGCAGATTTTCAAAGGATCGTCTTCATTGTTTTGAGCAGCTTTTAACAACATTTTTACACAACCTGTATGTCCTCCATTTGCAGCTTCTTGAATAGGAAACCACCCTCTATAGCTCTTGATAGAATAATCTTTCCCTTCTTCAAGAAGCTTTTCTAGCACTTTTATGTTTCCATATCTTGCAGCCAAGCCAACAGGAGAGCATTTGTCATCGTATTGATCAATAAAATAATCCATTAATGCTCAGTCCAATGAATGGTATAGTTCAATGCTTTAGAAACAATTCTGATATCTGCAACAATAGCAAAAATAACAAAATTCAATCCATTGTGCAGTGAAGATTAGAGCAACATTTTTCACTTTATTTTAAAGAAACGAGTTATGAAATACAAACAATGATTTCCGAAATAATTTGGAGCAGCACAAAATTTAGAAAATAAAATTTCTTTTCAACTCCTATCAACACACATAAGTATTGTGTAAGGCGACATTGGCAAGATTTTTACACAAAAATTGATGTTTTTGGTCTTGCGCATGATGAAACCATGTCATCATATATTTCACCACAATAAACATTTGGCTAATTCACAAAATTGATATTAGATCAATTTCATTCAGCAGTAGATCTATTAGTAGTAGTAAAGTCAGTGTAGTAAAATTCTATCAATCTGGATTTGATAAAGTCACAGCAAAATACGATTAAATGCTTCCAGTGGTCTGTTGTGTTGTATATGTAATCGCAGTGTACTGTATGTTGTCGCAATGGGCGCAAAATAAAACATGTTATTATTATTATAAAGAACATAAAAGGGAAAAATACTGACTGCGAAGTCTGCGATACGAAGTGGTTTTTGTGAAAACAATGAGGTAGGAATTCGACTGCTGCACAAGGTACTGATCAGCACCATGGTCTACCAGATACTTAATGACATTTACATCCTCAATTTTTTCCGTAGCTATATGCAGAATGCTGGAACCCGTTTTATCATATGAATTGACATCACATCCATTTTGTACGAGCAATTTAATGATGTCAAAGTGTTCTTGCGGTGGATCACGGCAAACTATAGAAAGAGCAGATTCTTCGTAAGCATACTTTGCTTCCTTATCTGCTCCAGCAGACAGCACCAGCTGTATGCTTTCTAATGGGCCTTTCAGTATTGCCACATGAAGAAGAGGAAGATTGTTTTTATTTGGTTCATTTACAAGAGAAGGGAGCTTATCAAGAAGAATAGAAAGCACTGAAGGATGAGCCACACTCGCACTTAAAGCAGCAATGAAATCTTCAGTACTTTCTGTATATAGATCAACAAGAACTTTCACAGTTTCAATATGTCCATTACTTGCAGCCAATGCTAAAGGATTTTGATCTCTCTCATGAAAACGTAATGGCCATATTTTCAAAGGATCGTCTTCATTGTTTTGAGCAGCTGTTAACAACGTTTTTACACAATCTGTATGTCCTCCATTTGCAGCTTCATGAATAGGAAACCAACCTGTATAGCTCTTGATAGAATAATCTTCACCTTCTTCAAGAGCATTTGTCATCGTATTGATCAATAAAATAATCCATTAATGCTCAGTCCAATGAATGGTATAGTTCAATGCTTTAGAAACAATTCTGATATCTGCAACAATAGCAAAAATAACAAAATTCAATCCATTGTGCAGTGAAGATTAGAGCAACATTTTTCACTTTATTTTAAAGAAACGAGTTATGAAATACAAACAATGATTTCCGAAATAATTTGGAGCAGCACAAAATTTAGAAAATAAAATTTCTTTTCAACTCCTATCAACACACATAAGTATTGTGTAAGGCGACATTGGCAAGATTTTTACACAAAAATTGATGTTTTTGGTCTTGCGCATGATGAAACCATGTCATCATATATTTCACCACAATAAACATTTGGCTAATTCACAAAATTGATATTAGATCAATTTCATTCAGCAGTAGATCTATTAGTAGTAGTAAAGTCAGTGTAGTAAAATTCTATCAATCTGGATTTGATAAAGTCACAGCAAAATACGATTAAATGAGGGTATTGATGTCAGGTTTGACTTTGGACATGCAAAAGCTACATTGCAAACTGTCACCTTATTTTGGGCAAGAAAAGGAACAGAAATGGGCTCATTTCAAATCATTAAAAAATATTTGAAACAATTATTACTTGTAGTCTCCAATTTTTTTAATCCTAAAATTATTTCAATCGCTAAATTTACAACCTAGATATTTATAACGTCTTTATTCTTTTGAGCAACTTTTAACAACCGCCGGCTTGCGTTGCCGTTGGTGAGAGCGTCTGCGCGACGTTCGAAAGGACGTTGGTTCAACACCGCTGTTGGGCACGCAGCTGTGTCTCGGCAAGATACTTAAAGGCCAAAATAATGGGAGCAGCTGACTCGATAACTGTGTAGTTCCTTCACTGCTTCCAGTGGTCTGTTGTGTTGTATATGTAATCGCAGTGTACTGTATGTTGTCGCAATGGGCGCAAAATAAAACATGTTATTATTATTATAAAGAACATAAAAGGGAAAAATACTGACTGCGAAGTCTGCGATACGAAGTGGTTTTTGTGAAAACAATGAGGTAGGAATTCGACTGCTGCACAGATGTACTACAACAATCAACGTATACATGGGTTGTTAATCTCTGTCTGTGCTCTATCTGGCTGATGCAACAAACATAGAGGGAACAACGATTGTTACGTTAATTCGCAACGGCGACGCGGAAGAATTGAAACCTTGACTTTGTTGAGTCATGGTTTGACAAGATTTGGGAAAGCTAAACTGCTTTCATTAAAATGTAAGTTATTCTAAACAATAGTTAGCAATTACAATAGCAATACATGTTAGTTAATACAGTTAAGAATACATGCACGTTAAAACCAACACTGGGCATAAGGAAAAAGTGTTTATGAACACACAATACAGAACCACAAGACAATTTTGTTTTACTTCCACAGTTCAGAACATATTTCCTCTCGACTTATTTAGTGTAAAAAGCAGATGTTTGATGTTCCAAATAAACGATAATAATCATTCCTAGATGGAAACCATCTTGAAATAATCACACAAATAGAAAGCAGTTACACGTGCAGATGTGCTATAGTTGACAGTGCAAATAATAATATTAAAATGATTTGTTTAATAATCATCCCACAATAAAATCTTTCATTGATGCATAACATGTCACCAACCACACTGCGCAACAACTAATTGTAAATAGCAACTCTCAGTGGCGTTTGTGCAACAGCTTTATCGGGAGTAACACTAATTCAAATGTTCAAGTCATTGAGATCATAAAATGTCTGTGTACGTCAAATGCAGTAAAAATATTATTCTTGCAAATAAAATGCAAAGATAACTCGTCTAGTGTTGTCTGTTCTTATCCAATACGTTAAACATAAAAAAAAAAAACATTGATTTGAACAAAAGCGAAACTAGGTACAGGGTGAACTTCTCCGCCATACGCAGTTGCTGCTTGAAACCTACCTCGAGACCTTCATCAAACATGTCACCTGCCCAAATCCATCAAAATGCATGGAATTATATTATAACATGTATATTATTCTTTTTTTTGTAATTGTAATTACAAAAACAAATCTCTTCAAGTCATGAGGGATGAATAATGTAACATTGCAACTTAGGCTTCAGCAGCCTATGGTACACATAAACCTCAACATGTGTACCATTATTGTATGTTTAATATTCATTGCCAAACATCAAGTAATTTATAAGCAGATTGGGCAATGGCAATTTTGAAACATTAACTAAGTTATGGTACTTGACAACAATAACAGTGCGAATGGTGCATCTACAGAATTGCATTAAAGATGGAACGACATTAGTGATGGCAGGTGACGGATGCAAAGTGTCTTCGGATTTAAACTTGACAAAAGGAAAAAAAGGAATGATAGATTTTAAATTGGAACAGAGCGGTTCATTATAATTTGTTTCCATTAGTTTTAAACAAAACATTACTAATTTCACAAAAGTTGGTATTTGAGTATCACAATCATGAATAGTTTTAAATGGACCGTTGTAAAAAGTCATCTCGTAAACACCATATTTCACAAAAAGTTGTAACACAAGTGAAAAATTTGCATAGTGTGCTAGTACTGTTTTCCAAATAATGGAAAGCTTAGAAATAGGTTGAATATCAGCACCATTTTTTAATAAAATTTTCAACACTTGAATGGTCTTTTCACGATAAAGATGGTGACCATCATAAATAAACTCGATGTGACTTTTCCATAATATTTTTATACTGGAGAGATGATGATGACGATGCCTTCGACAAATCTTGTCACAGCAAGGATATAGCTTGGAATTGACATCATAGCCTTTATTTAATAACACTTCTAAACTGTGTGGTTGTGCACCCTCAACAGCTGACAAAATTGGTGAAACATAGTTCTCAGGCATCAATTTAGTTGTATCAAACATGCTAATAAAAAAATTTAGAGTGCCAATGTAACCTCTTTTAGCAGCAATGTTAATTGGCCTAACATAGCCATCATAGCAACAGTGGTTAAACAAATTCAACGTTTCTGTATCAAGGTACTGATCAGCACCATGGTCTACCAGATACTTAATGACATTTACATCCTCAATTTTTTCCGTAGCTATATGCAGAATGCTGGAACCCGTTTTATCATATGAATTGACATCACATCCATTTTGTAGGAGCAATTTAATGATATCAAAGTGTTCTTGCGGTGGATCACGGCAAACTATAGAAAGAGCAGATTCTTCGTAAGCATACTTTGCTTCCTTATCTGCTCCAGCAGACAGCACCAGCTGTATGCTTTCTAATGGGCCTTTCAGTATTGCCACATGAAGAAGAGGAAGATTGTTTTTATTTGGTTCATTTACAAGAGAAGGGAGCTTATCAAGAAGAATAGAAAGCACTGAAGGATGAGCCACACTCGCACTTAAAGCAGCAATGAAATCTTCAGTACTTTCTGTATATAGATCAACAAGAACTTTCACAGTTTCAATATGTCCATTACTTGCAGCCAATGCTAAAGGATTTTGATCTCTCTCATGAAAACGTAATGGCCATATTTTCAAAGGATCGTCTTCATTGTTTTGAGCAGCTGTTAACAACGTTTTTACACAATCTGTATGTCCTCCATTTGCAGCTTCATGAATAGGAAACCAACCTGTATAGCTCTTGATAGAATAATCTTCACCTTCTTCAAGAAGCTTTTCTAACACTTTTATGTTTCCATATCTTGCAGCCAAGCCAACAGGAGAGCAATTGTTGTCGTGCTTTTCACTACAATTCATGGTTTCAATGCACAATTCAAAAACTGATAGAAATACAAATTTGATAACTGCAACAATAGTGAAAGTATATAAAACTAAACTAACGAAATACTTTTTACCTGACAAAG
Source organism: Aplidium turbinatum (assembly GCF_918807975.1). Classification (NCBI taxonomy): domain Eukaryota; kingdom Metazoa; phylum Chordata; class Ascidiacea; order Aplousobranchia; family Polyclinidae; genus Aplidium; species Aplidium turbinatum. Next base: position 7,998,285 of record NC_137486.1, read on the forward strand.
CAACGAAATTTGTGATCTAATCCAGCATTTCATAAATATTTTAAAGCAGCACAAAATTTGTAAACGGAATTTATGTTCAAGTCCTATCAACGCTTAAGTCAGGGGTTTCCAAAGTCCTGCTCGCGATACGTCTTTGTGTGGCATGCCCATGGTGTTTCATAATGTGTTATTTACGGCCTGCACACAGAAATTACACCAATTCAATTTGTATTGTTTTTGAACTGATGAAGACAGCATTTTCTCACAAACAAGTAAACAGCGCTAGAAAAATTTACAATCATTATGACGTCATAATTGCTAAATCAGCTATAGTTGTTCCGAAGAGTATAGTATTGAGTGATAGGCGAGCATTCATAGATGGAAATCTGGCAGTCAAGTACAACTGGACCCCATTCGTTCATTGCCGACAACCGGCCCTTTGGCTTGACAATACAGAGACAGACGTGGGTGCGCTTCAACTGTCTTCGTACGGACGTATAGGGCTTTTCCGCTCAACCATGCACCAACGGGGAATGGTCTCTTCCTCCTCCTGTAAATGTGGTGCTGAAGAATAGACGGTAGACCACATCAACGATTGTACCATCTTTAAGCCACCTAAAGGAGTTGAAGGTCTGCGTGTCTTGGATGATGAAACCAAAGACGAGCTGCGTTATAGTAGCCTTCCAGTGTAGTCCGGGAACATCATGAATCTGGGGTAGACTCTCGGCCACAGAGGCTCCTACGACGAACATTCATTTCCTTGCTAGCAAACTCAACTACCGCTTCCAGGATTGTGCTGCAATTGAAAAGGACATTGCTATTCACTTCTTTCTGCATGATCCCTAAAGAGATTCCGGCTCACACACAGCTAATTGAGCTTCACTGTGACGCCGAAGTCGCCGCATTTTCCGCTGTGCTTTTTTACCAGCAGCTGGATAAAAAAAGTTTCCAAAAATGCAAACGTTTGCAAAGAAAACATTGTTGAGCTTGGTCGGTTCAACACCTTCGTGTGAGAGCAGACGTTCTCGGTTATGAACTTAACCAAGAACCGCTTGAGATCAAAACTGATCGACTCCTGCATACGTGATGTTTTATGCTTGTCTACCACTAACCTCGATCCAAAAATGATCTGAGTAGTATTGAAATCAACACGTAAGTTTCATCTTTCACATCAACACACATGCGTTTTGCAAAGTTTCTTGATTTTTCAAATTTAATGATGTAAAATCAGATAACTTTCTAGCGTAACTTATCACATCGGGTGATATATATCAGGGTTTCCCAAACTTTTTTGGGCCACGGACCACTATTTGTGAATCTGTTTATTTGCGGACCCCCAATACAAAGGTAAAAATGAATAAAACCGATTTTTGTTTATTTGAAAAACTGACAATATCAATGGGACGGATGGGATTGCTTTCTATTGCATAAGTCATCAATTCTCGGAGTTATTTGTGAAAAGCAAACTCGTAAGTCAGGATCCACGGAAAGTCTGGACCTGTATTTGTCTTCATGTTGGTAAGAGCTGAAAATGCTGTCTCACACATGTAGGTCGTGGCAAAAGGCAATAAAATTTTAGTTGCCTTTACGATAGCAATGGGTATTTACGATCCACAACACCCAACCAGAAAGATGCAATAGCTGTTTGATTGAAACTATTCATTACAGTTCGATCAGATGATAATTTGCCTAATTCTTCTTCTTCGCGTTCTGAAAGAATAGTCTTTGTAACAACAAAAGGGTTTAAAATCCAGTCAAAATAAACGAGGAATACGAGAATTTTTCGTAAACAACTTTTTAACTACAACGAAGGTGCAACAAGTAAGATTTATGATATTGGATAGCAAAAGCTTTCGAAATAATTTAAGTTCTAAAGAACTGCGGCAATTATCTTTGACAGGGTACGTACTGTGCAACGTATATGTGTGACTTTTTAATTTCTTGTCATATCGCCACGGACCACTTGTGCAGTCGTCGCGGACCACCAATGGTCCGCGGACCACAGTTTGGGAAACCCTGATATATATGACTTATTGTTGGCCCGCGGGCATTTGCGCATTATCAAATTAGCCCGCCTGGGAATAAGTTTGGACACCCCTGGCTTAGATGCAACCGGGTAAGATGACATTAACAAGATTTTTATACCAAACTTGATGTTTTTGGTCTGGCGCATGATGAAACTATGTCAGAATATATTACACCACAATAAACATTTGGCTAATTTACAAAATTGATATTAGATGAATTTCTGGTTGTTTCATTACAAGTAGTCAGTCTGGCAAGGCTTTCCTAAGCTTGATTTGCTATATTGTTGCAATGCAGTTTTAAATGTCCAAAGCAAAATCTGAAATCAATGTTGTAGTTTTATCATATTGTAGTTTTTGTAAAATATGATCAAATTACAATATTAAGTTCAGATTTGACTTTGGGTATTCAAATATTGCATTGCAAATACAATAGAATTCGCCTATAACGGCTTCGTTTATATCGTCAATTCGCCTATTACGTCACTTTTCGTTCGGTCCCTACAGAATTCCTATCTTTTACGTACATTGTAGTTCGGCTACAACAGCATCGCCTATAACGTAAATTCGCATATAACAGCACCCTTTATTGGTCCCCAGACGTATTTTGTTCGTTTATAACGTCACTTTAAGCCATCACTTTCACCACAAACGGTCAGTCTTTTAATCCAGTTAGCGCTGCTGCTTGCAAAATGTCTTCAATTTATTTTGCTACGTCGTTCGCAGCAGGGACTTTAATTAACTGAATTAACTTTTTTCTTGCTTGAAAAATTATCGCGTGTAAAAAGCAGCTCTACAGCTAACCTTTAAACAACTCAAAGCAATGAGCTGTGTTGCGCAAATTTCCTGTAGTCTACCTTTCGCTGTAGGTTATTTTTTTTTTAAACAATATTTTTGTTTACTGTATTTTCTGCGTGACTTTTGTCAGTTTGGTGGTACACAGTAAACCTGACTGGATTATACACCTCTTTCTTTAATCAAAAGACAGTTTTGGAATAGTTTGCGGTAGTTCGTCTATAACGTCAATTCGGCTATAACGTCAGTTTTTGCAATCCCCTAGAGCAGCGGTTCTTAAACTGGGGGGCGCAAAAGGTTCACAAGGGGGGCGCGAGCGATGTCAAACTATGTGACTAAACGTCGCGTAATGAAATTTTGGGGTCGTAATGAAATAGTTTAACTTAGTCTAGTGCCGGTAAATTGTAGTCTTGCCATGGTTGTAGTCTTACCAGAGCTTACAGTAATCATACGAGCCGTCAACTTCGTCAAAACCAGTGCTGTCAATACGAGACTGTTTACCAAGCTGTGCAAGGATATGGATTCGAACCATGAGACTCTCCTCTTCCATACATCTGTTCGTTGGTTATCAAAAGGTAATATGTTAGCCCGCGTGTATGAAATGAGAGATGAACTGATGCTATTTTTGGAAGCTCATGGGAAGCAAGATCTCCTTTTGCCATTTTCATCAGAGAAGTTTCAGCTGGAGTTGGCATAGCCTACCTCGTGGACATTTTCGAGGCCCTCAATAACTTAAATCTGCTCTTGCAGGGCAGAAATACTAACCGGATTAATAGCTATGATTCCATTCGAGCATTTGTGGCAAAGCTGGGGTTGTGGCACCGCCGAATACAAATAGGAAATGCAGCTTCATTTCCCAACCTAGATAGGCCTACTGCACTTGACAAAAAGCAACTTGAACTGGAAAGTGAGCTTAAGGCTGAAGTGGAGGCTCACCTTCAGCTTTTGAAACAAGAATTCGAAAGCTATTTCCCAGACTTGAGTGACACCGACTTCCAGAATGGAAGATGACAAGAAATCCCTTTCGTGTTAACGAAGACATTCTTCCCGATGGTTTGCAAGAGGAATTCTTGGAAATAAAGTGTAACTCCACTGCAAAAGACGATTATGAAGCAATGCCACTAACTGATTTTTGGGTTAACTATTTGCACATATACAAGGGAGTGGGTAGCGTGGCGATACGCACACTTCTTCCGTTTTCGTCCACTTATCTGTACGAAAGTGGCTTTTCTACACTTTTGAACATAAAAACAAAACTTCGAAACAAACTTATTGATTGTGAAGCCGATCTGAGGCATTATCAGCTACAAAGCCTCGAATTAAACTTTTGGTTTCCGAAAAACAATTACATCCCTCACATTGATGAAAGCTAAATATAAATTCCTGTAGTCATTACACTTTAATGTTTTCTAATTTTGTAGTTTGGTGGGGCGCAAGTTTGGATGGCACGTCAAAGGGGGGCGCGGCTCAAAAAGTTTAAGAACCCCTGCCCTAGAGGTACCGTTATAGGCGAATTCTACTGTATCACCTTATTTTGTGCAGAGAAACGGACAAATATGGGCTGTTATGTCAGTTATCATATACATAATTGAAATAATCTCAAGCTGTAATACAAATAAATTCAGAGTTTAAAGGCATACTAAATGAAATTTTCAAACGGGAATTAAGCATTAAAATGTGTAAACTGAACACTCAAGAATACATTTCATAAAAAATTACTGAAAAAAAAATGTTTTCAATGGCGCTGGCAAGACGCAAAGTTCAATGTTTCATTTATTTTTTATTTTTTTGCAAAATGACCAAGAAGTGGAAAAACTGCTCGAGAATTAAGTTACCAGCGACTAACAGTAGCATTATCAAAAGACTTTTCCCCGTTGGGTTGGCAAGTCCAGACGTGTTGCGTTCCAAGAATTTTCACATTGATTCAAGACTTGGACACGTTGAATCTATGTATAAAATGCTGATTACTTCACGCCTTCTGAATTGCCTAGCTGAAATCGCTTCACATGCCTTTATGGAGTTTGCCTTCAAAAACTTGTTTTTTTACATTTTCATTTTACATTGATTGAAGGCCTGAATACGTTGAATCTATGTAAAAGAGGCTGATTTACTGTTTGAAGAACAAGATCTGCCATTTAAAATTCACGCAGTAAAAACTCTTGCCTGATCAGCTGATTGCTAGTCGCTGGTGACGTAGACTGTATAATCGCACGCTTCGCTGCTCAAGCCCATTCCGGTTATGAAAGCTCTGACAAAAGCACGCGCGCAATGGTGGTCAGACCGCAATGGGGCCAAATTTTTTTCAAAATCGTTTTATGGTAGCATGTTCAACACAAAGAACGTGGAAATTCGCCAAGTCAGGTTTTTCCTTTAGTATGACTTTAAATTCATTGACTGATAAATTATGTTGGCCAACTTGCTTTCAAACGTTTTTTTTTCGTTGTTTTACATTTCTGAGTTTTCTTTTGGGAAATGAACAAAGTACTGATCAGTAAGCAGTGGCGCCGACAGACCTTCAACATTGGGGGGGCAAAATATTGACAGTGCAAGACAGTAGCATAGTCAAAAATTTTGAAAGGGGAGGTGTTGACAGCCGGCGGGCGAAGCCCGATGGCGTGTTCGCCGAAGGCGACACTTAGCGGCGGGGGGTCTGGGGGGCCTCCCCCAGAAAATTTTGAAAAATTACTTTCAGTTTGGTGCATTCTGAGAGCATTTTCAACAAAATTGTGGGTATGAATATTTCTGTAAAATGGTGCTGTCCGGTGGCATAGCAAAAGGATAAGATCATGTTTTCTTCGGCATTTTTCGGAAATAAAGCTAAGTCTCTGTTTTCTTGTTGCTAATTCCAGACTGAGATATTTGAATGTTTGGTATTGGAAAAACTCGCTTTTTTAATGCAGTTTCGTTTAAAATTAAGCAAACTTTGTTTTAGAGATATAGGTTGATTGCTTTTTATGCGAGATTATTACAGTTTTATTATTTATCAATTTTCTCCTTGATTGATTCAAAAAACGATCTTATTCCGGTAAGTCACTAACTTTTAAGCTCTGAAGTCAACCCAAAGTTTAGAAAATGTAACGTCATAGAGGTCATACATCTTGATGAGTGTCAAACAAAAAGCTTTGAGACAATGAAGTTACTTTAGGCTATTTCTGATATATTCAAGTTTTGTATAACAAATAGCTGTTTAGATGTTAATCTAGATCGAACAAGCGATCTCAGCAGTTGCAGATGGCTTGCATCCTTGCACAGTTTGACGATAAATTACATCATAGGCTAAAACTTTTCTTGTAAACAATGTATTAACATCGGTAAATTCAATTTGAAAGGTTGAAACCCCCGAACCCCCCTCCCTTGGCTACGCCACTGGTGCAAGACATGCAAGACAGTGGTATATTATTTAATTTCTCTTGTTTTCTACCAGGGCTGGAAAAAATGTTTAGTTTCCCGGGAATCTGGTTTTTAGAGAAAAAATTTCCCGCGGCTTACAATCACGATAATGAGAACCTTATATTTTACTGATCTCCGGAGCTGACGTAAACCTTAAAAGTCATGTCGACATATTCTTGATGCCCCCCTTATCGAAAATTGTTCTTTGTATTACCGCTTTGAAGGAGGATTACGACTATGAACAAATGAATAAATTTTAAACTTCATTTTGAATTGAAAAGACATGACATAATGTCTTCCAACCTTAGTTATATATTTTTTCATTACGTAACGTCTTGTAGGAATAAATTGAAAATCAGTATGATCACTCAAAATGAAAGCAATGGGACTACGAATCCTCACTAAACCAATCAATCAATGGTCTTGTTGCACTGAAGATGACAACCTTATATTTTACTGATCTCCGGAGATGACGTAAACCTTAAGGCATAGATCTGTTGACTCAATGCAAACCCTTTGAAGGTTGGGGGGGGGGCTGTCAATTCAACTTTTTTGTATCAACAGTTGTATCTCTAAAACCACTGAGGCTGCGACTACGAGATTTCTTGACTTTTCCTAACTTTTATTCACCTCTATTGAGCTGAAATTTTGAGCGAATAAAGGTTATAAATTGAAAGATATAAGGCTTTTCTCAGCACATCCTCTGAAATATTTCATATTCTATTGTGAAACATTTTCCCATCAGCTGGATGAAAGTAATTAATTTGGCCCATATCTCGTTAATCCTAACTGTTTCACAGCGTAAAGGGCATTGGCTGTATGTAAAATAATGTAAAAAAAATTAATCACTACATTACTATGCACGTTCTTCATTACTCTACCAAAAAATAATGCGTAAACTCACGCTACAAATTACACTCATAAGTGACCTCAACATTTCAACGTATATGAGCAGTTCTAAAATTCACATAGTTTTAATTTTCGGATATGCTCAGCGTGAATAATTTTACAAAGTGAATCCCAAATTTTGAAACCGTGCCAAAATAACAGAGATATCACTCCTAAAGCATAAGAATAATTGACAGCCCCCCTCCCCCCAAACTGAGCAAGACTCCAGGAGCCCAACCTTCTAAGGGTTAAAAGTCATGTCGACTTATTCTTGATGCCCCCCTTATCGAAAATTGTTCTTTGTAGTAGCTTACCGCTTTGAAGGTGGATTACGACTATGAACAAAAGAATAAATTTTAAACTTCATATTTGTATTGAAAATACATGACGTAATGTCTTCCAACCTTATCACATTTTTTCATTACGTAATATTTACCACCACCAAACCACTTTTGACGATCGAATTTGTTAATTTATTATTCGGTAAAATGTTTAGATGATGTCACGTCATTACGCCGATTTGAGATATAATTTCATTCATGACGTCGTATGGATGAAAAACTTTTACAAGTTTTATACTGTGCTGAGATTAAAGAAGAAACATAAATGATAGATATTGGAGAAATTGAGTCTCCTTTACAACTTAAGAGTCGAACAACTCAAAACTGCTGAAACAAAACGTTTTGTTTAAGTAAAAGAATCACTGCAAGCAACCAATGCCAAAATGCGCGCGGAAGAAGTCATGGGAGTGTGAGGTTTGCTACTGTAGAAAAATCTTTTTATCTACTGTACAATTTAGTCATCAAGGTTTTCCATACTTTTTTTTGAAGAGAGAGCTTTTACCTCCTCCCCCCCCCCCCCCCCCCCCCCCCCCCCCCTTGCAACTTGAGTTGACTTACTTGAGGTTGGGATCCAAATATTAAAATAATAATATTAATATGAATTAATAAAAAAAAATTTTTTTAAAAGATGATGCCCAAAACATTGGGGGGGCAGCTGCCCCGCCTGCCCCCCCCCTGCCGGCGCCACTGTCAGTAAGCCACTTTTCACTCTTTGCGCTCAACGCTAAAAGCCAGTCAAGTTACGTTATATATCATACTATGCTTTTTGAAAAATATATTACAAAAAGTCAATTCAAAAACACCGTATTTTACGAAAGTTTGTACCAACCATAGAAATATCACTGGTCAACTCCAGTGGCGTAGCTAGGGGGGGCGGGGCGGACCGCCCCGGGCGGCACGTCTGGGGGTGGCACTACAGGACGTTTTGTTTTGTTGATAATGCAAAAGTACACAAAAAATAAAAGTATTTTTTTTGGAAATAATTGCTGCTTTAGAACGGTTGATGGGAGATGAAGAAAACTGTGTCACCAGAGCAGAGGCAGGCGTGGTTCTTCATGCACTTTTGTCGTTTCCATTTTGTGCTTTTCTCTGTTTATGGAGTGTTGTTCTTCCTGAAATCAACGACGCACAAGGATACCTGCAGACCAAAGGGCTAAGCCTAAGTGAGCGTGCACTGAAACGGTCGGCTTAGAATGGCGTTGTTAAAAGTCGGAGTATTTTAGTAGACAATGCTTTGGCAACTTCAAAGAGTTTGTGCAAGGATCTGGGAATCGACACGGAGCGTAGAATTCTGAAGAAAAAGAAAATGCCTGGAGAAGTATCGAGTGGCATACAGCAGAGTATTGAGAGTGAGCTCAAACAAGGAATGCTCTGCATCCTTGATCAAATTGTTGAATTAACAGAAAGATTTGACCAAGTGTTTAAGCTGGCAAGCAAGTACGACTTTCTGATTCCTTCAAACTTGCTGAATGAAAATTATCATTGTGAATTGGATCATGTGGATGAAGATGCGCAGATGCACGATTTTCTAATTGAGAGAAAGAGGCTGCAACAATTTGTTGCTGCTGCTGATGGATTGACCAAGGCAAAGTTGGAAGATCCCACTTTCACCGATAGAGTTTTTACTTCATAACGTATCTCAATTAACATTGAAATTCATCAGTTTAATTGTTAGTTAACTAAACTATTTAAGTGAGCAGTGTTTACTTCGGAATATTGTATCATTTTGTTAGTTTTTTGGGACATGAAACACTTTTCATTCCCTTAATCCCCATCTATGCATGTCCAATAGGGTGGGCCGTCAATGCACTTTTTTTGTCAAATCACTTAGCAACTCGGCTCAGATAGGAGGCTTAGGTCACAAACAATTAATCTAAAAATTTTTTTTAGATCGGGCGGCGGGAAGACGCCGCACAAAAAAATCAATATCACCTAAATACAATAAAAAACGTTTTTTTTTTTCCAAAAAAAAATAAAAAGTGCGGTAATTAAAAAAGTAAAAAATACACAAAACGACGTAAACACAGTCAAAAACAATCACAGAACGTAATCTTTCTTTGACTCAAAACGTGAACGCTGTGAGCGAGCAGCAGTTCGCGTCAGAATGAGTTCATGTCTGCGGTCATGGCCGATGACTTCATCGCTCACTTCGGTGACGAGTTTGATTGCGCGCTCAACTGCTTGTGTGCAGCACGGAAAACTGTCAATCGATGTAGGAAAATCGGTCTCGACGAAAAGCTCTGTGAGCTGTTGGATGCTGAAGTCGCGTAAAATTGGTGGCTCAGTGAGCTTCTGCTCGCTCCACCGGAGCAACGAGTTTGTTGTCAAGTCTGTGTACTCAAAGTTTATTTTGGGAATTTCGAAACGACGTATCCCACCCGTGTAATCGTCCCTTGCTTTCTGGATCCGATGAACTGCGAGCTTACGCATTGGCTTAGACTCGTCATGCACAAGAGCCAACACTACATTCTCCGGATGCGCAGCGAAGGCGTTTGTCTGTAGGCAACTGTCGACGACTTTTTTTAATTGGCCTGTCAGATAGCGAGTCAGCTTAACCAACCGAAGGAAAGACCGAGCAGCGAAGTGAATCTTATTGTTTCGCTTGATAGTAAACCACATGGGAGCGTAAACTTTAACGATGTACTTCGTCATTTCTATCAGCGCCTCTGTTGGTTCTGGCTCCGAGATAGAAAGTCGGCATATCCTTGAAGCGAGAGTAAGCCATCGTGCATGACCCTGTTTTCCTGGATCACGGAATCGAATGCTTTCTGGAGGCAGACTTCCCTCGATGACCAACACGATATCGAGCAGATACTTTTGATCGCCGCTAATATCCATCACCTCATCGACTTCTGTCAGGTTGGATTTTATCTTCTCGAACTCGACGACTGCAAATTCTCCCATTTTGTACTTATCATTAGCGACGACACGGCCGATAAATCCTTTGAAGGTTTGCGGTCCTGATGATTTCCCGTCCAACTCGCCGAAGAGATGCCGAAGCGGGAGTTCGTTGAGGTGAAACTGGCAAATCGACCATTGTACCGCACTCCCGATATGTTGCTCAATGCTGGTGATGGCTCCTGTGTGCTTACCTGTATTGACGGCAGTTCCGTCGCAGCCAACGACCTGAATGCCTTTCACGTCAATTCCCTTGACTTCAAGAGCAGCCAACATCGTTTTGGCAATGTTGTTTCCAGTTGAACGCCCTTGAATGGAAACGTGGTCGATATATTCACCTCCTGGGTATTTCAGCATCACGTAGTGGTCTTCGATTGATTTTTGACGATAGCCAGTTATGCCATTCAATGTAAGGGCTTTATCCTTTCTGCCGTCAAAGTAAAGGCCTTCAACTATTGTGCCGAGCGAAATTGAAGCAAAGTGATTCATCTCTAAACGAAGCCGTTTTCGTGCACGAACGAGCTTGTTTTTATCCACTACCATCATCCGATTGAAATCATCTTTTGTGTCCAGTAATGTTGCGGTGGCGAGGGCAGCTGCTGCTCTACTCGAAATTCCATACCTTTCCGCCTCACGCGCAACTGTACGAAGATCGAAAGTACATCGCTCCTGCTCTTCTTCGATTTCTTCTCTGCCGATCGAGCACTCTGAAGGGAAGCGCCTTCTAGGAGTTTCTTCTGTATTGTCGTCATTCGAGTCTTGAGTACATTCTTCGCGTTCTTCCCGCTCTTTTTCTCGCTTCTCTCTCAAAAGCAATTGCTCCTTCCGCTCGTCCCTCTTCTTCTCAGATTTTTCCGCCTTCCAATCGACGTTTCCAATGAAACCAATGCGTGCTCCGCGTTGGTCTTTAACAAAATCAACCTCGCGTGAATGCAGCGATTTGTCGTCAACGACGTCGAAAAGAGTGTCGAGGCAAAGACTGGCCTTCATTGAAGCTTTCCATTCAGCCGTCTTTCTCGCCGTGGGGATTTTATTCTTCATCTTAACCATGGCCCATTGCTTCAGAATCTTCTTGATCACTCCCTCACGCGTAATGATCGCCACTGTGGCGAAATTGTAGATGCTTGTTATCTTAGTCGCCACTGCTTCCGCCATTTCGCGCAGCCCCATTTCCTTCTTGCAATCTCCGGTGTCCTTCTTCTTCATGATTTTGTATTGTTCTTTCACTTGGGCGCAATATCGGAGAACGTCACCACTGGTGGGAAGAACCAGTTCATTCATTTCTTTGGCAAAGCCGAACACCGGATCAGCAGATCGAGTATATGCGGCCATGTTATAACTATTGCAGACCAATTAACTGCAATTAATTGGTAAACTGCCACCGGTAGCCTACTGATTACTTGTATTCAATCAATCAATGTAAAATTCGACGTAGGCTACCGCCACCACTACGAATTACTGTACTGAATACCTGTAATAAATTGCGAATTTTGTTTTAAATTTCCCTCCACTATTGTGAATAAACTTTTCACTGAAACAGAACCCAATTATACTTGCTTCAGTCAGTAGGCCAATACCCTACCTGTTTGCCTTCTCTGAGCACTAATATATACCTGATACCTGAGTACTGTGAGTAGTCCATATTACCTTGCCTTCACTTTTATATCTACCTTACCTGCAATGCTCATACCATGCCTTCACCTTTTATATAGGCTACCAAGTAGCCTACTTACTTGCATACCCTGCCATCACCTTTTATGTAGGCTACCAAGTACTTAGGCTACCGTACTTGTATACGCCTTCATCATCTTAGGCTATCGTACTTGTATACGCCTTCATCATCACCAAGTAGCCTACTTACTTGCATACCAAACCTTCACCTTTTATATAGGCTACCAAGAAGCCTACTTACTTGTATACCCTGCCATCGCCTTTTATATAGGTTACCAAGTACTTAGGCTACTTGTATACCCTGCCTTCACCATTTATATAGGCTACCAAGTAGCCTACTTGCATGTTTAACTGTATGATGATTGATGAATCAACCATGTTTGATGGGTGTGCGGCACACAAACTCTGAATATACGCCACTGCAATATCTAGGGTTGCCATCGACATGAACCCCAAAATAAGGACAACAGAAAAATTAAATTTTCATACAAAGTAAAACAAACGTTTTTGAACAAACCTCAGCATTTATAGGAGCCATTATATATCACATGCCATATTGTTTGCCAGAAACAATGTGTTCCAGCAACTCATTGTTCGTAAAAAAATACTTTGTGCATCTCAAGACAACTCAGGTCTAGGTTTACTTTTACTGTAGTAGGGATTTGGCTGTCATTCCACTAAGTTTATTCACTAATTGTTGAAAATAAGACAAAATAAGGACTCAAGTCAAAAAGAAGGACATTTCCTAGCAATAAGGACAGTAATATTTTCTAAGATAGAGTTCTTCAAAATAAGGACAAATCTTAGAAATAAGGACGTTATGGCAACCCTGTCAATATCCCTGGAATGGGGTGATTTACCGATTAGGTCCCAGTTGTGCGCCGTCTTCCTGGCGTTCAATTAAAAAATGGTTTTCGATTTCGCCATTTACTCGACAAACCTCCTAAGAAACTCGAGTTGCTAAGCGATCTGTTTCCGACGGCCCACCCTAATGCCCAATATCGCCGGAATGAATAAAGTATGGTTGAGCGAGCGAGCGAGAAAATTTGACAAAAATGAAAAAAAAAACTTAGTAAATGTTACCGGTAGGCTACATGTGAAATTACAAGTCAAAAAACATTGCACGAAAAAATATGAGTGGCCCTCTAGGCAGAGGCAGGCGCCCAGTCGGGGGTTTGAAAAGCAGTAAATACGGCGTTGTATGATTTAAGGCTTAAATTTTAAGCTGTTGAACATCGAGCTTCTGTAGCTCATATTTTATTTTGTAAACATTCAAAAACATTTAACAAACTAAATGAGTGGACTCCTGATCAGCCGTGGACCCTCCCCAGCCGGGGGTACGGTTAACACGGCCCTGCTTACAACAGACACTACAATGTACGAAACTTTGTAAATTTATTTTATGACGTCAGACACTTTAATTCATGCTCTGATTAGCAAACAATTAACAGCTGGAATACAAGAATCAGATCACAACCCTGGCAGCAAAACCTGTCATTTTTACCTAGAATCAACGTCTGCAGACGTTGAATCTGTCAGGAAATGATGCTTCTGTTGAATGAAGCGATCTGTCAGGAAAGCAACACAATCGTGGGAAATGGTTTGTGCAAGACAATAGCATGACAATAGTCTTAATTAGAAACAACTTCAATCGCTCTAAATGTCATATTTGTCAAAATCCACACCTTTGTCGATGGTGGAGGTAGCTATACCTCTAAATATAATAATTTTAAATCAACTGTGTCAGAATAAAGATGTTGACAAGTTGTTTTGACATATTTAGAAGCGTATTCTATTAAACATTTCAACCACAGGGTTCAAAAATACCAAGTTGAAATCGAAAGTTGTCGATCTCAACTACTGTAAGATCTGACTGAGTATAACTTTCTTTGACACAATCTCTTAAACTTTCCAAAATCAAGCGAGGATAATCTGCTCTAACCTTAACATTCGAAAGGTGTAAGATCCGCAGGGGCGCCGGAACGATTTTTGATTGGTGGGGCAAGATTATGAAAAAAGGGCACTTTTGTATACTAAAAGGCCAATTTTTTTTCAAGTTTTAAGATAAGATATGGCGATAATGCTAACCTATCAGCTCACTATGTATTGAGTAATGATAGCCTACAAGTGTCCGGTATGCAAAGAAGGGCATCATGCTATGTTATAATAGGCTTGCCATACGTCCCAGTTTAGCCGGGACAGTCCCGATTTTAAGGCGTTGTCCCGTTGTGTCGCCCGGTTAACCAGTTTGTCCCGGAATTTTCAATTTGAGATTTGTAAAAAAATCTTGAGCTAATCATTTTAACAATTCTTTCTCAAGTGGGTCTGCGGAAAATATCAACAAAATGTTTCAGAAGCAAATGATCAATATCGACTTCTTTTTCGATGAGGACGTTTTGGTAAAGAAATACATGTCTAAGAGTGAGAGGAAAGAATCATGGCAAAATGCAACGACATCTCTTGAACAAAAGTGAACTTTTAACAAAAAAATAACCATTCCAAACTTTCAAAACCTTGTCGAGTTTGTGCTTTGTTTGCCTTGGACGTCAGCACCAGTTGAACGAGTTTTTTCAATTATGAACAATATGTGGTCTGATGACAGAGGCCAAATGCTAGAACAGAATGTCAAAGCCCTCCTCACTTACAAAATCAATATTAATTTGACATGTAGTGAATTTTATGAAAAGATAAAATCTAACACTGTAGGCTACTTTCGAAAAAGGAACTTAGCACAGAAAAATATTATTAGGCCTGATTCATGTGCTCATAAATATTAAGTTTCCTTGTTTTCGTTGGAAAAATCGGCTTAAATATATTGGTAATTTTCCCATATTAAATAATTAGTTGCATTAAATTATTTTGTATTAGGCCTGCATTAAGATTATTTGCAGTTTTCAATATGCGTCCCTTGGCCGACTGAGGAGGTAGCACCGGCGGTCATTCAAGCACTACTTAGAGGCCATGGCCGCAGGCTGCTTTAAGGCTTGACAGTAGGTTAAATCATTATAACATAGGCTTGCTATTGTTTACAAATGCAAATCCGGGACGCATATTGAAAACTGAGGCTTAAATATATTGGTAATTTTCCCATATTAAATAATTAGTTGCATTAAATTATTTTGTATTAGGCCTGCATTAAGATTATTTGCAGTTTTCAATACGGTGCGATATTGATGAGCCCAGCCTCATGGGCGAAACACGTGTCTATCGCTGTATAATCGATGCTACAATCGGCTGCCCAGAAACTTATCGTTTATTGGAGGTCTTAATGGCTAGCGTGGAAGCTACACCGTTATGGTTAGCGAAGCGTTACTGCTGCTCGCTGTACTAGCGAGTGATCAGCCTTGTGCTGATGGCCGGGAAGAACACCCCTTCTTACCATGTCCTTCACATCATTGAAATACTTATTTTATTACCTTGCCGTCATCGTCAACACATGTCGAACGTTGCTTTTCGTTGCTAAAAAGAATTCTGAAGGAGTGGCAAACTTCTTTAAAATCAGCCACATTGGAGACACTGGTGCGAGTGTCGTTAGATGGTCCGCAGTAGGCTACTGGATTACAATCCCGATAAAGCAGTTATTGCGTGGTGCAACGATTCTATTGTAGGACGTCGCCCAGGCCCAGACTTCAACAACGCTAAGTGATCATTTTAGCATTGTTGCAAGTTAAATTCTATTTACTTGTGCTATCGTTACTTTGTATTTTGGCCTCCAAGCACGCAGATTTGGCCGCAGAGAAGGAGCTTCCATTAGGTCACGATGGCTGCCGAAAAAACAACGATTTTTAAGGCAAATAGCAGAAATTGTTATATTGCAAAATGTGCAGTAGCTTACATGACTTTAAAAGGGCACCATTGCCCTCCCTGCCCCTCCATCTGCAAAAAAATTGAGGGCAGGGGGGCATTCGCTCCCCCTGCCCCCCCCCCCCCCGCTTCCGGCGCCCCTGAAGACCCGCCTTGTTTGAATCATGGCTTTGTTTGATTGCTACGTTCAGGGCCGTTGAGAGGATAATTTGGTACCAATGAGATCCTCGGAGCTCTAAATCAAAACACCCCAAAGAAAAATGCCCCATATCCAAAGACTGAGCGGTGTTTTCTTCAAGTTTCCGGACCCTTTGGAAAGATTAAGGGCCCCAGGGTCACAAATTATCCCCTGTCAACGCTTCTGGCTATGTTACAGGATGAATTTCATTGCTGACTTTGGTATAGGCCTACTACTGCACTGTCTGATAATAATAAATTTGTTCAGATGAGATTGCTTCAACAACATAGCGCACGATTCTTTGATTTGCTATTTACTTTTGATGTGCCTTCGACAAACTCACTTGCACTGCAACTTTGTGCTTTCGATTGTTTTCTTTTTGACTGTCGTTCAAACGAGCAATTTTAGAAAGAATCGAATGCACAAGATTTGATCTAATATCGATCTACGAGAGCACGATGTTAACAATTCTTTTTTTCTTTGTGACCGGTGCAAGTGAGGGCAAAAACATCGAACAGATGGTCTAACAAAGGAGCACAAAAGTGAATGAAAAACTAACGTAAAATCATTGAAGTATTTCGTTGCCAGTTTAGCGACAAAGGGCTCTCATGCAAAGCAGGAGAAATGCGGCTGCAAAAACAGCTGGAAGGAGCAAAAAAACATTCTCAAGGACTGAGCCGATAGGAATTTGAACTAAGTTCTTTGAAAAAAAAAAACGCTGCCAGGCTCTTTCGAAGAGGAGCTATAAAGCAGAAAGTATAGATTTTTGGTAATGTTTTAACTATATTGGAAACAAAGTGGGGTGTTTCCAAGGTTCTATGTTAGGTTCTCTATCCTATATAATTTTATAAACGACTTATCAAATTGTTTGAATTCCACTAACTATAATTTTTGCGGATAATACAAATCTTTTGATTGTGTAACCAGTGTAACGGTCCAGGAGTTACTGCGGTCGAAAGGTTACCGTGCAGCTGCTGCGTGGCACTCTAGAAATGACGTCAGATCATAAATGACCAGAGCTGCCCGGCGCTTCTGAAAGCGATACAAAAACAAAAATTTTACAGCTAAGTTTAATTGAGTAGTTACTCTCAAAGTAATGCATACCTTTTCATTTAAAGTTAAGTAATGCTCAAAATTGTCAATGTAACTTTTTGAGCAGTAGAAATTTCAATTATTTTGATAAAAAAAAAATATATATATATATATATTTGGCAACCCTGGTAACTTTTGGACTGCAGTCACTTCTGGACCGTTATACCGGTAGCAGAAAACAGTGTAGATAAATTGTACAAAATGGCAATGTAGAAATGCAAGAAGTTATCAAATTGCCTATTGCAAATAAATTACCTACCGTTTAATGTGAACAAAACAATATAGCTTAGGCTACATGGTAACCTACTGGGTGCAAAATATCAGATTCCTGGTCCTGATTTTGAACAAAAAGCTTTCATGGAAACTCCATTCCACATATGCAATATTTGCTGCAAACCTTCAATCTAATCTTGGCTTGTATAGATTATATTGTCCTTCCTTGTTTTACTTTGATCAGTTTATACCAGCGTTTCACCTGGCTCATGGACCGCGCAATTCAGACGTTTTCCGACAAAAAAATGGAGTAAGTTATTCGTTACCAAGGCCATCGAGAGGATATTTTGGGCCCGGTACTAATGAAATCCTCGTGCCTCAAATTAAGCACTTCAAAAAAACGCACTATATTCTGGTCACAGCGGTAAACCATAATCTCTTCGTGGGAAAATTGTAACATAAGATTCTCGGATCCGTTCGTCTGTATGCAATGACTGAAAAGAAACACTCTTCCGGAAACGTCTTTTCAAGAATTGTATTTCTGTAAAAATAGCCACAAAGCTGTCGAAATTGGGACGCAACACGGTACGCCACTAAAAACTTGTTACTACGATACAAACTACTTAGATAAAAGACGGAAATTTTGTCCAGCTTATTCAAGCAAAAAGCAAAACAGTTAAATATGCGACCAACTTCCAAGTAACAATTTTAAGAATGAGAGAATAAATTTCAATATCTCAAACTCACGTAAACAGTTACTGTGACGTAATAGTGAAACATTGTCAAGCAATTCAAACAGGTGTTCAAAGGTGATGATGCAATGTTTCATCAGGTCTTACGAACGATGGTGCAATATTTGGACATTTTCTAGCAATTTCCATGACTTAAGATGCCAGCTAGGTTAAGTAGACCATAACAGTTTTTATATGACGTTTGATTTGGTGAAAATTGTCCTTAACATATTCAAAGAATACACGTGATTTCTCAAGTTTTCTAGCTCCTTGGAACGATTTCGGGCTCTTAAAACCATCCCGCGTCCAGAGTAGCATACCTCCTGGACCTCTTTGTCAACACTACTGTTCATAGCCTTGGTATTTAAACCAAACACCGTTTTTGTTTGTTTTGTTTTTTTCATGTCTTTATCCTGCATTGCGGGAAAGCGGACTTGAGCGCTATGCATCGGTGTACGCCTTCCGACTTGTGTTAGCAAACGTCTTTTGAAACAAAACAAATTGTCTTGACATATTCGTACTTTTATTGTGTATTGTAGCCATTGCAGACAAGACCGCCGCGTCCACTAGGTCAACTAGGCGGTCGCCTAGGGCGCAGAACTTACTTTTTTAAACTTTTTTTTTAATAAAGATGTCTGCGTTCCGTTTACTGTCCTACAAACTGCAGGCCTATACTTTACATACAGTAATAAACGAGATAGTTGCTCTGACGCATTAAAACCACAAGCTTTATGAGCTCATCTGGAATTACGAACTTGCATTTGCAAAACCGTCGTAAGTAATTATTTCATTTTTTACAAAACTTTGGTGCAATCAAGCAGGGACCTTGACGCCAATGAGTTGAGCTGCGAACTAACAGCAATAACTACAAAACCTATGACACCTGAAGAGTGAAGATGGACGCTCGTTTTTTGGTGCAATTAAAATTTTCAGACAATATGAATATACCCAATGCTTCGTAGATTTGCACATTCCAAGGATGATTCCACTTTGCGTGGCAAGCGCTGAGCGAAGTTTTCAAAGCTGAAACCCATCAAAACGAATGTGGCCTACACTCTACCTACGTCTACAGTGGTTCAGAATAGATTTGCCTAGTCAGCAAATCTGTTCTTTTTTTACACACGTCTACAGACGTTAAATCAATGTAAAAAATAACTGATTTGCTGTGTTGCAGATGGATTGCAGTAGCTATAGGATAAGGACTGCTGAGAAAACATGTCGGGACCTGGACCAAGCATAATTCCGGACCTTCTCTGAAAAACTTAAGGCTTCTAAAAAGTTTTTTTTCCAAAAAAAAGTTAGGTGTTTGCTTTGTAAATGCAAAAACGAAGATATTTATAAAAATATCTCGGCTTTTCAACAAGTTTCTGGGTACCTCAAATGATTCCGGCAGTGTCGCTCTTTGGGGTGTGCAAACCGTGCGATCGCACAGGGCCCGCAAATTAGGGGGCCCGCAATTTACTCAGAAAATGCAGTAATTTTTGTCATTTCCAATGGAAAAAATTCAATTCGATTCACAAGCAAGTACCGCTATCCTTGAAGTCAGTTGCGGCTTTAGGTGAGGCAAGTGCTGAGATTGTCGCGTCCATGAGATTTTACAGTAATAGGCCTAGTAATACCCAATTTTTTTTTGAACATGCTCTTAGAATGCACTAAATTCAAAGTAATTTTTCAAAAATTTTTGGGAGAGGCCCCCCAGACCCCCGCCGCTGGGTGTCGAACACGCCGTCAGGCTTCGCCGACCAGCCGTAAAAACCCCCCTCCCCTTTCAAAATGCCTAGCTACGCTACTGAATCGGATCATTGGGGCTCGCACAGCATATTCCGCATAGGGCCCGAAATACCCTAAGACCTGCACTGATCCCGGGCTCTGGTCAAAAGGTAGGCTGCTCACTGGACCATCTATGTCAACGATACTGGCTACGATATGCTTTACATCGAACCTATTTGTTTTTGCGCTCAACATGATGAAATTGGTAACAAAACTTGCAAATGAAAATGTAGGCCTGACAAGTTACATTTTGACATAGCCAAAGCTGTATTAGTGTAGCAGCGTTGTGTAAATTTTGACTGTCATTTAATTTTGACCTGCTATACTTACTATTGTAAAGTAATTTAACCAACAACAATTTGAGTTACAGAAACCGAAAAAATTCATAACTGTTATCGTTCACATAATACAGTGAAATGTAGAGCCAATGAGGGCGCAGAAATTGAACCTTGCCAAGGGTACAAAGTAGCCTTGCACCGGCCCTGATTGCAGGCTACTTGTGTAACCAAATGCAGAAGGTCTCAGTTAGGAGGTGGAGTTGCTTCAAAAATTCTTTCCTTTATTAAGCCTTTTGTATTGAGTGAGTAGACTATTGCATGACATTTTGAGTTTACAGTGAAATAATTTCACCACAGTAGTTTTCCATTCTTTTTGGTGTTCAATAAAAAATTGCTTCATTCGCTTTTGAATGCTTGGCCTCGTTTTGCAGCTGCATTTCTCCTGCTTTGCATGAGAATCCTTTTTCGCTAAAATGGCATCGCACTACTTCAATGATTTTACGTTAGTTTTTCATTCACTTTGTGCTCCTTTGTGAGACCATCTGTTCGATGTTTTTGCCCTCACTTACACTGGACAGAAAGAAAAAAAGAATTGGTAACTCGTGCTCTCGTAGATCGATATTAGAGGAAATCTCGTGCATTCGATTCTTTCTAAAATTGCTCGTTTGAACGACAGTCGAAAAGAAAACAATCGAAAGCTCAAAGTTGCAACGCAAGTGAGTTTGTCGAAAAGGCACATCAAAAGTAAATAGCAAATCAAAGAATCGTGCGCAAATCAAAGAATTTGAAAACAAAAACTTGTATTTTGGATATTTTTTTAGTCCTGGGCAAAGATCAAACTCCTAACCTTTCCTAACTTTAACCCTTGCTAACTCTGGCTAACTCTAACTCTGGCAACTACCCTTTTTTTCCCGCGCTTTTACAAAGTAAGCAGCAAAGATTTTGTTCTCCAGGTCTAAATATATAAATTGGATTAAAGAAAAACTTAGGCCTGGAGAATAGCAAATTTTAGTCAAATTTAGAAAGGAATTTAATTGTGGTCATTTCAGTCCAAAAATTTTCGAAATCGATAAAGAATTCGCAAAGACAGAACAATTCAAAGAAACCCATATCAAGAATCCAAGTCTGCGGTTGCCGCATGTAACAAACAAGCAATTGACTCGCCAGCCTCAGCTTTGAAAGAATAGGGATGAGGAAAGTAAATTATTATCCAGTGAAGCAATTGAAGTACAGGACGGTAGAAAATTTATCAAACAACCATTAGTAAGCCATGTGGATTAATTGTTTTACATTCTATTGTGTAACATCTTGTTTGCTGCCCATTGTCAAATCGGTTCAAAGTTTGTCCTAAAATTTTTTGTTTTAAATTCAGTTGTTTTTTAAACTTTTTTGGATTAGTGTGTGTTGTATCGGTATAAATCAATTTAATTAAACCAGCGCAAGAGTTTTTAATGATACTGTAATTTACTTAGTTTTTGACATAAAAATCGAACGTTGGCCAGCAATCAAGCCTAGTCAGTTTTTAAGAAGGGCTGCCAGACAAGTTTGGATCAATCGCACTTAGCCTAAATCGACAAAAATGCTTTTTTTTTATTTATTTCAATGCGAAGTATTTGATTTTTTTAATTGAATTTAAATTTTGTTGCTTTATGTCAGTGGAAAAGTGACAAAAATTGTCATAAATTGTTATTTTGGGCTCAAACTTTGTAATGATACGTCGTCTGGATTTGATTTTTGTTAAATTTCGTCTGAAGAAAACATTATTGACCTATTGTGTTATTCGGTTACACTCAATTATTTCTCATTTACATTCTATTCAATTTGTTTGTCAAATTATATGGTCACATTGCGCTAGTTTCATGCAGCCTAACAGGTACCACTGACAGTCACTCAGCCATTTCTTTTATGACAGAACAATAGGCCTAGGCAATACCTTTTTTTTAAATTGTGATTATTTTTGTATTGTAATACTGTTACTGAAAATGTTTTTACTCGTAGCCTTGAACTATTTATTGGCTTGAACTTGTCTTGGTTGCACTGAAGTTTAAACGCCCTTGCTACAAGAGTTTATTGATTTCAAAAGTTTTTCCTATTTTTAATCACCCGGAATAAAGTTTATATTTGAATAAAACCACAGGACTTCACTTAAGGATCGCAGCAGCACATGATTTTTTTTTCTTTCATTAATATTACTGAACATCAGCCTATCTTGTTTCAACGTAATTTGCCGATGCTTGACATTTGTCACATTAAGAACTAGGAAGCAGCTGACTCGATGACTGATATAGTCTTTCGCTGCTTCCTGTCTGTTGTGGTATTTAGATAGCTATGGTACTATTTTATTCGTATTGTTTATAATTGTACCGTACTATTGTCGCAACAGACGAAATAAAAGGTTTCTCTCTCTCTCTCTCTCTCTATGCTGTTGGAGCATGACGTACTCAACAGAGGCCATGTCATCGTGCGTGCTGGAGTCTAAACTGGAGGCGAACATGTTTTCATGACTTTGACATACCATATTGAAAAGATATGTATAAAAAGTTGAAGTGAACATTTTTCACCTTAAATATTTATCTTATATGAAAAAGTTTGCTAGAAAATCAATTTTTAATTGTATATTCATTCGCCATTTGCGCAAGCATACTAAAACGATGCAGAGTTGCCAGGTGTGAAAACCCAAACAGATCTCTGTGTGGTTTAATCGGTACTGTCCCGTTGTTCTGTTATTGAATTTGCACAATTGTTTTAACATACCCTTCTTTGAACAGGAAAAATCTACAAGAACTATCTTTACTTTTCAAAAACTCAGAAAAGTCTTAGTTTTTAAAATACTTTTTTTTTCTTTCAATTTTAATATAATTCCCATGTGATGAAACTTTACTAAACGTTTCATTTAGCAGCTTTATCTGCGGTTTTTATAATTTATATATTGAACAATTTTTTTAATTTTACTCAGCTTTGTTTTGAAAATTGCACTCCTTTTCATGGCATTTCCTTTAAAAAGTTAATTGTTTTAAACTTCTGGCAACACTGATATTGTGTTCAATAATTGAATTAGGTTTTGCGGTAGTTTTTAAGGTGCTTGCTGTTGAAATGTTATTTAGGGTAGGATATTTGGATAAATGAAATGTTGATTTATTGAAATACTGGCCATGCAAACAAATATTGAGTACTGAGACCGAAGGCTAGCTAGCGAATGCCGGTAGCCGCGTCGGTTTTGGCAAAATAATGTTAGGCTACTTGAGGGCACACCCAGAAGTGTTATGAAATTGTGTAAAAAGTAACTTACTGTACGGTACCTTTGAGAATGATGGGAATTGTTGAGGCTAGCTTTGTTTTTTTTTTCCAAATTGGTGTAGCTGTTTTTATTTTTAGTAGAGGTGTAGTATATTAAACGCATGATTGCAGGGTCAGCCTTCAGCTCTTGACCATAAAATTGCTTGCATGGTCAGTATTTCAAGGTCGCCATGGCTCAGACAAATCTAGAAATCCTATGCAGCATTTTGAAATTCTACTTTAGAAAAATAATTGCTTAGTCTGGCTAGACTTGTGCAGGCTAATACTTTGCTACACTGTAGAACAGTACAGCAAAAATGTGGCATGAAGGCACCAAGGAATTAAGAGACACTCTCATTTTCGAACCTAGTTTTAAAATTTTGTTGCAGTCTAAAATACCCGATTGTTCTATACTGTGCATGTAGTATAAACAGGAATAGTCTAATGTGGTATAAGAAGGAATAGTCTAACAAACGCTTTTAAGTTTGTGTGCATTAATAAAAATTTAGTCTCCAATTTTGAGACCAACAAAGTTTTTAAAAAAAAGCAAAACGTTAACATGTTTAGATTGTTCTTATAAAAACTGTGCATTTAAATTGTGCTGCTTAAAGTTTGATAAGTTGAATTTGGTCAGTTCATGCGGTCTCTAAGCATCATTTGTGACCTTAATTTTGTCAAACTTGTGCCATTGCAAAGTGTAGCCTATAGTTAGTGCAGGCATAGTTTTCATTACATCTTCATTTTCATGTATATTTCAAAGTATGTTAAGAGGTTATGTGATATTTAATTAAGATGGGTAGAAAATGTTGTGTGACTAATTGCCATGGAAATTATGATGAGGCAAACAAAGAAACAACTTTTCGTTTACCTCGAAATCTTGAAGAGAAATATACCATATATATGCATATACCAGGTGACACAGTTTGCCAATGGGTACTTTATGGTTATATCATGTTTCATGAAGTTGTTAACCACTGTTGCAGAACCTCGTTATGTCGTGTTTTTCACTCTATATCAGATCAATACCAGTTATCTGTGAACAAAAAGTATGCAGCTACATTGGCCAATATTATGTTTAAAAATTATTGTTGTCTATTTTCACCTGTATCAGAAAAGGAAGTAAAACAAATGATTTTAAAACTTATGCATTAAAAACTTGTTTTTTGTTTGTTTTTCTTTGTTGTTGAGACTTATGTAAGGACTGTTATAGAACTTCTTTAAATGTCCATTTTTATTCCTGAGAAGTCCTTGCACTGATATTACAGTATTTAAAGTTGTAACAGATAATTTTTTCGTTCATTATCTGAACTAAAGTAGCACCACATTAGTTGCGCAACCAGGGGGGCTTGGTTTAGCCCACCCCCACTTTACTAAAATCCTGGTTGCGCTACTGGCCACAGTCCTTTCATGTAGTAGTTTTGACCATGTAGGTACATTGTATTTTTGTGAATCAGCTCTATACAAAATAATAACTTCAAAGTTAAAACCTTACACATCTACTGTAATTGTTTTTATTATTGTAACACACATGGGAACAACTATTCATTGGAATAGACTATGTCAAGCATATGAAATGCCATGGATAAAAATGTATTTTACATTTTGAAATTTGAAAGCAAAATTTTCATTATAATCGTTTTAGGTTTAAATATACTGTGTTTGCAATGCAATATTTCAATGAAAATGTTCGCCTCCAGTTTAGACTCCAGCACGCACGTTGGTTTGGCCTCTGTTAAGTACGCCATGTGTTGGAGCAATCTCGTCAGAACAAATTTATTACTATCAGACAATGCAGTAGGTCTATACCAAACGTCAGCAATGAAATTCTGAAAAGTTTTTATGTCCCAAAAAACTAATAAAATGATACAATATTCCGAAGTGAACACTGCTTACTTAAATAGCTGAGCTGACTAACAATTAAATTGATGAATTTCAATGTTAATTGAGATAAGTTATCAAGTAAAAATGCTATCGATGAAGGTGGGGACTCCTCAGATAAATTTCGAAGTTCTAGCCTGCTGAAAGGCTACACCAGGCTAGGCTATACAAGTTTTCAAGAAATAAATTATTAAAATCCTTCTGTAGCCGTGAATGAATTGTTTTTGAAATGGTAGGCTAACTTAAAGTTTTAACCAAAACTTCTACCCCAATCCAATTTTAAATTGATAAATTTGATCTTCATATTAAGTGTGCATCTTGATAAAAAAAACAACAACACATTGCTCCTAAAAAGTGATCAAAACAACATATTTCACAAAATTGTCTGGGGCAGGCCCCCACACCTTTCAATTTTACTTTTATAGACATAAAGTTTTGCATTGTTCATTTAAAAGTTATAAACTTTGCTGTGTTAAAACTTTGGTCCTTCCTCAACTTTTTTCTAGATGCGCCTATTAACTATTTTTTTCTAAAAAATTTTAGAGTTGTTTAAGCTACTCTTTGCTAAAATGATGAATGTAAATTTTTTGCTACATTGAAAGATTTTGCGGCTCTAAATGCTTTCTGGTCCTATTTTAAAGAGCGATCACTGAACATAGGAGCCCACTAGTGGATTTCTGGGGGAGGGGGCTGTTACGGACAATTTTCATATCAAATGTCTCATAGAACCGTTGTCTACTAAACGTGACGCCTTACGTCATGGAATGTTTCTAGAAAATAGCAAAGATTACATCATCGTTAAATCTTAAATTGCACAACCGTTTGCAGCTGCAGCATAACATTACATCATCGTTAAATCTTTAATTACTTGAACAGGTGTAAGCCAAACTTGAGCAGGTGGGAGCCAGACTTGAGCAGGTGTGGGCCAGGCTTGAACACCGAACAGGTACTTGAGTAACTTATCATTGCCTATCATTATTGCGTCACAGTAACTGCTTACGAGCGTTTGAAATATCGTAATTTATTCTCGTCATTTTAAAATTGTTGCTTGAAGAAGTTGGTCGCAAATTTAACTGTTTTGCTTTGTGCTTGCCAGCTGGACAAAATTTTCGTCTTTTATCTAAGTAATTTGCATTGTAGTAACAAGTTTAGTGGTGTATCGCGTTGCATCCTAATTTCGACAGCCAGTGGGCTATTTTTTACAGAAATACAATTCTCGAATAGACGTTTTCGGAAGAGTGTTTCTTTTCGGTCATTACATACAGACGAACGGATCCGGGAACTTTAAGTTACAATTTTCCCACGAAGAGATTATGGTTTACCGCTGTGACCAGGGGCAAAATGGTGCTTACACGGCCCTGGTTGTAAATGACTTCATATCCCGCTAAAATAATCTGAGGTTGGATGTTTCTAATAATGAATTCAGCACCCAAAAATTGCTTTCAATCAATTTTCAAAGTTTATGCAAGAAAAATCGTGTTTACCGGTGATATTTCTAGGGTGGTACAAGCTTTTCTAAAAGCCGGTGTTTTTGAATTGACTTTTTCTAATATATTTTTGAAAAAGCATCCATATCTATTATTATAAACTAATTATTTTAATATGATTATTCGCACGAACAACTATGGCACATCTGCACGTGTCACTGCTTTCTATTCGTGTGATATTTTCAAGATGGTTTCTATTAAGGAATGATTATTATCGTTTGTTTGTAACATCAAACGTCTGCTTTTTACACTAAATGAGTCGAGACCAAATGTGTTCTGAATTGTGGAAGTTGAACGAAATTGTCTTGTGATTCTGTTTCGTGTGTTTATACAGTAGAATTCGCCTATATCGGCTTCGTCTATAACGTCAATTCGCCTATTACGTCACATTTCGCTCGGTCCCGGCAGAATTCCTATCTTTTACGTACATTGTAGTTCGGCTACAACAGCATCGCCTATAACGTCAATTCGCATGTAACAGCACCCTTTATTGGTCCCCAGACGTATTTTGTTCGTTATAACGTCACTTTATGCCATCGCCTTCACCACGAACGGTCATTTGAAAAAAAGATAAATCTGGTCTTTTTGTTTGTCAAACTGCATGAGTCTGACTGTTTTAGAAAGAGGAAGACTTGTATTGTCTAAAAGTTGAAAGAAATTACTAGGTTTGTATTTAAATTTTTTCTGCAATTATCAATTATTTACAAAAAACTGTCATTTTTTGTGTAAAGTGAGGTATATCCAGTTCTTTCTTCGCAAAACGCGTCAATATCTCCGTGACAACCTTTGTGCGACAAGCGTAGTACTTGCCTGACATCTACCGGTGAAGTTTATCGCAGTTTGAAAAATTTTTTCCGATATTTAAACGGAAGCGAAAAATAGTCAAAAAAACGCAGAATTTTTGTAGTTTGTCAGAAACTTTAGTAATTTAAGGCATTTTAAAAAGAAAATACACAAAATTTGTAAACATACTGTAAAAGACTGTTGAAAATGCAACAACTTTCATGTTTTGATTGTTTTTCTAGCAGTTACGGTTCTCAAAATACAGCAGTTCAAAATCAAAGCCTTTGCTCAAGCTAAATCCTTGTTTGTTTGTTTATCTTTATCCTGCATTGCGGAAAGCGGACTTGAGCGCTATGCATCGGTGTACGCCTTCCGACATACACCTGACCCACGCTGCAGCCGACAGCAATGTCTGTTTCCGGTTGTCTACTTTACTTATGACTTAAATTTGGTACTACCCATTACTCGAAATCGATCACTAGGTAGAGGCAATTATCGTAAAGTTTCTTGCCCAGAGAAACAACAGCAAGTGCGGGTGGCTGGAGTCGAACATGCAGGCTCTCGACTGCGAGCCCAACGCGCTAACCACTCGGCCACGGCCTAAAAATTTCATCAAAAAAAGCGTGGCACTGAAAGGGTTAATCCAGTTAGCTCTGCAGCTTGCAAAATGTCTTCCCTTTATTTTGCTACGTCGTTCGCAGCAGGGACTTTAATTAACTGAATTAACTTTTTTCCCGCGTTCAACTATCATGTGTAAAAAGCAGCTCTACAGCTGACCTGTAAACAACTCAAAGCAACAGTTGTACGTGCAGTAGGCTACTGTATAAACTAATTAACTAAATTAACTTTTTTTTCCCGCGTGAAAAACTATCACGTGTAAAAAGCAGCTCTACAGCTGTGTAAAATCCGTGTCAAAACCGAAACAACTGAAGATCAATGCCTTTTTTGCTAATAAACAACGAACTTCTCTACTACTATATGTAACCAGCTGTAATGCGCAAATTTCCTGTACCTTTCGCAGTAGGTTATTTTTTTTTTAAACAATTTCTTTGTTTACTGTATTTTCTGCGTGACTTTTGTCAGTTTGGTGGTACTCAGTAAACCTGACTGGATTATACACCTCTTTCTTTAATCAAAAGACAGTTTTGGAATAGTTGGCGGTAGTTCGTCTATAACGTCAATTCGGCTATAACGTCAGTTTTTGCAAATCCCCTAGAGGTGCCGTTATAGGCGAATTCTACTGTAAACACTTTTTTCTTATGCCCAGTGTTATTTTAACGTGCATGTATTGCTAACTGTATTAAGTAACATGTATTGATATTGTAATTGCTAACTAGGCCTATTGTGTAGAATAACTTACAGTACATTTTCATGAAAGCAGTTTAGCATTTCAAAATCTTGTCAAACCATGACTCAGCGACGTTAAGGTTTGAATTCTTCCGCGTCACCGTTGCGAATTAACGTAACAATTGTTGTTTCCTCTATGTTTGTTTGTTGCATAAGGCACAGACAGACAACCCATGTATACGTTGATTGTTGTAGTACATCTGTGCAGCAGTCGAATTCCTACCTCATTGTTTTCACAAAAACCACTAAGTCCGCCCCGTTAGCTCAGTGGTTACGCGCCCGGCTCAAGATCACGCGGCGCTGGTTCGATTCTCGTATTGTTGGTTGGTTTTGAGTGTTTATCCTCGGACAGAAAAAGCCTTAATTGGTTATTTCTGGTAGTTTCGCATACTTGTAGAGACTCTTAAAGGGATAGTAACGGAATAACTATTATTGGAAAGTTAACAGTCTGACTTAAATCTTCGAAATCAAATTTTCTTTGTTTTTCAGCATGTGAGGATGTTAAAACCTATTGTGTCATTTGGGGAAAACAGTAAAGAAACCGTAAAAATAGAATTTTTAGAAAAAATTATTTAAACATTTGCCCAAAGTTAGCAAAATCTGGAAATTTCTGCAAAATGTGACAAATCAGGCCGTATCTTTAGTAGGGACGGTACATTACGGGACGCGCAACTCCGTTGTTCCTTCAACATTAGAAGGGTCAATTGCCACTTTGACATTTTTTTTACGCTTTACTGCTGGCTTGCTTTCAACTAAAAACCTTCAATTACTTTAAAACCAACTTCACTCTTCTTATATAACCCATAAAAAGTAAAATATTTTGAAAATTACAAAAAAACGTAACCCTTCTAGTGTTGCGGATAAGCCAAAAGCGGATGAAGTTTCGCATCCCTATGATCTACAATCCCTAATCTTTAGGTAGCCATGAACTAACTGATGCTGAATGAAATTGATCTAATATCAATTTTGTGAATTTGATCAATATCCGCCCGATAGCTCACTTGGTTAGCGCGTGACTTCTGGAAGGAAGAAGCTTCAAGATCAAGCGGCGCTGGTTCGACTCTCGGGGTGTGCGCTTGAGCAACGCACGTTAAGGACTGCTCTCCATTCAGCTGCATCTAATGAATGGAATAATTTCCGGGCAAAAAAACTTCAAAAATCGGAAACTTCACTCTGTCAATCTGCGTGACCGGCCCTGCGTCAGTAATACAAGCCTTTACAAGTAGCCTATGCGAAACTGCCAGGATTAAGCTTTTCAAGAAGCTTTCCCAGTCCGAGGATAATAATTCAATCAATTAATTAGCCTGATATTTATTGTGGTGTAACATATGATAACAAGGTTTCATCACGCGCCAGAACAAAAACATCAATGTAGAAGTAAAATCTTGCCAATATTATATTCTATCTTACTGGCCTGTATTGTTTGGAGTTGAAAAGTAATTTTCTTTTCAAAATTTAGTGCTGCTCCAAATTATTTCGGAAATCCTGGATTAGATACCGGAACTCGTTGCTTTATAATAAGGTGAAAAAACATTGCTCTAATCTTCACTCCACAATGGATTAAGTTTCGTTATTTTTACTATTGTTGCAGTTATCAGAATTGTTTCTAAAGCATTGAACTATACCATTCATTGAATTGAGCATAAATGGATTATTTTAGTGATCAATACGATGACAAATGCTCTCCTGTTGGCTTGGCTGCAAGATATGGAAATCTGAAAGTGTTAAAAAAGCTTCTTGAGGAAGGTGAAGATTATTCTATCAAGAGCAGCTATACAAGTTGGTTTCCTATTCATGAAGCTGCAAATGGAGGACATACAGGTTGTGTAAAAGCATTGTTAAAAGCTGCTCAAAACAATGAAGACGATCCTTTGAAAATCTGGTCTTCACCTTTTTGGAAGAGAAATCAAAAACCTTTAGCATTGGCTGCAAGTAATGGACACATTGAAACTGTGAAAGTTCTTGTTGATCTATATACAGAAAGTACTGAAGATTCCATTGCTGCTTTAAGTGCAAGTGTGGCTCATCCTTCAGTGCTTTCTATTCTTCTTGATAAGTTCCCTTCTCTTGTAAATGAAACAAATAAAAACAATCTTCCTCTTCTTCATGTGGCAGTTCAGAAAGGCCCATTAGAAAGCATACAGCTGGTGCTCTCTGCTGGAGCAGATAAGGATACAAAGAATGCTTACGAAGAATCTGCTCTTTGTATGGTTTGCCGTAATCCAAGGCAAGAACAGTTTGATATCATTAAATTGCTTGTACAAAATGGATGTGATGTCAATTCCTGTGATAAAACCGGTTCCAGCGTTCTGCATATAGCTACGAAAAACATTGAGGATGTCAATGTCATTAAGTATCTGGTAGACCATGGTGCTAATCAGTACCTTTATACAAAAAAGTCAAGTTTGCTTCACCACACACACTATAATAGCTATGTTATGCCAATTAACATTGCTGCTGAAAAAGGTAACATTGGCATTTTACAGTTTTTTATTGACATATCTGATACAACTAATTTGATGCCTGAATGTTGTATTTCACCAATTTTATCAGCTGTTGAATATGCGCAACCACACAGTTTAGAAATATTATTAAATAATGGCTACGGTGTCAATGGCGCGCCAATTCTTCGCTTTGACAAGATTTGTCGAGCGCATCATCATCTGCTCTCCAGTATAAAAATATTATGGAAAAATCACATCAAGTATATTTTTTATACTCATGATCTTCATCGTGAAAAAACCATTCAAGTGTTGAAAATCTTATTTAAAAATGGTGCTGACATTCAATATATTTCTAATCTTTCCATTCTTTGGAAAACATTACTAAAAGATAATGCAAATTATTCAATTGTGTTACAACTTTTTGTGAAATATGGTGTTTTCGAGATGACATTTTCCAACCGTACAATCAAAACTACTCATGATTGTGATCCTGAAATATTTACTTTTGTGAAATTTGTAATGTTTTGTTTAAAACGAATGGAAACAAATTACAACCAGTCGCTTTGTTCCAACATAAAATCCATTATTCCATTTTTTCCTTTTGTCAAGTTTAAAACCGAAGACACTTTGCATCCGTCATCTGCCATCATAAATGTCGTTCCATCTTTAATGCAATTCTGTAGATGCACCATTCGCACTGTTATTGTTGTCAAGTACCATAACTTAATTAATGTGTCAAAATTGCCATTGCCCAATCTGCTGATAAATTATTTGATGTTTGGCAATGAATTCTCAAACTTACAATAATTTTCACTGCATCAACAATTCTCTTTGTTACTGTATGTTGAGATTTATGTGTACCATAGGATGCTGAAGTATAAGTTTTAATGTTGCATTATTATCCATTTCTCACGACTAAAAGAGATAATCGTTTTTTTAATTACGATGACCAAAAAAGAATTATTTGTTATTATATAATTTCATGCATTTTGATTGATTTGGGCAGGTCACATGTTTGAGGAAGGTCACGAGGTAGACTTCAAGCAGCAACTGTGTAAGCTGCGTATTGTGGTGAAGCTTACCCTGTGCCTAGTTTCGTTTTTGTTCAAATCGATGTGTTTGTTTATTACATGTTTGAAGTGTTGGATAAGAACAGGCAACACAGCCGAGTTATATTTGCATTTTATTTGCAAGAACAATATTTTTACTGCATTTGACGTACACAGAAATTTTATGATCTCAATGACTTGAACATTTGAATTAGTGTTACTCCCGACAAAGCTATTGCACAAACGCCACTGAAAGTTGCTATTTGCAATTAGTTGTTGTGCAGTGTGTTTACTGACTTGTTATACATCAATGAAAGATTTTAATTGTAGGATGATTATTAAACAAATTATTTTAATATGATTATTCGCAAGATCAACTATGGCACATCTGCACGTGTAACTGCTTCCATTTGTATGAGATGTTTAAGATGGTTTCCATCTAGCAATGGTTGTTATTATTTGTTTGTGACATCAAACATCTGCTTTTTACACTAAATCAGTCGAGACAAAATGTGTTCTGAGTTGTGGAAGTTGAACGAAATTGTCATGTGAGTCTGTTTCGTGTGTTCATAAACACTTTTTCCTTATGTTCAATGTAAGTTTTAACGTGCATGTATTGCTAAATGTATTAACTAACATGTATTGCTATTGTAATTGCTAACTATTGTTTAGAATAACTTACATTTTCATGAAAGCAGTTTAGCTTTTCAAAATCCTGTCAAACGA
This sequence comes from Aplidium turbinatum, assembly GCF_918807975.1. Classification (NCBI taxonomy): domain Eukaryota; kingdom Metazoa; phylum Chordata; class Ascidiacea; order Aplousobranchia; family Polyclinidae; genus Aplidium; species Aplidium turbinatum. Next base: position 8,031,327 of record NC_137486.1, read on the forward strand.
TGAATCAGCGAAGTTAAGGTTTCAATTCTTCCGCGTCACGGTTGCGAATTAACGTAACAATTGTTGTTTCCTCTATGTTTTTTGCATAAGCCAGATAAAGCACAGACAGAGATCAACAACACATGTATACGTTGATTGATGTAGTACATCTGTGCAGCAGTCAAATTCCTACCTCATTGTTTTCACAAAAATGAAAGCATCACTGTTGGTTATCTTTTTATGTACTCTATCAATGACTAGGTTGTAAATTTAGCGCTTGAAATAAACTTACAAAAAAATGGAAACTATAGTTAAAGATTGTTTTAAATATTTTTAAATAATTTGACAAGAGCCCATATTGGTTCATTTTCTTGCCCAAAGTAAGGTGACAGTTTGCAATGCAGCTTTTGAATATCTAAAGTCAAACCTGACATCAATACTGTCTTTTAATCGTATTTTGCTGTAACTGTATCAAATCCATATAGATAGAACTTTATCAGATTGACTTTACGTTTACTAATGGAACTAATGCTGAATGAAATTGATCTATATCATTTTTGTGAATTAGCCAGATGTTTATTGTGGTGTAATATGACGACACGGTTTCATCAATCATCTTGCGCCACACCAAAAACATCAATGTAGGCGGAAAATCTTGCCAATGTTATATTCTATCTTACTTACGTGTATTGATTGAAGTTGAAAAGAAATCTTGTTTTCAAAATTTAGTGCTGCTCGAAATTATTTCGGAAATCCTGGATTCTGAAAAAAGTTTAAGAATCACTGGCCTATATCATGCGCAGATTCTTTTTGCTTGTGTTCCTTGGTTTGAGCATGTTGACTGATAGCAGTTATATTCCAAGGACGCTTCCACTTTCCGTGGCAAGCGCTGAGCGAAGCTTTTCAAAGCTGAAACCCATCAAAACGATTGTGGCCTACACTCAGGGCCGTAGCAACAAAGAACGTTGCCCCCTCCGAACACAACTCGAGGCCCCTTACAACGCCACTGTCCGTTTCATGTGCCTGTACGCTGTACCTGTACTTTGGATTGCAGCGTAAAATACGTTGACAACTTTGGATTTGAATTTTCTCAAGTTCCTTCTCAACATCTTTTGCTGCTTTTCGTTTACTAGCTCCGCTCTTATGCGTTCTCTTGGAAATCACAAAGCACGCTTCAGCGTTGGAAACGATAAAAATTAAACAACTAAATTACTTGCTATAGCTTCTGCTCACCAACTCGTCGCACACGGTCTGATATAGAAGCGAAGAGCAATGAAAAGTCAATTGTTACGCAATAACTCCAATGATGACAGATTTTGTTTTGTTTTAATGTAAAGCGAAATTACTACTCCCTCTTTCACCGTGTTGTTGTTAGCTCTTATATAAGCGAGTAGAAGGCAGATCACGATTGGAAGAGCTATGTAACACAAAGAGCAGAATTGGCTTGTTTTAGCTTGTTGGTGGTGGTCTTTGAAAAGTTGTTTAATTTGATGAATATTTTCGCACAGCACAGCGGTTAGGAGCATTCAGCGCCGCCCAAACATTTTAGGGGCCCTCATTCCTTGCGGGGCCCCCTCCGGTCGGAGGGCGCTTGCTACGCCTCTGCCTACACTCTACGTCTGCAGTGGTTCAGAATAGGTTGCCTAGTCAGCAAATCAGTTTTTTTCACACACGTCTACAGACGTTGAATCAATGTAAAAATATCTGATTTGCTGTCAGGATGATGGATTGCAGTAGCTAGGATAAGGACTGCTGAGAAAACAGGTCGGGACTTGTACCAAGCGTAATTCCGGACCTTCTCTGAAAAACACAAGGCTTCTAAAAAGCTTTTTTTTTTCAAGGAAAAGTTAGGTGTTTGCTTTATAAGTGCAAAAATGAGCATATTTATAAAAATATCTCGGCATTTCAACAAGTTTCCGGGTAAATGTTATCTATGTTTCAAATGATCCCCGGCTCTGGTCCAAAAGTAGGCTACTCACTGGACCATGCATGTCAACGCTACTGGCTACGATATACAGTAGAATTCGCCTATAACGGCTTCGTTTATAACGTCAATTCGTCTATTACGTCGCATTTCGCCCGGTCCCGGCAGAATTCCTATCTTTTACGTGCATTGCAGTTCGGCTACAACAGCATCGCTTATACCGTCAATTCGCATGTAACAGCACCCTTTATTGGTCCCCAGACGTCTTTTGTTCGTTTATAACCTCACTTTAAGCCATCACCAAGAACGGTCAGTCTTTTAATTCAATTAGCGCTGCTGCTTGCAAAATGTCTTCCCTTTATTTTGCTACGTCGTTCGCAACAGGGACTTTAATTAATTGAATTAACTTTTTTCCGGCGTGAAAAACCATCACGTGTAAAAAGCAGCTTTATAGCTGACCTTTAAACAACTCAAAGCAACAGTTGTACGTTGTAGAAGCCCTGAAGGCAATCAGACAACTAGACCGATACTTCCGAAGTCACGACGACAGCGAGCAAATCGTACATTATTTAGCAAAAGCTGAACGCTATGTGGTAGAGAAATCCGTGTCAAAACCGAAACAGCTGAAGATCAATGCCTTTTTTGCTAATAAACAATGAACTTTTCTACTACTGTACAGTGTACAGTATGTAACGAGCTGTAGCCCATTGCGCAAATTTCCTGTACCTGTACGATCACCAATAGTGATACATGAATGGAGAACAGTGCTTTTTCGTGTCCAAATTTGGATATGAGAATAAGGCTGAACCGTTGAAAGACACTGGTCCTGTCAGTATTCAAAACTTTATTAAGCATAGCAAAATCTATGGGGACAGGTATCATGAACTTCTTGAAGAAAAAGTTAGTGAGAATCCTGAATGCACAGTTAAATGTCACAGAAACTGTGCTACAACATACACTTCAAGCTTCCAGGTTCAAAGGCAAAAAAGGAAAAATCCAGAAAGTTACTCGTCTTACATTCCACCTAAGACCAGGAGACGGTCATCACTACCAGGGTTTATCTTCAAACAGGGGCTCCTGTTTGTAGAGATAAAAATATTAAAAATTAAATTTTTATCTCTACATTAGTGGGGAGGGGGAAGTTTTGTATTAGTTACCCCCCCACTCCAATTGGTGGGGAGTAATCACCCCCGCCCCCCCCCCCCCCTCTAGCGGAGCCCATGTCTTCAAAATACATTGTTTGTTTTGTGGGGAAATTTGTGTGCTTGAAAGAGATCCAAAAAACCCAAAACGTTGGCGACCAGCATATTCGTGTCGGGAATAGGCAGTGCAGGTGGCAAGAAGTACTCGACCAAATTATACGTGAAGCCTGCGAACGGCGTCAAGATGAGTTGTGGGAAGTTGTGCGGCAAAGGGTTGATAGCACTGTAAGTGACCTTCACGCAGCTGATGCAAGGGTATCATGTGGATTGCCGAAATAGCTTCTTGTCAGAAAAAAATGTGGCTTCAGCTGCAACCAAGTCTGATAGCCAAACTAACATTGATCGTGCCTTTAAATCACTTGTTGTAATGATCAAAGACTCATCCGACTTCATGAATTCAGTTGAGTTGCATGAAGCATACAAAGAATTCGGGGTGATAGGCTGACACATCGTTTAATTGTCCAAAACCTATGCGAACGCTTCGGAGACGAGTTGGTGGTTTTAAAGTCTCCAGGGTTAGCAGACATTGTTAGCTTGCGAAGTTGGTCACAGCGGTAAACCATAATCTCTTCGTGGGAAAATTGTAACATAAGATTCCCAAATCCGTTCGTCTGCATGTAGGTGACCGAAAAATAAACACTCTTTCGAAACGTCTTTTCAAAAGTGTATTCCTGTAAAATTAGCCCGCGGCTATCGAAATCGAAATGCAACGCCTTGCACCTCTAAAAACTGTCACTACGATACAAATTACTTGGATAATAGACGGAGAATTTGTCCAGCTAGCAAGCACCAAATAAACCAGTTAAATGTGCGACCGACTTCCAACAAACAACTTCGAGAATGAATCAGAAAACTTTGTGATAACTCAAAGGCACGAGAGCAGTTCGTGACGCAATATTTTATGTCCAAACAGGTCTCAAACTGAAACAGGTTTAAACAGGTTTGACACAGTCTTACGAACGATGGCGCAATTTTGGCTCATGTTTTAGGAATTTCCATGACGTAATATTCAGTAGACTTGAACGGTTTTTATATGACGTTTGACCAGGCGAACAACCGTCTGGAACATAGCGGCCCCTAGTTATGACAGTCTGACATGGCATAACTAAAAAATAATTGACGATAATTGTGAGCCAATGAATAAAAACACATGATACACAAATTGTTTGAATCACTCATGTTTAAGTTAATACGCAAATACAAAGGGCATGCAAAGAATGAACAGCAATAAGAATAAACACGACGATACATGAAATTGGTACCATAGGTATTAGGTACACGCAAAAAATGACGCTATATACCATGGTTGCGATAATAACCGACTGTTCTGGGCTCAGACAAGTGTCGGCCACCGCAGACAAAACCAGGCTCAAACCCTAACACTTAGGTGTTCTTTACGGGGGCGAGGCACGAAATATCCCTCAACACACAGTCTACTTTCACTTTCCCCGTACTCTCATCATAGTTGCAGACGGCAACTTTAGCTCTACGAACCACAGGCTTCCCTTTCCTAATTTGTGGAACTACCTCATGCACCCTCCCAAGTTGATACTTCCCACGTTTACCAATGTCCTGGAGAGAACCTACCACTACAAGTTGACCAGGCTCCAAATTCTCGGCCATTTTTAGCCATTTTTTCCGGCCCTGAAGACCTGGCAAGTAAAAATCGATCCATTTACTCCAAAACTGCTGAGAAAGTGACAAATTGAACCGATAATCCCTTCTTAATTGGTCACGATCATGTGGTTGCCCAACAGCACAGTATGGGTCTAAGTATGGGGTCAAAAGTGAGGCAGGGGTGATGACAGTAAAATCCCTAGGGTCGTCACTCAAAGGTACCAAAGGGCGTTCGTTTACGATCCGAACGGCACTACTGGTGTACGTAAGCAGTTCAATAAAACTGGGCTTACGAATTGAAGAGTCCAAAATGTGAAAAAATGCAATTTTAAATTGTTTAACCATTGCCTCCCAGGCGCCACCTTGCGCCGAAGCATCACTAAACCCATGCAATTGATATGAAATAATATCATCCGGACTGCACACACCAGAGTTTGCAAAATACCATCTCGGTAACGAAAAATCCTTAAGCAGGTCCAAAGAGCGAAGCCACGACTCCCACTCTTTAACAAAGCTATCAGGGACCTCGGTGTCCCAATCAAACTTGTCTATCGCCAATTGCTGAAGTATAAGGCGTGCTTTTAGAAAAAATGGCGCTCCAAAGCCTTGCGGGTCAAAATTTTGTCCAAGCTGACTGAGCATACTTCGGCGCGTGTGTTTAGCTAAAGGCTTTAAGGAACATGCGATACGCCTCTCGTCAGACTCGGTTTGCCACACACAACCCAATGTCTTCGCTGATGGCAAAGTCATATTTTCAGTCTGAAAGTCAATGTCACGAATCAAAGGTGAAAGCATCTCATTATCCAAATTTGACAAGACAATCATAGCCTCCTTGTTAGCACTCCACTTACCAAGTTTAAACCCACGGCTATCAAACAAAGCAATTGATTCATGAGTGATTTGCTGAGCTTCCTCTAAGCTATCAGCCGAAAATATAAAATCATCCATGTACATATTATTTGCAATATTGCAGAGAGTCAATTCACCAGCACTGCTGGGATTCTGCTCGATCATTTTCTTTATAGCCAAGCAAGCGATATACGGGCTACTCTTTATTCCCCAAGGGTGTACACAAAAACGAAATGGTACCATCCTACCATTTTCAAGGTCATCATCTTCAAACCACAATATACGAAACAAATCCCTTTGCGACTCAGGTAACTTTATTTGAAAGAAGCATTTAGTCACATCAGCCATGAGACCAAATCTACCAAGCCAAAATCTAGCCAAGACATCTACCAGAGGGTTTAACAAGTCAGGACCCAAAAACATTACATCATTAACACAAGTTCCTCGAAATTCAGACTTGCCATCGTAAACAATGCGCTTTTTTAATTGTGACGTAACAAAGTATGGTAAATACCATTCAAATCCCTTGACATTTCCTGCTTCACCAGTACGCTCAATATAGCCATTTGATTTAAGATCTTTCATGGTGTCAGTAAGGAAATCACGAAGTTCAGGTTGTTTTAAAGCTTTCTTTCTTAAAGCAGCAGCTCTATCTGACGCCAACACAAAATTGTTAGGTAGATCAATATCTTCCTTCAACGGAACAGGTATCTCAAATCGACCATCTTTCAACTCAATATTCGGTTCTACAAGTTCTCTAGCCAACTTATCATTGCGAGACAATTCACAGGTTTCATTTTGCAACGTCAAATCCTGAATGACTTTATTCAGGTCTGCTATTTCCATATCACGAGACTCAATTTTACGCTGAAAGCCAGAGATGACATCCGACTCTGAAGACGTCTGCACTCTGCACACTTTAGCAACGCTTTCATCTAAGGGTGACTTACCACCACAAGCCAACCAACCGAGAGGAGTGAGCAAAGCATGTGGTTCACTACGATTTTCACCAACACACTCTTTTTTTGCACACATCAAATAAGCGTTGTCGTTGCCAATCAGTACATCTACAGTACTACAATCATTCAAATGAAACATATTCACGTCATGAAAATGACGGAAACCATTTAAATCTTGTTTATGCGGTAAAGTTTTAACATCGTCAGCCCAAGCTGGGTTAACCACCGAAGTTATATCACAAAACAGTTCATCTGTCTCTAACGACTGGATGTTGAGTTTGACAAGGTCAGCACAAGTGGCTTTCTGACCAGCCAGGGTATCCATTTTAAACGACGCTTTATCGTACGGTTTAAGATCAAGTTCACACACCAAATCACTCGAAACAAACGTCAACTGCGAACCAGGATCATGCTGACAATACACCAACTTCGATTTGCCAGTCATTGGATTCAAAACACGAGCAGCAGTAACGCGGTTAAAAGCTGCTTTAACATTTCCAATCTTAACATTACGCACAGGAACTCTGGCACGAGCATCATCTTTCCCAACAGAATCCAGAGAATCACGTGACGTCACATAAAAATCATGCAGAAGAAAATAGTATTTCCAATCGTTGTTAGGCCCACACTTACGACAGTTATTTGCATGAACGCAATCCCTAACCATATGCTGGCGCAAACAATTCAAGCATTTGCCAGCTTTCACAATGACATCTCTCCGATCTTTAGGTGTCAAGCGCAAAAATTCTTTACAATTAGACAAAAAATGATATTCAACTTGACCACGTGACGAACAACAAATGCATGCCGGTAGGTTTTTACGTCTGGCTTCACCACCGCGCGGTGCGCCAACAACAGTCGAGTACTGCGAACTCCCTGACATCACATCATCATGGGGTTTTACGGACGTCTGCCTAACCGGACATGAAGGCAATTTTCCTTTGCCAAACTTTTTAAATTGCTGCGACTCACCAGAATCGCCCATTAGCATAATGCTAAAATCAGTCGACTTACGCGTTTCCTCCCGTACTACAAATTCAAACAAACTCTGAAAAGTAGGCTCATCAGTGCCACCATACTGATCACCTAAAAAGTCAAGATAACGCTGCTTAGCGTCAAACGGGAGTCGCTTAGCCAAATCCAAAACAAAACGTCCTTCTAATTTATCACGCTGACCATAAGCTTGCGCGTAAAGCAAACACTGCGACAATTCATCTTTAAACTCTTTCAGATCACTGGAAGAGGTCGAAGTCAATTTGCTACCATAGCGATACTTTCTAATTTCCGGTTCTGCAAAAAGACCTCCACGAACCCCAAAACGCTGGGACAAGCGAGCTAATGACATTTCTATCCTGTCTTCCTCTGACAAGCCAGGGGTGTCAGAAACCAAATTAGCAATCGTTTGCGCAGCTGTCCTAACACAAGCTGCTTGTAACAAAGTCAAACGAGTCCCCTTAAAGGGCGAAGCTGCCATTAAGGCCGTAACACAATTTTTAAAGAAGATAAATGGCATATTATTACCATCGTAACCAATCAAGGCCGCCTTATCGAAAAACGTCCTACTATTTTGGTATTCAAAAAAGCAATCCTGCTGTTGAGAACTCGATTTAGCGGGAGAAGACAAGCTATATCCCTTAAGGGGCTGAGTGGGCTCAGTCACATGCACAGCCCGATCACGATCCTCACACACGTTAAAATCAGGAGACGCGATACGCCTCTCACAACCACCCAAATTACGTGTAGCTGGGCGATCAAAACCTAGCGGCGCAGAAAATTGTGAAGGGGGCAAAGCATTACTGCTAATGGCGGCCCCGTGACCTGTACGCTCTGGGGGAGGAGTTCGGTTGTAATTCACAGACCTTGGCTCTACAGCATTCGGAAGACCCTTAGCCGCGGCCCCGAGACCTCCTGAAACAGCTGGAAAACGTGTGGATTGCCCTGGTCCACTCACAGGTTGAACGGGCGTTTGGAAAAGGTTATGTAAATTAAACTACGATTGATGTTCATTTCTGGAATGCCTAGAAGAGCTCTTCTTAGAGCTACGCCGGGAGCCCGCCTCTGATCGATATTCAGCTAAAACTACCTCTTTTCGTTGTTCAGCCCTCAACTGAGCGTCTTTGAGTGCGAACTCAGCAGCTCTCGCTTCGGCTTTCGCGGCGGTCTCAGCTGCTCTGGCGGCGGCCTCTGCAGCTCTCGCAGCAGCCTCAGCTCGTATGGCCTCAGCTCTCGCTTCGGCCTCAGCTTGTATCTGGAGCTCCTCTCGTTTTAACTGTAGGTTAATTTGTGTAACTATCCGTGACGAGCTCTCAGACATCCTAGTGCTTACGTTTGAGGCGCTATCCTCAGGATGTATGTCAGCATCCAACCTATCTGAGGACTCACTTTCTTTTTGTTCGAAGTTATGTTTTAAAGAGTTAAATTCGGGATCTACCCTATCACGAAGTTCTGCCAAGATTGCAGAGTTAAAGATTTTAGTCAAAAGAGCATGGAAATGCAGCAATTCCTCTTCTAAAGTAGAGAACTTAGATCTAAAAATTAACAGTTCCTACTTATCACTCAAAGAACCTAGGGCTACAGAAAGTTCCCCAATTTGAGTCAAAATATCCCGTCTAAGATGCCGGGCCTCTCGAACTGACTTAGCCTCATCGTTATTGGGTCCCTCCCCAGAATGGCCTGCCCGACCGCAAAGAACATCATCAGGCTTAAACTCAGTCGAGTCTACGGCGGTCGAGTCCTTGTCGCCACCGAGTGTAGACATATTAAATGTTGGGGCTAAATTAACAATTAAAAAAATTAAGTTACACAAACACACAAAATTATTAGGCTACAGTAGTTATAAAAAACTTAACTGCAAAGACCGTAAAAATACAAAAAAGAATTTAAATGCACGATACCGTTAGCTGTACGGGTATGAAGTCCTAAAGTCCACAAAACTTGCTTGGATTCTTCCACTTGAATCTACAAGCACAGATGGATTGTCTTTTAATCTTCTTTCTTGCCAATGAATGTCAAAGTTATTTTTTTTCTGTACCAAACTGAGAAGAATTGTCTTTACTTTTCTTTGCTTCTGTAAGAGTGTAGACTACCAACCAACAAATCTTCTTTTATTATTTCTTGTACTTCTAAGTAGTTCTTCTGCACTAGCTGACAACAAACACGTCGTTTATTTTTATGCCTTCAAGTGCTTCTTGGCCTACTAGCTAACAAATTCGTTTTTTTATATTTTTTTGCTTTAATTTCTTCTTGACCTACCAACTGACAAGAACTCGTCTTTTATTTTTTATGGTCACAGCGGTAAACCATAATCTCTTCGTGGGAAAATTGTAACATAAGATTCCCAAATCCGTTCGTCTGCATGTAGGTGACCGAAAAATAAACACTCTTTCGAAACGTCTTTTCAAAAGTGTATTCCTGTAAAATTAGCCCGCGGCTATCGAAATCGAAATGCAACGCCTTGCACCTCTAAAAACTGTCACTACGATACAAATTACTTGGATAAAAAACGGAGAATTTGTCCAGCTAGCAAGCACCAAATAAACCAGTTAAATGTGCGACCGACTTCCAACAAACAACTTCGAGAATGAATCAGAAAACTTTGTGATAACTCAAAGGCACGAGAGCAGTTCGTGACGCAATATTTCATGTCCAAACAGGTCTCAAACTGAAACAGGTTTAAACCGGTTTGACACAGTCTTACGAACGATGGCGCAATTTTGGCTCATGTTTTAGGAATTTCCATGACGTAATATTCAGTAGACTTGAACGGTTTTTATATGACGTTTGACCAGGCGAACAACCGTCTGGAACAGAAGTATAGCTGCAGAATGTATGCGATTTGTTCAAGACGAGGACGATGACATTGATGTAACCATCAACAAACTGTGCAAAGTCATCAGACATGAGGTGAAACAAATACCGGTATCATTAAATAAAAATTGTTATGATACTAGTGTTAACCGACAAAAATGTAGAGAGACAGTAAGTGACACTTTGATCCAACTGTTAAGGAAACTGTCTCCCAACCTAGATAGGACACTACCTGCACTTTTCATTGGTTCAATGGTAACTGAGGTAATGAAGAATCATCCCACTAGATCCAAAAAAACTTATCAACGTGTTACAAAAGTATGGTGTTACATAATTACATGTACCTACGATGAGGTACGGCGGTTCAAACATTCAGCTACCAAAGCCACAACCATGGAACGTTTGTGGTAATATTTATTTTACGTGTAAGAATGTTAACAATGTAGTTGAATGAGTTTCGCTTTTAGCAGCATGATCGTTGCTTACTTCACAGTGTAGATTCAAACGATCTGTTATAGCCTGATGCTGCTGGTTCTTTTTGGCAATATCAAATTACACTATATTCTAATTATTTAATATTCGTCATAACACAGGACTAGGGAACTGTGTTCCGAAAGCTAGTGTAATTTGATATTGCCAAAAAGAACCCGCAGCATCAGGCTATAACAGACCGTTTGAATCTACACTGTGAAATGTTAACAATGTGTTAATTTTAGTTGTAAGTATAAGAATGTTAACATTTGGTAATGTTTATTTACCTAACTTTTATATAGGCCTATTTTATATAAGGTCTTATGTTTGTTTATATGTGAATTGATATTAAGGCTGTCTGACTACCTGATAAATATTCTATCTAACTTATCTAATTTAGCTATCTGACTCCATTAACTATTTCCACACAATTGTTATTCGAATTATAATTTTTAGTTATCAGAAGGTGTTCATTTAGACATTATATAACAAAACAAAAGTTTACGTATTTTCACATTTTAACAGTTGTCTAAATTGTTACATACTACATAATAGGGTGGCTCGTTTTTGAACTTTTTTTTTTAATTCTCTCGGGGTAGTGGGGAAATGGTGCCAATGAGTGAGAAAACGCTCATGACAAAATTTGAGATTCGTAACAAATTGTTTTTAGCTTCCTCATGGGGCTCAAAAATCGAAAAATGGGGTCAAAAACGCATTTTTTCCAAAAAATAAAAAAAATATTTTGCAAGAATATTTTTAGTTTGGGTAGATACAATATTGTTTAGATATATTTAATTAACCTAAGAAAAAAAATTGGAGTCATTTGAACTATTCCTTCAGCTTCCTCACAGCTTCTGAAAATTTCGCATTTTGCTGAAAATTTCGCATTTTTGTGTGTGGTTACATAATTGCGTTAGACATTTTGCCAACTATAAAACGTCATTGCATATCTTTTTATAGACTTGCCCCGAGCTGTTGCGTCATTTTTTAATGAAATTGGGTTAATTTGGTAGGAAAAATTGACGTTTTCTATTGAATTTACTTCACTGACGAAGCCGTGGCTGTCACAACGAAAGCTTAGACAAAAAATTGAAATAATTACTATCAGTGGCTACAATAGCACACCACAAGGTTACAATAGCACACCACAACAGCATCACAATCAACCTATTGTTTACTTTGTTAACTAATATGGTGTGACTTTTGTAAAAACACATATTGTTGATTATTGACCCAGTTCTTCTTGTTTGTGCAGGAAGAGTAGGTTAGTTAGTAGGTTGACTACGAACTAACTAACTTAGTTATTTTACTGGTTCAATTGACTGGAAGACAGTTATAGTTGTACTAACCTTTCAAAATATGAATTCTTATGTGTTTGCAGTTTGCTATTTGTATAAAGGCCTACGCTAAACTGATGAGCAAATTAACCAGGAAAAGTAGTGAGTGTCCTGTATTTGGACAGCCAAACTCTTTGCCAGCTACTGTATTGCCAAACTACGAAGATGTTATTAAAGCATGCCAGTTTCAAAAAATGTCTTTTCTGGAATCGTCATCTGAAGAACCGGCCTTCTCAGGAATTTCTGAAATAGTCACTAACTCAGTAATGGAAATATGGGAGTCAGCTTCTATCCCCATTGTTTCGAAAAAACGTGTCAAGGATATGTTAAATACTTACCATGCACATTGCACAGCTCAAGAAATTCCAGAAAAATTATCCATTCAGAGCAGACACTCCTTTGTACCAAGACAAACTACAAAATATTCAAAATCAAGGAAAAAAGCTTTTTGATATTGCTGCTTGTAAATGTTTGGATTTTACAACTTGCACATATTCTGCTTCTAAAAAAGTGCCTTGTAAGAAGCAGGACTTCTTGATTGACCAGCGCACGAATAGAAAATGATTATTTTTGGTATTGACAAACTTGCAACTATCAGAGTTAGAAAAATGAATCAGCGGAAAAACAAACGGAAACAGTGCCAAGCAGCACAGACAAATCAATACGTTGAACGCAGGATTGAACTGGCTTCATCATCCTCTGAAGATAGTGATGTATTAACTTGTGAAGAAGAGCTTGCTGACTCTGAGAATATTTTCGATAAAAGCAACCAAAGGAGAAATCGGAGTCTCTCATCTGTAGCTCAAGTGTGCGACAGAGCAGGTGTGTCTGATAGAACAGCAGCCTTTATTGCAAGCTCATTGTTGCTGGACATTGGGGTGATAAGTGAAAATGATGACAGCTATGTTATAGATCGACATAAAATTCGTCGAGAAAGAAAAAAGGTCCGCAGAGAAGCACAAAGCTCTAGTGATGCAGATTTTGCTTCCCCATTTGCTATTTATTTTGATGGGCGCATTGATGAAACACTTACAAATGTAAAAAAAGCCAGCAAGTTTTCAAAATCACTGGTTAAAGAAGAACATATGTATGTTGCAAGAGCTTGGATCAAAGTTCATTAGCCATGTCACTCCGGAATCTGGTTCTTCAAAAAATATTTTGAGAGCTATTATAAAATTCTTTAATTCCAACACATCCAATCTAGATTTAACATACTTGAGAGGAATTGGTTGCGACGGAACAAATGTAAATACAGGCACAAAAAATGGAGCTGTTGCACTGTTGGAAAGAGCGGTTGGCAGGCCATTACAGTGGTTAATTTGCCAACTTCATGGAAATGAATTGCCTTTAAGACATTTAATTCAAAAACTTGATGGGAAAACAAGTGGACCAGGTGGATTCACGGGAGAAATTGGCCAGGCTTTGGGAAATTGCGAACAAGTTGCTGTTAACGTTAAATTTCGCGCAATTGTAACAGAAACTATTGAAGTGGACTGTGATGACCTAAGTACTGACCAAGAGTATCTATATGAAATCCACCGAGCAGTATCAAAAGCCACTGTGAATGATCCTGTATTTCAACGTAATCCTGGAACAATATGTCATTCACGCTGGCTGACGACAGCAAACAGAATTTTGCGTCTCTATGTGACGAAATCCAACCCATCTGGCACTTTAATTTTTCTGGTGGAATTTATTATGAAAGTATATACACCAATGTGGTTCAAAATAAAATGCAATCCATCTGCTACACATGGTGCTAAGCACATGTACGAAACAATTATGAGAACACGCTGCCTGCCAATAGAAGTCAAACAAATCGTTCTTCCAGTAATGCAAACAAATGGATATAATGCCCATCCAGAAAGTGTTTTGTTATCCATGGTTGCTGACGACAATAAAATTATACGGGAACTTGGATTGAGAAGAGTTTTGCGTGCCCGAAAACTGATAGCAAAACGAAACAGCAGTGTGCGAGGTTTTAAAATTCCAATCATAAATTTTGACGCGACGGCATTTCATGAATTAATTGACTGGCAAAACGTTAATCTCACACCACCACCTTTGCTGCAAGATGTAACAGATGACGTAATATGCAAAGCAATCAGTCAAGGAACTCCACTACCGGTGCCAAAGTGAGCTCTTCAAAATTCCCTGTCACACACAAGCAGTGGGAAGAATGATAAAGTTGGTAACGGCAGCATCCAGCAAAGTTTGTGGTCAAGAAAACAGAGACAGTTTCATTAGAACAACGTTACTGAGCCGAAAGATAACGCCGAAATTTGACAATAAAAAGCAATTTAACATTTGAACAGAAAATTTAGCACTAGGCTACTGTGTTCAACATTGCTGTAGCCTAAGTTTTTGTTGATTTTGTTGAATTCGTTGATTGTGTTTTTGTTGAAAACCTTCCTTGTGATGTTGATTATAATTTTGCTGGTTTGAATCGCTTTCAGAAGCCTTGCTGTTTGCTATTGTAACCTTTCATAACTGCTGTTGCTACTGTGTATTATCGTTCTTCAGGGCATTTCCGAAATATTCATTTGAAACATCATGTGTTAATAAGAAAAAGTTATTTTTACCTTAAAACAGCAACAGAAACACGTATTGTTTAAATTCTTTCATTTTTTTGTCAAAGCTTTCGTTGTGACAACCATGGCTTCGTCAGTGACGCAAATTCAATAGAAGACGTCACTATATCCTACCAAATTAACCCGATTTCATTAAAAAATGGCGCAACAGCTCAGGGCAGGTCTATAAAGAGAAATGCAATGACGTTTTGTGGTTCTGTAACCACACACAAAAATGCGAAATTTTCAGCAAAATGCGAAATTTTCAGAAGCTGTGAGGAAGCTGAAGGAATAGTTCAAATGACTCCAATTTTTTTTCTTAGGTTAATTAAATATATCTAAACAATATTGTATCTACCCAAACTAAAAATATTCTTGCAAAATATTTTTTTTATTTTTTGGAAAAAATGCGTTTTTGACCCAATTTTTCGATTTTTGAGCCCCATGAGGAGGCTAAAGACAATTTGTTACGAATCTCAAATTTTGTCATGAGCGTTTTCTCACCCATTGGCACCATTTCCCACTACCCCGAGAGAATTAATAAAAAAAGTTCAAAAACGAGCCACCCTACTACATAATCTATTTTATCTTTTCGGAACTGAGCTCAGCTTGAGCTGGTCTGATTGAGCTGGTTTGATGTGAGCTTTCGTCAAATGCGAACAAATCATTTTATTGTCAGTTCCCTTTTTCTTATTGACTTCGGGAGCAGATTGCATGGAAAATTATAGAAAGATTAGGAAATAAATTTAGGTTAAAGTAGTTCACTTTAGTAAAAGAAAGGGAAACTTATAT
This sequence comes from Aplidium turbinatum, assembly GCF_918807975.1. Classification (NCBI taxonomy): domain Eukaryota; kingdom Metazoa; phylum Chordata; class Ascidiacea; order Aplousobranchia; family Polyclinidae; genus Aplidium; species Aplidium turbinatum. Next base: position 8,046,834 of record NC_137486.1, read on the forward strand.
GACGAAATAATGGATCGATACAGAGGCCCCCCCAAATTTGGGCTAAATTGGAACCAAGGATACCAAGTTTAGTTCAAGTTTAAGGAGTTAAAAACGATAAGGAATAAAATCGTAACAGGTATAGTACAAACTAAGTACCGGTATGTTGAGTGTTTGTGATATCGATGTAGTAATGTGATTGTGGTATCGTGTCGCGACGTGATTCTGCGTTGTTCTACCGCCTTCCGAAATGGAATGTCTGAGTTTGTGCTGTGTTGAAGAGTCCACCGCGTAGAAAGATTCATTGCTTGTAAGTGCCGTTGCTAACCGTAGCAGGCATTCATTGTTTGTCTGACTCTTGTGGGGCAACACTAAAAGGCGGAAATGCGGAAACGCGAAAATAAGCCGGGCGTGAAATGGCGTATTGTCCGCAGAAGTAGCGATTTAATGCCGATGTAGAAAAGGCGGAAATACGATCTTGGCGTCCATATTGTTTAACATAGCTTCTAAAATGTCTTCTTTTAAACTATTGGCAGTTGGTGTGGTAGTGACTGGTTATGACAACCATTCTTTTGTACTGTACACTGTAACACTGCACATGCCAAATTTGTGTTTTCACCATTGCATTTAGTGCATGCTTGCGTCAACAGTATAAAAAAAATTGAATCGAACTGCCACAAAGAAAAGAAATGTAGGCTAATTCTGCATTTTCTCTCCGCTCAAATTTGGAAACAATACCGTACTTCAAACAAAATGCAATTAAAATAACCAAAGCTATCATTGACATCACAATTGCTTCCAAATCATACTTTTAATAATAATTATGGTATTAAAACAGTCAAAGTATTTAATTACCTCAAAATTGCTTTCAAAAAATATCTTTCAATGATGTTTCAACATAAGAAATACTTCGATGTTGACTAGTGGCTAAAATTCGCAATTTCGCATTTTTTCTATATTAACGAATTCCTTCAAATTTGCGAAATTTACTCCAATAACTGTGGAATTAAAACAATTAAAATATTTAATAACATCACAATTGCTTCTAAATAATATCTTTCAATGATATTTCAACATAAGAAAATGTTTGGTATTGCGTTGTGGCTAAAAATCGCATTTCCGCCTTTTTCCTATTTCAATGAATTCCTTCAAATTTCGAAAATTTACTCCAATAACTTTAGAATTAAAACAGTCATAGTATTTAATGACATCACAATTGCTTCTAAATAATATCTTTCAATGATATTTCAACATAAGAAAATGTTTGGCATTGCGTTGTGGCTAAAAATCGCATTTCCGCCTTTTTCCTGTTTAAATAAATTCCTTTAAATTTTCGAAATTTACTCCAATAACTGTGGAATTAAAACAGTCAAAGTATTTAATTACCTCACAATTGCTTCTAAGCAATATCTTTCAATGATATTTCAACATAAGAAAATGTTCGGTATTGAGTTATCGCTAAAAATCGCATTTTCGCCTTTTCAGTGTTTCATTGAATTCTCTTTAAACTTTCGAAATTTACTCCAATAACTCTAGAATTAAAACAGTCAAAGTATTTAATAACATCACAATTGCTTCTAAATAATATTTTTCAATGATATTTCAACATAAGAAAATGTTCGGTATTGCGTTATGGCTAAAAATCGAATTTCCGCCTTTTTCCTATTTAAATAAATTCCTTTAAATTTTCGAAATTTACTCCAATAACTGTGGAATTAAAACAGTTAAAGTATTTAATGATCTCATAATTGCTTCTAAACAATATCTTTCAATGATATTTCAACACAAGAAAATGTTCGGTTAACTTAACTTTACAAACAAAAGTGCGATCAAAGGTTGCATTGTCTCATGTGCAGCGTGTCACAATAACGCTTCGAGGGATCCGTTTAAATTCATATCCATGGGCCGAAATCTTTTTCATATCCAACATCAATCAAAAATTTTTGAAGTCATACATTTGAAGTCATAGCTTGCATTTATCATAAGAAAAATAACTTCTTATAACGAACAATATAGCTAATGAAAAAGAAAAAGAATTACATCAGTTTTGTAGATTAACGCATGCAAAATTGGTTCCGGTAAAAGATACTTTTCCTGGCAAACATGATTCGTGGAACCACTGTCGGCAAGTGACGCAAAAAGCTTGTTTTTCTTCTGGCAAATTTCCACAGCAGTGAACCGCTGCGCAGCATGACCAAGCCAGAATGTTGCTAGATGTGTCAAAAATACTTTTGCACATTTCTTCTGCAATTTCTGTTAACTGATAATTCTCGTACCAAATGTTTTCAACGTCTCGTTTTGCTTTCCAACGTAAAGGTTTAGATTTAGGAATGAGGTCACTAACTTGCTCTATAAGAAGACTTTTTACCCAGTCTCTACTTGCAGTAGATGAAATGTTTGTTGGCAGTGGAAGTTTATTTAAAATGCAATAAACATTTATGATCAGGTGAATTCCGCAATCAAAGAGTTGTTTTGTCTTGGAACGTCAGAGCAAGAACACAATTTCCAATCATTTGCACATGTAGGGAAGACCGGGGCAAGTTGTGCAACGGGGCAAGTATGCAAGTCCCCGTTTGAAAGGAAATAAAGAGCGTAATGAATCTTTAACGCCATTATTATATTTTACCTATAATGCCTTTGAAGCACGTGAATTGCAGTTATCAGTTTTTTGGGCAGGTTAGGCTTGATCAACGATATAAGGTGTTTAGGTCTTAAGATCTAAATTCGAATGCAAACGAAATTTTGATTTTTTTGGATGCACAATAGAACTAGTCAAACTTTAGCAGCAGGGGTCAGTAGACATGTGATGTAGTTGTATTTTCGCAAGTAAAATTTTTTTGTACATTTGTTAGTTTTCTTGAAATTTTTTGTTCTTTAAAAAAAGTGTGAATGGGGCAAGTTGTGCAATTGATAACGGGGCAAGTTGTGCAACTGTAATATGGTCGTAGGGTAGTGCGGGGCAAGACTAGTCACATTTTGGCATTATTGTGTATATCTTCACATAAAGTTAAAAATGGCTCAATTTTTAGTGTTAAACAGTTAAGTTATACTAAGGCTTCCTTAAACAAGATAGCAAAAAAAAAGTGAAATTTATTTTTAAGTTATGCTAATACAACATCATTTTTACGACCGAGTCAAATGACTGGTTTTGCCCCTAAGTAAGGGTAAAACAAGACAGTGTTTTTTTAATGAGAGAAAGAGTATATTTACACATACAAAGTGCAGTTTCACATACAATGTACACTACTGCAGCACATTTGTTCAGAACAGACATCAGCAAACATGCTGGATTCCATTTTATGACATTATTTGTTCAATTGCTGTGCCGAGTATCCATGGTTCTTCTGGACGACAAAACAAACTGAGCAAGGAAGATTATGACAAAATTTGCCATTTTGTTCACTAACAATGAGGTCCACATGGTACATTACAGTTGCCAAATGTTAGAACAATTGCTTTTGTGAACAATTGATAGAAACACAATCAAAAATACACTTCAAATGTTTTCTAGTATCGTTCAATATTGTTACATTTTTTTTTAAATCTTTCATTTGTGATTTTTTGCGTTTTTGTCCAAACTGTGACGCCACACTTTCTATAAGAAAACATTAAGAACCATAAATGAATTTTGTGTGGTAGACTTATCATATCTTAGTGAATAAGTGAACAAAATTTCAGTGCAAATTTTTACTGGGGTCATAGGTAACCAAGATATTGAATGGACCACACCTTTTTGCTTTTTTTCATTTCGACCCACGTTTAACATTAAATAACTCCCAAATCCTTTAATATTTTGTACTAATATTTTCTTAGTTTATGGAAAATTTTATCAACAACATTTCTACCAAATTTCAGCCAAAACCAATTGAAAATGGGGTCTTGGCAAGGTTTTAAAATTTTGAAAAATCTTAGCCGAGAGCTGGAAACGGCCAAATTTGGATGTCTATGACCTTTGATCTTTTAGAGTGACAATGTGAAAGATGTTGTTTTTTCAATATATGGCAGAAGTACTATCACCTGTAAAAAATTTGGGTTGTTACCTAATTTTGTTTAGCAGTGATAGGGTCTCAAACATAGCCAAAAATTAAAAAAATTGTGCCCCCTTGGCAGACCCCCCCAAACTAAATGCTTCGCCCACATTAGGATAAGCTGATTTTTGATGTAATAGGCAAATAATACCCTATAGACCAGGTAATTCTACATGACAGTTTGGTTAAAGAATTTAGCATTTTCACCAATTGAGGCAAAAGTTTGGCACACCACTTCATGACTGACTTGTGTTGCCCCAACCAAAATAGCCATGACTGACCAAAAATAAATACCCAATAAAACTAATTTCCAAGGAAGAACTACAAGATGAGTAGTTTTGAAACAAATTACAATAATTGTAATTTCGTTTAAACTAGAAAGTCTTGGTTTAATTAAAAATTTTCATAGTGTAATGTTCTGTTTAGTCTAAACCACAAAAAAAAGTTAGTCCAAAATATGAAGGTAAAATTTTACACCAATTTATGTTTCGCAGCCTAGACAAAGACAGCAAGCAAAAATTGCACAGCAGTTGCTGTTGTCACATCACAAAAGAACCATTAACTGCGCTAAGGCGTTTTTTTGAGTGTATTATTTCCAAAAAAAAAGTTATGCTTGATTAAAATCAAACTGACCGGTTTTACCCGACGACTTGTTTTGCTCCGAACTACCCTAATATGTTGCTCAACTTGCCCCTGGCACTAATGTTGCTCAACTTACCCCATGGTGCTACACAGCTTTCCCACCATGGTGTTGCACAACTTGAATACAGTGCAAAATAATAAACAAAACCAACCAGTTTTTGTCTTAAAACTTGGCTTATTAGCATGTTTTTGAAATGCAATACTTGAGTCTTCTAAAAAGTTAGTAAAATAAAAAAAAAATTAGATTTAAAAAAAAAACTGCTCAACTTGCCCCGGTCTCCCCTACTTTTCCCCGCTTGCGGAAATGTCTGTTGACAGAGAGTCTTTTGAAGCAATTAATTTTTCTTTGTATTTAACGACAATGATGAACCAGTGGAAGCCGGGATTGGCAACTAAAAGAAGATTATCATAATTCAACGCTTCGTTGTTGCAAATGAAGCTGGCAATTTGTTCATGCAAATTTCTCGAAGCGCATGACAATAAAAAGCTGTCACACAATAGAAATGTTTCACACTTACTCATAGCCGTACGATACCAAACCATTTTGGGGGGGCAGAACGTAAATTTGCCCAAATCTGCACGCTTTTATAGAAAATGTCCAAATATAATGTATGCGGTGCATGATAACAGTGAAAAACTAACATAAAAAGATCACCAGCTAGCTAGAATTTCTTACCAAAGTAATCAAGATAGAACAACTGAATTCATCTTTGAAGATACGCATGCAGCTTGCCAATATTTTTTTGCAGCCAGAAAAAGCAGGTTAAGTTAATGCAAACAACTGGATCTGTCTCCACAGAACAGAAGTCAAGATATTAATGAAAATAAGTGGAGCTGCCATGTTTCACACAAGATCTTGCAAAGCAAATATTTTGCCAGCTTGCATGGCAGGTTTTGAGTTTGGAAATCTTTGAAATAAATGATTATATTATGATTGGTTTGAGATTATATATTTCAGCAGTAGCATTTTAAATGTTGGTAAAATTAACATGACACAGTTGCATAAACAAACTAAGTATACTTTTATTTTTAATTTAGGGCGCAACTGCATCATTTTAATTTGGGTAGTTTTATAAAAGTAACCAAACAAAGCTAAGCAACCACAACACAACAACCACAACACAACATAACATTTTTTGTTAAATGTTGTGGTGTTGCTTATAGCTACATCCGTTTATGGTTGAAAAAGTACTGTAACCTTTCCACCCTTTTTGTTTTACAAAAGTATTCACCAGATTTATATAAATTCATATTTTGTAGTTGCCCAAATCAAGATGATGAATTTATGGATATTATAAAAAAAATTAAAGACTTTGTAAATTTTGATGCCGAGGCAACTGCATCATGCCAATTTGGGCAGTTTTATAAATAGACTATGATCAGATAGTTTCATATTTTTTGTTGCCCAAATCTAAACGATACAGTTATGTAAATGGGAAAAATTAATCAATTTGTTCATTTTGTGGAAACTGCCTTACGCTAATTGGGGCAGTTGCATAAACAGACTAATCAGTTTCATCAGATAATTTCATGTTTTCAGCTGCCCAAATCAACACGATGCATTTGTAAAAATTAATAAAATTAGCTAGGCTATATAGCGAATTTTGCGTTTTGATTTGGGCAGTTTCACAAAAGTATTAGAGACATATTTTGGTGGCTGCCCAAATTGGCATGATGAAGTGGGTTAAATGCATTTCGTACTACAGTTTTATCACCATGCAATACAATACATCAATACGGGTGTGCCAAATGAAAATTTTGCGGCATATTTCTTGTGCAAATAAGAGGCTGTACTTGGTTTGATAGGTAAAAGATATTAATTTATAGTTTTTCTTAATTTATGCAATTTTGTAGCTTTTCTTAAAGCAATTTTTACCCTAATAATTGCAAGGTTTTGCACGAATTTGCGATGTTTTGAAACAACAGGCGGGGCAGCTGCACCCCCTGCCCCCCCTGGATCGTACGGCTATGCACTTACTAGATGGCTGCTACGTATACTGTTGTAGGATGACTTTTAGGGCTCGGTCAATAGTTTCGTCTACTAGCCACTTCTCATTATTTAAACATTGGAACAAAGGCAAAGAACTCCTTTCTTTAGGGACTTTGGTAACACGTTCTTTGTCCCACGGATATCCGAGACCTGTGGCGCATGTTTGACTGTGTCCGCACTCCGCATGTTCCTCGTCACTTGTTTCGAAAAATGATGCAACATCGTGTTCTACGATGGAGTATAGATTCAAAGTATCATTGATTGAGACGCTTTCTGACTTTTTTGGAGTGGAAGATTTTCTGATAACTTTCAATGACTTACGATTAGCCAGGCATTTAGCGTCAGGGGCAGCAGAAACGGTATAGTCTAAATCGGAACGTCTAGGACGTTTGCGTCCAGATTTCACACCTTTGCCTCGATTTTGTTTTAACATTGTCGACAAAGAAAGCGAGCGCAATCCTGAGGAGTATCCTCACGTGGAATCTCCAGCGACATTTCAACAGCTATCACGTGAAAACATTTTCCAGTACTTGGACAGCTGCATTTTGATGGTAGAGGATACAATTTCACACTATGTACTTTTCCGTGGTAAGGATTTACCACGGAAAACGACGATGTGGATGCACAGAAACCTACAAGACCTCGCTTGATGCATAGATGAGCCATACCTGATTATGTCATTCGATAATTAATGCTTTTCCTTTTTCGATTCCTTTTGGCAGTGGACAATCATTAGATAAAATTTCGTGAATAATGTTATCTAGAGCAGGGGTCCGCAAATACTTTTTGGTGCGACTCAAAAAGCAATCGTTCGAAGTCTTCGCGACCCAAACGTTTCGGAAGCATATAATTTTGCGCAAAACACTTTGCAAATTGATATCAATTCCAATACGGTCGTCCCCACTTATTAAGGCCACATCGGAACCGGACGATTTTGGCTGCGGAAGACAATTTTCTACCACTCTTATACCTTCAGTAATTCCGGAATGGACCAAATTGGGCTTAATAAGCGAGTGGACCTATTAACCGTGCGCTTCGTCGTCGTGCAAGCCTCTGGGTCCGAGGGTCTACTCTATTCTTTTAGCAGCCCAGACTCAAGATGTTCCCGGACTACACTGGAAGGCTACTAGAGAGCAGCCAGTATTTAGTTTCATCATCCATGACATGCAGACCTTCCACTCAGTTAGGTGGCTTGAAGATGGTACAGTTATTGATGATGTGGTCTGCAGTCTGTTCCTCGACACCACATTCACAGGAGGAGGAAGAGGCCAATTTCTCAATGGCGCATGGTTGACCGGAAAATCCCAACGCCCGTACGAAGACGGTTGAGGCGCACCCATGCTTGTCTTTGTAGTGTCAGGCCGATGGGACATGTGTCGGCGTTGGGGATGAACGAATGAAGTTCGGTGGTACTTGACTTCCTTTCAGAATTCCATTTATAGTCCGCCCAAGTAGCCGCAGAGATGAAGTTCATCTGCTGCGTTGATCAGAAGTTGAGCGGCTGGCACGAATGGTTGTCTTGACTTCAGTCGACGGGGTGCTGATTTGGGGAAGCAGAGATCTTGTGGTGGAGAAGGTGGTTAGGGTTTAGTGCCCGTCGGCCAAGAAACAGAGTGGCTTCTTCGCGACAAAGCTCAGAAGGTTGGATGCCAGCGAGAATGGCAAAATTATCCAATCGTGTGGGACGCAGGCATCCGGGAACTGTGCGCAGGGCGCTGTTTATGGCAGTGCCAATGTTATGGCAGTGTGCACTGCAGCACCAAACAGGTGCACAGTACTCCGCTGAAGAGTAGACATGGGCTAAGGCTGCTATACGCAAAGTGTCAGCCCTCGCCCCTCAGCTGTGGCCTGTTAGCCGCTTGAGTAGTACAGCGTGAGATGTCATTTTCTTGCGCAGTGACACCAAATGGTGGCGGTATGTGTACGATCTGTCTAGTGTCACCCCAAGATATTCTGGTTCGGGGCAGAAGGTCAGAGGTTTTCCATTGTTCTGAACATGTAGCTCAAGATCAGCTTCCCGATTGTATAGGTGGAAAACTGCCGCCAAAGTTTTGTTTTCGCTAAGTTTCAGTCGCCAGTTCTGGAGATAAGCTGGGAGAGTTTTCATGCCCTGCCTCAAGGTGTCTTCCAGGCTATATAACCGTGGGCTTAACTACTGCACTGCAATCGAAAGTATGAATTTTCTTGTAGCCTACCAAATTGTACGAAACTCAGCACATCAAAGACTATATGATTGTATTTATTTTTGTCATACAAGTTATATTTATGGTAATTTTAAACCGTTTTGCGACCCACTGTGAATGGTCTCGCGACCCAAATTTAGGTCGCGAGTCGCGACCCACTATTTGCGGACCCCTGATCTACAGTATAGTGGTGATCTCTGGCAAAACAACGTTTTGTCTGGATACAGATAAATGATCAAATTGTTTTTTTAGCTGATAGTTTCCAAATCCTGTTCTACCACGCAAGAATTCGTAACAGCATGTATCTTGAACTTGCTTTATGATTAGTGTCATAACATCAATTGGCAGTTCTTTATGATCAGTAAGTGCCTTTAACATGTTATTCATCGATTCAGTTGCATTGTTTGTCGCCACATGGTCATTGAAAGCAGCAAATTTTTTGGTAATGAATGCGCATGAGTGATGTAAGATATCACCTTTGACATTAGCAGCAAAATATTTTTTAAAGTCATTTGTCCATGTGCTGGAAATACCTGTATAAATTTTCAAAAAAATTTCCGGAGAGTCCGCACCTATTAACTGTCTAACATCGTCAGACAAAACCTTCAAGTCATCTTTTTTGCCACCATGTTGCTTCACCCATCTCTCCACATCTCGAATAATGTGATTAGTGAAGAAGATGTTTGTTAGCATTGGAAAACATTTTTCAAGGCATTTGGTTATGCCCTTTTCTCGGTCAGTTACAATCGGTACGTTGGAAGACATACTTAAGACAACGAGATCGAAGATTTCCGTTAAAAAGAATTTGTGATCTTTGAAGTACTTTTTTGTGTGCAGTAAAAAAGCAATTGGAAAAATAGGATCACTTTCAAACAAAACATTTCTTGCAACTAACACTGATAAATAAAAATCTCCCAAACAAAATGTCGTATCATAACATAGGCCTACCATTTGACGGAGGTCGTTGTTCTTGTTCGAAATTGAAATCAATGATTTGGTTTCTGCAATAATTTCATCTGTAGCCATATGAATCACCACGTTCGGATAAACCGTAAAATTTTTAACAAAATTGTCTGTTTGAATACAAAGTTCAATTGCACTAAAGATTTCGTCATTGGTCAGTTTTCTTTTTATTGATTCAGCATACTTCACGTTTTTGCATTGTTTCAGGTTGCGTGGTTGATCAACAGCCATTCTACTTTGTTTTTTTTTGCTTGGCTCATGGTGGCCTGTAGGCTATGTCATTATACACTCGGGTGGCACTTTTTTTCTGTGTTTGTTGAACGACGGTGTCCAGTACTGCTTTCAACGTTAGAACTAGGGATTGTAGATCACAGGGATGCGAAACTTCATCCGCTTTTGGCTTATCCGCAACACTAGAAGAGTTACGTTTTTTTGTAATTTACAAAATATTATACTTTTTATGAGTTATATAAGAAGAGTGAAGTTGGTTTTAAAGTAATTTAAGGTTTTTTGTTGAAAGCAAGCCAGCAGTAAAGCGTAAAAAAAATGTCAAATTGGCAATTGACCCTTCTAATGTTGAAGGAACAACGGAGTTGCGCGTCCCGTAATGTACCGTCCCTAGTTAGAAGATATATCTCCGTCTTTTTGTTGGAGTTTCCGTGTTTGGTATCTTGATGACATTTTGAATCGCCCAAATAATGTATTAAGCACAGTGGACATTCATTTGTGGTCAAACGAAATGTGAAAAATGGCGTTGAAATTGTGCCAGCTTTTCCTTGCCTTTTCCTAATGGGTTTTTGATTTTATAATACATTTTTTCGATATTGATGCTTGGGTGTTTGTAACATCCATCGTAAATAAAACGGTACTGATCACATTTAAAATCACTTTTTGATGCTAATAAAATACTTTAAAAAAAATATTCATCAGCAGGTTCGTGGGGTTCTGTAGAAGCTGCAAGGCGTGCTCATATGCAAGGGGAGCGTTTCCAAGATGGAGGAGGTGTTTTTATTTATCTTCTATATCCAACTTCGTTTGATATTAAGTATTTTTATTCGACCATAAAATATTTCACTGCCAGCTTATTTCACGGCATCTCAACTTCACACACAAATTGTAAACTGTAAACTGCGTGCTCAAACTGTTCTGATCAATGCGTTTGGACTTAGACAGAGACATGTGAGTGAGCTTACGATAATTAATTGAAGCGTAGAAATTACGTTAGTAGACGACACAATAATTCCTTTATGTAGTTGTGGAAGGAGAGAAGGAAAAGATTTCCAAGCGACGATTTCGAGCTCGACTAAGCGACGACACAAATTAATGAAAACGCGTAATTACATATACAACACGTAACACACTGTAAACGAGATGTAACATGTACGATAAACAGGCTTACATTTGTTAATTGAAAGTCTTACGGCAAAACATGGAAGCTACTCCAATATGGCTAGTGAAACCTAATAACTGGAATTTTAGACAGTTTTCAATTGTGAGCGAAAGAGAGAGAAGTTCTTTTATCTGCATCAACAGCGCATGTGGAAAAAACAATACAAGATTACAATGTGAACTAGGTTGTTTTAATGTTTGCTGACGATGATGGGAGTGGCAGAAGGACCGAACTGGTCATCAAGTCTGCCACACCCGTGTGGTGTCATAGCTTATTTGACATGGAACGGTGTCGGAGTTGAACGCAAATATATATTGTATACATTACAAAAAAAAATAATAATACGCACACGAAATTTAACAGTACAATATAAAACAGGAATACAAGAAGCGATGCAGAAATACAAAATGGCATAGGCTATACATACAACACAGCATAGGCTACTGGTAAGAAAAAAGCGAATATACAGTAATTAGCGAGATACGGTGAGAATAAGTAAAAACAGTTTGATGGCACTATATCAGTTACTTAATTTATACCCAGACATTAAGTGCAGTTTTAATTTTTTAGAAAACATACTAATTGTTTGAATTTTTCTTAGCTGTTCCGGTTATTTGTTCCAAGTGTTTGTTCCAAGAAATTTAATTGAGCGTTGACCAAGCTTTGTATGCATTCTTGGTTTAAAAAGTATATCTTTCTTAGCACCTCTGGTATTATAGTTATGAGTTTCATTACAAGGACGAAAGTACTCAGAAAAAATTGCTGGTAGATGTCCTTTATTGCTTTTATAAACAAACTTACATACTTCTATTAAAAACATGTCTTCGACTTGTAGCAAGTTGCTTTTATTGAACAGAGATTTGGTGGGAATTCTGTCCTTAATCTTGGTGAAGTTTAAACAGCGAATTATGCGTTTGTGTACCAGATTTAAAGGATACAGTTCCGTTTTAGAAGCACGACCCCAACAGATGATACCATACATTAGGTGGGAGTGAACTAGAGCATAGTAAACTGCTTTTAATGTCTGGGAATTTACGCACTTTCTTAATCGATACAGAGCACCACAGCTTTGAGAAAGTTTTGTTGAGATTATATTGATGTGCTGTTTCCATGATAACGACTCATCAAATGTTATTCCTAAGTATTTGTAGGTGTTTGTGCGTTGCAAACTGGTATTTTGAAAAGTTATTTCTAGATTTGAATTTTCTCGAACAAACTTTGACCCAAACAACATGTATTTGGTTTTGCTTACATTAATTGTTAACTTGTTTGTATGCATCCAGTTTTGAATCATTAGGAGGTTAGAATTCACTTTTTCTTGCAATCTAGTAGGGCTTTTATCCTTAATACATAGTAGTGTATCATCAGCAAACAAACGAGTCTCAAATTCAAAAGCGTGATTAAGGTCATTAATGTAGATAATGAACAACAGTGGACCAAGAACTGAGCCTTGGGGTACACCACATTTGATTTCTTCATATTTAGAATTTGTAGTACCAATCTGCACAAACTGGTAACGGTGATTTAAGTAAGACTTTAATAAATTATAAGCATTTCCTCTGATGCCATAATAATCCAGTTTCTTTAAAAGGATTTCATGGTCAACAGTGTCAAATGCTTTGGCAAGGTCAATAAAGATACTACATGTTGTAAAACCATCATCGCAATTTTGTAGTAGTTGTTCATAGATATCCGTAGCAGCTAATGTGATGTCATTATATAATTGAACTGTCATTTTTAGCCACAACTCAACACCACACATTTTCTTATGTTGAAATATCATTGAAAGATATTGTTTAGAAGCAATTGTGAGGTCATTAACCGTATCTGTTACTGGCGTAGACCTTATGGTCTCGCCTTCTGCTAATTCAGCAATTTCACATAGAAGCAGTGACGCTAGAAACCTGAGACTTCTTGACTTTTACTTTTCTTTCTTGCCCCAAATTTTAATCCCGATTATGTTGGTATCGGATAATTGTGAAGTTCACAATAAACCTTTTTTCACAGCCAGTTATGAAATGCAAGAAATTTGCTGAAATTCAATAGCTTGATTGACAGTTTACTATTAGCATGCGGTTTCATTTTGTGTTAACGCGACTGCGCTAAAATTCCAGGCAGCAAAATCCGTCATATTACATTGATTCAACGTCGATTTTGCTGTCTGGGTAGGGAGTCGGTCTCTGACGCAATATGAGTCATTCTTTGCTGGCAGACAATAATTAGGAAGATAATTCGTTATTTGCGCAAATTGCTTTGTAGTGCAAAAAGTGCATGTAACACTGTTTGCACAGAAACGGAAAAACAAAATTGATGAAATTCTGTGTTCAATGCAAGAAGACTTTCAAAATGAAATGTCAACTGAAAAATTTGACCAAGAAATGGCGAAAATAGGTCTAAAACCGAGTCTTTATCACCTTTTCTACCTAAAATACATAATCACGAATATATTTTGCGAAATAAATTGATTGAAGTGATAGATAAGGCTTTTGACCAACGGCATACTTTTTCCCGGTGTTATTTGATATAAGCCGACGGAGTAATTAGCAATAAGAGAGACGTAGACCTGATGGTCTCGGCCAGTAACTCTTGCCGGCAAAAGGAAGCAGTGACAGATTCGGTTAAATACTTTGACTCTTTTAATTCCACAGTTATTGGAGTAAATTTCGAAAATTTACAGGAATTCTTTAATATAGGAAAAATGCGGAAATGCGATTTTTGGCCACAACTCAACAGCGAAGTATTTCTTAAGTTGAAACATCATTGAAAGATATTATTTGAAAGCAATCGGACGTCATTGAATCGTTTGATTCTTTTAATGCCATAGTTATTATTAAAAGTAGCCTATGGTTTGGAAACAATTGTGATGTCAATGATAGCTTTGGTTGTTTTGTTTCCAAATACGAACGGATGGAAAATGCAGAATTACATTTCTTTTCTTTTGTCGCAGTTCGATTCAATTTTTTTTATACTGTTGACGCAAGTGCAAGGGTTCTTAGGTTTTATTGTTGATTTATAAATGTTTATTCCCCTGATGACAGCAGAACCGCTGCTGGCGTAACAAAGCTTCAATGGCAACAGACGTAACGCAAATGAGTCTCAAGTACTTTTATTCGTGAGTTCGAATTGAATTTAGATTTGGAATTTGAAAAGTTATCTTATGAGTCTGAGTCTGTTTTCAGTAATATTATGAGTCTCTGTCTTATATTATGAGTCTCTGTTAAAATTGTTTTGTGCAGAGGTATATAAATAAACCACTTTCAGAAAAAGGGAAAAGCAAACAGTTAAGTAATTTAAAATTGGCAAATTCCAACAATGTTTACGAACTAGGTTGAACTCCTGCTAGTCAGATTCCGTCACGGGGTGAACTGCGGATGTAACGTTTTGTTAAAGCAGAGAAGATTGAAAGCGATGACTTGCCATTAAACAGAATCACTTGAGAAAAGCTGCCGGTGAAAGGTTATTTGAGTAAAAATGATCCATCAATATTATCTCGGTGCACAACAAGTGAGTTTTCTTAAGAAACGCAACTATTTATTCTCACTGTTGGGTTCAGTGAGTTTTTAAGAAACGTAAATGTTATGTGAGAATTACATTTTGTAGAGAGCTAAAAACAATGGAAATTCATTCGGGTCCCTACACAAGCATGCACTAAATGCAATCGTGAAAACACAAATTTGGCATGTGCAGTGTTACAGTGTACAGTACAAAAGAATGGCTATCATAACCAGTCACTACCACACCAATTGCCAACAGCTCAAGAGAAGACATTTTGTAAAGTTGAAACGATAGTAATAAAAGTACAAGTAGGCCTAGAAGTTAAACAACGACTTTAATTTATTATGAGAAACAACACTTTCAGTTCAGTTCAGTTGTTTTTTTATTTCTGACCATCATATCAAAACAATACACGTCAACATAGCAAAGGTCAAGAAAAAGGTAGAAGCGACAAAACGCGAACGTTAAAACGTGCTTGTGATCGAAGTAAGTTATTGAGTTGAAAAAATTTGGCACGGTTGCAACACCTTCAGAAAAATTTAAGATATAAAGGGAAAATAAAAAAAAATAAAATAAAAAATGTTACAAAACAAATAAACATATAGCCTATACTAGGCTATAACTTTATTAGCCTACATAACTTTAGCTGATATATTGAAGATTTGTATGGACAGTTGCTATGAAGATCGGCCATGGTGCGTTATCAAGAGTGCTGATGGTCGTAAGGGGAACACGCCTTGATGCGTTTAGCTCATAGCAAAGAGCAAGGCAGGCAAAGAAAACCCCACAAAGAAATCCTACCACGGGCAAAGCCATTTCAATCGCAACGCACCAGGCCTTGCACGACTCACAAAATAGATAGGTTATAACTTGACGACATGAAACAATGACAAAAAACAAATAAATCAAACTAGCAAAAAACAACATCATCATCTTGCGGAAATTCAATTATACCCAGGGAAGTTATGTCTTAAAGATATCAGGCGTGCTTTGATAAAAGTTGCGTTGATAAAGCGATAATTTTAGACCCCAGTCAGCTAAACTCGCCACTTCCACACCGACCCAACGTTGGCAAACGTTGAATTAATGCAAAAATGACAGGCATCGCCAGCTGGGATGTAGTAGGCTAGTGGTATGTCCCAGTAATATGATAAATTTGGATTACCGTATAGCGTATGTTTTACACGTTAAACCATATTAAAGTGACAAAAAAAAATCTAATTCGGCATATTACGTTAAAAAAATAGATAAACAATCAGACAATAGCATGACGATCCAGTCCAAGATATTGAAATAAAACAACTGGTTGGAGCACATGGCTACCGCTTCACCGAAAGATGGAGATTGGAGATTGATCAAAAAGGATGGAAAAACTTCTGCAGACTCTGTAGAACTTCTGTGGACAAAAAACACAAGAACCAGAAGGCCAGTAGGAGTACTTACAATCTTACTATTTTGCTAATAAATCTACACACATTGGCTTATCATTGCTGGGCAATAAAAAAAATATATATATATTAGTAGCCTATGTTTGGTGCATGATGTAATACTTAGATGGGATTATTTCAAGGAAGGTTTAGCTTGTTTATTTTTGATTTAAAGCCTTTTACAGTTTTACATTTATTTCTTATAGTAGTTGGAAGCTTGTTCCAAACTGTTGGCCCCATGTATGATGTACCGTATTGATTGTTTGCAAGTGTTAATTCTGCAATATATCGGAATATAAGGAGAATTACTTCTTGTTGTTAGGCTACTTGATTGTTTTTTTTTGTCGTATCCAGGCTTACACCCGGTGGTTGAAGATTTAGATTAAGTGGACGGGAAGGCAAGGAAGCCAATCTTCGTGTCCACCTTCAGGCATGCCTTTAAGTGTCCTGCCACAGACACAGCCGCATGCTCTTGAGTGGTGTCGAACCGGCGCCCTTTCGATTGCCGTTCCAGTGTTCTCACCACTCGGCTATGCAGCCGGGTGGTGAGAACTTGTAAACTTGATTGTTTACACTGTATACCATTGAATGTTGTGGGAAGCAGCTTTTTTGAATATTTAAACATGAAAGTTGCAATCTCTATAGTTTTCATGTGGTTAATTGATTTTAAACTATTGAGTTCCATTACACCTTTTATGCTTTCTCTGCGGTCAATGTCAAATACAGTACGAAGATTACTTTCAAATTACTTTCAAATTAAATGCGTCACATTAGGTTGGCTTTTGAGTAAGCAAAAAACTCAACCAAATAAATATATATATAGCCTACAATTATGAAATCTCATATATTTGCTTTTTGTCATAAAGTACCATAAAATTGTCATTTAGGACTGCATTTGAAATATTGCACCATCCTTCTTATATAAATGTTGCAACATTTCATTCTTTCATGATGGAGTTATCACTATGTTAAACGATATGGACGCCAAGATCGTATTTCCGCGTTTTTTACATCGGTGTTAAAGCCCTACTTCTGCGGACAATACGCCATTTCACGCCCGGCTTATTTCCGCGTTTCCGCAATTCCGCCTTTTAGTGTTGCCCCCGATTCACTAGCAAGACGTCGCCCTACCAGGGTTGCCATATTTTATGCCAAATTATACAAATTTGGCCTTATTTAAAGTGGTTTGGCATCGAAAAATGCTGTTTGGCATACACGTCATAGTTTGGAATACTTTTGGCCTTTTATTGTTGTTGGCATCAGTGATGCCAGGTTGGCATTTTTTTATGTTGTTTGGCATGAAAAAATCCTGTTTGGCATTTTTTCAAAATTCTTTTTTCTGAAGAATACTCTCAAGATTCAAGAATGAAGATAGCTAGGTTGTGCAATTGCAGCAAAGGTAGGCTGAGCTTTGTTGCAGTTTTATCCATTTTCACGGTCCATTTTTTACCGAATCCATTACTTAACTATTGAAGAAATCTTTGATTTTGCAGCGTTTTGCCTATTTGGCATTTTTTTAGGTCATTTGGCATTTTTTGACCAGTTGTTTGGCATTTTTTCCATAAGTGGACCTGGCAACTCTGCGCCCTACTTGCCCAGACTTCATCAACACCCAGAGTTGCCAATTTGGCTTTTTTGAAGCCAGATTTTTGAGAATCTGACTGTTTTTCAACTCGCTTGGCTTATTTAAAAAAAAAGTCAGAAAAATTAGGCTTTTTCTGACTTTTTTTCATGTTTCATCAATTTTTTTGTCAAATTAATAAATAGCCAACATAATTTTGGCTTTTTTTGGCTTGATTTTATCTTTCGCGATTTTTTTAGAAAAAAAATTCGGTCTGCGTCAATTCGAGCAGTAATTTCTACCTTATATTTGGTTGTAGTGTTCGACCGAATTTCATATTTAAGCCAAAAATAGAAAATTTTCTAGTTGCTTGTCTTTTCACTAACTAAGTTTCTGCGTTGTCGCTTAAGTCAAAGTTCGGTGGGACACTATTTGGTTGTGCACTTTTTATATGTGTATGTTTAATGAATACTAATTGGCTTTTTCTTGGCTTTTTCAGCTGTTTTTTGCTGGCTCTTTTTAGGCTTTTTTTGTGACTAGGGCTGGCTTTTTTTGGTGAAGAACAGGTTGGCAACCCTCCAACACCAAGTGATCATTTTAGCATTGTTGCAAGTTTGATTCTGTTTACTTGTGCTATCGTTATTATTTTGTATTTTTTGGCCTTCAAGCACGCAGATTTGGCCGCCGAGAAGGAGCTCTGCAGTGTCACTGAAATGTTTAGCCACCTGAGACGAAATGCTTATTGTGAAGGGCAGGATTCAGTAAGGTAGAAAAATAACCAGTGTAGATTTAGAAAATCTGGAAAGTATAAAAACTAAAACAGTAAAAGTCAAGAAATTTCACATTTCCAGCATATTTCCTTGAAATAGTTCACTAAATAGAGTGGAGCGTCCTCATAAAACCCTGTGTCGCTATAGACAGGGTTAAAATGCATTCTTTGATGCCACAGTGATAAAGTTTTGCCAAAAGTAGCCTATTTCATAATTTGTTGTGTCAAAAGGCTGCAATTAATCTAGGAAGATGTCAAGAGTTGTTTGTGTCATGAAGTAGGAAACCTTTATATGGCAGAGACAAAATTTTTATAATGGCATTTTCACAGAAGCTTCAATTCATTATGGGAAAGTTAATACATTTTTTCATTTATTTTAATGATAATGAAAATGCGATATATTATCCTGGCCAAGTGATTTCTGGATCTGTTGTTGTTCATCTCAATGCACCAATGGATATGCAAGGTATGGAAGTTTATTTGAAGGCATTGATTTATAGCCTACTTTCATGCACAAGAGTTTGACTCACAGATGAGTAAGATCAAAAGTTAGGCTATTTATAATTAAAACACATATTTTTGAAATAATGAGTTAGAAAAGATTTCATGGCAATGAAAAGTTGCATTTTTGCAATCTAAGGATTACTATCATTAGGTACTACCTAAATTTTATGTGACTACAGTACTGCATGAATAAGTACCAATACGTGTTATAATAAGGATGCAATCTATTCCGTCCCCTGAACACTTTGTCCCCTGAAAAGATAGAGAAAAAATATAGAACAAAGCTGATGTCGCTGATCAGAGTTTCTGCAAACAATTCAAAATTTCGCCCTTGAATTAATCATTGAACTTTTATGGGCCATCACAAAATTATTGAGACTAACCCAAACTCTAACCCTAATCTCAATTCGATAACCCTAACCCGAAAGTGAGGTTCGGTCCATCAACTATTATTTCAAGATATGATTGCCTACTTAGCGTGGTCAACTGTTTCGGCAACTCTGGCAACGGCAATTCCGATCAGCGACTTTGATGCTTCTGCATTTTTTCTCTCAATCTTTTCAAAGGAAAAAATGTTGACATGTTTGCGGCTACTCCAATCAGCGACTTCGGCTCACCAAATTAACCATTTTGCATTCATATTTAAACCTCAGATTTGCTATTTGTGATATTCACCTGAGAAAGCGATAACAACCACTTCTTTGGGACCTGTTGGTAATAATTTGTTGGTGTAGCATATTTTTTATAACTTGTGTTTCTGCAGAGCATGCATCAAAAATATGTTTTAACGTTTTGTGTGTGCCTCCTGCCTGTCATCTTTATTATAGCAGATTGTTTTTTGTGCTGTGTTGTGTTTTTTGTTATGAAAATGCCATAAGATTTGTTAACGCGTTAGATGCATGAGTATCAAAAAAGTAAAAAGTCCTGGTTTAACCTTTATGAGCACATGCGTTGACATTTTGTCAACACTGATTTTTTATGTGAGACTGCTCTTACCTCGTATGCAACATTCAGTGATGAAATTGAAAGAGGGCTTCTGAGTCGCTTACTGCTGTGGTGATTTTTAACGTTAAGTTGTTTCCACGATCAGTTATTTGCGTTTTACCTTAATCGGCATATATGTTGACAAAACGCCAACAATCAGAAACAAAAAGTTAAGTCTTGAAAATGAGGGAGTTTGGAATTTAAAATCACTTTGTAATAGTTAGCTACTATCACATATGAATAGCTGACAGCTTGTAGGAAAGTTGCATGTGCATTTAGGGAATAGCTTTGACTGAAGGAGTTATATTACCAGTTCTTATACTCTACCTCAGAAGAATAATACTTTTACGGATTCCCATTCAATTCCAATTTTTTATTTGCCATAAATTAGGTTTGCTTCATGGCAGTCGATTGTAGTAGGAAGTGACAGCGAGAGACATCGTGTTTCACACATAAACCTGGACTTGTCAGTATCGTACCACTAATTCTGCCAGTGTCGCACCACAGACTATAGCCACTGCATTTACCTGTCAGATTTAGTGGTGCAATACTGATGAGCCCAGTCTCATGGGTGAAACACGATGTTTATTGCTGTCAGTTCTTGCTACAATCGACTGCAGAGAAACATAGTTAACTGGATGGTCTAAATGGCTAGTGTGGAAACTAAACCATCATGGTTAGCGAATATCACAATTGCTCTCTGTACTAGTCAGAGGTGGGCACCCGCTACTTTTAAAGTAGCGCGCTACCCGCTACCGCTACTTAGGCCAAAATAGCACACGCTACCCGCTACCAGTTTACAAAAGTAGCGCGCTACCCGCTTCCGCTACTCGGACCAAAGTAGCGCGCGCTACCGCTACTTCTGCCGCTACTTTAGTCTAAAAAAATGACACTAGGAAACACTCTTCAAGTCCATAATGACACAAAAATGACCTTGAAAACGAATGTTATCATTTTTTTACACTGTCATTTTAACGTCGTTATAGAAAACACATACAAAGGGAAATTTATTCTTACGCATCTTTCAAAAACATGAGCATTTCAAAATGAGAGTCACTAAGTTCTGCCCACTTTCGCTTTAGCACATCTTTTCCAACAGAGAAAAGTCTCTCCACCGCAACACTGGAAGGAATGGAGGTGTTGTATTTAATGAACAAATGTTTTAACTCGGTATTCGAAAAGCTCAAGCATTTGCTCCTGTCTGAAAAAAATGCGTCCACATTTGCTGTTTCCTTCTGCACCGACGTTTCACGGGATGGCGCCAACACACCAAAAAATTCATCCTCGGAGTCGTGACTGGTGTTGGTGTCACTCTTCTCGGTATCAACCTGGCTTGATGTCTCCCGCAACAGTTGAATTACATCTGTCTTGACTTTTTCTCGCAGTGCGTCAGCATCATCCGTGGAAACGTAGTGCATAAATTGTAGCCACGATGTCTTGAAGGAAGGATGAAGACATGATGCCATAACACATTTCATGTCGTTGAAGCACTTGTTGAATCGTTTCTTCACCCCTTCAAGGACTTTCACTCTCAACTCCTCACAAGATCACTGATCTCGGTCAACTTCTTTGCGCAAATTGTAATGGTTGGAAGCAAGACTCCGTAATACGCCTTGAACTCGCCCTGGAAAATGTCTAAAGCCTGGCAGATAGGCTTCATCACACGGAGATATTCGCCGAAGAAGTTGACGTCAGCTAGAAAAGACCTAAACTTTGCAACCAAACCGATTATATAGCTGCTTGACCACGCCAGTGCTGCCAAAAAAAACGATTTTTTTTTCACTTTAAATTAAAAAGTAGCGGGAGTGCGACTGAAAAAAAGTAGCGCCTCTACCGCTACTTTGGAAAAAAAATAGCGCCGCTACTGCAGCCGCTACTCTAACTAAAAACGAAGCAGGACATTAAGGCGCGAACAAAACGGCGCGAGACAAAAAGGCGCAGAAAAAACGGCGCAGAGACAAAAAGGCGCAGAGGCAAAACGGCGCAGACAAAACGGCGCCAAAGTCAATGTATAGAACGATAATACTCTGCAACCATAACGAAAGTTTATGTGTGAATAAGGATTCTTGGAGCTGGTATACAAGTCCCCCCCCACCACCCTTGGCAACTCATGACAAAGAGGAATTGACCAAAACATGTGAAAAAAATAAGGAAAAGGTTCTGAGCTTGTTACATTGACTTTGGCGCCGTTTTGTCTGCGCCGTTTTGCCTCTGCGCCTTTTTGTCTCTGCGCCGTTTTTTCTGCGCCTTTTTGTCTCGCGCCGTTTTGTTCGCGCCTTAATGTCGTGGACCGAACTAAAAAGTAGCGCCGCTACCGCTACTTTTACCAAAAAAGTAGCGGCGCTACAAAAGTAGCGCGCTACTGCCCACCTCTGGTACTAGTGAATACTCAGCCCTGATAGCCAAGAAGGACCGCCCCCCTTTTTCACAACAAATTACATTGGTAGACATAGGAACAGTAAAGATGGCGTGCAGTAGCCTACCATCTCAGCTCAAATCATCAAGGAGAAGAAAGGTGGAAAGTGCTGAAGCTTTGCATGACCATTTATGAGTAACATTCTGCTATATTGTCATATGTAGGCTACCAAATCGAGACTGAAATGCTTCGCAATGTTTTCACACTTTTTCTGTTTCAATAACTGACTGTCACAAGAAAAGAAACCTTCAGTTATCATGGATTATAACAAGCATAAAGGCGGATTTAACACTCTTGATGAAACCTGTGAGTAATTTAATTGCTTGAGGAAAACAAGTCGTTGACCAATGGTTATCCATTACAATTTGATAAATGTTGCCAGTAACAATGCATTTATCATAATGAGACACAATAGGAAAAGCAACAAAAAACAGATTTTTTCCAAAAACTTACCTTTCAGCTTTCTCAACCGTATATGTTAACAAAAGGAAATTAACCAGAGAAACTAAAGTAGGCTACTTGTCAAAAAGTTGGGTTCACCGGCGCTGCAAACACTTATCGCACAGTTCAAGGTATCAAAAATGGGAAAGGTGCTATAGACGTGGAAAGCATATTATACTGACTATATCATATTGTAGTTGCTTGTAGGCGATTGGTTTTTCCAAGACACAGAAAACTTCAGAAGAACCAATATTGCTTGGATTTGGAATGCTGAACAATTATTTCTTGTTGTGCTACATGCTTAGTGTGTTTTTAATCTTTCTTAATGCTTCGTCTGAGAACTGGTAGGTGAAAAACTAAGCCCTGAGTAGGAAGCAAACCTCCCGAATGGGGTTTATGATTGTTTTGATAAGGTTTTCTCAACATCAAATCATCTAAAAGGACACATTCACTTTGAGAGCACTGCATTTGTATCGAAAAATATGAGGAAACGCCATGTTGACACTTTGTCAACATATATGCCGATTGAGTTAAAACCTAAAATCCCTGTGCTCATAAAGGTTAAAATGCATGTTTAACGTCATTCTTCTAAATCTATCATAGGATAGCTGATAAATCAATCTAGGATAGATAATTAGATATGTAGGGTACTGTACCTACTTATGTCACTTAGGACAAATGTTGGCACTTTATTACTTCATTTCTTGTTTAAATAATTTTTTACTGCATTATTGTGATTTACTCATTCTTCTTGTTTTCACTTACAAGGTATATATTCATACTAACTATTAGTTCATTGTTGCTGTACACTGTACAGTGTACACTGTATAAGTGTATATAGCCTCATTTAAAGTGAATTTGATGTTTTTTGATGCGTTACAAAATTGTTTCTATCTTTTTGTTGTTTCTGTTGAATGTTGATTGAAGCATGAAGTTTGTGTTATACCTGTTTTTGATCAGTCATAATTTGCCAGAAAGTAGACTAGCATACTTACATGTGAATAGTATGTAAAGTTTACTGTATTTGTTAATCTTTCTTGCTAATCTAGTCTACACCATTGCACAAGTCTGTTCTTCACTGGTCTGCAATTTATTTCTGTACAATTGTTACCCTTCAATCGAATCATCAGCTTATTTGAAGTAATTTGACTACAAAACTCTAACTAATAATGTTGTTCTGCTTTGAGTGCTTGGTTGGTCGTTTGCTAAAGTTTAACAATCTAACAAACATTTCAACCTGTTTAAGCAACCCTCTTTCATGTCTGGTTTGTATCAGGTTCAAGTCTCTCTCTTTTGTTGGGAATTATTGCATTAATTACCTGATTTTTGCAAAGGTAGGATTATAATTATGTGGAAAAAGAAAAAACACTAAACAATGTCCTTATAACACAAGATTCACAACTGAGAGGGCATGGACTTAGGGTCCACTATGACCTATCAAGAGAGCACTGTATGATCACATCTTTCTATATGATAAAGTAATGTGGTCGAAATAACATTTCGAGGAGGACAATCTGGGAAATTTCTTGCAGCTTCAATTACCGTACCTCAATGTTCATCGAGTTTATAGTTTATGAAAATGCTAAAAAAATCTCAATTATTAGACTTCTTTCCAGAAACTGTAATGCACCTGTGGATTTAAAAAAATTATTCAAATCAAACTTTAGATTTGATGAATTTAGTTAGATGTTTTTGATGAAAAAAGTGAAAAACTTGAAACTGCAGGCACTTTTCCCCTGAATTTCTGGTTCACTCTTTTAGTTTTGCTCCACTACCGGTAATCCGGTACTTCTACTAAAAGTGATCTGCCTATGTACGGTGAACTGGGTATTATCATCTTTGTGAAGTTTCCGAGTTTTTAAAGTTATATTTGACTTGATAGTGTATCAGATAACTATCATACTTTTAAATATTATAATATAATTTTAGCTGTAAAAATAAAGTTCCATGGGAGAGCTGATGTGCATTGGTCCGAAAGTAGAGGAACAGGGAAGGATCGAAAAACAAATAATTATCATGCTGTGGAAACTTACTTTATGGAAAATATTTTTGTCTTTGGCAAAGGTAACAGCTTTTTCCAACATTTTAAGTATAATATGAACCATTTTGAGCCTTACCATCAAATAACTTTTCATATTGATAATGGAGAAAACAACTTGTAGCAACTGTTTTTAGCAGTAGTTGCAACAAGTTCATCAAATGAACGTTGCAACTACTGCTAGAAGCGCTAATATTCCTAATCAACACCCAAACTTTTCAGTATTCAGGTAGTTTTAGTGTATTATTTATTATATATATAATTGAAAAGCATTGCTAACAGTAGTCTATGAAAGAACTCCATCAAAGCTTTGATCAATCAAGTATTAATAATACGAAAAAATCTCTGGACGATGACTTTCATCATCATACAAATTCGGTTTTGTCTCTACTGAATACTGATGGGTGTGGGCGTGGACAATTCTTCCCTTGCTATGATTGCCTCAGTCCGAGGATAAAGATTCAAAATCAACCAACTCCTATTTTTCATCTCATTTTGTCCATCGCATCTTCTTTCTTTAGTCTGACTTAGTCTTCATCATTCTTCTGAAATATATATTATATATATATATGTCACAGTCAATGTGCGGGGCCTCGCGTCGGGCTGCTTTGCGTCTTGGCAGAGTGTGCTGTTTTCATTATGGAATTTTGAGCGATGTGTTATTATCGGGTATTGACCTGAAGTAACCTTTGAATGAGAAATCTGTATTATGTAACGCATTTCCAGAATCGTCTGTAAGCATGCAAATCTGGAATGTTCTGTTGTTTTTCATAATTTCTGAGCGTCGTTTGTCATGACGTCATAAGGATGTTTATCAGTAGATGTCCGATTGCGAAATATTTATTATGTAACAATCTTCTACCCTACGTGACATTCTTTAAACTTCTTTGAGCTTCTGTTGTTTACATTTAAATGCTGCTTGATAGAACATTGGTTCTTTATGATGTAACCTTACGTAACCTTCTCGAAGTTACTGGACTGAACAACCAACTATAAATAGTGGTGTAATTTTGTGTAATGATTATTATGATGAGATCATTATTATTAGTTGATTATGAGAGTTGTGTTATGAGTTGTGGATTGGTAGCTGGTGCAGAAATTATTGGTGATTGAGACTTGAAGTAATTGAATACAAGTAGATGAGAATTGGTGCTGATATAAATTGTGTTCGAAATTAGAGTTAGAAGAGAAGCCGTTCGTTAAAGTCCTTTAAGAGTTTTCATTATCAGTTTACCGGTAGAACTATCCGATCATTTAATTGACTACTTTTTGGTTATACCCATTAAACTACGTCATTGAACCTTTCCAAGTCTCTTTCCTGGTAAGAGATAGAAAGAAAGCGTGACAATAGTTTATCAAAGTATTGATTGCGGATGCTAATCAGAGATGCACTGTAAGCATCTTGCTCGAAGACCGAAACACAGCAATGTTGATCATATCCTAAAGCTGTAAACCCTAATCCCTAATAGATCACTATCATGGCCATCTCAGAAACGCTTGCAATAAAGTTCATCGGTCCTGCGCCTTACCACAACATAACTTACATGGATAATGATGGAGTATTTCTTCTTTTACATAATTTTTCTTCCTTGTTAGGTTCAGGAGGATACACCGAGGAGGCTAAGCGGATCCCATCTGGTGAAAGCGCTTTTCCATTTAATTTTCAACTCCCTAGTCAACTGCCTTCCTTCTTTGAAGGTAATAAATTAATGACTTGTTGAAAATTTTACAAATGATACACTTTGTCAATACAGTTATTTTTTAGAAGTTAGGTTTCCGTGTCATCTCTACGAATAAACTATTCTGTCACAATTGATTGCAGTCAGTAATAACATGATTAATAGTATAAAATAACATTATTCAAACAATACAAAAACACTAACATGCATAACATATTCAAACATTTTTGGTGTAACTTTGCATCCTCATGTTGAAGAAACTAAGATAACGTTGAATAATTATGAGTGACATCAAGTTTACACACTAACAAACTGAGTACAACAACTTTACAAAGTTTTGAGTGATGTAACATTTTGTTCATGACTGTCTTTTTCTTGCAGGTGCATTCGGCCGTATTCGATATTTTGCAAAAGCAAGCATCATCAAGCCGTGGAAGTTTGATCACAATACAAAAAGAGCCTTTACTGTTCTTGAAAATGTAGACCTCAATCAGGAACCCAATGCTAGGGTGTGTACTGTGTATTGTTGAACTAACAGCATGATGCTTAAACAACGATTATGCGACCATCTGGTGTTTCGGAGGAAGGTTTAAATCTCATTTAGCAACTATTTGAGAATACTGAAGTTCAAGACATCCACTATTCCCATCGAAGTTCGACTCTCGTTCAAGACGCATCGATTTGCACCATTGATGATCCCAAACAAGGATGAAACTCGAGTATGGCATCTTTCATTTTCGTTTTCAGGGCCTTAACGGAAATACTTTAATCCCTTGACTTGGATTATCACGTTTTTGCTTACTGTTCATCTATCGTAAGTTGTATGAATCCAAGACGCACTGTTGTTTCTCTTTATATTGCTTTATTGCATCAGGACTACTTTACTTTATGTCTGTGAACGCTCTGGACGTTTTGTGGACTTAGCTTTACTTTGAACAGACGCCAGTGACCAACAACGATTCCAAAACGCTTTGTTGTATGTGCTGCGCCAGTGGACCTATCCAAGCGCAGGTCCATCTGGATCGAACTGGTTATGTATCTGGAGAGTTCATCTTAGTGAATGCCACTGTTGACAATGGAAGGTATTCTGTGTACACTGTACACATACAAAGTTTTTAGTGGAATGTTACATTTGTTTTTTTCATTACTGTCCTCGTGTTAGTAGTTTGTAAATATCTTCTCCTTTTACTGCTGTTTACTCTGTTGGCGAAAGTATTTGGTCGAGTTTGCTTAGAATCACTATCATCCGCATCTCTTTTTCTCAATTCAACATTTTATATACTAGCCTACCTCTAGATCTAGAGCTCGACCGATATCACGTTTTCATGCCTATACCGATATTTATGAAATTTTTAGGCTGATACCGACATATATAAATCAACTACGAAAAATTTGTTACCAACAAAGTTATTAAGCAACAAAACAGTCCAAGAAAGTTTATGCATTGGTTGCTGTAATGGAAAAATCATTCTTAAGACTAATCACAAAAAAGCACCAAACAAAAAAGAAACAACCAAATGCAATACTGTTTTGAGTTTAAATCAATAATGAATGTTCAACAGTTTCAAATTGTAGTTAAAAAAACATAGTTTCTCAGCATTCATGCCAAGAAGAGAACATCGTTTTGTCATCGTAAATCAATCCAACACGACAGGAGTTTCTGCTAGGATTCGCATAAACACCGGTATCACCGCCACTAGCCCGATGAACAAAGGCACAAATACAGCAATTGGAGCGCAAAATTTAAATAGGCAGCTAGAAGAGCGCCCTTTCGCGTGCACAAAACAAGACATTCGAAAGCATACCCAGGTGTTGCGTGCAAAGATGGATTGTGTGTAGCCGCGTGCACGTAATTAAAACAAGAGAGTTTAAATGCGCTCTTTACAAGCACGTTTGAGCAACTTGTTTTCTTCTAAAGGCATGTATGACTGGTTTTGAGTGTGCTTTTGCTGGCGATGTTTATCAGCGAAAAATAGCCGATACAATATATCGGCTGACCGATATATCGGTCGAGCTCTACCTGTATCCACAGCACTTCAATGCTATCTCCGTCTTCTTTCTCACATTGTTTTTTGGCATCGATTTGATCTCTTTGCTACACACGCCGATATCCTATCTCAACCGCTTTCTCATCATCACAACATCAACCACCTCCCTTTATCTTGCAGTTGACTTCTCTCTTTACGATATACCACTCGTGTACTACCTTAAAATTATCTGCTCTGTTTATTTATAGTTTATTTACACCATGCAAATATATTCCAGTTCATCTGCTATGCCCAGCACCAGAGCCACAATCATACAACACGTTATCTACCGATCAACCACTAAAGCCCGGACTGTTTCTAAAAAGATCGCATCTTTGACTGGACCTGGATGCAGGGCAGGAGATTCCATTGAATGGGACCACGAAAGATTCCAGGTTTATCTTCAAAATGTTGTGCTCATGGATGTTATAAGATGCATTCATTTAGGAAACTGAACTACGCATTTATGAACATCAAGTTGTTATTTAAACTTAAATTTTTGTTGTCATTGTTAAGATACCCCCTCTTCCCCCGACAATGGTTCGATCTTGCAGCATCATCATTGTCACTTACACAGTGGAGGTAAGTAAATTACACTCGATTATACTTTGCCGTGTGTAAAGCGCATTGGCTTCGGTGCTCATACTAGCGCACAAATAGAACAGTGAAAGCTGAAAGGTTATGATTCAAAACTAATTAAGTGTTGAAATTTGCAAGCTAGAATTTGTGCTTAAAATTAAAGTGTCATAGACACAAGTCATAAATTAATTAAATTAAACTGACTTGTGTAACGTAGATGAATTCAGTAATCTCCATTTCACATGCTTAACATCCTTAAAACAGTTCTAATAATGTTAAAAACTGCCTAAAAAGCAATCACTAAGCTACAACCTCTTTGTTCCTTTCATTGACACCAAACAATTTGTCTTTCATGTAGTTTTCAGTTGTTGTGCCAAGCGGGAGCATTGATCTTCGCGTCAATGTGCCACTCACTCTCGGCACCATCCCTCTGCAGGGACTGACACCTTACAACCTTCCAGCTGTAGAACCAACCGCTCCTCCCTTGCCTCAGCCCCTTGATATTCCTCCAGCTTATGAACGTGAGTATCATTAGCTGCATAAAGAAGGCTTAGCATGAAAATCGTAAAGTATTTAGCGTCACACATAAGCTGCTAAAGCATACTAACATCAGAAAGAACTCCGATAGAGTAATCGAAATAGATAATTTTTAGAGATCAGCGTCTGTGTGATCGATTGTTCAAAATCATTGTGATTTTGCGTACGTGTGAGGTTTGAATCCATAACTCAGATGATTATTACCGTTGTGTTAGTGGGTGTGATGTTTCTTATTTGGTATTGGTGTATTGAAAGTAATGGAATGTGAATAAAAACTCTTTCAAGATCAAATAAAAATGGAGAAAATCACGTCGCCCTTTGTTTCATCCATCTCCTCATACGCTCCAAACCGTTTTGTCTCATGTCTCTTAAAACAATTTTTGAAATTGCTTACGCTTTTATTGTCACGGCTCCAGTGGACCAATATTTTTCATGTGACACATTTGTCAAAGTTTCGAGCAGATGTTTGAAAGTCAGTCAAAGCAGCTTGCTCTTCCACGCATTCTGATTTTACGCACTAGCTTTTTGAGCCGCCACCTCATTCTATCACTATCAATTAGACTCAAGATTGCTAGTTGCTCATTGCCTCTACAAGTATAACTGCAATTATAAAGTGCAAACAAACACCGTTTCAGTTCACGAATAATATCTTTAATTCTCCACATGCAGTATTTTACTTTTCATTTAAAATAACCTGCGTTCAGGTATGAGTCAAGTTAACTCGGACTTTTTATAGCTCCTCCACCTTCTTATGCATCCGTTGCTGGAGGAGAAGTCAACATCCGGGATGATGATGACAACGATCACCTGATGGGCGAGACATCTTACTCTCCACAATATGCGTACTACGACTGGAGTCAATCCGCCTTTACATACACCAACCAATGAATTATAAATCTAACTTGTTTTAAAGAACAGTTTGTGCATTTTTTTTTTATGATACAGTACCCTCGTATCTAAGAGGCGAGCAAAGTTAATCTGCGTCGCCGAGTTCCTAAAAACACTCGCGTTCTGAATGTTATCTTTAACTTCGACCGAAGGTTTTTGGCTTTCATTAGTTATGAGAATTTCTCTTACTTTTCTCATTGAAATCTAATCACTGTTACATTGATGAGCATTTACATGACAAAATCATCGTGTCATGCTGTTTTATGATTGGCTGGTTCTATTCTAGTTCGGAATGCTCACTTTGTTTGCTGCTTTTACTCTCTTTTCGTCATTTCAGTGATTGAAAGATTCGATTTTAGTTTGTAAATTTAAAATCTATCTGTATCGTCTTAAACTTTATGCGTATGGTATGTTTTTAGTCTAATTGCTGTTGCACTGAAAAATCATGTTTGTTTGCTTCATTTTTCCATTCATCGGTAGCTCAGTAATCATAATGTACTTTCATTTGACTTTAGCCTAACTATCTGAACAGTAACGTAAGAAGTTGTTGATTGCAACAATCAATCGATGGTTTATTTGTCACTTACCAGTAATAGGAACATATAGTACATGTTTGAAATATGCAAGTAGTATAGCCTACACAATGCAAAATTTACACAAGTTTCCATACCGACAGGGAGACAGTGAGACGACCATACGGTCTGCTAGTTAATTCTCAAAGATTATGCTTGTTTTATCTTTATTGTGGGCTGTGGTTTATTGTTTCGTTGTGAACCCGACAATAGGCCTGCGCTTTTGAATTTTTGCACCAAATGTAATTTTCAAGGTAGTTGTGCACTTAATTTGTATGAAGATAAAACCCACTGCTTTGTTGACTGTGAGTGAAGTTCAAGAGAGGCATTTTTGATTTTGAACTAAAAGTTTGACCCGTGACGCCGATTGATCTTTTAAAATTTCATGAACAACATTGAATGTTGTGACAGTGGTTCCCAACCAGAGGTCCACGGACTCTTGGGGGGCGTGATAAGGTTGCAGGCCGCAGGGGGTCTGACAGAATTAAATAACAATATTTAATTAATTTTACGTGGATGTAAGGCAACAACTTGTAGGTGCGAAAATATTGTAGCGCCGTCAAGTGCTTCCATATTTGGTTAAGAGATGTGATTTTGTTTTCTTTTTTGCTGATTGTGACGTTTATCCAAACTCAGAGCTTGAAGTGAAACCATAGTCTTCATGATGTCACAGTTTCTCCTGGTTCAAAATGCCAAGCATCAGCAGCAAATCAGACATTAGCAAAAGGACAGGTTACAAAGGCGGCTAAAAAAGTAAATAATGAAGAATACATATCATACGAATTTACCGTTACTTTGGATCGCGATGGTACAGAAAAGCCTCAATGCTTTCTTTGTTGAAAATTATTGGTTAGTTATGGTTATTGGTCAGTCTTTAAAATTTAGGGGTCTATTTCTATAGCCTAAGCTTGATTTTTTTTAAAGGGGTCCGAGACTAAAAAAGGTTGGGAATCACTGGCTGAGGCCTACCGGTACCAAGTTTCTTTACCCACATAAGGACATGTTTCGCATGCAAGTGAATTTTTACGCTAAAAGAATTTTTTGCATCTTGGATAATAATTATAGGTCTATGCAGCAAAAGTGGTGACTAAAAAAACAGATTTATTTGTCAGATTCAGTCGATGAACATTTTGCTGTTCCTTTAACTTTTTTCGATAAGAAATTCTAAACAGTGGCGTAACCAAAGGGGTGGGTCGCAATTGCCCCCCTCCCCCTTTATAATGCAGCTAATAAAACGTTGATCAGGAAAAACAGTTTTTAATTAAAATTCCGTATCTCAATCAAACGCTTGTTTTCATTTTTACATATGCTTGTAAACACATGGAAACCAACATTAAAACTTCAAAATACTATTAATAGCCTAGGTTTCACGCACAATCATTACGGCAATTAAACTTTTTAAAATTTCATAGACTGAACATCATCACAATGACTTGTTATATGGTGCTGTATGAGAAACTCCCCTGCTTCAACAAACGTCAACTTCTCTGGTTGGGACATAGAATACGACGTCCAATAAACTCAGTTTACAATGAAACTCACTCTGCTACTATCAAAACTGATTCAAGGCAAAATAATCCAAGAAAGACCAGCACAAAGTTTTATGCGAAGGGTTCGATTGCTCGCAGACAGCACAGCCCCAAAGAACTGGGACAGTTGACTGAAAATCGCCAATTATGGAGACTTTTAATTGATGCTATTTTGCACCCTATTCGTGTAAAATAAATTATTATTAACTTATCTCGTAGGGGGAAGGTGGGGCAAGTTGAGCAGGGTTTTTTTTAATCTATTTTTTTTTTAACTTTTTCGAAGATTCAAGTAGGCTATTGCATTTCAAACACATGCTAATAAGCCAAGTTTTAAGACAAAAACTGGATGGTTTTATTTATTATTTTGCACTGTATTCGAGTTTAATTAACGATTGCACAACTTGCTCCGGATTATTTTTCCGGGGCAAGTTGTGCAGCACCATGGGCTAAGTTGAGCAACATATTACACTATTACAGCCAGCAAAGACACAGACAATTGTAACAAATCAGCTATTTTTACATTAATTAAACTTTTCCAGACTTTAAAACTATGTAAAAATGGCTAATAGGCTAGAGCATTTGTGAATTAACAAAGGCAGTTAAACATGAACTTTCAACAAAATCAAAAAAAAACTTGAGGTACTTTTAGCATAGTCCCAAATAGGTATGGAAAAGGAAAAATATGCAACTGAGCTGTTTCCCCCTGAGCTCAACCGAACATTTCCATCCACTTTACATCCCTATATTTTGGGCTCTGCTTGGGGATTCAAAATTTTTTCGGATTTTGTTGTCTGTTGAGATAAATTTTTCAAATCATCCAAGAAGCAGTTTAGTAGCTACAGCTACTCAATGTTCCATTCACTGAATTGGCAAGGAATAACCAGTCGCTTTTCACTACGTGCTGTTCCACCAACAGCTGTTGGTAGGGATCTGTCTTCCGTTTCGTTACCTATAATGCCTTTGAAGCACGTAAATCTCAGTTATCAGCTTTTTGGGCAATGGGCAGGTTAGGCTTGATCAGCGATATAAGGTGTTTAGGATCTAAATTCGGATGCAAACGAAATTTTGATTTTTTGGATGCACAGTAAAACTAGTCAAACTTTAGCAGTAGGGGTCAGTAGACATATTATGATGTAGTTGTATTTTCGCAGGTAAAATTTTTTCGTACATTTGTTAGTTTTCTTGAATTTTTTTGTTCTTTAAAAAAAGTGTGAATGGGGCAAGTTGTGCAACTGTTCCTGTAAACCGCCTTTGTTAATTTACAAATGTTGTAGCCTATTAGCCATTTTTATATACAGTAGTTTCAAAGTCTTTCACGTGAATGAGTGTAAAAAATGACTAGTGAATGAATGTAAAAATAGCTGATTTGTTAAATTGTCTGTAGCCTACTTTTGCTAGCCGTAATATGTTGCTCAACTTGCCCCTAGTCAAAACGAGCGATTGTTGTTGCTCAACTTACCCATGGTGCTACACAGCTTGTCCCATAATGCTGCACAACTTGCCCCGGAAAAATAAGCCGGGGCAAGTTGTGCAATCGTTACTTATAAACTTGAATACAGTGCAAAATAATAAATAAAACCAACCAGTTTTTGTCTAAAACCTTGGCTTATTAGCATGTTTTTGAAATGCATTACTTGAGTCTTTGAAAAAGTCAGTGAAATAAAAAAATTAGATTTAAAAAAAACCTGCTCAACTTGCCCCGCATTCCCCTGTATGCCTAGCCCAGTCTATTTATTCTTACTGCTGTTTGGTTTTATGTAACTTAAATAAACTTTCCACCCTTTATTTCAGCATTATTTGGCCGAGTTTTTCTATTGATTTAAGCTGAAATTGATTGATTGAATCTTTTATTCTCGGACTGGAAAAGCTTCTTGCAGAGCGTAATCCTGGTAGTTTCGCATACTTGTAGCGGCTTTGAATCTCTGACGCAGGGCCGGTCACCGAGATTGACAGAGTCAAGTTTTCCGATTGTTGCCGGGAAATTATTCCATTCATTAGATGCCGCTGAATGGAGAGCAGTCCTTTACGTTACGTGCATTGCTCAATCGCACACTCCGAGAGTCGAACCTGCGCCGCTTGATCTTGAAGCTTCTTCGTTCCAGAAGTCACGCGCTAACCAACTGAGCTATCGGGGCGAATTCCTCATAGAATGTGCAATTTCAAGGATTTTTTTTTCAAAAATGTCGGAGGAGTCCTCCAAACCCCCCTCGCGGCTACTCATTTGCTCTTCCCGCAATGTTGTGCTGGCTACACTGCGCATAACAACAATGCACGAGTCAAAAAAGCTTTCCAAAGGCAAGAAACTTGATGTTTGATCGTCAATTAAAATTTAAGGTCAACTTCAATTTTAAAGCAATTCATATCACCTTCGTTAGTGACGTCAATGAAAATATTGCCCCTCCTGGAAAAGAACCTTGCACCCTGTAAAACTGATCTAGTTGCGCCACTGATAAGGAATGATCAGCTTTAACGAGATTATGAAATTTTCTACACGAAATATGATTGAAAATGTATAGACCAAACAGTTTAGTATCATCAATGGCAAGATATTTCTTTGCCAGATACTTCACACAGCTGAACGTTATCCTACTCTTCGGTTTAGGACAGAAGCAACCAATCAAAACATTTGAACGCGGCAGATGAAGTGGTCTATTCATCTATCCAAATAAGCAACACAAGAGTCGTACAATAAAAATACATCTGATATGGTCAATTGGTCATCGATCGAGGGCAACACTGCCTTCATTTGCCATAGAAATAAATGTAGCATAATCCACAAGCAATACATTGAACTTCAAAGTTAGTAAGTCCGTTTTAAAACAAGGCTACTTCTGCCACAGCTCACAGACTTATCCTTTTTGGTATTTTAGCCTTATTCAGCTTTCGCCAAAATGTCACATAAAAATAAAGTCCTGGTAAAATCATGAACAAGAAAATCAAAAATGCAAAAACGAGATCATTTGAGCATTTTCAAGTGTTGTCGTAGGACAATTAATTTTTCTTAAGAGGACATATGGCAGCCCTAGCCCCTACTTCCGGGCCAATTATGTATATTTTCTGGTACTGCTTAGACTAATAATTAAACCTGCTTGTAAAATGACATCTGGTAAAATCTGCCTAATAACTTACAACAAACTAGCTACTAGAAGTAGGTTACGTGGTTTGGTTAGTCTTCACGTTGACCTACTGTAGAAAAGGAAATACGACAGTTCTGACTTCTGACGAACATCATAAAAGCGTTGTATGATATTTGAAAAAGCGCAACTTTATTATTGTCAACTTTTGACATAATCACCGAACAAACAAGGTATTGATCTTGATATTGCGTTGAAGTAATTGAAACAGAGAAATGCACAAAACTACACGTGTGAACCACTGGGCTATCTATGTAACCTATGAAGTGCAAAATTGCAGTAAGATAGATCTTTCATCACGTTTTTAACCAATGGACAGCCGACTTAAAAAAACCGGTCTTAAGACATGCGAACTCGTTTGTCACGTAATTTGCGTCACCAGAAACGATGCGCATGTGGTTTTGGAATTCTTCTTCGATGTCTTGCCAACTGCACACACAGAATAAATCTTGCTCTGCAGTCAACAATGATGAATCGTTTTTGATGAACGAATTGTCTTGCTCTGGTCCGCCGTCTAGCGGACTTTGTTTGTATGTTTTCACATCTTTTTTTGTGACATCCTTCATTATCGGATTGCCTGGCGCAGTGAGAGGTTCTTCCGGTGTCATACTAAGGTGAAAGATCAGTTGGATGACGCGTGACTCGGAAATGTAGGAAGAGACTAACTGTCGGATGAGAGTTGTGTACAGCAAACATGAGTTTTTCCACTCGCTACATGTTAGCAGAGCGTGAGGCGGTAAAACCTGCAAAAGAAAAAGGGACGTGAACTTGGCAAAAGCTCCAACCATATGTCACTTTTTTAAGAGTTTATCAACGGAAAGAGTTTATTGTCGGCTGCATAGCCGAGTGGTGAGAACCCTGGAACGGCAATCGAAAGGGCGCCGGTTCGACACCGCTCAAGAGCATGTGTCTGTGGCAGGACACTTAAAGGCATGCCTGAAGGTGGACACGAAGATTGGCTTCCTTGCCTTCCTGTCCACTTAATCTAAATCTTCAACCACCAGGTATAAGCCTGGATACGACAAACAAAACAAAAACGGAAATAGAAACATAAGGTGTTGCTTTTTATCTATCTCTCGCCATACGATTTAACGTCTCTTGTTCCCCATACTGCGAGGGTTAGACAAATAGACACCCAACGAATGTCTACTGATGGCATTTCTTCATGCCACCCAGTCCTGAGAGAAGACCGAAACAAAATCTTCCAACCGCAGATCTTCGCGAATGTTGTCGAGCCACGAACATGTATTACACTATCTTGTGTCAACTGCCACAGTAAACTACGCCAAGAAAGTAAGATGAAGATCACTGCACGATGATGTCCGTTTGACTGAAATTACGGAACTCAACTCAAGACAGTGTAAAGCTTATCGACAAATCGCAGCAGAAAAAAATGAAACAACAATAAACTGCATAAGCAAGCGGATTTATTTTCTGAAAAGAAGTAGCTTTACGTGAACAGCAATACCAACTTACTTTCTGGTAAGCTTTCATGGACGAGATGGAGAATGGGTTTGTTTTATTGCTTTCTTTGACAGATTGCTGCGTCGAACTTATTTCGCAAGCAATTTGAAGAACTAAGTTCTTCATCGCTTCCGATACGCATATGTCTAACGGAGTGAGCCCCTGCAAGCGACGCATGAAGTTTTGTATCCACTGCCGTTTAAAACTACGTTAAATAAGAAACTTCACCGACGTTGGATCGATACCCCTCGGCAACAGCAAACATATTTTGAAAAAAAAAACACTGATTTGTTCCTTCTTCGCAACCACCACTTGAAAAACAAATTTTGCGTCACAATGAGCTCAGATCCCGCTTTACGTCTGCGCTAAAACAATCTACATTGCATAGCGCTGTGATCAAGGCATACGTGTGAGATATGCAAACCAGTGTGGAGCACCATAACCGTCAGTATTGCTATTTTTATTCAAGCAAATGGGAGCTTCCAAACTATGAATGAACTTGTATTGAGCGCACCTGCTTATCGACCACGTAAAGCAAGTCGACTCCTCCTTTTTCGAACAGCAGTCGAGCCACTTCGACGTGGCCGTTGGCCAGTGCATCATGCAGTGGGGTGGTACCGTTTTCAGCAGGACAAGCCAGCAAGTCGATCTCTAACCGAGGCTCTACGGGTTCGACTCCCTCGTCAGCTGAAAAAATTTGAACACGATTTTGAAACTTGGAATATGTGACAAAAATACATTTTTCAATACGAACAAGTTAACACATAACATAGACTTACCAGTTTCGGCGGAAAAGGAAGCAAGTGGCAAACGAAGCAGTTCCCGAACGCATTCCTCGTAACCATGGTTGCAAGCTTCGCCAAGCGGAGTCCAGCCGGCGTTGTCGCGACAGTTGGGATTTATGCCTTCTGTACTAAGAAGCTGGGCCACTTTACTGGGCTGGTTCTGCATGCAAGCTTTATGCAAAGGGGTCTCTCCTTTGTGATTGCGGCGATTCAAAGCAGCAGTAGAAAATCGCGACGCGGCTTCAGAGCTTGCGAGTGGACTGGTTGAGGATTCGGGCTGAACAAGAAATGAGCAGTGTTAGTTTGGCTTGGTAAGCATTAGCGTAGCTAACTCGTGGAAGTCAAAGAATTTCAACTAAAAGAGTTGAAAACCTTAAGGCTTAAGTGAATAAAATAAAAACGGGCAGTTTGGATTTAGTGAAGAAATATTTAACCTCGGGCTGACAGGCTGCTTTGAAAGTTTATTCCATGACAGCAGTTTGAGCAACTAGGAACTAGTCCATTCACTAACTAACTGTTTGCAGTGCCAGGTGAAGTGAAAACAAACACAAATTTGACACTAGAATGTTAAGCAGCGAACTTAAACAACGTATTGCTGGCACTTTGTTGGGAAACACTTTCACGAGGGACTGCTTTATCCGTTAACAAGTTTAATAAAATGACTTTTTGTTCAAAAATGAATCAGAAATTTTCTGACTGAACTTTCATTTCTAAAACTGGTTTCTGAAAGTGCGTAAGTTTTAATAAAAGCAAGAAAATCAAACAAAACAAAGAGCCCAAAATGTACTAGATACTGTTTAGATACTAATGTAGATACTCAAAATGTTTTTTGATTAGATGAACCAGCCGTTTTAACCATTTTGCTCCAAAGCAAGAAAAAACACGCAAAATGGATTTAAAGAGACATTTTTTCACTACCACTACACGTTATAGTTAGCAAGCTTAGACATAAAACGTAGATAAAACGAGCCCAGGGATGGGCCAGGCGAAGTATCACTTCCTTGTCGGCTGATGTTACTACAGTATAATGTTAATATGACTGCCATAAACCAGTAAACCTATTGCTAGGATTATTCACAATGACAAAAGCTTAGCAAATATTTGACTGCGTGGATCAAAGCAGGTTGTAAACTACATTTATCTGTGGAGTTGTAAATTTATAATCGCAAGCCACAAGTAATCGAAAGAGAAATTACCTTTGAGGAGAGACAATTCTCCTTATCCGATGATTCGTGTCGTTGACCTGAGATGTCTGATGACGTTGGACAAATTTTCTTACTTTCCCTTTAAAAAATAAAGGGAATGTCTTTAATGATATTTTGACTTTTGTTACTTATGTTAGCTCCGCATTTCAAGATTAACAAAAAAAAGCAACAAACAGCGGAACTAGCAGCAATTGATCAGATGTCAGTGCCCTAAAAAATATTCTAGGAGAAAACAAAAAAAATCTAAAATTTTCTTGAAGGTACTTATCTCCTTTCCAGCTTAGCGCCATTCAGGTAGGCCCTTGCCTGCTTTACACATTTATCTTTTTTGACAATCTTTATAGGACAAACAGGGTGACTCCATTTTTTATCACAGCTGCCGATACCACCACGTGTTTTAAGCTAGTCCAACACTAAACAGTTAGAAAATGCCTTTTATGCAAACTTCAGATATGGCCTACGCCCTACATTAATTTGCAAAAAGATGTGAAGTTGGGCTTCGATCAGTTCCACGACGTCTGTATTGAAAATCAAGATAAAAATAATTTGATAACTCAATGAATGCGATAAAGCACATCAGATAAACCTGCACAAAATATGTAAATACCAGCTACCTAAACACGGATGAGGAAAAATGTCATCAGCAAACACAGCTGTATTGAGGTTCTTGTCAATAGACAATGTGTACAAGTAGTGCACATAACTACATAACCTCAATGTTAAGAAGTTGTGTAAAACACAGCTCTCGCAAAACGTGTCATAAGAAAACAAGAAATTTTATTGCAACTTCTTGACCCGCACAATCGTATTAACATAATAAATTTGGTCCGTTTATTCCAGAATACCGTCACTACAACATAGCAAAGAAAATGACTTTTTAATGGATTTAATGAGACAAATTAAAAACATTACCTTTTATGAGATTGAATGAGCGACCATTTCTTGGCACTTAACGTGGGTGGTCGTGGAATGAAGTGGAAATACCTGTCAACGATCATTCGCAGGCTGAGCGGGGTGTCTGAAAATAAGAGGCTTTGTTTATGGCTGGCTTGCATACATTTTAGTGTTCATGTAACGATGAATAGAAAAATCCCAACAAAATTACTTTCAGCGAGTCGGTTCAATCTTGAACAATTAAAAAATTGATTTCGACCCAGACAGCAAATCAATCGTTTTACATATTGATTTAACGTCCGATGTTGATTTGCTTTGTTGATTAGCTGTCTGGGGATATGCTAGATCATTGAACAAATGCATCGTTCTATAACGTAGCAGATATGCAACATTTTAACTTTCGCACCTTCATCGTTTGGATTATTATTTGTGTTGCTTTCACCTTAACTGAAGATGATCTAGCTAGCAGATCGAAATCGACTTTCAGCTGTGTGGGATTGAACTGACGCGGTGAAAAGAAATTTGCTTGTATTATTACAAGACATGTAACCGAGTCGTTCGTAGTATTGTTGTGGGTTGGACACTTGTCAGAAGATATTTCTTTCCTTTACTTGATAGAAAAATCTGGTATTTTTACTTTAATTCAACAACTGGACACATGAACTTTAAAACAAACCTTTTCCCACTTTCGCCAAACCGCTACAGAAATTCTTCTCCATAATTGAGCAAATAAGCGAAGTCTTTGACGGCAAGTTCAAAGTGTACAATAAGTTCTCCAATACCACGTGATCGGCATCGTGAAAAACCTCAGCCAATCCGGAAACGATACAGGAATGACCACGAGTAACCTTTTGACCTGCAACCACAAAATATTCTGATTGAGCAACAGGAACAGTCAAATCGCTCAGCTACGATGAAAAGTTCTTCTAACATGGTTGGAATTATTTCTATAAAATAATGTAGGCTGTCCGAATGAGAACGTAACCAAGACATCAAATTTCATCATTTCAGACGTTGAATCAACGTAAGAATGACGAATTTTGCTGTCTGGGAACTTACTTTTGTTTGCTGAATCAACTACTGCAAACAGAGAATTGACAATGCTCTTCAAACAAGTGTAGGCATTCGACGACATTGAATTCTGGTCATCTTCAACCGAATCGTCATCGCTATCACTTTCATCATCGTTGGACTCGTCTGAAACGTTACAATCAACGATTAACCTCTAATGCTCAGAAAACTACATGTAAATATAGTATCTGAGGCCAAAAGCCCGCAACGGTGTGCCACTGTCTGCAGTTACGTTAACTGTCATCTATATTAGAGTTTATCATCTATCCTTCATTATTTAAAAGCTGGAACACCGCACATTTTTATAGTATCTTAAAGGTATCCTATTTAGAGAAATAAAACATAGTAACTTTAGCGGGTTTAGCATACTTTATTTCACACAAAATATAACATAATTAAATAAAATAAACTCAAACGTTTTCGACACGTACGTGTGTCCTCATCAGGAATTAAATCTGCAATACATAAAATGAAAAATCGTAAGATAAATTTGACTATGCACTGTAACTGTAACGACACTCTGGACTGAAAGCACAAACTGAACAAATGATACGAGAATGATTGCGAGTAAATTATGCGGTGGGAAACAGATCACGTGAGGTGTAGACTACAGGCATTGAACAAAACAATTAGAACACACACAAAAAGAACGATGAGCCACAGGCGAATAACTGCCGGTTGAGAGATGGATTGTTATGTTTGATTCTTAAGGCTTCCATGATCTTAGTCTGAAAATCAGATCTGCCTCGAGAGATGATTTTAAATTGGTCAATCGAGACATTGTCAGTGCACGTTTCACAAGAGGCGATGTGCTCTTTAATTGCACTTTTTAGTTGTTAGGTTTGGGTTTAAGTGCTCCCCGGCCCTTGTCAACAAATGTCTGGTTGACATACCAATGTATGTCTGGTTTGCGTCACGCAAACAACTAAATTTATACACAACATTTGAAGAAAGAGCAAAGGGAGTAGGCGACTTCAATTGAAAATATTGGTGCACTTTAAATGTTTTATACACAGGATGAATGTCACATGAAAATTTCTTTTTTATAAGTTTAGCTAGGTTTTTCGCAAAAATTGTTGAATCTTTTCCTAGGTAGGGTATATTAATGAAATAACTAAAATCGACTTCTTCAGGCGTGTCTTTTGGTTCATCAGCCATGAAGGTGTTTAAGACTTTATTGAAAAAGTGAAAAGGATATCCATTTAAATAAAACAGGTTTTTTAATTTCTTGATTTCTTTCTGAAACAACTGATCATCAGAACACACCAAACGAGCACGAGATAACAGACACAAGATTAAACCAGATTTCCATTTCCTAGGGCATAGAGCGTTATAATTTAAAAGCAAGCCAGTGTTGGTAGGTTTTCGCCAAATCCAGGTGTCAAAAGAATTGCCTTTAATTTCAATTTCAACATCTAAAAAAGCGATGGTTTCATTGGATTTTTCAAGTGTAAATTTGATATTTTTATGTTGCGAATTTAAAAGGTTCAAAAATTTTGAGCACGATTCATCATCATCAAAATGGCGAAAATATCATCAACATAACGTAAATACAGTTTGGGATAAAAATCACGATAAAATTCAAATTTTTGGTTTCGATGTGTGCCAAGAAAAAGTTTGCCAGTGTTGGGCCCAATGGGGAACCCATGGTGACGCCATCTATCTGTTGATACAAACTATTGTTGTACAGGAACATGCCTTCTGTGGCTAAATGTAATAATTTTATGAAGTATTTTTTCGCAATGGGCGGTCGATTTGGTTGGTTTTCACTAAAAATATGGTCAGCAATTATAGTAATAGTTTCTTTCAGAGGCACGTTAGTGAACAGAGACACAACATCAAAACTCACCATGCTCTGTTTCCCACCGCATAATCATCAAAACTCACCATGATCTGTTTCCCACCGCATAATTTACTCGCAATCATTCTCGTATCATTTGTTCAGTTTGTGCTTTCAGTCCAGAGTGTCGTTACAGTTACAGTGCATAGTCAAATTTATCTTACGATTTTTCATTTTATGTATTGCAGATTTAATTCCTGATGAGGACACACGTACGTGTCGAAAACGTTTGAGTTTATTTTATTTAATTATGTTATATTTTGTGTGAAATAAAGTATGCTAAACCCGCTAAAGTTACTATGTTTTATTTCTCTATGGTTCAACAAAGCAAACTCTCTACCAAAGCTTTATCGTATCCTATTTAAACGAATTTAAAAGTTGTCGGATAGCATTATATTTCTCTAAACATAATGAATTATTTTTTCGTCATCGTGATAAAAAGTTTCCAGAAGTATAGTTTGCCTTACAGGTGGCATTATACGAATTCTATAATTATTATATCGCTGCATTAAGAACATTGATTTTCCTTGCTTCTCACAAACATGTTGATAAGAAATCAAGAAAAACAAGCAAACAATAGTTTTCAACCCATTGTGTCCTGCGGCAAGACCGCCACAATTGACGGGCAACTATTATTTTTTGAACATCTTCACACAATTACTTTTGTTCTCGTCTTCGCTGTCGATGCTCATTGTCTCTACGCCTTCTTGATTCTAAAAAAAATAGGTAAATAACAACTCCTCCACTTTGGTGATAGGAGAAGTCTTAAAAGCTTGCACGTCAAATAACGTGCAAGACAGTCACGACAATGTCAAGCTTTTAGCGTCTTGTTAACGTTGATTTCAACTTACTACAAATGTGATATGAAGATCGAATATCTACAGTTATACCAAGATCACAACGGGCAACAGTCATTTCTAGCATTAGCCACAACATTGGCGATTGCATTTGTCGTTTTTCCCTGTTGTTTGTGGGGGCTACGCTACAGGTATGTACTGTGCTGCTGAAAAGTAATGTTTATTAACGTTTTGCACCCAAAGATTTACCACAGTGAAATGTTTATTGGCGTACTGGTATACTGCTTATTATATCTGCTGCAAGCATTTTTTGCCACAGGCACGTTAATGACGGAAAAAAGTAACGTAGAGAGGTTATGACTGCTCACCTCTTCTGGTGTGGCACGGACTTCTTCTTCAATTGACTGACGGAAATAAGTGAAGAGGGATTTGACAGCCTTCGTATAAGAGACTTTCTGCGACTTGGGCCAAAATATTTGCTTCATCAATTTTGGGTGAGTTTCTAATACAGTTGTCAAGAAAGTGAGAAGTGAAATAGCGTTTTGTCGCCGCATGGGAGTAGTAGAGAGCACAGCTTGCCTGAAAACATTTGTAATATTATTTATTGTAATATTATAAAACATTTGTAATACCAAAATTTCGTTGCAACTTTTTTTTTATTTA
Source organism: Aplidium turbinatum (assembly GCF_918807975.1). Taxonomy (NCBI): domain Eukaryota; kingdom Metazoa; phylum Chordata; class Ascidiacea; order Aplousobranchia; family Polyclinidae; genus Aplidium; species Aplidium turbinatum. Next base: position 8,091,308 of record NC_137486.1, read on the forward strand.
TTTATTGCTTTGCAACAAAATTCTTAAATAACCACATGCAAGCTGTCTTATTTATGAACCCCACAAACTAAAAAAAAATGTTATTTTAATGTTCATAAATCGATAAGAACGCCCGGAGAAAGACGCGGTCAGAAAACAAAAAGTCATCTCAAAAATGAGACATAATTTCTAAGTTGATATAAGATCGCCACGGCAACAAAAAGTAATTTCGAGTATCGAAACTCGATGCAGGTAGTAAGCCAACGTTTTCCAATATTAACCACCGTGTTGTAGGCAAACAACACAAAACTTTACAAGCCTTGTTTTATTGTTGTTGTAAAAAGACGTGGATGTGACAATGTTTGCTTTTTCAATCATGACCCGGTAGCAAAAGATAATTAAAGAAATCCGGGCCACCATATAGGTTGTCTGGTAATAGTAGGCATCCTGTAATGTGGCCTCTAACTGTAGAGTCTATCGAGTTACCATCAGTTGCTTTCCAAAGTTCTTTTACCACCTGAAGGAGAGTTATACCACCGGTCTACAAAAAAAGATTTTTTTCTGCTGTGTGGACTTAGAAAACTGATTTAAGGTAATTCTGGGGTGCTGAATCCGAATCTGAACTCAGGTTTTTACTATCACATCAGATTTTTGAGATATGATAAGAAAAATGCTTCATTTTGTCAAAAGTGGAAGATGTGGCGTTGCGTTTACCACCAACGTATGCAGTGCTATAGCGAAAGGTTAATGTTAAGACCAAAACAGCCTAAATAAGGTTACTGGACAAGCATTGCCATAGGCCTGCTTAAATCTTTGTGGTTTCATGCAAAACATTGACGGGGGGAGGGGAGTCAGTTATACTTTTAGGCTCCCTTTTAGCTTGTCATTATTGCTTTGTTAATAATGTTGCTTAGAAAACAAATGACCGCAACGCCAAATCTCCCACTTTTGACAAACGTAACAATTTGTTGTTATCATATCTCACAAACCTGACGTGATAGGATAAATCGGAGGTGAGATTCGGATTCAGCACCCCAAAATTACTCTGAGTCAGTTTTTAAAGTTCATACAGCAAAAATCGTGTATAGTGTGGTCAGAACAGCTCTTAGAAGTTTCAGTTGATGTGCTTTCTGGCAATTCTTCCACAGAAGGCAATTTACCAAAGTTTTTTTTATTTTGTCAGCTATAATGGTTGTTAAAAAATTTAAATGGGAAGTTTATGCCGGTGCTGGGTTAAAAGTAGCACAATGTTTTCAAATGACGTTTATACCTTTATTCTCTCCAATGAAATTTAAACACGAGCACTTTTCCGTCTAATGTTTCACAACTAGTTTAGTTGGGTGCGTTGATGAAGCTGGTGGTGACAAATGGCCACAATTTTCAACTAAAAACCTGTTTTTATCATCGAGAACTGAAAGCAACAAAAACCTATTTCGCAAAAACAAGTGAATCACCACAATCAATCCAAAGACAGGGCTTGTGCAGAAACAACAGTCTAAGTGGAAACAAATATATTATTCTCTTCTTGTTTGGTTTGCTCAATAAAACAGATGCTGCATTTTATTGTGGAAATTTTATGTGAGTTTTGAATAATTAAATTCACTTTAATTACTTTTGTTGCAGTGTTTCCACTTTTTTTTTATTTGAAAACCAATAACAACAACTTCAAACCGATCACATTGCAATTAAAGTTAACCTGCTTACTCACTTCAAGACGGAGTGAAGAAAATCCCATTCCGACGATTCAATATCTTCGCTGTTCCAAAGCGAGATCTTGTTCCTTGGTTTAAGTTTGGCCGATGACAGCAATCTCGACTCGGTGGCATCGCTTGTGGCCAAAGCCTGTGACAAAACACTTTTTTTAATTTTTTTTAACTAGGGAGTGGTTTGTGCAATTCACAGTCAGAAACAGTTTCCGTCTTTGTGCTTCAAATCGAAAGAGTTCCAAAAATGTGAGTAAAATATATGTAAAGTTTCAGATAAACCTCTCAGCGGCGAATGATTCTAATTTACTGTGTCACTTTGAAATAAAAGTTTTGCAATGCATGCACAATAAAATACTTCAAAATTGAACCTAGGGATTCAAAATAACTTTCAGAAATTCCAGACGAAACTTTACGTATCTTTTTGTTAGGCGCTTAAGCAAATTAGTTAATATAAAAATGACCAAAATAGTTGAATTTCGGTTTTGAAAGCATCGTCACATCTGCATTGCCAGCGTCGGCGCAAAAAATCGATGCTGCAATACAAAGTTTCCTATCAGTATGAAATTTAAAGAAAAATAGGATCACTTCGGCTGAACAAATGCAAATTTCACACGACTCAGACAACTTACCTGCATATATATGTCATCTCTACAAATGTGTGACGCAGATGGGGGGTGCAGCTCTAACAAAATATTCAGAAAGACCATAGTTCGGTCCACTTCAACTTTGGATTCAGAATCCTGAATGAAAACAGCATAAACAAATTTTTATGATAACTTGTGTTTAAAGTCTCAGCCAGAAAATCAGTCTCTCTCACAATGGTTCAACATCGCATGCAGATATTGAATCAGTGCAAAAAAGATTGATTTTCTGGCCCGGGCTGTTTTTGACCTTGCAATCACGAGCGCTACGTCATGGCTTCAATTTGATTCGTGCTGGCAAGCAAAAAATTGCAACGGGGTCACACTTTTCGTGCGAGCTTTACTGTGTCCTGGAGTTGATGGTGAGGCAGCTGCCTGAGTAACGAAGCAACACCTCGGAGAAGCCATTATTTTTTATCATTCAAGCTCTCATCCATTTTCCACTATTCGAAGTAGATGAAAAACTGTTGTTGCTTTGATCAATGTTCTACCTAGCTTGTTATTATCAGCGCACATAAACTTGTCACCATTGCTCTGTATGAGATTGACAGAAGAGACCCGGCGTCAACGCGGCGTTTAGTTGACATTCCACCGTAACCCAGCCAATTAACCACTGTTGCTTTTGGCAAAACGTTGTGTTGGTTTTGATATTCTGAGCAATGACGGACAGGAATTAGAGTCATGAGTTTAGGAGACAAGAATGTCTGTTGCATCCTTTCAAGGTAAACTATGTGCCTTATTATAAGCTAAAGAATGGAGTAAGTGATCGATTTGGATCCAGTACCAGTTTAGCAAAACAAAAATGAAACATCGTTGATAACACTGCATGAATTGCACCTCATCTCATCATACAGACGATAATGTGGTGTGCAGTTTGTGGCTCAGATTTTCAAACTGCACACAACATTATCTATCAATGTCCTGTATACCGACCACAAGATAGACATGTGGACCTAACAACGCTCGATGAATACAGAATCCATTGGCTGCTGCGCCTGGATGTAACAACGTGATCTGTGGCGGCCTCAAACGCAAGAAGAAGAATACAGACGATACATCTTAAAACATCCAGACACAGCAACCAACATGCCGATGCTGTAATCGTGAGCTACTGACGCATCAGACACACGCATAGTACTCGGGGTAAAATAAACGAGGGACATGGCTGCTCTGTGCAAAGGGTCAGTACTTATTACCCTGTAAAAAGCTTGTTAGTTACTTCGGTGGGAAGAGATGACAGTTCCTCCAAGGAATGGCTGCATGCTAAAACAAGACGATGACAAATGTACTGCACGGTTGACTTGTATGAAAGATAATAACTTAATAAGCCTACCTTGATAAAGATATGAAATCAATGTTGTACAAAGGCAACAGTTCTTTACAACCGTTTGCTACTTGAAACGTGACCATCAATGGTAGCTTGTGGAAATTAAGCAGCTGGCCAATTTTTTTCAAGAAAGTTAATCGCAGTTGTAAATTAAAAATTAATAGACTGTTGCAGTAACAATATCCGAGTTAATGTTTGAAAATTTGAAAGAGTTCCAAAATCTTAATTATGAAATTGCTTAAACTGGATTATTAAGTTTCCGATTCAATTATATTAACTCCAAAACATCACAAGCACACTAATGTTAGCTGAACGTCTTCCAAATCAGTGACTTAATTCACTTTCTATAGATTTGGCAGAAGCCCAAAGAAGATCTCAGAAATTCAATGAAACATTACTATATTTTGATTTCAAGCTGGCAGACTTTTGAACGCGAAACAACTCAGTGGCGGAAAACAGTGAGACAAAACACAGACTCCATCTCTTAATTCGGTTGTGAAATCATCACAGATTACTAATTAACTAACCCCATATGACGTCATAGGAACGCTTTAAAGCTTTAGTATCAAATACAAACAAAATGCTTTGGCAATTAGAGGTTATTGGAATCGATTTCCATTTTAATTAAGCAGAATAAAAAACGACTGCGTTGATTTAGGGTTTTCCAACGAAAACGTAACGTATTTTTCATCAAAAAAGTGATATATTTATAACATATCCATCATAACTACGAAATGTTTTCTATACTAAAAGCAGTACAGTATGTGCATTAATTAAGAGGCTGGGGTTAGGCTAAAAAGGAAACTTGGCTGTTTCGTTTCATTTCCTATCTCCTTGGTAGTGCCTTGCAGGCGCCAGGAAAGTTTTGAGATTTTCCAAATAAGCTGCATTTCCTTAAAAAAAAACAACGGAAACTTGACAAACACATCAGAAGCCAACTCCCATTCCTTGTTAATCTCAATGATGTCACATCGAATTTTGCGCACAGCACTGTCTATGCTGTAGCAACAAATACCAGTGCAGACACAAACTTCAAAAAAAATGATGTAAACACAAGACAGACAATAGCAATTGTTCGTCTCACAAGGGAGGGACCCTACAAGGGCACCAAAGTTGCCACTGTTTACATATTATCAACGTCCCCAGACGTTTTATCTTCTCATGTTTTAGATAAGATGGTGGGTGTGGTTTTTACAATCTAACTGTAGATGAGCACTCCCCCTGAAAATCAGTCGTTTCTACATTGAATGAAAGTCTCTAAGCGTTGAACCAACGTAAAGAAACTGATTTGCTGTTTGGGATTAAACATGAAACACGCTAATAACCACAACAAAATGGATAAGAAGAATTAAACTACTTTGTTTGAAAAAAAATTGGAGACACACTTACATTTAGATAACTAGCTCAGTGAAGAGCCTCGCTTATTCAACAATGGATGAATATGATTCAGTCAAACCAATCTCCAAAAATGAGAACTGTTCGTCACTCGGAGTTGGAAGAATCCATTTATTTTTATAGAGTCAACATCGCAAGACACTAAATAAACGTTGATTCAAAATGTTTACTTACTAGGACATATTTCTTCATGAGGAGATAAAGAAGATCAGGGGGAGGATAAAGAGTTTTGCTCATCAGCATCCCACAAGTGAGGAGAATGGAAGGAGAGTGAACAAGATCAACAAAGATCTCCAACATTTCTAGCTCTCGCTTTCCAAATCTACGTGGTGGGGAAACTCCAGCAGGAGGAGATGGATGATCCACATTTTGAGAAGGAGTCAAAGAATCAGATTTTATTCTGAAGAGGAAGTTAAATTTTAAGATTTTGCATCAAAGCATGGCTTCGCTATTTGTACAGTTATAAGGCCACTTGATTACGGTTGAAAAAAAAATTAAGCTGATTACAAAACCAAAACAAAGCCAGCGACAAACTTAGGTGCGATCTGGAAAGGGAGGCGAAGATATATCGTGGTACTGTTAGAATTTGCTCAAACCTAAAGCACACAGAAGTCGTTGAGGGTAGCTTGTTAGTTGTTACAATGATCCACCACTCAATAATTCACTCAAAATAAAAATGTAGGCTACAGTAGACACAAATAAGTGTTTTAAAAAAAACTTATAAATTTACAGGATTTTTTTCTGTGCTTCCTGGATTAAGGTTCGTTTCTTCTTCAGCCAGTCCGGAGGTTCCCATCTCTGCTTTACATTATCACGTGACAATCCCCCACGGTCGAGTAACCTTGTTTCCGAGTTCGATTTTCCAAAGGTATTCCTCGAAGGTTGTTTCTACGAGCGCAAATAACCGCTTATGCAAACAGAGTGATAGATGAGTAGACTAAAAGATTCAACTCTACCTCTAGTCATTTACTTTACAGAAATTTCGACGTAAAATATCGATGAAGCTCGGAGGTATGTTGAGAAAAACTTCAACTTCATTCAGTTATGACCTTGTTTAGTCGGAAACACATGCATAGAAATGGATCCATTCTACACAAGGCTTTTCAATAATAAACGTCATAAACCATTGTGCAAACGTAAAATAAACTACATCCATTCATAAAAATACTATACCTCAGTATTCATGACGAAAGTGGTAGAGTCCATACGCTTAGCCGATACTAAGGAAGCATTCTTATTCTCAGGGGGAAATGTGCCAGGTTTCGTATACTTAGGCACAGTTGACGGGCTAGATGACGATAGGGATTTCTTGTCACTGATTTCCGCAGGTAATGGATTAAGTCCGCGCTTCAGAGACGCGCTTTCATGTGGAGAGGTTGTTTTTGATGATTTTGAAGAACTTGCAGTTTCATGCTTACGCAAGGCCTCAAGGCGCTTTGAAAGCGTTGTTGACTCACTAAGGTTCGATTTGCTTGGGTTTGAAACAGTTGCTGTGTGGCTTGTTTCAAGGCTATTTAAGTGGCCATGAGGCACGCTGCGGTTAGTGACAGACATCGATGAAGCGTCTACAGGTTTGCGTTTGGTGACTGAAGTTCGACTACTGTTTTGGGACACTTCGGTGCTTTTCTTGACGTTAAGATGAGGAGGTGGATGTTTAGTGGAGGAAAGATTTGGACTCGTAAAAGATGTTGCTTGGTCAAATTTCGACTTCGAAGATGAAGGTTGATCTGCAGTGATGTCGGCGAAAAGAGAGTACCGTGAAACCGATGGAGTAGGATGCTGTAAAAAAGTATTTACAATTTAGTTTTTCTGCAAGAACAGTCCAGTTTATGACATTTTATCAATTTTCAAGCAAATTGTAGATAAACTTGTGTACAATGCAAATTGATTTTGCTTGAAATTAAGCAGTTTAAAGCAATTTACAAGATTTAATCCAATGCTTCTGAAAGAATTCGAAATGTTAAAAAAACGTTCCAGAGGATTTACTCGTTCGTTATGCTAAAAGCAACAACAATGACATTACAATAGAAAAGGATTTTTTCCCAACGAAACAGTTGGATTGAATAATTTCAATCTTTATTGTAAATTATTCATTTCTTTTATTCCATTTCACTGTGCCAAAACGGCGGAAAATCAATGCACCAGTTTAACTAAGCTTAGCGTTTATTGAAGCACCGGCCTTAATTCTTTTTATAAAGAAAATGACATGCTCAGTGTTTATGTAACTTTTGCGCCTACACAACCCCCATGCATTGACACGAGCAAAGCTAACGCTTTTACATCAATTCAACGTCTGATGACGTTAAATTTATGCAAAAACTTAATGCGTGGTAAATAAGATCTCCTTCGAAACTTTGATTTGAGGTTGGCGAACGGTCGAGATAGTTTGTGAATGGCCATTTCCTGGCAGAAGGTCATGGTCTTAAGACTAAAAAGTATTCACAGCGAAGACAATTTACCTTTGTCTGGAATATGTTATGAGACGTTAAATGAATGCTGAAATATGACTTTTAGTAATGCTTTGAATTTGCGTCAAATAACACCTGTTACAACAGCTGGATTTATATGTAATCGATCACGATTTGAGCAGTAATGCAGGAAAAGCACCTAATCCGAGATAGATTAAAGACGACACTTAGTAATACAACGAAAAACGAAAGCAATGTTTAAAAAAAAGGTTACGCCTACAAGAGGCTTTCCGGAAATAAGTTGTCAAAATTAAAAGAGCAACAGCGTGAAATTTAACTCCATGAAGCACACTTGGTAAGAAGTAAAATATGTGCAGTGTTGGTAGGTTATTAAAACTTGACCCGTGAAATCGTAGGAAAGTCTAGACTACATTACCCCAATAGACAACTTGGCTTTACTTCAGGAATGTTGGTATTTCAGACGTTTTCGCTTTGCAGTAAGATTGAGAAATCTGCTTTGACGCGGATACTATATTAATTTGAAACCCCATGACAAAATCACGATTACAACTTATATAATGCACTTAGGCTTTTGAGAGTTTTATTACAAAACTCATAATCTTTGGCAACCCTAAACCCGATTACACTTATGCACGATTTGGTGGTCAACAATTTTTATTGAAGAAAAAGGTTCGAAGATTCTTCACCACGCAAACATATGAGATTGGGTACCAATCATATAAATATCACACAAGTGAAGTTAAACATTGTTATTATCGATTGTGAATGTCCGAGTGACTAAATAATTTTTTTTTTGAAACCCATGTCGGTTGCAGTTTCAAATATCAAGATCGTTAGCACTGGTGGTAGTGACAGAGCTATGTCAATCGTGAAGATGTGCAAAGTCTACATTTTAAATAATTGTGTAAAAACGGCAGCTACTAACTTATCGAGGGAGAAAAAAGACCTGTTAAAAGACTTCAGCAAATAATGATGCCATAAGTTGACAACAATGATCTGGAAAACGATCAAAATAATTAGGAAGTTTAATCAAGTGATGACATGAAGAAACTCTAAAAACACTTGAAACTGTTGAGTGCGTTGAAGAACTTACGCAATTTCATACAAAAGTCATTTTGTCCGAAAATGCAAGTTTGTGAAAACGTCATAATTTTGAACGAAGTAGAAAAGATGTAACGACGTAGAAATGATGCAAAAAAATGTAACTTTTGCTAGCAGGGATGGTAGTTGGTAACCTTATTTCAAGCAACAAAAATAGAACATATTTGTTGACGTCTTATCAATGTCTGTAAACGTTATTTTCAGCTTCTATGAACACTTACTGTGGCGCAGTTTTATAAAAAAAAATTGCATGAGGTAGCGAAACCAACGGTCATTTTGAGGTAGTTGGGCTCAAAAAGACGAAGGTAACCAGATGATGCGAAGATGGGATACGTCTGACATTTTTTGCGTAAATTTAACGGCAACAAACGTTGAAACATTGCAAGAAAATATTGATTTCTGTCAGAAGGAATCAGAAATATGTAAAGAGAAAATAAAATACAATAAAAGTATCAATTGCAATCACGTCAATACACAAGGTGGTCTACTACTTAAGATTTTCAACAACAAAAAAGTCAACGGCGTCTCAAAATAACAACGAATTTTCTCTGCTGTAAATTTGTGGTGGCAATTTTATGTTGATAGATGAAGATAATGTCTATCGCATAAATGTGAAAGCTAAAAGTTTGTGTAGAAATGCATGGCGTGCACAGTCAGATCATAGCAGAGACTCAGTTGGCGCTTTTTTCATTGCTTTGGCGAAATTAAGCGTGGAAATGATGTACGTAAAGGAGATCTTTATACAAAGGGGGATTTCCCGATACCTGACACAATCCTGCAACAACAGATTTCTTTTAATCTGTTTCATCACAATTCTTTCAATCCAGTTGTTCAGATAACCTCGTTAATTGAACATCAGGTGACGAGACAAAGGAGGTCGAATTGAAGAGGTCTTACTACACACAATGAAGGTAATTCTGATTTCTGAGCAGCGACGTCAAATAACCATTGCGAAACAGGATTTTGTTGCTGGTTGTGGTTTGCTTGCACTGTATTATATTGTTCACATCGTAATGCTTGTAACGAGTTTGTATGTAGGAGTAGGGTGGTTCTTAATGCTTTGAAATAAAGATAAATCAGTAAATAAAAACACATCTTTGTTAAGTCAGACTGAATTTTATATCAGTGCTCTTCAACCCAGGTTTGACGTGACAGCGGTGCATGGGTGCGAATAATGCATGGGGATTCAGCAAAAATTATAAAATTACTCAATGACGTTAGAAAACAATTAACTAAAAAAGTTTTTCTTGGAAGTGTTGCCTAGATCGTCAAGCACTGATAAAAACATGAAATGATGTCAATACTTTGAGCTATATTCGAAACCGCACAAACCAAGTAGGGTATTCACAGAGCTGTGAACATTAATAGATGCGTCATTAAAGAGTTGATCTTTTATACGTAACTTCTCTATCTCGCCTTTTCAAAGAACGTGACCAACGACCGAATAAATTTTATATCCATGAAGGTTTCGATGACATTGAGATATTGCATACCTTAAACTTAAATACATAAATTTGGAGTTGCATTTGCAGTTTGCACTAATCTTTTTAAAGGCTGAGTATGAAATAAATTTCTGGTTTGCGGATCAACATTAATCAGTGTTATAAAAGAGGTAGTTTTCTGAGCGCTGCTTTTGTGTTTATGCAAATGCAGTAAATCTTTGTTGCATCACTTCGCATTTTAACGCATAGGGTGCAAGAATTTTAACCTTCAAACAGTGAAAGACAAACAAAAGGTTAAAGAATTAAAGAGCTCTGGTCGAAATGATGCAGCAAAATCTCCAGCCAGAAAATCAGTCCTTTTTTACATTTATTCAACGTCTACAAACGTTGAATCATTGTAAAATAGGACTCATTTGCTGTCTGGGTTAATGTCACTTGAGGACAACTAAAAACGAATCTGAAACAGAGGGGGGAAAAAGGCAAACTACAGCGTCAACCAATAGTGAATACTAGAGAACAGTCTATAAAACCCAATGTATGTTGCAGCAAAGTTAAATACTATAGCCGGGAAGTGAAACAGAGTTCTAAGGAACAAAGACATTTTCTGACGTTGAGATTGAAAACAGAAATATCAGACCATAAGCACCACCTGGTTACGAGGTGCAGAACATTTAAACGAGTCAGATACTTGTGTTTTGTCGATAGAACAGACGTTTTAGTTGTATCAAAATTATGCTACTTGTTGATAATAGACTGATTTGCAAAAATGTGCGGTTGGAAAATTCGCATATAATTTGATATAATGTTCATCAAAACAAGTCGTTGTAGACAAGGGTGGGTCTTATGTTATCATGACTTTCCTCGTTAATTTTATGCTATTAAATTATTACATCGTGCAACACTATATCAAGTTAGGCTATGATGTTGTGCGCTCAATAGCATGGTATGAATGAAACTACTGGTGCTTCAATTTCTCAAATCAATGCTGAAGTAAAACATGCGAGAAGCTTGTTGTTCTTCAAGATGTAAATGGGAAGATTTCATTTTACCCCAGTAACAAAAGCTTCGTTTTTATCGATGTGCTGATACAAAAATGCAAGTGTTTGATGTTTTTATGGCACCAACGCATGCGGGTTCCATATAACATTAAACACAATTTTTTCTGTTGCAATTGAAGAATTATAAAACCATCAGGAGACAAATGGAACAAAATGTGTAAGAGAATCTTGGCCTGAAACAGATAAACCAGACAGAAAAAAACATGAACAACGTTTGTTATTTCACAGTAGGGCATCGGATGGAAAGATGAAGATTTGTTGGCGAGGCAAAATATGAAAATCAGGCAGTCTAAGTTTGGATTAAAATATCGTCGTGAACGACTAAGGCAATAAAACGCCAAGTTATTGCGTACATATAATGTCGAGCTTTGCATTCTTCGGTCATTGTCAGCCGATTTAACAGCGGTAATGTTTACATAATATTAGCAAGGTCCACAGTTTTGAAAATAATCACCGCCTACGAAATCTTCAAGAGCTCAAGTACGGTAAAGCGATCGTTAGCAAATAGTTTATGCTTGGGAAAATACCAGACACGATTAAAGAAACAGGTTCACCACAAACTACAGCGGCTTTTTCACGAAAAAGGAATTTAACAATTTTTTCTTCTTAATAGAGGAAAGGTGCTTATTACGGTTGATTTAATTAGCCCATTCGAGTAGGTGAAGCTCAGACAAATCGAAAGCGTCTCACCTCGACGATGCTGCGGTACAACGAAAAGGGCGTAGTAACATAAAGTAACATTACAGCAAAGAACCAAAAACAGATTGGCTTTATATCGTCAGTGAAGGAGTGAACTGTGCCGAATGGTACAAGGAAAAATGGCACAAATGCAAAAAAGAAAAATGGCGCAATGACATTTCCTTCTTTGCTGAATTTGGAGATCTTTTGAGTAGTACTTTTTGAGTCAATAAATAACAGTGTTTATTTTGGTACAGAGCTGTGTCTACTGCAAATATTGGTTACCCAAAACGCTTAGTTACACAGGTAGTTTCAACACAACCTTATAGAACAATCAGATTTTGCACCAAATTTATACACTCAAGGTTCTGTGATAAATAGGAACACCAATTATATCAAGTGAGACAGAGACACTCCAACCCGTAGCCGAGTGAAACGGATGTTTTTCCAGCACAAAAACCTAAATAAATTTTTATCCGGGGGTCACTAGATACGACGAAACCTACCTCAATAAGCGATGTAAAACCAACCAAAAACTGACAAAACATAACACTGAAGATATTGATAGAAATGTAGTACACAGACCGTGGATCATAGCTGCTGATTCAGACAAAATTACAATGAGATATGTGTTTTGAAAACAACACAGTATTGTCATAAGAGTATTGTGTTCGGAACAGAAAAGTAAAAAACTAAGCTTCATAAGCAGATCCATTGCAAAATTGTGGCATCATTAGTTCAAAGTAATGAGATGAAAAATATAAAATTCTTTTCTATGTCTTTGAACTGTTTCACTCACGTACATTGAAATCTCAAGTGACAGAAAAAAGTAATGATCAAAAATCGATAAAGTTGTTTGAAATAGCAGATCTTTTCTCATATTTCAGCGTGACTTCACTTCTAAGTAATTTAATATTTATGACTGGAGAAATTGCCAATTTTCAAGGATGAATGGTTTCTTTGTCAACCGCCTTGCTCTCTGCTTCCTACTTGCGGTACAATGTTGTGTTGGACAAAATGAAGATTATGAACCAATTCTGGGTAAGAATCTGTAATGTAAGACTTTGGAAGGTACACAAATCATTAAATGAACGTGCGAACTCGACAGTGTTGTCTATCAGCCTAAGCTTAAGACCCGATAGTTTTTTATTTGCTACTAAACTTTTGATAACTTCTTCATGTAAATGCGAAGAGACGTCCTAGACAGCAAAATTTACATTTATTCAACGTCTGCAAACGTTGTATCAATGTAAAAACGACGGATTTTGCTGTCTGAGACTAGACTTATTGGACTTGAAAAGTAATAAAGAAGCAAAGACAAACTGCTTCGTTCCATGCCATGTTTCCGCGTATTGAAATCGCTTTCATTTTGTTATAAATAACTTTCTCCATGCCGTAACTTTTTTCAAACACATTTAGGGAAGTAATGAAGCAGACTCGCAACCTTCCACCGACTAACAAATCATGCTTTTTTACATTGATTGAACGTCTGCAGGCTTTAAATCACTGTAAAGAAATGCTGAGCTAGTTGAATAAAGGTCCTTCGTGCGCTAAATGCAGTAGCAAATAGCAATGGAACTATCTCAACAACTTGCACCACAAGGAAATTGGTCGTTTCATGGAGCCATTAAAACATAGATTTGGCAGCACTTAAAATGCCGTTGCAAATGGCAATCGTGCGTTTCATGTCTATACATTCAAGCGTGCTTTTCATAACTATTACGTTATTTCAGACTACAGCTACATCAACCATCTCCCGGAGGAACCATTCGGAGTGCAACAAACGAAGGCAAGTGAATGCAGCAGTGGCCAGAGTAGTGGTTGAAGGACCAGTTATTCGATTTACATTGTAACAAAATGTAGAGTTGTCACGCAATGTCTAAATAGTAAATGATGCACAAAGTCGCAATGTCGTGGTTTTGCATCCGTGCAACATTGATAAACGAAAATGATATTTTTGATCTTTCAAAGACTTTTATGACTGCATGTGACCTTTAGAACTGCTTGACAGCATTGTGCCTTTATTGAATAGGCTATAAATGAAAACAAGTCAATTCGGAGCAAAAAAGCAAAGCAAATAAATTTGAATGCATTTCATTTGTTTTTTACTTCAAACAACACTGGTTGAAAAGAATTCTTCATTATCTGAAAGTTCTTCTTTCGAATAGGAACCACTTTGAAGTGACCTAAACTGACCTTCAAAACTATATCGGTTCTTACTCGCACAGGATGCACAACCGGAAAACGACAATGATACAAATGCACATGAGAATACCATTGATGTATTGGAAACTTATCATGATCCATACCCAAGCTGGCTCACCCCTGTGGCGAGATCTTTGCAAGACTTTTCCTTTGACGTATTCAATGCAATGAACAGAAACGAAGATAAAGAAAGCAACATAGTCGTGTCGCCAATATCAATCTACACAACACTGATGATGTTAAGACCAGGTAAATTGAAAATGTAATAATGATGGCACAGATACTTGATTTCCACTCGAACTTTGACAACCAGTCATCTTCCTGAATTTGGCAAGTGCTGCCAAATGATGACACGAGTGTCGCTTGTCACATACGTGAGTTGGAAAACAAAGAATAGAAGAATACCGTTCGTGGTAGTAGTTGGTAGTGGTACGAGAGGATACTGATTGGGGTACATGGTGCATAGGTACATGGTGCGTTGTAATCAATTTTTCTTTTGCTTGTCCTTTAATTACAATCCAGAGTGTTATCAGATCCTTCGAAACTCGTGTTACTAAAGTTTTTGCTATGCAGCAAGTTCTTCTTGTCGCACACAAATCGCACAACAAAAAGATAAGATCTTGCCAGAGGAGAAAATACTTTGTAGTTGATAAATAGTAATAACAATTTCTGGTGCAAAGCGAAAAAAATTTCACTCAGGCACACAATCATAAAAGCACGAAAATATCATTTGCAATTTCAGGTCTTTCGGGCAACTCACTTTCTCAGGTCAATGACGTGCTTGGATGGGATTTGTTAAATAATGATGACGTGAGAAGTTTCTTTGACGTCATCTACAAAGGAAATCCGACGTACAAACTGAGATACGCAAGCAGAGTTTACGTCGATAACAGCGTGAAGTTACGAAAGTCTTACAAGCAAGATTTGAAAAGGTAAAAAATAAAAGCAGAACAAGAAAACTTGACACACTTTCACCATTCAGCGTGAAAATAATTTGTGATATAACGGCACAGCTATTTTAACGTGTCCACTTATGAAAATGGTGTGGATTGCCATTTCTGTTTCACAACCCGCGCTGTCTTAACGTTTGAATCGGTCGTGTGTTGGCTGTTTGTTAAAGTTTATGTATCCGGTTAAATACTCATTGCAGTGTATTAGTTACGATTGATCGTTGATTAGTTGTGACAAAATCGTCATAAAATCACATCGAGCGCTAGTTCAGTCACCCACACCTCCAGACAACTTTGCGTAGTGTTCACAGCAATATACCTGAGATAAACATAGCGCTAAATCAGACAACCATCTCTCATACATTACATGTTCATTGTTCAGTTTGAGCGTGGTCCAAGTCAGAAAAACTGACTTCGCAGGACGTCCACGCAGAAGTCGAAGGAAGATGAACAGATACGTGAAAAACAGAACAAAAAAACTGATAAATGAACTGGTTCCAGAAGGTGCGGTGGATGCTGGCACAAGACTGTACCTAATCAATGCCCTATACCTTAAGGTACGTTGACTGCACAATAAAAAGCTACGGTAAAAAAAGTAGCGTATTATTTCGCCACTTTCATTATTATATTGTACTTGGATGTAAATACCCAAAGATGGAGTGGAAGAATTCGTAGAGGCTACTGACGATTCTGGTATAACCAATTGATATCTTCAATTCAATTTTTTCCATTTTGTCATTGTAGGAAACATGGCAACGTTTGTTAGGCAGGCATATCCTTGATTGGAACGATTATGTGTTTAAAAAGTTGCAATTGCAATATCATAATATTCTTTAAAAATGTCTAATCTTGCGTAACATTTATGTTTTTAATTGAATCCAGAGCAGATTAAAGCATAATCGTATTTTTGACCTCAGGCAAAATGGAATTTTCAATTCTCCAAAGCTATGACTCGAATAAAGAGTTTTCATCTTAGCAATGATGACATTATAAATGTTCCCACCATGAAAGCCAAGTACGCTATCTGTACCTTGATGAGGCACAAACTATTGCAAGCAGATGTCTCAGTCCTTTCACTCGGTGGTAAGTCCAGTAAAAAAAATTGCACAAATGTATTCATTGCAACAAAACAAACAAATAGTCCAAAGCATAAATTACACGAATTTTATATAAACTACCGGAGTACCGGTACAACAATTTCTTTGTGAAAAACTAGTTGTTCCAGGTTTCTTTGCAAATTTTGAAAGTTATGTCACAAAAACACGTGACTTAGTCAAAGGACTAAACTAAACCATGAAATCTTATGGTGGATTCCAACGGAGCGTTGTCAACATGGTAACTGTAAGCGAAAATGAAGCTTTTTGAACGTTTATCACAATTGTTTTATTCTCCTGCAGATAGTCTGAGCATGTTGTTCATAATGCCACTTCATCCTGGCAACTTCACAAGCTTCTATGATGACACAACGCAAATGAAAGCAAAATTTACCAATTTATTTAACGAAATATGGCCAGGTAAGATGGTTAAAACACAGCTCAAATTCAAATAAATATAAAAGATAATTTTTTCTAAAGTCAACTAAGTTAAAGGAAAATCTCATAACGACTAACAGCGTGGCAGTTTTGTAGTCATCAGAATGAGGTCATTTGTGTTTCACTTTCAATCACAAAACAATTTTAATTGCAGCTGAAGACAATGGCGAGCGATACCTTGAAATCTGTTCGGTAACGATGCCTAAGTTTCGTGTTCAATATGAAAACGATCTGCTTCCTATATTGAGAGAAATGGGAATCAACGACGTTTTTGACGCAAACACGGCGGATTTGTCACGCATGACGCAAACTGACAACGAACTGTTTGTCGGCGACGTCAGGCACAAAGCAGTACTTGAAGCCAACGAAGGTGGCATAGAAGCTGCCGCCGCAACTTCTCTAGGTATTCAGATACGGTCAGCGGGACCAGGAACACATATGGTAATCGATCGACCGTTTATGTTTGCCGTTCGCCATGATAAAACAGGCGCGATTTTATTCCTTGGTAAAGTGCTGAGACCCGACGTAATCTGAAGAATTATTTAGATAAAATCAAAACTTTGAATAACAAAGTAGCCGCCAGAACAATTGGGTATGTCGTAGTTGCCACGGAAGGAGAGGAACGGGCAATCCAAAAATAAAATGTACAGTTGCATTTGCGAAGATACCGTACCATCAACTAAAGTACTAGACAGTGGAAATATAATCCACAAACTTTCAAATCTGCCCTTCGTTCGGTACAAATCTCTCAGAAATTATAAACTACATTGAACGAGAGATTCATAGAGCTAATCAATGCAACAACAACCAATCTCCATTTCATGCGACGTGATTCAGGCAGAAGCTTGTTTCAGAACGTAAGCCAGAACTTTCAAAGACAAAGCATGACAGTGTAATGCTGCACAGATGTTGCCGTGGATATCGCATTGTTTCTATCGTGGACGTGCTTTTTATGATCATTGTCGCATACATTATACAGAAGTAGAGTATTTATTTCACAGTGTAAAAACGTGCGCTTTTTTAATGTTTTACATATTGTGTGATACACGTTATGACAATAAACCAATTCAATCATTTATAATGTTTATGGAAAAGTAAAGTTTAACAAAGTTCGTGGACGATTTTATCAATTTCTGGAAGCCATTTGCTGCATTGAAGCGAATTGCATGACAAAAATTTCCAGTGATTGTGTTAAACTTACACGCAAAACCATTAAAAACTTCAAATGAAAATGATACGTGCAAGTAATTAGCACACGTCTGAAGAGGAAAATCTACAGAAAACTAGAATTGTGACCAACAGAAGAATATCAAGAATATCGCCTCGTTGTAGGCTACAAATTCTCAAGTTCTCATTCGGGACTTACGGTGCCTAGTTACCAAACTTGGTCTTGATTACATTGCATTAAATTTTGTAGACGTTGAATCAATGCAAAAGTAAAAAAATTGCTAACCGGGATCCATTTCAAAAAGATTTGGGTAACAAAACATAATTTTCAACGGCGCACAGATGGAGACTGGAGAGTTGCATCTTTCTATTCTTGTGAATGTGATGCTGACCACTTAGCAATTGAACCATCTTCCAACCACCAATGATGAGACCAAAGACTGACTGCTTTTTAGTAGCTTTACAGTGTAGCCCAGGAAACATCGTCAACTTAGGGTGGTAAAGATATAGATCTTCGGACATACAAACTTCGACGATAAATAAGCAAATAGGATGGGTTTCAAGTAAGCTTTGAGAGAAAAATATATTGACTACAAACAAACCCATTTCTGCAAGTAAAAAACCATGACCGTCCCTTTTCAAATGCTGGCACAAGGTAGCGATGAAACTGCAGAGCTTTTGATCACTAGCACTGCAGGCGAGTACACTGCAACACCACGTGGTGGGATGGCGCAGCGGATAAGGCGTTGGTTTTCCAATAAAGCAAACCTAGTTCGACACCAGGCTTAAGCTGGTTGTTAATAAACACGGCTCACCTCTACGTAAGGTGTATTAAATTGGGTGGGGCGAGCGTCATTGCTGAAGCAAAAGCAACCGAGAGCAAGGAACCCCTACTCTCGTTAGTGTGTTGAGAACCTTATCTTTTCATTCCCTTAAGCTCAGTGACTGAGTTTGGGACCAAAATACTGCAACAGTCAACACCACGTGGTGATGCTACACAACATACACAGTTTAATCAAGTCACGTGACCCGAAAACGTAACAAACACGATTTGTCAGGAAATCCGTGGACAACCTTAATCAGTAGGCTATATATACATTACGTAAACAAAAGGAATTGAACGCAGCGTAATTTTCATGATATGTGGTTTTGAAAGCGCCCAGTAAACTATGATGAAAGAAAATGGGGAAGATTGTTGGGTTTGAAGGTAAGTTAAACTCCACTTTATTTTTTATTTTTTTTTTTATCTGAAAAGGTTGAGTTGACGTATTTCTGTTTTCATTTTGAAAACAGCTTCTTTTTCTGCGTATTTCCCTGATTTCAGGACCTGATTGTCTGATTATTTGGGCCCAGAACTGGAATGAGATTTTATAACAAAGGAGGCTTTTCTCTCTTTTTCAGCTGCATGCAATGGCAAGTGAAATACGCTAAGTCAGATAAATGTATCTATGTAAAGATACTGGTGAACCAAGAACGGCGTGTAAGCTCAATCAGTATTAACTGGGCCAAGAAGATTTGCTTCACAAAACCAAGTGATTAGGCTTAGATGCTTTACAAACGCAGGAAAACTGTATTTTCAACGTAAGTACAAGCTGGGCAATGGTGGAAAGTGCTAACTACACCATAGTGAAAGAAGCAGTGCCAGCAATGCGAGGACTTGACTTTGGAGAAGATACTTGAGGCATTACCCACACATTAAAGAACTGCAAAATTATGCTATTTCCAGAACAATAAACATGGAAAGACCCGATATTTCATCAGCTGTGTACTACTGTACACTGTACAGTGTACAGTTTACTCCAACACTATCAAACCACGTCTGTGCCTGTTGAAAGAAGTTTTCAATGCATCACAGATTACTGGCCATTGGCCAAGTGGCCAAGGACAAAAATCTTAATGTCGAAAATGTGAAATACTACATTATGTTACATTTTAGCTCTTGTTGTTGATGAACATGATTTCATTGTAGAGTTACTTGCCTGCTTATAAAGTCAGGCAATGTGAAAAGAAAAAAAATTTAAAAATCAAAAATCGAATTATTACACAGGGTGACTTATTGCTATGTAGAGTTTTTCTGTAAAATTTCACGCAAAAATATTCAGTAACCTTAAACACGTAGTCAATTTTGTCCTTGGCATTTGTTGCCTGCACAGAGTTGCCAGGTACAAATTTTTTGAAGAAAAAAAACTTTATTTTTTTTTATTGTTTATTTTATTTTTTTCTAATTGTAAAAATTTCCAGCTTGAACAACCACAACAACAATTACATATGACCTGCTAGTTGCCCTTTTAGGTAAAGGCTGACGGTGTACGGTAAGATATTAAACAATCACCTGGCAACAAACCCTATTTTTGCTTGGTCAGCAAAAAGTGATATTAAAGCTTTTTTTCACTTCTATGGTAAGAGGAGGAATGCACATTGCACTGTGCATAACACTTTGGTTTTGTTTGGCAGTATCATGGCTGATTTAGTTGACAAACTAATCTAATACCATAAATTTGACATATTAATGTTCAGTGGCGTTATGACAGTGAATATAAATAAGTCATACAACATACACTATTAGGGTGGGCTGAAAAACACTTATTTTTGAATTTCAAAAAAAAGGTGTTCTCAAAAGCTGCCAAATCGACCTAAAAATCATTTCCCAAAATTTTGGGGGGTGGCCCCCTCAATCGGCCGTGCCACCAGGCCCAAAAGGTCAATTAAAGGTCAAATTGCCATATCTCGAAAACTACTTGGGCTGGAAGGGTCAAACAAAGCTCAAAAGAAGCAGAAACATAAAGTTTCTATCTGTTCTAAGACAACTTTTTAGTATAGTTGCAATACAAATTGAGATATTTAGAAAAAACACATATTTTACTAAAGCGAGTAATTTAAGTCTTGGAAAAATTGTAGAAATTTTCACTTTGGTGACGCATTCGGTCTGGAATGTAGTAAAAACATATATTATATATTTATAACATTCAAATTAAATCACTAGTAATAGTATCCAAAAGACCTTAACAGCCTGTTTCATCCTATGATGGGATTCAGAAGGTTCTTATTCAAGAACTATCTGAAGATCCCATCACAGGGTGAAACTGGCTGTTACGGTTTTTGGTACTAGTAATTTAATTTGAATATATTTCTCTGCTTGGCCATGTGTTTGGTATTGAGCACTCTTTTTGTAGAGTTAATAGTTCAGTTTATGTATATATATAACATTCAATGGTTTTACTTGACATGTAATGTATATGATATAATATTTTGAGCTGTGTGCGGCCTGCAATCCTATATGGTAGCGAGACATGGGTATTGAGAGAGAGTGAACTGGCAATCCTGAGAAGAACGGAATGGTCAATGGTGAGAGCAATGTGTGGGGTGAAAACGAGAAGGGAAAAAAGGACTGAAGAATTGTTGGATATGCTAGAGATGAGAGAGACCATAGACCAAATGGCAAGGGAAAATGGATTAAGATGGTATGGACATGTGATAAGGAGGGAGGAAGGAAGTTTTCTTAGAAAGGCACTAGATCTAAAGGTGGATGGGAAGAGGAAACGCGGTCGTCCAAGAAGAACGTGGAAACAACAAGTGAAGAATGAATTTAAAAAAAATCGGACTGAAGGAGGAAGATGCAAGGGACAGGGTGAAATGGAGAAAAGGGATAAAAACAATTGCTGCGCGGAAACAATCAGCCACCCCCACTAGTGGGGAACAAACCGACGATGGATTATGATGATGATGATGATTTTGCAAAGCATGCAAAAACAACATAGAATTTAAAGCAGTTATTTTCTCCTGTAATGTGTTACAAGTAGGCTACAAAGTCATCAATTATACAATTAATTCAGCATTGCCTTTTCAGTTACGTACTTGCAAATCCGAGTGATTTGACATGATTATTGATCCATAATCAATGCTATCATCAAATTATGAGTAATGGGGAACAAGTACATCAACTATAATAGATTAATAGCCTATATACTTTCTACAACCAGTGAGCAAATTGGACATAAATTAGCAAGAAAACATAGCATAATATACATTTCCGTTTTTCTCTGAAATTGGAAGGTTCATTTATGATAGCCGTCAATAATTTATGGGGCACATTGACTACTTAATTGCATGCACCCCAACTCATAGGCCTATGTATGTTGTATGAACCGCATTTAACTGCACCTTGCATCAGCACATTTCAATCCTGCACTACATAGGCCTATCTATTACCGGTATATAGCCTATAGTAGATAAATATTGTTCAATCTGTTGTTAATTTACATGGTGAATTGTTTTTTTGTCAAACATTTTCATCAGTTTTCGTGAACGGATTCTTTGTCCTATCATCCCATCCCTTCTTTCAAATGTTGCAACTGAACTGGATGCTCCAGATACAAGTTTGACATGTCTTTCCGCAGTTTGGCTATGGCAAGGATGTTCGTTCAAGTTGGAATGGACTTTGTCTGATTTGTTCAATTTCACTATCACTGAGATGTCTTTGTTAGAGGAGGTTCTTGCAGGCCAGGAAAATCCAGGTTCACCATTTTGTGAAATGCCTAAGTTGCTTTCACATTGATTTTCGGAATTAAAAACTTACGAACTGAACTTGTTGCCCTTTGGCTTTGCCTGTCTTGATCCTCTAGTTCCAGAAACCCTCATTCAAAGTTGAGGTTGCCTAATTTGAATTCAGGGATCCTTCCACGCAGGGACAACACTTTGTTTACAGCTTGCCTGTAGATACTTTCATCCTCGTGTCCAAGCATCCCCAAAATAACTTGTTCAGGATGTGCAAAAAAGCCATTTCTTTGCACAACTTCAACGGCAATATCAGCAATTTTTGTTTGGAAATTTTATGATCCTTTGTAGCATATTATAGAAGTTTTCTGATCCATGTGCAATTTTGCTTTATTTCAAACCATGATGGAAAATATATCAGCATGCAAAATTTTGCTAGCAACACCAAATTGGTTGAGGGATTTTCTGTTGCAGTATAAGAAAGTAGGATGCGACAAGCCAGAGTTAGCCACCTTGAGTGCACAATTGAACCAACCTCGATCAGCTTCAAGTCTATGTTAACAGATCCAACCATCACTGCCAAACAAATTTTGTAAGCGTAATTTTGATCTGCACTGAGATCGTAAATAATATCGTTTGGCAAAAACAAAAAAATTGGTTGAGAATAGGAGAAAAAGTGACCACAGGCCAATCGGATCGAAACACAAGAGTCAATGGCTTTTCCAATAGGCCCAGTAAAACTATCTGGACTATTGGTAATGCCATTGAGAGTTGCAAAGACATGGTGCAGAGGGAGTTCATTTGCATGTGTAAAAGGCACACCGACCACTGCAAAGGTCTCTTAAGAAGTACTTCCAGGCATCTTATGTATCCAGAATGGGTCCAGTCATTGCAGGAGTGCCATCTGTTCCTACCATTGCAAGTTTTGTTTTCAATGCAGTGCCTTCCATAGCTTCATATACACAATTTGCAATAGTTTTTTCCATTTTCAGGTGAGGAATGCCTGGTTCAGCATGGCATGATAAAACCAGCCTGGTTCACCAACAACTACATAATGTTCTTCCAAGACAGTGGCTTGATAGTGCCTGCCATTATCTGCTTCAAGAAGTGAGAGTGTGGCATCCTTTCTGCCATCGATGTACACTTCATTAATTAACAAGTTCAAAGAACTTTTCCTCATTATTTCGTATTTTTGTTCTGCTCTGAATCAGCACAGGAATCAATTCCGCAGTACTGATATACTTAATAATTTACAGTTTGTGTGATTTTCCCCCTCAAATTTAGCATAAAAAGCGTTTTTTTGAAATAACATAATTTGTAACGCAACTATGATAAAAACATCTTTTAGGACAGATAGAAACTTTGTGTTTCTGCTTCTTTTAAGCTTTGTTTGACCCTTCCAGCCCAAGTAGTTTTCGAGATATGGCGATTTGACCTTTTGGGCTGGGTGGCACGGCCGATTGAGGGGGCCACCCCTCAAAATTTTGGGAAATGATTTCTAGGTCGATTTGGCAGCTATTTAGAACACCTTTTTTTTGAAATTCAAAAATAAGTGTTTTTCAGCCCACCCTAATACACTATGTAGTATCAACAGTAAACACCACATGATATTGATTACATCATAGGAGCACAGTAACACTCAGTTATCAAAAACAATACTAATTGTGAACAGTGAACAATGGCACCGCATACGGAAGTGGTGAAAACAAATAAAAACAGAAAGGGCAAAATGAGCCAAATTACACTCATTTGTAACAGAAAAACATAATTTTTTTGTCTTCATCAGTGTCACAATCAAGGTGCAATGCCTCGCGATGGCTTGCTTTGTATCTTCAACGAGCGTGTTGTTTTGGTTGTAGAATTCTGGTGCGATGTGTTATTATCGGTTATGACCTGAAGTAACCTCTGATTACGAAATCTGTATTATGTAAAATGTGTTTTCTGGAATCATTTTCCCTACGTGACATTCTAGAGACTTCTGTTGTTTACATTCAAATGCTGCTTGATAGAACAATGGTTCTTTATGATGTAACCTTCTCGAAGTTACTGGACTGAACAACCAACTATAAATAGTGGTGTAGTTTGTGTAATGTTTATTATTATTATTATGAGTTGATTATGAGAGTTGTGCTATGAGTTGTGGATTGGTAGTTGATGCAGAAATTATTGGTGATTGAGACTTGAAGTAATTGAATACAAGTAGATGAGAATTGGTGCTGATATAAATTGTGTTCGAATTTAGAGTTATTTGAGAAGCCGTTCGTTAAAGTTCTTCAAGAAGTCAGATTATCATTTCACTAGTAGAATTATTCGACATTTAATTGACTGCTTTTCGGTTTGACCCATTAAACTACGTCATTGAACCTTTCCAAGTCTTTTTCCTGGTAAGAGATAGAAAGAAATCGTGACATTCTGGGGGCTCGTCCGGGAATAACCGAAAAAGAATAAACCGAAGAATACCGAAAGATTTATTGAGAGAATAATAAATTAACAACAAGCTGTCAAAATGGCGGATGCCGTCAAACATGAGATGATTGAAGACTTACGGAGCATGGCTGAACGAATGGGGCTGAGTGACAATGAAAAGTCTCAGTTTGTGATGGAAGAGTATCACAAGATAATGGCTCAAAAAGCTCAGCGAGAAGCTGACGAAAGAGAAGATAGAAGAGCTGCTCGTGAAATAAGAAAAGTAGAACTTGAAGCCGAAGAGAAGCGAGCACAACGCGAAGCAGAAGCTGAAGAAAAACGTGCACAACGGCAGTACGAAGCAGAAGCTGAAGAGAGCGCAATATTAGGGTGTGTCATACTTTTGCAAAAATTTATTTTTTATCGGCTATGCTAAAAAAGGTGATATTTTAATGACAATAGCAAGTCCTGATAATTTGAAAGAATTTGAAGAAGGTCTACCTACATCGATTTTCACTTGAAAATCTTCATTTTTGGCCAAAATTTGCATTTTTTAAAAATTTTCTTGATTTTATAATTTGATACCCAACAATTTTTTCAGCTTTTTTGACTCCAGTATGGCTCAAAATAGTTACACTCTCCCTCCTAAATGTGGTTAAATGGCTCTACCCTCCAAAAACATTCTTGTAAATAATGTCAAAAACCAGTGAATTTTGAAAAAAAAAGCCAAGAATAGTCTCCATTATTGACTTTCTGATTTGAGGGCAATGAGGATCCTGACATGCTTGTGTTTTGCAGAATATCAAAGGATATGATTACATTCTAAAACAACATTAACAATAAAGTGATAAACAAAAGTTTACAAGATAAATATGTGATAAAGTGATTAAAACACCTTCTCCAAGTGCATCAAATCATTTGTGATGCAATAATGAACTCTGGTTGCTTGATAATGGTAGCTTTAAGGTTGCTGGTTTTCCAGTTTGTTTGGGAATGAAAAACCAAGGAAATAGTAGGCTTTCAAAGATAATTTAGCAATATCCAACACCAATGTATAGGATATGGCAGCAAGATGCTGCCATCAGAACTTCCAACTGTCAGAGATGTGCTGAAGCTGGGTCTCTTTTTGCGAGAAACAAGTGAGACTAATCACAGAAATTATACACAGAATGAGCTCATTACAGATATCTACAACCAGGTGTATGCTCAGTGGCAAAAAGCTAATACCCTATTCAAATTCCCTGTCATTATTGCAGACAAAAGCATTATGAACCGGTTAAAAAAAACTGTGGAAAAGAGCAAATGAGATTGCAAGTAGTAAGGGAAAAACCGAAGCACGCCAAAAGTTTCTAGGAAGCATAGACTCATTGTTTGACATCCTTCATTGCAACTGTGTTATAAAAACATGTGATGAATGCCAATGTGGTTCGGGTTGTGAAAAAGTGGTTCATATTTTCTGTACCTGCACCCGTGAACACAAGATTCCAGTTATGGATTTAGAGTACATCAAGGGACAAAGGGAAAAAAATTGCAGCAAGGGGCCCCATCAAATGTCTCATAAGGATGTTCCTGAAACAAGAAAACAAATTGCAAGTGCTTTAAATCAAAAAAGGAAGATGGAAGCCAGCGAGAAAAGAAAATTTAGACTAGAAGAGAAGGATGAAATGTTCGAACCTCAAGAAGAAGAACAAGATGACTATCAAGCAAACGAAAGTCCACAAGATAATGAATTTGTTACAGAAGCTTCTGCTGGGTCTTCTACTATAAAGCGACGTAAGCGTAACACAGAAAAAATACCAAACATTGCATTAGCTAGTTTACGACACAACACAGGCTTACGAGAGGCAGCTGAAATAGCCATTGCAGCTTGGATGGATGCTGGAATTATAACAAAGGATGACCTATCTAAGGTGATTGACCATAACAAGCTCAGAAGAGCACAAACAGAAGTGATGAAAAGCATCAAATCCAAGCTTGAAGAGCAGATCAAAACGGAAGGAATTTCCTGTGTGTTTTTTGGATAGACAATACTAATTCTTATTTCTATGTTAAAGGATCTAGCCAAAAGTACCCAGGAATGGTAAAGGAGGAACATTACTCGGTGTGTAGTAAGCCAGGAGGAAAATTTTTATTTCATTTTACACCAGATACCGTACTGCAACTAAAGAAAAGAAACATGCTGAAACCATTGCTGAGAAGATATTCGAGTGGTTGGTCGAAAGAGGATTGAACAAAACTATCCTGGCGGTCGGTGGTGATTCAACTAACGTAAACACAGGTTGGAAAGGAGGAGTAATGCACTGTTTGGAAACTAAATTGAACAGAAAACTGGTTTGGATAGTTTGCGACTTGCACACTGGAGAGCTGCCTTTGAGGCATCTTATAGTTGCTCTTGATGGAAAGACCGTATCTGATAGTAAGTGGTCTGGACCCCTAGGCAGATGTTAGACGATGCGACGGAGATGAAGATAAATCCAAGTTTTTCCACGATTAGTGGTGGTCCAGCACTTCTTAATCTTCAACCAGAAATTATAAAAGATCTGTCTACAGATCAGTGCTATGCGTACAAAATCCATGAAGCTATAAAAACTGGTAATT
The DNA here is from genome assembly GCF_918807975.1 of Aplidium turbinatum. Lineage (NCBI taxonomy): Eukaryota > Metazoa > Chordata > Ascidiacea > Aplousobranchia > Polyclinidae > Aplidium > Aplidium turbinatum. The sequence continues at coordinate 8,118,416 of NC_137486.1, forward strand.
TCTCACCATCTCTCGCTCGCATGGAAATTGGCCCTGTAAATCATGCTCGCTGGCTCACTGGCTCTTCGATTCTGCCGAATTTGGATTTCCAAGCATAATTTAAAGGGGAAAAAGCTACAAATCTTCAAAGCATTGTTCAATTTATCATGGGGGTCTATCTTCCTAACTGGTTTAATATTAAAATGAAACATAAATGGACAGAAGGTCCCGCCAATTTGTTGTTCATGATAGAACAGATAAGAAAGCAAAAGACCGAAGTGCAGCAGCTGGTCATTCCTGCAGTGCAAAGATCAGCTTGGAACGCCTTCAGCGAGACAATTTTGCAGGCAATGCTTTGTTCCCAGGATGAAAGTGAAAGGGTTTGGGCCGTTAACAAGATCGTTGAACTGAGAGGAGAAGGAGAAAGCAAAGTCGGAAATGAAGCAGTGCGAGTGAGACGGGTGGAAGAGATTAATATCGATGCAACTAAGATTTCAGACATGATAAAGTGGGAAGCATCGGCTTATGAGCCACCTCTTACATGTTCTCTTACAAGCAGTGAACTGAGAAAGTTTTATGCTGTTCCTATGGACGTGCCCATGTGGTCTAGCCACACACAAAGTGTTGAGAGGTGTGTAAAGATGATGTCTGAAGCAGCAGCAACTGTTTTTACACAAGAACGAAGGAAAGGGTACATCAAATCCCAGCAGGTTAGCCGTATGCTAATGTCCAGAAATCATTCCAAACAAGACAACAAGACATAGCAAAGTTGATCCAGTTTGGCAGTTTCGGAACAATTTAAATATCCATTTTGCCAACTCTTGTTGTGTTTCTGTAGTTGTGCAACAATTATCTACGTGTTTTACGATGTGTTGCTGTGTTTTAAATGTTTTTTTAATTTTTAAAAAAATTGAAAAAACTTCAAATTTTCTCGAAATTTTAGATGCAAAATGATGTAGGTAAACAAACTTCAATATTGCTAAAACTTTTTTCCCCAGTACTACGCATAGATTTGCACCATTTGTTGGGGTAGCCGAGAGAAAATTTATACAGATTCTAAAAATCAAAAAATATGACACACCTTAGCGCAATATGAATTGGAAAAGTTAAGGCTTGATTTAGAAAAACAAAAACTGGACATTGGTGAGCGATCTAATTCTACTAACGATAATGCTCGAGATGTTATTGTGGCGCAAGTTAGACGTCCAGATTTGCCATCATTTGTTGAGGAAAAAGATGAGTTGGATAGTTATTTGTTAAGATTTGAAAGATATGCTACAATAGCCAAATTGGAGAAGTCGACGTGGGCTACCCAGCTAAGCATGTTATTATCGGGACAAGCTCTTGGTGTATATTCAAGACTTTCGCAAGAAGAGGCCATGAACTACGACAGATTGAAGTTAGCTCTGTTAAAGCAATACAATTTTACCGAGCATGGATACCGTCAAAGATTCCGTGAGGCAAAGCCTGAACAACACGAAAGCCCAGGTCAATTTATTGAACGTTTAAGAAACCTTTTGTTAAAATGGTTTGAACTTTCGGGGGCCGAACAATCATTGGACGGATTGGCAAACCTTATAGTTAAGGAACAATTCACAGATTCATGTTCAAAAGATCTGTCTGTTTATTTAAGGGAGAGAAGTCCAAAGACTTTAGAAGAAATAGCCAGTGTGGCAGAACAATACTTAGTTGCTCATGATGAGAAATTGTCGACTGAAGAAGCGTTGTCATGCGATAATGACGAAGAGCAAACAAATAATTTTAAAGGAGGTGCGGTTCCAAGAGAAGTACGTTGTTTTAATTGTAATGGCTTAGGTCATAAGTCTGTTAACTGCCGGAGGAAGACTAACAGAAATCATCAGGAATCGAGGAAGTGGTGCAATCGTTGCAATAGGCAAGGACACGAAGCGAAGGAATGCAAGGACAAGTCGTTTTCCCTATCCAATCAGTCTGGAAAAGATAAAGACACAGACGTTTATCGGTGCGGTTGTGCGTTAATGATTCCTGAACCCACGCTTGGGGAGGAGAGACCGGATGAAGATGATTGCAAAAAAATAATACCTGAAGATTACCTGCCAGTAGTGGATGGAAAAGTTGGAAACAAAAAGGTAAAAGTTTTACGTGGTTCTGGTTCTACGGGTATAATGGTGAGGAGAGATTTGGTTAAAGACAGTCAATTAACGGGAAAAACTGGAATTGTGATGTCAATAAATAACACTTCAATCCAAGGACCGTTAACGAGGATATATATCGAAACTCCATATTGTAGTGGGACTGTGAAAGCGTTATGTTTACAAAACTCTTTAGTTGATCTTATAATCGGAAATGTTATTGAGAGAGATTCTGAAGTTACTTGTTATTCTTGTGGCAAGAATGGTCACTTTGCTCGAGATTGTTCTGCAGATAATCAGCAACGATCTCACGATGACGGATATTACGAGCGCGAAGAACCGAGGAGAAGAGGCAGGCGACGACCATTTGGAGTTTGCTATAGATGCGGTAGACGCAGACACTTCGCCAGGGAGTGCGTTGCTGACGGCGGACATTCGGAAAACAGACGTTGCCGTGACAACCACTGCTACCGATGTGGGGAGATTGGACACATAGCCAGGAGCTGCCCTTTTGATGAAAAGGCTTGCTACAACTGTCATAAAGAAGGTCATCTCGCCAAGGACTGTCCGGAGAGGAGGTGTTTCCGATGTAGGAAGATGGGTCATCTCGCTCGCCGATGCACTGAAGTTGTTGAGGACGTTGGAAACTTTCACAGTAAACGTGACTATAGTTTTGAGAAAAGCTATCGTTGGTAGATCATGCAACGATGGACTTACGAGAACTGTTTTATTGAGTAATTAATTGTTTTGTGGTGTGTTTTGTATTGATTGTGTTGTTATATTGTTTGCAACAATATTCTAAGGGGGGGCAGGACAAACGTATGTCACAATCAAGGTGCAATGCCTCGCGATGGCTTGCTTTGTATCTTCAACGAGCGTGTTGTTTTGGTTGTAGAATTCTGGTGCGATGTGTTATTATCGGTTATGACCTGAAGTAACCTCTGATTACGAAATCTGTATTATGTAAAATGTGTTTTCTGGAATCATTTTCCCTACGTGACATTCTAGAGACTTCTGTTGTTTACATTCAAATGCTGCTTGATAGAACAATGGTTCTTTATGATGTAACCTTCTCGAAGTTACTGGACTGAACAACCAACTATAAATAGTGGTGTAGTCTGTGTAATGTTTATTATTATTATGAGTTAATTATGAGAGTTGTGCTATGAGTTGTGGATTGGTAGTTGATGCAGAAATTATTGGTGATTGAGACTTGAAGTAATTGAATACAAGTAGATGAGAATTGGTGCTGATATAAATTGTGTTCGAATTTAGAGTTATTTGAGAAGCCGTTCGTTAAAGTTCTTCAAGAAGTCAGATTATCATTTCACTAGTAGAATTATTCGACATTTAATTGACTGCTTTTCGGTTTGACCCATTAAACTACGTCATTGAACCTTTCCAAGTCTTTTTCCTGGTAAGAGATAGAAAGAAATCGTGACAATCAGTAACATATTCACTGAGTTCGATTCCAGGTCGGGTCATATCAAAAACTTTAAAAAGGGTACCGATTGTGCTCTTTCTTGCATAACGCAGTGAAGATAAATCGAGTAATAACCTGGTGACATATCACCCTCTTCCAATCTGCCTTGAGCCAGCATGGAAGCAGCACTGCTCATAAAATCACATGGAACCCTGTCAAGTAACCCATGTTGATGCGCAATCTGCTGCAAGCGGAGATAGCGAATGATTATAACATATTCACAATGATCTAAAATTGATGAAAATTCAGGCCTAGGCCTAGTCATGCCTATTGTTTATAGCTGAATAAAGGACAAACGTTAGCTTGATTTTTTTCAGTAGCACCGGTATGTCGAAGCAACGTTGTTTTATTAGAACAGTAGGCTACACAAAAGCAGCACATATTTTACAATAACATGGTTTACTTCTTTTGTTTAATGTCCAGCCAAAAAACTGCTTGTTAGCGCTAAAAACTGTCAAGCCAAAAAACTGCAGTTAGTTGCTTCTGGGACATTTAGCACCTGGAGTCCTGGACATCATTTACCAAATATAATACTACTCTCATCTTTCCTACCCGGACTCCTAATCTATCCCTAACACCGAAAATGTACAGGTGGTAAATGTCCAGTAACAAATTATCCATCCATTAACAAATTTATTTTAGTGTTTAGTTCAGTTTTCCTTGATGTGCTAACTTGTTCAACTCTATAGGCTAGGCCAGGGCTACTCAACTGGCGGACAGCGGTTCGAACCTTCTGAGTGTTGATGGTGGACCTTGAGCTTTTGGAAGAATAACCTCATTGCCACGTTTCAGGGCTTCCATAAACAGATTTCTACTGGGAGGAAGCAATTTTTACTGTGATTATCCTAGTTGCTGGAAGGCCCAACACTTTCTCAAAAATCCAAGTTGAGTTACATTTTACCTAAAAAAGTGGTTTGGTAAAGATAACTTTCGTGGTTGCGTGTGAAATAACTTATTCACGGGATCGCTTTTCACCGATTTAATTTGTCAAACCGGACCTTTGTTAACATTAGTTGAGCAACCCTGGGCTAGGCTAGATCTCTTTTTTCTCATTGTCAGTAACGTCTTCACAATTATCTGAGACTGATGAAAAACTTCAGGATACTAGGCCTATTCATGATATTGACTCAGTCTGGCTGTGTGTGTACAAACTGTACACTATACACAGCCTAGCTAGCTCTATTTTCATGACACCATGATAGGTTAGCATAGGCTATAACTACGTAACTTGTCTAAACCGTAAGGATACCACTAGCTAGCCTAAGTTTATCATACACAACTGTACGTCGAAGCTCAGTGAACTTTGTCAATGCTACTCAAGTTCAACCTTAAATCAACGGATTACTTAATTTTAACTAAAAGAATTGAGAACTAACTCACACACGTCCAACTCCCAAAATGGCGAGAATAGAAATCAAAAGACGAAGGGCGAGGCGAAAATAGGAAAGAGAGTGAGAGGGGTTCCGAACGAATGGCGACGGAAACCATCTGATTATCGTTATTCCTTACCTTGGAGTAAAACTTGATCGGCAGTTGACCTACAGACCCCACATCGAGTCACTCCGTGCCAAGGTTACCTCGCGAAATAACCTCTTGAGAAACCTTGCAGGAACAGGATGGGGAGCCCGAGCATCAACCTTGCGTACAAGTGCACTAGCCTTGGTCTACAGCTCAGCCGAATATGCCTCAGCTGTGTGGAACCGCAGCAGACACACAAAAAAGATGGATGTATGCATTAACGACACCTTGCGCATCATCACTGGCTGTCTCCGCCCCACACCTACTGCTTATCTGCCAACTTTAGCTGGCACTGCTCCTCCTCATGTCCGTAGGAAAGAAGCCTCTCACAAACTGGCTTTGCATGCAAGACTCGATCCTCAACACCTTCTCCACAGTCACTCCCAAAGAAATGGACCAGTCAGACCTCAATGCCTATAATCAAGGCGCCCATTCCATCGATATGCTACACAGCTTGTGGATAAGAACTTCAGCTGCATGGAGACATGGGCCCAGGAATGGAACGAGCTGCCACATATCCCTCCCCAGTTTTCAGTTATACCAGCACTCTCCATCCCTCCTGGAGCAGACCTCTCAAGAAAGGCATGGGTCACATTGAACAGGATCAGATGTGACGTTGGCTGCACTGGAGCTAATCTGTTTAGGTGGGGGTTGCATAATACGCCAATATGTGTCTGCGGAGCGGTAGAACAAACAATGCAACACATACTCCACGAATGTTCCATCTTACGGCCCCCAAGTGGAATCACTGGTATTCGACAACTGGATCCAACTACCGTATCTTGGCTGCAAGAGGAGGCATTGCCAATCTAAGCTACTACAAGTCAAGCGAGAGAAGAAGAAGATCGTTATTCCAGTCGTTTTTAGAACTTTTGAAAGGGAATATTAATAAAATTTTCTTTAAAATTGCTAAAAACAACAATTCCCTTTTTAAGACAAAATTTCCTTGTAAATTGTTAAAAATCCTTCCGATCTTCATTTCCTTTTTTTATCCTTCAAAGCGTTGAAAAATCCCTATTTCGGAATAAAATCCTTCAAAGTGGAAGCACTGCTCTCAGCAGCAGACAGCAATCACTCGCGCGCGCGTGTGTGTGCGACACACAACACGTTTTCCCTAACTAGCCATTCAGAGTGCGCTATCTGGATCACGTGGATTGATGCGTTGTGACAGTACTTTTTGTGGAATCACCTTGCAAGAATCAGAAAATACTAACCTTAAAATGCTTACATGTTTAAAGTTACTGGATTTTATTGCATAATACTTCACAAAATACTCTACACAACAGTCAGTAGTCACCTTGTGTGATTATAATTCGATTTTGTCCATTCAAATTTCACACCGCCTTATTATACAGCCTTCAGAAGAGCCTAATATGTTTTGTTGAGGATTTTAATTTCTTTTTTGCAGATGCAGCATTTAGAAAAATATAAAACACAGAAAAGAAAAGTTCACTCAGTCAAATTTTGACTTTTTTTTTTATTGCACCATAATCGTTTGCCACAAGCAGAAATTTGTGACAAAACTTGCGAACTAAACCAACAAAATTGTTAACTATCAGTTCCCCTCATCAGTGCAAAGATACGAATAGACTAGCAGAATTTATCAGAAAAAAAGACTTCATCAACAAAAATGAAACAAACGACTTAACTGCAACGAAATGACCCTTTCTTGACCTAACAAATTAAGAAATAGGCATCTACTCCTGTATCCATAACTCTTATTTGAATACCACCTTGGGAGGTTGATTGAAAATGAGTTTATACAAAAAAAACTTGGCCTACGTAATAGTCCTAATACGTATTAAACCTTGATCCATGTGGAATTGAGTTTGATATGATTTCTTCACTTAACAAAATTCAGCAAAGAAATTTAAATAAAATCGAGCATATGTCAAAAACTTAAACTTTTTATGATATTAATGATACGTCACAAAGCAGGCGCAATGGAACTGTGCATTCCATGAAGAGAGAACAACTTTGAAACCCAATCATACAAGTCCAACTGAAACTATTCAAGTACCAATGATGGATCGACTTGAAGCCAGGTGTGTAAAATCTATCAGTCCTGAAGCTGATTTCCGAGGTGATAGTGTTGCCTTTCGAAGGTAAGCGGATATTTATTTGCAATACAAAGTTCGTCAGATGGCGCAACGAAACGTACGCTATTTCTTCTCTTAGCACAGGGGTCACCAACCTTTTTTGCATGCGGGCCACTTTGGCACTTAGGAGAGCTGTGGCGGGCCGCACTAATAAAATTTTAGGTAGGTTGACTCTTATGCAAGAAAAGAACATTTTGTAACCAGTATCCAGCGTTATAATACATAGGCTATTGTTAATATTTATCTTAGAATACCGCAGCAACAACATTAGTCGAACAACGTTACTGCCAGGCCAAGCTCCTTTAACAATACTTTTGACTTCTTTAACATTGCCTAATAAACGAGGCCACTTGTTTTGCGCACTTACAGCTAGGCGAGCGGTTTCATCAGAATATTCATCGCCAAGCAAGAGTGGTGTCGTCACTTCGCTTCACAAAAGATACCTTGCCATTAACAGTTTCAGTAAACATAGAAATGTTTGACACATTGCAATGCAGGCAACAATAGTGACCTGCAAACATATCAGCGAAAAATAGGCTCCAATAACAGGGAGAAAGAAACCAGGCACCGTGAAACAAACGCTTGTGGATATCACAGAAAAAACGTTTCTATCGTAACTCATGAGCAGTGTTCCCTCTAAAAAAGCGATGAGTTGGTTTTTCATCCTTTTTGTGAGAGTCTATAAAACCGTCTTTCCTTGATAGACAAATGTCACTTGCGGTGCTTATAAGCATGGCAAGAATTGTTAATTAACAACATTTTGCAGTACTAAGCTAAATATTTTCATAATACCAGAAAAAATCTTTACATTTATATATAGTATTATTCCAATTTATTATAAATTGAGTTAGCACGCCGACCTATTTTGCCAACAAAAACTTGCATAAAAGAACACTGCTCGTGAAACCCAATAACGGTGAAACGCACACTAGTGTTTACAGGACGTTTACAAACTAAAAATAAGCAACCCTATGCTCACAGACATTTTCGAAATACGAAAACAGACGTTTTAATCAACCACTGGAACAGTGTGGCTGGACATCGCATTGGAATAACTTCAAACGACCCCTACCTAGAACTACAATATGATTGGTCGGACGGTGGAATCGTATGCAAAGCGAAAATATGCGTGGCGGGCCGCCAGTTGGTGACAGTGGCGTAGCCAGAAAAAAAATTTGGGGGGGGCCAAATATTTGATGAATTGAAGAGGACGACAAAGTGTTTGATTTAAGCCATCGCCACCTGATGTGCAGTGACGTATCCTGGTAGGTTGAGCAAGGGAAACAATAAAAGTGGTGGGGTTAGAGCGTGCCGAAGGCACGCGTATTCTAGGGGGGTCCGGGGGCATGCTCCCCCGGAAAATTTTTGCAAAATTACACTCAAATAATGGATTATAGCGCTTTTTGGAAACACTTTTAGGGCAATATTTGTATGAAATTTATTAGCAGATAAACAGCTATTAACTTATTAAAGGTAGCTGTTACACACGAACGGACAAAACCTGCGGCTAAAATTAGAGAACACCAAAAACTCAGCTACACAAAAACTCAATAACTACACAAAAACCCAACAGAGTAATCCATTCTGAAATTGCTTCCACAAATTAGTTAAAAGAAATGTAAATCGCGTAAATTTTGCGCGATTTACGATTTGCAAAATTTATTGGTGTCTTTCTGTGTGTCTAAAACAAGTCCTTGGGGGTGTTAATAGCCAGATATCTTGGAAAACGTTATAAATTTCTACAAATTTTATTATATTTTCAACAAAGGGCTCAACTTCGGAATCCAAAGTTTGAAAATTTTGGGGGGGGCCATGGCCCCTTTCGCCCCCCCTGGCTACGCCTATGGTTGGTGACCCCTGTCTATGTCTTAGTATATCTTAATAGCTGTTGGAATTGTTCAGGTAAAGTAAGCAAAAGTATTTTTTGAACCCAAAGATTAACTCTGATGTTCTTTCAGGTCAAGCACTGAACAATGAACAATTGAACATGGTGATTTTCATGCTAATGATCGCCGGCTATTTTGCTCCATACGACTAGCCTGACGCAGTCAACCAACTAAAAAAAAAACGATGAATTTGCTACAGCTAAACGCAAGTCGTTCTATCACTAGTCTAAGTGCTACATCAGCTTGCCAAAGTTCTCCATAAGATATACAGTGGAAAAATGTAAAAGAAACCCTGCAACTGATGGGTGTGATGGATCTGTTCATTCCAGATCAGGCCGATTTTTTCAAAAATGTCACCGATGGAAGGCTTGTACGTGTCTGTGTCAGACACAAGACACGAAGCAACGATTGACGTTGATGAGATGGGAGTGAAAGCAACCGCTGCTGGTCGTTGTGGTGCCACGGTCAGAGAAGAATCGCGCAATACGGGTCGGCGAGCAAACGCCAACAAACCATTCTTATTCTTAATCAGGCACAAAGAAACTGAGGCGATTTTAATCGTCGAAAAAGTCGTTAGACCCTCAACTGATTAAATTACCACCAAAGCAACTATGAAGTTTGGGAAATCGCCTAAAGAACTTAACCAGTGCGTTGTTACTTGAAAAAGTCAAGCAAGTAGACTTTATGTTGTATTACTAAAACACTCATATAGTATGTGCGTATAACTTAATACACAATGCAACATAGTTAAAACTATTTTGACTATTGCAGTATACCGACATCATTTGCGAGAAGTGTACATTGTTTGCATGAGAGGTGTAATTCAACGCTTCAACTTGTGTTATCGTTTGCAAACAAATTTCTGTGACTTGTGACAAAGTAAAAATTAACCAAATGAAAAATCTGGAACAATTCCACTTTTTGAAAAAACAAAACTACAACTACCCTTCATATTACATTACCATTGTACATATGGAGCTTTTTTATAATTTTGCTTATGCTTTCGAGTGTTGAACTTCTTTGGGGCTATCGCAGTGATGAAAACGAATGGATGCCAAATATAAGGCCGACTAGGCCTACGCTTTTATTTTCACAATTCAAAACTTACTCGCAGCAATAAAGATGAAATAAACCATGTTCACTTCCACATTTTTAATGCATGAAATGCAACATATGTACAAACATCTTTTGACGCAATAGTCACGTTTGTACCTATTTCACCTCAAAGATAGTGTTACCAATAAGATTTAAAAAAAAGCCTAGTCTAATCGACGGAAATAGAACGGTTTTCCAAAGTTTGAAAAGAAAACATGCAGTACAGTTTCAGAACTTGATGAACAACAGACTCGGCCAGAAAACAAGCTGTTTTCAACTCTTACCTGCAAAAGATGTTCGGCGAGAAACTCGCAACGAACGGTGGGAATCCCCCTCTTGTGATACTGTTTTACGCTATTTTTGAGATCTGAAAAACAGTAACCGTTTTGTCATTAGAACATTGGAGTTAGTTTCGATGACGCCAATAAATTTTGTGCTATTGAAAAGATTCTTTTAGGAGTTAGTCGTGTTCAATGTTCATATATCTTAAAATATCCAATAAGTAGAGTTTTGGGCAAATTCAAGAAAACTGATTGCGACCAATTACAGAGGAAGAGTTGCAATATTTGGCGTACGCTTACTACTGAAAAGTGTCTACTTGTAAGTAAAGCAAACAATTGATGGAATGTTAGTCGATGGGCGGTTGGAAATAACACTTATACACTCCAACTGTGTGATTGTGAACGTGTTTACCTGAATTACACTTGAAAAATGTCGGAAAAGCAAAATTAAATATAAAACCGCAAATAAATGTTACGTCGGTGAGATGGATTGAAAAGGCACTTGTTTTAATTTAAATACGAAATCGCACTCCACACTTTTATGGGCCCTCATCTCTGATACACAATAAATTAGTATCAGCTATTTTGTCGGGTATAAGTTGTTCCTATCATTTTATATGGCAGTGGGTTTTTGAAACAAGCAAAAACTTGTTTTACATGAAAAAGATGCATAGTTCTACTTGGCTATGGCAACTCGGCTAAGTAGGCTACTCGATAACACAGTCACGTATGCAAAAATCACAAATCACAAAGTTTCGCTTTCACGATAGCCCTGGAAATTCCTATGGTGCATATACGTTAATTGTTTATATCGGTAAACGCAAGTTGGATCGAAAAAGGGCAAACAGCTCATTCGGTATAATGAGCCTCATAAATCGTACGATAAGGCGCGAGTCAATATCTTTAAGAGCATGCGCCTGTACCTAAGTATCTTGCCAAAAACATGCTTGATGTAGCACACAAGGATTTGCTATTTATCTTCTCGTCCACTTAATTAAATCTTTCAACAACTAGGCGTAAGCCTGGATACGTCAAAAACTCCAGAGAGTAAGTTGTGTTGTGTTGTTGTTGTGTTAGTGTTGTTGCCTTCACTTCTATTCTCCATCTCGTTCTGTACATCGCATCGTCTTTCTTCAGTCTGACCTTGTCTGTCTCTTTCTTCACCTGTTCTTTCCATTTTCTTTTTGGACTTCTCCGTTTTTTCCCTATCTACCTTCAACGCCAAAGCCATTTGCAGAAAGTTTCCTTCCTCCCTTCTCAGCACATTAAATTATACCTTCAGATTCAATTGAAAAATAACTTACTGCCTTGCACTTAAGTGTCTGAAGCTTATTGAAGCAATTTCAAACAAGTAGTCTGCAAAAGAAGTTACATGTTGCATTCGACAAGACATGGTTCACCAAAATTCTGTGGGACTAAGATTCGAGCGAATGTCCACTCAACTGAAGCAAGTCTTTTAATCTTTGACGGCACAGGAAAAAAAAAAGAAAACTTGTGGATAATGACTTGTGGCTTACGGTCAATTCCCAGACAACAAATCGATTGTTTATATACATTGATTCAACGTCTGCAGACGTTGATTTTGCTGCAGATTTTTTAAAAATTAATGCAAAAACCGGTTGCTTTCCTGTCTGGGTCGTCGTATGACCATTTTAGGACAAAGTTTTATCTTTTTACCACCTAACGTTAGAAATTTTCTCCCGGACTACACTAATAGCTTACCGAAGAACAGCCAGTTTTCGGCCTCATCGTTGAAGACACACAGACCTTCTGGTCCTTTTTAACTTGCTTTTATTACTTTAAACTTACACAAAGAATTATCGTTTTATATCGTTAAACTCTCAACCAGTGGTTCTCAACCGGGGGTCATTAAAGCTTCTGAGTTTGCAGCATGATTGATAAATTACAAAATATAAAATTGGTTGTGCTTTAATTGTGCAATGTGCTTTGCAGTGACTGATTCTCCAACTGTACGTCGCAACGCACTGATGGATCGTTTGAAAATTCAAAGGACATCGCATAAAGGTTTGATATCTTAACTATAAAATCATATAAATCTTTTAATAAGGCTATGTTCATTGTTCAACTTAATTCTTTGGAGACAGCAGATTGTTGTTCAATGCTTAACTTAGAAATGCAAACGTTAGTCAGCAGTCTATCAGCACTCACAGTTTTGCCTGTGATTATAACGAATTAACATCAATTACAAATGAAACATTATTTGTGACGGCCGCAAAAATTTCATTAATTTGTGATAAATTTATAGAAAAACATTAAATCAGCATATTGATTAGATTTTTGATCCTGTCTGCCAACATACAGCTCAAAACATAACTTCGTCAATGCCATCAGTTGTCATAAGTGCGTCGAGAGTTCAGCAAATTCCTCTAAGCATGTCGTTTCAAAACTTATCAAACATTTGATTCCATTACGAGACACGATATACCAAAATTTCACATCCAATTATTTGAGAGGTCCGCGACCGCTTCAAAGGTACCAAAAGAGGTCAGCCAAGAAAAAAAGATTGAGAACCACTGCTCTAAACCGTATGAATTGAGTTAGACAAACTGACTTTTTACAAAGCGATTGAAAACTGTAAAACTACCATACTGGCTAATGATGTTGGGCAGTTGAAAAAAAATTAAGAACAGTGAGTTTTAGGTATCTGAAATTCAGCCGTAATCTTCAAGTCATAGTAGAGCTGGTTCTTTATAACCATTAACCATCCAATACTGAAATGAACGGTGGTGCAGCAACCGTTTAACCAGCATCGAAGTTTCAAAGAAAATCAAGATGAATTGCTTTAGCAAGTTTCTGGGTCCATTGTTTTCGATTGTTGCTGTTGGTGAGAATCTATAGTGGCCTAATCGCTGATTAAATTCTACACAATGCATTTATCACTGATCCGTGGAATGAGAATGGAACTAAACCCATTCATGATGTTGTGCTGCCGTCAGCTTTCCTGTGTTGGCTATCAAGACATGGCAGTTAAGATTGGGAACAGCTTGTTTTCGCTTCATTAAAAATAGTAAAGATCAGTGGTTCAACTCTTCCCGTTCCTTTTTACAATACCGTATTTCATCTTTTGATTCTAATGATAAGAACATTTCAATTATTACTCGAAAGCCATGTAAATGAAATTGAGTTTAAGGTTTGTAATGAATTATAATTATGGTCAGTGTTTTTGTTAGTACACAAGAAGCGGAAAATTGTGCCTAAGTCAACAAAAATGAATCTTGCAGGCACGCAGCCGACAGGTTCTATTATCTGCATAACTTCAAAAGCATCACAGCATGCACTTACTTTGAACAAATGAACAAAAAAAATTGGCTTTACTCTGCGAACATTGCAGTTTTTTGATTGGAGGTCTAATTCAAGCGGTGGGATAGCGTAACGGACAAGGCGCTCTATTTCCAATCGTGCAATCCTGGCTCGACTCCTGGCGAAAGTTGGTTTGTTGAAAACAACCGCTCACTTCTACCCAGAGTATCAGAAATTTGTGGCCCTACGCAATTGCTAAAGAAAGGCGCCTAAAAAAAGGAACTGGAGTAGGATTACTTTTCTTAGTCCAGAATGAAATAATGAGCACCTTATTTTCGCATTGTTGCTTGGAATCAAAGTATGGAACTACGCTTACCTTACTTAGTTCTAGAACAAACTGGTTCTTGTCATAATAAACTGGATAAAACATTTTGAGTCACCTGTAGGCAGAAACAGTCACTGCACATTCAAGTGAATCTTCTATCTATACGATTTAACGTTTCTTTTTCCCATATTGCGAGAGTTGGACGCTATCAAATGTCGACTTTGTCTGATGGCATTTCTCCAGGTCACCCGGCCCTGAAGGTCGACCGAAACAAAACCTTCAAGTCGCAAATCTTCCCAAATGTTGTCGAGCTCGCGGGTTATTCCTACGGATGCCAAAGGACTGCATTTTTTTTCGGCCACGAAACTTTTTTCATGCGTTGCACGTGTCCGTACCAACGCAGCTTTCTGAACAAATATATAATTGCTGCTACGGCTTCCTTTGGCCGCAAAAAGTGAAGATCACAATAATTCTTACCTGATTTTTTAGAAGTCAACAGCATAACCAGTTTCACTATTATCTTACAAGACATACACTTCAAGTTGCAGCTGAATGCAGTCAACTAAATAAACTAAAAAGTAGTTTAAACCAATCTTAAACGTCAATGCTCTACCTGCGTTTCTTGTGCTTAAAACAACAAACGCAGAGCCGGTAGCTATTGTGATTGGTCTCTTCGTTAGCTTTATATAGCATGGCTCGAACAACCCTAGAGTCTGTACATTAATTAAGCATCAGCTGTAATGATAACAGGCTATTGATGTACTGAGTAGGCTACAAGAAAAGTCTAAGTAAGTTATGTTAAATTTTAAAGTGACGCTTTGCTTCCGATTGTAAAGTATGGGTTTGTCATTAGACCAGAGTATCCTGTAGCTAAACAATTGCTAAAACTTTCCTAGAAATAACTAATGTAAGATGGTCTTATTTTTCACGTCATTTCAGATTACAGAATAAGACTGTTCAATAGGTATTTTCCTTATAAATTAATTTATTTTCAATTTTTATAAGCTACCGCATGGCCACCTGGAGATGCGGCCTGATTTGTCACATTTTGCAGATTTTGATTACAGCTACTGCAAGTGTTTGACTGACATTTTCAGAGATTTTTTTTACTTTTTGCTGTCTCCTAATGATATAAAAGCGTTTTGTTGCCTTGGAAAAGCAATAGCAAATGAGAAAAAGTAAGATGAAAAACGCTGAATCAGACTGTTACTGAAACATTAACAGTCTGACTGAAATCTTCGAAATCAAATTTTCTTTGTCTTTCAACATGTGAGGATGTTAAAACCTATTGTGTCATCTGGAAAAAACAGTATTGAAAGCGTAGAAATATAATTTTTAGATAAATTTATGTAAACATTCGCTCAAAGTTAGCAAAATCTGAAAATTTCTGCAAAATGTGACAAATCAGACCGTATCTTTAGGTGGCCATGGCTGCCGAAAGATTGTAAGATTACATTTGAAATTGCAAGTCTTGCGTCTATCATGCATAACGCTTCTACACGCAACAGAAACGCCTTCTCAACAACTATCACCTAAAAAACTATTTGTTGTATGCTAAAAGTCTCTTGCTTATGTTGTACGTGTACAATACAATGTAGGCAGAATAGAATAGGAACAGGTTCCTATTCTATTCTACCTACGCTATATTTTGATTTTTGACGTTATATTTTGCCAGGTCTGGCAAATAATAACGTCATTTTAAGCACTCTGTCGTTATCAACTTTGATCAAAGCACTGTTCAAATAACTCACTGACTATTGAAAAGACGGTACCCGGTCAATTGGTCGACAGACACTTGGTCGACAGTCATTTGGTCGACAGACATTTGGTCGACAAGGCGTTTGGTCGACAGACATTTGGTCGACAGGACATTTGGTCGAAAAAACATTAGGTTGACAGAACGATTCATTTTAGGGTTAGGGTTAACTAACCCCAACCTAACCTTAACCCAAATGTCCTGTCGACCAAATGTCTTGTCGACCAAACGTCCTGTCGACCAAATGACTGTCGACCAAATGACTGTCGACCAAATGACTGTTGACCAAATGTCTGTCGACCAATCGACCGGCCACCGAAAAGACAAAGCTATTCACACTCTCAGCTTTGTTTAATGACACGATACAGTATACAATTAAAGCCACTTTAAGTCATCCAAGAATTGTACATCAGATGAATATGACAGATGTCGTGGTGGATTACTTAGGGTGTTTTTCTTTCGGGCGGTTTTGCAAAAATGGCTTCAGCATGACCCCGGTTGCAACATAACTCTTATTGATATAACTGTATGCGTCTTGTACCTGTACAATACTCAAGATATTGACACGTGTTGTGGACTAGCGGCTGGCCCATAGGCGCCTAAGCCGTGGGGGCCAGGCCTCCACGCATATTTCTGCGTGGGAGCAACTTTTTATGCTGTATTGATTGATACATAAAACAATAGATGAACTAGCGATCGGCAGCAGGAAAACATTTTTTAAATGCAAACCGCAACAGCTTCGCGATAAATAATCACTAGAACGAGTAGCGATGCTACAATCCCACCCCAGACAAAAAAATGACTGATTTTTTTGCCTGGGACATAGCAAAAATCTACCATTTTGCGTCGATTCAATGTCATCAGATGTTGAATGCACTCAAAAATAACATAATTTGCTACGTAGACGCAGTGTGCGTTTAGCTTAATGCGTTTGCAAACAGACTCAATGTCGCTTTCGAAAGTCGAAACCTCTGCAGTGAATAGTCGCGGCAGTGAATCGCTCGCTGTGAAAATGAACTTGAAGTCTCGGCCCGAGGTAACCACTAACTAACGCAACAAGAGCTGGTACAACCGCATTGCGCACACGCGGCATAATCAACGCAACAACGGACTCGCGCAAACTGCATGGCGCACACATGACCGTTGCCATTGAAACCCGATCAAAGACGGGAATGTGCGCATCTTTTGTTTCATCTGCAACACGAAAACGGGCGTTTTACAGCAAGTTGAAAGTAGGTCAGTCATAAGTTGCGATATTGTAGAGAAAAGGGAGCAATGTCAAGTCGAAAACTTAATCAAACGTCTCTCCGTAACTATTTTTCAAGGGCTGTTTACGGATGTAAGCAACTTTTAAATTTATTCAAGGTGACGTCCTGTTGAATTGATGTAAACATGAATGATTTTGCTTTCAACAGGTATTTTTAAGCGTGTGATCAAGTTAGTATTTTCATTCCATTTACAGTGTACCTTTTAGTAAACCTTTTCGTCTCTTGTTTCATGCTAATTCTAGTTCGTTGCTAAACCTTATGTTGTGCTTAGCTTAAAGAGTCGCAGTCCATCAACCGCTAGCCAACGCAGACGCATGACATGTGTTTTGGTCGAGTTTTGTTTATAATAATTAAGGGTAGGTCGAACGTAGCGATAACTCCGAGTGTGGCAATAAAAGCAATCCTAGTGTGACGGCATAATTACGTCATCAATCTGCGTGACATTTTGCAGAATTTACGTTGCTGCTGATGAAACACGCTTTCGCCCCCACGGCCAAAAAAATAGTTAGGCGCCTATATGCCTATCAGTAACGCACCACCCATTCATGCTACAATGATCTCGGTTGATCAGACGATGGTTGCTGATGGTAGTGCGGCAACCAACTACGAGGAAGAAAAATATAATTCACTCGAAAAGAAACTGAATACTTCACACGTCTAATTTCAGCTACACGACAAATGCAAACTATAAAGTACAGTAATAATAGTAATAAACATAAATCTTGTTTCTCCTGGTCATCGACCGCATTATCGGATGGCGCTAGCTCTGCAGAACGTTCATAAAAGAGCCAGTCCGACACAGTTCAAGAGCATACGGCTGTGTCTTTGTCAATACACTTAATCATATGTCAAAGATTACATTCCTTGCTTTCCTGTCTGCTTAATCTAAATTTTCAAACACCAGGCTCTCGCTTGGATACAATAAAAAGCACTGATCTACGATGTGAAATAGAAAGTTTTGAACTATTTCGGACTAAAAATATTTCATAAACAAAACTGCTTTGCTGCATACAAACAGCAAGAGGGAAAGAGACACACACACAACTAACTCCAGGCTGCACCTTGCAGAATTTCCAAATAATCGCAAATAAATTTTAAGATTATAATCCCTTTACAAGCTGAAAGCAACGGAGAAAACTTTACAAAGCTAGTTAACTTATAAAAAACGGAAGCACAGCACTATACGGCTTCAAAGTTCTTTGACACATGGCACACACAAGAACAGTCTGCAAATTTGTCACAGTTGTAAAGATGTTGGACAATATTCTCCATGGACAATTGTTGGACATACTGAGAAAATGTTCTATAAGACTGACGGTGAATAGTCAATGAAAAAGAGGGAGTCGACGTGGTAAAGTAGTTGAGACCACCGCAGTTTGGCACGGTATGCAACTGACGACGTATTTTAGAATAGACAAGGGACCGGACCCTGTGCATTAACAACTTTCTTTAAAGCCTCACAAAAATGCTTCTCGTATTAGACGTTCAATTTCACTGCACAATGTGATTGATACCGTACGCGTATTTCAGCAGATAAAGCTTACTAACCTATCAGAAGGCAAGATTTAAATCCGATGATGGAAGTCATGCCGCGAATCATGCACGTGATATGTTGTTCTTAACATTTCTGATAGAAAGTATTATAACTTAAGTGAACGTTTTGCCGTCGGCAGAGTGGCCTAGCGGCTTGAGGGTTAAGGATTTAAGGAAGTAGTCATTGCGGCGACGTGGGTCGATTCCCACCTTTGTCATTACTCTTTTCTGTATGTACGGTAATTACCAAACAAAGTTCTAAGTAAGAATCAACTGTCTGTCTGAATGCTAGAAGGGTCACAATGCTGCAGTTAGCTGGTTCATAAAAAACTTTGTCCCATGCTAAAGTGTCTACCGCACAAAACACCACATCTGCTGCAGCGACCTACAGATTACAGACACACCTTACCATGTTGTAGCAAACTATTCCTACACATGAAGCTGCAGAGCGTACGCTATCAACAAGCTTATTCTGCTGTAGAAAAATGCTAGTAGTCTTTACACAAAATAAGGTAACAGACCAGTTGATATTGTAGTGGGTTTTCTCAATCTAGTAGTCATGTAGAACCAATAAAGACGCTCAAAATAAAACGCGAAATATATATGATACAAAATGGACAAGCACACAATCTAAGGAGTGCTGCGAATGTCATAAAAGGATATGGCTAGTTGTTTGACATAATTGGTCAAATACTGCAAATGTGGGCAACTGGGCGTCGTGGCTATCACAAAATGTGAACTGACTAGACTTTGTCGACATTGTAGTATTCTAGTACTATGTTTGGTTAAATACAGTACTTGTAGATCTCTTACAATAACTTTTAACATGTACGAAGGTTAGGCCAACCCGTTTATTGTAAGATTGTTTACAAATTATATACAGAAATATTATTTGTACAAGCAGGTCCTGTAACTACAAATGGTGTATAGCCACAAAGACTTAAAAAATTACACGTTTCTCACCTTTGTTAGCGATGACATGAGTTAGATTTTTGTCGTTCGTACTTGGGAGTATAACAGCTTGGCCGCCAGATACCTCAATTAACCTGAAGCAGAGTTCAATATCATAAAACGTGCAACAGCACAGCAATATGAGGTCATTCTTTGTTAGTGGGCTGATTTATTGCACATTGTTGTTGGTAGCTTCTTTTTCGTTTGAGACATGAAATAACGAAAATAAACTTGCAGTACAGAATGGAATGGCGGCTACAAATGCAGCTTATCGTTACTCAAATGCGATCGGCTATCATAAGCAATACTACGATGTTTATTCCAATTTCGTGACGGTAAAGCATGTAACAAAACAGACTTGGACGTGAATGTACATACAAATTTCTTGTACTGTATATATATGTAGAACAGACGTAGGCATTCGGCAAAGCTGCTTCTTGTTAGGCCTTAGGCTATGCGTTAAATCTGTGGTAGGGGTTGCAAACGCACAAAGCAAAAATGACATGACGTAAGTTATAATATATCACAAAAAAATATGATTGATTGAATCTTTATCCTCGAACTGGGAAAGCTTCTTGCAGAGCGTAATCCTGGCAGTTTCGCATACTTGTAGAGGCTTTGAATCACTGACGCAGGCCCGGTCGCGAATTTTTTTTCCCACGAGATTTCTGTCTCATTTGCATATTTTGGTAAAAGTTTGTATTAAAAGTTGATTAAAACCGTGTGAATACAACAATTTCTCGTTGGCACGGTTGGTTCAGTGGTTTCATCCTCTGCCTAGTAATCATAAGAATGAGGGTTCGACGCCCGTCGAAGTCAAACTTTTTTTTCTTTAAATTAATTTTTGCGATGCGCAAGAGCTTTTCAAAAAAAGTTGAGTTAGGGAAAGCTTAGATTTTATTATCATTGCAGAATTTCATTGGCAAATAGTTATTTCGCAATCTGAATCAACCAATCTCTCAAAACTCTTTCGGAAAATCTTACTATTAGAGTGACTAGAATCAATGAGACAGAAAGCTCGTGGGAAAAAATTTTTGGCGGCCCGGTCACCGAGATTGGCAGAGTGAAGTTTCCAATTGTTGAAGTCATGTTGCCCAAGAATTATTCCATTCACTAGGTGCCGCTGAATAAGGAGCAGTCCTTAACGTGCGTTACTCAAGCGCATACCACGAGAGTCGAACCAGCGCCGCTTGATCTTAAAGCTTCTTCGTTTCAGAAGTGACGCACTAATCAACTGAGCTATCGGGGCGGACGAGCGGATATATATAATATACCTAGTGCGTGCATTCCGTGCAAGCATGATTGACAAAATTCTGTCTCGTGCACAGTAATTTGTAATGCAAATGTTATAAGGTAGACCTGTGACAAGGAAAATACACACATTTAAATCAAAATTACAAAAAAGTGAAGGGTAATGGCGAAAAGAACGGGGTTCAAGCTCAGTGCTACGAAAATACCCAGTAACACCTCTTTGCTCTTTTGAATTTTTTTTTTGTGTTGCACTATGCACACTCATTCAATAAATGCAATCATTCAATGAATCAACATCGCAAAACGCAATAGCAACGTAACGTAAAAAAAAACAGAAAAAAATATTGTTGCAGTTCCAATTGCTGTGATAACAAGTCATAAGGGTATGAGTAGAATATACCAATAAAAAAACGAACCTTTGATAATTAAACTCTTCCTTTTCACAACTACATTACTCGACAGAGACACAACCACGCTGAAACCATGCTGCTAAGTTTGTCAAAAAGTCGCTCACAAAAAGCCCAGTCTCTATACGACTAACTTTGCTAGAAATGAAACATAAACTAAGCCAACTTGCTTCTGCTAAGTTAACAACGAGCCACATACAAAACAAACATATGCAGCCCACTAGCCAAACTTTGACTACTCCTGGTACAAACTACAAAAGCAAGGGTATAACAAGGTTTATGCGTCTGTGAAGACACTGAAACCGGTTCGTACTCCAGACAAAACATGAAACTACCTATTTAAAAACGTCCAGCGGAAAACATTTAATCATCTTCTCGTCGCTAGGTTGAGCTAGAGATCGCTTTTTTCAAGGATATCGTCATAATGTCATCATGCTACCTGTGTAGCCTATGCGAGAACAACAAATCTTTACAGGCCATTCAACCATGAAAGTGATCAATGTTTTGCATAAATTATTAAGTTTGTATATTAATATGTAAGTTATACATAAAAATTTAAATGTTTCTCAGAAAATACTGAAGTTTGATAAACAAGAGAAATCGCGGCTTTGACTTTTGAAATAAAATCAAGAAAAATATCACTTTCAATTATAATGCGATTTTTTTTTGCATTTTGAAAACCAGAATAATCGAAATCAAATTTTATCTTGAAAATTGATTTTAAGTAAAATAAACTCTCTCGTGCATTTAGTGTATTGTACTACAATAGTATTGTAGTATTGTAGTATTGTAGTAGATTTTATTTGAATAAGAACCTTCTGGTAACCCCAATTAAGTAAAACAGCCTGTTAAGGCTTTCAGTGAATGGTAACTGTATTTGACGCAGTAATGTATAGGCTTTGGCACACTGCAGTCTACTTCATTGATAACTTTGACTATCAAACAAACCCCTAAATACATAATGTTAGTGATCAATTAATAGAGCACAGGAAGCTGATTAGCAGCAAACTCGTAATTTTTAATGTAAACCTGGGGCCAGTTCAAATTATGGGTTTGCAACCTTACATGTTGCCGCCCTTGTGACATGGCATAAGAAAAAGTTAAAAGCATGACACACAAACAGCGTCATCAAAATGTTACGAAACAATCCAACCGACTATTGAGTTAGTGCAACGATTTAGATATTTCCCATTAAACTAACCGTTTGTAGAGTCTGGCCCGATCAGGTGGCGAGCTTCGGATCCCAATGCACCAATTGTGAAAGGGAGGAAGATATCCTTGCTTGCTCTGCGCCAGTCTTCGTCGTTTAGGAGCCTAAAAGAACAACCCATCTTATTGGCCCTATTGATTCGGTTATTTTCAAGTTACACAAGGTGCTCGTTATCCGTACGGACACGGTGGACTTAAAGTATCCGAATTTGAACGTTTATTATATCATAAAAAATTAACTGGAGCCATAGTATGTGCGCATATCTGGCACGCACTTACTAGTCTGCGTCTATAAGTCTTGAACCCAAGTTTTATAAACTACACCAATAATATAGAAATAGTTAATTATAGCAGCATCTTACCTCTTGCATGTTTTCTGGAAATGAACCACGATAATTCTTACTTCCCCATTCATAATCCGCTTCATTCAACCATTTTCCAGCTGCTTTACTGTCAATTAAATATTGTCCGGCTAAAAGCCATTTACCTGCAAAAACGAGAAACTTTCATATAAATTTTACGGTATGTTTGATAGATTTTTTTTCAAACAGTTCAGTTATCAACATTTCAAAGTGTTCGAGTATTCACAGAAGATGTTGCATAAGAAAGCTAGCAACAGGCAAGAGGTAATTCGAATACATTGTGCAAAAAAGCAAATAAATGATTAATATTCAAATACATTGATGAAACAAATAGAAGTAGTTAATAGTTATAGCCTATTCTCACAAAACAAAATTAGCAAAGCAGTTTTATCCATGTACAGTGGTAAAAAACCACTGCAAATGATATAGTGTACGGTTCTCAAAAGTCAGCAGTCACGTTATTACTCGGCCTGCAGATCAATGATTTGTTGTGCTTGTATCAGCGTTGTATTTGCTGTTTGTTTTATACAAATCAATGTATTCTTCAATTTCTAAAAAAACAAAAATATTCATATTTTTGTTTCAACGCTTTCCTACTGTGTTTGACCAACCCAGGGTTGCCAGGCTGGGAAGAGAAAAATGGCTAACCTAACCCTAGAATGGCAAGAAAGACAAAAAGATAGCCAGACTTAATGTAAGTAACTGATGACACTCTTAAAATTTCAACAAAAATTTTATATCACAATAAGAAAACAAAATGCAACATAATTTTTCTTCAGAATAAAGTTTTTAAAATCTTAAAAAGTCGGAAAAATTTTGATAAATTCTTGGATTAGAATTTACAACGAAAGGAAATTGTTTTTTTTAAATAGACACAAAACCTTTCAAAATTTTTTAATATTTTCAAAACATTTTTGTTTCAAACCCTCCTATTCAGCAATCAGGTAAAGTAGTAAAATCAAAAGTAAGAAAATCGTTTTTTATGTTTTTAAAGCTTTCAAAATCCTAAAAAATCAGCAAAATTTTGATACAATTTTGTTTTTGATTTCACAAAAAAAGAAAATTGCTTTTATTCGCAATAGTGAGATTTGAATTAATATGATACAAAACCTTTTAACATTTCAAAATATTTTAATGCAATATTGGTTTTAAACAGTCCTACTTAACAATCAATCAATCAATCATGTAAATAATTAAAGTAAAAAAAAAAATTAGAGGAAAACTTTTTTTCACAGATGATTAAACATAGCCAAAAAGTTATCTGGCCAGATAAAAGTTTCAAAATTAGCTAACAACGTAAAAAATTGACAGAAGTAAAAAGTCTGCCTACAAATCAAATTTGTATTAATTTGGAAAAAATGAGCGGACAAACGTGCTGAAGATAAATGCGTTAATGATTATGTGAACAAACCAACTGCAACTTAATACTAAATCATTTCTACCTGTTGCACAGGCGCACAAATACTTTTCACTTCGAGATTGCTTCTTTGATATAACATGTGTGCAAGTAGGAACGAAAATCTGAAAATAACGTATTGTATTGGTCAACACCTAATGACAATACAAAAAAGCTTTACATTTTATATCAAACATACCAATCAACTAAAACCTTTACAGCCTGATTAACCCTCATTGGGATCTTTAGGAGGTTTTTATTAGGATACTTATTTAAATAAGAACCTTTTAAAGATATCAATAAGGGTCACACGGCTGTCATGGTTTTTAGGTGATTACTGATTAGCTATTAAGATATATATAGTCAATATAACTCGCTCTGCTCGGAATTGAGCACTTTTTTGTAAGCCAGTGATGGTAGTGGTTAAAATTTAATTTACACTTTATCATCATCATCCAAATTCGGTTTTGTCCCCACTCATGGGTGTGGCCGATTTTTTCCTTACAGCGATTGCCTTTGCTCTTATTCTCCATCTCATTCTATCTTCACATCTTCTTGTTTTAGTCTGACTTTGCCTGCCTCATTCTCCACTTGTTCTTTCCATGTTCTTTTTAGATGCCTCCGTTTCCTCTTTCCATCTACCTTCAAAGTCAATGCCTTTCAAAGAAAACTTCCTTCCTCCCTCCTTAGTACATGTCAATACAATCTTACTCTGTCATACTCAATAAACTAAAAACGCAGTTCATCGTGTGGTGTCACTACAGTAGTGTCACATTAAACTCTTGCTTATTGTTGTTACCATATAAGGAAATTATAGTCTCTGAGGCTATGCCCTTCTTAAGTCACTTAAGCAGAAGGATGGAAAATTGCTTTTCGATTCAGCTGTTTGAGTTGCAAGTCGTGCATCAACAATGAACAACGGTAGAGTGAATAGAATAACATCATCATTTGTCCTTTTTATACTTGTAAGTTATGTATACATATTTCAGTGGTACAAAGCTCCACCAGACCTTGGTTCAACTTAGTCCAGGCACAGTTTTTCTGAGGGGAAATCAATTGTTAATTTAAAATGGGAGCAGTTTAACTCAATGATTACACTTTTTTATAGTTTCCCTATGTTGCAACACATTTTTAATTATACTGTAAGTTTATATATGTTGTCAAAACTTATAATAGACATGAAGTAAAATCATTATGTGCTTGAGTTCACTTAATCATATTTTGTTTCAGTGTAGTTTTTCACTAGTCTAGCTTTGTGGAATGACTGATCTACATTTTCACTGTAAAGGAGTAGATTTGGTGGCTTTACAATTAACGATACTATTCGCAACAGAAAGTTTTTAATGAATGTATATTCTTGGGCTGACTTTTCAAGCATTGGAGATGCAAAAAGAGTAGCGGAAGAATGTGACATGTGGAAGCAAATGACAGCCAACCTTCGGATCGGACATGGCACGTGATGATGATGATATCTTTAACTTCGGATTTACCATGTTTTCCGTTTATCAGTGCCAAGCTGATGTGTTTCGGAATGCCCCGTTTCGGCGAGTGCCCTATTCGGCGATTTTTTGAATTTTTTTTAAAATTATCGGGTACCGTAGCCTAATTATCATTGCCATTTTAGGGTTAGGCGTAAGGTGTTAGGGTTAGAGGTTAGGAGTTTGGAGTTGGGGGTCTTATTTTAACGTTTATCGTCATTAAAACGATGTAAAAGCGGCAATGATAATTAGGCTACGGTATGAGATAATTTAAAAAAAAAATTCAAAATATCGCCGAATCGGACTAGCCAAATTGGACTCGCCGAATAGTAGCAGACCTGATGTGTTTAGTGTTTATAGTGCCTGAACAAAATGGCATATGTCAAAACTATACGCTTGAGCGCATTTACTTCATGCTTGAGTGGTATGGGAACAATAACCTCATAGGCTATGATTCTTTTACATGGTAACTATGACAATTGCCTTGATTTTATTTACTACTACTGTATATCAAAATATACTTTCTTATGAAACATCTATTGTACAAGCAATGAGCAAATTGCCATGCTCTGATATGGAAATACATTTTGCATTTATGAAACAAATCAAACATTGCCTGATGCCAGTGGTTCCCAACCTGGGGGGTAAATTACCCATT
Organism: Aplidium turbinatum; assembly: GCF_918807975.1. Taxonomy (NCBI): domain Eukaryota; kingdom Metazoa; phylum Chordata; class Ascidiacea; order Aplousobranchia; family Polyclinidae; genus Aplidium; species Aplidium turbinatum. The sequence continues at coordinate 8,144,723 of NC_137486.1, forward strand.
TTACCCAACCAGGGAGTAATTTGCCTATTTTCGGGGTGTAATGAGACCCGATTTGGAAACAGTGAAGCAAGTGAAGGAACTTGTGAACTTTATAAAAGCAAAAGAATTGACCAGCCGTCTTGATTGATTGATTAATTGAATCTTTATCCTCGGACTGGGAAAGCTTCTTGCAGAGCTTAATCCTGGCAGTTTCGCATACTTGTAGAGGCTTTGAATCACTGACGCAGGGCTGGTCACCGAGATTGACAGAGTGAAGTTTCCGATTGTTGAAGTCTTGTTGCCGGGGAATTATTCCATCCATTAGATGCCGCTGAATGGAGAGCAGTCCTTAACAAGGTACTGTGCAAGGAGATGGGAGAAAGATACAAATCATTACTGTACCACACAGAAGTACGATAGCGGTTTCATGGCAAAGCGATAATCCGCCTGGTTGAACTTTATGAGGCTGACCAATGTCCATGTTTTTCTGACGGAAAAGAAGTCCGACTTGGCTGAATACTTCTCTACCCAACAGTGGATTTCCCAGCTGTGCTACCTGGCTGATATCTGTGGTGAATTGAACGAAGGCCATCTTTTAATTCAAGGCAAAAATGTAACTGTGATCGACACCAATGTAACCATAGCAGCATTTATCGCAAAGGTTAAATTGTGGAACAAGCGAATTGGAAGAGGCACAGTGGCAAAGTTTCAGACGCTCGACATGCACCTCGAAGACAATGGACTTGAGTTGACAGCGGCGTTGAAGAAGGACTTGGCTGACCATTTATAGGCCAGCTAGCCAAGAAGATGGACAACTACACTTTCCAAATTTGGACATGGACACAGCTAGTCTCCAATGGTGCACTGAGACCTTCACATGTGATGACAGCCAGGTGGATGATGACGACTTTCCGGCCAAAGAAGAATTTATCACTCTCCGAATGAACGAAGCGTTGAAACTTGATTTCAAGGGGAAAGGCTTGGAATCCTTTTGGATTGGCAGACTCCAGGACGCACCAACATTAGCAACACGGCCATTAAATATTCTGACATCTTTTTCAACAACGTATCGCTGTGAACAAGGATTTTAAACTGTCTTGGGAATGAAGACAAAGAAGCGCAATCGCCTGGATGTCATAAGCGACGCAAGAATTGCCCTCAGTATCACAAAGCCCAGGATTACAAAGCTGGCGGCTGAAGTCCAGGCCCAACCTTCGCATTGAATGTTTACCGCGCATTGTTATCTTGTATTCAGTATTGTATTGCATATCGATTGTCATTGTTAGCCCTTTGAAATACATATATACCAATAAACACCTTTGTTTTTGAAAATTGATTGTGGGGGTAATTGGCTCACTTTAAGGTGGAAATTAGGGTAACAGCCAAAGAAAGGTTGGGAACCACTGCCTTATGCAATTACAATGATGGAACATAAGGGTAAAAAATAGTTTGACAAGTAGAGCATTTTTTTGGTTTTGATGTTCAAGAATTTGTGAATTCATTTGGCAATATATATATTGAACCAGCACAACCAACTGTAACAAAAATCTGCATTACAGTTTTACAAGAACTTGACAAATGACTGCAAGACAGGCTATTATTGCTAATAAAGACAGGCAAGACACAACAATACCACAGGGTTGAGCAGGCCCGGATTTAGGGGGGCAGAGGGGGCAGTTGCCCCGGGCCCCCCGACTTTTGAAGGGCACCCCTATGTGGAAAAAAATGTGACTTTGTGTTATTTTTTTCCTTTTGGCCTTTAAAGTTTCTGCAAAATGCTGTGCAGTATTGGACTGATGCTATTGTAGACGTATAGACGGTTTTTCGCGCCGTAGGCGCAAAAAATGTTTTTGTACGGGGGCCCCCTGATCTAAAAGTGCCCCAGGCCCCCCATCAGCTAAATCCGGCCCTGGGGTTGAGCATTACAACAGTATATATATAGTTTTTTACATATTTACAAATAGTTTGACATTCAAACGTTTTCGGCTTAACTTAAGCCTTCATCAGGAATCTGCAAATATTTATAAAATACAATAAATTTTAACTTCTTGAAAGTAACTACCATAATTTGTAAACATGTAAAAAAATATATATATATACTGTTGTAATGCTCAACCCTGTGGTATTGTTGTGTCTTGCCTGTCTTTGGTATAAAAAAGCAAACTCTCTCCCGAAACTATATTGCTAATAAGACTAGCTCAAGTTTAGTATAGTTTAAAAAAAAAACTTCATAAATCTTTAAAAGTATTATAATGAGTAGTTGCAAAAACACTGCAAACTTGCTTCACTTATTGTTGTTACAGTAATATATTATTACCATTAATAAATTAATATTAGTATCATAAGATTCAAACATACCTCAGAAGATACTAGATGTTGGACATGCTTTGAATTAAGAGATTGTACAATCGAAATCATATCCAGTTTTTCGTTGTTGTCGAATCCAGTCAACAAAAAACGTTTCGTGGATGTTTCGTCACTCATCTTAATCACTTTTTTTGTTGCCAAGATATTATAATTACAAGTTATAATAAATATATTAAAAAATAAGCAGAGGCTATATTTACTGTATATATATTGTGAATATACTTAATTACTCAAGCAAGACAATTACCTATATTTACATAATGTGGTAAGAATAGCCACTGATTAAAAAATAAACTTTCTTACTTACTGTATGGGTACAATTTAAATACAAAATAACAGTGGCCAACTTATATAACCTATTCATTCACTCAACTGGGTTTTTTTTCGCTGAGACTTTTCTGTCATTTGTCCAAAATGACTTGAAAAAATTCGGTCATTTTTTATTTATTTCGGTCATTTTTTCTGATGAAAATATTTCCTTTCAAGTAGCTGATACAAACCAAAACTTGCACTTTCTGACCAGCTACAACGTGAAGTTTCGCTGAGAAACGTTGTCGTGTCATATCTGAGAAAAGTTAGAACAGGCAAACGTTTCTTCAACGTTCATCAGCGAAACTCAACCTTGCAACACCGGACCGCAGACATCTTTTATTGCACAACGGAAAGGAATAAAAACAAGTAAGAATGACCAAATAAAAAAACATGTTACGCTCTAATGGTTCGCATTTACAAAGTGATTTAACTCGTTAACAATTTCACCACTCACGTTGTAGCGTGCTCGCTTCGCGTTGCCGTGCTAGTGCGCGTATGCCGCGGGTCCACGTCTTTTAGGCGCAGACAGTTAGGCGCCGGTCAAATAGGCGCGCACACTGTGGCGTTTGTATATTTAGGTGCGTAGCACTGTGGCGCCCGTTCATTTAGGTGCTATTCCTAGTAAAGTCTGCAGATTGTATCAGCTTGGCAGATAAGGCAATGCTTTTCACACAAAATGTTTTATTGAACAGAAAAATATATTGTTTTGTTAATGCGCGTGTGAAGATGACGTGCGAGACAACGCTCTACTACTCTTGATATTAGCACATCTCCACAGGACATTTGCTATTCATCCTGAACACCGGTTGCAGCCAGATGGAACCTTACTTAATCTGTTATCTTTCGCAATTAGGCTACTTCTACTCGGGATGGATTGGTCGTGTGGCAAGTAGCCTACTTATGAGACAATGCTCTACTACATGAATACATTTCTATAGGGCATGTGAACCCTGGCTGCAAGCATAATGGTGCGACTTCGCTGGTTATTAAACATAGTCAGGGTTTTGACGGAAAACTAAGTTACTCTTCACTCAAGCCTACCAACCATCCGCTTGAATATAGGCTATTTTATTATATTTTTTACTGATGTTTAGCGTAGTTATTATTTGACTTAACTAAAAGTGAACTCAGTCATGTTCGGAAACTTGAATAATTTATTGATAAAACTTTCGCTGACGCAAACCTGGACTAACAACAACTAAATAGGCTACCGAACATGCGCATTAAAATACAATATATTTTTCTGTTCAATATAACATTTTGTGGGAACAGCATTGCCGGTTTTAAGCAGCATTTGCCGGTTTAAGCATTGCCGGTCACTCACGGAAGCCATGACATATTTTTTTGTTTAATATAACATTTTGTGTGAAAAGCATTGCCTTACCTGCCAAGCTGATACAATCTGCATACTTTACTAGGCATAGCACCTAAATGAACGGGCGCTACAGTGCTCCGCACCTAAATATCCAGACGCCACAGTGTGCACGCCTATTTGACCGGCGCCTAACTGTCTGCGCCTAAAAGACTTGCTCCCTATGCCGCGTCATAATTGAATGTTTTGTATGATGCAGCATTTAACCTCAAACGCATAAGTTTATCTGCAGTTGAACAACGCAAGCGATTTCTTGCTGGAGTTCACAACCGAGAAAGCACACTGAATCCACATTCTGCGGTTGCAATCTCTTCATTAAAAGTCAGCAAAGCATTAGCAATTACCTGCCAAACTTGGCCAATCTATGCCACGCTTCGCAGCTATTGTTAAAACTTTCCGCCAATTGTCACCTGGTTCGCAAAACACATTACTTCAAATTTTTAATGGAGTGGAGTACGACGTTGCAAAAACCATCACACAAAATCACTATCCATCGATGTGGAGTCAAACATTTCACAGAGGTTATCACCAGCTCAAAAGTTAACAACATTATGCAACATGCTGGGATAACTTCCCGACTGACAGATCAATCTTTTCCATGACTTGAAGGAAAGATTTGAAAACACAGTGGCATTTTTAGAAGGTTGAAGTCTTTGAGAGTGTTACTTTCATGTTTGCGTTTATCACAAGCAATGAGACATTGGATCAACGTACAAAGGGATATTTCGTTGTTTATCAAGGTCTGGTCAATAACATTTCGAAAGGGTTGACCACCAGCTCAAAAATTGATAATATAATTATGCAACATGCTGAGAAAATGTCCCGATTGACAGAACGGACCGATCAATCTCTATCACGTTTGATAAATGTTACTTCTGTATTTGCGTTATCACATATAATGTATGTATATTATTCCTGAAGAGGACATCTTGTGATGTCGAAAACGTTCGATACTTAATTTGTTGCGTAGTTTTATGTTTATGTAAATGTAATAAACTTGAAGATGTTAAACTTGATCACGTTGCTCGGCTTCGTATGCCTATGGTTCAACAAGACAAACTCTCTACCGAAGCTCTATCACATATAATAAGACATTGGATCAACGTTCAAACACTAAGTCTATGTCTTGTATTTCCGATTGACAAAAAATTGTAGAGTGGCGCAAGAAGCTTCTTTGCAATCAGTGAAATCGATTTGCGCGCGTTGACTACATATTTTTTCGGACATTTTGACCGAATTGACTATTTTTTTTTCGGACATTTTGCTAAAAAATCTGTCAATGACCGACAAATAACCGAAAAAAAAAACACAGATTCACTGGCTTATGCTTTTTTCAAAATATCACAATACAATTACATTGATACATTAAATAAATAAAATATGAGGTCATCAAGCTTCCACCTATTTAAGACAGAAATAAAAACAAACTCAACTGAAGTTCAATAAACATATAAAGAAATCCCATTACCTGTAAGAAATCTTACAACATTTCCTTTAATACAGATTCAAATGCATTGTACAATGTACACCTTTGTTTGGAATCTTTATCTTCCAACTGACAAATCTTTAGATAGGTTATTCAATAGGCTAACCGTTATTGCATACCGGTACTTGTAGCGCCTTTAAACCACTAACTCAGGGCTGGTCACCAAAATTGACAGATCAAAGTTTCCGATAGTTGTTACAAATAATAATAACATATGAGATGTTGCAAAGCAGAGTGCCTATTCATCTTTCAATTACATTCAGAAAAAAACAAACTAGTAAATATAATACCGGTAACTATATTATATTGAAGTTAACAGTTGGCATCTGGTTTTTTTTTTTCGGTCATTGACCAATTTTTTAGCAAAATGTCCGAAAAAAATATAGTCAATTCGGTCAAAATGTCCGAAAAAAAAAATATATATATAGTCAATTCGGTCAAAATGTCCGAAAAAATATGTACGCACGCAAATCGATTTCAGTGATTGCAAAAAAGCTTCTTGCGCCACTCTACGATTTTTTGTCAATCGGAAATACAAGACGTAGACTTAGTGTTTGAACGTTGATCCAATGTCTTATTGTATGTGATAACGTAAATACAGAAGTAACATTTCCCAAACGTGACTGACGTGGTGCTTTCAAGTGTGACACAATGTTGCGTTGCCTTGGAAAAGTCAAACCGCTTGGTAGAGATTGATCGGTCTGTTCTGTCAATCGGGACATTTTCTCAGCATGTTGCATATATTATCAATTTTTGAGCTGGTGGTCAACCCTTTCGAAATGTTATTGACCAGACCTCGATAAACAACGAAATATCCCTTTGTACGTTGATCCAATGTCTCATTGCTTGTAATAAACGCAAACTTTCTAGAAAAGCCACTGTTTTCAAATCTTTCCTTCGAGTCGTGGAAAAAATGATCTGTCAGTCGGGAAATTATCCCAGCATATTGCATAATGTTGTTAACTTTGGAGCTGGTGATAACCTCTGTGAAATGTTTGACTCCACATCGATAGATATGATTTTGTGTGATGATTTTTGCAACGTCGTATTCGATTGAGTAGACGCAAAAATCCCTACAAAAATATAACTGTTTGTAACTTTTTAATGAGCAGGTGGGAAATCATTTCAATTTAGCTGGAATTTTTTCGTTTTCGATAAGTATTGAGTAGCCTCAGGGGCGTATCCTCAATTGAAGCAAGGGAAGCCTCAAACCCTGTCAAAATTGAAAAAAGAGAAGATGATATTTTTCAGTAAAACGATTTCGTAATTTCTTAACCTGAATACGAATTAAAACAGCTTCCAACTCAGGCCTCGACACTGAAGGATGCCATCGCAAACATGGCCGCGATTAACCTACAAAAACCGACACAGTCCGCTAGGTCTCGCACTTCCGTCAGCCGCATTTGTCCGCAATGAAGTTCCGAGAAAATTTTACGCAAGCGGTCTTGTGAATAAAGTACTTTGCCACTTATAATCACAAAGGATTAGAAAGCAGTCAAAGCACCCGATAAATCACAATACACACTGTCCATGCTTGAATTGTTAACATTATTGATTGCGAACCAAATGACAATTGGCGGAAAGTTTTAACAATAGCTACGAAGCGTAGATTGGCCAAGTTTGGCAGGTAGCCACTTTAACAAGTCGAAATTCTGCCACTGAAATTGATTAGAATGAAACCGCCAACCAATCATAAACTACGGTTTAAGTGACGTAAAAAATGGCGAAAAGAAGATGATAGAAAGCAAATTAAGTGATGGATTTTTTGTCAGCTGGTTGGCTTAAGGGTTAGGCTAGAAAGTAGTCATTTCATTGACGCGGGTTTGATTCCCACTACTGGGTCATTCCATGTCAACTCAACAGGTTTTTGGAAAAGTGCAAGCTCGACCTTCTTAGATTTTCTTGAAATTCACACTAAAGTTTCATATTGATGTATAATGAACACAAAAAAAATTTCAGCTCATTATCTCAAGACGTTTAGAAATTACAGCCCTTCAAAGTCACCAAGGTCCCTCAAAATGCATTCGCATGTAAATTTTCCTCCATGTTTGGGTCTTCACATCTTTTCATGTAAAGCATTTACAAATCTGAAATTTGGTATTCTGATTAAGAAGCAGCCCTAGTTTTCATATCTACCATCGAAATTGCTAATTTCAAATTAGTTTTAGATATAGAACCTTTCAAAAATTGAAATTTTTTACATTTGAAAAAATTACATCAAATTTTGATGTCCGCTATCTCCCAAACCAATAGTCCCAGAACTACCATTTTGCATATTATTATTCTATACTAGTTGGTAATTAACCCCCAGTGAGACTTACACTAAAAAAATGTGAAATTATTGAAGTTTGGAGGGTGCAAAGATGAAGCGCGAGCAAAAAAGCGCAAAATGCACCATCTTGTGGTTAATATTTGACCCTGTGGACAGTCATTCAGGAAGTTGAAACTTTCAGAAAAAAATCTTCTTTGCCTAAGCTATAAACAGTTCAAGTTTCAAATATGTAACCCAACTCCTTCAATAGTAAATGCAGCTGTGAAATCATGAGTTTGACCATCACATGCAAAAGTCTTGGGGGTGTGAGGTAGTGTGGCTTACTTGGCAAACATGAAAATGTTTTGAATTTTGCTGAGGACACCCTTTTAAATTGTGAAGTTGTCAGAAAAAATAACTCCTTCAAAACATTTTTGAATTTGAAATTGATTTAGGGGTGGCCCTCTCCCCCTGAAGTTCTGCACCCTCCCCCAAAATACCAAATCTTCATATCTCAAAAACTGCTGGAGCTAGAGATACAGTTTTTGTGTCAAAAGATGCAGAAAACATGATTTCCTATCTGCTTTCTGAACAGTGATTGTGTCTATCTTGAGTAGAAAAGCAGTTATTTCAAAAAACCTGTTTCAGGTATTCCAGCACAAAGCAGCGCTGAACAAGTGTTTTGGTCCAAGTTATTCAATGCACAAAGTTCATAAACTAACTTGTATAGCTGGTTAGTTTCAAGGTAAAAATGAAACTAAACATAACAAGCAAGCAAACAAAGAAAAAAAAACAAATGAATCAGCAATAGGTAGTAGCAGCATCACATCAGAAGATGCTCTCACAACTCACGAATGAGTACTGGGTTCCATTCCTGGATATTTTGTGTATAATAAGTCCTCTACAGTTGCTTGCAAGGGCATGGTGGCAGACAGTACAGATTAAACACAATGGACTATGATTGAATTATGATTATTTTGCCATCACACTGCAAATGAATTGTAATGACTTGCCACAATCTTTTGTGTCCGTTACTTTGCTTCCAGTGTTTAAATCTTATGTAAGATGTTCTGACTTGCAAATCTCAGTGTTAATTTGTTTTTTTTTATTCCTGGCCGGGGATGTCCTGTGACAAATATATCCTGTACACTTATGGAGTTATATTATTTTGCTGTGCAATATTCTTTGCCTCATACTGTTGAATGTGCTTTGCTAACTACAGTACCATACTTGCTTTGTTGTGTTAGTGCTGCTTTATTTTACTGTTACCAGCTCAATGTGCTATTGAGCAAGGCATTTAAAGATAATTATGCTGAAACACGGAAAAGCCATCTACCCGTTGTGATGGTTATGCATGCTATGATCTTAAAAAGTCAACAGTAAATAGCAGAAAATTGAATGAGTCTGTTCACCAACTCTCCTGTTTTGACTTAGTTATAGCTGCGAGTTGTGACCTATTACTGATTCATTTGACTTTTTTTTCTTTGTTTGCTTGCTTGTTTGTTTAGTTTCATGTTTATCTTGAAACTAACCAGTTATATACAAGTTAGTTTATGAACTGTGTGTATTGAATAGCTTGGACCACAATACTTGTTCAGAGCTGTTTTGTGCTAGAATACCCAAAACAAGTTGTTTTTTAAATAACTGCTTTTCTACTCAAGATAGACACAATCACTGTTCAGAAAGCAGATAGGAAATCATGTTTTCTGCATCTTTTGACACAAAAACTGTATCTCTAGCTCCAGCAGTTTTTGAGATATGAAGATTTGGTATTTTGGGGGAGGGTGCAGAACTTCAGGGGGAGAGGGCCACCCCTAAATCAATTTCAAATTCAAAAATGTTTTGAAGGAGTTATTTTTTCTGACAACTTCACAATTTAAAAGGGTGTCCTCAGCAAAATTCAAAACATTTTCATGTTTGCCAAGTAAGCCACACTACCTCACACCCCCAAGAATTTTGCATGTGATGGTCAAACTCATGATTTCACAGCTGCATTTACTATTGAAGGAGTTGGGTTACATATTTGAAACTTGAACTGTTTATAGCTTAGGCAAAGAAGATTTTTTTCTGAAAGTTTCAACTTCCTGAATGACTGTCCACAGGGTCAAATATTAACCACAAGATGGTGCATTTTGCGCTTTTTTGCTCGCGCTTCATCTTTGCACCCTCCAAACTTCAATAATTTCACATTTTTTTAGTGTAAGTCTCATGGGGGTTAATTACCAACTAGTATAGAATAATAATATGCAAAATGGTAGTTCTGGGACTATTGGTTTGGGAGATAGCGGACATCAAAAATTGATGTAATTTTTTCAAATGTAAAAAATTTCAATTTTTGAAAGGTTCTATATCTAAAACTAATTTGAAATTAGCAATTTCGATGGTAGATATGAAAACTAGGGCTGCTTCTTAATCAGAATACCAAATTTCAGATTTGTAAATGCTTTACATGAAAAGTTGTGAAGACCCAAACATGGAGGAAAATTTACATGCAAACGCATTTTGAGGGACCTTGGTGACTTTGAAGGGCTGTAATTTCTAAACGTCTTGAGATAATGAGCTGAAATTTTTTTTGTGTTCATTATACATCAATATGAAACTTAAGTGTGAATTTCAAAAAGATCTAAGAGGGTCGAGCTTGCACACCCTGTTGAGTTGACATGGAATGACCCACTGCTATTGCTCTTTTTCTTCTTTAATTACCAAATAAAGTTCAAAACAAGCATTAACGCTCTGGATGAGTGCTAGAAGGTTCACAATTGGACGGCAGCCTCTTATAACATGTTCTGATTGGTTGGCGGTTGCATTCTAGTCAATTTCAGTGGCAGAAATTCGACTTGTTAAAGTGGCTACCAGTTTGGCAGCTATTGCTAATGCTTTGCTGACTTTTAATGCAGAGAACGCAACCGTACAACGTGGATTCAGTTTGCTTTCTCGGTTGCGAACGCCAACAAGAAATCGCTTGCGTTGTTCAACTGCAGATACCAGTAAACTTATGCGTTTGAGGTTAAATGCTGCGTCATACAAAACATTCAATTATGACGTGGCATACGCGCACTGGCACAGTAACGCGAAGCCAGCACGCTACAACGTGAGCGGTGAAATTGTTGAGGAGTTATATTCACTTTGGAATTGCGAACCATTAGAGCATAATGTGTTTTTTTATTTGGTCATTCTTACTTGTTTTTATTTCTTTCCGTTGTACTGTATTTTTGTTCTGCGTTATTTTTGAACGTGTGTTATTGTGCAATAAAAGATGTTTGCGCCCGGGTGTTGTAAGGTTGAGTTTCGCTGATGAACAATGAAGAAATGTTTGTCTGTTCTAACTTTTCTCAGATAAAACACATTGTTTCTCAGCGAAACTTAATGTTATACCTAGTCAGGAGGTGCAATTTTTTTTTGTATCAGCTACTTGAAAGGAAGTATATTCATCAGAAAAAATGACTGAAATAAATAAAAAACGACCGAATTTTTTCAAGTCATTTGGGACAAATGACCGAAAAGTCTCAGCGAAAAAAAAAAATCAGGTTGGCATCAACAGTGATACAATGCAAAAGTAAATAGCTACCGGTATGTAATATCAGTGAAGGTAAATAAAAAGACACGCAAAGACAATAGCAAAAATGATGTAATTAGACTAAAGCAATATTTGTTAGGCAGTAAAAACAGAGAGAGACTGTTCACCAGGCATTTGGTATTAAAATTAATTTGCGTTCTTCTGGTGACTATTCATTTTATCAGTATGTTTTTGTGTTGTGGCATCGTTGCTGAACAGGTTGTGTTAACCTGTTTTAGCCACCTTGATAAAGTCAGTCGTGCTGACTGACGAAACGTCGGAAATACAAAAGCTAGCTATCATCTTTAACATCACGAGGTAACCTAGTAAATAGTCACCAGAAGAACGCAAATTAATTTTATTTGTTAGGCAGTTACCGGAACTGTTTGTATGGGCAATGCTAATAGTGTAGCCTAATTGAACACTAGTATTAGTACAGCTCTTGAACATTAACAATATATAAATAGTATAGCATACATACAAAATAACGTTAAAAATATTGGAAACAAAACTCGTTGTGGTTAGCCGACACAAAACAAGAGGTCTTGTCTGTGAATTGTTCCATCCAGTAAATGCTGCTGAATGGGCTGTCTTTAAATGTAGCAAACCTAGCAAACCTCGCAAACCTAGCAAACCTCGCAAATCACAAAGTTGCCAGATGGTATTTTTTTTAATTGTATTTTTTTTTATTTCTTGGCGTTTTATTTATCGAGTGCATTTTTTTAAAAGCCCTTTTGATTATGTTATTTGTTTAGTGTTGATGTCTTATTTTTATCAGTAAAAAGATATCAAAATCTCTGCTTTGTTGGTTATGGTTAGTTTTGATATAAATACGTTTAAAGCAATGCCTTTGCGATCAACATTTGTGAGATGTTGAAACTTGAAACTTCAACTTCAATCAATGTTTTATTTGTCAGTAACAGGAACATAGGTAGATGTTTGAAATATGCAATTAATGTACACAATGCAAAGTTACACAAGTTCCCATACCGACTGGGAGACAACGAAACGACCATACGGTCTACAAATCAATTGCCACCCTACGGAAATGACAATTTTGCCATTTAAACTAAGCTTACGAGAGAGAGCGAGAAGAGAGAGAAACCTTTTCTTTTGTCTGTTGCGACAATTGCGACAATACGAATAAAATAGCTATCTAAATACCACAACAGACAGGAAGCAGCGAAAGACTATATCAGTCATCGAGTCAGCTGCTTCCCAGTTCTTAATGTGACAAATGTCAAGCATCGGCAAATTACGTTGAAACAAGATAGGCTGATGTTGAGTAATATTAATGAAAGAAAAAAAAATCATGTGCTGCTGCGATCCTCAAGTGAAGTCCTGTGGTTTTTTATTCAAATATAAACTTTATTCCGGGTGATTAAAAATAGGAAAAACTTTTAAAATCAATAAACTCTTGTAGCAAGGGCGTTTAAACTTCAGTGCAACAGAGAAAAGTTCAAGCCAATAAATAGTACAAGACTATACGAGTAAAAACATTTTTAGTAACAGTATTACAGTACAAAAATAATCAAAATTTAAAAAAAGGTATAGGCCTATTGTTCTGTCATAAAAGAAATGGCTGAGTGACTCTCAGTGTGACCTGTTAGGCTGCATGAAACTAGCGAACAATCCTGAAACTAGTAAATGAGAAATATTTGAGTGTAACCGAACAACACAATAGGTCAATAATGTTTTCTTCAGACGAAATTTAACAAATCAAATCCAGGCGACGTATCATTACAAAGTTTGAGCCCAAAATAACAATTTATGACAATTTTTGTCACTTTTCCACTGACATAAAGCAACAAAATTTAAAATCAATTAAAAAAAATCAAACACTTCGCATTCAAATAAAAACAAGAAAAAAAAGCACTTTTGTCGATTTAGGCTATGTGCGATTGATCCAAACTTGTCTGGCAGCCCTGCTTAAAAACTGACTAGGCTTGATTGCTGGCCAACGTTCGATTTTTATGTCAAAAACTAAGTAATTTATCATTAAAAACTCTTGCGCTGGTTTAATTAAATTGATTTATACTGATACAACACACACTAATACAGAAAAGTTTAAAAAACAACTGCATTTAAAACAAAAAATTTCAGGACAAACTTTGAACGGATTTGATAATGGGCAGCAAACAAGATGTTACACAATAGAATGTAAAACAATTAATCCACATGGCTTACTAATCATTGTTTGATCAATTTTCTACCGTACAGTACTTCAATTGCTTCACTGGATAATAATTTACTTTCCTCATCCCTATTCTTTCAGAGCTGAGGCTGGCGAGTCAATTGCTTGTTTGCTACATGCGGCAACCGCAGACTTGGATTCTTGACATGGGTTTCTTTGAATTGTTCTGTCTTTGCGAATTCTTTATCAATTTCGAATATTTTTGGACTGAAATGACCACAATTAAATTCCTTTCTTAATTTGTCTAAAATTACCTATTCTCCAGGCCTAAGTTTTTCTTTAATCCAATTTATATATTTAGACCTGGAGAGCAAAATCTTTGCTGCTTACTTTGTAAAAGCGCGGGAAAAGTTTTATGAAAGGTAATATTAACGCAATTTATATTTGGTAGTCAGACATTCGAGAATCAGTACTTAATCCCTTAGACCATGGTTGGGTGAGTTCACTAATCAGTGGTTCTCTAAAAACCGTGCTGCAGACGATAAATAAAACTTAACTTTTGCAGGTGACCGTAGTTCCTGGGCTACGTCGTGTGACACAAAAGGAAGAAGTTCCTAATGACAAGTTTTTGTGTGTTTAGAATGTAAGGCATATTTTGTAAACGAAACCGGTTTTTCCAAAAGTTTTGGTCATTTGAAGTGTGTTTAAAATGCCTATATGCTTTGGCTCCTTTTTGGGCTACGGTACTTGCAAAAAAAATTGGTTTGAAACGTGTTTTTAGCTGGGTAATTTTGTGGAATCTGGCAACTTTACAAAGTTTGCTTCTTTAAATATAGCAAACCTAGCAAACCTCGCAAATCTTGAGAAAGGTTTCTACAATAAATTGATGGCCGATGAGGTTTTCAACTGTTCATAGTTTGCACCAAATAGATAGGCCTAGACTACAGACAACCTTATCATTACTTGCTGCTAGTCTAAATCTATCATCTTTAGGGAGACTATGAAAACCTATTGCGGTAGGCTTTCAAATGAAGAAACCTTCTCAAGCTTTGCGAGGAATTCGGAGTTCGCGACATTTAAAGACGCCCGCTGAGAAAACCTCATAACACAAAAAATGTTTTCCCGTAATTGTACAAATGTTCAAACCTTGTGAGGTTTGAGAGGTTTGCTACATTTAAAGAAGCAAACCTTGCAGAGTTGCCAGATTCCACAAAATTACCCAACCAAAACACGTTTCAAACCAATCCCAAAAACAAACCATTTTTTTGCAAGTAGCCCAAAAAAGAGCCAAAGCATATAGGTATTTTAAACACACTTCAAATGACCAAACCTTGGAAAAACCGGTTTCGTTCACAAAATATCCTTTACTTTCTAAACACACACAAAAACTTGTCATTAGGCACTTATTCGTTTTGTATCACACTGCGTAGCCCAGGGCTGGACGTACGGTCGTCTGCAAAAGTTAAGTTTTATTTATCGTCTGCAGCCCGGTTTTTAGAAAACCAGTAATTAGTGAACTCACCCAACCATGGTCTAACTAAGGGATGGAGTACTGATTCCCGAATGTCTGACTACTAAATATTGCGTTAATATTAACTTGCAATAGGCTATCTCACAAATGTTTGTTTGTTTGTTTTGTTTGTTTGTTTATCTTTATCCTGCATTGCGGGAAAGCGGACTTGAGCGCTATGCATCGGTGGACGCCTTCCGACGTACACCTGACCCACGCTGCAGCCGACTGCAATGTCTGCTTCCGGTTGTCTACTCTACTTATGACTTAAATTTGGTACTACCCATTACTCGAAATCGATCACTAGGTAGAGGCAATTATCGTTAAGTTTCTTGCCCAGAGAAACAACAGCAAGTGCGGGTGACTGGAGTCGAACATGCAGGCTCTCGACTGCGAGCCCAACGCGCTAACCACTCGGTTGATCGCAAAGGCATTGCTTTAAATGTATTTATATCAAAACTAACCATACCCAACAAAGCAGAGATTTTGATATCTTTTTATAGATGAGAATAGAACTTCTGCAACATCAACACTAAACAAGTAACTTGTTCAAAAGGGTTTTAAAAAACATGCACCCGATAAATAAAAAGCCAGGAAATTTAAAAGAATACAATAAAAAATACCATCTGGCAACCTTGTGGTTTGCGAGGTTTGCTACGTTTGCTAGGTTTGCGAGGTTTGCTAGGTTTGCTACGTTTGCTAGGTTTGCGAGGTTTGCTAGGTTTGCTACATTTAAAGACGGCCGCTGAATGGAGAACAGGCGAACAGCCCTGAAGTACATTACACTAGGGTTGCCAGAGGTTGATATAAAAAAGAGCCCAATCTCGACTGCGAGCCCAACGCGCTAACCACTCGGTTGATCGCAAAGGCATTGCTTTAAATGTATTTATATCAAAACTAACCATACCCAACAAAGCAGAGATTTTGATATCTTTTTATAGATGAGAATAGAACTTCTGCAACATCAACACTAAACAAGTAACTTGTTCAAAAGGGTTTTAAAAAACATGCACCCGATAAATAAAAAGCCAAGAAATTTAAAAGAATACAATAAAAAATACCATCTGGCAACCTTGTGGTTTGCGAGGTTTGCTAGGTTTGCTACGTTTGCTAGGTTTGCGAGGTTTGCTAGGTTTGCTACATTTAAATGACGGCCGCTGAATTTATTTGAAGCAAACAAAGCTGATGCATCGAAAACATGGAAAGTAATTAACGAATTGATCACTAGCAAATCCAAGTCAATGTCATTGCTTCCCACCAATATGGAAATAAATAACATTTTACACAAAACTGAATCAACCCACTTTGCAAACCTATTGAATGAGCACTTCACCAATATTGGTACTAATATGGCAAGTAAAATTAAACCAACTGGCGTATCCTCTTCAGATTTTTTAACAACAACATGCCAATCCAGTTTTTTACTTGAAGACATCAATCCCAGTGAGGTTTCAAACATCATAATGACATTGAAAACAAAAACTTCTCCTGGAATACACGATATCCCGACAAAATTCATCAAACTTGCAAACTGTATTATTTCACCCATTCTTGCTCGATTATACAACAACTGCTTTGCTCAAGAGACCTATCCAGATCCACTGAAGCTGTCTAAAATCATCCCAATACCAAAGGTATCCAATCCCACCGCTTTAACCGATCTCAGGCCAATATCTCTTTTGCCCACTTTCTCTAAAATTCTTGAAAAGCTTTTGTACGAACGAATAATTAAATTTCTGGATAAAAATAATATATTAACTCCCAGTCAACATGGTTTTAGGACAAACGATTCGACAGAACTCAGTATAACTCACATATATGATCATTTACTCAAAAACTTAAATAACAATAACTATACGTGCTCCATTTTTCTTGACCTGAGTAAAGCATTTGACACTGTTGATCATGGAATTTTATTGAACAAATTATATTGTTATGGTTTACGTGGAAAAATATGGAACTTGATGAAGTCTTATTTAACCAACAGACAACAATACACCAAACTTAACTCATTATCATCAAACTTTTCGACGGTCAAATGCGGCATCCCCCAAGGGTCAGTCCTTGGTCCTTTGTTATTTTTATTATATGTGAACGATCTACCTACTGCGTCCTCTTTCATGACCACTCTTTTTGCGGATGACACCAGCCTAAACATGACACACCACAATTTGACTTGCCTAGAACAACAAGCCAATGAAGAAATAAAAAAGATTGATGTATGGATGAGAACCAATAAATTATCGATTAATTACACTAAAACTAATTTTATGATCATTTGTAGAAATCTTCCTGTTGCAAAATCGTTCTCTCTCACCTTAAACGGCCAAAGCATTAACAAAACTGATCAAGTAAAATATCTTGGAGTAACGATGGACCACAGATTGAACTGGAACGCCCATATCTCTGACCTTTGCACAAAATTGAGTAAAGTATGTGGCATTGCTTACAAAATCAGATACTATGTCCCATTATCCACATTACGATTAATTTACTTTTCATTATTTAAATCAAATCTTCAATATTCGATAATTAATTGGGGTAGGGCCAACAAAACGTTAGTACACAAGGTGGAAGTGATTCAGAACAAATTTATTAGAGCGTGTTTGTTTGGTGACAGGAAAACTTCGACGACCTACATGTACAGCAAATTTCAGGTATTAAAAGTGAGTGACCTTGCAAAGCTGGCATATGCACAGTTCATGTTCAAGTACGAAAATAATTTTTTGCCAGCATGTTTCTCTGGCTACTTTGTTAAATTAGACGACATACATCAACATGATACAAGACATAAGGCTAAAACCAGATTTTTTCTTCCCAGGTTTGAAACAAACTTTGGCAAAAAAACACTCCATTTCTTGTGTGTGCAAGTGTGGAGTGAAATTTCACACGATGTAAAAGATTTACCGTTCCATTGCTTTAAAAAAAATCTCAAAAACCAACTGTTACATGAATATACATGCGTACCTTAAGTGCTCAATACAAAGGATAACTTACCTTTACAGTAGGCCTATATCATCATCATATCGTAAGTTACTTATTAATATTTGTTCTCTACAGTTATTAGTATCAAATTGCCCTGTTTTTGTATGCTTCACATAAAAATTGTTGCAATTCGGTGGTGGTATCCACATTTTTCCTCGTTATTTCAGGAAAACTTTCGCAAGTGCTGTAGCCTATTATAGCACACAATCACTAATTATTGGTGGTTGGTCAATTCTTGGTCGTTGCTCGTTGGTTTGAATCTTCATCCTCGGCTTACTCAGTCTGAGAATGCAGATTCAAACCAACAGTAGTTGTTTTTCAATCTCAGTGGCGAACCCTTTTTATTCAATGAAGTAGTGTGCCTGCCTCTGCACACTAGTGTGTATGAATGTGTAGTTAGATTTACTGTGATGGGGTGGTGGCTGACTAGATGACTGCTTATGGTCTTTCGCTACCATCCTGATTGCGCCATAATCTAACCAACAGTTGTACAATGCATTGTTTTGACAATTACATTTTACTCTGATTATTTGTTAATATATGGCGCTGTTAAAACAAAATAAATTGACTTGACTTGACTTGACTTGACTTGAATGGAGAACAGGCGAACAGCCCTGAAGTACATTACACTAAGGTTGCCAGAGGTTGATATAAAAAAGAGCCCAAGCTTCTGCAAAAAGTAGCCCAAATGTAGCCCAATTTTTTTTTGGAGATTCTAAAATGGAGCCCAAAATGGAGCCTAAGCAAAAGAGATAGGTTATTATACAAAATTGTTCCAGAGTGGTTGATCATCAGTCTCAAATTATAAGTGTTTTTCCAATTCTTCACATCTTTCAGACAGATTGGCCACCATGCATTCACCCAACTGTTTGTTAAAATAACTACAAACAAGTACCGAGTACCATACCTAAACACAAAAAATGGTTTAATTGCTTTTCGTGATGAGCTAACGCATCAAAAGTGTTCCCCTCAAGAGTCAAGACCATCAAAACTTTTGATAACTCACCAAGGTCGATCAACGTAGAAACTATCTTTTTGTCTTGTTTTTTTTACTCATATACATTGTTAAAAAAAATTCACTAGCCTTTTTTCTCATCTTTCTACATTTGTAAAAATTTTATTAAGGTGTTGCGACCATGCCACAACTGATTGTCCTGCTTTGGCATCATGCACGTTATAGCGTCCGTGTTTTGTCGCTTCTACCTTTTTATAGACCCCTGCTATGTTTGACATAGATTGTTTTTCGTTGTGATGATCACAAATAAAAACAAACTGAACTGATGTCGACTGCATTTTCATTGAAACCTGGATTACTTAGGTTCATCTTTATACCAAATTGGTAACCTTGCCAGACCGAGGATTCCAAAAACGCTGCTCCTCAATGAAATAACTACAAATTATAACTAAAAATCTTTAACATGATACAATTTTTACATTAAAAGTTATATTATATTTTTAAAAAAAAGCGCGCCCAACACGAATTTTTGGCGCTTGGAGAAAACAAAAGTAGCCCAATTGGGCGTAAAAGCGGTCCTGCAGCGTGGGTCAGGTGTACGTTGGAAGGCGTACACCGATGCATAGCGCTCAAGTCCGCTTTCCTGCAATGCAGTATAAAGATAATAGAACAAACAAACAAATCTGGCAACCCTACATTACACAACTGTGCAGTGTGCACCTTGTGGGCCGAACCAGAATCACTTGATTTTAAGGGGCAACACTAAAAGGAGAAATGCGGAAACGCGGAAATAAGCCGAAATAACTTCAGAATTAAAACAGTCATAGTATTTAATGATAGCACAATTGCTTCTAAATAATATCTTTTAATGATATTTCAACATAAGAAAATGTTCGGTATTGAGTTGTGGCTAAAAATCGCATTTCCGCCATTTTCCTACTTCAATAAATTCCTTTCAATTTCGAAATTTACTCCAACAACTGTGGAATTAAAACAGTCAAAGTATTTAATCACGTCACAATTGCTTCTAAACAATATCTTTCAATGATGTTTCAACATAAAAGTAGGTTCGATGGTGAGTTGCGGTTAAAAATCGCATTTCCGCCTTTTTCCTGTTTAAATAAATTCCTTTCAATTTCGAAATTTGCTCCAATAACTGTGGAATTAAAACAGTCAAAGTATTTAATGACCTCACAATTGCTTCTAAACAATATCTTTAAAAATCGCATATCCGCCTTTTTCCATGTTGCAACATTTCATTCTTTCATGATGGAGTTATCGCTATGTTAAACAATATGGACGCCAAGATCGTATTTCCGCGTTTTCTACATCGGCATTAAATCGCTACTTCTGCGGACAATACGCAATTTCACGCCCGGCTTAGCCTATTTCCGCGTTCCGCATTTCCGCCTTTTAGTGCTGCCCGATTTTAAATCAGAAACTTAACCCCTGAGCTGACAAGGAGGACACTATTGTGACTTGTACTATGAACAGATAAGCAATTGAAAATTTCATAAAAAAGGAAGTGAAAACATGTGAAAAATTGTAAGCTTATTTCTAGCAGATCAGTAAAAATTTGAAAGTTGAGGGCTAAGAAATAGAGGGACTTAATATTTTTCACTCCAGAAAGAAACTGTTTATTAGCCTTTCAATAGGATATCACAACGATAAAATTTCAATAATGATTGAACATATAGAATTATTTGCGGCTTTTTCGTTTTCACTTTGAACAGAACACAAAAATTTTTTTTGTACATTTAAAAACAGAACCAAGCACGAATAGAAAGTTTGCAAAGTAATCAGTCCTTTATTTCTCACCTAAAATTTTCCCCGTTGAATCAAGGCCAATCTCTCGACGAGTTCTGGATAAAAATTCAAAATGAATATCCTTGCGTTGGAAAGAAAGCTATTATAAGCTTTTGCTTGCTGCAGTTTTCCACGTCATACCTATGTGAAAGTGGATTTTTCGTATTAACGAACATAAAAACTAAAAAAACGAGAACGACTGCTTATAGTCGAGGAAGAAATGCGGGTGGCTTTATCGAATGTGCTCCCAGATATTAAGGGACTTTGTGCAAGAAGTCAAGCCCAAATTTCACACTGACTTTTAAATAAATACATTTATTTTATGCACACTATAGGCTACTGTACAACTCATTCTGTGTCATTTCATACAGTTATTTGAAATACAGAAACCTCATAAAATTGATCCAGTTTTTCCAGGGTGCCGCAAACTATTTATCTCTTTGATAGGGTGCCGCAAGGTAAAAAAGGTTGGGAACCATTGGCCTACTGAGCAGTAGCGCACCAAGAAAATTTTTTAGGGGAGGGCTAATTCAGAAATGTCGGCCGAGTGATTTGCGACAATAGTGACAGTAGGCCAATGCCCATCACCGGCCATCAGTGCCGGTCTTTGGGGTGTGCAAACCGTGCGATCGCACAGGGCCCGCAATTTACTCAGAAAATGCAGTAATTTTGTTATTTGCAATGGAAAAATTCAACAAAGTGAATTCAACAAAGGAATTAGCAACAAGAAAACATAGAGACTCAACGGGTGCAACCTATTTTGTCCCCTGAACATTTCGTACCCTGAAAAGATCGAGAAAAAAAACAACAAAGCCGAAGTCGCTGATCGGAGTTGCAGCAAACATTTCAAAATTTTTCTCGATCTTTTCAGGGGACGAATTTGGTCGAAATTTGATTTTGTTACTCCAATTTCAGGGTACGGAATCGGGGTAAGAATTTTTTAGGGGACGAAATAAGTTGCATCCAAATCAACATAGAGACATAGCTTTATATTTCCGAAAAGTGCTGAGGAAAGCATGATCTTATCCTTTTGCTCTGCCACCGGACAGCACCATATTACAGTAATATTCATACCTAAATTTTTGTTGAACATGCTCTCAAAATGCCCCAAATTCAAAGCAATTTTTCAAAATTTTTGTTCTCTCAAATCAGATTAAAAGTTGGCCTAGTGAACCCCAAGCTATTAGAACCATCAACACTCTCATCCCTACGTCCACTCTCGCAATCTTCTATAGATCTCGACTTTTCGTCATGTAGGCCTATGACAAGATAAAATTAGCTTTCCGTTTGCCAACACAGATAAGTGCGAAACCAACAACTAACACGAAAACAGTTTGAAACAAAACACTAATTTTGTAAACAGTAGACTAAATTTGATGTGGACGTTTTTCCTATTTACAAAACATTCAAAATTAGTTCGTATTTTCAATTAAAGTCCCAGATGCTTTCGTTTCTCTGCTCAAATGTCGTAGGCTTATACAGTTTTACATGTCCGGGTGATTCGGCATTGACGTATGACGGTATGGTACATCGGTATGTCCAGTTGTCCACCAGACATTTGACCACGAGAGTACGGGAGCATCTGAACTTTATGGGGAGTTAAAGAAAGGTGCCATCAAAGACCATATGATGGAGCGTTCTTTTTGCACAGATCAAAAATTCTTTGCTGATTCATTTATAATTTTACGCAAAAGCCATCCCGATTTGACACCAAAATTCAGGAAGCACTGTTAACGCTATACGCTACAACCCAAATTTAAACAAATAATTATTTGCTGGAGGTGCGTCCATTCTCCTCAACATTTACTTGATGTATCACGTTCCCTGTGGTGCAAATTTTTTTGTAGTTATTTATGTAGTTGCCTTTTCCTAATGTAAATTTACCTTCAAGAAGTTAAAACTTATTGCATTTATAAATTATTTTCTGATGCTTGATTAGGGCTTAAAATTAAGTCGAAAACGTTCGACTGTGAAAACTATTTGTAAATATGTAAAATATATTGTTATAATGCTCGGCCCTGTTGTATTGTTGTGTCTTATTCATATCTAACCTGTAAGCAAAAGGTATACATAGGGAACATACAAAAACTTTATTTTTTGTGGCGAGTTTGGGGGAGGCTTGAGCCCCCTTAGCCCCATGCTGGGTGCGCTACTGCTACTGAGTACCGTACTGATAAGGGTTGTCCACGAATTTCCTGACAAATCGTACTTGTTACGTTTCGAGTCACGTGAATTGATCAAACTATGAATGTTGTATACTAGTAGGCCTATAGGCTACCATCACCACGTGGTGTTGCAGTATGATCTGTATGGTGGTAAAAGTGGTCCCATACTCAGTCACTGAGCATAGGAATTTAAAGAAGCACGCTGTACCGACATGATTTTTTTCTCTATTCAATCTTTTCTTCAGCTATTACGCCCACCCAATTTATTGGACCAGGGCTAGAAATGAGCGGTGCTTTCAACACTAGCTTAAGCGGGGTGTCAAACTAGGTTTACATTATTAGAAGACCAGCGCCTTATCTGCTGTGCCATCCCACCACAAGACGCTGCAGTGCACTCGCCTGCAGTTCTAGTGGTCAAAAACTGTGCAGTTTCATTGGTAGGCCTACCTTCTAGGTGCTACCTTGTCAGTGATGGGCATTATCGGCGATAATTTATCGGCGATAATCATCGGCAATAAATTTTCATCGCTTATCGTTATCGCTTAATTATTTTTTCAGTTATCGTTTATCGTTATCGCCAAAGGCAATATTTGATTATCGCCGATAATTAATCGCCGATAAATTTTATTTCGGATCAACGTACACAAGTAGAAAGAACATGAAAAGTAATATTTTTACTAGCCACCTAGTTCATGAAACTAAAATTAAAACCAGTTCTTTTTCAGTGCCTGAAGTGTGTGTGCACAGGTCGTTGTCATGGGAGGGGCACGCCCCCTGCAGAGACGGCCCTGACAACACAATAATTTTTAGAGTTGCAAATTGCAATGCAATGAAATGCATGCAACAACATGTTGTTTTGCTGCAATCGGCAATCGCGAGTGAATTTTGCAATTAAAATGTAAGCGCACAGGCGGTACAGATTCCTTTGAAGCGAAGCGAAAGAAATTGGCAAGTGGTTTATGAAAGTGTCGCAATACGAGGCCGCTTTTACATCGGAAACATGGTCTTTCGCGCCACCATCACTGAAACAAGTCATTGCAGAATATGATATTGCTTGAAGCATTTGACATGCAGACCGACATCACACTTTTTGCATCTTGTAGTAGTTTTTGCATGCCAATAGGCGCATCGAGTTGCGTGGTAAAATTATGCTAAATACAGTAAGTTTATAACCTTTCTCATTTACCTATGCTGCATAGCCGAGTGGTGAGAGCGCTGGAACGGCAATCGAAAGGGCAGGACACGGTCTTTCGCAGGACACTTAAAGGCATGCCTGAAGGTGGACATGAAGATTGGCTTCCTTGCCTTCCCGTCCACTTAATCTAAATCTTCAACCACCGAGCGTAAGCCTGGATACGACGACGATTTACCTATGCGATATAGCCAACGCTCAAACAAATATTTTTATTCCCACTAATAGCCTAATACAGTGCCTATATTGTAATTCTTATCTCAACACCTCAGCCTTCTGCCATTGCTTTAATGATGATGTTCCAAAGAAAACAGAAAAATTTATCTGAAATTATCAGTAAATTACGATAATTATGTTATTGTTCTTGAACAAACACGACTAATTTGACAAGCTTGATGGATTTCACAGTACGCACATTTTTACTACCAATAACGCTTAAGATTACCGATAAATTTTCAAGCATTTTGCGTTTTTTGGAATTTTTTCAAATATTGCTGACTTTGCTGTAAACGTAGAAAGCAAAATACAAAATAACAATTACATGAAAATACAATTTTTTATGGTATTTTCATTTGGTTTAATTATTTTGCCTACTGCACGTAAGCGGCAGTGTAACTCAATTGATAAAAGCATCCAACTGGTATCTGAAGGTATAATTATAAGCACGGCGATTACCTCAGTGGTTTGATTTTGGATCAAGAGGTTGAAGATTCGATACCTACTGCCGCTGTTGCGATTCTATTCATGCATAACTTACAAAAAGTTTTGTCCCTTTACAGTACATTATGTTCGATTTTTTGTCATGTTGATGAAAATAGTTCGTGCTGCATGGGGTGAGGCAGCGCTAATCAAGAAAAAAAAATTATCGTTATCGGACATTATCGGCGATAATTTATCGTTTATCGTTATCGCTTAACTTTTTTTTGATTTATCGTTTATCGTTATCGCTTTAGGCATTTTTCGTTTATCGATTATCGTTATCGCTTAACTGAAAAATGAGTTATCGTGCCCAACACTGGCTACTATATCAATGAGACTTCTGCTGTTGTTTTTCTGTGACCAATAGTGAGATTCGAGGCTTTGTCTCGGAAACAGCAATTCTCTTGACACTTTCGCATGCAAGCCGGTTTCTTTTTTTGCTTTAACATCCACCAGAATAGAAAACGCATGCTCGCATAAATAAGTGGTTACGAATGGCATGAGAACTTCAAGGACA
This sequence comes from Aplidium turbinatum, assembly GCF_918807975.1. Lineage (NCBI taxonomy): Eukaryota > Metazoa > Chordata > Ascidiacea > Aplousobranchia > Polyclinidae > Aplidium > Aplidium turbinatum. Next base: position 8,170,009 of record NC_137486.1, read on the forward strand.
ATTTTGGTACCTAACAAGATAACTTTCCATTTGTTGGCACCATAACGGTTGAAGATTTGTTGTGTTGAAGTTGCTTTTTTGCATCTCGCTTTCTTGCAGCTCGATAATGTCATCCAAGTATGGACTGTTTGTGTTTATATCTGCTGTTGTTGAAAAAGATTGAAAATAGAATTAAATTTCCTTGAACTAAGGAAATTTCCTCAAAAATAAGAGCCCTGCTTCTGCCGTTCCATGCTAAAAGCAAATATGAGGAAATTCATGTTTTGAGAAAATGACATTTTTCTTACCGATTGTTTTTACAGTTTACAGTGTTACGTAATTTTTTTTTGCATTTTGTGTTACATGCAGATGGCATCATTACATCACGCGTCAAACACACAGATGTTTATTTACCATCATGTAAGCCGCAATCAAGTTTCGGCTGGACAATATTTTCCAAAAATATTCGCTGATATACAGGGCCGGATTTAGCTGATGGGGAGCCCGGGGCACTTTTAGATCGGGGGGCCCCCGTGCAAAAATTTTTTTCAAGCCTACGGCGCGAAAAACCATCTCTACGTCTACAGTAGCATCAGTCCAGTACTGCATAGCATTTTGCAGAAACTTTAAAGGCCAAAAGGAAAAAAATAACACAAAATCACATTTTTTCCACATAGGGGGGCCCTTTAAAATTCGGGGGGTCCGGGGCAACTGCCCCCCCTAAATCCGGGCCTGCTGATATACCATTCAGTAGGCCGTGTGTTAATGTTTCAGAGGACGTTAGCGCCGAACCCCTGAAACAGCTTCGTCGAACCCCAGGGGTTCGATCGAACCCTGGTTAAGAACCACTGGTGTAGACTGTAGAGTAAATTTATATATACACACTACACAGTGGTGGGTGGAGCTAACGTAAAAGTTTACTTTCAACAAGGAAATCAGCGGATTTTCAATAAATTTACTTTCGCTAACTAGTCTGCTAAAATTTCTAAATGCTAATCCGCTTGTAACGTTACTGGGATTGCAGGTTGAATGCTTCTGACTAAGAGTGGCTGACAACGATTCTAGATTGTTGGTATCAGAAAGTACATCTTGTATTACGCAACGTGTGAAGCGATCAAGACGGATTCAGAAACGTCACTGACTTCCCGTGGTGAGAGCGTAGATCGAAAAGAAAGAAGATTACCACACCAGTATGTTTTATAGGCGAAATCAGTCACCCTTGGCGAGTGCTGCCAGACGCAATGCTAATTAATTAAAACTTGAAACAGTTGAGAGTACGGTAGGCTAAGCAATTGAATTAAGATAACTGCACTGCAGAATATAGGTTGATGACGAATGCGAGACAGCAGTCGGTACACGCTAACCAAAGCGTTAGCTTCAGTGATTAGCAGTTAGCGGAACTGTGCCCTCTACTGTGTATACATAATATGAACTCTGCATGTTGTGTAAAATAAATACTGCATATCCGTTTCTGCGTTGTAAGCAGCCCCAGACTTATGTTTGGAGGGGGGAACTTTCCTTGTTGCTACCGCTCTGGTGATCTGTTCCTTTTCACCACATTAACAAGAATAGGAAAATGCCACTCTCCATCTGTGCGCGTTTGAAAATTATTTCAGTTTTTTTCAGCGTTTTCGAAAGTGGGTCGCAAGACTATTGCTCTACAGGTCCAAGTCTTAAAACTGGATTTGTGCAAATTTAGGACCTGGAGATAAATTAAAGTAAAAAAAAATAAGCTTATATAAAAAAAATTACAATTTTATCTTCTTCAAAAATTTGCAAAAAAAAATCACAAAATGGAATTTCGAAAAAATGTGGGAAAAAAGAGAAGTAGGCTAGGCTTTCAAATGAAAATTCAGTCATATAAAAAGTTACCTGTGCTGGACTGAGATGTGATTATTATCATTAAAAATACAAATTTGAATTGTGCAAATTAGTTCATATTTGTCATTTAATTGTTTACAAAATTACAGGTTAACTAACTGGTAGCCTACAGTAGCCTAACTGTATTTTTAGAAGCAGTCCTGCCAGACCTTTTCTATTTTTTGTACCAAAATGCTTATCACCAAAACTGCTTTACTTCTGTAGCATTAATGTTTAGGCCATACAAAATGTTACAATTATAATATTTCTCCTTACTTGGCTTTTAAGTACAATTTTTCGCATTTTTATCACTTTGGCCACCTTTTTGTTAAAATAATAAATGAAACTGAACTGAAACTGATTTAAATTCCCAAAAAATTGTTTTTCTTTAACTTATGTAAAAACTTTTGGTAATTGAATCTGAAATTGATTGATCAAAGTTTATTTGAACAGAAGTATTATGTCTGTTTTTATTATATTTAGTCATACGGTACCGCTATTTTTATTTCCTTCCTATTCTATGACATCGCAAGTTAGTTTTTGAATGCGAGACTCTCAAAGTAAAATGTTCGGGAAACTTGACCCATTTTGAACTTCTTTTGTATGTTGTAAAATTTAAATCGCCCTTGTTGGACTTGCAAGTGTTGTTTGTATAGGCCTAGTTTGCAACCGACAAAATGAAAGTTTCTCTTTCTTTTCTAGGTTTGTGTATTTGCATTTTTAAGGTGTTTTCCAAAAACTGTTTTATGGATGCATATTTTAAACCTTTTGATTTTGTCATCTTTTCCTTTCGTTGGTGTCAAATTCGTGTTTTTACTTTATCGTTCTCCACATGTTCGAGCTAGCAATGAAAAATAATATTGAATTGAAATTGAATGAAATGTTTTGTTACCCAAATCTCTTTTGAAATGGATCCCAGCTAGTAAAATTTGTTCTTCTGCATTGATTCAACGTCTACAAAAATTGAAGCAACGTTATCAAAATAAATTTTGGTAACTAGGCACCGTAAGTCCCCAAATAGAACTTGAGAACTTGTAGCCTACAACGTGGCGACTGGCGATATTCTTGATATTCTTCTGTCGGTCACAATTCTAGTTTTCTGTAGATTTTCCTCTTCAGACGTGTGCTAATTACTTGCACGTATCATTTTCATTTGAAGTTTTTAATGGTTTTGCGTGTAAGTTTAACACAATCACTGGAAATTTTTGTCATGCAATTCGCTTCAATGCAGCAAATGTCTTCCAGAAATTGATAAAATCGTCCACGAACTTTGTTAAACTCTACTTTTCCATGAACATTATAAATGATTGAATTGGTTTATTGTCATAACGTGTATCACACAATATGTAAAACATTAAAAAAAGCGCACGTTTTTACACTGTGAAATAAATACTCTACTTCTGTATAATATAATGCGTGCAACAATGATCATGAAAACTATGGATGTTGCTATGTAGTATAGGCTATAGTAGGCTACTCATCGCATCTGGACTGGTAGCCAAACGCTGCCGCCCAAGATGATGCTCAAATAGCATGCCATGTTTTCTGGTTAAAATATGGCAGGTTCGCAACACCTTAGACCAGAGGTGGGTAAACTACGACCCGCAGCCTGCCCGCTGCCCGAGACAATTTTCTGTGTGGCATGCGAAAGCCTGAAGCAATTATATAAACAAAAATAAAATTGACAAGTGAATAAAGAAATAACAGTAACCTCTCAAGTGTTACAATAAAATTAAAAATAAAATTGCTTGAAAATTTTATTAGGCCTACTACAATAACTTAATGAAACTTTTTATTCATACATTTCATCTTGGTAAAGATAAATTATAGTCTTTTTATCGCATTGTAGTGATGTGTTTCCTCAGCCACATTGTGATCTTTAGTGATGTGCAGTTTTAGCAATAAGTATTGTGTCATTAGTGTAGGCTACTCAGCCATCTTGCATGGTTATTAGTGTCAAAGCAGCCGATTGCTAAACAGTCGCTTACGTTACAATAGAAATTTCTGACTTTGGCCTGCCGCATCACGAGACTTTCTTTTTTGTTTTAGTCTTGGAGCAAGGCCAAGACTCTTGGTTGACTAAATAGAGGAACGACGATCGCCACAGTTTTTCTAATTATGTCAATTCACTCAAAAATGTATTCTGTTTAATTTGCTCAAAGTGCATCTGGCAACGTGTGATCTTGATGTGAGTTACTTAGCCTACATTAAAATAAATAATTGAAACAACCACTCTGTATATCTTTTATGTAGCCTAATGTATAAAATCTCCATTTCTTTGGTCACTTTAAAGTTAAAGAAAAGCTTGTGTTTTGACTATTTTAGGTTTTATATTTTAGCTTATAATCTTGAATAGGCGCTCGAATAAATTCAGATTCTGAATGCGGCCCTCGAGATAAACAGTTGGCTTCCCTGCCTTAGGCTGTGGTAGTAAACATGCTGTTGACAAAATACAATAGTATGAACAGCATCATTCTGGATTTGGGAAAAGTGGCTTTTCAAACCTGATGTTTTGTAAAATAGGCTACTGCGAATTGATGGAACAGAGTGTTTTTAAACTAGGCCATATAAAATTCTCAAAAAATTAAAAACGCCAAAAATATCAAAATGCCAAACTCATAGTAGCCTGCTAAACTCATCATAAAAACACAATAGTCGCCAATATGGCAATCCTGTTTGAGTTGCAGCGTGTAGCATACAGTCCAGATGCTATTATAGGCTTTATAGCAGGGTTAGGCTACTCAACTAATTTTAACAAAGGTCCAGTTTGACAAGTTGAATATTTTTAGCGGTCCGGTGAATAAGCTATTTCACAAGCAACCACGAAAGTTAAATTATCTGTACCAAACCACTTTTTAGGTAAAATGTAACTCGAATTGGATTTCTGAGAATGTGTTGGGGAGTCCGGGAGTCGAAGCCCCCCAGCAACTAGGATAATCACAGTAAAAATTCCTTCCTCTCAGTAGAAATCTGTTCAAAGAAGCCCTGAAACGTGGCAATGAGGTTATTCTTCCAAAAGCTCAAGGTCCACCATCAACACCCAGAAGGTCCGGATTCGGATCGCGGTCGGCCAGTTGAGTAGACCTGCTTTATAGCAACCTCCACGATAAGAACAATACGATATTTGCGGCGTTATACGTTCATGTTTTATCTTTGAAAGTTCTGGATTGCGTTCTGAAACAGGATAGTTGTCGCGGCAGTTGTATACGATCTATACTAGTACTACCTTCATTGGCTTCAAGTAGGCTACTGCCATGCGCTTTACGTCGCCCACAAACAGTTTGTTGTCAGTTTGCGTCATGCGTGACAAATCCGCTGTGTTTGCGTCGAAAATGTCTTTGATTCCCACCACTCTCAATCTCAACACAGAAAGCAGATTGTTTTCATATTGAACACGAAACTTAGGCATCGTTACCGAACAGATTTCAAGGTATCGCTCGCCATTGTCTTCAGCTGCAATCAAAAGTGTTTTGTGATTGAAAGTGAAACACAAATGACCTCATTCTGATGACTACAAAACTGCTACGCTGTTAGTTGTTATGAGATTTTCTCTTTAAGCGTATGCTTAGTTGACTTAAGAAAAAGTTTTCTTTTACTTTTGTTTGAACCTCTTTGTTGAAATCATTTTACCTGGCCATATTTCGTTAAATAAATTAGTAAATTTTGCTTTCATTTGCTGTTGTTACGGCCAATCTCTGTACAAATCAAACGTCATATAAAACCGTTCAAGTCTACTGAATATTACGTCATGCAAGTTGTTAGGAAATGTGCCAAAATTGCACCATCGTTCATAAGACCTGTTTGGACCTGTTTGGGCCTGTTTAAACAGGAAATATTACATCAGCTTGAACACCTGTTGGAATGACTTCATAATTGTCTTTCATTTATTGCGTCACAGTTACTTTCTACGTGAATTTGAGATATTGATATCTATTCTGGTCATTCGTAAAATGATTGTTTGAAAGTTGGCCGCACATTTAACTGTTGGCTTAGTGCTTGCTAGCTGGACAAAAGTTCCGTCTTTTAACCAAGTAATCTGTTGTGTAGTGACAGTTTAAGTGGTGTACGCGTTGCACCCCCTCGTTTTTGGTAGCCGTGGGCTAATTTTTACAGAAATACACTTTTTGAAAAGAAGTTCAAGTGTGTGTTTCTTCGGTCATTATATGCAGACGAAAGGATCCGGGAACTTTAAGTTACAATTTTCCCACGAAGAAATTATGGTTTACCGCTGTGACCATAAAAAATAAAAGACGATTCTCTGGCTAGTGTTTGTACGGAAGCACAGGCAGCATAAAAAATAAAAGACGATTCTCTGTCTAGTGTTTGGCACAGAAGCACTTAGAAGCAAAGAAATAATAAAAGAAGATCTTATTGGTTGGTAGTCTAAAGAAGCAAAGAAAATTAAAGACATTTCTTCTCGGTAGGCAACTGAAGAACTTTAAGCTAAAAAGTAAAGACATTTCTTCTCAGTTTGGTACAGAAGAAAAATAACTTTGACATTTATTGGCAAGAAAGAAGATTAAAGGCAATCCATCTGTGCTTGAAGATTCAAGTGGAAGAATCCAAGCAAGTTTTGTGGACGTTTGGACTTCACATACTCGTACAGCTACGGTATCGTGCATTTAAATTCTTTTTTGTATTTTTACGGTCTTTGCAGTTAAGTTTTTTATAACTACTGTAATTTTGTGTGTTTGTGTAACTTAATTTTTTAATTGTTAAATTTAGCTCTAACATTTAATATGTCTACACTCGGTGGTGACAGGGACTCGACCGCCGTCGACTCGACTGAGTTTAAGCCTGATGATGTTCTTTGCGGTCGGGCAGGCCATTCTGGGGAGGGACCCATTAACGATGAGGCTAAGTCAGTTCGAGAGGCCCGGCATCTTAGACGGGATATTTTGACTCAAATTGGGAAACTTTCTGTGGCCCTAGGTTCTTTGAGTGATAAGCAGGAACTGTTAATTTTTAGATCTAACTTATCTACTTTAGAAGAGGAATTAAGGCATTTCCATGCTCTTTTGAGTAAAATTGTTAACTCTGCAATCTTGGCAGAACTTCGTGATAGGGTAGATCCCGAATTTAACTCGTTAAAAAATAACTTCGAACAAAAAGAAAGTGAGTTGTCAGATAGGTTGGATGCTGACATACATCCTGAGGATAGCGCCTCAAATGTAAGCACTAGGATGTCTGAGAGCTCGTCACGGATAGTTGCACAAATTAACCTACAGTTAAGACGAGAGGAGCTCCAGATCCAAGCTGAGGCCGAAGCAAGAGCTGCTGAGGCCATCGCAAGAGCTGAAGCCATACGAGCTGAGGCTGCCGCACGAGCAGAGGCTGCCGCAAGAGCTGAGGCCATACGAGCTGAGGCCATACGAGCTGAGGCTGCCGCGAGAGCTGAGGCCGACGCGAGAGCTGCTGAGGCCGAAGCGAGAGCTGCTGAGGCCGCCGCGAGAGCCGAAGCTAGAGCTGCTGAGTTCGCACTCAAAGACGCTCAGTTGAGGGCCGAACAACGTAAAGAGGTAGTTTTAGCTGAATATCGTTCTGAGTTGGGCTCCCGGCGTAGCTCTAGGAAGGGCTCTTCTAGGCATTCCAGAAGTGAACATCAATCACAGTTTAATTTACCTAACCTTTTCCACACGCCTGTTCAATCCGTAAGTGGACCTGTACAATCCACATGTTTTCCAGCTGTTTCAGGAGGTCTCGGGGCCGCGGCTAAGGATCTTCCGAAGGCTGTAGAGCCAAGGTCTGCAAATTACAACCGAACTCCTCCCCCAGAGCGTACAGGTCACGGGGCCGCCATTAGCAGTAATGCTTTGCCCCCTTCACAGTTTTCAGCGCCGCTAGTTTTTTATCGCCCAGCTACACGTAATTTGGGTGGTTGTGAGAGGCGTATCGTGTCTCCTGATTTTAACGTATGTGAGGATCGTGATCGGGCTGTGCATGTGACTGAGCCCACTCAGCCCATTAAGGGATATAGCTTGTCTTCTCCCGCTAAATCGAGTTCTCAACAGCAGGATTGCTTTTTTGAATACCAAAATAGTAGGACGTTCTTCGATAAGGCGGCCTTGATTGGTTACGATGGTAATAATATGCCATTTATCTTCTTTAAAAATCGTGTTATGGCCTTGATGGCAGCTTCGCCCTTTAAGGGAACTCGTTTGACTTTGTTGCAAGCAGCTTGTGTTAGAACAGCTGCACAAACGATTGCTAATTTGGTTTCTGACACTCCTGGCTTGTCAGAGGAAGACAGGATAGAAATGTCGTTAGCTCGCTAGATAGAAATGTCGAAAGCTTATGGTCAGCGTGATAAATTAGAAGGACGTTTTGTTTTGGATTTGGCTAAGCGACTCCCGTTTGACGCTAAGCAGCGTTATCTTGACTTTTTAGGTGATCAGTATGGTAGCACTGAGGAACCTACCTTTCAGAGTTTGTTTGATTTTGTAGTACGGGAGGAAACGCGCAAGTCGACTGATTTTAGCATTATGCTAATGGGCGATTCTGGTGAGTCGCAGCATTTTAAAAAGTTTGGCAAAGGAAAATTGCCTTCATGTCCGCTTAGGCAGACGTCGGTAAAACCCCATGATAATGTGATTTCAGGGAGTTCGCAGTACTCGACTGCTGTTGGCGCACCGCGCGGCGGTGTGGCCAGACGTAGTGACATACCGGCGTGTTTTTGTTGTTCGTCACGTGGTCAAGTTGAATATCATTTTTTGTCTAATTGTAAAGAATTTTTGCGCTTGACACCTAAAGATCGGAGAGATGTCATTGTGAAAGCTGGCAAATGCTTGAATTGTTTGCGCCAGCATATGGTTAGAGACTGTAATCATGCAAATAACTGTCGTAAGTGTGGACCTACCAACGATAGGAAACACTATTTTCTTCTGCATGATTTTTATGTGACGTCACGTGATTCTCTGGATTTGGTCGGTAAAGATGAGGCTGGTGCCAGAGTTCCTGTGCGTAATGTTAAGATTGGAAATGTTAAAGCAGCCTTTAACCGCGTTACTGCTGCTCGTGTTTTGAATCCAATGACTGGCAAATCGAAGTTGGTGTATTGTCAGCATGATCCTGGTTCGCAGTTGACCTTTGTTTCGAGTGACTTGGTGTGCGAACTTGGTCTTAAACCGTATGATAAAGCGTCGTTTAAAATAGATACTCTGGCTGGTCAGAAACCTACTTGTGCTGACCTTGTTAAACTCAACATCCAGTCGTTAGAGACTGATGAACTGTTTTGTGATATAACCTCGGTGGTTAACCCAGCTTGGGCTGACGATCTTAAATAACTTTACCCCATAAACAAGATTTAAGTGGTTTCCGTCATTTTCATGACGTGAATATGTTTCATTTGAATGATTGTAGTACTGTAGATGTACTGATTGGCAACGACAACGCTTATTTGATGTGGGCAAAAGAAGAACGTGTTGGTGAAAATCGCAGTGAACCGCATGCTTTACTCACTCCTCTCGGTTGGTTGGCTTGTGGTGGTAAGTCACCCTTAGTTGAAAGCGTTGCTAAAGTGTGCAGAGTGCAGACGTCTTCAGAGTCGGATGTCATCTCTGGCTTTCAGCGTAAAATTGAGTCTCGCGATATGGAAATAGCAGACCTGAATAAAGTCATTCAGGATTTGACTTTGCAAAATGAAACCTGTGAATTGTCTCGCAATGATATTTTGGCTAGAGAACTTGTCGAACCGAATATTGAGTTGAAAGATGGTCGATTTGAGATACCTGTTCCGTTGAAGGAAGTTATTGATTTACCTAACAAATTTGTGTTGGCGTCAGATAGAGCTGCTGATTTAAAGAAGAAGGCTTTAAAACAATCTGAATTCCGAGGAACTTGTGTAAATGATGTAATGTCTTCTTGTCCTGAATTGTCTGACTTGTTAAACCCTCTGGCAGATGTCTTGGCTAGATTTCGGCTTGAAAGATTTGGTTTCATGGCTGATGTGACCAAATACTTTTTTCACATTTTGGACTCTTCAATTCGTAAGCCCAATTTTATTGAACTGCTTACGTACACAGGCAGTGCCGTTCGGATCGTGAACGAACGCCCTTTGGTACCTTTGAGTGACGACCCTAGGGATTTTACTGTCATCACCCCTGCCTCACTTTTGACCCCATACTTAGACCCATACTGTGCTGTTGGGCAACCACATGATCGTGACCAATTAAGAAGGGATTATCGGTTCAATTTGTCACTTTCTCAGCAGTTTTGGAGTAAATGGATCGATTTTTACTTGCCAGGTCTTCAGGGCCGGAAAAAATGGCTAAAAATGGCCGAGAATTTGGAGCCTGGTCAACTTGTAGTGGTAGGTTCTCTCCAAGACATTGGTAAACGTGGGAAGTATCAACTTGGGAGGGTGCATGAGGTAGTTCCACAAATTAGGAAAGGGAAGCCTGTGGTTCGTAGAGCCAAAGTTGCCGTCTGCAACTATGATGAGAGTACGGGGAAAGTGAAAGTAGACTACGTGTTGAGGGATATTTCGTGCCTCGCCCCCGTAAAGAACACCTAAGTGTTAGGGTTTGAGCCTGGTTTTGTCTGCGGTGGCCGATACTTGTCTGAGCCCGGAACAGTCGGTTATTATCGCAACTATTGTATATAGCGTCATTTAGCGTGTACCTATGGTACCAATTTCATGTATCGTCGTGTTTATTCTTATTGCTGTTCATTCTTTGCATGCCCTTTGTATTTGCGTATTAACTTAAACGTGAGTGATTCAAAAAATTTGTGTATCGTGTGTTTTATTCATTGGCTCACGATTGTCCTTCAATTCTTTTTTAGTTATGCCATGTTAGACTGTCATAACTAGGGGCCGCTATGTTACGGCCAATCTCTGTACAAATCAAACGTCATATAAAACCGTTCAAGTCTACTGAATATTACGTCATGCAAGTTGTTAGGAAATGTGCCAAAATTGCACCATCGTTCATAAGACCTGTTTGGACCTGTTTGGGCCTGTTTAAACAGGAAATATTACATCAGCTTGAACACCTGTTGGAATGACTTCATAATTGTCTTTCATTTATTGCGTCACAGTTACTTTCTACGTGAATTTGAGATATTGATATCTATTCTGGTCATTCGTAAAATGATTGTTTGAAAGTTGGCCGCACATTTAACTGTTGGCTTAGTGCTTGCTAGCTGGACAAAAGTTCCGTCTTTTAACCAAGTAATCTGTTGTGTAGTGACAGTTTAAGTGGTGTACGCGTTGCACCCCCTCGTTTTTGGTAGCCGTGGGCTAATTTTTACAGAAATACACTTTTTGAAAAGAAGTTCAAGTGTGTGTTTCTTCGGTCATTATATGCAGACGAAAGGATCCGGGAACTTTAAGTTACAATTTTCCCACGAAGAAATTATGGTTTACCGCTGTGACCAGCTGTGTGTCATCATAGAAGCTTGTGAAGTTGCCAGAATGAACTGGCATTGCGAACAACAAGCTCAGACTATCCGTAGGAGTATAAACAATTGTGAAACGTGTTCAAAAAGCTTCATGTTCGCTGTCAGTTATCATGTTGACAACGCCCCGTTGGCATTCCCCTTAAGATTCCATGGTTTAGTTTTGTTCTTAGCTTAGCCTACGTGTTTTTGTGGCATAATTTTCAAAATTTGATAAGAAACCTGTTTAACAACTAGGTTTCCACAAAGAAATTATTGCAGTTCATTAATAATTCGTAACTTATAGACTAGTTCAGCGTGGCCCAACTGCAGGCCCGCCGGCCAAACTTTGCCCGCGAGCTCCGTTTTTTTTTTGCCCTTGAACTGATAGTCAGCTTTGCTTTATCTAGCAATATTACTTCAATTTTTGTTTCTGTGTTATTGTAGGCCTAATTGACAAAAATCTTTGTGAATGATCCTTTGTAATGCATAACAATACCACTTTGTTCAAAAATTTTTCCATGGGCGTGAGAGCTAGTACACAGCCCCCAGAGCTTCAACTCCAATTATGTGAACTTCAGAACTACTCGTTTTTGCTCTCAAAGAAATTGGAAAATCCTGCAAGCTTTTGGAAGTTAGTGTCAAAGGAGAAGTTTCCCCTTTTAAAAGATGCTGTTCTGAACCTGTAAGGCCACTCGATGTTTGGAAGTACATTAGGGTGCCACAGGCGCCCCTAAAAAATTAAAATTGCGTCCGATACACCTGAACTTTTTTTTATATGTGACACTTGGTAAAAAAAGCATATGTGAGAAATTTCAATAAGTTTTGATAAAATTTGGACGTGCAGATTAAGTTTAAAGTTTTTAAAGGTAAATTTGCACAATTTTAATAGTAAAATCCTCTCTAGATCATCAAAACTCAGACATTTCTTTTCAGTTACGGAGTATTTCAACTTCGAACACTTTCTGGTGAACTTACTTACTAATTTACAATGGTACAGACCATGTGTCAATTGTATATGTTCAACAATTTATGAAAAATGCCTAAAAATATGAGGTTTCATGCATTATAAAAAAGGATCCATGTAAAAGAAAATGACTATTGAGATGAAATTACTACAGCATTTGAAGAATCAAAAGTAAAATCATTAACTAATTGTTTTTGTTTATTGAAAACTTTTTGGTCTTTGAAGATCAAAATCTCAGCTATGTTTGTACGGAACTTGGACCCAAAAACAAAAATTTGGATCTTTACACACTAAACATAGTCAGTAAAAACGTAACACAGAAAGATAAACACAAAGCACAATGCTTAAGAGTCCAGACATCCACTACGGTACTTAACAACAAAATCACAATAGCGTAAAATTTATGGAGGCCTACATTTATTTTAACGCTTGCAATAATAGTGAAATGGAAAGGTAAAATGGCAATTAATAACACACAACTATCTAGTAACTTATCTAATTACAAAATAAAATGCAGCATAATAGGCTACTGGTATGCTATGACAGGTTGCAAACAATGCTGATTGCAACGCTGTGTAAGCTGACAACACTTTATGGAGTTATACAGTCAGTACTTTGACAATTACATGGTTAAAAACCATATGCCCTCAGACTGTAGTTGTCGAGTACGTTGATTAGGTAATACCTTCCTCGCATTTTCGACTACTTGGAGAATGTTTTAGTAGCGTTCTTCAAGGTTTGAAGTTGACAAGAAGTCATGGGCCAACTTGACGCCTCGCTCAGCGGCATCATTAACGACTCTGAAAGCATCAACTGTTTTTTTCGCCTCAACATATGATTGTTCTTCATGCCACTCATCGGATGACTTAGAAAGAAATGAGGAGTTTATCTTCATGAGATGAAAAAAGTTCCACCAATCGGGACCGACAAAATCAGGCAGGGAAGCATTTTCACTAAGTTCAGTGACATCTGGAAAAATTGGCTTTCCAAATCCAATTCCAAATCTTTTCAGGAAAATCCCATTATTATTCTGAGAAATTGCATCCTTGTCAGCATTAGAAATATTGGCACTAAACAGTGATAATGGAATCATTTCCTCTGTTAAATACCACAAATGTTTCTTAAAAGCTTTGAGTGCGCATTGAGAAACTGTTGAATCAATTTCTCTGTATGCAGATAATGCTTGTAATAATTGTAGGTCATTCAGCGGAGCATCACAGCTAATGGAGGATGTAAACCACCATGATACATAGAAATAAACTGTAAATTGTAGAAACCTCTTTAACTTTTCGAGTTGAGATGCTTTCATGATGCCATTTTTTGGGGCAATTTATGAATTTCGTCTTGTAAAAGCACAATTTTCAGTGAATATATAAGTTTGCTCATCCACCTGGCTGTGTGTAATGCACCAGGTCTTTGGAGAGACATATCCTTACTGGTAGGTGGCTCAATGTTCAAGTACAATTGACACAAATTCAAAAGTTCTAAGTAGTCGCTTCTTAAAAATTTGGATGATTCTGGATGGAGCTTCATCTGATTTATCAGCTCAGACAATTCTTCCCGCTTGCTGGCAAGCAGATCAATTTCCTCGTGCGATTTTGATGTATGAAAACAACCTGATGCGCTATCAGAAAGAGTTTGAAAATTGCTTTTAAAGCGTTGAAATATGGAAATGTTGGGTCCACTGCTGCTTTCTATTTTGAGTTCTTCCCAAACATGCGGTCAGTATTATCTCCCCAATATGATGCCTGCATGCTGCCCAAAGTAGGCCTTTTCCAAGATGATCTTGTATTTGGATACACGCCGCAGTTTTGTGGCCCGTATTGCTACTTGTGGTATCAAACACCATTGCAGCAAGACATGCAGTACAGTTCCAATTGTTTAACAATTCCATGCTTGCATTGGCTATTTGCTTTCCTTTTGGATCGGATGTTTGTGCAGGCAAATAAGGAACACCAAGCAGTTTTGAGCCTCCAATACCTGATAGTATTATCGGAAGCCTATCAACTTGCTTATTAGGGTTTGTTAGTGACTCCATCATTTTACCATCCCAATGAATGGTTCCAACTTCAGGAGGTACCCAACCTTTTTTAACCGCTTCAGAAATATTGAAAATCGTTTCAACTCTATACCTTTGAGCCGTCATGTGGTTTAGGTTTACGCGAATAGTTTCACCAGAACAACTCTTGCAGATAATGCAGTTGATGTTATTCTGTTTCATAAACTTGTGGCCACTAAACCAGGTGATCGTAAAATGTCGTGTGGTACAAATATTGTGGTACCGGTTTTTACAACTCGACGGTGACTCCTTTTACTTCCTGTGGATGTAGAAGGCTCGGTAGTGTTAACTGCAGTCACTTCATCACTGGTATCATCGCTAGAAGAAAGTGAAATGTTACTTTTGCTGCTGGATTCAGCCTTTTGACGTTTTATTTCTTTTTCTTTCCTTTGCACTTCTGCTTCTTTTTTAGAATGTTTTCGTTTCAACGTCTTACGCAAAGCATTGTCTCTCCCTGCCATTGACGCCTCTCTGGTAGTTTGCATGCTCCACAAAAATTCTTTATCTTCCTCAATTGACATCTTCTTCATTACATCGCGAGGCCAGAAAGGAAAGGTCAATTGAAGTTTCTTTTTAAATTCCTTAATCCTTTCCGATTGCTTTCCATCACTCCTATGGAAGTATTCGATCTGAATTTTGAAGATAAGACTCATTTCATCTCGAAAAGATTGAATTTTTTGAGCCATTTTTTTTTTGGATGAATTGTTGGAATATTAGCTTTGTAGTAAAACGTTAAGATGTCCTTCACTGTCTCGTTTGCTGCATCTACTGATATTTGCATTTTCCTTTTTGTGGGATTTTGAGATTCAAGCTCCTGCTTAAAGGCAAGAAAGCTTAAAATCACTTGATGATAAGTTGGCAGTTTACTTCCCTTGATTTTCTGATCATCTTTCGTTGGAATAGTAGAAAGAAGAAAATACTGTTTTTCAGCATTCTGAGATTGGCTGTTCATTATTGTAATACTAACCAGACCGATTTGTAAACGCACTACCGTATCAATTATCATTAGTAGAATAACCTAAAAAACAATACAACCATAGGTTTTGCAACATTATTCGCCTTTCCTGGAAGAAGCGAAGGTAACATAACCCTTTCTTACAGTAGTCTACCTGCCTTATCTTTGCTGTCTGCTATATTCTCCCAGATTAAGTCACAACTTGCATGGGTTTAATACTAAGCTTTCCTGGGCGCTGCAACACTGATTCAACAAAAGAAGAAATACTAAAGCCATTATTCCAAGACCCTGAGTGAGGTCAAGCCAGCTATGTTGATTCAATGTTGCAAGATGGTGAATCAATGTAACAGGCGCGGAGCTGTCATGCTTGACCTCAATTGAGATCTTGACATAGTGGCACTGGTCTCCTAACCTAATTCTTGAATTTACCTTGTTTCAATGTTGAGAAAAAGATGAGAAATAGCAAAAAAAACTGATGTTCAAACTAGGGAAATCCCCTACTTTTAATGTATTTCTGTTTAGACTTTCGTTTTCAATCTGCACATTCAATTTTTGTCCAATCTCAAACAAACATTGCAAAGTGCCTTAATATGTGAAATGTCACACCAGAAAAAAAGTTTAGGTGATTTCGGCCACATGAGGGCGCCTGTGGCACCCTAAAGTACATACATTTGCGAATGTACGTTTTCGGCAATGAACAATATTAAAACCAAAAATCGAAATCAACTTGGAAACGAGGCTCTTTACGCTTGCGTTCGCATGGCCACAACTACGATTTTTGTGGATACCAACGCTATTGTCTAAAATTAAAATCGAAAGTTGATAAAGTTAAAGATGATCCCCTTATTTTTATGGTGAAACAAGCTGTAAAGGTTTTACAGAGTAGTAACTATATGCCACATAGGCTATGTATAATTTGCCAGCAATAAGCCTATGAATCGCTATTTAAAAACATTGGCCCGCAAGATAAAAAAAATAAGTTATTGGCCCCTCGGTGAGAAGAAGTTGGACCACGCTGGGCTAGTTTATGCTGTGAACTAATAACAGTTAGTTTTTTAGTTTTATAAAGGATATTTGGTGCCGCTTTGACTATTCTTTTTTGTTGTAGCAATGAATATTTGTGCGATTTTTTTACTTGATTTACCACCGAGTGAAAGGACTGAGACATCTGCTGCAATAGTTTGTGCCTCATCAAGGTACAGATAGCGTACGGTACTTGGCTTTCATGGTGGGAACATTTATAATGTCATCATTGCTAAGGTGAAAACTCTTTATTCGAGTCATAGCTTTGGAAAATCGAAAACTCCATTTTGCTTGAGGTCAAAATACGATTATGCTTTAATCTGCTCTGGATTCGAAGATAAACACACAAATATTACGCAAGCTTAGACATTTTTAAAGATTTTCATGATATTGCAACTTTTTAAACGCATAACCATTTCAATCAAGAATGTGCCTGCCTAACTACAACGCTGCCATACTTCCCGCTTGCCACATGTTTGGTATTTTATCTAGTTTGCATATAGGCTACTGCAGCTTGGTGCTTACAAAATGGCTCTAATGGGAAAAAAGAAAAGTTAAATCAAATTGAAGGCATCATGAAGATGTCAGTTGGTTATGCCAAAATTTCTAGTAGCTAAGTAGCCTTTACAAATTCTTCCCGGCCATTTTATTTTTGATTAATTATTTGCCTGCAAATGTCATCCGATATTTTAAAGAAGTAGCAATATAATACTCAACTTTGTGACTATAACCAGCCATAATGCAGTCAACGACAACGTACCTTCAGATTAAGGGCATTGATTAGGTAGCCTACAGTCTTGTGCCAGCATCCACAGCACCTTCTGAAACCAGTTCATTTATCAGTTTTTTTTTGTTCTGTTCTTCACGTATCTGTTCATCTTTCTTCGACTTTGGCGTGGACGTCCTGCGAAGTCACTTTTTCTGACTTGGACCACGCTCAAACCGAACATGTAATGCATGACAGATGGTTGTTTGATTTAGCGCTATGTTTATCACCCGAGCTTGGCCGTGAACATTGTCCAATGTCCAATGCTTTCAGGCGTTGTGGGTTAGTATGAACTAGCATTCGATATTATTTTATGCGGATTTTGTCACAACAAATCAATCGTAAGTCGTAAGCGATACACGGCAATGAGTATTTAAGCCTGGTAGACTACATAAACTCTCATCAACGGCAGCTTGTGAAACAGCAATGGCAATCTACACCACTTTCGTAAGTGGACACGTTAAAATAGCTGTGCCGTTATGTCACAAATAATTTCACGCTGAATGGTGAAAGTTTGTCAAGTTTTCTTGTTCTGTTTTTATTCTTTACCTTTTCAAATCTTGCTTGTAAGACTTTCGTAACTTCACGCTGTTATCGACATAAACTCTGCTTGCGTATCTCAGTTTGTACGTCGGATTTCCTCAGTAAATGACGTCAAAGAAATTTCTCACGTCATCATTTTTCAACAATTCCCATCCAAGTACGTCATTGACCTGAGAAAGTGAGTCGCCCGAAAGACCTGAAATGACATTTTTTACTTTTTGATTGTGTGTAATTTAAAGTTGATTACTTCCTCATGCTGCCTGAATGAATACTGAAAGCATTTTTTCTCTTTGCAGCAAAAATTTGTTTACAATAAGATCGAGTAAAGTATTTTTTTCTCTGGCCAGACTTTGTCCATATCGTCATGAATTTTAGGCTCGGCATAAGATTGGCTAACGAAAGAAACTCCATTAACGCAAGTGCCAAGGATATGACAAGCCTCTGGATTAGAATTAAAGGACAAGCAAAAGAAAAATTGATTACATTGCACCATGTACCATTGTACCCCAATAACTACCTTCTCGTACCACTACCAAAAACTACCCTTCACTACTATTACTATCCTCTCGTACCGATAGAACCTACGGCACAAAGTAAAGAGTAATCACACGATCGGTATTCTTCTATTCTTTGTTTTCAAACTCACGTGTACAAACTTAAGTTTGCATGTGACAAGCGACACTCGTGTCATCATTTGGCAGCACTTGCCAAATTCAGGAAGATGACTGGTTATCAAAGTTCGAGTGGAAATCAAGTATCTTTTCTACAGAGGTTTATTGTTACATTTTCAATTTACCTGGTCTTAGCATCATCAGTGTTGTGTAGATTGATATTGGCGGCACGACTATGTTGCTTTCTTCATCTTCTTCGTTTCTGTTCATTGCGTTGAATACGTCAAAGGAAAAGTCTTGCAACGATCTCGCCACAGGGGTGAGCCAGCTTGGGTATGGATCATGATAAGTTTCCAATACATCAATGGTATTCTTGTGTACATTTGTATCATTGTCGTTTTCCGGTTGTGCATCCTGTGCGAGTAAGAATGATATGGTTTCGGTGGGTCAGTTAAAACCACTTAAAGGTTACTATTCGAAAGAAGAACGCTCATGTAATAAAATGTAAAATTACTGTTATTCTTTTCAACCAGTGTTGTTTAAAGTAAAAAACAAATGAAATGCATTCAAATTTATTTGCTTTGCTTTTTTGCTCCGAATCAGGCATGTTTTGTTTCCGTTTATATTCAATGAAAGCCACAATGATGACATGCGGCCATAAAAGTCATTAAAACTCAAGCAGTCCTAAAATGTCACATACGGTCATAAAAGTCTTTGAATAATTGAAAGTATAATTTACATTGACCAATGTTGCACGGATGCAAAACCACGACATTGTGACTTTGTGCATCATTTACTATTCAGACATTGCGTGACAACTCTACATTTTGTTACAATATAAATTGTCCTTCAACCACTAGTTTGGCCACTGCTACATTCGCTTGTCTTGGTTTGTTGCACTCCAAATGGTTCCTCGGGGAGATGGTTGATATAGCTATAGTCTGAAATAACGTAATAGTTATGAAAAGCAAGCTTGAATTTGTCTAAAATCATAGACGTGAAACACCTCATACACAGGCATTAGAATGATTAGATTCTGTGTTATGGCTTGGCTACAGTGGGTAGGTTACTCTGGGTAATTTCTAAGCCTAGTCAAACAGTAGGTTACTAAGAGTTATTTCCTGCCAATGATATAAGTGTAACAACAATGTTTACTTTTATTTTCTATTGCTTATGTAGTTTAGTACAAATGTGTATGGCAAACAAGTAGCCTACTACGCTTACGAAACACGATTTTGTTTGTGAACCCGTAACTTCAACAGTTGCATCATGTACAAAAGTAAACTTCTTTTTTCGAAATTGTTCACAAAATATAACCAGAAATACTTCACGTATGTAATGTCAGTAATACAACTACAAGTAAGCCTTAAGATAAGTGCGCGTTGGCGAAATGTAAGACAACGTCAGATATCAACAAACGGTGACTTTCGAACTGTGGGAAAAGAGTTTTAACAAAGACTGTAGTGAAAGGTTGGAGGCTCGTAGTCGTAAAACAAAAGTTTTTACGAGTCAGTGATATGGCAATGAGCTACAGAATGGTTTTAGCAATTTCCATTAAGTACTTATTAAGACAAATGGTGTAAAAATTTAATCTTTCGGTTTCCTATCAATAATTATTATGACGTCATTAAAGATAACACTTAGTGCTACAAGATTCTTTGAAAACGATAAACTTCAATATAAAAACCACCTGTTGGAATAACAGCCTCCTCCATGACACATGTCACATGTAACCGCGTCCAGAAAATTCGGTGGGAGAATCCAGCTTGACATAAACAATTCCATTTAAGGCAGATGCACCTTTCTCAAAGCGAAAGCTTTCTCTTTGCTGGCTTCTTTTTTCTAGCGGTTTGTTGGAGAAAAGACATAAAGCTTACGCGTTTGAATATGGTCTGATACTTGGAGACAAGGCGTTAAGATAAAACAGCATCACCATGCATAAAGGAGAGCATTTTACTCATACCATATAAATACTAATTACGAAAAACTGGAGCTTCAGTTTGCTTGTGTACAACGATTTCAAAGGTAATTGGTTTTTAAAAGAATACGTAAAACTACGGGTAGTTTGCGATGCAAGAAAGTAAATAATTATTTAAGACAAGCTCAAACAGACTGACAAAACACCAAGTCGAGTTTAGAAGTAGGTCATAGCTTGAATGTGTTTAAATTTCTTTCTCAGAAAAGAGGAGTAAATGCTTGTTTGAGGTAAAAAAATGTTATCAACGGGTTTTGTTGAAACTCTATTATTTTACTTGCAAACGAAATCAAAGAAAGGCAGAGGTACTGCGTTGATAGTTTAAAGTTTTGGAAAGTCTATTTACTCTGTTGATCAACATTGACTGAGTGACAGCAGAGGTTTTTTAAAGCAGTGGTACAGAAAGAAAAACAGAGGTAGTGATCAGCACTTCTAACTCGCCAACGGCAGAAGCATGTAATCGTTTGCTGGAAATGCAAACCGATTATATTACATCATTTATTGGGCTGAAGTAATTGAAATGTGAGTAGGATTGGACTGCAAGGTAGCAACAGATATAAAACCACGGTGGCCAGAATCAAAAGCGAATTACTTCCGTCCATTGGTGAACAACTTTGGCCACGATTTTATGGTTTTCCTGCAGGAAATTGTGAGCATTTGTTCGTTCAGTAGGGAGCACATTGAATTTAGAATAGTGGATTCGAATCACAAGCTATTCGAATAATTCGGTATATTATTTATTTTTTCGCTTCACATTTTCGTTATTCGATACTGATGGAAAGTATGCGAGTAGCCCAACAAGTGCGTTGCACAAGTACAAACACGCTGATTGGGATCGCAGTTGCCAGTTTTGACGCTTTGCACGCAGAACTCAACTGTGATAATCTTGTTTAGGAGTTGCGAGTGTGTGCCCGGGATTTCGCCGCTACATGACTTAGAATTTTTCACCCAGCAATTTTATTGCGTTTAGTTTACGTAATTTTGCATTTTTTTAGCTAATTCTTGAGATTAAAATGTTGAACGTAGACACAGATATTCTCAAAGAATGATCACATTCTTCACTTTTAGCCGTTAGTTTGAGATTTTCATTTCATATGAATTATAATGTTTCGATTATTCTCAAATGAAATTTAAAAAAATTAGTAAAATGAAATTTGAAATTTCTTGACAAAAGAAATGTCTCTCGGCAGTCGAGTGTAGCAGGAACTCAGCGATTGAGAACTATGTGGCAGGAACTAGTAGTGCGGTACTGATGAGCCCAGGCTGCCCAGCCTAATGGGCGAAACATGTGTCTATCGCTGAGCTCCTTCTACACTCGACTGCCGAGAAACACATGTTTTTGGAAAAGTCTTGATGGCTAGTGTAGAGGCTACACCGGTATGGTTAGCGAAACACAATGCTCGCTGTTCTATAGTGAGTAGTCAGGTAGTGCTGACGCCAGGAAGATCGCTCCTTTTCAACAAAAGAAATGTCGTTGAAATGGAAAAGTCAGGAACATTTATAATGCTAAACTGTTTGACTTTGTAAGAAAACTACGAAATTTTAGTTAGGAATATTTGGTTTAAACAAGCTTTAGACGAAAACTACGTTTGCTTCTAAAAACGTTAAAGCAGAACTTTCAGAAGAACCACAAGTAAAACAAGTAACATTAGCCAACATACACCTTTTGCTAATTTATATAATATTGTTAATTCAATTTCTCACAGTCAATAATTTAGCGTGATGCAGCCTTCGAATTTGACGTCGGCAATTTCCGAGGTAAATGTCGAAGTAATCGATCAAAATATGAATTACGTTGATAAAAAAGTGCCTACACTAATTTCGGACACGCATTGATTGCAGATACCCAGTCAAAAAATTAACGTTTTTTTACACTGATTCAACACCTGCAGACGTTGTAAAAAAGCTGATGTCCGCCAGCAATTGTTGAGGGGAAAAGGGTGTCCAACAGCGCAAAGGAACAATTTTTACTCCTGACGTGAGTGGTCGATATCACTAAAAAGAGCTCGTCGTCTTGAAAGATCAAAATCATTAAATTCAAGATTCAATCACAAATAGGTCAGAAAAAAATTAAGATTTCCCAATCACCATTGCGTTCTTCAAGCAAACGTACTCGCAAATGTTAACTCTATAAAGGACGTCATTACCACTATTATTACCTAAACTATTATTGCTTAGAGACCAAACAACTTTAGCCTACGTTATTGTTTTATACGTCCCTAAAGTTTAAGATCGACTGCTACGAATACGATCACGGAATGCTGTGTTATAGGAACGATTATGCACTCAAAAATCAAAACATTGATCGCTTGAAATAGCTCTTCGCTGACTGTGCACTGTGCAGTGAATACTACTTTCCAAAAAGTAGTTATTTTGCCTCGTAGTAGAGTAAAGTAGTAAAGCTTTGCATATTGCTTACAAGCGCACAAAGTTTAGAATCGCCGAGAAATCATTTAATTTGAAAATCAAGTTTGAATCACGGCAGATAAATGTGTTCAAAATTGTTACTTGGCAGTCGCCGACGTTATTTCACAATCCACATTTTCACGTCGGCAAAGATTTTGCCGCAATAGAAATATGTTAATTTCGAAGCAAGTAACCTACCGTACTGCATAGTATTTGGTCTGTCTGGTCAATACCACTGCATGCAACAGTGCGATAGCTGATTGATTGATTGTTATGGTTTGTTTTATGTCGCTTTACAACATCTCAGATTCGAAGGTCTTTTAGCGACAGTCATTATTATAATCGCCATTTAGCAGTTAGAACACAACAGGGCATAGTGAAGGGTGCAATACGACACAACACAACATAATACGATACAGTAGTTTAAACACATCATTAATGGAAACGAAATTTTTGTACGAGGTTAGGCCTACGAGAGTCAGATAGGCTACTTCTTTGGAATTGCACGTTTGGTGTAACAAAAGGAAACAAAATAAATCCTTTGGTTCACACTTCAACACCAAAATTAATTGGCATTTTTCTTGCCTGACGCACTAAGTAGCAAAACTCGTCGTTTTATATTGTTTCAACGTTCGCAGACGATAAATCAGTAGAAAAACCGATACTGGTTGCTTAGTTTCACTTAGTTTGAATAACGGTATTGTATCAAGGGGAGAAAAATAAAGTCTTGTTAGTGGGTGTCGTGCTGTTTATCGCAAGGGTATTGGAACAGTGACTGTATTGCATGAGTCTCCACACTATTGGTTTACAGAGCTAACAGCTATCAAATTGACATATCGTTTAACAAGAAAAGGTTTGAAAAGCTATAAGCACTGCAAAGCAATTATTTACGTTTTAATGGGCATAATTTGTGCCAAAACAAAGTCAGTTGTCAATGCTTATTACGAAAGTTCAGAATATATTTTTTCATGAATATACCAAGTTGTGCAGCGGTATCTTAATATTTGTCTATAATAATTAAGTTATTTATATCACAGGTAAAGAAATTACAACTGAAAAGTATTCTTTCAAAAAAAAATGATAAAAAGTTTAATCATTGCTTTGCTCGCCGTCTGCTGTTGTGAAAGTACAGGTGAGTACTTGATGTGACATTTCGAGATAAACTACAAACATATATTGATAACATTAACACCTCCATTTCAATGATCAATGCAAAGCCATCGAATTTTGTATCAGTACAACAGCTTTGGAAACATACCTAAACGGAGACAAAACTAATATGATTTCGTATGTAAATAGTGGCCTAACATAGGTCAAAACACAGAAATGCACCAAAAATTTGACTTTGAGTTTACAGCTAGTAGGCTACTAATAGATGAAGAACGTTTATTCAAAACTGAAACTGTTTCCACAGGACCGATATGATCCAAGATAATAATAATAATCTGACCGTTAGGTATTATCGGGCCAAAGCATCCGGAAAGCACAACGCCTCTCTTCACAAGCGCAATTGCAGAATCCCTTCATGATTTTACATTCGACTTGTACGGAAAGATATCAGGAACTATGGACACGGAGGAAAATATGGTGTTTTCTCCAATATCCATGTACAGCGTGTTATTCAGTCTTGTGCCAGGTAATGTAACATTAGCAGAGAATACTTAACTTAAATCAGACAAACTTCTTTGGAGTGAAGGGGTGTAACGACTGCATTGTCATGAGTCACGTTGCATGATTGTTGATGTAATAATTAAGTATGGCTAACAAACGTTGCTTGAAATGTAGTATTGTAGTAATGTAGTAGTCTTTAGTGCAGAAAAAGGCACATGGCTCACGCATTCGCAACATGTTCAACCATTTTTTATTTTTTAATTTGAAGCCATCACCACTTTCACCAGGGCCTCAAAGAGCCCTGCCGGGCCCCGGTGCAGATGTTGCTGCCGAGCCCCCCAGCGCGACATGTCGCGTGATATCTCACTAATCACAAGCAAAATTTGCGGTGCGCGTTCTTACAAAGGATAAATTAGGTTAAAGTATTAACACTCCATTATTTCACAAACAATGCACTATTGTAAATATAACTTTAAATTCACAGATACACACTAGTTATACACAAAGATAAAATGCTGTAAAATGCTAAAACACTACATAGTGTAAATATAGCCTCAATAGCGTTGTCAGATATGGAATTCTGCCCTAATTTGAGGAAAAGTTTATAGCTGTTGAAAACAAAAACTTGTATTTTGGATATTTTTTTTAGTCCTGGGCAAAGTTCAAAACCCTAACCTTTCCTAACTCTAACCCTTCTTAACTCTGGCAACACCTGATTGTAACCATGGCAACAAGTGGGTAAAATCAGCTATTTCGAAGATAAAAATTGCAATACTATCCGACATGGCTGACATAGCATTGCATATGTGTGCTTACAGCTTTACATTAACATACAATACCATTTCTGACCTCGAAATCTGCAGAGACCAGGGCAGCAAACTTAGCATGAATGCATTGCTATTGTTCATGACATTAAGAAATACCAATATAAGAAATACCAACTTCATATAAGAAATACCAACTTCAAGATGTTAAAATTTTTTTATGCAACATTGACCTTAACACACAAATTTAAACATTTTATTGGCCCCCTGAACGCAAAAAAATGCAAATATTGTTGTTCTAAACAAGGGCATACCCATGAAGGGGCCCATTCAAAATACAAAACTAATATTCATATAAAAAACAATATTTTATGCAAAATCGACCTGAGCACGCAAATTAAAACATTTTGTCGGCCCCTCCTAAACTAAAAAAATTAAAAATTCTGTAATTTTAAAAAAGGGCATAGCCTAGGCTACCCATAAGGGAGCCCCATTTGACATACGGTCACGGAACTAATATAAAAATAATATTTTATGCAAAATCGTTGAAATCAATCTTTTTATCGCGTGAATTTAGACATTTTGTTGGGCCCCCTTGAACTCACCGGGCCCCCAGTCCTCCAGTCCGGGCCCACCGGGCCCCAGTCCCCCTCTCTTGTGGGCCCTGGCCATCACATTAATGTACAGTATATTAAACATCCTTCACATAAACCAAAGCTGATAAAACTGGCAATACAATCTAAGAGCAATACTGTATTTGATTCTG
Source organism: Aplidium turbinatum (assembly GCF_918807975.1). Classification (NCBI taxonomy): domain Eukaryota; kingdom Metazoa; phylum Chordata; class Ascidiacea; order Aplousobranchia; family Polyclinidae; genus Aplidium; species Aplidium turbinatum. The sequence goes on from NC_137486.1 coordinate 8,195,669, forward strand.
GGTTATGTTAAAGCAGCTGTATGTATCATATCTAAATATTGCCCAGTGCAACTTTAGCCTTACCTCACGATAATGACACACTGGTGTGCCGAGACAGTGGCTAAAAGGGTTTTAAATGTCTCACATCAAAATATTTTATTAGACATCTAAACTCATCATTAATCAGTAACTGATACAATTATACAATGTATACTATCAGTGGTAAGCAGTTGATTTGACTCGGAAGCCACTTTAAGAAGGCAGCTTTTCAGCAGCGAGGGGGCTGTACTTTCTATAAATAAAACAGTAATACATAGATATGGTTTTATTACAATTGTCCCAATGTACATACACTTTACTCAATGCAAGCAAGTTCATGAGAGAAATGTAACCTCTCACATTCTTCAACAAGTTCTTTGTAATTCAAAATTAGGCTACTTGTGACGCCGTTACCAACGTCTCTAGATCAATGGTCCCAAACTCAAATTTCTCTGGGGGCCAAATGAGCACTTGTAAATTAACCCGAGGGCCGCAATACAAAATGAGATGTCAGTAAACAAAATAACACAGTTGAAACGCAATAAAAAGGCTGTAACAACACACCAAGTATGTTAGGTTACAAGGTAAAGTGGCAAGAACACAGAGGTAGAAAAACACTGTACAAAGGCAAAAAAAAAAACAGAAAAGAACGCAAACGAAACGACAGACCTGGAGAGTAAAAATCTTCAAATCAACTTTCAAAAGCGCGAAAAACTACAGTAAACACTTGATTGAAGAACCTACAGTACTTCAGCAAATACCAAGGCTGCTATTGCATAACGACACAATAAGACTAAGTGAATAGGCGCAGTATATAATGTGATTGTAATGTAACAATACAAGTTTCTTGCACGCAATAAAATGGCGCGACATTAGTCTTAAAAAGTTGTATGAAGTTTGACGGGCATTATCAGATTTTTTGAGCAATTTAACAGCCCACTTTATCTTTTTAAATCTAGAGAAAATATATACAGTAATGGTTAATTATTTCAAAGTTTAAAAATGCCTCGCGGGCCGCACTAAAGTTTTAGCTGGCCGCATGCGGCTCGCGGGCTGGCGTGTTTGAGACCCTTGGTCTAGTTAACATCAGTCAAAGATCCACTTTCACTTACAAGTTAGTTAGTTAAATTTCTGTAGTGACTCAATTATAATCTGACTCTATTTCCAGGATTGAACAACCAGACATTACGTCAGCTTGAAAAGGCACTTCGAAGTGACGGAATCCGTAATTCTTTGAGGGAAGAATCAACAATGTGCAAAGCTATTTTTAGCGACAATCCAAAATATACTTTGACCCAGGCCAACCGGGTTTATATTGATAAGCATTTTCCACTCACCAAGGCTTTTAAAAAAGCCACCGAGAGGTAAGGCGCCTTGTGATTTAACTCTAGCACTATTTGTAGGCTAGCCTACTTGTGATAACGCGCATCAATACTGTTATTGAAATATAAAAATTGACGACAATAAACCGGTACGCAATAGGTAACAGCTAACTAGGCTTGAGCAAAATTGTGAATTGTCGGTTGCTGTAACAGTAGCCTAACCCAAGGGAAGAACTTTACGAATCGAAGGGCATGAAATTTTAATTTAGGAAAAGGAAATTTTTCTTCATTTTAATATACCAACTAAACAAATCAACAAAAAGGTGTTATTTAGACTATGCATTTCATCATTTTCAGCCTGTGGTAGCCCACTGCTGACCAAAGACCTTTCCTTTTTCTTGCCAATCCAATCGATCGTATGTTTTTATGTACCAGTTTGTTGTTCCACATTCTTTGTCAATTTCGTCTCTCCATCTCATTTTTGGCTTTCCGCGTTTGCGTTTATCCCCATGGCATACAGCATTTTATACAAATTCGCAAACGAGGTAGTTTGTTGTGATAGTTGTGAAAAAATTATGCCCACAAAACCCTTTTAATGCGTGAACTTGGTCAATCTTTTGTGTGAAGTTTGTATGTTCATTAATCAGCCTTCAACCAACACGTTTTACAAGGACCTAAAGTCTTTAATTTTCTTCTGCATTGTTTCTTATTTGAGATATCACAAGTCTCCCGTGAAAGAGGTCTATTTTCAAGAACATCCAAAGCAATCTCGAAGCAAAATCAATCGTTTTATCGCAAATAAAACCAACAATGAAATCACCGAGCTGATACCTGAAGGTGGAATCAATTCTTTGACAAAGCTGTTGCTGGTCAATACGGTTTACATGGAGGTACTGTTAGAAGCTGAAAATCCTACTGTATCATATAATTCTAGTTTGGACTGAATTTGTGATGTTAAAGGGAACCTGAAGTGAAGGATTAAATTTTTGTTGGTGATTTTTCAGTATTGAAGTATGATCTTTTTCGTAAGAATGTTTCAGTATATCTTTATGTTTGGTAGGCTAGACTAGATAACGAAATGAAAATCAGCCACCGAGTGATGCGGTACTACGATAGTTTATCGAACGACGGTTTATCGAACGACTATTGATCGAACGACAGTTAATCAAAACGACAGTTTATCGAACGACAATTAATCGAAACGACTGTTTATCGAAACAACTGTTCATCGCACGAAAATTAATCGAACGACTAACTCTAACCCTAGATAAAATTTGTTTCGGGAGATTCGTCCTGGATCATGCGCATGGCGACCTTTATAGTATATGCAAATTGCTATGATCTGCGTCTCCATTCCATGACGTAACAAATTTTGACCAATCAGAATCATTTGAATCAAAGTCACTTTGTTTAGGTTTTTGAAGTTACGACAAAAAAAAATATTGTTGAAAATTATTTTCGTTGTACTACACCTTTAACAACCTTTCAATGCGAAACAAAAATAGAAGTCTACCTCACTGATTTTAAAGCTTTCATTGATATCGTCACCGAAACGTTTTCGAAACCTTGATTTTGCCATAGTCGAAGTAATTAACTATTAGTTTGCGACTATCATGCAATGACAAAAAATTAGGTGCATACAATTGAAGTAGGCCTACCAACAGTGACATTACTTTCTTATCGGTAGGAAAAGTTTTTATTGACATCAAACTCAAAGTGTTAAACTCAAAAACATTGATCGGAAATTAAAAATTGCTTTGATAATCAAGCAAGTATTTGTCTCAGCCAGCGGTTTCCTAGCTTTTTTAAACATTTTGTTTAGCAGACTTTTTGGAATTTTTGATGATTCCCAACCCTTTAAAAATTAAAAAGAACATAAAAAATTACAATAGCTTATAACAAGGGTTGTATTCAAGGGGGGATGAGGGGGGTGATCACCCCCCCACACTTATTGGAGTGGTTTGGAATGACTAAGACAATTTTTGCCCACTGTCTAAAAATCACCCCCCCCCCAGAATTCTAAAAGTGGATAGAGCCCCTGGCTTATAATATTTAATAATACATCACAACACAGGCGCAATGGGGCTCTTCATTCTATGAAAGGCATACAGTCTTGGAAGCCTTTCAAATGAGTCCAACTAAAACTATTCAAGTACCCATGATGCGTAATATGGGTGCTAGATGTGGAAAATCTATCAACTTTGAGCTGGGTTCCGAGGTGATAGTGTTGCCTTTCAAAGGTAAGAAGAAAGTTATTTGCATTACAAAGTCCGTCAGGTGGCGCAACTAGACGTACGACATTTCTTCTCTCGGTGCATGTTGGTAGCTCTTAGAATTGTTTGGGTAAAGTAGGCAAAAATAGTGTTTTCAACCTAAAATTGATGATGGACACCCCAAGCAACCAAATATTATCAGTTACAAAGGGTTCGGAAAGAGGTTTGATAAGAATATAACTCTGATGTTCTTTCAGATCAAGCACTGAACATGGTGATTTTCATGCCAATGAACGCCGGCAGTTTTGCTCCATTCGACCAACCGGACGCAGCCAACCAAATTAAAAAAACGATGAATTTTTTGTGGCCAAACGGACGCCTTTCTACCTCTAAGTGCTTCGTCAGCCTTCCAAAGTTTTCCATAAGATATACAGTGGAAAACGTAAAAGAAACCCTGCAATTGATGGGTGTGATAGATCTCTTCATTCCTGATCAGGCCGATTTTTCAAAAATGTCACCGATGGAAGGCTTGTACGTGTCCGACGCAAGACACGAAGCAACGATTGACGTTGATGAGATGGGAGTGAAAGCAACCGCTGCTAGCACGATCAGAGTACAAACGCGAATGATGCCACAGCGGGCCAACGTTAACAAGCCGTTCTTATTCTTCATCAGACACGAAGAAACAGGGGCGATTTTATTCGTCGGAAAAGTGATTAGACCCTCAACTGATTAAATTACTATCGAAGCATCTATGAAGATTTTGCAATCGCCTAAACTCTAAAGAACCTTTAATCAGGTTGTTACCTGAAAAGGTCAAGCAAGCAGACTTTATGTTGCATCTCTAAAACACTCGTACAGTATGTGCGTCTAATTTAATACCCAATGCAAGATTGTAAACAATATTTTGACTATTGCAGTATGCTGACATGATATGCATGTTTGCATGAGAGGTGTAATTCAACGCCTCAACTTGTTTTATCATTTACAGAAAGGTTTCTGTAAACATAACGAAATTTAACCAATTGAAGCATCTGAAACAATTCCACTTAAAAAAACAAATTACAACCATGGCTGCCTAAAGATACGGCCTGATTTGTCACATTTTGCCAACTTTGGGCGACTGTTTAAATGAATTTTTCTAAAAATTATATGTTTTCGCCTTCTTTACTGTTTTCCCCAGATGACACAATAGGTTTTAACATCATCATATGTTAAAATAAAAAGAAAATTTGATTTCGAAGATTTTAGTCAGACTGTTAATTTTTCAATAACAGTCTGATTAGCGTTTTTCAATTTGTTTTTTTTTCATTTGCTACTGCTTCCCCAAGGCAACAAAAAGCTTTTACATCATTAAGAGACAGCAAAAAGTAAAAACATCTCAGAAAATGTCAGTCAAACACTAGCAGTAGCGGTAATCAAAATCTGCAAAATGTGACAAATCAGGCCGCTTCTCCAGGTGGCCATGTTACAACCAACGTTATTTGTTACATTGTCATTGTACATATGGAACCTTTTCATAAGTTTATTCAATATTCATGCTTTCAAATGTTTATTTTGTTTGGGACAAACGTAGAGGTAAAAATGAACAAATTCTGCATACAAGGATGACTTTTATTTTTACAACGCTTTTATTTTCACAATTCGACAGTTACTCGCAGTTCGATGAAGATAAGATGAACCATGTTCATTTTTACAATTTTGTAATGCATGGAATCATGACGTACTACATAGAAGCCAAAACAATGTGATTTTTAAAACTGGGGGCAGGTAGAGACACCATTGTACCGTTGTCTTCAATGCAATTACTCTGCAGATTTCTCCATTTTGCAATGTTTTCAGTTGAGGCTAGTCAGGAATCCGGTGGGGAACCTATGTTAGAACTCTACACTTGGTGGGAAAATGATTTAACGTTGTCCCATGTCAGCATAAGTATGAAATACACCGATTGAAACAGAAGTATAACCTACTTTCATTCGTTTTGGCATTTCGAGATCCAAGCAATTTTATTTTGTTATGCGTTCGATACGAAAGTGAAAAACTGGAGAATCTCAGAACGCAATGAACTGGTCGACTGTTTGACCCGGAGAGGTTTGACCAAACAGTTTTGAAGCTTGTAGGCTATGTATGAAATCACCAGTTGAACGTATAAAACTGCCACACGAAACTACTAGGCTAGGCTCAAATAAAAACAAACTGAAATGAACTAATACTGATAGGCTACTAGTTTGAAAATGTGAAACAAACTGTTTCTGTAGGCTATCAGTTTCTGTGAGATACAACACGAATATCAGTCAACCCTCAATTTAACGGACTGGTTTGACAACGACGTGCTTTTCTCAAAGTTGACCAAAAGATGGCCTAAGCAAGTGTTTAAGCGCGAGTGAACACAGTGGAGTGAATGTCCGAAGGATAGAGTTAATGGCAGCTGCATCCAGACTTTCTGCTCTTTTTGGCATTATGAATTTTAAGGGGAGTGTTGGGTGGTATTGGCGATTCTGAAATCGTCATGGATTATATTTATCCAAGTGCTGCATGACGACGCTGGTGATGCAGACATAGTGAGCGTTGCTCACTTTCGCAGATAATACTTATTAGCGATGAAGACCTCACCCTTTTTCATGTTTACAATGCAGACGAGACAGGTATGTATTGGTGTTTTATTCCTATATCCAAAGAATACTCCAGTACGTTGAGGTGAGAAAAATTCCAAAGGGAAAAGTCAAACCAGTAGACTGAAGGCTTCTGGTTCTGGTCGTGTCCAATGCTACAGGAACAGACCGACAAGCTAGCCATAGAAGGAAAATTTAAAAAACCACGGGCATTAAAGGGACCTGAAGGACTAAGTATCAACCTATATATTTTATTAGCCTGTTGCAACTGGTTGACCTAAGAAAGCTTAGTTGAATTCTGCTATATTCATAAATTGTTTTTTTCGTATGTCATGTCTGCGGTTTGAAAATATCAAGAAGTACAAAACACTGCCACGACGAAGTACTAAAGGTTGTAATTCTTGACAATACCCCAGCGCATCCTAATGAAGAGAAGCTTGTAAGTAGGCTACACTGATGGCACAGTGAGGGTTTTTTAAAAGGTGTTAGTTCTTGCAAATTCTTGGAAAAATTGCTGGAGAATAAAGGTTCGGAGGCTAACTTTCAAGCTTTTGAAGTACAAGATTTTTTTGATGGTGTGTCACAGTGTGGTCGGGAGGTATCTAGCCTACTACTATTGCTAACTGAACAGATGGGATGGATGAATGAGATCTGGACACAATTCTGAAATAATGGCGTTTTTGGTAGATGGTGAAAAAAGAAGCAATGAGGAAGAAGCTATGGCCGTCCTCAAAGTGAAACTGTTAACTCTATGGACTCATATCGCATCGCCTCTTCATTGTTTATTCCACTTAGAGCCAGTTACCTGAAATGGCACATCAACATGGGTACTTCAGGAACATCAAGGAGCATCAAGAAGAAGAAGGAGCTTATCATTCAAAAACAACATATGAAGAGCAGTCTGACCAAAATCGGAAGCTTTTTTGAGGTCTGTGACAATTCGGAAACGGCCTTTTTCGGACACAATCGATTCGGTAGGCCTACAGACGTTCTTCGAAATCCTTCGACGGTTCTGTTTATTTGGAGAAATTGTATGGACCATTTAGATAGGCGGTTTCGGAGTTTCACTTTCCATCTATTTTAGCGTTGAATCTATATTATGTCCATTATTAACGCAGTATTGTGTCATTAACTTGTTACCCACAGAGGCACAGATATAGCTTTGGTTGACAGTAACAGTAATAAAGTAGTCTACATTACGTAACTGTACTAAAGAGTAGGAGCTTATTGTATTTTAGAACAACGGACTTTTTTCAGTAACGAACTGCTGCTGGTCCGCATTTGTTTATTAAATCGAGAGTTCACTGAATTTTTATTTGCACTTCCCGGCGTTTTTTTTGTTAAGTTATTTCGTATTGATTTGAAGCATATTGCTTGTTCTTGGCTTCTCCTTCTCCTTAACCTATTGCTTTTTCTTGGCTTCTCCTTAACCTTTATTTCTGAAATGCTTCCAATAAATGGACAGTTCGAATCAGAGCCGTGTGATCACCATCTTGGCCCCTCCGAAATCCACTAGTTAGCCCCTATGCTTAGTGGTGGCTTTTACAAACAGGAAGAGAAAGCGTTAGGTTATAACCACCAACTCTTTCAATCTAAGCTCAACTCTTTAAAAAAATTTGCATTTGACGATGCAGTAGCGGATCTGGAAAAAAGTTTGGCAAAGATCAGAATTTTGACAAAGCAAAATTTATGAAAAATCGACAATGCAAAACCTAATGTCCAAAAAAGGGGGTTGCCGGGGGCTTGTCCTCAAGAAGTTTTGACAAATATAATCTTGATTTGTTCACTTTTTAGGCATTTTTGGCGCAATAATTTTTTTTTATTAAGATGCACACTTTGTATGAAACTATAGGTCGCTATGTGTGTGTAGCCTAACCAAATTTATGAAATTAGGTTTAGATTTGACTGAACCGTTTGGTTTAAAATAAGTTAGCCTATTGTATTTAAAAAAAATCCTTTTTGACCACAGAAGCATTTCAATAATTTATTTCTTGAAAATTTGTATAGCCTAGTAATGTGTAGCTTTTCAGCAAGATAAAGCTTCGAAAATATTTCTAAGGTGTCTCCACTTTCGCTTCACTCAGGCCAGTGGTTCCCAATCTTTCTAGACTCACGCGCGCCCTACAGAAGAAAAGCATAGTTTGTGGCACTCCGAGGCAGGCCAACGACCTTTCACCTCGAATAGGCTACAGCAAGTTGTTGAAACAAGCCTTAACTGTTTCATACCAGAGACCATACAAATAGCATGTCATAGCTTGACTTTCAGCTTGAATGCAGTGTCGAGAAATTTAACTATAGGCGGGTTCGCTTATTGTATGTTAACGGAATGCAGTTAACAATAGGTCTAACACCAGAAATCAACACAATAATATTACGGACGAAGATAGCACTACAGTTTTACTTGGAAATTGGTAAGTTGGTTGGTTTTAAATCTTTATCGTCGGACTGACAAAGCCTATGATAGGTTATTTCTGGCAGTTTTGGCTATACGGTCCTACTTATAAAAACTTTAAACTACTTACATAGGGTCGGTCACCGAGATTGACACAGTGAAGTTTCTGCGTGATGTTGAATGTTACAGTGATGTAGTCTGTAGCCTAAATTATTTTATTCACTAGATGCCTCTGGCTGGATGGATATCTGTCTTGAAATATGTTGCTCAAGCGCACATTTTAGGAGCTGAGTCAGCGCCACGTGATCTTGAGTCGGGCGCTCAACGACTTAGGTGACCCGGTGTACAAGTCACGAGATTGAACGCCACTTTGAAACGGCATTAGAAGAAAAAACAGAATAAAGTTTACTTATTTCCAAGTCACAAAGCCATAACAATATAAGGGCGCCGTGCCACACCTAGAATTTGTGACCACAAAACATCATAGGGTCTACAACACGGTATGAGAAAAACTGCCCTCAATGATATTAAAAAAGACAATCGTGCATGAAATTTTTGTCAGCAACAATGATCCTATAGTTAACCATTTGAAGACAAAAATGAATATAAAAAATAGCTCGCGGCACCCGAGTATTGTAAGTGGCACACCTGCGTGCCACGGCACCCCATTGGGAGCCACTGACCTAGGCTACAGTATTTTCAAAGCACATTGCACGTTATAACCTTTCTCCATTAACATTGAAATTTATAAATTTAACTGTTAATTAACTAGGCTGTTTGAGTGAGCAGTGTTTACTTTGGAATATTACATTATTTTGTTAGTTTGTTAGTGGGACATAAAGCTTTTCACTCCTTTGATCCACTTCTGAAACTATGCTTTCCCGACATCGCTGGTTTGGTGAATAAAATGTGATTAAGCGAGTAAAGCAAGCGAGAAAATTTTGCAAATATGGAAGAAAGTACATATTAAATGTTAGCCTCATTGTAAAATTACAAGCCGAAAAAAGCTGCCCAAACTAAATATGCGTGGGCTTCTAGACGGAGGTGAGCCACCAGCCGGGGATTTGGGAAGCAGTAGGGGAAGGTGGGGTTAGTTGAGTCATGTTTCAGATTTTTCCTTATATTTTTTTACCTATTGTAGATACACCTATGAAACTCTAAGTGAAACAAAGGTAATGAAGTATGCTTGCTACTACCCATTTATCAAAATGCCATCTCATGCTTAATTGCCATTTTTATTACCTCAAACATAGAGTACCGTTTGACTCAACCAACCCCGCAGGCAGGGTTAGTTGAGTCAGTGGGTGGGGTTAGTTGAGGCGCAATGGCATTCATGAGATGCATAACTTTTTGGGTCTATATTGGGCACCGCCCCCATCTGGCACCTCTGATATATTCCATCAATGAACGTTTATTGTATTCAGGAGTGGGGAATAACCTACTTTGTACTGTGGGCCACATGGCCCCAAATTTGCTCGTTTCCACAGTCTTTCCCTGAAAAAAGAGTCTTCACTGCAACCAGACCCAAATTTTCCTCGGTGATTTTACCCGACTTTATGTCGTTTCTCTAAGAAAATAAAAATAGATCTTTACTGCAACCAGGCCCTAATTTCTCTCGATTTTGCCCTACTTCATGCCATTTCTCTAAAAAAGTCTTCAAACCGCCTAGACCCAAATTTCACACATTCTATCGAAATTAGTGACGTGAAATCTAATACTTTTCATGCGTTTCCCGCGGGCCACATTGTATTGCTTCGCGAACCAAATTTGGCAAAATTGGAAGTATTTCCATTGGAGACACATAGTGGTCTCTGAACTAGCTGAATTCCCAGCAGGAGTTACGTTGGAACAAGCTTGATGTGCAGCACTAATGTTGGGTGTTTCGAAGGTTGCGGACAACTGATCTGTGTGTTCATTGATTTCTGAAGCACAGTTTTCAGCTTGAATCCCAACACGTAACTCTAAAGGTCGGTTGGTCATTTCTGATGGAGCAAAATCTATGTCAGTGAAAATGTCTCTGTACACAGGATATATCCCTGTTGTCTCAAAACCGGCAGCAATATTGTGGGAAAAAGCATTTTCATAGGCTTGGTTTGTAATGCCAGACACATCATATATACTACAAACCTTTCCAGGATTATTTATTTGCCAGGAACTCAATGCTCTGTTGTAGTAGGCCTTAAACGGGCCATACACAGGCACACAGCCCTGTCCAAAGGCTGTAAATAATGAGATGTGTGAGCCTGAGGGTGTAAAACAAAATAGAAAAGTAGGCCTAATGGATAATTTTAATCAAATAATAGCTCATTTTGTCCAAGTAACTGATTTAATAATGCACGTTTAGCAATTCAAATTCAGAAGTAAGATTTCAGCAGCCTGCAACTTGAGGTAGGGTGAGTTGAGTCACTGCCTCAATTAGCCCTGTAGCTATTGACTCAACCAACCCCAATCCTTCCTCGTGACAATTATTGAACATATTATCTATACGTAAAGCTTTCTCGGTCTTACACAAATGTACTATGCTTAAGATAGCTATAAACTATATGAAACTTTGACGCTATCTTCGGTTACGCCTAGCATAGCTTCAGCATCCCGATCAACTTTGAGCTGAAAATATTTACTTTTTAGTCCAAAAAATGGCATTTTTCTGACTGTATAACCTGTATAACTTGCACGGCTGCTAAAGCAAGATGGACGCAGTTACCCATAATGCTTATTGTTTCTAGCAATTAATCTTCACGAAGTCATGCTTGGCTAGTCAGAAAACAATGGTGACTCAACTAACCCACTGACTCAACTAACACCACCTTCCCCTAAATGCGGCCTGTCATGATTTAAGCCATTATCGAGTTTCTGTAGCAGCTTTTTCCTTTTTTAAACAGTCAAAAAGCATTGAACAGCACAAAATGAGTGGGCCCTCAAACAGCCGTGCCCCCCGGGCTGGTTAACTCGGCCCTGGTTCGCATTTATCAGACAAAGAGTTTTCCGACCCCAGTTCTGGTGCATCGTAAGCTGCTTTCCGGTTGTAACAATATGATTGTTCTTATGTCCGTTCGTGGCTCTGTGGATGATTTGATTCGAAACAGCGTAAACTAAGTTATTTAAATTGTTTGCCATCGTTTGAGCTCTTGGGGCGGAGAGTCAATCTTTTTACTACCCCAGTACTCCAATTATCTTACCAGTAATGAGCTATGAACCGGGATGCTCCGTTGGTAATTGATATTACAGAAAATAGAAATTCAAAGAAAGTAAATTAACATGGCGGGTCCGCAAAATTTTTGCATGATTTGAAACTTGAAAGGGGTCGCCAGCGAAAAAGTTTGGGAAGCCCTGTCCTAAGCTCAGACTTACCGTTAATTTGTATAATCGTGTGCACGTCTATTTGTATTATAGAATAATCCCTCTTTCTCTTGAAATCGAAAAGTTGTGCTGAGTCTCAATGTTAAACGGCCCAATTTTGTGACAGTCCTAATAAAAAGGTCATGACACGATTTACGTCTCAGATTACTATCACTGCGTTCAGGCAGTCAAAATTCTGGGCGAACGCAGGCTTAGACTAAGGTCACTTCCTGGAAATTTTTTTTACCCTTGTTCGAACACGTTTCATCAACGCTCAAATTTTGTTTTCAAAAGTTTAAAATAGATAGGCTTATTTACGTCTTAATACGTTTTTATTTGATTGCTGCAGTAGCTTGATTTTATTTTGTTCAGACTCTTGTAAATATGGTTAAAAATGTTGTATCAGACTGCAATGGAAATTACAGTAAGTACCGTGAAGAAAATAAAGTTGGAGATCAGATCTGAGTCGATCCAATTGTTTTTTTTTTAAAACTTTGGATCCGTACACCTCTGTCCAGTGTCCAGTGATATTGTTTTCCAGCACAGTTGGGCTACTTTTGCAAGGTAGACACTTTAACATGACAAAATTCTGCCACAGCCATTGAAACCTCCAACCAATCATAAATTACGTTTTCCGTGAGGTGAAATAGCGCGAAAAGCAGATGGTACAAAGCAAATTAAGTGATGCTTGGCTTAGTGGTTCTTTAGATGTCTTTGGTTTGGTTCCCACTCCTACCATTACTCTTTTTTCTTCTGTAACTACGGTACTAAACAAAGTCCAAATCAAGGATCAGCACAGTGGCTGAGTTTTAGAAGGGTCACGATTGGAGGGTAGCCTCTTATAACATGTTCTGAGTGGTTGGCGGTGTCATTGCGGTCATTGGGATGTGGCGGAATTTCTTCACGTTAAAGTGACTTCCCTTTTAAAACGAGGTTGAAGAAAAAATAAGAATTGTGGGTTACGTAATTTTGTACAATAAATTTGGTCTGCAGTTTTTTGAAAAATTTGTGTTGATTAAGGGAAAGAAAATTGTTAAAAAGGTTCAAACAATAAGTTCTCAGCCTTGTTAATGTTTGCGACCTCTTTAGTAGCCTAAAGTTTTGAAACATGAGATAAATCAAACTTTCAGCAATTGAGTTGTTTTTTCTCGAACGTCTGCCGGCGTTGTACAATTTATTAAAACTAGACTGATCTAATGTTTGGAGGGGACAAAAATAAAAGGCAATTTCGAGATTTTCTGCTTAGTCTCTCACTTTACTAGCATTAAGCCTATGTTTGGTGAGGGGTGGAATTTTTTGTGCAAAGGTTTGAGAAATTTTCTCAATTTTATTTAATTCAATTCATTTTTATTTTTCAGTGTTGTCGTTGTCGAGAACAGGTGGAGAACAACAAAGTGAGCACTCATAATATCTAATCAGTTTACATCGCAGGAGAGTTTGTATTTTTTATTTACATCATTAATAAACAAAGTTGGTTCGGATTCTGATTTTCTCAAGCATGCCGAGGAATTTTGTTTTACAAAACACAAACTCAAAGAATAAAAATTTCTGGTTGAGTTTGAATCCACCAATGTGATCAATACTGTAATTTCAGAAAAAGATTAAAAGATCTTTTTATAGGCTGTTGTGCTGTTTAAGGTAACTCTACCCATTAACAATAGTAGCCTATGACCAGGACCGTTGAAAGGCTAATTAGAGTTCGGTAGCCTACCAATAGAGTGTACCATTTTTCAAAAAGTTTTTAGAAATTATTGCGGCTATGTATTACGGGTTTCCACTTTTGTTAAAAAGTATTTTGGTAGAGTTTCAGAATTTTCCCGTCAAAACTGTGGTTCTGGATATTATGGAAGTCTACACTCTACAGCCTTAAACTGGCGCAATGTGATCATATAATATGTTGATTACGGGGTTTTTGGGGTCGCAGAACTCGAATTTGAAGTTAAAAACACTCAACGGCAACAATTTTGCAAAGTGAATTTTGACATATAGATGTGACCACACTGTTTTGGACTGCAGATTTACATGAAAAGAGCATCTTATTGTCATTTTAACCTTGCAATGCATGTAGGCTATGCATAAACTTTTCTAGTCGGTGTGATTATATCAATCAGTATGAGGGAAAAATTAACATGTACTTTCTCGTGTACTTTCACATCCGATGAAAATCTACTAACTAGTCCACAGTATAGCCTATAGCCTGTATTTAGTTACTAACCTACCTGCTTATTAACTAATGGACGGCAACAGAGTACCCCACGGCAGACCAAAAAGTTCGAAAAGCCGAAGTGAACTCTCCCAACTGGGTAAATGCTTTACTTCTACACGACGAAGATCATCATTAGCTTAGCGACTCGAAGAGTAGCTAGTGATCGTACGCAAGTTACAAGATTCCGATCAGTAATGGCACTGAATGAGACGGCCGGTGAAATAAAATGACACCGCTCACTGGCACAAAAACCAAAAAGAAAGTTCTTCCTCATTTGGAACACTAGCGAAAGACTAGGTGTTCCAAAGCTTCCTAAAGGCTCTGACGTTCTTGCTAGGCTGTTGTTCCTCAGAGACGAAAGTCACAGAACGATCAACCAATCCATCGTGATAGCAAGGAGGAAATTCCCCTGGTATGGAAACATCATTTTGGCGTGGGTTAGGTATTTGGCAAGAAAAACGAGAAACAATCTGGAAAAGAGAAGTAATCGTGAAAGGTTATTGTTAAAAATGCGGATATAGACCGGCATCTGAAGAATTTGTATGAAACTTGGTATCTAGAACTTGATTCCAGGCGTGAGAGGAATAATAGTGATTCATTTAAAAAAACGTTTGCGTGATATGGAAGAAAAGCTCAAGAATCCTCTGAATATATGTAAGACTACTTCGCGATCAATTCTCATGCATTCCGGTATTATTAACTGGGAGACAGATTTGGAACATCTGAAAAATCAGCTCCAGAGAGATCAAGCAGGCTAGGTTGCGCATTGGGCAGAGATGCTCTGTAGAAAAGACGGGACTGAGCTAGAGAAAAACGTCACAGTGCAGCTGGTGAAAGGAAACAGAAAAAGGATGTTGCTGACAATCTGAAAACCGTGAAGTTGGACTTAAGTGCAAATGAAGAAACAGAAAGTGACAGTGACAACTGAAAAACTCCTGAATGGAAAAGAAAATGGGTATTACGTCGCCTAGTCAATACCTTTAACATCTGATCGACTTGGATGAGCTATCGGCAAAAAACAATGTTCGCTATGTGGCTCAAGCGTCCGGCATACAAGTCGAAGATACTAATATCAGTCACAGCAGCTCATTACTCTCATTCCCAAATTAATTATCAGAGATGAGTTCCAGGCCCCTGATTTGGCAATAATTCACTGGGCCGGTAAGATTCTGAAAATGAGAGGAAATGTTTCATCAGAACAGTGCTGTGTATATGTATCTGGCGTTAGTTTTAATGATGAAGGTAATGCAGAAATGAAAGCTTCTGGGGGTGCATGAGACCAGACGGCACACCAGATCAACTCAGGAACAGGCCGTTATAAAATTGGTGGAAGACTGGAGAGAGAAAGGTGTCATTGATGGAGGTATTTGATACGACTGCCGTCAATTCAGGGAAGTGGCAAGGTACTTGTAGGCTACATTGCTGGAGGCAACAATTGGGAAAGCAATTTGGAACTTACTAATCAAGAGTGGCAACAAATGCCAGTATCAGAATGGAAAAATTTCAGTGATTATAAGAAACTAAGCAAATTCGTTTTGAACGTAAGGATGGTCAACGATATTGCGGAACGCGGGATTAAGCTAATCACTGATTTTTTTGACAGGTGTTCTGACGAAAGCCACCGGCAAGCTCTCTTGCTTGTTGTGCAAAGGCACAGAGAACAGTTCTAAAATTACAAAAAAGCTACCTTAGCTAAACTCAATTGTTAAAGAAATTTGTCAAAAATTCAGTGAAGTGAGTGTTTGCATAACTCTGGTAGGCTATAGTGTTGATGAAATACTGGGAATTGAAATCAATCAGGACTGAAGCATAAGGAATAGCATGCAGAAGAAACAGGGATGGATCGTGTTTGAGAGTGATTAACTCAATTTGTTTGTAAATGAATCGTGTTGTTATTTCAACAGTTTGAGAATATTTCAGGATGGCGGCAGAACCACAGGTTTGGCGGGAAAATTCTGAAACTCTACCAAAATACTTTTTAACAAAAGTGGAAACCCGTAATACATAGCCGCAATAATTTCTAAACACTTTTTGCAAATTGGTACACCCTACCTACCAATGACATTTCCAGGTCCCAGAAACAAGACGTCGCTAAAAACTACACATAGCAAACGTTAGTGCTCCGTTTTCTCTATCTTCCTGGGCTGTCTGGAAAGGTTTCAGGCCCCCCCAAAATCATTCCTGGTAGAAAAGTGTCTTCTGGATCTTTCTGTCAACGCTACTGAATAGCCTAGAAATAAAAACTAAGACACAAATTTATTAAAAGACGTTTGTTGTTCCACATTTCAGTTACTCAACTTTCAATTTGTTGAACACGACATTGATAGCAATAGAAAATCACCGTTATCGAATCTGCAAAATTGACTAGGTTACTAAAAAACTGTTGCCCAAGTTAATCTTAGTCTAAGATAGTCTTCATGATAACATAAAATTGAATTAAACTTGGAACTTGCAATCTTTGCAAACGTGAACTTTGAAGGAAAATAGATTGACAGAATAATACGGCATAGATGTTCGCCCTTCATTTCCGAAGATGGCCAATGAGACTGAGATCAAGCTTTTTTAGTGTGGGCATTGGTCAGTGTAGGCTACATGAGTGCGGAGATGCTATTACGGTTAATCATTATGGCTGCGAATATGACATTAATTGTGCGCAGACGATCATAAGCAATCATGAGCTAAAAATTCCGATATTTTGTTATTGATTCAACGTCTGCAGACCGTGGTATTAAATCGAATGGTCTTGTTGCTGTCTCCTTGCTGAAATAAAAATTTACATGCTCTCAAGCTTCCGTCGTTTTTGTTTTTGAACATTTCACTATTGATTGATTTTTGATTGAATGAATCTATCTCAACTTTCTCACACCTACATTGTTCAAGCTTGCAGACATATTTTCGTTTGAAAACTTAGCAGCAAAAATTTGCTTGTTAAAATTTTTTATGACTTTACAACAAAATTTCGCAACTTAGACATTCAGACAACAACATACTTGGACAAAAGTGATGAATTAAAGCGTGACGCAGAAGGAAAAATAAATCTGTCAAGTCAAACTGTTACTTCCGCCTTGATTTTTCCGCTTCCATACAAGGGTATGTCGTAATCGGATCGGAAACATGCCCATCAATAGCCTACTTGCTCATCTCACTATGCAAGCCAGCTGGAAAGTTATCGCTACTCATAAGAAGGTCATGGAATCATGGACCATCTATGTCTATTTTTGGTAACAAAGTTATATACAAACAACCGTCAACAATTAGGCTTACCAGGTGGCAAAATAAAAACTGATGATAAAGTGTGAAAAGTTTAAGTGATTCTCTTTTTAAATTATATTCAATAAGTAGATACCAACATGATCAGTTTTTGCATCTTATCCCTATTGCAAAGTTTTTTTTTTATCTTCTCGATATGAAACATATTTCGAACTAATATAATCAATCAGGCTGAATCAGCCAATACACCCAAGTAATTTTTGATGTTTTTTTTTAATGTTTTGGGTATCATTTTTGGTTTTTCTTTTACATTATGAAGTACATACATTTTTTCTTTGTTTTAAATGCAACGCTAGACAACCACAAATCAATAACACAAAAGCGCATCCAGACGGAAAAGGCTAATTTGGTTTTACAAAAAAGTCCCTGTCTGTGATGAAAGCTTGTCGTATATAAATAAAGCCTCGGCTGTTCGTGCTGCAACAATCGCTGATTGAGTTCGTTTAGATCACTTTAGCTTTCATTAGTTTGAAGCACAAGATGTCAAAGCTATTTAGAAACCAATGTGATTGTGACTAGAAGTAAAAGATACAGTGCAATAAGGTTGCCTTCCTGTGAGCTCTACGATCGTCTTTTAGTTAAAAAAAAAACAACATAAATCTGCGTTTTAAACGACTCATAACCTACAGGAACTAGGCTATATCAATTTTGTAAATAAAAAGTGTCAAGATTAGTGATGATTTCCTATTTTAAAAGCTTTTTTTCTGGATTCAATGTATATGGGCTGCTCAGAAGCATGCCCACTCGGTAAATAACCGATCAAACTAACAAAGTAGCCAGCACAAATTGTTGTCGTGTTTAGGCCATCACACGCGGAAGATGAAGTTTTAGACCAGCGTGGTCCAACTTCTTTTCATCGGGGGCCAAAAACACTTTTTTTTTATCTTGCGGGCCAATATTTTCAAACAACGATTCATAGGCTTATTGCTGGCATATTCTACATGGCCTATGGCATATAGTTATTATTCTCTAAAACCTCTTTAGCTGGTATTACCCTAAAAGGGGGATCATCTTTAACCTTATCAACTTTAGAGTTTATATTTAGACAACAGGGTTGGTATCTACGAGAATCGTAGTTGTGGCCATGCCAATGCAAGCGTAAAGAGCCTCGTTTCCAAGTTGATTTTGATTTTTGGTTTTAATATTGTTCATTCGCAAATGTATGTACTTCCCAAACGTCGAGTGGCCTACACTTTCAGAACAGTATCTTTTAAAAGGGGAAACTTCTCCTTCGACACTAACTTTCAAAACCTTGCAGGATATTCCATTTTCTTTGACAGCAAAAACGAATCGGTCTGAAGTTCACGTAATTGAAGTTAAAGCTCTGGGGGCTGTGTACTATAGCTCTCACGCCCATGGGAAAAATCTTTGAACAAAGCGGTATTGTTATGCGTCACAAAGGATCATTCAAAACGTTTTTTTTTTGTCAATTGCAATAACAAAGAAACAAAAATTGAAGTGATATTGCTAGATTAAAGCAAAGCTACCTATCAGTTCGCGGCCAAAAAAACGGAGCTCGCGGCCAAGTTTGGCCGGTGGGCCTACAGTTGGACCACGCTGATTTAGACTAACTGAACAAGAAAGCAAGGAAGCCAATATTTATGTTCACCTTCAGATATGCCATTAAGTGGCAAAAACACAGCCACGTGCCTTTGAGCGGTGACGAACCGCCACCTTTTGGCATGACGTACCGTGGCTCCCAACATTCGGCTATTATATGCAGCTGACATAATAAATTTGTGTTTCAACATATTGTTTTTGCAGATATTTTTTTATTAAAAGTGTACTACAACGAAAACGTTATGATGACAAATTTAAAAGGTTTATTATTTGTTTTGTTAATATTTATTTATATTGAAGGTGAGATTGCATTAGTTTTATAACTTTATTGATGAATTAAGGCGTAATTAAATTCCAACAGTCTTAAATAATTCATTTTAATGTTAAAGTTCTAAAGTTGGAGTTCTTAAACTTTTTTATGTAGTCTATCGCCACAATAGTTACGGTAACCTATTTTCTTTTTGTACGGACTCTTTTGCGATACAGCCTAGTTGGCTAAGCTTTTTAAGTTTTAAATTGAAATGAATAGAGAAACGCAAATCTATGCTTGACTCTTTTTCAAAGCAAATCGCTTGATAAAGAGCGATTAAATTTCGATTCTCATTCCTCTTCCAAACAGAGACTAGTGATGACTTTTCTTTACACCTGCAATTTTAATAATAGTGGGTTGATCCTCTTACCTGGTAGTACCCGGAACACTAACAATCCCGGTAAAAGCCGTTGAGATGATAATTTGGGCCTGGTACCAATGAGATTATCGGGCCCAAAATCAAGACACTTCTTATCCATAGAATATTGGTGTTTTTACAAGTTTCTGGGCCTTTTGAAAAGATTACGAGCTCCTGAAATTATCCCTGGCCCTGCCCAAAAAGTACTCTCTGGACCTTCCTGTCAGCGCTACTGTTCCCGGTTCACAACCCATGTTTTGCGTATTTAGAGGTGTTGTTTTGTATTTCCATTCCCATTGATGTATAGTTTGTATACAAATAGGTCTGTATTTTTGTATACTTTGCCCGCAGCAAAAATGCCATATTGTTAAACAACACTTGTGCAGTGTACACTGTGCACTTTATTAAATTTGGTTGGCTAAAACGCAAAATAGTTTAAAACACAATTCCAATATTAGGCTTGTTTGGTTAGTTGTAGTTAGATTGAGTTTTCAAACGCCAATATCAATTTCTTTTCTTGTGAGCGTAGCACAGTGACGTCACAACTTGACAAATCACATTGATTGATGCTGATGAATTTCAAAACTTTTTATCTTGATTTTCAGAAATTATCGGCCAGCGATGTGCAAGCATTCCTAAAGCCAATAAAGTGCAATTTACGTAAGTGTGACGTAGATAGTTACGTAAGTGTGACGTGGATAGTTACTCATTCCTTACAAATTAATCAATGATTTCAACAATTGACACAGAATGTTCTTGATTTATTCAACGATTAGAAAATGCAACAACTTTAAAAGTTTTCGTGACGAAATTTTATTGCTTTCCATCGTACATCACATTTCCATATGAAGATGTACTAAAGTTTATCTGAACCATTTCGTTCATGTTTTTTCGAAATCTTTGACGCAAATGTATTTGAAACACATCAATCACGTACACAAGTGACGTTTTCACTTCAGAAATATTTTCCACAAATAAGGATGCAAACTTTAAATTAAACTTCAAACTGACATTTGCATAAATGTCCATTGAATGTTGGTATTGAGACTGAGCAATAATATTGTTTACTGTAGTTCTGACGTAAACCACAAAAAAAAAGAAAACTGAACATATTTTTCGCTTAGATGTTCGAGGGGAATCTTCAAGAATTCGCGTTGTTTCTTCAGATGCCCAGTTGGTTACAACCTCGCTAACCAAAAGTCGGAAGTGAGAATCTGCAGGTAACATCCTCACAAAACAAACTAGTTTGTAATTAAGAACCAAGGCTGACCAGTGAGGACTTTTCTTTACGCCTGTCATTTTAGTTATATGAGGTTATTCCCCTTAGCTGGCAGTACCCGGAACACTAGCAATCCCGGACAGGGCCGTTCATAGAAAACTTGGGCCCGGTACCAACAAGATTTTCGGGTCTCAAATCAAGACACATCTAAAAAAGGCCAACAACTGTATATTTAAAAAATACGAGATGGTTTCTTCAAGTTTTTGGGTCGCTTTGAAAAGTTAACTTACGACCCCTAAAATCATCTTTGGCCCTGATTCAAAAGCACCCTCTGAATCACTTGTCAACGGTACTGCTAAGAACAACATAAAACTTGTTCAAAAACACGAAAAGAAGTGTTGGACTACTTGTTTAAGATATGTTTAGTTGCCACTGCGCTAGGCTATCATCTTTAAAAAATAAGAACACAAAGAGTTACCTGTTTACTTATAACTTACTGTATATTTAGTTTCTAGCAGGGTGTTAAAACTGTATAAGAATAATGATTTCATCTTTGATCTTATTTTAGTGCAGATGGTTACACCATCGATTTTCAATATGCCCACGTCTTCTATAGTGCCACACTTATATAAAACGTAATTTTTGACGTTAGGAATAAAAGAGAGACTGTAATTGACAAACAAGTTGGTGATCTTGTTTTTACTTCTGACAGATGTACCCGCAACCGATGTAGATGGAACAATCCTTCAGCGACATGTGTCCGAGGCCGGTCGTAAGTGATGCTTGAAATATAGATTACAGCGGAGAGCAACCTAATCCAAACAATATTTTTTAAAATAGATTCATAAGGTATGGGAATGGCACTGTTTACCTAAGTTCATATGGCTTCGCTTATTTAAATATAGGTATACGTTAGTAAGATGCATAGTTTAAATTAAAGCCGGATTTACTGCTGCACTTTGATTAAAGTTTTTAAGCAAGTTTCTTTCTCAAGATCACCTGAAACTTTTTCTTCGTGTTTTGGTGTCGTTAATCATTCTGCGCCATGCCCATATTGTAATTTCCTTTATTGTAATTGGCCATCAATGAGTTTCTTTGATTAATAACATTTGATAATAAGGCAGAAAGTCAAGATGTAGCTATGTTATTTGTGGCAACAACGGTTAACAATTGCTTTTTTTTTATTTATATGAAAGATCTTATATGTTCTCGAGAATAAATCTTTAATATTTTTAATTAGCCAAAAAATATCTTCTCCAAACCTCAACAATGATAGCCTGAAGACTGCGGATAATTGTAGTATTTTATCAGATTAGTTTTCTAATTTATTGGCTACAAATGCTCAGTTGCATTCCTCAACATATTTCACAATTATGCAACATTGGATATTTATTATTCACACATTACATGTTTTTGTATTCCAGCCGCATAACCACAACAAGAAAACCTCCCAGAACACGTCGTCCTTCTAAACCAAGTAAGCTCAACCAATAATGTAGAGAGGGAGAGGAGAAATATGGACTTCTCATAAATGGAAGGGTGGCAAAAAATCCAAATAAGAAAGTTAAAATACCACGCTTAATGGCCTAGAGATGGTTCCAATCGCCTTTATTGGCAAAAATGTGTTAATTTCGCGGATTATTGGCTGGTGCGTTTGCTTTGGCTGCTACACAAAACTAAACTGTCTTCACTTCAAAATTGTTTCAACATATCATGCAATTTCGTGAGATGACTCAGCATTCATACCATGTGTTGCAGTTTTTTTGTTTTGGTTGCCTCGCCACAATGTCTGATGTGTTGCATTGACTGTTGGTTTAAATACTACTCTTAATATCAAATAAACATATTAGTGTATTTTGTTGTCGGATTTTCGTTTAACACATTTGTTTAACACGTTGTCGGATTTTTTATACGTTTGAGCCAGGTATTTGTGTAGAGAGTGTATATTGGCTATTCATGCTTTAGAATAATACTGTACAATAAATAGAAATCACAAAATACATCTTAGCTTAAAACTACAAGCAAAGGTTGTAAAAATTGTTAAAACAGTCACGATCTGGCATATGATT
This sequence comes from Aplidium turbinatum, assembly GCF_918807975.1. Lineage (NCBI taxonomy): Eukaryota > Metazoa > Chordata > Ascidiacea > Aplousobranchia > Polyclinidae > Aplidium > Aplidium turbinatum. The sequence goes on from NC_137486.1 coordinate 8,218,557, forward strand.
AGTTTTTTTATTTGTCTTATAATTAATTCATTTTGAAAGTTAATCTTGACTTTTGAGTTCTGACTTTATTCTTTTCAATAATTAATTTTTATTTTTATGTAACTCAGCTCGATCCAATGGATGTGCTGTCATTACTCCAATCAATGGCCGTCGAGTTCAGTAAGTTTTGTCAGCAGATTTGTTTTGTCTTGAGACGAATTTCGTTCATAAATGGTCGTCTGACGTCAATACGTCTATCTGTGCGTGAAGATAGAAACAGTCATCACGTTTTTGACGCAAAGTGTATCTGATGTCTGCAAACTTTGCCAAGGCTAACATTTATTGTTTGTCGCTTATTAAAGTTTCAAATTTCGTGCAATATAAAATTTTTAGGTTTGCCAAATCTTATTTTACCGATTTTATTACTTTCGTCGCAATCACATATCGAAACAAGCTTGAATGACCATTTAAACAAGCTGGATTGTTTAAACTCAAAATTCATTTGAACATTTAACAATCAATCTTTGTTACTCAGGTGCACCAGACAACAACGCTCTCGCTCTGTGTGCACGATAAGCTGCAAAAAAGGATTCAGACTTGCAAACCAACGCCAGCGTAACATACGTAAACAATGCAGGTAAGCGGCACTTGCATGTCAATCGTGGATATATGGTCAGACAAAAAACAATATTTGGTGACTACAAAATCATCCCATCACTCGTTCAAGTAATTTTGGCGAAAAATTATTTCAAAGAGAACAACGAAAACCTACAAGGTTTGGACTAACTTTCAGAATTAGCAATCGTGTTAACCTTTAACATATTTGGCAGAACTTATTCATATTATTAACCTTATTCATATTTGGCAGAAACTTCTTAATTTTGGGTCTTTTGTTTAAATGTTTGGGTGGCAGCTGACTTTGGTGACCTTTTGGTCTTTCGCTGCCATCCTTGTTGCGCGAATTATTTGTGTTTATTGTGTTTTTGCTTTTTGTGTCTTTCTTTTTCGCCAACAAAACAAAAAATAAACTGAACCGAACTGAAACTGAACTGAACTTTAACACTGAAATATTAAGAAAAATCAGTTTAAAAATCATCATCTTCATGATTTTTGTCGTTTGATGACAAAAGCCAGAAAATATGTATTTTTACGGTTGTATCATTACGTTGTTAAAGTTATTATAGTTGCTGAAAGTGAAGACCATTATTAATCCGAGGCATCTATGCTTGTTTTCAGATGTTCTGGTGCGAGTTGCAAGTGGTCAGGTCCGTCGGCAAATTGCGTACGGTAAGAATTGCAGTATGAGTGCGTTTATCAGCAAAACCTAGATAAGTGTGTTATAGGACTACATACAGTATTTCTGACCTTTTTGAAGTCCTCTTTAAGTCACTTTTTTTCAAAATTGACATCTTTGGTCTTTGAACAACCAACTTGCAATGTTGTTTAAATCTTTAACACCTCAAAATGGTAAAAAAATAACTTGTTTTTGAAGCACAAGACCAAGGACCCCTCCAAAACCTGCTACTCCAAAACGACCAAGAAAACCAAACACAACCAGAAGACCAAGAACAACAAAAAGACCAAACACAACCAGAAGACCAAGAATAACAAAAAGACCAAACACAACCAGAAGACCAAGAACAACAAAAAGACCAAACACAACCAGAAGACCAAGAACAACAAAAAGACCAAACACAACCAGAAGACCCAGTACAACTAAGAAACCTACTAGACGACCCTTCACAATTAGAAAAGTCTTCACAACGAGGCCTCCACTTCCGTCAACTACTATCGCAACAAAACGTGTAATAGCACCAAGGAGAATTTATTCTTTTCCAGGTGAATCGAATTTTTCAACGGTATAATAACTTTTTTTGGCGATTGCGTGAAGCGAGGCTGCTTCGTAGTTATAATACTCTCATGATGCATATTATTCTTCCGGTTTTAACTGCATTAGAGCTTATACATATTTGGAATTACTTTACAAGCTATTTACAGACTAGACATTATTTCCTTGTGGGAAGTTTGTGAAAATTCCATAATTCCAATTCCTGATTTTTTCGCAAACTTTTGAAATAATAAACTTCGACTATATCAATTCATATTTGGCAGAAACTGATACTAAACACAATATTTTTATTGGAATCTATTTTTAACCAAAGCTTCTAAATTTGGCAAGTTATAAATTAAGGATTTTTGAGTCATGAAAACAAAACTGAAAATTGTATCCGAATAAAGATTTAGTTTCCTTCAAAAATGCAGTTACTATTGTAAAAGTAATGTTGCTTGATGCTTGTAAACAAGGCGTATTGAAACCGACAATTTCTGTTTACTAATTTTCATGACAAACAGAGCAGAATGGTTTGGTAGGACTACTTTGGGAGTGAATTGGACATTTTGAACATCTTCCACTCTAGGTTAAAGTATCTGTCTACAACATAAAGACGATAAGTTTTTATTCCACAAATTTGAAAGCTGGCGATTATTTAAGTGCTGTATTTACGTAAGCCATCTAAAACCAGAAATTTGCAAATGATAACATTGAACTTGTATACGCAGAATATTCTGTGGAAAATGATTGCCCGGTCCCAGATTTTGGAAGGCATTCCTTTCAGGTAATAAGAATTAGTTTTGAGTTTTAAAACAATGAAAACTATTAATACTACAAAAAGTGTTCAATGTTCAGCAAAAAGAGCAGAGCAGAGCGAATTAAATCAAATATAGTTATTACTAAGGATTCAGATAGTAATAACTATATTTGATTTAATTCGCTCAGTTTTAAGTTTTATATATTTTGTTCGGAATGAGATACATAAGGTGCATAAGTTATACACAGCTTAATATAGCTTCATAGAAATTTCAGAAAACAGATGTTTCAAGCTGTAGGCATAACTAGGATCAGAATCTATTATAATTTATAACTTTAAGTGACATATTATTTGATCTGACTTAAAAAATACATTTTTTTTATTAATTTGTCTGCAACATGTTTATCAAGGTTGTCGACACGTGGCCGAAAGGCGGCACTTTTCGTGTGGTGATCAACAAGGCGCATTTACGGGTCGAGGAGGGTTGGTCAGTCATCATTAGCTTTACCAGGTCAGTGAAATCAAATTCGCTCTATTTTCCGTTGAAGAAAAGCGAACATTAATTTGAATACAGCAATAGACTTACTTGTAAGTGACTGGCAAAGTTCCGATACCGAATATGGAAAATCATTTCGCTGTTTGATGTTTCGTCTTTTATGATGTCAAATGTTTAACCGTATTTAGAGTGCTTGTTGAAATGCATTGATATCTGTTGCCAGAAAACATCAATAAAATAAAACAATCAAATGTCAGGGCGTCTTTTTAAAATCGCTTCAATTTAATCTTTCAAACGTTTTGCGAGTTTGCAGGCTAATAACAAGCGCATATCAATCATATTAAAATCTTTTCAGATCTCTTCCTAATGATGTCAAAGTAATGTCTTGGAATTCCGAACTGGTATCAGCCGATGGAAAGTACTTAAATTTGTTAAGCGCGGAACATAACGGCGACCTAACGGGATATGATGTGTTTTCTTTCACTCTTATACTTCTAAATACAAGCATAAGGGAAATGGCAGGATATACTGGTAAGTTTTGTGGAAAACCAAACCACTACCAAAATAATGGTACGCCACTTTTTCCTTATTTTGTCACAGGCTCGTTTTTGGTAAAAAAATGTTGCAGACTTCAGCATTACGTACAATGATGCCGCATGCTCTCAGAATCACATATGTTTTGAATATGCACAATTATTTACAGAATAAATACAATTAGCTTAAATATAAAACAGCCTACATCATGATAAAAACGTTAAAGTAAGAAAGATGCTGGCGGAAAAAAGTTGATCCTAATCGATTTGAGTAAAAACCTCAAATTTCATCATTGCCATTAAAATGTTTACAAGTTGGATTAAAATAATAACGCAGGATTTGTCTAAACGGCCATACTATTTTTTTTGCAATCTTATCTTGTCTAACTACAATGAGGGTCTTTTTCACATACAAAGTTAAGCACATAATTTTTTTTGAATACAGCGAATGTCGCACGTTTACATAGAGCACAAAATTATTGCTAATAAAAAAAAGTTCTGTTGACACTAATGACCCATTTCAATTATAAGGAGCACGTAGTCGTAGAATATAGTTCTTTAACAGATAGACGGGTGTGATCGTTGGATATTTCCATTGCTTTGAACGTAGTAAGGACATGTCTGATCCAAAGTACGTAATTAATAGGAATTAAGGATTGTAATTTATAGATTACCAGCTCACAACGCAAGCTTCATTCAATCTCTTGTCAAATCTACACCTATCCATTACTTTTTCATATTTAGACTAATTTAATACTCAAAATCGATCGTCAAAGGATTGACGTGAATTAATTGTACCCAACAATGAAGAACAGAGTGATGAAACAAATATAACAAACAAAAAAATAGTATTTTTATAGTGTCGTGACTGTCATCTTAAGTTTGCTATTTAGTAAAGTAGCCTAAGGCTATCACTGTTTATTGTCGACCTATGGAATTCACATTTAAGTACAAATATAATTTCGGGATAAACACTTAATTGTTAAATTTACTTTTTTCAGCTCTTGTTGGCTTTTATCCTGAAAAAGTGGAAAATGCATCTTGTTTCGCTACAGCGAATAATGCCAATCCTGGATATTATATTCAACGCCCTGGTTTTGGCGGTTATGCAAATGGTGGTACAGATGAAACAGTAAGTTTTTTTTAAAATATATTATTGTAATCAAGGAAGCAACTTGTCGACTTGTTCAATTAATGTTATATTTTCGGGAAATGTGTTGTGAACTATTTGGAAATCATGAAACGTATTCTTTTCATTCAATTTAGTCAGTTACTGGAGGTGTAGATAAAACAATAGTATGTATTATAAGAAGAGTTGGTTAAAATTAGTACTGAACAAAGAGTTAAAACTTGACATTTGAAATTCATGATTCCAGGAGCAAAAGCCTACCCATGTATCATCTCAACGTCCAACCATACGACCACAGACTCCTCCTGCTAGGAAGCCAGTTGTTAGACCTCCTCGGCCAAGAAACACCCAATCTCCTCTTCAAAGAAATACTAATCGTCCTCCTCCCAGGATCCCCAGACCACCGACATCCAGGCCAACAAATCTTCCTGCTCCGCAACGTAATACTCAAAACTATGCCGGAAATGTACCCACCAGTGACATCAAGATCAATAAAGCAGCCGTGCGAAGACATCAAGGGAATTGCAATAGTAAGTAGCTTTGACACATTTGGGAATGATTGGGGGGCTGGGGAGATGTACGGTATACGACACAACAACATTGCTAATGATTCACAAGACAAAAGTGCAATAAAATCCAATCTTTTGAATGCTGATGTTCATTATTGTTCAACGCATTGTAAATTGTTATTGATTATGAATATTGGTTAAAATATTACTTACAGTTCCATGTGCACAATTTAAAATATTTTACCCGCTAGTTAATGTTTTTGATTTTGTCTTAGTTTTGAATACCGCACTTCGAATCAAGAACCAAGGATATGAAGTTGTTGGAACGACAAATAGCGGACAACGATATCGCTTTAACGCGGATGTTGTTATAAGTGGACGAAACAATTTTATCGATGATTGGACGCTAAAAGTTGTTTTTTCCAAACGAATAACTTCAATTGAGGTAAATAAAACTTTCATCGTTGAAGAAGAATCTTATTTGACTAAAGACCTTCTAATAATTTTGCCAAGAGTGAAACAGACTGTTTTAGCAGAGAATCATCATCAACATCATCAAATTGTGGTAGCCCACTGCTGAGCGAAACCTTCGCCTTTTCTTGACAATCCAGTCGATCGTGTGTTTTTGTATATCAGTTTATTGTTCTATATTCTTGTGAAACATCTCTTTGCTTTATTATAAGATTTTCCATATTTTGGCTTGCGTATACATTTGTGCAAAAAAATATCTACATTTCTCAACCTAAACTTTGTGTTGCGTAGGTTTGGGAAGCTAGAATGGAACGCAAGTCATCTGATGATCACGTTTACATATTCCGTCCACTATCTTGGAATGCTCAGCTGAGAGAAGATTTTAGCTTTTTAATAATTCCAGAAATGTTAAGCCAACCGCTCCCTCAAGGTAAAAAAAAATAATTAAACACTGAATATTTATCACTTGTTTACTTTTCTGCTCTGAAATTAAATGACAGAGCCAGCGGCTGTGTCTCGGCAAAAACACTAAATGGCAAGCCAAACTAAGGGAAGCAGCTGACTCGAAGACTATATGTCACTTCGCTTCTTCTTTCGTTTGAGACTAGATCAAGTCCTTTTGATCACGATATGTCACTTCGCTGCTTCCTGTCGTCTGTTGTATCGCATCTGTGATCGCAGTGAACTGTACGTTATCGCAATGGGCGCAAATAAAAGCATGATTATTATTATTATTATGACAAACTCACGTTTAATGTTGAAAACAGCACTGAACACAAAATACCAACGAGGTCTAATTGTGACGAATTTTATTTGCTGATTTCAAGTATCTTGTACTCTTTGGTTAGTCAATACGGCAAACATGGCTCTGCTCTTCCAAAGACTACAGTGTCTTATTTAATTGTTTACAACCGGTATCTGCATGAAGTTCCACCACAAGCCGTGCCTAAATTCGCTATTATTATTCTTCACAGTTGTGATGTATCTGTGTCCAAGCGGTGAAACACCGGACTTCAGCTGGAATGGAATATTCAAGTCATCTTCAGATCAACAAGAACGTGAGTAAAAACTTTTTGAGAGGTTTTATTGAACGAAACAATATTCATATATTTTTGTTGCAACTTTATCTTTTTCTTTATCAACTTTGAATAATTGCAACTTTATCTTTATGAGAGCGAAAAAAGGTACTAATCAACATCAACTATTAGCAGGAGCGAGTCAAAAAAAGGACTTGTTAGAAGTATTTACAAAAACAAACACTCTATTTGCAGAAAATTCAAAAACTGATGGACAGGATAATGTCAATACGAAAGAAGAACAGGATCGTCTTCGACTCCGCCAAGAGCAAATTGCACGCGAGAAACAGATACAGGAAGAAGAAAGGCGAAGACAGCAACAACTGGAGCAAGAAAAACGAGAAAGAGAACAAAATGGAGGAAACAATTCCAATGGAAACCAAAACAACAACAACAACAATAGGAACCAAAACAACAATCAAAATCATCACAAAAACAGTAACAACAACAATCGCAACAACAACAATAACAACAACAACAACAATGGAAACCAAAGCAACAAACAAAATCAAAATAATAACAACAACAATAATCAAAACAATAACCAAGAAAGAAGACCGTCTCCTCCTGGAAGATCTTCAATTGTTAGGAGGTAACATTAAAAGTGTTTATATTGAAGTTTTAAAAGAATTTTATTTCAATTTCTATCTTATAAAAATAGGCAAAGTGTCCATACTTTATAGTTGGACATTTTCTTTCTTATGTAGTTGTTGATCACTCGTTTATGGTATCTTGATGCTGTTCTTGAAATTGTTGCAGGCCATCAGCTGGAGGGCGTTGTTTTGGGCCAAGAGGAAGACTTGCAACCAGGCCAGGTCAAACTGTAGTCAATTTTAAACCCTCCCCACCTAACGGTGAGTAAAAAGAAAGATTTTTCTTCGTTTACGTTTAGTGAGTCTATTGCACAAGGTGGCTGACGTTTAGAAGTTTTGCAAAATTTAGTTTAAGACCTATAGGCTAATAGAGGGAGAAAACATTTACTATTTCTCAAACGCCTTTTTAGAGAGACGTCCTTATGATTACAACGAAGTACTTGCCATGTCAATACTTTTCTACGAGGCCCAAAGATCAGGAAAGTTGCCAGTAAATAACAGAATCCCGTGGAGAGGCGATTCTGCTCTTCGAGATGGATGTGATGTTGGACTTGATCTTACTGGAGGATGGTATGATGGTAAGTTTTAAATTCTCAATAGTTTATATTTTGCTTGACGCAGTCATCGCCTTGATTCCACAGCTACTGAGGTCAGTGTGCTTTGAAAATTATGTCATCTTTTGATGAAATTTGTAGTTAATTTTCCTATAATCAACGATGTGTTTGAAAGTTAAAAATGAAACGAGTTTGCAGCGATAGTTGGCTTTGGAGTTTGGAGAGGTAGGCCTCGACCATATCGCGCTGATGAGGCTATCGTATGAGGTTTGTGAGGCCATAGCTTGATGATTTATTGCTGTAGGTTATTTAAAGATGATTATTTCAAAGTTTATAAAAATGAAGAAACTGTTTCTGTTTGAATAAATCAAAGTAGTGACTCTTATGGCGAGTTCTGTTGGACTTTTTAGGCTTTTAATACGCATACCTCAAATTTTTTATTTGTTTGTTAATGCAAAAAATCATATAGCCGAATTATATATCGTATATAGAATAATCTTAAAATGAAATCCTTGTCATTTCAGCTGGTGATTTCGTGAAGTTTGGCTTTCCCATGGCATGGTCAGTCACCACGCTGGCTTGGGGAGTGATTGAGTTTAAAGATGCTTACGTGGATGCGGGTCAATACCGCAATGTCTTTGACTCTCTTAAATGGGTCACCGATTATTTCATTAAAGCTCATCCTTCAAAGTACGAATTGTACGGACAGGTGAGAGTTGAAGCATGAATGGATTAAGCTAGTTACCAATTTACAGCATAATGAAGCAGTAACTTTGACATGAGGGTCCAGGTGGTAGTTTTAAACCCGGGCCCGGGATGATTTAGGGGCCCATAACCTTTTGAGAGAGCCTGGGAACTTAAAGAAACCACCGCGTATTCATTGAATATAGTAGGTTTTTTCTATAAATATCTTGGTTTAGGGCCCGAAAATCTCATTGATACCAGGCCCAAATTATCCTCTCAACGGCCCTGTGTGTTTTGGTTCTCTAGTTTAGGTAGACTCATGAAGGTCAAACATTGCTTTAATACTTCATAATAACAATGTCTTAGTATAAGCATAAGAAAATACAAACGCAGGGATCGATGATCATTGGTAGAAAGTGTGTTTTGGTAATAGCGTTCTGTAGAAACGGGGAATAATCTGTTTTGTTTGTAGCATTTATTTGTACAAAAACCGCAAAGAGGCTGCAAAATGTTTGGTACCGCAGCTCACAATGTAATTAACTGATTTGAACGTTGGATTTGTTTTTTTGTATCAGTAAATAATTGATAGGCTATTTTGAATTCATTAGCTTTATTACGTACACTCTTTACATGCTTACTTGTTGGAGTGTACTACTCACTCTAACTCATCTACGACGACAATGGTTTGTTAAAAAGTAGGCTAGTTACCAGATGTTATTTACTTTAATCGTAAATCGAAGTCAGCAACAAGTGTTTGACTTTTATAGAAAATTCGTTGCCTAACTCATCCGGGTTTCAAAATAACAAAGTTATTTTCACGCTTTGCTTTGTTCATCAGGTCGGTAATGGCCAGGCGGACCACGGCTACTGGGGAAGACCAGAAGAGATGACCATGAACCGACCTAGTTACAAAATTGACACCAACAATCCAGGCAGTGAGATTGCTGCTGAAACAGCTGCGGCAATGGCGGCTTGTTCTATTATCTTTAGAGACTCGAATCCGCAATATGCCAATATCTTAGTACGCCATGCCAAGGATCTTTATGAATTTGCTGACTTGTACAGGTAGTACAACTGTTAAGGTGAACTTGAAAAGACTTCTGGTGAACTGTTAAGGTGTTCATCAAATTTGCTGACTTGTAAAGGTCATAGCAAATTAGATTTTTAACAATCTGTCGCTCACAAAAAGGGTGTGCTTGAAGTCTTTAAAAAATCTAAATAAAAGAAACCATTAACACCCTTCAAACATAATAAGCTGAGGGTTCATTATTTCACATTGAAAACAAAACTAAGTTTTGCCAATGTTTTTTAAAATATGTTTTAACGAGGTCTTTACTTGTTACATTTGTTGTTGTAATGACTGTTGCTATTAGTTTGTTTTTACGTGATACATCAGTGATTCGCACCACTCAAATGCTTTTTATGTAGGTATTCGTAATATTAATAAAATTCAAATTTTATAGTTTACCTATACCTGTATTTTTTTCACAGACAAGATTACCACAAATCCATTTCTGATGTGACAGCGTATTACCGGTCGTACAGTGGTTACAACGACGAGCTTGTTTGGGGAGCTTTGTGGCTCTACAGAGCTACTAAAGAAGAACACTACCTCGAAGACGCGAAAAGGAAATATAGGGAATTTGGAGGTGGTGATACTCCCAAGCTGTTTTCTTGGGACGACAAACGGGCGGGTTCACAGGTGGGGCGCTTTGTAAAATTCCCTTTTTCTCTTTTTATTGCAAAGAAATGCTAAAGTGTTGCAATGAGATTTTAAAGATGTTCTAAACTTTATATTGCATTGATTTATTCAGGTCTTAATGGCCAAATTTACTGGAGAAGAAAGATACATAAACCATGTTGCGGCTTACCAAAGATTTTTGCAAGGAGTCGCAAAAACACCAAGAGGATTGACGTGGCTCGACCAGTGGGGCTCCAATCGATACGCAGGTCAGTAGATAAACATGTACTGAAGCTTGACCCAATGGATTGTGGTTTTACGAGAATTCCTCGATGTCTCTGAGCATGTGTTTGTTTTTTGGCAAATAGGTCTTTAAGTCAACACGGTAATAGATACTTTTTAAATGTATAATTTCTTAAATCCTTTTCATTTGCTGATTGGGCGCATTTTAACGAAGCTTTATTGGTTAGATGCTTGATACTTTTCAAAAAAACTCTAAAAAGTTAACTTAGGTTCTAAATTAAATGAGGAAAGCTCTGTACCAATGACATTCTCGGGTCCTAAAATAAAACAGCGCTAACAGTAGTCTACAGTGCATCAAAATAATATGCAATGTTGTCAGTTGTCATCAATATAAGTCATGAATCAAAGTGAACAGATGACATGTGAAGCCAGAGGCATTCAAAGATAGTCGCCCTTTCAAAGAATAACTAATATTGCATGTCGTCTGTCACCTGCTTCTTTTACTTTAATTTAACTGAAAACTATAGTTAATTTAACTAAAAAAACAAATAAAAAAAACATTTTACAATACTTCTAAATTTAAATATGACTGTATCTTCAAGAATTTTTATAATAACCACTTTTGGAACTCATCATCTATTCATGTTTGTGTTTTTACTGATTGTTATTAGTTATTTTAAGTTCCATGAGTAATTTTTAGTGTTATATATTTAAATCTTGGGTGGCAGCTGACTGGTGATCTTTTGGTCTTTCCGTGCCATCTTTGTTGCGCAAAGTCCATTTTAATAGTTTTAGCGATGATTGCACAGTTTGTCACCAACAGAACCAACTAAAACTGCGCTTACTTTACCAGCAAATGGAGCTTTCATCGCCCTGACTGCTGCCACAGTGCCCGGTATGCCAAACAAACGATCTTATATCAATTACGCTCAATCTCAAATTCACTTTATGCTTGGAAGTGGAGGTAGAAGCTATGTGGTTGGATATGGAAAAAATCCACCAGCTAAACCTCATCACAGATCAAGGTAATTAATTCACATGTCGTTTTCACTTGTTTTTCATTTCCTTGATCTCATTTCAATTTGCTTCAAAAGAGTGCATGGTTCCTTTCTCCAGAGAACTAACTTCTTAAAATGGATTTCTAAAAAGTATAAACTACACTCTAACTGCCTTTTTATCATAATACTTTATCATGTAACTAATGATAGGCAACACACTTCAACCTCATTATTGTAATGTTGTACGTTATAGTTGTAACGTTGTTTAAGTTCATTATTTTGAAAGAATGTATTCCCGAAACTTATCTTTTCAGCCAGAAAACAAGTCCTTCTTTACGTTGTTTCAATGTCTGTAGACGTCAAATAGTAAAACAATACTGATATGCTAAATTGGTTTATGGCATAAGCGTGCTGTGCTACATTTTAAACGACAGCTATTAACTTGTAATTAAATATCTAAACACAGATTGAATTTAGCTTAACCCTTTGCTTTTCAACGTTTTTTTGGAAGTTAACTGCTCAAGGGGGGGCCGTTTTTGGATCAAATTCAATCAGCTGTTACGTGTTATCCGCTGATGCTATTTCAACAGAAGTTGCACTGGTGTGAAAGCAAATCATTTGTCTATAAGTTTGAAAAGTCATTATTTTAAAATTTTATATGTTAAACTTGATATTTCAATTTTTGCAAAGGTACCCAAAAACGACAATTTTGATTTAACTTGCCGCTATTTAATTACCGTGCTAATCCGATTTCATGCAAACTTCTAAATAACAAAGAGCTCGATCGAACGCACGAAGTGTGTGTGCGGTGTGCCGAATCATTGCATTGATTAGAATTTACGACTTGCGAGCAAATCTTATTGTAAGCTACTCACTGATTCTAAAATAGTTACAATCAGAGTAACATTGTTACACGAATTTGAAAAAAAATCAAAACTGCGTTTGTTGTCTTACACTTTTATCCTAAACTAATGCATTCCGAAACTCATGGCTAGCTTCTAGTTTTATGGAACCAAATTTTTCATAAGTAACAGGCTAACAGCTTAGCCTGCTTGAATAGCTGTTTACATCTTCGTTTGTGTATTTTAGGTCTACAATTGAGTTCGTAGTATGAATATTTTTAGTAGAGAGAAGACAATTGAACATGTTGTTGAAATTATCTGAAATTTCTAAGTTCAAATTAGGTGCTTTTGAAATTGTGGATTTGTGTCAAGTCGCATCACAAATATCATGCAGGCATAAGTCATTTCGCTTACGGGTGTTTATAAACATGACTCATAAATTACATCCACAAAAAATACAGCATTTACATCAACAAAGCTAAGTTGGAAGCTCACTTTTTATTGAAGATTGTGTCAATCAATTTGAAAATACATTTTTAGTCCGCCAGCGTCGTAATAATGCAACAGCGAATTGAGGAACATACGTAACAAAGGAAATGTGAAATAACCCACAGTCAGCAAATCTACATAAATTTAACGTTTACAAATGTTGAATCAATGTAAAAGGACTGGATTGCTGACCGGGTTCTTATTGTTTGAAGCACTAAAAATACGCGTAAAGGCGACAACATCAGCAAGGCAGTGATTATGTTTCTGGCCAAAAAAAAAATAACGTTTGACTTCAAAGATAAACATGATTATAACAAAGCTTCAAAGTTTGTCGTAAAAAATTTTACAGAGATACAATAAACATAATCATTTTGTGCCAGATTGTGAGAAGATTTCCTAGATTCTTTCCAACCATTTGCAGGATTGCAAATTATTTTCCATAACTTTATATTGCTAAAAAATGGCTTCTTTGTTGAAACAACGTGGCTACAGTTTTATAAAAAATTCTTAGGCCTACTACATTGAAGTAATGAAATTTTTTTTGTGATTTTGCTGATGACGTTTTACAATATCCGAGAAGTAAAAAATAATAATGATGAATTATTTTACAAAACCGTGGTTTGCAAGTGCTTCACAAAAAATTGTTGGGGAAAAATTTACTATTAGACGTAATACGTTTGTAAAAGAAAATTGTCGGTTTACGTATTTATAATGTTTATTGCGCTGTTATCGAATTATAAACTGCCTGTAGGCTATTGTCTACCTTTGTAGTTGCCGGCCAGCTTAGAGCAGCATGCAAACTAAGCGTTTATGGTATTTGCATCGTGTTATGATTCTCGAAATTTCCCACAAGGTCTTTATTTTTATCGTGATATTTTGTGCCTCTTCTGTCCTAAACTTGAAGTTATTGTGCAGCACAATCCACATCGGTTTTTAGACTCAGTCTTCATTGAAAATCTTTTGTGTGGTGCATCATTTCAAGTAGTGTCTTCCCCTAAACTGTTACACAAATCGCCCAGAACCAGGTTGATTATTATGTATCTTACAGCAGTTGAGAGCCCGTTATTGTATGTGTGGAATTATTACTGTAGATGTCTGACTAAATTCATGCCAAAGTCGAGCAAATTCTGCTTTCGGGAGCCTTGCCGTTATTTACGGTATTTTTTGTTGATAAGTTTAGGCAGCATTTTTCCAAGATAAATGAAGACATCGGTATTGTTCGTCACTTAGATTTAGTTTTCTCAGCATTGTTTATTCATTCTTTGATACACTAGTTTGTCCCACTTTTGGTATAATCGGATCGTTTATAAATGGCAGGTCTTCACAATAGCCGGCCTCTTATACATTGGCGCAACGTATTCAGATGTTGAATCAATGATGAAGAAAGCTGATTTGTTGTTTGTCTTATGTGACGCCTAACTTTATGCCTCGTCTACAGTACAAAATATTTTGTAATGTACATTGTGTACATTTTACATTTTGTTTGTAGGCCTACATTACAAAATATTTTGTAATGTAGATGAGGCATTATCATCTTTATTTTGCGCTCTTTGGAACAACACACAGTGCACTGTGAAACAAAAATGCAGGACATAACAACAAGTAGGCGACATAAAGCATTGAAGGGACGCCATCGAGTTAGCTGATACGTGTAAATGAAGCCTATCTCATAATTTTGAGTGCATCTCACAATTACTGTTTGCATAAACGCTATTTCTCCGGCTTCTCCCAAAAGCATTTGCAGTGATACATTTCCTCAATTGCAAGTTTTGTCAATGAGAGCATTTCCATAGAACGTTTATTTCGAAACCAGGTTTTCGTGTCTTTATCCAAGAGAAGATTTCTTATTGTAACGTTTTTTATTCGTCAATGAATATTATCTGCTTGAAACAACTGTTTTGAATAGTTTGTGGCCTCCATAGCCTCCTATTTTGATCGTGGATTGCTATTCTTCTTTGTAGAGCTGATAACGCAAAAAACGTTTGCTATTATTGTTTCTAATTAACAGCTTTACGATCACTGGCTTTTCTTTGTAGCATAAGAAATAACGCGCTTTGTATTATTGAGGTCAAACCAAACAAAGGAAAGCAAGAGGATGCTTCTCTCTGCTCGCGCATATCGATGCACGAAGCAATTATGAGCTTATGGCTTGTCATCGCAATGTAATCCATTTCACGCTTTGCTGGAAGTGAGCTAGAAATAGCAAAAATTCACCAAAATCTTGAATTTACAAGAAAACTACACAACTTTTAGCATCAAATTTAATATCATCAGATCCGCCTGGCAATTTTAGGAAAAGTCAAGAAAAACCAAGTGCATGGCGTTACTGTGCTTCAAATAATTAAAGGAAATATGAGGGGGGGGCCAAATCTGGCCTCCCTTTGAGGAGCAAAGTGTTAAAGCAAGACAATGGAGTTTTCTGAAACGAAATCTATAGTGTCGAAGAACCATAGTTGTAATTTTGCAAAAGGTCTCGTATTATTTTATTTTGTATTTTTAAGCTCATGCCGTTCTCCACCAAGTGAATGCTCCTGGGGTACTGAAGGTTTTCACAGCCCAGCAGACAACCCAAAGATTTTGTACGGAGCTCTCATTGCTGGACCTTCCAAGGATGGCACTTTTGTTGACAATCGCGGAGATTACGTTTCGAACGAGGTCGCCACGGATTACAACGCAGGATTCCAAGGAGCTCTTGCAGGTGAGAAATCGATGATGATGAGGCGTGAAAAACATTTTGTATCGCATTCATTCCAGGAAGACTTGTGTCAACTCAGATCAGAAATGTTTTATTCGATGCTTTTGAAGCATAGATTTTATTTGGTTTGTCGTAAAAAGAGTATCCAGTAAGAGTGGGGCATTCAAAAGTTTGATTTTTCTCACCACACTGGCAGGACGCTGAATAAGCGCAACCAGCTATGCGCGTGTTTGTCGAAGTTAACTTGTAGGGGATGAAACAGTTTCAATTCTACAGGCCGCAATTCAATTTTATCAGAGTAGTTTGTAAAAGCGCGAAATGTGTTGTCACGGTAGATCACTGAGAAATATATACTAGTCTACACCACGAAGACTCTTAACAAAACGAAATAGTAATTTTCCTAAAGATATTGAAAGCTTCGTGGCGGGGTTGTCAAAAGCAATAGCTTTCTGTAAATAAATGTGTGTTTAAAACCAAAGCAAACGGTATTAAACTTATAAAAAAAATGTCTGTGCATAGTTGTAAGCTCTTCTGTGTCTTTTAGCTCTTTACTAAAGTCGAGATGTAACTATAGGCCTACATTATATTTCTGAAATATTTTTTTTTATTTTTTTGACTATTTTGCATTTACAAAATTATTTTTTAGGTCTCAAGCACTTCAAGATGGAAACCCGAAAACGAACATAAATTTTTAGTTTTTTTTTTAAGTTTTATAATTTATTGAAAATTTTATTAATTTTTTTTCTGTACTGTTGACCTGGTTCTGGTTAGATTTTGATAAATTTCATAAAACCAACAGGTTTGTTAACTTGTTTCCATTAAAGAGGAGGTGGTGATAAACTGATTTTTACGATCAAGTACCAGCTACCACTGATCTACTCTTGCTACTTTCATTATTATTATTTATCATCTACGTATATTTATTGCTGCTTACGCATAAGCTTAGGTCTACAATGAAATACAGTAGGTTCAGTCGTTATTTATCTGGCTTTTTATGCTATCTAGACTGTAATATCGGTTTTGAAAACAAGTAATACTGTAGCTTAATGTCTATAATTGGACACAGCAGCTCAGCTTGTTCTTGTACAATTAGCCAAGTCATTCATTAATCTTTTTTACATTGTTTCAACTTTGAGAAGTTCAATTAAAGCAAAAAAAATGATTTGATGACTGAAAAGCGTCCCTCATAAAATGACGGTTGCTTCTTGTAGCCAAATTTATTTCTAATTCAATTTATCTTTTTGTATTCACAAATCAATTAAGTTTTAAACCCCAAACTGTTATCGCTGATCATGTTTTGTAAGTAATTCTTTAGCTTTGAATTAGTCGATAATTCCAAATCAAGCAAGAGTGTTATCTTTCCTTTCTGTTGTAATTGGAAAGTAGAATCACAATAGTGCCAGAAGTATTTTTATGTACAATTCAAGAAACCAATTAAAACTACACTTAATTTAAATGCCACAATTTTTTCTTTAAAATGTAAGAAATGTCGTCAATAAACTAATCACTGTCGCGTGAAAGCGTATATGACTGTTGTTGCCTATTTTTGGACAGAAGTCGTCAGCCAAAACATTAGCATCAGTTTTGCATTCATTTGGCAGTTTCCGTTTTGTTTCCTTATCAAATATGGCTGTCGTTTAAAAACGCTTGTTGTAAGGATCTCCGACTACACGCATGATGATTCGTTGTTGTTATTTAAATGATCAAGATTGCATAACAAAAGGGAAAAACCCTCAATTAAAACAGAACGGGAAATGTCATAATACAAAAAAATGTATTCTAATTTAAAGAACTTTTCGTCAAAGAAAGTCTCGCCTCTTGATAGCCTCATTTTTTTTTAACCCTAGTCACAAATGCAATCCTTACCGTCACTGAACACAGACTGCAATGAAATCATTGACTAACCGAACCTCAGGAATTACATTATTCACTGCTCACAACATTTGTGTTTGCATCTTCTACTTTATCTCCTTAAAATATAATCTGTCACCAACCTTACGCTCGCTATATAGTAAAATGTTCGAACATACGTAGGCTACAGTAGGCTTTGTACGTTTGTAAAACGCAATGCAGAAACGATGATCGTTTACAGTCGCCTTCCATCTAAACAGAATATTGCAAGTTTCGTAATTTTTTTTGTGTGATTTTGATTAGAATATGTAGCAATTGTGCCAAAGTCAAACGTTACGTAAGTCATTTCGGTTTCGAGCACGCTTTGATGTTTCCATCTTCTCTAGAAACCTGTTATTTATGGCAAGAAGCTTATGGATTATGCCTTTGATGGTCGGAAATAAAATATTAAACAAAGGTAAACTTGATAAATACTTAAAGAAAAGTTTTGGACCTTGGAGAGTTGATCAAATTTTAAAATTTATTGGAGTTGCGGTAAACAAAGACGTTTACTTTAAATAAATTATACTGCAAACAGCAAACACTTCCCAGGAACCAAACACGTGACATATCACGTGATTGCTCATTTGTTTATTTGTGTATAAGATCTGTTTGCTCAGCAATCATTTCTGGTAGCCTAAGCTGGAATAACCTCATATTCAGAGAAGTACGCAAATGGAGGCCATTGGGCCTTTGAAAGCAAATGAGCATATAGGCTACGTGAATTAAGAAAACAGTAAACACGAAGTGTCTTGAACACATTGCGTAGGATAGTCTACACTCCACGGGCTATGATAAAAAAAAAGTCGTTTTCAACCTCAATCGGGAAAAAACATTTGTCTACTTCGTACCTATCACCCAGCAGTCACAGGATGGGATAGCATATGAACAACTTTTTCGTATCAGCCATGAATTACATGTAGCTTATAAACTGGAATATTCTAATTCAAGTGTTCCCAACCTTTTTTGACCTAAAGTCTACTTTTCAAATACCCAACCTCTCGAGGCCATCTGCTAGTATTGCCAAACCTCCTGGTGATTCCCCAGATTAGATAGTAATCCACGCGCTTTGAAAGTTTCAGACAGCCCATGATGGTTTTAGAAAACCACTCCTTAAATCTGGCTAAAAGTCATCATCGTTTTAACCACTTCACGACTATGTGAAGCAAAAGATGTGTGCACACAATGAAATTTTCAGTTACATGATCACGAAAATATTTCCATTTTATTTTTATTGAGGATGAAAAGAGTAGGTCTTTATTAGTTTTCTCTTAACCATATTAACTTTTTAGAATGCTTAAACACCGTGACCTTCAGCTATTAGAAGGGCTGACAAAAACATTTCTTGTTAACGAAAATACAGGGTTGTGTTAAATTAAAAACGTGTCACCTGCGAAAACAGTCGATTTACAACTTTGATACTCACTTTTTTAGTACAAAACACATTTTCAGACAAATAAACGTCAATAAAGAATCAAAAAATATATTTCTTAATCCAGCCGATAAACTGCTGCTAACTGGTTGGACACATTCGATCCAAGTAAGCATATTCAGAAAATTTTGCCTTCATGTTAAAGCAAAACTAATAAAAGTACATGATTGTGCTCACTGCTCATCAAACATCTTTTGATGTTTTATGGCTAGGGATTGCAAGGATTTCTTTGATGAGAAAGTCTGGGGAATTTCATGAACGCTTTGGCTATTGTTTGCTTATTTCGTTATTTGCAACTATAAACTTTTAAGGCCAGTTCAGATAAGGTGTTCGCGTATTTAAGTAGTGCACTGTAAATATTCGATTATATTTTCTGACCCTATCAACTATTGTATTCATTGTCAGAAATGTTTTAGGTTTTTAAGTCTTAAAGTTTTTAACCGTTTAAAGAAATAAGTTAAACTGACCAGCATCACCTGGACATTATGATTCGTCGTTTTACAAAATTTTGACCTGAAGTAATCGCCTTCCAGTTAGCAATCCGTTTTTTTGCAGTGACATTACTTTTACAGATGTTAAATCAATGTAAGAAAGATTGGTGTTGTGGCTGAGTGGTCATGGTTAAATTTGTCACGGTTGTGTAGCTGCCAAAAGCACAGCATTAAAAAAAAGAACCATTCACAATTTGCATGTTCGCTCCAACCTTGCAGTCAAAATGCACCAAATGCTTATTTTCTTAGTAGCTGTGGATTAAAACTGGACTACTACTACTACTGTGGCGAATATAGGAGAGTGGTTTCTTGGTCTCGTGACTTCAAAAATTGAGAATCAGTCAAGAAAATATGCTACAAACTGCTTCCTAATAAAATCTCTTCATTTAACGTCATCAAATTATTTTAAAGATTTACGGTTGGCAATAGAATAGGTAAAAAAGTTTGGTGATAGGCTTATTAGTACGAAGGCTTCTGAAGTTTTTATTGAAAACGGTAACTCATTAAAAATGGTTTGGTAGTCACGAAGTGCAAACAATCTCCACAGTGTAAACTTTTAAGGCGTGAATGTCGAGCTCAAACTTAGGTGGATACTTTCACTCATTTTGAAGTCACCCGGCAACCAATTATTGTAGATAATGTTTAGTAACTTCAGCTTTCTAAGAATTACTGCAAAGTAGCTCACTGCTGAAAACAGTTCGATTTTTAGTTACTGCAATATCACAAATCTCCACATTGAAATACAGTGATCAGAAACATTTGTACTATTGAAAAGTTTAACCATGCCGATCTCAATAACCGGCTATGTGTCAAAAGCCTCTACAAGTATGCGAAACTATCAGGAATAAGTAACTAAAAGCTTTGTCAGCCCGAGGATAAAGAATACAGATTCAAAACCAACCAGTGAGTAAGAAACAATTACAGCATTAACGGTAAGAAAACACTGCATTCTCTTAACAATTTATAATACGAGCACGCCCTTTAATAAACCTACACCTCAAAAGTGTTGTTTGACCTCCTTAACGTGTCCAAACATCTTTGTCAAAAACTGTTGAAACTTGAGAAAGCTATATTTGCCTGTTTTCAATGTTGACTTTTTGAAAGCAAAGTGAAAGTAAATGAAGTGCGTTTATTGGGTAAAAAAATCTCGAACGTTTTGCCGAGTTCACTGTGTGACTAATTGCATAAAAATCTAAAATCTACAGCACTCGAAGCATAGAAGTACTTCCAAAAAATTGCTGACAACTTTAGACAAAATTAAAAATATCAAAAAAATCATGACAAATAATCGTGTTGCCAAATGCGATTTAAGTTACATCTCTTCTGTACAGTATTACTGTTTTTCTTGTCTCACTTAACTCAAGGACAAAAGCTATTACCAACTTCTCATGAATGATTTCTGATTAAAAGCTGAAAAGTTTAACATTATCAGCATGACAGTACACTGATATTGATTTCCAAAGAAAATGGTTTCATTCGTAGCATTAAGCGTCTCAATTTTGGTGGCTGCTTATGAGGTGAGATAAATAGTTGCTCAGTTATCCGTTGAGTTAAATTTGTCAGAATTAATTGTGTGCGCTTTTTTCAAAACTTGAATTTCATTTCAAAGAAATTACAAGATAAGCAAACTATAGGTAGACGGAACGCAGGCTTTGTAATGCTTGTGTGAAGCTCTTATAGCTATATAAAACTGGCTCAATGCATAACCTCAAGCGAAAAATACGGTTCGAGGAAAATATTCCACCTTGAAGTTTCCTATTTTCAAGACACTTCATAAAAACGGAAAAGGTGCATTTTCATGGCCAAAAATTTTCAGGAGAAAGACACAAATACAATGATATGTATGAGAAATAAATGGCAAAGTTTACACCTAAAAATTCAACTCAGTAAAAATACATGCATGCAGCCAGGCTTGCTTTACTCATTTGTCGTTAAACGACTGCATACAAGCAAAGCACCAATAAACTTGTTTTTCTAAGTTATTCATTGGTAGATTTTTCACTTTGCATTGTGCTTGCAAATTCAAAATTTAACAAGTTTTGCGCATTTTACTTAAATCATAGGGAAAGTTTTATAGAAAATTCCTAAAAAAACGTTATTTGTAAAACTTAAAAAAGTCGAAAAAATTACTTAACCCTGGGGTTTCCAGCACCTGAATTCCATATATTTCTATAAATCTTTCCGCAGCACAAGATTTTAAGATGAAAAGCAATAAAACTTCGCGATTTTACTAAAAGCTGTCTTTCTTTGTCAGTAATGTGTAGGCTACGTAAATCGTTAGTTATCTTTATAAAATAAAAACGATAATCACAAAAAGAGGAGTAGCTTAGGCCTATAAATCAAAAAAGAAATTGAATAAGTTAAAATGCATAGCAAATCGTTGCATCAAACGTAAAACTTTTTAGGTAAGACAACTGCAAAGCGGCATAAAGCCTATTTGATAAAAGCGTTTTTGGTGAGTTAATATCAAGAACTCCTTCGTTTCAGTTCTGCTTCTTTTTTCATTTCTTCTGCTTTAGTTTGATACAATCGGTACAGATATGACTTGGAACCAAAATGAGAGGCTCTGGAACCCAAGCAGTTTTTGTATTGTTCTTTAGTTGTACTTGGATCGCAGTACTTGTCATGGTAAATATGGACTTGAGCAGGCTCATTGCATTGAAAAGCGTCCAACTTTGCTTTGACCACAGCATCAAACTAAACATTGAAAATGATCTTGTTAAGATGACCAAATAAGTGACATTGGCACAATAGCCTACACTTGATGATGAAACTGATAAATATTATTTAAGTTTACCGGTACACAAAAAGTTTCGTTATACCATTTCATCATACCAAGAATCAAATAAGTTTTTAGTACTTTTACTGTAAGAATCTTGATTACAAGTTCATGAAAGACAGACAAAAGTGCCAAAAAAATATTGAGCTCACAAAAAATTAAGCTTTTATCAATCGCTTTTTTGTCAGACTTGCATTACCGTACTAGCTACAGTAAACAAAAAGAAAGATTTTTTTTTACCATTTGTTGATCTTCTAATCCCCACCCGTGGATGTTAGTGTTAAATCCTTTTGTTCTGAGAAAGTCGCTTTTGTATATCGATAGCATTCCATAGCTGAAATACCTCCAAAATCCATCGTCAGTTTCAAAGTGAAAAGGTGTATTTGGTTTAGGCCTATTTGAGTACACAATATTTGGATCATACTGACTAAAAAAGACTGGATAGTAGACTCTCTTTCCTTTGACAGTGTTTCTTCTCATATGGGTTATTATAGAAGGACCGAAAACCAAATCTACATCACAAAAGAAAATAATTTCATCTGGATTTTTGACCTGCTCACTTGCAACCTGTAAGCCGACGCCTCGCGAGAATTCAGTTCCCGTTTTTTGAACAACAAGCTTGATTAGGGTTTCAGGGAAACGTTTAGCCACCCATTCCATCTGCTGCGTGATGAAGCTAGCGTCGTTACCCGATTCAGTTAAATTACTTGCTTGGGGGAAGAACACAACAATCAGATTCACTTTTTCGTTTCGAGCTAAAAACATCAATTCAAAGTTGTTTAAAAAACGCACGAAATTGTTAGGTCTTCCGCTGAGAGCAACCAAAAAATTGACTGTAACCCGATTCTGCATATTGTCTTTCTCCAAACTGCCACTTTTGATAAAATTCAAGTTGATGTCCGTGACCTCACGGAAAAACTGTAGACTAGTCGGAAAAGACTGTCTTTGATGAATGTATTTTTCTTCAGTAATTGGCGTTTTTGTCTTTTGCTTTTTCAGGTCTAAGTTCAAATTGACAGGGTCATGTGTGGAGATAATTTTGGAAATAGCGTCTACTGAAAAGATAGGATTTAAAACGTAATAACTGGACATCAAAGCAACGCTTCTAAATTGCTTTAGATGAAATTCATCTACAAGTTTTCCTTGTCGGACATATTTCTTTAAGGTTTCTTTGAACGCTTCGCTCATAGTAAGATGAATTTTTGTTTTGATTTTCCATCCTTCGTCGGGTTTGAACAAACTAGGATGAAGAATAGTTTTCCATTGAAATTCCGAACGTGAATTTGTTCCCTGAAAAAAGAAGCTGTTTTCAATAGTAGGCCTACTGCGCAGTCTAAAGATTCTAGACTACTACACACACAAACATATACAGTAGTTTGTAGAATCACTTAAGTCATGGATCGTCAACTGGCAACTTACAGAAGGCATCAACACTCAACAGCCAAGTATAACCAAACATACCAATCAGATTATATTTCTTGGTGAGCATCGTTTAATGTTTTTCAAATTCGATATCCAGCTATACTTTCCTAGTGGGTTGTTTAAAACGTGTACAAAAGGAAAAGATTGCTTCCGAGTAGTTAAAAAGCATGGACGAAACTCCTTGTTGAGAAGGAGCGATGTTCCTGGCATCAGCACTACCCGACTACCCACTATACAATAGACATGTGTTTCTCGGCAGTCGAGTGTAACACATACTTGGAAAAAGTCTTGATGGCTCGTGTGGAGGCTACACCGGTATGGTTAGCGAAACACAATGCTTGCTGTTCTGTCGTGAGTAGTCAGGTAGTGCTAACGCCAGGAAAATCGCTTCTTCTCAACTGTGCATAACCTTGGCAACAGCTAGTTTAGTTGTTTTTTTTTCCACAAAGGTAAGAAAGATTCAATTGACTGACAAAAGCAGTGGTTGAGAACTATGTGGCATGAATCAGTGGTGCGATACTGATAAGCCCAGCCTCATGGGCGAAACACTTGTCTATCGCTGTCAATTCTTGCTTCACTCGACTGCCGAGAAACAGACGGAACTACTTATTGCGCATTTTGAACTTTTTTGCAGTTTTAGCAAAAGGCAAAACGGTGTAGGTTGAATAGTTACTTTTAGTTTTCACTGTTACTAATATACAAGAAAAAAAAGAAAGAATAAAAATTGATTACAAAGCCAACAGAAATCCGATGGGGGTGGTGTTCATTCACTGAGTGTTTCAATAAGTCATATAAATAAAGCTTTTTACTTTAAAGTAATTCATCTTGTTAAGAAAAGGTATTTTTATTCCATTATTCGATTTCTTAAGCTGCCGTGTGTTTTAGTTACTTTCCGAAAGCTAGTTCATTCAAAAAGTACCCATTAGTGAAGCAAAAACAACACTACTCTTGTTTGGCAATAAATATTCTGATGAAATCGCTCGCTATGAGTGCACAAGACAAGTGCCTTCGTTGATTAGGCTACTCAGGCATTATTGAAAAGTCAAAAGTGTGAAGGAGCTTGATCTAATGGTAGCGTTTTTCAACCATTGCTTGGATTTTTTTAGCTTGAAAATTGTCTTTACAGTGGTATAATCATTAATCAATACTGATAAATGTTTACCAATCAATAGAACGACTTTAACCCGATGGAAAACGCAAACAACTGAAGTAAATGGAATAACATGTTTTGTATTTTTTGATGTTTTTCTGTTGATAATGGGCAATCTCACAAGGAAATGTAAAAACGATACCTAGCTTTTGTTCCTAAGTTTTTTTTAGTCTGCACAACGTAATACCAAATACCAGCCAGTATAACAAAATCCGTCTTTGTACTGTATATAGATGATGATTAAACACAGTGAAAAGGACAAACTTTGCTAGTTGGATGGAGCAAGTGTTTTCAACATGCCACGTAAAAATTGACGCAACATTGACGCACGTCAAATAGAAGTAAAATAAATGTATGTATAAAAGCCACAACATGTATTTACTTTTTCTTGCATAAAGATGCATGCAACATGCATGAAGATCAAATTTATATCAGACAGTGTAAACTAAGAGATAGTTCATAAACCTACATTCAAGTTTATAATCGTTTTTTTTAATCCTTCTATTTTAATGACTTCCCTAAAGGCAAACATTGGCTAAACTGCTATTTACGTGATGAGGCTACATTCTTCCTTTGTAAACTGATCCGGTTGATATAGGTACTCAATGAGATGATAAAGTTTCATTTAATAGTTAAATTAATTACATGCCCTGTGTAAATATTTGTCGTAGCAAGGAGTCCGAACAAGTTTGTTTTTGCATTAAAACACGAAACCACTATTTCATAAGTATTCGTTAGAATGAGCTGCTGTCAGAACGGTTTTTCGTGGTACCGTTGTAATGTAAATTTGTATGACGGTTAAGTGCAGACGGTAGTCCAAGGTCCTACTACCAAATAAGATATACTACACTCACCAATAGTATATTGGTGAGGGTAATATATCTTATTTGGTAGTGGGATATATTACCCTCACCAAGTCGGCTACATTGCCGAGTGGTGAGAGCCCTGGAACGATGTTCGAAAGAGTGTCGGTTCGACACCGCTCAAGAGCATGCGACTGTGTCTTTGGCAAGACACTTAAAGGCATTCCTGAAGGTGGTCACCAAGATTGGTTTCCTTGCCTTCCCGTCCACTTAATCTAAATCCTTAATCACCGAGCGTAAGCCTGGTTACGACAAACAAACCCTCATCAAATCAGCCAGTAATTAGAAGTCATGATCGCATACTTTATGATTTCAATCGGACAATACCATTAAACCACTCATGTTGTTATTTTTGGTTTGTCTGTGAGGTGAGGATAGCAGGACTGCAATAAGCCGTTACTAAAATAAAGAACAGATAACAAAAAATCTCTCATTACCAATAATAACATAACTTTACCAAACGTCATAAGTGAGTCACAATTTCAGCAAATTCTTCTAAGTGTGTTGGTTTAAAGCTTATGAAACCTTTGTTTCCATGAGGAGACTCGATATATCAAAAATTTAGAAATTTTTTAGGGGTCCGCGACCGCTTGGAACGCAGCTAAAGGGGTGTGCCAAATCAAAAAGGTTAAGAACCACTGCACTAAGTTAAGAATTAATAGGGAAAAGAAAAACATCAAGTAAAAATTTGTTTCAGAGTTAAAACATTGCAGTGCTTGACCACGTGGCTCACCAAATCCAAATGGCTTTCCTCGGTCGCGGTACTCTGTCGGATTTCTTTCTCAATTTGAGTTACATCAAATATTAGCTTCTTAATCTTTTGTTTGAGTTGCGTGATATGGAAATTGTATTGTTGTTCCGCAGTAGCGCTGGCTTGAAAAGTGATTGCTTCATCTGCAATGGCATCAATTTAACAATACTGTAATGAAATAAAACTTGAAAGCAAATTTCCAAATTATTGGAATAGCCCGTCAGCCTGATAAAAAATAAAGGTCCAAATGTGGTTATTGAACTCATTAACACTCATCAAACGTTCTGAAAGATAAACGATTTTCATATTCAGAGCTGTTGATCTGCAATGCAGACTAAAAAATTGAATGTTTGTTCAAGTTCTTTTGATCATGGTTTAAATTTTATTCTTTAATCAATAAAAGTTTTTCTTGGCATTAAAAGCCAGACCTTGCAAATAATAGTTAACTAGTCAAATCACAACATTTTTTCGATTATTCTTAATTTTGACTATAATAAGGAATTTTCAAAATTTATATTGCAATAAATTGTTTTGAGCAAAAATGGGCACAGGATGGGAAGATTTGTACGTCGTAAGTCATGCAGTGATATAATATAACTTTGTTGTTTCTGTATAGAGCGCTTCTCTTAGCGAGGCTAACAGAAAGCTAAATATTAGTTGGTTGGTTACCATTATAGCAGTGCTACTCAAAATTTTTAATTTTGCGTATTGAAGAGGTATGATTGTGATTCGGCGTACCAGTCGCACATTTAAAAAATAAAACAAAAAAATCTGACGTTAACAAGTTCAATCTTGGTTTTACACTTTACAGGCCTACAATGAACAAATACACAGTTTTTCATTAACATTTCGCTAACGTTGTATGGTTTTCCAGGTTTTATAATCGTCAGCGCTGCTTCATGGGATAGACTGTAAAGATTAGACACTTATATGAGAGTGTATCGTATGTACTGTACATACAGAAGTACTATATGTAGTCACTGTAAAATGATCTTCTAACGACCAAGAGCACAATAGCTTCATCGCGTTGTAAGCACCAAGTTACTTGATAGAATAATGTACCACTAAAGGCGTTAGTTGCGTCAGACTGCTATATGACAATTTTGCAAGCTATATTAGATGAAAATAGGGTGATCTTATTTCAAATATTCGTTAAAGTATTTTTTCTTTTGCAAAATATTTTAACGTCATTTTTTAAAAACAAGCTGGTCGCTGAAAATTTGTGATAAGCACTTCGTAACTAACGGGTCAGTGGTTTACCATTCCTGTTACGATAGGCTGTAGGGCTAAGCTTTAACTGCATAAGGAAGTACGGAAATTATGCCGAGAAAAAACAACCTGAGCATGGTGAAAAACACATCCAGATTAAAACAAACCAATACTCAATAAATTATTTTAAACTATTAGCGTACCGGCAGTCAAGTGCTTGCGCACCGGCACCGGTACCCGCACGGCCGTTGAGAAGATTTTTGGGCCCGGTACCAATTGTTGGGCCTAAATCATAACACTTTTAAGAAAAACGCACTATACCCTATAAATAACGATGGCTACTTCAAGTTTCCGGGCCTTTTGGAAAGGTTTCAGGCCCTTAACATCATCCCAGGCCAGAATCTAAAAGTACCTTCTGGACCCCCCCCCTGTCTACGCTACCGCGTGCGCGTACCACAGTTTGAGTAGCACTGTAATGTAGTAAAGTACAGTAAGTACCAATTTTCTGAAACAGCTGTTTGCTACTTTGACATCTTCTATAGTCCTCCACCGATATGCATGATATAGATTGTTTTTAGAAGCATGACGTGGTAAAAGGATAGTTCTCAATCTCAAATGCCCAAACAAAGAAAACAAAAGTACAAACAAAAACAAGACTAATTGAAACCAAAGTGTAAACTGCAATAAAGATTTCATGGAACTTGTTTAAAATTCATAAATCATATTACCAAATGTAACCTGACTTTTTGTAGTTAAACGCTTGGTATCCGGTTCTATAGGGCGGTTGAGAAAGAATTTAGAAAAATCGAAGGTCCACATGCTCCCTGATGCAGCCTTTGCGCAAGGACTAGATTCAAAATCCTTGTTTATAGACATTGTACTCTCTGCATCAATCAATGTCTCTTCAAGCAGTTGTTGAGACAGTACAACTCCATCACCACTCTAAAATAAAACAAATTGATTTCTTCCACATAAAGTTGACAATGGACCTTCAACAGTTTTTGCACTAAAAATTCCTCTACTAAGTTGTGGTTAAATTTAAAATTTTTCTGCATCCAAAATAGTTGTAAATCTAACAAGACAATTGCATTATTACTTCCAATGTATACGTGGCAATGATGTGCAAGTGCATGTTAGTTTGCAAGCTACGCTTTCAAGCAGCCAGACCTGCTAATGTAAAAATGCTTTTTAAAACGATTTGGAATTTCAACAACGTGAAAATGACGGTTGTCGTGTACCGAAACTTGGTTTCGCCCTAGTAGGTATCGCCCAGATGTCGTGTAGCGTGAAAATGAAGCGTTAGGCATTTAAAATAATGAAGGTCAGTTAAAAAGGGGAATTAATTCTAGGATCCTTTTAAACTAAAGTTAGTCCAAACAATCCCAGCCATCTTTAATTGCGGTGATTTCTTTATATTCAGTAAAACAAGCCAATTTATCACAGCAGTAGCCAATGATACGGTAGTTAGTTTTTAAAGCATAAATTTTAGCGTTCTGGTCAGTCGCCAATCTTGTGAGTTCAATAAAGCCTCTCTACATTATCCACAGGATCTCAATCAAAGATCAGGTTCGGAGTTTAGAATTACAGAACATTAGCTATACGTGTAGAACGTTAATTATCAGTTTCAACAACACTTTTTATCAAAATTCCTGTCACAAAGTCAATGTATCTGACTGGGATGTGGCTAGTTCTAGCTGAGATAAAGTCTTGGTTGGAAACTAAACGTTGATGTATAGCCTACTCAGTCATCTTCTCATCTCGCTCAAGTGAAAGCAAAATTATCAAACGATAAACAGAAACAGCATAGCCAACTGTGGCTCAGTGCAAGATAGAGACTCCAAAATTGATTTACTTCGTCAAGCTATTCAACATCATTAGCAAGAAAATTATTTTACCACACATTGGCTTCCATCTTTTTTAACATCTTCATTCTTTGACCTAGTGCTTTCCAAGTAGACCAACTTTGAGGCATTGATTCTGCTTAGTACGCATTTCAGTTTGTCGATATCCACGTAAATATTGTCTTTTAAAAAGATGAACCAGCCGAAGCTAAAAAATGCACGAAAGAAGTTCAATTTCAATCAATAAGTGTGTCATAAAATTTAGCTTCAGAAATTTTAAAATGCTTCTTAAAACAAAGCATATTTAAGTTAACACACTATACATAGCCTACGTTTCGTTGATTGGAAAGTCTGAATGGCTTGCGTGGAAGCTACACCGTTATGGTTAGCGAATCGCAGCTGCTCGCTGTACTAGCGAGTGCTCAGCCTTGTGCTGATAGCCGGGAAGAACGCCCCTCTCTTCACATACATAACCTACGTTAAATAAATTCATCAGTAGATGTATATGGTCAATTGGTCATGGCTAGATACCGATATTTTCATTTATACACTTGCCAAGCATGTTTAAAAATAAGTCTTTCCTGCTTTAAATACAATTCAAAGCTCTCTCGACGTGATTGATGAAAGATTCTTGTAAGCGATTGAAGCAATGAAGCATGACCGGAGGAATGTCTGTTTTTTTACAGTAGGCTATGTTGACAACTTGTTGTTAAAGAAAATTTACGATATTATAACATGTCACTATAGAATGTTGAATGTATGCACATATCTAACAATAGAATGAAGGTAGTAAACCGTTGTCAGGAAGTCAAGAAAGCTATTTACTGCTATCAATCACAAATAAACATATCTTTAATTCTGAAAAAATTTAAAATTGCGAAAGCTTTGTTTGGTAAATTTTTGAATTTATAAAATGCTTAAAGAAAAACTTGTTACAATCTAAACGTAATAAGTACGTTAAATTTAGTAACATTTTGCAATTAATCTGTTTAGAAAGTCAAACATCGGATACGTTCATAACGTACCCTACATAGATTTCTCACTGAACAAATTTGATACTCACGTGTTCAAGTACTTGTCTCGAACATACTTCATAACAAGATACGTTTTCTTATGCAGAGGAAAGTTACTTTCTGCGAGTTCTGGCAACTCGACAACATTGATACCAGCCATGGAGGTTGATTCAGCAGAATAAATTTGGTCGTCATTAAATTTCCCATTATTCTCGGCAAAAATTAATACTTTAACGTTTGATGGCTTTGTCCAAGTGTTGATTATCGCTTCAATTTGTGGTCCCATGTTATTTTCCGCAACAAGGATACCTAAAATACAGCGGAGAAAGATTTTTTTTGGGATATATGCATACAAACAGAACTTTTCTTAATTTCAAACCCACAATCGTATTTTTTGCATTAATATTCTTCTTCAAAACTTCTTGTTTCACTCATTATTTGCTGAATCTTTTTTTAAAAGAGACCTACAGTAGGCCTACATACAGTCGTGTGGAAAAAGTGTCTGCCTGATGCTCTGTGCAGAAACGTAGCCTACCGTTTTGGCACCCACTGAACTTGTCTGTGTCTTGGCTAGATTCTAAAAGAGATACTTGAAAGAAGCATGGAGGAGTGCCCACTCATGTAAATCAAATCCGTACAAGATAAATGTTAAGTAGTTACACCGCGTACTACGCACATGAGTTCTACTAAAACAGTTGAAACACTCGCTGCGTTCAAGACTATATGAAATTGTTTTTTTTTTGTCTTTTGCACAGCTCTACTACAGTAATGTAGTACAAATTCTTGATTTCAACCCCCTTTCCAACCAATCCACTTCAACCAAGTTGATAGACTTATTTTTAAAGGATGCAGAATCTCGTAACAAAATCTGAATAAAAACATTTAAGACATCACTAACATTGGAGCAAAATGTCTACTGTTCCTTTAATCTTTTCTATCCGCTGTAGAGTAGGATACATACCGTAGGCTACATACCGTAGGCTACGGAACCAACACTTACTGATCAAAATCATATTTTTGCTGGAAAGCTGTTCAGTCGGTCTCAATGCGTATTTTGGTTTGATCGGTGGAAGTGGTCTGACATGCCTTGCGCAGGTACGACTGAAAGCTTTGGAAAGCAGATAAGGTGGACACGAATAACCAATCAAAAACCCCAACACGACTCCAGCAATCAACCTGAAATAAATTCAAGCGTGGTTGATAAAATGCAAAAACTTTTATCAAACAATGTGGTAGCTCCAAACAGTGATTAGTCGACTCAAGCAGTGGCACAAAATAGTTGATATAAATAAATAAAATTCTTTTAAGCATAAATTGTACTACTTGACCTGAAAGGTTAGGATAATAACGGAAGTTGAGTTATGAGAATATTGACAATAGAAAGAAAAAATTCCCAGAATTGTATTGATCAAGAGAGAAGGTGTAAAGTTACAGTTATGAACACCGAGATGCAACCTGTTACCTGATTTGTCTTATATGCAAATTTAATTTTACTGATTGTTGCTACAAGCCTAACCAAAAGGTTCTAAAAATTATAGTTCCGCATCTTTTAGTCTTTCTAAACGACGACACAGCTTGTTACATTTTCTGGCAGTGACAAATAAGAAAAGTCCCAGTCAGATTGTCAGAAATAGCTGGCTAAATTAGAAAAGTCTAGTTGTGTGGCAAATCAGCCAGCATTTCTACTTAGCCGTGAAGGAATGACTGACTTGAATTCTATGAATGTAATTTTTCCAATTGTTATTAACGGACTATAAAAGTTGACTGATTGAATGAATGTACTGTAAATAAAGTAGTATTACTTTAACGTGTAGTTGTAAACCTTGACATTCTCCATCTTTGGCTTCACTTTCAACAACACTCTCTCGGCTAATTATTAAGTTTCATTTTATAGTGCAACAAAAACATCGATGAGTTAAAAAGTAAAAACCCAATAGGACTGTTCATCACGCGTATGATTTAAAAATATGATAGATTACGTGCTTCTGGTGTAAAATAAGTTAAACTACCACACAGTATATCAAGTAGGCTATTTCATTTTGCATGTTTAGGCTAGTTGTTTTACTAACATGGCTGTGTGTGCCATTACATGATATTATCCCTATGAAGAAGTCAGCCGTGTTTGATTGACGAAACGTCGGCATAACTGCAGATTATCACCTTGAAATACATTCTGTTGTAGTATCATGCGCTCAGCTGCAGAATAAGCTATTGACTCAGTTGAACTTCTCTACCACACAACACTTGACTTCCTACGAGAGTTAACTAACAGCGATATCTGCTCATAAAACTAAAAGCTAAAACTAAACTACATGCACGGTGGAATAATCATTTGCGTAATCGAATGAAAAAACTAAATACAAATTTGCTAGATAATGTAAAATAAATACAATAATTCTCGCACTGCAGCTGTTTCATAATATAACCGCAAACACAGTTAGTCTCCGAAACTTGTCAAAATGTGACCTTGTCAAAATATGACTCCAAAATATTAGCGTAAAAGGCTAGTTTTAACTTAATAATATTCAACGTCTATTCGTAAAAGTGTTCATGTTTAGCTCTGGCATAGTTTCTCCCAATATAGGCTAATGACGAGAGGACTGCTACAAATCATTGACGAACAATAGGGAAAACATTGAATTGTTGGGCAACGTGTTGTTATGTTATTATGGAAGAGTGCACAGCGTCAACCGTATCCAGCCGTTTAATTCTTAAAAATGACATCATCTGTCGTTTTCTTTTGTGTGAGACAGGATTGTTTAGATTTCAGGGCAGGTGATGGCAAGCCAGGTGAGTGTCGCTTCGTATAGTGCTGCTATACCATGCATTCCACTTGGTGTCTTGTAAACGGGACATTCAAGAATGACATGATCAGCAGTTTGTTCCTCTGCGCCGCATTTGCAGGCCGATGAGGGAGCCAAACTCACTTGTACATATTGAAATGGAAGCGGAAATTGAACTTATCCATTTAAAAACACATTACTCTAAAAAACGAAGAGTATGTTGCTTTAGAAAATTCTCAGGTTGATCGACTGCACGGCCGGTCAGTGAGAGCCATGGCACCACTGACGCTCGAAAGGGCGTCAGTTTCGATACTGCTCAAGAACATGCGGCGGTGTCTTTAGAAAGACATTTATAAGGTGGAAACGACAATTGACTTTTTTGTCTCTGCTCATTTAAATCTGAAATCAAATCTTCATCCACCTAGCGTAAGTCTGAATACGAGAGAGCAGTTGGGTAGTCACAACAGCAACAGGGAGGTAGCCAAGGGAGGCTTTAAAGAAGCAATCATCCTCTCAACATTTTTCTTCTTTTCTTGCACCCAACAAAACTGGGTTTGTGAAGAAAAGGACATTTTCTTCACAAAACTGGTTTTGTGAAGAAATGTCCTCCCTTGGCGCCTGCTGGTTTTGGTGGCTTTTCTTTCCACAAAAACAAGAGTTAAACTGACTGGTAAACCGGCGGTCGAATACTTTGTGGCTAGAATACGGTCGGTGCGATACTGATGAGCCCAGCCTCATGGGCGAAACACGTGTCTATCGCTGTCAATTCTTGCTACAAATCGGCTGCCGAGAAACAAAACTGGGTTTAATGCTATTACAATGTTTTAATGACATTGCATTACTTGTTGAACGACGTTTCATAAATGTTTGTTTAAAAATATAGCTACCGAATGCAGACAAACTTTTTATTTCAGATATTAAATTGTTTGCCTCTCCAACAGTTGCCTTTTCCTCTCTGAAACTTTCTTCCTAGCTGCGTCACTAAATAACAATGATAACGTGAGACAAAGCACAATTCGCCGTATCGGAAAATCCAAACTTTGAATTCTTCTTTGTATTAGGTGGGGGCAAAAACGATAAAACTTTAATATTCTTAACTGTAAACACTGTGAATCTAAAGTTCATTGTGTACTGTACATCATAAATGTTTATAGCGAATTTGTTCGTCACATCATTTATCTTTTCAATGAAATTGGTCAAGACTTTCTAACTACTTTCGGCACTGCATTTTTTCGCTTTGTGCTGAAACACTTCATTCATGAAGCGCCATTAACTTATTTTATGAGCTAGCTCAAAGCTTCTTGAGCTGATAAGTTCGCTTGCCTTCAAACATGGCTTCAAAATTGCAACGTCAAATTTGACATCGGCCTACGCAGTGGACTATGTCAAATTCCACGTCAAAACCTCCAGTTTGAATCACCGTTCAGATGTATAACCATCTCTGGTATTACCCAAAACAAACTTTGCTATAGGAGGGCACTGGACCGGAAGACGGCACAAGACGAAAGTCAAACAACATTCAATAAGCTATTTGCAACAATCAAAAACGTACATTTTAAGTAAAATATGTTTCACAGAATAAAAGTCGAAATTGTCAAGAACTGATTTGACTAAAGGCTGCCAAAAGTTAGTGTCAATGTACTGTAAGCTAGGCTATAACACCAAACATAAATGCTTTTAAAAGGTGCAAAATTGGTTCAAACTGATGCCTTATGTCATGTTGTATAAAATGGTTATTCTCATTTGGTTAACACAAGTAGACTAGAACTAGTTGCAACGCAAAGAAAAAAAATCTGAAAAGACCCTCAGTCGATTTTCTAATATTGCATTTTTAGTCCAGTGGCATTTTTAACTCTCAAACCTACCTGATAAAAAAGAACTTTCTGGATCTTTTTAGCATTGCCAATAACTAAACAAAACATGGACGAGCCACAGCATATACAACATAGCCTACAAGTAGTTAGGGCAGTATTTCTTAACGTTTTTTTTTTTATCTCGATGCCACCTGCAGACTTTTAAATATGTAATCGCCAGGGCCTATGAGAGGGGGATACGGAGGGTACGGCGTACCCTTGAGGGTCCAAGCCTGTGATTGTTAGGGGGCCCGGAATTGTGATTTTATAGTTTACGCGCAAAAATGTTTGGTTAAAACCATCCTAAACGACTAAATTCAAGCATAAAAGTTGTTATTCTTTAGTCATGGGGAGGGGGGGAAGCGTAATGTAGAAAGAGGGCCCGGAAAGGTAACTAAGTGCATTGCGCGTCAATTAGGTGCCCAAAGTGGTGATCTAATGCTTTACGTGCAAAAATGTTTTGTTAAAAGCACCTTAAATTAAATCATAAAAGTTGGTTATTCTCATGTCCGGGGGGCATAGTGTAGCAAAAGCAGGGTTGAGATTGCCTAAACCACCAGATTTTTTTTTAAATGCCCGGGTGTTTTCGGGCTTTTTTGTGTTTTTTAAAAACTGTTTGAAAAAGATAGTTTCACGCTTATTTCACTTCAAAATGAATTTAAGAGTTGTAGCAGGAACCGGAGTCAATACTGTCAGAGCAGGAGCGGAGCCGAAGTAAAAAAAGTGACTTCATGCACCTCTGCTAAGCATGTGGTGAATGCAAAAGTTATTGAAGAAAGGTTATTGGTCAGATGATTAATTTGATTATGTTTTAACTAGATGTTATGTTTGAGCCTTGGTAGAGAGCTTGACTTGTTGTACCAATTTAATTTAGAATAGGCCAATCCCATTCTCTGTTCTTATAAACTTGTATTTTGTGATGTTCAGTCTTATCTTATCTGGCAGCAGAGCAGGGTAGGCCTATATCATATGAGGTAGGTGACATATTTAGTTTCTCTCTCTCTCTCACTCAATATAATTGTGCATAGCCTATTAAAATTAAATAATAGTGTTATTGCAGCCTGATACCATTATTTCGCACAGATGTCTAATTCTGCAGTAAAATGTTGTATGGTGTGAAATACGCCTAAGCAAACATCACGCGCTTTGCCGACGAAGGGGCCCGGAGTGAGAGGGGGGCCTGGAATGACTCTTCGTACCCTTAGTGAAAACTTCTCTGAGGCCCTGGTAATCGCGCATTGAGCGAGCGGAACAAGCGTAAAATTTTTTGGCTTTATGCTACCGGTATTTCTCTTGAATTGCTTTCATATTGTTACTACACAATTGGCATAATCTTTAAAGCCGAAAGACAAATAATTTTTAAGCTGTTAATATTGCAATAATTTCAAATAAAATAATGTATGTTTCTCCATTTTCCTGCCGCGCATCTGGACACCTTCCGTGGCGGACTGGCTAAAAAACGATTGGTTAGGTTGTCAACAAACATAGGTCTACTGCACCTCGTATCCTCAATGACTTTAGAGTTTAGGCTAACTCATTGGGGCATAAACTTCATTTCAGTTTATTAGTTTTGTTGGCGATAAAACAAAATTATACAAACGCAATAAACACAAATGACAAATTTGCAATGTGGAATGGCAGCAAAAGACCAAAATGTCAACCAGGTAGGTTAAATTTTTTTTTTTTTTATAGGTTATGGTTAATTGTTTGACGGGAAATATTACGCATCAATATTAAAATCCATTTCTAACTTGCACTATAAAAATGCTAATAAGTGATAATTTATAGTTATAAGCAACTTAATGAAATACCAAAATAAAACTTCGTTTCTAAACTTTTTATCAAATTTTCCTGTAATTTAACTGATGATCCACTGGGATGCTGGGTGTGACAAAACATTTTAAATAAAGTAAACAATATCACACCAAATCAGAAGAATCAGTTTATTTAAATACAGAGCTTTCGCCACACAAGCAACGATAGGTTAACTTAACATATCGTTGCTATGCCAATGTCAATGCATCTCAACATTCTTAGAATTTAATTCTGTTTAAATTAGGGGTTCAGTTTATTTTTATTCCTTACTATCACGATGAAAAATAGTGTAGGCTATGTCATCGTTAGAAGTCATGTAAGTCAGACAAATGATAGGAGCTATAATACGTAGAAATTAGTTTTATAGTTAAAAGTTCTCTTTAATTACAATTTTAATAGATTTGATTTTTACATGTTTATTATCATCTTATTATCTGATTTATTGACCTAAAGTCTTATAGTTACCATATGTATAATATTTGATCTTTTTTATTCTTTCACACAATATTACCTACTTTTTTAACACTTTCACTAAATTTTATGATCATCTTAATAGTATTTCATTCTTTATTATTGTTGCAGATTATACTAATGAAATACGTTTATGTTTTAGAATTAGCCTAAAATTGAACATTATCCAAAATGAGTCAAAAATGAGAAGCAAAGTAATTTTAAAATTGAACTAGATTTGTTTTGTCGCTTTGGTAACAATAATTGAAATGTAAAGTGTATTTTTGAAAATTGTGCGCTACAGAAGACACAAAACATCTGAAAATAATGCTAAAAGTATAGATTACCACAAAGTTCTGACGTAATACTGCTAGTACAGGCCTATTATTTTCCGGTACGTGACTCTGAAGTTACGCTGTACTGGTTAGTCCATACCAATGGTGCCCAAAGCCTACTCACACAGGTGATGTATTCATGTCATTTGAAATATCATTTTTCATTTTCAAAGATTACTTTAAAACTAGCTTTTAAAAATAAGTTCAAGGCTATTGTCTAATTAACATGCGCAACCGATGGCCTGGACAAACCAAAATTTTGAAAACCTAATAAAAACTATGCACAATGGATCGTTGTGGAGATTCACGGTAGTCGACGCCTTATTCAGACATGGCCGATGATGATGATGATGATGAACCGATAGCCACATCCGCTTAAAACAGCGGTTCTCAACCGGGGTCCACAAAGCGTTTTCAGAGGGTCCGTGAAAGTTTGCGAAGTTGCAGCATAATTGATAAATTACGACAATTAAGCATTTTTTTGTGCATTATTTATGTGTTTTCCACTGTGCGTCGCTACGCGATGATGCCTCCTCTAAAATTTCAAAATGCGTCGAACAAAAGTTCGGCTTTTTAACCAAACAACTTTTGTGTAAAATAGTTTAATTTTTTTTATAAGACAACGCACTGTATGTTCAGCTTAATTTTTTTGAAACATATTATAGATCAATGCTTAATTCAGAAATGCAAACGTTGGTCGACAGTCTATCAGAACTCACAGTTTTGTCATGACTGTGATTACAACGAAATATTAACTGCAAATGAAGAAAGAAAAAAAAATGCAAACTCTCTCCCGAAACTATAGAAGGCCTATCACAAAAACTCTTATTAATTTTAGAAAAATTTATAAAAAAACATTAAATCAGTAAATACAGTAGATTACTAATTTTTGATTCTGTTTGATTCTATCGATTACTGAAAGATGACATAAGGATTGGCTTTTTGCCATCCAATCCACTTAATTTAAATTTTTACCCATCAGGCATATGCCTAGTCACTACAAAAACAAAATAAAGATATACTTACACGCATGTGAGTTTCGAAAACGGCATGCTTTTATGGATACAGCAAAGAAATCGCCTAAAGCTCATTCTGAAGAAGATTTACTTGAAAATGGTGTAGAGCCAAAGGTACAAAATTCTGTTTACAACAAATTTAAAGTCAGCCAAGCTATCATTCAGTTGAAGTTTTATCGCAAACCTAATCAAAATTGCAACCTGAGAATACACAAAAAATTGGTCTGAAGAATAGCGAACATTTTATGGGATTGCAATCATTAAAAATATATGAACAGTCACGTGAATTCAAAAACGGCAAACTCCACTTTTTTAAATTTCACTTTTTGTGGTTTTACGATTCTCTTCAGTGTTTTTTAAATTATACCTGAAAAAACGCCCAAATTTGTCAAGCTTACGCATGAAAAATACATATTTTCATTGATTTTAAGAAATGCCCAACTCCAGCTATTGAGCTTTCAACTTTTTTATAGTTTTTCCACAGAATCTTCACCGAGTGAAATTTTCAGGCATAACAGGCTACTTTTTACCAGTATCCAAATAAGCATAATAATCACTATCGAAATTCCACTACAAAAGCAAATGATCAAAACAATTAAAACGCATTTATCACAACACCTTGGTTGGAATTGGGCCCTTCTTAAATTCACGTAATCATATGTATTGTGTTATGTCAAGAAAAAAAAACTATGAGTATAGGCCTATGTCTTTACTTAGTCGTGCCTTGCTCGATACGTCACGGTTACACATATAAGTGTTACTATAACTAACTATGTCATTCGGCGCTGACAATCCAGCAAATCTTCTGGCCCGACTATGCTGCTGCATTAGGCTACAGCTTACAAACATTATTTCAATGAAGAAAATAGCGACTGCAATGCGCCCATGAAACTGCGCATCGCAGCCTACCTGCTTTGGTATCGCAGCCTATTTTTATTCGAAACTCAAGAAATGAATAAAAACATGATATTTTGATCGGTTGTGATTAGCAGTTCTCGTTGCAAAATACAAGACTTCGATATTTATCATTACTTTCAGTTAAGTTAATCATATGAACAGTTTTTGATGAGCCAAAATGATAAGGCAGCATTAATAAACAAGTTTAAAAAAGTTAAAGTTAAATTGCATGCACACCCCAAGCAGCTACTTTACTTTCATATTTTGTTCTTTGCTCATTGCATAACTTTATTCAGACATTTTAAAACATTTTCAGATTTACAGTGTAAGCCTACATTTTTTTTACAAGTGGTAGCCTGCAGAAATCTAGAAAAAGTTTGTTCATATTTTGGAATTTTAGACTTTGGACTGTAATATTGAAAACGTAGCACACTGCGCTTTCTTTTGCTCTACGCTTTCACTGATCACTTTTCAGGATAAGATGACCTTTGCAGTGTCAATCAGAAGCCAATCAGCGCTTCCACTTTTGTGGTAATTACCACAATTGTGGAATTTTCATCATGCTTGTGGTAAAAATGTGGTAATGAAAAATTTGTGGTAAAAATGTGGTAATATGGAAATTTTGTGTGGAAGTGTTGCCAAAATGTGGAAATTATAAATTTTGAAAATTTGACATAAAATACTATCAATAAATAAGAGCATTTAAACTGTTGTCCTCCAAAATCGAACAGATATGCAAAAAACTACTTATAATTGCATGTGACTAGCATGTTCCGCTGTTTTCGGTTTGATTTTGGAATGCGTCCTGACTTTTAACTTTGAAGGTAGGGTGACCATGTGATCATATTCATAGTCAATATGTCTTTCAGATTCTAGCTGCGGTGTCAAGTACAGTACTTTGCAGTGGCGTAGCCAGGGGTGAGGTTACAACCCCCCTTTGGCACGCGTGTGACGTCA
Organism: Aplidium turbinatum; assembly: GCF_918807975.1. Taxonomy (NCBI): domain Eukaryota; kingdom Metazoa; phylum Chordata; class Ascidiacea; order Aplousobranchia; family Polyclinidae; genus Aplidium; species Aplidium turbinatum. The sequence continues at coordinate 8,259,064 of NC_137486.1, forward strand.
AGATATTGAGAATGATGCTTTCAGTCTCTATGTCTCTAAAACAAAGTTTGCCTAATTTTAAACGAAACTGCATTAAAAGAGCGAGTTTTTCGAATGCTAAACATTCAAATATCTCAGCCAGGAATTAGCAACAAGAAAACATAGAGACTTAGCTTTATTACCGAAAAATGCTGAAGAAAACATGATCTTATTCTTTTGCTATGCCACCAGACAGCACCATTTTACAGGAATATTTATACCCACATTTTTGTTGAAAATGCTCTCAGAATGCACCAAATTTAAAGTAATTTTTCAAAATTTTCTGGAGAGGCCCCCAGACCCCCCGCCGCTGGGTGTCGCCTTTGGCGAAGAGGCCGGCGGGCGTCAAAACCCCCCCTTTCAAAATTCCTGGCTTAGCTACTGGTACTTTGCTTTCTTAATTCGGACGTTCTGTTAATAAACTGAGTACGGTAGTTGTTTTAGGCCTTATTTTACACTATATAGTGTAAATATAACCAAATAATAGCGTTGCCGGATAAGGAATTCTGTCGTAATTTGAGAAAAGTTTAAAGCTGTTGAAAGCAAAAACTTGCATTTTAGAAATTTTTTTAGTTCTGGGTAAAGATCAAAACCCTAACCTTATTCCTAAGTCTTACCTTAACCCTTACTAACTTTAATCCTAACTCTGACAACACCTGATAGTAACTATGGCAACAAGTGGGTAAAAATAGCCACTGTGTTAATGTAAAAGTAAGTCGAAATACAGTTAAGATCGGGTAAAAAATCACAGTAAAAAATGTGGTAATCTGAGGACAAATGTGGTAATACAAGTGGTAATCTAGCTTTGTAAAAGTGGAAGCACTGAAGCCAATCATACTGCACCGAAGACTTTAAAAACGGTACCGATTGTGTTCTATCCTGCATAGCGCAGTGAGAATGAGTAGGGTGATAATGTGATAACATCGTAAACCTGAAATAAATTAAAAATGATCCCTGTCGCTAAAAGACCTTAGCTGTTGTAGAGCGACAATAAATAAAACCATAACATTATTATTATTACTGCTTGTAGACATGGCTATTGGCTATGCTATAGGCTACTATGTGCCTAAAAAAATTTTTTTCTTTAAAGGCTTCACATATTTGATACCTAGAATACTTGTAAATCAACGACGTATTGAAACTTGTCTGGATCGCTAACCTTTCTTGCAAAACTATGTGTGGTCAAAAAATGGGACTTCTAAAAATGTTTGCTTTAAAAATATCGTAGGTTATGCCACTCATGTGCCACTTTACAATGAATTTTGGAAGCAAACTCTAAAATGTTCGTTAAATGGCCAGTATTGAAAAAGACCAGTCCCATTTTTACATTGTGAATGAATTTTATGAAATCAGAACGTTTTTTAAACCAATGAAATATGGTAAACCTTTGCAGATTTTGTCTAGGCCAATCAACACAACTATTATTATGTACTATACTTACCCAGGCAGGTCGTCTGAGCTCCTTTCCATGCCACCAGGAAAGGAGCTCAGACGACCTGCCTGGGTACGGCTGAATCGCCTCCGCACGACTGTTGGGCGCTTCGCTTCCTTGATGCACAAATGGGGCCTATCAACATCTGCGGCATGCAACTGTGGTGCAGAGGAACAGACAGCAGATCACATCCTCTACCACTGCCCGACGTTTACTCTTCCAAGGGCAGTTGGCCTGTCAACGCTGGAGGACTCTACAATCAAGTGGCTGCTCGAAGAATGCCCGGACATTTGACCCCAATAAAATGTAGTCCAAAAACAACCTCTCATACGAAAGAAGAAGAAGAACACAACTATTGTTTAGCTGCACTTCGGAGTTTGTAGTAGCAATTCAAAAATGAGCTTACTGCTGAGCACTATGGTAAACAATGTGCTTCTCTGTTGGTTTATTCACCACAACCAACAAACATATTTACATTCGATATTTGTCTATATCTGAAATAGACAAAACAGTGTCCTTTGCATGGGGGCTAATCAATATTAGAACATTGCTAAGAAAAAATCATGCTTTTGCAGTTTGGTGGCTAAAGAAGCTTGTGCTTTTAGTATTTTTCATACAAAGAAAGCTTACCCTGTCGAACCAAAAGGTCACATTACGTTTGTGTCATTGAAGCGAAAAGTCCCGAAGTAGTTGATCCAAGTAATAATTTCACATTTTTGTACGCACCAAGGTACACTGCTCACGCGCGTGTGAGCTATAATGTAGTTTTCAACCTCCACAATGCACTCAAGCAAAACATAGCGTTGTATTTTTTACATTAGTTTACGTTGAACCGAAATAAAATCCAACTTACAATAAGCAGGTTTTGAAAGCTTAAAGTTACCAGTAGCAGTTATCGCCTCCAGTTCTAGTGCTGGTAGATCTGGGTTTGATTTCTTCACGTCTGGTCACTCACAGGCACTAAAACTTCAAAAACAGTACAAATTGAGTTCTTTCTTGGATAACGCAGTGAGAATAAATCAAGCAATAATGAGATATACCGTGCAAAAATTGAAAGTGAGCCCTGTAGCCAAAAACCTAAGTAAAGCGACAAAAATCCACCATACCAGCTTGTAGTTGAAGAATAAAGAGGAAAACCACAATTATTGGCAATAGTTTGCAGACAAAATAAACTAACAAGCTTACATGATTGGTAACAACTTGCGCTATACGAGAAACGCATTTTGTATTAGACGAAAGGCTACAATCTGAGAATACTATCATATACACGTGTTTGCACTTACAGTAGGCTACACAGTATACACTCGAAAACAAGCTATCATCGTTATTTTGTGCAATCGTGTAAATACGACAAGCAAAACTTGTAAAATGTATCCACTTTAGTTGGACTCATGTTTGTCAACAAAAACAGGTAAGAGATTACGGTGATGATAATTATCAGGCACTGTAGTTTTTATTTTCTCTCGGTGCACTTGATGAAACGAGAATCTTGATCTGACAACTTATGTCTCGCTACATGCTCGTTTTCAACAAAAAACCTCAAACTACTTGTGAATTAACCTCACTTCTTCTTTATAATCTATAAAAGGTACAATACTTTGTAAATCAGAAAAAAAAACATAAATCTTCTACGTCGTAGCGGAGAATTTAAAAGCGGATAAAGTTTCGCATCCCCATGACTTACAATCTCCACCAAATAACTAGTTGGACTGTTTAAGTACAATCAGCTCAGACAAGAGGCAGAATTCAACAAGTTTTCACTTTTTCTTCACAATCTCGTTTATAATAGCTTGTTCAAATCGTACTATTAGCCTAATGCTGATTTTGCAACTGCATACAAGAAGCACACTAGATTGACGGAACTTGGTCCCGTGCCATCGTGCCCCTCAAAAAGCAGATAAAAATGCAAATTTTTCAAAGGAGAGAAACAAATTTCTCGCCAGCTTGTTCACACACAATCGGAGCAAGTGCGTATTAAATGAAAAGACATCAAACAATCTTGGTGCGATGACTTGTCTTTCCTTATTACTTGTTATGAACTATAGGCAGAAAAGCAAAAAAAAATCTTCAACAGAAAGCTGCGAAGCATATTACTGCAAGGTTATTTTATTACACTTCATTTTGAACTTTCTCACACACAGATGAAACGAAAATTTCGCAATTACAACGCTTGGTGAACAGCATTTGTTGCCTTGCGATGTTCCAGTCTTTCAGAGTGAGTATTCAAGCTTTTGTTACACCAGTAAATTATACAAACAGTGGCCTACGTTTTTCGATTGAGAAGCCTTTGTTAAGAAATCACTGGAACATTGTTTTTTCAATCAACGAGAAGAGCGCTTGAAACAATTCTGTTTACATGGAGACGGAATAGACTCTTTCTTCATTACAATTGGCGGAGGAATACTAACAATTCAACAAGGAAGTACCAAATCTACAAGCGGCTGCTTTTAAAAACTTTGTCATAAGTAACAAATTCATCTGTATTTGAGTTAACTGCTTGCAAAAATCAAAGATGGAAACTACTGTTGAAGTTACATTTAGTTTTAAAACAAAACTTTTAAATTCATTTTTTTTGCGGAAATTTTACGTTCATTTGATCATAATTGATTGTCCAGAGCCCCATTAAGACCTAAACACTCGATAGGACTGTATCTCTAAGCCCACAGAAAACAGTTTTCTAAGAGTGAATGACGTGATCTTTATAAAAATAAACTAATAGACCGTCACGGTTTGGCATGCCAATTTTCTGTTGTTACTCAGAAAGAATTAAATCAAGCATATTGCAGCATATTGCAGCCAAATAACTTATATAAAAACCACAATCCGACAGGCCAAGGTGGTGATAGATATTGCCAAAATTCTAACTGTAGCTTATCATAGACATAAACTTTTCGTGTAGGTGCAGTATTTTACCGAAGCAAAACAAAATATTCTGTAATAAAAACATAACCATTTATCACTATCCAAAAGAACCTCAGGCAACCTTGCATACCATACTGTGCAATATCAAGCATCTAAGGTTAGATTTAAAAGGGTGAAAGTTAGGACACTCGTGGTTGTTAAATGCAAGGAATATGTTGAAAATTGTTGTCAAGAGCTGTCCCAGCAGCACAGGTTGACTTAAATCCTTAAGACCGAAGAGATAAACCTATATGGTTGAATAGCGAAGGTAAATGAAAAATGTGGGCTATCATTTACATAATGCCTTTGTCAATTAAATCTCGAATTACAACACACGATCACTTTTAAGGAATGCTGTCGGAAACGACGCAAGGGAACGCCACGACTGATTGTAAAATTCGAAGAGAGTGCTAAGCTATTGATTCTTTATTCACACGATCTAAAATGAAATACCTGCTGATAAAATTCATTTACTTTTTGTGCAGTAGTAAAGCAACATCATTTCAAGCGGGAATGCTGTAAAAACTCAAATCTTTGGAATTATTTTGGAATATGCATAGTTTATATATGTGTTTTCTAAATTATTTGTTGTAGGCTGTTTATAACATAGCTTATCTGTTGGATGATTTCCAAGCGTTCACGCAAGAGCTCATTTTTATGGTTCACCAGAGTAAAAAAATCGATTGCTCTCTTCTGTCGGCGATACTAAGTAAACGTTCTTATCGCTATTCTTCATTAAATAAACAACTAAAAAATACATAAACTACCAAAAGATATTTTGCAGCCTCACAATTGGACTGGGGGGGTTGGCTACTATGCGATGCTGAAAAAACATTTTCAATCATTGGAAGTGGCTTATTAAACCTATAAATTTTAAAGCTAATATTCCTGAAACGAAAAAGGTAGACCTGTATGATTAAAGGTAAGCTACTCAATATAATTTAGATAATATGAAACCAAGGAACTTTCAGAAATAATTAATTAAACTACCATTCAACGTTTTATAGGCAGAGAAAACTTGAAGCGGTGATCTGATAATGAAATTTTCTACGGTTTGAGAAAAAGTTTTCTCTGCCTATAAAACGTTGAATGGTAGTTTAATTAATTATTTCAATATAATTTTTAGACCAAACATAGGTTACCTAGGCTAGCTATGAGTGGTAACTAAACAAGTTCGGTTTGAACAAATGACAGTAAGTTAAAACTGCATAATCTATCCTAACTTGTGTAGGCTACAATCAGTAAACTTCGGTGACATGTGTCTTGCTTCAACAATCATAGTGTATTGTTGGTCCTATGATCATGATTCAGTTTCATGTAGTTTGTCTGCATTTGTATGACTAACTTTGTTGTGCAGTTGTTTGCACAACCACCTTCAGGTTGGCAGTTTGTGAATATTGACATGTCATAAACTAGCATTTTGGCATGAAAACCTTGAACTGTATTGGCAAAGTGGGCTTTCATTAGAAATCTCATAGAAGACGTGTCACAAAATCTATAGCTGTCTCGTATCTATATTAGATTAAAAAGCATTGTCAGCGTAAAACTAATGTAGCCTAAGACTGAAAAGCTAAACTTGCGCTTTAGTAATGATCGAATTTTAGTAGCACTGAAAATAAACAGCAGTTTATCCTCAAGGTCGGCTACGTTTCAAAATGCTTGTTGAAACATGTGCGTAGCTTCCATATTTTGGGGCTTGTTATTCTTAGTTTATGACTGCTATGTTCAATAAATATATAATTTGACACACACTTCTGATTGTTTTAATTAATTGCTTTCTGCACCTCAAATCACAAAATGGTGCCTTCAAATTCAGTTAATCTTCTCCAAGAGTATTAGGCTATATTGTTGATGAAATCAGTTCATTTTTCAGTTTGTTTACGAATTGCTAACTAACATGATTGTATGGAAAATCTTAACTGCTTTTTCGTTACCTCGTTTCTTATCTAGCTTCTGAATTGTAGCCTATGTATAAATGATTAAGTTGTTGTCAAATCTAACACGTAGCCTGCAGTTGCGCAACTGTCAACTAAAATACGTTTATCTTTCCTTGCACTGTTAATTATTTACTATCTATTTATTGGCTTCAATAGCCTACCTGTAACAGCAGACAATCGTTTAGAGTTCATCAAACCAGACGTCATCCTTGTTAAAGTATTTATTTACTTCGTCAGAATGAAAATTTCTTTTTTTTTCTGTTTATTTTCAAACAAAAGTGTCCAACATGACCCAGCATAGTGTTTTCGAGAATGTATCAGTCACAGTGATGTCCCTGGAAGCTGTTACTTTGACGCAGTGAAACGAAAGTAAATACTTACTCGCCATTAAGTAAAGATGCAGCCACATCAACACTAACGTTAGTGAATTTTTTTTTTTAGTAAATTCAACGTCAAATTTTTTTTATTTATTCGTTCTTCTGGCATTAAGGTAATAGGCTAGGGAGTTTTGTAATCTCAAACTGTTCAATGCTAGCTTTGCGACGCCTCAATACATCTGGCATATTCTCACAATGCTTTTGAAGCAACGATGCATAACATCTTTGGTAAAGATCAGGGCTTTGTGGGCAAACCCACTAGCCATCAGAAACAATGTAGACATTGTAGATTGTAGTGTAGACGATGTCGCCTTTTTGCGAGGTGTTATAGTCGTCATTTTATTTACGTTGATTGTATGTAACTTGTGACCTGCCTCACTACATAATAACATTCAGCGTTTTCTGGTACAGACGCTGGAATTGATTACCACCGCACAACGCGTGTAATCAATTAAGCGTTCTGTACCACGTTCCTTAGTTGATTGTTTTGCGTTTCTTTCATACTATTTATTGCGTTGTTTTGATACACTGAATCAGTAAGTAACAAGAGGTAAATGGTTTTCTCACTTGGTTGGCTACTACTGTTGTTATTGCTTATTTTATATTAAACGTCTGGAAATACAACACAAGGGCTGTTCGAATCTCATTTTATTTAGGGGAAACAGTTTTGCATTTGTAAGCTACTAAGCCTCATATGAAAATCAATTTGGGTAGAGAGGTAACTTTTTTAAACCATAAACAGGCATAACTCAGCAACAACACTACATTTAACATTATAAAAACAAAAACAATAAGCGAACGTTTTTGGCTATTTTTCTTATAGAAGTCAAGTCAATTTATTTTGTTTCAACAGCGCCATATATTAACAAACAATCAGAGTAAATGTAATTGTCTTGAAAAGGGCTGCATGACTAGCCGAAAACGTTCGCTGATTGTTTTTTGTTTTTATAATGTTGAATGTAGTGTTGTTGCTGAGGTATGTCTGTTTATCGTATGAAATTATTCACTAAGAAACGTAAGCTGGAACCTAACGAAACAAAACAAGGTTTTGTAAAAAAATGAAACGAAATTTTTAAGGTGAAACAACACTACTGTGTTTACAACAGCATTACTATTATAAATTTCTTTTGAATACACGTAAGCCTAATCAGGCTCGTAGCTCGGGAGGTTCTCAGTTTTTGCACCCACGGTTTACACAAAAGAATCTACACCGAGAGAACGCGTAGAGAATCATTTAGCTGCATTAGTAGTATGAACATGCCTTCAGTGTTTGCCCAAGAAATAACTCGCTTGCATTAGCGACCGACTCTTTGAACGAGGAAACCGGAGAGGAGGAAACTGCCAGTTCATGTCATCAAGTTCAACTCTCCGGATGTGCTTGAGCAAACTAGTTCAAGGATTGCTTGACTGTTAGCGTCAACTAGTGGATGGAAAACATTCACAAACACTAACAAGCGGAAACTTTACACTCTCAGTCTTGGGGTGACCTGACCTGCGTCAGTGGTTCAAAGCCTTTTATAAGTACCCTATGCGAAACTGCCAGGGTTAAGTTTCCAAAAAGCTTTCTTAGTCTAAGGAGAAATAGTTCTGGAATCAATCAATCATGAAAATGGTAGCGTGATTCAATACAATTACCTACGTCTGATATATCTTACATGGGCTAACATTTTGGAAAATCGTATTTTAGAAACAAAGACACGATTTCATTTTCCCCTTGTGCACAGCCAAATGGTTGAACTCAATTGCGTTTTTGGAAGAAATAAATCAATCTTGCTGTCTTTCAGATTAAAATTTTAATCTGAAATAGCTAGGCCTATCACGTGAAACTTTCATTTGCGTCTGTTTCAATCACGAAAAATCTATTTTCTTTATTTAAATCTGAAGTTGATCTTGCTTTAACACTTTTCCGCATTTAATTCATGACCGCCAAGCTTCTCAAAATCGTAATCTTTTAATATCTTTCAATTCAACTTCCCTTTTCTGTAGTAACCCTATGAAAAAATGAATGACACTGACAAAAAAAAACAACTTAGGACTGCAGAGCAATTGGCACTTACACGGGGCCATTACACTGCAGTCTTACTTATTAATACTTGTTCAATGTTATCTGCTAACTGTGCTATACAAGTAGTCTACCCTTTTGTTAATAATGAATGTCTTTATTGAGATAGGCCTACTATAGATACCGTAGTAGGTAGTAGACTACAGGCAATAAGCTTAACTTTCAAATGTATAATAAGAAATTTATTTAACAATTTTGTATTTCCCTCATTTGGTTTAGCAAGCGATCAACCCACCAAGTGTGCCATTGAGCAACGTATCACAATTCGCAACAACAGATTTCCATTCAACGGCATCTAGTGGATAAAACAATTTACAGAAAACAACACTAGAGAACAAATCGTACGGTCTGGGTGCTTCGTTGCTCGCCCACTAGAACACCTTTCTAATCTAAAGATGCACCAACACAAGACCAACTTACCTAAAAATAAAAGGGTAAAGAGGTCAAGTTGAGATCCTCGTGCCCATGTCCGAAGACCTCAGCAACCCGACACGTGTTCATTCGCATGGAGCAGAGGCCAGGTCGCAGCCACGGGTGGGAGGGAAATCGCACCCCAAAGTTTTTAGCTGTTACTGGTACAGGCTAGGTCACCTACCCAAATAAGAGAAAGTATCGCGTAGACTAAGGCCTACACCAGACCACCAAAGAAAGATGGACAGACTTCTCTGTGACAAAGAAGTGTCATCAGAAAATGCTTGGTCGCGGTGTCCGAAATTGATACCTAGTCGACGACGTCTCCTTCAATTAATTAAGCGTTTGGAAAATTATCTAACAAAGGTTCAACAATCAAAGTTATCACTCTATCTATCTCGGTGCACTATGTCAATAGTTTCCAAGGTTCTAAAAGTAGCCTATAAGTTAAAAAATTTCCAAAATCAATCTTTTCGATTTCATAAAAAAAAACAATTGAACACAAGCAATAATACGTAGGCTAGATGTAACCTTACTATGAACAGACTACGCCAGGTCGTGCTGCGTGACCTGATATAACAACGCAAAATCAAAGACTCTGCAAACGTTCGTGGGTTTATTTATGAAAGCTGAGAACGCTGAAGAATAAAGTAATGAACTTCCGTCTATTTCTATCACACTGATTTTTAGGCTACATATGGGGCTGGAAAAGGGGATAGGCTAAGGCGCCTGCTTTTTAACAGCAGTGGAGCAAAAAGCTACCAAAATAAGGTAAAAGTTGTTTTGAAACTTTTGGCGGATAAGTTCTCCAGACCTCTACCTGAAATACTTAATTTTTTTTGGACTTTTACATGTAGGGAAAACCGGGGCGTGTTGTCACAGCACGATTTCCACGTGATAACCTAAACGTATAACCACGAGTTTTCAGTAGAAGGCATAGTTTTCAGTTCTCTTTTGTACAAGCAGTGAAGGCTAATAAATTTGTCACCATAGCAGAAATCATGAAGAGTAGGCTGCCATTGAATTTTAGGCAAAGTTAGGTTTTCTAACTAAACAAAAAAATGGTCTGGCAAACTAATGTTAGGTCATAACTGATCAGGAAAGATGCCATTCGTTAGTTTTAAACAGCCGTGACAACACGCCCCGTGGTATATATTTTTGTTATTAAGAAACATAAAAATTCACTTATGCTTAGCCCAGGGGTTCTTAACCTTTTTTGTCTCGTTTACCCCTCGCCGAATAAACAAAGTAAAATTTACCCCCACCGTTTTTGTGGCCCCTTGTGATGTCATCGTGTCCAGTCAACCATGCTTCACACAGATAAGTAGTTGGAAAAGGCATAATAGCTTCAAATACATGCTTAGTCAGGGTAGAAAACTCTTCGAATAATCCACACCAAAACTTGGAATAACTTAGTCACCATTGCACGATAAGCATTTGAAACAAAGCGTTGTTGAACATTGAAGATCAATCAATTCATCTTTGCAAAGATCATCGTCAGCAATACTTTCTAAATTGGCTTCGAAGGGATGAGTTAGGGATGGTAGAAGTAGGGGATTGCTCACTCAAAAGTGAGGTGGACAACTGGAGAGTCACAATGTTATGACAAAATTCGATGCAACTACAGCTTGAGGTCTACTGCCATATGTCGCATACTCAGGTGCAGTTTATATGACCTGCCCACGTGTGTACAAAGTGTGTATCACCAAAATAAATGTAGGAAATATGTGATATGTTGATTAATATGTGATATGTTTATTTAATAGTATTCGTGTCATGATAATGCAGGGGTAGACTTCACGCAACACCGGTAACGGTAGGTAGCCTCAAACTGCTGTAGTGAGGTTTTGCAGATTTTGTAGCACCCAAAATTTTAACTAAATATAGCAATTCATTTGCTGAGAATAAATTCACCTAAAAGCAAAGAAAACGTTGTGCAGTTCTGCTAATTTTTGAACTTCTTAGTGACCCTCCAGCTGTCCATTTCGTAGGAAAAATCATTAAAGTGAGTCGTCCCGGTATTCTACTGTCCCTGGATGAGTTATCCAAAGAGCAGTAGGCTACAGTTAAAACTTTCACCTTCAAAGTAACCGTCAAAGTTCTTTTTTAAGACGGCAAGGTGCTGGCATATTTCGACTTCGAGGTCAGAAATCTCGTTGCGACTTCTACTGACTTTTCAATCATCAAATGTTGGAAAATTTGCGTAAATTCCTTTTTAAACTCTTCTACTCAACGGGGATTTGCGTTCTCGAAGAAAAATCTCGATTTTACCATGTAGTTCAAAAACTCGAGACAAAACAAAACCCTATAGAGCAGAGGTGGGCAAACTACGGCCCGCGGGCCGCATGCGGCCCGCAACAACTTTCTGTACGGCCCGCGAAAACCTGAAGCAATTATATAAAAAAATAATCCTAAAATTGCTTGAAAATTTTAATTACTACAATGACTTAATTAAACTTTTTCTTTATAAATTTCGTCTTGATAGATAAATTATAGTCTTTTTGTCACATTGTAGTGGTTTGTTTCCCCAGCCACATAGTGATCTTGCATGAATGCATGGCTATTATTAGTGTCAAAGCAGCCATTGCTAAACAGTCGATGAGGCCTACGTCACAATCGAAGTTTCTGACTTCAGCCTGTCGCATCATGAAACTTTCTTTGTCGTTTTAGTCTTGGATCAAGGCCAAGACTCTTGGTGCTGGTAGAGAGAAAAGCGGCGATTGAGATAGTTTTTCTGATTATGTAAATTCGCTCACAGATGTATTCTGTTTAATTCGCTCAAAGTGCGTCTGGCGAAGTGTTATCTTGATGTGGGTTGTATTCAAATAAATAACTGAGACAAACATTTTTTTTAGATCTTTTATGTAATACATGTAGGCTATCTGTATATAAAATCTCCTTTTCTTTCGTCACTTTAAAAATAAATAAAAGCTTGTGTTTTGACTAGTTTAGATTTGATGTTTTGGTTTATAATCTTAATTGTACTATACTGCGGCCCTCGAACAAATTCAGATTCTGAATGCGGCCCTCGAGATAAAAAGTTTGCCCACCCCTGCTATAGAGCCACCGAACTTCGGTGTGATAAAAGAGAACAAAGTGTTCTGATCCCATCTGTTCACAAACCACTTTGAAAAGACCATGATTAAGAGCACGTGCCCTGATAAAATTCTCACATTCAACCACATGCTTCAATACTGCTTTCAAATATTCTGGAAGGTAGGGTTGCCAGATTGGGCGCTTTTACGCCCAATTGGGCTACTTTTGATTTCTCCAGGCGCCAAAAATTCGCGTTGGGCGCGTTTTTTTAGATGGCGCCCAATTGGGCTACTTTTTTTTAAAGTATAAAATAACTTTTTATGTAAAAATTGTGTTATGTTTAAGATTTTTACCTAATTCGTAGTTATTTCATTGAGGAGGAGCATTTTTGGAGGCCTCGGTCAGGCAGGGTTACCAATTTGGTAGGCTATAAACATTAAACATGCCAATTTTCAAAAATGTGCATGTTTAGGCTTTAATATCTGGCAATCCTGGCAACTTAAGTCATCCAGGTTTTCATGAAAATGCAGTGAGTGGACATCAGTTCAGATTTGTTTTTATTTCTGACCATCGCAACGAAAAGCAATGTATGTCAAACATAGCAGGGGTCTAGAAAAAGGTAGAAGCGACAAAACACGGACAGTATAACATGCATGATGCCAAAGCAGGACAATCAGTTATGGCATGGTCGCAACACCTTAATAAAGTTTTTACAAAATGTAGAAAGATGAGAAAAAAAGGGCTAGGGAAGGCATTTTTTGTGTTTAGGTACCTACCTGATTGTAGTTATTTTAACAAACAGTTGATTGATTGAATCTTTATCAGCGGACTGGGAAAGCTTCTTGAATAGCTTAATCTTGGCAGTTTCGTATGCTTGTAGAGGCTTTAAATTACTGACGCAGGCCCGGTCACCGAGATTGACAGAGTGAAGTATCGGGGAATTATCCTATCCATTAGGTGCCATTGAATGGAGAGCAGTCCTGAAAATGAGTTGCTCAAGCGCACGCCCCCAGAGTCGAACCAGTGCCGCTTGATCTTGAAGCTTCTTTGTTCTTGAAGTCACGCGCTATGCGCTAACCAAGTAAAGTACCAATTAACTGGGCTATCAGGTGAATGCATGGTTGCCAATCTGTTTGAAAGATGTGAAGAACTGGAAAAACACTTAAAATTTGGGACTGATGATCAAGCGCTCCAGAATAAATTTGTATATTAGCCTATCTATTTGCTTGGGCTCCATTTTAGAACCCCCAAAAAAATTGGGCTACTTTTGGGCTACTTTTTGCATAAGCTTGGGCTCTTTTTTATATTAACCTCTGGCAACCCTACTGGAAGGGTTTCACTTGCCAGTGCATGTCGATAAAGGGCACAGTGTGTAGAAATGATGTGCGGTGCGCGTTTTTTCACCAGAGTTGTAAAGCCAGACTTAGCACCGAGCATAGAAGGGGCACCGCCTGTGCAAAGTGAACCCACATGATTCCAGGATATCTTATTTTGTTAAAAGAAATTATCCATTTTTTCCAGAACATTAACCGCTTTGGTATACGTCTCTAAACTTTCGAGTGCAACACCACCAGTTTTTGAATAACTGAACAAATAAAGTTTGCTTTAATTTATGATTCAATAAATTTACCCCCTCGGTAGGTGAAATTTACCCCCAGGGGGTAAATTTACCCCGGTTAAGAACCCCTGGTTAGCCTATACAAAAAGGTGATATGCGTATTTGTTAATATACAGCGCTTTTTAGGAAATAAAAATTAGTATTAAATAGTGATAGACACATATATTCGATAGTGACACATACTTCTCAGGATGACATTTTGTTGTGTTGGACAATGAGCGTAGACTCTTTACCAATAGGTTCTAAATTATTTTTTTGCGTTCCGCGTATTCTTTAAATTCCGTTCAACTTGTATTAAGCCATTTTTTGTTGGTTTCTGTCATATTTTAATCATTAATCATGTACACAAGTTTTGTGACAACCCGCCCCGGGTGAGGCGTGTTGTCACAGACCATCCATCTGCATTAGCATGCATTTATGAAAAAACGAAATAGCCTAGAAAAAGCTAAAATAGGTCGAATGATATCTCTTTTAATTGCACCATTTAACATCTTGATACCATTGATACAGTACGAGTTACAAGCTGATTTGTAAAAATTGGGACAACACGCCCCGGTTTGCCCTATATTTTTTCACAATTTTCGCTTTTTTGAAATTCCATTGAACTGAGCTGGCTGGCAACAAGGTGGTGCACAGCGTTCGAAAAATCCAGGAAATTGTTAAAACGACAAATGAAATGCGACATGAGTAGGTGAGCCCGGATTGGCGGAGAAAGGGAATAACTCGCGGAGGAAAAGCCAAACGAAGTTATGCAAAAGATGAGTGGTCTTGCGATTTCCAGTCACGAAAGTGGTCAAACCATGATAACCCTCAAAATTGTTCTTTTTTTATACTGCAACGTTTGCAGATATCCAATCAATGTCAAACATATATACTTTGATAGCTGCAGCATGGGTATCGAATGCTTACCAGCACCGGGATCAGAAAAAAATAACTGAAATTTTTAATGTGCTTTGTACGAATCTGATGTGCAATGAACAAACACAGTTAGTGACAAACCGAGTTCCGGGAAAACAACCGCATTTTTAATTGCTTGAGTTGTTGTTGTGAACATATCGCACACTTTTTATCAGTCACCTCAGCTGTTCAACATACACAAAACATGTGAAGACGAGAAGAAACAAATTCCTATATCGGTTGTACGATTCTAACAAAAATTCAAGTCGAATGGTTTTTCTTTGCAAGTTAAAAATGAGCCAGCTACTCTGTTAAAATCACTACTTACTTATTGATTTAAATTGCAAGTTTAGCAGACAACTAAAACCGTCCACTATACGATTGCAACATAACATCTACGATGACGCATGCAATGTACTCCGACGTACCTACCAACCATTGTAAAGCTACAACCCGGCAGGGGCAGCGCAAGATCACATGAAAACAATGTCTTACAAGATGTATGGTATCACCTATGTATGCTAATGGGACAAAACGACTAAGCTCTACCTGTATATGAAACCGAAACACATTCCGTGAAATGGTGCAGGTCTTTTTGTGTCCTTTAAACACAGCATTCACGAACGATAACAAGCTAAGTCAAGGCGTTGATTTAGTTTAAAGGTTCTTGACACATAAACATGAAGCCTAATTGACAGTCACGCAGGTATGAAATCTTAGAAAGCATTGCACTATAAAATAACTCATTTTTGCAGAGAAGCAATAAAATAAACAAGCATTCATTAGGTGCAACATACAATATATAAAAAATAGCTGCAATATTACTCTCTAAGGATACTAATCTCTACACGAAAAGGTAAAACTAATAAAATATTGCAAAAGATAAATAACAACGTTGAAGAACGCACACTGCCATATCAGATCAATAGATATAAAATTAGCGGATGATCGATATATAAAACAGAGCATCAACGTTAGGCTACATGAATATTAATGTGTAAAACACTTAAAATAAACTATACAAAATATAAATGAGAAATTTTAAGCAATGAAGTTGCTTTAAATAAATCCCAATCCAAAATGTGGCGTTTAACGTTGAGCCAACGAAGTTAAGCATTGATATAATGTGTCAATAAATAGGATACGTTTTCTTTAGATTCAACCTACCAGACAGCAAATCAGCCGTTTTTTTACATTGATTCAACGTCTGCAGACGTTGAAGCAATGTAAAAAACGGTTTATTTGCTGTCTGGGCTGAGATTGAACATCATAATAAAGGAACAAAGATTTTCCGTTTGTCTATGGTGAAGCTCCCAAGCCGTTTTGATTGAATGTCGCCATAAAGCTAACAACCCCCATACGCAAGTTCACAAATAACATAAAATGAACTCCTCGATATTCCAAGCAACAAGAAACAACTATAAAAATCTTGAAACACTTCGTATCGTAATTGAGCTTGAAGTGCACAAAAATTGTGAATCCTGAAGCGAGCAAGTAAGATGATCATCCTGGAACATACAGCCTGGTTGTTATGTCTCTGCGCTGCAGTCAAGCTTCTAGCATATAGCGAACATATCCAGCGAATTTTAATATCATTTTTGCCAATGCATGTACTTATAAACAATATACTTATGAACAATGCATACCAAAAATGCATATCACTATAAGATTGGCTTCAAAACACTCGTGATTTAAGATTTTAAGCGCTTTCAACCTGAACAACGTTGTTCAAAATTACCGACGTGAAGTGTGTTATAGTCCACTAAAAGATGCTGTGAGAGTTACGATACCGCTTCCCTAATCCATGCTGGTGTGGCACAGGAGTTGAAAAAGCATTCCAAATAGCAAAACTTGTCATTTTTACATTGATTCAACGTCTGTAGACGTTATATCAATGTAAACATGACGGATTTTTCTGTCTTGGTTGGTATGATCAACAGTCGACATGCAACTAATAACAATTAATTAATATTGCAAACATTTCACCGTGCAAACATTTAATAGCACATGAGTTTTTTATTGCAGCTAAAATATATTTTAATAGCTTCACAGCAACATCTCAAGACAGAACAGGAAACTTGACAGAACGTTTATAGACGAGAGGAATCGTTGACACCGAATAAAACCAGATCGGACTTGTTTGTTTGGTTTCGTTCTTTTTGTAAATTCTTCACGGCAGCGTTTCTTGACCTTCGTCTAAAATCAATGATCAAGGTCACGTGTTCAATAACTTGCAATAAACTTCAAGCTTTGTATTCACTGATGAGAAACTACCCAATGAATACTCAATCCAAAATAAAAAAAATCTTATCCAAGCGTGGTAATGGAATCACAAAGTATAAACAATTTTGTTGGCCTACTGGCTTTCGCAGCTGAATGCGCATGTATGTTGCATTAACGTTTTTGTGCAATTCCCATTACTTTTTATCTTAAATACATCCTGAGTTGAACTTGTACGAAGTTAAACACAGGGCTGTGAAGTCAGGCGGTAAATATACGACTCCGACTCATCGGTTTATAACTGGCCGACTTCGGCTTCAGTGTTGCTACATTTTTTCATTTTTTTTTTATATTGTGCGCATTTTGTAGGTATTGTTGCACTGCACAGTCATTTATATTTTTTGTCTATCAAAAAATATCAACTTAATAAAAAAAAAGTTTGAGAGCCTTTTCAATCGTTGATTAATTAATTTCCTCGTTCTTCTGACATTAGTGTTGCCAGACAGCAAAAATACACTAAATTTCTAAAATTGAAGCATTTAACGGACTGTGAAATTATCACTCATACGTGACTCCTGGCCAACTATGCATTTTTTCAATTTTTTAATTCCTAATTTATTCGTTAAGCACCTCGGATCGAAAATTGAACATGTTCTTTGTTTGTTTAAATTTAATGTAAATTGGTAAAATTAAATTGGGATCTTGTTGAGAAAGTAGTTAACATCCGGCAACATTTTTTAGATTACGTTATAAACCTCAGCTAACTATCACAGTTATTCTGCTTGTGTAAAAATTCAACAATAACGTACTTGTGAATTTCCAGTCCAATAACCACCAAACACAACACCACCACAGCAGCGCAAGTGATTGGAATTATTATTTGGTTCAGTGTTTGATCTGGCATCTCCAAAACTAAAACATTATCAATATAGGAGACTCTGAAAGAAGTGTCATAGTTTTCTTCATGAGCAGATAGAAGTGCTCGTTGAATGGTAGCACGGTTGACAAGAACTATCTCTGAAAAGGTAGATCCAAAAGTTAGGCTCAAATTCTTGTTGGAATTGGATCAGTAGAAATTAACAATCGTCATTTTTGGTTCAAAACAGAAAGTTGTTCATCAAATTTAAATAAGAGAAGCAGGAAATGCAAGAAACCCTTCTTGTTTGCGCTGTTGAAACAACTTTTATAAGTTTTCCACATTCAATGACAAATATAGTTAAAAAAATCCTTCTTTTAAAAATGAAGGCCATCACGACGCGTTGTACTTGGGAGCTAGGCTGTCTTGAAATTGCACATTGTTTGAATGATTAAACTATAATGACAAGAAATAAAAATTCAAAATTAACCACATGTTTGTCAGCTGATTACCAGACAGCAAAGAACGTCTCAAAACTGAAGAGTTTCCAACAATGACAGAAGAGAATCGAGGGAGATTGACATGGAATAACATCAATGAATTGACATCCTGGATTTTAGGATAACCGTTCGCAATAATGACGTCATTCGGGGAAAAGTCGCTGAAAAATAAATCAAGATGCGAAAGATTAAGAGAGAAAGAGAGAGAATTGAAGTGTTTTGTGTAGACACTTCTCGCACTCCGACAATTTCAGTTTATTATGTATAGTAAAAACTATATTATGAAGGCCATGATTGAGCCGTATTATCACTCGTCGTCGTCGTTGTGTGAGCGTCTGGGGCCGAGGGTCTATCCTTTTACTACCCAAGATTCACGATGTTCCCGGACTACACTGGAAGGCTACTAGAGAGCAGCCAGTCTTTGGTTTCATCATCCATGACACGCAGACCTTCCACTCCATTAGGTGGCTTGAAGATGAAGCAGTCATTGATGATGTGGTCTGAGGTCTGTTCCTCGGCACCACATTCACAGGAGGAGGAAGAGGACATTCCCAATTGGTGCATGGTTGAGCGGAAAAGCCCGACACCCGTACGGAGACGGTTGAGGCGCACCCATGCCTGTCTTGGTGGTGTTAGACCGATGGGGCGTGTGTCGGCGTCGGGGATGAACGAATAGAGTCTGGTGGCTGTTGACTTCCATTCAGAACTCCATTTATGGTCCGCCCAAGCAGCCGCAGAGATGTCTTGTACATCAGCTTCGTTGATAAGAAGTTGAGCGGCTGGCACGAATGTGTGTCTTGATTTCAGTCGACGGGGGTGCTCGTTTGGGAGAGCAGAGATCTTGTGGTGGAGAAGGTGGTTAGGCCCCAATGCCCGTCGACCGAGGGACAGAGTGGGTTCTTTGCGACGAAGCTCAGCGGGTTGGATGCCAGCGAGAATGGAGAGATTGTCCAAGGGTGTGGGACGCAGGCATCCGGTCACTGTGCGCAGTGTGCTGTTTATGGCAGTGTCGATGTTATGGCAGTGAGCACTGCGGCACCAAACAGGTGCACAGTACTCTGCTGAAGAGTAGACAAGGGCTAAGGCTGCTATACGCAAAGTGTCAGCCCTCGCCCCCCAGCTAGAGCCTGCCAGGTGCTTGAGTAGCGCAGCGCGGGATGTGAGTTTCTTGCGCAGTGACACCAAATGGTGGCGGTATGTGAGCAATCTATCCAGTGTCACCCCAAGATATCTTGGTTCGGGGCAGAAGGAGAGATTTTCCGTTGTTCAGGACGTGTAGCTCACGATCAGCTTCCCGATTATGGAGGTGGAAAGCTGCTGCCACAGTTTTGGTTTCACTGAGTTTCAGTCGCCAGTTCTGGAGATAGGCTGAGAGAGTTTTCATGTCCTGGCTCAAGGTGTCTTCTACATTTTCCCACGACTTTGTGGAGTGGAGAATTGCCAGGTCGTCCGCATAAGCATATTTTGCGGAGACCGTAGTTGGCAGGTCGTGGGTGTAGATGTTGAAAAGAAGTGGAGCCAGGACCGATCCCTGTGGGACGCCGTTTTTCAGGTGTCTCGGTCTGCTTCGCCGTGAGCTACCGGTGGTGAGGGTGAAGCTTCGATTCCTGACAAGTTCCATAGTCATATGAATCATATGTCGGTCAGGAAGCAGGCGAAGCAACTTGCAAGTAAGACCGCGATGCCATACGGTGTCATAGGCAGCTGTAAGATCTAGATAGACAGCGCCGACCTTGTTTTTTGCCTCAAGGCAATCCTCGATGTCTTGGGTTAAGAGTGTGACCTGATCTACGGTGGATTTTCCGCGCAGAAACCCAGCTTGCTCTTTTGGAAGGAGCGGGTTGATGATTGGGTTGACGCGTGCGTAGATCAGTCTTTCGAGGATCTTGAAAGGAACACAGAGAAGGGATATCGGACGATAACTCCTTGGGTCCTCTGGTGGCTTGTGAGGCTTAGGGATCGCAACTACTAAAGCTCTTCTCCAGATTTTTGGGATTGTGAGGTGGTGCAGGCAGGAAGAGAGGAATCTACGTAACCAGGACTTAGGGCATGGCCAGCATGGAGCACAAGCTCAGGGCAGATCTTATCCGGCCCTGGAGACTTGTGTGGTTTCACTAGGCTGATGGCGGTGGCGAATTCCTCTGGGGTGAAGTCTCCAGAGATTGGTTCTTCTTGTGGTGTTTCCACTCGCCAAAGGGCAGATACTTCCTTGGCAACAAGGCGGGATGCCTTGCGGTCCTTTGTCTTGTAGACCCCGTTCTGCACTAGCTGGGAAGCGATGGCATTTTCAGAAACGGGGCACTGACGAGGGGAGTTTGCTGAGCGCACAGTGAGGTTGTTGATGATGCTACATGCTTTGCGGCTTGAGTGTGAGAAGTCGATGGTTTGGACAGCTTCGTTCCATCGCTCAAGCTTCTTTGTGTCCAGCCGCTCAAGTAGTCTGGTGGCGGCCATGTTAGAAGCAGCACCACTTGTGGCGGCTAGGTATGAGCGATAAAGAGCTTCCCACTCGGAGTCCCAGCATGGTGTATAGCTGGTTCGATGGCCACGTGGTATTGTGGCCTTTGCCGCAGTTATTATGGCATTGCAGAAGTCCTGGTATGCCTCGTCTGCGTTGCATGTTTCAGGTGATGGTAACTTTGCAGCAGACTCATTGGTCAGGAGGCTGTATTGATTCCAATCGGCTTTTTTGAAGTTCCATCGCTTCACCGGTGAACTCGGGACAGGAGCCACAAGTTTTGGGGCGATGATGAGGGACGGCCGGTGTTGGGACCGCGAGAACTTCTCAAGCACACGTCTGTCTGGAAGAGAGCTGTCGACACTCGCGAAGGCCAAGTCAGGGTTTGTCCCTGTTCCCCAGCGGCCGGAGTGGAAACTGGCTGGTTCCTTTGGGTTGAATAGGAGGGCAAGATGGTTCGTAGAGGATGACGAGTGCCCGGTTGGTATGGGCAAGCTGCTCCACAACTTTGATCTTGCTTGTTGTGTAGCCTTCTATGTTGAGCTGCAGAATGGTGGGGCGTCTGAACTTGTCCATTGCCCCTTGCAGCTGTGCCGTCCGGGTGGAGGCTCTTGGTTGACAAGTTTCGTTTGGCATCTGCTTGGGTGCAGATGTTACTCACAGGATGGGGCACGAGGAGCCACTTGTCGTCCATCCCTGAATTCATATCACTGAATTCAGGGTATTATCACTGAATTCACCACTAATACTTGCCAGTCAACAGATATATGAGGAAAACAATTGCTTGCTTAAGGTTATTGATATAAAAAACTGATGAAGATATTAATGGAATTATTCAAACCCAGTTTTTGGTGGAGATACTAAATTTAAAATATACTTTAATGCTAAGTTTATATTTCAACCTAACTTAGATGTATCGGAAACAAATGCATAGCAAGCATCATACTACTCTTACCCATGGGCGCCGATCCCTATAGGAGAGAGAGAGAGAGAGATATTGTTTTTATTTGCCTTTCTAATACGACTCGATATAAAGAAACACAATTACATACAAATCAAAATATGGCAATAGAAAGGTCTGGCAGCACCGAACAACCTTGCGGTTAACCAGTCAAGGTGCTGCCTGTCATCAGTCATCTTACATTGCAGCATCAGACATTATAACTGTATCAATAAAACATAATGATGGATGGAACAGTAGCTTCGAAATCGAATTGAATATATAAGGTTTTGTAGAATATTGAATCAAGACCAGCTGGGAAAATACGAGCATATAATGAGTCATATCGTTTTAGAACACAAATACGAGGTTACATGAGATAAAATAATTTAACTGAACGATTTTAACGATTTAATAAGAACTTAACAAGGATGTACTTAACAAGGACATGTCCCCACCATCTTTTTACATGTCCCCACCATCTTTTTTCATTATTTTTATAACGTAAAAGGGAAAATATTAATCGAATGTCACAATTTTATTAGTCAGACGTTTAAAATCTATTGAAAGGAGGGGACAACATTTTTGTTCTATGGGAGGAAACCCCGACCAAGTAAACCCCGTAGCTGTCCAGCTAAAATAAAAAATCTCAACCTCTTGCTAAATATGTGCATTGTGGGGCACATATTTACTAATCTAATTGTATCAAAAGCTGTTGTAGCTTCGCCGTTTATTGGAGATGCTCCTAGTTCCACACAAGAACTTGGAAAGCTAGGCCTATATAGGCTAAAAGGTTTCTGGGAAATTCAAGCATATGTACCTGAATCTTTATTCTAAAGAGTCTTTGCCTCAGGCTGCATCAAAACTGAAACCAATTTGTCCAACCAGATTGCTCACACGTGCAGCTGCTGTAAAAGCAGTGCTTGATGATTCTAACGTCAGTATAATAATAAGTCAGTATTGGAAGCCTTGGAAGCAGCCGTGAGTCAATTTGATTCAAATGTAGCAACAACTGCTATTTGGCTTTTGAAACCTTTTTCTCGTGGGTCAAGTGTGCTTATAGGTTATTAGCAGCATTTGTCTGTCATTCAGTGTATGGAACGTTTTAACAAAGCCTTGCAGGGTTGCACGGTGACTGTGGCTGGCATGCTTGAAGGTGCTGAACTTTTTAGTACTGCTCCGCCATCTACGCAATGAAGAAGAATTTCATCGTGTCTTTGTAAATGCTGAGAGGCTAATGGAAGATTGCAACCCTGCGTCATTGAAACTGTCACGTCCCAAAAAGCTCCCAAATCGTGTTCATCATGGACATGGTTGACCTCCTCAACTTACAAACACCAGAGACGAAATATCGGTCAGAGTATTTTGCAGTCATTGACAGCGCCCAGCAAAATCTTATTGACTGTTTCAAGTCGACCGTTCTAGAGCACTACAAAACTCTACAAGAATCACTCTTTAGTGGAAAGATACAATCACATGTGGTAGACGATTATTCTGAGTTCTCTGACACAGAATCCCTTGCACAAGAACTAAGTTATGCTTCTTTCGAAAGCAGTACAATGGAAAGTGGGTGGAAGATTTTTGAATGATAGGCTATTCAAGAAGATGCCATCCGCTGGTCGGCAAAATGTTTCCGAAAGTGGAACTGTTTGTGCGACTTTTGCTCATTTCACCAGCCAGCTTGTGTTTAGCTGAACGGTCATTTTCAACTTTGCGACGTGTCAAAACTTGGTTACGATCTACCATGACACAGAAAGAAACGACTAAATCATGCAATGGCACAACAAGGTTTTGAATTCGATCAACCTTCATGACCTCTCCAAGGATTTCGTTTTTAATTTGCCGGAAACTCGTTGCCGAGTGTTGGGACGTCTGCTGCAATGCTGACACTGCCAATTAAAATATAGGCCTACACACATCGCATCAGACTTGTACCTACTGTATTAGTATGTTTGTCAGAACAGACCCCCGATCTTTCTAGCTCGCTTTGCTCGTCGCCCCTTCCTACCTTTCCTAGTAAATGTCCCCACCAATTTTAGAGAGCGATCGGCGCCCATGCTCTTACCTGAAGTTGGCCATGTTACATTCAGTCAAATGCGACTCACAAAATTCACCGACAAATTGAGCAATGGATGTCTGTAACTCTCTAACGACATGATCGGGCCAGTCGTTTAACTGAACAAGATCAAACTGAACCAAAACCTGATGAGAAGCAGAACCTGCGCAAGAATAGAGCGAACTTTTAATGTGCGTGTCATTCATTATGACATCATGGATGACATATATATTGTAGACAAGAATATAATTACACAATATAACAATTCATATTTTTTCGCCTGTCACGTATTTGCAGAGGTTTTAGAGCAGAATATTTTAAGATTTAAAGTTGTAAAAGTGCCATCACAGTTCTTATCTTATATTCATCCAGTTTACAAAATGTGTGTGCTAGAAAAGTGTCATATGAAATTCTTTTTTCAAGGATTCCAACGATGCCACGATTCCGACTGTTGCAACAGTCGGTGGTTTAATGGATTGATGTACTCGGCAAATGAAGCTGATAATGTTTTAATAACTGTTCAGATACCTTCAATTTATCTATTAAAAGCATTATGTATTATATACATTTGAAATTGCGTTCTGTCTTGTTTTATATAACTTTTAATTGCCTCAGATTGCAAATACGTATGTAGGCCTACCGTACAACTTAATCCGAATTACTTAGCATCACAGAGTGGCAAATCCAAAAAATATGGTTTTCTGATGCAGCTATTCAAACACAATTTTCTTTTGTTCTCACCAATAATTGATTTGTTTTGACAAGATGCTTAGGAAGTGATATTGCTTTGATTTACCTAAATAAAATGGGTTTTGACTATGCCATTGTATGTAAGGCTAAAAAATGTTTGATTAAAAAATTAAAAAATTGTTTTAGCAAATTTTTAAAATATTTGACAGAAAAATAATTCCTAATCTGGCAACCTTTTTTTATGCTGAGATAAGCAAAAAACTTTACACTGCAATGTCAATACTTGCAAAATAAGCACGCACTAATTGCTGATGGACATATAACAAATCCACATCCACAGCTGATAACACAAATATTTACATGATAAATGCTAAGATTCAGTGGTACCTAGTGGATGAAATAATTCACAAACAACAACGCTTTAACAACCAGAAACTTTATTCTGCCAATCTCCATAACCAGACTCTCAGTGCTCAAAAAAGGCAGTACAGTCTCCTCAAATTAATTGGCTCACTCACTTATTCAGACCATTTTTTAAGTCCTGAATCAAAATCTTTTTTTCAGTCCAATTTTTCCCACTAAATTGGACCACTACCACATTAAACGAATCAAAATCCCCCAATTGAAGGCAATGAAAGAAATGCATCTTAAGGAGAATAGTTACATATAAGTTATAATGAATTGTTATATAGGCCTAGTGAATAGGCCTACTGTAGTTATAATAATAATAACATATGAGATGTTGCAAAGCAGAGAGCTTATTCATCTTTCAATCACATGCAGCATACACATACACACGCAAAAGTAAATAGTTATGTAATATCAGTGTGTGTAGGTAAAAAGACACACAAAAATAAAACCAAATATTTATCGGTGTAAAGCAATATTCATGGGCCTATGCATCAATTAGGCAGTGACTGCTAGTATATCGAATGCTAACAGTGCAATTTAACACTAGTGCATAATAATGCATCACAAAAACTGTTGCAGTACCCAGTACCTGTACCATGCAGTAAAATGAACAACTGGTTTTGGCGTCTGAATAAAAATGACTGCAGAAAGTCCTGTAGACTGAGCACTTAAAAAAGTAGAAAATTTGTAATAGTAAAAATCCAACCTTCATAAACTTCAAAAATGAAGTTAGCTGTCATTAGAAGGTTATCAATTACTTAATTACTAAAAAATTGTAAAATTTTTAAACAGAATTCATAGAAATTTGTTCTCCCCGCCTAATCAGACCAGTTTTGCCCGATTAAGCAGGGTTAACTGTATACCGGTATATTGTATACTATACAAAGTATCATATATATACAATATTTACAAACAAGAAAAGAAAAAAATATCATTTTTATCCTGTTTAAGTCAATTCAGACATCACAGTATTTCACAAAGTGGACCCCAAACCAAAAGTTTCAATATAAGTGGATTGTGAGCTGAAAAAATATTGGAAGGCACTGGCCTTAACAGAAAATTTAATCAAACCTCGGTTACTCTTACCAGAATCAATGGCATTGGAAGTCTTCAACAGAAAATGAAAAGGCAGTAATAACAACAGCCTGAAGATCATTTTTTAGTTACTATAACAACCTGCAAGCCACTTCACACAACAAGCTATGCACTAAAATTGGGGCCGACTAAAATAATTAGAAAAATATAGTTAGCCTAGATCTTACAAGCTGCTCACACACCCAGCTTGTACGGTACATAAAATTAAAGAAATTGCCAGAGCCAGAGTTTATTTCATGCTTATTTCCAAGTTAATTCTTTAACTTTAAGCTTTGTTATATTCTATGGCAGTGGTTCTTAACCTTTTTTCTATCAAGCCCCTCCTCAATAATGGTCATGTGCCTCGCGCCCCCCTAGATTTTAAATAAGTATCATACCAAAAAAATTGCATTTTTGTCTGTTTATTGTACACATCAGTGAGACACTTGACACTGCTTCTTAGCGACTAAATTTTTAATGCGAGGTTTAACTCCAGAGAGTGAACATCGTTAGTCTCCTTCAACTCTCAGTCTGTTTCTGTACTTGGTCTTAAAAGCAACGAGAGCAGAAAATGCAGCTTCACAAAGATACGTGGATCCAAACATCCTTAGAATTCGAAGAGCCCGAGTTGCGATAAGAGGGTAAACAGGAAGGTAATTGGCCCAGAACGTCTCAAGTTCCAGTTCTTTGAAGTCTTCTTTAGCTTTGGAGTTGAACTTCATCTCAAGAAACTCCTCTTGTCCTTCTTCGAAAATATCAACTACTTCGCATTGAAACGGGTTTCTGATGAACTTCCAGGTTTTACGCTTCGCATCCAGATCCAGAAAGTATTTGATGAACTTCGCTTTCAATTCTTTAAGGTGGGTTTTTATTTGTTTCTTCAACTCAGACTCAAAGTTACCATCTTTGAGAGCAGAATCCAAGTTACTGAAGCTCGCTGGATTTCCTTGTTCAATTCGACTCTTCCAATCTCGACTCTTTCAGCGCAAAATAGTTTTGTAAAGTTCTGGTCTAACTAATAGTAATAAAGCAAGAATTACTGAATACAATATTAAATAAGATAAAATACAAAATATGACGAACAGCATAATAGGTCCTAGGACATTAAAGCAATTAAAAAAAAATTGAAATTGTTGTAGAGCTTGCGCCCCCTCTGAGAGATGCTTCACGCCCCTCTGGGGGGCGCGATCCCCCGGTTAAGAACCACTGTTCTAAGGCATCGATTTCATTTGAAGAAACATATCTAGCCTATGTATCTTTAATTTAGCAAATAAGATGCAGCAGCCTTCCCAGTATAGTACCCAATGCACCACCGCTTGATTGAGTCATACTTGTTATGCCAAACCTTGCACAAAGTAGCTATCAATTGGCATTAAAATATAATTTTTGGCCTCTAACTTAAAAGCAGCTGGGTCATTCCATTATAATTCAACAAGCGAAGGCAACCCGCCCCTCTTGGAATTTTTTTGTTTTTAAATATGTTGATGTGCAGGAATTTCTGAGTGCAACAAAAAAAAAATTATGAAAATTGATCAACTGGTTCACTAGATATGCCATTTTGAAATTTATTGATCACTTGGTGGTGCTAATGAGTTCTTATACATAAAAATGTCATTTGTTGCGCCCCCTGATGATAGAGAGGTGATCAAACATTCGATTTCACTATTTTTAAGGGTGAGAATTCCAAAAATGCAACTGTTTTCTGTGTATTTCTATCACAAAAAAAGTTATAGCAACTTCTATTGTTTTTAGGTCGTCGCAAAAAGACGCCCAAAAAGCCTTGTGGGAATCCACGTAGAGTGAAAAAATTTTTTTTGCAAGATAATCAAAGATGTCTTTTATTACAAAAAAGAAAAAAATTAGAGGTGATTTTTGTTATTTTTTTTTTAATATCATTTTAAAGTAAAGTGTGGTTTTTACAGAATTTGTCCATTTCCAAGCCTTACATTGTTGCTCTTGTGTCATGTAATAATAGGCACACCAATGACATCATAATGGTTATTATTTCTTAATAATCAGCCTGTTAGTTGAGGTTCAAAATGGCTGCTCTTTTAAACCTGACTGCTTTCCTAACCTGACTGCTTCATTCAGAATTTCATGCACATCAACATATTTAAAAACAAAAAAATTCCAAGAGGGGCGGGTTGACTTTTTGAAGAAAATCTGTTGAATTATAATGGAATGACTCAGCTATCATTTAGCTTCGAATAAAAGGATATCCTAGACTAGGTTATAAGAAAAATTAGTTTATTGTTTCAAATATTATTTCATTTGAATGAAGAATTTGAAAACTTGTGCTCGATTTCAATTAATTTCAGCTGCACTCAGCAGTCTGTGTCTGAAACTAAAATCAGCCATCAGCGTTTTGATTTGTGAACAAGGGGACGTTCTTTGGTTGGTTTTGAATCTTTATCCTCGAACTGACAAAGCCTTGATAGGTTATTCCTGGTAGTTTCGCATACTTGTAGAGGCTTTTGACGCACGGCCAGTTATTGAGATTGATAGAGTGAAATTTCCAATTGTTGAAGTCTTGTTACCGAGGAATTATTCCATCCATTAGGTGCGGCTGAATAGAGAGCAGTTCTTAGAATGCGTTGCTCAAGCGCACACCCCCAGAGTCGAACCAGCGCCACTTGATCTTGAAGCTTCTTTGTCCACAAAGTCAAGCGCTAATCAACTACGCTATTGGTTCTTCTTGGCTATCAGCTCAAGACTGAGCACTCACTAGTACAGTGAGCAATTGCGAGTTGCTAATCATAATGGTGTAGCTTCCATGCTAGCTACTTAGACCATCCAATCAACTGCATGTTTCTTGGCAGTCAATTGTATAGACACCATGTTTTGCCCATGAAGCTGGGTTTGTCAGTAGATCCCAGCCTCATGGGTAAAACGGTCATCAGACTACTAAGCATACGACCACTCAGTAAGTTCATTTCAGCTACTGCCAAGTCAGCAAATAAAATTTACATGCTCACTTAGACTTGCTGGGTCATCACTTGTGTTCACGAAATTATGGCCAAGTTATCTGTCTCCGTATTGTGACATAGATTGTCGCGCAATCGTGATGTCATCATTGCGATGCACTGTCACGCTTGAGCGACAATCTCTCGTCAAGCTTTCTCTATTTTTTCTAACTTGTGTTTTCCAAAGGTGTTTCGTCTTTCTGTTACGATGTGTGAATCTAACGGACGGACGTAATAAGAGTGTGAAGTGACTATTCCACATCACAATTGAACCCATCTCTTGTTAACAATATACAATCAATCTTCACTCAACACATGTGGAACTTGAGTCGAAAGTTACGAAGAAGACAGGTTGGATAGCAGTTCATACATAGCTGTTATCAGAAAGAAAGAACAACTTGTCAAACTCATTTTGCTGACTTGTAATGTGACATTCTAAGTTTTGGTTTGCTCAATTGTTACTAACCCAATCAATCGGTATCATCATTTAACAACTTCAGCCACTTGCTGAAATGTTGCTAGCTCAGTTGACAACTGCTGACTTGCAGTAGACTCGGGCGAAACATGGTGTCTAACCGCGTCAATTCTTGCTACAATCAGCTGCCCAGAAACATGACGTTTGATTTGTTGCTATTTGTGGTCACTCAGCTGTGGAGACCAGAGATGCGTTACTGTCCAGGCGAGACGAGAGCACTCAAGCGGAGCAAATTATGGTTCGTTTGCCACATTTAAGATTTATAAACGTTTCAAAACCACAGAAAATGTGAAATGATGATTATCCTCCAACAAGAGTGGAGCTAAAAATCAAATTAACGTTTTGACGAAGTTTTGTATGATGCTACATAGTCTCAACTCCTAAAAAAAAGTTGAAAACCCGTCCAAGATGTTCCCACCTTTTTCCGTTTATTTTCGATAGGGGACTTTTAGGAAGCATATTTCATCCCATACCTCATCAGCACTCAAATTCTTCTTGGTTAATTCAATTTTTGAGTTGTAGAGTGATCAATGTGTTGCTTCAGATTATTGCATTTTTTCTCAGTTTTTGGAATACACAAATTTTATCCCAAAAAATCTACTGCTGAAAACAAGTGTGCATCATGAGGTTGGTTGAATTGGAAAATTCCTTGTTTGTACAAATTATTGAACTAGTAACAACTGTTAAAATGTGTTTCAGCATGCATTCTTCAAGGTAAACGCAACAAGTAGGTTACGACTTGTTTGCGTTAACTAACTAACCAACCAACCAACCAACCAACCAACCAACCAACTAACTAACTAACTAACTAACTAACTAACTAACTAACTAACTAACTAACTGACTAACTTAACAAGCTCATTGCAGCTTGTCACGATTTCTTTCTATCTCTTACCAGGAAAAAGACTTGGAAAGGTTCAATGACGTAGTTTAATGGGTCAAACCGAAAAGCAGTCAATTAAATGTCGAATGGTCTACTAGTGAGATGATAATCTAACTTCTTGAAGGACTTTAACGAACGGCTTCTCAAATAACTCTAATTTCGAACACAATTTATATCAGCACCAATTCTCATCTACTTGTATTCGATTTCTTCAATTCTCAATCAACAATAATTTCTGCACCAACTACCAATCCGCAACTCATAACACAACTCTCATAATCAACTCATAATAATCATCATAATAAATCATTACGCAAATTACACCACTATTTATAAAAGGTTTGTTCGGTCTAGTAACTTCGAGAAGGTTACGTAATGTTGCATCACTCGAACTCATCGTTCGGTCACGTTGCATTGAGCGGCATAAACAAGCAAGTTTAAAGAAGACTCTAGAACTGCACGTAGCAATCGAATGACTTAGAATACACGTTACATAATACAGATTTCTCATTCAAAGGTTACTTCAGGTCAATACCCGATAATAACACATCACTCAAAATTCCACAATGAAAACAGCACATTCTGTCAAGACGCAAAGCAGCCCGACGCGAGGCCTTGCACATTGATTGTGACACAGCTAATTGCCCCCATATTTCAGTTGGATAGCACGTGACTTCGTGAACGAAGAAAAATTCAAGACCAAACAGCGTTGGTTCGAATTTTAGGTGTGCGCTTGAGCAACGCATGTTAAGGACTGCTCTCCATTCAGCGGCATCTAACGGATGGAATAATTTTCTAGCAACAAAACTTCAACAATTGGAAAACGTCACTTTGTCAATCTCGAAAACCGGCTCGGCGTCAAAAGCCTATACAACTATGCGAAACTACAAGGAAATAAGAATAACTAATCAAGGCTTTGTCCGTCCGAAGAAAAAGATTCAAAACCAAACCAGCCTATTTGGTGAAGTAAACTGGACAGCTTAAGACAAAACCGTTTTAATTTTTTAACAGCATTGTTGCTAGAGAGCTATAGCCTACATTTCATGATCCAGACAAAAAAAGTCGCAGATTTTAAAACATGCGGTTCGTGCCCTTTTAGTTCAGTGGCTGCTTCTAGACGAATTTTTCCATTCTTATTTTTACTCAGTGGAAGACGATTGCATCTTTCTGATTTCCGATTCAGTTGGACGTGTTGTGTCGTTCTCATTGTGACTGAGTTGATTGATTGATTGATTGAATCTTTATCCTCGATTCCTCGGACTGGGAAAGCTTCTTGGAGAGCTTAATCCTGGCAGTTTCGCATACTTGTAGAGGCTTTGAATCACTGACGCAGGCCCGGTCACCGAGATTGACAGAGTGGAGTTTCCGATTGTTGAAGGCTTGTTGCCGGGGAATTATTCCATCCATTAGATGCCGCTGAATGGAGAGCAGCCCTTAACGTGCGTTGCTCAAGCGCACACCCCGAGAGTCGAGCAAATATAGTTGCCGCTTTGCCGATCGTTTGCATTTCCTTTATCACCAGTTCTGGCTGTATCCTTGCGATATCTGAATAAACGTTGCACTGTCGATAATCGAACGACGATCCCGTGCCCGGATCACCCTTTGCCACTAAAGTGTCCAGGGGTGTCGTCGTCCTTCGGGACGGCCCTGCTATGAGCGGGTAGCTCATTCTATACAACGTCTACTTATTCCACTACATGTGCATTACACTCATAGCCAGAGATGTACGTATGCGCCGCAAATTCTACGCCGCATATTTGCGGCGTAGACTTTTTGTTTGCGCTAACGCTTGCGGCCACATTTTTTTGGATAGTTTGCGCTTGAGGCTGCGCCGTATAGTTTTCGCGGTTTTTTAGCGCATAGCGTCAACGCATACTTTTTAATGTCTTGGTTGTTGTTTGCAATTTTTTTTGTCAAACTGCGATATGTTGACTCTTGCAATTGCCCATTGTTCTAGTGTTGTGTCACAGTGTCATCTATTGTTCAGTCAGCTGGAGTTTGTTTGTATATCGCACTTCTGCCTTTGACGCTAGAGTCCCACGTGGAGACTGAAGCCTTGCAGAAAAAAAGAAAGAATTAGTTAAAACAACTTAGGCCTACTGAGAAGTTAGTAAATTACGGGTCAGAACAGGAATGTAATGTAAGCAAGCAAGTAGGTAGGTTGGTAATGTCATCCATGTAAAATGTAAACAATGACTTGGCTTCGTAGTGTGAAGTTTTTTTAGTCAAGCAGTGTTGAAGGCGTTTGTAAGCAATTGTGAGCACTTTAATTTATATTAGTTAAGTCTTGTATTTTGGGGCAAATCAGAAACTTCTCAGGCAATAAGCAGTGCAGCCTATGTATCTAAACAAACTCAAATATTTGGTCTCCGACCGTGATTGCTTGCATGATGTTGTACTCTGTATGTTATATGTAGTACATTACTTTGCCTTTGCCGGTTATTCTTGTTGTAGGCTATGTAGCGTAGTAAGAGCATATATGGGTCTTCTTCTGCCCACAATAGCAAGTCTGCTAAATGCGTTTGCTGGAATAAGTGGCCTCGAACACTGTTCTCCGCTTCATAAAAGCCTTGTGCAGGGTATAAAAAACAGGTGAGTACTGAGCAATAGTTTTAATCCACAATTAAATTGCATAAACAGAATTACACTGTACTGTAAAATTAATGTAAGCAAGTTTCGTTTGTGAAAAAGTTACCATTGACTTTACAGGTTTGGACGGTTGTTTACTGATGCGGATTCCATACTCGCCAGCGCCACACATCCGAATTACAGGCTTTCGCGGTGGCTCGATTGGTTGCCTGATGTCAATCCAGTGGAAATTCGAAAAATGGCCACTCGCCACATATCAAAGTTGTTAAAAAACTCTGAGGCTGAGAGCCACTGCAACCAGACGAAGGAAGCCAGCGATAACGAACCCCGTGGGCTACTCCATGCTCTTTATGAGGACACTGGCGAAGACAGCATAGACGAGGTTGTAAAAACGTACTTGGAAGAGAGGCCACACAAAGGACCATTAACCGTGGGCGCTTTTCCAACAAAAGATTTCCAAAATACTTGTTTTCGCTACAACACGCCAACACCTTCCAGTGCTGCGTTGGAAAGAATGTTTTCAATGGGCAAAGACATATTGAAACCAAAACGCAGCAAAATGTCAGATGAACACTTTCAGATGCTTGTGTTTCTTCGTGGAAATTCAAAATAAAACTTATTTGTTTCGAGTGGTTTATACCGTGTGAATGTTTGGCACCTAACAAACAAAATGAGTTTGCGCTAGTGTAGGCTATGCGCTAACGCTGACGCCGCCAACTTTTTTTACAAGTTGCGTTGACGCATGCGGCGAATAGTTTTTCGAACGTTTGCGTTTGCGCTGACGGCGTCAATATTTTTTGTATGCGCGTACATCACTGCTCATAGCTTACCTGAAACATGCATTTTACTGTTGTAACATCAAAAATTTTAAACCAAAAGTAATCGTTGATTTTGAATTTTTATTCTCGGATTGACAAAGCCTGTCATAGATTATTCCTATTATTCCTGGCAATTTTGCATAATTATGATAGTTTTGAATCAGTGACGCAGGGCCAGTCAGCGAGATTGGCAGAGTGAAGTTTCTCATTATTAAAAAGTTGTTTTTTGAGAATTATTTCATCCACTAGGTGCCATTGAATTGAGAGCAGTCTTGAAATGCGTTGCTCAAGCCACACCCCGAGAGCCGAACCAGCGCCACTTCATCTTGAGATTTCTTCGTGTAAAATGTCGGGCGCTTAACCATTCAGCTAACGGGCGGATAACTAACCCTGAGCTAACCTGGATTATATTTGCTTGAAAAACCATCATTGGTCTTTTTGTCACCCATCAATCCATCATTGATCTTTTTGTCACCCATCATTGATCTTTTTGTCACCCATCATTGGCTTTTGCCACCCATTATTGGTCTACTTTTGTTTGTGACGTAAAATAAATATGTGTTATCATGGTTATGGTTTAAGTTTAATGCAATTTCACGCAACAAATAAATTTCAAAACAACACTTTGCTATCTTAAGTAACTCACTAACTTATTGACAGAACAAACTTATTCAAAAGATAAAAAAAAAATTTTGATTTTATTAGCCTGTGGATTGATGGTGGTTGTGGAAATCTTATTTTTGGACAGAGAAAGCTTCTTTGAGACCTTAACCCTGGCAGTTTTAACGTATCGGTAACGTAAAGCTGATTTTAATGTACCGTAACGCTGGAAAGCTTCTTGACACTATTTTAGTACCAAATATTAAAGAATGTTACAAATAATTTGACAAAAAGGTTGCAAAACTTCAGAAGCACTACCTCCCTCGAGTCGTTTGTGGTTTCTGGTAAGCAAAGGTTCTCAATCTTTTTATTTTCGTTTAACCCTTGTAGATTGTCTAAAAATAAACTTACTTCGAATTTTTCATTAAGCTTTCAGATGATTGTGGGCATTGATCGTGTTGCCCATCTTTTCATTTTTCATACATGTAGGCCTACCCTCTTTATAAACAAAATATACCATGGGGTAGGCTCATGGCGTACTTAACAGAGGCCAAACCAACGTGCGTGCTGTAGTCTAAACTGGAGGCGAACATTTTCATTGACATATTGCATTGCAAACACAGTATATTTAAACCTAAAACGTTTATAATGAAAATTTTGCTTTCAAAATGTAAAATACATTTTCATCCATGGCATTTCATATGCTTGACATAGTCTATTCGGATAAATAGTTGCTCCCGTGTGTGTTACAATAATAAAAACAATTGCAGTAGATGTGTAAGGTTTTAACTTTGAAGTTATTATTTTGCATAGAGCTGACTCACAAAAATACAATGTAGCCTACCTACATGGTCAAAACTACTACATGAAAGGACTGTGGCCAGTGGCACAAACAGGATTTTGGTAAAATGGGGGGGGGCTAAACCAAGCCCCCCTAGTTGCGCAACTACTGTGGTGCTACTTTAGTTCAGATAATGAACGAAAAAATTATCTGTTACGACAACTTCAAACAATATCAGTGCAAAGACTTCTCAGGAATGAAAATGGACGTTTAAAGAAGTTCTATAGGAGTCCTTACAGAAGTCTCAACAACAAAGAAAAACAATTAAACAAAAAACAAGTTTTTAATGCACAAGTTTTAAAATCTTTTGTTTTACTTCCTTTTCTGATACAGGTGAAAGTAGACAACAATAATTTTTAAACATACTATTGGCCAATGTAGCTGCATACTTTCTGTTGACAGATAACTGGTATTGATCTGATATAGAGTGAAAAACACGACATAACGAGGTTCTGCAACAGTGGTTAACAACTTCATGAAACATGATATAACCATAAAGTACCCATTGGCAAACTGTGTCACCTGGTATATGCAGTCCACCTCGATTCATGTCTTTCAAAAAAGTTCCAAATTTATCGTAGTACAATCTACTGTCGTCGCAGACTTCACTTTCCTTTCTGATAACATAACCAGCAATGTAAATCAAAGACATCATTGTATCAACAGATAAAGACTTTTCCAAATCAGGAAGGCTGTCCAAAATACTGCACATGTTTTCAGTCATAGTAAAGTCACATTTGGCGCAGAAATGACCTGGTTCAAAATCAGACAAGTCAACTTCCGGATTTAACTAGAGTAGTAGGCTAGCTTTGTTTTTGAAATTTCAACTTTTTCTAGAATCTATTGTACTGTAATGAAATAGGTACCTCCACACCCTTGCCGTAAGTTACTAAACCCCTTCTCAATGGGATCTGAAGTAAAATTTCCAAACAAAACGTATTCAAAATTTTTATGCTCCAATAAATACCTTCCAAGCTCCACAAGGCCTTGACAAGTGTGGGACAAGCACGATGCAGTGTCTCTGGTTAATGACTTCACTCTCTTTGTACCAGACATGCGCATTTGATCAGCCATTTTTCCAAATTCAAGCAGCCGTTGAAGATTCAAATCTGATGAGGAGGAAATTGCAGATCTCAAAGGATCTCTCATTCGCACATCAGTATGCTGGCTGTGAACATTGACAATTTTCCAAAACTCTAAAACTTTTAAAAGTTGTTCTTTGTTTGCCTCATCATAATTTCCATGGCAATTAGTCACACAACATTTTCTACCCATCTTATTTAAATATATATCAAATAACCTCTTAACATACTTAGAAATCTAAATGAAAATGAAGATGTAATGAAAACTATGCCTGCACTAACTATAGGCTACACTTTGCAATGGCACAAGTTTGACAAAATTAAGGTCACAAATGATGCTTTGAGACCGCATGAACTGACCAAATTCAACTTATCAAACTTTAAGCAGCACAATTTAAATGCATAGTTTTTATAAGAACAATCTAAACATGTTGACGTTTTGCTTTTTTAAAAAAAACTTTGCTGGTCTCAAAATTGGAGACTAAATTTTTATTAATGCACACAAACTTAAAAGCGTTCGTTAGACTATTTCTTCTTATACAACATTAGACTATTCCTATTTATACTACATGCACAGTATAGAACAATCGGGTATTTTAGACTGCAACAAATTTTTAAAACCAGGTTCGAAAATGAGAGTGTCTCTTAATTCCTGGGTGCCTTCATGCCACACTTTTGCTGTAGCCTACTGTTCTACAGTGCAGCAAAGTATTAGCCTGCACAAGTCCAGCCAGACTAAGTAGTTATTTTTCTAAAGTAGAATTTCAAAATGCTACATAGGATTTCTAGATTTGTCTGAGCCATAGCGACCTTGAAATACTGACCATGCAATTTTAGGCTCAAGAGCTGAAGGCTGACCCTGCAATCGTGCGTTTAATATACTACACCTCTACTAAAAATAAAAACAGCTAAACCAATTTGGAAAAAAAACAAAGCTAGCCTCAACGATTCCCATCATTCTCAAAGGTACCATACAGTAAGTTACTTTTCACACAATTTCATAACACTTCTTGGTGTGCCCTCAAGTAGCCTAACATTATTTTACCAAAACCGACGCGGCTACCGGCATTCGCTAGCTAGCCTTCAGCCTTGGTACTCAATATGTGTTTGCATGGCTAGTATTTCAATAAATCAACATTTCATTTATCCAAGTATCCAACCCTAAGTAATATTTCAACAGCAAGCACCTTAAAAACTACTGCAAAACCAAATTCAATTTTTGAACAGCACAATATCAGTGTTGCCAAAAGTTTAAAACAATTAACTTTTTAAAGGAAATGTCATGAAAAGGAGAGCAATTTTCAAAACAAAGCTGAGTAAAATTCAAAAATTGTTCAATATATATAAATTATAAAAACCGCAGACAAAGCTGCTAAATGAAACGTTTAGTAAAGTTCCATCACATAGGAATTATATTAAAATTGAAAGAAAAAAAAAGAGTATTTTAAAAACTAAGACTTTTCTGCGTTTTTGAAAAGTAAAGATAGTTTTTGTAGATTTTTCCTGTTAAAAGAAGGGTATGTTAAAACAATTGTGCGAATTCAAAAACAGAACAACGGGACAGTACCGATTAAAGCACACAGATATATGTTGAGGTTTTCACACCTGGCAACTCTGCATCGTTTTAGTATGCTTGCGCAATGGCGAATGAATATACAATTAAAAATTGATTTTCTAGCAAACTTTTTCTTATAAGGTAAATATTTTAAGGTGAAAACCGTTCACTTTAACTTTTTATACATATCTTTTCAATATGGTATGTCAAAGTCATGAAAACATGTTCGCCTCCAGTTTAGACTCCAGCACGCACGATGACTTGGCCTCTGTTGAGTACGTCATGGGTAGGCTACATCAACCTTGGTTGAGAACCTTTGCTCTACAGCGCTGTTGGCTTTTTGGTTGAGCTGTGGACTCCTAGAGCATCAGTGTTCCGCAAATCTTGGAAAATTTTGCCATTTTGTTGGTTTACTGTTGATGAGGAAAAAATCACATGCTTTTTTAAATTGAGTTATTTAACTTTAATTGCAGTAAAAGCTTAACAGAATAGATTTGTGAAGAAAGGGGCGTTCTTCCCGGCAGTAGCGTAGCCAGGAATTTTGAAAGGGGGGGTTTTGACCACCCAACGGCGGGGGGTCTGGGGGGCCTCCCCCAGAAAATTTCAAAAAATTACTTTGAATTTGGTGCATTCTGAGAGCATTTTCAAGAAAAATGTGGGTACGAATATTCCTGTAAAATGGTGCTGTCCGGTAGCATAGCAAAAGGATAAGATCATGTTTTCTTCGGCATTTTTCGGAAAAAAAAGCTAAGTCTCTGTGTTTTCTTGTTGCTAATTCCTGGCTGAGATGTTTGAATGTTTGGTATTGGCAAAACTCGCTCTTTTAATGCAATTTTGTTTAAAATTAGGCAATTTTTTTTTAGACTGAAAGCATCATTCTCAATATCGTGACGTCACACGCGTGCCAAAGGGGGGGTTGTAACCCCCAAAACCCCCCCCTTGGCTACGCCACTGCTTCCCGGCTATCAGCACAAGGCTGAGCACTCACTGGTACAGCGAGCAGTTGCGATTGACAAATCGGCTTCCGAGAAACAGAATAGATTTGTTGTGTAATTTTGAAATAATTAATATAATTGTTGTGTACTTAGCTCATTCAATCAGAGTCATACTGGAATTCTGTTTTATTATAAAATTGCACAACCAAGACATAGTGTGAACAGGGTTGCCAGATTGATAAAACAAAAAAGGCCAAATGCATCCCCCAAAAAGGCCAAATTATAGAAAAAAAGGCCAAACCTGAGGTTTTGTTCTCTTTGTTGAAATCAGTGGTGTTTTTGCACTTACTTTCAACAACAAATTAGATAATATTTACCCAGTTTCTATTGTTCTAACTTACATGTTATCTGTTAAAGAAGAATCGCTTAGTAAAATTCCTGAAAAAATGCAATCCATATAATACAAACAGATAGGTATGGAAACAATTACACAGAGATGTACGTATGCGCCGCAAATTCTACGCCGCATATTTGCGGCGTAGACTTTTTGTTTGCGCTAACGCTTGCGGCCACATTTTTTTGGATAGTTTGCGCTTGAGGCTGCGCCGTATAGTTTTCGCGGTTTTTTAGCGCATAGCGTCAACGCATACTTTTTAATGTTTTGGTTGTTGTTTGCAATTTTTTTTGTCAAACTGCGATATGTTGACTCTTGCAATTGCCCATTGTTCTAGTGTTGTGTCACAGTGTCATCTATTGTTCAGTCAGCTGGAGTTTGTTTGTATATCGCACTTCTGCCTTTGACGCTAGAGTCCCACGTGGAGACTGAAGCCTTGCCGAAAAAAAGAAAGAATTAGTTAAAACAACTTAGGCCTACTGAGAAATTAGTAAATTACGGGTCAGAACAGGAATGTAATGTAAGCAAGCAAGTAGGTAGGTTGGTAATGTCATCCATGTAAAATGTAAACAATGACTTGGCTTCGTAGTGTGAAGTATTTTTAGTCAAGCAGTGTTGAAGGCGTTTGTAAGCAATCGTGAGCACTTTAATTTATATTAGTTAAGTCTTGTATTTTGGGGCAAATCAGAAACTTCTCAGGCAATGAGCAGTGCAGCCTATGTATCTAAACAAACTCAAATATTTGGTCTCCGACCGTGATTGCTTGCATGATGTTGTACTCTGTATGTTATATGTAGTACATTACTTTGCCTTTGCCGGTTATTCTTGTTGTAGGCTATGTAGCGTAGTAAGAGCATATATGGGTCTTCTTCTGCCCACAATAGCAAGTCTGCTAAATGCGTTTGCTGGAATAAGTGGCCTCGAACACTGTTCTCCGCTTCATAAAAGCCTTGTGCAGGGTATAAAAAACAGGTGAGTACTGAGCAATAGTTTTAATCCACAATTAAATTGCATAAACAGAATTACACTGTACTGTAAAATTAATGTAAGCAAGTTTCGTTTGTGAAAAAGTTACCATTGACTTTACAGGTTTGGACGGTTGTTTACTGATGCGGATTCCATACTCGCCAGCGCCACACATCCGAATTACAGGCTTTCGCGGTGGCTCGATTGGTTGCCTGATGTCAATCCAGTGGAAATTCGAAAAATGGCCACTCGCCACATATCAAAGTTGTTAAAAAACTCTGAGGCTGAGAGCCACTGCAACCAGACGAAGGAAGCCAGCGACAACGAACCCCGTGGGCTACTCCATGCTCTTTATGAGGACACTGGCGAAGACAGCATAGACGAGGTTGTAAAAACGTACTTGGAAGCGAGGCCACACAAAGGACCATTAACCGTGGGCGCTTTTCCAACGAAAGATTTCCAAAATACTTGTTTTCGCTACAACACGCCAATACCTTCCAGTGCTGCGGTGGAAAGAATGTTTTCAATGGGCAAAGACATATTGAAACCAAAACGCAGCAAAATGTCAGATGAACACTTTCAGATGCTTGTGTTTCTTCGTGGAAATTCAAAATAAAACTTATTTGTTTCGAGTGGTTTATACCGTGTGAATGTTTGGCACCTAACAAACAAAATGAGTTTGCGCTAGTGTAGGCTATGCGCTAACGCTGACGCCGCCAACTTTTTTTACAAGTTGCGTTGACGCATGCGGCGAATAGTTTTTCGAACGTTTGCGTTTGCGCTGACGGCGTCAATATTTTTTGTATGCGCGTACATCACTGCAATTACAATACAGCTGAAATATGCATACAACATTAGGCTAAGCATCATCCTGTAGACTAAAAAGCCATTAACGTCCACCAGTGAGACCCAGGTGACTAGTGAGAAGGAGTTAATATTGGCATATCACTTAATGCAATATGAAATAGTATATATATACAATATTTATACCCAATATAATTACTTGTAGGCTACAGTAAACACCCAACACTGCAAAATCAGAGAAATCAATTGCATTTAAGTCCAACATCTTTCCACAATGAACACTCCTTATTCTAGGAAAGCTAGCGCCTCTGCCATTTCGTTACTGCTAGTTTCACCATAAACAATATCAGATGTGAAACGCCTTATTATTATGGCACTGCCATCAAAGTTTGTGCAACATTTTCCATTCAGCAGCATGTCCGTTTGTATTCGCAAAATCGTTTCCAAAAGCTCAGTCTGCATTTTGTTTCGTGTTTATTTTTACTGCAGTAAGTAATGAAAAAATCCTCTCTACTATTGCATTACTGACAGGGATGCAGAGACATGTTAAAGCATAGCTAGCAAGGTCTTTGAAATGGGCATGATGTAAAACGCTACACCAAAACTTTTCACTGTTGCTAGGGATACCCAAAAGAACTATGAAAACCAAAAGAAAAAAAGGCCAAACAAATGCCAATCGGGAAACTAAAAAAGGCCAAGCGGCCAAACAAAAATTGTCCAGCCAAACACTTTTCAAAAAGGCCAAATTTCTGACATTTGGCCGTAAAAAGGCCAATATGGCAACCCTGAGTGTGAAACCTGCAAAGTAAGCCCAAAACGAGAAGTGCCAATTAACAAAAGCATGCGGATGAATACAAAGCAAAAGAGAAGACCTGGGGAAACGAAAACCAAGTACATCGTTTCAATGCAAATAAACTAAAATACATAACAATAATGTAATGCGGCATAATAGTAGGCTATACACAAGAGAAAAGTGGAGTACCGTATTCTATCCGAACATGGTCTACCCAGCTTACAATAGTCCATAATTTGACTCTAAGTCCTGTAAGTTTTTGTTTAGGCCTACAGCGCAACAAGCTTCTTAATTCTGGATAGCTTCAGATAGTTGTCAGCAAAATTTCGGTCATAGTTGTTTCTAAATTTTTCTCTGCTTCTTTTAGGAGAAAGATGCCAGCATGGCGTAAGATTACATTTGGTTACACTTCATCAATAACTAAGTGTTGCTTTCAACCGAGTTTCGAGTTCTTGTTTGACAATTATTGATTCTAATGAGGTTGCGGTTGCGAATATACGCTCGAGCACTCGTATAATTTTACGGAATCATAAGAATTGGACAGATAAAATCGCACTTTCATGAGCATACTAAATAGTTTAGTTGAATATTAACGTTTTTTCAACGTTCAGTAACGTAAGGATTCAACTAGACATCGTGCTTTGAAAATAATTCTGACTTCAAAAGTATTATTATTGCTCAACCAAAAATAATGATGAATTAACACATGACTGAAATAAGCTGGCTGGTATGCACAAAAATCTCTCCAACAAACAAAAGCTTTACAGTTTTTTGAAATATTGGTGTCGTATTGTAGAAACATGGAGCTAATAGATGGTCTGGAAGCATGAGAACGTATTGTTTCCGACCCGTTTGAACCCGCTATCGTGTTAGTTTACTTATTTATTTGTTTTCTTGCTATGACATTTTTACGAAAAACAGAATGGGAATGGCCAACATGTATCACATTTAGACATGCATTCAATGCTTTTCCATATATTAATTTTCTTTTTTGGTACGTTTTTGAAACTTTTTTCAACAAAAACAAAGCATTAAAATGCAATAAGCTGCTTGTCAATTTGCTTCTGCATAGAGTGCAGATAAATCATCAACTTAAATTTTAATTAATAAAATATTTGAAAAAAACTCCAGACGAAGTCTTTTAATCGGATGGCAACATTATATTGGTGTTGGAAAATTTAAGAAAGGTGCTAAACACTGCCTACACAAAACGTTGTTTTCAGATGAACCAGACACAGTGATTGGTATGTCTAATATATCATCGGCTAATAGGTTTACATATCTAGCGCAACGCTAAAGAGCCATCTGTCATCTTTACTATTGTTTTCATGTTCGAAATTTCTTGAACTGTAACCTTGAGGTTGTGGCTTTTAGCCAAAGTAAGCCCAGATAAAAATACTTCACTTTTAAAACGTAATGATCCGAATGAACTCCAGGCTCAGATTAGAGGCTTAGTGAAGTAATTTGCAGTTAAAAACCCTTTGTCTGTTGACACTCATGACTATTAATCAGGGCTGTTTGCAATTGAATAATGCCTGCTATGCGTTTTGCATAACCTACATACAAACTTCAGCACTTTTCTCACTGACTTGCCTGGCAAAATATTCAAGCAGTATGCAATTTTATAGTGCGTCATTTGTCATCACTAGCTTTTGAGGCAAAACACCTTCAAACTTTTGTTGCATTTTGTACCAACAAAGATTGGCCAAACGTTGCAAAGCCTCCAAAAGCGCACATCACAGAATTTCAGTCAACGCTTGGCCGCCATGCGTTGCAATTTAAAGTTTAGTTTTCGCTAATGTTTGCATTTGGTGACCTTGGCTGTGAACCCATCAAAATCTCAAGTTCTTCTGCTAAAAACTAGCAATTACATTCATTGATT
Source organism: Aplidium turbinatum (assembly GCF_918807975.1). Taxonomy (NCBI): domain Eukaryota; kingdom Metazoa; phylum Chordata; class Ascidiacea; order Aplousobranchia; family Polyclinidae; genus Aplidium; species Aplidium turbinatum. The sequence continues at coordinate 8,302,538 of NC_137486.1, forward strand.
GAATGCGAATCTGACCAAACAAACTTGATATTTTAAAAGTAAACTTAGTGGTGTGAGGTTTAAAATGTCAGCTATTATGCGTTATATAAAGGATGTAATTTAAGGCTCAAAAGAAAACTATCTGCTTTCTAAATATAGAAAGTACTGAGCGAGTTTTTAGGCTTAATCTCGTGAGATAATTTCACTTAAAAATCATGAAAAGTTCCTTTTCATTTTGACAAAAAAAGCAAGCACAAAATAGAACAATGCATGGCAGTTTTTCAATGTGAAAGCACTCTTCAACCAAATTACTCATTTCCCCAAAACAATAAAACGGGGACAAATCGATCGTCAATGACACACGTGGGGTCGTATGGTAAGAGACAATCACACGCGCAGATGACGCAAGAACCACAATCGAGTTAATGGCATTTTTAACGCCTGCAGCAACGCAAAGGGTAAAGGTCGTCCCAACACGATCCTGGGTGTGAAAGATAAGGTTCCCTCGTCACCTAAAGCGTAGATCTACTGCCTGGCAAAGCGTGGCAATATATTTTGCACTTATTTTTATTGTGGAAATAGTAAAACTCGTGAACAACTGAACATTCTCATCATCATTTTATTACAGTACATTATTGTCATTCACGTATAGACATTAATAGGGCTTGTTAATATTTAGCTTTCTGGGATAAAACCAGGCGCTCTTGATTTCAAATCATTACGTTTGTCTCAAGCCTTCCTTTCACACTTTTATCAAAACTCGACAAAAGAAATCAATTCGTTTGCAAATGCCAAAGAATTTTGCAGAAAGAATGTCGCAAGACATTATTCGGTTTTTATTTTGAAAAGTCAAAGACTTTAAGTCTTCAGCATTAGGCTGTGCATGATTTCCGCAGGATCCTGCAAAGGGTGATATAGGCTGTAAAGGTTACTTTGATAACAGTGATTCAATCTACTTGAGCCTACATTTTAAATATACACCAAATAAAATTTGAAATTTTAAATTCTTGCCCCTCGTTTTGATTTATCATGGCTTGAAACATTTTCCAAGCTTGACGTTTATCCCATCCAGTTTAGTTTTTTTTAACCCATTGATCCGTTACAATCTCAGCATAGCTTCGAAAATGAATTATTGCATTATGCTCTCGCCTGGAGCAACTTTGTGGTCTTTGCGTAACTTCAACGTTCGAAAACGTTAATCTACTCTGAAAATAACCTACTTTTCCCATCAGAGTTCAAGCATGGGGGCAAAAGATAAGACCCTTTCACCCGTCTACTTTTCACCCACTCTGATAGATTATCCTGCTAGCTTGCAGCCACTTAGACGCCTGTTGTGGATGTTTGTGTGTTTACAACGGGCCGTCAACTTCGAAGTTTTTGTGGAATTGCATTTCTAGTTAAGGTACCTTATAAGAAATCCAGCCTGTTTTGGATTGGTTCAACATCTGCAGACATCAACTTAATGAAAAGAATGATTGATTTGCTCGCTTCGTTGTAATTTAGAGAACTTTTGCTGCTTCTAGTCAGAATAAATATATTTGTTGAGTATTTTAGGTGACGAATTATTCAGTTAAAAAATAAGCTTTTCCGGTTAGTAAAGTGCAATAATATTGCAGTTGTTAACTACAAGATACCTGGAAGCAGAAATCAAAGAAATCCATTAGTTTTGGTCTTAAAGTAGCAAAAACTGATAAGTAAAGTAAATTGAATGTGCATTTTATTTATGGAAAGCTGAGAAGACAATAAACAAACTAATGGTTTAAGATTTTTAAAATGAGCCATACAAACAAATTTTGTCGACTTGAAGAAATATTGATGGCAAAGATGAATAATGATAAAAAGTGTGGCAATACATTATTCATTTAACAAGATGGCCGAATGATAAGTTTATACAGTATAGGAAATTTTTATAAAAAAGAAAACAAAAAAAAACGTCTGTTTATTTAAAATTAAAAGTGTCTAAAAATCTGAACGGAAACTTTAAACCGGACTTTTTTGGGGGTTTCTCACGCATGCGCAATTTATGAAGTTTTACTGCTTTTGCAAGTTAGCCACAATATTACGTTGTACAAACATAATACAAGCCCATCATAAGTTGTCAATTAGGAAGACTAAGTTATTGAAAAGTGCCAAGTTACGGATTAACTTGCGTAAATAAACGAAACAAGACTTTACAGGTTAACATGGAACATTACAACATCTACATGGTGAATAGGTGTCGTTTCTTTGTCTGTTTGTTTGTTCACGAAAGTGACAAAAATCCCGCAATTCAATCTGAGGTTGGGCGGGGATGACTTATTGAATGGGTACTTAATGGTCTAAGTACCTAATGTAACAATTTATTGAATTTGTTGTGACAAATCGCCTGTCCATTGTGGCATCGTTGAGGTGTTGGAGACACCATTACGTCATTGATTTTACCTCCTTGCTAGATTTCTGATTTTTTGATCAAGATTTCAGAACAACACAAGTTTTTCTTCTTTATTTGTTGGCGCCCAAGCTTAGCTTACCACTCACCAATGATAGATCTCTTCTTTGGTTAGCACTTTTCTACAAAGACAGTTTTGTAGATGGGTAAGCCTTCCATACAAAATCACAAATAATTTCAATTAATTCTAGGACTTTTCCGCCGAAAATTATTAAATTGTTTTGAAAAAAATGCTAGTTTTGTAAATACGATTATACCTGTACTGTAGACTGCAGTGTAAAGGTACATCATCATTATAGGTCTAATTATCCATCACGTCTTCCGACTACAATGTAGTAGTTACAACCGCACTTTTACCATCTATGCTTTTACTTAGCAAATTCTATGCTTGTCCCTGTCGCCTCGCACATACCACTTACTAGTTGTACCGGTAAGCTTAGGCTACTGTGCTTTTGTAGTTTTATGTTTTAAGTTTAATTGGTAGCCAAAATATCCTTCATCCAAGAGCTTCAATTTTGAATATTTTGCATATTTACAATAAAAAAGCTCTAAACCGCTTACATCTGTTTTAGTTCCAAGGTGGACCTTGCAAGATCATCGATTGTAATCAAGGTTTCATGATCTATAGGCCAGTCAATGAGTCAATGTATATGATCTACTTGGCCCTGCTCAGTGCTCAGGCTGCCTAAGTCACTTAATTGTTTGATATCACCATTTCATGATAGCAGTGCTTATTGTTTCGAGCTAATGGAGTCAAATGAAACCTGTTTGCATTCTAAGACTTATTTCTGAAAAAAAAAAATTTATTAATTTTTTTTTATAATTTCCATAATTTACAGTGACACCTTTGAAACATGATTTGACTTGGTTTGAGACAAGACCAAGTAGAAATCAAAGTTACAAGAATATCTCTCACAAAGCCTTACTTCCTTTATGAAAAAAATCACTGATATGCATTATTCAGCGCTCGTTATTTTATCAACACATGATTGACCAAACTTTTTCCATAACTGATTTTCTGCACAACAGGCTTAGTGATCTGCTCTGTTGTTCGAGTTGTTTCTGTAGCACGTTAAAAACCCAATAACGCAGAGATCAGTCTCGGTCTCTCATAGTCGTGCAAGCTTGGTGCGTTTGAAACAACTTTTATTGCAAAGAAGCAATATTTTACGCTACGCCAACGATTCAAAAAGTTTTTTTCTCGCAAGGAAAATTTAATTGGAGTAACATTAACAAACATAATGTAGCCTACAGTAATACATTTTATTTTGTCTCAAAATTTTTGTTAATTTTACAACCTCAACGAATACCCCAACCAAAGTGCTAACACTTGCAATGATAACATCAAAAAGAAATTAGCAAAGTATTCAATTGAGAAACCTGGTGTTTAATGATGAGATAATTGTTTCAAGAAGTGAAACAAACATCTATTTCAATAAATCACGCTTGATTGATTCTGCAACTTAATATATCAATAAGATGATAGAGCTTCGGTAGAGAGTTTGTCTTGTTGAACCATTGGCATACGAAGCCGAGCAACGTTTTCAAGTTTAACATATTCAAGTTTACTACATTTACAGAAACACAGAACTACGCAACAAATTAAAAATCGAACGTTTTCGGCATCACAAGATGTCCTCTTCAGGAATAACATACATACAATTTAACTATATCTGAATAAAATACAATGGTTTATTAAATCTATAAACAGGAATAACCAAAAAACTGCACAGTACTTCTGGCTATCTCAAACTCAACGACATAGGCTCTACGAAAATCAAAATAATAATAATGTTATGGTTTTATTTATTGTCGCTCTACAACAGCTAAGGTCTTTTAGCGACAGGGCTCATTTTTAATTTATATCAGGTTTACGATGTTATCACATTATTACCCGACTCATTCTCACTGCGCTATGCAGGATAGAACACAATCGGTACCGTTTTTAAAGTCTTCGGTTTGACCCGACCTGGAATCGATCTCAGATCTACCAGCACCAGAGCCGAAGGCGAAGCCACTCGGCCACTGAGCTGGTACGAAAATCAAAAGTAACTGCATCAAAAAGTGTTGATCAGATCACATGATGTGGTAGAAAGGCAAGGTGCGAAAAAACTAATTTTAAAATACAGAGAGCAAGAAAAATGAGCCACAAGCATACAGTTGTCTGTTCAAAGATGGATTGTTACCAGTGCTGTATTCGAGGGTATACGGCGGTATACGCAGTAGCCTATACTCTCTGCTTTTTCGAGCAACTATGAGTATACCCTCTGGTTTTCAAAAGAGAGTGCGTATGCTATCCTTAATTCTTGACAACTATTAACTAACCAACTACTTAACCCTTTGAGGACCATTAATAATGTGAGCTGTTTGATGTTTATTAATTGCAATGAACTACCTGTGGCTATCAATTTAGCGCTAAAAAATATGTAAGATCCTGGCTGCTAAACCACTGATCAGCGAACGATATATAGCTGAGTTGGCTGCATTGCCGAGTGGTGAGAGCCCTAGAACGGCACTCGAAAGGCGCCGGTTCGATACCGCTTACGAGCATGCGGCTGTGTCTTTGGCAGGACATTTAAGGCATGTTTGAAGGTGGACACGAAGATTGGCTTCCTTGTCTTCCCGTCCACTTAACCTAAATTTTCAACCACCAGGTCTAAGCCTGGATGCGACAACAACAAGCTAAGAATACTAGATCCCAAATTTGTAAAGAGGTTAAAGATGTATACTAATTGGAATGTATTTATAGAAAAATAAACAATTTTGTTCCTCTCGTCCAATTTTGGTAATTCATGTTATGGTAGAAATAGAATAAAGATTAGTATTTTACAAGTTGTGTATTATTTATCATTTTGGCAAATCTGACAGTATACCCTGTGCTTTTTTTACGAATACAGCACTGATTGTTACGTTTTACGTACAAGGCTTCTAAGATCTTGGTTTGATACTCAGACCTGCCTCTGGATATGATCTCAAATTGCTTGATAGAAACGTTGTTTTTGCATTCTGTACATGAGAAGTCTTGCTGCTCTCTGTATTTTAAAATCAGTTTCGCACCTTGCCTTTCTACCACATCATGTGATCTGTTCAATACTTTTTGATGCAGTTACCTTTGATTCTCGTGGAGCCTATATCGTTGAGTTTGAGCTAGTCAAAAGTACTGGGCAGTTTTTGTTTTTTCCTGTTTATAGATTTAATAAACCACTGTATTATATGCAGATGTACGTAGTTAAATTGTGTAGGCTAGATGTTATTCCTGAAGAGGACATCTTATGATGTCAAAAACATTCGATATTTAATTTGTTGCGTAGTTTTGTGTTGCTGTAAACGTGATATACTTGAATATGTTAAACTTGATAACGTTGCTCGGCTTCGTCCTATGTATGTCTATGGTTTAATATATCAACATTAAAGTATTTCGTAAAAATGCAAGTAGCCTACTGTATTGCAATAAAAGAATTGGTGAAAAGTCAAACTTTTGCTTGCTGAGAAAACGAAAGTAACAAATTCTGCAAATTGACCATTTTTTTTTTCGATCTGAAAGAAAATTTGTATACCTTTTTTTTATACAGTATATACTGTATGTTTATTAATAAATTTAGTTTGTTTAAATCGATCATTTGTTGCGATGCACAGTGGATTACAGTAAAACATATTTTAACTAGAGAAAACGTCGAAATAAATGCGCATTATCACTATCAACATCTTGTGACAGTTTATCGTATCTTACACAAGCAAAGCGTATCGTCGTCCCATGTTTTTTAAATTTTGTTGAAACTTGTTATTGCCCTGAGCACAACCACACTTCGACAATAAAAAACAAAGAAAGGTGCAAGTGATTTCTCGTTTTCCAAATCGAGTTAACTATGAAAACGCGATCCTAGTTGAATGACGTATCACTTTTTTCTTTTCTAGGTGAAACTCTTTAAAACCAGTTACGTTATGCTCTGTAGTTGTCAAAAGACATTGCATCATTGATTGGTATGTCAGCTGTGAGACATCGAATACTACAATGCAGGAGAAGATATGTTAATTGTTGAGGCGGCTAACAATGATTACTATCATTATTCAAAGATATAAGTAAGTGATTGATGTGCAATTTGTAACGCAGTCAAAAATATTTATAATAATTAATTAAAACTGTTTTTTTTTTATGTTTCTTTAGGCAGCTGATTATAGTGTTAAAAACTAAAAACGTTTTGTTTTTCTTTTCGCCATTTTGGCCACATTTGTACAAGTATTGTTCAGAAATTGCAAAAACGTATTTTCGTCAGTTTGAAACTTCATCAAAGCACTCAGCCTGTATTGAAATCTTACAACCAAAATGTATGGACCACAATCACTCGTCCCGTCTTCCATGATGACTTATCCACCACCGCTTTATCATCGGCCAGGCCGGTTCTCTCTTTCACCATCAGCGGGATCTGGGACTGCCGGATGCCCTCAAAATTATTATCCTCACCGAGCGGCCGCGGCTGCTATGTACGGCACGTACGATGGCTTTCTCCAAGGATACGTCCAGTCTGATCCATGCAAGCAAGCCTTGATGATGGCCTCACAAGCGGCTGGGTTTACTGGTGTTGGAGGTGAATACAATTTTGGTAAGTTAGAAGCATAGCCTACTATAGCTGTATTATCACCACAAGTATAAACTCACTCGCGTCCTTGTTGAGCATAATATACTTCTCGGTTTACCACCCTCTCTTGCTCTTTAAAATAATATTTTCAATAGTTACTTGACTTTACAGATGCAGAAGTCGTCTGTAGCTTGTATATCTAAATATAAAAAACTAATTTCAAAAATTTCAAAACAATCTTTCAAGAAAAAAACAGCTATGAAATGGTTTGAGTTAAAAACTCAAACAAACGATGCTAGTTTACCCGCAAGAGTAGATCAATAGTGCATAATAGTTAATAATTCGTTTTAGGTTGAAAAGTTTATAAAATAACGTACGGTTTATCATGTAGTTTGCATTAAAAATTTGCTTAAATTGAACGCTTTGAATCATCAACTGAGCAGTACCAACATAGTGGTGAGACCGAACAAAAAAATTATCACGATTACTTTTTGCAGAAAAACGAACTTTCAAGTTGTTTTTTTATAATTACACAATGGTCTTATGAATGTTATGATGCATTGAACATTTTACTATTTTATGTTTTGATTTTTGGGATTTATTTGGTATTTTGTTGATGGCCAAAACAACCCCGAAGCAGAACAACCAATCCGAAAACAGTTTTCTGTAGATGCTACAACAATATAAAGGATCTAAATACCGTAGGCATGCCAGAAAAAACTGCAACACTAAAATTGCAACTGATGGCCGAACCAAGAGAAATGCTTAAACGTTTTGCCACGCATATTTCTAAGCAACAGTTGTTCCACTGATTAGCTGAAAGATGTCAGTCGTCACCTGCGTTGGAAGGTGTTTTGACTAGTCCTGGTAACTTTGCCTCTATCTTGAAGAAGCAAAGTGTTGATTGATAAAACGTGGGAACCAAAAAATATCAACATATTTTTAATTAGATTAATTTACCCTTACCGCAAATGATTGTTTTAATATGTTCTGTTGTGGTTATGGAAATATGACATTTGTTTCAATGAAATCTTGAAATCACCATTAACTTTACCAGTTGCTCGTTAGAAATTACGTTAGGGCTGAGTTTTTTTACGCAATATCAGTGGCTTAGTGGTTAGTGCGCCCGCCTCTGAAGCGGTAGGCATGGGTTCGATACCTTGTCGGGTCATACAAAGACTTTTTAAAAATGGTACTGAATCTAATTTCTGCTTGGCACTGAGCAATGGAGTGGATTCGGGTAATAATGTACTCAGTTGCGCCTCTATACGGCTGCATTGACACTGTCTGTTATGTAAAGCGCTGTGGAGCAACGCATTCTGCGATGGATACAGCGCTATATAAAAACTAAAATTATTATTATTATTAATTAATAAATTGTTGGTGGTACAAAAAGACCGTACACTCATATATATACCTCTATCTAAAGAGATGTTTATTGTGTGGATATCCTGATGCTTTGTCTGTTTCATTTGTTTCAACAACCTGTTTGCTTTTTTATGTCTAGTACAATGTCACAAGGGTAAAGCCTAAGTGACTAAAACGGTTTAGTAATTTACTATTAGTATTACAGTATCACGTTTTATCGGAAATTGTTTTTATTTTGAAGACCACTTTATAGTGCATCAGTGGTTCCCAACTTTTTTAGTCAAGATTGTTCTTCCAAAAATTATCAGACATGCACACCTCAAACCTTCTGCAAGGAGCCTTGTGTGAAAATGTTGAAAATATACAGTAGTGTCAAACATATGTGTTTTTGTGCTTCACTGTTAGCACTTTTACGCAAAACACATGTAAATTCGTAGGTCCCCTAGACTTTTTTTTCTGTCCGTAAGACCAAGCTGAAAACTACTGTGTTTGATTAAGACAAGATTTGGAGCAACATTAAGTAGCACAAGGTGTTTGTGACATATTTCGACCTTAAATCTTTTGCTACGTTCTAAATCTAAGAATCAGTGAAAATGTCCTTGAAAGCAACCTGGTGCTTTCGGGGCTCCATTGTCAATTTCTCAACACCTGTTGTACAGAAATCACGCGATCACAAAGTAAGTGAAAGGAACAATTTCAGCAATTTTAAGGCATGCAGTAGCTATAAAATTACTGTACAGAAATGCAAACCTTTGTTTTGCGATTAAACTTGAAAAATTAGCACAGCAGAAACTTACTCTTTTTTAACTTTTTAAAAGACGCAATAACATGACATGCTCTTCTGGTGTAAACTATGCCTAGCTTGGTAGACAAAGTGTTTCAAGAGAGAATTGGCATTTATTCTGACTGAAACACTTTGTGACAGTTTTAGCTTAGTTTACACCAAAAGAGCGTAACCTATCATGTTATTGGATTAAATGCCTTGTGATCAGTTTCATTCATTTTTTTATAAAACGATTAGCATAGGCCTACTCAAAAGTTTGTGTACAATGAAACAAGCATTATTAGGCTATATGGCAAAGCCTTTTAGTTGTATAATGAAGACAACACACCTCCATCTGGCAAACGCCCAAACCGGCCCATAATGCCAGCTGCACCTCATCAAACGTATAGTCAGTGCCCGGTGAGGCACTGTGGTATGACCTAACTGTTACATATTTTGGCAATCTTATGAGGGGTTTCTTTTTAATATTATGATGAAACATACTATAAAACAGACTTGACAAAAAGTAATTTTGTGGAATCCTGGCTTACGCCCGGAGTTGAACATTCAGATTAAGTTGACGAGAAGAAAAGAAAGCCAAACTTCGTATCAGTTTTCTGACACGATTTAAGTGTCCTGACGAAGATACAGAAACAGTCCCCTGAGCGGTGTCGAACCGACGTCACTTCGAGCATTGTATCATGGCTTTCACACCACTCGGTTATTCAATCGTTGTGTAAATAACTAAGTATCTTTGTTTGATTGAGCCTATTGTCTTAAAGTATTCAATAAAAAAGTGGATGTGAACACAGAGTTTTTTTTTAAAGATATATCTCGGGCAATGTCCCACTTCGTGTCCATATTTTGACAACATCATTTCAGGCAAAAATCCTCCTTTTCAATTTTAATTACCTGTGCCATAAAATTTCCAGGACAAAAATATGTCACCTTTTGGTAGAAAATTTCAATTTTATTACAATGCCACTCTGTTGGACATGTTCCTTCAATTGTTAAGTCAAATACGTACCACTCATTGTTTTTATTTTGTCAACATTCAAAAATGGAGTCGGAAATCTTTTTATGATGCTCAATGAATAATAATCAAAATCGCAGACGATTGTAATACCGCAGCAGGATTTTATCATGACTTAAAATAATTACCCGCCATTTTGTTCGAAAAGGCGCAAAATTTAAGAGTAAAAATAGAGCCGTCACGGAGTGATTGCTTTCATGTGCTAACATTTGAAAAAAAAATTATACCAGTACTTAGAAGTGTACTGAATATTTTAGATATAAAGATTCTTAATTTTACATTATTTGTATTTTTAAATTTACAATACTGTATAGCCGGGAAGACATGTTTAATATTCTTTTTTCATTGCTGTTTGATTTGCACAGAGCTGAGATCAATATATATCTGCGAAGACATGCAGCACTAACAAAAAACATATTAGCTTATTATTCTTGTTCGAAATATAAGGAAGTACAAAATGAAATGATTTGTTTACAAAATGTAACCATTCCATTTTATAATGATTTTATTAAATGCTGCTTCATTTTGACACCTATGTTTATTTGGATTAATTTTTGTGAATATCCTTTGAACTGGATGTGCAAAATTAAATTGACACCAACATAAAATTAGGCCTAATGAAATCTACTGTGAAAGTCCAACGCAGGTACTGGAAATTTTTAAAGTTTCCGATAAAAACCTACGAGAAACTATGTTTTAGTTATAAAAACTAAACGTTTCTGTCACTCTAATCCGTTGCTTATTTGACTATATCAATGTATATTGTATATGTTTATTTTTTCTTAACCAAAATGTTGCTCGCGATTATGATATCAGTGTCAGTATACAGTAATTAGTATCAAATGGCCAGTACCTTGATAAAAGTTTTTTTTTTTATAATAAACTAACTTACAACAGTATGTGTGCTGTTGTACTTCGTTTGATAACTTAAATTTGACCACTCCTTCTGAACAAAGAAGACTGAAGTTCAGTATTTTAATTTCTTCCAAAATGTGCGCCTGAAATGGGCACAATTAGACATCTCCGTCCATGGACATGTTCGGCACAATGATGTATGACTAGAAACGAAAATTTGTGTGCTAAAAGAAATTGATATTATTGTATTTTCAGATGACAGTAAACCAAGTAAACAACGACGGGCAAGAGCAAACTACAGTCAATGGCAGCTTGAAGAGTTAGAAAGAGCCTTCCACACAACGCATTATCCTGACATTTTCATGAGAGAAGCTCTAGCTTTGCGGTTGGACTTGATTGAAGCAAGAATACAAGTAACTAAGCTTTTAAAATATTCTTAGACCTAGGTCCTATAGGTAATCCATAATTTGATTCTTCTTCTGTAAGGTATAGCCTGGACTCGTCGATATAATCAGGCTATAATTTGAACAAAGGAAAGCATTGGCCTTCGCTTGCTGCAAGTAACAGTGTTTAATGTCTCACAACTAAAAACAAGCTGTTGTTCCTGTTTGGTTTACACCAGTAGCTTACAAACGAAAAAGCAGAAATAAAAGCATCTATGCAATAAGAAGTCAAAAATCATGGCACAACCTTTTAAGCGAAGTTCGGAAACAAGAATTGCGCGACAGAAGAATAAAACAAGTTTGGTAGAAAACCAATCACGAACACCACTATTACCAAACGAAGAAAACATTTTTTTCGATCTTTCTAGACTTTTTAAAATCCAAAACTCCACTCGGTCAAATAAACGTAGGCTAAAAGTTAATCTCTTTTTTATAGCTTTCTTCAAAATAGCGAAATTTGTTTTGAAAAATGTCGCCAGTGAGCCTATTTTTCATAGCAATGCATTCAACTCCTTCATGCTGACGCAGTGTTGGCTCGTTCACTACAGAATACGTGATTCTGGTGTGGCCCGATGGATTTAATTTTGTTGACCAAGCGGACAGCTTTTAAAAGGCCACTAACATAAAATCTTTTATGTTTATAAATTGCCTTTTGACTAATTAATAATGCTGATTCCACAATTTCCTAGGAGTATGTTAAGTTCAGTACAATCCAAGTTTAGACGCTTGTTTTTGGGAAAAAAAAAATTCTAGCACGGCAGTTCAAAAAAGTTTCCTTCTGTTAAATTGATAAAAAAAAATTTTGTTAAAAAATCCAAGCAATAGTGCATGAAAGACAAAAAGCACAAGCAAAATCGTAGGTAAACAAAATTTAAAATTGTTGAAAAAAAAAAAGAAATAAATCACTGAAGTAACCACAGCCGAGTAGCCTATATGTTTATTCTTTGCGATGGTGTGTAGGCACTCTGGCCCTTGACACTACCAAAATAAGAGAAGTGGAATTTAGACAATATTTTAGCTTACTACATAAAAAAGGTATGAAATTTTTCATTTATGGTCGAATGTATGTACTCATGTTCAAATGTTAAGTTGATTTTTATGACAAAATTGAAGTTCGTCACAGTTGGCTTTGATAGTTGGGGGGATTGGCCGGCTGAATACCGTGGTTCCAGCAACATGCATTTATGGTTTTAGGTGCATCCGCCATCTTAATTTTAATTGTTTGTTCAGTGAGATATTACCTAAATGTCATTAATCATATTACCTAAATGTCAATGAAATGCAAAAGATTTTCCACGCAACTACCATACCTTGCAAAGGCAGCAATAGCCAGATTAGCTGTTTGGATGTATAACATTTGTAGGTTAAGTGGGGTTTAGGCACAGCATATTCTACTCTTAAATCACTTGTAATTTGATTTCCGCGGTTTACTTCAGTGTTGGTTTGTAAAGGTAATGTAAATTTGATTATCTCACATATTGACTTGATTTAACTTAATCAGATGTGTATGCGGGTTCAAGTAATTAAATAAAACAAACAAATACAAGCAGGTTTATCAATAGCACTAATTTTGGCATCAGAGTTCACCAAAACGATGATTGCAGTACAAAGATACATAACTTGAAAATTACCTAAAACTTCAAAGAAGTCTATAAGATTGTTATTTTGAAACTATAAAAACCTGTTATTTTGGCTTAAATAATTGAGCTTATTTTTGCTATTTTTGTTTAAAGCAGCAACGCACTGTCGCTTGTGTTAATTATAACGCGGTAAATTCAACAAAGTCTTTTAAAATAAAATTTTCACAGCTCAAATAATGAATCACGGAGACATCTTTTGATTTTTGAAACAGAGACTACAAAAATAGCTTAGTGGTGAGATGATGTCAGTGAAACTTATCATCAGCGTCATTATCACTAATGGAAACGTTGACACGTTCATTAATTTCAAGCAAAATATCATAAGACTTCAAAAATAAAAAGTTCATTGACTCATTTCAGGTGAGGGTGAAACCGTTAAAAGTGATTGAGGCTCCGAAAAAAATTCACAATTCATTGAGCACAGTAGATCATTTCTTTGCTAATTTGATATCTTAAAATGTAGAAACAATGTTAGAAGGTTTCGTTGAGTTTCCAGTTGAGAAACCGCCTGGAAAGATGGGCGTCGGGAGACGGACCCATTTCCACCTGACTAGGTCCCATACAAACGTCCACAAACATTGGATCTTTTAAAGATTCTTTGAACTTTCTAACTTGAACTCAAGAAGGCGCCAGCAGAGTCGCCGTTCAAACTGGAGCTCCTTGTTCTTTAAAGTCGTTTTTTGTTTCATAAACACAAGAAAATCTTGGATGTCGACCGCATTTACACTTATCTTTTTTGTAAACTTTTTGGTTTAATTGTTTGGGTGTACTTTCTTTCAAAAACTCATTAACATGTTCATCAATATTTACTGACACTCATTTTGCTTTTTCAAAATGCAAAGTAACTTTTTGTCAAAAACACTTTAAAATTTACCATTAAAATGGAGCCCCACCGATTACCGCATTGACGCAGACTCAAAGGTCATTGACTTTTTCTTATTTTTATTGGCAAAGAACCCATACACTCGTAGTCACTTTATGGTTGTAAGCAAGTAAGCGTGAGTCTAATTGTATGGATTCGTTTTGTTTTTTAACGATAAGTACTGTTTATAGGTTAATCAACAACACTTTTTGTATAATTGTTTTACGTCATACTCGCCAGACAAAATTTGGCGAGACTATAAACCCAAATTAAACATCAATTTCTGACTAAAAATAATTGAATTTTTCACATCTCCTGTAATTTTTAACAAATATTTTCGCTTCTACAAGCCGAAAAACTATATGGCCGCAGCAAAATCGCTTCTTTTCCAAATCATGTTGAATTACATTTTGTGCAAATGCTTAATAACAGTCAGAACCAAAGCGACGAATGCAAAAATGAATACCTTTAGAAGAAATTTGTGCCCTTTCTAAAGTTTTCCAGAATAAAACGACAACCTTTATCACTGTTTCAACGTTTTTCTCGTCTTCATTTATTTTATAAACACTAATTTAACATTTTCTGTCAAGTCCTTGAGAAAGAGGAATCTTTTTCGTGTTCATCTCGTCGAGATAGCAAATGACTTCTCAGTATGTGCGATTTTTTAGTTGCTGTTATCGACGTTATTGTAAGCTAAGGTTGCTTTTCATAGGGGTCTACTTTGACAAGACTAATTTGTCTTATTCAATGCAATTCATAAATTACAACCTTTGAAACACAGAAGAAAAATTTTAAGTACTGTTGTCAGCCAAAACATATTTTTCACTTTTATTAGAGCCGCCATTGAGATGTGTCAATCCAGACTGCTTCTGAAGTGTTGTCGACGTTGTAGAATCATTATTCATTCAAGCGTGTAAAGTAAAATTATGTTTACGTTGATGTAATACCCAATATCATTTCTTTTACATCAAGCATTAGTTTTTTCCTCCCAAACAAATAAATATCTGAAAACCAAAGTCTACACCCAACATTATTATTTCATGCCAAAACAACAAATGCCACATTAACTTGAGAGAAACTAATTCAACAGAAACCAAATAAGAAGAGTTTATTTTCGAAAGCGTGTGATGTTAGTTGCTAATTTTGTGAAGCAACTAGTTAATCTTTAACTTAATTGAGAGTTAACCGAATTAAAGTTGTAAATAATTTGGTAATTTGAAAGTTTAAATTGCAATTTCAAATTTAATTTATCGCACATCATCTGCTTCAAGCTGCTTTCCTTCTTCGTCTTATGTCAAGAGCGTTTTCAATTTTGTAATTCAAGAGACATAATTGATTTGAAAATTAAAGAACAAAAAATCCTTGAGACTTGTGGACTGTGAGAAACAAGCTGTGACTCTGCACTGATTAATTTGCTACATCAATTTTCATTCCAATGTTTTTTGTGTCCTTTGTTTAAAAACCTAATAAATGTCCGTTTGCCGCGGAACCAACAACGAATATTTTCAAAAATTGTCGCAGTTTTACAGAACAATTTTGTTTACGGCTTGCAAACGTAATCGGACGTTTTTTCAACAGAAACTTTAGTTTGGTTAGCATGACAGACCAGGTTTGTTTCATGCGATTTTTTTGTGTAATCACAATTGATTGATTAAGATATCAAATGTAGCGTATTGCTCTCTGACGTTCCTACGCGACTGGCAACCCCCTCAGGATTACTTGCGCTTCTCGGTCGACTTCTATTGTTCTGGAACGTTGCGTGTCGCTGACTGTTAAAACGATTCTCTCCCCTTGTAGATCTCAGCGCGTTAATTTGACTTAATTAATCTATTATTGGAAAGAAAAGGTACTTTAAAAAAGGTTAAACGCAATATCCGGCACTGTTTACTTTCTATTTTGGCTCAACAGAAATCTTTGCACGCATAAAATCGCTGTAGCGAAAATGACTTGACAATACAGTACAATGAAGTGTAATTTTAAAGACGAAATTTGGGACTAATTGAAAAGCAACCAGGTTACACAGTTTGATTTAAAGAATAAGACACTGATGACAAACGCAACATTGAATCAATTCAGCGCTTTAGCTTAGAAGATGGCAAGATTATCTCTTTCACAGCTTTCATAATTGAAAGAAATTCTATTAGGCCAAGATTATCCTGATTTGTCAACTAACTTGATTTTGTGTTGGATAATTTGAGTTAATGTTACGGTTTTAAATTAAGCAACTTCTGCAGCACGTTCTAAATTTGATTAGGTTTGATCACGGCAAACACCTTTCTGGTGATTTTGTAACAAAATAATTTACTTGTTATCACAGTCACTTGACCCTTGTTGGTACGGGCCACGGCAAATAGTTTACATTATAGGTAGTTCATATTTCTTGGTTCAATTGAAGGTTGTTTGTAAGCTACCGATTTTGCTTAATCAAAAAGAAATCAATTGTGAAGAGACTTAATTAAATACTTGTAAATTTATACCATTTTTAAGTCTTTTTCATTCAATCGCTCTCTAAAAAAAGTTTCAATTACAAAATAAGCTTATATATTATTATAGTCTACCGCCATTTTTATAAATTTTATTCATTTTAACAAATTTTTGATCATTTGGAAAGGAACAGAGATCACAATAATTTTTGTACTAAATTGATTTTTCAATGATTGCTCACTGTGTAGCTTTTTGCATCGTTTCGATTTATTGGCAATATTGTTGCAAAATAATTAATTCTAAAACAAATGTATGAGTGTACCTACGTATTATAAAAATGAACTGGCAAATTAATTAACTACCCCTACTGAGCATTTTATAATTACACAAGTGTAGTTTGTTTAATTAATTGTAAAAATATGTAGAAGAATAAAATAAGACAAACAAACACGAAGTCTTCCAATAGTCAGAAATGAAAGGGTGAATTTCCCTTTTTTTCTCATCTTGTAAAACAAGCTTTTTTGTAATCAAAGGTAAAAAGCCTTCAATGTAGATGCTAAACTCATGTTATAAAGCTATAGGCTACTGTATTCATCTTCAGTGCTATAACTGTAAGCTTTGAGTCATTTTGTCTTTGTGACGTCAGCCGCAACCTAATTTGAAACTGGGGGGCACTAGCGATAGCTTACATTTACTGCACTAAAGATTAAGACAGTAAAGTTTTTAAAATGTTTGCTGAACATGAGTTTAGTATCTACACTTAGGGCTCTTTATTCAATTCACATATTGAACAAGCAGAACGAAAATAACTTTTCGTATTAATAAATGTCCAACACTTCAAGACATTGATCATTATTCAGACAATTCACGATTCAAAGTAACCGAACTTAAAAATATAAACTGCCCAATCCACGAGCTTAAAATTTGAGTTTGCGTATTTTTGTTTATTATTAAACCTTTTATCAGCTTTACTGTTCTACCAATACACGTATCAATAACTACTGCAAAAGGTATATACATAGACTAAAATAAAAAGGATTTTATTATACTTGAACTTAACTCATCTTATTATTATTGTACTGTTGTTATTATTGTTATTATACTTGTTGTCTGCAACTTTTCTATATTTTTAAGTTGAGAAAAAAAACTTTTATTCAGCAGCTTTCCTCATTTTTGGTTTTTGTTACACCAGTATGAATTTATTTACGAAACAATAAGTTTGAAAAATAGTTAAGAGGATAAGTTTTTTCACTTGTGCATAGTAATTTCGCGGCATTTTGTCTTGCAGTTTGCGCAAAGTCCCTTACAAACCTTTGTTAGTTTTTTCAAACATCATTTGGAAACATTTTTTTCCCTTTGTGTTTTGATTAATTTAAAGAGTTACTTCATTCTAGCTGATACAAACTGTTTTCTAAACAAACGGCTCCTTTCAAGCAGGTATCGTTTTGCCAAAACTTCACTTGGGTTCAAATTTATAATCGTTAACTGCTATCAGAGAAGCAGTCGGCTTAAGTCACTTAGGTTTATGAATTACTTTGCAAACACAAAACTCTCCAAAGACTTTTTGACGGATTGGCCTTTACTAAGCAAACACAAAAAAGCAACAATCCTTGACATGGGGTTCAGCAAGAAAGATGTAAACTGTTGTTTCGTTAATGTTTATAGATAAGGAGGTTTGCTGTAAAATTGTGGGATTTTGTTCACCGATCTGTAAAGGAAAGTGGTAAACGAAGGATGAAAAAAAGCTATTACCATCTGCTTTGATATTTCTACCCCAGTGAGCACGACTGTTGGCTAAATTGTAGCGGGAGACATAAGATCAAACTAGTCTCATCACCCAACACAAACACAATCTCCTTCTAACAAAACAACACGCGCTTATCTTGCATTTGAGTGGTATGCGGAGCACCGTTATTTGGTTACGAAATAACGTTTTTGGCAAGGGCTCTGGGTCATAATTAGGACAGACGCATTATTTTTTTAACTTACGGGTTTTTACTTTAAAAAGTTTTGAATTTTCGTCAATAGTTCAACCTTAGACCTAGAATGAGATGAGAAGGAATGGCGACACCGAGTCCCAAAGTCCACAGCTAATGCATCACACTCTTTACTTCTCACGGCTAGCCAGCGCTAAGCGGATCAAACTGTCTTGTGTTTTAGTTTTACTTATTATGTAATTTAATCGGAATTGCTGGTGATCCTTCTTCAGTTGAGATTTGGACTGGTAACTTTAGTTAAAGCTGCTTTAGCTAATCTTCTTCACGAGTAGGTAAATCTTGGAGCGGTTTAACAAAGATAGTTTGAAAATCTAGAGCTTGTTTTGATATTTGCTCAACTTTTTAAAGCTTCTTACAAAAACCTAAATGGCAATTTACTAAAATATTTTTTTGTGTTTTCAGGTTTGGTTCCAAAATCGTCGCGCAAAACTTCGTCGCCAGTTGAAAATGCAGAGCAAATCAAACAAAGCAAACTCTGATAAAGTTGATGATGACAACAACGGCCAACCTCTTGATAACGCAAACGATGATGGGGTGATAAAACCCAAAGAGATGAACGAAGATACGTTTTGTGATGGCACAGATGGAACAGTTTCAGATGCAGGCGGTAAATGTGTCACAAGTGATAAGCTACCAGGAGAAAAGCGCAAGCGCAAAAAGTCAAAAAAGAAGCACGAAACACATCGAGAAGACAATGAGGAATTGTTTGAAGATGCAACCTTAAGATCATCCAATAAACCAGAAGACCCTTCTCTTCAACTTTCAACAGATTATAAATCCAAATCGGACTCCAAAGAAACAGTTTTACAAACTTTCAGCGAACAACCTAGTAGTTCTTTGCAAAAACATTACAAACGTTCCTTTGGGTCTTCCGCTTGTGAGCCATACAATTCGGATGCTAGCATGATGTCTTATTCCAGCTGGATGGCATCATCCACAAAATCTCAATTTTCAAATCCACCAATGACAACATCTAGAAAAATAGAGGACTTGTCATCTTCCAACAGTAGTCAATTGTCTCCTCAGGATGACGTTTTAAGTCCTCCTCAAACTAGCAACCACCTTCGGCCGATGATCCCTCAGCCACAAGACCTCAGCGCTTTACCAAGCGGAGACACTACTATTCCCATTTCTGAACCTTACAGAGACACGGCTGTTTGCGGGGCCATGCAATATTCGGAGGAATATTCGCGTAGTCAGCAAGCGCAAGGCTTGAATCCATTTTTGCATAATCTTCAACAACAAAACTCAATGATGTCAGCATACCCAGGAACCACACATACGCAGCGAAGTCACGTATACGGAAGCTCACATAATTTGGACAGGTCTGCTACATCGCTCAGGGTTCGAAGTAAGGATCTAAAGATGGAAACACAACATTACGACGGAGCTAACGGATATCCATCTTCTTTACCCCAACCTGTGGTGTCTTCAGGCAAAGGAATGTCTGTAATGGCAGCAGCATACATGCATAGACAATCCCCGGCCAGCCATCAGTACAATCATCAGTCTCCTTACGGTGGCGCTGCAGCTGGTCAATATCAACATCGTCTCTATTCATCGCCGCACTTTGAAACTAACCAGCTTCAATCTTTTAATACCGATTTGCCGCCTCTAGGCTACGGCTCTTTAAATCCCTTGTCACTATAGATCAAACTCCGTCATTGTAACCTGTAGCGTTTGCTCTTTATTTATCTGTTTTAAATTTTTATTTTTTTTCTACTGCAAGCTATTTTTCACAAAATTTTTTAACACTGACTCACTGCTTTTCTTTCTTTGTTCTCTGTGATCGTCGGCTTTAGGTTCCGATGACCAAAAAAACAAAAGGTTAAACTATTTAAAAAAGTGTTTCAATAAAGCTGCTTATGAAGAAGTCAATTATGCTTAAAAAAAATTTTGTGATGACGAATTTTAGCCCATATCATGCAGAGGTGTTGATGCAAGTAGAATACACTAGCAAAAAGTGAAAAGCCAAACAACAACTCATTAAATATTCTAATGTACAATTAAGTGTTACCTGTGTGTATTACTTGATGGCTCACTAACAATTTTTTTACTTCGTTTACCTGATGAGTTTAAACATTCTAATATGTTGTAGTAATGTGGTATAACCAAGTATAGATATCTATGATCACAGTTGATCGAATTGATGTACAAGAGTGAGCTTTATCTTGACATTCCATTTTTAGCATTGATGGATGGATTGCGGAGTTGTTTTTAAACTTCGTGTTTTTCAGGCCCAATAGAACTTGTCCCAGACAGAAAATCAGTCGTTTTTTACATTGATTCAACATCTGCAGATCATTGTAAAAACAACTTGTTTGCTGTTTGGGGTGCCACTGACGTTACTATCCACACTCAAAAATCAAAGCCTTCATTGCAGCTATTTTTTCTGTTGTTTCATCCACGGTTTGGTGATACGATGCGTATTAGTAAACGAGCACCCGGCAAACTACTGTAAATGTCAATGATGTTTTCCAATCGCTTGGAATAATGGAGATTCATTGGATTCTCAAAGTGAATAAAACTGGTATCGCATATAAGATGGAGTACTTTTTTTAACAAAACAAGAGAAATAATAGAGCGTTATTATTTTAATATCGTTAGACTACGAGGTAATTATGATAGCCTACATCAGTTTATTGAGTACAGTACGTGCTTTAGTCAAAGTGCCCAATAAAACAACGGGTTCAAACATCAAATGTTTAGAAAACGTTGTTTTTGTGTAAAAAAGTTCCTTTTTAAAAACCAATAAATGAACTAATTACTACAACGCCATTTTTTCTGTCTTACTTTTCATATAATCTTAATTTTTAGTTGTTCCTTTGTGCTGTACTGTGCCTCGTATAAGAAGTTCAACGCTGATTCCTGAACACTTCTTACAAAAATAAATAAACAACGATCACACTTGTGTCATGAGCGTGGTCTTGCTACAAATGACCTTGTATTGCTTTCTTATGCGTTTTTATGCAATTGCATTGTTTTCATTACTTTTTACTATCCTTGTATCTGTTAGTTGGTTAGGCCTTTATGCGCATCGATTTGGTCTAAAATAAAAGAATTTTAGTGATTTGATTGTGTTTTCAAGTGTTGTTAGTTTCCTACTATTTTTGCTTTAGTTAAAGCGTCAGACACTCAAGCTATGCTCAATATTGTTTGATAGACTACAATGCTGAAAAGAAAACATGCTTTATAGAATTGCAGCTATAGATGACTAACAGCACCAGCAGGTTATGCCAAAACTTAAAAACAACATAGGCGTTTCAAATTTGATGAATAGTTACGGTACTGGATTTTCATTTTTACAAATATTATTATCTCGCGGTACCAATCTACATACTCTGACGCAGTAGGCCTACACTGAATAAAGACTATGGACTGCAAATAGACGATACCGTGTAGTCGCCAGTACAAACAAAGTGGAAAAACATTTTTATTCTCTTACAAACAGATAAAAACAAAACGGTTGTACGCTTAGATAGTTGCAGTGATTAACAATTTTCTATTCCGTTCTCTTAATTTGTTCTAACTATGGCATAAATGCAAAGGAGGTCACACATAGAAGCGTTGTATCGACATCACTTGATGTACAAATGTAGGCCACCTGGAAATAAAAACAACAAGAATCTGATTTGTTATTTTATGAAGAAAAATAACAATGTAGAAAAACTGTTGGAATGATGTTGCGTTACGGATGCATAGCACCTCTATAGCGGATTGCCTAGCAAGCTATACAAAAGCCAACCTGAATCAACCATTACATTACGGGACTTGCAGTTCCGCTTTTTCGACAACATTAGAAGGGTCAATTTGACAATTTTTTTTATCTCTCACCACTACAGTAGCTTGCTTTCAACAAAAAACCTACAAATTACTTTCAAACCAACTTCACTCCTCTTGTATAATCTATCAAAAGTACATTCTTTTGCCAATCAGAAAAAAACGTAACCCTTGTAATGTTGCGGATAAGCCAACAGCGGATACACTGTAGTTTCGCATTTTCATGATCTGAAATTCCTAATGGCAGCATGTTGATCAGAACAAGTAATACGTGCAAATTATATCAAAGAAAGTAAAGTAAGGTATGCTAATACAACGGTAGTTACCTTCGAATTTGTCGTACTTCAAATTCTCTCCAAAGTGGGTGAAGTAGCATGGTGGAGGATCGATCGGATGATTCAATTCTTTGACATTCATTCGTGGTGGGACTAATGCTGCAGCACATCATAAGGCCAGTTCATTAAATTATGTAAGAAAAGGATATTGCCCAAGTTGTCTCATATCCTTGCTAACAGTAACATAGCCATGAAGTTTTGGTCTATTCATGGGTCTATTCTATTTTTATTGGAGCAAAAATTCTGTTTTTGAGAGTTTTTTAATGACACTATATCGCTATCTGGTGGAATAGCTTGATAATGCAGCTTACTGAGCATTTTCGCTGAAGCTTTCAACAATATCATTCAAAAAAAAAGGAGTTTGGACCTTGTGCGTTAAATTATTGCATGTGGTTAAAACATAGTTCTGCGTTTACCCCGGGGAGGATATCGCCTGGATGAGAAAGTGAATCGCTACATCGAATGTGACAAATGACTTACACTTTACAAAAGGTTTACAAAATATAAGATTAATGCCGTATTTTATATATCAAGCTGAGGTGACACGGCTGTGTTTTTACAATCATTTTGTATACTGTACCTGTATTCCGCAGATCAGTTGGTTTTTTCAGTGCTTCTATTAACTGAAAATCAAAGTACATTACATTCAGATTGACATAGAAATAGGCATGCTTCACACATGTATTTCTTGAAACACAAGATGAAAAACAAAAGGATATTGAAGATACTTTTGGGGGTACCATAGCTTCTAACACTGAAAAATGTTATTCTAATTGATAACATAATGTAGCCCGTAGTCCGGTGAGCAATGTTTTCATTTTGGAGAATTGCACCATCTGTCAGCGTTTGGTAGACACATGAGATAAGTTATAATTGATTATTTGATTATTTTAAAACACCCGTGGCCTGCGCTCCCCCTCCCGCTAAGTCAATGTAATATTGTTAAGCAAGTGAAAATTGGGAAAACACAACATGTTTTTCTTTTATTTTTTTAGGCCACTTGACCAAGAGCTCCTTTTACCTAAATTTGTTCCGGCAATCAAATGCTATAGAAAAAGAAACACATTTTTAACAACCGTTGCTATGAAATTAAAAAAATCGATTGATTGCATCAATTGACCGAATTAAACCTTACTTCATTTTTGTTCTCCTTTAAAACTTTGGAAACGCTTTCTTTTCCATATTTATGTAGAATGTTCAAAGGAACTTCTTCCTCAGCAATATCGAACTTTTCTGACCAGATATTTTCATGCTAAAAAAAATGCAAAGGTCTTATATAAGCAATTCAAAACAAAGCGAAAAATTTTAAATAATTATCTGCTTGCAACTTAAACATTAAAAAAATTTGCATATTAGGTTTTGACTTGATGGTGATTTGGCCATCTAAAGTTTATTTCACATAAGTACTGTATAAAAAATATTATTATAAAAAAACAAACAAAAGAAATTTCTTGTTTGCAGCTTATATCTTGATGAAACCTCCCCCAAAGCAAAAGCACAGTTCACTATATGTAGGATTGTAGGCCAACTGGAGATAGGATTAATTAATGAAATACTTTAGCCAACTTAAACTGACTTTCTCGTGCGTTTGATGTTTTCCTTTCTGCTTTTTTCTGTAGTGGTGAGTCATGGTAGTTTCAGCTTGTCTGTCTTGCACATAACGAAATCGTTCGTTAAAGTTTCTCTGCGGAGTGCTGAGCTTGTAGAAACCACCCGGAGCTGTGACCTGTCCGTTTGTTGTGTCGTCCGTGAAACGCTGACCAAGTAGTAACACGTGACCGTTGTGTTTATAGAACTGTGGCGACTGTTGTCGCTGAAACGCTTGGTAGTCATATTGTAAAGTGTCGCCGAGTCCGACCTAAATCGATAGTTTAGCTTTTTTATGATTCATTGCAACAAGATTTTTAGCGGCTATCTATACATGAAATTAACTATTACGTCACAAGCAAGTTTATGATACACTGACGCACATAATGTAGCCTAATAATTTTAAAGTAAAGTAATATAAACGAGCGTAATATTTAGGAACGAAGTTTTCAATCAATCAATCAATTTTATTTTTTGCTGCTGGCGCAAATATGTACAGAACGACAAAGTAAATATACGAATTTGACACCAACAAAAGGGAAAGATGGCAAAACCCAAAAGTTTAAAATATACATCGATAAAACAGTCCTAGCTAAACTACCACTATCTTAAAATTGTACAGCCACCAAACCTAGAAGAGAAATAGAAAAAATAAAATGTTTTTTGTGATAATAGTCCTACAATTACAATTGACACTTGTTTTGTTTTGAATATTATAAACGAGTTTATTTTCACACAAGTCAGTTTAATCATAACCAGCTAAAAATCGATATCGATCAGCTAGCAGCTAAATCACTTAAGCTTATTCAAATAGAATCCATTTTTGTTTTGTTTTTTATTTCATTTTTATGTTATTTTTTATTTAAGTTTCTATTTGAATAAGCTTAACTGAAGATGAGCTAGCTGCTAGCTGATCGAAATCGCTTTTTGGCTGTTTATGATTGAACTGACTTGTGTGAAAAGAAATTCGTTTGTATCACAAGACATGTAACCGATTCATACCAAGCATTGTTGTGGGTTTGACACTTGTCAGAAGATTAATTACGTAATCTTTTATTATGAAACTTGCTTCTAGAAGATTTTGTATTCGTGCGATTCTGAAAACGTCTATGGCTTGATGACCAGAAGAATGAGTTTTTGTGATATAATATTACCATAGTTTCTAGAAGCTTCTGGTCAAAGAAAACCTGTTATGCTGTAAATAACGCGTGATTTGAGTATGATTTTCAGAGTTGTGTATTAGGCTATCAGGATTAGAAGTTGAGAAGTTGTAATGAAAAGTAGGTTGGAAACGATTGTACAGTTCTAGCCGATATTGAATAGAATGTAAAAGTGGCAGTTATTGACAATTATTGTAAACTTGCTGTTGCAAGTAGTGGCGTATATCTATTTTGAAGTCGACGAATAAGTATGCTATACTTCTGGAACTTGGAAGCAATCTACATTCTACAATCTCAAAAGTAAAACTAACCTTATTCGAAATTTAACTGACTGTTTAACATTTGATATCGCAACAAACTTCGTTATCAATTTTTGCAAAGTGTCTTTACTTGTGAAAGATAGAGAGAACTGTGACACTGCTGAGTGCTGAATGCATGAGATGTAGATTGTAGAGTAATGCCCAACCACTTTATTTTCTCCACGAAGTAAGGTATAAAAATTTCAGTGAGTTAGGCTACTACATGAAGTATTACTGCTTGCCTCATGATACAGACTACAGAACTGATTTATTCTTTTCATCGTATAAGCACATTTAGGCTTAACTTCAAAACCACTAAGAAAGTATGAAAACATTGAACTGAAACTGGCATTAGATAGAGTTTAAAGTCTTAGATCATTCGAATGTTACAAACTATAAAAACCACCTTATTCATTGGTTCAGCATTTAGAAGATCTTTGGCTCCCGTTTCGGTGATCTTTAAGCTGGCTACTTTCATAAAGTTTGTTGTTCCAGGTGGCAAACGAAACTTAGGGACTTGAATTTTGCTAGCGCCTGCTTGCGCGCGGTTTCCTAAAATATTTTTGCCACAAGATGTCAACAAAGCATAGTGTAAATAGTACAATGATTTGTATTGGCCTAGTTTAACCCTTACGAGGTTGGGCTCTCTGGAGTCTTGCTCAGTTTGGGGGGGGGCTGTCGATTCTTCTTATGCTTTAGGAGTGATATCTCTGTTATTTTTTAAGGTACGGCTTCAAACTTTGGGATTCACTTTGTAAAATTATTCACGCTGAGCATATCCGAAAATTAAACCTATGTGAATTTTAGAACTGCTCATAGACGTTGAAATGTTGAGGTGACTTATGACTTTTGGATTATTTTGCGATTAAAGCAATTGTAGCGTGAGTTTACACATTATTTTTTGGTAGAGTAATGAAGAACATGCATTGCCATGTTGTGATTAAATTTTTTTTACATAATCTCAATTTGAATCTATATTTTTCATGCAAAATAATAACTTTTCCCACGCTCAAAATAAAGCTCGCTTCTTGACTAAAAGAACAATGCTTCATCAATTACATGCAGTAATGAGATTTCTGAACGCGTGTCACACCAATTTGGATTATGATCTTGTGACCTCGGTTCCAAGAACAGCAACTCCTACGCTTTATTAACAAATGTAGACCAGCTGAAGAAGCAGGGTGGCGTTTATCAAATACTATTATGTAATCCACGAAACGAATGGAAGATCATGCAACAAAAAAAGCGGTTTAAATGCAATGTATTGTAGTTGCAACAGCGTCTCTCAATGTAAGTTCAATGTGAACTCGGCTACATACAAGGCTAGTACTAGGAGTAAGATTACCCGATAAAGTCGATGATGCTTTACATAAACAGAAGTCAGAAAGAAATTCAAAATAAAACAGTTACGGTTCATTAATTAACAGAACGTCACAACGCTTTTCATCAAAAGGAAAATCTGTAATGCCTCGGGTCATTTTCTTGTGGATTCAATAAGCTCTCTAAGATTCATATGCCACACACTAAAATCCAAACAATATTTAGATTTATTCAAAGTAGTATTTATTATGCGTCAAATCATTGTGAACCTGGAGAAATACTTTACAAAGAATTAGCTGCCTTTTTTTTTTGCCTAATGGGCGTTTATGCGATAAAAATGTCAGTTTGGCAGCAAAATATTGATAAGTATTTTGATTTGGTTACAGCAATACCGGACTGCAGCAATTGGCACAAGGCTCTTGCAGCAACGTTTTTCAACTTGATTCAATGGTAAAGCAACCTGTGTTCTGTCAGGTTATGTACACACAAATTCAGAAATATTTAAGAATATGCAATGAGGCACATTGAAATTACAAGTGGCTGCACATTTACAGTTCGATAATACGAGAAATTGAATACAACGCTAATACAATCATTTCGACGTGGATTCAACATTGCAAGACGATGTAAACATGCGCGGGTTTGCAATTAGATTACTTCTCTTCTGTCCTTGTTTGTATAAAAGTCATAAAATCAGTCGTTGTATCCGTGCTAAAATTCAGCTATGCTCAAACCGCATTATATTGATATTTTCTAAATATAAAATGGATTTATAAAATATGAATACAATACTGTTTCAGCATATAAAAATGCTGAATTTTACATCGAGTATTACGATTAGTTTTATGACCCACTTTTTATACAAAAAAGGATAGATGATTTTGATAAGCAATCTAATTGCAAAACCGCACATGTTTACAAGTATTCAACGTCTTGATATGTTGAATCAACGTAAAAATAGCTATCTGTCTAATAAAAGGAAAAAAGGAAAATCTCTCATTGAGCTCCGCGTTTTATTTAGGCTGTGGTTGAAGCCAAAGTTTATAAAACCGCAATCATTCAAATAGTTTATTCTGCGCAAAAGCAAACTTGACATACTCGTATGGAATGTGCAGGGCATAAAGGCTTTTCACAGCATTGACATTGGCCACGGTTTTTTGGTAGTTTATTTTTTGTGGCTTTGGCACCTTCTCAATAAGCAAACGCAGTAGTTGTCCACCGTGGGGACTTCGCTTTGCACGTGAATGAACCAACCCATCCTTTGGTCGATGATATCGGTGCCACCCTTTGTGAAGTCGTAAAGCTTATACAAGCCTGGCTTCTTTTTGCCGTCATCCTTGGTAATCCCCAATAGAGGTTGCATGGTCGTCAACATCAACACATTCCGCATGCCAGAGTTCTTCGTTTTTACTACATAAGAATGTAGGCTGAGATCAGCCTCACTCGTCTGCCAATAAATTTCGTACGAAGATTTCTCCCTACCACTCACTTGCTTCACTTCCAGGGGTATTCCTCTACGTATAGCGTTGAGGGTTCCAGCTGACGTTATACCCCTGTCAAGCAACCACTGCGCGAGTGGTATGGAGGTGTAAAAGCGGTCATACAAAATATTCCGACCTTGAAGGTCACCGTGTTGTTCCAGGCTCATCACCATTCCTTTTACCAGTTCTTCTGTTCCACAAACGTAAAAATTAAATGGCTCTTCCTTCGGTTTACCTGAATAGACCGATGCCGCAAATGTGTATGGGAATCTGCTGGCGTTTACCGACTTGAACAGAAGGCCATATTTCGCAGGCTTGTTTGGATTATATTGCTTGAAGGCAATTTGTGTCCTCATGGGGTATAGCGTTTTGTCCAACGACAAGTAGTCACCTGGAATGACATGTTTGCCGCAGTTTTCGTTAAACATTTCGAAAACGACTCGAAATGCGGCCAACCGGTCATTCTTCCAACGATGCGGCCTAGTATTTTGGTCGTCGAACGAAATGTTCGAAAATAAAAATTTAAAGCGGTTCTTGCTCATTGTTGCACTAAACACGGGATGTCCTTGCAGTTGATTGAACAATACATCCGTGGAATGACCAGCCTGTCCTAAAAGCCCCCGAAAATACTCCAATTCAACAAAGGCCAGCATCTCCTCGTTGTTGGTTGGGCCAAAATAGCAGTACCTGCTGTCATCTAAAATTCTCTCTGGCAATTGAGAAATGAATGTGGCAATTTTTCTATTTGTTTCTTGAACAATAATGTTCAAAATGTTTAAAGAAAAAAATAGTTCCCATGCTTGCCGAGGGGTCTTGGCTTCTTTGGCTTCTCCTCTAACACCAATCGGGCCAGATATAATGTTAGCCCGGCCCCTTCTCCCATTGTGCACCGGTCTCGCATTAGACCAAGTAATGCTGACGCCGCCCTCTTGTCTGTTCTTTGGCTTTTCTACAAAAGTTGTATAAGACTTCAGTGTGTCAGGAAAACTCAACAGCATCGTAGTTGTTCATGTCGAGATAGGAATCTATGCTGTTCACCAGTCTTTTCGATGTTATAATCCGTCCTGATGGCGCAAACTCCGGTTGAACATCGCCCATGGAAGGTAACTGGTCGTCAATCTCGATCGGAATCGCTGTTGCGGAAGTTGACGGAGAAGAATCCGCTTCTTCATCTGAATCGGAGTGCCATAAATCCTCCAAATCATCCACCTGGCTTTCGTCGTCAGAATCCAGTAAAACATGTTGCAATATTTCTTCAGCACTGAATCCTTGCCTTGCCATGTTTTATTTAAAAGTGAAAAGGACGTAATTTTTTTAATAATGGCGTTGAAATACTAAAGAAAATGTATAATGAAACAAATTGTTAGTCCCATAGAAACTAGTTAGAAAAAAACTGTTACACAGAATTATAAAAATCGAGAATAAATCAAAACTTTGCAATATAATAAATTGTCAGACCGTTGTTAAAAATTGTGAAGTGCACTTTACATATTTACTGATGATGAAACTATATGAATGCTATGGTTATCTATGGTGATTCAGATTAGCTTTTTGAGCAATGCTTCACGTTTATGATAAACTACACGTAGAAGGGAAATCCAACAGGCGTTTGCACAATATCGTCGTTTAGCGACGTAGATTCGACGAAAGCGGCGTAATAATTAGTAGGCCTACCTGGTATCAATATTGGCTGTTTCTGCAATGTTGCGTTATGACCATGAACGCCACGTGGCTTGAAAAACAACATTATAACGCTGAATGAAACCATGTGCATGAAACTGATAATCTATCTAATAAAATTATCTCTGATGTAAATTCAACGATTGGGCAATGGTATGTCTCAACAAAATTACCAAATATTCCATCATTTTGACGGCTAGAATGCATTGTTAAACCTAAACCGAAAAATATAGATGCGCTGTTCATTCATAATTTTTGATATTTGTTTATATGTTTAGTGAAAATAAGCTGTCATTCTTGTTATTATATTGAAAACGAAAAGAGCAGTTTGCAAAACGTCTATATTACCATGAATGCGGTTTCATCTATTTTGATTGTCCCTTGCTGTAGGCCTACTCAGGCAAGTTGTAATTATCACTTCACATGAGACAACTTGACAAGTAAATACACAAGTTTTCACAATTTATGACGAGTTATAGCACATGGAAATGTTACGCTACAATTGCTTTGCGAGGTACTGCATCGCGGTTTAGTTTATCAGTGACAGTGAACCTGGTACAAGAAGCCTCGAATATATTGATTCAACTAAGCTGCATCACGTATAAACGTGGTGGAACGATCGTCCTTTTCACAAAAGCGTGATGTTCTGGTTTATCCTACACAAATGAGAAGCGTATTGCATTTCAAATCTTTACATGTCGACTTGGAAATAAATGTTTACAAGTATATGTGAGAAGCTTTGGGAACATCGACGCCTTTTCTGCTTTTGATAGTGTGTCGGACAAAAGGAAAGATTTGAAACCAAAATCATAATATGTTACAGAGCAGCTTCTATAGTAGGCAATAACGTTGTAGCCTATGCTTTGTTTGATTGAAAGGACATAATTGTCTGCGAAAAACTATTCTCGCTCTAGATGCATTGGCACCAAGTCTTATGTTTAATTTTACGCAATTTCAACCGCAAGCGACGGTAACTCATCGTATCAAAGTTGAAGCTTTTCTTGTATCGACGTCGCTTATAAGCCGTGGTGAGAACAAAAGGTCCACGCATACTGTCAATTTCCTTCACGCTGTGAAGCAGTTAGGATTAACGAGACATGGGCCAAATTAATTACTTTCATCCAGCTGGTGGGAAAATTTTGAACAATAGAATATGAAATATTTCAGAGGATGTGCTGAGAAATGCCTTATATCTCTCAATTTATAACCTTTATTCGCTCAAAATTTCAGCTCAATAGAGGTGAATGAAAGTTAGGAAAAGTCAAGAAATCTCATAGTCGCAGCCTCAGTGGTTTTAGAGATACAACTGTTGATGCAAAAAAGTTGAATTGACAGCCCCCCCCCAACCTTCAAACAGTTAAACCAAAAAAAAAAATGCAGCAACATGGGTAGGTGACAAATTACAGAATTTTTTTTGCCAGATCAAACGTTTTCAAGCAACAAGTAAAAAAATTCGGTTGTTTTTTTTTTTATCGTGAAATTGTAAAGCAATATGCAGCGAGATGTAGCTGAATTCACAGGTCATAATTGATTTTTATAGCTAAATTAAAAAAATAATTATACTGAGATATCGATTTAGTCACATAACTGGTTTTACGCCTGGGAATTTATTGTAACTAAAAAGACTTGATAAAAAATACCTTGAGGCGGTTGCGACATTGGTCGTTGCTTCAGTGAGTTGTGGTTGCAAATAGAAGAGTTAGTTTGGGCAGAAAAAAACCTTTGAGGGATAGGCTTTTCAACGTCTGCACTGGCGAGTGCACTTTTACAAAATCGATTCTCTTGGTCTTCTACAGAAGTATTTGAGAAACAAGCCCTGCTGCCACTTCTGCTGGCAATTTCATGCACACTTTCTTTCAATGGTAATCTTTTTTCAGCGCTTTTATCAAAATTGTCAGAAAGGTATTTGTCAGAAAATTTATAATATTCTCTTCCAAATTCTTCTCCTATCTCAGGTTGTCTATAATCTCTTAATCCCCAGGCTTTATCCACCATACGTTGAGGAGTGGGACTCCTTTTTTTCCACTTTAGCTTGCTGCTGCGTAAGTCCGAGGCTGCTTGAATGGCTGGAAAACAAAAATACTTCACAAACGAAAAAAATTCAGTAGACCTAGTTAACAAGACACATTTTCAAAAAAAAGGTTCTCGAATTGTTCAAATAAATTGTAATTATTGATTTATTCAAATAAAACAATTAAAAGTTACTTCAAGTTAGACCAGGAGTTCCCAACCGGGGGTACTCGTACCTCTTGGGGGTACGAGATTAAACATCAAGGAGTACGAAGATTCTTATGCCACAAAGCAGCTTTTCAAACAGATTTCAAAGTGCAGTTTTATTTTGGAATTGTAGATGATATCATGCCATTACCGTCTTTGCTTCAAAAAAGAAAACAAAAATTATCTACAAATCATGGTTGTTATTTAGTAGGCTAAGAAGCCTCATTGTCTCATAACAATGTGTTTTTTTACTTGCTGCTGCTGAAAATGAAAATCGAAACCTTGCTAATTTTTCTTGTCTTGATCAAATTGCAAATAACTCTTTGCTGCAAAATGTCAAAAATGAAATTATTTCCTATTTAAAGATGCTGGTTGATTCTTTCGATAGTTACTTTTTTGCTGGTGAATTTAATTATTTCCAGCATTGTATGATAAATCCATTTCTTTTTGATTGTCGGATGAGGATAATTTGAAGGAGAACGTCATCGAAATGAAAAGCTGCCAAAAACTGAAACTGCTATTTGAAAAATCAAAGTTAAAAGATTTTTGGTGTTTTGCTATGAATCTTTCCCAAGTTTGCTATAGAAGCCATGACAGTGTTCATTCTCTTCTCAACAACTTATTACTGTGAAAGTGGCTTTTCGACCATGATTTATATCAAGAATAAGCACAGAAATCGTCTGCAACTGAATGCAGATGTCGCCTTGAGTAAAATGGAACCATCGTTTGAGCGGATTTTATCAATGAAGCAGCAACAAATATCTCACCGAGAAGTGACAAACAAAATAACTGACATTTAATTTTTTTCGATCATTGCATTTTTGTGTGAAATATCGGTTTAACGTTTAATTGAGCTATAAAAGCAATTTAATTTAACAAGATATGCCTGAAAAATTCAAACATAATTTTTTGGGGGTACGAAGAATGCTTTGACCTGACAAAGGAGTGCAAACAGCAAAAAAGGTTGGGAACCCCTGAGTTAGACCTATACATAAGTAGAAGGTTTTTCAAAGTCATGAAAGGTCAATACAAAATTGTAAAAGTGAAGTATTTCCTGACTTCAAGAATAAGAATACTGCAACATGCGCACGTAAAGAAAGAAATTACTGGCTTTATTTTTTGGGGATTATTGTAAAAGCATCGTAACGGTGTTAATACTGTGACCTAAATATCCTTAAAACTTTTAGCTTGAGAGAAAAATTTTGTTGTACTCTTATCTTACTTTTTGGCAAGCTTTTGTGCAAAAGCCGAATACCACCCATCCAACACCAAATCCCTTTATCTTACATAATCTTTAAAGCAGCTTTATTTCAGTATTTATAGCGATATGAACCTCAGGAAAAACATGTTATACGTTTACAGCAACATACCTTTAGAATCTTGCAAAAGATTCCAACATTTTCCGTAGTTGTCAAGAGTTGTGCCGAAAATCGTTCTATCCGGATTTGCCGTCGTCTTCTCACTTTTACTTGCACGGTACGCCGGTTGTACAGCGAGTGATGCAGACATGTTTGATTCACTTTGTTATAGACAATGCTTTGCTCAAATTAAAAAGAATTTTACGCTCGCTGAACATAAAAAGCAAATATACCATTTCTGTATTGAAACCGCTATCTCAAAGCGATTCAGACATGGAAGACCCTCTCAGTAGATTTGAACCGTGCAAGCCAATTATATGAAACAATGGCCATTGTAATCTTTCTATGGGTTTCAAACAACATCCATTATAATGTCCCACAGAGAATTATTGCTACCTTTCTTCT
Organism: Aplidium turbinatum; assembly: GCF_918807975.1. Taxonomy (NCBI): domain Eukaryota; kingdom Metazoa; phylum Chordata; class Ascidiacea; order Aplousobranchia; family Polyclinidae; genus Aplidium; species Aplidium turbinatum. The sequence continues at coordinate 8,336,529 of NC_137486.1, forward strand.
TCAATTTTTAAAATCAACAATATTTCTGTCTTTACATTATAGCCTTTTTTTACTTAAAGTTTATACGCTCTTTCGCTTTTGGGCTTACCGATCAAATACACAGTTGAAATAATACTTACAAAATGTATTATTACGCTGGTAAATAATAGTTTCATTTCTAACTACCACATGTTTTTTCTTTACAGAAAATTGTCTAATTTGTTTTTTTGTAAACTATACGTTTAAAATGATTCGATTACTATTGAAATGAGGCACATAATTTATGTAGGATGACGTTGAATCGCGCGACATGCAAAGCCAACGCTTTCGTCACAGAAAAGCCGATTTTTGCTTGCTTTTTTGATAAAAGAAAAGTGTTAGACTATGAATAAACTTTTTAACATTGATGCTCTTCTGTTTGCTGAAACGAATAAAACCATAATCAGCTGCTTATTACTGCGAAACAAACATGTTATAAGTTTAGTCACTCATTGACTGCATGGCACTTAAAACAAAAATCTCAACTCGCTCTTTAACTTGCACTCTGAGTACGCTCTTGTTGTTTTGAACAGTAGCTTACATGTTACAGCCATGCTGTAGCTTACAGCCATGGCACAACCATTAGGCCTACGCTGGTTAATGCTTGAAAGTTAGTTCATACACTACGGGTGCTGTGCTCCTATCATAGATCATCGCATTGTCAAACATAGAATCCGTTGAAGAAATTTTTGCATAAGAAACTTGAGAAAGGAACACTCATGCTCAATAGTTTGCTGGGAGAAGTCAGATCAATTTGAAATAGGTTTCGGACAAAACAGTACAGAATGGCTCGTTCAGGTATCCTACCTCAGCGCTGTCGAGCAAAAAAACAAATATTCCTATTTCAACATCTTTACAATTTGCTGCCAAGTTCAAAAGCAAATCTGCGTGGCAACTTTCGAAATATACTTGTTCTCATTTTTCTGATTTGACACGCTGCGAAAAATGTCTGCATTGAGTTTGAACTCCAGATTTCACTAGGCTTCGGCTACAACTGTGACACTTTGAAGGTATGGCGAGATTACACAAGTTAACGGAAACATAATGACACCAAAGCGTCACTGAACCGTAACAAAAGAAGCGTGATGGTATGTTTTGTAAACATATTCTGCTGGTTATAACAAGGGTAACATCAAATAACCTTGTCATGAAACACACGTATTAAAAAAATCAATTTGCAAACATACTTTATGTACACATCGCTTCGAGAAATCGAATATAAGTTTGGTATTGTCGTCACATCAAAGCGAGTGATACAACCAAAAGCAGCATTTCAACATTTGTTGTGGGCTGTCCCTCTGGTTTCGAAAAAAATTAAAAGGAATTGTTAAAGAACCATTGATGGAGCAATTGATATCGCGTACAGTTGCTTTGTTTCACTCATTGACAACATTACATCTAAAATTACAACAACGCTTTTGTTATGCTGCTACTGTAAAACAGCTACAATTACATACTGTGTGTCCTAAATTAAAGTTATTACATTCTTTTGTCAACAATCTTACGTGATATACCAGACGTCTGCTACACACACGAAAAAGTTGAAATTGCATGCTCAGTGCTGTGAAGTATCAAAAATTATTGTACTCAAATACTGGTTACCTCATTTAACTTCTTTGCAGGTATCACTAAATTTATTATTATTACTAGGGCCATTTTTATATGACCTTAAAAAATCAATAATATGACTTTATTTTTTGGAAAATATGACTTTATATAACTTTATGTGAAAATCGTTTATTTTTACATGCGAACAACGTCACTCACGGAACTAAAGAGTAAAACATACGCAACATAACAGTAATACACATCCATTTTTTATTTTAAACCACTGTTGTAGTACAGTTTCATGTAGTGTGGAATGTTAGAGTCTTTGAAGTTACGATTTGGACGTAAAAATGACTTTAGTAAGTTTTACAATCGCTTTGACTTTCGCTGCATTTGATTCTTTCACTTTTGGCATGCTGAACCAGATATTCTCTCTATGTCTAAGTCTCTGTATATATTTAACTGTTATATTCTTCAGTTTGCTACTAGTTGTACTGTATTTGTACATAAATAATGCACAGAAGTAGAACAGATTGTGTTGCAACACAATGCAATGTGTGACCTCATAAAATATAGGTCTGTGACTGTAAGGGTTATGTAGGCCAATCCTACAGTTTGCCTTCGTTCAATCAGAAATTGCCTTACTTTCTTAGTGCTTAATTGCTTCACCGCTTAAATTGGTACTTTTTATTTAAAGTGTACAACGGTATGACTTTATAACTCAAAAATATGACTATATAACTTAAAAAGCTGATTTATGACCTAACCAGGAAAATATGACTTTATATGACTTCATAACTTTCTTAATATACCTCATAGGGATGCGGTTTTTGCGTTAAAATTGATTTCACGACTTACTGATGCATAGAAAAAAATATGACTTTAATGACTTTAAATGGCCCTAATTATTACATTTTTTTTGTAGACAAGCATTGTCCATACGTCATTGTCACACGTACACATGAAATGTTTAGACCTGTAAAAATAATTAGAAGTTTGATTGATTGATTTGATCTTTATCTTCTGACTGGGAAAGCTTCTTTGAGAGCTTGATCATAGCAGTTTTGCATGCTGTGCTTGTAGAGCAGTGGTTCCCAAGCTGTAGAACGCGTACCGCATGTGGTCTTCCAGGTGGTACTCGAGAAACTCACAGTTGACAATAATTAAAACAAAAGAATAGAATTTGCACGAACTTTCAGATTACACAATGTGTACGTATTATTACTGTGTCATAATTAACATTAGGTGGAAGGGAATCATGCGTTTATGACGCAGCATCTAGATCAGTGGCTCTTAAACTTTTTTCATTGTGACGCCTTAGGATACGTTTGTTGGACTTGCGACGCACCCAGCAATAAGAATTTCAGTCATTTAATTTATTTGCTTATGTCTCCAGGTATCATTTGTTTTGCAACGAAGTGGATTAGAATAGAATTTCACTATGAATTGAGCTATGTAATTGTTAAATCACAACCGATTGCTACAGTTTTGTAGTAATGAATTCTAATACAGATGTTAAGAGATAATAATATCTAAGCGTTTTCTTACCGCAATTGAGTTTAGATACAAAGCGGAATCATTGCAGGACGCCTTTAAAAAAATTGAAACTACGTAGTACCAGGGGGTCGCGACGCATAGTTTGGGAACCTCTGACTTAGGTTGTTCAACAGAAGCCCCAAAACTTTTCAGTTTTCAATGTTGCTACTGATGGTACTGGTAGTCGAAGTGCAGCTGACTTACTGACCTTTTATTCATGCGACAGCTAAACAGCTTAATTACATTTAGTCCAATATTAATAGTCGTTTTGTCTCGGAGCCCTGTGCTGATATTCGTTAAAATGTCTTGCTTTTTATGGTATATTTTGGAGATTTTCTGGATACAGGTGGTACGCGAATACTGATGAAACTGCTAAATGAAAATTGAATGAGGCTGCTAAATGGTACGCAAATAGACAAAGTTTGAGAATCACTGGTGTAGAGGCTTTGAACCACTGACGCAGGCCCAGTCACCAAGATTGACAGAGAGAAGTTTCACTTGTTGAAATGTTGTTGTCGGGTACATTATCAGACTGTTGTAAGAGTTAATACAACGTTGTATGGAGGAAAAAATGTTCTTTCTCAATTAGGCGTAAAAACTTATGATATCAAATCAACTTGGTGAACACCTGCGCTCATATAACGAAGCAGTTTGTGCGGGATTCTAAACGAGTCATTACAAGCCACTCAAAGACGTTTAAGACAAAAAGAAGATACACCTATGGAACAACTACGAGGCATAAAATAACATAGCCTACTACAAGGTCGAAACTCAAAATTCTTATTTAGTGTTGGACATCTATGAAATCGTGATTTTAATTTGTTGGCAGCAAAGTGAGCGCAACTGCCGTAAAATATCAAATTCATTCATCAAAGAGTTATGTAGCTTATTGTGCAGTAGGCTCATTAGGCTATATAAAAACAAAACCAAAGTGCTTGCTAACTTCACTCTTTAAGTAGATTGGACTAGACGGACTGCTAATTCCAGAGCTTTATATGCCGTTAGCATGGGAAATTTTCTGTGGGCTATTATTGTGGCTTTACAAGCAAGAGAGTAGCTATGTATTAACAGTGTTGATAAATCGTCACTCTGACGAGCAAGATATTGAAATTTGCTCAGTAAAACGTTCTTTCTTAGATGGTCGTTTTTGTGGGTAATCAATAAAAATCCATATGGAAAATATCTACACAGAAAAAATTCATACAGAAAATATCCATACGGAAAATATATACACTAGAAAATGTCCACGCGGAAAATATTCTGACTAAACATATGCATACAGAAAAAAATACCGACTGAAAAATACCCACTTGCAAAATATCCACCAGGAAAACATCCACTTGTAAAATATCCTCTCTCTCAAAAAACAAGGATATTTTCCAGTAGAGATATTTTTTGTGTGGATATTTCCATACAAATGTTGACCTATATTCCTTTTTGTGACTTCATTAGCCTACTTATTCATTGCTTGAAACGACCACATTTTGATCGAAAGTGTCCAGTAAGATGTTTATATAGTCCGTCCTTTTCAGCAACATTTATTTTTTTAATTTTTAGTGTGTTCAATTTCGATTTGGAAAACAATTAGGCTATTCAGTCTATTGCTGTGCATTTATTGTCAATAAATACAATACATTTACAATGTCAAACCGGTAAAACGAAATTAGATAAAGCAAACTCTTGTACGTTGCGCCGTAACATTGTTTTTAAGTATGAATTTGATTTTACTTAATATTTTGCAACACAATTAGTGCTGTTTACGGTGGTGGTTTATACCAAAGCGTAGTTATGGAAAACATAGGACCGTACAGTGTTACATAGATAGACAAAGTTAGATCAAAAATTAGTTAAAAACTATTTTACTGCATTGTGAAGTGAGGTGGCTTTCAAAAGTCAAAGCTTTAAAATGGCTAGCAAATTAAAGTTGAAAACCAAAATCGTGACTTTTCCAACAGAATAAAATTCGGTCTTGGTACTCCATTTTCGCATCTAGCTTTCGAAATTATGTCAAATGTCAGATTTTCTTGAAAAACTAAACGAATTTAATTTGTCCCTTCTACGAGAAAACATCAATATTTTGCATTGAAATCTAAAATTGGTGCGTTCATCAAAAAATGGAACATCTGGAAACTAATATTTTAAAATGATTTAGGTACCGGTATCTGAAATGTTCTCACTTCGCCTACCGTTCCAACCTAAACAACATTGAAACCTCCTTGAGACCTGCATTAACAAACACTGACCCACGGCTGGACTTGCTTTGTTCACACTGAATAAATATGTTTGCTTTTTTGTTTTGTTTCCAGTAGGCTGCCCATAGGCTTCGTTGTTATGGTCAGAAATAAATAAAAACAAACTGAACTGAGAACGGTAAATTGTTTTTGTTTTTCGTTTGATTTAGGCTTTTCAATAAATATCACAAATGCATAGGCTATTTCGCACTGTTCGTCGTTTTAATCGTAAGGGGCCGCGAAACATTTTAGGAGATTAAAAGGGGTCGCGAGCAAAAAAGTTTGGGAAGCCCTGGCCTAGAAAGTATGTAGGCTAATTGACGCTCTTATAAACGTCTCCGTAAAGCTAAAATATTTTTTCAGCATTGATCCATTGGCAAAACAACAGCCTTTCGCTGCTTGGAGTGCTTTTATCAAGAGTAAGTGCTCAACAAAAACCATCGCTTTTGTTGCTTGAATGAACGCGTTATGACGAATCCAAAATGAAGAATGACAACTCCGCTTAAATCATCTTTGACTTGTATGCGCTCCGCGATTCCATTGATCCAAACGAACTTTACTAATTGCAAACCTGTCTTCAATCATTATGGTTAACAAAATAGAAAACCGTCAACAAGATGCAGGCTAGAACAAGATGGCGTGTGTTTTCAACAAAAAGCCTGTTGGGAAATCAATGCTTCCCACCTTTTTGACTTTTTATTACAATCAATAAAGGTTGTAAGGTTGCAATCAACAATGTAGCAACATTTGTATAAGTTGTCAATTTAAACATGTCAAACAGCATTATTCTTATCATCAAAACTCATCAGCGTCACGGATTTGACCTGTGTTTTTGCTCTGATTGATGGTTGCCGTATTGAGAAGGAGTTTTCAATGCTTTCAAAATTAGACAAATACAACAGCTTAAATGGCTGTCACCTTAAGGCACGTTAACTGCAAACGTGGCTGTTTCTGTAATTTAATATAAATTTTTACTGTTCATTGCAAATTCTGAAGCTCAGTCATGAGCTTAGTAATTTAGCTACAGTATAGTCTAAAAACTAAACTTTTGCATTGCTCTAAATTGGTTTAACAAAATATGACAATAGTCAATGACAAGAAGTCAACAAACTTTTTTGAAAAAGAGCCAGGTATAACTGTAAAAAGAGATAGACTACTCGTGGATGGATAATCATTCTGTTCAACAGTCTGCAACTTGTGGTGGTGATATGGATGGTGACATGGCCACCTGGAGATCCGGCCTGATTTGTCACATTTTGCAGATTTTGATTACAGCTACTGCCAGTGCTTGACTGACATTTTTTGAGATGTTTTTACTTTTTGCGGTTTCCTAATGACATAAAACTTTTTTGTTGCCTTGGGGAAGCAGTAGCAAATGAGAAAAAGTAAGTTGAAAAACGCAAAATCAGACTGTTATTGAAAATTAACAGTCTGACTAAAATCTTCGAAATCAAATTTTCTTTGTTTTTCAACATGTGAGAATGTTAAAACCTATTGTGTCATCTGTAGAAAAGAATAAAGAAAGCGAAAAAATCTAATTATTAGAAAAATGTATTTAAACGTTCGCCCAAAGTTAGAAAAACCTGGAAATTTCTGCAAAATGTGACAAATTAGGCCGTATCTTTAGGTGGCCATGATGGTGATTTAACAGAGTGGGTGTGATTTACTCAGATGTAAGTGACAATGACACGTTCACTCGTTCAGTTGTTGCAGGCAAAAGGATTGTAAAGAAAAAAGCTCAATATTTTATCACACAAAAATACTGTAAGAACGGGAAACTGAAATTTGAATACTTATACACTTCACACAGCGTTAACTTTAAATAAGTCTTTATTCAGTTACTATCACATTCTTCGCACAGTTTGGTGGACAAACCATTTGGGTCGGTTTAGGTCCGTAGTTTGGTGACCCTTAATTAGTTAATAATACACAACGACGCCTGACTCGTCTACACAGAAAAGTAAAAAACCAATCCACGAAATAAACAGTTGAAAATTAGAATTTGTCTAGCTCTGGATTTCAGTAGATAATAATCTAATCTAATCATTTACTTCAAAAAAACTCTGCTAACTACGTGTGTTGGATATTTTTAAAGACACAATTTCTTGATCATCGGTGTTAACGAGAGCATGGTGAACGCTCTTTTTGATGCCTTTCTTTCCGCAACTGCATGTTTACCCAATTTATTACACGCTGGATAGAAGTGTCCATCAACAACCAGCTTAATTCGGGTGTCGAATAAGGACTGGAAAGCCTCGCCTTATTTGTTGCGTTAGTAGGCTAGTAGTCACGTTGTGCGTCGTTTAAAAGATGTCGTACAATAATTTGGTCCCATGATTTAAGTTGAAGCGTTTTGTGGTTTAAAGTCAGTGGAAAGTCATTTTGTTGCCGAAGTTAAAAAACAATTGAAACTGTCCTGTTAATAGTCATGAATTCAAAATAAGTTAAAGGTTTGAATAACCACACTGCCGCCATTTTCAAAGACCATAGCTACAAGATATGTTTGCAATTTATAGGGCATGATTCATTCTTTGGCGCATCACTAGACCTAAACATCGTTCTGACTTCTGGATCGGTCACTTGGAAAAAAGTCACTTTTCTGCGCTGTCTCTTTGTTATTCGCAAAACAAATAAGAAAACATTATTTTCATCTATTTCCGAGTGAAATTCATAAACGCTTTGCGCTTTGTTAGCTCGTAAGAGGGGCTTGCTTACCTTTATTAAATAAAAACAAGGAAAATTCACATGTATAGTAGGAATCTCTAAAACAAGACAATTTCTTTAAACACGATGTGAGTCTTCATTAGTTTTGAATCATGCAATATTTATAAGAAAGAGTGTTGTCGCTGTGTCTTCGAAATTGTTTACAAAATATTAAGTATTTGACAGGAAAATCCTTCATTTTTGCATTGATTCAACGTCCGCAGACGCAAAAATGGCGGATTTTGCAGTAGTTATAAACCAACAACAAGATTTGCCAATCTGAAAGGAGGCTTATTCAAAAAAGTCATATTTTTTTAAAAACCTTATATCCAGGACAAAAATATACACACAAGATGATTTGTTTACAAGCTCAGTGATCGTCTTTATCAAACTCTCTCATTCGCATATCTCTTTGCTCCGCAATGAAAGTCATCACTGCAAAAGTGTGAGAAGGGCTGCCCAACGAAATGACGTCACCTCAAAATTCTACGCATTTTGAAGTAATTTAACAAATAGTTTGAAAGATAAGATCACATGTCATCACTGAACTTTTTTCCTTAAGAAAATAACCTTTCAAAACAATAGTCAAGTATTCTCGTAAACTGTTTCAGTCACAATCGTAGACGAGATTGTAAATAAATTGTAAGGGACGTTCTTTTTACAGGCGTTCCAGAAAAAATAAGACACTTTTTAACAAGCCAAATCTCCGGAAAATGATTACCTAATTCATTATAACTTTGTACGGAGCATTTTTCATATAATATCCATAGGTCAGTAAAACATTTATTGTATTTTTTGTATAACAAGAAGTAAGTCTTTATATTAAACTAAAAAGAATATGTCAACAAAAATATCACAGCACATCAAATTCAATCAAATATTATGTTTTACATTGCTGCAAACCTTTATTGGCATCATTGGTCTACCTCTATTGACTTCCTACTTAATTGTATTTTTGACCCAGTCAAACCATTCTGCTTTGGAGGCCCACACTTTACATTGGAAACCACCTGGTAACACGCCTTTAAATGAAAGTTAAAAATCTGACGAAATGTTAAATAATAGTGGTCAGCATAATTTTTGATGCAACAAAAATAAAACGAATTTTGGGGTTATCGAGGGTGGGAAATCCGCTAATGAAGTCCGTTTTTCTTTATCAAATGTGGTTTTGTCACTGCAGCTGTCACACGTCAACGTGTGATGGCTACAGTGAAAAAAAAAGATTAGATGCAGAAAACGAACCTTATTTTCAAACGCAGCCATCCACACTTACCCTAAAAACAACCTTTTTGTTCATGCACCAGAAACTACGCATTACAAAAACGGTTGTGCATAATCAGGTCATTATGAGGCACAAAACTGTATGTTTTCTGGAAAGAGCTTTTGAGCTAACTTAGTCCTAACAACAAAGTCTAGTAGCCAACACATCAAGAAATATGCAAGTGAAAAAGTCTCCTGTTCAGTGTTATTGCTCTTTTGTGCATAGCGAACTATTATGCGAATTGCTGCAATCACTTCTTCATATATTGACACATTTCTTGATATTACAAGGTACTCAGTACAAAATAAAATGTCATTGGATGTCAATCATGTAATTTTCTCAGGGTAGATAACGTACACAGTAGAAACTAAAACACTGAAATACTTTTCCCAGCAGCCTATAATGACGTTTTCTCTTATTTATTGATGTGGTATCTTATCTCAGAGATAAGCGTATAGTTGTTTTGGCGTGAGTCTAGTTATATGCTTAATCAAAGCGTTATCATTGACTGAGTGATAGAAGGGTTTTTTCTATGATAAAAACGAAACACACTAAATACTACTATCATAGAATCTGATTGGCAAATAAAATTATTTCTTTCTCTCTCTCTCTCTCTCTCTCTCTAAAGATCGTGTTGTTTCGTGGTTTACACAGAGGTACTTTCTGCATCACTGTCAGGGGTTTGTGGAGGTTTATGATTGTGTATGTTGCTGTTAAGAGCTGGACAGCGAGGGGGCATTATACAGTCTGATACATCACTATCGGTGGACCCGATCTGGCGTACTAATTCAGACGTTGGCTCAGTTTGTACCGGTGCGATATCACCAAAGTCACATTTACTATTCTCACATGGACATGCAGCGTCACAGATATCTGCAAATTCAATTGGAAACGCTACAACGTTTCCTAAGGATTTAGAATTATACTTGCTGAGCATTTTGCAAGATATGTTCGGGCTTTCACGGTTGTCTCTAAGTAATCCTGGTGAGGTAGTAACATGAACTATCGCTTTATTTATGTCATCAGACGGAGAAGACTTACTAGAAGATGAGTTTGCAAAATAAGGAGGAGGAGTTAGTATTCGGTTGTATGGGTTGCACGGAGATTGATTTCTCTCCAAATCGTGTTTTCTTGTAGCTTTTCCGCTCCATGTTGCACACACAAACTGTGATGAAGTGTGATCTAATGAAGATGCTTTTGACTTTGCTTTCAAGCTTTTAGTTTTTGATCGACATGGTCTTGTATTGCTTGAACCAGCCTCTGATTCAGAGGTGGCCAATTGTTCATGGTGCAAGGCTCTACTTTCTACCTTTTTTCTTCTTCCATGAAACTTCACTTGCCTCGAAAGTGTGTTGTGATCTGCTTTGTCTTCTTCCAGGTAAGAATGAGGGGTAATCACGCTTGTAGTGTAGCTAGAGCTGCTGGCAGTTACTTGAGGCAAAGTTGACGGTTCACTTATTTCATAAAGGTTTTGAGTGTCACATTGATTCAAGCAATCTATCGTAGTCGGTTTTGTTTCACAATCACAAGACCTGAAACATCAACTCGTTTCAATACAAAATAAAATGTAAAAGTATGCAATAAACAACCAGATTTAGTTAAAGATTGCAATCTAAAGTGCGTTTTTTTGATTTTCCTATCTGAAACTGATAAAAAATATTAGCTTTTATGGAAAACTCTATAAATAGCATACGTTGGATCACTGTGGACCTGTAAAAATGTCACTTTAAAGGCCAAAAGTTTTTAAATTGACGTGAAAAAGTAACTGCATCGGTGAAATGTTAACTCTTCTGCAGTAAACATATTTACAACTTTTACGAAGTAACAGTTAAGGTATAACGTCACTACCACTAGTAATGGCACAGGCTGGAACAACATCTTGGAATTATAAAACAACGATTGTTTAATTCTATCGGCAGAATATTGTGTGCAAGTGACGGTAGGTTGTTGCTACAGACCAAGCAGAATAAGTCACAAAATAATACCAAGCGCTAATTACGTTAGAAAAACGTGGCATCTCATCTCTGAGTATCATCAAACACAAATTCGAGCTTTCATCAGTAGTGGCAGAAAATCATCAATTGTTTTATAAAGAAGAAGACTAGTGACAGAAAATCACTCGGTGGATTTAAAAATCATGATTTTTTAGACACTAAACCAACCTGTAATGTTTCTTGAAGCCATGCTGGGGACAATTAGGCTCAACGTGTTGTAGAAAAATTGTATCCATCTTAGCAGAAGATCCTCCAGCAAAGCAAGCGTTGCCATTTGAAATTGCGTTTTCATGACAACAATCCCTTTCTAACGGATCGTCGTAAGAAGAAAGTATTTGCTTTCTTGCTAGCCATATTTGAATTAGTTTTGTTACCTGAAAAATATGTGGAAATAGCGACATGTGAAGACACGATGAAGACGCGCGCATTGACTGCGCATTGCGCAGAATAAAAGATATGTGTTATTCATTTGAAAATTAAGTAACCTACCTATCGGCTTCTTTCCTTTCAAGTTGCATTTTTATTTCAAATATAATGTTTTTATAGCTTATTGTAGATTTCTTTAGCCATGATCTTGTTTTAAATAGAAACATAGAGCTTCGGTAGAGAGTTTGTCTTGTTGAACCATAGGCATACGAAGCCGAGTAAAGTGATCCAGTTTGACATCTTCAAGTTTATTACATATAGAAACACATAACACTTGTCTTTTCCTGTTTATAGATTTAGCTAACCATTGTATTTTATTCAGATGTAGTTAAGTTGTATGTATATTATTCCTGAAGAGGACATCTTGTGATGTCGAAAACGTTCGATAATTAATTTGTTGCGTAGCGTTGTGTTTCTATATGTAATAAACTTGAAGATGTTAAACTTGATCACGTTACTCGGCTTCGTATGCCTATGGTTCAAATAGAAACATTTAGACAAAAATATGAATAAGTTGACAGAAGGCTTCTTTTGCAACAATTCGTCATAGGCTATGTGACTTGAATTTAATTGTGTTATTTTAACATGAAATAACATAGCTTTATTTTTAACGTTCAATTGCGTCACTTCTTTCATTTACGTTTAAACGCAAACTAAATTGAATATTTGAGAAAAATATTCAGACAAAGTCCAATTTGAAATTCTTTTGTTGCATTTTAATGAATTTCAATGCAACTTTCAAATTAAATGCAACAAAAGAATTTCAAGTTGGACTTTGTCTCACTTTTATGCATGTACTCTAAAAGGTCGTCGTTTATATTATAGTGTTCACATTTTTCTCAAATTTTTGATGCTTTTGTATCTGCTTTACGCGGATCCCCGATTGACTATACGTTGATACGGGTTTAAAGTAATCGCCCCTTTTTTTAAATAAATTGAATATGATGTATCGTACCGGTATGCAAGCGTTTTTGCTATAAATATTTATAAACTGAGTTGAGATATTTTATCTAAAACAAAACATGTCATGCAAAAGTAGAAATCTACATCGCTTGTTTGATCTTAAAAAACTTACTTCGCTTTTGTTAGGTTATGTATGTAGAAGATATGTTTAAAATCTTTGTAAGTAAAAAGTTAAATAACGACATTAATTGCCGTGCAAAATCGCGCAAGTTTTCCTTACTTTTATCTCCGCTCTTACCGGCTTACAAAATGCAGCACAAACGATGAAGTACACAGAAATAAATTATTTATGTTTGCAAACAAGAAGCTTCAGTTGGAAACACTGATAATGTACGTCATTTCGAGGCTTACCTTCATTCCAATACAAATAATATTCCTTCCAAGAAATAAAGACGACACGGAAGACGACTCGTAACGGAAGAGCAAGATAGAGCGGAAGATTGTTAACATTATGTTGATCGACAATAGACTTGCTATGAGATAAATGATCATAATGTGAGGCCTTATTTCACCTTCTTTTTTGCTCATTTCAGCAAGAGAAAGAGGTGGAAAAACCATAAGGATCAAGTAACCATAAAAAAATATTGTGCTCACTAATGTTTCTGAAACTTCTCCTGTTTTGACTTCCCAAACGATTGATTGTAAGTCTAAAATATCGGTGATGTCAATCATGAACCAGAAGGCTCTCATTTTTATCTCTTCTAGTTCTCTCAACTGAGAAGAAGATTTCAAATAATCAGCTCCCACTAGTAACATGTACAAGCCATTCAATACAAGCACTTGAGTTAGTGTTAACGCCTTTTTGGAAATCAAAGAATATTCACAACTAGATTCTTGTTTTCTGGCGGAAAAAACAGATTCTGTCTTTAAGGCGTTTTGAATATCCAAGTGTGAATCTGTGTCTTTTGGTTTAACCATCTGAACAGAAACGGCTGTATTGGCCGTGGGTTGGATTGGAGTATCATTTACCAAAGTGTCCAATGTACAGCTGTATCTCATGTCACTGAATATGAAAAACACCTTCAGTTCGAAGACGGCAGCAAAGATAAACCATTCTATCATGGCATGTTTTCTTTTCGTAGTTGTAACCTCTCCACCAACCCATACGGCTAGATATCTGGAAAATAAACATAATCATTTCAGACAAACACATCCAGGCATATTCCTGCATAACATTTTTAAGAACAAGTTGACAATGCGCCGCGGGAGTATTCTAACAATGGTCCAAAACACCCAGAAAAACACACTGCAACAATTATTCCTATTTCAAAGTTCGTATTGAGAGTTGATACAATGTGCCTTTGTTCAAGGTCGTGAGAAGTTTTTTCAGTGATATGTTCAAATCACTCTTGATTGGCTTTTGCTTCCTTTTTTATTATAATCTTTCAATCTATAATCTTTGCAAAAAATGGCATATCGTGTGTTAGATATACTTCAATTTTTTTTTTGAGTGCTTATAGCAGAATTTTGTATGAGTGGAATTTGGATTGTTTTGTCTTTTACTTTCAAAATCAAGATCAATCATAGTTTTGCTTAGACATTGTGTAGTTTATCCTAATATAATTCAAGCCATCATCAAAAACTAATTAACTATGGTTTGAACTGGAGCACATGGGCCATGCACACACAGCAAGCCTACACTAGATGTACAGTGTGAAATCGATAGTTTACAAACTCAATGTCACCAACCTACTGTAAAAACCCTGTCACCTACTATGGAAACTAAAGTGTAAGTGCAAACCGGTTGGAACGCCAGGCAAATCGAATCAAAGATAAAAGAGCTTAAAATGTCCATGTTAAACTTATGTTTTGCAAATGTTTCCAAAACTAAATTGTTTTCATCTTCAGTGCTATTGGATTATATTGAAGATGAAAATAGTTTAGTTTTTGAAAAGGTTGTTGAACATCAGGCTAGTAAGCTATATACATTTTGAGCTCTTTATTTTATTTTTTTATTAGTGATGATGTTTTTAAACAATGCCATAAATTGGAAGGTATTGGCATTTCCACTAAAGTTGTCTTTGGAAAATCCAAGTTGTTCATGCAGCAAAACTGCAACACTTTTCTCAATAAACGCAATATGAAAAACAACAACGCAAAGTCTGCCGCACCATGGAGGTGCAAAATGCGAATTAGTGGCAATTGCCTAGGACAGTGCTACTCAAACGCCGGTACGCGTACCGGTGCCGGTACGCGAGCACTTGGCTGCTGGTACGCGGTCAGTTAGGAGAAATTGTAAATTTAGTAATTTGTTATATGTTGATCAGAACGTCTATATAATAATTTTTAGGCAACGATAATGTTCAATCTGCTTTCTCAGCTATAGACTGTTTGATGGCCCGCTACTACGACGACTTCCAGTTACGTCACAAAGAAATGGTATTTCGTATTTGTTATCCATTATTTCAACAAAGTATCGCAATGTTCGATGCGAGATGATCATCCTTTTTGTGTGTTTTTGCTGTGTCCACGTGCTTGACTATACATGCAGCGTCCAGTAACGAGTAGAGAAGTGAGAGGCTCAATCGATCGGCCACACTCTGACTTCAAAATATCAGATGATTGTAGTGAGTTGAGCATGTTTTTACATAGATTTGTTGAAGCCAGTAGCATTGTCTTCCACTGAACCGCAATTGGATAAGCTGGTTGCAAATAAGCAAGCGCACACTTCGCATCAAAATTCGAAAGACCATTAATAAAAGTGTTTTTTTTACTTGTTTTTTTTTTGTGTATTTGTTACAAAAGTAATAATGACTTTGCTCTTGTTTTTTTTTCGCAAATTGACCGGGACGCCAAGTGATGGAAGATGCTCAGCCGGTACACGGCATAAAAAAGTTTGAGTACCACTGGCCTAGGAGACCGTATGGTCGTTTCGTTGTCTCTGTCAGTATGGGAACTTGTACCACTTTTGCAGAGTCTATAAAACTTGCATATTTCGACCATGTGCTGTTCCTATTTCTGGCAAATAAACCATTGATAGATTGATTGATTGAAATGTAATAGCCTACTAGTGGCGTTTGTTCATTATCGTGACATGCACTGAACAAAAGCTATTTTGTGTACATAGTTTTTAGAAAGCATTACTGAGAAAGACCTTATTACTGTAAATGAAATCGATTTTTTGTTAAATGTATGACTGCACACGAGAAAACGCATTATTTTATGCAACTTAATCGCCATTCCGTGGGATTATTTTATCTGATCGGATTCATCATCAGTCGCCATCTCCACTTGCAGCAGATTGCACATCAACATGAGTTAGTTGTTTCCAAGAGTGGCAATTTTGAGTTAACTCGCCCAGTGTCGTAAAATTGAGTCCGGTCTAGGCCTGAATGTTGTCGTGCCATCGTTGTGGTTGTCTGCCGCGTGTTCTTTTTCCTTCGACTTTACTTTCTGTGCAGACTTTCTGGTTCCGGATTTTGATTTTTTGATGTGGCCGAAAAGTTTTAGAACCTTTGAGTATATTGTTGCTGCAATTGGATGTAGTTTTGTCATTGTCAATAGATTTTCTATTTTGGTGTGGTCAAGTAGCTTTTGTTAGTCATGCTTCTCATGATGTGACTTTGGACAGTAGTGAGTTTTTGCAATGTTGATGATGTCCAGTTTAGACATTTTAAACTGTAAAGCACAACTGGCAGAACGCAAGTGTTAAAATTGTTGATTTCAGTTAGATTGAAAGTCTGTTGGATGTAGGCTAAAGAGCTTTTTATTCTTTTCGAATTCTGCCCAGCCTAAGCCAATTCAGTGTTGCCTACTGTAGTTTTTCGATCTTTGGTCGAGAATACTCAATGGCCAAGGTCGTGGACGTCGCTATAATAGCATTGGGACTGGAAGCCAAACGCTAGGCCTCATCCTGCACGGCAAACAGAATTGCAATATTGGCAGGTTTTAACGCCAAAGAGTTAGATTGTGTGGTTTGTGAGCAAAACATCAATCTTTGCCTTCACTCCAAAGCACGTCATTGTGTGAGACACCAACTCAGACAGCAAATCAGTCGTTTCCCGGCAGACGTTGAATCAATGTCAAAAACCACTAATTTGCTGTCTGGGAAGACACCTCCACTTCCACATGCTTCGACGGGTGTCGAGCTGACATTATAATAACGTCAAACAATGTTGCAATAAAGTTAGTTATTTATACCAATATCATAGTTTTTTTAAAGTGTTTTTATGGAAACATGTTGACAACATTGGTAACCAGATTAGTGGCTGAGTGGTTTCAGCTTTAATGCTGGTAGGTCTGAGATCGATTCCAGGTTGGGTCAAACCGAAGGCTTTAAAAACGGTACCGATTGTGTTTTTTCTTGCATAACGCACTGAGAATAAGTCGGGTATTAATGTGATGACATCGTAAACTTCATATAAAATAAAAAAAATGAGCTCTGTCGCTAAAAGGCTTTAGCTGTTGTAGAGTGACAATAAATGCTAAAATAAACCAGCTAAAATAAACCAGCTTGTAAAATGTTGCGTTGTGCTGGGGACAGCTGTAGATGACAATTATCTTGACAGCTGAAGTGTTACGGAGTGTCTAAAACTGGACCTCCAAAACCTCTTTGCAATGACTTCTCAACTTAGTTTACGACAAGAAATTTTTAAAACAATTTGAATGTGATTCTATTTGAATTTTGAAATCTATTTGAAAGCCGCCTTTACGGTGGCAAAAGCTTTATCAATAAATTATTATACAAGCTTCCGAACCTGACTATTTTGTTCTTATTCAATTTTAAAAAGATGCTCTTCGATCGTCTTGCACCATTCTAGCAACTGCTCAAAAGGCGTGTCGTTACTGGCCACATTACGTAATAATGTGGTAACGATACCATTACCACAACCACAATAGAGCTTATTAACGCTGTTGTGTTGGTTAGCGTCTTCTTACTTCTTCATGAAGTTGAAAACATGTTGTTTTTCGGGTACAATTCAATAAGAATTTTGAATTGTACCCGAACCACTGAATTGAAGCCTATTGCTAAACAACGGCTTCATCGTTGTGTCTTTGAAAACAAGCGACAAAGTGAATATATATATATATGTTTTTTTAAAGTAAAGGCACGTGGTAAACAATTGGTCGTCTTCCCACAATATGGCCTTGTCCCAAAAAATTACTCAGTTAACAAAATAACTATGAAATTCTACATTAATTTTAATTGGACAACCCATGCCAGAAAAAATATAATGCAATTCAAAATACAGCGTATGAATGAGTTAATGCATTAAACTTCATAAAATGCATTAATGTAGCACTTCGTAATCTCTATGAATAATCTGCCAAGCTCTAGGCATGCAATTTTTAGTTTTCTTGCTCTCAAGGTTAATGAAAGGAGATTAAAAAATCTGACCATAAAACGATGTTGCATTTGATGTAACCAAATAAGTCGGTGTTTTTTCGCTACTTCTTAATCTGGATGTTTGTGATTTTTAAATAAAGCCGTTGCCATGTTGAATCGATCGACTTTTAACCATTTAATACCTCAGAGCTCTTTAAAAATTCCATGTAAACATCGTCTGCAATTTCTGAATCAACTTGTGACGAATGTCAAAGTTTACAGCCGCAATCAAGGATTCTTGTCTTTTAAGGTCGCATGAGGAAACCATACCGAGCATAGAAAAGTGAGATGATTCAATATATTTATCCATTTACAGTAAACAAATGGTTGACAGCGCAGCAACCGGGTTAAATAGAACATTCTTCAAGCAATGAAAAAAACAACTAATAACCTATCATTTTAATCGTTTTCGGCACAACAGCTGTGTCCTATTCACAAAAATTAACTACATCTGAAGATGTTTGTTTTCGGACATCTACATCTGAGAGTCAGTGACTTCTTGTCTACAATCTATAGAAAAATTGTAAAGCTTGTCGTAGCGCAATTAGATTTTACCTTAATGCTAAGCACAAGCATAGTTCCCCAATTATCAACATAACCAAAACTCCCGTTTTCCTGCTTCCTGTATTTTGCTCCACAATGTACACATCGAGGATTATCATTCCAAGTAATATAACAAGGGAAGTTGTCAAACAATGAACGACTTTCCATTTTTGTTGGTGTCGTAATGGCCCTGAAAAACAACACGAATTTATTGGTTGCAAACCAGAAACAGTTTGCAAATACAAAATAGTGAACTCCGATAGCTGGTTAAGTTGGTTAAGCGCCGGACTTCACGAATAAACCTGCTGCTGCAAAATCAAGCGGTGTTGGTTCGACCCTCTGAGTGTGCGCTTGAGCAACGCGTTTCTAGGACTGCTCTCCAGTCTCCATATAGCCGCTAATAGTGGTATAATTCACAGATAACAATCGGAAACTTCTTCCATCAAATTCGGTGACCGACCTGTGTCAGTGGTTTAAAGCCTTCACAAGTATAAACATTTCTAGAATTAATCTGTCAAAGAAGCTTTCTCTGTCCGAGAATAAAGATTCCTACAACCTCTCTGTAACAAATACTATAAGTTTTCAAATTCTTGTGAGTATTAAGAACTAACGGGCTAATTTGATGGAAGACCGAGTTTCGTACAGTAAGCTGCACTGTCCAAAGTATAATGTAACTTGCTTTATAACATCCTTTTTAGTTACACGTGTAAGGTTCACCCAAGCCTGGTGAGAGTAGTGGAGCTAGTAGGCCTACCCTTTTTCAGGGCTCATGAGCCTAAAACAGGACATTAATTTGTATAAGGAAAACCAGTAAAGCGAGTGAAATTCCTACTTCTGTATTCTGGCACTTAATATTACTCTCGGCGGTTTTGGACTAAAAAAAGCATTCAAAGCACTGTTTTCTATTAGCAGTGAAGTGACTTTTATCCAATCGCAACGTTTGCTATAATTAACAAATCAATCACCAGAAATTACGTAAAACTGAACTAAAGCAGTCTTGCCGTCCAAAAGACTGAAGAAAAACTTAGCTGACGTTAAGATGACACAAAACACAACGAACTTGACATGGACCATAACCATTAACCAACCTTCAATTCCTCCATCTTGTGTGGCTTCCATCTTATCTGGGTTGCAACGATTCATCTATTGTATCAAATGGCGAGTCTTTTGCGAACAATATAGGTAGTTATGTCTTCTCTGCTACACAGCAAAACGCATCCTAAGTTTGGTCTTCACTCAATAAAAGCAAGAAATACTGACACAAACTTCAAAAAGTAATAGCAAGCGTTAAACAATTAGTTGATGTTGAAGGAACATCACAGCTAGAATTGTTTCTGTATTTCAAACAAAAGCAAGCCTTCAGTAGGCTCTTATCTCACAGGTAGCCTAAGTTGCTAAACCTAGCCTGCAGGTGTACGCTGATTTCATATTTGCAGCATAAAGACAAGCCTGCTGTTGCGAAAAGTCAAAAGAATGCAGTTTGCACAGTTAATCAATACGTAGGCTACCGCAATTGCTGAGCACCATAAAAACATACAAGTCGGCTTGCACTTGCACATCATTAAATTTGCTTTTTTCTTTTGCCTTTTATCGATTATTTTCATTGTGAAAGTTTTTGCGTGTTGTCAATTAATTAAAAAATAAGCTTTTGTACACCATTTCGCTTAAACGTTAGATTTCGCTTATAGTTTTTGCTTAAAAACGTTAAATGTCTCAAGAAATATGAGTAAAGGAACTTTTACTTGAACTGGTCGCAAAACTCGCAAAAAATGAATTTCATTGGTTTTGCAGGGGTTGCATATTGCTTGCAACAATGTTCTTATTGTTTAATTAAATACAAAAGAACATAGTTCAGTCGTATTTTTTATAGGAAAAGGGGTTTCATACTTGAATCCAATAATTAGAAATGAGAAGATAAGTTTCTAAGTGCAGGCTACTACTCCTTTCTCACTGACGAGAGTAGGGTCGCCAGTTTTTTTCTCTCTCGACTGCCATTCTGTCAGTCTTTTACTTTAGTCTTGTTGTTTCAAATATTTGATTAAGTATTAATAGAATTTGGCTCTAATTTAAACACTAAGCGCTACCGAAAAGTCCAAACCATCAATGTGCCCCTGATGCGTTCTCCTGCAGCTTTAAGTAACTATCGATCTATTTATTGATCTGAAGAAAACAGCAAAGTTTACGAATCTTCAAGCTTTGCTAAGTAAGGAACTTTGCAGCTGAGATTGCCGTCTATTTCAAACAATAGAGATAAAAAAAACTACCTCGAAAAATCATCGCGATTTTAAGGAGATCAACTATCTTTGGAAAATAGTAGAAAAGTTTTACTTTTGAAATTTTCAAATGTTCTTCTTCTTCTTGTTGGAAACACGTTAAATTTGACGAAGATCACCGCAACACCGTATTTCAGCTACAGTGCATGGCTTTCTTTTCAGTGCAAAGTTCAAACCTAAAGTACTGTATTAAGGGTATTAGGCTAGTTTACTTATTTTTCAAACCTGGATTTGAAAAAAAAACATTGATCTAACTTTAACATTCGTGCTTTTTTTCTATCAACACTACTACCTACGCTATGCGTGACCTACCAAGGAAATGTTTATTTTCAAAAATGTTCGAAGAACTAGCAATAAACTTTACCAAAAAATGCTCATTGTTCAGATTTTAATATTACACGGCAAAAATTATTGTAAGAATATAGTATTTTTTTTGGCCAGTAACACGACCTTGTTTCTTTCTTTTTAATGATCAAGCAAGACCCTTGCATGCTTTATCGCCGAAAGTCAATTCAATTCAATTCAATTTATTTTTCTTTGTCGGAAAACAACAGCAATGATAAAGTTACAAATAATGAACGAAAGTCGACAAAATATCTGCGAACACTCCACTCATGTAAACTGTAAACCATTTCAAGTGGGAAGGCGGAAATTGAATTTGTTGTTGTATCCTACCACGCTGTTGCGGTCCATGCATATTTTATCAACACTGTCTTATCAAAACTACGATCTATAACCCCGGAGCGTGTTTTCTGCTTTATTGGTTTTAGCGTATACCCTTTACACGACATTTTACTTCATACAATCTAATAAAGGATTTTTGTTTACGATTATCGTAGAGAAAATTATGTATGATCGTAGCTTTCAACTGGAAAAACAGTTTTCTTCCATAGAGTGTGGAATAAACATATTTTTACAGTTAAAAGTAAAGTCTCGCAGAAGCTAAATTTTCTCCACACTGTGCTGTTGTGGGCTATATACAAATTGAATGCTTAGTGATGCAACAAAATTTACGACATTACAATTGCTGTGATAAACACTAGCAAGCAAAAATTTTGACTGCAATTATCATGAGGAAAAAGAGAAAGTAACTTGCTTTGGAAAATTTATTCAGTAATACAGCACTCAGTAGCATTAACTGACCATATGACAAGTTGCTACATTCCATACTGATGTATGATCTATCGCTCAACGTTTCACACTATTTTTGCGATTGAACCCGCACCATTGCTATTTCTATAGGCTATATCTTTAGACCTATTACTTTTCCGTCAGAACTTAGAAGCGTGTTTTGCTGACTACGTAATCCTACATTTTGCCATTTTCCTACGAAGGCGATGTGTCTCTAAACTCCTTGAGAATAAGTGTTCGTATTTTGTGGGTGACTTAAAGGTTGAAAGAAATTAATATAGATTTTAAAGTTTCAAGAAATAAAGCAAAAAAAGAAAAACTAACATTTGTCTGAGAACAATATCAAATCACAGCTTGAATTGATTTCTTCAACCTATCGATTTCGCACAAAGTTTGATAATGAAACATGATAATACTTTTTTGATGGTGAAGATATAGCTTCCCGTTTCTTGATAGAACAGCAGTGCCAAACCAAACTGCTGCTGTGCAAACCGTTTTGAATTCAATAGAAGTTTGATAAAAATTGTCAAGTGCACGTGAAGGAAGTAGGGTTAAAAAATCGCCATTAAACTTAAAATAAAATTTTACTTTTACGATTTACAACTTTTTATTTTATGGCACTGCGGTAGAGGCGCTTTTTCAGCAATGCTACAGTCTACTATTTGCAGGAATTGTAGTTTGTTTAAGCGAAAACTTTCATTTTTTGTTAGAGTAAATATAATCAATACAATTGTAAGGAATGGCATAGGCTACTTTGTGGACCAACCCTAACGCAATCACATCTCTGTTTGTTAGTTGAGACAGCAAAAAATGGTTAAAAATTTTTTTTAGTCAATTGCTGATCCGGTTTATTTACTCAAGTTTTATCTGCCAAATTCACATAAGGGCATTTTCCGATTAAAAGGACACTAAACTATAGATAGCCGTCGTTAGATGAAGTTCAAAAACTCTCAAGAGAGCTATGACAAGTGTGTGTGCAACAACGTTTAAAATTAAAAGGTTAGGTAACAAAATTAAAAATTTGAGACCTAGCTATGTAGAATTAAACTCTGTTTTACTGTATTTTCAAATGTTTAACTACTCCCCAGAGAGTATTTACACACATGACAATCTTCATCCATCAATGCATATTTATTCGAGAATGAAGACTAAACAATTAACTACCGGTACATACAGTAATATCTCTGTGATAACCTTGCACAAGTGCATCAAAGCAGTCGAACTAATTCCTAATCTTTTCGAGTGTCTTTCCTTTTTGTGGAACTTTATTTATAAATAAACTAGAAATACTTTTTTGTGCTTTTTAGGCCTGTCAACATATTGGTTCTGAAGCATCCAACTAGCCTATTTGTTTTAAGTTTATTAAGGAATCTTTTCCTTTTTTGCAGAAGATTCTAGCATCCTTCCAAATGTTTTGAGAAAATGTCAAAACTCGATAAAAAGCCATAGGTTATACGTTCCAAGAAAACTAAAATGACTTGGTTGATAGTTTTATCTCAGTATATCAATCACAATTAAAAGCAGGAACAAGTCCAGATAAAGAAATACATTAGGCTTCAAAGTCAACTCTTAAGGTTTCATGCGTTTTTGAAGAATAAAGACTTTGGTTTTACCATTTTTCCTACTCATGGAGATGCGTGTTATGTAGGTTAGCGTACCTATAACTCAAAAGTATTGAGCTGCCCTTTAACCCCTGTGCATCGCTTTGCACTTTTGCACCCTTGGGAACGCCATGACACTTCAGGAGCAGCGTGCATTATGAATAAACGTACTGCTTGATAAATCATTGTCATTCTATTGACAGACTACCATTTCTTGGTTTACAAGACACACGTTGTAAACTTTTTTGATCAATTTCAAGCTTATGTTTGTCTAATTATGTTTCAATCGATAAGTAGTTTTCACAAATGAGTTGATAAAACAAATAAGTTTTTACAGTTTACTTTCGTTATGTTCGATGTTCAGTGATGTTGGTAATAAAGTATTAAGCTACTGTAGGACATTGAATGAACGCACTCTTGATTTACACACTTTTTTCATGTTGTTAACTGTGCATGTTTTTCTGATTACTTTCTTTAATGTGCTTTTTAAATAGGCAGTGGAAATGGAAGTAGTTGCCTTTATGAAAGATGTTTTGCTTCAAATTTGTCTCATTTTGTAGATTTAATTTAACTGGTGCCTAGCAAAACAGATGGCCTAGTTAGTTAGACAGTGTAGACACCTTGAAAAAGCTCACAGAACTGAAGACTGAAGGCGATGCAGATAAAAAGTGTACTTGGGTTCTATATTTGTCTAAAATGTTTCTTCGGCCAGTTCAGTTTTTTATGATGAAAGGATTTAACATGAGAAAAAATATGCAACATCTTATCAAGCAATATGTAAACACAATTCAAGCAATAAATGCTACAAAAAGTGCTTAATGCCGAACGAAAGGCCAAGTAAAGTGAATTACATCAAAATTAGTTTCTAGTTGACAAACAAACTTAACAGCCTGTTTCACCTTAATAGGATCATCAGAAGAAACTTATTCAAAGTAAACTAGTAACTAATTTTGATGGAATCACAACTTAATAGTTCAAGGAGAGAATAGAATTTTCTCTGTACCGGTATGAAGATTTAAGAAGTTTTATTGTCGGGTTTTTGTCCGTATTAACATGGTAATATTGAAATTACAAAAAAATTGGCTAAAAGAATTTGGTTTACATGAATAGCTTTTATTTAAAAAAATCGATTCAAATGTAAGGAACCAGAAACACTCACCTGAAATAGGCTACTGGTTTTCTCAAGAGAGTTAACTTTTTTTGCGTTTTTTTTTTTTTAATTATTGCAAAACTTTAAAAAAAATATCAAATCCATGAACTATTCTACTTCTGAATAGCAGCTGCTGTGAAATAATTGACCATTTTAAACTAAAACTCATTTGAAAATAAGATTAGAAGAAAACTGAAAGTAACAAGATGACTGAACACTGTGATAAAAATGCATTTGAAAAGACCGGCGTTGACTGGCCTTCCAGTGTATTCCGGGAGCATCGTGAATCTGGGGTGGTAAAAGGATTGACCCTCAGCTTCAGAGACTCACACGACGAAGAAGATCGGTATACAAATCTTGTGAGCGTTTTCTTCAATTCATTTCAATTGTACAATGTTGGGCTATCGAATTGAATATCACAGGATCAGTCGAGAAGGTGATTCAATTGACTGACAAAAGGAGCGGTTGAGAACTTTGTGGCATGAATTAGTGGTGCGATACTGATGAGCCCAGCCTCATGGGCAAAATACGTGTCTATAGCTGAATTCTTGCTACACTCGACTGCAGAGAAACATATCAAAAGATGTAGAAACGTCGAAATATCGACGAAACATCGGAGTAAAAGCAAATTATATCATCTCATACACATTGTGGCAGGTTCAGTTTAGTTTGCACTAGTAGAACGCATTATGTTATTTAATCATATGCCTGGTGAACAGCCTCATTCAATTTCTAATACAATTGATTGGTAATTGTTAATGGAGTGTAATTTATTGTACAAAACGTTTCTACAAAGTATATGTCTTTTAATCGACTACAACAAATAGTTTAAATTTGGCATTATCGAGTTTTTGTCGGTGATTTTCCATTAAAAATTGCTTTGTAAACACTGAATATATGAAAATCTAACTGCATTCAAGCAACGATTCAAGTCACTGCAGTTCTCTGGGTGTGCGCTTTAGCAACGTATTTCAAAGACACATGTCTTTCCAGCGCCTCGTAGTGGATGGAATAATTTACAGATATTTCCTTTTATTGAAACAATATATATATTTTATAAAATTATATTTATATTTTAGAAAGCGGATAGCTCACTCAGTTAATCTTGGTGATGGACTGGCCGGAGTTAATAGTTGTGGTTGGAAGTCTCTTTAATATCGTGAAACTGCCAGGATTAAATTTACAAGGCTTTCTAAGTCCAAATGGCGAAAAATGTAGGTTACGTTGTAGCCTATACCAGACAGCAAAATCCGTCTTTTTTACATTGATTTAACATCTGCAGACGTTGTATCAATGTAATAATGACGGATTTTACTGTATGGGTAGAGCCTACTATAAGAGGAAGTGAGAACACCTTGGGCAGGCTGTTAAAATTTCACAGAAAGACCGCAGTAGTCCACAAAGACTACAACGAAAACAGCAGAAAACTTATTCAAAAACAAATTAAAAAACAAATTACAAAACTTATTCAAAAACAAATTAAAAAACAAATTACAAAACTTATTCAAAAACAAAACAAAAAAAATAATTTCCGTAAAACGATGCGAGACGATCGTTTTTTACGCAATGACACAAAAAATTGCTACAGACCAACATTTACATTGACATATCGTGCTACAATTTTTATATCTAGTAAAATGCTATATTCTAAGGTTAAAACCTGTTGAGATAAACGAATTGGAAATCCTTACTGAATATACGTGGCGCTACATAAGCTTATCACACGCATACTTTTGAGATTGCTTTACAAAATACGTAGCCTACGTCAGCACGAACGTGACTTAGCAGGTGTTATGTTTGAAAAATAGAAAGTGTTGAAACGATGAAGATAGCAGTCGAACTTTATGAAGAAACATCTTTAACGGATTGAAAGTTTTCAAAGAATTTAAATGAGTGATGGAGATAAACCAACAGATCACGATCAAAGCAAAGCCGTGATTTCGTTTTTCGCAATGGAATAAACAAACGCAGTTGTTGGATTGTAAGACTGTTTAACCTTAAAATAGGAAAGCGTCTTTGGAACACCTGTGAATACACATTACACAATCCCTTAGTAACATTTATTGGAGCTTACGTTTCTACTTACAAATGGGAAAACTTCACACGGGGTTATATATCTCTGTGGCCATGCCCAGTGTACCAACTGCACTGAGGAGGATAAAAGAACGAAACGGTGTGCACTGTCTACAGTTCCTTAGTCATGTGCAAATGACTAGACTACGAAAGAGTGTTTCGAAAGCTTGTGAAAAGCGTTATTCCCACGACAAAATCGAAGCTTTAAAGGCATACTAAAGGAAAATTTCAAACCGGAATTAAGCATTAAAATGAGTAAACTGAACATTCAAGAATACATTTCAAAAACAATTACCCAAAAAAATTTGTTTTCAATGGCGCTGGCAAGGCCCAAAGTCCAGTGTTTCATTTATTTTCATTTTTTTCAAAATGACCAAAACGTGCAAACACAGCTCAAGAATACGTCATAAAGTCCAGCAATAACAAAAGCCACGTTACCAATCTGATGTTTTGAGCAAACTGTTTGCTGTTTTGATGTTAAAATGTGCTGTTTTGATGTAAATACATACATAGCCTACAGTCAAATCGCCCGCAGTAACAATTATTGCGTGATCGGTTGATTGCTAGACTTTATGACGTTCTTTACAGTCGCACGCTTCGTTGCTCAGGCAAATCTCGTTTTGAAAGCTCTGACAAAAGCACGCCCACAATGGTGGTCAGACCGCAATGGGGCAAAATTTTATTGAAAATCGTTTTATGGTAGCATGTTAAACACAAAGAACGTGGAAAATCGCCAAGTCAGGTTTTTCCTTTAATACCCCTTTAAGCTAAAAGAGAACATTCATTCAATCTACCATGAAATCATTTATTCTAAAGATTAGTTTTCGGTCTTTTTGCCACGTATTTTGAAATATTTGGAATCGCAAACACTCTCTCATACAGAGCCTTCAACCTGGGCGTATCGTTCAAGAATGCAGGATTTGTTTCCAAGATGTAATCAGCTCCATTGGCAAAGAAAATGTCTCCGTAAGTTATCTAAACATTTTCATAGAAAAGTTATAGCATCTGAAACCTTTCTTTATAAAAGTGCCTTGTCCTGAATTTTATCACGTTGTCTTAACCAGGTGATTGCTTCGCACTTAAAAACTAAATTGCAGAAAATCTGTTGTAACCTAAGCACCCAGTGGTAATTTGAGACAACATGCAGTTAGCGCAACCAAAAACGGAAACTGATCCTTCAAAGGTTAAGTTGAATTCATTGAATCTTCTTCTTGCGTCTGAGGCCCCGCAGGTCAGGTTATTATATCCAGGCACAGCAGCCAATGGACTAACTCATTGAATAAGCTTTTGTTTTTATGATGAAGCAAATTGAAATAAACAACGCTGACCAAATTTAATAATTTGGAAAATAATTACACTTTGGCACATTTTATTCGTGTGTGTAAAAAACTACTAGCGGGTTACTGAAAGCTACTGAAAACCGAAACCTATGATATTAAGCGATTAGGCTTTAATTAATTATAATATTATATAGCCCCGTTATTGCAATATCTCACATAATGTTAGGCCAATCTCAGACAGCCACTTCCTCTTGCCCAGATCTGTTGAAGATCTGGTCAGATCCATACTCGATCTGGTGAAGATTTGGACCAGATAAAATGGTTGTCTGGGATCTGCCCTACAGGTAATTTTCTTTGCTTGTGCTTAATGAAGAAGAGAATGTCATCAAAGAATGTCATCAGTGAATGTCATCGGACCTTGTCATTAAACTTTTCTCAATGTCTAAAAAGTAATTTTATATACCAACATACAGCATGATCAAATGGCTGTAGTTTTTAAAAACACTTGGACGAAAATTTCAAAAAAATCATATTGAAGATGTTAGAATATACTGTTATATTCTAAAAAATCAAGACTAAAGTTGACATTAGAATCATCGGATCATCTTTCTCCTTCTATTTCATGGTGCTGACTGCTGAGATGGCAAATCAATTAAGCAAATGACCAGCAGTGGCCGAGTGGTTTTGCCTTCGCCTCTGGTGCTGGCAGACCAAAAATCGGTTCCAGGTCCGGTCATACCAAAGACTGCAAAAGTGGTACCGACTGTGTTCTTTCTTGCATAATGCAGTGAGGATGAGTCGGGTAATAATGTGGTGACATCGTAAACCTGATATCAAATTAAAAATGAACACTGTCGCTTCAAAAGACCTTAGCTGTTTTAGAGAGACAATAAATTAATATAACCATAACATTATTATTATTAATTAAGCAACGTCTGTTAATCGTGCAAAGAGTTGCATAACAGCCTGTAGCTTACGGAAGTGACATAAAGACAAGGAGCAGCTGCAGTAAGACGGCTGCACTTACCCGCAAATTAATGACGCTTTTTAAATTAAAACCCCTTTGTACACCAGCTTGCTAGCGTATATAGTAAACATAGACCTATCAGACTAACATTTTGATAACATAGTCATTCAGACTGATATGCTTTTTTATTTTTAATAACGGAGAGTGAGCTAATCGCTAGGGCTAGGCTACCTGGTTTTCAAAATGTATGATAGTGAGTGAAATAAGTTGAGGCTTGCACTACAATCAATAAGGATACACACTGTTCAAATAGGATCACAAGACAATATCTTTTCAGAAGGAAAATAGAAGTAGAGCTCATGCAATTTTTGTATTTACAAAAGTTGAAGCCGTTTTATTTACAGTACACAGACCCTCCTATTTAACGCTCCAGACTGCATTGCGTAGACCACAACAAGAAATACTTGAAAACCTTTTTTTCTTCATCTTTTTCCGTCCATGGAAGTTTGAACATCACTTCTTGGCATGCTTCTGCAAAATTCATCGGACTTTGCAGATTCAAGTGATGACGTTTCAGTTAAATTAAACTCTCGAGCAAGAAATCTTCCAATGGAATTACTTTGCCAAATTCTTGTACCATCAACCTCTAAACCCGGCAGTTGTTTATATGGCATTTCTGTATACATATTTATTGTTGATTAACCTTGTGTTCGTGAAAGTGATAGCGTAAGTAAAAAAATAGCTTGATAGACATAGACTACAGTAGGCCTTCCAAACAGCCACAGTTAATAAAGACTATTGCTAATACAGTCATCAGAAAAATTCCAGTAAAATAAAATTAGTTCGATATCACGCAAAGATACTTATAAACTGCACCCATTCACAGGTCCAATGAGGGCAATTGAAGGTTTGTAAAAGAGTAATGCAAGAGACCAAATGGTGGCATTTGCAATGAAACTGCATTGTTGTTACGTTTTTATTTCAGCTATACCTAAAAAAAATCTAAAAATGAGATTCAATTCAACATGATGCGAATTTGGCGACGCTGATAGATCTTTTCAGTAGGCTATAATACGGTTTTGATCTAAATCTTCAACCACCGGGTGTAAGCCTGCATACGACAAACCCTTTTCGCGGTAAATCGATTCATAAAAAATGCTTAACTTACTTTCAACGCAAGTCGTAACATAATTGAACACTCACCTTTCTTCGTTTCTCCCCACTCGCTAAAAGACTAAAGAGATAGGCTACGAATATCTTCATATTTGACGTCAGCGTAGGCAAACAAGAGGCGAGCAAATTCCCCAAAACCTTAGAATGGATAGCTTGTATTGAGGCATTGTATTTTTTTTATTTACTGTTACAAAATCACAACCATTACGCTAAAGAGCTATCGAAATGAAAACATAGTCTGCCAATTAACAAAAGTGCAGGCCGTCATTACCAGCTGCAAATGTGACAAGGCGTATTTTGAATCTTTTGACAAAACCCTTTTACTGTCTCACGTTGTTTCATGTAAAGCAGCTTTGCTTGTTATATTTACGTATGTTTGGCTTTATCGTGACATATCTATTTTTTGGCAGACCTGCATTATTTTCAGACGGGCTGTTCATCTGGTCTGAGACACATTACAGTAATTGCAGCATCAAGCAAATAACTTTTCATGATGATATGATTTCAAATACGTATTAGGCCCACAACGTTTCAAAAACAGTTTCTTTTGTTATGAAATATAAATACATGCTTGCGTTGCTTTCTCTTTGTTTTGAGATGAGTTTCTAAGTAACCGATTTCCTTTCTTATTATTTTACTTATTATTTTGCTTATATTTTTGCTTCTTCATATATCGCATATTTCCACTCAGCCTTATTACTGCAATGGCCCGTTCCATTATTAGCTATGGAGTCATCAGTTGGGGTTCAGTTTCAAAAACGCAATTAGATCGAATTTTGGTCTTGCAAAACAGAATTATAAGAGCCATAACATTCAGAAAACAAACAACTACAGCAGCTTCATTCTTTAGAAGTGTCATGTTCTACCTGTAGTTCCACCTTATCTAAGGGTTGCCATCGACATGGACCCAAAAATATGGACAACCGAAAAATTAGATTAGTATTTAAAAAACGTTTTTGAACATACTTTGTATTTATACGAGTCGTGTCATATCACATTCCATACTTTTTGCCAGAAACAATCTGCTCCAGCAACTCCTTGTTATTAGAAATTGCTTCATGGATCTCATGGAAATCTTCTTGTAAATTGCTTTATGGATCTTCAGCTCAGGTCTAGGTTTAACTTTACTTGTAGCTGGGATTTGACTGTCATTTAACTCAGTCTGTTCCTTTCCTTGGGCCACTGCGCCGAAACAAGAAACAACACTCTTTCCACAAATGCATTGCTGACCGGAAGGGAGAAAATGATGCGAACCAGCTTGTAGAGCAGCGGAAAAGAGTTGTTTCCGGTAAAGATCTTCATCCACTTGGCCTCAGGTTCATCCTTGCGGAACACATCATCTGGAATCTTCTTGAGCAGAGCGTTAACAGCCGAGACCTCATCAAACAGCTCATCTTTTATTGCCATTAGTGGATCAACTTGCTTCGCCAACCCCTTGACTTCCTCGTACTCGATTGCTTGATCTTTCAGCCGGGTTCAGTTGATGTGCTTTGGATGCTTCTCAAATCGATACCACTTGTTGATATATTCCAAAGTAATGGTGTAAAACTTCTGGAAGCTTGCTTTGAGAACCTTAGCATGCTCTTCTTCGAAAAACCCTGAGCACTGGCGTTGCAATATTTTGATCTTGAAAGATTCAATTATCTCTGCCAGTTCTGGAAACAATGCAGTTGACTTTTGCAGGAGTAACAGTGGTTCATTGAAGAGCAAGAGAAGTCAAATCCTGTGACCTGTACGCCACTGGAGTCGGCTACCTTTCATTTATGATGTCATAAAATCTCGACACAAAAGGATAATTTTAGAATATTTTGCAACACCGGACACCCGAGGAAAACGATCGAAGTTCTGTAATTGTTGAAAATAAGACAAAATAAGGACGCAAGTCGAAAATAAGGACATTTCTTAGAAATAAGGATATTTAAGTTTTCTAAGACCTGGCCCTTCAAAATAAGGACAAATCTTAGAAATAAGGACGGTATAGCAACCTTGTCTATAACATAAAGATAAAATTACAAAATTTATGTTTAAGTACAATAGTGAACATCTGCCACAAATCTTTACTGGATACTTCCAAACACAAAGTAAAATATAGTAGCCTACCATAACATAAGATCTTGTCAACAGAACTACTATTTTTTATTTTACTATTTTTTTACATAGAGTTGAAACGAAGAAATTAAACTCTGGCCTAAAAGTGTAAAGTCCAAAAGTACAGAATGAAATCACATACGAAATACGCACACTTTCCAAACCTTCAGTGGTAAATTAGAATTCTACTATATTATCTAAAAACGACGATGAATCACTTCCCTACATGAAAAATAACTTGGTCTGCCTCTACAAATATTTACGCTGTTAAAAGATGATTAAATCACACACTGGTAGCCTACATTGTAATTATTTTGTTGCCATTTGGCAATTTAAATGCTTTCCTCAATTCATTTTTTGTTTTTTTATCAATTAACCTTTTTTCTGCAAAGGAAACAATCTTTCGGTTCTACTGTATTTAAACGCATTTATTATTTAGAATAAATTTATAATTCATTTTGTGCGATGTCATGGCCACCTAGAGATGCGGCCTGATTTGTCACATTTTGCCGATTTTGATTACAGCTACTGCTAGTGCTTGACTGACATTTTTTGAGATGTTTTTACTTTTTGCTGTTTCCTAATGACATAAAACTTTTTTGTTGCCTTGGGGAAGCAATAGCAAATGAGAAAAATTAAGTTGAAAAACGCTAAATCAGACTGTTATTGAAAATTAACAGTCTGACTAAAATCTTCGAAATCAAATTTTCTTTGTTTTTCAACATGTGAGGATGTTAAAACCTATTGTGTCATGTGGGGAAAAGAATAAAGAAAGCTTAAAAATCTAATTTTTAGAAAAATTTATTCAAACGTTCGCCCAAAGTTAGAAAAACCTGGAAATTTCTGCAAAATGTGACAAATCAGGTCGTATCTTTAGGTGGCCATGGCGATGTTAAGGAATCGTTATGTCCTCCTGACTAACTTAATGAAAAAAGTCTTGCTAATACAAAAATTTATACGAACCCCAATTTTTGAAAATTGCAGTTTCAAAGTTAAGTACACTTGTAAATCACTAAAAAAAATTACAATTTTCAAATCGCTCCAAGTCTACCATAATTTTTAGCAGACACATACAGTATACTCACTTCTTCAAGTACAAATCTGATGCAAGGCTATTGCTGAGAATAAACTTTAGCTCAAACATTTTTATTCTTATTGTGGAACAATGGCGGTTTACTGTAGGCTACACATTTGTTGATTTTCAGTACCAAGGTTTGATTAAGTACAAAGACGTTTGTCAGTCTTAGTGTAAAAAAGTAGCTCTAGCAGTTTTAACACAACATTATTCAGCTGCGGTTCCATTTTTTGGAAGTCGACCTACATTTTATTTATCTATTATTATGATCGTTTTATTGTTAAGTAAATTATTCTAGCTTGTTCTAGAGGTTTGGAAGCTCTTAATTCTTTTTTAACTCTAATCTAGCAAAAAAGCAGGTAGCCTACGTTTGAATAGTTTGTCTAAATCAGAGGCGTAGCAACCGCCCTCCGAACCCTCCGATCGGAGGGGCCCCGCAAGGAATGAGGGCCCCTCCGCCGAAGTTTTTGGAAGACCATCGAAATACAGGATATAGGCCAACCACGTGGTTACAAATGCACGCAAAATAGCAGAGCTTATTGGTATTGAGCAGGTGTTTTCAAAAACCAGGGTACGACGTAGAAAGAGAATGTTTTTGGTTACGAATGTGCTGATGATTCGAGTTGTCTTTCAGCTGAAGAAAAATTCAAATCGCAATTTTATCTTGTTCTGACTGATTAGGCCATGTCTTCTGTTTCTTTTCGCTTTGACCAACTCGTGGAGTGGTACAAGTTGTTTGAATTTCTATACAACGCTCGCTAGCAGCCTGAAGAAGCGTCTCAGAGAAAATGGTTGGTTGGTTTTGAATCTTTATCCTCGGACTGACAAAGCCTTGATTGGTTATTCCTGGTAGTTTCGCATACTTGTAGAGGCTCTTGACGCAGGGCCGGTTACCGAGATTGGCAGAGTGAAGTTTTCCG
Organism: Aplidium turbinatum; assembly: GCF_918807975.1. NCBI lineage: Eukaryota > Metazoa > Chordata > Ascidiacea > Aplousobranchia > Polyclinidae > Aplidium > Aplidium turbinatum. The sequence continues at coordinate 8,370,809 of NC_137486.1, forward strand.
ATTATTGAAAAGATGTTGCCAGGAAATTATTCCATTCACTAGGTGCCACTGAATGAAGAGCAGTCCTGAAATGAGTTGCTCAAACGCACACCCCGAGAGTCGAACTTGCACCGCGTGGTTTTGAGCGGGCACGTAACCACTGAGCTAATGGGGCGGACAATGGAACTGGACAATCACTGCAAAAAAATTAAAAGAAAAATGGGAGACATTGATGCCAACGAACTAATAATGAAAATGAATCGTTTTATTTATGTCATCGAGAAAGAGAGAGGACTTGTCACGGCAAGCATTTTTTTAACGTACAAGAACAGCCTTCAGGAGATATATCCGAATCTTTGCATTTGCACCAGAATTCTTCTGACCGACCACACCAGCTACTGTCGCCAGTGCTAAAAGGACCATCAGCAGAATAAAACTGGTCAAGAATATCCTGCGCTTAACCGTGGCAGATGACAGGCTTTCTGCTCTTGCAATTACCATCGAAAACAAGATTGCCAAATCCCTGGACAATGGCCCATTACAATATGCGCAGAACAAGGCTCGAAAGAAGAGCCTTGCGTAATTATGGAATATATGTCCACACTGTCACTGTAGACCTATGTATACACAGTGGTGGGCGCAGCTAATGTAAAAGTTAGCTTTTAACAAAAAAATCAGCGGATTTCCAATAAATTTACTTTCGCTAACGAGTCCGCTAAAATTTCTAAATATTAGCGAAAATGCTAATCCGCTAACCAAAGCGTTAGCTTCGCTAATTAGCGGAACTGTGCCCTCTACTGTGTATACACAATATGAACCCTGCATGTTGTGTAAAATAAATACCACATTCCAGTTTCTGCGTTGGAAGGAGCCCCGGACTTATGTTCGGAGGGGGCCACGTTTTTCGTTGCTACGGCCCTGGTCTAAATTTTGCTGCTTCCGCACTTAAAACAAAGATGAAAACGTGGGTGAGAGTAGTTTCCGTGGCAAAAGAAGAGTTACCCGAGTAGCAGTAGTAGCTGAAGTCCACAAAATGGAAGCGGAAGTCTACGAAATGCATGAAGGATTCATTGCAAGCTCGGAGACCGATAAAAATTGTATCTTGATTTTAGAAGATAAGCATCTTTGTGGTTGCTGAACATTCAAGAGCACCATGCAACAGCAAGTTTTATGGTGTTGCTTCCGAACAATCACAAGATGTACGCTTTGAAGGCCCACACCACTTCCTAGGGCCCGCAGCAACCCAAGGTGGATGCAGCATGCGTGGAAAAAATACAAGTAGGTGCACTAAGTGCAACATCCCTCTCAATGGGAAGCGTGGTAAAACTTGTTTCAAAGATTGTCACACTCGTCATTGCCACAAATAATTTGATGTTTTTAAAACTACAGTATAAGAGTATTTCTGTAACTCTAACCAGACAAACGTAGTTACAAGCCAGTCGAGTAAAAAGGTGAAAATCTTCCACAGTAGGCTAAACTGCCAATGTTCGACAAAGGAAACCATTTACTTCAACTCACCAATATAAAGCAGCAATGGACGGAACCATATTTTGAAAGTTTAAGGAGATTGATTCAAGCCAGCTCAACAAGACTCTTTGCAGAATCGTTAAAACTTTAAAGTATGTTAGCTTTACACTGGAGCAACATTTGTGTAAAAGCAATTAATTTTTAGGTTTATAACAGCCAACTGGACGATGATAAACCTGTTGCATGCACGCACAGTTGCACACAGAAAATCTGCACTGCGTTTTGAATGGCCTGTACTGTACTTACATAACAAGTAGTTGAATTATGAAGAAAGGGGCGTTCTTCCCGGCTATCAGCACAAGGCTGAGCACTCACTAGCACAGCGAGCAGTTGCGATTCGCTAACCATAACGGTGTAGCTGCCAGGCTAGCCATTCACACCATCCAATCAACAATATGTTTCTCGGCAGCCGATTTGTAGCAAGAATTGACAGCGATAGACACCGTATAGTTGAATGACGAAAGTGGCGGTCATATACCAGTAGCCTACACACACGTAGTGCACGTAGAAAATGCACGTATTGCACGTAGAAAATGTTGAAACATATGATTGTATTTCGGTCTCAAGCACGTTACAACAGTCGCGTTTTACTGCTATTCTTGGCATGTTTTGTTCAGAAATAAAAACAAATCAACGCTATACTAAAAATATTATGGTGTCCAAAATCCTTGTAAACTTGGCAGTGATTTTCCAACTTTGTGGAGGAACGATTTAAGATGAATAGGTTACTTTAGAATGTTGTTCAACTCACGAACAAAACGGTACGGAATGATACTAAATATACACCTAGTGGTACTTGGTTGACATAATTAATACACATAACTCGATTTTGCATTAGAACTTGGAAGACTATACACTTATACAGTATACTATAGGATATGATGAAGCAATCATAGCGTTAGATGCGCCAAATCACCAGAGAAATTATCCAAGCCACATTTTGCAATAGACTGCACAAAGCATACAAGGTTTGAGAAATATTTTTCTTGTTTTGGTTTGATGCAATCAACAGTTCTGATCTAAATGTGCGTTTTCGGCCTTTGAGCAATGTATTTTGCAATACGTGGAATTGCAAACACTTTCTCGTATAAATTCTTCAGTTTTGGTGTTTCATTCAGGAGTTCACTATTCGATTCCAGTAAGTAGTCAACCCCATTGGCAAAAACAATGTCGCCGTAAGTTATCTAAAAATTGCAACAGTTTTTACAATAATCATAATGTTAGATACATTTGCATAAAACGCCTGCAAGAAATCAAGGGCAGTAATGTAAAAAAAAATTATACGTTTAATCGCATAATTCCCTGAACAGCACTTTTAAAGAAAATTTAACAAAAAAGTTGAAAAAAAAACAACACTTTACCTCAACCCCAACGTAGAATTCTCCCTTCATATTAGCTTCAATCACTTTAAGCATCGGAGGAATGGTTTTTGTCACTGCGATCTGCATCAGTTCTTTCTGAAACACACCACTCGGTCACCATTGCATTTTCAATATAGACATTTAACTCAGGTTATTGATATATTTTTTTTCATATTTTGTACAGCAATCGCTTTTAATTGGACCACATTTGAGTCAAACTATGAATTAACCTGATAAAACTGGTTGTCACAGTCAAAGGAGAAAAATTAGACCAGAAAAATGAGTTTGAGTTCGAAAGGCTAGAGTTCCCCAAAAGATTAACCCAGCTATCAACAATGCTTCTCCGTCATCGTCAGTGCTGGGCACTGGGGCCTGAGATTTTCTGCTGAGTCTCTTCATCGCACAGCCGACATTGAAGTCGCTTCTCTGTAAAATGTATCCATCCTCATAAGGCATCGTTTTAGCCGGGTTGGAAGAAGATGAAGTCGCAGTGGCGTAGCCGGAAAAAAAATTTGGGGAGGGGGCCAAATATTTGATGAATTGAAGAGAACGACAAAGTGTTTGATTTAAGACATCGCCACCTGATGTGCAGTGGCGTATCCTGGTGGGTTAAGCAAGGGAAGCAGTAAACCTGGTAGGGGGTTAGAGCGTGCCTAAGGCACGCGTATTCTAGGGGGGTCCGAGGGCATGCTCCCCGGAAATATTTTGCAAAAATTACACTCAAATAATGGATTATAGCGCTTTCTGGAAACACTTTTAGAGTAATATTTACATGAAATTTATTAGCAGATAAACTAGCTATTAACTTATTAAAGGTAGCTCTCACACACAAACGGGCAAAAACTGCGGCTAAAATTAGAGAACACAAAAAACTCAGCTACACAAAAACCCAACAGAGTAAGCGATTTTGAAATTGCTTCCACAGATTAGTTAAAAGAAGCGTAAATCGCGTAAACTTTGCGCGATTTACGATTTGAAAAATTTATTGGTGTCTTTCTGTGTGTCTAAAACAAGTCCTGGGGGGTGTTAATAGCCAGATGCCTTGGAAAACGATATAAATTTATACAAATTATATTATATTTTCAACAAAGGGTTCAACTTCGGAATCCAAACTTTGAAAATTTTGGGGGGGCCATGGCCCCTTTCGCCCCCCCTGGCTACGCCTATGTGAAATCGGCGAGCTAACTCTTCAGCAATAGGGACTTCTTCAGAGAATTATATGTGAAATTTTAAGGAAAAATGAAGCGGATGTGACAAGGGTTGATGGGTTACTGATTATGGCAACCCTTGCTGGGGTAAATCCTTTACCAGCTTAAGAAGCATTTGTATACGTGATATGATGAATTAGCTTCCCTTTTATTCAACGTCTTTCCAAGTTAAGCGACAGAATTAAAAAAACGCATGTTTGACAACTTTCGGTACCAGTGCCATTGCCACGGGCAACTCACCAGTTGGCGTTGCTCAATATAAAGCTGCTTTTGGCGGTAACCTGTTTCGTGAACTTGTATCAAGTTAAGTCTGCAAATGTTGCCGTTTTTACGTGGTGACAATGTTTGTAGACTTTAAAATAATGTAAACAACGAAACATTTCCTGGCTGCAAAAAGCCGCACTATGTGCAAACGCAGCCGTCAGTCTTGCCAGATGGAAAAGCAGGAAGCCAAATGTTTTAAACCGATTCAGCGTACGCGGACATTGAATCAAAGTAATAGACTGATGAGCTCGTATTGGCAAGACGCTCAACCATGTCGTGCTGTAATTGTTTTTAAGCTGGCTATTTCAACGCCTGCAGTTTGCTGCAGTACAAGCTGCGCACACAACCACGATGCAGATTTCCCCTAGTCTGAAAGGCTGGCTTCGCGTACGCAACGGAATTGCACTGTTCAAGACGATTGCAATTTGCAAACCTTTTTTTCCTCATTTTGTTCGGTCCATGGAAGCTTCTCCATTACTTCTTGGCATGCTTCTGCAAATTCATCGGACTTAGCACATTCAAGTGATGACTTTCCAGTTAAATTAAATTCTCGAGCAAGAAATCTTCCAATGGCATTACTTTGACATATTCTCGTACCATCTACCTCTAAAACCGGCAGTTGTTTGTACGGCATTTCTGCAAAAATGTTAAACTTTGACAGATTTACATTTTCGATATCAATACACCAGATATAGTGAACAATGTGACTTGCAAGTTTTAATGGTTTGAAAATGCTACAAAGTGTTATACAGTACTGTATAGGCTACATCTGGTAAGTTGTAACGGAAGTAGCCTGATAAGTCGTGGACGTCCACGGTTAGGTAATCACTCAGTGCCGGTCTTTGGAGTGTGCAAACCGTGCGATCGCACAGGGCCCGCAAATTAGGGGGCCGCAATTTACTCAGAAAATGCAGTAATTTTTGTCATTTCCAACGGAAAAAATTCAATTCGATTCACAAGCAAGTACCGGTATCCTTGAAGTCAGTTGCGGCTTTAGGGATTAGCAACAAGAAAACATGGAGACTCAGCTTTATTTTCGAAAAATGCCAAAGAAAACATGATCTTATCCTTTTGCTATGCCACCGGACAGCACCATTTTATAGTTAATATTTATACCCAAATTTTTGTTGAACATGCACTCAAAATGCACCAAATTCAAAGTAATTTTTTTAAATTTTCTGGGGGGCCCGCCACACCCCACTCCGCTGTTCGCTCGCCGGCCGTCAACTCCACCCTCCCCTTTCAAAATACTTACTACGCTACTGAATTGGATCATTGTCATTGGGGCCCGCAAAGCACATTCTGCACAGGGCCCGAAATACCCTAAGACCGGCACTGAATCACTACACATAAATAACCTACGACAAGAGACAAGGTGAATAATTTTAAAATCCAAGTTAACAACACGGCTAGAATACAGACAAAGTGTTCAGTCTGAGGCTATTTTACAAAGTGCTAAATACGATGAAAAGCGTTGAACTACTGCCAAAAAGTACACATCGAATAACGACAATAACAATCAACTTATCACCACATACGCAATCAAGTAACGAAAGTGAACACTTACCATTTTTCTTTGCTCCCCACTCGCTAAACGGTATACGGATATCTTCATATTCGATGCCTGCATAGACAAATAAGAGCCGAGCAAGTTCTCCTCGACCTTTGAGTGGAAAGTAGTGCAACTTGTATTCAGGCATAGTAGCTTTTACTTTTCAGTCTAAAACCACAACTCCACGCCAAAGTTTATAAAAATGATAACTTACACGCCTAGCACCAGTTTTATAGACGAGTCAACGAAAAAATCTTCAGACAACAAGTCCAGACCAGTTTTGAAACTTGTCACGTACAGATTCCCTTTTTCTTTAAATTTTGCTGTGTCATGCTGATTTTGCGTTGCACAATGTTGCACAACATTTATCCTTAGATTGGAAATTTTATGCCTACTTAGGGACAAATATAAGAAAAATGAGAGCAACTTAGGGCATCTTCATATCTTAGTTCAGTTGCTGCACTGATAGCTGTTTGTGTAGTTTGTGTCCAAATCTATCAAAATGCACTTGATTTTTTAATCTGGGTCAGGTGGTTCACTGCTTTATTATACTGTTATACTGCATGTACGCTACACAATGTTTCATGTGGTCTGCAAGTTGTAAAGCCATGTATGATTCATTGCTTGTTTTCCGCATTGTTTTTATCTTAGGAATGTTGAAAAGCTGTAACTGCTGCATTGTTATTAACCACAATCTACAGTGTATTTGTTTTATGTGTGATTAAGCATTTCCCAGCTGCTGGCAATTCTTTTTGTTTTTTGCAAATTTAGGAAATTTTGATGCAATTTAAAGATATTTGATTAACAGGGTTGTAGAGTGAGGCAAAAATTATGCGATTCCGACTCCTCAGTTTATAACTGGCCGACTACGATTCTAGTGTTGCCAGATTTTTAAGTGTTGCCAGATGTTTTTAAGTTTTTGTCGTTTTTTATTTTTGTCAACTTTAATTTCACTTAAGTTGCTATAGAGATTAAAATGGCAACTTTTCCAAAAACAGGCAAGTACAAACACTTCTATTTTCTGGTAAAGTTTAAGGTGGGCAATGCAGAAAAAAAAAATTTTGAAAGTAGATTGCAAACAAAAATTTTATTTAAAAAAATGAAAGAGTGTACCGGCAAACATCTATAAGATTGACTCATGATCGAGAAAAGGAATTTATTATCGTTTTATATCAAGCCGGAGTCGTTTTTTTTTATAAGATTTCATACGTCAATCAATCAATCAATCATTTTATTTTTCGTCATTAACGCGTCCGGGACAAAAAAGATACTAACTACAAAAATCGATATAAACCTACCAGCACGTTAACGAACGGAAAAAGGTGGCAAAACCTTGAAAGGTTTAAAACAGTGGTTCCCAACCTTTTTGTCTTGGTGATATCGCAACCCCCACTTATATTCTTTCCTAAATGCAAGTATACTATTAACAAATAATAGCCTACAACAAAAGGCAGCACTAAAAATGTTTTTCTTGCATTTATTGACAAATCAATCCGATGGTTGACCTTGTAGGTCTGCAGCTAACCGTGAAATTCGAGGTTGCGTGCTAGACAGAGCCAGTCTAATGTCGTCTTCCACATCCATTCTATTTCTTTCCTTCGTTTTCATATGCAGAAGAGCTGAAAAACCACTCTCACTTAGATACGTCGTAGCGAAGGGCAGTAATACTTGAAAAGCCAGCTTTGAAATCTGTGGGTATGAATCATACATTTCACACCAAAATTGAGAGAGTGATTTTGGAAACATAGCAATGTTCCCAAAATTCACTTTTCGTTGCCAGTTTTTCAATTTCGAGAAAAACGCCTTAACATTATCATTAAGTTGTAAAATATTTGTGTCTTTTCCTTGAAGTTTCAGATTAAGGCAGTTCAATTTTTCAAATATGTCGCAAATACGCAACCGCTTCATTTCGGTTTCATTTCTGTTGAAACTACCGACATGAAATCCAGACCGCCACGAATCTCATTTCGGTCATTGCATGCAAACAGACTACGAGTCTGGCAGACAAACCGAAACGAAAAATTTTCATTTCGGGCGCAATGAAACGTCATGTAAACGCAGCTTAAGGCACATACTACTAGCGGACTGGTACCTCGTCCTACTTGCATTCACTTTTGTTGTTGCATGAGCAACAGCTTCGCGACTCCCTATAAAATGCTCTGCGACCCCCTTGGGGGTCGCGACCCCCAGGTTGGGAACCACTGGTTTAAAACGTGCCTGAATGACAAATTATGTAGAAGGCTATATATCAGTAGTTAGCACGGCCACAAAACCCAAAAAACAAATAGCAAAAAATCAAACAAAAACAGAAAGAAGCACACATGTAGTAATGAATGACAGCCCAATGAAAAATGTGATGTATGAACGATATTTTTTTAAGAATTTTTTGCCGGTTGTAGGGCTTCGTGAAGCGCCTGAAAACTCGATGTGAAATCAATTCAGCTAGAACATCTTGTACTTTAAGCAGTGAAACAGTCTCTTTCACATAGATTCAAGGTATTCGGACCTTGAATCAATGTAAAAGAACTCATTGAAAACCTAGTGTGAACAAACAAAATTTTGCTCCCTTTTGTGACTCCTCAGTCCTCATCGGCATGTGAACTCATGTGAAACGACTTCAGCCAGGTCATCTTGTATTTCAGCCAATAAATCAGCTTCTTTTACATGGATTCAACGTATTCAGGCCCTAAATCAATGCAAAAAGCTCACTGAAAACCCAGTGAATACAGAATTTTTTCAAAACCGGTCCTAAACAATATGCCAACTTTTCGCTGAGAAAGCAGCTACATAACGATGATTTATTTATATTAAACTAATTCAGATAGATAACAGCATCTTTAGGAAATTCACTGAAACAATACAAGTTGTATGTGATCACACACGCCTTCCGTTGTAAGGTCAAGAAAAAATTGCATGTATGGGCGCTAACCGTCAGCAGGGCACAGACGCGCGCTGCGTCGACGCTTTCCGCCGGGAAGAGTTTAGCGACTCCGACTCGGACATGCCAAAACCCTTCCAATTCCGACTCTACCACTTGGACTCCACACTTTACAGATCTGTATTTGAACGTACTGTAAAGTGTAGATTTAGAAATTTTACGTTTGGATTTGTGAGAATATTGTTGCACAACTCCTGTTATTTTTGCACGATTGTTTGCTCCCGCACTAACCTAATTTCTTTTCCAACACATTAAAAAATCGTTTGGATTTTTTACTGTTGAGAAGAACGCTTTTTTCAGCCTACCACTCCATGCGGAAATTTACCAAATTAGCAATGACCTTAGTTTTAATCTTAAGCATCAAATGTTTTTCATTTTGTTCTAAAATGCATGTTTGTGCGTTTTTTTAATTATTGTTAATGCTCACGCTAGATGTAATTAATCGTAGTTTTCTACCATGGCCACTAGTAGCCATGTTCTCTACTTATTTAGTTCTGTTCGCACAGTAGATACAAAATAATACAGTACTGTAAGTATACTGCAATTACGATTCTCATAAGCTCTACTTATAAATTAGTTTGATTATAGCCTATCATTTTGCATGCTAGTGACACATCATTATGTATTGAGGTTGTGGTTTAGTTGTTAGGGCGGTGTATGAGCTTACTGGCTTGTTTTCTGATTAAGTAGGCCTATGGTTTAGTGACTAGGCTAAGTATGTTCAAATCCGCCCCGATAGCCTATGTCAGCCAGTTAAGAGCCTGACTTTGTGCATAAAGCAACCTCAAGATCTAACAGCGGTGGTTGGTTCTAGGGATGTGCGTTAGAGCAACGCCTTTTGAGGATTGTTCTCCACTCAGCGGCTACTAGTGCATGGTTGGCAATAATTCAGACAACAACACTTGAACGAACGCGAACTTCACTCTGCCAATTTCAGTGACCGAGCTTCCGTCAGCGGTTGTAGCCCCTCTTAACCATTTCGAAGTTGGTGAAACCTGCACTGGTTCGTCGTCAATTGCACAAACATCTACTTGAGAACGCACGAGAATTCTCGTAGTTTAGGCTTCGGCTACAAGCCACCAAAGTACAATATGAGACTGTTGAAACACACCTCGGCTGAATAGAAACTCTTACATACCAGTACTGATAAATAATGTTTGTTGATAGCAGATAAACACTCAGTGTAAGAACAAAAACTTGACAAATAACGAGCTAAGAGCACATGCAGTGGTTTATAATTTAAATTGCATCCAATCCTCAGTTTAAACCAGAAATTTGTGTAAAAATGCTATTCCTGACTAGCTAAAAAATCAACCAATAATTATTTAGTAAATGTATAAAAAAAAATTGCAAAATTTGAAAGCATTAATTTATCCCCTCCTCGCTTAACCAGTGAAATCTATTGTTTTACAGCCTGAAAAATTGCAAATAAGCTGTTATTGAGCAAAACCATTAACGTATAGGCTATCTATAGTATAAGAAAGTGTGGCAATAGTGCATCAGGCATTGTTCTTCGTACAATGTTTATTATACTTGTAGCCTAATTTCTTTTTAAGTTCTATTTCTACAGGACAAAGTATACAAGCAGCGCTGGTTCGGTTCTCGGGGTGTGCGCATTTCAAGGACAGCTCTCCATTCAGCCGTTTCTAGTGGATAGAAACATTCATAGACAATTACACATCAACAAGCAGAAACTTCACTCTGTCAATTTCGATGACCCGGCTTTAGTCGGGGGTTCAAAGCCTCTCCAAGTATGCAAAACTGCCAGGATTAAACTTTCAAAGAAGCTTTGTTAGTATGAGGATAAAAATTCTAATCATCTTTTAAGTCACTTTTGGTTAATTCATACAGTGTAAGTTTTGGGCTATGAGTGAAAGGCATTGGTTTATTATTAAGATACGCAGTGATGTACGCGCATACAAAAAATATTGACGCCGTCAGCGTAAACGCAAACGTTCGAAAAACCATACGCTGTATGCGTCAACGTAACTTGTAAAAAAAGTTGTCAGCGTCAGCGCATACACTAGCGTAAACTAATTCTGTTTGCTAGGTGCCAAACATTCACACGGTGTAAACCACTCGAAACAAACAAGTTTTATTTTGAATTTCCACGAAGAAACACAAGCATCTGAAAGTGTTCATCTGACATTTTGCTGTGTTTTGGTTCCAATATGTCTTTGCCCATTGAAAACATTCTTTCAACTGCAGGGCTGGAAGGTATTGGCGTGTTGTAGCGAAAAAAATACATTAAAAAGTATGCGTTGACGCTATGCGCTAAAAAACCGCGATAACTTTACGGCGTAGCCTCAAGCGCAAACTATCCAAAAAAATGTGGCCGCAAGCGTTAGCGTAAACAAAAAGTATACGCCGCAAGTCTGCGCCGTATAGCCTACGTACATTTTTGAAGATACGTGATAACTCTAACTAATATTTATCTGCAAATTTACAAAAATTTTGACAATATTTTTACAAAGCGTAGCCTACCATACGTTCAGAATCAAGATGGTGTACTGTAAGTTGTGCTTTCCAATGCACTTTTGATTTTTCTGGTTTAAACAGAATCAATTCTTAAATTTGATCTTATAAGTCTAAAAATCACTGTTTCATGCTTTTACTAAACACAGGTTTCATTTCAAGATAAACATCTTTGTCTTCTGATGAATCTTCTTCTTTAGTGGAAGATGACTTAGGTTTCATTTCAAGATAAACATTCTTCTCTCCTGATGGGTCATCTTCTTGAATGGAAGATGACATCTTGCTTAGAGACAGTGGTGAAGAGGCTACACGGCGAAGGGGTAACGGTGGAGGAGGGGGTGGCAAAGGAGGGGGCGCACTAGGTGTCTCCTGCAGCTCAGTCAGAATATCCTGAAGAAAATAAACCAAAGATTACACTTTTGTTGCTTTAACTGAAAACTGCAATAAAGTTCCCAAGACAACAAAGTTGCTGGAATAATGAAATGGAAGAACGTTTCTTAATCAATAAAAGTTGTGTCATCAAATGTTTTATTTTGTAAATTAGGTCTATCGGTTTAAGCGTGGAAAAACAAAATCCACATGTAAAGATCTCTCCTGGTAGAGCATAAATAACCTGAAAAGCACCACTAACAAAAAAATCACTTAATAGCCTACACACTGCTCCCACACAATCATACGTTAAGCTAAATAGTGTGCTGTGCTGTTATGTATTGTGTTTTGTACTTCGAATAAACAGTTTATTTCAAAATTGTCTTCTTTATACCGTACACATCAAACACATTTGTTGATAAATACCTGATCGATCATAGCATTGCGGGTCATTTAAGTTTGTTAGTAGGCCTATAGTTGGCAACAAAACAACAACTAATAATAAATAATTTATTGCAGACCTGAATCGTTTTCAATTCGGGTCTCTTCATTGGTTCCAAATCCCAGCACTTCAACATCACGGAATGTAATGCCTTAAAAGCATTGTTTGGTGTGGGTGACCGATATCCTGTCTTTACTCTTGTCAGCACTTCATTTGTGAAGGTACCTAATGCAGTTTATACAATAGTCAGATCTAAAATAGGTTACGTCATCGTTAATTTGTTTATCATTAATTTCAATTCAGCCGAAGTTAGGCCAACTGCTAGAAACTTTAATAAGCAAACAAGAACTATCCAGACCGATGAATTACCATAAATAAAAATTATTTCAGCCTTTAATAGGCTTTTAATATTTCCTTTCAGCAAAAAAAAGCTTACCGCCTGTTTCTCATCTGAAAGCAAATACAACTGAAGCTCAAGCTTTTAAACTTCGACGCTAACCTCTTAAAAAAGGCATTTTGACAATAATGTTCCCAGTATAATAAACAATTTTGAAGAAATTTATTCGGTACCGGCAAAAGGTGCTTCTCCGTCAGTGAACAACTCTTGAAACAGGCATGCAAGCGCCCACACATCAGAAGCTTTCGAAAACCTTCCAAATTCTGAAGCTTCAAGTGACATCCAACGGATCATATATGCACCCATTGGTTTGTCATCTAAACATGAGATAAGCCAGTTGAAAAAATAATTTTATTTGAACATGCAACTGAGCCTAAAGTTTTGTATTGAAGTGTGGAAAATTATTAAAGCAACTAAAAAAGCTTTCGTATCTGTTTCTAGGGTTGTACTTCACTAAGCTTGCTACTGTGCAAATTGTAGTAGGCTATCATTTATAGTCATTGTTGTTTGCAGAGATGTACGTATACGCCGCAAATTCTACGCCGCAGACTTGCGGCGTAGACTTTTTGTTTAGGCTAACGCTTACGGCCACATTTTTTGGATAGTTTGCGCTTGAGGCTACGCCGTAAAGTTTTTCCGGTTTTTTAGCGCATAGCGTCAACGCATACTTTTTAATGTATTTTTTCGCTGCAACACGCCAATACCTTCCAGAGCTGCAGTTGAAAGAATGTTTTCAATGGGCAAAGACATATTGGAACCAAAACACAGCAAAATGTCAGATGAGCACTTTCAGATGCTTGTGTTTCTTCGTGGAAATTCAAAATAAAACTTGTTTGCTTCAAGTGGTCTATACCGTGTGAATATTTGGCACCTAGCAAACAAAATTAGTTTACGCTAGTGTATGCGCTGACGCTGACACCGCCAACTTTTTTTTACAAGTTACGTTGACGCATACGGCGTATGGTTTTTCGAACGTTTGCGTTTACGCTGACGGCGTCAATATTTTTTGTATGCGCGTACATCACTGGTTGTTTGTTTGTCGTATCCAGGCTTACTCCTGGTGATTGAAGATTTAGATTAAGTGGACGGGAAGGCAAGGAAGCCAATCTTTGTGTCCACCTTCAAGCATGCCTTTAAGTGTCTTGCCAAAGACACAGCCGCATGCTCTAGAGCGGTGTCGAACCGGCGTCCTTTCGATTGCCGTTCCAGTGCTTTCACCACTCGGCTATGCAGCCGACATTTTATGTTCATTGATACTATTTACAGCTAGCTTCATTTTTAAAGATGTATTAGATCATCTTCTTGATGAGGGCATATACTTTTTTCGAAAACGTTTGGATTTCGTATGTATGTTAGTTTAATATATTGTTTGAATAAGGTAACTCAATCCTGTTAATTCTTTATCAATCATCTGGCTGTGGTATTGCAAATTTACTCTCTCTCAAAGTCATGAAAACAAACCGCACAAGCTAAAACCTTCAGTTTGAACATAGACTCCGTTTGTGTCCAATTCTCTTGCATAACCGAAACCCGAGAGCTTGCAGACAAGACTGCCAGTCAAAAGTACATTCGCTGCTTGAATGTTTCGATGAACGTAATTTGTTTTTGAGATATATTGCAATGCTGAAGTCACCTAAAGATGTGATGGAAGGTGAGTAGAATGTTAACAAAACTAGAAAAATAGCAATAGAACGATAAACCAAGATGGTTTTGATTGGATAGATTTAGCAGGTTAAATAGCAGGTAAATTTTTTTTCTCAATCTAAAATGCACCCTATACAATATTAGCCCACATAATTAATAATTTTATCGGCATCTATTTAATAATTGTCTGAGAAGCAGATGTGCCTAGACGTGACAGTTACTGTGTCGCTTAACTGACCTGGTTATTTCATGTTGGGTGAGGTAGCGGTGTTCAACCTAATTTGATTGATACATAACTGCCAGGCCTATTACATCACTGAATTGGCACGGCTTGGCTTATAAAAGTTGTTTTGTTATGTATTTTTTTTCTTCAATATCATATTTATGTAGTTTCCAGTAAAAAAGGTCAATAGAAATTATACAACCGGCAAAGAAAATAAACTATAAGTTTCTGTGCAGCCGATTTGTAGCAAGAATTGACAGCGATAGACACGTGTTTCGCCCATGAGGCTGGGCTCATCAGTATCGCACCGTATTCTTGCCACTTGGGTAATTCTTCACAAAATAAACTATGTTGTGAAAGGAAGAAAAAGATTATTTGTAAAATACCTCTTGCGCAAAGCGTAGTCTTTCCTTGGTAGAAATTTCATAAATGTCGTCTCGAGTAAGATAATTGAGCAAATCTTTGTTTTCATAAAACTCTATTAACAAGCATACGGGATCTTCACTGCACTGTGCAAAATAAAGAAGGATTTGAAACGTTGGCAAGTAAATTAAACTGCAATAACTTAGAACCAAACCATAGCTTTGCAGACCTAAACGTTTAGATTAAACACCTTTGCGGAAACAATAAAATCATCATGGTGCATTTGCTTGTTTAGTTCATACTGTACAATCAATGTGGATGAATCGGACAGTCTTCTTTGTATTTCTTACTGAACGTCTACCTTGAGGTACGTACATCTACGCCCTATACGTCTACATCTATTTTGCTTAAAAGTGCAATAAAGCCAGTCGAAAAGTCTGAGCTTCCGTTAAAATTTTTCCAATGAGTTACTTTTGCTGTGGAAAGCAATTTTTCTGTCATCTCATAAAAACTAGCCTGCTGCTGCGTTCTTTTACAAAAGTGTCGCATTTAGTTGAAGTGATATTGTAGTATCATAATGTAATGATGTCAAGGAGTACATTCCTCCTCCTGAGAGGTGCAAACTGTTTCCTGATTTCTGATTGGTCAACCCTTTCTTATAGTGCTGAATAACATTAGGTTATACAAATACACGTACCCGAAGACCAACTCACAACGGAATAAACAAACTGCACCAGTTGCTATAAAAACGAAATCAAAAAATAGTTGTTTTCTTTCAACACAGATTGCTATGAAAGCTTTAAAAGGGAAAGTTTAATTCCACTTTTTGTGTTCTTATTTTAAAAACTGCATTTGATTAGACCATACAGAAACCAGGAAGATGTAGCTCAAAAGCATTGAGTTACAATAACGTTGATACAATTGCAAACATCAACTGAAATCATTCTTGATGCATCAATAGGAGAAAATGTAGATAACTTGTAGTTTAGGAATACTACTAAAAGAAAAGTTTCTATCATTTTTTTTTTCTTTTTTTTTTTTAAAGCTATCAACAATAAATACAATAGCTTAGAAAGTGACATTATCCGTTTTTTTAGATGCCTACCACTCCATGCAATTGAACGATATTTTCATGAAAAAACTTGCTGAGGACAAGCGCTTCTTTCAAAAGATAATTTCCACAATCTTTTTCCTCAGCTTGCATTTTCATAACCATTTTTCTGTCAGAAGCGACGGTTCCTGTAAAAGCGCAAGTGAAACAGATGTTCGATTCCAAGTTGGAATAAAACAATTACCAGAAAAATATTTCTTGAAAAACGATCTAACCAACTCAAGCCGAAAACTGTTTATTTGCCAACACCATCGCTTGAACCCCTTTTTTCACTTGCAGCGTTTAGAAGTTATGATGTAAATTTTGAATGAATGCAAAACTAACAATTTCATATGTGACTTTATTATCAGTGATAGTAACACAAGTTACACAACATCCATTTAAATCCTATTTTCTGGCGTATATGCTATTGCTGTTTATATTTTAATTGAAATATTATTGTCACAGCACTATGCTGTTCAACTCCTAAACATTTTGATAATTCGCCAGCTTACAATGCTCAACAGTTGAAGAAAAAATAACGCAAATGAACAAATGATCGTAGGGACCAAAGTTGTACGAGAATTTAAAAAGACATATTGCAAATATGCTACTGATGTGTTGTAAATGTCATATAGTGTAGCTTATGTTTTATGCCAACAGTTCAAATTTATTCTAGTTTGTTCCTTTTTCTATGCAATGCTTCGTGAATATTTTTAAGTTTACTGTTCTTGAAATACCTTTCCAAACATCCGAGAATCTTCCTCTTGCAATTTGCAACATTGGAAAAATTAAATCCTTCCTTATCTTCTTGATGCCATCTATGCCTATAGGTTGGCAGGCTACCGTATTGTCACCGGTGGCAATTGATTTCTCTTTAGGACAAGGCATTGTTAAAGGTTGTAGCATGTTTGTTTGATTTGTGGCATCTGAGTAAAATAGTGGCGATTTAATCAAGTGCAGTTAAAAAAAAATCTTTTTACGTTGTTGTATTTTCTAGAAGTCTAACGCAGTGCAGAAGATTTTTGTTATCTTTTTTAAAACAAATATTTGCTTAAATTTAAAAACAGAAGAAAAAAAAACTGTTTAAAAAAGTAAACTGGAAGCTTTTTCGCTGCATGTTGTTTTCAATTGTTTGCGGAAAAATGAAATTTGCGGGTCATATTTTGAGAAGATAGACAAGCCAGCTACATCAATTACTTGTTGAAGATATGTTGGAAGAAAAGAGGTGCATGGGAATGAATGAAACTACCTTGATGAAGTGATGTGAAAAAGTGGGCTGACTTGTCAAGCATCGGAGAAGCAAAAAGAATAGCGGAAAAACAAGACGTGTGGAAGCAAATAACAACCAACCTTTCGCTCGTAGACGGCACATGATGATAATGATAATGACGTGGTGCAAAGAAGATCTCATGCGTTAACAGCTTAGGTGGTGTCACATGCTGGGTCTTACCTCTGTAGTAAGCTACAAGGGAAAGGATTGAAGAGAAACTTATCCGGGGATCTATGCAATAAGTTTTATTGAAGAGAAGTTCAATCTTGTAATGAACGACAGCCGATTTTCCACCTTTCCTGTATTCGATGACAGATAATCTGTATCCATCCTCTCCTACAGAAAAAACAAAAATATACTGTAGAGTGGTTGAAGTGTTAAAATGATTTAAAATTAAAAAAAAATATCTTTATCTTAGAAATTATAAAGTAACATGAAAAACCAAGTAAAGACGTTTATTTTTCAAATATCTCATTGGGGGTTAGTGCAAGTTTGTTTCACTTGCAAGCCACACTTCATATGGTTTTCCAATAAATATTCGAAAAATGAAACGGAATAATTGAACGCTTAATATCTGACAAAGACAAATGCATTGTGGTTTGTGGGTTTGAATCTTTATCCCCCGACTGAAAAAGGATATTCCTGGCTGTTTGGCATACTTATAGAGGCTTTGAGCCACTGACGTGTGCCTGGTTAAGGAGATTGGCATAGCGAAGTTTTGATTGACGAAATGTTGTTGTCTGCAAAGTATTCCATCCACTAGGTGCCGCTAAATGATAACCACCTCTGAAGTCGAGTCAGCGCTGCTCTACTATGTTGCCGTTTCTTCATGTACCAAGTGGAAAGAACCAACTTAGCTATCGGAACGGACGTTGCATGTCTTGGATTTTTCAGCTTAATATAAAACTCTTTGTTCCAGAGTAATGCTGAAGCTGACACTCGGATTACCTTCTCGTACAAGATACGTTCCTTTGCACGTTGCTCGTTCTTTCAAGTATTTTTCCGCTTCTTCTCTTGATATGAGACCAAAGTAGCATCTGAATGATAAACAAAATAACTACAGTATAAAAACTTCTTTTGTCATATCGAAAATGTTGTGCAAAGTATTAATACAGTACATAAACTATAGGCTATACAATACCTTTACACAAAACTCTTTAATTTACTAAGTAAAATCAAATGTTTACTTCACTGAATAAGATGAAACTAGGAGTTATACAGTGTCAATTTTCCATTACCTAAATTTTCTTTTGATCTAATTTACGGGACAAAGAGTTGTATTCGAAAACTTACCAGAACCTGGCTCGTTTAAAATAATAAATGTGGATGATTAAAAATACTACTTTACAGACAAAACAACACAATTATCGCAAAAATCTTGACTTAAGTTGCCAACCACCACTCGCATTATGGTGGACAGTGTAATTTATTGGGAGGGTTAACGCTCTTGAATAGAGGTTCACCAGTTTTAATAGCGGAAGCCAAGACTTGGCAGTTGGCTCCATGTATTGGTGGAAAAAAGTTGGACGCAGAGATTTTGTCTGACGCAGGCAATTTGACAAGAAGTGGCACAGGAAGCAGCCAAATCGTTTCAAAGTAAATGCAGATGGCGGACGTACAATTGCTCCATCAAAAATATTTTTGTAGGAGCCCAAGGCTACACCAAAATAAAGTGGAGAAATAAGCTATGTTGTTTCACACCTCTTTTGTAAACAAAAACAAAAAAACAAAATTTCAGAAAAAAATTAGTTAGTGTAGCTTTATTGATAATAAGTTACTAGGTAGTAAAAGTACAGTAAGTATGCAAACTATATTGAAGATTCCAACATACGGATCGTTGTTAACTGCATCGGTCTTTAATGTAATCCCTAAAGTCGCATACGCCATGCTGGATTTGTTGGAACTCCTGCAATTACTAACAGATTTCACTGTAAGTTTACAGGAACTAGTGTTCCCCTTAATGATTCACGATTCAAGCACACCCTGGGAACATGTCTAAAAGCTCTTACAACTTATTTGATTTTATTTGATTTACCCATAAATAAGCGTAGCCTATAAATCGACTGTTATCAGAAACAAGCTTTGGTGTTTACTGTAAATTAGATAAAAACAAACATTAGGTATAATTTTATACATTCACAGAGAAACATTTAAATTCCTTTCAAAAAACTTCTGTCTGTTTTTCAAATCTCCTTAAAAAGCCGTTGGGCTACAGCAAACCACTTAAAACTGCCTCTTTACAAACATGTATTTCTAAAAATCGACTTCACTTTAATTTGGTCGAACTGTTACACAATTTAAGGAAGTAAACTCTAAGTAAGTTTAAGTTTAAGGAAGTAAACTCTATACAGCCAGTACGTATTACGAAACAAGTGTCAAATAAGTTGATTGCTTTTCAGAACGCCTACACCGCAAGCATCAAGTGAGGTGTGACACAAACTGTCACGGTGGAACCTAATTGAAAATCAAGCATTTGCGATAACTTTCTCCAGCAAATTCACTGATTTTCAACCGGTGTTCTGTGAAAGACTGTTAGAAGTTACTCCAGAACTTATTGACTCTCAGATATTGCAGCAACAACAAATCTTTATCCTCGGACTGACAAAGCCTTGATAGGTTATTCCTGGTAGTTTGGTATACTTGTAGAAGCTTTTGACGAGGGGCCGGTTGCCGAGATTGACAGAGTGGAGCTTCCGATTGTTGAAGTGTTGTTGCCGGAGAATTATTCCATCCATTTGGTGCCGCTGAATGGAGAGCAGTCCTTAGAATGCGTTGCTCAAGCGCACACCCCGAGAGTCGAACCAGCACCGGTTGATCTTGAAGCTTCTGTGTTCACGAAATCACGCGCTAATCAACTGAGCTATTAATATCAACGAAGTCTGCATGTTTGTTGGTTCATATTGCACTCTGTATAAGCTTTGCCTGAGTTCGATTGCAGCCTATGTGGTTTGCAATTTCTACTTTACGGCAACAGAATCATAACCAAGCCCGAAAACTAAAATAATAAAATAATAACAGAAAAACGTGGGCTGTGGTTGAGCTTGTTGATTTGCTGCTACAATATAATTTATATTTTTCAGAGTTGATAGGTCATTCCTAGCAGTTTCGCATACTTATAGAGACTTTGAACCACTGATGCAGGCCCCGTCGCGAATTTTTTTTCCCACGACATTTCTGTCTCATTGATTCTTTGTCACTCTAAAAGTAAGATTTTCCGAAAGTGTTTTGAGAGATTGGTTGATTCAGATTGCGAAATACAGTAACTATTTGCCAATGAAATTCTGCAATGATAATAAAATATAAGCTTTCCCTAACCCTACTTCTTTTGAAAAGCTCTTGTGCACCGCAAAAATTAATTTAAAGAAAAAAAAGTTTGACTTCGTCGGGCGTCGAACCCTCGTTCTGACGATCAGTAGGCAGACGATGAAACCACTGAACCAACCGGGCCAACGTCGAAATGTTGCATTCACACGGTTTTAATACAAACTTTTACCAAAATATGCAAATGAGACAGGAATGTCGTGGGAAAAAAAATTCGCGGCCCGGTCACCAAGATTGACAGAGTGAAGTTTCCGATTGTCGACGTGTTGTCTGCGAATTAACCCATCCACCAGGTGCCGCGGAATGGAGAGCAGGCCTTACAATGCGTTTCTCAGGCACACGCCACGAGAGTCGAATCAGCGCCGCTTGATGTTGCAGTTTCTTTTATTATGAATTCAGGCGCTTAACCAACTGAGTTATCAGGGCTGAGAATAATTGCTCTCGAAACATATTAATCTCTAGCATTATGTTGCAAAACGAGCAATGAAAACATAATTTTCGCCACGTTCATGCTGCAGCAGATATGCAACAACACGTGATGTAGCCTAATATACAGAATATTGCAACGAACACAGTAAAAAGAAAGTGCGATGCGTTACAGTTTAAATATCCTTGAAGTGTGGTAGAAAAATAAACTCAGCAGTGGATGCAGTTAACAAACAATAGCAAAAGGTTCATGGGCGTTGCTTAAACTCAGAAATTATGTCAACACAGACACTTTAAAAGATGTGTATCACGCTTTGATTTACTGTCATTTGCAATATTGTATTTCAAGCTGGGGAAAGGCCTGTGACAGTGCACTGGATCCATTAATAAAATTACAAAAAAAGGTTATAAGAATAATTACGAAACAAAATTACTATGCTCACACTAATTTTTTATTTTTCAAAATGAACATCTTGAAACTAAAAGACATACATAACATTGAAATAAAAAAACATATGTACAAAGTTCATATGAATGAGTATCCGTCTACGTATTGTGATTTATTTACAAATGCTTCATCTATTCATCAGCATAACACAAGATATCAAACAGGCAACAATTATTTTATAAACAGATTAAACACAGAATTTGGCAAGAAGTCCATGCAGGTATTGGGACCAATGCTCTGGTCAGAGGTTCCAAGCAGGCTAAAAAACTTATCATTTCATTGTTTCAAAAAAGAGATCAAAACGTTAATTTTACAAAGCTACAGTGCATCGTAAGTGATATGTTATGGAAACCAACTTGTCAGTTGCTTCGGAAACTTTATTATTCTCTGCTTGCTTCATGGAATTTTGTGTTTTGGCCTACGTTATCATCAATATGTTTTTTTTTTTGTGCGTATGCTGTTGTTGAAGCGCGGGAACGTTTCAATTATTATTTTTCTCTTGTAAGCTTATTTTAAATGGCAAAATCGTAATTTCCGTAGTGTGGCAATTGACTAGTAGACCGTATGGTCGTCTCGTTGTCTCCCTGTCGGCATGGGAACTTGTGTAACTTTTGTAATGTGTATATTGCATATTTCAAACATGTACCTATGTTCCTGTTACTGACAAATAAAACATTGATTGATTGATTGATTGATTGGTTGTAGTTGCAGGACGTGCTCCAAAGCATTACGTCACACGAAGGACCTCATGGCCATCCTGCTGCATTTCATGGTTCATCCAATCGTCTTGATGCCATCTTGTCGTAGCATTGTGAAGCAGGAGACGATCGAGAGGAGTTGGAGCTGTGCACAAACGTTACTTGAAACAAAATGTAGCCCAAGTCACTGTAGCCTATTGTCAATTGGCATGTCATATCACAAACGGGATACGCATAATAATTTATCAACTACAACGGTTGGATACTTAATAATGGCTTCGTTTTAAGCTCAATAATTGCGTTGCAATACAAAGTGTAAATACTCAGCAACTCAGCAGCACTCGACAAATATTGATGCTAAAAATGTGACATGTGTAAAAATTATTCAGTTTGTCTTGAAAAATGTCATCATTTGTTTCGTTGATTTCTACTCTTGGTCACTTTCTAGATCTTCTACCTTGACAGCTTTCAATTCCTCAACCTCATTCAGATCTTCTATGCCCATCCCGCTGTCATTTGTCACTGTATCGAGCCGTCTTGGGACGACCCTTCCCTTTTTCCGCTGACCAAACCAAGCATGCTATCTTTTTATTTTTTGAAAAATGTAACCATACGTAAAAAAATTTGTCAATCTTTTATATTAAATTTATTTAAAGAACATTTAGGAGAACATTTAGATTTAAAAACAAGTTTAGTTTAAGAACATTTAGTTTAAAGACAAGTAATTCCCTACGTGTAGACTGAGCCATTGCATTTTAGATGTTCTTTACGTCAAGATATATTATTTGGCCATCTTCAAACCCAAGCTGTCTCAATGTTTTTATCTTCGTTCTCTTTCCAGTATGTTCGTTTTCCCTTCTCTCTTCTAAAGCAAAGTACTTCTGGCGATGTGGAGGAAGGCCCGATATGAGTTGGATAAAGGTTTTCAGATACCGGATGTCATCATCAAGTCGAAATACTCCTTTGTACGATAGTAGCCTGCATTGTGCCTGTTGGGAAGTTTTAACTTTAGTATTTGCTTACATTGAAGTATTCCAAAAGCTTTTGGAAAACTGTAATTTTAAAGTATTGTAATATTATTTGACTATAATATACTGTAGATGCCATCACGCAATAAAAAATTTGCATCACTAATTAGCCTACGCTTGCATAAATATCTTCGAAAACACTTTAGTAATAAACAAGGTAATGCATAGGTTCTGTGAAGGATTGTGAGCAGAGTTGTTGCAATCAGTATCAATACCATTTGATTCTCAGTTCACTGTTGATACTCGGTATCATTGGGTGATAGGCCTGCACATCGTTTGTTAATCTTGAGTTTCTTAGAACATTAACAAAAACTGTTTTTAGACAAATAAACATGCTTTTTTAGACTATACACAACGTCATAGGACAATCTTAACTCTGATAGTTCTGTTTTCTTATAGAGATTTGCTGTTAGTGGCTCAAACCTGGTGGCCGAGATTAGGAGAATGAAGTTTTCGCATTAGTTCAAGTTTTCTTTATTAGATATAATTTCACTCGCTAGATGTCACTAAAGAAAAAGATGTCCTTGAAATGCATAACTGACTACAGAGATTAATATTAAGATTTAACTGCATTTGCCATTTTGCCTTGACTTTGTCATTTTTAAGTTTTCAGAAGTAAATGTTTTCTTGAAATTCCTGTGTTTGAGTTGTAGCCAAAAGGTTTTAAACGTTTCAAAGTCGTGTATGGCTTATTCGTGTGAGAGTAAGGTCTTCAGTTTACTTAAGTTTGACTTATAACAATGAAAACAAATCACTAAGGCTTTTAACTTAGGTATTCCAACAAAAGAGTTTAATATTTTAGTAATCATGTTTCACATGGCCGTGACATGGCTTAACTTGAGTAGCAACGAATTAAAGGACGACATCTATCTCTGAGAATTATGATTGGAAAGGTATTAAACTAGTTTATTTTTACAGGAAACATGCATAATAAGTGCTTGAAAACTTATTTTTATATAGAAAAGAAAAACACCTTTGCACAACGATTCAAACGATGCAACACTCTTCGGTCTAATGCGGTAATATAGAATTTATTGCTCATGCCGGGGAGTTATGTGTGACCGTGTATACCACTTCAAACTTGCCACTAAACCAGAACTTTCAGACTGAAGAAGAGTCAAAGACAGTGATTCACTTATCTAGTTACCTTGAAAATTATACGTTCTATACGTCTCTTTTTCAAAGGGTCAATTATGATGTTATGATTTCTCTTTTCTTCTGTCTGGATTTTCAACTTTGGTTGGTTACATTCTGCAAAGTAAATGATCTGTAGACTACTGTCAATACAGGTCAAACCATAGATGCTTATCACTTTTCTAGTAAGCAATAACTGCTTTGAAATGCTGCGAAGCGGATACACTCTTATCGTATAGCCTATTAGAAAATGAGACACAAAATGTGGTTTCATCTCAATTAGCCTTCCATTATTCTATTTTTATTGCTTTTTGAAAATAGATGTATTGTATCACACATTCAAACGTAGAAACAAAATAAAGGTGTTTTGCTTTATACACACTCGTTGATCCTAGGCTACTATGGTCTGGCTATAAAATCGGATGGTAGCTTTATAAAGCGGATAGGATTCTATTACATCATATCACTTGTAGTATAATTTTTGTCAAGGCACTTGGGTTGAAGGTTTCTTGTTTTCCGCGCTGACTCGTCAAAGACCTCTTCTAGTACAACATCACCAGATACCAATAAATCTTCAAATGACGAAGACGGACAATGAGAACCATAACCGCTGCTTGATGTGCTGCTCAACAAATCAACAAAATTAACTATGAAAAATATGAAATATAATAAATATTAAAAAATATGAAAAAAAAAAAAATATATATATATAAAAAAAATATGAAAACCAGACAATGTAAATTTCTCGGCCCATGTAATAAGACAGCAAAAACTGGAGCATATCTCTTTAACTGGTAAAATTTTTGGAAAGCGGGCACCTGGCAGACAAAGACAAACTCATCTGAAACAATTTAATGACAAGACAGAAACAATTATCCATGCAAAATATAAAAGGAATATTTGGTCGAATTATTTATCTGAGGCCGTGGATGTCTGGTTCAGGTAAGGCAATTGAAAAAGAAAAAGTTTAGTATCTTGCACTTGAAAATGAGTTATCAAAAAATATCCTTCGGCAATGTTTCCTGTAATAGCCTACATTGACAGGATTATCTTAACGTTATAATTTTTTCAATTGATTATATTTTGACGTTTTCATAGTTTTTGCCTTTTTTCGATTTTTGTTACTCTTAATTTTTGTTTTCTTTCGTGTAAAACAAAATTTTATAAATTCTAAATTAAATTTATAATTCTAAGTTCTATTTTCTAAATTCACTTTGTAACTTGTCTTGGCACTTTGAACCACCAAACAAATGAAATAAACTTTAATTTTATTTTGCATTATCGAGTCTTCAAGCTAGAAGTTTTATTATTTACTACGCACTTTCAAAATTAAGTTAATAAATAATTGATCAAACGCAAAGATGAACAAACTGTAAAATAAATATCAAATGTGCCTAAGTACTTATTTCCATAACATTTTCGTTTAAAATATTACCGATTATTATTTTTATAGGCTTGTTTGATTTAATCAATTTTAGATGTAAGTTAAACTTTCATGTAAATATTGTCTATCCTCCGAATATCTGATTAAAGAAAATAAAGTATTCTACAATCAATGAACTCAGTGTGTTTACATCAATCAATCATTATTAGTAAATTTTAGGCCATGGTTGGAAGAGTTGAAAGTTATTTGATATTCGGTTTGTATTAACAAATTTTCAAACAACAAACAGTGACTTAAATCTCTAGAAATTTTTTTGACATACCATTATGTTAGAGACCTACAAATTTAAAGTAAAATTCAAACAAAATCATGATGATATCTTTGAACAAAAAAATTATCAATCTTAATGCCTAGAGGAAATGTTAATGTTCATTGCAAAATGAAGTAAGCATACAAGATAGAAATGATAATACTTTCTAACGATAATCATCATCAAACGTAGGCCTAATTGCTTTTTCGACTTGAGCAGATATACATTTGATTGAGCTCGTGCCAATGGTACATGCAGGGAAGCACACATGCTCACACCTTGCTTGTTGAGTGTTTGCGGTTACCTTGAACTTTTGTCGGATAAAGTTGGATTTTTCTCGTTTATCGGATGCTTGCTTTCACAATGAATTAGCTGATGGAGATAGGAATCACAAGTTACATTGTTTCGTGAATCCATTGTTGTTTTCCTACCTGCTGTGACGTAGGTTCCTTGTATATTGTCTGCCATTTCTTCAATTGGTCTCTGAAATGTGTATGTAGAAAGTATAGCAGGAAGCTAATTATTAGGGTGGCTCATTTTCCTTGATGTTCTTTAAAATTTTTGTCAGTTTGGAATAATGTTCCATTTTGCTCACTGATATTGGCAAACCAAAAATTTTTGTTGGGTTTTGACCTTTGACCCTGGTTCACCCAAGGAGAAATTCTGAATTTTTCTGAAAAATTAGTAAATTTTGAAGTGGTTTAGCAGTGTCTGAAGAGGAGATTTCTCAAAATTTGACCACGTGATTTTGACGTCACTTCCTCTGTTAACTTCCACGTGGAACATCTTCACCCTACTCCAAATCTGAGAGTCACTAATAGTGCATGCTTTTAGTGTCATTTTAGTTGATTTTACATCCTTTTTGCAGTCAGTGAATCTATAACATATAGACCAACAAAAATTTTTGGCACAAAAGATAAGAGTCATTTTAGAGTATTTCAGGGCCCCTGATTCCGAAAATGCACTTAGTTTTTTCGAATTGGCTCTAGTTTTCGAGATATTCGACGATGAAAATATTTTTGAAATCGTTACTCAAAAGCTTTGAATTAGCAAATTACTTATTTTTAGCCCTGTTTACCACTATGATGTCATAATTGCACTTGTCTAGTTCAATTGGTTTATATTGCGCGAAAGTTCAAAACGCAAGCAAAGGTTGAAATGAACTGTATTTAACGTAAGGGAGCCATAAATATTCAATGAAAACAGTTGTAAATCAGTAGGCCTACATGACCAAGTCTTTGCTGCAAAGTTTTTTTCTGGTCTATAGGCTAAATAAATGGCATATAGGCTAATAAAATATGCTTGACAAGTATAATGCTGTACAAACAACCCAGATATATGTTACTGCATGAGGCAACGCAGAGGAGCAACGCATTCTGCGGTAGACACAGCGCTATATAAAAACAAGCATTATTATTATTATTACTTTGACATGAAGCTGGGTGATCAAGATAAGTCCTGGGTTCCTCCGAAAGTATGCAAACATTGCACTCAAACCCGTTTCTAGGCTCAAGGCTAAGAAGTTCAGAGTACCATGGCATAAAGAGAGCCGTGGAATCACCATGAAAATTGATACTTCTGTACGGTGAGCATGTTCGAAGGAAGTTGGAACATCATATTTACATGGAGTGTGCAAGGCAGTCATTGCGTGGACGTTGCTATTTCTGTTTTTTGTTTGCCCTGTCTTGTTTCAAGTGGTGACTTGCTTGAAACAATAGGAAAACGGGCATGACTGAGAGTAACCTCAATACCTTCAGTAATGTTTTGGAGCAAGGTCAAGCTTTTTTCTCAAAACCATTTCTATCACCTACTGTAGTAGTTAAAGATTTAGTTATCAAAAGTGGTAGCTGGAATCTTTGCAAACTCAAAAACTAGAGCCAATTCGATAAAACTTAGTGCATTTTCAGAATCAGGGGCCTCGAAATACCTTAAAACTGACTCTCACATGTCCTGCCTTTATATAAAAAATTTTTTTGTTGGCCTGTGAAAATCGATAAACATCGTCAAATGATTCAAGAAACTAAAAGCAGTAGATATTTACTACAGTGAACGGTGCACAAAGAAAATCATGTCTGAAATGTGGTAGAATTTGACATTTTGAGAGTAGTACACGTGTCAGTGTTCATGGAGCTGCTAATTAAACCACTTTGCTTGCTACAAGTTTGTGTTACTGCCTCTTAGTGTGTCCATGAAGATACTAGAGTGCATTAGAAGATAGCGAGTGAGCAGTTTCAGGGATAAGCGAAAATTCGATATTTTGAAAAAATTCAAACCAGGTGAACCAGGGTCAAACGTTAATATTTTTTTGTGAAATTTGGTATGGGAGATACATTTACCAAAAGGAACAATATTCCAAACTGACAAAAATTTTAAAAGAAAAAAATTTTTTTTTCGAGATTTTGCGCCAGCCTACTAAATTATTCATTATTAAAAAATTTTGGAAACAAACTTGGTTATCTCTGTATACCATTTCAAAGGTTGATTATTTTGATATATTTAATTTTTACGCTATAGTTTTAACGAAATTTTGATTTTAACTAAACCAATTGGCTGTGCAAATTATTTTTAGCATTAAAGAAGCAAAATTGTTATCACAATTCTTTGTTTCAAAGGTTGTTTTAAAAGCTGATGTAAGCTAGGCTAGAATAGTATTGAAAAGTTTCGAAGTATTTTTTGAATTTTTTATTTTAAACTTATTCTCAAAATAGCCTACTTACCAAACCCTTTCTTGCAACTGCTTGTTCTTTATCTTGATATTGATCCAAGGATAAAGTTTCGATGTTAGGTTGTGATGCATTTTGCCGTATCTTGCCATTGCTGTAATCCTGATGTCGCGTATTTTCATTAAACAGTTCTCTTATACTTGATTGCGACCTCCAAGTTAATGGCTGGCCACTTTTATCTTTTATTCTACTGAGATAGTATTTATATTTTATGATTAAGCTACTGTTAAGGCTAATACTTTTTGTTTTGCCATGACCTCCTTGGAATAAATTGAAATTTAGCATGTTCTTCTGTTCTATGATAACCCATGCAGGTTCATAGGTAGATGTTACGCTGTTGTTGGACGAAGTTACTAAATCAGGTGCAGCATGGGTAGGTAATAAAAGGTTGTTTTGATTGTTCCTGATAGAATAAACTGACGCAGAAGAGTTAGGCAATGCTTTATTACAGTCACTCATTTTAATTATTTTGACTTTTCTTCTTGAGTGAGAAAAAGACTCCATTTTGTCTTTAGCTTTTACACATTCAAAAGATATCTGGTTTATCAGCGTGCCTAAAGACAATGTTGCTATATTTTTTTCTTCTGTTGGTAGAGTTTGGAGTTCTATTGTAGCTGCTTTACTGAAATTCCTATATTGGCTTGGGACGAAACTTTGTTCTTTGCGTGTGTCCAGTTTTTCTTCACATTTTTCTAAATTTTTATGGAAAACACATTCCGATGACACTTCACTGCAGCTTGAGAATCGTCTGTTCAATGCATTGCAATCATTCTGAAAGGACACTTTCATTTGTGATTTGCTAAATCTCGTTTCTGGCGCAAATCTGTTTTTATAAAGAAGCTTTGTCCATTCCAATGGTTTTTCTTGACTGTCTTCTTTCTTGCTTAAATAATACTTGTACTTGACGACAACTCGATTACTTTCTTTTGCATATTCGTTTTTATCTTGGGCCATTGGCAGTATTTCACCACCCATAACTGCACAACCTTGTGTGTTTGCTCTTTTCACAACACAGTAAAACTCAATAAAACCTTATAAACACGTGTTTGATTGATGCGTTTTTGATGTATCGAAGCCTTTTCAAGATTGTAAATTCCAACAAAGAGTTGTGTTAAATTCTGAGTGGATCTAACAAAGTCTTCTTGCGATTGTAAAAAAATTGAATGGACTGAGAACTATGTATCGCAGAAATTCTTCAGTGCAGGATTACCCTGAGGGTTATTACCAGATAGCACAGAAAACAAAGATTTCCACCAAATCACTGGAAAATCGAGTATTTATGCTTCACCCTTGACAGCAAAAGTAATCAAGATTTAAAAAATCTGACGATTAACATTCTACACAACCAAGCTGATAGGATTTGGGCGACATGCTCTGATCCAAGTTATCTTGCTGACATTACCTTGATTTTATCTGACAGCAACCACAGACAGCAACTCGTCTGAAAAAACGTTTCCACTAAACAACAACAATATGGACAACAGTTTCAGTAAATGTAACGTCCAAAATTTATTTGATTTAAAAAATATTTTTGAATTTTGGTTCTAGTAAGCGTCATTGATAAATCAAATCGACACATTAATTGATTTTGCAGGTGCAGAAACTGCAGGAAATAGCTGAACAGTGTTTTGTTTATTGTCTTTGAAGTGTAAGAGCCTAGGGGCTTCAATTATGATTTTTAATCTAAAAAGATGTGTTCAGATATTTTAACATGAATATTCTGTTTGAGTGATCTGAATAACGCCTTGTACGTTAACTCCTTGCACCTTAACGTTTTGTACTCTTGTACCTTGATTTTTTAATAATTCGTGGCTAAACGTGTTTTTTTTGTTATCGTTTTCAAATTGATGATACTTTGGCAACCTTCCTAATTATTTTCTTTTAGATCCCAAGCTGAGTGCCAATTGAGATTACCGTGATAAATATTTCAATCAGTGTTTGTGTTGGTAGAGTTGCGACTTCTTTTCTCTTTCCATTGTATAAACTATAACCTGTCTTGACTGAATAAAATATTCATAAACATCCATTTTTCGGAGTTTTTATTTTTATTTTATTTATACAGGAAAACAAAATAATATGAAAAATATGCAGCAAGTACAGGCAAGCCTCTTCCTAACTTAATATTCAGTATTTTATTATTAAAAATGCATGGAGAATCAGCAGAGCCCTATTTATGGCAGATGCATTTCGCTCTACAACTGTAGAGCATCATTAGTGCCTTGAATTCAAATAGAATCTTAAAATTTTGTTTCTATACGCAAGCATGACACAACTAATCAAAAGTCATGTTGTATGCTAATTCATCGAGTCATGATAGAAAACACAACGAACTGACGCTTGCTGCACATCTATGATCAGTAAACAGCATGCCTGTTTCCTATGTCTGCCTGTGTTACGTCATTCGTTTGTGACGTTTCCAACATCACATCGTGCTGACTGACGAAACGTCGAAAGGAAAAACATAGTTATCATTTCAAAATCTTGTGGTAGTCTCGTCTACAGTTACCGGTAGAACACAAGAAATTAATCTATAACATCATATGGAGTGTGTTTCAATTTTGGTTCATTTAACATAAAACTTAGTGTTTTCAATTCCAACGCATGGTGGTGGTAGTGGACTGCAACTTTTTCTGTGTTAGCTTCATCGATATGTTTTTGTATTTCTGTCTTCACATGAAGTAAACAGACACTGTAGTATCAAAGAAGAGTATTTTTAGGTGTGTGCGAGTGTGTTTTTGAGATGTAATGAAATCAACTCTTTTGTAGATGTAATAAATTTCAACTAAACGTTTGTAAAACACGCTATGTCTATTTCACCTGAACTGTATGGGGGTTTACTTTGCAAGCTCAGGGGAGAAAGAGCTTCGCCTTGTAGGCTACCACCGTGGTAAGGTAGCGGTAACCTGGACTAGACAATTGACATGGCATGCATTAGAATTGTTCGAAACAAAACGTACAAGAATATCAGAATACAGGAAGCCTAAAAATGCACTCTTGACAATAATCTTGAACCAACTTTCTATACAGCAAAATCTGTCATTTTTACATTGATTCAACGTCTGCAGAACGTCTGTAATCGATGTAAAAATGACAGATTTTGCTGTCTGGGTTGTTCTGATAATGATTCTCGCGGTGGGAGAAACGCTTAACCTGTGTTCTTTTTCTCTTTGCAATAATCATGCTCGCACGAGTTTCATGTTCCATTGGAGAGACGACAAATGGAAACTCCTCAGGCTACGTCTGCATTCTGCAGTGTTAGTTGGCCTATGCTACTATGAGGATACAAATAATAGTGAACAAACCACTC
This sequence comes from Aplidium turbinatum, assembly GCF_918807975.1. NCBI lineage: Eukaryota > Metazoa > Chordata > Ascidiacea > Aplousobranchia > Polyclinidae > Aplidium > Aplidium turbinatum. Next base: position 8,402,693 of record NC_137486.1, read on the forward strand.
TTTGTATGAAAATCCGAAAAAAAAAAACACCACTGCTTTGAGTAGCCTATCTCTCAGGCTATATGTCAGGTGAAATAATTAAAAATATTGAACCTATCAATTTGGCAGGTTACAAATGACAACGTTCTCAGACAAGAAAATCACTCCTTTTTATAATCACTCAACGTTAACAGGTTTTGAATTCGTGTCTGAAATGCTGGTTGTGCCATTTGGGTACAGTTTAATGCTTTTAGATAATTTTCTCTGAAGCCGCTTGTTGTTGAAAATAAATTTGGTGGCTACGAAATAAAATAACACGAAAACTTGTTTTTCTTTTTTTAAAGCTTTTGGCTAATGTTTACCCGTTCCTTAACTTCCGATGACTATAGTGGTATGTATAAGTTATATGTAAATGAAATGCGATGTTATCTGATGCATTATCAGATAATAATCGTCAACCGAGTTTTGTCACAATAAGATGTAAAACAAAACAAACTAAATTTGGTAATGCCGCACACCTTGAAATGACAGCCATGTTGCTTTTTTTACTTATAATAATTTTTTGTGTTGTTATTTGCATCTTGAAAAATGCGCCTTTGCTCAATGAGCAGTGCGCTATTGCGCAAAACTCAGATAAACGCTAACTGAGCTTGAGAGAAGTAATAATTAAAACCAGAAGGCATTGAATTGTTAAATTTATTACTTTCTCTAGATTACTGGCTATCATATTGAATCTTTAATTTGTTTTACATGTCCTTAATTAATATGTTCATTTACAGTAAAATGTTGACTTTTTGTTGTTAATACCAATACTTGTATTTCCGCAATAAATATAAACATTCTTCAATTCTACAAAAAAGTATTGAGTGCCAAACGAAAAGCCAAACACAGCGAATTCAAACAAATAAAGCAACTGGTGCTTTTTGGAAGGAAGTGAGCATATAGCAGCCTATTTACTTGATTATATTTTTTTTGATTCATTATCATTCAACATTATTTATCTTCATAAATGCTGAATCGTTTTGCTAACATTTTTTCACAATAACCACACAAGGCTTGCTTAGACCTTGAAGAAAACACAACCAGCAATTTTCTCTTCATTCACATGCCAATGTCCGTAAATGTAATCAAAGTTCTTCTATATACCAACCCTTGCTTTCACTAATCATCCAACTTTGTTTTATAATCACATGTTGCTTGTTTTAAATCTACCACACTTTATAGCCTACAATGAAAAATCCGGCTGCTTTATAAACTTACTGAAAATATTTAGGCTATGTGTTACTGTTCGGTAACCCAGTTCACAAATCAACTCGAAGAGAGATTTTTATCATGATAATGACGATAAGTTAGAACGTGTATAGACACTTTTTGATGAAATCTGTTGTTTTTCGGTAAAATTGAAATACACCTCGGTAAGAAAACTTTCGAGGTTAATAAATGCTTTCAAACTGCAATAAATAATAATTAATTCATCCATTAGCATGCAGGTTTGCTTTTCCTTGTAATGTCCACCAGACTTTCCAATGAAAGCCTATCAGAAGTGAGATATGTAAGAAACACATTTTAATCCCCCTACAAGAATTGAGATGCATAACTTCACTGAGTAGGCTATTTTAAAGTCAAATTGGATCATTTGGCAAATGCATGTAAATGGAGTTTATGAAGACGTTTCAATCATCCAACAGACCTCTGGTTCTATTGTGATGTTTTTCTAAAAATACTTCAACATCTTTTTTTGGAGCTGTTTTCATGTCTTTTAATCTCTGAGAATTAACTTGAAGTGAATCTAAATTTGATTCTTAAGAGTTTTGATAAAATAGGCCTACTATAAGAGACATTGAAGTACCTTAAACTATATCAATAAAATGTTTTTACGAACTATTCTATAGTCATTACAGATTACACTGATATTATGTTGCCTACTACACAACTGAATCAATATGACTCTAATCACGTTTCTTCAAAAAACTAATGAATACATTGGCATGCATACCTTCTGTACAATACTGACAGCAAAACATTTTTAAAACTATAGTTCTTTTTACTATAAACATTTTCAAAACTATAGTTCTTTTTACTATAAAGATTTTCAAAACTATAATTCATTTTACTACAAACATTTTTAAAATTATAACTATTGTTTTGTAGTAGTTGTTTGAAGAAGTTGTATGAGTCTAGTTGTTTTTTTATATATTTAGTCTCAAAATGAAATGTATACAGTAGGTAGCCTAATCATGCGTCTCGTTTGAATATTTTCGATGTTTTATTTGAGTGACGAAATCAAAATTGAATATTTTGTAAAACAATTTAGCCAAACAGTATCAGGCCAACGTGATGATTTCCAGGTGTTGTGACTGTTGCCAATCCTTTTATCTTATTAATTACATCATTTCGGCTACGAGCACGCTTTAAACGTCCTCGTTTTCTCGCTTCCACCTCTGTTGTGTTTGCAAGTACTGTTTGTCGCTTTGATGGTGAAAAATAAAAACAGCAAAGAAACTAACCTGAAAAAACAAAGAGATCTTTTATCTGTAACGTCACAGAATGAGGATGCATCGAAGTTTTTCAAACAATAGCATTTTTCTTTTTCAAAAAACTTCATAAGCGCAAAGCAATCTACGATGCAAATTGTATTGACTTTTCGAATTCACAGACAACCACAAAATTGTTAACGATTGCCATGACCTAGCGTCTGTTGATAACTTCAAAGTCGAGGTTTAAATTCGTTGATAAATCGTTGAGGAGACGTTTGTGCTTACTGTTATCAATACCATCTTTTTTGGCGGTCACATGCATGTTTGCAGTGAAAGAATAAACGAAAACAACCAGTGCTTTGTTACTTTGCAAGATAAACTTTTCCGTGCTGGTGGACATAAGCGCTGCTTATTAATGCATTTCGATGACTCATTTGTCATAGCTTCTGCAGCGAAAATTGCTGTCAGAGGCAATATTTGTTTTTTCCGGTTTGGATGTTTGGGCCCACCACACACTTCACTTCAGTGCCTTATTTCAAGAACTATTGAGCAAATGTGTAAGAATTCAAATAAATGTCAAAGTACATTATTTCACCTTGTCGTTTTTTTTTCTGAAATCTAAAGCATGCTTTTATAGACTTTGGTGCACTTTGCCTTTGTACAAACCAAATAAAACCTTTGCCCTAGACGAGGATAATCGAATATCCTTGCACTATCCAATATCCATGCATTCTGGTACTTGTATGTCCATTATGGGTTAATCAATGTAAAGTATAAAATCAATCTTTTGCATAAAATTTCATTCTTAAACTTACGTGTTAAAAGTCTTCCCAGGTAGCAAAATCCGTCAGTTTTACATTGATTCGACGTTTGCAGACTTTGAATCAATCCATAAATGCTGAATTTTGTTGTCTGGGAATTGTGGTTACCACAAGGAAGAAACACTGTGAAATCAGATGCAGTTAGGCCCCAAAAAAACTTCTCTTTCCTTTAGAATCAACACAACAAACATTATAAATAAATCCACGCTAGCTCGCCACTTTCTTGTTTTAGACCATGTGGAGTCCTGGTTCTGACTTTTCATTATCATAAATTGTCGTTGTGTTTGTATGCTGACCAGTAAAATATTTTTCTTGCTTTCGCTTTTTCCTTTTCGCAAAGCTTGCAAATAACACATTTTGTTCATGTCAAGCTATTTTTAGATTCATGCTTGCTTACTTTTAAACTATAAAAGTTGAATAAATATGGTAGGCTAGAAATTATGTCTTTAGGCATGTATTTGTTGAAGAGGTTGTTAAAGTCCTATTAGGGTCGTTATAAAAATGCAGAAAAGTTAAAGATTACAAAAGTGTTCTACATTTAGAAAACTCAAAATCTTTTAACAAATTTGAAGTTGTACTTTCAAATGAAACATTTATCTGATTTAATCAAATAAAAACATCAACAAAAAAGCTGTTTTTATCAGAAATAAACGGTAATTTGAAATCTCACTCTCAGACTAGCAAAGTTGGAAAAGTCATAAAAAAGTTTTACGCAGTTATTAGGCTACTACTGTGCAATGCATTCCTACAATACAGCCGAATTTTCAGATCAAACTGTTCACTGAATTATTGGTTCTGTCTTGGGAAGTACAAGCTTATTTTGGTTCAAGCATAAAATACTTTTCAATGGTTTTAAGCTATTCTTAGAGGGATACTTCGTAATTTGATGTCACTATTTCATAAATAATTGTTTATTTTGCTTATTACGTTGAGTTGGATGTGCAAAAGCACGAGAGCTTACCACTTTACTTTTAGTTTTGTGAAGCAGCTTGTACCATGTATTAAACATGGTTTATAGTAGCATAGCCAACCGGCTGAAACTACCAACAAAAATACATTGTTTACATTGATTGCAGATGGACATTATTAGAACATAACTTTTGACGTATTTCAGTTGCGAAATGCCAACAGCATCGTCCAATATCAGCTTACGTTATAAAGTTTGAAGTCTGATTGCGTGGCATGCCTATAAAATCTTGTAAACATTTCATTGTAAGTCAACAATTGGGGGATATTACCTTGCTGTTTGAATTTGTATAGAATATTTCAATGTCATGTCTTTAGTACCCATATGAGTGCAATTTTGCAGTTTATATGTGGCTTAGGGTGAAAAGTAAAGCGTTTAGAACAGTTAAAGTCCTGAGTGAAATAAAGAAGCAGTGAAGTATTTGTTGCAACTTCACATTCGTAGGCTGTTGCAATTACTGATTTCTATAAATAAATTCTTTACACCTACGTCACAAGTCTTCCTTTAAAATAGCTGACTTCCTTTTTCGCCAAAGTCACGAAGAAAGTGAAGGTCTTTTGGGTTTCAAGAATAGTTTCCGCGTATCATTGTGCAGTTCCAAGTACTCAAAAGAACAAAAGTCTGCGCGTTTCTTTCGATGTTACACGTTTATCAGCTTTTTTCTGGTGTTTGACCCGATTACACCTTGTCCTTTGCTTCTTCTCACAGCCACCTCTATATGCAGGGTCATAGCATGTAAGTTCACAACGAAAGGACCTACAAAGCCTATTAAATAAATCAGAAATCAAAAGTTGAGATTTCTATTTTGATTGAATCCCAACAAACGTTTTTTGTTTTGTAAAATGTTAAGTTCTGACAAAGCAGATACTTCGGAAGGGTAATGGAGAGATAATCGCTTTTCCACGAAATTAACGTTTTGCAGTCGTGTTTTAGAGACGTGGTTCTTATCCGTCTGTTATAACGGACTCAATTGTCACTGTGTAATTATTGTCACTTAATGCTAAGCTGATTTTAATTTGCTCACTCAGAGCACTAAAATATGAAGCTCGTTATTTTACTATTTTTGTGGACGAGCGCAAAAAAAGCTTTTTAATCGAGATTCTGGAACAAAATGAATTGAGAATTTCCGAAAACCACTTCATTCTTAACGTATAATTATGATTAATTTCTTACAATGCTTCCTTATCCATCAGAATAGCGGGCTAAAGTAAACGTTTTCGTCATATACGCTTCAAAACCGTTAAAAAGGGTAATTAGGTTCTGTACCAATTAGAGACCGGGCACCCAAACAATACAACTTTAAAAAAACAAAGGGGCTTTGAAAAAATTTGGTGATTCCTTCGTCCTATGTTTCCAAAAATGATTTTGGTCCCGTCTCTAAATGTACCCTTGAACCTCCTGTCAATGCTATTCTATAATGTGCTTAGCGATATCGGTGATAATGAAGATAGATTTGATTACAGCAGGCCTATATAGTTTTTACAGTATCAGTATATACAATACAGTATACTGTATATAGTTTTTACAGTATATTGGTGTTAGGAGTAAGCCTACTTTCCACCGAGGATCAAAATTATTCTTTTCCAAAAGCCAACAGAGATCTCAAAACGACACTGAATAGTTGATGGGAAGTGATATTACGCGATTCAGAATTCTAATAGCCACTTCAAAGACTAGTTTGATTGCTTTCTTGCATAACTTTTCAATTGGTTTGCATCGAACTCTGAGTTTAGTCAGTTTGAAAAATAAGCATAGGCTATTCCGCACTAAAATAAGAACAACAATCCCAAAAATAATTCTATGAAACTTATTGACAATACAAAACCAGTTTGTCCGAAAATAGCTTCTCGTAAAACAATATTGATGAAAGTACTGTCATGTGGCACTTTCATGCTTCTGAGCGATGTGCTACTTAATGTTAACATTTTCCTAACTTTTCTCACAACTGATGGCATGCCAATTATAATGACATTAACAGAATTCCAGTCATTTCCTGATCATCAATTGTGAATCTTTATTATTGAACAAAAGTAGTCAAAAACATTTAAAAGGCATTTATGTTGATATGCTACTTACGTTTTATACTTAGGTTGTGTTTGCCATATTCTACAATACATGTGATTGAACCATAAATTTATCCATCATCACCAAGCACCCGTCAGGAGAAAAGCGTTAATTTAATATCTTTTTAAAAACCAAAATTAACTCGTTTCAAGAAATAAGAGCGCATTTGTGTATTTATACAAGGTTTGTATCTTGGCCAGGGATATGCGCGCATTCGTTACCAATTGAGTTCTTTACCATCATGTAATTGTTGTTGATATTATTACTACATTCACGATGTAGGTATGTTAGTTTTATTACTACCCTTATGATTGCTAAGATCTTTGTCTAAGAAGTTGCTTAGTGTCTAGAAAAAACTTCTTTATTTTAAGGCTACTTTTTACTAAATTACGCAAATTGTTAATCAATTTATTTAGGACCAGTGTAGTCTGGGAACATCGTGAATCTGGGGTGGTAAAATGATAGACCCTCGGCCCCAGAGGCTCACACGATGACGACAATCAGGTTTGCAATTTTATTTTTTGTTTTATAGTCCAGCTGTATTACATATTGGTGGCCTGATCCGTACTTAGTAGCCTACATCAACGATTAACTAACTCAGACAGCAAAATTTGTCATTTTTGCAATAATTCAACGTATGCAGACTTTGAATCAATGTGAAAAATGACGGATTTTGCTGTCTGGAATAGTGTATTACAAATTTTATGTACAAAGTGTTCTTACGAAGTAAGAGCATTTAGGAGATATTTGGATAGGCAACACCCGTAATAAATTTCTGTTTCCATGCACTGTACACTAAAGCAGGGGTTTTTAACCAGGGGTACAAGTACCCCTTGGGGGTACGAAGCATCTAAGCAGGGGGTACGACATGCAGTGTGAAATTGTACGCTTTTTAGGCATACGTGTAAAGAATGCGTAATGACTAAATGAAAGACTATCTGATTAAAAAAAGAAAAATGGAGTTTGATTCAATGCAGTTGGATGCCTTATGGTGTGCACAACTCAACACATTTCCCCAGTTAGCAAAAAAGCTTTAGAAATCCTTGTGACTTTTGCGACAACCTACCTATGTGAAACTGGGTTCTCAATTCTTGTAAACATCAAAACTAAGCCGAGCAATCGTTTGGATCCATGAGATGATATTCGTGTGTCCATCTCAAAGAAAGAACCTCGTTTCAATATGATCATTAACATTGATCAACAATATAGCGATTCGTAGATTGACTGATGAATATTGTTGAACTTACAAGACTGTTTTTAATGTATACATTCAACACGTAAGTTATAAATACACTGAGTTTAAAATTAAATCCTATTATTACAATTTTATTTGCTTCCGTTGGTCATTGTAGACAGGGGCAGTGCTGGTCTTTGGGGTGTGCAAACCGTGCGATCGCACAGTGCCCGCAAATTAAGGGGCCCGCAATTTACTCACAAAATTAGGGATTGTAGATCATAATCAGAAAATGCAGTGATTTTTGTCATTTCCAATGAAAAAAATTCAATTCACAAGCAAGTACCAGTATCCAAGTGCCGGTATTTTTGTTGAACATGCTCTCAGAATGCACCAAATTCAAAGCACATTTGAAAAATTTCTGAAAATTTTCAAATTTGTATTCAAAATTTTCTGGGGGATGCCCTCTCGACCCCCCGCCTCTGGGTGTCGCTTTCGGCGAACAAGCCTTCAGGCTTTGCCCGCTGGCCGTCAAAAAACCCTCCCCTTTCAAAATACCTAGCTACGCTACTGAATTGGATCATTGTCATTGGGGCACGCAAAGCATATTTCGCACAGGGGCCGAAATATCCTAACACCGGCACTGACAGGGGGTACGAGAAAATTTCATGAAAGCTCAAAGGGTACGAGCGCTAAAAAAGTTAAGAAACACTGCACTAAAGACAAGCAAAGTAAACAGCTTGTTTTTAACTACGCATCCATGTAAGTCTTTTGTAAGGAATTAATTTTGAAATAATCGACAAACATGTTGCAGTCTCAAGTTTTACTTAGAATTCCTTCAATTTGGTAAATGATTTTCTACATTATATTATATCATAAATTGTTGCAAAAACTGATAATCATTTTAAAACCTTTTTATGTTAATTAATTTTTGCAATTTTATCAAATTTGGCAAAGTTTAAATTTTAATTTTTGCAAGGATTCATTAATTTTTTAAGCTGCGTGATTAAGCATTGCATTTTGTCTATAAATTATCGACAATCTGGCAACACTTGTGCATGACCTACCCTACTCTCGGGATTCAACGTGAACAAAAAGTTTTTCATGCCGCTTTGAGATTTCATTTCTGTCATTTTCATTTCGCCTCTTATGTAAACGTAGCGTACATCGGTTATAAGGGATGGCATTAACATGCTAATCAATGTGGTCTTTGCAGCGGTTGTCTTGTGATGAAACAGAGCCATGTTGACACACATTTTAAATCGAAAAGAAATAAATACTTGGAGTATTATTATCAATCTTCTGTTCAAGACAAAGCTAGATATGACATATCATGTTTGTTGTTTGCTTTTCCGGATCTCGTCAGTTGTAAAAGGTAGCAATAAATATGTGCCACCTTGCTTAATACGTCACAGGTACACCCACGTAAATACACACTTAATGGAAAGCAATCAACATAAAGTTTTGTTTTTGAAAAATATAAAGGAAATAACCACAGATTTTAAGTACAATTTGTGTACATTGTAAAGCATAGGAGTTCGATGTGCTACGTTCCAATGAACGGTAGTCACAACGTCAAAAAGTGCTCATTCCTAAGTAGAACGCTAAACAGAGTCGATGCGCTCAATAAAATAAGTTAACTAGAACAATCTTTTTCACTCTGAAATGGGATCCTCAGATTACTCATACAAATAAAATACATTTGAATAGAAACAAGCTGATATGCAATACATCAGGGGTCACCAACCTTTTTTGCATGCGGGCCACTTTGGCACTAAGAAGAGCTGTGGCGGCCGCACTAATAAAATTTTAGGTAGGTCGACTCTTATGCTAGAAAAGAACGCATTTCGTACCCAGCATCCAGCGTTACGTGTTGTTCATATTTATGTTAGAAATTAGAATACCGCAGCAACAAAATCAGTCGAACAACACTCTGACAGGCCAAGCTCCTTTTACAACACTTTTGACTTTTTTTAACGAGGCCACTTGTTTTGCGCACTTATAGCGAGGCGAGCGGTTTCATCAGAATATTCATCGCCAAGCAAGAGTGGTGTTGTCACTTCGCTTCACAAAAGATATCTTGCAATTAACAATTTCAGTAAACAAGGAAATGTTTGACACATCGCAATAGAGGCAACAATAGTGACCTGCAAACACATCAGCGAAAAATAGGCTTCAATAACAGCAAAAAGAAACCAGGCACCATGAAAAAAATGCTTGTGGAAATCACCCAAAAATCGTAATTCTATCGTAATTCATGAACAGCCTTCCCTTTAAAAAAGCAATGAGTTGGTTTTTTATCCTTTTTGTAAGAGTCTGTAAAACCGTCTTTCTTTTTTTATAGACAACTGTCACTTGCGATGCTTATCAGCGTGGCAAGAATTTGTTGATTAAAAACATTTTGCAGAACTTGCTTCGGCAGTAGATATACTAAAATTAGAACGATACAGAGAAGATTAGCATGGCCCCTGCGCATTGCGCAAGGATGACACGCAAAATCGTGAAGCGTTCCATATTTCTTTAAAAAAAGAAAAAAACATTTTACAGTACTAAGCTAAATATTTTCATAATACAATCAGAAAAAGTCTTTAAATTTGTATATAATATTTTGCCAATTTATTATAAATTGAGTTGGCACACAGACCTATTTTGCCAACAAAAACTTGCATAAAGAGAACACTGGTCGTGAAACACAATAACGGTGAAACGCACACTAGTGTTTACATGACATTTGCAAACTCAAAATAAGCAACCCTATGCTCGAAATTCGAAAACAGACGTTTTAATCAACCACTGGGACAGTGTGGCTGGACGTCGCATTGGAATAGCTTAAGCAACCCCCACCTAGAACTATAATCTGATTGGTCGGTCGGTGGAATCGTATGCAAAGCGAAAATATGCTTCCCGGAAAGAATTTTTTGCCTTCGTGTTCTTTAACTCCTCAAGAAAAGTATTTTTAGTTATACTTGTACGCTGATACCTTCCGCGGGCCGCAGCGATACAGCGTGGCGGGCCGAATGCGGCCCGCGGGCCGCCAGTTGGTGACCCCTGCAATACATCAATAATACAGCATTGTCTAATCAGAGTGCTATAAGTCGCATAGTTAAGCAAAATTTTGCATGTGGAACCCACCCTTCGATCTGGTACCCGGTCATTTGGTCGACAGGACGTTTGGTCGACAGACATTTGGTCGACAGGACGTTTGGTCGACAGGACGTTAGGTCGACAGAACGATTTATTTTAGGGTTAGGGTTAGTTAACTAACCATATAGTTAACTAACCATAACTAACTAACCACCCTGACTCTAACCCTAACCCTAACCCAAAAATGAATCGTTCTGTCGACCTAACGTCCTGTCGACCAAACGTCCTGTCGACCAAACGTCCTGTCGACCAAATGTCTGTCGACCAAACGACCGTGCACCATATGCTATAAGGTATTTGAAGATAAGAGCCATTTCATGTGCATATATTCAGAAAAAAGTAAATACAGAAGAACGTTTCTGCTAAATGTACCCAGCTTTCAATAAAAGCCAGCTCAGATGAGCTTTTAAAGGTGGATAATAAGTGCTGTAAGTTACTCAATTGCCTAAATAGGCCCTAAATTTTTTTCCAAAATTTGCTTTTGTTTAATAGATTCCCTTGCATTTGTTTGTTTGTTTGTTTTATTATCTTTATCCTGCATTGCGGGAAAGCGGACTTGAGCGCTATGCATCGGTGTACGCCTTCCGACGTGCACCTGACCCACGCTGCAGCCGACGGCAATGTCTGTTTCCCGTTGTCTATTCTACTTATGACTTAAATTTGGTACCACCCATTACTCGAAATCGATCACTGGGTAGAGGCAATTATCGTAAAGTTTCTTGCCCAGAGAAACAACAGCAAGTGCGAGTGGCTGGAGTCGAACATGCAGGCTCTCGTCTGCGAGCCCAACGCGCTAACCACTCGGCCACTGCTGCTGTTGTGCACTTGCGCAAGTGCACTCTTATTTTTTGTGGTGCAGGGGCAGTGTGACAGTTTGAGATGTTTTGCGTTTCAGTGTACGGGAAGACATATGTGCATTGTGTAGTGCGGCAGCGGACAGCTTTTTCCTGCTCGCGACATCACCAGTCAAAGATGTTTATAATTATGGTATTGTAAATAATTAGAAATGCTATTTTACTTAACCTACAGCTAACAATTTTTTAAAACAAAACACTTTTATTGATGAAAATAAATTGAATATAATATATGAATTCACAAAGGGCCCAACTCCATTTTTTTTCGTTTCACTTTATGTGCTTTCCAATTTTTTTCAACGAAAAGAAATTGAATACGTGAAATCAAAAAGGGCCCTCCAGTTTTTTTCTTTTCATTTCACTATTTCTGCTTTCTGATTTCTTTCAATGTTTTCTAAATGATACTTAAAAAAAACAGCCAAATTTTTCAAACATATCGATAAACGGTGCACGGTCGTTTGGTCGACAGACATTTGGTCGACAGGACGTTTGGTCGACAGGACGTTTGGTCGACAGGACGTTAGGTCGACAGAACGATTCATTTTTGGGTTAGGGATTAGGGTTAGGGTTAGAGTCAGGGTTAGATTAGGGTTATGGTTAGTTAACTAACCCTAACCCTAAAATAAATCGTTCTGTCGACCTAACGTCCTGTCGACCAAACGTCCTGTTGACCAAATGTCTGTCGACCAAACGTCCTGTCGACCAAATGACCGGGTACCTAGCATATCACATGTTGTACGGTACTAAAATTGCTTAGATCCAAAACAAATATCATTCTTAACACAGGTGACTTGTTTATTCTTGCCACTAACCTAGGCTACCATACCCTAAAAACTTTAATGCCTGCATAAAATTATGAAAGCTTTGCCTTGGAATGAAATAATGTTGAATAAAAATAATTGAACACCTGATCCTCAAAACGCTTTACACTGCTTTTGTTTACAATTACAATGTTTTCACCTTGGTTGAAAGAACAAGTAATGTTGCCAGACAAAACATAAAAATGGTGAACAACAATAATGACTAAATGTTACCAGATGACCAAATCTGAATGGAAATTAATAATTTCTAGTTTTGGATTCATCTTCAAATTTTATCTGCGCGGTGAAGTTCAAACAGTCAAAATTTTGCGCGGTACGGGGGTATTACCGCGTCGTGACCATACTCCATTGCCAGTATTTTTTTTATTAGAAGTTGATAATTTTCTAATAACAAAGTTTTGGCTTTCATTTCTAGCAAAGGCTTAGCCTAGCTAAGAAATGATAGACCTGTGTTTGCGGTTACTTACATTTGTGTTGTTTTCTAAACTGGTGAGAAAGTCTATTGAAGTGAACCACATTTCCATATCGGTGCAGTGAAAATATACGCAATATTATAGGTCTGCTTGATGGTAGAGGGCCCAAAATTATTCTGGCCCCGGGGCCCACAAAGGGCTTAAAACAGCACTGACCCTATCCCTAACCCGAACCCTAACCCTAACTCTAATCCTAACTCTAACCCTAACCCTAACTCTAACTCTAACTCTAACTCTAACCCTAACCTCAACCCTAACCTAACCCTAACCCAAATGTCCTGTCGACCAAATGTCTGTCGACCAAATGACTGTCGACCGAATGTCTGTCGACCAGACGACCGGCCACGGATCTCACCAACTAGGCTCACTCTAAAAATGCTTTATTTAGTAATTTACAAACTTTACTGTCCATAAGAATATATGATTACGTAATAAATGACAGGAAAGGTTCGCACATTGGAACAAAATTAAAGTTTTTTAAGTGATTTGACGTGCCAAGTAACAATGTCCAATATGTATAAGCATACGCTTGAAGTATAGTTTGTTTTTACTGCAACATCAAAATTACTACTGCAATAATTTCTTTCCAACAATGTTATTGTCAAAATTGTTGAAGCTGTGGCTATATACAGTGGCGGCTGGTGCTGTTTGTGAGCAGTGGGGCTGCAATAAATAGTGGGGGGGGGGGACGAAGCCCGTCGCTGAGTTTGCGGGGGGGGGGGGGGGGGGGTTATCTTCTCAGAAAAATTTAAAAAATTGCATTAAATTTGGTGTGTTCTGAGCATGTTTTTACCCCAAATTTTGAAAAAATGCATTCAAACTTTGTTGAAAAGTGGATGTATTCCTAAGCTGTATTTTAAAAAAAACTAACAATATTGCTTTGGAGACAAAGTTTACCAGTTTTGACTAGCCTAGCCGTTGCATACAAGGTTCAAGTGATTTTGAGACGCCCTATCGGCTGGACTAGCACTTCCTATAACCTGTTGAATACCCTAACTCTACAGCTAACACTTCTACATTCATGGCTCATCGCTACTCTGCGAAATAAAAACTAACTTTAAAAAGTCTGTAAAGTTATTCGGTTAGGTGGGGCTGTTTTTCATGCAGCTCCAACAGATTCAAAAATTGCTGTAAAATACCAAAAGCGGTGGAGCTTCAAAGATAATTTTTAGCCAATCAGAGCGCTTGAAATCCAGAATCTTGGGCTGCATAGACGTTTGCCCAAACTCGGTGTTGCCAAACGAAACTTTTAATATTTCAATTTTTGATCTGCATTTCTTAAGTGAAAAAAGTAACCGGGTCAGACAAAGACAGAGGAAAACATATTTTCCCTCTTCTCTTTCTTTCAGGTGGGGCTGCAGCCCTGCATCCCCATGGCTCGAGCCGCCACTGACTATATATGTGTTCACCATGGTGATCTTTACACACAGACAGTGCCAATGTGCAGCTTCAAATTCGACTGTGTTTGTAGCAAAAATTGCTAGTACAAGTGGTTAGTTAAAGTAGTAGTTAATAAATATAGTTTTTGCGTATATTTGGTGTGATTGTGAGCTACCGCACTTTTTTGTTATTGCAACCATACAAATATTATACTAGATTTAGGCATTTGTGCTGGACATCGAAAAGCGTCAGACAACACTGGTAATAGGGAAAGATGAGTCATTTTTAACGTAATTTTTTTATACGTAATATTTTTTTAACGTAATATTAGAAGTTTTGCAGTGATTTGAGATTCAGCGATCATACTTTGGCAATTTGGATACTCAAGACTATCATTTCAAAGAGATATCAGTAAACTAACTTGGAGTTCAAAACGAAATTCCATAGGCCTTCAGTTTGCACGTCGGCAAGGCCTGTGTACATAGAGCGCTGTGATGTCAACAAACTGTAGCCTACTCCAGAAAAGCAAACGTTGAAAAGATATCTCGAATTAAACGAGTTCAAAATAAGTTTATCGCTGACGTTGGCTCTTCTGTTTCCTCACACACACGATACAAAGTTTGTGTCAATATTTGAGACAAAGGCCAAGTGGAAACCGTTATCTACAATCAGGGGTTTTCCACATATTTCTGAGTTTTTGCTGACTTACAAACATTCATGTGTTGTTCAATAGTTTTATGCTGAATGTTCAATAGTTTTATGTTACCAGTTTCCACAGTCCGACCTTTGACAGTCATTCAACTTTTGTGGACGTTGAAATTACGCAAAAATAACAGACGTTTTGAGTTAAGTACACAGTTCCTTCTGAACGCTGTTATCTCTTCAACTTATACTTTGCAGTGCAAAAGTTCGCCAGAATTACAGGAATAAGAAACTGTAACGATAAAGTCAAACCTTTTCTTGCACTGATGATTATAATTCTAATAAGAATGAACCAATGGTTTATTTAATACTGTAATCGGAAAAAGTTGGTTTAAATTTTGTCAACAATCTATTCCCAAATGGTATCAGAGTCTTTTATTTTGACCATGTTCTTTTCTTAAGTCTTTTCGTATTCAGTGACACAAAAAACAACATGAATGTGTGTATCAACAGTTTCCATTTACCATCTTGCTCTTTGAAAGAGATCAACCTCTGAGACTTATTGTTTTGTCACGTTAAACGAGAATGTAGTTTCTATGAGAATTTCATTGCAAATAGTTATTATTCTAACAATGGTTTTGGTTGGATTTGAATCTTTATCCTCGGACTGACAAAGCCTTGATTGGTTATTCCTGGTAGTTGCGCATACTTGCATAGACTTTTGACGCAGAGCCGGTTACCAAGATTGGCAGAATGAACTTTTCCGATTGTTGAAGTGTTGTCGTCGGGGAATTATATCGGCAATCTTCGGAAACGCTGGCCATCTTCGGAAACGAAGGGCGAACATCATCATCATCATCATATCGGCAATAAGACTATAACATTCATCCCAGCGAAGGTTTATACGGCACTACTGTGAAATGATGATCAGTAGCTAACATTCCTAATCGACAATAATTTATTCTTCTACCAGCTCTTCGGTTAAGAACTGTTTTGTTTTATTTTTCATCGCAACACATCTTAAGTTATTGAAGCAGCAGTGTAAATAAAAATACTGTGAGCTGATGTTATCGCTTCCAATACAAGTGTGTTGATTTACAATGACCATGCCAACACGTACTGAAATAGCTGTCTTCTAATATTTGCACACGTCTAGGTGATAAAATATTTTAATACAAACTCACACAAACGTTTTAAAAGAAAAAGCTCATTACAGTAATTGCCCAATTCGTAGTCTCTTACTGTAGCATTCTCTTTATGATTCAAGATATAAAGATAGGTGGAGCATGAAGATTTACACCAGTGGACCTAACATCAAAATTTCTGGGTTTGATTTTGGAAATTTGTTATTTCGTAGATTTGCTAATTTTTTTTCCAAAATGCGTTGCATCCAAACAGTGCTTGCAATTCCTTTTGATGTGTAGGGCTATCAAAGTAGATTACGCAGTTGGAAGCCACTAAATTTATTTTATTTCTTCCAACAACGTATCATTGCAATTAAGGTTTTTCTCCTTTACCAAACCTGAAATTAAATATTGCAAATGTTTTAATCCTACAGATGGTGTTCACGTTGCTCAGCCACAACCAAAAATTTACAGACAATTTTGGCTAAAGATAGACAGCATGCTATCATTACTCATATAGAGTATTAACGCAATCAAACACTCTACTGAGAAAACAAGATTTTGTTATGTTACTGTTTCAATGATTTCACAACGTAATTGCCTTTCCAAAGAAAGTTTCATTTTCATAAGTATTAGATTAAGTTATATTTTTTGATAATGGCAGCAACACATAATTGCGAGTGCAACTGCAAACTTTTTCTCATTTGCAAAATCATATGAATAAATGTATTGAATTTTGTAAGCCTTTATAAACTTTCGTACAACGTCGGAGTGACAGCACTTCCAACAGTGTCAACGGAAAAAAGAACAGTTGTCGATAAGGAGATACCATTACGTTCATATACTTTTGTTCTGGCTTCTTCGTGTCAAAAAAAAAATGATCAAATATGCAAGGATCCATTTATAGAATGCAACCTACGCAACTAAGTTAGTATGGATTAAGCATACATCACCTGTGTTCTGTAACCTGTAGTGTATAATTTATTAAGCTTTCCCCACCGGAAAGACGGTTTTCAGACAATCTCATTAAAATTGCAACACCAACAGAAACAAATACAAAATAGCCAGGAATGCGATATTTCTGTGTGCTGTGATTTTCAGAAAATTTGTATGTATCCTATATGTTTTGCTGTATCTTATATTACTTTATACTAAAACAATTATTTTAAAAAAACAAAGTATATATCACATTTTAAGTCCTGTGTTTATAATTTGCAAGAAGGTGTATTAATAATGACACAAGCCAAAATTCAAGTGAAATTGCATCATTTCATTTAACAGGAAAAGTTATTAAAATTTTCAGAAATGACTTGCAGTTAATGTTGGAAATAACATGTTTAAGCAGTGGATGCGAAATCACAGTCAAATATCATCACCAGAAATCATGTTTGTGTCAGCCATGCAAGTTGTATATATCACAATATTGATTGTGAGACACACAGCCATTTCACTGGAAAGCAGTTTTAGTAGATCGCTGGCTGTTGCCTTGAACTAGCGTTGTTTTTTACGGAGTCTTCTATGACCTACAAGTCAACAGTTTTAAACAGAGCACACGGCAGCTGAGCGCTGATTAAGTAACAACTGAGCAAGCCAAAACTTGGTATGTAACAAGTCAGCAAATTCAGTTTAGCAAGCGATGACTAAGCAAGTCCGATGCTAGCTGAAAATCTCACATGCTGACGTGGACACTGGACAGTGGCTAAAATGTACTTGCTGAGTTGCTGCATGCCGAGTGGTCTGACGACCTTTTTTAGATACTTAAAATAGCGATCGATGCTGTTATAAACAATAGCAACATGTGAAAAAATCTTTCAAAAAGTTTCAAGAAAAGATAAAAATTTGCTTCTTATTGCATGTAACCGCTGATAAGGTTTTACTCATTTCTATTCAAAAGACAGTAACTCGATTAATATTTTTAAAATTTCGTGTTTGCAGCGATGATAATGATCTCATAAAAAACTTCAATGCACTAGCCTACTAAATCTCATAAAATAATCTTTGATTATATAAATTCAGATTAGATGAACAGATTATATGCATGCTGATGTTAGCATAGATGCTTCTGTAACCTTATGCACTCCAGTATGTAAACAAGATTACAATACCGGTACATGAAAAAGAGTTACGCTGCGGCTTTGCGAAATGGTTCTTGTTAAATTCTTAAATAAGACGCCGAATGCTTTAAGCCTAAGGTTATTATTTTCGGATTACAAGTGGTCAATTCAACGCTGTTGAATACCAGATTGTAGAGATAAGCATATTGCTTCACGTGCGTGTGGTTAATACTTGACCTTGAATTGCTCTTTCTTGGAAGAGATTGTCTTTATAGGACTACAAACCATCTGACAATACCAAGAAAATAAATCCCACAACCCAAACTTTTGCGGGCTTAGCAGTAGTTCATTTTGAAATAGTGGCTATTACGAAGCCTCAAGACAAAAATTGCTATATTTGAAAATTTCTAGTTGGCTTAACATCTTTTTGCTTGTTCATCGCATAAAGAAAAGGCTGTCTTTTCATTAAGATGAAACAAAGTTTTTTAATTAGATTTATTCAATTATTTTAAAGTCATTCCAGCATAGCATAAGCTACTGCTCACCGAATTAGGCTTGGAAGTTCAAAAGGTCAGCACTCAGCATTCGATTTTGTAATGTTGATTGTTTAATTAATCAAAACCTCATAAGAATCTTCTGTTCAAAAATGTAAAGGTAGAATAGTACAAAATGTGGTAAACAAAAAAATAGAAATAGCCTACTGATAAATAAAATATTTTTTGTAATAAGACTTAATTTTAGGCTAGTGTGTTGAAAACGTAAAACCTATCGTTAACCTTTTGTGCAAACTGCAAAAAAAAATTGCAATGTTACAAAATTGTGTCCTGAACAGACCAAAACAGAAAGATCGATGAGTTTTGCAGCTTCCAACGTAAAGTGCAAAAATTCAAACAACAAAACCGTCCACCTGACTTTTAGGTTGGACATTGGTAAACCCAATGAAAAAGCAATATTTGCTTAAGTTTTTTTTCTTTTTAGTGATCAAGTTGAATTGAATTTAATATTGCATCAGGGTTACTTGAAGGAATGTCTGGCAAGACCGTTGAGAGAATAATTTGGGCTTCGTATCAATGAGAACGGACAAACCAAAATTTTGAAAACCTGATAAGAACTATGAACAATCGATCGTTGTGGAGACTCACGGTAGCCGACGCCCTATTCAGGCATGGCCGACGATGATGATGATGATCAATGAGATCTTCCGGCCTCAAATCCAGATAATTCCGAGGAAAAGTACCATATCCAACGACACTAGGTGGTTTCTTCGATTCCCGAGCCCCTTGGAAAGGTTACGGGCCCCTAAATCCTCCCGGCCCGTGTCTAAAAGTTTCGTTGAACCCCTGTAAACGCTACAGATAATTGTCAAGTAGCCTACTATTAAAATGTGACATTTGCTGAAATGAAATTAAGATATATGCGCTCAAGTGAGCTTATCTGAAATTTATATAAACCTGCTGGTTTGAATAGTTTGGTAGATCATCTAAACTGACCAAGAACCATATTTGTTCTGTTCGTCTTTGGTTTTGTATTAAAATAATGTTAATAGTTCCTATTTGGTTATAAATAAATTTATGCCGAAAAATATATATAAACGTTACATCACATTTCAAAGAAATTGCATTACGTTTAGATAACATTATCCGACATTTTCGGTACATAATGGCTTTCCTTTATTTTTTAAATTTGTAACAGAAACTCGTGGTTATTGCCAAAGGTTCTTCAAACTCTTCAAAGAAGTTATTACTTTCAATTGTCGTCTGACAACAAATAAATTGAATAAATCAAGCATTTAGTTCATAGCACTGCACGTTCTTCCTGTACATATATGGTAAACTACTATAAGATGTTACCAGTGACATTCTAAGTGTTACCAGTGACATTCATCTACACCAGAGGTGACGAACCTGCGGCCCGTCAAAGAATTTTGTGCGCCCGCAAAACAATTTGGTAATCGCCCATGCATTAAATACAAAAAACATCTCAAAGCTGTTTTAAGCCTTCACTGTTACACCTTTCCTTTGATATTTTCTTGCCCTAAACACTAAGTTTCATGGTTTAAAGTTAGAAAATAGCAAAGCTATAAGGTAAAGTTGTGAAAACGCTATTCATCAACTTCACCTTGTATTTTTGGTCGATTTTTTACTGGTGTATGTTTCGATTCTGCGTAAGATAATTTCAACTGTGTGGTTTTATTACTTTCATCTGCCGTTTATTACTTTTCATGAATAATATCTTGAGTCGCTTCTAAAAGATTTCATAGTAGGTTACGATTAAAAAGTTGTGTGGCCCGATAACTCGTGTGTAATTGACAAAGTGGCCCGCGACCGCAAAAAGGTTCGTCACCCCTGATCTATACTAAGTTGAGTCCATTATGACGTTTTGTTAATCAAACACATGCGACATCTTCAAGGATCATGATCGGCTAGCATTCGCCTGTCCAGCATATGGTAAAAATCATATTCCGCAAATGAATAAATCAGGTAATGGACAAACCATCAAATTTGTAAATATCTTCGACAGAATTTCGACTCATTATTAACGTCAAAGCAATGCAGCTGAACAAGTGACATGGCTAGAAAGAAAATATTAGGGGCATGTACTTAACGTTTAAATTACAGTGTTTGTTTAAAAATATAGCAACCTACCATACTGTATACTGTATGTGAAACTTCATTCAACATGCAATAGAATGTTATTAAAACGATGTTATAGTATTAAAAACATATTTTTGGAGCAACCATATTCTTGAAAGAGGCGCAATTGCTCCTCCAAGTTTCGTACGTTCCTGTGCTGAACGTCAGCATCTCGGGATAGTTTGCTATGGAACAATAGTTCTGTATGTAGATGCATCAAAAAAGTACAATATCGTTTAACACCAGTAGACTACAGTCAGATATGCTTTGTACTATCTCATCTTTCCAACAGCAATCATTTTTAGTAACCTTGCTGTTATAAAATGAAACAACTTCCATTGAATTATTATTTGTAAGCATGAAAATGTCACTTGAGTGTTTGCTTTGAGAAAAAAATTAGCCTCCAATATGTTTGTGAGTTTAAATGCCGGAGTGCTTGTACTTCTTTGAAATGTGATTATTTTCCACGTTTTTTTTTGTGCATTAGCTTTATTTGGCAAACAATCAAAAAATGTCGTAAAAAACATTCAGGCAGAAGTTTCCCAATGCCTCAGTGCCCACAATGTACGGGGAAAATTCCTCAATGCAAGCTTGCGTAGGCTAGGGCTACCATACGTCCTCTTTTAAGAGGATTTGTCCTCTTTTTTCAAGAAATATAAATTGTCCTCCGAGGGCACTAAAAAATGCTCAAATGTCCTCTTTTTTGACAGTTTGGGTTTTCATGCTTATGTTTTCAACGGGATTATATTGCTTGATGACGTTTCAGCAACGGCTTGTAGGCTATTTGTTTTCTAAACATTTTGTTTAGGCTACCAATGTGACATGCTGATTTATAAATTCTAGAGAGAATTTGCGCATTTTATGGAACTGTTGTTGAACGTTCATTGCCTGGTTCACTGTAAGATATTAAACGATATTTTAAAGGCAATGCTCACACTTTCACAAAAAATTATTCTTTTACCTCCATACGTTTTATGTTGATACAACGCTTGTAGACGTTGTTGATTACCAACTCAGTTTGGTTCGTTTGTTACTTGAAACAAATCGAAACGAACGTCCAAAAGTGCAATGTGTATAACACCTAACCTACAGCAAAAGTTCGGCATGGATAGGCCTACAGCTGTGCAAGGAAAGGAACAGCTTTTTAGTTCACGCCGTTTTTAGCATCTCAACGGTTATGTGCAGCCTATAGGCTACTGTTTTAATGATACTTTTTGCAAATAATTTAACAATTTCGTTAAGGCTGACCAATCCTTGTTGAAAAAAGTTAAGGCTTGACCTGGAGGTCGTGCCTAATATTTGTCACATTGTGCAGATTTTTGCGATCATTGCTGTCTAACTGAAATTGTCTAAAAATTAGGTATTTTTTCACTTTTTGCTGACTTTTAAAAATATAAAATTATTTGTTGCCTTAAGGAAGCACTACAAATGAGAAAAAATAAGTTAAACGTTCAGTCAATCTAATTTCTTGTTTTTTTTTGGTAACTTTTGCTGCGTAGAGGCCTATAGGCCTACTGTAATGATCTAAAAACATGTCAAAGATTCTTCAAACGTAAAATTTTACTTGCTGGCGAAATGTGTCCTATTTTTAGGCAATGAAAATATGGTAGGCCTAATATAGGCCCTACTAGGCTAACTCTACCAAATTGAACCAGGTAGATAAAAAAAGGTGACTGTAAAGATTACTACCGTAAAACCTGAACATGGAGCCGTTTTGACTACCTGGGACATTCAATTCAGTTGTTTTTATTTCTGACTATTGCAGCGAAAACAATACACGTCAACATAGCAATGGTCGAGAAAAAGGTAGAAATAAGCGACAAAAGGGAACATTGATTTTGGAAATCGTTATCCTCGAACTGAAACAGCTTCTTTGGAAGCTTCATCCTGCCAGTTCTTCATGCTTGTACAGTAGAGGCTTTGTGAATGAAGAGCTTGTTCTTAAAATTCATTGATCAAGCGCACACCTCGAGGATGGAACCATCGTCGCTTGATTTTGCGGTTTCTTTGTTGATAAAGTATGTCGCTTATTCAACTGAGCTATTGGGAAAAACTACCGCGCTTGGTATGGAATGGAGCACAACGCCCAAACGTTTAAAAGAAATATTCTGAAAAAGTCATCAAGAATTCAGATAAGTTTACAAATTGATTCCAAGTCACAATTATCGGGGAAAAAAATAGCACAAACTCAAACTTGTAATCATTTTCACAATGAAGTAAATAAAATGAATCGCCCACTGGGAGCATTTTAATGTTCAGAACTCAATCGAAGTCCGAAATATAAAAAAAGGTTGTAGGGACCATGGAGTTCAATTGTTATCGTGCAGAAACGACTTGTTTGTTTTAACTGAGTAACTCTAGTTTGTATTTTCTTGAGCACAAAGTGAAATTAGTGTTATGAGAAGGATACTTACGAGCTGGTAGGCCTACTGGACACAAGGATACATTTCGTAATCTGTACTTTTCCTTCGTTGTGTCAGCGCCAAAACAGTGGCAGATTCTTTGAATTGAATACGGACCTCTCACAACTTCAGTTGCGAAGGTGTAACTTTCAGCACGGCCAATCGATCAAATCAGTCCTATTTTATGTTGATTCAACGTCTGTGGGCGTGATAAACAGCAAACTTTTTAAGAAGGACTGCTTTGCTAGCTTGGCGATTTGGAGAAGGAAACTAGAATTTTCACAATAACTCGTTGCTGTGAGTTTCGATCAGATTTCAAGTGAGTTTCTTGTGTAACTTAATCACTCTTCGGGCAAACGGTAATTCTAGCCTTAGAGCTAACAAAGAGGAAAGCTGTAGAAGTGTCAATATGAAAAGAACTGAGAACTGGTGAGAGATTTGTTTTATTACAAAGCTCACGGTTGAAAAGGTTTAGTACTTCATGGAAGATGTTAAGAATGCAGTTCAACATGGACTAGGTTGTGAAAACGAGGGATATCATTTTCATTTCACAATATAGATTTTAACGACCTGTTTTAGCCTGATGCTGCGAGTTCGCTGTACATTGTAAAGAAAGTAATGATCATGCTGCTAAAAGCGAAACTCGATCAATTGCATCATTTGCATTGTCCATATCAAGAACGAAACTTAACTGAAACTACTTTCTGGAGTTGTTCTTTGTTCAGTCTACTAGAAATACAGTATACACGACCCGGTTACTTTGTACAATTTTATTATCACACCTCTGAAATGAAACGATTCAATCATTTTTGCATTAAAATAACATCAAGTATCGTCGACAATCGTACCGCGAGCGGTCAATCAATGCGAAAACGACTAAACTCTATACAGAAACACTTCAACAATATGCAAACCTCTACTTTTTTTGGGGAGGGATGGGGGGTACAGGTAGCCTACCTTAACAACATTTACCAAGCTAAAGGTTTGTTAATTTGTACATTAATTTAACATTGCTTTGACTATGATGCTAGACCAGGATTTTGATCTTTGGATATTCAATGAGTAAATCTGGTATTTTTTTTATGTACAATATCTTACAAATCAAAATAACTCACATTCATGCTGTTTAAATCCTTGCAAAAAGTGTTTGCAATAGAAAATGATAAATCGGATTTTAAATGACTGCAAACACAACTATTGACTTTTTGAGGGCGAAATGTTGGGATTAGATTTATTTACACTAACGAATAACTAACTACTTTCCACACGCAGCCAAGAAAGCAACGTAATCGATGACGCATCTCAAACAATTGAGTTACTGACATCATACCAACGTGTACAAATTACGCAAAACAACACAATACTAATTACGGGCACACACTTACTATGAATTGCGACAATATAAAATCAAACACATTTTTTCTTTTTTTTTTCTCTTATATCTTATCTTTTTTGCACGTTTTTTTGTATTTTTAGTGAGAAACATCATGGTAAGTGGACACGAATTTGCACAAATAAAATTATACTGGACACGCGCCAATAACGACGAAACTTCATTTTGCGTCAGCAAATGTCTGTCTCATTAGACATACATTAATTTAAAACACTTCTTAGAAAAGCATGCAAACAAAAAACGATCGAAAAAATGCACAAAAAAACTCGCAGTAACCCGACGCGGGTCAACAATTAGTGAACAGCTATAATCTACTCATATATATTGTGATTATTAGCTATTAGTTTTCCTCCTAAAACGGAGAAAACCACCAAAATACACAATGGGAAATTCCTATCACCGCACATAGCCTACAAAACGTTCAATCTATTCGTGATGCGTTCATCTTTTTTTCCTGTTCAGTTTCTTTATACAGCAAACGGCGAAAAATCCTTTCGTGGGCCGCCCGGAGTTTCTGATGACAAATTGTGACGGAAAAATGCCGCAATTTGACATCAGAATTGAAACCCTTCATGTGCGATGATAACATTGCCCATCGTATAAATATCAGTTCTCTATATCTGCATGGCAGAAATCATTGGAAAAACGGACCTTTCGATCCGGAAAGTTGAGCATAGTTCCCCTGATGAATAGGGGAGCTATTGAAATTGAAAGCGGAGATATCAGCTTCCAAGTAGCCAGGAGATCTCTTCACATTGATGTCTGCAATCTTGTGAGAGACATTGAAAAGAGAGTGCAACTCACGCGCCTAAAACAAAATAACGGTTGAGTGATTTGCGATTAAACAATTGTGGTAGTAGTTACCCAAGCTTCGACTTTGGTATAAAAAATAAAAGTGGTGGTTATTGTTCCCACGAAATCCCAACACCAGCGCGTGGTTTTTATGATGGAATTCGCAAATGTTTGATGGTTGTTCAGATTTGCGCACTTTTTGTGATAATTATATATTGCTTATGTAATTAAATCAAATATAGTTATTACTATCTAAACCCTTGACAGCCTGTTTCACCTAAATGGATCATCAGAAGGTCAATATTCAAATAGAATCTTAAATAGCTTATGTAACTATGTATGTAAAAATATAAATGCACTTTCTCTACGTTACAAATTTTTATATCTACTACGGCATGCATTTTACGCTATGTTATTGTTGTTGCTTTTAAGGTAACGTATCGCTGTGCGTAAGTTGCACGAAAAAGACAAAACTCACCTGTCGGGAAGAGTCTACAGGAGGAAGATGTTGAGATGGGATCTTGTATTCCAAATTCATGGAAGTCGGATCAGCTCCGTTTTCAAGGAAATAACGGATGAAGTAAGCTTGCAATTGGATCACGGAAATGTCATTTCCGTACACAGATTGAAGCTCTACAATGGTTGGTTTAATTATTAATTTCAAGAGCTTTACGGTGGTTGCTTCCACGGCGTTCAATGAAGTATGAAAGCAAAAACTGTGCAGGTTGTTTACAGTTGAAAAGAATTAAAATTGGTCGATCGGGCACCAAGTTTGACATCGGTATTTACAAAATTTCTTGAGTTATTCTAATGTTCCAGTGACTACAAGCTTGATAATGATAACACCATCAAGCTGTTGACAATAATAACCAGCATTATTTCTGGCGGTTCGTCAGTCAAAATCACTTACTTTTATAAAGGCGCTAAAACAGGAGAAATTATCCGTTAAGCAGCATAACAGTCACCAAAGCAAGGTCAGAAATTTTATAATTAATTGTATGGGCAGTCTCAATCCTGTAACCATGATCTACGTTGGTGTTTATCAAAATCACCAAAAGGTTAGATAAAAAAACAAAATGGAAATCCGATTAACTGACACTGCGTCCATAGATAATACGGATTCTTTACTGCGTTAGTTTATGTTTTAATGTCAGCGCTCAAGCTGACCTTTGGCTTAAAAGCCGCACTTGGTCATTTCTCGTCACCTTTTAATATGTTGTGGTTATCAAGCATGTATAATAACCTTCGTCGGTAACTTCTAGCTTATCGCTGTGTCCGTTTTCTAAGCAAGAACGCATTTGGCCATTAAACCACACACATCATGCTGTTACTTGTTTTTGAAGAAGCTTTGGTAAGCCGTCTGTTCATTTATTTACTCAAGAACGAATTTTGGAATGAGTAAAAGAAGAAATTACCTGCAGCAAAATGCAAAGGTGTGTTTTTATTTCTATCTTGCTGTGTGAGCATTGCAACAACTTTGCTCTTCGTGGCCAAGTTTTGGACTTGCTTAGACAGAGCGGGACTGAACTCATGTGCTCGGAAGTCGCTTTTCGCAAATTCAATGAGAACCTGAATAGCACTTTTGTCGGCATTCTTGATCGCGATGTGCAATGGCGAATACAAAGTGCCATTTGCCTGTAAAATAAGAAAAACAATGAAAATAATTAGTTTAAAGAAACAAGTTTGCAAAAGTTGTGCGATGTGTTAAATATTAAACTTATTCACGTGGCATAACGTTTTTGCTAAATAAAAAGCACAACGCAAGAAAAAGATTGCTTTCCGAAGAGTAGGATGAAAGAAGGCCCTTGAAAAGATCACTAATGACTAACACATGGATGACACTATTTATCTCATCTTGTCCTGCTTCACAATACACCCAACACAACAGCTCCATTTGCCCGGATCGGGTGTTTAACTTTGCTTACCTCAGCTAGAATGTCAGCCCCGTACTTCAAAAGTAGAGTCATGTTTTCAGTTTGGCCAGCTTGGGTTGCAAGGTGTAAGGGAGTGAAACCTACACAAGAAAATAAGAACTTACTAACTTTGATGAATCGATAGCTTGTATGAAACTGGCAACTGAAATTGCCTGATGTGCTTTATTAATTTTTAGTCTAGCAGAATGAAAAATTGTCGTTTATCAGCACCGGTAAAGATTTTGTATTTTAAGAAGTGAAAATTTCAGTTTGTTATGTCACATTGATGATGTGCACCAGTTGGTGAAACTAAAAAATGAAACCAAACTATGCTCTGAAAGGTAAAAGTTCGGAAATTTTGTTACGCAATTGCAAAGAATGTTTGATACACAACAACATACTCGATATTAAAAAATATTTTGTTAATTGACAGGCGCAACTGTTATGGCTGAACGCAGTGCTTACGCATTAATCCGAGAGTAAAGCACAAGGACAAAAGCGCGTTTTCGTCAAATTGTTTGTTTTTAGGAGTTAATCGACAAGTAATATCAAACCGTGGCGTTTATTTACCTCCAGATTGAACACACTTGCTGTTGATGATCTCTTGAGTTTCCCGATTTTGCAAGCCACTCAGGATTAGGCTCTAAAGGTTAATGAGAAAAGTGGTTATTGCGTTTTGATGTAAAAAAATCCGTATTTGGAAATGCTCGTACATAAGTGAGGCACCACTTGATAGCAATTGAAAACAAAATTTTAATCAAACATTGCAATTGACATCATCGAAGCTTTCTTCTCAGAACAAGACGTTTCAGGTCCTCACAAAGTGCAAAAACGTAA
Organism: Aplidium turbinatum; assembly: GCF_918807975.1. Classification (NCBI taxonomy): domain Eukaryota; kingdom Metazoa; phylum Chordata; class Ascidiacea; order Aplousobranchia; family Polyclinidae; genus Aplidium; species Aplidium turbinatum. Next base: position 8,430,637 of record NC_137486.1, read on the forward strand.
TTCGCAAGCCTTATTTTAAACCAAAAGCAATTTGACAATAAAGCACAATTTTCCTAGATTTTCGTATAGTGTCCTTGACAGAATAGCCACAAATAAACTATTGTAAAACTAACAACTACAGCAGGATGACACAAAAAGTGCTCCTAATTCTTTTAGACTTTTTCAGAAAGTTGTTGTAACAAAAAAATAAAACGAGTCATATCTCACAAATTTATAACCATCTTGTAAAACTTCTCTGTGAATGTACTGGTGGTACTATTTATGGGTACACCCAGGAGAGTCTCTAAAAGGCCTGTTTGCAGAGCATATTGGCAACAGATCAACAGATGGTGACAGACGCAGGTTGCAGTGCTCTACCTACTGTACAATGAGCGTTACACATATAGAGGGTCTCCGTTCTATCTACTCTAGAACTTACCAGCACAGCAGAGCTTGGGAGAACAGCAGCTTGATGAAGCATGGTCGTGCCTTCAGGCGTCATGTAAGTGTGTGGTGTGTCATTGAGCAGAAGACGAACGGCATCAAGTTGGTTGTTCTTGATGGCGTAAAATATTGGGAGCTGTAACCAAAACAAAACCGATACTTAAAGGCTTTGACTTGACACTGACACTGTACAGGTTCCAACACAATTGTCGCCCATGGGACCATGTAAGAAAATCGAAATATTTTGTTGAAAATCGAGAGCTTTACCAGCAACCTTACGTTTGCAAAATGGAAAAAAAGATAGCACTCACAAAACAAAACCGCGGAATCTACAGTCGTTAGATCAGTGCGAAATTAGGTGATTGAAATCTTGAAAAACATGCAGGCCTATATATTTGGTAGGTCAATTCGTTTTGATACCTCGCGTGAAAAACAGCATTGTATCAAATAAAGTCGTTGCCGTTAAACACGTGTCTAGTAGTTTAGTTGCAGTTACATAAAGCAGCGGTATTGTCAAATCGTAACAAATATCGTAGTTCGGTGAAGCGCGCTTCATTATATAACTCGAAAGACATCATTTCAAAAACAGATTACGATCGGGTTAGGTCAGGCCATCAGGCTTTATTTTCACAGAATTGTTATCAGTGGATTGCCAAAGAAAGATACAAGCCTTTGAAACCAACAGAAACCTTCTTTTTTTTACATGAATTCCAGGTCAAAACACGTTTAATCGATGTAAAAACGGACGGGCTTTGTTCGCTGGGTTACTGTTTGATGGACTGCTAAAGCAACAAAATAACACTTCAAGCACGAACGCTGGCTGGGATCAACAAGAACAAAAAGAAAAAATGCTGCTGCAGTGCTGCACGAACCAGACGAATCCTTCATCGCTTCCTGCTGTCAGAACTCCATGTTATGCCACCACTTGCCATATGGTCTGACATCACGATATAAGAGGCCTTGAAAAGATTAGGCCAATTTTTCTTTAATTTATCCATCGGTCACAAACGCATACTTACGAGAAAACATCATTGTGTCTGGTATTAACATTTTTTAATAAGGAGCGCGGCTGACAACGACAAGAAAGAGAAAATGAAACCCGCAACACAACATTTATAAGACTGTGAATAAACCACGAAGAAATCTACTAAGAAACGACACAACCTCCAGCCTACATGCAATATAAATATGAATAGGTATCGCCGTTGAACAAGTTGGATAAAATCCTAAAAAATACCTGAAAACCATGACTAGATTGATTTTGTAACAGATATTACAAAGAATCTGTGGCAGGTATTGCATTAATATTGCTGGGATATCGTAATTCAATAAATCCTTGGCTGCTTTTTTTATACTCAGCGTTATTTTCCAAATGCGCGGGAAATGTTGTGACTGAAATTTAACATAAAAGGGGAAAAACAGATATCAAATTTTCCACACGAAAAATTTTCTTGAAATATTAAAGAGCGATGACTTTGTTACAGAAAGGAAGCGAAATCTTGAGGAAAGAGGTCAGAAAAATAACCCAATATTAAGTCGTGACAGTTGAAACATCACGACAAAATATAAAGAATACTTTAAAAGAAATTCAATCCAACATTATAAAAAATTTTACTCTCCAAAACACTTTTTACCCACGCTTAATGGTCAAAAACGTGCCAAATTTTTAGCGTGTGAAAACTAAGTAGACATGTTCTAAGAAATATCACATAAAATTTTATAGATATAAAAAAAAAACACAAACTACTGTATCAAATCTATCCGTTTTTGTTTTATTGTTTGAATTACATAATCTGCAAAATTTTCAACTTATCAGATATCATCAGGTTTTTTTCCATCATCGATTAAAATATCCAGCGGCCGAGCGCCTAAAAATCCATTAGAACTTCAGCTTTATTATACGTAGGCTTACATTAAAGATCAATATTAACTAACATTATTTCAATGCGAAAATACAGTATTTTTTTCAAGGCTCCTTCGTATGACCACGTCACCAACATCTCAAAAGGTATTCATCGGATTTTCACTTTTCATCTAACTTTTATAAAAATGAGAGATGTTTATAGCTCATCGGGTGTATGTTTCGCATCAGTTATTGATATGAAATGTTTTTGACAATCGACCAAAGACGGTTCAAAACATTGGTACACAGCCTAATGACTTACAATCGCTCTTCCACTTCAAAACTTAAATGCTAAAGACAAAAATCCTTCTCAACACAAACATTATTTGTTTTGACTAAAAAAAATGTAGAATTCAAATCTTATCACTCGTAGAGCTGAACTTTGAATGTAAATGATGTTGAAAAGAGATGAAGTTAAATTTTTCATTGAGAGACATTATTGCAATGTTGTAAATGTCGCTATTATAACTGGTGATGGCATAGCAAAGTGTCGAATATGCTAAACGGTAAGACGGCCGTGGCTCTTCTCGATTGCTTGGAAGTTAAACCATTCTTGCAAATATATAACTGTCCTTTGGCACTTGATAAATCCTAAATGTTTTAACAAAATTCCCTTATTAGTGGTGCAATACAAAGACGAGTATGAACAGTCCTACTAGCTGCCGCATTCTGATTATTTACTTAACAATACGCAGTTGTATCAATAAAAATTTCAAAGCTCATATTTGTAACTGTCACCTTTGTAAAAATACTATTGTAAGAAGGTAAACAAACAGCTTCCAAAGATCATTCGAATTCTGGAAACTTGGGCGGAATGACGACCTTACAAAGCAAACAGTTCCAAGGACAGAGATTGAACAAAATGCAACAATGGAAAATTCCCCATGTTTCAAAATCCGGGATTTTCGCTTTTTTACTGGTTCTGTCTTATCAAACTTCTAACATGTTTATAGGGACAGCATATTACGCGACACGTAACTCCGCTGTTCCGCCAACATTAGAAGGACCAATGCTACTGGCTTGTTTTCAACTAAAAACCTTAAATTACTTTAAAACTAACTTCATTCTTCCAGTATAACCCATAAAAAGTAAATTATTTTGAAAAAAAAACAAAAAAAAAACGTAACCCTTCTAGTGTTGAGGATAAGCCCAAAGCGGATGTAGTTGTGCATCCCCATGATCTAGAATCCCTGACATGTTTATTCTAGACGTAGGTCAAAAATCTGGTGCGCATAAATAGTTTTGCTGTTTCTTTTTTATTAAACACCCGTCCTATTATTATTATGTGTGGTTAAAAGGACCACTACCAAAACCCAAATGAACTAAAACATAGCACAGAAAGTCCTGGTATCGATAAAATCAATGTCGAATCGGATTTGTTGTTTTCTTGTTTTTATGCACTTTCCTGTCTTCAAGAGTCGTTTTTTGTTTGGTACCAACTGGAAGAAAACATTTATTCCATGACGTGTAATACATTTAAAACTAATGCCAAATTACTTGAGAATGGAGAAACCCCAGAAAGCATGTTAATAACGTAGCATCGCATCAAAAGAACGTCATTTGACGTAAAAACTCTTGCAAAATTTGTTACAATTAGTTAGGCAAGTAGGCTATGTTCCGATGGAGAACAACTATATCTATTTTCAAAACGGGACAAATCTGTTCAAAAACACAACCAAAATAGCCCGATTCACGTAATATTGAGCACGAAATCACTTACCAGTTTTCATTCTTAAAAGGCTTTTTAGTCTTGTTAATTAAACGAATTTCCAAATAGACAACCATTTGCCAATTGTTGCCAAAAAACGACAAAAAACTGGCTGGAAAATGGATGACGGCACAAGCATTGATTTTTGCCTGCTGAAAGAATATTTAAAACTCCACAAAAAACACTTGGTGCCTTCTTTTGTCGAAAATAGAGTTATTTTCACTCGCCCCATGTGACGAATATCTTCTACGTCACATCTTGAATTGCGGTCACTGCTTTTACTATCTGCCATTTTGCCGATCATGCAGAATCATCAGAGTTGTTCAGCTTTTCTGCAGTTTCCATTTCACGCTGTTATTCGCTTCGCCAAAGCATGTCGTCTTTCATTGTTCTGTCCCACATTTTTTAAGTCTTCCTCTCTTGCATTTACAATTATTATTGTTTTCTTCATGCAAAGCAAACAACCGCAACCACTCTTAATAGGAAGCAACTACCGACCAAAGTATAACCAACACGGAGGGGGGGGACTCAAGAGTTAAACGTTGAGCTACTAGTCCGAGTGTTGATGAAATTACTTCAAACTTTTGCTTCCCTAATTACAACTATCAGTGAAGCATTCCTGTTCTGTCATAAACGGCATTTTAAACTTAGGCCTTGGGCTATTTTTTTTTATGAAAGCGTTAAATTTAGCTAATCTACCAACGCACCGCTCCTAGAAACTTAGCAAATGAATCTTTCATCAAATCGTTGCTTTTATGCTTGGCAACGTCATATAGATAAAAGTGACAAAATGCCTTTACAAGATAACTTGCCTGTGGCTTCTGCCAGTGTGTTTGTTTAACTTAAGAATCCTTTCACGGAGCCCACAATACAACAACAACAACAACTTTAGTAACTAATCGACAACGTCCGTCTTCAATGCTCTGTGCGATATGCCGCAAGCGTTATAAAATTTTGAAGTCAATTTGTTAGTTTCACAATCATGCTAAATTTATTTCACCAAAAAGCTACAATACGAAAATCTGACACGTCACAACCAAAATTAATTTCTGTCAAAAAAATTGGAACTCAGAAGCGCAATCGAGTAAAAGTTAATTAATGTTCGAAGATTGGCTACAAACTAGCATCAAAATATAAAATCTATGCATTATAGCTAACTGCCAGAAGACAACAACTTTACTTTTGAATTCTGTAAGCTTTGAAAGCAATTTTTTCACAGAACAAAGCTGTCAAATCCACCGTAATGTACAGCGATATGACATGTCAAAAAGCACATATTCCAACCATTCAGCATTGGTGATTATTATTTATCTATGAAAAACCCCGTATTAAAATGAGATAAAGTTTACAAATAAGAAAGCGTTTTCAAAACTTCAATTAACCTACACCGTAAAGCAACACCCTAACACTTCGTGGAAAATATGTCAGCTACGCTGATAAATCAATGTCGAACATGTCTTTTTTAATGCATACACTGTAGAATAGACGCCACACTTTACATTACCAAACAAAGATAAAAGCGTACATATCACAAAATCTCCAGTTTGTTTTGGAGATAACAATCTAGGAAGACGGTGGACGATAGAAGACGGTGATAGAAGACGGTGGACGTCCAATTCCTGCGACGCGGACGACCGAAAACGCGGTTTAACTTTCCAAAACAGGTTTCAAAGAGACAAAATAAATGTTATCATTAATCTCCTCGCTTTTAAGGAATTTGGTCTAAAAGAGTAGTTTCAGACACAATAAAAAAATATAAAAGTCAAAGCAAATCAGTGGCAATTTCTGCTTCAGCTTTTAATGTGGTGAAAGCGCTTAATCTGGCCGATAACATTAACATCTGACAAATTTAACTCACATATCACGTTACAGTGAGGCTGCGTGAAAAAAAGCATGTGCTTGGGTTTAAATGTGTATGCGCTCATTGAGCTTTTAGCTTACTTTACTCACCAATCCAGAATTGTCTTTAACACCAGCAAGGTCTGGCTTCACGCTCAAATGAGCCCTCAGCATTTGGACATCCCCAACTGCAGCAATATCGTGCAGAGATGAGTAGGTTTGGTCTGCACAAGAAATTTTACGATAGGTTTTAAATAATTGAATTTTATATAGGAAAAGTATAAAAAGAAAAAACATGAGAAGTAGCAAAAACAGTACAAACAACCACTCTCACCAGACATTTGCTGCAATGGAGAAGGCGTTTGATACATTGATTGGGCGACGGCAACCTGGTTGATAGCTAAAAAGATAAAAACGTAAATAGAATGTAGAAACTACTTTAAAAAATAAAGACATATGAGATTCACACTGTGCAATACAAAAAGCATGAAAATTTAGAGATACTACAATGTGAACTTGTCTAATTGCTTGCAAAACGTCGATTATCTTATTATCTTTATATTGTATTGAGATTGCATATGAATTTAAAGCCTCTCACCGTCTGGATAGCTACTGGGGAATGCGAATGTTGGACTTGCGGTCGCTTTCATTATGGGACTCGCTTCCGAGTGACTGGCGTCTGAAAAAACAAAATTGTCGTTTTTTTTATTGCAAACAAGAAACGGTAAAATGCATACTTATAACATAAAATAAAAGAAAAAGATTAAAAATGAATTGGTCAAGAAAGAGTTATCAGACTTACTGTAGTATGTCGGTGAAGGCACGTAAGATTGACTTGTTGAATACGCGGTCGGCTGTTGAGCATCAAAGTAAGCATTTGGACTGCGTTGTTCAGCTGTGCAGATAGGAGATGGTACAAATTGTTGTTGCATGGAAGCAGAAAGGGTAACGTTTGGGGGAGACGCAACGTTTACAATCTGGTCGCATGGACTGGCCAACTGCTGGCTGCATGAAGAGAGAGGAGATGATATGGGAGATATCTGTTGAAACGCAGTCACAGGAGCATCCACCAAATCATCCGGAACGGCAAGATTTTCGGGAAGAATATCAACAGGGTGTGCTTCTGTAGGTGAAAAGGGGTGTCTGGGGGTTGCTGGTTCTCCATGGTATAATTGTGCTCCTTGTGGTACGTCAGAGTAGGAGTAGCCATCAGGCAAAGATGCTGTGAAGTTAGAAGAAGTGTGCTTTGCCTGAGCAGATTCTCTTTCTTTCTTTTCTTTTTTCAATTGGTCCAAGCGCTGTCGGACTGTGGGCACCCTCACTCCAGGGTAAGCTAAAACAAATAAACAAAAAAGAATAAAATTAAAAATAAGAACAGTAACGTTAGCAACATCAAGAGGATTCGTAAAATACAAAAATGGCAGTACCAGTAGAGTAGCATGCAGGAATATCACAGCGAAACACCCTTGAGAAAGACACATCTACAGCACTGACAAAACAACTCAACCATATGTTATTAAACAGAGGGGCTGTTGCCAGAATAATGTTGAAGGGCGTCTGTGCTTTTTGCATAAGGGTGTCATTTTACGAGTGGCCCAATGCACAAAGATTTGTTTCAGCATCAATAATAGCAAAGTTTAACTTCTAGGAGAGTCCGAAACAATTTTATTTAACTAAAACAAAGCCATTTATAAAGAAACTTATTGCGAAACGAACTATCCTCGATTCTTACACCCTCAACAATTTTGTGAACAACCAGCCATTGTAACTTACGAGTCGACTTTGGTTTGGGTTTTTGACTCATTTTTCTTTTTGTTGATGTTTGTCTTGGCTTCCCGTTTCCCGTCTTGGGTTGCAAACAACGCTCGAGCTTGTAGCTGAAAACATATGCCGCAAAGGTTAGATGCACTGCACTTGCAGCTGCAGATAAACAGCTGTTTAAGAAAGCATGAGAGTTTAGAACTTATTCTAGAGTAGTGTTGTGTGTGATAATCAAAATCTAAAAGAGTACGAAGCACAAGTGTTGCAGTTCCTATTTGACATAACACTTCAAGCATCTCACCTCAAACTAGAATCTGTTGCTGAATTCCTTTTTTTATTGTTTGACTTGGAGCAAGATGTTGATGTATTGTTTGAAAATGGATCTAGCAGATCAACCATGTATCTTTCTATCTCTGGTGCAAACAATTTCTGTTGGGTAGGTAGTTGATTGTCAAGGTTGGTGTTGTTCTTGATATCAGGAGAGCCTAACTGACTGAGAAACGATTTCGGATCGTCATAGTTATATGCAGGTGGGCTAGCTTCGTCCGTAAAACCTTTAAAAACTACGTAACGTTTTCCGGGGCTTTCCACCTGAAATCTGCGGTCACTGTCAGTTGGACTTGGCGCCCAACCCAAGCCAGAGTCGTCGCTGCCTGTGGGGCTTGGTACTTTTTCACACCACGCTGGTGGAAAGGACGACTCCATCTCTGGGTACAAAAGCAAGCTCTCCATTTCACCACAAATGTACTACACAAATTGTATGTTTCTGAACAGTCACAAGCAGAATAAAGTCAGTTTTAGAGCAAAATTTTTTAAACGTACTGCAGAATCACCTGAAAAACACTTTCAGTTAGCAAACTTGCCTCGTTTATAAACTGCACGTGCAGACATTAGTTGTCATACGAAAATCTTGAAAATACGAAAAACTCAAATAATAGTATGAAGCTGTAACACTCCAATTACTTCTGCTCATTTGCAATCACTGCAAGACGCTACCTAACACAGCCTAACACACGCGTAATATTACAAAACACGTACGTTTGATCTATCTTATGACAAAATCTTAGCCATCGATTGCTGTGCTTTTTTCTTGCTAACTTCTCTCGATGTAAAAAAAAAAAAGGGAGAAAAAAGCCTTTCTGCTTTGCTCTTTTCTCTTTTTTGCATCGATTTCTTAATGTCAGACGTTAAATCAACGCAAAAAGATTGAGGGAAGCTTCGTTTGCAATTGCCATCTTGCTCTTTTGTAACTTTTTCGGAGTAAGAAGAGAATATAAACAACGATCTTTGTATCTTTAAGTGGTTAATGATTCATATGAGGAAAAAAAGCAATCCTTGGCACACGGAGCTTCGGATTTCATCTGCAAACCAAGTAAACAAGCTCAAATAACATTTTTTCAACAAACCTTGATGTATATGTGGTATTGTTTTGATAACCAAAATATTCCTCATTTAACCTCTGTGAAATCTATCACATGAAATAAACAATGGGGGGAAGAACAGTCACCTTCACGCGGGCTCCCCTGTAAGTAGCATCATAAAAATGGGCAACGAAGCTGTCAAACCCAAACCTCCACACCGTCCACACGGACCGCTCAGCACAAGAACAGTGCAGTGGTAAAAAATAAAACAGGCCCACGATTGATAACAGAATTTTTGACTTTCATAATTTTGATTTCCATGTTTGAGGCATTGGTTTAACCATGATTCAACGTTTGTTTACTTCATGGATCATAGATTCAACGTCTTCCATGTTGCCAATAAAAAGACTGATTTGCTGACTGAGCAGGGCCGTAGCCAGACCGCAGAGCAAGGGGGCCAACTTTTTGTTAGGGGGGGCCAAAAAAATTTAAATGATTTTGGCATTTTAACCTTTTAAATACCGGTATCCACAAAAATTGCAATATATAAGATTAGTGTTAAGACCAACACTGGTCTCTTATTTTATCCGCTAGTTAAATCACGGCAACCATATTACAATGACCAACATCACAGCAATTGTTGACTTGTTGTATAAATAGCGGTACTTGTTACGAGAAAAAACTTTAACTGGCTCGAAGAAAGTAGTGCCGAGGATTTTGGTATATATGATTACATTCCGCCTATACACCCGTGAGCTAGTCTATTGCAATTGCAGTCGCCGATGTTTGGATGCAAACCGTCTCACAAACAAGTCTAAATCGATAGATTTCGATACAGAATGTTCAAAGGCCATAAGCACCAAGTTTGCCTGTCTTGGTTGTAACAATGTTACAATGTAACATGCTCCGTCTAGTGGGAGCGTCAACCCTTGTTAACACTGAGAATCCACACTCACAAACGGCAGCGCTAGATCCAAATGTAGCAATATATCTGCTTCAAGGATGAACACTTCACAGATCAGAAAATTAGAAACAAATTTGATTTCCACTGATTGGATTGAAGAAAAAAAATGAACACTGCTTAAAAGATTACGGGTTTATATTTTGTATGTGTTGCCTTCAAAAACCACTCGCTTTACCACTGCACATTTTTGCAATTTATCACTGCACAAATTTGTTTTATCACTGCACAAATTGGTTATCACTGATCCTTAGCATTTAGGTATGGTACTGAGCAGTAGCGTAGCCAGTAATTTTGAAAGCGGAGGGGGGGGTTGACACCCAGCTGCAGGGGGTCTGGGGGTCCTCCCCCAGAAAATTTTGAAAAATTACTTTGAATTTGGTGCATTCTGAGAGCATTTTCAACAAAAATTTGAGTATGAATATTACTGTAAAATGGTGCTGTCCGGTGGCATAGCAAAAGGATAAGATCATGTTTTCTTCGGCATATTTCGGTAATAAAGCTAAGTTCTGTGTTTTCTTGTTGCTAATTCCTTGCTGAGATATTTGAATGTTTGGTATTGGAAAGACTCGCTCTTTTAATGCAGTTTCGTTTAAAATTAGGCCAGCTTTGTTTTACAGACATAGAGACTGAAAGCACCATTCTCAATATTGTGACGTCAAACGCGTGCCAAAGGGAGGTTGTAACCCCCAAAACCCCCCCTTGACTATGCAACTGGTACCGAGAATAGCGACAACTGATATCAAATAGCCTAATTTGTACCGGTTTGTAGGCCTGCTGGAAAATCATTCCCTCTTTGTTAGGTTATTAGCCTATTCTTTCCTAAGAGATTTTTATTTTGCACAGTTTCTGACAATTTTTCTACCAACCTAACACGTGTTGGCCTTGGTTGAATTGAACATGTTGAGGATGCCAAAGGAGGGGGTAGGGGGGGGGGGGGCGAAATTGTTTAATCATCTTAGCTGTTAACTAAACAAAACAATTGTAGTTAATTGGGCCTAGGTTGGAGCTCTGCAACGGGAAAGATGGTCAAAATCATTATAATTGTAGCTGTTGCTCGAGAATGTTGGGATTTTGCCAGGGGGGGCGAAATTTTTTTCAGGGGGGGGCGAGGCCCCCCCTGGCCCCCGGCTGGCTACGGGCCTGTGACTGAGTGACATCACTGCTCATGCAAATGCGATAAGGCATTTAGATTTAGTAAGTAACCTGGTTTAAACAGAAAATGGACTCAAACATTCTCATATTTACGAATTCAAATATAGGTTGCAAATAAGGTAACGAATAAGAAAAGTAACAAAGAAGAGACTTTTCAACTGCTGACTGATGAACTTTGTAAGAATTTTGAAATTTTTAAACTAAGCTACATGATTTAATTTTGATTAATTACAATTTTTTATTTGAATGTTTTTCAATCAGTAACTGCATCTTTAAAAACTTCGATGAACACGTAGCCCTAATACGTTCCTAAACATTTTTCTTTAGCTGTACGATAGAGACAAAAAACAAACGATTTGCAAGGCAACTGATTTACATGTTTCTCGGTAGCCAATAAACATTTTGTTGATTGAATAGCCCCAGTAGCGTTGACAGAAGGGTCTAAGGGGTACTTTGGGACCCTGGCCCAAGATTATTTTAGAAATCCGAAACTTTTCCAAAGTACCTGGAACTTTTCCAAAATTCTCGGAACGTTTCCAAGGTGCCTAGAACTTTTCCAAAGTGCTCGGAACTTGCCTGGAACTTGACAAAACCACCTCGTATTCGTTGCAGTTTTCTAAAAAAATATCTTAATTTGAAGCTCGGGAATCTAATTGGTATTAGGCACAAATCATCCTCTTAACGGCCCTGGATAGCCCCAATGGCCAGCTAGGAGTCTACACCATTATGGTTAGCGAAACGCAATGCTCGCTGATCGGTAGTGAGTAGGCTACATCAGCCTTGTGCTAAAGCCAGGTATGTCGCTCCTTTCACACAGTGAATCGTATGTTGATATCATACAGGCTGCTGCGAAGAGCCTACAATTTGCTCAAGAGCATCACTTTACGGATTCTCTTAAACATCTTAAAAGCAGAATTTTATTTTTGCAAAAATGGAAATTGACAACTTGTTTATTGTTTGGTCTCAATTCAGCGGGTCCTAGTAGCTGGAATACTTCTCCGGCAACAACACTTAAAAAACAAGAGAAAACGTCACTCTGTCAATCTCGGTAACCGGTCCTGAGTCAGTGCTTCAAAGCCTCTACAAGTGTGCGAAATTAACTGCCAAGGATAACTTATCAAACGCTTTGTCAGTCCAAGGGTAATGATTTAAAACCAACCAACTATACGTTCTAATATGGTATCACCTCATTTCTTAACTCTTTTTTCTTGGGCATTAGAAAAAGACACATGTTGAGATTGAATTATCTAAATTACTCATAAACTACTTTTGCCTTCAAACAGCGTTGCGGTGCAATTAACTGACCCTTTATGATAAGTTTATACCTTGTGGTGTCCAAAATTCATACCGTAATGGAAGTAGCCAAGCCAACTCTTTTTCGTGGTTGATTGAGCTTGACCACACCTACGAGCTAAACCCAAGTATATCAGGACAGATTGAACCGGCGCATTAGGGTTGAAAGAGGGGTCCAAAGGGTACTGATGGATCCTAGCCCGACATGATTTTAGGGGTCCATAACCTTTTTAAGTGCGCCGGGAAATTACCCCGTATTCTTTGGTATAGTACGTCTTTCTTCGAAGTGTCTTCATTTGGGGCATAAGGATCTAATTGGTAGGGGGCCCAAATTATTCTCTCAACGGCCCTGATCCTGCGGTCCTCGTTTTCCGTGATGCTTCTCCGCCACTTTTTTCTTCTTTTTTATTTGTGATGCGATCGAGTTTGCAAAGATCAGGCACTGTCAATATTTGGTATCTAGATTATCTCGTAGGATTGTTTTAAGTGTTCCATGCCATGTAACTTGTACAAAAAAATTGCTTAAAGTGCCTCTGACAGGAAAATAAATTCGTAAAATTTACCTAAGATACCAAAGAGATGACACAAACAAACTTCCCTGACCGTCAAATCGTAAAAATTATCAACAGGCTACTAAGTTACACGCTTTTAAACTTTTGTTCACTTTCGGCGAATCTGGCACTCGTTCAATTGCGAAAATAAAAACGGCAACACCGCTGTGACATCACCATGGGTAGGAAAGATACTTTCTTTCTCTGTGGTGAGTTGGTAAGGTATGGTACGACTACTGCAAAACGTCATTGTGTAGGGCTCTGTTGGTCTAAAAAATGTGCAAAATGAGAATTACCGAAATGAAAAAGTCAACTTATTATTACTATCAGGTTTAGATCAAATAGGTTGAGTTTATTTTTATCAAACAACATCTCAATTCAATTGAAATTGCAGTTTTTCTAAACTCTTGTAGAGCTACAATTTTGATAATTTTTTAATTGTCCTAATCTGGGCCTGGCTATAGCCATTTTCAGTGTAACAGCAGTATCTCACAAATAGTACCCTTAATTTATAGTTGAGGTAATGCCTGCAAATTGCTGTTTATGTGACAGTGTCGTGACAAAGATGTGTGCTATCTTTTCGCGCTTTCAAACAAAACAAGGTGCTGAGAAGAAAATAGTCAAAGATTTCTTCAAGTGTTCGAAGTGGGATGGGCCATACAAAACTAGTCGTCTATGTTCTCTTCACTTCATTGGAGATGATTTTGTTAACACCACCAACCCGATTTGGATCTTCCCAGCAATGAGTGGCGTGCTGGGAATTCTAGGTGGTGAGTTTGCCACAAGTGCGAGTCTATGCATCAGCCCAATGAATGTGTATGTTGCCATGAAGTGCCACAGACGAAAGAACTTTTGAAGAAAGACAAGAAAGACGAATCTACCTGTGTTATCAATTTGACCGATTTTGAGGCACACTTACATCCTGCACTTCTGGGTACTTTTTTAATGAGGAGCAGGAAGAACTGGAGAAAAAACAATAAACCGAAAGGAGACATAAAGACATACATAACTTTGAAATAAAAAAACATATGTACAAAGTTCATATGAATCAGCATCCGTCTACGTATTGTTATTTATTTACAAATGCTTCATCCATTCATCAGCATAACACAAGATATCAAACAAGCAACAACTATTTTATAAATAGATCAAACACAGAATTTGGCAAAAAGTCCATGCAGGTATTGGGACCAATGGTCTGGTCAGAGGTTCCAAGTAGGCTAAAAAACTTATCATTTCATTGTTTCAAAAAAGAGATCAAAACGTTAATTTTACAAAGCTACAGTGCATCGTAAGTGATATGTTATGGAAACCAACTTGCCAGTTGCATTATTATGCAATACAATGTTCAGTCGGAAACTTGATTAATCTCTGCTTGCTTCTTGGATTTTGTGTTTACGCCTACGTTATCTTAAATATGTTTTTTTTTTGGTGCGTATGTTGAAGCGCGGGAACGTTTTAACGTTTTATTTTATTTTTCTCTTGTAAGCTTATTTTAAATGGCAAAATCGCCATTTCCGTAGGGTGGCAATTGACTAGTAGACCGCATGGTCGTCTCGTTGTCTCCCTGTCGCTATGAGAACTTGTGTAACTTTGCATTGTGTATATTAATTGCATATTTCAAACATGTACCTATGTTCCTGTTACTGACAAATAAAGCATTGATTGATTGATAGAAAACGGAGACCTATCAAAAGAGTAAGGATGTTACATTAGGTTAAAAATACCCTAAACGCTAAAGAATGCACACTAAAAGAAGTGATTTTATTTCCTTGCCGGCAGAATCAGTAATTAGTCGCTTACAGGCATGTATTGGAGTGGATACTACAAGGTGATGCTCTCGGAAGCAACAATCGGATTGTGCTGCCGTCATGCATTGTTTGGCGAATCCGAAACAATTTTCCAAGTCCAGATGGCCATTACACCGGATTTCAATGGCCAACTGAAGGCACATTATGAGAGAGAACTTTTATTTATTCATGAATAGTGATGAATGATAATGAATTAAATATGAATGATGATTCGTACGATTTCTTCATTTTTCACTTCAATTATATTTTAGGCTTTGTAGGAACGTATCCAGTACAGTTTTATTAAACTGCAAAAAACAATAAATCTTTGAAAAAAGCAACCGCTTGTACCAACTCCGACCAAACTGTGATCCACCAATTACATCTAGAAAGCATTTGTTTTATCCGTCGCTAACGACGCCCACCCAGGATGACGTAATACCACCAAAGTCGTCCCAGAGTAGTAAAATATGGAGTTTCGCCAGTGGTGGCGCTGCAAAGCAGTCGTTTTGTATAAATTTTGCCCTAACCAGTTGAGCTTCGAGGTTAAGATTAAAAAGTTCGCTAAGCATAATTCTGCGCTCAGAAATGCTTAGAAAAGTTACTATACTTGGGTCCAGCCTGTCAGGGACACATTAAGTCACGTACGTAAGCTATGGTGTGGACAGGGGAGTGTTGGATAAAGGCTGAAAATAAATAAATTTTGAGTTTCAGAATCTTCCTATGGGACAGAGAATTAAAAGAAAGCACCACGAATCTTTTTATGGTCTTGTGATGGGCTTTGTTGCCTCGGCCTCCACCCAGATGCTTTTTAAGAGGCAACTGCTTTTATTTGGTGAAAAAACACATCTTTCATTGATGAACGTGTAATTTCGTTGTAAAAACCTCTGCTTTTACAACACTTGAGCTGTAACCTTGGTTAGTTATAACCTGGTAGCTCTGATTAAGATTAAATAGAACATAAAAGTAATTTGCGTTCTTCTGGTGACTATTTACTAGGTTACCTCCTGATGTTAAAGATGATAACTAGCTTTTGTATTTCCGACGTTTCGGGGGGTAACCGACAAAATTCAGCGTATCCTCTATGGCATAGGAATCAAAGTTGCGATGAAACCCTATCTCACAATAGGTAAATACCTTCCCTCGACTAAAGACCCCGTGAGAGAAGGTGAAGTTTCTGGATTGATCTACCAAGTTCCGTGTCATGACTGTGATTTAATCTACATTGGACAGACAAAACGTGATCTTAAATCTAGAATCAACGAGCACCAAAGAGCTATTAAATTTCAACGTCCGGAGCATTCCGCTCTTTGCAAACATTCTATAAATTCAGACCATAAAATTACTTGGACCAACGCTACCATTCTTAAAACTGAAAAGGATTATACAAAAAGATTGTTTACAGAAAAGTGGTACATAAACCAGAAAGCACAACATGCTCTTAACCAGAAAGATGGTCAGAATTTCCCCTCTGTGTACAAAAAATTACTTTAACTTTAGCTTCACCTTTTCCATTCTCAGTGCGTCTTCTCTATCATTGTTATTGCCAATTCCCTTGGTTTCTGTCTTGTCTGATGTCTTTTCAATGTTTCTTGACGGTGGCCCAATAGATAGATAAATTTACGCTGTTGGAAAGTAGCCTACTGGTTTTAGGCATTCACTGCATTCAGTTTAACCTCTAGGTATCTTGTTGCGTGTTTTAATTCTGATTCTTGCTGCTTACTTTATTCATTTTATCAGTATGTTTTTGTGTTGTGCCATCGTTGCTGAACAGGTTGTGTTAACCTGTTTTAGCCACCTTGATAAAGTCAGTCGTGCTGACTGACGAAACGTCGGAAATACAAAAGCTAGTTATCATCTTTAACATCAGGAGGTAACCTAGTAAATAGTCACCAGAAGAACGCAAATTACTTTTATTATCAAATGCCTGGTGAACTTACAGTCTCACTCTGTTTTTATTAAATAGAACAGTTAAACAAATGTTAAGGTTTGCAGCCTTCTGAAAATTAAATGATTACCGGTATGTAATCTCGTGCTACAGCATAACATCAACGAAAAAGTCGGGTTAAAATTACGCCGATGATGATCCACTTGTTTCGACAGAGACGCAGTTTTACTTTAAACAACTCAACTACTTCTTATAAACAAAAATAGAGTAGGCTGCAGCTGGCAAAACATGTAGAAATTTTGACTCTCCTACAAGTCAGCAGTTGTGAACTGAGCAAGCCATATCTTGGAAAGCCACAAGTCAGTAAAATGAATTTGACAAGCGATGACCAAGCACGTCCGATGTGAGCAAGTGAATCTCATTTGCTGACTTGGCAGTACCGTAGCTGAAGTGTAATTGCTGAGTTAAAAGGAACTTGCTGAGTTGTCGTATGCGGAGTTGTCCGACTACCAAAATTTTGATACCAGCTAGACTAGGTTTCCCTTTTACCTTTGCTGTTTTAATGTTTGATAAACAATTGCTTGGCTATTTATTTTAGGCTATTACAAAATATTACTTCTCCAGGCGACCTAATGATACGCTATGATCTTCCTTATCCTAAATTTAGACAAAAATGTATGGAAAGGAAAAGGCAACCTATGGAAAAAGCCATAATAAACAATTAGACATTGACAATTATAAGATATCACGTCCAATAATAGGTGAGGTATTAACTCCCAAAACCCTCCTCTTGCGTAAGCCATTGAGTCTCTCTGAAGTAGGTAACTTACGCCTCTCTGCCAATAAGCAAGAAGACATTTAAGATAACAGTAAGTTAGACTTTGACGAGCAAACTAATTAAATAGCCAATAAAACGTAAAAGAACAACTGCACGTCCAGCAAGCTGGTGCTAGAGAGAAGCCCAATTGCGGATCCATAGGATGTACTGCTGCATAATCATGAGACTTTGGCGTTTGCTTCTTTTACCGAAAATTGTTTGACACACGTAATTTGCTTTGCGTTTAATGGTCTTAATATGTTTAAAAAAATTTATTATTGATATGCTGTCTTAGTAATTTATAAAACACGTGTGGTTTTTGCGCTGTGAAACCGACAACTAGATACAACTACAACGTTGCTTCAAGCACATTGCACAACTGAAAACAAGACTGCAGTAGGCTATTATGAAAAAGTCAAGACAATACTTATACAGTAGCCTATATTTTTCACCGTGTAAAATGTATTATAAATGCTGTTGAATCGTTAATAGGTATGCACGCCCTTGAAATTTTCCGGCAACTCTGACGTAAGCCTTTGATTAAACAGTGAGGGAATTTACTGAAGAAGCTCTGGTGAAAAAGTAGCATTAAAAACATGATATTATCGATGAGAAACGTGCAAGTTTGCAGATCACCACATTTCCATCCTAGTGGTTATTTCTTTGTTATTCTTCTAAATAGTACTTGATGAAAACTTTCTACATCCGCTGATCTATAGATTTACGTCAATGCGATTGAATTAACGTATTTCAATCTGCTTTGACTTCAACCGAATAACTGGACCGATGAGAGGTTTCTCTTCAATTAGCTTTTAATCTAACATCGCCTACACAGACTGGTTGTTGCGATAGGCCTTCGGAATCAAAAGCTTATGCGAAGTCAACGAATGCACTTTGTAATGAACCAAAAATGTTATATTTTAACTTTAAACTATCGATAGTATTATCCATTCAGCATTTTTACTAAAACTAATAAGTAATCTATATCGTTAGAACATTAAATCCGTTTTGATAACGTTTCTGGCTATCACAGCATTTTAAAAACGGAAAAATTGTGAAAAATTAATTTTAAACATCACCGATTGTGGCACATGCTTTGTGACTTGATACCGTCTTGCCACGAAAAATGTTTTGACAATAAAACGGATTTAATGTTTCGACAATACAAATTACCTATTACTTTTAGTGAAAATACTGAAGAGTCTCCTACAAGTCAGTAGCTGTGAACTGAGCAAATGGCAATTGAGCAAGTGGCAACTGAGCAAGCCGAGGCTTGACAGGTCACAAGTCAGCAAAATCAGTTAACAAGCGATGACCAGCAAGTCCAAACTGAGCAAGTAAATCTCGTTTGCTGACGTGGACAGTAGCTAAATGTACTTGCTGAGTTATTGCATGCCGAGTGGTCTGACGACTACCAGAACTACAGTTAAACGGAATTTAACTGAACGTAACTGAATTTTTAATCAACTGCAACAATACCTTAAACCTGTCAGTCTAACTTTCGAGAATGCTTTTCATCATAGACTTCGTTATTTTGAGACCGGGCAAATTGTTTACTCTTTATTGCAGTAAATCGCATTTTATTTTCCTTTATCATGAATTCTCACACAAATGTGAACAAATTTGATAAAGAAAATACAATAAATTTAACACTGTACTTTTTCAAAGTTGGCTTTTATAGTAATTCTATTAAAATAAATCAGGTAGACAGGTTTAATAAATAAATAGGAAAAAATATCCGAATGATACATTTTAATTATTGTTGTTTGAAAAGAAAAATCTGAAAAGGAAATAATAAAATGTATCAATTGGAAATACATAAATAAACGTAATAATCCCAACAAAACCAAATTAACATCATCATTGATGAAAAAATTCTTTCGGCATCCATCATTGGACTGGTCATGCTTGTGTTGACAGAAGGGAATTGCACACTGTCGCTGCTTTTCGCCTCTATGCGGTCGATATAACGTTCTCATACGAGGACAAACGCACTCAAAATTAAGCATTCTTCTTTTATTAGGTCAACTGCTCAGATGGAATTGTTGGGTGGTCTTTCTTTTCTTGAATCCGAAAATCTTTGCCCGGTCTTGCAAATTTTTTCTTTGTTTTTATTTTATTTTTTATTTTACTGAAGAGTTGATAGTGAACAGTGAGATTCCAGTTTGAACGGCTTGAACTTGACAGAGAATCTTTGGCCGTCGTTAAACGAGAAGTCGCCCTAAAATAAGAAACAAATTTTAGTAATCAGCAAATAAGCCACACAATAAAAGCAAAATAAACCACAAAAACACAAAGCAAAAAATAAAAATAAATATGTTCGGAAAATTATAAAACTAGCTTTGAAAGCACAAACTTTATGTTACGGCGTAATTCAAACGTTTGATTTCTATGCTGGCTGCAATTTTCAGAGGGCTAGTAATACGTCTGGTTAAAAACAGTTGTGCAATTTAAATAAAATTGCAAAGGATTGAGAAAAATAACAAAAAATGCCACTTTCTTTACAAAACCAAAAATCGTTCAAAAATTTTATAATGTTTACCTTTGGATCTAGTTGGATTAAAAGTCCATATCGTTGCAAGTAGCTTTGCTTGCAGAGTGCTAGCTGCCCTGTGCGAGCTTGTGTCACTTGCTCTGCAGCATGAAACAAAGCTTGAGGAAATATCGATCTCCCGACGCAGCGTTTCCGTGAAAATTTCTAAAATTAAAAAAAAATCAATCAATTACAACAAAAACGACACATAGGAAATAAATCATTCCATATAGAGATGTTGTCACATGCTTTGTTACCACGAAGGCTACTTTAATTGCTAATGATAGTTAAAATAAGCTTATCAAAAAAATTAAAACTTTTATCAACCCACCTGTTGGTTTCCTTCGTAAAAGAACAATTCACCTTCGTTGTCATCAGCAGTCACTACTCGTGGATTCTTAGACACTGTTTCTTGAACAAAACAAGGAGATCTATAATTGTTTGGCTGAGGAAAGAACAGTTGACGTTTCTTTCGCGAAAGAGCTCCATGACTGTTATCTCGTTCTTCTTCCTCATCTGTGGGAGCATTTCTTTCTGTTGGATGGGGAGTAGTTGTTGGTTGTGGTCTTCGGGATGACTTTCTGTAAACGGTTTCATAAAGTCGAGCTCTTACATGAGTTTGGTGGGGTCGGTGTCTCTGCGTAGCTCTATTGAGGATACTCAACAACCTGAGCTGTTCAATTCTATTTGATTCAGGACTATTCTGCGGTCTTGCAGCGTTAATCAGGTCCAGGAGGATCAATCTTCCCTCTCTGGAACCTGCTGAAAAATTTAATCCACGATCACGAAGAGTGTTGTTTGATTTTTTTGCTTCCTTTTTCACAACCTTTGGTTCAACAGGATTTCTTCTTATAACTTGAATGCCACGACGCATTCTGTTCGCTTGTGCGTCTTTGTGTGCACCACTCGCTAGAGTTATCTCAAGGTCGGGGTTATGTAACGCAGTGGTATCACCGGAATTTAAAATGCTCAGCCTTAGTGCTCCGTAACTTGGTCCAGTTATCCTGAAAATTGCAATTTTCAATTAAATAAAATTCACTAAATAACCTAGAGTTCCAATCGGAAACATTGTCTTCAAATCGTTTTGAAAACTTTTGTCTCACTTTTGCAAAACGTAAACGTACAAACTATACAAAGTCTGTGGCAATCCTTTTCTTACAAACCTGCAGGTTTGGAAGCATCTTTCATATTCATCAGCAATAGCTTTGATGTTGCCACGAAAAACATTGTTTTTAGTCAGAAGTTGAAGCACCTCGGACACCGTTGTTGGTACATTTAAACCAATTCTTGAAATTTTTGTGGCTTGAAGAACAACAGCGTCGCATGCACCTAATAATATAACAAAAAAATTAATAGCTGTTCTTGAAATATGTACACCATTTCAAACAAAACTATCGCTTTAATGGTCGGTTAGTTGCTACTAAATAAGAAGTTGTGGTGACTGTAGTGTAAACTTATCATCACTAATATGCCAAAATTACATCTGAATTTAAATTTTAAGCAGTTTTTTTGCTGTCGATGTAAACGTTAGTTGAATATTTTGGCATGATAAAATACAATCCAAGCCATGACATTTCTGATAGGTGTTGTTTGTATTTAGCCTACAAGCAATTCACAGAACGTTAACAGGATAGTTCACCTACTTGTACAGAGATGCGTGGTTAATTGTGGACTGTTTGTGCTTGATAATACTGATTGGGAAGCTTTTGATGAAATGTCTGTCTCAGTGAATCTTCCGGACGAGAGAGAGGAAGTGTAAAGTTGATCTTGAAAAGCTAAACCACGTTCTCCTACATCACGATTAGGTGCTCTACCAAAGACAAGATTTTCTGAGACTTGGGAATCTATGGTATCCATTTCTTTATTTTGATCTCCGACAACATCAAAAAGGCAGCTGCAACAAAAATTACTGTTAAAACAATTTTAAAAATCATTCAACACAGCTTTAAAAAAGTATAAGTTTGTGAAAGAAATCAGAAAAGGTAAAATCATTCGCAAGCACTGGCAAAAAAAGAAAAAAAAAAGAAAAAACGCAAGCAAATTCACCTCATTTGGTGATGCCATTCACTGCAATCTTCACTTCTACGAGTTTAAAAACTGCGGTTAAAATTTTTAATTTGCTCAAATGCAACAAATCTTGACAAGTTAACGTTTTATAATCATATTTGAACCCTCTTGTACTTGCACGTGGAAGGTTATTTTAGATAATCTTCTATTTATGCAAATACAAGAGCGTTATCTTGACTAAGTTATAAGAACCAATTTCATCAGCAGATCGTACGATATGATCAGTATTACGTACCCAGTGCTGCGAAATATGTCATAAGCCATTGTTGGATTCTCTCGGTATAGTTTGCATGAAAGAGTATTCCTCATGTTTGGATCGTAGTTGCATTGATTCAAATATTCTTGCTTCTGGTTTTTAAAGTCTCCACCTACATTGGTAAAAAATATTTTTAAGTAAATAAAGCTACTCAAGTGAAACTTTCAACTTGTACTTTTTGTAACTTTGTTTACAGAAGGTTAAATTAATATCAAATAAAAAAGCGTTTGTTGAAATAAATCTATATCAAAACAGCATTAGGACAAGCAAAACCATTGCAAAACATTGTGGTTTTAAAGACAACTATTACATTTAGAAATACGTCTTGAACTGTGCATTAAGTTCAGTCATTGCACTCGAACAAACAAACTTACCCTTTCGATTACATTGTTCCAGTTGGTAATTGTCTCCTGATAAATGACTGCAAGAACCACCAACGCATGATCGACTTCTGACTCGCACACCCATGGTTTTTGTGGTTGAGCACATACTCCATGATTCCCAAGCCCCCCACCTAGACCCTTGCTGTTCGCTTTTGGTCTTTGTGAGGATCGCTTGTTGTTGTTGTTGTTGTGCTACTGCGTTGTGTCTCAAAAGAAGAAATGCTGCAATAACAGAAACCAGTGTTTTTTAAGATTGAAACCAGTGTGGCTCTCAAGAAATTTATTTATGGCAACGTCAATGACTCAAATGTGTTTGGTGACGTACACAATTCAACCTCATGAATAGCTGGAGCCTTGTTTTACTTTTAACTTGCATCTTTAACACAAGTTAAAACCTATCAACTTGAGAGCAAGATAGCAATTGACGTAAGCGTGTATCCGATGACGAGTTGTGATTGCTTTATATTTTATTGTTGCACCAAGCACTAATTTCAATTATTGTGAAGCGATGATCCACTATGTCTTTGATGGCTCGTTGATGCGTTCAGTCACCGAATTTCATTAAAATAGGATAATACCTGTTAATAAATAAAACTATACAAGCTTAATTTCGTCTTTTAAATATTTTTGTTTCGTTTCTTTTGTAGCGCAGTTGATAAATTTACGATGAGAGTTTACAGAACAATGTCGAAAGATTGCAATGAATACTTACCACAAAACATAAATAAAACTTGCTTTACAGGCATGATTTTCACAAATGCACACAATAATTGGTTAAAATAACTTATTATTAGAATAGTATTGTTAAATAATTTCGCTTTATATTTTTTATTGAATTCGCTGTAAATGTATACAAATAAATTAAACACAAATATTTTCAAAACTTTTACAACACCCAGTTTACTGCAAAATTTCTACGTCAAGCGCTAAAATGGACTCCATGAGCTACAATAATAATCTGCACTTGTTGCCAGCTTTTAAATTATTCAGGCTCATTTGAAGTCTCAACTATTTTTACCAGAACCTTCGCTAGCCAAGGTTGGGTCTTTACCGCAAGTTTACATAAAGCGGTTTGATTTGAAGATAATAAACTCATGTCACTATAAATGCCTTCGTCGTCTCTTAAAGAAGAAAGCAGCAAAGGGCTGATTATTATTTGTGACGTAAAAGGATCTAGGAAGCTTGACAATCAAGCAAACTTTAACAACACAGTAGCAGAGACAACCAGTTATTTTGACACTGAGAGAAATCATAATAACAACTATGCTTTGTAAACCTGATTAATCTGACAATCTAAGCTTTCAAAGTACACATCAATGCTAGAAAATGTGTAAAAATTAATTGTATGACGCGTCGTGAGACTTCAGATTGCTATTGTTACAGCTTGAATTGAACTTTCAAACAGAACTAATTATTTACTGAAGTCGGTATGAAATTTTGTAGAACATCAGACTGAATTTGAAATTGCCACATTAAAGTCCACGCCCGAGACAAGAATTTCAATATTTTCTTTGCAGATTAACATTTTTTGAAGTTGACAAAAGGTTTAAGCAGCAGCTAATTGCCTGTTCACCTATTCACACAGACACCACTGTAAGCTAACATCGCGACAGAAGGTGACATATTTTTGAAATAAATATAATTTTAAAAAGTTTAATTAAACTTTTATACTTCAATCCAGAGGAAACAAGCTATAGAAATGTAATTTTACCTTTGCAACCTTATGCACTTATACTGTACAACAAATTCCATAGGCTCGTACCATGAATGCCTCAGTCAGAACAGATAAAGTTTTGAAACAAATCACCAACTATTAGCCTATACACCTCAATAGAACAGACATAACACACTGAGGTAATCTTTCTATAGTTCCTGTAACGCACTTTGATTGTGGACGTGGCTCACCCAATTTCTTACTAGCTTGTTGTATGATTCAAAAGTGTTACCACTGTATCAAACGTAAGATAACTTCGTGTTTCTCTTTCTCTGTCTCTTTTACCGTGACAAGCTAAATGGCGTTGTAAACTGCGCGCATATCGCTTTTGTTGACGGAGATGAGAATTTTGTATACAACTTTTAAAATTAAGCCTACTTTTTTCAAATTAAGCCTACTTGTAGTGGTATTTACTTTTCTTAAATTATTACACATCCAAGAAGTCTATAAACGTGTCACATTGAGGCAAACCAGTATCCGATTGTTGTAATCGTTTGACGAGATTCCAAGCTTGGCCCCAAAACTTCATCACTTTCTGAGAAAGATTTGGCACTAGTGAACTATGCGACATACTGTATCTATAGAGCACTTATCTACACTCTTTCCCATGGCTTTATTTCTTACAATACAGTAGAAATAATTGCAATTGAGGGATCGCACGCTATGTTTGGCTGCTCTTGCCATTATTTTGTATATTCTTCAAGTAGTCTCCTGTGCTTTTTTCAATCTTCTATTGAAAATAAAACTTATTTCTCTACTTACGCTTATCTTTCATCCATCCAAAATCGTGTTTCATGCAATGCTTAATGAATTCTAAGTTGATCGAAATTATTTTTTCCGGAAACAAACGTTCTGATTAACACTCACAACACAACTTACCAATGCTCAATTACTTAGTCCAACCTGAGCGTAAGAACCTTATTACTGACTGCAAACAACTTATAGATGCCAAGATACAAACACTAAAACGGCCTGCTTTGAAATGACAAAGTTACTCAAAAGTAAGGTCATTTAGAAAAGCGATTATGGATATTTTCAATTTGGCTTGTCACGAGTTACAAACAACCCGCTGATTTGGATCGCAAACCAAAATATCGACAGTTCTCAAGAGAGTACTTTTCATATTTTTTTGTAACTTACAGTATAATTTGCAGTGGCATTCTTAAAAGAGTCAAAATATTGCATTCTTTGTACTGTATAATGTTTACATCAGAATAAAGATGAACTATTATGAAAGTTGAACCATAGCAAACACTCATATGTGAAATCGCATTTGGAATGTCATTTTGACCTAAACATTGCAGCGCTGTCTCACACAAGCTGTGTTTGTTTGTTGTGTGCTTAGAAACGCCACCAGCAATGGCGTAACTGTATTTTTGTGCCTAAGAGGCAAGTGCTGTTATAGGGGGCGCACTGGCTACATTTTTGACGTCAAATGAAAGAAAATAGGGGTCAGTCAGTGGCGTAGCCAGAAATTTTGAGAAGGGGGGGTTTGACGAAGTGTTCGTCTAAGACGACACCAAGCGGCGGGGGGTCTGGAGGCTTCCCCCAGAAAAATTTGAAAAATTACTTTGAATTTGGTGCATTCTGAGAGCATTTTCAACAAAAATGTGGGTATGAATATTCTTGTAAAATGGTGCTGTCCGGTGGCATAACAAAAGGATAAGATCATGTTTTCTTCGCATTTTTCGGAAATAAAGCTAAGTCTCTATGTTTTCTTGTTGCTTATTCCTGGCTGAGATGTTTGAATGTTTGATATTGACAATTCTAGCTCTTTTAATGCAGTTTCGTTTAAAATTAGGCAAACTTTGTTTTAGACTGAAAGCATCATTCCAAAGCATAAAGAGACTGAAAGCATCATTCTCAATATCGTGACGTCACACGCGTGCCAAAGGGGGGTTGTAACCCCCCCAAAAAAACGTTGGCTACGCCACTGGGGTCAGTTACGTTACTTATTACATGTTGCCCTCATTTTCAACTTGTTTCGTGCTTCGCTGCTTCTAGTTTCGCCTCTGACTTCGCTTTGACCTTCCACAGTTCAGTGGTATAGGCTACTTTGTAGCTGGCAATCTGTGTATGAATACACAACACAAAACCCTCCAGTGTAGAACTATTTACTGGTTGCAATGTGTTTCCGCAATCATTTGTTAAACAGAGGTTGAATTCTTGCGCCAGCAGAACTTATTTTTTTACTCGTTTGACATTGTCCTACATCTACGATGATATAGTAATCGGTTTGCTTTCAATCCAGTCATTCTTCATCATCATTCATCACTAATGTAATATCCGAATGCGGAAAATCGACTCCTGTTTCGTCTCACTTTGCTTTCATATTGTATTTTGTAATGCTAGATAAGTTTTTACTCAGAAGTTATAAGGATCGAAGAATAAAAATAAATGCAAAGTAAAGGATTTTAAATATATTGTTTAAGTCAATTTTAAACAATAAATACTATTAAAACTACAAAACATTCTCAATGCCATCAAATAGAGTTGCTAGTCTCCAAAATCCTTTACAGACTGTTTACCCTTGTTTGGGATTGTCAAAAGGTTCTTATTCAAATAGAATCTATTTGAAATGTGTCATCTTTATGTGCTTTTTGATGAACTTACAATAATAAGTTTTGGAAGTTAATTATAGTTTCCAAATTAAAGATGCAAAATGTGCTGCCAACAAGAATAGAAAACAACACATGAGTCAAACTAAGGACTAGACAGACCACAAGATAATCCGCAACAAGCAAAGCAAAAACAAAGTGAGATTGAAAAATAAATTTCAAGATATTAATAACATTTATTAATAATAAAAGAATTGTTTCACGTCAGTTGGGTGCAAAATAGTGCCAATAAAGAACCAATAAAAAGCCACACTGTTAAAAGCATTTCAAAGAGCAAATCAAAAGAACAAATTGTTCGTGAAAAACATGTTGCATGAACAGTGAGCCAGTAGCGCAACGATTGGTCGATGATTGACATTTCCTTTCTTTATATAAAAAAAACTTTCGATAGTTTGACAACAAACAGCAATAACTTTGGACATAAAGTAAGTTTTGTAATCACATTACTGTCTACAAAACTTATGTCACACGAATTACCACAAGCCAAGTTAAGCTGGTTGCTTTTATACGCTATAAACTCCTTAAAACCAGAGATTAAATTAGTTTTGGCTTCGTGTTAATGAACGTAGTATTGATGCAACGATGTACGTTTGGTTTTGCTTACAAAGGAAACAAATTTAAGGTCAAACTTTAGTTAAATCTTCTGTGTTTGTGTTCCATTCCTTACAGCTATACGACACTGCAGAGTTTTTTATGTACATTAAAATGTTGCATCATCGATTGTAGAAGTATACGGGAAAGTTACAAAATTATAAAAATGAAGCATGTGGAGCAATTCATTCGCCGTTCTTTGGCAACAGTTTGTCTTTATTTACGTAGTGCTGTAAAATTCCAGGTACCAGTTTGGCACAGGTTGTATTTTCAACGTTTAAAAAGTTATTTTTTTCTTGCGCTAACTAAAGAAATAAATTTTTAAATGGGAAAGAAGTTGTCCCATGCAATCAAAGTTCAGTAAACAAAGGCTACGCCTTAAATGCAAGATGGAACAATAATTGAGATTTTGTACATTTTATTGAAATACTAGACTTATTTGTATGAATGTTGTTTTCGTTAAAAAATTGTACGTCTATCTTTCATTTGTTAAACGTTTAAAATATTTTAGCTGTTATTTGAGAAAAATTGCAGCGTTGCTGTGTTTTTTGAAATTAAGAGTCGCTTTCATTGACGTAGTATTGACTTAAAAAGTATCATTAGATGATTTAATTTCACGTCAGTCATAGTTCTCAAGACCAGCCGGCTACTGTATTGTGCAATGGCTTGTTATGTTTGTTTGTTTGTTGTTAAACAGCAGACTGCAGTAGAAAACGTTTTGTTTGATATTCTAAAAACATTTACGTCACAAACTTCAAATCAATAATTTGAAGAAGAAAACGTGGTAATTTTGTTGGACTAGTCATACATGTTGTAATATCTGTAGGAAAGGTTTTGTCGTTTTTTTTTTGTTTTTTTTACGCCATGATATTTTACCGTGAGTATGTAACGTAGGGTCGTAGGCTGCAGTTAGAGTATTAGTTGGTGGTTAATGAATTCAAATTTGGCTAGAAAACTCACGACAACACTTTTGCTTTACACTTAAGAATATGAATAAGAAAAATTGTCTAACTGCCCATATTTTGATTTTTTCTCTATGTAAACCAATGCACTGCAGCATAGCTGCAATTTATCATCATGGTTTTGTTTGTTTTGCTTAAAGAATGTTATGACAAGGCAACACACCCAAAGGCACCACATTGAAATTAGTTTTACATTCCAGAAATGAAACAGCTGTTGATAAAGAATTGTGGTATTACCTCAGTTTGTAAATATATAGCCTATTAATCACTTAAGTAGGTATAGTTTTTTTTGCTTGTTGAAATAATTACAAGCTAGATGTTTAATCAATAGTGTGATGAGTTAGTGTTTAAAATTTAAGCCATAAAACAACCCCAAAATTTGTCATTGTTTGTAGCAGAAAAAAAATACAAAAATGTAGATGCTCTCAAGCGCAACAAAAGTCTACTTTTTTACTATTGCTATATTTTACAATATTGCAGTGAGTTAGAAGTGACATGAACGTTTGTTCACATTTTAAATTCTAGAAAAAGTAAAAGCACAATGTTAAACTAGTTTTTCAGAATCCAAAATCAAAATACCCTCAAATTGGGCTTTTTTGGAGCAAGAAACGTGATGTTTGCACAACACAAAAAGCAACATTCTACACGCAGCCTACCTCCTTGAACATGCGTCACATGAAACTATGAGATTTTTCATTTGTATCGACTTTTCCTGTTTTCCTTCTCATGTTACTATCAAGGCTAGTGATGACATCTTACATCATGCCAATTATACGAGTTTGCGGACTTTTGCTGACGTTTTCGTCAATTAAAATGCACAAATCAATAAACTGGAAGTTTACCGTGTAGTCCAGAAGCGCCAAATCGTCTATCCACACAATGGTTCACTTTGTCAGTGGAAGCAAAGGTTGAAATTAAAGTTTTAGTGTGCAATCTATAGCTGTCTGGTAGTTATTTACTTTTTTCTGACGGCTGTTTTTATTTTGCTGGCAGGAAAGGATTTATTGATTGAATAGAATTTAAATAACTATGTTTTCAAACTAAAAAATAAACTATTGTGCAATGATATGGATGTTTAAGGTTTTAATCTCTTCTTTGACCTTGAAGAAAACATTATTTTTCAAAAAATCAAGTTAGCTTTCAAAATCAGTCTAAAAACACTAACTCGTCAAGATTCTACATTGAGGGCTGTTTGTGAGTCTAGTTCCACTGTATATCCAAATTCTGGGCGGTAACGCACGCTTATACATGTACGCAGGCTACTGGTATGTTTTATAAAATATTACTTCTGAAGGACAATGTTGGTTTTCAAGTGTATTTTACAGCTGCATTCGTTCCAAGCAATGTCACTTTAAATTAATATGCAAAGCAATAATTAGATTCTGAGATAAAATTTAGAATAACGATATGTAATATATCCATATGGGCTTTATAGGCCTACTGTAGCTAACGTAAACGACAGTGTTAATGTATACCTGAATAGTATTATTATTCAGTAAATTGAAATTCGTACAGGAAAAATCTTGCTATATATGGAAAAAACAAATGATAAATCTAGTCAAAAGCTCCACGATCATTCTTTACTTTGCTGATTTAAAAATTAACAAAAAAGAGTTATGAAAAAATAGTACTTACATAACAAAGAGTTTCCTTCAACATTTCTTACACCCCATTTTGATATAAAAATCAACAAGAAGCCGAGAAAAAATGTCTTCATTTTTGTTGATTCAAGAAGCTTGCAGTAGGTTAAAGAATTCAATAAATTTGACAATTTAACAGCTTTGATCTACCAGAAAAATTTTAAAACATTTCATTAGAAAACATTCAATGTTATGCAGCTAAACCGTTTGTGGCAAATCAAAACTATTTCAAATTACTTTGAACTCACTATCTCACATTTCGGTTTCATAACTATAGGCGACTTGTGATACTCACGGCCTATATTGTAGCTACTAATTTACATTTATAACAACAAGTGTAAATAATTGCTTTTATGTCTGATGCGTTTGTGGCAATTGTGCTTTCACCGCGGAAGCATAAAGGAGAAAAACCAAGCAAGTCATTGCATTTTTCAAAAAAGAGGAAATATTACTTATCCCCATAATTGAGCAAACCGCCATGAAGAATTCCAATTAACCCCGATCATTTTGGTGTAAAGATGAAGACTATGAAGACCCTCATCTCAAAAAGTAACTTAATAAAAGATTTTGATACAAGATTATTTTTTATCTACAGCAACAACATTAACTACATGTACAATGTTGTACATCCACAACCGACAAGCCAGCCCTGCTTTCACTGATTCAACTTGCGCAGACGTTGAAGGTATTGAAAAACGAACGGTTATTATCTGGGTGGATTACTGTTTACCAACACACTATCCGGTGTGTGGTGTAAAGAATTTCTTCACTCTGATTCTGGGAATCTTCATTATTTTCCATTTAGTTTTTGATAAAGTTGATAACTTTGTTTATATACTTTTGAGGATTTGCAAATGCAGCCTATTCATAAAAAGCGGACAGCCTAAACATTTCACGAATCTCCGTGGCCACAGAAGAGCATGTTTTATAAAGGTATGTCTTATTATTCCAAAACAGCGATATAGTTTTATTACGTGTTACCATCAAGGGATATGCAAAATCGATTTCACAAACCCCAAAAATCTTTATTTTTTACTGCTCTCAATCTTTCAAAGTTTGTTAAAAACTTTGATGGTTTGGAATATTTCAAGGCTCTATTTTCAAATGAAACACAGCACGTTAGCGCAAAGTTGCTATAAATATGCTATGACTAGCGTGATATTGTCAGGTCAATAACATCACAAGAACGTTAATGCCACGTTTTTTTACACAACTGCTGCTATTTAAAGGGTATACACAGAATGTGAACAAAATCTTGTACTGTTCCTGATACTACTGATATCAACCGCAAACAAGAGATCGCCACCATTTCAGGAACAGTAAAAGAACCAAGGTAAAATATCGCATAAATGTAGCACACCCAGTCACCCACGCCAACACAACAACGTTGCACTGACGTCATTACAATATTAATGGAGTTTTAACGTTGCAACCTCACACTTTGGTATCGTCGGCCCAGATACGACGATTTCAATCAACGTGACAGAGTGACGCCACTATGACGTTCTTTGTAGTAAGTAACACATGAGGCTTATGGTTGGTTATGTAACATATGAGGTAACATGGTATCATATGAGGCTTCAGGTTGGTAAGTCAACTGAAACAACTGTAGAAAAAGAGCACAAATGTAGAAACAAACCCGTTGCAACTCATGGTCAACCAGATCACAAAATAAAGAACCTAAAATGCAAAAACCAAACTCATGTTCAGCAAATGTTTTGAAAATTAAATCGTTTTGCATCATAGTGCTTTAAACAAAATGTTCATGTCTATTGAACATGAGTCTAGCTGCAACATTTTGGGCCAATTATTTTTAACATAAATGTTCCTCCGACACTATTAGTAATGAAGTTACTCACATTAGTTGTTCTTACTAAGAAAAGCTGGTTAAACTAACAGTTATCAAATAATACTCTACCGGTACTAGTATTTTTCAAAACAATAAGCAAAAGTCAAAAAAGCTAAAACAGTCTTCTGGATTTATAGAATAATGGGCCAAACCGTTTTTTTATGCATAATTAAATTATCAATTACCTCTCTCTTTGTTGTATTAACTAATGTATCTGCTAATTCTCTTGCGTACACCCTCCCTTGTTTTACACATCATTTCTTTTCACTTTGATCTTTTGATTAGCTTACTTGTTATTACGATCAATATTTTGTTCACCATACTGTTATTGCATGAAAGCAAGATGTTTGCAACTGCTTTTCCTTATTTTTACAAGACTATCATTTATATACTTTTGCGAAAATGTCAAATTACAGTACGAAATAAGATGGTCACTTGTTTATAAGGATGTAAAAATAGCTTTTTTTCTTCAAAAAATTACCATTACACGTGTGCTAATGTTAACAGTAGACTATTTGTTTAAATGACGTAGCTTTCTCAGTTACGTCTCAGTTGCGTTGGTAAGGTCGATTGAGTCATTCGGGTTATTTCATTGGCAAGCGCTCCCAACAACTCCAACTGACATTTGACCCCAATGCATTAAATTTTGTAAAAAAAACGTGTGTCTGTATTATATAATTTGCTTAGCAAACGGTGTCTTGGGGTATGACGTTAAAACTGGAGCTAACAAGCAAGGCTAAGCTCTACTTTTAAAAAATGTTGAGCCACTAAATTTTCCGTTACTTCAAACTTTGGGTTGGTTTACAACAACAGCAGGTTAAAACTTGCGTAACTCCCTTTTCCGATATGAATAGCACTTCCTTCGTGTTCACCTGACCAGTAACCAGGACCTGACGCAGATAACTACAAGACTCTAAACATTGGATGAAGTCAGAAAAGACAAAATGATGTCACAAGGTACCAAAGATGTTGTGATATCGTTTGCCGACTCATGCAATTCACCAAAAACTCAAACTAAGACACAAAAAACAATGTCAGCGTTGTTAAGCATGACCAGAATGCAGATTGTTGACCTCAGTACAATCGTTTTTTGAGTGGCTTGAAAAACTATGACCGCCAACATGTGTGCCAAATTAGGCACACGATACACTTTTATGTAAAATTACTTTTGCCGAACAAAGGTTAAGATATTCCAAATTTACCTCATCACTTTTTTCTCGTTATGCCGTTGATCTGAGCATTATCGACAGGCTACTGTAGGCTATTGTTTATTAACTAACCCGCTGTCACGAATTTTAGATTTGGCTCGATTGCAATATCTTAAAAAATTCATCCTAGGATGTCAATCCTTATTTTTAGGAAAAATTTCTTGTAGAACATGACATTCAAATTATCTATAATGATTAACTTACTGAGATTTCTACTCTAGTTTTTTTGCTGATAGTTTTTCCTGTTCTTCATCTTCCGGTTGGCGGAAACTTCTCGCATCCACCACTGCTTTTTCTGCATAGAGGGGAAGGACTGGCTACTGAAGTAAATAGAAAACTAGATTAGCAGCACATAGACAGTGTGTTAAAATCAAAACTGTGTGTCTGTTCACTCGCGCTAAAATACTAATATCAGAATATCAACAAATTGGTCTTGGGAATTCCTACAAGAGCTTAATTTAAAGTCTTGGTGTTTGAAGACCAATCATATTTCGACTTTTATTCATGGTTCTACCGAAACACGAAGCTTATATTGTTGATTTGTATTTAAAGTAGGCTACTGTTATTGATTAAATTTTATGTTTATACTTCAGGCGCATGACGCACAACCAGTTGCGTTGACAAGGGGAGTTCAGGGGGGTACTTTCGAATCCGGGTCAGGGGAAATTTTAGGGGCGGGAACCTTTCCAAAGTCTGGGAACGTGGAGCCACAACGTATTCTTTGGGTATAGTGCGTTGTTTTAAAAGTACCTTGATTTAGGGCTTGAAGATTTCATTGGTACTGATCACAAATTACCTTCTTAACGGTCCTGCACACAACCATACGCACTTGTCACACAACGAATTAATACAGAATGCCATGTTGAACAAACACCACTTAAGAAAAGAAATGAGCCAATTATTACAGTTTTCAAGTAAAACATTTTCTGAATGTGAAGTTTAGAGCCTGAACATCAAAGAGTAGCCAAACAATAGAGTGCTTGTTTTGCTAAGAGCTGCTGGAATTTTTGGCCAGCAGAACATTAAACCATTAAGACGTGTTTACGTTTTCCGAGTGTAGGTCTACACTTTTCTCAGTCAGCAATGAGTTAAACAGTTTTGAATGACTCAAAGCTTTGTCGACAGTAAACTTGTAAAGTCATCAAAAAAAAAAAAGAAATTTATTAATTTGTTTCATCCACAGCACGGATGGTGCTTTCCACATGTTACAAAATACGTCGCTTCACAAATCGAAATTCCACCCGAAACAAAGGCGGATAGCTAGTTAATTGATGGTTATAACATATAAGAATAGAGTTAATTGCTTCACTGAAAACAACACACAGTTTACACAGTTTAAATCGTAATTTAATTTCATCTTTTAGCAGTAGCAGATATCAACAGTTTCATTATAGAATTACTTTTGCAACTGGGGAAAAAATTTATATTCGCTAAAAACCATTTTCCTATTGCTGAGTCATTTTACATAAAAACAGAAACCTGTTTCTCCTTCTGCTACACAAATGTTACAGACTACTGTAGATACCTTTAGACCCATTTTACGTGTGTTTGCCCTTCTTTAGCTCACATAACGCGTCGTAGGTCTCTAAACAATGAAAAATCCACGAAACACTAGCAATGTTTTACAAACATTGATTTAATGTTGTTGTAGGCTGTTTACCAATTCACACAAAGAGAAGCAATGCTAGTTTTTCAAACAACAAGATTGTTACTGTACAAGGAAAACTGTGATACTTTTTAAAATTTATTTATATACTAAGGTATTACTATAAACAAATTTTTTATGGATTTTACCATCTTAACCAGCAAGGATGTTTCCGAAAATGATAGTTTCCAAACGTTTTAAAGCATTTTTTCTACGTATTGAAAACTAACGTTTTTTCCAGAGTCGTTTCGGCTTTTGTTGTTATAAATATCGAACTAAAATCTAGTTTGAACGTAACTGTTTGAAATGATCAGTTGCCCTAACACAAATGTTTTAGACGTTGTTTGCCATGTGGCTTCACATTCAGAAAGTTTGCTTACCATTTTAGCTATTTAGTTGTGATACAGGCCTAACTAAGGTAGAGAAATGATCAGATAAATAAATAAAAGACAAATAATAACAATTCGGATAAAGAAACGCTAAATAACTGCAACTGTTCAACACATTGGTTTTATTGGAGTAGCTTACAGTAATTACATCGTGCTAGATAATAAAAATATATATCACAACCCTTTAGGCTACTGTTAACTAACTTAGTTTAGAAATTTTCTATCATCGTGAATTAGAGAAAATTTTCATCTAAAGAATTTGTAAAAATTTAGATCAACAGCTAATTTCTTATGCCCGAAAAAGAACACAGCATTTAATACCAAAGTGATAACCTACTTCTGTGTGAATTTTAGGGTGCTTACAACGATGTTAAATAAGGTTGCTAAAATTAGGGTGTCACATTCGACAGGTCGACCAAAACTTCAGCCTCTTTATCTGCAACAACCATGTTGTTGTGCAATATTAATGATTTTCATTTTCTGTACGTCGACAGTTGATATGTAGCCTAAGTCCTTTACAGATTTTTTTAGCTTTCTTTAGGAAAGTTTTTCCTCGCATTTTGTGTTTTCGACTAATGTTGACTCCATTGCATGTAATCGCTTGACAAGTGGCGTATGCCGTATCCCAGATAACAAATCAACCGTTTTTTTACATTATTTCAACGTCTAAAACGTAAAAAAACGACTGATTTTCCGTCTGGGGTGGTACACTCTTGTTTCGTACTTTTGAGCTACCAGATTATTTTGCGCAGCGATTTTAAGCGGGCTATGCAGAAGAAGAAATCTATTTTGTAGCCTAATTGATTACGTTTGGCCGTTGATAACTCAACATGGTTGCAAATTGTTTCTGAGAATTATTGTGAGGTATGCAGACGTTATGCCACGCATATGTGAAGCACATGACCCATACATCTTCAAAAGCTTAGTTTTTTTGTAGTGGTGCTGTTTCCGCAACAGACAGTGAGCTATTGAATACTACATTTTGTATTTACATACATAGAGAAATTCTTAAACAACTTACACATTAATAGATCGAGCGCTA
Organism: Aplidium turbinatum; assembly: GCF_918807975.1. Taxonomy (NCBI): domain Eukaryota; kingdom Metazoa; phylum Chordata; class Ascidiacea; order Aplousobranchia; family Polyclinidae; genus Aplidium; species Aplidium turbinatum. The sequence continues at coordinate 8,466,984 of NC_137486.1, forward strand.
CTTAAGTAGAGGATACTTGAACGTACTTGTAACTTAGTGATTAATAAATAATCGGCAAAACACTCATGAATGGCGTAAAAGTGATTGCTGCGTTAAAACCAACTTATATCAAAATGCACATTTTTAGAATTCCCGATATGATTCAAGCTGCTGGTTTGTTTTTCAAGAGTTTGCGATTCAAACGTACTGCAGCTGCAGTTCAAACCTGCTTTGAGGTTGCGGCTCAAATCTATAGGCTACTTTAAAGTTACTTTAATAATGACTACAGTGCGCTGATGGTAAGTTTGCGATAAGTTTTCTTTTACTAATTTCATATTTGAGAAATGCAACAAAGGTATACACAAACCTGAAAGAGTAAAATCTTCTAGTTTAACAACTGGTTAAATTTTTTTATAATTTTAAAATACGGTTTGTGGTGACCGGTTCAAACCAGTTGAATCCCACCAGGGTAAGTGTTAGTGGCCAAAGTATATGACTATCTTCTATTCTCAGTTTTATTGTGTACCGCAAAATCAATGTGGTATGTCAAACCCGTGACATTTTGTAATTGCTTTAATTTTAAGTGGTTAGTTTATTGTGTGATTATTCAGAATGTAAAAAAAAAGCTTGAGGTATTAAGAAACTACTGTACAAGTATTAAAAAACTTTAGGCCCCTTCTCCAACAAGCAGCAACAGTAACCTACTTATTTATTGCTATATTGATAATTCCTTTGAAATCAATGGTGAAAATAAAGCAGTGTACGGCAACACTTTTACAAGGCTGCACGTCTGGAAATCACAACTGTTTTTTAGCAGGACATTGGTTCTAGGTAAAGTCAGCTTACATGTGTCCAGTCAGCAAACCAATCCTTTTCATATCAATTTAACGTCTGCAGATGTTGAATCAATTTGAAATGAGACGATTACGATTTGTTAGTTTTCTCACGCAATGTGTCGGCATCTGAGTTTGGTCAAATATTTAATTTGCGTCCCCTTATCACTTTTTAAAACAAAAAGTAATGTTTAAATAAAAATAACCTTTACACCTTGATTAAACCGGAAAGGGACGTAAGTTTGACATTAAAATTACTCTTTAATTGTGTCCTTAGTGCCCCTGCATGCCTGCACGTATGTTCACATTCTTGCAAGGTACGTGCAAAAGTTCTACTTAACATATGTCTTGTTATGGAAGGCACTCATTATTTGAATGCACTGTATTTCATTTGACCCGGTGGCCCGTTGAAAACCAGGTTAACATGACTTGCATGTTAAATGATTACCACGCAGTCTTGATTGAATTATATTTCTTGGGATTTTTTTATGCGACCTGCAGCTCAACAAAAGTTTACACATGTGCTACGCTAGTGAACAAGCTTGGTTTAATAACACACACTCGAATAGCATGATGTAGCAAAGAATATCAACATGTTGTGACTTTGCAGCACAGAAAATAATAAGAAATGTTAATTTGAACGATTCAGATTAAAAGCTACGAGATAGAATACAACGAAATACCATGAGAAATAAAAACTATCCAATCCTTATGTGGGCAAATCGTTGTTGCTATTTTTATATATACGTGGTTGTTCTCAGTATTTTTATTAGCGCAGGCTTAACTCCGTCCTATAACCTAAACCTGGTGATATGAAATGCGAGATAAAGTAAGTAACAGTGCCGTATGCTATTACTTCTTTCTTAGAAGTCCAATAGTCGTTGTCTTCATACAAGACATAAGTTTGTACGTTTGTTCACCGAAAAGCATTTTATTTTTTGTTTTTGGCAAAGCACAATAGGTCTTTTAATTATTTTGACTGAAGTTCCCTTGCCTTTGAAACCTTGCAAATGGTAATAACGATGCTTGATAAACAACTGTAAATGTCAGATTTTATTTCACTACGTATAGGATAAAATCGTACGAAGCAATATTAAACATCAACAAAGCATCATTTAATTGAAAATTTGAAAGTCGCTTTTTGATTTGAGCAAACGTTGATAACATTGGTCAACACAATTGTGAAGAAAGGAGCGTTCTTCCCGGCTATCAGCACAAGGCTGAGCACTCACCAGTACAGCGCAATCAACTACATGCTTCTCGGCAGCCGATTGTAGCAAGAATTGACAGCGATAGACACCGTGTTTTGCCCACGAGCCTGGGCTCGTCAGTATCGCATCACCAATTCTTGCCACAAGAGTATTTGATCGGCGCTTTTACCAGTCAGTTTAACTCTCATCTCTTGCTTGTACCAGTGATGCTCAGCCTTGTGCTGATAGCCGGGAAGAACGCTTCTTTCTTCACAATGTCCTTCCTGGAGCTTGCTGGTTTTGTTGGCTCTTTTCTTTCTACAAAAATAAGAGTTAAACTGACTGGTAAAAGCGGTGGTCGATTATTAGTGGTGGAAGAATTAGTGGTGCGATACTGACGAGCCCAGCCTCATGGGCGAAACACGGTGTCTATCGCTGTCAAGTCTTGCTACAATCGGCTGCCGAGAAACACTGGTCACCACAATGTTTGTTGTATTGACTTTAATATCTGATTTTGTGTAATTTGGTGTTATTACATTGGCGTCTGAGCTCAGATTTCTTTTATCATGTAAACTTTTTGAAATTTCATAACAAAAGTTGTTTTTACCGAAAGTTACGTGGCTTCACTTTAACAAAGAAAGAGTGGCATAAGCAGGCAAAATCAGAATATCTCAAACTCCAGATGTCAACAGAAGATAATGATGAAGGAAATGAGACAAAATGCCACATTCAAATATAATTATCCATCCCGTTTGAAGAGCTCTGGGGAGATTTTTAGTTGGTTTTGTTTTACCGTTTCTTTTGAATTGTCACTCAAACTTTCTTGATGATTTTAGTTGAGACATAAATGCTTACAACTTATCGATACAAAAAGTGGCAAGATTTTAGGCGTTTGAATCATTACAATGGTGCTAAAAAGATTTTGATTTTTAGGCCAGCCTTCATCTTGTGAACACTCTGCTGGTAGTGATATACTTTACAGTAGTTAGCCTCTAAACGGGTTAGTTGGAGCAATACCTGTCTGTTAAATTAGAAAGTTTGAGAAGAGCAGAATGATCGTTTGCTAACCAAAAGAGAGTTAACCAATGATGGTGTCTATTCATGAACAAACAAAAACAACTCAGATAAGATTTTCTTGTTGGAAATAGGTCATATAACTTTTTCTGGTGTTTTATGTCTTCATATGGATGAGTCACCATAGCAGTAGTGCATCGTAGCCTACTTTTGTTTCAAAAATTACATCAAAACACGTGCAGTGTTGAAGAGAGCGTACAGACTGCGTCTACTTGAAAGCAGATAGTATATTTATAAGAATAATTGTCATGGAAAAATACAATGTTTAAGATTTTGTGATATTTAAAATACAGGCCAAAGGAGTAGACAACTTCTAAGTTTTAACATTACTTTATCCGAAATAAAAAGTTACAGTTGCTTTGATGCACGGATTTGGACTGAGTTCAACAATAACCGATTTCGTATGATTTTGTTCTAATTTAATTCATTCAACAATTCCAAATGTTGTTAATCAGTATTTTTGTATCTTTTTGGCTTCAACTCATTAAAATTTGTGCAAAGAACTTTTCATGATCAAACAAAATTTATTCTTTTTGTTTCAATTGTATACGGCAGGGGTCACCAACCTTTTTTGCATACGGGCCACTTTGACACTAAGGAGAGCTGTGGCGGGCCGCACTAATAAAATGTTAGGTAGGTTGACTCTTATGCTAGAAAAGAACGCATTTCGTACCCAGTATCCAGCGTTACATGTTTTTCATATTTATGTTAAAATACCGTAGCAACAAAATTAATCGAACAACGCTATTGCCAGGCCAAGCTCCTTTTACAACACTTTTGACTTTTTTAACAATGCCTAATAAATAGAGGCCACTTGTTTTGTGCACTTATAGCGAGGCGAGCGGTTTCATCAGAATATTCATCGCCAAGCAAGAGTGGTGTTGTTACTTCGCTTCGCAAAAAAAAGATATCTTGCAATTAACAGTTTCAGTAAATAAGGAAATGTTTGACACTTCGCAATACAGGCAACAATAGTGACCTTCAAACATATCAGCGAAAACTAGGCTCCAATAACAGGGAAAAAGAAACCAGGTACCATCTTCTCTCGTGTTGTTGCTATGGGTCAGGGTATCCGTTGGTTAACCACTGCCTGGTGTCGTCATCGATGGAAACTAGGCCTTCCATACCATGAGGAGGTCTGTATAGCCGGCAATCCTTGATAATGTGTGCTGCCGTCTGCATTTCACCACACTCACAAGCAGCACTCTCTGCCGACGAAAGCAAGTACCTCCACGTGGCCGCCCCCGCAAGTACCGACTTTGGAAAACTAAACTTGCTACAGCTGTCGCTATAAAGTTATGCGGAAGAACAATCATCAGAATGGCACCCCCAGACCAAGCACAGCGCCCTTGTCAGGGCGAACAGCACCAGCTGTTGTAGGTCAAGGAGTGACCATTCTGCAACTAAATGTTGAAGGCACCACCAACGCTAAACTAGAAATCATCACACCAGGTACCATGAAACAAACGCTTGTGGAAATCACCGAAAAATCGTAATTTATGAACAGTCTTCTCTCTAAAAAAGCAATGAGTTGGTTTTTCATTCTTTTTGTGGGAATCTATAAAACCGTCTTTCTTTTATTATAGACAACTGTAACTTGCGGTGCTCATCAGCGTGGTAAGAATTTGTTGATTAGCAACATTTTGCATTACTTGCTTCGGCAGTACATATACTATAATTGGAACGATGCAGATTAGCATGGCTCCTGCGCAAGGATGACACGCAAAATCGTGAAGCGTTCCATATTTCTTAAAAAAAAAAACATTTTACAGTAGGCCTACTAAGCTAAATATTTTCATAATACAATCAGAAAAAGTCTCTAAATTTATATGTAATATATTGCCAATTTATTATAAATTGAGTTGGCACACCGACCCATTTTGCCAACAAAAACTTGCATAAAGAGAACACTGCTCGTGAAACACAATAACGGCGAAACTCGCACTAGTGTTTACATGACATTTGCAAACTTAAAATAAGCAACCCTATGCTCACAGACAATTTCAAAATTCGAAAACAGACGTTTTAATCAACCACTGGGACAGCAGTGTGGCTGGACATCGCATTGGAATAACTTTAAGCAACCCCCACCTAGAACTAAGTACAATCTGATTGGTCGGTCGGTGGAATCGTATGCAATGCGAAAATATGCTTCCAGGAAAGTATTTTTTGCCTTCGTGCTCTTTAACTCCCTCAAGAAAAGTATTTTTAGTTATACTTGTACGCTGATACCTTCCGCGGGCCGCAGCGATACAGCGTGGCGGGGCGGGCCGCCAGTTGGTGACCCCTGGTATACGGTATTTCACAATGTAGGTACGACCAGTTTTAGCCTGATGACGCGGGTTCGCTGTAGTAATAGCGAATTGCATTAGCTTTCGTAACACAGTTCCCTAGTCATGTGCTACAATGAATTCGTCATAGCACATGACTAGGGAACCGTGTTTCGAAAGCTAGTGCAATTCGCTTTTACCACAGCGAACTTGCAGCATCAGAGTACACCAGGTCGTTAATATCTACATTGTGAAGTAAGCAACGATCATGCTGCTAAAATCGAAACTCAATGTATTGTATACAGTATACCGGAGCCTATTCTTTTATTTGTATTTCAGAAAAAGTAACCGACGAAAGATATATTCGTGTTAATTTTCTTGAAATTTTTATTAATTGTTGCGCTAGTAATTAGTAGACCTAGTAGTTATCACCGTGGATCCCTAGGGTTCCGCAGAACATCTGCTGAAGACATAGAGACTGAAGAGTAGGCCTACTGTGCTAGACAACTTCATTCAAACAATAGGCTATACTGTAGATTAATACATAAAAATAACAAGTAGCAAAAAGCTTGACTTCTTTCAATCATCGGCGTATGAGCAGATCTTTCTAGGCTAGATTGGAGGGCAGCAAATTATCAGCCACTCCACAGTCTCGTCGTCCAGAACCCTCAGACCATGTGCAGTTGTGCACCGTGTGGAGGCCGGTGGGTTAGGCAGTGGCGGATGACATGGCCTGTGGTCTGTTCAGTGGCACCACACTCGCATTCTGATGAAGGAGCCAGGCGCCACTTGTTCATGTCCTGTTTTTTCTATAACTATGTCCTGCGATTGCAAAGTGTTAAAATTCTCATCAAAACACAAATTTCTTGAAACTGTTCATTTTTTGTAAATGTGTCGTTTTTTTAAATTTACCTTACTCAACTAAAGGTGGTGATTTGAAAGAAGCAATTATGATTTAAGTACAAAATATCTTATAAATTTTGACTGCATATACCACCTTGAATTGATTGCAGTAAATGCTGTGTCGCAATTAATTTTTGTTCTAGAGAATCACTCATAAAATTCCTTTTTAGTTTTTTGTCAAGACCTGTTCTTGCAGACGTGAATGAAATTAAGCGGTATTTCGGGAAATTTATTTAAACTTAAATTCAAACTTAACGCTGTTTTTAAAACCTTAGAACAGGGCTTCCCTAACGTTTTTGTTCGCGATCCCTTTTAATCTTCTAAAATTTTTCACGACCCTTCACAATTAAAAGGATAAATAGTGCGAAATAAAGCCTACATTGTGATATGGATAGAAAAGTTTTCAAATGAAAACTTGAAACAAGCTAACGATACTCAATGACTGTTACTTTACAGTTTACACGCAGCCTACCGGAAACAAAACAAAGAACCTAATACATTTATTCAGATGGATGTGGGTGTGATGGACATTGGTCTGATGGAAGTAACCGTTTTTTGCTACAAAGCAAGTCCAGCCGTGCATGTTGGTTAATGTTGGTTCTAAGGCTGTTTCAATGTTGCTTAGTTTTGATGGTGTCTGTTCATCAACGTTGAAAATGCTGACTCGCACAAATTGTTGTCGTAGGCTCCAGCTCGTGTCCGAGCATTGGTTTTATTTTCCAGTCGGATGTGGCTTTGGAGGCCTAGTCTATAGTAGAAAAGACTTGGGCAAAAGTTACATTGTATGGAGAGTTGGGAACGTGGTTGTATCAGCTTTTTTAATGTTTTGTTTTTTCTGAGCCTTTTGTATCCGTTTTTTTTTTTTTTTCGAAAAAATTCCATGCCTTCCCTCGTTCTCTTCCTCCAGATTGACCTATCACTGGCAAGTTGTTCCCACGATTCTAGATCAATGTTTGCTGAGTTAAGGGAGACTTTACCTGATCTTAGTAATTGCGTCGTTGGTGAGGCGATCCTCTCAACGAGTGCCCAGCATTTGCCTCAGTTTCCTCTGCTAGAAATTGTCAAGACAAATACGTCAAAACAAGCGACAGGAGTGCGGTAAGGCCTACTGCTGAATGATGTAATGGTAGATATTCGGTTTTAACGTTTAGCCAAAAATTGTGAAGGTGTTTTGCATAAAATTTATAAATTTTCACAAAATTTAAACCTTAAGTCAGAAGATATACCAGTAAGATTTTCCTGAGAGAAGTGCTCGGTAGGCTGTAGCTGCTTTGTTTTTTGTTGCAAATAGCTTTTGAATTCAATATAGTTTGGTATTGTCCAACTCTGGAAGAAAATACTTTTGAAACTGTTTCAACAGATTTGACAAACGTTTAATAACCAAAGACTTAATAACGTTTGATGTCACATCATTGTAAACCAAACACTTTTCAGTAAATGAGAACATTTTCTCTTTTCAAATGAATCATTTTCAACTTTTTGTTTCCAGATGTTTAATGTGTATATGAACGCTTTAATTTTAGATTTCAATGTAAAAACATAGATGTTTTCTTTATGGAGGGACAACTTAAATTTGTTCAGTTTTTTAAGCAAATCTGATAAATAACATAATTTCAAGAATCAGATGTCATTGTGAAAATTGTGGGCAAAGTCTGCATTTTTTTTGTTAGAAAACTCACGATTTCAATTTTCAACACTAATAATAAATCTTTTTCACTTCAACTTTAAGCCATCTTACTTCACATTGCAAAAAAAGGGTTTTAAATTCTGATTCCGTTTTACCACATCAATTTGCAAACATTATACGCGTACTGAGTGCACGACTCTCAATACAGGTAATAACCTGCACAGAAATGTTAATATTCAGTACTTTGAGTAAAATTGGCACACTCTCTGCGACTCCTGAAGTTCGTTACAGGACCCATTGCGGGGTCGCGACCCCCAGTTTGGGAAGCCTTGCCTTAGAACACCTTTTACAAACTTTACATATTTTTTTAATAAAATAATTGCTGAAGTATGTGATTAAAGTTTTTATTGAATCACCCAAGTTCAATTCGGTGTTTCATTTTCTGTTGATTGTTTGCCTATCAGAACAAAACTTACCTAAAGGCGACGAAAAGGTTTGGTAGCCATGAGGAAGAAACGTTTATGGTTGATCTTACTTTTTTAATGAGTTATAAACGATTACGAAAAAAAAAGAAAGATGTAAATTATTTGTTAGATCTAACAATTGGACTTTTTTTACAATGTGAAAAGATAGTGGAAAGATTACGTTGTTCTACTGCATTAAACTCCGAAGCAAGCTGCTATGTTGAATCGTGGACTAAATTGAGAAAAAAAAAACCGCAAAAATAACTCATTTTTCTTCTATTGCTGAGATGTTCAGCGAATGTATGAATTGGAAAGTTTGCAAAGTCCTTGACATTTTTGGGTTAATTCCAAACCTTAAATTAGACTGATTCAATGCAGCTGCTCCATTTTAAAAAACTTATTCATCCTTTTTTATTGTTTTGATATTTAACCAATAAACAATCAACTCGTTTTTGCCATTGTCATATCATGCTTTGGGTTGAAAATATATATCCTTCCAAGTCAAGAAATGTCATTTTAGACGTTTAGAAACAAGAAACTTTATCTTCAAAATGTTGCCAGATTTTTTGCCTGCCATGAATATCTTGTCGTTTACTCTTTTGCAGTCGATATAACTTGTTTTAAGATAAAACTTCACGTTTAACTTTAATCTCTTCAAGACAGCTTTTGTAAATGTAATTTTTGTCAATTTGGAATGTTTTGCTAGTATTTGGGTATAAAACCATAGAACAAAACGCAGCAAGTAGGTTGCGTAGCTTAGTGCATAACAAACTGAAGAATTCATATAGCTTTACTTGCAACACTACTGTAGGCTACAAATGATCAATTATTATTAACCAACTTTTGGCTTCAGTCTTTATGGCGCCATTAGTCAGAAGAGCTTTTTCCAAATTATACCTTGTTTTCTAATTGCTGACCTTTTTAGCTCAAAAATGCGAGAAAAAATGTAAATTACCGTGCGCATTTGTAAACAAAAAATCTGTAACAAGTTTATCGTCTACACATCCTCATGAACAGCTTTTTGCTTCACTGTTTATTCCGGACATAAAAACCCTAACAAACAATGGCCTGTTCAAAGTTATCATGCAGTGTTTGTTTTTTTAAATTATTACGTTATGCATTGAAGTAGCTTACATTCAAAGTTTTGTATTTTTGAAATGCAAATATTTCATGGATATCAAGTATGACATTGTGCAAACACTAGCCTACTGAAATTACAATTGATTGGATGATCTAACTGGCGAGCATGGAAGCTACACCGTTATAATTAGCAAATCGCAACTGCTCGCTGTACTATAGCGAGTGCTCAGCCTTGTGCTGATAGCCGGGAAGAACGCTCCCTTCTTCACAATGTCTTCCTTGGCGCTTGCTGGTTTTGTTGGCTCCTTTTTTCCACAAAAATAAGAGTTAAACTGACTGGTAAAAACGGTGGTCGAATATCTTTGTGGCATGACAAACTGACAAGCCCAGCCTCATGGGCGAAACACGGTGTCTATCGCTGTTAATTCTTGCTATAATCGGCTGCCGAGAAACGAACTTACAACTTGTTAAAGAAGGCCTACAGAATAACACATAGCAATTTGCACATAGCAAGATAGGATAACCAAACGAACAATATTTACAATATCAAGTATTAGATTAGTAGATTAGGTTATTGGTTAATCAATCAAAGTTTCAGAATACCCCTCCAAACGACACACACCACATTTTCTGATTGATTTCGATGGTCAAACGACAACTTAGCAAACATTGGACTATTATCTTGCTTGTTAATCAATTTCGGGAGCAACCTTTTCGATCTGCAGCCAGGTTGATTTTAGAATGTTCAAAAGATTTTTGAATTTTTTCGATAGATATTTTTTTGGAATCTTATTCTTTTATTGCAATCACGCTTACACCTCAATGACCTATAATTGTTATCAATAATGGCAAGATGTTATTTTGTCGTATAGCTTACATTGTCAGTCAACAATCGTGAAATTGTTTGTTACAAAGGTGTGAAGATTTTCTTCATTACATCAAGTAGAAAATTAATTGCAATTTAGGTTCTTATGCCTAATCAATTGTTACTTTACCAAACTCCAAATCAAGCACCGATGATGTTAAACCTAATTCATCGTTTATTTTGAATAGATTTCTTAGAGAGTAGGCTACACATGTAGCCTATGCTTTAGTGGTCCTTTTTCTCAAAGTTGAGATAAGCTTTTACTTTGCCAGAACGTTTTATATAGATTATGATGTTATGGTTATTTGATTATTTTTTGCGCCCAATATATTTTGCAGTGGGATTTTTCCAGTGTCTTTTCTGCATAGTCTGCTGGTTGGAAACGTTTTTTATGTTGGCTTGCATTCAGAGCTTTATTCGACGGATATTAGCCTACTATTCAAAGAACACAAGACAGTGTGGGTAGGCTTGCTTTGTACGGCTTTTATTTAAAATTCATGTAAAGCCAAAGTAAAAAAAATCCCAAGTTATAATTACGATAATTTATTTTTTCCTCATAAGTTAAGAATTTGGGAAAAGGCTCTTTAGATTAGATCAACGTTCAATCAAAAGTTTTTCTTCATTCGTTCATATCGACTCTCGGCCACTCCATAAATCATCTCCCTTTACAGCTCTCGATTCTCTCAACCTTCTTCAACTCTTCCATCTCAATCTCGCTTTCATTCATTGCTATATCGAGCCATCTCCTTTTGGGACGTCTCTTTTCTCTCCAGCCGCTGACCAAATCAAGCATGGTAAAATTTTCTAAAGATTTGTAGCCTATCTGATGATGCGGTCGAAATATAAAAACGTTTGCTTGAATTTTCTAGTTTTTAAGTATATGTTCCGTTTAATTCGGTTTAAAAAATGTTTGCTTATACGTAGTTTGGCTGCCGATTGCAAAGTAACAAGAATTGACAGCGATAAACACGTGTTTCGCACATGAGTTCGGGCTCATCAGTTTCGCACCATGGAATGAACCGGCCTTATGGGCGAAACACGTGTCCATCGCTGTCAATTATTGCTATTTTACAATCGGTTGCCAAACTACGTATAGTTAAGTGGATAGGCTTCATTGTTAGCGTGAAGGCTACACCGTTATGGTTAACGAATCGCAATAGCTTGCTATTCTGGCGGTTAGGCCACAGCTCTCCTAGGAAGATCGCTTCTTTCTACATATTTTTTTGTTTGTATTAGCAATACATCATACAACATAACCTTTGCCCTTGGTATTACCAAGCGTGGGATTGTTTTCAGACAAACACCAAATGCTTTAAAATACAGGCAAATTGCATCACTGGGTCACCAAGTGGGCAATTTTCATAGCGCAAGTTACTGCTTAACTACTAGCGCTATCACGTGGACGGACAAGAAAACATGGTAATACGGAAATTTCACTATTGAAAATTTACTATGAATAATGTGTTTTAAATATCCTGATGTAACTTTAGTTTAATCAAATTATTTGATTTTCTTCATCGAGTAGTTTATCACACGACCATAGCCCAATACATCATATTATCTTTTACTCTAATGTTGAACATAATCAAGTCTCGTTTGATTTCAGATCGAGGCACTCAAACAGATGTTGCACTGTTTGATCCTGCCTGCATTCGCTACAAGTGTAGAATCAAGGATTTCTAAAGTAGGCTACAGGATGTCCAACTACCTGCCAAGAAAAGGGTGTGTTAAATTTCAGCGTTACCAGATGTTATTCAAACTTTTCGGCTAAACTCTTATTTTACAGTAGTTGCTGCCTAAGTCTTTCTTATTGAAAATTATTTCAAAATTAATTAAAAAAAAAATTTTTATTATCTTAATTAAACTTATCAAAACATGAAGTAATAGTAGTAGGTAGTAGGCATCCTTCCATCTTTTCAGATGATGGTAGCACTCTGGGTACGGCAGCTTCTCATATGGTTCTGAAGTCCAATCCTGGCGTGGCAGTCTCGTCCACAGTTTGGACATATGAAATCAAAAGAGTTCTGAGGCTGCTGTCTCTCTTTTCTTCTTTGTCTTCTTTGCTCTAGTTGCTTCCTCCGCCTCGACTGACCCTTTGCTAGACCCGCACTGACTTCGTAGCGCCATCTGTTGCGATTTGCTGCGATCAGTTCCCAGCTGGCAGGGTCTATGTCAGTCTGCTTCCGGTCTCGTTTGCAAACGTCTTTGTAACGCAGTGCGGGTCGTCCTACTGGGCGTTTCCCTGTGGCAAGTTCACTGTACAGAATGTCCTTTGGAATGCGCCCATCCTTCATTCTGGATACATGCCCCAACCAGCGTAGACGTCGCTGGCAGAGGAGAAGGTGTATGCTCAGGGAGCAAGAACGTTCCAGAACAGTGGTGTTGGGTATTCTGTCCTTCCAGGAAATACCAAGAATGCGCCTCAAGCAACGAAGGTGAAAGCTTTCAAGGCGGTTTTCTTGTCTGGCGTAAGTGGTCCAGGACTCACTACCGTACAGCAGAGTACTAAGAACACACGCACGGTACACTTTGAGTTTTGTGTTAAGTGTCAAAAGATTATTGTCCCACACTCTCCTCCCGAGTTGAGTCATCACTCCTGCAGCCCTGGCTATCCGTCTGTCGATTTCCTTATCTAAGGACAGGTTGCTGGTGACCGTTGAACCAAGGTAGGTGAAGTGGTCTGTCACTTCGAGCACTTCTGGTCCTATGGTGATGACAGGTGGCTTGGGGACATCTTGGCCCATGACTACTGTTTTCTTATAACCATAAAGAAATTACAAGATTTGTCGTTGATACGTGATGCTTATGTCTGTCAGGCGTAGTTTTCATTTTCTTTATATTTTTAGTTTCAAATGCTTGGCAAAGTATTTTTAGAATTTGTAGTTTTGTTTTATCAAGTACCTTTACAAATATCATTGCAAGATGAGTTAAACAAAATTATTCTGACGTGATTTGTGATTAAGTTCAAGTTTAGGCTAGTTTTAAACAGAAAATATTTGAGCGACCACCACTTTAAAATTGCATATTGAAAAATCATCTGGCAACAATTTGTGTAAACATCCTCTTGTCATTAGAACCGTAGCCTAGTTGGGAATCCCGTTCTTCTAAGTCTTTGTGTAGAAATAGAATACAGACAACACTTCAACATCCTACATTGCAAATTTGAGTTCTCAGATGGTTCAGGCATCGCTAGTATTTCCATGGATCATTTTTACCAAGAGAAAAGCTTTCTACCGTTGAAAGTAAATGATGTAGCCTTCTCTCAACTGCTAACTGCATAATATTTAACTACTTTTATGTCATTCTTGAAAATATCAGTGTATAATTGTTATTAGTAGACCTACCATACGTCCCGGTTTGGCCGGGACAGTCCCGGTTTAAACGTCTGTCCCGGTGTCCCGTCCCGGTTAGCAAAATGTCCCGGAATTTTACTTTAATGAAATTTTCAAAATTAACTCCAATCTGATGCAAAATTATGAAATAATTCCGTCCCAAAAGGCATAACTTTGCTTTAACTTGAGGCTTCTTTTAATATCCTAATTTTTTTAGCTTATTAGGTTGAGTAAAATATCGCGCATAGCTTGAGAAATCCTTTAGTTAGGGAATAATGAGTGACGTTTATTGCGTCATTATTCTATTGACTTCAATGAAACGATGAAGCCAATGGTTTCTGAATGCATCCCCCTATAAATGTTTGATTTGTGAGTTAGTGTTATTTCTTTGTTCTCCGTGTTTGTTCTTTCTTTTTTTCTTATGAATGTCTGATTTGTGACTTAGTGTTGCTTAAATTAACTTGCATTTTCCTTTAAATAAGGTAATAAATTTTTTTATTCAATCTAAGTAGAATACTTTATTATGCAATATTAAAGCTTATAAATATAAATATGGAATAAAAATTTGCCAAGCTCAGGCCTTCGGCCTTTCGTCCAGTTATTTCATTCATAGTTTTGAGTTTGTCCCGGATTATGCCCAAGAAATTATGGTAAGTCTAGTTATTAGTGATCATTGTTTGCTTGTCAGTTGCATTTATATCCAGCAATGCATAGAGCAGCATTTCTCTACTTTACTCACTCTAATATTTCTGCATGCAGATTTGGACAGTCTAGCACCCTTCACAATTATTGACATCCAACAACTACAGTACCTACAGCTACAGTGCATATTGTTTTAATGAATTTGACTGATGGTGGACTTTAGGCAGTATTCCCATGCATTTAGCTCTCTAAAATTGATTTCAGCTCTCCCAGTTAAAAAACGCTGACTTAATTAAGATTAGCCTACAATGCCCTACATACAAATGCAGTGATGGGTTTCAGTAATGCAAGCATAGGTTCAATCAACCAATCATTTTATTTTTCCTCATTAACGCGTCCGGGACGAAAAAGATACTAACTACAAAAATCGATATAGACCTACCAGCACGTTAATGAACAGGAAAAGGTGGCGAAACCTTAAAAGGTTTAAAACGTGCCTGAATGGAAAATCCTGTAGTAGGCTATATATCAGTAGTTAGCACGGCCACAAAACCCAAAAAACAAATAGCAAAAAATAAAACAAAAACAGAGAGAAGCACACATGTAGTAATGAATGACAGGTTATAGTAGACGTAAATACAATACACTAAAGTAGCTAGAAAGAAAATTTTAGGGGTGCAAAAACAACTGCTGGGGTGGAAAATATTTTAATGTTTGAATAGAGAGTTTGTTTAAAAATATTGCAACTAAATGCAGCCAAAAATGTATGAGACGTCATTCAACATGTCACTTAATACACAGTCATTAAATCTTTCGAAGAAGATTAAACATTTGTCGGCTAATAGTATTAAAAGCATATTTTTGGAAGACAAGATACAATTTTGAAAGCGATTTCTCCCCAACCCTGGCTACATCCCTGATCAGGGGCGCCGGAAGCGGGGGAGGCAGGGGGGGCGGATGCCCCCCCCTGTCCTTAATTTTTTTGCAGATGGAGGGGCAGGGGGGGAAATAGTGCCCTTTTAAAGTCATGTAAGCTACTGCACATTTTACAATATAACAATTTATGCTATTTGCTTTTAGCCTAATTATAATCTTTCATTTTTGCCTCAAAATAATATTTACGGCACAAAATTTTGCAACACAGTAAACGCCTTAAAACTCGTTTGTTTCGGCAGCCGTCGTGGCCTACCGGGAGCTCCTTCTCGGCAGCCAAATCTGCGTGCTTGGAGGCCAAAATAAAAATAACGATATCACAAGTAAATAGAATTAAACTTGCAACAATGCTAAAATGATCACTTAGCGTTGTTGAAGTCTGGGCCTGGGCGACGTCCTACAGTAGAATCGTTGCACCACGCAATAACTGCTTTATCGGGACTGTAATCCAGTACTGCGAGACCATCTAACGACACTCGCACGAGTGTCTTCAGTGTGGCTGATTTTAAAGAAGTTCGCCACTCCCCTAAAATTCTTTTTAGCAACGAAAAAGAACGTTCGACATGTGTTGACGATGACGGCAAGGTAATAAAATAAGTATTTCAATGATGTGAAGGACATTACTAAACGAAGCATGATTTTTGCAAAATATGATCAAAAAATGTTTTCCCCTCGGATGTCAACTAACCTAGTTCTACTTTTTAACAACGATTCAATGTCCAACAACATCGAATCGACATAAAAACGACAATATTGCCAGCCGATGTAAATTAGCACTTCGGATAAGACTTTGTTAAAATAAACGTCGGGAATTACAAACAAGACTTACAGCGCTGGTGATCGCAGATGGATATATTCCATCAATAACAAATATTCCCGTAGACCCGTACAATGCAACAGTGGCGATTATAACGCGCTGACCTAATTTTGCGTCACTCTTTGATCCTACATATTTTCGACAGTTAATCCACGATCATTTTATTGCGAAATTAAATAATTGGCTAGAAGAGACTGGCGGCCAAACTTGGCCGATTGAGGAGGTAGGCACCGGCGGTCATTCAAGCACTACTTAGCGGCCATGGCCGCAGGCTGCTTTAAGGCTTGACAGTAGGTTACATCATTATAACATAGCATGATGCCCTTCTTTGTATACCGAACACTTGTAGGTTATCACTACTCAATACATAGTGAGCTGATAGATTAGCATTATCGCTATATCTTATAACTTGAAAAAAAATTGGCCCTTTAGTAAACAAAAGTGCCCTTTTTTTGTAATCTTGCCCCCCCAGTCAAAAATCGTTCCGGCGCCCCTGTCCTTGATGCAATTCAAATACGAAGTAGAAGTACAAAAGAAATAAATCCTGCAAATGAGTTATTCCAGGGTTACCCAACTGGAAGACCGCGGTCCGAATCCGGACCTTCTGGGTGTTGAAGGTGGACCTCGGGCTTTTGGGAGAATAACCTCATTGCCATATTTTAGGGCCTCTTTAAACAAATTTCCATTAAGAAAAAGCAATTTTTTTGTGTATATCCAAGGAGCTGGGGCTTCGCCCTCAAACCCCCCAACGCTTTGCCGTCTTCTCTGATGTGCTTTAATTTTGTTTGTTTAATTTTCGTGGTTGCATATGAAATATTCACCGACCGCAAAAATATTCAACTTGTCAAAATGGACCTTTGCTAACATTAGTTGAGTAGCCTTGGGTTATGCTATATAGCAGGGGCGGGCAACATACGGCCCGCGAGCCGGACCCGGCCCGCGACGAGATTTTGAGCGGCCCGCAGACAGTTTCCTGTCTTGTAGGGTAATTTAAGCAGGGGCGGGAACAATGTTTTGACATCGTCAGGGACTTATTGGATTATCGCATCACATATTATACTTCTGGAAGGTCGCCCCCCAGACCCTCCTTCGCGTTACTGAAAGCTTCAGTTTCTTATACAGCGTCTTAGGCGGCAGGTTTCGCGCCGAAGATTTTTGCCTTTCAACACGATTTAAAATCGAAAGAGCAAAAGTTCTTTAACATTTGCCATATTTTGTGAGATTTTGTTTTTTGAGGGGGGCTTATTTTTGCTATTAAAATAAAAATGCATGAACTTAAAAATGAATAAATTTTTGAGTGAAATGTGTAGTTTAAAGTATTTTTCGATCATTGTAGATACTACCATGGCCTCCTTTAGTAGTCGTTCATGATGCTACTTTAATTGTTTTTCATCAAGAACAAATCGTTTTCGTATTATAAGTAGGTTATGTTAAACTGCTCCAAGATGTAAAATCTAATGTTGTTAAACCTACTGATTTCGCTATCTCTGAATACTTTCTGTTATTTTTACTAGGAAACTAGTGCTGCTTTTGCTAAGCGTGTAGCTTACTATTTTTGCTTGACCAACTGAATTAACTGCAAAAACTGCGTGGGCCAGGCATATAGTTCCAACATGTCTAGAAAGGTGAAAGATATTGAAGTAAGATTAAAGAAACTAGGCTAAACCCTTCCTGCCTATTTTCTGCTTATGAATGGCAATGCCTAAATCAAGTTGGAGCTCATGATGTAGGCTACAGTGTAGTCAGGACCTCTGAGAGAAATTTTCGCTAGGGGTACGAAGAGTCATTCCGGGCCCCCTCTCACTCTGGGCCCCCTTTGTTGGCAAAACGCGTGATGTTTGCTTAGGCGTATTGCACACCACACAACATTTTACTGCAGAATTGGACATCTGTGCACAATAATAGGATCAGGCTGCAATAAAACTATTATTTTGTGTTGTGCATATAATGTGATCAGACCCTCGCCAATTTCTGTATCCTGCATTGAATTCGTGTGTCAGTTATTGATGGTGCTGTAGGCCTACTGCTGTTGAAGGATGTCGCTTATTGTAAGTTACATCTTTAATGTGAAGTTTTTTAATTCATTTTTTTATTTCTCTTAGATGTAGCTTATAATTATTTCTGAAGAGGACACTACCGGTATGTCATGTCGAAAACGTTGGATTTAGTAGTTTTTTCATGTGTTTTTGTGTGTTTAATGTTAGATCCATTAACGTTACTGAGCATTATATGTATCTGGTACAAGCCAAGCTCTCTAACAAGGCTCAAACATAACATCTTGTTAAAACATATTCAAGTTAATCATCTGACCAATCCTAACCTTTCTTTAATAAGTTTTGCATTCACCACATGCCCAGCACTAGCAGAGGTGAACGAGAGAAGTCACTTTTTTTGACTCTGGCTCCGGTCCTGCTCCGAAAGTATTCTCCGGCTCCTGCGCTAACTCCGAAATTCATTTTTAAGTGAAATAAGCGTGAAACTACCTCTGTCAAATAGTTTTTAAAAAACACAAAAAAAACAAAAACACCCGGGCTTTTTGCCTGGGTTTTTCTTAAACCTGCTTTTGCTACACTATGCCTCTCCAAGGACAGGAGAGTAACTAACTTTTATGATTTAATTTAGGGTGCTTTTAGCAGAACATTTTTGCACGTAAAGCATTAAATTACCACTTTGGGCCCCTAATTTCCTCAAAAGGCACTCGATTACCTTTCTGGGCCCTTTTGCTAGATTACGGGCCCCCCAGGACTAAAGAATAACAACTTTTATGCTTGAAATCAGTCGTTTAAGATGGTTTTAACCAAACATTTTTGCGCGTAAACTATAAAACCACAATTCCGGGCCCCCAACAAACACAGGCCTGGGCCTTCAAGGGTACGCCGTACCCTCCGTACCCCCCTCTCATAGGCCCTGAGTGTAGTCCAGATGCCATATCAATTTAAGAGTAGGCCTAATTGATCGACTGTAAGGTACCGGTATGTTATGTTTGTAGCCCACCAGATCGGAATTTCTAAAAAAAGCTGTCTCATTATCCAAACAGTTCACTTGAACAGTTTCAAATCTGTAGCCTACTTCTCTGCATTGTAGATCACAGTCCCATACGAGTTTCAATCGACTAATCTATTCGTCGTCGTCGTGTGAGCCTCTGGGGCTGAGGGTCTATCCTTTTATCACCCTAGGTTCACGATGTTTCCGGACTACACTGGAAGGCTACAAAAGAGCAGGCAGTCTTGGGTTTCATCATCCAAGATGCTCAGACCTTCCACTCCGTTAGGTTGCTTGAAGGTGGTACAATCGTTGACAATGTTAGTTGTGGTCTGTTCAACGGCACCACATTCACAAGAGGAAGAAGAGGCCCATTGGTGCAAGGTTGAGTAGAAAAGCCAGACGCTTCACCAGCTCAATCATACAAACGAAATTTATTCTATTGTATTGCAAAGGATTCGCTAGCTGTTGGTAGTCTATTAACGAATGTAGGGTAGGCCATATCAACAAACTCAAACATATCATCGATAAGTGTGAAGATCTATAGAAATTGCATTCTATGTGTGATGTGTAGTTGCGGGCATGTGGAACAAATTTATAGCTTACAAGCTTTAGGATAATAACATTTTGGATGAGTTGGTACTTTTGAAAGAAAGCTACAGAGCAAACTTAAGCTGCAAACCGGAACGCACCATCCCATAATCTCTACTCAAGGAAATCTGTACCGAATCATTGATTGCAAATTTCAAAACACTTTCCCAAATATTTTGTTGCTTTGACAGTCTTTTAGTTTTACGTGACCGGTACCTCCAACGGTTTCGAATTCAAAACATGCTTTTAGCACACGGAAATTGTAAAGAATTGGTTACGCTCTACTATGACTTAAAACTGATTGAACAGCCTATGCATGTTGTGTATTAAATCAGACGTTGCAAAAGTTTCATTATTTGATGCTGTGATCCGTAATTTTGCATTGCAACTGGCCTGGAACGGATTGAATGCTTGTCGAGCTATTTTCATTGCATGTATTGTGCACTTACGATTTTTTCCATCTACACTAAAATTACCAGTTATAACAAATTCAATTTTTGTCATAATTGAAACCAATCGGCTACTAGTACACACACTTGTGAAAAGGAAGAGGCGATCATCGACCCAACAATGGCTCTTCCATGATTCCACACAACAGACAAGAATGTGTAACACCTAAGAGGATGATCAGCAAACACGCCCGTACTGCCCAAACACCAGATACTGTAGATGAGATACTCTCAGCAAGCCCTGGATGTCAACACTGTAAATCCAGCATTTGAGACATTGATCACCTGATCAAGGATTCTCCACCCACCAAATCAATGGCGGATGGAGAGCAGTAGACTGTGTGACAATATTTTTAAACAAATATTTTTATTTACGCATGTAACGATATTTTTAAACACTGGTTAAAGCGTCAAAGGCACCAAATATGAGATGTGCACACCATACGACTATAGGCCTACTAACTTACAATTTTTTTTAGACAAATTAGGGATCAACAATAGCAAGTATGCTGCAAGTGTAATCGAGTGATTTTTGTTGATTTTCATATTAAAAAAAGTTTTTTTTTCATAACGATACGTTGTTAAAATCGAAACTTTAAAGGAGTTCAACTTCACGTGGAGGAAAGTAGCCTAGTTCAAGTTCAGCTGCAGAAACATGTTGCCAAGCATGACAAAAAATCGTTGCTTTCATTTTTGCCAAAATTGTTTTTTTGAGGGGCCCATTTTTCGTATTGCTTACCCACCAGTTCTGATTTCTCTCGAAGACCCTGCCCTGTGCTATAACATCCACAGTGAAAGGAAAAGTTTCAGCATCTAGGGCAGGGTGACTCAATTAATGTTAACAAAGGTCCGGTTTGACAAGTTGAATGTTTTCAGCGCTCCGGTGAATAAACTATTTTATACGCAACCACGAAAGTTAAACTATCAGTGCCAGTACCGAACCATTTTTTTAGGTAAAATGTATCTCGACTTGAATTTGTGACAAAGTGTTCAGGGGTCTTGATGGCTTAGCTGATAAGATAATCACAGAAAATTTTGTTTCCCCCCAGTAGAAATCTGTTTAGAGCCCTGATGCAGGGTCTAGGGCTGTATGCCTACACTACATAGTCGGCTGCGTAGCCGAGTGGTGAGAACGTCTGCGCGACGTTCGAAAGAACGTGGGTTCGACACTGTTCCAGAGCACGCGGCTGTGTCTCGGCAAAGACACTTAATGGCAAGCCAAACTAAGGGGAGCAGCTGACTCGAAGACTATATGTCACTTTGCTGCTTCTTGTCGTCTGTTGTATCGCATCTGTGATCGCAGTGTACTGCATGTTATCGCAATCGGCGCAAATAAAAGCATGATTATGATTATTCAACTCAGAAAAAATAAAATAAAAGCTAAAATACATTAAATTTTACAACAACTGAAAATATGAAGACATCTTGATCGATACTACAGGAAGGCCTACCATCTGCACCGTGTAAAAAATAACACTAAACAAAAAATACCATAACACCCAGGTAATACCTTGTACCAACATTTCACAACAACTATAAAGAAATAACATTATAAACGAACACCTCAACTCAAACAAAACACTGTGTGCACTCTGCTTCTATTCTAAGCAAAGACTTTAAATCTTTGTTGCATTGTTGAAAACAAATTGTTTGCAGATTTCATCTACACTTAGTTCATCAAAATAGGCTACACTTGATGGGCATGGCACATGGCAATGGAATTGAGTCTTAAAGCAGGACTTCCCAAACTGGGGGTCGCGACCCCCCAAGGGGTAGCCTAACGAACTTCAGGGGTCGCAGAAAGTGTACCAATTTGCACAAGGTACTGCATCTACTTCTGTGCGAGATGCTGTGATGGTTATTAACTTTAGTCGCGTACTCAATAGGCTGCCCCATGGCTACCTAAAGATGCCGTTAAAATTCAGTCTTGGTCCACCATTTTCGCAATGACATCTAGCTTTTGGAATTATGCCAAATGTCAGATTTGCTTAAAAAACTAAACGATTTTAAATTGTCTCTCCGAGGAGAAAACATCAATATTTTGCATTGAAATCTAAAACTGATGCGTTCATCAAAAAACTGAACATCTGAAAACCAAAATTTCAAAATAATATATCTGAAATGTTCTCACCTCGCCTACCATTGCAACCTAAGCAACATTGAAACCGCCTTGAGACCAGCTTTAACTAACATTGAGCCACGGGTGGTTTTGCTTTGTAGCAGAAGGCAGTCACACCCATCACACTGAATAAATGTGTTTGCTTTTTTGTTATACCCATAGGCTTTGTTGTGATGGTCAGAAATAAATAAAAAATAAAAACAAACTGAACTGAGTACCGATAAAGTGTTTTTGGTTTTCGTTAGATTTAACCTTCTCAATAAATATTACAAATGTATATTTCGCACTGTTCGTCGTTTTAATCGTAAGGGGCCGCGAAGTATTTTAGGAGATTAAAAGCAGTCATTGTGTTTCGGGGCCATGTTTTTAAGCGGCGTAGCGAGCTAAACGATTTTTCAGCTTTTGCAGAAGAAGTGACATTGACCAATAGCAATCTTACAAGTTTTTCCACACTGGCATACAACTCTTTGACAATAGGTTTGTTACGGACAATCGTTCCCCGATACAAAAACGTCACATAAAACCGTTAAGGTCTACTGAACCTGGTGTCTTACGTCATGGAAATTGTTAAAAAATTAGCCGAGATTGCATCATACTTCCTAACACTTGTAAAACATTGCACAATCCTTTTCAACACCTGTGGGAATTGCTTCACAATGTTTATCACTGTTACGCAGTGATGTACGCGCATACAAAAAATATTGACGCCGTCAGCGCAAACGCAAACGTTCGAAAAACTATACGCCGCATGCGTCAACGCAACTTGTAAAAAAAGTTGGTGGCGTCAGCGTTAGCGCATACTCTAGCGCAAACTCATTTTGTTTGCTAGGTGCCAAACATTCACACGGTATAAACCACTCGAAACAACACACTTTTCAAGCCACTTCGCGATTTCTCGTTACAAGAAATTATCTTTTTGGCCTGAAGGCACATCTGGCATTGAAAATATAAGTTTTTGCCTTTCGAAGAAGAGAGCTTAAAATACTTTTCCATGTAGGGCCATGGATTTGTATTATCATGCTCCATTTCACTTGGAGATTAGTATTACCGTAAGTCATTCCCTGAATACAATAGTGTAGTGTAAGAAACTGTACCATATGTCTATCAAGAAAATTCTAGTATTATACTAACTGTCGCTCCTAGTAATATACTAAGTGTCGCTCCCTAAAAATCCATTATAAAAAACACTATTTTTAAAATGATTCCGTTTGAATAAGACTAATGTTGCTTGTAATGCCATAATTCTCTCAGTAAGCTCTATGCTTTTTTTGATAAGATTTTTAAAAAGTGGGTTAATGGAAGACAAAACTGCCAGACATAACCAAGTTTAGATTCTGAACTGCACAACTCTTTGTTATTAGCATTCAGGGATAGTTAGCATTACTAGTGTTATTAGCAGTAGGCTACTCAAAAGCCTCTCACAATTGGCCCCTGGATGCATGTTTTGCTAAACTGCTCATCAAGTTACAAAACATATATAATTACATACTTACGCAACAGAATGTATAAATTGTCAAGTAAAAATTACCTTAGCTTGATAGCCTACTGTATGTAGGCCTACACATTACTACGCTACATAGCCTACAACAAGAATGACCGGCAAAGGCAAAGTAATGTAGCCTACTACATATAACATACAGAGTACAACATCATGCAAGCAATCACGGTCGGAGACCAAATATTTGAGTTTGTTTAGATACATAGGCTGCACTGCTCATTGCCTGAGAAGTTTCTGATTTGCCCCAAAATGCAAGACTTAACTAATATAAATTAAAGTGCTCACACTTGCTTACAAACGCCTTCAACACTGCTTGACTAAAAAAACTTCACACTACGAAGCCAAGTCATTGTTTACACTTTACATGGAGCGACATTACCAACCTACCTACTTGCTTGCTTACATTACATTCCTGTTCTGACCCGTAATTTACTAAGTAATTTCGCAGTAGGCCTAAGTTGTTTTAACTAATTCTTTCTTTTTTTCTGCAAGACTTCAGTCTCCACGTGGGACTCTAGCGTCAAAGGCAGTAGTGCGATATACAAACAAACTCCAGCTGACTGAACAATAGATGACACTGTGACACAACACTAGAACAATGAGCAATTGCAAGACGTCAACCTTTCGCAGTTTGACAAAAAAAATTGCAAACAACAACTAAGACATTAAAAAGTATGCGTTGACGCTATGCGCTAAAAAACCGCGAAAACTTTACGGCGCATCCTCAAGCGCAAACTATCCAAAAAAATGTGTCCGCAAGCGTTAGCGCAAACAAAAAGTCTACGCCGCATGTATGCGGCGTAGAATTTGCGGCGCATACGTACATCTCTGCTGTTACGTCACAGAAGCTGGTTACGTGCATTTGAAATATCTCAAGTCAGTTCTCTCATTTTAGAATTGTCATTAGAAAGGTTAGTCGAATGTTAAAACTGTTTTGCTTGTGCTTACCAACTAGACGAAATTTTCGTCTTTTATCCTAGTAATTTGTATTGTGGTGACAAGTTTTAGTGGCGTACCGCGTTTCTTTCTTTTTTGACAGCCCGTGGCTATTTTTTCTTGAAATACAATTCTTAAAAAAATATTTCTAGAAGAGTATTTTTTTGGTGTCATCGCATACAGACGAAAAGATCTGGGAAGTTTATGTTACAACTTTTCCACGAAGATATTATGATTTTCCGCTGTGACCATAAAAAATAAAAGACGTGTTCTTGTTAGTTGGGACAGAAGCACATCAAGAAAGAAAATAAAAGACGTTTTCTTGTCAGCTGGGACAGAAGAACTTCACGCTAAAATTAAAGACGTTTCTTTGTTGGTTCTTCAACAAGAAAAAGAAAAAATCTGAAGAAGTTTATCATTTCATATGGAAGCAACATTGACATTCAATGGCAAGAAAGAAAATTAAAGACAATCGATTTGTGCTTGAAGATTCAACTGGACGAATCCAAGCAAGTTGTGTGGAACTTTCAATAGCCGAGATTGGAAAACTCAAGAAGGGGTTGGACTTGATATACCCCTACAACTACGGTACTGTGCATTTAAATTATTTTTCTATTTTTTACGGTCATTGCAGTTAAATTTTTATAACTACTGTAATGGTTTGTGTGTGTGTAACTTAATTTTTATTTGTTAAGCCCAATATTTAATATGTCTACACTCGGTCGACAAGGACTCGACCGCCGTCGACTCGATTGGGTTTAAACCTGATGATGTTCTTTGCGGCCGGGCAGGCCATTCTGGGGAAGGACTCAGTAACGATGAGGCTAAGTTAGTTAGGGTTTGAGCCTAGTCCTGTCTGCGGTGGCCGACACTTGTCTGAGCGCAGACCAGTCGGTCATTATCGCAACCATTGTATATAGCGTGTACCTATGGTACCAATTTCATGCATCGTCGTATATTATTCTTATTGCTGTTCATTCTTTGCATGCCCTTTGTATTTGCATATTAACTTAACCGTGAGTGATTCAAACAATTTGTGTATCGTGTGTTTTTATTCATTGGCTCACGATTCTCGTCAATTTTTTTTTAGTCATGCCATGTCAGACTGTCATAACTAAAGGCCACTATGTTACGGACAATCGTTCCCCGATACAAACGTCACATAAAACCGTTAAGGTCTACTGAACCTGGTGTCTTACGTCATGGAATATTGCTAAAAAATGAGCCTAGATTTCATCATACCACGTAACGCCTGTAAAGCATTGTACAATTCTTTTCAACACCTGTGGGAATTGCTTTACAATGTTTATCCCTGTTACGTCACAAAAGCTGGTTACGTGCATTTGAAATATCTCAAGTCAGTTCCCTCATTTTAGAATTGTCGTTAGAAAGGTTTGTCGAATGTTAAAACTGTTTTGCTTGTGCTTCCAACTAAACGAGATTTCCGTCTTTTATCCTAGTAATTTGTATTGTGGTGACAAATTTTAGTATCGTACCGCGTTGTGCCCCTTTTTTGACAGTCTGTGGCTATTTATCTTGAAATAAAATTCGTGAAAAGACGTTTTAAGAAGAGTATTTTTTTGGTGTCATCGCATACAGACGAAAGGATCTGGGAATTTTATGTTACAACTTTCCCACGAAGATATTATGGTTTTCCTCTGTGATCAAGGTTTAAGTCCCTTTAACTTGTTTCGAACATCACACACATACAGTACTTGATCGGCCCGAATTTCTGATGGAAATTAGGGCGAAGAGAAGCTATCTCCGCGAAAAAAGCCGCCGGGTTACAGTACAACGATTCAAAGTCGAAAGACATGCAATCAATCATTTATTTTATTTTTCGTCATTAACGTTCATTGAAACAGTACAACGGTAGTGGGTTTCGTTCATGGTAAAAGCAAACCTAAAGAGTTTGTAGCAGTGAGAAATTATGACGTCATACATAGCGCATTGTGATGCGGATATTTTTAACAGGATACATAGTTTGACCATAGACGACTTGGCGTTGTCTTGCGAGTTGGAGTTTCCAAGCAAAAATCTCAAAAGTTGTGCAACAAAATAAAAAAATGAAAATAAAACACAAAAGTGAAAAAAATACTAAAAATTAGATTTTTATTTCTACATTAGTGGGGGGGTAATTTTGCCTTAGTTACCTCCCCCACTCCAATTGGTGGGGGGTAATCTCCCCCCTGGCCCCACCTCTAACGGAGCCCATGGTTTTTTGTGACAAGCATGTAATGTTCTGTCATAGACTTTTCCATCTTTTTCTTAGTCTCTTGCTTGAATCTTTTTCAGTCTCAAGCCTTGCCTCAAGCGCAGGAAAAATGCATCAAAGTGGCATTTGGCTGATTAATGTAATCATTACAGGCGGAACGAACACAAATAGTAGTGATTGTTAGTTATTATTTAGTTCTTTGTGTTTTTAGACTCTTTGTTTTCGGTTGAAATTAGATTTAGAATTTACAATATTGTTTTTACCCATGGATTTTGCCAAGAAACGTAAAGTTGACAAGCAGTGTGGCGAATTTAACAAACATTGATGCCCATTGCCCAAGTACTTTTTCTCACAAGTTGGCAAGAAAACAGTAGGCTATGTTTTCTGTGCAACGAACATGTTGTCGTGTTTAAAGAGTACAACATTTGCCGCCATAATGCGACAAAACATGCAGGCTATGGCAGTAGGCCTACTTTGTCAGCAGCGGAACGGCAAGCAAGAGCAATAGAACCGAACAGAAGACTCATAAAGCAGCAGAATGTACCCTATCAGTAAAAGCCAAAACAAGCCAGAAAACTGCTAAATACTGCTTTTGGTCTCTATGCTTAAACTTAAAGTTTACATTAAATACGATTCATGCACAGATTCATGCCTTGCATAGGTGCATAGGTGGTAAGTCAGACCATCCACCGTGCAGCCGTCCAGACTTATGGAGAGAAGGAGCGGAAGAACACAGACTGGTTTGAAGCACACATCTCTATGTTGGAACCTATTATCGACCTGAAACGTAAAGCACTGCTCAGCTACAAACAAAAGCCGAGCTGTCAGAACCTGCAAGCCCTGAAAGCCGCCCGACACAAAGCTCAGCAAACCTCACGCCGCTGTGCAAACAACCACTGGAATCTGCTGTCAGAACGTATTCAGTTTGCA
The DNA here is from genome assembly GCF_918807975.1 of Aplidium turbinatum. Taxonomy (NCBI): domain Eukaryota; kingdom Metazoa; phylum Chordata; class Ascidiacea; order Aplousobranchia; family Polyclinidae; genus Aplidium; species Aplidium turbinatum. The sequence continues at coordinate 8,494,713 of NC_137486.1, forward strand.
TCAGACAGTGGCAACATAAGAAAAATTTATAAGGGCATCAAACAAGCAACAGAAAAACCAATCAAAAAGTGTGACCCCCTTAAACCATCCACTGGCGAGATCCTTACAGACAAGGACAAGCAGATAGCACGCTGGGTGGAACATTACCTGGGACTGTATTCAACAGAAAACTCAGTCTCTCAAGACGCGCTAGACAACATTGAAGATCTACCTGTTATCGCAGAGCTTGATGCAGAACCTACTTTAGAAGAACTGAGTAAAGCCTTTGACTCTATGCAAAGGGGGAAAGCACCGGAAGAGGATAACATTCCAGCTGAGGTCATAAAGTGTGGGAAACCTGTCCTGCTAAAACCACTGCACGAGTTACTGCGTCTTTGTTGGAAAGAGGGCCAAGTACCGTAGTCCATGCGCAACTCCAAGATCATTACTCTATACAAGAACAAGGGGGATCGCACTGATTGCAACAGCTACAGAGGCATCTCTTTGCTTAGCATCGTGGGAAAAGTCTTTGCCAAAATGGTCTTTAGGCGCCTTCGGGTATTGGCCGAAAGGGTCTACCCTAGCAAAGGGTCAGTCGAGGCGGAGGAAGCAACTAGAGCAAAGAAGACAAAGAAGAAAAGAGAGACAGCAGCCTCAGAACTCCTCTGATTTCATATGTCCAAACTGTGGACGAGACTGCCACGCCAGGATTGGACTTCAGAACCACATGAGAAGCTGCCGTACCCAGAGTGCTACCATCATCTGAAAAGATGGAAGAATGCCTACCTACCACTATAGGTGGATAAATACGCGATTGATGTATAGCTTCAGTAATTCGGCCCGCCGACTGGAAAAGTTGCGCGCCCCTGCTATATAGGCTACTTAGCGTTCAGTATATTTTTCACTTGGCATGTTGAAGCGAAACAATTATTAATATGCGTCACTGGGCTACCTAGCATCTGATAAAAAGCTTCTGAGAACGTTTGTTTGATTTCTTTAATGGTTATTTCGTAAACATTCAACGTTCTCATTTTCGTACCAGTATTTGTGAAGAGACGGAATAGATTTTTTAGTAGTTAAGTGAATGCCTTGACGTAACATTTTACATAAACGGCAATAGGCGTATATGAAGCCTGTGGCGTAGGTTATGTCAGTGTCTAAATAATTTTTATAGTTGACTTTATAAAGTGGAAAGGGGCATTCCGTATCCTTGCGCCAACTAAAATATTCCATATAGGCAGTGTGATTCTTGTCTAAGAATTGGATGTATTCAATGAGCTTTTTCTCGTTGGCAAAGTCTTCATAATGTATGTATGAATGAGCTGGTAAAATCCCAGCAATGTCCTTTTTGCTTGGACCCCAAACGATCGGAAGAGAACCCAAATAAAAAGCATTGTACCAAACTTTTTCTGTTACGTATTGGCTGCAGTGAAAACTGTTTTCAAACGCAAAGTAAAACTTGTACTTTGAAAGTTTGTCAAACAAAATATCACGTGACACTCGAATTTCGTTTCCTCCACAGCTACCAATTATATCTACGTTTAATCCTTGTTTGTTCAGTCGCTTAACAATTTTCCAACGTGTTTGTGCTCCGAAAGTCCCTCTGCAATTGTGGACAGCCCAAGCCACTAATTTCACTTTCTTGCTGACATCTGGTAAACTACCTTCATTAACTGAAGCAATGCCACAAGGATTCTTAGTATTGTTGTCTTGCCCAAATGAAAGACTGGTACGAAACAAGTATCGACGTCTAAAAAAAAAACAAGAAAAGCATAAGTTCTACATATTATTTTTTAAACGATTTTGTAATAATAATAATAATCTTAATAATAATAAATAACCATCTTAAAGCTTGTATCACACATTTCTACAGCGCAAGTAAATTGATTAGTTTTTTTAAACTAATTTACATAAGGGTTGAAAAGAAAGAAATTTTAACAAACACTTTTATGTCATATAAAAAAATTCGTATTCTCTCTTTGTGCTAGCCTCATCCCGTAAGTTTAAATTACCAAAAGTTAATCATTATTTAATTTATTTAATAATTATTCAAATAAAACTGTTTTTTTTTAGAAACGAATGGAAAAATAAACATTATTTTTGAAATCTGAGTTGCCTTTTCTCTGTTTTGTAGAAAGTACGTAACCACGTCACTTCACCTTTAACCCGCTGCTGACTGGTGACCTACTGTAGAACTTGCCTTGTACGCTGCATTAGACTAAGTTAATTGTAAAACGATTCCACAAGCAAGCTGATGAAAATAATTTGAGAAAAATTGCACTTTTCTAATGTTTGAAAGTGTCACATGATCAAGTGCTTTGTTAAAAATCTGCTATTTCTCCTTTTAAAAAAAGGGTAAAGGTTGTCACATGCTTGATTCAAGTGTCAGGTTTGAGAAAATAACGTTCTCATTGCACATAGTACTAGGCATTGCCTTCGGCACAAAGAAGATATAAGAAGAAGCACTAAGAATTTCGGCATTAAGTTTCTTACTCTCATCCATCTTTCCTTCAGCAATCTTGCACACCCAATTTATTACACCCTGGGTAGACGTGAGCGCTGTTTTCAAGACCATGTGAGAGGCGAACCAGGTTTGCATCAATGGAAAACTAATGCCTTATCCGCTGCACCACCCCATTGCTCTCTTTAACTGGCTTCAAATCTTGCAAACACCAAACAAGACTCCAGACACAACAACTTGTAAAGTACAATAAATAATTGATTTCGAATCTATTCAATGATTTGATTTTCTTTCGCGAAATGTACTCTAAAATACTTGATTTGGAATCATTTTCCATCTTCAAAAGTGAAAGGTGAACATTACAGTAAGAATATGAAAATATTGATCTCTTACCTTTTGTACAACTCATCGATAAAAGGAATGGCTGCGACTGGAATCATGGCTGCATCTACGTCAGCATCCAATCGATAACTCATTGTCCAGTTAAAATAGTCATCAAACTCTGTCAGGAGTTTATGGTACACTTGCTTCGTTGTACTTGTGCTTTCCCGGTTGAACCAAATATAAGCCTGGTTTTCTTTTCTAAAAAAAAAAAGAACTTTACGGTGCACAATTTCTCAAATCTCTGGGTTTAGTAAAAAAATATAATAATTAAACTTTAACAAGTCCACACAGCTTCTAACCAGGGAATGGGATGGGATGGAATAGAATGGAAGACAGATTTTGGGATGGAAGATGGAAAATGTCAAGGATGGAAAGGAATGGAAGATCTTGATGATGGGATGGAAGACAATCTTCCATCATTCCATCCCAATTCCGTCATTAACTTTCCAACGCTTTATCAAAACATGCAAAATATTACGTTGCTTGCTGAAATAGGCCTAATTCAAACGCTACGTTCAAACAATAATTCAAACGGTACGAAATCCTTAGTAAAATACTGCTGTTAAATTTTTAGCTTAAATTTAGCCTATTGGTTTTTAGTAGGTTTATTTGTGGCATATTCAACGCGGAGATCACAAAATGTGAAGATGGAAGAGATTGATGAGATGGAATGGAAGATTTCTTAGATGAAATGAAGATGGAATGGAAAAAAATCTGAAGATGGAAGATAGAAAAACGTCTTCTATTCCATCCCATACCCTGCTTCTAACACTGTTTGAAAATTAGATTTTTTATGAGAACACAGGCTATATGTAGGCTATGCAAAGAAATGGGGTTGGCAATCGTATTAGAGAACAACTGCACGCCCAGTCAAGCTGGTGCAAGAAATATACCCAATTAAGAATCTAAAGATACATTGCCTGGAAATTCAATGTTCAAAATAAATGTATGACAAATTCCAATCTGAATTTTTTTGTTGCAGATCGCGATTTCGATACATATAGGCTACTGTTTTTTTTTTTCACCGACCACCACAAATGGTGCAAAATTTCTGCATCGTGTTCTATATAAGTGGCACGGCAACGATCACTAGTGGTGAGAGATTTTTCGCTCCTTGGTGATCTCAAAAGCTTCTTGGTGAGCCGCTCACAAGACGCTCTCAAAAGTTGTCTTCTAGACGTTATTTCGAGCATAGCGTAGATGCTCTCATCATTCCGCCATCCAATAGCTAACTAATGAAAAAGGTTGTTTGTGTTGCTAGCCTTTACCTTCTCTTAGGATCAGGAAGATTTCTCACTGACAATGATTTCATCATAAAGACAACAGCCGATGATTCTTCTAGTCTGTCCTTGTCCCGGGTAATCTCACAGCCTCCTCCGCATATGGATGTATTCGGAATTTGAAGATCAAAAGGAATGTGAGCCCATAATAAAACAAGGCATGGTAAAGAAGATACATTGTTTTGCTGTGACAAACTGGATGGTATCTAAAAATAGTTTTTAAAATTAACTTTAAGTTATAGCTGAGTAATGTTGCAAACAGGTTTCAAACTTTATACTAGACATGCAGTATGAGTTGAAACCGACTTACAACAACTAAATAGAATATGCAATTTTTTTCCATTTTTTTGATTTTATCAAAACAAAATGTAGCCCAATTGATATTCTACAAATCTAAATCAACTAGATATTCCTCATGTCACTGTTAAAAAAAATATAGCATGGACCAATTAAGTCTGCTTAGAAGCAATAAAATAACCATATATCGACGGTCGAAAACAAAAAAGTCGCAGCCTAAGAGCTAAGTGACATTTTGAGGAATTCCCTTTTTTGCATTTTCAAAACCTATGCACTTAAGGCTATCTACTACTATTTTACTACTATAATTACAGATATTAATGCTCAAAGTGAAAGCATTAACAAAATTCAAAAAAGAAAAAGAAAATTGTTTTCTTTGCCTTTTATTCCAAAGTGTAAAAATGCACTTACGCCTTTTTTGTTTTCGACCGTCGATATGCTTGCCTGTGGCCACACTGGATGAATATCATCGTGTACGAAGAACAAGATTACCCAAATGGAAATAAAGATTATCGCAAAAAAAAACAGTTGAAGCTGTTTCAAAGAAGATAACTCTTTTGCAAGGATTGACATCACTAGATATCTATATTGTCAGTGACATAAAATTTTCATAAAAGTGTGATCAGTTACAATTCTACAAAAAGATACGTGTTAGGTGAAAACCGACGTATGGTCAAATTTAAATTACATTAGGTCAAATTTAATTTGCGCTAAATGAAAAACGGTTCTTGCTCTGAAGCAGTTTAGCGTCAACGTAACTGAAATATTTACCGAAACAACAGCAGCTGCTCTCAAAAAGACAGCTTTTTGAATTGTTGTACTTTTGCACAATGTATTGTATATAGGCCTACAATTTATCGCACCAGCAAGCGCAAGTTTGCGCCACGCAACGTTTTAAGAATATTGGGGTGTCCCTGGTGGCTTTCGAAGAACACTTTACGCTATGTTCAAGGAGCTTGTTTAACTAAGATTTCCTATCCCGTTCTAGACACCATCACCAACTATCGCTTGTAAACTTTAATCGGTTTTCGTTTAAAGCTGTCTTTTGTAAGTAACTGTCGTAAGAGGCTACGGTGCCTACAAGGGTCTGTGATAGATTTGCTTCAGCTCTTGGAACTTTGCTAACATTAACATGTCTGTGTTCGTATATTCTATCTAAGATATACAATCTAAAGTTTCTATTTACCTTTCGTAGTTACCGTACTGAATGTACTAGATAGGCTATCGGTATATAAAAATGACAAAGTAATTTGTCTGGTGATGAAACTTTTTGCATGTTACCATGTTGCGTATAATCAAACAAAAAGTGTTCATTTTGATCATAATATCAAGTCAGGTCGTTCCTATATCTTTAATTTAGAAATTATCTTTCATTAAAATCATCTTTTATTGCCTCTTACTGTTTCCTGTGATGTATACCATCTTGATAAGCATACAGTCACATAACAGACGGATATAGCGATATTGCCAGATATCATCTAGGAAAATACTTAATATAAAAAAAACGGTCAGACCAGTGCAAGTAAGAAGTTTATTTTTGAAATCCACGTAAAATTTCAGTCTAGAAGCACTAGTCAAATCTTACTGACCCAGACAGTCAAATAAATCGACCTGGCTCCTGGTCTAAGAGACTTGCTATTAACGTACGTTTACAATGTCATATGTAAAAGTACCAATAAAACTTTAATGGACAGGATCCACCACAGACTATGTCGTGTTTTATCTGAGAAAAGTTAGAACAGACAAACGTTTTCTTGCAACACCCGGCCGAATTGACTATATATTTTTTTCGGACATTTTGACCGAATTGACTATACTTTTTTCGGACATTTTGCTAAAACATCGGTCAATGACCGCAAAATGATCGAAAAAAAACAGCGCGCAATTAGTGTTCTAGAGTCTAGAGTCTAGACCAGGGCTACTCAACTGGCGGACCGCGGTCCGAATCCGGACTTTCTGGGTGTTGAAGGTGGTCCTCGGGTTTCTGGAAGAATAACCTCATTGCCACATTTGAGGGCCTCTTTAAACAGATTTCAATTAGGGAAAAGCAATTTTTGTGATTATCCAAAGAGCTGGGGGCTTGGTCCCCAGACCCTCCCCCCAACGCTTTGCCGTTGTCTCTGATGCGCGATCCACACAGCTACACTACAAAGAAACACAATACATTTTTTCCTTTTTTATTTCTTTGTTTGTGTAAGACAAAAATCCAAGTCGTGTTACATACTACCTGAAAAGTGTTTCGGTGCTCGCAGGCTACTGGTTGTTCAATTTTCGTGGTTGCATATGAAATATTTACCGGACCGCAAAAATATTCAACTTATCAAAATGGACCTTTGCTTAGATTAGTTGAGTAGCCTTTGTCTAGAGTCTTTAGAGTCTAGACTCTAGACTCTATAAATCGTATGTGCGCGGAAAATCCAATGTTTCACAGAGACTTGCTATTAACTTACGTTTACAATGTTGTATGTGAAAGTACCAATAAAATTTTAATGGACAGGCTCCACCACAGACTATGCGGACTTTTCAAGAGGCATAAGACATAATTTTAACTTGGGAACTTAAAGTCAACTGATATTTTTTAATCCGAATCCTCTAGTCTAGACGCTGCGTAGACGCATCAGCAGTTTACAGAACACATTGGTCGGCTGCATAGCCGAGTGGTGAGAGCCCTGGAACGACAATCGAAAGGGCGCCGGTTCGACACCGCTCAAGAGCATGCAGCTGTGTCTTTGGCAGGACACTTAAAGGCATGCCTGAAGGTGGACATGAAGATTGGCTTCCTTGCCTTCCCGTCCACTTAATATAAATCTTCAACCACCAGGTGTAAGCCTGGATACGACAAACAGAACACATTGTGACTGACAGTCATTACTAGGGCCATTTTTTATGACCTAAAAGTTGAAAAATAGAAGAATTAAAAATATAGAAATTGAACAACAATTTTTTATGACCTAAAAATTGAAAAATATGACTTTATTTTTTGAAATGTATGACTTTATTTTAGAGCATCAAATTTATGCTAATCTCCGTGTCTAATGCATGTAGCCTATCTACCAAACAGAGACTGGATTGTGTGTTGCAAAATAATGCGTTAACATGACGTCACAATGCAAATTAACATCAAACAGCAAGCGCTATCACTAGATCACAAAAAATAATGAAAATGTTGCTTCCAATACTTCGTGAAACTCAGCGCGAGAACTCTCATTGCCTCCCTTCCACAAATTATCAAATTTCAATATCTACAGGAGCTGTTTGAACCGTTTTTTTTGCTTAGACTTTTCGGTCATTGGTCCGAAATGACTTGAAAAAATTCGGTCATTTTTTATTTATTCCGGTCATTTTTTCTGATGAAAATATTTTCTTTCAAGTAGCTGATACAAACCACCGATAGTAGTTTAATGAATCTTGTTATGAAAACTTGCATTGCGCTATTAACATCAGGCTTGGATGCTCACTGCATGCTCATGGTTGCTTGTTAATTCAACTACCCATATACTTGCTTTACATCTAGTCTCCTGCAAAGGCTTTGTTATAAAAAACAGCTTACTGGTAACTTTTCAACTGTCGTTGTAAACAAGTATTCTTTAAATAAACTCTACGTAAAATTTGCTAACTGTCTTCTGTAGGTTATTGCACCAGCTGCACTACAAAACTTTCTACGATTTTAAAAAGAACCACATGTTTAAAGCACTACAAACTACCGCCCTGGTAGTGTCATGAGAATAAGGCAATCGCCGCGAGCCTTCATATCCCCTTCTCTAGATATCCCTGTTTTTTTCGGACATTTTGCTAAAACATCGGTCAATGACCGATAAATGACCGAAAAAAAAAACAACCCTGGTTTGAACTGCATTTACGAAGTTACTAGGGTTCAATCATTGTGTTTTAACGCAAAAATGAAAAGTCATATTTTATGATCTAAAACAGAAAATGTGACTTTATAACGACTGACAAGCTTCGATAACGGTTAGGGAGCGTTCATAACTGACTTCAACCACTCTTTGGCCATTCGTTTGTCTCTTTTCTGAGGGGTTTCTCTTAAGCTTCACGATAAACCGTGACACCGCAAAGTAACTATAGATAAATTAAACTAAGATAAATTAAATTAAAAAAGGCAAAAACTTTTGCTACCGTTGCCCACTTTGGCCGTCGCCCACTTGGCTCGTCGCCCACTTGGTCTCACCCAAGTGGGTATCGCCCAGATGTCGTGTACCGATTAAATCAATGCTAAAATTTAAAAAAAAGTTTACCCATGGACCATGGTGGCCTACTGTTGTAGAGTTGGGGATACTGCTGCACTTCTAGCAGCTGTCACTTGTCAGCAAGTCGTTGCCATTATTATTACAATTAGAGCTCGAGGCTGCTGTGTCAGAAAACCGTATTGTTACGAGAGTTAAGGTGTCGCAGAAATATTTAGCAACGTCTAAATAAAACATCACAAAGAATGCGAGATGTGACAACAACACGCTCTACAAACACTGGTAACCTACTACTGTAAAACAAAGTTTCATCTTCAACAATCGACTGTCCAGCGTAGTTGTAAAGACATGTTTAGTCATAATTCGTACAGAGTTTTTTAATTTCTTGCGCCCCCCTTGTGAGCCTCACACGGGGCGCGCCCCCAGTTTAAGAACCACTGGTCTAGAGTTTTAAAACGCTACATTTATCCTGTTTTTCATTACAACTCTGAAACCTGGAATATCTCAACAACAATGGTTTAAAAAATTAATGCCTTTGAAATGTGGTGTTTTCGTAGAATGTAACGCATTTCATGGCGGGCAAAGAAAACAAATAAAGAAATTTTACACCAAGTGAACCAAACCAGAACTCTATTAAAAAGTATGAAAACCAGACAATATAAATTTCTCGGCAACGTAATAAGAAAGCAAAAACTGGATCATCCCTCTTTAACTGGTAAATTTTTTGGAAAGCGAGCACCTGGCAGACAAAGACAAACACATCTGAAACAATTTAACGACAAAGCAGAAACAATCATCCATGCAACATATAATAGGAATATTTGGTCTAATTATGCATCTGATGAACCGTCTGAACGTTTGCCTGAACCGTCGATGCCTGGTTTAGGCAAGGCAATTGAAGAAGAAGACTATATTAAGACAATGCAAACAATAACGTGTTCTTTTGAAAGTTACTGTACCGTATTGCTTTTGTAATTACGTTGTAACACATCAGCCAAAGGACATCTTTATAGATAATAATAAATAAATGACATGAGCAACGTTTTGACAAGAGCTCAGTTGGCTTGTAACATGTACCATGGTTACCCAAGGAGAGGGGTCATGCGTCTTCCCCTAGCAATTGTTAGCCTACAATTGTCAATTTTCTTTGTAAAGTATCTTATAACCACACATCTGTACACCTGTACATAGTTTGCATCTTGTATAACCGCTTATTGTAATATGATTCATCTGTTATTTTGCCGTAAGGAGGGAAGTGTGTAACATGTACCATGTTTTAAGCAACAAATTTATATTTTAACATTTAACCGAAACTTATCAGAATTGCAAAATGCATTTCAACGCTGCAAATTCAAAACCTAAATTCTGTTCTCACGGAATCTAGGCCAAGCTTTCCCAGAAATGCCACTCTCACGGAATTAGCTAACCACAATCGTATTTCTGAAGCGATATAATTGTGTAACTGGTTTTGCTTCATAATTCTCACGATAAGCTATTACTGATAAAAATGTACCATATTATTAAATAAGCGGGGAATTGAAAAATGAAGGCATTCGAAATTAGACTTGCAAGCGAACGGACTGAACTTTAGAACAAGAAGGTAAAATTTCACGACGGGAGAATGTCGCTTTTCAGACACCCGTTGCAACAAATTAAATTAGTTAGATATTTCTCAATTCCCCAAATACAGAATTGTAACTTTGATTAATAACAAAATATGTTTAATATTTCATTTTACTTGTGTTAATTTTTGTAGGAAATCATACCCCTAGACTAGACAGCCAGGAGCCTAAATTATCCTTTTTATTTCCTTTTTATAAACAAATTACGACAAATTAGACAGCCAAACCCTACGCTGGGGACTTAAGTTAGGCAGAACCCTACACTAGGGGCTTCAGACACGTAAAATCCCTACAGGCTTGTTCACAATTGTTCAGCATTTTTTTTTTATCATTTCATCTTTTTCCTGAATAAATATAAATATATTCTACAACGCTTACTTCTGTGTGATGTTAATAGGCAGTGCACTCTAGAAGAGATAAGGTTAAAACATCGCCCCTTCTTAGCTAGGAGTCGTACATCGGTAGTGCTTAGCGAATACTATCCGACCATTAGGGACCCTGGGGTCTGCGCCAAAAGCTCACTGTCGAGTAATGATACAAGTGTCCGGTAAACAAAGAAGGGCATCATGCTATGTTATAACCTAATGATGTAACTTACTGTGTTGCAGAAGTTTGGGCCGTAAATATTATTTTGAGGTAAACATGAAAGCTTATAAGTCACCAGAGATGGGCAAGATCACCAGTATTGGTGATCACCAGTACTTAAAGTTTTCCATCATAGTTTATAGTTTGCATCTCTATTTTTTTGGAATCGGTTTTGCATATTTTTTCAATCAGCACCTGGCAACCTTGTTTGACGGTGTTTCGTTTTTTACTCTTATGTTTTTGGTTTTGGTTTTTCACTCTTGGTGTTTTTTTTTTATGATAGTCAGTTCGGTGATCCTAATGACCGACAAGTATAGTCAAGGACCATTAAACTACAACAAATAATTATTACTAAAAATTACTGACAAGTAACATCAAAATCATGTTTATGTGTTTACTACCAACTTAAACATTTAAATATTTAGTAGTAAACTATATCTAGAACACATGAAGATGTCACAACATGAAAAACACCTTTCTCGCTTACCATCGCTGTTTGTTGTTGTATCATGTTAATTCCTTTTTGTGTTATTGTGATTTATGGCAGGCATGGAGGATGGCAGGCTGGCATTTTAAAAGTAAGGTGGGCTCAAAGGCACAGCAGTCAAAGTCAACTTCCCAATAACTTTGTTGCATTCTTCATACTTGAATCGTTAACAGCTTACATTGTTCTTCATTATTGCTTTTCGTTCCAACATGCGAAAATTTTCCATTTTTGGGCCCGATTTCACTCAACAATTTACAAAATTGTTAAATTGCTCCATAGCGCTGTGCAAAATATGGCGATGTTCACACAAATAAAAAGGCAACAATACACACACAGTTATAACATAGATGACTTAATAAATCATCTATGGTTATGGTAAGTCATCTATGGTTATAATGCCACCTGGGAGTACAACCACATCTACACGTGCTGCCCATCAACAGTGAGCTCAACAGAAAAATTTGAAGATGGACTTCATCGATGCTCTATCAAAGATAATCATCTACTGTAGTTTGTATCAAATGAATGAAGACCTTTTTTTGGAACTTCCTCTCTGATTTGCCGTTTTTGCTATCTTTTCAAAGAAATTTTGCTTTCAAAAGTGAGTGGGTCGGTACCCACCCAGAAAATAAAGTAGGTGGGCCCAGACCCACGACTCCATTCCTGATTTATGGTTATTTGAGTTTGCATACTTTAATTTGTCGATACCGGGCTGTAGGGGGCCCTCATATTACTTCTTGCCAAGGGCCTACAAAACCTTGAGGCCACCACTGACTGCAGCCCACATTTTCTTTTGAGATACCACTCCAGACAAACTAACTTTGTATAATCATTAATCAGACAAAACATAGAGAGTGTATTTAGCGCTGCTTCAGCCAGAAAGGTTTTAGCAATTACCATTGAATGTAGCCTACGATTAAATTTTCAATTAAAAAAGTGTCATGCTATTTCGCCACCGAGCAGGTAACCTACATATCGTGTAAAGGAATGTTCAGTGAAAAGCCACATTATCGTGCAATAAAGCAGGGCTTCCCAAACTTTTTTACTCGCGACCCCTTTTAATCTTCTAAAATTTTCCGCGACCCTTTACAGTTAAAAGGATAAACAATGCGAAATATACGTTTGTGATATTTATTGAAAGGCTTAATTTAAACGAAAACTAAAACAAGCTGTCCGTACTTGAAGCCTACCAGGCTACTTGTAGCCTGCTGGAAACAACATCAAAAAGTAAACACATTTATTCAGTGTGATGGATGCGACTGCTCTCTGCTACAAAGCAAGTCTAGCCGTCGCTCGATGCTTGTCAATGCTGGTCAAGGCGGTTTCAATGTTAGCCTACTTACGCTGGAACGGTAGCCTATTTTATCAACGTTGAAAACACTGACACGCACTTATACGTGGAGACAAACGGCATGAGTGCGGTTACTACTAAGCCATACAGCCTTATGGTGAATATCCGCTCTAACGTTAGGCTAAGTCAAAAAGTGTGAAACTTTTTTCCAGAAAATTCAAGTCACAACTTAGAGTCAAAAGATAGATCTGCATATTTTTCCTGAGATTTGAAACAGAGATGCTCGTCGGTACTTTGTTTTTGCATTGCAAGTGGGTTTTGGATCCAATCTAATTTGTTATTGTCCAATTCTAGAAGAAAATATACTTTTTAAACTCTTTCAACAGTCTTGACCAGTGTCGATAACCAAAGGATTAATAACATTTGATTCCAAGCCATTGTTAGCCAAAACCTTTTCAGTAAATGAGAATATTTCAAATAAATCATTTTCAATCTTTTGTTTCTTATAGACGTTTAATTTTTTGATGAACGCACCAATTTTAGATTTCAATGTAAAAACATAGATGTTTTCTCCTTGGAAAGACAAACTAAATTCGTTCTCCCTTTTCAAGCAAACCTGACAAATAGCATAATTTGAAAAGCCTTTCTAAAAACGTCTTTACAAAAACGGCGGACAAAGTCTAAACTTTTTTCCGTATGAAAAGTCACGACTTAATTTTTTAACACTAATAACTTTTTAAAGCATTGGCTTCAGTTTTGAAATCCACGTTTACAATGCAGTAAAGAGGGTTTTAAATTCTTATTCCATATTTCACTATATAAATTTACAAAATACGGGTAGCCTATAGAGTGCACGATTCTTAATAAAGTTAATAACTTTCACAGCATCTCGCATATAAGTCAGTGTTTCTCAACCTTTTATGGCACAACGCCCCCTTCATGAACTGGCAAAATTTTACCGCCTCCCCATCCCCAACAAAAACAATTAATTACGAAAAGCAAATATAAAACAATGAATACTATTAATACTAAGTTACAAAAAGTTCTCAATGCCAAAACAAAAAGCCAAACAGAGCGAATTACATCAAATATAGGCTAGTGGTCACAGCGGTAAACCATAATCTCTTCGTGGGAAAATTGTAACATAAGATTCTCGGATCCGTTCGTCTGTATGGAATGACCGAAAGAAACACTCTTTTGAAACGTCTATTCAAAAAGTGTATTTCTGTAAAATTAGCCCGCGGCTATCGAAAATGAGGTGCAACGCGATACACCACTAAAAACTTGTCACTACAATCCAAACTACTTAGATAAAAGACGGAAATTTTGTCCAGCTAGCAAGCAATAAGCAAAACAGTTAAATATGCGACCAACTTCCAAGTAACAATTTTAAGAATGATCAGAATACACTGCAATATCTCCAAACGCACGTAAGCAGTTAATGTGACGTAATAATGAAAGGAATTGTGAAGCAATTCTCAACAGGTGTTTAAAGGCGATGATGCAATGTTTTCAACAGGTGTGATACAAGTCTTACGAACGATGGTGCAATATTGGCTCATTTTTTAGGAAAAATTCCATGACGTAATACGCTAAGATTCAGTAGACCTGAACGGTTTTATATCACGTTTGATTTGAAAATTGTCCGTAACAGCTAGTTACCAGTCTCTAAAACCCTTTCTAATATAAATAAAATTCTATTTGAACAAGGACCTTCTGATGATCCCCCTTTTAGGGTAAAACAGGCTGTAAGGGTTTTAGATGAAAAGCAAATATATATTGGCGAGCATGAAAACAGTATAGGCCTACAAGTAGTCAGTGTAAACCTTGGGCTTGGTGAGAAAGTGCCAGTTTCTTCACATCCGATGTAAAGCCAGTGAGAAACATTTGAAGATCACCTCTTATGTCAAGTAGGTTTCGCTGTTTGGTATGTAGCATAACAACACAGCTTCATCCCTTTTCCACCAGGTATGAAGTATAGGAAATGCTATCACGAAAATACTAGCTCTTTGACGAAATCGTTACGCTGGGCGGTAGATGGGTTAAACCAGAATACCCCCTAATAATCAAAACGCCCCCCTTAATCCTAGGTAATCATACCGCCCCCCTGCAAAATCAAAACGCTCCCCGGGGGCGGTAGGCTACCGCCCCCGTAGAGAACCACTGATATAAGTGTTAATATGCAGTGCTTTGTGTAAAATTTGTATACTCTCTGCGACCCCTGAAGTTCGTTCTGAAGTTCTGAAGTCCTGAAGTTCTGCGACCCCTGAAGTTCGTTACGCGACCCCCACTTTGGGAAGCCCTGCAATAAAGTAACAAACTTCGATGATCTGCAACACAGTCCTAGGCTAACTGCGCGCTTCGCTTCTCTGGTAACATAAGGAAATAAAGGAAATATGATTAGGCCTAGCCTACTGTATCTAAATCATTAAATTGCTTTAAAGTAATGACATTCAACACAATGGTTTTACTTTTCTTCAACATCAGTTAAAAACACGTGGCGTCCCTAAAACTTTAAACGACTTACCAGGGTGTCGCGACTCACAGTTTGAGAACCAACCACTGAGCTTGGCAGCCAGGGTTGCATTCCTGGGGGGCTCGGGGGAGCTCAGCTCCCCGAAATATAAAAAAGCTTGATGTAGGGGGCTCAGGGGGCTCGTTCAAGGTTCCACTTTTTAGCTCTTCTGGCTGAACAACAATTTATCAACCGAACATTTTGTTTTTTACGGTCATTGCAGTTAAGTTTTTGTAACTACTGTAATTGTTTGTGTGTGTGTAACTTAATTTTTATTTGTTAAGTGGTTAAGCCCAATATTTAATATGTCTACACTCGGTCGACAAGGACTCGACCGCCGTCGACTCGATTGGGTTTAAACCTGATGATGTTCTTTGCGGCCGGGCAGGCCATTCTGGGAAAGGACCCAGTAACGATGAGGCTAAGTCAGTTAGGGTTTGAGCCTAGTCCTGTCTGCGGTGGCCGACACTTGTCTGAGCCCAGAACAATCGGTTATTATCGCAACCATTGTATATAGCGTGTACCTATGGTACCAATTTCATGCATCGTCGTATATTATTCTTATTGCTGTTCATTCTTTGCATGCCCTTTGTATTTGCGTATTAACTTAAACGTGAGTGATTCAAACAATTTGTGTATCATGTGTTTTTATTCATTGGCTCACAATTGTCGTCAATTCTTTTTTAGTTATGCCATGTCAGACTGTCATAACTAGGGGCCGCTATGTTACGATCGTTCCCCGATACAAACGTCACATAAAATCGTTAAGGTCTACTGAACCTTGTGTCTTACGTCATGGAAAATATTGCTAAAAAATGAGCCTAGATTTCATCATACCACGTAACGCCTGTAAAACATTGCACAATCCTTTTCAACACCAGTGGAAATTGCTTTACAATGTTTATCACTGTTACGTCACAGAAGGTGGTTACGTGCATTTGAAATATCTCAAGTCAGTTCCCTCATTTTAGAATTGTCGTTAGAAAGGTTGGTCGAATGTTAAAACTGTTTTGCTTGTGCTTACCAACTAAACGAGATTTTCGTCTTTTATCCTAGTAATTTGTATTGTGGTGACAAATTTTAGTATCGTACCGCGTTTCTCCCCTTTTTTGACAGTCTGTGGCTATTTATCTTGAAATACAATTCGTGAAAAGACGGTTTCAGAAGAGTAGATTTTTGGTGTCATCGCATACAGACAAAAGGATCTGGGAATTTTATGTTACAACTTTCCCACGAAGATATTATGGTTTTCCTCTGTGACCAAGGTTTAAGTCCCTTTAACTTGTTTCGAACATCACACACATACAGTACTTGATCGGCCCAAATTTCTGATGGAAATTAGGGCGAAGAGAGATTATCTCCGCGAAAAAAGCCGCCGGGTTACAATACAACGATTCAAAGTCGAAAGACATGCAATCAATCATTCATTTTATTTTTCGTCATTAACGTTCATTGAAACAGTACAACGGTGATGCGGATATTTTTAACAGGATACATAGTTTGACCATAGATGACTTGGCGTTGTCTTGCGAGTTGGAGTTTCCAAGCAAAAATCTCAAAAGTTGTGCAACAAAATAAAAAAATGAAAATAAAACACAAAAGTGAAAAAAATACTAAAAATTAGATTTTTATTTCTACATTAGTGGGGGGGTAATTTTGCCTTAGTTACCTCCCCCACTCCAATTGGTGGGGGGTAATCTCCCCCCTGGCCCCACCTCTAACGGAGCCCATGGTTTTTTGTGACAAGCATGTAATGTTCTGTCATAGACTTTTCCATCTTTTTCTTAGTCTCTTGCTTGAATCTTTTTCAGTCTCAAGCCTTGCCTCAAGCGCAGGAAAAATGCATCAAAGTGGCATTTGGCTGATTAATGTAATCATTACAGGCGGAACGAACACAAATAGTAGTGATTGTTAGTTATTATTTAGTTCTTTGTGTTTTTAGACTCTTTGTTTTCGGTTGAAATTAGATTTAGAATTTACAATATTGTTTTTACCCATGGATTTTGCCAAGAAACGTAAAGTTGACAAGCAGTGTGGCGAATTTAACAAAGATTGATGCCCATTGCCCAAGTACTTTTTCTCACAAGTTGGCAAGAAAACAGTAGGCTATGTTTTCTGTGCAACGAACATGTTGTCGTGTTTAAAGAGTACAACATTTGCCGCCATAATGCGACAAAACATGCAGGCTATGGCAGTAGGCCTACTTTGTCAGCAGCGGAACGGCAAGCAAGAGCAATAGAACCGAACAGAAGACTCATAAAGCAGCAGAATGTACCCTATCAGTAAAAGCCAAAACAAGCCAGAAAACTGCTAAATACTGCTTTTGGTCTCTATGCTTAAACTTAAAGTTTACATTAAATACGATTCATGCACAGATTCATGCCTTGCGTAGGTGCATAGGTGGATAAGTCAGACCATCCACCGTGCAGCCGTCCAGACTTATGGAGAGAAGGAGCGGAAGAACACAGACTGGTTTGAAGCACACATCTCTATGTTGGAACCTATTATCGACCTGAAACGTAAAGCACTGCTCAGCTACAAACAAAAGCCGAGCTGTCAGAACCTGCAAGCCCTGAAAGCCGCCCGACACAAAGCTCAGCAAACCTCACGCCGCTGTGCAAACAACCACTGGAATCTGCTGTCAGAACGTATTCAGTTTGCATCAGACAGTGGCAACATAAGAAAAATTTATAAGGGCATCAAACAAGCAACAGAAAAACCAATCAAAAAGTGTGACCCCCTTAAACCATCCACTGGCGAGATCCTTACAGACAAGGACAAGCAGATAGCACGCTGGGTGGAACATTACCTGGGACTGTATTCAACAGAAAACTCAGTCTCTCAAGACGCGCTAGACAACATTGAAGATCTACCTGTTATCGCAGAGCTTGATGCAGAACCTACTTTAGAAGAACTGAGTAAAGCCTTTGACTCTATGCAAAGGGGGAAAGCACCGGAAGAGGATAACATTCCAGCTGAGGTCATAAAGTGTGGGAAACCTGTCCTGCTAAAACCACTGCACGAGTTACTGCGTCTTTGTTGGAAAGAGGGCCAAGTACCGCAGTCCATGCGCAACTCCAAGATCATTACTCTATACAAGAACAAGGGGGATCGCACTGATTGCAACAGCTACAGAGGCATCTCTTTGCTTAGCATCGTGGGAAAAGTCTTTGCCAAAATGGTCTTTAGGCGCCTTCGGGTATTGGCCGAAAGGGTCTACCCTAGCAAAGGGTCAGTCGAGGCGGAGGAAGCAACTAGAGCAAAGAAGACAAAGAAGAAAAGAGAGACAGCAGCCTCAGAACTCCTCTGATTTCATATGTCCAAACTGTGGACGAGACTGCCACGCCAGGATTGGACTTCAGAACCACATGAGAAGCTGCCGTACCCAGAGTGCTACCATCATCTGAAAAGATGGAAGAATGCCTACCTACCACTATAGGTGGATAAATACGCGATTGATGTATAGCTTCAGTAATTCGGCCCGCCGACTGGAAAAGTTGCGCGCCCCTGCTATATAGGCTACTTAGCGTTCAGTATATTTTTCACTTGGCATGTTGAAGCGAAACAATTATTAATATGCGTCACTGGGCTACCTAGCATCTGATAAAAAGCTTCTGAGAACGTTTGTTTGATTTCTTTAATGGTTATTTCGTAAACATTCAACGTTCTCATTTTCGTACCAGTATTTGTGAAGAGACGGAATAGATTTTTTAGTAGTTAAGTGAATGCCTTGACGTAACATTTTACATAAACGGCAATAGGCGTATATGAAGCCTGTGGCGTAGGTTATGTCAGTGTCTAAATAATTTTTATAGTTGATTTTATAAGGTGGAAAGGGGCATGCCGTATCCTTGCGCCAACTAAAATATTCCATATAGGCAGTGTGATTCTTGTCTAAGAATTGGATGTATTCAATGAGCTTTTTCTCGTTGGCAAAGTCTTCATAATGTATGTATGAATGAGCTGGTAAAATCCCAGCAATGTCCTTTTTGCTTGGACCCCAAACGATCGGAAGAGAACCCAAATAAAAAGCATTGTACCAAACTTTTTCTGTTACGTATTGGCTGCAGTGAAAACTGTTTTCAAACGCAAAGTAAAACTTGTACTTTGAAAGTTTGTCAAACAAAATATCACGTGACACTCGAATTTCGTTTCCTCCACAGCTACCAATTATATCTACGTTTAATCCTTGTTTGTTCAGTCGCTTAACAATTTTCCAACGTGTTTGTGCTCCGAAAGTCCCTCTGCAATTGTGGACAGCCCAAGCCACTAATTTCACTTTCTTGCTGACATCTGGTAAACTACCTTCATTAACTGAAGCAATGCCACAAGGATTCTTAGTATTGTTGTCTTGCCCAAATGAAAGACTGGTACGAAACAAGTATCGACGTCTAAAAAAAAAACAAGAAAAGCATAAGTTCTACATATTATTTTTTAAACGATTTTGTAATAATAATAATAATCTTAATAATAATAAATAACCATCTTAAAGCTTGTATCACACATTTCTACAGCGCAAGTAAATTGATTAGTTTTTTTAAACTAATTTACATAAGGGTTGAAAAGAAAGAAATTTTAACAAACACTTTTATGTCATATAAAAAAATTCGTATTCTCTCTTTGTGCTAGCCTCATCCTGTAAGTTTAAATTACCAAAAGTTAATCATTAACGTCGGATGACGAAACGTCGGAAAAAAAAAGCTAGTTATCATCTTTAACATCACGAGGTAACCTAGTAAATAGTCACCAGAAGAACGCAAATTAATTTTATTACCAAATGCCTGGTGAACAGTCTCTCTCTGTTTTTAGTTAATCATTATTTAATTTATTTAATAATTATTCAAATAAAACTGTTTTCTTTTAGAAACGAATGGAAAAATAAACATTATTTTTGAAATCTGAGTTGCCTTTTCTCTGTTTTGTAGAAAGTACGTAACCACGTCACTTCACCTTTAACCCGCTGCTGACTGGTGACCTACTGTAGAACTTGCCTTGTACGCTGCATTAGACTAAGTTAATTGTAAAACGATTCCACAAGCAAGCTGATGAAAATAATTTGAGAAAAATTGCACTTTTCTAATGTTTGAAAGTGTCACATGATCAAGTGCTTTGTTAAAAATCTGCTATTTCTCCTTTTAAAAAAAGGGTAAAGGTTGTCACATGCTTGATTCAAGTGTCAGGTTTGAGAAAATAACGTTCTCATTGCACATAGTACTAGGCATTGCCTTCGGCACAAAGAAGATATAAGAAGAAGCACTAAGAATTTCGGCATTAAGTTTCTTACTCTCATCCATCTTTCCTTCAGCAATCTTGCACACCCAATTTATTACACCCTGGGTAGACGTGAGCGGTGTTTTCAAGACCATGTGAGAGGCGAACCAGGTTTGCATCAATGGAAAACTAATGCCTTATCCGCTGCACCACCCCATTGCTCTCTTTAACTGGCTTCAAATCTTGCAAACACCAAACAAGACTCCAGATACAACAACTTGTAAAGTACAATAAATAATTGATTTCGAATCTATTCAATGATTTGATTTTCTTTCGCGAAATGTACTCTAAAATACTTGATTTGGAATCATTTTCCATCTTCAAAAGTGAAAGGTGAACATTACAGTAAGAATATGAAATTATTGATCTCTTACCTTTTGTACAACTCATCGATAAAAGGAATGGCTGCGACTGGAATCATGGCTGCATCTACGTCAGCATCCAATCGATAACTCATTGTCCAGTTAAAATAGTCATCAAACTCTGTCAGGAGTTTATGGTACACTTGCTTCGTTGTACTTGTGCTTTCCCGGTTGAACCAAATATAAGCCTGGTTTTCTTTTCTAAAAAAAAAAAAGAACTTTACGGTGCACAATTTCTCAAATCTCTGGGTTTAGTAAAAAAATATAATAATTAAACTTTAACAAGTCCACACAGCTTCTAACCAGGGAATGGGATGGGATGGAATAGAATGGAAGACAGATTTTGGGATGGAAGATGGAAAATGTCAAGGATGGAAAGGAATGGAAGATCTTGATGATGGGATGGAAGACAATCTTCCATCATTCCATCCCAATTCCGTCATTAACTTTCCAACGCTTTATCAAAATATGCAAAATATTACGTTGCTTGCTGAAATAGGCCTAATTCAAACGCTACGTTCAAACAATAATTCAAACGGTACGAAATCCTTAGTAAAATACTGCTGTTAAATTTTTAGCTTAAATTTAGCCTATGGTTTTTAGTAGGTTTATTTGTGGCATATTCAACGCGGAGATCACAAAATGTGAAGATGGAAGAGATTGATGAGATGGAATGAAAGATTTCTTAGATGAAATGAAGATGGAATGGAAAAAAATCTGAGGATGGAAGCTAGAAAAACGTCTTCTATTCCATCCCATACCCTGCTTCTAACACTGTTTGAAAATTAGATTTTTTATGAGAACACAAGCTATATGTAGGCTATGCAAAGAAATGGGGTTGGCAATCGTATTAGAGAACAACTGCACGCCCAGTCAAGCTGGTGCAAGAAATATACCCAATTAAGAATCTAAAGATACATTGCCTGGAAATTCAATGTTCAAAATAAATGTATGACAAATTCCAATCTGAATTTTTTTGTTGCAGATCGCGATTTCGATACATATAGGCTACTGTTTTTTTTTTTCACCGACCACCACAAATGGTGCAAAATTTCTGCATCGTGTTCTATATAAGTGGCACGGCAACGATCACTAGTGGTGAGAGATTTTTCGCTCCTTGGTGATCTCAAAAGCTTCTTGGTGAGCCGCTCACAAGACGCTCTGAAAAGTTGTCTTCTAGACGTTATTTCGAGCATAGCGTAGATGCTCTCATCATTCCGCCATCCCATAGCTAACTAATGAAAAAGGTTGTTTGTGTTGCTAGTCTTTACCTTCTCTTAGGATCAGGAAGATTTGTCACTGACAATGATTTCATCATAAAGACAACAGCCGATGATTCTTCTAGTCTGTCCTTGTCCCGGGTAATCTCACAGCCTCCTCCGCATATGGATGTATTCGGAATTTGAAGATCAAAAGGAATGTGAGCCCATAATAAAACAAGGCATGGTAAAGAAGATACATTGTTTTGCTGTGACAAACTGGATGGTATCTAAAAATAGTTTTTAAAATTAACTTTAAGTTATAGCTGAGTAATGTTGCAAACAGGTTTCAAACTTTATAGTAGACATGCAGTATGAGTTGAAACCGACTTACAACAACTAAATAGAATATGCTATTTTTTTCCATTTTTTTGATTTTATCAAAACAAAATGTAGCCCAATTGATATTCTACAAATCTAAATCAACTAGATATTCCTCAAGTCACTGTTAAAAAAAATATAGCATGGACCAACTAAGTCTGCTTAGAAGCAATAAAATAACCATATATCGACGGTCGAAAACAAAAAAGTCGCAGCCTAAGAGCTAAGTGACATTTTGAGGAATTCCCTTTTTTGCATTTTCAAAACCTATGCACTTAAGGCTATCTACTACTATTTTACTACTATAATTACAGATATTAATGCTCAAAGTGAAAGCATTAACAAAATTCAAAAAAGAAAAAGAAAATTGTTTTCTTTGCCTTTTATTCCAAAGTGTAAAAATGCACTTACGCCTTTTTTGTTTTCGACCGTCGATATGCTTGCCCGTGGCCACACTGGATGAATATCATCGTGTACGAAGAACAAGATTACCCAAATGGAAATAAAGATTATCGCAAAAAAAAACAGTTGAAGCTGTTTCAAAGAAGATAACTCTTTTGCAAGGATTGACATCACTAGATATCTATATTGTCAGTGACATAAAATTTTCATAAAAGTGTGATCAGTTACAATTCTACAAAAAGATACGTGTTAGGTGAAAACCGACGTATGGTCAAATTTAAATTACATTAGGTCAAATTTAATTTGCGCTAAATGAAAAACGGTTCTTGCTCTGAAGCAGTTTAGCGTCAACGTAACTGAAATATTTACCGAAACAACAGCAGCTGCTCTCAAAAAGACAGCTTTTTGAATTGTTGTACTTTTGCACAATGTACATAGGCCTACAATTTATCGCACCAGCAAAACGCAACGTTTTAAGAATATTGGAGTGTCCCTGGAGGCTTTCGAAGAACACTTTACGCTATGTTCAAGGAGCTTGTTTAACTAAGATTTCCTATCCCGTTCTAGACACCATCACCAACTATCGCTTGTAAACTTTAATCGGTTTTCGTTTAAAGCTGTCTTTTGTAAGTAACTGTCGTAAGAGGCTACGGTGCCTACAAGGGTCTGTGATAGATTTGGTTCAGCTCTTGGAACTTTGCTAACATTAACATGTCTGTGTTCGTATGTTCTATCTAAGATATACAATCTAAACTTTCTATTTACCTTTCGTAGTTACCGTACTGAATGTACTAGATAGGCTATCGGTATATAAAAATGACAAAGTAATTTGTCTGGTGATGAAACTTTTTGCATGTTACCATGTTGCGTATAATCAAACAAAAAGTGTTCATTTTGATCATAATATCAAGTCACGTTGTTCCTATATCTTTAATTTAGAAATTATCTTTCATTAAAATCATCTTTTATTGCCTCTTACTGTTTCCTGTGATGTATACCATCTTGATAAGCATTCAGTCACATAACAGACGGATACAGCGATATTGCCAGATATCATCTAGGAAAATGCTTAATATAACAAAAACGGTCAGACCAGTGCAAGTAAGAAGTTTATTTTTGAAATCCACGTAAAATTTCAGTCTAGAAGCACTTGTCAAATCTTATTAACCCAGACAGTCAAATAAATCGACCTGGCTCCTGGTCTAAGAGACTTGCTATTAACGTACGTTTACAATGTTATATGTAAAAGTACCAATAAAACTTTAATGGACAGGATCCACCACAGACTATGTCGTGTTTTATCTGAGAAAAGTTAGAACAGACCATGGCCACCTAAAGATACGGCCTGATTTGTCACATTTTGCAGAAATTTCCAGGTTTTTCTAACTTTGGGCAAACGTTTAAATAAATTTTTCAAAAAACTAGGTTTTTACGCTTTCTTTATTCTTTTCCCCAGATGACACAATAGGTTTTAACATCCTCACATGTTGAAAAACAAAGAAAATTTGATTTCGAAGATTTTAATCAGACTGTTAATTTTCAATAACAGTCTGATTTTGCGTTTTTCAACTTACTTTTTCTCATTTGCTACTGCTTCCCCGAGGCAACAAAACAGTTTTATGTCGTTAGGAAACCACAAAAAGTAAAAACATCTCAAAAAATGTCAGTCATCCACTAACAGTAGCTGTAATCAAAATCTGCAAAATGTGACAAATCAGGCCGCATCTCCAGGTGGCCATGAACAGACAAACGTTTCTTCAACGTTCATCAGCGAAACTCAACCTTGCAACACCCGGCCGAATTGACTATATATTTTTTTCGGACATTTTGACCGAATCGACTATACTTTTTTCGGACATTTTGCTAAAACATCGGTCAATGACCGAAAAATGACCGAAAAAAAACAGCGCGCAATTAGTGTTCAAGAGTCTAGAGTCTAGACCAGGGCTACTCAACTGGCGGACCGCGGTCCGAATCCGGACTTTGTGGGTGTTGAAGGTCCTCGGGTTTCTGGAAGAATAACCTCATTGCCACATTTGGGGGCCTCTTTAAACAGATTTCCATTAGAGAAAAGCAATTTTTGTGATTATCTAAAGAGCTGGGGACTTGGCCCCCAGACCCCCCCCCCAACGCTTTGCCGTCGTCTCTGATGCGCGATCCACACAGCTACACTACAAAGAAACACAATACATTTTTTCCTTTTTTATTTCTTTGTTTGTGTCAGACAAAAATCCAAGTCCTGTTACATACTACCTGAAAAGTGTTCGGTGCTCGCAGGCTACTGGTTGTTCAATTTTCGTGGTTGCATATGAAATATTTACCGGACCGCAAAAATACTCAACTTGTCAAAATGGACCTTTGCTTAGATTAGTTGAGTAGCCTTGGTCTAGAGTCTTTAGAGTCTAGACTCTAGACCAGTGGTTCCCAACCTTTTTGTTGTCACGGACCCCTTTAGACAAATTTTTCAATCACAGTACTGTTGACTATTGTAATAATTATGCTACTCACTACTGTACGGTGTCATATTGCATTGCCGCTGTGACTCCTGTGGCAAATATCACGTTAAACAGTTGCTCAAATAAGAAAATGAATGGATTGTTCAAGAATTGTGAGCAGTATTTGAATATTAAAGTGACCCAAAGTGCCATGCCGAAACCTTTTCAACGTAAGCGAATTTAATGAGATGGTTGTTGTTGCCTTTCCTGAACTAAACGACTGAACTGCGGTTGAGTTTTTGACAATGCAACAGGCATGTCATCTTCAACGTCCACTGTCCAGGCGATTTCGATGTTGTTTTTATTGTAACAAGAGGTGAAAATCCTGCCTCGCAAAGGTTAAGGGTTATGAATGGTAACAAAACAATAATCGCTTGCATTGCCAAGAATGGGTAGGTTTGCAGTTGTGAGCACCAAAATTCTTTCACAGCTTTTGAATGAAACTCAATGCGTAATAACTCTTTTCATCTCAAATCAATTAGGTCATCTTTACCGAGATCGTCATCGCTAATGTTGTTCAAGTCAAAAAGAAAAGGATTTCGAATCCATGTTTCAACTTCGTTCGGCAGGTGTTCTAAATTAAAATAATGTTGAAATGAGATTTGCAGGGCTTCCAGTGTGCGCAAAATTTTTCTCTCATAAAGATCAAAAGAGTCCATTCTCTTTGAGTTTCACCATCAAGATAAGATCTTCCAACATTGGAAAGTTAGCGTAATTACCTGCTTCCAATCTGCGTTTCCAAACCGGCAACTTGGCTAAAAACGCTTTCAGTTTTTCAGCTGCATCAATTATTGTCACACCTGGTTCTTGAATGCCACGATTAACATTGTTAATATGACCGAAAATATCGGCTAAGTAGGCCATACCGTATAGAAAAATTTTACTCTCGAACAATTTTGAGAGGGGACTCCCTTTTGCTTTCAAAAGAGTTGATACTCCATTTTTTTTAGCTGCTGCAGTCGTTTTAAAACTTCTCTAGATAACCAACGTACCTCAGAATGATACAAAAGTACTCCGTAATCTGACCCTACTTCTTGACAGAGCGCTTTAAAAGTACAGTGGTTTACAGCTCTGCTTTTGATGAAATTAACAACTTTCACCCATTCGTCAGAATTTCTTTGAGACTTGCTGGTAAAGTTTTTGCTGCTAAGGCGTACCTGTGCAAGAAGCAATCGGTAACAGCCACGCGAGCTTTGTTTTTTACTAAAGCAGCAAATCCGGATTTGTTCCCGAGCATAGCTGGTGTTCCATCCGTGCATATAGAACAAAGTTTGTTTTTTTTTCAAAACTCATTAAGGTAATCACGGACCCCCAAATGCTTTCTCACGGACCCCCAAGGGGTCCGCAAACCCCAGGTTGGGAACCACTGCTCTAGACTCTATAAATCGTATGTGCGCGGAAAATCCAATGTTTCACAGAGACTTGCTATTAACTTACGTTTACAATGTGGTATGTGAAAGTACCAATAAAATTTTAATGGACAGGATCCACCACAGACTATGTGGACTTTTCAAGAGGCATAAGACATAATTTTAACTTGGGAACGTAAAGTCAACTGATATTTTTTAATCCGAATGCTCTAGTCTAGACGCTGCGTAGCCGCATCCGCAGTTTACAGAACACATTGTGACTGACAGTCATTACTAGGGCCATTTTTTATCACCTAAAAATTGAAAAATAGAAGAATTAAAAATATAGAAATTGAACAACAATTTTTTATGACCTAAAAATTGAAAAATATGACTTTATTTTTTGAAATGTATGACTTTATTTTAGAGCATCAAATTTATGCTAATATTCGTGTGTAATGCATGTAGCCTATCTACCAAACAGAGACTGGATTGTGTATTGCAAAAATAATGCGTCAACATGACGTCACAATGCAAATTAACATCAAACAGCAAGCGCTATCACTAGATCACAAAAAATAATGAAAATGTTGCTTCCAATACTTCGTGAAACTCAGCGCGAGAACTCTCATTGCCTCCCTTCCACAAATTATCAAATTTCAATATCTACAGGAGCTGTTTGAACCGTTTTTTTTTTGCTTAGACTTTTCGGTCATTTGTACGAAATGACTTGAAAAAATTCAGTCATTTTTTATTTATTCCGGTCATTTTTTCTGATGAAAATATTTTCTTTCAAGTAGCTGATACAAACCAAAATTACACTTCCTGACTAGCTACAACATCACGTTTCGCTGAGAAACGTTGTCGTGTTTTATCTGAGAAAAGTTAGAACAGACAAACGTTTCTTCAACGTTCATCAGCTAAACTCAAACCTTTCACATTTGGACCGAATTAACTACATTTTTTTTCCAGGGATATCTAAAGAAGGGGATACGAAGGCTTTTATTACGTCTGACAATAGAAGTTCTTTTGTTTATCGTAAATAATCTGTGTTTATCGTAAAAAGACAATTGGCACCGATAGTAGTTTAATGAATCTTGTTATGAAAACTTGCATTGCGCTATTAACATCAGGCTTGGATGCTCACTGCATGCTCATGGTTGCTTGTTAATTCAACTACCCATATACTTGCTTTACATCTAGCCTCCTGCAAAGGCTTTGTTATAAAAAACAGCTTACTGGTAACTTTTCAATTGTCTTTGTAAACAAGTATTCTTTAAATACACTCTACCTAACATTTGCTAACTATCTTCTGTAGGTTATTGCACCAGCTGCACTACAAAACTTTCTACGATTTAAAAAAGAACCACATGTTTAAAGCACTACAAACTACCGCCCTGGTAGTGTCATGAGAATAAGACAATCGCTGCGAGCCTTCATATCCCCTTCTCTAGATATCCATGTTTTTTCGGACATTTTGCTAAAAAAATCGGGTTCAATCACGAAGTTACTAGGGTTCAATCATTGTGTTTTAAAGTAAAAATGAAAAGTCATATTTTATGATCTAAAACAGAAAATATGACTTTATAATGACTGACAAGCTTCGATAACGGTTAGGGAACGTTCATAACTGACTTCAACCACTCTTTGGCCATTCGTTTGTCTCTTTTCTGAGGGGTTTCTCTTAAGCTTCAAGATAAACCGTGACGCCGCAAAGCAACTAGATAAATTAAACTAAGATAAATTAAATTAAAACAGGCAAAAACTTTCGCTACCGTTGCCCACTTTGGCCATCGCCCACTTGGCTCGTCGCCCACTTGATCCGTCGCCCACTTGGTCTCGCCCAAGTGGGTATCGCCCAGATGTCGTGTACCGATTAAATCAATGCAAAAATTAAAAAAAAAGTTTACCCATGGACCATGGTGGCCTACTGTTGTAGAGTTGGGGATACTGCTGCACTTCTAGCAGCTGTCACTTGTCAGCAAGTCGTTGCCATTATTATTACAATTAGAGCTCGAGGCTGCTGTGTCAGAAAACCGTATTGTTACGAGAGTTAAGGTGTCGCAGAAATATTTAGCAACGTCTAAATAAAACATCACAAAGAATGCGAGATGTGACAACAACACGCTCTACAAACACTGCTAGCCTGTTACTGTAAAACAAAGTTTTATCTTCAACAATCGATTGTCCAGCGTAGTTGTGAAGACATGTTTAGTCATAATTCGTGCAGAGTTTTTTAATTTCTTGCGCCCCCCTTGTGAACCTCACACGGGGCGCGCCCCCAGTTTAAGAACCACTGGTCTAGAGTTTTAAAATGCTACATTTATCCTGTTTTTCATTACAACTCTGAAACCTGGAATATCTCAACAAAAATGGTTTAAAAAATTAATGCTTTTGGAATGTGGTGTTTTCGTAGAATGTAACGCATTTCTAGGCGGGCAAAGAAAACAAATAAAGAAATTTTACATCAAGTGAACCAAACCAGAACTCTATTAAAAAGTATGAAAACCAGACAATATAAATTTCTCGGCAACGTAATAAGAAAGCAAAAACTGGATCATCCCTCTTTAACTGGTAAATTTTTTGGAAAGCGAGCACCTGGCAGACAAAGACAAACACATCTGAAACAATTTAACGACAAGGCAGAAACAATCATCCATGCAACATATAATAGAAATATTTGGGCTAATTATGCATCTGATGAACCGTCTGAACGTTTGCCTGAACCGTCGATGCCTGGTTCAGGCAAGGCAAATGAAGAAGAAGACTATATTAAGACAATGCAAACAATAACGTGTTCTTTTGAAAGTTACTGTACCGTATTGCTTTTGTAATTACGTTGTAACACATCAGCCAAAGGACATCTTTATAGGTAATAATAAATAAATGACATGAGCAACGTTTTGACAAGAGCTCAGTTGGCTTGTTCACAATTGTTCAGCATTTTTTTTTTATCATTTCATCTTTTACCTAGTGCAGTGCCAGCAAGTGAATTTGCATGTCCATAACCACATTTAATGTGCTTGCCTGCATAGAATGTTGGTCAGCATTTAAAAATCGTACTCAACCTGACGCATAGATAACTGTGCACTGGGTATGAAAAAAAAAATAAAGGCACGATGTAATTGCTGGTACATACATATGCAGGGACGCCGGAACGATTTTTGACTGGGGGGATAGGATTATGAAAAAACTTTTGTTGTTGAAAGGCCAATTTTTTTAAAAGTTTTAGAATAAGATATAGCGATAATGCTCATCTATCAGCTTGTGGCGTGCCTCTATACAATAATGCCTGCGGCTGAAGAGTGTTTGTCCGTAAGAGGTCGCCAAGGCTGGAACGTGGCTCGCGGAAGAATTTCAGCAAAACACTTTTGACAACGACGACTCAGCGGCACGACGTAAAGGAAAACGATCCAAAAGAAAAACATCAAAGGAAGAAATGATATTCGGAACATGGCTGCAAGGTTGAAGCTGGACTACTGTATTATTCGGGACATTGATTTTATTGTTAATTAATATTACAGTGTGTGTTACCCTGTCTACCTTGGTTTAGCCTACTTTAAATGATATTAACTTCTTGTTCAGTTCAGTTGTTCAGTTTTTTTTTATTTCTGACAATCATATCAAAAACAATACACGTCAACATAGCAAAGGTCGAGAAAAAGGTAGAAGCGACAAAACTCGAACGTTAAAACGTGCTTGCGACCGAAGTACGTTATTGAGTTGAAAGAAATTTGGCACGGTCGCAACACCTTTAGTGAAAATTTAAGATATAAATATATTCTACAACGCTTACTTCTGTGTGATGTTAATAAGCAGTGCACTCTAGAAGAGATAAGGTTAAAACATCGCCCCTTCTGAGCTAGGAGTCGTACATCGGTAGTGCTTAGCGAATACTATCCGACCATTAGGGACCCTGTGGCCTGCGCCAAAAGCTCACTGTCGAGTAATGATACAAGTGTCCGGTAAACAAAGAAGGGCATCATGCTATGTTATAACCTAATGATGTAACTTACTGTGTTGCAGAAGTTTGGGCCGTAAATATTATTTTGAGGTAAACATGATAGATTATAAGTCACCAGAGATGGGCAAGATCACCGGTATTTAAAGTTTTCCACCATAGTTTATAGTTTGCATCTCTATTTTTTTGGAGTCGGTTTTGCATAATTTTTCAACCAGCACCTGGCAACCTTGTTTGACGGTGTTTCGTTTTTTACTCTTATGTTTTTGGTTTTGGTTTTTTACTCTTGGTGTTTTTTTTCATGGTAGGCCTAGTCAGTTCGGTGATCCTAATGACCGACAAGTATAGTTAAGGACCATTAAACTACAACAAATAATTATTACTAAAAATTACTGACAAGTAACATCAAAATCATGTTTAATGTTTGTAATGTGTTTACTACCAACTTAAACATTTAAATATTTAGTAGTAGGCCTAAACTATATCTAGAACACATGATGATGTCACAACATGAAATACACCTTTCTCGCTTACCATCGCTGTTTGTTGTTGTATCATGTTAATTCCTTTTTGTGTTATTGTGATTTATGGCAGGCATGGAGGATGGCAGGCTGGCATTTTAAAAGTAGGTGGGCTCAAAGGCACAGCAGTCAAAGTCAACTTCCTAATAACTTTGTTGCATTCTTCATACTTGAATCGTTAACAGCTTACATTGTTCTTCATTATTGCTTTTTGTTCCAACATGCGAAAATTTTCCATTTTCGGGCCCGATTTCACCCAACAATTTACAAAATTGTTAAATTGCTCCATAGCGCTGTGCAAAATATGGCGATGTTCACACAAATAAAAAGGCAACAATACACACACAGTTATAACATAGATGACTTAATAAATTGTAACATGTACCATGTTTTTAACTAACAAATTTATATTTTAACATTTAACCGAAATTCATCATTATTGCAAAATGCATTTCAATGCTGCAAATTCAAAACCTAGCGTTCTCACAGAACATAAGTCAAGCTTCCTGTAACAAAAGCCACTCACACAGAACTAGCTCAACACATCTGTATTTCTAATGCGACATAACTATGAAACCGGTATAGCTTTTCCCTTGATTCTTACGATAGCTATTATTGATGAAAAGGCTCTACCGGGATATTATAATATAAGCGGGGAATTGTAAAATGCAAACACTCAGACAGGAATTTGAAATTTGACTAGCAAAACGAACGGACTGAATTTTAGAACAAGAAGGTTAAATTCACGACTGGGGAATGTCGCTCTTCTGACACCGGTCGCACTAAATTATATTGATTAGAGATATTTTTCAATTCCCGATAGCAAATTTGAAACTTTGATTTAATAAAAAATGATTCATTCTATTTAATTCGTTTGCTTTTTTGTAGGAAGTCATACCCCTAGACTAGACAGCCAGAAGCCTAAATTATCCTTTTTATTATTCATTTTTAATTAGAGACTTAGAGTCTCTCAAGATTCTCTTAAATTATCCTTTTTATTTTCTTTTTATTAACAAAATTTACGACAAATTAGGCAGCCAAACTCTACGCTGACAACTTAAGATAGGCAAATCCCTACACTAGGGGACATAGAAAGCTAAAAACCCTACAAAATCATCTATGGTTATGGTAAGTCATCTATGGCTATAATGCCACCTGGGAGTACAACCACATCTACACGTGCTGCCCATCAACAGTGAGCTCAACAGAAAAATTTGAAGATGGACTTCATCGATGCTCTATCAAAGATAATCATCTACTGTAGTTTGTATCAAATGAATGAAGACCTTTTTTTCGAACTTCCTCTCTGATTTGCCGTTTTTGCTATATTTTCAAAGAAACTTTGCTTTCAAAAGTGAGTGGGCCAGGCCCACCCAGAAAATAAAGTAGGTGGGCCCAGACTCACGACTCCATTCCTGATTTATGGTTATTTGAGTTTGCATACTTTAATTTGTCGATACCGGGCTGTAGGGGGCCCTCATATTACTTCTTGCCAAGGGCCTACAAAACCTTAAGGCCACCACTGGCTGCAGCCCACATTTTCTATTGAGATACCACTCCAGACAAACTAACTTTGTATAATCATTAATCAGACAAAACATAGTTCAGTTTAGTTCAGTTTATTTTTTGTTTTGTTGGCGAAAAAGAAAGACACAAAAAGCAAAAAGACAATAAACACAAATAATTCGCACAACAAGGATGGCAGCGAAAGACCAAAAGGTCACCAAAGTCAGCTGCCACCCAAACATTTAAACAAAAGACCCAAAATTAAGAACATTAACACATACGGTTCATAATAGCCTATATAGCACAATACCAGCACTTTAATTTGTAAAAATTAACAATGGAATTAACAATACATTAACAATGGAATAACACAGGGCAACATAAAAAAAACATTGTGTAGAGAAATAAGCGGATGATACACACAAATAAAAAGGAGTGTATTTAGCGCTGCTTCAGCCAGAAAGGTTTTAGCAATTACCATTGAATGTAGCCTACGATTAAATTTTCAATTAAAAAAGTGTCATGATATTTCGCCACCGAGCAGGTAGTCTACATATCGTGTAAAGGAATGTTCAGTGAAAAGCCACATTATCGTGCAATAAAGCAGGGCTTCCCAAACTTTTTTTCTCGCGACCCCTTTTAATCTTCTAAAATTTTCCGCGACCCTTTACAGTTAAAAGGATAAACAATGCAAAATATACGTTTGTGATATTTATTGAAAGGCTTAATTTAAACGAAAACTAAAACAAGCTGTCCGTACTCGAAGCCTACCAGGCTACTTGTAGCCTGCTGGAAACAACATCAAAAAGTAAACACATTTATTCAGTGTGATGGGTGCGACCAGTGATGGGCATTATCGGCGATAATTAATCGGCGATAATTATCGGCGATAATTATCGGCGATAAATTTTTATCGCTTATCGTTATCGCTTAATTATTTTTTCAGTTATCGTTTATCGTTATCGCCAAAGGCAATATTTGATTATCGCCGATAATTAATCGCCGATAAATTTTATTTCGGATCAACACACAAGTGGAAAGATCATGAAAAGTAATATTTTTACTAGCCACCTAGCTAATGATACTAAAATTAAAACCAGTTCTTCTTCAGTGCCTGAAGTGTGTGTGCACAGGTCGTTTTCAGGGGAGGGGCACGCCTCCCTGCAGCGACGGCCCTGACAACACAATAATTTTTAGAGTTGCAAATTGCAATGCAATGAAATGCATGCAACAAGTCTCTTGTTGTTTTGCTGCAATCGGCAATCGCGATTGAATTTTACAATTAAACTGTAAGCGCATGGCGGTACAGATTCCTTTGAAGCGAAGCGAAAGAAATGGGCAAGTGGTTTGTAAAAGTGTCGCAATACGAGGCCGCTTTTACATCGGAAACATGGTCTTTCGCGCCACCTCACGATCAACTATTTTATTCTTGTGTTTTCTTTTTTCGTTGGAAGTGTTAGTTTTTAGTAATTGTCTTAAAAAAATAAAATGTCTCTAGTCAAAACATGAAACTTACTGTTTTAAGCGCATTAAATCTTTAGATGAGTAGATTAACTAAAATTGTAAGCACTTGCCTTGAGACGTTTACGTCACAAACTCAGTTTAAAAGACAAAATTCATACACAATAACAACACAAGATCGGTTATAGACTGTAAGATCGATTTTTTTCTAGCTTGGCGATATAACTTTAATCCAAAAATAATAACCAAATGCGTAAGTGCCATTTAACTTAAAAAGTTAACCCATTTGTGCCGAAAGTGAAAGTAAGCCTACTTAAAAAAAATTTCGGAAAATTTAAATATTGCATAATTATGACCTAAAAAACATATCACAATTATTTTTTTTCTAATTGTGTTTTCCTAACAATTATTTTTTTCCTAATTGTGTAAGACGCTAGGCAATCCGTTATCAAATTTCACAAGTTTCTTGTGCGTAATGCTTAAGTGTTATTACATTTTACTTATCGCTCAAAGTGATAAATGGGAAATGTCTTGTTCATGTTTTGTCATGTCAATATTGTCATCGAGCATTTTATTGAAATGAAAGTTCAAAAAATATGAAGATGAAAATTAGCAAGGTAACACAACATCACTGAAACAAGTCATTGCGGAATATGATATTGCTTGAAGCATTTGACATGCAGACCGACATCATATTTTTTGCATCTTGTAGTAGTTTTTGCATGACAATAGGCGCATCGAGTTGCGTGGTAAAATTATGCTAAATACAGTATTACCTTTCTCATTTACTTATGCGACATAGCCTACCTTAATCAAATATTTTTATTCCCACTAATACAGTGCCTATATTGTAATTCTTATATCAACAACTCAGCGTTCTGCCATTGCTTTAATGATGGTGTTCACAAGGAAAACAAAAAAATTTATCAGTAAATTACGATAATTATGTTATTGTTCTAAAACAAACACGACTAATTTGACAAGCTTGATGGATTTCACAGTATGCACATTTTTACTACCAATAACGCTTAAGATTACTGATAAATTTTCAAGCATTTTGCGTTTTTTGGATTTTTTTAAATTATTGCTGACTTTGCTGTAAACAGCCCTTTAAAAGCAGAAAGCAAAATACAAAGTTTGGAATTTTTTATGGTATTTTCATTTGATTTATTTATTTTGCCTACTGCACGTAAGCGGCAGTGTAACTCAATTGATAAAAACAGCCAACTGGTATCTGAAGGTATAATTATGAGCACGGCGGTTATCTCAGTGGTTTGATTCTGGATCAAGAGGTTGAAGATTCAATACCTACTGCCGCTGTTGCGATTCTATTCATGCATAACTTAATAAAAGTTTTGTCCCTTTACACTACAGTATATTATGTTCGATTTTTCGTCATGTTGATGAAAACAGTTCGTGCTGCATGGAATGGGGCAGCGCTAATCAAGTAAAAAAACTATCGTTATCGGACATTATCGGCGATAATTTATCGTTTATCGTTATCGCTTAACTTTTTTTGATTTATCGTTTATCGTTATCGCTTTAGGGATTTTTCGTTTATCGATTATCGTTATCGCTTAACTGAAAAATGAGTTATCGCGCCCAACACTGGGTGCGACTGCTCTCTGCTACAAAGCAAGTCTAGCCGTCGCTCGATGCTTGTCGATGCTGGTCAAGGCAGTTTCAATGTTAGCCTACTTACGCTGGAACGGTAGCCTATTTTATCAACGTTGAAAACACTGACACGCACTTATACGTGGAGACAAACGGCATGAGTGCGGTTACTACTAAGCCATATAGCCTAATGGTGAATATCCGCTCTAACGTTAGGCTAAGTCAAAAAGTGTGAAACTTTTTTCCAGAAAATTCAAGTCACAACTTAGAGTCAAAAGATAGATCTGCATATTTTTCCTGAGATTTGAAACAGAGGTGCTCGTCGGTACTTTGTTTTTGCATTGCAAATGGGTTTTGGATCCAATCTAAATTGTTATTGTCCAATTCTAGAAGAAAATATACTTTTTAAACTCTTTCAACAGTCTTGACCAGTGTCGATAACCAAAGGCTTAATAACATTTGATTCCAAGCCATTGTTAGCCAAAAACTTTTCAGTAAATGAGAATACATTTCAAATAAATCATTTTCAATCTTTTGTTTCTAGATGTTTAATTTTTTGATGAACGCACCAACTTTAGATTTCAGTGTAAAAACATAGATGTTTTCTCCTTGGAAAGACAAACTAAATTCGTTCCCCCTTTTCAAGCAAACCTGACAAATAGCATAATTTGAAAAGCCTTTCCAAAAACGTCTTTACAAAAACGGCGGACAAAGTCTAAACTTTTTTCCGTATGAAAAGTCACGACTTAATTTTTTAACACTAATAACTTTTTAAAGCATTGGCTTCAGTTTTGAAATCCACGTTTACAATGCAGTAAAGAGAGTTTTAAATTCCTATTCCATATTTCACTATATAATTTTACAAAATACGGGTAGCTTATAGAGTGCACGATTCTTAATAAAGTTAATAACTTTCACAGCATCTTGCATATAAGTCAGTGTTTCTCAACCTTTTATGGCCCAACGCCCCTTCATGAACTGGCAAAATTTTACCGCCCCCCCACCCCCAACAAAAACAATTAATTACGAAAAGCGAATATAAAACAATGAATACTATTAATACTAAGTTACAAAAAGTTCTCAATGCCAAAACAAAAAGCCAAACAAAGCGAATTACATCAAATATAGGCTAGTGGTCACAGCGGTAAACCATAATCTCTTCGTGGGAAAATTGTAACATAAGATTATCGGATTCGTTCGTCTGTATGCAATGACCGAAAAGAAACACTCTTTTGAAACGTCTATTCAAAAAGTGTATTTCTGTAAAATTAGCCCGCGGCTATCGAAAATGAGGTGCAACGTGATACACCACTAAAAACTTGTCACTACAATCCAAACTACTTAGATAAAAGACGGAAATTTTGTCCAGCTAGCAAGCAATAAGCAAAACAGTTAAATATGCGACCAACTTCCAAGTAGGCTAACAATATTAAGAATGATCAGAATACACTGCAATATCTCCAAACGCACGTAAGCAGTTAATGTGACGCAATAATGGAAGGAAATGTGAAGCAATTCTCAACAGGTGTTCAAAGGCGATGATGCAATGTTTTCAACTGGTGTGATACAAGTCTTACGAACGATGGTGCAATATTGGTTCATTTTTTAGGAAAAATTCCATGACGTAATACGCTAAGATTCAGTAGACCTGAACGGTTTTATATGACGTTTGATTTCAAAATTGTCCGTAACAGCTAGTTACCAGTCTCTAAAACCCTTTCTAATAGAAATAGAATTCTATTTGAACAAGGACCTTCTGATGATCCCCCTTTTAGGGTAAAACAGGCTGTAAGGGTTTTAGATGAAAAGCAAATATATTTTGGCGAGCATGAAAACAGTATAGGCCTACAAGTAGTCAGTGTAAACTTTGGGCTTGGTGAGAAAGTGCCAGTTTCTTCACATCCGGTGTAAAGCCAGTGAGAAACATTCGAAGATCACCTCTTATGTCAAGTAGGTTTCGCTGTTTGGTATGTAGCATAACAACACAGCTTCATCCCTTTTTCAACAGGTATGAGGTAGGAAATGCTATCACGAAAATACTAGCTCTTTGACGAAATCGTTACGCTGGGCGGTAGATGGGTTAAACCAGAATGCCCCCTAATAATCAAAACGCCCCCTTAATCCTAGGTAATCATACCGCCCCCCTGCAAAATTAAAACGCTCCCCGGGGGGCGGTACCGCCCCCGTAGAAAACCACTGATATAAGTGTTAATATGCAGTGCTTTGTGTAAAATTTGTATACTCTCTGCGACCCCTGAAGTTCGTTCTGAAGTTCTGAAGTCTTGAAGTTTTGCGACCCCTGAAGTTCGTTACGCGACCCCTTAAGGGGTCGCGACCCCCACTTTGGGAAGCCCTGCAATAAAGTAACAAACTTCGATGGTCTGCAACACAGTCCTATAACTGCGCGCTTCGCTTCTCTGGTAACATAAGGAAATAGAGGAAATATGATTAGGCCTACTGTATCTAAATCATTAAATTGCTTTAAAGTAATGACATTCAACACAATGGTTTTACTTTTCTTCAACATCAGTTAAAAACACGTGGCGTCTCTAAAACTTTAAACGACTTACCAGGGTGTCGAGACTCAAAGTTTGAGAACCAACCACTGAGCTTGGCAGCCAGGGTTGCATTCCTGGGGGGCTCGGTGGAGCTCAGCCCCCCGAAATATGAAAAAGCTTGATGTAGGGGGCTCAGGGGGGCTCGTTCAAGGTTCCACTTTTTAGCTCTTCTGGCTGAACAACAACTTATCAACTGAACATTTTATTTTTTACGGTCATTGCAGTTAAGTTTTTATAACTACTGTAATTGTTTGTGTGTGTGTGTGTAACTTAATTTTTATTTGTTAAGCCCAATATTTAATATGTCTACACTCGGTCGACAAGGACTCGACCGCCGTCGACTCGATTGGGTTTAAACCTGATGATGTTCTTTGCGCCGGGCAGGCCATTCTGGGAAAGGATCCAGTAACGATGAGGCTTAGTCAGTTAGGGTTTGAGCCTAGTCCTGTCTGCGGTGGCCGACACTTATCTGAGCCCAGAACAATCGGTTATTATCGCAACCATTGTATATAGCGTGTACCTATGGTACCAATTTCATGCATCGTCGTGTGTTATTCTTATTGCTGTTCATTCTTTGCATGCCCTTTGTATTTGCATATTAACCTAACCGTGAGTGATTTAAACAATTTGTGTATCGTGTGTTTTTATTTATTGGCTCACGATTGTCGTCAATTCTTTTTTAGTCATGCCATGTCAGACTGTCATAACTAGGGGCCGTTATGTTACGGACAATCGTTCCCCGATACAAACGTCACATAAAATCGTTAAGGTCTACTGAACCTTGTGTCTTACGTCATGGAAAATATTGCTAAAAAATGAGCCTAGATTTCATCATACCTCGTAACGCCTGTAAAACATTGCACAATCCTTTTCAACACCAGTGGAAATTGCTTTACAATGTTTATCACTGTTACGTCACAAAAGTTGGTTACGTGATTTGAAATATCTCAAGCCAGTTCCCTCATTTTAGAATTGTCGTTAGAAAGGTTGGTCGATTGTTAAAACTGTTTTGCTTGTGCTTACCAACTAAACGAGATTTTCGTCTTTTATCCTAGTAATTTGTATTGTGGTGACAAATTTTAGTGGCGTACCGCGTTTCTCCCCTTTTTTGACAGTCTGTGGCTATTTATCTTGAAATACAATTCGTGAAAAGACGTTTTCAGAAGAGTAGATTTTTGGTGTCATCGCATACAGACAAAAGGATCCTGGAATTTTATGTTACAACTTTCCCACGAAGATATTATGGTTTTCCTCTGTGACCAAGGTTTAAGTCCCTTTAACTTGTTTCGAACATCACACACATACAGTACTTGATCGGCCCAAATTTCTGATGGAAATTTGGGCGAAGAGAGATTATCTCCGCGAAAAAAGCCGCCGGGTTACAGTACAACGATTCAAAGTCGAAAGACATGCAATCAATCATTCATTCTATTTTTCGTCATTAACGTTCATTGAAACAGTACAACGGTGATGCGGATATTTTTACCAAGATACATAGTTTGACCATAGATGACTTGGCGTTGTCTTGCGAGTCGGAGTTTCCAAGCAAAAAACTCAAAAGTTGTGCAACAAAATAAAAAAATGAAAATAAAACACAAAAGTGAAAAAAATACTAAAAATTCGATTTTTATCTCAACATTAGTGGGGGGGGGGGTAATTTTGCCTTAGTTACCTCCCCCACTCCAATTGGTGGGGGGTAATCTCCCCCCCTGGCCCCACCTCTAACGGACCCCATGGTTTTTTGTGACAAGCATGTAATGTTCTGTCATAGACTTTTCCATCTTTTTCTTTGTCTCTTGCTTGAATCTTTTTCAGTCTCAAGCCTTGCCTCAAGCGCAGGAAAAATGCATCAAAGTGGCATTTGGCTGATTAATGCAATCGTTACAGGCGGAACGGACACAAATAGTAGTGATTGTTAGTTATTATTTAGTTCTTTGTGTTTTTAGACTCTTTGTTTTCGGTTGAAATTAGATTTAGAATTTACAATATTGTTTTTACCTATGGATTTTGCCAAGAAACGTAAAGTTGACAAGCAGTGTGGCGAATTTAACAAAGATTGATGCCCATTGCTTAAGTACTTTTTCTAACAAGTTGGCAAGAAAACAGTATCTTTGCTGTGCAACGAAGGGGTTGTCGTGTTTAAAGAGTACAACATTTGCCGCCATTATGCGACAAAACATGCAGGCTATGGCAGTAGGCCTACTTTGTCAGCAGCGGAACGGCAAGCAAGAGCAATAGAACCAAACAGAAGGCTCATAAAGCAGCAGAATGTACCTTATCAGTAAAAGCCAAAACAAGCCAGAAAACTGCTAAATACTGCTTTTGGTCTCTATGCTTCAACTTAAAGTTTACATTAAATGCGATTCATGCACAGATTCATGCCTTGCATAGGTGGATAAATACGCGATTGATGTATAGCTTCTGTAATCCGGCCCGCCGACTGGAAAAGTTGCCCGCCCCTGCTATATAGGCTACTCAGCGTTCAGTATTTTTTTTCACTTGGCATGTTAAAGCGAAAGAATTATTAATATGCGTCACTGGGCTACCTAGCATGTGATCAGAAGCTTCTGAGAACGTTTGTTTGATTTCTTTAATGGTTATTTCGTAAACATTCAGCGTTCTCATTTTCGTACCAGTATTTGTGAAGAGACGGAATCGATTTTTTAGTAGTTAAGTGAATGCCTTGACGTAACATTTTACATAAACGGCAATAGGCGTATATGAAGCCTGTGGCGTAGGTTATGTCAGTGTCTAAATAATTTTTATAGTTGACTTTATAAAGTGGAAAGGGGCATTCCGTATCCTTGTGCCAACTAAAATATTCCATATAGGCAGTGTGATTCTTGTCTAAAAATTGGATGTATTCAATGAGCTTTTTCTCGTTGGCAAAGTCTTCATAATGTATGTATGAATGAGCTGGTAAAATCCCAGCAATGTCATTTTTGCTTGGACCCCAAACGATCGGAAGAGAACCCAAATAAAAAGCATTGTACCAAACTTTTTCTGTTACGTATTGGCTGCAGTGAAAACTGTTTTCAAACGCAAAGTAAAACTTGTACTTTGAAAGTTTGTCAAACAAAATATCACGTGACACTTGAATTTCGTTTCCTCCACATTTACCAATTATATCTACGTTTAATCCTTGTTTGTTCAGTCGCTCAACAATTTTCCAACGTGTTTGTGCTCCGAAAGTCTTTTTGCAATTGTGGACAGCCCAAGCCACTAATTTCACTTTCTTGCGTACGTCTGGTAAACTACCTTCATTAACTGAAGCAATGCCACAAGGATTCTTGGTATTGTTGTCTTGCCCAAATGAAAGACTGGTACGAAACAAGTATCGACGTCTAAAAAAAAAACAAGAAAAGCATAAGTTCTACATACTTTTTAAACAACTTTGTAATAATAATAATAATCTTAATAATACTAAATAATCATCTTAATAATAAGCTTGTATCACACATTTCTACAGCGCAAGTAAATTGATTATTTTTTTTAAACTAATTTACATAAGGTTGAAAAAAAAGAAATTTTAACAAACACTTTTGTGTCATATAAAAAAAATTCGTATTTTCTTTTTGTGCTAGCCTCATCCCGTAAGTCTAAATTACCAAAGTTAATTATTATTTAATTTATTTAATAATTATTCAAAATAAAATTGTTTTTTTTGAAACGAATGGAAAAATAAACATTATTTTTGAAATCTGAGTTGCCTTTTCTCTGTTTTGTAGAAAGTACGTAACCAAGTCACTTCACCTTTAACCCGCTGCTGACTGGTGACCTACTGTAGAACTTGCCTTGTACGCTGCATTAAACTAAGTTAATTGTAAAACTATTCCACAAGCAAGCTGATGAAAATAATTTGAGAAAAATTGCACTTTTCTAATGTTTGAAGGTGTCACATGATCAAGTGCTTTGTTACAAATCTGCTACTTCTCTTTAAAAAGGATAAAGGTTGTCACATGCTTGATTCAAGTGTCGGGTTTGAGAAGATAAGATTCTCATTGTACATAGTACTAGGCATTGCCTTCGGCACAAAAAAGATATAAGAAGAAGCACTAAGAATTTCGGCACTAAGTTTCTTACTCTCATCCACCTTTCCTTCAGCAATCTTGCACACCCAATTTATTACGGTAGCCACTTTAACAAGTCGAAATTCTGCCACTAAACTTGACTAGAATGAAACCGCCAACCAATCATAAGCTACGGTTTAAGTGACGTAAAAAATGGCGAAAAGAAGATGATAGAAAGCAAATTAAGTGATGGATTTTTTGTCAGCTGGTTGGCTTAGGGGTTAGGGTTAGGGCTATAAAGTAGTCATTTCATTGACGCGGGTTCGATTCCCACCACTGCTATTGTTCTTTTTCTTCTGTAATTACCAAATAAAGTTCAAAACAAGCATTAACTCTCTGGCTGAGTGCTAGAAGGGTCACAATTGGACGGTAGCCTCTTATAACATGTTCTGATTGGTTGGCGGTTGCATTGTAGTCATTCGCAGTGGCAGAATTTCGACTTGTTTAAGTGGCTACCATTTATTACACCCTGGGTAGAAGTGAGTGGTGTTTTCAAGACCATGCGAGAGGCGAACCAGGTTTGCATAAATGGAAAACTAATGCCTTATCCGCTGCACCACCCCAATTGCTCTCTTTAACTGGCTTCAAATCTTGCAAACACCAAACAAGACTTCAGACAACAACTTCTAAAGTACAATAAATAATTGATTTCGAATCTATTCAATGATTTGATTTTCTTTCGCGAAATGTACTCTAAAATACTTGATTTGGAATCATTTTCCATCTTCGAAAGCGAAAGGTGAACATTACAGTATAAGAATATGAAAATATTGATCTCTTACCTTTTGTACAACTCATCGATAAAAGGAATGGCTCCGACTGGAATCATGGCTGCATCTACGTCAGCATCCAATCGATAACTCATTGTCCAGTTAAAATAGTCATCAAACTCTGTCAGGAGTTTATGGTACACTTGCTTCGTTGTACTTGTGCTTTCCCGGTTGAACCAAATATAAGCCTGGTTTTCTTTTCTAAAACAAAATGAACTTTACGGTGCACAATTTCTCAAATCTCTCGGTTTAGTAAAAAAATATAATAATTAAACTTTAACAAGTCCACACAGCTTTTAACCAGGGAATGGGATGGGATGGAATAGAATGGAAAACAGATTTTGGGATGGAAGATGGAAAATGTCAAGGATGGAAAAGAATGGAAGATCTTGATGATGGGATGGAAGACAATCTTTCATCATTCCATCCCAATTTCATCATTAACTTTCCAACGCTTTATCAAAACATGCAAAATATTACGTTGCTTGCTGAAACAGGCCTAATTCAAACGGTACGTTCAAACAATAATTCAAACGTTACGAAATCCTTAGTAAAATACTGCTGTTAAATTTTTAGCTTAAATTTAGCCTATGGTTTTTACTAGGTTTATTTGTGGCATATTCAACGCGGAGATTACAAAATGTGAAGATGGAAGAGATTTATGAGATGGAATGGAAGATTTCTAAGATGAAATGAAGATGGAATGGAAAAAAATCTGAGGATGGAAGATAAAAAAACGTCTTCCATTCCATCCCATACCCTGCTTCTAACACTGTTTGAAAATTAGATTTGTTATGAGAACACAAGCTATATATAGGCTGTGCAAAAAAATGGCGTTGGCAGTCGTATTAGAGAACAACTACACGCCCAGTCAAGCTGGTGCAAGAAAAAAACCCAATTTAGAATCTAAAGATACATTGCTTGGAAATTCAATGTTCAAAATAAATGTACGGTATGACAAATTCCAATCTGAAATTTTTTTGTTGCAAATCGCGATTTCGATACATATAGGCTACTTTTTTTTTTCTCATCGACCACCACAAATGGAGCAAAATTTCTGCATCGTGTTCTATATAAGTGGCACGGCAACTATCCCTAGTGGTGAGAGATTTTTCGCCCCTTGGTGATCTCAAAAGCTCTTTGGTGAGCCGCTCACAAGACGCTCTGAAAAGTTGTCTTCTAGACGTTATTTCGAGCATAGCGTAGATGCTCTCATCATTCCGCCATCCCATAGCTAACTAATGAAAAAGGTTGTTTGTGTTGCTAGTCTTTACCTTCTCCTAGGATCAGGAAGATTTCTCACTGACAATGATTTCATCATGAAGACAACAGCTGATGATTCTTCTAGTCTGTCTTTGTCCCGGGTAATCTCACAGCCTCCTCCGCATATAGATGTATTCGGAATTTGAAGATCAAGAGGAATGTGAGCCCATAATAAAATAAGGCATGGTAAAGAAGATACATTGTTTTGCTGTGACAAACTGGATGGTATCTAAAAATAGTTTTTAAAATTAACTTTAAGTTATAGCTGAGTAATGTTGCAAACAGGTTTCAAACTTTATACTATAGACCTGCAGTATGAGTTGAAACCGACTTACAACAACTAAATAGAATATGCAATTTTTTTCCATTTTTTTGATTTTATTAAAACAAAATGTAGCCCAATTGATATTCTACAAATCTAAATCAACTATATTCTTCATGTCACTGTTAAAAAAAATATAGCATGGACCAACTAAGTCTGCTTAGAAGCAGTAAAATAACTATATATCGATGGTCGAAAACAAAAAAGTCGTAGCCTAAGTGACATTTTGAGGAATTCCCTTTTTTGCATTTTCAAAACCTATGCACTTAGGGCTATCTACTACTATTTTACTACTATAATTACAGATATTATTGCTCAAAGTAAAA
The DNA here is from genome assembly GCF_918807975.1 of Aplidium turbinatum. NCBI lineage: Eukaryota > Metazoa > Chordata > Ascidiacea > Aplousobranchia > Polyclinidae > Aplidium > Aplidium turbinatum. The sequence goes on from NC_137486.1 coordinate 8,539,647, forward strand.
GCAAAAACGCAATTTAAAAAAAAAAATTGTTTTTTTGCCTTTTATTCCAAAGTGTAAAAATGCACTTACGCCTTTTTTGTTTTCGACCGTCGATATGCTTGCCTGTGGCCACACTGGATGAATATCATCGTGTACGAAGAACAAGATTACCCAAATGGAAATAAAGATTATCGCAAAAAAAAACAGTTGAAGCTGTTTCAAAGAAGATAACTCTTTTGCAAGAATTGACATCACTAGATATCTATATTGTCAGTGACATAAAATTTTCATAAAAGTGTGATCAGTTACAATTCTACAAAAAGATGCGTGTTAAGTGAAAACCGACATATGGTCAAATTTGAATTACATTAGGTCAAACTTAATTTGCACTGAATGAAAAACGGTTCTTGCTCTGAAGCAATTTAGCGTCAACGTAACTGAAATATTTACCGAAACAACAGCAGCTCTCAAAAAGACAGCTTTTTGAATTGTTGTACTTTTGTACGATGTACTTAGGCCTACAATTTATCGCACCAGCAAGCGCAAGTTTGCGCCACGCAACGTTTTGAAAATATTGGGGTGTCCCTGGAGGCTTTCGAAAAACACTTTACGCCAGGGCTTCCCAAACTTGTTTGCTCGCGACCCCTTTTAATCTTCTAAAATATTCCGCGATCTTTTACAGTTGACACAATAAACAGAGCAAAATATACAGTTGTGATATTCAATAAAAGGCTTAATTCCAACGAGACTAGAATAGCATCAAGCTACCGATACTCGAAACCTGCTACTTTACAGGTAGCTTATTGGAAACAAAACACAATCAAAAACACATTATTCAGTGTGATGAGTGCAACTGCTTTCTGCTGCAAAGCAAATCCAGTTGTTGCTCAGTGTTTGTTACTGCTGGTCTCAAGACGAGTTCAATCTTGCCTAGTCTGGAATGGTATTTTCTTGCGATTGTTGTCAACTTTGATAACGTTGACTCGCACAGACGCGTGAAAACAAACGGCAGGAGTGCAGTCACTGGTGAGTGAGATAATTCGGTCTATAGATATTCCGCTTTAACCAGCCAAAAAGTGTGAAACTTTTTCCAGAAAATTCAAGCCGCAACGTAGAGTCGGAAAATAGATCAGCATGTTATTCCTGAGAGTTGGAAGAAAGGTGCTCGGTATTTTGTTTTTGTATTGCAAATAGGTTATTTGGATTCAATCTAATTTGGCACTGTTTAATTCTGGAAGAAAATATTTTAAAACTGTTTCAACAGATTTGACAAGTGGTCGATAACCACAGGCTTAAACATTTGGTTCTACATCACTGTTAGTCAAAAACTCTACAGTAGATGAAAAAATTTCAAATGAATTATTTTCAACTTTTTCTTTCTAGATGTTTAAATTTTTAACGAACGCTTCAAGCTTTTGATTTCTTGATTTCAATGTAAAAACATTGGCGTTGTTTTCTTAAATGGATAAATTAAGTTCTTTCCGTTTTTCAAACAAATTTCACAAATAGCATAATTTTGAAAGTCAGATGTCATTGCAGAAATGATGGACCAAGTTTGATTGTTTTTCCGTTGGAAAAACCACGACTTCATTTTTTAACATTAATAGCATTTTTAAAGTTGTGAGAGCCATCTTACTTCACAATGCAGTAAAAGGGATTTAAACTGAAGTCTCATTACATTTCAGCAAGTTATAAACTTACAAAAATACGGGTAGGCTATTGAGTGCGCGACTCTTAATAAAGTTAATATTTTCACAGCATCTTGCACAATAGCATTTCGATGAGGATATATTCTTTTTAGCTATTAAGGTCTTACAATGATCATAGCCTATAGTGTGTAAATGCAAAATCTGTAGGCCTATCACTCGCAAAACGCACTTTTGCATGAAACCCAGCTGTAGGCCTATGTCGTGTCATTGCAGAAGCTTCCTCAGTAGACATGCCAACACAGTCCTTCCAAAATAGCTCCACTTCAGTGCAAAAATTGACGAAATTATCGTTACCGTTCGATTATTTTAACCAGCTTTAGATTAATCCGATTAATTTTACTTTTTCAATATTTAACTACTAGCATGCAGTCCTCAAGCTAGCCCACTACCAGGGCTAGGCCTATTTAGGCAGAATCTACAACTCGGTTAAGAATAATGTTTTGAACAGCTACATCAGTTTTAACAACTGCGTTATAAAATAAACGTTTGAAATTACCATAGATCATATGCACTACTTTATGTAAAATGGGTATACTCTCTGCGACCCCTGAAGTTCGTTACGCGATCCCTTGCGGGGTCGCGCCCCCCAGTTTGGGAAGCCCTGCTTACGCTATGTTCAAGGAGCTTGTTTAACTAAGATTTCCTTTCCCGTTCTAGACACCGTCACCAACTATCGCTTGTAAACTTTAATCGGTTTTCGTTTAAAGCTGTCTTTTGTAAGTAACTGTCGTAAGAGGCTACGGTGCCTACAAGGGTCTGTGATAGATTTGCTTCAGCTCTTGGAACTGTGCTAACATTAACATGTCTGTGTTCGTATATTCTATCTAAGATATACAATCTAAACTTTCTATTTACCTTTCGTAGTTACCGTACTGAATGTACTAGATAGGCTATCGGTATATAAAAATGACAAAGTAATTTGTCTGTTGATGAAACTTTTTGCATGTTACCATGTTGCGTGTAATCAAACAAAAAGTGTTCATTTTGATCATAATATCAAGTCACGTTGTTCCTATATCTTTAATTTAGAAATTATCTTTCATTAAAATCATCTTTTATTGCCTCTTACTGTTTCCTGTGATGTATACCATCTTGATAAGCATTCAGTCACATAACAGACGGATATAGCGATATTGCCAGATATCATCTAGGAAAATGCTTAATAGGCCTATAACAAAAACGGTCAGACCAGTGCAAGTAAGAAGTTTATTTTTGAAATCCACGTAAAATTGCAGTCTAGAAGCACTTGTCAAATCTTACTGACCCAGACAGTCAAATAAATCGACCTGGCTCCTGGTCTAAGAGACTTGCTATTAACTTATAGTGTAGTCATCTAAGCTCAAAAAAAGGGCCAACCTGGAAAAAATTTGTAACTTAACAAATTTGGTATCAAAAGAAGCGCAATTTTATGTAAATTAACATATCCAAAATCCTATTTAATCTGCTTTGAGCCAAAAATTTGATACCAAATTTAGTAAAGGTAAGTATTTTTATCTAATTTTGTCAAAACTCACTTTTTCGATTTTCAAATAAAGTGAATTCTGAGAAGTTTGGATATTTACCAGGAATATTACGTATCTTTTCTAGCAATGATTGCAGCGTTCATCTGATGAATGCGAAAGGAAAAGCAGAAACAGATACGTTGTTTATTGCTGCACTGACGTTTCGCACATCATGGCAATGCGCATCTTCAGAGCGAATGATGTACAAAAACAAAATTTCGGATTTATATAGCCTACTGTAGTGACGACAAAAAAAGTTAATTAACAACAATTTGTATGTGTAATGCAATGCAAAGTCTTCTTATATAATTGTAACGACCAGAAATCTCTTTTCTATGTAAAACTGGGTTACTTTAGCATTGTCGGCTTGTCATATGTGATCTGGGTGATAAAAGCATGCAATTTCGACGTAATTCACAGGCTCTTTGTTGTGCGTAGACTGACTTGAACTTCAAACCGGATCATAGCATCTTTTTACATATAAACTAGGTGGGCACTTGCCCACCTAGTCCCTTTGCTTGCTCCCCTAGCCTTTTCTTTGCCCCCCTAGTTTGAAACTAGGTGGGCAATTTTTAAGACTTAATTTTTGTTTAAATTAGATCCAATTTAAAGAATGAACAGCTAAATGCAGTGGTTCTCAACCTTTTTTTGGCTGTTAGGCTGCCTTAATCTCCGCCCTGAAGTGAGCCAATTACCCGCAAGATCAATTTTCATAAACAAAGTGTTTAGTATTGCTATGTATTTCAAAGGGCTAACTATGACAATCAAAATGCAATACAATGCTGAATACAAGATGACAATGCGTGGTAAACATTCAATGCGAAGGTTGGACCTGAACTTTAGCCGCCAGCTTTGTGATCCTGGGCTTTGTGGTACTGAGTGCGATTCCTGAGTCGCTTTCGACATCCAGGTGATTGCGCTTCTTTGTCTTCATTCCCAAGACAGTTGAAAACCTTTGTTCACAGCGATGGGTTGTTGAAAAAGATGTCAGGATATTTAATGCAGTGTCGCTAATGTTGGTGCGTCCTGGAGTCTGCCAAACCAGAAGGGTTCCAATCCAAGCCTTTCCCCTTGAAATCAAGTTTCAACGCTTCGTTAAATCGGAAAGTGATAAATTCTTCTTTGACCGGAAAGTCGTCATCATCCACCTGGCTGTCATCACATGTGAAGGGCTCAGCGCAACATTGGAGACTAGCCGTGTCCAAATTCGGAAAGTAGTTGGCCAATGTCCATCTTCTTGGCTTGCTGGCCTAAGTGGTCAGCTATGTCCTCCTTCAACGCCGCTGTCAACTCAAGTCCATTGCCTTCGAAGTAGCCTACATGTCAAGCCCCTGAAACTGCACTACTGTGCCTCTTCCAACTCGGTGTTCCACAATTTAACCTTCGCAATAAATGCAGCTACGGCTACTTTGGTGTCGATCACAGTTACATTGTTGCCTGGAATTAAAAGATTGTCTTTGTTCAATTCACCAAAGATATCAGCCAGGTAGCACAGCTGAGAAATCCACTGTTGGTTAGGGAAATATTCAGCCAAGTCGGACTACTTTTCTATCAGAAAAACATGGACAGCCTCACGAAGTTCGACCAGGTGGATTATCACCTTGCCACGAGACAGCCATCGTACTTGTGTGTGGGACAGTAATGCTTCGTATCTTTTTCCCCACCTTCCTGCACAGTTCCTCGAAAAGACGGCTGTTCAATTCCTTCGCTTTTATAAAGTTCACAACCTTCACTTGCTTTATTGTTTCCAAATCCGGTCTCGTTACCCTCCAAAAATAGGCAAATTACCCCCCGGGGGTAATTTACCCTCAGGTTGGGAACCACTGAGCTAAATGGAAAGCTTTAGCATACATATAGAACTTACGAGCCTACCTTTGACCTTACTTATAATATCCTTAATGTTCCATTCAAGCAGATTAATTATCAATTTGTGTTGTGAGTACCTCAAATTTTGTGTGAGATTCTAAAATGTCTGAATTACCGAAGTTTGTTTCCTGATTTTCATCAAAATAAAATACCAGCTCTTTAGAATCATCTAATTCCGCAAAGATTCAACTCATTGTAGTATCTTAGCAGTTGTGTTTCATATAGGCTATTACCATAGTTGTTTCTTTTTACTTTAGTACAAGAGACCTCTGCAACTAAATGTTGCTATAGATTAAATTTTATTACGTTAGGCTATTATTTACAAAATGTTGTGGGCGGGATGAATATAGGAATCAATTATGGGTCTCAAAAGTTTAGTATAGTGATAATATGCCTTTCATCCACAACTTTCATCCACAATCCATGTTTTACGCTTGGGAAAAAAGGCCCTTTTTCCGATCATTTACGCGCGAAAAGTGCCCTTTTTAACATAATTCTCGCGCTAAAAATGCCCTTTTTTTCAAATTTGCCCACCTAGTCCCAATTTGTGAAAAGATGCTATGAACCGGATCAAACCACGATCACCTAGTTCACAATCACAGTTGTACCGTTTCAGTACGAGGAGCAGTTGATATCTGAAGGCGAATTGCTTTAGAGTGTCAGACGTGCATGCCTGTTGGTATAGTCGGTAGGTTACTACATTGATTCTATTTCGAATCGATGTAAACCGGATTGTTTATAGTTAGGCTATACAGCATATGGGATTTCTAATGATTAATATCTTTGTTTGTATTTGAATAAGGGTAAATAAAGGTGCTGGGCGCAACTTCGCAAAATGTATCCCTATTCAGCTCCTATCATTAAACGTATGCTAAAATATCTCTATGTACCTCTAAGTGCTGTACATGTTTTGGCTACTTCGGTTTGTCACAAATATTGGCTCACTCGGCTAGCGTGTCACACTTGTAAACCTAGGGTTTTAGGTTCGAGACTCAATAAATAAAAGTACTTTTTTATTATTAGGTTCTATAGATTATTATATCAGGGTATTATACATTATAGTCTTCAGGTAATGGACAAGGAGAGCAGATCAGAGAAGTGCATCATTTGCTTGGATGGATTCACCAATCAAAATCCAAAGATTTGTGTCGGAGAGAAGGGCATTCAATCATTATTAAATTTTTGCAAACTTCGGCAAAACGAAAGCATCGAAGAGAGGCTGGAAAGAGATGTTGAAGCAGCAGCACAAATTTGGTTCATAAATTGTGTCGAAGAGATTTTGCGGATAAAAGAAGAACTTTCAAAATCAATGAAGCGACCGCCAGCGATGAGCCTCGAACAAAACGGCTGCGTTCAAACATTGGATCTTGTGATTTTAAACGTCAATGTTTCTTATGCGGAAGAATCTCCACAGAAGATAAAAAAAAAAACGAAAGAAATACAATCCATGTAGTAACACTTTTGGATTTTCACAGGAATTTGCTGGAAAAGTGTCGAAGGAGAAATAACACTTGGAGTGAGGAGGTATACAATCGATTGAATTGCTGTAACGATCTGGTTGCACATGAAGGCAGGTACCACAAAACATGTCTTCAAAGATTTATGGCGGACAAGAAATCATCAGATCCAGACTGTGGAGAAAGAGGCCGCCCAAGAGACGAAGACAAGTTTCACTGGTTTGAAATGCTCTGTATATGGCTGGAAGTTAATTCAGACGCAGAACTTCACACTTTGAAAGAGTTGTATGACAAAATGTCCAGCTTTGCAGGCGAAGAGAGTGTTTATTCCACAAAGAGATTTAAAACAGAAACTTTAGGAGAGATATGGAAATAAATTGCATTTTGCTGAAGTTGATGGAAAACGAAATGTTGCATGTTTTCAAGGCATGGCAGATTATTACCTTAATGAAATGTGGAAACATAAAGAAACGGATGCTGAAGGGATAATAACAACTGCTGTTAAACTTATCATGGCCGAAATGCGAGAAACAAAGTATGATACCTCAAACTATCCAAAATCTTTTGATATATCGGATGCATCAAGTGACTGGATTCCAAAACTGCTGATGACATTCCTACAAGTGCTGGTCAGGTCAGATTTAAAGCAAAATAGTATTGGTCAAATAATTGTTCAAGCAGCAAAACCTAAATCATTTGTAATGCCAATACCATTTGGTTTAGCTGTTGAGTTGGAACACATCTTTGGATCAAAGTGGGTGCTTGATGAGATTTACCAACTAGGCTTCTGTAGCACTTAGACTGAAGCCAATCGATTCAAGCAATCTGCAATGGCCTCAGAAGATGCAACCCAAGCAAGCGTTAGTTTACCATCAGGCACATTTTTACAATACGTCGCTGACAACGTCGATCATAACCTTTGTACACTAGACGGAAAGAATACCTTTCATGGAATGGGAGCCATCCAAGTTTCGACTAATGAAAGTGGTCTTATCCGCGAAGAAAAGTCAATCAAACGTCTTGGCTTACACCGAGTAGCTTCCGTCACTGCAAGCAAAGGCTTACCAATCGAGCAACATACCAAAGGAAACTATAACGTTTTATCAAAAAAGGTATTCTGTGCTATCAGAGAACTTAAGTTTCACTTATGTATAACTCTAGAAAAGAACATTGACCTTCTTTGGGAAATGTCGTTTACTTTTTCTGATGTTACCAGACCAAACTGGTCGGGATTTATGCAGACGTATCGCAAAGGTACCTACCCAGGAAAGTCTGACGTTACCCTTCTACCTATTATCAAATTAAATCCAAATGATCACAGCTGTATTTACTCAACATTATCATTTGTGATTGACCAGTCGAGGAAAGCCAACACGGGAACACCATGCATCACCTACGACCAGCCGTTGTGGTTGAAAGCAGTAGAAATAATGACAGAAAAGTTCCTGAAGATTCTTTGCCGTCTTGGAGGGTTCCACACTTTGATAAGTTACTTAAGAATCATCGGTAATACAATGAAAGGATCCGGTATTGTAGAATGCTTGCAAGTGGTTTATGGTGAAAATGCGGTTCAACACATGATTCCAGGCAAGGCGATAGCGAGAGTAGTATAAGAGGCCATTTTCTCTTACAAAGTGCTCTTCGATTAACAATCATTGGCAGACTCCTACAAGAAGAGATCATATCGGAAGACGATTTGAAAAAACTGAAGGCCATCTACCTCAATCTTTCAATGATGAGATCCCACCTGATGAAATCAACAACTGTGAAGTATTGGAGAAATTAAACAGTGCTATGGAACAGATGATGAGTAGACTTGGTGCTCTTTCCCGTACAGCCAAGCTTTGGGTACAATATATCCGCCGTATCAACACCGTTAAATTATTCATTGCTATACGGAAAGGACTGGTAACTGGCAAAATCATCTAGCTGCTACTATACAAATGTTGAATTTATTTGCTGCAACAGGTCATATCAACTACGCAAAGAGTGCCAGACTTTATCTGCAAATGATGAATGACCTCCCATCAACATTCCCAGATTTGCATGAACAGTTCACGCTCAACGGACATCATGTTGTCTGACGAAGCGCTCGATTTTGGAACGAAATTTGGACTGATCTGTCGATTGAACAGGTGCTGATGCGCTCACTGAAGACACGTGGTGGCTTAACCCGTGGAAGATGGATGACAGAAAATGTAATGCTGACCTGGGTACACACGATGCATGTTTGCGCTTCAATACATGACGCTATGACAACATTAACTGGGAACACACATAAAACAAGCAATCAACATGCAGAATTAGAAACAAGCCGTATGAAGCGATACAATGATGATTTAGTGAAGATTCGATCTTGGATTGAAAGCCATAATCCCTTCTATGAAAGTGAGCCTGTACTAAGAAATATTGCAACAGGAGTTACAGCAACAGAAGGAGATGGAATCAATTGTGATGATGCAGAAAGTGTTGGTGAAGCAATCCAGCATCAACTAGACGGTGTTTTGTATTCAGAAGCAAAAATTAAGAAGAGAGATCAGATCAAGACGCTGGAAGCACTAGAGATTGGTGTAAGAATCGACAAGGAGAAAGTGCATGTCGACCCATTGCTCCTATTTTCCAGGTTGCTTGTGTTGATTGAGAGAGAAGAGGATATACAAAGCTATTTCCAGTATGAGCTGACAGCCGTTCCTACCTCGCTGTTTCAGAATTCGATGATGCGAAAATCAAGCAAAGCAAAACTGGGACAGGCTTTAAAGAAAGATGTCACATCCTCCACCTACATATAGGATCAATCATTTCATATACTGGATGGAGGTGCTCTGCTGCATAAAGTAAAGTGGCTCAAAAATCGTCCATATCGGTCAATTTTGGATCGATACACAAAGTATGTAAACAAGAAATATGGACGATCGTGCATAGTTTTTGATGGATATGATAATGGTCCCTACGTAAAAGATCATGAACACAAACGAAGAACAGGGAAAATGAGTGCCTTTGTAAGTTTGGATAACTTAGAAATGATCCCAACATTCAACCAAGAAGTATTTTTGAAGAACGAGCAGAATAAATCACAGTTCATACCTTTTCTATCAGACGAGCTGCGAAGAGAAGGTCATGGTGTTCGAAACAGTTTGGGAGATGCGGACACTCAAATCGTTTCAGCAGCATTGGAGTATGCAGCAGATAACAACAAAGATGTGGTTGTAGTAGCGGCTGACACTGATATTTTAGTGTTGTTGATGTTTCACTGGAAAAATGTATCTCTACATGCTTTCTGATGCTAGCAACAAAGGTGACAAAGAAATCTGGAAAATTGAAGGTTTGGTCAAATCAACTGGAGATGTCATTACAAGTCATATTTTGTTCATCCATGCTTGGTCGGGTTGCGATACTACGTGTGCATTGTTTGGACAAGGTAACCTACAATTTGTTTTTGGCAACTAGGAACTTTCATGATAAACTTGGTTTTACATGCTTGAATGATGTAAATGTTACTTTATGAAATATTGTATTTAGATAAGCCTTATCGTATTCTTTTTAATATAATTGTACACGATGAACATATTCGGAATTGCCTTCGTTCTTAATGTCAGGAAAAACTAGTAGGCTACCCTGAAGAAGTTTGGGACAAGGGAGGTGTTCCAAGAAACTACTAAAGTATTCGAAGACGAAACAGCCACTGCAGAGGAAGTAGAACAGAAAGGACTTAAATTCAGGCCCGTAATTGCCGGGGGGATTGGGGGGGCAATGCCCCCCCAAGCTCAAAGTAAAAACTCTGCCAGGCAAGCTACATTTGGTTTTCCAATTCCAAATGAGTAGCCTACGGTAATCCCAGACCCAAGACTTTCTATATTTAATTTTTTTTGATTCTCATATGTCACTTTGTACAATTATCTTGCTTGTAATTTTGTAGTTGTTATGTACTTGGTGGGGTAATAGTTATAGGGTTATTCCAGACAGATTGCACGATAATGATTTTTAAATTTGGGTGAGTTTTTTTGGCAAGGCATCTCAGGTAAAAGCAATTACAATGGAGTAAGATGCTGGTTTTGGAAATATTGTCCATGAATATCTCTTAAAAACAAATAAATCAACATTGGTATCAGCTTGGATAGCTGTTAGTGTTTTTTGACGTTTACTGCCGAATATTACACCCCAAAGGGGATAAATTGGTTTGGTGGAGACCTGTACCAAACAAAGTCACGAGGGTCATTCCTGACAAAGTTGTGTGTTAAAAATATTGCATCCAGTGGCGTAGCCAGGGGGGGGGGGTTGGGGATTACAACCCCCCCCCCTTTGGCACGTGTGATGCTTTCAGTCTAAAAAGAAATTGCTTAATTTTAAGCAAAACTGCATTAAAAGAGCGAGTTTTGTCAATACCAAACATTCAAACATCTCAGCCAGGATTTAGCAACAAGAAAACATAGAGACTTAGCTTTATTTCCGAAAAATGCCGAAGAAAACATGATCTTATTCTTTGGCTATGCCACCAGACAGCACAATTTTGCAGGAATATTCATACCCACATTTTTGTTGAAAATGCTCTCAGAATGCACCAAATTCAAAGCAATTTTTCAAAATTTTCTGGGGGAGGCCCCCCAGACCCCCCGCCGCTGGGTCGTCAAAAACCCCCCTTTACAAATTATTGGCTACGCCACTGATTGCATCTATTCTATTCTGCAATCATTTGGGCTGGAATTACCCATGTTTCTGGAATTATCCCAATCATTCGAAATTACTGCTATCTAGCACCTTGTGACTTTATAACATATGCCGTGCCTTTGCCCGAAAAACCGCAAATTAGACTAATTGCAACTACAAATGTTATGTGCATAGCCTTTTACTTCGCAACAGCTTTTGAGCCCCCCCAAGCTAAAATGTATAATTACGGGCCTGCTTAAATTGTTAATGTTTAGGTAACTTATCAAGTTACATTAGTATTATAACGATAACGTCAAGTTCCTACAACCAAATCATCAATGAAAGTTTAAGAAGTGTGTTCAGTTTTAATATACAATTTTTATCTTTTTAGCTATGGTGGGAAAGAAAACTGGGCGATGGAAGATTTGCGCTACCATCAGTTTATGAAGGTAGCAGCAACATCTAAAACGACAATCAAGCCACAGTCTCTCGCTCCAACCAAAAATGCTGCAAAGTATCATTTTCTTCGAATTCATCTGCAGGTGATTGAATGGAAAACACTGATGAGCGTTGAACTAAATCCACTCGATTGGGGCTGGAAATTATCCAATGAGAGTTACGATGCTATTCTGACAGATTTGAGTGCGGCTCCTGATAACATTCTTTGCTTTGTACGATGTAACTGTAACGTCACTAAGAAAAGTCCTTGCAGTACCAACGTTTGCAGCTGCAGGCAGCACGGGCTACCATGCGTTTCTGCGTGTGGTAATTACAATGGAGTGGATTGTGAAAATTATGACAAAGACGAAGTTTCATCAGACGAAGACAGCGTTGGAAGTGACGAGGAAGCGGATAGAAACATATTTGATGTTGAAAAATAAATATTAGGTTCAAATTTGGTCAAAACTATTCAAAATCTAGCTTTTCTGAAGTGTTGGTTGCAAAAAAAAAGCGATTTACAAGTCAGGAAAAGAAATCATGAAAACAAAACTTTTGAAACAATTTTAATTAATTTCAAACGCCTTCTACTGATATGATATGTTTGGTTTGACATGTAGATTATTGTTCATAAGTATTTGCAAAGATTGATATTGAATTTTACTGTTTACCTTATAACAGTGATATTCGTCGTCGTCCATAAAACATTCCTTTTAACCAGTGCATTACGACGCCATTGCTACTGCAAGTATTACAATTTTTCATTGATTTTCTAAATGCTCTGAAAGGTTTACTCAAGTAAGTGAACACAAAACAATATGCACAAACCAACAATTGCATTCACTGGAAATTCTCGATTGTTAACATTTATATTTTCTGCACTAGATGGCGCAATATGTGTTTTAAGTAGCCCATCACTCCCCATTAAACTTATTGTATTCAACAAAGTAAAAAACGAAAGGAAAAAGTGGCTTTAATGGGAGTATTCTTGCATTCCATTCATCCCCTAGTATTGAAGAGTAATTACGATATTCCAATTATTCTGGATGTGACGTCACATCCAGAATTTTTTACCAAAATGTTTTCACAAAGCTACAGATTACTATATTTAAAAAAATAAATCAGAAATCAGTATGGAAGTATTAGAAAAGATGATTATAGTTCATTTCCGTTAGGGGGCGCTAGACGCAAATTTGAAATGCCCCCCATTCCATTTGCTCAAAGCCGATTGAAGAGGATTTTGGATATGATGATCTACATAAAATTTCGCTTCTTTTGGTACCAAGTTTGTTAAGTTACAAATTTTTTCCGGGTCAAACCCTAATATGACTACACTATTACGTTTACAATGTTATATGTGAAAGTACCAATAAAACTTTAATGGACAGGATCCACCACAGACTATGTCGTGTTTTATCTGAGAAAAGTTAGAACAGACAAACGTTTCTTTAACGTTCATCAGCGAAACTCAACCTTGCAACACCCGGCCGAATTGACTATATATTTTTTTCGGACATTTTGACCGAATTGACTATACTTTTTTCGGACATTTTGCTTAAACATCGGTCAATGACCGAAAAATGACCGAAAAGAAAACAGCGCGCAATTAGTGTTCTAGAGTCTACTCTAGAGTCTAGACCAGGGCTACTCAACTGGCGGACCGCGGTCCGAATCCGGACTTTGTGGGTGTTGAAGGTCCTCGGGTTTCTGGAAGAATAACCTCATTGCCACATTTGGGGGCCTCTTTAAACAGATTTCCATTAGGGAAAAACAATTTTTGTGATTATCCAAAGAGCTGGGGGCTTGGCCCCCAGACCCTCCAACGCTTTGCCGTCGTCTCTGATGCGCGATCCACACAGCTACACTACAAAGAAACACAATACATTTTTTCCTTTTTTATTTCTTTGTTTGTGTCAGACAAAAATCCAAGTCGTGTTGCATACTACCTGAAAAGTGTTTCGGTGCTCGCAGGCTACTAGTTGTTTAATTTTCGTGGTTGCATATGAAATATTCACCGGACCGCAAAAATATTTAATTTGTCAAAATGGACCTTTGCTAACATTAGTTGAGTAGGCTAGCCTTGGTCTAGAGTCTTTAGAGTAGACTCTATCTAGACTCTATAAATCGTATGTGCGCGGAAAATCCAATGTTTCACAAAGACTTGCTATTAACTTACGTTTACAATGTGGTATGTGAAAGTACCAATAAAGTTTTAATGGACAGGATCCACCACAGACTATGTGGACTTTTCAAGAGGCATAAGATATTATTTTATCTTGGGAACTTAAAGTCGATATTTTTTAATCTGAATGCTCTAGTCTAGACGCTGCGTAGCCGCATCAGCAGTTTACAGAACACAGTGTGACTGACAGTCATTACTAGGGCCATTTTTTATCACCTAAAAATTGAAAAACAGAAGAATTAAAAATATAGAAATTGAACAACAATTTTTTATGACCTAAAAATTGAAAAATATGACTTTATTTTTTGAAATGTATGACTTTATTTTAGAGCATCAAATTTATGCTAATATTCGTGTCTAATGCATGTAGCCTATCTACCAAACAGAGACTGGATTGTGTGTTGCAAAATAATGCGTTAACATGACGTCACAATGCAAATTAACATTAAACAGCAAGCGCTATCACTAGATCACAAAAAATAATGAAAATGTTGCTTCCAATACTTCGTGAAACTCAGCGCGAGAACTCTCATTGCCTCCCTTCCACAAATTATCAAATTTCAACATCTACAGGAGCTGTTTGAACCGTTTTTTTTTCGCTGAGACTTTTCGGTCATTTGTACGAAATGACTTGAAAAATTCCGGTCATTTTTTATTTATAAATTCAAGATGAATGTACAACTAGTCCAATTCATGTCAAGTTATCTTGTTGTGTATCGCGATTTCGAATAATAAATTCTCTTCAGCACAACTTTATAACAGGCATAGTAAAATCTTCAGTAGGTCAGTTTAAGAATGCAGCAGTTAAGTTTAGAATGAAATCAACAATAGTGTACAATATTGTTACGAAATACACTATTGTTGATTTCTTTCTAAACTTAACTGCTGCATTCTTAAACTGACCTACTGAAGATTTTACTATGCCTGTTATAAATTTGTGCTGAAGAGAATTTATTATTCGAAATCGCGATACACAACAAGATAACTTGACATGAATTGGACTAGTTGTACATTCATCTTGAATTTATAATTATTTGGCAGTGCATCCTATGGATCCGTAATTGGGCCTCTCTCTTGCATCAGCTTGCTGGGCGTGCAGTTGTTCTCTTGCGTTATATTGCCTTTTTCATTATTTTTTATTTACTCCGGTCATTTTTTCTGATGAAAATATTTTCTTTCAAGTAGCTGATACAAACCAAAATTTGCACTTCCTGACTAGCTACAACATTAAGTTTCGCTGAGAAACGTTGTCGTGTTTTATCTGAGAAAAGTTAAAACAGACAAACGTTTCCTCAACGTTTATCAGCGAAACTCTAACCTTTGACATTTGGACCGAATTGACTACATTTTTTTTCCAGGGATATCTACAGAAGGGGATACGAAGGCTTTTATTACGTCTGACAATAAAAGATCTTTTGTTTATCGTAAATAATCTGTGTTTATCGTAAAAAGACAATTGGCACCGATAGTAGTTTAATGAATCTTGTTATGAAAACTTGCATTGCGCTATTAACATCAGGCTTGGTTGCTCACTGCATGCTTATGGTTGCTTGTTAATTCAACTATCCATATACTTGCTTTACATCTAGTCTCCTGCAAAGGCTTTGTTATAAAAAACAGCTTATTGGTAACTTTTCAACTGTCTTTGTAAACAAGTATTCTATTTGGCCGAGTGGTCGAGTGGTTAGCGCGTTGGGCTCGCAGTCGAGAGCCTGCATGTTCGACTCCAGCCACCCGCACTTGCTGTTGTTTCTCTGGGCAAGAAACTTTACGATAATTGTCTCTACCCAGTGATCGATTTCGAGTAATGGGTAGTACCAAATTTAAGTCATAAGTAGAGTAGACAACCGGAAACAGACATTGCCGTCGGCTGCAGCGTGGGTCAGGTGTACGTCGGAAGGCGTACACCGATGCATAGCGCTCAAGTCCGCTTTCCCGCAATGCAGGATAAAGATAAACTTTACGTAAAATTTGCTAATTGTCTTCTGTAAGTTATTGCACCAGCTGCACTACAAAACTTTCTACGATTTTCAAAAGAACCACATGTTTAAAGCACTACAAACTACCGCCCTGGTAGTGTCATGAGAATAAGGCAATCGCTGCGAGCCTTCATATCCCCTTCTCTAGATATCCCTGTTTTTTTTCGGACATTTTGCTAAAACATCGGTCAATGACCGATAAATGACCGAAAAAAAAAAAACCTGGTTTAAATTGCATTTACGAAGTTACTAGGGTTCAATCATTGTGTTTTAACGCAAAAATGAAAAGTCATATTTTATGATCTAAAACAGAAAATATGACTTTATAACGACTGACAAGCTTCGATAACGGTTAGGGAGCGTTCATAATTGACTTCAACCACTCTTTGGCCATTCGTTTGTCTCTTTTCTGAGGGGTTTCTCTTAAGCTTCACGATAAACCGTGACGCCGCAAAGTAACTAGATAAATTAAACTAAGATAAATTAAATTAAAAAAGGAAAAAACTTTCGCTACCGTTTCCCACTTTGGCCATCGCCCACTTGGCTCGTCGCCCACTTGATCCGTCGTCCACTTGGCTCGTCGCCCACTTGGTCTCGCCCAAGTGGGTATCGCCCAGATGTCGTGTACCGATTAAATCAATGCTAAAATTTAAAAAAGTTTACCCATGGTGGTCTACTGTTGTAGTTGGGGATACTGCTGCACTTCTAGCAGCTGTCACTTGTCAGCAAGTCGTTGCCATTATTATTACAATTAGAGCTCGAGGCTGCTGTGTCAGAAAACCGTTTTCTTACGAGAGTTAAGGTGTCGCAGAAGTATTTAGCAACGTTTAAATAAAACATCACAAAGAATGCGAGATGTGACAACAACACACTCTACAAACACTGGTAACCTACTACTGTAAAACAAAGTTTCATCTTCAACAATCGATTGTCCAGCGTAGTTGTGAAGACATGTTTAGTCATAATTCGTACAGAGTTTTTTAATTTCTTGCGCCCCCCTTGTGAACCTCACACGGGGCGCGCCCCCACTTTAAGAACCACTGGTCTAGAGTTTTAAAATGCTACATTTATTCTGTTTTTCATTACAACTCTGAAACATGGAATATCTCAACAAAAATGGCTTAAAAAATTAATGCTTTTGAAATGTGGTGTTTTCGTAGAATGTAACGCATTTCATGGCGGGCAAAGAAAACAAATAAAGAAATTTTACACCAAATGAACCAAACCAGAACTCTGTTAAAAAGTATGAAAACCAGACAATATAAATTTCTCGGCAATGTAATAAGAAAGCAAAAACTGGATCATCTCTCTTTAACTGGTAAAATTTTTGGAAAGCGAGCACCTGGCAGACAAAGACAAACACATCTGAAACAACTTAACGACAAGGCAGAAACAATCATCCATGCAACATATAATAGGAATATTGGGTCTAATTATGCATCTGATGAACCGTCTGAACGTTTGCCTGAACCTGGTTCAGGCAAGGCAATTGAAGAAGAAGAAGACTATATTAAGACAATGCAAACAATAACGTGTTCTTTTGAAAGTTACTGTACCGTGTACCGTATTGCTTTTGTAATTACGTTGTAACACATCAGCCAAAGGACATCTTTATAGATAATAATAAATAAATGACATGAGCAACGTTTTGACAAGAGCTCA
This sequence comes from Aplidium turbinatum, assembly GCF_918807975.1. Lineage (NCBI taxonomy): Eukaryota > Metazoa > Chordata > Ascidiacea > Aplousobranchia > Polyclinidae > Aplidium > Aplidium turbinatum. The sequence goes on from NC_137486.1 coordinate 8,557,065, forward strand.
GTTGGCTTGTTCACAATTGTTCAGCATTTTTTTTTATCATTTCATCTTTTTCCTAGTGCAGTGCCAGCAAGTGAATTTGCATGTCCATAACTACATTTAATGTGCTTGCCTGCATAGAATGTTGGTCAGCATTTAAAAATCGTACTCAACCTGACGCATAGATAACTGTGCACTGGGTATGAAAAAAAAAATAAAGGCAAGATGAAATTGCTGGTACATAAATATGCAGGGACGCCGGAACGATTTTTGCTGGAGGGATAGGATTATGAAAAAACTTTTGTTAGTGAAAGGCCAATTTTTTTAAAAGTTTTAAGATAAGATATAGCGATAATGCTCATCTATCAGCTTGTGGCGTGCCCCTATACAATACTGCCTGCGTCTAAAGAGTGTTTGTCCGTAAGAGGTCGCCAAGGCTGGAACGTGGCTCGCGGAAGAATTTCAGCAAAACACTTTTGACAACGACGACTCAGCGGCACGACGTAAAGGAAAACGATCCAAAAAAAAAACATCAAAGGAAGAAATGATATTCGGAACATAGCTGCAAGGTTGAACCTGGACTACTGTATTATTCGGGACATTGATTCTATTGTTAATTAATGTTACAGTGTGTGTTACCCTGTCTACCTTGGTTTACCTTAAATGATATTAACTTCTAGTTCAGTTGTTTTTATTTCTGACCTTCATATCAAAAACAATACACGTCAACATAGCAAAGGTCGAGAAAAAAGTAGAAGCGACAAAACGCGAACGTTAAAACGTGCTTGCGACCGAAGTAAGTTATTGAGTTGAAAGAAATTTGGCACGGTTGCAACACCTTCAGAAAAATTTAAGATATAAATATATTCTACAACGCTTACTTCTATGTGATGTTAATAGGCAGTGCAGTCTAGAAGAGATAAGGTTAGAACATCGCCCCTTCTGAGCTAGGAGTCGTACATCGGTAGTGCTTAGCGAATACTATCCGACCATTAGAGACCCTGCGCCAAAAGCTCACTATCAAGTAATGACACAAGTGTCCGGTACACAAAGAAGGGCATCATGCTATGTTATAGCCTAATGATGTAACTTACTGTGTTGCAGAACTTTGGGCCGTGAATATTATTTTGAGGTAAAAATGAAAGATTATAAGTCACAAAAGCAAACACTAAACTGGCAACTTTCAATAACTAACCCTGTGATCAGATCAGAGACCGAATGATTGGTCTTTTTCCAATGTTTATGGAAGTCTTTCATACAGCATCGCCATTAAAAAAAAAATGATACCAAATAAGTTCCTTTTACTCAAACCTGTAAGATTAGTCAATGCATTCACATTCAAAATTCGACATAAAATTTGAAAAACTGTCGTTGCTTACAAACCTCAGAAGTTCTAAAACAATAACTAAACTGTGTCAATTGAATCTAAATCTTGTTCCGTCTTCAAACTTTAGTACCGATTATTTGTGAGCTGGTTCAATAGTTCTCAAACTTGTTCCTTTGCGACGCACTCGAAATGTGTTTCTTGTGACGCACCTACAATGAATTTTATAAGACGCATATACTGACAAGTGCTTCCTATTGAAACAGCGGCAAGGCAGAGAACACAGTCAATCATCAATCATTAACCATTTTATTTTTCGTCATTAACGAAAAATGTAGGCCTAACAGTGTAACAGTGTAAGTTTTCTTTGCTGGAATAACGTTCGTCGACCCTTATGGCAAGTTTGCGAGTCTGCAGCCAGCGGTGGCCTTTGGAGTGGGCAAACTGGGCGACCGCCCAAGGCCCGCAAATTTATGGGGTCCGCGCTTATCCAAAATATGCACAAATAAAATTTACATTAAGCACTAGCAGAAAGCAGTAGGCTAACTTAAAGTTTTCCACCATAGTTTATAGTTTGCGTCTCTATTTTTTTGAAGTCGGTTTTGCATATTTTTTCAACCAGCACCTGGCAACCTTGTTTGAAGGTGTTTCGTATTTTACTCTTATGTTTTTGGTTTTGGTTTTTTACTCTTGGTGGGTTTTTTTTTCATGATAGTCAGTTCGGTGATCCTAATGACCGACAAGTATAGTCAAGGACCATTAAACTACAACAATTAATTATTATTAAACTACTAACAATTACTGACAAGTAACGTCAAAATCATGTTTAATGTTTGTAATGTGTTTACTACTAACTTAAACATTTAAATATTTAGTAGTAAACTATAGCCTATCTAGAACACATGAAGATGTCACAACATGAAATACACCTTTTTCGCTTACCATCGCTGTTTGTTGTTGTAAGGCAAACCGTGGCGTGTTGTCACAAGGGGCGTGTTGTCACAGCAATTTTTTTTGTACTTGCACTGACTGCTTCGAGTTTATATTTGTAGCACGTGCTTCGTTAAGAGTCATCTTCATTTTGAGGTTAGCAAAGTCAAGAAAAGACAGCAGGTTTAGCTTAAATTATATTATTATCAAAAATTTGGTCATCGATGTAAATTTCACTAACTTTTCAAAATTGTGTGACGCTTTCGTAAGAGCAGTCTGACCGCAAGTATGAAATCAGTTTTATAGCTTAGCCTATTATGTTAGGAGTTTAGCTGACAATTTTGAAGTTAATAGCGTGCCTTTTCTAGCCACCATTAAAAATTTTGTCTGGCTGTATACGTTGGGGCTAGTTGTCACAGCTGTGACAATACGCCCCGACGTACAAGTTTAGTACAAGAATATTAATAAATTCATTGAAACATTCCAAACAATTTCAAAAACTGGGGACTTTACCCCCATCAACACAAGCCTTGTTTAATTTACGGATTTTTCTATTAACTTTAGTGAAAATGTAATGCCAAAGTGTTAAAAAGTACATTTTAGGATTTCAAACCATAAATATTATTAACACAATTTTAAGAGGGCCCTTTTTACTAGAATTTGGACGGGGGTCCCACATGGACTTGATGCGGCACTGGTTAGCAGGTTTTAAGTTACTGCAAACGTGCAAAAGAACAGTTGTCACAATTTTTTTTTTTTACAAAAATTTGATTTTCTTGAAATCCTTTTGCGGTTAAAAAGTTTAACTAGTAACAAAAGGAAGTGTAAGTGGACAGTGTATAAATAATATAACCAAATCACTTGCATTGTATATAGCAAAAGCACAAATCGAAAAACCCCAAACCTGTGACAACACGCCCCGGTTTGCCTTATCATGTTAATTCCTTTTTATGTTATTGTGATTTATGGCAGGCATGGAGGATGGCAGGCTGGCATTTTAAAAGTAGGTGGGCTCAAAGGCACAGCAGTCAAAGTCAACTTCCTAATAACTTTGTTGCATTCTTCATACTTGAATCGTTAACAGCTTACATTGTTCTTCATTATTGCTTTTTGTTCCAACATGCGAAAATTTTCCATTTTCGGGCCCGATTTCACCCAACAATTTACAAAATTGTTAAATTGCTCCATAGCGCTGTGCAAAATATGGCGATGTTCACACAAATAAAAAGGCAACAATACACACACAGTTATAACATAGATGACTTAATAAATCATCTATGGTTATGGTAAGTCATCTATGGCTATAACGCCACCTGGGAGTACAACCACATCTACACGTGCTGCCCATCAACAGTAAGCTCAACAGAAAAATTTGAAGATAGACTTCATCGATGCTCTATCAAAGATACTCATCTACTGTAGTTTGTATCAAATGAATGAAGACCTTTTTTTGGAACTTCCTCTCTGATTTGCCGTTTTCGCTATCTTTTTAAAGAAATTTTGCTTTCAAAAGTGAGTGGGCCAGGCCCACCCAGAAAATAAAGTAGGTGGGCCCCGACCCACGACTCCATGCCTGATTTATGGTTATTTGAGTTTGCATACTTTAATTTGTCGATACCGGGCTGTAGGGGGCCCTCATATTACTTCTTGCCAAGGGCCTACAAAACCTTAAGGCCACCACTGACTGCAGCCCACATTTTCTATTGAGATACCACTCCAGACAAACTAACTTTGTATAATCATTAATCAGACAAAACATAGAGAGTGTATTTAGCGCTGCTTCAGTCAGAAAGGTTTTTGCAATTACCATTGAATGTAGCCTACGATTAAATTTTTAATTAAAAAAGTATGCTATTTCGCCACCGAGCAGGTAGGCTACACATCGTGTAAAGGAATGTTCAGTAAAAAGCCACATTATCGTGCAATAAAGTAACAAACTTCGTTGGTCTGCAACACAGTCCTATAACTGCGCGCTTCGCTTCTCTGGTAACATAAGGAAATAGAGGAAATATGATTAGGCCTACTGTATCTAAATCATTAAATTGCTTTAAAGTAATGACATTCAACACAATGGTTTTACTTTTCTTCGACATCAGTTAAAACCACGTGGCGTCCCTAAAACTTTAAACGACTTACCAGGGTGTCGCGACGCACAGTTTGAGAACCAACCACTGAGCTTGGCAGCCAGGATTGCATTCCTGGGGGGCTCGGGGGAGCTCAGCCCCCCGAAATATAAAAAGCTTGATGTAGAGGGCTCAGGGGGGCTCGTTCACGGTTCCACTCTTCAGCTCTTCTAGCTGAACAACAACTTATCGACTGAACAAGTTGCATTCTTTACTTTTTAACAGCTTTCTCACAACAGAACTGCAAAAATACACGAACATAATTTGGAAGCAATCGCCGTTTTTCGTGATTAGGTCCCGTATAGTTAGCTTAATTCAGCGCATTCTAAATTCTCCATTCAGCGGCACCTAATGGATGGAATAATTTCCCGGCAACAAGACTTCAACAATCGGAAATTTCACTCTGTCAATCTCGGTAACCGGCCCGCGAAATTTTTTTTTCCCACAAACTTTTTGTTAGCCTACTTCGCATAGAGTTTGTATTTATACCGTGTAAATGCAAACATTTTTCGTTGGAGTGTTTGGTTCAGTGGTTTCGTCTTTTGCCTTATGTTGGTGAGGACATCGGGTCGACGCCCATCGAAGTCAATTTTTTTTTCTTTACATTAATTTTTGCGGTACACAAAAACTTTTCAAAAAAAGTAAGGTTATGGTTGATTCATAATCAATTTGAAAAATCTTACTTTTAGACTAGTGACCAGAATCAATTTCTTTTCTCATCTTTTGTGTGTCTCCAGGCTACGTGTTTTTTCAAGTTCAATGTTTAGATTTGGACCTGGAAAGCGAAAATCGGCTGCTGTTAGGGTGAAAATCGGTAAAAACAGTTATGCACGCTCTTCATGTAGGTGACTTAGTAAATCAAGCTTTTTGTAAATATATAGAATGACTAGCTATAAAGCATGACATAACAAATTTTGTGGCTTTTATGATATTCTAGATGTCTGCGTGTGATGTGACTGAGTGACTCTTGCATTGAATAGCCTTTCCCACCCATGTGCCTTAAAATTTAGGAAAGTGGATAAAATTTTCCGTGTGCGTTGTGTTGCGTTCTCACATCGTGGTATCAATGCTCTGTGGAATAGTTTCCCAGCATTGTATAAACACTTCACAGCCCTCTCAGAAAGGAACAATATTAGAGAAACAGATCGGGCCATGTTTAGAGGTCTCTGCATTAAAATGATCACCAAGGATTTCGTAGAAGATCTGGCGCTTTTAAAAGTTTGTCTTCGGCAATTATCGCTTTTGTCAGAAACTCTCCTGACTAAAAATATCAACTTAGTAGCAGCTAATCGTCACGTCAAATAGACTGTTAATTCTCTATTTCAAATCAAAAAAGCTGTTCAAGAAGGAAAGTGTTCGTTTGATGAAGTTGTTAACTTGAGTCCTGGAAGTACAAAAACTACTCTTTGGTACAACTTTGGATCAGTTGAAAGCTCGACGTAGAGACGATCCTTCTTTTGGTCGTAATCGATTTATTCAAGCTTCAGTTGACAACATTGGAAGCAGGATGGTGAACCAATAATGAAAATTCTGTGAAGAGCTTGGAAATTATTGTACCAGAGTTATGACCTGCTGTAATCGAAGTTCCATGGCAAGAAGGGGAGCAGATATTACGAGAAATAGAGGAGAGATTTCATGTCACCACTCTCATTTCCGATTTTCGATCGTACGTTGACAATCCTTGTCATATACCAGATACGATAAACTTGCTTAAGAATGTAGTACTAAACGTGATTGCTATAAGTTGTGCTGAAGCCGAACGTGGATTTTCGCAAATAAACTTGGTCATCACACCGATACGATCACGGCTGACCAAATCACGTGTTTCAGTACCGTAATGTTGTTCATCAGCATCAATGGACCACCTCCTCATATATGGAATGGTACTGCGGCAACTCAGAAGTGGTTGTGGACTCATCGATCGGCTGTGGATACTCAGGTTAAGCACTCTAAGCTGCTCACATTGAATGAACTCAGATCTGTGCAAAAACTGTTTGCTGGCTAAAATCAAAGACTGTGCTGGTGCTTATAACTTAGCCCATAAAACCAAAGACCTGGCAGACAGGCTATTTGTTTTGTATAATCTCGTTTACTCCAACTTGGAATATGCTTTTGTTGTATTTGGAGTTGTACTGTTCGTAATAACAAAATAAGATTTTAGTGCAAAGCTGCAAACACAAGCGCTCATTTCAGGAGATGCATTTCCTCACTTTCCTACAGTCAACTTATTGGCAAGTTTGCTTAGAATTGGCTCATGCAAATAAGTTTAGGATTGAGTTAAGAGATTAGAATTACTGTAGCTCATGCAAAGCGAGTTTCAAGTGTAAGCCTACGTAGTAAAGAAAAAGCAAAGGAGATTGCACTGTAGCAACCAAGCCAAATTTCAAACTTATAATTTTATTTCGGATTCAACTACGTTTTCAGGTTTTGTTGCTTCTTTTCTGTACCGGTACTTCAAGCTATGTTTTAGCATGGGTTGCTTTTTAATGTAATGTTCAGAAATAAAAACAATCGGAACAGTGTTTCTTTTTGAAAAAGGTAAAGATTGTTGGCTCACCTACACCGATTACATATACATACTTTGTCTATAATAACACAGCTAGGTGTTAATAGAGCTCCCAAATAAAATTCTAGGAATACACCCCTGTTAGTTACTGCAAGTTTACCAATACTAAATCATTTTCTTTTGAGAGTTTAACCTCGCCTTCAAAACTCTTTATCAGTGTATAAAGTATAAAGCTTATGAAGTTAGTCGACATTTTGTACAGTCTAACAATATCTTGATTTATGCGATGTAGGCTAAATACTTTATTTGTGAATTACGGCTAATATACAGTAGTCTAGCTCATAATTCAGTGTTTAACTTGTGAAAAAACGTAATCTGTGAAACGCCTGCAAATAAAGTGACTGCAATGCTGGTTTCAATGTTCAAATATGTGTTTTTCAACTTTGCTAAGGGAAACAGAGGAAATGATCATACATACGTCATAGAATTGTATTTTGGAATATGTTAAAACTGTGACAAAGCAAAACAAAAAGTTTTGACCGGAAAAGAACTCCCCAGACAGCAATATCCGTCACTTTTACATTGATTTCACGTCTGCAGACGTTAAAAGGGCTTTTTTCTTTGTAATGAAACCTGTAACCAATCAAGTAGTTTACAAAAAATCAAGTTAACCTTATTTATTTGTTAAAGTACAACATCACAAACTTCGAACAGTTCCTGTGCTGAAGTTGCAAACACTGCAACATTTGAAAGGTCTGTGGTTAGCCTACTTCATAAACAAGCACAATAGAGAATAAAAATATTGGTTGCTGTTCATTGGGAACGATCATTCAACAGTTAAAATAATAATTGGTCGATGCAAAACATTTTTCTAAAGTTACAATTTTATTACAAGTTTCTGTGAAGTCAAAATAATTGATCTACACAAAAAATTCACTTTTTTTCCACCGAATAAAACATAAATAGGCTACTGTCATTTTTTTTCATAAAACAATTTTTTTAAGTTTCTCTGTAAAAGAAATGCGTAAAAAAATTTGGCTTTATTGTAGGCCTACCATATTTTCATCACCTAAAAAGAGGAAATGTTTCGCAAACAAGTAAAGTGCAAATGAATGTTTCCGTTTGAAGAAGTTTTCACATTTTCTTGGATAACTACTGGATAGGTCTATGCAACAAAAGTTTCGATTAAAAAACAAAACAAAATGATTTGTCAGATTCAGACCATAAATATTTTGCTGTTTTCTTAACTTTTCTTAATAAAGAAGAATAAACTTTAACGAGATCATCAAATTGCTTCCACGTAATATGATTGAAATATTGCTGACTACCATTAAGATGCTATGCAGTATAGAAGCAGACTAGACTTGTCTATTTTCTGGCGCTATTGTGGCTGCATCATAAAAAAAAATGCGTTCAACATTTGGAATATGAGCTCCAGCCTATTGAATACGAATAATTGTGCGTTTTTGAACAGTTCATTAAAAAATTCCATGGTTCTGCAATGTTTGAAGTTTTCTGTCCGTTTTTATGTGCCATCGTTTTAGAAAAAGCAGTTGTATCAGTTTTCACGTGTAGACCAAACAGTTTAGCATCATCCTCAATGCCAACATTTTTCTCTGCCAGATACTTTACACACAACTGAACGGTATCCCACTGCTTGGTTTGAACATTTGAACGGAAACATTCAATCAAAACATTTAAACTTGTCAAACGAAGTGGCCTAAATCCAAATAAGCAACACAGGAGTCACACAATGAAAATCCATCTGATATGCATCGAGGCTAGGGCTGCCTTTGTTTTCCACAGAAATAAATGTAGGCTAATAAATGTAAGCAATGCAATCAACTTCAAAGTCAACAAGTCCTTTTATTGAACGAAAATTCTTCTGTCACAGCTCACAGAAAACAGATTCTCTTAGCTTTCGCCGAAAAGTGACATAAAAATAAAATTTTGTTAAAAATATATGCAAGGAACTTAACAATCCAAAAAAGAGGATATTTGAGCATATTGAGTGTCCTCGGAGGACAGTTAATTTTCTATGAGTAAAAGGACAAGTTTTCCAGAAAGAGGACATATGGTAGCCCTACTCTATTGACTCTTCTTGACTTTATGATAAACTTATACCCACTAAACACACCACCTGAAAACAACGCTATTGAATACGTAGCATATCTGTGACTTGGAAACTTCAACCCCATAACGTCGCAAAACGTTAGCAATATTTTAAGGCTAAGCGTTAAGTCGGTACCTCGTCAGTTTGAACGTAGAATTTATGTTACAACACTACGTTGCCACAACATTATCTGAAGGTTGTTTTCTCGTGCATGTGTTACTCTGCGATAAGGGTTCGCAAACACTTGTTAGGGCGATCCTAAAGGACAGGTTTAAGTCTTGATGACGCAATACATTTTGGCAAATAAATTTGTAAAAATGCTTTGTAGTTAAATATTAATTTCAAGATTACAATCGACAGTAGTAGTTTTCTTGCCCAAAATTATACGAAACTGAGCGCGTAAAATGTAAATAATAGTATTATTTTTTTCCTTAACTGTGGGCTCTGAGTTTACAACACAACAAATCGATTTGAGATTAGATCTAAGAGGCGCAACCAGAAGACTTTCTTCCATTACTCATCTTGTCCTGTATTTGTTTCTAACGTGTGATAATGTTTCACCAGAACGAGATTGTAAGAGAATGTTTTTGTTGTTTTCTTATTCTGGATAGATACCGACAAGCTCTATATACTTTGACTGTGTTGTGCAGATGAACTCCAGCCTGCTGTCTTGAAACTTGTTATAACGATACAGCAGGCACATCAAACAGGCGTTGACAGATTTACCCACACAATTTGAAATTGTCTGGCTCTTCTGCAGTGTAGTTTTTGGTGATGTTTTTTACAACAATAAAATAAAAGTACTGTAACTGCATTGCTACTGCGTACACAATAAAACAGACAAGATTCATCCAATTAAACACAAATGACGACATTCATTCCCAGTGTTACAAATGATTCAATCCTACTGGGAAAAGGAAAGTTGTGTTGAAGTCTTGTCACATTGATAAGAGGTTTGGTAATTTGTACTAATGCATTGTTGAAACGTTTAGAATGGCTGGAACAGTTTGAAAAGCAGCTGCAGACATCCTACATCCACTTAAGTCAGTACTTCTATGCCTCATCTACTGGTAAAATCTTTTGCACAAAAGCTTGACTTTGTTGTTTGTAAAATTTCACCAGTTATTTAGCAAATCGAGCGGCGAGCTTGTTTATTTGAAGCAAATAGGCTAAGTAACAGACGTTGTCGAGTCAGAATGAAAGGTAAGCTATGAGTTCTTACCACATGCTAAGACGATTGCTTGTTATAAATAAAGTCCACTGAAAGTCAATTATTCAAATACTTTATAAGATTTAAAACAGCATCCAACTACGATTTGTTTCGGTTCCGAAAAAGTTTTGAACAAGTTAATTCTTAGGTCAAAATGAAGCCAGAATTTTCTCCTATCAGAATTTACTTAGACAAGTGTTTATTTATATCAAATGTATTTTGAATCCTCTATTGAATACGGTTATTAGAAGCCTTCACATTGAAATTTTTGTGAAAGCGATGCATTACACCACAAAAGACAATCTTTATATGAATACTTTTCGTTGCTTTATTCATATCTATATCTAAAAGCTGAGTTCAAAAATCGAGTTTTTGTTTTGTTACGTTTTAAAATGTTCTTGGTTTTCAATCATAAGATTTTAATGCGCCTCTGACAGGAAAATAAATTTGCTAAATTTACCTAAGATACCAAAGAGTAAAGAGATCACACTAACAAACTTCCCTGACCAGTAAATTGTAAAAAATATCAACAGGCTACTAAGTTAGACGCTTGCGAACTTTCGTTCACTTTCGGCGAATCTGGCACTCAGTCAATTGCGAAAATAAAAACGGCAACCTCGCTGTGACGTCACCATGGGTGGGAAGGATACATTCTTTCTCTGTGGTGAGTTGGTAAGGTATGGTACGACTGCTTCAAAACGTCAATGTGTGGGGCTCTATAATTCTAAAGCATGTGCAAAATGAGAATTACCGAAATGAAAAAGTCAACTTATTATTACTATCAGGTTTAGATCAAATAGATTGAGTTTATTTTTATCAAACAGCATCTCAATTCAATTGAAATTGCAGTTTTTCTAAACTCTTGTAGGGCTACAGTTTGGATAATGTTTTATTTGTCCTAATCTGGCTATAGCCATTTGCAGTGTAACAGCAGTGTAACAGCAGTATCTCACAGACAGTACACTTAATTTATGGTTGAGGTCATGCCTGGATATTGCTGTTTATGTGACAGAGTCAGTTACAAAGACGTGTGCTATCTTTTCATGCTTTCAAACAAAACAAGGTGTTGAGAAGACAATAGTCAGTCTTCTTCAAGTGTTCGAAAGTGGGATGGACCATACAAAACTAGTCGTATATGTTCTCTTCACTTCAATGGAGATGATTTTGTTAACACCACCAACCCGATTTGGATCTTCTCAGCAATGAGTGGCGTGCTGGGAACTGTAGGTGGTGCGTTTGCCACAAGTGCGAGTCCATGTCCCAGCCCAATGAATGTGTATGTTGCCATGAAGTGCCACAGACGAAAGAACTTTTGAAGACAGACGCATCTAGCTGTGTTACCAATTTGACCAATTTTGAGGCACACTTACATCCCGCAGTTCTGAGGACTTTTTTTATGAGGAGCAGGAAGAACTGGAGAAAAAGCAATAAACCGAAAGGAGAAAACGGAGACCTATCAAAAGAGTAAGGATGCTACATTAGGCTAAAAATACCCTAAACGCTAAAGAACGCACACTAAACGAAGTGATTTTATTTCCTTGCAGGCAGTATCGGTAATTAGTCGCTTACAGGCATGTATTGGAGTGGATACTACAAGGTGGTGCCCTCGGAAGCAACAATCGGATTGTGCTGTCGTCATGCATTGTTTGGCGAATCCGAAACAATTTTCAAGTCCAGATGGCCGTTACACCGGATTTCAATGGCCAACTGAAGGCACATTATGAGAGAGAGAAAGAACTTTTATTTATTGATGAATAGTGATGAATGATGATGAATTAAATATGAATGATGATTCGTACAATTTCTTCATTTTTCACTTCAAGTATATTTTAGGTTTTGTAGGAACGTATCCAGTACAGTTTTATTAAACTGCAAAAAACAATAAATCTTCGAAAAAGCAACCGCTTGTACCAACTCCGACCAAACTGTGATCCACCAATTACATCTAGAAAGCATTTGTTTCATCCGTCGCTAACGACGCCCACCCAGGATGACGTAACACCACCAAAGTCGTCCCAGAGCAGTGAAATATGGAGTTTCGCCTGTGGTGGCGCTGCGAAATTGTCGTTTTGCTTAAATTTTGCCCTAACCAGTCGAGCATCGAGGTTAAGATTAAAAAATTCGCTAAGCATAATTCTGCGCTAGAAAATGCTTAGAAAAGTTACTATACTTGGGTCCAGCCTGTCAGGGGCACTTTAAGTTTATTCATAGTTGACCGATTGTTTCAAATATTCTAGTGGAGCGCAGCCGTGTGACAAAGCTCTGTTGAGTTTATCGGCTGCATAGCCGAGTGGTGAGAACGTTAGCGCGACGTTCGAAAGAACGTGGGTTCGATACCGCTCCAGAGCACGCGACTGTGTCAGGGCAAAACATTTAATGGCAAGCTAAAATAAAGGAAGCAGCTGACTCGAAGACTATATGTCACTTCGCTGGTTCCTGTCGTCTGTTGTACCGCATCTGTGATCGCAGTGTACTGTATGTTATCGCAATCGGAGCGAATAAAAACACAATTATTATTATTATTATTTTAAACGCAATAGTAAGTTTACAAACGCTTTATCAATGGCTTGGTTGAAAGTGCAGTTTTTATGGAACTTTTCTTTCACTACCACTTCTCCTGACTCTTTCGACCTTGCTAAGACCAATTGTTGCCTCAAATATACTTCTACATCACTGTTTTCCTTTCCATCAGCATCTTTTCGATAACCATGCTACTCAAACAAAAGATTCCTTAAAGAAAATTCAGACAGAAACATTAAGGGAATAAAGTTTTAGAAACATGATGACCCATGTTGTGGACTGTGATGACGTCTGATATCTTGCAGTTGAATTTTGTTTGCTTTCCATCTGTTGTAGGTCACTCAACGTTCCATTATGCGGATTTGCTGATCTCAGCCGCGTTTGATAATCGGTTTCTTTTCAAATTGATTCAACTTTTTTGTATGTTCATACTTGTTGTTTGGTTCAGGCATTCTTCTATTGATTGTTGTGCTCATTTCCATCAAGTATGGAAGTTGCTCTTTTCAGTCCAACGAATCTCTCCTTGCTACCAAACTGTTGAATAACTACAATGTAGAGGTATGATTGCAAAATTACTATAATTGCTAACGCTAAGACTGCAAGCCACTGCAGACTTAGCACATTCAAGTTAAATGCTGGCTCCATGTCACAGCATTTGTAAGTTACAGTAAATATGAGTTAATTGATCTGGGATTAATTAATCATTGATCATTGATCAATGCGTTTTGTAATGAAAGGTGTTTACAAATTTGCATTTAATTTCAGATGCGACCATTTAATAAAAGCATTGGAAACAAAACAAGGGTTCATTTTGGAATGACGCTTTCCCAGATTATCAGCGTGGTAAAGAAAAATGATAAAGTTGTTTAATTAGGTTCTTACGTTTGTTTAGTGATTGCAATACTGATACCAAAGGTAAAGATAGATGTGTCGTTGTTTGGAAGAGTCGCGTTCATCGAAACCAACCACTGTAAACAAAAAGTGAAACGTTTACTACCATTGTTAAATGAAAGCCTGTTACACATTAACCAAGAAGAAAATATGTAACCATCATAGGCGAGTAAGAATTGACATAAAAATAGCCGGACCCGGACATTTTCGATAACAACCATTTTTCTTCATAAAAAGATGGGTTACCTGTTTGAGACTCCAAATCTAAAATTCGGAAAAATTCGGACATAAGGAAAGGTCTTTTTGAGGGGAGCAATTATTGAACGGCGCGCCGTCTAGCGGAAGAAAAACATAAGTATTTTCCGTCGTGCTAATTCGCGAATTTCAAGTGAAACAAGGGTGATTAACATAGTGTATAAAATTACCCTTCAGCAGAATTTGCTATTTTGCGTTGATTTAACGTCGCCAGACGTTGAATCGACGCAAAATAACATATTTTGTTTGCTGAGTGCCTCATGAAACAGAAACTAGTCTGCAATGATAGTGCAGTAGTGGTTGCAAAATTTTGCAAAATGCTTATTAATTAAGATTGATTTCGGAAAATGTAATTTCGTTTGTTACAACGTATCTGACAAACATGAAAATTACGGGCACATAAAATTTGGTAATGATTTATACCTTGAACTTTTACAAAGAAAAGATTTCAAAAAATGCCCCGAACAAATGTTCTTGCAAGGAGTTGGATAACAACTATAAGATCAGACCAGCCAAGTCACTAAATCGATTACATCATTGCCAAAGCAACACAAAAGTGGTTATCTGAAGAAATAGGTCGTTACATAGGTAGCCATTCTTACTTCGATGCAACGTCGTCAAACGTTAAGTTTAGTTAAAATGGAGCAATTTTCTCAGCAGGTTGTCAACTTGATTTCACTTTGACACGTGGCCGGAGCTTTGGGACAGTACATGACCAATCCTTCAGTTCTAACTTCTAATACTCGTGCAAGCAAGTAGTTTAAAACGTTGAGTTTTTGAGCCAATATGGAAAGCAATGTAAGTAAAATCTGCGAAGTTTGTCAGAAAGTGGTTGTCTGTGGAAAAGATGGCAAAACGCTAGGTTCAAAAGCAGTATCAACACTAACCCAGTGGTCTGTTAAGTATCGTGATCAAATAAATGAGAATATTGGCGACCAACGGGAAATTGCAGTCCATAATATTTGCAACAGAAATTATACGAATCGGAAAGCTTTCGCTCAAAACCAAGCAGATGCGCACAAACCGCATTCTACAGCTTCGCGATTAAGAACAACATCATCATTATGTTCCTTCCTCGTATTGAGGGTTGGATACAATGCGCCATTGTTCTCGACCATGAGCTATTCGTAGCCTACTGCATTTGATATCTTAATTTTGTCTATTTAGTGATGTTTGATGTCCAAATCATTCTTGGTCTACCTTTGTTTCTTTTACTGTTTATCTTCCCATTCTTCCCGTTCTCCCCGTTTTATCTTCCCTTCCCGTCTAGAACTACGTTCGACTCGAAAACCAATTGTTTAATTTGCAGTGAAGAAATAGGTCTTGAAAAACTCAAACAGAATCCAAAGTAATTTTCCTCGATATGAAATATGGAAATTGTTGACAAAAAACAAAAGAGAGGTTTGCTTCAGGATACATTAATAGCAGAATGTGAAAAGAGAACAGATGACATTTCAATTCAAATAAAATCTAGGATACTTTGTGCAGGAGATATAGCCTACGAGCTGTAGAAGCTACATATCACAGAGATTGTCTTCAGCGATTTCTCAGTAACCGTACTATAAAATCTGATCAGGTTGGTGAAAGCAGTGGAAGCATGCTCAACTCCCGCAACTCAGATGCGTTGAAAGAAGAAGCATTCAAAAAACTCTGTTTGTGGATGAATGAAATTAGTCGAGTAAGTAGGCAATATACATTGCAAGAGCTACGCGATCATATGTCGACATTTTTATCTAGCGATGTTCAAACTTACAGTAGCAAACATCTAAAGCAGCGTTTGCTGGAGCACTTTGATGAGCAACTGAGCAATGAGCATCACTGAGGTGAAAGGTAAACCTAACGTGGTAACGCTAAAGAAACATGTAGATAACCTTTTAAACGATTGTTATGAAGAGTCACGTTTTGAAGAAGATAAAGAGTTTAAAAAACTAATGCAGCAAGCTGCAAGTGTTATAAAGGAAGAAATTCAAAAAATTGATAAATCTCAAACATCTTATCCTGTTACTGAAGACATTAATCTGGAGTATCTTGCTTCCGAAATACCGGAGTCGCTTAAAGTCTTGAATGTCTGAAATAATGCCTCGATCGCGGAGTGAATCAGAAAAAGCTTCTACAAATCGGTGTGTCCCATGTATTTCTGCAGTCAACAAGCAGACTATTTTACATTTCCCCTTTTTTATTGTCAATTGGCATTTTATACATCAGGTCACAAGATCGCGTATTCTCTTGGATGTACTATCATCCCTTGGTCTTTGTGCAAGTTATGGTCAAGTAATAGTGTTTCAACGATCAGCTGCTGTAAGCCAAGCGAATAGTGATAATACGGATGAGGCAATGGACTCTACAAGTCATCCCGGTTCTTTCTGCCAGTGGGTTAGCAGATCACTTCGATTTTAACGAAGACACTCTGACAGGTCATGATACAACGCATGTGATGGGCGTTATAAACTGTCAAACACCAAAATGGCAACTCGACCGCTAGTTATTGAAAAACGACTCGTCAGTGCAACTGAACTACTGGAATTAGGTAATTTTGGCAGTTAAGTCAAGTCGTATAGCGAAGATGGGTACTTGGAAAGACGTACGAGTCAAGCAGTTGAATGCCTCTGCTGTGTTATTTACGCACTATGGATTGCTTGACACTCTGTGGCTGTGTTCAAATATATTCAATTCTGAGCCAGTACAATAGCAAGGGTTCATGGCCAATGTAGTTAAAGGTGAGTGTCATGTTTCGTCAGTATCATTTAATCCTATGATACCTCTTAATCCCGCAACAGATGAAGCTGTTTACAATACAAGTACAATGATATTCGTTCAAGACCAAGCGAGAAAAATGAGCATTATGTTGTGCACCGCTAACGTTTGACCAACGCCTCTACTTCAGAGCATTCAAAATTAAACAGGACAACTTTAGTATTTTCAAAAATGTTCACTTACGACTTGGTGGTTTTTATCAACTGATGTCGTTTCTCGGAGCAACTTGCTTGCAGCAGCTTGCTCTCGCAGAAAATATGTGCTGATCGTTGCTATTTTGCCACGCGTTCTCTAGCTGCGATACAACATCCTGCGTTTACGGAATAGGAAAAGTAAAAGTTTTTAAAATCTTAAAAGGTCTGGACAAAGTGCAACGTAAATGTGCCGCCTTCGGAAACAGGGAAGCTTTAAAAGAAGACATTTCCAGAATTGGAGAAGAATTTGCCCAAATTCTGTACAAGCAAGGGTTTTCTATGGATACTTTGAATTTATTGCGCTACAATTACGCTGTATCCCCAATATATATATATCAGTTGAAAGAATGCCTCCAACAAGTAGAGCAAGCTACATTCATAGCCTTCGTGTGCATCATCAAGTGTCAACATGGCGTCATTTAAAAACTGTGCTGAATCCTACTTTCTATGGATAGGCCTACAAGGAAACAGCTTCTGGTCTGGTCCCAATAATGACAATGAATGTGCAGTTGTGCACCCAAAACCTTTCTGAAAGAAATTAGGTGCAATTGCAGGAGCGCTAAACGTTTATGCACATCTTGTGGTTGCTCCAAGAAAGGCTTTAAGTGCAGTATTCACTGTGCTTGTGAAGTTCAGTGTGAAAATTCATCACTTTTAGAGAGTTAGATACCCAAGAACTGTAAATGTAGAAGTATATTTACTTTAATAAAAATAATTGTATCTCTAGAACGGGACCTCAAATTGTTACTGTGGTAGTTTTTGCAAGTAAAATATTTTTTGCAATGAATGATTTGTAAATGAAAATGAACGCATATACAGTATTAAATATACGCTGCCTTTTCTGTTGAAGCATTAATCGCTCAAATTACTGATGTTCATCGTTTCATTAGCCTATACGTTGATTCTACATCTGCCAACGTTGTATCATCATTTGTTTCAGTTGCTAATGTTGTTGAAGTGTCATATAGCCTACATTGAATTACAATTTAACGTAGGCGATTTTAATTGCGTGAAAAACATTAAACAATAATAAATGACCAAATATGTCACAAACATGGGTGTCGGCAGAAAAAAATGCATGGTTTGGGGGAGGCGGGGGTTGCAAAGACACAATTTTTGAAGCCAAATTCATCTTGTAAGCTGCAACATAGGTAAGAAAACTTCTCAACTCAAAGTAACATTTGAGTGGTGAGGTGCGAGAATTGTGAAAAAAACTACTGTTAACGTCTGATGTAAGTGGTTGTTGAGCCTACGGCGGAAAAATATTTAGAAAAATAAAATAGGGTTGGTTTAAAACCTGATGGGAAAGTATTTGTCTGGAAGGCGAATCCGATTTTGGAAAATTGTACTCTTGCAAGCCAATTAGGCCAGTGTGGTACGTTGACGCCGTCAATTTGACGGCGTCATTTGACGGCGTCAACTTTTTGTTGACGCTAAGGCTAGCGCCGTGAGTTTATTTTTTAGTTGACGGAAGTGATAGCGCCGTCAACTATATTGCCAATTTTAAGCGTCAAGCGCTATGCGTCATTTTTTGTTTTCATAGAAAATTTCGTTTCACAATGAGAGCTTCACAATGTATTCTGGCCAGCGCAACATTCGAATTACCGGTTTTCGCGTTGGTTGGAATGGCTACCTGGAATACAAGCAGAAGAAGTTCGTCAAACTGTGGTCACTCATATCGTGAGCAGTATCGAGAACAAGGGATGAGCGAGAGAAAGCGAAAAATCAATGAATGTCATCGCGGTGGTTGAAAATACTTTATTTCAAGAGCTCTGTGCCACTGAAAAGAGCGATGTTGGTGCAGTGGAACTCGCTAAAAGATTTATATATGCTAAACCATCACAGCACGCTTAGAACAGTAATACCTTTCAGAGTAAACGTTTTCAAGGCTTGTTTTTGAAATACAACACACCAATACCATCCAGCGCGGCTGTGGAACGCATGTTTTCACTTGGAAAGGACATTATGCATCCCAAACGCAGCAGATTGTCAGACAAACGTTTTGAAATGCTTGTGTTTCTACAAGGAAATAACTAATAGGTTAAGCAGCTACTTACAATACAGTCCCAAGCTCTTTAGTTATAGCTATTGTTAGTCTCAACTTGGTTGAAATACTTCCGTTTTGTGAGACCCTGGCTAAAATAGCGCTAGAAAATAGCGCTGACGCTGTCAATTTCTTTAAGAGCTTACGCAGTACTTTACGCCGTGAAGTTTTTAGGCAATTCGCGCTGATGCTGACGCCGTCAATTTATTTCATTGACGCGTACAACATTGAATTAGGCCTATATGTAAAATCATAATCCGGGGGAGGGGGGTTAGTGCCCCTTTCCTGCCGACACCAAAATTTAAAATGCGGTTTAGAGCAGTTCCTTAGGTCCGACTTTTGCCGAATTTTAGAATCGTTGGTCTGACTACCAGACAAGCCTCCTGTAACCAAAAAATGGTTGTTATCTAAAATGTCCGGGTCCAATGTCACTTCTTACTCGCCTATTAGGCTTATAGGAAAAAAAGCCATTGAAAAAGTTCAAAAATTTTTGGCTTCTTGAAAGAAAAAAGGTAGCTCAATCCAAATGAAATTTGTAAAACATGTTGAAATTTCTTGCCCAATTTGTTACAAAATTTTACCAAATTTTCGACAAATTAAAACGGTTGTAAGTGCAGTTGCACCCCGTTCCACCTCCCGCACCTATGTCTTATAGGTAGTGGGACATTTAGCAGGTTTGGATTAAATAATACATGTTGGGATTTGAGATGCAGAGTCCCAAAAGAGTTGGCTGAATGAAAGAACCTATCGATGTTAAATTTTTGTTTTTAACAAAACCACTTGCCTAAATTGACTTAGCCTACATCTCCATTCTACTTCAATTCAGTTGTATTTCATTTGCATGTTTTATATGTCACATAAGAAAGAAAAAACTCAAGAAATGGCAACATCAGTTTACGTAACAATTAACTGGGAAGACGATAGATTTTCGTGGGATCCGAAAGACTACGAAAACATTGTGAAAGTTCGAATGCCTCCCAAGTATATTTGGACCCCAAGACTAGTACTTGAAAACAAGTGAGACTTTGTAGAATAATTTGTATATTCAAGTAGGCTATTGATCCTAGCCGAGGATGAAGTAATATCGCTCTGATATAAATATGAAGCTTTTGAAGTTTGACTTCCGAATGAAACATTTACGATCGATATTCAACAATTTTTCTCTAAAATGACAAATCTTACATATTTAACTTTCAGCAAAGATGGCTCTTTTGACGTTTCACTTAACACAAACGCACTGATTGGCTGCAACGGAACTGTGGAGTGGCTTCCACCTGCTTTGTACAAAAGCTCTTGCATGATTGATGTAAGTTATAAAAAAAAAAAAAAAAGATAGGGTAGCCTACTCTTTGAATCATTCGTGTAAGATCACTTATCAAAAAGCAACACAATACAACAGATAAAGCAACACATTTCAATGCAAGAATAGGCTACTTACAGTGGCGTAGCCAAGGGGGGGGGGGTGGGGGTTTCAACCCCCCCTTTGGCAAGCGTGTGACGTCACGATATTGAGATGATGCTTTCAGTTTCTTTATATCTCTAAAACAAAGTTTGTCTAATTTTAATCGAAATTGCATTAAAAGAGCAAGTTTTGCCGATACCGTACCAAACATTCACATATCTCAGCTAGAAATTAGCTACAAGAAAACATAGAGACTTAGCTTTATTTCCGAAAAATGCCAAAGAAAACATGATCTTATCCTTTTGCTATGCCACCGGACAGCACCATTTTACAGTAATATTCATACGTACATTTTTGTTGAAAATGCTCTCAGAATGCACCAAATTCAAAGTAATTTTTCAAAATTTTGACAAACCCCTCCCTTTCAAAATTACTGGCTACGCCACTGGCTCCCTACTAAATACTTTGGTGATGCAGTTGCAGCGACTTTGTTGCATATCAGTAATCAGTCTTAGGGTTTATCCGAATGGTTCTCTATAAATTAGAAAATAAAAAGTTAAAGGGCAATTGGTGGCGAAAATGTTGAACCACTAACCAAGTAGTAAAAACGTCGCAGTAAAGTAAATATGTCATGACAAGTTTCAATAGTTGATAGTTGCAAAGCAATTTACGAGTGGTTCTACAGTAGAAATAATGACTGTAAAAGTATGTACAGTCAGTAGAGTAGGCAGGGGAGTGTGTGATCAATTAAGTTGTATTTGTTCATAACCTTAAACAACAAAGAGAGCTATAAGTTGAACTGATCAAGACTTGTTTTATAGGTTTCACTCTTTCCTTTTGATTGGCAAAACTGCTCTATGGTGTTCAGGTCAGCTACATACGATCGTTCAGAGATGGAGTTTGACTTGGTTTATGGCCCGGCAGTGTTCATTGATTGCAATGGTAAGCGATTTACAAGTTACAAAAAAAAAACAAGATTTTAAATTGTAATATATTCCAATTAGAAGTAAAAAAGATAAATTCCAAACACAAATTGAACACTTTTGCCTATTATAGAGCACTAGGAAATCAGGCAATTTAAACATGCAATAAATATCAATTAAAAATTAAATATCCTACTCAAACTGCAAGTGATAGCCCATTTCTAAAAGTGGTGAAAAGCACAACTTAACACTGCCAGACAAAAGAATTACAAGATGTTACATCATGTGATGGGAAACAAACCAAATAAAGTTCAAAAATAAGAAAAATACGCCAGTGGGTCTATGGGAAGCCGAAAACGCTCGATTCACTTTTTGTATCATTGTTATTGTGTTTGAATGAAAAAACTAAAATTTTGTTTAATTGTCAACTTATCGCCTATGGGCTACCAAGCTTAAATTTATTGATTCTACAACCTTTTGTAGACTACAGATAATACAAAAATAAATAAGAAAAAGTGTCACGACAATGTCTTGAAACTTCGTTTTGAATTTTTGGTTTTTCGATTTCGAAGAACTTCACTTCGAATTGCCTTTTGTAAAGTAAAATCTCTTTTATTTCTTCTAAATGGAATTCGCTTCTAGCATCCTTAGAAAGAATCCCCAGATTTTGGAGTAGGTAAATGCTGTGTACTGTGTAGTGTAGCCTATAGTGAAATGTATCTTCATTATGTCGGTCAAAAAAAAGATTAGGTAGGTTAATTTTGTTAGGGATCAGCACTGTACTTTACAAGTTTACATAAATTTTAGCCTATAATATTCAGCAAGTTACCTATTTTTTGTCGATTGATAATAAACAGTTTTAAGTAAAAAATAAGCAGAAACTGAAGATGGCTGCCTGCATTCCTTTGTTGTGAAACTTTTATTATATTAGCCTTTGTAGAAATAGTCTTCTGCAAAATGCAATACTTTTTGTTGTTGTGTCCTTACAGCTTTTCAACCGAATGGAGAGTGGGACATAGTTCAAATACCCATTAAAATCCACAACTCAACAACCGACCCGCTATATCAAGATGTCACATTTTACTTCATCATCAGACGAAGACCACAATTTTACATCATGAACTTGATACTTCCTTGCATCCTATTAACCTCGCTATCCTGCTTTGTTTTTTATCTTCCATCAATTTCTTGTAAGTTTGGAGATTCAAAAAATCATTATTTTTATTTTTTTCATACATCCCTATAACCTACTGTAAGTAGACTAGATTATAGCTAACTGCAGATAGGCTCTATATTTGCTTATCTAATTACTCAGTATTACTTCTGGAAAACTCATTACATTGCAAACATTTCTCAGGTGAAAAGATGACTTTGTCTATTTCAATCTTACTTGGTGAAACTGTTTTTCTGTTTCTTATCGCTCAAAGGATGCCGGAAACCTCGTTAGCTATTCCTCTAGTAGCAGGCTATCTACTCTTTTGTATGGCGCTTGTCATTGTGAGCGTCATAGGCAGGTAGTGTTGAGATGTTTTTACAAATTTCAATGTTGTTTAATTTTTTGTTTCTTGAGCACCAGTTGAAAAGAGAACGCCCTTTGAATGTAATTTTTATTGTCACAATATGAAAAGATCAATGCAGGCTAACAATTAAAAATATAGGCTGCGGTAGCTACAAGAATAAAAAAGCTAGCAATAATCAGAATGATTAGGCCTAGGCTACTCCTAATTTTCATGTCAAATTAACTGACAGGTAATGAGTAGGTAAAAAGATGATTTAATCCCTAACATTTCAAATTAAAGATGTGTAGACTACGGTATTAACTTTGCAGATAGACTTACATCAAATCAGACCTATCATAATGCTGTTCTAATTATAACTTAATCGCTTGTAGCTAGATTATTTTATTGTAAAAAATTACGGTTAAAAGGGTCAGTGAATCAGGCCTCTGAGAGAAATTTTCACTAAGGGTACGAAGAGTCATTCCGGGCCCCTCCTCTCACTCCGGGTCCCCTTTGTCTTGGACAAAGCGCGTGATGTTTGCTTAGACGTATTGCACACCATACAACCTTTTACTGCAGAATTGGACATCTGTGCGCAATAACAGTCGTCTATCAGGCTGCAATAAAACTATTATTTTGTGCTTTGTGTTGTGCATATCATGTGATCTGTTCCTCGCCAATTTGTGTATCCTGCATTGAATTCGTGTGTCAGTTGTTGATGGTGCTGTTGAAAGGTGTCGCTTGTAGGCTACAGCTTTAATGTAAAATTTTCAAATTCATTGATTTATTTCTCTTAGATGTAGCATATAATTACTCTTGATGAGGACACTATGTGGGTTTTTTAGTAGTTTTTTCTTGTTTTTTTGTGTGTTTAACAAAAAATGTTAAATCCATTAACATTAGCCTACTGAGTGTTAAGTTATGTGCATCTGGTACCGTACAAGCCAAGCTCTCTACCAAGGCTCAAACATAACATCTTGTTAAAACATAATCATATTACTCATCTGACCAATAGCCTTTCTTCATTAACTTTTGCATTTACCACATGCCTAGCAGAGGTGAACGAAGTCACTTTTTTTACTCTGGCTCGACTCCTGCTCCGAAAGTATTGACTCTGGCTCCTGCTCCAACTCCGAAATTCATTTTGAAGTGAAATAAGCGTGAAACTACCTATTTCAAATAGTTTTTAAAAAGCATAAAAAAAATCCCAAAAACACCCGGGCTTTTAAAATGAAACCTAGCGGGTTGGGCTTATCAAAAAATCACGGGTTTCTCATAACCCTGCTTTTGCTACACTACGCCTCCCCCCTGGACAGGAGAATAACCAACTTTTATGATTTAATTTAGAGTGCTTTCAACAGAACATTTTTGCACGTCAAGCATTAAATCACCACTTTGGGCCCTTAATTTGCGCGCAATGCACTCAATTACCTTTCCGGGCCCTTCTGTTATATTACGGCCCCCCACAGGACTAAAGAGTAACAACTTTTATGCTTGAATTTAGTCGTTTAGGATGGTTTTAACCAAACATTGTTGTGCGTAGACTATAAAATCACTATTTCGGGCCCCCCAGCAATCACAAGCCTGGGCCCTCAAAGGTACGCCGTACCCCCTTCTCATAGGCCTTGTCAGTGACTTATTGTTAATCAAGATTAATATTTTGTCTCGCAGTGTAGTTGTGTGCAACGTCCACTTCCGTTCTAACATGACTCACCAAATGCCGAAGTGGGTTGTCTCGCTTTTTATGGAAACACTAGCGCCGATCCTCAATGTTGAGAGACCAGTTGCTGAAGAGAGTTCAAGTGATCCAGGTTTGCAAAAGTCTTGCTAGCCTGTGAGACAGGCCATGCGGTTTGCAGTTTTGATGATAAATGGTGACACGATACTTGGACAAAACTTTTGTCCGGAAGACTAAATATCTGATTCATACATCGGCTTGATATGAGTGTTAGTTGATAGAGTTCCCGCCTCTTGACGGGTGGTCAATGGACATGGGTTTAATGCCCTGTCGGGTCATACCAAAAACCGTATAGCCTACAAACAATACTAAATAATATTTGTTTCTACTTAATTATTTACCATTGAGTGAAGAGGTTTAGGGAACGTTCAAATATTACGTAACGCCTTCGAGGGGGAGGGGGGGTTTATGCAAAGCGTTACGTTAGCGTCACATCGGGGGGGAGGGGGTTCAAGCAAAACGTTACGTAACGCTTTCGAGTACGGAATGGTAGTTTTTTGTGCTGAATTCGTAGTGAAAAAGCGTTACATGGGGGAGGGGGGGATTGAAAAAAGCGTTACGTTGGCGTTACATGGGGGAGGGGGGGGTCAAAAATTCGGAAAAAAAGCGTTACGTAATATTTGAACGTTCCCTTAGGCTATATAAGCTAGGTTAGTAGCCTAATGTTTTCGCATGCGCCTAATCACGGGTGTTTTGACTCTACATGTTTTGTAAAGCGTTGAGACTAACACATATCTATGTAATGAATAAGAGCTGTATAAAACAATTATTATTTGAATTATATATTAGACAGGTACCCTATATGAATGGTAAGATTGACATTCGTCTAATCTGAGATACCAGTGACGTAAAAGATCTGGTTGCCAGATGTTCTAGGTTTAAATAGCACGATAGAAAAGTAGTTTATTTCAATAATGTGAAATCATTTGAATAGAAACATCTCCGAGAAGAGCAAGTTCTGTGACTGCTCGTCGAGCTGTGAGAGAAAGATCTGCAAGAAAAGCGCCAAGTGAAATATTGTTTGATCATCATGTACGTTTTTCATTTCCGTTCCTTAATAAGGACGTTTCTGACAAATTGTATAGGCTATTGGTCTAACTATTTTCATATGGTTGGTTTTAAATCTTTATCCTCGGATTGACTAAGCCTTTGATAGGTTAGGGGAAGGGAAGGTAATTTGATACACTTTTAACATTTTTGCCTGTTAACTGAAAATTACGTGACACAAACTATTGATTTTAAGCTGAAATGAAAGTCTGATCCCTTACACACTTTTTAAAAACATTTTCACTTTTCTATTTTTGTTACTTTTTTTTAATTAAAATTTCAAAAACGTCACTCAAATGTATCAACTTACCTTCCACGGAAGGTAAATTGATACACCCGGAAGGTAATTTGATACAGTAAAACTAATACAGAAATCCCCTTTGACAACAAAGCAATAAATGAAAATTTAAAACGCGGTTGGCTTGCTTGGGTGCAAGGATGACTGTTGAGACCTAGTGTGCGGCAAAGCTTCTGCAGCGGGATGGACATGGGAAGGATCATTGGCTGGAGTTCTTATTCAAGGGGGGTGCTTTGCGCTTTTCTCATTTTTTGAAAGCAGATAGCGTGTAGGCCTACGAAAGCCCATATAATGGTTGTTTCCCAAAGTAGTAGGTCATGTTAACAAAGAATAACTTATTTAAATCAACTAGATCAATAACAACATTTATTACAGTCACAAAAAGAATTTAATATACTGTATCAATTTACCTTCTCTACATGTATCAATTTACCTTTTTCAAAAAAAGTTATAAAATTCTGATTTTTGTATGCTTGGATGCACATCGCAGAAAAAACGTGACATGCCCTTGAAGCCTTATCAATGAACTGTCAAATGAGTTTGGTTTGATCTTTCAGGAACTTTTCTTTAATTTTCCAGACGAAAATAATCATGAGTTAAAATTTTTACGAAAATACTTAAAAAACACACTTTTACAATTTTATGCCATAAAAGCACGAGTTAGCTGCATGGTGCAATTTTTGTAGGCATTATTTTCACAGATCTTCCACCTAATGACAATATTTTTGACTAATATTTTTTGTACATTTCTGTAGGGGGGGTGTATCAAATTACCTTCCGTATCAAATTACCTTCCCTTCCCCTATTCCTGATAGTTTTGCACAGCCTACTTCCAGAAGCTCTTGGCGCAGGGCCGGTTACCGAGATTGGCAGAGTGAAATTTTCCGATAGTTGACGGTGAATTATCGCATTCACTAGCTAGGTGCCGCTGAATGGAGAGCAGTCTTGAAATGCGTTGCTCAAGCGCACACCCCGAGAGCCGAACCAGTGTGCTTGATCTTAAGTCGAGCGCTTAACCACTGAGCCAACTGGGCGGAATATAGTTTTATTTTTCCAACAATTGTTGCCTAGCTGGTCAGTCTAAGTTTTCAAGCCAATAACGATGTCAGCTCAAATAAACAGTTCAAGCTTCTCCAGTGCAAGATTTTGAAGTTCTCAAGAAAATGTTGTGCGTAGGCTTCGCCACTGCAACCACCATGCACAGTAGCTCCACATTTGTGACCAATAGGCTACCTACTTTTGTATAGACCGTAAAGAAATAAATTACCATAAGCCTACCTTTAGTTAAGTTAGACTTATCAATACAACGTAGGCTAATAAGATTTCAAACCCTTTGGCTACTCCCACGAAATTTTTGTGCGTAGACTACGACTGCCCATACGCAACTGTTAAACGGCTGTTGCGCGGACATCTTCGTGAGATAAAAATGTTAGAAACAAATTGCACGTCATAAATCGTCAATGTGCAAATTGTTCATAAAGGGAGGAATAGCTTACAATAAGCTATCTACATAGCTTACCTACTTCACACATATCAATCCAATCATAAATGATGAAAGTACTTTGAAATATTAATATTCTGCATTACAGGCTTCCAGAATGGGCTTTCAACAAAGGCATGTCCAAGGCATGTTTGGCCTGAGTGAAGTGAATACGAACAGCAGAGTGAACACAGGAGGTTTATTCTCAATGCCAACAATACAAACTATTCCTGCACCAATCAAATCCACCATCGAATCTATCTGCTACATAGCTAAGCACAAGAAAATTGCGGATAAGCTGTCTCAGGTTATGCGTTTATCATTGGTTGTTCTACAACGAGTCTAGAAATAACAAAGTTCTGTCTTTTCACCCCCTTTATGATACGACAATACAGCTACTTCTCTAAGTTATTTGAATTATAGCTACAGGCATACCTATAGGGCCTACTCTTATACAAACAGTAGCGTTGACAGGAGGGTCCAAGAAGTAGGCTACTTTTGGACCCAGAAACATGAAGAAACCACAACGTAGGCCTACACATATCCTTTGGATGATTTTGGGCCCAAGGATCTTGTTGGTGTCGACCCAAAAATATCTTCTCAACGGCCCTATAGGACTATACGAATGGCCATAGCCTACTAGGCTACAAGAAAAACTATTCAAGCACGTTTTGAATATTTTAGGGTTTACCACCTTTTTCATGTTTCATCAAAGCTGTCATATAAATTATTCAAGTCCACATGTCTCAAATAACCTGGGCAATGGGCATATTAGGCTATAGTGCTTTCAAACCACAGTTTCAAACCTGTTGAATGTTTACTTTCATGCCGAGTTTTGGCTGGCAAGCAGGAAGTGCCCGTTGTAGAACTATCTAAAGTGAAATAAAACGCTTTTTGTGCTTGTACAATCCACGACTTAACCTTTCAATAGTTGAAACTTGGTATGTTTTTTAAAATTGCAGTCACAAGACGATTGGGGATACGTTGCTCTCATTCTAGACCGAGCTCTTTTCTGGATCTACCTTGCTACATTTTCCTTGGGAACGATGGGATTCTTTTTGAAAACAGCAGCAGCAGATTACCCACAAGCAAACCTACACTCGACCTGTACTTGAAAGCGGAAAATTGATTGCAAGTGACGTGGAGTCATAAAGGAAGCTAATATTTCCACAAAACTTTCATTTCTTCAAGTGTTTATAAACGAGGATTACAGACTGTAACTGGGTTTTGTGGCCGTGCTTATTTAGCATGTCTGTACTCTGTAGTTAGCACTGCTAGCTAACCGAATGATTGCTAGACGCGGAAGAGTGACCTTATAATTTTCTAATGAACTGGTTGATTTCTTTTCAATACAGACCCAACATACAAAATCATGTTAAATTGGACATTAAGTTTTTGCGCAGCTAAAATAAGCAAACCACATTATCGGAAGTTCAGTAGTGAGTTCAGACAACGTTAGATGACATCATGAGGGAGTAAAAAGTCCAGGAACTTAATATAAAAATGATGGGTAATAACTATGTTAAGAAATTTTACTTGATTTAGGTCAATTTTTGCACATATTAGGACTTTAACAATACGGTAGCCTACTTGTAACCTTGAGAAAAACGAGCTGTTTTCATTTGAACATGATTACTGATAGACCTATCAAATCTGGACAAGATTTCCACAAAAACGCTATGTTTCAAAATGAAGTTTGCCTTGAACTGATAGGTTTGGATTCAATTCCATGTCAGTTCATGTTTGAATAAACTTGACTTGTCCTTACTTCCTTGAAAGGATCGATGAGGTTGAAAGCTATGTTTCTAAAGTTGCTGTGTAAACGGAAATATTTGTAGCAACGTTTTAATCGTTGGAAGTTACTAGAACATCATTGCAAAGTAAACGTGTCGCTATTTTGTGGAAGCTGCATAATCGTTTTTTCCCATAGCCAACTATACAAAATAGCCTCAATGTCCGGAGATAACGTCCTCGCTTTCTGATAATACAACCATTACAACAACAGGTACTGTATTAACGAATTCAAATTTTAATTTTCCCAACGATTAATTGCATTCTTGTAGCCCATATAAAAACAGTGTTTAGTAAACAGGTAAAAGTAACTTACAAATATTTTATGCGGAACCACAATAAAGACAATACTGACGCAAAACAATATCAAGGCAAATCGTTAATAAAAATTTAAGGTAGATGCGTTTAAATGAACAACAAAGTCGCAGAGAGAAACCGTGTAATTTGAGCCAACCGGATAAAACATAAATCTACCGGTAATTTTTTTTCTTTGAACCGCTGGAAATATAAGTTAAACTCCATAAAAATAAAAACATCTGAAATTTTAGCGGCAACTCTAGTATGTGACCATGCTGATTGGTTTGAAAATTTGATGCTGAGTTTATTTTTCAAAACTGTTGAAAAAACTGATGGTAGATTAGATCAGTGGTACTTGACTAGCGTTTTTGAATAACAACAATCCTTATAAAAAAATGAGTTCTAGTCAGTGGCGTATATTCAGGGTGTTCAAGGTGTGCACTGCACACCCCAAGAAATCCAGAAAAAAAGAAAATTTCCATCAGTTGTCGATGTTTTTTACTTTTCTGATATTCTAACATCTTGCTGCATGCTGATTGCTTTCTTTTCAATTGCAAAACTCGTCCCCTTCTAATTTTAATACTCCAACGTTTGAGGTCATTGCCTTTAATTTTTTTCGGTCATTACCTTTAAGCTGGGTGTGCACTGACACCTTGGCGAGTGCTATTTAAAATAAACAATTAAGAAAAATGACGTCACAAGGCAGCGAAAACAGCAATGGTTTTAGTTCAGCTAGGGTGTGCACTCGCTGATTTGCACACCTTGGCGCGTCATTGGGGGAATCCCAGGCAATAGCAAGTTTTAGCTTGTTGGATTAGAGTTTGAGCTATGGTTTGAGGTGATCAGAGTTGGAAACAAGATAAGATAAAATGTTTTTTATGCACCAAGTGCCAGTAAATTAGGACTAGCTTGTCTGAATCTGCAACAAAGCTTATGGCAACAGCCAATATCATTGATGCACCATTCTAAAACAACATATCTAATCGTTTTGTAATTGGAGTGTTTGTATGTTACTGGTATTGTACCGTACCTTATTGCTGAAACACCTTAATTATGTAGCAGGTGCCAGCTGACTCAAAGTCGCTTTCTGTGTCTCCTGGTTTGTCTCACATTAATTATTGCCTATGTTTGTTTCGTCTTGGGTGTACCACCGGTACGGTATATAATATATATATTAAAATGTGAAGCCAATGAACAAAATGATACCGGTAGGCTACTGATAATAAAAAAATTGGCTAGTGGCTAAAGCTGCGTTTAGACTACATGCGTTTTTACTGCGACAAATCGCATCGCTCGATACATTCCACGCGAGTGTATTGGAGCGCTTAGACTGCGTGCGTCTTGTCTGCGGTGACGTGCGGTTTGTCGCAGACATTTGGATGGGCTTTGACGTACCGTAACGCAATGCATCCTAGTATACGTCAGTCTAAGGTAGCCTATGTTTGTGAAAAGACGTCAAAGTAAGCTACTTTGATTTGAGGTAATGGCAGAAAAATAGCTTTCTACTGCAAAAGTAAGTTATTAGGCAGATTTTAGCCAGAAATAAAGGCCTTTTGCAAATGTTTTATTGTATTTTTAGTCAAAGTGGATGCCTCCTAGAATTCAAGGCAATTTTGTTTGCCAAACTTAACTCTTGTTTCATTCATCTAGCTCTACGCCATAGTTTGAACTGCATTTTTTTAAATGCATCGTTAGCTTTCAAGCCAGTGATGATTTTGCAGCAATCTTGATCACCATCTTTACTGTGGCAAGCCTAGGAAATTTACCGGTACCAGTAGGTATGTACAAAATGAAAATCAATCAATCATTGGTTTATTTTTTGGTATTACAGTATATGTACTGAACTGAGAGAGGAAGGAAGAAAAAGATCTTATATGAGGTCAGCTTCCATCCTGTTAATATGTTACAGGAGATGTTACCAATAAAAATTAGTTAAAAAAAAAAGAAGTTTGATGCATACCGGTACTGTTTAATACATAGGTAGCCTACCGTACTTGAATATCAAGTGAGTACTTGAATATCGAGTTACTAGTTAATGTATTTTCAAATTGTGAGGAAAATGATCATCTGAAATGCACCAACTACCAGACCTATCATACTGTTAAGTTTGTAAAAAAAATATTCTCTTATATTATTCTTATATAAAAACATACATACGTACTAGTCAGAGAACACTGCATAGATATAGACAACAACATACAGCTGTTGTATTCACTATCTGCAAATGGACATAAACATCATAATGGCATACTTAGATAGGAAATTGTACTTTGTGGACAAAAAAATAATTTCTTTTTAAAGTTGCCCATGTTACTATGAACATAAGAACTATATTTATGTGAATCCCTGTTGATGACAAATTGATGTTTTTTCAGATAGAGCTGCTGTGGAGATGTGTCACAATCAATGTGCAAGGCCTTGCGACGGGCTGCTTGTATCTTCAACGAGCGTGTTGTTTTGGTTGTGGAATTCTGGTGCGATGTGTTATTATCGGTTATGACCTGAAGTAACCTCTGATTACGAAATCTGTATTATGTAAAACGTGTTTTCTGGAATCATTTTCCCTACGTGACTTTCTAGAGACTTCTGTTGTTTACATTTAAATGCTGCTTGATAGAACAATGGTTCTTTATGATGTGGCCTTGCGTGGCCTTCTCGAAGTTACTGGACTGAACAACCAACTATAAATAGTGGTGTAGTTTGTATAATATTTATTATTATTGTTATTATTATGGTGATTATTATGAGTTGATTATGAGAGTTGTGCTATGAGTTGTGGATTGGTAGTTGATGCAGAAATTAGAGTTATTTGAGAAGCCGTTCGTTAAAGTTCTTCAAGAAGTCAGATTATCATTTCACTAGTAGAATTATTCGACATTTAATTGACTGCTTTTCGGTTTGACCCATTAAACTACGTCATTGAATCTTTCCAAGTCTTTTTTCTGGTAAGAGATAGAAAGAAATCGTGACAAGATGCATCGACTCATTGACTCGTATAAACTTTAAATCCTTGACTCCAAGATCATCGGTGCAAAGTGCTGTACCAGGATAAAGAATTTGAACTAGTCATATCGTTTGTACACTCTACAACAGACATGGGCAAACTACGGCCCGCGGGCCAAATCCGGCCCGCCGGCTCTTGTATTCTGGCCCGCCGGATGTTATCGACATGTTGCAAGTTTTATTATTGTGAAGTTTCAATAGGAGGATTAGATACCTCTTGTCTCTAAATAGCGATACAATGTAGAATGTAGAGCATTATGATGTCACAGGTACATTTGTGCGTCGCTTGACGCAACAGTGCTTTCTGCTTTTAACCAGTAATGTCTCGTTCTGTTGCTCAACACAACAAACAGTTTACCAGCCTCATTTTTTTAAAAAAATGAGGCTGGTAAACTGTTTGTTGTGTTGAGCAACAGAACGAGACTATAGATAAGAGACAGTCAACCGCTTCAAGTGGACAGTTTGCTGGGAGGTTCACTAAAAACAGAAAGTTTTATTAGTCAATTTAACCAGTAATGTACCATATTTCTTAGTTTAGTGTTTTTATCAACAGTTTCGTCAGTGTGGAATGCTAAGCGAAATAGACATTGCTAAGTTGTTAATAAATTATATTGTTAAAATGAGTGCAGCGAAGAAGCGTAAAGTCGATAGTGAGCGCAGAGTGTTCAAAAAGGAGTGGACGACGAAATACTTTTTTACCGAAGTGGGATCAACTGCGGTATGCCTTATTTGCCAAAAAAACGTTGCTGTTTTGAAAGAATACAACATCCGCCGCCATTTTGACACCAATCATGCAAACCATCATAGCAGCCTGTCAACTCAGCAAAGAAAGGACGTTTCTCAGAGATTAGTGGCAAATTTTCGGATTCAGCAAAGCACTCTTTTTCAGCAGAGTGCAGTTTCTGAGTCAATCACCAAGGCAAGTTTTTTACTGGCTTTCAACATAGCACAAGCAAGCAAACCATTTTCCGATGGAGAATTTATCAAGCAGTGCATGGTAGAGACAGCAAGTCTCTTGTGTCCAGATGCAAAAAGCAAATATGAACAAATCAGTTTATCACGCAGAACTGTAACTCGCCGTATAGAACAAATTGATGAGCACTTAGCTAACGAGTTGAAAGGAAAAGCAGATTCTTTTGTATTTTATTCGTTAGCGCTGGACGAAAGTAATGACGTAAGAGACACGGCACAGCTTTTGATTTTCGTCAGAGGAATTAATGACAAGTTTGAGATAATAGAAGAACTTTTAGCAATGGAGTCGTTAAAAGGGACTACTCGAGGAGAGGACCTTTTTCTTAAAGTCACTAGTGTGATCGACAGGTTTAAATTACCATGGAACAAACTTACGAATGTCACCACTGATGGATCACCAAATTTGACAGGAAAAAATGTTGGACTGCTAAAAAGACTTCAAGATAAGATGAATGAGGAAAATGCTGGGGTGGATATAACTTTTTTGCACTGCATTATCCATCAGGAAGCCCTGTGTTAATCTGTACTGCAGCTCAATCATGTAGTGAAGGCAGTAGTAAAACTGATCAACTACATAAAAGGGAGAGGACTTCACCATCGCCAATTTATCAAGTTTCTTGAGGAAATTGATTCTGATCACCAGGACTTGCTTTATCATTCTCATGTGCGCTGGTTAAGCTTGGGTAAAGCATGTAAACGAGTCTGGAACCTTAAAGAGGCAATTACCTCATTTTTGAAGTCAATCGGGAAAGCTGATGAATTTCCTGAGCTGGAGGACAGAGATTGGCTCTGTGATTTTGCTTTTTCTGTCGATATATTAACACATATGAATGAGCTGAATGCAAAGCTGCAAGGGAAAGAACTCTTCGCTCACGATATGTACACAAGCGTTACGGCTTTCAAATCAAAATTGGCTTTATTCTCAGCACAAATGTCCAACAATTCTTTTGTTCATTTCCCCACATTACTGACGATGAAAGAAGCCCCTAAACATGCAAATAAATACAGCAAATCACTAAATGATTTGCACCACGAATTTTGCCGTAGATTTCTTGATTTCGAAAAACTCCAAAAACCATTTCAGATTATTTCGGCTCCACTTTCACAAGTCGCTGCAACAGCACCACAAGAACTGCAGTTGGAATTGATCGATCTTCAGAGTGACTACGTTTTAAAGGAGAAATTCGAAGCCCTGAAGCTAAATGAGTTTTACGCATCGCTAAGCAACACCAGATTTCCAGAAATTCGAAAGGTGGCACAAAAAATGCTGGTATTGTTTGGTTCCACATATATTTGTGAACAGACGTTCAGCTTGATGAATTTTAACAAATCTAGCCACAGGTCTCAGCTGAGTGATGCGCACCTCAAATCTATCCTGACTATCGCCACAACCAAAATGATGCCAAATTTCGATGCTTTGGCAAAAAATAAAGCTTGACAATCCTGTCAGACGTCGTATTTAAATTCGATTTTGTTTTTTGGTTGTATTTTTCAGTTATTTGTTAATTTAATCTTCCGTTTTTTTTGTCCCTTTGTTATTCGTGTGACAAACTATATGTAAGTGGCGGCTCGATCACTTGGCCCGCCAGTCTAAGAACAAAATAATTTTGGCCCCTAATTCAAAAAGTGTGCCCACCCCTGCTCTACAAGTATAGTAATTTCAATAATATTAATAAATTCATAAACAGTTCAATATGGCAATTTCTATATCATCATTGTTGGAAAAATCATTTTCATCACGATCATTTGATGAAAAGCTTACCATTGTAGAGAAAGGAAAACCAAAACCCGTCATGCCAAATTTAAAAACAAACAAGTGCAAACAAGGAACAAAAACAACAGTGCGCACATTTTCTACATCCAGATTTGAAGAAATATCTTGGCTGACTGGTTGCAATATAAAGAACAAGTTGTTTTGTTGGCCTTGTATTCTGTTTTGTACTGAGTCTTCAATTTGGAATAAATTGGGTTACTTTGATCTCAAATCATTTGACTGCCGCTGTGCGAAAACACGAGACCTCAAAAAGACACCTTGAAGCTTTCTTCGCTTTAAGTACTTTTGGACGACAACGAATAGATACTGCTTTAAGTAATCAGAGGTTAGAAGAAGTGTCTCGTCATAATGAGAATGTAAGAGCAAACAGAGAAGTTTTGAGAACTCTGATCAATGCAACTTGCTTCTTAGCAAAGCAAGAGCTACCTTTTAGAGGACATGATGAGTCTGAAACATCCAACAATCGAGGAAATTACATTGAGCTTCTTGACTACACAAGAGGGTATGATGCAGTGCTGAATGGCCATCTTCAAGCAGCCACAGTGTTTAAAGGAACTTCTCCAGCTGTTCAAAATAGTTTAATTAAAGCCATTGCTGATGTTATGCTTGACACGATCAAAGAACAAATCGATGAAGCAAACTTTGTTTCTATCATTCTTGATGAAACATCAGATATTTCGACGAAGTCACAACTTTCGACAGTAGTTCGGTATGTACACAAAGGAAAAGTTTATGAAAGATATTTGGGTTTCACTGACGTAAGTGCAGATCGTACTGCAGTTGGATTGATGGAGCATGTTGAGAAAGTTGTGAAAGATTTTACACTGGAAGAAAAATTGGTTGGACAAACCTACGATGGAGCAAGTGTAATGAGTGGACAGCTGAGTGGATTGCAAAAGCGAGTTTTAGATAAGTACCCAAAGGCCTTGTTTGTTCATTGTCATGCTCATGTTTTGAATTTAGTTCTTCAACAAGGCCTTCAAAGTATTCGACAGTGCCGCATATTTTTAAAAACTCTTTCTGGCTTAGCTGCTTTTTTTACTAAATCTTCAAAACGTACCCATGCTTTAAAGGAATTTGTGCAGCGTAGATTGCCAACAGTTGCTCCAACAAGATGGAATTTCACCTCACGTTTATCTAGCACTGTCAAAGAATACAGATCTCAACTTAGTTTATTTTTTAATAGCATTGTGGAATCTGAGAATTGGGACAATGATGATGTGGTGAAAGCAAGAGGATTTTTGAATTTTTTGGAAGAACCTCAAACAGTTTTTTTGTTGCATGTGTTTGCTCAAATTTTTGGACTGACTGATGTTTTGTATGATATTCTACAATGCAAATCTTTTGATGTCATGTATTGTAAAGATAAAATTGATGAAATCCGTGTCAAGCTCCTTGAGGAAAGAAATACTGGTTTCAACTGTATTTGGGATTCAGCTACTTCAGGTCAGAAAACTGTTATATATATACAAGATTTAGACTAAACTTCGATTACCGTACTGATAATGTATATTATACATTTTAAAACTGACTACCTCTCCTTATATTATTATTAGGTAGGCTGTAAGTAAACTAGGTACTTACCCTGTATGTTTAGTTTGAGACAACATGCTTTTGTTTAGATTGACACAGTCACCCCAGTAAGATTTTCTATTTTTATTTCAGACTCAAGTGATGATGGTCCATCCAGGCGTCCAAGACGTAATCAAGATTTTGATAATCAAACTAATAAAGTCATTTATTCATTGCTCTATCAGGATATAATCGACATTGTTTGTTGTCAGATCGATCAAAGATTTACTGCTGTCACAAAATTCGAGTTTTTTCAACTGCTGTGCTGTGACAATAAGCTGCGCCCTTTTGGGGCAAATTTTTAATTTCAATTGGGGGGATATCTAAATATCTGTGTATGCCTGAAAAATGAAGGCATGCAAAAAAAAATTTTTTTCGTCAATGTTTAGACCCTGCTGTCGGCCCCGGAACATTTGCAGGTTACCGGAATTTTGAAATCCTCATAAAATCTTAATCTTTTGTGCTAGGTAGGGCATGTTGGTATTCATTTCTATTGTTTTTGGATAATTAATCCATTTATTAAGTTTACAGACAAATTTAGACATGTTTTAAAATTTTAATTTTTGCTACGGTGACAAACTTTCTTGCATTTTATGTAAATTTTTGTTGTTTCTGAAGGTTATGATAGTAGCAAGTTGGATTTATTGGTTCTGGTACATTCTGAAGTAATATAAATAGACTCATTAGTTAAACATTTAACAGAAACAGTGGCTTAGGAAGTCCAGATGAAAAAATAGTATTATAATTCTTATTTATGTAACAAATTACATCACAAGCATGTAAGTTTGTATGCTGTTTCTCCACCCATTAACTTGATTCCGATTTTACCTTCCAGGATACTACAAAATATACCTACCTGACTTATTCTATTGAATCTATTGTATTAGCTGAGTGTAAGAACGCACAACGATCTTCAATAAAGGATGATCCTTTAGAAATAGAAAAGTATGAGTCACTGAAAACATCCGAACTTCCGCTTCATTTGAATGTACTCCGACATTTTCTCTATCTCCGTACATTTCAATTTACAAATTCCACAACATCTAGTCAACTGCACAATCAACTCTACGAAGACATCATCAACATAATTATATTCACCTTGCATGTATAGCAGCTACAAAGTGCAAGAAGACCATCATAGACCAGATGAAAGAGTTTGAAACCAATGAAACCAAAAGAAAGACCGTGAACAAAAACAAGAATAACCAACGCGAGTGACACAGTGGGCCAATTTTTTTCTTGATCAAACTTTCTGGAAGATTTCCACTATTGGTCGCCATGCCCAGCTTATGCAGGTGCTTTGCATCATTCGAGAGATTCTGTTCAACTTGAACCGAAATTTCAGGATATTTCGGTATATTTATTATTTAGTGGTTCAAATAGTATTGGCTCCATTTCCCATACATTTTTGGCAAGCATTTTTCCGATTGGGCCATTAAAACTGTTTGGCCCTGAAGTTTATCCATCAATGTGTTCAAAAAATTTGCGAAGTGGTAACTCCCAGTGGTGAAGTAAGCAAATAACACGCTGACAAGGTCTTCCTATACTTCTGTCGATATGGGCCATTGAACCATCCTTCCAACCAGCATTAGAGTTTATACCATCTCAAATAACACATATGTTAGATATGTTAATTTTCATTAAGGTTAGATGATCCACGACACCTTCAGCAACACATTTTCCTGTAGGCTAGAATACAAATTTTAAAGTTAAGACTTCCTAAAAAAAATTATTGAACCTAAGAATCTACTGGTTATTCTTGTTTTTGTTCACAGTCTTTCTTTTGGTTTCAAGCTCTTTTATGTGGTCTATGATGGTCTTCTTGCACTTTGTGGCTGCTATACATGCAGATGAATATATGTCGATGATGCCTTCGTAGAGTTAATTGTGCAGTTGACTAGATGTTGTGGAATTTATAAATTGAAATGTACGGAGATAGAGAAAATGTCTGAGTACATTTAAACGAAGCGGAAGTTCGGATGTTTTCAGTGACTTATACTTTACTATTTCTAAAGGATCATCCTTTATTGAAGATCGTTATGCCATTCTTACACTCAGCTAATACAATACATTCAATAGAATGAGTCAGGTAGGCATATTTCGTGGTATCCTGGAAGGTAAAATCGGAATCAAGTTAATGGGTGGAGAAACAGTATACATACTTACATGCCTGTGATGTAATTTGTTACATAAATAAGAATTATAATATACTATTTTTTCATCTGGACTTCCTCAGCCATTGTTTTTGTAAAAATGTTTAACTAATGAGTCTATTTATATTGCTTCAGAATGTACCAGAACCATTAAATCCAACTTGCTACTATCATAACCTTCAGAAACGACAAACATTTACATAAAATGCAAGAAAATTTGCCACCGTTGCAAAAATTAAAATTTTAAAACATGTCTAAATTTGTCTGTAAACTTAATAAATGGATTAATTATCCAAAAACAATAGAAATGAATACCAACATGCCCTACCTAGCACAAAAGATTAAGATTTTATGAGGATTTTAAAATTCCGGTAACCTGCAAATGTTCCGGGGCCGACAGCAGGGTCTAAACATTGAAAAAAAAAAAATTTTTTTTGCATGCCTTCATTTTTCAGGCATACACAGATATTTAGATATCCCCCCAATTGAAATTAAAAATTTGCCCTAAAAGGGCGCAGCTTACTGTGACAAGTTTCCTGAATTCAAAAAAGAATTCCCTGACCATTTAATGACAAAATTACAAGATATATATGGAGGAATTTTCGATTATTCTCGGCTTAAATCTGAACTTCAAGTTGTGTACTCGCTGCCAGAATTTTCGCAACAAACTGTTCAAAACATGTATGAGTATGTTCATCAAAACTCTTTAAGTTCTGGCTTCAACGAATTGTTTAACTTAACGCAGCTCGTACTTAGTATTCCCAGCACTACAGCATCGGCAGAACGAAGCTTCTCAGCTCTAAAGAGAATACATACCTGCTTGCGTTCCACACAAGGACAAGAAAGACTGAGCTCGCTCAGCTTGCTTTCAATAGAGAAGGAACTTTTGCTAGAACAGAAGCAAAAGCAAGCTTTCTACGACGATGTAATTCAAAAATTTATTGCACAAACAAGAAGAATCGAATTATGCTATAGATGAATTTTCCTTCTGTAGTCGAGGTGTTAAACATTTTCGTTTTTACTAAGTAGTACGGCGGATAAAAGTACAGCCGACCAACATAGCAATCGACTTTCTTGTTTATTACCCTGGTCAACACAACTTTTCTTGCTTGGAGTTTTTTAATGGATTTAGGGTAACTTTGGGGTGCCGAATCTGACCTCAGTTTTTCCTGTCACGTCAGGTTTGTGAGATATGATAACAGCAAATTGTTACTTTTGTTAAAAGTGGAAGATTTGACGTTGCGTTTATTGCACATACACATTGTGCTATATCCAGAAATCCAGGTCATGTAGTACATAAGTAGCTGAAATACACCCACCCACTATAATTTTGATACCAATTTGTTTTCTAAGCAACATTATTAACCATCCAGTAGTAACAAGCCAAAAGGGAGGCTAAAAGCATAACTGACCCCACCCCCGTCAATGTTTTGCATGAAATCACAAAGATTTAAACAGGCTAATGGCAATGCTTGTTCAGTAACCTTATTTAAGCTGTTTTGGCCTATCTAACACTAACCTTTCGTTATAGCACTGCATATGTTGGTGGTAAACGCAACGCCAAATCTTCCACTTTTGACAAAAGTAGCAATTTGCTGTTATCATATCTCACAAACCTGACGTGATGGGATAAATCTGAGGTCAGATTCGGATTCAGCACCCCAAAGTTACCTTAAATCAGTTCTCAAAGCCTATGCAAAAAAAATGTTTTTTTTGTTGACCAGTGTTATCAAGTTGCTTTGCTATTGTTTTTTATTTTAACTTTCACCTGTTTGTTTTTAATTCGCTTGTACATTTCTCAAGGTGTTGCAACTGAACTGAAGTATGTGACTTTAGAAATGCAACTTAATGTTTGATATTAAGTCTCATTCAATAGGCGCTGTCAAATACATATCTATTTTGTATTCTTCTCCATTCCGACAACATTAGTTTTGTCAATTCTGTTCATGTTCAGAATTTGTGCTGAAAATGCTCTCAGAACGCACCAAATTCAATGTTAAATTTAAAAATTTTCTGGGGGAGGCCCCCCAGACCCCCCGCTGTTGCTTTGCCGTCACTGAACACCCTGTCAAAGTGGTCACGGTACGCCACTGGTTCTAGTGATTTGAAAGTAAGGCCTTGTTTCATGCAATTTCTTTACCTCGTGCACTTGGGCATGCTGAATTTAGATGTATCGAGGCAATTGCATGAAGAGTTAACTTAAGTTAAAAGTTGTTAGAGTATTGCTTTAGTTTTGCAATATTTGTGAAACGAATCAATGTAGAATTCTGTTGTCACTTTCTCGTTACTGCTACCTTGTAAAGCTATTAGTGTATTTACAATTTTATTACAGCATCACGTTATCACTTGCTTGTAAATTCTTTTCAAAATGTCAACGTGAGGTGAGAGAAAAAAGCTAAAGGAAGGTAAGGAAATTGGTCTATACGTCCAATGAAATGTGCTGTTTCTGATGTCACACAAAAGAAATTAGGTCTACATCAAACAGCGTATCACTACAAAGTTTCTGAAGCACCTTTAAGACATGTGCATTGTACAAGGCCTCAAAAAACAATAAAAAACATGCAAAATACAGATAAAAACATCTTGGGAAGAAAAGGTGATCTGCTTCTTACATTGAAGAACAGTTGGTGCAGCACATTCTAAAAATACAATCCAGATTTAATGAGTTGAGGCAAATTGACTTGCAAAAGTTAGAATTTCATCATCATCCAGAATTTTCCTATAAACACATCAACCCACATCAATTGGCAGGGCTTGTGGGCTATATGATAACAATATTTCAGTGCATCGTTTGTGCAATAATGCAATATGGATGAATCTGGTTTCACAGTCGTGCAAAAACCATAAAAAATTGGCCAAAAAAGGAAAGCATCAAGTAGGTGCAATAACCAGTCAAGAACGGGGACAGCTAGTTGCTGCATGAGTGCAGCCGGAAGCTTCATTTCTTCAAGGAATGATTTTTCCTAGGGTTTGCATGAACGAAGTGGTGAAAGGTGGTGCTCCTACAGGAACAACATTTTTTTTCACGTTGGTGTGCGTTTACTCTGTGCTGTCTACAGCAATCGCTCACATACACTTGGGTTCATGATTACTATTATGATTACGTTACTATTACCAGTGGCGGCTCGTCATAAGGGACTGCGGGACTGCAGCCCCCCAACATTTTTGTGCATATGTGAATTATAATACATATACATAGTTTTGCCATGTTTTTTTACAGTAAATTTATTTCGCTTGAAGAATTAAAAAATTCTTAATATTAATTTTTTTGTAATTAAAAAAAATTGGCAACCCTGGGTCTGCAAATTTTGCAGGTCCGGTGTAGCTTGTTCTTTTTTTATGAC
Organism: Aplidium turbinatum; assembly: GCF_918807975.1. Taxonomy (NCBI): domain Eukaryota; kingdom Metazoa; phylum Chordata; class Ascidiacea; order Aplousobranchia; family Polyclinidae; genus Aplidium; species Aplidium turbinatum. Next base: position 8,599,198 of record NC_137486.1, read on the forward strand.
GTAGGTTTTTCAGAAAAAAGTTTTCAAGCATCACTGAACAAGCGCTGTGGGGACTGCAAATAGAACAGACCCTGGTCAGGGATTCCAACTTTAGTTCTCGTAAATCTTTAGGGTAAGCGTGTGGAAGCTATCGGTGATTAGGTAAAGGGATCGTAGGTTACTTTACTTGATATGTGTTTTGAGAAGCCATTGAGACAGACTGGTTTTGATGCGAAGTAAAGCCAATTACTGTAATTATTTTTAATCATTTCAGACCAGTAGAAGCATGAGATGTATTGTTCACGCTTGTCTTGAAAAGAATTATTAGGCTGTGATATTTTCAAGACTTATCGTTAGGTATGATATAGATGTTAACTGTAGCCATTTTAAGGCATCTTATGTAGAGCTAAAAGGGTTATATAGTATAGCCTAGTAAAAGGACACCACTGAAAAACTTTTTTTTAAATAATTAGATGTGTGCAGTTCTAGTCTACTTGGCTTTAAATTAGTACATAGTTGCATACTTACATTATTGTATTGAGTTGTATAGCCTACACATGATTCAGTTTAGTTCATGTAAAGTTTGAGGATCTTAATTTTCAATGCAGAAGATTTGGTGTAAGAGTTTTACGAAGTTGATTGCTGATTGTATTCTTATCCCTCGTAACCAAGTTAAAAATTTTAGTGTTTGTTCAATGCATCCCTACTCTATGGTACTTGGGGTTTTAAGGGATTGTGTAAAACTTTTCAAAATTTTTTTTAGGTGTACTCAAGAGTTTTTAAAATGATGGTTAATTGAGTAACCAGTTTGAAACAACTGAAATTTTTTCAACATACACTACAAGAGAAAATTGACGTTAAAATCAGAGGAAGACCAACACCAATTTTATCAATAACGCAAGAGGGTAAAAGAAGAGGAAAAGTTTATGAGAGAAAATTTGATGTCAAGGTTTATAATCAGTATGAATGGATGTGCATGTGTGGTTGTAGTGACGAAAATGCATTGTATTGCTTTCCGTGCATCCTGTTTGGTGGTGAGGCTGTCTGAACCAAGAATGGAATAACAAATTTGAAGAACTTGCTAGAAAAATTAAATATACACAAGTCTACAGCTACGCATATGAACAATATGGTCAACTTGTCTATGTTAGGAAAAGTGAACATATTGTGTGATTTTGATTCAGGTTACAAACTAGCAGTTGCCAAGCACAATGAGCAAGTGTCTAAAAACAGGTTGGTGCTATCAAAAATTATTGACTGTGTTAAATTCTGTGGAAAATTTGAACTTTCTCTAAGAGGACATGATGAAACATCCACATCATCTAAAAACCCTGGTGAATTTCGAGGCTTAATTCACTTTGCATGTCAGTTTGATTCAAGCTTTGAGGCTCATTTTAACTCTTCAACTGCCTTCAAAGGCACATCAAAGTCAATTCAGAATGATATTTTGGAGTAAATTTTATCCATATATGCAAGGTAATCATTAAACATGAAATCTGTAATTCAGACTACTTAGCAAAAATGTGTGATGAAACCGCTGATGTTTTTGACAAGTCACAAATGGTGATTGTGTTAAGATACGAGAAGAATGGTGTGCCTGTAGAAAGGTTATGGTTTTTTTTAATCCAGTTAGTTTGACTGCTGAGTCACTTTCTTCAGTGCCTTTGAAGGAGATAAATGAATTAATTGGCAATGATAAATACAAACTGATAGCCCAAACATATGATGGAGCAGCTGCTCTAAGTAGTATACGCAATGGTGTCCAGGTAAAAATTAAAGAAAAATATCCAAATGCCCACTTCATTCACTGTTATGCTCATCAGTGGAATTTAATGTTGCAGAAAGCAACATCATAAAGCAGTAGTATCAAAGTTTTTTTAACAGTTTATCATGAATACCAGCATATTTTTCAAATTCACCACAGAGAATGACAGCTTTAGAAGAAGTAAGCAATCGAAGAATCCCTAGGCCATCCAACACATGATGGAATTTCAAAAGTAGAACCGTGAATGCAGTGTAGGAGTCAAAGGAAGCACTCCTTGAATGTTGCAGTAATTTGGAGCTGTCTCATTCTAATAGTACTGGCCATGCAGCTGCTGGAATAAGAAGAATGTTAAATGATGACGAATTTTTGTTTTGGTTAGACTTTTTCTAAAAAGTAATGCCTCATGTTGAAATATTGTGCTCACAGTTTCAATCACGGTCAATTGATTCTGTAAGTGCACGTAGTTCGCTACAGGCATTCTATTCAGTTATACAAAAGGCCAGAGACGGACCCATGCCTTTAACAATTTCTAACTCAAATAAAAGAAGACTTGTCAACAGAGTTAATGAACCATAAACAGACATAACCCAGCAACAACACTACATCATAATAAAAACAAAAAAACAAAAACAATGAGCTAACGTTTTCGGTTAATCATACAGCCCTAATCATACTCTGTGCTATCTACAGCAATCGCTAACACACATTTGGGTTCATGATTATGATGTTTTGTAAATTTTCTCAAATGTACTTGATCAGGAAATTGTTCGCGAGCCTGTAATTGTAAAAAAAAAACATATAGGCTACACAAGCACACATATGAGTAGATATAGGAATAGGATCAATGAGACAAGGGGACCACAATACAACACAGCTCGATTTTTATCTCTTCTAAAAAAATTGTGGTTATTGTGCAAACGAGATTTCCTGTACCTTCTTTGCCATAAGATTTGAAAGTTAGCTTGTTGCAAACGCGGAAATGAGAGACAAAATGATGTTTTTGGCAGGAAAAAGTGTAATGTAGCATCTTTGGTAAACTTTCAATATTATCTTCAGGTGTTTATAATAGAAAACGCTAAGTTTTCCATTGACAAGGCATGAAGGTAACCTACAAGATTGATAGGCTTTATGAGAGATGATGATTGCTTTCGGGATTGCTGATTGCTTTCGGGAATGTACCAATTTTGTCGCTCAACCTGCAAACTCATCAGGCAGCTCAACTCCAGGCAGTACCAGCCATTCAAAACCAAAGATTATATCTTTTTCTATACATTCCAACCCAGTGCTTCCAACGAAAAAATGTAATCTGTGTGGGAGCACATATTATCTTCACCAGTGTTGGAAATATCGAAATGAAACATACGACTCACGTCGTGCCTTTGTCATCAAGGAGAAACTGTGCTTTTGTTGTCTTAGAAAAGGTCACACGCCGACAAATGTGACATACAAGAGCCTTGCAAAAGACCTGGATGCAATAAGAGACACACAACACTTTTACATCCACCCGATATACCACATTCCAACCCAACACGTGATGTCAATGAAAAGTCAAGTTCTAATCTTGAAGCCAAAAGTGGGTTCATTGGCATCAGCTCTTTATCCAGTGACGTTCTGCCAGTCGTGCTAGTTAAAGTGCACATGAAAGGTTCCACAAAAGTCATAACCACCAAAGCCTTCCTAGACAATGTCAGTGCTAATTCATTTATCACTGAAGGTCTGGTCAATAAACTAAAACTTGTTAAATGCCCTGAAGTAAAGTCTGCCTGTCACTGCAAACGACATTTCAACCCAAAACGATGCAATGTATGAGCATAACTCAAACTGAATTCAAAGATATCCATCTTCCCAATGTTGATTGTGATATGCAATCAAAACTGCTGTGGGCTGGGTTGCTTATTGTTCCAAACAAGGGAGCACCTCATCAAACCTTCAAAGTTTCTTTACAAAAGCCGCTTCCAAACAAATGCAGTATGTGCTTCCACGTGCAGCATGTGTTCTGATGCAATTGACTTCATTGAAAATGCCAAAGCTGAACTCTCTGTAGAGCAGAGAGAGGTTTGAATCAACCGCTTTGAATTTTCGTCTTTGAATCATCAGCTTTGAATAAACGGCTTTAAATTTTCGGCTTTGAATTGTCTGCTTTAACCCTTTAAGGGACAATGGTACATATGTGTACCATAAACGTTTTGGGCTTCCGCAACTAAAATAAACATTTTTTTGTTAATTTTACCTTTTTATGGTATTCTGCTACATGGATTGTTCAATATAAAATTAGAATTTCGAAACTCTGGATCATTTTTCACATATTTCAAAGGTCGGTTTTTGAGCAGTTAGCGCAGTACCACGGTGACGTCTGTTCACGGTATGTTTGTGGAAACAACAAGCAGCAGTTTGCTCTATTTCATTCAGAAACATAAAGGATAGTTGTTGTATTGTAATATATCAACGTTTTTACCATTGTTGAAAGTATTTTAGTATTGAAAAAAATCATATAAATTTTATGGTACATATGTGTACCATTGTCCCTTAGGGGAAATATCAGATAACTTTTCAGATCTTATTGAGGTGCCTGTAGGCAGTGTGTTTTCGTGTTGTTGCTGATTCGTAGCTTTAATATCATCAAATGTTAATAGCCTATGTACATATATGCAAACATTGCACCAGAAAAACACTCCAAAACAGAACAAGCAATATATGTATTGAGTGTGATGTCCACCTGTGCTATGTAAATGGTTGAAATTGCTTCTCATTGTACCATGAGTGTGGCTAACTTTACTGAACTGTCACCATTATACTTGGAAGATGTTTCTGCATGAATGTGGGAATTTCTGATTTCCATCATCAAGTTATTTTGCATGGAAACAACACTTTCATAATAAAAATGGTTAATATGGGGCTGAGTTGACCCCCTAAATGTGTTGAATGCAATGTCCACCTGTGCTTTGTAAATGGTAGAAGTCGCTCCTCATTGTACCATGAATGTGGCTAACTTTACTGAACTGTCACCATTACACTTGGAAGTTGTTTCTGTATGATTGTGGTAATTTCTGATTTCCATCATCAAGTTATATTGCGTGGAAACAACATTTTCCTAATAAAAGGGGTGAATATGGGGCTGGGTTGACCCCCTAAATACCTAACATTGAATAGTCGTGTTGGTAAAATCTTTAAAATCACAAGACTGTAAAGCGAAAGTGCTTATGAAAAACAATAGGGCTCCTCATATGAAGCAATTATAATCAAAAGAGTTATCAATAAAATTTCCCCTAAGGGACAATGGTACACATATGTACCATACCGTTTTATAATAAACAAACAAAAAAAATTAAAAAAAAATTCTTAAATTCAATTTAAGTTGCCATTTTAAACTACAAAACATATTTATTTTGAAAAAAACTTTCTTAGAAATATTATATCCTTTAAAGGGTTAAATTGTCGTGCTACCGCTACTCTCATGGAAAGAGAAAAGTGAGAAGATTGATTGATTGAATCTTTATCCTCGGACTGGGAAGCTGTTCAATGTGGACAACGAAGACTGTTGACATGTTATCAATGACTGAGATTATACATACCGGCTCTTTATCTTTTCTTTCTTTGGCTTTTGTTATTCAAAGTTTACAATTTTGTTCGCTGACTGCATGTTAGGCACAGGGGAGCATCTGACTTGATAACATACTGGTATGTTCATCTATGTAAACTAACGATTGGACCAATGGACCTATCTATTATTAGATATTAGAAAATCACAGTATTTTTCTTTATTTTGTAGGATGAACACAGGAAATCTTATAGGTTCATTCAAATCAAAATATGATTGTCACGATCCGACAAAATCTGTCAGTTTTAACATAGCTGGTTGAAACAGCTCTTGGGACTCAATTCGTTGTGCATGACAAAAAGCTTCCTAGTGATATGAAATTCCCCGTGGTTTTACTTCAAGCCTTAGAAGAGCTATAAAAAAAACTGGAAAATGAAACTCTGCAGGAAACATTGGTGAGCAACATTTGCTGAAACGAGCATTTCTTAACGAGTTATGCTGGTATCGACTATGTAGTGGTTAAGAAATGCTAAACACATGGCAGTATATAACCATATACCCAGTGCCATGAATCAACAATAACACATCTACACTGTGATACTTTTTATGCAAGTATTATGGTTAGGTGGTGCTAGATTGTGCAAACGTATTTTTATAAAGGTGCCATACTAGAATCAGAAAACGGATACTAAACGCTGGCTCAAAAGGTCCAAATAAAATTCGGATTTTCTGAATTGATTTTGAATGCTTGTTCAGATTCTTCAACATTTTCTATTTTGTTCTAGGTTAATGTGCTTCATCGTGTTGGAGGCGAAACAGTCTACGAATTTGTAAAGAGAGCGATGTCGTTTCTGATATGTAACGATGTTGCCATGTGCTGCAATTTGAAAGGTCGCAACAATAAAAAGGCGTTTGGTACATCACCACTGTACCATATATTATTTAGTAAGTAACATCTTATTTGATAACCGTCAATCAGCTTCTTATTTACTTACGTTATATCATAGCCATCAATGGAAGAAATTTTTCTGCTGTAACAAATTAATTTGAAGGCGCGGTTTGATGTAGCGTACAGTAGAATTCGTCTTTTGTAACACCGCAAGGTATCTTCAAAAAAGTGACGCTATAGCCAATACTACTGTACTTTAAAAATGGGACTTTGAAAAAATTGCCTCTATTGCGAATGTCACCATTGCCGAATTCTACTGTATGATGTTTTGCACTGTTAGTATGATGTTCGATCGATACATTGACTAAATATGTTCTTGAGTGACATATTTACTAATCTCAATATTGCTGCACTTCGTTACCACAAGCGTATTGTTGCAGGTGCTGTGAAAGCTAATGCTCCCACAGCCGAGTGTACTTTGAAAGATTTAGAGGTGGCCTTAAGTAAATGGTTGGTTGGTTCGCGAGACAGAGACGGAAATCGAGCAAAGAGAGAAAAACGCACTCATCAAGAAGCATTTAATGAAAACAATTAAAGCATTGGATTTTACTTTTTGACGATTTATTTAAACGAGTTTTCTGGAGCAGACTCTTTATCATTAGTATGTTTCTATCCACTGGTGAAAGTAGCCGATTGTGATCGTCTTCACCCTCCATTTCATTAACTTTACCCTATATTCATTTCACCCTTCCTTTCATTTTATCTTTAGTTCTCATCACATTTATTAGTGAAGCGAAGACCGTGACTTCTGCCTTTCACCTATGACCTATGTAATTGAGACTCAAACAGGGAAATTAACATCCAAAATAACGGCCGGACACTTCCTTTTGAAGCCACACCCACATACCTTGGGGTTCGACTTGATCGGTCTCTTACATACCGCAAACATCTAGAACACTTACGCGGAAAAGTGACAGCTCGCTCTGCTCTCTTGAAACGTCTTGCTGGTACAAGGTGGGGTGTTAGCCCCTCAGTGCTGAGAACAAGTGGTTTAGCCTTAGTCTATGCCCCTGCTGAATACTGTGCTGCTACTTGGTGCAGAAGTGCCCATACTGACCTTGTCGATGTGCCAATCAACAACTGCCTGCGAACTGTCACAGGTTGCCTCCGTCCAACTCCAACTGACTGCTTGCCTGTCCTTGCAAACATTGAGCCAGCTGCACTACGGCGTCAACGTGCTGTTCTTTCCCTGAGCCGTAAAGCCCTAAACCCCGGCCATCTGCTACACATAACCACGCTGAGATATCCACCAAAGCAGCGGCTAAAATCAAGAAAGCCATTTGTAGGGCTGCACAAGACCTTCTGGCAGCCTCTGGCGGAAGCCTTAGCAAACAGTGGTGCCACGAGGCGTGGTGTGAACAATGGTCAAGCAGCACATCCCCACTTGGCCAAGTATTCAGATCCCCGCCCGAGAACCAGCTGAGCCATGGCCTCTCTAGACTTGCCTCATCAAGGCGTAACCGTTTGCTCACTGGTGTTGGACGCTATGGTGCAGACATGTTACGTTGGGGCTTGGCAGAGAGTGCTGCTTGTGAGTGTGGTGAAATGCAGACGCCAGCCCACATTATCAAGGATTGCCGGCTATACAGACCTCCTCAAGTCCTCATGGTATGGAAGGCCTAGTTTCTATCGATGACGACACCAGGCAGTGGTTAACCAACGGATGCCCTGACATATAGCGACAACACAAGAGAAGATCACATTTATACCTTTTTAATTTCTTTTTGGTCATATATTCTTTAATGTTTTTTGCGTAATGTTTTTTTGCGTTTTCACCACATCACATGATGTGGTGAAATGACATAGAATAAATATTTGGTGATGTATCTGTATTCTTTTTTTGGATTATTTCAGCAAAAGTCACTAAAGCCTGATCAAATTTAGCTGAGGTGATTGTGTGTAAGCCCACTGAAATGCCTGGGTTGAATGCATGTAAGCCCACTGAATATGGGTGGGTTCAACGTGTGTAAGCCCACTGGATATGGGTGGGTTCAATGTGTGTAAGCCCACTGAATATGGGTGGGTTCAATGTGTGTAAGCCCACTGAATATGGGTGGGTTCAATGTGTGTAAGCCCACTGAATATGGGTGGGTTCAATGTGTGTAAGCCCACTGAATATGGGTGGGTTCAATGTGTGTAAGCCCACTGGATATGGGTGGGTTCAATGTGTGTAAGCCCACTGAATATGGGTGGGTTCAATGTGTGTAAGCCCACTGAATATGGGTGGGTTCAATGTGTGCAAGCCCATTGAATATGGGTGGGTTTAACGTGAGTTGGCCCAGTATTCAGGTAGGATCAAGGTGGGAAAGCCCACTTTTAATGTCGGATAGACATGGGTTAGCCCATAAAAATCATACTAAAACCCACTAAGGACCCACTGAGGACCTGCGGCCATAATTTACGTGGGTGCCAACAGGGCAGCCCACAAAGGGCTTACATCAGCCCATCATGGTCTTATGTAGGTCCTACATATTCATGTTAGCTGGGGAAAGTATAATGCCAATTAACACAAAAAACATGCAGGAAGAGAAGTACTTGCTCCTGTACACTTTTATATGTATGAAATGAATGATGGGCCGTGTGACTTCATGATGCTGGAAACATTCATATCGTATCACCATTAAAGCAAAGTACACTGCCGTATATAGCTTGTGTTGAATTGGTCTCATATCTTATTTGCTGTGAATAAATTTTTGGGAAAGCCCCGCATTTCGTGTAGCAATGCGATTGGTTTTCATCGTAATTGAGGTGGTCCAACTTACATACTTGTGTTTTATTTTAAACATGGCCTGTATAATTTGAACCATTGGTCAATGGTCATCTGAATTCTGCAACATATTTCTACTCGTTTTGTGATTAGTTTGTTGGCGCTTTTTGGTCTGTGCGATGATTACGTCATGATGTTGCAAACACACAAAATAAAAGTTATCCACCTTTTAGCTAAATTTTTACAGAGCGTTTTTCTGGCTCACATGGTGGTTTTAAGTGGTTCAAATTACACGGTTTTTCCTACTTGGCACCATTCACATAAACATGACTGCAAGTGGATAGTGGACATAAATACGTTCAGTGAGCGAGGTTTCCAAAAAGCGGTAGCCGTTCTTGTGTAGTACAAACATTAATGCGGTCAAATTGTAAATTCGTGCAATTTTATCACAGTTCTCTGAAGAGCATAGCACGAGATTGTGTAGAAAAGTCGAAACAACGTAAGACTATGTAAACATCACCTGCTACTTTGAGAGCTCGCGTCATTCAGACTGCGGCATTAGATCGTATATCTTAGCAGAACCGCTATACGAAAAAAAATAACAACATAAACTAGCTACATATGATATATAAACAGCTCCTTCTTGTGTTACTATATTATATTTCCTATATTTTGTTGGAGTTAAGTTGGCATAAAAGATGAATCTAGAAGCTTGTCAAACAAAAGCGAAACCTCTCGATCATCTCGGCGACGGTTTCTTCCCTTCTTCTCGCCACGTGCTCGTGTCCCAGCTGTTACGGAATTTTGTTTCTAAACTTGGTTCCGTTCCTAAATAAGACGACAAAAACAACCATTGGAAATATCCCAGCTTGCAAAATGGGTATCTTTACATCGACTCATCAACGCACAAGGACCAATCTTGTTGATAGCTGAATTGCGACCAGTTATGGCACAAGCATAAGAAACAGATTGTAGTCTTATTGTAGTCTTTAAGACAAGCTTAGATTAAATCCACAGCTTAAATTTGTTTCTGGTGTTGAGGCACAACTTGTGCTTATCACACGGCGAGCATAACCAATAACCATGCATAAGGTAAATGCATACACAAACCCAACATATCGTTGACTTTGTGCTCACAAACACAAAACTGTCACAATGAAAGGAGATAAATACAAGATATTTAGTGGAATAGAAAAAGTAGATTGGTTAGTCAAGATAATACTGTTGTATTAAAATTGTTTAAGATCTCACATCTGCTGCTGCGGATCGTTGAACAACATACCGCATGCACAAAACATCGTACAAGTCACAGAAAACATAGTACCACGATTTCTAACCCTTCTTTTAAATGAATAATATGCTATCACAAATGTCATTAATAAGACTAAAGTTTGTTTATTATTGTTTAGAAACGTCGGATGTGAACGTACCTGATACGACCAGCAAGGTGTTTCCGTGGCTCGCCGACAGGGAAACGACGTTCATATCTCCAGGAAGATCGTGGGGAAGCACCTCCTGGGGCTCCGATGCCAGTTTAGAAGCAGAACTTGGACGGCCCAATTGCCCGCGCGATGCTTTACCCCAAGAAAATATTTTTCCTTCTACGGTCGAGGCCACAGTAAATGTTCCGCCGCAACAGACGGCTTCAAACCTGGTTAAAATTTAAAAAAAAAACACACATGAAACAATATTTGTAAACTCTTGAGTTAACACAGACATATACAACAATCAAAGACAAACTTAAGTTAACAAGTTAAAAATTCGCTTGGCTGGAAGAGGGCCTACTAAGAAAATGTGCAAATGTAACCTTAACTGACAAAAAACATTTCTCGAAACTGCATCAAAGATTTACTATATATCAATATAATAACTACGTTTCCAAAAGATAATGTTAATTCTCGAGCACAAAATTTGGATGTTCTTACTTTTCGTTTAAGCCAACCAAGTGCGGTATTCTTGCTGTTGGGGTGGATTCGGTAGACAAAGCTCCAAGCTGACCACAGTTATTGTGACCGAAAGTGAACATTTTTCCGTCGTCTATAAACAAAACAAACGCGCATCTACTTAGCACAAACTTTGTCTGCAGCAATTAACATCCCAAACCACTTAATTTAAACGGCACTGGAACATTTGTTGTGCAAAAAGTAACTGCTTTAAAAGCACATTTTGTTATCACCGTTTATAATGGCGGAGTGCTGCAAGCCTAACGACACGATTTTAATATTTCCCATCGACAGAGGCTCTGAACGCAATGGAACAAAACAGGATGACTCGTCGATTTCTTTCATCACTTTTCCGTTGTGTACCACGTCCAACCCAAGCCTGGTGAAGAAGATACCTGATGTTGAGTTCTTAAGTAGCAACTAATACTTTGCCGCTGCTAACAATTTTAGGGTTGGCTGCACCAACAGTAAAATAATCACCGATTAAGCAAATCGGCAGATTAAACTGATTCATCGGTGGACTATTTTTTCTTAAGCACCAATCGTAATCCGATGATTAGAATTCCCGATTACTGATCTACCGATAAACCTTGCGAAGATTGGTCCTCGATTAACTGATTAAATTAGCAAAGGAGGAAGAAATTTTCTCCACAAGACATATTAAAGCTTTGAAGGTGGATGAGAACAGGAAACAGGGACGTCCAAAAAAAAACATGAAAGAATAGATAAAGGATGAGACAAGCAAGGTAGAACTGAAGAAAGATGCAAAGGATAAAATGAGACAGAGAAAAGGTTAAAGACGATTGCTACAAGGAAAGAATCGGCCACTCCAACTGGTAAATACAAAACAGAAGTTGGATAATACAAATCATTAGCTTATCGGCCACTTAAAATAATTGTTGTCTGCGCATCCAACCCTTAAAAATTTCTATCGTAATCAGAAACTTGGAGCCGTTTTGGTTTGAATGATCGCTCTGTTTTTCACCAGTTGTGCAACAAAGATTTTAACTCTTTACCTGTTGTGTACATTACTCCCACAAGCCAGTAGCATCTTTCGTCTAGTAAGTATCATAGAACAATCCGTGCCACAATGAACAGAAGCTGGCTCGATTTGTTCCGGTAAAGTTACCAACGTTGGTTTTGGCTGAGTTTCGCAGTCGTTCAAGCCAAGACGACCTAGAGGTGAAGAAAAAGATTAGTGGAGTAAACATTGAAAAGCTGTAGGAGCTGACTTGTAATTATATAAAACTTAATCGAATAAACGTTAACACTACGCACCACCGTCGCCTCTTCCCCAAGAAAAAACTTCCCCATCGCTGGTGACAGCCAGCATGTGATTGGAGCCACTTGCTATTTGTGACAACTCGTAGCCCAGGAAGCTTTCCACAATGGTTGGCTGTTGGAAAACATAAACGGATATTTGGTTTGTAAGCAAAGATGAAACAAAAAGGTGATTATATTGCTTAAAATTACAGACGAATCAGTTTGTTTCACAAAATGTATTGAATCCAGCAAACAGTTGTTGAAACGCTAAAAACTACAACAGTTCCAAAAAACTCGGCACAGTGAAAGACCCGCATAACATTTACGGTACGGTACATAGGCTATAAACAAATTACTAATACCTTGAGTTTAATTGCTTTGCATTTGAACGAGGTAAAGCAAAACCTTTAGAAATAAAAAAAAAAGCTCAGACCATGTTCATTGTTCACGAAACTGCTTCTCAACAAGCGTTAAAACCAACCCGATCCAAGTCTTTAAACGAACCATGGCCCAGACATCCGTTGTTTCCACTGCCGAACGTCATAAGGATCCCTCTATCGGTGAGGCAAGCTGTATGGAGATCGCCGCATACAACTCTGGTGACAGAAGTTGATTCAAATAAAAAGCAACTCGTCGAAGGTTTCAAAAAAAGAGACACAAACAAGTCTCAAAAAGAACAAGCTTTCAAAATCAGTCATGCCTTTAAGACTGTTTAATTGATGTGGTATACCAAAATTAAACTAATATTATTATTAATAATTTTTAAACAAAAATCTACACGTACTTGCTATTCAAATAATCCAATTTTTTGTGTTTTTACGTGATGCTAATGTGAGTGTAGGTTTGAAATGAAGGGGTCCGCTAGGTTAACTTACTGCTTTATGCTGACTCCGGACTGGCCTTCCATAAACCTGGGAACGAACGCTGGGATGTTTTGCGAGTCACCAAGCGCACCTGGCAAAGTGGTACCCGAGGTTGCCTGTAAAGAAATCCAATCAGCAAATGCTTAGCTTTCGCCACAGCTGTTATTCAGTAAATGACGTCGCAAAATTATATGTAGCGTAGTGGTAACGTTTTATCAAGTGGCAGGAAAAAACGCTATTGCAAGGACTGATGATGAGACATGCACAGGAGGAGGCCTGGGTCTGATTTTGAGACACCACATAAGAAACCAACTTTAAGTAGCATGTTTTTAAGTAGCATATTATATACAATTAGTTTGATTTAATAAACAAAAGCAAGCTGAACGCATTATGAATAAACGTATGTAATGAATAACTGGATATAACGCATTCGTATCAATCAAAATTGATGTGGCATGAAAGCATAGCCCAGCAATCGCAAAGCAATAAAATTAATACAACATGGCACTGTTGTGAGAAATCAAGTGAAATTAATAGAATAAATGAATGAAAAAATATGTGTGCAAAATTAAGTTTAAAGCTACCTCCCAAGTAATGAGCCTTCCGTTCTTGGTCACGCATGCCTTCTTTGTTCTCCCAACAGAAGCTTGTTCGATCTGCGGAAGCACGTTCGTTATTCCCGATCACAACTGGTCAGTTTACATCAACGCAACGTAAAATGCTATTCGCTTTTTGTACTGATCAGAAATTTGGTTTAAAGAAGTCAAACGGGCGTGCACAGTTAAGAAATGAAAGTAAAACAAGATATGATCAAAAAGGGAAAAGTTTGTGGTTATAAAGCCTGTAAGTTGATGAAAATTGAAAAGCATTATCACAAGTATATCATCAACTTTATTCATCACCATACTGTACCTGGGTATTCGAATGTGGTAACGGAAGTTTTACTGGAGAGGTGATACCTCCGCCCCAACAATATATGCAGTATAGCTTTGGATTTTTGCTCTGAAAAAAAAAACAAAAAAAACAATTCGACAAGAGTATTAGCAAACTAAAAGTAATCACAAGGGCTAGAGAGGAATTCCTCAGATGTCAAAATATAGTTACTATCACAATACAAGACAGTGCATAATATATCCCTTCAACGTCTGTAGACTTATTTATTGATTATGCCACTTGACTTGATCACTTGATGTTGTTTAGACGTATTTTTCCAACTTTCCAAAAAAAAAAACACATCAAGAATAGAAAGCTATCCGTGTTGGAAATTTTGAATGGCTCATATTATTAAGCCCACCTCGGGACCAGAAGACTTTGGGTTTATTGTGCGAGGGACGATTCTCTGACCCTCCTATACATTCAGTAATTCCGGGCCGAACAAAATTGGGCTTAATAAGCGGGTGGCCCTATTGACCGTGGACTTAACAAGCAAAGACCGTTGTACCATTACTTATACACAGAAAGAAAATTGCATCGCTGTGCATGACATGCAAGGCGTGACCTGAGGTACGCACCGAAGAGAAAGATTCAACGGACATTGTGGAGGAAGTGTGGTGAAGGTTACTGGAACGGTTTCGAAGTTCAGCTGGAGAAAGTACAGATGACACTTTCGCGTTTCTACAAATAAAAAACATGTAACGCGGCACAAAGACGTGTTCAAACAACCACCAAGTGGTGTTCCAGCGTGAATACCTTTCGAAGTACACAAACAAACAGCAGAGTTAAATGTACATTTTTAATTGACTGGAACCATGTTTATCTTCGCGCTGAAAAAAAACATTTGCAATTTGTACTTTCATCTGCTACGGCAGGGCTTGAACCACTGACGCCGGTCCGACCACCGACCGATGTTGACCGCTCTCAACATTCATCTGTAAATGATGTAGCAAGAAATTCCCAAATAAATTACCCTACCATGTAGTTGCATAGAAAGGGATTCTTCTCAGTGCTTTTGGTAAAGCGTTCCCTACATGATAAGAGTCTAAGACTGAAGTTCAATATTGATCTACGTGCAAAGTCTTCGTTAGTGCTGACTAAATGAGCCAATAAGCTGATCGACTAATCATAAAGAGTGCGAGAAAACTTGATTTCATTTACTTGACTTCGACAGCACCGATGTTGAGATACAGATCACACAGGGAACACATGATGAATGAGTCCGCCATGATATCATCAACAGACGGGCGTTTGGTAGGTTCCAAGTCCAGCATTGACATCAAAAGCTGCGTGAGGTTGTTGCTGTACTTTTTCAAAAGGTCTTTATTGTATTGGCCGTTGACAATCTTGAAGACAAGGGCAGGAAGATTCTGAATAAAAGTGTTCGTATGTCAGTGAATATAACCCATGTCGACCTTTGCTGGCAGGCCATGACATCGAGCGGTTTCCAAAATACTTGCTCAGTGTGCTGGAACATTGAAAATAACTTTATCGGAAATCGTAATATCTAACTTTGTTTCTGAAATTAGAGTTTTTACCAATTGTGTTACCGGTAGACAATATCTAAGAAACAGCTAGAAAGTCTAAGAAACATTAAACCAAGTAGGCCTACTACGTTGGGTCTGCTACTATTCGGTGAGTCCGATTCGGTGAGTCTGATTCGGTGAGTTCTTAACCTCTAACCCCTAATCCTAACCCCTAACCCCGAACCCTAAAACGGCAATGATAATTAAGCTAAGGTACCCGATAATTAAAAAAAAAAATTAAAAAAATCCCCCGTTAAGGGATCGGACTCACCGAATCGGACTCACCGAATCGGACTCACCGAATCGGACTCACCGAAACGGGCCATTCCGTACTACGTTAGCTGAAAAAAAAACTGATAGAATTGACTGGTGACTGATTCAAAAGGGGATTTACGCCTAGTTCTGTATGAGAAGTTTTCTATAGATGCTCAAAACGAGTTTTAACTGTACAACAATGCCCAAAAAAACGAGGCTTAGATCCAAACCTGGGCTTCAAAGGCTTTTTTCAAAGTCATCAGCTCATATAACATACACCCCAATGCCCAGATATCGCTCTTCTGGTTGTAAGGTTTACTGTTGCACAGCTCCGGTGATATGTAGCATGGTGTTCCAACAACCTAACAATACAACAGCTTTAAATTGAAACAATTTCAATAAGCATGTGTTTCTCTACCCGGACGGGGGGATGGATTTCAGTACTCAATCAACATTATAAACTTAATTTCAAACCATTTTTTGAAATTTAGGGATTTTCTAAACTTTTGATTAACTGTGTAAGCTTATTAATCGAAAAATAAGGTTTTTCTCCAACGCATTAGCTGTGACCAACAGATACGGTGCACAAACCAGTACCGTACATTACAGATGACGCTAGTTACTTCAAAAAATAACGGCAAAATTACGAACTCGTAGCTTTTTTCAAAAACTTTAAGAGGGAGCTTTGCAAATATTAAACCTTATTTTCCTTACACAAAAAATAACTAACAGATAGAATAGTGCAATTCATCATCATGACACAAATCGTGATTGTTTCTGAAAATGAAGACCGGAGTTGTAGCTTAAATTGTTAAAAAAGTGACTGTAGCTGAAATTCTGGTACAGTGGTAGCTAAAACATAAGAAGCTATGAAGTCGAAAGTCAATGCAAATTAAACTTTACAAATTTTAAATGAAAATCAAAGTTTCTAAAGTCTTTTCCCAAAGAAAGCTGCTGTACTCACAGTAAAGGCTTTAGTTTTTGTGTCCAGAACCTTGGAAATGCCAAAATCTGACACTTTGCAAACAGTGCATTTTCTATCCAGCAGAATATTTTGCGTTTTCAAATCTCGATGGAGGATGTTCTTTGAATGTATGTGGTGGAGGGCCACCACAATTTGTATGAAGAAATTAACAACTTTCTGAAAACAATGTAGTTAAGCTTTAGAGTTAAGTTTTGTATTTGTTTCTCGGCAACCGATTGTAGCAAGAATTGACAGCGATAGACACCGTGTTTTGCCCCGGAATGGCCCGTTTCGGTGAGTCCGTTTCGGTGAGTCCGATTCGGTGAGTCCGATTCGGTGAGTCCGATTCGGTGAGTCCGATCCCTTAACGGGGGATTTTTTCAATTTTTTTTTTTAATTATCGGGTACCGTGGCCTAATTATCATTGCCGTTTTAGGGTTAGGGGTTAGGAGTTAGGGGTTAGAGGTTAGGAACTCACCAAATCAGACTCACCGAATCGGACTCACCGAATAGTAGCAGACCCGTTTTGCCCATAGGCTGGGATCGTCAATCGTCACACTGCACCATTAATTCTGCCACAGACCATAGTTAAGGGTGGCAGATGACCAACATTAGCCCCCTAGATCGTGATGAGTGTCTGATGACTGAGGATGTGCTTTTCCAGATCCGTCCTACCCTGACATCCGGGAAATGAGGCGTAAATCAGAAAGTTAGTAAGGTGATTAAAATAATTCACGTTCTAAGAAAATGGTTTTCTGTTGAATTGCTACAATTTCTGTGATGCAAAATATAGCTATAGAAAGAAGCGATCTTCCTTTTCTTTCTAAACATAGGATTTCTTCTTGTTAAACTTATCTATCAATCATTCAAATAAAAAACTTTTTAAAACAAATATAAGCACCCCTTCCTAAAACTGAAAATATTTAGCACATTTTGACAGATTGAGAATGGATAATTGGATACCCATCAAATTATGTAATTTTGTCATAGCGAGACACTTATCAATGACTTTATGGTGGACACAAACACTTTACTTCTTACTTTGTTGTTTACCTTATTATCAAATCTAGAGTTCATGGCATAACTTAGATACGACAAAAATTGGTATCATAAAATCATTAACTATATACTTGTTAGTTAATTATGTCAGTCCGCATTAAAGTGGGCACATCAAATATATACAAAACTGCAGTAATTTTGACAAATTTACCTGTTGCTTGAGCGGCCCGGTTTGCATTTTGAGATAGTCATATAAAGTTCCACCTATATAAATGAATGACAGATTTAGATTCTAATTGATCTTTTTGAAAATAATGATAAAAAGTTTTTGCTTTAGTAACAAACTAATGTTGACATCGTTACCATGAGTTATTTTTAATGGACAGATTTAACCAATAAGTCTTTTGCAAACTAGCCTATTCCACTAGAGCCGGTATGTTTTCACAACACTTTAAACATACACTAAATGTTATTACGATACGTATTTCTTAACTCACTTCATACAACTTAAACCAGTAGCCAGATTAAACCAAAATTGTTTGACTTCTAAACGCAAACAAAGATTTGATAGCACAATATTACAACATGACCTATTTCTACTTGCAATCTACGGATATTAAACAACATAAAACCGCACCTTGGGCATATTCCATTCCGATCACAAGGTTATTTCCATCAAGAAAGTTTTCATAATATTGAATAATATTCGGATGATTCAACACCTTTAAAAATGCAAGGAATAAAAATATTTTTATTGTTTATCATTGCAAGCAGTAGAAACTTACACAAGGCTTTGAGTCAAATCCAAAATAGAAACATGAAACTAGTGTAAAAGTTAATAAACACCATTGATTCTACAATTAATCAAAAAAAATATAACAAAAAAAGCAAGGCTTAAGCAATGGAAACAACAATTCGAAAGTAACCCATCATACACAAAAATAAAGATTCCACCATCAGACTTCAGAGTCCCTTCCCCCAACAGCAAACGTCCCCTGGGCAAAGTGGAAAACCTTGAATCAACTCTAAACTGGTGTTGGCCGCACTAAATCTGCAATGGTAAAGTGGGGCCACAACACGAGCCCAGTTACATCTATCTGTGGCACCAAGCTCCAAACAGCAGACCAATTTCTTGTGTGCCCCTAGCTTACCAGTTACCACCCAGTGCAGAAGGTGACACCTTTCCACACACAACTCTGTTGCAAAGGAATGTGTTGATCAGTGGTCTATCAACTAAATTTAGAAGAGTCGATAAAACAATAGGGTATATATATTAAAAACACACTTTTAATATTTGAACTTCATTTAGAGCTGAAGCCCTTTCTTCAGCAGTCATTTGTTCCATTGAGATTTCCTTCAAAATCAGCAACTTTTTATCCATAGACCGTATCGTCAAATGAACTATTCTGTAAACAGCACAATGATTTTTTTTTAAAGTTGTGACTATCAACATTGAGTAATGAGTATAGTGGTCTACTTGAATGAATAAACTTTCCATATTAAAAAATGGGCATGTGCTTCAGGTTGGACAAGACCTTAACACTATCAAAGACCATATTATGATATAGAATGTTCTTTTTGCACAGATCAATATTTCTCTATTGACTCATTTAAAATTTTAAGCAAAGGCAAATCCTAATTTGACACAAAAATTCAGGAAGCGCTGTTAACCAAATGCCACAACCCAAACAACTTTGTAAGAAATTCTACAAAATTGTATAAATTTGCAACTACATAACTACAAATTGTAGTCATGTAGTTACTTTTGCCTAATGCAATTTGTCTTTTGTGTGTCTGTTTTCCACGCTGTTGCTTTTAATTGCTGCATATTTCCTGATAATGCTTAAAGTCAGTTGCTAGTTACCTACAAGAAGTTGAAATTTATTGCATTTTTATAAATATTTTCAGATTCAAGATGAGGGATCACCGTAAGCAAAGCTGAAAACATTCGAATGTTAAAACTATTTGTAAATATGCAAAATATATTGATATAATGCTCAACCCTGTTGTATTTTTGTATCTGCCTTCTTTGGTACAAGAAAGCAAACTCTCTCCGGAAGTTATAATATCTTAACGTATGTTGAAAAATCATTTTTTGTTTAATTGACAAGCTAATGCAGGTTTGACTATAAAGATTGCCAACTTCAAATAGTTAAATAATAAAACCCAAGACAATATTACCCATCTGTATATGCTAACAGTCACTGCGATAGTTTTGTATAAACCCTACTTCATGTTGCCACTAATGCAGATTTATAAAGAAGATACTTCGAATATCCTCTAAGTCTAACGCAGTGGTTCCCAACCTTTTTTGGTACATTCCTCCTTTGCTGATTTGAAAATGTTTATTCCTCCCCTGTATCAATTAAGCTTAACAAAACACGCTGATTTAATAACGAAACATCATTTATTTTAACTCAATCAGTCAATGAGAAACTAGTGTTTGTTTATCATCCGAGAGTTGCTGAATGCGTGGCATAGTTTGGGAAAAGCACAACGTAGGTCATCTTCAACATCGAGTCTATTTCTTTGTTTGGTCTTGATTTGTAGCAGAGTAGAAAATCCTGCCTCACACAGGTATGTAGACATACAAGGAATAAGAATGCGCAGAGCTTTTTCGGTAGTTTTCAGATAGGAATCTTTCATTTCAATCCAAAACTGTGTGAGAAGTTTTTCATGATAAGCTTGCCTTGCTGAAGAATCATTAACCAGCTCCAAAAATTCGTCTTGGTATTCATCTGAAGGCTTTCAACGGAAAATGTAAAAGGATTTCTAACAAAGTCAAGTTCATCATTCGTAATTTCTGGAAAATATCTCTCAAATTCGCTTTCAAGTGTTGACAAATGTTTCAAAATACCATTTTCGATTTGCACTGGCAGTTTATTCTCTCTGTTATCAAGAAGCATATATCTAATTTCTCAAACATTGAATAATTCTGCATTCGGATTTTTCGTTTCCAATTTGACAATTTTGATGTGAAAGCTTTCAATGCATCAACAAATTTAATGATGTTGGTATTCCTGCCTTGCATCTGAAGATTGAGTTTATTAAGTTGTTCAAAAATGTCACATAAGTAAGCCAGAGAGAGCATCCATTCTTCATCATCCAGCCAGGAACAATAACTCTGTCTTGTTTTTGAGTTCACAAAATGCTTTAACTTCTTCTCTAAGTTCAAAGAATCTTCGAGTTACATTTCCTTTGGAAAGCCATCGAGTTTGAGTATGGTAGAGAAGCACCAAGTGGTCTGAATCCATGTCGATACACAGACTTTTAAAAACACGCGAGTTTAAAGCTCCGGCTTTAATGAAATTAACAATTTGTATCATCTGTTCTAAAACTGTTTGAATTGAATCAGGTAAAGTTTTGGAAGCTAAGGCTTGCCTATGCAGCATGCAATGAACACTTTTGCTTGTTAGAGCGAGCTGCTTCACAAGAGCTTGAAAACCTGAATGACACCCCAACATTGCGGGTGCTCCATCTGTGCAACAACCAGCAAGATTATTCCATTCCAAGTGCTCAGATTCAAAAAAAGTTGAGACCTTTTCAAAAATGTCTGCTGCTTTTGTATTCGTTTCTAGAGAGCTGCAGAAAAGAAACTCTTCCTTAAATGCATCATTGTAAACATATTTTACAAATATCATCAACTGTGCACACGATGAGATGTCAGTGGATTCATCCAGTTGGATTGCAAAAAGACCAAAGGGAGCATCTTTGATTAGCTGCACTATATGACGTTTGATGTCATCAGACATATCTTTTATGGGAGCAAGTCTTTTAGGCGCAGACAGTTAGGCGCCGGTCTGATAGGCACGCACACTGTGGCGTCTGGATATTTAGGTGCGGAGCACTGTGGCGCCCGTTTATTTAGGTGTTGTTCCCAGTAAAGTCTGCAGATTGTATCAGCTTGGCAGGTAGGGCAATGCTTTTCACACAAAATTTTGTATTGAACAGAAAAATATGTCATGGCTTCCGTGAGTGAAGCTGCTTAAACCTGCAATGCTCTTCACGCAAAATGTTATATTGAACAGAAAAATATATTGTTTTTTAATGCGCGTGTTCGGCATTTATTTGTTAGTCGAGGTTTGCGTCGGCAAAAGCTTTATCAATAAATTATTCAACTTTCTGACTGAGTTCACTTTTAGTTAAGTCAAATAATAACTACACTAAACATCAGTAAAAAATATACCGTAGCCTATATTCAAGCGGGTGGTAGGCTTGAGTGAAGCTTAACTTAGTTTTCCGTCGAAACTCCGACTAGGTTTAATAACGAACAAAGTCGCACCATTACGCTTGCAACTTGTAGGCAGGGTTCATATGCCCTATAGAAATGTATTCATGTAGTAGAGCGTTATCTCATACGTAGTTACGTATCCGCCACAAGACCAATCCATCCCGCGTAGAAGTAATTGCGAAAGATAACAGATTAAGTAAAGTTCCATCTGACTGCAACCTGTGTCCACTGTTCAGGATGCATAGTGAATGTCCTGTGGAGATGTGCTAATATCAAGAGTAGTAGCCTAGAGCGGTGTCTCGCACCTCATCTCAACACGCGCATTGACAAAACAACATATTTTCTGTTTAATATAACATTTTGTGTGAAAAGCATTGCCCTACCTGCCAAGCTGATACCATTTGCAGACTTTACTAGGAATAGCACCTAAATGAACGGGCGCCACAGTGCTCCACACCTAAATATCCAGACGCCACAGTGTGCGCGCCTGTTTGACCGGCGCCTAACTGTCTGCGCCTAAAAGATGTGGACCCATTTTTATTCGTCTTTGAATTGTGTTATTTGAGAGTGGAACAGCAGCTAATTTTTTTTCTGCATCTTTCCCAAGAACTTTATCAGCCATTTTCAAAACACAAGGCTTGATTAATGCTTCCCCAATAGTGTGTGTTTTTTTTTGCTTTGCTATTTCTAACGCGACCTCATACGATGCTTCAACAATTTTGCTGTTTCTTCTACAAAACTTGCTCGAAGCATCCAGTCTCATCATTTTTAGAGCTTTATTCTTCCGCTCAAAGTAGCTTTTATCTTTATCTTTGTTCTGAGGATGCACACTTTGCAAATGTTGCTTGAGCTTCGCTGGTCTCATTGAGTCATTACTGAGTACTTTATTACAAAGTACGCAATGTGGCCTCTCCACACCACCGACAATCACTGACGTAAAACCATACTGCATATAAGATTCATCATATTTATATACGTTTTTTACTGATCATGTCGCTAAAACAAATTTGGCTAAAATTTGCAACTAGAATTTGCATAAAAATGATACAGTAAGTTGCTTTAACTAGCAAGCTACTCTCGTGCTGCAAAAGTCACTCGATTGCAATATCTTTCTTACAACTACAGTGACTGGCGCCAAATGCTTATGTAATAATGAAGTTAAATACACTACTTAAAATTATTTGCATCACAACTAAGTCCCAGTTACGTAACAATGAATTTTGCATTGCCAGTAATTTGCATCACTACTAACATTGACTAGCGACCTAACATTGCATTTGAAATAAACTGCAAAAAAATAATATACCAAGCAGCCGCAACTCGCAGTTTAAAAACCACTGGCCTTCACAAAATAGAACTTGTAAAATTCCTCCCTTGAAACTGTAAAATTCCTCCCTGGGGAGGAATTCCTCCCCGGTTGGGAACCACTGGTCTAACCTATACCAAAATGATACAATTGAAAACTAAATAACCAAAAAATTGATAGATTGAAACATACCCAAAAGCACCTTTACCGATGACTTTGATTTTTTCATATTTCTCCATGTTGTTAAAAGGAAATTTTGATTCAATTTTTTTAATGTTTTAGAAACTTGCGATGAAGTGGTTTGGTCAGTTTAGAGAAAAAACACACAATGTTGCATGCATAAAAAATCCATGATGATTAAAAGCTTTCACAATTATTTTCATTGCTTAACTTCAGCATATAGCCTACAAAATTGCACACAAAATACAGCTAAAAACCAACACAAGAAGGAGTTAACAAGATAGGCTATAATTATGTTAAACCAAACACAAAAACTAAAGTTACCAGCAAAAAATAATCAAAACTTTTTCAAAAGATACAGCACTATATTAATTCTACCAAACCAGGTTCACAGTTAGGTTATTATTTTGTTTAAATTAAAGTTAGGAACATAATTCTATCACATATTTAACGGTATAACCTACGATATCAACTAAGCATTTTTAAGTTCACTTTTACATCGAAAACGAAATACAGGTAGAAAATGGCTTGGTTACAACAATTACTGTCAAGAACTTGTCTGCTTTGACTGCCAGCACCAAATACAAATCAAAAAACAAACGCTAGCGAACATATACATTGTTTAGTTGGACAGACGGGTCATTCCAGCTCAATTCACCCAGTGCTGTTAACACCACCATCACCGATTTTCCTCAAATTTGGTTTGTGGTTAGGTTTTGGGCAAAAACGCATAAATTTTAAATTTTATTAAAATCCGGCCAGTGGTTTTGGAGATATGGGCCTGTGAAATTTCGTATTTTGGGGGAAAATTAGGGTACCCGGCTTATTTCAAAATGCCATTTCTCAGCAACCACTGGGTGTATTTTAATGAAATTGGTGTCATTTTGCAGGAAATTGGTCAAGGATTTCATTTCTGTGGTTAATTTTCAAAAATAAGCATGTTTAGGGGTAATGACCTTTTGACCTTTGCTTTGACCTTGATTTTGACCCTGTGGATCACGTGATACAAAAAACTTGTTCACATGAAAAATATTCCTTGATACCATCTCTATAACATATGAAAAAATGGGAGAGGTAATATTTTTAGTTTAGCCATAGTTTTCATTCAAAGAGGACGATATCTGTGAAATTTTCATAAAATCCGGTTAGCTTAAACCTTATATTGTAGAATAATTCTTGCTGCTCTTGCAACAACAGTGCACCAGCTTCATTTTTAATATGAGAAATTGATTTCGCCATACTGTTATAGCGTGGTCAGTCTGATAAGGTATATCGTTATCCATAGGCGCCGAGTTTTCAAAATAGCTGGGCGGGCGAACACATACTGTCACGTCATTAAGGTTATTTTGTGCGTTTTACAAAAGGGCGATTTTGCTAGGTTGTTGGGCTAGCCTAGTTTTACATTTAAGTCTATGTCTCCTCTAACACGATTTGGAAACAAGTAATAAATATAATTGGTACGCAACAACGTCTGGTCCTGGTAATTCAGTTCCGCATATTTTTTGTGATTGGTATGTGCGGGTTGCGGGACGAAACTTGCGAGTTTAATATCAGTGACGTAACAAACGCAACTGTGATGATTGAGACGACAAATTTAGAGCATTTTGGCAGCAGAGTTAATTGATAACGTCGTTTGGGAGAAAATTACTCCTTTGAAGAACAATGCTACAGTTTTTACACCGATTTAACATCTGGCGATGTTAAAACGATGTAAAAGCAGTGGAAATTGCGGTCAGACTTTTGCCGCAAATGAAATTCCTCACAGGTTTGCGCAATTTACTTGATTTATAGCACTGGGCTACCAGTAGCAGAGTGGAGACAAACGGCGCGGCTGGACACTTTTGCTCCTTTAACGGCGAATCAAGGTTGTTTGACGTTGCATGAATGTAACAATGGCAATAATTGACAAAAACTAATCGCTTAAGTAGTAGGTCTAGTAGGGCCCAACATACAAGGAATTCAATTTTTCAATGTCAAGCCTGACCGGATTTTGAAGCTTACAAAGAAAAATTGAAAAAAAGATTCTCGTTGGCAAAGACAATAAAAGGAACACTAAAATTCCATAGATTTGTTCCGATTTCTGAAACAAAGTTATTCGCGTACAAACTCAGTGCTCAAAAAAATCTGCCTGAAATAGTGTCAGTGAGATGAAGACCTTGCACTTGAAGCATTGAATGAACCTATCAACATCGCAAAACAGACATATGTGTGCTGACTGCTGTATAAATGATTATGAACCGTGGATAGGTTTGGTGAAAGACATTTCTGATGAGTTTGGAGACTATCATGTAAACTTTATGCATCCTCATGGTCCAGCCAGAATCTTCTACTGGCCTACCTCTGCTGATAAATGCTGGATCGATATTAATAACATTGTTTGTATCATCGAAACTCCTTCCGTGATTGCATCTGGCAGATGTCGTTACATTATTTCCAAAAACGATACAATTAAACTTCACAGGTTGTGTAAAAACTGGTCAGCTCAGTGATTGCTGTCTATGGAAAACTTTCAGAACCTAACGTTTTGTCTGTTGTGTCTTGACTGAACTGTGTCATTTAACTCATTTTTATGCAGTATTAATTGGGAGCGTTTATGTATTACATCATCAGAATTTGAGATATTTTACCCCCTCCCCCATTTGCCAATGTTATAAGCTTATTTTACAAAAAAACAAACACCCCTCATCATCATTTTGGACCCATTCTTTCTGATGATGCAATGTGCATATCGTTCCATTTGTACATACCATATATACTATTTTTGAAGGTGATTTTAAGAAAATTTATTGAAAAATCATGAGACATGCAAACTTTGAGTAAAAACTATGGCTAAAATAGAAATATTACCTCTCCCATTTTTTCATATGTTATAGAGATGGTGCCAAGGAATATTTTTCATGTAGACAAGTTTTTTGTATCACGTGATCCACAGGGTCAAAATCAAGGTCAAAGCAAAGGTCAAAAGGTCATTACCCCCAAACATGCTTATTTTTGAAAATTAACCACAGAAATGAAATCCTTGACCAATTTCCTGCAAAATGACACCAATTTCATTAAAATACACCCAGTGGTTGCTGAGAAATGGCATTTTGAAATAAGCCGGGTACCCCAATTTTCCCCCAAAATACGAAATTTCACAGGCCCATATCTCCAAAACCACTGGCCGGATTTTGATAAAACTTGAAATTCATGCTTTTTTACCCAGAACTCACACACAAACCAAATTTGAGGAAAATTGGAGATGGTGGTGTTAAAAATGTCATTTTTTTTGGGTGATTTGATGTGGAATGACCCGGACACAGAATATTGAAAACTTGTGATGCACTAGTATTAACATAAATTGCTTCAGGTGATACATTGCATATTTTTTTTTTCATAACTGCTGGTTTCACACAACCATTATGTATTGTTCAAACTGATGCCATGTCTCATGCATACTACATATCCAGTTAGCTAATTTCATTTGCTTATTAAAGCAGGTATAAAACAATTGAAGACTCTACTTGGACTTGCAAGTCAACTTGAGTTGAGTTGCTACGCCTAGATTTAGTTGATGAAATATTACTTACAGTATATATGTTAAAGTATGATTTTGGTCAGTGTTAGTATGCAAATAACTCAAGCATAATTAACATGTTCTCTTTCTAAATTGCATTCTGAAACTGTTCATCACAAGTTAATTTTCAAATAATGACACTTGACCCAGCAGTTCAGAAATTGTGATGTGTTTCCTTTATCTCTTTTTTCAAGACAATTCCAATGAAATCATCAAAAACAATTCACATTCTTACAAAAGTGTTCAGCAACTTCTGGAGTTCTAAAAAGAAAAAATTTCAATATATTCAGCACTCCAAGCACAAAATTGACATCCAATTTTAATACAGAAAATGACAACTACAAACTATTTTCAAATTTTATGTACGAGGTAACATTTACTCATTTCACGAAGAAAAAAACCCAATGATGTTGTTAACTAGATGATGCACAAGTTCCAGTATGTGTTGAACATAGTGATAAACTAACACAAAAAAACATTTAATTTGTAGATGTATGACACTTTACAAGGAGATCATATGCAGTGATATAATTGATTCAAAGGCTAGTAAATGTATATTTTTTTCTAGGTTGTTTTGAATTTAATGAATGGCAAATTTTAAAATCAATATCAAAATGAGTGGATTTCTCATAGACAATTCAACTTAGTTTATTTGAGATTCATGCCTCAAAACAAAAAAATTAGAGGATTAAGTTTACTTATAGATCAAAAGGCCTATCGAAGGTCTTTGAACCATGTTTGTTTAAGTTCAGATATTAAGTGTAGTCTGCTGTATTACATTCCATCAATTGAAAAGTTGTAAAAGCATTCTTACAACAATCTTACTTCCAATAGATTCAATTACAGCCTGGTGACACCAAATATGCTTTCTCCAAAATTCACCTTTTAAAGACAAAAAAAAATAACACAGTAACAACAAATCTTCTTGTGTGTTAAATACATTTGAATGGAAAATTTATATCAATCTTGTTCAAAAATGTTCTTTTAGAGAATAGGCAGCTAAATAGATTCACATCTCAAAATTTTGAAATCTATGATTGAAAAAACACAAATCCGGCCGTTGCTTTATGCAATCTGAGCAAAGATATAGTTCAGTCATCACTATCCAGATTTACAACCAGACTTGTTGTTTTCGAAGTGATATGTAAAGCTACGGGTGGAACTAAATTTAGCATGTTTAACATGAACATACTTTTTTCACATTTATCATAGCTTAACAAAACTGTATGTTTCACTATAGTTTGTGTTTTGCAAGGGTCTTTGTAATCTGGCTTTAGTCTTGATAAAGGAGTGACCATTTCAATATCAACAGGTTCAATGTTGTATTCTATAACAGAGTTTTGCAATAGTGTAAGCTCTTTTGGTGAACTGCTTCTAGATTTTTCACGTTCGGTGCAAATTTTTTTTTTGGCAGGAGTATAACCGTAATTAGGATCCGTGGATCTTGGTAAAGCGACTTTAATCGATGATGCCTTTGGAGAAACACTGGTTTTCTTTGCTTGTTTCGGTTTACTGGGACTACCAAATGTTCGTTTATTAGTTGGTGCTTTATGTGGTTGCTTTTTCTTATCTTCAACTTCTCCCATGCCTTGTAGTCGAATAACCAATGCATCTGCAATTTTACTGAGAGCTTCCTGTTCTGCCAATGAAAGTTCTGTATATTGAAAATCTTCCGTTTCATGGTTTGCTATTGTTTGTTCATTAGATGACTGAAAGATTTTTTCTTCAGTAGGTCCAAGCAACAGTTCCTCTATTGCATCAGCAACTGATTTATATCTGCCATCTTTTGTATATTTATGCATGGCCAACATTGCTGCTCTTACACTACTTGGACGATCATTAGATGTTGGCTTTGCAAGCATTTGATAAGTAACAGGAGAAGATTTGAATCTATATTTCACCTTTAGCAGTTTGTCTCTCTTTAACAAAGCATAAATGGACTCTCCTAAAGTAGAATAACCACAACAAAAATATTGAAACTTTTCTATAACTTCTTTTGCAGCATAGCCAAAGTTATACAAAGTTGTGTTTTGAGCTGTAGAAGATTTTTCTTCAGTTTCTTTCTTGTCCATAATATTTGTAAGGTCATTCAATTTCTTAAAACCACTTCCAACTACAACCATGTCGACAAGGTCACATCTGTGCTTGCATCAAAACAACTTTTGATGATCCAAAAATGATCAGAATCAAATATGAGATCTCAGACAGATCGCTGGTAGAGAAGTAAACCAGCGGTTAGGGTTGCCAGAGGTTTATTTGAAAAAGAACCCAAGCTCATGCAAAAAGTAGCCCAATTTTTTGGTGGTTCTAAAATGGAGCCCAAGCAAAAAGATAGGTTATTATACAAAATTCTTCCTGAGCGCTTGATTATCAGTGCCAAATTATAAGCGTTTTTCCAGATCTTCACATCTTTCAGACAGATGGGCAACCATGCATTCACTCAACCATGGCCACCTAAAGATACGGCCTGATTTGTCACATTTTACAGACATTTTCAGGTTTTTCTAACTTTGGGCGAACGTTTAAATAAATTTTTGTAAAAATTAGATTTTTATGCTTTCTATATTCTTTTCCCCAGATGACACAATAGTTTTTAACATCCTTACATGTTGAAAAACAAAGAAAATTTGTTTCGAAGATTTTAGTCAGACTGTTAATTTTCAATAACAGTCTGATTTTGCGTTTTTCAACTTACTTTTTCTCATTTGCTACTGCTTCCCCAAGGCAACAAAAAAGTTTTATGTCATTAGGAAACCGCAAAAAGTAAAAGCATCTCAGAAAATGTCAGTCAAACACTAGCAGTAGCTGTAATCAAAATCTGCAAAATGTGACAAATCAGGCCGGATCTCCAGGTGGCCATGACTCAACTCAATTGGTTAGCGCGCCACTTCTGGAACAAAGAAACTTTTTTTTTTTTTTTATTATTTTTATCCTGCATTGCGGGAAAGCGGACTTGAGCGCTATGCATCGGTGTACGCCTTCCGACGTACACCTGACCCACGCTGCAGCCGACTGCAATGTCTGTTTCCGGTTGTCTACTCTACTTATGACTTAAATTTGGTACTACCCATTACTCGAATTGGATCACTGGGTAGAGGCAATTATCGTAAAGTTTCTTGCCCAGAGAAACAACAGCAAGTGCGGGTGGCTGGAATCGAACATGCAGGCTCTCGACTGCGAACCCAACGCGCTAACCACTCAAGATCAACAGCGGCGCTGGTTCGACTCTCGGGGTGTGCGCTTGATCAACGCACGTTAAGGACTGCTTTCATTTTTGAAAAATTGGTAACCCTGCCTGACAGAGGCCTCCTAAAACCCTGCTCCGCTCCGATAGCTCAGTTCAGCGTGGTCCAACTTCTTTTCACCGCGGGCCAAAAACTTATTTTTTTTATCTTGCGGGCCAATGTTTTTAAATAGCGATTCATAGGCTTATTGCTGGCAAAATATACATAGCCTATGGAATATACGGTAGTTACTGCTTTTTAAAACCTCTACAGCTTGTTTCACCCTAAAAGGAGGATCATCTTTAACTTTATCAACTTTATGATTTAATTTTAGACAATAGCGTTGGTATCCACGACCACGAGAATCGTAGTTGTGGCCATGCGAACGCAAGCGTAAAGAACCTCGTTTCCAAGTTGATTTCGATTTTTGGTTTTGATATTGTTCATTGCCGAAAATGTACATTCGCAAATGTATGTAGCCTACTTCCAAACATCGAGTGGCCTACAGGTTCAGAACAGCATCTTTTAAAAGGAGAAACTTCTCCTTTGACACTGACTTCCAAAAGCTTGCAGGATTTTCCATTTTCTTTGACAGCAAAAACGGATTGTTTTGAAGTTCACATAATTAGAGTTGAAGCTCTGGGGGCCAGGGCCCACAAGAGGGAGGGAGGACAACCAGTGCATTGCACCGGGGCCCGGTGAGTTCAAGGGGGCCCGACAAAATGTCTAAATTCACGCACTAAAAAGGTTAAGATTTCAACGATTTTGCATAAAATATTGTTTTTATATTAGTTCCGTACGTCGATTGGGCCCCCTCATGGATATGCCCTTTTTTAAAACTATAGGCCTACACAATTTTCAATTTTTTGAATTCAGGGGGCCCGACAAAATGTTTAAAATTTGCGTGCTCAGGTCGATTTTGCATAAAATATTGTTTTTGTATTAGTTTCGTATTTCGATGGGGCCTCCTCATGGGAATTAGGCCTAAGGCTATGCCCTTTATTAAAATTACAGAATTTTCAATTTCTTCAGTTCAGGGGGCCCGACAAAAAATTTAAATTTGCGTGCTCAGGTCGATTTTTGCATAAAATATTGTTTTTTATATTAGTCTCGTATTTCGATTGGGCCCTCTCATGGGTAGGCTATGCTTTTTTTAAAACTACAGAATTTTAAATTTTAGCGTTCAGGGCCCAGGGGGCCTGACAAAATGCTTAAATTTGGTGGCTATCAAGGTCGATTTTGCATAAAATAGGCTAGTATTTTTTATATTAGTTTTATATTTCGATTGGGCCCATCATGGGCATTCTTTTTCAAAAACCACAAAAAACACATATTGCAGTGTGAATGAATATTGCAGTTTATTTCAATGTGTTAATTTTAGTGTTAGTGTTTTAATTTCACTGTTAGTCTGGGACTGGGTGCTTTAATGTGAATATTTGGGTGTTTATATTTCAATACGCAAGTGATTGATCAGTGGTCACAGCGGTAAACCATAATCTCTTCGTGGGAAAATTGTAACGTAAGATTCCCAAATCCGTTCGTCTGCATGCAATGACCCAAAAATAAACACACTTTCGAAACGTCTATTCAAAAGTGTATTCCAGTAAAATTAGCCCGAGGCTATCGAAATGACTGGTGCAACGCCGTACACCTAAAACTGTCACTACAATACAAATTACTTGGATAAAAGACGGAACTTTTGTCCAGCTAGCAAGCACTAAGCCAACAGTTAAATGAGCGGCCAACTTTCAAACAATCATTTTACGAATGAATCAGAAAAGATATCAATATCTCAAATTCACGTAGAAAGTAACTGTGACGCAATAGTGAAATCAATTGTCACGCAATTCAAAACAGGTGTCCAAAGCTAGTGAACCAATGCATTCATGTTTAAACAGGCCCAAACAGGTTTGAAACAAGTCTATGAACAATGGTGCAATTTCGGCACACTTTCCAGCAACTTCCATGACGTAATATTCAGTAGACTTGAACGGTTTTATATGACGTTTGATTTGTACAGAGATTGGCCGTAACATAGCGGCCCCTAGTTATGACAGTCTAACATGGCATAACTAAAAAAGAATTGAAGGACAATCGTGAGCCAATGAATAAAACACACGATACACAAATTGTTTGAGTCACTCACGTTAAGTTAATACGCAAATACAAAGGGCATGCAAAGAATGAACAACAATAAGAATACGCGACGATACATGAAATTAGTACCATACGTACACGCTAAAATGACGCTATATACAATGGTTGCGCTAATAACCGACTGTTCCGGGCTCAGACAAAGGTCGACCACCGCAGACAAAACCAGGCTCAAACCCTAACACTTAGGTGTTCTTTACGGGGGCGAGGCACGAAATATCCCTCAACACGTAGTCTACTTTCACTTTCCCCGTACTCTCATCATAGTTGCAGACGGCAACTTTGGCTCTACGAACCACAGGCTTCCCTTTCCTAATTTGTGGAACTACCTCATGCACCCTCCCAAGTTGATACTTCCCACGTTTACCAATGTCTTGGAGAGAACCTACCACTACAAGTTGACCAGGCTCCAAATTCTCGGCCATTTTTAGCCATTTTTTCCGGCCCTGAAGACCTGGCAAGTAAAGATCGATCCATTTGCTCCAAAACTGCTGAGAAAGTGACAAATTGAACCGATAATCCCTTCTTAGTTGGTCACGATCATGTGGTTGCCCAACAGCACAGTATGGGTCTAAGTATGGGGTCAAAAGTGAGGCAGGGGTGATGACAGTAAAATCCCTAGGGTCGTCACTCAAAGGTACCAAAGGGCGTTCGTTCACGATCCGAACGGCACTGCTGGTGTACGTAAGCAGTTCAATAAAATTGGGCTTACGAATTGAAGAGTCCAAAATGTGAAAAAATGCGATTTTAAATTGTTTTACCATTGCCTCCCAGGCGCCACCTTGCGCCGGAGCATACGGAGGTATAAATTCCCAGTTTATCTCTCTCTGTCTCAGGGCGTTGTGAAATTCAGCTGATTCTATCAACTCGGGTAACTTCTTAGATGCTGCCTGAAAGGTACTTCCATTATCGGAATAGATAGCATTAACCTGCCCACGTAAATCTGTAAACCTTGTAAAGGCAAGTAAAAAATCACTCAGCGACAATGACGTGACCAGCTCAACATGAATAGCGCGAGATGCCATACATGTGAATAAGAGTCCCCAAGCTTTTTTGTGACTCCTACCTTCAACAAAGGTCAATGGTCCAAGATAGTCTAAGCCGCAATCAAAAAAGGGTTTCCTATGGGCAGTTGTGCGAGACAAAGGTAAATCAGACATGAGCTGCCTTATAGGCCGAGCTTTCTCAATCGCACATACACCACAATCATTAAGATACCTCTTCACGGAAGCATTACCATTAGCGATCCAAAACTTCTGTCGCGTAGACAACAAAGTGTGCTGTACTCCACAGTGCGCATTTCGATTATGATGCGACAGTACAACAAGCCTAGTGAAGGGGTGTTTCGAAGGCAAAACAATCGGATGCTTTGCTTCTAGAGAAATCTCGGGAGAATTACTTAAGCGCCCTTCAATGCGGATTACACCAGCATCATCTACACAAGGTCTGTACTTTTTAAGTGAACGCAATTCCTTCAAGCGTTCCTTCTCACGTTGCGAAGCGCCAACACTACCCCGCTTTATCACTTCCTCAAGTGCATCCGGCGATCGTTTGGTCATTAAATGTAACACATCGCCATACACGCTCTTCTGAACAAACTTCACAGTTAAGTCTAAGGCTCTATTAAGATAAGAGGCGTCCAGTTTTGGCTTCATAAAGCTACGTTTTCTCGTTTTACAGCACAAAAATTCAACAAAAGCAACCAAATAAGCAATTCTCTTTTTCATAACATACAAAGAAGGTGCGGCCTCGATCAATCTGTGAAGGCCACCCTGTGCAACGTCAAGCGACCCCTCTTCGTCACGAAGATATAGGCTATGGACAGGTACTGGAGTGGGGTTTTCTACAGATGGAATTTCTTCACACTGATAGAGAAGACTAGAACCATTTAACCACAACTCTCGAAACTCTTTCTTTGTAATAAGATTTGGCCTTGTGCCAACATCAGCTGGGTTCATATCGGTAGGGCAAAAACGCCAATCCTGGGCTCCAGACAACAATAAAATATGCTCAACTCGACGCGTAATAAACTTATTCAAACGTAAATCAGGGTTCTTAACCCACTGCAACACAGTCCGAGAATCACACCAAAAATACTTACTGCAGTCGGGCATCTTCAATGCCTCGTAGGCCTGCTTCACGAGTCTTGCTGTATTCAAAGCGGCAACAAGCTCTTTCCTAGCTATCGGCCAAGAAAACTGATTTTTTACAACAATGGTAGATTTACCCAGAACGAAAGACACACTCGGAACTCCGTTAACCAGTCTACGTAAGTAAACAACAGAAGAGAAAGCTTGATTCGTAGCATCACTAAACCCATGCAATTGATATGAAACAATATCATCCGGACTGCACACACCAGAGTTTGCAAAATACCATCTCGGTAACGAAAAATCCTTAAGCAGGTCCAAAGAGCGAAGCCACGACTCCCACTCTTTAACAAAGCTATCAGGGACCTCGGTGTCCCAATCAAACTTGTCTATCGCCAATTGCTGAAATATAAGGCGTGCTTTTAGAAAAAATGGCGCTCCAAAGCCTAGCGGATCAAAATTTTGTCCAAGCTGACTGAGCATACTTCGGCGCGTGTGTTTAGCTAAGGGCTTTAAGGAACATGCGATACGCATCTCGTCAGACTCGGTTTGCCACACACAACCCAATGTCTTCGCTGATGGCAAAGTCATATTTTCAGTCTGAAAGTCAATGTCACGAATCAAAGGTGAAAGCATCTCATTATCCAAATTTGACAAGACAATCATAGCCTCCTTGTTAGCACTCCACTTAACAAGTTTAAACCCACGGCTATCAAACAAAGCAATTGATTCATGAGTGATTTGCTGAGCTTCCTCTAAGCTATCAGCCGAAAATATAAAATCATCCATGTACATATTATTTGCAATATTGCAGAGAGTCAATTCACCAGCACTGCTGGGATTCTGCTCGATCATTTTCTTTATAGCCAAGCAAGCGATATACGGGCTACTCTTTATTCCCCAAGGGTGTACACAAAAACGAAATGGTACCATCCTACCATTTTCAAGGTCATCATCTTCAAACCACAATATACGAAACAAATCCCTTTGCGACTCAGGTAACATTATTTGAAAGAAGCATTTAGTCACATCAGCCATGAGACCAAATCTACCAAGCCGAAATCTAGCCAAGACATCTACCAGAGGGTTTAACAAGTCAGGACCCGAAAACATTACATCATTAACACAAGTTCCTCGAAATTCAGACTTGCCATCGTAAACAATGCGCTTTTTTAATTGTGACGTCACAAAGTATGGTAAATACCATTCAAATCCCTTGACATTTCCTGCTTCACCCGCACGCTCAATATAGCCATTAGATTTAAGATCTTTCATGGTGTCAGTAAGGAAATCACGAAGTTCAGGTTGTTTTAAAGCTTTCTTTCTTAAAGCAGCAGCTCTATCTGACGCCAACACAAAATTGTTAGGTAGATCAATATCTTCCTTCAACGGAACAGGTATCTCAAATCGACCATCTTTCAACTCAATATTCGGTTCGACAAGTTCTCTAGCCAAAATATCATTGCGAGACAATTCACAGGTTTCATTTTGCAAAGTCAAATCCTGAATGACTTTATTCAGGTCTGCTATTTCCATATCGCGAGACTCAATTTTACGCTGAAAGCCAGAGATGACATCCGACTCTGAAGACGTCTGCACTCTGCACACTTTAGCAACGCTTTCAACTAAGGGTGACTTACCACCACAAGCCAACCAACCGAGAGGAGTGAGCAAAGCATGCGGTTCACTACGATTGTCACCAACACGCTCTTCTTTTGCACACATCAAATAAGCGTTGTCGTTGCCAATCAGTACATCTACAGTACTACAATCATTCAAATGAAACATATTCACGTCATGAAAATGACGGAAACCACTTAAATCTTGTTTATGGGGTAAAGTTTTAACATCGTCAGCCCAAGCTGGGTTAACCACCGAGGTTATATCACAAAACAGTTCATTCGTCTCTAACGACTGGATGTTGAGTTTAACAAGGTCAGCACAAGTAGCTTTCTGACCAGCCAGAGTATCCATTTTAAACGACGCTTTATCATACGGTTTAAGACCAAGTTCGCACACCAAGTCACTCGAAACAAAGGTCAACTGCGAACCAGGATCATGCTGACAAAACACCAACTTCGATTTGCCAGTCATTGGATTCAAAACACGAGCAGCAGTAACGCGGTTAAAGGCTGCTTTAACATTTCCAATCTTAACATTACGCACAGGAACTCTGGCACCAGCCTCATCTTTACCGACCAAATCCAGAGAATCACGTGACGTCACATAAAAATCATGCAGAAGAAAATAGTGTTTCCTATCGTTGTTAGGTCCACACTTACGACAGTTATTTGCATGATTACAGTCTCTAACCATATGCTGGCGCAAACAATTCAAGCATTTGCCAGCTTTCACAATGACATCTCTCCGATCTTTAGGTGTCAAGCGCAAAAATTCTTTACAATTAGACAAAAAATGATATTCAACTTGACCACGTGACGAACAACAAAAACACGCCGGTATGTCACTATGTCTGGCCACACCGCCGCGCGGTGCGCCAACAGCAGTCGAGTACTGCGAACTCCCTGAAATCACATTATCATGGGGTTTTACCGACGTCTGCCTAACCGGACATGAAGGCAATTTTCCTTTGCCAAACTTTTTAAAATGCTGCGACTCACCAGAATCGCCCATTAGCATAATGCTAAAATCAGTCGACTTGCGCGTTTCCTCCCGTACTACAAAATCAAACAAACTCTGAAAAGTAGGTTCCTCAGTGCTACCATACTGATCACCTAAAAAGTCAAGATAACGCTGCTTAGCGTCAAACGGGAGTCGTTTAGCCAAATCCAAAACAAAACGTCCTTCTAATTTATCACGCTGACCATAAGCTTTCGCGTAAAGCAAACACTGCGACAATTCATCTTTAAACTCTTTCAAATCACTGGAAGAGATAGAAGTCAATTTGCTACCATAGCGATACTTTCTAATTTCTGGTTCTGCGAAAAGACCTCCACGAACTCCAAAACGTTGGGACAAGCGAGATAACGACATTTCTATCCTGTCTTCCTCTGACAAGCCAGGAGTGTCGGAAACCAAATTAGCAATCGTTTGTGCAGCTGTTCTAACACAAGCTGCTTGCAACAAAGTCAAACGAGTTCCCTTAAAGGGCGAAGCTGCCATCAAGGCCATAACACGATTTTTAAAGAAGACAAATGGCATATTATTACCATCGTAACCAATCAAGGCCGCCTTATCGAAGAACGTCCTACTATTTTGGTATTCAAAAAAGCAATCCTGCTGTTGAGAACTCGATTTAGCGGGAGAAGACAAGCTATATCCCTTAAGGGGCTGACTGGGCTCAGTCACATGCACAGCCTGATCACGATCCTCAAACACGTTAAAATCAGGAGACACGATACGCCTCTCACAACCACCTAAATTACGTGTAGCTGGGCGATCAGCAACTAGCGGCGCAGAAAACTTTGAAGGGGGCAAAGCATTACTGCTAATGGCGGCCCCGTGACCTGTACGCTCTGGGGGAGGAGTTCGGTTGTAATTTGCAGACCTTGGCTCTACAGCCTTCGGAAGACCCTTAGCCGCGGCCCCGAGACCTTCTAAAACAGCTGGAAAACATGTGGATTGTACAGGTCCACTTACAGATTGAACAGGCGTCTGGAAAAGGTTAGGTAAATTAAACTGCGATTGATGTTCACTTCTGGAATGCCTAGAAGAGCCCTTCCTAGAGCTACGCCGGGAGCCCAACTCAGAACGATATTCAGCTAAAGCTACCTCCTTACGTTGTTCAGCCCTCAACTGTGCGTCTTTGAGTGCGAACTCAGCAGCTCTGGCTTCGGCTCTCGCGGCGGCCTCAGCAGCTCTCGCTTCGGCCTCAACTCGTATGGTCTCAGCTCTCGCTATGGCCTCAGCAGCTCTTGCTTCGGCCTCGGCTTGGATCTGGAGCTCCTCTCGTCTTAGCTGTAGGTTAATTTGTGCAACTATCCGTGACGAGCTCTCAGACATCCTAGTGCTTACATTTGAGGCGCTATCCTCAGGATGTATGTCAGCATCTAACCTATCTGAGAAATCACTTTCTTTTTGTTCGAAGTTATTTTTTAACGAGTTAAATTCGGGATCTACCCTATCACGAAGTTCTGCCAAGATTGCAGAGTTAACAATTTTACTCAAAAGAGCATGGAAATGCCTTAATTCCTCTTCTAAAGTAGATAAGTTAGATCTAAAAATTAACAGTTCCTGCTTATCACTCAAAGAACCTAGGGCCACAGAAAGTTTCCCAATTTGAGTCAAAATATCCCGTCTAAGATGCCGGGCCTCTCGAACTGACTTAGCCTCATCGTTAATGGGTCCCTCCCCAGAATGGCCTGCCCGACCGCAAATAACATCATCAGGCTTAAACTCAGTCGAGTCGACGGCGGTCGAGTCCCTGTCACCACCGAGTGTAGACATATTAAATGTTAGGGCTAAATTTAACAATTAAAAACTTAAGTTACACAAACACACAAAATTACAGTAGTTATAAAAAACTTAACTGCAAAGACCGTAAAAATACAAAAAAGAATTTAAATGCACGATACCGTAGCTGTACGAGTATGTGAAGTCCAAACGTCCACAAAACTTGCTTGGATTCTTCCACTTGAATCTTCAAGCACAGATGGATTGCCTTTAATCTTCTTTCTTGCCAATAAATGTCAAAGTTATTTTTCTTCTGTACCAAACTGAGAAGAAATGTCTTTACTTTTTAGCTTAAAGTTCTTCAGTTGCCTACCGAGAAGAAATGTCTTTAATTTTCTTTGCTTCTTTAGACTACCAACCAATAAGATCTTCTTTTATTATTTCTTTGCTTCTAAGTGCTTCTTAGCCTACCAACTACAAACTTCGTCTTTTATTTTTTTGCTTCTAAGTGCTTCTGTGCCAAACACTAGACAGAGAATCGTCTTTTATTTTTTTGCTTCTAAGTGCTTCTGTGCCAAACACTAGACAGAGAATCGTCTTTTATTTTTTATGGTCACAGCGGTAAACCATAATCTCTTCGTGGGAAAATTGTAACGTAAGATTCCCAAATCCGTTCGTCTGCATGCAATGACCCAAAAATAAACACACTTTCGAAACGTCTATTCAAAAGTGTATTCCAGTAAAATTAGCCCGAGGCTATCGAAATGACTGGTGCAACGCCGTACACCTAAAACTGTCACTACAATACAAATTACTTGGATAAAAGACGGAACTTTTGTCCAGCTAGCAAGCACTAAGCCAACAGTTAAATGAGCGGCCAACTTTCAAACAATCATTTTACGAATGAATCAGAAAAGATATCAATATCTCAAATTCACGTAGAAAGTAACTGTGACGCAATAGTGAAATCAATTGTCACGCAATTCAAAACAGGTGTCCAAAGCTAGTGAACCAATGCATTCATGTTTAAACAGGCCCAAACAGGTTTGAAACAAGTCTATGAACAATGGTGCAATTTCGGCACACTTTCCAGCAACTTCCATGACGTAATATTCAGTAGACTTGAACGGTTTTATATGACGTTTGATTTGTACAGAGATTGGCCGTAACAATCAGGTTAGGTCACAGTCATTACACAGAAGGTATTCCATGCATTTTTCTGACATCTTGTCAATTTATGACACAAGCAAGCAGTGACAGTTATGTGTAATCATGTTGAACTGGTACAATTTTAGTTGTATAATCTTGTTTAGTGTAATAAAATTAATTTGCGTTCTTCTGGTGACTATTTACTAGGTTACCTCGTGATGTTCAAGATGATAACTAGCTTTTGTATTTCCGACGTTTCGTCAGTCAGCACGACTGACTTTATCAAGGTGGCTAAAACAGGTTAACACAACCTGTTCAGCAACGATGGCACAACACAAAAACATAGGCTACTGATAAAATGAATAGAGTAAAGCAGCAAGAATCAGCAAGACTCTATTCATTTTATCAGTATGTTTTTGTGTTGTGCCATCGTTGCTGAACAGGTTGTGTTAACCTGTTTTAGCCACCTTGATAAAGTCAGTCGTGCTGACTGACGAAACGTCGGAAATACAAAAGCTAGTTATCATCTTGAACATCACGAGGTAACCTAGTAAATAGTCATCAGAAGAACGCAAATTAATTTTATTACCAAATGCCTGGTGAACAGTCTCTCTCTGTTTTTACTTGTTTAGTGTGATATTTTAAGAATTCAAAAAATAGTAAAAATAATAGGCTATATATTCAACAAATAATATATAATACATACTAGGCTATAACTATAGTGAGTCTGAAATATTGTTAGGATAACTAGTGTGTCTGTGAATTTAAAGTCCTAAACACCACTACAATACTGCATTCTTTGTGAAATAACGGAGTGTTAGCCTAATACTTTAACCTAATCTATTCTTTGTATTATTTTTTAAACACTGTCAGGAACACCATGTGTGCATTGGCCTTGTAGATTAATGCGCAACGCAAATTTTGCTTGTAATTTGTAAGATATCACGCGACATGTCGCGCTGGGGGGCCCGGCAGCAACATCCGCACCGGGGCCGGCAGGACTCGATCTTGGAGGCCCTGCTGGGGGGATGTGTAGGCTACTAACTCTCATGCCCATGGGAAAAACTTTTGAACAAAGTGATATTATTATGTGGGCACAATAAAGGATCATTCACAAAGTTTTTTTTGTCAATTACAATAACAAAGAAACAAAAATTGAAGTGATATTGCTAGATTAAAGCAAAGCTGACTATTATCAGTTCGAGAGCGAAAAAAACTGGAGCTCGCGAGCCAAGTTTGGCCGGCGGGCCTGCAATTGGACCACGCTGATCCACACCATTTTTCCTAAGCAAACCAACTAATCCTTTGTTATGATCAGTCATAGCTTTCGCGCCATCAGTTACGATGCATGAACATTTTTCAAACCCTCCATAGCAATGAATAACAGACTCTGACTGTTCCGCAATAGCCAGTAGGCCTACTAGGGTTCCAATTTAAAAGATACATAGGCTAACATGAAAACTGTGGAATATTTAAAGAAAACAAAAAACGTCCGGAACACTGGGTATCAGCCTTTAAGAAGCCCAGTTGTACTGACGAGACCTGATAGGCTGAAACAGTATAGGCCCTGCTGTCGACAACTTTGAATTAAATTTTTGACACTTTTTATCCAAATGCTATAACTTAGCCTACTTGTTCTAATTGAAATTACTTTCTGTAACATAAGTAGCCTACAAATTAAATCAATACTGTGAAAGCTCGCGATCTGCAAAAATTCTATCCGCGGGCCGTATGCCGCCCGCCGGCCTGTAGTTGGACCACGCTGGCTCAGTTGGTTA
Organism: Aplidium turbinatum; assembly: GCF_918807975.1. NCBI lineage: Eukaryota > Metazoa > Chordata > Ascidiacea > Aplousobranchia > Polyclinidae > Aplidium > Aplidium turbinatum. The sequence goes on from NC_137486.1 coordinate 8,640,903, forward strand.
GCGCGTGACTTCTGGAACGAAGAAGCTTCAAGATCAAGCGGTGCTGGTTCGACTCTCGTGGTGAGCGCTTGAGCAACGCACGTAAGGACTGCTCTCCATTCAGCTGCATCTAATGGATGGAATAGTTCCCCAGTAACAAGACTTCTACAATCGGAAACTTCATTCTGCCAATCTTGGTGACCGGGCCGCGAAATTTTTTTTCCCACGAGATTTCTGTCTCATTTACATATTTTGGTAAAAGTTTGTATTAAAACCGTTTGAATGCAACATTTTCTCGTTGGGACGGTTGGTTCAGTGGTTTCATCCTCTGCCTAGTGATCGTGAGAACGAGGGTTCGACGCCGTCGAAGTCAAACTTTTTATTTCTTTAAATTATTTTATGCGGTGCACGAGAGCTTTTCAAAAAAAGTAGGGTTAGGGAAAGCTTATGTTTTATTATCATTGCAGAAGTTCATTGGCACATAGTTATTTCGCAATCTGAATCAACCAATCTCTCAAAACACTTTCGGAAAATCTTACTTTTAGAGTGACTAAGACAGAAATGTCGTGAGAAAAAAAATTTCGCGACCGGGCCTGCGTCAGCGATTTAAAGCCTCTACAAGTATGCGAAATTGCCAGGATTAAGCTCTGCAAGAAGCTTTCCTAGTCCGAGGATAAAGATTTAATCAATCTTCAACGAAACCACTACCAATCTCTCTTTTTTTGTCATTAACGCGTCCGGGACGAAAAAGATACTAACTAGGCCTACTGTACAAAAATCGATATAAACCTACCAGCACGTTAATGAACGGAAAACGGTGGCAAAACCTTGAAAGGTTTAAAACAAAATTTGAAAGGTTTTGGGTTTTGTGGCCGTGCTAACTATAAGCCTACTGATATATAGCCAGGGCTGAATTTCAGCCGGAACAGTCCGGAGCGCCGAAAAGCTCGATCAAAAAGTTGACTTGTCCGGAACGGCGTTCCGGAAGCTCAAATGTTTTATAATCTTATTATGCTTTGCCCTGTTCAGTAAAAGTATATCTGTAATTCTTGATGAGTCGACCACGTTAAATCGCGTACCCACTCTGATAATATATCTTCGTTCCAGTCTTGACGGAAGCGAACCTGTGAATGTATTTGTAGATCTTGTTGAGCTCGCTAGTCTTACGGCGAATGGCGTCTTTGATTCCCCGAAGAGCTGCTTAAAATCATATGGCATGTCGACAACATTTTTATCTTCTTGTTTGATTGGTGTTGTAGGCCTATGTGATCGCGCGGCTGTGATGTTAGGTCGCAAAAATGGTGTGGCTAAATTGCTTCGTGATGAATTTCCAGATATTGTGGTGACGTGTTATTGTGCAAACCATAGATTGGAACTGTCGCTTGGTGATGTTGTAAAATCAGTCAGTAGCCTAATGTGAATCGATTTCGATCTTTTATGGACAAGCGCTATTGCCTTTACCACGCTTCTCCTAACTATAGCAGGAAATTGGGTGAATGTGCAGCGCGCTGTTGAAGTGCAGTTATTGAAAATCGGAAGGGTACTGCGCAGACGTTGGGTAGCCTCGAGTTTCCGCACAGTTAATGCCGTCTAGAATGATTTTCCAGCACTTGTCGAACATTTCAAAAAAGGAGCTAGTAATGACACAAGAGATTCTCGGGAACTTGCGAAATATCAAGGACTCTTGTCGAAGATAACATCTACGGATTTCTTGTTGGACTTGGCTTTGATGTACGAATTCTCGCAAGAATTATCCGAAGTAGCCTAAGCCTCGAACTGCAAAACAGAGCATGTACTATTTGGGATGCAGATAACAAAATTAATAATCTTGCAAAATTATTTGAAACACGTAGGCACGAACCCGGACGACATTATCGCATTGCCAAGGATGCTGAAGAAAACTTAGAGTTCAAAGGCGTGGAATTGCATGCAAACAATTGCAGAAATAGCCCGCTAATCAATCCCCGCATCTCCTATCATCACTTAGGAAATTCAATCCAAGATCACTTGTTGAATTCAACAGACTTGTCATTTATTAACAGCTGCAAAATATTTGATTCAACTTGGCCAGAGGACACAGTAATGACACACGGAGAAAACGAAATCATTGAAGTGGCAAAGAGATTGCGCTTAGATGAACGCGAAGCTGTGAGAGGACTTTGTGAATATATAACTATAACGAATAGAAGATCCCAGAGTCTTTAAAATTTGATAACGTCATTAAAATACCTTCCAATTTCATCGAGCGAGTGTGAACGCGGATTTTCAGAAATGAACCTCATAGGCCTACTGAGTACTGACCGTGCTTCTCTACACACTATGTAAGTGTTTCAAGTTTACTTTTTATACGAATAGTCGGTCCTTCACTGAGAAAGTTTTCACCAGCGAAGTATGTTGGATCCTGGTTGCGCCAGGGACGTAACCCAACAATTGAGACCCGAAGTCGCCAGAGGTTTTATGGTTTTGAATACGATAAATGTCTTAAAAAATTGTAGGCTATAACTTGTATTTTTTAGTGTTATTGTTTCACTAAAATACGAATCTTTGCATTGAACAACGCTATATGATACTATACTTACTTTAGCAACGTTTTACGTAGGCCTACATCAAGTGTGTTGTTTTAAAGTCTTATAAGGGCATATTTCTCAATCTCTTCTACGGCACCTAGCGCATTTGGAAAGTAAAAAACTCACGTTCCGGAAGCTAATAGTCTGGAAATCCACCACTGTATATAACCTACTACATAATTTTTCATTCAGGCACGTTTTAAACCTTTCAAGGTTTTGCCACCTTTTCCCGTTCGTTAACGTGCTGGTAGGTTTATATCGATTTTTGTAGTTAGTATCTTTTTCGTCCCGGACGCGTTAATGACAAAAAATAAAATGATTGATTGATTGAAACATGAATGGAAAATCATGTAGTAGGCTATATATCAGTAGTTAGCACGGCCACAAAACCCAAAAAACAAATAGCAAAAAATAAAAAAAATCAGGTATGAATCCTAAAGGAACATGATACAATTTTTTCATAAAGGGTTATATTGTATTAAAAAAAGTAGTCCAATTGGGCGCCAGCCAAAAAAAAAGCCCACCCAACACGAATTTTTGGCGCCTAGAGAAATTAAAAGTAGGAACCCTTCCAGAAAATAAAGAACTGACCAGAGTTGCCAGGTTGGTTAAAAATATGTAAATTTTTATGGTTGACTGCGTTAGTGCAGAGATTACTGATTACTTATATAACATTATAACTTTACTTTGTAAGTCATCTGTGGTAAGTGCAGTGCGTATTTTCCTCTGAGGAAAAGCAGTTAGGTATGGTAACTAACTACCTGCTGTTCAGCCTGACCTCAATATCGTGGGCATCTATCTGAACAGGTAATAGTTGACCTACACATTAATAACTTCTGAACTGTACACCGATATAATCGGCTACTTGTCAAGTTGTATACTTCTAACGGGAAACTGAGGTGGAAGTTTGATGAACATCTGGTGGTACTGGCACTTGGCAAGCTAAGAGCTGTGCCTGTTTTGAGTAAGACAGTTTGTACATTATGCAGTTTTAAAACAAGGTTGGATCATCATTTTGGAACCAAAAAAAGAAAAGTTAAACATGGTTTTTCCAGAAAACAGTGATTGTGTAATAAAAAATCTTTTTATCATGGTCTGCGTGTTCTTGCTGTCATTGCATTATTTATCATGCATTTTTACGGATTGCTTTTTGAGGTGGATCGTGCAGAATTATTTTGCCAGAGTGACAGCTTGGTGTTTGGACACATTTTGGAATTAAAACAGCGATCACAAACTGCGCTTTGTAATTTTATTACACACAACAATACTCAAATCAATCAGTTTTTTTATTTGTCACAAACACTACCAAACACACATACTACCAAATTGTTACTTACTTAAGAGTATGAAAATATCCTTGTAATAAAAAAGAGTAACTGTTTCAATTAACAAATACAATTTTTAGAGGTCCTTGAAAAAAATGGTTGCTAATATGCACATAATAATCAGCCAATCATGCGAGAGGATTTTTACTTCTCTGAGGACCTCTCAGACAGGTTCCCTCTGCTGTTATAGTTTGCAAGGCTCACCATATTGCTATCCACTGTCTCTTAAAGTCGTATAGACACCTCGAGTTCATTTTGGTCATCTGGCCACCCACTTTGAATAAATTCTAGTAGCTAGTTTCTGGATGTCAAGCTCTTTGTCAAGGGTTTTCTTACCTCCTCTGCCAGAAGATCAGATACATGTATCTCCAAATTCATCGACTGATATCAAGTCAACATTGACATGAGGAATTTCTGAGCAAGCTCAACTTACTGTGTCAGCTAAAATAAGTTGTTTTCCTGGAACATACTGAAATGTAAAATAAAACCTGTGCAGTCGTGGCATCAATATATATATACTTGAAATCTTCATGGGACTTTTCAAATCGTTCCAATCCAAACACTACAGAAAGATTATCTTTATTTGGGCCCAATTACATTTTGTGGACAATAGGATCTCGAGGCATACTCAATAGGTTTATCTTCTTGCATAAGTACGGCTCCTAAACCATCTCTGCTACTGTTTACTTGGAGACAAAGCTATTTTTCGGAATTGAAGTAAGCTAATAGTGATGTTTCAGACACTTTCTACTTTTGTTAACCAGTAATGACTTTTCAGAGGCTTTCTTAGTTTGAAGATATGCCCCGATGTCCGCCCCGTTAACTCAGTGGTTACGCACCCGGCTCAAGATCACGCAACGCTGGTTCGACTCTTGTGGTGTATGCGCTTGAGCAATGTATTTCAGGACTGCTCTCCATTCAGCGGCACCTAGCGAATGGAATAATTTCCCGACAACAACAATTGGAAACTTCACTCTGCCAATCTCGGTGACCAGCCCTGCATCAAGAGCCTCTACAAGTATGCAAAACTATCAGAAATAACCTATCAAGGCTTTGTCAGTCCGAGGATAAAGATTTAAAACCAAACCAGGATATGGTTTGAACCAACAAATCATGTAATACTGTCGTCCAATCCAATCATTATGCTTACTGTGCTGTCATTTTCAATATTTCATATTTTTATTGATTTATGTTTAGGTTCCACAATGAACATGTCATGGTTACACAGACAAGTTTTCATTTCAAAAAGTTTAAATTTATTTAGTGGATGTTGTAGTGTCCATCGATTTCAACCTTCACAACTGCACTGTCAAAAATGCAAGCACAAGCAAATTCCACTCTTCAGTTATAGCACATCTTGTTATCAAAAAAGGTTATATGAAAGCAATGCAGTAACAAATTTCCTGTTGCAGCCTGGATTCAGTTCGTCAAACAGAACATTGAGCATGCAATTTCCAGAACCAATAAAAAAAAACTTGTACAAAATTGGTTTTGTTTTGCCTGAAAAATATAGTAAAATAGAACTTCGTCATTCTGCAAAAGTCCTGCTAAATGATTTATACATGAAGGTAATTGTGTTCATGTTGTGGTACGATAATTACATCTTAACATGACACTGATATAGAATTAATTAGCATTATTGTATGCAACTATGCATGTATTATTGTAGGCCTATACCATGCCTATTGTTACATATTTTTTTAATATGTTTTCATAGATGGCCTTGCATTATTTACTTAGATGGATTGGTGTTTATACATTTCAGAAATTTGTGGTATATATTTGTATATACCAGTAGAACTCGGTTAATCCGGATTCGGTTAATCCGGATCTTTGCCTAATCCGGATCTTCGCCTAATCCGGATGAAGCTGGAAGTACAAATGAGTCAGGTTTGATAGAACCGTCATCGGTTAATCCGGATCTTCGCCTAATCCGGATCTTCGCCTAATCCGGATGGAATCGCCGGTCAAATCGAATCCGGATTAACCGAGTTCTACTGTATAATACAGTATCATTCATCATCATTATCAGCCATTGTTCCACTGCAGGATGAAGGCCTTCCCCATATCTTTATAATTTTGTCTGTTTTTGCACGTTTGTCGAATTGGTAGAGTTCGTCTCGCCATCTTGTCTTCTGTTTCCCTCTTTTGCTATTTTGTTTCCCTATTTTAATAATACAGTGGTACAATATCTTATTTCCCAACCAACTTCTTAGTTCATTGTCATGAGTTTTCATATTCTTCACTATTTCAAACTTAAAAAGGATTGCACTGCAATGTTGATTTGAATCAGAATACCAACAGTTGCAGAATAGGTTGTACAATGTACATATTCTGTATTGTAACGGTTATTGTATTTTTTATTTCATTAGGTTCCTTTCAAAAATCTATGTGAGGTAGCTGGACTTGAAGACTCCTTTAGTATGTGGTTGAAGATAGTTTACATTCATCTGTGGTTTATAGTGGCCAGGCTCAAAGATGGCGGACGGGATGGGCAGGTGCAACGCGTGTTTTCAGACAAAAGGCTGCTTTAGATGCTGGTCAAATATCATCATTTTCGTGTTTTTCTTCACCGCTGATGAGTGTGTTAACAATTTGACATTGCGACAATCTTAACAGCTTTGTATTATATTTGAACTGCATTTTATTGCATAGCCAATTTACCAAGCTAGGCTATAGAAATTGATATATGAATTTGCATGTGTTCTACAAAAAACTTATGCATATTGTTCAAATGAGAATATTGTATTTTAAAATCTAGAATTAATGTTCATTTTAAAGTTGACTGCTGATCCCAGTTTGCGTCATGAAACCCATTCTCTTCAGATTGTAATGCAGAGCATGTTTTCAATGTTGTGGGAAGATCTCACTGAGCGTTTAAAGGAGATGGAAAATGAATTGCAGCAAAACGTTAAGTCGAAAACTGTTTTAAAACAATACTCCAATGGATTGTACGAATTTTTTGTCTTACTTGATGAAGGAATGTTAAGTGGTGATTCTGTGCTAGCTTCATCGCTCTGGAATTTGATATACAAAGAAAACTCATGTGAGTATCATATTAATGACATTGATTGGGAAAATTCTGCAAGGTTTGTACAGCAAGTCGTCTTTTTTAATTCTATATTATCGTATTATGTTTATATACAGTATATATAACTGTATACACTAGACAAGGACACAACACCTTTTATACCTTAGTGCAATAAAAGGTCTCATCATTGTTTGAATATGCACATACAGTATGTCTCACTGTCTCAGGATATAATCCTGAGCAAGAGACGACAGTATTTCGTTGCACTCTTTAGAAGAATTGAACTTATCATGCTGGGTATTATTGCCAAGCTTAGAGTAGACGTGCTGAAATTGTGGGCAATGGATATTTAACAAGCCGTGTTTTTCAGACGATGCCCAAGCATGGCATCTTGAAAATCTTGTTCATTACATCAGGCACACGAATGCACGCATGGAAGGAGTTTCTGCGGATTTATTGATATCTCCTAAAAATGATTTTGAGTGGACGTTTCCAACGAAAGAAATCCGATCATTTTAAACACAATTTAAATATCATCGCCGACCTACCTATCTTCAGTGCGCTTTCATCTTCTTTGGCGTAACAGGCATCCTATTTTTCTATGTGCTTGTACTTACGACTTGCATGCGGAACGATGTAGTCTGATTTTCAATCTTCTCAAAACAGCGTTAATATTGCAAAAGTACAATAGTTTTCACTAAAGTTTATCGTGTGGTTTTTCTTTTATTCATTGTGTCTTGTTCACAGGTGAATATGCCGGTCGGTGCAGTGTTGAATACTCGATACGGTATCGGTTCTTGTCGAATAAAGTGTTTGTAATTTTATTGATATGGAGATCATTCTGTGACTATGCAGAGTCTGGGAGAAAGGAACGTAGTGTGATTGTTGGTATATCTCCAGATAGTTCCAGAACCTTTGTAGAAAAAGAGTTGCGTTGCTTGCAGTGGCGTAGCCAGAATTTTTTTTTGGGGGGGGGCCAAATATTTGATGAATTGAAGAGAACGACAAAATGTTTGATTTAAGACATCGCCACCTGATGTGCAGTGGCGCATCCTGGTGGGTTAAGCAAGGGAAGCAATAAAGCTGGTGGGGGTTAGAGCGTGCCGAAGGCACGCGTATTCTAGGGGGGTCCCGGGGGCATGCTCCCCCGGAAAATTTTTGCAAAATTACACTTAAATAATGGATTATAACGCTTTCTGGAAACACTTTCGAGGTAATATTTGTATGAAACTTATTAGCAGATAAACAGCTATTAACTTATTAAAGGTAGCTCTTATCTACACACAAACGGGCAAAAACTGCGGCTAAAATTAGAGAACACAAAAAACTCAGCTACACAAAAACCCTACAAAGTAAGCGATTCTGAAATTGCTTCCACAGATTTGCGCGATTTACGATTTGCAAAATTTATTGGTGTCTTTCTGTGTGTCTAAAACAAGTCCTGGGGGGTGTTAATAGCCAGATGTCTTGGAAAACAATATAAATTTATACAAATTATATTATATTTTCAACAAAGGGTTCAACTTCGGAATCCAAACTTTGAAAATTTGGGAGGGGCTATGGCCCCGTTCGCCCCCCCCTGGCTACGCCTATGGTTCCTTGTGATCACGAAAGGTGGATTATGTCATTTTCTATAGAAGGACAACTTTAGAGTCTTCCTCACATGCCTCTGGAGCATTGCAATACCAACGATCATTTAGCGCAGTGTTTCTCAACCTTTTTTGGCCCAACGCCCCCTTCATGTGCTGGAAAAATTTTACCGCCCCCCAACAATAACGATTAATTACGAAAAGCAAATATAAAACAATAAATACCGTACTATTAATACTACAAAAAGTGCTCAATGCCAAGCAGAGTGAATTATATCAAATATATATTTGCGAGCATGAAAACAGTATAGGCCTACTGATAGTCAGTGTGAACCTTGGGCGCTTGGTGAGAAAGTGCCAGTTTCTCCACATCCGATGTAAAGCCAGTGAGAAACATTCGACGATCACCTCTTAAGGATATGTCAAGTGGGTTGGTATATAGCAGAACAACACAGCTGAATCCCTTTTCCACCAGGTATGAGGTAGGAAATGCAACCACGAAGATACGAGCTCTTTGACGAAATCGTTACGCTGTGCGGTAGATAGGTTACACCAGAATGCCCCCTAATAATCAAAACGCCCCCCTTAATCGGATGTAATCATACCGCCCCCCTGAAAACTCAAAACGCCCCCGTTGAGAACCACTGATGTAGCGGCACTATTTAAACATGGGCCACCCACATACAGCTTCAGTAGTGCAACAACATCCCGAGCACTGTAGTGATGAGGATGATGAGAGAACGTCGTCTATATTCTTCGTAGTAGTTTATTGCGATAACAAGCCAATTTGACACATCGGAACAAAAGAGAGTAAGACCAGGTCTGACGGAGTGCAAAACTCATCATAATCATCCTTGAAACAAGCCCATAACGTGGGTTGCTACAGTTGGAGCATAGCCTACTGCTACTGCTCGTCTTGAAAACAATTGAAACTACTCTTTTACATTCGACTGCACGTTGAAATTTCTTGAAACTTATATATTGAAAACCAACTCATTCTATAACTCTTGTAGGCTAACGATGGGACTTCTACTAGTTTTTATACTAACCGTTAAGACGCTGGACATTGCAACATAACAACCAGCTTCTTGATTACAAACATGGCCCCGATTTATTGAATACACACAAACAGACCAACAACGCAGATAGACGCAAGAAAGCAAGCACGCGCTCTGAAATTTCCATCCTGATGATTTGTACGTAACAAAGGGAAAAAACAATGGGCCTGCAAGGCAACACGGCTTTCAGAAGCAATAATTATTATGAAATGACAAGAACCCGCAGGAGCTACAATCACATTGATGAACGTATTCGACAAGCTTTACAGAAAATAAAACTGAGTACTTAAGTAGGCTACATGGTAATTGACATCGAAAGTACTCAGTAGCCTATAGGCCTAAGGCATCTTGCACATACTAGGTATGACACACTGAATGCATAGGACTAGACGCACTAAAATGGTACACTGATTCAAATAAACGGCATTATTCCTTAGTGAGGAATTACAGAGTACGAATTTGCATAAAACATTGAAGTTAACATACCGGATGATTTCTATGGTCATGTAGGCTATGCAATAAAATTAATGAGAATGCGTCTTGGCTTATAACATCACAAGTTTGTTTGTTTATCTTTATCCTGCATTGCCGGAAAGCGGACTTGAGTGCTATGCATCGGTGTACGCCTTCCGACGTACACCTGACCCACGCTGCAGCCGACGGCAATGTCTGTTTCCGGTTGTCTACTCTATTTATGACTTAAATTTGGTACTACCCATTACTCGAAATCGATCACTGGGTAGAGGCAATTATCGTAAAGTTTCTTGCCCAGAGAAACAACAGCAAGTGCGGGTGGCTGGAGTCGAACACGCAGGCTCTCGACTGCGAGCCCAACGCGCTAACCACTCGGCCATTGCTGCCGACAAGATTGTGACGCCCCCAAAAGCTTCTAAAGATATGCCGCAAAAAGATGTAGGCTACAAGTAGCGTAAACCGGGTTTACTTTTGAGCACGAAACTTTTCCAAGGGATTCAGGAAGTTGAAGAAAACTTGTTTTTCTTTCAATGCATTTGCATCAAATTCATGTTATTTTGGCGAAAACTGAACTTTTCTTCAATCATTTTGTTAAAAATACCTGAAGAAATTTATCATTATTTACTTGCATAAGACAAAGCTGTCCATATCCAATATAACGATAAAGTACAGAAGTTGCAAAGATCACAAAGAACCACTTTTGATGTCGCCAGTTTAAGAGCTCACTGAACATCTAGGCCTACTGCTACAAATTTTAATATTGTACAATGAGCGTCGAAACAATTGAAAATATTCAGAAGGTTAAAAACAATCGGATGCCATCAGGTCTGATGTAAAAGGATTTCAGTTTGAGGAGTGAATGCAACGGTTGAAAAACGAAAACAAGTTTTTCCTCAATAAAGCATCAAACGTTGTTATATTATTCATAACTTCATATTCACTGACATAAAGAGGCAATTTGTGCAGTATTATAAAAGAATCGTTGTAAGCAAAACGTAATCGCTTTAAACTGGAGTATCTAAACTTGTTCCACCAACTGGGATACGTAAAACGACATACAATAAGAGCGAAATACAATATTTTTTCAGTAGGTGAGCATTTACAAATATGAGACTTTGCATTGTTTGCAATACAGTACTGAGAGCGTAGGCTACCTGCCTTGCAATATCATTTTCATAAGAGAGAGAACTCTTAATAAACACACCAGGTATTTTAGAGAATCTGTAAACAGAATTTCAGATTTAAGCTACCTAAATGTAGCAGAGGAGCACTTGAAAGATAACATTTTTGGGGCAGAATAACATACCAAATGGCTTTTTGAAATTGAAAGAAATTTTATGTTCAACAGCATACTTGTGGCAAAAATCTACCAAATTGACTACACAACACATAGGCACTTCACGTGTGATAAGCATTTTAAACAATAAATGATTTATTTACAATAGGCTATATTTATTTTACAATTATTATCAATATTAATAAGAATTGCAATAATTTGTTTTATTTTATACTTTGAAGGCTTTTGAAACATCCAAAAAAACAGAATCAAGCGTTTTTAGCAGTAACTTGTTTTAGAGGTACGGAAACGTGCAATTAATTGGTACCGGGCCCGAATTAGCCTCTCTTAGACTCTTTCGCGCCTAGCCGAAATAGCCAGACCAGCCGATGCAGCATTGCAGTAGGCTACTACCAACACACAATGTCAAAAAACTTAGTATGTAGCCTACCGGTAGGTTTAAAACAGAATATATTTTTTTAAAGAGCCGCTACTTGATACGATCAAAATTCGTTGACCCATAAACACAGGTCCGTAAACCACGGGCCTACTAATTCGTCAAACATCATTATAATTTGATTGCAATTGATGCGAGGTTAAAAAATTTGATTTTAAATGCATTACAACTAATTTCAAGTCAAAGCTTTATAAAGATATGCGCTTCCTTATAATTACGGCGCAAATTGAACACTTTATTTCTTCTTGTTCCGTCGTCTTCCTTGAGCCCACCGAGTGAACTCCTGCTCGCGTGTTGTCTTAGAAATGTCTGGTAATTCCAGTTCTTGATCTTACAAAAAACAAACAGAGTTGACCGAGTTCTGATGATCTATGAATGATTAAAGCACAATACTGTTTCTTTTCAATTTCACATTGATACAGAAATCAAAAAATTTCCAGATTACACAAAAATGTTGCACCACCACTTACAAGGATTCAGCTGAAATACTCTATTGAAAAATCTTGGATGAATTTTTCCGGACTGGTCTCCTTTGCAAAGCACGACGTTGCCACTAGAAGCGAAGAAATCTAAACCACCTGAAAACCAATAGGCTATATAAGTTACGTAGATTTTTGCTTTATCTTACTTTTTGAAGTAGTTAGTCTCAAACATTTGCTGTAATAGCCTACGTGCAATTATTTTTTCGTAAAACACACTCAAAAGGAGACATATGAAACGACTATACTATAGCCCAGTGATTCTCAACGTGGACCACTGTTGGTCCACCTGGAATTTCTGTTGGTCCACAGAGAGTTCTATAAATCCTTGATAAAACGTTCTTTAAAATTGTATCATTTAGCCTACTGCAGTAAATTATGTAAGGACTGCGCATACAGGTGTAAGAAAATTATGTAGCATGTATGATTGTATGTCAGCGTGACGAGATAATCATGCTTACTTCGTGATTTTTGATCGATTTTTCTGAAAGTGCGAAATAAGCATAAGCTCTGCAGTTTTTGAACTTATTTTACCAGTTGACGAGTAGGCTATTGAACTGTTCAAACCATGACAAACTGAGACATTACCAGTCATTACCATTCTATTGAAACAATATGTGCATGATGTTTTGTTAGAATAAAATGCTGCATTACTTACGCTGCATTACTTATATAGTAATAAGGCGTTCATGGATCTAGTGTACGATTTACTGCACTGAGGAGACCTTAAGGTCGAAACAGTGACGTCCTGTCTGCAGTTATGAAATTAAAACTATGTGCATTCAAGTAGTTAAGGTTGAGTGTGCAAATTAAGAGGGTCTGCTTAATTAGGTAATTACGTATTATTTTATTAAGGACTAAGATTGAATACGCCCTTGAGTTTTCTGACCTATGTGCACAATACAGTTTCGAAGAGTGGCGTTCATGAGGCGTCAACATAACAAAGTGGTCCATCGGACATTTTTTTTAATATGGTCCATGGGCCAAAAAAGGTTGAGAATCACTGCTATAGCCTACGAGGAAATGGCAAAAAGCATTCAACGCAATAATTTAAAATTAAAATAGCAGCTACTTTTGATTGCTGCGGCTGTTGAGAGAACTGCTCGACGACAGTGCTTGTCGGCAGTGGAACTGCCACTTTCTGAAGAGCGGTTCGAGTTTCGTTTTTTACCCAGTAGACTATATGCCAAAAAGCAAATCAACCGTTTTTGCTGTCTGGGATTACATAAAACTTTTTAGTCTTATTAAAGAGTTTCGCTACAAAAACGTTTTTGTGTTGTGCTTGTACCTTCTATTGCGGTTTCCAGATGAATTTCTATAGCAACTTCTGAACTGGATTTCATAGGATGGCTACTGGTCGGATCGACAGAGGTCAAGTGGATATGAGTTCTCTATTGCAACACAGGTTACGTTGCTTGGCTTGTTTAACGTAAAAAAAATCACCATACCATAGCCTAGCATACTCAGTAGAGATCGAAAGTCAATACAAAGGTAACCTCGTGAGATTTAGTTATTATTTAGATTTAACATAAAATAAAGCATTTTTCAGCCTATTGTATCTAATTGAAGTCTAAATACAGGGTACACAACATAAAGTCAGACTTGGAAAGCTATATAGGTACCTGGTACCAGCATGTACCATGAGAAAACCCAAAACCCTACATAGGTACGGCATATTCCTAGCTCGAGTTTTGGTTTGGTTTTGAATCCTTATCCTCATACTGACAAAGCCTTGATTGCAATTGGCATTCCTGATGTTTCGCATACTTGTATAGACTTTTTACGCAGGGCCGGTCACCGAGAATGACAGTGCCGTTGAATGGAGAGCAGTCCTTAACTTGCGTTGCTCAAGCGCACATCTCGAGAGTCGAACCAGCGCCGCTTGATCTTGAAGCTTCTTCATTCACGAAGTCACGCGCTAACCAACTGAGCTTTCGGGGCTGTTAACCAGTGGCTTTTCTGCAACAATGTGTCACACAGGCCTAGCCTACTGTGTTTTTAATGTACAGTAGGGCAAGGGCAGGTTAGTTGATACAGAAGGTTAGTAGATACACCACTAAAAACGGATTCCAGAAAACGGATTTTGTACAAATACCGCCACCAACTGGTGAAGAATAATGATTGAAGGGTTGACATGATGATTTCGCTGTTATCCAATTTCAAGTTTGTAAAATAATGCGAAATGTTCAAAAATTGAAATTTTTTGTAATTTTTTTCAAATTTACAATTCAGTTAATTCTTGAGTGTTTGAAAAACGGTAAAAGATTAATTTATTGGCGACAGGCAGTATATAGGTGTATAGTATCATTGCATAAATTAAATCATTTTTAACCGACTTAGTTAGATTGATGGCAGACACATTTTTGATAAAAGTAAGGAACAGTGGCGGCTCGTGCCATGGGGCTGCAGGGCTGCAGCCCCCCCTGAAAGAAAGAGAAAAAAGGGAAGATATGTTTTCCTCTGTGTTTGTCCGACCCGATTACTTTTTTCACTTATGGATTGCGGATTGAAAATTAAAATATTTAAAAATTTGTTTGGAAACATGGCTTTGGGACAACATTCTTTGCAGCCCCAGATTTTGGATTTCAAGTGCTCTGATTGGCTAAAAAATATCCTTGAAGCTCCACCTCTTTTGGTATTTTACAGAATGCATAACAGCAATTTTTGAATCTGTTGGGGCTGCATGGAAAACAGCCCCCCCCCCCTAACCGAATAATTCTACAGACTTTTTAAAGTTAAGTTTTGTTTCGCAGAGTAGCGATGAGACATGACTGTAAATGTGATAGCTGTAGGATTAGGGTATTCAACAGGTTATAGGATGTACCGGTACTAGGGCAAGAAAACAACAGTGCTAGGACAAGAAACAATAGTGCTAGGACAAGAAACAATAACTTACACTGGATCTCGAACCTCAATCGTCTTAGGCTACTGTGTGACTGTGATGTGCAGTCTGACCATAAAAAGAGCTCAACACCTGCTCTCCTGGGCCACATCGAAACCTGCTTTTGCCTGAGGATGGGTTTCTTTTATGTCCGGTTTTCTTTATCCATCCTATTATTGTTATTACAAAGTGGCTATTTTTACACACTTGTTGCCATAGTTACAATCAGGTGTTGCCAGAGTTAGGATTAAAGTTAGGTAGGGTTAATTAAGGTAAGGGTTAGAGTTAGGAATAAGGTTAGGGTTTTGATCTTTGCCCAGTTTTGATCTTTGCATGTGACTCCATGCTGCTGAGGGTTGGTATAGTATTTTCTAGGGCAAGGAACGATAATTGTTTCCACTCAGTGATCCGCCAGGAGTGATAGATAGTTAAGTTAGGTGCTTCACTAGTGTCTGCCCTCTAGGTCTAGTACCGGTATGCTGCAGAAGTGCATCTACATGAATGATTTATCTTTTGAATTAAACGGTCTTTCTGTTGGCTGCTGCATTGGCAACTCCTGTCTTCAATCATTTAATGTATGCTGAAGGCTTGTGTTGTTTTGCATCAAGTGTCAAGGGACTCCAGAAACTCATCAATGTTTGTCAAATGTATGTAGTTTCTCATGACATTATATTTAATTGCAACAAAACTGTTGGTGTTTTATATAAAGCCTAGATGTTGAAATTTGGCTATAATCCGATCATATATAATACGGTATTTAAATAAAAATCGTATCTGCTTTGAGACCCTTGAAATATATTGGAGTAATAATTAACGCTTCTACCTGATGATAAAGACGTGAAACGACAATTACGGTCATTGTATTGTTCTGAAAACATGTTAAAAGCAAGGTTTTCCAAACGTTTGATTGCTGTTAAAAATGTGTTGTTTCGTTCCTATTGTATGCCTTTATATGCCTGTCAACTATGGTGTAACTATCTTCTATCCAGTAGTAATCGCTTACGTGTTGGATACAATAATTGTTACAGAATGTTGTTTAATCTGCAGAGACGATGCAGCATCACCTCTGCATTCGTTGATAACAATATCACCATTTTTCAAGCTTTCATTTGTAAAAAATTATATCAGTTTGTAACCCGCTGTAACTTGTCTTCCAACCAATGGATATATGAACTAATGCGAACAGACTGTTACACTCAATCTTTGTATTTGGTACATTACGACTCAGCTCTTCGGAGTTGAGTATCTGCTTTGTTTCTACTTTCATCTTGAGTCTGATGCAAATAAATAAAAAAAAAATATCATATATATATGGATACTCTTATTTTGACTCTGAATCTACCTTCATTTAAAAAAATTGACAATGATTTCATTTGTCTTAACAGGTTTATGCTATAATAATTTACACTTTAATTGGAACATTTTGCAATTTATATACAATGAATAATTCTGTAATGTCATTGAAAAAAATTAGGTTTTCCCAGTTGTCTCTGCAAGAAAAACTTAGCATCAAAGCACAAGGAAGACCCACTCCAAACCTTGACATTTCCCAATCATCCACCAGTAGAGGTAACCCTTATGCAAGGAAGTTTAACAGAAATGTGTATGATGATCATGACTGGCTGTGTGGCTGCAACAGTGAAAATGCTTTCTTTTGCTTTCCCTGTTTACTGTTTGGTGGAGATCAAGAACATTCCTGGACCAAAGTAGGTGTGAAAGACCTGAAACATCTCAGTAGAAAGACAGAGAAGCATAGTAGATCAACTTTCCACATGAACAATACTTTGAGTCTTTCAGTGCTTGGCAGAGTTAATATTGCTACACTTATAGATTCTGGATATCAACTCTCCATTACTAAACATAATGAAGAAGTAACGAAGAACAGAACAGTATTGTCAAAGATTATAGATTGTATAAAATTTTGTGGCAGATTTGAATTGCCATTAAGGGGACATGATGAAAGTCAAGGCTCAAAAAATCCTGGTGTGTTCATGGGGTTAATTGATTTTGCTTCCAATCTTGACTCACGCTTCCAAAATCATTTTAATTCTGCAAAGGTATTCAAAGGTACATCCAAAACTATTCAAAATGAGCTTTTGGAAACGATTCTTGAGCTTTGCAAAAGCAAAATTAAAGAAGAAATATCACAGTCTGAATTTGTAGCAATCATGTGTGATGAAACTACTGACATCTCAGAGAAGACACAGATGGTGATTGTACTACGGTATGAAAGTCATGGGAAGCCTGTTGAAAGATTTTGGGTTTTTTTTAATCCTGCTAACCAGACAGCAGAAGCTCTGTCTTCAATCCTATTTCAGGAACTTAAAGTTTTGCTTGGGAGCAATACATCCAAACTTGTAGCACAAACTTATGATGGTGCTGCTGCTATGAGTGGTGCAAGAAATGGTGTGCAATCAAGAATCAAGCAAGTATATAGCAATGCACACTTTGTCCATTGTTATGCACACCAGCTAAACTTGGTTATACAAAAAGCCACTTCGCAGAATACCAGTGTCAGAGTCTTTTTTAACAGTCTTTCGGGAATCCCAAGTTTTTTCTCCAAATCTCCTCAAAGAATGGCTGCTTTGGACCAAGTTGCTCAAAGGCGTATTCCTCGCCCATCAGCAACACGATGGAATTTTAAAAGCAGGACGGTGAATGCTGTATCGGAGGTAAAAGATGCACTTATAGAATGCTGCTCAACTTTGGAACAAAGCAACTCTTCGGTGACTGGCTTTGCTGCTGCTGGTATAAAACAAATGCTCATAGATCCAAAATTTGTGTTTTGGTTAGATTTCTTTTCGAAAATCATGCCTCATGTTGACATACTGTTTGCTCAGCTGCAGTCTGTGGAGCTTGAGTCATTCAAAGTGCAGTGCTCTCTGGATAATTTTCTGTCAGCAATACAAAGAATAAGGGAAGGCATTGCTGCAGACAATGAGTCACCTTCACCCACACGGAGAATGCCTGAATCCCAAATCATTGATGCTAAAGAAGTATGTGATGTTGTCTTAATGCAGTGTCAAGAAAGGTTCAAGTTCACCAATCATCTTGAAGCAAGCACTTTATTTAATTTGAAAAATGCTTCACAATATGCAAGACAGTTTCCAGAAAAAGCTTTAGAAAAATGTTGTGAAGCATACCCTATGTTAATCAAAGACAAGCTCAAACCGGAGCTGTCTGTTCTCTATTCTAGAAATGACATGCATTCAGTGAGTGGACTTGTGCAGCTGCTTTCGTTGCTAAACCTGGAAGGAATGCAATCAACTTTTTCTGAAGTAATAAAGCTAGCTAAAATTCTACTTACCACTCCAATGTCAACAGCAGAACCAGAACGTTGCTTTTCATCACTGAAAAGGATTAAAACCTTTTCCCGCAGCACCATGTGTACTGAAAGACTTTCTGCATTAGCCATGGTGTCAATAGAAAATCGCTTAATAACTGAAACCAAAGATTTCAACGAGAGGGTAATTGACCATTTTGCCATGGCAAAAAGTCGCCGAATGGAATTCATCTATAAATAAAGGTCCGCTGTCCTTTATATGTGATGCTCAGTAATGTGTAGCAAAGAGTAAATGTGGCACCTATGGCTTGAGCGAGATCAATGGTTATAATTACAATATGTGTGTGTGTATTTGTTTGTTTTTGTAATGTTAGGTTCAGTCGTGTTCTCATTGCTTTAAGAATTGGCGCTCCAATTGTTTCTGGAATGAGGAGGCGACTGATTCTTAACTAATTCATCTACTTGTTTTAAAGTGTCAGGTTTGGTGGCCGTGCTTAACTATATTTATCGATGCATATACCGCAATATTAGATCCTTTCATGCACGTCTTAAACCATTAAGGTTTTGCCACCTTTTCCTTTTGTTAGTTTTGTTACTGTATTTCTTTTTTACAATATCATTTCTTTTGCATTCTGTCAAAGAAAAATAATTTGAATTGAACTGAATTATACTTGCCATCCAGTGGGCATTTATACTTGTGATAGAATTGAGATTTTGTCTTTGTCCTTCTGTATTGTGATACATGCAGGGTTGCTAGCTGGCTTCAGCTGGCAAAAGATAATTTTTGTAGGAAAGAATAAAAAATGTTAACTTCCAAGCATTTTTAGTTCTGGAGCAGTGGGTGCATACATGCAGGGTGCTCCAAAAAAGATGTAGCTACGGTTATACTACATGTATACTGCAATATACTGTGTGTGTGCGAAGATTATGTACTTTGTAATGAGATCGTTTTTAACTGCAAAAAGTCGTTTGCTATGTATTTTCTAACTAATCACTTAAAGTTAAATTTAAATCCAATTTCACGGCTCAACGGAAGTCAAATCAAATCTGTAGATAGCGTCAGATACTTGGGTGTATTTCTTGACACGGCAATGTGTGATGACAAGGATATAAACCGACAAGTACGATCATTATACTGTTTTACCAATAAATTAAAATTTTACAAGAGCTCCAGTGAAGTTAAAAATGTTCTCTTCCGTTCATATTGTACCCCAATGTATGCATGTCACCATGGGAAAATTATCACCAACGTGAATTAATCGCTTGCGTGTTGCATTCAATAATGCATTTAGAATTATTCACCATTTGCCCAAACATTATAGCGTAGGCTACGTGAACATCAAGTCTTGTGTAACATTGTATGTCATATAACATTTGATGCATTACAACGGAAAAGGGCCTTTTTTTTGTTGGGTAATGTGAATCATCGTCAAACTCTATTGTTGATTCCCTGATAAGGTATGACTGCTATCGTAACTCAAACTACCTCCTTCATTATAATACCACTATGTAGGCTATGCCGTTACCTAGCCTTGATGGCTGCTATGGCACAGCAGTGATATCAACATTCATCGATTGATAAAGTTTAAATTTCTTTTTATAGTTGGGTGTTTGAACAGATTAAGTATGATATTTCATTTTGAATATTGATTTTTGTTTCGCATGTTTAATTTGTGTGATATGGATCGCATGATCTGAAATGGACGATTGATTAATAAATTTATTGCTTACTTCAGCGTCATTCCTGTGAATGTACTTCTGTTTGTCTTTTGTTTCTGTGTATTTTTTTGTGTGGATCGTATGTGGACAATCGTGTCCGATGCCGGCGATCGACAATAAATATTTGCAGACAACAAACTGAGCGAACTATTGAGAAAACGACGAAGTGCATAGAACATAGTTTGATTTGTATTTGGCACTGATTTTGAATATAAAAATTTGAAATATTAGTATTTTTCAAGCTCTACAGCAGCATTTTTGACTGTTATTCCACTCCCAAATTTCTTTTGAAAATGCTCTCAAAATGCACCAAATTAAATGTAATTGTAAAAAATTTTCTGGGGGAGGCCCCCCAGACCCCCCGCCGTGGGTGTCGCCTTCGGCGACGCGCCCGCAAGGTTCGCCTGATATCGCCCTCCAACAATTCTTGGATATGCTGCCTTGCAGCCCCCCCAATTCAGGAGGCCACCAGCCGCCACTGGTAAGGAAAAGGTTAGTTGATACATTTTAGCCCAAGCTAGTTGATACACTGTATCAACTAACCTGCATTCATACATTCAGTAACCTGCAATATTTCAACCATATTTTCAGGTAAAATAGGCCTACCGTAGCCTACATGTGAAACTTTGTAATTTGGTTTGGAATTAGTTGTTGAACTTTTGAGCTGTGTGTAAATGAAGCTGCAGAACCTGTGAACTTGACAACATCACAGAATTAATAAGGCCTCTTTGACAACATGCCCCAGTTTTATAAAAGAAAAACTAATCAATGCAGTGGCGTAGCCAGGAATTTTGAAAAGAGGGGGTTTTGACGACCGGCGGGCGAAGCCCGACGACGTCTTCGCCAAAGGCGACACCCAGCGGCAGGGGTCTGGGGGGCCTCCCCCAGAAAATTTGAAAAAATTAGTTTGAATTTAGTGCATGTTGAGAGCATTTTCAACAAAGATGTGGGTATAAATATTCCTGTAAAATGGTGCTGTCCGGTGGCATAGCAAAAAGATAAGATGATGTTTTCTTGGGCATTTTTTGGTAATAAAGCTGTCTCTATGTTTTCTTGTTAATTCCTGGTTGAGATATTTGAATGTTTGGTATTGGCAAAACTCGTTCTTTTGATGCAGTTTCGTTTAAAATTAGGCAAACTTTGTTTTAGAGACATAGAGACTGAAAGCATCATTCTCAATATCTATACGTCACACGAGTGCCAAAGGGGGTTGTAACCCCCCAAACCTCCCCCCCTTTGGCTACGCCACTGGATGCTACAGATCAACTGAAGACTCTCTTACTGTACGTTGTACGTAAACCCTGGCTGTCATAAGAATTGACAATTATGTCAATTTCCAAATCTGTATAACAGGTTGGCGTTAGGAAGGACATCCGGATGTAAAATATCTTTATCACATTTTACACTAGATAACACTATAAGACTGCAGCACTGTCATGGATTTTGGTTAACCCTGACCTGGCAATATGGTTCTACTATCTACACTACAGTAGTTTGAGTATAAATTTCAAAAGTAGCCTATAAAGTATATTATATTCTCAGTATAAATGAGGCGTATTTTGATCGTATCAACTAGAAGTTCCATGTATCAACTAACCTCATAGGTGTATCAACTAACCTTCTTGGAAGGTTAGTTGATACAAACCGGAGATGTATGTTTGAATGAGTCTGAACTGATAACCAGTGACATCAAACAGACTAAACTTGGGGGTAAGTTAGCCCAACAAACGAAGTTTCTTTAGCACCATAAATGGTGTTTCTGTATCCAACAGTTTTAGTAAAATCTCACTAAATGTGAAAATTGTATCAACTAACCTGCCTTTGCCCTAAGTAGCCTATGATCTTGTAGACTACTAACACGGTGCCGCATACCGCTCCAGCTCAACAGCATTGCTTACTCGAAAAAAAAATATCGCAGCTAAACTTTATAAAAATCTGATTTTTAAGTAGAAAACCAACCTTCATTCTGCTGAGACCAGTGTTGCGTATCTTCTCCCAGGCCTGGAACGTCGTCTGATGATACACGTACATGTAGTTCAATTCAAATAAATGCAACGGAGTTAGTTCCAAGTCTTCCACCTAACACAACATAGATTATGCGTTAGCTACAACGGAGTTGCAAGCGGTGGGATAGCGCGTTGCGGGTAAGGCGCTCGCTTTCCAATCATGCAATCCTGGTTCGACTCCCGGCTTAAGCTGGTTGTTGACAAACACCGCTCATCTCTACCCAGGGTGTAATAAATTGGGTGGGCGTAGTTGCTGAAGTAAAGGCGGCCGAGAGAAAGGAACTGGCCACCCTACTCTCCTTAGTGCCGAGGGCTTAGTATAACGAGAAGATTATCTTTTCATCCCCGAATGCTTGGATTCAAGTATGGGACTCCCCTCACAATGGAGTTACAATATTTAACAAAGGCCTCCGTTGTTTCAACGTTCACTTTCTCTGAACTGCTAGCTACACTTTCTTTTGCATCATTATATTTAGTTTTGTGTACTCTGTGTGGCCTACTTTGGTATTCTACATCAGAGGTCACCAAACTACGCTGTTAATCTCGCAGCAATCCGGCCCTCAGAGAAAAAAGTTTGGTGACCCCTGTTCTACATCATGCAGAATTAAACACTGTATTATTTTCCACGCTAACAAGCGCAGCAGCAAAATCTAAAACAATATAAAATTCCTTACACGTATAGAGTGGCCATGCAATGCTTTGATTTTCCACTCTGAGTCAAGAATCTTCATTTCGAAATATGTTTTCGGCGCTGATTCAACGACGTCGGCCAAAGACTGAATACTCAACTTCCCGCAAACTCTTTGAAACTTTTGGTTGTCCAGTATGTCGTACACACTGGCATAACCGGCTGGAAGTAAGAATAGCGTTCAACGTGTGAAATCCTGTCACATCCAAATCGGTAGAAGTTTCGAATAGTAAACGACATAAAAAAGACAGCTTCTGCCCAGCTGGCAAAACCTGTCGTTTTTATATTGATTCAACGTCTGAATCAATAAAAAAACAACGAATTTTGTTGGCTGGGTGATTGAAATTGCGAATTCCCGTCGTAAGAAGTTTCAAAAATGCATCAGTTATTAAAATAACTAAACGATTTTCAGGGCAAAGTCATGAAAGATGCTTTAAGAAATAAATAATTCTGAATTGGTTACTGCGGTGTTACTTTTATCTAACATTAAAATACGTTTTTTTGCCCATTTGGCTCACCGGTATCAGCATGGACAAATAAATACCAAAGCATACCAACCAAATAACAAGTTTCAAGATCACTAAAAGTGATTAGCTTCAAAGACGATCAACTGCTGAGCAAGCAAGCTACAATTTCATCGGCAACAACAAAATAATGCAAAATGGTGTTGGTATGTGGATAGCCTCGCTTACTACTTTAATACCGTACCAAATCAAAATGTGAAGTCTACCTGACCATTAATGCATACCTGAGTACTCTGAGTAGCCTACTCTCTACGTACAACAATACAACAATTACCAGAATCGATGGGAATGTCTCGATACTTCCCGTGTCGCAATATCTTTCCTAGTTCTTTCGATACCGCAGTGTTTTCGGCAAATTTTGCTCTTGGTACCGTATGTGGTCTGTTGTCTGAAAGGTTCCTAACTCCTCCGCTGTAGCCAGGCTGGTCGTCAGTGGAAAAACTGGTTTGAGCTTGCTGTATCTGGTAACAAAGTTCTGTTCAATATGAATATAGGTATCCTACAAAATGCATTGTATGTTGGGTTCTGAAACATAGGTCTATGTGTTTTGAGTACCAACATGATAGTACCATTCTGCTGTAGTAATCAAGTCTAAATATCAGAAGACGTAACATGACATATCTTTCGTCTCTCAAACAATATCCATTGAAACTTGGCTGATTTTAGCCTTTGCATTTCTTTCGCGTAATATTTATGCACATAAAGTAGTCATGACAGTTATGTAAAGCTATATGAAGTCCCTACTGCATAACTACAATCTGTAAATACCCAAGCCAACTGATTAAACATACATAAACGTTTGAAATCAATGTCAAAACTATCCAACAGAACTTAAGTAGCAGTTTTTTTTCATGTTTTATCACTTTACACAGACAAATACGTTACCTGTATGGTGTGTCCACGAATCGCTCGAATTTTCCAAACGGCTCCGGCCAATTTCAGTTCAAACCGCTTTTTATCCCCACCCGAAACGACGCCTTTTACGTCATTCATGTCACGATTTCCACAAACTTTCTTGAACTTAGGGTGGACCAAGATTTGTTGCACGGAAGCAAAGCCGTCTGAGTTAATAACGTAACGATTCAACGATAACATAATATTTACATTGATAAAATCGCAACAAGATACGCACCATGGTGTCCCAAATATTGCATAAAGCTGCAAATAGTGTCAACGGATACTAGCTTGAAAGAATGTGAACAAGACATGGAACTTTAAGCCTTTAAAGGCAGAGATAATAACTTAATCCATACTTCACATCAACTAATTGGAATCAAAACTCTGTACCTGGGTCTATCGAAATGTCTTTGTATCTGCCGTGTCTCAGAATTTTCACAAGCTCTTTGGAGAAAATTACATCATTTGCAGCAGACCGCCGGTTTGATATCAACTGATGTTGAGGAGAATTTTGAACAAACGATGTTGGACAGATCGGTGATGCTCTGTCCTCGTTGAAAGATTGTAAACTGCTGTTGGAACTAGATCGTGTGTATCCGTGAGATGGCGCTGGTGACTGACTTGTGTGGTCTGACATCACTTCCTGTCTATCACCGTCTTCAGACGAAGCTGTTTTCAACGGTAAATCGCCTTTTAAATCTTCCTGAGAGGTATGAGTTAAGGGCTCAGAAAAAGAACTTGTGCCAGGGAATGGGCTTTGGCAAACTGAACTTGGCAATTTTAAACGATAGAACAGCTCTTTTTGAAAGTAATCTTTGCAGTCATGTGATTCTTTTACCAACTCTTGATTGGCTACCACTTCCTCAAGGTATGACGAAGGAAGCAGATGAAGTTTCACGATTTTAAAGAAGTCAGGAAAGTCATCCCTGCGGTTTTCCAGATCGTATTCAATCCAAATCAATGCGCCTTCATACACTGCTTTGCTTCCAAAGGCCTGTAAAGATAAAAATGTCTTGCATTAGATGTTATATTTCCTAATAGGCTACCAAGAGTTAAGTTCACTCTAGTCAAAAGCAAGAGTTGTCAAAATGGTTTTCGACACGTGCCTTTTGCCTGTCCTAAACTACAGTATATGCTTAATTAGTTAGTATAGTTATATAGACAAGATATGGCAGAAACCATACACATTGAAAGTAAAAACGTAGTCTATCTTTTCAGTGTTTTTGCTTAATCTAGTAGTAAAAACACTGAAAATTTAAAATGTACTTTAAAATGTACATTTTAAACGTAGTTTGAAATCTAAAAGACGTCACTTCTACGTTACTTTTTGATCTCTTGAAAGCAAAAATGACAAAGCCATCTTCTTGTCCAGATCTTTGAACTCTTGCTGCTGGATGACGTCTTCGAAGTTTTGAGAAGCCATAATTTCTGCTGTGTCAGTCAAAGTAGGACAATTGAACATCTGCCCACGGGCCTGCATGCTGAGGCAGTTTGCTTTGTCCATAGATTCGCCTAAAAACTCGACGCAAAATCGTTTCATTCCTGCACAAAAAGCATGATTAAGCGCACTTAGACCAAATGTCAGCTATTACGTCACAAAATTTAAGTCTTTTCGTTTTATGATTCCACGTTTTTATTCCACTACTTTTTATTGTTTTTTATTGTCAGTGTTCAGGAACAAGTCTTTATCAGGAACTTCATGACCAGAGCAGCCAAAAAATTGCATTCAAAGTCTTCAAATTTACCACTAAATTGCATGTAATCCGACGCAACAAGAACATCCATCACATTATCTTCGTTGATGGTGACAGAAGCAGTATACATAAATTGCAGAATTAGTTCCATGACTTCACCGCTGACCGTGTGGATATTAGCAACTGTGTCATACTTCTCTTTCATCTGAAAAGAAAGGTCTGTTATTCTTTCCCTAAAGTCATTACCTAAACTAGAAAAAAAGCCTATATCAAGTTCCAGGGACTGAAACTAATATTCTAGTCATACGAAATGTATTTTAAAACCTTTGCATGTTTATTTCTTAACTAAAAATGCAGTAAGCTTAACAAGATAAACGATGTTACTTGCATAAATCATACACAACCCAGCCAGCAAATAGGTCATTTTACATTGATTCAACGTTTACAGACGTTGAATGAATGAAAAAGAACTGGTTTAAAAGCTGAAAAGGAACATCGGGCAACAGTACTTCGGTTTTAAACATCTTGTTGAAAAAAGGAGAAAGCTTTCCGAGAATGCATCTGTGTGCTGGGAATCTCTTGCCATCAACTTGAAGAATGACGTCACAATAGGAATCTTCTTCCCTCCTGTCACTGTGCAAATCAATGCAAAGGTCTCAAATACGTGATGGTATCAGTAACCGACACATTTTAGGGTGAATTCCGATAAAAAAAAAAGCCATAAAACAGCAGATTTGGTTGGTTATGCTGCTTATTTCTTATCTTGTAGGCTACTATGTGAGGCTGAATGACCTGCCGTGTACAAGCTAAACAAAGTGCTCTTCACGTCATACCTTGTAGAAATCTTCGCATACAACTATGCATGTGTAAAAAAAAGTAAAGACAAAAACGTTTCCAGTCACATGGGTCAACTGACCGATTTAAACATCACGCTCTATATAAAATGTTCTAACGTTTGTTACGCAATTGCTAAGGGATATGAACAAAAAATAATAATAATTAAAAGAGGCCTGTATATCTTTTCTTTGTGTGTCGGTGATTTGAGCTTGAAGATAGGTCTAATCTTCCAATAAAACAATATTAAAAAGATAAATTTATTGCAAATCAATACCCATGGATAAATCATTCTTCTTATATGTACAAGAAAAACATTAACATGGCTGCCATAACAATACTGAAACACCCATCCGGTTCTACCTATCTAGAGTAGCAAGGATGGTTGACTTGTGATCTCCATAGAATGTTTTGCTTCGGATATCGTTACTCGCCGCATCATTTGAAGACGCCTATAAAGAAAATATGGTGAAAAGTGAAATAACAGAAGATTACTGTGAGAAAGTTGAACCTCTTTCAATTCAGTTTTGGCAGTTGACAAAAAGTTACGATTGACAGAAACAGTACGGTATACACTATACAGTGTATTAATTAGGATGGCAAAACTTTTTTGCATGTCCCGAATCCACCAACTGGATTTCAGACGAAGACAACATAAGAATTAAAAAGCATTCATTCTACCACTCCTTAAATATTCACAAAAATGTGAACGGCGTAATGAAAAACGCATGTATATGCTTACATGGCGGTCATCTGTATTTGCATTCGTACTTCCAATTCTTCGTTCAGTCATTTCATTGCAATGGACAATACGTATAATCTAGTACTTAAACTAATTCACAACATGCAATAAAGCAATATGAAGCGTTAATCACTAATATACAAGCACCGGTATATCAATTAAAAGATCAAAAAAATTTACAAAAACCTTTAGTTTTTCTATTTAGTACAAAAATTGTGCGCTATAAACATTTTCTTTTATACCCGCACAGACAGATTCGTAGTAAAAATATGAAAAGTACAAGGCATAAAAAGATAATTTGATCTTAGAAAAAATTAGTTGCTTTTAATAAAGTTAAGGAAGTATAATTGAATGAATAGCATACAAAAAGTTTAATAAAAACAAATCAGAACTAAATTGAACATACGCGATAGAAATTGACTTGATAAGATTAACTGAAAAAAAGTGACATAATAGCATAGGCAAGTAACCGCTTAATCAGTGCAGTTATACACAGCATAGATAGCAGTTAGTCCACTTGTTTATTTATTTTTGCTTGTATAGTTTCATATTGAGTAAATTTTAAGCCACATTGCGAACAAGAAAAGAGCTTGCAAGTGTAACGATCATTCTATCGTTAGAAACAAAACAGATAACTGTTTCAAAAGTTTGCAAGAAAATAAACGTTAATAAACAGTGCACACTCTCAGCAACACCTACTAGTGCCAAATTTATTATACATACAACAAACAAATTGCATGCAGTTTACTATACACAAAAAACTTGACCTGTCGTTCGTATGTTAAAATAGGATTAGATGAAGAAATGTACAGTTACTGCTGTGGGACAAACTTGAATTGTCTTTTCAAAACTAACGTTTTCTAAAAATGTGACAAACTATATTTGAAGACGTACAGTGGATGGATCATACTATAAACATCTCAATCAATAATACAATCACAGCACCTAAAATCAATCTCAAATAATAGATACAATACGTAGTTTCTAAATCTTGCTTACTGTGTCAGTACATAAATTAAAAACAGTGACATGATCTCGCCCATTCATGCAATAAACAAGACTGGTAAAAAAAAAATTTCTTGTTGCAAGAGGTTTTTTGATCGATTCTGAATGAGTTTTAGCCACTGATTCCAAATCTGCAATCAGATTTTTTTTGCAAGCTCTAGTTTTTATGCAATACACCAGTGGATATTTTGACGCTTGCAGCATTTGGTCTGAAATTTAAAACAAAATTCCAACTATTTAGTTCTAGTTACCACGGCAGTTAACCTCGATTTACAGCGATACAATGATTGGTTTTACAGCTTTGATGACCTGAATATTAATAACGTCACAGCATGCACCTTTTAGGTTCCTGCTTGTGATAATAAAAACAAGCGGGTAATTTAAACTTTTCACAAAAATTCAATAGCTTCAATTTTGAAGTTCTGCAGTTGGAATACGATATGGTTTTTCTTTATAAAGACATGCTACGAAATGACCAATATCACTACACTACTAGATGTAGGGATTGTGATGTAATAATAGAAAACTCGGATGAAAAGTGTGGCTTGTCCAAAGTCAGAGAGTCTGAGTTAGATTTACGTTAGTGCTGAAGGTACAGTTACATAGTACCACCAGTTTTCATGTTTATGGTATGTGTTAAAATGAGCACAACATATGCTGCAGGTAGAATGTAAAAGCCAGTAAGAAGAAACTACAGAATGGCAAGATAAGACAAAGATAAAAACAAGCAATTCAAGGCAAGCTTACTGTTAGAGCCAATTTCGAGTTTTGTTTTTGGCAACACTACACAATTTTGTTCAAGCGTGAAGCCGGCGATTTTCTTTTTCATTCGTTCATATTACGAGGTAGAAAGCAGGCAATTTTTTAGTTACACATGATGTTTAGTTTTTGAGAGTTTTTGAGTGCTAAAATCATATTTTGAAAGACTTCGGTGCAGACGAAATATAACGCCATTCGTGAAGCGGGCCTACAAAGCTTATTTTCAAGTTCCTCTGGGAGATCAAGAGAAGAAATGGGCTCCACATATCGTCTGCCATAATTGCGAAGAAATGCTTAGAGACTGGACAAAGAAAAAACGTAACGGACTTCATTTTGGTGTCCCGATGGTGTGGCGTGAACCGAAGGACCACTGCACTGATTGTTACTTTTGTTTGATTAACACCAAGGGCATTGGCAGGAAAAACAGACAAAGTATTTCTTATCCAAATATTCCTTCAGCTATTCGATCTGCCCTTCACTCTGAAACGTTTCCACCTCCAGTATTTAATGGTTTTGTATCCTCCGATGATGAAGAAACAGACTCTGAGATTTACCACGGTAGTATGGAATGCGAGTATACTATAAGGAAGCCGATGCAGACTCAGAAGGCTCTAATTCTGAAACCATTCAGAAATTTAACCAGTCAGAACTAAATGACTTGGTACGAGACTTGGACTTATCCAAGCAAGCTGCCGAGCTTTTAGCATAAAGGCTTAGTGAAAAACACGTATTGGACCGTTCCACAAAGGTTTCGTTTTTCAGGAAACGAGATGAAATGTTTATGTCTTTTTTTCCAGAGGAAAAGCAGTTAATTTACTGCAATGATATTCCAGGCCTTCTCGTCCAACTAGGAGTTTCTTCATATGACAGGCGGTGCCCCCCCGTGAATTTAGCTCGGGGTGGCTGCCCCCCCGCAAATTATTTAAAAAAATCCTAAATCAAATGTTTCTAAGTTCAGATTTGCGTTAGTTTGACCTTCATTGCGGATTGATCTCAATTAAAAGATCTACTTGTTGCAACAAGAGCGCTGCTGTTAAGATTACAAAAGAAACAGAAGTACGGTAGCTGATAAACGCCAGCATGGTGCTGTTGAAGCGGGTCTGCTACTATTCGGTGAGTCCGATTCGGTGAGAGCCTTTTTCGGAGAGTTCCCTATTCGGTGATTTTTTGAAATTTTTTTTGAAAATTATCCGGTACCGTAGCCTAATTATGATTGCCGCTTTTACATCGTTTTAACGTCGCTAAACGTTGAAATAAGACCCTATCCCCAACCCCTAAAACGGCAATGATAATTAGGCTACGGTACCCAATAATTTAAAAAAAATCACCGAATAGGACTCTCACCGAAAAAGGCTCTCACCGAATAGGGAACTCACCGAATCGGACTCACCGAAACCGGCCATTCCGCGTTGAAGCATAGTAACAATGATTGAAAAACGTTTTTCTTGATTTCTTTCGCTTTGTTTTTTCTTGGGAGTGTCAATAACGAGGTACTGTTTGCTCAGTTTAGTATCTACGCGTATTAAGAGCTAAAGTTCAAAGTGACCAGCACATAATTCGAAGTAGCCTACAGGCCTCGAAATTCGTTTTTGTTGACGGCGGACAAACGTGTCCTGAGCAGCTATCTCGGCGGACACACCAGTTTTAGCCGTCGATCGTCATGGTTAATTACTTTATCTTGATAATAATTCTTCGCCATTTCAGAACTATAACTACGGTTTTAGAAAGCTTTTTAAAAAATCAGTAAAGTCACTCTGAAAGGCTTTCATCAGACCAACGACTTGCGCTTGAAGAGTCAAAGCGCCGTGTAGCTGGTCAATACGTCACATAACTGATTAACTTCCACCGAACGAGCTCGTGTGCCTTATTGCGTCACAATGCTCTGGGCAGGAGTCGGAAAATTGCTACACTAACGCTACTATTTTCTGCTGTGCAAAGTTTCACAGGCTTTTTTCTTTAAGTTTATTTTTGCGTGTCATGTGAACGAAAGTGAATTTTCCTTGGGTCTTTTCTTTCTTACTGTAATACCAAAACTTAACAAATTTTGTTGCATCTTGCTGTAATAGCCTACACGTATAATCTAATTTAGTAACCAACCTTGCCGTATCAATATTACTCGGAGATCAAAGCCAGATATTGTGACGTAAAACTTGAACTAAATTGCGCCTGATTAGTGTAGACTGTAGAAGTACCTGTACTCCTATCGAGTCTTAGCGAAAAATTCCCCTTTGTTACGCTGATTCAACGTCATCAATCCTTGAAGCAACGTAAAAATCGAAAGTTTTCCTCCTTGAATGGAAGCTAAGGGATACAGTATTCACATTTTGTAGATGCGCGCTAGAATGCGCTGGAAAATATATTATTGCAACAATTGTTCGTGCTATGCAATGACGATTTGTATCGCTAGTTCCTGTGTTATTTCTCGGCGGACAAATATGACCGATCTAGATGGTGCTTCCCGCGGACATCACATGCTGTGACGGCGGACATGTACGCCGTGAATTTCGAGGCGTGAGCCTACATTATAAAGCTTGGCGATATACAATGGCAGATAGACGCAAACAAACATCAATGCTGAGTGCTGACAAACATCAGCATTTTGAATGTAAGCAATCGGTCGGCTAAAAACTTCGCCCCCCCCCGGCAATTTTCATAACCCGGCGCCTATGACCAACAGTTCACCGATAAGATGAAAACCAAACAGAGAGCAGCATGGTTGTCCTTTGTGGATGTCACTAAAAACTTTCTTGGAAACAAAAAGGCTCACAATTACGAGGTTCTTGTGAGCAAAATGCTCTTTGCTTTCCGCGACTTAGAACGCAGAATGAGCATTAAAGTTCATTTCTTATTCAGTCATCTGGACAAATTTCCAGAAAACCTTGGAGCTGTCAGTGACGAACAAGGAGAGCGGTTCCACCAAGATCTTATGAAAGTAGAAGAACGTTACCAAGGCCGATGGAATCGACACATGATGGCAGATTACTGCAGGAGCATTAAACGAGACTGCCCCCAAAAAGCTTACAAACGCAAGAGCCTCAAACGCCAATTTTTGCCCAGCATGCTGTAGTGTGGATTTCGCTTTCTATTTTCAGCCAGTGACCTTTTCTCACAACATCAAACTTTTAAAGGAGCTTATTTATGCTTGTAATTGCAATAGGTCTGCATGCAGTGCTATGGTTACTACTGTAGCTGTGAAAATGATTCGCTTGTTATGTATATAGCCTGTATAGTTTTTGAAATTTTGTTTACGACTCTTTTCGAATGATTTTGTAATGTTTTTTCAAATATTTCGGTGCATTTCTATCAGTAAGTATAGATCTAAGCTATAGACAAAACAGTTAAGCAGTTATTTCAGTCGTAAAAGATGTTTTTTTTCCTATTCATCAAAATATATATTTTTTGAAAAATATTTAGTTTTTACTCAAAAAAAAGAAAAAATCAAAATTTGCAAAAAAATTAGAGCTTCTAGGCCGAAAATAACGTCATATTCGGATTTAGCACCCCAAAATTACCCAAGACCAAGTGAATGTGAAAATGCAACAATTTTTTTGTTAACCAGTGCGCAATCAACATTTAATAAAAAATAAAGGAAAAACGCTTAGAAGTTTTTCTCACAGCATTATAACTATTTAGATCACTACCAGTGATCAGGATGATCAAAACGATGTGGACCTCCTCTTCCTCCTCTATGTCTTCCACCACGCCGTCTAGGATGATGGTGATGGCGATGATGATGGTGGTGCGGGGGGCGTGGAAAGGGTGGAGGAGGATGACCTCTGAAATGAAACCACTCGGACCATGGAGGGAAAATTTCCACAGTGTCTGGAAAATTGTTTTCCTCTTCAACAACATTGCTACTTCCCACAGCGTCCTCATCCAGAACAATCTCTTGATCAACATGCGGAATTGGCTACAAAAATGCATAAGGTAAGAATGAAATACTTCCTACAAGCACCTCCGGCGTCTAATTCTACACATTTTTTCTATGGCTTTTTAAATAGAAATAGCAGAGTCAGAGGTGTATTTGACAGAGACATGGTGCTTGAAATAAACATTTCTACACCTTGTAAATATATATGCGCTGCTTGACGGGATGATAATTGACATTAGGCGCAGTAGGGATAAAATAATGCAAAACAACTTTTAAAGGACAAAGACAAGCTACCGACAATACACTGCCTCTGTCAAACAATTTCTGTACGATAAATCATTCTTATCGTTTCGGATTCATAAGAAAATAAACCTCATGATAAATATTTGAGAGCATGATTTACACTTGCCTTCTATGTAGGCTTATATTCCTAGATTGTAAAAACTTTTGATTGTGAATATCACTAGTATCAGAGGTGGAAAAATACGACTACTTTATTTTTATCTACAAAACCTATCCAACCCATGATGCAACTGAAGTAAAGCATAAAGGGTTTGTAGATGATGATTCACTAGCAGTGTAATCGAAATCACTCACTACGTTTCCAGCATCCTTCTCGCTGGCAACAACATTTTGGCTACCATCATCTCCTTCAGCCGTTTTCTCAAACGAGACACGTTTCAACAACAAGTTCAAAAAGTAATCCTTGCAATCATGTGACTCTTTCATTAGAGGTTCATCGGTCAATATACGTTGTAACAATGAAGCAGGCAAGAGAAAAAAGTCAATGCACTTCAAAAGCTCGACCAAGCTGCTCTTTCTTCTGTCACCATCATGTCTTACCCAAGCCAAGGAGGCTTCATACAACGACTTCCCATCTACTTTCTACACAATATTGACATGTATAAGCCTAAAATATTCCAAAACCTTGTTTTGTGTTGAAACAAAATGGTTAAAATAGATAATAAAAGTTGCTTTTTAACTGGGTGAGATTTTGACATTCGCGGTCAGCCAAGTTATTAACCACATGTGGCATAACATCCAGACCAAAGTTTAACATTTATGAATTTGTTTCACAACAAACAACACAGTCTATACTTGCCATGTCTGTCAATTACCTTCTGGTCAACGGCCTCTAAAATGTTCAACACGTTTCTTTTGCTTAGCTGGTTGAACTCATTTTTCTGGATCATGTCTTGGAAATTTGAAGCAGCCACTTTCGCTGCCTCCTCACTTAACGAAGCACAGTCGAACGTTTGAGCGATCAAAAGATAATTGAAGCAGTTTTCAGCGTTGAGTGATTCCGACAAAAATTTCGCACACAAACTCTTCAACTCTGAAAATACATTTTTTTAAATAAAGTTCAACTGCGTAAGCACTAAGCACGTCCACTTAATCAGACAGACGCAAACTGTATAATAACTGCCCCAAATCGACTCCGCAGTGGGGTCAAGCGCTCAACCATACACCAACAAAGTGAGCTAGCACTTGGTTCTGCGAGTGTAGTGCTTAAGACCTGACCACATCACCAATGACTGTACTATACATTGGCCAACAACTGGAGCTTGAAGTCTGGCAAAAAACAGCTGCTCTCTAGTAACATTTAAGTCAAATTGGTGAAAATATTATTTCTCTTGGGTAGTAAAAGAATTGACCTTCACCTTGAATACAACAAACAAAAACTCAAACGACGACCACAAATGTCTGAAATTAAAAGTAAGAACAAAAAATGTAAAAATGTAATGCAGTAATGGAACAATTCAGTTAAAAGCAGATAGCCTAAGGCAGTCAAAAGCACCCTTTTCTCATAAATACATTAAATTAATGAAAGCAGTCACATCTCACCCCACACAAGACTACACCAACGTGTTCGCAACATTTCTTATTTTTACTTTTACAAAGTCCTCACGCAAGCTAATAAAGTCACAAGAACCAAAATATAAAACAAAAAGTTGAAAATTTTATATGTCTGTGTTACGTCCTTTTTGAAGTATTTTAAGTGTTTAATTTCCAAAACTGAATCGTTTCTTTCAAACTGTGCAATGGCGCAAAACAAAACAAGCTAAACAACGACTAGCGCGTGAAAATCAAACTCATTCTATTTAAAAAACGAACTGCAAACTCAGTTATGTTAATGCAGCTTTGGAAACGAAAGATTTAAAAGCTGGGAATCAAAGATATTCTGAGCAAAAAAAAAACGGAATCCAAGGTCTAGTCTCCTCACCATCCATTTGAAAGTAGTCTGATGCTTTTAGCAATTCGAAAGCATTTTCTTCGTTTATGTCAACAGCTGCTGTGTAAATAAAGTCAAGGATGGTTTCCATCAATTCAGAGCTTACCCCTTCAATGTTCACAGTGGAGTCGTAGTTTTCTTTCATCTACGTAAATAATGTCTTTAGATGATGCGCATTCGAACAAGCAAGAGGTAGAACACAACAATAAAAGTTCATAGCTGTCACGAGCAAATTTGGTAAAACTATTACGGTAATGTCACGGTGTTAGTATAATTGATACACATGACAACCGGCATGTAATACTGTCCATGACAATTTCAGCTATGTGGGAAGACAGTTGAATATCAACGGAAATGCATTGATTTCGACACTAATTGGGAGTAATACCACGCATGGAAATTTTTTGGTACTTCATTGTACAAATTTTCACCAAATCTTGAATTATCACAAAACCTACAATAAAATAATTAGAACTAGGGAAATATTGAAAACCCGTTATTTTTATGTAAGGCTAGTCATCGCACATAGTTACAATGACTGGCGATGCGAATGTTTGCATGGTTGTAATTTTTTTTGCACAAAAGACGATGATAAAATACCTTTGATTTAAACATTTTGTTAAAAAAAGGTGATAATTTTCCGAGGATACATCTGTGAGCAAGAAAATTCTTTTCATGCACTTGAAGTGTGACGTCACAGTAGGAGTCCAAGTCTACCCGATCCCTGTTAAAAAAACATTTGTCACTGTTAGTGAGAATACGATGATAAACCTTAGACTACGCATACACGTGAAAAAATATCTGAACAATTATGGATTTTGGAAACATGAAAATAAAAAACATTGTGACAAGAAATAAAATGCTTCATTTCACAGCAAGACCTTCATTGTGCATTTTATGCCACCAGATATTTCTGGGTTATCCTAATAAGCATGCTAAACTGTTAGGGATTTTGACTAACGAGGAACTTTAATACACCTTAGAACAGTGGTTCCCAACCTTTTTTATCCGGTGGACCCTTTTAGTCGATATTCCAATATAAATTCCCCCCCTATAAATTTAGTTTGTTAAAAACTCGTTTATATTAATATTTTAATTTAAGTCTTGGAAGATAAATTAAACTTTTGCTAGTAATAAACTTTTTAGGCGGTAACTTAATTAGGCCTAATATTCCTTTTCATACTAAAATAGTTTAATTAACGAAGAACGTTGCTGAAACGTATTTTATTCAAAGAATACACTCAAAATATAAGAGTCAATGCATTTAACACTTTAACAGGCTGTGTGAAGCTTGTGATTTTTTTTGTTTCGACCACTCATGAATGTGGTGGAAGAGTATTGGAAAGATCACAACGAATATCATTCTGCACGTCTAATCTGTTTTGTTTTCATTTGAACCTGATTCGCATAGATAAGTGGAAGCAAACGGAAGGATACTTCGAATAGCTTTCTCTGCCACTTTGGGATTGGAATTACACATTAATGGCCAAAATCCAGTGATTGATTTTTTTCTGAATAAGTCTCTTGCGCAAGAATCCGTTTTGAGTTCTAAAAATTCATCTTGTAATTTATCGTGAAGGTTTTCCATCAACAATATGAATGAATTTCGTATGAAATGAAGCTCATTGTCATAAATTTCAGGAAAATATCGAATGAATTCTAATTCCAATGCTGTGAGATGTTGCAAAATCAATTCTTTTTCCAACTCTGGAAGAACTTGTTCTTTGCTGTCAACAACCAGCACCCCTGATAATTCTTTAAATATGGTAACATGTTCAATTGTTCATTCTAACTTTTCTTTTTCAATTATCAAGCTTGCATGTGAAAGTTTCCAAAACATCTTTAAACGCTGAGCGGTACTGGCATCTGTTCCTGGAAGGGCTACCCAAGCCAGGTTGGTCGAAAGGTAGAGGCCAGACAAAATGTAGTCCCCCGCGATTCAGGACAGCAGAGCCTTCTAGTAGCCTACCTTAACACAATCTCCTAATCACAGTGACGTAAATCAATCACTCTCCTCCAACCTGCCTTGAGCCAGCATGTAAGCAGTACAACTTGTAAATTCACATGGTATCAATATGTCAATGGCTCATACATAAAGACAACTCATGTTGATGCGCAATCTGCTTTGAACAGAGATGGCGATTGGATATATAATATACCGTACATTGGTGTTTTTTCCTTGCATTTTCAGATTTAGTCTATTCAATGGACCAAACAAATCAACCAAATAAGCAAGGAATCTAATCCATCTGTCATCATTCAGCAATGCAACAAATTCCAATTTTATTTAAAGGTCAAAAAATAATTTAAGCTCGTCTTTGAGTTCAAACACTCGCTTGGTTACGTTTCCTCTTGAAATCGATCGAGTATTTGCATGAAAAAGAAGTAGGTCTACGTGATGGTCTGCATCCACGTCAGTGCACATCAGTTGCTTAAATAATCTGGAGTTAATCTAATAATAATTTCCAAATTAACTCTCTAGTGTAGGCCAACTTACTAGGCTTAAAAAGGTTTCCAATCTTAAAACCAAATTTCCCCCTGAAAATTGCAAAATTCCCCCCTGGTGGGGAATTCCCCTCCGGTTGGGAACTGCCTACTGCCTTAGCAGCTGTTTAACTACTGGAAGCGCCAAGTTTTAACTACCCAAAAAAACTTGATATTGAATAAAACGCCATAAACTAACAAACCATCACAGCTGCTTCAAGAAAACGACTACAAACCTGTTCAGATCGGCCAAAATCGTCGTCTTGTGGGTCCCGTCGTACATGTTGGTGCTGGAGAAATTACCACATATTTAAATCAACTAAGCACAAAAATAGATGCCATTTACGGGGAATATTACTGCATTACTATAAACAACTTAATATGTAAGTAGCAGGTAATCTTTTGAGAAGTGTTTATTAGAACATTACGTTTTTTCAAACTTCATTTGCTTGTTTTTTAGTTTTTATTATTAGGCTGCAATTATTCAACAAAAAATACTCAAACTTTTCTCAATGAATGTAAGTTTTCAAGTTGAAAATACAATCGGCTATTTTAGATACATGATAAATTACAACATTTGATCATTAACACATAACGTATCATTGTGGAATTTATGAATGTCATAAATTGAGTTTATTGTTTTTTTAATTTTGAGCTTGGCTATCACAGCAAGAGGTAAGGTCTCAGCTGTGGTACGTTTCCGCATTTTTTTAAGTAAAACTATTGTGGAAATTTGTTATTTAGAAAACCATTTTACAAAACAACACGAAGCGTATAAAACATATCGGACATGCACAATCTAAATAACTAGACAAAAAAAACTGCGAAATCTAGTAGTAAAATGATTGTGCGTTCTTTTACTAAGAAGACTAAGCGAGTGCTTTTTGAGTGTAAAAAGTTTAAAAGAAAAGTACACAAGGACATTGAACTAACCTGCTTTTGGTGACCTGTTTTTGTCCTTTGCATTAAAAACAAAACTTAACACAAGCAGAGCTATAATAGAAATCAGATACTAGTAGTTATGACAGCACAACCTACAGAGTAAAATAGCAAAAACATAATTTCAAAGATAAAATAATATAATGCATTTAAAGTGGTAGTGTCAAAATAAAGACTAGTTAATTCATCCAGATTTGGATATATTCTTTAAACGCATATACAATGTGTGGCACTATGACTGTTTTGATAGCTGGCCATGGTGCCATGACAAACTGTAATATTACCACAAAAACAATACACATTTCATTAAAGTGACTTTGCATCCGTATTCATACATAATTAAAACATAATCAGTACTTTGGGCACTAACGAAACAAGTTTTACGTAAAAGCGTTTGAATAGCTTTAGGAAGCCCACGCTTTCCGAAGCAATTTTGCACAAGCTATGGTGTTAGATATTTTTAGAAGTTCAAATCATTTACTTATGAAAACCTAAAAAATCAAATTCTTGAATCAAAGCAGAACGCATTTAAAGGCAATCAAAT
The DNA here is from genome assembly GCF_918807975.1 of Aplidium turbinatum. Taxonomy (NCBI): domain Eukaryota; kingdom Metazoa; phylum Chordata; class Ascidiacea; order Aplousobranchia; family Polyclinidae; genus Aplidium; species Aplidium turbinatum. The sequence goes on from NC_137486.1 coordinate 8,680,241, forward strand.
ATAAATTTGAATTTCAGCGGCATTTTCTATTTTATTGCTAAATTTTTGGCATAAATCGTTTGAAAACACGGCCACCAAGTTTCTTAAAAGTCATTTCAAAACTTATAGTGTACACGTACAGTTTGCAAAATATTAACTTTTACAGACTGTATTACATCTTAAGAGTAAACTTAAAAACAGAAAAAATTGCTCAAATATTGTTATAATTACGCTGCAGGGCTTTCAGGCCATCCAAATACAAATTTCTCAATCGAAAAAACATGGCCATGACTTCATCATACACAACACACGAATTAGAGACGCCAAACCACCATATTCCAAAATAACTGTTTCACTGAGAACTTCCTAACCGGGTAGTCAGTGGGGACGCTTTAAAAACACTTTGAAAACCCCATGAAGAATTTTGTGTCGATATTGATTCTTGGGCAGATTTATTCACAGAACATAGCACAGTCTTACCTTTACAGACACAGAATCAGCGGAGAAACAATGTACAATATCTGCTGTAAAAACGGGGCCTAAATCTTAAATATGAACCCCAGCCAACCATCCTTCTCATGTCTATCTACCCGCAGAAGATTCGCGGCAGACAGGGTTAATTAGATTTCGTGACTTGATAAACTATACCAGTGCTTCCCAACTAGTGAGTCACGAAGATACTGTATTTCAGGTGGGTCACGAATCAATTGCGAGGAAAAAACAGCTCCGTGTGTTTATTGTTTAGTTGCTGATAAAATTGAAACATTTAAAAGATAAACCTCTAGAAAAAAGGGTGGACAGGTTAATATGTTTCCACTGCTAAGGGAAAACCTCGAACCTACCCATTATGTAGACATTTCTGAACAAATATTCAGCACCTGTTACAATGATTGAAGCAAAAGTCCTACTTTCGCAAACATACACGTCCTGGAAATGTATAGATTTTGAACGCGTTTTTGTTAATTTTGCAGCAGAGGATGTGGCTCTGCTCGTAGGTTACAACTTGAGAATGAACTCATCGAAATTTTTGAAGACATCAGTCAGCACAAGCTTCACAATAACAGTAAATCGCACAAGGATACGTTGTTTCTTTTCTCATGTACACTGTACAGTGTTAACTTGTTTTTTATTCGTTTGATCATAACCAGGGCAAGTAATGTCAATAAAATCAAGTTTTTCTTAGTAACTTATTGTGGTATGGTTTTAAATAAGAATTCTGGGCACAAGTTAGGTTTCAAAATCTTAGTTTGATAGGTCTAAAAAAAGTCAATTTTTTATCGTTTGGTCACTTTTTCAAATAAAGTCGATTTTATGTAATTGCCACGTACAGTCCAAATGTTTTCTTTTAAATGCTGAGAAAAACTGATACTTTAACAAATTCGTGTTCATCAATCTCAATTTGTGCTTCGTTTAACAGCTTAACATTAAAAACACTGCAAAGCAATTACAACATTTCTAGAATAATGAACACTAATAGACTAGAAAGTTAATTAAGCGCCGGTTCGACACCGCTCAAGAACGTGTGGCTATGTCTTTCGCAAGACACTGAAACGCGTGCTGTGGATCGCGCAGTGGCGTCTCTTCGACAATAGCTCTTGATTTCTCTCATGATTATTAAAACTAAGCTGCTCTAGGGAGAGGTGCCTACGGCCCTTCTTGGGGCTATGGCCTACTGAACTGAACATTATGCCACATTTCAACTCCTGTTCTTGGTGAAAGTGATGTTCATTGTGTAGTTAGTTGCCTGTTTATAGCCTTCAGGGGAGACTAATATGTTCTGTTGAAGGTTTCAACGTTTTTCGTTGATTTAATTTTTTTGTCGATGTAGCCTTCTTTTAAATAAAACTCAGGAAACAATGGTTCACTAGTTGTAGTAGGTCAAAAAAGTCTTTGTTTTCTTCTTAGGTCAATAAAAACTTGCCCTAGTCATAACATTTTATTGTGAGTCGCATAAAATGATGGCAATACAGCCTGTGACAAAAGTTTTAGCTGTAAATGCTTATATTTCGATGAGTAATGGGCATTGTTGTGCCACAATACATAATAAGAACGTTACTTGGTAAATGTAGAATCTTTGTGCGACAATGTCATTTCATTTTTAGCCGAATAAGTTACTTGCAGCAACTAGTTTTTAGTCAAAATCAATTAGATTCGTAGGCGTAAAATGGGTAGCCTACAAAGCGTGGCAAAACGGGCTCAAATTGCAGTTTAAAGTTTTTTGGACGTCAAATTGCGAAGTAGGTGAAAGTTAGTAATAAAGGCGAAGTAGGTGAAAGTTAGCAATAAAGGCGAAGTAGGTGAAAGTAACTAATAAACCAACAACAAAAATTGAGTGAAAGTGGTGGATGAAACAAAAGTTATGGTGGTTTGCACACAGAATCGTTGAAAAACGCAAAGTGTCCTGAAACTTTTGTCACAGGCTATAAAAGTGAGTCGCACACTACACAAGGTTGGGAAGCACTGAACTATACTGTAAAAGTTACTCAGTATATGTGAAAATTTTAAATAGAGATTTCACAATCTTTGGGATAATATAATTAAAATTATTTGATAAAATATTTTCGATTCAGAATTTAAGTATTTATCATGTACGACGTCCAAATCCATGACGTCTTTGTTGGTTTCCTTTAGCATCCTCTTTAAACTGCACATTTTCAAGCAACAAACCCAAGAGGTAATCCTTGCAATCATGCGACTCTTTCACAAGAGGTTCATTGCTTAAGACATCTTGCAGAAACGAAGAAGACAAATCCAAGAAATTAATCGACTTCAACAACTCGACAAAGGTTTCCTTCCGATTTTTGGAATCATGTTTCACCCAAGCCAGGGAAGCTTTGTACATATTTCTTCCATTTACTTTCTAGAAAAAAAATGAACTGGTTAAGTATAAAAGCTAAATGCAAAACTCAAAGATTACAAAACAGTGTACAATGAAAATTATTTACACTAGTGCATATTTATTATTTAGAAAAAAATACAAACAACATTCAAAAAGCCTTTCATACAGAAATTTCCACACCTCCACAAAACGTTTCGAACTGAAACGAACTGTTTTGAGAAATATGTGTAAATTCAATAAACGCACATGGTTAAATCATTTTTCTAGCCATTTGCAGTGTAGAAGCGGTTTTGATTAAACATTTATTTGCTTTCACTGCTAGAAAACCATCCACCTTAAACCGTCCGCCCCATTAGCTCAGTGGATAAGCGCCCGGCTCGCTGGTTCGACTCTCGGGGTGTGCGCTTGAGCAACGCATTTCAGGACTGCTCTCCATTCAGCGGCAACTAGTGAATGGAATAATTCCCAGGAAACAACACTTCAACAATCGGAAAACTTCACTCTGCCAATCTCGGTAACCGGCCCTGCGTCAAGAGCCTCTACAACAGTGGTTCCCAACCTTTTTGTTGTCACGGACCCCTTTAGACAAATTATTAATTCTGCGGACCCCTACCTAAATTTTGCCTTAAACTCAATTAACATACTATTGACTATTGTAATAATTATGCTACTCAACTACTGTAAGGCGTAGGCTACTGTGTCATATTGCATTGCCGAGCTATGACTCCTGCAGCAAATATCAGGTTAAACAGTTGCTCAAATAAGAAAAGGAATGAATTGTTCAAGAAATGTCAGCAGTATTTGAATACTAAGGTGAATCAAAGTGCCATGCCGAAACTTTTTCAACGTAAGCAAATTTAATGAGAGGGCTGTTGTTGCTTTTCCTGAACTAAACGACTGAACTGTGGTTGAGTTTTTGACAATGTAACACGCATGTCATCTTCAACGTCCAGGCGATTTCGGTGTTTAGTTTTTATTGTAACAAGAGCTGAGAATCCTGCCTCGCAAAGGTAAGTGGTTATGAATGGTAACAAAATAATAATCGCTTGCTTTGCCAAGAATGGGTAGGTCAAAATTCATCAAGGTAATCACCGAACCCCAAATGCTTTCTCACGGACCCCAGGTTGGGAACCACTGCTCCACAAGTATGTGAAACTACCAGGAATAACCAATCAAGGCTTTGTCAGTCCGAGGATAAAGATTCAAAACCAACCAACCACCTAATGAAAAATTATTAGCCATACACGAAAATAATAGTAATACGTGTCAATATTCATCGCTACCTTCTGATTAACTGCCTTTAATACATCCAACAAACTCTTTTTGTTGAGCTGGTTAAACTCAGCACGCTGTGTGATTACTTCGAAATGTGAAGCAACCACCTTCGCCGCTGTCTCACTTAAAGAATTACAGCCGAAGGTTTGAGCGATCAGAAGATGATTCAAGCAGTTTTCAGCATTTAGCGACTCCGTTAGAAATATTCCACAAAGATTTTTCAACTCTAAAAAATTATTAATACAAATATAATCTAAAAATTTGGCAACAAACTACATAAAAATGTTAAAGAACAAATCGGTCATTTTTACTATAAAAATCAAAAACATTATTATACCACTAACCATACTCTATTGAAAATAAAAATGGTAAAATCATACCTATATGTGAAGCTAGAATATGTTTTAAAATCTCTCATATTTTTTTCCTTTAAAGTGAAACAAACTAAAGCTTCTTTTCTTTTGGACGACTATTTTTCAGTAGGCTAATCAATGAAGCTAGTTTCTGGCTAGTATTATTTGCAAAAACAAAGCAAATTGTCGCTAGATCAAGTCGCGTGAAAGTCTAAATGACCTTTCTTCCTTTGTATTTAGTCTTTTTTTTTTATGGTCGAGTTTATCTTAAAGGAAAACTCATAACTCTAACAGTTGTTCTTATGCACTGCAGTACCACCACGTTATTGGTGCCTTGATAATTAGGAACAAAATTTATTTATATTACAAAACTTTCGGATTACACAAAAAATGTACTTCAGCATTGAAAGCGTGTCATTTGCACAATAAAAAATGCCTAATTGTGCACATAAGTTATCGTCGACTTAAAACAATAAACCAGCATGTTATTTTTAACATTGTTACTTTTAAAACTTCACCATTGCATTGATCTCACCATCCATTTGAAAGTAATCCGACACCTTCATCACCTCGAAAGCATTTTCTTCAGCCAGTTCAATAGTCGATGTGTAAATAAATTTAAGGACGGTTTCCATCAATTCAGCGCTTACTCCTTCAATGTTTGCTTCAGAAGTGTATTTTTCTTTCATCTAAACAGCAATGAGCTAATATAAATAAATCCAAAAGTAATCTTTTTGCTAACAAGCGTAAATTAGAAATGGTTAAGCTTATATTTCGTTTCATGAAATATCGTTTCACAATTTTCTCAACTAAAGTTCATAAAAATAAAGGTGGATGCCGAAACAAGTCAACTATGAACATTTTGTACCTCTAAATGAAACAGATGAACAATTTTACTATCAGGAAATATTTTGGTAAAAACTTGGTTTAGATCTGCACATAAATTGAACAAACAATGACATGGCCTACTTGTTACGAGTTTGAGAACACTGTTCTAACGTTATCTTCTTTTGACACTGCAATAGCCATCAGATCAATACTTAACCAAGAGATTTGACAACTTGATGCCGCGATTTCTCTTCAATAGCCCAAATTTACAATAGATACCACACTGATGCTGGATGTTATCAGGTATGATGAAACCCAGACATCAGTTGCAATCTAAGTTGAGGAACTGAGTCTGGGTTTCCCAAAAAGAGTAAAAACAATTACCGTTTGTTGCAGACTAGTAATTATCGACACCAAAGATAATCACTTAGAATACTAACGATGGAAACATCACATTAGCCAATTTCAGTAAAACCGAGGCAAATATACTTGCACTTGGTCTCGCTATCAATTGAAAATGCAATGGAGAAGGCAACTGATCGCTCATAGCAACCTATTATAATAACTTAAACATTTCACAAAAATTGAACGCCTAAAATACGATCGTCTTATAAGACCTAGCTTATAGTGGTTTCAGTAATAGTGCAATTTGGGTAGAGAGGTAACTCTTTTAAACCATAAACAGACATAGCTCGGCAACAATGTTGTTTTATAATGTTAAATGTAGTGTTGTTGCTGAGCTATGTCTGTTCAGTAATAGTGGTAGGCTAATATCTTTTGGTATGTGCTACAACGGCATTATAGACCTCTTATAATCCACTATTAAAGACTTATTATTAACAAAAAGTTATTAATATTAACTGAATTGCTGTCAATTTATTGCACAATAATGTACAATCAGTAAAAATCACCTTAGATTTAAACATTCTGTCGAAATATGGTGAAATTTTTCCAAGGATGCATTTGTGAGCAGGAAACTTCTTTCCGCCCACTTCGATAATGACGTCGCAGTACGAATCACTGTCTTCCCGGTCACTGCAACAAAACTGTGAAAGTGTGCGAGAAAATTATTGTAAGAAAATATGATCACTTCATTAAACTTTAAATTCTCTGTAAAATACAAAAAGCATTCAGTCAGCAGGTTCGTAGCCTCCCTTGTCTTGGCTCGAGAGTATATTTTTACCTCCCAAGGTTGACAATGCTTTCCCAGGCGACACGGAGAGGCTGACTGAGGGTAGTCAAACTTTGTTCTTATTCCTCAGCCCCATTTGGTAGATGGAAGATAGTGGAGATGGCATGGTCTGCGGTCAATTTTTCAGCGCCACACTCGAGAGAAAATGTTACTCCCTATTGGTGCTTGGTTGAATGGAAAAGCTCAGTGCCCGTGAAAAGACACTTACACATAACCACGTCCACGTATATCTCGGTAAGAGCAGGCCAATTGCCCGCTGATGGGCAAATAGACTTTCTCAGCCATCCTTTCAAAGTTTTTTTTCGACGCAGAGAAAATCTACATAAATCAATATATGACAAACGAAAGAAAAGTTATTTTTCCTTTGGTTTGTAAACAGTTCAATAACTTATTAAACTCTTTAAATTCACCAATGTCACGATATTCCCAATAATCGTGTTTCGATAGATAGAAAAATTTATTTTACTAATGAATCTATCGTGCTTGTACTTCGACAAATATGACATGTAAAAGAACGCCTGTCTTTATCCACGTAAGCGTTTATGAAATCCTTTGTTCGTTGTCTAAATACTTTTAGTTATTTTGATTGATTAATTATAAAAATGTGGCAAATAATTTATATACTACGAAGAGTGATATCATGAATACCTAAATTAAAACTTTGGACAACTACAACTATTGCTTATTTCAGTGCAGACTGTGGATAGACGTATTTCCTGTAAATCACATGCCATCAACAAACCTGAATAAAGCAGAGAAAATAGCTGCATTATGAGTTCCATGATACACCCTGATCGGGACACGACCCAGGGTAGGCTGTACAAGCGCATGAGCCTGGGTAGGCAGCATAATGGCTTGAGTCGGGGCAGGTTGCATATTGTAATGATCCTGAATATGATGGACACGTTGCGTTCCCAAAAGTTGATCATAGTTCATCTTGACAATCAATTAGGAAATAGTGTTCCTGAACAAAAACAAGACCAAAAACATGACAACAATGATGGTTTCAGTTGACTAAATAGTGAATACATGTAGCACAACATCAGTTCTACATAATTTGCAGAAGTAACGTGGCCAAAACATCGGTAACGTAACTAGTGACCGTTTGGGATTTAAAAAATATTAAAGTAGACTTTCTAAAGATAACTTTTGATGAAGAAAAGTTTCTCATGCAAAATATTATCAAACAGTGTATGCACGCAGAACACGCCACGTACAGAGCATGTTTGTCATTTACCTTTAGGTTTATTTCTTTTTCCAAATGAGGTGAAAGTTTAATAACAGGTCTCTATCAATTGAAGCAAAACTGATAAATACTATTAGCCTAAACCACCTACACAATAACATAACAACGTTATGAAATGTATTCTAGTATACTAAAACTGTATTTGCAAAATTTGCTCAACAAACATGCGACAAGTGAATGCAAACAACTTTGGAGTAACACATATTTTAAAGAATATAAAATTGCATAATAAAATGTAAGCATGCTTTCTATTTCAAATGAAAATATAAATAGCTGCGTGATTTGAATACAATTATTAGAGTTGTGTATTATGGGGATTAGAAGTTGCAACGAAAGGTATGTTGAAGACGATTGTAGAATTCTAGCCAATATTGAATAGATTGTAAAAGTGAAAGTTATTGCCAATTGTAAAGTAGCTGTTGCAAGTAGTGGTGTATCTCTATTTTTTAAATCGACGAAGACGTTTGACGTTCAGAATTTGACTTCTTTACGTGCTGAAAGTGATGAGCCATTTGTCAGTTCAAGGATTTCATCTATCATCTCACTAGTAGAACTATTCGGCTTTTTATCTTACTGTTTAACGTTTGATATCCCAATAAACTGTGTCATCAATCTTTTCAAAGTCTCTTTACGTGTAAGAGATAAAAACAATTGTAACAAGCACCCATGCCAAAATAAGTCTTGAAAACACAGAAATGCCTAGACAACTGTAATTGGAGCAATGAAATGCCTCGACAACAGTGGAGCTATGCAATTGAAAACAGCTCGCTGTTCATAAATCCATTGCATTAAACCAAGGAGCGTTTGGTATACTACTACATTCACAAAGAAACCATCAGTAATGAATGGCATGGATGTTCGTTCAAATCGCGGTCACTGCCGGTGTTGTATTTTACCAAGTTAGACAAACTCGGACAGTGAAAAGTTTCCCCGGCAGCATTTTTAATATTAATTTGGTATGTTTATGATTTATTTTTTACATAAATGCAGCTAGGGATATCAGCTATCCCAAGGACACTTCAAACTTTATATTTGATTAGAACATTTCACGATTCAGGTTCTGACATTGAACTGTGACTTGCCAATAAATTAATCTAAAACTAGTCAATATTAGGTTGCTCACTTCTTCTGAACTGCTTTCACTGGAACTGGATGTTTTAAAAGCAGGTTCTTTGCGGTTTTGATGTTTCATGATATGCAAGAATTCGCTCAAAAAGTGATCTTTGCACTCATGTGCACTTTTCACCAATTCATGGTTGACAATCTTTTCCTCGAGACATAGGAACATGATAGGCCATATGGGAAAACGTATAGCAAAAATATTTTTTTTGGGGGGGCTTTTAAGTGATTTTTTTATCTCTATGCCTTTGCTAACATTTAAAATAATCATTTCTGACTAAAATCACCACATATCTAGTATCAATCGATGTTTAAAAGATACAAGAAAAGTTTAATTTGATCAACAAATAGTAGCAATATTATGCCTATTTTTGTAAGGGCAATCTTAGTTGAAAGCCTGAACATCGCGTCAAGATGTCTTCCATCATCCAGGTTTCTCTTATTTGCTATTACTTCAGGCAAGGAAATCCTTTTCAGGATGTGGCAGAACGAGGAGTGAGAATTATCGAAAAGTACAAAGGGATTTTAACCCATGATGCAGAAGAAACGTAATTCTTCATTGTGTAGAAAGGGCAAAGCGGGATTATCCAGATTTCAAAAAAGCCACATTGTCATCCTCCAAGATGTAATTATTGACGTATTGGGAGTTTAGTTCAGTTTCGTTTGCCTCATCATGGCAATTATATGCTAACGGTGAAAAAGATTTCCTTGCCTGATCTAACATCAAATAAGAGAAACCTGGATTCAGGCTTTCAACTAAGATTGCCCTTACAAAAATAGGCATAATATTGCTACTATTTGTTGATCAAATTAAACTTTTCTTGTATCTTTTAAACATCGATTGATACTAGATATGTGGTGTTTTCAGTCAGAAATGATTATTTTAGATGTTAGCAAGGGCACAGAGATAAAAAAATCACTTAAAAGCCTCCCCAAAAAAAATTTTTTTGCCATACGTTTTCCCATATGGCCTATCATGTTCCTATACTGAAAATTTCAAAGGGTCATTGCTTGACGAATACTTGAACAAACCTGCTCTAATTTTTTTTGTGAGTTTCTAGGACCAACCTCATAATCTGAGGGGTTTGCCGCCATGTTTTAAAAGAAAAAAAAATTTTTTGACTCACCCTATTGCACTACATAGCCGTCTTTCAAAAAAAAAATTGGTACAGAAGTGTAAGGGTATAATATATATAACACAAATAGGCTGCCAATGCAACCCCTGAGTACTGCATTCAATGCTCAACATAGTGTTGCATCACTTTCATAACTTTCAAAGCATGACAGATCCTTGAACACGGCTTATTTCAGACTACAATTAAAACAGAATGAAAACACTAGTTAATGTAAGGACACTAGTCTACTATAAACTCGAACCAAAATTTAACTCAATATGACGCAATAAAGATATGGGGCATAACCCTAAATAGATAAAAGGAACAAATGTTATCCCACTTTACCAAGTTGCTGAAAAACACAGTTATACAGGGTGCGGCAAAAGTCCTTGGACAACTTAAAAATTAAATAATTCTTTTAAAAGTTAATGAAACAAGATAAAATTTTAAGATGCATTAGAGAAGACAGTTTGCAACATATTTACAAAATTTCATTCAATATGACCTCCTCTCGCCTGAATAACAAGTTCAAGTCTCTTACGGAAACTCTTAGCAGCGTTACACAGGGTTTCCTGGGGTATTTTGAGCCATGCTTTTTCCAAGGAGCGTTTCAGAGCATCCACTGACCCATGAGACGAAGCACAAGCATTTGCCTCCAAAATGGACCAAACAGAATAATCCATGGGGTTGAGATCTGGTGATGAGGGTGGCCAAAGTTCCTTGCTCTAGAAACTTGAAAAATTGTCCTGACACCATTTCTGGGTTTTGTTTGACGTGTGTGACGGCGCTCCATCTTGCTGGAACGTGAATGGTCTTTCTTTGAAGTGTTTCTTGGCCCCTTGAAGTGCCGGAGTCAAAATCAACTCAATGTAAGAATTTGTATTCACTTTTGCACCTTGAGGGACAAAAATGAGGAGAATTCCATGTCTTGGATATGGCGGCCCAAACCATGACGGATGAGGGCTTTTGACGTCTGAAAACCCGCTTTACGGAATCATGAATGTCTGCTGATGATTTTGCAAGAATTCGATCATTTTGTCGATTGCAAATTGTCTCAACTGTGAACAATTTCTCATCAGAAAAAATGATTTCAGCTGTGTGCGTACCATCTTTCAGTTTGTTGAGGAGAATCTTCGCTCAAGTCAATCGTTTTTCTTTTTGGAGATCCGTGAGGTGCTGGCAGGTTTGCATTCTGAGAGGCGACAACTTCAATTCACTTTTAACAATTCTTCTCATGGTTTTTTCACTCACATCCATGTCATGAGCGATTCTCCTCATGGATCTCTTTGGGTTGCGCCTAACACGAGCTTTGACAGCTTTGATGAGCTTTGGAGTCCTAGCAGTTCGTGGTCTTCCACTGCGAGGTCGATCTGCAGCATTTCCAAGTTCCTCAAATCTCTTCACAGTGTGATAAACTGTTGATCTGGGAGCTTTAATCAGCTTTACAATCTCAGAGTTTGTCTTTCCTGCGCGGTGGAGTTCAATAATGGCTTCACGTTTAGCCTTCATACTATTAAGTTCAATTAAATTTTATCACCCAAGTACTGAAATCTTAAAAATAGGGTTTATTACACTCCATATTGAATAATAGCAATGAGGTAAACAGATTAAAACCTACTTTAAATTAATTTACAAAATATGTCCAAGGACTTTCGCCGCACCCTGTACAATAATCAAAAACCGCAATTACTAATGAAGTCAAATAAATATTGTTTCTTTAAAGTTTAAATTAGTCAAAAAACAAGTTTCCTTTTAAATAACTTTTTAATATTGCAGATAACTGTTTGAAGTTTTAAATGTGGTGATAGAAAACCGCCGGTTCTGTGTATTTTCGCACTAATTTTTTCACTCTATTTCTACAATTGGTGGTTGTCGAAAACGTCAAGAGTCTTCATATCGATTACGCCTATAACCTCCAGCTTTATTTTCTTTTATATCTTCTTTGAACTTGACATTCTTCAACAGCAACCTTAAAAAATAATCTTTGCAATTATGTGATTCTTTGACAAGAGGTTCATTGTCTAAAATGTCTTCCAAAAAAGAAGAAGACAAGTCCAAGAATTTGATTGACTTCAACAACTCGACAAAGCTTTCCTTTCGATTTTCGAGATCATGTTTCACCCAAACAAGAGAAATTCTATAAATGCTTCTTCCATTTATTTTCTACGAAAAAATAAATAATATAGATTGAAAGATTAATAAAATTATAATAGAAAAATTACTTCCATATACAAAAATTACCCAGACTAACAAAAAATTGTACGCAATGAGAGTACGCAAGCGATTTAAAGAAACGTTTATTCAGCAAGGGCTAAAACCTTGCCACGAGAAGTTCCCATTAGCTTAGGTAAAGTAAAAGTCCCATACTGAGCTTTGGGGGAATGAAAAGATAAGGTTTTCATTATACTTAGCCGTCGGCACTAAGGTGGCCAGTTCCTTTCTCTCGGCCACCTTTCCTTCAGCAACTATGCCCACCCAATTTATTACACCCTGGGTAGAGGTTGGCGGTGTTTATCAACAACCAGCTTAAGCCGTGAGTCGAACCAGGTTCGCACAATTGGAAAGCCAGCGCCTTATCCGCTACGCCACCCACCGCATCAGTTAGCTCAGAAATATGTTTAAATTCAACAACAGAAAAACAACTTGAACATTCGTTGTTATCATTTGCAGTATAAACGTCATTTTCATAAAAAATACCATACATAATTTACATATGCTTCCTATGTTACTATCACTACCTTTTGGTTAACCGCCTCCAGAACATCCAACAAATTATTTTTGCTGAGCTGGTTAAAGTCATCATGCTGAGCAGTTTGTTCGAAATGTAAGGCAATCACTTTCGCTGCTTTTTCACTTAAAGAATTACAGCCAAACGTTTGAGCGGTCAAAATATAATTTAAGCAGTTCCCAGCATTTAGTGACTGCGTTAAAAATGTGCCACAAAGATTTTTCAACTCTGAAAATAAAGAACACAAACAATAACAATGTGAAAATAGATTCAAAACTCTGACATTAATTTGTGATTAAATTAAAAAGCACGATCAAATCTTAAAAAAACAAACCTTTTATTTTTCGATAAACAATAAACATTCATCTCAGTTGAACCATACGAAACATGTTTACTTGAAAAAAAAATTATAAAATTGAGCGAAAATGAAATCAAACTAAGGCTTTGAACTTTGAAGAGATCCTTTTTCAAAAGTAAAAGAATTGAAACGTTTTTCGGTTCCTAATCAATAAAGCGAACTCCTGCCTGGAGTGCAAAAGAGCAAAGTAATTCGGCATGAAATAAAACCAAAGATTCCATGGTTAGTCTATACTAATACCATAGCAAGGGTCTCAAACACGCAACCGCGAGGGATTTTGGTGCATTCCGTGATGCATTTTAAAACTTTGAAATAATTAACAATTACAGCATGGTACATATTTTTTCTACTGATTTAGAAAGATAAAATCTGCTCTAAAATTGCTCAAAAAATCTGAACATGCCCATAAGACTTCACACTTTTTAGCACTACAGTCGCGCTATTTCATTGCTTGCGAGAAAATCGCGTTGTTACATTACAATCGCATTGCCTATTCACTTATTGTGTCGCTATCACAATAGTAACCTTGGTATTTGCTGGAGTCAGTTCTTCAAGGGCTTAGTTTTTTCCGCGTTTTTCAAAGTTGATTGCTAGATTTTTACTCTCCAGGTCCGTCATTTCGTTTGCGTTCTTTTTTGCTTTTTCTTTTACGCTTTTTTTGGGTTCGTACAGTGCTTTTCCATCTCCTTGTTTTTACTACTTTTTCTTGCGATTTATAATCCTTGGTGTGTTTTTACTGCCTTTTTGATTGTGTTTTAACTGTGTTATTGACTCCTTATTGTGTAGACCTGTTGCGGCCCTGGGGGTTAATTTACAAGTGTTCATTTGGCCTTTAGAGCAATTTGAGTTTGAGACCCTTGGTCTAAAACAACTTTTTTTTATAACTGAATCATTTTCTCAAAATTTTTTTTTTACGATTCCTGCTTATCGAGAGTGTTCGGAGCAGAGTCGTCACTGCTCTGGTGAGACCTAGAAGTAGAAAAGCTCAGTCTGTAGTTGTTATTCTTCAAAACCACTTTTCTTGTTTATCAGCCCAAAGTATTATAGCCATACCCACAAAGAGCCAGCTAATAGACGCATGCCAAGCAGACAATTTGGAATCTAAAAATATCGCCGTCAACACAAATTCACAATTTGGCATAACTTTATAGCCGACATCAAGAAATAATCTATACTATTATTTTATTTTTGTTTGCTTTAAAAAATAGCTTTCATCTCACCATCCATTTGAAGATAATCAGATGCCTTCATCAACCCAAAAGCATTTTCTTCATTTATGTCAATAGCTGATGAATACATAAAGTCGAGGACGGTTTCCATCAATTCAGAGCTTACTATGTCAATGTTTACCACAGAGTCGTATGATTCTTTCATCTAAACAAGCAAGGAATGAAAATAAACAAACATCAATGCTGGTGATAAAATAATCTATTTTTGTTTTGTGTGACCAGTGGTGATGCAAACACTTACTCTCGAAGAGTCAAAAAGTTTCGTTTTAATTTAGCAGATACACAATTACATGCAATTAAAGCACAAGGTTAAATGACAGTAGTTCATTTCTCGATGATACTAAGTAAGCTGAAAAGTTTGAAAAATCGATTTCCAGTAGAAAAATAGCTATTGAAAACTACTGAAATAAGTACTTTACGACAAATTTGAAGTCATGAAGATCCCGATCGAACAAAAAATGGAAGACGCCATACACGAGTTTCACCCTTGTTTGGGATCATCAGTGGTGCATATCCATGTGTCTTGAGAGGGAATCGAACTTCCAACTTTAAAGTTGTGGACCTCTCCGACTAAAGTGGGAATCGAACCTCCGTCTAGATTGTACTACGGTGTCCAGTATGCCGTTCGTAACCACTCGGTCACATCTCAAGACAATGAAGCTGTTGTTAACTGTCGAGTGTGGAGTACGGCGTCTTCCATTTTCGTTCGATCGGGGTCTTAAATAACTTTACAAATCCTCACATTCCCTTAAAAATTTTGAAATTGTGAAGACGACTCATCCTAGAAAGCAGCCGATACTGCACGGACTATAGGTCAATTTGTGACACAATGCAGAACTAATAATCAAAATTACTTTAGATTTGAACATTCTGTCGAAATATGGTGAAATTTTTCCAAGGATGCATTTGTGAGCAGGAAACTTCTTTCCGTCCACCTCGATGGTGACGTCACAGTACGAATCACTGTCTTCCCGGTCACTGCAACAAAACTATCTATCTAAACATTCCAAGCAATGACTACAAAAATTAGGACAAACCAAGTGAACTGAAACTAAGAAGTGCATTCAGCATGATGGTTCGCAAACGTGTGAAATCTCATAAGACACTCGGACATGGCGATCAAGAAATATAATTCTTAGAAACTGTAAAAAAAGGGCTTTATTGATGTAGAGAAAGCCCTTATAATCATGAGTAGCCTATAATCTTTCCAAAAATGTTTTAATCAAGATGATTTACCAAGTAAGCCTGCAACGATAATATTTTTTCTAATAACATGTAATAAAGTGCAAAACAAGATAACTGGTAAAAAGCAGTGTCCATGGGCTAGTCTCAAGGTATCTGAACGATAACCGCCTCACATACTGTAAGTCAGTAATCCTTAAAAAAAGATACGTGAAAAAATTCTAAATAAATGATGCTGCATGGAAAAATCCTGAAGGATAATTACAAATGGAAGTATCTAAGACGACTCAAAAAAAACATTAGCGAAATTCTTCGAAGCCATCCTTTGTATTGGTGTAATCACGTGGAACAAGTAACTTCTGAAAAGGTCCCAGTACCCAAATGGTATAAAAAAAACTTAACTGTTTAATAAAAAGGTTGGAAAGCCAAAAACGAGGTGACCAGAGTTGACGAAAAAGACATAAAACCGAGAAAACAGCGAAAGACCAATCCTAAGATCAGAGAATATGGCTAAAAAGGCCGCAAAAGCTGAAAGAGCTCAGATAGCAGAAAAAAAGTCATCAAAGACGGAACACACCTTTGAGAATGAATCATGTCCGCTGAAACAGACGTAAAAATACAGATGGTTGTCGTTTTCAACATTTTGTGGTAGCTTTTAGACCACAGCAAAAAAAAGTTTTAAAAATAACTTTTATTAATCAACTACTACTGATCAAGTAAGTTATTAATGATTATTATGATTAGATTGAACAAACGTTCTAAGCATTTTTCTCCTAAGAATTGTTAATCGTTTCGATGTAAGGTAACACAGAAATTAAACTGCAAATACAACCAACAAACCTGGATAAAGCGGAGAACACGGCAGCATTATGAGTTCCGCGATGCATCTGAATAATGCAGATTTGAGTAAATAGTGTGTCTCTTGAGTTAAAACTTGACCATCACTATTGATCGCAAAGCTACAACGATTTCAATCATCGCACAACAATTCAGATAAGTAGACAATACAATGAACACCATACCACAAAATTAATTCATAAAACTATTTTCTTGTGACTGTTTATCTTAATATCAGAACGTATTAACATGGTGTTGCAAACGAGAACATTAAAATTTTGCTCAATGATTTTCTTAATAAAAAATGTTATAAAGCCAAAACACAGAATACTCCACGCATATATCGTGTTTAAAGTTTACCTTTCGCCAAGTCCCAAATGATTAATATCTGGTCTTTACTAGTAAGCAGTACAAACAACTAGGCCTGTTGTTAATCTTTATGTTAATATTTCTACACAATAACCTAAACCAATAAAATTTTAATTAGATACGCTAGATACTGTGAAAACTAAGTCACTCATATTGAATAGTTCAATAAACAAAAGCCACATTAGCAAAATTGATTTTAAAAATAAAAGTAATGCTAATCAGCATTGGATTTGCACGACATTTTGAATTTTGTTAGCCTACATGAAATTTATTGAACTACAAGCAAACTAAGCCAAGTGATACACTATGACATTTATTATGATACAAATGAAAAAATGAGAACATTTTCGGTTACAAATCAAATCCTGCTTTTGTTAAATATTTACAAAACTAATATTTACATAACCCTACAAAAATTAGTTAGCGCTTGTTTGAGTTCATATGAAATACTATATCAGGACTAGGCCTACATTACTTCACAATGAAAAAACATGAACATTAATGGATTGAATTAATCTTTATCTTTGGACTGGGAAAGCTTTTTTGAGAGCTTAATCCTGGCAGTTTCGCATACTTGTAGAGGCTTTGAACCACTGACGCAAACCCGGTTACCGAGATTGGCAGAGTGAAGTTTCCGATTGTTGAAGGGTTCTTGCCGGGGAGTTATTCCATTCACTCGGTGCCACTGAATGGAGAGCAGTCCTGAAACGCGTTGTTGAAGCGCACACCCCGAGAGCCGAACCAGCGCTGCTTGATCTTGAGTAGGGCGCGTAACCACTAAGCTAACGGGGCGAAAATTGGTGAAACGACTCGAGGCATTTGAAATGTGGATTTATAAAAGAATGCTTAAAAGCTCATGGAAGGACAAAATCACAAACAAAGATGTACTGTTTAAATTGCAAACTAACACGCAAATTCTACAAACAATTTAAACATAAAAATTGAAATATTTTGGCCATATGATTCGCAAAATTCTATTCAAAGACAACTACAAAGAAAATGAATGAAAAACAAAATAGGGGCAGACCACCAAGAGTTTGGACTAATAACATTAAGGACCGGTCAGGGCTTGATTATCAAACTGCAATTAAAAAAATTTAACAAAGAAACTTGGCGCTTCATTGTGCCTCCAACCCTCGACAAGAGGAAGGACAATGTTGGATTGTTGAATGTTGATGACATGAGTTCAATAAAAATAAACTTTCAAATGCTTTGCGACGGCTAGATACATCGCCGAACCCTTTCACACATTTATTCCATGATAAACACCACAGCCTTTTCTAGCAGTAATTGCAACATTCATCGGGATAAATACGAAAGTTAAAGCAGAATCATACAAGTTGCCAATAGCGTAGTTTCCTTGGGTTAACTCTAGGCTCACTTTGGTTGCTTGATTTGATCTTTATCCTCGGACTGGGGAAGCTTACTTGAGAGCTTGATTGTGTCAGTTTCGCATACTTGTAAAGGCTTTGAGAAACTGATGCAGGGTACCAAGATGGACAAAGTGAAGTTTCCGCTTGTTGTTGAAGTGTTGTTGCCGGGAAATTATTCGATCCATTTGGTGCCTCTAAATCAGAGGTGACGAACCTGCGGCCCGCAGGCCGCATGCGGCCTGTCAAAGAATTTCGTGCGGCCCGCAAAACAATTTGACAATCGCTTATGCATTAAAGACAAAAGACATCTCAAAGCTGTTTTATGCCTTCACTGGTACACCGTTCCTTTGCTATTTTCTTGCCCTAAACCCTTTGCCTAAAAAAGTCGTTACAGGTCGAGGCTGACAGATGAAAATCTCAGTAGGCCTATGCAGTTGAGAGTTGCCACATCGTCTGTTCGACCTAATGTTGAACGCTTGGTCAAGCAAAAAAACTTTCCAAAAATCCTATTAAGCAAAAACATTCAATGTTATTTTTTAATATTTTATGCTTCAATGCTGCATTAGATAGCTTCAGCTGTATGATTCGCATGGGCTTTTGTTTGTTGTTTGAAAATGAAATTTCATTAATTGATTTGTTGTTTCGGAGCATAGGCTAATGGTCGAAACATTTAGTCAACTTGAGAAAAAAAGATAGAGCCAAAAAAAAGAAATCATACTAATATGAAAGCAAACGCTTCGAAAATTAAACTGTCTTCATTACTGTACAGTGTACAATGGTCAACAGCCAATTTGCTTCTGAAACGAATGAGATCAATCTTGGCTAATTTGGGGTCGCTGATCACGAATATCAACTTGAAAATGGTTGATTAGCTCGGGTTTTTGAGATATGGCACCATGCCAAAATGTGCTTTACTTGCTGATGCGGAAAGCAGTGTGAGTTTTTCTGTTGTAGCTTTCCATCGGTCAGATAGAGTTGGGCACTTATATTTGTTGGAAGGTAGATGGCGTGTCTATTCATATTATTTTAATTCTGACATAGGCTATGTTTGAGTTGGGTTGTTTGCTTGCTTCTTTTGTAAAAACTTCATATATTTAGCCTTAGGCTAACTGCTCTTTCTGCAGATGCCTCGGAAATGCATAAATAAAGCAGACAATTTCTGCTACATTTGTGGTGAAATAACTTTTTCTTCACAAAAGCAAAGTAGCTTATAACGGCTGTGGTCAGGAAAGCATACCACTTGTATTTTGGATGCAAAGTTGGTGATCAGGGCAAGAGTGAGGCCCCTCACATATGCTGTAACTCCTGTGGCAAATCTTCGGCAATGGCTAAACGGAAAAAGAAAATGTATATCCTTTGCTGTTCTAATGGTTTGGAGAGAACCTACTGACCACATTAGCGATTGCTACTTTTGCATGACCCCTCCCCCCCCCCCCGGTTTGTAAAGGTTTGTTGAGAAAGAAGAAGCAGAGTATTCAATACCCAAATAGTTTATCAGCAATTCGTCCAGTAGCCTACCGCATGGAGAATTACTTCCTGTTCCTGAGGCACCCCAAGAATTCATACTGGATTCAGACGATGAAGAAAGTGTAAGTTCTGTGAGTAAGTTAGTGGTGGATCTCCAATGTCACAGAAAACATACGTTGAAACATTATCTTCCAAAGAACCACACCTTATAACTCAAAATGAATTGCATGATCTTATCCGGAATTTGGAACTACCCGAAGGTAAAGCAGAACTTTTGGGCTATAGAATCTTCTGGCAGAAGACGTAAGGATATCCAAATACCGTGACCGTCAACAAGAGCTAGAATAATTCTTTTTTGCAGAAGGTGATCTTGTAGCATGGTAGCCTACTAGCCTACAGTAGATGGAACTAAGCACTACATGGAACTAAGCATGTAGACAACTACACAGAATTGGTGTCCAATCTCATTAAAGAATACAGATGCATGGGGTGCAATATGTCACTGAAGACCCATCTTTTGGACTCGCACCTGGATTTTTTTCGACCAAACTGTGGAGAAGTTAGTGATCAGCATGGTGAGCGATTTCACCAATGCATATCTACAATGGAAAAGAGGTACCAGGGAAAACAGAATCAATCAATGCTTGCTGACTTTTGCTGGATGATATCTAGGGACGCTCCATCAGCCGTAGGCTATACAAGCGACAGGTCAAAAGGAGAAGAACAGATAAAATAGATTAGAAATTTATATTTGAACAATGACAATTATTTGTTGCATATGCTATGCTGAAATGTATAAACGCATGCAATTATTACACTGTTTGTAGATTGTTACTGTTGTGTTCAATAAAGTGCACCAAGGCTTGCCATATGTGGATCCACATACAAAAATGAACAAAGTTTTTATCTTTTAAACTAGAGCTAATCAGCAATTTAACAGACATTTTTGGATTCAGCGTCCAAAAATGCATAAGAATCAACTGTTTTTTTTATAAGAAGCAAACAACTTTTGAAAAATTGTTGAACAGTGTTATCAGTGCAATTAGTAGCCTGTTGCACTGTTGCTCTATCCTTTTTGCTCAAGTTGATTTGTTTTTATTTTTTACTGTTGTATGTTTCGATTCTGCGTAAAATAATTTCAACTGTATGAGTTTTATTACTTTCATCTGCCGTTTGTTACTTTTCATGAATAATATCTTGAGTCGCTTCTAAAAGATTTCATAGTAGGTTACGATTAAAAAGTTGTGTGGCCCGATAACTCATGTGTAATTGACAAAGTGGCCCGCGACCGCAAAAAGGTTTGTCACCCCTGCTCTAAATGAAGAGCATTCCTGAAATGCGTTGCTCAAGCGCACACCCCGAGAGCCGAACCAGCGCCACTTCATCTTGAGTCGGGCGCATAAGCACTAAGCTAACGATTAGGAAACTTTAAAAGACTGTCAACCCCACAAGTACGCCTGAGGACCCATGTTGAGACACATGTTCTTCTAAACAGCAAATACAATTTTCACAATAAAATCAGACATAATTA
The DNA here is from genome assembly GCF_918807975.1 of Aplidium turbinatum. Classification (NCBI taxonomy): domain Eukaryota; kingdom Metazoa; phylum Chordata; class Ascidiacea; order Aplousobranchia; family Polyclinidae; genus Aplidium; species Aplidium turbinatum. Next base: position 8,701,261 of record NC_137486.1, read on the forward strand.
CAAACCAACTTACACTGTCACAGTTCATAGCAGGCCCCACAGCATTACCCAAAAGAAAAAAACAATACCAGCTAGTAAAAACAAACAGAACAGTGGTTAATCATACCACGCATAAATAATTAAATTGCATATTTGATTCTATGAAGCGCACGCCATAACCTAAGAGTAAGTGACGCAGGTTGCAGAATGCATTGTTTATTGTTCATTCTAATTTAACTAGTAGCAAACAATAGCATTGCTCGTTTAAAATCGAATAAAAGTCAAACGTTTATAACAATGGAAAGTTTTCTTATCTCAAATTAATGTTTCTTAAGCCTTTACAATAAAAGCAGCATTATAAAATAGTCTTCAATAGTCAGGGGGGAAAACGAGAAGCTCGGCTACGCGCAATTCATGTTGTTTCATATTCATCGTAATCAACAGGCTGTTCATATTCATCACATTGATAAAATAACTTGTTTCGCTTTCAGCAGCATGATCGTTGCTTACTTCACAGTATAGATACTAACGACCTGTTTTAGCCTGATGCTGCGAGTTCGCTGTGGTAATAGCGAATTGCACTAGCTTTCGGAACACAGTTTCCTAGTCATGTGCTATGACAAATGGTGTTGAAGTCAGTGGGTCGTTGTTTTTTGCGGCTCTTTTGTTTGGCTTAAGGCTGCTGTCTTGCATGCTGTCTTGCATGCTGTCTGTCGAGTTTCTGTGTTGTTAGGCGTTATTGCTGTGACATTTTGTCGAATCAATTGATTGATAGATTAGGCAATCAACTGATTCAACAAACAATATCTACATGGTGAAATAATTGACAGTTCAGAAACGTTAGTTTTGCGTTATGGCTATTGCCTAAGTGTTAATGCATTGCACCAAGTCACCTGCGCTTAATTACGTCGTGCCTCCCTGTGGTTGTGAGTAGTTCGTAATTAATGCACCATGACTTGGTGACTTCTCCAGTGATTTGTCACTTGTACACATAGCTCTACTCGTGTTAAGACCTCTTTTCAATTCCTTTACCTTTGTGGGTTTCTGTAGCTATTCTACAGTACCTACAAGCGTAACAATAATCTACAGACTGCCCACATTCGTCATAATCAACAGGCTGTCCATTAGGGTGGATCGTTTTTCAACTTTTTTTCTTTATCGCTTATTAATAGTGCGGAAAAGTTGTGCAATGACATTGTAAGAACAACACAAAAAAAAATTTTCAAAAATTTTAATATCTTGGGTTGCCCCAAAGAAGTTGAAATATTGGAAAAAGTGGAAAATTTCCAAACATTTTATTTTTTGTTTTAGTTTTTAATCGCTTGTTAAGAGCGCGGAAAATCTGTGCACTGACATTGTAAATACAACAACAACAAAAAATTCAAAAATTTTAATATCTTGGGTTGCCCCAAAGAAGTTGAAATATTAGAAAAAGTGGAAAATTTCCAAAAAACTTATTTTTTGTTTTAGTTTTTCATCGCTTCAGAAAATTTCCGAAAATCAATATTTCCTTCGCATTGCTGATGTCATGGTTGTCTGTATCCTATTTAATAACATGAATATTCACCAACGTTTGCTGCCTTCCCCTTAGTGCGGTCCTTTTGTGTGTTATGTGTAGGTAACACAGCACACACTTGACTTACTGCAGGTTTCAAGCTGTATCTCTCTCACGCAGCTACACGGATCGCAAATCGATCTCATGACGATGACCATAACTCTAATTTAGTCCCACCATACAGCTTTATTTTCTTTTATATCTTCTTTGAACTTGACATTCTTCAACAGCAACCTTAAAAAATAATCTTTGCAATTATGTGATTCTTTGACAAGAGGTTCATTGTCTAAAATGTCTTCCAAAAAAGAAGAAGACAAGTCCAAGAATTTGATTGACTTCAACAACTCGACAAAGCTTTCCTTTCGATTTTCGAGATCATGTTTCACCCAAACAAGAGAAATTCTATAAATGCTTCTTCCATTTATTTTCTACGAAAAAATAAATAATATAGATTGAAAGATTAATAAAATTATAATAGAAAAATTACTTCCATATACAAAAATTACCCAGACTAACAAAAAATTGTACGCAATGAGAGTACGCAAGCGATTTAAAGAAACGTTTATTCAGCAAGGGCTAAAACCTTGCCACGAGAAGTTCCCATTAGCTTAGGTAAAGTAAAAGTCCCATACTGAGCTTTGGGGGAATGAAAAGATAAGGTTTTCATTATACTTAGCCGTCGGCACTAAGGTGGCCAGTTCCTTTCTCTCGGCCACCTTTCCTTCAGCAACTATGCCCACCCAATTTATTACACCCTGGGTAGAGGTTGGCGGTGTTTATCAACAACCAGCTTAAGCCGTGAGTCGAACCAGGTTCGCACAATTGGAAAGCCAGCGCCTTATCCGCTACGCCACCCACCGCATCAGTTAGCTCAGAAATATGTTTAAATTCAACAACAGAAAAACAACTTGAACATTCGTTGTTATCATTTGCAGTATAAACGTCATTTTCATAAAAAATACCATACATAATTTACATATGCTTCCTATGTTACTATCACTACCTTTTGGTTAACCGCCTCCAGAACATCCAACAAATTATTTTTGCTGAGCTGGTTAAAGTCATCATGCTGAGCAGTTTGTTCGAAATGTAAGGCAATCACTTTCGCTGCTTTTTCACTTAAAGAATTACAGCCAAACGTTTGAGCGGTCAAAATATAATTTAAGCAGTTCCCAGCATTTAGTGACTGCGTTAAAAATGTGCCACAAAGATTTTTCAACTCTGAAAATAAAGAACACAAACAATAACAATGTGAAAATAGATTCAAAACTCTGACATTAATTTGTGATTAAATTAAAAAGCACGATCAAATCTTAAAAAAACAAACCTTTTATTTTTCGATAAACAATAAACATTCATCTCAGTTGAACCATACGAAACATGTTTACTTGAAAAAAAAATTATAAAATTGAGCGAAAATGAAATCAAACTAAGGCTTTGAACTTTGAAGAGATCCTTTTTCAAAAGTAAAAGAATTGAAACGTTTTTCGGTTCCTAATCAATAAAGCGAACTCCTGCCTGGAGTGCAAAAGAGCAAAGTAATTCGGCATGAAATAAAACCAAAGATTCCATGGTTAGTCTATACTAATACCATAGCAAGGGTCTCAAACACGCAACCGCGAGGGATTTTGGTGCATTCCGTGATGCATTTTAAAACTTTGAAATAATTAACAATTACAGCATGGTACATATTTTTTCTACTGATTTAGAAAGATAAAATCTGCTCTAAAATTGCTCAAAAAATCTGAACATGCCCATAAGACTTCACACTTTTTAGCACTACAGTCGCGCTATTTCATTGCTTGCGAGAAAATCGCGTTGTTACATTACAATCGCATTGCCTATTCACTTATTGTGTCGCTATCACAATAGTAACCTTGGTATTTGCTGGAGTCAGTTCTTCAAGGGCTTAGTTTTTTCCGCGTTTTTCAAAGTTGATTGCTAGATTTTTACTCTCCAGGTCCGTCATTTCGTTTGCGTTCTTTTTTGCTTTTTCTTTTACGCTTTTTTTGGGTTCGTACAGTGCTTTTCCATCTCCTTGTTTTTACTACTTTTTCTTGCGATTTATAATCCTTGGTGTGTTTTTACTGCCTTTTTGATTGTGTTTTAACTGTGTTATTGACTCCTTATTGTGTAGACCTGTTGCGGCCCTGGGGGTTAATTTACAAGTGTTCATTTGGCCTTTAGAGCAATTTGAGTTTGAGACCCTTGGTCTAAAACAACTTTTTTTTATAACTGAATCATTTTCTCAAAATTTTTTTTTTACGATTCCTGCTTATCGAGAGTGTTCGGAGCAGAGTCGTCACTGCTCTGGTGAGACCTAGAAGTAGAAAAGCTCAGTCTGTAGTTGTTATTCTTCAAAACCACTTTTCTTGTTTATCAGCCCAAAGTATTATAGCCATACCCACAAAGAGCCAGCTAATAGACGCATGCCAAGCAGACAATTTGGAATCTAAAAATATCGCCGTCAACACAAATTCACAATTTGGCATAACTTTATAGCCGACATCAAGAAATAATCTATACTATTATTTTATTTTTGTTTGCTTTAAAAAATAGCTTTCATCTCACCATCCATTTGAAGATAATCAGATGCCTTCATCAACCCAAAAGCATTTTCTTCATTTATGTCAATAGCTGATGAATACATAAAGTCGAGGACGGTTTCCATCAATTCAGAGCTTACTATGTCAATGTTTACCACAGAGTCGTATGATTCTTTCATCTAAACAAGCAAGGAATGAAAATAAACAAACATCAATGCTGGTGATAAAATAATCTATTTTTGTTTTGTGTGACCAGTGGTGATGCAAACACTTACTCTCGAAGAGTCAAAAAGTTTCGTTTTAATTTAGCAGATACACAATTACATGCAATTAAAGCACAAGGTTAAATGACAGTAGTTCATTTCTCGATGATACTAAGTAAGCTGAAAAGTTTGAAAAATCGATTTCCAGTAGAAAAATAGCTATTGAAAACTACTGAAATAAGTACTTTACGACAAATTTGAAGTCATGAAGATCCCGATCGAACAAAAAATGGAAGACGCCATACACGAGTTTCACCCTTGTTTGGGATCATCAGTGGTGCATATCCATGTGTCTTGAGAGGGAATCGAACTTCCAACTTTAAAGTTGTGGACCTCTCCGACTAAAGTGGGAATCGAACCTCCGTCTAGATTGTACTACGGTGTCCAGTATGCCGTTCGTAACCACTCGGTCACATCTCAAGACAATGAAGCTGTTGTTAACTGTCGAGTGTGGAGTACGGCGTCTTCCATTTTCGTTCGATCGGGGTCTTAAATAACTTTACAAATCCTCACATTCCCTTAAAAATTTTGAAATTGTGAAGACGACTCATCCTAGAAAGCAGCCGATACTGCACGGACTATAGGTCAATTTGTGACACAATGCAGAACTAATAATCAAAATTACTTTAGATTTGAACATTCTGTCGAAATATGGTGAAATTTTTCCAAGGATGCATTTGTGAGCAGGAAACTTCTTTCCGTCCACCTCGATGGTGACGTCACAGTACGAATCACTGTCTTCCCGGTCACTGCAACAAAACTATCTATCTAAACATTCCAAGCAATGACTACAAAAATTAGGACAAACCAAGTGAACTGAAACTAAGAAGTGCATTCAGCATGATGGTTCGCAAACGTGTGAAATCTCATAAGACACTCGGACATGGCGATCAAGAAATATAATTCTTAGAAACTGTAAAAAAAGGGCTTTATTGATGTAGAGAAAGCCCTTATAATCATGAGTAGCCTATAATCTTTCCAAAAATGTTTTAATCAAGATGATTTACCAAGTAAGCCTGCAACGATAATATTTTTTCTAATAACATGTAATAAAGTGCAAAACAAGATAACTGGTAAAAAGCAGTGTCCATGGGCTAGTCTCAAGGTATCTGAACGATAACCGCCTCACATACTGTAAGTCAGTAATCCTTAAAAAAAGATACGTGAAAAAATTCTAAATAAATGATGCTGCATGGAAAAATCCTGAAGGATAATTACAAATGGAAGTATCTAAGACGACTCAAAAAAAACATTAGCGAAATTCTTCGAAGCCATCCTTTGTATTGGTGTAATCACGTGGAACAAGTAACTTCTGAAAAGGTCCCAGTACCCAAATGGTATAAAAAAAACTTAACTGTTTAATAAAAAGGTTGGAAAGCCAAAAACGAGGTGACCAGAGTTGACGAAAAAGACATAAAACCGAGAAAACAGCGAAAGACCAATCCTAAGATCAGAGAATATGGCTAAAAAGGCCGCAAAAGCTGAAAGAGCTCAGATAGCAGAAAAAAAGTCATCAAAGACGGAACACACCTTTGAGAATGAATCATGTCCGCTGAAACAGACGTAAAAATACAGATGGTTGTCGTTTTCAACATTTTGTGGTAGCTTTTAGACCACAGCAAAAAAAAGTTTTAAAAATAACTTTTATTAATCAACTACTACTGATCAAGTAAGTTATTAATGATTATTATGATTAGATTGAACAAACGTTCTAAGCATTTTTCTCCTAAGAATTGTTAATCGTTTCGATGTAAGGTAACACAGAAATTAAACTGCAAATACAACCAACAAACCTGGATAAAGCGGAGAACACGGCAGCATTATGAGTTCCGCGATGCATCTGAATAATGCAGATTTGAGTAAATAGTGTGTCTCTTGAGTTAAAACTTGACCATCACTATTGATCGCAAAGCTACAACGATTTCAATCATCGCACAACAATTCAGATAAGTAGACAATACAATGAACACCATACCACAAAATTAATTCATAAAACTATTTTCTTGTGACTGTTTATCTTAATATCAGAACGTATTAACATGGTGTTGCAAACGAGAACATTAAAATTTTGCTCAATGATTTTCTTAATAAAAAATGTTATAAAGCCAAAACACAGAATACTCCACGCATATATCGTGTTTAAAGTTTACCTTTCGCCAAGTCCCAAATGATTAATATCTGGTCTTTACTAGTAAGCAGTACAAACAACTAGGCCTGTTGTTAATCTTTATGTTAATATTTCTACACAATAACCTAAACCAATAAAATTTTAATTAGATACGCTAGATACTGTGAAAACTAAGTCACTCATATTGAATAGTTCAATAAACAAAAGCCACATTAGCAAAATTGATTTTAAAAATAAAAGTAATGCTAATCAGCATTGGATTTGCACGACATTTTGAATTTTGTTAGCCTACATGAAATTTATTGAACTACAAGCAAACTAAGCCAAGTGATACACTATGACATTTATTATGATACAAATGAAAAAATGAGAACATTTTCGGTTACAAATCAAATCCTGCTTTTGTTAAATATTTACAAAACTAATATTTACATAACCCTACAAAAATTAGTTAGCGCTTGTTTGAGTTCATATGAAATACTATATCAGGACTAGGCCTACATTACTTCACAATGAAAAAACATGAACATTAATGGATTGAATTAATCTTTATCTTTGGACTGGGAAAGCTTTTTTGAGAGCTTAATCCTGGCAGTTTCGCATACTTGTAGAGGCTTTGAACCACTGACGCAAACCCGGTTACCGAGATTGGCAGAGTGGAGTTTCCGATTGTTGAAGGGTTCTTGCCGGGGAGTTATTCCATTCACTCGGTGCCACTGAATGGAGAGCAGTCCTGAAACGCGTTGTTGAAGCGCACACCCCGAGAGCCGAACCAGCGCTGCTTGATCTTGAGTAGGGCGCGTAACCACTAAGCTAACGGGGCGAAAATTGGTGAAACGACTCGAGGCATTTGAAATGTGGATTTATAAAAGAATGCTTAAAAGCTCATGGAAGGACAAAATCACAAACAAAGATGTACTGTTTAAATTGCAAACTAACACGCAAATTCTACAAACAATTTAAACATAAAAATTGAAATATTTTGGCCATATGATTCGCAAAATTCTATTCAAAGACAACTACAAAGAAAATGAATGAAAAACAAAATAGGGGCAGACCACCAAGAGTTTGGACTAATAACATTAAGGACCGGTCAGGGCTTGATTATCAAACTGCAATTAAAAAAATTTAACAAAGAAACTTGGCGCTTCATTGTGCCTCCAACCCTCGACAAGAGGAAGGACAATGTTGGATTGTTGAATGTTGATGACATGAGTTCAATAAAAATAAACTTTCAAATGCTTTGCGACGGCTAGATACATCGCCGAACCCTTTCACACATTTATTCCATGATAAACACCACAGCCTTTTCTAGCAGTAATTGCAACATTCATCGGGATAAATACGAAAGTTAAAGCAGAATCATACAAGTTGCCAATAGCGTAGTTTCCTTGGGTTAACTCTAGGCTCACTTTGGTTGCTTGATTTGATCTTTATCCTCGGACTGGGGAAGCTTACTTGAGAGCTTGATTGTGTCAGTTTCGCATACTTGTAAAGGCTTTGAGAAACTGATGCAGGGTACCAAGATGGACAAAGTGAAGTTTCCGCTTGTTGTTGAAGTGTTGTTGCCGGGAAATTATTCGATCCATTTGGTGCCTCTAAATCAGAGGTGACGAACCTGCGGCCCGCAGGCCGCATGCGGCCTGTCAAAGAATTTCGTGCGGCCCGCAAAACAATTTGACAATCGCTTATGCATTAAAGACAAAAGACATCTCAAAGCTGTTTTATGCCTTCACTGGTACACCGTTCCTTTGCTATTTTCTTGCCCTAAACCCTTTGCCTAAAAAAGTCGTTACAGGTCGAGGCTGACAGATGAAAATCTCAGTAGGCCTATGCAGTTGAGAGTTGCCACATCGTCTGTTCGACCTAATGTTGAACGCTTGGTCAAGCAAAAAAACTTTCCAAAAATCCTATTAAGCAAAAACATTCAATGTTATTTTTTAATATTTTATGCTTCAATGCTGCATTAGATAGCTTCAGCTGTATGATTCGCATGGGCTTTTGTTTGTTGTTTGAAAATGAAATTTCATTAATTGATTTGTTGTTTCGGAGCATAGGCTAATGGTCGAAACATTTAGTCAACTTGAGAAAAAAAGATAGAGCCAAAAAAAAGAAATCATACTAATATGAAAGCAAACGCTTCGAAAATTAAACTGTCTTCATTACTGTACAGTGTACAATGGTCAACAGCCAATTTGCTTCTGAAACGAATGAGATCAATCTTGGCTAATTTGGGGTCGCTGATCACGAATATCAACTTGAAAATGGTTGATTAGCTCGGGTTTTTGAGATATGGCACCATGCCAAAATGTGCTTTACTTGCTGATGCGGAAAGCAGTGTGAGTTTTTCTGTTGTAGCTTTCCATCGGTCAGATAGAGTTGGGCACTTATATTTGTTGGAAGGTAGATGGCGTGTCTATTCATATTATTTTAATTCTGACATAGGCTATGTTTGAGTTGGGTTGTTTGCTTGCTTCTTTTGTAAAAACTTCATATATTTAGCCTTAGGCTAACTGCTCTTTCTGCAGATGCCTCGGAAATGCATAAATAAAGCAGACAATTTCTGCTACATTTGTGGTGAAATAACTTTTTCTTCACAAAAGCAAAGTAGCTTATAACGGCTGTGGTCAGGAAAGCATACCACTTGTATTTTGGATGCAAAGTTGGTGATCAGGGCAAGAGTGAGGCCCCTCACATATGCTGTAACTCCTGTGGCAAATCTTCGGCAATGGCTAAACGGAAAAAGAAAATGTATATCCTTTGCTGTTCTAATGGTTTGGAGAGAACCTACTGACCACATTAGCGATTGCTACTTTTGCATGACCCCTCCCCCCCCCCCCGGTTTGTAAAGGTTTGTTGAGAAAGAAGAAGCAGAGTATTCAATACCCAAATAGTTTATCAGCAATTCGTCCAGTAGCCTACCGCATGGAGAATTACTTCCTGTTCCTGAGGCACCCCAAGAATTCATACTGGATTCAGACGATGAAGAAAGTGTAAGTTCTGTGAGTAAGTTAGTGGTGGATCTCCAATGTCACAGAAAACATACGTTGAAACATTATCTTCCAAAGAACCACACCTTATAACTCAAAATGAATTGCATGATCTTATCCGGAATTTGGAACTACCCGAAGGTAAAGCAGAACTTTTGGGCTATAGAATCTTCTGGCAGAAGACGTAAGGATATCCAAATACCGTGACCGTCAACAAGAGCTAGAATAATTCTTTTTTGCAGAAGGTGATCTTGTAGCATGGTAGCCTACTAGCCTACAGTAGATGGAACTAAGCACTACATGGAACTAAGCATGTAGACAACTACACAGAATTGGTGTCCAATCTCATTAAAGAATACAGATGCATGGGGTGCAATATGTCACTGAAGACCCATCTTTTGGACTCGCACCTGGATTTTTTTCGACCAAACTGTGGAGAAGTTAGTGATGAGCATGGTGAGCGATTTCACCAATGCATATCTACAATGGAAAAGAGGTACCAGGGAAAACAGAATCAATCAATGCTTGCTGACTTTTGCTGGATGATATCTAGGGACGCTCCATCAGCCGTAGGCTATACAAGCGACAGGTCAAAAGGAGAAGAACAGATAAAATAGATTAGAAATTTATATTTGAACAATGACAATTATTTGTTGCATATGCTATGCTGAAATGTATAAACGCATGCAATTATTACACTGTTTGTAGATTGTTACTGTTGTGTTCAATAAAGTGCACCAAGGCTTGCCATATGTGGATCCACATACAAAAATGAACAAAGTTTTTATCTTTTAAACTAGAGCTAATCAGCAATTTAACAGACATTTTTGGATTCAGCGTCCAAAAATGCATAAGAATCAACTGTTTTTTTTATAAGAAGCAAACAACTTTTGAAAAATTGTTGAACAGTGTTATCAGTGCAATTAGTAGCCTGTTGCACTGTTGCTCTATCCTTTTTGCTCAAGTTGATTTGTTTTTATTTTTTACTGTTGTATGTTTCGATTCTGCGTAAAATAATTTCAACTGTATGAGTTTTATTACTTTCATCTGCCGTTTGTTACTTTTCATGAATAATATCTTGAGTCGCTTCTAAAAGATTTCATAGTAGGTTACGATTAAAAAGTTGTGTGGCCCGATAACTCATGTGTAATTGACAAAGTGGCCCGCGACCGCAAAAAGGTTTGTCACCCCTGCTCTAAATGAAGAGCATTCCTGAAATGCGTTGCTCAAGCGCACACCCCGAGAGCCGAACCAGCGCCACTTCATCTTGAGTCGGGCGCATAAGCACTAAGCTAACGATTAGGAAACTTTAAAAGACTGTCAACCCCACAAGTACGCCTGAGGACCCATGTTGAGACACATGTTCTTCTAAACAGCAAATACAATTTTCACAATAAAATCAGACATAATTACAAACCAACTTACACTGTCACAGTTCATAGCAGGCCCCACAGCATTACCCAAAAGAAAAAAACAATACCAGCTAGTAAAAACAAACAGAACAGTGGTTAATCATACCACGCATAAATAATTAAATTGCATATTTGATTCTATGAAGCGCACGCCATAACCTAAGAGTAAGTGACGCAGGTTGCAGAATGCATTGTTTATTGTTCATTCTAATTTAACTAGTAGCAAACAATAGCATTGCTCGTTTAAAATCGAATAAAAGTCAAACGTTTATAACAATGGAAAGTTTTCTTATCTCAAATTAATGTTTCTTAAGCCTTTACAATAAAAGCAGCATTATAAAATAGTCTTCAATAGTCAGGGGGGAAAACGAGAAGCTCGGCTACGCGCAATTCATGTTGTTTCATATTCATCGTAATCAACAGGCTGTTCATATTCATCACATTGATAAAATAACTTGTTTCGCTTTCAGCAGCATGATCGTTGCTTACTTCACAGTATAGATACTAACGACCTGTTTTAGCCTGATGCTGCGAGTTCGCTGTGGTAATAGCGAATTGCACTAGCTTTCGGAACACAGTTTCCTAGTCATGTGCTATGACAAATGGTGTTGAAGTCAGTGGGTCGTTGTTTTTTGCGGCTCTTTTGTTTGGCTTAAGGCTGCTGTCTTGCATGCTGTCTTGCATGCTGTCTGTCGAGTTTCTGTGTTGTTAGGCGTTATTGCTGTGACATTTTGTCGAATCAATTGATTGATAGATTAGGCAATCAACTGATTCAACAAACAATATCTACATGGTGAAATAATTGACAGTTCAGAAACGTTAGTTTTGCGTTATGGCTATTGCCTAAGTGTTAATGCATTGCACCAAGTCACCTGCGCTTAATTACGTCGTGCCTCCCTGTGGTTGTGAGTAGTTCGTAATTAATGCACCATGACTTGGTGACTTCTCCAGTGATTTGTCACTTGTACACATAGCTCTACTCGTGTTAAGACCTCTTTTCAATTCCTTTACCTTTGTGGGTTTCTGTAGCTATTCTACAGTACCTACAAGCGTAACAATAATCTACAGACTGCCCACATTCGTCATAATCAACAGGCTGTCCATTAGGGTGGATCGTTTTTCAACTTTTTTTCTTTATCGCTTATTAATAGTGCGGAAAAGTTGTGCAATGACATTGTAAGAACAACACAAAAAAAAATTTTCAAAAATTTTAATATCTTGGGTTGCCCCAAAGAAGTTGAAATATTGGAAAAAGTGGAAAATTTCCAAACATTTTATTTTTTGTTTTAGTTTTTAATCGCTTGTTAAGAGCGCGGAAAATCTGTGCACTGACATTGTAAATACAACAACAACAAAAAATTCAAAAATTTTAATATCTTGGGTTGCCCCAAAGAAGTTGAAATATTAGAAAAAGTGGAAAATTTCCAAAAAACTTATTTTTTGTTTTAGTTTTTCATCGCTTCAGAAAATTTCCGAAAATCAATATTTCCTTCGCATTGCTGATGTCATGGTTGTCTGTATCCTATTTAATAACATGAATATTCACCAACGTTTGCTGCCTTCCCCTTAGTGCGGTCCTTTTGTGTGTTATGTGTAGGTAACACAGCACACACTTGACTTACTGCAGGTTTCAAGCTGTATCTCTCTCACGCAGCTACACGGATCGCAAATCGATCTCATGACGATGACCATAACTCTAATTTAGTCCCACCATACTAGACCACCTGACCTGTAGCGTCTGCTGCATTGCACGACGTAGGTATGGTAATGGTTAGTGCTGATAAAACTGGTATTATTGATAGAAACAAAGTTCGGAGATCAAAAAGTAGAAATCGAGAAGAATTGCAAGAGTCCAGGTCGGACGTTTTACTCGATTTGTATTTTGATGGCAGAAAAGACTAGACACTAAAGATTGAAGTAGACGATCATGGAGTGTCTCACAGAAGATCTGTTGTTGAAGAGCATATGTGTATTATCGCTGAACCTGGTCGCTGAACCTGGATCTCAGTATTTAAGTCCAGCCGCAGGAACAGCCAGAAGCATTGCTGACTCCATAATATCAGCAGTTCATGATGGAGGAACAGACACCAGCTTAATAACAGCCATGGGGTGTGATGATACTGTGGTAAACACGGATCACGCAGGCGGTGTTATCCGACTGTTGGAATTAGAGTTTTAAAAACCGCTGCAATGGTTGGTATATCAACTCCACGCAAACAAATTACCCCTGCGGCCTCTTTTTGAGTTTTTGGATGGCAGTACAACTGGTCCTCGTGGTTATTCTGGACAGATTGGAAAGGCTTTACTTACATGTGATAAAATGCCTATCCGACAATTTGAGTCGATACCAAGTAATTTTCCTCATATGGGTGTAACCGATCTAAGCACGGACCAAAGATACCTCTGGGACATTTGTCATTGCGTTTGTACAGGAGAAATTTCCAGTTCACTCGCCACAAGAAGGTAAGCTTAATCACTCACGCTGGCTAACTGCGGGGAATCGCATTCTACGATTGTACTGTATATAGGGACCACAGAACCCTCTGATAATTGAAAAACGTTGGGTACCTTTGTCATGAAGGTATATGCTCCTATGTGGTTCGAAACAAAGTGCAATTCACTCTGTATCAGTGGTGCTGTTCATCTATTCATCTATGGCAAACCATCAGCAAATCTCACTACCTGTCCGATAAACTAAAGGCCATTGTCGTTCCTGTTATTCAAAGAAATGGATGATCCTACAAGCTATGTCAAGGGATGACCACCTCCTCAACCAGATTGTCCTAAACTCGCACTCCCAAAAGCCCCAGCGCTTGAAATCTCGACGCCCGTTCTCCCGACATGCTGCAGCTATCTGCAAATCGAACTTCCACATTTCCGAAGTTTGGAACCGTGAATGGAGAGAAGTTGCGAGACCAACCCAATTCACAGTCCTTCCCAATACCAACACCCCACCTGGAGCAGAACTACCCCGGAAGGAATGGGTGAAGCTCAATCGCCTGCGGACTGGAGTGGGCCGTTTCAGCAGCAACATGTTCCAGTGGGGCCTCGCCGATTCACCATCTTGTGCGTGTGGCTCAGATTTTCAAACTGCACACCACATTATCTATCAATGTCCTGTATACCGACCACAAGATAGACATGTGGACCTAACAATGCTCGATGAATACACAATCCATTGGCTGCTGTGCCTGGATGTAACAACGTGATCTGTGGCGGCCTCAAACGCAAGAAGAAGAAGCAGAAAGAAATGGATTTTTTGGCCACAGCGAAAACATACTTTTATCAATGCTGTTTGACAAAGAATCACAGAGGCGTGAGCTGGGAATACGCCCTATACTGTTTGCACGAGAAACTCCCGTTTGCACTGAAATCCGGCGCTTCAAACTGCCAAAATTCAATTTTACTGCTGTCAGTTATGTTGATAATGATATGCTGGCAAACCGATAACAACAAAAAATGACAACAGAGAACTTTGGTCGGTCAAAAACATCAACACAAGACAATATTTTCTTAATTTCCCCTGCCACACGCAAGCAGTCGAGCGAGGTGTCAAGGTTGTCACGGAGGCCTCTGTTGCAGTATGTGGTGCCACTATAACCAGCACGATGGATTCATCAGAAGTCGGCTACAATGCAGGAAAGACATGCCGTGTCTCAATACAAAACAAGATTTTAGATTATGTTCTTAAAAGGTTTGCGTATCCTATATGTACTTGTAATTTTACTTGTAAATATTGATTTTCTGCGTAAATACAATGATTCGCGGGAGGTAGTGCAGTTGCAAATGTGTAAAAATGAAATTTTTAAAAATTTGCAATTTCTTTTTGAATTTTAAACTTTGTTGGGGCACCCCAAGATATTAATTTTTTTAGAAATTTATTTTTGCGTTGTGCTTACAATGTCAGTGCACAACTTTTCCGCGTTCTTAATAAGCGATTAAATATTCAAACAAATAATAATTTTTTTGGAAATTTTCCACTTTTTCTAATATTTCAACTTCTTTGGGGCAACCCAAGATATTAAAATTTTTGAGTTTTTTTTTTGTGCTGTGCTTACAATGTCAGTGCACAGATTTTCCGCGCTCTTAACAAGCGATTAAAAACTGAAACAAAAAATAAAATGTTTGGAAATTTTCCACTTTTTCCAATATTTCAACTTCTTTGGGGCAACCCAAGATATTAAAATTTTTCTTTTGTGTTGTGCTTACAATGTCAGTGCACAACTTTTCCGCACTATTAATAAGCAATAAAGAAAAAAAGTTGAAAAACGATCCACCCTACTGTCCATACTCATCATAATCGACAGGTTGTCCATATTTATCGTAATCAACAGGCTGTCCATATTCATCATAATCAACAGGTTGTCCATATTTATCGTAATCAACAGGCTGTCCATATTCATCATAATCAACAGGTTGTCCATATTCATCGTAATCAACAGGCTGTCCATATTCATCGTAATCAACAGGCTGTCCATATTCATCATAATTAACAGGCTGTCCATATTTATCGTAATCAACAGGCTGTTCATCTTCATCATAATCAACAGGCTGTCCATATTCATCGTAATCAACAGGTCGTCCATATTTCTCGTAATCAACAGGCTGTCCATATTCATCATAATCAACAGGCTGTCCATATTTATCGTAATCAACAGGCTGTTCATCTTCATCATAATCAACAGGCTGTCCATATTCATCGTAATCAATAGGCTGTCCATATTCATCATAATTAATAAACATGTTGTCTATATTCATCTTATTCATTATGTCTATCATCCTCGTAATCATATTCATCATATCTATCATCTTGGTATTCATCATATCTATCATCTTCGTGTTCATCATATCTATCATCTTCGTGTTCATCATATCTATCATCTTCGTGTTCATCATGTCTATCATCTTCGTGTTCATCATGTCTATCATCTTCGTGTTCATCATATCTATCATCTTCATGTTCATCATGTCTATCATCTTCGTGTTCATCATATCTATCATCTTCGTGTTCATCATGTCTATCACCTTCGTGTTCATCATATATATCATCTTCGTGTTCATCATGTCTATCATCTTCGTGTTCATCATGTCTATCATCTTCGTCGTGTTCATCATATCTATCATCTTCGTGTTCATCATATCTATCATCTTCGTAATCATCATGTCTATCATCTTCGTGTTCATCATATCTATCATCTTCGTGTTCATCATGTCTATCATCTTCATGTTCATCATGTCTATCATCTTCGTGTTCATCATATCTATCATCTTCGTGTTCATCATGTCTATCATCTTCGTGTTCATCATGTCTATCATCTTCGTGTTCATCATGTCTATCATCTTCGTAATCATCATGTCTATCATCTTCGTGTTCATCATATCTATCATCTTCGTGTTCATCATGTCTATCATTTTCGTGTTCATCATGTCTATCATCTTCGTGTTCATCATGTCTATCATCTTCGTGTTCATCATGTCTATCATCTTCGTGTTCATCATGTCTATCATCTTCGTGTTCATCACATACATCATCTTCGTGTTCATCATATCTATCATCTTCGTGTTCATCATGTCTATCATCTTCATGTTCATCATGTCTATCATCTTCGTGTTCATCATATCTATCATCTTCGTGTTCATCATGTCTATCATCTTCGTGTTCATCATGTCTATCATCTTCGTGTTCATCACATATATCATCTTCGTGTTCATCATGTCTATCATCTTCGCGTTCATCATATCTATCATCTTCGTGTTCATCATGTCTATCATCTTCGTGTTCATCATATCTATCATCTTCGTGTTCATCATATCTATCATCTTCGTGTTCATCATGTCTATCATCTTCGTGTTCATCATGTCTATCATCTTCGTGTTCATCATGTCTATCATTTTCGTGTTCATCATGTCTATCATCTTCGTGTTCATCACATATATCATCTTCGTGTTCATCATATCTATCATCTTCGTGTTCATCATGTCTATCATCTTCGTGTTCATCACATATATCATCTTCGTGTTCATCATATCTATCATCTCCGTGTTCATCATGTCTATCATCTTCGTGTTCATCATGTCTATCATCTTCGTAATCATCATGTCTATCATCTTCGTGTTCATCATATCTATCATCTTCGTGTTCATCATGTCTATCATCTTCGTGTTCATCATGTCTATCATCTTCATGTTCATCATGTCTATCATCTTCGTGTTCATCATATCTATCATCTTCGTGTTCATCATATCTATCATCTTCGTGTTCATCATGTCTATCATCTTCGTGTTCATCACATATATCATCTTCGTGTTCATCATGTCTATCATCTTCGCGTTCATCATATCTATCATCTTCGTGTTCATCATGTCTATCATCTTCGTGTTCATCATATCTATCATCTTCGTGTTCATCATATCTATCATCTTCGTGTTCATCATGTCTATCATTTTCGTGTTCATCATGTCTATCATCTTCGTGTTCATCATGTCTATCATCTTCGTGTTCATCATGTCTATCATCTTCGTGTTCATCACATACATCATCTTCGTGTTCATCATATCTATCATCTTCGTGTTCATCATGTCTATCATCTTCGTGTTCATCACATCTATCATCTCCGTGTTCATCATGTCTATCATCTTCGTATTCATCATATCTATCATCTTCGTGTTCATCATGTCTATCATCTTCGTATTCATCATATCTATCATCTTGATATTCGTCAAATTCTACAAACTGTCCACCATATACAATAGGATGTTTAGATCCAACAAATCCAGTTGGCAGTTTCAATTGAACGGTGTCTTGAAAATCTATAATTCACATACAACAAACTGGTCAACATTACCGATACTTAACATCTAAGAAAAACATGCAAGGACATCAAAGTATAATACTCGACATAGCATGATTTCAGAAATTAAATCAGCTGATAATACGTTGTAACTATTTGAAAGGTGACTTTTTTTACTTTAGGCAGATCATGGTGAATGTGGGGAAAATGGATAGACTCCGGCCCTAGACGCTGATATGAAGAAGAAACAGATAATAATTGACAACAAGTAATAAAATTGAGTAACACTTTATTTACACTTTTTAGGTTCGTGAGCTAAAAACAAATTTGAAAATGCCAGAAAGCTACGACTCAACACCGCATGTATTGAGAATGTAACAAACCAAGACGCCAGCGACTCGCTTTCATATGACTAGCCTGTCACACAAACGTTCATTCGTCCAAACAAGGATTTTAAGTTCAAATGGAAACAGAAATTGTAGCAACAAATCAACAAAATATAAAAGTCAATCTTACTGCTTTCATCCATTTGAAAAGTCAAGTATAGGTCGAGAGAACAGTAATTAACATTTTGAAAATTCTCTTTAACCATTTTAACTATTCTTCTTTTGTATGAAACAGATCGTTTAAATTCCTGGGCAAGTGATTGCAAATCAGGCCAGTGTAGCTTCGTGCAATGCTGCTATACCATGCAATCCATTTAGCGCTGTAGACAAACACCCAAGAGTGACACGGTCAGCGGTTTGTTACTCAGCATTGCATTGGCAGACCGACGAGAAAAACCCATTTGTGCATATTGGAATAGAAACGACCAACTCTTGCTCAAATCTAGTTACCTTGACCGAAGGGGACCAGGACAGATTCATACCAAAGAGGCACGCCATCGGGTGACGTATAGAACCATGGAGTCTAGTGTTGGTGGCACACCGTGTTGCATTCCAAGTATCTTTCATTCAATATGCTGCGCTGCTGATGATACCGGTATGGTTGTATAAGTTCAAGAGCATCTGGCACAAAAAGGTCTCTTGACTTCAGTCGCCAGGAAAATTCTTGAGGTGGAATGTAAAGTTTTACGTGGAGAAAGTGGTTAAGACCTTTAGCCTAGCGGGCCGAATTGCTTCCCGTTAAGGTCATTTCCAAGTCACATTTTCCTTCCGGTTGTTGAGATGGAAGGATGCCGTCACAGTTTTGCATTCGCTGAGATTCAGTTTTCATTGCTAGAAGTATCCTGATGTAGTCGTCATATCTTGGCTCAATAGACTCTCTAATAATAGCCATTTTTTTGCAAGTGCAAAATGACCAGATCACAGGCCTATGCATACTAATCATGTGTTGTATGGCAGATCGTGAGCTTAGACAGCAGATGATACAGAGAAGTGGTGCTAAGACTGATTTCTAAAAGACACTATTTTTGAAACACCGCAGCCTACTTCGGTTTCCGCTTCTGGTGGTGAGAGTAAAACTCCTGTTGTAGACGAGTTCCATAGTCATATTGACTGTGTCTGTCGAGAGTACGCTAAGTAGTTTGTAGACCAAGCAACGGTACCATAGGCTGCTATTAGGTCAATGAACACAACCTATGTTTAAACGCTCCGGACTTATGTCTTATGTCACGACACTGAGTGCTTAGCGGTTACGAAAGACTTCGGGAAAGTACGATAGTACCGTACTATAAACTTACTCCTCTGCTGAGTGCCCAGCAGGAATGAAATTTCGTACCAGTTTTAAAAAGTCTTTGGTGTGACCCGATAGGAAATCTACGAAAAGGCGGGCACTTAAATCACTAGGCCATTGAGCCTTCATAGTATGGGGCGCTACGGCGCCATGTACTTTCGTGATGTTTTCGTGTTAAAAGTGATTTTTTGCTTAATTTACCTTCAGACCTATCAAAAGAAGAAAAAAGTCAAGGTTTCAGGTTTTTGGCCCCCAATTCCAGTCTGGTCCCAAATTATTTTATTGCCCACTTCGACTCTAAAATTAACGGGCTAACAAAGCCTTGATTGGTCGTTCCTGGTAGTTTTGCATGCGTGTAAAACCTTTTGACTTTTTGACGATGTGGGGAGGAAATTTTCACCTTCTTTACGACTTACTAGAAAAGGGGAACCAGCGGACTTTTTTTACTTTTGTTTCAACTCTTAGATTTATACAATAAACAGACGAAGCGTTCTAACTGTATACACATTTTTTCTGTTAAATCTGAACTACCCAGAGCATTGAAGGCATCTAAGATCGTTTTGTCACAGTTTATGAATATCTTCATATACCATTCTTTGTTTTTTCCAGCAAATTTTTCTGTCATGTCACTTCCGGTGAATGCGCGAAGCCAATCAATGCCGTTGAGTATAGCTCACCGAGTGCATCGCAAATAGCTTTGGCTGATATTTTTCTTCCCTTTTTACCTCTTCCTGTAAGAAATCTGGTGGCAGTAGGCAGTTTTAAAAGAATGAGCACATCTGTATTTGGTGGATTAATTTTCATGATTGGTAACAGTGACAATTTCTGCATGATTGGCAACAGAGATATGGTGCAAAATCAATAAGGTATATGCTTCTTCGTGGCTGCGCGAGTGCGCGTGTAAGTTTTCAGGAACATGACCATTTTCTTTTGTCTCAGTTTGCCATGCCACAAGAAACTTTCTAAGTTGATTAGGATGAGCTCGGCGGTGCAGCACGCACTGTTCAGCTAAGCATTCTGTATGTTCACATTTCGTTTTGACTTGGACACAAAAAGTTTTGATGAGATGGTTGGTTTTGAATCATTATCCGCAGACTGACAAAGCCTTGATAGGTTATTCCTGGTAGTTTCGCATACTTGTAAACGCTTTTGAGGCAAGGCCAGTTACCGAGATTGACAGAGTAAAGTTTCCGCTTGTTGTTGAAGTGTTGTTGCCGGAAAAATATTCCATCCAATAGGTGCCGCTGAATGGAGAGCAGTCCTTCACATGCGTTACTCAAGCGCACACCCCGAAAGTCGAACCAACGTCGCTTGATCTAGTCACGCGCTAACCAACTGAGCTATCAGGGTAAACTTTCTAAATGTACGTGGTGCCTCTCACATGATAAAATGTTGATAGTCTCCCAGTTCGCTGCTTACGCAAAATATGTTTTAGTGAGTTACTGATATATCGATCAAACACCAACGTTACTATATCGTAGCCTGCTGCTCAACAATATTGCAGTTTTTTTTTCTGAAAGTAATCCTGCAAAGTGGCTGTATGTTTTTATTTGATCAGTTTTCTGAACTCTATAAACAAGAGCGATTCCATCAACGACGATAACTTTCTGTGTTGAAAATTCGGTGACACGCAGTAAAGCCGTTTGATAAGACGTCCTAGTTGCTGTTATCTCTTCATAGTCTAAAATTTTCTCACCACTAAGCCTATCTTTAACCATTATCGTTTTGCACAAGCAGTTTTCTAGATAAGAAATCAGTGGCTCAAGGTTTCAACCTCCTAGTGGTGAGCTCTGGTAATTGATTCTTGCAATCAAGCGGATGAAAACAAATCGAGACAGAAATTACTGGTAAGCAAGAAGTTTATATTTGTCGCTTGGGAGCAACAAGCTTCCATTTAGAGCAAATAATGATCTTGCAGTAACACCAAACTGGTATATCCCAATATACTTTTCCAGGTCGACCTCGCGAAATGACAACGAATCTTTTAGTATTCCACGTTCTCCACCAAATTATTGTTAGTTCTTCGCTGTGTCACTGCAATTGCACTTTTGAACGTCTGTAACTTTGCCTTCTTAAACGTATACCAAACAGAGACTTGTTTCATGTTATCGTTTACAGCAAAAAAATTCTAGCTCCTGCGCAATTCTATCTCGTTTCAGGATATCCTTGGAAACTTTCTCAGTCATCACTTCTTTAATTAACAGGTTGTGCAATTGATGCTAAGTCTCCTCTATGAAAGGATTGCCATGCTGGCAGATAGTTAGGAACACTACTACACCCTACTAACACTAGTTATACCCTACTAAAGATAGCTAGAAAGAATACTTCATGATTCTGGCAAGTTTCCCACCTACCAATTCGTGATGGTTTTCTCTTTTTGTTGACTCGCACCGTCCAAGTAGGGTATTTCTAAAAATTTAGCAATATAACTTGAAAACTCAGGGGCAATCAAAAAGTAATTGCCATATGCTTTTTGATTTTGAGTTGTATCCACAACTCCTCCAGTTTTCGTATAGGTACTTGTAAACACTTTTGACACAGGACCGGTGACCGAAATTGGCAGAGTTCAGTTTCTGGCTGTAGCCGGGAAATTTATCCATCCTCTAGGAGTCGCTGAATGGAAAGCCGTCCTGAAATGCGTTGCTCAAGCGCACACTCCCCGATAGCACAACCAGTGCCACGTGATCTTGAGTCAGGAGCTTAACCACTGAGCTAACGTTTTTTTTAGTATTTTGTATTGTGGAAATGTATAGAGGGAGTCCCCTTGCATAGTTGAGGTAATCATGAGCAAGTGGTTAGCTCAATGGTTAAGTGCCCGACTCAAGATCAAGCGGCGCTGGTTCGACTCTCGGGGTGTGCGCTTGAGCAACGTATTTCAGGACTGCTCTCCATTCAGCGACACCTAGTGGTTGGAATAATTCCCCGGCAACAACATTTCAACAACCAGAAACTTCACTTAATCAATCTCGGTAACTTGCCCTGCATCAAAAACCTCTATAAGTATGCAAAACTACCAAGAATACCATATCAGAGGGTTGGTCAGTCTGCGGATAAAGATTCAATACCGACCAACTAACATAACAAAATTTCACAAGAAATTCGATTTTTTTTATGACATCATTGTCGTATGACGCCATGCTTTAGGTAAAGATTTTAATGCTAAAAAGAAGATTTTGTTGAGATCAACAAACAACTTCAAAACCCTGCTTCAAAAGGATATACATTCGAAAGGTTTCTGTACGCATTTCTAAAATACAAGCAACTCAGTTTGTACTAGGCCTAAGCCTAGAGTTACCCACCAACATGACGTCATCAAAATTTGAACCTCACTAACGACGCTTTTTCTCAAGGTTAAGAATTAAAATTTGCTCGAGTATATGATATAAATATACATAATTGCCACAGACTGTAGGCAACCTTTCATCCATAATTAACTCTCGGTAAAATGTTTTGAACTCTCAGCCGATTTCATGAATTCATTTGTGAAGTAATAGGCCTCCATTAGATTATTCTAGAGCAGTGGTTCCCAACCTGGGGTTCGCGGACCCCTTGGGGGTCCGTGAGAAAGCATTTGGGGGTCCGTGATTGCCTTGATGAATTTTGGAAAAAAAAACTTTGTTCTATATGCACGGATGGAGCACCAGCTATGCTTGGGAACAAATCCGGATTTGGTGCTTTAGAAAAAAAACGAAGCTCTTCGTGTGGTTGTTACCCATTGCTTCTTGCGCAGGTACGCCTTAGCAGCAAAACCTTTACTAGCAAGTCTCAAAGAAACTCTGAAAAATTGCGTGAAAGTCGTTAATTTCATCAAAAGCAGAGCTGTAAATCACTAAACTTTAAAAGCGCTCTGTCAAGAAGTAGGGTCAGATGACGGAGTACTTTTGTATCATTCTGAGGTGCGCTGGTTATCTAGAGAAGTTTTAAAAAGACTGCAGCAGCTAAAAAATGAGGTACCGTATCAACTCTTTTGAAAGCAAAAGGAAGTCTCCTCTCAAAATTGTTCGAGAGTAAAAATTTTCTATACGGCATGGCCTACTTAGCCGATGTTTTCGGTCATACTAACAATGTTAATCGTGGCATTCAAGGATCAGGTGTGACAATAATTGATGCAGCTGAAAAACTGAAAGCGTTTTTAGCCAAGTTGCCGGTTTGGAAACGCAGATTGGAGGCAGGTAATTACGCTAACTTTCCAATGTTAGAAGATCTTATCTTGATGGATGAAACTCAAAGAGAATGTAGCCTACTCTTTTAATCTCTATGAGAGAAAAATTTTGCGCACACTTGAAACCCTGCAAATCTCATTTCAACGTTATTTTAATTTAGAACACCTGCCGAACGAAGTTGAAACATGGATTCGAAATCCTTTTCTTTTTGATTTGAACAACATTAGCAATGACGATCTCAGTCAAGATGACCTAATTGATTTGAGATCAAAAGCGTTTTTACCAATTAAGTTTCATTCAAAAACTGTGGAAGAATTTTGGTGCTCACAACTGCAAACCTACCCATTCTTGGCAAAGCAAGCGATTATTGTTTTGTTACCATTCATAACCACTTAACCTTTGCGAGGCAGGATTTTCAGCTTTTGTTACAATAAAAACAACATCGAAATCGCCTGGACAGTGGACGTTGAAGATGACATACGTGTTGCATTGTCAAAAACTCAACCGCAGTTCAGTCGTTTAGTTCAGGAAAGGCAACAACAACCATCTCATTAAAATTGCTTACGTTGAAAAAGTTTCGGCATGGCATTTACGGGCACCTTAATACTCAAATACTGCTGACATTTCTTGAACAATCCATTCATTTTCTTATTTGAGCAACTGTTTAACCTGATATTTGCCGCAGGAGTCACAGCGGCAATGCAATATGACACCGTACAGTAGTTGAGTAACATATTATTACAATAGTCAATAGTAGCCTACTATAATTGAACTGACTCGTGTGAAAATAAATTTCTTTGCAATAGTCAATAGTATGTTAATTGAGTTTCAGGCAAAATTTAGGTAGGAGTCCGAAGAATTAATAATTTGTCTAAAGGGGTCCGTGACAACAAAAAGGTTGGGAACCACTGTTCTAGAGGGCAAGGCTACCTAGCAGACTAGTTTTGCAAAGTAGTGGTCTGCTGCTGATTTCGATTTCAAAGAAGCTTGTCGACCAAAATCAAGTTCATGAAAAGTTCCAGCCTTTTAGTAACTTTCGAAAAACATAAAACGTTTTTTATACTGGTGTTGGTAGTGTAGTGGTGGTTTTCATTGTGACGTCATCAAAACGCGAGCTTCAATTATGACGCCATTTTTGTGGGACGACTTACATCACAATACTGATAAAAAAAAACGTCATGCACAGTATTTTTTATGGTTAGCCTATCTTTAGTAACTATATTATTAAAAGGAAACGAAATACTTCCTTTTCCATTTGATAACCTTGATTTTGTTTTGTAGTGTGCTTAGTTGAATGGTTAATAATTTTAGCAAATGTAACCTTTAAAAAAAATTTTTTTTTTAAAAGTCGCAAAATTTTAAACGTGGCTTTGAAAACTACTTTATAAAAAAACACTTTTACTCTTTGTACTTGTTTGCTCTAGTAACTAATGAGATAATTGAATTTATACACGAAAAAATCTTTGTTTATTTTAATACTTAACCTTTAATGTAACTTATCTGCTAGAAAAAATGAGTTACAGAAATTACAATGCATTAAATGTATCTAGAATAAACGTTTCTACTACAACGGGCAATAATATTTTTATTAGCAAAATAGGGTACCCCGTGATTGGGCCCCCTTCGCCTCACCTACGGGGGGCTAAAAGCCTGAAACCCTATTTTTTCTGTTTCTCCATGTCATTTTGAAACCATTTAAAGAAAAAAAAAGCTTTTGACACGAAAACATCACGAAACCCATTTTCCTGACACAAAGCCCCACACTATTAGCTGTTACAGTATTGCATCCAGGCGCTGCAGCCACAGTACTGTATTGCTTTCACGCGGTGTGGGACAAGCTTTAGTATTTCCGTCTCGAAGTCGGTAAATTGGGCAAAGATGGATAATATATTGCGTGATCTATTGCACATTCACAGAATGGTAATTTGGAAAAACGTATTGAAACATGTTGCTGTTAAAACGTTTTACTCCAGTAGATGGAAGTTAAACATTACTCATTTATTTTTCGAAGTAGTTCATCCCAGCGGAAACGGAGTGTTTAAAGAGAACTGTCAAGTGGCTTCACTGTTTTCATCTATTTTTCAGGATCTTTTAAATTTAAATTGGAGTCATAAAAGTTTGCGGTCTGGCGAAAGATGGGGCAGCGGGTTTTCAGGTTTTGGGATTCAAAAAGTTGTCCCTTGTCATGAATAACCGGTTTAAAGATGGTCTTCACCCAGAACAGCTCATTGCGTTAGCTAGTATACTAGTTTACTTCTCCATTAGCTGGAGTAATCCCTGACGTGGAAGTCAGTGAAAATGAGGTGCAAACATCCGATAATTAATCATCCTCATCATCTTCAGAAAGGATTAAATGTGCTTACGTACGTTTCATTGTACTGATTTCTTGAAAGATCTTTTACATTGAAGAAGTTGTCCGGTAAAATATGACAAACAAAAGGATAGTCTTGTATAAACGTTATAATCACACAATAAAAAAATAATAGTAAGCGAAGGAACAGTCTTGAGGAGCAACAAACACATTAAACCAACCTGAGCAAGGCACTTGTTCAAACTTCACATTCTTTAGCAGCAAACCCAGAAAGTAATCTTTGCAATCGTGTGACTCTTTCACTAGAGGTTCATTGTTTAAAATATCTTCAAGGAACGTTTCAGTCAAGTAGAAAAAGTTAATTGACTTCAAAAGCTCGATAAACGCTCCTTTTCTATTTTCACAATCATGTTTGGCCCAAGCTAAAGCAACTTGATACAGTTTTTCTCCGATCAACATCTATAAAAATAGGCTGAGTTAAAAATAGTGCAGGCTACGACGAGTAAGCTCAAAAAAACGTTATTTTTTCTTTCACAATGGGCTACAATCAACATTTCAAAATGAATTCTTATTCGAGGTTTACAACATTTCATGCTGACTTGCAGCGATAAAAACCACTACATTGAACAAATTTATTATCATGTCAAACTATACTTGTTTTACTATCAGTGTGACCTAACTTTAAATGAAGTAAGTAGTTAGGTTCCTAATTTTGCTCATAAAAGTGATTTTGTAATGTCATCACGTTGTCAGCACAATATTAACCACTACCGTACTTTCTGATCAACGGCCTGTAGAATGTTCAGCAAATTCTTTTTGCTAAGTTGGTTAAACTCATCTTGCTTTTTATCCATAGCTTGCAAATGTGACGCAGCTACTTTGGCTGCCCCGTCACTTAACAAAGCACAGTCGAACGTTTGCGCAACCAAAAGACGATTCAAGCAGTTTTCAGCATTTAGGGACTTGGTTAAAAATCTTGCACAAAGGTTTTTTAGCTCTGAAAGTAAAAATAAAACTAACAAACAGGTGATTAGAAAATATCAAGGGCACTTCTTCTCAGCTACAGTATATGGGCTTCATTACAATCAGCTGTATTGTCTTCTATCACACTATTCACTGTCGATACGATGTCATTTCAATCACCATTGCGGCTGTCGAAAAAACATTGAGATTGTACAGAAGATAAAAATGTGTACTGTTGCTGCCTTTTGCCCGGCAAGAACGAGTTTTAATGATTTTATTATTAGGCTTTTTGTCATAATTTTCAACATATCTTAATAAATTTATTGGTTTATTACAATACCTGCAGTAACTTTTGAGGTTTTTGGGCATACTAGGCTATATACTAAATTTATTATGGTGACAACATTAAAGTGTACAGAATACAGGTAAAACAATAACTTCAAGCAAAATTAAAGTTACTTGTCAAAATTTTTTCACTGTGTTGATTTAAAAAACACGATGCATTCATATCAAAATTATTACCATCCATTTGAAAGTAGTCTGATGCTTGCAATAATTCGAAAGCATTTTCTTCGTTTATGTCAACAGCTGCTGTGTAGATGAAATCAAGGATCGTTTCCATCAATTCAGGGCTCACGCCTTCAATGTTTGCATCGGAATCGTACTTTTCTTTCATCTGCATTCAGATAATATTTTAATATCTTATACAAATGAACCCGGCGAAGCTACTTTCAAAAGTCTTTTAACATGTGAGTGCGACGTTTATAACATACAGCATCCCTTGACACAACACACGTTGGGAAGCGATAAGATTCACACCATTCAAGCAGTTTACACACTTTGAAAAAATCTTCCAGAAGTAGAGAAGCTGCACATGTGAGACATACGTGGCAAAACTACGAGGTTTTTTTGTATGCATAGGTGTTAGGGGTCAATATTAATACTTTACAGGGCAAAAATTCCTGCATTTTGTGATGACTTTTGGGTCTAAATCTCGATGTTCAGGGAAAAAAACTAAGGATTCACGTTCAAGAATACAACTCAGAAATGAACAAAAATTAAAACAAGTTCATTAATCCACACGTTTCAAATCTTCAACAATTCATGCTAAAAATGCGTGCCTGCTGCTAATTTTTTTATTCCAAATGCTACTTTCACGCAACAAAATAACCTAATATTGTTGCTAACAATTCTAAAAAATAATAAAAAGCAAAAATTACCTTTGATTTAAACATTTTATTAAAAACTTGTGACACTTTTCCAAGGATGCATCTGTGGGCAGGAAATTTCTTCCCTTCTACTATAACTGTGACATCACAGAAGGAATCGCTGCTTTGTCGATCCCTAAAAAATTTGTCATTATTTGTAATGTCCAAAGAATAGCTAGAACAAATAACTCCATTAACTTTCAAGAAACCATTTAACTGAAGTTCCTCTTGAGACTGCTTTTAACGTATTCATTCATTAATCTGGTAAATAAAGTGACAAAAGCATGATAACTTCAATACTAATTGTACGGTATATTTTAACCACCGTTACACACTATACACAACACATCATGACCAACATAATAATAATTATGTTTAAGGAAAGATAACAGCAAACCTGTTCAAATCGGCCAAGATAGTTGTGTTGTGGGTTCCCTTGTACATTTAGGCAATGACGGAACGTCTGTTTATAGGAGATAAACATTAAAATAATCACTTTTTACAAAAAAGCAGCAAGTACGACATTGACAGTATACACCTGTGTTCAGTTGATGGCGAAGTAAAGAGCAGTCCTTAATGCATGTAAAACATGTAGCCTGTCTCTCGAATGTCACTTTTAAATGATTTCAAAAAGTTTTAATGGTCTAAAACTGAAATCGCTTTCACAAAGATGCAGTGGCAACTTCTTTTTAAATTTCAACTGTTTTGTAATTTTAACTCAGTCTAAGAAGACTTGAGGTACTGTTGGTAAAGTTTTTCTGTCGATAAGGTTTATAAACAACATTCTTCTCAAAATTGTTTCCAAACATAAATTAACATAAAACAACAACACAAAGCATAATTTCAGTTGAAGCGGTGAAATGTCGTCTGACACATTTTATTAACAAGGATCAGAATTACAATCTACAGTAGCAACCTACTTTATATCGACTCACTTTTCTTTTACGTCGAATCTTTTACTTTCTTCGCACTTTCAACGTAAGGAAACCAGAATAAAAATGAAATTTATATAACCTACACAACAACCTGAAATAAAGTATACATTAAAAATTATTAACACTATTAAAACAAATCTAAAAGCCTAGCAAAAAGCCAAGCAGGGCGAATTAAAGCTAACACAGTTACCACTCTTCAAACAAAGGTAACAGTTTGTTTCACTCTTGGTGGTATCTTTAGGTTTTGAAAAGCATGCAAACAATAAAATCGTCAATACTAGAAAAAAAACAAAAAAATATCATTAAGGTTAACGTTACATATGCATTAACATTGCATTAAATTACTTTTTTCAAGGGTGAAACAAATAGTTAAGTTTGTTTGGAAAAATGTGACAATATTTGCTTAAGTTAAAATAAAAAGTAAGCTATACGTAAAAAATCTCACCGCTATTTTACAATATTGGCTTAAGTCATAGATAAAAGTTGCATATGGCATAAGCTACAATTTTTTTAAATAGTTTAGTAAATATTTGACAATTGCAGATATAATTATTAAAGACAATTATTAAGTACGTGCAACACAAATGATTCAGAGAAGAAGTGGCAACAGCTGGTAGTTAGTGCTTGATGTAAAATCAAAAATGACACGAAACTCAGTACACCTTTGTTACAAAATCTAAACTGCGTATACAAACAACACACAATAAACGGTATAACTCTTTTTGGAAAAGACAAATTATTCTGCAACTCGCGGTAAAAAAATTTACACGTCAGTGCAAGGTGCATAAAATGAGGCCACTTATCTACAGAAGTAGATCCTGTATACTTAAATTACACATGCTAGAAATACTGCAAATCATTGATGACATCAACATGCAAAAACTTAAAAGTCCAAAGAATATTTAATTTGAAACAAATTTTCATCTCAAAATTTAAAACTTGTTTTTATGTGAAATATAACATCATAAACATGTACTGG
This sequence comes from Aplidium turbinatum, assembly GCF_918807975.1. NCBI lineage: Eukaryota > Metazoa > Chordata > Ascidiacea > Aplousobranchia > Polyclinidae > Aplidium > Aplidium turbinatum. The sequence goes on from NC_137486.1 coordinate 8,731,158, forward strand.
AACCGACTCTATAAATGAAAAACGTACGTCAATGTGGTTATAAGATTTATAAGAATGTCTAAGAATGTGGTTACTCCATATGCACAGCACAAATTATTATTTCGCGACAGTTAAGAATGTAGACTGCCAAATGGATATTGATATGCAGTAGATTGAGTTTCGCTTTTTGCAGCATGATTGTTGCTTACTTATAAATGTAGATACAAACGACTTGTTTTGACTTGATGCAACGAGTTCGCTGTGGTGGTAGCGGTTTGCACTAGCTTCCGAAACACAGTTCCATAGTCATGCGCATAGTACAATGACGATTCATTGCACGCATGACTGAGAAACTGTTTTCCGAAAGCTAGTGCAAACCGACCGCAGCGAACCCGCAGCATGAAGCTAAAACAGGTCATTTGCATCTACATTTGCGAAGTAGATACGGACAGTTTTTCATCTAGGTTAATATCAGCAAACTAAAAACTACAACAAATTTATTTTTTTCACAATATGAGTATTTAACGGTGACGCCTTTGCGGCTTTCTAGAATTGGAAGCACCATTATCATTGCGGTAAGAGCAATTCGGTGGGCTCTGTCGGGAATGGCCATCAAGCTGGCCATCATGGTTTTTTCGTCTTTTGTCATAGTTCCGGACATCAAATGGACTGTACCGGGAAGTTTGTTTTCGTTTGTAACGATCTTTCTAAAAACATTGGAACATTACGCTTTGTATGATTCCATTAAACTTATTGTAAACAACTACAAACTACACAGCCTAACCGCTAAAGTAGTCAATTATAGACGAAAAATGACAAATTTTTGAATAAATGCAGTTCACGATAATTCAACAAACTATTAATTGAAGACTTTCTCGAACCTTGTGTCAATTTCCATCATCAAAAACTGGTGGAGCAATAACCTGCCATTTCATGAAAAAACATGAAATTTGACAGCACCAGTGCAAACAGAACCAAACAGGTCAAATTATTGATCAGGCAAAGACAAGTCGACAATTATATTTGATTGTTTGTGAGCATCTTTTCCTCGAACTGGGAAAGCTTCTTTGAGAGCTTTATCCTGACAGTTTCGCATACTTGAAGAAGCTTTGAACCACTGACGCAGGCCCGGTTAAGAATTTGACAGAATAAAGTTTCCGTTTGTCGTTGAAGTGTGTCTGTAAATTGTTCTCTCTAATAATAGCCGCTGAGTGGAGAGCTGTCCTTGAAATGCGTTGCTCACACTGCGAAAGTCGAAGTAGCAGCGCTTGATTTTAAGTTTATGTGTTCATAAAGCCTGGTGTCTAACCAACTGAGCCGTTGGGAAAAAATATCATCAACCAAATAAATACCGTAATGCAAGAAACCAAGAATGTTCAAACCTTTATATATTGAGATGAGGACTGAGGAGGGTTCTAGTCTGTCGTCATCATCCTCACTAGACCCGCTGCTTTCAAAAGCAGGTTCTTTGCGGTTTTGATGTTTCATGATATGCAAGGATTCGCTCAAAAAGTGATCTTTGCACTCATGTGAACTTTTCACCAATTCATGGTTGACAACCTTTTCCTCGAGATATTGCGTTGGTAACAAATGAAGTTTCACAAGTTTAAACAACTTCACAAAATCTTGTTTCCTCTTTTCGTTCCTTCATAAACAAGTTTACTTCCAACAACCTGATAGAAAAAAAGACTGTTGACTAATGTATGCAACTTTCTCCAACATCATAAATAGAAGTAATTTTATACGTGAACAATGAAGAAGCTACTGTACATTAACGCAAGATGTTGCAAATGGAAATCTGTATTTATGGCAACACTTCAATTTTTACTGAAGCTTCAGTTAGTACAGTTAGGTTAGCTAACTCACTTCTTGATCCAACTTTTGTACAATCTTTGCCAAATCAGTGTCCAAAAGCAGCTTAAACGCAGGTTCCTTCGTAAGTTTTTTAAAATTTAATGCTGCAACTTCTTCACAGTAAAACTGCAGCGATTTACAACGATAAATTTCACCAATGGAACGCAGATAAATACAATTTGTTACAGAAACAATTGACTTTAAAACTCTTGTGCAGAAAAATTTTACATCTAAAAATAAAACGTGGTGTAAACAGCTATAAACATCGTTAAAAATCAAATGTAGAAACAAGATCTAACAAAAGCAAGCCTTCCAGAAATCACGTCAAAAATGTAACAAGTTCTACTGCACATTTACCTTCAAGTTGAAGATAGTCAGCTGCTTCTAGCAATAAAATAGCATTTTCCTTTGTGATGACAATTTTTGCAGTGTAAAAGTAATCAACAATTGTTTTAACTGTTTCTTGAGAAAACTGGTCAAGAATGACCGCCTTGTCGTATTTTTCTTTCATCTGTAACAATTGAAAAGAAACTATCAATACCAACAATAGCAACTTTTTTCCTTGTTTCTTGAAATTTTTGCTTCCCATTTGCTGCATTAAATTAATTACCAAAATAAAAATTATTGTTTTAACTTTTTATTCATATACAGTAAAGTTTCAACTGTTTGAAATTTTAAGGTTTTAGTCATTCCTAAGTAATTAATTAAATATTGATTAATCATCAATTAACTGCTCAAGGTTTTAGTAATGTAGACAAACAATAAACAAGTTTAATGCAAAACTTTCAACAAACACAAAATGAAAATTAAACAATTCACTATATTTTTTTCATTAATGAGCTGTTACTCTTGTACTAATAAGATTATTGCTACAAAGTATTAAACTTAAAAAATAACAAGGTGGAATACACAGAAAAGCATTGTTTCAAAGTTTTGCAGAGACGTCAGATTAACTCTTGCACAACACTTGTTGTGTTCATAAAACACTTGTTGTGTTGTGGCAAAGTTGTATCGCTGTAGGATAGTTAATTTCATTGCACGGCCTCTACGAAGCCGTGTTCAAAATTGGAAAAAAAACTTTTTTTTCCGGAATGAAGGCACAAAAAAGCAGATAGCAAGATACAATATGAGTACTGTATTGTCAGTTTTATTTAACTTTTGGCACCATAAAATATGCGTAAGCACCGCCTGCCCTGTACTGTATAATTAAACATAACGTATATATACAAAATAATGCATTGTGTATAATATATATAAATAATAAATAAACAATAAATACTATTAATACTATAAAAAGTGCTAAATGCCAAGCAAGAACGCCAAGCAGAGGAAATTACATCAAATATAGATATCACTTTCTACAACCTCTAATAATCCCCCTTTTCGGGTGAAACAGGCTGTAGAGGTTTTAAAAAGTAATAACTATATTTGATGTAAATAATAAGTATCATATCAAAGACAGTATAGTTACTACTAGTTACCTAAAAACCTTTACAGCTTGTTTCACCCTAACTGGGATCATCAAAAACGTTCAAAATCAAAGTAAATTCAAAACGCTCTTGTTCAAACAGTATCAAAATCTGATTCTCGTTTCTAGCACTAGTTGCAACGATCATCTCATGAAAGTGAAAGTAAAAGCAACAACAAACAGGTTGATTTATTGCTTCACTGTCTTTCCTTCACTTCGCTTCATTGCATCAACCTGTTTGTTGTTGCTTTTAGTTTCACTTTCATGAGATGAACGGTGCAACTAGTGCTAGAAACGATAATTATCCTGATGAACACCCAAACTTTTCAGTATTCAAAATCTGATTCCTTTTAAGCAAGAACCTTCTGATGATCTCAGGCTGAAACAGGCTGCAAAGGTTTTAAGGTGTTTAATAACTATTTTGATACAATTCGCTTCGTTTGGCTTTGTGTTGATAGTGTCTATTGTTTTCTGAATGTATAATATTTTCTGAATGTATAATATATTATATAATATATACTGTAAATATAAATAATGCGCAATCTTTTTAACAATTCAATAAAAATTAACACCTTGCATGAACATACCTCACATTTGAATAGTTTTTTGAAATAGTCAGAGAGCCCGCCAAGAAGACATCGGTGCACTCGGAACTGTTCTCCCTTAACTTGTAATGTCGCGTCACAAAATGAATCTTCTTCGTTTCTGTCTCTGAAAACAAGAAAAGATTTAATGAAATGTTCATCATCATCATCCAAATTAGCTTTTGTCCCCACTAGTGGTGGGTGGCCAATTTTTTCCTTGCAGCGATTGCCTTCACTTATATTCTCCATCTCATTCTGTCCATCGCATCTGTTTTCTTCAGCCCGACTTTGCCTTCAGCCTCATTCTTCATCTTTCTTTCCATGAGTATTTTGAACGTCTCCGTTTCCTCTTCCCATTTACCTTCAAAGTCAATGCCTTTTGAAGAAAACTTTCTTCCTCCCTCCTTAGTTAACATGTCTATAGCCTACCATCTTACTCCGTTTGCCCTGGCAAGTTGTTCAATAATCTCTCTCATCTCTAGCATATCCAATTATCCATCAGATAGACTCCGATAGACTTTCCTTTTTGTTTTTAACGAAAACTTTTTTCCGCATAACATTTCCTACATTCCATGAACTTTACCCAACCCAGCCTTGCCCTTCTTGTCACAGCTGCTTGGAATCCACCGCTTCCATTTATTTGATCATTCAAATAACATAAGTCGGTTACTGTTTCAATTCAATGACAGAAACTTTCTTCGCAATCCTCAACTAAATCTTTTCCTTTATCACATTTCCCACAAATAAAACAATTTGCCAGTCTTGCTGCAGCTCTCCTCATATTGACACATCTTGCATGTACCCACACTTTATAAATTCCAAAAAACGTTCAATGAAAATGCAAGTTACTTGAGTTGTTAAATTAAAATCATGTTAAATATTTAACTCCAACATCAAGCTATTTTTCTAAGAAAGACCTGCTTTCAAACATTACATGATTAAATGTATACAAAAAAGCATTTAGTATAGACAAAAAAAAGATGAGAGTTTAACGACCTTAAACAGCTAAAGCAAAAACTGACGTGAAAAGCTCTAAAATGCAATCCATTCTTGACTAAAGAATTTCAGCAAATCGTAAAAAAAAATTATATAAAAACCGATGAAGTGTCAACTCAACAGGCATTCCATTTTTTATCCTTGTTTCAAATTATTTCCTCCACATCTTTGGCTCCACTATACTTGATTAGTTTATTAATATACTTTTATATACATTTTTTACATGTACATTATATTATATTATACATGTATATTATCTACCCTATTTTTTTATAACAATCACCAGTTTGTCAAACATGCAACGTAGGCTACTAAAAAAGCATGATAATAAACTCACTTATTCAAAATCTCTAGCACGGTTGTGTTATGATCACCATAAAAACTTTCGGAGATAACTGCTTCCATAATTTCAAAGTTCAGGAGAACGACTTTCGACGGAAAATGACGCCTTCAATAAATAAATGACAATCTCAGATCACTATTTAAACGTAAACTGGTCGTCATTGAATAACACCTTTCTTTGTTCAAGCATGGATCACACTACCATTTAAGTACGAGTTCCAACAGACTGGAATGGTAAGAATAAATGGATCAAGACCGTGGTAAGAGAATCTAAGAATTTAATGTTCAAACGGCAAAAGAATTTTCTGGTAAATTACAAATATCGAGGATATTAAGCATATGTTTCCAAATGTATATTTAATTAATAGCTTCAAATTCCACACTTCTCTTTCTCAGTCGTTTTCCGATTCAAAAAGGTTTGCTTACTTACAAGGACCGTGAAACAATTATTTAAGTAAGTTTCATAAAGAAATTCAAAAGACTTTTGTTAAAGAAAGTTTAAACAAACAAACAAACATTTCTGAATAACCGATCATAACCAATCATTAAAATAAAATTAAGGATCAACGAAACCTCAATAAGTTTATCCCAAACTAACCTTTGATTGACTGAAGGAAACGTGGTCCTCTGAGAAAGCGAGATCTTGCGAGATCAATTCTGAAAATATTAGTTTCGCATAAAACAATTCTGACAAAACAAAACAATTTACAAACAAAATTCTGACAAAACAAAACAAAAAAATTATGACAAACAAAACAATTCTGCCTGGCAGTTTCGCATACTTGTTAAGGATTTGAATCACTGATGCAGGTCGGGTCACTGAGATTGACAGAGTGAAGTTTCTGCTTGTTGAGGTGTTGTTGTCTGTAAATTTAACTCCATCTACTAGGTGCGATTCAATAATGCGCTGTGCAAAAAGTGCGATGCTGAGTGAAGCGCACACCCCGAAAGTTGAGCTGTCGTTCCGGGGTTCTGCCCTTTCTTCCTTTCAGTCCGTCGTTTAACCGAATGAACTATCTGGGCGGACCATTCGGGCAACAAAATATAAAAGTGCGAGGTGTTCTTTTGAAAGCTGTCATGAATAGTGCACATTACAAGTATTTTGCATCGATAAAAGTAAGATGATAAAGTAAATGACAGTGAATTGGGTGACCCTTGTTGTCAAACTAAGACAACTTAGTCAGCAAACAAATGTATATTTTAATTCGAAAACAATGCGTCAAATAGCACAGAAACATCTCCAACTTTAAAAACACTCCGGAGCTTAAAAATCATATTTTTATAAAATTTATTGCAATGTACAAACAGTGCTTTTGAGTCACCAAACAGTTCTCAACAGTAAAATAAAGCGTTTTTCAGCTAAAAAAGAGTAGAAATTAGTTAATAAAAAAAGCCTTGAAAACTTGAACTAGTATAGTCGAAACCAATGTGTATACTTACCTAACTGTGTCTTTATGCTGCAGAATTCCACCAATTTCGTGAAGGAAATTAAAGATCCGACTTACACACTAAGCACAAAAACTTCTTGCACAAAGATAGCAAGAAAACAGCTATGTTGCTCTTATATTACTCTTATGTGATGACCAACTTTACTGCAGAAAACAATTAACATTTTGTAATATCAACCGACAAACACCACAAGCCAAAATCAAATCTAAAGCATAAAGCTAATGTTATTGAACTACTCTTCTTGCATGAAAATTTTCTTTAGGAGACGATTAAAACTTTCCATTGAAGCCAACGTAATAGTAATATAATAGTACCGTATTATAATAACAAAAGAAGAAGCTAAATCTAAAGCACTTCGAAAAGGCACAAGTTCAATGAAGCGTAATTTCAAGCACATTGCAGATCGAAGAACAGCAACTAGAATGCATAACTAGCTTGAAATAATTAGAGTACAGCATAATTTTAGAGTTATCGTGCAAGAACTAGTCCCATCACTTCGTTTGACATCTGAAACAAATAGAAAACTAATTGCTCAAGCAATAATTACTTCCCACCCTACACTGTCGTATTTCTTGCTACATTGCTCATGATTCTTGACGGATGTTAAGGCAACAAACAAAATCAAAACCACAACAGATAAACCACAATTTATGCAAAGTTTTACAATTTTTGATTTGCATTAAACGCAAGAAAAACACAGACAAGGCATGATCAAGTATGTTGTGTCAATACTACAAAAAGCATCACTTTAAAAACTGTTACGCTTAAGTGCAGGTACGGTACTGCAGAATAGCTACAGAAACCCACAAATGTAAAGGAATTAAAAAGAGGGAGAAACACGAGCAGAGCTATTTACCCAAGCATTCGGAACACAGTTACCTAGTCAGTGCTATGCCGAATGGTATTGAAGTCAGTGTGTCGTGATATGCGGTTTTTTTGTTTGGCCTTTGTTTGTTTGTTTTTTGGTAACGGACAGCCACACATGTCTGTCCGTTACCAAAAAATCTTAAAAAAGTTTTTTTATAAACAACTATATGTTTTTTTAACTTCTAACATATATTGACTATCTCACATTTGGCAGCACATATCAACCCTATACAATTATCTGTCCTCCAATTTGAATCACTAGACTAATGGAAGTTTGATATTGTGTCTGTCCGTTACCATATTTTGATGAATTTGTGTTGATTGTAAAACGTCTTTAAGCACAATTAGCACATCTCTAGCATATAGGCTACCCTAATTGATTGTTTGTAAACAATTGTAACTGTTTTTGTTTTTTTTTAAGCTGTAGCCTAACTTTTATGAACATTTGTTTACGAACAATTAGTATTACGGTCAATGGCATGCCCGAAGAATTGCTTTACGAAGAATTGATTTTACGAACAATTGCTTACGAACAATTGTTTTACGAAAAACTGTTTACGAAGAAAACGTCGGACACCTTGATCTAGAATGGTGGGAACAACTTGCTAGCGATAAGTCAATCTGGAAGAAGAGAACGGGAAAAGGCACGACATTTTTCGAGAAAAAAACGGGATACAAAAGGTTCAGAAAAAATAAAACATTAGAAAAAAGCTAATGCAACCACGTTCCCAACTCTCCATACAATGTGACTTTTTTAAAACCAATGCTCAGACACGAGCTGGAGCCTACGACGACTATTTGTGCGAGTCAGCGTTTTTAACGATGATGAACGGACACCATCAAAACGAAGCAACATTGAAACCGTCTTGGGACCAGACTTAGCCAATTGAGGCACTGCTGGACTTGCTTTATACACAAAACGGTTGCATACATCACACTCATATCCATCTGAATAAATGTGCTTGGTTCTTTGTTTTGTTTCCAGTAGGCTGCGTGTAAACTGTAAAGTAACAGTCATTGAGTACCGTTAGCTTGTTTCAAGTTTTCATTTGAAAACTTTTCCATCCATATCACAAATGTAGGCTAGATATTTCGCACTATTTATCCTTTTAACTGTGAAGGGTCGTGAAAAATTTTAGAAGATTAAAAGGGGTCGCGAGCAAAAAAGTTTGGGAAGCCCTGGTTTAAGCAACTAATTTGCAAATTCTGTTTAACTAAAATATCGGAAATCTGTCAAAATATTGTCAGATTTGAAACAATACAAGAACCACAATTGGGACGTGCGTAGAGGTTTTTAAATGATTGCTTTCTTGTTGGGTTTGCAAGGCGGCTATACCAAACATTCTTGTTTCCTTTATTGGTAGAATAAAAAAGTAGATGAGCAGCACTAGACTCACTTGATAGAAGACTGTTCAGTACGCAAAGAACTTACCCCAGGCTTCCACAATGTCAAAAGCGTGCCTCTCATTGAATGGAGTGAAGTATTCCTTTCACCTTTACATATAAAACTTGGGCTTGCTAAACAGCTGTAACAATATTGGGTCCAGCACGTTTGTGCATTTCAACACATTCGCTCAATGTTTCCAAATCTTTTTGAAGCTAAAGTAAAAGGGTGGGATTTGTTGGGCCTCAAATAAGGAAACTGTTGGCATCAAAAGAACAGGAGGAATCAATGACTGCTATGGAAAAAAAGTGCATGGAAAGCTTTTCGAATGACAGTGGAAGGATTTCTTGGTAACTATAGAAGAGAAGACCACGTTATTATGGTCATGTCAAATTTGATTGAAAGCTACCAAAAGCTTGGATGCCGCATGTCCGTAAAATTGCACTATTTGCATTTTCATTTGGACTTTTTCCGCGATAAGCGAGGAGCACGGTGAACGGCTTCATCAAGACATTTTAGTTTGGAAAAACGCTACCCAGGGAGGTGGGATGAGGTCATGATGGGAAATTACATTTGGAGTTTGGTACGGGAGGTTGACGCAACATACAAACGAATCACTCTGTCCAACATGCATTTATGATTAAGTGTCCATACTAGTTGTCTTAATATGTTTTCATTGTGTTTATTTAGATGTGGTACGCAATTTTTACGCCATGCAAGAGCTATTTGTAATGCATATAAACTTCAAATCACCATTTCATGAAATTATGATTTTCTATAGAACCTTTAACATTACAAAATTTTAATGCCATTTTTGAAATCAGCGACTCAAAAAACATACAAAAACACTCTAATATTATGATAAACAAAATTTTGCTAAAAATTATTGTTCAGTAATTAAAAAGCGGTACTGAACAACCCTTACTGAACAGTGAACAACCCTTAAGGAAAAAAAGCGGACAGCTGATTTCAAAGCTTAGAAAATAACCTAGAAAGTAATAAATCAGTTCAGGTGTACTTTTTTAGTATTTTTTTATTTTCGTTTTGAGGAACCTAGATTTTGTATGACCTAGGTTTTGAGTTGTTTGAAAGGACTCCGTCGAACGCGGAGGCAAGTTATCATTTTTGCTTTTTTGTTTCTGGTTAAATGAGTTTAAGGGGGCTTTAGATTCTATATCTTCAGGCTTTTTAGGAGTAAACTCAGGTGCTTTCGGATCCAGCATCATAACATCATCAGCTAGGTGAGGCACGGCACAATGTCTTCCTCTTTCTCCATGCTGCTTGTGCTCTTTAGATCTAAGTAAAAAGTAATATTTGATTAATTCATTCAACGTGATAACAAGAAAAACAAAATTGAGAAACTGTGGTTTTGGTGGTTTGATCCAACACGCTTACTGATTCTGATCAATATAAATTTGAACTTCACCCCGATATCTTATTTGTGTAATAATATAATTGCAATGATGCATTTCAAGGGTGCACATGAAAATAACAGTAATATTGTCACAATCAATATGCGTAACCCAGCGGCACGCTACATTATTGTCCAAGAATAGGTGAACTATTTCATTGTGTAAGGTAATTCTTACTGAGTTGTTATTGTCAAATGTTGTCATGAAGTAACTTCAATTATCTTCTATTGCGAAACTTACTACTAGAAGATTCAGCATTACGTGCGATTCTAGAAGCGTCTGTGACTTGTTGACCAGAGGAGTGAGTTCTTGTGATGTAATATTACCCTAGTCTCTGGAAGCTTCTGGTCGAAGCAAACCTGTTATAAATAGCCGCGTGATTTGAGTACGATTATTAGAGTTGTGTATTATGGGAATTAGAAGTTGCAACGAAAAGTATGTTGAAGACGATTGTAGCATTTTAGCCAATATTGAATAGATTCATTGTGACAGTGGAAGTTATTGCCAATTGTAAAGTAGCTGTTGCAAGTAGTGGTGTATCTCTATTTTTGAAATCGACGAAGACATTTGCTGTTCAGAATTTGACTTGTTTACGTGCTGGAAGTGGTGAGCCATTTGTCAGTTCAAGGATTTCACCTATCATCTCACAAGTAGAACTATTCGGCCATTAATTTGACTGTTTAACGTTTGATATCCCAATAAACTGCGTCATCAATCTTTCCGAAGTCTCTTTACGTGTAAGAGATAAAAACAATTGTGACAAGCTTGTTTTTCACGGTAACCCATGCCAAAATAAGTCTTGAAAACACAGAAATGCCTCGACAACTGTAATTGGAGCAACGAAATGCCTCGACAACTGTGGAGCAATGTAATTGAAAACAGCTCGCTGCTTCATAAATTTATTGCATTAAACCCAGAAGCGTTTTGTATGCTACTACATTCACAAAGAAACAATCCGTAATAAATGGCATGGATGTTCGTGCAAATCGAGGTCACTGGCGGTGTTGTATTTTGCTTCGTTAAACAAACTCGCACAGTGAAAAGTTTTCCTGACCGCACTTTTAATGTCAATTTGGTATTTTTATTATTTATTTTTTACATAAATGAAGCTAGTGATATCAGCTATCACAACAACACTTCAAACTTCATGTTTGAACAGAACATTTCACAATTCAGGTTTTGACATTGAACTGTGACTAGCCAATAAATTAATCTAAAACTAGTCAATAACCATTAGTTTGCTCACTTGTTTTCATATTTTCCTTGAACCTTCCACGCTTCCAAAAATTCTTCTTGTTTAGCTCTCAGGTCAACAAACTAAAAAGTTTATAGACAAATCATTGCAGAAGCAATTAAATTAAAACCTGCATCCACAACCTACCACCGCTTCACTTTACAAGTTCCTGGTGTTTGTACATAAGGGGCAACAAAAGCAAAAAAGGAAACATATCAAAAATGTCGTACAAGTAATCAGCAGTTAATAGCATATAAGGGAAAGCCATGTACAGTAGTTTGGACCAACACCCCTTTTTATATTACGGAAGTGTTTTTTGGTCACGATTTGTAAACAAATTGAATCATAAGGTGAAATAATTCTAATTACCAAAGATGGGAGCGAGGTTTGAGATGGGAGCGAGGGTTTTAAAACACCAGAATCAGTTTTATCCTCTTCTTTGCTTTCACTGATACTGGAAAATTTCGAAGGTATAGGAACGGAATCTTCCTCTGAACTGCTTTCACTGGAACTGGAGCTTTCAACAGCAGGTTCTTTGCGATTTTGGTGTTTCATGATATGCAAGGATTCGCTCAAAAAGTGATCTTTGCACTCATGGGAACTTTTCACTAATTCATGGTTGACAACCTTTTCTTCGAGATATTGCGTTGGTAACAAATGAAGTTTCACAAGTTTAAACAACTTCACAAAATCTTGTTTCCTCTTTTCGTAATCGTGGTTCACCCAAGTTAATATTCCATCATAAACATATTTACTTCCAACAACCTAATAACAAAATTGTTGATAAGCACTTAGCGAATATTCATTGAAACCACGAAAAAAATGGAAGACATGAAACATGATCTACTCTTATTGTGCTGGGTTCATTAAAAATACACACACAGACAAAAAATAAGCCTAAACACAGACATCAAACACAAAAGCTATCAAAAGACGGTTGGGATCATGAGAAATAGGCTACTAATTAAAAAGTAACAGAGCATTACATAGAAAAATGTCACTCAAATCAGCATATTGATTCTTCATCACATCACGATGATGCAGTGAAAACATACTGCGTTACCAAATAACCGCATATTCAACAAATCTGAATGTATATTTACATCTGAAAAGTTTAGTCAAAATATCTCAGCTAGTTTATAACGATCGTTTACTTTAAGGGTCCCTTAACTTTTTCGGTTTTGGGCCTAATGCACGATTTCATTAGCGTCGGCTATATTGCGTATTGAAAAGACAATATGCAGTTAGTGACATTTATATTATACATTTCTATTTTATTTGCTGAGTAACATGCATCAGTATCACTTAGCTTCTGCTCAGTGGTTAAGCGTCTCACTCAACATCAAGCGGCGCTGGTTCGGCTCTCGGGGTGTGCACTTGAGCATTTGAGACATTTCAGAAATGCTCTCCATTCAGCGGCACCTAGTGGATGGAAGAATTCCCCGGCAATAACATTTCAACAATCGGAAACTTCACTCTGTCAATTTCGGTAACAAGCTCTGCTTCAGTGGTTTAAAGCCTCGACAAGTATGCGAAACTGCCAGAAATGGGCTACCAAAGGTTTTGTTAGTCCGAGGATAAAGATTCAAAGACAAACCAACCTAGCTTAGGGTCCACTTAGTTCATAGCCTATTCAATGAGTTTCAGGGTTGGCCAAGGAGGTTTCCCCCACTTTAGTTTTACCCGGGTAAAACCCTGGGGGAAACTGGGAAAAACCTTTTGGGGGAAACTGGGAAAAACTGGGGGAAACTGGGTAAAACTTGAGTTGTTGAAATTTGCAAATGTGAATGACTAATAATGATTACTCCTCATAGTTAATGTTTATTACCATCAATCCATCATATTTTGAATCAACCTATAAGATTTCCTGTGCTCATCTTACAAAAAAAGAAAAATACTGTGATTTACTAATATCTAATAATAGATAGGTCCAATCATTAGTTTACATAGATGAACATACGTATGATACCAGTATGTTATCAAGTTAGATGCTCACCTGTGCCTAACATGCAGTCAGCGAACAAAATTGTAAACATTGAACAACAAAAGCCAAAGAAAGAAAGATTAAGAGCCGGTATAATCTCAGTCATTGATAACATGTCGGCAGTCTTCATTGTCGACATTGAACAGCTCTTCATCTGGGGTTTCAGATTCTTTCCATCCGAAGTGTCTATAAACATGCACTAATTTGGCAACCCTCTCATTGCCCAGTCTATTTTTTTGCTTTGTGTAGATTAAAGCCATGCTACTGAACAAGCGTTCTATTCCAGCACTGGATGGTGGGCATGATGATATTGCAATCATCAATGAACAAAACTTCTTTACTGACTCATTGTTTGCAACTTTTCTTATGTATTGCCAATATTTAAGCACTTGGTGACAATTTTTTTATTGATTTGATAAGAGATGTTTGGAAAAATAGATGTATCCTTAGTCCTTAGTTTCATATCCTGCCAGTAGGAGAATAAATTGTCATCTTTTTCAAAAACAAAGTTGCGTGCAGTTTCTTGCTCATCTGCAGATAAAGTCATATATTTTTGAAACTGATCAAGATTGTCTCCTTCATTTTTCTTCTCACTTTTCTCCTTCCCTGAGAGTAGCACACTAGACATCGTTTTTGAGGCCTTTCGTTTTTTTCTGTGCGAAAAAGCGTTTTAGGAAAGTGCTTATCACTGAGGGACTCGGACTGGGAAGGCTATGTGGACGACCTCTACTGCTTTCTGGCAAAGTGCTGGAAGATATCAGTTGGTTCGCAAGCTGCAATTTAAACTGAAGCAATTAGTCACAACAGCACAACACTGACTGGCGTGGTCTTTGAGCTGGAGGTAGACCATCGGAATTCAATAAGAAATTACTATTGGTAGTTTGGTACTGCCAGCAGACAGTGGGTCAGTACGCATTGAGAAAGTGTCAAAAGAAAAACCTGAAATATCACTCTGTGATGATCCGAAGCTTTATTTATTTTATCTAAGTATTGATGCAATTCAATTGGAAAATGTCATGAGATAACAGCTAAACAGCTGGCTAGTCATTATATTGCATAAGAAACTCCGCAAACAACACATTTAGAAGTTTTAAGGGTTTCCCCCAGTTTTACCCAGTTTCTCCCAGTTTCCCCCAGTTTTACCCAGTTTCCCCCAGTTTTACCCGGGGGAAACTGGGAAAAACCTTCCAGAGGTTTTACCCAACCAACCCTGATGAGTTTACATTAAAATAACATCGTAAATATGAATAAATAACTTTAAGCTTAACTGAACTCACGTTTTGATCTAATCTTTGAATGATCGACTCCACATCGTGAAACGTAAGTAGTAAAAACTTAGGTTGTTTGATAACTTTCTTGAACTGTGTTGTCACAACTTCTTCAGACTTGGCGTGCAGAGATTCACAATTAAAAACATCGCCAGTCGATCGCAAATCAAGACAGTTCAACACAGTGAGGGATGAGATCAAAACTTTCGCACAAAACAATTTTATATCTAAAGAACAAGACAGTAATATAATGCACATTGCAACTTCAAAAGACCAAGTCCTTTGTAACTTAATTTATTCAATTAATACAGTTGACAATGTCAATCTTTGACCGAATTTTTTCTTCAGATGCAGTTGAATTAATTATTGTTTCCCTGACGAAAACACTCTGCTGTATCGAAAACGCTTGATTTTTTCATACGATTG
This sequence comes from Aplidium turbinatum, assembly GCF_918807975.1. Taxonomy (NCBI): domain Eukaryota; kingdom Metazoa; phylum Chordata; class Ascidiacea; order Aplousobranchia; family Polyclinidae; genus Aplidium; species Aplidium turbinatum. Next base: position 8,746,405 of record NC_137486.1, read on the forward strand.
AATAATTAAATCCGACTTTTTCAGGCAAAACGTAAAAAAAATACAAAAACGGCATAGGAAATAATGGATTGAACATTGCTAATCAACGTCAGGCCACAGCCTACAAAACCACGGCCGAATATGCTGCTATGCAGGAAAATTTCTAAGAGTCTTAATAGTTACAGTGATAGCCATGACAAACCTGTCATTTTCCAATTTCCAGAATTAGCAAATGCCAGATTTCCAATTTCCAGAATTGTAAAAAAAAAACAGTATTTGCACCTGGACATATTTTTGGCGTGTTTAGCCAGAGATTGGGTATGTACGTCGAGCACAATTTACGAAATTTTAACGTAAAATATGTAAGACTTTTCAATTGCAACCTGGAGGTAGTCTCATAAAGCAGTCGTTGGTATTTTTTATATTGCAGGACCTGCCGCCATTAGCCATACTTTACCTGCAAATTTAAACTTGGCGAAAAACAAAACGAATTAAAATTTAACTTTGCACATCAGATGAACAGCTTATAACGTAGAATCCACAAAAGTCTTTGATAATTTTAAAGTGAATAAACAATTGCACCAAAAGTGGCATACCAAATAATGAGACTACCTGCAGGGTACAGGTGCGCAAGAAAAAAGGGTACAGTTGCAAAGTCTTATATATTACAATATTAATGCGTAAATTGTGCTCAACATACCTAACTATGGCTGAACACTGAACTGACAAAAATATGTCCAGGTGTAAATATTGCTTTGTTTGCATACTTCTAGAAACGGAAAAATGACAAGTTTGTTATGGTTATGATGTAACAATTAAGATTCTTAGACATTTTCCCACATAGCCACATATTCGGCCGTGATCAGGGTTATATGAAAAATCAAAACCTCCACTCAGCTTCAGTACACTTGCCTTCAAGTTGAAAGTAGTCAGCTGCTTCTAGCAATGAAATAGCATTTTCCTCTGTGATTACAATTTTTGCAGTATAAAAATAATCGATAAACGCTTTCACTGCGTCTGCAGAAAACTTCTCAAGATTAATAGCCTCATTGTACTTTTCCTTCATCTGAAAAAAAAATGCATTAGTCAATTTACAAAAACGAAAAACAAAAAATTAGCCACAAAAATGTAGAATTTTTTTTATAGAAGACTTGATCTATGAAGTCAAATGGATCTTTGAATATTAAATGCACGAAAATGATCAAGCGGCAATTGTCTTAGGATCTCCAAAACCGTGAAAGCTTCAAAACGTATCCATAAGTTACTTCGCTCCAAACACATACTGTACAGAGTACACTATCCTGTGCTCTCTGCATTGCAAGCACCCATATCCCAGTGAATTGACACCACAAGAGAAATTTTAGCCAGGACACATAAAAAATATGTCAACAGCCATTGACCCAAAGCTTACCTCACATTTAAATAATTTTTTGAAATAGTCAGAGAGCCCCCCAAGAAGACATCGGTGGACTCGGAACTGTTCTCCCTGAACTTGTAACGTCGCATCACAAAACGAATCTTCTGCATTTCGGTCTCTGGAAATGAAAACGCGTATCTGAAAATTAAAGACTTGCGCTTATCTTGCAAAATTTGAACTTAAATAGTAAATATGAAACTCAATTGAAACGTTTTCGTTACAAAAATGTTCAAGTTTTCTTCTTAAATTATTACAGGAAAGTCTTGGAGACCAATTTTTTTCAGTCACAGCTCTAACGTCTATAAGTAAATTATTTAGGAATCATCTGTTCACAAAACTTCAAATCTAAGTAGGCATTATCTCTATAAACACTTACTTATTCAAAACTTCTAGTACACTTTTGTCATGCTTTCCATAAAACGTTTTGGATCCCATCATCTTTTCAATTTTTATGACAAACTTTAAAATTCAAGAGTGAAATTTCCAACTGAAAACTGCTCTTAATAATAATTAACAATGAATCTGCGACCACAAAAAGTAACTGGTTAAAGAAGAATATTTTTCAATAAGCATGAATCATACAACCAGCTTATGAGCTTATGTATAATTTCTAAAGCACAAGATGTGAGCCAAGTCTATGAAAGCTAAGCAACAACTAAAGTAGTTCCCAAACTTTTTGTAAACATTGACCGGTTTTAAAGCATGCGGTCTAGAGATCGCAGCATTTCTGAAACTGATTCTGAGTGAAACTTTTTCAAAATTACTCTAAAATATAGAGTTAGTGCTTAAGTACTATTTCCCAATACCAGTGCATTTACGGACTTTAACGACTCCACAGACCTCTGATTGGAGAATCACTGCATAAAACTATACCTTTCTCGTTTGAGTCTCACGAAAATTATTGAAAGTCTATTCTTTTACCCTCCCATGTTGTCGATAGTTTCTTAGACTTGGAGACAGAGAAAGAACTCATTCTTATTGCATCATCAAAACTACATAAAGCTTCGGCTTTATTTGTTGGTCGGAGTTTAGTAGTCTATAGTATACACTATACAATAGGGTGGCTCGTTTTTGAACTTTTTTTTTAATTCTCTCGGGGTAGTAGGGAAATGGTGCCAATGAGTGAGAAAACAATCATGACAAAATTTGAGATTCGTAACAAATTGTCTTTAGCCTCCTCATGGGGACCAAAAATCGAAAAATGGGGTCAAAAACGCAATTTTTTTCAAAAATATTTTTAGTTTGGGTAGATACAATATTGTTTAGATATAATATATCTAAATAACCTAAAATAAAAAACTGAAGTCATTTGAACTATTCCTTCAGCTTCCTCACAGCTTCTGAAAATTTTCATTTTGCTGAAAATTTCGCATTTTTGTTTGTGGTTACATAACTACAAACTTCGTCAGTGACGTAAATTCAAATAAAAGACGTCACTTTTTCCTACCAAATTAACTCAATTTTATTAAAAAATAACGCAACAGCTCAGGGCAGGTCTATAAAGAGAAATACAATGACTTTTTATAGTTGGCAAAATGTCTAACGCAATTATGTATCATGTAACCACCCAGGAATAGGTCAAATGACTCCAATTTTTTTTCTTAGGCTAATTAGATATATCTAAACAATATTGTATCTACCCAAAGTAAAAATATTTTTGAAAAAAAATGCGTTTTGACCCCATTTTTCGATTTTTGGGCCCCATGAGGAGGCCGAAGACAATTTTTTACGAATCTCAAATTTTGTCATGAGCGTTTTCTCACTCATTGGCACCATTTCCCCACTACCCCGAGAGAATTTAAAAAAAAAGTTCAAAAACGAGCCACCCTACTATACAATATAGGCTACATAATACATATACAGTACAACTCGGTTAATCCGGATTCGGTTAATCCGGATCTTCGCCTTATCCGGATGAAACTGGAAGTACAAATGATTTGTAATCTTTTTCTTGAGAAACAGCTTCGGATTATCCGGATTATTTAATCCGGATCTTCGTCTATTCCGGACAAAAGTTGCGCTTTCTCTATCGCTTTATCCGGATTTTCCCCGACAGTTTTGCCATTTTATGCTAAAACGTAACGTGGCTTATTGGAGAAATTTCTTATCTATTGTTCCATTAATGTGACGCAATAAATTATTGCGGATTTCTTTTTTTCATGAACAGTAATCCCCCCTAACGCAAAATTCGTGCGCAAATGCCCAAACTCGTACTGTAACTTGAAAAGATGTCGGTGGAATTTTCGGCGGTATGTCGGTGATGTTATCCAATAGAAGACTTTGTTTGATTTTTTGTAAGTTTTCCAAAGAAACTCGTCTTCTGTAACTGTTTTCAAAAGTTTTGAGTGACTACAGATTATTCCGACACGCATGTCTGAAGATATTTTTGCCAGTGTGTTCTTGCATTAGACGCAGAGTCTACAAATACATTCGTTTTACATGCATACTGCATTTCAAAAGAATTCTATCGCTAATATGGTGATCACGCGTCTCGGAATTGACAGATGACCACACTAGTGCGTTCAATTTCGGTGATTTTTACCGATACCCTTCTATCTAGGTAACGTCAGGCTTGATAGAACCGTCATCGGTTAATCCGGATCTTCGCCTAATCCGGATGGAATCGCCGGTCAAATCGAATCCGGATTAACCGAGTTCTACTGTACTTCATTATCAAAGTTCACAAAAAATGGAAACTTATTAGTAACTTCTTATGCCTGAAGTGGAATTAAAATGACTCCAGTGCTATATATTTTTGTTGATTAACAACCTTATTTATTAGGCAACGCCAACAGCCTGGTGAGGTTTGGACGAATAAGCAGTTGATAGTGTTACAAAATAGTGTACTAGACAAAGTTCTCGTGTTGACTTAGAGCGAACGTAATCTGACTTAGACTACCAATTTAATTGGACTAAGCTAACTTATACGTACTAAGATAAAAAACTATGGATATGCTGTCTCTCTCTTTGAATGATTAGACTACAATGTCATTAATCATCGATTCTATTTCGTCCCTCAACTACATAACCACAGCTATTCAAGCAGTTCAATTCGACTAAAAAGAAATTTAAAAACATTTCAGCATTTGAGTCCGACCTGAATTTGGTAATCATTAACATAATGTTCATCAAACATCGCTAAACGTTTACCTGTAGTTGACAATAGCGTTTCTACAGGAAAAATTGAAAGATCAAACATTTGTTTTGAAAGTTAAACTGGTTGTCAGCTAAATAATGCATATTTTTTTTTCACGTTACAGCAAAATAAATAATCTAAAAAAATTAAATTATTAGTTTACAGGACAGTGGAAAATAATGTATTTTACTCACCTTATCTTTTTGGTGGACAAAACCAGAAGCTTATGGGGGAAAGCAAAAGATTGACTTGTATTCTAAATGCAAGAACTTGTGCAACAACAGTCAGAAGAAAGTTAGCAAATTATTCATCATACCATAAAAACATTTCTGCAGAAAACAATTAAAAGTTGATAGCACGTGCCTAAAGTTAAATCTAATGCAACTTTTTAACGACAAAAGTCATTGTAAATCAGTGCCAAGAATATTGCTAAAACATTAATGCAAACTTGCTTAAAAAAACTGAGATTTCAAAACTGTGTCTAGTCAATGATTGTGTTTGATAATGATAACAGACTGTTTCGAAATAAGATGCAATTTTCACAAAACGTTTTAATTCCAGATATCTTTTGCGTAAACAAACAAAACTTAACGTTATAGTTTAGAAAACAAAGATGCAAAACCAATCACCACTATAGCCCTACCACACAAATTTTCTCTCCAGTTTAAGTAAAAACACATTTGGTAAGCAAAAGTAGCTTAAGCCACGGATCAACAAAAAGTAAACTTGAATCCCATTTACCCGTTAAACATAATAAAAGCACAAATGGAGATATAGCAGGTATCTTGTTGTGTCAATGCCACCCATCCAACAAGTTCTGTCGTTACGAATTTAAATTTTTTGTACGTTAGTTGGGGTATGTCTGACGTAAAAAAGTCATCGATTCTATTAAAGTACTGACAACATTTGCATCTTTTCAACCTCATTGGACACAAAACAAGTTTGATTTGGTAGAAATCGGTTTCTAACTAAGAAAATAACAAATAACCACCAAAAGTCAATAACAACTATTTCTGTACATCCTCACATAGTTCACTTATCCACCATGCAAACTACCGCTAGCAAATCAGTCCTGTTTATATTAATTCTGAAAACATTGAATTAATGTAAAAGAGGATTGATTCGCTGGCTGGTTGCACGTTAGAGTTTTGATCGATTGGCGAAGTTCTAGTGAATGCAAAGAAAGGTCGATTTAAGAATTAGCAAAAGCGCAGCAACACACACAATACATACGACTAGAACAAAAAAACGTGCCTGCAGTTGTCCATGCTAATAAAAGGTTTAGTTTGAAGAAAAACATACAACGTACAAGGTGACGGTGTCCGACGTTTTTTTCGTAAAGTTTTTCGTAAAACAATTGTTCGTAAGCAATTGTTCGTAAAATCAATTCTTCGTAAAGCAATTCTTCGGGCATGCAATTGACCGTAATACTAATTGTTCGTAAACAAATGTTCATAAAAGTTAGGCTACAGCTTTAAAAAAAAAAAAAAACAGTTACAATTGTTTACGAACAATCAATTAGGGTAGCCTATATGCTAGAGATGTGCTAATTGTGCTTAAAGACGTGCTGTACCTGTAGAGTGTAGACGAGCAGACAGAGTGTAGAGTCCCTGATTCAGAATGGCATTACTGCTATGATGGCGTCCTCAGTGGCCTTCCGAAAACTAATAATAGCATTGAAGGATGGCACAGAGGGTTCATGTTCCAGGTATCTGCAAATCATCCAGATATTTGGAAGTTCATATCTGCAATCAAGCGAGAGCAAAACCTAAATGAGGCTCGCATTGCACAGTATGTCAGTGGCCAGGCAGGACCCCCTCCAAAGAAGAAGTACAAGGACAGTGCAGAAAGACTAACTAGAGTCATCCGAACTTGGCGTCAAGACTTTCAAGATGATGAAATTTGTGATTACTTGCGTGGAATTGCACACAATACTTCATACTAAACTTGGCTCGTGGACAATTTGTACGAAGTTACTCAAAGTAGTATTGGTAGTGTAAGCAAAGAATTGCTAAACACAGACAATTGTTGTATTCCAATAAATAACAAAAAATGCGCTTTTTCGTTGTGCTTATTTCTTTGTGTCGTCGTAACTTGGTTATTCAGGAAAATTTGCATTACGCACCTTCATCGGAAATTGCAAGACAAACCTTGCTGTAGCGAAAAATTGTTCACGAACAATTCACCTATCACCTGTTTACGAACAATTCACCTATACGAAGAATTGATGTATACGAAGAATTGCTTTACGAAGAATTGATTTTACGAACAACTGTTTACGAACAATTCACCTATAACCCAAGGTGACACCACTTCAATTGCAAGAGTGCTGCCTGCGAGTGCGGCGAAGTGCAGACGGCAGGATATATTATCAAGCACTGCCGCTCTACAGACCTCTCCACTGTATAGAGGGCCTAGTTTTGATTAACGAAGACACCAGACAGTGGCTAACCAACGGTAACGGATGTCACTATGTTTAATGACAATGCAAGAAAAAAAGACTTCGATTGACTTCGTAGCAAATGCTAACAACAAACATGCAAAAACGTGTTTCAATACTTCAGGAAAGTCAGAAAATAAACATGATCAACAATCTGTGGATCCGGCATAAGAAACTACAACACAAGAAATCCTGTCATAGGGTTTGGACATATCATCTTCATGCACTCAACGACGCGAAAAAGGGTGTCATCTACCCAAAGAGAAATCAAACATTTCAAGCTTTCTAAGTTACGTAATGTAACACAAAACAACAAAACTAATTTTTACAGAAGTAACAGTTGTCAGCACAGACTTTACATTAATAAGATTTTATTCAATGATAAATTGAGACTACTCAGAACATGTATAAAGCGTCCCAATAAATAAGGAATTTGAATGGCTTCATGAAAACATGTAAACTTGCACTTTACCACATAATATTGCGCTTGGTTTTAAAGGAAAAAACTAGGTTTAATGACATCATATGAAACGATCGTATGATGTGTTTGAAAGAAGAATTTCATAAATTTGGATGAGTTGAGTATTGAGTACATTGCTTTGTTCTGAACGAGACTCATCATTGAAACAGATTTAGAAACAATCAAGCTTTGCAAATGAAGCTTAAAACATTAAAGCAGAGTTGAAATCAAGTCTATATAGTTGCTTGAAAGAAAAACAAAATGAAGCAAAGGTAATCATCGGCACAACAGTTTAATTGTTAAAAGAGGTGGAAAAATTAATTTAAGCGTACAAACCGCTACCACTTAAAAATGTGATTGCAGAAACACATTTCTTCAGCCGAAACCACTAATCAATTCACTAAGCTACCGGGATTTATGTTTCAACGCTTGCGGGGTTTATTTTTTCTTCCTTTCTTATTAGAGGATTCAGTTTGGCTGCTTGTCACTTCTTGTCCCATCGAAGCTGAAGGAAGCTCAAACTCTGGCTCTTTCATTTTTGGCTGTTCTTCCTTTTTTAAACCCTCCGATTTTTGCTCTTGCCTTTTTGGCTTTTGCTTTTTCTCCGATTTATGAGACGTAGGTAAGAATGCAGGCGCTTCCGGGTCGAGGGCTGATGCATCTTTCTTATTCTCTTGCTTTGATAACGTTTCTTTTTGATTGGGTTCTTCAATCCTTTCTGATCTTTTAGGAGTATTAACAGTTTCTTTGCTTTCGCCGTTCTTTTCAGACGCTTTCTTTGCATTTGCAGATGGACCACTCGAGCGATTCGAACCCTTCAGTGTAACTGACGTTTGATCAAAATCAGGAGGGACGCCAAACCTTATCAGTCGGTCTGAAACGTCAAAAGCAGTTTTAAAAAATCCAACTGACCCATTGTATGCAGGCCTCGAATATCCGGCGGTCATGACCTCCGGAATGACCTCGAATGTCTGCCGAAGCCGACTCATTGGTCGGTCATAAATGACCGCCGCAAAATTCTTGACAAAAATAGAGCTAATGCAGCAAAAATATATTTTAAATTTGAAGTGTTACAATTGCTTGTTTAACGCGAACAAATACGGAGCTGAAACAATAATAGTACAGGCAATTGCTTATAGATCACATTAGAGTAGCGTGGTTAACGGGATGATGGCAAAAGTAGCCATTTTTACGTCATTTCAACGCCTTGCAATGTTGTCTTGAAAGAAAGTTGTCTGAACTTTTCGGCAGGATATGTATTCTAATTTTAACAATGAGGATTATTGCGTTACATTGATCGTTTGTTAAAAAGAAACGTCACAGAGAAGCAAGTCTCAGCTGGGTATGTGGCAACCTAATTCACGCTGATACTGATAGAAATAGAATTTCTGCACAGAAGGGAGGGTGTTGACGTTCACGATCCCGTGCCGGCAGTAATCGCTTGGCACAACGATTCTATAACGCGAAAACCACGGAATAAGTGATCGTAGTTGCTTTTGTAATAAGGAAATTTGGATTGTTGTTTTCAATTGTGTTTATTGCGTCATTACACGACTGTCATTAACGCACTGATTTATTTGCAAGCAATCTGCTCCAGTATACTTCAGGGTCGGTGAATTAAGCTATCAACCATTGCAGAGTTATTCTGTTGTACAAAATCTTCTTCTACAAACACGACTACACAATACTGTAGTGTGATTTTGTGCAAAATCCACATGCAAAAAATATGTCCGGTTGAGATATTAAATGTCCGCTAAAAGGGCCAGTCCGGTAGGACATGCTTGACCGCCGGAAAAAAATACAAATTTCGAGGCCTGGTATGTGTTCAATATTAAATGCTTTAACGTGGAACTTAACTTCAAACAGACACTTAAAAAGCAAAAAAACAAATTTTATTGTATTAGTGCCACACTGCCGATATGTTTTCCAGTCTTCCAATTTATCACAGGCGAGATATCAGTCTTTCACTTATATACCTAACTAAGACAGGCATTACTAAAGTTGGGACAAACTTCGGCTGCCCTAGCTACACTCATGGCAAACTAAGATGCACACTTTTCGGACAGTCAAAACAAAAAGCTCTGTCTTTAAAGCATAAAAGCAATCTACACCTTATGTTGTTTAAAAATTAAAACAAGCAAAAAATAAAAATTGTGCATCCAAAGGGTTCATACATGGTCGAAGAGATACAACGCGGCTGAAAAACTTTGGATGAACTCTTCCTTTTTCATCTCCTTCGCTGAGAATCACATTGTTGCTCGACACAAAGAACTTCAGGCCAGCTGGGAATAAACAGAACGTTGCTTGTATTCAATGTCACGAATACAAACTTGGTAATCAATTCAAATGTGAATATGACGTGAAATGAAGGATCAGTGTAGTCAAAGAACACATTCCGCATTGGCAATTTGACCCGGAGAGAGCAAAAAAGGAGGAGTGTGCCAATTGCTTGAAACCACTGGAGCTTCCAGGTTTCAATAACTGCATTCATGTCAATAGTTATACGTGTTCTAATCTAAACGTTACAACAACGGTAGTAACTGGAGCGTCAAAATTAGTTTGTGACCGCCCTGATAAATCGTATTATCACCGAAACATCTTTTATGATGTAAGATTACAATTCACAAGTTAAGGTGTGAAAGGTTTGCTAGTTTTGCTACGCTTACTACCTTATCGTTATGGGTAATAACCCATTTTACTACATACAAACCTACCTTTCATCGCTTTCGCTAAGTCAATTTCAATCGCTACTTCTGAACTTTTCCTCATTCCGCTGATGACGTCACGGTCGTCTGGCATTCCAATCGCGAAGTGGATGTGGTTCCTCTAAAAAGGAAAGCATTAAACACAACATGCTCAAACAGCACATCAGTCGTGTTTTGCATGGATTCAACGTCTGCAAACGTTGGATTAATATAAAAATAGATTGAATTGCGGTCTGGGATAAGATCACAGTAGCCAATTTGACACAATGCAACCACTCACAGCTCAAAGCAAAAATTATTCTAACAAGTTTCTAAATATGAAATTGAAGCCAAACCTTCATCCTGTTGAGACCTCCGACTTTAATTTGCTCCCAAGCGTCATGATATGTTCCGTGAAACACGTTGGGGTAATCCTCGGGTTTTCTTATTGGCGTCAACTCCAAACTCTCCACCTGTTAAACGAAGTCGGACGTTACATGCGTGATCCTTGTTTCTAACATAAACTGCAAAACTTCAATCGTACACTTGCTTTTTTTTAATTTTGACGATTCGTCAGAGCACAGGACTGGGGAACTGTGTTCCGAAAGCAAGTGCAATTCGTTATTACCACAGCGAACTTGCAGCATCAGACTAAACCAGGTCGTTAATATCTACATTGAGAAGTATGTTATGTTTATTCCACATCAAGGAACAGAAAATGAATTCGAATATATTCAAATCTAAGCAAAAATATTGAGTTTAAAAACAGATACCTAACAAATAATACTTTACCAATAAAAGCTTTGTCAGATTACAATCGGTTGTATAACTGTCGCACCTGCACTGTATGCCCTTGTGTAGCTTTTATGAACCATTTAGAGTTAACTTCCTTCAATTCAAATCGTTTCTTGTCATTGCTTTCAACAATGTGTTTGATCCAGTCAAACGATACAATTCCGCATATTGATTTGAACCTTTGATCATTGAGAATATCATCCACACCAACATAACCCTCTGCAAAGAGATGACTTTTTTAATGATTAAATCGTCATAATACGGGTCTTCGGAAACGAGGGTCTTTTCTAATTTTACAAGCCCATGTTAACAATGGTCCTTGGACCACAACGAGGTCCAAGAAGTTGCCGAAGCAAATAACGAACAAACACAGGGACACGCAAATTGTGTTGATACATATTGAAGAAACTAATGCAATGGTTTCAATTAAGCCATATAAGCGAACTACCGAGGATAAAAAGTGCTGCAATTGTAATCTGGCATTTAGCGAAAAATGATCAGCCAGCACTACACGTAGGTTCTCTGCCTTGAAATCACCATTTGCTCAAAAGTTAAAAACAAGCTCACGCTAAGGACAGAAAAAAGTGCAAAATAAATGAAAATTAGCGTCTCGTGATGTTCAGGCTAGCATTCACCTGAAGCCCTGATAATTGAAAGTTTCACTTATGTTGTACACGTTGCTTACTCTTAATGCACTAAACTGACCTGCATTCATTTTTAACCACTTGTACTTTCCATGGCGAACAATTCGCACAATCTCTTTAGACAGTTCCACATCAGTGGGAGGCTGCACATGTGAGTAGTCACGCTCTGTCTTTCTGTTTTGTTGATGGTGGTCGCCTGCATGACCTTGCTGTTGGAAATTCCCAGAGTTTCCTGATGAATAATGAGTTTCATGGTTATGTTCACTGCCCCTTCCTTGACCAGAATATGGGCGATTTTGATTCCTTTGGTTATCCCATGACCCTTGAACTCTTCCGCCAAAACCTCTTCCACGCCCACGGTAGTTATTGCCGTGAAAATTGTTATCGTAATCACGATTTTTACCACCCCTGTAGTTGCTTTGGTTTCTGTTGTCATGCTGAAAATGATTCCTGTTCTCACGTGGATGACGATTCCCTTTGTTTTCGTATCCATTGAATGGTTTCTGGCCTCTTGAACTGGAATCTGCGTGGCTGGGGCTGATGTCACTTGTGCCGTTGTTAGGTTTCTTATCATCAGTATGCTCAAACGAGCGGTGAGTTGCATCAGTTTTGGAATCCCAGTGATCGGTTTGTTGGTTGGAAAATGCTTTTTTACCATCGCTTTCCACCTTATCAACTACTTCAACTGTTGAAACATCCCCTGAAGCCGATTCCGATGTCGCGTCCTACAAGAAAAAAACATCTGCAACGAATATTTGGCAATGCTGCCACACAGGCCTACTTTGGAGATCTCGGCTAGGAAGAAAAAATGCTGAAGCATCAAATTAGCACTAAGTGTCGAACATAGAAATGTGAGGCTCGCAAACTTAAAATCAATCTCCATTCATGATGATGTTTACTAGCTATGTTTTATCGCAATCATGCTTTACTTAAAAACAAGTGACAAGTATAAAGCGTTCTTAAGTTGGAGAGGTTCTAACAACAAAGTTAAGAGATTAAATTGATGAAAAGTTCATTTTTGAAACCAGTTTTGATATCAAACATACCTTTATCACTGCCATAAAACTGCTGCCAGAAATGTAGAAACAACGTAGTGTCATTTTACTTGCACGATTGTTATAATTTGAATACACGCAAAGTCGCAAACATTTAAAAAATAAAGTTATAAAAAAAACAAAAAGCAACTTATTAAATTCAGTTGCGTGACTGCAACAAACTATTACACTTTAAGCAGCATAATTTTTTTTAGAATTTGTGTGTAACAACATTATCTTGTTCATTTAGAACATGTCAGTTCAACATACATACCTTTTTCTCAACATCTCTTGATTTAGTTGATTTCGCAATTTCAGTTGCAGCCATAGAGGAATCATTTCCAACAGTTGCGGCATCTGATACAATCCTTGTGTCAGTGAAACGCTCGGGCGGAGCTTCCTTTTCTACATCAGCAGGGAGACTCGTTTGATCAAAACCGGGAAGATTGATAGGTTTATTCACTTGTGGTTGTACCTGTTTCTCCTCAATATTGTTTGAAAAATCATCATAACTTGCTTGGGCTGAAGAAATGTCAGTATTTTGTTGCATTTCACCCACTTTAGATGAAACATTAGGCTGAGCAGGTTTTTCCAAACTTTCTGACACCAGTAGTGGCAATTCATTTTCTTCTACTTCGCGGGTGTTCTCAAAACTGTGGATATTTTCATCATCCTTGATTTCAGTAGGTTTTTCATGTGATGCAGGAAGTGTGCTCTCTGCAATTCTCAACTTGGTGACACCATCAATAACGTCCTCTTGTTTAGGTTTTGAAGTGATTTTGGCTTCATCGGTGCAGCTTTGTGGAGGCGTATTCTGTTCTGGAATCTGACTGGACACAGCTTGGTCAGAGGTTGATGTTTGCTAGCAAAACAAATGATATGTAGTGAGATTATGTGACACACGACGAAGAAGAAGCGTGATTGAAGGACAGTCTAACAACTCCACACCCTAACCTTAACTATCTTAAAGCAGTCATTCGAAGAGAATTCTGGAATCTCGATACCAATAAAGTGAAGAGACGTTGTTCATGGTTTCACCAGAGAATACCCAAAATTATCAAAGCGAAGGGCCATCAAATTAAATAATTGTGTTACATAGATTGTAAGGATTACACTAATAATGTTAAAATGACAATTTTACCTTTTCATCCTTGAAATCAGGAAATTAAAAAAAAAATGCAATCAGTCACAATTTAGCTGCAGGACCCTGCATGTCTGGTCAATATCATGCTTCCCAATAGTGAAATATTCATTGATAGGAAAGAACCATTAGCCTATTAGGGAACACCAAATTCTGATGTCGGAATAGCCCGTTTCGGTGAGTCCGATCCCTTAACTGGGGATTTTTTCATTTTTTTTTTAATTATTGGGTACCGTAGCCTAACTATCATTGCCGTTTTAGGGTTATGGGTTTGGGGTTAGAGGTTAGAAACGCACCGAATCGGACTTACCGAATAGTAGCAGACCCTTCTGATGTGACTGACCTGACATGAGACAACTGATCGCAACCAACCTGACGCAAAGACATCTTACTGAGAGACTACTTAATGTGAATCTTATTTATTCTTGCTTGTGCAGATATTTCATGCAATTCACATTTTACATATTAAGCATACAGGTATGCCAACACAATTCGTATTTTGAACGCAAAGTTAACTGTCTATGCCAAGTAAAACCTTTTGTTTTCGCTTAAACCTTTCTAATTTGAAATGTGCATGGCTACTGATCGAAAAGTATGCCTTTAGAGCTTAAAGCTGTAAACTGACCTGATACAGCCAAAACGTTTTGTTATATATAAGTAACATTCAAGTTCTGGAATAAAGAAAATTGTAAAAAGCTATTATTTTTTGACAATGTATTACTCAATATCTGGGCCCATTGTTGCACCATTTTGTACAACTAGTAAACAATGCTTTGATATATATATATACATTAACAATCACACCTTTTTATTTTTCATGTGTGATAATAGGCTAAGTTATTGACTTCATTAGGCTACTGCACAATAATAATCAAACACAAATTTAAATTCCAAGTTTTCTGAAATCTAGAGGGAGCCACTTCAGAGGAGGTAAAGAGGCACAGCACATATGCAACTCTGGAGCCGCAGGTTACTGGCCCCTGGCCTACAACTTACAAATATTCAACAGAAATTCTACTGCAAAAGGCAACAAAAATTTTATTGCCTTTTGCCACGACCTACATGTGTGAGACAGCATTTTCAGCTCTTACTAACATGAAGACAAAATACAGGTCCAGACTTTCCGTGGACCCTGACTTACGAGTTTGCCATTCACAAATAACTCTGATATAATTAATGACTTATGCAATAAGAAGCAATCCCATCCATCCCATTGATGTTGTCAGTTTTTTTTAAATAAACAAAATTCGGTTTTATTCATTTTTACCTTTGTATTGAGGGTCCACAAATAAACAGATTCACAAATAGAGGACTAGAGGTCCGTAGCCCAAAAAAGTTTGGGAAACCCTGGGCTAAACGAAGCAATAATTATCAACTTCTGGAAACAATGTGATGAAAGAATATGAAAAATGGTGTGTTTTTTGTCCATAAAAATGCATTTCCTGCACTCCCATTTTGATTGTTTTTGATCCTAGTATGGGTGATTGGTGGAAGCAGAAAACGTGGTGAAAGGTTTCATCTTATGTGGAAAAAAAATATCAAGGGCGATTTGGATTTGCAACATGAAAGAAGATTTGGATTTGCAATTTGCAACAAGGGTGGATTTGCAACATGAAAGAGGGGGTGTATGGTCGCCTTGGTCGGTAATACGAGAAGAGTAATCAGTGCATAGACACAAGTCACACAAATGTGATCACTTTTGAAGTGTTTTCATTTTTGCAGAATGCATGTATGACTTATATTTGCATAATATTTCTTTGTGTTTGCATGCTTATATACTCGTTTAATAAAAAACTATGCTGATAAATACAGAAAATCTTTGAGCAAAACTAACAATCAGAAAAAGTGACATTTTATCAAAAGTAAGGACACTTCAGATTTTTTTTTGCTCTTTTGGTGATTAGTTTGAAGTAACAGAACACAATACATAAATATTTTACTGCAACTAAAACTTTTGCGAAATTTTGTTACTTGGTGAATAGGAAAAATTTTGACCTCTTTAAAATATCATTTTTTAAACAATGATTCATGAATTTGTACTACATTACGAAATATATCTTGGTTTCTTTTTGCACAATATTATCCACATCACTAAAATGTTCGATATTTAATTTTTGTCTCTCTCGTTCATTTGAACTGCCATAAAATGAACTAAATAGGCTACATACTTCAAGCAAGGCATTAAATTTTTCAATAGTAAAAATCAGTGTTGTACGCGTCATTGAAATAATTTGACGGCGTCAGCGTCAGCGCAAATTGCCTGAAAACTTTACGGCGTAAAGGACTGCGTAAGCTCTTAAAGAAATTGACGGCGTCAGCGCTAATTTCTAGCGTTATTTTTTGCCAGCGTCTCATAAAACGGAAATATTTCAACCAAGTTCAGGCTAACAATAGCTATAAATAAAGAGCAGGTATTATGTTTTGAGACTGTATTGTAATTAGCTGCTCAGCCTATTAGTTATTTCCTTGCAGAAAAACAAGCATTTCAAAACGTTTGTCTGACAATCTGCTGCGTTTGGGACGCATATTCAGGAGCGCCGGAGCGATTTTTGACTGGATGGGCAGGAGTATGAAAAAAGGGCACTTTTGTTGTTGAAAGGCCAATTTTTTTTGTAAGTTTTAAGATAAGATATAGCGATAATGTTCATCTATCAGCTCATTATCGAGTAATGATACAAGCGTCCGCTATACAAAGAACAATGGCACGGAAGGGCATCATGCTATTTTATAATGATGTAATATAACTTACTGTGATGGAGAACTTTGTGTCGTGAATATTATTTTGAGGCAAAAATAGAACATTATAATTAGGCTAAAAGGGAATAGCATAAATTGTTATATTGCAAAGTGTGCGGGAGCTTACATGACCTTAAAAGGGCGGAATGGCCCGTTTCGGCGAGTCCGATTCGGCGAGTCCGATTCGACTAGTCCGATTCGGCGAGTTCCCTATTCGGCGAGAGCCTTTTTCGGCGAGTGCCCTATTCGGCGAGTTTTTGAAATTTTTAAAAGGAAATTATCGGGTACCGTAGCCTAATTACAATTGCCGTTTTTACATCGTTTTAACGTCGCTAAACGTTGCAATCATGCAGAAAGGAATAAAAATAAAATGTTTGAACTATTAAATTAAAATTCGTCATGTCAGTTCAGTTATTTTTATTTTTGACCATCATATCAAAAACAATACACGTCAACATAGCAAAGGTAGAAGCGACAAAACGCGAACGTTAAAACGTGCTTGAATTCGTCATGTCAGTTCAGTTATTTTTATTTTTGACCATTATATCAAAAACAATTCACGTCAACATAGCAAAGGTAGAAGCGACAAAACGCGAACGTTAAAACGTGCTTGAATTCGTCATGTCACTTCAGTTGTTTTTATTTCTGATCATGATATCAAAAACAATTCACGTCAACATAGCAAAGGTGTAGAAAAAGGTAGAAGCGACAAAACGCGAACGTTAAAACGTGCTTGTGACCGAAGTAAGTTATTGAGTTGAAAGAAATTTGGCAAGGTTGCATCACCTTCAGAAAAATTTAAGATATGAAGGAAAAATAAAACAAAGAAAATGTTAGAAAAAAAATAATGTTTATGTCTATAAGTTAGTACTTTTGAATAGTTAAAATCATAGGCGCCTAACTATTTTTTTGGCCGTGGGGGCGAAAGCGTGTTTCATCAGCAGCAACGTAAATTCAGCGAAATGTCACGCAGATGGATGACGTAATTATGTCGTCACACTGGGATTGCTTTTATTGCCACACTCGGAGTTATCGCTACGTTCGACCTGCCGTTAATTATTATAAACAAAGCTCGACCAAAACACATGCTATGCGTCTGCGTTGGCTAGCGGTTGATGGACTGCGACTCTTTAAGCTAAGCACAAGATAAAGTTTAGCAACGAACTAGATTTATTAGCATGAAACAAGAGACGAAAAGGTTTACTAAAAGGTATACTGTAAATGGAATGAAAATACTAACTTGATCATATGCTTGAAAATATACCTGTTGAAAGCAAAATCATTCATGTTTACATCAATTCAACAGCACGTCACCTTTAATAAATTTAAAAGTTGCTGACATCAGTAAACAGTCCTTGAAAAACAGTTACAGAGAGACGTTTGATTAAGTTTTCGACTTGACATTGCTCCCTTTTCACTACAATATCGCAACTTATGGCTGATCAGCTTTCAAGTTTCAATTCGCTGTAATACGCCCGTTTTCCCGTTTTCGTGTTGCAGATGAAACAAAAGATGCGCATATTCCCCGCCTTTGATCGGGTTTCCATGGCAACGGACGTGTGTGCGCCATGCAGTTTGCGCGAGTCCGTTGTTGTGTTGATTATGCGGCGTGTGCGCAATGCGGTTTGTACCAGCCCTTGTTGCGTTGGTTGGTGGTAACCTCGGGCCGAGACTTCAAGTTCATTTTCACAGCAACCGATTCACTGCCGCGACAATTCTCTGCAGAGGTTTCGACTTTCGAAAGCGACAGCGAGGCTGTTTGCAAGCGCAAGTTAAACGCACGCTGCGTCAACGTAGCAAATTATGTTGTTTTTGGGTGCATTCAACATCTGATGACATTGAATCGACGCAAAATGGTAAATTTTGCTATGTCACAGGCAGCAAAATCAGTCATTTTTTTGTCTGGGGTGGGATTGTAGCATCGCTACTGGTTCTAGTGATTATTTACTGCGAAGCTGTTGCGGTTTGCATTTAAAAATGTTTTCCTGCTACCGATCGCTAGTTCATCTATTGTTTTACGTATCAATGCCGCATAAAAAGTTGCTCCCACGCGGAAATATGCGTGGGGGCCTGGTCCCCACGGCTTAGGCGCCTATGGTTAAAATGATTAGTTTGGATCAACAAATGTGTGACCTACACTCCTACAGCTTAGATTGAAAGGAAATTATCGGTTAGGCTACGGTACCGTAGCCTAGTTATCCCGACCAGCAAAAATTTGTTCCAAGAACCCAGTTAGCCTAACAGTTCATTTTTACATTGTAGTAACAGAATGAAAAGGTTAACCAAGTGTGTGGCCTATCGTTTTAACGTCGCTAAACGTTGAAATCGTGTAGAAAAGGGTGCTTAGGATACGTTGAAACTGAGAAACATTCACAGAAGCCCTACGATACGTTGCATTTTTAAGATAATGTATTCAGACGTTGAATCAATGTACAAATGAAATGTTATGCTAAATGGGTTCTTGGAACAAATCGTAGGGCTTCTGTGAATGTTTCTCAGTTTCAAAGTATCCTAGTCAGCAAAAGCTCCCTTTTCTACACGATTTCAACGTTTAGCGACGTTAACACGATAGGCCACACATTTGTTTAGCCTTTTCATTCTGTTACTACAATGTAAAAATGAACTGTGTTCTTGGAACAAATTTTTGCTGGTCGGGATAACTAGGCTACGGTACCCGATAACTTCCTTTCAATCCAAGCTGTAGGCCACACATTTGTTGGTCCAAACTAATCATTTTAACTATTCAAAAGTACTAACTTATAGACATAAACATGATCTTTTTTTTTTTTTGTAACAATTTCTTTGTTTCATTTTCCCTTCATATCTTAAATTTTTCTGAAAGTGTTGCGACCGTGCCAAATTTCTTTCAACTCAATAACTTACTTCGGTCACAAGCACGTTTTAACGTTCGCGTTTTGTCGCTTCTACCTTTTTCTACACCTTTGCTATGTTGACGTGTATTGTTTTTGATATCATGATCAGAAATAAAAACAACTGAACTGACATGACGAATTCAAGCACGTTTAAACGATCGCGTTTTGTCGCTTCTACCTTTGCTATGTTGACGTGTATTGTTTTTCATATGATGGTCAGAAATAAAAACAACTAAACTGACATGAAGAATTTTAATTTAATAGTTCAAACATTTTCTTTTTATTCCTTTCTGCACGATTTCAACGTTTAGCGACGTTAAAACGATGTAAAAACGGCAATTATAATTAGGCTACGGTACCCGATAATTTCCTTTCAAAAACTCGCCGAATAGGGCACTCGCCAAAAAGGGCTCTCGCCGAAAAGGGCTCTCGCCGAATAGGGAACTCGCCGAATCGGACTAGTCGAATCGGACTCGCCGAATCGGACTCGCCGAATAGTAGCAGACCCTTAAAAGGGCACCATTGCCCCCTCTTCCTTCCCCATCCACAGAAATTTGAGGGCAGGGCGGCATCCGCTCCCCTTGCTCTTGAAATAAAGTATATTCAACGTCCGCGATGCCATTCATGGATTTTTCGTTTTCTGTCTCTGATCCCTCGTTCTCAATACATGGGTGATCACCATTTGGCGAACTTCTTCCGCATGTATTCCAGGAAGCCATTTCAACCAACGCAAAAGCCGGTAATTCGGATGAGTCGCGCTGGCCAGAATACTTTGTGAAACTCTTATTATGAAACGAGATTTTCCATGAAAACAAAAAATGACGCTTAGCGCTTGACGCTTAAAATCGGCAAAATAGTTGACGGCGCTATCACTTCCGTCAACTGAAAAATAAATTGACAGCGCTAGCCTCAGTGTCAACAAAAAGTTGACGCCGTCAAATGACGCCGTCAAATTGACGGCGTCAACGTACAACACTGGTAAAAATGCATAATCAGGTTTAAACTACTGTAGATGAGACCAACCGATAAAATACTTCAACAATTTCACGAAGATAAATCAAAATAAACAACCAGGTCAACAGCTTTTTTCTTATTTAAATATGAGAAAACAATCATGGGCTATATTGTACGCCCACAGTTAATGTTTTAGCTTGGGCTAAAAATTAATGTGCTATTAAAACTAAATATTCTTGGACATGAAAAACAAACTAACAATCTAATATTTCTACCTCATTTATTTGCTCTTTCCCCTTCTTTCTTCTTCTTTTTGATTTTTTAACAGGAGCAGGAGCTGTATATCCTGGAATATTTCTCGAAGACATCATACAAGGATAGACAATGCAACAAATATAAGTAGGTCTCTTTTTCAAAAAAAAGATGTCAATTAAAATTATACATATCTTTGGGTAGTGTTCTTTTTCATTACATCTTGCAAACTCCACTTTTATATTATATATTTATAATTAAATAAACATGATTTTCAGTAGTATCATAATAGAATGTTACACACATTCCATGTACATTTTTAGACTAAAGGTACAGTGCACTATCAATTAATCAATCAAGTTTATTTTCGGTATAGCTCCACAGTCATTTTAATGTACATTGTACAAATAGCAGGAAGTATAATATATGGCATCCAGGCCGGATAGCGACTGTCAAAACAGCGACTGTCATAATGGCGACTTCATAATAGCGACTTCATAATAGCGACTTCATAATTTTTGGATTTATATCATGCCAGTCAGCAGGTTTTGACTTGGAGGCCAGATTTCGAGGTCGCTGTTTTTAATTAATCGAGTTCTTGATGAATCGCTGTCGTGTAGTCGCTCTATTGACAGTCGCTGTTTTTAATTAATCGCTGTCGTGTGGTCGCTCTATTGACAGTCGCTGTTCTGACAGTCGCTATTTGGAACCCGAGCCATAATATATACTGTATACGTGTATAGCCTATTTTTGTTGATGATAGAAGCTACACCATGGAGGCATAAAAAAAAAACATGCGGTTATCCAAGTCAGGATGCCTCCACAGTCCACATGGGATATTATACTGACTATAATACATGCAAAAAAAATACAATATAATAAGT
Source organism: Aplidium turbinatum (assembly GCF_918807975.1). Classification (NCBI taxonomy): domain Eukaryota; kingdom Metazoa; phylum Chordata; class Ascidiacea; order Aplousobranchia; family Polyclinidae; genus Aplidium; species Aplidium turbinatum. The sequence goes on from NC_137486.1 coordinate 8,767,834, forward strand.
AAGGAAACAAAAAGCAACTAAAGGAAAGAAAAACTAGTCAAGAATTTTAAATTTGAACTGATCAGCCACTATTTAGGTACTACCTGACTTTAGATTTGAAATGCAAGAAATGCCAGTAGAATAGAATACAAAAAGATATATTACAGAAAAGTATTAATAAGCTAGAAACAAAACTCTAGCTATACTAGCCAGGGGCTCTGAGAGGGGGGAAAGTCAGGCAACTTTCCCCCCTAGCATGACATCGTAAAGGAAAAACGAGTAGTTTTCGTTTTTTCACTTTGTTCAAGGGGGTCTGCTACTATTCGGCGAGTCCGATTCGGCGAGTCCGATTCGACTAGTCCGATTCGGCGAGTTCCCTATTCGGCGAGAGCCTTTTTCGGCGAGTGCCCTATTCGGCGAGTTTTTGAAATTTGTGAAAGGAAATTATCGGATACCGTAGCGTAATTACAATTGCCGTTTTTACATCGTTTTAACGTCGCTAAACGTTGAAATCGTGCAGAAAGGAATAAAAATTAAATGTTTAAACTATTAAATTACAATTCGTCATGTCAGTTCAGTTGTTTTTATTTCTGACCATCATATGAAAAACAATACACGTCAACATAGCAAAGGCGTAGAAAAAGGTAGAAGCGACAAAACACGAACGTTGAAACGTGCTTGTGACCGAAGTAAGTTATTGAGTTGAAAGAAACATACGCGCCGACTTCCAGGGGGCGGCGCCCCCCGTAAATTTATGGTTGAAGGGCAACAAAAATGGTGATGACAAGTGGTGTTTCAAAGATAAAACACTTCGTGAAAGAGATTTAGATAATTTAAACGGTCTTAAAGAATGCCGAAAGCAAGAAAAGCCTACGTTGCTCTTGCCCGCAAAACAGCAGCTGATCGCATGGCTTTCTCATACGGTATGGAAGTTTCAAAGTAGATGGTAGAGTAACTTGCACTGCTGGAATAGTCACGTAACTATTCACTGCAATATTAAGTAAACCAGCTAAATTAGACGCGCTATTTTCAACGAGGCCTTCCCGCTGTGAGACAATTATGATTCAACAGAACGCATTGTTTTCTTCGCAATGTGTGAGAATTAAATCGAAAACCGATAAAAGAAAAGGTGTTTAATGGTCTTGGTCGCAGATATTGCCTGCATTAACGACGTCTCTTACCGCTATTATCACCTAGCTAACCTGACATCATTGTTTTATGCGGCCGCTAAGGTTTGACATCGACTTCAACGATCATGGAATGTTACGTGAAAATAATAACGATTATATCCTACACGCAAAAATAAAAAAATGATCTCCTCTTTCTGTTTTGTCTCGTGAGCTTTGCATATTGCTCAACAAGTGCATAAAGTTTAGAATTGACAAGAAATCATTGAATTTGAAAATTAAGTTTGAATCACTGCAAATAAACGTATTCAAAAGTTTTACTTAGGCCGACGCGATTTCACACTTACGTAATCTACATCGACAATGATTTTTAGTGCGTTCATTTTGAAAATTGCCGAGCTGGAGACAACAGCTTGTCCCGTGTTAGTTGAACTTGTCTTTTTGAGGTGAAAATCACTTGCGAACATCTCGACCTTTACTCGAGTCTAGGCCACGCTCGAGTATAGCCTACTGTATTCAATAAAAGACTATAAAGACTTTCGATAAAAAACAGAAGAGAAAACACTTCGCAGTTGTTAACGCTTTGAAAGTAATTAGCGAAACGAGGTTAATAAAACTGATAGCGGGTTTTCACTCTGCTTGAGATCATGATTTTTTGCGTTTTATTTCGATAACTTCACTGTCTTGATCGTTGTTATTCACTCGCACGAAAAGGAAATGAATCGGCTTGTTTTCCAACAGTTCCAATTATGAGCTAACAATATCAAAATTTTTACGACTAGGCGTACTGCATGCGTAAAACTAATCCTTTCAAGCAGCGCTTCTAATAAATTCAGTTTGGGACCTATTTGTTAATATAAACAAGACACTAAGCTTAATCAAAGACTATTTTAATTGAGTAAAATAGCGTTATGGTTATGACGTCATCACCTTTCTCGCCCCCCAAGGTTTTTTGAAAAGTCGGCGCCTATGGAAAGAAATTTGGCACGGTCGCAACACCTTCAGAAAAATTTAAGATATGAAGGGAAAATAAAATAAAGAAAATGTTACAAAAAAAAATAAAATAAATTTTGTTTATGTCTATAAGTTAGTACTTTTGAATAGTTAAAATGATTAGTTTGGATCAACAAATGTGTGGCCTACAGCTTGGATTGAAAGGAAATTATCGGGTACCGTAGCCTAGTTATCCCGACCAGCAAAAATTTGTTCCAAGAACACAGTTCATTTTTACATTGTAGTAACAGAATGAAAAGGCTAACCAAATGTGTGGCCTATCGTGTTAACGTCGCTAAACGTTGAAATCGAGTAGAAAAGGGAGCTTTTGCTGACTAGGATACTTTGAAACTGAGAAACATTCACAGAAGCCTTTCGATTTGTTCCAAGAACCCAGTTAGCCTAACAGTTCATTTTTACATTGTAGTAACAGAATAAAAAGGCTAACCAAATGTGTGGCCTACTGTAGGCCGCCTACAGCTTGGATTGAAAGGAAATTATCGGGTGCCGTAGCCCAGTTATCCCGACCAGCAAAAATTGCCGTTTTTACATCGTTTTAACGTCGCTAAATGTTGAAATCGTGTAGAAAAGAGAACTTTGCTGACTAGGATACGTTGAAGCTGAGAAACATTCACAGAAGCCTTTCGAATTGTTCCAAGAACCCATTTAGCATAACATTTCATTTGTACATTGATTCAACGTCTGGATACATTATCTTAAAAATGCAACGTATCGTAGGGCTTCTGTGAATGTTTTTCAGTTTCAACGTATCCTAGTCAGCAAAGTTTTCTTTTCTACACGATTTCAACGTTTAGCGACGTTAAAACGATAGGCCACACATTTGGTTAGCCTTTTTATTCTGTTACTGCAATGTAAAAATGAACTGTTAGGCTAACTGGGTTCTTGGAACAAATTTTTGCTGGTCGGGATAACTAGGCTACGGTACCCGATAATTTCCTTTCAATCTAAGCTGTAGGTCACACATTTGTTGATCCAAACTAATCATTTTAACTATTCAAAAGTACTAACTTATAGACATAAACATGATTTTTTTTGTAACATTGTCTTTGTTTTATTTACCCTTCATATCTTAAATTTTTCCGAAGGTGTTGCGACCGTGCCAAATTTCTTTCAACTCAATAACTTACTTCGGTCACAAGCACGTTTTAACTTCGCGTTTTGTCGCTTCTACATTTTTCTCGACCTTTGCTATGTTGACGTGTATTGTTTTTGATATGATGGTCAGAAATAAAACTAACTGAACTGATATGACGAATTTTAATTTAATAGTTCAAACATTTTATTTTTATTCCTTTCTGCACGATTTCAACGTTTAGCGACGTTAAAACGATGTAAAAACGGCAATTGTAATTAGGCTACGGTACCCGATAATTTCCTTTTAAAAATTTCAAAAACTCGCCGAATAGGGCACTCGCCGAAAAAGGCTCTCGCCGAATAGGGAACTCGCCGAATCGGACTAGTCGAATCGGACTCGCCGAATCGGACTCGCCGAAACGGGCCATTCCGTGTTCAAGGGGGGCCCATTTTTTACTACTAAATTAAAAATACCAACTTAAAAATGAACAAATTTTTGAGTGATTGGGTAGTTTCAAGTGTTTTTCATCATTGTAAATTGTAGATGCTACTTCATTTGTTTCTCATCAAGAACAGATCGTTGTCGTATTAAGGCGGGCTATGTTCATTTGTTCAACTGCTTCAATACGGTACGCAAAATCTGCTGCTGTACGTAAAATCTGCCTACTGATTTAGCTGTGTCACTGAACGGTTTGTGTTGTTTTAACTTGAAAACTGGTGCTGCTTCGGCTAAGCGTTGGCCAGGCATTTGATCCAACATATCTGGAAAAGTGAAAAATTTTCAACCAAGATTAAAGGAAGTAAACCCTCACTGCTTATTTTCTGCTTATGAATGGCATTGCTTTGATCTAGTTAGGTTCATAGTGTAGGCTACAGTGTTGTCCACAAGTTATATCAATTTTGGAGTAATTGACTGAATGTAAGTTAAGCTTGTGTCATTTTCAATTGTAACCAGCCAGATAGGAAATTCTAAAGAAAGCTGCCCTATTATTTAAGCAATTTATAAGCAGCCTACAGTTTAAAATCTATGCCATTATGTGGATTGCAGTCCTAAACATAATTAGAGAAAGCTGGAAAGAGTAGGCTACCCGCAAGCTAAATTTGTTGCACAGGAAGTATGAATTAAAAAGAAAAAGATTTTCTGGGAACGGAACGCTCCTACAAAACCGCTTCACAGGCTCAATCATACAAACGAAATTTATTCTATCGCAGGCTATGTTGGAAAAGATTCGCTAACTGTTGATAGTCTAGTAACAAATGTATCAAGAAACTCAAACACATCATCTATTAGTTTGAAGTTCTATGGAAATTTCATCATACGTCTGATGTGCAGTTGCAAGCATGTAAAACAATTTAAACAAGTTATAGCCTACAATAATGACAGTTTGGATGAGTTGGTACTTTTGAAAGAAAGCTACCCAGCAAACTTGAGCTCCAAACCGGAACTCATCACCCAAAATCTTTGCTCAAAGAAATCATTAATCGCAACTTTCGAATTTTTGAAACACTTTTCCAAATATTTTGTTGCTTCGAAAATTTTATGCAAACCGGTAGCTCCAACAGTTGCGTGTTGATAATATGGCTTTAGCAGGGCAACACTAAAAGGCGGAAATGCGGAAGGCGGAAACAGGGATATCTAGAGAAGGGGATATGAAGGCTCGCAGCGATTGCCTTATTCTCGTGACACTACCAGGGCGGTAGTTTGTAGTGCTTTAAACATGTGGTTGTTTTTAAAATCGTAAAAAGTTTTGTAGTGCAGCTGGTACAGTGAGCTACAGGAGACAGTTAGCAAATGTTACGTAGAGCATATTTAAAAAATACTTGTTTGCAAAGACAGTTGAAAAGTTACCAGTAAGCTGTTTTTTTGAACAAAGCCTTTGCAGTAGGCTAGATGTAAAGCAAGTATATGGGTAGTTGAATTAACAAGCAACCATGAGCATGCTGTGAATATCCAGGCCTGATGCTAATAGCGCAATGCAAGTTATCATAACAAAATTTATTAAACTACTATCGGTGCCAATTGTCATTTTACGATAAACACAGATTATTTACGATAAACAAAAGCCCTTCTATTGTCAGGCGTAATAAAAGCCTTCGTATCCCCTTCTTTAGATATCCCTGGGCGGAAATAAGCCGGGCGTGAAATGGCGTATTGTCCGCAGAATAGCGATTTAATGCCGATGTAGAAAACGCGGAAATACGATCTTGGCGTCCATATTGTTCAACATAGCGATAACTTCATCATGAAAGAATGAAATGTTACAACATGGAAAAAGGCTGAAATGCGATTTCTAACAACAACTCACCACCGAACCTACTTTTATATTGAAATATCATTGAAAGATATTGTTTAGAAGCAATTGTGAGGTCATTAAATACTTTGATGTTTTAATTCCACAGTTATATATTGGAGTAAATTTCGAAAATTGAAAGGAATTTATTTAAACAGGAAAAAGGCGGAAATGCGATTTTTAACAACAACTCACCACCGAACCTACTTTTATGTTGAAATATTATTGAAAGATATTGTTTAGAAGCAATTGTGAGGTCATTAAATACTTTGACTGTTTTAATTTCACAGTTATTGAAGTAAATTTCGAAATTTAATGGAATTTATTGAAATAGGAAACAGGCGGAAATGCGATTTTTAGCCACAACTCAATACCGAACATTTTCTTATGTTGAAATATCATTGAAAGATATTATTTAAAAGCAATTGTGAGATCATTAAATACTATAACTGTTTTAATTCTAAAGTTATTTCGGCTTATTTCCGTGTTTCCGCCTTTTAGTGCTGCCCGCTTTAGCACACTGAAATTTGTAAATTGATTGTAAACCATGATACAAAACCGATTGAACAGACTGTACAATACATGTTGTGCACCAAATCAGACGTTGCATTTGATGCTGTATGTATAATCCACAACTTTGCATTGCTAAACGTCAGGACTGGATTCAATGCTTAATTAAGCTATTTTCATTGCCTGCAGCCTATTGCGTACTCACAATTTTTTTTCCATCTAGGCTAAAACTACCAGTACGACCTACAATAATTTCAATTCACACCATGATTGGAACCAATACTGGCCTGGCACGTAGACTTGTTAAAGGGAGGACACGTTATCACTGACCAAATAACGGATCTTCCAGGATTTCACGCAACAAAGACAAGAATGGGCAACAGCTAACAGGATCATCAGCAAACACGTCCTCACTGCCCAAACAGTAAACACTATAGATAGAGTATTTTTAGCAGCCCTGAATGGTCACACTGCGAATCCAACATTCAGGGCGTCGATCACCAGGTCAAGGATTGTCTATCCACCAACATCGGAGGTGGATATGAAGCAGTCGCTTACACGCATGTGATGATGCTTTTATATATACATTGGTTACAGCATTAAAAGCATCGCATATGCGATGTGCACACCATACGACTACAATTTTTCTAGACAAAATAGTGAGAAACAATGGTAATTTTGCTGCAAGTGTAGTCAAGTGGGTTTGGTTGATTTTCATATTGAAAGAAGTTGTTTTTTATAACGATACATGTAAATCTCTAAACTTCAACGAAATTCAGACTGAGGAAAGTAGGCCAAGTTCAGCAAGAAATATGATGCAATGCATGATGCAAATTTGTTGCTTTTATTTTTGCTGAAAATTGCTTTTTGGGGCCCATTTTTCGTATTGTTTCCCGACCAGTTCTGATTTGTTTCGGAGGCCCTGGCTATAGCAGCGCTCTTTAACCTTTTAGTCATTAACTCATCATGAAACTGCTGATTTACTTTCGCGGTTGTCATGAAACCTCCACTAATAAAAATTTAGAAACCCTTACGAAACCATTTAAACTCATAATGGAACCATCATAAGCAGCTGATGTTTTGCAAAGCATTGAGGTTCTGCAAAATCTTGATATTTTGCAAAATCCATGTCAAAGAGCACTGTTCTATAAGTATAATAACAGATAATTTTGAAACCTTTGAATGTACTGAGATTTTCAAACAAAAAAACATATGATAAGCTAGCATCACATTCATGACATCACAAAATCCAAAGAGCATTAACCTTCAGAAAACAATATGTGAACGATAAGAAAACTAGTGCTCACAGAAATACTCTGTCTCGGTTGTTATTATTTGGAAGACATTCAACTAGCCTTGCCAATAATCATCCAAAAAAAAAACAATCGAAAATATGCACAAGGCAGGGGACTTGACTCTGAAGCTAGACGGTAACGCCTAGAACATCACACAACTAAGGCGAAAGAGAAAATTGAATTGAGTCCTGTTTTTGTCATGAGTTACCAAGGGGGGTGAGGGGACTTGTATACCTTGGACTGGTATATAAGTCCCCCCCACCCCTCTTGGTAACTCATGACAAAAACAGGACTCAATTTAATTTTCTCTTTCGCCTTAGTTGTGTGATGTTCTAGGTTTTTCCAAGCTAGACTTTCGAGTTCCGTAAAAATCACTCATTTTTGTGGGTTTTCCCCAAAAGGAAAATTGTAGTTTTGATCCAGGAGACCACGCAAAAATAGTCTCAAACAGCATTGATTGATTTTTTATCCTCGGATTGGGAAAGCTTCTTGTAGAGCTTAATCCTGGCAGTTTCGCATACTTGTAGAGGCTTTGAATCACTGACGCAGGCCCGGTCACCGAGATTGACAGAGTGAAGTTTCCGATTGTTGAAGTCTTGTTGCCGGGGAATTATTCCATTCATTAAATGTCAATGAATGGAGAGCAGTCCTTTTCAGTTCAGTTCAGTTGTTTTTCAGTTCAGTTGTTTTTTTATTTCTGACCATCATATCAAAACAATACACGTCAACATAGCAAAGGTCGAGAAAAAGGTAGAAGCGACAAAACGCGAACGTTAAAAACGTGCTTGTGACCGAAGTAAGTTATTGAGTTGAAAAAAAAAAATTTTTGGCACGGTCGCAACACCTTCAGAAAAATTTAAGATATAAGAAAATAAAAAAAAAGAAAATGTTAATAAACAAAAAAACAAATAAATTTAGGCTATAGCTTTATTAGCCCACATAGCTTTAGCTGATATATTTAAGATTTGTATGGACAGTTGCTATGAAGATCGGCCATGGTGCGTTCACAGTCTCTATATTACTTCTCTGTAATATAGAGACTGTGGTGCGTTATCAAGAGTGCTGATGGTCTTAAGGGGAACACGTCTTGATGCGTTTAGCTCATAGCAAAAAAAGCAAGGCAGGCAAAGAAAACCCCACAAAGAAATCCTACCACGGGCAAAGCCATTTCAAGCGCAACGCACCATAGGCCTTGCACCTTGCACGACTCACAAAATACAGTAGATAGGCTATAACTTGACGACACTGAAAACAATGACGAAAATAAATAAAACAAACTAGCAAAAACAACATCATCATCTTTCGGAAATTCAATTATACCCAGGGAAGTTATGTCTTGAAGATATCAAGCGCGCTTTGATAAAAGTTGCGTTGATAAAGCGATAATTTTAAAACCCAGTCAGCTAAACTCGTCACTTCCACACTGATCCAACGTTAGCAAACGTTGAATTAATGCAAAAACGACAGGCATCGCTAGCTGGGAAGTAGTAGTGGCATGTCACAGTAATATGATAAATTTGGGTTACCGTGTATATGTTTTACACGTTAAACCATAACAAAATTAGTGATAAAAAAATCCAATTTGGCATGTTAGAAAAATAGATAAATAATCAGACAATAGCATGACGATCCAGTCCAAGATATTGATATAAAAAACAACTGGTTGGAGCACATGGCCACCGCTTCACCGAAAGATGGCGATTGGTCGAAGAGGATGGAGAAACTTCTGAAGACTCTGTAGAACTTCTGTGGACAAAAAACACAAGAACCAGAAGGCCAGTATAGGAGTACTTACAACCTTACTATTTTGCTAATGAATCTACACACATTGGCCTATCATTTATGGGCAAAAAAAAATAATATTAGCATGTTTGGTGCATGTAATACTTAGATAGGATAATTTTAAGAAAGATTTAGCTTGTTCATTTTTAATTTAAAGCCTTTTACAGTTTTGCATTCATTTCTTATAGTAGGGGGAAGCTTGTTCCAAACTGTTGGCCCCGTGTACTGTATTGATTGTTTGCAAGTGTTAATTCTACAATATATCGGAATATAAGGAGAATTATTTCTTGTTGTTAGGCTACTTGATTGTTTACACATAATTATATCATTGAATGTTGTGGGAAGTAGCCTTTTTGAATATTTAAACATGAACGTTGCAATCTCTGTAGTTTTCATTTGGTTAATTGATTTTAAATTCATTTAGATTTTAAATTTTAAATTGATTTTAATTTCATTATCTACATTAATGACCTTAATCATGCTTCTGAATTTGAGACTCGTTTGTTTGCTGATGATACACTACTATGCAGGCGCGGATCTAGGAGTTTTTTTTGGGGGGGGCCAGAAAATTTGAAAATGAATTAAAAAGTAAGAAAAAGATAAAACAGATAGCCTATGAACAATCAGTGGCGTAGCCAGGAATTTGGGGGGTTTTGACGGCGTGTTTTCCAAAGGCGACATCCAGCGGCGGAGGGTCTGGGGGACCTCCCCCAGAAATTTTTGAAAAATTATTTTGAATTTGGTGCATTCTGAGAGCATTTTCAACAAAAATATGGGTATAAATATTCCTGTAAAATGGTGCTGTCCGGTGGCATAGCAAAGGATAAGATCATGTTTTCTTCGGTATTATTTCGGTAATAAAGCTAAGCATCTATGTTTTCTTGTTGCTAATTCCTGGCTGAGATGTTTGAATGTTTGGTATTGGCAAAACTCGCTCTTTTAATGCAGTTTCGCTTAAAATTAGGCACACTTTGTTTTAGAGACATGGAGACTGAAAGCATCATTCTTAATCTCGTGACATCACACGCGTGCCAAAGGGGGGGTTGTAAGTCAGCTGTGGGACTAATATCAGCTGTTTAGAAGCATATCAAACCATTCAACAATTTCTCACAAAATTTCGGGGGGGGGCCCGGGCCCCTTGGGCCCCCCCCATAAATCCGCGCCTGCTACTATGTATTAAGGATAAAAGCCCTACTAGATTGCAAGAAAAAGTGAATTCTAACCTCCTAATGATTCAAAACTGGATGCATACAAACAAGTTAACAATTAATGTAAGCAAAACCAAATACATGTTGTTTGGGTCAAAGTTTGTCCGAGAAAATTCAAATCTAGAAATAACTTTTCAAAATACCAGATTGCAACGCACAAACACCTACAAATACTTAGGAATAACATTTGATGAGTCGTTATCATGGAAACAGCACATCAATATAATCTCAACAAAACTTTCTCAAAGCTGTGGTGCTCTATATCGATTAAGAAAGTACGTAAATTCCCAGACATTAAGAGCAGTTTACTATGCTCTAGTTCACTCCCATCTAATGTATGGTATTATCTGTTGGGGTCGTGCGTCTAAAACGGAACTGTATCCTTTAAATCTAGTACACAATCGCATCATTCGCTGTTTAAACTTCACCAAGATTAAGGACAGAATTCCCACCAAATCTCTTTTCAATAAAAGCAACTTGCTACAAATCGAAGACATGTTTTTAATAGAAGCACAGATTTCTAGAGTAGCGGATATGAAACTTCTTACGTATGGATCATTCTCTCATACAACCGTAGGGCGGCGTGAAAAAGAAAAAAGAGCAAACTCGTCAGCAATTTCGCATAAGTATGATTCCACCAAAAATGCCAACACAACGCATCAATCACGTGACCCAAATAACGCACTTTGAATGGGTCATTCAAAGCAAATGTGGTGTGTGCCACACGCACGCGTGCGCGATTGCTGTCTGTGATGGCCTTCTCAAAGGTTTTCCAGCGAGTTGTGAGAGAGAGAGAAACCTTTTATTTCGTCTGTTGCGACAATAGTACGGTACAATTATAAACAATACGAATAAAATAGTACCATAGCTATCTAAATACCACAACAGACAGGAAGCAGCGAAAGACTATATCAGTCATCGAGTCAGCTGCTTCCCAGTTCTTAATGTGACAAATGTCAAGCATCGGCAAATTACGTTGAAACAAGATAGGCTGATGTTCAGTAATATTAATGAAAGAAAAAAAAAATCATGTGCTGCTGCGATCCTTAAGTGAAGTCCTGTGGTTTTATTCAAATATAAACTTTATTCCGGGTGATTAAAAATAGGAAAAACTTTTGAAATCAATAAACTCTTGTAGCAAGGGCGTTTAAACTTCAGTGCAACCAAGAAAAGTTCAAGCCAATAAATAGTTCAAGGCTACGAGTAAAAACATTTTCAGTAACAGTATTACAATACAAAAATAATCACAATTTAAAAAAAAGGTATAGCCTAGGCCTATTGTTCTGTCATAAAAGAAATGGCTGAGTGACTCTCAGTGGTACCTGTTAGGCTGCATGAAACTAGCGCAATGTGACCATATAATTTGACAAACAAATTGAATAGAATGTAAATGAGAAATAATTGAGTGTAACCGAATAACACAATAGGTCAATAATGTTTTCTTCAGACAAAATTTAACAAAAATCAAATCCAGACGACGTATCATTACAAAGTTTGAGCCCAAAATAACAATTTATGACAATTTTTGTCACTTTTCCACTGACATAAAGCAACAAAATTTAAATTCAATTAAAAAAATCAAACACTTCGCATTGAAATAAAAGCAAGAAAAAAAAAGCATTTTTGTCGATTTAGGCTAAGTGCGATTGATCCAAACTTGTCTGGCAGCCCTGCTTAAAAACTGACTAGGCTTGATTGCTGGCCAACCAGGGTTGCCAGATTGGCCTTTTTACGGCCAAATGTCAGAAATTTGGCCTCTTTGAAAAGTGTTTGGCTGGACAATTTTTGTTTGGCCGCTTGGCCTTTTTTTGGCCTTTTTTAGTTTCCCGATTGGCATTTGTTTGGCCTTTTTTTCTTTTGGTTTTCATAGTTCTTTTGGTTATCCCTAGCAACAGTGAAAAGTTTTGGTGTAGCGTTTTACATCATGCCCATTTCAAAGACCTTGCTAGCTATGCTTTAACATGTCTCTGCATCCCTGTCAGTAATGCAGTAGTAGAGAGGATTTTTTTATTACTTACTGCAGTGAAAATAAACACGAAACAAAATCCAGACTGAGCTTTTGGAAACGATTTTCCGAATACAAACGGACAGGCTGCTGAATGGAAAATGTTGCACAAACTTTGATGGCAGTGCCATAATGATAAGGCATTTCACATCTGATATTGTTTATGGTGAAACTAGCAGTAACGAAATGGCAGAGGCGCTAGCTTTCCTATAATTAGGAGTGTTCATTGTGGAAAGATGTTGGACATAAATGCAATTGATTTCTTTGATTTTGCAGTGTTGGGTGTTTAATGTAGCCTACAAGTAATTATATTGGGTATAAATATTGTATATATATACTATTTCATATTGCATTAAGTGATATGCCAATATTAACTCCTTCTCACTAGTCACCTAGGTCTCACTGGTGGACGTTAATGGCTTTTTAGTCTACAGGATGACGCTTAGCCTAATGTTGTATGCATATTTCAGTTGTATTTTAATTGTTTCCATACCTATCTGTTTGTATTTTATGGATTGCATTTTTTCAGGAATTTTACTAAGCGATTCTTCTTTAACAGATAACATGTAGAACAATAGAAACTGGGTAAATATTATCTAATTTGTTGTTGAAAGTAAGTGCAAAAACACCACTGATTTCAATAAAGAGAACAAAACCTCAGGTTTGGCCTTTTTTTCTATAATTTGGCCTTTTTTGGGGATGCATTTGGCCTTTTTTGTTTTATCAATCTGGCAACCCTGTGGCCAACGTTCGATTTTTATGTCAAAAACTAAGTAAATTATCATTAAAAACTCTTGCGCTGGTTTAATTAAATTGATTTATACCGATACAAAACACACTAATCCAGAAAAGTTTAAAACACAACTGAATTTAAAACAAAAAATTTTAGGACAAACTTTGAACCGATTTGATAATGGGCAGCAAACAAGATGTTACACAATAGAATGTAAAACAATTAATCCACATGGCTTACTAATGGTTGTTTGATAAATTTTCTACCATACTGTACTTCAATTGCTTCACTGGATAATAATTTACTTTCCTCATCCCTATTCTTTCAAAGCTGAGGCTGGCGAGTCAATAGCTTGTTTGTTACATGCGGCAACCGCAGACTTGGATTCTTGATATGGGTTTCTTTGAATTGTTCTGTCTTTGCGAATTCTTTATCGATTTCGAAAATTTTTGGACTGAAATGACCACAATTAAATTCCTTTCTAAATTTGACTAAAATTTGCTATTCTCCAGGCCTAAGTTTTTCTTTAATCCAATTTATATATTTAGACCTGGAGAGATCATGAGAAAGCTGCAAAACTTAGACAGAAAGTTATGTTCAGGCTAACTGTTTGGTATGATTTTATGTTATAATTAATCATTCAGGCTAGGTTTTCAAAATTGTGTAAAGCAAAATTCGGAATGGTCATGTCTTCTGGAATAAAAACTGCTTATTCTGATAAGTTGCTGTTCGTCATTCTGACATTTCTATATTGCGGTATGTTGATATGTAGCTTTGACAATGACAGTAATAAAGTTAATAGTATTGCGGTAAACGTAGACAACTAAGTTTGCAGGAATTAAAGTCTTAGTTTTCTGTATGTGTGTACTTCAGTCAGTCAGTGTACACTGTATCTTTTTTCTTCATAAAATGATATATCAATCTCTTCAGTCTTCACATATTATCTTCAGTTCATAAAGCTGATGTTGTTCTTGGCAGTGCTGTTAATTGATAAACCATGCATAAAAGTTCTAAAAAGAGAATTGGCTAAAAAGCATGGAAAGCTCTTCTGCTATTGGACCCTTCAAGGAGCTTCTCAATGTTAATTTACCAACACTACGTGAGATGTCCTTGCATTCTGAGCTTTGTTGAAGGTAATAGGCTACCGTACTGAAGTAGCCTACCTTATTACGTTTTCTCTGACAGGTTTTATTCAAGCTTGATCGTGACATGAAAAACATAGATTAACTGGTATAATATTTTTTACATGGATGTAAGGAAGGTGTTAAAATATTAAATGTGAACATATAGCCATCATGAATCAATACCATATAAAGCCAACCAGCAGACAGTTTTTAGAACTTTAAAGGTTTAAAATTAATCGCACGTTTACAGAGATAGAGTCCTCATAATGAAATAGTTTTTTAGGAATCTGGAAAAAAGGTTAAATATTTTCTTTTCAAAAGATGTCAGCCTACTTAATTATCATCTGATGTTGTGTTAACTTATATCATCACATGCTAGTAGAATCAGGTATTCAGTCATCAGCGATAGTATTTTCGACAAAGTGGATTTCACAGGCAAAAGTGCAACACTTTCAATTAGGCTACAAATTGGATAAGCTTTTTAAAATGTCGTTGTGTAATATCAGCTTGTCTGTATGTGTATTTGTAGGGACTCAATGAGGAGCTCACATTTGATGTATTTGTCTTGAGGAAGACCGCATTCCCAAAAGAACTGAAGTTTGTCCTCTCCCAATAATATCATCATGGGTAGAAGCACTTCTATATCAAATTGGGCTTCTTGACAAAAAGACAATGTCAACAACTCTTCAAAAAAGAGTTTACAAAAAAGTGAGTTCTCACATATCTTTTCAGATTTTTTGCTCTAATAATGTTCAGGTTAATGCTGCACCCACTTTAAAACTTATGCTGTCTTTTGCTGCTTGTGTAAACCATGTATTTATTTTTAATAAGTTTTAAACTTATTGTTTCGTTTAATGTTAAAGTATTTTGTCAATTGCTAATATTATTTCAACTTTGTAACTGGTTATTGACATAGGAATAGACAAGGTATGTTTAAAATTTTCAGGACATCAAATATGCGACTTCCACTTCCAACAGTTGCGAAGGAAGTGTTGCAACTCGGGGTATCAGTCAAGGAGAAGCTGCTGTGTTGGGAACAGCAACACTTGTTTTCACACGTTACCTTGGATTAACTGAAGAGTTTGACAAACAAAAAGTTTGAATGCCCGCATTTTCCTGCCCATACTCAGGCTGTGGAATGCCTCATTGAGGAAGTCACTAATGCCTGTGGAACTATTGCTAGCCATCAACGACGGGATAGTTTCGTTCGAGCGAGAGTTGCTTTGTGTAGACTGTAGAGTCTAGCCCAAAGCAGACGCGCAATCTGACTTTCTTTCCTTCTGACCTTTTTAAATCCTTGTTCTTCGTTTGTGTGTGCTGTTGCTCAATGCTCTTGCCATTGGTTTGTCGGAGATTATGCAGAATTTGCTTAATATGTTCGCCATCGTTCATTGTTGCGCTTGTTAATTTAATGCTGTTTACCGTTTTTTTTAAAATAATTTTGGACTGATGCCGTTTGTTGATCAACTCATCAACGTATTCCATGATCAGCACTGTGCATCACCGTGTTGTATAGCAAGCTATCCCTGTAACAGCCATGTTTAGATTATCTGCTACAGTAGAATTCGCCTATAGTGACACTTCGCCTATAGTGACACCTGTTGCAAAGTCCCGTTTGCAAACCATATGTTTTGCATAGAAATGACTTCGCCTATAGTGACTTCGTGTATAAGAACACTTTGCTTACAGTGACACCACATTTCTGTCCCTTGGGCTCAAAAATTTCCGTATAAGGACACTTTACGGTGTATTTCCAGTTTAAGTTGGAATCACATTTTGTCCTTATCAGCATTCGCCAGTTCCCAGCCAGCAAATCCATCTTTTTACATTGATTTAACGTATGCAGAGGTTGAACCATAAAGGATTGATTTGCTGACTGGGTTTGAATTAAACCAACATGGGATGCGCATGCGCAGATACTGCACAAGTGACGTTATCAACGACGTCATCGTTCGTCTATAGTGACACTTCGCTTATAGTGACACTTTTTCCGCGGTCCCTTCAGGTGTCACTATAGGCGAATTCTACTGTATCTAGTGACTGGCGCTCTAGCGCCTTTCTTGACCTTGTGTCAGCCTACTGTAAAGGCTAGTAACAAGAGAAATTTATTTCATTTTTGATGGTTTCGTCCTGGAAAGAGGAGCCCGACGAGTGAGTTATTTTTTGCCGTTCGCAACCAGTGACGGTTAATCATATTTATGCTGATTCAGGTTGTAAATATTTGAACCGATGTTAATGCTTAATTGCTTATGACACGTTGTTGTTTATTGGTACACGAAACGCCGTATAGAAATCGTAGTCCATAGTGTTGTAGCCTACTGTACGGAAACCTCCGTCCCTCATTGTATCTTCTACGTGCTGTGTTGCCTTGTTGTCATCGCTTCTGTGCCACTGACTTTTTGTTTGTCAGCCCACGCATATCTACGATGGCTTAGTTAGCTCCTCATAGTTTCAGACAAACTTTCTGCTGCCCTGTAGAGTTCACAAGGGATTCTATAATCCTAAGTTATCTGTTAGTTTTGAGAAAACTTTGCTTGGTTTGAAATGATTGTTCAATTGCGGAATGCTTATATCCTAGAATAAAACCATCTTATTTCCTAGTAGTTTGCAGTCTACAGTATCGTTCTTGTCTCATCTTCAATTTGTATGTGTACATTAATCATGCTTTAGTTATAAATAAAAACTCCGGCATACCATCTTATTTCCTAATATTCTGGTTTTGGTTTCTCATGTCAGCTTCAGCATAGTGCTTCTATTAAGGTTATGAATCTAGTTTGTTCGCATTAGAGAGTAATTTTTGATATATTATTTTTCCACCTCTAGCCCTACGATTGTATGCAGCTAAAACAAGTTTCGCATCCCAGTGTCTAGATATCTCTGAATAGAAGTATGCAAGTTTGTTTATAAAAGCAATAAAGGACATCTACCAGCAATTTTTTTTGAGTACTTTCGTCCTAGTAAGGAAACTCATAACTATAATACCAGAGGTGCTAAGAAAGATAGGGGAAGGTCTAGTTAGTTGAGCCAGAAATCGATTTTTCTGCAATAAAAATTTAACGACAAACTTTACCAAAAATCCGAATCCATCATGATAAATTTCAGTCTTATGCGGTTCTTGTGAACATGTTTGTGTTTGCGACTGACCCCGATTTATATCATTTATCGGCATTTTAAAATTGAAATTTAGCCTGCTCAAATGATACCCTAAATTTCACGGTTGAGCCACCCGTTGTTCACGGTTGATCCACCATTATTTCACTTCCAAAAGATATCCCAAAACAGAGCTCAATCTGCATCAAACACAATAAACTTTTCTCTTGAACATCTTGCAAATAAACAATCAAAAAAAGTTTAAACGGTGTATTGTGTCTAGTGTCTTAAAATGAAAGAACAGTGAACACTGAACGAACAGAAATTTATATTTCTGAAAACACTGAGAACCATTGAATAGGAAACTTTGCACGAAGGTGTTTTTACCTTTCTGAAACGATTTCGCGAGGTTTGTGAAGAAAACGAACATTAGCAACCAGTGGCGTTGCTATCGAGAAAAATATAAGGGGGGTAGTGCTAAAAAAATTACCCTCAAACTGGCGCATTACAAAAAAACTACTCTTATGGAAGTTTAAGGGGGGCAGTGGACCGCCCCCGGCTAGGACACCAGTTCTACGCATCAATTACAGTACGGTACAACAAAATTAGGGCAATACGTAAGGACCATCGGCTCATAAACTACATTCCTTATGACAAAGGCATGGCTCAACCGTGAACATTGCAAGTGGCTCAACTGTTAACATCGCCGCCCATTTTCAAAATTCATGAAAAATTGCCAAGAACCAACTGGCTAATCAAGCAACGAGAACTACTAAAACAAAGAGTAAGTTACCCTCACCTATCCCAGTATTTCCATTAAGACAACGATGAAACATCGTAGGAAAAAATAACACATTTCTTATTTTTCTCAAAACTACTTTTACCTACCATTTTACATTTAACTGCTTCACAATTTTTCTGCTTGTAGAAAATCCCTAAAACTACATGTGCTGATGGACTTCAAGTTTTTCCATATTTTTGTTATGAAACGGTTGACTAATCATGCACGACGTTGCGATAAAACCGGATGGATCAACCGTTGCCCGGCTCAACTAACCAAACCTTCCCCTATGCTTTTCAAACCAAGAATGCGTACAAAGCTTGGTCAACGCTCAATTAAATTTCTTGGAACAAACACTTGGAACAAATTACCGGAACAGCTAAGAAAATTTCAAACAATTAGTATGTTTTCTAAAAAATTAAAACTGCACTTAATGTCTGAGTATAAGTAACTGATAGCCTATAGTACCATCAAACTGCTTCTACTTATTCTCACCGTATCTCGCTAATTAGGCCTACTGTATATTTGCTTTTGTCTTACCAGTATGCTGTGTTGTATGTATATTGTATATGCCATTTTGTATTTTTGCATCATTTCTAGTAGTTCTGTTTTTTTTTTGTTTTTTTTGTATATCGCACTGCTAAATTTCGTATGTGTATTGTTTTTTTATGTTGTATATAATATATATCTATCAATCAAATCAGTCAATATATCAATCAATCAATATTTGCGTTCAACTTCGACACCGTTCCATTTTAAATAAGCCATGACACCACTCGGGTGTGGCAGACTCGATGACCAGTTCGGTCCTTCTGTCACTACCATCGTCATCAGCAAACAACCTAGCTCACATTGTAATCTTGTATTGTTTTGCTTTTTCGCATGTGCTGATGATGCAAAATAAAAGAACTTCTTCTTCTTCTAAATTGTTGAGTTCCATTACACCTTTTACGCTTTCTCTGCGGTCAATGTCAAATACAGTACCGTACGAAGAAAGTTATTGCATGTACGTTGTAGCTTTTGCAATGTAGTTTTGTTTTCATGACACCATGTTGAGATACAATATAATATCTGACTCTCAACTAGAGAATGGTAAATGGAGAGAAGTGCTTGTTTGTTTAGGAAAGGCTTAATTTTTTTTGTCACGCAGAGTGTTGATCTTATTTTTTGAAGCAAGATTTCCATATGAGATTTCCATGACAAATGCTCGTTTACAATTATTCCCAGAAACTTTATTGAGGCAACTTGTTCTATGCTGTTTTTTCGAATATTTAAGGGTGGGGGGCTTGATAGTGTCTTGCTTCCTTGACTTGAAAATAATATATGTTTGGTTTTGGTGACATTTAGAGACAATCGATTTGTTGATAGCCATTGATCTATGCATACAAGCTCTTGATTTGCAATATCATATACAGCAGAAACGGTTTTATTTTTATATATAATGGTGGTGTCATCTGCAAACATAATTGCAGTTCCGTGTTGAAGGCAGTTAGGAAAGTCATTTACATAAATCAGGAATAGAAGAGGGCCTAAGATAGACCCTTGTGGGACACCCAAAGATATGTTGTTAACGTTAGAAGATAGTGTGCCATTGAAAACAACTCTTTGTTTTCTATTACTCAGGTAACTCATGAACCAATCATAGGCCACGCCTCTTATTCCGAAATGATATAATTTAGCTAGCAATATTTTATGGTCGATGGTGTCAAATGCTTTAGATAAATCAAGAAAGATACCCAATGCAAGATGGTTGTCATTTATTATACTGGTGATACTTTCTATTAGCATTGAAGCAGCATGGCTTGTGGAATGATTTTTTCTGAAACCAAATTGATTGTTATAGAAAAATTTATGTCTAATTAAAAACGAGTATAATCTGTTGTACATGATTCTTTCTAATATCTTTGAAAACACAGGTAGTAGGCTGACTGGTCTGTAGTTGTTTGAATCTTTGCAGCTACCCTTTTTAAAGATAGGTATCACCTTCCCCAACTTAAATGTATTTATGAATTTTCCACTCGTTAAAGATAAGTTTAATAT
This sequence comes from Aplidium turbinatum, assembly GCF_918807975.1. Taxonomy (NCBI): domain Eukaryota; kingdom Metazoa; phylum Chordata; class Ascidiacea; order Aplousobranchia; family Polyclinidae; genus Aplidium; species Aplidium turbinatum. Next base: position 8,787,887 of record NC_137486.1, read on the forward strand.
ATGAGTTAAAGCATGCAGTATATTGTTTGGGGTTGACTTTACAACTATGGATGGTATTTCATCAATGCCACTTCTAGTTTTTGCTGGCATAGCATGAATAATATTGTTAATTTCATTCAAAGTAGTTTGATAAATATAAATTGTCTCAGAGCATGGAGAATCGAGATATGTTGAAAATATTGTATTTGATTTGGGAATTTTTTTTGTAAGGGAATGGGCAGCACAGGAAAAGTGATCATTGAAGTGATTTGCAATAGTTAATCTGTCAATGACTGTACTATCATTTATTTTGATGCCATGGTTAGTCTTAGACTGGTGTTGTATTTCCGTTTGATTAACTTAGATATACCACACTTTAATAGATTACACACAGACCACTTTATTGTACTTTCTCTTAGCTGAATCTATCTCATGCTCTAGTCTCGTAACAGTCGCACGTACTACAAACGATAGGCTAGTGAAACGTAACAATGGTTTCTATGACGAAACACTACATCCCTCCTTTTTTTTAAACTTTAAAATACGGTACAGATCACAATAGTTAATGCAGCTTTAACATTGAAAAACAAGAATATGAATGAGCTTTTATGAACTGCTACAGCTGCACTTTAGTGGCGACTCAATTACGAAGCAATTGGTGACACAAACGGTATGTACATAGAACATCAGATCAGGCTATTACTATTTTGACGATATGCCTTAATATGTGTAGTGTTTCGTCATAGAAACCATTGTTACGTTTCACTAGCCTATCGTTTGTACTACGTGCGACTGTTACGAGACTAGAGCATGAGATAGATTCAGCTGAGAGAAAGTACAATAAAGTGGTCTGTGTGTAATCTATTAAAGTGTGGTATATCTAAGTTAATCAAACGGAAATACAACAATGGCGACGAGGATTTAAGTGAAAGATGGCTGAACAAGTTACTGTAGCCCGAAGCAACCCGCTGGTCTGCGAACTAGGCAGTCTCAAATCGTTTCAAGTGCAAGGTGATCCACATGGTTTAGGACAAAGATGGAAGCAGTGGAAAAGGTCATTTTCTCTTTTTATAGTCAGTAAAGGAATCGCAGACGATAAACAAAAGCAAGCGTTGTTGTTATACACAGCTGGAGAAGAGGTTCAAGAAGTTTATTTCAGCCTCGTGGACGAAAATGACGATAGTAAGTCTTTTAACGATACTCTAGCAATTTTGGATGAGTACTTTTTGCCTAAATCTAATGTTCCTTTTAAAAGATACAAGTTTCGACAGCTGACGCAAGCCCAAGACGAGACAATTGATAAATTTATTTGCCGTTTGCGCCAGCAAGCAACGTTGTGTGAATTTGGAACCAATAGAAATGACTACATTCGAGATCAAGTTATTGAAAAATGTGCTTCTAACATATTGAGAAGGAAGTTGCTCGAAAAAAATAATCTAGTTTTGAATGATGCAATAGTTATTGCAAAAGCTCATGAAGATGTCGAAAATCAATTAAAGACAATGCAGCCTACGTCATCAGTTCATGTCAACGAAGTGCGCCACCCAGAGCATCGACGCGCATTGCCTTCAATTAAGAAGGAAGGGAAAGTATGTTTTGCTTGTGGTAAGACTGGACATTTTAAGTTTGATCAACAATGCCCAGCAAGAGGCAAGCAATGTAACAAATGTGGCAAAGTCGGACATTTTGCTTTACAATGTCGAACACGGTCCCGAACGAATAGATGTGTGACGTCACAATATCCTTCTGACGTCAAGATGAATCGGAATACGCCGTCGCGGAGACCAGTGCAGCGCAAGTCCAATACCAATACATTAGAGGAAGAAGAAGGAAAGACTTTTATTTTCGCAGAAAACGAGGAGAGCAACAAAGAACTTTTCAACTTACAAGGGACACGTAAGAACTCTTGTACAATAACTTTGAAAGTTGGTGGTGTAAAATTGTCTGATGTTTTGATCGATTCAGGTGCTGCCAGTAATGTGATTAGTAAAGATACTTGGGAATGGTTAAAATGTCGTAATGTTGTTGCCCAATGTCGGAAATCAGCTAAATCTTTGTATTCATATGGGAGTACTACACCGTTATCTACACTAGGTACTTTTACTGCAGAAGTAATTTGTGAGGATACTAACTGTGCCTGTGTAACTGATTTTATTGTAGTTAACTGTGATGCACCTAGTCTCTTAAGTAGAGATACTGCAGAAAAATTAAGTGTATTGCGTATTGGCCCTTCACGTGTAAACAATCTGTGTAATGATGTTTTTGATAGTTACCCTAAACTGTTTAATGGGGTGGGACTTTTAAAAAATTATGAATTAAAGTTACACATTGACACATCGGTAAAGCCCGTGGCTCAACCAGTACGTAAAGTTCCATTTCAACTTAGGGGTAAAGTTGAGTGCAAATTGCAAGACCTACTCGACGCAGACATCATTGAAGAAGTTCCCGAGGGACCTACAAGTTGGGTTTCACCCGTTGTTATTATCCCAAAGCCAGATGGGGATGTACGATTGTGTGTAGACATGCGTCGAGCGAATGAAGCAATCATCCGGGAACGACATCCCATTCCAACAATTGAAGATTTGTTGCATCGAATGAATGGTAGCACTATGTTTAGTAAACTCGATTTAAAGTGGGGTTTCCATCAAATTATGTTAGAGCCAGAAAGTCGTTACATTACAACATTTGTGACGCATAAAGGACTGTATCGCTATAAACGTTTGATGTTTGGAATCAACTCCGCTCCAGAGAAGTACCAAAAGATTCTGTGCGATGTGTTGAAGAAATGCCAAGGAGTAGCCAACATCGCAGACGATGTAATTGTGTACGGGAAGAACAAAGATGAACATGATCAAAGATTGATAAATGTTTTAGAAAAACTACAGGAAGCCGGATTAACCTTGAATAAACATAAATGCCAATTTTGTTTACCGAAGCTGACGTTTTTTGGACACAATCTGAGCAAGCAAGGTGTCAGTCCTAGCGAGGAAAAAGTTGCAGCAATACTGAATGCAGAACCACCGAAAACTTCAAGTGAAGCAAGATCATTTATGGGATTGGTTCAATACTCTTCTAAATTTATTCCAAATTTTGCTACGATCGCTAGGCCTATACTTGATCTGACAAAGAAAGAAGTTAAATTTGAGTGGAAGCAGGAGCAGCAACAAGTTTTTGAACAGCTGAAATCATTGATGACCAAAGCTAATGCATTAGCATTTTTCCGAACCGATTGCAAGACACGCATTATTGCAGATGCATCACCAGTCGGTTTAGGAGCTGTTCTTACACAGCTACAGGATGGGTTATGGCGCGTAATTGCCTATGCGTCAAGGAGTCTTTCTGACATTGAGAAGCGTTATAGCCAAACAGAAAAGGAAGCTTTAGGGTTAGTTTGGGCATGTGAACGCTTTAATCTGTATGTGTTCGGGAAGGAATTTGAGCTGGAAACAGATCATAAACCTTTACAGTTTATTTATAACAAAACGTCCAAACCCTCTGCCAGAATAGAAAGATGGGTTTTAAGGTTACAAGCTTATGATTTCAAAGTTGTTTACAGACCGGGACGTACGAACATTGCAGATGCCTTATCAAGACTCAACTCCACACAATCAAAAGAAGACGGTTCGCATGAAGAGTACGATTTTGTGAGGTTAGTAGCAATAAGCAGTACTCCAGTTGCATTAACACCGCTAGAAATTGAAAGAGAGTCTGCTCGTGACAAGGAGTTTGAAGAAATTCGAAAATATGTCAAATCTGGCGATTGGTCAAAGTGTTCTCAATTTAGCTATTTACATGTCAAGGATGAACTTTGTTGTTATGGTGAATTAATTTTAAGAGGAACACGACTAGTAATTCCAAAGTCTTTGCGAGAACGCGTTTTGGAGCTCGCACATGAAGGACACCAGGGAATCGTTAAAACTAAGAATAGACTACGCACGAAAGTGTGGTGGCCTAAAATGGACAGTGATGCAGAGAAGTTATGTAGGAAATGTCATGGTTGCCAAGTGACAAGCGAATATGCAAGACCGGAGCCGATGACAAGAGTGGTTCCTCCGAACGGTCCATGGCAAGCTTGTTCCGCTGACATTCTTGGACCGTTGCCAAACGGTGAAAACATTTTAGTTATTGTAGACTACTACAGTAGGTACTATGAAATAGCTGTCTTGAAGTCTACTACCACCACGAAAATAATAGACGCAATTGTGCCTGTGTTTGCACGATTCGGTGTGCCAGTTTCTTTGAGAACTGATAATGGGCCACAATTTGTTTCTTCAGAGTTTGAAAATTTCTTAACCGAGTACGGCATAAAGCATGAAAAGTCGACGCCATTGTGGCCACAAGCAAGTGGAGCGACAAAACAGAACGTTGATGAAAGCGATCAGAATTGCACATGTGGACGGGAAAAAATGGAAAGAGGAGATCAGTAAATTCCTGATGGCTTATCGATCGACACCACAGTCATCCACTGGTGCATCTCCGTACTATTTGATGTTTGGACGAGAAATGAAAACGAAACTTCCAGAATTATGTCGTGAGCCACAACAGTTCGACGAAGAAGTCAGAGATCGTGATTGGGAGAACAAATTGAAAAGTAAAAGCTATGCTGACGAAAAAAGGGGGGCTGTAGAGTCGGAAATAAAAATGGGTGATGAAGTCTTAGTTAGAAATCCTAAAACTTCTAAATTGTCTCCTACATTTAAACCTGTCCCTCAAACAGTTGTCTCGAAAGAAAAGGGTGAGGTTACTGTTATGGATAAAGATGGTATTGAACTAAAACGTAATTCGTCTTTCTTTAAGAAGTATATCAGTCCAGACAATAGTCCTTGTGAAAGTGAGATTTACGACTCACCACTAGTCACTGTCGATGAATCAGATTCAATGAATCTATCACCCCCACGTTTACAAATGCCAGAACGTAGATCTTCTCGCTTTATAACTAAACCAACAAGGTTTAATGACTATGTTTTCACATAAACATGTTTACTGTATGTGGTAATATTGTGTAGTTCTGTTTTTACGTGTATTGGAGTAACCTATACCACATACTAACAATTTTCTTATTTGTTTATGTCTTGCTTCATACTTGCATATTAAGGCATATCGTCGAAATAGTAATAGCCTGGTCTGATGTTCTATGTACAATTGTACATACCGTTTATGTCACCAATTGTTTCGTAATTGGGTCGCCACTAAAGTGCAGCTGTAGCAGTTCATAAAAGCTCATTCATATTCTTGTTTTTCAATGTTAAAGCTGCATTAACTATTGTGATGTGTACCGTATTTTAAAGTTTAAAAAAAAGGAGGGATGTAGTGTTTCGTCATAGAAACCATTGTTACGTTTCACTAGCCTATCGTTTGTACTACGTGCGACTGTTACGAGACTAGAGCATGAGATAGATTCAGCTGAGAGAAAGTACAATAAAGTGGTCTGTGTGTAATCTATTAAAGTGTGGTATATCTAAGTTAATCAAACGGAAATACAACAATATGCAAGTATGAAGCAAGACATAAACAAATAAGAAAATTGTTAGTATGTGGTAGGTTACTCCAATACACGTAAAAACAGAACTACACAATATTACCACATACAGTAAACATGTTTATGTGAGAACATAGTCATTAAACCTTGTTGGTTTAGTTATACAGCGAGAAGATCTACGTTCTGGCATTTGTAAACGTGGGGGTGATAGATTCATTGAATCTGATTCATCGACAGTGACTAGTGGTGAGTCGTAAGTCTCACTTTCACAAGGACTATTGTCTGGACTGATATACTTCTTACAGAAAGACGAATTACGTTTTAGTTCAATACCATCTTTATCCATAACAGTAACCTCACCCTTTTCTTTCGAGACAACTGTTTGAGGGACAGGTTTAAATGTAGGAGACAATTTAGAAGTTTTAGGATTTCTAACTAAGACTTCATCACCCATTTTTATTTCCCACTCTACAGCCCCCCTTTTTTCGTCAACATAGCTTTTACTTTTCAATTTGTTCTCCCAATCACGATCTCTGACTTCTTCGTCGAACTGTTGTGGCTCACGACACAATTCTGGAAGTTTCGTTTTCATTTCTCGTCCAAACATCAAATAGTACGGAGATGCACCAGTGGATGACTGTGGTGTCGATCGATAAGCCATCAGGAATTTACTGATCTCCTCTTTCCATTCTTTTCCGTCCACATGTGCAATTCTGATCGCTTTCATCAACGTTCTATTTTGTCGCTCCACCTCTCCATTTGCTTGTGGCCACAATGGCGTCGACTTTTCATGCTTTATGCCGTACTCGGTTAAGAAATTTTCAAACTCTGAAGAAACAAATTGTGGCCCATTATCAGTTCTCAAAGAAACTGGCACACCGAATCGTGCAAACACAGGCACAATTGCGTCTATTATTTTCGTGGTGGTAGTAAACTTCAAGACAGCTATTTCATAGTACCTACTGTAGTAGTCTACAATAACTAAAATGTTTTCACCGCTTGGCAACGGTCCAAGAATGTCAGCAGAACAAGCTTGCCATGGACCGTTCGGAGGAACCACTCTTGTCATCGGCTCCGGTCTTGCATATTCGCTTGTCAATTGGCAACCATGACATTTCCTACACAACTTCTCTGCATCACTGTCCATTTTAGGCCACCACACTTTCGTGCGTAGTCTATTCTTAGTTTTAACGATTCCCTGGTGTCCTTCATGTGCGAGCTCCAAAACGCGTTCTCGCAAAGACTTTGGAATTACTAGTCGTGTTCCTCTTAAAATTAATTCACCGTAACAACAAAGTTCATCCTTGACATGTAAATAGCTAAATTGAGAACACTTTGACCAATCGCCAGATTTGACATATTTTCGAATTTCTTCAAACTCCTTGTCACGAGCAGACTCTCTTTCAATTTCTAGCGGTGTTAATGCAACTGGAGTACTGCTTATTGCTACTAACCTCACAAAATCGTACTCTTCATGCGAACCGTCTTCTTTTGATTGTGTGGAGTTGAGTCTTGATAGGGCATCTGCAATGTTCGTACGTCCCGGTCTGTAAACAACTTTGAAATCATAAGCTTGTAACCTTAAAACCCATCTTTCTATTCTGGCAGAGGGTTTGGACGTTTTGTTATAAATAAACTGTAAAGGTTTATGGTCTGTTTCCAGCTCAAATTCCTTCCCGAACACATACAGATTAAAGCGTTCACATGCCCAAACTAATCCTAAAGCTTCCTTTTCTGTTTGGCTATAACGCTTCTCAATGTCAGAAAGACTCCTTGACGCATAGGCAATTACGCGCCATAACCAATCCTGTAGCTGTGTAAGAACAGCTCCTAAACCGACTGGTGATGCATCTGCAATAATGCGTGTCTTGCAATCGGTTCGGAAAAATGCTAATGCATTAGCTTTGGTCATCAATGATTTCAGCTGTTCAAAAACTTGTTGCTGCTCCTGCTTCCACTCAAATTTAACTTCTTTCTTTGTCAGATCAAGTATAGGCCTAGCGATCGTAGCAAGATTTGGAATAAATTTAGAAGAGTATTGAACCAATCCCATAAATGATCTTGCTTCACTTGAAGTTTTCGGTGGTTCTGCATTCAGTATTGCTGCAACTTTTTCCTCGCTAGGACTGACACCTTGCTTGCTCAGATTGTGTCCAAAAAACGTCAGCTTCGGTAAACGAAATTGGCATTTATGTTTGTTCAAGGTTAATCCGGCTTTCTGTAGTTTTTCTAAAACATTAATCAATCTTTGGTCGTGTTCTTCTTTGTTCTTCCCGTACACAATTACATCGTCTGCGATGTTGGCTACTCCTTGACATTTCTTCAACACATCGCACAGAATCTTTTGGTACTTCTCTGGAGCGGAATTGATTCCAAACATCAAACGTTTATAGCGATACAGTCCTTTATGCGTCACAAATGTTGTGATGTAACGACTTTCTGGCTCTAACATAATTTGATGGAAACCCCACTTTAAATCGAGTTTACTAAACATAGTGCTACCATTCATTCGATGCAACAAATCTTCAATTGTTGGAATGGGATGTCGTTCCCGGATGATTGCTTCATTTGCTCGACGCATGTCTACACACAATCGTACATCCCCATCTGGCTTTGGGATAATAACAACGGGTGAAACCCAACCTGTAGGTCCCTCGGGAACTTCTTCAATGATGTCTGCGTCGAGTAGGTCTTGCAATTTGCACTCAACTTTACCCCTAAGTTGAAATGGAACTTTACGTACTGGTTGAGCTACGGGCTTTACCGATGTGTCAATGTGTAACTTTAATTGATAATTTTTTAAAAGTCCCACCCCATTAAACAGTTTAGGGTAACTATCAAAAACATCATTACACAGATTGTTTACACGTGAAGGGCCAATTCGCAATACACTTAATTTTTCTGCAGTATCTCTACTTAAGAGACTAGGTGCATCACAGTTAACTACAATAAAATCAGTTACACAGGCACAGTTAGTATCCTCACAAATTACTTCTGCAGTAAAAGTACCTAGTGTAGGTAACGGTGTAGTACTCCCATATGAATACAAAGATTTAGCTGATTTCCGACATTTTAACCATTCCCAAGTATCTTTACTAATCACATTACTGGCAGCACCTGAATCGATCAAAACATCAGATAATTTTACACCACCAACTTTCAAAGTTATTGTACAAGAGTTCTTACGTGTCCCTTGTAAGTTGAAAAGTTCTTCTTTGTTGCTCTCCTTGTTTTCTGCGAAAATAAAAGTCTTTCCTTCTTCTTCCTCCAATGTATTGGTATTGGACTTACGCTGCACTGGTCTCCGCAACGGCGTATTCCGATTCATCTTGACGTCAGAAGGATATTGTGACGTCACACATCTATTCGTTCGGGACCGTGTTCGACATTGTAAAGCAAAATGTCCGACTTTGCCACATTTGTTACATTGCTTGCCTCTTGCTGGGCATTGTTGATCAAACTTAAAATGTCCAGTCTTACCACAAGCAAAACATACTTTCCCTTCCTTCTTAATTGAAGGCAATGCGCGTCGATGCTCTGGGTGGCGCACTTCGTTGACATGAACTGATGACGTAGGCTGCATTGTCTTTAATTGATTTTCGACATCTTCATGAGCTTTTGCAATAACTATTGCATCATTCAAAACTAGGTTATTTTTTTCGAGCAACTTCCTTCTCAATATGTTAGAAGCACATTTTTCAATAACTTGATCTCGAATGTAGTCATTTCTATTGGTTCCAAATTCACACAACGTTGCTTGCTGGCGCAAACGGCAAATAAATTTATCAATGGTCTCGTCTTGGGCTTGCGTCAGCTGTCGAAACTTGTATCTTTCAAAACGAACATTACATTTAGGCAAAAAGTACTCATCCAAAATTGCTAGAGTATCGTTAAAAGACTTACTGTCGTCATTTTCGTCCACGAGGCTGAAATAAACTTCTTGAACCTCTTCTCCAGCTGTGTGTTACAACAACGCTTGCTTTTGTTTATCGTCTGCGATTCCTTTACTGACTGTAAAAAGAGAAAATGACCTTTTCCACTGCTTCCATCTTTGTCCTAAACCATGTGGATCACCTTGCACTTGAAACGATTTGAGACTGCCTAGTTCGCAGACCAGCGGGTTGCTTCGGGCTACAGTAACTTGTTCAACCATCTTTCACTTAAATCCTCGTCGCCATTGTTGTATTTCCGTTTGATTAACTTAGATATACCACACTTTAATAGATTACACACAGACCACTTTATTGTACTTTCTCTTAGCTGAATCTATCTCATGCTCTAGTCTCGTAACAGTCGCACGTAGTACAAACGATAGGCTAGTGAAACGTAACAATGGTTTCTATGACGAAACACTACAACTGGGATTTACCTAATAGATTGTTGATTGTTTGCCAAGTAGCTTTCATATTAAACTTTTGCTTTTCAAATTTAGATTGATAAAATTCCTTCTTTTTTTGTTGAACTGTATGGAAGTATAAGTTTCTTGCAGAGGTGTAGTTCTTTTTGGAGTGAATAGTTTTATTTGCTATGTACTTTTTAAACAAACGCTCTTTTCTTCGTAATAGATGTAGTAGTTCTCTATCAAACCAAGAATTATTCTTTTTTAAAGGTGTTTTTTGTAAAGGAAAATGCTTATTAAATTGACTAGTATATTCTCCTATGAATGACTCATAAGCTTCATCAGCATCAGTTTGATTTAAGCAACAAGTGATGTCCATATTTTCCAGAGCATTTGAGAAATTTTGTATGTTTGAGAGATTAAATGATCTGGTATATTGATGACATGTAACTGAGGGTTTTCCAATATTTGTACAATGCATAACTGGAAAGTGGTCCGAGATGGCATTAATTAGAATTCCACACCGACTTTCATTACCTGTTTGCACATTGGACCATATTTGATCTAAGACTGTTGCACTGGTGTCAGTTATTCTAGTAGGTTTATTAATTAGTGGGTAAAAAGAATTTGAGAACATCAAGTCTGTAAAATTGCCTACATTGATGTTTTCATAATCCAATAAATTATAATTAAAATCTCCCATTATGTAGCATTGTTTTGATGTAGCCTACCTATGTTATTCATGCACTCATTAAGCAGATCAAGAAATTCCAAATTTGACTTAGCATCCAATGCAGGTGCTCGATAAATGCTACCACAGGTCACTTGTTTACCACCAACAAAAATATCAATAAAAATAGACTCAAATACTTTTTCTTTCATAATGGTTAGGTCATCACGCTTGGTATACATAATATCACTTTTTAAGTATATTCCTACTCCTCCACCGCGACTGTTAATTCGAGCATTTGATATGAATGTATAGCCAGGTAGGTTTAAGTAAGGACCTTTTGAATTAGGCTGAATCCATGTTTCAACTACAGAAATTAAATCAGGACTGATATTTATAGACATCAACAGGGCCTCAAGTTTGGTGAAATTTTTTACATTAACAATAGACCGAGCATTGATACATAATGAAGTGAAGACTGGCCCTAGTGAGCAGTCCATTTTTAGTTTATTGACAGTTGTTGAGTCTACATATGTTTCAGATATATTAGGCATAAAAAGGTCATCTATGTCATTGTTGCTTGTGTAAGATGTGCTAGCAAACATATCATTCAGATAGTCAGGCTTGAAGGTAAGATTTGATACACTGTGGCTTCCAACCAGTGTAGCTAATTCGGTGTTGGATAGATGGACAAAAGGGGGAATCCAGTCACTGCACAAGGTACATGTCCAATTTTGTGTGTCATGATAATTTGCACTTTTTTTACAACATTTAACATGAACTTCAATGGGACAAGTTAAACATTTAATAAATTTTTGATTTTTTCTGATTGTTTTCATGCAATAGTTACATTTTGGTTTTAATAACATGTATTTTATAAACGTAGAATTGAAAAACAAAAAGGTATGTATAAAATAGGGTTGGTTAAAAGCTAAGCTAAGGTTTAAGAGAATGGATAAAGTAAAAAGGTTCCTGAGTTTGTTTTTTTTTTTTTTTTTTTTTTTTGTCGGTAATAATATATCATGTGATATGGTTTGTTTAGCTTCAAAAGGATAAATGAAAACTGCATAATGTTACAGCCTAACAAAATAAGTTAAGCTGTTAGGTTTAAAATTTTTATGCCTTATGGTTTAAAATTTTTGGAATATCTGAAAAATCATCTATCACTTGCCTTTTGTTATTCCAGAAGCACCACACTATTCCTTTGGATGTCCAGACGTCCTTGAAACCAAAAGCATCTCTCGCTTGACGAAGTAATGACAGACGTCGTTTGGTCAAGGACTCTGTAATCGATAGTTTAGGACCATCATCAGTTTTTAACTTGCTTTTTGAATAAAAAATTTCATCCCATGTCATCCTTCTAACAAATTTAATAATTATTGGTTTGTTTAGTTTTTTAGATGGCAGGGGGTGGCATGCATCTATGTCCCTCAAAGTAAGGCAGTTAGTTGGTTTAACTACTTGATTAATTTTTTTTACCGCATATTCAGAGTAATCAACATTACTTCCCTTGTTTGGGCTGTCAGTACATCCATGAAGTATGAGGCAATTGCTTCGCCCATACTGCTCCAAGTCATCCAGCTTGCGCTCTGTCCTGTATACAGAGTGCTGGAGTTCCCAAACTTGTTCTTGCAGAGCATAAACTTGTTTAGATAGCTCCGTCAACTCCGAGCGTTGGGCCTGCTGAAGTCCATCTGTAAAAGATGAAGACACAGCAGCAGCAGGGGGTGCAGCAGTGGTTTGGACATTATTATACTTTTTCTCATACCTTTTTTGACTTTCCATAATCTCTGCCATTCCTTTCAGTATCTCATCCATCTTTGCCTTGTCCTCAGTAGTCATGTTGCAGTTCAAATATTTCAATATTTTCTTCTTTTTGAATTATTTAATATGATATTATCAGTAAAAATACAGGAACCTATACAATGTCTGCTACTCCAGCATTCCCTGAAACTTATTCAAATAGAATGACACATTTTATTTCTGACCATCAAAGCAAAAACAATATATGTCTACATAGCAAAGGTCGGCAGGGCCTTTGAGAGAAATTTTTACTAGGGGGACGAAGAGTCATTCCGAGCCCCCCTCTCACTTTGGACCCCTTGGTTTTGGGCAAAATACGTGATGTTTGCTTAGGCATATTGCACACCATACAATATTTTACTGCAGAATTGGATATCTGTGCGCAATAATAGTCGTCTATCAGGCTGCAATAAAACTATTTTTTAGTGTTTTTTGTTGTGCATATCATGTGATCTGTCCCTCGTCAATTTCTGTATCCTGCATTGAATTCTTGTGTCAGTTGTTGATGGCGCTGTTGAAAGATGTCACTTCTACAGCTTTGATGTAAAATTTTCAAATTCATTTCTCTTAGATGTAGCCTATAATTATTCCTGATGAGGACACTAGGCTATGTGGTGTCGAAAACGTTGAATTTAGTAGTTTTTTTCTTTTTTTGTGTGTGTTCAATAAAAAAGGTTAAATCCGTAAACGTTAGCCTACTGAGTGTTATATACATGTCACCAACGTCACCAATACATGTCACCAATGTCACCATGTCACCAACGGAGTAAGGCAGGGAGGGGTTTTAAGTCCTTACCTGTTTTCTTTGTATATAGATGACTTATCGACTGAATTGAATTCCCTAGATGTTGGATGTAATACTGGTTCATCTCACTTGAATCACTTAATGTTTGCAGATGACTTGTGTGTATTTAGTCCAAGTGCTAAAGGTACCCAAAAACTCATTGATGTCTATGAATCCTATGCTTCTAGACATGACATTCTTTTCAACTGTAACAAAACTGTTGGATTGGTCCATCAATGTCGCAAATTTAAAGTTTTGACTTCTCCATGCATGCGGCTGTACAATACACAAATTAAATTTGTTAGACAAGTGAAATATTTAGGTATAGCCTACTGATTGATGATACCATCAGTGATGACGCGGATATTAAAAGGCAAGTGCGATCTCTTTATGTCGCTGCCAATCAGCTTAGGTCCAAGTTTGGAAATTGCTCTACCGAAGTTAAAAATGTAATGTGCCAATCATATTGTATGCCAATGTATGGTTCGCAGCTATGGTGTAGCCTAACTATAAAACTTCTTCTTTAAATCGCATACGAGTTGCTTACAACGACTCGTACAGAATTATCCACAAGTTGTCGAGATGCGACAGTGCTAGAGTGTATCAGGTACAGAACGACGTGTTAACATTTGATGCTCTATTAAGAAAAAATTGCTATGCATTTGTAGAACGTTGTAAAAGATCAATTAATCCACTTTTGCGCAATATTATGTCTTCTGATTACTATTTTAACTCTACATTTTATTTTCACTACAACAGTATTTTGTACGTTATTTGATGTAGCCTGCTTGATGTTGTGTTAGTCTGATATTTTGTGTGATGACTGTTAAAAATTTGAATTCTATGGACTTTGAGTCTGATTGCAAATAAATAAATAAAAATAAATACGTAGGCTACGGTAGGCTATCTGTTACAACAAGTCAAGCTCTCTACCAAGGCTCAAACATGACATCTTGTTGAAGCATAATTAAATTAATCATCTGACCAATAAATTTTCTTCATTAATTTTGCATTTACCACATGCCTAGCAGAGGTGAACGAAGTCACGTTTTTTTACTTCGGCTGCGCTCCTACTCCGACAGTAGGCTATTCACTCCGTCTCCTGCTGCGAAATTCATTTTGAAGTGAAATAAGCGTGAAACTACCGTTTTCAAATAGTTTTTAATAAACACAACAGCCCAAAAATACCCGGGCTTTTAAAAAAAAAAATAGCAGGTTGGGCTTTTTAAATAAAGCCCAGGTTTTTCTCAACCATGGTTTTGCTACACAATGCCCCCCCTCCCCCAGACATGAGAATAACCAACTTTTATGATTTACTTTAGGGTGCTTTTAACAAAACATTTTTGCACGTAAAACATTAACTCACCACATTGGGCCTCTAATTTACGAGCAATGCATTAAATTACCTTTCTGGCCCTTTTTCTACATTACGGGCCCCCCAGAACAAAAGAATAACAACTTTTATGCTTGAATTTAGTCGTTTAGGACAGTTTTAACCAAACAATTTTGCGCGCAAACTATAAAATCACAATTTTGGGCCCCCCAACAATCACAGTCCTGGGCCCTCAACTCAAGGGTAGCCTACGCCGTACCTTCCGTACCCCCCTCTCATAGGCCTTGAAGGTCAGACATGGGGTCGGACATCGGGGCGTATACACCAACTGAGTTATCGGGACGGACTTTCTATTGTCCACTCCGATAGCTCAGTTGATTAGCCCACCGCGTGACTTCGTGAACGAAGAATCTTCAAGATCAAGCGGCGCTTATTCGACTCTCGGGGTGTGCGCTTGAGCAACGCATTCTCAGGACTGCTTTCCACTCAGAATAGAAAAATCAGATTATTCCATTCTCATTTATCCATCCATGCCATCGTTTTTCCACAAATAGCCTATTTCGTGGAAAAAATCTGGGTTGATGTGTGTGCAATGTCTACATTGTGCAATCATTGCTAAAAAGACCAATATGATATATAGGCTACGGTAGAACGGGTAGATTACTTAGTAGCCTACTTAGCCTACCTGCAAACTAAACTTCAAATCTAAAAGTTTAAAAATAAGTAACTCCTATAGGCTGTCGAATGTCATGAGTTTGAAGTCTGACTCCTTTTCAAGAAACATTTAAAAGGGCTAGGTAAATTTAATTAAGGCAAGCAATCTTCAATTTAGGTTTTTTACTTTTCTGCTTCCTGCAGAATCGCAGGCCCGTAGCCAGGGGGGTTCCGGGGAACCCACTCTTGAGCCGAAAAGGTCCACATTTTGGAGAAGGTGTAGTATAGCCTACATACGATCACAGGATCAGCAGAAACCTTCCAGATAGGCCTAGTTCTGAATAAAAGATTTCTGGAAGATAAATGGAAGATTGTAGGCTACAATAGTAAAGTCTTAAAATTTGATAATTGATGCGTCATAATGCCTTGCGTTGCGCTAGCGAGTGTGACGTAAGCTGTTTAGGCTAACTCGTATTTTTTCGGTTACAGTGTTACAAAGTAGTTAATCTTTCTTGCATTCTACCTTCTGGATAATTCTATTGATAAAATCTTATAAATATGAAGGCCGTTCTCGTGATAAAAGATAGGCCTAGTTGAAGTCTTCTTTTTCTTCTTGCTTATGAGGCAGCAATTCAGGCAACATCTCCCAATTGTTGTAACCAGAGTAATGTCTTCATATCAGTTGTCTTCATAGGTCTTCATAATGTCTTCATAGTTGAAGTGAGAACAGACAACGGAATTGTCGATGTCTAGGATGGTTTAGTGCAGGGTTACTCAACTGGTCTTAACAAAGGTCCAGTTTTACAAGTTGAATATTTTTAGCGGTCCGGTAAATAAGTTATTTCACACGCAACCACTAAAGTTAAACTATCTGGGAGTGGCTATTGGAGTCTGGGAGTCGAAGTCCCCAGCTACTAGGATAATCACAGTAGAAATTGCTTACTCCCAGCAGAAATCTGTTCAAAGAAGCCCTGAAATGTGCAATGAGGTTATTCTTCAAAAGCTCAAGGTCCACCATCAACAACTAGAAGGTCCCGATTCGGACCGCGGTTCGCCAGTTGAGTAGCCCTGGTTTAGTGAATAGTGTGAGATATACTTTATGCTGAATCACAGTAAAATTCGCTGAAGCTTGCATGTATTTGTCCCATAGACCATTTTTTTAAGAAAAAATTCCATAGACCATTGCTATTGATGTTCATTATGTAAACCAATAAAAATCACTTTGGACCACTAAACATTCCTGGTGGACTACTGGTGGTTCACCTGGACCACGCTGAGAATCACTGGTAGCCTACTGTAAGTTGTCTGTCATTGTGGTACGAAGCCATGGGCGTCCGCACGTAGGGGCAAATGGGGTCAGCTGACCCCCCCTGGAAAATTGTTGGATGAAAAATGAAAAAGCGAGAACATGCAAAAATAGGCATGAATTCAATGAAGCTGTTCGTAACATTGAATCATATAGAAAAGAACAATCAGCCACCAATTTAGTTAATGAGTTCTTCAATAAAAAGTGAAGTCGATGTGGGTCTTTGCCGAATTTTTCGATGACTTTTTGGATGAATGAATTTTTGTCCGAGTTTATTCGGCTTCTGTGGACACTCATCATACACAGTCCAGATAGCCTGTCGTCAGACATGGTTGATCTGAGCCATGTTTTGACCCGCCTCATTGTGCTGAATGATCTTTCTACCGTACAAGTAGTAGCGGGGAAGGTCAGCAATGTTATCATCGCTTGACGTACAACTGGAAAAAGTTCCATATTTTTCACCAAGTCAACAAATTCCAATTCTTTTTGGTCTTCGGACTGAGGAAATTTTCCTTTTATGGTTATGTCATACCACGACATGACGTCCTGCTGAAAAGTGTCAAAGTTGTAGAATTGGTGTATGGTTTTGACCAGGGCTTTGTAGTCTGAATGGTCAAATTCCTCCATCTGCGCTGGATGCAGTCGGTATAACATGAATGCCGGCATGTTCGTCTCTGAGAAGCGGCTTTCAGAGACTGGATTTAAGAGTCCATGTAAGGAACGTAGGCTAAATGGAGCGGCGATAGTAGCCTATTCCTCACTGGTGCCACCAGTAGCCTATTTGCTCTGAATACTTGACGGACACATTGCAGTGGGACAGATATGGTGACACCGATTTCTTCGGCTGACTTCAATGCCGCTGTATAAATGTTTTCTGCAAAAGTGTTTCTGCATTTTGCCGATGATCACAAAACATTGATATGAGTTTGTCAATGTGCTTCTTGACACCTAACATGTTCAGTTGGACTGCCTGAAGGGCTTGGGTGCAGACTCCAAAACCTATAGCGTTAGGCTACTACAAAAGTAGCGGTTCCAGAAGCGGTCCGCAGCTGGCGTGCGGTCTGCCGTCCTTTTGCATTCGATTCGTGCTGCGCTAAATTCTCTAACTGCCTGTGAATTTCGGTGAAATTTTTCAAGAATGACACTGTCTGCTTTGTAAAGCGCTGAGGAGCAACGCAATCTGCGATGGATACAGCGCTATATAAAAACTAACATTATTATTATTATTATTATTATTAAGAGTCTTATACTTTTATATTTCGCGCTCCACCTCGTTTCAGATAACAATGGCGTGTTTGGTATTAGGCATCTTCGTTTCGGGCTCTAAAAAAATTTATTATAGCCTTCACTGTTCCAATAGTGTTCCGTACATCCGAAACTGCATTCAGATTGTTGACCACGAGGTTAAGGCGATGGGCTGAACAGTGAACAAATACTGCCAACGGATACTTGACTTGTTTCTAATAGCCTACGTGCCTGCGTACTCCATTTTCTTTGCCTGCCATAGTGGGACATCCATCGTATCCTTGACCACGTAGTTTATTTAAATTTAGACCGTAGGCTACTTATTACACTGATTTATTATTGTCCGTGCACTCGTTTCTGCGTCCATTTCGTTCAGTGAAGCAAAACTAAGAAACTTTTCTCAAATGACGAGATTTTTTTCGTCGAAAAACCTCACTCAAATAGCCAGTTGCTCTTTTCCTGAAATGTCAGCGGTCTCACCCGCTAAGATTGAGAAGCCAACGGAATTGTTTGCTTCAGTAACAATTTCATCTCTAACCGTTTCTTCACACAAACTTATCATCTCGTTTTGTATACGAGCCGATGTATACTTAGCATTGTCACTTGCGTGCTTCATGTGATCTTTCAAAATTCCATCACCAGCTTCAATTCTAAAACTTAATAAATCATTCAGATTACCGGACTTGGAATCCTTGACGGTGAAAGTGAACTCACCTTGACCCCCCCTAACCGAAAACCTGCGGACGCCCATGTACGAAGCTATACGGTTTTGCTCGCTTCATGGCGATAAAACTGCGTTCAGCATTGACCGAGACGAACGCGATCGTTCGATACATGCACATCAGTTTGTTTCACCTAACGGATCATCAGAAGGTCTTATTCAAATAGAATCATTCTATTTGAATAAGAATCATTCTATTTGAATCATTAGAATCATTCTATTTGAATAAGACCTTCTGATGATCCGTTAGGTGAAACAATTTGTAAAGGCTTCAGATAGTAATAACTATATTTGATTTAATTTGCTCTGCTTTGCTTTTTTGCTTAGCATTGAGCACTTTTTTGTAGTAGCCTATTGATAGTTTTCATTGTTTTTGCACATCAGTTTGTGTATTTCCGAAAGACAATCTTTGTTGCTTGTTTAGAACCTCGCATATCGTAGTAGACAATTTAAGCGAAAAGCAGAAATTGTTATATCGCAAATTGCGCACTAGCTTACATGACCTTAAAAGGGCATCGCCCCCTCGCTTCCGGCGCTCCTGTCGGTTCCATTGTAGATGTGCTATTGTTAATGTGAAAATTGTTTGTATTTATTTATTTCGTTTCTGTAATGTTGACAATTTGAAGTTTGTTTTGTTTGTTGGTATATATATAATGTAGCCTACTAGGCTATCTGCCGCTTGTTATGTTTTGATTGCTTGCTTGTGGAGACGCCAAGAAGAAAGTGTTTTCAAAAGGTCCATATTTTTGGATTTGGGAACCCCCCCCCTTGAAAATGTCTGGCTACGGGCCTGTCGACGACATAACTTATCATCATCACTCTTCGCACGATCTGCCGGTGTTCGCGTTTTCTCTGTTTTAACTTGTTTCACCGGCATCGAACCCTTTGAGCTCACCCGAAAAGCTTATCTGTCCGACAACAGACTGCCATGTCGCATATTAAAGGTGGTTGGCTTGCATTGCGTTTCTAATTCAAATTCAAACGCAAAAAGTATCGGCCTAATGTAGCGCCCGAGAGCTATAAAAAGGTGCCAAAGCATTGCTTACCAGCTGTACAAAACGGTGCAACAATGAGCCCTTATTGAGTAATACTTTGTCAAAAAATAATAGCTTTTTTACAATAATTCTTTATTCAAGAACTTGAATACTCATAATAATACATATAATAATATATACAGTAGGATAAAATACAAAACTTTTTGGCTTTATCAGGTCAGTTTGCAGCTTTAAACTCTAAAAGCATACTTTTTCGATATATAGCCATGCACACTTGCACAGGCTATCTAATGAAATAAATATGAAAAAAATTGTTTGCGACTTATAGGCAGAATGGCTATTATCGTTGGCTACTTGTAGTCCACGCATGCTGCAAAAGACAAATTTACTGAATAGTTTGTGAAAACAGCTGTAAGCTTATCTTATGCGGTTTTGCTTTAGTGCTGGCAGTCTACACAAAGTTACGTTTTGCTTCTAAACTTGCGGTATGCGACGTTGCAAACTATTTTAGTTTAGCTTTATCCATCCCCGGCTTTGTCAAAACGTTTACTCGAGGCGGTGCGAGGGAGGCTATTGTCTACTAACAGGCGTAGGCCTATTGGTAGATGTAGGGTATGTCGATAGGCCTATAAGCCTAGGCTGCGAGTGTTCAGCAGTTTCGTTCAAACAATTTCAGATATGCATAACTTTAGTAAGCTAATCTATCTCATTATAACTTTGCAACGTCAATAAAGTTATATGCAAGTTACATAGCCTGAGGCTAACCTAAGTATGCAACAACAGCACGAAATGGACCATAAAAAGTTCAACAAACAATACTTTCTCAACATTCTTACACGGCATCATCATGGCAATAAATTTCTAAGGCGATTTCTGAGATCAACAAGTCACGTCTGGTTGCTAGACGTTGGAATAAAAAAACATCAGATAGGGTCATCATGTGTCTAAGACTCTAAAATAAGTTAGTCAGAGACTAGCGATTTTCCTCACTTCTTTCCTGTCAGTAAAAAATGCACAGAAATTAAATCAACAGTGATAGCCTACAGCTCAACGTATCAAAGCAAAATAACCCAGACAGCAAAAGCCGTCACTTTTACATTGATTCAACGTCTACAGACGCGTAAAACTCTGTCAGCAACCAACGCTTTTACTTTTTTGATTATATATTTTCAGCGAATCAAACAAAAAACATTGCAATGCCAAACTGAAACAAGAAAATACCAACAATTACATCTAGATCAGTGGTCAAGATCCTTTTTTTCATAATGAGCTGTATAGTCACGCGGCATTCGCTTCAACATTTGCAAGTCAGGAGGAATGTTTTGGAGCCAATTTGATTATTTAAAATAAACACATCTTTTTACGACATGTTTGTCAAATGGTTTGGCAATCTAAACATGAGTCTCAACTTATATGTTAGCCTAAACTAGAGATAAGCTCGATTAGAGTCAAGTTGTCGCAACAACTCTAAGAATTTGTATTAAAAATCTAAAACTCTTATCTTATCGTTTGTGAAAGCTATTCTTTAATTACAGAAAGTGACGTAGCCCGTACATTTCAGTGAGTTTATGTTTGGTCTTCGATTGAAACCATCATATTGAAAATAGATTTGAGATCGCATCAGTCTCCTTGAGGAGTTCAATTTCCCCGGAACACCTGATTGAAAGAATCATTATAGGCTTATATGCAATGGCATGTACCAATAAAAGCAATTGGAAAATTAATGTAATACAAGGAAACCCAGTCCTACCTTGCTATTGTTTATTAAAGCTGTTTGAAATGGTTATTTTTGGTCGAAACATTTCTGCACTAACAAATTTAGTTAAAAACGAAATCAAAACACAGAATTTTGTGTAAAACAGTGCAAACTTTCTGAAACATGTTTTGATCGAACTCTAGTTTAGTTTTGAGTTTACAACGAAAAGAAAATGTTATTCTTGCAAAAGGAAACCTAAACAAAGCGCTTTGCTTTGAAACGAAACAAACAAACAAATCGAAATGTCTTAGTTTATATTAGTTTTTTGTAGACCTGGTTGTCTGGGGTAATGTTGTAAATTTGCAGCCGATGAGAAAGGCACCTGTAAGGACACTCTGGAGGTTTGAAAAATGTAGAGTTAACTTACATTTCAATTCTTTGTTTCTTTAAATCCGACGCTATAGCACTTGTCTGTTACTGTGGATCAAATAGGGCTATAGCCCTAGTTGTAACGCTATTATACTAACGTTGGTTTGTAGTCAACTTTACGGAATATACTACTCGATTCAGTCCAGTTCAGTTGTTTATATTCTTGACCATCACAGCAAAGAAAATACACGTCAACATAGCAAGGGTCGAAAAAATTAAGTGCAATTTAGCGACAGCAGGTATGTAAGTAGAAGGTACCACACATCATATACCACAAGAAAGTGCTTGAGCGAAATATAAGACAAAAGACGTCATGGTCACTTCGGTGGATCAGGTTTGAACATGTCATCTTGTTCAAGTCTTGTCATTGGTTTCTGAAACTAGAAGTTTTGTGTCAACAGATGTACGTCATACGCAAAATCACACCTGATTCAGATTTATTATACTTGTTACACGAATACGAAAATAAATACAATTTAATTGCCAGTTACAGCTCTTTTTTGTCAGATTTGCCAAAACTCTGCCATATACTGTAAACTTCGCGTTCATAACAAATATTGTTACATATGCAATTGATTGAGTTTCGCTTTTAGCAGCATGGTCGTTGCTTACTTCACAGTGTAGTTTGTTACATATTTTTGTTGTATCCAACTTTCAGTTCGCTCGTTGAAGATATAGATAAAGTGGACCAGAAGGCAAAGAAACCAATCTCCGTGTTCATCTTCAGAAACGTCATTAAGTGTCTTGACAAAGGCAGAGTCACGTGTTCTTGGGCGGTGTCGAACCGACGTCCTTTTGGGCGTCGTATGAAGACACTCACCGCTCGAATTTGCAGATTGCAAAAAGTTGCTAATTTAAAAAAAAAAAGGATATTAGTAGTATCGTTGACAGGGGTCTGGGGGTTACTTTTGTACCCGTGCCTAGGATACTTTTAGGGGCTTTGAACATTTTCAATGAGCCCTAAAACATGAAGAAACCACAAGGTATTTTTGGATAGAGTGCATTTTTTATAACTGTCTTGATTTGGGGCCCAAGGACCGTATTGGTACCGGACCCAAAATATCCTCTCAACGGTTTTGGATATTAATGTGAAAGTTGTTCTAAATACGCAATTCAAAATCTTGAACTTGAAAAGCTAAGGTTACATGATCAATGCATTGGAACGTGTGACGGGCCTACTACAGTTGGATACTTTTTAGTGGTAAAACCAAACTGGCTCGGGTTCCAAATAGCGACTGTCAGAACAGCGACTGTCAATAGAGCGACCACACGACAGCGATTAATTAAAAACAGCGACTGTCAATAGAGCGACTACACGACAGCGATTCATCAAGAACTCGATTAATTAAAAACAGCGACCTCGAAATTTGGCCTCCAAGTCAAAACCTGCTGACTGGCATGATATAAATCCAAAAATTATGAAGTCGCTATTATGAAGTCGCTATTATGAAGTCGCCATTATGACAGTCGCTGTTTTGACAGTCGCTATCCGGCCTGGATGCCAACCAAACTTCTTCCTTGGTAACAGGCCCATGAGATTTAATTCTATCTGCTTTAATTCAAAAGCAATGTTAAGATGTGTACTTTTGAATAGCAGTAGCACGTTTATGAGTGATGCAATATTGTTGTCGCAAGCAACAAAACTTAAGTTGTTACTCAAAACTTGAAAGTTTTGAAGGCAAGATTCCACAATTGACGTATGCTAAGCGTCACCACAGAAATAAACAGCCACTAAACTAGAATACGATTAAAATCTTAAGTTTTAAATCGTTTTCAAAAGCTGCATGTGGTTTTGTTTATCCGATTGGGATTACGAAAGGATATTATGAGTTAAAAAATAAACAGCTTTATCAAGTCTTAATAAAGCTTTAAAGTGACAACATAAAATCATCATCAAAATACATGTCACAAACCATGTTGGTTGCAAATCCTTTGTCAAAAATTGAAGAAAAGATTTCCATAGGTTGTTGTTGTCTCTTAGGATTAAGTAGTAAGCAAAATCTATGATGTTGATTTGGTCGAGATGGCTTTTTCTTCTTAAAAAAAAGCTGAAAAATGGCACAGGATTATCGATTGTAATTTTAAATTTTAAACTAAAAGCATTCTGTTATTTTTCAAACATCAACCAACATTTCATTATCAAATGTCAAAGCAGGCCTACCAGTAATCATTTGTTTGCTTTGGCCTACGGGCTGCTTGTAACTCTACAGATAGCGCGTTGACCGTAGTTTCGAAACTGCAGTTTAGTGACAATAATATGTTCTGACTAACACCAGAGTGTGAGCATTGATAACAAATCTTAGCAATGTAGATCTAGTAAAATGTCGATATTTATGGTCAGTCACTTAACTCCAATCAAACGTCTCTCATATAAATATCGACCTCTATTAGCCTCAAAAACAAATAATTTAACGTCAAAATAAACCTTTTCTTTTAAAAACAGTGCTTTTCAACCTATAGGCTACCTTCGTCATAATTTAAGCTTGTGCTTTGTATATGGTTGTTTCAATTGTTGACATGGAGCTATAATATATTTAAATATTTAAATTAGGAAAAATATCGAACTCGATTGATTTCAATTCAAATACGAGTTTTTCACTAATATTTTATGTTTGAAATCTCGACTTCAAGATCAAGTCTTTTTTCAATTTTTGCCAGTTCGACTCAGGAGACTTTCCGCCCACTTCAATTTCGTGTCCAGAAAAATATAATTAGTGTAGGCATAAAAACTAACAACATAAAAAAACTAATAAAATTTACAACTCAAGAGATTTCATTTAATATTGCTCTTAGCACATGGCACTCTATGTCTCTTTTGGATGCATTTTTTGTCGTAGGCTATCCAGGCTTTATGTCCAACAGTTAAAGATTTAGATTAAGTGGATGCGACGGCAAGGAATCTAATCTTTGAGTTCGCCTTTAAGTATGCTTTTAATATTTCCTACCAAAGACACAGCCGTGTGCTGTTGAGGGGTGTTCAACTAGCGCCCCTTCGAACGTTGTACGTGGACTTATACCACTCGCCCATGCAATCCACTTAGATGTAGGCTATTCATGGTTTTGCTTAAACCATGTTATCTGAAGTAGATACAAAATTAACTTGAAATCTTGCTATGACAAACTGAGCGATGGCTTGGCCAACTTGTATTTTCGTGTTAAAACAGCAATGTGAAAAAGGCCAAAGACTCCCAGTTTGGCCACTCTTGCTATAAGATTTCAACCAAGCGAATCAGTAACTTTTTATATTGCTTCAATGTCTGAAGAAATTACTTATTATGTGCAAAGAACTGACTGATACGTTTTGCAGTGTAGACCAGTTTCGTTCTCGTTGATTTCTAGTGAAGATAATTATATGACGTCAACATTTGTATAAAACTACAACACTAATATAAAGCCTTCTTAAAAATACTGCCCACATGGTTCCGATAAAATTTCCCCACAAACACTTTGTTCAATGAAAACATGTGTCGAAGACGATCAACTTTTTCACCGATGCTTGTCATGGCGTAAAAAGATTTGAGAAGTAAACCTTTATTCAGACTGACTGTCTTAATCGTTCTCAGTATTGAGACGGAAAAAACCGGTTGGTGAAAAACAAAGGGAACTAGACGAACAAAAGCAACCCCGGTTTTGAAGTTTAGTTTTTAGAAAGTGTATGGATAACGCATATTTTCAACTAAAACCAATAGCTACCCAGGCAACAAAATTGCAATGTTTAGGAAATGAGTAAAATGAAATTAAAATATGACAGTTTCAATCTTTGGTCTTGCAAGGATTTTGATATTTTTTTCTTCAAAAGACAATCAAAATTAACAGACTAAGCAAGATGATCTGATAAATTAGACGCGGTCAAAAAGATCAACTGCTTTATCAATACAAAAAATAACCTCACAACTTCCAGCAAACATCCAATTGTCATCACAATTATTGTGCCGTATGCAATTTACCAGGCCAGTAAACAATTATTTTCCATACGGGGATGCTCAAATTTATCAGGCTTGTGTAACCAACCATTTTCCAAACAAATCTAATAAATAGGTTTCATTCATTAACAAAGCATAGTAGTATACGTTATTTGGTAAAATAATAATTAAAAATGATTTTTATGTTTAATTTTAATGCCCACAGTATTTTGCGATATCTGCACTGAACGATCAGCCTTCTATCACACTCAAATTTAAATTTAATATGAAAACACAATCTGCAAAACATTTCTAAGGAATTTCCATGTTTTATTTTTATAAACTTTTTTTTCACCTCAAAGACAGCGTCTTCCAGTACAGTAACCACAGCAACAAGGTTGGTTATAATGTACTCCCTATAATCCTACACAACTGTGTTGTTGCGCCATCACCGACGTACTTCATACATTTACGCAAACCTGGGCGGTCGATTGTCGGCTTCAACTTATGATTTAAAGGTAAAACTTCGGCTTAAAGTTATGCTTTGTTGCATTAGTTTGACGTTGCTCGAAAAGATGGTGTGAGTGACCAATCACCATCTGGAAAACTTTTCTGCTAAGCTGCATTCAGTGTGACGCTTTCCAATAAAACAAAAGGCACATGGCAAATAAATGGCAAAAAGGAAAGTTCTTCATGTGATTGTTTGCTGATTTTGAAATCAATAAACAAAACAAAGCGTGCTATTATTAAAGCACAAGTATTTATGTTTAAGTATCTTTATCTTTCTGAAGAATGCAGTCATCGGCAAGTTTAAACTTTATCAATTCATTAAACGATTGAAATTAGCAGAAAGTATAGGCTACAAACAACCACAGAGAAAAAAATTCATCAAAAATAAACAAAAAAACATTGTTTTATCTATTAAAATGTAATCTATCCTTTGTCTTTACTAAAATTAATGAGAAAGTACATTTTATCACAAATGTATTTTTAATAGTGGGAAAAATTTATTTTGTTGCCATTGACCTTAAACCAATTTAATTTTGAGTCAAACTGCACGTACACAATGCGTCTTGCTAACTGAGCGAAGCAGCTGAGAAGGCAAAAAATATTACGTATGATGACGTGATCATTGACTCATCATACGACTAGAAAATGAATGTGACGTAAATGTACACGGCGTATTCAGGTAGCTTACCGCGTTTATGACAATTCATGACTGACAACAAGGATTAAGCTAAATCGTGATGTTAGATTTTAATTGCCGGCTGCGAAACTGAGTAAAAATAACAAAAAAGCTAAAAACCGCCATCTAGCTCAAAACCGTAGAACTATCTCCGTTCAAAGTTAACAAAAAACAAGGTGATTACGTGGTTGGCATGATAGTCTGCAGTCGCTAAGAAAATCTATTTACTAAATGCCCGAGGCTGTAGAAAAAAGGAAAATCTTTTGATGAATATAAAAGCTCGTCATCAGGGTCTTGAACGCCATAGATAGATAGACGCTTCAGCGATAAGTGAGGACGCAAGCATGACTTTGTTAGAAAAGGCTATTGTTTACAGAGAAGAGAATCCAGAAAAATGGAAAAGTCGCCAGAAAGAAAATGATAATAGAGTACAAGAATCTTATGGGATATTTGAAGATGATTCTTTTTTGTCGGATTACTACCAACAAATAGATGAAATCCACGAGGAAGAAGAAAAGCTGGAAGAACAAAGAAAGCATGAGGTACAAATTACTTTAGTAGGCAATAGGCATTTCAGTATCACAAAAATTTGCTTTCATTTACATCTGTCTACAAATAGGCCAACATAAAATCGATTTGTGGCATCGCAAGCTTGTTTTTGATATTGCACTGCTTCAGCGTCCCTGCAAATTAGAAGAAAAATAATATAGACCTTATTTTATTTTTTGGAAGTCATTTGCATTGTTCTAATCTCTAAAGCATTTCTTTTTCAAATCTGCATAGTCTTCGAATCAAGAAAAAGTGTCTAGTGATAAATTTTTATCAATTTGTTTGTATTTCTAGCCCCCAATGCTTTCAGTTTCTCTGGAATTCAACACACCAAAAACGTTAGCAACGGATAAGTCCAAGTCAGCAAAAACGTATGCAAGGTAAATGCCAAGTTTATTGCATGCAAAATTTATTGTAAATGTTGAATACTGAGAGCATTTACCTTGGCCTACTGCTAATTGACTGCTAAGGTTTACAGTATATAAACAAGATTTCATAATGTATGTGATGATGATGATAGTTATAGCGTGAAATCAAGTAACTTTAATTATTTCATACACTTGCAATTGACTTGAGAAAATAAAAGGATATACAATTGTTTCGACGTGGGCAGTGTGCCTGATCAGCACCACACTTCTCCGACCACATGGCCATCAACCAGTACTGACAGAATAAATGTCTTGTTTGTGAAGCCAAGCAGTGTTTGCTATTTGTGTGGGACTGCAGTAGCTAGTTGGTTTGTTGGAAGATCAAACCGTCTTTTTAGACAAAAGCCAAAGCCATTTCATGTAGATGAGAAATGAGGTGGTGTTTGAACTCACATCAGTTTCTTTACAAAGAAACATGATACTGCAGATCTCCAAAACAGCAAAGATAAGTAGCCACTGCAAAAAAAATGTATGAATTATCCAGATCGAATCTTTTTAATTATATCGGCAAGTTTTATTCAATTCTACTAAACATTTCGGTAGGTCAAACAAATATCTTAGAGCTGATTGTAACTCATGTTTTACATTCTGCAGTCTTCCTGTCAATGGCATTAGCATGTGCGACAAGAACGAAAAAATCTTCAATGTTTTCAAGAGTCGAAGAAAAGAGGAAAGAGGAAAAGAACCAGAACTTTTAATCACAGTCAAAAACGGAAAAAACTTTAATAACGTTTTCGGGGAACAAGGCACCAAATTGAAAGAATGTCGACTTAAATGCAAAATCTATCCAGACTGCGAAAAGCAAGGATCGAAAGCAAAGACGAAATATGTTTATTGCAACATCAAAGGCACAACAACGTAAGTCACCTTGTTTTCGCAATTGAGCTCACTTTGGTTCATAACCAAATCGAAAATACTGTCGATGAGACTGAAGAGATTTTATCAAATCAATAGCAAAGCATCTTATCAAAATTTACATCTTAAATTGTCTTGTTGTGTTGTTCTTGTGCGTGTGTCAATACGTTACCAGAATTTTCCAGACATTTATTAAACTTTTATAGCTTACATACTTACATAGAGCAGTAGAGAGTTTGTCTTAAGTTGTTCGTATGTCTATGGTTTATACTTACATAGATTTTATGAACTTTTGTGGAAAATTTTTTTGATTTTTTGTGCATATGGGCCCACTGCAATTTATCGCACTTGTCTTGGCAAAGCAATCATCAGACAGAGACTTATTTACATAAACAACGTGGCATTGCAATGCTTCACACTAGCGTCTGGTTCTGTTTGAATAGGTTTTTGCTAGTGATGATTGCTTTAGCAAGCAATTTGAGGTACAACTTCCTTTTTCACTGGCTCTGTTGTGATGCATTGAGCATATTTTTGCAACCGTTGCAATACAGGCTACTTTTAGAACATAAGTGCTGTGTGCTGTAGATTAAACAACAAACGATAAAGTTTTTTTTTAAATGTCGTTATTGCAAAGCTCTGGTCGCGTCAACGCAAAAAATCTTAGCTACCTCAAAATTCTATTGACTTAAATAATATCTATGTTGCCGCACATGAAATAATAACTATAAACGCTTTAGCAAAACTG
The DNA here is from genome assembly GCF_918807975.1 of Aplidium turbinatum. Taxonomy (NCBI): domain Eukaryota; kingdom Metazoa; phylum Chordata; class Ascidiacea; order Aplousobranchia; family Polyclinidae; genus Aplidium; species Aplidium turbinatum. Next base: position 8,816,985 of record NC_137486.1, read on the forward strand.
CAATGACACGTGATTACGTGGTCGGATGTATAAGGTCTCAAATTACAAAGGTCTTATTTTACGGTTTTAAAATTCTTTTCCTTGTCAATAAACAGCTCAGTTTTAGCACTGAAGGTGCTTTTTGCATTTAAAGTAGTCCTTGTAAACAAGCTGTTTTTAATAAAACAACATACTGGAATGTTTTATTTTTGACTGAAGTTTTGTTGCACAATCCTTTATTTTTTATTTTTTAAAGATTATTTTTGTGATGAATGAAGGAGTTTGCATAGGCTACCTACCCTAGAAAATTGCTGTAAACAAAAATTTATTTAAGATTTGCTGCTTCAGGTGGAATCATGTCTTTGTATTGAGAGGGCACTCATCAACTGAATTGGCTGACAAACATGTAGTTTTGGAGGTTGTTGGAAAGTGCTGCGACGGAAAAGTGTTGATAGGAGAAACTATCCTTGCTGGAAAAAACGGTAAAATTTTTAAATTCTTTTTTGTCGTTATCTTAAACTTTGTTTTTCAACAAGTTTGATTTTATAATTGACGAGTATACCATCACGTAGGATAAATGAGGAAATATTCCAGAGACAGAAATGTTACACAAAAAAAAACAACATTTTTTATCAGTTGTTTTTCATTCCAGTCGCCCACAGTAAGTACACTGTTAAATTACGCAGTTGCTTGCGATATCCATGACCAACCGCTATATATATCAAGCCTTTTCGAAACCAGGTCGGCCGTTTGTTTAGAATGAGGCGTCGAAGTTTTTGACCCGGCGCACGTACTTAATTAGGTTATTGTGTGAATTGACGATCAAACCACCTTCAAAATAAATCAAATTGTTGGGAAATGCTCTTTTCTCAGCCAGAGCTTCCCTTTCCTGTTATTCTATCGCAGCGCCGACTGGATTGACTCATTTGCTGATTATTATCATAGAAGTTCACATAGACATGCATGTCAATCTCGACTGAGATTTGCGAAGGCAAGCTGCAATTCAAGCACGTTTTAATGTTTTGCATATGCATTGGTCAATGCAGCGTTGTTATATCAGATTTAAATTGCTTACTCTTGTATTGCAGTAGTTCCCCCACAGCATGGCTTACCTTTTTGCATTAAAACAAAATTTAAATTTGAGTTTTCTTTGCAGCTTCTATCAGCGAAAGCGACACGACTTTGAAGTTTGCACCAACAGATGAACAATGCCAGCACTGGCAACGAGCCATTGACCATCCAGGGTCAGTTGTAAACGCTGTAGTGGACCTAGACCTTGATCAATGCTCAGGTAAGCCAAGGCAATCGGAACCAGTAAAAGAGTTTGCGTATTAACGGCTTCAACGATAAACTTTCCAGACTGCAAAATCCGTCATTTTAACAATAATTCACGTTAAATCGATGCAAAAATGACGAATTTTGCTGTTTAGCTTTAGATCTTAAAATGACATAAAAGATAGCTTTGCCGTTTGGATTAAAATTTATATACGTTTGTAATAATATTGAGTGACATCGCAGCAAATAAGATGCTTCTTGAAATGTTCTTCTCTCGTTGAATTAGGAAGCTGCATTCATCCTGGGTGTTCGTTGCTAACTTTGCAAAACAATGAGCCACAGTTACGACGCGCTATCATAGCATTGCAGCATCAAAATACCACAGAATGACTAAATTCATCAGTTAACATTTCACTGACTTCGTCATATATTTTTTATAGAAAGCAACAAAGACTACTCCAGAGGTTTACTTCGACAAGAAATTTATGGAAAAGCAGTAAAAACGAAAAAAAGGGATCCTTTCCAAATATTTAAAGGTTGCTGCTGCTAGCATCCTACGAACTGTTTCAAGTCTGCAAAAGTACAATCAACAAAATACTGAAAACTTGTCCGAATCATTGTCATTGCTATCTTCAAAGTTGTCTTTTTTAGTCTCTCACAAAATCACATCTTTTATTTACTTTTATACCGCTTTGTTGGCGTTTATTTATGCATTTAACACTTCAGCTGTTGTTCTTTGATTTTTCTATTGCTTTTATATTCAGTCAAACCTCATTGCAAGTAAAGAAGAAATAAAGTCAACATTCTCCATTTACAAACGCAAAAGATATGGTTGATTGCACAAACTGCTGTTTTCACACTTTTAAAAGTTTCTAAATCGTGTAGAATCGTAGCCTACTACTATATGTGATACATTCTAGTTGACTTATCTCACCATGTGCAATATTTCATCTTTGATTGCTTTCGTCCTTTCGCATTGGGAACCTGTTACCGTTTATACGAAATGCTTCTTCCGATTTTTGCTTTGATATTTATCGACCCAAACTTGTCCAACCAGTTCAACCTGCTGTCGTTTTATAGACAGAATATTTACATGGTTTACGGTTTTATTCAAGCTTTTTTTTTTATTCCAAGTATCTGTAATGGTGTACTACTTCACTGTGTTTTTGATGTAATTACTTTGTTGAATAAAAAAAGGTTTTGCCGAAATTGTGCAATTTTCACAGCAAGGTGAGTTGGGTCTACTGTATAGGCCTACTTAACTTCAGAAATAGTGCTACAAAGTGCTGGTCAGGATACAAGGGATTGTTACAAAAATTCTTTTGCAAGGAGTTGTGTTTAGTTATTTCAGCCAAAGTACAAAGTCAAGCTACTATAAAAAAATAAAAAATACATATAAGCGTCATTTAATAAACGACACATGAGGCAGATTTCAAGGCTGTTCTTTATACAGACATAATGCCATGAGTTTCCTTTACACAAAATGGAAACTCTTTAGGCAAGTTCAAAAGAATTAATACGTTGCTATGTGACATGATAAACTTGTGTGTGCTGCTTTATTAATTTGGAAAAGGTGTAGGCAAATAGTTTAAAATAATCAAAATATTCAAAGATGATTAAACACACTAAAACGTCACTGCATTGTTCATTTTTTCCTAAACATAGTAAGATGGTTTCTATAGCCTCAAGGTCATCATAATAAAGTAGTGCAAGTATTGAAAATCTAAAGCGGATTTATCTGTTGTTTTGTCCAAAGAGGTAGTGTTGCAAATACACTGTCCAGATTATAGTTATCTTGAACCTCATCAATCCAATCCTTGAACCTCATCAATTTTCCTTCCGAAAATAGAACTGTAATAAAGATGATTTAATATTAAAGATGATTTGTGTGAAGAATACAAGCCTGAGACAATTAAAAAAACTTTTTTTAATTTTACTTTAATTAGCATAATTGATATTTTTTGAAAAATTGTACAAGGTTTTTTTAATGGTCCAGCCTGGTCCAGCTTGGTCTGTTCTTGCGGGTTTTGCTGAAGCTCAGCTTGATACTTAACTGTTAAGATTCTACATTTTCAATGTGTGTCGTTCAGTGTTAAAGAAATTTATTTTTAAAGATGACAAATCGTTTTTCAAGTATCAGTCTCGAAAGATAATTACAATGACTTTGCCCGTTCAACTCAAGAAATCTTGTCTGAACAGAAAACTTGCACGTGAAAATGAAAGGACCTGCTGCAATACAGCACTTGCTCTTGACGACTGTTAAAGCATCCCAGATAGCAAATCAACCATTTTTTAGACGTTGAATCAATGTAAAAAATGGTTGATTTGCTGTCTGACATGTACGGCGTTCCTTTAAAACTAGATTAGCCTACTCAACATGCAACTTGTTTTAAATAAACATTGAGAACTGCGATCCAGATTAACTTTACCTTGTGGCGGTATTTTGTTTTGCAAATCTAAGATTATAATAAAGTTTGCTGCATTGCATTCACCTTTCTTGAATTTTTGCAGACACGACATTTTAAGAAGTGGGCCTATCTCGACCAACCTGCTTACCTGCTTGCACTCAAAGTAATTTTATTTTATTGTGTAATAGTTATTATGCAGATTGTGGATTCCATTGATAATGACTGTTAAACTGACATTAAAAAACGCAAAGACAACAAAAACCGGCTTGCTTTTAAAAGTAGCAGGATTGTGATAAGACGGACACATGGCTTTAATAGGAATTTTCAAATAAAAGTTAACCTATTCGCTTTAAAATGTAGGCTATACCTCGTACAAAGAATGTAATTCCTTTTTCTTCTTAAGCAACAAAATGCTTAAGAAAAAAGTAATGTCAAACGCTAATCATTGTGGCCTTGAACTTTTTGTTTGTATTATAATTATTAACAATAATAATAATTATTATGTTATTGAACACACTATGTAATCACGTTATCAATTAGATTGGTCCCCATTGTGTCCTTCTAAAGCTGTGCTTTCCACTAACTTCAAACCCGCTAAACTTTATGGTGACTGTAGGCCACTGGGTGTTTGTTGAAGCATTGTAAAGTTGAAGTTATTGAACAATTTATAGTTTTAATGCTGTTAGTTTTTAGCTTTTTCAAGCTTTATTTTCAGAATTTCGATTATAGTCTCAGACTAAACTGCACAAAAATTCTAGAAAGATTGCTATCAACAGCAAATGTGAATAAGTTTTTTTTTTCAAACGCTAACAAACGTGTTTAATTAACAAAATGAATAATACTTGCGTCTCACCACTGTAAATTATTTCAATCAGTAGCATGATGAGTAAGTAATATTAAGTGACTTATTTTCAAAAGTAGCCTATCGATTCTAAAATTACATTTTTTACTCCGGGCTATTTCAATGAGACATGTTTTGCAAAGAAATTTCGAACGTGACCGGACTCCGTTAGTGTCACATTTTATTGTTGCTTGCTGCTGCAATCAAAGCATAGGTTAGCAATTACTTTCGATTGCTAAAGTCTTAAAAACAACAGTGACACATTGTGACATGTTATCTGAGGAAACCAGGGTGGTTGTTATGCTGAGAAACTGGTACAAATCTGCGATTTTTTTACTTGAGGTGTCAATCTGTTTTTATTTAAAAATAAGAACGTAGCAAACTGGAGCTTGTGGCGTTTAGCTCAATCTGTATGCCTTTCAGATGAACTGCAATCTAAAAACACGCACTGACGTAAATGTACATGTTGCCTTTTAAACCTACAACTTTCGGTTGAATTTAAAATGCTAATTGCGTAGGCCACGCTAAAAATAACCAGCAGCACAGGTTTCTAAATACTTAAAAAAAATTGCAGTGTCAGACTTTTGTAGAAAACGTTCATTTGAAATACTTTACCTTCTTTATAAAAAATACTTTCCAGAGAAGATTGTTCATGATAGCAACGTTTGTGGTTACCATACTGTTTGTTTCGTGAATAACTGAAATTTTTATCCTCGTGCTTATCAAGTCTATTCAGAAGCTTGTTGGCAGTTTCAGAAACTTCTATTAGCTTTTAATCGCTGACGCAGGCCTGGTTATCAAGATGGCACAATGAAATTTTTGCTTCTGGTTAAAATATGATGCATGTAAGTTATTCCATCTACTTGATGTCTCAGAATAAAAAAACCTGTCCATTTAAAATGCGTTGTTTAAGCCCACACCCCCAAGAGTTGAACCAGTGTCGCTTGATGTCGCTGTTTGTTTTTGTTTTGTTTGTTCAAAGGGTGGCTTACTTCACCGACTGCACTTATCGCATCATTTCAGTTTATAGAACTGTATATTTTGCATGATACTAAATATAGGCTATATATCATTATGAAATGAAGTGTGTGCATTTGCCTCATTTTCAAATCAATAAAAAAAACAAATAGTTGCTATTATATTCAGTCTACACTCATTAATTCCGCCAACATTTTATGTGTTTGAAATATACAAAGAATTTTGTATTTTTTGGTTGCATTCAAGTTATGCTTGTGATCATTTTCAAAGTGAACGCCACCATAAAGATTTCTGATTAGAACGTTACAGTGTTATAAAATCGGCCATGTTATTCAGTGATTAATTATTTTTTCATTGGCTATTGATGTTTTTCGCCGGCCACACGCTAAAATGAGTCAATGTTTTGAAAGAGCGGTTGCGGTCGTTTGACAGTTTAAACCACTTTTACCAACGTCACTGGGCTTATAAACAATGCAACTTGACATCAAATCAACACACCAACATAATCGCTTTTCGTCATACAAACAGTTGGTGTTATTAATATCTCATAAAAAACTCTTTTTCGGACGATGCAATACAAACATGTTTCTGAGAACTCTTCCCAAACAAAGTTTTAAGTAGGAATCCGAGTGTTTTGAACTGTACAGAAAAGTTTCCACTCTGATTTAAGTATGAATGTATATATATTGCTTGAGTGGTTATCAATTGAACATGTAATTCGAACATTATAATTATTGTTAAGGTAACATTGTATATAAGGTAACATTGTACATAAGGTAACATTGTACATAAGGTAACATTGTTATAATTGCTACTGTATTGACATCTAGCTACAGCTTACATCATGGAAATACAATTATTATAATCAACGTATAAGTTTGTCTCCTGGATTATATCATGAAGAAATCCCTTAGGCTACTTTGAAATTTTACTGGTATATCAATAAAAAAGGTATAAATTGGTTTTGTAGGGTAATATACCACTAATATATACACATCAAGTGTGATTGGGGATGTCTCTATTTGCGATCAGTGAGTGTGGCAAGGAGGAACAAACCGCAGACCACACAATCTGCAACTGCGTCATCTACTATGCGCCAAATGGAGTGCGTGTTCTGCGTGAACTGGATGACGAATCAATTAAGTAGCTGCTTGACATCTGCCCAAACATTCGAGAATTTAGACCAAGTTGCCTCTACTGCTAAAGAGTGATAAAAGCAGAGCCCCTCGACCCTTGGAGAGCGAAGAAGGTTCGTGCAAAGAAGAAGTAAGCAACGATCATGGTGCTAAAAGCGAAACTCAATCTATTAAAAGAAGATGAAATGTGAACAAAGACGGTTATTTTTCTTAAATGTATTAACAAAAGAAAAATGATCGAATCGCAATTTCTGCAACAAAATACACAACGTAAGATTGTTAAACTCAACACTAGAACTAGAACAAAAGAAGCTGTTGTTCGCTAGCCTGCCAGAATGAAATGATACGAATAGAACAGAGTACTGCCTCGCGGAGTACACGTGACAAAAGGAGTGCAAAAGTAATCAAGGAAGCATGCTAACTGCAGGCATTTGTGCATCCCCCCCCAGCTCGTAAGGCGAAACTGTAGACTTACGAGCTCGAACCCTTGATTACCCATTGACCAGAGGATGCGTCTAAATCCAATGCCGGCCGTCGGGACCGCGTAGAACGGCGCAAAACAGGCGATTTTTCAATGTGAGGGACTCCACTTGTGGGTTCGGTTGGTTCCACTGAATCGAAAGGTAGCGGCTGCTTTGGAGGTTCCGGTGAGTGCTGTGGCTCACAAAGCTTCGGGCTTGAGGCTGGTGTGGGGCAGGAGAGTGCAGGCGGACTGTGATCTGCATCGAGAGGCAACATCGGTGATTCTCCAATTTCTGGGCTAGGGCCTATCTCGAGATGCGGAGGGTGGGGAGGGCAGTAGTCCATTTCAGGAGGCTGGACAAAAGAAGATGATGGGAGGCTCTGTGGGTGAGCATTGATGTTTGGTTGAGGAGGGATGGGATCGGCACATGCTTTAGTATGTGGAATTACTCGCAAGAAACGTCGATTCCGTTTTGTGATTCTGCCCGACCCGTCAACTTTCACTACATATTTGGCATGCGGCAACGTTTCGACAACCATTCCCACTTTGTCCCATTTTCGAGGATAGTTACCGTTTTGGTTTTGGATAAATACGCGGTTTCCACATTGTAAAGTACGTAAAGGACGAGTATGCTGAGACAGCGCCTTATCGGTTCGACCAGCTCGCAGACGAAGGGCGTCTTCCTTTGCCTTCCATGTATCCCGCCATGTACGACGAATGTGACGATTGGAGAACTTGACTAGGCGGTTTACAAAACCGAATGCGTCGCGTAGAGGGTGACCGAACACGATCTCTGCTGGAGAGATATCACAGTCAGGATCGGGTGTGTTACGCAACTGTAACAATGCACGTAAGAAGGAATCGTTGTTCAGGTCTCCGTTTGGGCTCACATTAGTCATGAGCAAGCGTTTGACAGTTTTGACAGCCACCTCAGCTCGACCATTAGATTGAGGGAAGTAAGATGACGATATGCGGTGCTGCACACCCCAATTTTTAAGAAAGAGTTCAGTAACGGCAGCAGTAAATTCGGGACCCCCATCTGTAGATATTTCCTCAGGAACACCAAACGTGGCAAAGTACGAGCGCAAAAGTTGAGTCAAAGCAGCTGCTCCTGCGGCACTCGATCCTGATGGCGTGGCAAATACATCCGACCACCCCGAGAATCTGTCCCCAATGACCAAAAAGTGACGGCCCCCATAGTCAAAATAATCTGCAAAAATTTTCTCAAACGGTGTAGCTGGGGGATCACATGGCGTCGGGGGAGGAGCTGCTTGAGATGGAGCATTACGATTACATGATGTACACGAATCACGAATAGCATGGATATCATTAGTCATACCGGGCCAAAATACTATAGCACGTGCCCGTCGTTCCATGGCAGACACACCTTGATGACCAGCATGCAACGTTGAGAGTACTCTAGGCCTAAGCGATGGTGGTACAACAATACGATCATGATATAGAATAACGTCGTCTTCAACAAAGAACCCGTCACGATAGGGGAGATATGGGCGAATGTCGCCGGTGTTGGGAAAGGTGAATCCCGTTTCAATAGCTACCATTAACTTGCTAAGGTTTGGATCGGCGGCTGTTTCCCGAACGATTTCAGACCATTGCAAGCAAAAGGTATGGGCGGCATCTGCCTGTATGGTAGTAACCAGCGCCATTTCTGCTACATTATTTTCTGCACACGACGCTACAGCAATGAGATCGCATGATACTGGATGACGTGAGGCAGCATCGGCTGCGCAGTTGGTTGTGCCGGGTAAGTGTGCGATATCAAAGCGCCACATTAGTGTACGCTGTTTTAAACGAAACAGGCGAGTGTTAGTGATTTCGTCCAACGTACGGTCTCCGAATATTTTTACCAATGGCTTATGATCCGTTACGATAACCAAATTATCACAGCCTTGCGTAAAATACTTTGTCTGTTCTAGGCCCCACGCAACTGCTAGGGCTTCGCCTTCTATGGGGGCATAACGTCGTTCGGCCGATGAGAGGAATCGGGATCCTGCAAGAGTCACTTTCCAACCTGATGAGCAGCAGTCCGGTATAGTGGAAGCACATACGCAATGTTTTTGGAGAAGGAAATATCCGATGCCTTTATTAGACCAGTCAGGGCGCAAACATGTTCGACGGCAGGGGTCAAAGATTTCTACCCCATGGCGAATAGCGTCAACAATTGCCGATTTGGAGGCGGCAAATGCGGAATCCAGCTCCTGAGACCATTCGAACTTATGCTTTGGGCTAAGGAACGGCTTGAACGGTGCCATTAGGTCACGCAGTTGAGCATAGTTTCCTACTTGGTTGATTAATCCGAACCAGCTGCGTATGTCTGTGATATTATTCGGGACTGGAAATTCTTGGATGGCGAGCAAGTATTTAGGGAGGGGCTCGACCATTGCTTCTGAGATACGGAATCCAGCAAAATCTACGGTGCGTTGGGCAAATTGAAACTTGTCAGGGTTAAGGACAATGCCCGCCCGTCCCACTAAAGTGAGGAATTCTATGGTTCGCCACCAATGTTCTTCCAGTTCGCTATCATAGAACACTGTGTCGTCGACACAGCGTTCTTTGCGCACAAAATCAGTTAATATGGTATTGAAACGGCGATTGTAGCCATCCCCAGAGGATAGGAATCCTTGCGGTGCCCTAGTGTAGCGCCATCTTCCAAAGGGAGTGATGAAAGTTGTGAGGTGCCGATCAGAAGGACGCAGTGGAACACTGTGATAGCCGTTCCATGCGTCAGTCACCGATTTCCAAGTGTTTCTGGGGACACGACGGGATAGCTGGAATGGAGCTTCAGAGGCGAAGGTTTCTCTCTGGCAGAATTTGTTTAAGGGGGAAAGGTCGACAGTACGGCGTGGTGAGCTATCATTTTTGCGTGTGATAACCATACGATGACACCATGTGGTGGGTTCGCCGTGGGGGACTTTTTCGAGGATTCCCAGAGCCTCGTCGCGGAGGAGATCAGCGTGTACTTTTTCTTGCCAATGCAAGGGGATAGACGCTGGTGTATGAACAGCCACTGGTTTCGCGTTGGGGTCAACATGTATTTCTATGGGAGGACCAGCCATACAATGTAGCGCGCGGTGCGGGCAAGTGTTGAAAGTGGATGCGGCGTACCTCTGGAGTAGCCAGTTTGCCATCTTGTCATTGTTTTCAGGTGTGCACGGGAACGGAAGCTTGGTTGGGGGAGCTGGAACTGCACCACGTTGAGGACAAGTGCACGACTCCAGTTGCTTGCTGGGTAACGTGCAGCCACCGTTAACAAGTCTGACGACGTTGATTTCTGGTTCGATAAGATTGTGCGCCATTTCTTGCTTGATCTGATGTTCCCCTAGAGTTGGGAACTTCGAGGATAGGGCACCTAAATGCAATAGTGTGTCATGAGATAAGTATAACTTGTCAACGTCTTGACTGATGTAAATCATGCTCCGACATTCAACATTGCAGCCGTGCGCTGTACCCCGAATGATGGCACGAAATGCTCCTGTAATGGAAATAGTAGAGCGATTTGCAGCTATTAGGTTTGGTGCGGGTACAAGGGTCTCTTGTCCAAAGCCGGATTGCACAAAGTTCTTCAGTGACCATACATTTATTTGGGCACCAGTATCTGCGATTGCTGTTGCTTGTGCTATCACGCTAGTGTAACTGCCATGATGACATGAGTCATCCATAGATATGTCTACCCGAACTGTGGGATGTTCTCGCATGCGGGATGGTGTCCAATGCCCTTTTTGGAATGTGTAGTGAGGACCACGAATTGTTGAGCACATTGGGTCTCGGGCTACGATGTCAGTTTGTGTTGAGACAAATGTGCCTATTTGAGGTACAGTAGGTGCTGCACAGAGTGCTCCGACTGATGCATCTTTAGGAGGAGCGCCCCATTTGTTTTTATGACGAGATGACCGAAAGCATTCGAGACAAAGTGAATAAGGCGTAGTGTTCCAACCTCTGGGGCCTTCTCTGTAACGATTGAATAATCTATTGCATTTAGGGCAGTGAGTTTGTTTTGACCAATTGGGAGAGGAGGGTGCTGCCTGGATGTGTCCACGGTCTCTTGGAATAGGGCTTTGGCTTTTCTTGCGCTTGAAAGTCGACACTGCCGAAACGTCATGAGATGGTACCGCATTGCGGGCCATTTCTTTATTCTCGACAAGGGCGATGATATCGTTAATGGGAATCGACAATACTTTGTCCATTCCCATCATGTCGCGACGAATCTCATTGTCAGAAATTCCACTGAGTAGTGTGTCTCGGATCATGTGATCTGTATAACTGACTGTCAGGCCGCAAGAACATGTAGTAGTGAAAGCACATATATCCGCTTTTCCTCGAGCACGAGCTGCAAAAGCGCGAAATTTTTCATCGCGCATTTGGTGCATAGCCATAAACTCTGTCCGTAACACCCCTGTGGCGACAGGTATAACGGCCAGTTGTCGCATTGCAAGCAAAAGGTCATCTACAGGTTTACTCACTGTTTCAGCGTCAGCTTGGAGAAGGCTGTCCCCTAGGGCTTGGCCGGTACATTGGAATAACTGGGCTGAAGCTGCTTCATCAGAAATTCTGCAACCTTCTTTGAAAGCCTTCCATCTTCTGGTGAACACGTTCCATTCTTCCGGAGAAACTCCAATGTCAACAGTAGGTCGAATAAGCTTCGGACCAAGGTTTTCGGGCGCTGGAACGTTGCGCGTCGTAGCAGCATGACTGTACGTGTGACTTTGCAGCACCACACAAGCAACCGCTTCGGGCACGTCGGCTGTTTCAAAATTACAGTTGGGAAAGGCGCATGTTATCACCACCATTCCACAAATTTCTTTAGATTAACCTTATCCTATTGCGATTCGATCATGAACAAAGACGGTTATTTTTCTTAAATGTATTAACAAAAGAAAAATGATCGAATCGCAATTTCTGCAACAAAATACACAACGTAAGATTGTTAAACTCAACACTAGAACTAGAACAAAAGAAGCTGTTGTTCGCTAGCCTGCCAGAATGAAATGATACGAATAGAACAGAGTACTGCCTCGCGGAGTACACGTGACAAAAGGAGTGCAAAAGTAATCAAGGAAGCATGCTAACTGCAGGCATTTGTGCAGTAAATGGAGTAAAGGCATTTCGGACAATTGACCATCAACACATGGTTCAACTGCAAATCACGATTGCTAATTAGCTTACAACAAATTTACTGATTCTCTACTAATGGGTAGTCTACTCAATATTTTGCTTTGCCACGGCAAATCGACTTCACGTTACCATTTTTTTTATTGTATCAAATGGAGATACAACAAACTTCCAAGTAGCGCCCCGTCCATATCACAGTCACAAGCCAATCCTGCTCCGACATATCGATCTGTCAAAGCATTGCATGCTCTTTATAGCTCAACAAAGCAAAAGACTTTTCAACTAAAACTTTTGTTCATGTGATGCCTACAGCTAGTTTCAGACTTGGCATGCGATCTTGACAAGGGTGTAATTATAGGAAATTATTTTGAATTTTGTCGTTACCTGCAACTGTATCACAACAGTTTTGAAGATATTATTGACATGTTACAGGGTTAGGTATAATTATTACCCACTTCTGATGGATTAGATATATTTGGTTGAAGGGATCAGAGAAATTGAAGTAACAATCTTATGGAAACCACCAATCTCATTCGGCAACATGTGTATAGAAGATTACTCAACATAGCCTACTCTTGAGCACGAAGACAGGGGAGAAGCGTGGCATTAACAACACAAGTTTCCTGACACATCACATCTAATTGCAAGTCTTGCATTTTATGCTCTTTGCTGCCACTCCTGGATGTTGGTCATAGCATATGTTCATGCATATGTTCTACAAAATCAAATTTGTCGACGAAGCATGAACAGAATACTGTAAAAAAATTAAGTCAATGGGATATAAATTCCAATCCATCTTTCTAGCATTAAAAATATATGAAATTGCATACATCAAATTAATTGTCTAATTGCGGAAATCAGATAGCTTATAGGCTAAATACCGGTATTTTTACTTATCTTTGGCGCGTTTGTAAACGTTCCAGAATACAACCAGCCACACTTTTACAAACATAACATGTTTTTTGCTGTAAGAAATGTATCTACTTTAAACTTAAAGAACCAGGTATTGTTTAAATGAACATTTTTATCTATGCTATAAAATTTGAGGTTAATAATACTTAATAGTGGTGTTGCAAGGGCAGTACTGCTTTTTCATTTTATATTCTCGTTATAAAATGTGTCAAAGTAAACACGTGGTGCAATAGCAAAATAGGCAATATGAAAAAGCCTGTGTTTTGTAGTCTCTTGTACCTGTTGTTAAGATAAAATCTCATGAATTTACTTGAACGGTGACATCATAACTAATTACTTAGACAGCAGAAAAACGTAGGAAAAACCGTTGAATGTGGACATTCAAACTTGGATGCATTTTCAACAAATACAGAAAAAACAAAACAAGAGTTGTCTTGCATTGAAGCTAACGCAAAAATCAAACGTGTCTGGTGTTGTTTGTGGTAATGACAATTTTTTACCAAATGTCAGATGTGGGACGTGACTTTCTATGTTTTTTTTATTGAATCTGGTCAAACATTTCAAAACTCACGTTTACCAAAAGCCCGCTTCCAAATATTGTTTTTTAGTGTTTTAAGCTGACAACTTTTAAATCTGGATTAGATTAATTGTGGTGGAAAGGTAAGAAAATGACCTGAAAATAAGAAGAGCTATTTGTTGGATACTCTTTAACTTGTCATATATGCAGTGATAAAAAATTAAAATTAATCAAAATTAAAAGTGTTTTTAGGAGAATAGAAAGTTAATATATATTTTTAAGGCCATTTTTTACATATTTAACAATTGTTTTCACGTATTTATTTTTATTTCGAAAAAAACAAAAAACAAATTGATATGTTTAACTGTCAAAACTACTGTACAAACACAACTTTCAGTGCATAGACTGGGTCACGTTTTCTTCTGTTAAATTGAGAATATATGATTTTGTGTCGTTGTTTGTGTCTTTGTGCAGAAGATATATCATTTCGCCGTTAGCAACGTATCTTGGATTAAATCACTGAAAAAGTGTTGTACATCTTCCAGCCTTTTTCTCTTCCTTGTCTAAGGTACTCGGACTTTCTGCTCCATTGGATGTTATTATGAAGTCCAGTGGTTCTCAGACGTTTTTCTCTGGGACAATTTTTGAAAAAGTTTGCTGGGCTTGTGACGCATCTAGCGATAGGAATTTCTTATTTATTTATTTGTGTCTCCAGCCATTTGTCTAGCGGCGAAGTAAACTAGAATCGTCGTGTTATGTGGTTGTTGAATCGTCATCAATTGCTAAGATTTCATAAAAATGAACTAGAATGCACATATCAGAGTAATACAGTAGTATTTGTCAGCATTTTATTTTATTACATTGAGTTACGGTAAAATACGAAATGGAATCATGGTGCGTCCAGTTTGAAAAATTGAAACGACACACCAGGACGTCGCAACGCAAAGTTCGAGAACCTCTGCTGCAGTCAAATAGGCTTTTATAGGTTTTTTATGTCAGAGTTTTTAGGAGGCCTACTTGGACCTGCCGCTTGGTTAAAATAGCAGCTTTTGTAAAAATCAAGATATATGACAAACAAGGTAAATCAAAATTACAGTAGTTACCAGTTCACTAAAAACCTTAACAGCCTGTTTCACCTCAATAGGATCATTAGAAGAATTAAGAAACTTACAATAGATTCTATTTGAATAAGTTTCTTCTGATGGTCCAATTAAGGTGAAACAGGCTGTTAAGGTTTTTAGTGAACTAGTACCTAGTTTTGTTGTAATTCGCTTGGCATTGAGCAATTTTTGTAGTATTAACAGCATTTATTGTTTCACAAGCAAGGTAGATATATAAAATATTTGGATGCGAGCTTATTTAATTTGCAAGGGTGATGATCAATCTATGGTTTTAGTGACAGGAATCAATAATAATTAGGTTAAATGGAGTTAAATGAATATAAATCAATTTCTGTTTTCAACCCGCTCACAAAAAAGCATGATATTAGCAAAATATTAATTGAAACATCATAAGTTTCAGTCGCTTTGCTGTACTTTGTCGGCCTCTTGCATATAACGATCTAGCACGTTTTTACCATGCAGCAAACAAAATACTGGATTTATCCGGTACAAAGCGGTTTCAAGCTAAAATATCATATCACGTTTGGATTGCTGGGTTGTACGAGATTGCTCGAATTTCAGTCTATTTTTAAAACTTCGTCTAGTTTGCTGTAGGAAAATTTACAACACGTTAACCCAAACCGTTTGACATGGTTGACTTTTGTATCCCTGCAGAGAACCTGAGAAGAATCTTTCTTCAAAATATTCCTTTTGAAGAAGCAGTTCCACTTTCGGAAGCAGACGACAGATATCAACTCGTACAGACAGACAATTTGTTACGAAAACAAGAAAATGCAGAAAGAGTTTTTAAACACAATCGTAACAAAGCAAATGTGAAAAAGGCCTTGCAATTAAAGAAAAAAATGAAGCAGAAAGTGAAATTAAAGCTTTCCGTACCAAAAACGCTCCCAAAGAACGTAACTTTGCTTGAAAAGGCTTGTATTTACAGACACGAAAATCCTGGAAAATGGGAAAAAAGTGTAGAGGTGAGCGAAAGGATAAGGCGAATGTCGTTAGGAATCGAGGATAAAAAAGACTCTTTCTTCGATTCCTATTACAACAGACTTGAAGAGATCGTAGAAGAAAAAAGAATACGTAAAAAATTGCAGGTAAGTTTTCTTTTGTAAGTATTTTTAAACAATAATTGAAAGTCTTTGCAAAATGGAGCTTTGATTGTAGGCTTACTTTGCTGTGCCACAAATGGATGAAATTAAACAGCACTACAGGATTTAGGATTTTGTCGTTGTAAAAAACAGAAAAAGTGAGTGAAATATAGCATGTGTTGCAAAATTTAAATCGCTAATAAAACATTGGCTTCCTGCTTTGGCCTACTTGCTGTGTTTCACATTGTTTCTACATGACATGACAATTGCAACCTTCTCAGGTAGCAAGTCAATCGTTTTTTCCATTAATTCAACGCCTGCAGACGTTAAATCAATGTAAAAAACGGTTGATTTGCTGTCTGAGTTACGCTTTGACAGCATGACAATTAGGCTACGTTTAAAGTTTTAATAGTAGGACCATAATTGATAGTAGCCTACAAGCATTTGCAACGCTTTGCATTCATGTCGGCTTTGTGCGTGGTCAGTAATGATAACAAACAGTGCAGATACCAGTCTTTTCTGATATGGGTAAATTTTTAATGTAACTGTGGACGCTTTCCGTGAATTGTATGAAGCTGCACCTTCAAATGAAAACTGGTAGCCTAAAAAAAGTACCGGTAATCAGATTGGTTCATAATAAACTAAATCACTAAGGCTGGAAACACTTGGTCTGTTTCCAGTTCGCGAAAAGACCACGTAGGGCTTACTAAATTTACTTTAATTTTAAACAGGTTCCAGAAATATCTGTAAAGTTGGGATTCACACTTCCTGTTGAAAACGTTGGAAAAACTCGAAAAATCGATTCTTATGAAAGGTTGGAAAGAAAAAGCACAAGCTGAAGACTAATTGCATAAGTCTATAACTAGTCTTACAGAAGATCCGTGACTAATGTAAACCATGCATTAAAATGCAAAAATGCATAGCCTACAAAGCAGGATCCAAGATCCTGTGCTTTCCTTTTGTGCAGTATGTATTTTATAACACTTCTACTTTCTAATCTACGTGAACATGTTTGTCTTGCTAAAATTATTGTACTACAAACCCATCATAGCTGATTTCCAATCAGAAGTTGTTATTCCAAGATCAAATAACCTATTGTGAAAAGCACTTGCGCGGATAACGCTGATATTTCCTGGCTCTTGCGATAGATTTATTCACACAGAAAATAGTTCTTTTACCATGATCCAAATCTATGAAAACAGCAAAGGAAATTATAAGCTAGTTGTGGTCTGGATTTCATGTTTGATTTTTTCTGTTCAATTTACTTTTTGATATATCGTGTAACTTCCATATTTGAACGTTGCATATATTTTAGACAATTCGAAAACTTCAGTGTCTTTGAAAAAGCGAGCAGTTCTAAAGTTTTCAGCTTTTTTCAAAAAGAAGTTGGAAAAGAGCCTGAACTTTTCGTCACAGTGAGTAAAGGAAAGCATCTTCTCAACCATTTGAAAGATGGAAAAGAAAGATTTTTATCTTGTAAAGTGAAATGCACTTTTCAAGCAGATGTTGGAGAAACACATGTCACTCAGAAAAGTTCATACTCCTTATTATCGAAAGGATATGCAAGGTGAAAGGTGTTGCACTCGAAACAATACAGTGAACTTACTGGATAATTTACGTACTGTTTAGTTTTTTCAAGCTAATATTTATGCCAACTACACCAGGGATTTCTAAGAATCTCTGCAACTAGCCTACAATTAAGAGGATCAATTTGGTTTTGATTTTATTTCTATTTGAAGTGTATGTCATTTATGTGATTTGGGTGATCTAGTCGATGTTAAATTATCTGTTTAGAGAACTTTAAAATAAATATAAAATAAGCCTGATCTAAACAATATTAATGCTTTTTAAATATTGATAGTTTTTGCAGCCATGTACATACTTTCATTTGTAATTTAAATGAAGTGTAAGTGTAGCCTATATGTAGCCTACAATTTATAACTGCGAGAACATAATGCAAGCATTTAGTTAGCCTCATTGAAAATGTTAATAGATCCCCTTATTTGATCCTCTGCTGTCGTAGCCTTGTTAGGTCTAGGCGTTTATGTGTTTCTATTATCGTTCAGATGGAACCACGTCTTCATTGTGAGAGGCTTCACAGCAGAAGAGCTCAGTAAATCCTACATCACCTTAAAAGTGATCGGTAAAGGCCAAGAGCAGAAGGAAGCAATTGGAGAGATCACAGTTGCCGGAAAAGATGGTATGCTAAGTAGACTTTTTTTAATTCCTAGCAAAACCGCCAACAAAACCAAAGTAACTTTGTACAGCCTAACGGAATAGTCAATGGACATAACAATAAACATTTGATCCAATAAATTAAGCTACTCAATGACATGTCATCTCAGGGCAGCTTAGCCTCTGTCCTTCTGCCCTGAACCAAGATATCTTGGGGTGACACTCGACAGATCGCTTACATACCGCCACCATTTAGTGTCACTGTGCAAGAAACTGACATCCCGCGCTGCGCTACTCAAGCGCTTGGCAGGATCTAGCTGGGGAGCGAGGGCTGACACTTTGCGTATAGCAGCCTTAGCCCTTGTCTACTATTCAGAAGAGTAGGCTACTGTGCACCTGTTTGGTACCGCAGTGCTCACTGCCATAACATCGACACTGCAATAAACAGCACCCTGCCCACAGTGACCGGATGCCTGCGTCCCACACCATTGGACAATCTCCCCATTCTCGCTGGCATCCAACCCACTGAGCTTCGTCGCGAAGAAGCCACTCTGTCCCTCAGTCGACGGGCGCTGGAGCCTAACCACCTTCTCCACCACAAGATCTCTGCTCTCCCAAACGAGCACCTTCGTCGACTGAAATCAAGACACCTATTCGTGCCAGCCATTCAACTTCTGATCAACGAAGCTGATAAACAAGACATCTCTGCTCTTTCTATTGCTATATTTTGATTTTTATGTAATTGTGTTTCTTTTTCTCGACTCGTATTAGAAAGGCAAGTAAACAAACATCTCTCTCTCTCTCCATGCGGCTACTTGGGCGGACCATAAATGGAATTCTAAATGGAAGTCAAGCACCATCAGACTCTATTTGTTCATCTCCGACGCCGACACACGCCCCATCGACCTGATACTACCAAGACAGGCATGGGTGCGCCTCAATCGTCTCCGTACGAGCATCGGGCTTTTCTGCTCAACCATGAACCAATGTGAATGTGGTGCCGAGTAACAGACCGCAGACCACACCATCAATGACTGTACCATTTTCAAGCCACCTAACGGAGTGGAAGGTCAGCGTGTTATGGATGACGAAACCAAGGACTGGCTGCTCTTTAGTAACCTTCCAGTGTATTCCGGGAACGTCGTGAATTTGGGGTGGTAAAAGGATAGACCCTCGGCCCCAGAGGCTCACACGACGACGACGAGCCTGCTGATTTCACTTTTAATTTTTTTCTAGTTACGCGCGTTGATTTGCGCGTTAATTTGTTTTTGGTTCGTTTCGGTTAAAATCTTTATCCTCGGACTGACAAAGCCTTGATAGGTTATTCCTGGTAGTTTCGCATACTTGTAAAGGCTTTTGACGCAGTGCCGGTTACCGAAATTGGCAGAGTGAAGTTTCCGATTATTGTTGAAATGTTGGTGCCTGGAAACTATTCCATCCACTAGGTGCCGCTGAATGGAGAGCAGTCCTGAAATGATTTGCTCAAGCGCACATCCTGAGAACCAGCGCTGTCTGATCTTGGGTCGGGTGCTTAACGACTGAGCTAACGGAGCATTAGGAGATGTTGCTTGATCAAGTCAAGCTACTGCTTCTTTCCTCTACTTTGCTTTATTATTGAAAACTGCAAGGCTTTCTCACTCCTTTACGTTTCAACACCTTTTTCATGTGCAGCACAAATTGCTTTGGGAAATTCCGAAACGCTTCGATGCTCAACAGATGCGGAAACAATGTGTTGGCACAAAGCAATTGATAAGCCAGGAGTTAGCAGTAAAACCACAACCCAACTCCAAACCTGCACTGAGGTGTTGGAAGAAGATGGAGTGTTAAATCAATTTAAGCAATTCATATCTTAATTGACTTTGTCGACATTCCTCGTTTTTTGTTGCTGTGTTTTTACTGTCTTTCGTACAAACAATAAAACTTGTTGCATCTAAAATACATCTCACCCAAGCCATGATTTGAATATAATATCTTTCCTATTTTTTCTTGCTTTATTTTTTAAATATGGGCCCGCACTTTTCTTAAATTAAGTCATTGCGTTTTATTAGTTTTTCTGTCTCAATGTAAACATGAGCTTGCATTTTATCTAAGTGCTTACAAAATAATTTTTGGGTCATAAAATTTGGCTTGTTTTTTTAATCTTTATCGTCCTAATATAGAACTGGTCTTGAAAAGGAAAACCTTTAACTTTTTTGTGCTGTCTTCACTTGGACCAGGGATCGGAAACCTGGTACAAGCGAAACTCTGGAGCCGTATGCTGCTTTTCAGCTCCTCCGATGTGGCATCCTCTTTTATTTTATAAAACTTAGAATATAAATTGCGTTTGATTATTATTATAATAAAATATAAAACGGTGTCAAAGCATTATTTAGTAGTTGTAGCCTACATGATAATGCAGCAATGAGCTCTAGTTGAGTGATAGGCTGTTAGAAAATAATAAAGATTTAGTTTTAATTTATACATTAGTACGTTTTGTGGCTGTTCGCTGGTCATATCTACCGAAAGATATAGCAAAATGGCTCTTCTGTTGACAAGGTTGCCGACCCTGAGCTGAGATCAACACTGTTCCCTGGCAAAGAATACATGATGCTATTTGGCTTATTTAAAGATGGTGGCTTCAAACTGTTGAATATGAAATATAAATACAGCAACCACACCAAATTCAAATTGGTATAGGCTAAACATAAATATATTGCAGGTTAGAGCGTTTTTTTTTTTTTATCCTTCCAAGAATTTGTATCCGTACCAATGACTTTTACAAATAAATAGGCTACAACCAAGTCCAGTTTTACATACTTCTTCTAAAAACATTTTTAAAACTATAATTAGGCTTCAATGATAATGACCAAAGTGGCATTTTTTAGTAGTAGGCTACTTTCAATTTCAGATACGCATTACGTCCAGCGCTTTACACAGCGTGTAGTTTTAGCCCGATCATATAAAGCCGCATTCCAGTAGGTTACATTGTTACGCCAAATCCATTGCGTTGAGTGTGTAACAGTTTCTTCGAGTGCCGCAGCAGGGTATCGAACTCACACCTCCCGACTGAGAAGAAGGAACTCTATTCACTGTAAGTATGAAGCAGCATCCAGGTAGATGAACCAGCAATGGTGATTCAGCAAAAACATAACATATTGAAATATAATGTAGCTTTGCATTATGTTATGACACAGAGAAACATGCTTTATAAGTAAAAGCAACAAGAGAAGTCGCAATAAATCAGTTTCAGGTTTAAAGTTAAACTTATTCGAATTTTCAACGTTTATATTGTCCAATTGTATGTAATTTTTTAGTATGCTTTGCTTTATGTAACCATAATTACAGGCATAACCGTGCAATAACACTACAGTGTTGTATGATCAAAACAAAATAAGTAACTTTTCCATCTATGCATATAGTCCTTCAAAAGAAAAATATTGTAAAGAAACACTAGAGAAACATGCGGTATAGTAACAAAAATATGGTCCAATCGAAACATTTGAGAAACTGCTTAGGCCTATCTTGTTCACATACGAAATGATAAGTGAAAGATTACGCATCACAACCGGTCAAAAATTTGAAGAGAAAAAATTAGTTATTCAGAGAAGTGTCATAGGCTCAAAGCAGATTCTACACCACATGGATGCAAGCACAACATAAGATAATTATTGCACAAACAAAGCACATTACGGGAAGCAAATACTTGCTTTATTTGTTTCGGACAGTTTTGTTACATTCATTGTTTCTAAACAGCCATTGACCAACTTAGAAGAAAAACAATCGGTTAAGCATGGCATCTAACTGAGAAAGAGTCTGCATTTGTTCCATTGTTCTGAATCTGATCTGTAATTAACCAAAGTAATTGTTCACCTCCCGATTTAACTTATCTAGGTTTGAATTTTTTAGAACAAAATTTAAAACACTTTTTCAGTTTGACTTAATTATTTTGAAGATTTGTATCAGTTCTCATTGATAGGATTTCAAAAGTAAATTTTCACAAAATTTTGTTGAAATGCTTGGTGAGAAAACATTTTGCAACTTAGAAATTAGATTGCGTTTGGTTTAGAGGTGACCAAGTTTTTCTAGGCATTGACAGGATTTTGTTGTGCTTTGATCTTGGCGGGCCACATTTTACCGACAAAATTGTTTTTGAATCTTGGCTTCAGTTTTAGACTGAAAGAAAGGTTACTGTAGTCAAAAGAATAACAATTTTGATTAAGTAAGTTATTTCAAAACATTCAGACAATTTATAATAATTTAGTCATACTTCTTCTCTCGTGTTGTCGCTATATATCAGGGCATCCGTTGGTTAACTACTGCCTGGTGTCGTCATCGATAGAAACTAGGCCTTTCATACCATGAGGAGGTCTGTATAGCCGGCAATCCTTGATAATGTGGGCTGCCGTCTGCATTTCACCACACTCACAAGTAGCACTCTCTGCCAAGCCCCAACGCAACATGTCTGCACCATAGCGTCCAACACCAGTGAGCAAACGGTTACGTCTTGATGAGGCAAGTCTAGAGAGGCCATGGCCCAGCTGGTTCTCGGGCGGGGATCTGAATACTTGTGGAAGTGGGGATGTGCTGCTTGACCATTGTTCACACCACGCCTCGTGGCACCACTGTTTGCTAGGGATTCCACCAGAGGCTGCCAGAAGGTCTCGTACAAATGGCTTTCTTGATATTAGCCGCTGCTTTGGTGGATATCTCAGCGTGGTTGCGTCACTTGCGTGTAGCAAATGACCGGAGTTTAGGGCTTAACGGCATAGTCATACTCATTACATCTTATGTAAAGAATGTTTTTTTTTTTGTCCAAAAGTTTGATAAATGGTAGCCTATGTGTAGCCCAGTGGTTCCCAACCTTTTTAGGCTTAAGGCACACAACAGAAAAGAAAAATATTTTGTGGCACCTCGTGGCAGACTAACGATTTTTCACCTCGAATGCAGCAGCTTGTTGGAACAAACCTTATCCGTTTCATTCCAAAGACTTTACAGATGATATTGATAGTTTCTCTACTTGACTTTCAGGTTTGATGCAGTGTGAAAAAAAAGCAAGTGTGCTTGTTGTGCGTGCTCTTGGGAAAAGCCATTAATAATACCACCTTCAGAAATCAACATTATAGCCTAATTGTAACACTTCAATTTTACTGGGAGATTGAATACCATTATGAAACGACCTTTTGATAAAAAGGGTAAAGCTTACTGATTTCGAAGTCAGTGTAAAAGTCAGGGATTCATTAAAAGTTAATATACTGCTCTTCTCTAAGTAGACAAAATGGGCAAAAACCTTTCTGTGCACAGCTGACAGCATTCACCTGATGAACTACAAGACATTCACCACAGCTTAGCTTGCAGACATTAACTGTTGCATTTCAAAGCCAAAAGAAGGATGCCCAGAGATGGGCGTGATCTTGATCTTGAAGATCACTTTTTTTTTGGTGATCTTGATCTAAGATCACTTTTTTTTGTGTGATCTTGATCTTGAAGGACAATAAGATCAAGATCACTTTGAAATTGAATTTTACTTACTAGATAGAGGCATTTTTTTAGAACTCGTACTGTACAAAGTAGTTAGTGGCAATTACTAACATTAAGCCACTGTTAATATGATATGCGTCCAACAATAGACGATTTAAAGTCTCCATCTAATCTGGTCAGTGTTGCCATTTCAAAATTGAAAAAGTTTTCTGTGTTGGTCATAATAAAGAAGTCAACTTCCGTGTACTTTATGTTGACGTATAATAAAAAATGAATTAACTTTGTTCACAATTTTTATGTGTGAATTTTAAAGAAATGTTTGCTTTCTTTGATCCAATTTTAGATGTTTCAAAAGTCTAGAATGGCAATGTTAAAAAATCTGGACTCCAGCCGACTTTGGTCATGTAAAGTGGTTTATTGCAGCAAATCAACCAAACCAAGACTTGTTTAGGGTCTGAGTATGGAGCGGTTTGTCTGACTGCAAACCTCTGAACTTTTTTGATAGCAGACAACGGTATCAATGTTGCCAGATGGGTAAATGGTGCAATAAACATTGACATAACACAGTGAAAGTTAAAACTACTTAGTAACACGAATAAAAACTCCCACATGAACCAGACAAAAATTTGGTAAAAATTGATGTAGTTCAAAGTTTATTTTTATTTATTTATTATAAAAAAAAGTATAAAACTAATTGCAAATTTTGCGACTTTTTCAGAACTACTGTAATTAACCTCGGCCTTGGGTGTGACGTTGCGATTCTACGCAAACTACGTCAACAATTTATAGGCCTAATAGCAACAGTCACTAACTTATTACAATTCTTTGGCCAGCGATCGAGTAGTTAAAAGTAAAAGTTAGCAATACCAACTATAAGTTATACCTTTACCCAGGTTGCTTATAGCAATTATTTTTTGCAACATCATTGATCAAAAACTTCATTTTTTTTCAAGTACACAAAAAGTGATCTTGAAAATGATCTTGATCTTCAAGATCACATAGTTTGGTGATCTTGATCTTCAAGATCACCTATTCTTGGTGATCTTGATCTTCAAGATCACCAATACTGGTGATCTTGCCCATCTCTGAGGATGCCCACACTAAGAATTTGTGACCACGAAACATCAGTGCTGTATTCGAGGGTATACGGCGGTATACGCAGTATACCCTCTGCTTTTTCGAGCAATTATAGTATAGGCTACCCTCTGGTTTTCCAAAGAGAATGCGTATGCTATCCTTGCTGGTTCTTGACAACTAGGCCTACTACAGAATTCTAAAATGGTGCCAATTAACGCGAATCAATTCATTCAGAGCATTGTTAGCAGAATGCAAATGAGACTTTGCGCTATTGCTGACACTGACAATGGTCAGCTAATGGTTGATATTGCTGAAAAATGACAGCTATTTCAACTTTACCTTGTTCGACAGCAGAATGTGAACGTGGTTTCAGTTTAATGAACAATATTATCACAGGTTTAAAAGCATCTTTGCTCATTGATAATGTGAGCTGTTTGATGTTTATTAATTGCAATTTGCAATGGACCACCTGTGGCTCAATTTACCGCTAAAAATATGTAAGATCCTGGCTGCTAAACCACCGATCAGCTAAGGAGACTAGATCCCAAATTTGTAAAGAGGATAAAGATTAGATTCCTCTCGGCAGGCTGTTTGGAATGTATTCATAGAAAAATAAACAATTTTGTAAGCCTTCCTCTCGTCCAACTTTGATGTTGATAATTCAAGTTATGGTACAATAAAGGTTAGTATTTTGCAAGTTGTATATATATTATTGATCATTTTGGAAAATCTGACGGTATACTCTGTGCTTTTTTTACAAACACAGCACTGTTTATGTTATGGTAGAATAAAGATTAGTATTTTGCAAGTTGTGTATTTATCAGTGACGATCGGTAAGGGAAAGCAAGGAAAGCAGTGCTTACCTGAGCGAATGTCAATGCGTTCAATCGCTAGACCAACTGGTCTATGAAGTATGAACTGGTCATATGCACAGAATGGTCTCTCGTCACGGTAGGCTACACATCACAGCATCATAAAGGCGAAAAGATTGTTGCTGTTTTTTGATGTCTCCTCGCCATGTACTTTAGCCTACTAGCTTTCTTAGTCATGCCTTTGCCCCTTTTACAGCGTTGATATAACGTTACTTCGCCAATGAACGTTCAGGTGCGGATGCAATATTTAGTTCGTTAAGCTTCTATACGCAGGAGGCAAACTTATCCAGCTTTTTGTACAAATTGCTTGCGGTTGTAATGTTTAGGCCTAAGTGTTAGTTTTTGTAGTGTAGGCCTAACTGAATATCTGAGAATGAACATTCATGACGAATTAAATATTTAGACAGCTATTATTCCATGTCTAACACTGGGTTTTGGTCCTGCAACGTTAAAATTAAGATTGTTCATGACTTCTAAACATTAAATGGATGTATGATCACGACATAGGCGAAGCACAATTTGACAGATTTTTATTTTTGATTTGTTTTGGAAATGCTCTCAGAGCGCACCAAATTGGAAGTGTTTTTCAAAAATTTCTGGGGGAGGCCCCCCAGACCCCCCGCTAGAAGTGTTGCCCTCGGGCTTCGCCCGACGGTTACGCCCTTCGTTCCTACTACCTTGCTGCAGAATATTTCCAAGTTAATTTCCCAACGGTTTAAGCCACCGAACGTCACTATGGTATTTATCATTTTATCAAATCTGAGACAGTATACCCTGTGCTTTTTTTACGAATACAGCACTGCGAAACATCATATGCGGTATGACAGAAAATTGACCGTGATGTCACAAGAACAATGATGCATGAAAATTTGATCAACAACATTGATCTAGGGCCTAGGCTTAGGCTAATATTTGAAGACGGATAAAAATGAATGAGAAATAACTCGCTGCACCCCAGGGCTAGGAACCACTGGTGTAGCCTATAGCAGAAATAATAAGCATACAAAAAATGTGTTTAGTTAATCTTGCTTGTTTGCACTATTTATCAAGCTTTATTTAAAATCGCTTGTAGACTATATTATAGATCCTGTATTGGTGCTAGAATAGTTTGCAGTCTAACAAGTGGTGTTTTTGGCTTGGGCCATAACGTTTGAAAGTATTATCTTTGCCATAGTTGGATCACAAAACTAAAGAAATGGAAAATGCGTTCACAAATTCTCATCACAAGCCAAATATTTTTTTAATATAAACCAAGATGGGGAATCTTTTGTGTACTCCTGGTTTAGTTGAAAGAAAGTGTAAAAGTTTTTATTGCGCTGAATCGTTCACACTAACGACGCGTGTACCAAGCTTTTGTAAAAGTAAAAATAAAACATAGCCTATATAAAACTTGAATGTGAAAAGCTCGATATATAGTAGTCTACTTTGCTTTGTATTTAGCTTTGTCATTTTTTTTACAAATTGGCACTAAGTTTCAACATACTGGTAAATCTTTGAAAAGTTAACGAGTTGTTTTATAAACGTTTTAAAGGTTCAAATAAACCACAAAGCTTTATTCATGATTTATCAGGTAGAATGTTGTGCAATGAATCCGACTTGAAATCTCAGTAGGTAATTTTCCACGGACTGCATTTTAATTATGTGTGAAAATTTCTATTTAAGAGATCTCTGCTTGCAAAAAATAAGACAAAAGACTTTTTCAAAACGAACAGTTGGAGCACTCAAAGAAATCTAATTAAATTGTTTACTGGCACAGCGTGCAGCTGTTGTTAGATGATTTCTTGCGCAATCCATTGTAGTTTTTGTTAGTGTCATTTTATTAAGTCTTGCAACTGTTTAAACAAAACAAATTTCAAAAGAATGTGGGGAAGTAGGCATAAACCATACAAAAAAGGCAATCAGCAATAAAAAGCGCAACTTTTAAGCTAAAGTTTCAAAACAAGTTCTGACTTCTAGACGGAGTCAGCCAGGCAACAATTTAGTTAACTTATTACAGTATGTGATGGAGCTATCTAATTAATCTAATTTTTTTTAGTGGTCTAGTCGTAGCTATTATTAGAGTGATTGCCAACAGTCAGCAATGTGGTTACTTCCAGACACTCCCGCAAAATATAGCACAGCAATAAAAAAGCAAGATGTTGCTTTCGTGTACATCGAGGAGTTCAGCATGTAAGTCTATATTGTTGGAATTATAAAATGTATGTAGCAATGAATGCACTGTAATTAGACAATAAACAAATTACTTTTCGAAACTGTTTTAGACATTCAGACTTAATTTTGGTAATATTTTGGATTTGTATAGCTTTGGTAGAGAGATAATTTTTGAATACAATAGAGAGATAATTGTTAGCAAGTTGATAGGATTGAATTGCATAATTCAAAAACAATACATAAAATAAAAAGATAACACATAAATTCGAATGTTTTCGGCAAAACTGTCTGCCCTCGTTAGGAAAATAACTTAATTCATTTAAACAAAACAACAGATATTTGATTTGTGAAACGTTAATAATAAATTACTGAAATTAATTACAATCTGCAATGAGCTCTGTATAAACACAACTGGAGAACTAACAGGTGTTAACATTCTGTTATAAACTACGCGGGAGTGTGGTCACAAGACAAGGTAGTGAGCGGTAACAACAACCCATTTATGCCTAGCGTCCTATATGTAGGACACCTACTCAAATTAACATTTTTCTTCGCACGTTCAGTTTTTAGATTTAGACGAAGTCAAAATACATTTATGAGTATTTTTGCAGCATATATCACAACTTTTTTCAAAAATTGCGTTTATGGTTGAGACGTGACAGCATTTTCAATTTTCCCGATTTTGCTAAGTCTGAAATTTTGAAAGTGCATGTCGAATTATATTAATAAATCCGCATATGCAAATAAGCTTCCAATAATATTTGTCATTGTCTTTATTCGTTATGTATCAACATATTTTACAGCAAATGTTTAAATTTAATTGGCAGCAAAATTTTTGAGAAAATTGGTTCAAAAAATTGGTGTCCTATATATAAGTCGTTAGGCACACATGTTAGCAAAATGAAACAAAAGCGTCAATCAATTCCCACGCATCAAGCGGTATCAAACAGCGATTCCCTACGATTTCTACGCTGTATAACAAAGTAGTTGTGTTTGTTTTTAGAACAATAACATAGCCTACTTATCGTAATTTACTGAAATTTTTGATAATTTTTTAGTTTCCTCTTGCCGTTTTTACATGGAGGGCATCTTGACGTAGGCCAATTTGGCCTCAAAGCGATTTCGATCCGCTAAGTGACTTGTATCAGTGATGTGTTGCTTTGTTAATTTTCATCTTCGTATTTTGTAAACTTTCATTTCAATAAAATGCTCGATGACAAGACATTTCCCATTTATCACTTTGAGCGATAACGATTAGGCCTTCGCATTACGCATAAGAAACTTGCGAAATTTGATAGCGGACTTGCCTAGCGTCCTATATGTAGGACGGTCTTTTTCTCGACAAGTACTAACATAATTACGAAAAAATTAATTGTGAAATGTTTTTTAGGTCATGATTATGCAATACTTGAATTTTCAAAAAATTTTTTTAAGTATTTTCAGTTTTCACTTTCGGCACAAATGGAACAATCAAGGAAAACTACTGAACAACATAACAAACGTAATTTAGTACAAATTTAACAAGATGCCCCTCCAGCGAATTATTTCTTGTTGAGCTTAGGGTTGTGCTGCTTTAGTTGGAGTGCCTCGTGAATTTTAGTTTCAAACTCTGATTGACAGTTTTGAATTATTTTGAATGAAATCGAATGTAAACTTGATGTTACAACAAATACTTCAGTCATGAATGTGGGGTCTTTGATTGCACTGTGTTTGTTGATGTCTGTTAAATTCAGGTATCCCGTTGCTCTGGCAACCAAGTGTCTTGTGGACATACTTACTGTATGTATGTCATGTTCGTGTCACACGAATAAGTGAATTTATAGACAATGTTGGAACGAAGAGACCAGGGAACGGGATATTTCAGCGAAAAATTTCTACTTATTTTAAAAGTTTTTGTACAAAGGAACAATGTCGATATTAAATTTGCGTTATTTGGCGATATTAAATCTAAACTATTCAAGGAATTTCCAAGGATTCCTGGTGCAAAATGGAAACCAACAAATAAAACGATGTGCTTGGCCGGCATTTCCGCTTCAATTTATTATGTCATCCCTCAACGTCATTGTTGGTTCTGATTGGCATTCCACATATACTCCAGCCTTTGGGCTGCCATGTGGAAAACCATGTTTTTTCAACATAAGCACCCACATGCTGAAGTCGTTCGCTTGTTGCCTTTTTTCCAAGAGAATAAAACATGCTAACCGCGTGATGTTCCGTTAGAAAACATAATGCCATTACCTTACGAATATATTTCTTTACAGAAGATTGCTTCATATATTTGTTTTGTAAACAGACTGTACCTTAAAATGATATGAACATCCATGCAAATGTGCAGCGGGAAAACATTGACGGAAAGCATTCCATGCCGCTCTTTCAAAATCAAGCACGACATCGGTCACTGTCGGCGGTGCAGTGAATATTGCTGCTACAGCCTGCAATATTGCCAGGTAATCAGCTGCACTGTGTGAGGACACCATCACAATGAGCAAGGGAAGCTGAATTACCTCGCTGTTTTTGCGAACAAACGCGTGTATCAAAAACAATTGATAGAAACTTTTTTTTTACAGCAGAAAACGTCTCGTCGACATGCCACGTCTTCGCTGACTGCAAAAGTTTTACCTGCTTTTTGGTCGCAAGTATGACGTGTCTCTCCCCACCGAGGACAATATCATTTAAGAAAGTTGTCTGGCAAATCTTCGACTAACAATTCGCAAAGTTTAAAATCTGGATACCTTGGCTTATGCATACGCCTGCTGTAGTTAACCACTTTGGACAGGTTGTTCAGTGAAGATAAAGCTTTACATTTTGAAGCATCAACGGCCTCTTTGGCCATAACATTTTTCACTATTTGCGCAGCTGAGTCGAAAGGTCGTAATTGGCTTTCAGTTTTTCATTCCTTCGCAAGCACTGCTGCTTCTTTAGCAAGGGTGGACGTGCGGGGTTAGTAAAGAGACGAGTCAGTTCTGAGTAAGTTCTGAGTCAGTAAGTTCTGAGTCAGTAAAAGACGCTTCTTGTATCATTGCTGCGACAGGAAGAATTTCACTGTAAGAACACTCGGCAAAAGAAAAATTTATCTAAGATCCAATATTTACATCTTCGGATACATCATTTTCCTAAAAACATTATTTAAAAATATGGTATTTAAATTGAGGTGGCCATATCGGCAACGGGCGACACTGGCGCCACCCGCTGTAACAGCATTCAAGGTTGAGTCAAACGGAAACGTCGGATCAAAAGGAAATCACCTTACACATGCTATTTACCTACCATTGGATTTTGTGTAGATTCATTAATACGATCCCTGCTTTGATGATATCTTGCAAATTAAAACTCGGGTGCAACCTATGTCTATATGTCGTATATCTATATCACAGGTTCTTCTAGGTTTTCAATTTGACAACTTCAGTGATAAGATTTCTTGAGCTGGTAAAGGATGAAGTATAATTCTCAGCTAATTGTTGAAGAATAATTTCGTAAAGACAATGACACGATTGTTTCCACTTATCATTGTCTGGACAATTACGTTCGATCATGTTTGAAGTTACAAAGATTTTTCTTACAACTAAATATATTTTCCCGTTAGTAGCTGCAACAACAAAATTATATTTCGGTGTCAATTGGTTCATGTTAGTATTACGCTCTGGCAGCTGCATCCGCTGAAATTCCATAGGCTCTTTCAGGTTTTGAAGCATCCTGAAAACGTACAAAAACTATTTTAACGTTAGTAGATCTTGGCAAAAATCCGTGTAAGATGATTATCAGCACATTTGTGTAAAGGTTGTTTCCCATCTATCATCGTCCGGGCATTTTAATTTGATTATGTTTGATGCTACAAGGTTTTTATTTTTCCTACAACGAAATATATTTTTCTGTTCCATGCTGCAACAGCAAAATCATCTCTCCGCATGGGCTTCAGTGTCACATGGTTCCGTGTAGCAAACTTTCCTACATCTAAATATAATTTTCCACTACAAACTATATTTTGCCTCGGTATGGGCTTCTGTGTGGTTGTTCCATGGTAGTTTTACGTTTTGACAGGTGCATCGCTGGAATTCCACAGGTTCTTCTAGGTTTTCAATTTGACAACTTCAGTGATGAAATTTCTTGACCTGGTACAGGATGAAGTATAATTCTCAGCAAATTGTTGTGAAGAATAATTTAGTAAAAACCACGATTGTTGAAGATACAAAGTTTTTCTTTTTCTTATAACTAAATATATTTTCCCATTACTAGCTGCAAAAAAAAATTATATTTTGGCATGGACTTCAGTGTCAAGTGGTTCCATGTTAGTATTACGTTCTGACAGCTGCATCCGATGAAATTCCATAAGCTCTTCCAGGTTTTCAAGCATCCTGAAAACATACAAATGTTTTTTTAACGTGACTAAGTCTTGGCAAACAGCCGTGTAGGATAACTTTCAGCAGACCTTCGCGAAGGATAATTTTCAGCAGACCTTCGTAAAGGATAAATCTCGGCAGATCTTCTTGAAGAATAATTTTCAGCAGACCTTTGTAAAGGATAATTCTCAGCAGATCTTCTTGAAGAATAATTTTCAGCAGACTTTTGTGAAGGATATTTCTCAACAGAATTTTGTAAAAGATATTTCTCAACATAATTTTGTAAAAGATATTTCTCAGCAGTCTTTCATCAAGGTAAATTCTTAGCAAATCTTTGTGAAGAATGATTTCGTGAAGACAAAGACACGATTGTTTCCCATCTATAATTGCCTGGGCAATTCCGTTCAATCATGTTTGATGCTGCAAAACTTTCTTTTTTCCCTACAACTAAATATATTTTCCCATTACTAGCTGCAGCAGCAAAATTTTCCTTCGATATGGACTTCAGTGCCAAATGGTTCCATGTTAGTATTACGTTCTGACAGCTGCATCCGATGGAACTCCATAGGCTCTTCCAGGTTTTCAAGCATCCTGAAAACATACAAACGCTTTTTTAACGTGAGTGTAGATCTTGGCAAACATCCGTATAGGATAACTTTCAGCAGACCTTCGCGAAGGATAATGTTTAGCAGATATTCATGAATGATAATTCTCAACACATCTTCGT
The DNA here is from genome assembly GCF_918807975.1 of Aplidium turbinatum. NCBI lineage: Eukaryota > Metazoa > Chordata > Ascidiacea > Aplousobranchia > Polyclinidae > Aplidium > Aplidium turbinatum. Next base: position 8,849,623 of record NC_137486.1, read on the forward strand.
AAAGGATAATTTTCGGCAGACTTTCGTAAAGGATAGTTCTCAACAAACCTTCGTAGAGGATAATTTTCACCAGACCTTCGAAAGGGATAATTCTCGGCAGATCTTCTTGAAGAATAATTCTCAGCAGACTTTTGAAAAGGATATTTCTCAACATACTTTTGTAAAAGATATTTCTCAGCAGACCTTCATCAAGGTAAATTTTTAGCAAATCTTTGTGAAGAATAATTTCGTAAAGACAAAGACACGATTGTTTCCCATCTATCATTGCCTGGGCAATTCCGTTCAATCATGTTTGATGCTGCAAAGCTTTTCTTTTTCTTACAACTAAATATATTTTCCCATTACTAGCTGCAGCAGCAAAATTTTCCTTCGATATGGACTTCATTGTCAAGTGCTTCCATGTTAGTTTTAAGTTCTGACAGCTGCATCCGATGGAACTCCATAGGCTCTTCCAGGTTTTCAAGCATCCTGAAAACATACAAACGCTTTTAACGTGGTTTTAACGTGAGGGTAGATCTTGGCAAAAAATCCGTGTAGGATAATTATCAGCACATCGTTGTGAACGTTGCTTCCCATCTATCGTTGTCTGGGCATTTACGTTTGATCATGCTTGATGCAACAAAATTTTTATTTTTCCTTCGAAGAAATATTTTTTTCCGTTGTATGCTACAACAACAAAAGCATCTCTAGGTGTGGGCTTTGGTGTCACGTGGTTCCATGTTAGTATTACGTTTTGGCAGCTGCATCTGCTGAAATTCCATAAGCTCTTCCAGGTTTGCAAGCATCCTGAAAACACACAGATGCTGTTTTACCGTGAGGGTAGATAAATTGGCAAAAATCTGTGTAAGATCATTTTCAGGAGGCCTTCGCGAAGGATATTTCTCCAGCTCTTCGTGAAGGATAATTTTTAGTAGATCTTCATGTAGGATAATTCTCAACAGATCTTCGTGAAGGATACTTTTTAGCAGCTAGCTTCTGAAAAAGGCGAATGGGTTGATTACTCAACAGTCAACACCATTGGCTCTTTGCACAACGAGGGAAGGTCATCTTGACATTGTGTCATCCAAATGACATGAACAAGTGAATCGTGCAATCTAACGGTATGTAAATTCAAAGCAGAATTTTGAGTCGTAATCCAACTGCCGTGTAGTGGCTCCTCTGTCTTGGTTGCAGACTCTTTTGAGGGGTCTCGTAAGTCTTCCAAATTGTATGTCTTTGTGTCCCCTCCAACAATAACAATCTGATTTTGGAAAATGAATCCTGCAATTGCTTACCACTGATAACGCTCGAAATTAAAATACTCCATGGACTTGAACATATCTGTCTCTTCTATACACCCACCTACAGCATAAATGAAGCCTTTATGATGCAAAGCAACATAATTTGATCTTTCACGAAGCATTCATGAAGAGTACAACCAATTTGTGTCTTGGTCCTCCATCAACGGACGACAGTATAACTGTATCGAAGCCTTCCACCAAGCACAACAAGGCCACCTTGATTATCTACAATGCAGTGTTTTATTCTTGGCGTTTGTAATTTGGTGAAATATTGATATTCAAAGTGTTTCGCAGGTTGGTCATTAGACGGGATTTCCACCATTATATTTTGCAAGTCATTAAGCTCATAGCCTCTGCCCAGTGCCCACAATCTTAATTTTTCCGTTTTTTGAAATAGAAGTTTGATAAGGTCGACCCCTTGGTAACATCTGAAGCTTTTCCCAGTGTCCACCTCTCTCAGGTGTGAGATATTTCAAAAAAATTCTAAAAACAGTGCGGGTGGCTACTCCGTGCAAACAAATTCCAATTGCATACAAGTGTTCTCCATGGCAAAGTAGGCTCTTTATTCCATGGAAAGGGTGCTCTTATCTTGGATTATTTCTTTGGCAGTTCCACAAAATAACCGACAAAGAGTTATAAAATAACCGACGAAGAGAACAAAATAGCTTTCAAAGAATAGAGTAATTTCATAAAGACAATGACACGATTGTTTCCCATTTATCATTGTCTGGACAATTACGTTCGATCATGTTTGAAGCTACAAAGCTTTTCTATTTCTTACAACTAAATATATTTTCCCATTACAAGCTGCAGCAACAAAATCATATCTCGGTGTGGGCTTCAGTGTCAAGTGATTCCATGTTAGTATTACGTTTTAACAGGTGCATCCGCTGGAATTCCATAGGCTCTTCCAGGTTTTGAAGCGTCCTGAAAACATACAAATGCTGTTTTAACGTGAGCATATTTCTTGGCAAAAATCATTGTTAGCACATCTTTGTAAACGTTGTTTCCCATCTATCATTGTCTGGGCATTGATGTTTGATGCCACAAAGTTTTTATTTTTTCTCCAACGAAATATATTTTTCCGTTACATGCTGCAACAGCACAATCATATCTCGGTGTGAACTTCGGTGTGAAGTGGTTCTATATTAGTATTACGTTTTGGCAGCTGCATCCGCTGAAAACTTTGCATCCATTACTCTTCAACATCAATGTTTATTGCACATTCTGGACAAGCCTGCGTCACATGAATAGCACAGACAGCTTTACCACACAGCTGGCACTGGTTTTTACTTTTAAACAAATTGCTTCTTTTCCTCTTTGCTGGTGAGCCAGTGATTGGAGGTCTGCAAAATAGCAACGTCTGTCTTTGTCTGATTTTGTAGGAAATTGCTTCTTTTGATACAAGTTGTTGGAAGATGTTGAAGCAACATCAGTTTGATCTTCGCATCCAAGAATAGTAACTATTTTGCTTAGAACGGATTTTTAAAGACCGCACCGTGACCGCATTTGTATGTGCGGTTTGATCAGCATCATTGCAAGTTCCCAACCAAAATCAAAAGAATTTTGAGTTTTGGGATCAATTCCTTTTTGCATAGCTAAAATTGTGCTTGCATTGACCCGACATGTGTCCAGAATATAACAAAATGCGGTTGTAGACCAACGTCGTGACTTAGTTTTGCAAGAATAAATGCCAATCCTTTGATCTGCGACATCTGTTTCACTTTTTGTGAAGTCGTAAAGCTTGGACATTGCTGGCTTTTTCTTTGGGGGTCTTTTGTAGTTCCAATGAGAGGTTTCATTGTTGAAAGCAACAGAACATTGCGCTTTCATGAACTTTTTATCTGTACTATATAGGAATGTAGCACTAACTTCTTTTCAGAACTCTCCCAATAACACTGATAAGACAATTCCTCTCGCTGACCGACATCTTTAATTTCGGCAGGGATTCCTTTTCTGTTGCTTTGCAATGTCCCGACGCAAGTTATATTTAGACTCAATAGCCACTGAGCAAGTGGAATACTTGAATAGAGCCTGTCATATGATAGGTTTCGTCCTTGTAAATCATGAATGAGCTGTAGCTTATTTACAAGGTATTTTACAGTTTCTTCCGTTCTACAAACATAATACTCGGTGGGATTTTCCAGCGCCTTTCCACAATAAGGATAGGTGGTAAAAGTGTAACTGTAGCTAGTTGCGTTAATCGATTTGAAGAGCATTTCATATTTAGCTGGCTTGCTTGGGTTGTATTGCTTGAAACCAATACGATTTCTCATTGGATACAATGTTTCATCCAATGCCAGAAACTCCGCTGGAATAATATGTTTGGAACAGTCATCATTGAACATTTCAAACAGTGTGCGAAAAGCAGCAAATCTGTCATGCTTCCATCTTTTCTGGCGAGTGGCCTGATCATCAAATGTCAAGCAAGCATGGAGAAACCTGAAGCGATTTTTGCTCATTGTTGCTCCAAACCCTGGCGGTCCTACTACAGGTGCGAATAATAGGTTTATTTCATGACCGTTTGAGACCCAGCATACCTTGCATATAAATCAAACCAATATATGCCAATAGTTCGGTTTCATTGGTTTCTCTGAGATGATCATCGTTTCTGCCTAAATTCATGCAACGTATTCGGTTGTTTGTGCTATCAACTATCAAGTCAATCATTGGTTGAGAAAACAATAGCTTCCATGTCTTCTCACAATTGTCTGCATGCGTTGCAGTACCTTTGAGTCCTGACTGTCTTCCCACAATAACACATGACCTCGCTTGGCGACCAGTTTGTTGCGGTGGCTTAGTTGTCCGGCCAATTTCCTGATCCTTTTTTCTTTTGTTTCCTTTTTCTAATATTCCTACGTACGATTTATGTGGTCTAAGTACATTCACGTCATCATAGTTTTCCTCATTCAAGGCCGAAGTAATATCGTGAACTCGTCGTTTAGAAACTGCTACAGTTATTCTTCTACTACCAGCATTTGTTTCCACATTAGGCCTACTTTGCTCTAAATTAAGCACTTCTGTCGACGGCTCATAATCTATTTCTTCATCAGAATCAGACATTAGCACATCGTTAATATTTTCCTCTAAAGAATTTTCCAGTTTTTCGACAATTTCGCTTGCAGAAAATTGTTGTCGAGCCATGTTGCGCGTTTGAAGTGTGGTTGTATGTCATGCACAAAGTTTTCTCACAAATGAATGTACATGTTGGGCTTTCTGAGTATTTATGTGGAAATTGGTTGCACCATGACTCGGTAAAGGATGAAATATAATTCTCAGCTAATTGTTGTAAAAAATAATTTCATAAAGACAATGACACGATTGTTTCCCATTTATCATTGTCTGGACAATTACATTCGATCGTGTTTGAAGCTACAAAGCTTTTCTATTTCTTACAACTAAATATATTTTCCCATTACAAGCTGCAGCAACAAAATCATATCTCGGTGTGTGCTTCAGTGTCAAGTGATTCTATGTTAGTATTACGTTTTGGCAGTTGCATCCGCTGGAATTCCATAGGCTCTTTCAGCTTTTCAAAGGATTCTGAAAACATGCAAATATTGTTTTAACGTGAAGGTAGATCTTGGCAAAAATCCGTGAAGGATAATTTTCAGCAAATCTTCGTGAAGGATCATTCTCAGCAGTTCTTAGTGAAGGATCGACGGAATCCATACGCTTTCGTCTTGTTTCTTCATTTAGAATGAAGGATCAGGTTATTCTGTTTTTTACATTACATAAGGATAACCAGTTAACCACTTTACAAAATGTGTTTGAGTCGGTATTTATTTTCACATACAGAAACTGTTGGTCAAGTTGCTTCACAGAAAACTGAACGTTTAAAATATCACTTGTTGGTGAAAGTAAAACAATTCAACGAAAAACGCCAGCTCGCTCCTTCATAGCGAACTTCATTGAACTTTCTGGAATCATCCACATAGCTCAAACTATAATGCATGGTCTGTTCTAGCATTTTTATGTTAGTTTTTTGTACATTTTTAATAACACAGACTGTTATTTTTTGAATACAGGTTCAATGTAGCTAGGATATCCTGCTAAATATGTCAAGCAAGTTAACACTCTTAAGTAAAACGTTTAAAACCAGCTAGTCGTAACTGAAATTTGTCAGACATCGGTTAAACTGTTGTTTAATTTGTAAAAACTACTTTTCTAACATGAACATGTACACGAAGCCCATTGCAATGACAAAAATCTTCTAAAGGAATCGTTTTCCATCAACTTGTAAATATGGACACCAGCTTCATCCAAGGCATCTTCCTGATGTTTATTTAACTTGTCTATTGTTGCTTTTTTCATAGTTCCAGTGAGATTTACCTGAACAAGAAACACTAACTCAGTGTGGTGCTAGCTGAACATTTTTTGTGGTGCCATATATATAAACCATTTTCTCAGTGAAGTAAATTTATACAAAATTAGGCAAATTTACTTATTAGGGCGCGCAGCTTAGGCTATTTACGGTGTGGAAAGTACCAACTTTCTGTAGATCATAAACTTACATTACATAATCCAATTATTTTCGGCCGGAGTGTTACGGATTTTTTTAATTTTTCCTTCTATTGTTGCAAGTTTTTGAAAGTGTGTTTTCAAACATTATGTTTCAGATGCACCAAAAGAGCAACTTGCTGTCTTTTTGAAAAGTTTCTTTAAAGTAGTTAAACAAAATTGTCGTAGAAAAGATTTTCGGTAAACTTCAACAGCTTTGCAATTCCTTTCACGTTGAACATGTCTTTCCTACGTTTCACTTGAAATACAATCTAACTTTATGTACCTCTTTTGAAGATGTTGGTTTGAGGTAAGAGCTAATTATTTTTGCCGAAAGCCTTGGTCTATCAACAGCAGTCACTTGTTTGTATGTTTGACATGCAAGCCAAAAATCCACATTTTCATCGCTGTACTCTTTTTCAAGAAAGGAGCGAAAAGCCCTTTCTCCATCTAAATTTATAAAAAAAAAACAATAATGAGCTGTAAGTTAGAAAGAATCAAGTATAAGTATTCTCACCTCTCATCTATAATTATATGTACCTGCATAGTTTTAAAAACCCTTCTGAAAGGCAAACATTAAAAGTAAAATGCTGAAGCTTCCTAGCTTACTTTTGAAATATCCTGTAATACCTGTTCTTTCTTTCTGATAACAGCTATGTATGAACTGCTATCCAACCTGTCTTCTTCCTAACTTTCTACTCAAGTTCCACTTGTGTTGAGTGAAGATTGATTGTATATTGTTAACAAGAGACGGGTTCAATTGTGATGTGGAATAGTCACTTCACACTCTTATTACGTCCGTCCGTTAGATTCACACATCATAAAAAGACGAAACACGTTTGGAAAACACAAGTCAGTAAAAATAGAGAAAGAATGACGAGAGATTGTCGCTCAAGCGTGACAGCGCATTGCAATGATGACGTCACGATTGCGTTACAATCTATGTCACAATACGGAGACAGATAGCTTGGCCATAATTTCGTGAACACTACCTTTATCGCTCAAAAGGTCTTTCAAGGATTTTCCGGAAAAGAAGCATTTTCCACATATTGTAGCTGTAGGGATGTGTTTGAGGCTTTGTGATAAATGAATGTTCTTTCTTCTAAATACCCAAATTTTGCATTAGGTGGAAAGTTTGTAAAAAAAAGACATCTTTTGTGCAAAAACGCAAATTTTAAAGTTTTAAAAATTAATTTCTGGTTATTAAATTAGCGACATGTCATTACTCACCTGGTCTTCGATGAGTTTGACATTAGTGGTCCTTTCTCTAAGAATGGTTGCATCTTACTAATATTCTCGGCACTTCTCCGCTTAAGTTTGACGTTTGGTTTTGATGCTGGATTGTCATTATACTTCATCATAGCACCAATAGAACGACGTCCTTTCTTTTGGTAAAAGTTTTTTTCAAAAGAACTGGAAAAACTTCGGCATTCATGAAAACAAAAAGTGATCACAATTATCAAATATCCACGTTGTCTATGATAACACGACTAGATGAGTGTTTTACGTGAACAAAACATTTAAACTTCGCAAGGTACGAAACTTGCAGTGATGTTCACCTTTGAACAAATAGTGATCATATTGCCTTGTCATAACTTTTCTCTTTTCTCTAAATTTTAGTCACTGTAAAATTTGACTTGAAATGTAGTTCAAACTTCAGTCTACTTGCACTCACCAATTTGAGCTTTCTTTTTGTAGCAGCAATTTATCGCACTTTACTTGACAAGAGCCTCTTTTTTGTTGCACCACAGCTATTTTCTGGTCGGAGTGTGTAAACATGTCCGAAGAGCCTTGTTCTTGCTCTGTTGTTGTCGCTCGCGATGAGCTTAACTTGATCAAAGCTTCAGCTGCTCCAAGTCTTTTTTCGCGTTCAGCAAAAGCCGGTTTCATGCCATTTAGCTTTTTTGTGTCATGGTGTGAAACTGAAGATGATAAAGAAGGAGATGGAGCGAGTTCATGATTAACGGAAGTGGAATGGTCATTTGGATGAAAGACTGTATCATGAAACGGAAACTCATGAGAATTGCTTTCTTTTTTGTTCATGATTTTTAACCTTGGCTTTTGCAACAACATTATTTTATGTTGTTTCAACTTTTTCAAAATTTTGTTTTTATTTTCGATAGGTTGTTTGCTGGCTTGTTGATGGAAATCCTGTTTCGAAATCGTAATCAAACTTTTGTGGTGATCGATTTTGTCTGATGCCTTAAATTTCTTTGCGGCTTTGGGTTGCTTTGGAACTTTAAAAACACTTTTATCTTTAGGATCGTCGTCGACGGACAATGACTTCTTTGATTTTGCGGGAAACGCAATGGAAAAATTGTCACTATTTCGGTGAGCATTTCTTTTGCGTGAAGCTACTTTCTCGATAGTCTTGCTTATATTTTGTGCTTCACGCAAGATTTTGTTTTCATTTTCAACAATCATATCTTCAGACGATAAATCTGGTTCTGTAGATATTTTCAGACCCATAGATTCTGTGTTCTTTTTCGATAGTTTATTATGGTTGGTTTGAAAATCTTTAGATGGAATTCCCTGTTTTTTCAAGCCTTCCGAATTTTTTTCCTCACTATTTTCTCTATTGGTGTTGGTTGTTTTGTCTTTGCTGACCTCTTGTGGCAATGGTACACGTTGTTTTTGCATTTTCCTTTTTTCCTTTCCACCTGTGATGGATGAGCGGAGGTTTTTCACCTAAAAAAAAATGAAAAAAACTATTTGATCATTTAGCAGCTATTTGATCTTTTTTCAATTAGCCTACACTTTATTCATGTTCAAGGCAGTTTTTTGCTACACGGTGGTTGATTTCCTCAAGTGAGTAGACAAAATGACTTTTAAAAATTGTCAGAGATATTACAATTTTATGAAAAAAAAACTGAAACTTATTTCACAAGCTTATTAATTCAGCTTTTTGTAGTTCCATTCTTGGCTTTCTTTAACAAAAAGAAAAACAACAACAACAATAACTTGCCGTTTTAGAATTATCAAAAATTCCATCATTAAGTATCGAACAAACTGTTTCTGGCAATGATGGAATTGCTTTGCTGTCTGTACCGGATGAACTTTCATCATTGCGAAACCGCATTTTAAAAACTTTTTTGTTTTCTTTCCGCTTGTCCTTTTGGCGATTGGTGTTCGCAGACAACTCGGTTGATTCCATTGATTGATTCGAAATGTTCTGGAATAGCAACTGAGGCTGGACTGAAACCAAAACAAATAATACTTAGGCTACTGTATTACACAGTGTGTAACATTGCAAAGAAATAGAATAATCAAGTGACATATAAACAATGGTTGACACATGGCCCCCTCTAGTGTCTGGCCTGATTTGTCACATTTTTCTTTGAAACATTAACAGTCTGAGTTGCTGGCAAAATGTGGCAGGATACTCGAAAAGATAGCGATTGCTAAAGAAAAGTTAAAAGCAGTTCATTGATAAAAAGTTCATGTGTTATTGTTATTTTAACTAGAGTTAACTAAACATGATTTGTTTGCCACTCCCACATTACTCAACTGGCTATTTGGTGAGACTTTTGATCAATGCAACCCAGCCAAGTCCAGCAGTTCAAACCACTGGTGATGGGTCTGTTTTTTTTTTGAAGCTGCTTAGTTGATAGTTAAAACTGAAAAGTACCTGGGCAGTTCAACAGGCATAGGTATACCAGAATAGGTTAGGCATTCACCAATTTAATCTTTGGGTATGTTTAACAGATACCGTATAATAATACCTTGCAGCTGTTAGAGTGCCTTGTCTAGTGTCTACTGCTTTAGCTAACATAGCCCAATGATATGTCAAACAAGTATGACTGTTTTATTTTCACTATGCAAAAACTATACCTTTTAAGTTTTTCCAAGCTTTAAAGTATGCCTAATTGCCTAACTGACAGGTGCTGATTTCATCATAAAAAAACTCATCATTCATCATTGCAGTCATTTTTGTGGTTGCTATTATGGCATGGTTTATTCAAAATGACAGTGTCTCAGTAGGTTTTATTAGCCATGCTTTTGTGAAAGTGATCAGAATTGAAAGAATTAAATCAAGCCCCCAGATCTTTTTATGCCCACATTTTTTAAGTGGCTGCATGACAAGTGTTTAACACTGCACTGTAATGATAAAAAATCAAGAACTTTAGTTTTGCTCCAAGTACGGTATATTTAGACACTGGATCTTTTCAAGTTATCGCAAGTCAAATACTTCGTAATATGCATGAAAAATTGTAGTAACTTGACTGTATGTGGATTAAGTTTTTGCAGTGTGCTACACTTTATAAAAAAAAATGGAGTGGGCAATTTAACGTAGGCTAAAGTATTTTCTCAAAATTGGGCAGAATTCCATGTCTGGCAACCCTTGCATGGGAATGATAGCCACAGTCATTTTCATTTAGCCTTTTTATAAACTGAACTGCTGTAAATTTTAATGTGCTGGTTATGGAGTTGTGTGACACTGAAAATGGTTCAATACCCGAAATCGCGATATACCGGTACCGTACAACATGGTAATTTAGACTTGGACTATGGTAATTTAGACTTAGACTAAATCTACTGGAAATAAATAGGATTGAAGGAGTTAGAAATGCTTTTAAATCTACAATGGGTCAAAGACTGCTCAATCAAGTTAATCTTAACATAATATTAACATTGAAACAAATCTAACAAAATCATTAATGTTTTTACAAGCTAAAACACTTTTGCGGCAACAATAGCCAACAAAGTACCACTGTGTTATATTTACCATAAACAGCTTTTTGACATTTAGGAGCTGTGTTTTTAAAAACAAAAATACATGATGGATATGTTAAAAAGTGAGTCTATAAGAAAAAACTTTTTTAAATGCCATTGCTTTTTTAATTAAACTCGTTTGTAAACATCCTGAAGCAACAAGTTTATTTTTTGCTGGTAAGTGTTAGGCTGAAACATCGTCTCAAAAGTGGGGTACTTTTAGAAATCCTCGTTATACCAAGGTGCTTAGCGAAAACTTTTATCTAGTTTTATTCGTAGTTCATAGCAATCACCATTTAGATGCAGAATTTTTGCTGTTACAGTTAATCAGGGCCATTACAAACATTTTTGAAAGTTATAATTTTGTATTTAAATGATTGTGTCCTTTCGTGGAAAGTTCATTCATCAAAAAAAGAACAGAAAAATAGAAGGGAAAGTTCAGTTGTGTAATGTTGAACAAAGGAATGAAGTTGCTTTTAAGCATATTCATGGTGATGGACCACTTTCTGGTGGTAGAAAGGCATTCCAATTTCTTAATAAAATATCAGTGGTTTGAAAATGACTCAGCATTTGACCGGGTTTTACTTCATTAATAAAGAAGCTTTGCCTCATATAAAAACAAGAAGCAAAAACACAAGGAGTTCAAGAACAGCTTCAAAACAAGACAAAGTTGAAAGAATTAATACTTACTACAAAAGTATTTAAGTGACAAGTATGAACATAAAAGTAATTAGAAAGTTTTTGTCTGCCACCTGTTCACCTCTCTCGTTATCTGTTGATGGAGTTAGAGTGACTGGTGGAGCTGGTATTGTTGGCATGTACAGATTTCAGTAGACCTTGGTGTTAAACCTCAGTGCCATGGTGAGTATGTAGCTTACTGCATTAGGAGTGTTCTACTTTTGTTATAAAAATGCTGTAAGACTAAGAAGTGCTCTTCGTGATGAACAATGATGCATTGTATCCAAACCCTTCTACAAGATAGGAACGTGATATATACTTTTGTTGGTTTTTGTACCTTTGCGTTGTAGATATGTTCAAAACAATGTGTTAAAAAATTGGTATTAATTAATCAGCTGGGTACCACAACTGAGAGTATTAAACCTTCTTATGATTTTTGTATGTTACCTTTTTCTAGTCATTTCTTCAATGTATCTTGGACATGCATCTAATTATTGCATGTATTCTGAAATTGTACATGCTGTGAAAAGCAACAAAGACAACAGTAGTTATTGTGGTAGCCCATACACATTTGCCAACATGACATTCAACAATTTTCAAGGATTTTGTTTTTCATAACTAGAGTCTTTTTATGTATGACTGACAATCAGTTTGGCTTCAACTTCTGTAAGTGTATTTTTTAAAATCAATAGGTTAACTATCTTGCATTTTGCTAAACCCATTGCCTACACTTATTTACTGTACTATATGTTTAGACTGTCCAAATGAATTTGACCAAGTAAAGTTTTCGAAGCTTGTTCAATGATCCTATGGTATTTGTACAATTCTTGTATTTTTATGCAAAATAATGTATGATTGTAAAGTAGGGATACCATAATTCTCATCCCTTTGGTGTATGTGATGGTGTGAAGCAAGATCGAGTATTAATCTTGAAATTTTACGTAGGCTATGAAATATAATATCAGGGGTGCAGCCAGCACAAAATTTCAGGGGTGGCAAATAAGTATTTTTTCATATGTGAGTGAGCCTGGAGTGGCAACGAGTTTCATCGAAGGTGGAGCACTCACTGGGGTCCTCCCCCAGAAAATTTTTTAAAATATATCTTAAAATTGCCATTGTTTCAGCCAAAATCGATAGTAAAACTTTGTCAAATGATCCTGTAATTGAGTGTGAAATGTTACTTTAAAATATTTCGAAGGGAGGCAATTGCTCTCTTTGCTCGCCCCCCTGACTACACCCCTGATAAACATTTATCATTACAATTTCATGGTCTTTCTTTTGGCTGCTGCATTGGCAATTATTTTTGTAGTCGTATGCTAAAGAAAGACGTAGGTTATTTTGCACCAAGTATTCAGAATCTTTTCTAAAGTTTGTCATTTCTGCAGGCAAACGTATTTAAAACGGTTATTATTTTATGTATGTTATTTCTTCCACACACCGTACTTGTTGTGAGGACCTATGTGATAAATAATAGTTTGCACTAATTATGCAGAAAAAGTAAACTTGTGAAAGTGAAATTCAGGTCGTACGTATATTTATTTGTGCATTGCCAATTGAAACTTTGAGGGGACCCGAAGTTTGGCTTGGTACCGGGCCCAATTATGCACTCAATGGCCCTGCCAAGACGTATTTTTTTATAATGTGCATTGAGTAAAGATCAGAAACAATCTACTGAATTATAGAAAATGTTTATTTTCTCCGTTTACGTTAATGTTGATGGTTTGGAGAAAACTACTTCTGATAACTTTAGGTTTCATTTCGTATTGCAGTTGGCATTTATGAAGATTAATAACTATCAATCAACTCAAAGAAAGCTCACGATATCGTGCAAAGCTTTAAATACTTATTACTAATAAAGGAAATGTTTGTTACCCTCTTACAATATTTTCTGAAAGAACTTTAGTTGTAGAAACTGCAATGTTTAAGACAATTTGAGTCAGCCTGTTAATAAAATCCTTCAAAATGTGACAAATCTGGCCTTATCTGCAGTGGGCCATGGTTGACACTATTCTAGAAAATACTGTAATCTACGACGAATGTAAATATTTGACATTTGTATATTTTACTACCTACTTTTCTGTTGTTTCTTTTTTGCTGCAAGATGCTTTTTACGTCCAATGCATTCGTTCAAAAAGTAATACCAGCCTTGCTCAACCTGAAATCAACGTAATTGCTTTACCTAATAGCAGATGCTCTCAATATGTCTTGGAAAGTTACTGTAGCCTACGTTTCAAATCATTGTCACAAGTTTTACAGTAATGTATTATGCAATTTTTTTCTAAAACAATACTTTTGACCTTTTAATGAGCACTTTATGAACGATACATCTTTGTAATTTTTCTTGTGCAATATTTTTGTACTTTTTAGATATCAATGACTTGGACTACTGTATATTGTATTTATTCAGTACTGCCGTTATTTGCAATATTTTTATTTAAGCAACAGTAAAAAATTTTCAACACCTACGTTTTACCAGTCGTGCTGTACGGTCTAGAATGCGTAAATTGGACATCATCAACAATGAAAAAACTCACTACCTTCCAAAATCACATCATGAGAAGCATGACCAACAAAAGGTTACTTGATCACACAAAAATAGAAGATCTTCTAACTATGACAAAACTACATCCAATTGCAGCAATAATAAAATCAAAAGTTTTAAAACTGTTCGGCCACACTAAAAGATCACAATTCGGAATCAGCAAAGTTTGCACAGAAGGCAAAGTAGAAGGAAAAAGAAAACGTGGCAGACAACCAAAACGATGGCAAGACAACATTCAATCATGGACCGGACTCCACTTGACGACACTGGGCGAGTTGGCTCAAAATCGCCACTCTTGGAAGCAAATAAGCCATGTTGATGCGCAATCTGCCGCAGGCGGAGATAACGACTGATGATGAAGCATATTTATAAATGTAAACTTACATTTTGAGACAAAATGATATTTCTCAATCCAAAGCTCATACAACCCAAAAAAGAAGACTGATTGAAAATCTCGCTTCTGCTCCAAGCCGAAATCAGCAGTCTCTTTGTCAAACTTCGACTGTTTAAACCGCTGTTAAAAAAAGTTAAATTATGAGCATGGTGCCAATTAGCATGTCTACTGCAAATTCGTCAAAACAACTCTTTGTTATAGAGATCTTGAGATTAAAGCCCATCGAAACTAACCAACAACAATCAACACCAAACAAAAATCCCTTGAAAGGGGATGATGCGCATTCTGTGTTGGTTATTGTACTATTATGTCGAACAGTGGCTTGCTGCGTTGTGGTTGTAACTCAATTCTATTGTTCTTCGTTACGGAGTAACAAAATATCCTGTACCAAGACAGTGCAGTTGTGCAAACGTTTCTTAAATTCATCGGTTAGCTCACAACCGATGATGGGATTTAGAAAAATACGAACTGTTCTGACTGATCAAAAAGGTTTGCTCACGATTCAGATCTGTCTGTGTATAGCAGTGGTTCCCAAACTTTTTCTATTCGCGTACCATTTAGCAGTTTCATACAGTGCTCGCGTACCACCAACCGCTACAACCAAAAAATCTCAAAAATATACAATAAAAGGCAAGAAATTTTTAACAAATATTAGCACAGCGCTTCAAGACTAAAAGATTTTAATATTAGTCTAAATATAATTACAGTAAGCCGTTGAGCTGTCGAATTAGTAGAAGACCAATAAATAGGGTGCACTACTGCTGCTACTATCAGTAGCAACATTGAACACTGAAAAGTTTTGGCTTTTCTGTTAAACAACCCTGGTCAGAGGTTCTCAAACTGTACGTTGCCACGCTGTTGGTGCGTAGTTTCAATTTTCAAGGGCGTCGCACAATGATTCCGCTTCGTATCTAAGCTCCATTGCATGATAAAGCGCTCACAGATATTGTTATTGCCTGACATGCGCATGAGAACTCATCATTACGAAACTGTTGCAAATGCTTATGGTTTAACAATCACATAGCGCAATTCTAAATTCATTTTGTCGCGCGACAAATAAAGGCTACAGAGACACAAATAAATAAAAATGACTGAAATTCCTATCGCTGACGCTGAGTGCGTTGCAAGTCCAACAATTTTTTTAAAAACGTCGAAACGAAAAGTTTAAAAAGCCACTGACCTACATGTTGCGTAATAAATACTTGAATTATTTTATTTTAACTGCTGTCAACCATGGACATCCACGTGTCAACTTCAGTGAGTTTCTCGCGTACCATCTGAAAGACCTTCGCGTACCACTAGTGGTACGCGTACCACAGTTTGGGAACCACTGGTGTATAGTATGTGCAGATGTAAAGCACGAACAGTCACCAAAGGAAAAAAAAAAAAAAACGAAAGCTCCGCATTCTATTACAAACCCAAGTCCAGAACTATCATTTGCAACGAAGGAAGAATTGAAGAAAAATGAAAACATTTTATCCAATTTCCAAGACATAGCAAGGCAATCACAACCACAAAAGCTGGGCATCTAAGTTGATTTTGTTTGTTTTGATATCACTATTGTACTCGTATTGTTTTTAATGGGTCATTATTGGACTGGATTGTTTTGACATGTAGATTATTGCCAATTACATTATTTTGTTATAAGATGGGCTGGCCTCAAATACCTCCTAGTCCTTTTCTCATATTTTGTGTAAATTTGTACATTATGATAGACTCTGCAAAAGCTTACCTTATCAGCTATTTTTATTTTTAAAATGTAACTACTTTGTACATTTTTCGGCGTAAGTAGACCTACCTATAGAAATGCTGAATACGATGTTTTTATCTATATTGTTTCTTAGTAGTTCATCATTTGAGTGTAGCTGTAATTATTGGTTGGTCCACTCGAAGTGTTTGTATGATACATAATAAATGCTTTTGTGTTTTATCGTAGCAATAAAATCCAGTGCAACAAAGATACATTTCTGTGGTGATGATTTAATGTTGAAGAGCAAGCGTGTGATTCAGCAAGCAAAATTGGTCCTGTTTCTGTTTGCATTCGACTTAAAGTATGCAGACATTGAATCAATTTATAAAAGCAATTTTGCTAGCTGGGAGTTGAATGTTGTCTAAGCCAACACCACTTGTGATTCACAGATGTAGGCCATCTACTGTTATTCTAAAAACACCATAGCCTACTAACTTACGCATGTCGACAGCCCTTGAAAATGATACAGCCACAGTAAAATGTTTCGGATTTGAGGAACTAGTAAGGACAGCAGTCATGCTGAATCGTATCTCAAATGTTTTTTTTCCTAACAAGTTTATATATGTAATGTAAAATGACAAGCCTTGGCATTCACAATAGGCACTCACAATGAGAAAGTTTCGTGCAGACTAACGCAACCCGACGTCAGCCTCTGTGGTTTTGTCTTGAAGCGCTGTCTGTTGTCACGATCAGGAGTGAGAGAAAACTAAGAACAAAAAATTGTATTTTATAAATACAGTAAGTTGGCAAAACCGATCCACAGTCGTGCTGCTTACCAGGCAACTGTTTATATGTTACTAATGACTGCAAAACTTACCAGAGTTTTGAAATAAGAATTATTCCTTGACTGAATAACGCGACGTTTCTTTGGAAGAAAAATAACAAGCAACGGTATTTGCCATAGTACTTGTCACGTCTAGGCTAACGTTTGTCAAGTGTCTATGCCATGGCCAAAAACTTCGCATTTTCGTTTCTTTCATACGATAGCTTTATGTTATGCATGGTACCGGTATTGTTGATTTGGTCTGCTTGTGTTGAACAATGTGTTCCTTATAACAGAGTAGTAACGTTTCAACCAACATTATACAAAGTTAATAGCTCTGATTTTGTTAAATTACAATGAAAACATAATCATCGTAAAATTTATTGTCACAGATGATTTCTTAGCTAAGCCTACATGCAGTACATTGTAACAAAATACGTTTTTTTTACATTAGCTTGGACGAACAACATAAAAATAATGATACAGAAAACATATTAAAACAAGATTTAAATTATTTTAAGATACCAAGCAAAAAGTGGAGATCTTCCAGGCATCTTGCGTTGCCTACGTCACTGACTGACATCAAAGCAACTGTTTTTTAAAAAACAATTGATTTGTTGTCTGGGTTATAGCCATTTACCTTCACAAAAACAGATGTTGATTCATCATTAGACAAGGAAATAAGTGGTAATCTGAGTCCAAGCACTGTGACTGTGAGCTGTTCTTGTGTACTGATGACCACTAGCTTCAGTTGACCTGCGCAGAAACAAACAATTTCAGTAAACTTGTTGGCATTAGAAAAAAACTGGCGATATCAATAAAGTTCCTCAGCTCAGTAGACGACTTCAAGCATCATGATTTAAGCCTACAAACTGAAATAAGCAACAGCAATGACCTATTGCAAGTATAGTTTGCATTCGATAATGATATCTTACCTGAACATTTCTTATGCTACCATAAAATAAGCCTGCTGCTAAAAAGATTGTTTGTCTTAGTTGGTTACAACTTAAGTGCTTAGTGAATCCTTACCTTTCATATTAAACTTGATTCTGAAACTGTGACGAATTCTTTAAAATTGGGTAATTTCTTATACTATACAAGCTTTTCAGGTAGGCTATAGACTTACTAAAACAGCTTCTTTAGCAAGTCAATTTGCATTCATTAGAGTTCAAATGGCTGGTTACTGTGACGCCTAACAAGTTAACGATGATTAGGTCTTTGTTGTTTTTGGTGCGAACCATTTGTGGGCAACTACTTTGGACTGCTGTCTAAAAAACTAAATTTCTCCTCTTAAGCATTGCAACAAGCATTAAGATTTTAGAAAATCGTAAATTATAGCCTACAATTATTAATCATAAGGCTGCAAATTCAACATCTTCAAAGACGAAAGAAACACTTTTAAATCGTGTTTCCTGAGATATATCTTAAACCTACCTACATTACCATAAAACAAAACCACCTGTGAAGAACTAATTATTATTATACCCCAGTCACGTCCCAGTGTAAGTTACTATGTGGAAGGAGCGATTAAACTTGTTCCAATTTTTGGATCTGACAAGCACTTTGGAACTCGACGTTATACCCACTCAAGTGCACTCACGCAAACAATACAGTTGTTTAAATATCTACGAATGTTAATACAATGTTGTATAAAGAGTTTTGCCTACAGAGCTTTCTTCAAAAGTTTCTTGAAATTGTAAGTCAAGTAGGCCTAACACTTTCTCTTTTACCGAATTTTCCTTTCCCATTTATCGAACTAAAGATAGAAAATACTATTATAAGCTCCACAATACATTCCGAACTAATCACACGATGGTAGGTGATTATTAGACACAATACGCTAACAAAGCACATGTTGGGGATATTTGACTTTTCAGTGAAACTTAAAATACATTTTCAATTGTTGACATTTAAAGTTACTAACAACATTTTGCGGCTTCTCAGCGTTTCCCTACCGGCAGAGGAATCCACACTAATATTTGCAGCTCTATGTAGCACGGGCCACAGGGAGTTTGTCTCACATAATATCTGTAGGCATATTGAGCAACAATTTTAACTATGAAGCCATGCCTAGCAAGTTTAATTGCTTTCACACCACATTGCACCACAGAACATTTGTACACATCTCACTTGCCGTGGGCGAGATTTAACTCACGGAGTCTTTAATTACATAGACCAGGCCTACTGATAACAAACACATAATAATTATCACAGATTAAACAAGTTTCAATATTAATAAAATCGAAAAATAAGCTGAGGTAAACATATCGTGAGAAAATTAATCAAGTACATCGTGATCACAAAACTACAGCAAAGTCACGACCAGTTACATCAAACTTACGTCTCCAATTAACTGTCAGCTTGTTGACTTTGTAAAAGGCTGCAAAGACTTATATCTTTTTCCTGGCATACATTACGTTGCATACTGCTTCAGAAGTCGCCAAATAAGTTCGTGTTAACAAGATAAATTATGCTGGATACATCATTCAGTAAACAGATCTCCTTCTTTGCCTTGCACGGCTTGAACCAAGCTGTAATCAAATTCGAAAACACGCCGTTACAACAATTTATCCCCGGGGGAAATACGCAACAAATGATCAGCATTCACAACGAAGAATTTTTTTACGAATTATTTGATTGCCTTGGCTGCCCATCGGCAAAGGCGCAGGGCTGACAAGCCAGGAAGGTTAAAGGCTCAGCCGTCTGTAGGTGTTGAATCAATGTATAAATGACTGATTTTGTTGTCTGGGTCAGAGGTTTGTACATTTAGCCTTGGTGGTGCTTCGTAGTCGGCCTGGTATCGACTCCAGATCTAGCTAGTAGCTACCCCATCAAAACAATGCGGCACCGATTGTATCGGAGTGAAAGCTTGTTCGCATTGCAAACATGGGACAAATTGAGACAATTTCAGTCAATAGATTGAATAGAAGATCATAACAGTTTTGGAGTGACACACTTTTGTAGCACCGCTACTTTTTTGGTAGCGGTAGTGCAGCTACATTTTTGTTGAAGTAGCGGATGCAGAAGCGGCGATACTTTTTTCAATGTAGCGGTATCGGAGAGGCACTACATTTCTTTCAGTCGCAATCCCACTACCCGCTACTTTCCAATTTAAAGTGAATAACAAATTACTTGTTTTTGAGATTTTTTATGGAAACAATGCGTGAAAACATCAAAGTAGAAATCATTCGACTATTACGGGAAACATCAAGCCACGGTGATACCGATTATAGTGACAACAACACCAGTCACGACTCGGAGGATAAATTTTTTGGTGTTGGTGCCATCGCATGAAACGTCAGTAAGTTACGAAAAGAAAAGTCAATTGTGGAGACCTTTTTTTCACACAAAAGCAAGTCCTTGAGCTTTCCTGGTGTCGATTTATAATAATGATAATAATGCTTGTTTATATATAGCGCTGTGTCCATCGCAGAATGTGTTGCTCCTCAGAGCTTTACAAAGCAGATAGTGTCATAGCCTATAACGTCCCTTTTATTAAATACAACACCCGCATTTTTTCCAGTGCTGCCGTGGAATTTTTTTTCCGTTAAAAAAACCTGCAGAAGCCGTGTGCAGGACTCAGCGACTCTCATTTTGAAATGCTCGTGCTTTTGAAAGATGCTTAACAATAAATTTCACCAAGAAGGTGTTTTTCTATAACGACGTTGAAATGGCAGTGCAAACAAATTACAGTATATCGTTTATTTCAAGATCATTTTGACGTCACAAAGTAGCTTACTTCTGGAGTCAGTTAAGTTAAGATAAAAGTAGCAGGAGAAGTAGCGGTCTTTAGGTAGCGAGCGCTACTTTAGCCCGATTAGCGGTAGTGGGTAGCGCACTACGTTTAAAGTAGTGGATGCCTTCCTCTGATTACACAAGAACGAGACAACAATTTTTGTTTGTCTGTTATATTCAGTGTTTCGATATGTTTTTGAGGTCGCTGATGCCGAATTTGGTCCAATTTTTGTGTGTAGTGTCAATGTTTTGGACGATATTTGCTAACAACATTTTCAATGATAGGCCTACTTGTAAATTAGTCAAAATTTTGTGCATTAGTTGAGATTATAATCTTCTTTAAAGTGCGGTTCGTTGTTACACTACTTTGCTCAAATCATTTATTATTACTTCACGACTATTCTCTAGCTTTAACTCACTATACCACGCTGGCTACGGCAGAACGTTCACCAATTTTACTTTCTATGAGAAATGTTTGCGTTTATTTCTCCGTTGTAGGCCTACCTGGAACCTTCTGATTGGTTGAAACGCTGTTTCTGTAACTTCTGATTGGTCCAATGATTCATAGGCTATGTTTTATCAAACATTTTTATGTTTAAGTGCCTACCGACAATTATAGACACCATGGGCTACCGCTCTGTTGAAAATTGTGGAAACAATTTTATTTTTTCTTCTCTAAACTGAAACATACGAAACTTATTTTCATTTGACTACAATCCAAAGTTGCTAAACCAAACTCCCAACCCACTCCATTTTCTGAAAATCGAGCAAACTCCGGTTTCACGCCATGCTCAACTCTATCTCTCATTTTCAGTCCGAAGATAAAGATCCAAACCAGTGGTTCTTAATCTTTTTTGTAACCCTTTTAACAAAGATGAATATCAGATTTACCCCCAATAGATAGTGCTCATTTATTAAAAAACGAAGGTAACAAATTCTATCAGTTATATTCAATGCGACGGCTGCCCTTGCTATTTGGCAACGAGTTGTTTAATGTTTGGTAAAGTAGGAGATAATGTAGCCTACAAGTACAACAAATATCGGATTCAACATGAAGTTGGTTTCGTGCTTCAGATTTAATAGGAAGCAATGCAGAGAAGCCGCATTCGCATAGGTAAGTTGAAGAAAAGGGAACTAGATTATTCAGAGCTTAAATACCTACCCTTGGATAGTAATATTGCATTTTAACCCAAAACTTTTCTAGGTTGCAAGAGTGAAACTCATTTTTTGCAAAAGAATCGTTTGTTAATTTTATGAATTCTTCTCGAATTGCTTCAGGAACATCTTTCACTTTACATACAAAAGGATTTCTCGCTACTTTCATCAAAATGCTGCCAGTATTTATCTCGGAAAAATGTCGTTCAAACTTCTCCTGCAAGTTTTGAAGATAGCTGCTGATGATGTCATCCTTCAAGTTTTGATTGAGATCATCTCCAGTTATCTCCGTCAAGCGGTGAAATAATATCTACAATACCAATACCTATAGCTGGCACAATTTCTCTGTCCCGTCAACTGATGTGGATATTTTGATTGATGGCTCATTTACCCCCAAAACGAGGAAATTTACCCCCAGGGGTTAATTTACCACATTTTAAGAAATGCTGATCCAAACCAACCAATCGTGAAAACAACTATATGTTTTTGAGTGGCAACACAAAAATACAGAGTTGCCATTTCAAAGGTTTGCTTTTTCGAAGAATTTATTTCTCTAAGGAGCTGAAACTAATTTAGATTATATTGTTTGAAATTTTTGGCTTCCAGTTTTCGGGCTTACTTTTGGAAAAACAGTGTCTGTAAAATTGACGTTATATCCACCAAACATTGATTCTCTGGTATGGTTGATTGCAAAAGGCTATCATTGATTGATTAACTTGCTCTTTAGACAGGTTAGTGTGTGCCTTTTTTGTCCTACTCTTTTTCTAGACTTTTGCTATATTTGGCATATATTGTTTTTTAAGAAAGCTGAGGGGCCGGGTGGTTTCGCCTTCGTCTCTGGTGCTGGTACATTTGAAAAATTAAAAAACATCTGACATCTGAAAAACATCTGGTACATCTGAAAAACGATGCCGATTGTTCTTGTATCTAGGCTAACGAAGTGAGAATAAATTGGGTATAGTTAGACCTACCATACGTCCCGGTTTGGCCGGGACAGTCCCGGTTTAAACGTCTGTCCCGTCCCAGTTAGCAAAATATCCCGGAATTTTACTTTAGTGAAATTTTCAAAATTAACTCCAACCTGATGCTAAATTATGAAATAATTCCGTCCCAAAAGGCATAACTTTGCTTTAACTCGAGGCTTATTCAATGTTGTTAAATGTGGTGTTCCACAGGGGTCAATCCTTAGTCCCTTGCTTTTTCTTCTTTATGTGAATGATCTTCCAAATGCATCTTCTTTTTCAACTACACTTTTTGCTGATGACTCAAACTTTCATATGTCAGATAAATGCCTGTCATCTCTCCAAAAAAATGTCAATAGAGAAATAGAAAAAATTGATGTATGCAGGAAATCCAATAAACTTTCATTAAATTATAGTAAAACTACTTATATGATCCTCTGCAACAAAAAAAGTGCAGCAGAAAATTTTAGTCTGTCCATCAGTGGCCGATCCATCGAAAGGAAGAAATGTATAAACTATCTAGGTGTAACTTTGGATAAGCGATTGACATGGGATAGTCATATTATTAATCTTAGAAAGCAGCTTGCAAAGGTCTGCGGCATAGCATTTAAGCTGAGATACATTGCCCCTTTAACAATATTACAAACTTTATATTATGCTTTGTTTCAATCCAAGATCCAATACTCGATTATAAATTGGGGAAGAGCAAACTTTACATTGCTTGCTCCACTACAAGTGTTACAAAACAAGTTCATTCGATCCTGCTTATTTTTGCCGAGGTCAACAAATACAACTGTTCTTTATCACCAATTTAATGTGCTCAGAATTGACGATATTATTAAATTAGAGACTGCAAAATTTATGTACAAATATGTGCACAAAATGCTGCCCCGGGCCTTTGCTGGCTGCTTTATTTTTGTAAACGAAATTCACCATCATAAAACCCGTCAGAACCAAAAGAATGATTTATATTTGCCTTCTACAACGTCAAACTCTGGTAAGAAGATGCTATGTTTTAATGGAGTGAAACTATGGAATCAATTACCAAAAGAAATAAAAGAAAAGTCTTACAATGTTTTTAAATATAAATGTTTATTAAAGAATTTGTGCAATGATCACTCCTGAAACGTATCATCCGCTTATTTCTCTACACAGTTTTTTTTTATGTTGCCCTGTGTTATTCCATTGTTAATGTATTGTTAATTCCATTGTTAATGTTTACAAATTAAAGTGCTGGTATTGTGCTATATATTATATACCGTATGTGTTAATGTTCTTAATTTTGGGTCTTTTGTTTAAATGTTTGGGTGGCAGCTGACTTTGGTGACCTTTTGGTCTTTCGCTGCCATTCTTGTTGTGCGAATTATTTGTGTTTATTGTGTTTTTGCTTTTTGTGTCTTTCTTTTTCGCCAACAAAAACAAAAAACAAACTAAACTGAACTTATTTCAATATCTTAATTTTTTTAGCTTATTAGGTTGAGTGAAATATTGCGCATAGCTTGAAAAATTTTTTAGTTAGGGAATAATGAGTGACGTTTATTGCGTCATTATTCTATTGACTTCAATGAAACGATGAAGCCAATGGTTTCTGAATGCATCCCTCTATAAATGTTTGATTTGTGAGTTAGTTAGTGTTATTTCTTTGTTCTCAGTGTTTGTTCTTTCTTTTTTTCTTATTAATGTCTGATTTGTGACGTAGTGTTGCTTAAATTAACAGGCATTTTCCTGTAAATAAAGTAGGCTCATAAATTTTTTTATTCAATCTAAGTAGAATACTTTATTATGCAATATTAAAGCTTATAAATATAAATATGGAATAAAAATTTGCCAAGCTCAGGCCTTCGGCCTTTCGTCCAGTTATTTCATTCATAGTTTTGAGTTTGTCCCGGATTATGCCCAAGAAATTATGGTAAGTCTAGGTATAGTAATAATGTGATGACATTGTAAATCTGATACAAAACTAAAAATGAGCCCTGTTGCTAAAAGTTTCTAGCAGTAGTAGAGCGACAATGCATAACATCGTAACATTATTATGATAACCTATTGTTATATATATATTGTTTTTTTGTTGTGATGGTCAGAAATAAAAGCAAGCTGAATGCCGTAAACTAAATTTCATTTTGTGCTAGTTAGCCTGCTAACCAGAGACTTGTTATGAGTGGCGTTTCAGCTATTTTTCAGACATATCTTCAGTTTTTTTTATTTTTGACCATTACAACATAAAACAATGTATGCCAAACATAACAGAGGTCTAGAAAAAGGTGAAAGCGACAAAACACAGATCATGTTTTGTTACATATAGGGAATAGGGATTTGTTATGCTGAATTATATTACAAGAAATGATATGTTCATGTACAGTATTGTTTTTGTTTTTTTGTAATAATATACAATGGGTCTAATTTTTATATTTTTTTATCTTTATAAACCTTGATATCTTACCTTATGTTTAGATCGTTTTTTGATGTGCTGTGTTTTTAAATTTATGAGACTGATTTATCTGCACAAAAACTTTACAATAATTCAATGCTTAAAGGATTATGCCTAACCGCCGCAATCTTCGAAGACAGTTGACACTTCGTCCAAGGCCACTTCTTCCAAATCGCATTACGTCATCTGCAAACAATGATTTTAATGAACAATCAAATTTTTCTGATGGGAGATCGTACAGAGATGAAAATTTCCCTTTGTTTGCAGCTGTATCAGGAACACCTGAAATCAAACTTCTCACAATGAGTCCACTTGCTTTTGAAACTTTTTTCCTGTTTTATTTATTGGCAGCTTTGTTTTCGCAGTATCTTTTCATCTTTAAGACAGTTTGGTGGTACCCCCCTGCCTTGCCTCCGAGCACTACCACAGTCAGTTTTCATTTGATTGATAAAACTCTTACAGTGTTTCTTGTCATTCTATTTTCACGAAGACTGTTATGGGTTGTTATGTGGAACTATATTCGTCCCTCTCAAGAAAACGGTCCAAAGGTGATTCTTTGGGCTCTTTCTTGTTTAGTTGTTTCAGGGTTTTGTTTTGCAGAAATGGTGAACAGTGTTTACAACTTAATCAATTCCGAGAGCTCATTAAAATTGTTTCTTTTGTGTTACCCTATTTCGTTATTGGCAGTTATAAATTGTTGGTCTGAGAAAGGCTGCTTGCAGAGAACACTAAATTACGTCTGCAAAAAAACTCCAAAAAATCGAGCACAGGTATTAACTCAAAGAATTCCTGAACAATTGGAAGCTGGAAAAAATTCAAAAGATGCTTTATCACATATTGATGCTCAGCAAGTGCAAGAAGATGTAAAACGTCTTTGTAAAGATTTTAATTCTAGGCTCACAGAGATTATATTTGGCTCTATGATATCTGCATATTATTCAGGCTTGATTCCAATGTTCTTCACAAACCCTTATCATTCATATGATGTAGTGTGGTCATTTCAATGTACTTCCGTGGTATTAGTCAACTCATTTACAATGCTTGCTTTATACTTACTGCCCCCTCATTATCTGCAATGTTTAAACAAATCTGCATTGTTACTAGGATGCTATCAGCAAGTGAATATGGATTCTAAAGAACACGTTTTTGAAGATGAAGACATTCAAAATTGGTCACCACATGTGGTGTATAGTTCAGGAGATTATGTCGAACATGATGGTTGTCTATACAGGGCATTAGCTAAAAACAATACAGCTGTACCAGGAAACTCGAAACATTTCAGATTTTTTTGCATTTTTCATAAGCCACTGCGAGTGATGAAGAGTCTGTTGGCTCTTCATCTTAGTGTTGTTTTATTTCAAATCTATGTTATATTTTCGGTAACCCATTGGGATCATACCATTGCTCCAGCAATTTTGCAGTTTTTTAGTTATTACATCTTGTATATCATGCTGCGAGATTTTCTTATCATGAAAAAGCTCCATAGAATGAAGTGTACTGATCTGTTACTTTTAGATCCATTAAATGATTGACAAAGCTATGAATATACAGTAGAATTCGCCTGTAGTGACTTTGGCCATAGTGACACTTCGCCTATAGTGACACCTGTTGCAAAGTCCCGTTTGCATACGCAACAGTTGAGTAGAATTTGGCTATAGTGACACTTCGGTTATGGTGACACTTTTTCCGCGGTCCCTTCAGGTGTCACTATAGGCGAATTCTACTGTATATGAATGTAACATCTGTGCCACAAAAATTACTGCATTTTACAACCCAAAATCTGTTTTCAAAATCAAAAGTTGACCTTTCTTTAGCATCGTGAAAGTTGTTGCCACATTTCAGCATCGTTTTGTCAATCATAAGCACCAAGTACCCCATTGTTTGATAGCTCAGCACATGCAGGTACAAGAATGTGTTAATCACCAAGAACTGACCTATTTTAACTGCAGACCGTATTGGTTAAGTAAATAGTGGTAACAATGTATTACAGTGTGGTGTGCAGCACATTTTAGGAATTTATGGGTCATGCTGTGTCACTTTAAGACAATCTTGACAAGTGGCCATCATATTACGGTACTTTTGAAGAAAAAACAGTGGTTCATATCGCCTTGAGAAAAATACAAACATTAAGTGTATGAGTGTACTGTACATGGTACTCAAACTGCAAAATAACAACTATATAATGCAAATAATCTGATTTGTATTTTGTAATTTGTAAATGTTCAAAAGTGACATCAGTAAGTCAATATTTTTGTTGTACAGGAACGGAGAATTGTGCTGCACTTCTCAACATGTAGCTGTAATCAAAATAAGTTTTCATCTCAGTGCTCACCACCAGTCTTGTATGAAAAACCGAACTGTGCTTGAAATTAAATTTATTTGAAATAAATGTGCTTGTGTTTCGATTGGTATTGATCAGTTCATACTGGATTGTTGTTACGTTTACATTGTCATGTTTTCATGATGATAGTATTTTGTTTGGACTGTGTTATACTCATACGCGCCGACTTCCGGGGGGGCCGGGGGGCGGCGCCCCCCGTAAACTTATAGTTGAGGGGCAACAAAAATGGTTATTACAAGTGGTGTTTCAAAGATAAAACGCTTCGCGAAAGAGATTTAGATCATTTAAATGGACGAATGCCGAAAGCGAAAAATAGCCTACGTTGCTTTTGCCCGCAAAACAGCAGCTGATCGCATGGCTTTCTCATACGGTACGGAAATTTCAAAGTAGATGGTTGGTAGCAGGCCCGCAACCAGCAAATAATTTCGGGGGGGGCATTTAGTTTTTATCAAAGAACAAGCATTAAAATGATGCATTGTGACATTTTTATGTTAATGTCCACGCCCATTGATAGA
Organism: Aplidium turbinatum; assembly: GCF_918807975.1. NCBI lineage: Eukaryota > Metazoa > Chordata > Ascidiacea > Aplousobranchia > Polyclinidae > Aplidium > Aplidium turbinatum. Next base: position 8,877,379 of record NC_137486.1, read on the forward strand.
GTGTGTGGCACTACCATGTTACGGTTCAGTGGTCATAACTTATGTCCATCACGTTTTTGTTTAGTACAGCATTAAAGAAAACTAGCCTTTGTAACCTTTTCTCATTTAGCTATGACTAACCAAGGAAGAAAATTACGATATTACAGTAATGTGTTCAGTCGATTACAAATAAAATACAACATCTGTAGGCTACGAACTGCATTGGCACGACTGGAGTCATAAATTAATCAATAACATATAGGCTATTTACATCAGTGGTTCTCAAACTTTTTCAAAAAATTTGTTGAACGGTCCCCTTGCAATTTTTTCAACGGCTCACGGTCCACCAAAAACTTAAGGCAAATTAGAGCAAAAACGGTAAATAATTATTTATTTGTTACATGCAATTAAAAATGCACACTTCAATAAAATGGGTGCACCTGCTTGGGTGTTAACAGTTCTATGTTAGGTTCCGTTTGGTTCAATACGATCTTGATATTATGCATTAGCCTACATCCAACATGTTTTGAGCTAGGTATCAACGTGAAATTGACTTCTGTATCTTTGACACCACCTGCGACAAAATATTTTCCGATATATAGCTCAGATATTCTCCTACTCACAGTGTCGTTTGACAGAGACACTTGCTTCAGCTTTTGAGCTTCAGATTCTCATAATGTTTAATACAATAACTTGGCAACAAGACAAGATCAATTGTTCTCCGATGGTGTGAGGCTTCTTAGCGATAACTATTTTTCTTGCAACTTCGTAGGAGGCCCTTAAACCTGCAGCATTTTCCTTCCATTGATCACTAGTGCTATCAAATCTTGACCTAATAACTAAATTATTAGCTTGCCGTTTAAAAAACTCTGCATCTTTGTTTGATAATCTGGATGATGTGTTACCAAATGTTTTTTCAGCTTGCTAGGTTTTAGAGTAGAACTTGCTAAAACTTCACAGCATAGCACGCACTGCGGCTTTTCTTCTCCTCCAGAATGTATCACAGTGAAACCAAATTGAACATAGGAATCATTGAATCTTAATTTTTTTCGAGGCTGAGCCATTTTCACGTTTTGTTCTCAAATTTAAGTTAAAAATTCAATTAGTAAGGTTAAACGGTTATTAATGTTTGGCTAATTTGACCAAGGCTAAAAAAGCTAAAAGTTCGGAGAGGCATTCAATTCAAAATTTAAATCAGTAAAAATAACCAGCCTTAATCAACTTCGCCTAGCCAGGCTTAAAAATCTGTGTGGAGGGATGCCAAGCCAGCTTACTATATATTATATCTTTTAACTTTGGTTTGGAAAATAACTTGTCTGAAAATTTTTACTTTCAAGATTTTTTTTTCTTTGGGATCATGTTAATTTTTTTGGAAGGTGCTTCGCGGTCCCAGAAAATTGTCTCGCGGACCCCAAAAGGACCGCGGACCCCAGTTTGAGAACCACTGATTTACATTAACATAAACAAACAGATAGGCCTACACATGGCCACCTTGAGATGAGGCCTGATTTGTCACATTTTGCAGATTTTGATTACAGCTACTGCTAGTGCTTGACTGACATTTTTTGAGATGTTTTTACTTTTTGCGGTTTCCTAATGACAAAAAACTTTTTTTTTGCCTTGGGGAAGCAATAGCAAATGAGAAAAAGTAAGTTGAAAAACGCAAAATCAGACTGTTATTGAAAATTAACAGTCTGACTAAAATCTACAAATTCAAATTTTCTTTGTTTTTCAACATGTGAGGATGTTAAAACCTATTGTGTCATCTGGGGAAAAGAATAAAGAAAGCGTGAAAGTCTAATTTTTAGAAAAATTTATTTAAACGTTCGCCCAAAGTTAGAAAAACCTGAAAATTTCTGCAAAATGTGACAAATCAGGCCGTATCTTTAGGTGGCCATGGCCTACATATGAATAAACTCAACACGGTAATTACAAATTACAATCCTGAAACATTTTGTTGGCTCAACAAGTTTTTATGTTTGTAGGCCCAAAGAAATTGACTTTGCAAATGCAAAATGACATTTTAATTTAGAGCATCATGTCTAACTTTCTACTTGATTTGGCAAGTTCGTTTAACACCATTTCCGCGCTTGGAATTTGAGTACGATGGATTTGCATGAGAGCTAGTCCAGAAAGCCTGTCCTGCCCCATACTGCTTCTAAGGTAACTTTTCAAGCGTCGTAGACAGCTAAATGTTCTTTCTTCACAAGCAATTGTGACTGGAAGTGTAGCCAAAATTATCAAGAGTTTGTAAATGTTTGGATAAAACTCTTTTTGGCATTCTATTGCTGACACCGCATCAATCGCACTTGCTGGCCTTTCACTTTCAAGAATTCATTTAAAATCAGATTTACAAATGCCGAAGCCCAACTGAGTAGCTTATTCACCACGCTATCGCAGCTGCTTTTGATCTCGAATTATTTAGTTGTTTTTAAACGCTTTTATGGTGATGATGGATGCTGACATTATGTATACGCTAACGAAACAGATAATAAGGATGCCAGCCTAATTTATCGAACAAAATCGTTAGCATAGCTTCCAACCAGCGTAGCCTACTTTCGGTTTCGATAGTCTACACTCTACACTACAGTATGGCTGTACGTGTACGACGTATAGTAGGCTACAATTCATACTGCATAGAACGCTCAAAAATTTTTCAAAAAATTTCGGGGGGGGCAAATGCCCCCAATGCCCCCCCCTGGTTGCGGGCCTGGTTGGTAGAGTAACTTACGCTGCTGGAATAGTCACGTACTATTCACTGCAATATTAACTAAACCAGCTAAATTAGATGCGCTATTTTCAACGAGGTCTTCCCGCTGTGCGACCAATTATGATTTAACAGAACGCATTGTTTTGTTCGCAATGTGTGAGAATTAAATCGAAAACCGATAAAAGAAATGGTGTTTAACTGTTTAATGGTCTTGGTCGCAGGTATTGCTTGCATTAACGACGTCTCCTACCGCTATTATGACCTAGCTAACCTGACATCATTGTTTTATGCGGCCGCTAAGGTTTGACATCGACTAACTTGAACGATCATGGAATGCCACGTAATTAGAACGATTATAGCCTACACGCAAAAATAAAAAAATTGATCTCTTAAAACAGCTCTTTCCGCTGTTTTGTCTCGTGAGCTTTGCATATTGCTCAACAACAGTGGCGTAGCCAGAAAAAATTTTTGGGGGGGGCCAATTATTTGATGAATTGAAGAGAACGACAAAATGTTTGATTTAAGACATCACCACCTGATGTGCAGTGGCGCATCCTGGTGGGTTAATCAAGGGAAGCAATAAAGCTGGCGGGGGGGGGTTAGAGTGTGCCGAAGGCACGCGTATTCTAGGGGGGTCCGGGGGCATGCTCCCCTGGAAAATTTTTGCAAAATTACACTTAAATAATGGATTATAACGCTTTCTGGAAACACTTTCAGGGTAATATTTGTATGAAACTTATTAGCAGATAAACAGCTATTAACTTATTAAAGGTAGCTCTTATCTACACACAAACGGGCAAAAACTGCGGCTAAAATTAGAGAACACAAAAAACAGCTACACAAAAACCCTACAGAGTAAGCGATTCTGAAATTGCTTCCACAGATTAGTTAAAAGAAGCGTAAATCGCGTAAACTTTGCGCGATTTACGATTTGCAAAATTTATTGGTGTCTTTTTGTGTGTCTAAAACAAGTCCTGGGGGGTGTTAATAGCCAGATGTCTTGGAAAACAATATAAATTTATACAAATTATATTATATTTTCAAAAAAGGGTTCAACTTCGGAATCCAAACTTTGAAAATTTGGGGGGGGCCATGGCCCCGTTCGCCCCCCCCTGGCTACGCCTATGCTCAACAAGTGCATAAAGTTTAGAAATGACAAGAAATCATTAAATTTGAAAATTAATTTTGAATCACTGCAAATAAACGTATTAAAAACTTGTACTCTGGCCGACGCCATTTCACACTCCGTAATCTATCTCGGCAATGATTTTGCCGCAGCAAAAATGTGTTCATTTTGAAAACTGCCGAGCTGGAGATAACAGCTTGTCCCGTGTATAAGTTGAACCTGTGTTTTTGAGGTGACAATCGCTAGCGAACATCTCGGCCTATACTCGTGTATACGGTATTCGATAAAAGACTATAAAGACTTGCGATAAAAGACTATAAAGACTTGCGATAAAAAACAGAAGAGAAAACACTTCATTGTTGTTAACGCATTGAAGGTAAGTAATTAGCAAAACGAGCGAAACGAAGTTAATAAAACTGATAGCGGGTTTTCACTCTGCTTGAGATCATGATTTTTTGCGCTTTATTTCGATAACTTCACTGTCTTGGTCGTTGTTATTCCCACACACGAAAAGGAAATGAATCGGCTTGTTTTCCAACTGTTCCAATTATGAGCTAACAATATCAAAATTTTTACAAGGCGTACTGCATGCGTAAAACTAATCGTTTCAAGCAGCGGTTCTAATAAATTCGGTTTGCGACCTAGGTGTCAATATAAGCAAGACAGTAAGCTTAATCAAAGACTATTTTAATTGAGTAAAACAGCGTTATGGTTATGACGTCATCACCTTTCTCGCCCCCCAAGGTTTTTCGAAAAGTCGGCGCCTATGGTTATACTTTTAAAGTATTACTGTATAAATCTGCAAACTGTTGATTTTCCATGGCTTGTAATCCATAATTCATTCAAAAATTTAGCCATTAAACAAAAGAGATGTATCAAATTATCCTGCCCTCACAATGTATTTGTGGTTGGTAGTAGTTTTCAATCTTTTTTTGCTAGTGGCCCACTAAAACTGAAAAACCAGTATCATTACAATATCATAACAACAATTATTATTTTTGTCAGCTGATATACAGTATTTCAAACTAGGGTAGTCTATTACTCTATATAACATAAAAAAAAAAGCAATACCAATCTGAATTAAAGCACAAAACCATTGTCACCGCAGTCCAATGCTGAGATAATGTAAGTCAAATGGGCCAGGTAGCATTGTTCAGTAGGAGTTGTTATGTTGTCTTGGAGATTGTGTGACTCACCAGCCTGTGTTTGTGGTGAACGCCAAACAGCACAGCACATCTTAAATCAGTGTCCAGTCTTTCGACTTGCAAAACATGTGGATTGTGGATCTTATAGACCCTGATATGAAGACATTGCACTGGTTGCATCAATTAGGAGGTGTTGCATGAATTGCTGCCTCATAAGCAAGAAAAAGAAGTAGAGTTGTGTCATAAACATGCAGTAATGTTAACTTTGTAGAAAAGAGCGTTCTTTCTTGCAAAGTCAGCACTAGTTCTTCCTCTTATTTGATGTCTGAAAATAGTGCCATGTTCCAACAGTTGTAAACCACTGGATTAGAGCATCTTAATCAGTGGGCATGGGTTCGATACCTTGGTGGGTCATTTCAAAGATTTTTTAAAAGCGGTTTTGAATCTAATCCTGCTTGTTACTCAGCAAAAGAGTACAATTCTATATGGCTGCACGGATATAGGTGAATTGTTCGTAAACAGTTGTTCATAAAATTAATTCTTCGTAAAACAATTCTTCACAAATCATTTCTTCGTATACATCAATTGTTCGTAAACAGGTGATAGGTCAATTGTTTGTGAACAATTTTGCAGTTGTTACTCAGGGGCGACGGAAGCAGGGGGGCATCATGGAGGGACAGGGGGCAATGGTGCATTTTTAAAGTCATGTAACCTACTGCACATTTTGCAATATAACAATTTTTGCTATTCGCTTTTAGCCAAATTAGGCTATAACACAGGCCAACAAAAAAATTTTGGCACAAATAAAGGTGAGAGTCATTTTAAAGTATTTCAAGGCCTCTGATTCCGAAAATGCAATTAGTTTTTTCGAATTGGCTCTAGTTTTTGAGATATTCGACAATGAAAATATTTTTGAAATCGTTAATCAAAAGCTCAAAATAATATTCACAGCACAAATTCTGCAACACAGTAGGTTACATCATTATAACATAGCATGATGTCCTTGTGTGTATACCGGGCACTTGTATCATTACTCGATAGTGAGCTGATAGATGAGCATTATCGCTATATCTTATCTTAAAAGTTTAAAAAAAAGTTGGCCTTTCAGCAACAAAAGTGCCTTTTTTCATAATCCTGCCCCCCCCAGTCAAAAATTGTTTCGGCGCCCCTGTTGTTACTCGTGCAGGACATTTCCTTTGAAAATGCTCAAATTTCCAATAAGTAGTTTCTTGCCCTTGTGCGTTAAGTGCACTATAATCTTTGTGATAAAGCTGGCCACCATACAAAAGTTTTGGCTTTCCCTTTTCGCTGCCATTCTGAATCAGGGACTCTACACTCTGTCTGCTCGTCTACAGCACGTCACATCTCCAGCATATACGCTACCCTAATTAATCGTTCGTAAAGAATTGTAATGTTTTACGAACAATTAGTATTACGGTCAATTGCATGCACGAAGAAATGCTTTACGAAGAATTGTGTTACAAAGAAGTAGTTTTACGATTATTTGTTTACGAACAATTGTTTTACGAACAACTGTTTACGAAAAAAACGTCGGACACCGGCTGCACTGACTGGATTGTAAATTGCTGAGAACAACGCTCTGCAATGGATGCAACGTTTTGTAAAACATATACATCATTATTGAATCGCCAAAATATACGATTGAAAAAATTCCATTCAATAAAGCTTCTCATTGAAGCATTCCACGTGGGCGATGCATATTTGTTTGAATGCCCTGTCGTCAAATTCCAACTGTACCTACTTTGTGTTTGTGTAGTTCATGTGAAATATCACCATGTTTTATACTTGCAAATTTACAACTGCCCAACAAGGGAGTTTTAGCAATTAGATACAATTTTACATCAGACTTGTTACTGTTTACGGTTTGTTTACCACTGATTGAACTTATATATCTAATGTGTTGCCTATTTTTGTGTGTGTTGTAAACTAATTCTGTGTACGAATTTTCTTGTAATTTTAGGACTGTCGATTCCATCCTAACTCAGACACCATTTTAGCAAAAAGATGTTTTCTTGAAATAGAGTTATAGTATGTCCAGTAAAACCTGTTTTTAACATTTGCGTGTCTAGTATGCGAATTACTGCAACATAATGTCTGCCTTTTTGTAAAGTATTTGGTTGATCAATCTTTTCAAAACTTTATGGTAGTAGGTTGGTTAATTTCTACACTTTACAGCATCAGGAGGTCGATATATAGCTTTTACTAAATTTGAGAAGATCTCTTGGTTTTGTTCTTAGGAGTAGTCTCAGTTTGCTGACAAATTACGTTGAATTTACATTCGCATTTTGGTACGATTTCATGTGACTTCGTTTAGGTTGAATTTTCACTTTGTCCAGTGTAGCTACTTCTCCCGTGCTTGGCAACTACCGCACAGTTCATGGAATTACTTCTTGCGAAAATTCTAGTGAAGAATTGCATCTAAATTTATTACTTGTTTGGTAACAGATTTGCAATGTGATGAACTTCCTGATTTTTGTCAATATCTGTCATAAGTGCTTTGACATTTTGTAATATTAATATTAACGTTAAATCTTGTTGCATCTGACTGTACTTTTGCTCTTATCGTTGTAACAATTCTGCAGCAAGGGGTGGGCAAACGTTTTAAGCTGTAGGCCAAAAGCCTTTTAAAATTTAGCTGTGGGTTCAATTCAGTCAGCATCAAACGATGTAAACCAATTGATTGTTTAGCTGTAGCAACCGTTGGCTCCATTGACTTGGTGCTGGTAATATTTGTAGAATTGTTAACGGGCCGGATACATCTCGGTTCCATCTGACTCACTGCTATAATTTACCCATTCCTGGTTTACTTTACAGGTCATGGCTCCAAGAAGGGCTCTAGGCATTTCTCTCCAGAGCAGTGTACTGTTCATGATTATGAGAGAAATCAAGGGCTGTAGTCGAAGGAGCGCTACTGCGCAATCGACGGCACGCCTATTAAGTGTCTTACCAAAGACACATGCTCTTGAGTGGTGTCGAACCAGCGCTCTCACCACTCAGCTAGTCTGGTCTACTTGAAGCTCGGCAACCAAAGCTCATTTTGAAGCGGTTACTTCGCTATGAGTGAATGTTTAGTACTGAAATTTACTTCTCGCATATAGATTTTCTCCTGAAGGAACCTACTTTTGTTTTCTCTTCATTGTGCTATGAAGTAGCCTACTAGGTCTAAGACTACTGCATCACACTACCTATTAGAAAGTATCATTTACTCTTGTTGTAGGGCTGTCAATAACTTGACTTTTAAGACTTAAAAAAAGTTTGTTGAATGAATTGTAGGCCGGAGTTTTCAAAAACCACTGTCTTTTTACTTGTTCGTTTATAAGTTGTTTTGCCACTTTGATTGGTTGCTGGAAATATATCTTCGGAGCAATGACTTGTTACACTACGTTTTATGAGTTGGCAAAGAAGTGTCAAATAGCTTAGTAGACCTATTTGACGTCGTGTAAGGAAGGTGAAGATATCGCTCAGGAACGTGTTTCTTTGGCAAGACTCTTTAATGTTTTTTTTTTATTAGCCCAAAGAGTGGCTTCCTTGTCTTCCCACCCACTTAATCTTCAACTACCCGAATACAACAAAAATGAGCCCAACCTCACGGGAAAAACACTAGTCAATCGCTGTCAATTCTCACTATACTCCGTTCACGAGGCATTAAAATTCGAGTAGGTGGCTGCAGTAGCAGATTCAAAGGGGCTTAAATCGGAAAAACGATGTTATATTTCCCTGTGTTTCTTTTGAACATTTGAGTTCGCTGAATTTACTTCACAAGTCAGTGGCATTAGGCCCCAAGGGATTCGGCACTGGATTTAGGGATTGCGTGGCCACCATAGACTAAGAAAATAATGGAATATTCCGAGGTAAACACATTGTACACTTAACTAGTTAACAATTGAATTGACCTATTTTAGTTGTGAGGTAAAATGCGACTACGTTACAAAAGTAGCACACTACTGCCCACCTCTGGACGTCGTAGACAATTTTTCTGTCCGCGAGATCGCAGTGCAATGGCAAGAAGTAAATATAACAAGATTCCACCCCAATGGCTCCGTTAAGTGTCTTGACATTATGAAAAATGAAATGGCAATATCAAGCAGCGTTGGTTCGACTTTTGTGGTGTGCGCTTGAGCAACGCATTTTAAGTGGATGGAATAATTCAGAGACAAGCGGAAACTTTCCTTGTTATCTCAGTGATCTATCAAATTCATAAGTGATCATATCTCAGTGATCTGCTAAAATTAAGCTTTCAAAAAAAGTTTTTCAGTCCGAGGATAGATTCCTACAACCAATTCTTTGAACTAGGCCTGCGCAATAATAGGCTACTCAACGCGGAATGGCATGATTACATTCAAATCACAACCTTGTACTGTAAATGCAACCCAGTTTAAGTGCGCAATCAAATCTGTCGGTGCACAATTTACCAGTACCACACATAGAAATTGCTTTGCATGCTTCAAATGCGAACACAAACAGGAAATAATATACTAAAATCACCGCTGGTGATAGGTTTTGCGAGTTAAAATCCCATTCTGGGTATACCCTACAATAAAACAAAATCATAGGGTATTAAACTACATGTGAAAGTTGTTATATCCAAGACTTTACGGTTAGGTTTGCAAAATTCCCCGGAATTTTCAGGGCCGAAACTTTCCATGGAAATTTTGGGAATTAACGGGAATTTTGGGAAACTTTCAAAACAATCTTAATTTGATGTTGAAACAGGAAAATAATGGCCTTATACTGTTTAGAATAATAGTACTATGTATAACTAAAATACTTAAGAACATACAAACACATGGTTTAGTTTAATAACTCCAAAAATGATTCATCATCAATCTGTTTTTTTTGCAAAGAAAAACAATACTGAATCAGCTACAAAGTCGTTGTTCTAGTTGCTGCCGGTTAGCATCTCCTCCGGCTCGGCTTCTTCAGATGATGTACTAATGACTGTTCTGGCAGCGTCATCGACTTCAGAGTCAACTTCAACTTGAGTTGAATTGTCTTTACAGGGCTCAAACAATGCCAAGTTTGACCTGACTGATACTAGTTTTTCCGCCCTTTCATTTGCGAGCCTATTGCGGACCTTGGTGTGAGTGTAGGGGAAGACGGGGCAAAGCGGGACATCGCGATTTCTCACGTTTTGTATTCTTTGGCTCCCTCTAACCGGAAGCACTAGTTAGGCAACTATAAACTGTATTTGCTGTGAAAAAATGGCGACTGGCAGAGCACAACGCGTGTCGTGAGGAAGTAAAATGTGTTTTGGCATGGTTTGTTATAAGAAAGAGATGGAAAAGTAGCTACCACATTCGTTAGCATAAGCGAATTTGTTGGTAGCTTTGTTTTTATCTTAGACATTGAGACAGTATTTGTTGGTAACAAAAGCAACTTTTACCTAAAACTTAACAGGTTTCAGCAGAGATGTTATTTTCCAAAGGCCACACTTTGGGGAAAAGTGGGACAGCTGTATTAGGGCAAAGTGGGACAGTGCATTAGGGCAACATGAGACTCTAGAAGTCTAGATTGTATCTGTGGTTCTTCTGTTGACTGAATTTTTGTTTATAACTCTTTTAGCCTTCAAGATTGTAAAATATTTATCAGCATTCATTTATATTGTACCGGTAGGGCTACACAAATTAATTCTGACAATGGTTCGCCGCTATAAGAGAAAAACTGCAATAGGTAAATGGACGGATAGGCCAGTGGCGTAGCCAAGGGGGGGTTTTGGGGGTTACAACCCCCTCCTTTGGCACGCGTGTGACGTCACTATATTGAGAATGATGCTTTCAGTCTAAAAAAATTGCCTAATTTTATACAAAACTGCATTAAAAGAGCGAGTTTTGCCAATACCAAACATCTCAGCCAGGAATTAGCAACAAGAAAACATAGAGACTTAGCTTTATTTACGAAAAATGCCGAAGAAAACATGATCTTATCCTTTTGCTATGCCACCGGACAGCATCATTTTAAAGGAATATTCATACCCACATTTTTGTTGAAAATGCTCTCAGAATGCACCAAATTCAAAGTAATTTTTCAAAATTTTCTGGGGGAGGCCCCCCAGCCGCTGGGTTGTCAAAACCCCCCCTTTTCAAAATTCCTGGCTACGCTACTGGGATAGGCCATCAATATTAAGAATGCAATAGAAGATGTGAGAAGCAAGAAGTTGTCTTTGAGAGAAGCGGCTAAACAGTACCAAATCAAGCAAAAATGAAGTGTCCCGCTTTGCCCCACGGCTGGGGCAAAGCGACATTCAAAAAAAAAATTCTTTTTGGATTTGTACTATAACAGTAGAAAGATTCCGCTTGATCTTCGAACCAAATATGCTGACCAACTAAGGCTTTCGATTAAAAAAGAAATTAACTAAATCCAACCATCACTGTTGCTGAAATTACGTTTTTACAAAAAGTGTCCCGCTTTGCCCCGTCTTCCCCTACCCACATATGATCAGTATTTTTTTTAAATATTGAAAAAGTATGCATAAGCCTCATTCTTAATTAACACCAAGTTAATACAGTATTTATAATAATTAAAAAAAATAAGAAATGCTTAAGATAGGTTTTTGATATTTTTTTCTAATTGATGCAATATTTAACAAATGTTTTAAACATATTAAATGCCAAATGAAAATTCCCAATATTCCCGGGTCCTTCAAAATTCCCGGAAACTTTCCACCCCTTTACAACCCTATTTACGGTGCACGCAAAGTTTAATACAAAATACTGCTTTGGTAAGATGACCGAAAGACGGACGTTAGTAAGCTACGTTGAAATCAAAAAATTTATTAACACATACAGTCTTCCCGATACGTAAGAGTCTATGAAGTCAGCAGTTGTGAACTGAGCAAGTGACAACTGGGCTAGCAACATTTGAGCAAGTGACTGAAGTTAGTACATGATGAAACTGAGCAAGCTGAAACTTAACTTGTCACAAGTCAGCAAACTGAGTTTGACGAGCGATGACCAAGCAAGTCCGACGTAAGCACGTAAATCTCATTTGCTGACTTGGCAGTAGCTGAAATGTAATTGCTGAGTTGTCGCATGCCGAGTGGTCCGACGACCGATATGTTACATATGAAATCGATATTTGCATTAATGGAAGCGGTTCAAAACAAAAGCTATTAAGATAGATGAAGGCGGTGTCACACTAATTTTGACGTGAGTACAAATTTTCTCAGAAGTCCACTCTGCATTGATTTTGGCAGCCTCGAAAAGTTGGGCGCAGACAGCCAACTTACAAAGGTAAACTGTAGAAGGCTCAACAACAAAAATATTAACTTCTAAAATCAAATCGAAACATGCATATAGAACTGAATACAAAAGAAAAACATTGAGCTTTATCGCAAAACCGAACAATAAGTGCTTTGCTAGAAGCTGCAAGTAAAATTAGGTCATTTACATTACAAGCAAGTCATAAAATTGTGAAATGGTTGATTATTGCACTAAACTACAGGATTTTGAGGTTACAGTCATTGTACTAGTTAACACTATTCAAACATCACATGACACATTTAGTTGTTAGAGCCGTGATATTGCGTTGTATCAATCGACGACAAACGTTATATGAAGGGGGTGAATAAAACAAGAAAAGAGAGACATATGATATTTAAACAGCGAGCATTTAGAATAAAAGTACAAAGAAATTAAACAATGCATTGCATATAAAGTGCGATAAATATTAGTTTTAAAACTGCACGAAATTTGGTTGCCGGGTCATAGTGCAGTACTGCAGTGTTGCAATATTTGCGCTCATTTAAATGCGTTGCATGTAAACCTGTATCGGCGTGCCAGGTGCAGGATCTGCAATCACGAAGTTGGTATTTAACTATAAATAACATGTGCAGTCACGTGCCGTGCATCACATGATTTTCTCGACAACTGTGAACAAAGAGCAGCAGAACTAACGTGACACAGCAAAACCAACAGTTCATGCTTTCCCACACCAGCTTTCCGTACATACTTCGCAGTAAGTGAATATCATGTCTTTTGTAACATGTCACACCATTGACAGTTTTTATATCGGTAGTCGACTGATCCAGGGGTATATAGCTCTTTCGGGTGTTTGTCCCCAAAACTTTAATAGGGAAATGTGCCACCAAGACCCCGCTTAAACGTCGCTTGATAGGCCGTTGGGCGTTGATGGAAGAATCGTACGCCGTGCATCGATACAGGAAAGTAGTGTTTAAATGATAAACCTCAATAAAGTCGAGTACATAGACTGTAGTTAGTTCTCTGCTCTTCTCATTCATATGATTCTACAAGAAATAAACTGCAAACAGTTTCGAAAAGAGTCCAGGCCACAACAAAAATAAGCGTTCAGAGGTTCATAGACTACAAAGTTTACCCACCTCTGTCCAAGAGCATACCGCAGCACAAGAATGATTAATCTGTATAGTGTATAATGATGATACCCACGTAAGTAACCAATGGAAAGCTTGACGCTTTAACTTTAAAAGATCTTTTGCCTCAACACCTACTTTTAGCTTTACATCAACAACTACCATTTTTCAAACAATTATGCTAACGAGTAATGGCAAAAAGTAACTTTTTTTAAAGTGCTCCGTTGACAATCAGGAAATAAAACTTAATGATATAAAATTATGTCAAACATTAATTTCAAAGCATCACATGAATAATATATATAATTGACTATTAGTGTCATCCACAATAACTTCCTAGTATTCACGCATACAAACGCCAACTGATGTTGGGGAGCACTCTTTTGGTTTTGGTCCAGTGTAAGTGTCGCAAACGACTTTCAGAAGGTCCGTTTGAGCTTCTTGCTGCAATGCTTCAGTATGAACTCCATTCACCAAAATCCATGGCACATATTTATGTTTTGGATTCAAGGCATCAGTACGTAAAGCCATCTTATGCATCAGCGTATTGCCTTCTTTTCCTTTAGCACATATATTGATGGCATTCCAGTCTTGATGGCCATCAGTGATGCACTTTTGAGCAGCAGCAATTGGATCATTAGAACTCTCCATACAATGAATGATTGGAAAATACACATCAAATTGGTAATGAGTGTATTTCAACAAGCAATTCTCTATGAGATTTCCAGTACATTCATCAGGTCCATGTTGACAAGTGTAATTGTAGTAACCAGAAGATATTTCTACTTCATGAGCATTTCCATATGGAAAGACTTCACCTTTTATGATTCCAGATGACTTTAGTGATTTCCAAGTCGGATAAAACTGATCTGTAATGAACTGACGACAAAAGGGGCAAAGAGATTCAAAGTAAAGAGATATGTTGACAGGTTTTGGTTCATTAAATTTCCACAGGCGGTCCATGCATGTTGCTTCCACATTGCAGCTGACAGCAATTTCTCTGGAATCACACCAGTGACGTGGAGAAATGTTACAAGTTGCAGAGATGTAGGCCACCAAACCAAGCAAGAGAAAGATTTGCTTCTGCATTTTGAAGAATTTATTTGTTAAAATACAACTCAATTTTCTGTGAAACAAAATTCAAGTTTATTACATGAAAATAAGTATATATGCCATGGGTACTTTGAAAAATACTTGTTGAATTGATTGATGATAGCTAATTTAATACACATCACAAAAGAAATAACTTCTTATTGAGTCATAAACTGCAGTGATTACACAAATACACAACTATCAAGACAATGGCACTTCTGTTAGTTTTTTTCATCCTGGTATTACTGGCACGGGTCTGCTACTATTCGGTGAGTTCCTAACCTCTAACCCCTAACCCTAAAACGGCAATGACAATTAGGCTACGGTACCCAATAATTTAAAAAAAAAATGAAAAAAATTACAGAATAGGGATCGGACTCACTGAATTGGACTCACCGAAACGGGCCATTCCGTACTGGCACTACCATATTGTCGAATCACACACCATTTAGAAAAAAACTACAATTGCAGAACAGAAAGTTACTGAAGACCAAGGACAAATTTCAAGTAAATAAGCCACAAATTCATTGAGGTAGAATGCACCCAACTATACAGAAATTGTTTCAATGCAAAAGAGTAAAAGATATACATGTATTGTTGTATGTGATGAATAATTAATCGAAGAAACTATCATACAACAGAAGGACAAAATTATATGTGACAAACGAAATCTCTAAAAATATCTGCAACCGTACATAAAAAAATTCCATCTAACAGTGTTGATCACAACAAAATAAACTTATCTTTATGCCAAAACGTTATGAAAAAGAAGGGAAGTTATATTTTGAAATGTACCGCAGTACATTACTGATAGATGAAGACAACAACCGTGTATTTAAGAAAAGTATTAAGTATATACATATAACCAAAGTGGTAGAGACCGATTGCATTTACAAAAATCCTGACACATAGCTTTGATTCATTTAATATGGCACATAAACTGTTAAAAACTATGGAAACCTGCAACTTCTAAAATGACATAACCTAAACTTTGTTGATTCAAAAAATATATTCTTTTGAGTTGCATTGCAAAGCATAAGTCATATGACACTCTTTGCTGTGGGACATGTGATCCACAAACAATATATTATAGTGTGTCAATAAACAGCTGTGAATGCAAAATGCACAAACAATGCATAGTTTTGTGATCATTAAATTGTTAAATCTGTTTGCAAACCAATGTATGCTTCTGTTTGGGTGAAGTATTCATCTTATTAAGTGCTTAGGAATGAGTAAAATCATGTTCAATAATCAATACAAAACATAAATTGTATTTTTGAGTATTATTAGTGCACAAAATGTATGAAAAAGATAAGATATGAAACAGATTAAATCAAAAGCATGTGAAACTCAAAGCTTGGGAATCAACTATTAAGTATTAAATCATTGTTCTTTGCGGAAAATGAAAGTAAATGACAAAAATTTCAGTTTTCATGTAGGTCTAGTTGATGAAGCTTCTCTGTTTGTTCAAAAAAGAAAATAAAAAGAATGCAGTTCAATACTTATGAGGTGTACTTCTGTACTATCAGGTAAAAATCACAAAAGTGTAGATAATCATTAATTAATTGCACCACATGAAATTACATCAATGGATGTCTCAAAAACCTTATTTGCGAACACAAACGTCAACTGATGTTGGGGAGCACTCTTTTGGTTTTGGTCCAGTATAAGTGTCACAAACAAGTTTAAGAAGATTAGTTTGAGCTTCTTGCTGCAATCCTTCGGTGTGGACTCCATTCACCAAAATCCATGGCACATATTTATGCTTTGGATTCAAGGCATCAGTGAGCAATGCTGTCTTATGCATCAGCGAATTGCCTTCTTTTCCTTTAGCACATTTGTTGATGGCATTCCAGTCTTGATGGCCATCAGTGATGCACTTTTGAGCAGCAGCAATTGGATCATTAGAACTCTCCATACAATGAATGATTGGAAAATACACATCAAATTGGTAATGAGTGTATTTCAACAAGCAATTCTCTATAAAATTTCCAGTACATTCATTAGGTCCATGTTGACAAGTGTAATTGTAGTAACCAGAAGATATTTCTACTTCATGAGCATTTCCATATGGAAAGACTTCACCTTTTATGATTCCAGATGACTTTAGTGATTTCCAAGTCGGATAAAACTGAGTTACAATGAACTGACGACAACCAGGGCACAGGGATTCAAAGTAAAGAGATATGTTTACTGATTGCGGTTCATTAAATTTCCATAAACGATTCACACATGCAGCTTCCACATTGCAGCTGGCAGCAATCTCTTTAGAATCACACCAGTGGCGCGGCGAAACATGGCAAGTAGCAGAAACACATAAAACCATCCCAAACAAAACGAAAATATGTGGAGTCATGTTTAACCAGGCTAACTTATTTATCACAATAAATAAGGAAAAATCTGTAAATAATATATTTTTAATGTAATACAGTATTAACATTGCCTGTTGGGGTAGCTCACTTAAAATCATTTCAAGTGTAAAAATGACTTGCAAGATTAAGTAGTAAAGGCGACTCATTTATTTGCAAATTGTGCAATGTAGCAAAGCACTTACAGAATCACAACTCTACTCTTCACCTCTTGTTGGGTGTAGACCTACTAGGTTACTAAAAATGATGCTTACACTGTAAGCAAGATATAAAAACACATTGAGCAGAATATTCTGCCATTAAAGAGAAGAATAGTACTTTCCTAATCAACTGTGAAATTATCAAGATAGCAAAACTGGTAATAGGTAGTTAATGGCAAAGCAAACCACTGCCCCAACTATTTTTTGTTTCATGTAATTGAAAGGATAAAATACAAGGTCCAATTAAAATATTTGTAACTGTATCCAGAAATTTTACAATGCAACTTTAAAAAAAACTATTTGCAATTACAAAACTTTTTTCCTGCAACAAAAAGTTGTCCTGGTGATTACTAATCTATCACCTTAATACCTCATATATACCGGTATGGTTTCAATTTTAAACGACACATTTATAGCCTACTGCAGTATTACCACATGTTCCTCAAATTTTCAACACAATTATTTTTAGAACCTAAGTAAGAACTATTTTGTTTCTTGCATCATAAAACTGGACCAAAATTGTACAAAATAAAGAAAAATAACCGCATACCACTCAGTAGTAACATAATGGTGTTTGCTAATTTTGGTTACTTTCATGCTATACTGTAGCATCTAACTGCAAAAGTTATGACCGACCAGCGCAGTGCACATAGATAGGCTATGGACCTTACCAGGGGCGCCGGAAGCGGGGGGGGGGCGGATGCCCCCCCTGCCCTCAATTTTTCTGCAGATGGAGGGGCAGGGGGTGCAATGGTGCCCTTTTAAAGTCATGTAAGCAACTGCACATTTTGCAATATAACAATTTCTGCTTTCGCTTTTAGCCTAATAATAATCTTTCATTTTTGCCTTAAAATAATATTTACGGCAGAAAATTTTGCAACACAGTAGCCTACAGGCCTTAAAACTCTTTTTTTTTTTCGGGAGCTCCTTCTCGGCGGCCAAATCTGTGTGCTTTGAGGCCAAAATACAAAATAACGATAGCACAAGTAAATAGAATTAAACTTGCAACAATGCTAAAATGATCACTTAGCGTTGTTGAAGTCTGGGCCTGGGCGACGTCCTACAATAGAATCGTTGCACCACGTAATAACTGCTTTATCGGGATTGTAATCCAGTACTGCGGGACCATCTAACGACACTCGCACGAGTGTCTCCAATGTGGCTGATTTTAAAGAAGTTCGCCACTCCCCTAGAATTCTTTTTAGCAACAAAAAACAACGTTCGACATGATTGTGTTGACGATGACGGCAAGGTAATAAAATAAGTATTTCAATCATGTGAAGGACATTACTAAAAGAAGCATAATTTTTGCAAAATATGATCAAAAAATGTTTTCCCCTTGGACGTCAACTAACCTAGTTCTCCTTTTTAACAACGATTCAATGTCCGACAACATCGAATCGACATAAAAACGACAATATTGCCAGCCGATGTAAATTAGCACTTTGGATTAAGACTTTGTTAAAATAAACGTCGAGAATTACAAACAAGACTTACAGCGCTGGTGATCGCAGATGGATACATTCAATCAATAACAAATATCCCCGCACAATGCAATAGTGGCGATTATGACTCGCTGACCTAATTTTGCGTCACTCTTCTATACTACATATTTTCGACAGTTAATCCACGATCATTCTATTGCGAAATTAAATAATTGGCTAGAAGAGACCGGCGGCCAAACTTGGCAGATTGAGGAGGTAGCACCGGCGGTCATTCAAGCACTACTTAGCGGCCATGACCGCAGGCTGCTTTAAGGCTTGACAGTAGGTACATCATTATGACATAGCATGATGCCCTTCTTTGTATACTGGACACTTGTGGGCTATCATTACTCAATACATAGTGAGCTGATAGGTTAGCATTATCGCTATATCTTATCTTAAATCTTGACAAAAAATTTGCTTTTTAATAAAAAAAAGTGCCCTTTTTTCGTAATCTTGCCCCCCCAGTCAAAAATCGTTCCGGCGCCCCTGGACCTTACCAACGTTCGAGCTGGAGGCTGATGTATTTAAATCACAAATTTTACACTAAATGTAGTTCATATCTCTGAGAAACGATAGTTACTACTTACAAAACCAAAAAGCGATCGTGAATCTGAAAGCGCTGCAAACGCCTGGTTGCGCTATAAATAATGTCAACAAAAACAAAAACCGAGAACTTTTTATTGTTTCCAGTGTGTTGCCAGATCATCCTCTGTCACCAACTCACCAATACATTTCGAACACAAGCGTCACAATCTACTACAGCAGTTCAAGGTCTGCATCGCCATTGCAGGTAACTCTAACTCATAATTGCGGGGACGTAATCCAACAAAAACCAAAAAACCTCCGACTGAAATCACTTCATCCCTTTTACAACCAAGAACTATGATCTAAATCAGTGGTTTTTAACATTTTTAATGTCGTTACCCCTGAGAAGAACATGATGGATTTCAATTAGGCCTACCTCCTTTTCAAAAAATAACAAATCACAGCTTACAATTAATTAATATAAAACCACCAAAAATGATGTCATAATTTACGTTCAAGTGTTCATCAAAAGTGTAATAAATGGGAAGATTGATAGCCCACTGCTTTTTGCTATCAAGCTGTCAAATCTAAGCAGAGTGGAGGATAGGCTCATATCATTGTCAAGTTTGTTTCGATGTTTCGTTTTCATAGATGTCATAACCTATTTAAACCAACAAATCGACAAAATCAAAACCGACATAGCCTACATAGGCCTACACACACCTATCATCAGAGAATCTTGAAAACTTTTCATGCAAGATGCAGTCAATGCTTAGAATCAAGTGAGACAATTATTATTAGGCCTATTATTATTTCTTTGCGTAAGACAAAGCTGTCCATATCCAAAACAAAAGAACGAAATAATACACAAACTGCAAATGCACAAAGATCACAGAGAGCCACTTGGATGTCGTCAGTTTAAGAGCTCACTAAATACCTAGGCTGCTGTTACAAATTTACATAGCCTACAATGAGCGTTGGAAGAATTGAAAGTATTCATGTAGCGATCCATTATTTCGTCATATAAGTTTCCCTTTCTTGTACTAAAGTGAACTACTTTAACTTAAATTTATTTCCTAGTGTTTCTGTAATTTTCCATGTAAACTGCTCCCGAAGTAAATAAGAAAAAGGGAACACAAAATAAAATGGTTTGTTCGTCCTTTGACGAGAGCTCACATCAAACCAGTCCAGTTAGACCAGTTCAGCTCTCAGAAAATATTAAATTGATTATTTAGTTAAAATGTAATAAGTCGTAATAGTCAAATGTTTCCCTATTTCGTCATATAAGTTTCCCTTTCTTGTATTAAAGTGAACTACTTTAACTTAAATTTATTTCCTAGTGTTTCTGTAATTTTCCATGTAAACTGCTCCCGAAGTAAATAAGAAAAAGGGAACACAAAATAAAATGGTTTGTTCGTCCTTTGACGAGAGCTCACATCAAACCAGTCCAGTTAGACCAGTTCAGCTCTCAGAAAACATTAAATTGATTGTTTAGTTAAAATGTAATAATTCGTAATAGTCTAATGTTTCCCTGTTCTGCAATTTCACTATTCTGTAATGTTTAAATTCAATTTGTGTTATAGACCTACAATATTATACGAACACCTTCTGATAACTTAAAATTATAATTCGAATAACAAGAATTGTGTGGAAATTATTTCATGGAGTCAGATAGCCAAACTAGATAAATTAGTTAGATAGAATATCCTTGAGACAAACAGAGTTTTATTAGACAGCCAGCTACCTTATAAATTAACATTTTAAACCATCGCTAGGGATACTAAAGGAAAAACCTGACTTTGCGATTTTCCACGTTCTTTGTGTTTAACATGCTACCATAAAACGATTTTCAATAAAATTTTGCCCCATTACGGTCTGACCACCACTGTGCGCGTGCTTTTGTCAGAGCTTTCAAAACGAAATTGGCCTGAGCAGCGAAGCGTGCGACTGCACAGTTACGTCACTAAAGACTATAGCAATCAGCTAATCTCGCAATAATTGTTACTGCGGGCGATATGACTGCAGGCTATGTATGTATGTACATCAAAACAACACATTTCAACATCAAAACATCAGACAGTTTGCTCAAAACATCAGATGTGGTAACGTGGCTTTTGTTATTGCTGTCTTTAGTGACGTATTCTCGAGCAGTGTTTGCACTTTTTGGTCATTTTGAAAAAAATGAAAATAAATGAAACATTGGACTTTGGGCCTTACCAGCGCCATTAAAAACTTTTTTTTTTCGGTAATTTTTTTTGAAATGTATTCTTGAATGTTCAATTTACTCAGTTTGATGCTTAATTCCCGTTTGAAATTTTCATTTAGTATGCCTTTAACAATCTTACACGTATAATAAATGTTGCCACATTCAGAACGATAAAAACGATCAGATGGCATCAGGTCTGACTGAGGTCTGATATAAAGCGATTGGAGGAGTGTATGCAACGGTTGATAAACAAAAACATGTTTTTCCTCAATAAAGCATCAAACGTTATTCACGGGCACTGACATATCGAGGCAAATTGTGCAATATTCTGAAAGAATCATTGTAAGCAACACGTTATCGTTTTATACTGGAAGATGGTGTTGGTGTTGGAAGATGGTAAGGTGTTGCGACCGTGCCAAATTTTTTTCAACTCAATAACTTACTTCGATCACAAGCACGTTTTAACGTTCGCGTTTTGTCGCTTCTACCTTTTTCTTGACCTTTGCTATGTTGATGTGTATTGTGTTGATATGATGGTCAGAAATAAAAAAACAACTGAACTGAACTGAACTGAACTGAAGATCTAAACTTGTTCCACAACTGGGATACGTAAAACGACGTAGACTACAATAAGAGCGAAATACAATGTTTTTACAGCGGGTAAGCATTTAACAAAATGAGATTTTGTATTGTTTGCAGCGCAGTAGCCTAGTCTACTGAGAGCGTATCTGCCTTGAAATATCATTTTCATCTGAGAGAGAGAACTCCCAATAAATAAGCTACACCAAGATATTTTACAGAGTCTGTGATCACAATTTCAGATTTACCTAGATGCAGCAGAGGAGCACGCGAAAGATAAAAGCGTCTAAACAAATTTTATTGGACTAAGCCACTCAAACTAGGCGAGATGCAGCAAATGTCATCAGCAAACATAATACCATTTAAACAAAAGTTGCCGACATAACAACCAACAATAAAAGAAAAAATGCCATTGCTGAAAATCCTACTTCACAGCAATATATTGAAAGAAATTGTGTCAAAAAACAACGCTTGGATTGGATGCTCATTTTGAAGGCCAACCCAAAAATCTCCATTATCTTTCCTTACGAATTCGGTTTTTAGATGAAAATTCGTTGCTCATGCGCACACCTAGAGAACTGAACCAGCGCCACTTGATCTTGAGGTGTTTCCGTGTAGTCTATAAAGTCAGGCGCTTAAAAAACACTGAGCTTACGGGGCGGACGACTGCTTATCTTGAAGAAGAGTAATTAGAAAGAGGCGTAAATTTAAAAAACAAAACAAAAAAAAATATTTCCCATTCAATCGGATGTTTTGTGTTTGCTCATTTTAGTTTGAAGTTTTCGATTTCATTGAGAAAAAAACTAATTAGCCTACTGTTAGAAAACAGTAGTGCTGACGGGAATCTAGAAGACAGACTAATTAAAGGCCTGGGTTGTGATAGTTTTGGAGGCCCGTAAACCTTTCCAAGGGGCCCGGGAGCTTGAAGAACCCATCTCGTATTTTTTTGAATATAGCCCGTGTTCCTTAAAAATGTATTAATTTGGTGCCCTAAGATCTCATTGGTACCGACCCAAATTATTTTCCCAACAGTCTTGCTAAAAAGTGTAGCTACATGAAAGTGAGGAAATTTTTTAAGTTCAGTTTTGAATGTTTGGAAAAAAAACCAATTGATGCATGTTTTTAAATCAGGTTGTTGCAATACAACCTATGTTTAACATTCATGTCGATTTATTGAAAAATTTTGATATGACAAAGTGTGTAGTGGGTGTTTAACAGCAACTAACAAAACAAGCGATTCAAGTTATCTGGACAGGCTGCAGCAGTGACGCAGTGAGGTGAGCAGGCTTGCTTAATTCAGGCTACATTAACTGGGCAAGGTTTCGAATAAAAAACTATCAAACAATTTATGGCTTGATTTTACATTGAAATTGAATAATTTCCTGACTTTGCACCCCCTTGCGTATTGCGAAAAGTGTTAATCTTAGTTCCGCATGGTGGAGCTGAAGTACATTTTTAATTAGCCTTCCGGAGTGGCCAACCGAACTGGTTTGAAGTCTTGTCAGTTTTGTGAGAAACAAGGTAGGAGACCTGCGCTCAGTCAATCAACCAAGTAATCGTTTAGCCTGTTTATTAAAACAGGAATAGTAGGCTACATGTTTGAATGTGATGTTGGCCTATAAAACCGCAAAGTACGTTAGACAACAGTTCTGTAAAGCAACTTTAACACACTGAAATCACGCGCTACATTCCATCTAAATTGCACAACATAGAGCCATGGGCGGTGTGTGGTTTCAGCACTTGAAGCTCAGGCACAGCCTCTTACGTCAGTAGCCTAGTTGCTGAAAGATTCCACATGTGGCAAACGAATTTTGTAGAAAGTGTTGGTAGATTCGGCTTCTATACAATGTGTAAGCCTACACACAGGGGCGATTTTTGACTGGGGGGGGGGGCAAGATTACGAAAAAAGGACACTTTTGTTTGCTAAAAGGCCAATTTTTTTTTAAGTTTTAAGATAAGACATAGCGATAATGCTAATCTATTAGCTTACTATGTATTGAGTAATGATAGCCCACATGTGTCAGGTATACAAAGAAGGGCATCATGCTATGTTTAATGTTATCATGATGTAACCTACTGTCAAGCCAGCAGCCTGCGGCCATGGCCGATAAGTAGTGCTTGAATGACCGCCGGTGCTACCTCCTCAATCTGCCAAGTTTGGCCGCCGGTCTCTTCTAGCCAATTATTTAATTTCGCAATAGAATGATCGTGGATTAACTGTGGAAAATATGCAGTATCAAAGAGTGACGCAAAATTAGGTCAGCGAGTCATAATCGCCACTGCTGCATTGTGCGAGAATATTTGCTATTGTATGGAATATATCCATCTGCGATCACCAGCGCTGTAAGTCTTATTTGTAATTCTCGACGTTTATTTTAACAAAGTCGTAATCCGAAGTGCTAATTTACATCGGCTGGCAATATTGTCGTTTTTATGTTGATTCGATGTTGTCGGACATTGAATCGTTGTTAAAAAGGAGAACTAGGTTAGTTGACATCCGAGGGGAAACATGTTTGGATCATATTTTGCAAAAATTATGCTTCTTTTAGTAATGTCCTTCACATGATTGAAATACTTATTTTATTACCTTGCCGTCATCGTCAACACATGTCGAACGTTGTTCTTCGTTGCTAAAAAGAATTCTAGGGGAGTGGCGAACTTCTTTAAAATCAGCCACATTGGAGACACTCGTGCGAGTGTCGTTAGATAGTCCGCAGTACTGAATTACAATTCCGATTAAGCAGTTATTGCGTGGTGCAACGATTCTATTGTAGGACGTCGCCCAGGCCCAGACTTCAACAACGCTAAGTGATCATTTTAGCATTATTGCGAGTTTAATTCTATTTACTTGTGCTATCGTTATTTTTATTTTGTATTTTGGTCTCCAAGCACACAGATTTGGCCGCCGAGAAGGAGCTCCCGGTAGGCCACGATGCCGCTCCCCCTGCCCCCGCTTCCAGTGCCCCTGCCTACACATGGTATAGATAACATAGATGTTTGTAGGATCATTGAAAATTGGCAGGATAAAGATGAGGAGCAGGTCTTGATTTTTACAGAAAATCTCTATCAGGACAGAATTCAAACGTTTTTGCAGCAGCTCAAAGATTGAAAACTGTGTATAAAATTATTTACCAATTAACTTACCAGATTTTATTCTTTACATGGAGCCTGTAGACTACAGGACATGAAGTGAGCTATATTTTCTGCGTGCAATATGCACCCGAGTTCTAAATGACATTGACATGAATTCTAAATCACATTAACATGCCATTTAGATTTTTTTTTCAAAGGAATAAAGACTGTGTAAGCTATTAAGGTTGCCAAGAAGCAGAGATGTTCACAAAATTATTGAAAATTGGCAGGATCAGGACAGGATTTTTTAAATTTCCAAAATGAATCAAGACAGGATCAGGGCTTGTACTCGTTGGATCAGGACTGGATCGGGATCTTGAAAGAAGTAGATCCGAATATCTCTGCTGGAGCCTGTGATTAATTGAAAATCTTTCACATTATTGTAATGATATCTGATATTTTTATAAATAGAGATGTTGCAACATATTTTACTAGCCTACAGATCTTCAACTGACAAATTTTTTGCATGGCACCTCTTACTTATTTGATTAAATATTTTGTCTATGTCGTAATCGTAATGTTTACACGATTGAGATTATTTATTATTGTAAAACGACTTTAAAGTGCAAAAAGATAATGCGGTTGGCTATCTTCGTTGAAAGAAGATAACAATAGGCTAATTTTTTAAAAATATTATTACCAGTAGTATATTAAGAGCTCCCACTCGAAAGAATCACGAAACCAGTAGCGTTGGCAGAGGGTACTTTTAGACACGAGCGTGGGGTAATTTAGGGGTCCGGGGTCTTTTCTTTTCAAGGGGCCCGGAAATACGAGGAAACAACAGCGTATTTTTTGCATACAGTGCGTTTTTCTTATAAGTATCTTGATTTGAAGCCAAAGAATCTCATTGGTACCGGGCCCAAAATACCCCTTTAACAGCCCTGCGCGAAACTGTTTGAAATTAAACATGTTGATTATACCGTTACCTATTATCAGGAAAACGTGAAAGTGAGCTCAACATGTTTTTAAAATAAAAAAAAAACAAGTCATGGTCAAGTTTATAGTCAAATTAAAAAAAGGATCTGCTTCAGCCAAATTTAAAAGTCCATTTTATGTCCAATATTCGCAAATAGTATTGGTAGGCCTTGGTCTATTGCCACAAAGTAGGCTAAATCTGGTAATTTTGGTAAGCAACGAACCGACAAATTGACAAAAGGTCGATCGTTTGTAGCCTCTGGTAAGTTTGTTTATTTGTTTTATTTAGTGCGGTTATGCAATAGCAAGTCAAATCGTTTATTTAAATAATCTTTGAGAAATTTAAGGGTGGTGAGTCATAACCAAATGCTTTCCTTTATGTAGAAAACTGAGTGCAGTGGAACAAAGAATAGATTAGCGTGTGTAATGTTTTCCACCTCATACACGTACGCAGGGCCGGCTGGTGAGTTCTAGAAATGGAGATGCTGCGTACGGGCGACGTCCGGCTGCGAGTTCGCAGAAGGAGAATACAACAGCGGGGGTCTTGAGAAGCTCCCCCAGAAAATTTAAAAAAAATTACATTTGATTTTATGCATTCTAAGCGTATTTTCAGCTCTAAATTGTGATAAAACTTTAAAATAAAACTTGGCTTTGTTGACTTAAGTATTTTTTTATCCATCAGGTTCCGCTAAATAGAATTCTGCTTTTGTAATGCGTCGCACCCCAAGAGTTGCAGCCTCCTTTGATAATGGGCTACCGCTTTTTTGTTCATAAAGTCGAGCGCTCATTTTCAAGGAACAAAAAAGCGTTTTGCATTGAAAGCAAAGTTAAAAAAGCTAATAGGCTATCGATAATGTTATTGAACAGTTTTGATGTAAAACATGTCATTTAAATGTGTGCATCCGGCGTGCTTTTAGTAATTACATTTTAATTGTGTTGGTAGGCTACAAAGAGTGAATTCAAACATAGACCTTTCTGCTTTCTCTACTATGTAGCCCAAATGTCAGGGCCTGATTAAGGCTCACGGGGGCCCGAGGCACAGCTAAGTTTAGGGGCCCCAGTTGGCAATCGCTTTCATTGCAATATCATGTAGCCTATAGTCTCTGAGAATGATGAAATATGGGCTAACAAATAGTTCAAGCAAAACTATAACTTCATAAATATTAATTTAGCCAATTTACCTACAACTTTCTAACAGTATGAACACTCTTATACTTGTTACAAAAATTATTGGGTGAAAAATCTCTCTATAACAGACTGGAAATTGAGCTCATTTCAATTTCATACTGGAAACACTACCAAAATATAAGCTACATTTGAATTTGAACTAGCAGAGTTTATTAATTGATCCTTGAAACCAGTGCTGTGTTAAACCTTTTGTGGGCCCGGGGCCAGAAAAATTTTGGGCCGTCTATCGTCAAGCAGACCTATAATATTGTGTATATTTTCACTGCACCGACATGGAAATGTGGTTCATTTTAAATAGACTTTCTCACCGGTTTAGAAAACAACACAAGTGTAAGTAATCGCAAACATAGGTCTAACATTTCTTAGCTACACCTTTGCTCGGAATGAAAGCGAAAAGTGTTAACAATTTCTAATAAAAAAAATACTGGCAATGGAAACATAGGCTATCGGTCACGACTCACGACGCGGTAATACCATCGTACAAAATTTTGACTTTGCCGCCCGGTACTCGCAGATAAAATCTGAGGATAAAACCAAAACTGTAGAAATTATTAATTTCCATTCAGATTTGGTCATCTGGTAACATTATTGTTTTTCCCCATTTTTATTTCTTATCTGGCAACATTACTTGTTCTGCCAACCAAGGTACAGTAGAATTCGCCTATACCGGTTTCGTTTATAACGTCATTTCGCCTATTACGTCACATTTCGCTCGGTCCCGGCAGAATTCCTATCTTTTACATACATTGTAGTTCGGCTACAACATCATCGCCTATAACGTCAATTCGCATGTAACAGCACTCTTTATTGGTCCCCAGACGTCTTTTGTTCGTTTATAACGTCACTTTAAGCCATCACCTTCACCACGAACGGTCAGTCTTTTAATCCAGTTAGCGCTGCTGCTTGCAAAATGTCTTCCCTTTATTTCGCTACGTCGTTCTCAGCAGGGACTTTAACTGAATTAACTTTTTTCCCGCGTGAAAAACTATCACGTGTAAAAAGCAGCTCTACAGCTGTGTCAAATCCGTGTCAAAACCGAAACAGCTCAAGATCAATGCCTTTTTTGCTAATAAACAATGAACTTTTCTACTACTGTATGTAACGAGCTGTATTGCGCAAATTTCCTGTACCTTTCGCTGTAGGTTATTTTTTTTAAACAATTTCTTTGTTTACTGTATTTTCTGCGTTCCTTTTGTCAGTTTGGTGGTACACAGTAACCCTGATTGGATTATACACCTCTTTCTTTAATCAAAAGACAGTTGTGGAATAGTTTGCGGTAGTTCGTCTATAACGTCAATTCGGCTATAACGTCAGTTTTTGAAAATCCCTTAGAGGTACCGTTATAGGCGATTTCTACTGTAAAAACATTGTACCGGTATTAAATTGTAAACAATCATTCAATCAATCATTTTATTTTTCGTCATTAACGTGTCCGGGACGAAAAAGATACTTACTACAAAAATCGATATAGACCTACCAGCACGTTAACGAACGGGAAAAGGTAGCAAAACCTTGAAAGGTTTAAAACGTACCTGAATGAAAATTATGTAGTAGGCTATATATCAGTAGTTAGCACGGCCACAAAACCCAAAAAAACAAATAGAAAAAAATAAAACAAAAACAGAGAGAAGCACACATAGTAATGAATGACAGCCTAATGAAAAGTGTTGTGAATTGAATTGAATTTGCCAGTTCCAATATTGATGTGGATGAGCAGTCATAATAATAGGATGGAGAAAAAACCGGACATAAAAGAAACCCATCCTCAGTGTGGATTGAATTGAATTTGCCAGTTCCAATGTTGATGTGGATGAGCATTGAGCAGTCATAATAATAGGATGGAGAAAGAAAACCGGACATAAAAGAAACCCATCCTCAGGCAAAAGCCCGTTTCGATGTGGCCCAGGAGAGCAGGTGTTGAGCTCTTTCTATGGTTAGAGTTTAGACTGCACATCACACAGTAGCCTAAGTAGCCTACACAATAACAAAAGCAGTGTAAAGCGTTTTGAGGATCAGGTGTTCAATTACTTTTATTTAACATTGTTTCATTCCAAGGCAAAGCTTTCATAATTTTATGCAGGCATTCAAGTCTAATTAAAGTTTTTAGGGTATGGTAGCCTAGGTTAGTGGCAAGAATAAACAGGTCCCTTGTGTTAAGAATGATTTTTGTTTTGTACCGTACAACATGTGATATGCCAGGCTTATAAGGTATTTGAAGATAAGAGCAATTTCATGTGCATATATTCAGTAAACGTAAATACAGAAGAACGTTTCTGCTAAAAGTACAGGACAGGTTTTTTCTGCTCGCAACATCACTAGTCAAGGATATTTATAATTATGGTATTGTAAATGTTAAAAATGAAATGATAATTAAACTATCTGAAATGCTATTTTGCTTACACCTAACAATTTTTTAAAACAAAACACTTTTATTGGTGAAAATAAATTGAATATGTGAATTCACAAAGGGCTTAACCCCATTTTTTTATTTTACTTTTTGTTCTTTCCGATTTCTTTCAATGAAAAGAAGTTAATATGTGAATTCAAAAAGAGCCCTCCAGTTTTGTTTTTTTTATTTCACTATTTGTGCTTTCTGATTTCTTTCAATGTCTTCTAAACTAAATGATACTTAAAAAAAACAGCCAAATTTTTCAAACATATCGGTAAACACATAAAAATACCCTATCAATTTTTACATTGATTTTGAAATGGGCCCAACTACAGCAATTGCACTTCAACTTCTTTATAGTTTTTCCACAGAATCCTCACTGAGTCAACTTTTTAGGTATGATGCTTCTTACCAGTAAGTTTAAGCATATATTATAATCATTATCGAAGTTTCACCACAAATGTAAATGACCAAAATAATTAAGACAGTTGTGCCAAAAACACTTTGTGGCAGTTGGGCCCTTTTTGAATTCATATAATCAATTGCATCAAACTTGTTATATGTTAAATACATTTCTGCAGATCATGTTACTAACGTTATCGCATTTTAATTTTGTTTTTAGAGATGTTTTATTGTAGTTAGGGCCCAAATTTGTATAATAGGGCCCAAATTTGAGATGTTTTAGTATAATAAGGGCCTAAATCATCTTCTTAATGGACAAGTACATGCAGTGAACTTTAGTAACTCAAAAAACACTTTACTGAAACACAAAAATCTATTATTTGTGGGCCCCTGAGATGGTGGGACCAAGGTCCGGGCACCCTTTACATGGCACTGCTTGAAACATATAAAAGTATTGACGCCTACGGTACTAAGGTAAAAAAAATTGGGGGCCCCCAAAGCCAGGGGGCCTGAGGCCTGTGCCTCGTGTGCCTCATGGTTAATCGGGCCCTGCCAAATGTTCAGAAAGACCTTAGTCGGTTTTCATAATCAAATAATCAAACAATACAAAAACTAAATGTTCCTGATTGCATTTGAAAAAGCAAGAACAAACTTGTAACTATTAAAGCCCCAACAAGGTGACAAATAGTTGTCTCCATAAAAATCGATATCTTCATTTGGCACTTCCCCATAGCAAATTAACTTTAAAAACTGGAACCTTAGTAGCGTAGGCTACTCGTAATTTAGATGCAAAAAAAAACAGGAATACGCAATGCGCGTTTTGTTGTCGCCAATGACCTTTTCTGTTACGTTCACATTTATTCCACACAACGATTATACCGCAATCTGTTGTCATGTTAATATTTGCTGTTTCTACAGCCTGAAGAAATTCCAGATAGCAAAATCCGTCATTTCTACATTGATTCAACGTCTGCAGGCAATGTAAAAATGACGAATTTGACTGTCCTGGAAGTGGTCAGTTGAAAGCTGTGGTCAGAAACAGACAATTCTTACGAAGATAATGTTTTACACCAAGAAAATAAATGTACAGTATACTTATCTAAGTTGTGCATAAACACTGGAATAGGCAGCCTACAAAATCATTCTGTCATATTTTCACTAAAACAAACCCAGGATTGATCGATTCTGCAGTCCAAAAATTCAACAAATAGGCTGTGCCCAAAACTACGTAAAAATTCTCTATACGTCATTACGAAGACATCTCTTGACGTCTTCAAGTATGATTGCCAGGTACTTATATCTACAGTTATCAATTTCTGTTTGGATTTGTGTCACAGCTCTCAAAGTTCATGAAAGAATAGAATTGAGCCAAAGGTCATCAAATATGGCGATATCTGAATGTATTTTAAATCTTTTTTGCGCATTCTTAACCTTTAATAGTCTGCTGTTGCTAACCATACGTCCTGTTTTTGGAAGGCATAACCTCCTTTTTAATGAAAAACAAATTTGTTTTCCGGGAATATTCAAAATTCTCCATACATTTTTGTTTTGCATCTTAGTCGTTTCCGAGCGGCCAAGCTTAGTTCTGACTCTGCCACTATTCGATACACTTAGCAGAGGGAGACCATAACTGTAGTTTTCTATTCAAAATTTTTGTTATCTAGAGAAGATTTTATGGAACTTTTGTAAAGAAGCCTTATTTAAAACGTTTGCAATCATTTGTTGCTGTTATTAATGAAAAAGTTCATAATATTGAACGATCAAAGAACCAATAGTCTACTATGGTTCAAGTTAGATCTCGAAGCTGTAAAAAGAACGATTAAACAAACACAGAATTTTTGTTAAGATGAATTTAACCTAAGTCAAAACTGAGTAGGCTAAACTCAAAGAAGGAAAGTCAAAATCATGGCTGTGACAAGTTCATTTAGGATGTGTGTGTGATGTACAAATGTTGTGTTGAATACTTGGAGAAATGAACCACCTTATTTGCAAGTAAATTCTGTTTTTGGATGCCCTTGTAGTAAGCTGCCAGTGGAAAAACGTTGAATCTTTTATCGAATAATTACATCAGAAAATTTTTGATGTGAGCCTACATGAAGGTAAAGTATTTGACTAATATCCAGAGCCGTTCTAACGGCTCCCAGTACCCTCGGCCTAGGGGCACGATGTTTAGGAGTCTACTCGTTTCAGTTTGTTTAATATTTTTTAGCTATTTAAGATTTAAAAAAATGTAAATTACTAAATAGGCTACCACTACAGAAACTCGATATGCAATCTTAAATCTCGTAAGGTCATATTTATCGCTTATATTTTAAATCAGGGTGGTCCAAACCCTGGCACGCGGGCCGCATGCGGCCCGCGTGAAGCTTTTGTGCGGCCCGCGAACATTTTGTGCATGCCGGAATTATCAGTGCTAAATCCAAGGTTTAAAAATACACCTACGTTTTATAAATACATTACATTCGCCACAACCCTAAATAAGTCGCACATAATCGGGTCAATAGGTAACTATGAGGGAACGATGTCGGTTTGTGACGACACAAACGTGCGTTGATATTTTACTTTTGTTGCTAGCACTTCGTTATGAAGGCACTTTCTCCATTATGAAGCGATTAAAAAGCAACACACGGAACAGAATGGCTGATGAAGCCCTGGATGCCTGCTTACGTCTGTCGACCACTGAATTTAAACCAGAGATCGACACTATATGCAAAAGCAAAAAAGAATAAATTGTTTTGGTTTGCTAATTTGTTGACGTGTTATGTATCGTATCTTTTTTACTAGCTGAAAATCACTTTTTGAGTCGCAAGCAGAGATTAAAAAGTGAGTTAGGCGTGCAGCAAAACATTTGGTCGATCAGAACAGCAAACTCAGTCCTTTCATTGCAACTGTATTTTGTTAGCGACAAGATTTGTTAATGTTCATAGCCTACGAACAGTAAGAATGTAGCTAAAACAGATCGAAATCTATAGAAAAGAAGTTCAAAATCGCAACCTAGTTAAGTTTTTATCTAACAACGTTTCTACTGTCAGCAACGCGTTATCATTTCTCACTACGCGTTATCATTTCTCACATCGTGAATCTGGGGTGGTAAAAGGATAGACCCTCGGCCCCAGAGGCTCACACGACGACTATGCGGCCCGTGAAGTTTTTCTCAGACCCTAATGTGGCCCTTCATGTTCGCAGTCTTGGACCACCCTGTTTTAAATGACAAAAACACTGCGTCATTCTTTGCTCCGTTTTTAGTCTTTGTGTTTCAAATATTATGCAATTGCAAATTTTTAGGGCGGTTTTTTTCTGTGAAACCATCAGGCCCTAATTTCTCTCTAAAACGGATCCTGTTGACAGTAGGCTACCCTACTCAAACCAGCCAGATTCTGGTATTTCTGGTATTTTATATTTCACCAGCTTGTTTCTGTTGTAATGTTGCTTTTGCAAAGCGCACGATGAAGCTAGTATTTTTACATTTCTTCTAAATCAATAAAAATATTTTTGAAGCTTAAAAAAACATAACTTTTAGAATAGCCTACTTGCTTCATGAGAAAATCTAGAAAATTAAGTCTGATTTACGCACGGTAGCTTACTTCCAAATTTCCAACGACTCCAAGTCTCGGCATAATGCCCTGTCTATTGAATTCAAAATTGGTAAACAGTTTCTGGACATAATATGTGATCGACAGAACTTTGGTAAAGAGTTTGTGTGATAAAACAAAGAAAAGCGAAGCTGTGCAACGGAGAGTTTTAAGTAGGCTACAACAGTTTTGAAAAAGACAAGTTTTCTTTATTTTGTGGTGCAAGCAGTGCAGAGTGACTTATCTTATACGACCGATTTTCAGTCATTGGAGATGCCTATCATAGAAGGAAATGCAGGCATCGCTGCAGACAAATGGTTGACCGTCGTGTTTCGAGATGTAGATGCAAGAAAATTTGAGAGATCGAGAAAAGGGGAGAGAGCGATAGGGAAAAGGAGAGAGAAGGAGGATAAGAAAGTAAAGACAAAATTAATAATCCACGTTTTGTGTTGTATCTCGTAGAAGAACGGTCAATCAAATGGTTTTAATGCAAAATTTGCGTGTTGTTAAATCAATTTCAAACTATTTCATCTGATGCTAAACTTCTACATTTACAGATAAAATTAACTGTACCTACAGCAGGCCGGTGTCTTTCAAGCTTTTTCAGTTCCTACATCCCTTGTTTCTGTAATGCTTATATAGTTAGCCTACTACTGTTGTCTGATCTGCAATAAATCTTGCAAACATTAACTCCGAGACAACGCATTGGTTTGGCAACATTGGAGGGTGACGGAACCTGAATCGAAGCCTCACAAGCAAAAGGAAGAATGAGTGAGTAGTTAGACAAGTAAATTCAAATTTGCCACAATAAAAATAGGCTAACAATTGCACAGAACTACTGAATAGACGACAACATTTGTCATGTACATGTCTACGGATAGACTTCACCGTAGTCAGGTATTTTTAAGTCAGACACCACAAACGCATCGAATATTGGTACCAAAATGCCACACGTTCTTCACCTCTGAGCTATTAGTTTGGTATAATGAACTTCACTGCAGTAAGCAAAAGTAGCAGCAAGAAACAGTGCCAGAAGATACTGATGACCTTCGTTTTGGTAAATGCTATGCAGAGACTCATGTGTATAAATAGAAGAATGTGATAGCCTACTTGGCCCCTGTTGTGAGTGTTTTGAATTAGATTGACTGTGCTAATTAGCGTAGCTTTTGTCTGAGCGTGAAGTTCGGTGAATGACAAAAAATAAAATTCATTAAGCTGACGGTCAGTGCAGTTGTTGGACTTATGAAATGCATCGTTAAAGTCATCTCGCCAGCACCTACCAAATCACATCACGTTTATTTCAACAACGATCCAACAGTCATGCGATACATTTTCGTTGAACAAAAAACGTGCATTGATTTGTTCAACTGACATGCCAAAACTAAACGTAAATCCAAATTACAAAACAACCAAATTTGTAAAAATCCGGGTCCCGAAATCTCTAAATTGCATGTACAAAGTGCAGTTGGTGCAGCAGCTAGACAATGGTTAGGAGTCGAAGCCCCTTTAGATCTCTTTGAACTTTCTTTTGCAGCTATTATTTCATGTCGTTCATCTACCATTCATTCATATAGCTTGTCACGTCAGTGTCGCAGCCAGATAAGAGCATTGTCTGTAATGTTTTATAAATCACTGTCGTCACAGGAAGGGCTAAGGGGGCAGTTGGTGAGGATGTGCTTCATTGTCTGAGCCACAATCACACAATGGGTCGGGAGTCATCTTCCTCTAGAAAAAGAATGCTTTTACATCATGATTTCGCAGCGGTCACTATTTAAGCAACACCACTCTCAGCGACACCAAAACGGTGGCAGCAGCATTGCTTTCCACCTACACAATCGGGAAGCTGATCGTGAGCTACATGTCCAGAACAATGGAAAATCTCTGTCCTTTTGCCCCGAACCAAGGTATCTTGGGGTGACACTAGACGAATCACTCACATACCGCCACCATTTGGTGTCACTGCCCAAGAAATCCCATTCGTGCCAGACGCTCAACTTCTGATCAACTAAGCTGAACAAGACATCTGTGCGGCTACTTGGGCGGACCATCAATGGAATTCTGAATGGAAGTCGAGTACCACCAGACTCCATTCGTTCATCTCCGACGTTGACACACGCTCATCGGCCTAAAACTACAAAAGCAGGCATGGATGCGCCTCAACCGTCTTCTTAATGGCGTCAGGCTTTTCTGCTCAACCATGCACCAATGGGGAATGGCCTCTTCCTCCTCCTGTGAATGTGGTACCGAGTAACAGACAGTAGACCACAGCATCAATGACGGCACCATATTCAAGCCACCTAACAGAGTAGAAGGTCTGCGATGTCTGTACCGTCTTTTGACTGATGAAACCAAAGACTGGCTGCTCTCTAGTAGCCGTCCAGTGTAGTCCGAGAACATCGTGAATCTGAGGTGGTAAAAAGATAGACCGTCGGCCCCTGAGGCTCACACGACGACGACGACGACCACTCTTTTGTATCAAGGGTAGAAGTTTGTTGAAGGCTTTCCGAAGGACTGGGATAGCAGGATATTGTATTTCATGAAACTCGGATGACCATTGTTCTAATCGTGTAGTTGCCTCGCTTGTGTGTTCCAAAGAGAAAACTTTGAGGAAGCTCTTGCGTGACTAAAGTCTCGCCTGGATAAGTTTGTGTTTAGGTTTATCTCCCATGACAGATAGTCAGTTTCGACATATCTATTGTTTTTAGCCTATTAGAGTTTCACTCACTTAATTCTTTGCTGAAAGAAAGATGCATTGGCTTTGATAGGTCCAGCATTGTTTAATCTTTTGGAAGGATATAGGCTATTTTTGTAAAGCTCTCCACAATAGTTTGGTGCCGTATTTTGTGATTTTCCGGTACAATTAAGACTAAAAAAGAGTTTTAGTTTATGCATTTAGCATGTCAAGGATAGAATTGCGAGCTTACCAAATTCGATTCGAAAATTCTGAGAGTTTGGTTATTTTTTTACTCTCAACCCCGGGATTATTTACATAGATAAAAGGCTATGAAATTCCAAAAAATTTTAGCAACGTTTGTTTGAATATTATCAAGCCTACACCAATTGAGATAGAACGTATTTTATTATTTTTAGTTAGAAAGTATTTTTTTAGCTTAGAACGTATTTTTTTAGTGGGACATTTTCTAATAAAATTATTCATTGTCTTACTTTTCTATCGTTTGAACAGTTTGAATTAATTGAAACGAAGTGATAATTTATTTTATGAAAGGCAATGGGCATTTCAAAATGAAACAAAATTTATATCTGAAGAAAATTGATTTAAATAAAACAAACTTTTTGAAGCAGTTTCAAAATATTCTTGTTTTCTCAAAAGTTAATCAGATGAATTAGAGAACTGTCAAATAAAGTTGCCCACGTGTAGCCTACGTATTATGAGTTTTATGAATGTTTAGACTTCCTTAAATTCTTTTGTGTTTCATTTTCGTTTCGTTCATAATGAAATTACATCATCTAGAAACATATTTTAAAACGAAGCAAAAAAGCTTCACATCAAAACGAAATGAATCCCATCCGTGTGGAATAGGCTAGTGTTAGTTACTAGACTACAACAAACAAACTTTCTTTGTGTAAATCTTTTTTTTGAGTGATTCCGAGAAATGCTGAGACTTTTTTAGTCCTGAAATTCTAAGTTTGTCAGGGGAGTAATTTAAGTTAGTGAATAGTTATGGGTCCAACTTATCTCAATTACATCCTTAATTAAGCGTACTTCTGAGCATTTGTTAGTGCAAAAGTGTTTACGCCAAAAAAATTTGTAGTTTCATTATTGTTGGCCTAGTTCTTCTGTTCATGCATTGCTTTTCATTGTCTCTTGTAAGCCATTCATTAAGAAGCGGTTAATTAATTTTTGATGAATCATTTAATATTTTTATCTTGACAAGTTGTATGGCATTCCTCGTCTTGGTTTTCAAGTAGCTTAGACCCATTTGGTCTAGTCTGCTTGAAAAAATAAATAAAAGTTTTCAAAGACCCTCAAGATTTTTAAGATTAATTTGTTCCTGGTGGTAATTCGTACTTATTGTAAAAAGCATCTATTCAATCAAAACGACAGACCCAATCACGCTGACGAGTCTCTTGTTATTTTGGAAGACTACACATGATGTTGCATGCGAGAGTCAAACCAGCGCTGCGTGATCTTGAGCAGGGGGCGTAACCACTGAGCTAACGGGGCGTACAATTGATTGAAGATTGATTGATTGATTGAATTATTGAAGTTGTTTCTTTCTATCCTACTCTTTCTAAAACAAGCTGCACGAATCCTTTCTTTCTAAGTTATGGAAACCATGCCTCAAGAATAGTACAATAATCTGAGAAAACTTTTTCTATAGACATGTTATTGTTTTCATATTTTAGACATTACTTGGTTATTTTAGTTTCGTCACAAAATAGATGCGGAAAAGCGTAAGTCTGTGCTATGTGTAGGGCTATATATGCTTTACAAAAAGACTACCCAGGCTATAAACTACTTATATGCTAAAAAGGCCATGTACTACTGAACTGTTTTATCTTGTATAGCAAGCAAGAGTTGCTGCTAAACAGTAGGCTATATTTATCTGAATACTGAAAAGTTTGGGTGTTCATCCGGATAATTATCGTTTCTAGCACTAGTTGCAACGTTCATCTGATGAAAGTAAAAGCAGAGACAAACAAGTTAATTTATTGCTTCACTGACGTTTCGCGCACCATGACAATGCGCGTGAGTAAATAACATACAAAATAAACTTTACAAAGTTATATATTGCAGTGCAGTTTAATTAAGGCAAGATAAAAAGTGAAACACACATTATTTTAAAGGTTGACGGCAAGATATGTGAGCGGTTACTTTTCACGTTAAATAATGTAAAAATTTCCAACATTAATATTGAATTTAGTTGTATTTAGTTACATTATATTTAGTTAAATTTCAATAAAACTCGGAGTAATACTAAAAACGGATAT
This sequence comes from Aplidium turbinatum, assembly GCF_918807975.1. Classification (NCBI taxonomy): domain Eukaryota; kingdom Metazoa; phylum Chordata; class Ascidiacea; order Aplousobranchia; family Polyclinidae; genus Aplidium; species Aplidium turbinatum. Next base: position 8,915,695 of record NC_137486.1, read on the forward strand.
TTTTCCAAAACAATAGCGTTGAAAATGTTTTTGTGGTAGACTACGTTAAAAGTTCTAAATACTTCAAAACTACGAATCTTTAAGATGAAATGATTTATTTCTTCAAATTATTATTCACAATATCCACTCGAGGGTTTATGCTTTGACGACAAGCTGCGGCAATATTGTGATTTTCAACGTTGTGGCCACCCGATCTTTGCCAATCATCAAATGTCATTTTTTTCATGAATTCAACGTCTGCAGACGTTGAATCAATGTAAAAAAGGATTAATTTGCTTGCTTGGTCTTTGGTATTGAGCCAAGGCGACAAAATCAGTCCGTCGAGTGTTAATTTGAATTTATAACAAAAATCGTCTTTAATGAAGTTTTTGCCTCTCAGACAAAAATAAATATTGTTATTTTTTTGGACGCTGGAAGTAAGAATTTATCTTTTGCTATTACGCAGTAGCTAAAAATAATAGCTTAACGTAAATGTTAAAACACTATAGTTATAAATTTCATTCAAAAATGGTTTTACATGTATCTTAAAGCATGTCAAGCATAAAGCATGTAGTCATTTTCTTTGCAGTTTAAATGGAACTTGTATTTATTCAAAGTTATTCCATTGCAAAGGAAATTTGCAGTCTGTTTTTTTTATCAGGGTTAATACAAACGCAACAGACCACAGAGCAGTCAGTGATGGTTGTTTTTAAGAAAAAAATTTGAGCTGATCTGATGTAGACTTGTTGTGGTGCTGGCCTATCACTTTCATAAAGAACAGTTTTCAAACTTTATGATGAGTAAGTTAGCATGCAGGCGATAGCGTTATTACTGCGCCATGAGAAATACAACGTATGTTGGAACTCGTGACACACAAAGCACTATGCATAGAATGTTTATCACCGTTTTTTAAACTCACACAGACAGCAACGTTGCTTTATGAAAATGTAATAGTTATAGTCCTTCGTTAGTTTTAATTTATAAAACGCTCTTTCAACATAGGGAGCCAGCAAGAATAGTAGACTACAAGAAACAAGAAAGTTTATGAGCTTTGTTTAACGTATGCAAAGAAATTTATTTTCACACGAGTCATATCAATCATATATAGCTAAAAATCGATTTCGATCAGCTAGAAGCTAGATCATCTTCAGTTAAGCTTATTCAAATAGAATGAGCTTAACTGAAGATGATCTAGCTTCTAGCTGATCGAAATCGATTTTTAGCTGTATAGGATTGATCTGACTCGTGTGAAAATAAATTTCTTTGCATTACAAAACATGTAACCGAGTTGTTCATATCAAGCATTGTTGTCGGTTTGACACCTGTCAGAAGATACTTCATTTTCTTGTTTAACGTATTTAGTATTACGGTGGATATGCTTACTGCAACTGTTAGCAAGAGCAGGAATGTTAGCAAGAGCAGCTGAAGAGCAGCATTAGCAAGAGCAGCATAAGCTCCACTTCAGCAGTCAGGCTGTCCTTTTGAGCAACTGTTGAAATACTTGCAATGGAAAAGGATCAGAAGGTAAATACCAAATCTTTTGATTAAAAATATCGAAATGCAGGAGAAAGCTAAAAACAAAGTAAAAGACGAGGCATTCACATTTAATACAATTCTGTCCGATATACAAAGGAATTTTTTTTCACACGAGTCAGTTCGATCACAAATAGCTAAAAATCGATTTTAATCAGCTAGCTGCTAGATCATCTTCAGTTCTTATTCAAAAAGGATTCTATTTGAATAAGCTTAACTGGAGATGATCGAGCTGCTAGCTGATCAAAATCCATTTTATCTGTTTATGATTGAACTAACTCGTGTGAAAATAAATTCGTTTGCATTACAAGACATGTAACCGAGTCGATCATATCAAGCATTGTTGTCGGTTTGACACCTGTCAGAAGATACTTCATTTTCTTGAATTCTGTCCGATGTGTCTATTAGTTAATTTTGTTGTTTTTTTCCCACCTGGAATAAATATCTCGCAACCAATACCAATAGGCTATATCTCCCAGTGTTGTCAAATCTTAAAGAATTATGTTGCATCGGAGCATTATCGAATCATTTTTTAAACTCTTCTGCTTCAAATTATGCGATAAGAATCAACACGACTTGTTGAAAGAGGTTTGATTACAAGATAATCGTAAAAGCATTGGACGTGTTCCTGGACGCCATTAAAATAACTTTTCTGTTTCCGTTAATACATTTCAAAAAATACTCTATACTACAAAAGTACGTCATAGATTAATCTTAACGATAGAAGCATTTAGATTGTAATGTTAGAAAGAAATTGCTCACGAGACTTGCTGGGAACTTTCAACATGCTTGATGATTTTGTTTTTGGACATTTTTGACTTTGCAAATTGTTGTAAATCGTTGTTGTAGCCTAAATGATGCTATCGAGAAGTTTTCGATGGTAATCCGAAACCCAGTATGGATTTCCTCTTGTTTTATTTCTTATTTAGAGGCGGTCGCAAGCTACCAGTCCGATAAAATTAGGTGCCACTCTCACAACACGAAGTTGTCTACATTTAGAAACAGTTACATTTCCTCACCAAATACGGGACGTGAATCGACAGCAAGGATTTTCTATACAGTTTATTCAGATGAAGATACAAGCTAGAAAGACTATAAGTTGTGCAGAAAGGTTGGCTGTAAAAAATGCTTGCTGGTCTGATCTCTTTTACATGAACATGAAATGTAGTAAAGTATTTCTTACACACAGGGGATTTTTTAGAGAGGTTTAAAAAGTTGAACTACGTCATGAATAAACACAAACAAAAAGTTAGGGTCAGACATTCTTAGTATTTACTAACGATATTTATTTAAAGGCTAAAGGTCAGACGTTTTAACTTTTGTAGGCTATTCAGTTATGCCGTTTTAGCATTGCTCAGTTTCATCAGGTAAAGATCAATTGAAAAGAAGATGAATGTAAAAACATAGCCTCTCAGACAACCATTTTATATGGTCCAGATTTTACCAGATCGGGTACAGATCTGACCAGAGCTGGACCAGGTGAAGTGGCTGTATGAGAGGCTATGTGTGATATAAGGATCAGTTCATGCAGTAGATCTGTAACTTTCATTTACGTCAACAGCTTCACATTTTAGATGTTTTCCTGTAAATTTTTTGAAACTTTCCATCATGTTTAGGTTTTCTACAATTCACCAGATTTATATCCAACGCATAAACTACTTAAGTTGATGAAAAACAAACATTTAATAAAAGTTTTTTTTGAGTAAAATGATGTAATACGAAACAGTCCGATTGGCAAATCAAAGTTTTGTATATTTCTCAGGCATGTCTACAAACAAGCTATTGAACGTTCTGGTTGGTTCATTTTACGTATAATAATAACAGCGTTTGATAACTGTGCTGATATATAAATATATACTTTAGTTAGTCTGCTACGATGAGCAAACAAATTGATACTATTTCGACACAGCGAGAGGTGATACAATAAAATAAATCATTAGTATGAAAAGTAGTAGGCACGTGCAACTTATTCAAACAATTGCACAAATAACCTGTTTTGACAGACATGTTTTTATTTTCCCTTTCCTTCAATCAAAAATTTTGCAATTAAAACGCCAGCCTACGTCACGAACCACGAACATGCGCATTGTTATTTAACGCTCGACGTCGATACATTTCCAGTTGTATGATGCAACACTACGTCATCCATTCAATTTGTGTCTAAAACAAGACCACCATGTTGCTAGTGATAGCCTCTCGCAACTTGCTTAGTCACTGAAACAGTATTTTCATAATTGTTATGAAATAAGATAGGTAGTTGAGAAACAGAGATAATTGTATTAACACGAATAATCAACGTTTTGTTTGTGTCATCAAAACCCTTCAGTTGGCGTTTAACTTTTCGGCGTAATAATCAATGCTTCCGGTTTTCAGAATAAAGGTTAGGTTTGGTCACGAATGAAAAAAAAGTTGGCTTGTTCAAATTAAGTCTGAGCTGTTTTGGAAAAAAAAAGTAATTAAACTAATTTTCGTGATTTTCAGCACGAATGAGAAGTCATTTTGACATGAAATTTCAAGTTTAACTGAAACGAATGCAACAAGTTTTGAAATGTAGACGTGAGAGATGTAGGCTACATCGTTTTGGCTGAGTGAGACATTACCTGAGTATCAAATGTAGCCTATTGCAACATCTGGGAAATGGCAGAACAGGTAGGCCTACAAAAAGTTTTCTTTGAAAGAGTTGGTCCGATTCAGTTTGTTTTTTGTTTAGGTCAGGGGTAGATTATTTTCATTCAAGGAGGATGTAATTATGTCATTTCACATCAATAACGATTAGGTTACTTCCATCATCATCAGCAATATCATCATGATATTTCTTCCTCGTATTAAGGGTTGGAGGCAATGCGCCATTGTCTACAATCATGAGCTTGTCGTACCGCACTTTCACACTTTAGCATCGTCCATTTAGAGATGTTTGTTCATTTAGAGATGATCCAACAATTCTTGATGTGCCTTTGTTACTTTTACCATTTGTTTTCTCTTCTATTAATGATTTTAGTAGAGTGTTTTGCCGTAGTTTTCTTCTTTTGACTATTTGTAAGAGAATTTTGTTCGAATTGAATGTGAATGATACTTCGTCGTTATATTCGTTAATGATCTTTTGTTTTCATGAAATGTTTAACATGTGCCTGTATGTCCAGAGCTCGAAGGCATCGATCTGTTTCTTCATTTTTTTGTGACACTGTCCGAATTACAGAATTGCATAAAGGGCTGACTAGATAAAGCATTTTAATATCCTTTGACGAATTTCTAAATTTAAATTTGATTGATTAAAACACTTTTCATTTTCCAAAATGCAGTTTTTGTAACTTAGAATTTCATGGTCAAACCTTCCATCCAGAGGCGAGTTTAACTGATGGGGGGGCCCTGGGCACTTTTAGATCGAGGGGCCCCCGTGAAAAAGTTTTTTCGCGCCGTGGGGGCGAAAAACTTTGCAAGGTAACTTGAAAATCACCCTCACCGTTGCTAATGCTTAGCTCCCGGGGCAACTGCACCCTCTGCCCCCTCCCCCCCCCTAAATCTGGGCCTGCTTCCATCTTCAGTTAAGACATGTCCAAGATAAGAAAAAGTTATAGCTTTTTTAAATAACTCTTGGTAATCCTTTATTTCAAGAATAACAAGGAGATTATTTTTCCAGAAAATACAAATGCAATATAATATAAACATTAGTTAATTGAAGTGTAAGACAGTTGCAAAAAAATATGATCATGAGAAGATACATGTGTGCTTCTTTGTACTTGCTCGTTCTCACAGCTCAATCTGCAACGGCACAAGACATGAACAAGAAAAATTACAATAACAAAGGCATCGATAACAAAGGGGGATTGCCCCCATTGTCAGTAGAAGAAAAAGAAAAAAACAAGCATATTGAGAACGGTGGGAAGGAAAACAGTGAACGCTTACTGCCATCTTCCTCTACGGGAAGATTTTGGCACATCAGTGATTTACATCTAGACTTTTATTATAATCATCACAAACGTGGATCGAGCGTGTGTCCTTCATCTAACGGAGAGATCCCGATACAACCAGGACCTTATGGGGATTACAGGTAAATTTTGGACAAAAGTTAGTAATAAATTATTAAAAAATGGATCAGCTCCAATAGAACTTTCATCTTGTCATGCTCGAACTGTTACCACTCTTCAAGATTTTTTGTTTGTCGTATCCAGGCTTACACCTGGTGGTTGAAGATTTAGATTAAGTGGACGGGAAGGCAAGGAAGCCAATCTTTGTGTCCACCTTCAGGCATGCCTTTAAGTGTCGTGCCAAAGACACAGCCGCATGCTCTTGAGCAGTGTCGAACCAGCGCCTTTTCGATTGCCGTTCCAGCGCTTTCACCACTCGGCTATGCAGTCGACTCGGCTATTCAAGATTAGATCATCAAACTCCACTAATTAATTCAAACCACAAAAACAGCAGGCAAACTGTTGATCTTCACATTCACATTGTCCATGGACTGCACTATCTGTGGTTATAACACAATTTACCAATGCGGAAACAATTTTAAAAACTGGCTGAAAAACCACGAGTTTTGTGGGAAAGCCCGATAAGGAACTTGTTACCATACAAGCTTTCAACCATTTATTAAGCCATTTTGGTTATATTGTCGACACTTACAGAGCAATAACCGTTTGTTTTCCAATCTAGTGCAAATATCTCACTTATTTAGACTTTGCTGTATTACTTTGATGTATTTTCTTTGAGCAATGCTGTGTGGTTTTCTTGCCTGTTGCCTTTTTTAAGTAAATTGTTTACTTGACGTCAAGCCATTTGATGCAACGCAGTACAAGCATTTATGGTATTTTTATCATGACAATATGAAGATTTTTTTTCTTTTCATGCAGATGTGACGCGCCGTGGAGGTTAATCAATTCTTCAATTTACGGCATGAAATCCATCTTCCCAGACCCAGACTTTATTCTATGGACAGGGTAAGACCATTGCTTGATCCATACAGCAACATTAATCCTGATCAAAAAGCCGTACACGCAAAACTTTAACCTGTTTGAGTTTTATATTATATATATAATATATAACAGGACATTGATTTCATCAAAAAATAAATGTAGAAATAAAACAAGAAGAAAACAAAAAAAAATGGGTTAAAACTAAATTCCCATTTTGTTTTGGAAGATTTTCAAAAAATGTTTGCTTTGAACGACTGTTACAAAACCTAATACTAACCCAGAGAGCAAATTTGTCATTTTTACATAGATTTAACGTTTACAGACGTTAAATCAATGTAAAAAGGACGGATTTTGCTGTCTAAAAATTTTTGGAAATAGCCTACGGCTGATTAATTTAAATTTCAGGCACTTTTCCGCTCTGAAACTCTTTTGCGTTTCGTTTTCTTTTTTAAAGGAATAAAAAATCCAAGTAGTTTAAGATTTAAAACAAAATAAATCAAAAAAGGACAAATTAACTTTAATAAAAACTAAAAATATCGTTTTTATCTGCAACTTCATCGAAATATTTTTTTTAACAGTCCTGGTTTTTTTGTACTGTTTAGCGACTTGAGGTGGGCTGTGTTTTTATTTGTTGCACCCATGCTTATTTTTACTGGTTGAAAATTTAGTCAAAATAAAAGGCAAGACAAGAAAGCATTGTACTGTATATGTACGTACCTACCTTCAAGCATGCTATTAATGATCTGTAACATTTTACGAAGATACAAAAACGGAAATATAAAACATCAATCTGATCATATTTTTTAAAAGCTTAAAGTAGTTCTAGTAACACAGTTTCCAATGACTAAGAATAAATTTACGTGATGTATTTTGCTATATATATATATGTTTACTGTATTGTTATAGTGCAATCGAAATAAACTTTTGACTATTACAATATTCAGTAGCGTTTGCCTAAAAGCATCGATGGAGAATAAATGAATCTCTTGAACCACATTCCTAAAGTTTATGTTTCCTACAAGACTTCAATAACTTTAATTGATCCTCTACAACAGTGGTCGGCAACCTGCGGCTCCGGAGCCGCATGCGGCTCTTTAGCTCCTCTGAAGCGGCTCCCTCCAGATTTGACATGATTTGGTATAGCCTAAGCTAAGCGTTCGACTGCGATAATGAAAAAAAAGTCATCAAAACATTGTTTACTAGTTGTGCAAGATGATGCAGCAATGAGCCAACTCTGATCGAGTGATACTCTGTCAGAAAATAATAGACTTTTTTTACAAGTTTGTTATTCAAGTTTTGACTTTATCAGGTCAGTTTACAGCTTTTGGCGTGAACACTGAACAGCATACCCTTTTTTATCAGTAGCCATGGACAAATAAAAAAGAGAAAAGTTTTAGGCGAAAACAGAGATGTTACTCAGCATAGACAATTGGACATAAACATGAACTTTGCATTCAAGAAAATGATGTTGGCATATCTGCATGCTTAATAGCCTATGTGGGAAAAAATCCCAAAATAAGTAACTTCAAAAGGCACTGTCAGAACAGCCATAGAGCATTAATTTTGCTGTACATTATCCCATTTTAGAGATTAGTTAAAGTAGGCAGTATTGCAACTTATGCAAAGATCGGAGCAGAGTAAGGAAGCTTTCAATAAATGGATAACAGCCCCATGCCCCACACCAATGCTGCTAGTTTTGTGGCAGCTCAATAGATTGTTAGTGAGGAAAGCCGTAGGCTACACAGATAGAGATGACCGCATAAAAAAGAATTGTTCGCAAAGAAACTGTGGTCTGATCTACTTGAAACACATATATTACGTTTTGTGGCTCTCAGCTGGTCATATCTGCCAAAATATGTAAAAGAATCGCTCTTTTGTTAGAAAAGGTTGCCGACCACTGCTCTACAACCAGTTAGGCTAATGCTTTCAAAGTCACTTGAAGCAAGAGATTGCAAAAGTGACTGCTTTTTTCACCTGCGTTTTTTTGCGTTTATGTTTTGGTGCATCATTAGTCATTTGAGTTTGTACCAAATTTTCTGGACCTTGCTCTGAGAAATAATTTTGCAATTTCTGACGCTTTGTCCACGTGGCAACTCGTCACGCGTCTGCTCAAAAATGTTGCGTAATTTGAAGTGCAAAAATTACCAAATCTGCCACGAAGACGTAAACAAGCTAATGGAGCCAGTTAACCTTTAGGTTAAGAGAAACTTATGCACTACATTTTGTGCTGTCCAAATCAGATGATAAACATTATAAACATATGTCAGTTGTGAAATTTAATTTTTACTCCAACTTATATGATATATCGTTCTTCTAACAGAGACAGCATCTTAAGTGCAAAGAATGAAATCCGGTATCTGACTGAAGATTTAGTTTTGGAATCTATTAAAAACGTGTCCCTTCTCATACAAAAAGTTTTCCCGAACGTTAAAGTTTATGCCGCACTTGGAAATCATGATCATTTTCCAAAGAACCAGATGCCCATCGGCTCCAGCTCTTTCTTAAAAAGTGTGGCTCGTATTTGGGACAATTGGTTCAGTACGATTGAATCAGTAACCTTTTCCGATGGTAAGTGTAAGATTGAAAATGTGGAAAATATTAGCCTACACACTGTACTGTATGTAACCTGCCAGTTAAGCACAATGATGGATGGCGTTAAAGTCTACGTGCAACTATGGTGCAACCAAGCATCTTAATCAACAGAAATTGATGTGACGTCAAAATATAGCTCAATCAATCTCAATCTTTACGATAAACTGCTTCAATTATTATAAGAACATATATTTTTACTGCAGTAAAATAATACATTTTGTTGCCGGCCCTCCAATCTATCTTACTTGATACAGTAGCCTCCGCTTATTAAGCCCACCTCAACACTGGATGATTTTAGGCTTATTAAGCGGTTAGGCCGATTATTCTGGGGACGACTCTCTGGCACTCCTATACTTTCAGTAATTTTGGACCCGACTAAAGTGGGTTTAATTTTCAGTAAGGGAGTAGGCCATTAGGCCTAACTGTGAGCTTAATAAGCCTGGATTACTGTAGGCCTAATTCATTTTTCAAACCTGCTACTTCTTTATACGTTTGTTGCAATTTTTCAGACCTGAACATTATTCAAACATATCATCCAGTAAATGTAGAAACAATTGACATTGTGAAAAAATTTTCATTATTTAGTAAATTACTAAATTATTTGAAATTTTTGTAGGCTTCATAAACTGTTATGTATTAAAATTTTTTTTAACTTTACTAAAAAAACATGCTTAGAATGTCTAACTCTAATGTGTTAACGCTAAAACAAAGCTTCACGAGATGATTGGTAGGCCTACATATTCCGACCTCAGAGTCTGATACAGATGTTGCAATTGTAATGGCAATATCTTTGCAGTACAAAAAGATTATGAATGAACTATTTTGATGAGTTTGTTTTTTGTTATAAGGTGGATTTTATTCGGGAATAAGTGAAAAGTTTCCAAATCTTCAGATTATAGTCTTAAACACCAATCTCTGGCATTCCGGCAACAAAGCCATCAACATATCTGCAGAAACAGACCCAGGAAGTCAGTTTGCATTTCTAAAAAGTACTCTCGAAAATTCCCATAAAGGCACCAAAGTAAGATGAAAAAGCAAATTGATTGTGAAAACGTGACAACCTTTATGTAGAAATGAACATAAAATATCGAGGCATGATTGTAAGCTACTGCGTAAATTCTTGTTAAATATTTCACACTTTTTACATAACTTTCTAAGTTATAAAATGTAGCAAATTAACCTTTGTTTCAACAACCTTGTCACAAAATTGACTGTTCACTAATATCCACCTGTACAAACATTTCAACTTTAGTTAAAATCAATGCAAGAAACAAAAAGCAAGAAGTCCTGTAGCCTATATTCGGTTTAAAACAGCTGAAAAAATTGAGCAGTCGTAAACATGCTGTCCATATGAAACAAGCGCAGTACAAAACATATCGAAAACCAAGTGTTCTTCACTGCACTTATTCAAAAATCCTGTCATTTTGTTTTTATTACTTGATCTTATCTGTAACAGAAATTTTATCATTAGCCTCTTCTAATATTTTTTATGCTTGCCCAGACATTCATCATTGGGCATCTTCCTCCTGGCTATTATGAGTTGGCGGATGGTGTATCTTGGCTTCATCCACAATACAACGCTAGATACATTGAGCTGGTCAAGCGATACAGCGATCGAATTGCGGGTCAGTTTTTTGGCCACCAGCATACTGACAGTTTCCGTATATTCAACAATGAACATGGAAATGCGGTAAGAAATACATTGAACATTTAGGCTACACGTTACCGTAAAGCAAAGCTTGAAAATGATTATGCGCCCGAGTCAAGATCAAGGGGCGCTCGGGGTGTGCGCTTGAGCAACGCATTTCAGGACTGCTCTCCATTCAGCGGCACCTAGTGGATGAAGTAGCTCACAGAAAACAACACTCCAACAATCAGAAAACTTCACTCTGCCAATCTCAGCAACCGGTCATGCGTCAGTGGTTCAAAGCCTCCACAAGTATGCGAAACTGCCAGAATAATCCATCAAAGGCTTTGTCAGTTCGAGGGTAGATTCAAAACTAAACCAAAATTTTTGTCTAATGAAACGACTGTAGGCTACCGTACTTATAAAAAACTGAAAAGTGATACATGATATTGTTGTATATTCACTCACAAGTAGCTGATATTAACTAATCTACGGTAAGTCATCAGATTGAATTTACAGAAACTTAAGTTTTGTAAAAGGAAAATTTGAATTTTTAAAAGCTGATTTTGGAAAAGTAAAAAGTACATAGTGTGATGCTATTTCCCAATAAGAAAAACCGAGATCTGTACGTTGTACGTTGATCAAAATATATCATACGATGTATAGTTAACTATGTGTACAGTCTATGTTTACTATGGTATCTTAATGATTAGAGTGGAGTCTATACCGTTATGGTTAGCGATTAGCGAATCGCAATTATTTCTCAGGAAGCCATTTTATGTGGCCCAGATCTGGTAAAGATTTGGTCAGATCCATACCCGACCTGGTAAAGATCTGGACCAGATAAAGTGGCTGTCTGGGTTGTTATTTTAGTGGTAAGCTACTTAGCCTTGTGCTAACTGCCCGGAATAAAGGTCTTATCTACATTCCCTAACTTTGGCTGTTACCGTGAAATAGTCCATAGACCATAATGAACCACTGTAAACAATATGATGTTGATGTCGACAGTTATCAAGCTTGTGGCTCGCTCCAGGAGTATCTCCTCGAGGAGTGGAGGCTCCGGGAAGTCGGAACAAAGGACATAATCCAGGAATAAGACTTTTTGAATTTAGCAAAACAACATTGCAACCAACGGTAAGCCAAACAAAGCAGTGGACACTTTGCATTTACCAATGTTTTCATGCAAACAGTTTAATCTTTTTTTAATTGTTTATATGTAACATTTTGAGCTACAGATGTTGACTGTGTGTAATTTAACCAAGCTAAAAAGACCTTTTATAGTACATGTGGATTAATCTATAGAAAAAATATTCAGAGGAACTAATTAAAATTCTATTTACTTTTGAGTAAAATTTTACAATGCTTGATTTCAGGATTATGTACAATATTACTTGGATCTACAAAAAGCAAACAGCGATGGGAAAAGTGATTGGATTTCGGAATACAGAGCAACAGAAGCCTATGGACTTAATGACCTCAACCCTTTAACTATGGGCGACTTGTATAAAAGCCTGAAAAACGCTAACTTTCGTTGTAAAAGATGTAAGGAAAATCAACTGTTGAAAAATTATCATATTTTCAATTCAGTGTCATATAACCCTGTCCCTTGTGACACAAAATGCCAACGTTATCATGCGTGTGCCATCAGTGAACTGGAAGCAAAAGGCTATGAAAGCTGTGTAGCGGCTGGTGCAAGCATAAATCAAGTACATAGAACATATGTTTGGTCTATGATCGCTATATCTTTTATTGTTTCCAAATTTTTAAGTGGTTTCATTTGATCACGAGATTTTGGAACTTTAGGACTTGTTAGCTCAGTGATGAAGCACACGATTCAAGATCAAGTGGCGCTGGTTTGGTTCTCGGGGTGTGCGCTTAAGCAACGCATTTTGGGACTGCTCTCCAATCAGCGGCACATAGTGGAGGGAATAATTCCTCGAGAAGAACGCTTTAACACATTCAGAAACCTCAGTCTGCCAATTTCGGTGACAGGTCTTACGTCAACTGTGGTTTAAAGCCTTTAGAAGCATGCGAAAATGCCAAGAATAACCTATCAAAGGCTTTGTCAGTCCGAGGATAAAGATCCAAAAGCAAACCAAGTGAAGTCAATCCTTTTTTTGTAGTTTTTAGGTGGTTTAAATATCTGGGTAAAGTTTAGATTGAAATGCATGATGAAGTTGTTAATAGACTTATGTTTCAAATTCGATTCAAGTTTAAGAGGAGTGTGTATATAAGTCACTGCTGTAGTATGCCATCTTCAACATAATCAGATAATGTTTCGGAATATGACTTTTCTAAAAACCTTCAAGAAATGAAAAGTTTGGAAACATTTTGTATAAATAGAAAAAAAATCATTTTCAAACTTTCTCTGAGCGTTTGTATAGTCTAAAGGTAACCTTGCTTTACCTGCAAGCAAACCAAAATATTTTGAGCGTATTAGGCCATTCTCTCATTCACACAGTCATTGACTGTGTGCTGTTGTTTCTTGAACTCTGAGCGTTGCGCGAAAGAAAAAAAAAAGTTTTTAAAAGAATTTACTAGGAAGTGAGACAAGAGATGATAATTACTGTATAAGTAAATTATATTCAAATTGGTGAATTATCTTGTACAGTAAGTACAATTATTTCTATTTGGACTCAATATTTATAATAGAAAAGACTATTTGCAAAAGTTATTATTCATTTGTCGTAGTCAGCAGTATGCAAACAAACTTATTTTCATTCGGATCAGTTCAATCCTAAACAGCTAAAAATCGGTGTATCTTTCACAATGGCCTAGTTGTTAGCAGTGCTCAGAACTTTAACTGGTAAGCAAATGATGTAAAAACCGACATTGACTTGTCAAATGCCTTCTTTATTTTTTGTTTCTGCACTTTCTATCAACTTAGTAATTCTTTTGTATTTATGATCTCGAGAAATGTTTATATATGCAAAATTCTGCGACAGTTCGTTTAATAAAACTATTGAAGTTACGTAACACAAGATCTGTGGTGCAGAGTTTTGAATGAGACGAAACAAGTGTTTTCAGCATTCGAAAGACTAAGCTATGCTTCTATTCAACTATACATTCTACCTACACAGAGTTATCTACTGAACCATATCTTTCCATTATGTAACTCGAATTATGACTGATAGTTTGAACGATATTGGATTGAAGGAAAAGACGCTTGCTTTTGAATTATGCAATTCTGGTGACACCCGATTTAAGCTGTTATTAGAAACATCGATCACTTTTACTTTGGGGTAATGAACTGAGTAAGTGTAATTTCTGAAGAAAATGCCACTCAAAGAAGGCATTGGCCACTTTACTTTCATTAGTGCGAAAATCCGCAAATAAGAATAGATTCCCTCGCTCAATAGATTGTGGGACCATCTTTACCCTTCCAACGGAAGAATTGAGCAAGTTCAGTTCAGCAGGCCATTGCCCCAAGAAGGGCCGTCGGCATTTCTCTCTAGAGCAGCGTACCGTTACTTATAATCAAGGGGTATAGTCGAAGGAGTGCCACTCCACAATCGACGGCATGCGTTTAAGTGTCTTGCCAAAGACACAACGGCATGCTCATGAGCGGTGTCGGCGCCCTTTCGAACGTCGAGCCATGGCCTTCACCACTCGGCTATGCAGCCAATTAAACGAACATTTGTGATATTTTATTCTACTTAATGACGATTTAATGGCAAAGAAAATTTTCATAATTGCCTCTTGTTCTTTCACTCGAGATATGTCAGCTGTGTTTGATTACGATTACCAAAGCAAAACAGTATTAATCGCATTTTTCCAAGTACTGCACTTCGTGCTGTGACGGAAGATAATTGAAAAGAAAAATGATTGAAAATTGAATAAGAATTTCGAACAGTTCTTTTATAAGTACACCTACCAAAAAATTGACAAATTTATTTGATATTTTCAACGTCACATTAAATTTTTTTTCTGGTTTTTACAACTCTCAATAACTTATGTAGTGCGATTTATACAGTGGCATCAAATAAGTGGTGTTGGAGTCTTAAGTACAGTAGTTAAGACTCACAATCGCACGAAAATGGAAGACGGTATACTCGGGTCTTACCCTTGTTTGAGATCATCAGTGGTGTATCGTACCGGGAGCATCGTGAATCTGGGGTGGTAAAAGAATAGACCCTCGGCCTCTAAAGGTCACACGAAGACAACGAGTGGTGTATAATATATCCAAGTTATCTTGAGCAGAAAGCGATTCCCGTTTATTGATTGGAAGAGAATTGATCCAACATTTATGCTACCATCGTTTGCAGACGTTGAATCAATATAAAAAAGTAATATTATGCCTGCTGGAAACGAACCTACACAATAAACTAATCCAAGTGCAAGCGATAAGAAGACGAACAGAATACACCGGAAACTACCCATTGAGTGCATTATGTTACTCATATTGTTTGATTTGACTCAGCAGTTTAAACTTTTTTTGTAACTTCGTAAGACTACGAAGAAAATGTATAATTCCCATTTAATCGTGCTGCAAATAAGCAAAAGTATTTAGTATTGGAAAAAGGATCGTATTATGTCTCATCGCGATCATATTAATCCGACAGCTCTACCAGCTCTATCGCGATCATACATCACTTGTTTGTCGTGTCCAGGCTTACACCCGGTGATTGAAGATTTAGAGTAAGTGGACGGGAAGGCAAGAAAGCCAATCTTCGTGTCCACCTTCAGGCATGCCTTTATGTGTCCTGCCAAAGACACAGCCGCATGCTCTTGAGCGGTGTCGAACCAGCGCCCTTTCGATTGCCGTTCCCGGGCTCTCACCACTTGGCTATGCAGCCGACGCATACAGCACTATATCACCTAAGCAAAAAATAGCAGCTGGATTTGTTAGAAACACATGGCATTGAAACAACCATCGAATAGACTAAGAATTGTACAACGACATTCACACGGCCGCATTTAGCTTTATACTTGTTGCTACAAAACATTTTTGTGAAAGAGTTAAAGATCCTTTTATTTTTGTAGAAAATTTAATAAAATTGCGTTGGAACTTCAATAAATTCTTTGTTGTGTTACAAACCTAAAAAAGAAAAATCGTAAAGATTAACTTCAATATTTTTTGCTGTCCACATTTTATTTTTCTGAAAAAGTTACAAGAAAGCCATACATTGCTTTCAGGGGTGTAGTCAGGGATGACAAAGGGGGGCAATTCCCTCATCCTTTTAAAAATAAAAAAAATAAAAATTTCAAGCTCTGTTACAGCATCAGTTGAAAAAGTTTCACTATTGATTTAGGCTAAAAGTACTGTCAGAATGCGGAATTTTAAGTTTTTTTTTAAAAATATTCTCCCTCTGGGTGCTTCGCCTTCGGTGACTCGTCACTGAGTACACCCACATGTGCAAAACTATTTATTTGTCTCCTCCCCTCAGAAATTTTGTGCTGGCTACGCCCCCGATTGTTTGGTTATTTAATTGTTAATGCTTAATTTAATGGTTATTGCATTGATTGTTTTTTGTTTGTTTTTGAATTAAAATATGGCAAAATTTTATTGAGATGATTTCATGTGTTGTGATGCAAAAAGTTTCTTTTATGCGTCTGATCCTCATCTTATAAAAATGTCAAGATTAAAAAATTCTGAATTCTGTACAAAGAAAAATAAAGGTATGACGAACATAACAACTAACATCACAAAGGCAGAAGCTGCAGGGTAAAACGGCATTTTAGGACAGTTTTATTTGTTGCTTACTGTCATGAGATAACGACTTTACTTCCTTTTGCCAACACAGTGCAAATGATTTGAAAGCTGAGGTATAGTGCATGTGACCACTTGGCTTTATTTCAAACAATATGCTTACGCGCAACAAACTGCTTATGACAAATGTCATATTCCAAGGAAAAACAGAAAAAAATTAGAAAAAACTGTTAATGCAGTGTGATAGCTGCACCGACATGCACCCGAACTTTAAAACAAAAAAACCCAAACATCATACGCTTGGACGAAGTCAGTTCTAATAGTGCACTGTTCCTTTAGCAGCACCTAGTGGGTCAAAAGGTGAAATACATAAACAAAACAGCGTACGACAAACGACCGGTATCGACAACAACATAAAATAAACAGGTGTCAGTAAGAGACGAATTAAAACACTTTGCACGCCTCACGTCGAGCGTTTGTTTAGTGCGAAATGATGTCATTTTTCGAAATTTTCCTACTACCACGTGCAGCAGTGGCTTAAGCAATCAAATCAATCACAGTAGCAGCTACACTAATCAAACTTGATTCTAGGGTAATAGAAGAATTCATGCTGCCATTAGCTTATGATAAGCTAATCGACCACAGATTTAAGAACTCTGAAAACAGCTGACTGTTTAAGTGACTGATATTTTTTTATTGCTTACGTCACATCAAAAATCACTTTAACTCCATGTTGCCTGAGCCTAAAATAGGATTATGATTTCATATTTTGTCATATTCGATAATTACAATTGACATGTTTCTTTGAAACTGCGTCAATCAAATTTATCAAACTAGTAAGCTTCAAACTGCAATTAAGATATTTGCATAAACTTTATTTCGATCATTAAACCATTTGCTCTCGCTTAATCTGCTTTTGCTTATTAAAATTATATTTTGGGCAACATCATTACTTTTGACCAATAATTTGAAGTGCACTATGACGTGAAAAAAATTATTTGTGCAGTTTCACCTAGTTTCTATGATACTAGGATAGTATAATAAATTCGCTGAGGCAACAGACCTGCTTTTCTATCAATATTCAGTTAACCTTTGTAAAAGTTAAGGAATCTTCTTCGTCTTCTTCTGGCTTTATTTCCTTTTCAAGTGAGGTCACTAGTGCACAGGGATGTACGCGTATACAAAAAATATTGACGCCGTCAGCGTAAACGCAAACGTTTGAAAAACCATACGCCGTATGCGTCAACGTAACTTGTAAAAAAGTTGGCGGCGTCAGCGTCAGCGCATGCACCAGTGATTCTCAAACTGTGTGCCGCGGCACACTAGTGTGCCGCCACAGATTCTCAAGTGTGACGCGAATCTTTTTGAAATTTTGGAAAAGAATATTTAAAATAAGCCAAGTATAAATATTTAAAATAAGCCATTCAGACAAGCATGCGACTTAAAGGCGCTTTAACTCCTTCAATAGATGATAAATAAGCACATGTGACGATGAAACCAATTATGGCATTGCCGATACAGCAGGGTAATTGCCACGTCACTACTGGGCTGCTATGTTAGCTATTGCTATTGCTAACATTACTTCCCACCATTTGGAAGCAATGAATCAAGCAATCTTTCTGCAGAAGAAAAACAGCTCATTGATTTACGAAACGACCCATTTTTTCAAACGCTGTTTTCACAAAAAAACTTGGATGCGTTTTGGCTGTCTGCTTCCAAATTCTATTTCATGATCCGTGCAAAAGCAATCAAAATTATATTGCCGTTTGCATCTTCATGGCTATGTGAACATGGCTTTTCTGTTTTGACTGAAATTAAAAGCTGTAAACGAGAGAGACTGCTTGAAATTGACGATGAATTGAAACGTGAAAATAATTTTTTTTAAAGCAACTTTTCTTCTTTTGTAAGTGTGCCGCGTGCGTTTTATATTTTTTCTAATGTGCCACAAGCTGAAAAAGTTTGAGAACCACTGGCATACACTATAGCGTACACTCATTTTGTTTGCTAGGTGCCAAACATTCACACGGTATTGGTTACATGAGTAGGTGCTCACTGCCTACCTACAATCCCTCCTCGGTCTGCCTGAATCATACTTGCAATTGTTTCTTGTTGTTTTTTGATTTATTGAGCGCGAGTTGGGATAAAAACCTGATTTTGTATAAACTTACAATGGCTTTAACACGACAACTTAAATCCGTGGTACACATTCATTTCTCTAGCTTGCTTTTTTCGATAATGAAATGAAACTCAACACACAATGGCAAATACTCTCCAGAAACCACGGCTCCCGGCACGCGGCAAATGCGACAATCAGAAATTAAACGTCTTGGTCAGAAGGCGCGCCACGTAACGTATAACAGTGAAAGAACGCAAATTCAACGTTGCTTAATTCAACCAACCAAGTTACAAAATTCATCACAATTTCAATTCTAATCAAGAGGGCAATCGACCCGCCGGAACATTGCGGCCCCTAATTATGGCACATAATTAAATAAAGGTTGAAGTAGAAGGGTCGATTCCCGACATGCAATACACAGAAAGTATGTACATTAAAACTACACAAAAACGGTGATTATCTTTTGATAGCAGTGCAAGGCACTTGGACACCCTGGCCACAATGGCCTGGCGAATACTTACACGATTAACGATTAATATCTACGTTAGCTTCATGAGACACACATAGTAGCAAACAACTCAGACGCACTACACAGTACCTAACTAGCTACTTATAATGACGCAAATTACTGAGATCGCTTGCGAATACTTACACGGTTAGCATTTACATCATTTGCATGAAACACACAATAGCAAACAAATCAAATGCATTACACAGTAGGCCTAACTAACTAGCTACTTATAACGAGGCCGATGACTGAGATTGCTGTAGAGCATACGTTACTAAGACATGTTGTTGAGTTACGCATATTGGAGTCCTGCGGATGACACATAGAAATACGCAGGTTAATAACAGATTTGCGCGGTACATATCTACAATACACTACAAATTTAAATGAAAGGCAAGGGTGGTACAGATGCCTCGACGACACCAGCTAACAACAGACCAGGGCGTGGCCGGGTCCTGAACGCAGTCAAGCATTCCCCACAGGAGCAACGCACGATATATCCCTTAGGACCAGGTCCACTTTGACCTCACCCGATGCCTCATCCACCACTGAGACTGCCACCCTGACGCGCCTGACAATCGGTTTTCCTTTTCTAATTTGGGGGATGATCTCATGGACTCTCCCCAGACGGTACCTTCCTCTCTTAGTTATATCTTCTGGAGAACCAACCACCACTAATTGGCCAGGCTGTAGGTTTTCCACCAAACTGGCCCACTTTTTTCTACCCTGCAGGGAAGGTAAATAGAAAGAGATCCATTTCTCCCAGAAACTGTGAGATAGAGCCAGGTTGTACCTATAGTCTCTCCGTAACTCATCTCGGTCATGAGGATTTCCTACTGATGAAAATGGGCTCAAGAATGGGTTAAGGAGGGCGGCTGGGGTGATAACAGTAGAATCCTTAGGGTCATCACAGACAGGGACTAAAGGTCTTTCGTTGACTATTCTTGTGGCACTACCAGTAAATGTAAGAAGTTCAACAAAGTTGGGTTTCCGTGATGAGTTCCCAATAACGTGGGAAAAGGCAATTTTGAATTGCTTGACCATTGCTTCCCAGGCCCCTCCCTGGGCCGGGGCATACGGAGGAATGAACTCCCAGTTAATTCCCTTTTTTCGCAAAGAAGTTTGAATTTCAGAAGACTCCAAAATTTCTGGTAGTCTTTTAGCTGCCGCTTGAAATGTGGTCCCGTTATCTGAGTACATGTTACGTATAGATCCACGCAAGTCTACAAATCTGGTAAATGCTAAAACAAATTCACTGTAAGATAGTGACGTCACAAGTTCCACATGGATTGCTCTACTCGCAAGACAGGTAAATAACAATCCCCATGCTTTCTTTTGGCTTCTTCCTTCCACAAACGTCATTGGACCAAAATAATCTACGCCACTGTTGAAGAAGGGTTTGTTATAGGCCGTGGTTCGTGGTAATGGTAGATCCGACATAAGCTGCCTGATAGGCTTTGCTTTCTCTAAGGCACATGGAGCGCAGTCATGCAAATAGTGTTTCACCGAGGAATTACCGTTTGCAATCCAAAAACGTTGACGAGTAGATAACAGTGTCTGTTGCACACCACAGTGATAGCTATCACAATGAGCGTCAAGGACAACTAGCCGTGTCAATGCGTGCCTCGAAGGCAAAATAAGAGGATGCTTCGCATCGACAGTTATTTCGGGAGACTTACTCAATCGACCTTCAATACGAAGTCTCCCCCGTGTGTCCACACAAGGACGATACTTTTTTAGAGAGCGCAACTCCTTCAGGCACTGTTTATCAGCGCCAGCTTCGCTCGAAGCAAGACGTTTTGTTACCACATCGATCGACTCCGGCAGGCCGTCACAACTTAACAAATCTCTATACACTACTTTTTGTACGTAAGAAACAACCCTATTTAAAGCGTCCTCAAGATAGGATGCATTTAACTTTGGTTTTACATACCCATGTTTCTTGCATTTGGATACAATGAACTCCGTGAAAGCTACAAGATAGGCGGCTCTTTTTTTCAACACGTACAAAGTAGGTGCGGTTTCGATCATCTTGCTAATGGAGCCAGCAGTTGCATTTTCACTTACCGTTATCGCCGGCGACAGTTCCATTTTACGAATAGCAGCATCTGCTCCATTCACCGTTGGGACCTCGCCCTCCTGCATGAGAAAAGATGGATCGCTCAACCACATCTCTCTGGAACCTGTTTTGGTGATGGCATTCGGTCTGGTTCCAACGTCTGCCGAGTTGAGATGTGTCGGACAAAAATGCCATTCTCTCACCTCTGACAAGAGTAAAATACGATTTAACCTACGAGTAACAAACTTGCATAATCGTAAATCAGGATTTCTGATCCACTGAAGGACAGTATTCGAGTCACACCAGAAATGTTTTCTAAGATCAGGCAGGTGTAGTGCATTAGCTGCCTGGTTTAACAGTTCCGTAGTATTAAGCGCGGCTACAAGCTCCTTTCTGGCAAACGGCCATGCACTTTGATGCTTGAGGACAACCCTACTTTTGCCAAAAACGAAGGATACGCAAGGGACTCCGTTACACAGCCTACGTATATACACAACGGAGGCAAAGGAGTGATTGGAGGCATCACTGAATCCATGTAACTGATATACGATATCATCGTCTGCACAACACGGCTCTGTGTTTACAAAATACCATCTAGGTATGGAAAATTCTTTTAGTAAATCTAATGAATGAATCCACGACTTCCACTCTTTTATGTAGCTTTGTGGCACTTCGGTGTCCCAATCGAGGCCTTCAATAGCCAAACGCTGCAGAATTAACTTAGCTTTAAGGAAGAATGGAGCGCCGAACCCTAGTGGATCGAAATTTTGGCCAAGTTGGCTTAACATTGAGCGACGTGTGTACTTCTCTAAAGGTTGGAGAGAGCACTTAATGAAGAATGAATCTGACTCGGTTTGCCACACACAACCTAGAGTTTTTGCTACTGGTAAGTCTGTGTCGTCTTTTTCGAGGTCGACATCGCGAAAGGAGGAAGCCAGCATCTCTTTTTTAAAGTCCGACAAAACATCCAACGCCCCTTTGTTGGCACTCCATTTCACCAAACTAAAGCCTCGGCTATCGAACAAGTCAATGGCTTGTTTAGCAATCTCACTGACCTCATCAAGGCTATTTCCAGAGAATATCAGATCGTCCATATACATATTTTTTCGAATGGCACGCAGGGTCAGGTCACTGGCTCCAGTGGGGTTTTGTTCAATCATCTTTTGAATGGCTAAGCAGGCGACGTATGGACTGCTTTTAATTCCCCAAGGGTGTACACAAAATCTAAACGGAATTACTTTGCCCTTTTCGATATCATTATTCTCAAACCACAGCAAACGGAACAAGTCGCGTTGTTCCATTGGTAATTGAATCTGGAAGAAGCACTTGGTTAGGTCTGCCATTAGGCCAAACTTGGCTCTATCTAATCTAATAAACTTTCTAATCTTTCTAAACTATCTGTTATAAACTACATAACAAAACCTTATTGTAAGGTTTAACAAACTAAGAATGCGAAGAAACTATAAGAAACAAATCAATAGTTAATACAACTCTAAATGTACTGTTCTAAACACAAGAGCCACTACCTCAAACATCCGCTACCTTACACCAACTATGCATTGTGAAATGAAAGAACTTTAAGAACAGAAACAAGTATTTGCAGTGCGCCGCCGCCTTGAGGTGAATGCGGGCACCAAACTAAAACGTCATACGTAACAACAAAAGAGATTTCACAACATTCTTCCCCCCTTGTTATGAATTAACATAGTATCGGTTCATAGAATAGTTCTTAATGCGACAATGTTTTTCTATGAACTTTGAAACCAATCGGGTTTGCGTCGTTCTCTGCTGGAGCGGCGCAGTTCCACCATACTGTCTGGGGTTGAACACTTTTTAGGAGATTGAAGTTCTAAGTTACTGTTTTTATCTGGTGAGGATGATTGTATAGGTGAGTTGTCGAAATGTTCGCTGTCAACCACGACCTCCTCCGATACGTCTTCAGGAGCAACACAGTTTTCATACAGTTTCTGTTCATTTCCAGCAGCAGCAGGAGCAATGTCTCTTAGAGAAACTGTGGCTTCTCTGCCTGTTTGAAATCGAACTTGAGCGTAGTTAGGCGTTGCATGGATCAACTCGACTTCTTCAACTATGGGGTCATTTTTGCTGGACCTCACATGACGTCGCAACAAAACTGGGCCGGGTTGACTGAGCCACGTGGGGAAAGCCGTACCAGTGGACGATCGGCGTTGAAAGTTGAACATGCGCTCGTGAGGTGTACAATTTGTGGATGTACATAATAATGAACGTACAGAATGAAGAGCGTCTGGGAGAATTTGATGCCAATGTTTTATGGAGAGTTCTCGAGATTCCAATGCGAGTTTTACTGCATTCCATATGATACCGTTGTATCTCTCGCACTGACCGTTGCCACGAGGGTTGTATATTGACGTGTTGCTAGTTGAAACTCCTCGATCGTTCAGATATTTTACTAAATCTGCAGATAGAAAAGTTTTGCCTTGGTCCGAGTGGATATAGGATGGTAAACCAAAGATAGTGAACAATTGATTTAAACACTGAATTACAGTTCTAGCTTCCATGTTAGGACATGCAAAGGCAAAGGGAAACCGAGAAAATTCGTCAACGACTGTCAGCATATAGTTGTTTTTAGAGCACGACGGCAGAGGTCCTTTAAAGTCGATATTTAGCCGTTCAAACGGCTGTGTTGCTTTTATCATGTGTGCTTGCATGGGTTTATAAAACTTAGGTTTAAGCTCGGCGCAGACGCGGCAGTTAGCGATTGTTTGTCGTATTTCCGACAAAGAAAACGGCAAGTTTTTAGTTTTCACAAAGTGATTGAGCCGAGTCACTCCTGGGTGACAAAGAGACGCATGTATTTCACTCAGTGCTCCACCAGTTAAGCTTGCGCAATAAGCTCTAGAAAGAGTGTCCGCAGCAGCATTATACTTTCCCGCACGGTAAATTATGTCGTAATCGTACTCAGCAAGTTCCATGCGCCATCTCAAGACTTTGCTATTCTTGATCTTGCTATGCTTTTTGTTGTCGTACATAAAGGCTACAGATTTTTGATCTGTAATTAAGTTAAAATGGCGGCCCTGCAGAAAATGACTCCAGTGTCTGATGGCGTCTATAATGGCGGTTGCCTCCTTTTCCACACTGGAATGCCGAATTTCACTACGATTCAAGGTTCGTGAATAAAATGCAACAGGTCGTTTGTCTTGATTTAACGTTGCTGAAATCGCTATATCCGACGCATCCGTCTCGATAGTAAAAGGTGCATTTTCGTCCATAACCGCCAACGTGACCTTTGCCAACTTTTCTTTGAGAAGCATAAATGCTTGCACAGCAGTTGAAGACAACGGGAATACTTTAGTGTCTACAAGAGGTTTTATAGTATCAGAAAATTGAGGTACCCACTGTGCATAATATGCGAACATACCCATTGCTCTTTTCAAAGACTTGGTGTTGTGGGGAGCTGGAAGTTCAAGGAGTGGCTTCACTCTGTCCGGATCAGGTTGTAAAGTTCCTTTTGAAATGCGGTATCCTAAAAGGTCTATAGTATCTGTGGAATACGAGCATTTATTTTCATTAAAAGTAACATTGTGTTGTTTTGCTACATCGAGGAACTTTTGTAAGTTTCTGTCGTGCTCTTCTTGCGTTTTTCCTCCCACCGTAACATTGTCGAGGTACGCAAACGTTCCTTTGCAATCGTTCTTTGTAATAATGTCATTGATGATTCGCTGAAAGCAAGGGACTGCATTTTTCAAACCGAAAGGCATTCTTGTAAATTGGAAGAGTTGACCGTCTGCTTCAAAAGCAGTATAATCCCTATCGGCTGCTGGCAAATCTATTTGGTGATATGCGCTTTTCAAGTCCAACGTTGAATAGATGTCATACTGTGAAACTTGATTTATGATATCCTGCATCCGAGGTAAAGGGTATCCGTCTAACTGAGTAAATTTGTTAATCGTTTGGCTATAGTCAACACATAATCGTTTCTTTTGGTTTGGATTGTTTGCTACCACGATTTGGGCTCTCCATGAAGAAAAACTTGGCTCTATAATTCCTTCTTCCAGGAGGCGTGTAATTTCTTGTTTAATGAAAGCACGGTCGGAGGTGGAATATCTTCTTGACTTTGTGATTACTGGATGGCAATCAGAAGACAAATGTTCAAATAGCATCGGCTGTGACAAGGTTTTCAGTGGTTGCAAGGCCCCAAGATCTAGGGCTGGTTCAACGCCTCCAAAATGGATGTTGACGCTTGCATGCTGTTGCATGAAATCCTGACCCAACACAACATCTGTCAACAGTCCTGGTAGTACGGACAATAACACGCTTTCGTATGTTCTTCCTACTAACTCGATTGAAGAACTACATGTTCCCAGGCTATTAGAAGTGAAACCTTTTACAGCAAGACCAACACAATTCGATTGTTCAAAAATCTTTAGTTTTAACCGCTTTGCAATGTTTTCACTTACATGACTGTTGGTGGATCCAGTATCCAAAAGAGCATTGACAGGTGTACCATTTAGCTTGATGCGAAGTATAGTTTTGTTGTCAAGTTTGAGACCGGAAGAAATTCCCATGACTTTAGAACCTAGCAATGCTGCTGAAGTACTTTCGGTGTCAGGGATCTTAGAGCGACACATTTTTGCAAAGTGCCCTTTTTTGGCGCATTTAAAGCACGTAACATCTTTGGCAGGACAGTTTCGGCGCGCATGCTTCTTGTTTCCGCAGAAAAAGCACTTCATGACGGCCACTGCTGTTGCAATGTCGCTACCAATACTCATCTCGCTGTTATTAGTTGTAGACTTTCCAGTTGCGGTAGAACGAGCATGAGGATTGCTTACAATTGATGCTGTTGATTGAAGACTACTGTCGATTTGCTCGGCGTTCTTACGAGCACTTTCTAAGGCTCGCGCCTTGTCAAACAAATGTTGCAGCTCCAGGTTTTCGCCCTCGAGTAGTCTTTGACGAATCGAAGTCGAGTATATTCCCGCGATGAAAGCATCTCGTATCGCTGCCTGTCTATACTGAATTGCTGTGACTGCCTGAAAGTTGCAGTCATTGCTCAGACGTCTTAAATGTTGCATGAACTCTTCCAACGATTGTCCTATCTGTTGTTTGCAGGTTGCAAGCGAATACCGAGCAAACACTTCGTTCGACGGCTTGACATAGGTATTCCGTAGCAGTGCGATAGCGTCAGTATAACTTTCAGCTTCACTGATAATTTCAAATACGGAAGCATCAACATGGTTGATTAGTACGCTTAGTTTATCTTCTTCTGATATTTCGCCAAGGCTGCGTATGTAGCTAGTGAATGTCCGGTTCCAGTGGTGCCACTTCTTTCGAGACTCTACTAGATCAGGATCTGCGTCGAACTTTTCAGGTCTAAGACACTTGTCCATTACTTTTGAATATTTAGTTTGTTAAAATGTTATAAACTACATAACAAAACCTTATTGTAAGGTTTAACAAACTAAGAATGCGAAGAAACTATAAGAAACAAATCAATAGTTAATACAACTCTAAATGTACTGTTCTAAACACAAGAGCCACTACCTCAAACATCCGCTACCTTACACCAACTATGCATTGTGAAATGAAAGAACTTTAAGAACAGAAACAAGTATTTGCAGTGCGCCGCCGCCTTGAGGTGAATGCGGGCACCAAACTAAAACGTCATACGTAACAACAAAAGAGATTTCACAACACTATCTAATAAACTTTCCCAATCTAAAGCGAGCCAGAACTTGTGTTAAAGGGTTTAATATGTCTGGGCCCGACAAAATCACATCATTAACACACCTACCCTTAAACTCAGATTTGCCGTCATATACCACTCGCTTTTTTGCTTGGGATGTCACAAAATATGGTAAGTACCACACACATGCTGATGAGTCATCGTCTTTTACCGGCTCAATGTACTCACTGGACTGCATTTCAGTCATCGTTTCTACTAAGAATATTCGAACATCAAATTGCTTTAAAGCCTTTCGTCGTAAGCTCAGAACACGGTCAAAAGCCAAAGAGTGGTTATCCGGTAATTCAAAGTCGGTTTTTAAAGGTACGGGCATTTCAAATCTCCCATCTTCAACTTTCATTTGCGTCTCAACAAATTTTTGTGCTATGACATCATTGCGGGACAGTTCTATCGTTTCATCTGTTAGGGTTAAATCCTTTATTACATGTTTTAAACGACTGATTTCAATCTCCTGCGCATCAAAACTGTCAAGACTAAGTGACTCCTCAGCGACGTTACCATTAATGGCAACACGACGTACTTTAGAATCACCAGAGATCATAGAACCTCGACCTCCACTAGCCAGCCAGCCCAGTGGGGTTAAAATAGCATGGGGCTCTTCCCGAGTCATGCCAACACGTTCTTCTAATACTCGCATCAAGTAAGCATGGTCATTCCCGATTAGAATATCGACCGACATTTTGTTAGGTAACGAAATCAATTCAACATTATCGAAATGTGAAAACCTATTTAAGTCTTGATGCTGCGGCAATGTTTCGACATGGTCACTCCAAGGTGCATTTACCACTGCTTCCACATCACCATACAGTTCGTCAGTAACTAAGGATTGGATATTAAATTTAACCAGATCAGAGTGTATTTCTTGTTTGCCTGCTAGAGTGTCCATGCGGAAGGATACATTATCCGTGGCTTTTAGATACAATTCTTTAGCCAATCGGCTTGAAACAAATGTGAGCTGAGAGCCTGGGTCGTGTTGACAGTAAACCAGAGTGGTCTCTCCATTAGATGGGTTTATGACCCGCGCAGCCGTGACACGATTAAACACTGCCCTCTTATGAGCGATGCTTACGCTACGATTAGTGACGGCAGGTGCCGTTCTAAGATCATTGCCATTGCCCGATGTTCCTTGAGGATTCACATAGGCGTCGTGCAGTAGATAATAGTGCTTAAATCGGAAATGTTCGCCGCAGCGCCTACAATTACATGATTGGGTGCAGTTTTTTGCTTCGTGTCCTAGACGTAGGCAGTTTAGACAACGACCAGTCGTGGCGATGACATCTCGGCGTCGCGACGGCGTCAAGTTTAGGAACTCGGGACAATTGGGTAGTCTGTGACGCTCTTGCTTATTCCTACTCTCACAATAGATACAAAGTATGTCCTTCCTCGTACCCTCAAAAGAGCGGCTACCAAACGTTTCTTCTCGGCTCCCAGAACAAAAGCCAGACCCGCGACTGCTACCTTGGGTGACATTTCTGACAGGCTGTGCTGAGGTTTGACGAATACGCATAATGTGATTATCACTTGCCGACCGTTTTGTATCTTTTCTAACAACGACTTCCTCTATTAAGCGTATGGCGAAGTCCGTAGAGCGACACGTCTCTTCGCAATTTACGAAATCCATTAGGCTTTGGAAGCTTGGTTCCTCGGTGCTACCATATTGCTCTTTCAGATAGTACAAAAAGTCTTTCTTCGCATATCCAGGTAATCGACCTGCTAAGTCTAGTACAAAACGTCCTTCTAGCTGATGACGCTGGTTATACGCTCTAGCGAAGAGGGTACACTGAGCCAGCTCGTCTTTGAATTCCTTTATTGAGGATGATGACATCCCAGATAATTTATTGCCATGCCGTATCCGCCGAATCTCCGGCTCCGCGAGAAATCCGCCTCTAACACCAAAGCGCTGGGACAAGCGATCCAGCGACATATCGATCCTTTCCTTTTCGCTCCAACCAGAAGTATCCGATGCTAAGTTTGAGATGGTTTGCGCGGCGCTACGTACGCAGGCTGCCTGTAGCAAAGTCAGCCGATTTCCCTCAAATGGGCAACTCTCCATTAGTGATTCAATACGGTTTTTAAAAAATATAAATGGCATGTTGTTGCCGTCATAGTTGATCAATGCGGCCCTGTCATAGAAAGTGCGACAATTATGATATTTATAGAACCAGTTTTGTTGATCCTCAGCACCTCTGTTTGCATTAAGCCCTGGCGGGGATGTCATAACATGTCTAGTTTCACGGCCATCATCTTTAACTAGTGGTGAATTACATCTCTCACCTTTAAGATCTTTCCTTACAGTTAAGGGGCATGTTTGTGACGGTTTCACAACCTTCTCTCTATAAAAATCACGTTGATAATCATAATGAGGTTCTCTTTCAGCGGCCCCATGGGTCCCCCCGGGCGGTTTTGCCAAAAAATTATCTTTAGTCCACGTTCTATACTTGTTTGTGAGGGCGTTTCCTGGAAAGAGCTTTCTTAGGGGAGTTTCTCTATGTGGCGGTTCCATTAAATTCTCCTGTTTAGCCTGGCTCTGTTTAGGTTGGGCATCTATGCTAGCGGCCCCATGAATGTCATGGGATCTCCCAGGCGGATTGATAATGTCAGCGTCCCACCTCTGGACCTTTTCTATCGCTGTAGGGATGTAGTCGGTGACTCCGAGACTACTGGCCGTAGGCCGTCGTTGCCCGCGCTCCGACCCTTGGTCCGATCCACATTGTGAAAACAAGTCAAGCTTACTTTGCCTTGCTCTCAGTTCGGCTGCCTTGATCTGCATTTCAATTTCGGCTCTGGCTTCGGCTTCCTCTGCTTTGGCTTTGTTCACCCGCATCTGTTTTTTCCACCGCAACTTTTCCATTTCGAGCCGGATTTCAATCTCTTCTTCTTTTGAACGGCGCGAGCGACTACTCGAGGCACTGGTGGTTGATTTTCCTTTTATTGTACCTAATTTTGTATCTACCTTGGAGATTTGCTTCTGTTTTATAGTACGTCTCAATTCCTCAATCTCTGACCTGACCTGTTCTGTAGCTTCAGATATCATAGTGCTATCCTTTAGTTTATTCGCAAGTTCTAACAGTGCTCCAAAGTTGCCCTCTAACTCCGCCATATCAACCAAGGCCCGCTCTAGCAACGCTTCATCATGTACCATGGGGAGACCTCTCCTTAATTCTCCAACCCCCTGCAGCACCTCTCTTTTTTTGTGTCTGACGTCCCTGAGCACAGCTTCTGTACTGGAATCAGCATGGGTAAGGCTGCCATGAACCCCCTGAGGATACACCTGCCCAACGCCCGGGTGTTCCGCCGCACCACCCCCAGACGCAGCGCCCCCTGTCCCACTGCCAACGGGAAGCGTACGAGACACCGGATGGCCACCGTCACCTTCCATTTATCAATTTAAGAAATTACACTACTGTATACTACAGCCTACACACAGTAATATCGACACACGTAACGTAATGGACAGCGTAACCAACATTAATTAGTAACTTACCGCTCTCTGAGTTACGGTGGAGCAAGCCTTTTGACAAACAATACAGTATTTTACACAAGTTATTATACACAATTAGGCTCCGGTACAATAGAGTTCCAGTTTACAACACAATTAAAGTACGGTTATATTAAAGTCCTTTCGTTGCAGGGATGTGCTGACCACCCCTTCAGAAGTCTTCCTTGGTTGAAATTTAAATTTGTTAGTCTTTAAGTTAGTCCTTTAGTTCTTGTTCTTTCAATTCTGTCAATTTTGTTAGTTCTTTTAATTCTTTTATTTCGTTATTTAGATACTTTATAGTTCTTTACTTCAGTTGTCCAATTATCAGGTTTTTATTTTTGGTTACATGAGTAGGTGCTCACTGCCTACCTACAATCCCTCCTCGGTCTGCCTGAATCATACTTGCAATTGTTTCTTGTTGTTTTTTGATTTATTGAGCGCGAGTTGGGATAAAAACCTGATTTTGTATAAACTTACAATGGCTTTAACACGACAACTTAAATCCGTGGTACACATTCATTTCTCTAGCTTGCTTTTTTCGATAATGAAATGAAACTCAACACACAATGGCAAATACTCTCCAGAAACCACGGCTCCCGGCACGCGGCAAATGCGACAATCAGAAATTAAACGTCTTGGTCAGAAGGCGCGCCACGTAACGTATAACAGTGAAAGAACGCAAATTCAACGTTGCTTAATTCAACCAACCAAGTTACAAAATTCATCACAATTTCAATTCTAATCAAGAGGGCAATCGACCCGCCGGAACAGGTATAAACCACTCGAAACAAACAAGTTTTATTTTGAATTTTCACGAAGATACTCAAGCGTCTCAAAGTGTTCATCTGACATTTTGCTGCGTTTTGGTTTCAATATGTCTTTGCCCATTGAAAACATTCTTTCAACTGCAGCGCTGGTAGGTATTGGCGCAGTAGCGTAGCCAGGAATTTTGAAAAGGGGGGGTTTTCGCCTAAGACGACACCCAGCGGCGGGGGGTCTGGGGGTCCTCCCCAGAAAATTTTGAAAAAATACATTGAATTTGGTGCATTTTGAAAGCATTTTCAACAAAAATGTGGGTATGAATATTCCTGTAAAATGGTGCTGTCCGGTGGCATAGCAAAAGCATTAGATCATGTTTTTTTTTGGCATTTTTCGGAAATAAAGCTAAGTCTCTATGTTTTCTTGTTGCTACTTCCAGGCTGAGATATTTGAGTGTTTGGTATTGGCAAAACTCGCTCTTTTAATGCAGATTTGTTTAAAATTAGGCAAATTTTTTTTAGACTGAAAGCATCATTCTCAATATCGTGACGTCACACGCGTGCCAAAGGGGGGGGGGGTCGTAACCCCCAAACCCCCCCCCCCCCCCCCTTGGCTACGCCACTGTATTGGCGTGTTGTAGCGAAAAAAAGACTTTAAAAAGTATACGTTGACGCTATACGCTAAAAAAACGCGAAAACTTTACGGCGTAGCCTCAAGCGACAACTATCCAAAAAATGTGGCCGTAAGCGTTAGCGCGAACAAAAAGTCTACCCCGCAAGTCTACGGCGTAGAATTTGTGGCGTATACGTACATCTCTGCCAGTGCAGACTGAAGTCTTCCACATCACTCTGTCAACAGTGATGTGGAAGACTGCAATCTGCATCGGCGACCCCACTTCAAGTGAGAATAAAAAGAAGAAGAAGATTCGGTCAACTTTTACAAATATTATTGAACAAGCACATCTGCTTGCGTCGTAAGTAACAATGTGTAGCAGTCGTTAGTTAGCATGCATTATTAAGTGACGCAGTAAACAAAATATATAAAAGAAAAAGAACAATGTGAGCGTACTGCAAGAAGCAGAATCAAGAAGAGCTGAGCTCTGCATCATTTTAAACCAATTCCGGTGGGTGGTGCTTACACGTCATGTGAATGTTCTGGAACAGTGTCTTCCAAAGCAAATGGTCGGGTTTTTTTGGGTTGGTGAAATTTTTATGCTAGGACTGAGAAAGCATTTGAAAATGTTGTTCCGGACAATTTTGCATAGTTGTAGAGGCTTTGAACCGTTGATGCAGGCCCGGTTTCCAAAATTGATAAAGTAATGTCTGCTTGTTGAAGTTTTATTTTATCCACTAGGTACCGTAGCTCTTTTACTTCAAACTAGTAACCTAAAAGGTAAACGTCCAGTGAGTCGACAGAAAAAGAGCTATAAAGATTTTCTGAAGAGCAGCCTCAAAGTGTGTAATAGCAATGATTACACAAACTTTGTAGATCCACCATTTGAGAAGATGCAGCCAGTTTAGACAAGAAAATATCTAAAATTTGAAGGAGAGAGAAAAGAAGATAAACAAGCGCCGCATACGCCCAGACCCTGCTCTTCCAAGTGACCTTAAATGTTCGATGTTCCACAGAGCGTTCAAAACTAAAATTAAATTTGTAACTATATACGATGCAAAGACCGTCATCATCGAATTCGAGGAATAGCTTTTTATAGGATTTTATATTAATTCCTTGAAGTGACAGACACTCAGACAGGTTATTCTCCTGATATTCATTTTTTGTCACCGCCAAGTGTCGAACCCTTGCCGCTAGAATGATATCTCACCCGCGGTACCGTTCCGCCACCATAGCGGCTCTCCTGATATTCATTCAACTTTCTAAAAAAATTGCTGAGCAATCGCGCCTCCTTGCATCAAAAAGAAAAGTTTGCAATGGTCGATAGATGACGTCTGTTAACAAGAGACTAAATTAGAAAATTGTGCTTTTAATTAAAATTGAATTATGAACCGGTGTAACGGTCCAGGAGTTACTGTGATCTAAAAGTTACCGTAACTTCTGGACCGCGTATAGCCTACGCGGTCTGAAAGTTACTGCCAGCCCAGAAGTTACTAAAACAGGGTTGTCAGATTTGACGCTTGCAGCAGATTTGTATAAATGATTTCAACATTGGAAACATGTTGAACTTAAAGACTTTTCCGCCATTGCATCTTAACAACATAACAACATGGTTTACAGCAGAAACGTAATTGGGAATGAAGCGAAAATAAGATGAAAGTTAAAAGATGAGTTTTGTACCAGAAATTGTTGCTGAGTTGGAATGAAATTTTAATTTGTAACCTAACAATTTACGTGCTATCATTTTAACCTGATTTGTTTGTATTATACCATTTGAAGTTGTGTCCGTGCCTTGCGTGCGTTGGCAAATAAATTTGCATTGGGAGGTGATTGACTAGATCAGTGGTTCTCAACCTCTTAACACTGGAGGACCGGCAAAATTTTTAAAAATTGTTCGAGGACCGGCAACCAAAAATCGTAGTGAATAGAATGAATATTTGTAACGTTTTGTTAACCAAAGTTGCCGTTGCGTATCATAATGCAAAGTTATATATACAGTAGCATATGACTTGTATTCAGCTCGAAAATTGGAATAAAACGGCAATCAAATCAACTCAAACAGCAAAATGTCAATCCATTTGCACACAAAATCAGTGTCAGTGGGAAATTTGTTGCTGTTACGCTGCCATTAGCCCATGTGAGGCAAACGAGATATCAAAGAAGTTTCTTAAACACGTAGCTTTATTTCTGCATCCAGGCGATTTCTTTGCTTTGTTTTAATTAAAGCTAGAGATGAAAAAGAATTGTCGTTTCTGAATAGTTAGTTGAAACAATTACCCTCAATTCGATTGTTTTGAAAGTTAGGCACGAATTCGTTTGCAACAGATAACCAGAAGTGTGAGTGTGACAATGGTGTTTTCCGAATATGGACTGCAAAGTAAAAGCACAACATATTGTAATTCAATCAGACTTTCTTTTTCATGAAGATTAAGGTCGCATGTGTTGACATCATCGATGCATGGGTTGTTTATCTAAAAGTTTCCATGTCGAGGATCTTCATTCTTCATGTTACGCAAAATGATCGTCAAAATTGTTAGCCAACTCTTTCAAGTGTTGACTCACAATGCCCAGCAACTCTTTTTTATTTTTTCAAATTGCAACTCCATTTCACCAGCATTTTCCACAGCAAATCATTTGTTCCATTCCATTCCGAAACGCTCTTTTCCCATTATTTTCCGCATTGTCTTTGAAAAGATTTTTGCTTTCTCAAACTCCGGTTCTGGCAAATTTCGATGGCAGGCCTGACCTTTCGATCCTTTATCCGGAACTTCAAAGTTTCGTCTCCAACGCAGGGATGGAGGAACCACGTGGGCCTCGTGGGCCTGGGCCCACCTACTTTATTTTCTGGGTGGGCCTGGCCTACCCACTTTTGAAAGCCAAATTTCTTTGAAAAATGTAGTGAAAACGGCAAATTAGAAAAGGAGTTCCAAAAAAAAAGCTTTTCACTCATTTGATACACACTAGTTTGATTACACAGGCCAGCAAAAAATTTTGGCACAAAAGGTGAGAGTCATTTTAGAGTATTTCAGGCCCCTGATTCCAAAAATGCACTTAGTTTTTTCGAATTTTCGAAACTACCAGGAACTGAATTTCGAACCAAGATTACATTCTTTCGTAACAAGGATAAAATTTTAAGCAGCTACTTTATTGAAGAACACAACTTTGTATTCTGTAATTATATAAATGGCCTTCGTACATTGATGGGTGTTGCTCAGTAGGCTATAGTATAGTAAGTCTACCATAATAAAGAATTGCGTTTGTTCATCGATGGCTTTGTATTACTTATTCGTCTAGTTTGTTGTGCAAAACAATGTATGTATTTTATTTGTACTTAGTACAGTAGCTTAGTTAGTAAGTTTGATATTGTTGAAGTCAACAAATATATTAAGGCGAAGCACAAGTTATATAATCTACATCTTGTAGCCTATCCTAAGGCTTGCTTCACGTCGTATTTTGATTGTTACTAGGCCAGTAAACGTTAAATAGCCGTTTGTTTGGGTTGTAATCAACGTGATTGGTTTCAAATGGCGTGTATACAACTCAGAAATGTGCCTGGGATTACTTTCAGTTTTGTCTATCATGTAATAAACGACACGATGTTAAATCTATAGCAGCCCAAATTGCAAAAAAAAAAGTTTTTGCTGTAGGTTATCTTAAAAACTAGAGCCAATTCGAAAAAAACAAGTGCATTTTTGGAATTAGGGGACTCGAAATACCCTAAAATGACTCTCACATGCCGTGCCTTTAAAAAAATTGTTTTTGTTTGCCTGTGTTATCTTTGATAGCTCAATGATGAAATCTAATCTTCAAACTTTTCTGTTGAGCCCACTGTTGATGGGCAGCACGTGTGGGTGTGATTGGTGGAGTAATCTATAAATCAATCTAATTGTCCTCCAAGGTTAAAACAATGATACCATTACATATTGTACAGTGCATACACGTAGACCTACTGTACAATGCTGCAGATCATTTCTCCCAGGTTGGTATTATAGCCTAACTGTGTGTGTATACTGCCTTTTTATTTGTATGCACATCGCCATATTTTGTACAGCGCTGTAGAGAAATTTAACAATTTTGTAATTTGTTTGGCCAAATCGGGCCCGAAAACGGAGATTTTTCGCTGGTTGGCACAAAAGGCAATCATGAAAACACAATGTATAAGCGATTTGAAGTATTAGGAATGCAGCAATGTTATGGGGGGTCTGGGGGGCTTCGCCCCCCAGAAGTTTGATTAACTTTGACTGCAACGCCTTTGGGCCCACCTACTTTCAAAATGGTTTCTCCATCCCTGCTCCAACGACTTTGAAATTTTTCATCATCAAGGACAAAATTCCCCATTTGGTTATGTATTTTTGTGTTTCAAAACTTTTTGAAAACTACACGCAATTTGTCACAAAAAACCTTATCAACGGCACAGACTTAGGTCATCAAAAAGTTAACCTGTATTATCAAACAATTTTGCGTGGAGATATGTCAGTTTTACAGCTGGGAATGTTTCACAGTGCAATCACAATTTTACAATGCTAATGCCTCCATATTAAAATAAGCTTTGCAGAAGTAAGATCTTCTGCGGACCGGCAAAAAAATTACACGTACCGGCACCTGTCCGCGGACCGGCGGTTGAGAACCACTGGACTAGATGACCACTTAGCCTATAGTCTTTTGCTGTCATCCTGATTGTGCTATGATGCAACCTACGATTCACAATGTAGTGTTATGGGTGTTTTATTGACTCGTTGTAGGCTATGGCGCTGTTGAAACAAATAATTTAATTGATCATCGCTCCAAACATTTCAAAGTTTGAATCGTCGCTATACGTGAATCGGTGGCATTTAATAAGCTACAGGCCTTAATATATCGTGCAAAGTTTGCATTTGAAGGGTGACTTGTTAGCCGCTGGTCTTGAGTTGTAGCCTAGTTGACGACCATAGTCTTTGACTAGCCTATATTTTATGTATTTCATGAAAGTTAAAACCAAAGTTTTTTAGTGAATGAAGCACTGAGCCTATTTTTGGTCTGGTTTTTCATAACTACTGTTTTGAAAAAATATAAAGTAACTTAGACTACATGTAGGCCAACCGATAGTCAAAACGCCATCAACCTTCAGTGAGTAGGCTAGGCTATCACAGTCTCACACGCGGGGAAGGCTTTAACTTTTACGAAAGTGTTGAACACTTTGAGATTCCAATGAATTTCCGTTGGACTCCCATCGAAAACACGTGGGACGAAACTTAAAATCAAGAATAAGGGTTACGTAGTGAGAATATTTATCCTTGAGATTAATCTTGCGCATGCTTGCAGAGGGTTTAATCTACTGACCAAGTGAAGTTTAAAAATTTTCAGTCCATTCACAAGTTTTCCCAAACGAATTTCGAAAAAGCACACCCACTTAGAATAGCAGTAGCCTAACTTTTGGACTGCTTCTGTGGCGTTGCGGTCTGGAAGTTTCTGTCAGTCCAAAAGTTATCAAGGGTGCCCGGCGTTTTCGCAATCGATAAAAAAGCGAAAATTGTTTTAACTAAGTGTAATGAATTCATTGCTCTCAAACCAATGCAAGCTTTTCAGTTAACATTACAAAATACTTATAATTATTAATCTGACCTTTTGAGAGGTTAAAAATTTAACTATTTTTCAAAACAAAATTAAATAAAATTTAAATGAAATATTTGGCAACCTTTGTAACTTTTGGCCTGCAGCCACTCTTGGACTGCTACACCGGTTCACATTGCATCAAGGTTT
The DNA here is from genome assembly GCF_918807975.1 of Aplidium turbinatum. Classification (NCBI taxonomy): domain Eukaryota; kingdom Metazoa; phylum Chordata; class Ascidiacea; order Aplousobranchia; family Polyclinidae; genus Aplidium; species Aplidium turbinatum. The sequence continues at coordinate 8,952,979 of NC_137486.1, forward strand.
GCTGAGCGCTTTCTTAATGTGCGAATTCTAAAATATAGCCTACCACAAGACAAGTTTATGTCATTTTCGACTTACACGATGAGCTTAAATAGCTTGGGCATCAGTTTTACTGTTAGTTGTACTACATAAGTTTAAATGTAGGCTATTCATGCAGTTGGTTGGTTGGTTTTGAATCTTTATCCTCGGACTGACAAAGCCTTGATAGGTTATTCCTGGTAGTTTCGCATAGCCTACTTGTAGTGGGTTTTGACGCAAGGCCAGTTACCAAGATTGACAGAGCGAAGTTTTCCGATAGTTGAAGTGTTGTTGCCGGGGAATTATTCCATCCATTAGGTGCAGCTTAATGGAGAGCAGTCCTTAGAATGCGTTGCTCAAGCACTCAAGGGCCGCTTGATCTTGAACCTTCTTCGTTCACGAAGTTACGCGCTAACCAACTGAGCTATCGGTGTGTGTACCTGTAACATGTAGCCTACCATACATACTACCGACCGGATTTATCACATTTTGTGGAGTTCTGACAATTTTTACTACTGCTGCTGATAGAAATAACGCAATTTTTAGAAAATCATATTTTCAGTTTTCTCAGGTGACTTGACGTGGAGTAGCACATCAATGTAGTAAAAGAAATCGCAAATTTTACGTTTTGACACTTTCAATCAGATTGTTAGCCACTTTTTAACAGTCTGGCTGAATTAGGGTATCTAAAGATAACATTATCTTGCTTTTTAGGCTACCACCTCCCGCAAGTGACATAATATTGAAGCTGTCTTCCGCAAGCGACATAGAGGCAGATTCCCGCAAGCCAGCAAATGTCTCACTAACTTGACACTGTTGTATAAACAGAGATGTGTTCTTTGTAATAAAATGTCTTTTTGTTTATAGCAAAATTGGCAAAAGAGATAAACTAGATTTTAGAAAATAAAAGTTTGGTCTGAACAAAAATGAGTAACGAAAAAAGCACAAAAAACACTGCCCTAAACTCTCCGATCTTTAAACCCCCCCTATCCTCCAATGCCCTAAAATCGCAATCCTCGAGGTGTAAAAGCTGAAATTCTTTTAATCCTATAAATTCCATAATTTTTCAAATTTTTTGTTGAAGATAATTTGCATTTTGTCAGTATCCTTTTCTTGTAGCTTACATTAACAGTCTGTGACTTCCTAGAAAACAGACCTAGAAATGAGTTGTTAAAAGAAAATAGATATTTTTAAGCTACACAAAATCTTATGTTTTAATCAAAAGTGTTTACGCATTTTATATAACTTTCTTTAATAAGCTATTGTAGGCTACTGGCTCTCCGCTGGGTAAATCGTAGTAAACCCTGTGAAGGTGAAGTTTATGAAAAGATGAAAAAATCTCGTGCTATGTTTAAATCTGCATTTCGCTTCTGCTAGAGTAGCTGGGAGAGACATAAGGCAGATTCCCTAGCTACTACCCATCAAAACGACTGCACCAGGAAGAGCTTTTGGAAAAAAGTTAAAGCAGTTAACAGTAAACATACTTCTTTGTTGCTTAAGTTGGTGATGTTGTTGGAGCTGATAAAATTGCAAAAATGTGGAAAGATTATTACAAATCCTTACTTAATCTTGAATGTAATTCTTCAGATAAAAAAGAATAGAATTCTTGGTAATTGGTTTTGCTCCGAACTATCTGGACACTTTGCTTGTTCATTATCAACCTGCCAGAACTTTGCGTTCTCAACATCAATTGCTCTTGTGCAACCGTTCATGTAAGACACAATATGGAAATCGCACCTTCCCAGTTGTTGCTGCCAGTTGCTGGAATTGCTTGCTCTTCTCTCAAAATAACTTTTCCTTAGTGTTATTGGTATAATGTTGATTAAATTACCTTCAAATAGTGATTCTGGTGCAGATGGAGTAGCCTATGTGCTAAACATCTTCTGTATTGTGACTGGAGCATTAAAATTTATCTCAGTATCTTATTTAATTTGTGTCTTCTTCATAACTACATTCCAAAAAGGTCCCTCAAGACAGTAGTTGTCTCTGTGGTAAAAAATGCTAATACCGATATTAGATATGTAGGCAAGTGTAGACCTATAGCTTTATCCACGACTAGCCTATTTCCAAGCTTTTTGAACATAACTCTGCATTTTATTTCGCCTTTTCTTGTGACTAGTGACAAGTAATTTGGTTTCAAGTCTGAGCATGGCACTGATATGTGCACCTTTCTCTTGAAACAAGCTTTTTCTTCATATTTCCCCTGTATTTGTTGCCTTCTTAGATGCATTAAAAGTCTTTGATAAAATTGACCATAATGTTCTGTTTGATAAATTAAGTGATCGAAATGTGCCACCCTGTTTTATTCGCTTGGGTGTTCATAGGCTTATCAATTCGTCATTAAAAGATGACATAAGACATCACATGACATAAGACAAACAAGAAATCTTTATTGTGTTGGAAACAAGTAAAATATGAACTTCTTAGTCTGATGCGAATAAATAGTAAATGAATAAATAAAGCTGTAAATCGCTTTTGACATCTGGTTCATGTTTAACAAAGCTCTCGTGCTGGCTCACTCTCCGGTTGATTTATTTTGCTTCGTGATATATTATTGCATCACAATTATCAATTAAAGCTTTAGTAGAGAGTTTGCTTTGTTGAACCATAGAGAAATTGAACCATAGTATTCTCTATGGTTCAATTATCAATTAGAAGCAAAATAGTTCAAACGCCTGGTTAGTCTAACCAAAAAATAAACACCTCAAAATGTAAAAACTAAACTCATGTTCAAGAAACGTTTCGAAAACTGCACTGTTTTCATTTTCAGTTATATAATATTAATTATATTAGACAACATTTATAGTAATGAAGATGAACACAGTACAATTTTGGAAACGTTTGCTGAACATGAGTTTACTTTCTACATTTTAAACTTTTTATTTTTTGATTACATCACAATTACATTTCAAACAATAACACTTGAAAAAGTTTGGCATTAATCTTAATGCTTCAGAATTCAAAACAATCATCAAAGTATTCGAAAAATTGAAAGAAGTGCTACCACTCAAGGTTTTTACAAATAAATACTATTCTTTTCTAGTCGTTTAGTAACTCGAATCAGACGTGGGATGGCATAATTCAATGCATGGTCATCACGTTGTGATAGCCTAGCCAGCAGTGTTTGACATCGTTATCATTTAAAGCGAAGTCAAAATATAGGTAGCTCTTGCATCCTCGAAAAAAATAATTGTGTTTCAGTTTGACCTGATATTCAAACTAGACATAATTCGACGCATGTCTTCTGCGCATGATGTGGTATTATAAATTTTATTTATATTAATTACTTTGAGAGATTAACTACGTACGCAAGCGATAATTGCACTCAATTAACATGGACATTTTAGGGTATATGGAGAAAAACAACGGTAGTTCAACTCAAAAGATCCCAAATTTGCTTATAAATTTAAGACAAGCGCAGACTATTTTTAAAATTTGTCTACTGATATTCTATAATAAAAGAAATTAACAGACGTAATTATAATAACGTGTGTGTTTTTACATAGATTGTATTTTATTTTACCCAAATATTACATTTTTTTAGCAATTCAAAAGACGTGTTTTTAAAAAGATTGTTTTTAGGCTGTACCGAAGACGTAATATTCAGTAACATAGACTAGCGCAATTGTTTATAACTGCAACTAGGCGTGACGTTTGTACTGTATCTCCGTTTTAATTTTCCACATTTTTCCATAATACAAAATGATTCTAAAATATTTTTGCAAGTGACCTTTCAACCAAATTAAGTGAAATGTCATGAGGCGTCTATTGAAATTTCTGGGCCCTATGAAGAAATGGAATGCCATGTTTTAGCCAGAAAATTAAAAAGTATTTGAACCGAACGGCTTTATACGTGCAACAAGTAAGCAAATGCGTTGAAAATGACGCCTTGGATTTCATCATAAGATCATGATTAGACAGTCTAAATTAGGCTCCACCAAATCAGTGTCAGTTTAAGGCGATATGGATCAATTTTATGCAATAAGTTCGGCAGTCTAGATATTGTAGCTGTTTCGCTTCTACTGTGCATTTTCTTGAATCACCAGTTTATCTAAACCAGTGGTTCTTAACCATCTGGTCTTGGCGGACCTATTTTGGTGTCTTCGAAGCGGACGCCAAAAAAGTATTATAAACGTTTAGTATATCGCGCCTTCTTACACAAATAAATGTCCCATAAGTTTTGAAGCGACACATGTAGGCTAGAAAAATGTCCAAAACTCGCGACGCACTTATGACCACTGATGACATTGACCAAGTTATGTTGTGAGCTATGTTGGCACACAGTTTCAACAATCAGTAATCTATATGCTGGTGTAATGTTGTTCGTTTGTATAGCACTAGTTGCAACGTTCATCTGATGAGACCTTGTGAAATTTTATTTTGTATGTTATTAGCTCTGAGGATGCGCAGCATTGTCATGGTGCGCGAAACGTCAGTGAAGCAACAAACCATCCTGTTAATTGTTGTTTTTACTTTCAATCTCATCAGATGAACGTTGCAACTAGTGCTACAAACGATAATTGCCCTTATGAACACCCAAACTTTTCAGTATTCAGCTTAATGTGGTTTTATGAATTTTATCGAAATTTAATTGGTTTTTTAGGACCTTTACAAAGAATTTCTTCCTTTCTTCATTTGCAGCTTAATGCATACTTCGTTGCAATCACAGTCATGATAAAACTGTGAGTGCTATTAGACTGGTCACTAACGTTTGTACTTAAAATAATCATTGGTCAACAGTCTGATGTCTCAAAAAAATTTAGTTGAACACATACCCTCTAAAAAGATCGTATTATCAACCCTTTAATATGAATTGTTTTAGAAAGAAAACCAAACCTTTCTGCGAAGCTCTTTAAAATTTCAAACGACGCCCAGTTAGGCAATCACTGTAATAGGCTAATAAAGCACAATCAATTTTTATTAAATGTCGTTTATCAGTCATGCGGAAAGTTAAGAAACTTTCAAAAACCCCTGGGGGGACCGCGGACCCTAGTTAAGAACTGCTGATGTAAACCTTAGCAGATCCTTAAAAATACCGCAGGATATTTTTATACATGTCAAATATGGTTTCCGTTAACCAAAAAATCAAGTTATTACATTGAAATTTAAGATAAGGTGATATATACTGCAATGCAAGTATCTTGGTCCAAGACATATCCAGCCACTAAATCAGTTATTTTTTTTATTGATTCAAGGGCTGCGGAAATGCGATTTCTTTAGGTTGGCATTACACAATAACACATTACATGAGCATTAATGTAGGTTCTAAGTTTTCAATGTTATTACATACATGACATTGTCGACGTCAGATTAAGAATAATGTTTTGAAGGAAAAGCGTCAGCACAAGGCTGACTACTCCCTATACATAGAAGAGCGAGTATTACGGTGTAATAGCTTTTACATTAGCCATCAAGACTTTTCCTACTTTTCTATCGCTGTCAATTCTTGCTGCACTAGATCGCTGAGAAACATAACATTAATTGGCGACCTTTGCTATTTGTTGGTTTGTTGTCATCAGTCGGATCCAGGGCTCACCACGTGGAGGTTGACAACTTGAGCCAAATCTCAGTTATACCAGCACTCTCCATCCCTCCTGGAGCAGACCTCTCAAGAAAGGCATGGGTCACATTGAACAGGATCAGATGTGACGTTGGCTGCACTGGAGCTAATCTATTTAGGTGGGAGTTGCATAATACGCCGATATGTGTCTGCGGAGCGGTAGAACAAACAATGCAACACATACTCCACGAATGCCCCATCTTACGGCCCCCAAGTGGAATCATTGGTATTCGAAAACTGGACCCAACTACCGTATCATGGCTGCACGATGAGGCATTGCCAATCTAAGCTACTACAAGTCAAACGAGAGAGGGAATTGGTGACCTCAAATGTAAAGACCAATGCTTGTGATACCCTTCATAAAAATTTTGAATAATTATTGCTCAAAACAAAACATTGTGAGGTGTTAAAAATACAAAACAATTAAGGTCTCAAAGTGAGTCAAAACGAAAACAGTCATAATTTACCAAAATTAGAGAAGTGTTGAATATAGTACAGAAATGAAGGTGCAGAATAAACAGTTAAACACCCATGTTGATAATACGATGATATTCATAAATACATTTTTTTCTTTGCATTAATTTCTGCCATTATCTGGTTGTTAACTCTTAAACTAATATCAATGCAAAGAGCACATAAACGAACTATGATGGTTTAACATGGCGAGACAAAAAACTGCTTAATGGATTAGAAATCAAACAAAATTACAGGATATTGTGATATTGTTATTTTCAAAAAACTGAAATGGTCATGACCGGGTGATACAACAAGACACCAGGACAACATATTGGACTAACAAATTAACAACTTGGACACTCTGGAAAAACAAACGCAAACGAGAAAATCCATAAATGAGGTGGAAAGACAAGTTTGACAAAGAATATGGAACAAAAAACTGGTACATAAAAAGACACGATCGACTGGATTGGCAAGAAAAAGGGAAGGCCTTCGCTCAGCAGTGGGCCACCACAGGCGAATATGATGATGAATTTGATTGACAAATAAATGCAAAGAAAATATCGACAGAACTTGTTTAAATAGCGTAACAAATTCAACGGACAATACAATTCTACTGAAATGAGAATGTAATCAAATTATTGAAATTAGTTTGGCCTATTCATAAATGAAGTAGTTTGCAGCAAAAGTTGATAAGTCAAAGTTTGGCGAAATTAATTTAAGTGCTCATAAATGAATCCTGGAATTTAGTGAGTTAATTGGGCTAATGAAAATTGTAGGCTTCCTGTGGTTTAGCAATGTTTCGGAAAAGTATGATGTCAATGTAGTAGATTGGATGTGATTTTAAATCATTTAATTTTTCACTTAAACATTTAAATTCAGTTGCGTATAATTGGTCGCTTTCTAAGAGACCTGAGCTGTTGACGCATATTTCGAATCTGACGACGAAAGCTGAAACCTCTTTCGCGAAAATCAACAATTTTTTTCCGAAAAATGGCAACTCTTTTTTTTATAGTACCGATGCGCTGACGTCTTCCAGCGTGGTTTAAAGACCTCATTGATGAAAACCAAACAGAAAGATCATTTTGTCTGATGAAACGCAATCTCTGTCGAAACTGTCGGATCCTTTGTTCAAACTTCTTGATTTTCTGGCGAGTGTTTCTGATGATCTGACGTCTCCGAGATTTTGCAATTGGAGCAAGTTGCTGAGTCATCATATTGACAGTTTTCTGAATGTCATCAACAGTGCTTTGCATATCACCACTTTCCTTTTCAAGACCACTTGAAATTTTCTCAAGAACGCCGTCCCTGTTTCGACTTTCATCTCCATCTGTTTCAAGAATAACGAAATTTAGAACATTCGATTAAATTTTGGCGTTCAAAGATATAATTTTTAGATCGATTGTAAAAATTTGTTTGAAAGCCTAATTTTGCCAGTGTCACATATTGTAGAAGTTTTAGATTACTGACTTTCACCAGGTTACCAACAATGGACACAGTAAATTGTATTTAGGCTTAAATTATTCTATCCACCTGGTGCCTGTTAATGAAAAGCAATCATTCTATCAGTGGTGTAGCGCGACCATTCTTTTAAATGTTCATTCTTTTTCACAAATGATGTCTACTGTAGCCTACTTGTATTTAAAATAGCCTTGGATGCGGTTCAACCGTGTCAGCTCCATTTTTTTTCTTTTGTTTTGTTTTTTTTTCAAATACAAATAGACAATGGTTAAAGTTACTGAAAAAGTGTACAAAAAAAATGGTCACGCTACTCCAATGCATTTTATATAGGCCTACTTGCATCAACACTCTACAGTAGGATTAAAAATTAAAATGTCACACGGCATCTTACCTTGGCAGAAGACTTGTGAAGAGAGTAAAGAAACAACAAGAATAATCTTTATAATTGCTTTCATTTTTCCACTTCTTGTACAGTATAAAATTATTAAATAAAGTAGATTTAAAAAGTTCTTTTGACACGGTTTCGGCTTTTCTAGTCATAAGAAATCAAGATGTTGATGGGTTAAAACTCGAAGTTTCAGGTTTATTACTTGTGTAAGTTTTTTGTTACACGTAGTCGGGATTGTGACACGTCTATTGTAACAGCTTGGATAGAAACAAAATATAAACTTTCGAATATCGCTCTGTTTGAGACAATCTAAACTATATACTTTTAATTTGATGTTAAAGTAAACTTTGGTTTATAAATTAATTAAAAAACGAAAATAAATGGTATATACTTTTTAAATCTGTCACTGTCTGCTTACTCAACCACTTGTAAAATAAGACCTTTGCTTCTTTTTCAAAACTTAGATGTCTTATTTTGGCAAAGCACACTATTTTGCCTCTCATGAAGCAACTATGACTATGTCATCCTCAAAATTCTGGTTAAATATGATCTTTTGTCTTTTTTCGCTAATCACGTTTTATTTCCACGAAATTGCTTCAAAAATATTGAAAATCACATGACGTAAAGTTAAAAATACAATTTTGTACCTCATTGCCAAATTTTCAAGTGTTATTTATCGTTGAGCAACTGCAACGAAATTTACTACATGGGCTTATTAAATTTTTGCCTTAGTGTTGTTCTTTCATACGAAATAAACAGTCACACCCTAAATTTACAAGTTACATCTTGTGGTATTATGTTTCTTAACTGATTTAAATACACAACGTCACATTTAATGAAGGCAGATGATCGATTGAGTTGAAAAATTGTAAAATTTAATAAGAAATCTTTCAATTGATTTTCAAAATTCAACTTTCAAAATCTTTCTATTGCAATGTAATATAGGCCTAATGGCGTTTTTGTGCTTTACAAATGATTTACTAACTTTGTGTTACTGCTTTTTACATTGATTTTGGTTACAAAGCAAAAATTGAAAGATTTCTGAATTTTTTGTTTTTGTAATTAATTGGTAATTGTTTTGTTTTTCGAATTTAAATAATTGTCTTTTTAATTAGGTTTATTAAATTTCAAGTGAATTGAGAGAAAAGTCATCAAAATGTTCTGACGGTTTCTGCATTGGTGTAAACGGAAGTCATGTGCGAAAATAATTTAACCCAATTTAGAATTCTTCAAACACTCGAAGAAAAGAAAACTAAAACAACGAATATGTTTAAAACGTGCCAGAAGATCGTTAAAATGCTGTGAAATTTCCATAAAAAACTACTTCATATCGTCGATCGGTAAAGAACGATAATTCATAGCAAGAAGTCACGTCCCAACAAAAGGAAAGTGGCGACGAAACTAAAACATAAAATTTTCTTTTTTCACTCAAAATAACTGATCAGCAGTGACGGTGCAAAAAAGAAAAATTTAGGAGTGCAAAAGCACCTTTTGGGGGTGAGATGAAGGGTGTTTTAACGTTTGAAATGGAAATATTGTTTAAAATTATAGCTACTAGATACAGTCAAACATTTATGAAAAGTCATTCAACATATTATGCAATGTCATTACAAAGTTGTAATAGTATTAAAAACATATTCTTTGGAAGTGCAAGATTACATTTTGAAAGGCGATGGCTCTTCCAAGCCCCTTGTGGATACTTCCATACTGATCAAACCTAAATGCTTTATAAACAACAAATGATTGCAAGTTTGATTTAAAAATATAGCACTATTTTTAACGTTTAACCATGTCAGGGTAATTGCACAAGACATGACAACAACAGATTTTGACAATATATGACGACAACAGCCTATGTTGCATCAAAGCTTGCAAAAACAATAGTACCAACACATCGAAAAGTTCCAACTTTTATTGAGGAAAAATTTATGCAATTTCATATTTTTTATGCTATTCTTCTTTTTTATAATTTGTAACATAGGTTACTACCTGTAGAAAAGATATTTATCAATAGCCTAAACGTTAACTGACTGCAGTTTAACTCGCAGATGGGGAATTCAGCAACTCACTACAAAAAGAGCCTTTGCCTCTTCTGTCAGTGGTGCCCAATGGATGAAATAACTTACAGACAGCAACACTTCCGTAAGTAGGAAATTCAGTCAGTCTTCAATAAGCAAGTTAATATGCTCAACCATACCCGTTAGCTTAATAGTTAAGCGTCAAACTCAAGATCACGCACCGCTGGTTCGGCGCTCGGGGCCTGCGCTTTCAGCAACGCATTTCAGGACTGATCTCCATTCAGCGGCATTTAGTGGAGGAAATAATTCTAGGCAACACTTCAACTATCAAAAAACTTTACTCTGTCAATCTCGGCAACCGACCCTACGTCAGTGGTACAAAACCTCTACAAGCTTGCGAAGCTACCAGGAATAATCTATTAGAGGCTTTGTCAGTCTGAGGATAAAGATTCAAATCAACTAAGTTTCAAGCAATCAGGCAAAGCCTCTTAACTTATGTGGAACAGCCAGAATTAAGCTTCAGAAGAGATTTCTTCACTCGATAAAAAATTCGTTCGAAATAAATCACGTCTTCACTCTAACTAAAGATTTTGCGCGCTTAAAACTTGCTTCAAAAGGTGTTTGAATTTGACGTCATAATTTAATTAATCGCTTCCTTCTTATTCCTAAGCAACTTGCTAATAGGTCACGTTCAGCCAGTTTTTAATTTGTATTCTTGATGAATGATTGTTGCAAAGGTCATGCAAGTGGTGAAATCTTCACTAGGCAATTTTTATTTAAGCCTAATCTTTTTCTGAAAATCTTTTCTCTTGACGCTAGATTGCATATCTTTTTTTTAAACTAGCCTTAGCTAAATGGACCTATTTAACACACGGCAGTGACAAATAGGCCTAAAACAAAAAAAAAATTGGAACATTGCATTCCCATCGAAGCAAAGATTGACAGTAGGCTACTGAGAATTGGCTACATAAAAGTAGCTCAGGAGAGGTGAACACTTAGGCCTATGTCGGTGGGTGGGGAATTGCTTTTCCAAACAAATGTAAAATTCAGATTTGAGTGTAGTCGTTTTTTGCACATTTTGAGATTCTAATAATCTGTCTTCATGGACATGCTTTCACTTTTTAACATTATCATCAATTAAATTTTGTGTCTTTGCTTTTTAGTTTAGTTTGGAGCTTAAGTTAAATTTGAAACGAAACTTTTAATTCTCGAAAGAACTGTAGATAGGCCTAGCCCTATGGTATTCAATGTTGTGTTGTAGCCTGTCTTTTTCTTGGCTGTTGTTGGGCTCCTTCCCAGGACTAACGTTGAGAACTTCTTGAATTAGAATCAACTGCCAGTTTTTTTTTTAAATAATGATGCTTGTTGGCCGAACGCAATTCGTTGAACTCAGGTCACCGAAAGCAGCGTGCTCAGCGGTTGCGAACGACGTCAGAGAAGTACGTTAGTATCCTAAACCCATTCCTCTGCTGAGTGACAAGCAGGAATGAAGATTAGTGCCATTTTTAAACAATTTTTGATCTGACCCGATCACTCCTCCACCGACGCAGAGGTGAGCACTCAAACCACTCGGCCATTGTGTCATTTTGTTGTTGCTGTGGATAAATCATCACAGAAGCCTGAGGATTTTCCTCAGATGCGCTACACTGCAAAGCGGAGGCGGACGAGTTGGTCCATTGAGATTCCTAACTGGTAGTAATGGTGATCTACCAGGCAAGTAGGACACAAAAGTCAGACGACTCATTTTTTCCGCAGATTCTGCAATAGGACTTCAGTCAAACCTGTAAGGTATTGCCACCAACGAAGAAAGGATGGTGATGAACTTTAGAAAAACAACCACCAAATGTTAATAATGATTTATAACTACCATTTAATTATAACAACCACAGTCATCACAATCACAATTATCACAATCGTCGACAAAAGGAGTTAGGTATTCTGAATGTCGAATTCCCGTTGAAAATTCTGGAGCTCTTGGATGGTCTATGACTACGAGTTCAGGATAATGTGCACCGGGGCCTGGTTTTATTGTTTTGTCTCCAGGCATGTATCTTCTTGCTAACATAGAATAACATGGAGCACGCTTTCTATATGCATTTGGATCTACAATACTGTAACCTGCAGACCCCGGTGTTTTAGCTAGATCTTCATCAAAGGCACCTGTAAGTGATCTTCCAGTCATAGAGTAGCTTGCACTTGATGTTTTATAGATTATTTTGCTACCAAGTAAATTTGGCAAGTCATAATTATTTGGGGCCGGGTAAGAATCGCATCGACGATACCTGGTTCTTGATGCCATTGAGTATTTTGGGGCATTTGTTTCTCCTTGTGGGTGGCACTTTTCATTGTGATACCTTCCTGGGCCCGGAGTTTGGTAAAGGTTTGCATCACGTGGCCGTCCCAACATGGAATAATGTGGAGTACCATCTTTGCCGTGTCGAGTGTATCTTGGTTCAATGTAATAAATAGGACCTGGACTAAACTTATTCGTTGCCAAGAAAGAGATTCCGAGTCTTTTTCCAAATGTGTATGCTGGCTTCATATTCTGGGTGAAATCATGTCCAATGTAACCGCATGTTGAAGGTAGCTTGTATCTTCCCGCTCCGGGACCGCGTAATTTAGCAGCTATCACTGGACATTGTCTTTTAGCAACTTCAACACCCGCCATGATCACTGTATCAATAATAATGCTTGGTTTAGAAAAAAGAATTTTTTTTTTACCTTATTGTTGAACATGGTTTGTGACGTCACTAAATATCTATGATGTCACTCAATTGTCTCAATGAGTGTGCTTGATTTGTCAGAAGTTGTGGTGTGACGCAGTTTTGCCAGATAAGGAATTCGTCCTAATTTAGGTAGGAAAATCGTCTCCAATACACGTAGTGCAGATCTTTTTTCTTTAGAGATTAGCTACGCTTATCTTGGCAATCGTCTCCTCCAAATTTTGTATTTCTTTACACAAAAAAGCGTCTCAATACCATTACAATGCTTTAATACTATTGCAATTTATGTTGAATGATGTTTGCCCCCCAAAAGTTGCTTTTACTCCTTAACATTTTCTTTCTAGCATAGCCTATCTCTGCTGGCAGCACTGGTGCAATACTAAGTAGTAGCCTACTAGTGTGGGAGGCACTTACACATAAAAAGTTTTGGAACATAAATAAATAATTGGACCAATCAGAAGTTACAGGAGCAGCGTTGTGACCAATCAGACCAATCATGAAGAAGCAAGGAAAGCAGAGACACAACGTGAACGTCAGGCTAGATAACATGCTTGATACCAAAACAAAAGAATCACTTCAAAATTTGGCAAAGGTTGCAACTCGCAACACTTTAGAAGTTTAAAAATTTAGAAAACAATGAGCAAAAAAAATTACTTAAATTTAAAAAAATTGTATGAATATAAAAAACAAACAAAAAATATATAAGAACAAAGAAAATATAAACAGTTGCTATGTTGATCGGGCTTGGTGTTTTATCAAAGGTGTTGATAGAATGAGGAGAACGCTTTAGCTCACCATTGAGAAGAACAAGAGGCAAAGGAAATTCTCAAAGAAATCCTACTAATAGTAGCCTACTGTAGTATCTGCATCAATAAATCTACGTTTATCAAGCCTACGATCTATGGACGTTAGAATTATCAGAGTCGCCCTTACCCTGCTTGAAAATTCTCAAGCTACTGTTTGCGTATTTGTAACCTGCAGGGCGCTGCAGCCATAGCCGTAGGAGAATATAACATTTTAGGGTGGGGGCGAACAAAATTTGTCCAAATTATGTGCAAATGTATTTCCATGAGGACCATATAATGCTTAAATTAACGCTTAATACAACTACCACGTAGTGACAGATGATAAATTGTAAAAGTGGTGGCGTGGGGCCATATATGTTTGCTGAAAATTAGAAAAACAGGGGGGTCTTTAGCCTACCATTAAAATTTTGAAAAAATGCATTTAATTTGGTGTATTCTGAGCGCATTAAAAAACTTTCTGTAAGCCAGATGCCGTCACGAAAAGCCATAATGTTATATGGCTCGCGAGACACGGATTTCCGACCCTGGTGTAATAACTTCATAGTCATCAACTTGGCAGTGTACGAAAACACAGACAACAAAGCGTCCATCTTAGGTAAAGGCTGACTTAACTTTAATCTGCATTCATAGACCTGTCTGTGTCCCCATTACGTTGAATAAACCATAAAATTGAATCTTTCTTCAATCAATCTTCCACCTTTGGACAAAACTACTTTTAGTATTATCTTGTGTTTAGGCCTACGTTATCTTAAATATGTTTGTTTTTTTGGTGCGTATGTTGAAGCGCGGGAACGTTTTAACGTTTTATTTCTTTTTCGCTTGTATTTTAAATGGCAAAATCGTCATTTCCGTAGGATGGCAATTGACTAGTAGACCATATGGTCGTCCAGGCCCGTAGCCAGACATTTTTAAGGGGAGTTCCCAAATCCAAAAACACGGACCTTTTGAAAACACTTTCCACTTGGCGTGTCCTCAAACAAGCAATCAAAACATAAGAAGTGGCAGTACATAGTATATAGGCCGACAAACTTCAAATTGTCAACAATACAAAAACGAAATAAATAAATACAAACAATTTTCACATTAACAATAGCACATCTAGGCTACAGTGGAACCGACAGGGTCCCCGGAAGCGACGGGGCGGATGCCCTTTTAAGGTCATGTAAGCTTCTGCACGTTTTGCAAATAACATTTTCTGCTATTCGCTTTTAGCTTAATTTGTCTAAGATAACAAAATTGTCTACGATATGCGAGGTTCTAAACAAGCAACAAAGACTGTTTTTCGGAAATACACAAATTTTTGTGCATTTATCAAACAATTGCGCTCGTCTCGGTCAATGCTGAACGCAGTTTTAGCGCTATGAGGTGAGTAAAAACGTGGCTTCTTGCTTCTTACCAAAGTGACAGACAACAGTTTAAACAACCGAATGTTTGCGACTATTCACAAACAGGTGATGGACACCATTGACTTAGAAGCTGTTGCAAATGAGTTTATTCGAACAACCGACGCGCCTAAAATGTACTTTGGATTGGTTTAATATTTGCCTATATAGCCTACAGATACAGTATACTATAGGCTACAAATTATCCCGTGGACACATTTTATACTTTGCAGCAGGCTGTGACGCTATGAACGTGAAATTTATGTTTTGTTTCTTCTTGTTCAAGCTATTTCAATGTATATTTCATTCATTTAGTTTCACATTTCGATTCATACTGTATGGCTAATAGGGGGAAAACTATTATCGAATTGCCAAGCATTATCGCTATATCTTATCTTAAAACTTAATAAAAGGCCTTTTAGCAACAAAAGTGCCCTTATTTAATAATCCTTCCTCCCAGTCAAAAATTGTTCCGGCGCCCCTGGGAACCGATGTGGTCATCAACAAACATTCCACGTAATCAAAAGAACACTTAATAAAACATCACAAGCAGGCAACAGCTATGATAAAAGAAAGTTGCCCGATTCCATTTTCCTCGGATATTGCTGTGAAAACACTGTTATGACTTCATTCAGGTCAATGTTTCGGTTGTAGTGAATATGAAGCAGGTCAAGCGTTCTAATTCTTTCATGGTAGATCTGTTGAAGGTAGGCTATGAAGCGGCCGAAGAACGCTTGCTGCCCTCTCGCATTCATATGAAGTGACTAGAGTTGTGGCTGCTTTCCCTAGTAATTTGTCAACATTTGGATACTGAGCAGTATTCTTGAGTGCATCTACACAAGTACTAGGGCGGCTGGTTTCTTTTTTCCAGTAATATTGCCAGCGACAAAACTCTTGCTGCACCATCTCAGGTGCTGGAAGATCATCATAATACAATTCACTCACAATAAAATTTCACAGCAATAACGCCTAACCACACAGGAACTCAGCAGCCTCAAGCCCAACAAAAGAGCCGCATTAAAGAACCACTCACTGACTTCAACACCGTTCGTCACAGAAACCAGCTCAGTGGCCGAGTGGTTTTAATTTGCATTCGGGTCTGGTGCTGGTAGATCTGAGATCGATTCCAGGTCGGGTCAAACCGAAAACTTTAAAAACGGTAACGATTGTGTTCTATCCTGCATAGCGCAGTGAGAATGAGCCGGGTAATAATGTGATAAAATCGTAAACCTGATATAAATGAAAAATGAGCCCTGTCGTTAAAAGACCTTAGCTGTTGTAGAGCGACAATAAATAAAACCATAACATTATTATTATTAGGCTATTCGTCATAGAACATGACTAGGGAACATTCACAATCAATGTGCAAGGCCTCGCGACGGGCTGGTTTGTATCTTGACCGAACGTGCTGTTTTGATTGTGGAATTCTTATGCTATGTTATTATCGGTTACTGTCCGGTAGTAACCTCTGATTGCGAAATCTTTATGTGACGTATTTCTAGAACATTTTGTTGACGTGCGAACCTGGAATGTTCTTTTGTTTTTCGCAATTGCCAGATGTTGTTTGTTATGATGTAGCATTACGTAACCTTCTCAAAGTTACTAGACCAAACAACCTGCTATAAATAGTGGTGTAATTTGCATTATGATTATTATGAGTTGTGGATTGTTGACTGTTGTTGTGGTAGTGGGTAATAGATGCAGAGATTATTGTGGATTGAGAGTTGAAGTAATTGAATACAAGTAGGTGAGAGTTGGTGCTGATATGAACTGTGATCAAAATTAGAGTTACATGAGAAGCTGTGAGTGAACTTCGTTAAAGTCGTTCAAGAATTTTCATAGGCCTATATCATTTCACTAGTAGAACTATTCGACATTTAATTGACTGCCTTTCGGTAATATCCCATTAAACTACGATATTAAACCTTTCCAAGTCTCTTTCCTGGTAAAAGATAGAAAGAAAACGTGACAGGAACTGTGTTCCGAAAGCTAGTGCAATTCGCTATTACTACAGCGAACTCGCAGCATCAGGCTAAAACAGGTCGTTAAAATCTACAGTGTGAAAAAAGTTTAAGACTTTACTATTGTACACTCTTCCATTTATTTTCCAGAAACATCTTATTCAAAACTATCTGGAAGGTTTGAACTGATCCTGTGATTGTATGTACCCTGCACCTTCTCCAAAAATGTGGACCTTTTCAGCTCAAGGGGGGTTCCCGGGAACCCCGAGAACCCCCCTGGCTACGGGCCTGGGTCGTCACGTTGTCTCCCTGTCGGCATGGGAACTTGTGTAACTTTTGCATTGTGTATATTACTTGCATATTTCAAACATGTACTATGTTCCTGTTACTTACAAATAAAGCATTGATTTATTGATTGATTTAGTAGGCTAACTTATGTGATGTAATATTAGGCCTACAATGAAATCATAGTTAATCAATCAATCAATCAATGGTTTATTTGTTAGCAGTGATGTACTGTACGCGTATACAAAAAATATTGACGCAGTCAGCGTAAACGCAAACGTTCGAAAAACCATACGCCGTATGCGTCAACGTAACTTGTAAAAAAAGTTGGCAGCGTCAGCGCATACACTAGCGTAAACTCATTTTGTTTGCTAGGTGCCAAGCATTCACACGGTATAAACTACTCGAAACAAACAAGTTTTATTTTGATTTTCCACGAAGAAACACAAGCATCTGAAAGTGTTCATTTGACATTTTGCTGCGTTTTGGTTTCAATATGTCTTTGCCCATTGAAAACATTCTTTCAACTGCAGCGCTGGAAGGTATTGGCGTGTTGTAGCGAAGAAAATACATTAAAAAGTATACGTTGACGCTATACGCTAAAAAATCGCGAAAACTTTACGGCGTAGCTTCAAGCAACAACTATCTAAAAAAATGTGGCCGAAAGCGTTAGCGTAAACAACAAGCCGCAAGCCGGGCGTAGAATTTGCGTATAAGCTTACGTAGGCTACATCTCTGTTTATCAGTATCAGGAACATAGTACATGTTTGAAATATGCAAGTAATATACACAATACAAAAGTTAAACAAGTTCCACAATAGTTACACATATCGACAGGGAGACGAGACGACCTTACGGACTACGGTCTTCTAGTCAATTGCCACTTTACGGAAATGACGATTTTGCCATTTAAAATACAAGAGAAAAAAAATAAAAGGTGAAAACGTTCATTAATGTTCTTTCAGTTCCATCGTTACATTAAAACCTGGGCATTTTTGCCCAAATTTTTTTTACAAATAACTGCATTACTACTATTACTTAAATAAATCTTGATTAATCAATTTAAGTTTAAATTTCTAAAGGAATAACAAAATTAAATAAATTTTTGGCAAAAGGTCTGACAGCACTGTTTCTTAAACATCCCATGTAGTTAATTTTAGTTTTACTAGTTTGCCTTACTAGTTAGTTAGGCGGATGGCTGATGCACCGATTCATAAATTCGGGACAATATATCACTCAATCAATGTTTTTTGTTGTGTTTTTTTCTTTTCAAAATATCATGACAAATACACTGGTACATTTCATAGAAGTGATTGATTGAATCTTTATCCTCGGATTGGGAAAGCTTCTTGCAGGGCTTAATCCTGGCAGTTTCGCATACTTGTAGAGGCTTTAACTCACTGACGCAGGCCCGGTCACCGAGATTGACAGAGTGAGGTTTCCGATTGTTGAAGTCTTGTTGCCAGGGAATTATTTCATCCATTAGATGCCGCTGAATGGAGAGCAGTCCTTAACGTGCGTTGCTCAAGCGCACACCCCGAGAGTCGAACCAGCGCCGCTATTGATCTTGAAGTTTCTTCGTTCCAGAAGTGATACGCTAAGTGAGAGAAGAATGAAGCGATGAATTAAGATAAATTTAAACAAAACAAAAAGAGTTCCAACGTACAAAAATTACAGTCCTGTCCTGATTCTTTTTCTTCTAAATTTTGGGTTCAAATAAATAAGTTTCTTGACTTGAGTAGAGCATCAAGCATGGGCTACAATTGAAAATCTTTTGGGTCTTGGTTCAGATGCAAAATGAAGGTTGGGCCAACTACCGTACTGTGGTTAAAAAATTAGGTGTGCAAAAATGCTGTCAGCTATATTGTATGATCATAGGTTAAGAAATTAGACCTACAGCTATCGCAAAATGACTTCGGACCTTTTTGCTTACAGCAAAATTTTCGCCAGGATTGTAGCTGTGTGTTTTTAATTTACATCAGATCATATGACTAACAATGCAAAAATTGTAAAAAATGTGAAGATTTTAATAATGCAATGTGACAAAATATTAAGAAAGGTTGTTATTAAACGTTTCTTTGTACACAAACAGATTGCTTTTCTTGAAAATTTAGAAAGGTGCGAAGTTATTTTGCGGTAGTTGTATGATAGGAAATTGGGCAAAATCACTAAAGCAGAACAGACAAAATGGTGACTTTTCTAATGACCATAATTCCACTAATATTTAAAAAATTTCAAAAATCTTTTTTGCATTCTTCATATTTCTTTGACATCTACAAGTATTCCAAATTTCAATAAAATCTGCCATATGTGGTGTAATCCATTTGCTAATTTGGGGGCAACACTAACAGGCGGAAACGCGGAAATAAGCGCGGAAAACTGCCAACAGCTCAAGAGAAGACATTTTGCAATTAGTTGAAACAATAGTAAAGTACAAGTAGAAGTTAAACAACGACTTTAATTTATTATGAGAAACAACACTTTCAATTGCGTCACATTAGGTTGGCTTTTGAGTAAGCAAAAAACTCAACCAAATAAAAATATAAACAGACATAACTAAGCAACAACACTCATGAGGCATTGATCATCAAATCTTTAAACCCAGGGCTCAACAGGCAATTATTTGCTTGCGGAGCTTCTTACCTTTTAACAGTTTTTTGATTAAATTATCACGTTTTGAGCTTTTCGCATTACTTTGTTTTGTGCCACTATCTCTTGTGCTTCTGTCTTTCTTGCGTAATCTGCCTGAGTCCTTGTCTGAACAATCAATTATTTTTACTCCAGCCACCCGCACTTGCTGTTGTTTCTCTGGGCAAGAAACTTTACGATAATTGCCTCTACCCAATGATCGATTTCGAGTAATGGGTAGTACCAAATTTAAGTCATAAGTAGAGTAGACAACCGGAAACAGACATTGCAGTCGGCTGCAGCGTGGGTCAGGTGTACGTCGGAAGGCGTAGACCGATGCATAGCGCTCAAGTCCGCTTTCCCGCAATGCAGGATAAAGATAATAAAACAAACAAAACAAACCTCTGAAATACTTGACCCGTTGCGCTGTGTAATTTTCAGTTATCATTTTGTGTGAGCGAGGCAGTTTCTCAAATGTTTAGATTTGACCATATTTTTGCTGTGATACTATATGATTCTTTAGCATTTCTTTCAATAATGTATTTTTCTTATAGGCTTAAAAAGGGCTATATGACTAGCCGAAAACGTTCGCTTGTTGTTTTTTGTTTTTATAATGTTAAATGTAGTGTTGTTGCTTAGTTATGTCTGTTTATGGTTTAAAAGAGTTACCTCTCTACCCAAATTGCATAAATAAAAATATATACCCCATTACGAAATCTCATATATTTGCTTTTTGTCATAAAGTATACTCACAAAATTGTCATTTAGGACTGCATTCTTATTTTTTATAAGCAAAATGCAAATGTTGCAACATTTCATTCTTTCATGATGGAGTTATCGCCAGTGGCGGCTCGTCATAAGGACTGCGGGACTGCAGCCCCCCCCAACGTTTTTGTGCATATGTGAATTATATTACATATAAATAGTTTTGCCATGTTTTTTTTAATTTATTTCGCTTAAAGAATTAAAAAACTCTTAATATTAATTTTTTTTTGTAATAAAAAAAAAATTGTGTTACAAAAATTAATTGGCAGCTCTGGGTCTGCAAATTCTGCAGGTCCGGTGTTGCTTGTTCTTTTTTTTATGACGTAGTTTTTCAGAAAAAAGTTTTCTAGCGTCACTGAACCAGAGTTGCCAGGTTGGCCTGTTTGGGGCCAACTTTCAGAAATCTGGCTCTTTTTGAAGCTGTTTGGCCCCCAAATGTTTGGTTGGCCCGTTGGCTCTTTATGAGCAGGCTGAGAACTATTTCCTAGATTTTAATGTAAGCTTCAGCAATATGGAAGTCAAAACGTGTTTTTTGACAACTCTTGACTTTATGATTTTTCACCCTGTTTTCTTTTCACACCCGGCTCGACTTCAGATCAGCATGACCTTTTTTTCGTGAGTTGAAGGCTTGCCATGTTGGCCTTTTTGGGGCCAATTTCAAAAATTTGGCCTCTTGAAAGCCAGTTAGCTTTCCAATTTTGGGTTGGCTCTTTGGCCCTTTTTGAAAACCAGTTGGTTTCTTAAGTTTTAGTTCAGCCCTTTAGCTTTTTTTGGGCCTTGTTTGGCCGTTTTCCAAATGTGAGGGAATGTAGAATGTCTTTTTGCAAGTGATTTTTTTTGCCTTGTCTTCTGGTGAAGGTTGTAACACAATAACACTAGTTAGGCTACTGTGGCAGCGTAATACAGGTTGTTCCCGACAATTATTCACCAAATCAAACGTCATATAAAACCGTTATGGTCTACTTAACCTAGCTGGCATCTTACGTCATGGAAATTGCTAGAAAATGTCCAAATATTGCACCATCGGTCGTAAGACCTGATGAAATATTGCATTAGCCGCTTGAACACCTGTTTGAATGACTTCATAATTGTCTTTCATTATTGCGTCACAGTTACTGTCTACGTGCATTTGAGATATTGCTATCTATTCTAGTCATTCGTAAAATTGTTTGTTGGAAGTCAGTCGCAAGTTTAACTGTTTGCTTGGTGCTTGCTAGCTGGACAAATTTTCCGTCTTTTATCCAAGTAATCTGTTCTGTAGTGACAGTTTTAGAGGCGTACGGTGTTGCGTCCCATTTTCGATAGCCGCGGGCTAATTTTACAGAAATACACTTTTGAATAGACGTTTCAAAAGAGTGTTTATTTTTTGGTCATTACATGCAGACGAACGGATTTGGGAATCTTATGTTACAATTTTCCCACGAAGAGATTATGGTTTACCGCTGTGACCACAGGTATACAATTTTATTTCAATTGTGTTTGTTGGACTTGATCCAGAAAGACGGGTGCAACCTAGTTCGTACCTTGAACCATTCGTACAGTCAGTTCGTACTTTGAGAAGATCGAGAAAAAAAATTAAAAAAGCCGAAGTTGCTGATCGCAGTTTAATAGCACAAAGCCGAAGATCGGAGTTTCCCCAAACAATTTGAAACAAACTCGAGGGTTAGCGGAAACTGCGGAAAAATGTTTGAGGAAACTGCGATCAGTTAGGGTTAGAGCATAGATGGTTAGAGTTAGGGTAAGCGGAAACTGCGGAAAAATGTTTGCGGAAACTGCGATCAGCGAGGGTTAGAGCATAGATTACTCTATGGTTAGGGTAAAGGTTAGCGGAAACTGCGGAAAAACGTTTGCGGAAACTGCGGAAAAATGTTTGCGGAAACTGCGATCAGCGAGGGTTAGGGTTAGAACATAGATTACTCTATGGTTAGGGTAAGGGTTAACGGAAACTGCGAAAAAAATTTTGCGGAAACTGCGATCAGCGAGGGTTAGGGTTAGAGCATAGATTACTCTATGGTTAGCGGAAACTGCGGAAAAATGTTTGCGGAAACTGCGATCAGCGGACTTCGGTTTTGAGCTATTTTTTCTCTCGATCTTTTCAGGGGGAAAATTTTAAAATGATTGCGGAAACTGCGATCAGCAACTTCGGCTTTTTTTAATTTTTTTTCTCGATTTTTTCAAGGTACAAACTGACGGTACGAACTAGGTTGCATCCCAGAAAGACTAGGATGCCAAAGAAGTAGAAAGCAGTTATAAGAGCGGTACCGTACTACCGGTAGGAAATACAATAGTACGGTAATTGGGGAAAAACTTACCACAGACATTGTGTATGCTGTGAACTCGAATGGGAGGATGATAGTGAATTGAATGTGGAAATATTGGGCTGATTGATTCCTACTTCAAACAATAATGTTTGTCGATTTTCCTTATTTTTGTGTATGGTACACAGTAACTATTTCCTAAACTAAGGTATTACTTTAATTATTTTGTTTAGGTGAAATATTTAGCTATATTGCTAAGCCTAAGAATGTGTTGCTAATTCAGTGAAATTGCTTCTTAGTTTTTGAAAATTGAGTTGGCCCTACTTTTGGCCCCTTGTTTTAAAAGTGGCAGTGGCTATTTAACCGGCGCCGGTCTTTGAATCTGAAACACTGTTTGACCGGTCATGATGTCACTATGTAGGCACTTCTTTCTTTTTCTCTTTCAAAGAAAAAGACGCGAAGAGTGCCTATATATATAAGTTATAAATTCGACAATTATGTTCAACTGATTCGGTGGCGTGTAGGATATGTCTTGGGCTGGTGTTTCAGAGGGAAGGAGTTCGATACTACGCGGAAGCGTTTTTTTTTTTATTTTTAACTAAATTTTGACCCGAAGTGACTCAATCGTTAGGCTGCTGCATTTTTGTGGTCAATTTTTAATTTGAGTACGGTAGCCTACAGCCCAATTTTTTATGTCTTTTCAACTATGAGTAATAAAGTTCAAGTTCCCGCGAGTTCCCGCGCTTCAAGTTCTCGCGCTTTTCAAGTAGGCGACTAAATATTTACTCTTCTGGTTTAAATTCAAAATTTGGACAAATAACAAAATCAAGAGTTGAAGAAACGACAAGATCAGAAAAATTGAATAAAGAATTTGTTTGCAATTACTCCAATAGTAAGTTTTTTGAATTTAATTAAGAATTGGCAAAGAAAAAGAAAATTGAAGAAACTTTGATTTAGGATAGCTGTAAAATAGTTGAAATCGGCAGCCTTTTATGTGAAGAAACTTATTCATCAAAACCTAAAATTTAAAAGAAAAAAGATCAAGACTGGACTGTAATTCTTTGGATGTTGCAACTCATTTTTTGTTTAAATTTATCTTTTTCCCTGTAATTTGTAAATCTGTACATCAGTTAACTGGTAGCCTAACTTGTTTAGCATCAGTGCTGCCAGACCTTTTTTTGATTAAATTGTACTGTGTGTCGTAAAAATCACTTTCGGTAGCTTTAACAACTTGCCGTATTGTCTCTTCTCAATTTGCTTTCAATTAAATTTTCAACTTTTTTCTCACTAAAGGCTACCTTTTATATAAGCAAAAATGCATTAAAATCACCAAAAACTTATTTCATTTTTGATGTTTGTAAATGTTTTAAAAAATTAAACTGAATAATCAAACTGTATCTGAGAAAAAAGAGAGTGGAATTTATGTATTTTTTTTTAGGCAGTGGCTATTTGACCGGCTCTGGTCTTTGAATCTGAAACACTATTTGACCGGTCATGACGTCACTGCATAAGCGCTTTTTTCTTTTTCTCTTTCAAAGCAACAGACGAGAAGCGCCGATATAAGTTCTAACTTCAACACGTATTCTTCAACTCAGTCCGTGGCGCGTGCGATACGTCTCCGGCTGTCAATCTAGAGGGGATGAGTTCGATACCATCCGGAAGCATTATTTTTTTCATTTTTTTTTTATCTAAATTTTGATTGACCCGAAGCGCATTTATGTGGTCAATTTTTAATTTGAGTAGCCTACTGTTTTTTGTTTTGAAAATTTGTTTTATCGATGTATATTTTAAACTTTTGGGTTTTGCCATCTTTCCCTTTTGTTGGTGTCAAATTCGTATGTTTACTTTGTCGTTCTGTACATGTTTGCGCCAGCAGCAAAAAATAAAATTGATTGATTGATTGAAGTTAAAGTTTTTTAATTTTCTTGAATTTGAGAATTTCTCTGGATAATTTTCCGTTCGTCATAAGAAGATGTGATCGTGTTTGCCGAACGACGCAAAAATGTAATGGGTTGTTCGGCAAACACGGTCACATCCTCTTATGACGAACGGAAAATTATCCAGAGAAATTCTCAAATTCAAGAAAATTAAAAAACTCTAACTTCATTATTCATAGTTGAAAAGACATAAAAAATTGGGCTGTAGGCTACTCAAATTAAAAATTGACCACAAAAATGCAGCAGCCTAAAGATTGAGTCACTTCGGGTCAAAATTTAGTTAAAAATTAAAAAAAAAACGCTTCCGCGTAGTATCGAACTCCTTCCCTCTGGAACACCAGCCCAAGACGTATCCTACGCGCCACCGAATCAGTTGAACATAATTGTCAAATTTATAACTTTATATAGGCACTCTTCTCGTCTTTTGCTTTGAAAGAGAAAAAGAAAGAAGTGCCTACATAGTGACGTCATGACCGGTCAAATAGTGTTTCAGATTCAAAGACCGGCGCCGGTTAAATAGCCACTGCCAGGGCTGCGATTTTTTCTTTCTTGTCGAACGACCAAAAGTTCTACGCTTGTTTGTCGAATAGTAATATGACGTCACAAGAGTCAGATTATAAGCGTTTGGTCACGAGTTACCGCACAAGTTGTGTGGTATCAGAGTCACTTACTTTAAGTTTTTAATCGCACGCTGGTTGAGTGATTCCATCTACGACGGCAAAAACATTGCCGTTGCCAAATCAACACACCTTTGATTGCTGCGACAATTGCCGTATGCTAATTTTTAATCAAATGAAATTTTATGCGCTTCTTCATCGCGTGTCACACGGCGGTAGCCCAGAGCATCACGCAAGCTATTTTATGCGCTGACAATGCTCTAGTGAACTGTAAAAAGTTTGCAACCTTATAAATACCGGCTTATTGTTACGCAAAAGTTATTCTTTCATCGAATGCTTATTGTTTACCGGTGTCGTTGCGAATATAAATCATCGTGAAAGAAGATACAGTTAAAAAGTGGAATTTACCTGCTATAGATTATTATCAAACAAAAGGAAAGTTAGTGTGGTATTTTGCAAAATTTGTAAAGAATTTTATGACGGAAACAAATCGGAATTAGAAAAGCTACGGGGTCAAGTTAAAAAAGTAATACAAAATTGGATAAACGGTTCTTCGGCAGAAAAGAAAAATAATGCTTCTGATCATATGGCATTGCGCGTTCATGAACGGGCAGTTTTGCGTCTTCAAGTATTCCAGTGACGATGCGACAGCTTCATCCTCCCATACGGCGTCTTATGATTCCGATTCTGACAGCTGGTTCTTTATCAAACAGACTCGTGTTTGCTCGCAATATCTCAATTGTGCCGAAATTATGTTAGTGTAAACGTAAATCGAGGCAATCATCTCGCAGTGAGATATTAAATTGTTACCGGTACCTGGTTGAACAATTAACGATATTTTATGATATTTCAAAGTTGCTAGATGTCGAATTAATGTAAAACAAACGTAAGTTTCTTCTTGGGCATTGTTACGCAGGCAGCAAAATTCGTTATTTTTGCATTGACTTCACGTCTGTAGATGTTGAATCAATGTAAAAATGGTGATTTTTGCTGTCCGGGTACGCAATGTAACCAGCCAGGAAAAAAAATTAAATAGATTTGTGCTGACTCGAAAGTTGAATCAACCCAAAATTAACTTACTTTTCCCCTTGAGTTATTTAACGTGACAGCGTGCGTATCGCTACTTTTGGTATTATTACATCACTACAAATCAAACAGTGCGGTAGTGACTCGTGATAGACTATACTCTAGTATATTTTTCGCTTCTCGTTTTTTCGATTCAACGTCTGCAGACATTGAATCAATGTAAAAACGACGGGTTTTGCCAGCTGGGTTGTGTGCTTTTGTGAATGCAAATGCAAAATCGCCCATTACGTAATCACAGAAACCCTTTTAGTGGATGGAAGTCAATTTGCAGCCGTGTTTATCCGTCTACTATTCTTTATTCACATTGCAAAACATTTCTGCAATCTTGGAACAACAAGTGCATAAGTCAGACATAAATACAAACTTGCAAACACGTTGACAACTAAAAGTAGCGTACTTCGGTTATTTTATCTATAAAAGAAACCCGTTGTGTCGAATAGCACAAAACCTGTGTGGCGAAATGTTTGATGCCAGGCGTTGGAACTTCGATCAAAGCATTCTCCCGCAGTGTTGAAAATGGCGGCGCTGACGCCTTGGGACTTTCTCGTGTGAAGCGACGCTTTTAGACCTTGCTTTGAAAGTAGCCTACCTGGCGCAAGAAAGTTTACGTAAGTCAGCACTCTTATGATTGCATCACGTGATGCCCCCCCCCCCCCCCGATTGTTCCTCGACCTGACGACGTTTAGTCCTCTCTCAGTTTTTTTTCCTGTTTATTTTCCTTTTTTTTTCGTTTTTTTTTTTCATAAGGCACGGCGTTTGTCGAATAGTGATGGCGCGTGTCGAGTGACCTCGTCACCGAAAAAGGCAAAAATCGCAGCCCTGGCCACTGCCTTTAAAAGTTGGCTCTTTTTTGGCCCTTTTTGAACGTGCAGTTGGCTACTTGCCAAATTTACATCTGGTAACCCTGCACTGAACAAACACTGTAGGGACTGCAAATAGAACAGACCCTGGTCAGGGATTCCAACTTTGGTTCTCGTAAATCTTTAGGGTAAGCGTGTGGAAGCTATCAGTGATTAGGTGAAGGGATCGTAAGTTACTTTACTTGATCTGTGTTTTGAGAAGTCACTGAGACAGACTAGTTTTGATGTGAAGTAAAGCCAATTACTGTAATTATTGGTGCTCTTCACATTTCGTCCTTTTGGGATGATAACGTCATGATACGTCACACAGGTTGGAATGGACTATTATAAAGGAGGAAGTACGGGGTAGAAATGCACTGAAAAAAACCTGAAGGAAATTGTCTCCCATTTATTCATTTGTTGTTCAATTTCAACAAATTTGCTATCGTTGGAAAGCACAAGCATAGATCTAACCAACTAAGTTAATATCAAGTCCTAAAATAGTACTAGCTCCATCTGGTGACCACCTAAACTTGACCAAATTCAAGCCATTATCAAAAGTTTACTTTAAATGATAAAAACATTAAACGACAGCCAATTAAAAGAACATGTTACTGTGTTACTAACCCTAACTCAGTGCATTTATAACTCAGTCCGGTACAGGTTTATAATTATTTATATTAGGTTAGCCTACTGGTTGATGCAGCCCCCCCATGTTTTGAGACCACGAGCCGCCACTGGTTATCGCTATGTTAAACAATATGGACACAAGATTGTATTTTCGCGTTTTCTACATCGGTGTTAAAGCGCTACTTCTGTGGACAATACGTCATTTCACGCCCGGTTATTTCCGCACTTCCGCCTTTTAGTGTTGCCCCTAATTTGGCATGGAATGACCCTGCTGTAAAAGGTGATCAGGCCATAATGCATGAGTTGTAACAACATACTTCAAGTCAAACCCGTCCCAACATGTTTGGATTGAGTTTGTAACTTCATTTTACAGATCGAACTTGAACGTGTTTACTGTTTAGGCTGAAAATCAGCAACTTCAAAAAAATTGCTTTCAGAATTAGTGGAAATTCTTGCCCCCCTGGAATTAAGTCAGTTACAATTTGATGCCTGTGGATGAATCATGTAAAGAGGTGAAGAAAATGATGTGTTATGACACAATTAAATGCAGCTTTTCTTTGTTGTTAAAGAGTAGGTGAAAGAAAAAGTCAACTTTAAGCTGAAGTGGCTAAGAGACCATAGCCTTAGAAGCTTTGGCTGCCATATATTGTCACCAAAGCCACTGCACTAGAACTAACCTTTTTTTTTAAATACATTAATTTCAATTTTGTGATAGTTTTTTTGACCAGCAGAGTTACAATAACAAAAACATAAGCTTTTAATTAATTAAAAATACTATAAAATGTTTATCATGCACTTGTGTTCAGTGTATATAGCCTAGTTCTTACAGTAAAAAGTATTCTTGTGCATGCGAATTTCACACATCAGAAAAATGCGTCTTCTAACGCATAACATGTTGACATCTCATGTGAAGGGTGTTACCAATGGATATCCACTTGTAATAGAGGTTAGTAAGAAATTTTTGGCCAAGTGCATTTTTAACTAAGCCTAGGTTAAAGTGATTCATTCTGCAAGTATGTTAGTTTTAACATTGAACTTGCAAAATAGGTACCATATCCTAAGCACAGAAATCTCACTTGCTCATATAAAAACCATTTACCATGTATTATTTGTAATGTTTAACACATTTGAAGAAGTGTTTGGAAGTCTAGTAATTAGTGCTCTGTTATGTCTAGTTCCATTGGTTGTTAACCTTTCCTTAGACATGCCTCATTTTAGCAATGATCGCATGCTTTGCTCCCTCCCAATTTTAAACAAATGTAACTCTAAAAGCGATTCTGGTTTTGTGTATTTATTGATCACGTATATGTCGGTAAGGTACCCTACTTGAAATTGCTTCTCAACAATTACACTTTTAATGCGAGGTTCATATCCAGAAGTTGCGCAACGTAAGCGCAACAAAATCGAATTCCGAGGCATGCAACCTATTTCGTCCTCACTAAAAGCAAAAGTTTGGATGCCAAGCTTCGCGATGAATGTAATGAATAGGCTTCTAGCACTAAATATAATTTTTTCACATACATATAGCAAAGCCAGATTGCAGTATATGCGCAACAAAAGTTCTGTCTGCATATAACCCTGCCAATGATTCCCAGTTTCCAAACATATGTGAACTGCAAAAAATAGTTCAAAAAATTGCACACTTCAAAAAAACTAAATATTGTTGTACTGTTGTGGAGCTTGCGCTCCCCCCATAGAAACTGGTAGATTCCCCCTTAGAGGGTGTGTCCCCCTGTTGGCTGGCTAGTTGATTTTGACCTTTTATAAATCTCGATCTTATTTTTCCATGCTTATTGTAAATAAAAAGCATTGTTTTGTGGCTAAATCACTAGTTTTTGTCTTCAACCACTGTACATGTTTTGCAAATTAGAGCAGCATTCCTTATCTGGCAACACTACTGCATGAAAAATAGTCCAAAAATTCTTAACAAGAAATTTTAGTCTCGGTTGGATTACTGATTTAAAGCTTATATTTCAAAAATCAATCAATACACTCAAGATTGTGAGTTTTGTTTGAAACGACCATGGCATATGGTCTACTAGTCAGTAAACGCCATGGCAATAATACAATTGGAGTTATGAAATTGTTCAAGAATTTGTTTCTTTTCTGATTCAGTGATTCATCAACCTTGGGCAGTGGGCACACTATAGGTATTACTCAGCAAGGTTATTTGATCAAACTTGCAAGAACTGCCAAGTTTTAAATGCACATGCTGGAAACGTATTTGCTAAAAAAATGTTGGTGTGCTGAATTATAAGTAATGCTCTTTTTTCTGTTTGACTGCATTTTTTCAAGCATATAACCCAAATTAAAATTTTCATTTTTTTATCGGATGCATGATATGATTTGATAACACTGCAAATAGAGGTCATCTAGGAAAAAAGTGTAGGTATTGCAAAAAATACGGTTTGCTGTTTGACTACTTGATGTATTATATAGGTTATGCAGTAGAGATGTTTCTCTCATGCAGTTATCTTTTCAGGCATCAGAAATAAAAGAAAATACTGTGGATTTCAATCCTGATTTCATAGCAAGGATGATACCAAGATTGGAATGGTCAGCCTTAGTGAAAGCTTTAGAAATGGTAAGCTGCTAGAAATGTTTGTTGTATGTTTTCATTCAGAGAATAGAGCACTTAGTTATATTTTCGTGTAGCTTATTGTGTCAATGCGATCTCTGTGACTTCACCAGCTGACATTTTTACTTGGAATTGTAAAAAAAACATGATTTCCGACATTACTCCGTAATTTTTTCAATGCACTGCAAGGATTACAGTATAAAGTGGAAAGATGGAAAATGGGTTGACCGTTTCGGAGATGACCATAGACCGTTTTGCTACGGATTTTAAAAAAATCCAGACTTAGTGCTGTTCTGTAACTAACACTTACGCCTTAGAAATTGAAATCTTATATTTTTAACAATGTGAGTGGCAAGAGTTGTGTTACCGTCCATTTGTTTGCACTTGCAGTGGCACATTCTCAACGCTTTATAAGTGTATTAGAATTGGTTTTTAAGGAAGTTCGTTTCGACCGCTAGGTCCCTTATAGATTTTGTGTTGGTTTTAGATAAAGTATATTTTTGGCTTGACGATTTTTTTTAGTTTTTCTTACTTTGTAGCATTTGAGTCATCCTATAATTTATGTGATATGAACACTTCCAAGCAGCAGTACCTGTACTTGTATCAGTATTTTTTTGCAGATTGGAAAAGCTAATCAATTTCCGAAAACAGTCTCTGAGGATTATGAAAACGATAAAGACTTTTTACAGAAGGCTCATCATGCTTTAATGGAAATCGAAATCATTGCCGGAAACTTAAAATGTCCCGAAACCTCGCGGAGCTTTCCAATTACCAATGGAATTCCTAATATGCTTTTGAATGAGGACGAGGTTTAAAGTAAAACAGCTCATACATCCATTTCTTTAAAAATTTTAGAAGTCCAAGTGTTTTTCTTTAGTTGAGATTGGAAAGATTACTGATTCATTTACCCATTCAATATGCTTTACAAGTTATTTACAAAAGCACTCCAACTTGCTTAGCTTCAGTTGTAGCAATCCTGCTTCCACCAGCAAAGTTTTTCAACGTTGCGTATCCTAAAACATTCAACTGTTATTGTTTATCTGAAACTCTTCTACACTTTTTGTTGGATGTAGATTGTAGAATGTAGATAGCAAAGTAGCTGTTGGTTTCGTCGTTGCCTTCACAAAAATGCATAAAAGCATTGCCCAGTATCATGGAAGTACAACAACTATTAAATCATGTGTTGTTTTAGCAGCGTAAAGAAAGATCTTTACTTAACAATGTAATTATGTGTCAATGAAACCCATGCGAGTAGGAGGATGAGTGCAACCGCTTTCCACACTTTTCACCTTGCCGAGTATTCGGGAAAGTTCGATGAAATTTTGGTCAAGCAATTTAAGATTGTTTTACAAATTGTGTTTAGCTTAAACCTCTTTTTGTTTCTTACGTAATAAAACCATTGACAGATAAAACCAAGCAACCACACGGCATTTAACATAATGCAAAACTGAACATGAATTATAAACTACGAACGTTTTCGGCCATACACATGTTAGCCCTTCTCGAGTAACGAAAAATAACTGATTTTACATCTACATTGAAAATAAATAACTGATCTACGCAATGAATTGAAAAACGAAATGCTTAAGAATGAAACGGTAAAGCAGGAGAGAAAGGCACATCACATGGCCGATAATTCCCCGAGGTAAAAACGCATCATATGATGAATCGGCATCATTCATCATATGAAGCTAGTAAAAAGCTGTAGAAAAGTTTGTTAAAAAAGCCTTATTTCTTTGATCAAATTATTCAGTTTTAGTTTGTTTTTATTTCTGACCATCACAACGAAAACAATAGGCTATAACAAACATAGCAGAGGTCTAGAAAAAGATAAAAGCTACAAACCGCGGAGATATAGGCCTAACGTGCATGATACCAAAGGTGGAAATCAGTTATGGCACGGGGTACCAACACTTTATTAGAATTAAAAAAGAAAAAAACAGGTAGGGGAAGACGGGGCAAAGCGGGACACTTTTCGTAAAAACGTAATTTCAGCAACAGTGATGGTTGGATTTAGTTAATTTCTTTTTTAATCGAAAGCCTTAGTTGGTCAGCATATTTGGTTCGAAGATCAAGCGGAATCTTTCTACTGTTATAGTACAAATAAAAAAAGATTTTTTTTTAAATGTCCCGCTTTGCCCCAGCCGTGGGGCAAAGCGGGACACTTCATTTTTGCATGATTTGGTACTGTTTAACCGCTTCTCTCAAAGACAACTTCTTGCTTTTCACATCTTCTATTGCATTCTTAATATTGATAGCCTATCCGTCCATTTACCTATTTCAGTTTTTCTATTATAGTGACGAAGCATTGTCAGAATTAAATTGCGTAGGCCTACCGGTACAATATAAATGAATGCTGATAAATATTTTACAATCTTGAAGGCTAAAAGAGTTATAAACAAAAATTCAATCAACAGAAGAACCACAGATACAATCTAGACTCATATTGCCCTAATAAAGCTGTCCCGCTTTGCCCCAAAGTATAGCCTTCAGAAAATAACATCTCTGCTGAAAACTGTAAAGTTTTAGGTAAAAGTTGCTTTTGTTACCAACAAATACTGTCTCAGTGTCTAAGATAAAAACAAAGCTACCAACAAATTCGCTTATGCTAACGAATGTGGTAGCTACTTTTCCATCTTTTTCTTATAACAAACCATGCCAAAACACATTTTGCTTCCTCACGACACGCGTTGTGCTCTGCCAGTCGCCATTTTTTCACAGCAAATACAGTTTATAGTTGCCTAACTAGTGCTTCCGGTTAGAGGGAGCCAAAGAATACAAAACGTGAGAAATCGCGATGTCCCGCTTTGCCTCGTCTTCCCCTACGGTACCGTAAGTGAAACTTTTTTTAACAATTTACATGAGTAAAAAACAAATAAAACTACAAGACAAAACGCAGTTTGGTTTTGTTTTGAATCTTCGGACTAACAAAGCCTTGGGTTATTCCTGGTAGTTTCACATACTTCTAGAGGCTCTTGACGCAGGACCGGTTACCGAGCTTGGCAGAGTGAAGTTTTCCAATTGTTGAAGTGTTGTTGCCGGGGAATTATTCCATTCACTTGGTGCTGCTGAATGGAGAGCAGTCCTGAAATGCGTTGCTCCAGCGCACACCCTGAGAGTCAAAC
The DNA here is from genome assembly GCF_918807975.1 of Aplidium turbinatum. Lineage (NCBI taxonomy): Eukaryota > Metazoa > Chordata > Ascidiacea > Aplousobranchia > Polyclinidae > Aplidium > Aplidium turbinatum. The sequence continues at coordinate 8,986,497 of NC_137486.1, forward strand.
CAGCGCCGCGTGATCTTGTGCCGGGCGCGTAACCACTGAGCTAACAGGTTGCTATGTTGATAGATGCGTCATCAAAAGTGCTGATGGTCTCGAGGGGAGTATTGTTAAAGCGTCAGCTCATCATGAAGAGCAAGGTAGGCAAATAAAGAAATCCCACCACGCGCAGTGTTATTTCAGAACGCATCGCACCAGGACTAACAAAAACGATATAGCGGATACTATTGTAACGTTAGAGGCAGGGGCAAGTTTAACTGATGGGGGCACTTAGATCGGAGGGCCCTGTGCAAAATTTTTTTCCACGCCGAGGTCTGAAAAACTTTACACGGTACAGTAACTTGAAAGTCACCCACGCTGTTGCTAATGCCTTCGCCAAGCTCAGTCGCAACCTTGTGACTAAAAATTAACCTTGAATGCAAAAAGGAGGCATTTTGCAGAAACTTTAAAGCCTGAGAGAAAATAATAATAACACAAAATCACATTTTTCCACATCGGGGTGGGGGGCCTTCAAAAAGGGGGCTCGGGACAATTGCACCCTCTAAATCTGGGCCTGGTTAAAGGAAATCCACAATTGCGACGATGGGTAGGTTGGTTGAAGAGATGAGGCTTCTACCAAAACAACGACTTGATTGACGAAGCTGCTGCTGGTGAGTGGAACCTCTTCCGACGTTAACAAGCCATTAATGCTGGTTAAATTCCTGACTGATGAAGATAATAGACGACTTGATGGAACTCCATGTGATTCAGAAATATTTATTCAAGATTATTAGGCTACTACACACGTGGCGATTAAAGCAGCTAGGCCTACATCCAGTGTCACTTTCAACACAGCTTATCATTTGGCTAAAGCATATTTGAACAAAAAAGAAATAAACATATGGCGGTTGCCTGTTTATATACTAAAAAAACTAGAGGAGCAGAGTTTTGTTTCTTAGTGCTTTTTAAAGTTTTAAGTAAAGTTAATCTGATTCGAGCTTTATAGCTTATAGGCAATGACATAAAAAGAGAAGGTATCACAGAAAATCACATAAGCTGGCTGTATTGCCAGAGTCCAAATGTTAATAATCAAAATGACTATAAAATTGATTAAGATGGAATACAAATATGGTCAGAATGCACCCGTATATTCGGTACACTATTATAACAGCATAAAAATATACAATATATTCGTTAAAGGCTTTTTTTGTTAGTCACGTAGTAAGAATAGGCCTAGGCTATTGGTAGTCAGTTATAATTGTGTTCCGTTTAATCGTAGGCGTATTTGTAATCCGTAGATCGCCACAGCAGACGGAGTGCTACATGCATGGAATATTGTGAGCGCTCTTCTCGAAACATCTCTGGCAGAAACTAAAAGAACGTTTTGCCGTCGTCAGCGTAACCCAGAGGTTCAGAGTTAGGTAGGCAGCAACCTCGACGACGTGGGCTCAATTCACTCCAGTCTCCAGCCATTATTTTTTCTCTTCTTTAATTATTATCAAAGTTCACAGCAAGAATCAACTCTTTTTCCGAGCGTCAGAAGGGTTATAACGATTGCTGTTACCTGCGGTTTACAGGGAAAAGCGCCTATTGTTGAAAGCGTTTATGGTTAAAGCACTCCATTCGCTGCAGAGACCCACGCACCACAAACACGTCAACTAAAGAAAGTTTTTAAAAACTCTCCATGAAGAATTACCTAGGTAACTTATGTACGCAAATGATCTACAGCATGTTAAACTAAACAATGACATCATGATCCACCAATCGCCAAATGAAGACAGTAGTTGATGGGGTAAGTGACGTCAGCGTGTTGTGGCAGCTTGTCATGCTTGGATGAAGAGATTTCTGCAAAACAACACAAGAACCAGGACGCCAGTAGATCTGTATATTTTTCTTAGCCTATGCTTTGAAAGTCATTATATCCTAATAGTGAATAGTGTGTTGATAAATATAATAAATGAACATACTGTCAAAGAATAATATTAGGCCTAAGCTAATAGCCTATTCATTTATGCGGCATTTTGTCATGAACGGTAAAACTTTCGCTTCTGTCAGTAGTCGCAGTGATATATGTAATTTTGTTGTTTAACGTTTTGGTAATTAATAGCCAAACTAAATGCTAACCTCAATTTTAAAGCAATTTATATCACCTTCGTTTATACGTCACTGAAAATGTTTCCCCTCCGAAAAAAAACCTTGCCCCATTTGTAACATTGATCTGGTTACGCCTCTGGTAGTGATGGGGAAAATATAGAAAAAACTTTGAAAAGATTAAAAAAATGTCGATGAAAATAGTCAGGCACGGCCACCAAACTGAACAGTTCTTTGATAGATAATGTGGTGGTGCAGTCTGACTCTGAGCCACATGCACTAATGCAGTAGACCAGCCTTCTAGCCACGGCGCAGCAGCATGCTCTCGATGATGGTGGAACGAACAACATACAGAGCTATTGCATGATGATGTAGCCTACGCATTTAGGCTAGTAGGCTTACCTAGCCAATCATTTTATTTTTCGTCATTAACGCGTCAGGGACGAAAAAGATACCAACTAGGCCTACAAAAATCGATAGGCTATAGCCTGCCCTAGACCTACCAGCACTTTAACGAACGGGAAAAGGTGGCAAAACCTTGAAAAGTTTAAAACGTGCCTGAATGAAAAATTATGTAGAAGGCTATATATCAGTAGTTAGCACGGCCACAAAAAACAAATAGCAAAAAATAAAACAAAAACAGAGAGAAGCACACATGTAGTAATGAATGACAGCCTAATGAAAAGTGTTGTGGATTGAATTTTCCAGTTCCAATATTGATATGGAAGAGCTGTCATAATAATAATAGGATGGAGAAAGAAAACCGGACATAAAAGAAACCCATCTTCAGGCAAAAGCCCGTTTCGATGTGGCCCAGGAGAGCAGGTGTTGAGCTCTTTCTATGGTTAGACTGCATATCACACAGTAGCCTAAGACGATTGCGGTTTGATATCCAGTTTAAAGGGGCACTGCAACGAAACTACATAGCTTTTGTATTGGTAGATCTTTCTGAAATAAAACGTTTTTCAACAATTTTTTTATTTTTTGTGTTACCATTAATTAAGAAACCTAAAAAACCTTTTTTGAATTGAATGATTCTGATTGGTCAAAATTTTTGATGACGTCATTGGCTGGCAAAGCGGCATCCAAGGTCTATTGTTTTGCGTACAAACACAAGGAACAAATCGCGTAGGCTACCGAAACAGCGAACAATTTTGTGCTAAGGGAGTTTTTACACCCTTAAAATGGTGGCTACTTGTATGGCTCCCGGTTGTACTAACCGGGAAATCGTCAAATCTTTCATCGTTTACCTCTGAATAATGACGACAAGCTAAAGAAATGGATCTCAGCGATGAAACTCAAAAACCCACCTGTAAACAAGCACTGCCGTGTGTGCACCAATCATTTCTGGCCAGCGATTACCAACGCGATCTACAGGCAGAGCTACAAGGCACCAAGTCCAAACACCTGCTCATCCCTGAAGCTGTTTGTTCTGTCTTTGATTTTTCAAGATATGTGAAAGCCACTGTCAATACAGTACAGTACCCACAAAACTCGATCGACCTAGGTACAGGTCTGTGAGTACGATCGGACGTTTGGATCGAATAGCAAAGTGGGAAAACAACAAGACTTTGAAACAGGTCAGTAGGACAGTAAAACATTGGCAGGGTAGGCAAAGGCATATTAGGCAACTCTGAATACATAGGCTACTTTTAGTTGATATAAACCACTTGACAGACAATCGATAACAACTTAATAACATTGAATTGCATAATTCAAAATTAATACAGAAATGAAATAGATACATAATTTCGAACGTTTTCGGCAAAACTTTCTGCCCTCTTCAGGAAAATATCTTAATTCATCTAAACAAAACAATTATTCGTGAAATGTTAATAATAAATGACTGAAATTCAATAAAACTGCACTGACCTGCGTACAAGCAACAACTGACGAACAAACACAAAAGGTGGTAGCAATCTGTCATAATTATGCGGGAGTGTGGTCATGAGACGAGATAGTGAGCGGACAACATAACATAAAATAAACGTAAGCTAATACAAATTCAACAAAAAAAAAAGATGCCCCTCCAGCGAATAATTGTTTGTTGAGCCTGGGGTTGTGCTGCTTTATTTGGAGTGCCTCATGAATTTTAGTTTCAAACTCCGATTGACAGTTGCGAATTATTTTGAATGAATCTAATGTAAATTTGATGTTGGAACAAATACTGCAGTCATAAATGTGGTCTTTGATTGCACTGTGCTTATTGATGTCTGTTAAATTTAGGTGTTCCGTTGCTCTTGTTACCAAGTGTCTTGTGGACACTTGGTAACAAGAGCAACGGAACACCTAAATTTAACAGACATCAATAAGCACAGTGCAATCAAAGACCACATTTATGACTGCAGTATTTGTTCCAACATCAAATTTACATTAGATTCATTCAAAATAATTCGCAACTGTCAATCGGAGTTTGAAACTAAAATTCATGAGGCACTCCAAATAAAGCAGCACAACCCCAGGCTCAACAAACAATTATTCGCTGGAGGGGCATCTTTTTTTTTTGTTGAATTTGTATTAGCTTACGTTTATTTTATGTTATGTTGTCCGCTCACTATCTCGTCTCATGACCACACTCCCGCATAATTATGACAGATTGCTACCACCTTTTGTGTTTGTTCGTCAGTTGTTGCTTGTACGCAGGTCAGTGCAGTTTTATTGAATTTCAGTCATTTATTATTAACATTTCACGAATAATTGTTTTGTTTAGATGAATTAAGATATTTTCCTGAAGAGGGCAGAAAGTTTTGCCGAAAACGTTCGAAATTATGTATCTATTTCATTTCTGTATTAATTTTGAATTATGCAATTCAATGTTATTAAGTTGTTATCGATTGTCTGTCTATGGTTTTTAAAAAGTACCTCTCTACCAAAGCTATAAACCACTTGGTTCAAGCAAATTATTTTCCTGCATTTTTTTCAATGTAAATTTTCCATCCGACTGCTGTCTGAACTGGTGTTGTCAGAGCACGAATCAGAATGATGTTCTTCGCTGTCAAGTCGCCGTCATTTTGGTTCAAAGAGAAATCCTTGTCTTGTTTCAGACATCTTGTTTATGCTCAATATACAATGACCTACCGTATGCGACGTTTCTAAGGCAAATACATGAAGCTGTTTACTTGGTTGCCAGCCGATGACGTCACAAGACACATAGCGCCATCAGGTGGCCGATTTTTATTTGGTTATATCTCCCAAACAAAAAGGCATATCAAAAAGTTTTTTTGAAAAATATAATACTTAAACACTAAAGAATCACCAAAAAAATTTTAATTTTTCATTTCAGGTCCCCTTTAAGTTATTGTTTCTTGTCCTGGTGGGTGATGGAATGGATGAGCTGGTAGATGATGATGTCCTGATGGTGTTGATGAAGCTCTCATCCTTTTTTGTGACGTGTCGTGTTGATTATGGAATGTTGCGTCTGCTGCTACAAACATAAAAGTACAGCACAAGCAATCGATAGTATTGTTAGGTAAGCCTAATCTTTTGTGAATAATTTCGGATTTCCACTAAAATCTTCACAAGAATGCAAGAAAGCCTTTCTACGTTGTCTTTCTATTGCGTGTCCGTTTTGCTTAAATGTTGTTTTAGTTTGTGAATAAAAAGTGACTTTGTATCAGTCTTTTTAATTGAAGAAGGAAATTCGTTCCATGTTTTCGCACCTGTGAATTCTATTGAATGTTGAGTAAGCGTTTTTGAGAAGTACGAAATGTTTAGAAAATCATTATCATGGATTCTTGTAAACAGGCTGTGAACCTCTTTGACATATTTAAAAAGGTTGGAGAAGCAGTCTGGTAGTAAATTGTCGTAAAATTTAAACACGAAAACACCAATTTCCAGTTTGAAAAATTGCTCAATTGATATCGAGATCTTGCCACAACTATCATTGTTGGGACGGAAAATACGATGAAATTTGTCACAGATTTTTTGAATTTTTTGTATAAGTCCTTTGTTGCCATATTTCCAAGTCGTAATGCAATACCTCAGGTTACTTTCAATTAAAGAATGGTATAAGCAGATCAAATTTGACAAATTAAGACAAGGTCTAATCTTAGTAATTATGCCAAAATTTTTTCAAAGCTTTTGCAGCAATAAATGTTGCATGTGTGCCTGTGTGGTTTCCATGAAAGATTTTCATTCAGAGTCAGGCCAAAGAAACTGATATTTTTTACACTCTCAATTGGTTGATCATTTAAACTTAAGATTTGCTTACATTTATTCGCACGTAAACTGTTAGTATCAAATACCATGTATTTTGTTTTGTTTACATTGAGTGATAATTTATTTGCTACAAGCCATTTGAAGCTTCTTGCATTTCTGTATTGGCCGCTTTATGCAATTTATCCACACTCTTACCTGACATCAGAAGATTTGTGTCATCCGCAAAAATGATAGAATCAGTACAATTTAAATAATTTGGGAAGTCGTTAATGTAAATTATGAATAATAGGGGGCCTAAAATAGAACCTTGGGGCACACCACACTTTGTCTCTAATGGAGCTGAAACACTACCAGAAATTTCTAAGACGTAAACCTGTTTATTTAAGCAATGTTCCCACAGATGTCATGTCCCAATATTGCGTAAAAGTAACAATAACTCAAAAACCTGCAATTACTTCCACGCTTTTCTGTCCACGTTGTTACGTCACGTCAAAAACAGCTCGTGTCAAAATTGAAATTGCCAGACGACCTAAAACTCTGACAGAAAATGATAAATTGGCTAAACTTTATATACTGTGTCCGACAACTAGTTAGTCATTTGGAAAATTTATTGGTGCTAATGTTTAATTTCTTGTGACATCTGTAAAGTGCTAGACTATAAATTTAACATTTTTTTATTACTTGTCTCAAAATATCCGAATTTTAGACCTGTATCGTCCGAGTTCCTCCCTGGTTATTTGGCAACTCTTCTAAGAACATCGGAATGGGATATGCTTGGCTGGGTCATCCAATCGCGTCTAAGCATATCCAGTGTTGCGCTGTAATCTTTTTTGAGTTTTTACATTCTATTTACACAATTTAGGAGTGGTGGAAGTGTTGTAAATTTGCTGGCCATGCTGAGTTAAATAAACGTTTTGAAATTTTATTTTGTTAGTAAGTTATTGACATTCCCGTACCAACCACCAACTGCTTTTCTGAATATATCAAAATAAACAAACTGAATATCTGGCAACTCAATTGTTATGTGTCGATCAGCTGTTGTTCGCAGAAAAGTTCAAAATCATTTGCTTTTGCTTACAGTCAAGAAGTCTTGTCTGTGGACGAGTGGAATATCGGCATCGCTTTTGGCCCTGCCCATATAAGTTCGATTCCAGACTTTAAACACAGCCTACCAACTAGTGTACCTTCTATCTTGCATAATCCAGTGTGAATATCGTATGTTCCATAGTGAGGTATGGTACAATGGTGCAAAATTGCAAAAGATTACTGTCACTATTTAAAACGTAAACACTATTAGAATTTGCAGAGCGACAACAAATATGCCATATTCTTTATGGTTTCTAGCTTTTTGGTTTGTTGACAGTATGACACTGATAATTTTTACATGATGTTGTGGTGTTGTCGAATGGAAGATTTTGTGTCTTTAGGTGTAGCCTACTCTGTATGTACACAAGTTAGCATGGATAAATTTGCTACAGAATAAAGATTTCGAGTCAATGCAAAAAATATGCAATAGCCACATTGTGTAGCATTACATAAAGGTTTCATATCCTGTGAAGAGGCTGGTTAAGAAAGTGTCAAGTGAAATCTTGATTAGTTAGCTATAATATGTAAATGATCAAATTGGCAGCAACATAAACAGGCATTGATCGATTTCGAGTAATGGGTAGTACCAAATTTAAGTCATAAGTAGAGTAGACAACCGGAAACAGACATTGCCTTCGGCTGCAGCGTGGGTCAGGTGTACGTCGGAAGGCGTACAGCCGTACATCGATGCATAGCGCTCAAGTCCGCTTTCCCGCAATGCAGGATAAAAATATGAAAAACAAACAAAGCGTAGGATAGCATTTTATGCCTAGCATGGATAATTAAAAAAAAATTTGATGAACCACTTTGTTTTGCTGACACCCCAAGAAGGCCATCAAGTGTCAGTTCTTTGCCAGTTTAGCAATATTTTCTAATTTGTAAACTACACTCAATCCAGCCACATGCCCAACTTAAGCAACTACAAGGTGATGGGGACCAGTGTCGGATGTAGAAAAAAATTGGGAAAAGGCAACAGATATTTAAAAGAATCAAAATTTGCACTGTTTTGTTCGCTTTTTGTGTATTTTTAAGCCCAATAATATTGTTCTTTTTTGTCAAGACGCACACCTTGTATGATATATATATAGTTGACCAAATTCATCAAATAAATATTCGATTTCTCTAGAGGCTGAGTGATAAGTTTTAGTTTGAAATTGAATTTACGTTTTAAATGTTTTTTTATTTTACGGCCACAAAAGGATTTTAGATTTGTGGACGATTTTCCACTGCCAAAACTACGGGTTTTAAAATGCCACCAGTCGATTTAATAAGATAGGATTGAGTAAGTGAAAAACTTCTGAAAAATTGTAGAAAATTTAAGCTATATACATGTCTTGTACAGATTTTGGGAGGAGAGGCACACTGGCACATGACTACAAAAACTTAGGCTTCATGTCTTGTACAGATTTAGGGAGGAGAGGCGCGTGCCTCTCTGCCGCTATGGGTGGGACATGTAGTTTACATATTTTGTAACAAAACATCATGCCCATGCTTTGTAGAATCAATGCAGCAACTTGCAAAATCTAGTGATGCCTTAGTTTGATGTTTCTGACACAAAAATTCAAAGCCAATTTTTGTCATTCTAGTTCAGTCTTAATGTGATAATTTCTTTGCTGTTGATTTTCATTGTTCATTCTATATGATAAGCACAAAATCTTTTTGGACCACTAAACATTCCATTCTGGACCACGTTAAGAATCACTAATGTAGACTACCAATGTATTGTTGTAATATCTTGAAAAAATTAAATAAACCAGTGATCCTACCACCCATACTACTCTCCCAACCACTGTTATAGTCTTGTAATTCTCAAACTACTTTTTACCTAAACTTCCATAAAAGCTTAATCCTTTTATTTGTAACTGCAAAAAATACCTTAACTGTTCTTGCAAAAAAACTGTAGGGTTGCTGGTGAGTGGTGACCCATGTTAGGTTATGATATAGAATAACAAACATCAATTGTCTAGTTTGTAATACCGTAGCCTACTATAATAATAACATATACATAACACCAACTTATAACTTTTTTAAGTTTTTTAAAAAATCTAGGACAACCTTTCTAAAAAATTTTTTTTTTTACTCCACTTGACTATATAGAAAAAGCCGCAAAGAAAACGACAACTCAAAACCAGTTGACTTAGGTGAAATCAATGGCCTAATCAGACTCTTGTTTGTAATGAGCGTTTACAGATTACAACCCATATTATATATATCGCTTTGTTTTTGTGTGGTCACCTGGACAATCATATAAAGCAATTATTCCAGCTTTATTTGTGTTTAGTAATTTTGAAGATCTTCTTCGTTTTGAGGATTGCAACACAAGGCTGAAACAAGGACAGAGAAATTTGCTCTTTGTTTCAGCCTTGTGTTGCTTTTGAAATCGGCTTATTGAAAACTGCCAGAAGCGATATGCTGTGAGTGCTCATGATGTGATCATTGATGAATAGCAAATGTCTTTTTGTGTTACTGTAGCTTCTGTCAACATGCCAAAAAAGGCAGATCTGGAATGTACTTATTGCTAAATCTTCATTATGTTGCTGACCTGTCAGTTGTCAAGTTTTTCAGTTTTGAGAAGTATTTATTTGATTAAATTTTGTGTATTATCCACTACCTTGTTTGTTTACATGATTAATACATTCTCGTGTTTCATTGCAAAAACTTAGATGGGGTCGCTAGCAATAGCAACCCATATAGGTAATAGTGATTGACAAAACACACAGGCATTTAATGGTTAAAAAGGTTATCCTTGTAGGCTTCTTCTTCTTCTTGCTTATGAGGCAGCAGTTCAGACAACATCTCCCAATTGTTGTAACCAGAGTAATGTCTTCATATCAGGGTCTATGAGATCCGGGTCTGCTACTATTCGGTGAGTCCGATTCGGTGAGTTCCTAACCTCTAACCCCTAATCCTAACCCCAAACCCCTAACCCTAAAACGGCAATGATAATTAGGCTACGGTACCCGATAATTTAAAAAAAAAATTGAAAAAATCCCCCATTAAGGGATCGGACTCACCGAAACGGGCCATTCCGATGAGATCCACATGTTCTGCAGGTCGAAACACTGGACAGTGATTAATGATGTGCTGTGCTGTTTGACAGTCACCACAAACACAGGCTGGTGAGTCACACAATCCCCAGGTAAACATATTGTGCTTGAAGCGACCAACACCTGTACGGAGGCGATTCAGAGTCACCCATTCTTTTCTTGGCAGGTCTGAGCCAGGTGGTACCGTAGTGTCTGGTGTGACTTGGAACTGGTTGGGCCGTGAGATGGTTTCCCAGCGTTCTCTCCATGACTTCATCAGGTCAAAGTGGCCTTCATGAAGCGCCACAACGTGTCGAAAAAAAGGGTGCCTGGAAAGCAGGCGTTGACGTGTGAGCTGTTGTGCGTCAAGGATTACATTGGGGAGGAGATGGCGATCATTGACCTCTGCCTTTAATGCGAGCCGTACGGTGGAATTCTCTCTGCGTAGTTTTGGTGGGGCGATGCCTGAAAGCACTGGTAGTGAGTCTGTGGGAGTTGGACGCAGGCATCCAGTGATTATGCGCATGGTGTCGTTAAGGGCGATATCTACTTTTCCCGCGTGTGTGCTGCGGCACCAGACTGGAGAAGCATATTCGGCAGCACTGTACACAAGCGCTAGGGCACTAGTGCGCAGTATTGGGGTTTTGGATCCCCAAGTCGACCCAACTAGACATTTGAGAAGGTTGTTTCTAACAGATGTTTTGGCACGAACTAAGTCACAGTGTTTTTTATACGTGAGTTGCCGATCCAAGCTCACTCCCAGATATGTAGGGCAGGGGTCATGTCGGATAAGGGTTCCATCTAGGGGGACTCGTAACTGGCGGCCAGCTTCCTTGTTGTTGAGGTGGAAAGGTGTGATGGTGGTTTTAGCTGTGCTGAGTTTTAGTCTCCAATCCTTTAGGTATTGTGAGATCACCTTCATATCCTCGGTGAGGACATCCTCTACCTTGGTCCAATTTTTGTTTGTGTATAGTAGGGCCAAATTGTCTGCATAGCTGTACTGTGTGGACTTTGTCTGGGGAATGTCGCTAATATAAATATTGAATAGCATGGGTGCTAAGCAAGATCCTTGTGGAACTCCATTCCTTAGACGACGGGGGCGACTGGATTGTCCGTCGCTAGTTTTCAACACAAATGAGCGGTTTGCTATAATGTTAGCGATAATTGTTTGTCAGGAATTTTTTGTAGGAGTTTAAGCACTAGGCCTTGGTGCCACACTGTGTCATAAGCAGCCGTTAAGTCTACTAATATGACACCGGCTTTATTTCCCCTCTCGAAACTATTCTCTATGTCATTGGTCAATTTAGTTGTTTGATCGGTTGTACAACGCCCATGGGCCATGGCGGAAGCCAGCTTGTTCTGCGGGAAGTTGCGGATCAATGACTGGTTCAAGGCGTGTCATAATAAGCCGCTCAAGAATTTTGTAGGGGACACAGAGGAGAGAAATAGGACGATAGCTCTTGGGGTCGTCCAACGTTTTTTTTCGGTTTGGCTCAAGCTTTTTCGGAAGGGCAATCACGCTGGCCTTCCGCCATATCTTAGGAATTGTGTTGCGGTTGAGACAGATTGAATAAAAGTCTTTAAGCCAGGAAAGACATTTAGGGCCGCAGTGTTGTAGAAACTCAGGTGGTATGTGATCGGGTCCTTGAGCTTTGCCACATTTCAGTTGTTGGATTGCCGTTTGCAGCTCTTGAGTAGAAAAAGGAGCTGACAAAACGCCATCAACACTTGTAGGCTTAATTAAATTTAATACTTTAGTGAAAAGAATTGATGCCTGATCTAATTTCTTGTTTATTATCAGCAGAAAATGTTTCTGTACGTATTAAAATGTTCTGCACTCTTGGCTTTTTCATATGTCATATTTGTATCCTACGCTTGTTACTTTCCTCATAGTATTCCTGTCACAGAATGGAAAAAATCTGGACCACCATATCCTTCTGAAAAATTTGACAATATTTTCTGGTTTGTGCAAGTAAGTCGATGAGCTGTTTAAAGTGCAACTACGTCTGGATAACCTTAAGTATATATTAGTTTATATATATAACTTTTTATGTGATCATGTTAGTTTTTCACTGGCCAGCTTGTCAAATTATAATTCATTTTGTCAAGTCGTTATCATGCATATTCAATCATATTCAGGGTTGGAAAAAATTATGATTTTTTTAAAAAAATCAAAAAAATCGGATTTTTTTGATTTAAATCGGATTTTTTTGATTTAAATCAGATTTTTTTGATTTTTTTTATATAAAAAAGCGTCGAGTCTACTTGGGGGAAGAGATCATTTTAGTAAGATAGCAGAATTATTTTTAACCCCTTGATTGATTGAAAGGCTTTGCTTTGCAAGTGTTTAATCATTTTTATTATCATATTGTAGGCTAGCCTGTCTATTGCACATATTTTTAAGTAGGTGTGATATGTTGCTATATACTAAATCATAATGTGCATATCGAGATTGAGGTACGTCTCAGACTGTCATCTCACTACACTAAGATCTTTCCTTACGTTTGAGCACGCATCACTTTGCTTTTTTGCTCAACTGATGCATAGCCTACAGCCAGACTTTTTGCAAAGAAAGTTTAACTGTGTAATATAATTATGTTACCGACGTACCATACCAAAACAATAAAACTTCAGATGACACAAAAATTGCAGTTTATTTTGCATTGAAAAGTTTGTACATAAATACAAGCTCGCCAGCTTTTGCAGTACCCAATGGATTTCGAACTTCTGATTGAACCAGACCAACAGTGGAAAAAACTCGCTTAAAAACTATGTTTAGTGAACAACACTGTTTGTGAACTGCCAAGTAAACTAAGTTGCCTTTCAAAACATGCATAGCCTATAGCCTTACGTATTAAAATATAACTTTTGTATTACAGAGAAGCAGTGAAACGTTTGTTGATGTTATTTATTTTTATTTTAGCAAATAAAAAATCATTTGATTTTTTTAATTGATTTTTTTGATTTTTATTGTTTGATTTAAATCATGATTTAAATCAATGATTTAAATCATTTGATTTAAATCAACCAACCCTGATCATATTGTTCAACATAATATCTTAATGTTGCCGAAAAATTTGCTGTTTTAATAAGCATGACCTACTCATTGAATAAATTTTGTTATCTATTGTCTCTGCAGTGTCAATGTCTCTGTACGGCTTATGTTTGAGACTTATATAAACATTCTAATATGTCTGGAGCCAAATAAAAAATAGAAGCCATTGTGGAAATGAATCAAATGATATGTCTCAGAAGATTGCTTTGCATTTTTTACCATGATGCAAACCAATTATATTATATAATTAAACGAGTAAAAATTATCAATTTTTTAGGTGTCAGATATACACATGAGTAAGTTTTTTGACTCTCATCGTGCTTCAGACCTTGAGGAATTCTGCTCTAATACGCTTAGCATCATTAAACCCGATCTTGTGTTAGTAACTGGAGATTTGACCGATGCTAAAAGTAGAGATCGCTACACATCTCAGCAATATCTCTCTGAGTGGGAAAAATATTATGAGGTGTTGCAAAAAACTAATGCGACAGAAAAATACGTCTGGATTGATATAAGAGGAAATCATGGTACGTCACCAAAAGGTGTTTTTGTGTTGACTGATTTGCTGGCATTTTTAAAGATTTAAGTGTTTTTGATTTTGCAATGCCGGTATCATCTTTTGGGGTATGTAACAGTACGGTACTTGTTTAACAACTTTGAGTATATGTTCCTTTTACTTCAATAAAAAAGGTTTAAAATATATTTTTAGAAAAAAATCTATGTTGTCGTCTTTTTTTAGATGCATTTGATGTAATGACACATAACAGTTCAAGTAACTACTACATGAAATATTCTGGTGACAAACAAAGGCGTTCAAAAGATGCATGGAACTTTGTGAAACCTTTTGGGAATTATTCTTTCATACCTGTTGATGCTACTTCATTCCCTGGCCCAAGAAGACCTTTTAATTTCATGGGTACATACTTGAATAGATTGTGCTAACTTTCTTCCTCAGTTTTCTGTTACTTTTACATTTTACGCCAGGAAACATTGATAAACTTAAGAATGCTGTATTGTATAATATATGATCCAATCAATATTTTTATCATTCATAACGCAGGGTTGATCGGTTTAAACCGGGGCGGTTTAAACCGGGCAGTTTTGACCACCTATTACTGGTCAAAACTGGTTAAAACCCCTTTGGTGTATGAATCAAGTTATTTTCAATTGAATTAAAAATATTATATACCCTCCATGTTTAGTAATGATGTTCAGTTATATTTTTGTTTTGATCAACAATAACCTAAATGCTGGATTTGGAACAAAAAATATTCAATTTCTCCGTTTATTTTTGATATTTCAATCAGTTGGTTATTTAATTATTGAGAAAATTCAAATTCTAAAAATAAGTTTCTGATGAACCAAAAAATGCTTGGTAGAACGATGAACAATTTGCACAGCCAAGCGAAGTATAAGAATTTATTCCAACAAATTTAGAGGTTAATAGAGGTTACAGTTACTTTAGAGAGCATTGCATTAAGAATAAATGCAGGACCAAGCAACAGTAAATTACGACCATTCACTACATAAAAATATTTTTCTGGGTTTTGACCGGTTTAAACCTAGTTTTCACCGGTTAAAACCAGGTTTAAACCGCTTTGTGGTCAAAACCAGTTTTGACCACTTAGAGATCAACCCTGTCATAACGACAACAAACATAACAGACAGCTAGCAGTGACAGACCATACAGTCATTGAATCAGCTTCTCCAAATTAAGTCGATAGTCTCATGCATTCAAACAGTGTTTTAACAACATCCTTTTGAGTGTCATGCAGGTGATCTCATCATTTCACTACATTTCTGGCAATCTACAAATGTATATATCATACAATATTGAAATTAGCATGAGCTACTTTATGTGAAGTTGTTAATTTGTTAACATAAAAGTGTTAATTTTAGTTTTATAGAGTTGTGTGATCTTCCTATGAAATAATACATACCAATTGGTACCGTACATACCAATTGGTAGGTACCGTATAAAAGCTATTGATTTTAATCAAATTTTTTCAGCATGAAAATATCATGCTATTTGACATACAACTATAAAGTCTTTTTAATTTTTTTCAGGAAGTTTAAATCAGCAGCAACTTACTAAACTCTACCAGGCTGGCATAGAAGCAGCAAAAAGCAACCTCACTATTTGGTACAGCCATTACCCTTCCTCAGCAATTGTATCTGATGCAGCGTTTGGGTTGCGAAGCATTTTGGGTCGCTTCGGTGCATTTTATTTGAATGGTCACTTTCACAATCTTCATGGCATTGCACCCACGATGTATGCAATTCACTCTAACGGTACTTTTTATTTAATAAGACAATAAAGGTTGTCATTTGCAAAATATCTTAAAAGATCTGAAAAAAGTGGCACAAAGAGCGTTTGAACACGTATTTCATCTGTTTATTATATATTTTCAAACTCTTTTTTATGAAAGCAGAACATACCGAACAGTGATTGTTATTTGTTGAAATGGTAGTATGGAATGAGAGCTATCACTTTTCACTGACTGCCTAGGTTTAGGATGTATCTAAGCCTGTTGTCTTGCTTAGAACAGAACAAAGGCATTGCTTAGGACAATAGGACAGTACAAAAAGGAACAACTTCGCTCAGTTTTGTTGAGAAACAAACAGCGATCATTGGTGATGTTTAATTGTTTATCCACTAGCTTTTTTCAAACTGAATAGTCACCAACTTTGTAAGAAAACCTTGTTAACATGAGCCTTGCCAAGTTTTTTATCAACTTTTCTGACTCGTGAAAATTTCCCATCAACTTTTTACAAGTCAGCAAACGTTCCAAAGCCTGAACTGTTCGTCTTCATTTCTGAAAATAAATAAGTTGATCATAAATTTACTTTTTTATTTTTTTAAGGATTTTTAGAGTTGGAATTGCGTGATTGGATGGAACACCGGACCTATCGGGTTATAGCCATAGATCATGACATATTGTCTTTTTCGGACGTCACACATAAGGACTGGCCTGTAATTGTCATCACTAATCCCAAGCCTGCAACATACATGACTCCGAAGCATGAACCTATTGGAAGAATGAGAAACTCAACTCACGTTAGGTAAAAGTTTCACAGCTAAATATGATTCAATGCGAACTAAATTGAAGGCCATACATAAGTTTTAAATTTTGCAGTTTCTGCAAATGTCAAATGAATGTAGCTGTCACTTTGTAGTGAACTTATTTTGATTTAACACAGCATCTGTAAATGTGCTTCAGCTACAGTTTGGTCCAAATCTAAATCCAAAATCTCAGTAAACACGCTCGCAATGCTCCAACGCAACCTAAATGGTCACTCTGAGCAGCCTTAAATGCCCACACTGCGAATTGAGCATTCAAGGTGTCCATTATCTGGTCAAGGATTGCCGAGCTATCAAAAGCGACGGCGGGTATGGATCAATACACAGGCTACATGCAATGACATTTTTAAACACTGGTTGAAACGCCAAAAATACCGCGTGTGAGATGTGCATACCATACCGTTCTACTCTACTATGTGGAACATGTGTTAATAACTTCTTCATTTTTTTATGAAATTCAGTAGCTACTTACCGTATGAGAGATTTTTTCGGCGACTAAAAATTAAGTTCGGCAGCCCTTTTGCTGAGAAAGCAAAATCTTGGAATTATTTCCGCCAACTAAAGTTGCGTTGTTTTGGGTCGTTTCAACGTTAAACGGCAAGTTTTTCTGACGCAACTCTTTTGCATAATGTCATTATCTCTGCACCATTCTAAAGATGACGCAGAAAAAATTCATACTTGTATTACCCTTGTGAAATCACAATGCTATCCTGTATCCAGTAAACTCACGTTTTTAAATATTATGATTCAGCGAATATTGATGAGTTCAAAGTCCATAGTTTAATTGAACATCACGTGATATTGCTTAACAAATCCCAAATTAAAAAGTAACATCGTTTCAAATCAATATAACTATATAACTAACCCTATCAAGTTGTTATATACAGGCTCATCAAATAATTAACGTTGCAACTTCAAACAATCGTATTTATCATCAATATTTAGCGTGCCAAACAATGTTAATAAATTGAATGCTTCTCGATTTTATATTTTTTAGGCCTAAATTTTATAGGCCATGAATGAAAATTTGAATAAAAGAATAACTATTGTAGAGCTCTTCAAATCGAGCAAGTCAAGGAGTGATATTTGCAATGTCTTAAAAATTAACAGCTAATGTTGGTCTGGAAACTCTCAAAAGGCACAAAGAAACTGGAAATGTCAAAAATCGACCTGGCCAAGGTCGTCCTCGAAGCGCCAGAACTTCAAAATTGATAAAAGCAACCAGAGTAAAGGTGCGAAGAAATCCCAAGAGATCCATTCAAAAACTGGCAAAGAAGGCGAACGTGGCCTGTGGAACCATGTTCACAGTTCTCAAGAAGGATTTGAAGATGAGCCCATTCAAACATATGAAGAAACAGTTGCTAAATGCCAATACCATTAAGAAACGTCTCTCCAGAGCCAGAATTCTGCTCTCACGCATTGAAGGAGGCACGCTGCCAAACATTGTGTTCAGCGATGAGAAGAAATTCGATGTCCAGCATCATTTTAACAATCAGAATGATTATGTTTGGTCAAGAGATGGTGACGTGGAACCCCGGGTAGTCACTCGGAGACAAGGGGCGGCATCAGTGATGGTGTGGGCCGCAGTCAACGAACCAGGAAGGAGTCCAATGATTTTTGTGGACCAAGGAGTGAAATTAAACCAAGAAAACTGCCGAAATGATATTCTTGAGGGTTCATTGTTGCCTTGGGCAAAGAAACTTTAAAAAACGTAATTGCAACAAGATTCTACCCTTCACATAGAGCTAAGAGAACGCAAAACTGGCTTTCAGCCAATGTGCCGTTCTTCATTTCCAAGGAAGAATGGCCTCCTTCATCCCCAGACCAGAACCCCTTAGACATTGGCAAGGTTTCGACTAAACAGTAAACACCACCAAAGTTTAGAAGCACTAAAATCTAATCTGAAAAAGAAAATGAACCAAAATACCTCAAAGAGTTATTCATGACTCCTGCAGGTCTTTTTTGAAGCGTCTCCGACTTGTTATCGACGCAAAAGTCGGACACATTGAGTAAAACTTGTTTTTCCTAAATATTTATTTATTTGACAATAATAAAAAATCAAATTTAATAGTTTAGTTAAATACAGTTGTTTGAAGTTGTAACGTTAATTATTGATGACTCTGTATAATCATGTTTTACTATGTGCTCACTGCTCATTGCAACAACTGACAGTGCACGGCGATTATGGATGCCATACAACAGGAAGCAGGGACTTTACGTAATGTATATTCATCGAGTCAACTGCTTCCATTATTTTGGCATGCCCATGCGTTGCCGAGATACAGCATTATGCTCTAGAGCTGTGTCTGACCTATGCTATCTACAGTTCTACACCATCTTGCTTTTGTCATGTATAATTTTTTATGATGTTCCGCTGTTGACCATCTTTTTACAGACCTTGGTATCAACATAGTTTACATTTGATTTTGTTATGCACGAATAAATGCGTCCACCAACAACATTTGGTTTGCGCTTGGCCTTCCGTTGCTAGATCAATCAATCAGTTTAGATAATCCGTTGCCAAACCTCCTATCGGCTTACTCTCTCACATTTTGAAAACACTACACTACTTAAGAAGTCCATGACTACTTGCTCCAATTCAAGTGTTACAGAACAAGTTTGTCCGATCTTATCATAAATTTGATGTTCTCAGAATTAAAGATTAATGTAAAGTTCATGTACAAATATGTGCACAAAATGCTCAAAATGCTGCCACGGGCCTTTGCTGGCTGGTTTGCTCATGTAAATGAAATTCACCAGTATAGCACCCGTCAAAACAAAAATAATGGTTTATATTTTCCATCTATAAAATCAAACTTTGGTGAGAAGATGGTATGTTTTAATGAGTGTTACTATGAAATCAAATTCCAAAAGAACTAAAATACTGTATACATCTTACAGTATATATATACTTTTAAATTTAAATGTTTCTTTAAAAAAATCGTACAGTAATTACTCCTAAAACATATCATCTGCTTATCTTCTTGCACATAGTCTTTATGTTGTTTTGTTTTTGTTGTTTCACTGTATTATGTTCTTTAAATTTTGTGTTTTGCTTATATGTTCGTGTGGCAGCTGACTTTGGTGACCTTTTGGTCTTTCGCTGCCATCCTTACTGTCTGAATTCTTTTTATTTATTCGCTAGCAGAAAAATAAATAAATTGAACTGAACTACATTGTCTTGTGATTTTGTTGTTAAAAGGAAACGATAAAAAATCGTTTATGTTTGCAGGTTTTTGGTGTTCAGTCCAAAAAAAATTGTCAAAGTTTCCGTATCGATCGACGGCGTTTTTTTGCAAGATCCAAGCCATGTTGAAGGTCCACTTTGGGTTTGCAAGTATGTACTGTACTATTAACCGCAATCGATTTACCAGACTAAAAAGCTTTCTAAATGTGACTACATATCTTAAAGAGCACACAAAAGTAGTGATATTACCACTGCAGTCTAAATTACCATGGCGGTACTGACAAACCAAACACGACATTTCAGGTTGTATTAAATATTTATGAAGCATTTGTGCAGTACAACGACTGCAAAAAAACAGTTAAATATATTGCGAGCAAATCACCGCATCACCTAGCTAAAGTACAGCGATGCAATGAAAGATATCATGATCATATTTGTTTATCTCTGCACTGGTTCAATGCATGTCTTACAAATATATAATTAAATTGCATATCATCAGACTGAATGGTGTACAAATGCAGACAAGTCTATACATTATTTGTCTATGGCCCACCTCAGGACCAGACGACCTTGGGCTTACTAAGCGAGGGACGATTCTCTGCCCCTCCTATACATTCAGTAATTCCGGACTAAGTTGGGCGTAATAAGCGGGGACTGCCAGTACGTTTTTTTAAGACAGATCTTGTCCAGGTGGGATCCAAGTTTGTACAAGGAAGGTATGCATCAATTGGATGTTGAAGTTGAAGATGAGGCAGGTGCAAAGAAACTGGTTCAGTCTCGTTTCAGCCTTGATATCACATGGTCTACTGATTTCAATTGGAGTGGAGTGTTTTTTATTCTAACTAACTTATCCTTGGTTGTAAGTGCTAATTAAGAATTTTTTCATAATTGTTTATGTTTTCCATTACTTTAACAATTCAGACTTTTGTTTATTTGTTAAAGATTCAAAAAAAAAAATTTTTTTTTTCAATACACAGCCTTGTTGCCCACGGAGGGTGTCGAAGGCATCCTTTCAAACTTGAGATTATACATTTTTTTATCACCCGATCAAACACGCAACTATCGTATCTGGTTTGAACTATAGGTGGACATAAAAATAATTATTATGTGCTGTATTTCCGCAGGAAAGTGTTTAACTATCAATGTTACCGTACTTGGTGAAAATCGTAATGCAAATGCAGAACTGTCGTACGTGTTTAATAAAATCTAGAATTTTAATTCTTCTGATTATCCAAATTTACATTTCGTTTTTTTTTTTGTTTTTTTCTACTATAAATACTTCGCCACATTTAGGTTTGTTTTATTCTGACGTCAGCTCCTGATTCCTGAAGAGAGCAGACTAAAACCTGCAGCTTCGAGCTATGTGCAACCTTTTCCTCGCAATTTTCTATCTTTGCAAAAATTTAGTGAATAAGGAAATAACAATAACCTTTCAAGGACATGTAGCTCCACACAAATCATATAGATGTTCGTTATGTTATAGCTCCACACAAATCCATTCCTAATATAGATGTTTGCATGGTAGACCCCTTCATTTTCTTTGAATCTTAATTTAAAGCAATATACATTTATTTTAACTTAGCTCTGCTTCTTATTATTTATTTTTTTATAAAACTCTTTTCAATGGTTTGTTTCAGATAAAAATTCTCTTTATAACCATGACGTCAGGGTTAATATCTACCCTTGCAGTCGTGAAGCTGTACGGTGTGAGCAATGTGAACAGCCGTTTATTCAACTTACATGTGCTCTTGACGGATACTCCAACGTTTGTGGTCATTTTTGTTTTCACCTTGAATCTTCTAATCGGTAAGTAAGTGGAATTGCGGTGGTCTACAAGCAAAATCATTCACTAACATTTATGGTGTTGTTTCCTCTTCAAACGTGGAAAAGGCAAGTTGAAGACGAAAGCAGCAAGGTGGGCCTGACAAGAGAGGACGCGTTAGACAGATCGATGTGGAGGCAGGGTGTGAAGGTGATTGCGGCACTTGGAGGTGAATCCGGCCACCTTCGGTAACGGAGACATCACCGGATGTAAACTGGACTACAACTACTACTACTTTGTGCCTGGTGCCATTCCTGATCCAGGACAGGAATTTTAAGCTGTTTCCATTTATATAAAGTATTACAGTCCAAAAAATTTTGTTGAATTTTGTATGCCTTTCAGTTATTTGCACTCTCTTGAGCTTTGTTGCGGCTGTGCCAGTTGCACAGGTGTACAGTACACTTCCACTTGACTGGCCACGCAGTTGTGTTCATGCACGCAATAAGCACACGTCGTCCTTTCCACTTGGTAGTTTCTGTTTTGTTCGGGACATATTAATGGCGAAAAATGACACAATATTGCACACTGGCAGCATACTTAATGAAGGTAAACGGCGCAAGAGAAAGTGTCAATAAATGTGTAGGGCTAGGGAATGGACAAAGTGTTTTTTGTTTCATCCAGGCTTACGCCCGGTGGTTGAGAATTTGGATTTAGTGGATGAAAAAGCAAAAAAGCCAATCTTGTCCATTTTCACTCCTTCAGGCATGTCTTTAAGTGTCCTGCCAAAGACACAGCCGTATGCCCATGAACGGTGTTTAACCAGCACTCTTTCGAGTGCTGCACCTGGACTCTCACCACTCGCCTATGCAGCCGTCGACAAGGTGTTTTATTGTGATTCATATGGCTCGCTACACATCCTGGAATGCCGCACCTAGACTCTCACCAGTCAGTTATGCAGCTGTCGACAAGGTGTTCATTGTGATTCATATGACTCGCTACACATCCTGGAAACTAGAGTTTCTGTTTCATATTTATTCTTATGACGCAAATAATTCAAAATATTAGGGTACTGCTATTTTGCATTCATCAAATGCTGGCATTTGCACAACAATCTAACCTCTTAGTGTAATTTGTTAAGAATCGATTTCGCTACTGTAATAGCATCTTCAGCTTGTTCAAATAGAAAATATTAGGGTTAATATGTGTTAAATTTAGTCATATCAAAGGCTACTTACAGATACGGCCTGATTTGTTTCATTTTGAAGAATTTGTCAGATTTTCTCGATTGTTGTTGACAGTGTGATTATTTTTTTTCTTCTGAAATTCGTATTCTGTCATCCCTCAGTGAGGCCCCAGTTGATACAGCGGTAAAACATCACCATGCTGTAAAAGACAGGAGAAATTTGAACATAAGAAAACCTGACAGACCTTCAGTCCTTTCTAACAGTCCCACTGATTTTCAAAAAATTTCGTCTTACGCTGCCTTCCCAGGGTAGATGAGCTGTTATGAGGATGACAAATGTAAAAACGGATTGAGACAATTTCAGTCAGACTGTCAGCAACAGTTGGCAAAATGTGACGCATCAGGCCACGTCATCAGCTATCAATGGTCATTGGTCATACTGTTGTCTTATCAACTTACCATTTTTATATTTTTTCGTAGGCCCTCTGTTTATTGGTGAGCTTATCAACGGCCATGTTGGGATCTGCTTCAGTTATGGAATGTTGATCAACGGGAGGTTGTCAAACGAGGGTGTCATTTATGTATTTTGCATAGAAATTGTAAGTGCATTGATTTTATTGTATAATAATTGTATTGCTGATTTAGTTTTTTTATTGTAACTTAAGAAGAATTGGACTGGCCTTTCATTTGCAAATGGCTGTGTTTACAGAACGTTGGTTCGCTGGAGTATTATATATACATCTATGCATTTTTCATTTTATTGAAGTCACGAAATCATCACTTTTGCTCTAGTTTAAGTGCTCAGCATGTAACACTTCGATCTTTTTTCAAAATGTTTGCACAGCTGCAGATTGTTTAAATTCCAGCGGTAGTAGCCTAATGCGTTATTGATATAGAGCATTCGCGCAAAAAGAATTGCCGTTCTTTGCTAGTAGCTTGCGTGCCTTCTAGATTTAGTGTTGAAGTGATTGATGCCGCGAACTATCTTATACTGTATAATAGGGTGGGTCGATTTCTCTATTTATCATATAAATTTGAACACAGGTGCCACTTTACCTTCTAAACATTTCCTCAAAGTTTAAAATCGTTTTGTGCACAGCAACCTATTACCCCAATGACCCTCTGTTTCTATAACAGGGTTGCCAGATTGGGCGAAAAGTTGCAGAAATTTTTGTTATTTTATCTCATTTTTTCGCCCAATCCGGCAATCCTGTGCAGTGAGCAAACTTCTAATAGTTGTGCGGTTTAGCACGCCACAACAAAACTTTGTGAAACTGATTCTTTATCTTATTCATCCGATAATGATCCTAGTTTTATGGAGAGTGTCTCAACAAGTAGTGCCTACAATACCATCCCAATCTCTTGTGTTGCAAAGGAAGCCTATCAAAAGATGGTTTCTGACGAAACAGTTGCTGCTATTGCCACTGCTACTTTGCAGGATGTGTTAGGAAAAGACTTCTCCACAGACATCATTATTGACCCACGGAAAGTGAGACATAGCCGAGTCAAGGGGGGTACTGGATTAAAACCAACCCAACGTGTCGTCAATAATTTTATATCGCTCTATTTCGATGGGAGAAAGGATGAATCATATTATGTCTTTGATGACTGCCACCACAGGAGAAAAATAAAAGAATACCATTACGTTTTACTGACACAACCTGGTGACATCTACTGATCTACATCTCTCATGTCACAACACCAAGTGGTCGTTCAGTTGACATTTTAAAATGTATGATCGACGAGAATGTGAACATGGATGGAATTCGAATAACAGGTTGTGATGGGACAGCAGTGAACACTGGGAATCGTAATGGAGTAATTGCTAGAATAGAAGATCATATCCATTATGAAGTTCAGTGGAATATATGTTGGCCTATGCTGCCCATCAATGAGTTACCATTGAACCATCTAATTGGATTGTTTGGAAAGACAACTGGTCCAGAAACATTCATTGGTGAAATTGGCGATATTCTGTGGTCAAACCTTATAGCCTTGGAGATCGCATTATTTGATAAAATTGAAACTCCCCATTTGCCAAAATTGGACAATTCAAAGATCTAAACACAGACCAGATGTACCTTTTGGAAATCTGCCATGCAATCAGTTCTGGGGAATGCTCTGAAACACTCTTACACAGAGATCCTGGGAAATATAGGCTAGCCTAATCATTCACAGGAGAAAATCGAATGTGCCACTATTATGTTAGTCAAACCCATCCATCAGAAGGTGTTAAGACATTGACACGATTCATTGCAACTGTATACATGGGCCTGTATGGTTTGCACTAAGATGGCCACAGATATCAGCGATGCTCCAGCAGTAGGCTACTTTTCCTTATGACACAACTCAGTCGTGGAATTGAGCCAGTAGGCTAGAAGTGCAGTCTGTCATCGACAAATCGATCAAGCAAAATTGTTATGCAGCTCACCCCGAAAACTTGCTATATGCCAATGCCATGTTTCATGACAATAGACCTGCCATTCGTGAAGTAGCTGTTAGGCGAATTCTGAAAGCACGAAAGCTTTCATCTACAATACTTTGAAGATTCCATCGCCCTGCTGATCAACTTAATCTTAATGCGATGGATTATATTGATATGATCGACTGGACACAGATTGACGTAACTGAACCACCATTATTATCATCTAACTTAAGAACTAAGAGTGAGAATGAACTTTGGGATGCAATAAAGTCAGTCCCAGTAAAGTCGTCATACACACCACAGACTCAAACCGTTGAAAGAATGATTCGTGTAGTCGCTGAGGTCAGCCTCAAAAAACTGTCGGAAAGGAGAAAAGCAACTCTATGATTTATTCTATCTTAGATGCAAGGAAGCAGCGGCCTATTTTTGAATCAAAGAAAGACTGTGTTGTTTAGTTTAACATCCAGGTGTGGTTTTAACTCATTACTTTTCAATTGTGTTTCATTTTCACTGTAGCCTAGCTTAACTATTGAATATATATACTGTAATTTACCGTGAAGTAGAAAATTGTATTTTTCCATACCACCTGGGGTAAGTGGTTAGGAGCACACCATCACATTGAAATTTTAACACTTTGTTTAGTATGGCAAGCCTCACCTAAATACCGATTTATGCGACAATCCGACAATTTTATGTGAAAATCGACCCACCCTACTGTATAACAACTGAGAATTGATTAGACTTTGCTAAAAAGTGATAATGAACCCATGTGAAGATAAGATTCCTATTTGGCTGCCGAGTGGTGAGAGCTCTGGAACTCGAACACTCGAGCGATCACCGGTTCGCAACTTTCCAAAAGGTACCATTAAAAAATCCCCTTTGAGCGCAAAAAGAAAAAGGCAAATCCTAGCTAAATTAAGTCATCGGTATGCCATCAGCTGACTTGGCACAGAGGGTTAGGGCGATGGTAGTCATATCATTGCCGTGAGTTTGATTCCCACCACTGCTATTGCTCTTTTTTTTCTGTAATTACCAAACAAAGTTCAAAGGGGATTTTTTAATGGTACCTTTTGGAAAGTTGCCACCGGTTCGACACCGCTCAAGAGCAAACAGCTGTGTCTTTGGCCGGACACTTAAAGACATGCCTGAAGGTGGTCACGAAGATTGGCTTCCTTGCCTTCCCGTCCACTTACGGTAATCTAAATCTTTCATCACCGGGTCTCAGCCTGGATACGACAAACCAAAAAAAAAAATGTTTGGCAAACATCAAAAAGTTTAATTACAGGATTGGGTGCGATCTTTTTTGTCAGACCTAACCCAAACCCTTACTTGGCCTACAACTCTACAGTAGACTGTCCACTCATGTTTGTTTATCGTGTAATCTTTATTTTCTATTTTTCAGCTTGCAACCTCATACATTCCTGCAATATTGTACCTGTCGCACTGTGCCGGTATCCGTTGGAAAAGTGGCTACAATTTATATGACACGCTCAAACCTAAAAATCCATTTTTTAAACATAACGCAATGCTGATAATTCCTCTTGTCAGTCAAATAAGTTCTTGTCACTATTTGATGCGGCCTTATGGCTGGCTGGCCGGTGTAGTCAACCCTTCTTGTTTGTGGTGGGGAGTCAGCATTTTGTTTCTTTTGGCAAGGTTGCACAGACGAAACCGACAAAACATGCTAAGAAACACTTAACAGATAAAAAAAAACTTCGGAATAAAGAAGAAGTACCGTTCTTGTGTAATATTTCAGTTTAAGTAAGGGAAGGTGGGGCAAGCAGGGACAAAAATATTTAAATAGCCATATTTTAGGTAATTCTCAATGGATCCCGATTGTTTTTTGTACACAGGCCTGCAACAACTCATAGATATTCCAAATCAAACTTTATCAAAAAATTCTGAGCAATAGCTGAGTTATAGCAATTTTTTATTTTTTGAAAATTGTCCCTCTTTGCCCCCCATCCGGGGCAAAGTGGGACAGTTTCTTTGTTTACCTTGAGGTTTAAATTTTTGAATATTGAGGGCTCAAAACCAAGAAATTTGTTAAAACTTCATATTTAGCTGACCTAACAGCCAACCTGAGATACAGTCTCATCAGCACATTATGCTTTTTAATGTAGTTTTGGGTGTTATATTACGATAATTGCTAATTTTTTTTCTTTTTTGCTCCCTTAGCTTGTCAAATGTGTGTCTAGCTGTTTACAAGCTCTAGTTTAATAGCATCACAAAATATTAACATCATTGCTTGTTAGGACCTATTCTATTAAGACACACAAGATAATATGGTAAATAACAAATAACATCATGTGCACACGCACATCAAGGAAAGCATGCAAGTATAAAATTTGCTTCAAAGAAATTCTATAGCATATGATACTAACAAAAAAGGTCTACACATCATTATATACGCTGCACTAATCATACCATATGCACTTGGTCAATCAAAACTAACAATATGTACACTCAATATCACCAAATAGACTAGTAAAACATTACAAACAGCAACTTATTAGTTGCAAATGGCATAGACTTTTACTCTCCATTAGCTACAGACAAATGTCACACACAAACTTGCCGGCGCCATTGTATGCTGAGCACTTATCATGACACCATTGTTTACATGAACCGCATTCGATCCAATCTTCTTTGGGTGGATGCTGATACAGGGCACGACAAAATATGCATTTCTGCTGTACATTTTGCTGCTGTTTTTTCTTAGGTTGTGATTTGTTATATTTTAATATCTTTGGTTTATTTTTGGTACAATTCTTGGGACTTTTATTGCGACTCAGATTTTTAGCCATCAAATTCTGTTTAAATGGAGATGAAGTTAAGATTTCTGATAGCTTGCCTTTTCTTTTTCGGCAAG
Source organism: Aplidium turbinatum (assembly GCF_918807975.1). Lineage (NCBI taxonomy): Eukaryota > Metazoa > Chordata > Ascidiacea > Aplousobranchia > Polyclinidae > Aplidium > Aplidium turbinatum. Next base: position 9,014,397 of record NC_137486.1, read on the forward strand.
TGATTTTAGCATGTGGTAGAGGAGAAATATCAATAACTGATACTCTATCTCCATTTTTGCAAGGTTGCAAAAGACCACTGCATCCAAGCTCACTTTCAAGCAATTGATTGTTACTGCAGTCTGCAATGCTTTCAGCAGGTTGATCATTCCCTCCTGATGATTCATTCTCATTTGTCGCAGTAACAGAGCCAGAATGTGTATGATTGTTACTGCAGTTTGCAATGCTTTCAGCAGGTTGATCATTCCCTCCTGATGATTCATTCTCATTTGTCGCAGTAACAGAGCCAGAATGTGTATGATTGTTACTGCAGTTTGCAATGCTTTCAGCAGATTGATCATTCCCTCCTGATGATTCAGTCTCCTTTGTCGCAGTAACAGAGCCAGGATGTGCATGATTATCAGGTTCAAGGAGATTTTCTTGGGGTGGGTCCTCCACTTCAGTAACTGTTGCTGGAGCATAGTCATCATCATCAAACACATGTGGGTTGAATGGTGAGATTCCAGCTGCTTTAATGCCATTAATAGCTTTTTGCATAGTGGCCGCACGTTCATATGCTTTACTAACCAACTCTGCCACATCAAAGTCAGTGACACGCTTGCCCGGGTGATTAACCAGCCATTTGTTGATTTCTTGGCTGTAATAGGTTTTTAATGGTCCAAAGAATGTTTTGTCCAATGGCTGTGATTTATGTGAAGAGTGTGGAGGAATCGATAACATTATGATTCCATGTTGACGAGCAAAGTTGACTGCCTGTAAAGAAAGATGACTACAAGTGATTGTCCAAAATTAACAGAAACTTATTTTCTTTTGATGAACTGACAAAACTTTGGAAATGTAACAACCACTGGAGAAACAGATCCGAATCAATCCAACCAGAAGAAGATGCAAAACCTTTTGATCCTTGTGGAGAACACCTCATCAATGCATCAACCATGCGTTTGCGCGGAAATATAAAAACCGGAGGGATGTAATGGCCAATTGCAGAAAAACATGCAACTATGGTTATCGTTTTGCTTCTCTCAGCACTAGTTAATTGTCCAACTTGTTTGCATCCTTTTTCAGCTAAAATTTTAGATGTTTTTTGAACAGAAGATATTCCTGTTTAATCAACGTTAAATATTTTGTTTAGAGTTAAATCGTTTTCTTTTAGAAGATTTTCCAAATGGTCAAAAAAAATTTCACTTGAGGCTTGTTAAATCCAGTAACTCTTGAAAGACTGGTTGCTTCAGGTTGACGAATACTGATGTCTGGATGACGTTGTAGAAATTTCCTCAGCCACTCTTCAGCTCTTTTTTTGGTAGCGTTAAATGGGATTCTGATATTATTAGCCTTGGCCAACTCAAAGGCTAGTTCACACAACTTCTCGGCACTTAATCCAAAAAACATTTTTTGCATTTTTTTGATGTGCTCAACTAGTTCTGATTCAAAATGATCTGGCAAAGCTGTTTCAAAGCGTCCAAGTTTAACTTTGCCTGGATTAGAAACGTTATTATTCATTCTATTCATTCATTCATGTTTTTATTATTCCCCTCTATATTCACTTTTTGATACATTATATTTTTTGCTGCATCTTTGAGAGACAATTGTTTGTCTTTTACATCGGTGGTTCTTAACCTTTCGACACTGCCGGACCGGTAAAATTAGAAAAATCCTTTTACGGACCGGTATCCAGAGTATCGAAGACACGTTTATTTTAGTAGAGGTACCGGAGGAAATTTAAAAAAAAAATTGACGCAAAACTATGCTCATATATTCAGCGTAGCCTACTCTAATATTTTGGTGTGTACTGGGACCAAATTTATTTTAAAGTTGCTTGTATAAAATATTTTTGCCTCTGAAATTGAAATTCAAAGTGCTGGTTTGTACGATCAGTTTGAACAATACCACTTCTACAAATAAGATTGAAATAAACAGAATGGACTACCATAAAAATATTGTTGCTAATCATATTCAAACTCAGCGCTACTAAAAGACGCTTTCCCACAAAAGAATATGAAATACGCGTGCGGAATAACATAAAATCCTAAATCAACATAATCGTTTTTTGGTGCCAGAAATTAGAAAAACAAAACATTAATGTACAAGAGTTACGAGTATTTAATGTGAAATTTGCTGCTGTTTCGTTGCTAATATTTGAGATAAACGCGGCTGCAACGAAGTTTCAGAGAGACGAAGTGCTGCATTGACATCCAATCGATTACTCTGCTTGGTTTTGATTAGAGACAAAGAAGAAAAGCTCTTCTGGCATAAGTAAGTTGTCGAAAATATCATTAACAGTTTGATCGCTTTGTGACTGAGAGATGGATATTCGTTTTCAAGAGATATCCAGGACCAGAACTGAGACAGCGTTTCCTTCTTATACCGTGTAAGCAGAGTGGTATCAGAAGACAATTCAATCAGGCGTTCTTTTTCACTGGAATTAAGGTTGCATGTATTGACATCTTCAATGAAGGGATCATTGATCCAGAGGTTTCCTTTTCGGGGATTCTCTTCTTCTGGGAAATAACGTTGAAAGCTGAGAGTTAACTCCTTTAGGTGTTCACTTACAAGAATTATCAATTCTTTGCTAATGTTGTCATCGACATTTTTCAAAATGTCGTTTATAGTTGGAAACATTTCGATGTCTCCTCTTTGCACACGACTTTCCCAAAATGCCAGCTTCTTTTTGAATGCATCGGTTTTGTTTCTCATAGTAAAAACATTCGTGTTAAACCCTTGAAGAGAAAGGTTAAGCTCATTTAAGCGGCCAAATATATCCACCAAGTATGCAAGCTTACTCATCCACATTTTATCGATTAAAAATTCTGTTAATGGAGAGTTTATCTCTTGTAAAAACTGTTTTGTTTCTTCCCTGAGTTCAAACAATCGTGACAGAACACGTCCTCTTGACAACCACCGCACTTTTGCATGAAACAGAAGATGCTGATGCTGCGAATCCATACTTTCACACAGCAGTTTGAACAGCCTGGAGTTCAAAGCTTGACTACGAATTTGATTTACGATTTTCACCGTGATATCCAGCACAGTTTTAAATTCAGAAGAGAGTTTCTTTGCAGACAAATGCTCTCGATGAATTATACATATGTCTTTGTGACTGACTGCTTTTATTCTGGCAACCACACCAGAGCGACATCCAGTCATGCTCGCAGCTCCATCTGTACAATGTACATACTCCTACGCAATTTTCCCAGTCTATGCAATGCTCATAAAAATACTCATTAAGAGACCTAAAAATCTCAGAACCGGTGGTTTTACTAGGCAAGTTAAGGCAGCAAAGCAGTTCTTTAAAATCCTTTTCCCCTTTGTAACGCACATAGTAAAGCAGAATGGCACAATTACTCACGTCAGTCGATTCGTCGAGTTGAATTGCAAAATGTTTTGACTTCTTTATTTCTTCTATAAGCTGCTTTTCAACATCCATTGCCATATCTAAAGTCCGTTTTTGAACTGTGTCATTCGAAAGCGGTATCGCCTTAAGTTTTTGAGCTGCTTGAATACCCAAAACTTCTTCAGCGGCAGCTAAGATGCAAGGTTTTACTAGCTCTTCCCCAATCGTGAACGGCTTCTTTATTTTTGATATTTTAAGAGAAATTGCATACGATGCACGAAGAAGAGATTTTTCGGTGGTTGTCATCATTGTTATTTGATTTTTCTGACTTCTCATCTCGCTGAGTTGTCTTTGAAAATAATCCAGCGGTTTACCTTCGAGATTGCTATGCTTCGACAGAAAGTGACGAGAGAGTATTGAAGGTTTCATTGCATCATTTGATAGAATTTGGGAGCATACTAAACACAAAGGACGTGGCAATTCTTCCGTATAAGGAGCTACAGTAAAACCAAATTCTAAGTATTTCAAGTCGTACTGCCTGATGAACTCCCCTTTTCTTCGTTTCTTGGTCCCTTTTGTCAACAAATCAGCACCTTTCTTTTTTGTAATTTGCTGTAATTTTGAAGTACTAGGTCTAACATCTTTCACTTTCAAAAATGTTTCTGTTTGTATTCTTAATACTATCCGTTTGATTAAAGAACCGCAAAATGCCTTGTTTGGTTGACTCCATTTCAAACTTACTTAAAATTTAGGCCTAATCTTTGGTTGGATTTTATTTGCGTTATTTACTGAGACAACTAGCATAAGCAGTGTTGCCAACCACACTTAATGAATGGGTACCAATTTTTTTCTAAATGAGTACCAAATTGATAAACAGAGTACCAAATTTTTTTCACCTTTAAAAATAACAAATTTTTATCCACTTTATTAGCGCAGAACAAAATTATGACCATAATTCTTTCCATCGAGTTTTTTTTCTTTCAGACAAAGTTTAACTTTTTCTGTGCAATTCGCTCTTATCGTATCGAGCCAAGTCAAATCAATGTGGATTGACAGGAAGGTTACAAACTTTACAGGAGCTGAAATCTTTTTTGTCTTTGTTATTTACCAGGCTAGATTCAGGTGGGCTGCACGACCAAGTGAATTCAATTTCCCATGTTTCAAATGCCTACGATTTTTATGATAGCATTTGGTTGCTTTAACTTTTGCCATACACCATACAGCAAAACATATTTGAACAGTGAAAGTGTACGCAATTTTCCATCACTTTCGAGCAATTGCCTCATGGAAATATAGTAATTCGCTCCACTGAGTTGGCGAATGCGTCCAAAGCGACCTTCGATGGTATCAGATTGAATTTTTTCCAGCAGAACATATTTAAATCCACAAAAGTTAAATACGTGTTTAGTGAGGGCAGGTAAGGCTCTGCATGTTTGCCACAAAGCTAGGAAAGTCTCCTTTGTCAATCCTGGCATCTGAAACAAAAAAGGAACACTATATATAAGGGCAAAAGTGCAGGAATACTGTTTTTTGTTCATGTGTTAAATTTGTTAATTAATCATGCCACATCTAACAGTGATAGATATTAGATACTAATTACAACTTATGGTTTGTGTAAGCAATAATAATAAACAGAGATTTTTACTTTTGCATAAAAAGTCATTTAGTTGGAAAGACAAGTTATATAGCCTATATGAACAACTTTAAAGGTACCTTCCACAATATGGATAGATTGGATACACAGTTTTAGGGGACAGAAAGAAAAATATATGTACTTTGCAATCAGTAATAATTAGGGCAAGTAAAAGTCGATTAAAAAATTTCTGTGTTGTTTAAAGCTTATGAAACATCTATAGCTTATGCTTTAGGTTGATACTTTCCGAGGGCACACCCATGCAACATCTGTGTGCAGGTTATGAAAAATGACTCTTCATTTTTTGGAAAGAAATTGGCATAAGGCAAAAACTGTAACTAGGGCAACTAAAAGTCAACGGTCAAACTTTTTTCTGCCCTGGTTACAGATTGTAAAATGTATACAAACTAAAATTCAGGCTGATACGATAAAAGATGTTTCAAAGCTTTTAGAAAATAAATAAGTAGCACCCATCAGTACATCAAAATTTAGACACTAAAAAGCCAAAACTTTAAATGTTTGCATCCAAACATTGGTTGATCTGGTGATCACTCTGATACATCATAGTGAAGCCAACATTTGTCATTTTTAACCACGTTTGATACTAAAAATTGCTTACCAGTGAGGTTTCCCAAACAGATACACATTCTTCAAATTCTAAAAGAAAATCTAATTTCCAATCATTAGGTGATTTGACTGGATCACGAGCAATATCACGTTTATTCCTTCCAATGGTAGGTGATGAAACGTTTAAGATGGACCAAAACTTTGCGAAAAGTTCCAATACAGCAGCTGTTTCTAAAAATCCATACTGTTTGAGGGCTGCTATTGTAGATTTATGTAATAGTGAAAGAGCAAGTTTAACATTCACTTTCTCGATTGACTTTGGGTTTAAGCAGTCTCTGACAACTTGTGTGTAATTCGTAATGGCTTGTGGTATTCATTGTTATACACAGCACGCTCATCAGAAAAACGTGCAGTGAGAGTTTTAGACAAAAGAGGGGGCATAGCAGGCAATTTAAATATTTTTTTTGTTAGAAAGTTATTGTAGATGTTCTTTATAAGATGAGTGGGATCGAATATTAAAAAGACTTCTCCACCACAATTGCTTTTAAATGAATTTTTCCAATTTCCATTGCATAAAAAGTGCTTGTAAAACTTTCGGTTTGCTGCAGCATTGTCTACAGATATTGCAACTACATTAAACCCAACATCATGTAGAAGAACAATAATTTTATCAAAGCACTGTTTTTGCACTTCTGCTTTAAGATTTTTAACTGGGTGTATGGCAATCATATCTTGGTACCCACTGGACAATGACTTTATCATAAAGCACAAGGCAGTTGTAGCAATTTGGCAGTCACTAGTCAGTCCAAAGACTTGCCCTCCAGCTGCTTCGATTCTTTTCGATAGATAAATTTCATCAATCATAATGATGACATTTCTGTCAAAGGAGTTTAGTTGTGAAAAGCGAAGACGCAAATATTGTTCGTCATTTAATCCTTTTCTACAATCTAAATTAAGAGTTATTTTTTTCAATGTCTTTGTCGAAGGCAGTATTAAAATTTGTTCTTCTAACAGCCTTTCATATGCCTTTGGACTTGTTGCAAAGATGATGTCACCAGTAACCCAGGTGAATATCTTCTGTGATATTTGTTACTGAAAAGCAACTCGATTTGTTCTGAAAGAAATTTAAGAAAGGAAATTTCTTTTTCATTTTCTGCAACAGAAAGATAGCTTATGATTGCCTCAGTGATGTTTGATTTTAATTGATCCACTGATTGTTTTGCATCAGTTTTTGTATCTTTGGCAAAGGCCATCAAGTTGGATATTTGTGAAAGCAGTGTCACTTTACTACTAAGCAAAATGTGCTTATATGCTGATGAACAAATGACTTGCTGATGTTGATGCACTGTAACTGTCAGATCATTATTGACAAAAATTGTTGCTGTGATGGAAGGAGGTTGTTGTTCTGACAAATAAATCAAGTAGGCCAATGCTCCGGTGTCTGACTCATAAAGTAAAAACTTTTAACGTTTAAGCTCTTCCGGTAGTTTAGCTAATAAGTCAGCAAAATTTGTAATTTTATCTTTTTGCAAAAAATGTTCACAACGTTCCTTCAACCGAGCTGCTTCATTTGCATGTCGAGAAAATGATGTTGAGAGACCAGAACGATTAGGGGTACTTTCATTGGTATAATATGCTGGCAAATTTTGAAAAACTGACGGGTACGCATTGTCTTTCAGCCTCCTTTTTATCAATTTTGATGTTACTCTTTTTATTTTGCGTCTACTTTTGTGATCAGCAGATTCATCCAAAAAATCTGAAGGCTGAAAATGCAGAGAACAAAGTCGAGAATACTTAGTTGGAGTAAAGTCTTTTCTTCCCAATCGTTTTAACCAAGTCTGAAGCAGTTCCTTGTTATTCAACGGGAATGAATGAAATGTCACATTTACATCTTTGCTTTCTCCTGTGTAACTTGAACGACAGTTCAAGTTAACTTGAAGTTAACAGACTCCTGTGTAACTTGAACGACACCATCGTAATATCTTAACTTTAAGCTGGTAACAAAACACTGTCATTAGTTGCGAAAGCATAACAGAATCGACATAGTTAAAATAATGGTACCATTTATTTGTCATGGCTTTGCCACTACTAAAGATTTTTGGTAACTTGAATTTGTCTATTTTGAATCAAAGATAGCCAAGAATTTGACAACATTGTTACATGCCATATCAATGGTTGTGATAACTCAATATTGCAACCAGAATTTCTTAGACATTATTTTCAGAACCAGAAGTGGTTTCGTACTGTCTTTAATAGCCTACAACCTGAACTAGAATCAAACCAAGCTTATCAGAAGCATTGGTAAGAACATAAACTACCCTACCAGTAGCTTGTGTACAATGTGTAGGCTACTGAGCTGGTACAAGCATAGCCTATTACATCAAGAAAAGTTGAACTAGGGTACTAGGCTAATGTGGTGCCGAGGAACAGACTGCAGACCACATCATCAATAACTGTACCATCTTCAAGCCACCTAACGGAATGGAAGGTCTGCGCGTCATGGATGATGAAACCAAAAACTGGCTGCTCTCTAGTAGCCTTCCAGTGTAGTCCGGAAACATCTTGAGTTTGGGCTGGTAAAAGGATAGAGTAGACCCTCGGCCCCAGAGGCTTGCACGATGACGAAGCGCACGGTTAATAGGTCCACCCGCTTATTAAGCCCAATTTGGTCCATTCCGGAATTACTGAAGGTATAGGAGTGGTAGAAAAGTGTCTCTCGCAGCCAAAATCGTCCGGTCCCGATGTGGCCTTAATAAGTGGGGACGACCGTATTGGAATTGATATTAATTTGCAAAGTGTTTTGCGCAAAATTATATGCTTCCGAAACGTTTGGGTCGCGAAGACTTCGAACCATTGCTTTTTGGGTCGCACCAAAAAGTATTTGCGGACCCCTGATCTAGCCTACATAACCACACGATAAATTTCCTGTGGATTTGTTTTATAAACCCAAGTTTGGATGATCACTATTTTTCTGTTTGCGTTCCAAGCAAAACAAACGTGCTGTTGACATTTCACAAATGGAAGCTAGACGAGCGCATGCGCGAGCGGCGATTCGCTTGGCCTCATTTTGGGCAGCGCGCTTTTAAATTTCTACTGGCTTCCTGTCCAGATGCTATTATAGCGACGTCCACGCCTCGCTACACTGCTACAATATAGCCTCACAGGAGAACATTAGAAATGGCATAAAATTATGCCTACATAAGCAAAATGCGGAAACAACGAAGCGAAACATTGATTTATCGAAAAAACTGAACAAATGAAGCCAACTTTTTGGCGGACCGGCAAAAGATTATCGCGGACCGGCGGTTAAGAACCACTGTTTTACTTCTTTTATGGCATTATGTAGCTCTTGTTCGGAGTATTTTCCAACATCTGCTTTACGTTTATATATTCTTATCATGTTTAATTAGATCTAGGCCAATTAGAATAGATCAAAATCAAATTCTACAAATATAAGTTGTGTAATGATTATAATAAGCTAAACCCATGGTCTAGGCTTAGGCTACAAGCATTGGAATCACCATCCAACAGCAACCAAGCCATTAAACAATCACTCACTGCTTCAGTACATTTATTTATTTATAGGCCCAAGTATTGCCACAGGCAAGATTGACTTTGGGTCTATATTAAAACAGTAATGGAAATATACATACACCTCAACTGTCCCTGCTTGCCCCATTCTACATGTCCCTCTTTGCCCCAAGCTAGTCCATTAAGAAAAATTAACTTAGCTTGCTTTGTCTCAAACCCATGACCTAACAAAACATATCATCACAAACTTCAAATATTACAGTAATAACTGGCCATTGTCGTTTGAAACATTTCACCCCGTAACACTTCATCAAACTCAAAAAGTTTTATTTCAACTTTTTAAAATTAGGTGCAAAACCGACTATCAACAACCGCTGTTACCTCAAATAATTTTTTGTAAATCAAATTACATCTCACGCCAGTCATTCAAACAGAGTTTCCGATGAAAACTTTTTATTTTAATTTTATTTTGTACGGTATTTTAGGAGAATTTTGACTGTCTCTCTTTACCCCGCTTTCCCCTATGTTAAACTGAGTTTTCTATGCCGATTTTAGACAATTACATTTCTTTTTTGAACTTGATATATATATAATTACATATAATAATTTTTTTACATATAATATACAGTATGTAATAATATATATTGTATAGTAACCTTGTAAGATACGCTCATTTATAGTTTATGTCCAATTGTTCTTTGTTGCGATCAATAATAATTCATTTGGTGTTTTTTTCAATCTTCTATCGTATAGCCTACCTGATGTTTGTATTGTAATAGATGGATTTATTTAAAATAAATAAAGGTTTAACTTCGAGAGAAACAAACAAAAAGTTTGTGCTGAAGCTCAAGTGGTAAAAGCTTGAGTGCAGTACCAATATCGCTGTTACGTTTATTTATAACTAGAGTCGCCGAGTGATATAGCTTATCATCGCTGACATATCAAAGTTCTACACCCGGCAAAGTTCGATCGATTGTGGGCTTCTATATCCACGGACTGAGAAAGCTTTTTTGAGAGCTTATCCTGGCAGTTTTTCATATAGCCTACTTGTAGAAGCTTTAAACCACTGACCACCCAGCCCCAGTCACCGAGTTTGTATTGACAGTGAAGTTTCCGATTGTTGAAGTGCTGTTGGCTGTGAATTATTCCATTCACTAGGTGCCGCTGAATGGAGAGCAGTCCTGAAATTAGTGTTGGGACCCCGGGAAATCCCGATCCCGGAATCCCGGGATTTTAACCCGTTTTTCTGATCCCGATCCCGGGATTAATTTTATTAAAATCCCGGAATTTCTAGAAAACATCCACAAAAGCTGATGTAGCGCCATATCGCTTGACGCTCATATTATTTTGGTTTTAAAGTAGCTTTACAATATTAGCTGGTTGTCTTCGACATTCCACATTAGTGTGATAATAATACCAACCATGGCATAACAATGTACAGTACTACACAATCGCTTCAGTCGTAGCATAAGTGCAACTGGAGATTTTAGCGTTAAAACGACCAGTTGTGCCATGGTGCTGTTAGGACAGTTTTGGTAATTCTGCACTAGCTTTTTGCGAAAGAGAAGTTAAAATGTAGTTCAGAAAGGCGAATTTTGAAGATTTAAGTTTAAAGAGAAAATCCGAGGCGTTGCAAAACTTTTTATATTGTAAATGTACAGAAAAAACAAAATGTAACTTCTGTCAAGTCGTTTTGAAGAAGCTTCAGCGTCCAGTGCGAAGGGATTAATAACTAAATTCGGAAATTTAGCAAAGACTTGAATAAAGCTTTAGGTTTTGAATCGACGAGCGTCGAAATGTTGAACTAGTTCACCTTTTTGGGTACCCTCAAGAAACCTTCCTACATTGATCAATCGCAGGATCAGCTTGGTCATAAAATAAAACGTCAGAAAATCGCTGCTCTGGCCACAAACGTTCTTCAAAGATTGTTTCCAAACCCAACTGTTGAATTGGCTCGAGTCTCTACAGAACAGCATGAAGATGCCATTACAGAAGATAGTAGCCATGACACTGAAATGACTTTAGCTCAAGAGTCGCGTGCTTTCGTAGCAGAAGATGAAAGTGAAGAAGCACAAAACTGTGATGCCGGCGCTCGAGTAAGGCAAAAAGAAATGCTGTTATATGAAGCAAGCGAAAAAAGGCCAGAAAACCTAAACAATATATATGAGGCATCTGGCATTGAAAAGTATTAAGCCAACATCTGTTGAGGCTGAACGTGCATTTTCAGCTCTTCGATATTTTGCCAGCAAAATTAGAAATCGTCCGATGATAGGCTACTCTCGATGCTCTCATGTTTTTGCGTCAATATTACAATAAATAAATGTGGTTTGTGTAGCTTGCATGTGTATTTTCCTACTTTGCTAATCCCGAGAAATCCCGGGATTAAGGAGTAAAAATCCCGGGAAATCCCGATCCCGGGATTTCAAATTTGATCCCGAAATCCCAACTCTACCTGAAATGCGTTGGTCGAGAGTCGAACCAGCGCCGCGTGATCTTGCAGTTTGCTCGTTGATAAAGTCAGGCGCTTAACTCACTAACCTATCGGGCGGACAATTAATTTAAGCCTGAACACCGCGTCAAGGTGTCGCCCATCATCCAGGTTTCTCTTATTTGCTGTTAGATCAGACAAGGAAATCCTTTGCACAGTTAACATATAATTGCGGTGATGAGGCAAACGAAACTGAACTAAACTCCCAATACGTCAATAATTACATCTTGGAGGATGACAATGTGACTTTTTTAAAATCTGGATAATCCCGCCTTGCCCTTTCTACACAATGAAGAATTACATTTCTTTCTTCATAATTCTCACTTCTCGGTCTGCCACAACGTTTACAACTTTGATGCTGCTTGTCAGCATTAAGCAAGTACAGTATAACTCGGTTAATCCGGATTCGATTTGACCGGCGATTCCATCCGGATTAGGCGAAGATCCGGATTAACCGATGACGGTTTTTATCAAGCCTGACGTTACCTAAATAGAAGGGTATCGGTAAAAATCACCGAAATTGAACGCATTAGTGTGGTCATCTGTCAATTCCGAGACGCGCGATCACCATATTAGCGATAGAATTCTTTTGAAATGCAGTAGCCTATGCATGTAAAACGATTGTATTTCTAGACTCTGCGTCTAACGCAAGAACACACTGGCAAAAGTTATATCTTCAGACATGCGTGTCGGAATAATTTGTAGTCACTCAAAACTTTTGAAAACAGTTACGGAAGACGAGTTTCTTTGGAAAACTTACAAAAAGTCAAACAAAGTCTTCTATTGGAAAAACATCACCGACATACCGCCGAAAATTTCACCGACATCTTTTCAAGTTACAGTACGAGCTTGGGCATTTGCGCACGAATTTTGCGTTAGGAGGGATTACTGTTCATGAAAAGAAGAAATCCGCAATAATTTATTGCGTCACATTAACGGAACATGAGATAAGAAATTTCTCGCAATAAGCCACGTTACGTTTTAGCATAAAATGGCAAAACTGTCTGGAAAATCCGGATAAAGCTATAGAGAAAGCGCAACTTTTGTCCGGAATAGGCGAAGATCCGGATTAAATAATCCGGATAATCCGAAGCTGTTTCTTAAGAAAAAGATTACAAATCATTTGTACTTCCAATTTCATCCGGATTAGGCGAAGATCTGGATTAACCGAATCCGGATTAACCGAGTTCTACTGTATTTCTTTATCCTCCGTGGAAAGCTGATGTGAGCATAAAGCGAATGGTACCAGCTCTTCTGTCAAATACCACAATATCCGTGAAGGCTTGTACGGCAACATTTACAATTCCCGAAATTTCAGTTACAAAGGTATACTCAAGCATTTTCTTATAAAAAGATAAATCATTGACAGTCGCTTCAGAAGCAGTGGGACACTGGAACAAGCAAGGACCATACAAAATAGCAACAAATTTTCAGATTTGTAGAAGACTTTGCAAAATGTGTGTCTCCAAGTCTAGTTGGTTTCGCAACAGCAGCATCTTCAAAGCGTAAATAGGTGTTGACATCCACACAACTACCCAAAAAATCATGATGTTCATTTGGCTCCACAAAAGCCAGTGTTTCCTTCGGTCTCTGCTGACACAAAATTGCATGAATTTGTTGGTGCAAGATCTACTTTATCGTGTCATAGGCTACAATTCAGTATGGGGGACATTGCTTTCTTGAAGTATGCAGTAGAAAGATGGCCGGAGTTTCAGAACTATAAAAGATTGGAAAAAGTGATAAAGAGTATCAAAGTTGTAAACTATGCGGCATACCGAGGAGAGAGAATTATGGAAGAGTACAAAGGAATTTTAACCCATGGTGCAGAAGAAAGAAATGTAATTCTTCATTGTGTAGAAAGGGCAAGGCGGGATTATCCAGATTTAAAAAAAGCCACATTGTCATCCTCCAAGATGTAATTATCGACGTATTGGGAGTTTTGTTCAGTTTCGTTTGCCTCATCACCGCAATTATATGTTAACTGTGCAAAGGATTTCCTTGTCTGATCTAACAGCAAATAAGAGAAACCTGGATGATGGGCGACACCTTGACGCGGTGTTCAGGCTTTCAACTAAGATTGCGCTTACAAAAATAGGCATAGGCTAATATTGCTACTATTTTTTGATCAAATTAAACTTTTCTTGTATCTTTTAAACATCGATTGATACCAGATATGTGGTGATTTCAGTCGGAAATGATTATTTTAGATGTTAGCAAGGGCATAGAGATAAAAAATCCACTTAAAAGCCCTCCCCCAAAAACAAAACTTTTACCTTCCCGTATGGCCTATCATGTTCCTATACTGAAAATTTCAAAAGGCCATTGCATGGCGAATACTTGCACAAACCTGCTCAAATTTTTTTTGGGGGAGTTTCTAGGACCAACCTTATAGTCTGAGAGGTTGCCGCCATGTTTTGAAAGAAAAGTTTTTGTTTTGACCCACCCTAATAGTCAATGATAATAATTAATAAGTCATTGTTCGACATATGCTTATTGCAATACGACTTTTAAGTGCTTTCTCCTAATGGCCTAATTTTGGATGAATGTAAGTTTATTTCTATACAATTCATTCTTTATTGTATTTCCCTATTTAATGTGGAAATGGATGGACGCGCGCTTGAGCAACGCTCGTCAAGAACAGCCCTTCATTTAGCGGCCTCAAGTGAATGAAATAATTTGCTTATTTAGCCAAAAATAAAGATTTATTCAATCAAAGTAGAAGCCTAGTTTATAGGCCTAGTAGCCACCAATGCGTGGCATATGTTTGCGACGTATGTGCTTATTTTACAATGCATAGTGTCACTAGTGTGTTCACCGAGATCATGTCAGCTCATAGCCGACATTATTGTAGTAGGCTACGGTATCTACATCAATTAGGCCTATACCTACTGCACTAGTGTAGGCTATAGATTGTGGTGGTCACAAGTCCAGACAGTTTCCAGTTCAGGCAGGACGCAACAACTTGTATGGGATTGAATATAGGCTACAGTATATTGTTCAATAACCAGTTATTTTTAACAATCATTTTATTGCCTCAACAATAACTGGCCGTAAATTAACCTTTGTTGGGGGAGTAACACGAACACCATTTAATGATGTCACAACGCATGGGATGAACATTCAAAGTCGATTTTTGCAGTAGCAAATATTTAACCTTGATAGAATGAAGTGCAAGCATCAATGCTTTTTGATAAAACACTGCAGTTTTGTGAGCAAAATCCAGTATCGATCACTGGATGGCGCAAGTGATGCTTTTTGTCAAAGCTTGAGGAAGATTTAGTTTTTTCCGTTGCTGCACTTTCTCCATTACCTAAGCAACAACAAAAAAAAGTTTTGAGTAGTTTGACAAACTAAAAGATAACAATTTGAAATAGTTTGTATGGTTTGAAGACAAGAGGCAAGTAAGAATAAATTCTCAGTGTAGAAAGTTTTTGCGTTTTCCGATCTCAGTGGACTGCAAAGTTTGATCATTGAATAACAAGCATTCAGTAAATAACTAGCAAATTAGTTTAAATTGTTAATTTATTTTTAGTGGATGAGGTAGCTTACTGCTTTAAAATTGTCCATCACATTACAATTTTCGTTTAGGTAGGTACTTAAAAATAAAAAAGTTTTGTAAGACAAATGAATCATTCGACCAATCAAATGTTACAGGAACGCGTTTCAACCAATCAGAAATTGCAAGTGAATTTCGAACCTGAGAGATAATCTAAAAGTATCAAAAGGCACGAACAAATTAGAATAATAAAAGTGAAATTCACCCCATAGAAAGCTAAATTGCAAAAATTAGGTTCCCTCTTCATATTGACCTATTTTGGATTAAAAATGAGTCAAAGTTATGTCCCAGTTTTACTCTCCGACCAAAATTTCCCAGTCACGCCGCTGCTTGTAGGTCATAGGCTTAACTTACAGCAAGATATTCCATTATGTCAATAGAACTGTTATTATCAACATCGATGTGCGACATTATTTCCTTGAGCTGTTTGTTGGTATACAAATGTCCTTGTTTCAATAGCAGTTTCTCCAGTTCATTTTCGTCAATTGTCTGAGATAACAAAAGTATTTCTCGATTAACTTTTGCACAGTAGCATAGTAGGGTATAGGCTTATTTTTCATAATATTATGTTATAAATTATGGTAGTAGGCTATTATGAAAGCCAAATGACATAGACTAGACTTTGTTTAACGCACAGTTATCGTATACCAAACAGGCCTTCAAACTGACGTAGGCTACGGTATGTAGGATTTTTCAACAAAGTGGATTTCTTGTCTTTTTCATTATTAGGCTACATTGTTTCAGTTGTAGGCTGCTTTGTATTCTGTCATTACATTGTCACGGATCAGTACAATACAAAAGGACAAGATAATGCCATCGCTTCTTTGAAAGTGTCATTGTGTCACTTACGTTCAACACATGCTTATCTTTTATAGCCCAAAGGCTCATTTACGATCACAGCAATAGTACGGTACTGTACAAGAAATTCGAGTTGGAGCTAATTTCTCATTGAGTAGCCTACAAAATCACCACTACCACAAATTCATTGTAGACTACAATAGATTTTTGAGTCCATAAAACTAGACTAACACTTAGCTATAGGCCTATGGTAGATTTTTAGAAGTATTTATAGCTGTTATGGCTCATCAAATAAATATTTCAATATTGTTTTTTTGATAGCAAATTCATGAAAAATAATATTGCAAAAGAACCATGGTTGTTTTTTAATGTTAATGATGTTACTGTTTTTGTTGATATTGTTGTAAAATCCAGTTTGGTTTGTTAAAACGAACGCCTGAAGGCAAGTGATGAATGCTCCAAAGGAATTTTTGAACAATGACAAAATCTTTCTGAATACTTTTTTCCGGTCATTCAAAAGTATTTCTCAAACAAAATGTTTTTGCATCCTTAAAATTTTCTGTTTGGCTATAATAAATTTGTTTTACATTTCAATAAAACCAGTATTGTCACTTACTCCGTCATTGTTAGTGTCGGATTCGTAGAAAAAAGTCTCTGCTTCAAAAATCACTGACAATTTCAACTCTGGATATTTTTCAGCAACATCCTAAATATAATAACAAACAAAGAAAAATCAATCGATGTTAAAAATGGCAAGGATTGCTATTTTCCATGCATGTTCATTCCAAACTATCAACGTTCCCTTCAATACTGCTTGCTTGCATCAATATCATGCAATGTCTGATTGCTGATATCACATTTGAAATGATATGTAGGCTACGTTATCTCTGATCTCAATTCTACCAAAAATTTGATCTTTACTAAAGTTTGAATACATGTGATTTGAAAGTAATTTCAAAATACTGTATTTGCCATAGTACATCAAAATAACGTTTTTGTCAACCGTCTTGTTAGGAAAACACTAGAAGAATCTCGATTCGATAATCATTTGAGGCTGCCAGGTTATAGCATCAAAAGAAGGTTCAAATAGGCCACGTGCTAGGCTATAGGGCTAGGCTTATGAAAGTCATGATTAACTTACGTGCAAATGCTCGAGAGTGTTCATTGCTTTTCTGTATTTTTTTACATCCATAGGAGACTCCGGGTATTTTTGTGCAGATTTTCCATTTGTTTTTCGCCGTTGCTTTGCAGACTTTGCTCGCTTCGTACCCGGACTTCGTCCTGTGCTCGTAGATGGCCTTATTACATCTAATCTGTATGAAGCTGGGCCTACTTCTGATTTGGAATTGTTCTGAAAAGGAAAATTATTACTTTCTTAACTGCAGTTTGTATGAGACAATCAACTTGTAATAATGTATCGTTTTTAGAGATTACAAAACAAACTTTTCAGCTAAAAATTATACTTTTCAGAAATAGAATCTAATAGCAACAATCAAATTTTACAGAAAAGATAAAAAAATGAGGTTATCAATTAGGCAAGCATAGAGCCAATCAATAAAGCTACAAAAGCCAAAATTTCTATGATTTTGTAATAGACCATGGTGACTTCTAGCGCAAGAGCGTTTCATAGGCTACTACCTGTTCGCAAGGCAGCTTATCGACCACACACGATTAAAAGAAAAAAGAAAGTTGCACATTGTTAGACTGAGCAGTGACAGGCCTATATTATGAGTGACCTAAACCTAATGGATGCGACCCCGCGCAAAGTTTATTGCATGGGTCAATAAGTGTAAACCAAAAGATTACACAGGCTTTTCTTTCAAATATCTGATCAAAACTCAACACAATCTATGAAAACAAAGAAAGCGAGTTTTGTGTCGAAACAAAATTTCGCTTGGAAAGTTTTTTTCTTATTTCTAACAACCCTATTTATACCGTCCAGAAAGCAACGAGTGAAAAGAATAAACATAAATTAGATGACTTTTAAAAACACTTTGCACTTTAAACCGAATGTAGATCTTAACTTGTACATAGGTTTGTACCGTTGCTTGATGCTTAGAAGCGTCCTTTTGCAGTTTCTTGATCTCCTTTTTTAATTCTCCGTTAGCTTGTGTCAAGTCGTATACTTTTGCTTTGTATTGCTGGAGTTCCTTATCTTTTTCTTTCAATGCTGCTCTTAGGTTGTCTTTTTCCTGAAGCATAAAAAACCAAACTTGCAATAATTTTCCTGCTACTGTATTTGGAAGTTAATTACTTTTAACGCCTTTATCTACGGTAGTTTACTTTTTGCAAGTCTATTTTATTTTCCTTTGCGGTATAGGATGGCATTGGCGTACGAAAGGAGGAGCCTTGGCTATGTTCCCCGTTTAAAAGAAATGTTTCAGTAATTTAACGAAGTTGCCTAGAGCATGGCATTTAATACGTTTCGATAGCACTGTCAAAGCAATTAACAATGTTGCTATGATCTAAGCAAATACTAGATCCATGGCTCACACCCCCGTGCGTACGTTACTGATACATGACCAACAACATCGGGTCTAGAGGTAATTTTGGATTCCAGGGAGATATAATATTGTAAGGGTCTGCGTAATCCTTTCAAGACCTTAGATACTAGAAAGGATACTGGACATTCTTTGGAGTCTTTTTGTTTGTTTTTAAAATTGCGTAAAGCGGAGAATAAAATGAGTCGGGGTGATGATGAATTCATATCGTAGATGAAATACTAAGTAAAATATACAGTCACTTTGCAAAGCGCCAGGAAGGAATAAAATCTTGTCGTGATTGCGAGCTCATAGTCAAGGCCTACGATAGGGGGTACGGAGGGTACGGCGTACCCTTGAGGGCCCAGGCCTGTGATTGTTGGGGAGCCCGAAATTGTGATTTTATAATTTACGCGCAAAAATGTTTGGTTAAAAACCATCCTAAACGACTAAATTCAAGCATAAAAGTTGTTATTCGTTAGTCCTTGGGGGCCCGGAAAGAAATTAGGAGTCCAAAGCGGTGACTTAATGCTTTATGTGCAAACATGTTCTGTTAAAAGCACCCTAAATTAAACCATAAAAGTTGGTTATTCCCCTGTCCGGGGAGGGGCATAGTGTAGCAAAAGCAGGGTTGAGAAACGGATAGTTTTTTTAATGCCCGGATGTTTTTGGGTTTTTTTGTGATTTTTTAAAAACTATTTGAAAAAGGGGCAAACTTGGTTTTGAATCTCTATCCTCGGACTGACAAAGCCTTGATTATTCCTGATTGTTTTGCATACTTGTAGATGTAGAGGCTCTTGAAGCAGGACCAGTTACCGAGATTGGCAGAGTGAAATTTCCAATTGTTGAAGTCTTGTTGCCGGGGAATTATTACATCTATTAGGTGCCACTGAATGGAGAGCAGTCCTTAGAATGCGTTGCTCAAGCGCACACTCCAAAAGTCGAACCAGCACCGCTTATTCTTGAAGCTTCTTCGTTCACGAAGTTACGCGCTAACCAACTGAGCTATCGGAGCGACACCTTACATTATGTCATTATTCAGATGCATGGGAATAGAATTTAATCTAGGGTAGTCCAATGCCATTCTCTGTTGTTGTAAACTTGTATTTTATGATGCTCAGTCTTATCGTATCTGGCAGCAGGGCAGGGTAGGCCTATATCACGAGGGAAATTACATATTTATCCTCTTTCATATTCAGTATTATTGTACATATAGCCTATTAAAATTAAAGAATAGTTTACTGCAGCTTGATACTATTATGCACACAGATGTCCAATTCTGCAGCAAAATGTTGTATGGTGTGCAATACGCCTAAGCAAACATCACACGTTTTTCCCAAGACAAAGGGGCCTGAAGTGAGAGGAGGGCCCGAAATGACTCTTCGTACCCCTAGTGAAAATTTCTTTCAGAGGCCCTGCTCATAGTATATAAAATTAAAGAGTAAACCTTGAGTTGCAATTGGAAAGTTTTCCTCTAATATAAAATTAACTACTGAACACAAAGATTTGCGGCGATTAGTATTTAATTTTGTTTAATTTATCATCACCCGTGGGTCTTATTTTTGTAATCAGACACAAAGTCTATAGAATTCAAATTTTTAACAGTCATCACACAAAATATCAGACTAACACAACACCAAGCAGGCTACATCAAACAACGTACAAAATACTGTTGTAATGAATATAAAATGTAGAGTTGAAATAGTAATCAGAACACATAACATTGCGCAAAAAGTGGATTAATTGATCTTTTGCAACGTTCTACAAATGCATAGCAATGTTTTCTTAATAGAGCATCAAAAGTTAAAACGTCGTTGATCTGTATCTGATACACTCTAGCACTGTCGCATCTCCACAAATTGTGAATAATTCTATGAAATAATATTTTGCTTTTCTATCAGCTAAAACATGTCTAACTTTTAAATGCTTACCTTGACATACTCAATTAAAATATCTTCTGAATGGGCCATGTTTTCATTTATTGGGACTGCAGACGTAGTATGTGAGATTCCTTATTGGTGAGAAAATAGTTTGTCTAAATATCAACAGGTCTGTATATGACGGGACGTTTCTTCATTCATTTTAATTGCAGATTTTAATAAAAATAATCTGCACAATGAAACATAAAATTTATTTGCTATTGTACAAAACAATTTAAACTTTTTATAATTTAATAAGACACAATAATCAAAACTTTAAAGGTTTTCAGTTTTAACATCATTACTGTCGAGTTCCATTCCTTGATAACGTAATCAGATCTTCTAGCCAGCAACATCAAATCCGTTTTGGCCTATATTAATTTTACTGCTTCAACCAACAGTAGTTCCGTAGTAGGACAAGTTGTAAAATAATAGGAAGTTGAACCACATTTTTACGATTAGGATTGGGAGAAACAATCCCAGATTCCAGTTCCAACCCGACAAAATTTCAACTCCAGAATTTTATACCACACCCCCAATAAATCTCATCCTACCAATCTTCTAATCCTTTAAAATTCCAATCCACCACCACACGTACCCCTGTGTCTGAGCAACTGTCCTTTCTTGCCTTTCATGAACCGTATATTAGGCGATAGCTTACAATTCAAGACCAGTCTCGCAATACAAAGATGACAATAGATTGTGGCGTTGTTTGAGCGCACAATAGCCTGGTTAATGACAGTTCTAATCAAGGTTTTGATTTAACAATGGAAGCCAAATTTGTGCCACCTCATGGAAACAAAAAAACTATAAATATATCGAACATTGTTGACAATTTCTTTTGCTACTACTAAATTAATATTTCTTTCACTGCAAACTAAATATCGTATTGCACTACATCCTATTTGGTAAGAAACGTGTAGCCACAAACTACTAGAACACGACAGAATATGCTGCTACGTAGGAAAAATTTTAAGAGTCCTAATTAGTACATCATAGCCATGACAAACCTATCATTTTTTCATTTCCAGAAGTATGCAAAAAATATATTAGCGCCTAGACATATTTTTTGCGTGTTTAGCCGGAGATTAGCTATGTACGTTCAGCACACTTTCCACAATCTTCTTTTTCTTCTTCTTTTTCCTGTTTTAAGTCTAATTTTCCGGATATCGGGGTAAGACGGAGTTTGGCAAGGTGCATACTGAGTCTCCACTTGTTACGATCTAGGGGGCTAGTGTTGGTCAACTGCCACCGCTTCCTGTCATTATATATTGTATCAGCCCATGTCTTCCTAGAACGTCCAGGCTCCTTTGTGTTGTGTATGTGTATGTCTGCGTGTGTGTGTGTGTGTGTGTGTGTGTGTGTGTGTGTGTGTGTGTGTGCGTGCGTGTGTGTGTGTGTGTGTGTGCGTGTGTATGTATGTATGTATGTAAATTACACAAGTATGTAAAATATCTTAAGATTTTTCAACTGCATCCTGGAGGTAGTTCACATCATGTCGTCTTTAGGTTTGTTTATTGCATTGCAGGATCTGTCGTCAATAGCCATATTTTACCTACAAATTTAAATTGGAGAAACATTAGATGAACAGCTAACACAGGTCGGTTGTAACACTCTAATGTCCACAGACAAACTGGAATCACGTGATTAACATAGCGCATGCGCCTTTCAGTTCATTTTCGCCATTGAAAGTTTGAACAGCCTTCTGGAAGTACAAACGATGTTGTGGACAAAAACATATATTTCAGCTAAGAAAGTAACTTTTTTTACTTGTTTAGATTTTGTTGATGTTGTTCAACCATTAACTTAGAAATTTGAAAAGCATACAATCTGATTAAGCATTAATTATTATAATTTATTGGTGCATACTTTATTTATGAACTAGTCAGTTGAATGGGCAAGTGGTGAACGAAAGTAATTATTGGCTGCCATGGGCCTGAGTCGGTTGTAACAAATTGACCGGGGTTGGTTGTAACATTTGAAATGTGTTACATCTGACCCCGAGCGAAACAAAATGATGTATTAAATTTCTAAATGTTTCATGCCAGCCTAATTCTAATTTTCATCCTGAAGAACTTCATCCATTGCCAAAAGCACCACCAAGACAACTAGTTGGATTAAACGAAAAAAGATGCAAGCAGAAATTTTAACGGATACGCCAGTCAAGAAAGCAAGGGAAGAAGCGGAGAGATAGAAGCCTGCTAAAGCTAAAAGAAAAATAATGCTGCCCAAAAAGTCGACAAAAAGAAAACAAAATAAATCTAAACACCTCAAGAGAAAGCGAGCCACGCTAACTGATTCTTCGGACGACGAAGAAAACTACTGTTTGGTATGTATGGAACATTTCAAACGAGCTATGGATTCAATGTGTCGTATGTCACTTCTGGGCCCACAAAGCGTGCACTCCCGACATGAATTATTCGTATTTATTTCATAACTGCGACTCGGATGATGAAAACTAATTTGCTGGATAACTATGGTAACCGTACCTGGCAATATTGTCTTATGTGTATGCGCATGCTGCGCACAATGTACAGAAGGCTTGCAATACGTTTAAAGAACGTATTATTTTTGCTGCTTTTTTGGTTTACCTTCGAGTTGCTCAACTTGTTGTCAGTAGCTTACTAAAAATCACCAATTTCGTTTAGGCCAGTTTAGTAATTCATGCCCATCCAAGCCTGCAGTTTCAGCTGTAGGCTAGTTGAACTTAACAGTAATCGAAATTTGTTTATAATAGTAGTAATCCTGTCCTTTTGCATCTCCTGGTTACACCCACTCTGAGACCTACCTATAGTAGCCCTGGAATTGGTCTATCGTAGGCTAATACTTTCTGTTACACTTGAGTTTGACATTTCGTTGAAGTATAACAATAAAAATGCGTTTCCAATGTGTTTATGCGGTTGTTTTCGTTTGTTACAATTCGCCCCTTCATGTGTTACAACCGACCCGTGCACGGGGCGGGTTGTAACACTTTTGTCATCTTTTTTGAAAGGTCATAACTTTAGCTGTGGACAAGATATTTTTATAGAACCTTCGGCAACTTATTGCTAAAAGATTGTATTTTTATATGGCGAAAGTTTTATTTCATTCATTCGAAAGTTAAACAAGCCATTAGTCAAAATTGTTAAAACACGCCCCGGTCTCCCCTACCTAACGCAAAATCCACAAAAAAAAACTTGATATTATAAATAGAACATGCAATTGCACCAAAAGTGATATTACCAAATGATGAGACTATCTCAAAGGTTTGGAAAACATTTGAAAAGACCTACATATTACATCATTATTGCGTAAATTGTGCTCAACGCGCATCGGAAGTGTACGGAGTCAGGTTTTCTGGACTCCTGCTCCACTCCTTTTCAGAAGTCTGTGACTTCAAATCCACTCCTGCTCCAAACATTTTGGAAATCTTGACTTCAAACTCCAATCCGACTTCAATCGCAAAACAAAAAACACAATCAACAATAAATGCTATTAATACTACGATAATTGCGCAATGCCAAGCAGAGCGAATTACATCAAAAGTAGTCGCTAGCTCGCTAAAAACCTTAACAGCCTGTTTCCCTTTAATTGAATCATCAGAAGGAGCTTATTTTAATAGAACTTGTTTAATTCAGAAGGAGCTCATTCAAATAGAATCTGTTTGAATAAGTTTTTTCCTGATGATCCTAAAAGTGATACAGACTGTTAAGGTTTTTAGTGAACTAGTAACTAATTTTGATAAAATACAATCGGGACTTTTCATAGCCTACTACGTATAACACTAATATCTTTCCGGACCTCTACAATGAAACAAAAAACATATTTTTAAATGAAAAAAATACTGCTTGGAAAATAAAACCATAGAAGCACACAAAAATAACATCTGTGCCGAGTATAGCGTATATATTTGCATGTTAAAACTAAGTACCAACTGGCAAAAAAACAGACTCCGGCTCCAACCCGGCTCCAGTTTTTGCCAAGAATTTCAGACTCCGGCTCCACTTCGATTCCGGTCGAAAACCGAGACTACGGCTTCTACTTACTTCAAAACTCCTGCTCCTGTACAGTGTACACCTCTGACGTATATACCTAAACTTCGGCTAAACCCACCAAAACTATAGATACTGTCTTTTCCTATGATTATTTCAGAACTCTTCCTCTCATGGAAATCTTTTCTGCAACAACTTATCAATCTCTAAATCTCTAACCTAGTTGTATTCTGTTCCACGCTACTGATTGTTTATTATATTTGTAGAAGAAAAAACAAACCTACAGCAAAAATTCAACAAAATACTTTGTTTTTCTTCAGTATGATACGACGACAAATTTCTTGAAACAATCTGTTGTGATCTAACTCATCAATAGAAAATGAAACAAAAAACATGGCTTCCGTTAGTTTGTATGAACTCAAAGACCTGGGTCGTACTCAACAAATAAAACATTTATGTAAACAAAAAGATTTCGAGAAGTCTTTGTGTCTTAGCGACGCTTGGCACTTGATCCTGATTAAATTCTCACATTTGTTTCTTTGATGTATTCAAGAAACATCAAAACAGTTTCTGTTCGAAAGAGAGACATAACAATAACACAAGAACAAAGAACCAGGTGATACACAGGCGTGAATAAGGGTCGAAGCTAAAAAGAAAATTTTAGGGGGGGCAAAAGCAACTGTTGAAGGAGGCAAATATTTTTATGTTTGAAATAAAGATTTTGTTTAAAAATATAGCTACTAAATGCAACCTAACATTTATAAAACGTCATTCAACATGTAATACAATGTCATTAAAACGTTGCAATAGTACGAAAAATATACTTTTTCGGAAGCATAGTACAAATTCTGAGGGGCAATTGCTCCCACAAGCCCTCCGTGGCTATGTCCCTGCCGTGAATGAGGGTCGAAGATCCTAAGTGTGATTTTCAATTTCACAACTTTGTTTCAACGTCGGATGCAAAATTAGTATAGCTTTTTGCCGATAATAGCAATGGGCAATTTATTGTTGTTATTTCGTTGCCTTCCTCTGTAACATTTGAGTGCTATTCAAACACTGTTTTTACATATTTTAAAGGTTTTGAATTAGCCATCTTTTCCTTTTGCTGGTGCCAAATTCGTGTGTTTACTTTGCCTTTCTCTACATGTTTTCGCCAGCAATAAAAAATAGAATTAAATTGAAAAGAAAAGCACTCATGCACAACTGCATTATCTACTTCTACGTTATTTTAACTTTATGTTGTGTAGCCGACATAGTTTTGATGAATAAATTAGCCCATTAATTAATGATTGAGTAGGCCTTTAAAAACTTGTATTATTGTATTATGTGAGTTAGTGGGAAAGATAACACATCCACTAATATTTGCAAGCAAGCATCCAAAGATGAGTGCAACAAGCATTAGGCTACCTGAGATCAAGGACATTGAAAATAACATGAGTCCGGTACCATTGAGTTTTATTGCGTTTTATATGCAGGTAAGGGTAACGAAAGTTTTGTTTGGTACCCAGATCGCCTCTGGAAATAATCTTAAATGGATTTATCGAAACGTAGTTGTGACACTCTGCCAGTGAAAAATGTGATCTTTACTTGCACTTTCATGCATATACGATTCAATTGTAGGTGTTCCCAGAGATGGGCGTGATCTTGATCTTGAAGATCACAAGTGATCTTGAAGATCACTTTTTTTTGGTGATCTTGATCTAAGATCACTTTTTTTGTGTGATCTTGATCTTGAAGAACAATAAGATCAAGATCACTTTAAAATTGAAGTTTACTTATACTAGATAGAGGCATTTTTGTAGAACTCGTACTGTACAAAGTAGTTAGTGGCAACTACTAACATTTAGCCACTGTTAATATGATACCCCAGCCAGCAAGCCCATATGGGCCCCACATGGGGACCCATATGGGCTGATGTACGGGCCCTATGTGAGCTGCCCATATGGGGCCCATACACATTGTGTCCGCGGGCATCACATTGCCCCCATATAGGCTGCCCATATTCATTTATGGGTTTCATGTGGGTTGCTCACACTCAACCCACAAATCTAATATGGGCTGCCCATATGTAACCCATAAATCTAATTTAGGCTGCCCATATGTATATCAGGTATATATGTAACTGCAGACAGATGCTAAAGCGCTCAAACTGCAAGCAGTGAACTTTGCGCAATGCATAGCAAGGTGCCCCAGTAAAGTGCTCAACCGGCGTAAGCCAAGAGCGTCAACAGACAGTGCCTACCGTTTAGTATTTATACACTGGAAAGGCCATGAAGGTATATACCTCCATGGGACATTTTCCTATTTGTGGTACGTAAGCACCAAAAATAGTACTACTGGCAACTTTGCCAAAGTGCTCCAACTGCAAGCAGTGAGTTTTGCGCAATGCATAGCAAGATGCCTCCAGTAATTTTGCTTGTTCAATTTCATTTTGTGTTTGTTTAAATTTAAAAGATCTCAAAGTCTAGACAAATGCTGATCGAGGTGTAAGCCTATATCATATTAGTATGGGTTGCCCACAAACCTTTGAATCACTGTGTGGGTAGCCCATGGGCTGCCCAGAAAAAATGTAGGCAGCCCATGGTCTGCCCATAAAAAATGTGGGCAGTCTATGGTCTGCCCATAAAAAATGTGGGCAGCCCATGGCCTGCCCATGAAAAATGTGGGTAGCCCATGTTCTGCCCATAAAAAATGTGGGCAGCTCATGGTCTGCCCATAAAAAATGTGGGCAGCCTATGTTCTGCCCATAAAAAATGTGGGCAGCCCATGTTCTGCCCATAAAAAATGTGGGCAGCCCATGTTTTGCCCATAAAAAATGTGGGCAGCCCATGGTCTGCCCATAAACAAAGTGGGCAGCCCATGGTCTGCCCATAAACAAAGTTGGAAGCCCATCAATATTTCACGCTTAGCCCATGATCAATAATTTTATGCGGCTAAATTTATTAAAATGCATTTATATGAACACGCATTTGAAGACTGGAAGTTTTATATTCCACCTTGTCATTTAGCAACACATTCTGCAAGAAAGCCCATATTGGGCACATATGGCAAAAACACAAAAACCCACATAGAACCCACATGCCCACAAGCCCATTAAAATAGTATATGGGGTCCATATGGGCTTGCTGGCTGGGACGTGTCCAACAAAGGACGATTTAAAGACTCCATCTAATCTGGTCAGTGTTGCCATTTCAAAATTGAAAAAGTTTTCTGTGTTGGTCATAATAAAGAAGTCAACTTCCGTGTACTTTATGTGGACGTATAATAAAAAATGATTTAACTTTGTTCACTATTTCCATGTGTGAATTAAAAAAATGCTTGTTTTCTTTGACCCAATTTTAGATGTTTCAAAATTCTAGAATTCAACAATTTTTGCGAAAAACCTAGCTAAACTTATAAAAAAGAAATTTTTATGTGACATTCATCCTGTGTATAAAACATTTAAAGTGCACCAATATTTTCAACTGAAGTCGCCTACCCCCTTTGCTCTTTCTTCAAATGTTGTGTATAAATTTAGTTGTTTGCGTGACGCAAACCAGACATACATTGGTATGTCAACCAGACATTTGTTGACAAGCGCCGGGGAGTACTTAAACCCAAACCTAATAACTAAAAGTGCAATTAAAGAGCACATCGCCTCTTGTGAAACGTGCACTGACAATGTCTCGATCGACCAATTTAAAATCATCGCTTGAGGCAGAACTGATTTTCACACTAAGATCATGGAAGCCTTAAGAATCAAACGTAACAATCTATCTCTCAACCGGCAGTTATTCGCCTGTGGCTCATCGTTCCTTTTGTGTGTGTTCTAATTGTTTTGTCCAATGCCTGTAGTCTACACCTCATGTGATCTGTTTCCCACCGCATAATTTACTCGCAATCATTCTCGTATCATTTGTTCAGTTTGTGCTTTCAGTCCAGAGTGTTGGTCACAGCGGTAAACCATAATCTCTTCGTGGGAAAATTGTAACATAAAGTTCCCGGATCCGTTTGTCTGCATATAGTGACCGAAAAAGAAACACTTCTTGAAACGTCTATTCAATAAGTGTATTCCTGTAAAATTAGCCCGCGGCTATCGAAATGGAGATGCAATGCCTACACCTCTAAAACTGTCACTACGATACAGATTACTTGGATAAAAGACGGAGAATTTGTCCAGCTAGCAAGCACCAAATAAACCAGTTAAATGTGCGACCGACTTCCAACAAACAACTTCGAGAATGAATCAGAAAAATTTGTGATAACTCAAAGGCACGAGAGCAGTTCGTGACGCAATATTTCATGTTTAAACCGGTTTCAAACTGAAACAGGTTTAAACCGGTCTTACGGACGATGGTGCAATTTTGGCTCATGTTTTAGGAATTTCCATGACGTAATATTCAGTAGACCCGAACGGTTTCTACATGACGTTTGACCAGGCGAACAACCGTCTGTAACATAGCGGCCCCTAGTTATGACAGTCTGACATGGCATAACTAAAAAAGAATTGACGACAATTGTGAGCCAATGAATAAAAACACATGATACACAAATTGTTTGAATCACTCACGTTTAAGTTAATACGCAAATACAAAGGGCATGCAAAGAATAAACAGCAATAAGAACACGACGATACATGAAATTGGTACCATAGGTATTAGGTACACGCAAAAATGATGCTATATACAATGATTGCGATAATAACCGACTGTTCTGGGCTCAGACAAGTGTCGGCCACCGCAGACAAAACCAGGCTCAAACCCTAACACTTAGGTGTTCTTTACGGGGGCGAGGCACGAAATATCCCTCAACACATAGTCTACTTTCACTTTCCCCGTACTCTCATCATAGTTGCAGACGGCAACTTTAGCTCTACGAACCACAGGCTTCCCTTTCCTAATTTGTGGAACTACCTCATGCACCCTCCCAAGTTGATACTTCCCACGTTTACCAATGTCCTGGAGAGAACCTACCACTACAAGTTGACCAGGCTCCAAATTCTCGGCCATTTTTAGCCATTTTTTCCGGCCCTGAAGACCTGGCAAGTAAAAATCGATCCAATTACTCCAAAACTGCTGAGAAAGTGACAAATTGAACCGATAATCCCTTCTTAATTGGTCACGATCATGTGGTTGCCCAACAGCACAGTATGGGTCTAAGTATGGGGTCAAAAGTGAGGCAGGGGTGATGACAGTAAAATCCCTAGGGTCGTCACTCAAAGGTACCAAAGGGCGTTCGTTCACGATCCGAACGGCACTGCCTGTGTACGTAAGCAGTTCAATAAAATTGGGCTTACGACTTGAAGAGTCCAAAATGTGAAAAAAGTATTTAATCACATCGGCCATGAAACCAAGTCTACTTAGCCGAAATCTAGCCAAGAGATCTGCCAGAGGGTTTAAGAAATCAGGACACGAAAACATGACATCATTAACACAAGTTCCTCGAAATTCAGACTTGCCATCGTAAACAGCACGCTTTTTTAATTGTGACGTCACAAAGTATGGTAAATACCATTCAAATCCCTTGACATTTCCTGCTTCACTAGCACGCTCAATATAGCCATTAGATTTAAGATCTTTCATGGTGTCAGTAAGGAAATCACGAAGTTCAGGTTGTTTTAAAGCTTTCTTTCTTAAAGCAGCAGCTCTATCTGACGCCAACACAAAATTGTTAGGTAGATCAATATCTTCCTTCAACGGAACAGGTATCTCAAATCGACCATCTTTCAACTCAATATTCGGTTCAACAAGTTCTCTAGCCAACTTATCATTGCGAGACAATTCACAGGTTTCATTTTGCAACGTCAAATCCTGAATGACTTTATTCAGGTTTGCTATTTCCATATCACGAGACTCAATTTTACGCTGAAAGCCAGAGATGACATCCGACTCTGAAGACGTCTGCACTCTGCACACTTTAGCAACGCTTTCCTCTAAGGGTGACTTACCACCACAAGCCAACCAACCGAGAGGAGTGAGTAAAGCATGCGGTTCACTACGATTTTCACCAACACGTTCTTCTTTTGCCCACATCAAATAAGCGTTGTCGTTGCCAATCAGTACATCTACAGTACTACAATCATTCAAATGAAACATATTTACGTCATGAAAATGACGGAAACCATTTAAATCTTGTTTATGCGGTAAAGTTTTAACATCATCAGCCCAAGCTGGGTTAACCACCGAAGTTATATCACAAAACAGTTCATCTGTCTCTAACGACTGGATGTTGAGTTTGACAAGGTCAGCACAAGTAGCTTTCTGACCAGCCAGGGTATCCATTTTAAACGACGCTTTATCGTACGGTTTAAGATCAAGTTCACACACCAAGTCACTCGAAACAAACGTCAACTGCGAACCAGGATCATGCTGACAATACACCAACTTCGATTTGCCAGTCATTGGATTCAAAACACGAGCAGCAGTAACGCGGTTAAAGGCTGCTTTAACATTTCCAATCTTAACATTACGCACAGGAACTCTGGCACGAGCATCATCTTTCCCAACAGAATCCAGAGAATCATGTGACGTCACATAAAAATCATGCAGAAGAAAATAGTGTTTCCTATCGTTGTTAGGCCCACACTTACGACAGTTATTTGCATGAACGCAATCCCTAACCATATGCTGGCGCAAACAATTCAAGCATTTGCCAGCTTTCACAATGACATCTCTCCGATCTTTAGGTGTCAAGCGCAAAAATTCTTTACAATTAGACAAAAAATGATATTCAACTTGACCACGTGACGAACAACAAATGCATGCCGGTAGGTTTTTACGTCTGGCTTCACCACCGCGCGGTGCGCCAACAACAGTCGAGTACTGCGAACTCCCTGACATCACATCATCATGGGGTTTTACGGACGTCTGCCTAACCGGACATGAAGGCAATTTTCCTTTGCCAAACTTTTTAAATTGCTGCGACTCACCAGAATCGCCCATTAGCATAATGCTAAAATCAGTCGACTTACGCGTTTCCTCCCGTACTACAAATTCAAACAAACTCTGAAAAGTAGGCTCATCAGTGCCACCATACTGATCACCTAAAAAGTCAAGATAACGCTGCTTAGCGTCAAACGGGAGTCGCTTAGCCAAATCCAAAACAAAACGTCCTTCCAATTTGTCACGCTGACCATAAGCTTGCGCGTAAAGCAAACACTGCGATAATTCATCTTTAAACTCTTTCAGATCACTGGAAGAGGTCGAAGTCAATTTGCTACCATAGCGATACTTTCTAATTTCCGGTTCTGCAAAAAGACCTCCACGAACCCCAAAACGCTGGGACAAGCGAGCTAACGACATTTCTATCCTGTCTTCCTCTGACAAGCCAGGGGTGTCAGAAACCAAATTAGCAATCGTTTGCGCAGCTGTTCTAACACAAGCTGCTTGTAACAAAGTCAAACAAGTCCCCTTAAAGGGCGAAGCTGCCATTAAGGCCGTAACACGATTTTTAAAGAAGATAAATGGCATATTATTACCATCGTAACCAATCAAGGCCGCCTTATCGAAAAACGTCCTACTATTTTGGTATTCAAAAAAGCAATCCTGCTGTTGAGAACTCGATTTAGCGGGAGAAGACAAGCTATATCCCTTAAGGGGCTGAGTGGGCTCAGTCACATGCACAGCCCGATCAGACGCGATACGCCTCTCACAACCACCCAAATTACGTGTAGCTGGGCGATCAAAACCTAGCGGCGCAGAGAACTGTGAAGGGGGCAAAGCATTACTACTAATGGCGGCCCCGTGACCTGTACGCTCTGGGGGAGAAGTTCGGTTGTAATTCGCAGACCTTGGCTCTACAGCATTCGGAAGACCCTTAGCCGCGGCCCCGAGACCTCCTGAAACAGCTGGAAAACGTGTGGATTGCCCTGGTCCACTCACAGGTTGAACGGGTGTTTGGAAAAGGTTATGTAAATTAAACTGCGATTGATGTTCATTTCTGGAATGCCTAGAAGAGCCCTTCTTAGAGCTACGCCGAGAGCCCACCTCTGATCGATATTCAGCTAAAACTACCTCTTTACGTTGTTCAGCCCTCAACTGAGCGTCTTTGAGTGCGAACTCAGCAGCTCTCGCTTCGGCTCTCGCGGCGGCCTCAGCTGCTCTCGCTTCGGCCTCAGCTCTCGCGGCAGCCTCAGCTCGAATGGCCTCAGCAGCTCTCGCTTCGGCCTCAGCTCTCGCAGCAGCCTCAGCAGCTCTCACGGCAGCCTCAGCTCGTATGGCCTCAGCTCTCGCGATGGCCTCAGCAGCTCTTGCATCGGCCTCAGCTTGGATCTGGAGCTCCTCTCGTCTTAGCTGTAGGTTAATTTGTGCAACTATCCGAGACGAACTCTTAGACATCCTAGTGCTTACATTTGAGGCGCTATCCTCAGGATGTATGTCAGCATCCAACATATCTGAGAACTCACTTTCTTTTTGTTCAAAGTTATTTTTTAACGAGTTAAATTCGGGATCTACCCTATCACGAAGTTCTGCCAAGATTGCAGAGTTAAAGATTGTAGTCAAAAGAGCATGGAAATGCCGTAATTCCTCTTCTAAAGTAGATAAGTTAGATCGAAAAATTAACAGTTCCTGCTTATCACTCAAAGAACCTAGGGCTACAGAAAGTTCCCCAATTTGAGTCAAAATATCCCGTCTAAGATGCCGGGCCTCTCGAACTGACTTAGCCTCATCGTTATTGGGTCCCTCCCCAGAATGGCCTGCCCGACCGCAAAGAACATCATCAGGCTTAAACTCAGTCGAGTCTACGGCGGTCGAGTCCTTGTCGCCACCGAGTGTAGACATATTAAATGTTGGGGCTAAATTAACAATTAAAAAAATTAAGTTACACAAACATACAAAATTATTAGGCTACAGTAGTTATAAAAAACTTAACTGCAAAGACCGTAAAAATACAAAAAAGAATTTAAATGCACGATACCGTAGCTGTACGAGCATGAAGTCCTAAAGTCCACAAAACTTGCTTGGATTCTTCCACTTGAATCTACAAGCACAGATGGATTGTCTTTTAATCTTCTTTCTTGCCAATGATTGTCAAAGTTATTTTTCTTCAGTACCAAACTGAGAAGAAATGTCTTTACTTTTCTTTGCTTCTGTAAGAGTGTAGACTACCAACCAACAAATCTTCTTTTATTATTTCTTGTAGCCTACTTCTAATTAGTTCTTCTGCACTAGCTGACAACAAACACGTCGTTTATTTTTATGCCTTCAAGTGCTTCTTGGCCTACCAGCTAACAAATTCGTTTTTTATTTTTCTTGCTTTAATTTCTTCTTGACCTACCAACTGACAAGAACTCGTCTTTTATTTTTATTTTTTGCTTTAATTTCTTCTTGACCTACCAACTGACAAAAATCGTCTTTTATTTTTTATGGTCACAGCGGTAAACCATAATCTCTTCGTGGGAAAATTGTAACATAAAGTTCCCGGATCCGTTTGTCTGCATATAGTGACCGAAAAAGAAACACTTCTTGAAACGTCTATTCAATAAGTGTATTCCTGTAAAATTAGCCCGCGGCTATCGAAATGGAGATGCAATGCCTACACCTCTAAAACTGTCACTACGATACAGACTACTTGGATAAAAGACGGAGAATTTGTCCAGCTAGCAAGCACCAAATAAACCAGTTAAATGTGCGACCGACTTCCAACAAACAACTTCGAGAATGAATCAGAAAAATTTGTGATAACTCAAAGGCACGAGAGCAGTTCGTGACGCAATATTTCATGTTTAAACCGGTTTCAAACTGAAACAGGTTTAAACCGGTCTTACGGACGATGGTGCAATTTTGGCTCATGTTTTAGGAATTTCCATGACGTAATATTCAGTAGACCCGAACGGTTTCTACATGACGTTTGACCAGGCGAACAACCGTCTGTAACAAGTGTCGTTCCAGTTACAGTGCATAGTCAAATTTATCTTACGATTTTTCATTTTATGTATTGCAGATTTAATTCCTGATGAGGACACACGTACGTATCGAAAACGTTTGAGTTTATTTTATTTTAATTATGTTATATTTTGTGTGAAATAAAGTATGCTAAACCCGCTAAAGTTACTATGTTTTATTTCTCTATCGAGTAGTTAAAAGTAAAATTTAGCAATACCAACTATATAGCCTACCTTTACCCAGGTTGCTTATAGTAATTAAGTTATTATTTGCATCATCATTGATTAAAAACTTCGTTTTTTTTCAAATACACAAAAAGTGATCTTGAAAGTGATCTTGATCCTCAAGATCACGATCTTCAAAATCACCTGATCTTTAAGATCAAGATCACCTATCTTGATCTTCAAGATCACCAATATCCTACTGGTGATCTTGCCCATCTCTGGGTGTTCCCTAACTGTAGTCTAAAATGTTAGTTTGATATGCATTGCATATACTCATGCACAGTATATGATTATTCAGATAACATGAAACATTTATCTATCTATAACATTTATCTGTAGATTTCCATCACGCATTGAAGCGGTGATCTGACAATGAAATTTTCTACGGTTCGAGAAAAAGTTTTCTCTGCCTATAAAACGTTGAATGGTAGTTTAACTAATGAGTATATGATTACTTCTATGAATCCCTGTATGATTACATTACATCACACAAACAACCTGATTTATAAACAACTTCAGAGAAAAGAGTAAAAAGAAGAAAGCGACTGCGGCTAGAACTATAGGCTCACTTTAAAGTTATGAATGTAAGAAGAATTATGTACAAACATTTTTTTTAACAAGTTTTGCAATTGTTTTTGAAAATGGAATAGCCTAGCCTAAAAATGGAATAGCCTAGCCTACAAACTTGTTAAAATCTTCTTCTTCTGGGATGTCCGTAGTTAGCTTACAGTTTTCTCAAAAAGTCTGTTTGATATAAATGGAATAGCCTAGGCCTACTTCTATTTCTGCGATGCTTGACAAGTCAACCCACTGTGTTACATCATCTCCCCAAGTTTGTCTTCTCCTGCACCTCTTTCCTTCCATCATACCTATAATCAGAGATGTACGTATACGCCGCATACTTGCGGCGTAGACTTTTTGTTTGCGCTAACGCTTGCGGCCACATTTTTTGGATAGTTTGCGCTTGAGGCTACGCCGTAAAGTTTTCGCGGTTTTTTAGCGCATAGCGTCAACGCATACTTTTTAATGTATTTTTTTCTCTACTACACGCCAATACCTTCCAGCGCTGCAGTTGAAAGAATGTTTTCAATGGGCAAAGACATATTGGCACCAAAACACAGCAAAATGTCAGATGAACACTTTCAGATGCTTGTGTTTCTTCGTGGAAATTCAAAATAAAACTTGTTTGTTTCGAGTGGTTTATACCGTGTGCATGTTTGGCACCAAGCAAACAAAATGAGTTTACACTAGTGTATGCGCTGACGTTCACGCCGCCAACTTTTTTTACAAGTTGCGTTGACGCATACGGCGTATGTTTTTTCGAACGTTTGCGTTTACGCTGACGGCGTCAATATTTTTTGTATGCGCGTACATCACTGCCTATAGCCTAATCACCAATAGGCTGTAGGCTAGCCTGTAGCTGTTCTACTGATTTTCCTAAAATAGTCTCGCGCAAATCATTTTTTGTTTTGCTAAATCGTTTGTCCAATGTCCGTCTATCTTGCACTCCACATCTTTTTCTACTGTAGCCCATAATTGCTTCGTTTGTAATGTGTTTTTATATGATAATTTTAGTAGGCTATTCTTATGTAGCACCAGAGTTGAAAAACAGGATTTATTTTGTGAATTTCTTTGCTGTTGGTCAAACTTTTACTTCCATATGACATAACTGGTTTGACATAGCAAGATAGCCTAATATTCTCAGTTTAAATTGCAAATCTACATTTCTTCTTAAAAACTCCTTGCATTTAAAAAATGAATGCTTTTTCTTGACCGATGCTTCTTTTTACATCATTGGTGCTTCTTTTATCTTGTAGCCTATAATGAGGAACCTTGGTTATATAAAGAGTTAGTGACCTGTTCGAACTGTTTCAGTTTATTGTTCTCCTTCCAGCTTTTGTTTTTTGATTCCTTTTTCTATCAACATTGTTGATAGTATTAAACAATAAATAAAATGAGTTTATAAAAATGATGTAGCCTAGTGTAGGAACTGCGTATGTCCGTAAATAATTATGGTGCGCTGTTTCGAAGGATCACCTCTACGAATCAATATGATGATCAGGGCCGTTGAAAGGATAATTTGGGCCCGGTACCAATAAAATTATCGGGCCCCTAACAGGGGTAGATCTACCAGGCCCACCCAGATTGACAGTGGGCCCACCCAAAATCAGATTCATGAAAAAACAACATGTTAATGTTTAACGCTAGAAGTAGAACAGCTAAGTGGCACGGAATTGTTTATTTCACAGCACTATTTCACAGCATGATATCACTTTAACATTTGTACCACTATACCACTTTAATTTTTGTATGCTGACCCGCCGTGGCATTATTGATGAAGGCCCACCAAGATATAGGCCCACTCATAAATTACCAGTGTTGTACGTTGACGGCGTCAACTTTTTGTTGACGCTGAGGCTAGCGCCGTCAGTTTATTTTTTAGTTGACGGAAGTGATAGCGCCGTCAACTATTTTGCCGATTTTAAGCGTCAAGCGCTATGCGTCATTTTTTGTTTTCATGGAAAATCTCGTTTCACTATGAGAGTTTCACAATGTATTCTGGCCAGCGCGACTCATCCGATTTACCGGCTTTCGCGTTGGTTGGAATGGCTCCCTGGAATACAAGCGGAAGAAGTTCGCCTAATGGTGATCACTCATATCGTGAGCAGTATCGAGAACGAGAGATCAGAGAGGGAAAGCGAAAAATCAATGAATTTCATCGCGGAGGTTGAAGAAACTTTATTTCAAGAGCTCTATGCCCCTGAAAAGAGCTATTTTTTTCATTGACGCGTACAACACTGTAAATTACGTTCTGAATCCGACACTGGCCCCTAATCAAGACACTTCTAAGAAAACAGTGCACTAGATCCAGAGAATATGGAGTGGTTTCTTCAAGTTCTAGGCCTCTTGAAAAGATTGCGGATACCTAAAATTATTCTAGGCCCAGGTCCAAAAGTACCGTACCTCTTGGACCCCCTGTTAACGCCCCTGATGATGATGATTTTGCGCGCTCAAGGAAAGAATTTAGAAGATTTATTGGGCCAATTATGACATAACAACAATTACATTGTTTGGTCATAACCAATTAATAAACAATTCATCATTACAAAAAGTTAACAAAATACAGTACGTACTAGAAGTCGAGCCTAGGCTAGGTCATCATAAATTACCAATGCTTATGAATTCGCTAATAGGTTAGGGTTCAATGTAAATTGCAAAAAAATGGCCTCACTGAGAAGCGTTTCAAAGCTGGGCAAAAAGATTATTTCAGCTCAGCTTAGATGGGCGAGTTCAAGGAAGATTAGCTCAAGCAGCAACCGTGGAACAGCAGATATCTCCTCGACTAAAAGTAAGAAAAATGTTTCTTGGTTAGATTTTTTACTGTTCATTTAAAGTTTTAAGCGATTCTTAATTTTGTCAATGAGCTTATGCATGTACAAATTTTTAGCGGAATAAACTTCTCTAATAAAGGTAAGTATTGTAGATGGTTTTACTACAAGGCTCAATTTAAAAGATATTAAAACTTTATTTGTTAAAATAAAAGTCACCTGAAACAAGGTTTGATTGTCCTAGCCGTAGCGATCGAAATACACAGGCCTGGTCAACGTGTATGGAAGCCTATGTAATTTCGATTTTGAACTCGAAGCTAAATTTTCTAGTTATCCCTTTGAAGTGATGGTTTAGAGCAGTGGTTCTCAACCGGGGTCCGCGGACCCCAAGGGGTCCGTGAAGCGATTTCCGGGGGTCCGCGAAAGTTTTTGAGTTTTCAACATGACGGATAAATTAAGAAATTTAAAAATTGTTTGTGCTTTGTTTATATATTAGCCTACAGTGATTCTTAAACTGTAAGTCGCAACGCACTGGTGCGTCGTTTGAAATTGCTAAGGACATTGCACAAAGGTTTGGTTTCTTAACTAAAATATCATATAAATTACTTAAACCTTTTAATAAGGCTATGTTGGCTATGTTCAACTAAATTCTTTTAAGACAACAGATTGTTGATCAATGATTAATTTAGAAATACAAACGTTAGTCAGCAGTCTATCACCACTCACAGTTTTGCAATGACTGTGATTATAACGAATTAATATTGATTTCAAATGAAAAAAGGGAGAAATTCTTTGTAACAGTCGCAAGTATTCTATTAACTTTTGATAAAAGTTATAGAAAAACATCAAATGAGCATATAGCTTACCGATGTTTGATCCTGTGTGCCAACATATAGCTCATAAGTCATAACATAATTTCGTCAATCTCATCAATCGTCAAGTGCGTTGCGAATTCAGCAAATTCTTTTCAGTGTGTTGCTTTGAAACTTATGTAACATATGATTCCATAAGGAAACGCGATATACCAACATTTCTAATTGAAATTTTTAGTGGTCCGCGACCGCTTCGAAGACACCAAAAGGGTCCACCAAGACAAAAAGGTTGAGAACCACTGGTTTAGAGAATCCAAATTGCCAAAGTGTGATCACCGAATCTCAATAGTCCGAGCCTAGACAGACAAGACTTGCTTTTTTAAGATTAATCAAAACAAATTATAATATTGGTCTTTGCAAATACTGAACTCTAGGTTCATTTGGCCTTTAATATTTTGAAAAAAATTCAAAACTATTTCTGGTAAAAATTAGACTCTTTTTTGCTTGTTATTTTGCTACTTTTTGTTTCATAACAGACTACTCTACAACGATGGTAAGCAACATCGCACCAAGCAGAAGACTGTTCACCCCAAATACGCTTAACGTCAGTGACCGTGTGAAACAAGCAATGATGGTGGTGGACCCTGGTTCAAGACATGCTGACTTTGTATATACAGTCGAGTGAGTTTGATTGTAAGCTGTATTTCTGTTGTCATTCATAAAATCAACATTTTAGGATAAAGTGTATTCAAAATTCAGCCTTAGTTTAATTTGAATGCAAAATTCTCTGTACTCATTTGGATTCGAAACAAAGCGAATTTCGTTTCGTTGCCTAAACTCGAAACAAGTAAATCGGAAGATCAAGGACCTAGGGTTTACATTACTGCGTAGTTTATGCAGTTGGGCATTGCAAAAGATATGTCCTTTTTTTCGTAGCCAGATATTGATAAGTTTACAAACATCCACTACCAGAATGAACTACACAGTTAATTTTGTTGACAGGCCCTGGCCTAGGCCATTGGTTTGAAACCCGTACAAGTATACCAAATTGAGAAGATAGAGCTTCAAAAAAACATATTCTCACTTTGAGAAGAATCGTCCCTTGCATCAATTCGGTGTTTTTTCAACCATACGAACTCAATATTCGTTTTTATCAGATTCGTTCGACAGGCAATGCTGCAGATTGCGAAGGTCAATGAAGACGATCATACTGTCATTACATTGGACGGTAGCGGTGCTTTTGCAACAGAAGCCACTTTACGCACGATGCTGAAGAATACCAAAGGAAAGGTAAAACTTTTTAAACTGCAAATCTCTGGAGTGAATCGTTTGCAAAATGAAACTAGAGCTTCGTCATTGCTTTAGAAATGTATTTAAATATACTGAACAGTGGCGCACGCAAAGCAGTAGGCTAGGGTTAATATTTCGATAATTTTTTATGACGAAATATTAACTGTATTCTCCCGTTTAAGTACACAACCCAACTGTCAAAGAAATCCTGATTCAAGTCTATCGGAAATTTTTTTATGTCAGTTTAGCAGCAGTGTACTATTGAACTATTTTTTTTCAACAACTTGCAGTCGCAGATGTAGCAGGTCTAAAACTCTGCATGACGTAATGCCACAACAAATAAAATACACAAGACACACATATACATGTAGACTTCACTATTTAAAGGATTTCTGACAACTTGCTCACTGGTGTTTGAACATATCCATTATCCATACATCGTCAACTGTTGCATACCTTGCACATTTTTGTGCTTCGCTTCCAGTGCTAGGCTACCCATTTTAGAATTTTTTTTTGTTGTTAAAAACTTTCAAATGAAGGCTATACTTCTCAAATTGCTGTAAGCATTTCCTGCTGCAGCTTGCTCATCTGGGAACAACAACTGATCCTCAAATGTCGAACGCTTTTTTGTAAAGGGGCTCAATTGGGTCGTTATTTGGGTGATAAGATAAGTAGGCGGTGGATGAGAAGCAGCTGTGACAAGAAGGGCAAGACTGGGTGGAGCAAAGTTATGGGAATGTGGGTAAATGCGGAATGAAAGAAAGTTTTTGTTAAAAATGAAGAAAAAAGTTTATAGAAGTTGTGTGCGACTGCTTTATTGTACGGTAAATAGCGAGACTTGGATACTTAAAGAGAGTGAACTGGCAATTTTGAGAGGAACAGAAAGGGCATTGGTGAGAGCAATGTTTGGGGGAAAGAAAAAGACTGAAGAACTGATGAATATGTTAGAAATGAAGGAGACTATTGACGAACTTGCATGGGCAATTGGAGTGAGATGGGATGGGCATATGCTGAGAGAGGAAGGAATAAGTTTCTTCGAAAAACATGACTTTGAAGGTAGATGGAAAGAGGAAACGGGGACGTCCAAAAGTAACATGGAACAAACAAGTGAAGAATGAGGCAGACAAGGTTGGTTTGAAGGATGAAGAGAAGGAGATGGAGAAGAAGTGAAGACAATCACTGGGTGGAGAGATTCGGCCATCCCCACAGGTGGAGGCAAGTTGGATGATGACGTTCAACCCTTTAAAAATGGCGTCGTTCTAAATGACACCTATGAAGTAAATTATTTACTTCATAGGTGTGCAATCGTCATTTTTGCCAGCCTCATCGTTTGATTCTTTGTAAGCGTTATCAGTTTTTCCACTTTGCATTGCAACTAGCACCTCATTAAAAATTTTCAAGATCATCCACGCATACTCTTCGTCGTTTTTGTCACCAACGTGGTCAAAATATATACATATATTTTTTTTTTATTCAATTGTAATATTCAAAGATTTGAGACTGTGCAAAAATCTCAGCCATCCATCAAGCCGACATCTTCAACTGTGCCACCATTCAAAGAGAATAATTCAGAATTTTTGCTGATTCCGTTATCAAATCCTATGCATGGTTGACCTAGTTTGCTGCATCCATCAGATGAGCAGAACTGCCATAGGCAACACCTGCTGCCTCTCTTGGTACCGTGAAACCTTACAACTTTGCCCAGATATCATGAGTTAGCTGACAATTATATGTTGTAAATTTTGTTGCAAAGGAGGTAATTCTTGTTGCAATGGCTTGTCTGGTTTGCAAAGACATGTGCTAAAGCATGCAACAACTTAAATTATCAGACGTAACCTTTTTCATTATTTTTTTTTGTTTTATTTTGTTGGGCAAAGTTGTCCCCAAAGTGGCAACTTTGCCCACAGCTAGTTTTTTGGCTATATTTTACACATTTAGTTGTGGATCAAGCAATTTTAACATGGTATTATACAACTTTGCCCACAAGCAGTGTTTTTAAAAATAACTTACAGTAGAAAAATAACTTTCTGCCCAATTGGTAGGGACTTTATACAATTGGTTACCCTCATGGTCGCGATTAGCCACACCAGGCTTAATGACCGTATATTGAAATCAACTTGTTTATTGAATAGAAGTTGCTAACATAAACAGTAAAGAAATATGAACAACTACTGAACGACAGTATCATCAATCATGCACCTTTCTGTTACACAGCGGCAACAGTGGATGTTACAAAAATGAATTTTTGGATACCAACAGCAAAACGATTACAATACATGTTTTACAGTTTGTGACAAATTACACTGAAAAGAAAATATTGTTTCGTCGATCAAAGATTGGTTCTGGAAGAACGCGAGATATGGCATCAAAGTCCACAAAGGTCTGATCCTTATTCAAGGGCCATGAGTACTTGTCACAAGAAAAATTGTATGGGGGCCTTAAGAATTTGACTTAAACTGAATTGGAAACTTTTCTTGTGATTTGGCCTGATACAATTTGCTATTGTCACCAGTTGTGTTTCGGGAGGTTGAACCAATATTAAATTCCACCACTACCCAATTAGACACCATTAATTCATCTTTGTTTGGTTTTGAAAGAGCTGCTGTTGTTTCCATGTCGGCATTGATATAGATTCCCGTATTTTTTCTGCACAACGTCGTCAGATGTCATATAGTGCCAAAATGTGGTAATTTGGAACGTCAACCTGGTAGACTGCACTAGTGATGGAGCCAGCTGTAGCTCTGGGACCAGAGCTGTGTGCAAGCTTAGGGAACGTTCAAATATTACGTAACGCTTTTTTTCCGAATTTTTGACCCCCCCTCTCCCATGTAACGCCAACGTAACGCTTTTTTCAATCCCCCCCTCCCCCATGTAACGCTTTTTCACTACAAAATCAGCACAAAAAACTACCATTCCGTACTCGAAAGCGTTACGTAACGTTTTGCTTGAAGCCCCTCCCCCCCGATGTGACGCTAACGTAACGCTTTGCATAAACCCCCCCCTCCCCCTCGAAGGCGTTACGTAATATTTGAACGTTCCCTTATCCTAAAAATTATAACTAAACAACAGAGAAAAAATCATAGCCATCAATCCCGCTTGTTTCTGCTGATTTAACACTTTGCTCCTCAAAGGGAGGCCAGATTTGGCCCCCCCCTCATATTTCCTTTGATTATTTGAAGCACAGTAACGCCATGCACTTGGTTTTTCTTGACTTTTCCTAAAATTGCCAGGCGGATCTGATGATATTAAATTTGATGCTAACAGTTGTGTAGTTTTCTTGTAAATTCAAGATTTTGGTGAATTTTTGCTATTTCTAGCTAACTTCCAGCAAAGCGTGAAATGGATTACATTGCGATAACAAGCCATAAGCTCATAATTGCTTCGTGCATCGATATGCGCGAGCAGAGAGAAACGTCCTCTTGTTTTCCTTTGTTTGGTTTGACCTCAATAATACAAAGCGCGTTATTTCTTACGCTACAAAAGAAAAGCCAGTGATCACAAAGCTGTTAATTAGAAAAAATAATAGCAAACGTTTTTTGCGTTATCAGCTCTACAAAGAAGAATAGCAATCCACGATCAAAATAGTAGGCTATGTAGGCCACAAACTATTCAAAACAGTTATTTCAAGTAGATAATATTCATTGACGAATAAAAAACGTTACAATAAGAAATCATGGGTAAAGGCACGAAAACCTGGTTTCGAAATAAACGTTTTATGGAAATACTCTCATTGACAAGCATTGCAATTGCGGAAATGTATGACTGCAAATGCTTTTGGGAGAAGCCGGAGAAATAGCGTTTTTGCAAACAGTAATTGTGAGATACACTCAAAATTATGAGATAGGCTCCATTTACACGTAGCAGC
Organism: Aplidium turbinatum; assembly: GCF_918807975.1. NCBI lineage: Eukaryota > Metazoa > Chordata > Ascidiacea > Aplousobranchia > Polyclinidae > Aplidium > Aplidium turbinatum. The sequence goes on from NC_137486.1 coordinate 9,058,052, forward strand.
TAACTCGATGGCGTCCTTTCCCTGCTTTATGTCGCCTACTTTTTCTTATGTCCTGCATTATTGTTTCACCGTGCACTGTGTGTTGTTCCAAAGAGCGCAAAATAAAGATGATAATGCCTCATGTACATTACAAAATATTTTGTAATGTAGACAAGGCATAAAGTTAGGCGTCACATTAGACAAAAAACAAATCAGCTTTCTTGATCATTGATTCAACGTCTGAATACGTTGCGTCAATGTACAGAAAAAGAGGCCGGCTATTGTGAAGACCCGCCATTTATAAAGGATCCGATTATACCAAAAGTGAGACAAACTAGTGGATCAAAGAATGAATAAACAATGCTGAGGAAACTAAATCTAAGTGACGAACAATACCGATGTCTTCATTTATCTTGGAAAAATGCTGCCTAAACTTATCAACAAAAAATACAGTAAATAACGGCAAGGATCCCGAAAGCAGAATTTGCTCAACTTTGGCATGAATTTAGTCAGACATTTACAGTAATAATTCCACACATACAATAACGGGCTTTCAACGGCTGTAAGATACATAATAATCAACCTGGTTCTGGGCGGTTTGTGTAACAGCTTAGAGGAAGACACTACTTGAAATGATGCACCACTCAAAATATTTTCAATGAAGATTGAGTCTAAAAACCGATGTGGATTGTGCTTCACAATGACTTCAAGTTTAGGACAGAAAAGGCACAAAAATATCACGATGAAAATAAAGACCTTGTGGGAAATTTTCGAGAATCATAACACGATGCAAATACCAAAAACGCGTAGTTTGCATGCTGGTCTAAGCTGGCCGGCAACCACAAAGGTAGACAATACAGGCAGTTTATATTTCGATAACAGCGCAATAAACATTATAAATACGTAAACCGACAATTTTCTTTTACAAACATTTTACGTCTAATAGTAAATTTTTCCCAACAATTTTTTGTAAAGCGCTTGCAAACCACGGTTTTGTAAAATAGTTCATCATTATTATTTTTTACTTCTCGGATATTCTAAAACGTCATCAGCAAAATCACAAAAAAAAATTTATTACTTCAATGTAGTAGGCCTAAGAATTTTTTATAGAATTGTAGCCACGTTGTTTCAACAAAGAAGCCATTTTTTGGCAATATAAAGTTATAGAAAATAATTTGCAATCATGCAAATGTTTGGGAAGAATCTAGGAAGTCTTCTCACAATCTGGCACAAAATGATTATGTTTATTGTATTTCTGCAATATTTTTTACGACAAACTTTGAAGCTTCGTTATAATCATTTTTATCTTTGAAGTCAAAAGTTAATTTTTTTTTTGGCCAGAAACATAATCGCTGCCTTGCTGATGTTGTCGCCTTTACGCGTATTTTTTGTGCTTCAAACAATAAGAACCCAGTCAGCAATCCAGTCCTTTTACATTGATTCAACATTTGTAAACGTTAAATTTATGTAGATTTGCTGACTGTGGGTTATTTCACATTTCCTTTGTTTACGCATGTTCCTCAATTCACTGTTGTATTGTTTCGACGCTGGAGGACTAAAAATGTTATTTCAAATTCATTGACACAATCTTCAATAAAAAGTGAGCTTCGAACTTAGCTTTGTTGATGTAAATGCTGTATTTTTTGTGGATGTAATTTATGAGTCATGTTTAAAAACACCCGTAAGCGAAATGACTTATGATGTGGCCTGCATGATATTTGTGTTGCGACTTGACACAAATCCACAATTTCAAAAGCACCTAATTTGAACTTAGAAATTTCAGATAATTTCAACAACTTGTTCAATTGTCTTCTCTCTACTAAAAATATTCATACTACAAACTCAATTGTAGACATAAAATACACAAACGAAGATGTAAACAGCTATTCAAGCAGGCTAAGGTGTTACTTATGAGAAATTTGGTTCCATAAAACTAGAAGCTAGCCATGAGTTTCGGAATGCATTAGTTTAGGATAAAAATGTAAGACAACAAACGCAGTTTTGTTTTTTTTCAAATTCGTGTAACAATGTTACTCTGATTGTAACTATTTTAGAATCAGTGAGTAGCTTACAATAAGATTTGCTCGCAAGTCGTAAATTCTAATCAATGCAATGATTCGGCACACCGCACACACACTTCGTGCGTTCGATCGAGCTCTTTGTTATTCAGAAGTTTGCATGAAATCGGATTAGCACGGTAATTAAATAGCGGCAAGTTAAATCAAAATTGTCGTTTTTGGGTACTTTTGCAAAAATTGAAATATCAAGTTTAATATATAAAATTTTAAAATAATGACTTTTCAAACTTATAGACAAATGATTTGCTTTCACACCAGTGCAACTTCTGTTGAAATATCACCAGCGGATAACACGTAACAGCTGATTGAATTTGATCCAAAAATGGCCCCCCCTTGAGCAGTTAACTTCCAAAAAAACGTTGAAAAGCAAAGGGTTAAAAACTGCTAGCAATTAGAGATTTAGCTGAATAAGGTATCACCTCATATTCATGATGTTATTTTAACCAATCACAGCAATGTGTCTCTTAGTGACCTGTAATCAAGTTCATGACCTTAGGTACAAACTTTATAAAAGTTATATGCAAGAAATAGGCAGTTTGTGTTCGCTGGAGTGATCATGAGGAGTGGGCAAAGTTGTACCCAAAGCACAAAATAAGAGGTCACAACCACTAAAATGCCCAAAAAAATATCAAACTTCCTTGAATTTAATAAAAACTCATTAGCACATACTCATGAATAAATATAGAAGCTTTGCATATGGAAAACACTCTGCATGGATAAATGACCTTTGCCCCCCATGTGAAATTTCCGACACATAGTTTTTGCATTTTTTTCCCTTGTATTTTCATTTGGAATTAACTTAATGAAAATAATCTTACAAAGTTATTTTTTTCTGCTGAAACAATTGATAAAATATTCATATTTAACAATATCATCCATTAAACAAAACCAATAAATCATGAAAACCGCATTGTGGTTAGATATACAAGTCACAAATTTTGGGCAAAGTTGTCCACCCGGGCAAAGTTGTAAGGTTTCACGGTAACCCTTTTGTTGGCTCTTATTTGTGTATTGTTCAAAGTTTCGTTTAGCTCATAAGAGCTAAGAACATGTTTAAGATATAAGTAGGGTACCGGTAGCCGACACCGTTTTAGTGATGTTTTCATCTCATACAGTTGGGAAGGAAAAGTGCCACCGTGACGTAGTTTCTTTCAAACCAAAAAAAAACAGGTTGTCCATTAACAGAAGGGCCCGCGTTCTCTTCTCTCTTACATCAAAATAAAACAACTCCTCAAACTATTTCCAACATGTGTCGACATCCACTCACGCTTTACCTTGACTTAGATACTTTGCAGACTATTCTCGATTCCGTATAGGCCTACAAGCCAGAAACTTTAGTTTTCTAATGATCTAATCAATGCACATAAAATTTTATGTGTTCCTGTGATCTGCAGTAGCCTTTTGTCACTACAGTATAGGCTATCTACTTCAAAAGCTGAAAAAAAGCTAAGTACGCACAAGGCGACAAGATTCAACTGCCGTACCGTGCTTAAGTGGGAGATTACTGATAATAAACTAATAATCTATTGTTCTTTCTTAGCTTATTGTTATGGAAAACGGAATGTACGGAAGGCAGCTGGCCCACATGTGCAGGGCGAGTGGAATAAATGTGAAAGTTATTCCTATGAATATGAAAACTCTTCAAGACAGCATGCTGTCGATGAACGACGTCGGTGGCGTGATTGCTGTTCATTGCGAAACTTCATCAGGAGTCATTAATCCAATCAATGAGATTGGCATGATTGTAAAGAAATGTTTACCAGGTATTTTAGTAAACAACGAATCAAGTGAAGGTCTTACAAATGCAGTTGCATTTATACCTTTTTCTTTATAAAATAAATGTAAGTTATAGAGTTTACATTGTGTAAATAGAAAATAATAAAAACTTGTTTCAGACTGCCTGTACTTTGTCGATGCGATGATAAGCTTTGGAGCCATTGAGATCGATATGAAAAACATTGACTTTTTGATGAGCACGTCTTGTAACAGCTTGCAAGGCATTCCTGGCATTTCATTTGTCATTGCAAAGAAGAAGCAAATGGAAATGTAAGATATGAGCCTTAGACGTGAAAATCTTCACAGACTACAGTAGTCACAACAGTTTACGTGTGTTTTTGATCGATCACAATATTTTAGTGACCGGGTAAGCTACGCTGCCAAGAAGTGATATGTGAATGTCTGGCTGAAGGGTTGCTTTCATTTCTACGATTGTCAACTGCAAATCTATCATGTTAAAGATAACCTTCTTCTAGAAAACGAGAATTACAAAAAAATCGAAGTGCAACAGCATTATGTGTATTGAAGCTCCATGTTGCAAAACAAAACCGCTTATTAGTTATTGACAGGATTAATGATCACTACATAGTTAAAATAGCAATAAAAATGGTACGTTTACAATCAAGAACTTTTTTTATTTTATTGTCGTATGTTGATAATTAGGGAGAGTAATATCAACAGTGTTGTTCTGGTGCTCAATAGCCTCTGACCAAATTATCCTGACACTAACTCATTATTTTTAACATTTTTTATTTGCTGAAAAATTTTTAAACCTACAAGTTGTTTTGTTATACTAAACGTTATATTTCCAAAAAGTTTTGAAACTAAATCAAAGAACTTTGCTTGGACTAATTTCCAGTGTTCAGAAGTTTTTTTAAAACAATAGCTTATTGCTCAAATGTCTTCTACATCAAAAGCTGTTATTTTGTAGGATTATTGTGTATTTATTAAAGGGGGAGGTTGGAAAGACCACGAAGGATATTTTTGATTGCAAACCATCAATGCAGCTTAAATTAGTGCTTCGCAACCAGTGGGTCTCCAATATCAAGAAGTAGGAGAAAGTGGGAAAAGCGGAATATTGGAATTTTTCCACCAACGATTGTCACTTTAAGCAATGTCCGTATTATTCATATAGCGAAAGTGATATGGGATTTAGAAAAATTGTTCTGCTTTACCCCAATTTCCCGTCGATCTTACTTTATTTTGGCTTCATGCAAGCAAGGAATACCCTTCACTATAAGAGCGCGCCAACAAATTTTTCTTGGCTGTAGCTGTAACTAAAATCAAATTCTAAAAACAGCCTGAAAACGGACTTTCTTGATACTTTATTGCTTGTGAGCTTGTCTCCTCTCAAGCATCGACTTGATCTGCTAACATCCAATATGCCAGCTCAAGTTTTTCATAAACAATAAGTTGCATGAGGATTAAGGATATGAATGAATGTTTCCTTCTCGCATGTTTTGTTCGTTCGTTTGATCACAACATCTCATTGTGGGTCGCATAAAAAATGACAATAAAGCCTCGACGTAATTACCCAATTAAACGAACAGGTAGAATAGAATTTCAACTAATCAGAAGTTTGAGGTAGAACAGAGAAAAATCGCAAACCGTTCTGATAAAAAGTTAATTAAGTGAACGTTTTGCAGTAGCCAGCGTGACATTTCGATGACGTGGGTTCGATTCCCACCTCTGTCATAACTCTTCTTCTGTCATTACAAAAGTTCAAAACACGGATCGATTCTGGCTGAGCGTTAGAAGGGTCACAATTGGACGGTAGCCACTTAAACATGTTATGATTGGTTGACGGTGTCATTGGGTCTTACTCAGAATTGAAATGTTAAAGTGGCTACTCGTTTTTATATGCTTCTTATAAGGTAAAGAAAGACAAAACTTGCTTAATGATCTGAATTTTTTTTTTATTGAATCTACATATTGCAGTTGCTTCAGAGCTGTGAACTTTTCGTTCTAACATAGCTACAAAATATTTATTTTAGAAGTAAGAGTTTGTCTTTTTAAGTAAACTTCAAAAAAGTTGCGAATCAAAGTCATAAATTTAGGTACACAAACAATAAAGGAGATAGCTTGGTACTTGACATCGGGGCACAATTTGAAGAGCTGGAAAAGAGTGGGCAGTTCCGCTTTACACCACCAACCCATGTCATGATAGCTCTTAAAGAAGCATTGTTGGAGTATTCTGATGAAGGAGGAATGGACGGGCGTGTTAAAAGGTCAGTTTATATCGCTTTCTATTTTATTCATTGTCATAAACGTCTATCAAAAAATTATACTACGAGAGATGATGTTCTAGGCCAGAGGTCTGCAACCTTTTTCTAACAGCGGGCCAAAGCCAAACTTTGCATGGTCTAGGCGGGCCGTAGTCTACTAATACCAGTTTTGATAGATTCAGACTCATGAATTCAAGGCGTTGACGTAGTGCCTTCAGAATATCGGCTATTGTTGTAATACCCTTGACAGGATTCAGCTGAACTAATTGTACAACATCAAAATCTTTGTTTACTCCACGCACAAATATTACCATCTTAGCTATAGGTCTATCTGTCGTGTCTGTGCTCTCATCAATTGCTATTGAGAAAAACTGTAGATCTACAATAACTTTTTCGCTAGATTTTACGTTCTCAGATATCTCTTCTTTTCGTCGAGATAGGATTCTTGCTGAAAGATTAATATCTGAAAAGTAGTTTTTTCTTTTTTCTGGACATATGTTTTCAATAACCTCCATCATACATCTTTTGCCATATTCCCCATCAGTATACGATTTCTTGCCTTTTGCTATCACATTGTGCTACCTTGTGAAACAATTTTCTGATTCATTGGTTTTCCTTTCTTTTGTAACAGAGAAATTTTCTGTTTTAAGCTATTTGTGAGTAAATCAAGTTTATCTTTTCTTGTTTGACCCATTAACTTGGAAAAAAACAGTACGTTTTGTTACATTATGTGACAATTTTTTACCGGCTCGGCTCCAATTTACGATACGTCCGCCTCTGAGTCGTTGGCATGGGTCCGATACTCTGTCGGGTCATACCAAAGACTTTTCAAAAATGATAGCCTACTGAATCTAATTTCTGCTTGGCACTGAGCAATGGAATGGATTCGGATAATAATGTTTACTCAGTTGCGCCGCTATACGGCTGCATTGAAACTGTCTGCTTTGTAAAGCGCTATGAGGAGCAACGCGTTCTACGATAGATACAGCGCTATATAAAAACAAGTATTATTATCATTAGACTATGGCGCTTTATGTTGAATTCCTTTTTACAGAAAGGGAAACGCTGCAAATCAAAGACGTGAGCAGGTAGACACTTTAACATGCATATTCCCAACCCAACCACAAACCATTAACCAATCAGAAGCTACGCAGTTCATGACGTCATCAAGGTTGCGTTTAGAAAGAACAAAGGAAAAGCGCAAATTCTAGCTAAATTAAGTCATCACTTTGTCATCGGTTGACTTGGAGCAGAGGGTTAGGGAGGTGGTAGTCATTTCGTTGACGTGGGAATGCTGGAATGGTCACAATTGGACAGACAACGTAGCATCTGATTGGTTCGTGGTTGGATTGGATATCTGCATGTTAAAGTGCCTACCACGTGGGCATACCAAAATGATTAACGAAAAAGTATTTGTTTTCCCATTCGATTATAATATACCACTGGCAGGGCCATATAATGCTATAATTTGTAAAGGGGCTGCGGGCTGGATAATTTTTCTTGGCGGGCCGTATCCGGTCCGCGAGCCGTAGCTTGCCGACCCCTGTTCTAGGCAATGTTATTTCATTTTAGGCCTAAGAAATTTTGCTTCGAAACTACAATAGCCTATACGTAGTTTTACTCAGGCGAGAAATATCATTTTCACCAAATACTGTAATACTCATTATATGACGGCCTAATAGTTTTTAGAAACCAAAACGCTTCTAGGCCTACTATGTAAATAATGCAAAGTTTATGTGGTGTAACTAGATTTTAGCTTATAGGCTACCGTACCTGTATACTTTTACACAAAAAGCAAAATTTCTATACATGCTTTCTTAACGCAGGTACAAAGAAAACAGCAAGATTCTGAAAGAGGAAATGGCCAAGATGGGGTTCAAGCAACTTCACAAAGATGAAGACAACCCGCAAGGATATTTTATGACAACTTTCATGAATCCGAAAAACCCACTCTTTGTTTTTGAGGAGTTCTACAATAGATTATGCGATAAAGGCAATTTTTACTGGATTAGATTTTTACTTACAACAATGATCAATTCAGCTTATGTTATTTCTGTTGTTTGAAAAATCATATTATTCTGGCTTAGTTGTAACTTTTCGGCGTTAAAATTTCTGCTTTATGAGCTGCAGGCAGTAGCGTTGGCAGGAGGCCCTCAAATTATCCTTTCAACAGATCTGCCTGCAGGTTACGATAAAAGTTGTCATTTTAGTTGGCTTTGTTGAAATTTAAAATCTTATCATATTTTTCAGGTCACGTGATTTCTTCAAGTAGACTCAACCTGACCGATTCCTTTCGCATAGGAAACATTGGCGACATCTATCCAGACGACGTACGAGATTTGGTCGAGAGCATTCGCGAGGTTTGCCAGGAGATGAGAATTGAATTGCCGCTGCAGGAAGAGAATTTTTGAAAACACTTGCACTTTTGTACAACTTTAAATTAGATATCGATATTAATTTTGGTTACTGATTACTTTCTCTTCGCATTAAACAATAATGCAGCAGTAAATGTAACGCCTGACGATGTCAACTAAATGAAAATACCAAAGACATAGATTACATAAATGCGTATGGAAGGTGATTAAAATGCCACAGATATACATTATACTTGATAATTGTTTTGTTTGAAATTTTTAGGCTACTAAATAAAGATGTTAAAAGCAGAATACCCACAAGTCTGAACTACAGTATAATACAGAAGTGATGCTGGGTCGAGCTTGATTAAAGCGAGCACTTTTTGCTATAAATTTTATGAGTTTAGGTTTGTTTGAGTTGGTGAGTTAAGTCAAAGTTGAATTTAGTGAAACAGAAAGTTCTTATGAAGAGATTTTAATGTTACTATCGTTGCATGACACAGCCAAGAACGCTTTGCAAACAAACTGCAACGTCTATGATACCAAAAGCAGCATTGGCACTTTCGAGTAGACTTGTTCATACCAAATTATACAGTAGATTGTAAGTACGGTGGTTGTATACAGGGCTGTGGCGTCGAAAGAAATTTGGCCTGTCGGGGTCGTGTATTTTATGCCCTATTTCACAGGGCAGTGGAGTAGGAATTTTAACTTGTCCAGAGTCGGAGTCGGCCAGTTATAAACCGAGTAGTCGTATATATTTAGCCCGGCGCCACAGTTCTGGTTGTACACTATAACTTCTGCAGTCTACGGTTTAAACCAAAGTAGGGCCCAAAACATCCTGGAAAAGCATTTCTTTGTTCGTGGCCGTACGAACCAGGAAGTCACATCACCCTGTTCCCATTTTAAGGTAAAATTTTCAATGACACTTTTTACTTGACGGCCTTGATACAATTTCTTATTTGCACGTAATTGTTTGGCCTTCAGTAGAATTTTTGTTCGGTACTCTCATATTAAGTTGTTATTTTGGACATCACAAAATTTTGTTCATTAGCAATGCAACTCAGAGATCCCTGATGCAACTGCGTCGCTAGATTTGGAGAGTCACCAAAATCTGAAACCATATGCATCAGATCAATTCTTTGTGAAATTGCTCAAAATCAAGATCACGTAGTTGTCATGAAATCATTTTAATTTTGTTCATTTACAAAAGTATGTCATTTAGAATTGGGTAGCCACAAGACAAGAAATTAGATTATCTGATAAATCGTTTCTAGGAATTTTCCAAACTGACATGATCATGTATTTAACATGATGTAGTTGACTAAAACTCATCATCTAAATTCGGTTTTGTCCCCACTATTGGGGCTGGCCGAATCTTTCTTTGCACCGATTATCTTCACCACTTTTAACCATCTCGTTCTGTCCAATTGTTTCTTTCTTTTACAGTCCGACCACGTCTGCCTCCCCCTGTTTCCATGTTTTTTTAGACGTCCCTTTTTCCTATCCTCCTTCAAAGCCAATGTCCTGGAGGAAACTTTCTTGTTTCTCCCTAAACACTTGCTCAAATCATCTTACTCCATTTGCTCTTCCAAGTCGGTCAATAAAAGATTATTAACTTTTTGTTTATTTAGGCTACATAACTGTAGCCTATGGCAATGGACAGCAAGGCCAGGTAAAAAGTTAAAAAAAATAGTTATATTTCTAAAATGATGGCCTAGGCTTAAAAAAGCATGTCCTATTATGTTTTTGAACGGTTGCCCCCAACACTGCTCGTTCAATTTGAGGGAGTGTGAATCAGAGGGGCAAATCCACAATATTTGTACCGTAGCCTATAACTTGCGAACCGTCGGTAATAGAAACCTGATTTTCGAAAAGAATTGTTAAATATAGAAAACCGGTCACCTTCCTATCGTGAGGAAAAAATACAGATTAGATGACGATGATTGACTGGTAACTTTCATCATGCAATAAAACACATTTAGTTTCAGTTAACCTTTGTTAGGCTTTAATAAGCTGGTTGCAAACTTAATACTATTAAGCAATTGATTGAGTTTCGCTTTTAGCAGCATGATCGTTGCTTACTTCACAGTGTAGATTACAGTGTAATCTGTGTGAATTAATACTATTACTATGTGAATTATTACTATTGTAAATTAATACTATTACTATGTAACATAAAATGGAATGATAATAAATGATGCGGTCATACTAAACAGCATGCAGCGCTTCCTAGCCACTGCACTATACAGTGTGAGTAGCAGACTCGCGCAGCAATCAGCCAGCCACAAGCACAGTAAAGGAAACACAATAGCAATAATAATAACGCAATTTTACAACACATCATTAATCACTTAAATTTAAATTCGAGATGCCATTTTTGTATATAAATTTGATCGCAGTGGTAGTCCAGCACTACGTAAAATTCAGGAAAAAATACAGATGCAAAAATAAATAGGATAGTAATTTGTAGTAGGCTAACGTAGGTTATTTGAAAAGAAATACATTCCCAGTCAAGCTGGTGATTAGGAAAACCCAATTACAGATTCAAAGTATGCAATGCCTGGAAATTCTATAATCATGCAAACTGTATGACAAAGTTCAAATCACACCAAATTATCGTGTTGCACATCGCTGTTTCGGATATTGAATGCCTCGGTACAAGTAGGCTACGCCCGAATGGATAATGATCATAGAAAATCGATACAGATAAGCTAATGGCAACTTTCAGCATCTAACGAACTAGACGTACGTAACAGAAACAGTTTGGAATTAGCTCTCAATAATTTATCAAAAACAGTTGAAAAACTGTAAAGGCTACATTCGATAATAACTTGCAGGGCATTGCAACTCAGTTTCTCTTTCTACAAATTCTTTATTTACAAATTCCTGGCAATTTCAGTTACCTGAATTTTCCTGAATAATTTTGGAGAGGCAAAATGGTTCTCACACCAGCGACGTAGCCAGAAAGAAAGTTTTAGGAAAGAACAAACAAATGTTGAGGGGGGGAATATTTTAATGCATGAAATAAAATGGTTTAAATATGTAGCAACTCTTTGCTACTGACGTAGCTATAGGCTACTGCTTGCCGTTTCTGATTTACAAATAACGTCGCCGTTTGTTTTTCTTCAAATGTTGCAAAATAGCTTCTTTATAAAAGATTTTGTTAACTTCTCTTTTTATGGAAGGCACAATTAGCTGACAATCTCTCTGTGCGTTCATTTTTTGCCCAATTACTAAATTAGAAAAGCCCAATTACTAATTCAAAAGATGAAATGCTTAGAAATTTTATATCCAAAGAAAATGTAAGACCAAGTCTAAGTCCAAATTGTCATGTTACATCGGCATTGCGATTTCATAAAATTTCAAGCAGTTCATTTAATAGGCTAAAGTTGTTCAACTTAGAAATAACATTTTTATGCGGTTGCTGAGATACAAATAAACTTAGTCTACGAGCAGTGATAACAACAATTATAATGCAAATTATGAAGTGCATTAGAAAATAAATTTTATAGCAGCGACAAAATCGCGATATGCGACATGACAATTTGAACTTTGTCTTACGTTTACCTTGAATTTAAAAACCATAACTGTAGGGTAATATGATGTCATAAATACGTAATAAACAGCATTGTTTATCACAGCAGCAAACAAAATCATGGCAAGCGCTTGTAATAAGTTTTTGTTTGCAAAAGTATTTTGAAAATTAGGGTGCACGATAGGGTCCGGGAAAGTTGGCAAAATCTGTATTCTAGGAAGCTCACTCCGTCGCTTTGCGGCTGTATGAACTGCACAAGTTTCATAAGAAATTTGATAAAGCCAAGTTTTTTTGAGTAGTGTAAAGAAAGAACAAACGAAGAAAATATGGCCTTACCAAGTCGGTATGCTCAGTTTTTGTGCATGCAGCAATTAGCAGCTGGATTGCGATGTGTGTCAGCTAGAATGTTGTCGCACGAGACGAAATATCACATTCCTAGACAGGTTGATTACGAAGTGAAACAAGTTCAAGAGACTAAGGTTCCACTACATGCTACTGAAGGTAAGAATTGCTTATTTCATGCTACAATCAAAAACACCATCTCTTCTCTATGGCCTATATGTAAGGCTGTCAGCATATTTTACGATGTTTTATGTTTCGTAGAATTTTAAAACTAAAACAAGTACCAGTAGTTGTAGTTTACAACGTATTTGCAAGAGTATTTTCTACTAAGCTTGAAGTAACTGGATTTTTTTGAACAGTTGTTACAAAGACTACAACTGAGGTAAATAACCTTCGAGTGATTGCCATGAGAAGAAAGCTGTTCACCCCAGGTCCCTTGATGGTCAGCAATCGAGTGAAAATGGCCTTGCTGACAGATGTCGGCAGAAGGCACTCAGAGTTTTCTTATATTACCGCGTAAGTATCACATGACATCAGGAGCTCAGTATATTTTACACTGTGGGGAGCAATAGGCTACTTTTTCGAAACGAGACTATATTCTGATGCAAAAGGTTTTTTATTTGGTTTCGCTTCAAGGTCGAAACCAAACCAAACCTCATTAAAATTTCAGAAAACGTTGTTTTATTTAAAAATGCTTAGAATTGCACCGTGTTTTTCAAAACTTCCAAACCAGCGCTGAATTAAGGCTTGTGAAGAATTACATTTTGCCCAATTAAAATTCGTTTTGAACAATATTACTGCAAACACTAAACAGTTTGCTTTCGATTGAAAATAATAAATATGGGAAAATATGGAATATTTTTGCTTTCCAGCATAAAAAAAACAATAAGCATGCTTGCAGAAAACACTGAACTTTACTTGAATGATAAATAAACGTTTATTGTTTGTTTGAATCATAACTTACCTATTATACATTTTAATAGCCAAAAAAAACGTTTTAAAAGCTAGCCTACGTCCAAAAAATAGTGTTTGAATTTTTTTTATTTTTTTGTTAGATATATCAGGGAAGCCCTTCTTCAAATAGCGAAAGTAGGTCGTGATGAGTACACGACCATCCTCCTCGACGGTAGTGGTACTGCAGCCACAGAAGCTACCATTCAAACGATTATGGGGAAAAAGAACAAAAAGGTTTCGTAATATCTTTTTTTGTAGTTTACTGAAGAAAATTTATAAAATTAGTGAGGAAAAAAGATAGCCTAGTTAATTGGTTTAAACCGTTATCCTTGGACTGAGAGAGTCTCTGAAAAGTTCTTCCTGGCAGTTTCACATACTTGTAGATGTAGAGGCTTTGAACCACTGACGCAGGCCCGGTTACCGAGGATGGCAGAGTGAAGCTTCTGGTTGTTAAAGTGTTGTTGTCTGTAAATTATTCCACCCACTGTATGCAGCTGAATGAAGTTCTGTGCTTAAAATGCAACAATCGAGCAACGCTGATTCAACTCTCAGATTGCGCGCTTGAGCAACAAAATTTAAGGCCAGGACTCCATTCAGCGGCGCTTTGTGTATAGCAGTGGTTCTCATTCTCAACCTGTGGTATATACGTGTACAACCAGTGATTAGTGTTATGCGGGAGCTTTCCAAATGGTACACAAGTAGCTTTCTTCTATAGTCAATATTTCTAAAATCAGATAAAAAATTACAACAATTTATTGTTGATTTGGCTAAAATAAATCAGTAACAGTTTCTCTCTCTCTCCCTAGTGTAGCCTTTGTATTGGCTAAACGTTATGACATTACTATTGCTGTATGACGTACAATCACATCACCATTGCTGGAGAAGAACTTGCAGATCACCTGAGGTTGCTCAGAACGGAACAGATGCATTATTTTCTGGATACAAAATGTCACACACACATTGGTAATCCGTTTTCCGTCAACTCAACACTTCTACCTGTGAGAACTGGTAAACAAGAAGCGATCAGTGACATCTAAGCTGATGAGACAGCGAAAATGAATCACAAAGAATGCTCACTAATCAACTTCTGGATAAACATAGCCTCCACTTACCCGACATTGGCCCACAATGCTGTTCCTGAGCTACTGGTTTTTCTCTCACGGGAGTGTAAGCAAAGATTTTCGGCCATGATAGCAATTAAAACCAAGAGCCGTAGTCATCTTGATGAGCCGAGGCGTTATTTCTGATGCGCGGTTAGTGAGGTTACACCTGGCATCATAGAGCAGCTTGTAGAGAAAAAAAAGTTGCAGCCCTCACACTATAAACTGTGTGTTTTGTAATAATAAGTGCACTTGAGTAACTTGAGTCTTTCTGAAACTAGCTGGTATCCAGCGATAGTAAAAGTTGTCAGGTAGTACGCAATCAGTAAAAGGTTGAGAACCACTGGTGTATATAATTTAGAGTAATCCTCACTTCAGTGTTGACGGCGTCATTTGACGGCGTCAACTTTTTGTTGACGCTGAGGCTAGCGCCGTCAATTTATTTTTCAGTTGACGGAAGTGATAGCGCCGTCAACTATTTTGCCGATTTTAAGCGTCAAGCACTAAGCGTCATTTTTTGTTTTCATGGAAAATCTCGTTTCACAATAAGAGTTTCACAATGTATTCTGGCCAGCGCGACTCATCCGAATTACCAGTTTTTGCGTTGGTTGGAATGGCTCCCTGGAATACAAGCGGAAAAAGTTTGCCAAATGGTGATCAGTAGGGCCATTTAAAGTCATTAAAGTCATATTTTTTTCTATGCATCAGTAAGTCGTGAAATCAATTTTAACGCAAAAACCGCATCCCTATGAGGTATATTAAGAAAGTTATAAAGTCATATAAAGTCATATTTTCCTGGTTAGGTCATAAATCAGCTTTTTAAGTTATATAGTCATATTTTTGAGTTATAAAGTCATACCGTTGTATACTTTAAATAAAAAGTACCAATTTAAGCGGTGAAGCAATTAAGCACTAAGAATGTAAGGCAATTTCTGATTGAACGAAGGCAAACTGTAGGATTAGCCTACATAACACTTACAGTCACAGACCTATATTTTATGAGGTCACACATTGCATTGTGTTGCAACACAATCTGTTCTACTTCTGTGCATTGAAGTGGGAGGTCATGTGAAGTTCAGTCAGTGGGTAAGCAAGCTAAAAAGCTCAACCTTGGTCTACTTATATACAAATACAGTAGCCTACAACTAGGAGCAAACTGAAGAATATAACAGTTAAATATATACAGAGACTTAGACATAGAGAGAATATCTGGTTCAGCATGCCAAAAGTGAAAGAATCAAATGCAGCGAAAGTCAAAGCGATTGTAAAACTTACTAAAGTCATTTTTACGTCTAAATCGTAACTTCAAAGACTCTAACATTCCACCCTACATGAAACTGTACTACAACAGTGGTTTAAAATAAAAGTGGATGTGTATTACTGTTATGTTGCGTATGTTTTACTCTTTAGTTCCGTGAGTGACGTTGTTCGCATGTAAAAATAAACGATTTTCACATAAAGTCATATAAAGTCATATTTTCCAAAAAATAAAGTCATATTATTGATTTTTTAAGGTCATAAAAAAATGGCCCTAGTGATCAGTGATCACCCATGTATTGAGAACGAGGGATCAGAGACTGAAAGCGAAAAACCCATGAATGGCATCGCGGATGTTGAATATACTTTATTTCAAGAGCTCTATGCCCCTGAAAAGAGCGATGTTGGTGCAGTGGACCTCGTTAAAAGATTTATACATGCTAAACTATCACAGCACGCTTGGAACAGTGATACTTTTCCGACTAAACGTTTTCAACTTGTTTTTGAAATACAACACACCAATACCAACCAGCGCTGCTGTGGAACGCATGTTTTCACTTGGAAAGGACAATATGCGCAGGGGCGCCACAATCGGGGGGAAGCAGGGGGAGCGGATGCCCCCCTGCCCTCAAATTTCTGTGGATGGGGAGGGAAGAGGGGGCAATGGTGCCCTTTTAAGGTCATATAAGCTACTGCACACTTTGCAATATAACAATTTATGCTATTCGCTTTTAGCCTAATTATAATGTTCTATTTTTGCCTCAAAATAATATTCACGACACAAAATTCTCCATCGCAGTAAGTTATATTACATCATTATAAAATAGCATGATGCCCTTCCGTGCCATTGTTCTTTTGTATAGCGGACGCTTGTATCATTACTCGATAATGAGGTGATAGATGAGCATTATCGCTATATCTTATCTTAAAACTTAAAAAAATTAGCCTTTCAGCAACAGAAGTGCCCTTTTTTCATACTACTGCCCCTCCAGTCAAAAATCGCTCCGGCGCCCCTGAATATGCGTCCCAAACGCAGCAAATTGTCAGACAAACGTTTTGAAATGCTTGTTTTTCTGCAAGGAAATAACTAATTATATAGGCTGAGCAGCTAATTACAATACAGTCTCAAAACATAATACCTGCTCTTTATTTATAGCTATTGTTAGCCTGAACTTGGTTGAAATATTTCCGTTTTATGAGACGCTGGCAAAAAATAGCGCTAGAAATTAGCGCTGACGCTGACGCCGTCAATTTCTTTAAGAGCTTACGCAGTCCTTTACGCCGTAAAGTTTTTAGGCAATTCGCGCTGACGCTGATGCCGTCAAATTATTTCAATGACGCGTACAACACTGCCTCACTTTAACAACAAGTGGAAACTTCACTGTATTGATCTCCGTGACTTGGCCTGCGTCAGAAGTTCAAAGCCTCTAGTCTCCGCAGAGTCTTCAAAACTGCCAGGATTAAGCTTTCAAGAACATTTTTTTAATCCGAGAATGAGTTTACCCCCATGTACATTCAAACCCAATGCTTTTCTCAAAAAATCCTCCTCCTCAGCACAAATTGATTCCAATATTAGGCTACTTCATTTGCCTTCCACACTTTTTACCCGATTGTTTGTTTACAGCTGCTGATCATGGAGAATGGTTTGTACGGTGAACGCCTTGCGGAGATATGTCAGTGTAGTGGCATACATTACAAGAAAATTCCCATGCACATAAAAGCACTTCAGGAAACGCTGCTTTCTAATAATGACATCAGTGGAGTCATGGCTGTGCATTGCGAAACTTCCTCAGGAATGGTAAACCCAGTCAACGAAATTGGGAGGATTGTGAAGAAATGTTCACCAGGTAGAATCTATGAAATTTGCCATGCAAACAGTTATACATGAACGTGCAATGATCAAAACTATGATACAATAAGCAAAACATTGGGAGAAAAGAGTTTCACATTGTTTATTTCTTTTACAGTATTTACCTTAGGCCTATGTGGTATTTTAAAGTTTAATTCATACTTTACAGCGCGATAGTGTCTCGACCAGTTCGTAACAGAAATAGCCTACCATTCGGGTCAAACGAATGTGAGTACGCTACGTCCTTTTTAATTGCACTCTTCAGGATAATTTCAGTTGTCAATGAAGAGGAAATGGTGAAGAAAACTCATTGACTGATTGCGTATTATTACCAGAATACCAGTGGCTGGTTTAGAAAACAAACTAAAATTTTTTTATCTACTGTCTAAACCTTTAAATCATTTGGCTATGTTAACACTCACAACAGTATTTCTATAAAAGTGTGTCACTTTTTTGCTCAACTTGATTACCTTCAAGTAAGCAAAATAATTACAATAATGTTGCTTGTTACTGATAAAAAAAATCTACCGTGCTTTGAGCGCATAACTCGTTGAATACCTCACTCAGACTGCTTGTTTTTGGTCGATGCCATGACCAGTTTTGGAGCAATCGCAGTGGACATGAAGAATGTTGATTTCTTGATAAGCAACTCATGCAAGATTCTTCAAGGTGCTCCCGGAGTATCTTTCGTCATTTGCCGCAGGGACATGCTTCAAAAGTAAGTTTACAAAAGGTTTTTGAAATATTTATTTCTGTGCTTTACAATGTGACACTGGAGCAACTTATCGATAAGTTTATTTAAAAACGTATTTTTAGTACCATAAACATTAAAAATAGTGGTTGAAATAGTTTTTTGCCCCAATATCAGAGATCTTGTGAGATTCGTTTGTCTGCGACACTTGTCGTTGGATGATTCTTGGTCGCTTGTTTGAATTTTCATCCTCGGCTTACTCAGTCTGAGAATGGAGATTCAAACTAGCAGCAGTTGTTTTTCAATCTCAGTGGCGAACCATTTTTATTCATTGAAGTAGTGTGCCTGCCTCTGCAGTCTGCACGCTAGTGTGTATGAATGTGTAGTTAGATTTACTGTGATGGGGTGGTGGCTGACTAGATGACTGCTTATGGTCTTTCGCTACCATCCTGATTGCGCCATAATCTAACCAACAGTTGTACAATGCATTGTTTTGACAATTACATTTACTCTGCTCGTTTGTTACTATATGGCGCTGTTGAAACAAAATAAATTGACTTGACTTAATTTTTATTCAACAACCAGCTTGCTTGTCAATCGTATCAACAAGCACTAGGCCTATGGTCCGATGAAATGCACAAGTGCATATTCGTCACTGTATGTCTAGAACATTAAAGATCATTTGGGATATTTAAATTCACACTTTGTACTGTAACTAGTGCCGAAAAATATTGTTTTAACGGTTTTCAATAAGCGAGAACCAAACCTTAACCGTACCAACTTATTACAACTGCTGAGATCTGACATCAGAAAAGCTGGCCTGGGATCCCTGCTCAGCACACCACATCTCCATCGATTGCAAAACATCGCAAAGGACAAAACAGAATGAAGATCCTATCAACCTTGTTGAAAGACTGATCGAAGCCAGCGGATGCCAAACGATTTGGCTACACTGGCGGCAGAGACAGTTACAATAACAAACCTTTACCGAGCTTATACTTTTCTGTTTAGCATTCAATCAAATTTTAAAAATTGTTTTAGACATCGCTGCAAAGGTGTTGGGTTAGTGTTGGACATTGGTGCCCAGTGGGATGAACTAGAAAAAACTGGTCACTTTTTGTTCACGCCACCAACTTACGTGATGAGTGGATTTAAGGAAGCGCTAATGGAATACTCGGAGGAAGGAAGTATAAAAGCACGTTTCGAGAGGTAAACCTAAAGAAAAGCTTTTGCTTGATAGGTAGCATGACACCGAAACACTTATTATCTGTCTCATCACACTCTTGTGTTATGTCAACTGCATAGAAAGCTTTCCTCTTAAAGATTACAATTGGCTGTTTTATTCTGAATGGCCCGTTTCGGTGAGTTCGATTCGCTGAGTCTGATCCCTATTCGGTGATTTTTTCAATTTTTTTTTTAATTATCTGGTACCATAGCCTAATTATCATTGCCGTTTTAGGGTCAGAGGTTAGGAACTTACCGAATCGAACTCACCGAATAGTAGCAGACCCGTTTTATTTGGCTTCATACTTTTCTTGCATTTCTTGTTTTATTGGTTCTGCTCTCAAGGCAAATCTAATGATATTTTACTCTATCTCAAGAGGAGCAGACGTTCTTAAAGATTTTAAACTTAGCCTAAATATTATAAGAAAAAGAAGGGGTGTACCATACCTACAAACATTTGTCGGATTGCCTCATGAAGCATGAAAAGGATCTACAAGGATACAAGCTGATTTGTATAAGTTCAACAGTTGAAAACAAAAAGAGCAGCAACTTTTCAAGCACGTGTACTCGTGTAGCTTCAAACAAAGTGAAAATGACGAAAATGAAATTCTTTTTTATGATTAAGAAAACTTTTCTTATCATTTTGTTTCTTAAAGTCTTAAACACCTTCAGTCCTTCATGGCTGATGAACCAAAAGACACGCCTGAAGAAGTAGATTTTGGTTATTTTATTAGTAGCCTATACCCTTTTTTTAGGAAAAGATTTAACAAGCTTTGCATAAAACCTAGCTAAACTTATAAAAAAGAAATTTTCATGCGACATTCATCCTGTATATAAAACATTTAAAGTGCACCAATATTTTCAACTGAAGTCGCTTACTCCCTTTGCTCTTTATTCAAATGTTGTGTATAAATTTATTTGTTTGCGTGATGCAAACCAGACATACATTGATATGTCAACCAGACATTTGTTGACAAGGGCTGGAGAGCACTTAAACCCAAACTTGACAACCAAAGGTGCAATTAAAGAGCACATCGCCTCTTGTGAAACGTGCACTGGCAATGTCTCAATCGACCAATTTAAAATCATCTCTCGAGGCAGATCTGAATGTCAGACTGAAATCATGAAAGCTTTAAGAATCAAACGTAACAATCCGTCTCTCAACCGGCAGTTATTCGCCTGTGGCTCATCGTTCCTATTGTGTGTGTTCTAATTTGTTTGTCAAATGCCTGTAGTTTACACTTCATGCGATCTGTTTTCCACCGTATAATTTACTTGTAATCATTCCTGTGTCACTTGTTCAGTTTGTGCTTTTCAGTCTGGAATGTCGTTAGTATACAGTCACAGTTATAGTGCAAAGTCAAATTTACCTTACAATTTTCATTTTATGTGTATTGCAGATATGTAATTCCTGATGAGGACACACGTACGTGTCGAAAACGTTTGAGTTTATTTTTAATTATGTTATATTTGTGTATGTAATACATCATGTTAAACCCGCTGAAGTTACTTTGTTTTATTTCTCGATTTTCTTTCCCGCCGTAAAAAAAGAATAAATTTTAAAGTCATGCGATTTTCACTTTGTGTGGAGCTACATGTGCTGGAGAGGTTGCTGATATTTTTGTTTTCACTTGTCTAAATAGTTATCAATTTTCGACATTTGATGTAGGGCCACTGTAGACCTTACAAAGACAGCTGTCATCTTGCAGGTACCAGCAAAACACAAAGATTCTGAAGGAAGAGATGAATATAATGGGATTCAAGCAACTTTTGAGAGATGAAGAAAATCCCCTTGGTTGCGTTGTCACTTGCTTTAGATATCCTAACACACCTCGATTTGTTTTCGACGAATTTTACAAAAGGCTAACTGATTATGGTAGGCTACTTTACCTCTTTGTAGTTATTCTAAAAAATTATTTAAGAAAACTACCATTCAACGTTTTCTTGGCAGAGAAACTTTTTCTCTCTACTTTTCTCTGCCTACAAAACGTTGAATGGTAGTTTTATTAAATATTTCTGGAAACTTCCTTGGTTTCATATTATCTGAATTTTCTAAAAAATTGTCTAATGTAATTAAATCACGCCTTTCAAGCAAGTGGCGTTTATAATTTTGTTTTGCCAATTGTCCTTTTCACAGTTTTTTTCAAGTTGCTTTCCTCACACTTTTGTTTATTTTCAACGCATTTGACAGAAGTTGTCCAATGTCCATGCATGTTCTTGCTCATAATGTTTAGGGATTTCTGTCCCGGGCTACTTCGATAAATTAATAATCAAGATGTCATGCTGTATTTGCGACTAAAAGATCAAAATCAACAAAAGTGTAGTTTGTCTTGCTTATCGCTTTGAAACGAAATTTGCTACCCCGTTTCAAGCTAAAGAGTCGTTTGTTGGATGAAAAAAACAACAACACCGTATCAGTAAAATAGCAACAGAGAAGAGAATAAGTTAAACAAGGAATAAGCAATTATTGAACAGGTTAAAAATGCTTGATTTTTTTTTTTAGGACATCTTATTTCAATTGAAAAGATCGCAGCCAAAAAGTGCTTCCGCATTGGAACAATTGGACACATGTACCCCGATGACGTCAAAGAGCTAGCCATCAGCATCCGGGATGTTTGCCAAGACATGAGGATGGATCTTCCACTCACAGACTTTAATGTAGCAGTGAAGTAGCTGTTGCATTACACGAGAATCCGTCTTTGATCAGATTGCAAATTCAGTTTTGCAGTAAATAAAACAAAATACGCTAATACCTTGCTAGTGTTTCTTGCTAGTGTGTTTAGTCCAAATCAGTTGAGGGAGTTAGAAGTTGAAAAAAAATGAAGTCTTTCTCCACGTAACGGAATAACGATGCTGATTTAAAAGTATTGTGTACATCTAAGGCCTACGAGAGCAATCAGGTCTGGTCGAAAAACAATATGAAAAATGGGCTCCAACAAAACAATTTTCAGCGAAACTAAAAGCAAAGAATTTGTGCCATGGGTTGCCTCATATGTCTTAAGCTGAACTTGGCGAAGTTTCGATTTTAACAGCGTATCGGTATGTAAAAACTTCTTTCGTTATGAAAACCACTCGACTACATTTGTAGGAAAATTGCCATTGTTGCTCATCACGTTGTTTAGAAAAAAGTGTAATAGAGTCGTATGGTGTGCACATCTCAAATGCGGTGCCCTTTGCACTTCAACCAGCGTTTAAAAATGTTGCCACATGCATGTAGACAATAAACATAGCTCAACAAAGCATCCAATCTATTCCAGACCTTTTGCACTGCAAAGTTATGGATCACAGCATCAAATAATAAAGATCTTGAAATGTTTGATTTGATGCACAACATGCATAGGCTTTAATCGGTTTTGAGTCATGGTGGGGCATAAACAATTCCTTATAAATTTCTGTGTGCTAAAACCACGGTTTCAACTCGCAATCGTTGGAGGTAGGCTACTGGTTTATGTAAAAACAATTTCAAAGCAATAACATACTTGGAAAAATCGGGGACATCGTGAGTGAGCTCAGGAAAAATGTTTCAAAAGTTGCAATCAATGATTTCCTCGGTAGAGATCATGAGCAGGGCCTCCGAGAGAAATCATGACTGGTCGGGAAACAATTCTAAAAGTGGGCCCCAAAAAACATTTTTCAGAAAAAATACAAGTAACGACTTTGTATTATGCGTTGCATCATGTGTCTTAAGCCGAACTTGGCTACTTTCCTCATCGTGAAATTGAATTCCTTTAAAGTTTCGATTTTAAACAGCATAGGCCTGTCTATATGAAAAAACTTCTTTCAATAATTATGAAAATCAACAAAAATCACTCGACTACACTTGCAGCAAAATTGCCATTGTTGCTCAATATTTTCTCTTGAAAGAGTTGCAGTGAAGTGATACGATGTGCACATGCACACCTCATACATGGTGCCTTTGGCCAGTTGAGAGGAGAATGTAGGTCCGGTACGAAAACGATTTTCCGGCCCCAAGACACTTCCAAGAAAAATGCACCATATCCAAAGAATGCAATATAGTTTATTCAAACTCTCTAGTGTTAAGGCAGTGCGGGCGTGTTTGCTGATGAATTCTTGTCTGTTCGTTGTGTGGAATCCTGCAAGAGCCGCTATTGGGTCGGTGATAACGTCTCCTCCCTTGACAAGTCTGCGTCCCTGCGTCTGCGTCCCTGCGTTGGTTCCAGTCATGTTGTGAATCGAAATTGCTAGGCCTATAGGTGGTAATTTTAGTATAACCTACAGTAGATAAAGGAAAAATTGTAAACACACAATGCGGGCAATGAAAATAGCTCAACAAAGCATTCAGTCCATTCCGAACATTTTGCCATGCAAAATTACGGATTACATCATCATCATGATTATGATGACAGCATCAAATAATAAAGATTTTGCAAGGTCTAATTTGATGCACAACATGCATAAACTGTTCACTCGGTTTTGTGTCGTGGTGGTGCGGAAACAAGTCTTACAAATTTCTGTATGCTAAAACCACGTTTTCAACTCGCAACCGTTGGAGGTACTGGTTTACGTAACAAATTTTCAATTCAACAAAAATACTTCGAAAAGTGTTTCGAAAGTTGCAATCAATGATTTCTTTGAATAGAGATCATGGGGTGATGCGTTCCGGTTTGCAGCTCAAGTTTGCTGGGTAGCTTTCTTTCAAAAGTAGTAGGCCTACTAACGTATCCAAAATGTCATTGTTGTAGAAGTTGTTTAAATTTGTTACACATGCCTGCAACTACACATCAGACATGCAATGATATTTCCATAGGACTTCAAACTTATCGATATCTTGGAGGGCGTTGATACATTTGTGAATAAACTACGAACAGCTAGCGATTTCTTTGCAACATAGCGTACAATAGAATAAATTTTGTTTGTAAGATTGAGCTGGTGAAGCGAAGTTGTTGGAGAGTTCCGTCCCCAGAAAACATTTTTTTTTAAATTCATAGTTCCTATAACAATTTAAGCTTGCGAGCAGCCTACTTTCAGTAAGCTTGCGAGTAGCCTACTTGGGGTCCAAATGCACGATGTTCTCAGGTGACACTGGCATATACTAGAAAGCAGCCTATTTGGTTTCATCAACCAATAGACACGCAGACTTTCCATTCCGTTAGGTAGCTCGAAAAGTGATGAATAAAAAGTATACAAATTTGTATCTGCGAGCTTGTTTTGTTAGTTAAATTTATTTAAAATTTTCAAGTTTACTTAAATAACTTTAAAGGTTTCAACTTAATTTTTCTTTGACGAAAGGCTTCATTCAAGTCTGGCATTAGGCCTAAAGATCCATGTAATTCTGTTAAAAAATCTTCAAGTCGGACTTACAAGTCACAGCCCGTGGGGATCGAGCTGACTAAACGTAAGCTAAGAAATGGTGTGTAAGAAGGGAGTATGACAAAGAGAGAGGCGTAGTGAGGAAATGCTGAGAAAACGTGGTTTCGTTTGAGCAAGATATGTTCCACATGATACGTGACAAGTTATGTCAGCTTGGGCATCATGAACATTTGTAGTTCCGTTTGGAACCATATTCTTAAGACTAAACTTGCGTGTATCTTGAAAGCAGTAGTAACTTTGCCTGATACTTGATAGAAGCGAAACAGTAAGATTTATACAAAATTTTTGTTGCTACCTGCTGAAGGCGTGTATGGGATTTTCAATCAGAAATTCATACTCAAGCCAGTTCATTGCAATTGCCAAAATAATCTTTTGAACCTGTAAAATTTAATTTTCATATCAGACTTTTGTATCATCAACACTCGTAGTTTTCTAAACTTAGGCCTATCTTAGTTGGAAGTGATCAAAAATTATTTCTCGTAACAATAAACACAAAAATTTTGTTAGCGTTGCTTGTTTATTTTAACTGGTGAGTTGCAGCAATGTTGGAAGTTATAGTGAAAAGAAAGTTATCTCGATACGTTTGATTAAAACTTTGGTTTCTTTAAAGGAAGTTCTATCCTCATATCCTGGCACACATCACGGACGCTGATAGTCAAGTCTCTCATGTCGTCTGCGTTCACATGTCCTATGGTACCAATTCGGAAAGTGTTGGGATGGCTTGTCTTTTCCGATGATATAAGAAAGCCTGAAAGCAATACAATAGCTTTGATGCAAACTTCCTGCCAGTAGCCTATTGAGTTGGCAGTTGTTTTAAATCCAGAAATACTTGCTATAAACTAATCACATATTCGAACACTGAGAGTGGCCTCGATCTTCTTGCAAATGTTCGCTCTGTGGCGAAAAATACTTGTCTTCGAACAAAACAGTTTTACTTTAAACTCAATTTCTCGTAAATCTAATCACAGAAATTTTACATCACAAACGCTAGTCAAGTCATTGCACTTGACAGTGGTAATTTTTTATTGTAGTCGAAGTACTGTAACAAGAACTATAATAATATAATCCTAATACTCATGTTTTATTTTGCGCCCATTGCCACAAAATAAAGTAGGCTACACTGCAATCACAGATACATCATCACAGAAAGCAGCAAAGGGTCGTATAGTCACTCTTGACAGTGGTAATTTTTTATTGTAGTCGAAGTACTGTAACAAGAACTATAATAATATAATCCTAATACTCATGTTTTATTTTGCGCCCATTGCCACAAAATAAAGTAGGCTACACTGCAATCACAGATACATCATCACAGAAAGCAGCAAAGGGTCGTATAGTCAGCTGTTTCCTTTATTTTGGTATTGAAAGTGCCGGTACTACGACAGTTTATCAAACGACAGTTGATCGAACGACTATTGATCGAACGACAGTTTATCGAAACGACAGTTTATCGAAACGACAATTAATCGAACGACTGTTTATCGAAACGACAGTTTATCGAAACGACTGTTCACCGAACGACAATTTATCGAACGACAGTTAATCGAAAACCTAACCCCTAACCTAAAACCTAACCCTAACCCTATCCCCTTAACCCCTAACCCTAGTCCCTATCCTCTATCTCTTAACCCCTGAGTATTTCATTGCTTATGTGCTTTGTCGTTCGATAAACTGTCGTTTCGATAAACAGTCGGTCGATGAACTGTCGTTTCAATAAACAGTCGGTTCGATGAACTGTCGTTTCGATGAATTGTCGTTAGATAAACTGTCTTTCGATAGACTGTCGTTCGATTAACTGTCGTTCGACAAATTGTCTTTCGATGAATTGTCACAGAAAGTGCCGGCCTATCACGACACGCGTGGCAGCTGTCATCAAAACCCACCTGTCAAAATGGCAGAAAACAGACAGCAAAATGGCACTGCAGCCTTGTTATCATATTTTTGATTGCGATATATCATACGGGTTATGTTTTGAAGGCGTGCACATGTCCAACGTGTCAAGCAAGTTTTAACTTACTCAATGTCCAGTTTCGTACACTCATAGCTTTTTAAAACATAGACCAAAAGTCGAAGTCGCCTAGTTAGGCTATAACCTACTTCACATGAATGTACGATAATGAAAATTTTTTCTTGCAACTTACCCATATCACTCAGCCTGGTATAAAAATCTTTGAAAATGAAGAGAGGGTTGTTGGGATAAAGGTAAGACGTTAAAATAATACCATTTGGGTTTTCTAGATCAGCAAACAACTGTTTGAAACCCATTTCTGACATTCCCTCTTTCAAAACCTTGGTATTTTCTCGATACCTAAAACAGCAAATTGATGTTTTCGTTGATTAAATTCTAGTGAATTGTAAAACAAACCAATACTTTTCAAATCAATCTTGACAACCGCTTGTTCAATTGAACATTTTTTTAAATTTTGTTTCAAAGGAAATGAAGAACAACAGAATAAAAAATTAACAAAATAGAGTATTATGTAGTTATCAAACGTTCAAGTTTTTTTTTTGTATTTTGACAGACTGTCTTCTCGTTTACACACATGAACCACAGAAAATCTGTGGCTGCAATAGTTTCTAATCTTTTTCTAGCCCTTTGTTTTGAAAGGAAGTATTCATTCAGATCAGGAAGAAAGATTTATAATGGATAGCCATTATTTTCTCACATCCTTGCATAGTCTTACACCTTGACGATGCTAAAAGAATAAAGTAAATAGCCTACTGTAGGACTAGGCTTTTTTTGGAAACATATTTTAAATTATTTGTTGAAATCAGGTAGTTGTCCGCAAGAATCATTGTGAACGTCTTAGCAGGTTACCTGGCAGCTCGTTTCTTTTTCCCACCTTCATCTGTATGCTCAATAAGGGCTTCTTTGAATGCTACCATGACGTGTGTTGGAGGTGTAAACCTGAACTGACCGGTTGTTTCCAGTTCATCGGACTGAGATCCGATGTCCAGAACCAAACCATTTCCTTTGCAGCGATGTCTACGTTGTTGTATGCAGAACAACAATGCACATTCAATTCGGATGAAGGTTTAGAAGCAGAATTCACTATTTGGTATAACTTCTTACAGTTAATGATTTTAAAATAGATATAATTGGGATGATTTCAATACGGTAGAAAGTAGAAACTACTGTAACAATAAACTTAAAAACACTGGCACTGCCAAATTTATATTTTATAATATCTGTACAATTTCAGTTAACAATCTTTTATTATTTCTGTAAGCAGATGCCCATTAAGAAGAAGCATTTAAAAACTTTGGTAGTTAAAAAGTCCAAAACATTGACAAATTAAAGAATGTAATATTTATTAAGAATGTTGCTTGAGAAGAAAACAGACAAAGGTCAATTGCGAGGTCTCATCCATTAAAGAAGGAACATCCATTAATGATCCATTAAAGAATGATGCTGTCGGTGGTAAGAAAAATCTTCAACTGTCAAATAATTGTTGCCAATAAAACTGGGCTGATTGTTCCAGCAACATATGCGGACGTTTCAATCACGTAAAAATAAACAAGCTTTCTAATTGGAATGAGCGTAGCCTCCTTTACAGACATATCAAATTGCAATAAGCTACCTTTCCATCATTTCTCTGTTGGCAATAACAAACGAAATGCCCGGAACTCCTTGCAAGCTTTTGCACGAATTGCTCATCAGGAAATCAACGTTAGACATATCCACGCCAAGAGCACCGAACGTTGTCATGGCGTCGACAAAGTACATGCAGTCTGAAATATATTATGTGATTCATCGTCAACATATCAGTACAAACTCGTCAGGAGCATGAAAACAACCATGCCGATGACCCATATAGTAAAGATTTGACATGTGCTGGTAAGACGAAAGGCTTTATGAACAAAAGTATCAAACTATTCAAAATCAAGTTTTGCAACCGTTTTTCCAACATAAAACTTTAAATCACTATCTCATATGCGCATGTTAAAACTAAGCCTACATTAAAATGAAAATCAAAATATCTGTAACCTCTCAAGAACATGTCGCTTCACACAAAGTGAAAAGTACATGACTTTAAAAGTATTTCGTCAAAGAAAACGCCGAAAAAGGCATTGTTAACTGCAGACAGAGGGTGAACTGCTTCGATGTTAGGGATCTCTTTAGTGCAGTGAAATGATAGAAAAAAACGGTTAAGTCTAAACTGGCAACAAAAATTTTTTTCAATCAAGGCAACAAAAGTTGTCGCAGGTGTTATTTAATACTCTATTCACAGAGTTTATTAAATGAAACCAAATAAATCTTCAAGACAGTGAAATCATCTAGCTCAGTGGTTCTCAACCTTTTTTTAGTTACAGACCCCTGTTAATAATTTTTTAAGTCTGCGGGCCCACACCTAATATTTTCCAAGATATCGATCAGAAAATGTTTAATGCATAACTTACTACTGAGAGATAGTTTTTGTCATATTAGATATACGAGAAACACCCCGGTCTCCCCCTTCATGAGCAAATCCCAGACTTCAGGCTGGGAACCTGTGATCTAGATCGACCATAACTGAGTATTGAGTAATGTGGCCTACATTATCACCCAGGCCCGGATTTAGGGGGGCAGAGGGTGCAGGTGCCCCGGGCCCCCGACTTTTGAAGGGCCCTTTACGTGGAAAAAATGTGATTTTGTGTTATTTTTTTCCTTTCAGCCTTTAAAGTTTCTGCAAAATGCTGTGCAGTGCTGGATTAATGCTACTGTAGACGTAGAAGTGGTTTTTCGCGCCTACGGCGCGAAAAAATCTTTTGCACGGGGGCCCCCCATTAGCTAAATCCGGCTCTGTTATCACCCACACTCTTGCAAATACTGCACAAAAAATAAAACAAACCTGGCGAAACTTTCTTGACAACCCTTCCAACTTCTTCGACAGGATTAACCATCCCTGTTGATGTTTCGCAATGCATTGCAATCACGCCAGTGATGTCCCTGTCAGCAATCATCGCGTCGTTGAGCTTTTTCAAGTTCATCGGAATGACTTTCACGTTGATTCCACTTGTTCGGCAAATCTGAGCAATTCTCTGCCCGTACATTCCGTTTTCCATCACAAGCAACTTAAAATTAGTAATGGTGCATTGGTTAGTTTTTATGGTAATGGAATAGTAAGCTAACATAAGTTTTTCGACATAACAGCACATAAACACGATACATAAAAAGCTTTTTTGGCGTGCCAGACAGTCTTTTAGTGAATGAACGGTTTCGTTTTATGATTTCAATTTTAATCTACATCAGGTCTGGTGTAAACGCTGGGATGAGACTTCTACACCAGAGCAGTTGACAATACCTCCAAACGCTTCACTCCCACCAGGATCAGAGTCACCCCGACAAGATTGAGACGTTTTCAATGCAATACGTTTCAATAGGGTCTTGCCAAATCGCCATCCTGTTTACGTGGATCAGCACCTCAAACGGCACGAAATATCATTCCTCACTGCCCCATTTACGGACCTCGAAATGGAAATGTCAATCTCAGAGTGTTTGATAGCAACACAGTCCAATGGTTACAGTGCTTGGATGGAACAATGTGACTACTACCACCTCATATGCAAGAAGAAGAAGGTTTCATTTTTACATCTTTATTGCAGTTGACACTGGGAAAAGTTTAACGAAAAAGTCTGTTGTAAGACGTAGATCATGTCAATAGTAGGCTTAATGTATGTAAATTAATAATGGTTAGGCTACAACTAGTGCTAGAAAAGCTGGTGATGGCAATCCCCTACTTGTGCAGTAATTACAAAACAAGTCAAATGTGCATCTATGGATATCGGATATAGTCCAGCTAGTCTATATTCATAGCTGGCCTGGCTGTGGAGATAGTCAAGCTGGCTGGTCTTCCACAGGTGCATATATTAACCAAATGGCGTGAATCCAAAGCTCTCCATGTTTAACTTGTAGGTCAAAATACAATCGGTGGGATACGGTAGGTTTAAAACAAAACAATTTATTTATTGATATTGCCTTTTCTTGCCTGGTGTGCAATGCCGTGCATTGTATTTAAAGAAAAACCTTCTGAAATTTCACTTCACAGTATTGTCTTGGATGGAAATTTCAAAAATTATTTACCGGAAGTCTTAAAATATATTGTTGTATCTTAAAATCAGGGCTAAAGTTGGATATAAAAAAGTCAATTAATCCCCCTCCCCTTAGCAATACTAAAAGAACAGGCCTACGCTAACGCTAAAATGTTTACTTTTTTGTTGTTGCCTCCCATCATGCTCCTAAGCGTGGACTCGGTGGCGAAGGTCCCACTTCCATTCATGGGGATGGCACTGTACTCTTCGTCGGAAGCGTTTGCAATTTGAAGCAAAGAGTTTCGAACAAACCTGGTTATTCAAAACATATCGATCAACAGCAGCAAACTTTTCTCCCTTTCACACAGCCGTTAACGTATTAAAACAAAAGTAAAATATTTATTTAAAATGATTAAAGTGAATCGTTGTTTGTGCGACAAAGTGGTGCCTGTATTCAACTCTTCAACCCTTGTTTCCGCATGATTAACAAAAAAGATAAAATTACCACTTATCATCTGACTTAGTAGTTACATACATAATAATTAAACAAAGAACATTTTCACATTTTTTTATTATTGTTTTGTGCTATTAACTGCAAAATAATAAAATTGGCACTTGATCACTCTTAATATTTTGCTCTAAGTTTATATAATTATTTTATACAGTTGAAGTTATTGCTCTTGTTGCGATTTAAAAAAGTCTACAACTGCTGCTTCAAAATAAAGTTTCTCCTTACTTTACTATATAGGCAAAATCAGCATGTCTCTTTCCAAGGTCGATCAGCATAGCTTCCTTAACACGATCACTTACTCCAAGGGGGCCAGGAGTGAAGAGCTTTCTAGAGGGAGCCAGAGGTCTTGTAGGGCCTGTGTAGCCTAGCAACAAAAAGAACAATATTCAACCAGCACAGAGAATGCAAGCTTGAAGTTTATGTTGTTCCAGACTTTCTGAAAATATCTAGCGCATCTGGTGAAGGTTTTATACATTCTACTGAGCAGGAGACTACTTAATCTTGAAAAGTTAAATTAAAGATTTAACCAACAGCCTCGTTTAAGAAAGCTTGGAACAGAAGCAAATATACGTTTTGAAGTTTCGTTATAGCAGCATACTTATCGGCTTTAACATCAGCTGGTTTCTTTGATGTAATCTTTGGTCATCAGACATGTCATACATCTTATCAGCTTGTCGTAGAAAAAACGGAGCAGTTTTTGATACATGCCCAACCTGGTCTTCTGTCAAAAATGCACAAAGTATCAAAAGGTATTCAAAGTTACAGACAAAATAACCAGGGAATTGTGGCCAAGGACAGGCTTGAGAGGCAATCGCACCTCAATTTTTTATTCTGCTTTCCCATCTGGAAAAATATGCTATGATACTATTACAACGTTTTAATTAATCTCTCTCTGATGCAGTGAGATTGATGCAAATAAATAAATAAAATACCGTACGGTACACTTTTAATACATATAATTCATGTTGAATGATGTTTTCCCTCCCAACAGTTCGCTTTTGCCTTCTTAAAATTTTCTTTCTAGCTAACTCACTGAAATACTCATTTTTATTATTTGAGCTAAACATTTTTTTGTTTCAAACAAATTTACGCAATGATTTTGTTCCGAAGCCTGCAAACTTTAACAAATGAAAAGTTTTGAAGAATGCAATGCAAAGCAGCCCATGCACTTTGGATTTCACACTCTCTGCATTTTACGATTTTTCACTTTTCACTCTCCGCATTTTCACGTACTCGTCGGTTTCGAACACGTCACAAAAATATATTTGAAATTATGACACAAGTATGTTTTGGGTTACGAAAAAAACAAACCAAAACGATGGAGCTCTACGCAGAAAAGGAAAATGTTTTAAATATGTTTGTTTTGAAGTTCTTAAATCATCTTAGTTTTGACATGGATTGATCTTTAGATAACACAGTGACATCATATACACATGTAGTCTCTAATTTCTGTCCAGAAAAAAAAGGAAATTAACAGAATTGGTCCCTGTGCATGATAATGAAGAATGATATAAATTATAAAACATAGAAGACCCAACAAACCTGTCAGAAATTATGTGGGTTTAGTTTAGTTTGGGAAACACTGTAATAACTAAATTGATGACAATTTGTTAAAATGATAAGCGCATTTATTCTGCTTGGGTCTTATAAACAGGAGCAGCTATTTGAATCAGGTCTGAACTGACTTACAATAAGATAGGCTATGACGTTTTGGTGAGACGAGCAACGCTTTCGAAAACGAAAACAAGGAAAATTAAACAAAAAGTAGAAGTGTAAATATGTTAAAGAATTTTTAAAAACATTTTCCAGTTTGAGCGGTGTGCTGCTATGCCTACTAGGTTGATAGGTAGGCTATGTGGTATAAGTAGCTAGTTATATTTTAGTAAAGGTTTTTCCACTTCCTTAAAAGTTAACACTCAACGAAAGGGGTTCAGCCTCTATGCCTAAAATGCTGACAACATCTATGAATACCTCTGTTTCCAAATTGCATGTCACTGCGTTTCTTAACGGTGTTGGTCGTAACTGCTGCCGGTGTCATTCCGTTTCCAACGTCCGTGATTTTCCTTGTAATTAAGGGATTCCAAAATCTTCTTATTGATCCCATTTTTCTTTTTTTTTTTGCTTTTTAGATTTTCATATGCTAGGCCTACCTAACTAATTTACATTTAACCCTATGATTTTTATCTAAAAAAACTAGGTATTGGAAGCATCTTAAAACTAGATTTTTGACTAATTAAGCATCCTATTACCGTGGACGTTGCTGCTACAATAGCGACGTCCACGTTATTACCACAAAGTTTTACCAGAAGGCTTCTAAAAGCCTTCCTCATAAAACGCCTACATTAGCAACATCGTTGCTTTTTGAGTTTATTATTTTTTGTTGTGATGGCATTACAAATCCTTTTCTTCCAAAATAATTTTTCTTGTTACATCACAATGCACAGCATTAAGCCCACACTTTCCCAACAAAAAGTAAATTTGAAACCCTCCTGCCTGGTTGAAGTGTGCACTGAAATGTAAACAACACTCAACACTTTTATGGAAAAGAAAAACTTCACATTTTTTTGAGTTTTTTCTATTAGAATTTTTGCTTAATGACAATGTGTTCACAGGCACATACAACCGAATGTGTAATAATGAAATTGTTGCATCATAAATCCTTCAAAAGTATCAGTATGCGTTTTAGTTTCGTATATGAAAAGCACAAGTCATGGTAAATACTGTTCATCTTTGAGAAAAATGCAGTAAAATCGATGAAACTAGTTCGATGGAGAATTAAAGAGGAAAATAAAAATGAGATGGCAAAAAGTGGTACAACTGAGCAAAAAATACGTGGTATTACTTCCGCAACGGATTTGTTCTATTCATCTGCAGTCAAGAAACAATCTCCTTCTTCTTCAAAGAAGAAACAATCACACAGGAAGTAAGAAATTGTAAAACAGATAACGCGATCGCGCTTTCTTTTTTGTTGCCTGCATTAAATATTTCACATCGTCGACGTCAGTCTCGTCTCCGAGGTTGAGTTGAATCTAGCTACGGACTCTAGAAGCTACAAGAGTTTATTGATTTCAAAAGTTTTCTTTTTCCTCTATTATTTTTAAACACCCAAAATAAAGTTTACATTTGAATAAAACCACAGGACTTCACTTGAGGATCGCAGCAGCACATGACTTCTTTTTTTTTGGTGCTGCTATTTTGCATTCATCAAATGCTGGCATTTGCACAACAATCTAACCTCTTAGTGTTATTTATTAAGTAAGAATCGATTTCGCTATAGTAATAGCATCTTCAGCTAGCACATGTTAAAAAGAAAATGTGAAAAATACGTAGAACGAACAAATAAAGCAAGAACTGAACATCAGCCTATCTTGTTTCAACGTAATTTGCCGATGCTTGATATTTGCGATGATTGATATGGTCTTTCGCTGCTTCCTGTCTGTTGTGGTATCTAGATTGCTATGGTGCTATTTTATTTATATTATGTAAAACTATTAAAGTAAAAAAATTGTACCGTACTGTACTATTCTCGCAACAGAAAAAATAAAAGGTTTTTCTTTCTCTCTCACTCTCTCGCTCTATCTCTCTTTCTCTACCTACTCCCTAGAAAAATGCTGACACTAAAATCTATACATTTTGATTATTGTTTTCTGAGCTCAACCGGTGTGCTAAAGCTTTGCAAGAAAAAAGAGATCAGAAATTTTTACAATACGGTATGGAAATCTCAACATTTTCAAAGCACAAACTGCTAAACAGAAAGTGTCATATAAAATGGCTTTTGTAGTATTACTAGTTTTTATTGTTTAAAACTAAAACTATATTTATCTAATAAGAAGAGGGTAAAACCTTCTTGCTTTACATTTACAGCTAAAATTTATGTTAGTTTTTCACCATCACAAAAAGTCTTTCCACTAGAAATTCAATTTGTACTCAGCCCAACCTTCACCACCAGATAATCTCGGGCGGAGCCATTATCATCTTAGTGGTAAAGGCTCAACACGCATAATAACAGCCCAAAGACAAGCTGGAATTTGAAATGAAATTCTTTAAGCTCTCCACATCAGACGCAACAATCCCTCGCAGACAATAACATACTTGCAATTCGTCAGTTTTGTAGCGTGATTTATCCACTTTGGAGACTCTGTAGTTTCCTGCACCGTCCAAAAAAATCCATGCGAATTATTTCTGTTAAATTTTTCAGCATACCCCAATTGTCGGAGTGGAAATCAACACAGAAAATTGTTCACTCCAGGTCCGCTGATGGTTAGCGAAGGGGTCAAACAAGCAATGTTGATTGACGTTGGAACTAAACACATGGATTTTGCATACACAGTCAAGTGAGAAATTTTAAAAGTGTTCTTTTTAATGAGATGTTGAAGTATTCTTCTTGTTTTATTTGAGTAACTTAGCCTATCTATTTCCAGGCTTTGCTGCGCTGTACGCACATGCAAATAAGCATGGCAGTATAGGCCGCCTACTGGTAGGCTACTATTTTACCAACCACACACATTAGGCCTATAGCCTACTCAATATAGTAGTAGGGTAAGTTTTAAGTGCTTTATTTCTCATCGTTCAAAATGTCCATTCAGGAAAAACACTGGTGCAACATTAGAACAATATTTTTATAAAGAGGCCTTAAAAAGATTAAACAGACCAACGAATATTTTTTTCCTGAGTCAAAACATAATTTTCAAGTTACCTTTAACAGATTCGTTCGAAGTTCGTTGCTGCAGATTGCCAGAGTAAGTGACAATGACTACACGGTGATACCTTTGGATGGCAGCGGTACTTTTGCCACTGAGTCTGTATTGAGAACTATGCTTAGTTCGAAAAAAGGAAAGGTGAATGTTATTCAGTAAATAAACCGCTCCTAAAAACATCGCCAGACTAAGACGGTTTTTGATGATTTCTTGCGTAGTGCATCTAACTAAACGAAGGCAATACTTAGAGAAACAAATTTAATGAACTTGTATATCTATCCGAATTTTGGTAAAAGTGTTAGCCTACTTACAAGACTCTACAGTCTACTCTATACAATCTGTATCAGTAAACTGCAATCTTATTATAAATGATTATACGATGAGCAGTTACTTTTGCTTGCAGTTAATTGTGATGGAAAATGGAATGCACGGAAGAAGGATAGCTGAAATGTGCACACGCTGTGGCCTAAACGTGCAAGTCATGCCAGTATGCAAAGAAAGCCTACAAGACGAACTCGTCAATGCCACAGAAAATATAAACGGCGTTTTCATGATTCACTGTGAAACATCATCTGGAATCATAAATCCAGTCAACGAATTTTCAGAAGTAATAAAACGATGTTCACCAGGTAGGTGGTAACTAGCAACGCGGTAGGCCTAACCAGCAGGCTAAGTGCTGACTAGTTTTTAAATCATGTTTCGCCAAAAATTTTAAAATACTTTGTCTCTAGGCTTGATTGTTCCGTGGCCAAAACAACAACAAAGACAATTCTTTAGCTCCATGTTAGAATTATCGTGAAAGGAATCTTCATTTAACAATAAGCAACCAAATTAAAGTATGCTTAGGAGTTTAGCCTACTCATGGAATAGTCTCGATGTGATGAAAGTTTGAATTTAAATCAAATGGATTTGTTCTAGAGATGCAACCTGTCCCCCAATGA
The DNA here is from genome assembly GCF_918807975.1 of Aplidium turbinatum. Lineage (NCBI taxonomy): Eukaryota > Metazoa > Chordata > Ascidiacea > Aplousobranchia > Polyclinidae > Aplidium > Aplidium turbinatum. Next base: position 9,094,908 of record NC_137486.1, read on the forward strand.
AATCAATCAAGCAATATTAGGGGCAATAAAGTGATTCTGGTGACTCTAAAATCTCCGTTCTGGCTTCTCGGTGTCGAAAAGAAGAACTGACGAAAGGTGTTTAGATGTTGGCGAGCCGACTATACGACGGGGAATAAATAATCAAAAAAAAAAAATTATTGGTTAGACTACCAAACGTGATTGTTTTTACTTACTGATTTTAAGTGTTTTTATTTTACTAGAAAGTTTAGTTTTTGTGGATGGCATGACCAGCTTCGGAGCGATAGAGTTGGACATGAAGAACGTTGATTTTCTAATTAGCAACTCCTGCAAATGCCTTCAAGGTGTTCCGGGAATTTCATTTGTTGTTGCTAAAAGGGAAAAGTTGGAAAAGTAAGAAATCAACTAATCTGCAAGCTGTGCCAATTTATTATGTTTTCCGTTTAGCAGAAGAGCAGTTTAACCAAATGGTATCATGATCACAGGAGCCTTTGTTAAAAGTAAATAAAATAAATTAAAAAGTCTTTCAACCGAAATTCTATATGGAAATTTTTGAAGCAAACATGTCTCGTTTTATTTGTACATAAGTCTCTTCAGTTTTAATTTGAATTGTTAAGGTCATTAGTAAAGAGATTTGTTTCATCTTCAACTGTCGTTCGTAGAAAAAGCGTTGTTTCGTTTTCTATACTCTTACTTTTATAAGCAAAAATAGTTTATTTGGGGTTTTATTTACAAACTATACGATATCTTTAACTTAATCACAGCCATAGAAATGCCATAAAGTTGCGTCTTTATTATTTAATTATCCAGGTATAATTAATATACCCTGCGCAAAAACACAATTCCGCAATTGGGCTTCTCTCTAGCACCAGCTTGCTGGGCGTGCAGTTGTTCTTTTACGTTATATTGCCTATTTCATTATTTTTGTATTATATCAAAATGTCGTGCAACCTACACAATAAAAACAATAATTACAGCCATAACGTGCCGCAAAGTCTGCGTTTTTATTAAATAATATCCCGGTGACATCAACTTACTCTGCATAATACAGTATGTACAGTATATACATGGATTAAGAAGTGTAACAGCATAAAGGAACAGCAGTTTGTGTCGTGAAATTGTATCAAGATGGCATCACTTTCATGGCAACTTATTACCATCATTAGACGATTTTTGAAATATCAACATTCAGCTTTAGATTTTGAAAAAGTATAGATAATCAAAATTCTGTAGCGTTATAAAAATTTCGGCCATTGTAAAACAATAGTAAAAGTTCGGTTGATGTCTTCTTATAGTTCGATGTTTTCCACTCAGGCATCGGGTACACACGCACAGCACCGTGCTAGATATTGGTGCTCAGTATGATGAACTTGAAAAAACTGGACAATTCCGGTTTACTCCACCCACTCACGTGATGTTGGCTTTCAAAGAAGCTCTTTTGGAATACGCCGAGGAAGGAGGTTTAGCTGGACGTGCCGCAAGGTAATTACAGTATTTCAATTTTGAAAAAAGTCATTTTTTTAACCCTTGAAACTTTGAGTCATCGTTGAAAACCTCCAATTTACATTAAATCCCAGTATAATTCATGAGGCATTTCCTTTCGTTATGCCTCCGAAAGGGAACAAAACGCACAAGTAATTCAGAATGCAGAAGCAACAAAACCTCAAACTTTGAAATGACCTTGTTTCGTGTTTTTATAAAAATTTACTAATGATTGGTATCGCAAAATGGGGCATACAAAATACGTTGATCAGGTGCAATGCTGCAAAACTTGTCACGGTTCAAAACTGCCAATTCATTTAATTATCAATTTTCGGAAGCATCATTAATATTTGCAAGCATTTGGCAATTTTTTTTTAAATTATGCATCCGATAGAAATTTTAACTTTCTTAATCCAGGTTCAACAACCTCTATAGTTATCTGGCTTTATACATGAGGAAATATTAAGATCGACGTTGAATTCGTTAGTTGTGCAGTCAAACAGTTCATATACAGTTTTCCAATCAGAGGCACCGTCCAAATTAAATACACTGATCTAGTAATTTAATGTCAACACACTAAAAGGCAATCAGTGCTCGTTAAAGTCGAGCAGGGTTAGTCGGCTTACCATGATTACAACATCATGCAAAAACGAAGAGGTCGCCATGTCATTTGCAAAACTGACTAAGCATCACCAATAAGTTACATCAAAAATAAATGATAGTTTCCTCCTTTTAAGCGACGTAGCGTATCCGCCGACAATGGCAAGACATGAAATAATCGCAAAAATATTCCTACCTTATAGACCACCCGTAATTATTAAGTTCGTTAAAGTGCAACAGTAAACTTGATTTTATAAGATCTTATTAAGGTCTTGAAAAGTTAAAATCCTTCCGACCAAGAAATACAGTAAAACATGGTGGTGCAAGATGAACAGATCGAATACACTTCTGGTCTATTAACGCAAACTCTTGATCAGGTACCAAGAAAACACAAGAATCTTGAAAGACAAAATGTCAGAAATGGGTTTCACTCAACTCTTTACGGATGAGGAAAATCCGCAAGGGTATATTGTGACGACGTTTCTGTACCCCAACAATCCATTGTTTGTGTTTGATGAATTTTATAAGAGATTAAGTGACACAGGTTTGGATTTTATCTAATACAATTAACAACTTGCAGATTATTTTGTTGGTTTAAAGTTTAATACATTGTAGCTTACAGTATAAACAAAGATCCCAAAAAAACTTTTAGGCGACCCAGCCAAAGTTTGCTGAATAAGGCAAAGTAGTCTCTCATTTGTAGAATATCAACTTTGTTTTTGCATTGAAACCTGACGTTTGAAATTGAAGATACTGTTGTCTTAAGGTGAAATGAATTTTCTTCAAAATGTTTTAGCCAATCAAAATTTACAAAATTAGAAGTGCATAACCTACATTATTACTGTATAAAGCACACATGCGCTTCGACGATGAGACTATTTCTTTTGCTAGGTTCAAACTTCAATCTTGTGTAAACACGACTGGTAGAAAATTAGCGACATTTTGTTGAACTGCTGTTTACTTTTCTCCAGGTCATGTGATTTCCTGCGAAAAAACAAACGCTATCAACTGTTTCCGCATCGGAAGCATAGGTAATATATTCCCGGATGATATGAGGCATCTGGTGGATTGCATCAGACAGGTGTGCAGTGAGATGAGGATAAAGCTACCACTGGAGGAAATATATTTCTGAAAGAAATCCTTATGTTCTTCTTAGTGGATTGAGCCGGATGTTCAGCGCCAAGTTGTCGCTTTATGAGCAAGTCCGTAGCGTTTTGCGTAATAAATTATTTCGTTCGATGTGACTCGTTGTGCAAGCTCTTCTGCTGACGTAAACATACAATTTCTTGCTTGGAGCACTGAGCAGTTGTAGGTGAATGAATGTGGAGTTTATATGATGGTGAAATTAAATGAGATTACTCTTCAAACTCAAGTTGTCGTTTACATCGTTTTATCATTTCCAAATGTTGAAGTTGTCAGAACTTGTGTTCAGCTGGGAAGGTCATTTTTGTAGTCAATCCTTCTTCATCACGCCACGACTGGTAAGCAGCCTATCGAAGCAAAAATTCATCGACAACGGGTCTCAGCCGAAACTGAATAACCAAATCCAGGTTATAGTTATACAATATTGTTTGCGGCTGTAAGCTAACAAATTTTTCTTAGCATTTTCATGAAGCGCCTCTTGAACAAATTAGCCAGTCAGGTAAATATTTCACAAAGTAAAGCACACTCAGCAAAAAAGAGAAATTTACTGAAACCTCGGTATTCGAATAAGAAAGGTAGGCTTATGCATATATAAGCAGTTAACATACAGCTTTGTTCAGTGTTTGTTCTCGTTCTCACCAAGTCATTTATCTGCTAATGCTTTTGTACTATGATCCGCATTTAAATAGTTAACTTCTCTTTTATTGAATAATACTGTAATTCGTTTGTGTTAATAACTGTGATCTTCATTTCGTTGCGCGAAAAACAACAGCTTAATGATATAGATAAGCAAAGGAGCAAACAAACCTTGATTCTTGTTGCTAGGAAACAAACGTTAGTTGATGTTTAACTTCAGCTTTTAACTTGATACAAAGCGCGAAGTCGGTAACAAATTACAAAGTATGTTTCTCGGCAGCCGATTTGTAGCAAGAATTGACAGCGATAGACACGTGTTTCGCCCATGAGGCTGGGCTCATCAGTATCGCACCGTATTCTGCCACAAATTACAAAGTAGGCTAAGAGATTCATTTAGTTTGCAAGGAGCTAGCTGTAAAAAGATTGTGATAGACGTAGATAGCCTAAAGAATCAAGTTGAGGTGCAAAAGGGGGAGGAATTCAAATAAATATCAGATTAAATGAAGGAGTATAGAACTGATATTTTTTTACAGCATTGTGATACAAGCAAGCTTTACAGCAAATGACCAAAATGGCTGAGTGTCCTGTTGTTGAAACCGGTTTAGGTATTGTGAGAGGACGCTTACTTTCAAAACCAGCTGGAGGAAAACAAGTTTATAATTACACTGGATTACCTTTTGCCAAACCACCAGTGGGCGACCTTCGTTTTGAGCCTCCATGCAAGTAAGTTAGCTGCCTCACCGTAACTGCAACTCTGGACGAATAGCCACGGGGGGCAATTGCCCACTCCCTATCCCGCCCAAAAAATAGTTTTAACACTTTTGCAACGTTTTCATACCATTGTAATCCATGTTGAATAATGTTTTCCCTCTTAAAAGTTTTTTTTTGTAGTTGCATCACCGCTGCATATAAAGTTTTAAACGGTGTGATTTTCACTAATTGAAACTTTTCTTTTGAAAATCGACTGCATCATATTAAGCTTAACCGGAAAGATTTTTTAGTAAACATTGATAATTGTTTATTGTTAACTTTGTGATTTATTATTTACCGTATGTGGTTTATGATCAATCACTACTACACTGTGTTACAGGATATTTAAAATAATTGAATACAAACAAGCGTATCGCTCTAAATTACAGCATTAGGCCTATAAACTTAATAGTAAAAATTTCTTTAAATTATGCAAAAGATTAAGTTTTGCTTCTTTAAACCTTAGATTCTGTACAGATTTAGCACTGACTCTTAAAATCAGGCTAAATTTTTGGGAAGAAAACCTTATCTTTCATAGGTCTTCGAAAGAATCATATTGTTAAACATACTTTAATACTTTTTAACAATTTGTTTATCGAGTATTTTAACCTTTGAGAGATGCATCAAAAAAAGCCTTTTGATACATGTTCGGAAGCTTAGTAGCCTATGACACAAAACTTAAAAGTGTCTGAATTGGTTATCAGTTCAGGTGGAAAATCGATTTGAATCCAATATTTGTGGCGGCCTTTGACATTACTCCATTATTATTTTAGTTTTGTAGCCATTCAAAAACCGATTACCATTTATGAGCTCACAGACGTTGTTGCCCGCCTTGTTGAAAATTCGTACCACGAGCAATGATTGTCTGATTAAAATGTTTTTGATTTTAGCAAGGACTTGTTTGAATACAATCGAGTGGATAGAATTGCAAATAGTATCACACCATTCTGATGTGATAACGACAGCCTTCTAGACATTGCACGTCTTCAGCAACATCCAACTCTGCAATCTTGTAGTGGTCTGTTGAAAATAGCCTAACACAAACTTTACGAGTCTATTCCTTGTACTTGTAGACTTATTTTTGCGATTACTCACAGTTATCTGCTTTCAGAGCGGAGCCCTGGAATGGAATCTTGGATGGTAGCATTGATCCACCAATTCCTTATCAAGTTCAAGAAGATGTGGAAAAGTTCATGAAGTATTTGGTTGTAAGCAAGGAAGTTGTAGCTACAAATGGCGCCATGAGCGAAGATTGTCTTTATTTGAGCGTATATACAACTAATCCTTCAAAAACTGCAAATCTACCGGTCAGTTCATCTATAGGTTATAATTACCAGTATTATTATTATTTCATTAGATATTCTTTTAATTAACATATGGCCTAGCTGCCCTAACTTACGGTTACTTCAAGAAAGACGTGTTGTTAGAAATCCTGTATAACTTTTTATCGCAAAAACATTTCAAAGAACCAATTATTTTGATACCTTATACTGTAGTTTAAATCCAAATGGAATACCCGACTTAAAATAAAAGGATTGTTGGCCTTTATGTGTCATTTTATACTAAATCTTCCAAATTATCTTTATTCGTATGCTCTCGTATATTTTTTGTGTATACATCGATCAATACGATCCGAACCAGCAACAGAAATCGTCTTTTGAATCATTGATTTGAAGATCACCATAGAGTATTTTTTATTGTTTTGTTAGGTTATTTTTGGAATTTACGGCGGAGGATTTATGATGGGTTCGCAAAGTTTTTACAATGGAAATGTTCTAAGCAGTTTGAATGACGTTGTCGTGGTGGTACCCAACTACAGGGTTGGAGTGTTCGGATTTCTGTCAATGAGAAATGAAAGCATTTGCTCAGGAAACATGGGTTTGCTTGATCAAGTGATGGCGTTGAAGTAAGCGTAGATGATTCACAGAAATCCAAGTCAATTATAACAGCTTTCAGAATACTTTCAAGCTTATAGAATTAAATTAAAACAAGCAAAGCAGGTGACAAATTGATGTTTTTAAAATTAAAGCACGATGAAGCCAGCTTCGTTTTTTCTTTTGCAATGTAAAAGTTGTAGGCTTAAGCTATTTGATTCATTAGTCGTTGGTTCTTCACGACTATTTGAGTACCATGTAGTCTATCGTCTTTTAAATCTAGTTCAAGTTTAAAATTGGCACCGTAGGTAAAATTTGCAATCATACGAGCGGAAAGGGGAGAAAGCTAATTCTCATGTCTACCTTTCAACCTACCATTGTAGCCTATGTCTTTTCAAGACAGAGACGCGATATGGAACATGCACTGAAGACGAACGTTGAAGAGTCTGTGTTCAGACTATATAGGCACCTAGCTCGATGATTGGTTAAAGTTTTCGACGCATTGAGATCAGCTAATTCTTAAACATTTGCCAAAAAACTGTAGGATGGTAAGCTACAAAACACAGTTGAATAAAAATGTATTTTTTACTTTTTATTCTGGTATAAATGACCTACCGGGCGTATTTGCAGATGGACCAGAGACCACATTGGCAGTTTTGGCGGCAATCCGAACAACGTCACTATATATGGTGAAAGTGCAGGTTCAATGTCTGTAAATTACCATTTGTATTCTCCATTATCCCGGGGTTTGTTCCATCGAGCAATATCAAGCAGTGGATCCATATGTCATCCTGGTAAGCAGAAAAAGCTGCAGGTTTGAAAACCACTTTACGAATACAAAGCAACGTTTTTGAAGCGTTTGGGTTGCTTTGAACATAGCCGTAGGAGAATAAAACATTTTGAAGGTGCGAACAAAATTTGCTCGAATTTTGTCTTTTCAAATATATTTGTAAAAACGCAACAATTTACAATTTGTCTAAATTCAAGATTTTTTGTAGTAGGGTTGCGACTGCCTCTCTGCACCCCCATTTTTCCTACGCAGTAAAGTTGACAAGGGAGTCAAGGGGGTACTTTTGGACCTGGGCCCTGAGTAAATTTAAAGGCCCGAAACATTTTCAAGGGCCGGAAATTTGAAAAAAATCACAGCATGTTTTTTGAATATAGTTTAAAAGTCTTTTGACTTCAAAGCCGACGATTTCATAGGTACCGAGTCCTAATTTTCTTTTTAACGGCCCTGCTCCTACGGCTATGGCTTTGAAGGTAGCGTTACTTTTATCCATTGTAGTTTTATAATACTGTAGTAGCCTAGTCTTTAGGCCATCACAAATTTGTGAAGTTAGTTACTGAGCAACTCTCATGCACAGCCCACAACTTGTCTGTTTAAAACTAAACAGTGTTTCTTAACCTTTTCTGTGTTTACACCATGAAATTTTACCATGTTTTCTCGTACCCTTTGTTATACTGATCCACGAAAGTGGATAAAAATGTAGCAATGCGAATCAAGTAATTTATTCATAACATATGCGTTGAATGCTTGCATTATTAAAGACATGAGTTTGCAGCACATCAACTAAAATTAGACGCTCAGTCACTGTTGTATTTCCAGACGTTTAATATAAAATAAACAATAATAATAATTGTAGCGATAGCCAACCAAGTGAGAAAACTATTTACCTCTTGTTACTTACTCACTTATGTGCACAAAAACAACTCAATCAATACCAAGAAAGAAACGCAAAACAATCAACTAAGGAACGTGGTAAAGAACGCTTAATTGATTACACGCGTTGCGCGGTGGTAATCAATTCCAACGACTGTACCAGAAAACGCTGAATGTAATTATGTAGTGAAGCAGGTCACAGGTTACATAAAATCAACGTAAATAAAATGACGACCATAACACCTCCCTCGATAATTTTTATACACAAAGAAAAATATGAACAAGACTCCGAATTAAACAATCAAACTCAAAGTCTGAAACGGGCCGGAGGTCTGCGGCGACGGCCCGACCTTCGTGGGTTGTGTGGCCCGAATTCCGGTACAGTCGGTGTGTCATCCGAATCCGTTCGAGCTGAGGTGGAAACAGCGGAGGAGTCGACTGTTGGTGCAGGAGTTTCTCCCGGCTCCTGGTCCTCCGATGATGCATAACGAGGTTGCAGTTGGTCCATATGGCGCCTCCACGTCGAACCATGAGGCAGCAGACGTACCAGGAAGATTCGGCTACCCTGTCGCTTAATCACCTCGGCTGGAACCCAACGAGGATCCTGGCTCCGTCGTGGAGTGAATGATAGCGCGTAACAGGGATCTCCCGGTTTGAAATGTCGTTTTGTACCTTCGGAGGCGTCCGTGTTGTGAGGGTTTTGTCTTACTTTGCAAAAGTAAGAACCTTACTTTCGCAACTGGTGCTGGTGTTAAACCTTACTTTCGCAACTGGTGCTGGTGGGGTGCCGTAAACAGTTTCTTTGGCCACCTTGGCTGCCTCTTCGGTTTCTGATGCAACCTCCACCGCACGTTTGAAAGTAAGTTCATTAGCTCTGATTTTGAATAACGCCTTAAGCACCGCCTCGTTACCTATTGAACAAATAAAACGAGTACGTAAAGCTTCGTCCAATGGATTTGAAATGGACGAGAAGTCACAGGTGGCAGCTGCTTGGCGTATGCGGACGGCTAGTTCTTGAGCTGTTTCACCGGGCTTGCGCTTCATTTCGCTCCAGAAACGGAATCGCTCCCTCACGATGAAGCGTTTTGGGTCGAATTGTTGAGCCATGTAATTTGTAATTTCCGTCATGGTGAGATCGATGACTTCCTTTGGGTTTGTTTCCTGCGCAGCCAAATTTGTTAACATTTTGTAGATTGTAGGTGATTGGTGAGAAAAACCTGCGGCATTTTGTATTGTGCGACTGAATGTGCTGCTACAAAGGTGTTAAACCTCTTCCAATAGTCTGCCCACAGTTCAGTGGTGGCACCGAACGTTACGAACTTAGGTAAAGATACCTGCTGTTGTATTGTTGTTGGCTGTGATCTCGCAGTTTGGGCTCGCATTTCTCGTAGTTGTTCTAGGTGGCGTTTTTCTTGTTCTTGTTGATGAAGTTCTTGTTTAGCAAGTTGTTGGTTGGCATTTGATTGGATGAGTTGAATTTGATCTTGATGACGTTGCTCTTGTTGTCGGTGACGTTCTTCTTGTCTGGCAATTTGCTCCTTCGTCTGGCGTTCTTGGTTGGCAATTTGTTGTTGCAGGACTTCGATCAGCTTCTCCATGTTTCTAAAATCCTGTCGAAATTCTGTAAAGATCCTGCCGACGACGCCAGTTAAATGTCTGTTGTATTTCCAGACGTTTAATATAAAATAAACAATAATAATTGTAGCGATAGCCAACCAAGTGAGAAAACTATTTACCTCTTGTTACTTACTCACTTATGTGCACAAAAACAACTCAATATATACCAAGAAAGAAACGCAAAACAATCAACTAAGGAACGTGGTACAGAACGCTCAATTGATTACACGCGTTGCGCGGTGGTAATCAATTCCAGCGTCTGTACCAGAAAACGCTGAATGTAATTATGTAGCCTAGTGAAGCAGGTCACAGGTTACATAAAATCAACGTAAATAAAATGACGACTATAACAGTCACTTTACTAATTGTGTTTTTGTTATTGCTACTGATTCGGAGTTATTGGAAATTTGTTTCTTCATGAATATGCCTAAATTGCTTTTAGTTTAATACTATTTTTTGCACCCGCAACTTTGGTGCTTCATACCTCCAAGGGGTACACGTAGCCTACTACTGTCGTACCCCTGATTAAGAATCTCTGATTTAAAACGTCCATTGCCTACTGTCGAACATATTAAATAACGTGCAGTGTACGGCTACAGGTTTCCCACTGGAATCCAATGCACCGGCGTACGATGCATTGCTGAAAGAGCTAAACATAACAGAAACGGATGAAAAGAAGATACTAAAACAACTCAAAACACTTCCAGCTGAGGATCTCATGGCAGTTTTGAAAAAATTGTTCATGGTTGGTAGCCCAATACGATTAATAAGATCTAAATTGGCTTGGATGATTAGTTGATTACACTGGTCAACACAATTTTTGGTGCAAGAAAGAAAAAAATAGTTTTGGGCGTTTACGAGGGTGGGGAATCCGAAAATGAAGTCCGTTTTCGCGTATCAAATCTTCCTTTTTCACTGCAGCCATCGGAGTTTGTTTTCGAACTCAGCGACCCAAGTTCAACCTAAAAACAATCATTTTGTTCATGCACTAAAAAGTTGGTTTTAAATTGTTGACCAGTGTTATTATAATAAAAATCAATAAGAGTTTTATGCATGTACGCTACTGACAATATAGTACAGTAACATTGTAGTGCACATGTACAATGTACATAAAACTTATTGTGGACAAATAGACTGTTTGATATTTTATGACGAAAACCTCACTGTTGTAGTGTGAGGCTACCTCGCATTACCACGGTAGCCTGAAGTCTCTAGCGCTGCGTTATCATGATTTGAGTAGAATTGGGCCTAAATAAACACGATATCACGTATTTCTATACATTTATTGCAATGATACACATTTTGTACTCACGTGGACAAGTCACATAAGCTGCACCTGGGTATGCGACATACAGTATGACAATACACTTCACGCTGTAATTGTTTCAAATTTTTAACATTATGTCTCTTTAGATGTCCACCTTCTTTTTCAGTGAGCAATCTCTTACTTTTACGATCTCTGGCTTCAAATCAGCAAACCTGCAAATCCATGGCATTTTGTCAGAGCTTATAGAAGAATATACAATATATCTCTGAATTTGTTGGTAATAAAAATGAAAGTGGGGACAAGGGCCACATGCTACGCCTTTCGCATGAACACGAATATTCCTGATTTATAAAATGTTCGTGTTTAAATTATTTCTAATGTATAGGGTTACTAAACGGTGTTCTTTATCGATTAGATTTTTATTACACTTAGACCCCTTAATTTCCGTAACATTGCTTTGATAAATCTTTTTTACATTTCAGAAAATGATGTTCTTCTCGGTAGTGATTGATAAGAAATTCTTCCCAGATACCACAGAAAAGTTGGTTAGCAAAGGAGACGTTGCACCAGTTCCATATCTTCTTGGTTGTAACAATAGCGAGGGATTTGGCATCATGAATTTGCAGTTCATTCCTGGATTTGATGCTGGGATATCAAAGGAACAATGTGTGATGATGATAAAAGGATTCATTGGAGGAACCGTATATGTGCGTAAGCTGCTCATACATATAGCTTACAATGAGTTTTTATAACACAATCAGTTAGGACTTCTGAGGATATCTTTTGATCAGACTGAAAGACCTCTTTTAAGCTTCGATTAATCACAGCAAACTTCCATACGTGTTATAGATTTTCAACTAGGCTACTAAAACACTCTGCGTCTTTGTATTTGCATTACGTACATAGTCTCAGCATTATTTCTAAAACACGTTAGGGAATGGAGCTTTAAATTTTTCCTGATGAAAAAAAGTCTTTCTGGCAAAGTTTTGCTGTGAGTTTGACTTCTATTAAAAAATATTTCTTCTGTTTCTTAACAACAATTGTGATTTTATTTTGGGATGTCTTCTTTTAACAGAAAGGAATCACAGATTCTGCAATTGAATTAATCCTAAACCAATACCTGAAAGATGTAACGGATGATAAATATAAATGGAGCAAAGTTTACGGTGCCGTTTTGGCGGATTCAATGTTTGTTCTGCCAACGCGTAGAAGCGCCATTGCTCATACAAGTAACTTCTTAAATCTAAAAACTAGTTTCATCAAAAAAAAAATTTCATTCTTGATTTATCGTTTTTTATTTTTATCATTAAGCAAAATGCTAATTTTTCAAATGCAACAAACTGGTTCATATACCTTACTTTAGGACTGTACACAATGGGTTATGTTTCTCATAGTTATATATTCTCATTGCATCAACGGACACACTTGAAGTGAATTTTAAACGAGATTAAATGTGGACATTGTGGTTATGATAACGAAAAAAAAATTAAGGGAGACTGTATTGTATGATACAATTATGAGTTAGTGTAGAACGTTTGGGTGCAGATTTGTTGCGTGGGGCTGGTTAAAGAGTGCTGCCTGTGAGTGCAATAAAGTAAAATCAGGAACTGTCCGCCCTACAGACTACCCCATGGTGTAGATGGCCTATTTTCTATTGACGATGACACAGGGAAGTGGTTAAGCCAAAGTGCCCTGATATTTAGCAACATTGCGAGAGCAGAAAAGATGGATTACGATTATTGCTTTTCTCTGCCTTTTCCGATGTCTTAAAATTTTCAACGTTTATATACGTAGTAATAGGCCTAATTTATTATATTTTAACGGTTAATCTTTCCGTTATCAACAGAAACCAAACAATCAACTTATTTCTACTACATGACGCAAAGTTTGAAGTTCTCTCATGATCCGGAATTTGGTCCAGAGAGTACGAGAAAAGCAAAATTTTGCAAATGCGATCATGGTGATGATGTAGTATTTACTTTTGGAATGCCACTGGATGTCGGAAAGATGAGCATCGACATAAAATTTAGTGAAGAAGAAAAAGAATTGAGTAGGGAATGGATGAAATATCTGACCAACTTTGCCAAAAATGGGTAAGATTCCTTTCATATGAAAAAAATATTTTGTTAAAGCTTTAATGAGTGCAATGCCGATGGTCATTGGTGTGTTGAGCGGCATGTAGTTATAGACTTGTGTTCCTGGTATGGTGAGAGCAGTCTTTTGGTTTATGACTGGAGGAATGCTGCATGGCGTGTTTTTTGTTGAGCAAAATAAACTTAGGCTACCTGCAGATTTGACGCTATAGAAATGTACCGTTTTAAAATGTTAAAAGATTTTGCAGATTGCTTATTATATTGATCTGTAGCCTACAGTAACTTTCCCTGTTGAAATCAGACTGACCATCTTATAGTTAAAAAATACAACCAATCGGGAAGCTTTATGCTTTGTAATTTAAAGATGAATTTTTGTCAACCAATTATGAAAAGATCAATCTTAATATTGTAGCCTATAACGGATGTGTTTTGATAATTTACTGCATACCAAATTTACAAAGAACAACTTGTGTAACATAGGAATCCAAACGAGGGAGTTCCTGTGAAAGTGAAGTGGCCACAATTCACGGAAGAAAACAAGGAATACCTCTCTGTACAGCAACCTTGCTCAGCAAAACAAAACCTGACGGCTGACCGTATGAAGTTTTGGCAAGAAGAAATTGAGCCACTGCTATAAAACAGAAGCTGAAAAAACCTTTGGAGCTTCATAGTTGTTTTAATTTATAGAAAATTAGATTCACTGTTAGATATTATACAAGCCTAGTTATCGTTTTGTGAAATAATATTGTTCAATTGTTCAAGTTTAATTGTGCTATCAAAAAAGTAATTGTAGCAAAGGTGACATCATGGCAACGTAGTCCATCAGATTACCAATTATTGTCTAATAAAATCTTTCTGTTTGTGTAAACCTACCCAGCAAGCTGTCCACTTGAAGCGGTTGACTATCTCGTATATCATTAGTAAGCCTAGTTACTCTCGCAACAACACCCCACCAACCGCATTTTTTAATCATAAATCAATTTCGTGGCACTGCTACAGCATCGTCAGTCTGATAACATTATAATAATGTTATACATAGATTACCAATAGCAGCAAACTTTTCAGTTGTTTATTTTCATCCGATGCAAACATTTGAATTGAGTTCTATCCCAACAACGTCATGCACACTGAGTCAAACGAATGACATTTACTTTTAACTTTTCTGAAAAAAAATTTTCGAGTTCAACATGACCTTTGAACTGATGTAGCTTACATCAGAATTCTCCTGCATGTACATCTCCAGCTCGAAACAGTGACGGTGACGCTCTGTCTGCAGTTAACCTTCATACGTTATATATCAAACATAGATCTTGTTCAAAGAAAATAAAGGGGTGTACCAGCAAACATCTATAAGATTGGCCCATGATACAAGAGAAGAATCCACAGAGAATACAAACTGATGATCTGCATAAATCAACAGATGAATAAAAAAATAACAGTAACCTCTCAAGTAGGCTACATGTGGCTCCACACAAAATGAAATTTAAAAGACTTTGAATCTTTTTTATTTCTTTAAAAGTAATGTCCATAAAGACATTATTGTCTAAAATGACATTATTAAAAGTAACTACGGACAGTGCGAGACAGTCATTGCGAGACAATCATTGCGAGAGAAATGATTTACAAAATACAAGGATTTTAGCACAGTTGCAACACCAAAAAATCTATTTTAATGTGAAGCAAAACATCGGGCATGTGTAAAATTTTGAAAGTATCACAATTCCTTTCATCTGTTTTTATTGATGGGTGGCAAGGTTGTGTGAAACAGACAATTTCTGCACTTGCTTTTTTTTTTTTTTTATGTTTTCGCGCAACTTGCTACTTGCACTTGCTACCTTACAAAATATTTTGTTATTGTTTGTTGTTTATTGTGTTCTCGTGATGACTGTTTATTTTCACACAATAATTGCGCTAGCCAGTGATGGTTTATAAAATAAAATGATCAAATTCAAGAGTGCACCTCAGCCGCATTGCAGTAGCGGAGCAAACGATTTGTCCTTGTGGAACCTAAGCTAAATCAAATAAAACCGAACAACCAGACGGCATTTAACATTAAAATAAACTAAAAATTATAAACGTTTTCGGCCATACTCATGTTGGCCCTTTTCAATTATCCAACTGACAAATGTTCTTCATAAATTGAAATTACAGAGCTGATCTACATACAAAAAATCGAAAAAAGAAACGCATAAGAATGAAACAGCAAGGTAAAGGAGAGGCAAAATCACATGACGCTTAATTGCCTATTACCTCGTTTGAGATGTCTCCACTACCTATAGTGTAGAACAAGGTATTTTTTGCCTCATAAAAATATTAACACTAAAACTTATTAAATTGATTGTTAACTAGTTGAGTGAGCAGTGTGTTTGATTAAATGAAATTTATCCTCGGACTGGGAAAGCTTTTTTGAAAACTTAATCTTGACAGTTTCGCATACTTGTAAGTAGCTTTTGACGCAAAGCCGGTTACCGAGATTGACAGAATGGAGTTTCCGATTGTTGAAGTGTTGTTGCCGGGGAATTATTCTATCCATTAGATGCCGCTGAATGGAGAGCAATCCTCAACGTGCGTTGCTCAAGCGCACACCACAAGAGTCGAACCAGCACAGCTTGATCTTGAAGCCTCTTCCTTCATGAAGTCACGCGCTAACCAATTGAGCTATCGGGGTATATACTTCAAAATATTGCATCATTTTTTAGTTTTTGAAAGTACATAAAACATTTCTACTTTTTTAAATCTACTGCTAAAACCTTTCCATACAGATACACAGCATTTAGCTGCAGCTTCGAGCAACCTTTTAGTCGCTAATTAACGTAAAGTAATGTAAACTACAACTCAAAGTTTACTTTTATTAATGTTCCTATGCCCCCAAGCTGAAAAATATAAAAAAGGGGCGTTAATTCATAATATGTATTTTGTTACAGAAATGTTGATTCAATCATTTTTTTAAATACCCATTGTCGGTATTGCAGGATCGGTTCAAGCAAAACTAGTATTTATCTATGAGTGTCGGTTCCAAATGAAAAAAACAAAGAAATTAACAATACCACAACTATAAGTTTCTGGGCAGCCGATTGTAGCATCGAATAGACAGCGATAGACACGTGTTTCGCCCATGAGGCTGGGCTCATCAGTATCGCACCGTACTGTGTTGAACTATTTTATTCGCATCAGTGGCTCACGGTACAAAAGATTGACACGGTGAGAGAGTACAAACAAACATAGCCAGGTCGAAGACTTTAAGAAACCGGCCTGCCACACCCCGCGGCGGCGGGGAGCGGCGTGATTTATGGGGTGACGATGCACCCGGAGGGTTAAGTCCACCAGCTTAGGTCGCGAGGGCCAGGCTGGGGAGTCGAGGTAGGCTACCTGTGGAGGGAGAGTGTGGATCGAAACACTATATGGCCCGTCCGCAAATTTAGAATGGCGGAGCGGGCCAGGGAGACAGGCTCTTTCTGCATAGCCCAGAATGAAGCCCTGCGACGGACCGGGCGACCCGTCGCGTGTGGACGCTGGAACCGGCAGTAATTGACCGCCGGGCAGCGCCCACGTCTCCTTCACGCGTCCTCGCGCAAGTACTTTGACTCTTATACCCGGTCTGCCAGTAGGCAGAGCGGATAAAATTGGGGTCTCCCACGAGGAAGAGAGTCGAATTATTTAAGGATAATTTGGCTCTCGTGGCAGACGAATATTCAATAAAAATGTGGAGCAGAGGCTCGATGAATCAATATACTGTAATAAAAAAAAAAGATATGTAATTAATACTCACTGGAGAAGAGTAAGCTTTCATTCGGCGAGCACGGATGTGCACTGGCCAGACGTTGAGGCAGGTTCGCCCAGCTGGGTCGGGGAGGCTAGCGATCGAAACCAGAGGCACTGATAGGCTACAGTATCGGTAAAAATAGAAAATTGGGGTAGAAGTTTTGAGGCTGCATCGAGTTGATCAGGGGATCGTGTTGATCAATACATTGAAAGCGGAGCGATGTTGATCCGAGCGGGCAAGAACAGCGTTACAAGGCGAAAGCAGCGTATGACAGTTCGAAACAATTGATTGATTAGTACATAGAGAATCTAGTGATGATTGAAACTGCTTAATTGCTATTAAACCAGTCTCAAGTCACAATGTACATGAGGTATTTTATTTCCTTCCTTTTTACTTTAGAATGATTGTTTTTGAAGAGATTGGAGTATCATATAAAAGAAATGGCGCAGGTTTATAGAAATAAGGTGATGACATAAGGTGATCAATTTTAAGCCAATATTGTTATAAGGTTATAACGTCTAAACGGTTTGCTGTCTTGCGCGCTCGGATACTTACTGCAACGTTATTAGGGAATAAGTTTCTGATCGCTGATGTAGTCTTTTCTATGACGTAGCCCCTCCACAAGTGAGCCCGGCGTTCCAAGCTTTCCAGACGCGGAAGGATCCTTCGATTGAGAGGGAAGCCACTTTTCTAGCCACCTCTGCTACCCCACGAGAAGGAACGCCCAAGGCCGTCAGAGCTCGAGAGCTCGTCGGGGCATAGCTCCCAAGGGAGCCTACGACAAACGGAAGTGACAGGACGTCCCTGCAAGGGCGCTTCCTGTCTTCCTTTATGTTGACACATAACTCGCCGTACTTGTCGTGTTTCCTGTCGGCGGCTTTTCGAAGAGAATCCGCGCCGTTGTCGAACGGACATGTGACGTCACATACGACCGTGACACCGTCAGGGCGTTGCAAGACGATGTCAGGACGCAGATCGGCACCGCCCGCTTCCACGTGCTGTGGAACCGTAGGCTACTATCTATGGAAAGCCCGGGTTGCCATTCGGCAGGCACGTGCCCCACGATCTCCCTCAATACTGAATTGTGTCGTTCCGTGACGACAGTCATCACGGTAGGGCAGTGATTCAATATGTGGGGGAGAGTCTCTTCCGTTTTCCCACACGCACGACACATGGAAGGTAGGTAACGGCGGCCATGGCTTGGTTTTGATTCAAGTGGCATTAGATTCAATCTAGCTTTGTACGCAAATACTCGGTCCGCGTGATCCAGGAGCTCCGGGCGCCGGGTCCAGGAATTTGAAAATCCGGACAGGCAGTGGGCACTGACCGTCTTGCCTTGGTCAGGTTTGGATTCCCACTGTCTCCTCCACCACAAGTCATTGTGTTGATGGAGGGTCGGCACCACTTTTTTCCTTATAGGGGGGATGATTGTGGAGCTCCCCGCGGCCAACTCAAGGCCGCCATCCGGGCGGGCGGACCAACGTACGTTCAGGCGACGGGTGGCCGCCGGAACACGGCCCCACAGGCTCTCGCCTGTAGGGCACGGTCTAGGACGGGCGCCGTCAGGAGGGGGGTCACTATTCAGATAACTGGCCAGTTGGTCAGTCGTGGGATCTGGAGTGCCGAACCTCAGACAGGCATGACGCCTAAGCTGCCTGAGAGCGACGGCAGAGACAATGCTGTCAGGTGACGTCAGCATCTTGAAAGCATGAGCTAGCGAAAGCGTGTCACTTTCGCGACACAAGTTTGTGATGCCCAAACCTCCCAATGCAGGCTTACAGTAAAAGAACGCGCTGCAGGCCCACTTGGGAAGACGCCACGCCACCTTCAAACACCGCAAAACCAGTCGGTCAAGCTTCAGAAGCTCATACTGTCTAAAGCGCCGCACTCGCAGATGGTATGATGCGGTCGGGAGAATGATGGAAGTGAGTGCCAGAAGTTTCTGGCTTGGGGTAAGAAAGGATTTCATCAATAAGAAAATGTGCTTCTCCAGAATGGAGATGAAGGGTTGGGTTAGGGATGCGTCCGAGGCGTAACCGGTTCGAGCGCCGAGGTATTTATACGTCTCGCCTTTGGGGATGACTCGAATTTCCTCCCCGGCAAGAGAGAAAGGTTTCGGGTCGACCCGCAGACGGAACGCCGACACTTTCCCATAGGAAAGGGTGTGGGTTGAACCGTAGCCCGGACCAGGAAGAGAAGGGTTCAGTAGCAGATAGAAGAGAGATCATCTGCTCGCGATCGGAAGAAACGAGACAGATGTCGTCCGCATAAGCCATACAACGCACTTTGATGTCGTCTTCTTTGGCAGGAAGGTTGTAGCCGCAATCCGTTTTGTCACGGACGCCCCTGAGGAGCACCTCGATGACCAAATTGAATAGCAGCCCCGACAACGGGCAGCCCTGACGGACTCCCCGCCCCACAGGGATACGATCGGTTTCACCATTGCCGCAGCAGACGGTGCAGGTGTTGTCGACGTATATGTCGGAGATGCACTCAATAAGGTCTGTGGGGGCGTCGAAATGACGCAGGACCTCGGCTATGCATTCGTGCCGGACACTGCCAAAGGCGTTTCGAATGTCCAGAAACGCAACTGACACAGGCCTTTTGCGTGACTGTGCATCCGAGAGGATGGTGTCGAGCATGAACACATGCTCATTGACGCCCTCTGTGGGCATGAATCCCTTTTGCTCTCGGCTGATAACATTCCCCTCCACCGCCCATCGCTGCAAGCGCCGGGCCAATACGGCGGCGTAGATTTTATAAATGTTTCGGCAGATGGAGATGGGCCGCCAGTTGCTGACGTCGTGCAGGTCACCCTCAGGGTCTTTACATATGAGTGTGATCCTGCTGGTTCTCCACTGGTCCGGTACACGACGGTTGATCCGGCAGGTCTCGAAAAGGCTGTCCAAGAGTCCCCCTCTTAGGTCCAGAGTCTTCCAGAAACCGTAGGACATTCCATCAGAACCAGGAGCGGAACCGACATCAAGCGACTGGAGGACCGCCTCCACCTCCCGGGCCGTAATGGGACCTTCACCGTCATCGACGGGGAAGAGGTTTACACCATCATGCTCGTAACGGTGGGAGTTTATCCACTCGGGCATTTGCGAGCAACTCCCAGCTTCAGGAGCGGTCATGTCGCGTCGAAATCTCTCCTCAATTTAATTTCGCAACGACGGTCACTGTTTTTGCCTTCAACGATCCGGCGGACCGTTCCCTTCGCGTCCCGCGAGAAGGCGGCTCGCAACCCCACGCCCTTACGATATCGGGCTCCGTTCCCGCGCGAACCCCCGCCGCCCGACCGAGGAGAACCCCCGTTCGAACGACGGCGAGCCGCGCGAGCCCGGGCGCCACGATTGAAGCGTGGTTTGCGAGGACGTGTCCTCTTGGGCGGCGAAGTGCCAACGGTCCACTCTTCCAATTCAATGCAGAACTGGTCGAAATTTATACCACCCGCTAAAGTAAGGTTCACTAAACTGCAAAGAGCCCGCCTGGAGCTCTTCGTCTTACTTTCCCTGACAAGTTCAACAGGGTCTTGGATGGATCGTTGAGTGTTGGGTGTGGTGGACATCCCTGGGGTAGTCTGTGGGAGTCCGGAAGCAATCGTGGCTTGGTTGCATGCCATGGCGTCACTTCGGGGTCGAGTCAAGGTTTGGAAAGGGATAGTTGACAGGAAATTAGAGTGGGTGGTTTGGGTAGGTGGGGTAAAAGGCTGTTTTAACAGTCAGTTTAACTCTTATCTTTGTGGAAAGAAAAGAGCCAACAAAACCAGCAGGTGCCAGGGGTAGAACAAGTGAAGAAGGGGTGTTCTTCCCGGCCATCAGCACAAGGCTCAAATACCACAACTCGTTGCAGGCCTAATATCCCCGCGACTACGAAACAAAAGTACTGCAATTTTAAGGCAAAAATTGCAGAACTGACAACTCTAACAACTTGTCAAGCATGTCGGTACTTTTAGGTATTGGTAAACATTTTAAATGCTTATCGCATTATGTTTACCCTCATCTTAATCGGCAAAACTAGTCTGAATTAAACTGGCAACCCTGACAATAAATATTTAGGCGTACCACTTGGCAGCAGTGGACAGTAGCACGTTGCGTTTGTTATCGGATCATAATGTTACCCCCACTGCAACCCGAACATTAATCGAAAAAAATAGTCCAAACGGAATTGGCAACCCTGAAAATAGTTATTCAGAGGTAACCCTTGCAGGTCTCTGATTTAAAAAAAATACAATATGGCTCATATCGATGACTACTTTTAAATCTGACTCATTGAAATTTAAATTTTTTTTTATCTAACCTGGCAACACTGTAAACAAATAACTTAAGTTGAATTCTTCATTGAAATTATTTCATAAAAGTTAGTAATAAAGCTTTGATAGAGAGTTTGCTTTGTTGAACCATAGAGAAATAAAACAAAGTAACTTCAGCGGGTTTAACATGATGTATTACATACACAAACATAACATAATTAAAGGCATACTAAAGGAAAATTTCAAACCGGAATTAAGCATTAAAATGAGTAAACTGAACATTTAAGAATACATTTCAAAAACAATTACCCAAAAAAATTTGTTTTCAATGGCGCTGGCAAGGCCCAAAGTCCAGTGTTTCATTTATTTTCATTTTTTTTCAAAATGACCAAAACGTGCAAACACAGCTCAAGAATACGTCATAAAGTCCAGCAATAACAAAAGCCACGTTACCAATCTGATGTTTTGAGCAAACTGTCTGCTGTTTTAATGTTAAAATGTGCTGTTTTGATGTAAATACATACATAGCCTACAGTCAAATCGCCCGCAGTAACAATTATTGCGTGATCGGTTGATTGCTAGACTTTATGACGTAAACTTTATGACGTTCTTTACAGTCGCACGCTTCGTTGCTCAGGCCAATCTCGTTTTGAAAGCTCTGACAAAAGCACGCGCACAATGGTGGTCAGACCGCAATGGGGCAAAATTTTATTGAAAATTGTTTTATGGTAGCATGTTAAACACAAAGAACGTGGAAAATCGCCAAGTCAGGTTTTTCCTTTAATACCCCTTTAAAAATAAACTCGAACGTTTTCGACACGTACGTGTGTCCTCATCAGGAATTACATATCTGCAATATACATAAAATGAAAATTGTAAGGTAAATTTGACTTTGCACTATAACTGTAACTGTAGCCTATACTAACGACACTCTAGATTGAAAAGCACAATTGGACGAGTGACACAGGAATGATTACAAGTAAATAATACGGTAGAATAACAGATCACATGAGGTGTAAACTACAGGCATTTGACAAACAATTAGAACACACACAAGAGGAACGATAAGCCACAGGCAAATAACTGCCGGTTCAGAGACGGATTATTACGTTTGATTCTTAAGGCTTCCATGATCTTAGTCTTAGGTCTTAAAAAAATTATTAAGTTCAAGAAACCAAGTAACTTTTCTTGATGTTTATCGATCTCAAGTTGAAGAACATAAAAAAACCTTGGTTTGATAATATTATAAACATGTTTGTTGATGTTACCTTACCTGATGTATACAAGCAGATTGTTGTTGTATTTTTAACTCAACTAAACAAAATCACTGGAAAACATAATTCTTATAAACATCAATAAATAAATAAAAACATCATCGATCCTTGTGCGTGATGTCACCGAGAACGCCAACATCGATCTTCAACATCTGTAAAAGACAAAGCGAATAATTGACGTTGATTTCATGTTGACACAATAATTTGTTATAACGTTGATACAACGTAAACAACTCTTACTTTATTTTCCAACCTATCCAGTGCTTCTTGTAGCTTGGATCTTTCCTCCATGTTCGGATCTCTCCCCCTTCCATCTCCATCATCGAGGGATTCCCACATCTCAACTTTATCCTTAACTTTGTGTAACACATCGATGACGTCATCAACAGATAAGAGGTTGTCTTGCGGATACAAACGAACAATCTAAACACAAATTAATCATGATTCAACAATTAAACATGAACAATTTATTTATGCTGTGACTTTTTGTTTATTTATTTCATGTTTACAAAAAAAGTTAGAAAATGTCTGGTTTGATCATATGCCCATTAGCTCGGGCTAAAATGATTTGCTATAATGATGCTCTTTTTAATATTGAAATAAAGAAATTAAAACAAATGTTCTATAATAATGGGTATCCAAAATTGTACTTTGAGAAAATATTGAATCGCTTTATCTCCGAGAGTTCCAACCAAACAAAAAGGCTGAAAATGAGTTAAATATGAAGCATTGCTTGTCTATTCCACTTGTGGGAAAAGAATCTAAAACGTTTGCTCCTAAAACCTGGACAGTTTATGAAAAGGAAATTTGATGTGGACGTTTTTCCTATTTACAAAACATTTAAAGTTAGTTCGTATTTTCAACTAAATTCCCACACGCCTTCGTCTCTCTGCTCAAATGTCGTATACAGTTTTACATGTCCGTGTGATTCGGCATTGACGTACATCGGAATGTCCACCAGACATTTGACCACGAGAGTATGGGAGCATCTGAACTTTAGAGACTTAAAAAAAAGTGCCATCAAAAACCATATCATGGAGTGTTCTTTTTGCACAAATCGAAAATTCTCGGCTAACTCATTTAAAATTTTACGCAAGGAAAATTCCAATTTGACACAAAAAATTCAGGAAGCGCTTTTAATCAAACGCTACAACCCAATTTTTAAACAAACAATTATTTGCTGCAGGCGCCTCCATTCTCCTCAACATTTACTAATTATTGTATCGCGTACCCCGTGGTGCAAATTCTTTTGTAGTCATGCAGTTGCCTTTTCCTAATGTAATTTGTTTTCCGTCTGTCTGTATGTTTTCCACACTATTGCTTTTAATCGCTGCGTGATTTTGCTGCTTATAGTCGGTTATATAGCTAGTTACCTTCAAAAATTGAAATTTATTGCATTTTTACAAATATTTTCAGATTCCTAGTGAATAAAACATTTGACTGTTAAACTATTTTTAAATATGTAAAATATATTGTTATAATGCTCAACCCTGTTGTATTGTTGTGTCTTGCCTGTCTTTGGTACAAAAATGTTAGAAAATGATTAAAATTGGAAACTTGAACTTACTTTGCAAAACTTATTGGAATTCAGACGTTAAGACAACGTAATGCAACGTTGAATCAACGTAACAACTGACCATGAATCAATGTAAACGTTGGTTATAAAAGTTAAACATGACTTACGGATCCAGGCATCGATTTGATCGCCTCCTTCCATGGACGGAATTGATTGGAAGTCATTCTGAGTGACAGACCAAGGAATTCAAGTCGCGTCGTCATCGACTTGAGGAATGACGTCACCGCATGGATGTCATTCTGAGTGTCGGAGGATCTCATATATATCCTCCCTCCATCAAAATGACTTCCTGCTGTGACTGTCACTTCCAAGTCGTTGCCTTCTCGCAGGACTTTTGTGATGGGGATGATGGAGCGTTCATCACTTTGATCTAACAATGAAAAAATAATAGCAATCAATATTAGCTTGGCTAACCAGGTTGTAGTCTAAAACCACAATTTGGTTTTAACCATAAAATAATCAAACATTGAACATAAGTTGTTTACTAAAGAATCAAACATTAGTTCATTCATATGTCAAAAAAATATATAAACAAATTATTTTGAACAAAACTTTCATGTTTGAGTCGAAGTTCTAATTTGAAAATAACCTGAGTAGACTTTCGTTAGCTGGTCACAAAATCACAAGTCTTGTCTTCAACTACTTCGAAGTTTTATCAAATTTGATTAAAATACTTAGGCTAGCTTTGCAAGTGGAAACTAAACCTCTGTTAAAACATTAAACTAACCACAACTTGTAAACTAAAATAAAGTTTGATTTCTTTTTCGATAAATCTTCAAAGCAACTTTAGAACTTGATCATAAAAAATTCCCAATCAGCCATTTCTTGCTGCAGCTCAATTCAAGCTGATGCTTTTTTCAAACTCAAAAGAAACGAACAGAAACAAACTTCAAAACATTTGTTTGATAAAACCAATGAAGCGGGAGCCCGCGACGATCACGTCTGGGTGATATGTGAGTATCATAATTTAAAAGTCTGCCGGCCGCCAGTGGTGGGTGTGGGATGGGGGGCATTTTTCATGGCTCAAAAATGCTCTAGATCAGCCGAAATAGTTACCTCTTGAAGCTCGATTAGTTGTAACGTAAACTGATTCTGAATGATTGTCTGGTAACAGACATTATGGTGGTGGGGGCTCTGTCAAACAAGTTTTATATCTCTCCAAATCTGCGCTAGGTCAGCTGAAAAATTTACAGGATAAAACCAATTGATAATTATTAATCTCTGAGTGTTAAGCTTCACAAAAATGTACGTGACAGTCTGACAGATAAATTTGTTGGTGGGTGTCCCCTGACAGACGACCTAAAAAAAATGACCCTCCTAACTAGAGCTAGGTCAGCTGAAATAATTACTGGATAAAATTGATTGAAAATTAATCTGTGAGTGTAAAGCTTCACAAAAATGTATGTGACAGACATTTTTGATGGTAGGTGTTTTCTGACAGACGACTTAAATTAGGCCTATTTGACCCTCAAGTTTGCACTAAATCAATGTGCAAACTTGAGTTTTGTGCTCCAACCTTCTCAGGAGACTATTGAACAACTTTCCTAAGATGGTATGAACATGCACAAAGGAGTGAGAAAGTTTTCTTTAAAAAGCTTTGACTTTGAAGGTAGATGGGAGGAGGAAACGAGGATGTCCAAAAAGAACATCGAAAAAACAGAATGAGGAAGACAAAGTCGGACTGAAGAAAGAAGATGCGATGGACAGATTGAGAAGGAGCATAGGAGTAAATGCAATCGCTGCAGAAAAAGAATTGGCCACCCCACTACTGGGGACACAACTGAATTCGGATGATGATTGACTTAATAACAAAATCACCAACCAACAATGACATTGTTAAAGAAATACTGGAAAGAACGATGAAGGTTGCAAATTAAACCCATCAACAATATGCCGTGGTGATGTACGATTTAGTTGTTACACAAAAAGCTTACTCCATTCAATCCATCAAAGCCTCTCTTTTTGACATCTCCCCATTGTGCTTCGGAATTTCACACGTCCCTCCATAAATGATTACGGGATAGAGTAGCCTACATATTGTGGGAGTCAAAGATCCTTGCCGAGAGATCATTAAAGTGAAAATTTTACAAGAGGGATACACAGAATTACAACCAACGTCCACGAAGAGAAAGCTATACGATCAATTTTTAACTACTGTAGATGCAGATGAGATTGACAACTTCCAGCAAGCCATCCACTATTCCACCTGACCCAGACAAGGTAGAAATTTGTTTGGTCAACACAAACGTTTCCCAACACAAACGTCTCCCAACACAAACGTCTCTGAACACCGTGAAAAGTATGAAAAAAATTTAACAGATCTATGAACGGAGTGTTGCGTGAAAACTGTCAGGTTTAAACATGATGCTTGTTTTTTTTAAATCTACTTTGTCGAGAAGTACAGAAGTGCGCCAAAATGAATGATGTAAGTAGGCTAAATGGTTACTTAGCTATTGTAGCCTATCGATAGCCTACTTTTACAAATGTATTTCGTTCTGAATCGTATGAAGCTTAAGAGGCATATTTTTACACATGATAGCTATATTAGCACAGAAGACATCATTTTATTTAAAACACATTTTAGGCTATCGCATAGCTCAGTACCCAATTTCCCTTGCTCAATGTGATGATGGGGTATTGAAAACAAAAAAGACAACAGCGACTACACAAATTGGAAGCCTACCAGAGGGATACCACCTTACACACAGAGCCGGATTTAGCAGTAGGCAGAGTAGGCAGTTGCCTAGGGCGGCAAATTATTGGAGGCGGAAAAATATACGAATATATTACATTGATAATACTGTACGTGAATATAATAATTCACAACAGATATATAGGAATTATTAAAACAATGAAATATATATAAATATATATATATATATATATAATAATAATATATATATATAATAAATAATAAATATATATATTATATATATATAATATATATATATAATAAATATAGGAATTATTAAATATGTTATCACATCACACACATTTATAAACAGTGCGGCAAGTCATGTATGGCAAGTCATCGCCCCTAGAATACTTCACGCTTGATTGGTTTTCAACAATATGTGCTGCTTCTTTTATTCTATTCATCTGTCTCGCTTAGTATTGTCCGTTTGTCGTTGTCCGTTATTAGTATTGTCTATTATATTTGTCCGCGGGCTCGAGTTCCTACTCAACTGGGCAGCCCGGTTTGAAATTGTTTAAAAAAAAAACGCTTCCAAGCGGCGTCGAACCGACGTCTTTTGAATTTGGATTCTAGACAGATACGATGCGCCACTGAACCTCACGTCAATAAACTTCTAGTGCAGAAGTAATAAATGCAGCTTTACTTCGTAGTTGAAAGGCAGGTGCAAGAACAAAATGTGTAAACGTATTTATGTTGCTATTATAATTTAAATTTCTAGCATTCTGAGTTAATGTAAATTCTGTCACGTACATTTTTGTGAAGCTTGACGCTCAGAGATTAATAATCAATTGGTTTTATCCTGTAACTTTTTTAGCTGACCTAGCGCAGATTTGGAGGATATAAAACTTGTCTGTCAGAGCCCCCCACCACCAAAAATGTCTGTCACACACCAAACAATCATCTAGAAGCAATTTACGTTACAACTAACTAAGTTTCAAACGGTAACTATTTCGGATGACCTAGCACATTTTTTGAGCCATGAAAAATGTCCCCCATTCCACTCTGTGTGTGGACCACACCCACCACGTGTGGCCCGACAGACTGCCAGATTATGAGTACCCACATACCACTGGACATCGCTGTATGAATAGAAATTGGTAACTTTTTCACCTAGGGTGAACGTCGCGGGCTCCCGGTCTACATGAAAATGACATAGTAAATGTTGAGGAAAATGGACGCGCCTCCAGCAAATAATTGTTTGTTTAAAAATTGGGTTGTAGCGTTTGATTAACAGCGCTTCCTGAATTTTCAAATTGGGATTTTTCCTTGCGTAAAATTTTAAATGAGTCACCAGAGAATTTTCGATCTGTGCAAAAAGAACACTCCATGATATGATCTTTGATGGCACTTTTCTTTAAGTCTCTAAAGTTCAGATGCTTCCGTACTCTCGTGGTCAAATGTCTGGTAGACATACCGATGTATGTCAATGACGAATCACACGGACATGTAAAACTATCAACATATAATTCCCCAACTATCAACATGTTTTCATATTTTCTTCAAAATTTACACATCGTACTTATTTCTAAGAATTGTCCTAAATTTGAAAAACTTTTTCTTATAAAATATTACTGTCTTAATTTCTAAAAAAATGACCTTATTTTCGACTTGCGTCTTTAGGCTACTTGATTTTATTTTCAGCAATTCAAAATATGAATATCACTTTTGTACAAAACAAATGCTCTATTTCCTAAACTCGCTGATTAAATAAAAAACAGATTAAAAATTGGCAAAAAATGCAATTTGAGTGTGAAAAAGAAACTACATATTTTAACCTTTTATCACCTCGGCTACTTTTCAGTTAAACAATGAATGCACTTAAATTGTCAAATTGTGTTTCTTTGGCGATTTCTGTAAAAAAAATTGAAATTTTTTCCTGCATTTGATTTATCAAAATTTAAAGTAAAACTTTCAAAATAAAAAATTCTGGAAACTTGTCACCACTGTACTTACATGTTTCTAGATTTATAACCTTCTTGATGTTCATTGAATTGAAGTTTTAAAATAGCTTTAGCCTACTTTTACTTACCTGCAGCAACTTTCCGGGTTTTTTTCAACAATTCCTTAACAAATAGTTGCCTTTTTTGCATTTTTCTATCTAAAATATGAAAACTTGTCATTAAAATTATGATTTGTAAATGTCGCTTTGATAAGGTAGCAGGACTACAATATATAGCCTACATTTATGTTAACTCTTAAGCAAATTATCAAATATGTCATTAAAATAAAACAAATGTTACCAAATTGCAAGTGAATGTTCATACAAGTTTGCTTCAGTAAATTTCCAGATGATTTATCAGCAAATATTCTACATTTTATAATTTGTTTTAATGGGTCTTAACAATGGCAAACAGGTTTGTATGTCTTACAGCTGCAAAACTGTCAGCTCGATAGCTCAGCTGGTTCAGCGTCGACTATGTGTACAAAAAAACCATAAGATCAAACAAAGCTGGTTCGACTCTCGGGGTGTGGCGCTTAAGCAACGCATTTCAAGGACAGGTCTCCATTCAGCAGCACCAAGTGGATGGACTACTTAACAAACAGCAGATTTTGTCAAACTAGGTAAACGGTCATGAATCAGTGGTTCAAAGCCTCTACAAGTATGCGAAACTGCCACGATTAAGCTCTCAAAGAGTTTTCTCAGTTCGCGGATAAAGATTCCACTATCCCTCAATTAAATCCTATAATGCGACTTTCGAGATGATTCGAATATATTATATTTGCAATCTATGTATGACGCTTAGTGTAATAATAATGTTTGATTAATTACTTCGACTTTGAATAATTAAGTTTGGTTTGTTGTTCTTTGTCACCTTCGCAAACCGCTTACTGGCGATGATCTTTAAAAATTTATGCCAAATTTGCTTCAATGAGTGATAATTTTAATAGTGTTCCAATTATCGCAAACTTGCAAAATCACGTTCAGAGGCAACTTAATGCTGTTGCAGTCATCTATTGTTCAATGAGCTTGTTGGCATTAAAGAATGTAGGGAGGCATTTGGTCACGTACTATCCCATAAAAAAAGTCGAGAAAAAACATGTAGTTTGTCTTCTTTTTTGCAATTGTTTTTCAATTGCTTTGCCCATTCAACCTCATTTTTATAAACCTAATTGACGGCATTTTGCACATAAGATTTCAATAATAGATGCACAAAAGGCGGCCAAAAAAGGTTAAAATAGTAGTTTTCTAGGGCAAGCCTCGAGACCATCTCCAGCAATATTTTATTTGTCGGAGCTCAACTTCTGCGTTGTTCATTTTGTCGACACCCTTTCAAAACATTTCTAGGTTTGCTTCTGCATGCGATGTTATAGACGTGTCATGAAGCCACTTTGAAACTACTGTTTAAAAGTATAACGTCATTTTTAGATTTTTTCCATGTTTGTCGTATTTAATCCATTATTTATATCTATCCCACGTGTGGTCACAAAACACTGAAAACTTGTTTTTATTTGATATAAATTTTGACATTGATTTTGTGGTCTCCATTGGGCTTCTTAATTTAATTTGCATAATTTTTTACTTACCGGTAGGCTTGCGTAGAAATATTTTTTGCGTTGTAGATCTGACACTTTCCTTCAGTGTTTGTGTTTTTGACTTGAGTTGAAAGATAAATGAAGAACTTTGGAAAGATGAACTCGCTGTAACAAATTAAAACCAATTCAACAATTAATGTTTTAAATAATATTTAACTCGTAAGAGAAAGAAGCGCTTACAAACAATTTTTAAAATGACAAAGCAGCAAAAGTTTAAGGCGTGCATATGATGTAAACTTAAAGTTTACATGTAAATCAAAGTACATTTAAACACGGCGACCAAACATGACAATATGTCAACAATATGTTTATTGGGATATTTATTTGTTATACGATAATATTACCAGAAGAGCTTGATTGGTGGAAAGATGATGGCGTTTGTGATGAGGTAGATGCACTTAAAGGTTGTTTGGTTGTTTTGGAGGTTGAGTTGTCTGTAAAATTTTAATATGATTAACTTTAATTTAAATATAATGAAGTTAAAAGACTTCCCTTGTTAGCTGAAATAAATAAACTTCAAAACTGAATTACTTAATTCATTTTTTACTTGGAAATATCTTTTTTCTTAAAGATGTAAATCTTCGCTTCAACGGTTGAGGTTTTGAGTCTTGTAAAGCTGAAGATGAAGCATTCTGGGATGATGATTGAGGTCGATTTGAAGCATTGGACTGTGTAGTCGTTTGTTGAGATTCTTGAAGAAAGGAATCTTGAGGGAGATCTAAAAATAATATATAATATATTATACTGCAGTTGCTTGGGAAAGCTTTTGGAGTGGTTGTAACAAGATACACTTTCCAACTATGTTTATAGCTTAGTTTTGTTTAGAATAAAAAAGATTAACAACAAATAAAATTCAATTATTTGGTGATTGAGATGATTGTACATTATATTTTCGTGACCAATAAACATTTTCACTTAACAAAGACTCTATTAAACTTAAACATGGTGATACCTTTCCACCTGACTAAAGGCGGTAAAACTTGTAAACACAGACTATCAAATAACTGATCTAAACAAAAAAAGACTGCCAGATTATGACAACTAAGGAACCAACACATAACAAAGAACTTGCAAATTAAAGCATTGTGATTAGTAAACTTGCTACTGCGCTGTCCGGAAGAAGGAAAATGTGTGACGTGTCACAATGATGTAATAATCCTGATAGCAAAATTGTTTTTTTTTACATTAATTCAACGTCTACAGATGAATCAACGTGAAATGCACAATTTTTTCTACCTGAGAGTTATATTTCAAATGATTTTTACTTTACAAAGATCACAAGGAAGTCGGTTCAACTCCCATCCAGGAAATATTTTTAGACAAGGCACTTAATAGCGTTGTCTGAACGTGGAACGCAGGTCGGTTTTGTTAGATTTTCATTCACTATTTTCAATTTTCAACCATCGAACATCCGTTTGGCTTCTTGCAGTGACAATTTTTTTTATGATTTAAGTAAAAGCCAAGTTTTAGTTGGCACTGGACACCGGTTAGGAAGATTACAATTCCATCATCCAATGCAGCTTGCTACTAACACAGTCAGTGCTCATATACAAATGATCCCCTACTTCGATGTACACCGCGCTTTATGCAGCTGTGTGGATAAGGCGCTGTAAAGCAGAGATTGCCACCAATACAGGTCCTATCAGGCCCGTAACAAACAAATAATGACTTTGTCTTCTGAAGGCCAACGATCACCAGTATTTTGCAGCACTGGGCCAAGTTCGCCATTTTGACAGAGTCAGTGGGTAGACTATTTTACGTATTGAAAATACAACACGTATAAAAGTAATCACGTTGGACCAGACGTTGGGAGCCGCTGAGTTAGCCACCTAAACAATATTCCTACTTGAAGCGATTTGTGACGTCTGAGATGTTGATTGCATCAGTGTTGACGTAGATTCAATTGGAGGAAGTTGGTTGCCTGCAGAGCTCGATAAATCTATATCATCATCAGTCGTTATCTCCGCCTGCGGCAGATTGCGCATCAACATGGCTTATTTGCTTCCAAGAGTGGCGGTTTTGAGCCAACTCACTCGCCCAGTGTCGTCAAGTGGAGTCCGGTCCATGATTGAATGTTGTCTTGCCATCGTTTTGGTTGTCTGCCACGTTTTCTTTTTCCTTCTACTTTGCCTTCTGTGCAAACTTTGCTGATTCCGAATTGTGATTTGTTAGTGTGGCCGAACAGTTTTAAAACTTTTGATTTTATTATTGTTGCAATTGGATGTAGTTTTGTCATAGTTAGAAGATCTTCTATTTTTGTGTGATTAAGTAACCTTTTGTTGGTCATGCTTCTCATGATGTGATTTTGGAAGGTAGTGAGTTTTTTCATTGTTGATGATGTCCAATTTACGCTTTCTAGACCGTACAGCACGACTGGTAAAACGTAGGTGTTGAAAATTTTTGCTTTCAGTTTGATTGGGAGTCTATTGGATGTTAGAATCTTTTTGTTCTTTTCAAATGCTGCCCAGCCTAAGATAGATCTATAGCGATGTTGTAAAAACAAAATTAATAAATTGATTATTGTTGAAATAATGTTGGTGGCCATGTTGCAAACCGCAGTGCCCACAATTCATTCCCCACTATACAATACACTGCTCTGAACCAGCTGAGTGGTGGAAGAGCTGGAAAATAAAAACTGTCGATGCATATGGGCGATCGCTTAGCTTAGGGGTTCCCAAAGGTGATAAATATATTTTACTTGTAGCTGACAAGAAAGCACATGTAGTATATTGTTCCTTGTCACAACATAGTTACAAAATAGTTAGCCAATATTCCTACTTGAGGCAATTTGTGAAGACGAAGTTGATGGTCGCGTCAGTGCTGACGTTGACGCAACTGAAGGACGTTGGTTCATTGCAGAGCTCGATTGATCTGTAAATTTGAAAAAATAATTTGTTGTTTGTGCAATAGATATCATTTATTGATAGCAGACAAACAAGCAAATATTGTTTATTGCCACAATGTACTCACTGTATAACACTTGTGCCTCTTCTTGGCTGCATAAAGTTATGAACCACAAGATTGAGAAAATACAACTCACAATATCAAAAAAAGTATTAATTACATAATTGTCTGAGCGCTCATTCACAAATAACGTCAAGGGTCCAATTGCCAAAATTGTTGAAAGGAGTATCAAGTATTATTATGAATTTCTCCATTAAGTTGACAAATTATATCTTGACTTGGCCTATTACAACGAGGAAAACCTCAATGATTAGATTTGTTCTTAGTGGTACGATAAATAAACTGTAGATGAAACAAAAAGTTACCTTTGTTTATGATCGGATCCAAAAGAAGTCCTGATATAAATTCTACAACAACAGCCCAGTGGCCCTTCAGCAGATTATTTTGAACAAAATTTTTAAAATCGGTTAATGACATTTCACGACAGATGTATAAAGCACTGAAGTACTCTTGGAAGGTCTGGTGGCTAAAGTATAACCGTTTCTGCCCTTCCAGGAGTGCATATTCTCTGTTTGCTCCCAGTAGAGTGACGACAAGATCTTGAACTTCTTGACTGGAGAGATGTTCTATTTCAAGATCGTCTGCTGTGATTAAAACAGTTCCTTTTTTTGTTGCTTCATACGCGATTTTGGAAAGTTTAATGACAATATCATCTGATATCGAAACTCTAGCGTGTCCGGAGGTTTTAAGGTTTAACAATACAGTATAAAATATTCTGGTCATTGTTGATATATCACCAATTTGTGACGATCCAAGAGATGCTCTCACGTAGAGTTGCAACATCAGAGGGTTGTGGCACAATGATGTTAAATGTGGAGTTTTTACTGAAAGATTGTTCCAAAGGATCTCGGATTGTTGTTGGTCGTTAACTAAGGCGTTGAATAACGTTTTCATGTTGTCAGACGTCAGATCACGAATGAAGTAAGTGCGATTGGGTCGGCATCTTTGAGGAACATTAAGCATAGCATGTGGTCGAGAAGTGAATATCAAGTGACAGTTTTGAAGAAATTTTCCCAAACAAAGATTAGACAAAAGTTTCCAATATTGAAGTGGGGTATTGTGGTTAGTTTCTTCCACATTTTCGTTCAAGTTCCAACTTACTTGATCAAGTCCATCAAAAACAATGAAGCAATTTTCTGGATTGGCTGTCATCCATTCAAAAACAGAATTCTGTTCTTTTTCGTTTAAGTTGTAGTTGCAATCTCCCAACAGAAACTTTTTCATTGTCAGTTGTTTGTTACAGTCATTCATGTCCATAAAAAGCTTCCTTAGGACAAGGTAGTTTTCGTTTTGAGAAAGTCGTCTTGCCAGGCGTTTCGATAAGGTTGTTTTTCCTGACCCAGGATATCCGATTACCGACACAAACCTATTGGTTTGAATATCAGAAACTAATCGATCGATTGTTACTGCTTGGTCAGATTTATTTAAGTTAATTCCTTGACTTTTTGGATTGTACTTTTCATCGTCAGGAATGAACCGTCCTTGGTAAAAATCAACTTTATACATTTCACAATAAACTTCTGGAAAACTCTCTGGAGAAACATCAAAGCTGGACAGATCAACGTCATATTTGGTATGATATTGTTTGCGAGCTGCTTGTTGCAGCTTTTTTAATTCTTTTGTTGAATCTGAAAAATGGAAAATAAAGAAATTATTCGTAAAAATTACTTTTGAATTGGCGATTGGTCTTACTGGTAATCTCACTTTATTGGACTTTGAGTGCGTTATGGTTCAGCAAATATTAGAAGCTTGGTAAAATGTCCAAACATATACGGCTAAGTACACTAGTACAGTTACGATTCTGACTTAAGCTTGTTTAACACGTTATGTGTTTTACGTTTCCCAGTTTTTCAATACAATATTCAAAACTTTTGTGAAGGATATTGCAAATTGTAAGCCTAAAGAATCGGACTTTAGCAATTTTATCAAACCACCACGTTTAAAAGCAGGGCTTTTCGAAACAGTCCCCTCGTCATGTGCTATATGACGAGGGGACTGTATTTCGAAAGCTAGTGTACTCCGCTATTACCACATCGAACTCGCAGCATCAGGCTAAAACAGATGGTTAATATCTACATTGTGAAGTAAGCAACGATCATGCTGCTAAAAGCGAAACTCAATCAATTGCCTATTAGTGTTGTTTTTGATAAAATGAACAAAATGCAAAGAGATGTATTGATACTATCATAGATTATATTATCCCTTTTTTTAAATGTTACTTTAAAAATATCTCCATTCTTATTTCAACAGAACAAGTGACTTTATAGTGTTTTTTATATCATTCCAGCCTCGCAATAAAATCAATGATATATTTTACTAATTGTTATAGCATTTTGCTGTATCTTTTGAGTTTCCGTTGTTACGAAGATTAAAAGTATGATGCTAGTTTGTTATTGCAAAGCTTGGCATGGTTACAGTTGATAGTGAAGCAAGATTTATTGACAATTAAAATATTAATACAGCTTTTTAATTAAAATATGGCAACATATAGCAACAGTGTACAAAGTTTCAATGTCTATTATCATTCAGCTCAATGCTCTGATACTTTTACAACCGAGAAATTATTACCATAGTTATGGAAACTATTTCAATCAAATATAAACAGTACAAACCTTCATCTCCAGATGGAACACAACTTTGCTCCGGCAAATTGTAGATCACCGTTGTATAAAATTGTCTCTGGTCAACCTGAACCACTTGTTGATTAACATGCTGATGGTGAGTTGTAGAAAACTGTCGGTTGTCCTGGTAAGTTAGTTGTTGATGAGTTTGTCCTGTAAGATAACTTATTAAATATTGTTTTGACAATTAACAGCCTTGAATTTAACGTAAGAAGACGTCGATGGCTTGATGTCGGGATCATGGCGATTGCAAGTTTTTGTTATCTTTCAGTAAAATAAAGCAACTTATTTTAAAATGTGTAAAATACATAAAAAACAATGCTATCAACATTTTAGAGCAACCATCAAATCAAATTACCTTCATCAACCACTTCTTCACTTGAAACATCTGCATTTTGTTCGGCGTTGCTGGAAAGTGACATGTTTTTAATTTGAGAATGTCGACAGAATAAAATACTAAAACTTTGTAGTTGCCTAGTTGGTGCTACAAAATGTAATTCTACATGGTTATAACGCCATTTTCCTCATGAAAAAGACAAGCAATTATAAAGTATGATTGAGCAAATCAGCATAGACTCTCGGTTTGAATAATAACTTTGACAGACTCTGGTAACTTTTTAGCGTAGGTTTCTAGCGTCGTGGTACGGCTAAGGTTCTCACCACTACACTCTGACTTATCATCGCCATTTACACTAGCAACAGCAAAATGTACTGTTTTATTTCTACTGTTTTTGATTTGACCACCACTAGATTCGAATCTAAACCTAACGACTACTCCACTGTACCGAAGCCATCAGCAGCTCGCGTTTTATATCCGGATGATCACGTGAGCAAGACGTGGCCAGGAAAACAATAGAAAAAGTAAAACACTTTTAGTGAAAAAGGTTTTACCTCACAGGCATTAACAAAATTATACTCTGTTTTACGTAGTTGTAATGTTGGTTAACGTTGAATCATTTTATTTGCGATTTTAGATTTGGTTGCAATTTGTTTTTTTTTGTTTTTTTTTTAATTTAAAAGCCAGAAGTTGATAAATTTTATTTTTTTTAAATGTTTTATTATTTATTATGACATCTTAACATTAATCTTCTATTTGTCATCTTCACCTTAAAGCTTTAATGTCCCCTGACACTTTGTACAATTTGAATTTTTTTGAACACTACAATGACAAGCTCCACTTGCCATTTTTCTAATTCTTTACGATCTGCATTGCTTGCATTTTTCAATCGGAAGAACCCGCCAAGTTTTGCGGAGCCGTCCGCAGTCCATTGTATCTGCCAGTGTCTGTGCTAAAATGTTTTCTGGCTACTTTTGCGCCGCTGGTGTGTGTTAAACTGTATGCCGTTTAATTTTTGTGTATTTTTTTTGGTTTGTTCATTCGAACATGGATATTCTTGTCTAATGCAAATAAATAATACTAATATTGTAAAGTTTTAAAACACATCGTTTCATTCCA
The DNA here is from genome assembly GCF_918807975.1 of Aplidium turbinatum. Taxonomy (NCBI): domain Eukaryota; kingdom Metazoa; phylum Chordata; class Ascidiacea; order Aplousobranchia; family Polyclinidae; genus Aplidium; species Aplidium turbinatum. The sequence continues at coordinate 9,132,144 of NC_137486.1, forward strand.
AAATCATTTAATTTTTTATTTGTTTATTCAATTTTGTTATTCTATCGAAACAAGAACGAAATGCATGGAAATGTTAAACCATAGAACAGCGCCTTGAAGCACAAAAAGCTTGACATTGCATATAAAACAAAAAGTCGTAGCATACACAATTACACAATCTACTAAATATTGCTAAGGAGTGTTTTAAAACAAGCTTACTAAACTTCATTGTAACAAAGTATTACGAAATTGTAGACCAGGGCGACCCGGCTTAATTTGTTTCCAGAGTTTTGAAGAATGATTTCTGAGCCAATGACGATGTTGTGTTGTTAATACTATCACTACTTTTTAAAAATATTATGCTGAATAATCAAGTCGCTAAGAAGCTACGTGTTAAAAGATGCAAAGACGTTTAGAACATTAGTAATTGTTTTTTTTTATTTCTAGTTCATGCCTACTTGGTTTCCTGCCATGGAGTAAACTTAAACCACTAAAACCAATACGTATCGTACTTAAAGATCCTTGAACAAGTATAGGAGATTAATAAGTACACTTAGATTTACTTTTACATACTTTACAAGTCACTTGGATTAAATAAGCGAAAATCTGAGTTCGGCCTAACCCAAGCCTTCCAATGTATATTTTAAAAAATCTAGGAAATTTTTATAAAATTCTATCTGTGCAAGTAAATAGGAAAGAACTGGGGTTTTGATGAACAGATTGAACAGATACTTTTCTTATTTAATTCGGAATTCAACTGCAAAAAAAAACTGATTAAAGTTTAAACGATGTTCTTCACATGACGCACTTTTCGAATTAAAAAAAATCACTCAACAACAAAAATAATTCCACGATGATTTCTAGCAAGTAATGCTGACTTGAAGAATGGTCGCTTAGAGCAGGGCTTCTCAAACTATGGGTCGCGACCCCAAATGGGGTCGCGTAATGAAATTTTGGGGTCGTAATGAAATAGTTTAATTTAGTCTAGTGCCGGTAGGTTGTAGTCTTGCCATGATGTCAATTGACCGCAACCGTTAGTGTGAAATGTCGAACGATAAAATATAACCAATCGTAACAATTGATGCATCAGAGAGAGACTGTTCACCAGGCATTTGGTAATAAAATTAAGTTAAAAATTGATGCATCGTTACGCTATCATTGCACCGCTCGCATTATGATTTCAGAGTAGCCTAGCAACTAGCTTCTGAAGGAACTTAGACTAAAGTTTAAAGCAGTTACAAGATTAATTGACTATGGATCAGTGGTTAGGTAGATTCATGTGGTAACAATGGAAGCACAAAGAAAACAATAGATAAATCAGAAACAAAAAGAAAATATAGTGATCATAATGATCCGTTTTAATGTCATTAACGTGGATGTCCCCATAATGGGGTCGCATAGAAATATATTTTTCAAAATGGGGTCGCAGAACAAAAAAGTTTGAGAAGCCCTGGCTTAGAGCATGGTTCGATTCCACGCCTGGTCATATTAAAGTCTTTAAAGTAGATCGATTATGTCCTACGTTTTACATATGCAGACGATTTTGTAGTGAAGTACTTGGTTCCTAAAATATTAATTAGTCCGACAAAAATTAATGTAAGCTATATCGTTATTAGGTTTGGATGTATTTTATCACTAAAAATAAAAGTGGTCCCACAAACCATTGGCTTGTGTCACAGGCTTTCCTGTGGTGAGGATATTTTGTACTTGTTCCGCAACAATTGTCAGTAGTGACAAAAGTGCTGTAGATACATTGTTCTTGCTTAATTGCATTGTTATTCTGCATTTAAACACAACCTTGGAAAATAACTTAAAATTTATAATTTTAAGATTATCATCTGCTTAAGTTGTTCAGCCATAGCATCCATCAAGTAGAGTTTAGTTTGTAAGCCTCATGTTTATCGTGACACAATAAAGTCATATTGTCCTTAGATTCTCAAGTTATTAGCAAGTTGACAAACCGACGGACGTTGGTTCCAACACAAAGCGAGGGTCCTTTACGCAAAGTATGGTATTGTATGACTCGCTACCAACTATAAACAGAATGACCTCACAATGAAAGAGTCTATGATTTCACACACAGCGAAATTAATTTACTGAGAAACAAACATTCAAACATCAGCTCTAATTATTAGGAATCAATGATTCCCATGGACTTTAAGCTAACATGTCAGGGTTAAATTGGGTCAAAGTAAAGCTTTCAGTTCCAACTGTACAAGAATAACTTTTCAATGTTGTTTTTAACACGAACTTTTTACCGGGTCACTGGAACGCGCGGCCTCCATTATATTAAACACAATGAGGAAAGTTCAAATTACCAAAGATCCAAAGAAACCAAGCTATTCTATCGAATCCACAACAACGAGTCTGTTTGTTTTTGTTATACAAGCGTCGTCGACTCACAAGGGAGTTGTCATAGTGATCTGTCGTCTGTGGTGTTCAATAAAGGGCTCAATAAAGAAAAAAAAAAAAAAAAAACTTAAATGTCCAATTTCACACAAGCCAAAAAGTTAAAGACTCTTCAATGCAGAATACTTCAAGAATATTTTATGTTTTTAAAAAGTTGAGACAAAAAACTTGTTTCGTCTTGAATGCACTTCTTTGGTTTTTCTTATTAAGCTCGTTGTCACAATCAATGTGCGAGGTCTTACGACGGGCCGCTTGTATCTCGATCGAGCGTGTTGTTTTGATTGTAAAATTCTTCTGCTATAGGTTATCATCGGTCATTATCCTCTGATTACGAAATCTGTATTATGTAACGTGTATTCTAGGTCATTCGATTGCTACGTGCAGTTCTAGAGTCTTCTTTAAACTTGCTTGTTTATGCCGCTCAATGCAACGTGACCGAACGATGAGTTCGTGTGATGCAACATTACGTAACCTTCTCGAAGTTACTAGACCGAACAAACCTTTTATAAATAGTGGTGTAATTTGCGTAATGATTTATTATGATGATTATTATGAGTTGATTATGAGAGTTGGGTTATGAGTTGCGGATTAGTAGTTGGTGCAGAAATTATTGTTGATTGAGAGTTGAAGTAATCGAATACAAGTAGATGAGAATTGGTGCTGATATAAGTTGTGTTCGAAATTAGAGTTATTTGAGAAGCTGTTCGTTAAAGTCCTTCAAGAAGTTAGATTATCATCTCACTAGTAGAACCATTCGACATTTAATTGACTGCTTTTCGGTTTGACCCATTAAACTACGTCATTGAACCTTTCCAAGTCTTTTTCCTGGTAAGAGATAGAAAGAAATCGTGACACTCGTAGTAGTCTAAAATCTAAATCAGTAGTTCTCAAACTATTTGTCTGGGAAGATCCTTTTTGAAAGCCTTAAAACGGCCACGACCCTTTTCAAATTTTATTATCTGATGACCATAGGCAATTAGGCATAGCTAGCTTTTTGTGTAAACTACAAAGTCCCAAGCTGTATAGTCCCATACAGAAAATAAAAGCCATTATAGAGAAAGAGTCTAATAGAACAATTTAATTAATTGTGTCTCACTCTCTTTCCTGACGTGAAGCAAATTTCGTGTCAAGCAGAAGCTGTTTGTTAAGAAAGAATAACTTAGTATAGCGTTCATTGTAAAAATATATTGTTTTTGTATTGACCAATACTTTGCTTATACAGTTTGGTGAAACCTGGTATACCGAGAGCTGCACGGCTGTGTGCTCTTGACCTTTGCGTGTGACCAAAACGTGATGGCTTCGATAAACGACGTCAACTTACGTCGACAGAAAAGATATGGACAGAAAAAGTTTGGGAACCATTAAACCAGTGGTTCTTAAACTGGGGGGCGCGTTTCCTTTGGGGACGTGAAGATTCTCCAGAGGGGGCGCGAACGTAGATAAGCTGTTGTCCTTGTTACAACTAATCTACTACTGTATTATAGGCTACGAGTTATGAACAGAAATATTGGTAACAACTTACGGTTCTCACTTTGTATCACGGTTACTAAGTGAATGTGACCTGGTTTTGACTTTAGTTCACAGCGCTTATTCTTGCTGTTTTTGTTTAGTTTATTAACCAAGGCCTGTGAGAGGGGGGTACGGAGGGTACAGCGTACCCTTGAAGCCCCGGTACTGTAATTGCTGGGGGGCCCAAAATTGTGATTTTATAGTTTACGCGCAAAAATGTTTGGTTAAAGCCATCCTCAACGACTAAATTCAAACATAAAAGTTGTTATTCTTTAGTCCCAGGAGGCCAGTAATGTAGAAAATGGGCCCGGAAAGGTAATTGAATGCATTGCCGGGATCAAAGTGGTGATTTAATGCTTTAGGCTACGTGCAGAAATGTTTTGCTAAAACACCGTAAATTAAATCATAAAAGTTGGTTATTCTCCTGTCCGGTGGGCAAAATTTTTTTCCCCACAAACTTTTTGTCTCATTTGCATATTTCTGCAAGCGTAGCCATTACTGGTTACCGCGCGGTGCGCGTAACTGTTTTTACCGATTTTCTCCCTCACAGCAGCCGATTTTCGTCCTCCAGCAAGTCCAAATGTAAACATTGAAACATTGAACTTGAAAAAATGTAAATGTTGTATTGATGAAAAATTGTAAATGTAAACATATAACTTGAAAAAATGCGTAGCTTGGAGATACACCTAGTCTAGTCAAGTTTAAAAAAGTTGAGAAAAGAAATCGATTGTGGTCACTAGTTAAAAAGTAAGATTTTCCGAATTGATTAAGAATTAACCCTAACCCATTAGCCCTAACCTTACTTTTTTTGAAAAGCTTTTGTGCACCGCAAAAATTAATGTAGGCCTAAAGAAAAAAATTGACTTTGATGGGCGTCGAACCGACATCCTCACGATTACAAGGCAAAAGACGAAATCACTGAACCAAACGCGCCAACGAAAAATGTTCGCATTCATACAGTATAAATACAAACTCTATGCGAAGTAGCAAAAAGTTCGTGAGAAAAAAAATTCGCGTCCAGGGGAAGCATAGTGTAGCAAAAGCAGGGTTGAGAAAAACACGAGTTTTTTTTAAAAAGCCCAACTCGATAGGAATTTTTGGGCTTTTTGTGTTTTTTAAAAACTATTTGAAAAAGGTAGTTTCATGCTTATTTCACTTCAAAATGAATTTCGGAGCAGGAGCCGGAGTGAATGCTTTCGGAGCAGGAGCGGAACCGGAGCCAAAGAAACTGACTTCGTTCACTTTTGCTAGGCATGTGGACGTGGTGAATGCAAAAGTTAATGAAGAAAGTTTATTGGTCAAATGATTAATTTAATTATGTTTTAACAAGATGTTATATTTGAGCCTTGGTAGAGAGCTTGACTTGTTGTAGGCTACCAGATACAACACTCAGTAACGTTAACGGATTTAACATTTTTATTAAACACACAAAAAAATGAGAAAAATCTACTAAATCCAACGTTTTCAACACCACATAGTGTCCTCATCAGGAATAATTACAAGCTACATCTACGAGAAATAAATTACATAAAACAAACTTGAAATTTTTACATGAAAGCGACACCTCTCAACAGCACCATCAACAACTGACACACGAATTCAATGCATGATACATAAACTGGCGAGGGACAGATCCCATGATATGCACAACACAAAACACTAAATAATAGTTTTGTTGCAGCCTGATACTATTATTGCGCATATTCAATTCTGCAGTAAAATGTTGTGTGGTGTGCAATATACCTAAGCAAACATCACGCATTTTGCCCATGATAAAGGGGGCCCAAAATGAGAGGGGGGCCCGGAATGAGAGGGGTCCCGGAATGACTTTGAACCAAGCGTAATGAGGATAAGTTCAGTGGCGTACGGCCGATTTTATTACTAAAGAAAGAGAAGCCTTAATATTGTTTGCAATAAAACTCAGAAGTCCAGATATATGGAAGTGTGATTCGCATCGTCAAGTTGTATCTTTTTTGTGAGTCGTGCAAGGCCTGGTGCGTTGCGGTTGAAATGGCTTTGCCCGTGGTAGGATTTCTTTGTGGGATTTTCTTTGCCTGCCTTGCTCTTCTTTGCTATGAGCTAAACGCATCAAGACGTGTTCCCCTCACGACCATCAGCACTCTTGATAACGCACCATGGCCGATCTTCATAGCAACTGTCCATACAAATCTTAAATATATCAGCTAAAGCTATTTGGGCTAATAAAGCTATAACCTAAATATATGTTGTTTATTTTATTTTTTTGTAACAGTTTCTTTTTTTTATTTTCCTTTTATATCTTAAATTTTTCTGAAGGTGTTGCGACCGTGCCAAATTTCTCAACTTAATAACTTACTTCGGTCACAAGCACGTTTTAACGTTCGCGTTTTGTCGCTTCTACCTTCTTATCGACCTTTGCTATGTTGACGTGTATTGTTTTTTTGATATGATGGTCAGAAATAAAAACAACTGAACTTTGTGGCTTAACTAAACTTTATTGCTACTGCCATCTCGTGGAAAAAAAGAATTTATTCACTTACAGTGAAATGTAGGCTCTTAAATAATAGGTAGTGCTGCTGTGAGTCTCCACTTGGGCTGCAAGATGTTTGAAATTATGCTGATATGACGTCAAAGCAGTTCCTTCAAGTATTTGTTCTTCAAAACTGAACCGTGTTTTGACTTCACAAATTACATCGCGGAATAAAATGACTCACAAGTCACAACGGCACTGAAAGCAATGCTGGTGTTGTGTCTATGTTGTTCTGAAATAGATAGCAGGATGGGGAAAATGCGTGTGCTGTGTAATTCATTAATTTTCTTCGTGTGAGTTTCTGAGAGCGAAAGTCAATATTTTTACCATCCAAGATTCACGATGTTCCGGGACTATGTGGGAAAGCTGCTATAGAGAGCAGCCAGTCTTTAGTTTCATCATCCAAGACTCATAAACCTACCACTCCGTTAGTAGATTGAAGATGATGCAATCGTTGATGATGTGGTGTGCAATCTGTTTTTCAGCACCACATTCACAAGAGACCATTCCTCATTGCTGCATGGGCGGAAAAGTCCGACGCTCGCACGAAGACGGTTGAGGCGCACCCGCTTGCCTGTCTAGTAGAGTCAGACCGATAGGACAGGTGTCAGCGTTGGGGTTACATGTTACTGAAGTCAACGAAACATTCAAAATGAAAGTTCAGCATCTAATAAATAAAATATTTTCGCGTGCAAACTTTGAAACTAGTCATGATGAATCGAATTGTGTACGCACTAACTGCACAGTTTACAATCAGCATGAAACCAATTTAAAAGACGTGAAATAAAACTTGCAATAGTTTTTGTAGATAGCAGGAAAAGATATACCACCATTGCGATTCATTACATAAGGCTTTTAATAGATAAATCAACTTTCAAGAAACATTCGCTTTTTATAATCGCTTTCAACTTTTAGAACTGCTCCAAGTTATTTTGTGATCTGAAGTTATGGCATGCATGCAAGGAGCAGATTGTTCCGGGCGTTGATATTTGAAAGCTCTTTTGTGTTTATTAATGCGAGATTTAAGATCTCGTTTTGTTTGGCTAACATAACTAAATTGCAATCATCACAAGATACTTGGTACACTAAACCTGAGATTTCGCTTTGTTTCAAGGGATCTTTCCAAGACGGTTCACGACAGAACAAAGGATCACACAATACTTTTGAGCCTCAATGGATTTCCAAGAAAGCATGCTTGATAACGACAACCTAAAAGTTTAGTACTTCCATCTACCCAGTATATGTCTTTTGTTTCTTTACCTTATGTTAAGGGAGTTTCTGAAATAATAGGGCGTATCTATGAAATTAGTGTAAAAGCCGCTTTGAAACTTTTCTTGGCAATAAGTAAATTTTTGTCGTCTTTGTCACACTTCACTCTGTCACACTCGGTGACTGGACTTGCGTCAGTGGTTTAAGGCCTCTATAGTCTATAAGTATGCGAAACTGTCCGGATTAAGCTATCCGATGAAAAAGATTCAATTAATGTCAACAAGACAAAGTCTGTAAGATCTTCTGCTACACAATCTATTCGTTTTCGTTTGGGCCTTCCTTGCTTTCGTTTACCAACTTCCAATCATGCTCCGGTGGAGCTTTGGTACTAAAGACGATTATGAGTTTGTCTTCGTTTTCTTCTTTTACTTCTTCATATGAACCTTCTTCGTCACACCAGGGCTCGAGGGACTCTGCTTTTTACCACCTTAGGGCAGTAGCGGCGACTCGGTCTAGATGTTTGGGCATATGTTGAGCAGCCATTGAATTGATTCGTTATCCAGTTCACGCAGACCACGCACACCATTTGGTGCATGGTGAATGGCGCAGTTGCAGATGGTGTGGTCTGCAGTTTGTTCCTCCTTGCCACAATCACAGATTGCGGATGGAGCCATTTCCTATTTGTGCATGTTGGAGCGGAATAGTGCGACGCCAGCAGCGCGCAGGCGGTTGAGCCGCACCCAGGCCTTTCTTGGCAAATGCATTCCAATTGGGTGAGGGCCTGTGTCGGAGATGAAACTTTGGAGTTTTGAGAAGTTTTTCTTTCACTCTGAGCTCCATTGGTGGTCCACCCAGGTAGCCGCATTGATGGATTGGTCTTCATCTGTTTTCATCAACTGTTGTGCGGCCAGTACAAATAGGTATCTCGAGTCTGCAAACGTTGAATCAACGTAAAATGACGGATTTTGCTGTCTGGGTACTGCAATGTTTTCTGTGTGGTTTCACTGTATAGGCCTAATATACCTACGAGTTGTCTGAGTGTTTACAAATGATTCTATCCAGCTTTGGTAGAATAAAGCTAACACGGTTTATTGGTTATTTTGTAAAGTGATTTTGCTTCTCACATGACGGAAGCAAAACAAAGCAATCGGGTTGGAATGACGCTATTGAAACCCAAAGACCTTGTTGTCTATCGTCTGTGTAGCCTATGATTTAATCTGTGTCTATCCATAGTAGTCTCCTTTTTTACATAAATTTGAAAATCATGTTTTTTTAGTTACTTTGAATGGAGGTTATTTCATTGTACCACAGACAATTGATAGACAACGAAGCAATTGGGTTGAATAACGACAATTAATCCCAATTAACCTACTTTGTTGTCTATAAACGCACAACCGTTCTTTCACAGGCAGCGAAATCTGTCATTTTTACATTAATTCCACGTCTGCAGGCGTTGAATTGATGTAAAAACTTATTATTTGTTATTTAGTTATTATTATGTTATTGCGATTATTTCTCTTATTTAGCTTCTGTTTATTAGTTTCTATAGTAGTCGGCCTGTGGTCAGGTTCATTATGTATTTTCGTTCAAAATTTTGAGAGATTAGCAAACCTATACATTTTCGGAAAGCTTAGACCTTGTGGAATCCGAAAAACGTTGATTACCTTTGCAGAGATGACCGCATGGCCGCCATTTTGAATTTTCAAAATAGCAAAATACTGCCGCTTGTCAACCTGGACCACTTGTTGATGCTGCCGCTGATCAACCTGGACCACTGCTTGATCAACATGCTGATGGACAGTTGTAGAAAACTGTCGGTTATCATGGTAAGTCAGTTGTTGATGAGTTTGTCCTGTAAGAAAACTTATTAAATATTGTTTTGACAATTAACAGCCTTGAATTTAACGTAAGAAGACGTCGATGATTTGATGTCGGGATCATGGCGATTGTAAGTTTTGTTATCTTTCAGTAAAATGAAGCAACTTATTTTAAAATGTGTAAAATACATAAAAAGCAATGCTATCAAAATTATCAACATGTTAGTTGTGTGTGCATGTGTGAGCAGCGATCAAATCAAACTCACTTTCATCCACCACTTCCTCATTTGGAACATCTGCAACTCCTTCGTCATTGTTTGAGAGACATGCAGGCCCGTAACTAGGGGGGGCGCAGGGGGGGCGAAGCCCCCCCTGCAAAAATCTTGGCACCCCCTGGAATAAATTATGTTAATTAGCTCTGTTCGCTGACTTTTTAGTTTTATACTCAATTTTCTTGTGTTGTTTAATTGTAAACATTGTGTGTTTAAGGGTGTGGTAGAATGTTGTCTCTAAAACAAAGTTTGCATAATTTTTGAACGAAGCTGCATTAAAAGAGCGAGTTTTGCCAATACCAAACATTCAAATATCTCAGCCAAGAATTAGCAACAAGAAAACATAGAGACTTAGCTTTATTACCGAAAAATGCCCTAGAAAACATGATCTTATCCTTTTGCTATGCCACCGGACAGCACCATTTTACAGGAATATTTATACCCACATGTTTGTTGAAAATGCTCTCAGAATGCACCAAATTCAAAGTAATTTTTCAAAATTTTTTGCGGGAGGCCCCCCAGACCCCCCGCTCCTGGGTGTCGCCTTTGGCCAAGACGCCGTCGGGCTTTGCCCGCCGGCCGTCAAACCCCCCACCTTTCAAAAATCCTGGCGACGCCACTGACTGTTTCTATGATAAACTAGTCTAATGTAAACGTTGTATTAGGCCTACGATTAATGTTCTTGCGTAAATATACCCACATTGTGTACAAACGTCGTTTTCGTACATGATTCGGAAGATAAAATTTGGGCCCCATCTAGAATACTTTTTGCCCCACCTGCTGCTCCAAGCTAGTTACGGGCCTGGAGACATGTTTTCTTATTTGTGAATCTCGACAGAATAGAACTCTAACAAAACATAGCCTACTACAAAACACAATTGCAAGTGATTACAATGGCGCTTCAGTAACAACAAAAAAGACAAATCAAGCAATTATAAAGTTTGATTGAACTTGTTTTATGGCGACAAACCACCTTGCTTAGCATCCAATTTTACAAACTTGTATAAACGTTAGACACACTATTTTGTCTCATCTAAAGCTTACGCCCGAGGGTTGGAGATTTAGATTGAATGGGTGGAAGGCAAGGAAACCAATTTTCAGGCATGCGTCGTTTAAGTGTCATGTCAAACACACAGTCGCATACTTTTGAGCGGTGCCCTCCCAAGGCTCTCCCCACTCGGTTACGCAGTCGACACATTGTTGCTCTAACTCTGACTTGTCCTCATCAATTAAACTAGAAACAGCGCAATTAAATTTAGACTGTGTGACCAGGAAAACGATAGAAAAAATTAAATGCTCTTCGTGAAAAAGGTTTTTAACTCTCAAGCATGAACGAAGAGACTCTTTGTTTACGTAATTGCAACGTTGGTAGACGTTGAAACATTATTTTTACAATTTCTTACTGGGTTTAAAAATTTAAAAGTTGAAGAAACCCTTTAAGCCCCCGGTGGCCGGTTCGGGCAATAAAATAGGACAAGCGAGGTAATTTTGCAAAAAGGAAGAAAAATTACATGTTGTTTCTCGATTGTTCGAGAGCAAGTGATCTCAAGTGTCCTCCCATGGATGGGTCGCAGTTTGTATTTTACTTATTCTTTGTTACTGTTTCTGTGAAAGGGCAGTTTGTTCAATCCTGCTAGTCAGGTTCGGTAGAAACTAGATTCTAATTGTAGCAACAAGCAAAAAAGTGACAAAAGGACACCATTTTGTGACTATTGATCTAGACATGCTTCCCGCATAGTTGTAAAATCCATTGTTACCAGATGAATTTTCGGGAAGTTGTAGATAAACTATCTCTCTGTAGGTATCATGGCTGATACAGCCCTCGATGTACAATGATGTTCCAGTTTGATCGATCTCGTGCGTCTTGCCAAATTTTAGTAGGGTTTTTGATTTGTGGTTGAAAATTGTGCAAAAATGTGAATCTTTGAGCTCCTCTTGATCGTTTTCCTATTATTTTTCCACTTAAAGATAAATCTTCAAGTTTGCCTTTCCTTATGCTGTGACCCAAGAACTTCAGTTGCCGCATTTCTATAGATCTCATTATCTGCTGCTCCTGGCCCATCTGTTGGAGAACTGCTCTGTTGGTTCGAAAAGCTGTCCATGGAATTTTAAGAATTCTTCGGTAAAACCACATTTCTGCAGCTTCAAGCTTTTTTCGGGTTTTTGTTGTTAGCGTCCAGGTTTCACATCCGTACATCAAAATTGACCAAACAAAGCATTTTAACAAACGAATTTTTAAAGTTTTGGAGAGCTTTCGATCTTTAAAGATTTTTGTCATGGTGTTGAAACTCGACTTTGATAATGCAATGCGTCGTCTAATTTCTTCTTCACATTGGGTGCTTGGATTCAGTATTAAGCCCAAATAATTGAATTTTTGAACCTGTTCAATTTTGTTATCATTGCAGTACACGCAAATTGTTGGTTCAGGAAGACGTTTCGAGACTGCCAGAGTTTTAGTTTTGTTAATGTTTATTTTTAGTCCCTATTTTTTACTGGATGTTTGAACTGCATCTAGAAAAATTTGCAAACCACATTGTGACGTTGCAAGCAAGATTGTGTCGTCTGCATATCGAATGTTATTTATAAGTTTTCCGTTTATATTAATTCCTTCATCAATATCTTCCAGTTCTCTAAGGATGAGTTCACTGTACAAATTGAAGAGATCTGGGCTCATGACACAGCCCTGTCGAACACCTCTTGATATTTCCATCCATTCAGAGACTCCATCGGGAAGCATGACAGCGGCTTGCTGCTTGTAGTATAGATTATGTATCATACGGAAATCTTTATCATCAATCCCAATTCGTTTTAGTGATGAAAGAAGCTGGAAATGGCGTACTTTATCGAAAGCTTTCTGATAATCTATGAAACACAGAAACACATCTTGTTGATGTTGAATTGAACGTTCACACAGCATGCGAACTACAAAAATTGCATTTCTCGTTCCTCTGTCAGGCATGAATCCGTATTGGCAAGCAGATATTTCCGGTAAAATCTTTCTTCGTATTCTTCGGAGGACAATTTTCAAGAGCAGTTTTAATGTATGTGACATTAGACTTATCGTTCTGTGATTTCCACATTCAAGTGTGTTTGGTTTTTTCGGAAGGGCAATAAAAAGAGATTTCAGCATATCCTTTGGTAATTCACCACTTTCATAAATGGTATTAATGAGATTCCACAACAAGCTTATTCCATCTTCTTTCAAGGCAATCAACATTTCCACCACAATTTCATCTGGGCCTGCTGCCTTGCCGGTTTTTGAATTATCTAAAGCCCACTGTACTTCTTCCTTTAATATTGGTGGTCCAGTTTCACAATTAATCATATTATGATCAATATTTTCTCTGTCATCTTGAAAAAGGTCAGTAATGTACTCTTCCCAACGTTTCTTCACATCTTTTGGTTCATAGAGAATTTTGCCATCAGAAGATCGAATGCACTTCGAGGTTAATACAGGACCGGTTTTGGATATTAAGTGTATTTCCTTGAACAGTTCCTTCGGGCTGATGTCTTTAAGCCTTTCAATTTTTTCACACTTTTCTGCTAACCATCGTTCTTTTGCAGATTTGCACTTTTCTTGAATAAATTGATGAATTTTATTATATTTTTCTCGGTTTGTTTTTGACTGTCTTCTTTCTGACATAAGATTTTTTATTTCTTCAGTCATCCAGTGAGGCTGTTTAGTTCGTCTGGTTTCTTTTGGTATAACTTTATCTGCTGCTGTTAGAATACTTGTTTTGAGATTGTCCCACTGATTATCTACTGTTTCGTTCTTTTGGTTAGCTGGAAGATTACCCAGGACAGCATGACAAAAATCTGTTCTTGTTACAGGGTCTTTCAGAGCAGTTAACAAATATTTCGGTTTGCATTTCGGTTGTTTTAAAGTGTTTAAACGAATTTTAATTGTTGCAATTACAGGGTTATGATCACTGTTTGCATCAGCACCTGGATAGGCTCTTGCATTAGAAATGGAAGACCTATATCTTTCATTTATCATAATGTAGTCAATTTGATTTTTTGATCGGTCACCAGGACTTGTCCAAGTATATCGACGTCGAGGGTGTGCTGCAAACCATGTGTTCATAACAGCAAGCTTTTTTCCTTCACACCAGTCAATGAGCATCTTACCGCGATCGTTTTGTGATCCAAGGCCGTGAGATCCAACAGTTTTTCCGTGTTTGTTGCAGCCAACTTTAGCATTAAAATCACCCATCACAATATTCACTTCCTGTGATTTACATTCTTTGTACAATTCATCCAGTGAGTCGTAGAAATCACCAATTTCCGAGTCATCTGCATCCGTTGTTGGTGCATAAGCAACAATCAGATTGATATTGAAAGGACTAGCTTTCAGTTTTACGAGAAGCAAACGATCAGATTTAGGCCAACTACCCAATATTGATTTAGAAAGTTGTTTGTCAATAATCACAGCAACACCTCTTTGATGTTCATTACCTCCAGAATATATAATTGTTTTATCATCTTTCATGAATTGACCAGTTTTTGTCCATCTTACTTCGCAAAGACCCAAGCAGTTCATTCTCATTCTGTCCATTTCTAGCATAATATTGTCCAGTTTTCCTTGTTGATAAAGTGTTCGTACATTCCATATGGCAATTCTTTGAGTTCGTTGTCGGAATGTTTTTGCATTAATTACAGTTGTTGAATGACGATCGAAGGAGCCCTGCAATTGATGACTCCGACTACCGGGCGAGGGGCTCTGGTTTCTTGAACTCGGAGACCCATTTACGCCGTTTCTCGTAGTTTTGTTAAACTTTTGCATCATTGTAGACTTGGCCATAGTACTGAAGTAGGTAGGCCAGTTCCTTTCTTCTGATGAACTATAGTTGAAACTTTAGTTTAACTATAGTTGAAACTTTAGATGAACTATAGTTGAAATCTAAAAACCTTTATGGTTGCTCGCTAAAAGGCGTTATGTAAGCAGTAAGCTGTACCGCGTACACTACTAGTCCGGGGCTGGTGAGGTTGACCTGTACTGAAATACTGAGTGAAACTTTTTTGTAGAAATAGTTAAAGGGGTCCTATAGGAACAATTTTAGAGATGTTGCCACCTTCCAAACCCTGGGCAACATTTCGATTTCGTTCGGTATCCAAAGTCCGTAAAATCCGGAAAATTTGCCAAGGCAAAATTTGGAAAAAGTCTTAATTGGTCCAAACATAGGCATGTTATATATCATTTTAAAGGATTTTTTGTCCAGATTAATAATATTGAAGTCTTAAGTTATTCACAAAAAACTCTGATCAGTTTATCACATTTTCTCCCTCAGTATTTGTTCATTTTGTTGGCAAATTGTGTAAAAATAGAACATGAAGACATGGTATTGCATTGTGAAGTTCATTCTAAACTGCTATGGCATGTCTTCATTACTCTTGTTTGGAATATTTGCATTAAGTTTGTTTTCTCATTTTATTTCTTTTCGTTTTTTTCAGAATATAAAAAGTAATTTGTCTAAATAATAATATGCAGAGTATGGAATCCCTTTTTGTATGCTTCAAAGTATATTGGATTGTTCTGATACGCATAAGCTAGTGGAGGCACAATTGACATTGACACGTAAAGAAAAAGTAAAACAATGCAGCAAAAGAAGAGGTGATCACTTTCATGAAACATTGGATTCAAGCAATGCCTTATATTACCATCAAAACTGTTATCTTACTTATACGTCAAACAATCATATCGGGAGATATCTGAAAAGGAAGAACAAAAATCAAGAAACGTCATATGTGATACGTAGCAAACGATCTTCAAGTACATTTTTTGATTTGAAGAAAAATTGTATAATATGTGGGGAAGCATGTGACATTGAGAAGGATAAAAAGCATCCAGAAAGATGGGAAAAGAACAAAAGCTTCTTGTGCAGAACTGCCCATCATGGAAAGGGAAAGCTATCATTTAAAGACGTACTTCTTCAAGTATGCTTAATTGCATTCGAATTTTGTGTTGTCTGGAAAAAGTTTTGTAGAGTTACAAAACAAATCTTGCTTTATACAAAGTCAATGAATTCCGAGTGTACTTTTTTTAATTCTTTGGGATTAGGCCATGGTTCAATTAGAGATTAAAGAGTAGTATTTAGAGATTAGTATTAGATATTTGCATATTTAAAATTGGATAATAATTCTTTTAGCAATGTTTGGAACGTGGTGATGCAACTGGAGATTTAGTTAGAATCAGAATAGAAGGTGCATGTAGCGACTTGCATGCAGCAGAGGCAAGGTATCAGTGTTACTATTATTAATAAGTCATTATAGTTTTTGAAATATAGTGATATCTACAAGCGTACAGCCTTTTTTTGGTAGGTAGCACAGTGATCTTCTCTAAACTTTGTTTTTGTCTGTGTGGTGCAATATTCCTTTTTAATAAAATGAAGCAACTGTCTTTAATTGCCCATTGTTTTGCTTATACAGGTACCATGAAAAAGTTTAAAGTTATTCCAGAACCCCAAAGAGATCGCATCAGCAAAGCATGATAATTCTATCAATTCACCAGAAATCTCTGCTTTCAAGTACGTTTCGAGGTCATTTAGAAACCTTCCAGACAAATCATGATCATCTTTGGAGCTTCACGAGATGTATAGGGGCCAAGGAGGGCTAAAAGGAAACCGATCAAGATTTATCACTAAATCGAAGGATCACATGAATGGAGAAATCTATGTCTTTTCTTGTCCAGGAGTAGCAAGCATTATGATGTTGAAGCGAAAAGCGTCCCATTTGGTAAAGGCTGTTTCTGAAACCGACAACGATGACGCTGATTCGTCAATGAGTGTCCTTTCAAAGAAAATAAAAGAAGAGATTCGTAAGCTGCCACATTCCAAGAATGAATAAAGTGTTATTGAACCCGAAAATCTCATGAATGAATGCAGAGAGACTCTGATGACTTTCTTGTCAAATATGTCTCCGACTTTCGAAAGAAGTTTACCTGCTGCTATGATTAGATATATATTGTCCGCTGTGGGAACAAAACGTTTCACAAATTACAATTGGCACTGTCACTTCTAGCAAATGACAGGAAATTGATTGAACACTTGCATGAGTACGGGATCACATCTACATATCAAAAATTCCGAAGATTTAAAATATCGGCAGCAGCATCAAGTGACAACAACGATAATGAAGTTAGGTCGAGAGATGGTCTTATCCAAATAATTGCAGACAACTTCGATGCACATATTCTTTCCCAAAATGGCTTAAAACAAACGCACAAAATGGCAACAATCGTTGCCTAACCAACACCAAAATCTGAACCGTCGAAGACACCTATTTCGAGACTGAAACAAGAGAACTTAAAAAGTGTTGAACTGAAAGAAACTGAAATGAAGTATTTCAAGGGGCAAAAGAACCCCCCTATGCCAGAATCATTTTGCAAATACCAAATACTGCCACTGAAGATATTGTGTCATCAAGCTTTGAGTTTGAATAGAAGTAGATGTGACGATCTTTCATTTATTAAGAAGTATTATGCATCAGAGTTATCTCCTGACTTCAATGGATATAATTGCAGGCAGCTGCGAGAATCTGGCATCTCGTTGAAACCAAAATCCAAGGTAACTTTCTTACCACTCATCGATAAAACACCATCTGATCCCTCAACAATTTTGACTGTGATGCATGAGGCTGAAAGGATCACTGCTCAATCAGGGAAAGGGTTTGCTGTTTTCACATTGAATCAGCAACTTTACAAAGTAGCTTTAGATGTTATCTGGTCTGATGCGTTACGATGAAACCACATTATTCCAAGACTTGGTGGTATGCACTGGTTAATGAGTTTCATAGAATGTGTTGGAGTTCTAATGGAAACAGTGGTCTTGTCCCTTGGTTACAATCTGCTTTTGCAAGTGTACCGAAAATGATGACTGGTAAAAAGTTCCCTATGAACATGCGCGCACTACGTTTTGCTGTCATGGAATTGCTTAAGAGTTTCATAGACGATGTACAGTATATTCCTTTGAAGATCTGGAGAAAAGAATGGAATTTTTAGCACAGAAGAGTATGATTGCTGAGCATTGGATTAACAATCTGATAAGGCCAGTTCTGCTTATGATGTTGTTTGTACAAGCAGAACGAGAAGGAGAATTTCCCCTACATCTTTATGCATGTCATCAAATGATTCCTTACTTCTTTGCTGCTGGACATATCAATTATGCAAGGTTTGGGTTATGTTATCTGCTGACAATGTCAAGGTTACCATTTACAATCCTCGACCAGTTTTTGAAAGGAGGACATGTTCTGCGCCAAAGAGAAGGCATATGGAATGGTATTTGGTCTGACATGATGATTGAAACCTCCTACATGAAGTTCGGCAAAGGTCCTAATGGAATCATCGGAAAGACAACAAAGCCAAGAACTTTGCAAATCTGAGTCAAAAGTCAACACTCATGCAATGAAGTATTCCAATCTTTGGATGCCATCAGAGAGAATCAAGAATGTACAATGCCAACCCACAAGGAAGAAACAGAAGTAAGGATGAAAGCAGATCTTACAGACAAGGTAAAGCTCCAAAACTTTCTTGAAACATGCCTCCATCCTCTTGACTTTTCAAACCATCCAGAAAGTGCTTTTGATATGTATGATATCATATAATAGCAAACTTAATCTTTCCATAGCTTTGATCAATGATAGTCACGTCACATGATACACGAATTCATTGTTTTACCTTTCAGTTTGGCTGCTCCATCCATTTTTAGAAGAATGAATTGACAGCCATGTTTAGTGGTAAAAAGACAAGGATTATCATGAACATGAAAAACTCTAAGACAAACTCTTTTCTTTTTTCAGCTTCGAAATGCAACACAAAAGCATGTTCCTGTTCGAAATCGAAAATTGGCTGTACCGATTTTTGTACATGCAGCGATTGCGAAAATGAATGGAATGTTGGCAATAGTCCGAGTGAGAGTGACAGCGACGAAGAACTTTTATCTGCTAAAGAATGACTATGTATTTTGTTAAATAAAAAGAAGAGTTGAGCAGTTTTTCAAAATAATGCTTCTCTAAATTCCTCTTTTTCTTACGATTTTTTATAAAAAAAAATTGTTAATTTAAATAACTTAAATTCAAAATGATTAGAACTTTTAAGACCTCAACATTGTTAATCTGGACAAAAAATCCTTTAAAATGATATATAACATGCCTATGTTTGGACCAATTGAGATTTTTTCCAAATTTTATCTTGGCGGATTTTCCCGATTTTACTGACTTTGGAAACCGAATGAAATCGGAATGTTGCCCAGGGTTTGGAAGGTGGCAACATCTCTAAAATTGTTCCTATAGGACCCCTCTAAGTATTTCTACAAAAAAGTTCCACTCAGTATTCCAGTATAGGTTGACTTTAAAAACCCACTTTCAGCCCCGGACTATACAGGCAAGTTATCAAACTGTAATGTGCTGATTGTAAGTAAACAAAATAGTAGCAAGCAAACGTGTATGAAAATTGCGCGAAGGGGATTCGCAAGAGGGAGCAAGAGAATAACAAATTTAATTAATTTATATCCTTGAATATCACAATGAGTTGAAAGAAAATATTCATTCTTTCAGTTTATTCCTTCCACGCAGAGGTTGAGATACAGCGTAAACCACCTTTTTACTGATGAACGGTAGTCTAGGTTCCTATTTCAAAGCTTTCAGTTTTATAAGTATGATGAACACTGCATCTCTATCGTCAGCTACAGTGAATAGACGATGAAAAGTAGGTTCATTTTGTATTTGTAGGTAGGGTAAGTAGTTATAATTTGTAGAGGTAATTTTGATTAGTTAGTTCTTACAACTTAGTTCGTAATGATTTTACAAGTATTAACACTGGGCTTTATAGTGCACGTGCAACCAATCAGTTTGTTGTGATTAGTTTTGCTTTTGATATATTTGCATAAAAAATCTTTCTTACTTCAAATAATTCTTTTATTTTTTGTTAATATTGAAATCCAGAGTGATTCGTTTCACACTTAAAATACACTATTCAAGTAAACGTACTGTAGGCCTGCTAAGCTTCCAATCTATTTAGTTTAGTCTTATGTTACCCTCCAACAAAGAATTTGTTCATTACCAGGCATAGAAATCGTCACGTCAGATTCCCTTGAAGAAACTTTATCCTGTGATGACATTTTCCTGGAATACTTTAATTCTTTTTTATCTCTCCCGGTAAGACAGGGTTTCATGAACATACTACTTTATACAGTTGCATCGAGTTTTATCAAGTGAAATATAATGTCAATTTACTGTTCATTTAGCCTTACTTCTTTAAACTGCATTAAGATTTATCCATTTCATTGAACCAGTGACAAACAAAACATAAAACAGTCTACATTGATATTTTATCAATTTCGTGTAAAAACGCATTGTATTGACTGAGGTTGTTGTAAAAATTTGAGTACCTTTCAAGTAGCATAGGTTATCAATACTTTGAGATAATCTGTTCATATGTGGATAGAGAAACTTAACAAGGGCTTTTGTAAACAATATCAAATGGTCGGTTAGCTGTCTGTTCAATAGTTGGTAGTGTTTAAAGCTTTTTGTTCTTTGGTATCAAATGACATAGTGACAGGTCTATTGTTATTCACTAGTGAACCGCCCGCTTTAAAATTTTGCTTTCTTTTTTTAAAACTTTGTCGGATTGCTGGCGTTGTATTATGGCAGTTGTTTCACACATGTACTCAGTTCAATTGCGAAATTTTGATCATTAATTTTATGAAATAATGGCAAGAAGACAAGGGAAAATGAGTGTCAAATAGCAAAAATATTAAGTATCTTGTTTTCATAAATCTAGTCTTATTCACGAAATTTATTGACAAATGCGACAACAAAATAAAAATTGATTGGCGGTATGTTTTGCTTTTTCATCGAACGCATACCCTGATACAACATTGATATGACTACAAGGAACAAAATCATTTACTTGCAGCACAAATGTTCTTTTTCAGTAAAATCGATACTGACTCCTTTGTATTTCAAAGACCTTGGGTCAATATTTCAAATCGGTTTTATTTTGACTAACCAACGTATTGTGATGATGAAACAACGTAAGTGAGACTTTCGTGGCTTTGCGATGCAAGAAAGCAAATATTGGAGAAACATTGTTTGGATTGGGATAGAGAAGATAAATTAACCTTTGGCAAATGTTATGAAAATGGTTATTTTAAGTTCAGTAGCTGACATAGCAAGGTGATCTATTCTTGAAAACAGTTTGTTTAAATAACTACATGTGTAAGCTTTCTAGCGGAACAGCAAACCTTACAAATCACAGAAATTTTTATTGATAAAGACTCACCACTACGCTAAGTACAAAGACGCAAGATCTAAGGACGGTGGTTTAATTCTCGATGTGAACAGTTAGCAGCGTATTTCAAGTAAAACCACTCTATTTAACAAAACTTAAAGCCTTAACAATTAAACTAAAAAATTATATGACGCTATTTTCGTGCCTGTTTTTTTTTACTCTCTGCAAGATATCTGTCACCAAACTGATACAATGCAATTTCACAGTTCTGACAAAAGAGTGGTCATGTGATATGTGAACAGTTTTCAATTGACTGGACAACTTCCAGGATAAAGTTGTTTTGATTACAAATTCGTGTTGTTAACTTCGGAGCTTACGTGCTTGCCAAGTTGTAAATCCCGGAAAGATTTTCTCAGTTTGAAGATGAGTTAAGTGCCTGAGTTGTGGACTTAGCTTCGGCACCGCTCTAGAGCAAACAATGTCTCTTGGCAAAACACTAAGGCTAATGACATACTAAAATAATGCAAGCAGCTGGCTCTTTCAATACATGCCCATTCACTGCTTCCTTTTATCTGCCATGTTGCATCTGTGATCGAAGTGTACTGTATGTTGTTGCAATGGGCGCAAAATAAAATGATTATTATGCCGTAATTATCCAAATAGTAAGTTACTAAACTAAATGTTTATTACGACGCTGTAGCTTATCATTGCAACTAGACAATAATAACATCTTAATTAAATTACTTTTACTTGTAGGCATTCCCACAGAGGTTGTGCTATAGCCGGTTTACAGGAACGTTTCATGATTTGGATAAAGAAAATGTTCCAATCGAACCAATACGTCATGGCTCCGATCAGAAGGAACAAGAAGGTAGATGAGCGTAGAGTTGATACTTTGTGACATAAATTAAGATATGTTTCTGGTGGGAATGCAACTGGAAGGAGTCCGGTAACATTTCTTTTTATGCAAATGCTGTGTTTTGATTTCATATAGGCCTATGCTGAAAAGGGAAAATTCTTTGTTTTGATTTACTTTGTTCATAAACTTGTAATTTCAGCAATTTTAAATGTATAACACCACGTTTAAGTTTTAATCTTTATTTAAAAAATTTTAAGGCGATTTATTTCTTTTAGCAAAAAACAATACATCACTCTTAATGTGCTGTGAAAATAAAAATAATTTCTCTGCTGGCTAAGGGCCTGTGAGAGTGTGTATGTAGCCTACTATTTGAAGACTAGGCTAACACGATATGCCTGTATATCTGCTCATTTAACTAACTAATCACTTCTTTCAAATTCATCATTAGATCCTCTCAATAAAGAGTTTCCAATGAGAGGAAACAGCGGAGTCGGATCTAAGATCTCAGTTTACGCAGCCAAAGAAGATGAACGGGAACGTGTTATCAGATGGGCTAGAGAAAAGAGACTGTTCTTGTTTCAGGAGTAAGGGCAGCGAGAGACTAAGTTTGTTTTATTTTATCAACAGCATCAGTTTTTTAATGTAAATCACAAAGTTTATTGGTTTCTGACAAAGACAACTTTTATCAGCTTTATTCAAATACTCAAATACTTTTTAAGTAGTTTTTCTTTTGATATTTTTTGATATTGATTAAAACCCAAGCTATACCAAACATTTGTTCTTTCTGTTATGAGTTATGCCTTTGAAACATAAGAACTAACATTAAAACTTCAAAATACCATTAACATATTACACACAATCATTAAGAAAAAATTTCAAACTTTAATGGACTGAATTCACAATGACTTGTTATATGGTGCCGTAAGACAAACTCCCCTGCTTCAATAAGTCAGCAAACGTCAACTGCTCTGGTTGTGACATAGAATACGACTTCCAACAAACTCAGTTCATAATGAAAGTCTCCTATTTTCAAAAAGGATAAAAAGCAAAAGAAGTCAAGGAAGATCAGCAAAAACATTCATGCGAAGGGTTCAATCTGTTACAAAACACATCCCGGAAGAAATGCAACAGTTGGCTGAAAATCCCCAATCATGGAGACTTTTTATTGACGCTATTTACACTCAACTGGTGTGAAATAAATGATTATTATTAATATTATATCTTTAAAATAAATATAGAGAAATACCATAGAGAAAATTCTCTATGGTTCAACAAAGCAAACTCTCTACCAAAGCTTTAAAATAAATATTCTATACAAACGTGAATAACAACATGGGATGCAAAAATTATTTGTTGAAATCCAAAATCAATAAATTTGCTATCGAACTTTAAAAAAAACCAAACCTTTTTCGTCTATCAAGTTTTCATCAAGAAGTCCAAGCATGCAAAAAGGGTCAGTAAAAAGTTCTATTACAGCCTCCCACAGTAGAATTGCAAAGAGTGCTTACAAAACTGAACAATACAGCTCTATAGAAAATATACTAAAAAATATGGGCAGCAACCAGCAGGCATGTAGATTACAATTACTTGCTTAACTGGGCATTTTCGCAATTACCTTTAAATCTATCCTGCAATGCTTACTTTGATAGGCGTATGCTTGTGGTATAGCAAAGTCAACTTTCCAACAACGCTCTATCATATATTTTTCCTTACAGCACACAGATGTACCGCGAGTTGAAACTTTGCAAGCTTTTACTCCGACCTCTTGACCTACGACGTGGGAGCAGCCGCATAAGAGGATACAGCCGACTCTCCATGGGTTTCGCAACAACCACATCAATCATCAGCGGAACAGGAAGGAACGAATCCCCATCCAGAGTGCTAACAAGCCTCGACAATCAGTCTACCGAAGATTGGACAGAAATGATAAGCACAAAGTATACAGAAACTGTCGACTCAAGGCCAACTAGTAGAGCTTTTAGCCTTCCTCCTAACCTTGGAATGGGTAAGAAATTGTGTCTAAATTAGTTACCAACTCCAAGCAAATAAAGGAAACTAAAAAATGACATCAACAAATATGGCAACACTGACTTAACCAGCGGTCTACGAAAATAGATGACTTAGGCACGTACACAAATGAAAGCTGAAGTCAATTAACTTACAGATAAAAAGTGAACTTGGGTTTTGTACTTTTCGTGAACTTGGGTTTTGTATAAAAAGATATCTAATAGCTCACTGACTCTCATAAAACTACTTTAAGATGTTTCTTTCCAAATTTGGAGACAAACTCTAATTTAAGATATCACTGTTTAGGTCGAACGTGGTCAGCAACAGCAATGTACGACACGTCAGCAACAGAGACCAGCAGCGCAACAGGTGATGACGCAACAATGAGGCATCTCAAGCGGCCAAGAACACACCGGCGACGGTATCCAATCACATCTCCCGCTTCCCGACGGCTTGACCAATCGGAAACAAGCAGAATGAATTTGTATTCTGACTCCGGATTAGGAACAACTGGTTTGGACTACGCACAGAGTGGTGAGACGTTTGTAAAACATCCCAGACAACAAAATCTGTCATTTTTACATTGATTCAAAGTCTGCAGACGACATGATTGATATGACTGGTTTTGTTGTCTGGAATATTATTGGTAGTTTTAATCAAGTCACGTGCAATATGATTTTGAACTTGAAGCTGTAAGTATGCTTGTCATTAATAGCTTCCATTTGTGATATCCAAATGTCATAAAGTACTGGTGCTGGTCAAAAAAATGCGGTATAGTATAAAACATAAATTTATACCAATACAACTTGCAAAGATCCTAACTGAACGTTTCGAAACTAGGAGTTTTCAAAATCTACTTTTTAGTTTTTAAATTGCCGGTAAAAAATCGAGTGAAAAAAAAAACAGTGAAAAAGTTAATGAGAACATTCTGACTTTCACTCCAGTAGGTAGGCTACATGCATCATGACTAGTTGCCCACTATTTTTTTAATCTTTGGCAATGCACAACGAAATCGTACAGTAATTATCAATAGTTAGAATGACTGAAACCAATAAGATAGCTGAGAAAACGCATTTCCTATAATCACTCCTATGGCATATCGTTTCTGAAAACCACTCCATTTGTTTTGTGCTGCAGTAAATTATTATCCATATACCCTTTTTGTAATGAAGTGCCAATTAAGAATAACACTTTCAAATATTTTGATGGAAAGGCAATTTAAATTGTTTTCTCTTTTCGAAAAATTAATTTTTCAATGTCGAAAGTAAATGTTTTGAAAAACGGCAAACAAATATAGGCTACCTAATAGGCTATTTTACACAAAATAGTTTATGGTTTTATGATTTAAACGTGTGGTGTTTATTTTGAAATGGTGAAGTATTTCACTTCTATTTATTCGTGTTTGGCTTGGTAACAACAAAAGAATTTACCGAGGGAAAAAGTGACAAATGATCTTTTGTTTTTACTTCCTTCAACAGAATCGATTTATGCTTGCTGTGGGATAATTTTACTCCTTTTGTTCATGTAACCCGACACAAAAAAAACAATAGTTCCTAGAGTTTCTGATTTAAAAGCCCTTGAAATACTGTATAGATACAGTATATCGTTTAAATGTTATCATTTTACTGCAAGCATATCACATCCTTGAAAAACTCATTGATAACCACAATATACAAGGAGAAAAATAAGAAAATCTATTTATTATTGTGCTCATAAGGTCAAAAAAATGAAGCACTAGCTCTACACACATCCATTCATAT
Source organism: Aplidium turbinatum (assembly GCF_918807975.1). Classification (NCBI taxonomy): domain Eukaryota; kingdom Metazoa; phylum Chordata; class Ascidiacea; order Aplousobranchia; family Polyclinidae; genus Aplidium; species Aplidium turbinatum. Next base: position 9,157,698 of record NC_137486.1, read on the forward strand.
CATTAGCAACAGTAGATTGCAATGCCTCAGACTATTTCATTTTTATAGCCCATCGCTATGAGATAATATTATTAGTAGTGGTCACCAAATTGGGTTTACATTTAAAAACTAGGCACGGAAGAGTTTCAATGCACGATGCTGCAGCTGCGAAAGAAGTTTGCGGAAGCTGGCGCTGCAGGCTCGAAGATGGTGATTGTCGCACAACATTTTTCTCATAAGTTTGTACCTTTTCATTTTCAGTTGGAACCAGCGTCAAGACAAGAAACATTGCCACCAGAGCGGACACGCTAGGACTGGGCTCAAGATGGGAAAGCGAAGACGGTTACAGCGTTAGGACAAAAACAGCAATGACGTCATCATCTTTGCCAACCGACGGCTTTCTAACTCCGGGATCACCATCAGCGTGGATGATCAACAGTAAGAAAGTGATTTATTGAAGAAATCTTTATCATCGGACTGAAAATATTTCCTTGGAAGCTTAACCTTAGCAATTTTGTGTACTTGTAGAAACTTTGGACGCAAGGCCGGTTAACGAGATTGGTTGAAATGTTGTTGCTGGGGAATTATTCCATCCATTAGGTGCCGCTGAATGGAGAGCAATTCTTAAAATACGTTGCTCAAGCGCATACCCCGAGAGACGAACTAGCGCTGAGAGCGCTGCTTAATCAGAATGAAAAGACATAGTTTGCTATTAATTTAAGAAGTGTTCTTTAACAAGTGAGGCGGTTATAGTAATCGCGGCTGTTCCAGTTTCATAGTGATATTTGCTTGCCCATCCCCCAAGTCCATGTAAGAGGTTGTGTTGATACTGATAAGGAGGAATGTTGTGTCTTAAGATTTTTGAAGTTCCTCTCGAAAGTTATGAATAAAGCCAATAAAAAGTATTACAGCTTTCATTAACTTATCGCTTTTATTTTACCAGTATTAGGATGATGTGGATTTTTGGACAACAGGCTACTCAAAGTTTTTTGCTGCTGAGCAAATATTTCTCACGATTTCTTATCATTTTTCCAAAAACAAAACTTTGGATAAATTCACTTTAATAACTAAGTTATTTATCTAACACACTCCACCAAAATTATTTTAAAGAAACAAAGTATGAAGGAAAAAGCGCTTTGAGAACCGCGGATTCGCCAAGCAAGCCACATAGAGCAACCATTGTTCTACCAAAGTCCAAGACTCAAGCTCCAACCGTACGTGTCGTGATGGGGTAAGTGAAAATCAGTATCTTTCTGCAAATGGCACAATTCTGCCTTAGACCCTTTTTTGCTTTTCCAAAGCGACAAAGAGTATCAGCATGGAAATAGTGCAGCCTAACCCAATGAACAACAATCAACTTTAAGTGGGCTGAAAATTTTTCTTTTTTAGTTTTTCTAAGAATATTCAATGACATGTAATTTGCATTTTACTGCTTTTATGAAACAAAGATCTGCGACTGAAAATGGAACAACATCCAGCTCATCCAAGGCAGTGAAAGATCAAGTTGATGATGATGTTACTTTCGAGAATGAAACTAATGACGCTATAGACGACGATGACGAATTTGGTGAAGACGAAGGAGAGTTCCTAGATTTTGATGATAGAGAATCTTCATGCGAAGAAACGGAAACAGAAATTGCCTCTATTGAAAAAGTCCACTCAATGTCGATGCAGCACATCAAAGAGCGAATTTTTCGAACGGTAAGTTAGAAACAACGCAATACCAATTTGCAAATACAGTAGGTCTACTGGTATTGTAAAACAATTACAGTAACAAATAATAAAGATATGGGCTATTCAATAATGTGGAAATTGAAAAGGCTTATTAAGCAGGTCTTGTTTTCAATACCACCTAGTCTAGAAGCAGTATTACACCTAACTTACTCTTTCAGGACTGGTTTCATACGGTCATACAAATCCCCAGCAATGGATAGCTTTTTTGAGCTTTGAGACGCAGAAGTTCGACCTGCAATTGTAGAGTTTATGTTGAAAATGCAGACACGTTACAACTTAGCTATTACAACCGGCTGTATTCTATAATAAGCCTACTCTAGCCACAAAAACAAGCAAGTTGATCTGCGTAAGTAAAATTGCTTTTCCACAGAAATCTGGGATGGACAGTTTCTTAAAATTCATCAAAGGAACAAGTGGAGAAGACTTGGTGGAGTTTTGGTTTGATACTGAAGCTTTCAAAGACTCTATAGCCACATATGAAAAAAAGGGGTAACAATAGGTTATAAACTAGATCCTAAGCAAACACATATTCGTGATTACATTGTCACGATATGGTGTTTATAACTCCATATCACCTATACTTTAGACCTGTGTCATTACAAAAGCGTTTGGATTCACATTTTACAGAATCATTCACTATTTACTAGAAACAATGAGAAACTTTTAACCTAAATGCTAAAAGGCTTTCAATCTTCTAGCGAAGAAGCCTCTTTGGAGCTTGAGTCATATAGTCGCTGATACATTTTGCTCAATTGTAAGCTATATGGCCTACTTTCAATTACTGATGAAAACTTGCAGATGTGATTACCAGATCAGTCAATTTTACATTGATTCAACGTTTGCACTTTGCAGAAGATATATCTATGTAAAATTTGCTGGCTGCGTATAAACCTTTTCATCGGCCAAGTGCCTTTAAATACCAAATCATCTTTGAAGCGCCATGATCGACCGCGCACATCGAAAGATGAATCATTGATCTGCAATGCGATCAGGGCCGTTGTAAGGATAATTTAGGCCCAGTGCCAGGGATATCTGCGGTGGGATTGCTCAGAGGATAAGGCGCTCGCTTTCTAATCATGCAATCCTGGTTCGACTCCTGGCTCAAGCTGGTTGTGAAAAAACACCACTCACCTTTACCCAGGGTGTAATAAATTGGATGGGCATATAGTTGCTAAAGAAAAGGCGGCCGAGAGAAAAAAAGCTGGCCACTCTACTCTCGTTAGTGCCGATGGTTTAATGCAGTGAGAAGCTTATTTTCTCATCTGCCGATGCTTGGATCAAGTATGGGACTCACCTCTACCTTACCAGGGAGATTCTTGGGTCCCAAATCAAAACGTTTCTAAAAAAAAAACGCTCGTGATCCAAAGAATATGCGGTGGCTTCTTCGAGCTCCCGGGTCCCTTGAAAAGGTTACGGGTTCCTAAAATCATGCCGGCCCCAGTTCGAAAGTATCCCCTAGATCCCTTTGTGAACGCTAGAGTGCGATTGCTTATAAATAGATGTAGAATCGTGACATTGGAACATTGCTCTTACAATATAAGCTGTTCATCTTGCAGACTCGGTACTTCATCTTCTTCTGACGATGAAAAAGATGATGTGGAAACTGAAAATAACATCCGACTGAAGCGACATCGTTTATTTCGTAATGTTCTTGACCGCCACAAATTCCTTCTAACTGACGAAGCCAGAGAGCAGATACGAGTTGCACAGGTCACAATTATAATAACAAAGAAATTTTTTGACTAATTGGTACAATTTTGATGCTTAACAATCTTTTCAGATGAAAACGTGTTCAATCAGCTATTTTAGTCTTAAAACCAACAAATTTGTGATTCCGTGCATTTTTTGTAGGCTATCTTTTGGATATAAGTTTTGTTTAAAAGTATACCACCTTAGGTTTAAAATAATTTATCATCAGGAGATAGATTTGCCACCTCCAAGTAGCCTACCAGCAGTGTCGGTCTTTGGGGTGTGCAAACCGTGCGATCGCACAGGGCCCGCAATTTACTCAGGAAATGCAGTAATTTTTGTCATTTCCAATGGAAAAAATTCAATTCGATTCACAAGCAAGTACCGTTATCTTTGAAGTCAGTTGCGGCTTTAGAAATTAGCAACAAGAAAACATGGAAACTCAGCTTTATTTCCGAAAAATGCCAGAGAAAACATGATCTTATCCTTTGGCTATGCCACCGGACAGCACCATTTTACAGTTAATAGGTCTATTCATACCCAAATTTTTGTTGAACATGCGCTCAGAATGCACCAAATTCAAAGTAATTTTTCAACATTTTCTGGAGGAGGCCCCCCAGACCCCACATCACTGGGCGTCGCCTTCGGCGAACACGCCGTCAGGCTTTGCCCACCGGCCGTCAACCCCCCCTTCCCCTTTCAAAATACTTAGCTACGCTACTGAATTGGATCATTGTCATTGGGGCCCGCAAAGCACATTCCGCACAGGGCCCGAAATACCCTAAGACCGGCACTGCTACCAGCTTTACAACAATTTTATGTAGTATATCAAGTAATCTCTTCATCAAGTTGGCCTAATCTATTTTATTAAACCAATTAATCTATTAAACAACAACTATAGTAATTTGCAAAATTGTTATAGTTTTGTAGATAGAATGGCCTAAACCTAAACCTCCCTAAAGATACTGAAGTAGCCTACGTTACTTTGATGACGATGGTCACAATATTAAGCTGCATAAATAGGCTCATCTTCATTTCTTAGCTACCATGGCAGGCTGCATGCAATAACTTGCTTCATATGACGTAAATCTAAGCATGCAATGCAGGCCGAAGGAGGACTTAGCTATCACGTGTTTTCAAGGACTCAGTATGACGTACTACGAAGGCTGCGCTCTTATTGGCTACCCAGATTTGTCATTCATAAAGATGCACATCCAATGTTTAAACAGAATCTTGCAACAGGTAGCTGATTGAAAGTTGTTTTATCTTATTTATCTGGTCTTTTGTTCAAGAGAAAACAGTGATCGGTTTGCATTTAATCGACTTAATTCAGCTCACCAACTGGATTTATCGCAATGTGGGAGTAATTGTCGTTAGCAATGAAGATAAACAATCAGAAAAAAGGACTAAAAGTAAACAAACCACAGTCATGTCATATGCACTTCAATAACTGCGCTGGGAGTTTAATTGTAGACCATAAGGAGCTCAAACTCTGAATGTGTAAACCTGTTTTGTTTCAGCTCTTTATACAAATTAGAGCTTTGAAACATAAATTTTTTAGGTTGTTATAGACCGCAACAAACTTATAAAAATGTTGTAGGCCACGATATTCAAACATATTTCTTGACAGGAGTTAGTTGATTTTATTGCTTTATTCGAAATAAATTTAGGAATTTGGGACGACGAGGATGCATTTGCTTACAATCCACCTGTTCCTAAAAAGACGATTTCCTGTCTTCCTCTCCTGTCTATTGGATATGTGAGCTTGCCTGAAACTACTTCAGCTGAAGAAGTAAAGTTGTCTGTGCAGACTCTTGAGGTGGGCTAATCAGGAGCGACTGCAGTTTAGTCCGTTTGTGTTGACCAATCATGCTATGAGAGAGGAAACGTTGTATTCAGTTGTGTTAATAATGTGGAGATTATTAAACGAAAGTTAAGTTGTATAATTTTGCAACGCTGTTTCTAGACTTAGACGCATTGACAAAACTTTTCCCATATTCTTAGATTTTTGGTGGTGTTTATTTCCTTTACTCATTTGCAATCAACATCGTTGATTAATTCAATACATGCAACAGCTGCCAAGGTTTAAGGCCTATGCTCGAAATAAAAAAATTCTTGTAACAGAGAAACACAATGTTAACAGGCTTCAAAGGTGTAATGATCAAAATATTTGCTGAGCTGTTTGAACTGAAGAACTTAGGGATAGTGAATTGCTGGAACCTGGAATGACTTTTTTAAGTTCCTAGACTTCTTTTTTTCTTTATTGTAACATCGAGAAATATAACAGTTGACACTCAGTGCGTACATCACTTTTGAGTACCGATAACTGTGTCACGGTTTTTAGTGTCGAAAGCAAACTTTGCACTAACTAGAAAACCATCGACCTGCATGACGTATAAGTTTTATAGTGTTAAAAAACATTGAGAAAAGCTTATTGAGAATTCAAGTGGGATTGTCATCTGGGCAGGGAGCTGTTAGCAAATAAAGTTTGTGTTTTTTAGTCGGCCACTGCTCAAGTGGTGGCAGCGTCACCTTTACGACCAACTACGTCACAAATACGTATGATGTCCGCTCGATCCGCTTCGTTGCACACAGTGCTGAAAGCTTTGCTGGCGGAATCGGAAGCAGGATTTCCGCTTCGAAATTACATTCAAACGTAAGATATGGTTGTAAAATATAACAAAGTACTGTTGCTGCAATGATTAAGCACTAATAGTAGCCTACGATACTGTATTATTGTGAAACAATACAATTTTTTATTTCGCAATGTAAATTTTAACGACCTGTTTTAGCCTGATGCTGCGAGTTCGCTGTGGTAACAGTTTCCTAGTCATGTGCTATGATGAAGCTAAAATTTCAGGCTAAAACATTGTGATTTGTGAAGTAAGCAACAATCATGCCGCAAAAAGCGAAACTCAATCTATTGCAATACAATTTTTGTTGTGAGTGATTCCAGCGAGTTTTTGTTTGTGTTCTACATCGGCTGCTCCGCTGTTTACTTTCCTCTTCTAACTAACAAATTTGCTTTTTGAAGGCACGAAGATCGTTCAGTTTTAAACGCTTACGATTTTCTGATGTGCTTGGAATACTTAACAGAATGGTGCTCAAATAACTTACAAACTCAGAATACCAATCAAAAGCATGGTTCAGGTAAATAGGCTGATATGAGGCTAGTCTTCACCTGTAGTTTTGCACCTTATTTAATCGTACCATAAAAATGGTAGATTAACGAAGTCGTCTTTTTATAGGCCTAATGGTACAAAAATCTGACAGAGTAGTTATTCAGTAGGCCTACACAAATACACACATACTGTGATACAGAAATACTGTAGGCTACTTTCGGTCATACATACAGTCGTCATAACATCAAAATATTTAGCTTATTAACTTACAAATAACTAACTCAATAACTAACAAAATATATGATTAGTTACTCTTAATTCTCCGTGACGATGTCTTAGTATTTCTTGTTACTTTCAGTTGCTCTTGGATCGCCGGAAGCGTATTCCATCTTCAACACATTTTTATTGAAAGAATCGCCTTTTTACGTAAAGCTTCCCCGTAAGTTATCAACAGTTTCATTGCAGCAAACCTTGAGAAAAGCTGTAGCCCCAGGAGCAAGTGAGTCTACTACATAACAATTTGTTCAAGTTTGTGGTACTTTGTGTATTGCCTGATTCGTTGCATCATAGAGCTGTTCGAAACGATTTTGTGGTAGAAGCGGTAGTGTTCAGAAGAAAATTATTTCTAAACGCAAGAAAGACAAGAAATACATCGAAACAAAAGATTTGAGAAATATGAACATTTTTAAGCCTGAACAGTTTGAAAATCATTTGAATTCGAAGTTGCCATGAAACGAACTTAACTTTATTTCAAATAAGCGAATAAAATATTTCCGCTTTGAACAACCCTATTTTATACCAAACAACCCTACCTGATCTGTCGTTGCTTTCATTATAATTCTCTTAGTTAAAGTGGCTGTAACTGTTTTTAAAGGAACTGTAAGACTAGCTATGCATGGCTTGCTCGTGGGCGACTCTTTTTGCATCTGGGGCGAAAGGTCTTTTATTTTACCCCCTCCGGCCTCCGTATTGACGATATTTTCCGCACCAATGGTGTAGTCCCAGGGTTGATCTCTAAGTGGTCAAAACTGGGTTTTGACCACTAAGCGGTTTAAACCTGGTTTTAACCGGTCAAAGCTAGGTTTAAACCGGTCAAAACTGGTGAAAACCCTGTAATGAGTTGCTTGATCGTGTTCGCCAGAAAATCACTGAAAATGTGAGGGAGATGGTAGAAGGTGAGGGAGGAGAGAGAAGGTGAGGGAGAAGGAAAAGATGAAATTGACTGGTGAATGAAGCATTTGAATATACTGGAGAGACTTGTTAATTCCAATTGTTCAATTGAGGTGTTCTAACTTACATAAAGTAGATAGGCATAGGTAGGCTTCAAAGAACGAATCATAAACTATCCTGTCTTTAATTTTTAAAGCATCTTAGAATATGCATTCGCATTGTTTTATTTTAACTGGATAAAATTTGATGGTAAATGTTTTTCATAAAAAAAATTGTTACAATAAATTCTTGTAGGTACATCAGTTAGCTGTGCAAATTATTCATCGTTCTACCAAGCATTTTTTGGTTCATCAGAAACTTATTTTTAGAATTTGAATTTTCTCAATAATTAAAATAACCAACTGATTAAAATATCAAAAACAAACAGAGAAGTTGAATATTTTTTGTTCCAAATCCAGCATTTAGGTTATGTTGATCAAAACAAAATATAGTTGAACATCATTACTAATAACATGGAGGGTAATACTTTTAATTCAATTGAAAAGCAACTTGATTCATACACTAAAAGGGTTTTGACCAGTTTTGACCAGCAATAGGTGGTCAAAACTGCCTGGTTAAAACCCCGGTTTAAACCGCCGGTTTAAACCGCCCCGGTTTAAACCGATTAACCCTGTGTAGTCCGGATGATGGTTGTATACTTCGATACTTCTCCTTTGAAACGTGTGTTGTGTTACGATAATTGAATCAATAACAACAATAAATAACATCGTTTTATTATGATTATGATTGCCCATTTAATCAACGTGAAATCGCATAGTCTCAAAAAATCAGATTTACAGTTCAATTCAGAACTGGCTTCTGTTTGCGTTGCTGATCCGGACTATAACAAAATGCTACAAAAGAGTAGCCAGTATTTGGTCTCATCAACTAAGACAAGCTAATCTTCTGCTCCAGTGAGTGGACAGAGTAGGCCTAGTGCAATCGCTGATGATGCCGTAAGCGGTTTGTTTTTCAATACCATACTCACCGTAAAAGAAAAACACTGCCTCCCATTGGTGCGGGCACTGTAGCATAATGATGCTTGTTTTTTGCAATAAACCGGTTTATTGGCCAATTGTAACGTTTATCACATGTTGCACGTTTGCAGAACAGCAATCCACGGTTTCTTCGACAATTTTTCGGCATGTTAAGCAATACGCTTTGAGTCTTCTGTCAGTAAGTCTCAGAAAATATCAACAATACGAAGTGAACTTCTATCACGAGTAAGTTTAATTTCAGATCGTCGAGTTTGTAAGTCTGTAGTTAATATACTCTATAGATTGCATGCAAGCAAGAAAGCAATGCTACTGATAACTTTCCGGGTTAGGCCTTGTCGACTTTATACTTACACTTTTCTAAATAACTTCATAGGAATTAAAAAAACTGAGATAGGCAAACGTATTTGGCTACTAATTGTGATAGTATTCTAATTGAATTTATGAGGCCTACTGGACATTGGGAACAGCTGATTCAACGATTGAGGTAATTTTTATTTGCTTGGCGTTTGAAATGAAAGTAAATTCTGTCCGGTAGCCTACTGGTTTTAGCAGTAGCGTAGCCAGGAATTTTGAAAGGGGAGTTGACGACCCAGCGGCGGGGGGTCTGGGGTCCTCCCCCAGAAATTTTTGAAAAATTACTTTGAATTTGGTGCATTCTGAGAGCATTTTCAACAAAAATGTGGGTATGATTATTCCTGTAAAATGGTGCTGTCCGGTGGCATGTTTTCTTCGGCATTTTTCGGAAGTAAAGCTAAGTCTCTATGTTTTCTTGTTGCTAATTCCTGGCTGAGATGTTTGAATGTTTGGTATTGGCAAAACTTGCTCTTTTAATGCAGTTTTGTTTAAAATTAGGCAATTTTTTTTAGACTGAAAGTATCATTCTCAAGCATAAAGAGACTGAAAGCATCATTCTCATTATCGTGACGTCACACCCATGCCAAAGGGGGTTGTAACCCCCAACCCCCCCCCCCCCCCTTGGCTACGCCACTGGGTTTTAGTATTGATTGCGTTTGTAGGTGTAGGTCTTACCATTCACACAACAAAGCGAATAAAACTTTTTTTTCTAATTGTTCTACAACTTGCCCTGTAAGTTATATGCCGTTAGTCTGCTCACCAATAAACTTTAACAGAGCTCGTGAAGGCAAAAAGCGTGTTTCCACTCCACCTGCAGTAAAAACAATTCAACCTCCATCATCAGTGGCACAAAAAAGTGATGAGAGCAGTACAACTGTAAGTGAAACTACTACCTTCAGCAAGCCATGGTTTACTGGTGAGTAACCTACTCGATTAGACTGCTCAGTGCTAATATTAGTAGCACACTAAATAGAAAAATGCAACGGAATATAGCCTACAATGCAGCAAGCTGAAGCGAACTTATCACAAGCTATGAATACCAGTGAATGTTTGGTTTAATAACTTTGTGCCCTGCAGGCACTTCCTATGTTAAAGTGGGCTAATTATTCTGCAGGCTATGCTAGCCGAAATCATGGCTATTCCTCTTTGTTCGACAACGATGACCTTCGCATTGTAGTGTCTCGCGAAGACGCCATTGCTTGAATTGATCAAAGTGAACTTAAGCGATGACGCACGCAAATAGCACACGCTAGCTCTTGACCAGTCAAAAGCTACCATCCACCAGCTTCATACAGTGGCAAGACACGCCGAGACGACTAGAACTGGTGAAGTGCTGCAGCATTTATCAGCCTCCACAACTCTTAAACTTAGTTATTTCACCCGCCTGTCCTGTCTTTAGGAACTTGGGGGGTATTTCGAACTACGTTTCGTTGCTTATACTTTGCGTCAACATTTTAAACACGTGACCATTTGGGGTAACCCGTTGCATCTTGGTCATCAAACGCTTTAAAATGACAGCTATTGCTGGCTTGAATAATGTGAGTCTCTGTTATGGCGTCATATAGGCGCGACTCTCACATTTTATGTCACATTTTAGTGAAATTTATACAGCTACAACTTATAGGTCACCCCGCTTTATCTAACTGCATTGAGACTTTTTGCATAGTGGTCTATTTTTCAAGCATAAATTTACCGTACTATATTGAGGGACTTGACATCACTAATCACATGCGTTACCTTATATGCTAAGCCCCCAGACCTTGGTGACATCACTTTGTCAAAAAAAATACAATAGAAATAAAAAATAAACAAGAAACGGTGTGACAAAGTGAAACAAACAATGGCAGATGATGACAGCACAGAAACGGATTCGGCGAGTACGATGTATTCATATGACGTGGAGAGGATACGTCAACTAGCAAGTGCGATACGACAGAAAGGAGCAAAGAAGCCGCAACGGTTTTTATCAAAAAAGCCGGCTCAGTCAAAAAAACTACTCAGAAGAGGCAAAACAGCGATGCGGAGTCATCAAGCTTCCAAGGTAAACACCAAATTCATCACTGTTGAAAAAAATTGGTTAAGAAACAAGATTTCTTCCGTACAGACTAAATGTGACGAATTTTTTTCGGACGTACAGTGATCTAGATTTTATTTTTTGTAACTTAACGGTAACCTCTTGCATGATGGGAAGTTTGTATGAATAGTTTAACCAGGGCTTTCCAAACTATGAGTCATGACCCCAAACAGGGATGCAAATCGTAAATGTAGGGTTGCCAGACAAGTTAAAGTGTGCTCACAGCGAATTGTTTACGCTGCCAGCGAATAGTTTACGCTGCCAGACAATATAAAGTGTGCTCACAGCGAATAGTTTACGCTGTAAACTGCCCATTAGAGGGAAGCATAAAAGTGATTTTTTGTGAATGGGGTCGCACAATAAAAATGTTTAAGAAGCCCTGGTTTAAAAATCAAAAAACTTCAATATTGCTTAATAACTTGATTGTGGTAAAATTTCAAACAAACGTAATCAACTTTTAAACCTATACAGTATCAATAATTTAAAGTATCATATACAGTATCAATAATTTAAAACATTAAAGTAAACAAACAACATCGAGCCTCATTGTAGAACAACCATTGATTGATTGATTGATTAATTGAATCTTTATCCTCGGACTGGGAAAGCTTCTTGCAGAGCTTAATCCTGGCAGTTTCGCATACTTGTAGAGGCTTTGAATCACTGACGCAGGCCCGGTCACTGAGATTGACAGAGTGAAGTTTCCGATTGTTGAAGTCTTGTTGCCGGGGAACTATTCCATCCATTAGATGCCGCTGAATGGAGAGCAGTCCTTAACGTGCGTTGCTCAAGCGCACACCCCGAGAGTCGAACCAGCGCCGCTTGATCTTGAAGTTTCTTCGTTCCAGAAGTGACGCGCTAACCAATTGAGCTATCGGGGCATTTCGTTTGCTGTTGCCATTATAGGCTACTATCTTTTTTGTCATGACGTAAGCCTAATGAAGAAAATTGAAATTGTATCACGCTAAGTTAATTAGTAAACAAACCAATATCGTGTAAACTTAGACCAAAATTTACAAGTAAAAAGTTGAAATTGACAACAGGTTCAATTTACTCTTCCTGGAACCGAAGAAGAAGGAGAAGAACCAAATCAGGACGCAGAAGAAGAAACGGATGAAGAAGAGGAAGAAGAAAGTGAAGAAGCTCGAAAGAAAAGAAAGAAAAAGAAGAAAGCGTTTTTGAAAGAACATCCCAATCGCATGACGTTTATGGAGATAAAAGAAAGCAAACTGCTGTACACATTCTTGAAGAAATATGTGTCACAATGCGAAAGTGTGGAGGTAAACAGGATTGCCTAGGCCAGTGCGACTCTATCGACAGAACAGACTTAATACCCAAAGCATAATATGGAAATTTCAATTGTAGAAAACACGTTCTTTTAATGGCTTACTTGTCAAGTTATGAAATTTTAAGTTGAATGTTGAAATATAAAATAGTAATTAACGCTTTACTTCAACCTAAACTTGACACGCCTTACAGGTCAACTGCGCTATTTATTTATGAGCTTGAAAGCGATTAAAAATTGAACATCATCAACGTGCAAAGTAACCTTTTCACAAATTTTAATATGTTCAACATATAATTTCAACGACTTCGTTTAATATAGTCAAGTTCAGTGCAGAAAATAATCTCTGCAAGTAACTGACATATGGAAAAATACAATGGAGTAGTCAAAAAAAATGTTTCTATTTACAAATAAACATTTAGCATTCAATCATCTTTGCTAAACACTGTATAAAAAAAATGTCGAAACTGGCATCACAGGGTGCAGTTTTGTATGTGCTCACAGCCTCACATAGCCCACCAGATTTGGCTAACTCCGGCCTAGCACATATCTCTGTAAGGAAGCTCAGGGCATGCTCAATTGCTCAAGACTATTTAAATTGTTTGCCTTACAATTTGTAGATTCAAAATGTGATGCAAATGTATCAATTATGCGATGCTTTGATGGGGATTCCTTCATCACAAGTGGAAAGAAAGAACATACTCTCATCAGAATTGGTTCGAACATTCCTCCATTCTACAGGTACAACAATGCGTTCAAGAGTAACCAGAAACACGCAGATATTGGTTTAAAACTAATTTGTGTTTCTCCGGAAGAAAATCTTTGCAAAAACTATAGTCTATGATGATACAACGATAATCAAAAATGTACTCTAATTGCTAGCATGTTCGATTTTACTTGAGGCGGAGAGATGCTATTTGCGCACTACTGTTATTAAAGAATTAAACTTTTATGAAGAAAATCCAATTATTGCAACTTTTTTGCAGGTCCCAAACAAATAGCGATGCCGAACGAAAGAACAGCTCAATTTTTTTCGGAACTTCCAAATCCCACAGACAACTCCGTGCAAATGCTCCAAAACTATGTGATGCCTACGCTGGATCAAGCTGCTGCTAATTTTTCGCTTGGCTTTGGCACACTCCTCAAAGTATGTCAGTAGATTACAATCTTTTTACACAACTTCAACGTCGCGTTACGTTGAAGAAACGCAAAACAATGAATTTTGTTGGCTGGATATATGTTGTGTTTCACAAATAGCTTACGTGATTGCATTATGACATCTGCCCTTTGAAAGCATCAAATCAAAAAAATAAAACTTTTGATCTTTTTAGGAATACAAACTTACAATACGGAGCGACCTGGGTCAGCATATGAACAAAGCTGAACTTGCACTTCGCACGCTCACACTGAAACCAAGCAGCAAGCGACGGAAAGCGCTGGGAAAACATTCAGCGCGACAGGCGCCGACTAGTGACCATAAAGTTATGTTTATGGAAGCTCTGGAGAGCGCAAAAGAAGGAAGCCTACCGATAGAACTTATTCATTTCTACAAGTATTTGCAGGTAGTTTTTGGAAATGCGTTTCATGTTTCAAATTTTATATGGCCAATAGCTACCATTTTATGAAAATCGAATAGCTTATTGATGCAATCGACTATCTGTGTCCACATTTGTTTACTTACGTTTTGAAAGATGGATATTCATCGATAGGCTTACTGCTTTCGCTTGGTTGATTGTCCGCCCCGTTAGCTCAGTGGTTACGCGCCTGGCTCAAGATCACGCTGAGCTGGTTCGACTCTCGGGGTGTGCGCTTCAGCAACGCGTTTCAGGACTGCTCTCCATTCAGTGGCACCTAGTGAATGGAATAACTCCCCGGCAAGAACCCTTCAACAATCGGAAACTTCACTCTGCTAATCTCGGTAACCGGCCCTGTGTCAAGAGCCTCTACAAGTATGCGATTGCGAAACTACCAGGAATAACCAATCAAAGCTTTGTCAGTCCGAGGATAAAGATTCAAAACCAACCAACCAACCATGTCTTATATCCTTCTATTGATCTCAGGGTTTCGGAGTACAAGAAGGTTTTCCTTTGATTCACAACGATCTCATCTTCTACGTGGAAGTCAGCAAGTTCATTGCGTCGTTTCACGAAGACTACGACCTGGTGACGCTGAAAAGGAAAATAATCAGCATCCGCGACTGCTTTATCGATTCTCAAATGGACAAAACGTTGCAGGTCGACAAACACCACTGAAGAAACAATAAGCTGTTTCTTCGATTGTAGCTAAGTGTACGCTTTATTAAAATTTTAAACGTTTATTGATTTACTTCAGCTCCAAAATCCAAACTTACTAAACAAATTAATACGTAATTAGATTTTAAATCATGAAAAGTATTTTGATTCTATTTAGATAGACATTAAAACTGGAACTGCTGAGAGACTACGCAGAGCTATGGATTCGTTTGTGGGTGATAAAGGTCGCGATCCACACGTGCACACGCTGTTTGACGACGCCCAGCACACTGTGTTCAACGAACTACTGCCTTTTTGGGCTGGTTTCGTCACAGCAATGACGCCTTCTGAAAGAGAAGGCAAACGTCCAGGTAGCTTATATTGGCTATATCACCACCAATTGGTCATGCCGCTGCTGACAGATACCTTCTACTGTAAGCCTACTTATATTTCCACGCCCTGCTGTCTTTTGTTGTTTGCACCCAAACGATAGGCTATCAGGTTTCTCTCATTATCCCGTCATTTTCTTTTTCACTTTCTAAACTCTCTTTGAATATTTGAGTTTTATTTTTAGCTAATGATTGATAGTCTTATAAATTAAAAGATATTGATATTTACTTGCATGAGAAAATACTTTTATACTTTGTACTCTTTTTTTGATGTTGCTTTGATATTTTAATTAGATCATTTCTATAAGTATCAAAATAATTTTAAGAAAAAGTGTTAGCATTTTGTATCTTGCGTTGTTTTTGCAGTCTTGAAAAATGAACGGTTGCAAAAAAGAAGATTGGAAGCATTTTTGAAAACCAAACACCCTAAAACTGAATATAAACTTCCAGAAAATCAACCCAAATTTGACATGACTGGTATCGAATTTAACTTCACCGTAAACTCTGGCATACAGTGGAAGGTAGAGTATGAGAATATTACGACGATCGTTTTAATTATTCAGATTCTTATCTAAAAACTGATACTTTAAGAGTTTTTATGTGACAAAAACACCTTTCTGACAAGTGATAATCGATCTACGGTGGCCAAAGCTGTTGAACCAATTGACCTTTTCTTTATTTGCATCAGACAGGAATATCTATATTCGAAAAAAAATACGCAAAAAAGGTATACAGTAGTAGCCTACAGTTTATTTTAAAATTTTGTTGTTTTGATAAGAATACCCTAAACAGTAAACACCCTTTAAAGGTAAAACAAACTTGTTCAAAGGAAGTTTCACTGTATCGCCTTTGTAAGCTAACAGTTTTCTAGCTTATATTTGTGAAACAAACTCTTTGTCAACAAAGTGAAGGAACCAAAACACCCATTCACTCATTTACTTTGAAAATCAAAACAAGTCAGGGCTGTGAACTCAAATTTGCAAAGTAAAAATCGAAACTCGAATTCTTTGAGGCTTTTGATTTTAAAATTGTACATTTTTCTGAACACGTCAAGAAGTGGATGGAAATTCAATGTAATAGAAATATGGTACCGAATGCTTTGTGAAGAGACCTCTAATAAAAGCAAATCTAGTCACAGCCCGGATAAGTTGTCATTTGTTGCATATCAAAAACATTGTCTTTTTTTTATCTAACAGAGAAACGTACCTACAAAACAAGAAATTTACTCAAGATACCTCCGCCGTATGCAAGGAAACCAACAGTAGACTAGTCGTTGCAATGAAATCAAAATCACTTTAGCCTATTTAAATCGTAGATGGAGGTGCTGGCATCACGAAACATTGTCGTGTAGGACAATGTTCATCAATAGCATTCATGAAAAGCCACAATATCATGCATAAACTCAATGGTTTTAGATTTTTTTATATCATTTTAGCTCAGTGGTGGATCCAAGGGGAGGGGGCGACTGACCCCCTAAAACACAAAAAAGTAAATTTATTTACGATGTATTTGCAAGGTCGGATTATTGTGAACCTACACATCATTGTGTTTTGTTGAAATTGCCCCCCCCCCCTTTAATCTACTTGCTTGATCCGCCCCTGTTTCAGGTGGTTCAAAACATGGAAGGCAGGCATAATCAAATAATTAGGTCCTGGCTTTATCCACTGCCATGTATGACTATATCTTGATTGATAATAGCTTACAATTCATTCATATTACTTAGTAGTAGCACTAGCAACATACTTTTTTCATCATATCCTTCAATCGTTCACTAATTTAGGCTTGGAGTGAAGCTTCATCTAGCCGATCAAGTACTCCCCCTGTGACTGGTGTCATCGAGGTAGTGAAGGCGCCGCCTATTGGCCAGAGAAGAATAGTGCGAAGGTCTGGCTTTACCATCCGAAAAATACAAAGTAGCAAAGACGCACCAGCCTTTCCCAAGCCATCTTTCGATAGAAGAAAAAATGCAGCTGGAGCGAAACCAATGACGAAGTCAAAAACACGCAACGCAGCTGCTAAGGATGTTACAAACATTGAAGTCTCCAGCAACATGAAATACGCTACGTCAGTTTCTTAAAGTCGCTTTTTCTTGTGATTAACCTATCATTGATATCAATATGTTTCAATGTTAAGAAGTGTAGCCTACGTTGATAGCAAATCTACAACAATGAAAGTTGTATTTGGTATTGAGATGGACTGATTTTATAGACTAGCTAAGCAAAAATCAGGAATAATCGATTTTTAGTGCTTGGTAGCATTTTGTATCAACTTAAATACATGTTTTACATCAAATCTCTGTCAAGATTGCGAAGGATTGGTAGCCTAGTAGGCCTTAGATAAAAAGTATTATGATACAGTAGGGCTAGTCTACGATAAAAATATAATAACAACATTAACAGGAATTGAAATTATAGCCCATTGCACCCAGCCAAATACAACTCTATCAAGTTTAAATTTAGGGTTTCTTATCCAGTGGCGTACGCAGGATGATTGTAAGGGCGTTTTCACCTTTTTATTGAAAGAAAAAGGCTATAAGTCAAAGCCTAAAATGGTAGTGTAGAGGTGAGTAGGGTAAGATGAGCATCTTTTTGCTTACGTTGCTTTTGTAATAAAACGGTATGCGTTGAAAAATTTTGAAAGGGGAGGCTTGAGGCGCCAGTGAATTAGTCACATTTAAGATTGAGTTTGATCACTGTGTCATTTTTTTTTTTTTACATATTAATATTTATATGCATAGGATTGCTCAATGCTCAGCTAGTCAGCTTAACTCGACAAAAATTGTATGGAGTTGGTTAAGCAACTCCATCAAGCTGAAGCATCCTCTTGCCAGTCTATTTCAAAATTGCAAGGCATTGCTTTAAAACATAACCCAGACAGCCACTGTATCGCTTCCACATCTGGTAATGATCTAATCAAATTCGTACCCGATATGATAAAACTCTGAATCAGATAAAATGATTGTCTGGGAACACTACATTATTATTTCGTTTAATGATGCTAATAAACATAAGTTCAACGGTTAAAAAATTAAATCTATTTCGTTTGGGGTAAGTTGAGCAATTGTTCCAACGTACCTACTTCAATTTCACACTTTACCTATCCTGAGTTTTCTGACAAAATTAAAAATGTTTTAAAAGCTACAAAGCTAACCAATTTAAACGTTTTATTGAATATCCTTACCTATCATACATACCATAACAACAACAACAAATTTCATTTACATAGTGTAGCAATACAAATATTCAATTTTTGTGACTAAAAAAAAGTTGGATTTTTCGACGTAGACGTAAACACAATACTTGCATGTCATTGTAAACTGCGATTCTTATTGGACATATAGCAGATGTATTGACCGAACTACTAACTAGCACTATTGGCAACATATTCTAAACAAAGAAAAAAATTTCGCCGACTAGTTTTTGAAAACACAGGGGTTGCTCAATGCTCATCTTACCTCACTGTGCACACTTCAGGGCCGGATTTAGCTGATGGGGGGCCCGGGGCACTTTTAGATCGGGGGGCCCCCGTGCAAAAAATTTTTTCAAGCCTACGGCACGAAAAAACATCTCTACGTCTACAGTAGCATCAGTCCAGTACTGCACAGCATTTTGCAGAAACTTAGGCCAAAAGGAAAAAATAACACAAAATCACATTTTTTTCCACATAGGGGGGCCCTTCAAAAGTCGGGGGGCCCGGGGCAACTGCCCCCTCTGCCCCCCCCCTAAATCCGGGCCTGGCACACTTTACCCTAGGTCCCCCTGGTCACAGCGGTAAACCATAATCTCTTCGTGGGAAAATTGTAACATAAGATTCCTGGATCCGTTCGTCTGTATGTAATGACCGAAAAAGAAACACTCTTCTGAAACGTCTATTCAAAAAGTGTATTTTTGTAAAATTAGCCCGCGGCTATCGAAAATGGAGTGCAACGCGATACACCACTAAAAACTTGTCACTACAACAAACTACTTAGATAAAGACGGAATTTTCGTCCAGCTGACAAGCACTAAGCAAACAGTTAAATATGCTACCAACTTTCAAGCAACCATTTTACAAATGACCAGAATAGAATACATTGCAATATTTTAAACTCACGTACGCAGTTATTGTGACGTCATAGTGAAACATTGTGAAGTAATTCTCAACAGGTGTGATACAAGTCTTACGAACGATGGTGCAATCTTGGCTCATTTTTAGGAAAAATTCCATGACGTAATACGCTAAGATTCAGTAGACCTGAACGGTTTTTATATGACGTTTGATTTGGTAAACAATTGTTTGGAACACCCCCTACTATATAAGTAGTCGGGCCTATAAACACCAGTAGCCTACAGTATAAGATTTACTAAAAATGAGGCTGGGGGACTATTAGCAATGCATTCCACACTTCTTGATAAAGACTGGCATTCGCTTCAAGCAAACAGTTTGTTTAGGTTAGGTTCTGTATCAAAAACGTTTTAGTAGACAATTAAAAATACTAGCTTTTCGAATTAGAAACAGCTTGGCTACCTACGTATAGATTTTGCATTGAAAACGAATAACATGACAACAAAAGTGTTTGCAAAACTTTACAACTTCTTAGACCAACTTTTGTCTGAAGTCGTGCCGCACGAGCAGACCGTTGAAGATCCCCTGCCAATCCCCATATTGTATAGGCTATTAGGGTGTCCCACTTTTAGGCGACTTTTTATGAAAATTAGGTTCGGGTCAAATTCTGACTGGATTTTCGTCGCTGATTTCAAAAATGATGTTATTTTTTCATTTTGAACATCTATGACGTCATACCTTATGAATCCCTGAGTTGAATATAACCAACATAGCCTTATTAAAAGGTTTAAGTCATTTATATGATGCTTTTTAGTTAAGAAACCAAACCTTTGTGCTATGTCCTTTGCAATTTCAAACGACGCACCAGTGCGTTGCGACTTACGATAACTTTTTGCTGGCGACCCCTTTTAATCTCCTAAAATTTGTCGCGACTCTTCACGATTATAATTACAAACAGTGCGAAATATACATTTGTTATTAAAAAGCTTAAACCTTAAAAGCTTAATCTTGAAGCTTCTTCGTTCACAAAGTCACGCACTAACCAACTGAGCTATCGGGGCGAATTTGATTTAGTGATTTGAATAAAAAAAATTTAAAGGTTTCAAAAACATTTTAAATACTGAAGCATTGTCGTTTTCCGTTTTTGTTTTGTTTGTTTTTTTGTTTTTTTTTTTTTTTTTATTTTTTTTATTGTTTTTTTTATAGTGTGATTATTTTATTATTACTGTGTTACCTGCAACAGGCTAGGGTGGCAGCTGACATAGATGACCTTACAGGTCTTGCGTTGTAATCCTGTTGTGCTGATAGACACTCAGTTTGTATGTACTTTTTGTTTGTTTATCGCCAACAAAACAATAAACTGAACTGTCGAAGAAGGGTTTCAGAAGATATGACTGGGGATCTGTTTCAAAAGCAAAAGTAATCCCATGAGAAACCAAACCGCAAAAAAACACCATGGATTTTACTCCAAAAACAGAGATCCAAAACAACTTTAGTTTTGGCATCAATGAAGGGAATTCACCGTACTTGAAACTTGTCGGTTGCGTCACGACGGAAGCTGTTATGTAATATGTTTGTTCAAAATTGCTGCACTATGCTCTGGCAGTCTGGCTGCAGCTGGCAACTGATGTAGTGTTTCAGGCAGTTGTGTGATTCGAAGGAAGTGGACTGGTGATATGATAAAAAAAATTTTAGTCTTTGACAATCATACAGCAATAAAGAATGAATCATGCTAAGCTTTATTCCAAACAAATTAATTGGCCCACATCATGGTGACAAATATAAAAGGTTGAAAAGCAAAACACAAAACTTGCAAAATCAGAGTAGTTTTTTTAGTAGGCCTACTACTCTCCCAGCATGTTCTATTGCATTTAACAGAGTTACTTTATCAGACAACATCTACGTTATTGTGCAGATGTACATGTCTCGACCTCACTCAATAAGATGAGTTATATATCATTCATTTATAAAGATGAGTGGAGGGTTGTTCTTCTGTACCGGTACCTTAGAAGTCAATTTTGCTAAAATGCGACGTGTACTTTGTAGCCTAGGTTCATCCTTGTCCAATATTTTGTTGCATTCAGTATAGGCTAAATTAATTATTAACCAGTTTACTACTAGTTTTCTTTGTACTCTGTAGAAAGTGCTCTATATATAACCTTTAATTCTCATTGCATATGTTTGAAGGCTGTGGCTATATTTACACTATATAGTGTAATAATAGCCTCCATAGCGTTGCCAGATAAGGAATTCTGCCCTAATTTGAGAAAAGTTAAGCTATGTAAAACAAAAACTTGTATTTTGAAAAAAAAAAAAATTCCTGGGCAAAGATTAAAACCCTAATTTTATTCCTAACTTTAACCCTTACCTTAACCCTTCCTAACTTTAATCCTAACTCTGGCAACACCTGATTGTGGAAAAATAGCCACTTCCATGTTGAAATACTTCACAACTATTAAGTCTTCCCCTGTTAGTATAATTCATCAGTTACAGTATTGCGCTGTTATATTGTATGTATGAATGCAATGTGTATGTTTGTACAGAAGATACAAATTGTAATGATATCAGCAAGGGTCACATAACACTGAACAATAATTTTTTGGAAAAAATTTGTTTATCATAATTGTAGAATTTTTTTTTTTGTGTTTTTTGGGTTTCTGATTTGAAAAATAACATTAAAATTTTTGTAATGTCAATAGTTCTGTCACAGATTAAAATTTTATGAAATCATGATTTCAAATTACCGTATTTATCCGTGTATAAGTCGCAAAATTTTGCACCAAATCTTGCCCAAAAAGGTTGAGGTGCGACTTATACACGAAGGTGCGACTTATACACAAGGTTCTGAACTTCTGACAAACAAATGCTACAGATCGCGCGTTAGCGCTGCTATTAAGTGTTTGTATTTTGCGTGCGAGGATTGCGAGCATCGCATTGACCTGTTTGCTGCACAGCATGCATGTAAATTTTAACGCGAACATCTCACATGTGCGATTGTGCATGTGCGGCTTGCTTGATTGCAATGAGAATGGGACAAACTATTTGGCATCAGTTCTAATATTTGCGTTAAATTTTGGGGTGCGACTTATACACGGATAAATATGATAATATGTATATATCACAAATAGCTCTTGCATGGCGTAAAAATTGTGTACCACATTTAATAAGTAAAAACAGTATAAGACAAACAGTATGGACATCTCTAATTAAAAATATACATTGGACAGAGGAATTTGTTTGTATGTTGTGTCAACCTACCGTACCAAACTCCAAATGTAATTTTCCATCATTACTTTATCCCACCTCTCTTGGTAGCGTTTTTCCAATTTAAAATGTTTTGATGAAAGCGTTCACCATGCTCTTCGTTTACATCGCCCAAGTTATCACAGAAAAATTCCTAATGAAAATGCAAATAGTCCAATAATGGCATGCAGCATCCAAGCTTTTGGTAGCTTTCAATCAAGTTTGGCATGACCATAACATGGTCTTCTTTTCTTTTGCTACCAAGAAATCCTTTCACTATCATTCGAAAAGCTTGTCATGCATTTTTTTTCCAAAGCAGTGATTAATTCCTCCTGTTCTTTTGATGCCAACATTTTTCTTATTTGGGGCCCAACAAATATCCCATGCTTAATTGCTTATACTTCAGCTTCACAACCGTTTGAAAACATTGAGCGAATGTGTTCAAAGACACAAACTTGCTGGACTCAATGCTTTTACAACTGTTTAGCAAATCCAAGTTTTATGTGAAGGTGAAGAAATACTTGAGAGGTATGTTTTTGACATTGTGGAAGCTTGGGGTGAGTTCTTTGCATGTTAACCAATCTTTTATCAAGTAGTGCTGCTCTTTTATTCCACAATTAAAGAAAACAAGAATGTTTGGTACCGGTATAGCCGCCTTGCAAACCCAACAAGAAAACAATCATTTAAAAAAAAATTACACACATGCCAATTGTGGTTCTTGTATTGTGTCAAATCCAACAATGTTTTCACAGATTTGTGATTTTTTATTTAAACAGAATTTGCAATTTAGTTCCTTAAACCATCCAGCTTGGGTTCCTGGTTTCATTTGCTGTTCTACTTTTTCTTACCAAATTAAACTATCTAAAAACATGCTAACCCTATTAACTGCAAACTCCACTAGTCACTAACGTCCTTATTTTCAATGGCTGACTATGGTATAAATAACAAAGACTTATCCACTAACCCAACTCTCCAGAAAATGTGGTCAGTTGCAAACGGCCAAAATTTTAACCTATCATGTGTTGAAAATTTCCACGTTGCAAGTTTGTAGCTTTTCACTATCATCTAACAAGTGATGAAAAGAAGTAATAAATTATTTAAGCAAGTTGTGTGATATCGAATCGCACTTCAAAGAAAATTATAATCTCAATTAATGCACAATATTTTGACTAAGTTGCAAACAGTGAAAACTTTTTCACAAATCTGGTCCAAACCATTGACACTAGATAGAAATTAGCACCAAATTCGGCATCAGTGACCCCAACAACATATAGAAACACTGAATATAACAGATAAACAAAAAATTGTTGCCTTGTGTAATCAATCAACCAACTTTCATCCATGTACATACAGTTATTTTGATCATACAATTAACCAGCATATTAGTATATGGCCTGATACGAATAGAATCATTGTACATAATGGTTTATTTTTGCCTCTAAGTTGTACTGTGAAAACTAAAAGTAGCAACAGATACAATCAGCAACCAAGGAAAAGCTAGGTTATGGTATACAGTGTATATAATATGTACTTTGTGAGTGTATATATACTTTGTGAGTGTAAACTATACACTCACATAGTCAGCGAGATGCCTTTGTTATGAATTTACAAGTAGCCTAAAAGATTATTACAGTCTTACTTGTAACACATTTTTTTTTATTGCGGTATATATATACTGTAGCCTATTATGTTTTGGTACACGACAACTGGGCGAGACAAAGTGGGCGATACCCACTTGGGCGAGACCAGGTGGGCGACGAGACAAGTGGGCGACGGACCAGGTGGGCGACGAGCCAAGTGGGCGACGGACCAAGTGGGCGACGAGCCAAGTGGGCGACGGCCAAAGTGGGCGACGGAATCGAAAGTTTAGCCATTCGGAAAAAATATGACTTTTAATTTTTACTTTAAAATACAATGATTGATTTGTAGAAGGGAAGCCATGAGAGTTCTCACGCTGAGTTTCACGAAGCATTAGAAGCAACATTTTCATTATTTTTTGTGTAATAGCGCTTTGCATTGTGACATCATCTTGACACATCATTTTGCAATTTGCGGCGTCAGGGTTTATCGTGAAGCTTAAGAGAAACCTCTCAGGAAAGAGACAAACGAATGGCCAAAGAGTGGTTGAAGTCAGTTATGAACGTTCCCTAACCGTTATCAAAGCTTGTCAGTATAAAATATGACTTTTAATTTTTACTTTAAAATACAATGGTTGATTTGTGGAAGGGAAGCAATGAGAGTTCTCACGCTGAGTTTCACGAAGCATTGGAAGCAACATTTTCATTATTTTTTGTAGTCTAGTAATAGCGCTTGCTGTTTGATGTTAATTTGCATTGTGACATCATCTTGACACATTATTTTGCAACACACAATCCCATACGCGCCGACTTCCGGGGGGCGGCGCCCCCCGTGAATTTATGATTGAGGGGCAACAAAAATCGCTATTACAAGTGGTGTTTCAAAGATAAAATACTATACGAAAGAGATTTTGATCATTTAATCGGACTTAAAGAATGCCGAAAGCGAAAAACAGCCTACGTTGCTCTCGCCCGCAAAACAGCAGCTGATCGCATGGCTTTCTCTGGAACGTGAATTACTACTGAGATGCGCACGGCATGCACGCTCACATTCGCACACTGCTTATCTTCCCGCGCGTGAGGAGCAACTTCAAAGTCAAAACGCGTGGTAGCGAAAAAGCAAATGCGAGGTTACATGTTTATTCTTATTTCACGAGTTATCCAAACGTCCGTTGGATTTTTGGTGACTTCAAATATGAAATCGATTTTAGTAAACTTTATCGAGTTGAAACATCGACGCAACGAACAATTACGTGAATACAGCTTAAAGAAAAAATGCATTTTTCAAAACTGTCATCCGTGTTTTGCTTCAATAAACACTGTATTGATGTAAATATTGTGAAAATATATACATCTCATTCATTGCCATACACTCATCAATATACACTCCTGCGCTACCGTGTAGTAGCCTATAGTACTCGAGTATAGGTCGAACCCCTACTTTTGAGCTGAAAATCGGTGATATTTCCTTCTCCAGTGTATAAGTCGAATAGCTTCCGACACTACCATTCGATGGTTCATCTAAGTATTGGCATTAACATACTTGGAGGACATTTCAAAGTAGATCTTAGAGTAACTTATGCTGCTGGAATAGTCACGTAACTATTCAGGGCAATATCAAGTAAACCAGCTAAATTAGACACGCTATTTTCAACGAGGTCTTCCCGCTGTGAGATCAATTATGATTCAACAGAACGCATTGTTTTGTTCGCAATGTGTGAGAATTAAATCGAAAACCGATAAAAGAAAAGGTGTTTATGGTCTTGGTCGCAGATATTGCCTGCCTTAACGTCGTCTCTTACCGCTATTATCACCTAGCCAACCTGACATCATTGTTTTATGCGGTCGCTAAGGTTAGACATCGACTTCAACGATCATGGAATGTTACGTAATAAGAACAATTACGGTACTGTATATCCTACACGCAATAATAAAAAAATTGATCTTTTCAAACAGCTCTTTCTGCTGTTTTGTCTCGTGAGCTTTGCATATATTGCTCAATGCTCAACAAGTGCATAAAGTTTAGAATTGACAAGAAATCATTGAATCATCATCATAATCCATCATCGGTTTGTTTCCCACTAGTGGGGGTGGCCGATTGTTTCCGCGCAGCAATTGTTTTAATCCCTTTTCTCCATTTCACCCTGTCCCTTGCATCTTCCTCCTTCAGTCCGACTTTTTTAAACTCATCCTTCACTTGTTTCACTTCACTTGTTTGAATATGAAAATTAAGTTTGAACCACTGCCAATACAGGTATTCAAAACTTTTACTTCGGCCTTTTACTCCGTAATCTACGTCGGCAATGATTTTTCTGCAGTAAAAATGCGTTCATTTTGTAAACTGCAGAGCTGGAGACAATAGCTTGTCCCGTGTATAAGTTGAACCAACCTGTCTTTGAGGTAAAAATCACTTGCTAACATCTCGAGTGTATACGGTCATTCGATAAAAGACTAACTTATTAAGACTTTCGATAAAAAACAAAAGAGAAAACACTTCACCGTTGTTAACGCTTTGAAGGTAAGTAATTAGCAAAACGAGCGAAACGAGGTAATAAAACTGATAGCGGGTTTCCACTCTGCTTGAGATTATGATTTTTTTGCGTTTTATTTCGATAGCTTCACTGTCTTGATCGTTGTTATTCACTCGCACGAAAAGGAAATGAATCGGCTTGTTTTCCAACTGTTCCAATTATGAGCTAACAATATCAAAATTTTTGCGACTAGGCATACTGCATGCGTAAAAGTAAAACTAATCGTTTCAAGCAGCGATTCTAATAAATTCGGTTTGCGATCTAGGTGTCAATATAAACAAGACAGTAAGCTTAATCAAAGGCTATTTTAATTGAGTAAAATAGCGTTCTCGTTATGACGTCATCACCTTTCTCGCCCCCAAGGTTTTTTGAAAAGTCGGCGCCTATGCACAATCCAGTCTCTGAATATTATAAACACTTGCGGTAGGTCACTAGGTCAGCCAGTGGTGAGATCTTAACTACTAAGTAGCTGGTTTGGTAGGTACATGCATTAGACATTTGAATGTTCGTAGTGATTTTCAAGCGAAACAGAAGTTTTTGTTAGTTGTTCGAGTGTGTTATTGTTTAAAATACATGTAAAAACTTACATACGAATCATTAACTACGGAGATTAGCATAAATTTGATGCTCTAAAAATAATCCATTAAAATAAAATTTTTGACAGAATATCTAAAACTAAAGTCATATTTTTCAATTTTTAGGTCATAACAAAATGGCCCTAGTAATGACTGTCAGTCACAATGTGTTCTGTAAACTGCTGATGCGGCTACGCAGCGTCTAGACTAGAGCATTCGGATTAAAGTTTTATTGGTAGCCTACTTTCACATACAACATTGTAAATGTAAGTTAATGGCAAGTCTCTATGAGACATTGGATTTTCCGCGCACATACGATTTATTGCGTCAAGAACACTAATTGTGCGCTGTTTTTTTTTCAGTCATTGACCGATTTTTTAGAAAAATGTCCGAAAAAAATATAGCCTAGCCAATTCGGTCAAAATGTGCAAACAAATATACAGTCAATTCGGCCAAGTGTTGCAAGTTTGAGTTTCGCTGATGAACGTTGAAGAAACGTTTGTCTGTTCCAACTTTTCTCAGGTAAAACACGACAACGTTTCTCAGCGAAACTTAATGTTGTAGCTAGTCAGAAAGTGCAAATTTTGGTTTGTATCAGCTACTTGAAAGGAAATATTTTCATCAGAAAAAATGACCGAAATAAATAAAAAATGACCGAATTTTTACAAGTCATTTCGGACAAATGACCGAAAAGCCTCAGCGAAAAAAAAAAAACAAACAGATTGCGCGTGCTATGTTGGTGGCTGCAGCGTTTTTATTAGGATCGATGGTGACCGGAAGTTTTTGCAACATACTCCATCGATAATGATGTTTGAAATTCTTGATGATACGTTGGTCTGAAAGATGGACAGAAGAAGTTGTGTTTGCTGGAAATAAAACACAACTTCTACTTGCTTAAGGTGAGCTTTGTCGATGTTGTTGTTACGATGGTTGTTCAAGAGCTTTTCCCGTGCCTTCCATATCCGTGAAATTTGCGTCTGTGCCACATCAAATTTTGCTGCAACAACTCTCTGCGGCATTTTCCTTTCTAATTCTTTGATTACAATTAGGCTACTCTTACTACCACTCTTTGACCTTTCGTTTGTTTCTTTTCTGAGGGGTTTCTCTTAAGCTTCACAATTAACCCTGACGCCGCAAATTGCAAAATAATGTGTCAAGATAATGTCACAATGCAAATTAACATCAAACAGCAAGCGCTATTACTAGACTATGCTAGACTACAAAAAATAATGAAAATGTTGCTTCCAATGCTTCGTGAAACTCAGCGTGAGAACTCTCATTGCCTCCCTTCCACAAATCAACCATTGTATTTTAAAGTAAAAATTAAAAATCATATTTTATACTGACAAGCTTTGATTAACGGTTAGGGAACGTTCATAACTGACTTCAACCACTCTTTAGCCATTTGTTTGTCTCTTTTCTGAGAGGTTTCTCTTAAGCTTCACGATAAACCCTGACGCCGCAAATTGCAAAATAATGTGTCAAGATGATGTCACAATGCAAATTAACATCAAACAGCAAGCGCTATTAGTATTACTAGGCTACAAAAAATCATGAAAATGTTGCTTCCAATGCTTCGTGAAACTCAGCGTGAGAACTCTCATTGCCCCCCTTCCACAAATCAATCATTGTATTTTAAAGTAAAAATTAAAAGTCATATTTTTTCCGAACGGCTAAACTTTCGCTTCCGTCGCCCACTTGGCTCGTCGCCCACTTGGCTCGTCGTCCACTTGACTCGTCGCCCACTTGACTCGTCGCCCACCTGGTCCGTCGCTCACTTGTCTCGTCGCCCACCTGGTCTCGCCCAAGTGGGTATCGCCCACTTTGTCTCGCCCAGTTGTCGTGTACCGTTATGTTTTACACATTTTAGCTTTTATTTTGGAAGCAAAACTTTGTTTCATATGTGGACATAGCATAGTTTCAGGATTATACAGTTTTAAGATGAGAAACAGAGAAGACTGGAGTTTTTTTATTCTGGATTGCAGAAGCGATGTTTTGGCAAACAGCCATATTAACCAAAACAATAACTCGACGACATAGTTGTTGTTGCTTATTTATGCTCTAACATTGCATTTGTAGTAGACTTAAGGTACGCACAATCAGAAAATTGTAGAATAAAAAATTTGAACTGTGTAAAGTTTTGAATACACCGTGTACAGTATTAAGGTAAATTAACTCAGGTTTGCTTTGACACTTAATAGCACCCAACGTTAGGGGAGCAGCTGACTCAAAGATTAAATATCCCTTCACTGATTCCTGTTGTATCGCATCTGTGATCGCAGTGTACTGTTTGTTCTCGCAAAATTAAACGTGATTATCATTATTTCAGTGCCAGATAAGTTTTAGTTCAGCGTCGAATTTTATAAAAAGGGGTATTTCAATCTTGATGTATATTCCGGGCTTTATATCATCCACTAACGGTTCAATTTCTTTTACTGTGTCATGTACAACTGTACGTATGTGACTTCAGCTTTGTTGTCCATAAAGCAGCATATAACCTAGATCAATCACATCCTTGCTTAGTGAGTTTGGGTGCCCTTTGTGCTACAATGTTGTAGCCGGTCTTTTGGTGATGACAGCTTTCATTGACATTTAAGACTTCCATAGAAGTCCAAAAATGATAGATTTATGTTTTTTATGGTGTTAAGCTAGTGCGTTTGCTATTTTATTTTAATAAAATAGAAGCATAAAATGAATTTTAACGTTTCACAAAATAGTGATAATTTTATTTTAATCAATAAAAACAGCACCAGGAAAATATTACACTCTACAGCTCATGCGGAATTTATCCCAATATCTGTGCTTTAATTTACGAGCGTTAGATTTTTCTACTTTCATTTGGGAATAATAGTATTCTAATTTCAGCCACCAGAGTATTCCTTTGACCACTGATGGCTATGGTTTGCTACAAAGTAAATAATGCGACTATCGGGTGTATGAATATCCAGGTGTTTTTGTAGCCTTACCAGTTAATTGCACGGTAATGTGGTTGACGTTATATATTTTCAACTTGAACTAACAAACACTGACGGGCGTAGTTGCTTTGCGCGTTCCTGATTTCTGAGCTTATGGAGTGCTGCAGCGTAATGTAAGTCATTCATCATTCCCGATTGAAGTCTTTGTGGTTGAACCTGTAGTAGTCTACAAAAATAAATCTTCAAAAGCGTAGCCTAGTCACAGTGGCGTAGCAACGCAATATGCCGCCCTTGTATTTTTGTACGAAACGCCGCCCCTACCCCCCCCTGACACCGTCGTAAAAGCTAATTAAAATTCCACACAACAGAAGAATTAAAGCAGTTTTGTTTAATTTTATTGAAAATTCAAAATAAAACCACTTCTTACTCAGACGGCTGAAGGATTCTTTGTCTCCTTTAATTAATTGCTTGCTTGAATGGCCCTTCTTTATTTTGAAACCTTTCGGACCCTAGTTTGATTATCTCAACTCTCATATTATGAGTTAATGTTTCTGGTCAAGTAGTCACATCGTTATGAGAATAATAGATAGCATCTGTTTTATCTTTCTCTGACAGTGTTTCATTCACAGGCTTCCAATGACCACTTTGTTATTGTTTTGCTAGAGGTAGCCTGCACTTCTTCTTCCGTCTCAATTTGATGTACGGTGCCGTAGAGATTTGCTGTGCTAATCTCTTCTGTTTTGTTTAGCAGAGGTAATTTTTACGAACTTCAAAATGGTACCTTCATTCTTTTTAGTTTCTCTTCTCTAGCTTTCTTTTTCTTTTTAAAAAAATCTTCACTTTCTTTTACTCTCGTCATAGGCAAAAATTAACTTAAAAAGATTGCAACTTAAATCTTGTTCTGGAATCTGCAGCACATTAGTTAAAAACAATAACCATAATTGCAAGTTTGCGGAGTTAAGCTAAGTGATCTATTTGCAGAGGTGGGCACCCGCTACTTTGAAAGTAGCGCGCTACCCGCTACCGCTACTCGGACAAAAGTAGCGCGCGCTACCGCTAATTTTGTCTAAAATGACACTAGGAAACACTCTTCAAGTCCCTAGTGACGCAAAAATGACCTTAAAAACGAATGTTATCATTTGTTTACACTGTCATTTTAACGTCGTTATAGAAAACACATTTTAAGGGAACTTTATTGTTACGCATCTTTCAAAAACACGACATTTCAAAATGAAAGTCACTAGGTCCTGTCCGCTTTGGCTTAAGCACATCTTTTCCAACAGAGAAAAGTCTCTCCACCGCAGCACTGGAAAGAATGGGGGTATTGTATTTAATGAACAGATGTTTTAACTCGGTATTCGAAAAGCTCAAGGACTTGCTCCTGTCCGAAAAAAAGGCGTCAACAATTGCTGCTTCCTTAATCTGCACCGACGTTTCACGGGATGGCGCCAACACACCAAAAAATTCATCCTTGGAATCGTGGCTTGTGTTGGTGTCACTCTTGTCGATATCACCTGGCTTGATGTCTCCCGCAACAGTCGACGCAACGACCGAAACTTTGCAACCAAACCGATTATATAGCTGCTTGACCACGCCAATGTTGCTAAAAAACGAGTATTTTTTTCATTTTAAATTAAAAAGTAGCGGGTAGCGGGAGTGCGACTGAAAAAAAAGTAGCGCCTCTCCCGCTACCGCTACTTTGAAAAAAAATAGCGCCGCTATTGCAGCCGCTACTTCAACTAAAAAGTAGCGCGCTACTGCCCACCTCTGTCTATTTCAGACCTGAAACTTTAAACCTTTCACTAACCTAACCCATCTTCACACATGAAGATGGAGGAATCCCCTCTATCTACCACAGACAGATAGTAAAGGTGACAGTTGACTCGATGACCTCACGGTCTATTCCTGTCTCCTCCCGAAAGTGAAATAAACATTTCATTTGACCCCAATTAAATGTAGTCCAAAAAACCAACCTCTCATACAAAAGAAGAAGAAGCAGTGAAATAAACTTAAAACTAATCTGAACTTAACTACCAAAGCTAAATTGACTGAGCAATGCTATAGCTTACAAGTTACAACCGACATTCTATCATTACTTCAACAGCATGAATATCATCAAACCGTCACAAATACCACATGGTGAGGCACAACCTAAAAAAGTTGCAAATTAGATTATAGGCATAACTTGTTTAGTTTCTTGGCTTCACTTAGATCAGTGTTAACTTAGGTCGTTTAAGTCTGAGTCTCTCCGAGAATAAACTAATGTGACTGTCGTTGTTCGTTTAAATTTTAAAACGTTATCACATTTTGCCGCCCTCTAGCAACGTGCCGCCCCTAGATTTATCCACAAGATCCAATGGGTAGTTACGCCACTGCCTAGTCATAGCGTATTCCTTTTTTAGAAAGACTGTTTGTGTATTTTTCTAACCATTGCGCAAACGAGTTAACTGAAATTGGGCATGCAGTAGTTGGCATTGAGATGGCGGTGAAACAAAAATCGAATAATCTCAAGAAACCTGTAAAACAGCTTGGCGAACGGATATGCAAACAAGGTGTTAGGAGAAAGGGTACTTTGCGTAAATATGTGGCAACCCTGTGAAACGTTCCCACTGACCAGAAATCAAGAGAAAACACTTGAAGTAGAAGGTAGAAACGTGAAAGAAAAAAAGCACCAAAGGAAAAGGCTGAAAGAAACATGTTTTCGATGGAGCTGATATGTTTTAAGAAAAAAAAAGATTTAGTTAGTAGGATGGTTCAAGGACTAACAGAGACGAAGAGAATGGAAGGCTCAGTAGGTAACGAAGATATCGCGTAAGAGAGGATACGGAAGGTGTGGATGATACAAAGCCCGGAATATACATCAAGATTGAAATACCCCTTTTTATAAAATTCGACGCTGAACTACAAGAAGATGCACAAAGCAATAAGAATATATATAGAATATGCTTGTGATAACTTACTATGGAATTTTGCTTAATACTCTGGAATTTTTTATCGTTTACGTAAATAGGTGTTGAAAGAAACTCTATGCAAATTGTTTTATGGGTTAATAGACCTAGTCGCGAACAATATACAGTAGTATCATTATTATATGGGGCACTGCAACTAAAACGCACCTCCGAGAAATAGATACCACGCTCAATAATGTAATTGGAATTAAAACAAGAAGTTCTAAAGTTTTATCACATTATTAACTTATTTACTAACCTTATTATTAACGTATAAATCCTCAAATATTTTACAACGAAAAGATATGTACAACTCGAAGTTGCTATATTTATGCATAAACTCTTCAATAAGAATTATTGAAGACGTAAGTTATGGAACTCAGTCTCATTTTGTGGAAATTGAGTTATCACCAAAAATATGTTGTAGGATGGTCAGTGCCAGTCCTCGCGCAAAATTTGATTTGATAGAAGGATAAATTTCGCTTTAACATACGCTGGTATTTGCATAGACATAAAAGATTAAACAACGATGAAAGAACTTTAAATTGCTTTATCTCAAAAGTCATATTGTAGGGTTAAGTAGTTCTTCAACTTTATGTCTTCAATTTATCTCTCGTTTTTCAGGGTTGTTCGTTAAGCTCGAGAATATTCACTCACACAACGCTCGACAATTAACCAAAAATGTTTATTTTCTTCCTCAAATAACGAAATCCGCAGCACGCAATCAACTAGCACATAAATTAAGCAACTAAATTGTGGAGTGAAATAGAACAATCAATAAGCATGCATGAACAATCAAGTCATGCGCTTCTGTCAAACAATGCAGCTTTTACTATCATCCCTTTATTGAACTGCTTGTACGGACCTCATACTTCACTGTTTGGTCACATACGTTGCTTCAGCGTTTAGCTATACATTATTTTAAACTGTAAGCTATTTAAAATTTTTAAATTTGTGTCTTTTTATACAAGAAGCCCTTTGACATGAAATTGATTCAGAAAATCGCAAGGCTTGTTAGTGTTTCTTGCCTATATATATTTATGTGTTTGTATGTAACTTATAATAACTTATTGAAAAGCAATTAAACAATCTCTCTCTCACTCAAATTAAACCATCGTGAAAATAATAAATCCGCACCGGCGATCCCACACAATAGGATTAAAGACAGAAAAAGGTGATTTGATCCTCTGTTCTGTTCAAACGCGGTGATCATTTTTGCTGGCGTCTTCACTCGTACTACGCTGCTGCAGGATGCGACAGAAAGCGGATGTCTGTCTCTGACAAGTACACTACAAACCCTCCGTCATCAAACAGTTCAACAAAGCAGGTTACACAGCGCGCGAGCTGTTCATTTTGCGATAACATAACTATAGTCAGCTAACGCTTGTTTGGTGTAATAGATTAGTTTTTCAATAAGATCAAATATTTATGAAAGCTGTTTATGAAAGCAAAATTAGCTTTTTACTTTGTGAAACTTGCTAAGACACGCATACCGTACTTTAGTTAAATGGCCAAGTAAAAACGAAATTGGGGAAGTAAAACTATTTAATTAAAACAGATTCTCAATGGAAACCTTTTATAAATTCATGTGCGTTTTTGCATCTTCAGTGAAAAACAAAAAATTCATACTTGGGAGTAATTTGCTCTTGCTTGAGAAAAGCCTGTTTACTTTCTTGCTTACTAATGTTTTGCAACTTTTGCGTTAAACCAATGTTTCTTTATCTGGCCACTGTGGCTAGTTTTTGTTCTGTGATTTCGTCAGTGGTAAAATAGCAAAACGCTTCTACATTTTTTTTTAAATATTTCAAGTGTGCTTACATAAATGCACAGAAAATCAAACCTATTGAAAAAAATAAATGTTATTCTTATTAATAATTATTGTTTTTCGCGTTTTATTAAATCAATTTGGCGCATTTCCAGCAACGTGAGCATTTTTATTAGACGGATGTGTTTAAATCGCTTATTCGTTTCAGTTATGTAATTCAGATCCACTTGAGTGTTACGTAACTCTAAACACATCCACTAATGAAGAAACACGAGCCAACGAAAACTTTTAGTTTCACCAATACAGTGGCCTTTACCTGGACATCCTTATCGCCCCAGGCCTAAGTTAGCGGTGGTGTTTCATAACTGCCATTTTTTTCTTGTCCTGAAAAGCTTTATTAATCTCTGCTTGTAGGTCATTGTCAATACACACAACCAAGTCACAGCTAGAGTTTTTACTGCTGATTTTTGTACATGATAATTCAATGGCTAATTCAGGATACTGGCTAAAAACTGCTAAATTAGAGCATGGCTCTGTTGGAAGGTCACCAGCGCACGCAATGGAGTCAGAACCTACTCTGTATGTTGGGATTTTAACAGGTAGATTTATATGTCTTAAAAATCTTTTAGCATCATGTATAACTGCAACTTCAAACCTACACTGCAGCATCTGCAATTGTTTTGTTTTTTATAAATAATCGAATATATACATAATATACGAGAAAAAATTGTGATAGAAGATTTACCCCATAAATTGATGCTCAGGAAAAGGCAGTGTATTAGCTTATCTATGCTATATTGTTTTTTGTACCTTAATTACTTTTGAAGAGTTTTGTCAACTGTGATTGAGATGAATGGTGTATTCTTTCAGCTAGCGATCGCTGCTGCCGAGGAGAAGTTAGAGATATGACTGGGCCCAAGCTGCAAGAAATGGTCGGCTTAATTGAAAAGTATGTACATTTTTCAGCTATTGTTGCTTTAACTTAATAGACAGCAAATTCCGTCATTCTTACGTTTATTCAATGCTTGGAGATATTGAATCAATGTAAAAATGACAGATTTTGCTGTCTGGGATACGCTTGCATTAAAAGAGTAAAAAGACTAATTACAACTAAGAAACCAACTTCTTCTTTTCCCAGACAACAAAATCCATCATTTTTACATTGATTCAACGTCTGTAGACGTTGAACACAGTTGGTGATCACCTGCGAACACGCAAAGTTCAAATTGTGACATTGAAGAACCCTCACAATAAGTTCTTTCATAATTTATCAAAGCTTCCGCCAGTGTGTCATCTTTGCTGACCGCTGACGGTTCCCTAGCGGTAATGATGCGCCATTTTCGTTCAATAAAGTGATGTATAAATAGTAAAAACAACTTTTTCAACAATCGGACTGTCACATTAAAGCACATAGGCAATCAATCTTCATTGGCATTCCATTACCAAGCAAGACAGATATTTTTTGCAACTGCAGCAAGGCTTGTACGCTATGCTTTGTTCCGTAATCAATGCAGCTTTGCTGATCACTAAAATTGTTCAATTTTGTTAATTCGGTTTTTCCTAGTGAGTCTGCCTGGCAATGAATCTGTAGTGAAACAAATCCCCAATTCGAAGTTTATTGTTGCAAACTGAATGGAACTGAAGTGAAGCAAGCATAGAATAGAAGCAGCAAAGGAACTCAAGACAAAATTGTGGCAATAAAACAATCAGCATATGTTACTCAAAACAATACTACATCTGAATCAATATATTATAATTTATTACTTTCATATCATATTATCGTCAGAATATCGCACCTGCAGGGCAAATTACTGAATTTTAACTTTCGTTATGTAATCACTTTGATAATTGTGAAGCGCATGATCCTCAGTAAACAGATTATGCCAAAATAAGGCAAGAATCTTTCCATCGAGGCTTCCAAGCATTGTATATTAATGACTTTGTTGTTTTTCTTCCAGATATCGCGTGATTGTGAAAGTGAACAAAATCGTTCCTGATGAGGTCAACGAAATAAAGGTAACAAGCTGACAAGCATTGTGACGTATTTTTCACCATATCATCGCACACCCAACCACATAATGCAGCAAGACTTCATAATATTAATCACTCGCCCGTTAACGCAGAAACTCATCAAATGACATGCCTTAACATCGATGACACTCCTAAACATGTATTTTTGCATTGATTCAGCGTCTGCAGACGTTGAATCAATCTATTAATGACGAATTTTGCCATCTGGTTAGAAGCTGCTTTAAATCATCCATGCATCGAAGCAGAAAGTTGATGTTGTGTCAGGTACAATTACAGTCAACACCCCAGACAACAAATCAACCGTTTTTTACACGTCTGCAGACGTTGAATCAATGTAAAAAACGGTTGATTTGGATTTTCTGTCTGGGACGATGTATTTTTTAAGTTATTTCTTATTTTCCAGGATACCTTACGGGATTGGGCTGATAACTTGGGTTTGAACCTCATCCTGACCACAGGGGGAACCGGCTTTGCCCCTCGTGACGTCACCCCCGAAGCGACCAGGGCGGTCATTGAGAAAGAGGCAACCGGCATGATGGTTGCAATTTGTGTTGCCTCATGTAAGGTCACTCCGAACGGCATGGTGTCAAGGTGAGTGACATGAAGGTGTTGTCCCGTCCTACAAAATTGGCCCTTTTTACATTTAACGTATGCAGACGTTGATTCAATGTTCAAAGGGCAAATTTTGCGAGGATGCCGTAGAAACATGTTTTTCACGTATTTTCGGTGTAAAACTTTCTGCCTCTGCATGCATAGTGTGGTTGTCTTCTTCAAACGATACCCAAAAATAGTTCTTTTGGACGCTTATGTTCCAAGATACATACCAGAATGTAATGATGGATTTTCGGCTTTTGTGAAACATCTAAAAGATTTTAAAGATTCAGAAAGTAATGAAAATACGTTCAAATCTATATGAATACCCCGCCATTTGGTAGTAGTAGTGTGCAATTTTTCAAGAGATCATTTCAAAAGCGTTTCAACACAGAACGTATTTCTAGTTATTATGAGCCAGTTCCCATCACGATTTGAGTTATGTAACTGCTGAATATGCTAAATATACGTCTCGTGCTCTTGCAGTCAGCCACGACTTCTAATTCCAGGCGTAAGTTGGCATTTGATGGCAATACCCTGTGATAATGTATTCATGGCCACCTGGAGATGCGGCCTGATTTGTCACATTTTGCAGATTTTGATTACAGCTACTGCTAGTGCTTGACTGACATTTTTTTAGATGTTTTTACTTTTTGCGGTTTCCTAATGACAAAAAACTTTTTTGTTGCCTTGGGGAAGCAGTAGCAAGTGAGAAAAAGTAAGTTGAAAAACGCAAAATCAGACTGTTATTGAAAATTAACAGTCTGACTAAAATCTACAAAATTAAATTTTCTTTGTTTTTCAACATGTGAGGATGTTAAAAGCTATTGTGTCATCTGGGGAAAGAATAAAGAAAGCGTAAAAATCTAATTGTTAGAAAAATTTATTTAAACGTTCGCCCAAAGTTAGAAAAACCTGGAAATTTCTGCAAAATGTGACAAATCAGGCCGTATCTTTAGGTGGCCATGATGTATTATTTTCATAATATTATTGGTAGCATAGCTACTCGGGTCTTATGTGCTTCACCAAAATCAAAACCACACATATATATTAACTGTAGTTCGACACCACGGTCAGGTGATATCTCTATTTATCGAATAGAATTTCTTTTGCTACCCAAGTTTGTGTTTCCCTCTCTAAAATTAAGAAAATTTCTCGAACTTTTTTTCGTCTTATTACTCTTTGCGTCGATAACTTCCGGTGTGACTTTGTTTGGAAAATGTGGCATTTTTTTGAACGAACATGCAAGGTCTGTTATTGTAACGCACCATCAAGGAAACGCAGTGTGCTCAGTGCTCACTCATAAGTTCATGCCCCGTTGCCTTGACGACTCAAGAGCGTTGCATTCTGATAAAACACCATTCTTCTTTTCTACCTGACAACATTCGCTAGGATTTTTGATAAGCTTTCCTGGAAAGCGTAAATTGATGGTTAGGTTGTTTGCGTATGTTGCCATCGCAGCGCTTCAGGCTACTCAGGCACCTGACTGTAGGTCTGCCTGGCATACATGTTACTCTTCTTGGTAATTCAACAGCAAAATTTTATCATTATGTAAGCTTGATAGTTGCACACCGATACGCCACATTTCATCATCACTGCTAAATATACTCTAAAACCACTAGCTTTTACAATATCATTTTGCTTACATTAGACACAACTGCTACTAAAACTTTTCAGTATTACTTACATATTTGCAATAAGATGGCATTGATTCCATGTGGCTTTTGTTGCCTTATTCAGGTTAATTCTGTAGTATTTCTTCAACCAGAAAAAACAAATGTTGATTGTTTTTGTTAAAGGATTTCTACACAGTTAATCTTGTTTCAACTCAATTATATGCTCAGTGAAACACAATATACTGTAGATGTGATTTCAATACGCTTCATTGAATGCGATGTTTTCAGATAAACATCAATTTGTAGCTCCATATATATTTCATTTTGTTTATCAAGATATGAAACATGTTTTTTTTTGTTCCAACTACAAACGATATGGTGACATGGCTTATTTATTGCTCTACATTTTCGCGACTGAAAGATTTTCAAGTTTTGCATCTTACTTACGGTAGAACAGCATGGTTTTGCTGACTCATCTTCAGGGTGTGATATTACCATCGATGCTATTATTTTTAAAGTCTTTATAGTGACTTGATCGGGAATCGAACCCAGCTTAACAGAACCAGAGGCGAGACCCTAACCATTGGGCTACTGGGATAGCTATATGATCTTGTAGCAGCATTTAATTTCTAAGCCCGCATTGAACTTAGTTTGCAGTTTAACGTTACCAATTACCACTGTTTTACGTAACAGGGCTGTTTGTGGAATTAGGAACAATGCACTCATCATTAATTTGCCCAGAAGCGTAAAAGCGAGTTCGGTGAGTGCACACTTGGTCTGTGGTTTGTTACATAAGTAAAACGATTTATGACTTTCTAATTTTTTTGTCACTGGGTATTTCTCATTGCAAGACTTTAAGAAACCCGTTTATTTTTGTCGTGCTTTTTCATACATTGTTTGTTGCTGAAACAATCAGTTAATAGTTTCTTCTTCCAGCACACTGGATGTGTGTGAATTTAAATTCGAGTTGCATAACGACTAACGTCCATAGATAGATACATATCATTCAAATTTGACTTCTAGTGTTTCCAACTTTGTGGTTTCTGCAACAGTGTAATCTTTTGATTTCACTGCGGTTTAGAACGCCTTGTTACGTAAGTTGGCGAGATGTGATTTATTTTTGACTTGCTTACATAACTATGACACGGAATTCGTGCATGCCAGTGCTAATTAACACGTTGAGAAAGACCAAATGCGATAAATTCTTAGACGAAGGCGAACGGCGCCGGTTAGCGTGGTTTTGTTGCAGATATTTTTAGTGGATCTGTTGGTTTTGGATCTTCTTTTTTTCAAAATTGAACTAAATGCAATGAAAAGCATTTTTCGTTTTTTGAAAAAACGATTCTTTTTTACTGTACGTTGCCATATTGTCACGTTTATTGCTTTGTGAAAGCATTTTTATATCCGGACTACATTTGTGTACAGGAATGTTTATCCGTTGTCTTGCCCGCCCTCCCTCACGCAATGTCCTTACTTCAAGACAAGACAAACGACGTACGACGCTACCACAACGAGACAACCAGCATCGCAACCACATCCCAGCGTTGCGTCAGCCGTGGAAGCGCAGCTTCTTGCTGCAGAAACGGTACCCTCCGCAGGTCCTTGTCTCCCCCGAGGCGGATACACAGTCCAGCCCCTTCTCTCGCTGCTTCGGAGCATTCCTTGTCATCATTGGTAATTACTTGTGTTTTATTTTGGTTTCTTGCACATTCATTGATTGATCTTATGAGGTCACGTGACTTTGACGTGTTTCAATTCAAAGTGAGCACGACGACTGATCACCTTGCTTTTTCTCTACTTAATTTAAGACATTCTTAACTTAACACAATGGAAAAATCACTAATCAATCTGAAGTTGGTTTAATAGAACCTTGCTTCTTCAGGCGGAACGCTTGGACCATTCCTCCTCAGCCAATCGCGGGCCGCCAACTCACATTTTGGAGCAGCCGGTCATCAGCAACAGCCACCACATGATGAGGTCGACTAATTTATTCGGTCAAGGCCTTTTGTCCGCAGACGACCTCAACATTGGTGATGATAATGACTTTGGTCTTCTGGGAATGGAAAAAAAGCCAATGGCGGTAATTGATTCAGTCCAGATTCAATCAGCAGCTACCATAATGTGGTTGCAGGCAACGGGCAACACCCAGACAGCAAAATCCGTCATTTTTACATTCATCATACGTCATTTTTACAACGTCAACGTCTTCACGATGAATCAACTTAGTTATATAGGGACAATAATTAAGGAATCGGGACAGATGGATGCACAAAACATCAAGCAAAAAAACAATTCATTTATTAGATCCCAGTATGAGGAAAGCATCATTATTGTGTTATTGCAATGTCAGTTGAAGGATTAAAAAAACACAAAAGTTTTGTTATTTACACAGGTAAACAACATCACTATTGAGTCATTGTAGAAGGGGGTGCGAGAACTGGTCAATAATTTCAAAGTGGTGCCACGTAAAAAGGTTAAGAACTACTGGTATAAGCTGTTCACTGCACTGGCGGCTGTTCAGCATTGGTCTGGTGGTTTGTTAAACTTTCTCCTTTCACCAGGATGTTGCTTGTGTTGGTGCGAACCTTTTTTGATTGGCAGGTTTGTAGACTCAGAGAACAAACAACACTACTTAGGTCAAGCTACTGCTGGGAAAATTTTCTCATTTTTTATATATTTAAGATATTTTATACAGTATATAAAATCTTCTGTTATCAAAATATGAAATTTAATTGAGCAATTGTTTATTTGCGCAGGCTCGAATTGTTGGAGACAGACCGGCGAGCAGAAGCCAGTTGTCAGATAGCGCTGTTTCAGGTGAGTGGTTATTCACTGAAGCGTGACTTTTAAGCAAACCGAAGTTCGATTAAATGTTTATTTCCGTTGTGTGTTTTTTCGGTCTAACGGGCAGATGCTAATCCGTGCAGAAGTAATGCCCGCCTTGCGCAGGTTTTTTTGTAAATTTGTGGTTTGCTGCATTTGCTCTCAAATCGCTTCCTTTCCGTTTGTCCGATTAAAAGCATCATTTCCCTCTTCAATCGATTGTCCACTGTCCATATGTGAAAATTATATATGTTAGCAACAAAGGTCACAGCACTTCTCATATAAGCGGAAACTTCAAACTCGTCGATAGCCTGGTCTTTGTCAGTGGGTAAAAGCCTTACTCCTTTTCACAACTACAAGCATGTTGTCCCAGCTGTTAAAAGCAGTCAATTTTACATTGTTTCCAAGCCACGAGAAACTAAGTTCGATGACAGTGGATTTGTCAATCAGTAAACAAGATGCTCTTATTGGAAGGGAACTGAAAGCAATGTGCTGGAAATTTAAAAGCTTCTCACATCCGGAAGGATAAAACCCGCTGTCCAACACCACGTTAAAAATACGAAATTTTGCACCCATCTGCACAAAACAGCCTGTTTTTCTAAAACAACACAGGTTTCAATACGTTGGAAGTCACCGACAACATTCGGGTATCTTCAAACAATTATTTTTGTGTAAAGGTCTTGGTTCAGTGGATTTCAGCAGCAAAGTTGCTCGCAGACTGCGTACATCTCCCTACCCAATGACATCTATGGACAAAGCTTTCTCTTTAGTCCTTAGCAATTCCCTGGCTCTTCCTGTGTTAGTGAAATATTATAAAGGTAAGCAAAAGAAGCAAGCATTTATCATGTTGAAGAAAATGCGTTTTCGGCATCTAGCTTTCGTTAAGCATTTGACAAGACAAATTTACATTGCACTAAAATTAAAGTAAGATTTTCCAGAGAATAGATTTATGTAACCAAGACAAATACAGCCACAACACGTGATAATTTATTAAAAAACATGCGTGTGGTGGTTTAACAAAGTAACTGCTCTACCATATTGGTATTACAAAAATAGATGTGGCAAGGCTAAGGCTGCTTTTCATCTTGTGCTGCTTTTCTGTTGTCAATATGGAAAATAGCAACTACAGGATATGATTGTGTTACTCATTAGCCCGTAATAGTCTTCTCTTGTTTAAAGTTGTTGGCCTTGTTCTTTTAGAAGCGTTCGGTTACGTACTCGCTGAAGACGTTAGAGCGAAAGGCCCTCTTCCCCCCTTCCCAGCATCCGTCATGGATGGCTATGCAGTTATTGGTAGGTGAAAGAAAACAATTTTTTGTATAAAAGCAATGACGTTTATTCAGTAACAGAATGGTGGTTTTAGTATTGAAGATATTCCCTTAATGATCAGACTTTGTGGTACATCGTTAATATAGAACTCATAGGAAGATTGTTTCAACATTTTTTAGCCATAAACTTTTTCATGCTGAAATCTCAACTTGATCACATCATGACGTAATCCACATTATGACGTATTTCGTTCTTCAGCCTCGGACACTCCTGGGGACCTTGAGGTTGTTGGTGCTTCAATTTGTGACAGGACGAACAACAGCTTTCGGGCAAGCCGAATTTCTTCGGGAAAAACAGTGCGCGTTGCCACTGGTGCCCCATTACCCCTTGGCACCGACGCTGTGGTCCCCGTAGAAGATACCATGCTTCTTCTAGAAGCTGATGATGTAAGTCATGCAATAGTTGTCGGATCTGACGAGACCGTAACTTGTCTTTTGTTACAATAATGATTGCTTCATATACTATGAAGTTATGCGTATGGCGTAACATGTTTATAAGAAGGAAATTGATATGGCTATCTTGCCATATACTTACAGTACGTGCAGTTACATTAGTATTTTGTAAGCAAAAGCGATTCAAACGTGGTATGGTATCATTTCATACTTTTCTTTCGTCTGTCGTCAACTTTGGACGGTAATTATATACGTAAATCTAACATCAATGAATGCAAAATGTTGTCATAATGTTGCACAGGGTGAGACCGAACTTCAAGTCCGCATTTTAAAAGCGGTTCAGACTGGACAAGACATCCGTCCAGTTGGTCACGACATCAAAACAGGAGAGGTGGTGGTCAAGGCTGGTACCACGCTAGGCCCCTCTGAGATCGGGCTTCTTGCCTCAGTCGGTGTCACCAATGTACATGTACATCAGAAGCCGGTTGTCGCGGTGTTTTCAACAGGAAATGAGGTACATAATTGACATCAAAAAAATTAATTTTATTCAATTTTTCCTGAGGCAATTATTAATTGTTCTGTGTTTATTGTTAACCTAAGACCTGTGCATTATTCTGAATACAACTCGTTTCACTTTGTTTCATGCATTTTTCATCGCTTCAATTTTTTTCAACTTTTTTCTCTTCACTTTTACCTTCCTGTCGTCTCCTTTTTATGCTTGGTATGAATTCAGCGCATTTGATTGGCTCACCGAGAGAGGCGCAATGTTTGATCGTTATGCTTGCGCAGTAGAAAACAACTTACGTAAAACTGTTGTGTTGCATTGTCAACAAATTCTGCAATAAATCACTTATTAACGGAGCACTATTTGCACGGATTAGGCTTGTTTTAGTTTTGATTGACATGTTGCAGTAAATATATAAAAACTGTTTTCCAACGAATTGTAAACAAACGTTTGTCTTCAATTTTACTCAGACTGTTTCCTCATTATAAAGCTTTGGTAGAGTAGAGAGTTTGCTTTGTTGAACTATAGACAAACAAGGTTACTTTGTTTTGTCTGTCTATGTTTCCTAATTGGTCTCGAGTCTTAGTCGTCTTTAGACGAACCGCTCAAGCAAACTTAATCAAGATTTAGTAATTTATTTCGCATTTTCAACATCTTAATAACGTTG
The DNA here is from genome assembly GCF_918807975.1 of Aplidium turbinatum. Lineage (NCBI taxonomy): Eukaryota > Metazoa > Chordata > Ascidiacea > Aplousobranchia > Polyclinidae > Aplidium > Aplidium turbinatum. Next base: position 9,202,314 of record NC_137486.1, read on the forward strand.
ATCAAACGAGAAAAACTCTTTGAATCAATGATACAAAAGATTTCAAGTCTTTGCTACAAAAAACATGAATATAAACAAACACCGTTGCTATCCACAGCTTGCCGACCCTGACACACAAGTCCTTGGACCCGGGGAGATCCGGGATTCGAACCGGGTAACCCTGATCCTTGCTCTCCAGCAGCAGGGTTTCAAAACTGAAGATCTTGGAATTGTGACCGATGATCCAACCAAGCTGAAGGCTGCCTTGCTGCGAGCCTGTGAGAAAGGTGACGCGTGCAATTATTTTGTCAGCAAAGGCATTTCTGCAGTTTAAGCTCTTTCAGGCTTTATCATGTTAATGTTCGATAAAAATACCCGCAAATGTTTCAGTTTGATCAAAGATGATTTTACACTAAACTGACTTCTAGCTAAATGTAAATATCTCATACGGTATTGAAATCTATGTTGCTTTTTGTAAAGACCTTTTTAATATTTATTTGATGACGCTCAACTAGGATCAATTCCGTTACCCGAAACGTTTGTAGATATTTGTGTGAGCAATAATACTGTTTTTTTTTAGTCTTTTTGTTTGCTGGGCTGCTGTATCCTATTTTTCGTATAGTTTAAATGTAACTGTAGTTCGGAGTACTGTAACTTTATTTTTTGTTCAAATACCGTTTGAATAATAATATACTTTGATTGCAGCTGATGTGATAGTTACCACTGGCGGAGTTTCCATGGGAGAGAAGGATTACATCAAAAGTCTGCTCATCAACATTGGAGCTACCATTCATTTTGGCCGCGTTTTCATGAAGCCCGGGTAATTATTTCAGCTCAATATCATAACCTGGCACAGTGCAAATTGTATAACTTATATGTTGCACGTAGTCTGCTGAATCACATCCTAAGTCGTTTATTTAAAGTAGAGAATTTTGTGATTGGTTAATTATTATAAGTGTTTTCTGGCTGCACTACATTCATATTGTATGACAGTTTATATAATGCAACTGTTTTCTTTTCTTTTTTTCAATTTAAAAATTAATCCTAGTAGGCATACCTAACAATGTTTTCTCTTCAGAAAACCCACCACTTTTGCCACCATCGACACGCAGAGAGGAAGAAAGTGCTTTTTCGCTTTACCAGGTAGGATTCTTCACATTGAAAAAAGTGCTTTTTCTGATAAAAAAAATCTATAATTTGTGTTAATCAGCAAGTAACTATTTCCCCAGCAAGTTATCAGCCTTGTTTTACATTAGCAGTAATAAAGACCATCACAGCCACTTCTGTTTAACTCCACATTTACTGTACAAGCTATGCTCCTCGTGACTTAGTCGCTAAACGTGACAATTAACTTAGTCGTAATGTTTAGTGAGTAACACATTTTCAAACATAAAACCGCTTTGTTTCCAGGAAATCCTGTATCAGCCATCGTCACTTGCAATCTCTTCGTGCTTCCTTCTCTTAGGAAACTCAGCGGCAGCCCTGAACCCCGGCCGACGATAGTCAAAGCAAAGGTAGGTTTAGAGTTGCTATTTACCAAGAGCGATAGCTTCTAGCACTTACTCGCGGTAGGGCCTATACATCTTGTCTGCGGAGAATTCTTTTTGACATCTGAGTTTTCTGAAGAAATATTTTTTCTGCGTTTAAAGAAGTGCTTCATTTCCCTTATAGTTAAAGTTTTGTGCCTGAAGCTGTTTGGAGTTTTCTCAAATAAATTGGAGAAATAGCTATGCATGTCTTGTTTTACTCTCAAAAAGAGGAATCACTTTTTTATTTTAGTCTTTGACATTCTTCCAATGTAGCAGCTTCCAGTTGCAATTGACAAGATGACAATGTATTGGAGTGGAATATAATTTCAATTCTCATTTTCAGCTCTCGTCCGATCTTCGTCTTGATCCTCGTCCGGAGTACCAGCGAGTCCATCTTCGTTGGGAGCCACGAGAGGCGGTTCCTTGGGCGGACAGCACCGGAAGACAAGTGAGCAGCCGACTTCTGAGCATGATCAAAGCAAACGCCCTCCTGATGCTGCCTCCGCGGAGTGACAACTGCACCACAATAAAACGCGGAGAGGTTGTAGATGCATTGGTAATCGACCGGCTATGAGCTCTCTGATTGGTCAACTACCGTGTTCAAAAATCACGTGGTGCTTGAAAGAAGAGCGAGGGCGGGAAAGGATGAGAGATTGCCATGTCAAGTTGTGATAGGCGACAAACTATGCGCCGAGCGGTCGCCCGTCGCCTACTTTTTTCTGTATTGACGCAATGCCATCCTGTTTATCATCTGTTCCATTGATTACGAAAATGAAGCACTTTACTATCTAATGAAGTGGAAAATTGCCTGGTGGCTGCTGGTTAACATTATGGATGAGATGATATTGTTGATTGTATGTATTTCCTCATTCAATGTATAATTCTTATACACTCGTTTGTGATGATTGTTCAGCATTCTATTTTACCTAAATTGTGACGCATGTTTTCCCTCATTGTTTTTTATTTTGAAAGAAACGAGACAATATGTTTATTGAAGACATTGAGCGTTTTCAAGCCTTGGCCGGACTGTAGCCTACGCTTAGAGGTGTGCTTTTATTATTTCATATCACCGCATTTCCGACTAAGGTTTGGAAACTAGGAAAGAAACCCCTAGGAAAGAAAATCTTTTTCTCTTGGAAATAAAATTATTTTCATCTGATATGTTAACGCCACGACAGCCCTCTTCGAATTTAAACAAATCTCCCTTCCGATTTTACACCATATCTTATATTTAGTCTTTGAAAAAAAACATTGCTACGCCAGTCCAGTTTATGTTTGTCTGATCATTGTGCAATTGTGGCCTATGTCTTAACTGTTTCCTATCTAATCGTTCTTCGTTCGAATTTTAATGAAATTTATTGTGGAGCATTTCCTGACATAGCGTGGTACCTCTCTTTACACTGTATTCCTATCCAATCGTTGTTCACAAAATGTGTAAGGTAGGCCATCGAATCGTAGGTGATTTCGCCTTTGTAGGCCTCCTCTTGCTCATCTGATGATCTTGTCATTTTTACTGTTATTGAATACTTTTTCTAGTTCTCAAATCAGTATTTTTCGTCATATGTTGAATCAATGTATCAAGACATGATTTTGCCAGCTAGATTCAGTCGTACTTTTCATCTGTTCATCTTTTTTTTTATAACAAACATACTTTGCAGCATTTATCGTGACGTAGAATAGCAATCGCTGTTGTATAACGCATGCTCTGCCAACCACACGTCTATTAATTTGTGACATACGAAAATACATCGCTTTTATGTCCCCGGTACTTCTTTGTTTGAGCTTCTGGGGCCGAACAGTCAAATTTTGGTTTTATCATCTAAACCTTCATTGGTTGGTCGAAGATGGCGCAGTCGTAGGTGATGTGATCTGCGGTCTGTTCTTTAGCACCACATTCGCAAGACACCACTGTCTGCTGCTACACTGAGGCTACATGTCAGTACCAGTGGTATAGCTAATATACGCAGTATGGTGAGGACCAGAAGTGGGCAGTAACGCGCTACTTTTTTGGTAAAAGTAGCGGTAGCGGCGCTACTTTTTAGGAGTAGCGGCTGCAATAGCGGCGCTATTTTTTTCTAAAGTAGCAGGAGAGGCGCTATTTTTTTCAGTCGCACTCCCGCTACCCGCTACTTTTTAATTTGAATTGAAAAAAATGCTTGTTTTTTTTTTGCAATATTGGCGTGGTCAGTATAATCGGTTTGGTTGCAAAGTTTCGGTCTTTTCTAGCTGACGTCAACTTCTTCGGCGAATATCTCCGTGTGATGAAGCCTATCTGCCAGGCTTTAGACATTCTCCAGGGCGAGTCCAAGGCGTATTACGGAGTTTTGCTTCCAACCATCACAATTTGCGGGAAGAAGTTGACCGAGATCAGTAATCTTGTGACCTGTGAGCAGGGCCGTTGACAGGATTTCTCGGGTCCGGTACCCATTTATTTTCGGGCCTCCTTCATCGACAATGTTATGAATATAAAGGTTGTGTACAAAATTTTATTGCTGTGCTGTTAAAATGAGGATGACACATGCCGTTCAATGTAGAAAATTAAGAGGAATATCATTTATGTATTCTCAAAGATTTGTTGTATCCACGAATTTCCCAACTGTGCCATTACGCGTTAGGGATTTCTCCATAAACCGCAAAATCCTTGCTCTTAATCACGATCTTCGTCGATATGTTTAAAATTGTTGGAGTTTTCGACTGAAATTAATTCTTTGTAAAGTAGAGTAGCCGTAGGAGAGTAAAACATTTTTGGGGGGCGAAAATAATTTTCCCAAATTTTGTCTTTGCATATATATTTTCAAAAATACAAAATTATTCACAATCTCTGAGAGTCATCAACTTGGCCGTGTACGAAATACAAGCAAAAAAAACACGTACAACAGCAAAACAAGGCTGAACTTACTTTAATCTACGTTCATAGACCTGCCTGTGTCCCAATTAAATGAACCATCAAATTAAAACATTCTTATGTATCACAAAAAATATACAGTATATTAAGCCTAACTGGATTCAAAAAAATTTGAACGGAGACTTCACCAATAACTGGATAACAATAATTGCTGAATATTCATGTCACCAGATTATATGAAAATCTCCAGCCCAACTTCAATAAAAGGCCTGACCAAAAGTAGCTCAATCTTTTCAATTCAAAGATAGTCCAAAGACTCAATATTTGTAAATTTGCATTGAAAAATACTAAAATGACAATCCGCTTAGGCCTACTTATCAAACCAGTAACATTACTTAATCCATGCTGCTTCAAATCCTACAGCCTGAAAAGAATTGGACAGTTTACCATGCTATGTGCATCAAACTTCCACCTTTGAACAAAACTAGTTTTGATACCAAAAATATTGATATTATATTACAATATAATCATAGTCAATGTTTTTTCAGAAGATCATTACAAAGATAATCTTACTTCACAATGAAGCTGCTAGGCCTACTCAAATCACAAGCACTGAAGAAAAATGACTCCCAGATAATAGCTTCAAACTCAATCGTTGCCCCAAAATAGAGACCACATTACCAAAACATGACACAAAATAGCACTGTTTACATTGCCTGATATATTAACGTCATGAACTGGATGACAAAACAACATAACATGTGTCTTTATATTTGATTGTTGTTGCTCTAATACTGTGTCATAGATAATAAATAGCTGAGCATATCAACCCTAGGACTGGCAAAGACAAACAGCAGTTTATACAAAAAAATTCAATACAGAAAACAGTTAAAATATAGCTCACAAAAACATGAAATTAAATCCAGGAAAATTCACAAGTTGTTTTTATTTAATATACTTTTTCACTTTGTACATAACTACAGTTAGTGGCCGGGATCAATGCTCACAAAAGTGGTGCATACAGTATGTGGCCACACAACTGTTGTTTATTAAAGTTTATAACAAATGCTTATTTTGTTTGACCATATCGAAAAATGATAAGCTATCCTTGTAGTATTTAAGCCAAGTTTTTGCGAGCATAGCATAACTCATGTTAAAATTGATTTATCCAATAATTGGATATTTTTGCCCAAATATTTTTACAAACAACTACATTAGTGGGATATAGAGAAAAAACAAAAACTTCATAAGTTCACCAGAACCCAGCAAGGTTTCAAAATTCTACCAATGAAGGAATGTAGGCTAGTGTGATATTCTAATGAATATCTGTAATAAGCTTATCTCAGCTTGCCGAAGCATTATTTTGCACTTTTTTCGGCAAATACTGAATCGAAACTTATTCTGTCCAAATTTTAATACCAAATATAAAAGTTTTCAAATTGTCGATACTCTGTTTTACATTCAAAGCAAAATGTTTTTTATACCAAATGCAACACTATAAAGTTACTAAACTGGTAGAACGTTGAAAACTTATGGTAAAAATTGATTTGTCCAAATAACTAGACATTTTTGCCCAAATGATTTTTTATAATCAACTACATTAGTAGGATATTGAGAAAAAACAAAAAACCTCGTAAAGTTACCAGTACACAGTAGCCTAGGCTTTTAAATCTTACCCATGAAGAAATGCAGCCTACAGCCCTACATGTTAGTGAATATCAGTAATAAGCTTACCTCTGTTTCCCAACTGTATTTTTACAGAGTGTTCTGTTTTGCAGTTGTCGAATCGAAACTTATCATTCTGCCCAGATTGCAATACCACATGCAACAGTTTTCAAAGTCGGTGATAATACATTTACATTCATTGGATAATATTAATGTAGGCCTATCTCATAAATTTCAACAATTATGTAAAGTTTTTTAACTGGTGAGGCATCGAAACATTGTGATAAGATTGATTTGCCCAAATAACTTGACATTTTTGCCCAAATTTGCGACATTTTTTTTCAGCGGGGAAGCAACCGCCCCCACCTCCTATGGCTATGATTTGCAAGTAGCTAGAAGTGATTACCACCAAAAATATATATATTCATAATTAAAGAGTGGGTGAAGAAAAATATTTTGTGTTTTTGAAAAAAAATCGTGGTTAGGGAAATCACTATACCCGGAAGGGGGCCCGGTACTTTACCATCTGACGGCTGAAGTGGCTGTTTTAACCTCTGATGGCAATTCCTTTAGATCTGATTATATTAAGATCTTGATAATGTTTGAGGTCGAGGGAAATCTTTTAAATCCGGGCCCCCTAAATATTCCGGGCCCGGGTCCAAAAGTACCACTTAGACCCCCCTGTCAACGCCCCTGCCTGTGAGGAGTTGAAAGTGAAAGTCCTTGAAGGGGTGAAGAAACGATTCAACAAGTGCTTCAACGACATGAAATGCGTTATGGCATCATGTCTTCATCCCTCCTTCAAGACGTTGTGGCTACAATTTCTGCACTACGTTTCCACGGATGATGCTGACGCACTGCGAGAAAAAGTCAAGACAGATGTAATTCGACTGTTGCGTAAGCCATCAAGTCAGGTTGATACTGAGAAGAGTGACACCAACACCAGTCATGACTCCGAGGATGTATTTTTTGGAGTGTTTGCGCCATCCCGTGAAACGTTGGTGCAGATTGAGGAAGCAGCAGTTGTGGACGCCTTTTTTTCAGACAAAAGCAAGTCCTTGAGCTTTTCAAATACCGAGTTAAAACATCTGTTCATTAAATACAAAGTTCCTCAATCTGTTCATTTAATATCACGTACTCCGTGGTGCAAATTCGTTTGTAACTTAATCATGCAGTTGCCTTTTCTTAATGTAATTTTTCGTCTGTCTGTATGTTTTCCACTCCAGTGCTTTCAATCGTGCGTGTTTCTCGATGCTTTTAGTTAGATACGGTAGTCACTGTCAAGAAGTGAAATTTATTGTAGTTTATAATTATTTACAGATTCCTGATGAGGACTTAAGTTAAGTCGAAAACGTTTGATATGTTGAACTATTTGTAAATATGTAATATACTGTTGTAATGCTCAACCCTGTGTTATTGTTGTGTCTTGCCTGTCTTTGGTATAAAAAAGCAAACTCTCTCCCGAAACTATAAATACAAAGTACATCCCCATTCCTTCCAGTGCTGCGGTAGAGAGACTTTTCTTTGTTGGAAAAGATGTGCTTAAGCGAAAGCGGGCAGGACTTAGTGACTCTCATTTTGAAATGCTCGTGTTTTTGAAAGATGCGTAACAATAAATTTCCTTAGAATGTGTTTTCTATAACGACGTTAAAATGACAGCGTTAACGAATGATAACATTCGTTTTCAAGATCATTTTTGCGTCACTAGGGACTTGAGTGTTTCCTAGTGTCATTTTAGACAAAAGTAGCAGAAGTAGCGTTAGCGCGCGCTACATTGGCCCGAGTAGCGCGCTACTTTTGTAAATTGGTAGCGGTAGCGCACTACTTTTGTAAATTGGTAGCGGTAGCGCGCGCTATTTTGGCCCAAGTAGCGGTAGCGGGTACCCACCTCTGGTGAGGATTAGGGGCACGGAATATTCAAACATTTTCGCGATCCCCCCCGAGGTCTCAACTTACAGCGTGTGAGGAAAACGGTTTCCAACTTTTGTGTCTGTCCATAAATTATTAGCCGTAGTAGATTTAACCGTAAACTGAAGACGAAGACAGCCAAGGAGACGTTTAAGCTTATGCTGCTGCGTCGCTACCTGACGACCAGCTTTTTAAGTGCCGGAAATTTTAACTCAAGGCGAATGAACAGCAAATAACTAAACATCAAAGCATCCCGGGTTCACTGAAGAGGCGCTGTAACACCAAGATGAAGCCTGTAACTGGAATACTAACTTAACACTGAAAAAAATTCAGATATTCCGAAAGCAAATAACTCTGCAGACCAAGCGCATATTTTGAATCACATAATAATAGATTTTATTTCTTTCTTGCAGTTTCAGGATCATTTTGCGGGCCTTGTCAATGTTGTTGCTCGTTCACGTCGACATTGCAATCCCAAAAACGTTTCACGTTGTTACCAACAAAAATAGGCTGTCACATGTTTTTATCGTTTTACATTTAGAATAGTTTCTATCTGTCTGTCTTATACGGTTTAACGTCTCTTGGTCACCGCATTGTGAGGGTTGGTTATTATTGTTATTGAATTTCGTTCAAATCACCTCATGTGAAGTCAAGTAAACGTTATTTAACGTTTTAACAACTGAAAAATAAGTTGTTTTTTAGAAAAGAAACGATTTTCTTTGGAGTGATAGTAGACCTTGACAGTTTATCAAATAATCAATTCTAGTTTTGCAACCACAACCGTTGCGTATTTCAACGTCAGCTAACCATCCGCTGAAACAATCTCGATGAAAACACAAAAGATATAAATTCTCCTCCAAAGCCATGATGATGCACACAGCAATTCATTCTTCCAGTGAGGACTCCCTTTTGCCAGGAAGCGGCCTCTGTCCAACCAGACGTTGTATGAAACTAAAAGACTGATTTGCCAGCTGGGTGCAGTCAGGAGCTCGTCTTTTCAGCTTCCCAGGAGTGCTTTTGGTCCAGGACCTCCCTTGAGAGTCTAGTAGCCAAACTTTGCGTTGAGACTTGTTGTACCGTCGCCAGTTTGACCTGAAAATATTTGAACATTCGTATGAAAACATCACTAACCAGACAACAAAATGCGTCATTTTTACATTGATTCAACGTCAGCAGACGTTGTTAGACAAAAGTTAGATCAAGAACTTTCACTGACAGACCGAAATTTCTGATATGATCCGGTACTCATCAGAAGAGATACAATTGTTCCGAAAGTAATGATTTCCATTTGACTAAAAAATTTATTTTAGAAAAAAAATCGCAAAAAATAAAAACTTGGCTACGATAAGGGGGATCGGTGTCTGACTGGCGCTTAAATTAAATAAAGCACGTAGCTAATTTGTTTCAACAAAGCACAAAGCATTTGTTTCAATCGCAATACTTATTGAACAGGGTTTAAGAACAGTACCTTCTCATGATGAAACATTTTTCTGATTAACTAATGAATAGTTATAAATTATTATTCTAGGTTTGTTTGCTTAGATTTTAGAGTAATGAAACTTACATTTCGAAATAAAATATTTGGCAACCCTGGTTACTTTTGAACCGCTACAACTCCGGTAGAAATATCAAACCACATTGGTGCATTATCTAAAAACGTTGAATCAACGCAGATTTCATCGAGGTTCATACCTTCCGGAGGCATCCAGTCCGCGTAGGTGGGGTCGTCGCTGCAAGTTTGTCCTGGAGCGGGTGTGGATGAGTCGGTCTGGAAACAAAATAACTCATTTCCAACACTGCATATTTGTAACCTATACGTCTTTATTATGCTTCAAAACTACACTGTGGACGATTGTAGTCAATGATAATTTTCCAAATAAATTTAGTGTCTTAAGAGGACATACTCTCATTTTGAAGAATGTTAAGCGCTCACAATGAGCAAGTTACCGATTTTTACATCGTTTCAGCCTAGTTAGACGTTGAAACACAGAAAACAAAAACAATTTTGCTTAATTTTAGCTGAGATAGCTCAATTTTTCAGTTGAAAACCACAAATACTTGGCAGCGGACAAATGATGATAATTAATTCACCACATAGGTTCTTGACAATTAGATCAAAATCCAGTCTCACAAAGACGTACAGGAACCCGATATCTCCGGTTGGAAGCAAGAGATTATTTACAAGTTTGTTCATTCTTGAAAACATCATATCACAAAACAGTTGGTGAAACAGCTTACGCAGTTGAGAACAAAACGTCTATGCAATGTTAGTATTCCCAACAATTTCATTGCGAATCAGCAGACTTTATACGTTCCACAAAGTCACCACATATCGTCAGAGTAAAACAAACCTTTTTGTTTTTCCTTTTTCTTTTCTTCGACATCTCACTTCCATCAGTCTTTCCATGCTCTGCAAGAAGCAAATGCAAATTCATTGCTCAGTTGTCGCATGGAACCGAAAATTAACGCATAAGCACCCGCCATTAGTTTGCATTGCGGCATACAGGCATCTCAACATGCACTGTATCCTAGACAGTAAATCAGTCGATTTTTCGTCAAACTCCCTGCAGACGTTGAGTCAATGTAAAACATGACTGGTTTGCTGTCTGGGATGTTGCAAAGATGCAATTTGCAACACGGGAAAAGGAACCAAGATATCGTTTAAATATGGGTTGTTACTATATTTTCATTAATTAATATTTCTTCGAAAAAAAGTTTTGTAGAATATTCAAGTTACTTTCAAGAGCAAACAGATCAGGTCGATAGATTTGATTGCGAAGTCCACAAGTCAACACGTCAGTCATCATCTTACGTTAAACAAACGCCTTTGAACGTTTAAATAATATAAATTATCCAAAATTAAAAACATTTTGCGGAAATCCAGACGCAAATCAGTTGCTTTTACACTGATTCAACCTCTGCAATGCAAAAAAAACAAACTGATATGCTATGTAGAAAGAGCCTCACCGTCCAGTCCCATCAACCTATCTTTTAAATCTTGTGGAAGAGTTGGACCGAATGCTCTTTTCCTCTGCCGAGTACTGTTCGTGGATATTTGGACGGTTTCTGTTGAAGCCATCGTCACGTCATCAGGCACAGTTTTAACAGCTGCAAACGTGACATCATTTGCAACATCTTTTTCAGAAGATGGTTCTTGGTTTGAAACTTCAGTTTTTGATGACGGCAAATCGTCATCCTTGGCGAGGGTGGCTTCGTCGTCAGCATTGCGGGCATCCAAATCTGTAACGTCATGCCAAATAGTGGAGATATTTTTTGCAGGTTACCACCCTTGCAGCAAAATCGATTTTTATTAATTTGATTTACCGTCTACAGACGTTGAATTAATGTAAAAAAATCCGATTTTGTTGGTTAGAATGGCTGTGTTGAAGAGTTTCTTGCCAAGCAAAACAAGTTTTCGCTTGATTTCTTCGAAATTCAAAACATGCGCAGTGTCACTTTAATTCACGCTTCGTTGACAAAAAATTTAACAACGTTCCTTGGCTTGCGACGGTAAAACGAAGACTTAAACTCACCTCCAGCAACAGAAGGTTCGGTTTCTTCAGAACGCGATGAAGGTGCTGTGGTGGTGTCCGCATTCACAGACGTGACGTCATCGTCGTCTTCTTCGACGACGTCATCGGCTTCTTTGAATGTCATTGGTTGATATTTGGGAGCTGGTGAATGAGTGCTCTGTTTCATTGGATTACAGTTAAGCATTAGTTGATGTAGGTAAAAAGTTGATCGGAAATGATCGTCTGCAGACGTTGAATTAATATCAAAATGAGAGATTTTGTTGTCTGGGGTGTGGTAACAGGCAGAGCCCCTCTTGGACTTGTAAAGAAAAGGTTTACACGAAAAAGAAAACTACAATACTCACCGGTATCAACAAGCCCTTCTTTTTTCCTTTCATTCGGCCAATGAAAGACACTGACTTCGACGCGGCACTGAAAATTTGAAGCAACGTTATGTTTGTGAGATCGTTAAAGGTGCAAGTGAAAACAAAACAGCATCTAAATCAGACAAATAAAGAAACCGGACGAATATTTCTTTTATAAATTCGTTCGTTTTCAATTAAACGTACTTGCTGCGCAATTGCTGTTTGTTTGGTGTTTTTTATGCTATTTGAAAAAAAAGATTAGATATCAAAGTAAATTCAGAAAGCCGAAATTTGACATAATAGAGGACAGGTTACGAAAACTCTGGAACAAATACACTCGCTCGTGGTCTACCTGTTTAACGCAGGCAAGGCAGCAGGCCGCGCTATCTCAGCCAGCTTCACAAGACGAGCGGATTCCTTCCGGGCCTCAAAGAGTCGCAACTTCATTTTGGAGCGGGTGACGGAATCCAGCGTCTTTCCGGACTTCACCTGGAGCATGAACTCCTCCAGCGGATCGGCAGCATCTTGCTTCGTCTTAGTGGCTGGAAATTCAAAAAAATCTTAGACTTCTGCAACACTGGATAAAAGAATCAGTCAATCACGCCTCACAGCATGTCAAGATAAGTTTAAAGAGATTTAGGACATTTCGATCTTTTGGCTTGGAATTTTCGCTATTCTCAAGTCTTGTATGTTTTATTATTTTTACCCTATTAAAACATGAGGTTGTCATATAAATTGAAGCTGGAGCATCCTGTAATCAGTAGTCGTCGTATCCAGGCGTACGCCTGGTAGTTGAAAATTTAGATTAAGTGGACGGGAAGGCAAGGAACCAATCTTCGTGTCCACCTAGAGGCATGCCTTATCAAAGACACAGCCACGTGCCCTTGAACGATGTCGAACCGGCGCCTTCTCGAACGCTCAACTAAGGCTCTTACAACTCGGTTATGCAACCTACAGCATCTTGTTATCAGTGGTGAAGCTGCATCATGCGCAACAAACTCTCGCTACTTCAGAAAGAGGGTATGCACTATGCAGTTTGTTCACATATATACAGTGTTCTATTTATATCTCCATTCTCCATGTGTTTTTCACGAAATCTCGCAAAGCCTTATCAATGCACTACGTTAACACATTCTCTAGACAGCGATACCTTGCTTGTCTTTATCAAGTTGCTTTTCAATCTCTGATATTTCTTTTTCGAGGTCGTCAAGTTGCTTTTTCTGTAAAACCCATGAAGACGTTAACATACAACTGGAAAGCAAGTAAACTCAAACTGGAAAACTTTGGTTAAAACCGCCCTAAACCAGTAAAGCGATGTCGTAATGCCAAAACCTGCTTTCATTATAGTTTGTTTACGAAGGAAGGAAACTTTATAAAGTGTTCGCCTGCGTCTTCAATGCGATATTAAAATCAAAGGCAGCGACCACAAATCATGAATAACTATGAAAATATTTCAACAGCAAAAGTTCGTCAATTGTAATGAGGTTTGCGTTATTTTAATGTCAGCAACATTACCAGGGACTCATATGTTTCAGGGTTATCGTTCGAGGATTTCTTTTTGACACCAACTCTAAGCTTTCGCTGTCGCCTCTTCTTCTCTAGGTCACCGGTTCGATCCCAGAATTGGTCCTCATCACTGTCATAGAAATCTTCTTTCTCCCATTGTCTCACCTTGCGGCGATGATGCTCTGTTCAAAAAAGATGAAAAAACTATTTTCTCGCAAATCTGAGTAGGTTTGGTTGTCTATGAAAAGTTGCGTTTGTTAGCAATGAATAATGAATCCAACAAGAGAACATTAATAGTGCCTGTTTAGACCAGACATTGCATTCATTAACCGTGTAGTGGTGAGATACGGTTACAAAGAAAGTCTATGAGACGTGGCCAAACAATTGGTGCGCCCATCAACCAACCAAGCAAACTGCCTTCTCACAAATTTCACACGTTGTGGCTACATTTGATGTGCTTTCAATACTTACCGGATTGTTTAAACATTCCGTATTTATCAAGGAGTCTGCAAGCTTCCAAAGCACAGTTGTTGGTAGCATCTCGTTTTTTCCCTGTCAGACTGGCCTCGGCTACAACAGCCTTCCCAGATGGCGTGTCAATGGGAAGCTCCAACCTCACGTTCCACTGGCCTGGCCGCCGCTCTGTGCAATCAAACTCCACTTCCATTCCTATTGACAAAAGTACAATATATACAACAATAAAAACCTACAACATTTAAGCGTGAAACTTACACCATAGCCCTATGAGAAGGTTTGCATCGGTATTCGGTAGCATAACAAAACTACCTGCAAAACTAAAAGGGCTGGGTCTCTGTGTAGTTTGCTCACGGTTTTTGGTTGCCACAGCACTCTCAATATTTCAGAGCTGCTTGGGAGTATCCTTGCAAAAATGACGTTGGTAAAATATCAATCTAACGTTGACGATTATGTTTTACCTTCCTTTTCATAGAAATTTTTCAACGCTTTATGTGGATCCTTGACATAAAATGGCTCTTTCTTGTCCTGAAGTGAAAAGGTAATTTCTTGATCTTGTTCGTCTTTATCCTCTTCATCCTCATCACTTTCTTCTACAGCTTCTTCCACTGCATAAAGGAACCAAACATTTTATATCAATTCTTAAATTGGCGGAGTGTAATTTAGTTGAAGAATATTTAGAGTTAAACTGGTACTGTACTTAGAAAACGGAGAAATAAACTTTCTCCTGATTTCGGCTTCAAACATTGCATTCACACACAAAACTAACCGCAATAACCCAACACCTCTGACAAGATTACCTGGAAGCGCAATGTGATGTTAATTAAACTCATCTTAATGAAGGAAAACTCACACATTCCCCAAGTAATTCCAGAATCATTGTCATCTTGCTTCTTTCTATATGAGGACACGTTTTCTAGATCCTCTTCATCACTATTTTCATCACCCGTCATCATTTTTACCAGATCTTTTTTCTTTCGAGCAGCCCTATGTAAATTAGTTCGTACGTGACACTTGACCACAAGGATAGACTAACAAAAAAATGGACCAAATAAGTGGGTGGTCAGATTAAACATGTGCCAATTAAGCGAGGTTAACTGTATTAAGATTAAAATAAAATTCATAGCCGTATTAGTGGCACTGTAACTTGACTAGCCTACACATGGCTTCTTTTAAGACAATATTTGTAGACAATATTGGCTTCTTTCATGTGTAATAACCGGGCGACATGGAGCAATGTCACCAGACAAAGTATAATAGACATTTGTTGGCGTCCAACCCTCTCAATACCGGAAACAAGAGACGTTAAATCGATAAACACCTATAAAGCTGTGTCGTTTGAGGCCTTTTTACATGTGACACCGGTATACTGCAGATAACGCCACTATTTCTGGTCGTGTACAAATAGCTAAAAATACATGACAAAAAAAGCTGAGTTAATGCAATGCGCATAAAACAATAACTATAATATACTTTTTAACGAGTCTTATGTCAAAGCAGGCCTCTAAGCTCCAACTGGCCAAGGTTGCCGAGAAGTCGTTAAATGACCTCCAAATCTACTGCGCCAGTACCTGTAGGCTCTGTTTGGTTACCGGAAAAATAAGGAAGCTTAAAAGCCTGGAAAGCAAAATACCTTGTTTTTTCAAGCAATTCCGTAGCAGTTTCTTCTGACTCTTTTTCCTCGTCTTCTGGTGGTCCCTGACAAAGAAGAAACAGACAAGTGAGTGAAACTAGACAATATTTTGGTATGCAATAAGGCTTCGGTATTACGATAACAACAAATATATATATATATACAAATACAACTTTCAAATCAAAGAGAAATTATCTCTACTTTAACTCAATGGATAGCTCTATGAAATAACGTTTGGAACAAAAAGCAAATAAGAAACCTTATCAAAAGATACAGGGTCTGCTACTATTCGGTGAGTCCGATTCGGTGAGTTCCTAACCTCTAACCCTAACCCCAAACCCCTAAAACGGCAATGATATTTAGGCTACGGTACCCAATAATTAAATAAAAAAAAATCGAAAAAATCCCCCGTTAAGGGATCGGACTCACCGAAATGGGCCATTCCGAAAGATACAAGGCTAGGTGTAAACTACGACAAAGCTGTTTTATTTGTTATACAGCACAGGTAAAAATCCATAACTACTGCTGTCACCTGCAAAATATACATGCGAGAACTGCCTCCAAACTTCATCATATGACCAACTTTTACTCGGTAATATTTTTCTGAAGGGACAGGAGCTTTGTTAAGGAATGTGCCATGAGTACTACCTAAATCCTTCAAGTAAAAGCCAGCGGTACCATCTTTTTGAAATTCAACATCGTCACTTTCAGTTGGCCTGCCGAACTGAAGCACTGCATGATGTCTGCGTAATAGAATATTATCATTTTTTTTTTCAAAAACAAACAAATTTAAAAGTACGGGTATTAAAATCTATCTATTCTCTCTATGTTGTAAACATTACGTATTAATATAATTGCTTACTCTTTATCTAGCCAATCTACAATGTTCAGTCTGTTTACCACAATTTTACCAATTATTGTCATTATATCTTTGTCATTGAAACTTGCATTCTAGAATGTGATACAATTGTCAAGTAAAAATATGTTTTTGCACAACACCAGTCGATCCCTGGCAGGTATGAAAATGGATTGCTCTCAGCATTTTACAGCACAAACAGTGCTAGTGCAGCTGTTTAGAGATGAAACCAAATACATTATTAGCACATATCTATCTATTCTCCCAAAAAGGGGTGAAGCAGGAACATCAACTATTGCCATGTAGTATTTGTAAGTTCTGAATAAGAAAATACACAACTTAAAGCGTACCGGTATATAAGTCTTCCTTGTTCATTTAAAAACATCTACCACTTTACAAATTACCTTGAAATTGATGGGTGCTCTAAAACAATGTCACAATCTGATAATCTGCCGACAACAAAAAACTCATTTTTTACTAGATTTATTTTTTCGACGATTGCACCAGTCTTTAACACTTCCAATGAGTATGCCTGAGAAGAGTCTTCCTCGCATGAACAGCTCCAATCTGGCTTTTCATATTTCAGTTTAGACGCTGGAGTTTTTTCCTTTTTAGTTTTGTTTGGTTCATGTTCAGCCTTTGTGTCAACTTCACTGCTTTTGCCTTCACTATTACTGGTGGTTGATTTACTGATATCTTGCTCAACAACCTTATTTTCAGTTTTGGAATAATGTTTGAGAAACTCAGACGCAGATGGTCTATGTGGTTTGTATACTTGGGATGGTAGGCCAATGGCTTTTGGACGAAAAGAAATTGGAGAACGTCTTTCCATCAATATGTCATTTTCGTTCAAAGATGGTAAACTTGGTTTGGTAAAGAGGTTTTTTTCTCCATCTGCACCAACAATAGATTCATTTTTAGCAATTTCACCAAAACTTTCTTTTTTGGCAGGAAGCTTTTTAGCTAAAACTGGAACTTTAAAAACTGTAGTGTCAGTTGATGTTGTTTTAGTAGGAATATTACTGGAAGATTTTTCAATGTCTTTTTCTCCCTTCTCTTGTGTACGTTCCTCGACAACATCGCTTTTATCCATGGTCATCCACAAAACAAAAAAATATTATTTTCTGTAAAAAATACAAAGCATTTGAGAAACTAGAGCCGTAACAGACTCTTATAGAAAAATAGTGCCAGATGTTTTGTCCCTGAGATCTTTTGTCCCGACGTTTCGGCCCTATAAGACATCGGCTACTTTGGTGGAAAGTGCGAGATTGAGAGTGGAAAAACATCGCCGAAAGATCTCAGGAACGAAACATCTGGCAAGCGTGCGAGATTGAGAGTGGCAAAACACTGTAACAAAAAAAAAGTTTTATTATATTTGAAGTCAGCATGTAGGCCTAGCTGTAGCTGTATCTAAAATTGTAGCTAGTTAGCTACAATCGGGTTAATCAGGTTGTGGTTAATCCGAGTGACCACACGCTCGCCCCAACCGCGCGACGGTGGCGGCACCCTTGTCATTTCATGACAAGACAAATTGCAGACCAGAAGGCTTACTCTCAAAGAATCGCAGTCAAAATACTGTTCTAGCGATCACGGGTGCAACCTAATTCGTACCATGAACAATTTGTACCGTCAGTTCGTACCTTGAAAAGATCGAGAGAAAAAATTAAAAAAAGCCGAAGTCGCTAATTGCAGTTTCCACAAACATTTTAAAAGGGTTAGGGTATCGGTTAGGGGTCTGCTACTATTCGGCGAGTCCGATTCGGCGAGTCCGATTCGACTAGTCCGATTCGGCGAGTTCCCTATTCGGCGAGAGCCTTTTTCGGCGAGTGCCCTATTCGGCGAGTTTTTGAAATTTGTGAAAGGAAATTATCGGATACCGTAGCGTAATTACAATTGCCGTTTTTACATCGTTTTAACGTCGCTAAACGTTGAAATCGTGCAGAAAGGAATAAAAATAAAATGTTTAAACTATTAAATTACAATTCGTCATGTCAGTTCAGTTGTTTTTATTTCTGACCATCATATGAAAAACAATACACGTCAACATAGCAAAGGTGTAGAAAAAGGTAGAAGCGACAAAACACGAACGTTGAAACGTGCTTGTGACCGAAGTAAGTTATTGAGTTGAAAGAAACATACGCGCCGACTTCCGGGGGGCGGCGCCCCCCGTAAATTTATGGTTGAAGGGCAAAAAAAATGGTGATGACAAGTGGTGTTTCAAAGATAAAACACTTCGTGAAAGAGATTTAGATAATTTAAACGGTCTTAAAGAATGCCGAAAGCAAGAAAAGCCTACGTTGCTCTTGCCCGCAAAACAGCAGCTGATCGCATGGCTTTCTCATGCGGTATGGAAGTTTCAAAGTAGATGGTAGAGTAACTTGCACTGCTGGAATAGTCACGTAACTATTCACTGCAATATTAAATAAACCAGCTAAATTAGACGCGCTATTTTCAACGAGGCCTTCCCGCTGTGAGAAAATTATGATTCAACAGAACGCATTTGTTTTCTTCGCAATGTGTGAGAATTAAATCGAAAACCGATAAAAGAAAAGGTGTTTAATGGTCTTGGTCGCAGATATTGCCTGCATTAACGACGTCTCTTACCGCTATTATCACCTAGCTAACCTGACATCATTGTTTTATGCAGCCGCTAAGGTTTGACATCGACTTCAACGATCATGGAATGTTACGTTATAATAAGAACGATTATATCCTACACGCAAAAATAAAAAAATGATCTCCTCTTTCTGTTTTGTCTCGTGAGCTTTGCATATTGCTCAACAAGTGCATAAAGTTTAGAATTGACAAGAAATCATTGAATTTGAAAATTAAGTTTGAATCACTGCAAATAAACGTATTCAAAACTTTTACTTAGGCCGACGCGATTTCACACTTACGTAATCTACGTCGACAATGATTTTTAGTGCGTTCATTTTGAAAATTGCCGAGCTGGAGACAACAGCTTGTCCCGTGTTAGTTGAACTTGTCTTTTTGAGGTGAAAATCACTTGCGAACATCTCGACCTTTACTCGAGTATAGCCTACTGTATTCAATAAAAGACTATAAAGACTTTCAATAAACAACAGAAGAGAAAACACTTCGCAGTTGTTAACGCTTTGAAAGTAATTAGCGAAACGAGGTTAATAAAACTGATAGCGGGTTTTCACTCTGCTTGAGATCATGATTTTTTGCGTTTTATTTCGATAACTTCACTGTCTTGATCGTTGTTATTCACTCGCACGAAAAGGAAATGAATCGGCTTGTTTTCCAACAGTTCCAATTATGAGCTAACAATATCAAAATTTTTACAACTAGGCGTACTGCATGCGTAAAACTAATCCTTTCAAGCAGCGCTTCTAATAAATTTGGTTTGCGACCTATTTGTTAATATAAACAAGACACTAAGCTTAATCAAAGACTATTTTAATTGAGTAAAATAGCGTTATGGTTATGACGTCATCACCTTTCTCGCCCCCCAAGGTTTTTTGAAAAGTCGGCGCCTATGGAAAGAAATTTGGCACGGTCGCAACACCTTCAGAAAAATTTAAGATATGAAGGGAAAATAAAATAAAGAAAATGTTACAAAAAAAAATAAAATAAATTTTGTTTATGTCTATAAGTTAGTACTTTTGAATAGTTAAAATGATTAGTTTGGATCAACAAATGTGTGGCCTACAGCTTGGATTGAAAGGAAATTATCGGGTACCGTAGCCTAGTTATCCCGACCAGCAAAAATTTGTTCCAAGAACGCAGTTCATTTTTACATTGTAGTAACAGAATGAAAAGGCTAACCAAATGTGTGGCCTATCGTGTTAACGTCGCTAAACGTTGAAATCGAGTAGAAAAGAAAACTTTGCTGACTAGGATACGTTGAAACTGAGAAACATTCACAGAAGCCCTACGATTTGTTCCAAGAACCCAGTTAGCCTAACAGTTCATTTTTACATTGTAGTAACAGAATAAAAAGGCTAACCAAATGTGTGGCCTACTGTAGGCCGCCTATAGCTTGGATTGAAAGGAAATTATCGGGTGCCATAGCCCAGTTATCCCGACCAGCAAAAATTGCCGTTTTTACATCGTTTTAACGTCGCTAAATGTTGAAATCGTGTAGAAAAGAGAACTTTGCTGACTAGGATACGTTGAAGCTGAGAAACATTCACAGAAGCCTTTCGAATTGTTCCAAGAACCCATTTAGCATAACATTTCATTTGTACATTGATTCAACGTCTGAATACATTATCTTAAAAATGCAACGTATCGTAGGGCTTCTGTGAATGTTTCTCAGTTTCAACGTATCCTAGTCAGCAAAGTTTTCTTTTCTACACGATTTCAACGTTTAGCGACGTTAAAACGATAGGCTACACACTTGGTTAGCCTTTTTATTCTGTTACTACAATGTAAAAATGAACTGTTAGGTTAACTGGGTGGTCACAGCGGTAAACCATAATCTCTTCGTGGGAAAATTGTAACGTAAGATTCCCAAATCCGTTCGTCTGCATGCAATGACCCAAAAATAAACACACTTTCGAAACGTCTATTCAAACAGTGTATTCCAGTAAAATTAGCCCGAGGCTATCGAAAATAGGTGTAACGCCTACACCTCTAAAAAAACTGTCACTACAATACAGATTAATTGGATAAAAGACGGAACCTTTGTCCAGCTAGCAAGCACTAAGCCAACAGTTAAATGAGCGGCCAACTTTCAAGCAATCATTTTACGAATGAATCAGAAAAGATATCAATATCTCAAATTCACGTAGAAAGTAACTGTGACGCAATAGTGAAATCAATTGTCACGCAATTCAAAACAGGTGTCCAAAGCTAGTGAACCAATGCATTCATGTTTAAACAGGCCCAAACAAGTCCTAACAAGTTTGACACAAGTCTATGAACGATGGTGCAATTTTGGCACATTTTCTAGCAACTTCCATGACGTAATATTCAGTAGACTTGAACGGTTTTATATGACGTTTGATTTGTACAGAGATTGGCCGTAACATAGCGGCCCCTAGTTATGACAGTCTAACATGGCATAACTAAAAAAGAATTGAAGGACAATCGTGAGCCAATGAATAAAACACACGATACACAAATTTTTTGAATCACTCACGTTTAAGTTAATACGCAAATACAAAGGGCATGCAAAGAATGAACAGCAATAAGAATAAACACGACGATACATGAAATTGGTACCATAGGTACACGCTAAATGACGCTATATACAATAGTTGCGATAATAACCGACTGTTCCGGGCTCAGACAAGTATCGGCCGCCGCAGACAAACCAGGCTCAAACCCTAACACTTAGGTGTTCTTTACGGGGGCGAGGCACGAAATATCCCTCAACACGTAGTCTACTTTCACTTTCCCCGTACTCTCATCATAGTTGCAGACGGCAACTTTGGCTCTACGAACCACAGGCTTCCCTTTCCTAATTTGTGGAACTACCTCATGCACCCTCCCAAGTTGATACTTCCCACGTTTACCAATGTCTTGGAGAGAACCTACCACTACAAGTTGACCAGGCTCCAAATTCTCGGCCATTTTTAGCCATTTTTTCCGGCCCTGAAGACCTGGCAAGTAAAAATCGATCCATTTATTCCAAAACTGCTGAGAAAGTGACAAATTGAACCGATAATCCCTTCTTAATTGGTCACGATCATGTGGTTGCCCAACAGCACAGTATGGGTCTAAGTATGGGGTCAAAAGTGAGGCAGGGGTGATGACAGTAAAATCCCTAGGGTCGTCGCTCAAAGGTACCAAAGGGCGTTCGTTCACGATCCGAACGGCACTGCCTGTGTACGTAAGCAGTTCAATAAAATTGGGCTTACGAATTGAAGAGTCCAAAATGTGAAAAAAGTACTTGGTCATATCGGCCACGAAACCAAATCTGCCAAGACGCAATCTAGCCAAGACATCTGCCAGAGGGTTTAACAAGTCAAGACACGAAAACATTTCATCATTAACACAAGTTCCTCGAAATTCAGACTTGCCATCGTAAACAACACGCTTTTTTAATTGTGACGTCACAAAGTATGGTAAATACCATTCAAATCCCTTGACATTTCCTGCTTCACCCGCGCGCTCAATATAGCCATTAGATTTAAGATCTTTCATGGTGTCAGTAAGGAAATCACGAAGTTCAGGTTGTTTTAAAGCTTTCTTTCTTAAAGCAGCAGCTCTATCTGACGCCAACACAAAATTGTTAGGTAGATCAATATCTTCCTTCAACGGAACAGGTATCTCAAATCGACCATCTTTCAACTCAATATTCGGTTCGACAAGTTCTCTAGCCAAAATATCATTGCGAGACAATTCACAGGTTTCATTTTGCAAAGTCAAATCCTGAATGACTTTATTCAGGTCTGCTATTTCCATATCGCGAGACTCAATTTTACGCTGAAAGCCAGAGATGACATCCGACTCTGAAGACGTCTGCACTCTGCACACTTTAGCAACGCTTTCAACTAAGGGTGACTTACCACCACAAGCCAACCAACCGAGAGGAGTGAGTAAAGCATGCGGTTCACTACGATTTTCACCAACACGTTCTTCTTTTGCCCACATCAAATAAGCGTTGTCATTGCCAATCAGTACATCTACAGTACTACAATCATTCAAATGAAACATATTCACGTCATGAAAATGACGGAAACTACTTAAATCCTGCTTATGTGGTAAAGTCTTAACATCGTCAGCCCAAGCTGGGTTAACCACCGAGGTTATATCACAAAACAGTTCATCAGTCTCTAACGACTGGATGTTGAGTTTAACAAGGTCAGCACAAGTAGGTTTCTGACCAGCCAGAGTATCCATTTTAAACGACGCTTTATCATACGGTTTAAGACCAAGTTCGCACACCAAGTCACTCGAAACAAAGGTCAACTGCGAACCAGGATCATGCTGACAATACACCAACTTCGATTTGCCAGTCATTGGATTCAAAACACGAGCAGCAGTAACGCGGTTAAAGGCTGCTTTAACATTTCCAATCTTAACATTACGCACAGGAACTCTGGCACCAGCCTCATCTTTACCGACCAAATCCAGAGAATCACGTGACGTCACATAAAAATCATGCAGAAGAAAATAGTGTTTCCTATCGTTGGTGGGTCCACACTTACGACAGTTATTTGCATGATTACAGTCTCTAACCATATGCTGGCGCAAACAATTCAAGCATTTGCCAGCTTTCACAATGACATCTCTCCGATCTTTAGGTGTCAAGCGCAAAAATTCTTTACAATTAGACAAAAAATGATATTCAACTTGACCACGTGACGAACAACAAAAACATGCCGGTAGGTCTTTACGTCTAGCCTCACCACCGCGCGGTGCGCCAACAGCAGTCGAGTACTGCGAACTTCCTGACATGACAATATCATGGGGTTTTACAGACGTCTGCCTAACCGGACATGAAGGCAATTTTCCTTTGCCAAACTTTTTAAATTGCTGCGACTCCCCAGAATCGCCCATTAGCATAATGCTAAAATCAGTCGACTTGCGCGTTTCCTCCCGTACTACAAATTCAAACAAACTCTGAAAAGTAGGTTCCTCAGTGCTACCATACTGATCACCTAAAAAGTCAAGATAACGCTGCTTAGCGTCAAACGGGAGTCGCTTAGCCAAATCCAAAACAAAACGTCCTTCTAATTTATCACGCTGACCATAAGCTTTCGCGTAAAGCAAACACTGCGACAATTCATCTTTAAACTCTTTCAAATCACTGGAAGAGATAGAAGTCAATTTGCTACCATAGCGATACTTTCTAATTTCTGGTTCTGCAAAAAGACCTCCACGAACCCCAAAACGCTGGGACAAGCGAGCTAACGACATTTCTATCCTGTCTTCCTCTGACAAGCCAGGAGTGTCGGAAACCAAATTAGCAATCGTTTGTGCAGCTGTTCTAACACAAGCTGCTTGCAACAAAGTCAAACGAGTTCCCTTGAAGGGCGAAGCTGCCATCAAGGCCATAACACGATTTTTAAAGAAGACAAATGGCATATTATTACCATCGTAACCAATCAAGGCCGCCTTATCGAAGAACGTCCTACTATTTTGGTATTCAAAAAAGCAATCCTGCTGTTGAGAACTCGATTTAGCGGGAGAAGACAAGCTATATCCCTTAAGGGGCTGAGTGGGCTCAGTCACATGCACAGCCCGATCACGATCCTCAAACACGTTAAAATCAGGAGACACGATACGCCTCTCACAACCACCCAAATTACGTGTAGCTGGGCGATCAGCAACTAGCGGCGCAGAAAACTTTGAAGGGGGCAAAGCATTACTGCTAATGGCGGCCCCGTGACCTGTACGCTCTGGGGGAGGAGTTCGGTTGTAATTTGCAGACCTTGGCTCTACAGCCTTGGGAAGACCCTTAGCCGCGGCCCCGAGACCTCCTGAAACAGCTGGAAAACATGTGGATTGTACAGGTCCACTTACAGATTGAACAGGCGTCTGGAAAAGGTTAGGTAAATTAAACTGCGATTGATGTTCACTTCTGGAATGCCTAGAAGAGCCCTTCCTAGAGCTACGCCGGGAGCCCAACTCAGAACGGTATTCAGCTAAAACTACCTCTTTACGTTGTTCGGCCCTCAACTGAGCGTCTTTGAGTGCGAACTCAGCAGCTCTAGCTTCAGCTTTCGCGGCGGCCTCAGCAGCTCTCGCGGCAGCCTCTGCTCGTTCGGCCTCAGCTCTCGCGGCAGCCTCTGCTCGTTCGGCCTCAGCTCTCGCGGCAGCCTCTGCTCGTATGGCCTCAGCTCGTATGGCCTCAGCTCTTGCGATGGCCTCAGCAGCTCTAGCTTCGGCCTCAGCTTGGATCTGGAGCTCCTCTCGTCTTAACTGTAGGTTAATTTGTGCAACTATCCGTGACGAGCTCTCAGACATCCTAGTGCTTACATTTGAGGCGCTATCCTCAGGATGTATGTCAGCATCCAACCTATCTGAGAACTCACTTTCTTTTTGTTCGAAGTTATTTTTTAACGAGTTAAATTCGGGATCTACCCTATCACGAAGTTCTGCCAAGATTGCAGAGTTAACAATTTTACTCAAAAGAGCATGGAAATGCCTTAATTCCTCTTCTAAAGTAGATAAGTTAGATCGAAAAATTAACAGTTCCTGCTTATCACTCAAAGAACCTAGGGCTACAGAAAGTTTCCCGATTTGAGTCAAAATATCCCGTCTAAGATGCCGGGCCTCTCGAACTGACTTAGCCTCATCGTTAATGGGTCCCTCCCCAGAATGGCCTGCCCGACCGCAAAGAACATCATCAGGCTTAAACTCAGTCGAGTCGACGGCGGTCGAGTCCCTGTCGCCACCGAGTGTAGACATATTAAATGTTAGGGCTAAATTTAACAATTAAAAAATTAAGTTACACAAACACACAAATTAAGTTATAAAAAACTTAACTGTAAAGACCGTAAAAATACAAAAAAGAATTTAAATGCACGATACCGTAGCTGTACGAGTATGTGAAGTCCAAACGTCCACAAAACTTGCTTGGATTCTTCCACTTGAATCTTCAAGCACAGATGGATTGCCTTTAATCTTCTTTCTTGCCAATAAATGTCAAAGTTATTTTTCTTCTGTACCAAACTGAGAAGAAATGTCTTTACTTTTCTTTACTTCTTTAGACTACCAACCAATAAGATCTTCTTTTATTATTTCTTTGCTTCTAAGTGCTTCTTAGCCTACCAACTAACAAACTTCGTCTTTTATTTTTTATGGTCACAGCGGTAAACCATAATCTCTTCGTGGGAAAATTGTAACGTAAGATTCCCAAATCCGTTCGTCTGCATGCAATGACCCAAAAATAAACACACTTTCGAAACGTCTATTCAAACAGTGTATTCCAGTAAAATTAGCCCGAGGCTATCGAAAATAGGTGTAACGCCTACACCTCTAAAAAAACTGTCACTACAATACAGATTAATTGGATAAAAGACGGAACCTTTGTCCAGCTAGCAAGCACTAAGCCAACAGTTAAATGAGCGGCCAACTTTCAAGCAATCATTTTACGAATGAATCAGAAAAGATATCAATATCTCAAATTCACGTAGAAAGTAACTGTGACGCAATAGTGAAATCAATTGTCACGCAATTCAAAACAGGTGTCCAAAGCTAGTGAACCAATGCATTCATGTTTAAACAGGCCCAAACAAGTCCTAACAAGTTTGACACAAGTCTATGAACGATGGTGCAATTTTGGCACATTTTCTAGCAACTTCCATGACGTAATATTCAGTAGACTTGAACGGTTTTATATGACGTTTGATTTGTACAGAGATTGGCCGTAACACTGGGTTCTTGGAACAAATTTTTGCTGGTCGGGATAACTAGGCTACGGTACCCGATAATTTCCTTTCAATCTAAGCTGTAGGTCAAACATTTGTTGATCCAAACTAATCATTTTAACTATTCAAAAGTACTAACTTATAGACATAAACATGATTTTTTTTGTAACATTGTCTTTGTTTTATTTTCCCTTCATATCTTAAATTTTTCTGAAGGTGTTGCGACCGTGCCAAATTTCTTTCAACTCAATAACTTACTTCGGTCACAAGCACGTTTTAACTTCGCGTTTTGTCGCTTCTACATTTTTCTCGACCTTTGCTATGTTGACGTGTATTGTTTTTGATATGATGGTCAGAAATAAAACTAACTGAACTGATATGACGAATTTTAATTTAATAGTTCAAACATTGTATTTTTATTCCTTTCTGCACGATTTCAACGTTTAGCGACGTTAAAACGATGTAAAAGCGGCAATTGTAATTAGGCTACGGTACCCGATAATTTCCTTTTAAAAATTTCAAAAACTCGCCGAATAGGGCACTCGCCGAAAAAGGCTCTCGCCGAATAGGGAACTCGCCGAATCGGACTAGTCGAATCGGACTCGCCGAATCGGACTCGCCGAAACGGGCCATTCCGATCGGTTAGGTATCAGTATCCGCAAACAAACAAACTGAAAAGATCGCGAGAAAAAATAGAACATCGCTGATTGCAGTTTCCATTTTTCCGCAGTTTCCATTTTTCCGCAGTTTCCGCAAACATTTTAAAATTTCCGGTAATGATCCTAAGAGTTTGCCGAAGTCACTGATTGCAGTTTCCACAAACATTTTAAAAGGGTTAGGGTTGATCGGAGTTTCCGCAAACATTTTAAAAGGGTTAGAGTGTTTCCGCAAACAAACAAACTGAAAAGATCGAGAGAAAAAAATAGAACATTGCTGATCGCAGTTTCCGTTTTTCTGCAAATATTTTAAAATTTCCAGTAATGATGCTAAGAGTTTGCCGAAGTCGCAGACCGCAAACATTTTAAAAGGGTTTAGGGTTGATCGGAGTTTCCGCAAACATTTTAAAAGGGTTAGGGTTGATCGGAGTTTCCGCAAACATTTTAAAATTTCTGGTATTGATCCTAAGAATTTTTGTTTGTTTGCGGAAACTGCGATCAACAACTTCGGCTTTTTTTTATTTTTTCTCTCGATCTTTTCAAGGTACGAACTGACGGTACGAATGGTTCATGGTACAAATTAGGTTGCATCCAGCGATCACAACACCCCGGTCTTCAACTAGGTCGTCTGTGAATGATTCGGCGCTCGGCCTCGACACCTTGGCCGCGACCGACCTAAATGGCCTTCACGCAACTTCGCCAAGCGGTCTTTGAAAGAAAGACAATCGCCCTATCTTTGCCCGTTCGGAGCGCGAACAAATTGTCGCTGTCAGGAAGGATTCCGACTTAGAGGCGTTCAGTCGTAAGCTGGCGGGCGGTAGCTTCGCGCCGCTGGCCGATCGGCCAAGCGCACATAGAAAATGTTCGAATTTACGGTTCCTCTCATACTGAGCAGAGTTGCTGTCGTGGCGACCCTCGGTCGGGAGATGAGCGTTTATCAGTAGGGTAAAACTAACCTGTCTCACGACGGTCTAAACCCAGCTTATCCTTATTGGTGGGTGAACAATCCAATGCTTAAGGGTCAATTCAATTTATTTTTCATTGCTGGCGTGAACATGTAGAGAACGGCAAAGTAAACACACGAATTTGGCACCAACAAAAGGGAAAGATGGCAAAACCAAAAGGTTTAAAATATGCAAAAACAGTGTTTGGATGTCACTGTTTTTAATTTGCACAGCCACCAAACCTAGAATTTGAGATGAAAAAGATTAAAAAAAATTATGTGAAAATACTACAAAAATAGGCTACAATTACAATCAACACTTGCCAGTGCAACAAGGGCGATTTTAACCACCAGCTGAAGTTAAACATAACAAGCCCAATCCCTTTCTTCAACCAAAGAAAAAATAGGCCGAAAATTACTGTACAATGAACGCCTGCAACAAGGGCGAAACATCTGGCAAGCTAGGGCCAAAACGTTGGGACGAAAGATCTCAGGGACGAAACATCTGGCAAGGGGCAAGCTACAGAAAAAATAAAAGCTTTCTCTCCAAAAGAGAAAAATCGAACTGAAACATACGTTGCTGCTGATTTTAATCAACCTGACCACCAGTGTTGCCATCAGTGTTACCACACAATTCAATTCAGTTTGTTTTTATTTCTGACTATCACAACGAAAAAACAATTTATGACAAACATATAGCAGAGGTCTAGAAAAAGGTAGACGCGGTAAAACGTGGACGTTATAACGTGCATGATACCAAAGCAGGACAATCGGTTTAAAATATGGCACGGTCGCAACACCTCAATACATTTTTTATAAATTTAGAAAAAAAAGATAAAGAAATAGGCCAGTGAATTTTTTTTAACAATTTATATGAGTAAAAAAAATAAACAACAAAGGCATTAAAAGTAAAAACAAAGGAAATACTAAACTCCGAAGAAATGCGTCATAATGTACCATAATTATGGTTTGTTGGTTGGTTTGGATGGTTTTAAATCTTTATCCTCGGACTGACAAAGCGTTGATATTAGTTTCAGTGACGATCGGTGAGGGAAAGCAAGGAAAGCAGTGCTTACCTGAGCGAAAACTAGGCAAAATATAATGACTGAATTTTAGGTTTAACTTGTTATTATTTTTATCACGCCTATTTTAACTTGAAAATTACTGTGTTCGTGACTAGAATTACTCGTAACGCTTGTGAGTAGTCTAAGTCCTCACCAAACCGCATGTCTTGCCTATAAATGCCAATTAACGCAAACGCTCCTGTCAGAAACAACCACTGAGGCTTCAGGGAAATCAACTTGAAAAGTTGCTTTCCCCACGTCCAAAAACGTCAAAAAACGTCTTCGTTTTATCCAATCCTCACTCGTTTTGCAAAACGTCACCAGCTGCTTAGCCAATCGGATGTGTTATGGTTGGAGTTGCTTTCCCAGTGACGTCAATGCGTTCAATCGCTAGACTAACTGGTCATACCACTCATACGCACAGAATGGTCTCTCGTCACGGCAGCAATGGCTCGTCATTGTCGGCAGCAATGGCCGAGTGGTTAGCGCGTTGGGCTCGCAGTCGAGAGCCTGTATGTTCGACTCCAGCCACTCGCACTTGCTGTTGTTTCTCTGGGCAAGAAACTTTACGATAATTGCCTCTACCCAGTGATCGATTTCGAGTAATGGGTAGTACCAAATTTAAGTCATAAATAGAGTAGACAACCGGAAACAGACATTGTCGTCGGCTGCAGCGTGGGTCAGGTGTACGTCGGAAGGCGTAGGGGAAAACCTCCTACAGTGCCCAGGTTCCTACAGTGCCCATATTAAAATTTTACCCACAATGCATCATCAATTGCGCGCCCGAATTCATTTTGAGATGTCCACGTGCCCAATGATTTCTCGCATGTAACGTGAAGATGCAATGTGAAGTACTTGGCAAGTGAGAACAGAAATCATTTTTTTAGGAAAATAGAAACTTTTTTTTGGAAGAAAGGAAAGTGTGCATGTGACTTCATTGCTCGTGTTACAGTATTGTCAGTTACACTGTGGATAGTTAGTTAATGTAGGCAAGCTTTGATACTGCTTACTGCTTGTAATAATGTAGTTTATAAATATTGCAGCACATTTTGTCCAAAATGGCGACGGCCCCAACAGTGCCCATCAGTGACAGAGCCTACAGTGCCCAGGGGTGGGCACTGTTGGATCTATATATTTTTTATTGATAATGAGCAACAATCTTCAGATAGGTTTACTTTTATTGGTTTTGTCCAGACAATAAGTTAATAATCTTCTATACCATATTTTCAAAATGTCCAGCAGCCTACAAAGAAGCTTGTTAGACATCCAGAAAATGTCATGAAGAAAGCATGCATGGAGGTGATGGTGAAAGGAAGATCAAAACAATTTGTATCTGAGGAGTGCGGCATTTCTCGTAGAACAATTCGGCGCTATTTAGCTAAGTGTAAACGAGATCTAGAGAATATTACCATGATTAATTTCAATCAAAACTACTCCGTAAACAGAATTTTCAATGACCAAGAAGAACAGAAACTTTGTGACTATCTAATAGAGTTTGCAAAGCACCATTTTAGTTTTTCAATAAGAACGTTAGAAAATTGGCATACGAACTTGCTACGTATACAAATATGACAAAAAAATACCGGAAGCGTGGAAGGCAAATACCATGGCTGGAAAAACATGGTTAGAAAGTTTTTTTATTTCTTCATCTGCTTCTTTTGTTGTTGATTAGTGTTGTTCATGTTATGTTATATGGCTTGAATTCAACATTTTTGTGTGGTGATGAATATTACAACACAAGATAAGTAGCATATGACCTTTTAAGCAGTATAATAATGTGATGCTTTGTAAAGTGGGCACTGTAGGTACTCCCCATGGGCATTGTATGGGACCAATACCCTACAGTGCCCACTTTTGAAAGCAAGTTTTTAAAGGGCTACCAAACAAAAATTAGTAATCCCAGAACTTAGACAAATAGGCCAAGAAATGGAGAAAACCTCAAACTATAGAATAAAAATCAAAATTTCAATGTTTCTCTGCAACTTTTTTCAAAATTTATGAAAATGTAAAAAAACTGGGCACTGTAGGAGGTTCTCCCCTACACCGATGCATAGCGCTCAAGTCCGCTTTCCCGCAATGCAGGATAAAAATAAACAAACAAACAAACAAACGGTACACAGCACAGCATCATAATGGCGAAAAGATTGTTGCTGTTTTTTTATGTCTCGTCGCCATGTAGGGGAGATGTGGGACCAATGACCCTTTTAGCACACTTTGGCCACAATTTTTCAAAGTTTGACTCTCAGAATCACCAAAATCTGCAAAAAAGTCGTCAGCAAACCCATCTACCTACATGCCAAAAACCAAATGAATATCTCTAAATTTTATCCTCCAAAACTGAAATTATAAAAAAATTAAAAAGTGGGTCATTGGTACCATACATGTGGGACCGATGACCCACCGTCGTGGGACCTTTGACCCACCCTTACAATCGAGTCAAAAACTACACAATACTTTCCGGTTTTAAGTGTTGTTTTTGATTTCGCTCAAAAAATACAATCAAAACAATACGAAACGTGAAATTTCAAGTCTTGCATCAGAAAAGTGTTCATTTATACAATGTCACAACAAAGTCACAATGCATCATTAAATGTCATTGCGATATAAATCTTCGTTAAACCGTATAACCCCAGAAAGCCTTTTGGTAGCTGCTACCTGTGTATAGGTTTGTCAAAAATGCACACAATTTCTGAGCGCTTCACCTAGCAAGGTCCTCAATATCAGGAAACACAAAAGCATTTTTAATTTTGACGCTCCTCTTCAAAAAAGAAATCTCAAAATCTCCATCCTCATGAGCACTATTCAGC
This sequence comes from Aplidium turbinatum, assembly GCF_918807975.1. NCBI lineage: Eukaryota > Metazoa > Chordata > Ascidiacea > Aplousobranchia > Polyclinidae > Aplidium > Aplidium turbinatum. Next base: position 9,234,348 of record NC_137486.1, read on the forward strand.
AACAGGCCAGCAAACCTTTTACATCTTCCTTCACTGGAATACACTTTCACAAGCGCATAGCAACCAGATTCATCACTCTGCTTTGGCCAAGTCGTCGCGTCATGACGTAACACTTTTCTGACTAATGGCACAAAGTGTTTCTATCATTATTAGTCTTTCTTAAACTGACATTATGTTCTAATACTTCCTTCAAAGAATTGTTCAACTCTTCTTGTGAAAACAAGAAATATTTATTTTTGCAAGTAGGCATATTGAAGCTAAAAACAAATAAAATAACATTGGGGGACCTTTGACCCCCCTGATGGCAACTGGCAAGCATGGGTCAAAGGTCCCATATCTGCTCCATATTGGCATTCATGCAATGGTTAAAAAACCGGTGTGAATTTCTACAGGAAACCAATGCAGTTCTATCAACAAAACCCATGGTGCATAGCCTAAACTGAAAAAAGTATTTAAAAATGTTTTCTCTTATTCGAAAACAAAAAATGAATGCGTCCGAAAAAACTTACTTTTTTCCTCTAAAAACAATTCTGCCTCTTAAAATCAAACTAGCAAGTCTGAGTTGACCAAAGCACATGTGCTTGACAAAGAAGAAATCTCGACACTAAAACAACAAATAAAAGAACAAAACGCCTACAGGATGGCGAAATCGAGCCTATGGTCGTTGGTCCCACCCTGCTCATTGGTCCCACATCTCCCCTACTTTAGCCTACTGTACTAGCTTTCATAGTCATGCCTTTGCCCTTTTTACAGCGTTGATATAGCGTTACTTCGCCAATGAACGTTTAGGTGCGGATGCAATATTTAGTTGGTTAAGCTTCTATACGCAGGAGGTAAACTTATCCAGCTTTTTGTACAAATTGCTTGCGGTTGTAATGTTTAGGCCTAAGTGTTAGTTTTTGTAGTGTAGGCCTAACTGAATATCTGAGAATGAACATTCATGACGAATTAAATATTTAGACAACTATTATTCCATGTCTAACACTGGATTTTGGTCCTGCAACGTTAAAATTAAGATTGTTCATGACTTCTAAACATTAAATGGATGTATGATCACGACATAGGCGAAGCACAATTTGACAGATTTATATTTTTGATTTGTTTTGGAAATGCTCTCAGAGCGCACCAAATTGGAAGTGTTTTTCAAAAATTTCTGGGAGAGGCCCCCCCAGACCCCCCGCTGGAAGTGTTGCCTTCGGCAACACGCCTTCGGGCTTCGCCCGACGGTTATGCCCTTCGTGCCTTCTACCTTGCTGCAGCATATTTCCAAGTTGCTTTCCCAACGGTTTAAGCTACCGAACGTCACTGAGTTTCGCATACTTGTAGAGGCTCTTGACGCAGGGCCGGTTACAGAGATTGGTAGAGTGAAGTTTCCGATTGTTGAAGTGTTGTTGCTGGGAAATTATTCCATTCACTAGGTGCCGCTGAATGGAGAGCAGTCCTGAAATGCGTTGCTCAAGCGCACACATTGCAGGCTGATAATGAACCATCTCAGCCTGGTTGCAATTCAATCAATTAATCGATCAATCAATCATTTTATTTTTCGTCATTAACGCGTCCGGGACGAAAAAGATACTAACTACAAAAATCGATATAAACCTACCAGCACGTTAATGAACGGGAAAAGGTGGCAAAACCTTGAAAGGTTTAAAACGTGCCTGAATGAAAAATTATGTAGTAGGCTATATATCAGTAGTTAGCACGGCCACAAAACCCAAAAAAACAAATAGCAAAAAATAAAACAAAAACAGAGAGAAGCACACATGTAGTAACTAATGACAGCCTAATGAAAAGTGTTGTGGATTGAATTTGCCAGTTCCAATATTGATGTGGATGAGCAGTCATAATAATAATAATAGGATGGAGAAAGAAAACCGGACATAAAAGAAACCCATCCTCAGGCAAAAGCCCGTTTCAATGTGGCCTAGGAGAGCAGGTGTTGAGCTCTTTCTATGGTTAGACTGCACATCACACAGTAGCCTAAGACGATTGAGGTTTGATATCTAGTTTAAGTTATTGTTTCTTGTCTTGGTGGGTGATGGAATGGATGAGATGATGATGATGGTAGATGATGATGTCATGATGGTGTTCATGATGAAGCTCTCATCCCCTTTTGCGACGTGTCGTGTTGATTATGGAGTATTTCGTTTGCTGTTAATATCTACAAACATAAAAGTACAGCACAAGCAATCGATATTATTGTTAGGTAAGCCTAATCTTTTGTAAATAATTTTGGATTTCCACTGAAATCTTCACAAGAATGCAAGAAAGCCTTTCTACGTTGTCTTTCTATTCAATCTATTGCGTGTCCGTTTTGCTTAAAGGTTGTTTTAGTTTGTGAATAAAAAGTGACTTTGTATCAGTCTTTGTAATTGAAGAAGGAAATTCGTTCCATGTTTTCGCACCTGTGAATTCTATTGAATGTTGAGTAAGCGTTTTTGAGAAGTATGGAATGTTTAGAGAATCATTATCATGGTTTCTTGTAGACAGGCTGTGAACCTCTTTGACATATTTAAAAAGGTTGGTGAAGCAATCTGACAGTAAATTGTTGTGAAATTTAAACACGAAAACACCAACTTCCAGTTTGAACAATTGCTCAATTGATATCGGGATCTTGCTACAACTATCATTGTTGGGACGGAAAATACGATGAAATTTGTCACAGATTTTTTGAAGTTTTTGTATAAGTCCTTCGTTGCCATATTTCCAAGTCGTAATGCAATACCTCAGGTTACTTTCAATTAAAGAATGGTATAAGCAGATCAAATTTGACAAATTAAGGCAGGGTTAGCCAGATTGTCCTTTGAATGGGCAATGCTTGCAGAAGGCCGTTATTTACAAAAGCACCATGGATAAAGGCCCGAAGGTTCTTAATTAGGCTACATTGGTTGTTGTAAAACTACTTTTAAAAAACGTTTCTCCAAAACTGCTTTGTACGTGAATGATTTGTCGTGTGAGCTGAATAACCTTGCCGTAGGATGCTATGTTAGGAATTCCTGCCTTAATCACATTATTTATGCAGATGATGTATGTTGTTTTGCACCCAGTATTAAGGGCCTACAAAGAATTATTGATGTGTGCCAGCAGTATGCTATGCATAGGCGTAGCCAGGGGGGGGGGCGAAAGGGGCCATGCCCCCCCCCCCCAAAATTTTCAAAGTTTGGATTCCGAAGTTGAACCCTTTGTTGAAAATATAATATAATTTGTATAAATTTATATTGTTTTTCAAGACATCTGGCTATTAACACCCTCCAGGACTTGTTTTAGACACACAGAAAGACACCAATGAGTTTTGCAAATCGTAAATCGCGCAAAGTTTACGCGATTTACGTTTCTTTGAACTAATTTGTGAAAGCAACTTCAGGATCGCTTACTCTGTTGGTTTTTTTTGTAGTTTTTATGTAGCTAAGTTTTTTTGTGTTCTCTAATTTTAGCCGCAATTTTTGCCCGTTTGTCTGTAACAGCTACCTTTAATAAGTTAATAGCTGTTAAGTCAGTAACATACGAAATTATACAAAATACGTATGCGAAACGAAGCTTGTCAAACAAGAGCTAATGACTCATACGACGAAGAAGAAGAATACAAATATTCCCTGAAAGTGTTTCCAGAAAGCGCTATAATCCATTATTTGAGTGTAATTTTGCAAAAATTGTCCGGGGGAGCATGCCCCCGGACCACCCTAGTATACGCGTGCCTTCGGCACGCTCTAACCCCCCATCAGCTTTATTGCTTCTCTTTCTTAACCCACCAGGAAACGCCACTGCAGATGTCTTAAATTAAACAATTTGTCGTTCTCTTCAATTCATCAAATATTTGCCCCCCCCCCAAATTTTTTTCTGGCTACGCCACTGATGCTATGTTGCATGACATTATATTTAATTGTAATAAAACTGTTGGAGTTATGTTCAAAACCAAGTTCTTAAAACTTGATTTCCAACCGTTTTTTTATCTGGTTGATGAATGTATTCGTTTTGAAACGACAGTAAAGTACTTAGGCATTGTGATTAACAACATGCTGTCTGATGATGAAGACATGAAAAGACAGCTCCGGTCACTTTACTGCTCTGGCAATATGCTGAGAGCAAGATTCTCCAGGTGTTCTACCACTGTCAAAAACGTATTATTTCGATCCTATTGTATGCCAATGTATGGATCTCAGCTGTGGTGTAAATATTTTTCTTACAGTATCAATCGTCTACGTGTAGCGTATAATAACAGCTATAGAATTACATTTCATATTCCGAGACGTATAAGTATAAGCTCTGTGATGGTAACTAACAAAATTACGACGTTTCATGCTCTCCTTCGTAAAAGTAGGCCTTATATATAAATTTACTGATCGCTGCTTTAACACATCGAATACGTGGATTCAGCATTTGATGAATTCCGAGTGTTATTATCAATCTGCTTTCTTCCAGCATCGTGATCGTGCTCTCCAGCCTGAAACTTGTGGTTAATATTTGTGTAGTACCGATAGCTGCTACTCGATTTCTTTGTGTGTTTGTATCCTATGGACCAATTCTACTTGTGTCTGAAACAAAATCCAAATAAATAAATAAATAAATGTTTCTTCGTGGATAGGTCTAAACGAAACAGCACGGAACTATCTAAGGCAGTTTACATGGTCCATCCATAGTTGTGCTCGGCCTTATAGTGAAGGTGGTCGTAGTAATTGTGGCCTCTGTTTGGCTGAAAAGCTGGCCATTCTGAAGGCAGATAGTGGCCACCTTCTGAACAAGCGTTCGGAACTGGTGGGTAAATGTCGTCATAGAAACAAATTTAAACTCAAGTACCGTACTTTAAAATAAAATAAATTCCTTTTAATTTTCACAGGTTATAAATTTAAAAATAAATTTCATTTGATTCTTATAGGTTATAAATTTAAAAATAAATTTTATTTGATTTTTACAGGTTTTTAAAAATAAATTTCATTTAAATAGTTCAGGTTACTACATGTTACTTCATCGTTATTGTATTTTGCTTTTTTGTGATGTCACAGGTGTTGGCATTGTCGCGGTACTCCCCTCCATGGAACCCAAATAATAATGTGTTTTGTGCATCACTGGGGAGACAAGCTCGTAGTAGCACGTGATTGGTCCTCTCTTCCACAGTTCTGGAATGTGACGTTAGATTTAGTGAGAGCGCAGTGTTTGTTTCTTCGTTATGAGAGATGCGCTCCTCTCTTGTAAGAAGCCATTTTTATTTCTGAAACTTGAAAAAGAAAGTTAGTTCGTTTTGGATGTCTGCTTAACGGTCGCTTATTACAGTCAAGCACTGGATATATGTTTAAATGCATAATCGATTTATTTCGGATCTTGTATCAAAGTAATGATTATATATTGGAGATACAACCCTCAACCTTTGGATGTACAGTAACGTGGAATAAACTACTGGACGCAGTGAACAGTGAATACGGTAATAAGTAGGCTACACAGTTATTGTTATACAGTTACACGGTCGCGTCGCCGAAGCGACTTCCATCACAGTTGCTTCGTAGACCGTGTGGCGCTTAGCAAAGGGCTAAGCTGGTGACCCCAACCCATCCATACGCGGAAAGGCGACATTGGTGACCCCGACGTGATTGGATTTGGAACGTTGCAACAATTTTTTATGTAACTTAACTTGGCCTAATTCAACCAACATGGAGTTTATTGTTATTGTAGTGTCACTTTTGGCTATTGTGACGTCATTTTTAACTACCTTACTGTATTTCGTAGTACGTAGCATTAATACTAAGGCAAATAATAACGCCACAGAGGCTTTTCACACTGCTGTACAAAATATTATGAACTTGTCGGCAAACGTACCAGTATCAAAAAAACTTAAATTACCTGTGTTTACTCATAGCAATGTGCAATTATGGTTATCATTGTGTGAATCTGCGTTCATGCAGCACCCTGACATGAGCTCACGTGATAAGTTCGATTGCATCGTACAAAAATTTGATCCTAAGCAATTGGCTGATATGACAGAAATTTTGGATAATTGTGTACATTGTGATTTACCGTATGAAAATTTTAAAACTTTGATCACTGCCGAGAATATGAAGTCCTCTACGGAGAGACTTCACGAGTTCTTACATGGTAACAAAGATCGAGGCCTTAAGCCGACCGAGCTCTTAAAGCGTTTACGTCAGTTAGTTGCTATAAACGGTCGTGTTCCTGAGAATTTTTTTCCTCTCCTTCGCATAGTTTTTCTTGACCGTCTTCCTCCTGGAGTGCGACAACTTTTAACCATCTGTAAGGGTGACAATCTTCAAACGCTCGCCGAACGAGCAGATGACATCATTGCTGCGGGAGAGCCATCTAATTCTGCTCCCACGCAAGATACCAATAAACAGCCAGAAATTAACTTCCACTTGGAGAACCGCATTTCTTCACTCGCGGACCGCCTGGAGGAGCTCCAAACCTCCATTACTGCTTCTTCTGACTCTCGTTCATGTACAACCTCGATGTCTACACTGAGCTCGCCTGCGAATTTTAGGCGCTCGGAGCCGAGTACCTCTACTCCGAAAATTACGGACTTCACCGACTTCAAACCCAAACCGAGGTCCAATGACTCAAGGCGTGTTTTATGCTATTACCACCTCACATATGGTAATAAGGCACATCGCTGTGAAAAACCTTGCTCTTGGGTCCCAAGAGGCAAGCCAAAAAACGAATAACGCCGAGGGATGGACGAGTGGGCAGCCTCGGCTCCGCAGGACCTACGACACATTCCGCTCTTTTCATGATTCTTGACACTCTTACTGACATTAACTTTTGTGTTGATACAGGATCGACCTTTTCGTTGTTGCCGCGTTGTTATACCGACGTTTCCGAACCGCAATCCAGTCTACGCGCAGCTAATCACACTGCGGTTAACATTTTTGGCGAAAGACCATTGACTTTGTCGCTTGGTTTTGACCGCACATTTGAGTGGACGTTCCGCGTTGCAGACGTAGATTTTCCCATTCTTGGACTGGATTTCTTACGCCATTTTTGTTTAACACCTGACGTTGTTAACGGCCGTCTCCTACAGACGACCCCAGCCGATCCCTGTGTATCGAGTACTGACTTTGCTCCTGATACGGATTTGTCTACTTCACCTACTGATGCTTCTGAAGTCCAACTCTATTCTGATGCCTGTTCACCTTCTGCGAGCACGGCACAGATTCCTGCTGAACTAGCTTTCCTAGAGGAAGAGTTTCCTTCTGTTTTTGAGCTGGAGAACTTCAACCGTCCAGTTCGCCACACAACGGAACACTATATTCCTACCAATGGTCCACCTGTGTGCCAACGGGCACGACGACTATCTCCAGAAAAGCTGGAGGGTCTCCGCAAGGAACTGCAGACGCTCCTTGACTTGGACATTATAGAACCGGCGAACTCTCCATACGGTACACCAGTACACCTTGTACCCAAGCCAAATGGGCGGTACAGAATCACGGGTGATTTTCGCTTGCTCAACAAACAAACCACGAAAGACTCATACCGCATACCCTATCTTCACGACTTTGTAGACCACCTCTCTGGATCCACTATCTTCTCCAGCCTGGATCTCGTGAAGAGCTACCACCAGATACCCATAGCAAAACAGGATCGTCACAAGACGACCCTTGTGACTCCAATGGGGAGTTACAACTTCAAACGTACAGCTATGGGTCTCTCGGGTGCCGCACAGACGTTTCAGCGCTTCATGGATGAAGTGCTGCGGGGTCTTCCCTATGTCTATTGTTACATTGACGACGTCCTCGTCCATTCTCGAGACTTAGAGGAGCACAAACGCCACCTATCTCAGGTGTTCAAACGTCTTGACCACTACGGTCTCATCCTCAACAAGGAAAAATGTTCCTTTGCGGTACCCGAACTGAAGTTCCTAGGACACCAGCTCGACTCGAGCGGCATACGGCCGCTTCCTGGCAAAGTCTCAGCTATCCTGAACTTTCCTCTACCCACCACCGTAAGACAATTACGATGTTTCCTGGGTATGCTCAACTTCTACCGCATGTTCATACCACACTGTGCGGAAATCCTTCAACCTCTGTACACTTCCTTACCGCCTGGTAAGTCGTCAAAGAAACCTCTGATCTGGACTGATATCATGAAGCATGCTTTTGAGACTGCGAAACAGAGCCTCGCGAAAGTCACGTTACTCTCTCACCCCGTTCATGGTGCTCCCATCCAACTAGTCACAGACGCGTCAGATACTGCCGCTGGCGCTGTTGTTCAACAACTCATCGATGGCGAAGCCAAGCCGCTCATGTTTTTTTCTCGTTTCTTTAATACAGCTCAACAGAAGTATAGTGTCTTTGACAGGGAGCTTACAGCCATGTACCTCGCCGTCCGACATTTCTCCTACTTCCTTGAGTCACGTGATTTCACAATCTTTACAGATCACCGTCCGCTAGCTGCAGCTTTCAGCGCAACGATGGCGAAAGCCACAGCACGACAGTTACGTTACTTGGCCTACGTAAGTGAGTTCTCCACTGATGTTCGCTACTTAAAGGGTAGTGAAAACTTGGTCGCAGACTGTCTCAGTCGCGCTGCAGTCAATGCCATTTATGAAGATGGTATCAACTTCGACTTTTGTGACCTGGCCATTGCTCAACACGATGACACCTCCTTAGCTGACTTTCGTATGAGTCCTACCTCTCTTACGTTGGAAAAACGACTCCTACCTGAACACGGCATCTCCATCGAGGGGGATACCTCAACTGGACGCTTTAGAGTCCTGTTGCCGACGACGTATCGCCAAACAGTTTTTGACAAACTGCACAACCTCAACCACGGAGGAATCAAATCAACACAACGCCTTATTGCTCAACGCTACGTTTGGCCTGACATGAAGGCTGACATTAAAGCTTGGGTTAAGACATGTGTCTCTTGTCAACGCGCCAAAATTCAACGGCACGTCTCGGCGCCTCTAACTCATTTTCCTACTCCTGACAAACGTTTTGCGAATGTCCATGTTGATATCGTTGGAGAACTACCTGAGTCCAGCGGATATTCGTATCTCCTCACCGTTATTGACCGCCACACGCGTTGGGTCGAAGCCCTACCGTTGACCAGCATTACTGCACGTGCATGTGCTGATGCCTTTCTCTGGGGTTGGGTATCACGCTTTGGCGCCCCTGTCACCATGGTCACTGACCGTGGTCGACAATTCACCTCTCTCCTGTGGAAAGAGCTATGCCAATACCTTGGGTGTGATCATCGTACAACTACTGCTTACCACCCTGCTTGCAACGGATTAGTTGAAAGGGTGCATCGCACACTCAAAACTGCCATCAGAGCTCAATCCAACCCAAACAACTGGTTCTCCCACCTCGGATTGGCACTCCTGGGCACTCGTGCAGTGATAAAGGAAGATCTTGGTTTTTCTTCTGCTGAAGCCACACTTGGCACCACCCTTCGTTTACCAGGTGATTTTTTTGCAGACCCCGTTGTAGGTCCTGTCAATTCCCACTACGTGCGTCAGTTACGTGATTTTGTCAACAATTTTCCTTACATACGCCCGCGTCATGGCAAACGCTCTGTTTATATGGACGCTGACCTTGACACATGCTCACACGTTTTTATACGACATGATGCAGTGAAGGGACCGTTACGTCCACCTTACGACGGGCCTTACCGTGTAATCGATCGTTGTGAGAAGTACTTTACCGTTGACATCGCTGGTCGCACTGATACAGTTACCATTGACAGATTAAAACCTGCTTATATGGACACTTCCCCTGATGAGGATTTTTCAAGTCATGCCGAAACGTCACTGCCGTTTCGAGACGATACGTTCTTAACTTCTTCGACTTCTTCTATGCAGTACGTTCGTTCCCAGGATGATCTTAGGGTTTCCGATGAGCTCCCAGTCTCATCGACCGCTTCACACTACGTGACACGTACCGGCAGAGAAGTCAGGTTACCTACTCGTTTCCGGAAGTGATGAACCCTTGCCTTTACCGTACCTTTCTGCTGTACACAGTTCCTTTTTTTTACCTTACCTTGAGTCTAGGGATTCTGTGTTCGTGTCCCTTCGTTTCTCTGGTGAGTCTTGAACATCTTTGAGTATGAGTGTGATTCAAAATTTTTGACTTACTTTAGACACCTTCCTTATGAAGGACTCTTACTGCCTTGTATATACTTTGTAGATATTCACCTCCAACACTGCTGTAGACTGGGTGACACAACTTTGAAAGATCAGAAGAAATCTAAGGACTGATTGGACAATTACGGACATTATGTCATCGCGAGCAGGGATATTCTGCATGTCGATCGCTCACGTGATACTGCGGCCGTTCCGCGGGATTTTTATCACATCCGGATTGCTACTTGGAATGACCGTCATGCTAGAAGAACAACGATCATTCTTCTCCGCCTGCTTCATGCCGTAACAACGACCATCAGCCGATTCACCCAGAACTACCAATAATTTTGTCATTTCGTTTTGTATTCTTATCGTGTGTTCGCATAACTTCGTACCCACTTAGAGGGGGAGCTATGTCGCGGTACTCCCCTCCATGGAACCCAAATAATAATGTGTTTTGTGCATCACTTGGGAGACAAGCTCGTAGTAGCACGTGATTGGTCCTCTCTTCCACAGTTCTGGAATGTGACGTTAGATTTAGTGAGAGCGCAGTGTTTGTTTCTTCGTTATGAGAGATGCGCTCCTCTCTTGTAAGAAGCCATTTTTATTTCTGAAACTTGAAAAAGAAAGTTAGTTCGTTTTGGATGTCTGCTTAACGGTCGCTTATTACAGTCAAGCACTGGATATATGTTTAAATGCATAATCGATTTATTTCGGATCTTGTATCAAAGTAATGATTATATATTGGAGATACAACCCTCAACCTTTGGATGTACAGTAACGTGGAATAAACTACTGGACGCAGTGAACAGTGAATACGGTAATAAGTAGGCTACACAGTTATTGTTATACAGTTACACGGTCGCGTCGCCGAAGCGACTTCCATCACAGTTGCTTCGTAGACCGTGTGGCGCTTAGCAAAGGGCTAAGCTGGTGACCCCAACCCATCCATACGCGGAAAGGCGACAGCATCAATCTGCTTGGTTTCAATCTGGACATTCTAATTGAGGCTTTGTGATAACTGATGGAGGTAGCCCTTTGTAGCTAATTCTGAAGGTTTTTTTTTTGCAGATTAGATTATGGTTATAGTATTTAATATGTTTTTAGGAATTACAGAATTAAAGGTATTCGCACAAAGTTGGAATAAAAGCTGTTGAAACTAACGTAGGCCTAAATGCAAACTTGATTGATTGATTGATTGAATTTTTATCCTCGGACTGGGAAAGCTTCTTGCAGAGCCTATTCCTAAACTTTATATTACCGGACGAATTCGTCCGATTGAGCAGTAAAAGGTTAAGCGCACACCCCAAAAGCCGAACCCGCGCGGCTTGATCTTAAGGTTTCTTGAGATCTTGAGCGCGAAGTCGGACGCTTAACCAACTTGGATGGTTCGTGTAAAGAAACGTAGACTACCCTATTAGAAACACAAGTGCATTACAGCAACACCGTAGGCTACATGATTTATCGAGAAGCACTGATTGCGTCTGCGAAACCTATGGAATAGCTAGTCGTTGTCTGAAGATTTTTCTTCTTGGGTGAAAGTGGTAAACTTCATTAAAGCCTGATCATGGCTCTTTCGCCTGTTTGCATAGCTTTGTTGTCACTGGGGCAAAACACTTAAACATTTTGCTGCATGCAGAAATGCAATGGCTATCTGAAGGCAGAACTGTGATTGGATAGAAAGCATAGCTAATACTCATTCAATGGTGTATCATATGCGACTTATACTTAGGCTATCAGGCTCTTGCGTAACTGCAAAAATTAACAAAACATTTTGATTTGGAAACGAAACAAAACAGTATAGGCTACTTGGGGCCGTAAATATTCAAGTGTCAAAACTAGGGGTCAGGTGCTTTAAAAACCTTGAAAATTGCATGCCGAACCTATTAGGGAACGTTCAAATATTACGTAACGCCTTCGGGGGGGGAGGGGGGTTTATGCAAAGCGTTACGTTAGCGTCACATCGGGGGGAGGGGGTTCAAGCAAAACGTTACGTAACGCTTTCGAGTACGAAATAGTAGTTTTTTGTGCTGAATTCGTAGTGAAAAAGCGTTACATGGGGGAGGAGGGGATTGAAAAAAGCGTTACGTTGGCGTTACATGGGGGAGGGGGGGTCAAAAATTCGGAAAAAAGGCGTTACGTAATATTTGAACGTTCCCTTAGTCAAACTTCGATAGGCTACTACCGTATTTACTTGATTGTAAGCCGCCCTTGATTGTACGCCGAATGCGATAGTGTTAAAAATTTAATGTAAGCCGCCCTTGAATATAAGCCGCAATTACTGTTATATGATCTTATAATTTTGAAGCAACCCTGACCATAAATAAAACTGACAACTCCTTTTTTTCTTTCAAATGCACGTCATAAATGCATGTGACAATTTAAAATGCATGTCACAACTTCACAATTGTCGGCATCAGACAACGCAGTACAGCAAAACATCTATGGCAAAGTCGACAAGGAAAAAGGCAAAAACAAAAAAGAAAAAATGTAAGCCGCCTTTGATTATAAGCCGCCCTTGAATTTAAGCCGCAAACATGATAGAAAAAAAAACTTTATAAGCCGCGGCTTACAATCAAGTAAATACGGTATGCCACCCTTTGGGACTGAAAGAAAGTGGCATAGTAGCGAGAGTTTGTAAAAACAGCCTTGTGACGTGACAATGTAATGCCACCTTGTGTTGTACGATTATTTGTACGAGGAAATCCAATCTGAGCCAGACGATGTTAATCTGCTCTAGATCTGGGAAGCGCTGCCTGCCGAGGAAAAGATGCACGAGAACGAGGAGGTCAAGTTGTCTGACTTTCTTGAAGCTGATGACTGCCTCGAGACTGGTGGGTCTTTCATACTGGACGAGATTGCGAAGGAGATGTTGCGCAGCGAAGAGCCGATTGAAAGCGAAGATAATGAGATAACTTTTGAGGAGGAAATCGTTTTGTTCGAGGAAGCCCAGCAGCATGAAGCACTGACCGGAAGTTCATGCAGCAGAGAAGCGGGAAGCCCAGTGTGATGCAAGCATGCGATCGGCTAGACGACGAGGTGCACGAAATTCGCCGAAAGAACATGCGCCAGCTGACGATTTCTCTGAGTTTTAGGCTGAGCTACAGTAGATAACTTGAGAGAACACATTACATGCACATAGGCTACATATACATAGCTGTAAGAGAGTAAAGCCTTTTGGGGGGCAAGCAAAATTTGCCCAAATTTTGTCAAAATTATTCTAACTTCAAAATGAAGCAGCTACAGTATACATACATCTCAAGCACTGAGGATTAGTGACCTGTAGCGCCAGAGAGCTCTGTCGTCTCTGACGTCACACGTACACGTCACTAGAATCTTCCAGAAGACTCCGCCTTGAGCGCATAACTGCACGTCTCGGGAATTCAATTCAGCAATCGGGAATTCAACTTCTGTAATCAACGTCACTATGCCGAATTCCTACCTTGGTTCATCGTTATGTAGAATTGCAGTCGTGTTGCGTTGTGTGATCATATGTAAAACTCGCAATCTCACACTAGTACCTTCTTAAAGAAGTTAAGCTCATGATTTTAAATCAATCAGTCGTTTGCTATGTGAAAATCAGTCGTTTGCTATGTGAAATTTAGTCTTTTGTAGAGTTCTACAACATGTAAAAATCAGAGTGTGTTAAGTTTTTGCTATGTGAAAATCAATAGTTTGTTGAGTTTTTGTTCAATATGAAAAGTCGGTTCTTTCAATATGGAAATCAGTTGAATGCAATATCAAAAGTCAGAACTTAAAACCAGTATCAAGAAATCAGTCTTGGTAATTCTAAAGCAATATATCAGTTTCGTTGTTGCTACCGTTTTCTATTTTTGGCACTGCCAGGATGACGTTTGGATCAGTTTATTGTTAATGTAGCAGCGACGACATTTCGTATCCAGTTGTTGGTGGTGGAGCTTTAATATTCCGGTGTTTTCCTTTACTTTCTGTGTTGCTGGATCGAAGATTAAAAACTATAAACAATTACGTTGTGAGCAAGCATTGATCTTCTGAGTTGAGTTAGTAAACAATACAGCAGCGTAATCGACCTCGTGTCCTATCATTCCTTGCCGACTTTGCCCAGGAATGTTGCCATCCCACTGATGGCTGTGTATGGGTGGATATGCTGAAAGCAGCGTCCGCTACATATTTCTGGTGACCCCGACGTGATATTTGCTAACTGTGAGCTGTAACGACGCGATCTTACTGTGAATTAATTACTTGACTTAACTGTGAATTGACTGAATGTGAACTGATCGCTGGATGCACTGGATTATTCTGGATTATATCACGGATTATAACAAGCCTGCCTTTCATCGGACGCTCCTTCAACGACGACGCCGTGGGACTCAAGTTAAGTAACATTAATTCATGATGTTTGAATACTCTTTTTACAGTATCGTAGTAGCCGTAAGCCTTTTTATTTCCCTCGTCGTTGTCGTCCTTGGCCGCCGCCTCACTCGTGGCGCGCGATCGGGGCGTCTTGACAGCAGCAATGACGATGTGTTTCGCCCCCGTCCGGACGACTCCCTTCAGGCACTGGATTGTGGTGTCTGCAGGCACCCCAGGCCCTATGGCATGTCGTTGCCGAGGTTCTTCGAGACGGACGTATCCCTTTGGATTGAGCTAGTCGAAAGCTTCTTTAGAAATAGGGCCATTGATAACACTGACGAACGATATGACTTAGTTATACAGGCACTCAACGAGCAGCAATTGCATAGGGTCGCCGACGCCGTCGTCGACCGTGACGGTTGTGACGACCCCTATGCCATGCTTAAACGGGCCCTCCTGCGCGAGTTTGGTCTCACGGAGGGAGACCGTGTGGGTGCCTTGTTCCACAAGACGCCTCTCGGAGCCGAAAGGCCATCGACTCATTTAATTAAAATAAGACGACTTTTGGGTAGTGCTGCTAGAGAAAATACATCCTTGTTGCGTGAATTGTTTTTGGGCAAGTTACCGACTGACGTTAGGCGCATTCTAGCCGCGCATGCGGGTGATGATTTGGAGACGTTGGCGCGCCGAGCGGATGAAATAGTTAAAATCTCAAGCGGCGATGATGCCGTGGTGCAGGGTTCACGCAGTCTTTCCTCGCAGGCAGACATTAATCAATCTTTGGATAGGCGTGTCTCCGCATTGTCTGAGTCTGTACAGTCATTCGATCGCAGGATGAACTCTTCCGGTAGTGAGATTTCTGGGAGCTTCAGGACGCCTGCCTGTCGGGCGTCCCCCTCTCTCGCCGCTCGGAGGCCCATGCCCTCACGTGACAATCTTCGAGGTCGCCCCTCACTCTGTTTCTATCACGATAGGTTTGGTCCTAGGGCCCGTCGCTGCGCCCCTCCTTGCAACTGGGAAGGAGCAAAAAACGTATCGGGTCCAACTTCAGCAGAGCGGGCGAAGTGGGGACCATCAACTTAAACTCCGGCGCGATGCTTCGGCTCTACGACCCGCACACGAATCTAACTTTTCTTATTGACACCGGTAGTAGCCTAAGTATACTTCCCTGCCGTTCCTTTAATCGTGCTAAACCCTCTAGTGTTCTTACCGCTGTGAACGGCTCGCCCATTCGGGTGTTCGGCAGCGTGCGCAAGCGGCTCTCACTTGGCCTACCCGTCGCATTTGAATGGACTTTTAAGCTCGCTGATCTGCCTGTACCCATAATAGGCATAGACTTTTTGTTGCATTTTGGCCTGTCCATTGACATTCCTAATAGGCGCCTGATTATGCCGAATCGTGATAACTATGCTAATCATGTGCGACACACCGCACCCTCTAGCGGACCGAAAGGCAAGGACTCCAATGTCACCGAGCTAGGCGCCTACGCATTCTTAAACGTCGAGTTCCCGAAGGTTTTTGCCCTGGAAAACTATCATCGTCCGTCTAAACATGAAACGTGTCATCATATTCTCGCTTCTGGTCCTCCCACAGTGTCGCGCGTGCGCAGGTTATCGCCCGAAAAGTTAATACATCTGCGCGAGGAAATACAGCACCTCTTAGATCTGGGTGTCATTCGCCCTTCCAATTCTCCCTGGGCCTCCCCTGTTCACATGGTCCCAAAAGGGGACTCAGGTCGCTACCGCATCACGGGGGACTATAGAAATCTCAACCGTCAGACCCGGCGCGATACTTATCCGCTACCCTTCTTGCATGACTTCGTCGACGCGTTGCATGGCTCTACCATCTTCTCTAGTCTGGATTTGTTCAAGTCTTACCATCAAATCCGTGTCGCCGAACGGGACATTCCAAAAACGGCCATCGTTACGCCCATTGGCGGCTTCGAATTTTGTAAATTAAGCATGGGTCTGTGTAATGCTAGCCAAACGTTTCAACGCTTCATGAACGAGGTTTTGCGTGGATTGAACTTCGTGTTTTGCTATGTCGATGATGTGTTAATCTTCTCCAAAAATAAAGAAGAACATGTGATCCACCTGAGGGCAGTTTTTCGACGCTTGACTCACTACGGGCTCATTCTCAATAAGGAAAAATGTGTGTTTGGTGTTCCGAATGTAAAATTCTTAGGTCATGAGGTCAACTCTGAAGGCATTCGACCCCTTTCTGGCAAGGTGGAAGCAATCCGGAAGTTTCAGCGTCCACTACAGGCAGGGCAGCTCAGGAGGTATCTTGGCATGGTGAACTTCTACCGCAAATTCATTCCCGACTGTGCACGGCTCTTGCAGCCGCTACACGGCATCTTAACTCCTAAGCTATCCGGTCAGAAACCGATACCTTGGACCGATGATGCAATCTCAGCCTTCGACAGGTCGAAGGAAGGCTTAAAGAGCATTTCACTGTTAGCGTATCCAGCCCCCGGCGCCGTGACCTCTCTCGTCGTAGATGCATCTTCCACTGCTGTCGGTGCCGTGGTCCAACAGGAAATCGATGGTAAACAGAAGCCCATTACTTTCTTTTCCAAATGTCTGGATAATACTCAGAGACGCTATTCTACATTCGACCGTGAGTTGTTGGCAATATACCTCGCCTTAAGGCACTTTAGGTACTTCCTGGAAGGTCGTAAGTTCGCCATATTTACGGATCACAAACCTCTCATCACTGCCTTCAAGGGTACGCTTGCCCATGCTACAGGTAGACAGTCTCGACATTTCTCTTATATCTCGGAATTCACGTCTGATCTACAGTACATAAAGGGTAAAGATAACGTCGTAGCTGACTGCTTAAGTCGCCCCCAGATAAATGCCATCTTCGAATCCCACTTCTGACACCGCCGTCCTGGGTACGACGTAAAACTGCATCCCTCCATCCCATCTTTCATCAGTTAGGTGCCGTTCTTGCATAAAGTTATCGTATTAATTACAGCAGTCTTCGTCCTGGGCATGACATAAAACTGCATCCATTCATCCATCCATTCCACCTTTCCTTAGTTAGCTTAGTCATCGTTTTTGCATACAGTCTTCAAAGGAATTACAGTAGCTCTCAACCACTTCTTAGTCCTGGGTAAGACTTGAAACTGCATACATTACCTCAGTTAATCACTCCCTCGTTTAGCAGTTCCCCGCTCTGTAGTTGTCTTTAGGAGCTTTAGGAGTTGTGTCTTAAGGAGCTGCGCTTCCCTCACATAGGCGTGCGACGCAGCACACTTCCCGTATATAGTACTTGCTATAACCCTTGTCTGACCACCGCTGTTTTGTTCACGTAGCGCCTCGTTGTTCACCCTTGTAGTCACTGTTGCTAGGATCTTGCTTGTCAAGGTGGTAGCATAGATATAAGTCGACATGCTGCTTGCGACTAGCTTGCCCGTCGCTTTCTGCCTTTTTGGCCTTGTTTCGTCACAGCTGCTCGCATTCATCTGTCCACCGCTTCCTGCTCTGTTGGACCGGTTCCACGCTCAGTCGCTTTGCACAGCTAGCATGCTTTCAGTCTATCTATCTTTCAGTTCCTATGTTTGCTGGTCGTCGTGAGGCTAGGTACTTCAAGCCTCGTCACTTCCCCTGGTTGTCTGCTGGCACTACAGTCCTGGTCTGGTTTCATTTAAACGTGTGTCCGTTTTTCTCACCTTCCCCGTTTGGTTAGAATACCCATCCTGCTGTCATGACGCTTTGCTCTCGCGTCGCGGTGTGTGGCAGTTTGTACGACTGCTTCGCACGGCCGTTGTCCGGACTGTCCCTCCGTGTCGTAGAGAGAGTGCGCTCTGTGCCCTCTGACGTGCTTCATCAATTTTCACAACTCAGTCGTCGTACTGCATATTAACATTATCTGCATCGTCAGTGTTCACCTGTGATTGATTAGTGATTAGATTGTGTTTGTCATTGTAACTCTCCACATTTTTTTAATTAGAAATCATCGAAGCCGGATGTCCGCCGCACGAGACCTCTGCTTCAACCAATCGAGAGCCGACCAGCCGCTCCCCGGAATCAGAGGAACTGTTAGCGCTCGCGCCGTGCGGAGGGGATCCGATCCCGTCTTGTTGTTCACCGTGTGTCTATGTTATAATACGCATCTTGTGCCTCGCCTGTTTCATTTCATGCTGCAAACATCTCATCAGAAGTCAAACGGCCACCCCGTTTTCCTTCTTGCGGGGGTGTCTGTAGCGCCAGAGAGCTCTGTCGTCTCTGACGTCACACGTACACGTCACTAGAATCTTCCAGAAGACTCCGCCTTGAGCGCATAACTGCACGTCTCGGGAATTCAATTCAGCAATCGGGAATTCAACTTCTGTAATCAACGTCACTATGCCGAATTCCTACCTTGGTTCATCGTTATGTAGAATTGCAGTCGTGTTGCGTTGTGTGATCATATGTAAAACTCGCAATCTCACACTAGTACCTTCTTAAAGAAGTTAAGCTCATGATTTTAAATCAATCAGTCGTTTGCTATGTGAAAATCAGTCGTTTGCTATGTGAAATTTAGTCTTTTGTAGAGTTCTACAACATGTAAAAATCAGAGTGTGTTAAGTTTTTGCTATGTGAAAATCAATAGTTTGTTGAGTTTTTGTTCAATATGAAAAGTCGGTTCTTTCAATATGGAAATCAGTTGAATGCAATATCAAAAGTCAGAACTTAAAACCAGTATCAAGAAATCAGTCTTGGTAATTCTAAAGCAATATATCAGTTTCGTTGTTGCTACCGTTTTCTATTTTTGGCACTGCCAGGATGACGTTTGGATCAGTTTATTGTTAATGTAGCAGCGACGACATTTCGTATCCAGTTGTTGGTGGTGGAGCTTTAATATTCCGGTGTTTTCCTTTACTTTCTGTGTTGCTGGATCGAAGATTAAAAACTATAAACAATTACGTTGTGAGCAAGCATTGATCTTCTGAGTTGAGTTAGTAAACAATACAGCAGCGTAATCGACCTCGTGTCCTATCATTCCTTGCCGACTTTGCCCAGGAATGTTGCCATCCCACTGATGGCTGTGTATGGGTGGATATGCTGAAAGCAGCGTCCGCTACAGACCCATAGATAATAACTTCAAACTTAATGCTTGCCAAATAATAGAGACCACATTACCAACAGCAACAGCACTGTCTACATTGCCTGATGCATCAACTGAATAAATTGGATGAAAAAATAACATAATACTTGCCTTTATATTTGATAGCTGTTGCTATAATACTGTGTTATGGATGGTGAATAGCTGAGCATATCAACCCTAAGACAGGCAAAGACAAACAGCAGTTTATATACAAAACCTCTTCATGGAAAACAATTAAACTGTAGACCACAAAAACATGAAATCAAATGCTAGAAAATTACCAATTGCTTTGATTAATATACTTTTTCACTTTGTGCAGGCCAATAGTTAATTGCTGGGATCAAATACTCATAAAAGTGGTAGGCCTATTTTAGGCTATATGAGGCCTCACAACTATGGATTTTTAAAATTTATGACAAATGTTTAACTTGTTTAGCCATCTAAAAATGATAAGCTATCTTTGCAGTAGCCTATTTAAGTTAAGTTTTGTGAGCATAGCATTCCTCTTGGTAAGATTGATTTGTCCAATAAGTGGATATTTTTGCCCAAATATTTTTACAAACAACTGCATCAGTACAATAGAGAGAAAATCAAAAATCCTTATAAGGTTACCAGTGTGGCACGAAACAGCTTAATCCACTTTCGGGACTTTGCTCAATTTACGTACCATAAACCTAAGTTGTTTCTGATAGAAGGTCGACTTGGCTTCGCTGAGCACCCCACCCAACATCGGGAGCTCCCACTCTCGCATGTAAGGCAATGTCAACCAACGCTGTGAGGACTAGTGACCTTCTCCCGCACCAGCACCCAGCAGGGTTTCAAAATTCCACCGATGGAGAAATGTAGGCTAGTGTGCATTGGCAACTCTAACGAATATCTGTAATAAGCTTACTTTAGCTCGCCAATTGCATAATTTTACTCTTAGTTTCTGCAGATAGTGAATCGAAACGTAACATTCTGGCCAAATTGTAATACTAAATTTTCAAAAATTGTTGATGCTACATTTTATATTGTATTTCATAGCCTACAAAAAGCAACACTACAAACAAATAGCCTAGGCCTATGCAAAGTTACTAAACTGGTAGAATGTTGAAAATTCATGGTAAGAATTGATTTGTCAAATACTGAGACACTTTTGCCTAAATGGATTTTACAAATAACAACATTAGTAGGATATTGAGAAAAAAAGCAAAAACCTCATCGAACTACCAGTAGGCTACCCAGAAGGCTTTTATATCTTACCCCTGAACAAATGCAGTCTACATGTTAGTGAATATCACTTATTAGTAATAACAAAAGCTTAAGCTTAGCTCTGTTCGCCAACTATGCTCTTTTACACTTATTTTTTGCAGTTGTGGTATCGAAAGTTATCATTCTGCCCAAATTGCAATAGCCTACCACATGCAATAGTTTCCAAAATCGATAATACATTTTACATTCTTTGGCAAATATTAATGTATCTCATAAATTATAACAATATTATGTATAGTTCCTAAACTTGTAAGATGTCGAAAGATGAAAAAGTTGATTTTCCCAAATAACTGGACATTTTTGCCCAAATTTGCGGCGTTCTTTTCTCAGTGGGAGGGCGACTTAACACAAATCCAATAAACCCAAAAATACAGTTAAACAAGTTTAATTTAAAAATTCTAGCTCGAACCAAGAAAAGCTCAAATAAACATTGAACGAGCTAACATCTTTTAGTTTAGCACATATGTTCTTAGGCAAAGTTGGGGACATAGTGAGTAAATGAAAACTTCAAATGAAAACTTGCAAAGTTAATGAAACTTCCGCCATTTTGCTTTTAGTAACCTTTGGAATTTAGATACCAATTACCAATCAGATAAAAAGCAATGTTACAAACAAGGCTTTGCTATTCTTGGAAAATAAATATCAGCAATAAAAACAGTGCCACTCCCCAGATATGAGAGCAAAACGATAAAATTCTATTTCCCCCACAACATGTTGTAGAGTCTATTTCTTCTTGACCCTCCGTTGTGACAGTGTTTATTTGATTTAAAGTTGAAGTTTCACTAGTTCTGGTAGTGGGATTTACATCTGTGGTAGCAGGAGGCACTATACCGCTGTTAAGTCTTGTGAAAAGGTAAGGAGCTTCCTAAAATTAAATTGAAAATTTGTGTTAAATTTTCAGAAATGGTAGTTCATTGTCCTTAGGCCTGCATTAATTTATATTTAATTTCCGATAAAAAGGGCTAAACTAGAACTTCTATTCTCTCTCAGTCCCTTTCATCTTGTTTACAATAGGTCTATATTTTGTTTCTCGTTACATTTTTGCCACTAATTCATCAGTTTTATATACAGTTAATCATTTTTCGCTGTCTTAAAAATTATCAACACAAGATGATCTTTCATGTTCTTTTAAAAGCCTCAAAACAGGAACTAGCAAGAGAAAAAGATGATTACCTCTGTAGGACACTTGAGATCAGATCGCTTTGCAGCAGTAGATTTCTGCTCAACCGGTTCCAGCTAAATGTAAAAAGAAAGTAAGCTACAACAATATTACTTTTATTCCGATGAACAACAAAACTGGGGTAATTTAAGTTAAAGCTTTGTCAATTTTTAGTTTTAGCACTTTGGTTTCAACTCGGCTTAACCAGAAAATCAGAAGAAAAAAAACTGATTTCCTGGCCGGGTAAAGACATGGACTATGGCAGCCAGCTCAGTTACTGCAAATAGTATTAACCCTTGGTTAAATTTGAATTTTACATCGTGACATGTCAAAAGAAATACAATTGTGTCCTTTAGCTTATTGGAGAAGAACGTATAGTGAAGATGATGTTAGAGTATGAAGGTAAGAAAATCGCAGTAAAGATCATAAAAAAACACAATCCAGCTTGCAGTCCCTAAAAAAACAGCAATTGTTGCATAGAGACTCTTAAGAAGTTGGATAGGCCACGACAAGACTATTGTTCTTCAAACTTACCAAGTTGTTCCATAAGTTCAAGGCGCACATAGCATGTCCTTTGGTGCTGAAGTGAAAGCAATCAGGAGCAAAATATGAAGCATCAATCTTTCCGCTCTGGCGTAACAAAAGATGCAGGTTATCATTTAAAGTGCTCATGGTTAGCTTACTGTATCTGTAGATCAGAATATTCATTAAAACATGGACATGAAAAACATCGAAAATCTCGTAATCTTTTTTGTGATATTGAATCAAAGTAAAATGACAAAAGTGCAATTTAGTGCTTTATGAGTTCATTATTATTGGTTACTTTAACTTCTAACGCTTTGGCGAAAATGCAGAGTTTCAAAACCAAGATGAAGCGAAGAATGAAATTTTAGTCTCAAAATCGACGTTTTAGTCTCAAGTTAAAGACGACATTTTAGTCTCAAGTTAAAGACGACGTTTTAGTCTCAAGTCAAAGACAACGTTTTAGTCTCAAGTTAAAGACGACGTTTGAGACACAAGTTGAAGACGACGTTTTAGCCTCCTCAATAAATCGTAGGTCTTTTTCTTGAACAAAAAATGGTAGATATCTTCACTTAAAATACGTATAGGCTACATACGTAAAATACTTGCATACATAAAATACATACAACATTTATTGTTGACAGAGTTGTTGTTTGTTGCTATTGTTTATTTATTGTTGCTATTGTTGACAGAGACATGCTTGGGTTATATCGTGATAATGGTCTGGCTATTTTGCGTAATTTATCTGGTCCTAAAGTTGATCGTTTGAGAAAAAATGTCATTCAATTATTTAAACAACATGGCTTAAATATTACTGTGGATACTGGTCTAATTGAAACTGATTTTCTTGACGTTACTTTGAATTTGCTATCTGGTAAATTCTGGCCTTATCGAAAACCCAATAATGATCCCATTTACATCCATGCCCAGTCCAATCACCCACCCAACATTAAGAGACAAATCACGATTATGATTGCAAAGCGATTGTCCGCCACATCATTTGGCCAAAATGAATTTGATAAGACCGCATCTGTTTATAATGATGCCCTATTGAAAAGTGGTTTTGCGGAGAGAGTTTGCTACAACCCTGCTAATAAGTTACGAACATTTAGGAAAAGGAGTCGGAAAATTTTATGGTTTAACCCTCCTTTTAGCTTGCAGGTTGATAGCAATATTGGTAAGGAATTTTTCAAACTTGTTTCCATACACTTTCCGCCCCATCATAGATTGCATAAAATATTCAACCGTAACGCTATTAAGCTGAGCTACAGTTGTACTCCGAATGTTGCAAGCATCATATCCTCCCACAATAAAGCAATATTGCAGACTGATAATGAACCATCGCAGCCTGGTTGCAATTGCAGGGTGAAGCCAGATTGTCCTTTGAATGGGCAATGCTTGCAGAAGGCCGTTGTTTACAAAGCTACCATTGATAACGGCCCTAAGGTCCTTAATTACATTGGTTGTTGTGAAACTACTTTTAAAAAACGTTTTTCCAACCATAAATGTACCTTCAATGATAGGTCTAAACGAAACAGCACCGAACTATCTAAGGCAGTTTGGGACCTGGACAAGGGTGTTGATCCTAAAACAACTTGGTCCATCCACAGCTGTGCTCGGCCTTATGGTGGAGGTGGTCGTAATAATTGTGGCCTCTGTTTGGCTGAAAAGCTGGCCATTCTGAAGGCTGATAGTGGCCACCTTTTGAACAAGCGTTCCGAACTGGTGGGTAAATGTCGTCATAGAAACAAATTTAAACTCAAGTGCTTCAAAATAAAATAAATTCCTTTTGATTTTCACAGGTTATTTTTAAAAAAAATTTCATTTGATTTTTACAGGTTATAAATCTCATTTAATTTTCACAGGTTTAGAAACAGATTTCATTTCATTTGTTCAGGTTATTACAGGTTACATCATCACAATTCTTTGTGATTTTCACAGGTTATAATTACTGTATGAAAAAATTAAATTTCATTTGATTCTTACAGGTTATAAATCTCATTTAATTTTTACAGGTTTTTAAACAAACAATTTCCATTTATTTTGTTCAGATTACTACAGGTTGCATTGATCATCAAACTGCATTTTGCTTTTTTGTGATGTCATAGAGGTTGCCATCAAGTTGCATGGTTTCCAGATGGACAAATTAATTGAAACTTTGTAGTCATGGATGAAGGTAGCCCTTAGTAATTCTGAGGTTTTTTTTCTGCAGATTGGATTACGGTTATAATATTTAATATCTTTTCAGGAAGTACAGGTTTAAAGGTTTTTTTTTGCAGATTAAATTACAGTTGTAATATTTAATATCTTTTCAGGAATTATCGATTCATTACTTTTTTTGCATGTGTTTGCAGACCTTCTGATGATCCGTTAGGTGAAACAATTTGTAAAGGCTTCAGATAGTAATAACTATATTTGATTTAAAATACATACAATATATATTCATGCATAAGAAAAAAATATTTAAAATACGTATATTGCTGTTTGAGCACTTTGGCAACGTTGGCGGTAGTAGGCTACCATTTTTGGAGCTTAGTTTCACAAATGGGAAAACGTCACACGGAGATATACATTTCCGTGGCCACACTGCTGTATTCGAGGGTATACGGCGGTATACGCAGTATACTCTCTGCTTTTTCGAGCAACTGTTAGTAGGCTATACCCTTTGTTTTTCCAAAGAGAGTGCGTATGCTATCCTTAATTCTTGACAACTACTAACTAACTACTTAACCCTTTGAGGACCATTAATAATGTGAGCTGTTTGATGTTTATTAATTGCAATGGACTACCTGTGGCTATCAATTCACCGCTAAAAAATATGTAAGATCCTGGCTGCTAAACCACCGATCAGCTAAAGATATATAGCCGAGCTGACTGCACAACCGGCTGCATTGCCGAGTGGTGATAGCCCTGAAACGGCACTCGAAAGGCGCCGGTTCGATACCGCTTACGAGCATGCTGCTGTGTCTTTGGCAGGACATTTTAAGGCATGCATGAAGGTGGACACGAAGATTGGCTTCCTTATCTTTCCGTCCACTTAATCTAAATCTTCAACCACCAGGTCTAAGCCTGGATGCGACAACAAAAAGCTAAGAATACTAGATCTCAAATTTGTAAAGAGGTTAAAGATGTAGACTGTTTGGAATGTATTTATAGAAAAATAAACAATTGTGTACCTCTCGTCCAATTTTGATGTTGATAATTCATGTTATGGTAGAAATAGAATAAGGATTAGTATTTTGCAAGTTGTGTATTATTTATCTTTTTGGCAAATCTGACAGTATATCCTGTGCTTTTTTTACGAATACAGCACTGCGTGGCCATACCCAGTGTACCTACTGCACTGAGGTGGCCGGAAGGCAAAAACGGTGTGCACTGTCTGCAGTTAAAATACGTATACGATACGTTATTGCTATATTTTCAATGACTTTAGCCTAACTATTAGCTACAACATATGAAATTCAATCAAGTCTTACTTCAGTCACTGGCAAAGCAGTATGCTGTAGAAATGGTTGCAAAACAACAGTGAAGTCTTCTCTTGTATCATACCTGCCACTGTCAATCAGCTGCTTCGTCAACTCCTACAGTACCGTACATTCAGCATTACAACTCAATCAGTCAATCAACCAAAATTTATCCATTGAACACTACAACGTCTTGTTTGAATAAAGGCCACCACGGTTTGAAATATGACGCAAATAGCCTACTCTATTATCTTGTAACCATTGTTTTCCTTCAGTATGAAAACCTGTGCACTGTATCTGCATAAATCTCCACAACCGGAAATTATGGAATCGTAGGGCTACATGAATTCTTTCACCTCTATAATCCAGTTAGCAAATCAAGTCATAAAGTCTTTTATCTCTAATCCAGTCAGATTTTCAAGTTGATTTAACGTGTGCAGAAAACGTTCTGATTTACTGGCTAAGAATAAGCTCACCTGATATCTTGCGTTGTTATTTTTAATCTTTTCCCTTTCTGTTTCGTTAGCTGTAGCAACATAATTACATTCAAACAATTGCGGGTAATTGCAACCAGGCGCAGCCCCTTCACCGTCAGGAATCCCAGGAAGTCGATATATTTCAAGAATCTCAACTAAGTTCACTAATGCACGAGGAACCTGAAAGTGAAAGCTTTTCGTCATATATTCTTTTTATCTTCCAACCGAAAATTTTATTAGATCTTGCGACAAGTTGGTTCGCAAAAAAAAGCTAGCCAAGTTACTGTGCAGAATTAGCCAAAGATCGTTAGATGCTACAAAGATCAGCAATTCAAACTTAGAAAATTATGCCAAGTAACATATTACACCACGAGGTTTAATTTCAGTAGGAGTTACTCCCGAAAGTTGAGTTAATATGACTGAAGGTTTAGTCTGGATGCTCCAGGATTCCGTTTGGTTATTTGTATATTTTCAATAAAAATAGAAAAAGCATAGCAAAGTTTGTTGTTTTAACGAAAGTGCTGTAATTATTTTGTAAAGTTTTCAGTCAATGACACTTGACATTTATCATCTTTATTAAGACTGAAAAATATCATGAGTCTGCTGGTAGACAAACTAAATCATAACTGAAGTGCTTTTGGGCGTTGATGTTTTAAACATGCGACTGTAAGAGCAAGTGGGCTTGGTGGTTTACTTTTAGGCTACAATGGTGAAGTCAGTTTACGATGATCAATATAATCCAGAAAAAGTTGCCTACTTTTTTATGAAGAACGTCCAAACTCTCTCTCAAATGTTCAACGTATTTTTCAGGAAAGGCATCTACGTCTTTTTTCAAGGAGCATAAATCGTTTACTCCAATAAAGATGGTTATTATTTTCCAGTCATTTTCGTAATCTGTCCTTGAGTCATTTCGCATGCTCTCAATCAAATCCACAGCTTGAACTGCCATATCACTAAAGCATAAAACTTAGGATAAGCTTCATTACATACAGACTTGCTTATTCTGAGAAGATGGATTTCAAACTAAGCTTACTTTTGTTATAACATAGTGTTTGCAAATCAATCTAACAGAAAACCAAACGCCGAACAATTGCAAGTTTCAAACCTTATTTTCTTTTATTATTGCTTACCTTGCTCTTGCACCCGGAACAGCTGCGTTAAACCACAACAAATCTTCATCTCCGGGTGTAATCCCTTGGGAGTACCCTTTTAAAGCGTGATTGAAGTTTCGAAGAATATCTTAGAAATAAATAATAACTTAAGCGATCTGAGTTTTTTTATATAGAATATACTGTGAAGGTTTGTTTGGTATGCAAATAACATGGACTTCATTTTAAAGCATACGAAAAAACGTGAACTTAATATCTATCTAAGGTACATTGATCATTGTACTTATATTTTAACTTCACTACAAATCTTATAACTTACTTGGAAATGTCAGTGACGTCGTCATGTTGGCATCTCCACCAATACTCCAAGATAGCCCTCTATAAGCGTAAACTACACCAGCGCCTCTTTTAGCTTCTGCTCCCGTTCCGGCCTATAGCACAAAACTTATTAAGCATTAAGTTGAACACTACTTTGATTCCAGGTAGTAACTCCAACTTGGTTTCTATTATAATTTACAAAAGAATATGGAATTGTGGATCTTTGAGGAGGCTAACACAAAAGTGGAGAACAAAAAAAATGTTAGATATTTTTTCAATAATGTGATGTTACAGTACGTTCAAATTTATTTCTTGGTTTCACAGCCAAATTGCTTTTGAAGATCTTAAAGTCAAAACACATCTAATTTATGTGGGCTGAATGTAGGAAGCACATTTAAACACATTGGAATGTGAAACTTAGCTGAATGACCCATGTTACATAAAAAAAAATAGGCATTTTTACACAGTATACAAGCTGGAATTACAAGAAAAGAAAACGGAAGAGAATATTCAGCCGCAATGGATTAAGCCTTACTTTGCAGTTTTGTGGGATGAGCCTGGAACTTTCTTCATAATTTTGAGGAATCATGTGACCAAGCACTTACCCATATCCACCACTGCATGGGTAGGTTATAAGTTATGCGAGACATAGAAATAGCACTTGATGCTGTTGTTTTTCAGCAGAACTCTCACCAAGACAATCTTATAACCGGTAATGTGAATTTTATAGTGTAAACTACAATAGAAATTTAATCATTCTAAAATTGGTCCAACTAAGATGCTGACAACAGAAAGAATCTCACCGTTAATGAGTCCCCCATAGCTCCCACAACATCGATATCACTCGGCCGAAGTTGGTGTACTGCGTGAAAAGTCAAAGGCACAGCTTGCTTAGAAATAGATTTGAATGGATGAAAAGTCGTGATTTAGAAACTTAAGAAAAAATATGATCCAAAAATAAAAAAATAGATCAGGCAATTTGAGATTTTATTGTTACTGCTCGATTTTTTATGGGACGGTTGTACTTTGAAAATGATTAAACTTTAAAGTAAGCTATAACTACAACAATCATAGCCTAAGTATAGGCCTAATTGAATACCTTTTGAAACCTGATTTAGAGACAGCTCAATTGTTTTTAGTCAAAATCGAAACTATACTTGTCAAACATTCTAATGGAAAAATTACCAGATAGAGGCTTTCGAGAACAACGAAGCTTTATGTTAAAGTCATCGATGCCAATGGTTTTCTGAAGTCTTGTTGTTGTCTAGAAAACAAGTAAATGATAACTCTAAAGTTGGTTGAAAATAAGCAATATTAAATTGTAAATGAAATTTCTATTTGAATAAGAACCTTCTGATGATCCCAATAAAGGTGAAACAGCCTGTTAAGGTTTTTAGTGAATAGTAACTGTATTTGATATACTATATATTAAATTAATGTGTAGCATAGGCTCTACCAGTCTATGACGTACATTACATTATGCTTAAAATAAATTAATGCAGCCTTTATACATTGTAGTTATTTAATATAGGCTATAGTACAGTGGCTCTCGATCTTTTTTTCAGCGTGACACACTCAGAATTTCTTTCGGTTATATGACAAACCAAAAATGAATTGATTAGACTCGTACAAAAACAAAGTTTTTGTTTGGATATTTATTTGTATTTTGTATCACACTCAAAATGGTCTAAATTACAATCAGTCATAACAAAACAGTCATAAAATGTCAACAAACATCGGCCTACTCAGAGATCTACTTGCATAAATGAAACAAATAGAAAAGTGTAGAGCATGTAGTAAAATTAACTCAGTTAAGGCAAAATTACACTGAATTAAAACCACAAAACTTTTAAATTTAAAGTGTTGCTCAGTTTAGTTACGAAACCAAATATTTCCGCCGCCCCTAGAAATTTTAAATTTTTAAACGACGCACCAGGCCGTCGCGACACATAGTTTAAGAACCACTGCAGTATAATACTTCTATAATATTTACAATGATACATTTGCAGATCTACAGCACAGATATGTTGCTTATATTGTAAAATACAAACAGAAACGTTGGCTTGATCTACTTGCCAACCTTCTTCCTATTTCCAGTTCTTTCCAACCGTTTAAGCTTTTGCAGCCAAACAGCTTCCAAATCTGAAGTAAAATACTTTTTTTTTTTCTTGGTACTACGATTCGGTTTCATGAAGATTTAACATTAATAATAAGATTCAATAATATGTGGAAAATAAGTGGCAAAAACTTTTTAAACAACTAGTAAACGTCTGTCCGCGTAAAGGTTGTAGCCCCATTCTATTTACAATTTGTAGACTAAATTAAGTCCTACCATTTTCAACTGCTCTTTCAATCTCCTCCCTGTTTTTCTTATTTCCTTTAGTTGTTCGTTTTGCTTGATTTGCATCCATCTCATCTCCGCTGTTAAGTCTTGTATAAATGTAAGGAGCTTTCTGGAAAAGATTGCGAAAGTCGTCAACCTCATGAAGAACTAAACTATCAGCCCAAATCCTGCATCCAGAGTCTTTGAAGGGATAACTTTGTCCTGTAACTATAGCCTACCAATGGGATCCTCGGACCAGAAATTAAGGCATTTTTTTATGAAAAAGCACTATATTCAAAGAATACGCAGTGCAGTTTCAAGTTCCCGTGCCCTTTGGAAAGCTTACGATCCCCTAAAATCATCCAGGGTCCAACAGTACCCCTTGGACTCCCCTGTCAATGCTACTACCTGCATTTATTCGTGTCAGTAAGTCAAGGCCTATAATGAAGTGTTAGAAAAACGTTATTGTACAGTATTATTTGGACTTTTTGCTGACGATATGTCAACCGAGTTTATCTGAAAAGAAGATAGCTTAACAAAACTAGTAGCTAAGTGCTACGTAGTATAGGCTACTACAAGTTATAATGTATTTAGCCTATATGCACTACCAGAGTTGGACATTTCAGATCAGCGACGCTCCATGTCGTTGACTTGCTTCCAACCGGTTCCAGCTAAATGTAGAATAATATTGTTAGTTTATAAATAGAAGCCATGAATAATTATTAATTAGCTATAGTGTAGCTGCGTTTAATTCATGTTTCCATTACCATGTTGTTCCACATGTTGAGAGCCGCCATTGCGTGACCCTTGGCATTGAAGTGGAAGCAGTCAGGACCAAAATACGAAACATTTGTACCTCCATTACCTGTGCTCTAAAAACAAAAAAGAAATCATTGGTCATTGGCAGCAAGAGTGTATTTGCAGTAATTCAAATTTTCAAGCCTGGTCATTCTTTAAAATTACAACTATAGGCTACATTTTAGAAGAAAAAAGTTGTTTTTAAATTTACTTTTACATGTTTAAAGTTAATCAGTACCAGACCATACCAAACATCATTTAATATATAAGCTTGTGAAAGTACTTTGTATATGAAGATTCATACTAACCTTTGAGCTTTCAGTCACCATGTCCAGAAGGAAAGGTTGAAGAACAACTGTGAAGTCGTTTCGTGTGTCATATCTTCCACTGCGGATCAGGTTCTCAATCAAAGTCTGCTCGAGAAATAAAGACTGTTAGTCATAGAAGTTGCAATCTTGCATGATAGTTAATTTGTTGGGCAGCTTTTATCTAGAGCTTTAATCTTCAACTAAAAGTTTAAAAGTGCGTTACTTTTTTGTAAACCTTTGTATGCAACTTTATTAAAACACAGTAAATATTAAAAATTTCATAACTGTAGCCCATATTTGGATGATGCAAAGAACCATGGGATATGACTTTTGCAATAGCACCTACTACGACATCAATGGACCTCGCAAGAGGTCGCGGAAAGTCAGGAGTTCGTAAGTTAATAGAGGTTAGGAAAACCTACTAAAATTTAAGTAGTAAAGTTTATGTGTTTAAAAATAATTTCTTACACTTTACGCCACAAATTCACAGGCTTGATATTTCTTTAAAGGATTTGTGACTATAAAAAGGTTGAGAAACCAATGATCTAGTGCGTGTACGTTGCGCTGAGAAAAAAAAAAGTAGTGGTAAAGTGTGTACGGTATCTTGTCGATTATACTCTAAGCCAATATTGATGTTTTATGTGATAACAAAGAAAAGATGTAGGCCTACAGCAATTGCACAAAGCTTATCTGCCTGGTATACTGCGTTCTTTTTCTTTATTCGTTTCAGTTGTTCATCATCAGCATTCACAACGTTATCACAAAGTGTAGATAGAGCAGCTCTGCAATCGACATTTTCAGCAAATTTTTCTTTGCAAAAGAAAGATATATCAGGCATGTGAATAACATTCACTAGCGCACGTGGCAACTGAAACAAGAAGATAACACGTGATTGAAATATTTAAAGAAGTATAATTTGTTCAGTTTGTGTTTATTTCCGACTAGCAGAGAAAAAGTATGTTCTATTTTTATAATATTGCAGAGGTTAAACAACATGTCAAATACAAAAGTATGCGACAAGCTTGAAATCAAAATAAGACACTAATAAAACGGTAGCCTACTGTCAGAATAACTTCAAATGGTAATAAAAATGTTTGAAGTGACCAGCAGAGAATTTCTTGATTTTCCTGAAATTAAGTTGGCTACGAAGTATTGTCTTTATTTTGACTTGAAACGTGAATCAATCTATAGTTAAAATTATGTGTCAATTCCATTATGTTTTACCTCGGCGTGGAGAATATCCAAGCTTTCTTTCAGGTGTTTGATGTAACTTTCAGGATTCACTGTTTCATCACGGCTGAGTGCACGCAAATCATTCCAACCCAAAACAATGGAAATTAATTTCCAATCATTTCTGAAACGTGTTCGCTGCAAAGTAAGTTCAAGAAGATATCATTGACTTATTCGTTTAGCATTGTTTGGCGCTCATAATTACACTCGGAATAGTTTTGCCAATGTCGCAACGCGTTCTGAACTCAAACAAAATATTAAGGATTAAGATATTGTAGAGTTTTTATCTTTACAACATCTTACAAAACAAAAGACAGCTTTTAGTATGCATATTTCTATCTTTTGTATAATAGTATAGTTTTTACGTACAGCGCTGCATATATCACAGACATGCGTTGTTCTCGGCGCTTTGCAAACAGTGGTGCCGAAGTAGGGGGGGATGGGGAGGATATATCCCCCCCAATATTTTGGTAGCATCCCCCCCAATAATTTAGAAAAAAATATTTGCTTTGAAGTTGTACTTCGATTTAGTTGTTGGCAAGTATCTCCAACTGCTGTTGTTTTTCTTTTATTGATGTTTGATCACAGTTCTTTACAATCAGTTCATCGACAAAGTTATCTCTAAACTAACCGAAAGGTTTGAAAGTAGCTTGAATTCCGATTCGGCAAAGTATAAAGAACTCGCACGAATTTTCATGACCGGCTTAGTTTGTGAAATGGTTAAAAATTATCCAGAGCTGGATAGACTATCGATGAGTTGTCAAATTGATTCATTCAGAATCTCTGTACGATGCTAAAAGAGCCTACCAGGCATTGTCCGAGTTAGAAAAACATCTCTATTCTCAAATTCTCCAGCTGATTAAGATCGCCGTGTTAAGATCCTCTTAGTTTGCCTGATAAGCTGTGCTGCTTGAGAGAGGTCGTTTTCCAATCTTCGTAGATTGAAAACTTGGCTGAGAAATACTTTGGGACAGGAAAGGTTGAATGCTAGCATTGTTTGCAACATTCACCAAAATATTCTTAATGACATCAGCATAAATGACGTTGCTAATGAGTTTTCAATGCGCACTACCGTAAGACGCAATATGTTCGGTTGCAACAAGTTCTTGTGATGTGTTTGAAAGTTATTATTTTGTCATAAATTTATAGATGTTCTTCTGTAGCTTCGATTGTTTTCAGTCTCCAGACTAGTGACTTTGTCCTATAGTACACTAAGTGTAGTGATTCTAGTAAAGGAGAGGACAAGAAGAAATCTGTTTTTTTTTTTGTAAAAACTAAGTATTCATTCGAAGGTCATAGGTTCGAATCCCGCTGGTTGTACCAATTATTGTTTGCTTGTTTCTTAATCTTGCAGCAGTCATTCACAAGAGCACCGGTAGCACTTTTATCTCCATGATTTCTTATCTGTAGGTTATATTATGCTGTGATCAGCTGATTTACCGAGGTCAGGTGATTTTTTAATAAACTTAATATCGGTAAGCTACCACTAAAATTGTGTATAAAAATATGTATCCCCTCCCAATGTTCAAAATCGTCTAAAATTTGATAAAATTTTGATTTATCCCCCCCAATCCTCAACTAACTTCGGCACCACTGTTTGCAAAGCAGACAATGTTAGTGCAGCGGTATTTGATTTAATTTTAAAGCTTTTTACATTTTGAATTCTTTTATTGTTAATGTTTGAAACGGGACTATAAAATTAGACCAATCACCTGTTCAAAAAAATACTTGTGGTTTTAAGCTTGTTACGTTTTATCAATTTTTAAAGGGAGCCATGACCCAATGCTCCCTTGCATAATTATGTTAGTATCATTTTTCCACCAATCCTAAATGGGTAACTTACGCAAAAGAAAACAAGCATATAAAGTCATTGCCGTGGTTACAAGTCACTTAGTAAATCTGTAAAGCGGGCCAGTGGCTGATTTCGGTTTGCACGCCATGTTCGACTCCAGCCACCCGCACTTGCTGTTGTTTCTCTGGCAAGAAACTTTACGATGATTGCGTCTACCCAGTGATCGATTTCGAGTAATGGGTGGTACCAAATTTAAGTCATAAGTAGAGTTGACAACCGGAAACAGACATTGCCGTCGGCTGCAGCGTGGGTCAGGAGCACGTCGGAAGGCGTACACCGATGCATATAGGGCTCAAGTCCGCTTTCCAGCAATGCAGGATAAAGATATGAAAAACAAACAAACAAACAAATGCAAGTGTACTTACTTTGTCTTTTCTCATTCGTGAAACCAGTTCTCTCGCTTGCCTTGGCATGTCCCTGAAATAAAATTGTTTTTTCATCACTTATTATATCCATCAGCAAGAAAGATCCTAAGTCCTCAAAGTCAAATGCAAAAACTCTAAAGTGCTTTACGTTCTCAATAACCATCAGTGCACATAAATACTGAAAATTGAAACACTAATTTTTGTAACGGAAACGTGTAAGGTGTGATGATTTGGTTTTGAATCTTTATCCTAGAACTGACAGAGCCTTGATAGGTTATTCCTGATAGTTTCGCATACTTGTAGAGGCTCTTGACACAGGGCCGGTTACCGAGATTGACAGAGTGAAGTTTCCGATTGTTGAAGTGTTGTAGCTGGGGAATTTTTCCATTCACTATGTGCCGCTAAATAATTATATTTGGTAGCAATAATTATAATTATTGTAATTTGAAAATCTTAAAACAATGTAGGCTAACTTATAGTAATTGTGATGCGATTAAAAATTTTGGTGGTGTAATGTAATCGAACCGAAAACCATGCGTTTGATGAAACTCTGCTGCACACTGCAGTAAACTACAGTATGATAAATACAAGCCAAAAATATTTTGTAGAAATACTGTCTGGTTTAGATTTATTTTATTTTACCGAGATCTTGCTCCAGCCACAGCGACATTGAACGACGAATCCTGAGTTGAAGTTTCAGTTCCCATGGAGTAACCTTTGAGGTTTGAGTTAAACTTTTTCAATATGTCTGAAACAAATACAAACAGAAAAAAGTATACTTTATAAAGATTGTAACAATAGCTTTTTTTCCAAAATTTATAGTCAATGTTCTACTTTACTACAATTGAAATTCTTGCAAGGGAAAAAATTGTGGTGCACACCTGATATACCTCAATATTTAGTTCAAAATAATAGGCCGAGCTTTTTACAGTAATACAAGCTTGCTGAAACATGATTTTGAAATCTTTTTAATTGAAACTTTAGTCAGTGATTAAAATTTAGGCTATTTACTTAATTCGCAGCTTAAAATACCCTAGTAGGCTATATATGCTTACAATTGCAATTTTATTATAAAAAAAATAATAATGTGATTTTGTTGTCAACTGATGCGGTTTGCATGGCAAAATATGTTGGCCGATAACTGAATAATGGCAAAGGAACAGAAAAACGAATTCATTTCTTATGCTCACTCGGTATAGTTAATGCAGTGCTCAAACTTTCTTCTCCTCCAATAGTCCATGAGAATCCTCGACTTTCAATTCCAACACCAGCCTAAAAATTATTAAATTTGTGAAATAAATTACACATATGCAAATAAACGAATTAATTAAACTGAGCCAAGGTGAACTCTCAACAGAGCTATGGCCTTGAACTTGGATTAGTATGTAGGTAGCCTACATATACACTGCATCGAGTTCAATTTAACTACAGATTGATTTATGCAAAGTTTCCTTGAAACTATTCAAACTTTTGGTAAGAAAATTTAGCACAGTAGCTATTACTGTTTTTTGTGTGTGTCATTAAAAGTGCTTCTTTATCAGACTAATCAATTTAATGGTTCGCTTTTTATTGGTTGCAAATAGTGGGAATCTCATTTTGGCGATGAC
This sequence comes from Aplidium turbinatum, assembly GCF_918807975.1. Classification (NCBI taxonomy): domain Eukaryota; kingdom Metazoa; phylum Chordata; class Ascidiacea; order Aplousobranchia; family Polyclinidae; genus Aplidium; species Aplidium turbinatum. The sequence goes on from NC_137486.1 coordinate 9,270,619, forward strand.
AATGACAATGTTTTCCCTTAAAGTGTTGAATGAAATCATAAGTTCCACCAGGTCTTGAACCTGATTTTTGTTTGCAGATACAGCGCTGTTTGTATCAATATAGGTTATCTAATGCGTCTTTGCATAAACACCAGCTTGCTTATGCAATATAAGAATCGAAACGACAAATTCCAAACCTCATTCAACGCAACCCGGCTTTTTTAAGCAATGACTATTCATACAGTCCACATTTTGGATTGTTTTGTACGGTTGAGGACGGCGCTTTTATGTTTTTCGTTACATTTATGCATGGTTTAGAATTGATAGTGCTATTCCATACATTCTTGTAAAATTGTAATTGATGTTACAAATTATGGAGTTGTTTCAGCATTTTGGCCTTTGCATAAGGCGCTCAAAATCCGGCTAATCATTTGCACTCGTCCGATTGAACTATGCACACAACTGTACTACAGTAGGCATAGTGTATGCTTGCTAGCCTTCCCATGCACACTTAGGCTACACTTTTTAAACACTTCCATGCAGTTGTTGTACCCATGTACCCCTACAGATTGTGGTTATGATATTCATCACATGGTGCATCGTGGTAAAAATCGTCTGGTTTAGACGGTTTTGGTAGCAATAAAACTCTATGTGTTTGGTAATCAATCCAAGAACTCGTCTACAAAATTTCAATTCCAATTGTCTTTGTCAATATTTCAGATGTCATGGTAGCGTACATAGTGCAGTAGCATTTGCTGACAATTTGAAATCTGATTATGCCATTTATGAACTTGATTAAATCACGCACTTGGAAAACAATATTACTCATCAAATTATTCTCTTTTACTTCATGGCCATTGCCCTCTCTACAAAAATATGTTTTAATACAATTAAAACGTTTTTATACCATTGTAATTCATTCATTGATAGCGTTCTTTTTTGCGTTTCGACCAGATAGGCGAGTAAGAATTGACATAAAAATAGCCGGACCCGGACATTTTTGATAACAACCATTTTTCTTCATAAAAAGATGGGTTACCTGTTTGACACCCCAAATTTAAAATTCGGCAAAATTCGGACATGGGGAAAGACCTTTTTCACTGGGGCAATTATTGATCGGCGCGCCATCTAGCGGAAGAAAAATTTATGTATTTTCTGTCGTGCTAATTCCCGAATTTCAAGTGAAACAAGGATGATTAACATAGTGTCTAGAATTACCCTTCAGCAAAATTTGCTATTTTACGTTGATTCAACGTCTGGCAACGTTGAATCGACGCAAAATAACATATTTTGTTTGCTGAGTGCGTCATGTAACAGAATTTAGGCTCCAGTGATAGTGTAAAAAGGTGGTCCCATACTTGATTCAAGTGTTGGGTATGAGAAGATAAGGTCCTCATTGTACTAAGCCTTTGGCACTAAGGAAAGTAGGGTGGCCAGTTCCTTTCTCTCGGTCGCCTTTCCTGCAGCAGTTATGCCCACCCAATTTATTACACCCTAGGTAGAGATGAGCGATGTTTTCAACAACCAGCTGAAGCCGGGAGTCAAACCAGGTTTGCATAATTGGAAAGCCAACGCCTTACCCGTTGTGCCATCCCACAGTGAAGTGGTTGTAAAATTCTAGAAAGTGCTAATTAACTAAGATAGATTTCGGAAAATGTAATTTCGTCTGTTACAACGAATCTGACGAACATGAAAATTACGGACACATAAAATTACAGTAGGTAATGAGTTATATCTTGAACTTTCACAAAGAAAAGATTTCAGAAAAAGCATAATTAAGGAGTTGGATAACAACTATAACATCATACCAGCCAAGTCATTAAATCCATTGCATCATCGCTAAAGCTGCACAAAAATACTTACCTGAAGAAATAGGTCGTTACATAGGTAGCCATTCTTACGTCGATGCAATGTCGCGAGACTTTTATAGTCAATTGGCATTTTTATACATCAGGTCACAAGATCGAGTATTCTCTTGGATGTACTACCCCAGACAGCAAAATCTGTCATTTTTACATTGATTCAACGTCTTTAGACGTTGAATCAATGTAAAAATGACGGATTTTGTTGGCTGGGACCATCCCTTGGTCTTTGTGCAAGTTATGATCAAGTAATAGCGTTTAAACGATCAGCTACTGTAAGCCAAGCGAATGGTGATAATACGGATGAGGTAATGGACTGTACAAGTCATCCCGGCTTTTTCTGTCAGTGGGTAGCAGATAACTTCGATTTTAACGAAGATAGTCTGACAGGTCATGAACTCATGATACAATTCATGTGATGGGCATTGTAAATTGTCAAACACCAAGAATGGCAACTCGACCACTAGTTATTGAAAAAAAACAACACATCAGTGCAACTAAACTACTAGAATCAGGCAATTTTGGCAATTTAGTCAAGTCGTATACTGGTGCAAAGACAGGTACTTGGAAAGACATACGAATCAAGCAGCTGAACGTCTCTTGCGTGTTATTTACGCACCATGGATGGCTTGACACTCTATGGCTGTGTTCAAACATATTCAATTCTAAGCCAGTACAATGGCAATGGTTCATGGCTAATGTAGTTCAAGGTGAGTTTCAGGTTTCGTCAGTATCATTTAATCCTATGATACCGCTTAATCCCGCAACAGATGAAGCTGTTTACAATACAATGATATTCGTTCAAGACCAAGCGAGAAAAATGAACATACGTTGTACACCGCTAACGTTTGACCAACCCCTCTACTTCAGAGCATTCAAAATTAAACACTTACACAGGACAATTTTGGTATTTTCAAAAATGTTCACTTGCAACTTGGTGGTTTTCATCAACTGATGTCCTTTCTCGGAGCAGGATGCAAACTGATGGAAAGAAGTGGTTTAGATGATTTATGGAAAACTGCGTATGCAACGAAATCTTTGCCAAAAACGATGGAGAAGATTTGTAGGCTACAACGTTTCAACAGGGCATTATTGCTGATACTCGTGTAAATATGGATAACGTCTTAATTATTGGTAACAATATTATTCGCATAATATGTGGAAAGAAACTGAAAGAGATTTCGCTGAAAAGATCTGACCAAGCAAGTACATTTGCCGTTATGCGAAAAGCCTTAAAATATGAAGATAAAGAGATACACAATACACATGTCATTCACCGAAATCTTTCACAAATTTCTGTCTATAGACTGTTTGCAGGGGTCATTGGAACCGGACAAATTTTCGTATGAACTTGCCAATGTTCCACCATCACTTTTCTCAGATAACGGAAGTATACGAAAGTCTCGGACATCTGCATTGTTCAAATACATAATCTTGCAAAATGAGAATATTTTGTGCACTAATTCTCGATTATCTTGTATTTCGATTGTATTTGATGGCTGTGCTTTCATTCACTGACTTTCCTGGAATATGAAAAATTTACTTGAAATGTTCATTCAATATCTTGTAGCCTACGCGGGAAAATACCAATATCAGAGTTGTTTTTGACAATTGTGATATTCAAACAACCAAAGGAGCAGAGCAAAAGCTGACCACATCTTGTCCCAACGTAGCAATTCGCTTAGACATACCCATTCCGGCAAATAAACCCGCATTTTTATCAAATAAACGTAACAATTTATAAACTTACTTTAGGATAATCTTAGTAGTAATGACTTTATTGTGGACAAGGCCAAAGGAGAAAGAGACGCTGATGTTGCTATGGTCCGTAAGGTTCTGGAAGAACATGAAACCTATGGTCAAGTACAGGCTAACTGTGATGGCTGACGATACTGATGTACTCATCCTTTTGCTTTATCACGCACCATGCGGAAACTGCATTTACATGAAAATGTCTAACGCGAAAATTTCCATTCGTCGAGCTCAGCTTGCTCTCGGAGAAAATATGTGCCGATCTTTGCTATTTTGCCACGCGTTCTCTGGATGCGATACAACATCCTGCTTTTACGAAACGGGAAAAGTAAAAGTTTTTAAAATCTTGAAAGGTCTGGACAAAGTGCAACGTAAATGTGCCACCTTCGGAAACAAGGAAGTTTTAAAAGAAAAGACATTTCCAGAATTGGAGAAGAATTCTCCCAAATTTTGTATAAGCAAGTGTTTTCCATGAATACTTTGAATTTATTGCGCTACCATTACGCTGTATCCTCACAATATATATCAGTTGAAAGAATACCTGCAACAAGTAGAGCATGCTACTTTTACAGCCTTCGTGCGCATCATCAAGTGTCAACATGTCGTCATTTGAAAACTGTGCTGAATCTTACTTTCTATGGATACAAGGAAACAGCTTCTGGTCGGGTCCCAATAATGACAGATAATGAATGTGCACCCAAAACCTTTTTGAAAGAAATTAGGTGCAATTGCAGGAGCGCTAAGCGTTTATGCACATTTTGTGGTTGCTCCAAGAAAGCCTTTAAATGCAATATTCACTGTGCTTGTGAAGCTCAGTGTGAAAATTCATCACTTTTAGAGTGTTAGATACCCAATAGCTGTGAGTGTAGAAGTATATATTTACTTTAATAAAAATAGTTGCATCCCTAGAACGGGACCTCAAATTGTTACTGTGGTAGTTTTGGAAGTAAAATATTTTTGCAATGAATGATTAGTAAATGAAAGTGAACGCATATATTAAATGTACGCTGCCTTTTTTGTTGAAGCAAAGCAATAATACTGAATAAACGACATTAAATGGTCTCCAGATAAGCATTAATTGCTCAAATCGCTGACGTTTATCTTTCTAATATACGTTGATTATACATCTGCCAACGTTGTATCACCACTTGTTTCAGTTGCTAATGTTGTTGAAGTGTCATCAAGCCTACATTGAATTACACTTTAACGTAGGCAATTATAATTGTGTGAAAATAATTAAACTGTAATAAATGGCCAAATACGTCACAAATATGGGCATCGGCAGAAAAAATGCAGGGGTGGGGGAGAAGCGGGGGTTGGGAAGGCACAATTTTTGAAGCCAAATCCATCTTGTAAGCTGCAACATAGGAAAGAAAAGTTCTAAATTTAAAGTAACATTTGAGTAGTTAGGTGCAAAAATTGTGAAAAAAATTACTATTAACGTATGATGTAAATGGTTGTTGCGCCTACGGCGCAAAACTATTCAGAGAAATCAAAAAACTGAAGTAGAATTGGTTGAAAACCTGATGAGAAAGTGTTTGCGTGGAAGGCGAATACAATTTTTGAAAATTGCACTCTCGAGCAAATTACATGTAAATCATAATCTTGGGGAGGGGGGTAAGTGCCCCTTCCCTGCCGACACCCATGATCACAACCTTTTTTTAAAATATTATTACACTTATGTTTTTGTGAGTGTTAATTACGTGTATATGCTTAATCAGTTGCATTTTACTTAGAGGAAATATTTCCAACCGCTAGATGGCGCGCTATGAAAATTTAATATTCGGTTTTGGGGCAGTTCCCCAAGTCCGATTTTTGCCGAATTTTGGAATCGTCGGTCTGACTACCAGACAAGCCTCCTGCAACCAAAAAATGGTTGTTATCAAAAATGTCCGGGTCCAATGTCACTTCTTACTCGCCTAAGAGCGGCGGACGGATATATTTTCAAAAAGTTCCTTCTGATGATGGTTGGCTATTTGTTTGTGGATTGCAAGTATGTGTCGTGTGGCTGTCTTCGTGTGTACTTGAATAAACTTTTAGTCAGCTTGAATCAGTTTGTGATGATTTGAGGCCTAACTTTGGAACCGTTCCTGTTGTACAAAAAAGCACAGCTGTTGGATGCAGCATGCAGAGTCCGTTTATGATTCTGCAAAATTCGGTTGTTGCAATGTATTGGCTTTTGAAAAGCACACTGACCGCACAGAAACGACAGCTGGTTGGAATGTTTAAACAACACCTTATGAAAACATTAGAATTAAATATTTTTGATGTTGAAAATTGAACTTTAAACCTTGGTCGGTCATTATTTGTTGGCTTCGCGTGCAAACACCCATCATGTCATCTATACCATTTTCATGTCATCTTCACTACATTTTTCATCATTCATGATCATCAGTTTAATATCATGCTCAAATAATAAGTTAATTAATCTAAATTCCTGTACCCATCAGTAATCAATTCCTATTCAACATCACACCACTGTCGTTGCTGCGAACACTCCATTTTACTTAAAGCGATGCACTGTACATAGTATTTTGTATATGTAATATGTTTAATATGTAAATAATATGTAATATGTAATAATATGCCGTATGTTCATTGTTTATTCTTAAATGCTCGTGTTGTTGATTTTTCTTTTTTATATTGGTTATAAGGTTCAGTCGTCCCCGCATGGTTTCATCAACTGGCCACCTCCAGTTGCTTTAGATATGTGGAGCCAACTAGTTCTTCCAACCAATTCATCTACTTTAAACTGTTAGGTTTGGTGGCCGTGCTTAATTTACTTTTGTGTAAACCTTTAAACCTTGTAAACCTTTAAATCTGCATCGCATGCACGTTTTAAACTTTTGTAGTTTTGCCACATTTTCCTTTTGTTGGTTTTGTTCCCGTTCACTATTTGTAACTTTATCATTGCTGTTGTTTTCCGACAAAGAAAAATAAATTGAATTGAATTGAATTGAATGTGGAAAATGCGTTTGAAGTTAGATGAAAATTTTTCCATCAAATTAATTTTGCTTCAAATTTCGGCTAAATCTATTTGTAGCAATGTTTCATAGCATTTCGATTGCCCTTTTATTGGTTTTTGAAGTGATTTTGCGCAACATTGGACACAAAATAATAGGTTTTTGAAATATGTTTTCGGCCAACTAACTTCGACGTAGCTTACAGGCCAAAAGACGGCTCTTCAATGTTTAACGCTCCACAAGTGTTGGAAGTGATCGAAGTTAAACACCATCACAAATCATAAATTTTGACCGAAACAATGATGTTATGAAAGATAAAAGGAAGGAAGCAAATGACAAAGCTACTTCTTGAGACGAATAAGATTTCATTGCAAAATAAAGAGGAAAACAAAAGTTGGGTAGTCTATATGTAGGAAACAATCAGACAATTAACGCCTGGTGCTTCCTGAACATCATTTTTTGATTTAGTTTTCGTTTCTACAGAGCTCATTTTGTTGCTTCACAGTCTATCGACGATAAACCTGAGTTCAAATAGAACCATAACCTGACAATGAAGCTCTGAAACCACATTCCACTTTCATTCAATTAAATGAGGTTCATTGGGCGTTTCGAGACCCGGAGAACTATTGGTAGATTCAGAAGGGGTGCCATGGCACCTAACACACAAGAAAACGACTTCATTCTACATTGTGTTTACAAGGTCGGGTTAAAGTGTCATTATCACTCCAGAGTGGGTTTGGTGCAATGTATATTTTTATGGCTTTTTTCACAAAGGATGCCATTTTGGTGTTTTGTTAGTGTTTTACGTGCCAAGAATATGAATATTAATGAAATCGCTACCATTCTCCAACTTCACCAGCGAGATTATCACATGAAGAAAGCTTATTAGGCTACATCTGAAGATATCCATAAATCTAATGTTAGTGACACGTCATTTAGGCTATTTTGTCACGTGCATGGCCTTTTAGCCTGCAACTTAAAAGCTTTTTGTCCGAGAAACAGTCAGTTTGCTGTATGGTTTAATTTTGCAATTTTGCGAAGACTACGATTTTAAACACCAGTTTACAAAATACCGGATCAAAGCCATTACAACATGCTCCCACTGTGTCAACACAACAGGCAATAACTATCATCTATGGTCAACTTTGGCTGGTCAACTTAACTGAATTGGTGTTTGTTTGCAGGCGGAGCAGTGAAAAACATGAACTATCACAAACGTCACTTTTAGTCCGTTACATAATCTCTAAAAGTCTAAAACATAGCCTACATTTTTGAAACACAAATCTTTCTGTTTAAATTTTTAAAAGCCACTGCTGTTTTTTAATGCGGCTGTTCGAGATGTACAAGCCTACGGTAAAAGTTTTCCCTTACATAAATCAGTCAAAATCATATTGATGTGTTACCGTAATTGAGCCTCCCATCGCACCAACTACGTCAATATCTTGTGGTCTTAGTTGATGCACTGAAATGCAAAAGTTCAAAGACAGTAAATGATTTTATGAATATTCCAACTTTTGTCTTCATTTCAAATAGTAGCTTAGCCTTCAACACTGCATTTAACATGCCAAAACCTTTACAACTTTGCATCAGTCCATCAAGTTTTTAAAGTACCCCATACAGCTGGGGGGGCAAGATTACGAAAAAAGGGCACTTTTGTTTACTAAAAGGCCAATTTTTTTTCAAGTTTTAAGACATCGCGATAATGCTAATTTATTAGCTTACTATGTATTGAGTAATTTTAGCCTACATGTGTCCGGTATACCTACAAAGAAGGGCATCATGCTATGTTATCATGATGTAACCGACCGTCAAGCCTTAAAGCAGTCTGCGGCCATGGCTGCTAAGTAGTGCTTGAATGACCGCCGGTGCTACATCCTCAATCGGCCAGGTTTGGTAGGCACTTTTACGTATTGCACTGCCCGAAGAGGCAACCGCAACCATGCGTATCGTATATGACTTTACTAGTGTTTTAGTCACAACTTTTCTCATAAACTCCATTGTTTGCAGTCACTACGATTCTTCTTGCACTCAGTTCAGTTGAAGAAGAAAAAATAGTATTAGCAGAGGGTGGGAATCGAACCCATGCAATCGAAATTATTACTCCTCTGCCCTAACCATTAAGCAACGTTGGTTGTGGCGATGCATGCAGTTAAATTTCTTTGTATCAAAATCTTTCGATAAAGACGACCAGTTAATCACGTGTTGAGTCATGTCACGCATGATAGCGCTACCAACGTCAGCGATGTCGTATGTCACGCATGGTTGCGGTTACCTTTTCGGGCAGTGCAATACGTAAAAGTGTCTACCGCCAGGTTTGGCCGCCGGTCTCTTCTAGCCAATTATTTAACTTCGCAATAGACTGATCGTGGTGTAACTGTGGAAAATGTGTAGTATCAAAGAGTGACGCAAAATTAGGTCAGCGCGTCATAATCGCCACTGTTGCATTGTGCGAGAATATTTGTTATTGATGGAATATATCCATCTGCGATCACCAGCGCTGTAAGTCTTATTTGTAATTTCCGACGTTTATTTTAACAAAGTCTTAATCCGAAGTGCTAATTTACATCGGCTGGCAATATTGTCGTTTTTATGTCGATTCGATGTTGTCGGACATTGAATCGTTGTTAAAAAGGAGAACTAGGTTAGTTGACATCCAAGGGAAAAACATTTTTGGATCATATTTTGCAAAAATTATGCTTCTTTTAGTAATGTCTTTCACATCATTGAAATACTTATTTTATTACCTTGCCGTCATCGTCAACACATGTCGAACGTTGTTTTTCGTTGCTAAAAAGAATTCTAGGATAGTGACGAACTTCTTTAAAATCAGCCACATTGGAGACACTCGTGCGAGTGTCGTTAGATAGTCCCGCAGTACTGGATTACAATCCCGATAAAGCAGTTATTGCGTGGTGCAACAATTCTATTGTAGGACGTCGCCCAGGCCCAGACTTCAACATCGCTAAGTGATCATTTTAGCATTGTTGCAAGTTTAATTCTATTTACTTGTGCTATCGTTATTTTTATTTTGTATTTTGGTCTCCAAGCACGCAGATTTGGCCGCCGAGAAGGAGCTCCCGGTAGGCCACGATGGCTGCCGGAAAAAAACGAGTTTTATGGCCTGTACTGTGTTGCAAAATTTTGTGCCGTAAATATTGTTTTGAGGCAAAAATGAAAGATTATAATTAGGCTAAAAGCGAATAACAGAAATTGTTATATTGCAAAATGTGCAGTAGCTTACATGACTTTAAAAGGACACCATTGCCCCCTGCCCCTCCATCTGCAGAACAATTGAGGGCTGGGGGGCATCCGCCCTCCCTGCCATCCCGCTTCCGGCGCTCCTGACCCCATAGACTATTTGGGTATTACTGTTGAAACCCAAATGGAATCAATGTCTTTTAAGCCATGAAAAAAACAAATTCCAAATGCTGGTTTTTGCTTCGTAACTTCCATAAAAATGTAATCTGCTTTAGTCTACACCAAGACAAAAAAGTTTCAAATTAATTTTTAAAGAGCAATTTACGCAGCAACAAACCATCATTCGGCTTGGAAAAAATATTTTTGAGTGATAGCCTACTTCTGCCTTGTTGTCTAATAAACATTGCTGGAAAAGACAATGGAAGCCAACAGCTAGCTTAAAATAGAGTTAGTTATAGCAGCCTATATAGGCCTATAAGGTTTGCAGCATCTACTAGTTCATTAAAGGCCACATTGGTTGTGACAGGCCTACATACGATGATGTAGCCTGTGGTTTAAGATGAAGATCTCATAAAATTTAGGTTTGCATTTCAAGTATTGAAGAGTGGGGAGGTTACTCTTCCCTATTACAACGGGCTGTGCATTTTTCAATTATAGATTGATTTTTTTTTCGAGCTATTATTGGCTATCCTGTTGTTTCACTCCGTTCACATAGTACAAAAACGTAGCCTAATCTTAATAATCTTGGCCTAACCACGGATAACCAAAGTGCAACTTTGAGCTACGTTCGATTGTTTAAATTAATTACTTACCACTCAGAGGTCCAGGGAAGCATTCGAACGTGACATTAAAATCATCGCTTCCAACCATCCGAGTACTCTTGGATCCATGAAAGGCAACAAAACAGGTTATTTAGAGTCTTGGTAAAAAAGTCTTATCACATTTGAGAAAATTCAACGTATCCTCTTTGTGATCTTGTGATCAGCTTTATTCAAACTAAACGCTATTTGAAATATCAACACAACCTCTTAAAATAGGCAGACCACACCATTTGCCACTGCACCATTTACCATGCGCCAAATGGTGTGCGTGAATTGGACGATGAATCATTTCAATGGTTTCCTGACATCTGCCCAAACATCTAGACCGAATTGCCGCCACTGCTCAAGGGTGGTAAAAGGCAGAGCCCCTTGATTCTTGGAGTGGCGGAAAAGGTTCATACGAAGAGGAATCTCTTGGTAGCAAGAAGGAAGAAAAACAGTTTACAAATAAGATGAAACAGTAAAATTGCAGAAAAGCAAAGTAATTTACGGAGGGTTCTTGCCTTTCTTAATCCCCCAACCAATCAGTCCATAAGTGACAACCAAAAATGAACAAGCATAGCCTACCACTGTTTCAGGTGGCACCAGTTGATCCTTCATCTCCAACTCTGCCAATGTTTCTATCCATTGCGAATTACCTTTTACAAATGCAATAAGTATATGGTATAAGTTTTAAAGCAACCTAGCCGGTATCATAAATATGGTGGTATTGGGGATCTTAACCTGCTTTAACACCACATCAAGAACACCTTAGTGCTTTTTCGTAGTTGGCGTTTTATGGAGAATATCTATGGTAGGCTACTGATATTTTGCATTCATCACATGCTGGCATTTGCATTTGGCGCTTGGATGTCTATGGCAGTGCTACTCAAACGCCGGTACGCGTACCGGTGCCGGTACACGAGCACATGTCTGCTGGTACGCGGTCAGTTAGGAGAAATTGTAAATTGAGTAATTCGTTTTATGTTGATCAGAACGTCTATATAATAATTTTTAGGCAACGATAATGTTCAATCTGCTTTCCCAGCTATAGACTGTTTGGTGGCCCGCTACAACGACGACTTCCAGTTACGTCACAAAGAAATGTTATTTGTGAAAGCACAGACATTGGAAACATGGCAATTTTGATGGTGTATGTACGTTATGAATATGAAGGCAAATTAAAAGAAGAGTTTTTTTTCTCTGCCGCTCTTCCACGTAGAACAACTGGTGCAAAAATATCAAAGACTATTATTGATTACATTGAAAACAAAGGATTAGATATGAAGAATTGCGTTGGAGTATGTTCTCATGGTGCTGCTGCAATGATAGGAGAAAAATCGGGAGTAATTACACGAATTAAGCAGTTGGCTCCAGAATGTGCTTCAACGCATTGCTTTATTCATAGGGAAAGTCTTGCAACCAAGAAATTGTCAACGAAGTTAAATGATGTGCTTTGCAAGGTCGTAAAAATTGTTAATTATATCAAAGGAAGTGCAGTTAATTCAAGACTATTTGCCCTTTTATGCGACGATATGCAAGCAGATGACAGGCAACTATTATTTCATTCTAGTGTGCGTTGGCTGTCGAGGGGAAAAGTTTCATCACGCGTAGCGTATATGAGCTCCGAAACGAACTGGCAGTATTTTTGCGTGACAGAAAGCCAGATTGGGCGAAGCTGTTTCTAGATGAACAATGGCTTGCTTTGCTAGCTTACATAACTGACATTTTTGTTATTATGAATGGCCTTAACACTTCAATGCAAGGAAAAAATGCTTCAATTTTTGCAACAGCAGATAAAATTGACGGCATGCAACGAAAGCTGAAAGCATGGAAGATTCGAGTCTCGAACAATTGTTACGACATGTTTCCTAAGTTAGCTATACTGTTGTTGACGATGCTGGAGACAATTTGGACGTAAAATGTGTTCAAGATACTGCCACAGAACATTTGTCAAATTTGGTGGAACGCATTCAACATTATTTTCCGAAACAAAAATTTCCACGAAGTGGAAATGAATGGATTCGAAACCATTTGCACCAACTGTAAACGTAGTAGAGTTAAATATAAGTGTCGATTTAAAAGATAAATTATTGGATCTATCTGCTGATGAAGGTTTGCGAAAATCTTTTGAATCAAACTCCCTTGCAAGCTTCGGGGTCAAAATAAAAGCAGAATATCCGAAACTGTGTACCATGGCTATTAAAACACTGCTTCCATTCCCTTCTACATATCTATGTTAAGCCGGCTTTTCTACCATGAGCTGTTTAAAGGGAAAACACAGAAACGCGTTGGATACCCATGCTCCACTTCGAGTAGCATTGTCTTCCATTAAACAGCAATTGGATAAGCTGGTTGCAAATAAGCAAGCGCACACTTCACATCAAAATTCGAAAGACCATTAATAAAAGTGTTTTTTACTTGTTTTTTTGTGTATTTGTTACAAAAGTAATAATACTTTGCTCTTGTCTTGTTTTCGCAAATTGACCGGGACGCCAAGTGATGGAAGGTGCTCAGCCGGTACACGGCATAAAAAAGTTTGAGTAGCACTGGTCTATGGAATGGGATTTTAACAAATTTTGCCAGTTAGAAAAACATTTACAAAACGCATGACTTTTTTACATTGCTTTAACGTCGCTGGAAGTTTGTGCTATGTAAAAGAACAGCATGTATTCATAAGGATCCCAGACAGCAAATCAATCATTTTTTACATTGATTGAACGTCTGCAGACGTTGAATCAATGTAAAAAACGGTTGATTTGCTGCCTGGGATGCTACCACATTCAATTTTGGTAGGCTGCATTCTTAAGCTCAACGTAATGCGCAAATAAATTGTGACGGCTTGTTATATGAGGTGAAACAAGTAAGTTTTTAGACAGGTTACAACTTGTTTAAAATTGTATGTAGTTTTGCAAAGGTTTCAACAAAAGTCTTACCCTGTTCGATGCTTGCCGACAAGTTCTGTACACCTGCTAGTACTACCAAGCATATTATAACAAACCGATAGAGATTTTTTGACATTTTGATTTGATCTAAGTTCTTTATCATCTAAAACATACAGCAGGCATCAGCAGCATAGAAACTACACAGCATTTTAATCTTCATCGCATTGAAAGACCTTTAGCTGGTTGTAAAAACAATTAAAATCACATTTTTAAATATCTACCTGCAATACTTTCCTGGTGATGATCGCCTGAGCCTGATCTAAGCTTTTCCAAAAAAAATGTCTAGGCTACAGATATTATTGCATTAGCCAAGAGTATATACTGATATTTTTCTTGAAAACATGGACACCAGAGTCGCGAGAAAAGCGTAAGCGTTTCAGTTTTCAATCACAAACTTTTTTTATTTATTTTTGGTTAAAATTTGCTACATGGCACCACCTTTTGACGAAGCGTTCTGAGACTGTAAAGTAAGGCGTGAAGCTTCACCAAACGTGGCTAACGGGTAACGGCAAGTGTTTGTTTGTTAGGGAAGGCTAGGCACTTTAACATACCGCACTCTTCGAAGGACATAACACAATAATGCGTAACGTATATGACATCACTGGTGGTTAATTAGTCACAATTTTCCTTATCTTGTCCTTGCAATTTTCTTTGCAGTCGATCCTTCTTGCACTCCCTTCAATTGCAGAAGAAAAAATAGTATTAGCAGAGGGTGGGAATCGAACACACGCAATTCGCTTTAGAGTTTCCGATAATTTTACGCTGGATTGCAATTGTTTCTTTGAATAAACTTCAGTTTGTCATAATCACTGTAAATCTGTAACGCAAGGTGAAAGTAGGCTAATACGAAACCGCTGATGGGTTCTGTAGGCTAACACTAGCAGAAGACAGAGCCGGCCTCAGTGTTTCTCCATATAGATTGCTATTTTTGACTCACTTCGGCTAACAATTGTAGTTTTTCATCAAACATCCTCTCCCCAACCCAGCAACGACACACCTGAGGTGGAGTAGCCTACCCACGGGAGGTATGAGAGAGCACCCCAAGAAAATTTTGAAAAAATATCTTAAAATTGCGCAGTGTCACAATCAATGTGCGAGGTCTTACGACGGGTCGCTTGTATCTCGATCGAGCGTGTTGTTTTGATTGTAAAATTCTTATGCTATAGGTTATCATCGGTCATTATCCTGAAGTAACCTCTGATTACGAAATCTGTATTATGTAACGTGTATTCTAGGTCATTCGATTGCTACGTGCAGTTTTAGAGTCTTCTTTAAACTTGCTTGTTTATGCCGCTCAATGCAACGTGACCGAACGATGAGTTCGTGTGATGCAACATTACGTAACCTTCTCGAAGTTACTAGACCGAACAAACCTTTTATAAATAGTGGTGTAATTTGCGTAATGATTTATTATGATGATTATTATTGAGTTGATTATGTGATGATGGGAGTTGTATTATGACGAGTTGATTATGATGAGTTGGTTATGAGAGATCATTGCTGTAATAGTAGCAGTTGGTAATAGAAGCAAAGAATTATTGTTGATCAAAAGTTGAAGTATTGCATACGAGTAAAGCAAGTTGATGCTAATATAATTTCTGATTGAAATTAAAATCGTATGAGAAGCTGCGAGTGGATTACGTTAAACTTGATCAATAGTCGCAAGCATTGGAATCTATTGCCGTTTACTGTAACTTTGATTAATTGTTGGAAGTGGTGAACCATTCGTTGGAGTCCTTCAAGAAGTTAGATTATCATTTCACTAGTAGAACCATTCGACATTTAATTGACTGCTTTTCGGTTTGACCCATTAAACTACGTCATTGAACCTTTCCAAGTCTTTTTCCTGGTAAGAGATAGAAAGAAATCGTGACATTCTGGGGGCTCGTCCGGGAATAACCGAAAAAGAATAACCGAAAAACCGAAGATTTACCAAAAGAATAAATCAACAACAAGTTGTCAAAATGTCGGATACCGTCAAACATGAGATGATTGAAGACTTAAGCCTGGTCTACACTTCAAGCCCGAAAAGCGCAAACGCCTGCCTTGTCCAGCCTCGACTGACTAAAAACTGTCTACACTGGCAAATTTGATCTTGCAACCGTGTGTATTCAAGCGCTAACAACGTCACTTTCTGCTTGGTTACATCATCTGGCTGGAAATTCGCCTTCAATTGATTCAAACTTATCAATCAAACGCATCCATCGCTGTACTGACACAGTGTAATAGGTCAACTGAAAATAATCTAGAATAGTATTGTAGGCCTACAGCTATCCTTTAACTTGTACAGTTAAACACTGCAATCAATGCAAGGCTAGCAGGTAGGCCAACCCAAGTTTGACCAAAAGCCTGGTGAAGTGCTACCTGAACCTGACCAACAGCTAAAGATAGTTTGAATCCGTCTAAGAGGTAGGACCACCATACTAGCTGGAAGGCCAACTTTAATCATACCAACATCCTAGTGAAGTGCCACCTTAACCAAACTAACAGCTAAGTAGGCCTATGTAAGACTTTTTTAAACTTAACCTTTTAATTTTTATCTACACTCACCAACTAACCTATTAACTGAAACAGAGTACCATCTTTCCAGAAAACTGAAACTGCCTTTCCGCCAAGTCCCACAAAATGCCAAGACCTGAGCTCAAACTAAATTTTGAGCCAGAACCTTGGTCAAGCGAATCTCTCCAGAGCGTAAAAAAAGCTCGCGATGACCAGACATTTTCAGGCCGAAGGCGGCGCTGTAGCCGAGAGAAGATTTGTCTTAAATAAACAAAGAATGCGCGACGCTCAGCTCAAAATATTGTGTAGTGTAGACCAGGCTTTACGGAGCATGGCTGAACGAATGGGGCTGAGTGACAATGATAAGTCTCAGTTTGTGATGGAAGAGTATCACAAGATAATGGCCCAGAAAGCTCAGCGAGAAGCTGACGAAAGAGAAGATAGAAGAGCTGCTCGTGAAATAAGGAAAGCAGAATTTGAAGCTGAAGAAAAGCGAGTGGTCACAGCGGTAAACCATAATCTCTTCGTGGGAAAATTGTAACATAAGATTCCCGAATCCGTTCGTCTGTATGGATCGACCGAAAAAGAAACACTCCTTGAAACGTCTATTCAATAAGTGTATTCCTGTAAAGTTAGCCCGCGGCTATCGAAATCGAGATGCAACGCCGTACACCACTGAAAACTGTCACTACGATACAGATTACTTGGATAAAAGACGGTACTTTTGTCCAGTTAGCAAGCACTAAGCAAACAGTTAAATGTGCGGCCAACTTTCAAACAATCATTTTACGAATGACCAGAATAGATAGCAATATCTCAAACTCACATATGCAGTACTGTGACGCAATAATGAAAGACAATTATGATGTCATTCAAACAGGTGTTTAAAGCTGATGTAATATTTCCTGTTTAAACAGGTTTCAAACTGAAACAGGCCCAAACAGGTCCAAACAGGTTTGACACAAGTCTTATGAACGATGGTGCAATTTTGGCACATTTTCTAGCAACTTCCATGACGTAATATTCAGTAGACTTGAACGGTTTTTTATATGACGTTTGATTAGGTGAACCATTGTCTGGAACATAGCGTACCCTAGTTATGATAGTCTGACATGGCATAACTAAAAAAGAATTGACGACAATTGTGAGCCAATGAATAAAAACACATGATACACAAATTGTTTGAATCACTCACGTTTAAGTTAATACGCAAATACAAAGGGCATGCAAAGAATGAACAGCAATAAGAATAAACACGACGATACATGAAATTGGTACCATAGGTACACGCTAAAATGACGCTATACACAATGGTTGCGATAATAACCGACTGTTCCGGGCTCAGACAAGGGTCGGCCACCGCAGACAAAACCAGGCTCAAACCCTAACACTTAGGTGTTCTTTACAGGGGCGAGGCACGAAATATCCCTCAACACATAGTCTACTTTCACTTTCCCCGCACTCTCATCATAGTTGCAGACGGCAACTTTAGCTCTACGAACCACAGGCTTCCCTTTCCTAATTTGTGGAACTACCTCATGCACCCTCCCAAGTTGATACTTCCCACGTTTACCAATGTCCTGGAGAGAACCTACCACTACAAGTTGACCAGGCTCCAAATTGTCGGCCATTTTTAGCCATTTTTTCCGGCCCTGAAGACCTGGCAAGTAAAAATCGATCCATTTACTCCAAAACTGCTGAGAAAGTGACAAATTGTACCGATAATCCCTTCTTAATTGGTCACGATCATGTGGTTGCCCAACAGCACAGTATGGGTCTAAGTATGGGGTCAAAAGTGAGGCAGGGGTGATGACAGTAGAATCCCTAGGGTCGTCACTCAAAGGTACCAAAGGGCGTTCGTTCACGATCCGAACGGCACTGCTGGTGTACGTAAGCAGTTCAATAAAATTGGGCTTACGAATTGAAGAGTCCAAAATGTGAAAAAATGCAGTTTTAAATTGTTTAACCATTGCCTCTCAGGCGCCACCTTGCGCCGGAGCATACGGAGGTATAAATTCCCAGTTTATCTTTCTCTGTCTCAGGGCGTTGTGAAATTCAGCTGATTCTATCAACTCGGGTAACTTCTTAGATGCTGCCTGAAAGGTACTTCCATTATCGGAATAGATAGCATTAACCTGCCCACGTAAATCTGTAAACCTTGTAAAGGCAAGTAAAAAATCACTCAGCGACAATGACGTAACCAGCTCAACATGAATAGCGCGAGATGCCATACATGTGAACAAGAGTCCCCAAGCTTTTTTGTGACTTCTACCTTCAACAAAGGTTAAAGGTCCAAGATAGTCTAAGCCGCAATCAAAAAAGGGTTTCCTATGCGCAGTTGTGCGAGACAAAGGTAAATCAGACATGAGCTGCCTTATAGGCCGTGCTTTCTCAATCGCACATACACCACAATCATTAAGATACCTCTTCACGGAGGCATTACCATTAGCGATCCAAAACTTCTGTCGCGTAGACAACAAAGTGTGCTGTACTCCACAGTGCGCATTTCCATTATGATGCGACAGTACAACAAGCCTAGTGAAGGGGTGCTTCGAAGGCAAAACAATCGGATGCTTTGCTTCAAGAGAGATCTCGGGAGAATTGCTTAAGCGCCCTTCAATGCGGATTACACCAGCGTCATCTACACAAGGTCTGTACTTTTTAAGTGAACGCAATTCTTTCAAGCGTTCCTTCTCACGTTGCGAAGCGCCAACACTACCTCGCTTTATCACTTCCTCAAGGGCATCCGGCGATCGTTTGGTCATTAAATGTACCACATCGCCATACACGCTCTTCTAAACAAACTTCACAGCCAACTCTGAAGCACTGTTAAGATAAGATGCATCCAGTTTTGGCTTCACAAAGCTACGCTTTCTCGTTTTACAGCACAAAAATTCAACAAAAGCAACCAAATAAGCGATTCTCTTTTTCATAACATACAAAGAAGGTGCGGCCTCGATCAATCTGTGAAGACTACCCTGTCCAACGTCAAGCGACTCCTCTTCGTCACGAAGATATAGGCTATGGACAGGTACTGGAGTGGCATTTTCTACAGATGGAATTTCCTCACACTGGTAGAGAAGACTAGAACCATTTAACCACAACTCTCGAAATTCTTTCTTTGTAATAAGATTTGGCCTTGTGCCAACATCAGCTGGGTTCATATCGGTAGGGCAAAAACGCCAATCCTGGGCTCCAGACAACAATAAAATATGCTCAACTCGACGCGTAATAAACTTATTCAAACGTAAATCAGGGTTTTTAACCCACTGCAACACAGTACGAGAATCACACCAAAAATACTTCAGGCAGTCGGGCATCTTCAATGCCTCGTAGGCCTGCTTCACGAGTCTTGCTGTATTTAAAGCGGCAACAAGCTCTTTCCTAGCTATCGGCCAAGAAAACTGATTTTTTACAACAATGGTAGATTTACCCAGAACGAAAGACACACTCGGAACTCCGTTAACCAGTCTACGTAAGTAAACAACAGAAGAGAAAGCTTGATTCGAAGCATCACTAAACCCATGCAATTGATATGAAACAATATCATCCGGACTGCACAAACCAGAGTTTGCAAAATACCATCTCGGTAACGAAAAATCCTTAAGCAGGTCCAAAGAGCGAAGCCACGACTCCCACTCTTTAACAAAGCTATCAGGGACCTCGGTGTCCCAATCAAACTTGTCTATCGCCAATTGCTGAAGTATAAGGCGTGCTTTTAGAAAAAATGGCGCTCCAAAGCCTAGCGGATCAAAATTTTGTCCAAGCTGACTGAGCATACTTCGGCGCGTGTGTTTAGCTAAGGGCTTTAAGAAACATGCGATACGCATCTCGTCAGACTCGGTTTGCCACACACAACCCAATGTCTTCGCTGATGGCAAAGTCATATTTTCAGTCTGAAAGTCAATGTCACGAATCAAAGGTGAAAGCATCTCATTATCCAAATTTGACAAGACAATCATAGCCTCCTTGTTAGCACTCCACTTAACAAGTTTAAACCCACGGCTATCAGACAAAGCAATTGATTCATGAGTGATTTGCTGAGCTTCCTCTAAGCTATCAGCCGAAAATATAAAATCATCCATGTACATATTATTTGCAATATTGCAGAGAGTCAATTCACCAGCGCTGCTGGGATTCTGCTCGATCATTTTCTTTATAGCCAAGCAAGCGATATATGGGCTACTCTTTATTCCCCAAGGGTGTACACAAAAACGAAAGGATACCATCCTACCACTCTCAAGGTCATCATCTTCAAACCACAATATACGAAACAAATCCCTTTGCGACTCAGGTAACTTTATTTGAAAGAAGCATTTCGTCACATCAGCCATGAGACCAAATCTACCAAGCCGAAATCTAGCCAAGACATCTACCAGAGGGTTTAACAAGTCAGGACCCGAAAACATTACATCATTAACACAAGTTCGTCGAAATTCAGACTTGCCATCGTAAACAATGCGCTTTTTTAATTGTGACGTCACAAAGTATGGTAAATACCATTCAAATCCCTTGACATTTCCTGCTTCACCAGCACGCTCAATATAGCCATTAGATTTAAGATCTTTCATGGTGTCAGTAAGGAAATCACGAAGTTCAGGTTGTTTTAAAGCCTTCTTCCTTAAAGCAGCAGCTCTATCTGACGCCAACACAAAATTGTTAGGTAGATCAATATCTTCCTTCAACGGAACAGGTATCTCAAATCGACCATCTTTCAACTCAATATTCGGTTCAACAAGTTCTCTAGCCAAAATGTCATTGCGAGACAATTCACAGGTTTCATTTTGCAAGGTCAAATCCTGAATGACTTTATTCAGGTCTGCTATTTCCATATCACGAGACTCAATTTTACGCTGAAAGCCAGAGATGACATCCGACTCTGAAGACGTCTGCACTCTGCACACGCGTTAGCAACGCTTTCATCTAAGGGTGACTTACCACCACAAGCCAACCAGCCGAGAGGAGTGAGTAAAGCATGCGGTTCACTACGATTTTCACCAACACGCTCCTCTTTAGCCCACATCAAATAAGCGTTGTCGTTGCCAATCAGTACATCTACAGTACTACAATCATTCAAATGAAACATATTCACGTCATGAAAATGACGGAAACCATTTAAATCTTGTTTATGGGGTAAAGTTTTAACATCGTCAGCCCAAGCTGGGTTAACCACCGAAGTTACATCACAAAACAGTTCATCTGTCTCTAACGACTGGATGTTGAGTTTAACAAGGTTAGCACAAGTAGGTTTCTGACCAGCCAGAGTATCCATTTTAAACGACGCTTTATCGTACGGTTTAAGACCAAGTTCGCACACCAAATCACTCGAAACAAACGTCAACTGCGAACCAGGATCATGCTGACAATACACCAACTTCGATTTGCCAGTCATTGGATTCAAAACACGAGCAGCAGTAACGCGGTTAAAAGCTGCTTTAACATTTCCAATCTTAACATTACGCACAGGAACTCTGGCACCAGTATCATCTTTGCCGACCGAATCCAGAGAATTACGTGACGTCACATAAAAATCATGCAGAAGAAAATAGTGTTTCCTATCGTTGTTAGGCCCACACTTACGACAGTTATTTGCATGAACGCAATCCCTAACCATATGCTGGCGCAAACAATTCAAGCATTTGCCAGCTTTCACAATGACATCTCTCCGATCTTTAGGTGTCAAGCGCAAAAATTCTTTACAATTAGACAAAAAATGATATTCAACTTGACCACGTGACGAACAACAAATACATGCCGGTATGTCTCTACGTCTGGCCACACCACCGCGCGGTGCGCCAACAGCAGTCGAGTACTGCGAACTCCCTGAAATCACATTATCATGGGGTTTTACCGACGTCTGCCTAACCGGACATGAAGGCAATTTTCCTTGGCCAAACTCTTTAAAATGCTGCGACTCACCAGAATCGCCCATTAGCATAATAGCAAAATCAGTCGACTTGCGCGTTTCCTCCCGTACTACAAATTCAAACAAACTCTGAAAAGTAGGCTCATCAGTACCACCATACTGATCACCTAAAAAGTCAAGATAACGCTGCTTAGCGTCAAACGGGAGTCGCTTAGCCAAATCCAAAACAAAACGTCCTTCCAATTTGTCACGCTGACCATAAGCTTGCGCGTAAAGCAGACACTGCGACAATTCATCTTTAAACTCTTTCAAATCACTGGAAGAGATCGAAGTCAATTTGCTACCATAGCGGTACTTTCTAATTTCCGGTTCGGCGAAAAGACCTCCACGAAGTCCAAAACGTTGGGACAAGCGAGCTAACGACATTTCTATCCTGTCTTCTTCTGACAAGCCAGGAGTGTCGGAAACCAAATTAGCAATCGTTTGCGCAGCTGTTCTAACACAAGCTGCTTGTAACAAAGTCAAACGAGTTCCTTTAAACGGTGAAGCTGCCATTAAGGCCGTAACACGATTTTTAAAGAAGATAAATGGCATATTATTACCATCGTAACCAATCAAGGCCGCCTTATCAAAAAACGTCCTACTATTTTGGTATTCAAAAAAGCAATCCTGTTGTTGAGAACTCGATTTAGCGGGAGAAGACAAGCTATATCCCTTAAGGGGCTGAGGGGGCTCAGTCACATGCACAGCCCGATCACGATCCTCACACACGTTAAAATCAGTAGACACGATACGCCTCTCACAACCACCCAAATTACGTGTAGCTGGGCGATCAACAACTAGCGGCGCAGAAAACTTTGAAGGGGGCAAAGCATTACTGCTAATGGCGCCCCGTGACCTGTACGCTCTGGGGGAGGAGTTCGGTTGTAATTTGCAGACCTTGGCTCTACAGCCTTCGGAAGACCCTTAGCCGCGGCCCCGAGACCTCCTGAAACAGCTGGAAAACGGCTCGGGTTCCAAATAGCGACTGTCAGAACAGCGACTGTCAATAGAGCGACCACACGACAGCGATTCATTTAAAACAGCGACTGTCAATAGAGCGACTACACGACAGCGATTCATCAAAAACAGCGACTGCCACAACAGCGACCTCACTTCTTTTATTAAATCTAAGGCTTACGCGCACACGCACTCTTTCACCCCCTCCACACATACCTTCCATCCCCCACACCTCTCTACACACGTATGCACGCACAAATAGGCAAACACTGCGTAGTGAAAGATTGAAACCAAAAGGGACTTTAAAACAACATTTTATTTGGACTATCCATAGAAGTCACATGATTTAAAAAGAAATAGGCTAGTCAAGCCAAACAACAGAAAGTCGTCAAGCCTTGCAATAAAATTCAGGGTCTAGAAAAAGATTGAAACCAAAAGGGACTTTAAAACAACCAAAAGTCTTGCAATAAAAATCAAGCCACGTTTATTTCTAAATTGTGAGCAAGGGCTCGAAGGAACTGCCGCAGATCATACTGGCCTCGATTTTGCTGTACAACAGTGATTCGTGTGTTCATTGTCACGTATCTTTTCATTCGCTGAGTCAGGTCTCTGCCTTGTAGTAGCTTTGTCGCTGAGTCAGGTCTTTGCCTTGTATTGTCAAGCTGGCGCCTTACAGAACCACCCAATTTGGCCTCCAAGTCAAAACCTGCTGACTGGCATGATATAAATCCAAAAACTTCTCGCTATAGCTAAATTGAAAACTAGTTGTGTTCAAATTTGGCGCCTACAATAAATAAAATTCAAAAATATGCCACATAGGTGCCAGATGGGGCATTTTTATGGCACTTAAAGTGTTAAGTCGCTATCATAACAGTCGCTGTTTTAATGCAGTCGGCATTTATACAATCACTGTTTGGAACGTCGCTCACTTCATTACGTCGCTATTATGAAGTCGCCATTATGACAGTCGCTGTTTTGACAGTCGCTATCCGGCCTGGATGCCCTGGAAAACATGTGGATTGTACAGGTCCACTTACGGATTCAACAGGTGTCTGGAAAAGGTTAGGTAAATTAAACTGCGATTGATGTTTACTTCTGGAATGCCTAGAAGAGCCCTTCCTAGAGCTACGCCGGGAGCCCAACTCAGAACGATATTCAGCTAAAACTACCTCTTTTCGTTATTCGACCCTCAACTGAGCATCTTTGAGTGCGAACTCAGCAGCTCTAGCTTCAGCTTTCGCGGCGGCCTCAGCAGCTCTCGCTTCGGCCTCAGCTCTCGCGATGGCCTCAGCTCGTACGGCCTCAGCTCTCGCGGCAGCCTCAGCTCGTATGGCCTCAGCTCTCGCGATGGCCTCAGCAGCTCTTGCTTCGGCCTCAGCTTGTATCTGGAGCTCCTCTCGTTTTAACTGTAGGTTAATTTGTGTAACTATCCGTGACGAGCTCTCAGACATCCTAGTGCTTACATTTGAGGCGCTATCCTCAGGATGTATGTCAGCATCCAACCTATCTGAGAACTCACTTACTTTTTGTTCGAAGTTATGTTTTAACGAGTTAAATTCGGGATCTACCCTATCACGAAGTTCTGCCAAGATTGCAGAGTTAACAATTTTACTCAAAAGAGCATGGAAATGCCTTAATTCCTCTTCTAAAGTAGAGAACTTAGATCGAAAAATTAACAGTTCCTGCTTATCACTGAAAGAACCTAGGGCTACAGAAAGTTTCCCAATTTGAGTCAAAATATCCCGTGTAAGATGCCGGGCCTCTCGAACTGACTTAGCCTCATCGTTACTGGGTCCCTCCCCAGAATGGCCTGCCCGACCGCAAAGAACATCATCAGGCTTAAACTCAGTCGAGTCGACGGCGGTCGAGTCCCTGTCGCCACCGAGTGTAGACATATTAAATGTTGGGGCTAAATTTAACAATTAAAAAGTTAAATTACACAAACACACAAATTTAAGTTATAAAAAACTTAACTGTAAAGACCGTAAAAAATACAAAAAAGAATTTAAATGCACGATACCGTAGCTGTACGAGTATATGAAGTCCAAAAGTCCACAAAACTTGCTTGGATTCTTCCACTTGAATCTACAAGCACAGATGGATCGTCTTTAATCTTCTTTCTTGCCAATGGATGTCAAAGTTAGTTTTCTTCAGTACCAAACTGAGAAGAAATGTCTTTACTTTTCCTTGCTTCTGTAAGAGTGTAGACTACCAACCAACAAATCTTCTTTTATTATTTCTTGTACTTCTAAGTAGTTCTTCTGCACTAGCTGACAACAAACACGTCTTTTTATTTTTTTATGCCTTCAAGTGCTTCTTGGCCTACCAGCTAACAAAAACGTCTTTTATTTTTTATGGTCACAGCGGTAAACCATAATCTCTTCGTGGGAAAATTGTAACATAAGATTCCCGAATCCGTTCGTCTGTATGTATCGACCGAAAAAGAAACACTCCTTGAAACGTCTATTCAATAAGTGTATTCCTGTAAAATTAGCCCGCGGCTATCGAAATCGAGATGCAACGCCGTACACCTCTAAAAACTGTCACTACGATACAGATTACTTGGATAAAAGACGGAACTTTTGTCCAGTTAGCAAGCACTAAGCAAACAGTTAAATGTGCGGCCAACTTTCAAACAATCATTTTACGAATGACCAGAATAGATAGCAATATCTCAAACTCACATATGCAGTACTGTGACGCAATAATGAAAGACAATTATGAAGTCATTCAAACAGGTGTTTAAAGCTGATGTAATATTTCCTGTTTAAACAGGTTTCAAACTGAAACAGGCCCAAACAGGTCCAAACAGGTTTGACACAAGTCTTATGAACGATGGTGCAATTTTGGCACATTTTCTAGCAACTTCCATGACGTAACATTCAGTAGACTTGAACGGTTTTTTATATGACGTTTGATTAGGTGAACCATTGTCTGGAACAGCGAGCACAACTTGAAGCTGAAGAGAAGCGAGCACAACTTGAAGCTGAAGAAAAACGAGCACAGCGTGAAGCTGAAGCAGAAGAGAAGCGGGCGCAGCGTGAAGTCGTAGAGAAGCGGGCACAGCGCGAAGCAGAAGCCGAAGAGAATCGGGCGCAACGAGAAGCTGAAGAAAGAAGAGCGCAATAGGAATTGGAAAAGATAAGACTTGATTTAGAAAGACAAAAGCTGGACATTGGTGAGCGATCTAATTCTACTAACGATAATGCTCGAGATGTTATTGTGGCGCAAGTTAGACGTCCAGATTTGCCATCATTTGTTGAAGAAAAAGATGAGTTGGATAGTTATTTGTTAAGATTTGAAAGATATGCTACAATAGCCAAATTAGAGAAGTCGACGTGGGCTACCCAGCTAAGCATGTTATTATCGGGACAAGCTCTTGATGTACAGTATATTCAAGACTTTCGCAAGAAGAGGCCATGAACTACGACAGATTGAAGTTAGCTCTGTTAAAGCGATACAATTTTACCGAGCATGGATACCGTCAAAGATTCCATGAGGCAAAGCCTGAACGACACGAAAGCCCAGGTCAATTTATTGAACGTTTAAGAAACCTTTTGTTAAAATGGTTTGAACTTTCGGGGGCCGATCAATCATTGGACGGATTGGCAAACCTTATAGTTAAGGAACAATTCACAGATTCATGTTCAAAAGATCTGTCTGTTTATTTAATGGAGAGAAGTCCAAAGACTCTAGAAGACATAGCCAGTGTGGCGGAACAGTATTTAGTTGCCCATGATGAGAAGTTGTCGACTGAAGAGACGTTGTCATGCGATAATGACGAAGGACAATTAAATAATTTTGAAGGAGGTGCTGTTCCAAGAGATGTACGTTGTTTCAATTGTAATGGCTTAGGTCATAAGGCTGTTAACTGCCGGAAGAAGACTAACAGAAATCATCAGGAATCGAGGAAGTGGTGCAATCGTTGCAATAGGCAAGGACACGAAGCGAAGGAATGCAAGGACAAGTCGTTTTCCCTACCGAATCAGTCTGGAAAAGATAAAGACACGGACGTTTATCGATGTGGTTGTGCGTTTATGATTCCTGAACCCACGCTTGGGAATGAAGGATCGGATGAAGATGATCAGTTGGAGAAGAGAACGGGAAAGAAGACAAAAAAAGATGCTTACGAAGAAATAATACCTGAAGATTACCTACCAGTAGTGGATGGAAAAGTTGGAAACAAGAAGGTAAAAGTTTTACGTGATTCTGGTTATACGGGTATAATGGTGAGGAGAGATTTAGTAAAAGACAGTCAGTTAACGGGAAAAACTGGAATTGTGATGTCGATAAATAACACTTCAATCCAAGGACCGTTAGCGAAGATATATATCGAAACTCCGTATTGTAGTGGAACTGTGAAAGCATTATGCTTGCAAAACCCTTTAGTTGATCTTATAATCGGAAATGTTATTGAGAGAAATTCTAAAGTTACTTGTTATTCTTGTGGCAAGACTGGTCACTTTGCTCGAGATTGTTCTGCAGATAATCAGCGACGATCTCACGGTCATGGATACAATGAGCGCGAAGAACCGAGGGGAAGAGGCAGGCGACGACCATTTGGAGTTTGCTATAGATGCGGTAGACGCGGACACTTCGCCAGGGAGTGCGTTGCTGACGGTGGACATTCGGAAAACAGACGTTGCCGTGACAACCATTGCTACCGATGTGGGGAGATTGGACACATAGCCAGGAGCTGCTCTTTTGATGAAAAGGCTTGCTATAACTGTCACAGAGAAGGTCATCTGGCCAAGGACTGTCCGGAGAGGAAGTGTTTCCGATGTAAGAAGATGGGTCATCTTGCTCGCCGGTGCATTGAAGACATTGAGGACGATGGAAACTTTCACAGTAAACGTGACTATTGTTTTGAGAAAAGCTATCGTTGGTAGATCATGCAACGAGGAACTATATAGTTCTACTGTTGAGATGATATATAAAAACGCTTGAAGGACTCCAACGAACGGTTCACCACTTCCAACAATTAATCAAAGTAACAGTAAACGGCAAATGATTCCAATGCTTGCGACTATTGATCAAGTTTAACGTAATCCACTCGCAGCTTCTCATACGATTTTAATTTCAATCAGAAATTATATTAGCATCAACTTGCTTTACTCGTATGCAATACTTCAACTTTTGATCAACAATAATCTTTGCTTCTATTACCAACTGCTACTATTACAGCAATGATCTCTCATAACCAACTCATCATAATCAACTCGTCATAATACAACTCCCATCATCACATAATCAACTCAATAATAATCATCATAATAAATCATTACGCAAATTACACCACTATTTATAAAAGGTTTGTTCGGTCTAGTAACTTCGAGAAGGTTACGTAATGTTGCATCACACGAACTTGTATCGACTGCTGTCTCGCATTCGTCATCAACCTATATTCTGCAGTGCAGTTATTTTAATTCAATTGCTTAGCCTACCGTACTCTCAACTGTTTCAAGTTTTAATTAATTAGCATTGCGTCTGGCAGCACTCGCCAAGGGTGACTGATTTCGCCTATAAAACAGACTGGTGTGGTAATCTTCTTTCTTTTTCGATCTACGCTCTCACCGCGGGAAGTCAGTGACGTTTCTGAATCCGCCTTGATCGCTTCACACGTGGCTTAATACAAGATGTACTTTCTGATACCAACAATCTAGTGTCGTTGTCAGCCACTCTTAGTCAGAAGCATTCAACCAGCCAACCTAGGAACGTTACAATGGTGCCTCGATATCAACAGAACTCACGACTTGGGAACAAGACCTCACTCCATTTCAACAGAACTGACGACTTTGGACCAAGATCTCAGTCCATTTCAACGGCGGCTGGTAATGCTATCATGTGTTTTTTATTTTTCTTTAAGTAATTACAATTAACTACCGTCCTTGTAATTATCTAGCACTGGAGCATACATTCACTATTTTCAACCACTTAGGCTGCAAATTTTATTCCATGATACCTTATTCTTGTGGTTGCTATAGAAACCACTGCATACAAAATTATTTTTTAAGTATCTGTACAGTAATCATCTAGTAGCTTACTGTAGCCTACATTAATCGTTTTCAACCACTTATAAATAATTTCTATTCCATGGTACCTAATCCTTGTAGTTGCTATAGAATCCACTGCATAAATTTTTTTTAACTTGTCGCAAGTAACTAGTACGGTAGCCTACAGGTAATTGCCGCCCGTATTCCTCATTACTCTGCCCACTATGCATCGATTTCCTAACAATTGCAACGTTTATAACACGTCATGATGTCTCTCTGCGCTCACGTCACTTTGTACACTCTTTTACTTAAGCCTACTGCCACCTTGTGTTATACTTAACGTCATCTTGCCGCAACTTGTGTTGCTGTTTTGTATTTTATTTTGCCTAAGCAGGCCTATCTAAGCTTACGCCATGACAACGTCATGTACTCTCTGTGCTCACGTCACTTTGTACACTCTTTTACTTAAGCCTACTGCCACCTTGTGTTATACTTACCATCATCTTGCCGCAACTCATCATCAGCCGGCAGTTGCCGCCATGACCATGTCATGCTACGTATGCTCATTTATTGCTAGTTTTTTTTAATGTATCCTATCTCAGCCGGCATTTGCCGCCATGACCATGTCATGCTACGTCATTGCACCATTTTTTTTCTGCTTGTGTTTGTCGCTTTTTTTTAATGAGTGCTGAGCATACTCAGTACCCATGTACTACGACTCTCATAGTTTCATGTCTAGTTTCCTACTGGTCACAGCGGTAAACCATAATCTCTTCGTGGGAAAATTGTAACATAAGATTCCCGAATCCGTTCGTCTGCATGTAATGACCGAAAAAAAACACTCCTTTGAAACGTCTATTCAAAAAGTGTATTTCTGTAAAATTAGCCACCTGGCTGTCGAAATTGGATGCAACGCCGTACACCACTAAAACTTGTCACTACAGAACAAATTACTTGGATAAAAGACGGAAATTTTCGTCCAGCTGACAAGCACTAAGCAAACCAGTTAAACATGCGACCAACCTCTTCAAGCAACAATTTTAAAATCAATGACCAGAATAGATATCAATATCTCAAACTCACGTACGCAGTACTGTGACGTAATAGTGAAAGACATTGTCACGCAATTCAAACAGGTGTTCAAAGGTGATGATGCAATATTTCATGTTTAAACAGGTTTGACACAAGTCTTACGAACGATGGTGCAATTTTGGCTCATTTTTTTAAGAAAAATTCCATGACGTAAGATTCAGCAGACTTGAACGGTTTTATATGACGTTTGATTTGTATAGAGATTGGCCGTAACATAGCGGCCCCTAGTTATGACAGTCTAACATGGCATAACTAAAAAAGAATTGAAGGACAATCGTGAGCCAATGAATAAAACACACGATACACAAATTGTTTGAGTCACTCACGTTTAAGTTAATAAGCAAATACAAAGGGCATGCAAAGAATGAACAACAATAAGAATAAACACGACGATACATGAAATTGGTACCATAGGTACACGCTAAAATGACGCTATATACATACAATAGTTGCGATAATAACCGACTGTTCTGGGCTCAGACAAGTGTCGGCCACCGCAGACAAAACCAGGCTCAAACCTTAACACTTAGGTGTTCTTTACAGGGGCGAGGCACGAAATATCCCTCAACACGTAGTCTACTTTCACTTTCCCCTTATTCTCATCATAGTTGCAGACGGCAACTTTAGCTCTACGAACCACAGGCTTCCCTTTCCTAATTTGTGGGACCACCTCATGCACCCTCCCAAGTTGATATTTCCCACGTTTACCAATGTCTTGAAGAGAACCCACCACTACAAGTTAACCAGGCTCCAAATTGTCGGCCATTTTTAACCATTTTTTCCGGCCCTGAAGCCCTGGCAAGTAAAAATCGATCCATTTACTCCAAAACTGCTGAGAAAGTGACAAATTGAACCGATAATCCCTTCTTAGTTGGTCACAATCATGTGGTTGCCCAACAGCACAGTATGGGTCTAAGTATGGGGTCAAAAGTGAGGCAGGGGTGATGACAGTAAAATCCCTAGGGTCGTCACTCAAAGGTACCAAAGGGCGTTCGTTCACGATCCGAACGGCACTGCTGGTGTACGTAAGCAGTTCAATGAATTTGGGCTTACGTATTGAAGAGTCCAAAATGTGAAAAAAGTACTTGGTCATATCGGCCACGAAACCAAATCTGCCAAGCCGCAATCTAGCCAAGAGATCTGCCAAAGAGTTTAACAAATCAGGACGCGAAAACATTACCTCATTAACACAAGTTCCTTGAAATTCAGATTGTTTTAAAGCCTTCTTCCTTAAAGCAGCAGCTCCATCTGACGCCAAAACAAAACTGTTAGGTAAATCAACATCCTCCCTCAACGGTACAGGCATCTCAAATCGACCATCCCTCACCTCAACACTCGGTTCAACAAGTTCTCCAGCCAAAACATCATTGCGAGACAATTCACAGTTTTCATTTTGCAAGGTCAAATCCTGAATGACTTTATTCAGGTCTGCTATTTCCATATCACGAGACTCAATTTTACGCTGAAAGCCAGAGATGACATCCGACTCTGAAGACGTCTGCACTCTGCACACTTTAGCAACGCTTTCAACTAAGGGTGACTTACCACCACAAGCCAACCAACCGAGAGGAGTGAGCAAAGCATGTGGTTCACTACGATTCTCACCAACACGCTCTTCTTTAGCACACATCAAATAAGCGTTGTCGTTTCCAATCAGTACATCTACAGTACTACTATCATTCAAATGAAACATATTCACGTCATGAAAATGACGGAAACTACTTAAATCCTGCTTATGTGGTAAAGTTTTAACATCGTCAGCCCAAGCTGGGTTAACCACCGAAGTTATATCACAAAACAGTTCATTCGTCTCTAACGACTGAATGTTGAGTTTAACAAGGTTAGCACAAGTAGGTTTCTGACCAGCCAGAGTATCCATTTTAAACGACGCTTTATCGTACGGTTTAAGACCAAGTTCGCACACCAAATCACTCGAAACAAACGTCAACTGCGAACCAGGATCATGCTGACAATACACCAACTTCGATTTGCCAGTCATTGGATTCAAAACACGAGCAGCAGTAACGCGGTTAAAAGCTGCTTTAACATTTCCAATCTTAACATTACGCACAGGAACTCTGGCACCAGTATCATCTTTGCCGACCGAATCCAGAGAATTACGTGACGTCACATAAAAATCATGCAGAAGAAAATAGTGTTTCCTATCGTTGTTAGGCCCACACTTACGACAGTTATTTGCATGAACGCAATCCCTAACCATATGCTGGCGCAAACAATTCAAGCATTTGCCAGCTTTCACAATGACATCTCTCCGATCTTTAGGTGTCAAGCGCAAAAATTCTTTACAATTAGACAAAAAATTATATTCAACTTGACCACGTGACAAACAACAAATACATGCCGGTATGTCTCTACGTCTGGCCACACCACCACGCGGTGCGCCAACAGCAGTCGAGTACTGCGAACTACCTGACAGCACATTATGATGGGGTTTTACCGACGTCTGCCTAACCGGACAAGAAGGCAATTTTCCTTTGCCAAACTTTTTAAAATGCTGCGACTCATCAGAATCGCCCATTAGCATAATGCTAAAATCAGTCGACTTGCGCGTTTCCTCCCGTACTACAAATTCAAACAAACTCTGAAAAGTAGGCTCATCAGTACCACCATACTGATCACCTAAAAAGTCAAGATAACGCTGCTTAGCGTCAAACGGGAGTCGCTTAGCCAAATCCAAAACAAAACGTCCTTCCAATTTGTCACGCTGACCATAAGCTTGCGCGTAAAGCAGACACTGCGACAATTCATCTTTAAACTCTTTCAAATCACTGGAAGAAATTGAATTCAATTTGCTACCATAGCGATACTTTCTAATTTCCGGTTCGGCGAAAAGACCTCCACGAACTCCAAAACGTTGGGACAAGCTAGCTAACGACATTTCTATCCTGTCTTCTTCTGACAAGCCAGGAGTGTCAGAAACCAAATTAGCAATCGTTTGCGCAGCTGTTCTAACACAAGCTGCTTGTAACAAAGTCAAACGAGTTCCTTTAAAGGGCGAAGCTGCCATCAAGGCCGTAATATGATTTTTAAAGAAGACAAATGGCATATTATTCCCATCGTAACCAATCAAGGCCGCCTTATCGAAAAACGTCCTACTATTTTGGTATTCAAAAAAGCAATCCTGTTGTTGAGAACTCGATTTAGCGGGAGAAGACAAGCT
This sequence comes from Aplidium turbinatum, assembly GCF_918807975.1. Classification (NCBI taxonomy): domain Eukaryota; kingdom Metazoa; phylum Chordata; class Ascidiacea; order Aplousobranchia; family Polyclinidae; genus Aplidium; species Aplidium turbinatum. The sequence goes on from NC_137486.1 coordinate 9,303,748, forward strand.
ATATCCCTTAAGGGGCTGAGGGGGCTCAGTCACATGCCCAGCCCGATCACGATCCTCACACATGTTAAAGTCAGGAGACGCGACACGCCTCTCACAACCACCCAAATTACGTGTAGCTGGGCGATCAAAAACTAGCGGCGCAGAAAACTGTGAAGAGGGCAAAGCATTACTGCTAATGGCGGCCCCGTGACCTGTACGCTCTGGGGGAGGAGTTCTGTTGTAATTCGCAGGCCTTGGCTCTACAGCCTTCGGAAGACCCTTAGCCGCGGCCCCGAGACCTCCTGAAACAGCTGGAAACCGTGTGGAGTAGACTGGACCACTTACGGATTGAACAGGTGTCTGGAAAAGGTTATCTAAATTTAACCGAGATTGATGTTCACTTCTGGAATGGCTAGAAGAGCCCTTCTTAGAACTACGCCGAGAGCCCACCTCTGATCGTTATTCAGCCAAAGCTACCTCTTTACGTTGTTCAGCCCTCAACTGTGCGTCTTTGAGTGCGAACTCAGCAGCTCTCGCTTCAGCTTTCGCGGCGGCCTCAGCAGCTTTTGCCTCAGCTCGTATGGCCTCAGCTCTCGCGGCGGCCTCAGCAGCTCTCGCTTCGGCCTCAGCTTGGATCTGGAGCTCCTCTCGTCTTAGCTGTAGGTTAATTTGTGCAACTATCCGAGACGAAGTCCTAGACATCCTAGTGCTTACATTTGAGGCGCTATCCTCAGGATGTATGTCAGCATCCAACATATCTGAGAACTCACTTACTTTTTGTTCGAAGTTATTTTTTAACGAGTTAAATTCGGGATCTACCCTATCACGAAATTCTGCCAAGATTGCAGAGTTAACAATTTTACTCCAAAGAGCTTGGAAATGCCGTAAATCCTTTTCCAAAGTAGATAAGTGAGATCGAAAAATTAACAGTTCCTGCTTATCACTCAAAGAACCTAGGGCTACAGAAAGTTCCCCAATTTGAGTCAAAATATCTCTTCTAAGATGCCGGGCCTCTCGAACTGACTTAGCCTCATCGTTACTGGGTCCCTCCCCAGAATGGCCTGCCCGACCGCAAAGAACATCATCAGGCTTAAACTCAGTCGAGTCTACGGCGGTCGAGTCCTTGTCGCTACCGAGTGTAGACATATTAAATGTTGGGGCTAAATTAACAATTAAAAAAATTAAGTTACACAAACACACAAAATTATTACAGTAGTTATAAAAAACTTAACTGCAATGACCGTAAAAAATACAAAAAGAATTTAAATGCACAATACCGTAGTTGTACGGGTAGGGGAGATGTGGGACCTATCGGACAAAATTGACCTAACTCCTATTATTTCTAATTTTCAAAGCGGTGTTGAATGTTCTTATGTGTTTTTATTGACTTACATTTATAACGAACTCATACTGACCCATAGACAGGGGTTCCCAATAATAACAATAATTTTATTTACATATGAAAAAGAAGACTCAAATGTCCGAAGGGTCCCCACCGGTGGGGATCTTTCGGACACAGGGTGGGGATCTTCCGGACATAATAAAATGAAGTAAAATATCATGAAATAATATTTTTACAGCTTTAACAATTACCGATGTTACAAAAACTGTGAAGATTGGCTATATAAAAATCTTCTTCAGAACACGATTTTATTTACAACCCATACAAAGCCAGATCAGCCCCAAACCTAAAAACTTCACGTAGTCGTTTCGTAGTGGCAACTGGGATGGTTTGGGAAACACTTAAACAATGTTATTCAACGTAACTGATGCTGCATCTACTTCTTCAAGAAAGTGAAATCCGTCTTTGATCTTTTGTAATCGCTTTACAAAATTTACCTCGAAACCACCATCTTCATCAGGTCCGGCACAGATTTTTCCGATAAAATTTTTATGTTTTCCCTCTGATGAAAAATCTTTAATGACAGCAAAATCTCCAACTTCCACCTTGTGCTCCATACCTGACGTGACTGTCACCTGACGTGACCCGAGATTTCACTTATTCCACTTAAGATAGAATCATCGTTACTTACAGTGTCCGATGATAAGTGTACAATTATATCACTTTCGCTGCTGGAAGAAACAGCTCTTTTTGGGCGTTTCGTCGGCAGCTTGTTGCGACGTGAAAGAATAATTTCTTTTTCTGGAGTATCTGTAATTATTGCATTCTTGCATCTATTTTTATTGGAACGTTTGGAACAGTGGGGACCTTTCGGACAGTGTCTCTTTATCCTGTCCGAAAGGTCCCCTGACCTCCATTTTGACCAAACTTACAAAATTTTTTGAAGTGAGAAAGGCGTTTTTATCTAAACTCTATTCCTTCTGTGACCATTAAACAAACTTAACCAAACAGCATAAATAAAGTTACAAGAATATTTCAAAAAATGTCTCTAAACTCTAAGAGTATCTGGTTCACTATTTTTACTTTGAAGCATGAAAATCGCTTTTCTCTTTACAAATTTACACCTCTTGCTTAATGTTTACAAAAACATGTGGTCTGATAAAGAATGAAATCTCGGATCCATAGAAGAAAAATAGCGCGTCACGGTCACGTGGTATCAGAAATATGCCGCTGTCCGATTGGTCCCCGTGTCCGAAAGGTCCCACATCTCCCCTATATGAAGTCCTAAAGTTCCACAAAACTTGCTTGGATTCTTCGACTTGAATCTTCAAGCACAGATCGATTGTCTTTAATCTTTTATCTTGCCAATGAATGTCAATGTAGTTTTTTCTTCAGAACCGACAAAGAAACGCCTTTAATTTTTAGCTTGAAGTTCTTCAGTACCAACTGAGAAGAAATGTCTTTAATTTTCTTTTGCTTCTGCACCAAACACTAGACAGAGTAACGTCTTTTATTCTTTATGTGCTTCTAGTGCTTCTTGGCCTACCAGCTAACAAGTCACGTCTTTTATTTTTTATGGTCACAGCGGTAAACCATAATCTCTTCGTGGGAAAATTGTAACATAAGATTCCCGAATCCGTTCGTCTGCATGTAATGACCGAAAAAAAAACACTCCTTGAAACGTCTATTCAAAATTGTATTTCTGTAAAATTAGCCACCTGGCTGTCGAAATTGGATGCAACGCCGTACACCACTAAAACTTGTCACTACAGAACAGATTACTTGGATGAAAGACGGAAATTTTCGTCCAGCTGACAAGCACTAAGCAAACCAGTTAAACATGCGACCAACCTCTTCAAGCAACAATTTTAAAATGAATGACCAGAATAGATATCAATATCTCAAACTCACGTACGCAGTACTGTGACGTAATAGTGAAAGACATTGTCACGCAATTCAAACAGGTGTTCAAAGGTGATGATGCAATATTTCATGTTTAAACAGGTTTGACACAAGTCTTACGAACGATGGTGCAATTTTGGCTCATTTTTTTAAGAAAAATTCCATGACGTAAGATTCAGTAGACCTGAACGGTTTTATATGACGTTTGATTTGTATAGAGATTGGCCGTAACACCTACCTATCATCAGCCGGCATTTGTTGCCATGACCACGTCATGCCTTGCAAATTTAACAACTTGTGTGCCTGCATGTATCGCCATTTTTTTTGTAATGTGTCCTTATACTGCTTATGTGTTACATTTTAGCGGTCGCTACTTTGTATCAATTTCGTTTCAGACGCGCCCATCAACACGGTTGCTGCGAGACTTGATGCAAGACCTCAAGGGATTTCAATACAGCACCACGATGATGTCACGACAAGCTCACTGATGAGACCACCTCAACATGGCACCACAGCACCCCATGTTCTCCACGACTTGCACTGAGTTGAACAGTCCCTCATCACATACCTCAACCACGAGATGCCTCCACGGAGATGACCTTCAATACGGCTATCCACAGCCGGCGACGCAACCAACATGGTAAACCCCATGTCTGCCGCTACTTCCTGCGACACACCTTCGACGTGCAATTGCTGCATCGTTCATCACTCAAGCCTTCTCTGCGTCAGAAGCACACCGCGACGTTTCAAGTCTTCTTCTCGTCAGAAGCACACCGCGACGTCAACCAAACCAGTGCCGCTATTTGCGCCACTTTCGACATGCAATGGCTGCATGTCACACAGCTTGCAATTATACAAGCTGGCCTCCTTCGTGTCATATTCGTCCCGTATCAACGGACTCACAACTCAACAGCTGTCGTGCTCGTCATCCATCAATGGACTACTAACTGAACTGCTTATCACCTGCTGTCGTGCTCATCACATATCATCGAACTTCCACATCAACTGCTGTCTCGTCCTCCCTCATCAAAATACTCGAACTAATAGTATGACTTTGGAACATCCTGTCTCGCACAACCGAGCGCGCAACGTTAGGCTACATACATTTTTTTTACCTTTCTGGTTTGCTTCCATGGGTGTCAGGTTCTATCTCTTCGGAGGCAGGACATGGACAGCCATGGACGCTTACCTGTTTGTATATATGCTTAATTTTTCTCTAAAAAAAAAAACGCTTGTAAATTTTTTTTCTCTCATGGCTGATTTTACAGTTGCGCCCCAGTATTCAATTTCAGTTGCGCCCCAGTATTGAATTTCAGTTTCTAACCCTAAATCATAACTTACTGTTTTCGTCATTCACGACGTTTCATCTACGTTTCAACGTCGTTTTGACTGGGGCCAACGTATGTACCGACTGCTGTCTCGCATTCGTCATCAACCTATATTCTGCAGTGCAGTTATTTTAATTCAATTGCTTAGCCTACCGTACTCTCGACTGTTTCAAGTTTTAACTAATTAGCATTGCGTCTGGCAGCACTCGCCAAGGGTGACTGATTTCGCCTACAAAACAGACTGGTGTGCTAATCTTCTTTCTTTTTCGATCTACGCTCTCACCACGGAAAGTCAGTGACGTTTCTGAATCCGGCTTGATCGCTTCACACGTGGCTTAATACAAGATGTACTTTCTGATACCAACAATCTAGTGTCGTTGTCAGCCACTCTTAGTCAGAAGCATTCAACCAGCCAACCTAGGAACGTTACAAACTCATCGTTCGGTCACGTTGCATTGAGCGGCATAAACAAGCAAGTTTAAAGAAGACTCTAGAACTGCACGTAGCAATCGAATGACCTAGAATACACATTACATAATACAGATTTCGTAATCAGAGGTTACTTCAGGATAATGACCGATGATAACCTATAGCATAAGAATTTTACAATCAAAACAGCACGCTCCATCGAGATACAAGCGACCCGTCGTAAGACCTCGCACATTGATTGTGACACGCAGTAAGAAACTAAGTTACTTTCAGCCTAAAAACTTTGTTAAATGATGCTGTAACAAAGTGTGAAATTTTTGTTAAAAATTTTTTGAGGTGGGGAAGGAATTGATTATGATCATGGTTCATTGTTCAGGGTTCAAGCAAAAAGAAGTCAATGGCAATAAGTCTTTCAGCCTACATTTGCGACAAAATTTCGAGAGCGATTGTTGTATTTGCTAGCAAGGAAATGAATGAATGCTCGACTGTATCACTTATTTATCATTCTCTCTTGGGCCTAGGCAATAATAGTTGATTTCGATAATGAAGCAACAATGATTCTAATTTTTTCGCCTAGTTTTGTCTGTGAGAAAATACTGTCTCGATTATTTTTCTAAAAAAAAATGTAAGCTGAATTGTTATAATTCCTGTGTGTCTGCAGACCAAAAATAACACATTGTACAACAATACAAAAACGCCTCGGGAGCAGGATTTGGCCGCGGCCGGACATTGGACACCCATGATTTAATTAAACCTTTTCAAGACTTTTTGCAATGAAAAGTTACGGATCACAGCATCAAATGATAAAATTTTGCAACGTTTGAATTGATGCACAACATGCAGGCTATAGTTAAGCTACTCTTTTCAATCAGTTTTGAGTCGTAGTGGAGCGCAAACAATTCTTGACAAATTTTAGTGTGTTAAAACCACGTTCTCAAATCGCAACCGTCAGAGGTAGCCTAGCTACCAGAAAAAAAAATCATAACAAAAAAACTATTTGGAAAAACAGTAATACAGAAATCATTTTAGTTTAAGATTTTAAGTCTTGAAGCTGTTCAACATAGCCTACCTTAACACGAAAATGATGTGTTCTTGATGAGAAGCATCTGGAGTGACATCTACAATAATTGAGAAATACTTGGAAGTACGCACTTCATACAAGAATTTGTTTATTATTGAGTTGGTAGGCTACATTTTTATTTCAGTACCGGTAGTAAAAATGGGCCCTCCTCAAAAGTGAAAAAACAAAAACTACTTGATTTTCCTTTACAATGTTTAGCTAGAGGGGTGATTTGCCCGACTAGCCCCCTTTTCGGAGCCTCTGACAATCAACTCCAACTTCTAATATCAACTGCTACAGTAATACCAGTGACGTTCGGTGGCTTAAACCGTTGGGAAAGCAACTTGGAAATATGCTGCAGCAAGGTAGTAGGCACGAAGGGCATAACCGTCGGGCAAAGCCCGAAGGCAACACTCCTAGCGGGGGGTCTGGGGGGTCTGGGGGGCCTCTCCCAAAAATTTTTGAAAAACACTTCCAATTTGGTGCGCTCTGAGAGCATTTCCAAAACAAATCAAAAATATAAATCTGTCAAATTGTGTTTCGCCTATGTCGTGATCATACATCCATATAATGTTTAGAAGTCATGAACAATCTTAATTTTAACGTTGCAGGACCAAAATCCAGTGTTAGACATGGAATAAAAGTTGTCTAAATATTTAATTCGTCATGAATGTTCATTCTCAGATATTCAGTTAGGCCTACACTACAAAAACTAACACTTAGGCCTAAACATTACAACTGTTCACGAAATTATGGCCAAGTTATCTGTCTCCGTATTGTGACATAGATTGTCGCGCAATCGTGACGTCATCATTGCGATGCACTGTCACGCTTGAGCGACAATCTCTCGTCATTCTTTCTCTAATTTTCTAACTTGTGTTTTCCAAACGTGTTGCGTCTTTCTTTTACGATGTGTGAATCTAACGGACGGACGTAATAAGAGTGTGAAGTGACTATTCCACATCACAATTGAACCCGTCTCTTGTTAACAATATACCATCAATCTTCACTCAACACATGTGGAACTTGAGTCGAAAGTTAGGAAGAAGACAGGTTGGATAACAGCTCATACATAGCGGTTATCAAAAAAGAAAAAACATCTTCAATTGTGTTAAACGGGATGTCACTTCAATCGTGAGTCTGTAGTTACCGTACCCATCTTCAATTGTGTGGCTCTGGTCACTTCAATCGTGAAGCTACAAGAATTGTTTTTTGCTGGTGTTGTAAAACGCATATTGCTGGCCAACCGAAGCGGCCAAAGAACAGCAATCGAAAAAGCGAAACCAGATCTCCAGCTAGAGAAGTCACTAATTCTACTGTGGGGCAGTATAAGCATGGTTACTTTATACTGCCTGAAGCGGCTGGGGAACGGTCACCAGACCAACAATCCGTCGACGATCGAACTGTCCGAGGAGAGCAAGAAACTGTGTTATTCCACCGACCACAAGACGAAGCGCGCGACGCCATTTTGAAACTGGATCACGTGGACAAAGAGTGCGACGCTTCTCGTAAGGGCAGTGGTGCGAGGACTATTTCCTGCCTCTGGTCAGTGTGCTACTTATTTGATTGTGTATGTTATCAAGCTTTTATAGCAAATTTGTGTAGCCTACTGCAATTTAGTAGTAAAAGATAATTTGTTGATTACCCTACATATTCCATTTAATAAGTTACTGAAATAACTATGAGTGCCGCTTCCCTTGAGGACTGTCTATGGGTCACGGGTGGGCTGGGGAGTGTACAGGGGCTGGTCCGCCGCTCTTTGGTGGGGAGAGGTGGATCTGTCGCGGAGAGTGGGGCCACCGTAGCGCGGCCTCCGGTGAGTGGCTCATTAGCACGATCACAATTGCCCTCAGAGGTCGGTAAAGAGGAGGTTCACCAGGAAGTGTTAGGGCTACCGAATGACAGGGAAGCACGTCAACGAAGGCGTCAGCTACTTAATGACATCAGTGCGGCCACGAGACAGCTTGAGGAATTGAGAACTAGAGACCAAGTCTTACAATTTGAATCACAGCATGTCAAGGCTCTAGATTGGAGGGTTAGAGACTTTTGTGCCATTGCGCAGAAAGAGGACGCCGAACCTCGAGTCGCCCCCGAGTTTGAGATGTTGGTGAGGAGATGTAAGGAACGATGGGAGGAGCTAACAGACTCGCTCCCAGTCAATTCAGCTTCCCTGCCAAACATAACAATTGGGGTCCCTCCCTCATCTGCAGGGAAAAGCAGAAGGTCTGCGCATATTCTAGCTCAGATTGATTTGGAAACTCAATTAGAACAGATTCAAATTGAGAACCGCTTAAACGAGGCGCGAGAGACAAGGAAATTGAAGGAGGCCCGGGAACAGGAAGCCCGAGAAGAGCGTAAGCTGGCCAGAGAGCTGAGGGAATTGCAAGTGCGAGCAAGCTTGCAGAAGCAGATGGCCATGTCGGAATGCTATACAGAGAAGACACATAGCTTGAGGAGTTATCGCACGCGGGATTCCAAGACGAGCGCCCAGGTGAAAGAGGGTATCCATTTCAATGAAAGCGAGAAACCAGCTGTTTCAAAAAAGGCCCCTAACGCAGTGTTGTATAAATTCTGTGCCCATATGGAGGCTGCTAACGAAGCAGATAAGTTAATGGCTCCTAGCTTGAATGTACCTGTCTATGAGAGACCTATTAGACCTCCGCCAGGATTTACTGGTACTACTAGGTATATCTCTAAGGGTAGTGCAGTCCATGATGGGTATCATGGCTTACCCCTGCATGAAAGTGACGTGATGGCAAGGAGAGAACAGCAACCGCCCCTAGCCTACGACGGAGCGTGCAAAAAGGCGTCAAGGAAAGACTATCTTGACATGGCCTCGCTCATAAAATATGACGGGTTTTCTATGCCCTTTATTGTTTTTAGAAACGAGATAAATGCTTTGTTAGAAAAATGCCCGTATGAGGATATGAGACTGAGCTTGATTAGAGCAGCATGTATTAAAACTGCTGCGCAAGACATAAGCTTGGTGATCAGTAGCACCCCAGGTTACAACGAAGCAATGCGTGCTAATATGGCATTGGAGCGTTTGTCTTTAAGATTTTTTGTTCGCTGCGGTTTTAATTCTGAGGCTTGTGTTAAAAGTATCCGATTTGGGCCGCGTGTGTCGGGGGCTGACATTACTGGTTGGCGCAAGTTTCGGGCAGAATTACTAGATTGCCAAATATATGCGGCAGCATACAAGCGGTTGGACTACCTTGAAGGGAAATTTGTCTGTGATCTAGCTAAACGTTTGCCCGTTTATGCGCGTCAACGCTTCATTGATTTCTTAGGTGATAAATTTGGTTGTACGGCGGACCCTTCCTTTGATAGTTTGTTGCAGTTTGTTATTGCGGAAGAAAATGCGAAATCAACCGACTTTGGCGTTTGGTTAATGAGTGAGGACCATAAGTCGAGCAATAACCATTCTTTTGGTAAGTCGGAGAGTAAAAGGGACGCGGGTGCATTTCAAGTGAAACATACGGCGGCCAAGGTTGACGGCTATGGTAATATAAATTCCGCAAGGTCAAAAACGAGTGTCTCGTTGTGTGAGTGTTGCCTTTCGTTTGGTGTGAATGTGGATCATGGTTTGGAGGTATGTCATCGTTTGCAGGGTATGACTGTGGCAAAGCGTGAAGAGTTTTTCTACAAACATTGGCTCTGTTATAATTGTGGAGGAAAGCATCGGGCTAGAGATTGTCGCTGTGCCATGAACTGTGATCAGTGTCAGGATGCTAACTATAAAACGCCGAAGCATTTCGCTATGTTGCATGAATGGGTCGTTAATGATAGGCCAGCAAACAAACCAGTTCCAAAGAAGGTACGCGAGTCCGCTGTGGACAAAGTTGACAAGTCTGCGGTTAATAAAACTGGAGTTCAAGGTAGAGAAAAATCAGTCTCTTTGAGAAATGTGAAAGTGACACCTTGTAAAGTTTTAAACCGAACAGTTGCTGTGAAGGTCATAAACCCGGCAACTGGCTTAGAAAAGTTGGTGTACTGTCAGCTTGATTATGGATCCCAGATAACGCTGGTATCAAAATCTTTGTGTGCAGAGTTGGGTTTACAGCCCTATGAAAACATTTCCTTTACCATGAAAACATTAAACGGTGATGCGAAAGTTGATGCTGGTTTGGTCAAATTTGTGGTAAAATCGTTGTCGACTGGTGAGAGTTTTAATATAGATAATGTTGTTTGTTCGACGCCATGGAGCGATGACATTGAAACCTTGCCTCATAAGCAAGAATTGAGTGGTTACAGACATTTTGATGACATTAGTGTGTTTGAATTAGAAAATCGTCAGACTGTGGACATTTTGATAGGCGACGACTGTCCATTCTTGTTAACTGTGCTTGAAGAGCGAGTTGGTAAAACGTTGTATGAGCCGCACGCGATCAACACACCGTTGGGATGGCTAGCCGGTGGGGGGCGGTCTCCTCTTTGTTCGGACAGTCGTGCCACAGTCAGGAAAGTACAGGTTTGCGATGATCTTGAGAACGTGAACTGGTTGAAACGTGAAAATTTGACGCGCGACTGCATGGTGGATGAATTAAGGCAGGAGTTAAAAGAGGCCACGCTGGCAGATTCGCGGCAGAGCATGTCACTCGCTGATAAGTTTTGGGGTCACTGGACAGATTTCTGCCTACCTAAGTTGCGGGGTCGAAGAAAATGGAGAGACATCTGTCGCAATTTAGACCCCGGAGACTTGGTCCTGTTATGGGATATGAATGATCGCCCTAAACGAGGGGACTACCGAATCGGCAGAGTGGTTGAAATTTTACCGCAGCATCGAAAGGGAAAAGAGTTTGTGAGAAGGGTGAGGGTGGCTGTGGTAGCATGGGACACTAACACAAAGAAGTCGCACGTTGAAACCGTGCTTCGTGATATTTCTTGCGTTGCTCTGGTGGAGGGCGCGCGGACACGCACTGCTGTGCTCGCTCCAGTTGGTTCGGGCCCCCCAGATGGACGTTAAGGGACGTCACTCATAGAAAATGTGTTCACTTTATTATTAATGTTTAATTGTTTATGACTTGTGTGATGTATGATGCTTATGCTCGCTGTTTACAAATTAAATAGATACAGTCTGGCTGGAACCGTATGTATTTATCAAGTACATATTGTCACTTTGAGTTACGCCAATATCGCTTACAGCAAATTTGCTTGGGATACCTGTGACTTAAGCTGAGCATCTTATTCATTCTTTCACATTTAATTTAGTATCTTCATATGACAACTTTGTTTTTGTATAACTTTAGGTGTATTGTGTGTTAGTACTGTAATGTCGTGTGAGCATGGTCCGTTTTAAATACCTTCAGACAGCAGTGCGGGACTACAGGTTCATCTACATGACTGTGTCGTATGTATGTTATTTATACGACAATATTATGCGACATTGCAATTATGTTTAATGTGTGTTAGGTATGGCCAATGTTGAATAATTTCGTTTAGGTAAAAATAATCTTCTGGAAGATGGATATTGTAATATTCATCTTAGTTATCTGTCATCCAAGTTATCTGTCTCCGTATTGTGACATAGATTGTCGCGCAATCGTGACGTCATCATTGCGATGCACTGTCACGCTTGAGCGATAATCTCTCGTCATTCTTTCTCTAATTTTCTAACTTGTGTTTTCCAAACGTGTTGCGTCTTTCTTTTACGATGTGTGAATCTAACGGACGGACGTAATAAGAGTGTGAAGTGACTATTCCACATCACAATTGAACCCGTCTCTTGTTAACAATATACCATCAATCTTCACTCAACACATGTGGAACTTGAGTCGAAAGTTAGGAAGAAGACAGGTTGGATAACAGCTCATACATAGCGGTTATCAAAAAAGAAAGAACAACAACCGCAAGCAATTTGTACAAAAAGCTGGATAAGTTTGCCTCCTGCGTATAGAAGCTTTAATTAAGGAACTAAATATTGCACCCGCACCTGAACGTTTATTGACGAAGTAACGTTATATCAACGCTGTAAAAAGGGCAAAGGCATGACGATGAAAGCAAGTAGGCTAAAGTACATGGCGAGGAGACATAAAAAAACAGCAACAATTTTTTCCCCATTATGATGCTGTGCTGTGTACCGTGACGAGAGACCATTCTGACGAGATAGTCTAGCGAATGTTCGCATTGACGTCACTGGGAAAGCAGTTCTAATCATAACACATCTGATTGGCTAAGCAGCTGGTGACGTTTTGCAAAACGAGTGAAGATTGGATAAAACGAAGACGTTTTTTGACGTTTTTGAACCTGGGGAAAGCAACTTTGATAGTTGCTTCCCTGGAGCCTCACTGGTTGTTTCTGACAGGAGCATTTGCGTTAATTGGCATTTATAGGCAAGACATGCGGTTTGGTGAGGACTTAGACTACTCACAAGCGTTCCGAGTAATTCTAGTCACGAATACAGTAATTTTCAAGTTAAAATAGACGTGATAAAAATAATAAGAAGTTAAACCTAGAATTCAGTCATTATATTTTGCATAGTTTTCGCTCAGGTAAGCGCTGCTTTCCTTGCTTTCCTTGCTTTCCCTCACCGATCGTCACTGAGTAATACGATATGTGAATTTGGTTGGTTGGTTTTGAAACTTTATCCTCGGACTGACAAAGCTTTGATAGGTTATTCCTGGTAGCTTTGCATACTTGTAGACTTGTAGAGGATCTTGACTAGGGATTGTAGATCATAGGGACGGACGCGAAACTTCGTCCACTTTTGGCTTATCCGCAACATTAGAAGGGTTACCATACGTTTTTTTTCTAATTTACAAAATATTTTACGTTTTATGGGTTACCGTATATAAGAAGAGTGAAGTTGGTTTTAAAGTAATTTAAGGTTTTTAGTTGAAAGCAAATCAGCAGTAAAGCATAAAAATGTGTCAAATTGGCAATTGACCCTTCTAATGTTGAAGGAACAACGGAGTTGCGTGTCCCGTAATGTAGGCTACCGTCTCTAATCCTGACGCAGGGCCGGTTACCGAGATTGGCAGAGTGAAATTTTCCGAGTGTTGAAGTGTGTTTGCCGGAGAATTATTCCACTCACTAAGTGCCGATGAATGGAGAGCAGTCCTGAAATGCGTTGCTCAAGCGCACACCCCGAGAGTCGAACCAGTGCCGCGTGGTCTTAAGCCAGGCGTGTAACCACTGAGCTAACGCGGGGGACAAATTTTGTGATCACTTCACGCCGTTATAGCCTCTTTATTGTGTAGGCCTAATGTGTATGTATGAATCCACACCCATAGGCTACAGTTGGTAGCACATGTTTTGAAAAATAGACCTAGCATTTAGGCTAGCCTACTTATGATAGAAATAGAGTTCTTTCTTTATTTCCTAACCCTAAGGCAGGCCCGGATTTAGAGGGCAGAGAGTGCAGGTGCCCCGGCCCCCCCGACTTTTGAAGGGCCCCCCTACGTGGAAAAAATGTGATTTTGTGTTATTATTATATTTTCTTTCAGCCTTTGAAGTTTCTGCAAAATGCTGTGCAGTGCTGAATTAATGCTACTGTAGAGGTAGAGGTGGTCTTTTTTCGCGCCGTAGGCGCAAAACAATTTTTGCACGGGGGCCCCCCATCTAAAAGTGCCCCGGCCCCCCCATCAGCTAAATCCGTCCGTGCCTTAAGGGAGAGAGAAACTTTTTATTTTATAACTGAGACCTTTACAAAACGACTTTTTTATCTGCATTTTTTATCAATGAATATTTGAAGGAACACAAGGAACAAATCTTGAAAACTTCCAAAAACACCGTTGCAGTTCTGCTTCAGTTGATTTGACAACGTTATGTAATTGTGAGAAAAATGTGAATACTATAATAATAACGACAACCTTTTAGAGTACATGTTAATTCAAATAGAAAAAGAAAATGATTGGTAGTGGCTGTTAGCCAGGACCTTTGAAATTCTTCCTGTGAAACCTTTGAAATTCTTCCTGTGAAACCGTTGATACGGGTTTAAAGTAATCGCCCCTTTTTTTAATAATGTAATTGTTTTGGACTTTTGTTTTTGATTCAAAGCTGAATTTGCATCCATCCAGGCTAGGGTTGCCAGATTGGGCACTTTTACGCCCAATTGGGCTACTTTTGATTTCTCCAGGCGCCAAAAATTCGCGTTGGGCGCGCTTTTTTGGTTGGCGCCCAATTGGGCTACTTTTTTTACAAATATAATATAACTTTTTATGTAAAAATTGTATCATGTTTAAAATTTTTACCTAATTCATAATTATTTCATTGAGGAGTAGCGTTTTTGGAGGCCTCGGTCAGGCAGGGTTACCAATTTGGTACGTATAAAAATGCTAATTTTCAAAAATGTGCATGTTTAGGCTTTGATATCTGGCAATCCTGGCAACTTAAGTGATCCAGGTTTTCATGAAAATGCAGTGGACATCAGTTCAGCTTGTTTTTATTTCTGACGATCACAACGAAAAACAATATATTTCAAACATAGTGTAATCCTGTGTTTAGTGTATTTCTGGATGCATCCAAAGCATTTGATAGAGTTAATCACAATATCTTATTTAACAAGTTAGTTTCACGGAATGTTCCTATGTGCTTTGTACGATTATTGAAGCATTGGTATAAAGAACAAATAATGAGAATAAAGTGGGGGAATCAAATTTCTGACTCCTTCCATGTCACCAACGGAGTAAGGCAGGGAGGGGTTTTAAGTCCTTACCTGTTTTCTTTGTATATAGATGACTTATCGACTGAATTGAATTCCCTAGATGTCGGATGTAATACTGGTTCATCTCACTTGAATCACCTATTGTTTGCAGATGACTTGTGTGTATTTAGTCCAAGTGCTAAAGGTACCCAAAAACTCATTGATGTGTGTGAATCCTATGCTTCTAGACATGACATTATTTTCAACTGTAACAAAACTGTTGGATTGGTCCATCAATGTCGCAAATTTAAAGTTTTGACTTCTCCATGCATGCGGCTATACAATACACAAATTAAATTTGTTGAACAAGTGAAATATTTAGGTATACTGATTGATGATACCATCAGTGATGACGCAGATATTAAAAGGCAGGTGCGATCTCTTTATGTCGCTGCCAATCAGCTTAGATCCAAGTTTGGAAATTGCTCTACCGAAGTTAAAAATGTAATGTACCAATCATATTGTATGCCAATGTATGGTTCGCAACTATGGTGTAACTATAAAACTTCTACTTTAAATCGCATACGAGTTGCTTACAACGACTCGTACAGAATTATCCACAATTTGTCAAGATGCGACAGTGCTAGAGTGTATCAGGTACAGAACGACGTGTTAACATTTGATGCTCTATTAAGAAAAAATTGCTATGCATTTGTAGAACGTTGCAAAAGATCAATTAATCCACTTTTGCGCAATGTTATGTCTTCTGATTGCTACTTTAATTCTACATTTTATATTCACTACAACAGTATTTTGTACGTTGTTTGATGTAGCCTGCTTGATGTTGTGTTAGTCTGATATTTTGTGTGATGACTGTTAAAAATTTGAATTCTATGGACTTTGAGTCTGATTGCAAATAAATAATAATAATAATAATAGCAAGGGTCTAGAAAAAGGTAAAAGCAACAAAACACGGACGCTATAACGTGCATGACGCCAAAGCAGGACAATCAGTTATGGCATGGTCGCAACACCTTAATAAAGTTTTTACAAATGTAGAAAGATGAGAAAAGAAAGGCTAGTGAAATTTTTTTTAACAATTTATATGAGTAAAAAAAAGATAGTTTCTACGTTAATCGACCAAGGTGGGTTATCAAAACTGTTGATGGTCTTGAGGGGAACACTCTTGATGCGTTAGCTCATCACGAAAAGCAATTAAATCATTTTTTGTGTTGCTTGGTGTGGAACCGGTACTTGTTTGTAGTTATTTTAACAAACAGTTGAGTGTATGCATGGTTGCCAATTTGTCTGAAAGATGTGAAGAACTGGAAAAACACTTATAATTTGAGACTGATGATTAAGCGCTCTTGAATAATTTTGTATAATAGCCTATTTCTTTGCTTGGGCTCCAATTTGGGCTCTATTTTAGAACCCCAAAAAAATTGGGCTACTTTTGGGCTACTTTCTGCATAAGCTTGGGCTCTTTTTTATATTAACCTCTGGCAACCCTAAGTTATGAATTTTTTGTATCACAGAACGATGTCATTCTCTCCTCTCTCGTATCAGTAAAAACAATTCATATGCACTAACAGCACTATTTATATTGAATACAAGCAGTTTAGATAGCAGCCATTGTGACATTTAATGGTAAAGATGCAGACCATTTGTCAATTATCAAGTTCAGTTTGTTTTGATTTCTGGCACATCACAACGAAAAGCGATTTATGCCAATCATAGCAAAGATCTAGAAAAAGGTAGAAGCGTCAAAACGAGAACACAATAGCGTGCTTCGTACGGTACTGAAACAGGACAGCCAATTTAAAAAATGGCACTGTTGCAACACTGTAAGAATTTTAAAATAAAAAATAGTGAAAAAGAGCAAGTGAAAAGTTAGTTAAGAAAGATAACATCCAAACCTTTTACTAAGGTAACTCAGTGTCTTTGGCATGATTGGTTCTGTAATTTAGTCAAGACGTAAACTATCACAAGGCTTGAAACATGACACTTATCATTTGAGGTATAGGCTACCGTACCGTAGCTGTTGAAACTAAAATGTTTTTTTCTTTCTATCCAATTTAGTGGAAGAGTTGTGGAGTAGACCTAAACATTTTTTCTTGAACTAGAACCTTAGGTTTTTTTTGTACAATGCATTCATCAATCAATCATTTTATTTTTTGTCATTAACGCGTCCGGGACGAAAAAGAGACTAACTGCAAAAATCGATAGGCTATAGACCTACCAGCACGTTAATGAACAGGAAAAGGTGGCAAAACCTAGAAAGGTTTAAAACGTGCCTGCATGAAAAATTATGTAGTAGGCACGTTAGCAGGCACGTAGTAGGCAGTAGGCACGTTAGCGGATCAGTAGTTGGCACGGCCTCAAAACCCAAAAAACCAATAGCAAAAAATAAAACAAAAACAGAGAGAAGCATACTTGTAGTCAGTGGCGGCTGGTGGTGTCTGTGAGAAGTGGGGCTGCAAACAATTTGCTGGGGGTCTCCCCCAGAAAAAATTGAAAAATCGCACTTAATTTGGTGAGTTCTGAGCATGTTTTTACCCCAAATTTTGAAAAAATGCATTCAAACTTTATTGAATAGTTGATGTATTCCTAAGCTGTATTTAAAAACACTAACAGTACCGGTAGCCTATTGCTTTGGAGACAAACTTTACTAGTATTGAGCTTAGTCTTGACTAGCCAAGCCGTTGCATACAAGGTTCAAGTGATTTTGAGATGCCCTAGCACAGGGGTGGGCAACGTGCGCCCTTTTCCATTTTTTGTGCAGCCCTTCATCTTCTTCCAGCTATTTTTCCTCAAATAGGGGTGCTGGTTTAGGATCGGCCGCCTTGGTTAGTGACGTCACAAAAATCTGTGACGTCAGGCAAAAAAACGCAACTACTTTTAGGAAGGGTGCAAAAACGCGGAATAGAAGTAAAAGCGGAAAGCCTATTGATTTTTAAATATTTGTAGGCATTATTATTGATCTAGCGCTAACTTAAACTGTTACTATTTTATCTACAAAACGAGCAATCGTGGTTCAGTATAAGCCACCCACAGTTTGCTGTGATCGATGAATACTGCCTCCACCAAATATGCTGTAGCTTTTTCATTTCTGCTCGGATTCTAACAATTTTACTATCGTTGGATGGCATTATGATTCATCTACTCGAATGGATTAATTGCCAGTCTAAAGTAGGCATTACATTTATGTAGCGCTAACTTAAACTTTACTATTTTGTACCAATTCTCAGCAATTCAATTTTTACAATAAAAATATCAAACCAACACAAATTAAAAGAGTATGTCTTGGTTTATTCATATGTTAACTTTCACATTTATATCTAATCCACAAAACGAACAATCGTTGTTCAAACGTAACCGCTCGACGAAGCTTTTTTCCAATGCATTTTTCAAGGCGATTCGATCGTGGTTCAGTATAAGCCGCCCACAGTTTCATGTGATCGATCAATACTGCCTCCACCAAATATGCTGTAGCTTTCTCCTTTCTGCTCGGATTTTGACAATATTCCTATCGTTGGAAAGCATGATGCCTCACCTACCCGAATGGATTAATTGCCAGTCTAAAGTAGGCATTACATTTATGTAGCGCTAACTTAAACTTTACTATTTTGTACCAATTCTCAGCAATTCATTTTTTACAATAAAAATACCAAATCAACACAAATTAAAAGAGTATGTCTTGGTTTATTCACCTAACAACTTTCACGTTTATATGTTATCTAAAAAACAAGAAATCGTTGTTCAAACGTAACCGCTCGACGAAGCTTTTTACCAAAACAATGCAAACACTAAGCGATCAATTTCGAGTGTTCATTGTAAGCCACCCACAGTTTCATGCGATCGGTGAATAGTGCCTCCACCAAATATGCTGTAGCTTTCTCATTTCTGCTCGGATTTTAACAATTTTACTATCGTTGGATGGCATTATGCTTCATCTACCCGAATGGATTAATTGCCAATCGAAAGTAGGCATTATATTTATGTAGCGCTAACTTAAACTTTACTATTTTGTAACAATTCTCAGCAATTCAATTTTTACAATAAAAATACCAAACTAACACAAATTAAAAGAGTATGTCTTGTTTTATTAACCTAACAACTTTCACGTTTATATGTTATCTACAAAACGAGAAATCGTTGTTCAAACGTAACCGCTCGACGAAGCTTTTTTCCAATGCATTTTTCAAGGCGATTCGATCGTGGTTCAGTATAAGCCGCCCACAGTTTGCTGTGATCGATGAATACTGCCTCCACCAAATATGCTGTAGCTTTCTCATTTCTGCTCGGATTCTAACAATTTTACTATCGTTGGATGGCATTATGCTTCATCTACTCGAATGGATTAATTGCCAATCTAAAGTAGGCATTACATTTATGTAGCGCTAACTTAAACTTTACTATTTTGTACCAATTCTCAGCAATTCATTTTTTACAATAAAAATACCAAACCAAACTGCGCGGCTGACTGACTGTAGATGAAGCCTAATGCCACCCAACGATAGTAAAATTGTTAGAATCCGAGCAGAAATGAGAAAGCTACAGCATATTTGGTGGAGGCAGTATTCATCGATCACAGCAAACTGTGGGCGGCTTATACTGAACCACGATCGAATCGCCTTGAAAAATGCATTGGAAAAAAGCTTCGTCGAGCGGTTACGTTTGAACAACGATTTCTCGTTTTGTGGATAACATATAAACGTGAAAGTTGTTAGGTTAATAAAACAAGACATACTCTTTTAATTTGTGTTGGTTTGGTATTTTTATTGTAAAAATTGAATTGCTGAGAATTGTTACAAAATAGTAAAGTTTAAGTTAGCGCTACATAAATATAGTGCCTACTTTAGATTGGCAATTAATCTATTCGGGTAGATGAAGCATAATGCCATCCAACGATAGTAAAATTGTTAAAATCCGAGCAGAAATGAGAAAGCCACAGCATATTTGGTGGAGGCACTATTCACCGATCGCATCAAACTGTGGGCGGCTTGTAATGAACACTCGAAACTGATCGCTTTGTGTTTGCATTGTTTTGGTAAAAAGCTTCGTCGAGCGGTTACGTTTGAACAACGATTGCTCGTTTTGTGGATTAGATATAAATGTGAAAGTTAACATATGAATAAAGCAAGACATACTCTTTTAATTTGTGTTGGTTTGGTATTTTTATTGTAAAAAATGAATTGCTGAGAATTGGTACAAAATAGTAAAGTTTAAACCATCAGTTCCAGTGTTTATTTGTGAATTAGGGTTAACTGATTCGTATAGATGAAGCATAATGCCATCCAACGATAGTAAAATTGTTAGAATCCGAGCAGAAATGAGAAAGCTACAGCACATTTGGTGGAGGCACTATTCACCGATCACATCAAACTGTGGGCGGCTTATACTGGACCACGATCGAATCGCCTTGAAAAATGCATTGGAAAAAAGCTTGGTCGAGCGGTTACGTTTGAACAACGATTGCTCGTTTTGTGGATTAGATATAAATGTGAAAGTTAACATATGAATAAACCAAGACATACTCTTTTAATTTGTGTTAGTTTGGTATTTTTATTGTAATAAATGAATTGCTGAGAATTGGTACAAAATAGTAAAGTTTAAGTTAGCGCTACATAAATGTAATGCCTACTTTAGATTGACAATTAATCCATTCGAGTAGATGAAGCATAATGCCATCCAACGATAGTAAAATTGTTAGAATCCGAGCAGAAATGAGAAAGCTACAGCATATTTGGTGGAGGCGGTATTCATCGATCACAGCAAACTGTGGGCGGCTTATACTGAACCACGATCGAATCGCCTTGAAAAATGCATTGGAAAAAAGCTTCGTCGAGCGGTTACGTTTGAACAACGATTTCTCGTTTTGTGGATAACATATAAACGTGAAAGTTGTTAGGTTAATAAAACAAGACATACTCTTTTAATTTGTGTTGGTTTGGTATTTTTATTGTAAAAATTGAATTGCTGAGAATTGTTACAAAATAGTAAAGTTTAAGTTAGCGCTACATAAATATAGTGCCTACTTTAGATTGGTAATTAATCCATTCGGGTAGATGAAGCATAATGCCATCCAACGATAGTAAAATTGTTAAAATCCGAGCAGAAATGAGAAAGCTACAGCATATTTGGTGGAGGCACTATTCACCGATCGCATGAAACTGTGGGCGGCTTACAATGAACACTCGCAATTGATCGCTTTGTGTTTGCATTGTTTTGGTAAAAAGCTTCGTCGAGCGGTTACGTTTGAACAACGATTTCTCGTTTTTTAGATAACATATAAACGTGAAAGTTTAAGGTGAATAAACCAAGACATACTCTTTTAATTTGTGTTGATTCGGTATTTTTATTGTAAAAAATGAATTGCTGAGAATTGGTACAAAATAGTAAAGTTTAAGTTAGCGCTACATAAATGTAATGCCTACTTTAGACTGGCAATTAATCCATTCGGGTAGGTGAGGCATCATGCTTTCCAACGATAGGAATATTGTCAAAATCCGAGCAGAAATGAGAAAGCTACAGCATATTTGGTGGAGGCAGTATTGATCGATCACATGAAACTGTGGGCGGCTTATACTGAACCACGATCGAATCGCCTTGAAAAATGCATTGGAAAAAAGCTTCGTCGAGCGGTTACGTTTGAACAACGATTGTTCGTTTTGTGGATTAGATATAAATGTGAAAGTTAACATATGAATAAACCAAGACATACTCTTTTAATTTGTGTTGGTTTGATATTTTTATTGTAAAAAATGAATTGCTGAGAATTGGTACAAAATAGTAAAGTTTAAGTTAGCGCTACATAAATGTAATGCCTACTTTAGACTGGCAATTAATCCATTCGGGTAGGTGAGGCATCATGCTTTCCAACGATAGGAAAATTGTTAAAATCCGAGCAGAAATGAGAAAGCTACAGCATATTTGGTGGAGGCAGTATTCATCGATCACATGAAACTGTGGGCGGCTTATACTGAACCACGATCGAATCGCCTTGAAAAATGCATTGGAAAAAAGCTTAGTCGAGCGGTTACGTTTGAACAACGATTGTTCGTTTTGTGGATTAGATATAAATGTGAAAGTTAACATATGAATAAACCAAGACATACTCTTTTAATTTGTGTTGGTTTGGTATTTATATTGTAATAAATGAATTGCTGAGAATTGGTACAAAATAGTAAAGTTTAAGTTAGCGCTACATAAATTTAATGCCTACTTTAGATTGGCAATTAATCCATTCGAGTAGATGAAGCGTAATGCCATCCAACGATAGTAAAATTGTTAGAATCCGAGCAGAAATGAGAAAGCTACAGCATATTTGGTGGAGGCAGTATTCATCGATCACATGAAACTGTAATGTAATGGGCGGCTTATACTGAACCACGATCGAATCGCCTTGAAAAATGCATTGGAAAAAAGCTTCGTCGAGCGGTTACGTTTGAACAACGATTTCTCGTTTTGTAGATAACATATAAACGTGAAAGTTGTTAGGTTAATAAAACAAGACATACTCTTTTAATTTGTGTTGGTTTGGTATTTTTATTGTAAAAATTGAATTGCTGAGAATTGGTACAAAATAGTAAAGTTTAAGTTAGCGCTACATAAATATAGTGCCTACTTTAGATTGGCAATTAATCCATTCGGGTAGATGAAGCATAATGCCATCCAACGATAGTAAAATTGTTAAAATCCGAGCAGAAATGAGAAAGCTACAGCATATTTGGTGGAGGCACTATTCACCGATCGCATGAAACTGTGGGCGGCTTACAATGAACACTCGAAATTGATCGCTTTGTGTTTGCATTGTTTTGGTAAAAAGCTTCGTCGAGCGGTTACGTTTGAACAACGATTTCTCGTTTTTTAGATAACATATAAACGTGAAAGTTGTTAGGTGAATAAACCAAGACATACTCTTTTAATTTGTGTTGATTTGGTATTTTTATTGTAAAAAATGAATTGCTGAGAACTGGTACAAAATAGTAAAGTTTAAGTTAGGCTAGCGCTACATAAATGTAATGCCTACTTTAGACTGGCAATTAATCCATTCGGGTAGGTGAGGCATCATGCTTTCCAACGATAGGAATATTGTCAAAATCCGAGCAGAAATGAGAAAGCTACAGCATATTTGGTGGAGGCAGTATTGATCGATCACATGAAACTGTGGGCGGCTTATACTGAACCACGATCGAATCGCCTTGAAAAATGCATTGGAAAAAAGCTTCGTCGAGCGGTTACGTTTGAACAACGATTGTTCGTTTTGTGGATTAGATATAAATGTGAAAGTTAACATATGAATAAACCAAGACATACTCTTTTAATTTGTGTTGGTTTGATATTTTTATTGTAAAAAATGAATTGCTGAGAATTGGTACAAAATAGTAAAGTTTAAGTTAGCGCTACATAAATGTAATGCCTACTTTAGACTGGCAATTAATCCATTCGGGTAGGTGAGGCATCATGCTTTCCAACGATAGGAAAATTGTTAAAATCCGAGCAGAAATGAGAAAGCTACAGCATATTTGGTGGAGGCAGTATTCATCGATCACATGAAACTGTGGGCGGCTTATACTGAACCACGATCGAATCGCCTTGAAAAATGCATTGGAAAAAAGCTTAGTCGAGCGGTTACGTTTGAACAACGATTGTTCGTTTTGTGGATTAGATATAAATGTGAAAGTTAACATATGAATAAACCAAGACATACTCTTTTAATTTGTGTTGGTTTGGTATTTTTATTGTAAAAATTGAATTGCTGAGAATTGGTACAAAATAGTAAAGTTTAAGTTACCCGCTACATAAATATAATGCCTACTTTAGATTGGCAATTAATCCATTCGGGTAGATGAAGCATAATGCCATCCAACGATAGGAAAATTGTTAAAATCCGAGCAGAAATGAGAAAGCTACAGCATATTTGGTGGAGGCACTATTCACCGATCGCATCAAACTGTGGGCGGCTTGTATTGAACACTCGAAACTGATCGCTTTGTGTTTGCATTGTTTTGGTAAAAAGCTTCGTCGAGCGGTTACGTTTGAACAACGATTGCTCGTTTTGTGGATTAGATATAAATGTGAAAGTTAACATATGAATAAACCAAGACATACTCTTTTAATTTGTGTTGGTTTGGTATTTTTATTGTAAAAATTGAATTGCTGAGAATTGGTACAAAATAGTAAAGTTTAAGTTACCCGCTACATAAATATAATGCCTACTTTAGATTGGCAATTAATCCATTCGGGTAGATGAAGCATAATGCCATCCAACGATAGTAAAATTGTTAAAATCCGAGCAGAAATGAGAAAGCTACAGCATATTTGGTGGAGGCACTATTCACCGATCGCATCAAACTGTGGGCGGCTTGTATTGAACACTCGAAACTGATCGCTTTGTGTTTGCATTGTTTTGGTAAAAAGCTTCGTCGAGCGGTTACGTTTGAACAACGATTGCTCGTTTTGTGGATTAGATATAAATGTGAAAGTTAACATATGAATAAACCAAGACATACTCTTTTAATTTGTGTTGGTTTGGTATTTTTATTGTAAAAAATGAATTGCTGAGAATTGGTACAAAATAGTAAAGTTTAAGTTAGCGCTACATAAATGTAATGCCTACTTTAGACTGGCAATTAATCCATTCGAGTAGATGAATCATAATGCCAACCAACGATAGTAAAATTGTTAGAATCCGAGCAGAAATGAGAAAGCTACAGCATATTTGGTGGAGGCAGTATTCATCGATCACAGCAAACTGTGGGCGGCTTATACTGAACCACGATTGCTCGTTTTGTAGATAACGTTGTTTCTCTGGGCAAGAAACTTAACGATAATTGCCTCTACCTAGTGATCGATTTCGAGTAATGGGTAGTACCAAATTTAAGTCATAAGTAAAGTAGACAACCGGAAACAGACATTGCCGTCGGCTGCAGCGTGGGTCAGGTGTATGTCGGAAGGCGTACACCGATGCATAGCGCTCAAGTCCGCTTTCCCGCAATGCAGGATAAAGATAAACAAACAAACAAAAACAAACAATAACATATAAACGTGAAAGTTGTTACGTTAATAAAGCAAGTATTTTTATTGTAAAAATGAATTGCTGAGAATTGGTACAAAATAGTAACAGTTTAAGTTAGCGCTAGATCAATAATAATGCCTACAAATATTTAAAAATCAATAGGCATTCCGCTTTTACTTCTATTCCGCGTTTTTGCACCCTTCCTAAAAGTAGTTGCGTTTTTTTGCCTGACGTCACAGATTTTTGTGACGTCACTAACCAAGGCGGCCGATCCTAAACCAGCACCCAAATAGGCTAAGGCTATTTAAATTAAGACTATTTTTTTCTCGATTTACACAATTTCGAAGCTTAAGAAGTGATACGACCATTTTTTCACTCCCCTGTAGGCTACCTGTGAAATAAGTTTTGTGCCTGTACCCTGTAGTAATCTAGCTTGAATTGAATTCACTGCAGGAGGATGACATTCTTGTACAAAATTGTAATAAGATAAACTGCATTGCTGAAAATATGAATTAGTGTTTATTTGATGTGCGGCCCTCCTGTAAGCATTACATTTTCCTAACTAGCCCTCATGTTAAAAAGGTTGCCCACCCCTGCCCTAGCACTTCCTATAACCTGTTGAATACCCTAACTCTACAGCTAACACTTCTACATTCGTGGCTCATCGCTACTCTGCGAAATAAAAACTAACTTTAAAAAGTCTGTAAAGTTATTCGGTTAGGTGGGGCTGTTTTCCATGCAGCCCCAACAGATTCAAAATTGCTGTAAAATACCAAAAGAGGTGGAGCTTCAAGGATAATTTTTAGCCAATCAGAGCGCTTGAAATCCAGAATCTCGGGCTGCAGAGCAGTTCGCCCAAAGTCGGTGTTGCCAAACGAAACTTTTAATATTTTAATTTTCAATCCGCAATTTTTAAGTGATAAAAGTAACCGGGTCGGACAAATACAGAGGAAAACATATTTTTCCTCTTCTCTTTCTTTTAGGTGGGGCTGCAGCCCCATGGCACGAGCCGCCACTGCTTGTAGTAATGAATGACAGCCTAACAAAAAGTGTTGTGGATTGAATTTGCCAGTTCCAATATTGATGTGGATGAGCAGTCATAATAATAGGATGGAGAAAGAAAACCGGACATAAAAGAAACCCATCCTCAGACAAAAGCCCGTTTCGATGTGGCCCAGGAGAGCAGGTGTTGAGCTCTTTCTATGGTCAGACTGCACATCACACAGTAGCCTAAGATGGTTGAGGTTTGAGATCCAGTTTAAGTTATTGTTTCTTGTCCTGGTGGGTGATGGAATGGATGAGCTGGTAGATGATGATGTCTTGATGGTGTTGATGAAGCTCTCATCCCCAGCACAAGCAATCGACATTATTGTTAGGTAGGCCTAATCTTTTGTAAATTATTTCGGAATTCCACTAAAGTCTTCACAAGAATGCAAGAAAGTCTTTCTATGTTGTCTATCTATTGCGTGTCCGTTTTGCTTAAATGTTGGGTGCTCTTCCACAAGACGCCCTGTTGGTCAACCAGACAAAATGATGACGTCACACATTGGAATGGACTATTATGAAGGAGAAAGTGTGGGGTGGAAATGGAACGAAATACACCAGAAGGAAATTGTCTCCCATTCATTCATTTCTTGTTCAATTTCAACAAATTTGCTATTGTTGGAAAGCACAAGCATAGATCTAACCAACTAAATTAGTACCAAGTCCCAAAATACTACTAGCTCCATCTGGTGGCCACCTAAACTTGACCAAATTCAAACCATTATCAAAAGTTTATTTGCAATGATAAAAACATTAAACGACAACCAATTAAAAGAACTTGTTACTGTTTATTGAAGTGATAACTTTCATTTTTATACCTTATTTAATATATGAGCAATCGTGGCCACCTAAACTTGACCAAATTCAAACCATCACCAAAACTTCATTTTAAATGATAAACAATCTAAATCAAATCCAATTAAACGTCTTCCAGTTCACGCCCTGCATGTTCACGATAATTAATTGTCTCCCATTTATTCATTTCTTGCTCAATTTCAACAGATTTGCTATCGTTGAAAAGCACAAGCATAGATCTAACCAACTAAGTTAATACCAAGTCCCAAAATGCTAATAGCTCCATCTAGTGGCCACCTAAACTTGACCACATGCAAACCATCACCAAAACTTCATTTTAAATGATAAACAATTTAAATTAAATCCAATTAAAAGAACATGTTACTGTTTATTGAAGTGCTAACTTTCATTTTTGTATCTTATTCAATATGCGCGCAATCGTTGTTCGAAGACAGCCCCCCAACGAAGCTTTTGCCCAATGCATTTCAATGGCGAATCGATCGTCTTCCAGTTCACGCCCTGCATGTTCACGATAATTAATTGCCTCCCATTTATTCATTTTTTGCTCAATTTCAACAGATTTGCTATCGTTAAAAAGCACAAGCATAGATCTAACCAACTAAATTAATACCAAGTCCCAAAATACTACTAGCTCCATCTGGTGGCCACCTAAACTTGACCAAATTCAAACCATTATCAAAAGTTTATTTGGAAGGATAGGAACATTAAACGACAGCCATTTAAAAGAACATGTTACTGTTTATTGAAGTGCTAACTTTCATTTTTGTATCTTATTCAATATGCGCGCAATCGTTGTTCGAAGACAGCCCCCCAACGAAGCTTTTGCCCAATGCATTTCAATAGCGAATCGATCGTCTTCCAGTTCACGCCCTGCATGTTCACGATAATTAATTGTCTCCCATTTATTCATTTCTTGCTCAATTTCAACAGATTTGCTATCGTTGAAAAGCACAAGCATAGATCTAACCAACTAAATTAATACCAAGTCCCAAAATACTACTAGCTCCATCTGGTGGCCACCTAAACTTGACCAAATTCAAACCATTATTTAAAGTTTATTTGCAATGATAAAAACATTAAACGACAACCAATTAAAAGGACATGTTACTGTTTATTGAAGGGCTAACTGTCATTTTTATACCTTATTTAATATATGAGCAATCGTTGTTCGAAGATAGCCCCCCAACGAAGCTTTTGCCCAATGCATTTCAATGGCGAATCGATTGTCTTCCAGTTCACGCCCTGCATGATCACGATAATTAATTGTCTTCCATTTATTCATTTCTAGCTCAATTTCAACAGATTTGCTATCGTTGAAAAGCACAAGCATAGATCTAACCAACTAAATTAATACCAAGTCCCAAAATACTACTAGCTCCATCTGGTGGCCACCTAAACTTGACCAAATTCAAACCATTATCAAAAGTTTATTTGCAATGATAAAAACATTAAACGACAACCAATTAAAAGAACATGTTACTGTTTATTGAAGGGCTAACTTTCATTTTTATACCTTATTTAATATATGAGCAATCGTTGTTCGAAGACAGCCCCCCAACAAAGCTTTTGCCCAATGCATTTCAATGGTGAATCGATCGTCTTCCAGTTCACGCCCTGCGTGATCACGATAATTAATTGTCTCCCATTTATTCATTTCTTGCTCAATTTCAACAGATTTGCTATCGTTGAAAAGCACAAGCATAGATCTAACCAACTAAGTTAATACCAAGTCCCAAAATACTACTAGCTCCATCTGGTGGCCACCTAAACTTGACCAAATTCAAACCATTATCAAAAGTTTATTTGCAATGATAAAAACATTAAACGACAACCAATTAAAAGGACGTGTTACTGTTTATTGAAGGGCTAACTTTCATTTTTATACCTTATTTAATATATGAGCAATCGTTGTTCGAAGACAGCCCCCCAACGAAGCTTTTGCCCAATGCATTTCAATGGCGAATCGATCGTCTTCCAGTTCACGCCCTGCGTGTTCAATGGCGAATCGATCGTTTTCCAGTTCACGCCCTGCATGTTCACGATAATTAATTGTCTCCCATTTATTCATTTCTTGCTCAATTTCAACAGATTTGCTATCGTTGAAAAGCACAAACATAGATCTAACCAACTAAATTAATACCAAGTCCCAAAATACTACTAGCTCCATCTGGTGGCCACCTAAACTTAACCAAATTCAGACCATTATCAAAAGAAAAGTTTTCAGTAGGGGTACGAAGAGTCATTCCGGGCCCCCTCTCACTCCGGGCCCTCTTTGTTTTTGGCAAAGCGCGTGATTTTGCTTAGGCGTATTGCACACCATACAACATTTTACTGCAGAATTGGTCATCTGTGCGCAATAATAGCATCAGGCTGCAATAAAACTATTATTTAGTGTTTTGTGTTGTGCATAGCCTATCATCTGATCTGTCCCTCGCCAATTTGCGTAGGCTGTCCTGCATTGAATTCGTGTGTCAGTTGTTGATGCCGGTGCTGTTGAGAGGTGTCGCTTGTAGCTTACAGCTTTAATGCAAAATTTTCAAATTTTTTCATTTATTTCTCTTAGATGTAGCCTATAATCAGTCCTGATGAGGACACTATGATTTGGTGTCGAAAACGTTGGATTTAGTAGTTTTTTTCTTGTTTTTTTGTGTGTTAATAAAAAAATGTTAAATCCACTAACGTTACTGAGTGTTATATGTATCTGGTACTACAAGTCAAGCTCTCTACCAAGGCTCAAACATAACATCTTGTCAAAACATCATCAAATTAATCGTCTGACCGATAAGCTTTCTT
Organism: Aplidium turbinatum; assembly: GCF_918807975.1. NCBI lineage: Eukaryota > Metazoa > Chordata > Ascidiacea > Aplousobranchia > Polyclinidae > Aplidium > Aplidium turbinatum. The sequence continues at coordinate 9,333,046 of NC_137486.1, forward strand.
CATTAACTTTTGTATTTACCACATGCCTAGCAGAGGTGAACGAAGTTACTTTTTTTTGACTCGGTTCCGTTCCTGCTCCGAAAGTATTGACTCCGGCTCTTGCTCCAACTCCAAAATTCATTTTGAAGTGAAATAAGCGTGAAACTATCTTTTTCAAATAATTTTTAAAAAACACAAAAAAGCCCAAAAACACCCGAGCTTTTTAAAAAAAGCCAGGGTGTTTCTCAACCCTGCTTTTGCTTTCCTATGTCCTCCTCCCCCGAACAGGAGAAAAACCAACTTTTACGATTTAATTTTGGGTGCTTTAAAACGGAACATTTTTGCACGTAAAGCAATAAATCACCACTTTGGGCCCCTAATTTGCGCGCAATGCACTCAATTACTTTTCCTGGCCCTTTTGCTACATTACGGGCCCCCCAGAACTAAAGGATAACAACTTTTATGCTTGAATTTAGTCGTTTAGGGTGGTTTTAACCATCATTTTTTCGCGTAAAGTATAAAATCACAATATCGGGCCTCATAACAATCACAGGCCTGGGCCCTCAAGGGTACGCCGTACCCTCAGTACCCCCCTCTCATAGGCCCTGGGTCTCCAAGCAAAATATTCAAACACAAACGGTTTTGGAACAACAAATATTCGTGCTTGTACGAAAAGCATACTATGTGGCTTCAGGCCACACCATCACTATTGATAAACACGAATATTCGCCATTTGTTGATAACGTACAGATTTGTTCGGAGGATTTGTTGAGGAATCAGCATCGAATCGGTGGACCTGGCCACATCGTCGCTATCGATGAGTCCTTGGTGGCCAGACGAAAACGAGGAAATTCACAAGGGCGCCCAGTGCCACAGCAGTGGATTTTTGGCGGGATTGACACCACAACAAAGTAAGTTATGTATTATGTGCATGTTTACGCACTACAACTATACCTACGCCTAGTCAACTACGTTCGAGCAGGTGAGCAATATCACTTGGGCTTGGGATTTGAAGGAATATTTGACAACACTTTTATTTAACCCACCCTCCTTAGGGCACGTTCTTTTGCTTCTCAATGCCTGTAGATGTCCCTAGTAAAATTGTGCTATTAGAGAATGCTTCATCGTAATGGTATCGCGGCGGGACAAGGCTACACTGGAGGCAGAAATTCTACGCCACATCGCACCAGGAACAGAGATTCATTTCGATGAATGGGGAGGATACTCCAACTTGTCTAGTGAGTGTTTCTTGTAGTTCTATTTTAAAATGATATACACTAACATGTAAACACTTAACGTAGATTATGTTAAACATTAAATGGATTGGATGAAGTACATAAAGTGCATGTAGATTAAACATTTGTGTAGACTAGGTGTACTGAGAGTAAAAATGTGTAGGGGAGATGTGGCACCTATGAGACGAATACGACATTATTTCTAATAAACGTTATTTTAAAGCAAACCATAAACTAAAGCAATTTTATTGCAAAGTTTAGTCATTGTTTCATAACATAAAATTAAAACAGTGATGACTGTAGGCTAATATTCTTTATTGTTTTTTTTTCATTATTAAAAAGTGTCAGATAACTGTCCCATAGGTTGCTTACATGCATGATCAATGGGACAAGGGGCTATGTCCCAGGGGACACTTTGCTAGATACATCAATTGATTGTCAAGGCTCAAGGGTATGATGAAATGAAAGAGACTCAAGAGAAAAAGAAGCAGAACTTGTTTTCTTGGTTTTCATCAATAAATAGACCCGCTTTTCTTTTCAGACATGATAAAATAAGACACTTTAAAGGTTCAATGAATTGAAATCTAAAAAGGTAGCCTATATACTTTTGCCATGATCTATAGCAAAGTGTAGTGTAATAAGGCTTTTCAAGATTGTACAAAATAAAGCAGTAGCTCTTATCTACATCCCTAGTGAAAAATACTTTTTAAGTGAAAAAAATTCCTTTCAGCCTTAAAATAACGTAGGAATGTAGGAATATGTCCCAAAAGTGATTGCTTGCACAGCCCATTGGTCATTCAAACACCAGTTTGTGTTTAGCTTGTCTGAAGACATATCACAGTACAATATGTACTTTTCTGTTGTGATAGCATCAGACCCAACCATATGGCTTAAACTGTCATGCCAGGTCCCACTTGATACAACTTATTCATAGTGTAAAAACTGTTAACAACAGTTAACCATTTAAAGTTACTTTGGGAGCAGAAAAAACAATCAACTGACCTCGCCACTTAACTGCACAGCTCCTTTTCAAAAAGCACGATGGCTCATGTCAAAAGAATTATGTATCCATTAAAAATAAATTTACCAATTTAACATGTTTTTGTTATTTCTATTTGGAAACCGTTGCAGCAAGCATTTTACGCTGAAATTTATTTAAAGTTGCTTTCGTATTTTTTTAGATCTTGGATATCGCCACCAAACGGTCAACCATCACCATCATTATGTTTCGGCCACAGGGGTTCATACAAGCCACATTGAAAACCTTTGGCTGAATTGTAAACGGAAATTTAAAAGAATGGGTGGCACCACAAGGCACATGATACCTGGGTATCTTGATGAATTTATGTGGCGACATCAGTTTCCACGGGGACGACATTTTCCTGAAATTCTATGCGCCATAAGGGAGTCCTACCCCTTACTGTAGCCGCCACATCGTCCATTTGCCAAAAAAAAAAACAGCCCTTTTCAGGGCTACCTAATGATAAAAAAGAGTTGCTATCCACATACTTTGTGATATTTATTCTATAACAAACAAACTAGGCTAACAAAAGTGCAATGTCAGATGAAACAAAATAATTTTTTTAACTTACGTTTGTAACATGATTTTTGTGTGTCAACGTTTAAAATTTGGACCTGTGAATCATTTTGTTTACACACACGGATGCCTTTGGGAAAATGACTTCGTGTGGTAAAGAAAGAACACGAGAATGCAAGCCCAAGTCATTTCATTACGGTTTCGTTACTTTCCTTTGATCCATATTTAAGCCTAGGTTTATTAGGCTTAGCCTATGTGTTGTGAAAAAATTTCTAAGCATTGAACAAAACATAAGGATCCGCACCCACTGTCTCGCTGGTTGTTGTTGCTTTTTATTATTTGCAGAGGTTTCTCCATCCAAATAGGAACAATTTTCTGGCTCCTGCACTTGGAGCTGACATCACTTGCTTCCTCAACCGAGCTTTTCCAGTTGATGTCGACTGAGGGCCGAGTGACAAAATTCTCCCACGACCTCCCAAAGGATCAAAGTTCTACACCGCTCTAGAGCACACATCGCTTTCCTATTGATCAGTGTTTGTTACATTACTTCATTCGGACAAGCCATTACACCACCAATTAGGCTATTTGTGTGCCTGATCCTAATCCTTTTTATGACTTTAGCATTTTTTCAATATAAATGGGAGACAATTAATCATCGCGATCACGCAATGTGAATCCAGAAAGACGATCGATTTGTCATTGAAATGCATTGTGCAAAAGCTTCGTTGGGGGGCTGTCTTCGAACAACAATTGCTCGTATATTAAATAAGATATAAAAATGAAAGTTAGCTCTTCAATAAACAGTAACATGTTCTTTTAATTGGCTGTCGTTTAATGTTTTTATCATTGCAAATGAACTTTTGATAATGGTTTGAATTTGATCAAGTTTAATTGGCCACCAGATGGAGCTAGTAGTATTTTGGGACTTGGTATTAACTTAGTTGGTTAGATCTAAGCTTGTGCTTTTCAACGATAGCAAATCTGTTGAAATTGAGCAAGAAATGAATAAATGGGAGACAATTAATTATCGTGATCATGCAGGGCGTGAACTGGAAAACGATCGATTCGCCATTGAAATGCATTGGGCAAAAGCTTCGTTGGGGGGCTGTCTTCGAACAATGATTGCTCATATATTGAATAAGGTATAAAAATGAAAGTTAGCACTTCAATAAACAATAACATGTTCTTTTAATTGGCTGTCGTTTAATGTTTTTATCATTGCAAATGAACTTTTGATAATGATTTGAATTTGGTCAAGTTTAGGTAGCCACCAGATGGAGCTAGTAGTATTTTAGGACTTGGTATTAATTTAGTTGGTTAGATCTATGCTTGTGCTTTTCAACGATAGCAAATCTGTTGAAATTGAGCAAGAAATGAATAAATGGAAGACAATTAATTATCGTGAACATGCAGGGCGTGAACTGGAAGACGATCGACTCGCCATTGATCTCGCAGGGCGTGAACTGGAAGACAATCGATTCGCCATTGAAATGCATTGGGCAAAAGCTTCGTTGGGGGGCTGTCTTCGAACAACGATTGCTCATATATTCAATAAGGTATAAAAATGAAAGTTAGCCCTTCAATAAACAGTAACATGTCCTTTTAATTGGTTGTCGTTTAATGTTTTTAGCATTGCAAATAAACTTTTGATAATGGTTTGAATTTGGTCAAGTTTAGGTGGCCACCAGATGGAGCTAGTAGTATTTTGGGACTTGGTATTAACTTAGTTGGTTAGATCTATGCTTGTGCTTTTCAACGATAGCAAATCTGTTGAAATTGAGCAAGAAATGAATAAATGGGAGACAATTAATTATCGTGATCACGCAGGGCGTGAACTAGAAAACGATCGATTCGCCATTGAAATGCATTGGGCAAAAGCTTCGTTGGGGGGCTGTCTTCGAACAACGATTGCGCGCATATTGAATAAGATATAAAAATGAAAGTTAGCACTTCAATAAACAATAACATGTTCTTTTAATTGGTTGTCGTTTAATGTTTTTATCATTGCAAATAAACTTTTGATAATGGTTTGAATTTGGTCAAGTTTAGGTGGCCACCAGATGGAGCTAGTAGTATTTTGGGACTTGGTATTAACTTAGTTGGTTAGATCTAAGCTTGTGCTTTTCAACGATAGTAAATCTGTTGAAATTGAGCAAGAAATGAATAAATGGGAGACAATTAATTATCGTGATCACGCAGGGCGTGAACTGGAAAACGATCGATTCGCCATTGAAATGCATTGGGCAAAAGCTTCGTTGGGGGGCTGTCTTCGAACAACGATTGCGCGCATATTGAATAAGATATAAAAATGAAAGTTAGCACTTCAATAAACAATAACATGTTCTTTTAATTGGCTGTCGTTTAATGTTTTTATCATTGCAAATAAACTTTTGATAGTGGTTTGAATTTGGTCAAGTTTAGGTGGCCACCAGATGGAGCTAGTAGTATTTTGGGACTTGGTATTAATTTAGTTGGTTAGATCTAAGCTTGTGCTTTTTAACGATAGCAAATCTGTTGAAATTGAGCAAGAAATGAATAAATGGGAGACAATTAATTATCGTGATCACGCAGGGCGTGAACTAGAAAACGATCGATTCGCCATTGAAATGCATTGGGCAAAAGCTTCGTTGGGGGGCTGTCTTCAAACAACGATTGCGCGTATATTGAATAAGATATAAAAATGAAAGTTAGCACTTCAATAAACAATAACATGTTTGTTTAATTGGTTGTCGTTTAATGTTTTTATCATTGCAAATGAACTTTTGATAATGGTTTGAATTTGGTCAAGTTTAAGTGGCCACCAGATGGAGCTAGTAGTATTTTGGGACTTGGTATTAACTTAGTTGGTTAGATCTAAGCTTGTGCTTTTCAACGATAGTAAATCTGTTGAAATTGAGCAAGAAATGAATAAATGGGAGACAATTAATTATCGTGATCACGCAGGGCGTGAACTGGAAAACGATCGATTCGCCATTGAAATGCATTGGGCAAAAGCTTCGTTGGGGGGCTGTCTTCGAACAACGATTGCGCGCATATTGAATAAGATATAAAAATGAAAGTTAGCACTTCAATAAACAATAACATGTTCTTTTAATTGGCTGTCGTTTAATGTTTTTATCATTGCAAATAAACTTTTGATAATGGTTTGAATTTGGTCAAGTTTAGGTAGCCACCAGATGGAGCTAGTAGTATTTTGGGACTTGGTTATAACTTAGTTGGTTAGATCTATGCTTGTGCTTTTCAACGATAGCAAATCTGTTGAAATTGAGCAAGAAATGAATAAATGGGAGACAATTAATTATCGTGAACATGCAGGGCTTGAACTGAAAGACGATCGATTCGCCATTGATCACGCAGGGCGTGAACTGGAAGAGGATCGATTCGCCATTGAAATGCATTGGGCAAAAGCTTCGTTGGGGGGCTGTCTTCGAACAACGATTGCTCATATATTAAATAAGGTATAAAAATGAAAGTTATCACTTCAATAAACAGTAACATGTTCTTTTAATTGTTTGTCGTTTAATGTTTTTATCATTGCAAATAAACTTTTGATAATGGTTTGAATTTGGTCAAGTTTAGGTGGCCACCAGATGGAGCTAGTAGTATTTTGGGACTTAGTATTAATTTAGTTGGTTAGATCTATGCTTGTGCTTTTCAACGATAGCAAATCTGTTGAAATTGAGCAAGAAATGAATAAGTGGGAGACAATTAATTATCGTGAACACGCAGGGCGTGAACTGGAAGAGGATCGATTCGCGATTGAAATGCATTGGGCAAAATCTTCGTTGGGGGGCTGTCTTCGAACAACGATTGCGCGCATATTAAATAAGATATAACAATGAAAGTTAGCACTTCAATCAACAGTAACATGTTCTTTTAATTGGATTTAATTTAGATTGTTTATCATTTAAAATGAAGTTTTGGTGATGGTTTGAATTTGGTCAAGTTTAGGTGGCCACCAGATGGAGCTAGTAGTATTTTGGGACTTGGTATTAATTTAGTTGGTTAGATCTATGCTTGTGCTTTTTAACGATAGCAAATCTGTTGAAATTGAGCAAGAAATGAATAAATGGGAGACAATTAATTATCGTGAACATGCAGGGCGTGAACTGGAAGAGGATCGATTCGCTATTGAAATGCATTGGGCAAAAGCTTCGTTGGGGGGCTGTCTTCGAACAACGATTGCGCGCATATTGAATAAGATACAAAAATGAAAGTTAGCACTTCAATAAACAGTAACATGTTCTTTTAAATGGCTGTCGTTTAATGTTCCTATCCTTCCAAATAAACTTTTGATAATGGTTTGAATTTGGTCAAGTTTAGGTGGCCACCAGATGGAGCTAGTAGTATTTTGGGACTTGGTATTAATTTAGTTGGTTAGATCTATGCTTGTGCTTTTTAACGATAGCAAATCTGTTGAAATTGAGCAAAAAATGAATAAATGGGAGACAATTAATTATCGTGAACATGCAGGGCGTGAACTGGAAGACGATCGATTCGCCATTGAAATGCATTGGGCAAAAGCTTCGTTGGGGGGCTGTCTTCGAACAACGATTGCGCGCATATTGAATAAGATACAAAAATGAAAGTTAGCACTTCAATAAACAGTAACATGTTCTTTTAATTGGATTTAATTTAGATTGTTTATCATTTAAAATGAAGTTTTGGTGATGGTTTGCATGTGGTCAAGTTTAGGTGGCCACTAGATGGAGCTATTAGCATTTTGGGACTTGGTATTAACTTAGTTGGTTAGATCTATGCTTGTGCTTTTCAACGATAGCAAATCTGTTGAAATTGAGCAAGAAATGAATGAATGGGAGACAATTAATTATCGTGAACATGCAGGGCTTGAACTGGAAGACGATCGATTCGCTATTGATCACGCAGGGCGTGAACTGGAAGACGAACGATTCGCCATTGAAATGCATTGGGCAAAAGCTTCGTTGGGGGACTGTCTTCGAACAACGATTGCTCATATATTAATTAAGGTATAAAAATGAAAGTTAGCACTTCAATAAACAGTAACATGTTCTTTTAATTGGTTGTCGTTTAATGTTTTTATCATTGCAAATAAACTTTTGATAATGGTTTGATTTTGGTCAAGTTTAGGTGGCCACCAGATGGAGCTAGTAGTATTTTGGGACTTGGTTATAACTTAGTTGGTTAGATCCCTGCTTGTGCTTTTCAACGATAGCAAATCTGTTGAAATTGAGCAAGAAATGAATAAATGGGAGACAATTAATTATCGTGAACATGCAGGGCGTGAACTGGAAGACGATCGATTCACCATTGATCACGCAGGGCGTGAACTGGAAGAGGATCGATTCGCCATTGAAATGCATTGGGCAAAAGCTTCGTTGGGGGGCTGTCTTCGAACAACGATTGCTCATATATTAAATAAGGTATAAAAATGAAAGTTATCACTTCAATAAACAGTAACAAGTTCTTTTAATTGGTTGTCGTTTAATGTTTTTATCATTGCAAATAAACTTTTGATAATGGTTTGAATTTGGTCAAGTTTAGGTGGCCACCAGATGGAGCTAGTAGTATTTTGGGACTTGGTATTAATTTAGTTGGTTAGATCTATGCTTGTGCTTTTTAACGATAGCAAATCTGTTAAAATTGAGCAAGAAATGAATAAATGGGAGACAATTAATTATCGTGATCATGCAGGGCGTGAATTGGAAGACGATCGATTCGCCATTGAAATGCATTGGGCAAAAGCTTCGTTAGGGGGCTGTCTTCGAACAACGATTGCGCGCATATTGAATAAGATATAACAATGAAAGTTAGCACTTCAATAAACAGTAACATGTTCTTTTAATTAGATTTGATTTAGATTGTTTATCATTTAAAATGAAGTTTTGGTGATGGTTTGAATTTGGTCAAGTTTAGGTGGCCACCAGATGGAGCTAGTAGTATTTTGGGACTTGGTATTAATTTAGTTGGTTAGATCTATGCTTGTGCTTTTCAACGATATTAAATCTGTTGAAATTGAGCAAGAAATGAATAAATGGGAGACAATTAATTATCGTGAACATGCAGGGCGTGAACTGGAAGACGATCGATTCGCCATTGAAATGCATAGGGCAAAAGCTTCGTTGGGGGGCTGTCTTCGAACAACGATTGCGCGCATATTCAATAAGATATAACAATGAAAGTTAGCACTTCAATAAACAGTAACATGTTCTTTTAATTAGATTTGATTTAGATTGTTTATCATTTAAAATGAAGTTTTGGTGATGGTTTGAATTTGGTCAAGTTTAGGTGGCCACCAGATGGAGCTAGTAGTATTTTGGGACTTGGTATTAATTTAGTTGGTTAGATCTATGCTTGTGCTTTTCAACGATACTAAATCTGTTGAAATTGAGCAAGAAATGAATAAATGGGAGACAATTAATTATCGTGAACATGCAGGGCGTGAACTGGAAGACGATCGATTCGCCATTGAAATGCATAGGGCAAAAGCTTCGTTGGGGGGCTGTCTTCGAACAACGATTGCGCGCATATTCAATAAGATATAACAATGAAAGTTAGCACTTCAATAAACAGTAACATGTTCTTTTAATTAGATTTGATTTAGATTGTTTATCATTTAAAATGAAGTTTTGGTGATGGTTTGAATTTGGTCAAGTTTAGGTGGCCACCAGATGGAGCTAGTAGTATTTTAGGACTTGGTATTAATTTAGTTGGTTAGATCTATGCTTGTGCTTTCCAACAATAGCAAATTTGTTGAAATTGAACAAGAAATGAATGAATGGGAGACAATTTCCTTCTGGTGTATTTCGTTCCATTTCCACCCCGCACTTCCTCCTTCATAATAGTCCATTCCAATGTGTGACGTCATCATTTTGTCTGGTTGACCAACAGGGCGTCTTGTGGAAGAGCACCAAATGTTGTTATAAGTTTGTGAATAAAATGTGACTTTGTATCAGTCTTTCTAATTAAAGAAGTTATCAGTTCAGTTTGATGCACTAGGAAACAGATGTTCACAGAATTTTTGGAAATTGGCTGAATCAAGACAGGATCTTTCAGATTTTCATCACCATCGGATCAGGATCTTATAAAAAGTAGATCCGAACATCTCTGAAATAGTCAGTGTCTAAATTTTATTAGCTGTAGTGTTGTATATAGTTAGTCTCAACTCATAATATTATATAATCTTAATTGCTAATCTCACAATTTATGTCAAAAACTCTCAAGTAACATACATTCAAAGCAAAATTTGCTAGTGCAACAAATTCCTAGCAAAGTCACATACAGTACTTTACAAAGTAAAGCTGGAATTGGTGATTCAGAGATAAACTCCTGAAATATCTATAACAAATGCATGGTTACGATGACTGCCTAGTCCTGCTTTACATCCCGATTTGTTTTACTTTTCATTTTTATTGATACATCAGGTGCCCAGTTTAAGGTCCATGAATAACAAAACCTTTCAAAAAAAATCTAAACTAAGGTAAGTTTAAATTAGTAGTAAGGATAACTTAAGCTCCACTAAATATGAACAGTAAGAAAAAAGGTTGGAAAAGGACACGGATTGCAGAAAATCTAAAGTGGAAATGTATGGATGCAACCTATTCCGTCACCTAAACACTTTGTCCTCCCATTTCATCCCCTGAAAAGATCAAGAAAAAAATTAGAACAATGTCGCTGATTGGAGTTTCTACAAACAATTTAAAATTTTTCCCTTGAATTAATCATTGAATTTTTATTGACCACCTCGAAATGAGTGTAACTAACTCTAATCTTAATCTTAATTCAATAACCCTAACCCGAAAGTGAGGTTCGGTTTATCAACTATTATGTCAAGATACTTAGCGTGGTCAACTGTTTCGGCAACTCCAATCAGCGACTTTGGCCCTTCTGTATATTTTCTCTCAATCTTTTCAAAGAAACAAATTTGAAATGTTTCGGCAACTCTGATCAGCTACTTTGGCTCTGTTGTATTTTTTTCTCGATCTTTTCAGGGGACGAAATAGGTTGTACCTGAAATGGACCAACCATGTACCAAGAATGAGCAGCAGATCGGCCGAAATAATTACGACAGAGTGGACTTCAAAATACTGAAGAACTAGAGGAAAACCAAAAAGAATATAGCCAGATGATGTCCAAAAGGATAGTTATCACCCTGGTCCCTGGTATTAATTTCTAATCTGTAATAAAATTAAGATTAGATTTTTTAAGTGACCAGTGTTTAACTCATACATGACTCTTGAACTCTCTTTTTATTTTCAGATAAAGGCTTAAGAAAAAATCAAAGGGAGTAATGAAAGAACTAGGTTACTGTTGCAGACTGGGGAGTGTGCAATCATTTTAAAATGATATTACGGACAATAAGTTGATTTTTGTTGTTTGTTGAGTCAAACTAGTTTTCTAGAGTCTTCATCGGGGTCATGGATAAAGAAAAGAATCTTGAAAGCCTTGGATCAAATGATACATCAACATCAGCAATAATAAAGATGAAAGAAAAATTGAAAAGGCATGACTGGGAATCAAACACTCTCCCACCAGAGGTAAATTCGTCAAGTAAAAATTTACAGTTTTTACTCAAAGGCTTGGTGAATTTTTATGTCAGTGATGAATTTGTTTGGCTTAATTTTTTGCTTCATATTTGTTAGGAAGAAGAAGGCAATGTGGAATACAAGCTTAAGTTGTTGAACCCAAGTGCTACACGAATTGAGCATTTAGTGACACAGATGAAGTGGAGATTGCAAGAAGGCCAGGGTGAGGCCATATACAAAATAGGAGTGGAAGATAATGGAGTATGCGCTGGTCTTGATGATGGTGAAATGAAAGCTACAATGGATACACTAAAAACTATGGCTGAAAGGTAAATAAGCTATTGTTGTGTAAGGTTAAAACCAGGGACGTTAGCCACAGAGGAGGAGGCTTGGAAAAGCGATTAGCAATTGCCCGTCCAAAATTTTATTTTGCAAAAAAATATGTTGCTTACATGCAAAGTTTTTATAACATCAGTAACTAGCATTCAGTAGCTACATTTTTAAACAATTTTTTTATTTCAAACATTGAAATATTTGCCCTTCCCCGACAGTTGTTTTTCCCCCCTAAAATTTTCTTTCCAACTACATCACTGGTTAGAACAGTGTATCAGTTCTGAATTTCTCTATTTTTCTTTAAAGAGCCTAGGGTAGGTAATCCTCACTCCAAACAAGATCGATCATTTGTGTGCAGTGACTCCTTCATTTCTCTCGATCATTGGTGTTTTCAACTTCATTGTGCCTCCCATGTTTGTTTTTTTTATTTTGAATAAAACTAGAGTGAACATTGAACAAATGTTTTGACATATTATTGTATAGGCTTGGAGCTGCAATAACAGTATTAAGGAAACGAGAAGTTGATTGTGATGCAGTTGGTTGTCGTCGACAAGTAGCTGAGTTGTTAGTAAGACGTGTCCCTGATGATCAACAGGTAATGATACGGTGTCACAGAATTGTTAAACAACAGCACTATAGTTGAAGTCCTAGTTCGGATGCGGTCTGTATGCCACCATACCCCAGTGACGTGAGACTCGAATGACGCAAAACTAGGTTATTTTTTGTGTCTGTTGTTGATGTTGAGGCTGTGCTGTTCGGAGTTAGTACAGCATAGAAAATTAAATTGTAAATGACTCGAGTCACTTATAATTTAATTGAGTCAATGATATTGCTGAAGTTCACATTGGTTGGAGTTAGAGATTTAATTCTGCATTATCTTTTATTTGAGCAACAGACACGAGATAAGTCAATAAAACTAAAAAATAATTATTGACGCGTGGTTAAAGATTTAATGCTTTTATAAAAGTAAGGATTTAATTTTGCTATTCCAGCTCGAGTAACATTCGAGTGTGGTGGCATACAGATTGCATCATTTGGATTCGCAGGATTAGGACTGCGTCATGAAAACTTGCTCCGTATTCCTTTTACTGGATGAGATTGAACAAATGATAGTGTTTCTGCTCAATTGGACGCACCAATAGCTAAACTTTTATATCTGTATATATTTGACGAACATAGTTTTAATTAGTTTTTAATTTCTATCTATTTTAGACGGATCACTCTTCTTGTAGTTCTGAAGTTTTCTTTTTATAAATGTCTATGATGCTATGTTTGCTATCATTTTTTATATTTCCATTTTTAAATAATGTAGTTATTTGTGCTTAAAAAGTGTAGCCAATTCTTTATATTCTAATGGATTTGTATGTCATGATGTCATGATATCCGCATCGTTTTTATTTATTTTCATGCATTTCTATCAACTTGCTGCAACAGGTATCAACTTTCTTTGTTCAGTTTCTTGACATTCGAATTTCTGTTGTTGGGAATGCTGATGCTGGCAAGTCTACATTGCTGGGTGTGCTCACACAAGGTCAATTGGACAATGGCAGAGGCCGAGCCAGGCTCAACCTGTTTCGCCATCTCCATGAAATTCAAACGGGTCGGACATCTTGCATTAGTCACGAAATATTGGGCTTCGATAGTCAAGGAAAGGTAAAGTTTGAAACGAATGCATCATAGCAGTAGCAGTTTAAATTTTGTAATTACTCTTTGATGTTTTAATTTTGCACACTGACATACTTCCCGTTTGTTTTTGGCTTATTGCATCATTTTTTATCAGAAATTCTTCTGATTGGAAGAATCCGTTGTTTGTTTTGAATGTTTCATATTTGCGGCGGTAAATATTTTAGACAACAAATCAACCGTTTTTTTACATTGATTCAACGTCTGCACTAGTTGAACCATGGCCTACTGGTTGAACCAATGTAAAAAGCGGTTGATTTGCTGTCTGGGCTGTGACAATCACAATTGTAGGCTATATTTTATGTCAACAGCCATGTTGCAGCTTAAACTAAGATCATTTGATAGCTTTGTTGTATTGTACGTTTCGTATGGTATAGGCACGTCAGATTGCTGTCTATACTGACGTTATGCTTATGATTAATTTATGATGACGCTCATGTGAGGATTTATAACTTTTTGTATCACTTGTAGAATGCATCCGCTCAATCTGCTATGCTACATATCAAGTCTTTGCAGTTGGAAGAATGATTTTTTAGCATTGTTTTTAGCGAGTCTTGCACAATTTCATTTATCTACGGATCATTATTTGAAAAGAACGCTATATAAAAATACTGGATGATTTTATGCATAATGCGAGTTTTTTCAAAGAAATTTAAAACTACTTTATTTTGGATGCCTACAGCAAATGTATTTAGTATGTACGGTTCATTTTGTATCAATTGGAATCTTTATCAATCCAAGTATGTACGATATGAAAACAATTTGCACAATTCAACTGCATAAATCCACTTTGCTTTAAAGTCCACAGGATTTAACCTAAGTGTATCGTTCAACATTTAACTTCAACACACAAACTTGCTTAATTTGTGATGTTATGATTTTGTATTTTCTTGTTAAAACAAATGATCATAGCCGATGCGTACTTTGATAAACTCATGCTTGTAAATTTTTCCAGCGCTTTCGGTGTCGTGCAATGAACCAGTTGATTAATTGATTTGTTTTGATGAAAATTTGATAAAAATGTGGTACACTGTCCGCCCGGTACTCCTCCCAAATTTATCATTGCATCAAAGTAGCATGCTTTTGTGTGCAATTTCAAAGTGCTAATGTTTTGTTTTTTTGTGCACCTTTGACTTATTTGTTGTGATATGGCCGCAAATGAGCAGTTTCACGTACTTCTGCAATCGCAATTGCATAAAAAATGTTGTTCTTACTCCAGGTAATTAATCACGGTGAATACAAAACTGCCGAGGACATTTGCGCAGCTTCGTCAAAGATCATCACTTTCATCGACCTTGCCGGCCATCATAAGTATCTTCGAACGACAATATTTGGACTCACATCAAACCACCCGGACTTCGCTGTCTTGGTTGTCAGTGCCAATAGGGGCGTGGGTAAGCCATTGTTGAAACTTTGCGCAAAGTTTGGTTGCAGATATATATATTTTTTTACCCAACTTACAAGTTTGTTTATTTACATTGATTCAAATGTCTGAAAAAGGCGGTTTCCGCTAACTGTGTAAACTATTTAAGTGTGCAATCAATGCAAAAAAAGACAATTTTTTTACCTGGGTTTCAGCTTCTAAGCCAGCAAACTAGTCCTTTGTTTCATGGATTCAACGTCCGCAGAGGTAACGCAAAGTAACAAGAACAGAGTTTGCTGTCCGGGTATCAGTAAACTTAACAAACAGCGGAGAACTCAGTCTGGAAAAACATTGAACTTTTGCAGCCGGAACCACGCGAGAACACCTCGGACTGGCGATGGCTCTGGGAGTGCCCACCATTGCAGTGGTAACCAAGATTGATCTGTGTCCGGAGTCGGTGTCAGAGAGAGCCTGCCGGCAACTCGAACAGCTGCTTTCCTCTCCCATGTGTTCCCGGATACCTTTCCGTGTGCGGACGGAGGATGACGCCTACACTGCTGCAGCTGGCATGGCGGGAGAGAGGTATCAACAAAAATTGACTTGTTTTTATCGTTTCGATGTCGCCCAATATCGAAACAATGTAAAAACGGCAGCGTTTGATGCTTTTTAATTTGTCAAGTTTCGGAGTAAAATTAGCTTAAAAACACATTTGACAGGACGTACACGGTCTTAGGTTTTGTTTCTAAGCTATTCTTTGAAAAAAAAAACCTTGGGTTTTTTTTAGCTCAAAAGTGGTTCCGCTATTCAAAGTATCAAGCGTTTCTGGGAAAAACATCGCTCTACTTTCCAAGTTTTTCAACGTCCTTCCACCGCAAAAAAATATCCGAGAACAAGAGAAATTGATGCAAAAGCCTGTTGAGTTTCAGGTATGATCTGCCGAGAACACGTCTCCCAGACAAAAAGAAGTCTGTCATTTTTACATTCTGCAGACGTAGAACCAATGTAAAAATGACGTGTTTTGCTGTCTGGGAATTGCTAGTGTTTGGAGTTTACCAAAAATTTAAAGCAATCTGACAACGTTATTATGGAACTGTTGGAAGTACAGTACAAGCGTGCCACGAAAAGTTTAATGATCCCGTTAGTCTAATATCACAAGTTCTGTTCAATAACATGCCCGAATGTTGCCAATCTAAATTACTGTGAAGAACAGATGCTGAAATTCAGAAACCAATTGACGTCAAAATGGGTGAAAATCACGTGGATGGGTGAAAATTCAATGAATAAGTTTTGTTCTTTGTTATGCCTGCCGTGTCCGGAATGAAGATGTAGGTTAAGTGGACGTGAAGGCAAGGAAAGCCAGTCTTTATGCCCACCTTCGGATGAACGACAAGTGGCTCTTTGTTCTCCATCCTATCAGTAGCTTCTGCATCTAAGCAGATGCGAAACGAAACTTGCCAACAAAGAGCCTCCACCCGGACGGCACAGCTGCAAGGAGCAATTGATAAGTTCAAACGCCCCACCAGTCACCACCCTGCAGATCAACATAGAAAGCTACGCAACAAGCAAGATCAATCTTGTAGAGCAGCTTGCCCATACCAATCGGCACCCCTCATCCTCCATATCCACCTTTAACGGCACTCGGCTATATCATACAAGAAGATTCCCTGCTGCTATTGTAGTAAACACATGCCGTCAGCAAATCATCCTTTTTTTACATTTTTACATCATCCTTTTTTTACTGGCTAAGATAATTTGGTCTTTGCACCGATACCTTTAATAGATCGAAGAAGTTTCTGTTTTTCAGGTAGATGAAATATACTCTGTGCCTGAGGTGGGTTCTGTTGTAGGGGGCACTTTGCTGCACGGGACTGTGTCTGAAGGAGATAAACTGCTTATAGGGCCCACCACAAGAGGATGCTATCTGCCTGTTGCTGTGACAACAATTCAACGAAACCGTGCCCCATGCAGAGTGGTCAGAGCCGGGCAGGCCGCGTCTTTGTCGTTGGACAATGTTAATAAAGACAACATACGAAAGGTAAACACAAGAGCGTCATGGTGCAGAGCAGGATTTTGAACAGGGCTGTGGAGTCGGAGGGATTTTGGAGTGTCCGTAGTCGAAGTCGGCCAGTTATAAACCGAGAAGTTGGAGTCGTATATTTTTCGCCCGACTGCAAAGCCCTGACTTTAAGAAATTGTGCAGAGACCTAAGAGACAATTTTGTCAATTGACAAAAAAATTACAAAGTTTGAACGGCTGATACCCTATTCCAAGTATGCCATGTACTCGATCGTTTTATTTTTCGCAAATCGCTTGTATGATTTATCATATTTTGAAACAAAAAACTGAATGTTTTTGCATCTGTCATAGTTAGGCGATCACTGACCAGAAATTGGCAGCAAGTGACGTTTTCTTAACTTTGTATTTTTGCATGCCGGCTTTAGATTTCACAGTAATTAGCTGACAAACAATTATTCACGTCGGACAGTAGGCTACTCGCAATGTACCGTCATATCCATCGGTCACAGGTCGAAACAATTCTGATTAACATACCGCCTACGGATTAACAATCTTTTTTGTTGCGCAGGGTATGGTTATGGTTAATGACGTCACAAAACCCAGTTGCTTTGTCATGTTCGATGCCACAGTCTATCTTCTCTACCACCCTACCACTGCGGTTGGCGAAGGTTTTCAATGTACAGTTCATGTTGGAAACGTCCGTCAAACTGCCACCATCGAGACAATACACAATGATGAGGTAAGTCATGAAGGGTAAATTTTCAGACCGCAATTTAGTCGTTTTTTTACATTGATTCAACGTCTGCAAACGTTAAATCAACCTAATAAGGACGGATTTTGCTAGCTGGGGTGCTGTGTCCGAAGTCAGCTGAGATGTTTGCAGACGTAGACGGATTCTGTTAGCTGATGCTGAAATCACGAAAAGCCTTTGTTAGCATTCCAACTTTTCGACACAATACAAACAAAAGTAGCGTCCATTGAAGCATCACATCACGTCAAAAAACATAACAAAGAAATATCACGTGACACCTCTCATGCCGAGCACTAAGGTTGTGTACATTATGATGTCACTTGAAAACGCAAATTGCGTGGTGAGATTATAACACGCAACACCGTTATATGTTGCGCATTTGTCCATTATTGCGCCTTTTGTAAAAAAACACCTGTTGAGATTTGGTTTTGAAGTGTGCGGAATGTACCAATACAGCTAGCAAAACTTCTTTATTACAACATTTCAACATATGAGGTTGTTGAAACGATGTAAAAATAAAAACGTTACTACTTGACTAGCGGCACTACAGCATTGGAGTGGCTGAAGGGCATTGCCGCTAGCTGTCTTTGTATGTGACGTTGCTCTTTCAACATCATCAAGTGTAGTCCCGTTTCAAAAAGACGCAACCTGGCGCAATGCAAAATAACGTAGATCGACTGCATAATTTAAATTAAACTATTGCTAACCCGAATCAGCTCTGGCATCTAATTTACCAGTCAGTCTAATATTTGCATAGTTAGGATGCAATGCATAACCATAAGCAAATTAGATTCACTGAAACCTCAATGCGGTTTATTGCTATTTTTGCACTGATGTACAAGTAAAACATTAAACTGGAAGCTAAATTCATTTCCCGACTAAGCATGAATGATATTTGGTAAATTTTGGTGACAAACCGTCACACTCTGTCCTTCAAAAGAGGACAATATTGTAGAGCGCGTTTAAGTTAGCAGCCTGCTGGTTTTATTTGATTTGTTGACAGTTTTGATCCGATGTGGCATTACAAGCATATCCAGTCCATTGTACAAAGTCAAGTTATGTCATGCAGTGCTTTATGTGTTGAGTGACTTCTTTTAACCTTTGCAGAAATTACTGGGGCGGAACGAACAAGCCAGTATCACATTTAGGTTCGTGTGCTACCCTGAGTACCTTCGCACTGGCTCAACTGTCCTCTTCCGCGAACGCGCTACCAAGGGTATCGGACAGGTTACTAAAGTTCATTCTTACAATCCTGATGATCACGTGACCCCGAAGCGGCAAAGACGTTCGCGAGGTTCATCTAATTCCCTACCCGGCTTAGCCGAATCCCCCTCAAGTTCAAAAGACAGCAGTGACCCCCCATCTCCGTCGTCTTCTGGTCCTGTTTCGCCGAAGCGTCAGCATATAGAGGACTAGACTGTTTCCCAGACGGCAAAACCAGTCATTTTTAGATTGATTCAAGGTCTGCATACGTTGAAACAATGTAAAAATGACGGAATACTCTGCTGTCTGGTGTATTTTCATACTTATTTCGTTTGTTTTACAAAAAAAGTGTATTTATTTTCGTTGTCGTTTGATAGCAGATTGCCTGCCTCCGTTCAATTGGTAGTGTTTGTATAAATTGCGCAAAGTATTGTTTTTATCGCTAAACTTGCAGAGTTTTCAACTTCTTGTGATGTAATATGTCGGAGGTTTTGTCCCTTTAACGTTAAAAGGTGTGACCCACAGATTATAACAAGATGTTTATCACTTTCCAAATGGTTATTGCAGCTTTAAACACTTCTCAATTGTAAGAAACGACTGTGTTCTTCCTACGGTAGTAAGAAAGTACTACGGTAAAAGGCTACGTAGTCACTGCCAAGCTATAAAATTCCTCCTTTTTGCTTGAACGTCTATTGAGTAGAAGTTTTTTCATTAGGATTTTTGATGCATGTTTTTTTGCAGGGAGCATGCCCTTGCTTACCCCCTACCTCCATTTAAAGACCGGAGTTGTCTTTTCTAGCTGATTGCTCTCGTAGCAATGTGTAGGGAAGAGACATCCAGTTTTGTAAACCAGGCATGATTATTTCCCATGCAAAATTGGCTGACTTGCTGTATGGGCTGCACAGTGCACACCTACATGTATGAGCTGCCTTCAGTGAAAGGAAACTTTCATTGGAACCTCTTTCCTTTTTGCTTGACATGCATTTTCAAAATACTTTTTTAGCCTTCAAATGACCGGAATGCAGCTTTATTGCATAACGTGGCGTGAAACTAGTGGACTTTAGAATGTGTGCTACGATATTTTGTCCTAGCAAATTGACAAATATTATAATAAATTTCAACTCGAACGTCAATTAATCTCTGATAAAGTGACGCAAATGTATATATTAATGTATATTCAAATGTAACGCACACTGTAGTATACGCATACCGCCAGTTCTTTGAATGCTCAGCAAAATCTGCGGAATTGTTAACATAAAATAATTTTATCTTTTTAATTTGCATTAGGCACCAACTCTACATCAGTAATTTGTAAGATGTTTTGTACCGTATGGTTTTTATAGTTCTTCGAAAGCAATGGAAAAAGTTTGACCTCAGACAACAAAATCCGTTATTTTTACATTGATTCAACGTCTGCAGATGTTGTATCAATGTAAAAATGACGGATTTTTCTGTCTGGGTAGTGCACATATCCTTCTGTTCTCCCAAACAATTGTACATATGTTATTTACGTATCACGTTGCCCTTTCCTGAAATCGGATACCAACATTCGGCATTGTGTAGTTTGTTTATGTGTTGCCGCAAGGACAAAAGTGCACTGCCTTCAAAAGAATTGGTGCAGTGTTTTTTTAGCCTTTGTCTTCGATGAAACGTCTGTTCAACACGATTGAGTTGGTTTCAAAATATGACTCTTGTTGAAATTGCGCCACAATGCGGCGTAAAAAGTATCAAAAAACAACTTAGAAGTGATCCAAAGCGGATTAAATTTTCTACTGAGTGCTTTGCCATTCTCCATTTTGAAAAACCTTCTGAATGTTAATCTTAATATTTCAACGATTGCTTAGAAAGTTAGGTAAAAGATAAAGAACACCATATGAAAAATTACATATCTATAGTGGAATATGTTTCGATATCTTTAGTTTAGTTGATCTTCGTCGCATTGTTCCATATTTCACGTAAAACTTGATGGGGCAAGTATTTTTCAAGTATTGTGCAACGGCATCCCAATAGAAATCCACGGAAAATAAAGTCAGCCGGACGTTAAGTCACAGTTTAAAGTTCAAAAGTCACAGTTTAAAGTTCAAAATTGGCTGAAATTGAACTGGATTTATCGGCAACACCAAGATGTACCAAAACATTGTTCTTGTTGCATTGTAGGCTACATTCATGTCTGAATGAACTTCTGGTTACTAAACTTTTGTTCATTTAAAAAACCATTTCATCACGGGGGTGTTTACTCCCTCGGATTACTACTTCGCAATGTTTTAAGACGCCAGGTTTCTTTACTTTAAAGAAATGGCATTGCTTCTAAATTGCAGATTTATTGAAAAGAAAAATTATGTACTGTACAGTATATTACAAATTTTCTTCTTGCCTCAAAAAATACGTATAATTTATTCTGTACCTTTTTGCAGTTAAGCTAAAAATGTAAATGCTCATATTATTTTTATATTCAAAAAATATTTTTCAATACTTGTAATATTGAGTGAATCGCTCCCGCCATGGGGAGGTGATATATGTGCTATTAAAACAGAAACATGGCCCGGTCAATTTACAAAGTCGCCTGTGTAGTGTACCTTATTTCCACTGTGGATTGAAATACATTCATGCTGTGTGCGTTGTCATTTTCGTGTGGATTAAATGAGAAAATTTGATTCGATTGTTTGTTTTAAAAATTGAAAAAAGAAAACTAAAAAGTTATGTTCATCAGCCACCTACAACGGGCGTAGGCCACTTTGTGGCAAACATGCATCTTTGAATTGCTTTAGTTTAGACTTTTGAGGTATAGGTTGTATTACGTTGTAGCGATGTTGCAGCTTTGCCTTTTTTGCTTGAAATCAGTATTGGTAGTAGCCTAATGTTAAATCGTACGCAAAATCTCGAAGATCGTCAGCTAAGATAGGTTGATGGCATTGTAACATAATGTTAACTCGATAAAACAGCGATAGAGCAGTTATCTTTCAAGGTTTGACATGCACTTAATCCTGCTGTGCGAAACCTTTCAAATGTTTCATCTCATACTAACAACTGTTACACATTAATACACAAAGTCCCACAAATCTTTGTAGCAATCTGTTCCTTCAACATGTACTGATGTACTCGTAATATCGCGATAAACTTGAAGATCAGCTAGATTGGACCACACGCCGTGCCAACGTGTGAACTTATGATATTGTCTGGAGACTAATGCAATTTTGAACTTTGAGAAAAACCTTTTCGGGATGGGAGCCATGAGAAACTTGTTTACTAAAGGTGATTGCCAAGTCACCGCAAAACTCTTTGTTTCGCTTTTTATAAAATGAAAAATAAAACTTCGTTGCCAGATGGTCTTCGGATTTCCAGCACAAGAGCCAAAATGATAAGTTCGACAAATCATCTTGTGTTCATGTATCTATCACCCTGGTATTTTATTGGAAACTACTGCTCGCAAATTAACCGAACTACTTCTGGGTGTTGAAGGTGGACCTCGGGCTTCTGGAAGAATAACCTCATTGCCACATTTTAGGGCCTCTTTAAACAGATTTCCATTAAGGAAAAGCAATTTTTTGTGATTATCCTATGAGCTGGGGGCTTCCCCTTCAGACCCCCCCAACGCTTTGCCGTCTTCTCTGATGTGCGATCCACACAGCTACAAAGAAACACAATACATTTTTATTTCTTTGTTTGCGTCAGACAAAAATCCAAGTCGTGTTACATACTACCTGAAAAGTGTTTCGGTGCTCGTAAGCTACTGGTTGTTTAATTTTTGTGGTTGCATGACCTTTGCTAACATTAGTTGAGTAGCCCTGATCTAGGCTATCTCACTATGTTTGCTTCTTTCTAATTTAAGCTTTGCACGTTTTAATAGCAGGCTAAAGTTTTGTGCGCTGAAAAGCTGTTTTGTCAAAAAAATCTGCGATTATAACATTGATACATAAACTATAAATAGCCTACGCTTGTAACAACAAAGAAATAGGATAATCAAGATTTTGTAAAACATTTAATCTGTTGTCTGAGTTTAATCGGTTCAAAGATTAGATCTTCTTTCAAAACACAAACTTAGTACGGTAGCAGAAAGATTTCATGAGGTTTATTACGCTTGACTTGAAGAAAAGACAACGAAAAATGGGACACAAAAATATAAGTTATTTGGACTATTAGTGAGGTCAAAAGAATAAATATGAATTTCAAGTTGATTTTTCATCACGTTTTGTTTTCAGTTTTTTTGGTCAAAGAGTTGACAGCGACAGACATCAGGCGGAACTTTCCTCTAATCTTTGATACCTGAAAAATACATTTGTCACTTAGTCTACGCATTTTGTATTTCCTACAAGCATCGTGGATACTTCACAAAATGGCTCAAGTTGCGACCAAATGAAAGTTAGTGTTGGACACGAGATAGGCTAATTGTAACCGAGTGCAACTTTTTTGATGCATTCGTAAACGATTCCATTCACGACAACAAACACACACGTGATTGATTTCACTGCAAAGGTAATCGGAGTGATTAATTATTATCAAAGTGACCGTGATCGACTACCATAGCCAATACACATTGTCTAAGCTTAATTGTGATTGGAATCAAATAAATCGTTAAAGTAGAGCCTGATCATATAATGGATCCAGTTACATTGCGTATGTTTTCAAAGTAGTCATAAGCACTGCTTAACTCAGAGTAAAATAAGGAAATAATAAAATTAATTAGCATCTTAATAGGATTTATACGTTACTTTCATTTGACCTAATTGCCACCTCCCTCTGAGATGAAATAAGCTCTTTACAGATTAAAACGTGTAAGGTCTAGCTTGAAGACAAAATGGTTTAGACTCAGAAAGCTCATTCAAATTAGACACGCTTCAGACAAGCGATTTGAAACTATTGATCCACACTGATCATTTTTCATTTGATTTCAATCCAGTTTCCAGTCTTGTCGTTGGGCAGATTAATCCAAAGGAAAGCTAGTCGATTGTTGATTCGGTCTAATTTCACCAAAGTTTTCTCTACATCCTATGTCTGATTAAATCACCTTTTAGTCCAAATGAATTAGCAGAGTAAGTTTTAAAAAAATAATAACTGCCGGTCGGTGAACTTGTTTTTCCTTCTACCCAACTTTGAAGGGGATAAATTTGTGGGATATGTGAAGGCTATTTAGTCTGTTATAAGCGTCGTGATAGTATCGTACTATTATTTGACAATAATTACGAGAGAATTATTCAAAAGTTAAGAAAACATGTCTTTTCGTTCCTATTGAGTAAGCCGGACCCACAACAGAAGTTCCAGGTACGTACAAAATCTGGATCAAACTCCAGTTTGAGCCGGGGAGAATTATCTACCTGGACTAATCGTTTTGACACTTTCTTTGCAACAAGCCTGCTCCCCAATTAAATAAATCCTACTTAAAGTACTGTAGACGTCATAAGCAATAAGCATACGTGTCTTTTTAATTGATTGATTGAGGAAATCTTTATTCTCGGACTGGAAAGCTTCTTTTTAGAGCTTAATTCCAGCAGTTTCGCAAACTTGTGGAGGCTTTGAACTAGCCTATTGACGCAAGCCGGTCACCGAGTTTTACAGAATGAAATCATTCCATCCACTACGTTCCGCTGAATGGAGAGCAGTTATTAAAACGCATTGTTCAATCGCACACTCCGAGAGTCGAACAGCGCCTCTTGATCTTGCAGTTTCTTGTTAGTGACGTCAGGCGTCTGACCAACTGAGCTATCTGGGAGGAACAAAACACTAAGCAATGAATTTTGGCTTCATGTAACTTATTCACTGGGTTCAGTATCTTGGTCGTCGAGAGCATTTTTAAATTATGAAACGACATCGACCTTTTTTACTTTTGAAACTTACCTTCCCAGCATAGAGCTTTCGCGTGACTTCTCGAAACCGTTTTCCCAGCACAGTGTAAATAATGCAGTTGACAAAACTGTTTCCAAATATAAACACAGAACTGATGTACGAAAATATGTTCTGTGGAGAAAAAAAAACTTGTTTTATCTATCTGTAGATAAACCTTTAGACAATTAGATAAAGGCTAACTGTTCCGGCTCGATTTTCCTTTGTAGAATTATGATTGTGTTACCGTTGTTTTAACTTCATTTTTCAATGACGTGACCGGCCTGCCAACAGCAGGCATTCCACTTTGTAATCATCGCTTCTGCCGCATGCCCATTGCAAGTTTTGTAAAAAAAACACGTCCTTTTGTGTTAGTTACCAGTATTCCATTTCGTTAATACTGGATGATGCCTGACCAGCTCAGGGTAGAGTGGTTTCGCCTTCGGCTCTGATGCGAATAGATCTGAGATCGACTCAAGGTCGGGTTAAACCGAAGGCTTTAACAACGGTACCGATTGTATTCTTTCTTGCATAAAGCATTGAGAATAATTCGGGTAATAATGTGACATCGCAAACCAGATATAAAATTTAAAATGAGCTTTGTAGCTAAAAGACCTTTGCTGTTTACGAACCTTTACGAACGTGCGTGAGTTTACAATATTAGTTTGTGATTTTGCATAACTCTACCAATCGACTATTCGTTGTACCGTAGGCTACTTACTAAAATCAGGTTTTTATCCCCGTCGTCAAACTCAATTTTTAATCGTCAAATAAAGAATTGCAAGTTTGTTTGGCAGTTGAGATAGGGATATTAGGTAAACATTATACACTCTTACTCTATAAACAACAAAAATAGAAACTTTTCTGCAACACTAACATAGACAACTTTTAGCTTTTATCCAACAATGTGAGATCGCCGATACGGCTTATTTCCAGAAGGATGCACGGTTTCCTTCTTGGCCTCGGAAACTTAACCAGGTTTCGATCATTTTCTCGTAATTCCACTGTTTCGACTGAGTCGAGCGGGGCAATTTTAAAGGACAACTTATTGCTCTTTGAATGTTTTGATTGGTGCCAGCACTGCATCAAACAGCTTTTTACCAACAAATGACAGCAGAGTTTAAAAATTAGAAGAATTTTTAACATCATTAACAAAATAACAAATACTACCTGGAATAGTTTTATGTTGCTGGAATAAAGCTTTGTGTTGTATTGGTCAGTGTAAGGTGCGAGGAGAATATGCATGATAAGGGTGCATATTGCTGGGAGCAAGCAGACTGTAAAAGCGATCACCATTCTCAACAATATCCTTTGCATTCTTGATCCAGCTTTTCCTTTACAAAAATTAGATTCAAAAGTTAAATAAATTACCTGCGTCCTACATTTTATGAACGAAGTTAAAAATGTCCATATGTAGTCTTTTATTTAGCCTACAACAGTGACGGATCCAGTGAGGGGAGCGATTGCCGCCGTAAAGAAACTTGCTGAATCCGTAGGCTACCTGATTCACAAGGCGATTTAGACTGTTCTAGACTTAGTGTCAAACGTTTTATTCACTTGTAAATTATAAGAGTGACTGACCTCTAGAACTTTTTGGTTTTTCTTTTTGAACAGCTCCTTTTTGCAGAATGTGCAAGGAAGATGTATCACTGTGGCATCTATACAAGGCGGTCTTGCAAGGTAGAGGGGTGATTTGTGAATGCAAGTTTGGAAATGATTTTCGAGCGTAACTTGATGTTGCGGGCACAGATAGATATTGACTGGTTTTTGATGAGCTCTGAAGATTTTGTCCAACATGTTTTTCTAGTTTAGAAGCGTGATTTTTCACCTTTGTGTCATCGACAACGGCGGACTGTATGTTGTCCACGGAGACACAGGAGGATACACAAGGAGAAGAAGAAGGATGAGAATGTTCTATTTTCTCACATCTGCTTCTTGGTTGGCTCCGTAAGCTGGAGCCTTCGTTGGATTTCTGTAAAATGATTTGTACCTTGTAAGAAAATCAAGAAAATCAAGGGGCGCGAGCTTTACAAAAATATTCAGTGTTTTTGCAGTTCACGTTTAGTTTTGGAAACTGGGAATCACTGGCAGGGTTATATGCAGACAGAGCTTTTGTTGCGCTTATTCTGCAATCTGTCTTCGTTAACTGTATGTCAAAAAGAATAAAATCCATTTAGTGCTAGCAGCCTGTTCATTACATTTATCGCGAAGCTCGGCATCCAAACCTTTGCCTTTAGTTAACCGATAAAGAGTGGCCTAAATTTAGTTATCAAAGTACTCAACTTTATCAAAGCTTGGGGGTTATAAAACTGAAGCTCTTTGCAGTCATTGTTGGTCGGTTTTAAATCTTTATCCTTGGACTGACAAAACCTTGATAGGTTATTCCTGGGAGTTTTGCATATTTGTAGAGGCTCTTAACGCAGGGCCGGTTACCGAGATTAGCAGGGTGAAGTTTTCCGATTGTTGAAGTGTTGTTGCCCGGGAATTATTCCATTCACTAGGTGCCGCTGAATGGAGAGCAGTTTTGAAATGCGTTGCTCAAGCGCACACCCCGAGAGTCGAACTTGCGCCGCGTGATCTTAAGCCGGGTGCGTAACCACTAAGCTAACGGGGCGGATTTGTAAGATTTGTAAAATCCGATCTTACAAATCTGAGAGCATTTTGATCGAGCGTTCGTCTTAATCTATCTTTGAAGACTGTCATCAAAGCAGTGAATGAAATTATAGCGCACGCTCTGAATATACGCTTATTCAAACGATTGTGCAATGAGAATGACGAAGCTTTTGAGCGCATACTACTCCACACCGAAGTATGATGACTTTCCAAGGGAAATTGCCTTGCACAATTTTATTCGCTGTTTGAAACTGTCGTGGAATTTCTACAGAGTTGTGACTTGATAGTGTGACCCTGACCTTGCGAATGACGTCCTGGTTGTGAGAAATGATATCGCCTACTTGTCAGACATATTTTCCAAATTTAACGAATTGAATTTATCCCTTCAGGGTAACGAAATAAGCTCGTGTTGTATCAGCGAAATTTAGCTACACGAAAATCTTTCTAATTCTCAAGCTTGCATCAACTTGATACCAGTGACAAAGGCATATCTGATGTTGATGTAGAGACGTACAGGCAATTATCTTCAAGAAGTACACAAAGGCATGGGAGTTCGATTCCAGGATGTATTCCAGTCCAGTTAGAAACCCTGACTGGATAATCGACCCATTCTGTGATATTTCCGAACATGGAATTCTTGAGGAGGAACTGATAACATTGCAAAGCGATTTTGCACTCAAACCGAAGTTCAATAACTCGTATCAAATTGTTCTGGCTACAGAACCAAATCAAAGAGAAATACCCTCACGTGTAGAATCGGGTCAAAGTTTTTATCATTGCCTCTCCCAGCTCATGCTTGGTGGCGCGTGCTTTCAGTGCCGTGACAACACTTCTGGATAATAAAAGAAGCCGTTTTGACATAGTTAGACGGGGAGACTTAAGATTGTTCCTATCCAAACTGAAACCCGATATCAAGAGGTTGATGACATTGCACCGGCTTCATCCGTCTCATTAGAGTTGGACTTTAAGCTGTGATGAGTGGAAAGTAACTTTGGTTTTACAGTTTTTGTCGCAGGGGGCTTTTGATACTCTGTTCGTTGTCCAGGGGGGCGCTATTAAAAAAAAGTTTGGGAAACTGGCTTAAAGCAAAATCTTTCTTCTCGCGTTATTTCCTGGCTTTTTGTGAACGACGTTACATTTTCTTGGAGCTTAAAAAATTTGGGTAACGTTGTTACCAGTTGTAGTTTCACAATTTTGCTAATACGAATTTTATTACTGTAAGCTATAAAGTTTTCATAAAAGTTCTTCGTGACTCCAAAGAACGTGCAATTTTAGCACGATTAAACGAATGTCCACAAAATTCATGTTTTTTATTACCCCAATACGTACTTTCTTTGGCTGTGAGCCACACGCACGCGAAAACGAGCACATAACTTTATAAAAATCTACCATTTTTAACTCAGCGTGGTTAATTTGACAATAATGATAGTAATTACCCAATATACGTGGCCAGGGCCGTGAAGAGAATAATTTAATTCCGGTAGCCTACCAATGAG
Source organism: Aplidium turbinatum (assembly GCF_918807975.1). NCBI lineage: Eukaryota > Metazoa > Chordata > Ascidiacea > Aplousobranchia > Polyclinidae > Aplidium > Aplidium turbinatum. The sequence goes on from NC_137486.1 coordinate 9,361,576, forward strand.
GTTCTTGGGCCCCAAATTAAGGCATTTTTAAGAAAATCTCACTACCGGTATATCCAAAAAATAAGGGGCAATTTCTTCCAAATCCCAGCCCCTTGAAAAGGTCACGGGCGCCTAAAGTCAAACCTGGCCCGGGTCCAAAGGTATCCCCTGGACTCCCGCCCCTTTGCCAACGCTACTGTGTGTGGCAAAGCATATTTTCGAAATCCGCGCTCTCTTCCCTGAGAAAGTATTTACTTTAGAATTGTTGTTCCTTACAAATTGCGGTGTCCGATGTTTTCACACCTTTTCTAGAGGGGTGGGCTGCGGGAAACACTTACAAAAAATAAATAAATTAAATTGTTACTCTTCAGCGCCAAAATTAGTCTATAACCTACCGATGTAACTCACTCTCTGACTTCTTCATGTTTTGGCTAATATTTAAAGATAAACAAGTACGAGTATGACATTAAAGTAGTTAATTCACCATCGTGGGAAAAAATGCGGTAGCGGATCTTAGGGAAACACTTGATCACTTATTTTTCTAGATGATCTGCTATTGCTCCATCACTACTTTTATCTATAAACTTTAGATTACTTCAAAATAAAACCAACTCACCTGATTTTTTCTTCTGAAAGCTCGAATGGTACAAATATTTACAACCCACACAAACGTTAGAGGTATGAATAAAGAGAACAAGTACATGGTTAGAATCAGGTACATCCCTTGGGAGTTGCTATGCACTTTGCTGTGAGTTATTTCCATGCTTGTCGTGCCCTCTATTGGTATTGTCTCTGTTATTGCTAAGAAATAAAAACATACTCAAGTATAAAGAAAACACAACAAAACTAACTTTAAACAATAAATTTTAATTCCTATAGTTTTTAAAGGAGCTTGTGCCATAAGCTCTTGACTTTTTAGTAAATTGAGGCTCAAATTTACTATTTACGTCGTATATCTCAACCTGCAAAGGTCAGTGGGGGTTATCAATCTTGACCACCGCTACAACAAAAGTATAAAAGTTTTATGCAAGTGATGATTGTAAATTGGCATTGGCTCTGACTGCGTCATCTCTTTCGATTGACGATCTGATATGACGTAAAACACACTCAAGAAATGCATCGATACAAAAATACTTCTGTTTTGGTCATGACTTCATAGAGCTTGGACGACAGTGCATGTATTGAAAGACATTATCGTAACAAGTGTGAAAACAGCTTTGATTGACACTGGGTCGGCTGCAGATAAGTTTCACAATCGACAGTTTAATGGCTGTTTGCTTCGAAGCTATTAATAGCTTTGGCGACGTAAGGTCACATTAGTTAGATACTGACACGTGGTTTGCGTTTTAATAACGGCAATTATTAAGTTACAGGTGTGTTAACTGATGCACAGCAACGGAAGTGTGTTAAGCGTCATAAGAATTCGACAAGACTTAATTGTCTTGGAAAATGTTCATTCAAAATCAAATCTGTATTATTTTGTATACCCAACTTTACTGTTAAAATTTCGTAAAAGGGGAAAAAATAGCTCTGCAAACAATAATAATTGCAGATAATTAAAATAAACACTTGACAAATTTGTCCTGTCACTCCATAACTAGACCTCTATCTTAATCCCGTAGAACCTCTGTTTTGTTTGCCATCGTATTCACATGCCGTAATCATTTTGAAATTACTGTAATGAAAATTTTACTTCTTAAAAAACATGTTTTTCCTCAATCATGTTGTCACTCAAAATGGCGGCGATAGTGGCTTTGGCTTGACCATTAGTTTGAACGGAAACAAGGTAATGAAGTGCTGCCAAAGAATATCTTACTCAATGTTTTTTACCTGTTGAAAAAGATTGATTTTTTGGTCCAGTCCCAAATGTGGGGAGGTGTGTGGTCAAATGTGTTGAGCTGTTGAGCAATGAAATCCAAGGCACAATTGGTTTGACATCTCTTGGAATAACTTCAGCAGCCAAAATAAAAGTGGCTAGAAATTCAAAATAACATTAGTTAGGTCTATGCTAGTTTCACTTCATGAATGATCGTTTTTTTTTGCTTACAACTCCCTTTGAACTTGCATATTACCGATATGTCGATGGAGTGTGTTTCATGTAGTTTTAAAATTTAAACGAACATCTCCTTAGGTATTAATAATTTAATCTAAAACAAGAATGGCATGAAGTCCGCTAGCCCACTTTTGCAACGATATCTATTATTCTTTTCGAATCAAAAGGTCGCAAGACATAAAAATAATTCAAATCGGCAGAATAAACCAATGGCATTAAAAAAGTCATTTAACATTAAATATTTGCAATTGTCATTATCTTGAAAGGGTAAGGAAAGCAAAAAGATTCTGGTTGAACGTCGGCTTTCTGTTAATTTGCAGAAGCTTTTCTTGAACAGAAACGTTGTTGGCATCAACAAAGATCAATACGCAAACCCAAGTAATCATTTCCACTATACCCCTCAGGCGAAATGATAAAATTAAACTTTCTCATGGATAAAAGCCGTGATTAAATTTTGCACAGTGTATGTAGGTCTACCATAGTTTATCGGTTTTTGCTTGCCGACGATACGATTAAAAGATAAATCCAAGGCTTAAAGATAGAAATTAACCACAACAGTTCTTTAATTAACCCTAATGGACACCTGAGACCATGCCATATGTTGTGGATTTTGTCATCAATGGAAAAATGCCGTAGATGGTTGACAGTACCCAAATAGCAACAATCAAGATGAGAGCACGTTTCTTGGTAAAGAAGTGCTTCGCTTCATATTGAAAAGGACGAGATATTGAAATATACCTGTGGAAAAACATTGGCGATCAGTAGGGGTGTCCAGAGAGGGAGTACTTTGGGAACCGGGCTTAAAATTATTTCAGGGCTCCGGAATTTTTTCACGAGCGAATAGAATAAAATACTCCGTTTTCTTTGAAGTTTTATTACGCTTTGCGCAGTCTTTTATTTAAGGGGGCCCGGGCTTTTAATTCGTACCTGGCCTAATTTATCCTCTCAAAGGCCCTGTTGGCATATTCTGTCAAGGCTTGATAACTGCGGCAAAAATGTAGTTCCGCTTTTCCGCTAAATCATTTTTTATCATTCATTACAACTCTTTCTCGCCAAGCATTTTTCCGCAGTTCCATGAACAAAACCGACGGTTCTGTTTATGGGTCTGTTTATAAACAAAACCAACTGTTTACGTAGCTTTCCGCAGCGGGATCGATTCGTGGTAGCCTACAATTTTCTAGAATCTGGAAAATTTCCCATTCTAAATTTTGTCACCAGTTGCCTTTAAATTACTTACTGAGCAATGCCACTCCACCCACTGACTGGAATATTACTAAAATCAGCAGTTTAAAAAAGATCATTAAATCTGTAGATATTGTGCTACAAACGCATAGCTTTTGTGTCGCGCATTAAACAAGCATTGTTTTGAAATGATGCCGGGTGCAAAATATTCATATAAGATAAAATAGAAATGATAAAGAAACATTGGCAGCGCAACAGCAGCCAGACAAGGTATCGAAACCGCTGTAAGCTAATTAAAGTCTGTTCACCAACTCTAAGAAACTGAACTAAACATATCCTATCCTACTGCTCCTGCTAAAATCTATCTGTTTGGAACGCTTGGTTTAAACTTTAGATCCTCAGCAATAGTTCACTTCTACACAAAGAATTTTATTGTCAGAGACTGTCAAGGTTTTCATTACAACTTATGTATTGTTAACAGCACTTCAATTAAGTTTGATGACATATGTTGCACAAGGGGTGATTTCAATCCTTATGTTTTGAAAGAAGGTCCATGTATATTTTTATGAACTTAATATATTTCATTGTAATACCATCACTCAAAGAAATTATTAACCTGTCAAAACTTGAAGCTGCCAGACAATAGACCGATACACTGAGTGTGAGGATGGTGAAGATACCCACACTGTACAAAAACTCGGGGGAGTGGCTTCTTCGGAGATCTGGAAACTCCCCGGGATTGTTGAAGGAAAGAGTGTGGTAGGTTTCAACGTGGAATTGATACAGAAGAGCAGGAATCACCAAAATACCTTTAAATAAAATTATTAAATATTGATGGAAACCCTGTGCAAAAGTTTCCAAATCAAACGATCTTTTTTTCTGCAAAAGCAGAAAAATGTTTTATCGAATTTATCAATTTGGTAAACCAGTTTAACTTTTTTGTCGTATTCGTTTATTTCTGGTGTTTTAAAAATTAGATTAAGCAGACACAAATACTGTACAAAGAAGCCAATCTTCTTGTTCATTTTTAAAGATGGTGATTTATCAGACAACTCCGTTAACCTCAAAATTATGTGTGTGAAAGTGTTTTTTTTTTACTGCAGTGGTCAACAAACATTTTGCCATCCAAATGGATGTAAAACCTGCAAAGCAATTTGGAAAATGCTGTGTTCTATAAAGAGATTTACTTTGTGAATGTTGTACAAATAAACTTATAAAGTCAATTAATAAATGGTAAGCATAAAAGATCAATTCATAACACAAAATATATCATTCTCACCGACTAGTAAATCGGCAACGGCAATTGACGCTTTGAAATATCCATAAGGTGTATGAAAATATTGATCCAACCTCACCACCAACAGGACAGTTATGTTTGCTATGATGATTGCGATTGCAAGCAAATAAAAAACAGCCATCGACGCTATGGTCGCCACCCTAGAAAACAGAAAAAATGTTCAAATCCCCATTCGTCAAGTGTGATTTCACTGAAACACAAAAAATAAACTGGGTAATGTATCCAAACAGCAAATCAGTCGCTTTTACATTGATTCAACGTCTGCAGAATGTAAAAACGACTGCTTTATGGTCTGGGATAAGCCGGATCTTTCACTGAACGTTCTGCATAAGATATTTTACCTGCAGGCAGGAGTCATGATGCTGTATGCCGTGTACAGTGAAGGTGCCTCATTAAAGACGTCCAGACTAGCTCCTGCACCAAAGGACCGGCAGAACGGCAACCAACCGATGATCCATTCGTCGTAAGCTACCCCACGCTTGTATTGTAAAATTTGTTCACATTGGCGAGAAATTTCTGAATCGGAACTAAAATAATTTTTTTTATTGAACTATTTGTTGTAGTTTTAATAGTCAATAAATAGATACGATTGGATAACAAATACTGAAAGCGAAGTTATTAGATCAAATGGTTGAGCTTTTTCAAATAAAAAAACAGTATTGCGTCTAATTCAAGTTTTAGTTTTGAAACTTTGCTTTGGCTGTATGTTACACTTGACTCTTGACGCGAAAAGACGTTTTGTGTGAGCACCGAAGCTCCATCGAATACACAGCCATGGCAAACGTAAGAAATAGAAATTATTGTTTATGTCATAGTGTGGATGAAGAAAACAATAGCCTACTCACTTGTTGCTGTAAGTTCCACATGTTTTTTCAAAACCACTTGGATCACAAAACTTATCGTACGCGAGACTGTGAAATGACGTAATGGCGTGCTGCCTCGTGGAACAAACTTCTTTTATCTCGAAGCAGTTACAATATGTCAAGGCTGCAACATAAGTTGTTAAAAAACTTTTAATCACTAGGCACTTGTTAATTGTCATTAATATCAATTCATTAGCAAATAGTTAAAACCTCTTAATCATGAATCAATCGTAAGATTTGCTGATTTACTGTAGTTTGAGAGGCACAGACAAGCAAGCAATTTAAATAAAGTAGCGCGTATTTACACCACATTTTGTCTCGAAGTAATTAATCTTAATTTTTTAGAATCAACATACAGACAAGGAACCCTGCACTCAGTGTAAGAGCCAGAAATTAACATGTCAGTGTATTGACGATTTCAGGAACACAAACGTATCGATGAGATGAGAAAACCTGAGTTTTCAAGTTTGAGTTTTCATTTTAATGATGTTGCCAACAACACGAAAAAATGATGTAGCCTACCAACTAAGGTGTTCGAAATTAATTCTATTGAGGCAAAACTACACTTGGTTTGAAACCATTGCAAAATATTTGCTTGAAACACACCATGCCTTGCAAAACATCAACAAACATGATGAACTACCGTGCACTTTTGAATTGTACAAAGCTTCCTGCGTTTTGAGATGCAAGTAATGACAAATGAATTATGATGATCGATTGAATTAAAATAGTTTGGCTTACAAACCTACTTATAACAAGTCATCAAATTTTATAATGGGTGAATTGGTGCATCAAAGCGTAACGAAATAGTCCGGGCACTATTTTAAAGAAGACATTTCGATTTCTACTAGAGAAAACAAACCAGTAAAACTTGTAATAAGTTTGCAGTTTTTGCAAGAGGGGGCGAATAGCTAAGAAATTAGTAATGGTAATCGTCATCATATGTATCATATAACCGATGCGTGCTTCCGATGAAGAGTTAGTAAATTTTGCCACCATCCTCTATGTTGTGAAGTGTCGCAAAGTGTTCTTAGTTGGCAAATTTGTTTTAATTTTTGAGCATTTTATTCGCTGTCTGCCATGGGAACTGCTTCCAGGAAAGTGACCGCCCAGACAGAGATCTTCGTATTTTTCTTTCCTGATGCTATGCCCAAGAAATATGATTTTTACTGTTTTAACATTTTTCTTTGAGTCATACTGTTCACTGATTTCCTGTTTTGTTGTACGCGGTTTAAAACTTCTACATTTGTCATATAATCTGTGTATGACATCCGAAGCATTCTTATGTTTGTCAAAACTTACAGCTGAAAGGTGCATCTAAACTTTTGGACCGCGTGCATTCAAGGATTGTATGTAAATTTAGTTTTGTTGTTTTCAGCTACGTTGCAAGTTGGTTTGTTGGCCGTAATAATAACGAAATTATAAGCACAATATCAAAGATAGCACGACACTGCTTCATGCCCAGCGTATTCAATAAGTTAAAGGGGTGTTCAACTGTTCAAACGTTTCCCCAGGAAGGCCAAATTTGATAATGCGGAATGACACGCGGGCCAACAATCTCTGATAAACTTGTTTTGCTCAAAAAATGGTGCATTTTATATTGATATTCTGTTATTTAATATCATTTTCGTACAAAAAAGCAGTAGTCTGTGCAGGTTTATGTGTTTTGCTAAATACATTACACATCACGGGATGTGATGAGTTACAGTGATAGGCTATAAGTTATCAGCTTTTCCATTATAAATTGAAAACCGGGATATAGTGAGTTTGCTTAATACTCACTAAGACCCCGATTAAAACATCCAGAAATTTTGTAAAAATACAGCTTTGTTGATGTGGAAAATGAAACCAATGTCTTGATTTCAATACTAAGGTCAAATTCGGTTCAAGGTTAGTGGTAGTGGTAGACAAGCATAAAACATCACGTAGGTACGCGAGAGTCGCTCAGCTTTGAACTCAAGTAGTTCTCGTTTAAGTTCACAACCGAGAACGTCTGCTCCCACAAATATGTTGAGCCAAACAAGCTCAACGCTTTCCTTGCAAAACATTTGTATTTCTGGAATTTGTTTTATTTTAGCTGCTTGGTAAAAAAGCACATAGGAAAGATGTTGCCGTCGCTTTGTCACTCGGCATCGCAGTGAAGCTCAGTAAGCTACAGGAACAGGTGAGCCAGAGCCTCGTTAGGGTTCACGCAGAAAGAAGTAAATGGCAATAAGTCCTTCTCATCTGGGTCAAAATCCGTAAAGCGATGGTAAAATTCGCTAGCAAGACTATGAATGAATGCTCGCATATCACTATAGTCGTTAGCACCCTGATTGATCTCGCAATTATGACGCAATAATGATTCTAACTTTTTGCTGGCTTTTCTCTTGTCTGTCAGAAAATGCTAGCTGTATTATTTTCTTTGAATGCATATTAAATTGCTATGATTTTGCGTGCCCGCGGGCCAAAAATAACACATTGCAAAACAACAGGCGCGGGGGCCATATAAAAACGTATCGCGGGCCGGACTTTGGACACCCCTGTGTTACACATGTCGGATTCAAGTAATGATAAATAGCTTATTAGAAATGTTTAACCTCAAGTAATCAAGCGGCTTACAAATTGATTTGCAATACCTCACTAATTGTCATATTACAGCTACACAAGCGTTTACTAATTGTTTACAATGATACAGCTTCGGTAGAGAGTTTGTCTTGTTGAACCATAGGCATACGAAGCCGAGCAACGTTATCAAGTTTAGCATATTTAAAGATTATTATATTTACAAAAACACAAAACTACGCAACAATTAAATATCGAACGTTTTCGACATCACAAGATGTCCTCTTCAGGAATAACATGATGTTCGCCCTTCGTTTCTGAAGATGGCCAATGAGACTGAGATCAAGTTTCTTTTTTCTTTTTTTAGTGTTGACTTTGGTCAGTGTAGGCTACATGAGTGCGGAGATGGCTGATGAGGCCTATCTGTGCGGTGAAACTTCTGCTGCAGGATGGACATTGGAAGGATGGTTGGCTAGGGCCAGGGTTGTTTGAGGCTCGGGCCTTGCGATGTTCTCGTTTTCTGACAGCAGATAGCGTACGGTGTTTCTCAGCTGATTCTGCGCCTTTATAAATAAGACTGCGCCATGTTGGTCGTTCTGCGGCTAAATCTTCCCACGAATCTACGCCGATGGCGAATTCTTTCATGGAAGCTTTTAAAGTGTCCTTAAAGCGTTTTCTTTGACCACCTACATGACGTTTGCCGTTAGTCAGTTCTCCGTAGAGCAGTTGTTTAGGAATGCGGTGGTTCGGCATCCGGTGGACATGGCCAGCCCATCTTATTTGTGCCTTTTTTACGAGGGTAAGAGTGCTGGGCATGTTTGCTTTACTGAGAACTTCAGTGTCTGGGACTTTGTCCTGCCATCGAATCTTGAAGAGCTTTCGGAGGCAGGGAGGTGGAAGTGGTTCACCTGCCTTTCGTGTCTCCTATAAAGAGTCGAGGCCTCACATGCATACAGAAGGGTCGTCAGAATAACGGCTTTGTAAACTTTTAGCTTTGTGGGCAGCTTGATTCCCCGCCTCTCCCATACGTTAGACCTCAATCTACCGAAGGCGATAGATGCTTTGGCGATTCTGTTGTTGATTTCCAGGTCAATGGTGGCTGTGTTAGAAAGAGTACTACCGAGATACTTGAAACTTTGACATGCATGTATTATCTGGTCGTTTACAGTGATGAGTGGTTTGCTATAGGATTTTCCAGGGGCTGGTTGATACATTGCCTCTGTTTTCTTAGTGCTGATTGTTAGTCCAAAATTATCGCAAGCAGAGGAGAACTCCTCTTCAGGAATAGCATACATACAACTTAACTACATAACATGTATGTATGTTATTCCTGAAGAGGACATCTTGTGATGTCGAAAACGTTCGATATTTAATTGTTGCGTAGTTTTGTGTTTTTGTAAATATAATAATCTTTAAATATGCTAAACTTGATAACGTTGCTCGGCTTCGTATGCCTATGTTTACAATGAGTGACTTAAATTTGTCCCTTGAGAGTGAATCATACTATTTAATGGAACAAAGGTTTGGCTAGTGAAGACTGAAGATAAATTAATAAACTCCACCCACAAGCAAGTTGTAAATTTAAATCTGCTGTTTACAATACATCAATAAAAATTTCTGTATTTTGCACCTCATCTTTATTCTTTTTTAGTTTGTTTGCATTATTTGCTTGCATATCTTTGCAGTCTATACACTCTGCCATATTTTCATAGAGCCTTGACTAATTAACGACTACCATACATTTCGACTACGAATATCCCGTTAGTTTATGTTATGGAATAAAAAAATCAAGGAGGTGTGTAAAGTTTTTAATGAGGCCCGGATTGAACGTAAATGGAAGAAGCCATGCTCGGTAAATAGGCCTATGCATCACTGGCATTTTCATTTTCGTGCAGTCCGGGCCTTAAATGACTTAGGCTAAAGACTATGGCATAAACTATTGGAAAAAATACTCAATTACTGTCGAGTTTATAGCATTTTCGTTTGATACAGTTTAGTGTGAAAGTGAAAGACAAGGGATCTGATCAATGATGTGGTAACTTTGTCAAAACAAACAGATTTATTCAGCCTAAACGCTTAGGCTATGTGTTTTGGGCTAAAATCGTTGCCAATTAAAAAGTAATTTCTAATTTTGAAGGTGTAACAAATAAAAATACTAAAATAAACTTACCGTCTAAATAAATGATCAGTGAAGTTGACAGCAAATTAAAACTGTAGATTATATCTGTGCAATTGCACAGTTCCATTTTCGGATCCACCTCTCAAACCTTTCCAAGTTTATATTCAGCCTGAGCAGCCACAACAGTTTTGCAGTCTAGCAAAAAGTTCCTTGATCAACAAACAACACGATGATATGACCAACTTACATGTACTGGCAGAGACGGTCATCATTATTATTATTATTGAAAAAGAAGAAGATCTCACAATATTCGTTTTCAAGTTTTCTTCCTTAAATTAAATTTAGATTCTCGTAAACTAGACAGCTAAAATATGACATTTAAACTTTTCATACGATTTAATAAATTAACTGTTTAAATTACAATCTAGTGAATCAAAGTCTAAATGAAATAAATTCGATATAATTGCCATATCTAGCAATGACGGCTGGGTTAGCTGCAAAACAGTTTTACAAATGTTGCATTTCTCGTTTTATCCCAGCCCTCTCACAAGCAAGACACCGTTGTTTGTAATTTGCTAAAATGGCTCATATCACAATGTGACTTCTCAGACAGCAAACCCGTCATTTTTATGTTGATTTAAAGTCTTCAGATGTTCTTCAGACGTTGAATCAATGTAAAAAGGACGGAGTTTGTTGTCTGGGTTATTACGTCTCTCGCAGAGACAATTCGCATCAAGCTACAAGCCAACAGACTATTCGTCATTTTTGTCTTTCCATGAAGTTCATTTCGGTCTGAAAATCACACTAAAATGCATTTTATATTCTAATCCATGTCGTGTTTTTGGTTTAGATGAAAAGCAAAATTGATATGGTTTATGAATGATTCATGCAAAAATGGTCTTTTAAAACAAAACCTCTAATTTCCATTTCTTAATCAAACATTGTTTTTAAGCTTCGTTGAAAACGTTTAAAACGTTGAAAACGAAGCTTAAAACGTTAAAACGTTAAGTGTTTTTAAAACGTTAAGCTTCGTTGAAAACGCTGTTTGCCTTGAAGCTATGATGAAGCTGATGCTGTCAAATCAATAACCTAACTTTAAGCGTGTGAGGTAATCTCAAGAAAGCTTTTGCAATGAAATTATATTAAAAACTTTCTAAAAAGCACGATTTTCATAAAAGCTTTCTAATGAAACTCTGTTTTAAATTAAAACTTAAAAGTGCTCATCATGTCTGAGTCAAAACTTTTAACCATTGCAAGCTGAACTAGCAAGCGCAATTTGCAACGTGGAGATGAACTTTCTAGCCAAACTGTCACTCAGAGCAATCTTTTTTATCAGTGTCAACTTCTCCTTGAACTTGCATATACGTCAACACATTTCACATTCAAATGTTTTTGCATAAGTGCTGCATTGCAGCAGCTGCATGGGAATATCGTTTATCTTCAAGGAAGGACCATCATTCTCTTTGGAACTTTTTTAAGCCACAATTTTTAATTTTAGGCTACTTGCCAATTAGCCTAATCTCTGTAATACAATATCGATGACCGGTCTGCGTCAGTGGTTCAAAGTAATAATAATAATGTTATGGTTTTATTTATTGTCGCTCTACAACAGCTAAGGTCTTTTAGCGACTTTTTACTATGTTGTCACATTATTACCCGATTTATTCTTACTGCGTTACACAAGAAAGAACACAATCGGTGACGTTTTTAATGTCTTCGGTTTGACCCGACCTGGAATCGATCTCAGATCTACCAGCACCAGAGCCGAAGGCGAAACCACTCGGCCACTGAGCTGGTTGGTGGTTCAAAGTCACTGCAAGTGTGCGAAACTAGCAGGATTATTAGCGAACCATTAGAAGTCCATGATTAAGCTTTCAAAGACGTTTTTTTAGCCGGAGAATAATTTTCCCACAATCAATAAATCAAAGTAGAACAAATTTGTTGCGAAAACTGCAACCAAAACAAATTTCTCGAGATTACCTGAAACCTAGCTACTGTAGGCTATTCGGCTGTCCTGCTACTCCAAAAAAATATTAAACTGGTGGCTTGCTTGCTGCCAAGCTGTTACTCTGAAATTGAGGCTAATTAAAATAAACGTTTGAAATGATTTGTGGATTTGCATTCATTGAAAGCAAGAAAAAAAAGCACGCGTCATTGTGCGTGGGGCTTGTAGCCAAGAGTGGCTAACAAAATTGTAAGCACATTTGGCTAATTACGAATTTAGAAAAGTTATAATATTTTCTTCGTTTGACGTCCTTTAAAGGCTGCATTGCTAAATACAGTATTATGTATTATTGAATACTTTGAAGTTAAGCAATTCTCAGAGAAAAACGATAAAATCTTTCGCTACCTTCAACGCCTCCAGTAAATAAAAGTAAAAAGAAAATTCTGCAACAGTACGAACTTTTAGCCTTGCCTAAAATTAGCTGACAGTTCTGCATATCAGTTCAGTTTGTTTTCATTTCTGACCATCACAACGAAAAAAAAAAACAATATAGCCCATGCCAAACATAGCAGAGGTCTAGAAAAAGGTAGAAGCGACAAAACGCGGACGTTATAAACTGCATGATGCCAAAGCAGAAAAATGAGTTTAAAATATGGCACGGTCGCAACTCGCAACACCTTATATACTATGTAGGCTATCTATGTCGTCATACGTTTATAAACAGTCTGTGGGCCTATTGTTTTCACAAACTTTTACAGCGTTAATTCTTTGCAAAAGTTACCAATTAACAAGTCGTACTTAAACATAGTTTTACACTGCGATTCGAACTGCATAGTTTAAAATGCAAGAATGTTTTCATCTCAATTAAAACCTGCTAAACAACAGCTTAAAACTAAGCTACTCAACTTAGCATGTATGTGGTGACAACAGATGTCCTTTATCTGCTATCACATCTCAGCATCAAATTAAAAATAGCAAAATACCGTTTGCGTAGTAAAGCGTCATTAGTTGAAACGACGCTATCTTTTGAAATACCAAATCGGAAATCCTATATCTGCTATCGTGCTGCTGAATTGAAAATGGAATGATTGGGGCTGTCATTACACAGCAGATCGACAAGCTCATATCAATTTTCAGAACCAAGAATTACAACATAAGTTTAGCCTATGGTCAATTTGAGGGCACTGATTTCAAAACAATCCGTTTAGTTTTGTAGTAACGAATTATTATTATTTAACCACTTCTTTTTCCAAATGTTTATTATGCGCAAGTTGGTAAGCTAACGTTGCCTAATAAGTAATAACTGCAGGAGTGCAAAGCAAATAAGACTTACACATAAGTCTCAAGGGGAGCACTTGAGCAGCATAGGAGTATCAGGCAGACTTGGACAACTAGATAATTCTAGTTGTTTAATTCGATGAATTAGAGCAAAATGTTAGTAGGCCGGGGACATAGTGTAGTAGGCCTATGTAAATTTCTAATCTAATTTGGTAAAAACTTGTTTACTCTAATTCTAATCTAATCTCCAGTTGTTCCAAAAATTCTAGTTTTTCTAACAGTGTTTTTCAGCTAATGAAAGAAAACCTCATGCAAGGAAAATGCAATAAAACGATCACATCAAAGTGTCATATTCCATCGCTTAAGTAGCGAAGCCAATAAAAACTCGATTAACTCATCAATTCCCTTACATCACAATGTCTGTTATGACGTAAGTGGTTTTGGTGCAGTGATGGGGGAATGACCATAGACATCGTGGGAATGACACTTTGATCCAGAGTTGCCCATGAGTTGCTATATTAGCGTTTTTATCCAAATAGAAAAAGATATGTGACGACGGTGTCAAACTAATTCTAATCTAGTTTAAACTCTACTCTAGTTTGCGAAAACTTACCTAGCTCTAATTTCAAGTCTAGTCTAATTTGTAAAAACTAGAGTAGCTGTAATTCTAATTCTATTCCAATTTCAAAAAGCTGAAAAAATTCTGGTTGTCCAGTCTGGTATCAGGATCATTTTATTTTTAATGAAAATTTTGTGTTTGGCATTTTGATTGGATAAAAATGTTTTTTTGATATAAAAATATTTAAAAGGGGTTTCAGTAGGCTATCATAGGCTATTTATTTTACCTCGGATTAGCTATAGGCTAACTTAGGGATTTAAAAATTTAGGCTATAGAAAAAGAAGTAAGCCTATAGGCTAGAGCAGTGGTTCTCAAACTTTTTGTTTTGGCGGACCCTTTTGGTACCTTCGAAGCGGTCTCGGACCCTTAAAAAAATTTTATCTGAAATTTTGGTATATTGCTTCTCCTATAATGGAATCAAATGTTTCATAAGTTTCGAAGCGACACACTTAGAAGAATTTGCTGAACTCGCGACGCACTTATGTCGATTGATGGCATCATAGTTAATAAATATATTTATTAACTATGATGGCATTGACGAAATTATGTTATAAGCTATATGTTGGCACACAGCATCAAAAATGAGTACGTTAATCTATGTCAGAGGTGACACCTTCCTTTGCTACAGGTCGAGGCTGGCAGATGAAAATCTTAGTGTGCAGTTGAGAGTTGTCACATTGTCTGTTCGACCTAATATTGAACGCTTAGTCAAGCAAAAAACTTTCCAAAAATCCCACTAAGCAAAAAAATTCAATGCTTCAATGTTATGTTTTAATATTTTATGCTTCAATGCTGCATTACAGTAGAGAGCTTCAGCTGTATGATTCGCATGGGCTTTTGTTTGTTGTTTGAAAAAGAAATTTTATCTGATTTGTTGTTTCGGAGCATAATGGTCGAAACATTTCCTCAAATTGAGCATTAGAGGATAGAGCCAAATAAAGAAGAAATCATACTCATATGAAAGCAAACGCTTAACTGGAAAATTAAACTTAGAAAATTAAACTGTCTTCAGTGCAAATAGGCCTACTGTTTATTTTTATTTATTTATTTGCAATCAGACTCAAAGTCCATAGAATTTAAATATATTAACTCTTGTTGCTCTATCCTTTTTGCTCAAGTTGATTTGTTTTTATTTTTACTGTTGTATGTTTCGATTCTGCATAAGATAATTTCAACTGTGTGAGTTTTATTACTTTCATTTGCCGTTTGTTACTTTTCATGAATAATATCTTGAGTAGGCTACGGTAGCTTCTAAAGCATTTCATAGTAGGCTACAGGTAGGCTACGATTAAAAAGTTGTGTGGCCCGATAACTCATGTGTAATTGACAAAGTGGCCCGCGACCGCAAAAAGGTTCGTCATCCTTGATCTATATGTTGATTTGATGTTTTTCTATAAATTTTATCAAAAATCAATAAAATTTTGCGACCGTTACAAACAATATCTCCCTTTTTTCATTTCTAATCAGTGTATTAATTCGTTATAATCTTTGTCATTGCAAAACTGTGAGCAGTGATGGACTGCTGACTAACGTTTGTACTTCTAAGTTATAAGCATTGATCAATAGACTGCTGTCTTATTAAAAAAATAATTCATTTATATATTTTTTAGTCAAGAAACCAAACCTTTGAACTTTCAAAGGACACCGCACAAGTCCGTTGGGAACAATAGTTAGAAAATCACGGTAATACACAAATAAAGTAACTTACAACCAACCAATTTTTAAACTTTGTAATTTATCAATCATGCTGCAAACTCGGAAACTTTCACGAACCCCCTGAAATCGCTTCACGGACCCCTTGGGGTCCGCGGACCCCAGGTTGAGAACCACTGGGCTAGAGATAGGCTGTGCAGCCTGTATAGCGGGTCTAGAAACAAAAATTTGGTGGACACCAATCTTCAACGTGCCGTAGTAAAGTTTTCTAAGAGAGTAATAACAATGCAAAATTTAAGATCCAAAGAGAGAAAGGGTGTGGTTTGAAGACTTGCCCAAAAAGATGCCCAAAGGGCAGAGGGCAGGCTACTTTTGGACCCGAGCCTGAGACCATTTTAGAGGACCGTTTTTTCAATGGGCTAAAGAACGAAGAAAACATCGCTTATGCTTTGGAGTTCTGTTAGTTTCGTTAGCAGGCTATGGCACCGTAGTCTCGTGTTTGGGAGGCCACATAGCTTCTCAATCGCACTGGGCCCAAACTGTTCTCTCAACAGTCCTGATTGAAAGGTAAAAAAAACATGATAATGTGGTTACAATTTCATTGTTGTAATGTTGTCATTAACGTATTTTCGCGGTGCTCATGCTGTGCGATCATCATCACCAGTTTACGCTACCTCAAAAGTCTTCCATCGCCGGAGTCGTTGAAACAAATGCATGTGACCAACTTTGGTTTCGCTGCAACGACTTTTCTAAATCACAGGTCTTGGAAGTGTTGCCAAGTAAAAAATTTTGGCTACTATATGGTAAAATTTTAAGGTCGTTGGAGACAAAAATTTAAAATTAAAGAAATTTTTTGGGTCAAAAAAAAAACCAGAGTTGGTTGCTAGATTTATTATCAAAATAGGCAAGCCCTTTTCCAGCGATCATGTTCAAACGACAAAGAAATGCTTCGAAAACATCTGGCTTCTCCATCTTGGTCAGGTGAAGACCTTGTTTTGTTTTTGCTTTGATTGTGAGAATTTTTATTTTAGCTCAAACTGAGAAAGTTTTTGCTATTTATGCCAAAATTGTTATTAAAGATAAAATAAGACACAAATTTAAATTTAGTGAAAGATTCAATGTAGCTTGATGCAGTTTTGGTTGTCCGCAGACATTATATCTAAATTTTTATGGAAGCAAGCTGGCTTCAGAAGCGCAAAGCAGTCTATGCTTGCTTCCACTGCTGCGCCTGAAAGGGAATTTAGTACTGCAAACAATTCTGTTTATAAAAATGGCACACAATTGGCATCACTGCAGCAGCAGCTACAGATGCAACTCTTGTGTCATTCAGACAATGGCAAACTTTTTTCACAGGTCATACCAACATAGGCTACACTTACAGCTTAAAATTTGACTGAACACCAACCTTTTAGAGGCTAAGATTACTAGTACAAATTGATAATTTGAGTATTAGTTAATAAATATAGTTTTTGTGTATATTTTGTGTAATTTTGAGCTATTTTTGTGCTATCTTTATAACTCTTGTTATAACTTAATATAACTCTTGTTATAAAGATAAATAATGACAAATAATAACAAAGACAAATAATGGATTAGATTTTGCACTTGCGCTGAAAATTTTAACAGCATCTGGCAACATTAGTAATAGGAAAGCACTGATTTGAGATTCAGTCATTTCGTGATCACCCTTTAGCAGTTTGAATTCTCAAAACTATCACTTCAAAGGGACAGAAAGTCAATTCAGCGAAGAGTTCAAAATCGAAATTACATCAGGCTCCAGTTTGCACGTTAGCAAGGCCTGTGTGCTGTGTATATAGTTCGTTGTGATTCAGGCTTCTATACATGTGAAATGAAATTAAACTAGAAAAGTTAAAGCTTGTCCAATGTAATACCAGTATTATAGTTATATATGTCTATTTATGTCAGGCGTATTCAATTGATCCTCATGATTGATCAAACTTTTAAAACTGATCCTTACCTTACCCTAACTCAACGGATGCAACCTAGTTCGTACCCTGAACAGTTCGTACCCTGAAAAGATCGAGAGAAAAAATTAAAAAAAGCCAAAGTCGCTGATCACAGTTTCCGCATACATTTTAAAATTTTTCCTTTGAAAAGATCAAGAGAAGAAATAGCCGAAGTCGCTGATCGCAGTTTCTGCAAACAAACAAAAACTCTCAGGATCATTACCGGAAATTTTAAAAGGTTTGCGAAAATTCCGATCTCAACCCTAACCCTTTTAAAATGCTTGCTTGCGGAAACTCCAATCGGCGACTTTGGCAAACTCTTGGAATCATTACCAGAAATTTTTAAATGTTTGTGGAAACTGCGGAAAAACGGAAACTGCGATCAGCGACTTGGGCTTTGTTCTATTTTTTTCTATCGATCTGTTCAGTTTGTTTGTTTGCGGAAACTTCCATCAGCGACTTTGGCTTTTTTAATTTTTTCTCTCAATCTTTTCCTAACCCTAACCCTTTTAAAATGTTTGCAAAAACTGCGATCAGCGACTTCGGCAAACTCTTAAGATCAATACCGGAAATTTTAAAATGTTTGCGAAAACTGAAGAAAAACGGAAACTGCGATCAGCGACTTCAGCTTTGTTCTATTTTTTCTATTGATCTTTTCAGTTTGTTTGTTTGCGGAAACTCCAAACAACAACTTCGGCTTTTTTGAATTTTTTCTCTTGATCTTTTCAGGGTACGAACTGAGGGTACGAACTGTTCAGGGTACAAACTAGGTTGCACCCAACTCAACTTCAAACACCAATACCGATCGGGTGCAACCTACCGTAATTCGTACCATGAACAATTTGTACCGTCAGTTCGTACCTTGAAAAGATCAAGAAAAAAAATTAAAAAAAGCCGAAGTCGCTGATTGCAGTTTCCGCAAACATTTAAAAAAAAATTAGGGTATCGGAATATCAGTTAGGTAAGATCGAGAGAAAAAAATAAAACATTACTGCTTGCAGTTTCCATTTTTCCGCAGTTTCCGCAAACATTTTAAAATTTATGCAATGATCCTAAAAGTTTGCCGAAGTCGCTGATCGCAGTTTCCACAAACATTTTAAAAGGGTTAGGGTTTAGGGTTGATCGGAGTTTATGCAAACATTTAAAAAAGGTTAGGGTTGATCGGAGTTTCAGCAAACAATTTAAAAGGGTTAGGGTGTTTCCGCAAACAAACAAACTGAAATAATCAAGAGAAAAAAATAGAACAAAGCCGAAGTCGCTGACCGCAGTTTCCGCAAACATTTTAAAATTTCCGGTAATGATCCTAAGAGTTTGCTGAAGTCGCTGATCAATCGCAGTTTCCGCAAACATTTTAAAAGGGTTAGGGTTGATCGGAGTTTCCGCAAACATTTTTAATTTTCTAGTAATGATCCTAAGAGTTTTTGTTTGTTTGCGGAAAGTTTTAAATTGTTTGCGGAAACGGCGATTAGCGACTTAGGCTTTTTTAAATTTTTCTCTCGATCTTTTCAAGGTACGAACGGAGGGTATGAATTGTTCATGGTACGAATTAGGTTGCATCCTACCGATCATTGCCTTTAGTCTCTAACTCGACGGCCGAGGGACTTTGCTGACATCACTGATCAACAAATGTGCAGATTAATCAAACGTGTTTTTCATATACTTGCACACATAAACATCCATACATCTTTGCTGGTCTTGGAAATAACAAGCTCAACATACGTTTTTCAGATTAAACTGGGCTCAATTAGCATAACTTTCTTTTTTCTTCTTTGTTTGGAGCCTCCAAGGTCAAAGGTTCAGCCTATTCATTCACAACCTTAGGTTGTTTGCTCGTTTTACACCGAGAGATGTAACGTAGTCCTAGCCAAATTTCGGTCCAGTCTTCAAAAACATGCAGATTGCAGACTCTAACGTCAAAAGTAATCATCACTGCAACAGGGTACGGTACCGTAGGGCGTAGGCATAAAGGTTGTCTTAGTCACCATCTCCAATCTTTCTTGAACAGAGTAACAAAAAGGCTGAAGTTAAGTACCATATGTTTAATAAAATATTTGGTTTATCTGCTTTGATGTTGGTTGACTGATCTACATGCAAGTTTTGTTTTGGATTCTTGATTGCAGCAGACTTTTGATTGTAGTTACAGAAACATTTATAATTTTTATTTCAACATACTGTTGACTGTATATTGTATAATGTATATGTAGGCTACCGGTTGGCCAAAATAGACATTCTGCCAGTAAGTGCAATGTTTGTTGATGGCAGTTTACTATAGGCCACCATATGTCATGGTCAGTGATGCGCATGCTGATCAAAGAAGTTGGTCAACAATGTGATGGATCGGTCATGCAGAGTTTGCTTAACCTAGTTTCATTTTGAGCTGTTTGCTGATTAAGAAATTTCCTATTTCGGGCATGACTGTATATTTACAAAGTTACCTCAAACATAACTAATAATGGCAACTTCCTAAAATAGTTTATGTACAAGATAGAACATCCACCTGTATTGAAAGTTTTTTTAACTTGATATCTTTGAAAAATTCTATATACGGTATTTATTATATATTCTTGGCTTCCATACCTATAATCATGCTCCAAGCTTGAACTTTTAATTAATAGAGCTACACATTAGATGTAGATTGGTTCGTAATATACTACTGTATATTGAGTTAACTAGGCATGGCCTTATCTATATATGTACTTGTTACTTACCCTCTTTGTTTTATAGAAGAAGCTTAAGACTTGTGAACATGGATAGTATATTGTAGTTACTATCTGCCATCATGGGGCCTTTGAAAGAAAGTTCCAAGACTCAACAAAAAGGCGTAACTTCATGTAGAACATCTCATCATACTCATCTTTCAAAGTTTTTTATATTTGTTTCTGTTGTCCTTATTGCAAACTTGTTTTATCAATTCATCCCTCAATATAAAAGAACAGAAAGCTATTTTTATCAACTTGATAAAAGAAAACTTGCAGATGATGATTTCAAAAGTTTGACTTTTTCTAATATTTCAACTCAGAACTACCATAATGGATCGAAAAACAATGTTCAACATACTTTTCCACAAGACTTACATGAAAGTTTTTCAGTTGATGTTGTACATGACAATTATATTGTCCAATTTGATGGATACTATGCAAAGGACACTCGGCGGCAGTACATATTTGAAGCTTTACTCCCCTTGGGTATTAATACTTTACATTATGGAGTCCTACCTCATACAGGACTAGCCGATCACTATCCAAGTGATTTTGATGTTTTGCAAGTTCACCCTCAAGCTACGTTGCAGGTATTTAAACCTATCAGAAAACATTGTTAAAGTGCAGTGTCAACTTGCATATAGATAGTGATTTACATTACTAAGGCAATTACATAACAAAAATGCGTGGTATTTATTAGATGCAACCTAATTCGTACCTTCATTTTGTACCCTGAAAAAATTAAAAAAGCCAAAATAGCACACGGATTAGAGTTTCCGCTTAACTCTAACTTTTAAATGTTTGCGGAAACTCTGATTAGCGACTTCGGCTTTGTTGCAATCAGCGACTTCGGCTTTGTGCTGTTTTTCTTTCGATCTTTTCAGGGTACGAAATGAGGGTACGGATTGTTCAGGGTACAAATCAGGTTGCACCCGTAATATTTATTTGTTAATGCTCCAAAAGTTGTGTTAGACCAGGGGTTGGGAACACATGACTCGCTATCCATATATGGCTCTTTTGATGACAGCATCTGGTTCACAGATAAATCTAACCTTTTTAAAGTTCAAAATGCGAAAGTTTAATCTTAACTCTTCTTCACAATTGGGTCTGCTACTATTCGGCGGAATGGCCCGTTTCGGCGAGTCCGATTCGGCTAAACCGATTCGGTGAGTTCCCTATTCAGCGAGAGCCTTTTTCGACAAGTGCCCTATTCGGCAAGTTTTTGAAATTTTATTTTTGAAAGGGAATTATCGGGTACCGTAGCCTAACTGTTTTCACATCGTTTTAACGTCGCTGAACGTGCAGAAAGGAATAAAAATAAAATGTTTGAACTATTAAATTAAAATTCGTCATGTCAGTTCAGTATCATATCAAAAACAATACACATCAACATAGCAAAGGTAGAAGCGACAAAACGCGAACGCTAAAACGTGCTTGAATTTGTCATGTCCGTTCAGTTGTTTTTAAGGTAGAAGCGACAAAACGCGAACGTTAAAACGTGCTTGAATTCGTCATGTCCGTTCAGTTGTTTTTAAGGTAGAAGCGACAAAACACAAACGGTAAAACGTGTTTGTGTGTGACCGAAGTAAGTTATTGAGTTGAAAGAAATTTGGCACGGTTGCAACACCTTCAGAAAAATTTAGGATGTAAAGGGAAAATAAAAAAAAGAAAATGTTACAAAAAAAAAATCATGTTTATATCTATAAGTTAGTACTTTTGAATAGTTAAAATGATTAGTTTGGATCAACAAATGTGTGGCCTACAGCTTGGATTGAAAGGAAATTATCGGTTACCGTAGCCTAGTTATCCCTACCAGCAAAAATTTGTTCCAAGAATCCAGTTAGCCTAACAGTTCATTTTTACGTTGTAGTAACAGAATGAAAAGGCTAACCAAATGTGTGGCTTATCGTTTTAACGTCGCTAAACGTTGAAATCAGGTAGAAAAGAGAACTTAGATGACTGGGATACGTTACGGTTGAAACTGAGAAACATTCACAGAAACCCTTCGATACGTTGCATTTTTAAGATTATGCATTTTTAAGATAATGTATTCAGACGTTGAATCAATGTACAAATGAACTGTTAGGCTAAATGGGTTCTTGGAACAAATCGAAGGGCTTCTGTGAATGTTTCCCAGTTTCAACGTATCCTAGTCAGCAAAGTTCTCTTTTTTTTACACGATTTCAACTTTAAGCGACGTTAAAACAATGTAAAAACGGCAATTTCTGCTGGTTGGGATAACTAGGCTACGGTACCCGATAATTTCCTTTCAATTCAAGCTGTAGGCCACACATTTGTTGATCCAAACTAATCATTTTAACTATTCAAAAGTACTAACTTATAGACATTAAACATGATTTTTTTTTGTAACATTTTCTTTTTTTTATTTTCCGTTTATTTCTTAAATTTTTCTGAAGGTGTTGCGACCGTGCCAAATTTCTTTCAACTCAATAACTTACTTCGATCACAAGCACGTTTTAACGTTCGTGTTTTGTCACTTCTACCTTTTTCTACACCTTTGCTATGTTGACGTGAATTGTTTTGATATCATGATCAAAAATAAAAACAACTGAATTGACATGACGAACTCAAGCACGTTTTAACGTTCGCGTTTTGTCGCTTCTACCTTTGCTATGTTGACGTGTATTGTTTTTGATATGATAGTCAGAAATAAAAACAACTCAACTGAACTGACATAACGAATTTTAATTTAATAGTTCAAACATTTTATTTTTATTCCTTTCTGGCTCTGCACGATTTCAACGTTTAACGATGTAAAAACGGCAATTATAATTAGGCTAGTACCCGATAATTCCTTTTTAAAAATAAAATTCCAAAAACTTGCTGAATAGGGCACTCGCCAAAAAAGGCTCTCGCCGAATAGAAGCAGACCCACTATTCGGTGAGTCCAATTCGGTGAGTTCCTAACCCCTAACCCTAAAACGGCAATGATAATTAGGCTACGGTACCCAATAATTTAAAAAAAAAATTGAAAAAATCACCAAATAGGGATCGGACTCACCGAATCGGACTCATCGAAACGGGCAATTCCGTTCACAATTTACAGCTGAAAAAGTGAAAATACGCTC
The DNA here is from genome assembly GCF_918807975.1 of Aplidium turbinatum. NCBI lineage: Eukaryota > Metazoa > Chordata > Ascidiacea > Aplousobranchia > Polyclinidae > Aplidium > Aplidium turbinatum. Next base: position 9,384,863 of record NC_137486.1, read on the forward strand.
TGAATGCACCAAATTAAATATAATTTTCCTTTATGAAAATCATTGCTTAGCATTTAATATTCCTTTATGAAATCATTGCTCACAGGTTACTGAGATTCAACATGTTCGAATCAAACACATCACAATGCAACGCAAAGTTACAAGGACGTTAAGTGGTTTTGTACCTGCTGAAGACCATGAAGACATAGATCGGTTCATCCATCGTTCTCCTTCAGCTACTGGAGACCTTTTCTGGTACACATCCTCTAAACACAACTCCAGGCTACCATTAAGATCTTTTCATAAGCAAGGTCAAATTTCTCAGGTGTGTACTGTGTGTTCGTTAACACAGAACTTGTATGGAATGAGAGTGTTTATGCCACATACAGTAGTGTATGCCGTGTTGCTAGTAAACATGTAGGTTTTAGTTGTTTTAGTTTCTTGTTAAGCTTAGTAAAGCCAAACTGGCGAACAAAACACTTTGGAGATAGGCTAATCATTTCAACGTCTTGGGGTAGTCTAGCCCACAGTCACCAGAAGAATCGAGTACCTTCGCTTTATGTTTCCATGGCTCTGTTATAGTTTTATCATCATTCAAGGAATGTAATGACAGCCAACCTTCGTATCGGAGAGGGCACATGATGATGGAATATTTTAACAAATGCTATTCTTTTAGCTTCTGCAAGCCGATCAGTTGTGGGAATTTGGGTACACAGGGAAAGGAGTAAAAGTGGCCGTGTTTGACACAGGGCTGCCTGAGAAGCATTCCCACTTTCGCAATATCATGGAAAGAACAGATTGGACCGACGAAAAGACGGCAGAGGATGGGCTCGGACACGGTACCTTTGTTGCCGGGGTGATTGGCGGCTCCAACAAAGACTGCCCCGGTCTTGCTCCCGATGCAGACCTGTATATATTTCGAGTCTTCACCAATAACCAGGTTACTTTGATAAGTAATATATTTTCTGGCCAAGTCATCTGACTAACCCATCAGGTTCTTTTTTCTGGCACAAGAGCCAATATGTATAATTGTATATACTCGTTGACTTCCTGGTGTTTAAAACTTCATCATGTTTCGGCATTATCACGAAATGTGACGTCATGGCCTTTTTCACTTCACACACGCTAGTACGGTCGTCATAGATTGATCCAGTTTGCCTGTGTAGTTTGTACGCTTGTCCATGCTGTCAAACTTTGTTACTGTACCCCTGATCAAAAAAACAATTTGTTACATTTCGAATTGGAATGTAAAACTTTCTTATTGAAAGCTCCGTCAGTTGTAAGAACTTATTAAGTCATATAATCTAAAGTTTATTATTATTAGCTTCATTTTCTTTTATGGTTGAATTTTACCGTTTCAGGTTAGTACCCTAGAATCAAACAGCTTGTGAAAATACTACAAGGGACCCAAGTTATGCTTGTCGCCGTTGACATGTTTTTTCATATCGCTCAGGTTTCATATACCTCTTGGTTTCTTGATGCCTTCAATTACGCGATTTTACGAAAAGTAAACATATTGAACTTAAGCATTGGAGGACCTGATTTCATGGATAAGCCATTCGTTGAAAAAGTGTGGGAGTTGACAGCCAATAACATTGTCATGATATCTGCAATTGGAAATGATGGACCACTGTATGGTAATACAACGTTGTTTTAATTAAGTCTATTCCAACTGCTTGCATGGTTTGTCGCGTTTTGTTGCTGCGTCATTGTTTCCAGTTACTTGTTGAATTTCAAACGATGTGGATTTGTCCAAGTTTATTTTAATGATCTTTTTTATGACAGTGCAAAGTGCATCTTTAGCCATGGTTTAAACATGATCCAATTTCCGATAAAAACAAACTTATTTTCACACGAGTCAGTTCAATCATAAACTGTTAAAAGTTGATTTTGATCTGCTTGCAGCATTCAAATAGATTCAGGTGATTCTATTTGGATAAGCTTAACTGAAGATGATCTAGCTAGCAGATGGAAATCGATTTTTAGCTGTTAAACTGACCTTTGTGAACATAAATTCATTGTATTACAAGACATGTAACCGGTCGTTCATATCAAGCACTATTGTGAGTTTGACACCTGTCAGAAGATATCTCACTTTCTTGATCCAATTTTGGATGATTCTTTGATTTAACCATAAACAAATACAACTTGATTTAACTCATCAAATTCATCATTCATTCGTTTGGGCGCACTCGGAAATAATTTTCACGGCTTTTCCGAACGACTTTGTCGTTGATCCGACTTGTCAGTTCACATTTGTGCACTGCAGTGTCCTGTTCTACTTGTTAGAAAACTATAATTTTTTTATTTAAACTACTTTTTCTAATGTCATAGTTTGGTTCCCAAAGAAGAACCTGTTCATTTATAAGTTTCTAACCAAATAGTCTTGAAAATTGACTCTCCTCCTTGTTCTTAGGGACGCTGAATAATCCTGCTGACCAGATGGATGTCATTGGTGTTGGTGGAATCGACTACAGTGACAACATCGCTCGCTTCTCATCTCGAGGAATGACTACGTGGGAACTCCCCGCCGGGTACGGAAGGGTGAAACCGGACATTGTGACGTACGGGTCGAATGTGCGGGGTTCTGGATTGCGCGGTGGCTGTCGTACTTTGTCAGGCACCAGTGTCGCGTCGCCAGTGGCAGCAGGTGCAGTCGCATTGCTGTTGAGTTCCATGAAAGACGAGCGCCACCGTAGCATGGTGAACCCTGCCAGTGTGAAGCAGGCATTGATGGATTCGGCTGAGAGGCTCCCCTCTGCCAATATGTTTGAGCAAGGTCAAGGGAAATTGAATCTCATCCAAGCATATCAGGTAATTGTGTTGCATCCTGAATGTGCAGTCAGATCGAAAGTATCCGTCATAGTACCGCCGGCAAATCGCTGACCAATCAGTAAGCTGTCGAGTTCTATGGTACGGTGAAATGCATCTTCACATAGTTTACAATCTTTAAGGTGTGAGTCGCTTTTTGCACATTAACTTTGTAACGGTTACGTTTCTATTTTAGGTTCTCAATGCGTATCATCCGCAAGCTTGTCTGATACCGAGTTATCTCGATTTAACAGAATGCCCGTACATGTGGCCCTATTGCACCCAGCCCATATACCACACAGGCATCCCGATCATAGTAAACGTTACCATACTGAATGGAATGGAGGTGACTGGGAGAATTCATGGCAAGCCTGTTTGGCATCCATATACCCAACACAATGGAAACATGATCGAGGTAACTGCAACTATTGATGTGTTTAGACTTTAGAAGGAGTTGAGAGACACCCAGACAGCAAATCAGATTAAAAACGACTAATTTGCTCTCTGTGTGGTTCACAGTCATCGCAGCAATGTTCACTTTTCTTTACATTGTTTCAACGTCCATATTTTTATGATATAAATTAGTAAAATAGCCTACCTTTTGTGTTTGCAGTGTAAAAACGTTAGAATTTGTTGTATTTTTGATATGCATTCTTTCATTAATTAGAACGCATTAACATAAATTGGCTTCCTTGTCTACCCGCCCATTTAATCTAAATCTTCAATCACCGGACGGACCTAACTCCTAAGTCTGGATTCGACAAACAAACAAAAATAATTAGACTAGGCCTACATCGATTTTTGTACCGTTTTTTTTTTTTTTTTTTTAATCAACGTTTTTGCGTTTTTCTTGCACTGTAGCGACTACAGTTCATTGTAATCCATTTGCTAGTTGACTGCTATTCCATATTTTAGTAGACAGTACGACTAAGTTTTATTTGAATTTATCGATGTTACTTCATATATAACAAAAAATACCAGTTACTTTGCTGAAGCAATCATGATTGACATTGCATTGTTGTTAGAGAGAAAGTTATAAGTTCGTGTTTTCCATTAGGAGTCGATGTCCTGATAAAAGCTGTGGTTTTGTGTTTGAAGATTGGCATGGCATGTATTTCTTTCGTTTATAAAAAAAAAAAGAGGTCTTGCGCCCCAGAAAGCAAAATTTATGATTTGTGCATTGCTTCAACGTATGCAGACGTCTAGGGCGTCATGGATTCTGAAATCAGATATTGTTTGTTCTCTGGTAGTCTCTTGACATAGTCTTAAAATACCTCAGGTAGTAAAACGAGGGAGTCGACAGCTCCTCGGTCCCAGAAGCGAAGACGAATTGCACAGCAGTTTATTTATTTTTTATGTTTTTACTTACACTGTAACACAGTTTATTCCCTGTGGTTAAAAATGCTATTTCGAGGAAGGAACCGCAAAAATTAAGAAATCTACTCTATTTAAAAAAACACGCTTTTTAGGTGTCGTTCACATATTCGGACGTACTGTGGCCCTGGTCCGGTTACTTAGCTCTTTCTATATCCGCATCTGGGAAGGCCGCGAATTGGGAGGGCACTGTTGAGGGTCATGTGGAACTCACCGTGTCCTCACCCTCCTACGAGAAGCGTGGTCCAAGAGCCTCTGAGCAGCTCTTGTCAAATTTGAAGCTTTATTTGAAAGTTAAAGTCATTCCGACTCCTCCTCGCGAGAAGAGGATCTTATGGGATCAATTCCATAACCTCCGCTATCCTCCAGGTACTTTGTGCTGTTACTATCTTGGTTTCGGGTGTTGCAGTCTTTGCAAACGTGCCGGTACCTCATACGCACCGTGTATAATAATGTTTATGCCACAGCTAGCAAAATTGGCTCTTTTTTTACATTGATTCAACGTCTGCAGACGTTGAATCAATGTAAACAGGCCTACTTTGCTAGTTGTGGTAGCACATGCTTATCTTCCTAGTTTAATAATTTATTGTTTTAATGAACCCGCAACACATTTCCATTAGACGACTTTATATTGTATGGCCCACAAAGTTTAAAGCAACTTGCATTGTTCGGACGCCATCAGATCGCGTTTTGTTTGGTTCTTTTTGCGTTGAAAGGGGAACTATACACCTTACAACTCAAACAGAAAAGCAAAATCAGGTTGACATAAAACTTTAGTAAGTTTGCATATGCATAACCATTACGGACTTTTCTCTTCACTTTTATAAAGGTTACTAAACACACCACATTAAATTTTCACTACAAATGTTACACCGCTGGCAACTTCAACTATGCTTCGCTTCCACGCCAGTTCAAACTTTCCCAGACAGCAAATCAACCGTTTTTTTACTTTGATTCAACGTCTGGACGTTGAATCAATGTAAAAAACGGTTGATTTGTTGTCTAGGTTGTGATTTTAAAACAGAACTGTTCAGTAGGTTGTTGATTTGAGGCACGACAGCATGCTTTTAACGTGTATGAGTAACGTTATCACAATTTAATGATAGCAGGCTCTTTTATGTATTTCAAAATTTAATTAAACTCAACTGTTTCCTTCAAGAAACTTGGTTAGTTGATAACTATATGTCCGGCGAATAAATAGTCCAGCAAACAAAGTTTGTCTCTGTACAAAAAGTAAATCAGTGGAATTTACAAGATGAAAGTTTGTTTCTAGTTTTTGTTACTTTTCAACTCGCTTAACATTTAGTTTCCGACAACAACATGTTTCTGTGCTATGGCGATTTTTCATTTGAATAGACAGTCTGGACTTTGGAGCCATCTGCTTTAGCTCTTTCAAGAATTCCAAATTAACGACATCCGAATTTATTAGAGATCATGACTCTTAAAACAACGCAATAGAATTCTTTTTTCCTGTCTCAACACCGAGTTTTTGTACCAATCCAATTTGCATGCTGTGGATATAACTCAACCAACAAAACCCATCTCTTCTACGCTTACTTAACGTCTGCGGATTTCGAAGTACATAAATGCAAAAATAATGGATATTGCCAGCTGGGATTGATTCTGAAAGACGTTGAATCGTCTGCAGACGTTGAATCAATGGAAAAAAAGATGATTTACTGTCTGGGGAGTGACATCTTCACCGTTTCATTGATGTTCACTTCATCCAGGTTATTTTCCTCGGGATAACCTCCGAATGAAGAATGACCCTTTGGACTGGAACGGCGATCACATCCACACCAACTATCGGGACCTCTACCAGCACCTTCGTAATGCTGGCTACTACGTCGAGGTATTGCTTGCCGTTCAACTTGAAGTGCCTATGAACTTAGGTTCTACTTCTATCCCATGGCGATCTGTATACACACTACACAGGCCTTGACAACGTACGAACTGGAGGGCTGACTGAAGGCCGATGTATTTTCAATTTTGAAGTTTAAGCTAAATTCACTTTATATTTCTTTTAAATGATAATTTAAACAATTTAAATTGCCAAAGTGTGATCACTGAATCCCAAATCACTGCAAAACTCCTAAAATTATGTTGACAAAATGACAATATTTTCCGAAATACTGGTGTTGCCAGACGCTTTTTGGATTTCCAGTACAAGTGCCAAAATCTATTCCGTTATTTGAATGGTAAAAACAGCACAAAAGTAACTCAAACTCTCACAAAATATAGACAAAGACTCTATTTATCAACTAATACTCAAACTATCAACTTATACTCGCGATTATGGCTACTAACAGATCGGCCTTCACCCTTCAGTCAAATTTTAAGCTGCACGTTGCCATGGCCTGTGTATAAAGGTCGCCATGTTCTATCCATTGTCACCTTTATTGTGTTGCGTGTATGATGCGCAAGATACATTGTCACAATAGACGTAACATAAGAACACGATTTAAATCTTGGAAGCAATGGTGAAAGGCACACAACATGGTGGTGAAAGGCACACAACATGGCGATGAAAGGCACACAACATGGTGGTGAAAGGCACACAACATGGCGATGAAAGGCACACAACGTGGTGATGAAAGGCACACAACATGGCGATGAAAGGCACACAACATGGTGGTGAAAGGCACACAACATGGCGATGAAAGGCACACAACATGGCGATTAAAGGCACACAACATGGTGGTGAAAGGCACACAACATGATGATGAAAGGCACACGACAAGACACACGATATTTCATCCAAAGTATCTTTCGCAGTCCAAGTGGTTGCAGTTGAGGATAAACGTAGTTTTCACACTCCAGGTCCTCGGGACGTCGTTCACCTGCTTTGATGCGAGGAACTACGGAACGTTGCTCATTGTGGACCCGGAAGAGGAGTTCTTCAATGAAGAGATCCACAAATTGAAGAACGATATTTACGAGAAGAGTCTGAACGTGTTAAGTGAGTTCATAGCTAAATATGTCTTCGCCGTTCTGGGTTGTTGCCCAGCCACTCATGGTAAATAGTGTTCAAAAACCTGGAGTCGCATTAACGTCAAAGAAAAAAACAAGCACTCGCACCAGAGCCCATAGTAGTTACAGCAGTGGTGATGAAAGATTCATTTCGCCAAGTTTTGTACATATGTTATAGGACAAAATTTATGCTACTTATCTGCATGCTGGTGATTTTGATTCATTTTTATGCAACCACGGCGGTAGAATTAAGGAAAAATGTAAAATTTTCTAAATTTAAATTACCCACCACAAAAAATGGAACTAACTTTATTGGGAGATTCTTACTGCGTTTAAATGGAAATTGCTGAAACTGTCATTGAATATTTTAATTTTCATGCCATCACAACGCATCAATGAAAATAGCCCAACTTGCAAAAACTGTCTTTCTAGCAACAGCGTTTCCAACTGGAAAATTTGAAAACCCTCAATGTTATCCTTCTTATTCACTTGCCAGTATTCGCCGATTGGTACAACACATCTGTGATGACCAAAGTCAAGTTCTATGACGAAAACACGCGGCGATGGTGGATGCCAGACACTGGAGGATGCAATGCTCCTGCTCTTAACTCCCTCCTGGAGCCGTATGGTATCGCCATCTCAAATCAGGTCTTCTACGGAGACTTCAACATGGCTGGACATGATATGCACTATGCTTCAGGGACATCGTTGTCTAGGTTTCCAAAGGTGCTTAACTACTTATACTGCGTAATATTTTGTTAGAAAAATGTAACAAAACCTTTGTGGCAATTCGCAGCTCAGGTAATCACTCGCTTCTTGATCTATTTGAAAGTGTTGGTGTGTCTTTTTCTCCAAAATCAATAAAACTCTTGAGATTTCCTGTTGAAGTTTTCACAAAGTTTGAACTTTTTTCAGTATTTTAAAATAGAAAATTAACTGTGGCAGAGTTTTTCCGCTTTTTCTACTCCACTGGGGTGCTGATAGATCGCAAAGACTATCTTAAACTTTTTCTTCCCACTTGCGGCAGTCACAAAAAACAAAACGCAATGGCGTCGTCACTATTATAAGAGATGTTTTCAATCTCTTTTCAGGATTCGCTCATAGTCGGGCAGCCACTGCGCGACCAAGGAAATGAAGTGATGTCCGGTGTTGAGTCCCGGGTTACGAAAAGCGTTCCCATTCTCGGAGTGCACCAGGTAATGCGACAATAAAGATTCCTAGTTTTGAAGGCTTTATTGTCATATTGTATGTTGTCCCCATGAAACGATCTTCCTGAGTGCAAGCGACGAAACTTGGCCCTCGTATCTTTGGGTGTACTGCGCAGGCCTGAATGTTTTTATAGGCAATGCCTACGATGCCGCATCGTGTACTAATGTAAGTTGCAAGATCAGTGAAGCAATGACCCCCACAACATGTAGTACAGAAGTTCTTCAAGGGATTGCGTGAATCTTAACTCCCAAAGTAGGGAATTTTTTTTTCAAGTGGAGTACAGACACTCCGCCCTCTCTAGAGCAAGTGTTTCTCTGCTCAAGGATTATGCTGAAAAATAAAAGCGCTCAAAGTTGTATGTGGTATAAATTTCCTCGAATTACTTGTCATACACGGAATGGCCCGTTTCGGTGAGTCCGATTCGTTGAGTCCAATTCGGTGAGTCCGATTCCCTATTCGGTGATTTTTTGAATTTTTTTTTAAATTATCGGGTACCGTAGCCTAATTATCATTGCCGTTTTAGGGTTAGGGGTTAAGAACTCACCGAATAGGACTCACCGAATCGGGCTCACCGAATAGTAGCAGACCCTGTCATACAGCCCCTCGTGTGCTGAAAAGGCTTTCAGTGATTTCAACTAAGAACTTTATGACTTGAACAAAGGTTTGTCATCTGAGCGTATCTTTCTATGGACTAGTTAGTCTTTTCCACGTTTATCACTTCGTGCGTTGTCTATGCAGGCACCAGGCCCACAAGCTGGACGGATAGCAGTCTATGGGGACTCGAACTGCATCGACAGTGCCCACATGACCAAGAACTGCTTCTGGTTGGTGGATGACCTGCTTGTCTTCACAACTCAGGTGAGGCCGCCCTGTTTATGTGTTTTTTTCGGTGTAACGGTCCAGAAGTTACCGTAACTTTCAGACCGCGTATACGCAGTCTAGAAGTTATTGCCAGACCAGAAGTGACCAAACGAAGGTTGCCAGATTTAATGGTTGCAGCAGCTTCAACAAAAATAAGATAAAAGTTTAAACGAAATCTTGTGATAAAAATCATTGTTGTGTTTGAATAAAAAAATGTTTGGAACAAAGCATCGCTTAGAATGTTTCAATCATGGCAGTTTTCAATACAGACCTCAGTAATACATCGTACAAGCTTTGATTTGATTCAAGGCAGGCTTCTTTGCGCTTGATGGCAGGCTAAATTGCAAAAGTAAGCTGCTTGTCTGAGTTGTAGTTGATAAACACAGACTGACTATATTTTACGTAGTCTTGTACTACCTTTTTGCCACTGGCAACATCCAAAATGTCAACTAGATTTTGGTGGTTGTGCTGAAACTCATGAGACAACCTGGCAACACTGGTGCAAGTGAATATTTTATAACAGATTAAACTAAAGTTCTAGGCCAAATTCGATCAAATTTGCATATCATCGTGTGCAAAGACAAGGTGCTTATCGACAAAGTATGAAAGCATAAATCATTTAAACTTTTAAGAAGTCCCTTGAAAAAGTTATGTCTGCATCTCTTTAAACTTCTCCGCATGGCCAATGACTTTACCAGCCATACTTTGCAGTTTACTCTTCTTCTTCTTGCTTATGAGACAGCAATTCAGGTAACATCTCCCAATTGTTGCAACCAGAGCAGTGTCTTCATATCAGGGTCTATGAGATTCACATGTTCTTCAGGTCGAAACTCGAAAGTTTACTCTGAAGCCTAGTTATAAATATGCAAACACAGTTTCCACTGCATAACATTCACTCATTTGCAAGTACTCTCAAGTCAATATTTAAACAGCATGCCCCTTGCAATAGCAGTAACTTCTGGGCTGCTACAGCGGAGTGGCAGTCCAGAAGTGACTGCCAGACCAAAAGTAATTAAGGCTGCCAGGCGCGTCGGCAAAGGATGCAAAAGCGAAAAGTTTGGAACTAAGTTAAAATAACTTGTTGTTCTCAAACTAATGCACCATCTTATTCAGTTAAAATTAATCAATGCTTAAAATTGTCGCTGTGACTTTTTGAGGGTTTATAAATTTTATTGTTTTCCAAAAAAAATAGGAATATTTGGCAACCCTGGGCATCTCTGGACCGCTACAACCGGGTCTGTCAAAAACGTGACTAAAATAATGATTGTTGCTGCTCTGAAACAGTATCACGGCCACTTGTGTCCAAATGTGATTTTGTTTGCATTGACGCTAACGGTATGACTTTCAAATTACCAACAGGTCCATTTTAGCTTTTATTGCTCGTTTTCATTTTGAACACTTGTGAATGTTGTTGGCCTTCTCTTCTAGCTCTCGAGATCTGTTCCTTTCGAAAACAGAAAAGGACTCCTTTCTCGAGGTCCTTCTCAGACTTCCTGTATTTGGGCTACCATATAACTTCCAGTTAAGTAGTTTTATGTCTTGCTGTTCCTCTCTTCGGCACATATTTACTGTGCAGTATGCGGCTAATTCACTTATCCCCCTTCTTTTATATACTTCCTTCCTTACAAACAACAGACTCACTTGTGAATGTTTCCAGGATGAACAACTTTTTCCAACTTGCTTTTATGTCAGGGTATCGTGTCTCCAGCCTTCCGATCGGGCAACTTCCGAGGAGGAAATTTAAGGAGCAAGGAGCGCAGCAGCCGACCCAGTTTCATCCCATTCCAGGATGGAAGAGAACTACCGAAGAGAATGGAAGGAAACCACTTGTTCAAGTATTCCAAGGTGTGCCCGCAAAAGAGATTTTTTGTTACTTAATCAAAATTGTTAAAAGTGATTCAACATTGACGTAACGATGTGGTAACAATACAACAGCATGGGTGGTTCCTGTGCTGTTTTAAAATGTCCATCATTAATAGGTAGGCTATTTTACTCTATAGCGAAACATCTTGCAACTTTACATTGGTTAGTTTGTTGCTTTTATCATCACGTAACGTTGCATTTACATTAGGTGCTGAAATCCCATTTTGGAGAATCGAGACTTGGTCCAATTCCGTCTTGTCCCCGCATCACGTCAGCTCCCAGTGTCCCGCTCAACGAGACTGATCCGGAGTATTTGTGGAAACACAAAAATCTCCTCTCCATCCAGGTCGTTGATTCTCCTCAATTCCGGCGGATAAACTCAGCCGGCAACTCAATGGAAGATGGAAGAGGATGGAAGATTGTGCGCGAAGATCGTGATGTAGAAGAAAACCTGTTTTCTTTCAATTTAAGCGGTTTCGTCCACGGTATCCTGCTTGTAGTGGCCTTGGTTGCTTTGTACGCTATGTTACGTCGGATTTACAGCGGACAAAGGAGAGGACGGTCTTTACGCTTTTTCATTCGCTGCTGTTTCGGTTGGTGGAAAATCTTTCAAGTAAAAACTGGCTTGTCGTCCGAGACGTGGAGTTCTGACGTCACTATCCACAGACCAACTGATTCCAAAGTCCCACGAAAAAAGCAAACCGCAGAGGCAGAGACCTCCAGCATGGAATCGCGGAGCAAAGTAAGACAGTACCAATTCGGAAAGATCCAAGCTGTTTAATTTTTTATTTTGTTATTTCCGCCTAAAAAGAGATACAGGCTGTGCTTGAGAGCTTGTTACTGCAAAACGAAAGCAGCCTTGACGCCGCTCAAAAGGTAGAGTTGCTTTTTACCAGTGCAGTTTTCTTCGCCTGGTATGCGCACATGTTTGCATCATGAAGGCATTCACACGCAACTTGCTGAGATAATGTTACGATTTTCTTTTGCTCGTTGACCAGATGTGGCTATGATCAGCATGTGCTTCACCGATGTCATTATGTTGTTGATAAATTTGTATTGAACAGAACTTTTTTTTTATATTTATGCTTTTGTGCATTGTAGTTCTATAGGGATCTACTATTCTACATGTGTGCGTCGCCATATACCAAGTTTCTGACGGTTTATCAAACTACTAATATGACCGATGTGATGTTATTGGACCATACAGATTACGTCGATTGGTGGAGTATGTCTGTTACTTGTTAGGGTGGGTGTAGGTTAAAGTTTTTAAAGTGCTTGTAGACATTAAGCCGTTTTGTTTTGCGCCGCTCGAAAATATTGAGCATTGTAGACTTTATAATAGTAAAGTAATCATATTAGTAAAATCAGCCAGGTTCGAACTTTTTTCTTGATTTGTTCATAAATCTTATATAAGTATAAAAAAGTATCTTATTCGAAATTTTATTTGAATAATGTACTGAAGTCATCTTCTATATTGGCGAAAGCTTTATAGACAGATACAAGTTTCCATGCCGGGTTGATTTCATTCACCTGATACGTTCAATCGTGGTTGGTAGGTCCTTGTACAACTCATAATTCTTTGAAACGTCGAGAAACCGGAACAGATGTTGAAAAACATCAGTGTTTATCGTATTCCTCATTACCTGAAACTTACATTTTTGTTTTGTTTGCGATTTTTACCGCTCCTTGGTAAAAATCTTTTCTTCACTTTGTTTCATCACCGCAATCCCCGTCAGCTTTCGAGATGAGGAGCGCTCTCACTCAACATCCTAATCCAATAGTTTTGAAAGAATTGCGAAAACCGTAGATCGCGTACCAGTATTCACTGATAGCCAATGCAAACTATTGATCGAAATATGTAGGGAATTTTTATTTAAATACAGTCTAAACTTTTGATTTTGACTGAAATTCAACCTCTCCCTATCTCGCAGCAACTCGTGGTCTATTGATGAAGTGCTTTTATACACAGTAAAACAGACACAATGTTTGCTGAATGCTGAGTTCCTACTGCAAAATTAGCCAAATCACGCTCTTCTAATTATGTATCATTCACTCAAAGACTTTTGCTGCTTCGCATTTAATATTTTCAAATCTGTTTTGTAAATATTTTTACATTGACTGGAGACATGTTGCTGTTAGTGTAATCTTCATTTTCGTCACAGATAGCAACGTTGCCGTTTTTACGTAGTTTCAGCATCTTGAGACGTAGGAAACTAAAAACCGAAACTTTTGCTGTCTACGTGTTAGCATACGAACTCTTTGAATTTGATGAGCAAACGAACATCGCTCGCAAGCAATTATTGTGTCGATTAATTTTTCGTCATATCTAAATCGTATCTAAGATGCAGTACTCTCTCGGTGAGCAAATCAGTCTTTTTTACATTGAGTCCATAATGCCCCACAGCAAATCAACCGTTTTTTGCATTGATTCAACGTCTACAATGTTAAAAATGGTTGATTTGCCGTCTGGGGCTGAATCGATGTAAAAACAAGTGTTTTACTGGCTGGGACTTTTTAAGTGGTTTGCCTTGTGGGGCAATTCTTGAAGTTATCACTGTGCTGCCAATGTTTCGACTTATTTGTACGCACTGTTGTGTAATGTGGGCAATATGCAACAAAGAATCTTGAATCCATTTTTATGTTCGTTGAAGTTATCATGAGGCAGGCATCGTAGGCTAATTAACGTGGAATCAATGCTAAAAAGGAGATTTTCTGGCCTGGCAGGAAGTTTTGTATCAAAGTTTGTATCCTCGCTATCCGCCTAAAACCAACCCTAAACTTGCCTGCTTTGGAGGGAAATCGAACACAAAAGTCTCGGCGAATTTAACAAACAGAAAAAAAACGCAAGTGCAGCTCAAAATTAGCTTTTCTTAACGGAGCAACGATCATTGCAAGTAAGCTGCGCAATAGATGCATTTCAGAAAAGTTTATTGGCACTGATAAGGTTGCATACAGGAATGCCAAACTCAGTTTTCAATGACATCAACCATCCACTTTTAGAACGACCTAGTCTTCATGGCGCTGAATACTGGAAGTCCTCGCTGAATTTCTACCGCAGTAACATCCTCCTTATATCAGGTGATGTGTTCGGATCACGAGTCTTCCGTTAAAGGTCCAGGTTCCTCATCATCTTCACTAGAGGAGGAGGAAGAGTCAGAATCCACGTTAGTGTCTTTGTTAGCTTTCCACATTTTCGCCATGGCGAGGAGTTTGAGATTCGGTTGAGTTTCTTCTTCTTCTGGGAAGATGTAGTCGAAGTATTCTTCCCACCCGGCATCCACCTGCACCACCAAAAAAGAGTAAACGAATGACGAGAACAAAATATAGACAACTGCGCGCATAACGGAAAAGTTGGGCTCGTTTTTTGGTGGACCCGTCAATATTTGCGCTTCGACGAGAATGGCAAACTCCCCAGCAGAAAGCATGATGTGGCAGGCAAACTGCGTGGAAATCAGTTCAGTTTGTTTTTATTTCTGACCATCAAAACAATATACGCCAAACATGGTACAGCTCGAGAAAAAGGTAGAAGCGACAAAATGCGGACGTAATAACGTGCATGATCCCAAAGCAGGACAGTCAGTTCAAAATGTGGCACGGTCGCAACACCGTGATAAACTCGCTCCCAAAAGCAGGTAAGCAAAGTAATCTTACAGACAGTACTAAAAACCAAAACCTGTATGCTACATTAAAGACATACGCGAGATAAGCGGCCACTGCCAAGCAAGTTACTCACCCCAGCTTCAGTGGTCACCTTCCTTCTCTTCTTCACGCGCTTCGGCATCTGTCTGTTCACTACACTGATCGTGGAATCTGAGCCGTGTTCTTTCTGAAGGAATATGATTAACGGGTGAATCTTGGGCGAAGAAACCGTTCATTTTAGAATAGAATTGTATGACTAGCCGCAAATAAATAACATTTTTTTTTCATCTGCAATTGCTATTCTTTTTCTTCACCGGTTGAAGATACTCTGCTTTTTTACCACCCTTTGACGGCTTGGACGTTGAATGGATTCAAAAAGAAACTGATTGCTGGGTGGGTTCACAAAAATTTGAATAACTTAATGGAAAAAAAAGTCACTGCAAACGCGTAATTCTAGCGTTTTTGCGCGGCCATCCTGTAGAAACAACTTAAGCAAACCAACAAAGATAGGCTCTAGCTAAGGCCTGTTGTTAATATTAAATACAAATTAGGTAAAACTGCGAGGTAAAACTTCTACCAAAAATCCTGCTCAAATACAACAAAAGCGTAGCAAGCAGCCACATGAGGTGGTAGATTTAGTCATGTAGAGGCCGCTAGTCTTCTGCAAACAAGCTGAAACAGTCAACATTCTTACACGTAGATTTTCGTACAGAAGCATGCTTTGCGCAGCTAACAATCTGAAATTGCGAAAAAAATAACTGTTTGATCTACAAAAAATGAATACAAACAAACATTTGTTTTATAAGAATACCTGTAATTGAAATAAAAGTGTGCGACTGCAATTGAAGTAGTTTATTCTGGCTGGTGCTTTGCAATGCATGATGACAGTTGCAAAGACAAGGTGTCAGAGTGCGTAGCCTGATGCTTTTCGCATCAGTGTAAGTTGAAAACTTAAAGATGCCAGGCAGCATCGGGAGCGTGGAAGAAAATAACAGGAGTCATGTGCGACAAAAGGGTGCTAGAAAATCAGAAAGGGAAACTTTATAAAACGATGGCAAGACCAGCAATGTTATATGGGGTTGCAGGCGGTAGCCTTGACGAAAACACAAGAAGGAAAAATACAAGTGGCAGAAATGGAAATGTTGCGATGGTCTCTGGGGTTGACAAAGTAAGAAATGAAATCATCAGAAAACGAATGCAAGTCGGAGAGCTGGGAGAGACATGCCTTAGGCTTAAATGCTGATTACGTCGGAAGAAGAATAAGACTGGAAGTTGGTAAAGCAAAGCGAGGAAGGCCGAAATAAAGATGGAGAGATTGTGTGACATAAAATATGGAAATAATGGGAGTGAAAGAGGAAGATGCTGCTGATAGTGTGATGTGTAGGACTGCAATCTGCACCGGCCACCCTACTTGAAGTGGGAATAAAGCTAGAAGAAGTTGAAAACTTGAAACGAGGTAATAACAAAAACAAAACAAATTGTAAAAAAAGTTCCTGACAAAAAATCAAGTAATTGAGGTGTAAGCTATAAATTTTATCTCTATTTCATTACAAAGGACAAAAAAGGAGCTGGCGTACACAGGACCGCGTTAACCGCCCCCCGGCCGGGGGGAGGCACGGCTAATTAGGAGCCCACTCTTTTTAGTCTGTCTAATGTTTTTTGACTGTTTACCTCTAACTAGGGGCCCACTCATATTCAGTTTGTGTAGCGTTTTTCGCTTGTAATTTTACAATTTTTTTCATCTTTGTAAAAAATTTTCGCTCGCTCAACCACATTTCGTTCATCTCGGCGATACTGGGCAAGTACAGTTGGGGATTAAAAGAGTGAAAAGTTTTTTGTGTCTAAAAAAACTAACAAAATGATGCAGTAGCCAATATCTCAAAGCAAACACTGCTCACTCAAATAGCATAGTTAATTAATAATTATTAAATTGATAAATTTCAATGTGAATCGAGATAGGATATGAACTTAAATGAAGTGAAAATGTTATATGTGAAGATGGGTGTACCTCAGGTAAAATTTTCGAAGTTGTAGCCTGCTGAAAGGCCACAACACACTAAGCTATACAAACATTCAAGAAATAAATTATTGAAATCCTTCTGTGGTTGTGAATAAAAAGTTTCGAAATGGTAGGCTGAATTAAATTTTAAACAAAACATCTACCTTAATCCAATTTTTATTTGATGAATTTGGTTACATACAAATGTGCATCTTGATAAAAAATAAATATTGCTCCTAAGAATGCCTAAAAAGTAAACAAAACAAGATTATATTTGTTAAATTTTCTGGGGGGCAAGCCTCCCACACCCACTTTCCGTTTTATTTGTTTGGACAGAGAGAGAGAAACCTTTTATTTTGTCTGTTGCGACAATAGTACGGTACAATTATACACAATACGAATAAAATAGTACCATAGCTATCTAAATACCACAACAGACAGGAAGCAGCGAAAGACTATATCAGTCATCGAATCAGCTGCTTCCCAGTTCTTAATGTGACAAATGTCAAGCATCGGCAAATTACGTTGAAACAAGATAGGCTGATGTTCAGTAATACAGTATTAATAAAAGAAAAGAAATCATGTGCTGCTGCGATCCTCAAGTGAAGTTCTGTGGTTTTATTCAAATACAAACTTTATTCCAGGTGATTAAAAATAGGAAAAACTTTTGAAATCAATAAACTCTTGTAGCAAGGGCGTTTAAACTTCAGTGCAACCAAGAAAAGTTCAAGCCAATAAATAGTACAAGGCTACGAGTAAAAACATTACAATACAAAAATAATCACAGTTTAAAAAAAGGTAGGCCGTATAATTTGACAAACAAATTGAATAGAATGTAAATGTAAGTAACCGCGAATGACACAATAGGTCAATAATGTTTTCTTCAGATGAAATTTAACAAATCAAATCCAGGCGACGTATTATTACAAAGTTTGAGCCCAAAATAACAATTTATGACACTTTTCCACTGACATAAAGCAACAAAATTTAAACTCAAATAAAAAAAATCAAACACTTCGCATTGAAATAAAAGTAAGAAAAAAAAAACAATTTTTGTCGATTTAGGCTAAGTGCGATTGATCCAAACTTGTCTGGCAGCCCTTCTTAAAAACTGACTAGGCTTGAGTGCTGGCCAACGTTCGATTTTTATGTCAAAAACTAAGTAATTTATCATTAAAAAATCTTGCGCTGGTTTAATTAAATTGATTTATACCGATACAACACACGCTAATGCAGAAAAGTTAAAAAAAACAATTGAATTTAAAACAAAAAATTTTAGGACAAACTTTGAACCGATTTGACAATGGGCAGCAAACAAGATGTTACACAATAGAATGTAAAACAATTAATCCACATGGCTTACTAATCGTTGTTTGATAAATTTTCTACCGTACTGTACTTCAATTGCTTCACTGGATAATCATTTACTTTCCTCATCTCTATTCTTCCAAAGCTGAGGCTGGCGAGTCAATTGCTTGTTTGCTACATGCGGCAACCGCAGACTTGGATGCTTTTTATGGGTTTCTTTGAGTTGTTCTGTCTTTGCGAATTCTTTACCAATTTCAAAAATTTTTGGACCGAAATGACCACAATTAAATTTCTTTCTTAATTTGTCTAAAATTAGCTATTCTCCAGACCTAAGTTTTTCTTTAATCCAATTTATATATTTAGACATGGAGAGCAAAATATTTGCTGCTTATTTTGTAAAAAGCGCGGGAAAAAAGCTTGCATTATTCGCTGAGTTATAAATTTACTTTGCTTTACTCTGGTCCTTTCCCAACTTTTTTCTAGATCCCCTTCTGCATTGTCGGCAGAGCTAATGCTGTGTGAATGTATGTCAAAAATTGAAATCAGCCAAAACATATGGGGTGAAGCATGTGAAAAGTAAAACAAAGGTAAAGTTGTTTTATCCTATATGTTTGGTCGAAGATTGTTCAAAGTGAAAAAAAAAACATTAGAAAAAAAATCCTTCGAACCGGATTCGAACCAGTGACCTATGGATTTCTGAGGATTAACCCGCTACAGTCCACCGCTCTACCAACTGAGCTATCGAAGGACGCAAATGTGGCAGAGATAAATATCTCTCTTATGCGAGGAAGGCAATCGAGAGAACGCGTCATCACATTGTGTTTATAAAAGCGCACTTGGCGTGCAGAGCTGTTGCCTCCCAGTTGGTCTAGTGGTTAGGATTTCTGGCTTTCACCCAGACGGCCCGGGTTCGATTCCCGGACTGGGAAGACCTTATTTACTTTTTTGTTTTTGCTTGGGCCAGCGTTGATATAATTAATATTATTAATTAGTTAAACTACCATTCAACGTTTTATAGGCAGAGAAAACTTTTTCTCGAACCATAGAAAATTTCATTGTCAGATCACCGCTTCAATGCGTGATGGAAATCTACAGATAAATCTGCATCAGGCATTGCAGAGTGCAAAAAACAGTGTTGCAGAACGCGTTTTCGAATATTAAATTCTCATCAGTGCAACTACGTTTATGAACGCAATAACAACGGTTAAATTTAAACTCAATACAATACATTACAAACATTATAAGGACATATTCTCAGTGTTCAATTGAATATTAATAAATCCAGAGACATCAGAAAATCACTTCCTGCATGCAATTCCAGACCGACATTACTCGCTTAAGGTTTTTTTTTTTTTGTTAAAACAAACTTAATGTTCAAAGCAAAAAAGCCATCACAATGAACACCTACCGAAGTATACTAATTTACAGTACTTAGATAAGCACTGAAAATTAATAGACGGTATTGTTATTAATATCAATTCAATATGATTTCAGTGATTATAATACAATGTAACATAGTAGCGTATCCAATTAATTAGCGACGACCTTCTAAAGTACACGTTAATTCGAACAGAAATAAGAATTTATCAAAAGTCTCAGTCATTTTAGAAAGATTTCACCACCGGTTACAGGACCATCTTTGCTTGTTTCCTTGACAGAGTCAAGACAGAGACAGACAGAGTCAAAGATGGTCCTTGACAAGGAAACAAGCAAAGATGGTCCTGTAACCGGTGGTGAAATCTTTCTAAAATGACTGAGACTTTTGATAAATTCTTATTTCTGTTCGAATTAACGTGTACTTTAGAAGGTCGTCGCTAATTAATTGGATACGCTACTGTATTACATTGTATTATAATCACTGAAATCATATTGAATTGATATTAATAACAATACCGTCTATTAATTTTCAGTGCTTATCTAAGTACTGTAAATTAGTATACTTCGGTAGGTGTTCATTGTGATGGCTTTTTTGCTTTGAACATTAAGTTTGTTTTAACAAAAAAAAAAAACCTTAAGCGAGTAATGTCGGTCTGGAATTGCATGCGGGAAGTGATTTTCTGATGTCTCTGGATTTATTAATATTCAATTGAACACTGAGAATGTCCTTATAATGTTTGTAATGTATTGTATTGAGTTTAAATTTAAACGTTGTTATTGCGTTCATAAACGTAGTTGCACTGATGAGAATTTAATATTCGAAAACGCGTTCTGCAACACTGTTTTTTGCACTCTGCAATGCCTGATGCAGATTTATCTGTAGATTTCCATCACGCATTGAAGCGGTGATCTGACAATGAAATTTTCTATGGTTCGAGAAAAAGTTTTCTCTGCCTATTAAACGTTGAATGGTAGTTTAACTAATTATTTCTGAAAGTTCCTTGGTTTCATATTATCTGAATTAATATTATGTTCGTGACTTTCCAGGCAGCAAAATCCGTCATTTCTACATCAATTTACGTCTACAGCCGTTGAATCAATGCAAAAGTGATGGATTTTGCTGCCTGGGTTTTAACAGTTTTTTAACAGTTTATTTGCTGAAATATTGATTCCAAACTTACTTCAAATTTCTGCCAAGCCTCCAAGAGCATCAACCTCTCTTCTTTGGAGTCGATTTGTTTAAAGGCTCCGTTCGCTTCTTTATACACTTGCCTGAACAAAAACTAGTTTTCAAATAAAATTACTTCAGAAATTACCTATAGGTAAGCAACAAGCAGGTGTGAAGAAACCATAGTTTAACTAGCAAAAGAAAAAGATTGACTTATTTGAACAGTGTGCAGCTGGTTGGACGCTGTGGACTCAAACTTTGTGAACTTACGTCTGCAGACGTTGAATAAACGTGAAAAAGAAGTGATTTGCTAGGTGGGAAAAGCTTACCGAGCTCGAGATAAAGCTTGTTCGTCTTCCTTGACCACTTCGAAAGCGGCGTAACTCATCCACACCTTCAAGTGCTGGGTTCGTTCAAGCAGCCTCTTGTACAGTTTACGGGCTAAGTCTCTTTCGTCTTGTTCCAATTCAAAATCAATGTATGATTTCCATAAAACCTTAAATGAAAAGGCAGCTGCTGATATCAAAATCGGTCATTTTTACATCGGTTCAACGTCTGCAGACATTGAATCGATTTTGCTGTCTGGGCAACAACGAAAACACAAGCAGCGCTGTCTTTACTTTGAGTTTAGATTTAGATGAGCAGCGAAGACTTACATGCTGCGCACAACACTTCCGAGCAGAAGTGCATACATGGACTTTTAAGAAGCGCTTTTTAAACAGCCGAGTATGCAGTAAAGCACTGGGTGAATTTTGAGAGAGTGAAAACAACAAAATAACGAAGTGAATGACAAAAAAATAATTAAATTATTGAAACGGTAGCAAAGAATAGCTGGAAAATTTAAGATCTGTTCATTACATTCGCTTGGTGAATAAGTTGAATCTATTCTTCGTAGTGTAAACATTAATTTTCGCCCAACGCTGAGGACTCAAGTATGCATCATCATCATTTATGGAAGCTTTTGTTTGGTGAAAAATCAGCACAATGCTATCTTCCCAACAAACCATCTAAAATAGGAACTCACCAGCAATCTAATCATAAAATTCCTTGGGTTCTGGTGATTGTAGGCTAGGGCCGTTAGGCTACCACAAGAAGTTAAACATGATAATCAGTTTATTTCTAGCATCTTGAACCTAACCATACCTCGGGCATGTCTAACCGCGGCTGCCCGATTGCTATTTCGTAAATCCCGCGCGCCCTGTCGACGTCTCCGAGCAAAGATTCGAGCTCAGCAAAGCGACACCACGTCGTGCAATTGTCGGGCCCGTACTCCAGGAACCGCTCGTAAAGAATGCGGCAGCGATCAAACTCGCGCAATTGCAGTTCCAGCTCGATGTATGAACGAAATAGTTTGTCTTTTGGACACTTTCCGATAGAAACACCCTGAGAAAAAGCAACTCAGTGATAACACAGTAGGTTAGCTGAGACTTACACCCTTGTGCATAATACTGGACTCAAACATTTAAAAAAACTAACAATATCATTTTCATCGAAATAATCGTTTCTTTGCATAATTTTTCATTATCTTTTCACATTTTAATACGAAGTGTAACCACCTTTCTTGTCTATCACCTGTAAAACTCGCTTGGGCATAGAGTCGATTAAATTTTCTTTCCTGTATTTGTTCTACGTGGTACCAGACCTGAGTTATGGCCTCTATCAGCTTGGTTTTATCAGCTTCGAATTATGGCTTTTATCAGATCTCAACACGCACAGTTTTGCTAAGGCATCTATCTGGTCAGCTCAGCCTGGGGAGCCGGAGTTGACACCCTGCGCATTGCCACCATTGCGCTAGTTCACGCTCCAGCAGAATAATGTGCACCTGTCTGGAGTCGTAGTGCCCACTGCCATAAATGACGCCTTGCGTATCGTGACTGGATGCCTGCGACCTACATCACCAGACAATCTCCCTGTCCTTGCATGCATTCAACCAGCTGAGCTTCATCGCGAAGAAGCCATCCTGTCTCTTTCTCGCCACCCTACAAACCCCAACCACTTGTTCCACTCAAGTCTCTACGAGTCTGTATGTGAGCAACTGAAATAGAGACACTCATTTGTACAGGCCGCACAACTCTTGATGAAAACCGCTGAAGATCAATCCATCAGTGAGGCTACCTGGGCGGACCACCAATAGAGTGGAAGAAAAACTCCTCAAGACTCCAAAGTTTCATCTCCGACGCCGCCTCCATCCAACTGGAATGCATTTGCCAATAGGAAGGCCTGGGTGTGGCTCAATCGTCTGCACACTGGCGTCGGACTATTCCGCTGCAACATGCACAAATGGGGGATGGCTCCATCCGCGATCTGTGAGTGTGCCAAGGAGTAACAAACCGCAGACCACACCATCTGCAACTGCGTCATCTATCATGCGCCAAATGGTGTGCGTGGTCTGCGTGAACTGGATGGCGAATCTATTCAGTGGCTGTTGGACATCTGCCCAAACATCTAGAGTTTAGACCGAGTTGCCGCTACTGCCCAAGGGTAGTAAAAAGCAGAGCCGCTCGACCCCTGGAGTGGCGAAGAAAGTTTACAAGAAGAAGAAGTTTTGGTTGTACAATCTGTTTTGCCGAGACGAGTCTTTACAATTGATCATAAATTTTAGATAGGATTTCAATTTGGTGAGTTTCTAGGCCAGTCCAACACTTCTATCTTGTTTAGTTTGAAAAAATTGGTCACAATTTTCGACGTATGGCAAGGAGTAAGGTCCTGTTGAAACACCCCTAAACCATCTGGAAACGCGTGGTGTGACGCAATAACGTGTAATCGCTTTACATTGCTCTTATTAAACTTTAAAGCCTATAAACTAACATTATTAAACAGCATTACCACAATCAAAATCGGTTTAGGATTGAATGATAAAACAATATCTTCGAAAAACGTGAAAAAAACTGTCCTGAGTTAATTAATGGGCACAAAGGTGTAGCTTGACAAATAAAGAGCGGCTATAGCGCCAGCCTTAGTTGATCTACCCTTTGGAAACATAGATTACTACAGAACTTTACCAAGAGTCTGATACGCCGATGATGATCAAGAGGAGACATTGCAAAAATAACATAACAAACATCAAACAAAGCTTAAAGAAAAACCATGTAAAAAGTAGCAAGATCAGCAACACACAAAAGCATACATACAACGATTATTTACCATAATTTTTCTGGCCTGGCCGACGTCTTTTTGGCGAATTTCAAAATGGGCGAACATGATCCAGACTTTGGCAAAAGTAAATTTTTTATGAGGAATCACATCAAGACAAGCTTTGTAAACATCACGGGCTCTGTCCATATCCTGGGAACCAAATGCAGACAAAATCGGTCAACAGGATGCAAGGCAAAACCATAAATTGTTTCCTAAAGCAAGGTTTCTAGTGCAATCCTGAAGCACACGGGTTAACAACTCTAGCCAAGAAGAGCCGTATGAATCGGTTTCCATTGAATCGGTCAACTTGGTTTTAATGCTATGAAACGTGAATGACTGCATTGGCCATTGGTGTATACTGCATAGTCCCATATCACAGCATATACTTTAACAATAGGTCAAACAAAAAGTACATTTTGTCTCTAATCGTTTACTATATCAGGTTGTTGCTGGCTGCTAAATTGACGGTAATTAATTTTATAATTTAAATGTATTTTCACGCTAGTTAGTTCAAATTTAAACAGTGAAAAATCGACTTTGATCTTTTAATTCCTCTTCAATTACGGTTGATTATTATTATTAATTATCATTGTATTATTCAAATCAGCATGTTCCTTGAGAGAGGGATAGAGACCCAGACGGAAAAATCTGTCATTTTTACATTGATTCAAGGTGTGCAGACGTTGTACCAATGGAATAATGACAGATTTTGCTGTCTGGGAAAGAGATGGAATAAAACACGATTGTGATTTTCACCTTGGTTTCGAGTTCTTCATACAAGGCGTAATTAATCCACAAGTAAATGTATCTCCGCCAGTGGCGCTTGTCTGTGACAAGTGGAACGTTTGCGATCGCGCGCTCATAGACTTCGCGCGTTGCCTCCACGTCATCCTCTTCCTCGGCCAATCGAAGATAGTCAAACCAAGCGTCGTAATTGTGGGGGTTGACCTGGGAAGTGAAGCTATAAGACGTGTTTCTCCATATTTTGTTCTATATAGCCGATTTGTTTTTACGCAAAATATTTGTATGTCTCACAAATCACCATTTCTTTCATGCTCTCAACCTCTGTTCTGGTTTCTAGATGTTATTGATTGAGGATGAAAGGTTATACAAGGATTCTTCATTTAGGATACAACCGAACAATTAAACATAATTAATAAGTAAACAAAATTAGTCAGGTTAGGAAATTTATTTATAAAGCTCTCGCTATCGTGAAGTTGGCTTCTTCAGCATCTTATTCAAATAGAACAAATATTTGAATAAGATACTGAAGAAGCCACATTTGCGGTGGTAAAAGCTTTATCAATAAATTATACAAGTTTCCAAACTTGACTGATTTTGTTTAGTTATTATAAAAACTACGACATAAGGCTTGTGGCATGTTGAAAATGGCAATGACGTAAAAACCGTCGAGAGATGCTTCACCTGCTCACTGCTACGTTTATAAGTGATGTATTCAAGTTGGTAATGTTAAGACTTAAGAGTACATCAAGAAGAAAGGAATCTCAAAATAAAAGCATGTTTTGAAAACAAGCGCTGATTCTTCGCATACGAAAACAAACCTTGACTTCCTCTTCGTATTGGAACTTTCTCTTGCTAACAATCACGTTTTCAATGCCGGATCGGTTGCCGAACTTCTTTTCAAATATCGTGTACGATTTCACCAGCTCCCCAGTTAGTTTCCGATCGATGCGGTCAATCGAGTACTTGTATATCACCCGGGCTCGCTCGTACTGGGAAAAGATTTAACTTTAAATACGTCGCATTAAACAAGCTGAAAAGACTTAGCTCTTAGCTTTGTTTTAAATTAACAAACAAAATTTGAAAAGAGCAAAATCATTTAAATATACGTTCGAGAAACTTATGTCACGTGGTTTTCGTCAGAAGTCAACTTCTGTATACATGAATGTTTCTTGCAAGAGAAAATAATATCTGACAGCTCACACTTAAGTACGACTAAAGTTTAACAAGATTATTAAACTGCGCTCGTGTCGTAGTATATCATGTTAATCTTGGCTACTTAGAAATCACAAAGTCACTATAAAGCTACGATTTTTTGTGACGAAAAAGTAATGTATTGTATAATGCCTTAAATCTCTTTCAGGAAATCTGTATTAAAACTATATTTGATGTGGTTTTTAAGTAACTTGTGATGGCAAACAAAGGAAGTTATTGGCTCGTAATGTTTATTGACTTGCTCGCATGTGAGGACTGCATTGTCAACATATGCTGTCTTTCCCATCAGGCGCAATCCAACAGTATAAAATTAAAAATTGTATTATACAAAAAATGGGCAAAATTGCCTTAAAAAAGCTGCAAAACATTGTGAATGCATTTTACAAAAAAGTTACGGTGAAAACATCAAGGACGACTGAGGAACAAACCCATGGGGCTTCCAAGGTCAGTTGAAAAAATGTCTCGTCACTCAATCACCAATTTGCTGACTCATGTTTTGCAACGTACCACAAATGGAAAGATAAAAATTTCAGACAGAATATAAGGAAAGTAAAGGCATTGTTCAATTGCCGAGATGAACCTCAGTGGTCTGGGGTGCAGGCTTCAAACCTGTAGCTGACTAACGTCAGAGTGGTTCAATTCCACCTTCTGGGCGTCTCTTCTTGCAAATCAAGCAAAAACTTGGCGCTGAGTTTACGTCGTTTAAACGTTTACATTTTACATGTACTTGATTTTGAAGAAAAATAGCACTTTCAATATAAAAATTGACCGCTCTTATGCGCGACAAATGTGCGAATTGTAATTTTTTCCACATCGGTGTTGCCAAATTAACTAAAAATAATTTTAACTTAATCGCCGACTTCGGGAGTTTTCAGCAATAAATTTGAAAATCGTTACGCAGACTTTCCCTAGTTTCATGCACGTGATAGGGGGGTGATATGCTCTGTCCTGTGATATGATATGCTCTGTCCAACTACGCCACGTGATCGCTTGCTCAAGACCTTACACCAAACGATACTACAGTGGACGTCAAAAAGTTTTCTTTATTTTTAAATAAAGAATACAAACACAACATGTTAATTTTTATTTTGTAGGGAATTAAGTTTGCCTTATTTGCCTAACTCATCACGTTTTCATAACATCTGTATTTTAACGCTTAATTAAAAATCCACGATTGACAAAAAAAAAGATTTTTCGAAAACACAATGGGTAAAAACATGGCAAACACATGTTATGGATTAAAATGCGTTGAAAAGTCGCTCAATCTAATTTCTCAATCAATGTTGATTAAAACCAACGTGATTTTTTACCTCTTTTTGTCTTTCCTCAAACCTTGCAAAGCCAACGAAGAGATCGGCCTCCATGTTATCCTCTCCATAAAATTCTATCGCGCGCTCGAAGACTTCCCGGGCTTTGACGATGTAGCCGAACTTTTCCTCAAACCGAGCATACTTTATCCAGTTTTTCACATCCGGGTGAATATATACAAGTAGATATAGCAGTCAAGGAAATGTCTTAGGTACATGCCGTGGACTACCAATAGATCTTCGGGTTCACAAGAAAATCTTGCTGCAGAATCTTCATAACGTAAACCTTGCTTGTCCGTGCAAGCTCTACTTTGATTCTTAGCATTGAAGCAACTAGGCACGGTACCCTCACAGAATTGTATGATATTTCTCATTAAAAGGCAGCTCTTAATGATTATGCCAAAAGCAGATCGATTGACAATTAACAATTGTTTTCGGAAAAAATACTTCACATTGAGAGTGATAGATTACATGTTGTTTGAATTTTAGCGTCAATGTCATCTTTAGCCTGGAGTAGCAGGGCTGCCCAACGCTTTTACAACAACAACAAAAGGTTCTTAAACTAGTGTCACAAGCGATAATATTCTTAGTGCGATCCACACTTTAACACCAAAAAGTTATTATCCTTGATTTGACCTTTCACTGTACTTAAAGTACATCTGAAAAAACAAAACAAAACATAAATTACAACCCTGGTAACTTCAGGATACAGGTAAAATAACTTAGATTGATTCCATGCATCATCATTATTCGTCTCAATGACAAAGTTGCATTCAATACATGACTAATTGACTTGTCTATCTCGTTTAAAACTAAAATTTCTACTTGCAAATACCATAACTACACAAATCATATAATTTGATATCAAAAGGATATATTTCTCGTAGATAGTCCTTGCTCTGTCCACTTCCTTGTATCTCAATTCAAAGTTGATGTATGACTGCCACGCCTGCTCGTCGGGCTCCCATTCCATCCACCTCTCAAACACCTGGCGACATCCAGCAGCGTTTCCAAGCATCTCCTCCATGTATGCGTACTTGTACCTGAGATATGTATTTTTCTTCGGTGAAAGTGGTTAAATGTAGAAATCCTGTGAATCAAATTATCTGACATCCCATATTCATTCCAACAGCCAAATAAAAGACGACAGCTCTGTTTTACTACTACAGGAGATTTAAGCTGCTGCTTTCTTGGACCATGCCTTTTATTTCCTTCACAAATGGAACAGCATGTTTTATCCTCTTTACTGAACTAAATTCAGAATAAATGACACGTTGAAGAAAATATTATAATTCAGGGGTGCCCAAAGTTTTTTTTAGCCACATGCCGCATTTCGCGAGTCTTGGGGGCCGCATTAAAATTTTCACTTATTTTTTTCTTTAAATTCCGCCTAAGCTTCGAGATTGGGTTTTCTAGTACCGTACCAAGACGGGGGCCGCAGACTAGGTTTTGTTTCGGTCATTT
The DNA here is from genome assembly GCF_918807975.1 of Aplidium turbinatum. Classification (NCBI taxonomy): domain Eukaryota; kingdom Metazoa; phylum Chordata; class Ascidiacea; order Aplousobranchia; family Polyclinidae; genus Aplidium; species Aplidium turbinatum. Next base: position 9,413,283 of record NC_137486.1, read on the forward strand.
GCCTGTTATTAATCAAAATTTTAGAAGAGTGTCCTAAAAAATTGGTGACTTTGATTAAAATGTCTGAAAAAAAATACAGGCTATGCGCGTAAATCGATTTTAGTGACTGCAAAGAATACAATTGTTTTTTTGTCAAGTTGGAAATTCATGACGTAGACTTAGTGTTTGAACGTTGATCCAATGTCTTACTACATGTGATAAATGCAAACACAAAACAGCACAGACAGGAAATAATTTTATCACAAAAAAATGACCGCTTTGAATAAAAAATGACCAAATTGTTTTAAGCCATTTTAAACAAATGACCGAAAAGTTTCAGCAAAAAAAACAGGCCGCAGATAGTGTTCCCGCGGCGGCATGCGGTCAGCACTTTGGGCACTGCTGTTGTAATTGAACAAAAACTTGAAACAGTAGGTTTCGCAAAAAAAAATGGTAAAGCAAGATCATCAGCTTGTATCTGAAATGCCAGTTACAAACAAACAGGAAAATGGTCAGTGAACTCACCATAACTGATTGGCTCTGGGTAATATAGTGACTGCTCTGTCCCATATGTTACGTGCGTGGTTGACTTGCCGGTTTCTCATTTCCATATCTGCGTACTTCAACCACAGAGGAATGTTCCTGTGGGCGACATCGATCCCGCGCTCGTAAACAGATCGCGCTCTGGAACAAAGCAGAACTGTCAGGGAAATTGTCATAGAGTTTCAGTCTTCAGCCAAGATGATGCCATAATAACAGATTCTTCTGCATTTGACAGTGCATGTAAATGAAGCAGGCTATAATGCTTTTATAATGCTTATATAAGCAGGCTATAAACTATAAGGTTCAGTGGTTATCGCCTTCGGCTCTGGTGCTGGTAGCCCTGGGTTCGATTCCAGGTCGGGTCATACCAAAGACTTTAAAAAGGGTACCGATTGTGTTCTTTCTTGCATAAAGCAGTGAGGATAAATCGGGTAATAATCTGGTGACATATCACCCTCTTCCAATCTGCCTTGAGCCAGCATGGAAGCAGTACGGCTCATAAAATCATATGGAACCCTGTCAAGTAACCCATGTCGATGCGCAATCTGCTGCAAGCGGAGATAGCGGATGATTATTATAATGCTTTTACCGTTGCTAGTTAGGTGACATTCTCTAGAGTAGAATATGTCGGCATTTTTGTTAGTTTTAAAAATAATGCAGATATTAGAGCTATGCTGTTTGACATACGAATAACTTTCTTACATCACATGGCCAGTGAAGATTCATTATTGTATGAACTTACTATATCATATAGGCGACTGTAAAGTTATAAATATCTTAATACCTTTGAATTTCTTTCATACTGTCCTCAAACGCAGCATATTTTATCCAATTTTGAATGGAAGATCTATTTTTACGAAGCATGTCTTCATAGTACTGTAAAAAAAGATAAAACTTGCAAAAAAATTACTATAGCTTGTGATTACTACATGATGTTACGAAAATGCTTTTTGAATAGCTCGTTGAAAAAGAAACATTTCCACGAATAAACAAAGACAACAATACGAAGTTAAACATGCTTCATTAAGTAAACAGATAATCACTGAAAAGATATACGATATTAAATGACTGCATTCGGCCTTCCGCTTTTTTTTATTATTATTATTATTTTTTTTTTTTTATTATTATTTTCGGCCTGCCGACTTCCTCAGTGCAGTTCTGGGTATGGCCATGGAGATATATACCTCCGTGTGACGTTTTCCCATTTGTGGAACCCAAAGAGCTCCAAAAAATAGACACTTAAATAAGTGCAAACGCCCAAAATCATGTTACCTTTCTCTTTCTAAGCTTGTATTCTTCAAGCTCCTCTGGGTCTGTGATTTTTCGCTTTGGCGGCTGTGAAAGGTAATGAGAAAAGCAGAATAACAAACCTATCTACTGCACAGTGCACGACTGCACGCATTGATATGCTGATATGCACGAGTATCAGAAGGTAGTTATAGCAAAATACAAATAAGAATTCTCATACTGAAATTCAAAGATTAATTGGCAATAAAATTTTACAGACAACCAAAATTATCACGAAATAATTAGGCATGTCCTCACAGCTCGAACATGGACACTACTTGAATTATTGGAATACAACAAATTTTGACAAGAAAATCAATAGGCGTTACTGTTTTGTATCGCTTACAGCAGCAACTTGCTCTAGTTCTCTTTCTTTAGCTTCCCGAAGAAGTTGCTCCGCTGTGATTTGAATGGGAGCTGGCGCTTTGTTATTCACCTAAAGTAATATTTTTAATAAAGCAAAGAAATTTCCATATATATATATGAGCAAAATAAAAAGCAAACACATACCTTGAAGTATGTGTTTGCTTTTTATTTTACAGACCTGTAAGCTTAGGTGGCCTAGATCAGGCAATTTTATACTCTAACACAGCTAACCAAAGTAACCACAGTTTGTGTAAGACAGACAATTCACAATAAGCATCACATATCCCAAGTCATGTATCTACCAACACAAGCTGCTTGTCAGTGACATAAGCATGGAACAATAATAATACTGTATACAGTTTAAATACTACACACAAAATCCCCAACGATGATAGTGCATTGTAACCACCAAATTTTTATGTTAAGAGCAGGGCCAAGGGTGTCCAACCTTTTTGGCCAGAGGGCCACATGCGGTTTATGAATGATTGCGCGGGCCACTTAAGTTTTTACTGCTAACTTGTAATCTTAGAAATGGCTGTCTTATAATTTCTAATGAAAACCCTCACACCAAAATTTTAATCTTAGAACTGTGTATTATCCTCTTCTACAATTATAAGAACAATAAACATACCAAGATATAACAAAGTCAACAAAGCTTTTACTACACGTCGGCATAGTTTTTCTTGCTTATCAACTTGCATTTGCAAATGACACACATTTGTGTCATGCTTAGTTCAACCAGAATAAAAGTATTTTGATCATTAAAGTACCTGATACAAATGTTTTAGCTATATTTCAGAGCTGTACTTTGCTGATACAACTGTATTTTAATATTTCCATATTTTCTTTACTAATTAAACTAGTACTGGTATTGAAACGCACAGCACAATCTCAATTCTCAAATTATTACAACAAGTATTAGCTGCTATTACCTGTACAACCTCTTTTTGTAAAAAATAATAATGAATTTGGAATTGTGACGTAAATGTTTTCTTTCAGTCCATGATCACAATTAGACACATAGACAACGTAGAATTTGTCTATTAAAGATGCTAATAGTTTATTACAAGTGTTAGAAACAAGTGTTAGAAACAATCATAATTTCTACACGAATTAACTACAAAGACAGTGCACAAACAGATGAATTTTTAATTAACAATAATAATTAACATCCAAATGCAATGGCTATAGGTAAGGCAGTTTTCAGTTTAGATCAAGTCAGCTGATAAGTTCTGATGACATGTAGTGTCTTTGCACTTTTCCCTTAACCACTTGTGGATGGATGCTGTATATATATGAGCAAGAAAACTTTTGCAATAAGACAGATGACGTTTATACACGCAAATTTTTAGCACTTCTTATTTTAATATTGGCAACTTCATTATGTTAGGCATCTACCCAACGTCTCAACAGAACAGTAGGTTCAGAAACAAAAATACAGTAAAATTGGTAATTTTTCCTGAAAGTAATCTCGTAAGCTAAGCGAAAAATAAAAATAGCTACCGTCCGCAAGTGGTTAATAGTTATGCTGCACTTTTTTTTAAAACACAATAAAATGAATAAACAAAGTTAGAAACTTTTAAAAACTTGCTTAATATGAAACGATACCTTGTGTTTTCCTCCCATTGTGCGTTCCATGATTGCTGGCAACTCTTTATTAAGAATCAATGCAAAACTCAATTTTACATTTACAAAAAGTTAACCCGTTCAAGCTGCAATATAATAACTTGACATTTTATAAAAACGCATTTAACTTTGCCTATAACATGAACTCAAGTACATGAAAAGATTATTCATAATTATGTGATGTGACACTCCATAGTCTATCTCAGTGCTTCTTAAACTTTTTTAGCTTTGTTCACCCCTAGCATCTATCCCCAGATTTCATTCACTCTTGTCTCATGATATGATAAAACTATCTCATCTATATATAACAGCACAAAATGAGTTAGGTTGTTTCGATTTTTGTTAAGATCAACTCAAGCTAAGTTTTACCATTGCAATCTACAATTTCTCGAGTCCAGAGATATAAAGCTACAAAACAGTCATCAAATTTTTGTAGCCTACTTATACACTCAGTGCAAACCAACTTCACTATTACAATAAGCAAAGAAACCACAGTTCAGTACCGTAGTCGATTTACTGTAGAAAATTGTTTACTAGTGACTAGGATGCTCCTGAACTTTCGCAACTAGTTTTTCAAATCGCGGATGAATCAGTCCTTCTAATGCCACTCTCATCGATGAGTTCACACATTTCAGTGCATTTCTCTTTTTAGTTAGTTTTTTGAAATTCATAAAAGAATCAAACAATAAAAAATATTGAAATTTACAAAAAAAACAACTAGTTTTGATTAAAAAATGAAAAACTTAGAATTGATTTTGCTTTTGGAAATCCTCACCTGTTCACTGAACAGGTGGAATATCCGCCCTGCTCGCAAGCTATCATGCATTTCTGACGGTTCACCCTTATTCACCTCTTTTGGTTGGTTCACCCCTGTAAAAATTATATTCACCCTGGGGTGAACCATTCACCTGTTTAAGAAACACTGGCTATCTCATTATCCACTTTCCATGATAAATCTGACGATTGATATATAATAATAATATTATGCATGATATATATATATAGTACTATATACACATCCGACCCATGATGAATAGTGCAATTGCCAATGGTATAGTCTTGAGTTAGATCAATTACACATTTCGGTTCAATTGCATGATTAACATGTAACAGTTTGTAACGCAGTGGCTCTCAACCTTTTTTCGGGTTACGGCACCTTGCAAATAACCAAATAATTTGGCAGCACCCACAATCAAACCAAAAAGTTATTGCATTACATAAAAATAATTTTGAAGAGTTTTTGCAAAAACAATTTAAGTACAGCTCTGTATCATTTCATGTACAATTTAAAATTAAGTTTGTTTCAAATAAAGTCAGCGCAAATACTTTCAATGTCTGGGCGCATATTTGATAACGCTACTCTAATAACTTGCGGCACCAGTGCGAAACGTAAATGGCATCCTCAAGTGCCACGGCACCTCGGTTGAGAACCACTGATTACATATAACATATTATATACCATATTAAATTGCATTTCAAATACATTGTTCTGAAATTTTCAAAACACAATTATTGTACTTCTAAATGAGATTAATTAAGCATTGGCAACATCTTTCAATTGCAAAAATTAAATGTTTCAATATTTATTTCATCGATGATCTTTACAGTTTGATTTTCTCAGATAGGCTAAGTAGAATTGCATAATTTGAAAAAGGTTAGATTTATTTATTTTATTTATTTGCATCAGACTTCAAGATGGCCCATATTACAATCACACATAAAAAGTAGAAACAAAGCAGATACCGTAGCCTACTCAACTCCGAAGAGCTGAGTTGTAGTGTTCCAAATACAAAGATTAATAATAACAGTCTGTTCGCATTATTTCATTGCAATGTAGAATCTCTTTTGAACTTCGACTAGCGGTTCAACAAAAGTAGCCTCTGTTATGTTTGGCGTATATTGTTTTTCGTTGTAATGGTTGCAAATAAAAACTAACTGAACTGATATTATTTGTAAGTTGGACCAGAATCTTTTTAAATAATTATAATTATAAAACAATAAACAGTCTCAATTATAAATTCATGAAAAATCAATCACTACAATTACCATCAATATCACAACTGTAGTCTTGAACAGGCAAACTTGAGTGACCACTACAGTACGATACCTCACAAGTTTTTAAAAGTCATTTGTTTCCAAAATATTAAAAATATGTCGCAGCACTTTTAGAAAGAGAGAGGTTGGTAGAGTAGAGCGTTACATTGAAACAATGTAAAATTGATTGATTGAATCTTTATCCTTGGACTAGGAAAGCCTCTTGCAGAGCTTAATCCTGGCAGTTTTGCATACTTGTAGAGGCTTTGAATCACTGACGCAGGCCCGGTCACCGAGATTGACAGAGTAAATTTTCCGATTGTTGAAGTCTTGTTGCTACAGGGAATTATTCCATCTATTAGATGCCGCTGAATGGAAAGCCGTCCTTAACGTGCGTTGCTCAAGCACACACCCCGAGAGTCGAACCAGGTCCACTTGATCTTGAAGCTTCTTTGTTCCAGAAATTACACGCTAACCAACTGAGCTATCGAGGTTGATTTGATTTCTTTATTTGATCTCTTTAATTTGAAACCTTTCTGAATCTTTTTCAGACGTCTGCTGTGTTTGGCGTATGTTGTTTTTCATTGTGATGGACTGATGGTTAGAAATAAAAACAAACTAACAACTAATTTTGCGATTAACAGTTTTTTGACAGTTATGTCAGTCTTGGTTATTGCATTATGTTGTTATTTACGATATCACAGTTTGAAATTGACACACTAACATATACTGCGTATCTTATAAAAATTCTTTATTTTTTACTTTTAAACTAATACTATGTCTAGACAACTATGTCTAGTTACTCAGTAAATTTAAGAATTAGAAATGACAACACTAAAACAAAACCGAATCATTCAAAGTTGCCAGATGGAGAACTTTGTTCTCAATTTGCGAAAATTTTCAGGTCTCGAAAGCTACAAAGAGTATCCAAATTTGCACAATGGTTTGGTTGGTTTTGAACCTTTATCCTCGGACTGACAAAGTCTTGATAGGTTATTCCTGATAGTTTCGCATACTTGTAGAGGCCCTTGACGCAGGGCCGGTTACCGAGATTGGCAAAGTGAAGTTTCCGATTGTTGAATTTCTGTTGCCGAGGAATTATTCCATTCACTAGGTGCCGCTGAATGGAGAGCAGTCCTGAAATGCGTTGCTCAAGCGCACACCCCGAGAGTCGAACCAGCGCCGCGTGATCTTGATTCTTGAGCCAGGCGCTTAACCACGGGGCTGACGGGGCGGACAGTATCAGGACTGGGGTCTGGCAGGACAGTCGTCTCTGATGATCAAAAACTTTTTACGAGATGTTTCGGAAAATGGGAAAAAAACTGTTTAAAGAAAAATTAATATTTTATTTAAGACCATCTTAAACTAATGGAAGGGCTTTTGAAGTCGATGGGCGGTGAAAACGTTCCGATGATACCAAGCTGCATTTGAGATTTGCGAGAAGCAATTTTCACTAGGCCGCATTTGGCAACACTGTGTGCTATGATTCATTTTGAAATTTTGATGCAGCGCCGAGCGCGTGCGTTTTTTTTTTGCTATGTTTGTAAGATAAGCGGTTCACGAAGTCATATGTCAATGCAGGCGCGAAAATTTCGGGGGGGGGCCAGAAAATTTGAAAATCAATTAAAAAGAAAGAAAAAGCTAAACAGATATGAACAATGATACTACGACATATACGATATGCTAGAAAATAGACATTAAAACAACCATTTTCATCAATTGTGATGCCGAGGGACTAATATCAGCTGTTTAGAAGCATATCAAACCATTTGATGCGGAAACATACAATTTTTCACAAAATTTCGGGTGGGCCCGGGCCCCCCCCATAAATCCGTGCCTGTGTCAATGCAGTTGTTTTTATTTTAACATAGTAAATTGCATTAATATTACAGTGCAGTATACCTTTCATTGTAGTTTCGCTTAACTATTTTGAAATTTTAAAAAGTATCCTGAACGGATGCAACCTAATTCTTACCCTGAACAATCCATACCCTCATTTCGTTCCTTGGAAAAAAGCCAAAATAGCACATGAATTGGAGTTTCTGCTTAACCCTAGCCCTAACTTTAAAATTTTTGCAGAAACTCCGATTAGCAACTTCGGCTTTGTTGCGATCAGCGACTTAGGTATTGTGCTATTTTTTCTCTCGATCTTTCAAGGGTCAAACTAGGTTGCAGCCATCCTGAACAATCCAATTAAAATTTAATGAATTTTCCTAAACAATTTTTCAACATCACACGATATTTTTTTACCCAGCGATTAATTTTTCCAAACACATTTGTCTCTAGTATGTGTGGTAAACTTGATATTAATAATGTTTTTTCAAAAATATTTTTTGTGCAGATTTAGTTTTGTATATAATGTTCAGGCATTGATTAAACCTGTAAGGAACTAACAAGGTTACAGATCAATAGAATTTCCTTCTTATTGTGTGGGCCCACACTGCTAATGGCCATCGAACAAATAGAAAATAACCCTCATACCATTCCACCATTATGCACAAGCATTCAAGATGCTGCGGAACTTGTGAAAAAAAACTTAGTCTATGATCGTGAATCTACTGATTTAAGTCAACTTCTGAATGTTTGCTCTGTATGTAAGTCATTGTCATATTATATTGTCTTGAAAGATAATTGACATAGTTTCATTTATTTAAGCTTCCATGTTTGCATTGAAGTATAATAGCTTACAGTTATTTTATGACAAGTTGTAAGTACAGTAACTGTGTACAGTTTAGTGCCTAAGGTTTTTCTTAGAGTATATACAAATAGACTAAAACAAAGTAAAACAGTTGACTTTTCCAGCCAAATTCTCTTGGTTTTGTTTCTTTTTAAAGATTTTAGCTTGTAACCTGCTCTTGTTCTAGAAGCATGATTTTAATGCAGCTTTTAAAACTTGTAAAATAGAGACATTGCGTTTATTCTGTTAATGTATTGTTTTACAAAAAGCGTTAAACATTTACCTAAGATTTTTATGAAACTGTTTTTAGTGCAATTATTGCGCATTAAAATGGTAAGCACTATAACAGGAAAACTATATATATCTGCTTAACATATAAAACTGTCACAATTTATCTAAATTACAACACATTTTGCTGTATCATTTGTATCATAATATTTACTTAAAAGCAAAATTCAATATATTTTCCTGCACAAACTTTTGTTAAAGATTCTGCAGTATGTAGTGGAATGAAAGAAGATGATTACCCAGCCGCTGAAGGTCTAGTTCTTCCCTTGTTGACAGATGTCCAGCGCGTTCCTTTACCCCCTGAGCTTGTCGAACAATTTGGTCGTATCCTTCATTCAATAAGCTTTACTTTTTTGTACTTGCAACAATAGCTTAATGCTTTATTGTTAGTATATTTGAGAGTTGAATTAAAGTGGAGAGCTTAATTGATTTTGAAGGTTATTGTTAAAGTGCACTTCAAAGCTTTAAAAATCCATTTCTTTAATGAAAATGGTTCAGACATGCAATGCAATTGCATTATTGGAGTTTTCCCTGAAATTGCTCGGGCTTGGCTTACGGTTGATTCTGATATCTTTGTCTGGAGATACGTCGATGGAGATGATCTGGCATATTTTGATGGTCTTGCAGAAACTATTTTAAGTGTGGCATTGGTTCAACCCAAATCAGGCGAGACAATTTTTCTTACATTTTTTTCACTTCTATGATTTTTGCATGCATTCAGTAATAATAATAATAATAAGTGAACAAAATCAATCACTGAATCAGGTTCGGAAACTTGTATGAACATTGATCAATCGATAAAGCATTTGCTACAGTAAACGCAGCTTTTTCAGTATCTTTTCCTTTATTTTTCTATTTGAATAAGATTCTGAAGAAGCTGTCTTTATGGTGGCAAAATCTTTATTAATAAATTATATCATACAAATTTCCTTACCTGATTGTTTTTGTTTACAGATTATGTTTTATCGTTTTGTTGTCGTATCCTAAATGAAGGAGCCTTGTATATCTTTACCCTGAAGCAACCGTAACAGAAGTTAAAAGACATTTTCGTCTGCTGCATCACTTCTTAACAACAACAATGCTATGTTTCTTCTTCCTTTTATAGGAATTTTTCGGCAACATATCAAGTATTTACTTGTGTTAACAACACCCCTGGATGTGGTCATTCTTGGAGTTAGTTTTGCAGGCGACGGTGAGTTATATAGTTATACTGGTTTTTGTTCTGACAAACAAGATAAGGTGCAACTGCAAGCAATCTCATGATCAATTGTTTTTATGACTTAACAATGCAGAAGTTTGTCGTATATATGCAATCAGTGTGATTTTTTTCCAATTTGTTTGCAGACATCAATCATGAAATGCATCTTCTGCCTGACCCACTATTCACCATTTCATCTGACGGCACATATCTTCTTCACACTGTTGGCACCGCTGCAGGAAGAATATTTACAGGCGGAAAAGATGGTTGCTTGTATGAGATTGTGTATCAGGTACAGTGTTAATTATGATGCTTAATAGTCTGGTGCGTGAATTATGAGTTGAGGAGCATCTTTTTGTTGATGTTTTTCATAAAAAGTCAATTTATCTGTATAACTTCAATTGCTCAACAGTGGTTGGAATTATATAATGTGTACGTTTTACTCAACACTTTTGCGCTGTGCTGTTGTTATGGTTTGACCCCATGCTTGGAAACGTTGCCCAACTTACGTTACTTTTTATTACTTTCTGTGAGACGTGATTGTGTGATGGCAGAAATTGCTGGCCTTCATGTGCTTGTTTTGTTTGTCGTATCCAGGCTTACACCCGGTGGTTGAACATTTTAGATTAAGTGGACGGGAAGGCAAGGAAGCCAATCTTCATGTCCACCTTCAGGCATGCCTTTAAGTGTCCTGCCAAAGACACAGCCGCATGCTCCTGAGCGGTGTCGAACCGGCGCCCTTTCGATTGCCGTTCCATGGCTCTCACCACTCGGTTATGCAGCCGACGTGCTTGTGAGAACAAACAACAAACATTTCAAACATGTCTACTATTGTCTACTACATGTCTACTATATTTCATTTTTGGATGCTTTCCAGTATGTATGCCACATGCCTGATTTTGTAGTAATGGAAAAACGTTTCTGTACATTTCTCTCATAAGCAGTATTGCGTCAAATAGCATTATTAGTGCTGAGCATGGAATTTTTTCGTGTTTATATTTTTAATTTTCTTCAGGCTAAAGGGGGCTGGTTTAGTAGAAGTTGTGTCAAAATCAACCATTCCAGAAGCCGTCTCTCCTTCCTGCTTCCTTCAGTTGTCAACGTTTGGCTCAACGAGGAAGGTGGGGTTGCTTATTGTTGTTTGATTCAATATGCATTTTGCTGTTGGATGAGTTCTCATTACTGTTTGAGTGTTTGATGAAATGGTTGTTGACTCAGCAGTTTTTCACTGCACGTTCCTTTTACAGATTCGCTAACTCAGTTATGTGTTGATGACACAAGAAACATTTTGTACACCCGATCAGAGAAAGGAACCATATCGGTGAATATGATTCGAGTTGGTCCTGAATTAAATGTCTCGTGAAGTTTGCACTTATTCTGTGATTCCTTTTAGATTTACAAACCAAAATAGTGAAAAACTCTGAAACATGTTTTTGATCATGATCCACTTATAGTTACGTCTCATGCCATCTCCTAGGTCAATATTGTTGTCAGTCTACCATGTTAAATAGGAAGCTACGACATTGCGATTTTACAACAACACTGCACAAGTTACACTCTTTCTTGCTTCGATAAGGTATTCTGGATGATATTTAACTCACATTCTAGCCACACCTCTAATAGCAAATTAAAAGTGAGCATTTTTCGTAAGAGCTGAAGCTTTTTTAAAACGACAAAACTAAACCACGACATTAACCCGACCAGGTTTACGACCTTGGCGTTGACGGGCTGGCAATGAGCTGTGTTGCTCAGTTGCGGCTTGATTCGATCCAAAGAAGAGCTCGTGACATCGCCTCGGGGATTGAGCCTTCCAATCTCAGCGAGATTGTCTACATTGCTCCGATCACCCTTCAAGAATCTCGTCATCTGCACCTGGTTGCTGTGACTCAAGCCGGTGAGGGATGAGGCATTATTTACATTCCGTACAAATAATACAACACAGACAGCAAAATCCGTCACTTTTGCATTGATTCAACGTATTCAGAGGTTGAATCAATGTAAAAATAACGGATTTTACTGTCTGGGTTATGCACAGAATCGTATGTAAACGGTTGTGTTTAAAATTTAGATCATTTCGAACCAGTTTTAAAGACAATGTCAGTCTTCCAATTTGCGCGGTAAAACCTTTTATGTTGAAATGTATGCAGTGAGTAAAGATGCCAAAATCACAATTTTTTAACTTCTTTGTTGCACTGAATTTCTGAAAGTAAACGTCAACTCTTTGAATGCATCATAGTTTTTATTTCTGGTTATTCAATTTTATGTTTTGTCGGAATGAATTAGTGATGATGACGTTAAAATAGAGTACAGGAACAAAACCAACAAAAGAAAGGGATAGCAACAGTTTGATACGTGCTTATGATATAGACTTAAAGCTTGAAAGTCATTGAAATTGTATGAAATTAAGATCTTTGTTGAATACAAAAAAAATCAGGTCTCGCGTCCCAGTCCGTTTAAAGTTATTTCAGTTCGTGTAAAGTTCATTTCGCGCATTCTATTACATCTTCATGGGTGTCTTTTTTACTTCTTATCTTAAAGAACTACTTGGCTTTCTCAGGTGTCCGGTTGTATTTTATGACGTGCCAAGCGAACACTCTCGTTGGGACAGATTTGGCTTTTTACGAACCGTCGAAACGGCGCCCCAGTGGCATATACCTGGTCCACGTGCGACTACCCCCTGGTTTCACAGGCTCCTCCCTCCAACGACCGACTGCCATCCATGCTGCCCACTACAACGCTGGTATGTTGATTGATATGTGGGTCATTTCATTATAAAACAGACAAAATTTTCAAATTTTGGCACCACCTAATTTTTTTATTGACTTAAAACAATTGTATACTTTTGTAATACATTTGTATACATTGTAAACATACAGGTTTCATCAATCTTTCCTCTACCCAATTAAAAAAATATATTTTTTTTAAAGTTACGCATCATGGTTTTATTGGTGAGTAACGACAACAGGTCAATTTCTTTTTATCTCAAAAAGTAGTAGCCAAAACTTGTTTTAGTGTTCATAAACAGATAGCCCACCCCATAAAACATTGGGGTGGATCTAAAAATTATCTAAATATGTTGAGCGGTTCTTGAGATATTGCCGTTTTTCTATAGCTCTTTATCTATGAAGCCACCTAGCGGCCAAGGGTTATTTCACTTATAACTCGAGAACCGCTTATCTGATTTTCATCAAATTTGCACCATTCTTTTCACAAAAGTGTGAAGCATGTTTTAAGCGAATAAAAAAAATTAGGTGGTGCCAACCAATGTTCCTATTTATATAATGAAATGACCCATGTGCAGAATGAATTGTTCCTTCACTAGTTGGTTCACCCAGGATCAGTCAGCCGAGCTTTGATATCGACATAAACAATTACCTTAGTCTGAGTTTGAAGTGTGGAAGTAATGCGAATATACGTGCAGCGTTATAGAAGCTGAATTGCAGTGTCAAATTGTATTTGTTAGTTCAGTCTCTCCATTTTGTTTACGTTCTGTTGGCGAATGCTGGCTAGAAATACGTGTAAAAACATTATTTTTGGCAAATGGAAAATTCTTCCCAGACAACAAACTTCGTCATTTGTACATCAGACGTTGAATCAATGTAAAAATGACTGATTGTGTTGTCTGGGTTGTTGGAGTGCGTTTCTGTCACTCATTTTGAAACAATATCAATGTAACAACTCACACGTTCTTCAAGCATCGGTCGCTGTAAGACTTGTTATTGCTTTCAGGTACATTGCTGCTGTCTTCTACAAACGGAGACGATGGCGTCCTCTGGTGCATCAATCATGACATGTACGCTTTTGATAAAGTTCTTAAAGAAACACACGTGAGTATCTCTGCACAATGTCGCATCATCTCACACGCCTATCAACCGTTATTTCTTTGTTCAAAGCAAGCAATATTCATTATATCAACTTCTATATATATTAGGGTGGGTCGAAATTTGGACTTTTTCTCCGATTTTATTGCTACAAACTTTTTTTCTTGCGAATAGTCATAAAACGACATTCCTGAAAGTTTGAGCTTGATAGGACATCATCTTCATTTCTAAAAATCGCGATTTATAAAGGTATCGGAAGCGATTTTTTCGAGGCTTGAAAATGCATTGTTTTTAATAGGAAGTTGCTTTCACGAGATTTGAAGACGTCATAACTTACTTAATTCTTATTGTAAAAAGATGATTTATGCGTCAACAGATTCAATACAATTAGGAGAATCCAATTCATTGTGTACTGATTCCGAAAAATGATGACGTCATCAATGACGTCATTAAACAGTAATTTGCAAATAGCGATAAAACTGATAATCCTACATGCTTCATCTCTAAGTTATTTGATAATGAATTGATGTGCTTTCAAAACATAAACATCATGCTGGTACTTGATGACGTAATTGATGACGTCATATACATTATTAAATTACATTTCAGTATGATGGCTTCTGGAAAATATTGCGTGTTTGTGATAGATAATGGATCGTTATCAATTAGTTATGATTCGCTTGATTTTAAATAACAATATTGCTCTTCAAACATTTGTTCCACACTGCCTTTCTGGGTGTGCAAAATAGGCATTCTTATTAACATATTTCAACGCACTGTCTCGAATTTTATCAGGCAAAAGTGAACAGCACTGCAATGATTTAAGGATATGCTTTGGTCCGTCTTTGTACAATGGTTCACATTTTATATTGAACCAACATGGAGCATATTGAATGACTATATGCGCAACAATTATTTTCAAGTTTTCTGCAATGTCACTTGGCAATTTGTGATCACTGATGTATAGTTTGTAGCAACGTGAAGCGAAAGTTAGCCACCACGAATGATTTAACGGACCAATCTTTGCGTACATCAGTTTAGATGAAACATAGCCATTCCTAATGGCATTGGTAATCTCGTACAGATACCTTTGATCAGTCGATAGATCTTTTACTATGTGCTCCGGTAGCAAACGATTTCCTGGCCCCATCTTCACAGGCACAAATAAAGAGTTGACTTCTTCAAATTAAACACTACTTAGAAGCTTCCCTATTGGCCCTTTAAATGGTGTGTCACCACTGGTAGGTCCATCTAATGTAGCGAAGACGTGTCGAAGGGGTAACTCATTGGCTGCAACTGTGCAACATGCATATAAACCAACTCACACGATGACCAAGGCGTTGTTTCAGTCCAGTTATCACGCCTGATTTAAATCCAGTGTTTACATTCACGGAATCACACCCAACTACTTTGACACAATGCACCATATTATATTTTTTGATACAGTCCATGAGAGCATTTGTAATATCTTCAGCTGTTCCTGATATTGGACTGACAACAGTTAAATACTGATTTCCAGGTTTCTGAACAACACTGTAGTGTTCTACGCGAACAAAAATCTTGCCAACTGTTCTTGATGTTATCTTAACAGTTTTATCTTAATAATATTTGTGACGTCATCAATTACGTCATCAAGTACCAGCATGATGTTTATGTTTGGAAAGTACATCAATTCATTATCAAATAATTTAAAGATGAAGCATGTAGGATTATCAGTTTTATCGCTATTTGCAAATTACTGTTTAATGACGTCATTGATGACGTCATCATTTTCGGAGTCAGTACACAATGAATTGGATTCTCCTAATTATATTGAATCTGTTGACGCATAAATCATCTTTTTACAATAAGAATTAAGTAAGTTATGACGTTTTCAAATCTCGTGAAAACAACTTCCTATTAAAAACAATGCATTTTCAAGCCTCGAAAAAAAATCGCTTCCGATACCTTTATAAATCGCGATTTTTAGAAATGAAGACGATGTCCGATCAAGCTCAAACTTTCAGGAATGTCGTTTTATGACTATTTGCAAGAAAAAAAGTTTGTAGCAATTAAATCGGAGAAAAAGTCCAAATTTCGACCCACCCTAATATATATCTAATAAGTTAGTATTGTAATATACGATACGTATTTGTGAAGAGAATAAGCAGTCGAAGCTTGCGGTTTGCCTCGTCTTTCGATCTGAGTTCAGCAAGCTAATATAAATTGTTGTGATATCTTTCCGTTGACATACAATAGAGATTTGGTGTAGCGTGCCGTGCCAGTGTGGTTGTCGGACCACTCGGCATGCGACAACTCAGAAAATTTATTTCAGCTACTGCTAAGTCAGCAAATGAGCTTTGCATACTCACGTCAAACTTGCTTGATCATTGCTGGTCAAACTCATTTTGCTGACTTGTGACATTTTAAGTTTCGGCTTGCTCAGTTGTTACTTGCTCATTATCATTTACCAACTTCAGCCACTTGCTGAAATGTTGCTAGCTCTGTTGTCACTTGCTCAGTTGTCGCTTGCTCAGTTTACAACTGCTGACTTGTAGGAGACTCTGCCATTATCTCAAATGAAAAGCATGCTTTGATGTTGTGGTTAGTGATAGGTGATGTACATCAGCAATTTTGTTAGGGAGCTCATGTTTTAACTTTTTAAGGGTAATTTTGCACTGGATGGGCGAGCTTGGGTGATCTCAGAGGTGGCCAGTCCGTTCTCCCAACAATTAACCTCCGTTCTTCCTCCTGGATCCGCGTGCGGGGTCCCTCCAGATCCTCCCATCCACGTGACACAACACATCCAGAAACCCTCCGAATATGTCGTCATTACTTCTCAGGTACGGCTCATGCCCAGTTTATGATATTGTGCCCAGAACTGTTGCTTTGGTTGAGGATTAGTAGTTTACAAGCGAAACTACTATGATCTGTTTCAATGGATCAAGGCTTCTCAAACAACCAAAACACAGTGCAAGAATCCCTGCTGTAGAAGGTTGCAGTTTGCTTACTACTTAAGTCGACTTTTGGTTATCTTTTCCAGGGTTGCCATATTTTCAATAAGTTGCGTCCGGTGGATCAACTTCGGTATTTGCTCGAGAACACAGCGGATCCAGAGTCACAGGCGGTCGAAGCGTTCTTCAAGCTGTACTCTGTGAGTAGCCCGCTCATTGAAAATCTACCTGTGGTTGTAGACTTTAAAGTCATCCGAATCATAAACGTCTAAAATCTTTGTTCATTACAATTCGCTGCATTTCACGAGTCGTCTATCGCGAATTAACCGTTGAGCCAATGATGGAATTCAGCCGCTTTGTGCGGCGAACCCGTTCTTGGAATGCAATGGCCTCTGCAAACCGGTTGTAGACAAGCGTATGCATAAGCCTATGTAGCACCATATGATATGGATAATGCTAATAACAGAACCTTCTGTTGTAGCATCTGAGTCTCACCACTCTACTCCTGTTAGGTTTATTGTTTTTTACCAATGGAACTTAACTTACCTAACGTTTAATTTACACATCGCTAGATATCGAATTGATTGACGGTTTTCTTTTGACAGAACGGAGAGGCCGCTTGCTGTTGCATCATACTAGCCATGGCAACCGTAGCCTCTGACCAGCACATCGCCCAGCGCGCCGTGGCCGCCTTGATTCACCATGGAGGGATTCCCCAGCACAAATTCATCCCGCCCGCTCCGTTGGGAAGCGCACAGCAGCATGCCACTGGCGGTATTCCGATGGGGATGATGTCACCGATATCGCAGCCAAACCAGTTGCAAGTGCCGCAAACCAGCTTGCTGAGAACACCTGGCGGATGTTGGTTCTTACGTTGTTTTTGATTCAGTCACAATGGTTTAGATCTTGTTGGCTTATAATAGTGCTAGTTTATCAAGAAAAAAATAATTACGGAAATATTTAATCTTGTTTTCTTTGTTGCCTAATCATCAGTTTCATATTTATTTTATTCAATGACTGAGAAATTGTGAGTTTTCTCACACTCAAAGTAATTATTGTTTTGCTTGTAAATACAATTATTATTAAGTGTAGATTAATTATTAATCTACATCTTCTTACCTCACACTCATAGTGCCTGTCATCAGCACCCCTATGCCGAGCAATAACCCCCCGCCGCCCGCCCAGTACCCCGCCGCCTCCTCCAGCACACTTTTTCCCTCTGGAAATCCTACTGGTGAGTATCTCAACAATTTCTTAGATTTGCTTTTTTGCATCATTGTACCGCCACAATTACTCTCCTCGAACAGACGGCCGTGCCAGAACTCACATAGCTTTTTTGTAATGTCTGTAGCAGGCTATTCAACAAACCACGATACGTTTTATCAAATTGTTTCTCAGATTTCACATCTGCCGAGTCTGTTTACTTCTCTGAACGACAACACGGCGCGTACAAGATGCTAGCAAGGATAACTAGGCCGCTCTGGGAAGGCAGGCTCGTACAAGACTGTGTCATTTCGGAAGATGGAAAAAGTAAAATCTTTGTAAGTAAATTTTTTAATTTTAAATGATTTTTTTTTACTTTTTACTCTATTTTTTAATCTTTCACTCTTCTTTGATTTCTACTGAAATCGCACCCATGCATTACTGGCTTGCAATGTTCCTGCCACTCTCTGAGCATTATCATCGCTTCCAGGTTGTCAGCCGTCTCGACATCGATGTGATATCTGCTGTCTTAGAGGAGATTAATCTTTTGAAAGCTTTCATTGGAAAGCACTGCCTAACCCAAGTCCAGCTCAGGTATTCACTACAGATAAATCCCTTACTTCACAATAATACAACCCATACAGTAAATCAATCGTTTTTTACATTAATTCAACGTTTGCAGACGTTGAATCAATGCAAAAAAATGACTGATTCGCTGTGTGGAAAATCTATTCTCGTACTGCAAAAACTCTATACTGTACTATTTGCTGTTAGTGTAATTTAGCGCCTGTGTTATTTGGTACGGTATTGACTTCCACAGAGACACCCACCTTCCATCAATGGATCGCAGCTCTGGGAGGCAGTTTCGCCACACCTACGCCTCCCAAGGTGGCGCTGCCGGGCAGCATGAGATGCAGCGAAGGCAAATGAGTGAGTCTTGCTGTGGCTGACGTTGTTATATCGGTATTTCAGCGTAAATTATTTCAATTGTTTTCACATCACATAGTAACTTTAGTGCGCAGTTCTAAATCGCTTGGTGTAGCTATGCAGTTGCCTAATATTAAAGCTCTAATCTTGTTCAATACATTCAGTGGAAATAGCCAAAGCCGAATTAGCAACAATGAAGTATCTCCACGACCTTTTGAAACGATCCACTGAAATCCTTGGTTTATGGAGGATACTCTTGCATCACCAGATCCATGTCCTGTATGAATCCTTGGATCCGGTACGTTCATCCAGCTAGAAAGAGTGCTGAACTTTAAATAAGTTTGCAAAATTGTTTTATTTGAATGTCGAATATTCGTCTTTAATTCAGTTTAATAAACTTCTCTCTATAGTTTGACTTTTAGTTTTTTAGTTTAAACGTTTGGCAACCCTGTTACTGCCATACCACAGACGCCCGAAAAACACTAAGATTCTGAAATTTTGGTAAACAATCTACCAAATACTACTATTTATTTTATATTGCTGAAAAATCAATGGGAAACCCTAGAACCGTAGCCCTGAATTTAATGATTCCCGTCACATTATAGCCATGGTAAACTTTTTCCACTTGTTATGAAACTATAGTTCGACTAGTTCATGTACAACTTTCACGCAAGTAGACGAAACTTGTTCTGACTGCTTGAAAACCTCATTCACATTCAAAACAACGTCAATTCACGTCGCTTTTGTGTTATTTCAGCAAAGCCAAGCCACACTAAAGACGATCACATTCCACGAGCTGTTGCTCACCGGAGAATCTGTAAGTTATTACCACAAAGTCTTCCACCACTGCGTTCGCCTCTAAGTAAAGTGATTAACAGCTGTCGATTATCCGCACACTTTGAGACAGTCATGGGCTTGGTCTTAGTGCAGCTCCACTCCCTTCAGATCGTGACGACAGCTGTCCGTCATTATTGTCTTAATGCCTTGGCTTATTGCACACACTTCCTGAGTCATGATATATTGTTGTCTAGAAGGGAGTCATTGCTGGTGCGCAAAACATGGTCGTACCAACGCATTCGCTACTTTCTGACCTCAATGAATCCTATGAGTTCCACCCCTTTGCATATTTGCCATGTTTTTTTTTTTTAGTTTTCATTTTGTTGTATCATTTTTCGGTAAAGCGCAAAAGTTTAACATCTGGAGTTTTGATTGTCTTTTCTTGAGTTTCGTCACATTATCATCACTGACCATGCACTCTCGCATCCAGCTGTGTACTTCCCTGGTATCAGCTCTCATCAGCCAGTTCATGGATGACAATAACACGGTCGATGCATTGAACGCACAACTCCGGGAAGTCTGTCCCTCCTATTACTCCGCGGAAGACGCTCTCTGTTCCAAGGTGAGCGATTCTCAAAGTTGATGAAATCATTTTTGCATGATCAGCATCCAAAGACTCTGTGTAACAAAAAAGATGTCTTTAGCCATTGATGCTCTGTTTTTCATCCTATGCTTATCAATCCCGTTGACTGGTTGGTATTTGTAGGCCAGCGAACTTCTCCACTCTGCCAGTTCGGATTCAATGCCTTTAAAGCAGGAACGCTTGAGCCAAGCTTCTCAGATCTTCCAACAAATCGCCGGAGCCATCAATCTTCCCGCTGTCTTGCAACAATACCAGTCCAGTGAGTGACAGTTTTTTTTTTTTTTCACGAAACAGCATTCCTACGTAGCTTTTTCGTGATATGTTGAGTTTTTAGAATCAACTAACTCAACAAGACTGTATTTTGAAACTGAATTCTTACCAGCAATGGCAAAAATGCAGCTTGTATTTTTTTGATAATTTATTACTAATTGTGATAGCTGTTCTTATTCATGGCTGGAACATCAGACGCAATCGGGAGCTACTCCTGTAAAAACTTAATAAGATGAAGATGTTTCATTCCTGTTTAGTTCGCTACTACACCGGAGCTGTGGAGTTGTGCATCAAAGCCGCTCGGGAGAAAGATCCTCAAGGACTTGCTTTCAAGTTGTACCACTCTGCAATCTCCGCAAACGACCCGCAGGTAGACCCCGACTTCCGAAAAGCATACTTGGCAAGGTACCGCTGATCTGTAATCAAACTTTAAATTATTTTTTGTTACTCTTTTACAAACCAGTTTGCATCATTTTTGGCCGTGCGTTCGATTTGGTGAATTGGTAGTTCTTGTTTTGCGAAGCGAATTCCAAAGTTGGCTACGCTTCAAGAGCATGGTGTAGTAAAATATCGATTTTCACTCAGCTTTGGAGCATTGCACTTTTCCACTAACTGCAACGACTATTTTAATCAGCGCTGCAGAGCTCTCGCCATACTTTTGAACAACTGTTTGATCAAGTTTTTGTTTTTTAATTATCTTAACGGTCATTAACGGCAAACGTTGAAACGTCTGCTTTTGGTCTGACCACGTAGAAGCAATGTAAAATCAGCGCAATGCTGCTCTCCGAATAGGGTTGAGCTAAATCACTTCCACTTTGTTACCAGGGCGGAATGCTACAAGCACATCACTGACATGATTGAGGAGTTGATGCAGATTGGCGAGAGCCATCCCCAAACTCCCAGTGTACCCACAAAACCTGGCCCCCCGGCCCCTCCACAAGACCTACCAGGGGCTTTGAAACCCGAAGAAGCTCAGCAGATGGTAAGCATCTCTTTAGAGGGGGCAGTGGACACAAGAGTTGTTTAAATATCTCTTCTTGAAGGTAATCTCGTGCAAAATGTCGATTTATTTAAATCCAACATTTTTTTGTGTGTTTGTTTTGACCCTCTACTACTGTAGTACACCGTTACGTGGGGCAGGTTGAGAGTTGTGATGGCAAAATCCTTGTTGTTTGCACTATGCCTACCAATGTTTAAAAAAAAAAACATGTCCATCTCCTTCACGAATAGCGTGATTGACTTTCAAGTTGACTTATTGGGTGGAAAAGTTAATGAAATTATTCTCCGTTTCAAACTTCTCCCAGGCCGAAACCTGTCTTCAGCTGGCCATACAATCCGATGACGAGTTGCTCCACGTCACTATCTACGAGTGGTTGCTGAGAAAGGAGATGGCAGCTCAACTGCTGCGGGTGAGAGACTCTGACTTTTTAAGAATTGATAATTTCTACTGCTATGGTTTGCAAGAAAATGTATAGTAACCCTTCCGTTGAATTTTGCTGTAACAAGGTATTTTGGCAATGATTTCAATTGAGCAGACGCTGACCTTACGTGACCTTTTTAAGCCAGAAAAGGTTTGTAGCAAGTCAAAATTTTGTGTATCGGGATCTTTGAACGTCAATTCTTTTATATTCATCATTAATCTTCATTTTCCGGTTTTTCCATTTGCACAGTTCAGGTTGTCATGTTTGTGGGCAGTCGGGCACGAAATTATGCTCCGGTTTCATTCCTTTGTGTCCCAGACAACAAAACCTTTATTTTTACATTGATTCAATGTCTGCAGACGTTGATTCAATGTAAAAATGACGGATCTTTCTGTCTGTGGTATGAACCCAAGCTGTTCCGCTTGAGCCCAGGGGCATTGTACCATCCGTTGTTGAATCGACTCCCCAATCAAATTATTATTTTTCATACTCTCAGGTGAACTCGCAGTTCATTGAGCAGTTCCTGCGCCGTGTGGCGGCCAGCCACGATGAAAACCCCTCCCCAATGAGCGCGTCCGGCAGCGACCTGTTGTGGAAGTATTACGAGCGCAGCGGACAACACGCGTCTGCTGCCGAGGTGCTTTCAATACTTGCCGAAAAGCCGGGGTATGTCAGAACATTAGAAGTTGCAAGCCACCATTGTACAGTAGAAGAAGCTTGTTCGACTATCATAAATAAATTCTTATTTGTTTTTTTATAAAATACCTACTGTATTTCGAAATTTTCGTATGCATTTGACACCAGGTAATTGCGATTTGATCTAATATAAGCAATAGCAAAACAAATGGCGCATTTTATACAAAAAGAAAAACGCTGACAATTATAGTACTGCGTTAAAGCTTATAAAAAATTCTCAACTTTAAATTTCTTTGATAATAACCTCTCTTTGTCGACCTCGCTGCTTGTCTAGTAGATGCGCAGTTGTGCAAATGACAAAGACAAATTTTATGACGCGGAAATCCGAAATGTTTTCCCAGGCCCGACCGCAATCTAGCCAAGCGCATCGAGTATCTGTCGCGTGCGAGGATGAACGCGAAGAGTCTCACGTCGGTCACATCCAACTCCGCTCTCGGAGGAAGTCTTCTCTATGAACTGGAAGAAAAACTAGAGGTTAGGTGAAGAAGATCCTGCCGCGGATTTTTTGAAATCAAACAGATGATTAAATTAACAAAACACTTCAAGAAAATTTTTCTTTAACTTTTGGAATGTTTTGCTGATGTGGCTGTGTCTTTCAACAACGACGGCCATTTCACACGCGTCACACCGGCTGCATACGTCACAAGCTCATTACGGCTTTTACAAAACTGCTAATGAAAACAAGTTTTTCTTTTGGAAAAATTTGGGTGCTGATCAGAATTATTTTTTCTTTTCTGTCTCATTTATCAGATGAACGTTGCGACTACTGCTAGAAAAGATCTACTTTTTTCATTACGTTGCTTTCCAGGTGGCACAAATTCAACTGGAGACACTTGAATGCCTCAAGGAGATGAATGAACATGAATCTGTCAGCAGACTCAACTCTCAACTTCTTGACGTCACGACAGTGAGTGACCAATCACGAGCAGAGAGACTAAGAAGAGTTTTTACAACATTTTGACGTGTTTTTTGGTCGCATTAGTCACTTCTGCTTCATAGTAGTTTGTTAACGTCGGCGACTGAACCAGTGTCGGTGGATTAAATCCTCGAGTCAAAACAGATTGTCTGGATCAAGCGTTTAAGAGAAGTAGCTTTTTTAGACTGAAAGAGCACTTTTCCCCATGAAAATTGGAGAGCGCTTTTGTACTTGTACAATAAGAATAGAGTAACTCTGCGTCATCTAATTCAGAAAATCAATTCTTTTTTACGTTGAATCAATGTAATTGTAAAAAGAGACTGATTTTCTGGCTAGGTTTACCTTTTTGAACGTTTTTTTCCAGTTGTACACTGAGTTCGCCGAACCATACCAGCTCGCTGAGTGCAAACTTGCCATCACTCACTGTTCGGGTTTGCACGACCCTTCCTTAGTGAAAGCCTTGTGGAAAAATATCGTTGAAGACGGTGAGTTTTTAATCAAGTGTAAATGTCGCTTTACTGCATTCACCTGCTTGTTTGAATCTTGCATTGTCTCGGGATTATTTATTTATCGTTATTATTTTGTAAGTATTGTTACTCTGTTTGTCAGTTGTAGTTGACGATTTTTTTTTGTGATGAGGGCACAGCGCTATGCCGTTCGGCGTAGTTCTAATTAGTTTTCTGTTGTTAATTCGGTTATTGTTTGAATAATGTTTGTCGAGTGTCGACCTTGTTGATTTTCTGTTATGTCACCTATTTTGCGTTATTATATTTGCTGTAAGACGTTATTGAACGGGGCTGATTCGACACAACTTGAACGGAGTTGGCTACAAGTTAAACCAGCTCATGTTGAAGCAGAAATATTTAAGAGCATACTTTTCAATATACAAGTTATCGGGGTACTTGAATGAAGCTAAGCGTATAAGTCTTCTGTTCATTTGTAAACTTGTACTTTTGTAGTCCATTGTACTGTACCCACTTTGAATGACTAATGCTTTTACCATAAAGTGCAACGACGCATAAGTGCTCAACTGCTCAGCAACAATAAAAATAAAATGATGAACTTTTGATGTTATACGGTGTTTCTCTAGTATTTTCTATGCAACGTATAATTTTTTTTTTCTTTTATAGACTTGAAAAGGACGAAATGTATAGTCGAAAACGTTTGCTTTATTTTATTTTAATGTTACAATGTTAAACGCTGTATTGTTGCTGACCTATGCCTGAAAATAGTTGAAAAAAAATAACCTCTCTTTCTCTACCCAAGTTATAGTACTTTTATAATTGAACCCTAGGTTTTTGCTATTAAATGCTGGTTGCTATTGGCCAGAGTAAACCCAGCCACATTTTAGAATATTGACCGATTTTTCTATACCAGTCTTCCCTGTCTGTGCACTCTGCAGTCTGAATGAGCTCGTTTTCTTTTGCAGAACTCCAGAAATGCGCGTCCGCCACAGAAACTTCCAAAGCCGAGATTTTACGCAATAAAATAATTCGACTCGGAAAGCGTTACGCATCATCGCGCCGGTACTTCCCCGTTGGTGAGACAATTTTTTTATATATTTTTACTAAAGGACTTCTACATTATAGTTGTTGCGGAAAATCATGTAGTTTTAGCTGCAATTTATTTTTGTAAAGTTTAACTACTTCCAGTTGGTATCACTTCTAGCTCAACTCTTAAAGTAGCTGATAATATTCGTTTGCAATTTTTATTGTTTTTTTTAAAAAAAGGTTAATTTTTTACTGATATTTTGTTAGATTTCATGGTTGTATTCCTGGAGAAGATAGTCTGCAGCAGAGATTGGGAAATCACCTGGGTCTTCACCTGCCTGCTCAATGCCGGTGTGCCTTTGCACGAACTTCTAGACATTTATATAAAGACTCACGCTCATAAGGTGCTGCGTGTGATGCCGCTTTTTTAACTCAAATTTTGATTCCAACTAACAAACTTTATTTATTTTACATTAATACAGTGTCTGCCAAACGCTAAATGAATGCAAAACAACGGATTTTGTGAACCGTGGTTTGATTCTTTTGATTGAGTTTTTTCAGGGCTGCAGGTGAAGCATCAATAGCTGTTTTGAACAGTTTCATGTTTAGTTTCTTACTCTGACTGACTTTGAAAAAATACAATAGACTGTCTCATTATAACACGTCTGATGGCAAAAGCTCTCTTTCTTTAATTTTGATGAAATTCTTGTGAACAAACTTATGTTTTTAAACAGCTGCCTTGCTGGAAGACGTTTGACCGTCCACATCATCTGCTGTGGGTGGAAAACGAAATTCTCAAATTATTCCTAGATGAACCGACCAAGCACATGCCATCCCCATCGAACAGGTCGGTTGTTTGAAAATTTGTGAACCTAAGCAAGACATGTAGGTTGCAGGCCTACTCAGTTAAAAAATCTGTTCATTGCAAGAAAGTAAAGATAAATGAATGTAAAATTTACGATACTTTCCAGACAGCAAACCAGTCGTGTTTTGCATTGATTCAATTTAAGCTTGAATTAAGGCGCCTGATTTTCTGTCTGGGTTGTTTGCTGGATAGGTTGGATTGGATAAGATAAGTAGACTGTGCGACTGGCACCAGACAAGTTCACATGAAAATTGACTGCTACGTATGAGCCGTAGGCCTTACGGGGAAGAGCAAGCCAACGATTTTGTGTTTTCGCAACAACGTATTGCAACAACTTTTATGTGTTTCAGACGTCGATTTGTCAACCAGCTTTTGGACGCTCTTGCTGCCCATCTGGTCCAGTTGCGTTCAATCACATCACCAGATGACCGAGTGAAGGAACTCATCTCAAAATTGCGTCGAAGCCAGGCTGGCCTTGAAGCCATGCAGGAGCGTCGGTGATTGTTTGTTTGCGGACGTTGCAGTTCTGTCAAATTGCGTCTTTTCAACATTCAGTCGATGAAACTGTTGAGATCGTCTTTTGGCATCACGTTCCCCCTCCAGCAAATCAGTCTATTTTACATTGATTCAACGATGTGATAAAAAATTGATTTACTCACTGGCTTGTCACAGAAAGTCACGTAATTTAATGTCATTGCTAAACAAAATCGCTCGTATCGTTCTTTTGTAATTGGTTTTGATACAAACAAACGTGCCTAGCTATTTTGACTCTTTTTCACTGCCTTGTCATGCTAAGCTTTGTTTGATTAGGCGATAAATAAAGCTCTGTTACGCTGCATTGTATGCGTTCTATAAGAACATCAGGCGTGAGATCAGAGACCTATAGTTTGAAAAACGGTTAGGTCTGGCAATAATAATCAATAATCATGCTTTTATTTGTATGGCCAAGTTTTAGTTGGGCATGAACATTTAAGACTTTATGAGCCAATGTAGCCTACAGTAGGCCCATTAGCTTGGCTAACCACAAGAATAGTAATTTGAATGCAAATGCGTATTTATTTACACAAAATTAGCTCAACAGTGATGAGGTGAACTACCTGCCCCGCGCACAGTAACCATTAACCAATCTAAAGTGGCGGCAAAATGACTGTTCTAAAAATTTAAAGTTTTTAGTAAAGTATCTCAGGCTGTTTAAAAAACACAACTTATGTGCTAGCAGTTGGAGTCGCCAGCGTAGTGACTGGGGCAGAAAGGTGGGGTGTTGGTGGCAAAGTTGTAGACTAAAAATAAATAGTTCTACACTGTTTCTATGGCTATTCCCACAGCAAGCCAAAAATCGTGCAACAGAAAAGCATACTAACTTTAAAAAAAGGCTTAATTTTTTCTAAAGCTCTTTAACGACAATACCCCATATCCATTAAGTTATTAACTTATATTAATGTTTGCAGCGCAACCCTTGTTTTTTGAACATCATCCTTTTTCATGATCAATTTTACGAACTACAGTAGAATTCGCCTATAGTGACACCTGAAGGGACCGCGGAAAAGTGTCACCATAACCGAAGTGTCACTATAGGCGAATTCTACTGTATTATGTTTCATATTTTGCGACAACAAAATGCTCTGCGATCACATGTGTAACTCAGCAGTGAAGGAGCATATTACGGTCTTCGTGTCAATTATCACCCTTAGCCTATTCTTTGAAACAAAATAACTTGACGTGGCAATGGCATGCCATTGAGTGTCTTTGCAAAGACACAGCCGCGGGCTCTTGTGCAGTGTCGAACCGACGTCATTTCGAACGTCGCGCAGACGTTCTTACCAGTTACCACGCAACCGACAAGTATGAATATTGGTGAAATTTGAAGATTGCTGAGGGCAAAGGTTAAAACTGTGGAAAACCAGAACAGGCTGCGAGACCGACTACCACTAAAGTGAGTAGAGTGGAGGCCGTTAAATGATCAGAGATTACGTTAAAATTGGCGAAACAAATGCTTCGAACACGGATGAAGAATTGTTTTCGACTACGCTCAGTCTGGCAAAACCGAAGTGAAAATAGTTTTTTGACAAATGGTTGCTTTTTGGAAATTTGCACAGTGCGGTGGTAGAATTTTCTTTTCAGAGCTGCATATTTTTAATTGCGTAGTATCTTCACCTAATTCATTTGTTTTAATACCACTGTTTTAAACTGAAATTAAATGAACAGAGTCTGTCTAAATAAACAGTACAACAATTACAGATAGGCTACTAATCACCTTGTATTTTATTGCGCTCAATTGTATTGGCCTACTTGTTTTTAATTTTTTTTTTTAAGTTGTAGGCTACAGTCACACTGAGCCGGTTTTCTGTAATTTTTTTTACCTTGCGAGGTCTTCTGTGACACCACCATTCGTGTTTTTTAAATGCCCTTGAAGACTCTCAAAGTGAAAAGTTCAGAAAACTTGTCACTTGTTTAACTTCTTTTCAAATTTATTTTTCATTTTGTTGCTGACGCAAACATGTAGTGAAGCCATAGAGTGAAGCAGCTGACTCGATGACTGATAGTGATATAGTCTTTCGCTGCTTCCTGTCTATTGTGGTATCTAAATTGCTATGGACTATAGTACTATTTTATTCATATTGTGTATAATTGTACAGTGCTATTGTCGCAACAGACGAAATAAAATTTCAACAATGCAAAATCGAATCATTCGCACAATAACCTCAATTAGCAACAGAAGAGCAAAACTTTCACCACTGTACCAAGATCTCAACATACTTCCTATCAGTAATTTGCATAAACTAGAAATTTTTTAATTTGTCTTTAAATTTAAAAATATGCTATTACACCTGGCTACTTTGAACCTTACTTTCAGGAAATTACTGAAGTACATTGCCATGGCACGAGAGCTTCTCAAAAAATAACTTTCACTTACGTAGTGTCAGCTCAAGAAAAGGTCAAGGCAGTTTGAAATTCTTAGGCCCAAAAATATGAAATGATTCACCTTCAGACAAAGTTGGGGCTACGAGTATTAAAACTTTCACAAAAAAACTAAAAATTTATTATAACTTATGAATGAACTTGGTACATGACTGTTTTTATTGTCACAAGTTTACAACATTGACGTTTAATGCAGATTGAACATTGTTATAGAAGGCCTACTATACGTAGGCCTACTACTCACGAACTTGTGCTACGTACTGGTACTACTTATTAAACGACCGCAATCTTATTAACTGTAGGCTACTCAAGTCGGCCTATAAACTGACTGATTTTGTTAAAGTATAAATTTATAAATTACGATAGGCCTACTTTTAGTGTTTTTGCTTTGTCCTTTATGCTAGCAGTTAACAGTTGTTGTTTTTGCATAGGTGTTTTTTTTTCTCATACTAACTTACTTTTGTAGGGCATGATTTTTTTTTTTGATGTTTCAATAAAACCACAGGAATCCACTTTTTTGTTTACATTTTTGCGGAACTTATGCTTATCTTGTTTGCAACGTAATGCCGATGCTTTACATTTGTCCCATTAAAAACACGGGAAGCAGCTGACTCGATGACTAATATAGTCTTTCGCTGCTCCCTGTCTGTTGTTGAATGTATTTGTACTGGTTTATATTTGTACCGTATACTATTTTTCGCAGGAGACAAAATAAAAGGTTTCTCCCTCGATCTCTCTCTGTCGGTGGAGAAATTCGTCTGTCTGCGAATGGCAACACTGGCAGAATCTGCCAGTTGCTT
Organism: Aplidium turbinatum; assembly: GCF_918807975.1. Classification (NCBI taxonomy): domain Eukaryota; kingdom Metazoa; phylum Chordata; class Ascidiacea; order Aplousobranchia; family Polyclinidae; genus Aplidium; species Aplidium turbinatum. The sequence goes on from NC_137486.1 coordinate 9,442,962, forward strand.
GTTTAAGTAGCTACCGTTTAAGTAGCCACTTTAAAGGGATACTAAAGGAAAAACCTGACTTGGCAATTTTCCACGTTCTTTGTGTTAAACATGCTACCATAAAACGATTTTCAATAAAATTTTGCCCAATTGCGGTCTGATTAGCATTCCGCACGTACTTTTGTCAGAGCTTTCAAAACCAGAATGGGCCTGAGCAGCGAAGCGTGCGACTGTACAGTCTACGTAATAAAAGACGAGCAATCAGCTGATCACGCAACAGTTGTTACTACCGGCGATTTAACTGTAGGCTATTATGTATGCTGTACATCAAAACATTAGATTTCAACGTCAAAACATCAGACAGTTTGCTCAAAACCTCAGATCTGATGTTAAAACATCAGATGTTGTAACGTGGCTTTTGTTATTGCTGTCTTTTGTGACGTATTCTCGAGCTGTGTTTGCACTTTTTGGTCATTTTGAAAAAAATGAAAATAAATGAAACATTGAACTTTAGGCCTTGCCAGCGCCATTGAAAACAAATTTTTTTAGGTAATTTTTTTTTTGAAATGTATTCTTGAATGTTCACTTGTTCAGTTTACGCATTTTAATGCTTAATTCCCGTTTGAAAATTTCATTTAGTATGCCTTTAACAAGTCGAAATTCTGCCACTAAACTTGACTAGAATGAAACCGCCAACCAATCATAAGCTACGGTTTAAGTGACATGAAAAAATGCTGTTTGGCATTTTTTCAAAGTTCTTTTTTCTGAAGAATACGGTACTCTCAATAATGAAGATAGCTAGGTTGTGCAATAGCAGCAAGTGTAGGCTGAGCGTTGTTGCAGTTTTATCCAGTTTTTACCGAATCCATTACTTATTAATGAAGGAACCTTCGATTTTGCAGTGCTTTGTTTATTTGGCATTTTTTTAAGTCATTCGGCATTTTTTCCATAAGTGCACCTGGCAACCCTGTAATCTAAAACATAGGTAACAACTAGAACAGCACACAACTCAGGCGAAAGAGAAAATTGAAAAGAGAAAACTAATCGGGAAAAATGATGGTTTGCGAAAATGAGAGAATTGAAAGTAGTTGCTTTTAGCGCCAAAAAACTTGAGAGTGCGATTTTTTAACTATTTCCCGATTAGTTTTCTTTTTTCAATTTTCTCTTTTGCCTTAGTTGTGTGATGTTCTAGTTGTTACCAAAAACATAACACAACGGCGGCTACTAGGGATGCGAAACTTCATCCGCTTTTGGCTTATCCGCAACACTAGAAGGGTTACGTTTTTTTGTAATTTACAAAATATTTTACTTTTTATGGGTTATATAAGAAGAGTGAAGTTGGTTGTGTAGTACCAAATTTAAGTCATAAGCAGAGTAGACAACCGGAAACAGACATTGCCGTCGGCTGAGGCGTACACCGATGCATAGCGCTCAAGTCCGCTTTCCCGCAATGCAGGATAAAGATAAACAAACAAACAAACAAACAAGCAAGCCAGCAGTAAAGCGTAAAAAAAATGTTAAATTGGCAATTGACCCTTCTAATGTTGAAGGAACAACGGAGTTGCGCGTCCCTAGGCGGCTACGCATAAGCCCCATTTCTATAATAAGCCCGCGGATAGCAGTTTCCACCAGGGTTGCCAGATGGCCTTTTTTTAGGCCAAATTCCAAAAATCTGGCCTTTTTAAATTGCAGTTGGCTTAAAAAAATTGATGCAAATAAGGCCAGAAAATCTGGCCTTATTTGGCCCTTTTCATGGCTGCAAATTTTGACCGGTTAAAGAACCAATTTTATCAGAAACAGTTATATTTAAATCATTTTTTTGAAAGGTTAAGTCAAGTCAAGTCAATTTATTTTGTTTTAACAGCGCCATATATTAACAAATAATCAGAGTAAAATGTAATTGTCAAAACAATGCATTGTACAACTGTTGGTTAGATTATGGCGCAATCAGGATGGTAGCGAAAGACCATAAGCAGTCATCTAGTCAGCCACCACCCCATCACAGTAAATCTAACTACACATTCATACACACTAGTGTGCAGAGGCAGGCACACTACTTCATTGAATAAAAAGAGTTCGCCACTGAGATTGAAAAACAACTACTGTTGGTTTGAATCTGCATTCTCAGACTGAGTAAGCCGAGGATGAAGATTCAAACCAACGAGCAACGATCAAGAATTGACCAACCACCAATAATTAGTGATTGTGTGCTATAATAGGCTACAGCACTTGCGAAAGTTTTCCTGAAATAACGAGGAAAAACGTGGATACCACCACCGAATTGCAACAATTTTTATGTGAAGCATACAAAAACAGGGCAATTTGATACTAATAACTGTAGAGAACAAATATTAATAAGTAACTTACGATATGATGATATAGGCCTACTGTAAAGGTAAGTTATCCTTTGTATTGAGCACTTAAGGTACGCATGTATATTCATGTAACAGTTGGTTTTTGAGATTTTTTTTAAAGCAATGGAACGGTAAATCTTTTACATCGTGTGAAATTTCACTCCACACTTGCACACACAAGAAATGGAGTGTTTTTTTGCCAAAGTTTGTTTCAAACCTGGGAAGAAAAAATCTGGTTTTAGCCTTATGTCTTGTATCATGTTGATGTATGTCGTCTAATTTAACAAAGTAACCAGAGAAACATGCTGGCAAAAAATTATTTTCGTACTTGAACATGCTTTGCAAGGTCACTCACTTTTAATACCTGAAATTTGCTGTACATGTAGGTCGTCGAAGTTTTCCTGTCACCAAACAAACACGCTCTAATAAATTTGTTCTGAATCACTTCCACCTTGTGTACTAACGTTTTGTTGGCCCTACCCCAATTAATTATCGAATATTGAAGGTTTGATTTAAATAATGAAAAGTAAATTAATCGTAATGTGGATAATGGGACATAGTATCTGATTTTGTAAGCAATGCCACATACTTTACTCAATTTTGTGCAAAGGTCAGAGATATGGGCGTTCCAGTTCAATCTGTGGTCCATCGTTACTCCAAGATATTTTACTTGATCAGTTTTGTTAATGCTTTGGCCGTTTAAGGTGAGAGAGAACGATTTTGCAACAGGAAGATTTCTACAAATGATCATAAAATTAGTTTTAGTGTAATTAATCGATAATTTATTGGTTCTCATCCATACATCAATCTTTTTTATTTCTTCATTGGCTTGTTGTTCTAGGCAAGTCAAATTGTGGTGTGTCATGTTTAGGCTGGTGTCATCCGCAAAAAGAGTGGTCATGAAAGAGGACGCAGTAGGTAGATCGTTCACATATAATAAAAATAACAAAGGACCAAGGACTGACCCTTGGGGGATGCCGCATTTGACCGTCGAAAAGTTTGATGATAATGAGTTAAGTTTGATGTATTGTTGTCTGTTGGTTAAATAAGACTTCATCAAGTTCCATATTTTTCCACGTAAACCATAACAATATAATTTGTTCAATAAAATTCCATGATCAACAGTGTCAAATGCTTTACTCAAGTCAAGAAAAATGGAGCACGTATAGTTATTGTTATTTAAGTTTTTGAGTAAATGATCATATATGTGAGTTATACTGAGTTCTGTCGAATCGTTTGTCCTAAAACCATGTTGACTGGGAGTTAATATATTATTTTTATCCAGAAATTTAATCATTCGTTCGTACAAAAGCTTTTCAAGAATTTTAGAGAAAGTAGGCAAAAGAGATATTGGCCTGAGATCGGTTAAAGCGGTGGGATTGGATACCTTTGGTATTGGGATGATTTTAGACAGCTTCAGTGGATCTGGATAGGTCTCTTGAGCAAAGCAGTTGTTGTATAATCGAGCAAGAATGGGTGAAATAATACAGTTTGCAAGTTTGATGAATTTTGTCGGGATATCGTGTATTCCAGGAGAAGTTTTTGTTTTCAATGTCATTATGATGTTTGAAACCTCACTGGGATTGATGTCTTCAAGTAAAAAACTGGATTGGCATGTTGTTGTTAAAAAATCTGAAGAGGATACGCCAGTTGGTTTAATTTTACTTGCCATATTAGTACCAATATTGGTGAAGTGCTCATTCAATAGGTTTGCAAAGTGGGTTGATTCAGTTTTGTGTAAAATGTTATTTATTTCCATATTGGTGGGAAGCGATGACATTGACTTGGATTTGCTAGTGATCAATTCGTTAATTACTTTCCATGTTTTCGATGCATCAGCTTTGTTTGCTTCAAATAAATAAGTGTAGTGTTGTCTTTTAGATATTCTTTTTATATGCACCAAGCGATTATTGTAAGCTTTATATTTCTTTATTTTCATGTCATCTTTGTGCTTATAGCACGCTCGATATAGTCTATTTTTTGTCTTTATGGATTTAAGAATTCCTTTTGTGATCCAGGGTTTGTTTTGCAATTTAACTTCTTTACGGGATAATTTCCTTACAGGTGCGTGTTTATTGAGTGTTTTTTGGAACGCATCTATGAATTCACAGAATTGTGTGTTGACGTTGTTTTTTGTGAAATCAAGGGAGTTCATAGCAACATGCATTTCAGATAAAAAGTTTTCATTGTCAAAATGCCGCATACATCGTGTCAATTTCGGAACTTTGGTTTTAAGGAAATTCAAATTAGTTACGCTCAAGAACACTGGTAAATGATCAGAAACATCATATAAACAGATACCGCTGGTTTTGTGTTGTTTTTCAATGTTTGTGTAAATATGGTCCAATAAAGATGGTTCACTAATTTTAGAAAATCTAGTTGGATGGCTTATCACGGAATTACAACCTATGGCCACAAGTGAGTCCAAATATTCTTTTACTTTAGGGGTTTTATTTTCATGCATAAGGTTGATGTTGATGTCTCCGCAAATGATATATTGTGATTTCGTCTTCTCAATTTCCGCAATAGTTGATATTATCCTGTTTTGAAAACTATCAATGTTTGGTCCAGGATGCCTGTAGATGACACCCACGACTGCGCTGTCTTGAGAATTACTTTTTATCTCGATCCAGAGGTCTTCACAATTTGGTACATTTAAGCTAATATCATTACGTATAGAATATGCAATATTATTTTTAATGTAAAGTGCAACGCCACCAGCATTTGTAGGAGAGCTTCTGTGTAAAAATTTGTATTCGATGAGGTTAAAGTTATCAACACAATTGGGTTTTATTTTAGTTTCAGAAATTGCAATAATATCTGGTTGGTGATTAATTTCGACCAAAAATTCTTCAAGTTTGTCTTTGTTTTTGCTTAGACTGCGGGTATTGAAGTGGAACAAGGAGAGCTTTGTATTTTTACTTTCTTGAAAGAATTTTTTAGTATCTGATGTAGAGAGGTAGTTTTTGGAATCGAAATTGATGCTAGTAGTGGACATTACAACTGTAAGATATTTTCTCTTCACTTTCTAAGTTTTGAAGTTCACATGTTTACGAGTGGCAGTATATTGATAAATGCCCTTCTTTGACGGCATAGTAGCTTTCTCCTGGCGATTGATCAACCGCAATTGATGTACTGGAAAGTTGCTTAGCTTAAAACTATATAGAAAAAACACTTTATTTTGGAAAACATTTTGGTGATTTCATATGCCCTTGCAAAACACGGTGGCTCCAAGTTTATTGTGACGTAACAATTTATTGAAATCATCGCCCCTTGGGATCTTAGTTTATCGCGTACGGAAACAACATTCCATGATTCATCGAAAATATTGTGTTCGATTTGTTGCTTCTTTATTATAATTTGGGAATTTCAAAACATGTAAAAATTTATCTTAAATAAGCCCACTTGTGCCTGAAATATTATCAGACAGTTTGTAGCCAACGTTGGGCAAAAGTTCTGTTCATCTGTGAACTTGGGTTGTTTTGTCAGCCAGTTCGGACTTATTTAGTAAGTCGAGATTTGTAGAATTCGGGCAAGCAGCTTTAAAGAGATTGCTTCATGTGAGTACCGTACAAATTGATTGCTAATTTGTAAATTTAGCCTTTGCTACTGTATGTGTTAATAGTCTGACGTATCTAAGCTGAACATATCTATCACTATCAGTTTTGTACGCGCTGTGTTCACTTGTAAAAGGGCTTACTTAATGACACAGCTTTATTGTGCATGATCTACGTATTTTCGACGTATCGTAACGCGTTAATTTCATTTGTTATAGCTGAATTGTAACCGCATTGGAATCCTGTGTAAAGAATTTCAGACTGTTGCTGTTGTCGCAATTCACCGGCTTACTTGGCAAAAATTGGTATGGACATTTTAATTATGTGGAATTTATTGCTGATTTAATTCACACTATCTGTCCGTAAAGCGCTAAAGGTCGACGCATATTCACGATGGATGTAGCAATGTAAAAAACTCACATTAATCATTATTGCCTTGTACTGTAGTTTTAGGCAAATGCGTGATTTGTGCTTTTATGTTATTTCAGAAAACGACTTCTTTTGATCACACTCCTGTTCTGATCACTCGGGATTGTGGTTCGAGAGACTGTTGACAAAAACGTCAAGTATCATTGTAATTTCGCTCCAATTTAATAAACTATTTCCATTTATATTCGACAACAGTCGGATTGCCTTTGCGGTCGAGCCCAGTGATAGAGGATAATATCACATTAGTTTTCAATTTTCTTGCCGTGGGTCGGCAGATTTGTTTTCGTTATTCCTATTGCCTTTGGTAGGCAATAATAGTTTTCAATTTTCTTGCCGTGGGTCGGCAGATTTGTTTTCGTTATTCCTATTGCCTTTGGTAGGCAATAATAGTTTTCAATTTTCTTGCCGTGGGTCGGCAGATTTGTTTTCGTTATTCCTATTGCCTTTGGTAGGCAATAATAGTTTTCAATTTTCTTGCCGTGGGTCGGCAGATTTGTTTTCGTTATTCCTATTGCCTTTGGTAGGCAATAATAGTTTTCAATTTTCTTGCCGTGGGTCGGCAGATTTGTTTTCGTTATTCCTATTGCCTTTGGTAGGCAATATTAGTTTTCAATTTGTCGCCGTGGGTCGGCAAAGTAGTTTTCTTTATTTCTTGTTGCCTGTGTTAGGCAATAATTAGTTTCACTCTCTTGCCGTGGAACGGCAGATTTGCTGTTTATTTCCCCCTGCCCTCTGTAGGCAAATTAGTATCTCGTGCCCTAAAGTCGGCACACTAGTTTTCGGGTTTCTTTTGCCTATTGGTAGGCAATTAGTTCTAGTGTCGTTGCTGACTATCTGTTCACTGTTTTGCAAATTGCTTATCAAGAAACTGTCCTTGGATAGGTGATTTTTAGGCTTCCCGTTCCTTTGTTACTTTATTATCCTTCGTAGACTTGTGCCAATATTTGCTGTTGATTACTTCTCATCTTCTACATTGAAACTTTCAGCACTACTGTAAATAACGATGTCTCAAACAACAGAAACTCCAAATGAGCAGGAAAATCCATCTTCTGAGGAAACCCAGAACCTTCCATCGGTTTCAGCGTCAGGTTCACCGGAAACTCATGTCGAGGAATTCTCTCTGGACAAAGCCACGCGAGAAGACAAAAGGTTAGCTTCTTGGTTTGTTTTATGCCAGAAAGCTGCGAAAGCTAAGAGTGTCGTAGAATTTAAAAACGCTGAAGAATCGTTTCAGCGAGTTTATGACCGGCTGTTACCAATGATGGAGGCTCACTTAAAAACTTTTAAATACGCAAATGATGAGTTTTGCGAACTAGAGGCGATGAAGCAGGCTTGGATTCAAAGGAAATTAGACATTAGCGTTGCTCGAGCAGAACTGAGCGCCGAACCCGAGCCGCATGTCGAACGTTCAGCTTTGCGAGAAACGCCAGCGGCTAGTGTGGTGTATAGTCGCCGATCGAAGAGGTCTAGCCGTTCTCGCTCTTCGTGTAGCACATCTGCCAGTGAAAGGCAGAGATCGGAGGCGGCGCTAGCCAAGAAGCTGGCCGAACTTAAGTTGAAAGGCATAGAAGAAGACCAAAGATTGCGGGCCCAAGAATCTCAAATGCAAGCCGATAGGGAACGATTCGAAGCCAAATTGGCTGTCGAGACAGCAAAAGCGCAGTTAGAAGTTTTGGACCAGTCTGAAGAATGCAGACGGTCCACGTCTCTAGCCAGCTTATGCGAGGACCAAGTGGATTCTGGCACACCGAAGGTGCCGGACTGCCAGCCTGGTCTTGCGCTATCTGGTAGAGCGGATGCTAGTAGGCATGTGGGTCAGGTGGATCTCGGTACAGGAAAGGTGCCCGAATTCCAGCCTGACTGTGCTGTGACTGAGGTAAATAAAACTGTTAGCTTTCAGCCCTCGGACTCTGAAATTTTGCCTTGCATCGTGAAAGCTGTTGGCGAGGGCATGTGCATGCCTAAGCCAGAGCACATGACATTTTCAGGCAAGCCAATTGAGTATTGGACCTTTATTCGCCATTTCGAGACCCACTTGGAGAGTCGAGCTCACACCGATGGAATGCGAATGACTCTACTATTGCAGCAGTGCCGAGGGAAAGCCAAGCACTTAATCGAGCATTGTTCGATTATCGACTCCAGTGGAGGATACGCAGAAGCGAGGAAACTTCTGCACGACAATTATGGCGTGCCCCATATTGTCGCTAGGTCTTTCGTTACAAGGCTCATGGGAAGGCCTGATATAAAGAGCGAAGACGCGTTGGGCATGCGCGACTATTCCCAACTCTTACGTCAGTGTTCACTGGTGTTAGGGAAGCTCGAAAACTTGGGCGACCTTAACACAGTGGATACCATGGTGATGCTGGCTGCCAAGTTGCCGATGGAAACGCAGAAGGGCTGGAGGCGCCGCACTGCTAACATTATGCTGCAGTCAGGGAGACAAGCTACATTTAACGACTTTGTAGGGTTTGTGGAAGAAGAATCGAGAGTATTAAACGCCTTTGGAGGTTTACTGTGCAGGTCAGTGAAACGAGATCAAAAGATCCCAGCCAGCTCCCGATATACCCAGAAGAGCTCTTGTTCTGCCGTTGAAGCGACGGTTGCTTCACGGACAGGGATGGCATGCTACCTTTGCAACGGACCGCATCCAATAGGCAGATGCAATGAATTTCTGAAAAAGTCAATTTCTGATCGCAGGGACTTTATCAGGTACAAAGGAAGGTGTTACAACTGTTTTAGTGACAAGCACGTTGTTAGGTCTTGTGATAGACCGCCGGCCTGCACTGTAAAGGGTTGTGGACGTCGCCACAACACTCTGCTGCACGAGGAAATGAGACCTACTGGCCCAAGGCAGCAGATTGACTTTTCACGAAGTCCCAGTAACAATGATCAAACCATAGAAAATAGCAATAATGGCAGGCCAGCCACTATTGCTAAGTGCGAAACGCTGCCTGAGCAAAGGGATAATTTCTTTTTCTGCGTTATCCCGGTCAAGGTTTATTACGAGAATAAATGCTTGACCGTTAACGCATTTTTAGACACCGGAAGTGACACCACGTTTTGCACCACGTCACTGGTCAAGAAATTGGGTTTAAGAGGTCAGCCAGACAGAATCCAATTGACAACTGTGGGCCAAATGCCGAGATCGGTTGATTGCCGAAAATTATATTTTAAAATTCGGCCGCTAGATGACACTGATGAGCTGGATATAAGACAAGCGGTGTCGCTGGACGATTTGGCGTTCAGAAACAATCGTCCTTTAACAGATTCAGATATAGAAGCATGGCCTCACCTGAAGGGTATCCAGTTCCCTCACCTGGATACTGAAGAGGTCTCATTACTAATAGGCACTGACGTTCCATATGCTCATAGGCATCTGGATTCGAGGTATGGAGGGAGAAGAGATCCCTGTGCATTAAAGACTCCTTTAGGATGGAGCGTGATTGGACCCGGAATCAAGCGGGCAAACTCAAAACAGGCAATGGTTAATCGAATAAGTCAATATCAGGTACAGAACTCCCAGACAATCTTTATGGACGTAGATTTTCCTACTTCAGTGGAGGACAGGAAAAGCCGTGATGATGACCGCGCAGATGCGGCACGGTACCTCCCTCATGACCCAGTGTTCAACCAAAATAAGTCAGACGCAGTAAAAATTGTTTCCGATTGTGTGGCCCAACACAGAGGAATTTCATTAGACAATGTATTGATGCAAAGACCATTGTACCAGCCCGATGTAGACGAATGGAGGGAGCGGTTCCCTCAACTCTTTGAATTGCAGAGTGCCACTTTGCAACACTATTTAAAGCCATTGCAGTTAGGTAGGGTGAACCATGGCCTACTTGAGATACGGCCTTATATGTCGCATTTTAGAGGCAAAAATTAAGAGGCTGATTGATGCATTTCGCTTTCCAAACAAACATGTGTTTTATAACCCTTCAAACGTTAATATTTGTTGAGGGAGGCATTTGCTGAATATTTCCACAACAAAAAAATGTGCAATATTGCTTCAACGATATAACAATTCAAAGATCTTGGTTCAACTCGCACCAAAGTTATTGTGTCCTTAGATAACACTTTCAAGTACAAGTTCTAAATATTGTCCCTCTCTCTCTTTGTCGAGATAGGATGGAAAATGCCACAAACGACCAAGCCAATCAGTTTTCATAATGTTTATCCAAAAATCCTACATTGTTAATTTTTTGATACATCTTTGCACTGTAAACCAAAACATCAAAAGCACAAACGATGATTTCGCAATGAAATGAACACTGACATATAGAATAATACTCAATGGCCAAAATGGATATTAAAGCATCTCTTTTTAGAACAGACAACACTTGTTAATGACTGAATATTTCTAGTTCTGCTCATTCCAAGTCAGAAGGTTGCATCCTTCTTGTGTAATACGCTTTTCGCCACTTTCACAAATCATTATTATCTATGCATGGTTGACATAATCTATCAAATGGTACCAATTCGGAAGATATCAAAATCAATTGGAAAACTACGATTAAAGGCTTTAATAGGGGGATTCGTCATATATATTGCCCCAACCGCTCTTATTTGAACAGGAAAATAACATGAGATGGGACAAACAATAAAAAAAGGTAAAGGTGAGTGAGTCCCACACTTGAATCCAAACATCGGGAGATGAGAAGATAAGGTTCTCAGTATACTAAGCCCTCAGCACTAACGAGAGTAGGGTGGCCAGTTCATTTCTCTCGGCCGCTTTTACTTCAGCAACTACGCCCACCCAATTTATTACACCCTGGGTGTAGAGGTGAGCGGTGTTTGTCAACAACCAGCATAAGCCGGGAGTCGAACCAGGATTGCATAATTGGAAAGCGAGCGCCTTACCCGCTGCGCTATCCCACCGCCTCACATTTATAAGTCTTTCGTTCTTTGCCGCTTTTTAAATGCTATTACAGCTTCTTTTCTGATAGAACTATTAACAATTTTTTGTTTGTTGTTAAAAAATATGTTGATTACGATTTTTTGTGCGAACTGATTGCCCCAAGTAGAGTGAGCAGCGCAGGTAAAACAAGCATTGTTGCATTGGGTACGCAAAATAAACTGGGCAGCAGCACGAATCGGTATGCTTGGACATTGTTGAAGAAAAGAGTCAGTTGAGTCCAAAACAGCAAAGCAGTGAGAGACATATTGTGCTAATGCTGCAGATGGCACTATAAGGCCACCACGTGACAGTAAATTAAAATAGGTGTTATTATCTTCATAACTGCCTGAAGATGAGTGAAAACAGGATTGGCAGCTGCTTTTTTCTTTAATCTTCTTGGTTATGTAACCAGCAATAAAGAAAGAAATCTCTTCACTTTCTTTTGTGAGACTAGCTTCCGCAAGTTCGACCGAGTTTTCAAGCAGTAAGCTTTCCAGCGGTTCGAAATTTAATGGAGGATTGTTGATCAGCTCTGGTTCTTGCCAAAAGTTGATATCTTCTTTGATGAGTGATCGGCAAAGTAAATGTTTTTCAGAGTTGGAAACTTCGTTGAAACTGACAAGAAAATGTCCCCCGTTCATTTGTCGATATTGTGAAAACCTTCTTTCTATAGGATCACTTTGCAATCTAGCTGTAAGAACAAACTCGTAATTTTCATCCAACAAATCTTTGATGAGATGTGCTTGTGCACGTAGAGTGCAGATCAAAGCGGAACTGGTCTGCTTAGAAAGGCAAAATGTAGAGCCTGCAGTGCAAACCCAGTTTTCAAACCAATCAGCCATGGAAAGAAGAAAATCGACTTTGCCATCGCCTTCAATTATGGCGTTTCCAAGTTTGTTTGAATGATATCGCTGTTTGCTATTTACTATCATCCACCATCTATTGAATAGCGACAGAAACGCAGCAACATCCTTTCGGGATGGAAAATAGCTTTTACAGGCAGCTATTGTTGTCTCGTGAAAAATGGCAAGTGCATACCCAACGTTTTGTTTGTTATTGCCTGGATGAAGTGAGCTGTGAGTGAGTTTTGGTGCCTTTCGCAAATTTGCTTTTTGTTTTTCATCTTCTTCGAAGATTTCTCGAAAGTCTCTCCACCTTATGTACCCACTTTCGGTTGATGCTATAACTTCACCTTTAAGGTCAAATGAGAAAGCTGGAAAAACAAATTTTTGAACATTTAGGAGATTATTGCGGATATTTTTCAACAAGTGGACGTTGTCAAAAAATAAATACGTCTTCGTTGGGTTGCAAGGATGTTGGATGGTGAAAGCAACATCTGAAGGAATCATTTTGGATAGATGATTAAACGCTGACACATTGGCAGAGTGGTTATCAGTGACAACTCCACGAACGTTGAACCCAACTTTTCCAAGGGATTCTATGCAATCAGACAATTCGGATGCCAACCATTTTCCGTTTACAGTTACCTCTGGGGCAGCTTTCACAACAATGGGGACCGTCTGCTTCAACCCCTGCACCATGAAAACTACAACTCCTTTATACAAGTTTTCGTCCATATCTGCACTAACATAAGATCCGCCTGAATATTGGACGCATTTCTGCACATACATCTCATCCGCCATTAGTATTATGTCCTTCGATATGGCACCTTTGTCTTGAAGCAACTTAGCTGCTTTTAGTGCATCCACGTTTCCTGATTTTAGTTTTGCCAATAATGCCATGGATGGAAGTGGAAGTTTTTGCAATAAAACCTTGTATGCTTGAGGCGATGTGTAGCGTAACAGAAGTGCAAATCGTATCATTTCGGAAGAGTACGGAGGTCGACCTTTTGGCTTGTAATGTTGTCTTCTTTGCATTTCTAGTAATAAATCACCATCTCCGCCTTCTTGCAAAGTTTGTAGATAATTTGGGAAATTTTGTAACATTGAAATGCTGGTTAGTTTTGCATTTCGACCTTGTTTAAACCATGTTGGCAATGGAACAGGGTTGCCAATAACTTGGAGTTTAACATGCAGATCACTGTCAATTTTGATCGCTTCGCGCACAACTGGAAAATCATTGACTTCATCGAAAACGAGACGATAATAAATAATGCAACTCTTCGTTTTGTAACAGGAGTAATTTGTTGGACAATTTTGTTCTGATAAGTCAGAAAAATCACTGATAACATCTTTCTTCTCAAAACTATCAAGCTGATCTTTTTGGAAGACACGAACTTTTGGTGGTTTTCGTAATTCTGTAGGAGTGTATAATGTTGAAGGCCTTTTGAGAGAACTGGTTGAATGAATAGAAGGTATAGGGTTTAAAGACCAAATCAGTGTTTTCCTTTTTCCATTGCTTATAAGTTTATCCTCAAAATGTTTGCAGCAAATAACAGAATTGGAAGATGGGGACCAATCAGCACGATTAACAAACTGAATCCATTTGGCTAGTAAATCGTCCTTTTTAAAAGGAAAACGAAACGATGCAACATTTTCGCCTGTGTCATAACAAGACTTGCATCCGAAAACAACACATTTATTTACCATTTGATATCTAAGTTAAATGCTATATTGTATTACTTCAGTAGCTAAAAAATAAAAAAATAAATGCAATTTGCAGAATGTCAGCCTATAAATTATGCATCCGCCAATATTTCAAACTGTTTGTCATCTTTCACTCTCTGCAAGACTTGTGCAATCAAATGATCATCTTGAAATACACTGCAGTAGTGTACAGTACATACCATAACATAACTGTCTTCCATACTTTCTACAGAATAAGCTATAGGCTATTATGCTATGACATTATCAGAAGAAGACTTGATAGGAATTATTTAATGTGTTATTGTGAAATGAACAAGCTCTGAAAGTTCAACAGTATTCTGCATCTCTCAATTAACCAACTAGAAAAAACTAACTAGCAACTCCAGCAAACTTAAATTGTAATATGTTAAACTTGAATTCCTATTTCTTAGCTATGTAAAACAAATGATAAACCTTCCTTTTTGACTATCATTAAACTTGTTCTGTAGGCTATTAAAGTAAGCAAAGACTATAAGTTATATGCTCACTAAGTTCAGCAAAACTAAAAGTGATCTATGCTAATTTAGTTCACTCTTCACAACACAACTTTGCTGCTGCAACTGCAAACATTTAGAAATAGCAAACTGTAATCATTTTCTCTCCCAATTAAGGTTAATCCTCTCTCGTCGTCGAGTGCATGCTAAACGATTAACCCAATACGTGTGATCTTGGTGCTTGCGCAGAACACACACAGCGATTCATTTCAATGCGAAATCATTGCTTGTGCTTTTGATGTTTTGGTTTACAGTGCAAAGATGTATCAAAAAATTAACAATGTAGGATTTTTGGATAAACATTATGAAAACTGATTGGCTTGGTCGTTTGTGGCATTTTCCATCCTATCTCGACAAAGAGAGGGAGGGACAATATTTAGAACTTGTACTTGAAAGTGTTATCTAAGGACACAATAACTTTGGTGCGAGTTGAACCAAGATCTTTGAATTGTTATATCGTTGAAGCAATATTGCACATTTTTTTGTTGTGGAAATATTCAGCAAATGCCTCCCTCAACAAATATTAACGTTTGAAGGGTTATAAAACACATGTTTGTTTGGAAAGCGAAATGCATCAATCAGCCTCTTAATTTTTGCCTCTAAAATGCGACATATAAGGCCGTATCTCAAGTAGGCCATGGGTGAACATAGACCGACTGCATTACTTTTCTGACACTTCCAGTCAAAATTACGGCGCGATTTCGTATCCGCACTTTGTTAATGATAACTTTACAGACATCTTGAGGGTAGAAGGACGCTTGGAGAATACAGCGAGTCCTTGCAATGTCAAACATCCAATCATTCTTTCGTATTCAAGTCAATCTAAAATTTCGTTTATTTTGAAGCAGAGTCTCCATGTTGGTCATGCAGGAATAGCACACACTTGGACGTCTTTGCATGAGCGGTTTTACTTCTTCAAGGATTCCGCCGCTGTGCGGAAGATCGTTAGCAGTTATGTGACAACAGGAGAACAGAAGATGACTGATCTACCTGATGTTTATCTACGCTCTGAGGAGCCTCCTTTCAGTTCTGTCGGAATCGACTACTTCGGACCCTTCATGGTTAAGCAGGGAAAGAGCATGGTAAAAAGGTATGGATGCATTTTCACTTGCTTAACTATGAGGGCAGTCCACTTAGAGATTGCCAATGACATGTCTACTGACGCATTTCTTAATGCTTTTCGACGATTTGCTGCCAGACGGGGAAATCCTAAGGAAGTGTTTAGTGATAATGGCACTAATTTTGTCGGTGCACATCGCGTATTAAAGGATTGTTTGAAATCTTTACAGGACCCCAGCATTGAACAATACTTTCGACGAAAGGCCATGAGGTGGAATTTCAATCCACCAGGGGCGTCTCACTTCGGAGGCGTCTGGGAACGAATGATCCGCTCGGTTCGACGGATTCTCGACTTTATGCTCTCCAAGTTCGGCACACTGACGGACGACACGCTGAACACCTTCATGATTGAAGTGGAGAACATCCTGAACTCACGACCGCTGGTTCCAGTGAACTACAATTCGACGGATCAACAACCACTGACACTAAATCATTTATTACGACACAATTTGGAGAGTGATCCTCCAATGCTTTCCGTGAAGGCAAACGAAAAAGACTGCTATGCGCGACGACAATGGCGAAGAGTTCATTTCCTAGCCGATGAGTTCTGGCGAAGGTGGAAAAAGGAGTATCTACCGACAATCGCTTTGAGACAAAAATGGCCGGACCGAAAATGCAACTTCGAGACGAATGACGTTGTCTTAATTGTTGACGATAATTTTCCACGACGACGTTGGACTATGGGAAGAATCATTCATACATATCCAGATAAGCACGGAGTAGTGCGACAAGTAGATGTTCGAGTCGGTACCAGCATCCTGAGAAGGCCGATTGCAAAGCTGTGTCTTATCTGCAAGCCAGCCGAGGCCTCAAATGATACCGCTATCGACACAAATACTGTATAGATCGAAGCAGTGCAAGAACTGCGTTTTCATGCGCTTCTACGAAGCAATTGCCTGGATTTGAGGGCAAATAATAGACGCTTTGCTGATTTTATGAACGCTCTGCTGATCCGTTGCTGCGGGAACCCGATGTACCGGAAGTCAATTGTGGATTGTATTTTTCGCGGTATCTACGCATTGTCGTTCCTGCATGCGGTGTGGAGACAACAATGAGTAGATACATAATGTTGTGTATTTGTGTTTTATGACTCGCTTCAGTATTGCAGCCGTAGTTTTTGCCCTTTGTAATTGCGAAAATATCTTGTTTCACGTTAAAAAATAGGCTTGCATAGTTTTCCTATTTTTGGAGGGAGTGTAAGATATTTTCTCTTCACTTTCTAAGTTTTGAAGTTCACATGTTTACGAGTGGCAGTATATTGATAAATGCCCTTCTTTGACGGCATAGTAGCTTTCTCCTGGCGATTGATCAACCGCAATTGATGTACTGGAAAGTTGCTTAGCTTAAAACTATATAGAAAAAACACTTTATTTTGGAAAACATTTTGGTGATTTCATATGCCCTTGCAAAACACGGTGGCTCCAAGTTTATTGTGACGTAACAATTTATTGAAATCATCGCCCCTTGGGATCTTAGTTTATCGCGTACGGAAACAACATTCCATGATTCATCGAAAATATTGTGTTCGATTTGTTGCTTCTTTATTATAATTTGGGAATTTCAAAACATGTAAAAATTTATCTTAAATAAGCCCACTTGTGCCTGAAATATTATCAGACAGTTTGTAGCCAACGTTGGGCAAAAGTTCTGTTCATCTGTGAACTTGGGTTGTTTTGTCAGCCAGTTCGGACTTATTTAGTAAGTCGAGATTTGTAGAATTCGGGCAAGCAGCTTTAAAGAGATTGCTTCATGTGAGTACCGTACAAATTGATTGCTAATTTGTAAATTTAGCCTTTGCTACTGTATGTGTTAATAGTCTGACGTATCTAAGCTGAACATATCTATCACTATCAGTTTTGTACGCGCTGTGTTCACTTGTAAAAGGGCTTACTTAATGACACAGCTTTATTGTGCATGATCTACGTATTTTCGACGTATCGTAACGCGTTAATTTCATTTGTTATAGCTGAATTGTAACCGCATTGGAATCCTGTGTAAAGAATTTCAGACTGTTGCTGTTGTCGCAATTCACCGGCTTACTTGGCAAAAATTGGTATGGACATTTTAATTATGTGGAATTTATTGCTGATTTAATTCACACTATCTGTCCGTAAAGCGCTAAAGGTCGACGCATATTCACGATGGATGTAGCAATGTAAAAAACTCACATTAATCATTATTGCCTTGTACTGTAGTTTTAGGCAAATGCGTGATTTGTGCTTTTATGTTATTTCAGAAAACGACTTCTTTTGATCACACTCCTGTTCTGATCACTCGGGATTGTGGTTCGAGAGACTGTTGACAAAAACGTCAAGTATCATTGTAATTTCGCTCCAATTTAATAAACTATTTCCATTTATATTCGACAACAGTCGGATTGCCTTTGCGGTCGAGCCCAGTGATAGAGGATAATATCACAACAACAAACACAATAAAAATGACTGACATATACATGTGCAATGAATAATTACAATATGACTGGTTAGGCTACGGAGTGACTTTCAGTTGATAGACGAAAAACTTTGAAAAATAAACACTATTATTGGGTTATAAAATATTTAATTTAGCAAGGACTTTACTACTAAACAAATAAGTAAATAAACCACCAACACGTGCATTTATATCTTATAGTCAAAATAACAGAACTGAGAAATTACTTATGGATGACAACAGAAACAATTCAACGAAAGAACTTGTAATTAATTAAGACTAAATAAAACATATAACAAATCAAGTCGAAGTGGTGTGAGCAAAACCTGGAAATAAAAGCACTATTATTACGTCATAATAAAAATGTTTTACAAGAAAGTTGAAGATTAGCCTTGCACCGTACGCATGAAGTTAATTTTTTTTTTTTAAGTAGAAATTTACAACAAAAAGTTAGTGCAGAACTACAAACAATTGGCCAACAAAAGAAAATTAAATCAAAAGCAGAGTTGTAACATACAGTACTATAAACAGTCCAAATTCAATCCTTCTTTAGAAATTTGATTTAATAGTCATAAGAACCTTTTTCTGAGTCAATGGTTACTGTACCAAGCCTGGACAGGGTTTTATCTTGTTCGGGGTGGAAATGAAGGTTGACTACGGTTAGGTGGAATATAAAGAAGTCCAAAAAGATATCTTGTGACTTTTCTTCACTTTGTCTTCAAAATTCAATTATCTATGAGCGATCCAACTGAGAAATGCAAATTGCAAAATGGCTGCCAAATTCAATGATAAGCTTCTAGCTGGCCTAAATCAAGATTTCTTCGAATTGTTCTGTCTCTGCGAGTTTTTAATCAATTTTGAAAATTTTTGGACTGAAATGACCGCAATTAAATTTCTTTCTTAATTTGTCAAAATCTAGCTATTCTCCAGGCCTAAGTTTTTCTTTAGTCCAATTTATATATTTAGACCTGGAGAGCAAAATCTTTGCTGCTAACTGCTTTCCCGCGCTTTTTTTTAAGGTATAGCCTATTCTCCAAGTATTAAAAATGAGGAAGTATACAGTAAGTAAGGCATACTGATGATGAATTAAAGTGATAATGGTTTCTAGTTTTTCTGCTACTACAGTCAATCAATCAATGTTTTATTTGTCAGTAACAGGAACATAGGTACATGTTTGAAATATGCAATATACACAGTACAAAAGTTACACAAGTTCCCATACCGACAGGGAGACAACGAGACGACCATACGGTCTACTAGTCAATTGCCACCCTACGGAAATTACGATTTTGCCATTTAAAATAAGTTTACAAGAGAAAAATAATAATTGAAACGTTCCCGCGCTTCAACAACAGCATACGCATAAAAAAAAACATATTGATGATAACGTATATTAACAGTAATTGTTTATTAAACAGATTATGCAAACGAGAGAGAGAGCAACCTTTTATTTTGTCTGCTGCGAAAAATAGTATACGGTACAAATATATTTGTTTGTTTATCTTTATCCTGCATTGCGGGAAAGCGGACTTGAGCGCTATGCATCGGTGTACGCCTTCGGACATACACCTGACCCACGCTGCAGCCAACGGCAATGTCTGTTTCCGGTTGTCTACTCTAATTATGACTGAAATTTGGTACTACCCATTACTCGAAATCGATCACCGGGTAGAGGCAATTATCGTAAAGTTTCTTGCCCAGAGAAACAACAGAAATTGCGGGTGGCTGGAGTCGAACATGCAGGCTCTCAACTGCGAGCCCAACGCGCTAACCACTCGGTAACTGCTGCCACTCGGTAACTGCTACATATTGTACCAAACGAACCGGTCATTATGCTGTGACAGTGTTAAATTATTTTCTGTTATGCTTGATCGTTAAATGGCATTTACAAAAAAATATTTTAATTAATTTGTTAGCGTTTATTTAGCCTTAATAGAAGTAAATAAAAAAATTGGTCTTTTTTTGGCCTTATTTTATAATGAATTTGGCCTTACTATAGCTTGAGTATCTGGTAACCCTGGTTTCCACTCCACTTCCAGTTTGTTTTGTTTTTGTTTCCACTCCACTTCCATCTGTGGTTGTACAGGTTGTAGACCTCAGTCACAGTGTTGCTATTGAAATCATGTATTGATAATTTCTGTACTGCTACAGCAGCAAGTCCTTAACTTATAAACTTGTAACAAGACAATATGCACAAGGGAACAAAGCCTTTATTAGGTAAGAAAGTTCTGTAATACTCTAAATCAGTGGTTTTCAACCTTTTTAGTGGAGCGGAACCCAATGAAACATTCCAAAAGCTCGAGGAACCCCTGTTCAAGAATTTAATTGCCTTATAGAAAACACATCATTTGATTAATAAAATTAAATTAAAATACCAGCGGCGTAGCTAGGGAATGTGCCGCCCGGGGCAGATTCAGATTTTGTCACCTCTTCAAGAAAAAGCATGTGAAAATGAAATGCGTTTTTTGTCAGATTATAATCAAAATCAAAAATCGTAGTCTGAAAGTGTCGCCCCCAGACGTGCCGCCCGGGGCGGTCTGCCCCCCCCTAGCTATGCCACTGTAAAATACTCATGTTCAGGTTTATTTATGTGCAATAAAAATACAAACTGTGAAAAACCTAATACTGGCAAAACAAAATGATTTCTAACACATTTACGGCAGGCCCGTAACTAGCTTGGAGCGCTAGGGGGGGCAATAAGTATAATAGAGGGGGCCCAACTTTTACCTTCCGTATCATGTATGAAATCGACGTTTGTACACAATGTGGTTATATTTGCGCAAAAACATTAATTGTAATTCAGAGCATTTAGCATACGGTAGATTACACTGGTCTGCACGATTTTTGAAAACTGATTTAGAGTAATTTTTGGGCGCTGAATCCGAATCTGACCTCAGATTTATCCTATATAACGTCAGGTTTGTGAGATATGATAACAAATTGTTACTTTTGTCAAAAGTGGAAAATTTGACGTTGCATTTATTACACATACACGTGGTGCTACATCCAGAAATCCAGGCCATGTGGTGCATAAATAGCTGAAATACACCCACAGTCCCACACACTATAATTTTGATACCAATTTGTTTTCTAAGCAACATTATTAAAAAGGCAGTAGGCCAACAAGCTAAAAGGGAGGCTAAAAATATACCTGACTCCCCCCGTCAATGTTTTGCATGAAACCACAAAGATTTAAGCAGGCCTATGGCAATGCTTGTCCAGTAACCTTATTTAAACTGTTTTGGCCTGTCTAACACTAACCTTTCGTTATAGCACTGCATATGTTGGTAGTAGCCTAAATGCAACGCCAAATCTTTCACTTTTGGCAAAAATAAAGTATTTTTGTTATCATATCTCAAAAATTTAATGTGATAGTAAAAATCTGAGTTCGGATTCAGCCAGGGATGCAGGAACCATGTGGGCCTCATGGGCATGGACCCACCTACTTTATTTTCTGGGTGGGCATGGCCCAGTAGCCCACCCACTTTTGAAAGCCAAATTTCTTTGAAAAAGTAGCAAAAACGGCAAATCAGAGAGGGAGTTCCATAAAAGGTCTTCACTCATTTGATACACACAGACCCGGATTTAGGGGGAGGCAGAGGGGGCAGTTGCCCCGGGCCCCCCGATTTTTGAAGGGCCCCCCTATGTGGAAAAAAAATGTGATTTTATGTTATTTTATTCCTTTTGACCTTTAAAGTTTCTGCAAAATACTGTGCAGTACTGGACTGATGCTACTGTAGACGTAGAGATGGTTTTTACGCGCCGTAGGCGCGAAAAAAAATTTTGCACGGAGGCCCCCCGATCTAAAAGTGCCCCGGGCCCCCCATCAGCTAAATCCGGCCCTGGATACACAGTATAGTTTGATTATCTTTGATAGCTCAATAATGAAATCCAGTCTTCAAACTTTTATGTTGAGTCCATTATTGATGTGCAGCACGTGTGGGTGTGGTTGCGTGTGACTGGTGGAGCAATATATCAATCAATATAATTATTCTCTATGCTCTCTATATGGTTAGAACTGTGTTATCATTAGCCTACATTATGCACGTACTGTATAATGCTGCATATTATTACTCCCAGGTGGTATTATAACTGTGTGTGTATTGTTGCCTTTTTATTTGTGTGTAGGTACATCGTCACATTTTGTATAGCGCTATATGGAGCATTACAACAATTTTGTAATTTTTTTGACCAAATCCGGCCCAAAAATGGAAAATTTTGCCTGTTGGCACGAAAGACAATTATGAAAACGCAATATGTAAACCAGGGGTTGGCAACCTTTTTCTAACAGCGGGCCAAAGCCAAACTTAACATGGTCTTAGCGAGCCGTAGCCTATTAATACCAGTTTTGATAGATTCAGAGGCATGATTTCAAGGCGTTGACGTAGCCTAATGCCTTCAGAATATCGGCTAGTAATATCTGACAGGAATTAGCTGAACAAATTCTTAAACATCAAAATCTTTGTTTACTGCACGCACAAATACTACCAGGTTAAAAATTGGCAGTCGTTGATTGTAGCCTACAGTTCTTTCAATACTATATTGGAATCCTGGTGTTCTGCAACTTCCACATGGTCATGTAGGAACTGTTTTGCTACTTGTAATTCCGCCTCTGATGGAACATATCTATCTTCAGTTTCGTATATAGTGGAATGAGCTGAGCGATTCACGGTCCAAGAAGTTTTCATTTTTTCTTGAAAGGTCACGAACAGATGTGTAAAACCATGAACTGTCTGCCAATCTGAGTTTCAAACTGCAGGTAGGCTATAGAAGCATACCCAGAACGCAAATGCCAAGGTGGTTGTCCGGTACTTTTACAACGCTTAGTGGCAGTCAACTGCACAGTATTTTGGAGACTGATCGGCTATCACACTGCTTAGCTCAGTTGGAAACTGGTGTGGGCCTACTTTGGATCTTACCAACAATAAATCTCGAGTCTGTCTGTTTAATTTAACACAACATTCTACCAAACCGTTAGACACACAGTGTTTACAATTAAACAACACAAGAAAATTGAGTATAAAACTGAAAAGTTAGTGAATAGAGCTAATTAACATCATTTGTTCCAGGGGGGGCGAACATTATTGCAGGGGAGGCTTCGCCCCCCTTGCGCCCCCCCCCCCTAGTAACGGGCCTGATTCACGGCGATTTGACCCACCTGTGTACAAGTGATTAAACTGTCTGAAAGAACTCCTTGAAGCAAAGAAAACATGTCGACAAAATTTGACGGAAAGCAGAAAGTTAAAGGTAATCACACCACAAAGAAACAACGAAATTTCAGGATCGCAGCAAACATGTTAAATGTAGCAAATTTATTAATAGTGGTAAACCTAATCAATATATATATATTTGATTATATTTCAACAATATGCATACAATAATAAAATAGACTCTCAGATTTGAATGTAAACTTGCGGAACCCCTAGACTTACTGGCGGAACCTTAGCGTTCCGCGGAACCCTGGTTGAAAACCACTGGTCTAAATGTATTAAACATTTTAAATAATTTTTTATGATAATAGTCGCCTTAACATCAATCAGTATAAACAACTGTGCTATATGCAGCCCGATCTTAAAAAGAGCTCACCCCATGATTTCTGAGCCAAATGAAAATGTGTGATCTGGCATAGAAAAAACCTAGTGGCTAAAAATATGCCGGTATCCTAATGTTTGGTCCACCTATGTGCAGTCTGGAATTTTGCCATAAAAGGGGTCGTCATGTGAAAGAGTTTCTCCATGAAGAAATCAAAATATGCTAAACTTTTGCTTTGACAATGTTGCATTCTAAGTAAGGACAAAAGATGGTCAAAGTCTAGCTGTAATGTTCTTTGATCTAGCTTCTTCGTCGTATGAGCTTTCATAATTTGATCTAGCTGTATTGTATACATATACTATAAATTTGTTTCAGGTTTATGATATATATAATATTAAGGTATTTTGACAAAAAGGAAGTTGCTATATTTACATCGCTTTTTGGCATGCTATGTAATCAAAAAGCTTTGATTCATGGCAGTGTTGCCAAGCAAAAAAAATCTTGTTTCAAATTTACAAGAATTTTCTTATCTGGAAAAATTTCTCTGCCCAAAACTTCAAAATTTTCCCAAATCACAAATTGTTGTCTTCAACCGCTTTAATTTTTTTTTAAATTACAGCAAAATTCCTTATCAGGCAATCGTGTGAAAGGTGCTGCAGATATAGCCACATCCTAATAGAAATTATTAAGCTACTTGGATGTTAAAAAGCACTTTTTGGTTGACGGTTTAAAATTTCAAAATCTACTTTCAATATGCAAGGAGTATACAACTTTATAATATACTTTTTAATAGCTTTAATCAATTGCTTTATCTCAAACCTGATGTTATCTGATTGTTTTTATCATTTTGAATATTTTCAATTCTTCTTTACGCTCATTGTATTTTAATTTGTAGAGCTGTAGATGTTCAGTCAACTCTTAAAGTGATGACATCAAAAGTGGTTTTTTGTGCATTTGCAGTTTGTTGTTTGTATTATTTTGTTGTTTTGGATATGGACACTGGACAGCTTTGTCTGATCCAAATAAATGACCATAATAAAACACCTACCTACACTTATTAACTAAGCATCACACAAGTATCTAACTGGAAGTCCAACAATTTGTATATATGTGTTTACAAAAATATTTTCACGAAACCATGAACTGTGCATGTATAAAATAAAAATAAATTGAATAGTAATATCAGATTTGGCTTATTTGATTGCATGTTTATGATGTACAATTGTACATCTTAACTGAACTAGTACAATTTTGGCACCAGTGCAAGAGATTCAACTACACATCATGAATCCAGAAATTCTCAAAAATGAAATGCAAAATCAATTTAACGACTTTTCAGTTGTCTTTGTTATAATATACAGTAGCATACTGAAAAGTTTGGGTGTTCGTCAGGACAATTATCGTTTCTAGCACTAGTTGCAACGTTCATCTGATGAAATTGGAAGTAAAAGTAACAACAAACAAGATTGTTTATTGCTTCACTGACATTTCGCGCACCATGACAATGCGCAATTTGCAAACCATGACAATGCTTTATTCGCTCTGAGGATGCGCATTGTCATGGTGCGCGAAACGTCAGTGAAGCAATAAACCATCTTGTTTGTTGTTACTTTTACTTTCAATTTCATCAGATGAGCGTTGCAACTAGTGCTAAAAACAATATTACAGTAGTTTGGTCAAATGATCTATGCACTCACCAAGAAGTTCATTGGGTCCAGGCATGGGTTTTGCTGAAGCATTCTTTTAATAGAGAAATGAAAAGGAGTAACCTTAACGGGTTTAACATACTTTTTTACACACAAAAAATATAACATAATTAAAATAAACTCAAACGTTTCTGTATTTGCATTACAACAAATGCTGTCGATAACTTTTCAGCTAATGAAGAAGTTCACTACGAAGACCAAGATGGATTTGCTGATAAGCACAATCCACCTACTTGTAATGCTTTCTATGGTCATGCTTTCTTGATCATTGTTTTTGTTGGAAGGATATCTCAGGTTTGAATTGCTATTCGTTTTTGTTTACCTGATCAAGGAAATTCTTAAACGTATAGATGTTTAATTTGTTTATAGATAGATGACATAAAGATATGAGCATGTTTAATGACGTCTTTGAATTTTTTTTTTTTTTTTGTGTATGGAATTATTGAAGAGATTTTGATATTGTAGGAAACTTGTGACACTTGCATCACCCTACGTATACGTGATGATACCGGTGGAACAGTGCAAAGGTTACTATAATTACATAAATAAAAGCTTGATTAGGTTTTAAAAAATATTAAACAGACTTAACCCTAGTCAGACGTTAGACTATGTTATAATTATTGTTGCCATTTTTTTAATTGCAAGTATCTTATTTTTGTTCTTGTACCATTAAAATTTTGACATTAGATGTACCTTATAAAGTTTATAAAAGGATGAATGGTCTTAAAAATTGTAAATAGCCTTACTTTACTAGTCTAGGTATACCCTGAGCAAAAGGTGTGCATTCCTGCAGTAGTTCTATATCTAATACACTACTTAGTACTTAGTGACCTGCAGGCCACATTGTGTACACTTCTGAGTTCTGGCGTAAGCTAAAAATTAACTCTGCCTAGCCAAGTGATGAGAGCACTGGTATTACTTGAAAGGGAGCCGGTTCGACACCACTCTATAGATGTCTTCTCATCCACTTAATTCAAATCTTTATCTACCAGGCGTAAGCTTGGATATGACAAAAGAATATATGTTACTGTTGTGACAGTATTTTTTAATATCTGTGCAGGGTGTTAATGCCATCATTTTTTCTCCAACCATACTATATCTTGCTGAGAATGTTAATGGGAGTGTAGCTTCAATAGCTGCATTTTTTACTGCTCGGTTTCTTGGCTTCATACTTGGTGGGTTAATTGCTGGATTTTGTATGAAATTCAGAAACCCATTGACTTCAACAGGTGAGGAATCTTGCAATTAAGATTTTTTATGTAGCTTGTGAAACTTGGCAGCACTGTAGACTTGGTAATAAATATATTCAAAATACAGTTTGTTTTTCTGCTTAAAATATACAAAAAGTTAAAATGTAATTTTGAGTACATAAAATATTAGTATTATCATATTAAGTTAAACATAAACAAGCTATCATAAATTAGACGTAGGCTACTAACATTTCTCACATTGTGAACCAAAGTAACGACACCAAATATTCACGTCTACAGTATTTAAAAATTTAAAGCTCTGGCGTTTTATGTGAAAACTGGAACCGACCATTATGATCGAAAGTTGTTCAATTTGTTTAGTAGGAAACACCTGTATCTTTGTTCATGTTTTATTTTTATTTCAGGGATTCTATTGATATTGTGCTGTCTCAGCGTTGGGCTTGTTCCTGCGGCAACAACACTGGTCTTCCTTGTTGTTATAGGAGTTCTTAATGGAGTTGCTTATGGATATTTTGAAGCAGGTATTGATTTTCACCTACAACTTATCCGCTTGGGCCGCTTGTCAACCACCTCCTTTATCCAATTCTAGTTAAACTTAACTTAAAGATGACGCCGTCCCGTTCATTCCTGTTGTCTTTCCTAACATCTTTTTAAACTTCTTTCCACTCTCTTCACCATCGTTGATGACATCTGTGCTGATACTATGATGGCCATTGTTTCTATTTCATCCTTTCTAATTTGCTTTTTAATTCGTGTTCGTTATCAGGAATTTGTTTATATTTTCACAGTATCTTTCACATTCTTGTATATCTCCATGTTGAGAATATGAATCTTTCTGTTAACTGTTATCTTCCAGTGCGTTTTTAAGATATTCAAAACACAGATAAATAATCACAGATAAATAAACACAGATAAATAATAAATAAAACACAGATAAATAATCACAGATAAATAAAAAATACACAGTAATATATTTATTTATATTTGTTGTTTGACCAATGATTATGCTCCATCTCATCAATGCAAATTGAAGTGTATTTTAGTATTGCAGGGGTATATACTCAATGTTTATGGAGAAAAAAATTCAAGAACCCACATCCAAGTGTTCCATTTAGCATATTCATTGGGTGCATTTATAGGCCCGTTGATAGGTGAGTGCCGGATGTGTCTTGTGGATTCATGGCACAGTTGAAATGTTGTAGTTTCAAGTTTTTTGCGGTACTTTTTGTCTGGATTCTAAAAGCGTTCGTCTGCTCTTGTGGTAAATCCTTACATAATGATCTCAGACCCATGTCAATTTTGAGCGTCGGTTTAAATATGGTAACATTGTAGTTTTGTCGTTTTAGTTGATTTCACATTAAACAAAACAAATATACACTTTAACTCTATTCTGCAACGTAATGGCAACGTAATGATGTCTTTTTGTAAGTTGTAACAACGTGTTCCACGTCTTATGATCTTTTTTACACTGCTTATTTCACATGTGTCAACTCCTTGCACCCACTTTGTACCACGCTGCAACTACCTTGTATGGCAATTCGGATAATTATTTTGACTGCTGTCAGTTTTGTCGTATCCAGGCTTACACCTGGTGGTTGAAGATTTAGATGAAGTGGACGGGAAGGCAAGGAAGCCAATCTTGGTGTCCACCTTCAGGCATGCCTTTAAGTGTCCAGCCAAAGACACAGCCGCATGCTCTTGAGCGGTGTCGAACCAGCGCCCTTTCGATTGCCGTTTCAGGGTTCTCATCACTCGGCAATGCAGCCGACAGTTGTTCCTGGGATTGTGGAATAGTTTTGATGTAACTTCATTACACTTGCATTGTCAAAATATGCTGCTTTGTTTAAATAGCAAAACCCTTCCTGGAGGCTGCAAGCCTTGTGAAGAAAGACGACACCAAGTGCCCGAATAGGAACATTACAAATGAACTCGAGATAGCATTGGATGAATTTAATTCTACAACAGTAAAGTATAGATCCTTTTATTTCTTTAAATTCTGTGTTTTGGTCAATGTAAAAGTTTTGAATTTTAGCCGAAACATTTAATTGCAAAACGGTAGCGTCTATGCAATGTGCAGCAAAGTACAGCGTAACCGGGAAACCATTCCTTTTTTACATTGATTTAACGTCTGTAGACGCCAAAAGGCACTGTTTTTTTCAGCTGGTAGTATGAACAAATAGACCAGTAAGAGAACAACAAAGTATAACCTGACAAACATTGCTAGTCTGCTCGAATATCAACTTGAATCGTACTCACTCACGTCGTATGATAAGCCATGTAATGATTCTATTTGAATCAGAACCTCTTGGCCCATGCCGCAAACCTGAAGAATTTATCCTTCTTGCCCAATACGAACTCTAAAAATAAAAAGGGTCAAACTTTCGCGCGAAAACAAGTCTAAAAAGTGTCTGTTAATTTAGCAGTTCATTTCGCTACGGACAAAGTTTTAAAAAAAAAATATTTAAATTGTTTTGTTGCCAACAACTTCCAAGATTGATGTGGTAAACTTCCTACTTTCTTTGACAGGAAATTAAAATCGGATGCAAATGTACTAAAAATAAGAATTGATGAAGTCGGCAACCCGCAGCTGATTCCTTTACTAGTGAAACCGTTTGTAGGCTTGAAGTTGGAAGATTTAAAAGCAGTATGATCAAATTGATTTAAACTTTTCTCGCTGTGATGAATCAAGCTCTGCCACCATGTGAAAGTTGCTGGTTTTACGAGCTAGTTACAGAGGCAGACGTGAAATACTGTGCAGATTTTTCACAGCATGCTCTCTCCAGTCACACAATTTCTTTGGATGACTTGTTTTCTAAGTGCAGATATTAGACAACTTGGCATATTCTTAAAAATATTTTCTTCCAGACCTTCACCGGCTGCCTGGAGCGGAATAAATCCAATCGCATTTGTCTTTTTCATATCCGCCACCTTCACTGGCATTATTAGCCTGTCTTTGCTCGTGGCAGCGTATGTCAATATTATAACGAAAATAAAGCATCACCGAATGTGTAAGAAACGTTTTCATTGTTTTATCTTTTCATTGCACTTAACAGCCTATAGCAATTGAGTTAGGTTTACTGATTTGTGAGTGAACAACATGTGGTCAAGTTGCCTCCGCAAAAATGAGGTTAAAAAGATGGAAACAGCTTCTCTGCCGTTGGCGGATTCCTTCAGTTGGCTTTTATATAGTTTACAAGCTTGAGAATTTTTTCAAGTTTTTTGATATTTTTTCATTATTTTTACACAATTTGCTGCGTTACTTCATTCTTTCCATGCTTTTGTTCATTGCAGCTCAAAGCATTGAAACGGAAACGAGGCGAGAGGAAAACTTCAAAGACGTCATTTTCTTGTTTGTTTTAATATCTATATCTTTCTTTTTCCTTTTGAACAGCGAAATTGCCGTTGGAACTTTCATTTATGCCATTGCAGTCTGCTCGAAACTCAACTTTTCGGTAAGTACTGCTCACTTACCCTGATAAAATTCCATTTGTCTTCTTGCAAATTTTGGTTCATATGGTAACAACGTGTTTCGCAATGCGAAAACATGTGTGGCTCAGGAATAATTTCAAGTTTTTATTGTGTGATTATTATTTCTCCACATAAGCTGCGTGATGTTTGATTAAAATCGTTTACACTTTAGTTTAAACCTGTTTATGCTGCTCTTTGAAATAAATAGAATCATCAAACATTTTCAACTCTTTCTTCCAGACTTCCAATGCCACGTTGTTTACCTCCGTTAGCACCGGGGGCCATTTTGCTGGAAGAGTTTTAGGGGTGCTCGGATCCCTTTGTTTTAAGCCCCGCTGTATGGCTCTGACTTCAGCATTCGGGGCTTTAGTCGCGTCTGTGAGTAAGAAGTAGAGTTGTTTTTATGTTGTTGTTTAAATCCGTATCACTTCCATAGTTAAAAAGTCTTTTTTAATTGGTATTTGCGTCTGCAATATAAAAAAAACACAATTTTGTTTTGTGTCGACAAAAAAAAGGTTACAATCTTTCAAAAGTGCTCTCGCATTATTGAATTGTGACAAAAATTTAGCAGAACATCTGAACATATTACGTATTGCAAACAGGTAGTGGTTGACGTGTTTGGAAAATTTCTTGCTTTCATTTTATCCTTTTTTAATGTTGACAGCATGTCATGAATTAAATCTTATATTCCGTCCAAACAAGATCGCCTGAGTAACTGCGTTTGTGTATTTGCAATTTGACTTTTTTCTTGCAGGTGATGCTTTCTCTGTTTGGGGAAACTTTACCAATTACGTCATGGGCGGCTATATTCTTTTACTCATTTTTCACTGGACCACTTTTTTCCTCTTTGGTGTCCTGGGTTTCTCAGCTATGCAACGTGTCAGGTAACGTAAAAAAATTTCTTCAGCATTTTATTTCATTTTCCTGCATTTTGCAATTTTAAAACGGATATTAACTCAATTTTGTTTCAAGTTATATTTCTTAAGTCTCCTACAAGTTAACAGTTGTGAACTGAGCAAGGGACAAGTGAGCAAGTGACAACCGAGCTAGCTTTGATTTGTTACATTTGAGATTTGTTACATTTCGCCTGAAAACATCGTTCCGAAAATCTGTAAAATTATACAAAATTCTCAAAACTTGTTTAGCTTTCAGGGCAGACTTTCTAAATAAACAACACTGTTCTCGTGGTTTTATGGAGATGTTATATTAGATTCTAGAGCTTGGTGTTTTATACCCAAATCTCACTAATCTTTTAACATATTATTTTCAGGAAAATACATTTTCATCTTCAGTTTTGGTTCGGGAATTGGAGCGATGGTGTCCGCTCCCATAGCTGGCATCCTATTCGACAAAGACCCGTTTTACGTGATTTATTATTCCAGTGGTGAGTATTTTTGCACAAAATTGCAATATTAACTTACAAAGCAGCATCATCCTGTAAATCGATGGTGCTATCTTGCAATTAAGCTATCAGTATAATCAGTTACCAACTGGCTGTACCGTGGACATAGGCCAATTAGTTTATTGGGCAGTAATTTTTAAACTTCTTAAAGCCCCCAGGGCAACTCATACCTGCTATGCATGCAGCGCTATATGAAAGCACATTATCATTATTACATGCTGTTGAAAACAAGTAAAATTGTATTAACTGCCCAGACATCAATTCAGTTGCGTTTTACATTGATTCAACGTCTGCAAACGTTGAATCAATATAAACAACGACTGACTTGCTGTCTGGGTATGAACACAGGACGACAAAGGCGCCGCCCAACAAAGTATTCATTTTGTTTCAGGTACCGCGGGGTTGATGTGCTTGGTTTTATTTCTATTAATCGCTTACTCATCGCGTCGTCACAAGACAACCTTCCACGTCATCAATCCCTCTGGTTCGATCATGGAAACCACGAAGTTTATTGGGAACGAAGACGCTTCCATAAATCCATAATGGAGTAAAACGCTTTTTTGTTTTAGAATATTTTCCGCTTTTCGTTCAACATCGACTATTAGAGTTCTTGTCCAGACAGCAAATCAATTGTCAGCAGACGTTGAATCAATGTAAAACATGGTTGATTTGCTGTCTGGGATCGACCTGATTTTGTTTGTTTCATTTGTAGTAAATCGCCGGAAATCCAGTTTGCAGGGTATGCTCCATTTTCGGTGGCATTGTTTGTAGTTTCTTTCCAGTAAAGAATTGTGACCAGGCAACTTTTGCAAACTGTTTCGATTTCGTGTCTAGTGAAAGTAAAAAAATATTTATCCTTAGTTTGTGCAATATGAATGTGTTTATTTTAGCGAGAAAGTCGATCCTTTCAAAATACGTCTCGTAAATTTCATTTTCTGCTACAGTATGCCAAATCATTTGTTGCCAGCATATCGTCTGTACTTATTGTTTTAC
Source organism: Aplidium turbinatum (assembly GCF_918807975.1). Lineage (NCBI taxonomy): Eukaryota > Metazoa > Chordata > Ascidiacea > Aplousobranchia > Polyclinidae > Aplidium > Aplidium turbinatum. The sequence continues at coordinate 9,475,118 of NC_137486.1, forward strand.
TGCCAGTTTTAAATGCCACGTGTGTTCAACTGTTCATTATGTAACATCTCCCATCTTGTGACATCATCACGTAGTGGTTGCCTCTTTAATATATTTTAGTAACTGAAAAATCGTGTAACTGCTTTTGCGCCCATTGATTAAATCTGTGATGCTTGCCAACCACACTTTTTCCGTCGCAATAATTTTATCTCTTGAGATTTTGTTGTTTGACATTTTGCTTACCAGTAGCCAAATGCAATGTCGACTGTTTGTTTCTACGTACGACGCATACCTCAAATCTAGTATGGACATTAGATAAGTACCGTACTGTGTTGTATTTTGCACGAAAGGTATTTATTGACATGCTAAATCCTACCATTGAACCAACCATTTATAGACCTAGTCCGGTCTTTATTCTTGCTGCTGTTTTGATTTATGTGACTTAATAAATTTTTACCCTTCCATACAACATTATTTGACAGAGGTTTTTATTTTGGTTGAAATCACCCTTAGAATGCGCAATTTTAAGGTATTTTTTCGAAAAATTTTGGGAAAGGCCTCCCAGACCCTCCCTTGTAGTTACTCGTTTGCTCTTCCTGGATTTTGTCATGGCCACTCTGCGCATTACCAGTTAAAAAGGCCTTCCAAAGTTAAGCCTTCATCGCAAATTATAATTTAACGTTAACATCATCTTTAAAGCAATTTGTATCGACTTTGTTTATGGCGTCACTGAAAATGTTGCAACTAATGTCTTGAACGCAAAGATTGCCTACCTGTCTACAATTTTGTACTTCCATGTATAAATCTAGATACGGTAAAGTAAGTTCAGAAACTTCCCAAATTTATGATATTTACTTATTTAGTGGTGTAAATAATTGATTCAAAATCAATATGAAGTCGAAAATAAAAAAAACCTTATTGTCGTATCCGAGCTTTTTGCCCTCTGTGGTTGAAAATTTAGAGGAAGTAAACTGGATGATATCTGTATTACCTGTCGGACGTCGTACCAGGGCTCTCACCGCGAGATTGCAAATTACGCCTATACTGAATAACTTAACAGTGAAAATTCCTCCCGGTTGGGAACCACTGATCTAAAAGCGCATCAGACCACTGCAATTTTCCAGACAACTGCTATGGATCTCAGACCACCTCGGCCTTAACTCCAAACACTCATTGACAAAATAAAAAAGTTTTATGTCGTCATTAGTGCTGTACAAGTGGCACTGCAACCCCAGACAGCAAATCAGTCGTTTTTACATCAATGTAAAACACGACTGATTTGCTGTCTGGGGCGAAACTCACTGAACAAGTAACCCAGGCACCTTGCTGGGAAAATGGGGTTAAGATTTTTCACGCAAGAACACAATTTTTACAGATCATAAAAACCTTATCATTACTGGTATGGATTGAAGGACAAGCGAAAAACTGTTAGTTCGAAGTGTAGCTCTAATTTTATGCTAAGCAAAGTTACTCGTGCCAGCAAATATTTTTTTAGTATGAGCGAGTAAAATACAGTAATTCAAGCCTGATTACGCTGATCTACTCGATAAAAATCGTTCAGTTCAGTAAATAAGCGAAACAAACTTTAAAACATTTTGAACTTTGTGTAATGTGTATGACACAGAAAAAAGGTTTTGTGAAATTACTTATCTGGCATTACGCTGCAGCACAACTAGCTAAGGATATTGACATCTGGAAAACCATCATCGAATAACTGCTTGGAAACGTTGTTTATAATGTTTGAACGTCGGCAAGAAACAGAACACTATCTGGAGAGGGTCAATACTATTGAGATTAGGTTAGTTTACAAACAGAAATCTTTTCGATCTATTCTACAATACATCTACTACGTCATATTGCCAACAAATAATGGAGGTATACAGTAAAGGAGTGAAGTATGTCGATTACCCAGCTGGCAACAGTTACCCTTCTCACAATCTGTCTTGGTCAATGCAATAAAGAATAACTTCCGCATGCTGGGGCCAGACAACTCGATAAAAACTTGTGTAAAGAGGGGAGCGGCAATTCATGCGGATAGAAGGTAAATCTTGCTCATTAACTATACAAAGTGTAAAGGGATACAATTGATATTGAACTTGTGATCTTAACAAGTGCAAGTGAAATGCAATATAGACATAGCAAGCAAATATAAATAGCAACGCATGAGCTACACACTAAAAATACTTGTATGGGAACGTTCAAATATTACGTAATGCCTTCGAGGGGGTTTTATGCAAAGCGTTACGTTAGCGTCACATCGGGGGGGGGTTCAAGCAAAACGTTACGTAACGCTTTCGAGTACGGAATGGTAGTTTTTTGTGCTGAATTCGTAGTGAAAAAGCGTTACATGGGGGAGGGGGGGATTGAAAAAAAGCGTTACATGGGGGAGGGGGGGGGGGTCAAAAATTCGGGAAAAAAGCGTTACGTAATATTTGAACGTTCCCTATGTGGTTTCACACTGTACCAAAAGAACAACTAGAACTTGTGCTTAAAGTCGAACACAAAAGAAGGTAGTCTTAGGTCATGACAACTTTCCACTAGATCACAAATACTTCAAGACTTCAAGTTAAGAAATATAAAAAAATGATGTGTAGGTTAATGTGGTTTTGGACAGTTGAAGCTGTTTTGGAAATCACAACATAATACGACGAACTTTTAAGAATGGAAACAAGACACTACCTCACACTGTTCATTGTTTTTGATGCAACTGCGCGTTGACAAGACTGAAATATGAGCCCTGGAGGGCGAGCAGCTCTGTGTGAGTGCCAGACTCGACCACGGCACCGTTTTCAATCACTGCGATGACGTCAGCGTTTTTCACAGTCGAGAGACGATGGGCGATGACGATTGACGTCCTGCCTTCCCGCGCGTGGTCAAGTGCATCTTGCACAATCTGAAAAGTTCATTGGAGTTGTTTAAACGCGGTATCCACTGATTGTCACACCAGCTCAGTGGCCGAGTGGTTTCGCCATCGGCTCAAGTACTGGTAGATCTGAGATCGATTCCAGGTCGGGTCAAACCGAAGATTTTAAAAACGGTACTGACTGTGTTCTATCCTTCATAGCGCAGTGAGAATAGGTCGGGTAATAATTTGATGACATCGTAGACCTGATATAAAATTAAACATGAGCCCTGTCGCTAAAATACTTTAGCCATTGTAAAGCGACAATAAATAAAACCAGAACATTAGCATTATTACTGATTGTCGCTTGCAATGACTTCAATGAAAATTGTTAGACCCCCTTAAAAGCACACCGCCAGAGAAAAGATAAAATAGTTTTGGAACGAAAAAGATGTTCGGAGCCGAGGTATACTTTCAAGAAAATTCGATGATAAGCTTTCGCAGTTTATGAGCAATGATATGAACTTGAACCAACTCTAGATCGATAAATTGGCCTTCACTGCTCGTGACGACGCTTTCAAATTAACAAGCTTTAAAGACTAAATTTTATCGTAGCCACTGGCGACTGAATTAATGCTTTAGAAACAAAATCTTGTTTCATTTTGAAACAACCAACATATGACAGCACATCAGCTGCAAACCAGACGTTTTTTACACTAATTCAACGTCTATAGAAGTTAAATCAATGTAAAATACGACTGATTTGCCATCTGGGAAACGACTCTTGAAATAAACAAGGTTTGAACAATAACAGCCTTCGATATGCAGTTACACAACAAATCACCTTTTCGCTCTCGGCGTCCAACGCCGAGGTAGCTTCATCAAGGAGGAGAATCTTGGGATTTCTGAGCAGAGCGCGGGCGATGGCGACTCGCTGCTTCTGTCCTCCAGACAACTGAGCTCCCTTCGATCCAACGTTGGTCTCGTACCGCTGCACGCAAAGGCTTCAGTTAAGTGAAAGTATTGTATGTGACTTTGCCTGGTTAATGGTAAGCCGAGTTTTATCAACGACTCTATATCCTGTTTTTTGTTTTTTTTTTCCATTTACCATGCAATAGTTTTGTTGTAACTACTGTTGCCATCGGCAAAAATCCCAAGTTTACTGTTGAAAAACGTAGCATAGTTTCAATCATGTAAAAAAAGCTTTGAAATACCTCCGGAAGGCTGTCTATGAACGTGTGGATGTTCGCTTTCTTTGCTACGGCAATGATGTCATCCATCCCGGCCTGTCTAGTGTTGTCGCCGTAGCGGATGTTGTCAGCGATGGAACAGTCGAAGAGGACCGGTTCCTGGGACACGATTCCAAGCTGTCCTCGCAACCAAGAGATCTGCAGGCCTTTCGTCTCTGCTCCGTCAAGATTCTTGAAAGAGTTAAGATGTCTTACTTTTTGAAAAGCTTGCGACAATCGAATAAATTGCTCGAATGGCAACCTTTTGCTACGACTTCCTTGGCCTTGATAAGGGTAAGGATGACCACAGCAACCACAATGACCTTCACATAAAACTAAGTCGAACAAGCGTTGCTATTATTTCGTCTAAGCTTTGTTACTACACTTCATACCATGTGACTAAGTGACTTACTATGAGTCCCTCCGTAGGGTCGTAGAACCTCTCCAGCAGTGACACGCATGTTGATTTGCCGCAACCACTTTGCCCGACCAGGGCCACTGTCTGTCCCGGGCGGACTATGGCTGACAGTCCCTTGAGTACTTGCACGTCAGGGCGGGTAGGGTAGAAGAACTTGATGTTTGTGAAGTCCAACTTTCCATCGCAGGAATTCTGTAAAGCAGTTGAGCGTCAAACCAAATATTCCGGGAAATAAACGTTCGTTTAAACTCCGCTACAAACAGCACCATTGCTTTTATTCTAAGAAACAAAAGTCGTTATCAATATCACAGTGAAGCAATTACAACAAAACCAATATCACAGTGAGCTTTAAAAAATCTGATGTCAAGAGAAACCCAGATAGTAATATCACTGTATAGTGTATACATTTTAAAACCATACCGGGGTTTTCCCTTCCTTGTTATAGCTGTCAATCAACGGCTTCCTGTCGAAGAGCTTCAGAATTCGAGCAGCCGCTATCTTCGCTTGGGCGTAGTCCGGCGCGAACGAACTGGTCTGTCCAACGGCGAAAGCACCGAATATAACAGCCATCAGGACCCTGACACATCACATTTACAATTTGATTCTTGAACGAAGGGAAAAATATCATAAACCAGAGATTTTGCTAACAGTTAAATCCTTAATTTCGTTTTGAATTTAAAAACCCATTCGGGTATGGTAAAAGCCAGTTTAGAAATAACTAAAATTATAGAAGCTTTGTCTTTCATTTCAAAAACTTTAAAATTTTAAAGTAAACAATTGAAGAAGAAAACGTTTGCAGACGTTGAATCAATATAAAAATGATGGATTTTGCTGTCTGGGGTTATAAAAGATAAATCCTTACTTGAAAACGTCTGCAAAATCCATCCGGCCATTTCCAACAAGCCAGGCACCAAACCGAAAGGTGGCAGCGTAAGCGAAGAATACGATGCATTGTGAGAAGCCAAACGTGACGCCGTAGACGTAGGCCTTCTTCACCGATTTTCTGGAACAAACATCAACAATTCAATTCAGAAACCAACCAAGTCAGCAAGTTAATCAATTCTGCATTGACTCATTGCATGAAACATAAACTGATTTGCAGTTTGAAAAACTACCATAACTAAAATATGGAATTCTGCATAAGCAATTTGCTAGTTTGTCGTGCGCAGGATTTGCGCTCAGTGGCTGAAGATTTAAATTTTAAGTAGACGGGAAGGAAAGGAAGCTCCAATCTTGGTGTCCAAATTCAGGCATGCCTTTAAGTGTCCTGTCAAAGACACAGCCACATGCTCTTGAGCGGCGTCGAACCTGCTCGAACCATTGATTTATTAATGGTTTCTTATAACTTGTAGTTATCAATGAAAATGCAATGCAAAGCCATTGACTAAAATTTGTGAAATAAAAAACTTAATTCTGACCGTTCAGCAGTAAAAGTGATTGAAATAGATAATAATTAATTAGATATACTGTACAATGTACATTTTCGTCAATAAAAAAAAATAATATGTACTTGTATGGCAGGCGCATCGCTTTTACGTAGTTGTTAAAGAATGTATTTTCTTTCGTGAGAGAGGCCACGGTGCGTTTGTTAATTGTCGCTTCAACTGTAATTTGACCGGCAGTTTCAAATGCTTTCGATTCTTGAGCAGTCTAAAAACATAATAATCATGTAATGAAGCAAATCGTTGAACAGCAATCATTGAAAGCGACGACTGGTGGCAAAGTGATTCGAAAAGGCAGCGACAACAAGCGATAGTAGATTACAAAGTGCATCAGAAATTAAAGGAAATGCCTCTATCCACCTACGCCAATTGGGAATATCATTCGTTTTTCCCAATATTCCCTTGGTACGCTTTAGCCATGCCGCTCTCAAAGTACTTTTGAATACAAAGAATGTCCGTTTCTTTTGGAAGGGTGCACAACTTTTATAACAAAGGTTTTTAAAGTCTCGGCGACGACTTGGCTAGAAACATTTGTCAATTTTACATCGGTTCAACGTCTTCAAACTTTGAATCAACGTGAAAAAATCGGACTGCTGAGTAGAAGAAGAAGACAGTGCAGGACTTCGATCAAGTGTAACAATTGCAAAAGGCCGTGTTTGTGAGACTTAAAGAAACCGGCCTCACTCACTTGTCCAGTCAGAAGCTTCATCTGCAGCATCCCAGCGACAGCCATGAACGGTACAAAGGCAAGCGTCAACAACGTCAGCTCCCATCCAAATCCAAACGCAATGCCGAGAGCGACACCTGACGGAAAAACAATATTGAAAAAAATTTGCAAATCGGAGATTGTGAGATGCTTCGTCATGGAGTAAAAAGTAAGGGTTTAATCTTAGATCGATCTGGCATTTTCGAGGTTAATATAGCTTTGATTGATGGGAATTTTAAATCGTTGGACCAAAAACACTCATAGTTTTATGAATACTTAAAAATGAACCAAATGTCGAGTTTTAGTATAAATTTGAAAAGGAGCTAAATCAGTTGAATAAAGAAAATAAAACAAACTTCGGACAAACGAAAACCAAAATGATTGCAACCAGCCATGGGAGCTTTATCATAGCAACCCCGGGGAATACCGCCTTTAAAAGTAAAAGGAGTGACTCACCAAGTGCCATGACACTCTGGATTGCAGTTCCCGCTCTGATGCCAGTGGCGCCTTGGACCTTCGATGCATCAGTAGCAAGCCGGGTCGTGAGTGCTCCAGTGCTGTTGAAATGGTCGTCATAGTAACCCATCTCCTGACGGAGCATGGCTTTGAATCCCATCAACCTCAACCGGGAGGTGAGCTCTTCTCCAGATTTGGCGAAACAGGAAGCCTGTAGGAAGAAGTAGCAGTTAAAGAAGGAGTTTTTTCTTTTTTGTTCTCTAATCTTCCATTCGTCATAGATTGATTTTTTTAGTTTTACAGCAGTTTTCCTCAGGCATGAAAGTTGACCGGCTTTTGAAGAATGAAAATTCTCGACCGAGGAAGTTTTCCCAAAAACTTAACCTGCACGTGGTGCGGACATTCGTTGAACTTATGAAGTTGTTTCGTCGTACAGTTGAAGGATTGAATGAAGAATTTCTCTACTGAATAGAGAGGCCATCGTTCGGCACACTACGAAACTGCACGCGCCGAGATTTGAACAGCTGTAGGCAAAAGATAACTCGAGCTGTTTTTGTTTCCCGAACGCGGCCTACGTAAGAAAGCCCAAGCGAACACAACGGTAAGCGGTCACACAAGACAGAAAAAAAATTAAAAAAAGCATCCAACAACAACGAATGAAGCGATCGCATCTCACCTGCACCATGTTGGCGACAAACGCAGCCCCACCAATGGCTACGAAGAGCAGGGAGTAAAGAGTGATTTGTCGTGTTTGTTCGTTTTCGTCGGGAAGCGCATACACGCCGATAATTTCCGAAAATAAAATGGCGAAGACTGGTTGGATGCCGCCATTGACCGCGGCGGCAATGCAGCCCACTGAACAAATGTAAACGTTAGAGAGAGGATGTTTTCGGTAATTTTCTATCCTATATGTTGTCATCTCGCTAATTTATAAGCAGCAAAGCATCTGTGACATCCAGTGGGTATTCTAGACATTTGTTGTCTGGGATCTTATTCGCAGGATACCAAATCCACGGCATGTCGGTCTACCCCAGAAATCGCAGAAGCAGGAAAAGTACGCTGGCATGTTGCATGAATGGCTTCTTCTGAACTTATTTCGACATGGATGCCTTTGGTCACTAGTTTCTGTTTTTCCTGCTGTTTCAGATCGAATGTAAAAAGATCAGCACACCGTTTTATCTTCCATTAATCTTTTAACGTTACGCTTTTCTTACAGTTGTTTGGACTTTTCAACTGTAAAAACCTGCGAAATCCGAGACAAAACAGGTTCTCTAACTGGTAAGAAAGCTGAATATCAACCGTAGGAAGTCTTACGAATGATGTAGCCAGCTTCCGGAGTATTCAGCTTCATTATCCTCCAAAAGTCATACTCCGGTAGTTCCTCCTCTTGCTTGTCCTCCTCAGCCTTGAATGCATCCTTCCCACCGGACTTGGTACTTGTTACGCTCAGCGTGCGATTCAAGTCGAGCTTCCCGTTGGCTTGGCCTGGAAAAGGAAAACATTTTATTTTGCAACGAGACGACACCGCTGTTCAGCTAATAGCGTAAGTAAATAAGGCCCAGATAGCAAAATCAGTCATTTTTACATTGATTCAACGTCTGCAAACGTTGAATCAATGTAAAAATGACGGATTTTGCTGCCTGAGAAATTCTTTTTATTTTTTGTTTCCGCATGACCACGATTGAAAGTCTCTCAACCGACTTTCTTTCATGAACAGGTTTTGGAATTTGTTGGCTCAAAAAAAGTTGTACTTACTTTCCCAGGCAATCTTTTTGTCCCCTAGAAGCAGCATGTAGCAAATATTGAAAAGTGTTATTAGAAGAATCAAGCTCGTTCATCAAATCAGTAATTATATGAACAAAAATTTGCAGAGCACATCGGTTATGATGCAAAGCATTGATTGATTGAATCGGATTTTGCTGCCTGGGAAAGCTTCTTGCAGAGCTCAATCCTGGCAGTTTCGCATACTCGTAGAGGCTTTGAATCACTGACGCAGGCCGGGTCAACGAGATTGACAGAGCGCAGTTTCCGATTGTTGAAGTCTTGTTGCCGGGGAACTATTCCATCCATTAGATACAATGACTTCAAAGGTGCAGGCCCAGACAGCAAACCAACCGTTTTTTACACTGACTCAACGTCTGCAGATGTATAATGTATAAAACGGTTGATTTGCTGTCTGGGGGTTTTAAAAAGCAGAAAACATTGACAATAAAATGAAGTGTTGTGGTAACGTGATTTACCTGCAAGTTTGTCTTCGTCGTCGTCCTGGCTGCCATGAACTAAAAGCAATGCAACAAATTGTTAAAAAATCGCCTGACGTCACATCATAGTTGGGGTGAAATAACAGAAAACAAAGAGTAAATTTTGATGCTTTATTGATCATTGTGGTGATGAAGTTGAAGCTGCTGAACAAAGCAGCGTAGACTTTGATGACTATCCGGCTATAGCGAGACCACAAGTTAGCGTTGAAAAATTTGGACGTGCTGCAAATCTGGTGGCATGCGATGTGCAGTTAGCTGACTACAAAGTGTAGTTACAGGTAGTCAGAATAAGACAAACCGAGTTTCAACAGCATTTACGTAAAATCGATGTTATAAAAGTCAAATCAAACATAAGTTTAATTAATTTGAAAGCGGTGAGAAAACGCTTTTCTGGCTAATCTAGTGCTTTCAAAGGAAAACAACCTAAAAATAACCACAACATTATCTTACTAGCTCGTGGGTAAATGTTCTTACCCAGCCAGCAAAAGTTGTCATTTTTGCATGGTTTCAACGTGAAACGGCGTCAAAACGATGCAAAAATGACATTTTGCTGGTTATGTTGGCTTTGTAAGCTACCACACGCACACACATACTGTGAACTACTCTTAGCACAGTACCGCCAGCCCTTACCGTCCTCGGCACTGTAGCTTTGCATGTTGACCAGGTTTTGATAGACTCCGTTTTCAACTTTGAGCAACTCGTCATGGGTGCCTTGTTCCAAAACCCTGCCTTCGTGAAACCCGACAATCTTGTCCGCTTTCCGTATGGTCGACAGTCTGTGAGCGATTACAATGGTGGTACGGCCTAGAGCGAAAAATGTGGAAATGTCAAGAGAATAAAGGCCAAACAGCAAAATGAAAAACGTGGTTCGGACAACCTTAAAACTAGTTTCCTATTGATAATTCATAAATCTCGTAAATCATATTATTGATGTGATGAGAAAGTTGTCAGTTTTTTTAAGCACGATTTAAACGAGTTGCCGCGTCGTCAGGAAAATCGTTTTTGTGCTGAAGCTAAAAAATTTAAAGCCAGATACTTGGGAAAGTGTGTTGCGAACATGAAACATCCACTAGAACAAGTCAGTTCAATAACCTAGTGATTGATATTCAGTCAAAACTTTCCATAACGTAAAAGTAACCACCCCAACAGCAAATTAGTCATTTTTTACATTGATTCAACGTCTGCAGACGATCAACATCAGACACAAGCGGATGCAGAAGATTTGCATAGCAGTTTTGAACCTAGCTTTCCGAGAATTTTTTCTGAAATTTGAAAAACTTGCCTTGCTTCTTTAAGCCGGAGCAACTTTAACAAGCTCGTTAAAGTTGCTCCGGCTTAAAGAATGCTCCAGCGAGCAAAAGCTATTCTTTTGCTTGGTGGAACTGCATTAAAAGGTTGGTCAAGACATTTAGCTTTTCATAAGCTCTGTCAATGGTACTGCACTAGGCGCATGCACGAGTGCGGAAATGCAATGTCACATGATGCACAACCATGCGCAGTCAAGGGAGTCAGACATCAGCATTTCAAATTTTACGCCTGATTTGTGGTGTAAACAAGTTCCGGATCGTGCTGGCTCTTACTGGTGGAAATTAAAACTTACATAACATTTTTAAAGTTAGATAATCCGCTTTTCAGGTGAAAAAAAATAACGCAAGCCGCCATCGCAAACCCTGATCAGGTATCAACAACCTTGCTCCATAACCAACTACCCAAATAGTTTTCTGTATTGTTTTTACGTTTGCAGACGTCAAATAAATTGAAAATAGAGCGATTTTCTGACAGAGTACCTTACCTTGTGACGCCTGCTCAAGAGCTGCTTGCACTACTGACTCGCTTTCGGTATCAAGTGCAGACGTGGCTTCATCAAGCAGCATGATCTTCGGGTTACGGACGATCGCCCGCGCAATCGCTATCCGCTGCTTCTGCCCGCCACTCATCTGGACGCCGCCTTCGCCGACCATTGTCTCGAATTTCTAGAATGGAGGTAGTCTGCATGTCAGTGGCTTTCAAACGTATGTGTGAGATGTGATCAAATACACAGCAATTAAACATAGCAATACAGTTAAAATTTGCAATTCCGAAAAATCAAACAAATCCGAAGTTTAAGAACTGAGTGAAGAACGAGGAGAACATTCTAGAAGGACCAGGTATCGTTGCCAGTAATTGAAACAAAGTCAAAAAGATATGTTTTCCTGCTGTGAAGCTAAACCATCACAAAACGTTGTAGGTTATAATCTGCGTTTATGTCGACGTTTCGTCAATCAGACACAACTGACTTCTTCAAGTGCAACAAATGCAGCTATTACCTGATGTTGCTCATTGAAAAAATCAGGCGTGTCTGATTGACGAAACGTCAGTATAAATACAGACTATAAAATGACTACTGGACTGTATTAATCGGAAATATATGATCGGCAGTCATGGCTGGTGATGTGATCCTGTGCTCAATTGCGTTTGCGCAGCTAGATTTTAACGGAAAGCTCAACCACACCTCACTTCAATGACCTAGTGCAAAGCGGTGATTAACATTCTTGCTGACTGCAATTCAGTAGATTGATAGATTGTTAATTATATCATAAAAAGCTATAAACTGCATTATAAACACACAGTCGCCCGTTAAACCTTTCAAACCGATGGCATAATTTATGCGTTGAATTGAAAGCACTCAAATTCCAGTGCCATAGCCTTTTCACTTATACACGAATGCAATTTTTAAGACAATTGCGCCGACAAGAGCAAAATACAAGGCTGTTGAAGCTGTAGAGAAACTCAGTGGTTATCAAACTCCATTAAAATCTCAGACTTCATTGCAATGAGTAATAAATGTTAAACAATCTGAGTCGAACTCACGTTAGGAAAGTTCATAATGAAATTGTATGCGTTCGCCTGCTTGGCTGCTTTCGTTATTTCGTCATCAGTGACGCCATCCCTGCCGTATCGAATGTTCTCGGAGATGGTAGTGTCGAATAGAATAGGCTCCTGCGATACGACTCCAATGTGTTGCCGCAACCAAGTGACGTTGAGCGTACGAATGTCAGCACCGTCCATCTCGACTGTGCCGTCCTAAAGAAAACATGGTTTGGATGTTACAGAGATAAAGTTGAGATTGCACCGGAAAATCATTAATTACGATGTGCTTTTTGTATATTAATTGCAAGTTAGTTAATTTGAGCGCTTTACAATGCAAGTCATTTCAATGAGAGCGTATGGGGGGTGAACTGCAGCCACATTGTAACTCTTAATCAACTTCACCAGTGCTCAAGGCTAACCAAAAAGGGAAGTTAGTGTTGTTTATAAAAAAATTATCGTGTGACCAAAATATCAAAATCACTTCCACCAACTCAGAAGCGAGCTCTCTTTCGGCAAAGTTGACAAGGCTGACCTTGTTCAAACCATGTTAATTGTTTTGCTGCACAGTCTTAAAATAATTGGTTCGAAAGAAGATATTTGCTGCTGTAGTGATGGAGTCAACAGTGTACATCGGCACTCAGAAACTCGTAACTAGGCAGCTGTTGCAAACTTTACAGAAAGTAATTTATTGTTAAGCGGCGACAGAATGAGGTGAAGATTTGCGAGTCAATTTCAAACCTGTGGGTCGTAGAATCGTTGGATGAGTTGAACGCACGTGCTTTTGCCGCATCCACTTTGCCCGCACAATGCCGTCGTTTTCCCGCAATCTGCTTTGAAGGTGACGTCATGCAGCACCTGGCAAAGGAATTCAAGTTGACGAAACGTAACAATGGAGAAATAATTGCTTATCTTGGACAAAAAGAAAGCAAAGTAGCCGCTAATCCAGACACCAAATCAGTCGTTTTTTACACGTCTGCAGGCGTTGAATCCATGTAATAAACGGCTGATTTGCTATTTGGAAATAGATTAATTATTATCCTCGCAGTCTAAGCTTCATTTTGCTTTAGAATGCTAAAGTGTTCAAGCAAGTCTAACTTCTAACCTTGATTTAATATCCAGAAACATTTAGTGAACTGGAAAGGAATAAACGGTTTCAAAGATGTCTTATTCCAGACAGAAAATCAGTCATTTTTTACATTGATTCAAAGTCTGCAGACTGTCTGGGATATAAGCACTATACCTCGACGTCAGGCCGGGATGGGTACGAAAACTTGATGTTCTTTAACTCAATCTCGCCGACAACTCTGTCGGGCTTGTGGCCTTCCTCCGACATGCTGTCGATAGCCGACTTTCGATCAATGATCTCAAAGACTTTGTAAGCAGCCGCCTTTGCCCCTGCGAAATCTTCCACGTTGCTGGCGCTCTGATGAAAGTTGTTTGTTAAGTCGCGGTTCGGTCTTAAGATTACTTTGAAAGAATTCATTGGTAGTATAGCTGGTAACTGTACAAGCAGAAAACATTAACAAAAGGCGAGATAGTTGGTTTAAAATTTTGCAACTTTTTAAAGAATTTGAAAAACGACTCTTAACATTCACTGTGTTTACTGTTTGTATATACTCTACCTATTGTAACATTATTTTGACTTCTGGAGTTGGCTAGCTGTTTGCGCAAGGTTAAGTCTCACCTGTCCGAGTGAAAATGCTCCAATGAGAACTCCAAAGAAGGATATGAGGAGCTGTCCCGGTTGCAACTCTTTATATTCTATGACAAGTTTTGACCCATACCAGAAGGCAAGGCCATACGTGCAGAACATGATGAGAAAAACGGTGCCGATTGCTAGCCCGTTCATTACTCCTTTTTGTATTCCTACTTTCTTGGCAAAAATCAGATTTTCCGAATATCTGTGTCAAACGATTGAAAGTGAGAGAAAATATTTGCCAATAAGATTCTGTGTTACACTAAAATATATTCCTACTACTGTATCCATTATTCGTAAGCGTTGTGAAATATACTATAGCATTTATTTCTGTTACTGGTTAATTGCGTAAGTTTCCTTGCAGGCATTGCAACTCAGCTAGTTCAGTAATCAATCTTTTTTTGCATTGGTTCAATGTCTGCAGACAATGAATCTACGTAAAAGGGTTGATTTTCCGGCTAGAATGCAGTTTACGTTTGTTGGGTTTTGTTATGAACAATGATGATGTAACAAACATAAACTGCATTCTAGCCGGCCGCCAACGATTCACTGAGCGCAGACGAATTGGTGTGGGTGATTAACCTTTTGATTTCTTTCTGCTGGCCTTCGAAAGCCACCACGGTACGTATTGATGACAAAACTTCTTCAGCGATTGAACCTGCCTTGGCGTAAGCATCCAACTCCTTCTTAGTGTAAGATGCAACAACCTGTAAATGGAAAGCTAACTGTTCAAATTTCACTGCTTTTTTCTGTTTCATTAATTTTATTTTACGACAAAATAGCAACCACACCATCTCATAATGTGACAGAAAAACATGTAAGTCCGAGCTAAAACAAGCATCATGTGGATTGGAAAAAAGAGTAACTAACGTTTTGTCTTATTTAGAAGTAGTTTCGTTTTGTTAAATCTAACGTTTTGTCTTATTTAAAAGTACTTGTGTTTTGTGAATCCAATGATTTGCTATGTTTAGAAGTATTTGCGTTTCTTGGTAAAAAAATTCCATCAGTTAAATTTAAAAAAAGTCAATACAAATTGTATTTGCAACTTAATGTATTAAGATATTTTTACTTCAACAAAAATACATTGAGAAAAATCTGGTGTACCTTGAAAAGCACAGCAGCTGATAAGCCCAAGAGAGGAGAGGTGGCCAGCACAACCAAGGCCAGCTTCCAAGAGTAATAGAATCCGATTATGAGGCCGGCGATAAAGCGGGACACATTCATGATAGCAAGAGACACCTTGTCCCCGATACCGTTCAGTATCTTGGAAATATCACTGCAACGAGACCAAGCGAATGAGAATTAATTTTTGTCGAAGTCACATAAAAACGAATTCGTTTATGAAGCGATGTTTGGAAGTAAAATACTACAAGCAAAAGGTGTGTGAACAAAACTACGTTGCGGAAATATTATTTTTAATGAAGAATCACACACAAAATCACCACAAGCATTTACTCAGCCATTCTTGTGTTGAGCTCTCCAGCAGAGTTAAGATCAAAAAATCCAATTTCCTGCCTCAAAATGCTCCGGAAGAACTCAATACGGATACGCCGTGCTTGTCTGGCGGCCTGGTACGCCCAGCAAGCCACCTAAATGAAATAATTTTATTAAAGCCGTGTACAAGAAAGAAGTCCTTCTTCTAGTACAATGGTAAGCAATTTGAGGTAAATGGCCACACGTACCACCACAGTTGTACATGAATACCTTTCAAGTGGTACGTAAATGCCTTCAAACTTTTAGTTTTAACAAAACCAGTATTCACAATTTTAAGGGTCAAGTATACTTGAGCTTTGTAAATGTTCCCAACATGTAGGCTCTGAAAAGTCTAGGCTAGGCCATTTCAAGTGTAAACTCTGTTTTGTGAAGAGTTTGCTTAGTAAATGTGGTATGTTGTTCCTAGTCCTACTAGTAGGCTACTATAATACTTGACTCACTTGAAGACTCCCAAAAATCCACACACCAATGGCCAATGCTGTAAAGTAAATGGCATATCGCGTGATATCATCATTTAATTTTTCAGCTGTTGCAGCCTCACTCAAGGCAGTAAAGTTGTCGAAGTCCCTGAGTAAAAAGCGATAAACAGTAAGTTTTTATAACAAGTTTTTTTTCAAGCTTCTTTACTCAGAAGTGTTGTCTCTTGTTGTGACAACCTAATAAAAGTTAGTCTCGATAACGCCTCAGACAAACTCAAACTTTTGTCCTGAAAAAAAAAAAAAAAATTAAAAACACAAACTCACTGTTGGCTAGTGAAATTATAGCCGAGTCGCAAATTGCACAAAGTGTAGTTGATCTTGCAATTTTCAACTACTCCGAAGTTGATGAACGCGTCAGTGAGATCGCCAAAGATTATGAACATGGCAGGCATCGCTATGCCATGGAGGATTGCAGCTATTGTCCCACAGAATATCAGGAAGTAATCTTTGGAGTCGGCAAAACGGAACTGCAAGACAACGGAAGAGTAAATAAAACAGGAGAACTCACAAAAAAATCCCTACACGAAAAGACGTATTATTTGGTATGTACAGTACACTGTACAGAGGTGACTAACAACTCCTCCTGTAAAGCATTCCTTCTTTGCATTGATTCAACGTTTGCAGACAAAAAGATGCCGTAATGTAAAAAAGGACAGACTCTTCAGCTGCGAGGTGGAGCTACTGACGGTCCAGCGTGGCTCTACAGTCTACACTTATTGATGGTTGTTAAAAGCTGTGATTATGGTTTTTCAAAGAGAACTAGTCGTGCAGCATTGCTTTTATGATGATTTCGTATCCTTTGCTTCAATAGCTAATAAGGATGTTATTAGTTATTACACCATGAAAAATCGTTGCGTTATAGTCGGATGCCAGCCTTTTAATTTTGCAGCGTTTTTTTTAAACCAATGATTAATACAAAACACGCACAACCTGTGGTAGGAAAAGACCAAAAATAACCATACGTTTATATCCTCACTGCACAGTGCACAGGTGCATGCAATAGCATCACGTTTACAACTGGTTGTCTTTAGACTCTTCACAAATTCAATACATTATTGTTTCTCATCTTGAAGGAAATGCAATTTTCTCTCTTAGTTTTACAGTAGGATGGCGCAGTGGATAAGGCGCTCGCTTTCCAATCATGCAATCCTGGTTCGACTCATAGCTTAAGCTAGCTGGTTGTTGACAAAATACCACTCATCTCTACCCAGTGTGTAATAAATTGGGTGGGCGTAGTTGCTGAAGAAAGGGCGGCCGAGATAAAGAAACTGGCCACCCTGCTCTCATTACGGTACACGACAACTGGGCGAGACAAACTGGGCGATACCCACTTGGGCGAGACCAGGTGGGCGACGAGACCAGGTGGGCGACGAGACAAGTGGGCGACGGACCAAGTTGGCGACGGGTCAAGTGGGCGACGAGCGAAGTGGGCGACGGCCAAAGTGGGCGATGGAAGCGAAAGTTTAAAATACAATGATTGATTTGTGGAAGAGAGGCAATGAGAGTTCTCACGCTGAGCTTCACGAAGCATTGGAAGCAACATTTTCATTATTTTTTGTAGTCTAGTAATAGCGCTTGCTGTTTGATGTTAATTTGCATGCGTTTGTCTCTTTCCTGAGAGGTTTCTCTTAAGCTTCACGATAAACCCTGACGCCGCAAATTGCAAAATAATGTGTCAAGATGATGTCACAATGCAAATTAACATCAAACAGCAAGCGCTATCACTAGACTACAAAAAATAATGAAAATGTTGCTTCCAATGCTTCGTGAAACTCATCGTGAGAATTCTCATTGCCTCCCTTCCACAAATTAATCATTGTATTTTAAAGTAAAAATTAAGTCATATTTTATACTGACAAGCTTCGATAACGGTTAGGGAGCGTTCATAACTGACTTCAACCACTCTTTGGCTATTCGTTTGTCTCTTTTCTGAGAGGTTTCTCTTAAGCTTCACGATAAACCCTGACGCCGCATATTGCAAAACAATGTGTCAAGATGATGTCACAATGCAAATTAACATCACACAGCAAGCGTTATTACTAGACTACAAAAAAATAATGAAAATGTTGCTTCCAATGCTTCGTGAAACTCAGCGTGAGAACTCTCATTGCCTTCCTTCCACAAATTAATCATTGTATTTTAAAGTAAAAATTAAAAGTCATATTTTTTCCGAACGGCTAAACTTTCGCTACCGTCGCCCACTTGGCTCTTCGCCCACTTGGTCCGTCGCCCACTTGACTCGTCGCCCACTTGACTCGTCGCCCACTTGGTCCGTCGCCCACTTGGTCCGTCGCCCACCTGGTCTCGCCCAAGTGGGTATCGCCCACTTTGTCTCGCCCAGTTGTCGTGTACCGTCTCATTAGTGCTGAAGGCTTACTAGTACACATTGGATTTTGTCACTTAATTGAACATATAATTTAATTCTATTCTTCCATTAACCAAACCATATTTTTAATATAACGATTGCCAAACATTTTTAAATTAGCAAGTAGAAGGTAGAATAAATAAAGCGATTAGCCAGTAGGTAAACAATCACATTGCCCTGCAGCCTGCATTAAGTCTCTGAAGTAGTCAACATATGAAACCTCTTCAACTAAATCTAATTAGCTGATTGACTTACTAATTCCATATAAGTTGTGGAAGGTACATCTTCTTTCTTCTTCTTTTTGCTGCTTTCATCATCTTTTGAAGATCTGTAACGATTACATTGATAAGCAATTGTTTTCGAGCCATTACTATCTTACATAGTATCCTGACAAAGCAATCAATCAAATGCAGAGTCAGGACATGGCTTCCCATTTACATATTCTATTAGCTCAATCATCAAGAGCAACTAATTTGATGATTGCTGCAGTGTTTTGCTGTTTCTTGCTTGTAGTAATAGCTGATCTACCATGCACCGATGACACAAGACAGAAACAAGGGTAATTTCTTCTCTGTGACATAGAATGCTAAAAACGCAGTAAAAAGTGAGACAAAAAAATTGCATTTGAGTACAAAAAATAGCAGGTAGTATACATATCAATTCAAATCAAAAACATTTGTTAAAAAGTCTGATCTGGTAGATTACAAAAGCAATCTTCTGCCATGATAACTTGAATTGTAGCCTATGTAACAAAATGCTATGTTATATATATAAAAAAAATATATACAAATAAATGCGACAACCATCTGTCACTTGCAACAGCAATGAAAAATCAGTTAAAAGAGATGACAAAACCTCTTGATGGTAAATATTTTATGTCAAATCTCATGATCTTTTACTAAGGAACTAAACAGCTTCAAAATTTTACTGAAGAGTGATGCTGTCTACTATAATTCACTTGCTGTCTAAACACATTCTTTTTGTTCTTGTTATGATTTTGCCAATAAAAACATACAACAGAGAATGCCAGGGAGGAGAATGCAAAGAGAATCTAGTGAGCATTGATTTTCTTACTAGATTAGCTTGTGATTGTGGGTGAATTTATTTACTACCATGCCACAGTTATCAGCATATGCAAAAAAAATATATTCAGAGAGTGCTAACTCAAGCTAGTCTGAATCCAAAACCAAAACAATGTAATTAATCATGCTTCAAGCCACTCAAAAAACTCCAAATTTTCTGTATAGGCTTTGAGCAATCTACCTAAAAGATACTTGCGTAATCCGTATCACTATAGATCAAACAAGTGATACAAAAGAAAACACAAAATATTGAATTAAAAAAGTAAGAACAGCTCTAATCAAGCTAAAAAACATTTGAAGCTTTATAACCTGAATAAAAACTAAACAAGCAGGAAATGGGTTGGCCACACCATGGGAGCAACCAATAAATTCAAGGCCATGAAAACCCGTTCCAGAGCTCCCAAAGATAAAATTGATTACAAACATCAATGGAATGGAATGAGCCACAACTGGCTCAACAGTTGAAGTATGGCAATTTTAAGAAAAATAACAACATACCCCTTTGTTTAAAAATAATAATTAGTGTTACAATACGGCAAACAGAATACTTTTTAAATTCACAAAGAAATACAGGACTTTCTATGTTGATGGTGCAAAAAGACAGACTAACGGTACCTATCAAAGCTTAAACAAAAACATAACATGTGTACTGTGCAGTGTGTACAGCCATGCATCTCCCCTTTTTATAACTTGTGTTCATGACAACAGGTTTTAAGACTGTCTAGAAATAAATCTTCCATGAGTTTATGGCAAACACTCACCTAATGTCACCAGCACCAAATGATGTCACAGGAACTTCATTAATAAATGGTTCACTCTCATTTGAAGCTGCTTGTTCGTTCTCAGTCATTGAACACTTAATTAGCAATATTTATAGCAATAACTACACAGGGCACTTAGATTTAAAATGGCTTTGGATTAGTTACATGGCTGACTGGAGAGAGCGCCTGTACAAGTGTACAGTGCTCAAAGGGACATAGGTTTGACACTTATTAAGAGCACATGGCCATCTTGTAAAAGACTGTGGCATGCCAAAATAAAAGTAGCTGATTTGAAAACTTTTTTTTTTGCATTTACCTGTCGTGTTTTATACACAGGGCTGGAAAAAATGTTTAGCTTCCCGAGAATCTATTTTTTAGCGAAAAAATTTCCAGCGGCTTACGATCAAGATAATGACATCATAATTACACCGTTTACAGTTTTCCGGCGAAAAGCCTCACTCAAATAATATATTATAGATGGCCATTTGTAGCCTCATAGTTCCAATAAACAGTCTTAGTATCGTATTTTATTCGTAAGTAGGCACGACGCATTGTTTTTACCTGATGTGCCCACTTTGATCAGAAGAAATTGGAACAATAGGCTTATTTGATGACATTGAATCAGCGTAACAAAGTTGGATTTTCGGACACGTTTGTCCGGCGCCAACAAAAACCAATTTCGAGGCCTGCCCATACTTTTTACTACACTGTCGGGCGGACTACTGCAATATATTTGTGCAATTTAGCTAAGAACATGTTCAGCTCTGAAGTACACATTGGAGTTCGTTATACGCAGTGATACAAATCAGTGTCAGAACTGCAATATGTCAGCAAATTACGATGGCGGTTGACGGAGAATGAAAGACGTTAGTAACGTGATTTTTACGGTAAAAATTTTCCCGCGAACTGACAAATTTCCCGGGAATGTCATTCCCGGATTCCTTATTTTTTCCAGGCCTGTTTATACATAAGTCTAATTACAGTGTATTGTAAGATATGGATTGGCTCTGTAGGTTATAATAATGAAAACTTATATAACTGATATTGTCCATGGAAGAATAAATGGATTGGGACTGTAGTATAGATACAACTAAAAATAGGTTATTGTTTGGTGGCTAGTCATGAACTAAGATGATAAAAACTGTAGTAAATTTTGGCTGTGGCTATTTTTCCCATTCAAGTGTTGTCAGATAAAAAAATTACTTTGTTTGAGAAAAGATGAAAGGTGTTGAAAACAAAACCTTATAATTTGGAAAGTTTTGAAGTCCTGGGCAAAGAAAAACTCTTAACCCTACCTCCACATACCCTCTGGCAATACTTGCCACAAAACAATGCTTTTTTATTGCAACTATCGCAACTAACATGGACAGATTGCCACTTTGTAATTTGATGCAAAACTTTTTATTTATTTTTTTCCTTTTTAAAGTTAAACAATTTTGTTTTGCTTGAAACAAAACAAGTTTCTAATTATTTAAAATTAATCAATTCAAGTGTTGTTTAACACAAAACCATTTGTTTTCAGCAGTGGCGTATTCTCCATGCATGCAAGGCATGCACTGCATGCCTTACAATTCTGATGAAATCAGCAATCTTTCAGGGACAACAAATTTATGCGTAGAAATAGAAAATGTTAATAGCAGAACCTCCTCGCTCTCTTAATTTTGATATTCAAAACAGCTGTTCGTTTTCAAACTTTGCTGACCCTGGCAACCCTGCATGCTGAGGAGAGCTCAGCATGCGCTGACAATACAATTTGCCTATTCGCCACTCTTTTATCAACACTGTTGCGCAAAGGTGACCAAGGCATGCAGATTTGAAATTGCATGCAAAACAAAAATCACTATCTGTAGACAGGGTTGCCAGATTGGCTTTTGTACAACCAAATTTAAGAAATTTGACTTTTTTGAAAAGTGTTTGGCCGGACAATTTTTGTTTGGCCACTGGGCCTTTTTTAGTTTCCCGATTGACATTTGTTTGGCCTTTTTTTCTTTTGGTCTTTATAGTTTTAGTCCTTGTGGCTTTCTACTGTAGATACTGTAACTCTAGGCCTACTATACTGTGGGCCTATCAAAGATTTCAGTCAGATTTCGGCATTGGTGATGTCACAAAGCACCAGAGATCTTTCGGTTGGGTGGTCGGTAATCTAATCCTATTTCAGCTGGTCAGGTTTATACTTTAAACTGGTATTCGTTGTATTGCATTGCAAAAGCTTTAGCCTAACTGGTTTTGAATGTTTAACATGGCGTATAAAATTAAGACATTGATTGATTGAATCTTTATCCTGGATTTATGATGTGTTTCAAACCTCATTTTTTGCAAAGCAGCTCAAACAATTATCAGCTAAGTAACGCTCCGATTGCAAGAAAAACTATAAAACCTAAGGCAAATTTGCAAATTTTTCCTGGGGGACCATACCCCCAGACCCCCCTACACTGGCTATGACCCTCCCTCCATTGCATGCCTAGTAAAATCAACCAGGATACGCCACTGGTTTTCAGAACATAACTTAGCCTATTGCTTAGATTTAATTTCAGTTTAATTTTAGGTAGCCTATTCAAAGGCTATAGGTAATTATAAAGAATTTGCATAACAAAAAAAAAAAACGATCACAAATCTGCTGTGCGGTACAATACCTATTGTTACACACTAGGTTAGCTAAAACCAAAAGCCTGAGAAAACCTTACAGTCGTCATCAGAAATACCCTAATGCTTGTGAATTCCTACTCTTGCTCATTTAATTATTTTCACGTCAAAGACCAAACACAACAGCTTAACCAAGACCTCCACGTAAGCAGAGCGATGTCCAAAATCAGAACGATAGCTGCTTAAGTAGCCTACTCAACTACCAAGTACTGGTCTGGTAGTGCTATTCAAATCGCTGTAACATATGTTCACTAATGAGGTGGTAGCTAACTTGGTGACCTCATAAGGTTTTTCGCATACTCCAAGTGATCGTGAAACCTCGAGAAAAAAATAAATTATTGATTAGTTGTTTTCGCCACATTCGACAACTGACATTGAAGTACGTAGCACTAGCAGTCTGATCAAAGTGAAAGTGATGGCATTCCTACGTAGCAACTGTACCATCTACCGTACCACAAACATAGCCGCGAACGAGGTGAGCAATATGAATGCGCCACCATCGACGCAAAAAAAAACTCGCAAATAAAAATCGGGGATAAAAATAGAACTGCAAAATAAATAAAAAATAATATTGTTCTTGTTTGCATCATGAAAAGAGTATTCTTATTTTTTTCACGAGACATGCTGCCGTATTCCAGCTGTTGTTGTTTGGTATTAATTTTAGATCGATATTGTTAATTTGAGTTTAGGCTACATAACACCCATAACACCAAGAATAAATATAGCCTGATTGACCTCGATCTAGTAGGCCTATCCATAGACCAGTGGTTCCCAACACATGGGTCGCGACCCAAAGTTGGGTCGCCTGATTATTTTTTTGGGTCGCTTGTTTTTCAGGCATATTGTATCTTGGACGAAAAAATAAGAATAAAAAAATTTTAAAACGTGAAGAGATCGATCACAAAACTGGAAAATATAAACACAAGTCATGAAGCGTTTTATGTCGAGACATCGGAAAGCTTTGTAGCATGATCGTAGTGCAAGAAGTTTTAACAGTTTTCGTTTTTAATATTGTTAATATTATTATTAAATGTAAACCCAACAAAAATTTCAGTCTCAAACATAAATTAACTTGCCAAAATTACGGGATATGCATTGTAACGTGCAATATATGTCACGAACACTATGTTGGACAAACCATGACAAATTTCTTCACACGTTGGGCCACACTGATTGATTGACGTTTTATTTTTGTTGCGAGTATAAACACACATATTCAACAAAGTCAGATAAAACAAACGATAACGTAGAATGTATTATGAGTGGATACTGCAACGGGTGGCTGCAAAGTGACCTGAAAGGTCTTCTAGTCGAGCAGCCACCCTCAACAAAAGAAAAAGTAACAGATATGTTTTACCACACATAGTCTGTTGTGGTAAAACGCATCAAAGACAAACCCCAAGTGCTGTATGGACTCATTGATGCTTTCTCCACAGAGAGGCCTTTGCTGCAAAAAAGCAGTCTCAAGAGCTGCACGAAGTGTTGAATGATGTTGTGAAGTGTGTAAACTTCATCAAAACAAGTCCACTAAATCGGCGTTTGCTTTCGTCTTTGTGCACTGACATGGATTTTGATTATTATCAAGCATTGCTGTTGCATACAGAAGTGCGATGGTTGTCACGAGGTCGTGTCCTGAAGCGAGTTTGTAATTTGCGAGAGGAGATTGCTATCTTCCTGAAGCAACAGAACTTGTGAGATTAGCCGAGAAGTTTTTGCAAGAAGATTTCAACGCAAAAGTTGCTTACCTTGCTGATATATTTGACTCTCTGAATTCTCTAAATTTATCTGTGCAAGGCAACGGTTTAACGGTGAATGATCTCGCCGCAAAATTTTCTGCTTACTACAAAAAACTCATATTTTGGAAAAGTTATGTCACCAGAGATGAGTAGGCCTACGATATATTTCCTCAGCTAACGCAATATATTTGTGGCAAGGAAGTTGATATTAAGCAAACCATAATTGGACACCTGGAACAGTTTACCAAAAAGTTTGTGCACTACTATGGAGAATCTCTAACACTTAATAGCCAAAATGATTGGATAATTGATCCATTTGTTGGAAAAGATCTGCCTCAACTTCCCATCCATGTTGCAGAACAGTTTATGGGCATAACGACTGTCGACAGAATCGTATTTCTTTTGCGTCCTTCAAAGACAAATACCCCAAAGATTCTGCAAACAACCACTTTTGGGCTTCCATGTAGGCCTACAAAGTGTATCCCACAGTTTCAAATTTAGTGATTCAAAAAAAGATTCTATTTGCAACAACTTGGCTTTGTGAGACTGAATTTAGCGCCATGTGTGTATTGAAAACTAAACAGCGAAACCGGCTGGAAGTTAAAGCCGACATGCGGCTATACCTAAGCAAAATAACGCGTCGATTTCAAAACTCACTGATAGCAAGTCAGCACAGCTATCTCATTAGTGATTTGATAAACATAATATTTTCGGAAAAAGTTACTGCTTTTGTAGTGCTGTTTGTTTGCAACGCAATCTTGTATGGCTTTTAAAATACTACGACAATTTGCTTGAGTCGCAAGATTTTACCGAACTGAATTTTTTTTTTAAATTGGTCGCCTTAAAAACGAGTTGGGAACCACTGCCATAGACTGTCATACCTGTAGCTTAACCAACGTAAAAACGATTTTCTTTTACCTGAACAATTATCTTGCTAAAACGACCTTGTCCAATCTGTGGGTTAGTAAATTCTTGGTTCCTCAATGCATCACATAAGAATTTTGTATCAACATCACACAAAGCAATTCTCGGAAAAATTGCCTACGTCTTAATAATAAATGATCAATTGAAGTTGCTTTGACGTTGGTTCTCAACCTCACCTATGCAATACCAGACCGTTATTTGTGAAGGCTCAAAAGTTTATACTTTCTTTGCCCCTTTCTTATTGATTCCAACTAGTTTATTAAGCTTGAAGCTACATAAGGCTATCACCACGTGTGCGGTAAAATGACATTGATAAAGCATTAGTAAAATCAGAATTCGCAAAAGATTTTGTGTCAATGCTGTTTGTTTACTGCAGTTTATGGGATAAACCCGGGATATCTAGATTTCCCTGGATAAACCTTTGCTTATTAATATGCTAAAGTTGTTAAGTTATCTTGGTAAGACTTGGTTTCATAAAAAAAAACTAACAGGTTTCTCATTTCGGTTTTGTAGGTAGGCCACCAACATAGCTTATACCCAGCGATGGATGGCCGTGCGAAAACAACTTTTAAATTGTGACCGCGCAAAGTATTGTTCCCAAATGATTGCCCTAGTTGAGAATGTAACAAATTATATTCCCGCTTTCGGTTCAATCAACGTTCAATTATCTCTTTACCTTTCCAATTTTGGTGCGAAACAAGTCCTTTAAAATCATATTTTGAGTCCTTTACCACAAATGTCAAACCTTCACTTCATGGAAGGAAAATTGCATTAAAATTAGAATTATTTTTCCCAAGATAAGCTTAAACAACAGTTTGTTGTGCAACTGCAATCATTGAGGCAGACCCAGTGGTAATAGGCAACCGGTAACGTAAAATTTTCTGGTAACCAGTTCTAATGAAGTAAAGTAAGTAGGCTATTCATAAACAGGTCAAAATGGAAATCCACTTTCTGGTGTGTTTCTTATGGAAACGAAATATGACAAAAATTAAAGGTTACATTTTTATCTGTTACTTTGAAAATACCTTGATTGTTAATTAATAGTCATTGAGAAAATTATCTGCTAATTTTTTATAAACTAACATTCCTATTTTTTCAGTAGCTTAATATTTTACAAAATGTTTAGCCTACATTCAAATCACAAAATTTGCTTATCTTCAAATGGTTAATTTCAACACTTGCGTGCAGGGGCGTATTAAGAGGGGGCAATTGCCCCCAAAAATATTTTTATATGTGGACCCACTCACACACTTTTAAGCTAGGCTTTTGGCCAATAGATATTGATATACTATTAGTGTCAGTTACATTTTCTTTGTGTCTGAAATGACAAAATTATCGTTTCTGTGGGATGACAACTTACTAGTAGACCGTATGGTTGTTTCGTTGTCTCCCTGTCAGTATGGGGACTTGAGCCACTTTTGCAATGTAGAGGCTATAAACCTTGTATATTTCGAACATGTAGGCTACTGTTTCTGACAAATAATTCATTGATTGAGTGTCAGGTCTCGCAATGGTTTTTAACCATGTTGCCGACCGGGTTATTTAACTTTGTTCTAATTTTCTGTTTTTGGTTGAAATTAATCTAAATTCATGATTTATGAAAGATTCACGCAGGGATATCTATAACTACGGGATTGGAAACTCTGTGGAACTGAAAACCATTTTATACAACAGTAGGGTCACTTTTCTTTGTGCGCTGCTGTGATAAATAATCACATAAATTGAACTCAAAGGGCAGCAAGTAGTAGGCTAAACGAACAACCAAAAGTGTAACAATCAATTCACCTGCTGTAAATTGTAAGGTCTACGCTTGCCTGGTTTGTTTATTTGTTTGTATTCCGTTAGTGCAGTCATGTTGTATTTTGTTTGCTGCTTAAAAAATTTCCAGAATGACTATTGGTTTTAGTTCTGATGACATCGTAAACGAATTGGTTTCGTACTGGATTGGTGTGTGAACAAGTTGATGATACAACAGCATATTTTACTAATTGCTGAACACTCCTCATTTACTTCTGATCCGATTTGCAATACGCAAAATGCTAAAGAACAACAGTAGGCTGTTTTTGGACTCGTTGCATTCATTCAATTTTTGGATTCATCGTTTTTTTTTTCTAGCAGCGTAAATGTACTTTTATACATCAATTAAGTTTTAATGTGAGTGTAAATTTTGTATTATTATTGTAAAATCGAACTTTGTATATCTTTTAGTGGGTATTTTATTTTGTTAATCTTTTTGTAATCGTAGTAATGTGATGACCCTACTGATGTATAGCACTGGATAGAGTTTCCAATCCCGTAGTTATAGATATCCCTGGATTCACGTTATATAATTGATAAAAAAGTGATGTGACCGTTGATATTTTAATAAGGCATTTTTGTCGTTTCCCAGCTTACCCGTAAAAAATTTAAAATTTAAATAGTCGGGAGGGTAAGGAATGTGACGTCAATTTCATGATAAATTACAAGAATGTTATTCGGTGTCTTACCAAGATAGATGTAGTTTTAACAAGCGTCGTGCAGTTATTCTCAACCCCCTCTGATATGTGAAAGACTATAACTCTATTATCATCATTGCATGCAAATCGATGTTTTTGTGTTGTGAAGGGAATGACTTCCAATGACATAATCTATTAAAGGCATAGTAAATGAAATTTTCAAACGGGAATTAAGCATTAAATGCGTAAACTGAACATTCAAGAATACATTTCAAAAAAAAATACCGAAAAAAAAATGTTTTCAATGGCACTGGCAAGACCCAAAGTTCAATGTTTCATTTATTTTTAATTTTGTCAAAATGACCAAAAAGTGGATACACTGCACGAGAATACGTCACTATCGACAGCAATAACAAAAGCCACGTTACCACATCTGATGTTTCAACATCACATCTGATGTTTTGAGCAAACTCTCTGATGTTTTGATGTAGCCTACATACATACATAGCCTAGAGTTAAATCGCCCGCAGTAACAACTATTGCTCGATCAGCTCATTGCTAGTTTATAGTGACGTAGACTGTACACTTGTACAGTCGCACGCTTCGCTCCTCACGCCCATCCCCGTTAAGAAAGCTCTGACAAAAGCACGCGCGGAATGCTGATCAGGCCTCAATGGGGCAAAATTTTATTGAAAATCACTTTATGGTAGCATGTTAAACACAAAGAACGTGTACAATCGCCAAGTCAGGTTTTTCCTTTAGTATCCCTTTAAAGACGTA
This sequence comes from Aplidium turbinatum, assembly GCF_918807975.1. Classification (NCBI taxonomy): domain Eukaryota; kingdom Metazoa; phylum Chordata; class Ascidiacea; order Aplousobranchia; family Polyclinidae; genus Aplidium; species Aplidium turbinatum. The sequence continues at coordinate 9,503,696 of NC_137486.1, forward strand.
TAATCCGGTAAAGTACCATCATAACAACCAGACCTACCTCCTGTTATCTTGTTTTCTGAACCAAATTATATCGCACGAGAAAAAAAATTTTGTAACTTCATTGGGCCCTGTGTTAATCATCTTTTAGGTCTATTGGTCATTCGACACGATTTTGAAAATTCCAGTGTCTTTAGGCCATTTTCTATGAAATAGGCTGCAATAGTTTGAACTAGAGTATTTTAAAAGGGGGCTAACTTATACTAATAAACTGCAATTTGTTTGGTAGTTGACGCGACAAAATGAGTAAGCAGAATTTCTATACTGAAACGAAATTAATATGCTGATTAACCTAATTTAGTCAGACTAGCAATAGTTGGACTTGCTGTTGTTGGCTAAGAATAATGGAACATAGAAAGTTATGTTGAGTTGCTTCAGATTTACGTGCTTTCACATCACTGCAATGACTGCTCGCTGTCATTCTTATCACAAGGTTACTTCAAGGCTTCAGCTGTATGTCTCAAAATATACATTAACCTTACGGGACTGGGCGAAACAAAGAAGCAAAAGATTACGTAGCTTTGCCGTTACAAATGTAGTCTACCACACAGCGATAGTAGTAGATGCTACGTACAGGATGTAGCTGACACACCAGAAGTTGTCAACTGTCACTACTTTTTATTCACTGTTATGCAATCATGTGAAACAACAATTACGTTATGGTTAGTTTTATATTATTTGTCAATCATTATGAGGCAGAATTATCACTTACACGATCACGTCAACGGCAATGTCGTCGTAGGGTGGTGGAGGTGTTACATCACTAACAGAGTCCTTTTTGTAAGAACCATCCTTTTCCACTCCGTCCTTTTCTACTCCGTCTTTTTCTACTCCGTTCATTTCTATTGCTGCTGTGTCGTTGACAGCTATTTCACGTATTTTAACAATGCAATATTTATAGTAAGTTTGGGCTATCAATGACAGTGTAAATTATCTGCAAAAGAGAATCCACAGTAGATCAATGGAGTAAATATAATATTTAAGTGCAGGTGAACTCTTCAAAATATGCAGTAGCCTATCTAGCAGTCTAAGCTTGTCTGTCTTTAGCTCTTATACGTTTTGGTTGACAATATTCTAAGCACAAGCTTGCAAAGTTTAACTCGGAGCAAGAGTAGTAAGGCTCAAAAAATATTCTTGCAACACCTTTTCCTTCGAGGACCTGGCAGTAATAGCCAGAACAGTTCACAATGTTCTCAATTTTATACACCTGTTGTTGATCAGTAGTTTTTAAGCCTCAGGCTATCACGCCGAGCCACCCATTGAAGTGTCTTTGCCGCTCACGACATGGAATTAGTAGTTTGTCAATGCCAATTCACTTTTCTACGTCTAGTTATCTTCAATAATAATTCACGTAAAAGTTCATAATTTTAATTTCTATCTTTAATGTCTTTTCAAATAGTTTGTCCAACTGCGTTAAAAATAAGACTAAACTCAAAAAACAAAATCTCGGTAGATACTTTTAAATAAGATTTCCATTTGAATAAGAATGCCTTGTGAGCTTATGTTCAAAGATGATATGCCTTACATAACCCTGATACTTCATACAAGATTTTTTTCATTCAGTCACTTTTATACCAGCAAACTCCACCGAAACGCGTGATCTTTTTGGCTACATATGGCCTGCAAATTTTTCAACCACGCTCAGAACTGCACAGACTTCGTTCTGGTTGGCATGAGCAGAGCTGATGCAATATGCATGAAGTGTGCAGTTATTTTAGCAGAGATCGTGCAGGGACGCTTCTCTAGTTGTTTTGTCATTCTAAAAGGCGGTAGTTTTTCGTCACGTGATCAACAATGATGAAGCAAATTCAACCAACCGAAATAGCGTCCGGTTACAGATAGCTACGTCATACAGTCCACTGTGGCAACAATGGCGTAATTCAGTCTTCCTCATTCACTAAGTCCATCAAAACTAAAGTTAAGCTTGACAAATAAGACGCTTTAATCATAAACCTGAATCTTTAACGTGAGGTCATCTTCTTACTTATCTAATACAACCAATCAGATCAGTGAGATAAACGTTCGATTTGTTTTTACTATATATGGCGGTCAAAAACCAGCCGGCATTCAACAGAAGCTCAGTTTCTTTCAGTAGCCTAAATCAGTAAGCAACCAATTTCTTATTGTGTCTGTGGTCGCTTTTGGTAGACACAGGTTTGATTCTCGGTCGGGGCAGAAGCTGTGCCAGTCCACTTTCTTACGAGTAGCAGAGTATATGATCACAGTGGTCGTGAATATGATGGTGATTGGTAAATGAAAAATATGAACGAATAGGTCGTGAATGATCACAAAAGTAGTGCCAAATAATTTTACAATTGGCAGTTACAAAAAGCTAAGCGATAAAAAAGAAACAATCACGTAGGTACTATTATTATCAACCAAAGTAGCCTGCTTGTTAAGATTTCTTAACCGAAAGTCACATACCCTTCTATACTATAACCTGTTCAATAAAAGTTGTTATTTTTACGATGCTTCAGTGTTTACTGATGTTACGGAAGTACAAATGGCAACGTTTGCTGGCTGGAAAGACGACAAGGCTGCAGTTTGATAACAGTAAATTCTTAATAAGGTAACAAAAAGTTAACCCCTTCTGATATCGTGAAGTTAGCAGTGTTATCAATGCGGCAATGCCATATTACAACTACCGGTTGACCACTGTTTCAAAGTATTGGAAAATGTGAACAGTTTGTGGCTAATTTCCTCTGAAAATACGAGCTTGAACCAAACGACAACAATTCACTTTCAGACTACATTTTATTCTTGCTCGTAGTATTTATTGGCTTAGTTATGAGAAACTTCATTTGATATATTTCAGTAGACTGAGTAGAGGAATACGATGCTACAGAACATGCATTGCAAACATTCTAAAGAACATGCATTGCCAACCAGAATCCATAGAAAAATCTTCAACGAGCTGAAAACTAAGAGAGGTCGTGCATTGAATGAATTTAGTGACACTGAAACAGAGTGTTTAGGTATATCTTTAAATTTACCTCAGAATATCTTCCTCAAAATTTATCCCAACATTTAGTACGCAGGTGCACTGTGCTGATATGTTAGGGTTGTATTTACTAATTGTATACTTTATCACACAGTAAAGATCACAAGAATACTTTAAAAGATGTTGAGCAAAATATTTACTTCACACGCGTTAAATAATTTAAACTTTTTTATCGATTTTGCGTGATGTGCCAGAACAAGCATCCCCGTTGGCCCCTACTAATCAATCAATAGTGCTTCAATTTTTTGGTAAGTTTCTTAAAGCTAAAGTAGATTTTAAAACATAACAAGAAGATTTAAAATTCATTCCTTTCAACTGCCGAGAAACACATGTATGACCTTGACAATCCAACAAATCTGTTCCATTGATTGAAAGTCTACAGACGTTGAATCTAAATGAAAAAGGGTTGGTTTGTCGGCTGGGGTAGTTTGTGAATGAAAAACTGGAAACGTTTCGCACACAAGAAAACAACTTCCTTATTTGGAATATACTGGCGGATGTTTAGTAATTAAAACATCAGGGGCTTTCAGTTTGTGCTCAGCATGAGTAATGAGAAAATAAAATTTATTTTCTGACAAGACCGCGAGATCTCATGCCGCTTACTTTTCGTTGTGCAATACCGGCGAAGCTGTGACATCACACAAATACAATTTCCTTTGCTGGAAAAAAACTGGCGAGTGCGTGTTGATGACATCATGGGTCTGGGTGGGACTTTTCTTGAGAAAAACACCAGACAGGACTGTTGAAAAACCAATAAAAAAGGATGATGATCGGTGAAGTAGGCTAATGATGTAGCCTTCTTTTAGGGTTGCCAACTACAATTACGATTTAATAAAGGTATTTTGTATTATCACACTAGCAACTTTTTCCTGGTCGAATAAGATTATAATTCACATTTATAGTAAATTCACATTATAGTAAAATTTATATTCACATTTATAAAGGAATTATGATCGAGCATTCCGTCTTAACTTTGCGATAAGAAAATAGTAGCTTAATCCAATTATAGACTAACTCTTGTTTTTTTTCAAACTGTGTAGCACGTTAAAAGTCACAAGAAAAAATGGAGTCTTTAGACTCTGATCTAGAATCTGCCATAAAAGGAACATAGCAAAAGTGAGGGGAGACAATTCCTTTTAAAGAGCTAAATCAGGCTACTCAACTAGCGGACCGCGGTCCAAATTCGGACCTTCTGGATGTTGATGGGGGACCTCGGGCTTTTGGAAGAATAGCTTCATTGCAACGTTTCAAGGCCTCTTTAAATAAATTTCTATTGAGAGAAAGCCATTTTTTCTGTGATTATTCTAGTAACTGGGAGCCCCCCAACACTTTGTCAAAAATCCAAGTCGTGTGAAATTACTTATTCACCAGACCGCTAAAAATATTCAACTTGTCAGACTGGACCTTTCTTAACATTAGTTGAGTAACCCTGAGCTAAATGTATCAACTGAAGCTGGATTTAGCATCAACTACAAATTCAGCATTTGCTTTAATTTTTTGGGTGTAGGCCCCTGGGCCACGCCACCATCTTCCCTGGTGCAAACATCTTGTTTCATGTCACTGATGTCTATATTCCAATCATGTCTCTTCTGAAACAACTGAACACACTGATATAAGAATAATCATAATTGCTCAGTTCTTTCATCTAGTCCTGACGTATGAAATTCTGAATGAAACAGGTCGTGATTTGTCAGCAAGTCAGTCATGTCAAGTCTTTTCTGCTGGATCGTGTAAGAGCAGCGTTCGACACTACTTTGTCTTGACCGGTAATTTGTGGTCATAAAAAACTGCGACTCTAAACCAGAATCATGACTGTCGAACGGTTAAGGTGTCGCGGTTTTTAAGGTATAAATATTTTACAAAAGCTGGTGACAAAGGGCTCATATTTCCCGTCGTCTTTCAACCGTTTACACCCAGATTGTTATGTAAGACTTTAAAACGGTTAAACAAACAGCTTCGGCTGCAGCGAGAGCATTTTTGAAAGTGTTTTGAAAATAGCAGCTGTAAAAAATTCAGTCACAGTCTATCTAATTCCAATAACAGCAGCAATGGTTTAGAAATCACATTGAAATAAAATTCTTCTTAAGTGGTTATCCCAGTTAACCAACTTTCTGTTGAATGGTTAAGTTAATAACAAACAGATTTTTTTTGAATACTAATCCAATTCTTTGGATAAAATCTAACCAATAATGATAGAATATTTTAAATTTTAAAGATATTCAATGTTACTAAACAATTAGGCTAAATACGCTTGAAAACCCAAATTCAGCAATCAAACAGAAATTTCAAAAGCGATTCTTCTCTAAAATTTATCGACATACACACTTTATTGAAATAATAACTTACCTGTGTTTAACGGATAAAATTTTCTAAAGTTTAGTTTTCCACGGCAGACTTGTTCAACTTTTGGTGGAGGTTATTGACAGAACGAAATTACTGACAGGCCGAAACGCAACGCTTATCACCATGGCTAAAATATACAATAGATGCATGCAATGATGAAAGTTGCCAGATGGACTAAAATTTGGACAAAATAGTCCGACGGCTAGCAAATCATTCGGACATTTATTTATGCCAATGTTTCATTTCCTGGGACAACAATGAAGTGGTGGACCATAAATGAAACATTACTTACTATTTGTCCAAATTACATATTACAACGAAGTTCTTGCCAAAACACACCTATAATATGTCAATTGCTGGTGCAGAAATAAAAATAGTGGTCGAGGTAGATTGTGCCACACAAAACTAACACCTAAAAGAAGCTCAAAAGGGTGTCACCATGATAAAAATTTGCACTCACATGGAAGTCTATTTTTTAGCAAGTTTCACACGTGTTATTAAGTTTGAGGAGCCGACATGCAGCATAGCTACATTTGAACTGAACGAGGGGTTAAAGGTTGTGGCCTACTTTGTACAAAAAACTTGATACTTCATTTTCGTGATGACTTTCCATTACCGAAAGCTTTAAATGTAAAACGAAATACAATTTCTAGTTTCCAGCTAATAAATATCTTGTCACATTGATTCAACATTTTTGCGCTGATTTAACATCTGTAAATCTTGAATCGATGTAAAAACATAGATTTTGCGAGCTGGGTTGGGTCAAACAAGCGATCGTGACATTTTTTGAAATTTATATCGGATTATTTTTTGAGGCTTAACTTTACTTCTCGTGGTTGGCTTACATGAAATACTGGTGACAGAAACTAAAAAACTATAAATAGAAAGGATATTACTTTAATCAGAAAGCTCCGAGCTGCAAATTGTATTTGCGTTAAGTGAAGACATTGCAAACTGAAAAGAAATCGGTTTGTGTTGAGTAAAAGTGACGCAAAAGGCAAAGAAAATAAAAAAATAAGTTTGCTTTTATTTATTTGGACCTCTGTTGACTTTCTTTATTTAGTGATGCTTTTCGCTATCTCTAGCAAGCAAAATCCGTCTTTTTACATAGATTCAATGTTTGCAGACGATCATTAATGTAAAAACGACTACCAGCTGGGTTTGCAGTGTTACTTTGCTTTGTCATGGTGGTCATGCTAAGGTATGCTAATCTATCCAGTTGGAGAAATTGTTTTTTTTACATTGATCAAACGTGCTCAGACGTTCAATTGATATAAAAAGGACCCATTTCAATAAATTGGATGCATACCTTTTGCGCAATCAACCAAAAGGATGACTGAGATTTTGAACAATGAAAGTTGTGTCGATCTGACATGGTGTCATGTTTGGTTGGTAGTCCATATCTTCACAAGACATAGTCTCTTACGTATAAAGCTTTACAATGTTTTCTTGAATATCTTAAAATTACATAGCTTATAGATACAATTTTGCAAGCATGCCAAGATGAACTGTGCCAGCAATGCGTGAAAAGTTTAGTTTAATGCACTCCTACTCTGTACACTTACTACGCTTTGAGATTATTTCCTGGATTGGTTTTCGTTCGCAATAACTGCGCTGTTGCATAAGGCTGTGTACACTGTGTAGAGTAGTGTTAGTGTACACCATCGATTTAATATGCAGTTTATAAGGCATGAATCACAGCATTCCACGAATTTTGATTTCAGTAGCTTTTCATTTTAGATCCAACATTTCCAAAGCAGTAAGAAGGCGGCTTTTTTTCGTTTACTTGGAAAACTTGCATAGCCTAACCAAAAGAATAAACTTAAAAATTTAAAACTTTATTTATTTCAACATTACTGCTGATTAAAAGGTTTAATTTGACAACGTCAAACACATATAGTTTTAAGTTTTAAAACTTTACACAAAAAATCAATTAATTTGTTATTAACCTTACAGACCTCTAGATTTTCATGGAATTAGAAAGAAGTGCTTTTTGAGAAACTTACTTCGAAATAAAACAAAATCAGAACAAAGAAATTGTATTTCAAAGCAAAAGGACATTGTCTTAATATTTTTATTTGAAACACATCTAACGCGTAGCGATTAGCAAACCTTAGAGAAGCGTCCTTTAACGGTTTAAAAATGGATTGACACCAGGGGTTTTCAAACTGTAGGTTGCGACCTTCTGGTGCGTCGTTTAAAATTTTAGGGGAGTCGCGCACTTTTAACTGACGTTAAAAAATTGTAATGAGACTTTTTCTTGAACATTTTTTGCAGTATATGCACCTGCTAGGTGGTAAAAAATAAATGTTTAATGGTTAGCTGCACTACATTGAACTCGGTAAATCCTCTCTGGCTAAAACAGCGCTAATTATACTTTCTTTTTTATCTGATTCATGCAAAGTAGAGTTTTCTGTTGTGATTGGAATGAAATATCGATAAGAATTGCATCTCCAAAAAAATGTAAGAAGCAGTCTCACAACTTATAAGATTTGATGAACTTCAGTACAGCAAAGGAAGCTTACACTGTTTCACATCGCATCCTTGCAGTGTGTTCTTTGAGTTACTGTAGTTTCAATAAGTAACGTTTGCTAATATATGTATTTACGCGTCTTAACAAATTATAACAAATTCATTGGCAAGTGCGTCACAAGATGGAAAATTTTTTTGAGTGCGTCGCAGGGAAAAAACGTTTGAGAATTGCTGCACATTATATTCTAAATTTGCTTTATGCTACATTGCCATATTATCACGTAGGCCTGTGGCTTGTTTATAACAAAAAATCTGTCTTTTCTGCGCTTTGGTTTTTCAAATCTAGCCCAGAGCAATGTTTCCTGAAAGTTAAACAATGTCGTAATGATTTCATGTGACGAACCTTTGATTTGACATCCATTGAAATTCTTTACGACTTACGAAGTTTTACGTTGAAAATCCAGCGAATGATGGTGAATTTCATCGATGTGCTCATACCGCCACCACGCGGATGCAAATCACTTGTAAACTTTTTGCAACTTATGTCTTGGCAAACCCGCTGGAATGAGGAAGCAATTGAAGTATATCTGCTCACAATATTATATGATATCACAACAATAAATATCACGTAAATTTTGCATTCTATCAGACCGTTATTTGATGAACTACACTTTTTGAAGAAACAGTAGCGAAAATTAAGTTTACGCAAAAAGCAGCGAGTTCTACAAGCTAGTAAGCTACGGTAGCGTATGAATAAATATTTGGGCAGTATTAGGTGCCTCACGGCCTACTAGAACACGGCCAAATATGTTGCTATTTGGGGAAATTTCTAAGAGTCTTGATTGTTACAACCATAGCTATGACAAACCTGTCATTTTCCCACTTAAAGAAGTATGTAAAATAACTAATATTTGCATCTAGACATATTTTTGACTTGTTTTGCAGGAGATTAGATATCTATGTTAAGTACAACTTATGCAATAATAATGTAAAATATGTAAGACTTTCCAACCGCATCCTGGAAGTTGTCTCGTCATAGAGTCGTAAAGGTTTTTTGTATAGCAGGATCTTTTGCCAAAAGCCATATTTTACTTGCACAATTAAACTTGGTGAAAAACAAAACGAACTAACATTTAAATTGGCATGTCGGATGAACAACAGCTTACAACATAGAATCCACAAAAAATCCTTGATATTTTAAATAGAACATACAAATGCACCAAAAGCGACACACCAAGTGATACTACCTCCAGGGTGCAGTTGGAAAGTCTTACATATTGCATTATCATTGTGTAAACTGTGCTCCACGTACAGACCTAATCTCAGGTTGAACAAGCCAAATATATGCCTGAGTGCTAATATTGCTTATTTTACATACTTTTGGAAATGGGAAGATGATAGGTTTTTCATGGCTATGATTGTAACAATTCAGACTCTTAGAAATTTTCTCAAATAGCAACATATTTGGCCGTGTTCTAGTAGGTCATGGGTGCCTGCAATAAACGTTTAAACCGGCTACTCGAAAACAGCTAGTTTCACTCATTCGTTCACAACATGACTTCACCTGAATAGCAGATTTCAAACTACCATCATTATTGTGTCTTTTTCTTGACATTATACTAAGTGGCTTCGTGACATGGGATGACTTTAGCAAACGAAGCAATCATAACCAGCAAGTTGAAAATGCATCGTGACAGCAAACACGTGTTAGCAGGCTAAGCATGCATCGCACGAGTTGTGTGAGTCATTGTGTTGTGGTAGATTCCGAAATTCTTTGATGCACCGCAGTGACGTAAGTAAAAAGAAAATTCTAGAGGGGCAAAAGCAAATGTTGGGGGGAGGCAAATATTTTAAAAAATAAAGAGTTTGTGTGCAAGTATATCTACCGAATGCAGCTAAATATTTATGAAACGTCATTCAACATGTATCATAACGTTATTAAAACGTTGCAATAATTTTAAAAACACATTTTTGGGAGTTAAGATGAAATTTTAAAGGGGCGATTGCATCCCCAAGACCTTCCCTGTGGCTCCGTCACTGGTATGCAATAGTCCAAGAAAATTTGAAAACCCCCTAGCTAAGCCTTAAAACAGCGTTTCTCCTACGTAGCTGTTGAAATGAGCCATCTCTTAAAAAAGACCATTATCTCAAGAAAGGGAAAATTACTATGAAGTTTGTCAAGAAAAGAGCTAATTTTTTTACTAAAATAGAAAAGCTTGAAATTGATACAGGTGCATGATATTACAGTACGAACATACGCATTGACAGTGTTTTCTTCTACGTCACGAACACACAGACAATATTTTGGGCCCCTAAAATTATCCCTGGCCCAAAAGTATTCCCTGAAATCTCCAATTAATCCTATTGCCCTCTCATAAGTGAGATGAGTAGGCTATAGATTACAATCCTGCTATGACAAAACAATTCACCGCAAAACGATTGATGTAAAGAGGATATCTTGATTTACTTTGCAAATGTACGATAAATGAAGTTCTTTCTTTGTGCATTAGAAAGAAGAAATGGTTTCCATTGCCCTGCCGCTGAATCCGCTGACCGCCAGCAGTCTGGCGTTGTAATGAGGTGGTCGTCAGACCAATCGACATGCGACAACTCAGCAAGTGCTTCAACTCTGCAAGTATGATATATTTCAGCTACTGTTCAAATTAGCAAATGAAATTTACTTATTCTGTTCAGACTTGCTTGATCATTGCTTTTTAAACTGAGCTAACTGACTTGTGACATGCCAAGTTTCGGCTCGCTCAGTTCAGTTTCATCATTTTCTAACTGCAGCCACTTGCTGAAATGTTGCTAGCTTATTTGTCACATGCTGAATTGTCATTTGCTCTGTTCACAACTGCTGACTTGTAGGCAGAGATGGGCAAGATCACCAGTATTGGTGATCTTGAAGATCAAGATCAAGATCACCAAGAATAGGTGATCTTGAAGATCAAGATCACCAAACTATGTGATCTTGAAGATCAAGATCAAGATCGTGATCTTGAAGATCAAGATCACTTTCAAGATCACTTTTTGTGTACTTGAAAAAAAATGAAGTTTTTGATCAATGATGTTGCAAAAAATAATTACTATAAGCAACCTGGGTAAAGGTATAACTTATAGTTGGTATTGCTAACTTTTACTTTTAACTACTCGATCGCTGGCCAAAGAATTGTAATAAGTTAGTGACTGTTGCTATTAGGCCTATAAATTGTTGACGTAGTTTGCGTAGAATCGCAACGTCACACCCAAGGCCGAGGTCTCTCTCTCTCGTTTGACTTGTAGTAGCTTAGATTGGCAATGCCTCCTCGTGCAGCCAAGATACGGTAGTTGGGTCCAGTTGTCGAATACCAGTGATTCCACTTGGGGGTCGTAAGATGGGACATTCGTGGAGTATGTGTTGCATTGTTTGTTCTACCGCTCCGCAGACACAGCCGAGGTTAATTACAGTAGTTCTGAAAAAGACGCAAAATTTGCAATTAGTTTTATACTTTTTTTTATAATAAATAAATAAAAATAAACTTTGAACTACATCAACTTTTACCAAATTTTTGTCTGGTTCATGTGGGAGTTTTTATTCGTGTTACTAAGTAGTTTTAACTTTCACTGTGTTATGTCAATGTTTATTGCACCATTTACCCATCTGGCAACATTGATACCGTTGTCTGCTATCAAAAAAGTTCAGAGGTTTGCAGTCAGACAAACCGCTCCATACTCAGACCCTAAACAAGTCTTGGTTTGGTTGATTTGCTGCAATAAACCACTTTACATGACCAAAGTCGGCTGGAGTCCAGATTTTTTAACATTGCCATTCTAGACTTTTGAAACATCTAAAATTGGATCAAAGAAAGCAAACATTTCTTTAAAATTCACACATAAAAATTGTGAACAAAGTTAATTCATTTTTTATTATACGTCAACATAAAGTACACGGAAGTTGACTTCTTTATTATGACCAACACAGAAAACTTTTTCAATTTTGAAATGGTAACACTGACCAGATTAGATGGAGGCTTTAAATCGTCTTTTGTTGGACGCATATCATATTAACAGTAGCTTAATGTTAGTAATTGCCACTAACTTACTTTGTACAGTACGAGTTCTAAAAAAATGCCTCTATCTAGTAAGTAAAATTCAATTTCAAAATGATCTTGATCTTATTGTCCTTCAAGATCAAGATCACACAAAAAAAAGTGATCTTAGATCAAGATCACCAAAAAAAAAGTGATCTTCAAGATCAAGATCAAGATCACGCCCATCTCTGCTTGTAGGTGACTCTAAAGTCTAAATTAATGGTTCTCAACCTTTTTCTCTTGGCAAACTCTTTTTGGTGTCTTCGAAGCGGTAGCAAACCTTTAAACAATTATCTGAAATTTTGTACATGTTGTTCCCTATTAGAAACAAATGTTTCATAAGTTTCGAAGCGGCACACTTACAAGAATTTGCTGAAATCGAGACGCACTTATGACGATTGATGACATTGACCAAGTAGCCTAATGAGCTGCAGTACAATGTTGGCACACAGAATCAAAAATCAGTAACTTATATTCTATCTTTATGGGTTTTTTATTGATAAAAACGTATTAATTCGATACAATTACAGTCATGGCAAAACTGTTAGTGCTAATAGACCTGCTGACTAACCTTTGCATTTCTAAGTTAAGCATTGATCAACAAGCATTGATCAACATGTCCTTTCAAATTTCAAACGACGACACAGCAGTGCGTAGCGATGTACAGTTTGAAAATTGCTGTGATACACAAATAAAGCACAATCAATTTTTAAGTTTGGTAATTTATCAATCATGCTGTAAATTTGGAAACTTTTACGGACCCCTGAAATCGCTTCGCAGACCCCTTGGGATCCGCGGACCCCCAGTTGAGAACCCCTGCTCTGAATATAGTCAGTAGGCATCATTTAAGTGTTTTCAGTGAGCTGCTTACTTAAATTCACAACTAAGGGTTAGGATAACGGCTTTATTTCTGCATCTTTGTGTTTAAACTTACTGGAATGGTCCAGGAAATCGGAGTGTTTACGGAGCTGATTTTGTTCAGCCCTTATCTCTATGGAGATGCCTCAACGTGGTGTAGAGGTGAACCCAGGCTGAAAACTAGGCTCATTCCTATTAACTCCTGGGGCTAATAGACACAAGTAAATGTCCCCCGCAATTTCTTTTTGGCGAAGAGGGCAGTGTCGGACGGGCAGGCATTCTGTATAGCGGGTCTCGATAAACAGAGTACCCGGCACCCGTTGGAACCAGTTTCCCTGAAGCTAAACGTTTTGATTTTATTGGACCGCATTGGACATTGTTCACTAGTGTGTGCAATAGTGTGTGACTACGCAGCCCTCGCGTAGTCACGACCACCTTAAACAACAATACAAGCGAATGGCCTTTGTCTCAATTTGGACCTGGGCCAAACAAAGCCCAATGGCGATGATATCACGGGTAACGGGGCAGACTTGGTAGAGTTGGAAGCCTCCAGCCCGATCTCACACATTGGCGCTGGAGTGGAATGGTGATTGTGGTAAGATGACAAAGTTCGTATAGTTTCATATAAGTTAAAATCCTATTTTGTTCCTATTACCAGAGGTGGGCAGTAACTAGTTACAAAAGTAACTAGTTACTGTAACTAGTTACTTTTTGAGTAACTGTAACGGTAACTTCGTTACTATTTTCCAAAAGTAACGAAACGCGGTAACTAGTTCCTATTTTAGCACTTTTTCAACAATTACAAGTTACTTTTGTATTGAAATTTGTGTTTCTAATTGCCGTCCATTTCTCTGCACATGTTTGTGTCATGCTTTATGCGTGTTTGCTGCGCGTTGCGCAAAATGCATTCTTCTCGCAGCTGTATCGGAGCAGCACTGCCCATGCGCGGCGCTCTTGTTTTGTGATCTTATGGAGCAGGTTTGCCATATTGGCAAATTCATCGCCAAAATCCAGAAATCTGGCGATTTTTTAAGACGTTTGGCTTCATATTTATGGTTTGGCGATTTGGCTCTTTTTTGGCGCTTTTTGAGAACTGATTTGGTTAAATTAATTGCTTTTGGTGATTGATCAATATGTGACTTTTTATGCAATGTTTAGCAAAAGTGTTTGGCAACACTTGATAGCTCAGTTCATGCTTGTCGTATAGCTGCCAGAGGTGTACAGGAGCCGTAGCCTAGTTTTGGAGTATTTAGGACCCGGAGTTTCGGTGTTCCGTTCACTGTTCACAACCTTATTACATCATTGTTTTCTCGATTCAAAATCGGAAGTCGATGTCTAAGTAACTTCGAGTCATAGCAGGGAAAACAAATTATTTCCTTTGTTTCGAGTATTTAAAGAGAATATAGTTTCGGGAGAGAGTTTGCTTTTTTGTACCAAAGACAGGCAAAACACAACAATACCACAGGGTTGAGCATTACAACAATATATTTTACATATTTACAAGTAGTTTAACAGTCAAACGTTTTCGGCTTAACTTATAATAAGCCTTCATCAGGAATCTGAAAATATGTATTAATTGCAATAAATTTAAACTTTTTGAAAGTAACTATAACTAACTGACTATAATCATCAAGAAACACGCAACGATTATAAGCAATAGTGTGGAAAACAGACAGACGGAAAACAAATTACATTAGGAAAAGGCAATTCCGTAACTAGAAAAGAATTTGCACCACAGGGTGCGTGATACATCTAATAAATGTTGAGGAGAATGGATACGCCTCCCGCAAATAATTGTTTGTTTAAATTTGGATTACAGCGTTTATGTTGAGATTTATGAGTAACTGAAAGTAACTAGTAACTGTAACTAGTAACTGTAACTAGTTACATTTTTGAAATCGGTAACTGTAACGGTAACTCAGTTACTATTTTGGCCAAGTAACTGTAACTGTAACTCAGTTACTTTTGAAAGTAACTTTGCCCACCTCTGCCTATTACAACAATTTTGCCTCAAGCACAAGAATCCTCTGTGAGCAGGAAGGAAAAATATGTAACTTGTGCACTTTTCACGGGGAGAGAATTTGGTAACAGGTTTAGCCTTTTAGCTTATAGGCCTGATAAGAGGTGATACAAAAATGGCGAGGAATGATGTAATATTTTGAGAGTAATTTGAAAGATGTCATTAAGCGATTTCCACAGTTGTTGTGGCATACGAGAAAGCCTCTGACGTTAAATTGAAGATAAAGTGACACGCCTAATATTATAGTCTTTTAAAACAAAATCTACTGATCACTTACCAGCTTTGTATCGTTATTAGTTAATTCAATGTTTATTGCGATTCATTTGCTCGCTGCTATTTCTTGGCAACGCTAAATGTAGCCTTTCTATACTAGGACTTGAACACAAAGATTCATTTTTTTTTAATCTCATTCAAATCTTGATCAATCTTCTTCAAAGGATCAGCGCTGTGTCTTGATTGGACTGCTAAAATTGCCCAATGTTGCTCAAGCGACTGCATAGAGAAATTATTTGTTTCGTAAGGTGGCAGTCATGAGGTATAGTTGAATTGATTTTTTAACAATAAAGCTTGAAGCAACAAAATTGTGCACTCCTTGACAGGGATGGCTAAATTGGTGAAACCGATTCAGTGGCATTAACCCATCGAGGGATATGGCGGTCTACTGTCAAATTACCTTAAACGTTTGAGGAAATGTAACGATTTTACAAACAATTTTCTATAACTATCCAGCACGAAGGCATTGATCTAATTATGCACAGAAAATGCAAAAACTGCATGCTCAAGAAGAAATCTTTACCGGACCCGCACAGCAACTGTAATGTGTACAATGCTTCATCTCTTTTCAAGAAAATGGTAATAGTAAAATAGCTCTCGTTGGAACATAAAGTCAATTTTAAAGCAAATGCAGAGGATTGGATGTCCAAATGATCTTTTGCTGCTCCTTTCTAATCAACTTGAATTGTTCAACACTGAGCTCACTAAAACGTTTTTGAATTGTATATTACTGTGATGTAAATTTTTTGTGTACTTTTATAGAATATGATTGGCAAACAAATTTATATATCTTTCAAGCTTCAAAAATATCTAAGTCAACTTGAGCCTAAAAAAAGAGGTGTTGACTTCGTGTTGCTCTTTTTTCATTGGGAACCGGAAAAAAGAAATGCAAAGTCATGTAGTTCATGTTTTCACAAGCTGATTTCTGTTATTAAAGTCAGACAAGTGACATAACTTCAAACGAAGCTCCTCGACGCTTGCACTTACTGGATTATTTTTTGATAACATATCGGGTCCATGCCTGATGATAATGTTAAAAGAAAACATACCGCTACTCAAAACAGAACAGCAGTGACGTTGCAATCTTCCTTTCTATTTCAAAAGATAAATTAGCTTCTCAAAGTGGTACGTGCAGCGAACCTTGAACGTAGGCTACGTACAAGCCTACCCTGTTTATAGTAGCCTCATGGCTTCCTAAAAATACGGCCTGATTTGTAAAATTTTGCAGAAGTTTCCAGATTTTGCTAACTTTTGGCAAATGTCTAAATAAATGTTTCTAAAAATTATAGTTTTACGCTTTCTTTACTGTTTTCCCCAGACGACACAATAGGTTTTAACATCTTCAGATGTTGAAAACAAAGAAAATTTGATTTCGAAGATTTTAGTCAGACTGTTTTTCAATAACAGTCTGATTTTGCGTTTTTCAACTTACTCTTTCTCATTTGCCACTGCTTCCCCAAGGCAACAAAAAGCTTTTATATCATTAGGAGACAGCAAAAAGTAAAAAAATCTCAGAAAATGTCAGTCAAACATTGGCAGTAGCTGTAATCAAAATCTGCAAAATGTGACAAATCAGGCCGCATCTCCAGGTGGCCAATGGCCATGGTAGCCTATGCTAACTAGTGTAATGGGTTTTTGTAAATAGCTCAGGTTTATTTTGTTACTGGCAAACCGAATGTAGATAAATATCCCCTCTCCCCGAAGAAATCCACCATAGTAAATGTTCTCCAGAATAATTTTACCTTGATAAATATCACCCAGCATAAAATTGTTTTGATAAATATTAACTGCTAAAACTTTGAAACTATTTAGATGTCGAATATTTTTCCGAAACATATTGACTAGGGTTGATTTTTTTCGGTGAGAATTTCTCTAGAGTGGATTTATCCAGGGTGAAAATATTGAAATTGCAATCCAAAAATGGTAAGCAATCATTCACTGTTCGATTAGTTGAGTCTTCTTCACGTTCCAATTCAAGTAACTTATGAAACAAACGGGAAGACCTTTGTTTTCTATATGAAAACTTGCGTAAGATTTGAGTACATTGGTGCAACAGTTTCCTGTTGACCAAATATTTATTGTGTTAATTAACACAGAATAAATACTTTCAATGAGCTTCTGTATTAAAACTTCGAGAGTTGTTTAATTAATAGCGACGTGCCACTCCAAAACCAGAGCGAGCAAACAGCAATTTTGATTTGCTTGTTTGGGTAATCGGTAAGAATCTCCCGAGAGATATCTTTCCGGAAAAATCCACACCAAAAAGTACCCAGTCCATTTTTTTCACCTGCAAGCAAACTTTAAGCCAATCACAATTCACACCCATTGACTTTTTACTCACATTGTCTATTCAAAAGATGTTTGCGAGATCGAGATATAGGTACCAGTAAGATATTTTTCTTTGGGATATATACCAAGGCAGAGTTGTTTTCGAGAGGATAGTTAGGCTACCTAGTTCGATATTTTCTGGAAGGTATTTACCTGCATTCATTTGTTAGGTATAGGCAGTGCTTGTAAGTCTGTCTACTTTTGCTCTGACAACATAGCCTACTTCAAAACGCTTCAACATAAGTAAGGAAGCACATTTCAAATAGGAGTCACATAAATGCAAGTCATTTATCCTACTCTTACAAATACCAATTTTTCGTGCTCAATACCAACTTCAAGCGACAGTGTTGCCAGACTACTTTAAATTACCATGATATCCATAAAGATTTTACTTGATCAAATATAAATAAACCGCGTCAAACAGCCTGACAAGTTTTGGACTTGTTATCATCATCATCATCTATTAGTCTCTTTAGTAGGCGAGACTTTCACTAGTAGGAGTTCGCAGGTGTTGCACCTTCTTTGCCTTCTTTTCCGATTCATTCTGGTTTACGGAGCTTCAACTAGCCTACCTATGAAACTCAAATCATGTAAAAAAGTGCATAACAAAGCAATATTCCTACAATTAAATTATTAAACGTAACACCAGATAAAGAACATACTAAAGGGTATGAGAAAAATTATTGTGGGCTACATAAATTAAACGTTATTTCAAGTAAGTATGTATACTTACCACAGGCCCATCTTATCCTGAACAGCCAGAGTAAAGCTTTTTCTTCCGAGCATAAGTAATCTCACAACTAATTATTTTTTTGTTATTGCACATTAATTTTAGTTGGAGTCATAAACTTTTATTCAGTGCAAAAAAAATCCATTTCCAATACTGAAAAGCGAATTGTGTACACAAGCTATAAACATCGATAGGTGTATTAAATAATCATTATTATGAAGTCAAATTGCTTTGTGTGTTTTGTATTGAATGGTTGTTTGAACTGTACAACATTGTGTTTGTTCTGAAGCACTTGAACTTTGCAAAGATTTTTGACAGAGTTTCCCATGTAGATGAACATCATGAGTCATTGTTTAACTAATGCTGGGCCGACTTAAAAGTCAAGACAAATTCACTTGAAGCCTTTTCGTTCTTGCATTCTTGCTGTAGAAATAGAAATCTGTACACGCTTGCTTACGCATCTTTAGCCTGCTGTTGTAATTGCAGATTATATCACTGGAAGAATTTTTACAATTCCCTAACTTGCGTGCGAAGAACTGGCATGGATCCCTGAAGGAGGTCCTTCCAAATTCCAGTTGTCTTCTTGTTTCTTCAATATTTTGCCAAACTTTGATATATGGTCTTCTGTATGACTTCAAAGTGTTTCGTTGTTGACGAAAATTCACGGTCATCTGATGTCAGCTTCACAACACCTTCAATATCTCACTTGAAGATATTTTCAAATCAATTTCAACTTGACAGCTGTTGACAATAGCAGATTTATATAGCAAACTACAATATACATTATTGACACAAGACTTGACCTGGGGCGGAAAAGAATAATGTGTGAAAAAAAAACACAACCTATAAAACTATTGTACAAAAAAAATAAACTCTAATGTTGTTGTTCATTGTTTAATATTTATATTTCACAAGAGTTTACACAAGAAGAGTTGATGAGTTATCTTTTGTGATCTTGAATTTCAAAGTCTGTTAAAGCCAATGATATAGCTGCAGCATACTGTAGAGCGCTTTTACAGTTTTAAAATCAACAAAAATTTATTGTTTTTCGTTGCATGCGTTTTTCACTTTTAGATGAGTTTGTTGGAAAAGTAAATACAGTTCTTCAGAAGAATAACCAAAATTTTTAGTGTAAATTGGAAATCAAATATTTGGAATAAAAAATCTTTTCGTTTCGGGGCGAATTCCACGTCTTGGCTTCGTTTGTAAATTCAAGCAGTTTCGTTTCGTTATGCTTTCGAAACGAAATGCAGGCCTACAAGAATCTGAGAAAGCACAAAGCTTCGAAAATTTGCATGCATGTCGCAATGCATTTTTAAATTTTAAATATTATCAGTTACAGTAGCTGTTCAAGTGCCCCATATTTTTTCTATAAATTTAAAAAAGTTAAATTCACAATAAAGTTGTTCAAAAAGTCCCAAAATACACATCAACCCTCATAGGATTTTTGCAAAAAAATTCAGATTGTTACTCACAATAACATTGCCGCACAATAACATTACTTCATGTGCAGATGTTAAGAAATTATCAACTCGTTGAATGCAATTGCACAATTTTATGACGCAATTAAACAATTATTTAAACGAAAGTGCAGTCTATTGTAGTCTATATCCTTCAGGTTACTTTTATATGGGTTATTTTAATTTAAAATCTTCTAGCGCGTCAAGCTCCACATGCTATATAAGTCAGTGGCGAAAGCAGTTCCTTTTTCGAGGTGATGTGTTCTTAGCCGACAAATTTTCCTTTGTTTATTGTTTTTTGATAAAAAAAGAACGCGGTGGATCATAGAAAGGGTCTTACGCCTCGGGTGCACATTGGATATTTTACCATAGGTTTATGTCATAATGGTAAATAAAATTTTTCAGTGTTTAACTAAAGCGACATGCGTAGGAAAACACATAGATTATATACAACACCTCTCCTAATTTTGATTGAGGTATCTCTTAAACAATGACTTATCTATGTTGCAATCAACTCGATTTTACGTATGCCAAATCGTTTAATAAGGTTTTCTGCGTTTTTTGAAAGTCAGTTGCAAGATTTTTCCTTCGCAGGTCCAAGTCGTTGCGTTCTTTTTTGTTTTCCATTTTGGTTTATTTATAAACTCACAGTGTTTTTTGTCTCTTTTGTTGTTACTACTATTTTTGTTTCGCCTACTGCCAACTTACGTTCTAGGTGCGTTGTTGCTTGGCCTGCCTCTTTTTTTGCGTTCTCACTGTACGATTTCTGTTTATATCGTAATTCTTATTGTATATTGTGGCTCTAGGGTTAATTCACAAGTAGCCTATTTGTTTGACCCGCAGAGCAATTTAAGTTTGAGACCTCTGATTTACACCCTTTACACTTCCTCCTCCAGTTTTACTTGCTCTGTGGCGATGTCGGTGTGTTTGCAAAGCCATTAATGATGCAGATAAGTTAAAATAGGGGCTGAAAGCTTCAACTCATGCACTTTTAAAAAAATTTCACAATTCTGGACATCGATTCATTGATTACCGAAATCCAATGATGTAAAGACAAGGTCTGTATATTTACTTTTTGATCTTGTCACTTTCGGCCTACAGTAGTTCCTAAAAACACTTTAAGCTCAATGAAAAGTGTCAATCAAAACCTATTGTACGTTCCAGCAAAGGTTCAAGACGCCACAACTTGGTGACGCAATGCTGAGTACTAAAACAGTCATCAAAAGTTGTCATTTTATATCTTTTCGAAGTCTAGCAACGTTAAGCTAACGTTTACTAGCCTAAAAATGATGTTAATTGGGGAGCACAACTAATTAAAGCCTGTTTCTGGACAATCAAAGAATGAAATTTCAAAGAACCATATTACCCACGCACTTGCAATTGGATACTTTGGTAGTGGCTTATCTTTCGCGCTGGTGAATATGAAAGCCAGTGGTTAATTAATTGATGTCATAAGTGAATCTTGTAAAATATTCTCAAAAAACACAGTTATCATCAAAAATCTAATCTAAGTGTATCAAGTGCGCGTTTACACAAGGTTATCCTTTGAAAATGTTAAAAAACGTCTTTGCTATGCTGATGAAAGAATCAAAAATCTAATCCCTCAGTTTGTTCATATTTTCCCTATGAAATAAAGCTTTTTGAAACAAAAATATTTCCAAAATAGTTAACCCTCAGTATAGGCTACATATTGTATGTTATACCTTTAATTCATATGGCAGAAATGAATGATTTGTGTTATGATGTTTGGTGTAGATGGGCAGTTGTGATTGGAAAAAGGAGAAAAAATTGCTGAAATCAAGTTGTTGAGAAAACACATCAGCGTCAAAGTAACATATCTTTTAATTAAAACTTTGAAGTAGCTGCCACAGAAATGCAATAGTCTGAAATAATTTTCACTCGCATGTAGCCGCTATTGCTCTAAAAAATTAACTTGGTTAAAAATACCATTTGGTTGTCCTTCCCATGATTGTCTGCGCAGATTCATTTCAGAAATAAAATGTGTTCTACTTTTTGCACCATCTATGGACAATGAGCTTGAATCTGCCATGAATTTTCACGACGTGTTTTTCTATAAAACTGAAGTTATTCAAAAGAACAGAAGGTTTGAATATTCGTGGCAACATTTTATCATTTCCTTCGGAGTATGATTGAAATTTGTTATGATAACAAATTGATATCAACTTTCTGATTACGTAGGCTTCAACCCTAATGTCAGCCAATGCGTTAGCCGTTAGGTATCGATTGGCCAATATTATTCTTATTATTTTCCCAAACAAAAAATAAAACAAATGATTAAATTTTAAAATAAACTTCTACACCTCTGCTTGTAAGAATCTATTTTTGAAACGAAACGATATAGATCACGATTTCTATGCGTCATAACTTTGTTTGATGCATGTAACTCAAGATGGAAGTTACAGACATCTCGTCTAAGTTTACCTTAAATGATGTCACGATATCTGATCTTTACACAAACGTGATTAACTTGCTTATTTGTGTACATTATGGTCATCCAAACTCACGTTCGTTTGCCATACAATCAAAATTATCATTTAAACTGGAGAAAGGCTATCCTAAACATCAAAATTCGACATTTTTACATCGATTCAACGTCTGCAGACGTTGAATCAATGTAAAAATGAAGGATTTTGCGTTTGGGTAATTCATTTGCCGTTTCTGCTTTGTTTGTTCAGTCAACTGGAGTCACGATAATTAATACCAAATGTGACGTCATTCGGGGTAAGCTGGAAAACCATTATACGACAAAGTGGTAAGTCCGCATTGCCCAAAACACAAGCACCATGAACTTCGCGCGACCGAAATGCTTCATGACTCATAAACGTTTTCATCTGGACTAAAAAGATTGATGCTGATACGATAGCGGTTGGGCGACAATATTCCTTTGACCTCTTGAGCGACTGATCCCCATCTTAATGATAACTCTCATAATAACAATCTATTTCCGACATATATAATCAAGATGAGCAAAATAAACACGTATAGTTATGCGTGAAGACGGTTTAATGATAAAAAGTAAAGCACGGTAGCCTACATTGTGTTTTTCTATAAGTATGATATCGGTTGGTGATAAAACCGCAAAGTTGTTTGAAACTTTTTTTTAATAAAAACAAGACCAGAAATGTTTCATTGAGTACAAACGATATTTTTTTGTTTCAAAAAGTCCTACTTCATAAAATTTGCATTTTGCAAAAGAGCAAAGATAACAAACAAAACACAATTGGCATCAAATACTATTGAACGTTATTTCTTGTAACTTGCCTTCAAGTCACAGTGAAGCCAATAGCAGATCGAGGGGGAGGTTGCACTTGGTCACGTTAACACTAAAAAAATTGAGAAAAATTACACATATTGTCTGTTTTGGCAAAATTTCAGTTTAATTTTTTTTCATTAATCTACCAGGCGTCATTGGGCACGCATATTTCCAGCAGTGGAATAAGAGTTAAAAAGTTTTATATGTTCCACTAACCCTTATAAAATAAAATAATATCCCTAAGTAAACACATTGCTCACTTGCCTAGCAATTAAATTAACATATTCCTGTGTTAATTGGATGAGATGTGCCTTGTATAGGCCTGCCTGCTTTAAAGCTGTGGGGACAGAGACGGATTTTTGAAATGTCATTGAAAGACAACAAGACCACATAAACTTCGTCAAAAATAAATTATTGAAATCCTTCTGTAGTCGTAAAAAATATTTGAAGCTTAACTTCAATTTTAAACCAAACCTTAACTTCAACCAACATACAGTAATTCAAGCTTCTGCAGAAACCCAGTCGCAATTTCATAGGATCAGTCACAAACAAAGTCCACTCACGTGTTGGACAAAAGATCATTATTGGGCCTAAAATATACAAAAGCGATCAAAGCAAGGTAAAATAAGTCAACAGTTTCTAGGTTCCCATGCTGCCAAACTATTTGCTTCTTCTGGCCCCACTTTTCACATTTTCTTGCTTCTCTTGCACTTTTTGCTTCGTCGAAACTTCAGTGCCTCTCCCAAGTTTTTCTTCCTAGATCCGCTATTGAGTGGAACACATCAGTTAATTTCGTTCACAGAGACATTGATGGCTTTACCAAGTTTATCGAATGAAGTTGAACCCGACGTGAGATCGAAAAAAAACGGAACGGAGCTTTTGATTAATTGCTTGTGGTGTTGAGGCGTTAAAAGAGCTCATCTATACAAGGGTGAAACAAACATAAATTAAAATAAAAAAATCAGAAGACAAATAAAGCAAAGTGTCAGGTTACGGTCACGAATGCATTTGACCGAGAAAAATGTTCAAAGCGGATTAAGCCTGCTTCTTTTTCTTGCATTACCCCCTTTTACACTTTAGCATAGTTGTGGTTTTTCGTGCAAGAATGCAAAAAACTTTTTTTTGAAACACATTTTTCCTCGCACTCAGCAAAGGTTACTACAATCTCGTCAACTCCATTGCCAAAATGTCGAGAATGAACGTTTGGAAGC
This sequence comes from Aplidium turbinatum, assembly GCF_918807975.1. NCBI lineage: Eukaryota > Metazoa > Chordata > Ascidiacea > Aplousobranchia > Polyclinidae > Aplidium > Aplidium turbinatum. Next base: position 9,527,772 of record NC_137486.1, read on the forward strand.
TACTGATTTAATGACGTTTAAATGAGTTTCAACAAACGAAACTCAATCTCTGTCATGCTCGGTCTCAGAAGATACAAAGTCGTCAACTCCACAGTAGGAAGGTTGGAGCGTCGAAAAGATGTCGATTTGAGCACAAGGCTGAGTTTCTTAACATAATACTCAATGGCATAGCTCCCTTGAATATAGCAAAGTTTGGTTGTTTGGCTACCCAGTCCATCCCATGCGAACCTTCAGGGCCGATGAGATGATAATTTGGGCAATGGTACCAATGAGATCCTTGGGTCAAAAATCAAGACACTTCCATTAAAAACGCACTATATTCAAAAAATTTGCGATGGTTTCTTCAAGATTCTAGGAAAGACCATGGGCCCTTCTGTCATTGCGGGCTCGGGACTAAAAGTACCTCTTGGACCCCCCCCGTCAATGCTACTGCAAACCTTCAATCACCCAGTATAAGTTTGAATAATCTACAACAAAAAACTGAAAAATTAACAAAAACGTTACAAAATTTGGTGACCAGACCTGCAATTTTTTCCTTTCTATTTATTGCTAAAATCTTTGTCTAGAAAAACTAAGACGGCGGGCATAGTGGTTGATTGTTCAAACGAAGAAAAGGTTATCAAGGCTCCAAATTTAACTAAAATTATGTCTGAAAATATTGACTAGAAACAAGATGCATTTCCTTTTGTACAGCTACGAATATAAATGTTGTTTGCATCTCAAAACTTTGGCAAACTTGCACAAAGGGACAGTTGTCATGTGTTACAGACAATGTCACTATTTATAAACATGGTGTAGCCGACTCAAAAAAACGTCGTGAATCATTGTAACTCGAAACTTACAATAGCGTTGCAACTTTTGAAATGAATCATACACTTAGCAATTGCAAATCATATCTAAAGTGTGAGTATTTCTAGATTTTGAATTTACAATAAAGTGCAATGAAGCTACTTTACCACTGTCATTAACGATTATACGCCAATAATGCTCATAGGCCTATGATGTTTAACGATTATGATTTCATTTAAACTGTCCGGAAATTGATGATAATGACAACGTATTCTGCACTTTGATGGTCAAGTCCAAGTTATGTCATTAGGCAAACTACTCTACTTAAACCAAGTGATCTCCCAAACAACAACAACCTATTCCTCTCCAAGAACCGGTTCAAACCGGTAAGGTGCGTTCACTGCCTGCGTTTGACGAAGTCTGTAATTTCATTTTCCTTTGTTGTTGTCTTATGCCAAGCACATGGCCAGAATATTTGGAGGCACTATCATAAGAAATAAGCGGTTGTCATATAAAATATTCTGCCTGTGTTAGTGTGTTCACTGGATATCATTTCAGAATATAGTTTACGGTATGTGCTATCAATCGCCTCAACCATGGAATCCTCATCCCTAATAATGTGTTTGTTACGAAGATCATGCAATATAATCTTATCATTTCATTTGTACTTTAAAGTAGAACATTTTGTCATCAACATGTCGCTATGTGTGTCTTTTCCCCCTCAAAAAGATTATGCTGTAGAGAGAGTACACGTGACGTCACCTTTGGAAATACAACAATCTGGTAGTTTCCTTCGTTTATAATTTATATTGTAGATTGAACACCTTACGCTGAACATTATCTTGTTGTTTACAATGATTAGTTGAGGAAATTTAAACCTAAACATACTTGCTTGTCCACACTAACAGCCATCGGAAGTACGGTTCTTCATTTAATAAGGCAAAAGTTTCGATATAATTTTCATGATGATTTTTTGGCGTGCTGAAATATTAGATTACGTACCGTACTACTGTGTATGTGCTTTAATATCAGCCTACAGTAGCCTACTTGTAGCCTAATTACCTTAGTAAGTTAGTATATATTGTAGCCTGCATGAGATAGTAAGCTACTGTATGTGAATGGTCTGGTGAGAAATATTGCAACTTAGGTTACAAATATATTTTTGATTTACGAAACCGTCTCTTCAAAAGAGAATAACTGGAAACACTGATTGGTGCATGTGTCACGTGGTAAGGGAAACTCAAATAAAACAAAGAAACTAAGTTGAAGAAATTGGCTAAACAGGTGAAAATCTAAACGTGATGGTGTTTTATTGACTAACAAAACAAGACAATGTTTTAGAAAATATAAATGTCATGTAGCCTGCCTACTACAAACAAGGTTGACACTAAACACGATTTTTTTTAAATTTGGAAAGCCTTGATTAAGAAATATTCTGTTCTTTGTACTGTTTTTACAAACTTTATCGTGATCTTGTCTTGAATGTTGATCAAAATGTTGCACAACGAATTCATTCAAGCATGAATCGTACGTCATATTTTCAAGATTCGCACGTCAATGGGTCAAGCAGGATGACACAAACACTCCTTTTATTGGAATAATCTTCTTAATGTTCTTAATACTTCTAAGTTCTAATCATGTAGTAGTGATGTAAAAATATTAGATTTGTGATTTGAAAACGTAGTCAAATAAAAAGCATTATTTTTAGCATAAGATTTGTTCATAATAAAGAAAACTTCGCGTGTTCTTTTGAGCCTGTTGGAATCAAAATGTTGAGAAAATTCTTTATGAAGAATCTCTTTTTGTTTATCATGATAAAAAAAAAACTGGCTTGTAAGCCAAGAGAAAGGAACTGGCCACCCTACTCTCGTTCGTACCAAAGGCTAACTATGTTGAGAACCTTATCTTCTCACCCCCCCCCCCCCCCCCCCCCCCCCGATGCTTGGATTCAAGTATGGAACTCACCTTTACCTTTTTACTCAAATAATTTGGCGTCAAGAATACCCAGAACTTTTTTGCCTGTCCATCAAGAATGTGTTTTAAAATCCCACAGTGTGAGAGACAACTTTAAATTACTACATAAATCAGACAATATTGACATTAGCTTACTTTGCCTTTGTATCCTTTCATCCATGAAATGTTTGGCGATGCGTGGTTGACACTTGGCTATGCGTCTAAAACCACATCAAACAGAAAAAAACGCTCAAGCCAGAACCAGCACAATCGACCATTGATTACTTTGCATGCTCACAATACTTTCACTAGACGTAAGCAAACACATAAAATATCGTCTTATTTTGGTATTTGTTGTACACATACTCGGAAACCGATTTTTGAGACAAGCCAGTGAGTAGAGTTGTAGGATAGATAGAAATTTGAAGTTGGTAACTTTGCCTTCAATCATTGCAGTGTCCAAGCTTGTTTCACACGCAGCACACTTAACTCATTGTCCCAAAAACACGATTAAAATAACGTTGAACGTGAAATCAAAGAACTTTGCTATGTTTTGCTGCAAAGATATGTTGCCTACAGCGGCTGGTGTCACATGGCGCTGCTATGTTTAGCTCGTGAGTTCATTTGCAGTAATTTTTAGGAAAACACCTTTGTAGTTTTCCGACTGCAACTTGATTTGTTGTGAACCAAACAATAAAAAGGTTAAAGTTTGTGTGTGAACGAGCAATTAAAATGGCCTAAACCGAATACATTTAGTAATAAGGCGTGAAAAACAAACTTGTGCCAGTCTTGCACAGCCTACTTGGCGGTGGGCGCGACCAAGCCAATGTAATTAAGAAGGCGTTGCTTTCTTCTAACCTTGTTACTTTCTGACCCTGACCAAAGTGATGACATGTGAAAACACTGCGCTATGGTTTGTGCTTAAGCATATTTCTTAAAATGGGAATTTTGCAATTTGCTGTGTTTTCAAATCCTTTAGTTTTTGTAATTCAGGCTCAAAATAAAAGGCGAGGTCAGAAATAGAAACAAGTTTATGTATTTTTTTTTCTTTAATCTATTGCATGGTGATTTCTCAAAGTGGACTTTTTGTGTGCTTTGTACAATGGGCGGCCTGTAGCCTATGTTATTATGATGATATAGCATGTACAATCCAATCTGCATATCTACCACAATTTAAATAAATGTAGCACTGTTTAGTTCAGTTGCTCTAAAGCTGGTCAAGTTGGTCCTTCAGTGAGCCATTCTGAGCGTGTCTTAATCCTGTGCTACTCAAACTATGGCACGCGTACAGGTGCCGGTACGCAAGCACTTGACTGCCAGTACGCAATTGACTTGAAGATAATTTATTGAGTATTGTTTTGTGGTGATCAGGATGTGTTTTTCATCATGCTTAGGTTGTTTTTCTTTTACGTATAATTTCCGTAGCCTACTTTCTTATGCTGCTCAAGCGATATACAACTTAATTTTTCAAATGTTAAAACGTGGTCGCATGGACATGTAGCATACGGTACTTCGGTACATAAATAAGAACCGTTCACTTTTAGACCCAATTGATTTCGACCCAATTGATTGAAGCTCAGTCGCCACCTTGTGGCTAAAAACTAACCTTGAAAGAAAAAGGAGGCATTTTGTAGAAACTTCAAAGGCTGAAAGAAAATAATAATAATAACTCAAAATCACATTTTTCCACGTCGGGGGGCCCTTCAAAAGGTGTCCCGGGGCAACTGCACCCTCTGTACTGCCCTAAATCCTGGCATGAGCACTGGATTAAGACTTAATCCATCTCATACGAAATTATTACCATCTGTTACATTCTGGCTGTTTGACACAAGCAAGACCCTCTCAGTAAATACAAATTTGTCAGTATGCAGGTTTATCAATCTGTTGTTGCTGTTAGTACATCAAAGTTTCTAGCCTAGCCTACTTGTTTGTTCTTGTGGTTATAGTCTACTTGACTGTCATCCAACCCTGCATTGCAAGCAGGTGCTGCAATTTTTGTTTTGTAGGCTATTTTGATTTGGAAAATAAACTATTACTCATGGCATAAGCACATGTCACTCAATCTACTTCAAATTTAGTCTTCAGAAAACATATTTTCGTTTTAGAAGATTTCCAGGTGTGGATTGTTTAAAAAAAATTAGTCATTATTAAGTGAAGAGAGAAAGGAAGTAAATAACCTAATATATATTTCTATTTGTTTTTAATAATTACAGGCCTTTTGAAATCTCACTAATGCTTTAATCTTGAACACAAACGGACTTGGCAATTTATCACTTGAAGAAAACGTGTGAAAATCGAAAAATACACAAGCTTAGCACCGCAATGCATTGTATCATTAGGCGGCTGTATATGGCGCATTGGACTGGCAAGGAGTTTCCGACTCTTTATTCCAAATAGCATAGCCGTAGGAGATGGGGGAGCAGGGGGGGCGATCGACCCCCCCGCTGAAAAAAAAACATCTCTAATTTGGGCAAAAAATGTCCAGTTATTTGGGCAAATCAATATTTCCATATTTCGACATTTTACCAGTTTAAGAACTTTGCATAATTATTTTAATTTATGAGATTGCCAAGTTGATGCCTGTAAAGTTATTCATGGACTTCTAAATAGTATCAGGACTGGAAACTCAGTTGACAACAGTAGGCCAAACAGTTGGTACAACAGTTGGCCAACAGTGGGCCAACAGGGTTAGTTACTTGGCTGTTGGCCCACTTTTGGCCAACTGTCCTGATACTATTTAGAAGTCCTTAAGTTATTAGACTACACTACCTCAGCAATTGAGTAATGATACTTTTCTGAAAGCATTTTTGCAAAGACAAAATTTGGGCAAATTTTGAAACATTTGGGCAAATTTTGTTTGCCCCCCCAAAAGATTTTACTCTCCTACGGCTATGCCAAATAGTGTCATTTTAAAAGTGAGTTCTTGTGGCAGGAAATTGAATTCACAAACCTGCGCATGTTTGCTTGAAAGCAAACCGATCAGATATGTTCATTGTTGGTCACTCTTCAACTGTAAAAGTTATGATAATAACGACGAGTGTTGGGTTGTCGGAGAAACCGAACAACAGTGCAGCATTGGGATTCATCGAATAAAAGGGAGATTCCAAGCCATAAATTTCTTTGGAGTTTTGTCACATCCTTGACGCAATTTATGTCTCTTTTATACGACATTGCGTCAATTCAGTGCTCACTTGTCAAATATGACAGGTGAAAGTCCCGACTGGAATTCAATAATATGAAAAGTATAAAGTAAAGTCAACAATTAAATCATCAGTTTTACAGTTGTCGTAATTGCTTACATTTTAATGCAATAAGTGATGGGCAACCCTTTTTCTTTAGTCATCTACGCAAGACAGTCCATCCAAATAATTTCGCAACCAAAGATGAAACGTTTATGGACAATATATTTTGCTGTCTGTTGTCATAGTGATATCAAAACAAATTATGTGACTGTAAATACGAAAAACTGCAACTTACAAAGAGTTAGAACTGCCAGCTTAATGCAGCTTACTTCAAAAATATCAATTACCTCATCATTTTTGTGTTAAAAGATTGTTTGTATGTAGTCATTCATACATAAAATTAAAATAAAATTGGTGCACGTATCTGATTGCATCACCCTTCAGAACACTGAAATAATTAATTATTCAACGCTTGACTGCCGATGTAAATTTTTACTCGGTTGCTTCCCAATCCCATATAAACAATTGTGGTGTTCAAAACAAACTTTTTTGGTCAAAAAAAAAAGAAATTCTTCAGCAAGATACTTATTTGGAAAAACAAAATCAAAATCATCAATTTCGCTTCAAAACGGCTCAAAAACTTGCCTAAACTTGCTTTGTTGCTCCCAACTAAAAGTCATTCAAAAAAACATCGGTTTACAAACAACAACACTTCACTTACTGTACAAGCGAAAATTTCTGTTGACCTCCGTGACTGAATCGGCACCGTAAGAGATTCGATACCTCCATAAGCATGCGAGCTGTCAGCGTTCAAGTTGAAAAGAAACTTTCTCATCTCGAGGAGAAAATTTTATTTAGCCTCCCATTCATCAAAAGGCAACATCTCACTTTGTACAAAGAGCAACAAAATAATGATGAAGTACAAAATTAAGAAAATGTTGATTTGAAAAGTGCGGCAATTTCTTTCATACTTTCAGATAGTTTTTCTTTTACGAAAAACGAAAGAAAATGGATAAAAATGAGATGTTTAAAGAAATTGTGAAAGCATTTAAAACCAGGGTTGCCAGATTGGCCTTTTTACGGCCAAATGTCAGAAATTTGGCCTTTTTGAAAAGTGTTTGGCTGGACAATTTTTGTTTGGCCGCTTGGCCTTTTTTTGGCCTTTTTTAGTTTCCCGATTGGCATTTGTTTGGCCTTTTTTTCTTTTGGTTTTCATAGTTCTTTTGGTTATCCCTAGCAACAGTGAAAAGTTTTGGTGTAGCGTTTTACATCATGCCCATTTCAAAGACCTTGCTAGCTATGCTTTAACATGTCTCTGCATCCCTGTCAGTAATGTAGTAGTAGAGAGGATTTTTTTATTACTTACTGCAGTGAAAATAAACACGAAACAAAATGCAGACTAAGCTTTTGGAAACGATTTTGCGAATACAAACGGACAGGCTGCTGAATGGAAAATGTTGCACAAACTTTGATGGCAGTGCCATAATGATAAGGCGTTTCACATCTGATATTGTTTATGGTGAAACTAGCAGTAACGAAATGGCAGAGGCGCTAGCTTTCCTATAATAAGGAGTGTTCATTGTGGAAAGATGCTGGACATAAATGCAATTGATTTCTTTGATTTTGCAGTGTTGGGTGTTTAATGTAGCCTACAAGTAATTATATTGGGTATAAATATTGTATATATATATATACTATTTCATATTGCATTAAGTGATATGCCAATATTAACTCCTTCTCACTAGTCACCTAGGTCTCACTGGTGGACGTTAATGGCTTTTTAGTCTACAGGATGACGCTTAGCCTAATGTTGTATGCATATTTCAGTTGTATTGTAATTGTTTCCATACCTATCTGTTTGTATTTTATGGATTGCATTTTTTCAGGAATTTTACTAAGCGATTCTTCTTTAACAGATAACATGTAGAACAATAGAAACTGGGTAAATATTATCTAATTTGTTGTTGAAAGTAAGTGCAAAAACACCACTGATTTCAACAAAGAAAACAAAACCTCAGGTTTGGCCTTTTTTTCTATAATTTGGCCTTTTTTGGGGATGCATTTGGCCTTTTTTGTTTTATCAATCTGGCAACCCTGTTTAAAACAGTCATTTCGGTTAGACAAAACACTATACCAGTGGCGGTACCAACATTGTCTCATCTGTTTGACATCCACACGCCAACGATAATAGAAGGAGATGCCATAATTAATCATGGAGAAACAAGGCTACGTACCGTTATTCCAAATTTGCTTTTTTCAAGATAAAATCAACTTTTTTTTGTATCATACGTTGCCAAATGTTGATACGCTGATCATATGTTCTAAATATTTGACAAGAAAGTTTTGCTATTTTGAACAGACGACAAAACGCAAACAAATAATCAACCACAAAAAATGTTCCGCTCCCAATGTTATGCTTACGTCACAAACCGTCGTAACGAAGAGGAAACGTTTCAGCCGATTTTTGCGATGCAAGTTCTTTGTCTATGCACCATGCCTATAAGTTAAGTCATCGCAGGAATGTACGCTACAGAAATGAAAAAAGCAAATGTCTGTCAATCATCAGGTAAAGAGAAAATTTAACAAAATCTCAGAAAACAATTCTGTGTGGAGAGTGAGAATAAATCATTAGCCTCTTCAGTTGGAAAATAGTTATACTTCACACTGATGCGATAAATGGAGCAAAAATATTATGCAAGATACAAATCAACTTTTATATAAAATCGAATTGTTTTGTGTCAGATAATTATAGGACATAATATTTTTTGCTGTCTAACACAAAACAATTCGATTTTATATAAAAGTTTATTAATATCTTGAATAACATGTTCAATTTATTTTCAAAGTTACACTGTTTACATCCTTTGCAGCGTTATCCAATGTGGGGTTGTTAAAATGAACACTAATCTTATAGATATGCCCCAAACAAAACTAACAAAACTCATATGGATCTGATGTACGTATAGTCTGTGGTTTTGCATTCAGATCATAATAATACAGTCTTCAGAGGATAAAACATAAAAAGCTTTCGTCAGCTACCGTATGTAAGTGCTTTCGTAATTTTACGAACACTTTTGTACTACCGATGCACTTTAGAGTGCAGGCACTTTTTTGCCCCTTTTTTAATAATCTGATTCAGAAATTAGTTTTTAAAAACTAAGAGCTTATTGAGAAGAAAGGTTCTTATCTCTTTGTTTTGACAGTTTTGCAATCATGATTTACAGGCACCACTTTTTGTGGAGCCGAACTGTTTACTTTCAATGTATCCCTTTCATTAATCCAATTTAAACAAATTATTTTATCTTTGTCGACTCTTTCATCTTGCTTGTTATAACCTTATCAAGACTTGTAAGTTACTAATTTTATGTATTTTAAAATATTTTAAGCATGAATCATAATCACTTCCCAAAATTTACAAAATCCGTCAAATCATACTAAATTTATCACAAGCAAGAGGAACATTATAACACGGATAGAAGAAGTAACGTTAATGGTAGCAAATATTCTATTCCTCTCTGGTTATACCATGGAAGAAAACGAAAGTTTGCTCTACAAGACTACCTATTTGATATTTCATATCTTTTCTATACTTCGGCGGTAAAAATTAAAACAGAAAAAATCTTAACACTCAAGAAGTTGCATCGTAATTTGTTAAAGACCGTCAGTAGGCCTATTAAACTTCTGCAACTCAAAATAGATCACACATACTGCGTAGCAGTTAAACGACAGAAAGTCTTTTTACTGCACATTGAACAAATTATTCTAATTTTTAAATGTTAGAAGCTTTCTTAAACTTTTACTTCAAAAAAATAGATAAAACGAGAAATAGGAAAGATTTATTCAACTTCATTTAAGAAATTTTTTATTCTGTATTTAAAATTTGTTATTATTATCTTTACTGAAAATTTTCTTTCTTCCATTCTATAGTATCTTTTATTTCCTACAATGTTTTCAGCTTAAATCAGTGAATATTTCATAAAAGATACACATGTATTCCTTGTCAGATACAAATTTATCGACTTCTACCACTGATCTAAACATAGATGATCTGGTCTGTATCCAAATTCCCATGTTCAGTCGTTTTTCTCCTCATCAAGATAAAATTACCTTTCCACTCATGTTTACGAACAATGTTACAAGGCTATACACGTGTTTGCAAACTTACAATAATTGTGATAGGTGGTCTTATCCTTATCCTATCATGCAAATGATGGCAAGACAAGCTTGTAAAATGTAAATTTGACATTAAACACCATCTTTTTAATGATTATTATCAGTCTTCTACGTTCAAAACATTTTTTGAATTTTTTTAGGAAGAATGATAGCCGCTATCACCAGAGCTTTATATTCGCCTAAGGAAAATTATATTAGAGAACGAAAATTGTCAAATTTATTATACACAACGATTTTACGACTACACACATCGCTTCTTTAAAAAAAATAAAACCACAATGAAATTGTAGCATGTTTGCTTTTTCAAGATGTTGAAAACAGGTCTGTGGAATCGGAGTAGGGAGACGTTTGATGTAGTCTGAGCCGATTGCAATGTCGGGTAGTCTACACATAGTTCGACACTACAGCCTGAAATAATAGAAATAATTGCTTTTGACCTTCGGGCTCTCTAAAATGCTTTTGGACGAGTTGTGATGGTTGTAAAATTATTTTTAAAACAATGGCCAAAAATTGAATTTCACATTGTTCAGATTGAATTATTGTGTTGCAAATGTTTAGTGTTGAAAATCAAGCAATTATGATGCTGAAGCTGTTAGTTCAGTTCAGTTCAGTTCAGTTGTTTTTATTTCTGACCATCATATCAAAACAATACACGTCAACATAGCAAAGGTCGAGAAAAGGGTAGAAGCGACAAAACGCGAACGTTAAAACGTGCTTGAGACCGAAGTAAGTTATTGATTTGAAAGAAATTTGGCACGGTCGCAACACCTTCAGAAAAATTTAAGACATAAAGGGAAAATAAATTATCATACTTATCAAGATCTCTTTCGTGTGATACTTTCAAGTTTGTATTGACAAAAACCAAAACTGAACAAATCTAATCTTAAAAAACACGATTAAAAAAAATGGGATAAATTTAGTCAAAAAATCGTTAAAAACTTAATATTGTGCATTGGTAATTGGAACAGTTTTTATTTGAAAATGATTGAGTGCGAAGTCAGACTTCTGTGGTGTGCTTCAAATAAAAGTAAGATTTTCATTTTTTGTTCAATGTGAAACCATAGCATTTATCAGTCCGTCGTTGGAAACGGAATCGTTATTTTAAGGAGAAAATTCTTTTTTCCTGTTGTGGTGGCAAAAATCCTGCTCTCAAGGCTTGTTGTTTCTTTTTGAAACTGGGAAGCAAACAACTGGTTCATTCTAATCCAGCTATTTTCTCATCAGCGAAGTAAATGAGGCATTTTGGCAAACGGTTAACGTTTAAAAGATGTAAATTAAAACGCTTTTTGTACGTAACAAAAATTGAAAACACGCTGGCCTGTTTTGAGGATTGAACGAATGAACCGAATGAGTCACGCGTATTATCTAATCAAGCTTTTGGACATTCATAAAACAAATATTTTCAAGGTTTTCTGCAAATGTCATATGAAGTAAAGTGGTTAATTTGTGTTTTGTGAATTGCCGAAAAAACCAGCGATGACCAAGATAATAATATTAGCATCACATTAAGTTTAAATTTCTTGTCAACATTTAAATGAAGCCAGAAAGAAATAACCTTGTTTCGGAGTTACAAAGATGCAAAATAAAATTAAAAAAAAACATTTCCAAAGCCTTTTTTGATACAAGATTTGTCAGAAATGATCGAAAGACTTAAGTTCTTCAATAAGAGTTTATTTTTAGCATAAAATGTTGATTGTTTAACGATGCCTAATGACATATGCCTAATGCCGTGTGTTTTCTTGTTGCTGAATCATAATTTTAAAAAATGCGTCCACTTAAAAGCGCCACTGCAAAAACCCAACATCTGGTTAGAAATCCGTTTTTATTTTGATGTCCAAAAGCTTTCGCATTTTTTATTTTTGAAAATTTTGATTTTGATGTTTCAAACTTTTTCACCAGGTCTGTTTCCCACCGTATAATTAACTCGTAATCATTCTCCTATCATTTGTTTTAGTTTGTGATTTTCAATCCAGAGTGTCGTTACAGTTATAGTGCAAAGTCAAATTTGTCTTATGATTTTCATTTTATCTATATTGTAGATTTAATTCCTGATAAGGACACACGTACGTGTCGAAAACGTTTGAGCCATTGTGTTAGATATTTTGTTTTGTATATAATACATTATGTTAAACCCGCTAATATTACTTTGTTTTGCTTGTCTATATCATATATGTATATGATTATGTACATATCATATTGTACTGCTGATATACAAATAATGTAGGCTATATAACAAATATATGATCAGAAATCGTACGGTGCATGAAGGCATAACGTACGTTCTCTTAATTGGTCAATGGCTATCAACATCTGATTTATTGTGCAGCATTTAGTTGGTGGCCAGCAGAGTCCAAGTAGTGATAAAAAGACGTTTATTGCAAACAGACCTGTTGAGGTAATCTTACAACAAATCACATCTTAAAAGCGTTTGTTTTGCTGCATTTACTTTTCATTCAAGAGCCGGCTGTTTATACTCAGACAAACAATAATAATATTTTAAGCAAAAGATACTACTACTGTATCAAATATTAGTTGTTTTTTGCAGTTTTGTGTTGGATAATTTCTATTGTTTGATTATTTTTTTTTTTAGATTCAGCCTAAGCAGATTGCCAATTGAATCTCATTAGCAGTAGTCTCAAATTAATTTTTACAGTAAGTCGTTGTAATATTGTCACTAGGCCAGAAACGATATGACGGATTAGGAAGACAACACTGGATAATAATTTAGGCTTTACCTTTAGCTTTCATATTGTGGAAGCCTTAATATAGCTTTGCTATTTTTGTCCCTTTTTCTAAATTTAATTGTCACATCAGCAATCAGCTTGAATTTACATGCGGCAAGCGTAGACAACAACACACAACCAACCACATCCAGCATTCGTTGACTCAGCCTTAACAGCTTCATACCAACCAGATACAATGTCAGCTATCAATGATTGCAAAGACAGCAACAAGTGGTAACGCGGCTAACGCCTATTTTACATAAACATTTAGCCACTGAACGTTTTGTTAGTTTCTTTGATTTATCAATCTAGCACGGTTGTTTGGATTTAGAAGGTACGAAATAAACCTGAGGTGACAGAAACAGTTACTCCCACAGGCTCGCCTTTAATAATGGGTGGGGTTTATTTTTGTCTTCCAATGGAATGTTGGTGCATCAATTTTAATATAAATACTTCTGCAAATTTTAGCAAGTCATGACAGAGATATATCAAATACTTTACAACCTTGTTTTATCTTATGCCTTTTTGCTTCAGTCGTCATTATTTTACAGCTTTCTCATAAACTTTCTTCAAATTATTTTAACTCTCAGTCCGACTTATTAAGGTTGCTGGAAAAGGCATTTTGAGCAGATTAGAACAAACAGCTTGATATTTATCTTATATCTCGCCGATGAAAACTGTCTGTTATGAGAAAGGATACCATGTTAAAGAAAAACATCTGTATGTAATTATGGTATCAAGCTTTTGCAGAGGATGAAATCGACTTAATGTCCTATGCATGGCGATAATACTGAAAATGCCTAAATTTGTGCAAAATTGCAATTTTCCAAGCAGTGGTTTTGTCAACATATATTTTTGCTCAATTCTTGTTTACAATTTGGAGGAGATCAGAGAAGAATTCTCCCTGTAAGCGTGCTATGGTTGTTAGGCTAAGTAGTTTGCCACGACTAAAATTTTCTCCTGTAGGCTACGATGTCTTTCAAATATTCCAAAGAATGGTGTTTAAAATCAAAGCAATCACTTTTAAACTAGGAAGTTTGAGATATAAAGCTTGTTTTAGAATAATTACAAGAATTAATGTCATGTCAACCTTCATGCTCTATTATATGAGAAATACCCAGTTATCTTTTTTGGCTCGTCCCTGGCATAGTTGAATAGCATTAAGGTTTATCAATATATGGTGAACTAAAGCCTGAGCGTTGCACAGCCACATCTTCACAGTGATGTACGCGCATACAAAAAATATTGACGCCGTCAGCGTTAACGCAAACGTTCGAAAAACCATACGCCGCATGCGTCAACGCAACTTGTAAAAAATTGTTGGCGGAGTCAGCGTCAGCGCATACACTAGCGTAAACTAATTTTGTTTGCTAGGTGCCAAACATTCACACGGTATAAACCACTCGAAACAAACAAGTTTTATTTTGAATTTACACGAAGAAACACAAGCATCTGAAAGTGTTCATCTGATATTTTGATGCGTTTTGGTTCCAATATGTCTTTTCCCATTGAAAACATTCTTTCAACTGCAGCGCTGGAAGGTATTGGCGTGTTGTAGCGAAAAAAAGACATTAAAAAGTATGCGTTGACGCTATGCGCTAAAAAACCGCGAAAACTTTACGGCGTAGCCTCAAGCGCAAACTATCCAAAAAAATGTGGCCGCAAGGGTTAGCGTAAACAAAAAGTCTACGCCGCAAGCATGCTGCGTAGAATTTGCGGCTTATATGTATTACGTACATCTCTGCATCTTCAGTATATCAATTGCACTGTGAAGTACGCAACTATCGTATAGGTAGGCTGCAGATTTAAAAAAAAATGGTTTGGTCCTTTTTTGGGCAATGGTTATCAACATCTGTATTGTGATAAACTTATCAGAGCTGTAGATCAAGTTCTTATTGAAGTCTGGCGTTAAAGTAAAACCAACATTGAGGCTTTTGATCAAGTCCTTTGTAAGGCAAACATTGCTTGTGTAAGTTATTAGTGATGTAATAGCAAATAAAATACACCCTTTTGTCGAAAGTCCTCCAATCTCAACATTTTCCGGAGGAAGATGAAAGCCATTGATGTTGTAGCTGATATCATCATTCGATGCAAACTTGTCATAGGTTAAGTCTTGAAGGGCCTTTCATCAAGCCTATGAGTCCTTTTCGAAATTGCTATACAAACACAGAACAAAAAAGCTGTACAGGTATTTAGGAAGAAATGAAATACACGACAGCGAACACTTGAAGCCACAGAACAGGTTTCATCAAGACCTACGCCTTGTTGTCTCTCTATGATATCATCTGTGCAAACACTGCAAGTGTCCACACATTATAAGATGCTTAATGACATATAAATGTGTATTTTGGTTGCCAATGCCATGAAAGTCAAGGAAGATATATCCTCGTATTTGTTTCATAAAATAGAGATAGGCTACGCTTTGTGGGCTACTCACAACAGTCTTTGTAGCTTATTTATCTGCAAATGTAACAAATACAATTTCTGATATAATAGAAGGGAAAATACCAAGATGTGTACCTGACATCGGCGTAAGGACAGGCCAATGCTTAGATGGTCAAAAAGACAGATCTCTATCAAACAACCCAGATGTGAAAAGGAAGCCTCTTTGTATAGACTATAGATGGATATGACAATTGAGCCTTTCTTATCAAGCCTACCATCTGGCACAAATCTTTAATAGTGCTCCATTTCAAGAGCATGGTAATAAACTTTTCAAACGAATTATGTTTATCTTTTCTTCTGAATTGAATTTATTGCTTATCCAATTTTTTTTAAGGGAGGTCGTTTCAAGAAAGTCCGCTGGCTAAGTTGTGATATGATCTTTGAGATGAATATTGTGAGCATCACTGACGTGGAACTCTAGTAAGACCAACTCATAATAATCACCATTTTGTATCAACAGATTAGATCATTTATGTTTTTGAAATGTAATTTTACTGAAGGTTTGGCTTTCAACAACTTGTAAGGTTTACGTTTGATACCATGAAAATCAAACTAATGGCTTGTGATAGGCAGCGCGTGAATAGAATTGTAAACAAACATTTCAATGGCGCAAAGCTTATCAAGCAATATTTAACAAACGTTTAAATTGTAAATTCTCCGGAAAATTTTGACAAGTTAAAGTAGGTTTTTGAAGAGTGCAGTGCTTTTTATCTTTTTGTTCTTGTTTGATATCAAAATCTAATCCACTGATAAGATCTGTTTTTCGGCAAACATGCACAGCATTCTGCACAAACATGACAGCTCATGTTGATACAAGCTGAAGGCTTCAGTAACTAACCATGGAGCTTCAAAGAAAACCACACTTTTGATAACCAAAAAGTAACACTTGATTTGTCATGGTAAAAAAGTATTTTTTTTTTTAAATTCAAACAATAAAAATGAAACCAGGTTGAAAACTTGAAAAAAGGTAAATTTGTTGTAAATTAAGAAGTTTGTTTTTCAACTGAACTAGGGTGGACTGGTGCGATTGCTTGACGACATAAAAATACGCTAACTATAGCATACCTAGGATCGGGTTTATGTTGGAAAGCTAAATGCATGAAGCAAAAATGATTCTACAAGCCCATCCCAGTAACAAGCTGATTAAAAGGTTAACATTTTTGATCTTTTTTAGTAATTTTTATCTTATTGAAATAAGTTATGACTTTTAAGAAGTGTGTTTTAAAACATATTCCATGAGAAGTTTCAAGTAGCCTATGCATGGTACAGCGGATGACCTAATGTTGTTTTGCTTTACTAGTTTATATTCAAATCAGGCAGGAAATTTTCAATTAAGACTCTGTGCAGTTTTTTGCAGATATGGCAGCCTTCATCATTATTGGTGAATGGTCACTTCTCAAACCAAATCATGTCATATCTGTCAAAACTGACCACAAACCTTGCTTCAAGTTTTAGCTCTAATTTCACGCGAGCCTATGTACAATTCCCAGGCTTTAGAATCAAGTAACTTGTTACAATCATAAAAAAATCTATGAAATAGTTGACAATCCACAACAATTTATGACAATGTACAATCTGCTGACAAGTGATTATAAAGTGACTTATAATTAGCCTCACCTACGTATTTCGAAGCGAAACGCACCCTCTGTAAGTGGCAAGCACCACTTAAAAGTCGCAACGCTATAACAACCATTTCTTCAGTCCGCCACTAAAAACTTCATATTGTTGTGTGATTTCAATTAACCGATTATTATCATCATGTTTGAAATATTAGCTATCTGTCAACCAGAAATTAGTGTTGTTTTTCAGAAACACTCTACAATTTTTTAAGTGACTTTTATTTTGAAACAATAGTTTTAGACCGCTAATTTTATGCAACATACTTACTGCAAAAACGATCTTCAAAGTTTTGCTATAAAGCATTTAGCAAGTTTTCAAAAGTATTCAAGTGGCTACTTACCGCATCTTTAAAAGGTAATTGACACGCCATGACACGCCTTGCTGTAACAATAGATTAATAATATCGAAAAAGGCGAGGTACAGGCTCTTTATCGGAGACTTTGCAGCGTTTTCAAGGGGCTTAGTGATATGCTTATAAAACGCCAGTGGCTTACTCGTCTTTCACAGTAGTGGATCGGTATTTAATAACTTAACATCACAAACAATAGCATCGCGTGTGTTGACAACCTCGTAAAAGTTCAAATTCCTATTTCAGCAGCAAATCTAAAAAAAATTTTTGGGGAAGCACCAAAGAAGCAAAAAAAAAAAACTTGTAACAGCCTTTTCAAGTTGAACCAAAAAGGCAAAATAGGCTTCGCTTAATTTTGAAAAATTCTACATTATTTTAATCGCTTTTCAAGCATTTTGTGATTTAGCGTGATACGTTTTGCCTTTGTTTAAGACGCGCTATTTGTATTTGACTAAATTTATCAAACTAAAAACTAGACGTCTGTTGAATTATAAAAAACTAGACCAACGATGGTTTCAGCAAATCAGCTGCTAGAAAGTTCTATTTCGAAACAGATAAGCTATGATTAGACTACAATGAAATGCCTCTTTAGTGTCAATCCCATGGGATTTTTTCCTGTCTAAATTGATGCCCATTTAATGCTTTTTGGCTTAGGTTGTAGGCTACTAGCCTACAAAACAATGGCTTTTTTTAGAAATCCAAGGTCTTGCTTCCAGCCAGTCCATTTAAAATTTATAGGGTTTCATGAAGGGTTAAGAGAATTTCCCAGCACACTCATTGACTTGTTTAAGAAGACAACTGTAGACCATGACATGGGACCATATAAAAAGTTATTTGAAATCATAACCTAAAGTAAAAGCTGCGATACACATGCGGATTCGCAAAGACGTTTGCAATGCTGTTGTTACTTATAATATACTCGAAAGTTGTTAATTTCTAAAATAAGTTATTTGCTAACTTAGTGAATATATTTTATAAAGCCTTTATGTAATTTAAAAACAGTTTTTTAAATCAAATGAAGCATTTATATTTTATAGTATCATTGCCTTCGAACTTTGCCTGTGTAGACGAGTGGCATTACTATAGCCTAAATGCCTGATTACAAATATTTCGAAACCTTGAAGTATTTTTCTCCGGAACAGCTCAAATCTAAATGCATAAATTTAATACGAAATGTTATAACAACAACTTAAGTTTTATTGCACTTTTAAAAATATGTTTTAAACGCTCTGTTTAAAGCATGGGCTATATCCAAGGGAGGTGAGGGGGGTGATCACCCCCCCACTCATTGAAGTGGGGGGTGACTTATGCAAAAGCACCCCCCTACTCATTTGGCTTTGAAAAGGTTTTGTGATATTTTATTGATCGAATTTTGAAAAAAAAATATTTCGGCTGTTATCACTTTTTTGATTTGGTAACCCTGAACTACGAGACAGGCGTTTGTTTACACTGTGGAGTTTTAACTTGGTTAAATGCTTACCCAAAATGCCATTTCCGAAACATAGCCTACTTTGTGAAACCATTTGGAAACCCTGAGCACGTTGATGATCAATGAAGCTGATGTTACAATGGGGGATCTGGGGGGCGTAGCCCCCCAGAAGTTGAAATGACTATGATAATTTTAACCCACTGTCCAAAATCACCCTCCCAAATTCTAAAAGTGGATAGAGCCTCTGGTCTAAAGTATGATTTTGTTGACCTCAGAACAAAAACGATTTTCCATTATATTTTAACAAAATTTTTGCCAAAGCAGTTAAATTTGTTTAAGGTTTTAAAGCGGATGTGTGCGTAGTAATAGATACGACTTGATGGCCCGATTGCGTGGCAAACGAGGGAATACTGGAAACTATGAATTAAAGTAGCTACCTCTGAAAAAATGAACGCAAAAAACATAACGTTATAGCCTACTATGGAAATTGACGTAACCGAGCGAGACAAATCAAACAACATTTCAATAATTCAATTTCACTTTGTAATGTTATTATATCAGTTTTCAAACATTATTCTTAACAATCCATTTCCATACAACCGCCAAGTTGCATATCAAAACAAAAGCGAAAGTCTTCTTAAAATTCTTTGTAAACTTCAAAATCGGACGCGTCTCTTCAACGTCAGTCTGAAGTGACACTTACGTCACAGTCAAAATAGCGAGTGAAAGCGGCGGTCATGAAAGATTCAATAGGCTACGCTCTCTGTAAACTAAGGTATCTTTATTAGGCTCAATAACTTTTAAGTTTCAAGTGTGATGTTTCTGTTCTCAGTGTCAAATTTCGTTTTTGTTGTTGATAAAAGCACCGTCTATTGGTGATTAATTCACGTTACAGTAACTCCATTAGAAAAGCAAAAAGTGTGAGATCCTTTCATTGATGCTTTTCGTGGCTGTTTGATTGTTTGCTTTCAGTAAACAAAGGTCTTTCTTTTGACGTCACAGCCGGGAACGCTCAATTACTGAAGAGACTGTGCCCACGTCATGGGGGCAGGTTGCAATTCCGGTAATAAAAGACATTTAATTTATTTGACGAAAGGGGGAGCTGTTTGTGCCATGACGGTTTAGATATAGCCTACGAGCGCATCAATAAAGCAATCATTTTATTGCTTTGAGTCAGATAACGTTTCAAGAAAATCCATAAATTTCAATTGCCAGTAAATATTGTGTTTTTTGTAGCAGTAAATTTAACTGTTAGGAAAGAGCACTGTGGTGCACGTTCATATTCATATTAATGACTTCATCAAGGTCTTTTTATGTTGAATCAGTGGCGTAATCTCTGTTAATGCGATTGAGAGGCATGCCTTAATTTCAAATGCAATAAAACGAGTGGTAGCCTACTATTACATTTCCATTAAAAAGTATAAACAATTTTATCCTCACCGCAGAGTAGAAACAAAAATAAATTAAACAAGTAAGCTATGTTGTGTGAAATTATGTTTCTTGTAAAATTATAAACATAACTTCTGTTGGTACTGTTTTCTGTTTGTTTGAAAATTATTTTAAAGAATTATCCTGAATTAAAATAACTTGGCAACACTGCATGCACAATTTGATCTGCATACCTTGCCTGCAGGTTTGTGACGTAATTGCATCATTTTAGAAGAAGTTTTTCAAACTTTTTGATTTTGCACAAAACAAATGCGCAACTTTAAAAGTAGGCCCAGTAAATTTTAGTTGCATGCCGCGATAGTTGTTAACAGGTTTTTTTTTAAGGTTTGGTTTGGGTGACCGCTAAGTAGTTTTAAGAGACCGCAAGTGTTTCATTTAAATACCAAAAAATAGCCATATTTGCTTAAGACATAGCGAGAAACAACTATTACTTTTCTACTGTAGTTGCAAGTCCAAATTTTGGGAAACCGCTGGAGAAATTTGGGGGACCGTTTCGGTCCCCCAAAACACCTTAAAAAAAACACTGATTGTTAAGATGTTTTACTCAAACCATTCATGTGTTTAGAAAATCTTGATTTGACACAGGACAGATCAGTCGCACATCAGCGTCTTCCACTTGTCTATTCTACTGCCATCGCACTGGTCTGGTTCCACAGCGCATGCATCCGTTTCAATCAACCATCCAATTGTGCCTTCTCGTAACTGACGTCAAGACACCCGTTTGTGCTAGCTGAGATCCAGCTGCCACACTTACCCACCAAGCGTCGGTCTAGTGATGTACGAAAACCGAGCGATACATCCCTTCAAACGCGCATTGATGTACCAGTGATACCACATTTTGCAACTACATTGCCTGTAACATTATCTCTCATGTGCCATCCCTCCTCCCCTCCCACAAAAATCTAGTGTACGTCATTAATCGGCATCACCGCATCACAGTTCATGAGCGCCATCTTTAATAAACCGGAAATTCAAACATAAAACTTTCATCTTCATAAGCTAAGTGGCTGAACTTCTTTGTTGTGCAACCAATATTTTTATTGTCGAGGGTTTATGACGTACACTGGCGTTGAAGGCGTGCCGACAGCCTGACTGCAATGGTTTGATGACGTAGTGTTTTGAAGGTTTTGTCAATGGAAAGATCAAATTCTTTTGTCTTGAAAGATTTGCTGAGCTTTCTTGCGTACATGCTTTACATTGAATTTGTTTGCCTTCCAAATTGTTCTTTTTATTTTTTTTTATGGACTTTTAGCCAGATTAGGGAACAGCAACTTAAAGCACAACAATTAGAATAAAAATGTCCTGCTGGTCCAACTAAGTTGCATATACAGTATTCATCTATTTACAAAGTTGAAATAAAAACGTTTTATAAACATAATAAGCTCAACAATCTACATCAGACAGTGTTGGCTGATTGCTTTTTTGATCGTTTGAGTCATCGGCAGAGCTTGATGTCAATGATAGACGATTTGGATGATGGGATGGAAGACAATCTTCCATCATTCCATGTCAATTCCATCATTAAGTTTGCACCGCTATATCAAAACCTAGTAAAAGCTGTGAAATAAATTGAGTAAAAGTTTCTGTTTGATTACGTTTTTTTTAAGAGAAAAGTGTCGATTTTTTCGTATTGAGCCAGCGCGGCTGTAGACGGACAATTGTTCAAGGAAGTGAAGTCGTCAACATTCACACTTTAACGATGACATACTTTCACTTTAGTTTAGACCAGGGGTCACCAAACTTTTTTCTCTTAGGGCTGGATTGCTACGAGATTAACAGCTGCGGGCCGGATGCAAATTGCAAAAATATATACAACTATTTAGAATCTCCATTGACTTGAATTGAGCACAATATATAGCAAAGTTGTGATGAAAATCGAAAGGTTGCTAGAAAAGTTTTCCCCTGCTGTAATACACTACAGGGCATCGTGCTCTTGAAAAAACATTACATCTTTCCAAATTTGGCTTAGACTGTCCCCATTTGCAGGGAATGGGTTGGGATGGAATGGAAGACAGATTTGGGATGGAAGATGTCAAGGATGGAAAGGAAGATCTTGATGATGGGATGGAAGACAATCTTCCATCATTCCATCTCAATTCCATCACTAACTTTCTAACGCTTTATCAAGACATGCAAAATATTACGTTGCTTGCTGAAATAATTCTATTTTCGGTTCGTATTAAACCAACGCCTAACACTAAACGGTACGTAATCCTTAGGAAAATACTGCTGTTAAATTTTTAGCTTAAATTTAGCCTATGGTTTTTAGGTTTATTTGTGGCATATTCAACGCGGAGATCAGAAAATGTGAATATTGAAGAGATTTCTGAGATGGAATGGAAGAAAATCTCAGGATGGAAGATTGGAAAACGTCTTCCATTCCATCCCATACCCTGCCCTTTTGTGGTGACCTAATAATAAAAACAGAACACCAACATGTAGGCTGCCTGGTGGAAAAATGTACAAATTCAACATACAACAACGAACTAGAAGAACGAATAATTTTAACAAAGAAGTCTCTATTACACAAAAAGGCAAAGCCAAAGACGGTTGCTAATGCCAAGGGAAGCACATGTACAGAATTGTAGTGCAGCTGTAATTTCCGCAGCACGTGGTGGCCGGATGAAATCAGTTCGCGGGCCAGTTCTGGCCCGCGGGCCGTAGTTTGGCGACCCCTGGTTTAGACATTTAAATGCACTACATTGAAAAACATCGCTCTTGAATGATTCTACTTGTGTGCACACTTGAACAATTAATCAAACAGTGAGAAACAATGATATTATGTGAGGAAGCATGCAAACACTAAAACGCAAACTGTGATAATAAAAATAAATCAATTAATCAAGTTTATTTCACTATAGCTTCACATACCAGTGCGGTACATGGTAGAAAATTGGTACATCAAACACAAAACTTTTTCCATGAGAAAGCTACCTACACCGTTGAGTCACCGAAATAAAGCATAAGGTTTTCTAAGTTAAAGTTTTCCCCCAACTTTAAATAAAAGCAATAGAAAAGCAAGTAAGCTAGCATAACACAGACCGGACAGTAGGCTAATCACCGCAAAAACAAAACAAAAAAGCAGCCACCTACGCCACCTCAGCCTGCAGAAACTTGTTGAGGATACACCTGCAAGCATCGATAAAACAAACAATTCTCTACGTTAGTGCTTCCCAACCTTTTTCAGTTTGCGACCCACTTTTAATGCAAGTTTTATTGTGCGACCCACAATGAGATATGACATCTTTATTCTTTACTACTGGCGTACCGCGTACGTACTGAAATAGATAATGCGACACAACACATCTAATTGTTACACATTTGTTACATTGTTGCATAGGCTAATTGTTACGTAATGATAATGCAATAATTTCCCGATCCGCCCGATCTAATAGAAAACCCATTGCACAATTTATGAAAATGGAAAGTCAACAAATGAAGTGAAGATAAGAACAACGATGGCCAAGGCACAGTACTGTTCAAGACCAAACTGCGGCTTGTGAGATCCATAGTAATGTCGGTATTTTTTAGAAAATTTTAACATTCAGTAACATTTAGAAATGCTTCGCGACCCACCAATGGGTCGCGACCCACCGGTTGGGAAGCACTGCTCTACGTGATATCACTGATGCTTCACATAAATTGATAGAACACGAATAACAGCCACTCCAACGCATTCTACCTCGCTGTGCTCCCTGCACAACAAGTGTTGAAATTGCGCCGAAACAAGACCACAGATTCTTCCAGGGCTGTGCACTCGGAGGGATTTTGGCGTGTCCAGTGTCGGAGTCGGCCAGTTATAAACCGAGAAATCAAAGTCATATATTTTTGTCTCACTCCACAGCCCTGGGTTCTTCTTGTGGTCGTAAGATAACTTCTAACACCAAACAGAACGTAAGCTGCTAATTCTCAAAAAAATATTGCTCTAAAACTTTTAGTTTAAATTTAGTTACAAAATTTGCAGATGAAATGGAAAATTTGTATGATGGAATGGAGATGGATTGAAAGAAAATGTCAGGACGGAAGATAGAAAAAACGTCTTCCATTCCATTCTATCCCATACCTTGGCTGTAATGTTGACAGTGAGTCGCCTATCTGGTGTATTTTAGGCAAGTTTGAACTTCCAGGTTTCCAATTTTTTGGTCAAAAAAATGTTTAAGTTGATAATCTTTATGACTTAAAAATACCGGATTCCAGTTACTCAAAAGCCTTGGTCGCAAAATCAAAAGTCAAAGCCATTCTGAAGCCGTAATCGAGCCCCGGGAGGCTATATGATGAGTCAAACTGGTTCCACCTATGGTCGTAAAGCATACATTTTTATTTACAACACATGTTTGTCAAGCTACCAAGTTTAAAACATGTCATGCTGAGTTGAGATTTAATCCTGCAGACCAGGTGACAATTGAAGTGGGCTATTGCAGGGAGGTTATCGGCAGAGGCCATTTGTAAATTTACACAGTGACCGAAGTTGAATTCATATCTCGTACACTTGACATTTATTACATTGATATTTGCCTTAACCCGAAAAATATGGTTGGCTGAAAACAACGTTTTTCAGTGGCGTGAAGCAGCAACGCTTGGCGTGGATAAATCTACTATTCTCCACAATTCGATGACGTAGAGCAGGGGTGTGCAACCTATATTACAGGAGGGCCAGAATTTTTTTTGAAGCCATGAATTTTTTCAAATATGGAATGTCATCTTGGTTGAGAAGTTTTCGGTAAGAATGGCCAAGATTCATTTTTAAATAGTTTGCTTTCAAATCCGTTTTCTCTTGAAGATCAATCAGTTCGCTGGATTTCAGCTGGTGCTTTGTCAATGTTTGTGTTGAATGGCGAAGAGAATAAGATTTGAAGTTCTTGAAACGAGCCAAAAATTCATACAATAATTTTTCAAATTGGTCCGCAAGTTCAGTTTTCTCCTCAGGATGCATTCCATAGTCTCTCAAAGTTGGAAAGTGGAAAAGATTTCCTGTCTGTATATGGGCTTTCCAAAGTCGTAATTTGTTTATAAAGCCTTTTATGTGACCATACATTTGATTTGCATAAACTGATTTTTTCGCTGCAGTCTTGTATTGAGATCATTCAGGTGCGTAGTTATGTCAACCAAGAAAGCTGGATCGCATATTCACTTTTTGTCTTCCATTTCAGCTATTGGGTACCCTTTAAGTTTCAAAAAATTCACGACTTCTTTCCACAGTTTGTAAAATCGTCGCTACATGCATCCCTTTCTTAACCAACGCAACTCGAAAAAGTACAGTAGCCTACATCTTTATGTGTCGTGTTGAGACCATCCAGAAATTTTTGAAGCTGACGATGGTTGAGCTCTCGTGCTCGAATGAAATTACTGCCTTAATAACCGCGGGCTCAAGACGTGTTTGAACTTCAAGGATTTTGCGCACAAATTTTGCTCGTGAATAATACAATAAAAAATTGCTATGCCATCATCGCTTTTTCTCTCCTTCAAGGCAGACTTCAAGAGACCTATGAATCCAATGCCAGTTCCGGACATGGATCAAGCACCATCAGTTACGATTCCGCATAAGCTGGACAAGTCCAGCTTTAGCTTCTCAAAAGCATCAATTATTTCAGTAAAGATGTCAGCACCAGTTGTCGTGCCCTTCATTGACTGTAGTGACAGAAGCTCTTCCGTTTCGTTCAAGTCTTTGTCCACTCCTTTTTACATATATGGCCATCCGTGTTGTGTCCTTCTGGTCCGTACTTTCATCGATCGCAAAACTCCATGAAACAAAGTTCTTCTCCGTATCCCTGAGAGCGTCACTAATATCACAAGCAAGATTATCGATACGCCTCGCTATCGTCCACCGTGACAGACTTATTTTCTCGAACTCACTCTTCATTTAGGGCACATTTCTTTTGCGACACCGATAAGACACTGCTTCACAAAATTACCGTAAGAATACGGTTTTATAGTTTGAGCTGTTTCCTGCGCAATTCTGTGCCTCTGATCTACTGACGTTCCAAATAATTAAATACAATCGGATTAGCGGTGGCTGGTGGGAGATTTCTAAAATGGTTAACAGAAGGTGCGAAATGTAACCTGCAATAATCCGCTCTAATGAATTGTTCGCACGTAGACTACCAGACCAAACTAAATTATAAACACGTTTCGCGGGCCGCACACAATTCAAAATTGGCACATCTTCGCGGGCCGCACAATTTTTCTTCGCGGGCCGCATTTGGCCGCGGGCCGCACGTTGCACACCCCTGACGTAGAGGAGGATGAGATAAGTTGCGCAAAATTTCCCATTATTCGCCATAACTCGTGGAATACAACTACTATTAACTGTAAACTTTCAGATATTGTACTACACTACAGTATGTGTGCTATCTTGCTATGTGACTAAACCTTTGAGTTGATGTAACATAACTTATTTTGAGAATTTGAAACATTAATTATGATGTTTTTTGGTTCAACTTACCCGGTTCGTGGAGTAAGTTGAACAACTTTCTAGGGTAAGTTGAACCATTCATTTAAAAACGAGTCAAATTAAAAAACGAGTCAAGTAAAACTTGTACTGTACAAATATTGTTATGCAAAAAAACAGAGTGTTTTGTAGTCGTTTCAGTGTATTTCTACCAACTTTAAAGGATCGCAAAACAGATTTCAATGATTATCCATTTTAAACAGCTAAAGCAGCAGCTTCCATGACTTCTTTATGTATATTTTCTCGATTCGTTGTTCTTACGTAATTTCTAAGCATTTGTTATTGTTGCAGTTAATGAATGTTGCAGTTAATGGATCAAGTAGCTTAATTAAGACATCAAATAGTCCTACTGTAAAATGGGAAAACAAAATAGAAAAACAACACAAGGAACAATAACAATAATAATAATGTTTTTATTTGCGCCCATTGCGATGACATACAGTAGGCTACACTGCGATACAACAGACTACAGGAAGCAGCGAAGTGACATAGTCATCGAGTCAGCTGCTCCCCTTATTTTGGCTTTGCCATTAAGTGTCTTTGCCGAGACACAGCCGGGTGCTCTGGAGCGGTGTCGAACCCACGTCCTTTCGAACGTCGCGCAGACGAACGTCGCGCAGACGTTCTCACCACTCGGCTACGCAGCCGACAGATCTTGTTGTTGTTGCGAAGTAAGAAAAGAAGTTGCTAAAATAAGTTAATTTAATCCAGTTTACATGAACAATGTTTTGACTTCAAAGCACTGTAAGTTATTATTCAGTGGCGTAGCCCGAAAAAAAATTTGGGGGGGCCAAATATTTGATGAATTGAAGAGAACGACAAAGTGTTTGATACACGTTCAGGGTAATATTTGTATGAAATTGATTAGCAGATAAACAGCTATTAACTTATTAAAGGTAGCTGTTACACACGAACGGGCAAAAATTGCGGCTAAAATTACGTAGAGAACACAAAAAACTGCTAGACAAAAACTACACAAAAACCCAACAGAGTAAGCGATTCTGAAATTGCTTCCACAGATTAGTTAAAAAAAGCGTAAATCGCGTAAACTTTGCGCGATTTATGATTTGCAAAATTTATTGGTGTCTTTCTGTGCGTCTAAAACAAGTCCTGGGGGGTGTTGATAGCCAGATGTCTTGGAAAACGATATAAATTTATACAAACTATATTATATTTTCAACAAAGGGTTCAACTTCGCAATCCAAACTTTGAAAATTTGGGGGGGCATGGCCCTTTTCGCCCCCCCCTGGCTACGCCTATGGTATTTATTGTCAAGACATGATTGGCACAGATTCCTACCCCCTAAAACCGCTGCTGACTGAAACACGTGCCTTGTGCTGTCAGTTAAGTTGTTTGAAGTTTGAACACAAACCAAGCCAGAAAATTTAGGAAAATTCGAAAAAAATTAGGTTACATGTTGTGGACTTATTTGTTTCTGAGCAAAGATCTACTTTAAAATAATCAGTTCAAAAAAAAAAAGTGCGTCGACCGGGAGTCGAACCCGGAACTAGTGCTTGGAAGGCACCAATGCTAACCGTTACACCATCGACGCTTGACGTTCGTCGATGAATTTTTATAACTAATAAAAGGCGGCATACAAAGCGCTTTATTCTTTCGCCTCTTTGAATTTCACTTTTTGGAGTTCCATTGTGATTCATAATGCGTTTGTATCTTCATCTCCTTTTTCTTTTTTTTGGACACAACTCTTTCTTTCTGGTGGAACAATGGAACCGTGGAAGACTGCTTTCTAACCTTTCTTTAAGGATATTAGGCAATGTATGGTTTTCAAGAAGTGTTTTGTTTAGCAAGCCCTGTGACCACATAGGCACGAATATTCGTAAGCCGTTCGTGATCAAATATTTTCTTCGGAAAGCTTTGTGCGACTATTTTGAAACACGAAGATCTTAATTTTAACAAAATATTTTACAGTCAAATTTCTGCAAAATAATTGAACGATTGAAAAAAAATGATTCAAGTATTTTTGACATAAAAAAATCTTCGTGTTCGTCTTCGCAAGTTTTGTTCGTGTATTTGGAAGCAAACGTTCTTTTACGTATAAAAAACGTCTTATACTAACTCTTTACTTCCTTACTAAACTTGATCTTGGTGGTAACAAAGATAAAATTTACTATTAGCTTGGACCACACAAGAAGTTTAGATGTCAAGGAAGTTTTAAGCAGATAATGATCAAGTATTCATTAATCAGAAATGATAAACGCATTTAAGAGAAGGTTCAGTGGGACAATGCAGACATTGAATCAATTTAAATACGACAAATTTCACTAGCTGGACTTCTGAACAAGCTGAGCTAAGCAAACAGATACGTTTAGTCTCGAGTTACAGCTGATGTCATTTTTCTTTTTACTGTACCTTTGTCCATCGTCGATTCAAAATAACAGTTCGCTTCTCTAAACTTTGCGAATTGAAACGCAAGAGTTGACTTAAATTTCGTTTTTTATTAGTCAACTTAGGAAAACAATGAAGTTTTTGTGCAGACAAATTTTCCCATGACAATATTTTTTAAACAAACCAGAATAAACAGATTTGGTTGGTTTAGAAAACCTCACTGAATGAAATTTTCCGCTATCTTTTGTTAGTGTGAGAATTTCGACTGCGCATTTTCGTTTCAAACTATTTTGTGTCTCGTAGTCATGAGGTAGGTGAACACTTTTTTATACGCTGTTTTAAAAGTAACGTGTTGCTAGGTTTGAAAACTTAAAAATAATCGTGTTTAGTTGCTTGCAATACCGGATATGTAGGCTAATGTCCTTTTTGTTGTGATTTAGGGTACGTTCTTGATTTAATGGTGAATCAAAGAAAAGCCCAAATAACCATAAGCCTGAACGCACGGTACAATGACAAAACATCACACAACCTTGGGTGATTTTCTTTTCAAAACTGTTTTTGTGTTTGTTTTTGACATTGCAATTATATTGACAGTGACCGCATCTTATGCCCCAGTTCAAATGATATCAGAACAATCTGTTTTATTGCGTCATCCACCTGGATGATTATGTCATGTTATTTCCTCCATTTTTTGCTTCCTTTAATATTTAAGGAGTCTTCAAACTTCAAAAATATTTACAACATATAGTATCACGAACTGAAATTCGACCCTCATTGTTAAACTAGAAGTAGTTTGTTTATTCCTTAAGTACTAAACATGAGTCATGAAAAATACAGCAGTGGCTTAGTTTGCACTTCGCTTAGGCTATTAATTGTATATCACATCTTTACAGAAGGAAAAAAACTAAAAGGAAGGGATTTTTTTTAATTTAGTTGATTTCTTTAAAGTTTAGCTATGGTAAAATAGTGTTATTAGAATATAATAGACGTTTTGTAAAAATAGTGTATAATCTTCTATTCGTCACAGAAATAATTCCTAAAATATACACAAATGTGATATGCTGAAGTCAAAATTATACTCATGTTGTCTTAAGTCAAAAGTTTGGCTTGGTTTGATTTTGAATGTCTATCCTCGGACTGATAAAGCCCCGATAGGTTATTCCTGGTAGTTTTACATACTTGTAGACGCAGTGCTTCTCAACCCCTGGGTCGCGACCCAAAACTGGGTCGCCGTTTCATTTGGCTGGGTCGCTGTGTGTAAGATGTGGTGATAAAAAATAACGTCTCTTAAGCAAAGTTAAAACTGCCTTCCATTACTTTAGTTTTCGTAATTTCCACTATTCAAACTACGCCGCAGGTTTCACCCGACGATTTTGCCACATGCATTTTGCCGTGAAGTGTAGACAACAGTACACACTAGACTAGTTTGGAAGAAGAACTTTTATTCTGCAAAGCTTTTGAAACAACAACACCAGGCGAATATATCTTTGTTTTGGTCGCCTCATTTATGAATGAAAAGGGGTTAGAGTGGGCCTGAAAACTACCAAAGCATTTTTGGATTTCAAGAGGAGTTTATTGACATTCAGCGCAACAGTGTATTGATAAACTGTTTTAAGAAAGAAACCCTTAGTTAATTATGGACAAAAGTCAAGAATGAAAAGACTGTTGTTGGCACGCACGCATTAAAAGCTCTCCTGCCATTTGTTACTACTTGCCTGTGTGAGAGCGGGATTTCTGCGCTTACTCACATCAAAACAATGGAGAGAAATTATCTTTGGCCTGAAGATGACATGAGATTGACACTGAGCAAGATAGCTCCTGATTTGACAAGTTGTTGAAACAATACAAAGTCAAGGCTCACATTAATTAAATTCGACTTTTTGTTGTTATGTTTAATCGTGGTATATATGAGTGTGACTCATTTTTTCATGCTTACAAAACATAGCATCTTTTCACATATAAACTAGGTGGGCAATTGCCCACCTAGTCCCTTTGCTTGCCCCCCTAGCCCTTTCTTTGCCCACCTAGTTTGAAACTAGGTGGGCAAGTTTTAAAACTTAATTTTTGTTTAAGTTAGATCCAAGTTAAAGAATGAACAGCTAAATGGAAAGCTTCAGCATACATTTAGAACTTATCAGCCTACCTTTGACTTTACTTATAATATCCTTAATGTTTCATTCAACCAGATTAATTATTATCAATTTGTGTTGTGAGTACCTCATATTTTGTGTGAGATTCTGAATGTCTGAATTACCGAAGTTTGTTTCCTGATTTTCATTAAAATAAAATACCATCAGCTCTTTAGAATCATCTAATTCTGCAAAGATTCAACTCATTGTAACTTACTATCTTAGCAGTTGTGTTTCATATACTGTATTATCATCGTTGTTTCTTTTATGGTTATTATCATAGTTGTTTCTTTTTACTTTAGTACAAGAGACCTCTGCAACTAAATGTCGCTAGATTAAATTTTATTAGATTACACAGACCAACAAAAAAGATAAAAAAATTTGTGTCTGCAATGTAAGATGTGATTTGGGGTATATTGAAGCTGCTGATTTAAAAAATCACAGATTTTACCCACCACATCAAGTTTTTGAGATTTTTGCATGATATTTTTTCTCATAATTTTGGCTTTTTGGCCGAATTTTATCTTACCGTTACCGTTTTGTAAAGACCTTATGAGCCAACAGTGTTTGAAAATTTGTCATAATCATGGAAATGATTTTATTTTGTAACATTTGGAGATGTATGATGACACCATGACCATTGGGGTGACCAACTTATCCTTAGAAGGTACATTAGTCAGAAGACCCCCTAGCTAAATAGTCCACTGGTCAAAAAAGTCACATAGACCGTCTGGCTAGTGGACCATCTGTCTATGGTAGACCATCCAACTTATGTATCTTCTGAGAACTGTCCATAAACCACCCCTTACAGGCAGGGTTACATTCACGTTGTCAGTACCACTCCACTTTTGATATATAAGGTAGGTTTTATCTTTTTTACTGAACGTGGAGATTTAAGCTTATGTGAAACTTGTCTATACCTCATTCTTTTTTAAATTTTTATGTATTCAGATTTTTTCATATTATCCATCATAATCCATCGTCGGTTTGTTCCCCACTAGTGGGGGTGGCCGATTGTTTCCGCGCAGCAATTGTTTTTATCCCTCTTCTCCATTTCACCCTGTCCCTTGCATCTTCCTCCTTCAGTCCGACTTTTTTAAATTCATCCTTCACTTGTTGTTTCCACGTTCTTCTTGGACGACCGCGTTTCCTCTTCCCATCCACCTTTAGATCTAGTGTCTTTCTAAGAAAACTTCCTTCCTCCCTCCTTATCACATGTCCATACCATCTTACTCCATTTGCCCTTGCCATTTGGTCTATGGTCTCTCTCATTATCAAGGTGTTAATTCTGTTTGTAGTGTGAATAAGTAGCAGGATGGCATCTTCAAGGAGAAAATATGAAAATGACCCTGATGTTTTTTGTTACATATGTGGCAGTTATACTGTTCCTAACCAAAGGCAAACCATAACAAATTTTGTGAAACAAGCATATCTTGCATACTTCAAAATTCGCCTGGGTGATCAGGACAAATCATGGGCTCCACATACTGCATGTAAAGCTTGTGTGGAAAACCTAAGACGATAGATCAATGGAAATCCTAAATCAACTCACAACATTCACAAAAATCATGCAAGCGAAAGTTTGTCCCAGAGTAACGTTTCCCAAAACTGCATGTGAATTTCCTTTTTGCTGTAGAACTGAACCTATTTTTAAGTGTCTATTCTATTCAATTTCTACAATTTTATTTTTCTTTGCTGGCGCAAACATATAGCGAATGACATTACAAACACACAACTGTAGCACCAACAAAAGGACAAGATGGCAAAATCAAAAGGTTTAAAATATGCATTGGAGATTTGCGCAGCCACCAAACCTAACTTCTTAACACGAAAAAAATAACAATGTACAGTAGTCTACTCTTGTAAAAAAAAGAACGTTGAACGTTTAGTGTTAGCAGATAAACTTTGAAGAATTGGGTTCAAGTTACCAGACGTCAATAAAAAAAAAAAAAAAAATTAAAATAAAACAGGTCTTGAAATACCTCAATGTTTTCATTAATATTATATTTGTATGTCTTGTGTAGACTTTAGACTTTATCGTGATGAATTTAGACTTTATCGCAGACATTGTTGACGAAAAAGGGTTCAAATTCCATGAAACGCCATAGTCTACTAATACAGATCAGTAGTCGATTTTACCAATTTTTACCAAAAAAGCATACAGATATCATGAAATCCTGATGTGATACAAAAAATCTGATGTGATTTTTGAACTCAGCACCCACAATATACCCTAGAATGACATTTACTATGCTGACACAAAAAGTGTGTTGGCTTGTGTTATTATTTATAAAATATTGTGGGCAGGGATGAATATGGGAATCAATTATGGGTCTCAAATGTTTAGTCTAGGCTAGGTACAATATGCCTTTTTACCGCCTGAGGAATCTGCATTTTTAAGCTTACATAGTTTACGGTCGGGAAAAACTGCCCTTTTTCCCATCATTTACGCGCGAAAAGTGCCCTTTTTAACATAACTCTCGCGCTAAAAGTGCCTTTTTTTAAAATTTGCCCACCTAGTCCCAATTTGTGAAAAGATGCTATGTTACAAAACATTGTGCGAAACGTAGTTTTGGAAATAGGGTCGCCAAATCTTCACTATTAATTTAACCTTAATTTTTGGGTCGCCACAAATAAAGGTTGAGAAGCACTGTTGTAGAGGATTTGACGCAGGGCCGGTTACCGAGATTGACAGTGTGATGTTTTCCGATTGTTGTAGTGTTTTTGCCGGGGAATTATTCCATGTATTAGGTGCCGCTGAATGGAGAGCAGTGTTTAGAATGCGTTGCTCGAGCGCACACCCCTAAAGGCGAAGCAGCGCCGCTTGATGTTGAAGCTTTTTCGTTCACAAAGTCACGCGCTAATCAATCGAGCTATCGAGGCGGACTACCGGGACTTTTCAACCTCGAGTAAATTTTTTTCTTGCAGATAAATTGACTTTACCTGGGGGATAAAATTTACAAGAAAAGAATTAAAAAATAAATAGCCTACATTACAGAACTACTTACATTTACTACAATTACAGAACTACTACATAAACTACATTAGAAAACATAGGTGTAAGTTTGATATTTAACAGCTGTCAAAGGAATATAAGAAAAAAACTGAGAGCCTGCTAGTGCTGTATGTCTAAGCTAATTATTGAATGTTGCTCACGTCTGCCTTTAATACTTTTTCCCGCAAAAGTAAATGGTTATCCTTACGTATTATTCCTTTCTTTTATAGAAAGATTTTCAATCAGCATCAATGCATTTCTTGCAAATAACCAGTGCATAAGTTTGTTTTTCTTTTACTATAAGTGTTGAAATCGGGAATTGGTTGATATTATGCCGAAGCAAGCATACTTTCTTAAAAGTAAAATACAACGACTTACTCATTGATGGGTTCGGTCTAGATTTCTCGTGAACACGATGGCACACATCCTGTGTTTCTATTTTGACAAATAGACCACAATCTTTGATCTTACCATAAACTTGGAAATCACCTTCGATTGTATTTGTCGTTGTTCTGTTTCGTCACAATACGTTTTACCATAATCGTGTTTTAAATAACGACGTTGTTGATGAGATACACGCTTGACTCAAAAGTTACGCACTCGAAACATTGTAAAAGTTGTATGCTATGTGTTCCTCTTTACGTTGTATCAATGCTTCGACGAATTGAATTCATGCAAAATAACAATCAGGCCTTGGATCAATTCAGATAAGAATTCAGTTAAGATTGTTTTGATTGAGCGTTTTAGAAGTTTATTCAATTTACATATACAAACACACTAATAATGTCAAACCAGTCTTGCACAGTCAAAGGCGCTTGACAATCAGTCTTGTTACATTGTTTATGGTAAAGATTGCCTTCATAAACACCATCAAACACGAATTAGGAATTATTCCTGTGACTTGATTAAATGTCAAACGTAAAGAAGTTTACAGCAATCCCACAATACCAATACGTAAAATTCTATCGAAACGTTGGGAATGATTTGTCAGTAGAAGATTTCCTGTTTAACGTTATGACTCATAACGTTAAACAGGAAAACTTGACCAGGACCGTTGGAAATAATTTGGGCCCGGTACCAATAAAATTTTCACGCCTCAAATTGCAAAGAATTGCAAGAAAACAGTTCAAAATGATTTATTGTTAAAAAGACATATGGCTTACGCATAGAAGACAATGTGATAAAATAGGCCTTCATAAAATTGAACAAAAGCATGCTTAGGTTAAGAAATGAACTACAGATGAATGCGTAATTTATCAGGTGAATGTACGGCAAAAGGACGACTTTAAGGTTCCGGGTTTCAATCAGAGAAAATAACATCTGTCAAATTGCTATCTTGTATTCTCCTGTAGCTAAATAAAGTTTGCTGTGGTTTCTGATGTAAGTTATAATGAGTTTTTACAGACATGAATGGATTTACTGCGGAAGCAATTGCTTTGCAAGGGAATCAAACTCGTGACTCTCAATCCAACATTTAAATCTCTGCACTTATCAATGGTTATCTTACATGGTATATTGTTGTTGGTGTTATTAATGTCACGCAAGCATCCATTAATCAATGCTTGGATTTGCTTATAAAGTTGCTTTTTGTAAAGCTCTTGCAACGGTAAACTCATCCCGGCGAGAAAAAAAGTTCCCTTTTTTCTACAGGAAGTATATTTTCACTTCCATGCAGTAACACACGCCTTTCATGGGTGGCCTTTCAGTTTACAGCATTAGAAAGGAATTATGTAATTAAGTGTTGTATATCACACTTACTGTCAAGTTTATCTCAAGACACGCGATAATTAAAGCCACTTAAAACAAATACTGGCGAAGTTTTCCTTTAGACAAAAATGTTTCTATATCTTTCATTGATATTATGAAAAGCGACATTTTACACTTAAGCACAAAAGCATGAAAAAATTTTAATAACACCAGATTATGAAGCGTATAGAGAAATAGATGGATATTCTGTCATGAATCTTATTCGATGCATCATGAAATCGTTCTGCTTTGCAACTAAGCATGTTTGTTATATCACGATTTCAACGTAAATCGTCGTTTAATTTACGTATACATGATGAATAGGAAGAACAAATCAAACACAATCGCAAAAAAATGTTGCATCTTCTTTGCATTGACGTCAAACTATCTGATATTACGTCACTAAGTTTGAAGAAAAACTTTCTCATATTTCACCTGCGCAATCCAGCAGCAAAAAGAGAAGTGAATATCTCACCGTAACAAGACAAAGCTAGCAAAACATTTCTATAGGCTACCCACTATTTTCTTACTTCTGTTTATAACTAACACAGTAGTGAACTTTTTATCTTTGCAATCAATTGAAGCCAACATGCAAGCTTGATACCAGGTTTAAAATGTTACAAAAATAAGTAGGCCTATTTGAACCGCCCATTGCAATGAGAATCTGGCTAAGTTCTACATCTTCATCCAACACTTGTAGTGCCTCATGTTTCTCAGTACAACTTGAGTAATACTACCATTAACTCATCTGCTTTAAGACGTAGGGCAGATGTTTTTGCCTATTCGTTGTATAAAAGTTTTGTATCTATAATCTCCCAGCCTCAAAGTTGCATATTTTTGGCATGTTATTTTACAAAAAAGGCTATTTTTTCGCTTATGTCTAAACTTGAAAATTTATCTCAAGTGGTTATTTCATTAACATATATCATTATATTGTGTGACATGCTTTTTTTATTAGTTGATGACAAAAACATTTTTTAAAGTCAAAAATACAGTGTATTGTAATGCATTGAAATTTGGACGAAAAATAACTAACCGATTGATAAACATGTTTTTAGGTTGAAAGCACCACAAACTCATTAAAAAATAGTTCACAAATCAACGCGTTGTCTTGAAGAAATAAACATTGTTTTACAATTTGTTTGAAGATTTAGCGAAACGCTGGAAAAAGCTACGTTTTTGGGCGAATTCAAAACAGCCTATATGGCCAAATCAGCTAAGAAATGGCAAACCTGGCAACTTTGTTTAGCATAACAGCGATAGCCCAAATAGTGTACAAAGGTTAAAAACAGTAGCAAAAATGGAATCAGTGGGCACATGGACACATGTCAGTCGTGGAGGTGATTTTAAAGTAGTTTGTAAGTTCAAGTTTGCACTTTCATATCACCACATTGCCCTTGCTCTGGCAATGCCTCATTTGCGTTGAAAGCTAAACAAAACGCCATTAGTTGTTGAAAAAAAGTAAATTGTGAGCTAAAAAAACAAAACTGTTTCTTTTAAACATGATAAAATGCACATCAAAGAAGCATCCATGGAAATTGCAACGGGTTGTTACCATAATGTACATCTGTCGTTGAATTTACACAAATTCCAACCTCAAATGCCTTATGAAGTCCAAACAAATTAACTGATACAGAAGGTTGAGCCAGCTTGACTCTGTCCTGTGTTAAGTGCATTAAAACACAATAAGCATTGTTTACTGTGCCACAATAGGCGATATGAGGCAAACTCAAGAAGCTGCATGGTGGGCTACAAACGTTTAAGTGGGAATAGTCAGGTTGTAAATTAGCAAAGCGTATGTCATATACTTCTACTGTAAGAAGCACGTTCTGCAGATTTTTTATCAAATTTGCTATTTTTGTGAAGAAAAGTTGTGTGTCTGAAGAAGTCAGTCGTGTCTGATTGACAAAACGTCGGAATAAAAGCAGGTTGTCCCTTCATACATCTTGTGATAGTTCAGCTTAATTTGCACCAGTAGAACGCATCATGTTGTTGAAATTAATTACCTGTTTGAATTTTATCTGTTTTAAAGAAATGCAGAAATAGGCCTATCAGTCGTTTGGCTTCTGCCTACTATAGTTCTGGACCTTTCTGATACATTTATTTTTCTATAGTTTCTTACACCATGAAAAATTGAGAACATTCTTCAAAACTTGAAATGTCTTCTCTCAAAAAAATCTTGCGTACGCTACCAAAAACATAACTTAATATAAAAACTAAATGGACAAAGCAAGGACGCAGCTGTAGTATACGCCTATAGAAAGTCTGAAGAAAAGTTTCCAATTATCTTTTAACACTAATACACGTTACTTGCTTTTTTTCGACATCTAAAAATATTTGCATATTTGCCCTCTTAAAATTATCTGCCTAGCTATGTCACTTATAAAAAAAGTTGGAAAAATTCACATTTTCTCAGATAAAGGAAAGAAAAAAAAATTGTGAGTTGTATGTTGTTACATGTACTGTATATCCAATGAACATCAAAGTTAAAGGCTAGAATTAGATCTTGGTCAACATTTCATGCGAACGTTGTGGGACGAGTGACTTCCATAGTTCTTGATATAAACTGTCACTTTGTAAACACTCCTAGGCAACTGTGGTATTTTTACGTGGCGATTGGCATGAAATAAACCAACCGAGCCTGTTTCTGAACAACAAAATTCCACATCTGTTAACACTAGCAAAATAACTTCCATCTAATCACCTTTTTAATGTGTAGGGAATTAATTAAATAAGTCCGTTTCTCCTTTTCCGTTCTTCCTCAATAACTCATGTTGTTTTCATATTTTTATATAAAATAAAGCTCCTGAAAAAAGTGACAAAGTTATTTTTAACTCCGCGTGTTATTTTAATTGCACCATTTCATAACCGGTTAGAACGGACTTTTGCTTGTATTGTACTTCGTACTAGCCGAAATACTTATATAATTGCACAGACCAGCCACATTATCAAGGGCTATATGATAAACAGCAATAAAGAAAGCGGCGAGAAATAATTGTTATCTCTTTATTGAGAACAAGATTAAGAAATGATTTCCGGAAATGAAAGGTTATACTTTAGCGCTGTGCCGAGTATATTATGTATATGCTTTGCAAACCACGTGGTGAGAAATTACTAGTTTTGTGGCAAAGCTTGACCTCTAATTTGCTGCAATAAACTCCAATGACATGATCATTATCCTTCAGAAGCAGTGACAATTTATTTCTAAACTAAAAGACCGTACTTTCAATTGAGCGTCGAACAATTCCATTACGTCATGACAGTAAGACCGAATTAATACCCCGCCACTAATATGCATTATGCAACCTTAATGAAGGGGATTTGAGCTGATTTAAAGTTTCATCAAGTGATGCTTTATTAGCCTAGCATTATTTTATGCTCAAAATTCATTCGAAAAAATGTGGTTCTCACATTTCTGCACTAGAATTCAAGTCAAGTCGATGTTTACTTGAGTTACGTTGCTTCTCTCAGACCACAAGCGCGCAGAATACTTGCCACAGCCACAACCAGCAAATTAATTTGGCAGACGTTGAATCAATGTAAAAAAGAGTGATGTGCTAGCTGGGACGTGGTAAATTGTAAACAAAGCAAGAAAAGAAATGCTAAAGACAAAAATGAAATATGTTTAGAAAAAGTGAATGCAAAATGATGAAAATAAAAAATGTTATATTGTATGTTATATTATTATATTGTATATTACTGTATATGATATAAAAAATATTATCAGAAAAACATATAATGGCATGCCACTCAACATTCACTAGCCTACTTACAGAGTAGGCTATCCGTTTACAAGCACTTTGTCCGTTGTGACCAAAAAATTGCGGACTTGTTGGGAAAAGGTTGGAGTTCAAAGCACGGTGTGCTGCCATTGCTTCTAATCACCTACACTACTATGGTGCGGAAATGAAATCACGAACGCTTGCATCACCTACAGTGGGGTGCTATATTGCATTGAAGTATGATTAATTGTTGTTAGTTGTTTGTTACTAATTGATAATGAATAACCAGTGATTAGTTCTCATTATTTACATCAATAATTGTTTTCTATCTTCAAGCAAGTCGCATAATTTAGGTATTGTATTGGTAAGGTGTTCGCGACTGTGCCATATTTTAAGCTGATGGTATTGCTACGTATCATGCACGTTATAACGTTCGCGTTTTGTCGCTTTTACCTTTTTCTAGGCCTCTGTTATGCTTGGCATAGATTTTTTTTCGTTCTGATGGTCAGAAATAAAAACAAACTGAACTGACATGAAACAATAGTTTCAATAAAATTCGGGAGTGAAAATAAGGATAGATATGTGCCGTTGTCAGCCTAATTTGATGGTAATTTTTACTTGGTGAAATCTTTTCTGATTTCTGTCAAAACTCAGTAAAAACAAACTTCAACGCTATATTTTTAAATCGCTCCTGACTGGATTAAACTGGCTTGAAAAATAAAAGCTTTCAAAAGTGCCACAAGACTGGGTCTATTTTGATATCATTACTCCAGGTGTGAGATCTAAAGCCTATGTGGTCTTGCAAAGCAGGTTTTAGAAACAATTAGTTTTTCTATACAAGAGAAGCTAAAAATTACAACTTTTAAAGTTTTGTTTTTTTGTTTGAGATAAACCTATTCCGGTAATTTGGTTGACAACGGCCATTCTTTTGTATGTTTTTCAAAAGGGTTTAAAAATTCCCTTTCTCGTTGCCTGCTGTGATAGTTCAACGTAAGAATTTAAACCTTGCAACTGGCATTTACCTTCTATTCAAGTCATACGTTGTAATCTTGTACCAACGGTTCATTGCATACCAGACGCAACAAGTTTACGATATTAACAAAAATATATAGTTAAAAATAAGCCATTCGGAAGAGACTGCCAATTCATCTTCGCTACCACTGAAGAACACAATATCCTTGCAGCAATAGCCTACTGTAATTACTTAAGAGCTGTAGAACAGCTTTAGTGATTTAGCTTTTGGTTAGTATGACTAATTGGAAAACTTAGATTTTTGAACAACAGTGCCAGAAAGGCTACTTGGGCTAAGTCGTGAAATAAGTTTTGAGAGAATTCAATAAAAAAGAGCTTTGAAAAGTTTTCAACATTGAACGCCATGGTTTGTCCAAAGGTGGAATGTCGCACCCTCTGCTCTTTCAATTGACGTCGAACTTACGTCTTTTTGAGTGTCGTGAAAGCGCTCTCACTCGTTACCACGCTCAAGATACTCAAAATGTTAAAAATGTGTGTTAATATTTGTGGAAACAAAAAAATGCAATTAATCCTAGCCAGTGACCAGTGAGGTGATGCCTTCTCAAGCTATTTTGTAATTATTTCTAGTACGAGTAGCCTACAATCAAGTTTTAGAAATATTGAAACTCATAGGCTACCGACTGTACTGCACAATGCAATCAAACAGGTCAAGTGTATTTGTTAGCTATTCAATGTTCAATGTCTTTCAACACCACTGTTGTTCCATTTGTGCAAAGTGTAACAGGTCAATACATTAGCCTACAACTAAAGAAAACAAAAGATCAAGAGGGAGAAACTTACTTTATGAAATTTAACGCTAATTTTAAGATTTTGTATTAGATTTTTTTGCATTGCAAAAATCTTCTCCTTGCCAATCTGCGGGCTACTCAGATCACAAATCGTTTCATATTTCCAAAAGAAAACCGACAGCAAAACTAAAGGAAGAACAAGATAAAAACGCTTGTAGGCTATCAGGCTGTACACCACATACGGATGGAGCAGACAGCCACTGCCCAACCAGCAAGGCAGTCTTTTTACATTATTTTACGTTTGCAGACATAAACTGAAGAACTGATTTGTCAATTGAGAACTATTTTACAATGTCTTCACTAAAATGTCTCTATCAGTTCTTAAATCATGTTATGTAAACCGAGCACAATCTAATGCACTTCAAACTTCATTTGTTCACTATCAAAAAATGAATCTACAATTTATGCGTATCCTATTTATCAAAACCACGGATAGACATCCCTGAACAAAACCATGTTAAAAAATATATTTCTCTTCACCGGTGCTGTTGACAAACAAAATTTCTTCTACTTCTGAAGTTGCAACGCTTAAATCTCGTCAAAGTTTTTTGATGACGTTTATCGCCATAAATTGTTTTGTAATTTTACTTGTGTTGTGAACTAAGACCTGAAGAGGCACTTTGTGAAGTGTTTTGACTTTAGATGACTTAAAGGAATTGCACTTCGCAAATTAGGTCTTGTTTCATAAAAAAATTTTATGACACAAGTACATAAACCTCGAGTATTTTGAATTGTTTTGAAATTGGCTATTGTACTTATAACCGTTTTGTTTGTTCATAATAATGTATTTATGACATACCCATCAAAGGTTTAACAAACTGCTTTCCTAATTTTTTTTCTTTGAGGGCAAACCGGCCCGGATTTAGGGGGGCAGAGGGCGTAGGTGCCCCGCCCCCTTTAGAAGAGGCCCCCCGACGTGGAAAAAATGTGACTTTTAGATCACGGGGGCCCCCCGATCTAAAAGTGTCTCGGGCCCCCATCAGCTAAATCCGGCCCTGAGTGCAAAAAGAACAACCAAATTCAACCTGACAAAATCTGAAGGTCACTCTAATCCACCACACATAATTGTAAATCCTAAAAACGTTCTTTTGTGTATTTTATTATAAAAGATGAAGTCGTTGAATGCATAACCAAAACAACAATATTGTTTGTTGACATGCTGTTCTCATTTCTGAGGTTCCTTTTTACATCATTTTTGTTTCTGATCTAGTTCGCTGGTCACGCCGAAAATTGCCATGTCATTGTCATTGTAGTTCCAGGCCGTCAGAAGCTCTCCTGGGCAGCCTCCAGTTGTACCGATCCCTAGACACTTTGACTTTTAGTCTGTTTGATTTTTGAAGACAGTATTTTTGTATTTTTGACGCAATAAAAAAAATATTTTAACTTACTCCATGCCAGGCTGTAGTTGTCTTACGACTCCAAAAGATCCTCAAAAATGTTCCTCCTTAATCTTAACCAGCTTCTTGAGTCCAGTCAATTTTGTCACCCCTTTTCAACAATCCTAATCTGACTAGCATTGATGCATACAAACCAATCATTTAAGTGCATTGTTCAATTATTTAGCTTGAGATACTACTTGATGCTTATTTGATTGCACTGTATCACAAATAAAAACAATTAAAAAACCAATACTGTGTAATATAATTTGATTGGTGTAGAGCAATTAAAATTCATGCAGAGTGCAGAGCAAGAGTTTTCAACAGGAGATGAATTGATCTCCTGGGGGAAAATTTCATGTATTACGGTGGTAAATTACTAAATAATGAAAGCAGATCGCACGTTAAATGCCCAAAATAAAATCTGAAAAAAAACTGATGAAGTACATTTACTCTTAGACAGTTGGCAAGAGACAAACGAGAGTAGAAAAGTAGAGAACGTGAATGTCCGCTGTAGTTTGTAGAGTGTAGGTAGGCTAATGGAGCCTGGTTTTTCTTTTAACGCGGGTGCAGTGAAATGCAAAACAAATAAAAGTTCTATGGAGTTGCAACCCAACAAAACGTCGAAGCTTTGCTTCATGCAGTAGAATGGTAGGACCTCAACCAGGTCACCACCGGCTCAAGAATGCCTCTTGTGATGAAAAAGAGGTTCTCGTGCTTAGAAACGACAAATCAACGATTTTACTATTGCTTTAACCTTTTTCTTTTTTGAGAAAAAGTTTCTCACCACTACAAAAGCGATGCAATCGTAGGCTTTGAGGCAAAACGTAGCAAGCTTGGTTGATGTGTTTGTAGGTTGTGATGTTTCGTGTTGAAAGGGTTTGCTTGGCCAGACTGAGCTGGGATTTAAATCTACCAAACGCTGCTTGAAGCACAGCATCAGACTTGAGTGGATGATTTTACTTCTTCAAAGCAAAAACTGCTTGTCAAGTTGAAGTTCAAAGTAAGGTCGAATATTATGATGAAGGTAGTTCAGCCTAGCCATAGAAACATAGTAAAGATAAAGAAAATAGGTATTTGACAACATCAGTACAAGACATTCCTTTCACAAAGTACGGTATTTAGCGTTGCACAAACGAGTTGACGTTTTTGAATTTTGATCTCAATGTTAATCAGATTGTGATAATGTGTCTTGCGCACTCCAGATAAATGATAAACAAAAGTCTTCTTCCGTTTTGCGCTGTCACCTAATTCAGATTAGATCAAACATAAAACATTCGCAAGGCATATCTAAACAAAGCTTTCTTTTGTTGGGCAGAGCTCTTTCTTTCTCGTGTATGACTATCCTTGACTAAAAACTGTTATCGGAAACGTTTGACCGCAATATGTAATTAGTTTAAGTTTGCCATTCATAGCCCGAGGCCGAAACGCCAAAGCTACTCGATCCAAAAGTAGCCTATACTTTTAGCGTTTGGTTACTGAAATCGGAGAAGCTAAAATTCTAGCAAAGCAGCAAAATTTATCATTACAAGTTATAGACGAATAAGCACAATTCTTAAAAGTGTGGAATATGTCTCACTTCAAATAGGATTTCGAGCAGCGACGAGCTTTTTTTGCCGAATTTCATCAAAGCCTTATACGGCTTGAGGTACATTTCGTTCAGCATTGAGGCACTGTGGGTGGGGCGAAAGCAAACATACATTAAGCTTTGAGAGCCGAATCATAAAGGCTTGCTGACTTGGTAGTGTTTAGACAGGCGACTGAAGTTTTGCTTGATATTTCAAGACGAATGACAGGATTTTAGAACTACTAAGTCTACGCTTCATTGCTTTCAGAACTTGTTTGATTAGTTTTGATCGGACATTATGATAACTTATGCTATGACTTGCGGATTGGTTTTGTCTGCCGGAGTAGATTGTTTTGATTACCCGACATGTGTTGATTCGCTTCTGTTAATAGCACTATAATAACAAGATCAAAGATAAAACAACAATTTATTCTTTTTGCTCACAAAACTAACACGTTTGCCTAAAAAGGAGCATAACGCATCAAATGTGTAGGGTAGGCTATTGCGAT
This sequence comes from Aplidium turbinatum, assembly GCF_918807975.1. Taxonomy (NCBI): domain Eukaryota; kingdom Metazoa; phylum Chordata; class Ascidiacea; order Aplousobranchia; family Polyclinidae; genus Aplidium; species Aplidium turbinatum. The sequence continues at coordinate 9,572,542 of NC_137486.1, forward strand.
GGACTTTCTTGGGGGATAGCAGTCAATTTATTATATTTTTTAAGGCTTAGTTTTACTTAGTCTGCCTAATCAAATAAGGCGATGTCAGGCAGACTAAAATTATCTCCAATTTAAGTTTGTTGGTTTTATATATGGCAACTCAAATTTTATGTAATGTCAAACAAAATTGCAGCGTTTTTGCCGCACACGAGAACAGCTGAAAAAATCTGCAGCTACTCAAAACGTAATACAAAACCCTACGGTGATCATTAAAACTGTGAATATTTTTTTAGACATAGTGACAATGTAACTATTAAATGTTTAAATTATGTGTGTAACCCGGACTTTATTTGATGCTTAGTTTGCCGAGCATGATTAAGAGTTCGTTTTTTCAATTAAACTTCTCCCCATTATTGCTATTTTCCGTTAGCAGAATAGACACGGCGTTTAGTGGAGATGGACACCAGACATAAGCTGAATGGATTTAGACTGCTTGTATAGTGTTGCGCATTGTAATTGATAGGCCTGCTGCTAAGCTGTCGGAGCGATGAACGGGACAGTGGACACACGACAATCAGGCAAAAAGAGAAACCTTTGACAATGTCAATTTTTTTTTTTAGATTTTTCAAAAGGCTAATTAGATTCATAAAAATCTAACAGAGAAGAGAAAATGTTCATAATTGTCGTGTATAAATATTTTTTTCTTTGTTTGACAATTACTTGTATCCATACAATTGTTTCTAGTCGGCATACGATTACATGTTCAATACTTTATTAAGCATTCCCATGAATGCCTGAAACAGAATTAATCGGTATCAATTTTCAGAGGCATTGTATAGTTTTGTGTAAGCTTATTTCATAACAAGCCAATAACCCTTCGACGATTAGTAATATGAACTATTGTAAACACTGCCTGAATACGTAGGATCTTGTTAAATTGCTTATTGGATGGCAAGATCGACTTACACCTGTGTAATGTAGTTAAAAGGTATTGCTTTCACTTCTAGTTTGTCGGCTTGGTTTCGGGATGTGCTGCGTATTGACTTAGCCAACGTAGTGTATCTTTTAATGTTTTTTTTTTCGCTTTTTGTCATTCATGTAATTCAGATCCAGGTCCGTTCTCACTCTCACCCCTTCTCAATTTCCGTATTTGACTTTATGATGGTTTTCTGCAGAAAATTAGGTCTTGTAAATTTAGCGGTATTTGTAAAAATGATATAATCTTTGCCTGTAATGATATGGCATCAGAGTGCGAAGATACTCTGTGTAATGGGTGACGAAAAGCCGAAATCTTAGGATGTGTAACGACAAGCTTTGGCTTCGTAAGCGGATAATCGCCTTTGAAATTGATAGCTTTGATTAGGTAATTTTGAAGCGGTTTGTACGGGTTGGAAGAATAGTATCACTCCGCGTTGTCAAAGGATTGTTTCATTATCAAACGATGTTTTAAAATGTGGGTTTGTTTTGTACACAGCAATGTACAAGCCGCTTTTAAGTGATTTTATTCACACGGAAAAGCTTGAATCTAGGCGGAAGTTTAGATTTGATTTCTTGTCAGCAACATTGCCAGTGTTTGTTGATGTATCGGCGATCGACTGAAGAAAGGGTTAATCCCGTCAGACGAATAAACGTTTAATTGTTTAGGGGTCACTTGGGCACAATAAAAAAAAGCTTTCAGCATTATTTCGCATAAATCAAAACTTTTAAAATTTAAAATTTGTTTTTTTGATATGCAAATTTTTCTCGTTGCGTCATTGCAAGCAACCCTTAGTAAAAATAATCCTGTTTTCGCCGCATCACCCAGCAGGCATTGAAAAGAATTTTAGCTTGTGGCGACGAAGACCTGACAAATTGTGTTTGCTAAAGCGAAAGAAGCTCCCCATGTTGCTGATTTGTCGAACAAAACACGATAGAGAAGATCGAGAATAACAAGCGTCTTTTCAGTGCAATGACTAGGTGGGCTTATATTTTAACGCAATTTGTCCCGCACAGGCGTCGTGTATGGTTAGAGAAAGGAAGGTTAGACCTTGCAGCACAAAAATTTACTTTCTTTATTTTCTATTCCGCGCTGCGGGCCGATGGCATTGAATGGTCTATTCCACAACCTGTTCTACAACGTTGCCATTAGATAAAGCGTCAGCCTGCAACACACTCTTTGAATAGTCCACGGAGGTCGAAGTTTGCTTATTTTTTGTCATGTGCGCTTGACAACCATTGGAAAGAGAAAAACTAATGACTGTGTTCTCGCGTAAAGTTTGTTGAAAGTTCAAACAGCGAACAATAACAAGCCTTCATCTTCTCAGGTTACCTTAGGAAAAACTGCATATCTGTTGTTAAAAGCAGCGAACTAAGTTGAAACAATATACTTCACAGTTTTAAGAAGAACAAAAACTTTGGATTCATGATCAGAAGAAAGAACCCAGTCGAATAACTTTTTCTTCGTCAACTTGATTTTATTTATTCATATTTATACAATATTCTGAACAATGTTTTTCAACGCATCTCTTGCAGTGTTCTTCGTGTTCTGTTACTCTATTCAACTTGCAACTTCTCGTAAGCAGATTGCTGTTGACGTGAAGCCTGGCTTAGAAGGTGAAAGACTGAAACGGGAACTCGTAGAGACAGATGTGACCACTCCAATGAGAATGAGCGAAGACCTTAACGTTGTTGCTTCATTTCGTCATTTCAGAAGAAGACGATCTGTCACGGAAGAGCCAGTGGATTCTGCTGAAAACGAGTTTGCTAAACCTGTTTACAAAATCAATGCTTTTGGAGAAGACCTCATCATTCGCCTGCAGCCGGATGTAGATCTCATTGCTCCCTCATTCACCACTATTTTTACATGGAAGAACGAGACTATTGATGACTTTGATTCTTCAAAGCAATCCTTACTGAGGAAATGCTTCTACAAAGGGGCGATTGTCGGCCAGCCAAACTCTCAAGTAGTTCTCAGCATCTGTGATGCCCTGACAGGGTCCATCTACACTCAAGACTTTCATTACTTCATTGAGCCCGCCACTGATGTTGATGACGCTCATGATGAACTGATTCCACACTCAATACAACGGAGAAGCCTTAACGCGAAGCAAACAAGCTCGATCAGCGGACATTCATCCTGCGGTGTCAATGAAGCTCGCAATCGACGTCGATACAAGCGAACCTTCATGAATCGCGTTGAAGATATGGCTTTGAACGTGAGTACTATTTTTACGCATTTCTTAGGTATATTAAGACCAAAAGGATAACTTTACTTGTTTCAACTTTCAGATTGCTGGTCAAGCCAAACGCGCAAAGCGGTCGGCTGTTGAGTCTGCGTTTGAGACAAGCGCCGTTGACTTCGAATTCGAAAGCGAAGAAGAATCGAAATCTCGAACAAAGCGAAGTTTCGATTCTAAACAATACTACATCGAAACCTTGGTGGTGGCAGATGCCTCCATGGTCAGGGAACACGGGGATGATCTGGAGCACTATATCCTCAGTATTATGATGGTCGCCAACAGAGTCTTTTCACATCCAAGCTTAGGAAGCGCCATTGCTCTCACTGTTGTCAAGGTACAGTTTCCTAAAGTTTAAATGTGTAAAGTTGATGTTAATATGTTACCAGTTTAATGTTAAAACGCGTTGAAGTTTTTAAATTTTGTTCATAATTTACTGTTTTCAGCGGCCTGTGTGTTGTCAAACTGACTGAACAATCACTTTGTCTTTTCAGATTATGATCATTGAAGACAACAACGACGGGCCTAGAGTATCTTCAAATGCTGCTCACACTCTGCGGGACTTTTGCGAGTGGCAAAAGAAATACAACATTGAGAATGACGCCAACCCAGAGCACTACGATCTGGCAGTCTTGTTTACCAGAACCGACTTATGCGGGGACAGTTGTGATACTCTTGGTAAGGGCCGTCGCGTTTTTAAAAATTGACATCGGTTTTATTTTTAGGTGCATAGCCAACAGGATTGCTTTTTTCAGTTTTTTCTTTTTTCAATAAATGCTCACGTTTTTTGTGGATTTAAAGCAGAAGACTCAATACTTTATTCAAAAATTTGGTTTACTATGATCATAAAAGATCCTTTTTGTGTATTTTCGAGGGTTTTGTTGTGCCCTTTATATTTCGCGGTAAGTGGAAAGTCATTTCCGACGTTTGTTTTTACCGAACCTTCACCCATAAAAAGGTATGCACAAACATAGGGCAATTTTTACGCCGCTTGATCAAAGGCCCCTTTCAAGATCAGCACATTTGCACGTTTAACAAGTTTCGCTTAAGCTGTCTAAGCAAATATCGCTCCCTTAACCCGTCAGATGGACTAAAATTACAGATTATGTTCCGACACGTGTTAATATGAATAGATGACGAGTAGTTCACCCATTTGATAATTGATATATATCCTTGTACATAATCGTGCCCATGTCTACAGACCACCTTATTTGGAGCGAGTTGTCTCGCGGCAATTATGATAAAGCTTTTCAACTCAACCCGTTTGACGTCATTTTCGCTTTTGTGGCTGGCCAGTTGAGTTTCTGGCGATAATCGCAAAAACTTTGTTTTAAATGTTCAAATGCTGCAAAGAACGGTCTTGTTTTGCAAGAACAATGAAAACAGGCAAGAATTATGGTCGTGTTGCTTTGTTCTCAAACAAAGCCCTTCATTCATGCAGCATCATTCTTGTTTTACATAAGTTTTTCACTTATACACGAACCTATAGCCAATTTATCTTCAGATCTTATGCGGTAAAGTTGCCAAAAACTCATTCATTACAAGAAAAAAAGATAATTCTGCAAAGTTTGCATCGGAAATTTTACCTTGTGTGCAAATAGGTCTATACATCATTTGCTTAGCCTACGTTTCCTATAAATTATGAGTAAACCTAAAAACTATGTTCGTGAATGATCAGTGGCCTACATGTTTTTAGATATGCCAAAATCTTCTTAAAAAGAAAATACTTTCGAGGTTGCGACCAAATTTAAAATTATTTCAAGCAAAGTTTTCTTTACTCGAAAATGCAATTCAATTCAGCCCAGGTGCGGTGCTCTTTCAAAATGGCATTTCCTTATTACGGGTTTATCAATTTTTCAGCTGGCAGCAGCCTACTCTACCTTTGATGTTTGTGAATAGAAAGCAGTAGGTCACAAATGACGCGTTTCACATTGGGAGGTGACCTGTTCATTAAAAGCAGTAACGTTTATTTCTTAAAACGTTGACTGGATATTACGGGCATTTTGAGCAAAAATATATCTCTGTACTGGGCGCTTGGTTTTGTACTGGCTTGTACTTACGCTTTTCAAGCATCCTGTAATTAGATAGAAAAAACTCGACGTCAAATTTCCGAACGTTTATGAAATCTAAATTCCAACTTGGCCACCCCTTTTCTTGGCATCCTCATGTGTTGAATTCTTGCTATGCTACTTCATAACACACAATGAATTGTGAAATATCAAGTCATGTTTTTTGTCTGGGTGAAATGATACGCTTGGCTGGATAAGGATCCCAGTCATTGTCAATGTGAATTGACTTTTCAACAAAAGATATTTTAAGATTTTTTTTCGCAATGCAGGTCTATTCACAAAACCTTACGTCATATTTATTGCTTTCTTTCTTGATGCTTGTGGAGAAATGGCAACAAAATTCACTCCACTGTGATGTGTTTATCTGAGCGGCTTTTAGGAAACTGATACACTTCCTCGAACTTCTTGTGGTAGAATGTCTGCAGATATAACAGCTATTACTCAGCTAACATTATCAGTCGCTTTTATATTGTTATTTACATTTGCAGACGTTGAATGAATGTCAAAAAGCTTATTTTTGTTGCTGAGTGCTCAATTTGAATTTATAATTTAAGCTGCTTTTGATAAGAATTTATTTTTAGAGCGTTTATCTAAAAATAAGCAACGGACTTGTAAAGCTGTCACCCAAGAATGGGAAATCAGATTATTTCGAGAAAAACAATCTCAAACTCGGCTACATCCATCCATTTGAAATGTTTTTAAGACTGTGTATAAGAAACTACACGGTTTGAACATTAAATAAGTAGTGAGATCAATGCAGCTTATAATGTTTCTTCCAGTAATCAATACAGCTTAACATTTGGTTTTGGAAAAGGAAAAGAGGAAAGTGATGTTTCTGTTTGACCAATGGGCAACGTCAGATTTCTCTATGCTTGATTTTTCTTGGTGGTTATCGTGTTTGCTCGTTTGAGGCTTTAAGACAGGGGTGGGGAACCTGCGGCCCGCGGGCCGAATGCGGCCCGCGTGACTGTGCCATGTGGCCCGCGTCAAAATTTCTTTACCCAAAATATATTGAAACAACAACTCAACCTCAAAAAAAAGTAGGCTCTGCATTCTCGATATATTGCGAATGGCCTTCTATGACTAGTTAATCCATCATAGAAGGCCATTTGTAACAACAATGTGTATGTCACAATGTGACCAGTTATTGTTAATCGGTCAGTTATGCCATTCGTGAAAAGTGTTTTGCAGAGTAGCCTTCTTCTCAAATTCGCAAAATTTTACGTTGTATAATGGCTTCTGGAAAGAAAAGAAAGATTGGTGATGAAGGGAGAATGTTCCAGAAAGATCGGACAAAATTTCAAAATTTTTAGTTGCCGCGTGTGTTATTTCTCATTTTATGTGGCCCGCAATACTAAAAAGGTTCCCCACCCCTGCTTTAAGAGAATGCTTGAATAATTGCTTACTTTTTTACGCATTGTTTAGGAATGGCGGAAGTCGGAGCAATGTGCTCAATGCGGCACAGTTGTGCCATTGTGGAAGACGACGGCTTGTCAGCTTCTTACACTCTTGCTCACGAGGTTGGTGACACGATGCACTTTCCATACAACACAACCCGCCATTTTTACATTGATTCAACGTCTTCAATCAACGTGGAAATGACGGATTTTATTGTCTGGATTGTTTTTAATTTTTTTTAATCTTCTGTGCCACTCTGAGCAGTCATAACAGTGAGCAATGCTCTTCCAGGTCGGACACGTTCTCAACATGATGCACGATGATAACAGGATGTGCAGACATAACTTTGGAGGTCAGGACTCCAGCTCCCATGTCATGAGTGCCACCATGGACCGCATAGATGGTGATCAGCCATGGAGTATGTGCTCACGACAAGCGGTCCTTGATTTCCTCCAAGACGGAAGAGGAGAATGTCTTCTTGATAAACCGCAACAACCAAAGGTGGGTGTTATGGTGACAGTTCTGGATAAACATAACTGCAACTGCCTGTCGTAGGCTACAATAAATTTGACCTCAACATAACAGAAGAATGTTTCTTTCACCATCTCCTTGCATCATCTTACCTCCTTAATGCGTCGCATAGTTTAGCGTCATTTTTTACCAACCATACCAAACATACCACGCCAAAGATCTGTTTATATCAAGGCGAATATTGCAGCGCTAATCCCTTTATTGAGTACAATGGGCGATTTTGAGAACATAATAAAATTAAGCGTAAAAAGTTCACGAATGAAAAACCTGAGCCTTCGATGACATGGTTCATGTTATATCATGACAGGCTTGTTTGTTTTCACGCTCCGCTGTGCTTCCTACCTAAACGGTTTTAATATGAAGATTCTTATCCATTTACATAAGCGGCTGTAGACAACGCTTGTATATTTATCTTTCTGTTGGTGTACGATGTGGAGTTATTACAGAAGCCCATTTGTAGACGAATATAAATTGAATGGGGGTGTACAATACATTGCATTTTTAAGTTCGTTTTTGATGACTTTATAAGCAAACAAAAGTTTCCTGTATTTCTCTATTTATGGTGTATTTCTCCTTGGTTTGTTTCAAAAACATTTCCATTAATAATAGGGCTACATTCCGTCTTTCAAGCATCCGAATACGTGATGAAATAAAATAGAATCTGTTGCGTATGCTTATACTAAGGCGGCAAAACAAACACTTTAAAACCATTCTTTCGATAGCAGGCGTTTATTTTAAAGGAACTGTGGCCGCACAATTGATTTGCGAAATCAAGTTCTTTTTCAAACCTTTTATTATTCAAACATGAATCATTGCGGTTCTTCGATCAATAATTTAGGGTTTAATTTTTAACCTGAACTTCTGTTCAGGCAATTGCTTGTTTACCCAGCACACAACCACAATGCTTTTTATTGCACCCCTCTTCAAACACAAAATCTCGGCTATTAGCTTGATTTTGTCTACTTGACAACCCACGGTTTAAGCAAGGTTAAGACGTTGAGCAAAAGATTACCTAAATTCCTCGCGTTCTTGTTTTTGCTGATAATCTCTAATCTACGTTTTCAGGTCTACCCCAAAGATCTGCCTGGAGCTATGTATGACGTCAGTGCTCAGTGCGCCATGTCCTTCGGCGCAGGAGCAAGAGAATGTCCTTACATGCGGGAGTGCAGCCGGTTGTGGTGTCAACATCCCAGTGGAACGTAAGTTTAAGCTTTATCCATCAAATTACGATTGGATGTAACTAGCAGGTGGTTTTGTTGGGCGAGGTATTTAAGCTTATAGCAGTAGATATAAAGCATGTGCCTTGCACATATCAAGTAGTATCATCATTATCATCCAAATTTGGTTTTGGCCCCATCAGTGCGGGTAGCTGATTCTTTCCTTGCAGCGATTGTCATTTTGTCTTTGCCCCCGTTTACCTCAATTTAATTCTACTTAATCTTTTTCACAGCCATTCCAACCAATGCCACACGAGAAACTTTCCCAGAGCCGACGGTTCTCCATGTGCTCTTGGAAATCACTGCATGAAGGGAAAATGTGTCCGGAAGGTTCCAGAACTGGCAGCCGTTCATGGAAACTGGGGAAGTTGGAGTCAGTTTGGCTCCTGCTCCAGATCATGTGGAGGAGGGATTCATATGTCCAGTCGACAATGCAACAGTCCCGCTCCTCGGCATGGTGGGAAATTCTGCATGGGATCTCGTCTTCGCTTCAGAAGCTGCAACACGGGAGCATGTCCGTCGCGCAACGGCAAGGAGTCGCACGATTTCCGCAGCGAGCAGTGCGCCGCTTACAATGGGCAACGTTTTCCTCTTCTCGGTGTTCATGTTGCCTCCGATTGGATCCCGAAATATGCTGACGTCAGCAAAAATGACCGCTGCAAGCTGATTTGTCAGTCCGTGCAAACCGGCTCCTATTTCACGCTCTCCGACCGGGTTGTTGATGGCACAAGGTAATTAAAATTTCGATTTACTATCAGGTTAAAAATCGGTTCTTTCTTTGAGACAACTAAAAGTGATTTTTTTACTATGCCCTGAGACCTTTCACACGAAGTTGTCATTTCATTATTTTATTTGTAACAGATGCGGCCCTGACACCACTGACGTTTGTGTGCACGGACAATGCATGCCAGCTGGGTGCGATGGGGTTCTGGGATCTAAAGCGAAATACAATAAGTGTGGGCTTTGCAAAACCAGCAATTCTCGCTGCAAGCGAGTACGAGGTACGCTAGTTACATTTCGCTCAAGTCTACTGTATGAGAACCATTTGTCACTAACTTTTTTTTGTAAATGTTTGAATTCACACGACTACATTTCGAATAAGTCGTGACGCGAATGGGTTTATGTAACAAAGGTCAGATGCCAAAGTGAGCTGTGACGTTGCGGTTTTCGTACGTTCCCTATTTGGAGTCTAAAAGTTATAAAAACTTCACAACATTCCGCTTAATTTTGCACAGACCCTTAACCTATGCAGCTCTGAGCTCAACCAATAACAGATCCATTAATGTCAGCTCGTTACGGCTTGGTTGGCTTACCATACAGCGTGATACGATTGTGCGTTTTCACTCAAAAATCGTATATATTTTCGAATCTAATCATAACGCAAAAGCAAAATATTTTGTCTGGTTTTGCTGATACGTTTGTTTTGCAACACAGTTTAGACGTTGTGGGGCAGCGAGCAAAAGTCTGAAAGTAGATCGCCTTTAACAATGGTGGTTCAGTAAACGCGCATGTTGTCTCTGGCGTTCTTTACTACAACCTTTGTGTCAGTGATTTTTAGCCTGCTTCTATTTTTGTCACTTTTTGAGCACATATTTGAGTGAGCATGTCGCCAAATGCTTGAAATACTGGCCTCTGCCCTTGACAATCACCGCGATTGTTGTGCAAGAACTGTTTGAGACATGTTGACACATTTACAGAACGCAAACTTGTTAAAACTTGAAGTTTTTGCAAAAAATTCTAATCGATCAATTTTAGGTAGTCAGATCTTAATTTATCACGCACTTCAAGCAATGCTTGCATTGTCTGAAGGAAAGACTGTCTGGTTTGAACCGCACACATCTGCAGTAGATTATTTTTACGCTATTTCTACGCTGTTTTAACATTTGATAACGTAAAATTGACATAAAACGGTGGCTGTGTTGGTAGGTTGATAAAAATTTCATAAAATCCAGTAATGTATTTTGCATTCGTTTGTCCAGTATATAATATGATAGGCTTCCAGAAAATATTCGACAAAACAGGAAATGGTCACCTTTGTCGAAAAATAAAGTACATTTTTGAAACGTCTCTAAACGTCGTGGTGATTCAAGAAATTCGGCTTTTTATCAGTTGGAAATAGCGAAGGCGAAGACTCGGTGCTGCTCAAATATTTTTGCTTTTCTGCCCGTCACTTTCCAAACTATTTCATTAACCCTTTGTTGTCTGTCAGCGCAGTCACCGGGCCGTGACTTTGTAAATTAGCAGCTGAAGACGAGAGCTTTTGAAGGAACTGCTATTCAAACGAATCTCTGCAACTATTTCGAATTTTTTGACACATTTGTTATTTTTAACAGGAAAATACAACAAGCGCCAAGCTGGCTACAATGATGTTGTTGCACTGCCAGTCGGTGCGGCATCCATCAAAGTTCTGCAGCGGGGCTTCAAAAATAAAATCCATGATGGAAATTACTTGGCTCTTGTTAATTCTGCCGGCCGCTACCTTCTCAACGGGGCGCTTACGCTGTCCACCATGAGCAAAGATATTGAAGTGAATGGTAAGTTACCACGTATTTGTTACCATATAAAGTTACCATATTTAAAGGTACCGTACGTCGTTGTTGCTGTGTAATAAGTTACCACGGTATTAAAGGTCTAGTCTTTGAGATAGAAGGCTAAAGCTCATTGCCAATCTTACATTATCGCATAATCAGCTATCCAGCTAACAAATCAGCCTGTTGTCGTCCACAGACGTTGAATCATTGTAAAAAATGATTTATTTACTAGGTGGCTGTTCTGCTTACGTAAGCGACGCTAAAGCCGTCATAGAGGCCTTGTACTTTTGTAGTGATAAAATGTTGATCAGTTTGTGATGACAACATGCTTGACATTAACTGCTTGTAGCTGGTTTTGACCGGATCTTTTTTTGGTTTGTAGGATCTGTCTTGCAATACACTGGAGTCAAAGTAGCAACAGAGAAGATACAGTCAACAATGCCTTTAAATGAGGCAATAACAGTTCAAGTGCTCAGCTTAGGCTTGTCGGGCGCTAAAATATTACCTCCAAAAATCAAGTATATCTACTACATCCCCAAGACGAAAGTTTCAAAGAAATCAAAGGTACAATTTTTTTAGAACTTAATTTTTTGTAGTCTATTAATTTGTTATATAAACACATTATAGGATGTTGGGAACTTGGGAGTGATTTTTTCCTCTCTATTCTTTCATTATTCTTTTTAAATGCTATAACTGACCAAGTGACCTTTATGGTGGCGAAAGCTTTAAATAAGTCCGAAACAATTAAATGAGTGAATGTCATCTGAGACACCGAGACCTAACCCTGGCACGCCGTCAGCAAGAAGCGGTTGACTTGATCACATCGAAATAAGTTGAGAATTAAAATAAAGTGCAACCAGCCTCATATTTAAAAAGAATATATATTTCGCTACATAGTAATGAGCATCTTCAGTTCTTATTCAAATAGAAAATATTTTTTTAGTTTCGTTTTGCTTTCGCTTTTCGCTCTTCATGTGTCCCATGGGTCTATTTGAATAAGAACTGAAGATGCTCATTACTATGTAGCGAAATATATATTCTTTTTAAATATGAGGCTGGTTGCACTTTATTTTAATTCTCAATTAAATGAGTTTAATATTTTTTTTTTTAAACTTATAATTGTGTGTTTCAGATTCATCGCAGCCGCAGCCGCAACACTGTCAGTTTGGTAAACCGAAGAGTTTTGAAACCGGAGCCAGCAAACAAACAAAGCTCTCCCTCTAAATCGCCCAAGTCTCCCTCTGTCTCTCGCAGTACCAAAGATCGTTGGGTTACCGGAAGGTGGGGACGGTGTAAGGTCCGTGGTAACCAGAAGTGCGGCGCGGGTTGGAAAAATAGAAAAGTTACTTGCAAGAACGGGAAACGTCGCGTTAATGGGTGAGTTTAAACCACAATTTTGATAAAAAAAAAAAAAATTTTCATTTTCATGTTACTTACTCTACACGAACGGGCAGACAAGTTTTGCAGTCTGGCGATAAACATGTCACCAGTAACAAAAACCGTTTTCAAATTGCGGTTTCATTAGCACTATTTACACAACGTCAGGTAAACATTGGTAAACATTTTGACTAAATTCGGACGCAGAGCGACAGGAACTTAAGGTAAAATTTGCTGCTTAAACCACTTGATGAAAGCCGCGGAAACTAGTCGCAGCTACTTTTTATGTTCCAAAGTTATTGGGTGTAACGTTCCCACCCATCAAAAAGTTATAGATGAGTCGAAAACAGTTGTTTTCACTTCAACATTTCGTGATGTTCATTTTGTGCATAATGATTGAAATGAGAGGAAAAGTTTAAGATATTTGGAGATTATGGGAAGGGCCGTGTTGTTGTGAACCTGCATGAGCGTTTGCGTTGACCCAACAACAAGCTTAAGTTTAATAAATACCATCGCCATTTGGTTGTTTATACGAGACTGTAGCTCTTCGGCGCCTTTAAAAATGACGGATGTATTGACTTCCTAACAAGCTTGATTTTTTACAACAAAACAATAATTTTGTTAAGGGTGAAGTATAACCTTATCAGTCTTCCGCTAGTTGTTTGTCAATTGAAGGGATTCTAAAACCAAAACAATGATTGTAACTCAACGACTATGAGCACACAGTTTCTATATTTTGTAACGAGAAATTAGCATCTCAAAATAACGTTAATTTAACTCTAGATTTTGCGCTTTTGACGCTGATAGTTTACCGCAAAACAGACCAGAATTTGGTGCGATATTCAAGAGTGGATCGTTTTGAAGGGCAGCAAAATCCGACATTTTTACATTGATTCAACGTGTCTGCAGACGCTGAATCAATGTAAAAATGACGGATTTTGCCGACTGGATATAATCTTGTGCGCTTGCAGATCGATTTACATTTGACCAAAAAAACAAACGAAAGCCGAAGTCGCGGCATTGTGCGTTCACAGCTTGGGTGGGCGCAATGGCGTTTGAAATAACATGTTCAAGCGAATTCGAATTGCGTGTCGGAATTGTTCCCCGTGCGACTCCAATAGTGAAAGTGATCAAGTTGCTGTCGATTACGTCATACACCCACTTACCGAACACGAAACAGCCACAGACCCGATTGTGGATATCTTTTGTGAAAAAACTGCTAAGTTTAACAAAAGTAAAAGGCTGACCGTCCAGGGGTTTTGGGTTACACTTCAAAAGCGGTACAACGGACAGCTTCCCAGCCACAAAAACTTGTCGTTTTTACGCCCAGTAATGTTAAAACGATGTGAAAAGAGCATCTTCAACTAGCTGGGATGCTCTAGGCATTTTATTGAAATTGTGTTTATATCACCACCACTGCTCGCTCAGAAGCGAGCGAAAATCACCACAACGGACTCATGAAGCAGGTCGTTTTTTTATTAAATGGAGATTAATGCCAGACGTTTGACATTCTGTGTCCATGGTTTTTATAACTTTCATCAAAGTTTTTCTAAAATATCCGCAAAGTTTCAACATTGTACAGATTTGAGCCAGAACATTCTTTTGATGTAAAATGAATAAAAACCGATTGCATTTAAACAGATATTCCTTCGAATGTTTTTTAAACGAGCATGTTGCGGTGTAACACTGTCCGTATTTTGACATCAACACATAATTCATCACAATTTAGATTTTTAATCTTCCATTTCATCAAAAACGAGAATTGTATGAACTTAGCAACAACGTGCTTAAAAGATGAGCAAGATGAACTCGACAGCTTTAACACGTGTTTTGAAAACACAACTTATAAAATTCTTATGCGGAAAAGTAGAAGCATTCTTGTTAGATTACGACTTTATTTTTGAATGTAATTCAAATATAATTCAAATCATGGGCGCGATCCTTGTAACATACAAAGATTCTTAATTTTCTAAGCCGGTAACTTATACGATTATTTTGCCATTATTTTTTGAACTTCAAGTATTAGAACATCGCAAATCAAATGTCCTCTTTTCACTTGCCAGCGTTTTTTGTTGTTGTTATATTAGGATACTGCAAGGTTCACGTATCACTACCATTACCTCTACCGCAAACGTAATTAGGTGGCACGTGAGCATAGCAGTTGCGTTTGGTAGCTGGTATCAAACTGTAAAAAAAAACTTTAGTTAGCGATTTCCCAGAAGTGGTGGGATGTTTGTCGCGACAATTGAAACTGCAAAGTAACCAATTTGGGTAAATGATTCCATTGTCTGCCCGTGTAAATATTGTGCTGTGATGAGAGCATGTGCCAGCTGTTCATATTGATTTACCCATTTGTTTTATTTACAGCTGCAACGCAAGCCTGAAGCCTTATCATCGACTGCCCTGCTTTGTATCTGATTGTCCCACAGTGGCCCCGATCCAACGGATTGCGACTCCTGCTTTTAACCGGAATAACGGGCGCTCGATTGTCGAGAAATATCGCCTGAATAACGAACGTCCTGTCTGGAACGCTGGAATGTGGGGGCCATGCTCCACATCATGCGGACTTGGCACGAAGCAGAGGTCTGTGATGTGCCAAACAAGATCAGGAAGATTGCTCAGCAGCTCCATGTGTCCTCGCAGCACTCGACCATCAGAAACACATGGCTGCAAATTGAGGAAATGTCGGTGATCCGTTTCATCTTCACTTGCGGCAGTTCTGCTGCTAAATTGTCAGGAAAAGGAATAGCGGATGTTCCGGTTATCCGTGTATGCCAATATTTCGAACTGCGGACAATTGGAGAGAGGACACCAATGGTCACTGCTATAGATCTCCATCCATGAGCGCGGGGTTCATTGCATTTGCCTAAGGAATCCTTCAATGGAAAGCGAGCATTGTATATAATCGTCACAAAATGTGAAATTTTGTTCCAAAAGTATTATAACTAAACCGATTTGTTTTATGGAATTTCACATCGACAAAGCAATTATGAAATAAATTCTCCCATTATTAAAATTCGCCTCTCCAAACGTCGGGTTAGTTAGGTAGAAGCAAAATTGTAGCTACATTCAGTCAATGTCACTGTGGCAGATCGTTTTACATTTGTTTATAAACGTATTTTTTACTGAAATGTTTTTCCGCTGAAATGTAAATTATATTTACTGCAAAAAAACACTTTTTTCTTTTTCGTACATTGATTGTTTTGATACGAAGAACAGACGTAAAATAACTTGCTCTTCGCAACTGGCGAGTACTCCCGAATTTGTATCTACAAAGTGTTATCCCGTTCGCATAGAAAAGGAATTTCTCCAGATCTTGTGCGAGTCTATCTACTGTATTATCTCAAAGCTGCAACAAAATTATGCAAACATCCTTTAGAAACACAAGTTCATTATTATTTTTTGCTTCAAATTGGCATCGGAAAAACAACTCCGTGCCATTTGTTCTTGATCTAATACTAGTTATGAATGTGACATACATGCTTTCACCAAACTCTACTACAGCATAGGTGATTTGTCAAAAACTCTTTCCTTTTTGTTGTGTTTTTTAGGTTTTCAATATCGTACAGTTGTACGAATTTTTTAGTCTCAGTTATAAGTTTGCTTTTGCGTTGATAAGTTTTTTGTTGTGATTGTTTTGCATTCTGCCTTTTTTCGTTGTTAATTCCTTATACTTTTCAGCTTATGTTGTTTTTATTTAAATATTTATTGGGTAGTCTATTTTGTTAATAAAATGAAACGAAAAATCACAAAGTTTATTTGTTACTTTTCGCCAAGTTGGAAAGAGCAGAGAAGCCGAGGATTTCGTTGCGGTTTTGTTGGATTAAGAGTTGTTACGAAGAACATTACTTTTAATCCTTTTGAAGTGAAAATACGATAACTTGAAACATCAGATGACAAGTTGTTTACATTCTCAACCGCTTTGGTGAAACCGAATGAATTTTAACTAGGCAGCCAAGCCCAAAATAACTTATCCTTTTTTTAATGTTCCAACTACATTTCTGTCCGCAGACGCTGCTGCAAGTAGAATGAAACATTGTTTTTAACGTACAGAGATCAAAGAAATACTTTAACAAAAAAGTCAAAACATTTAACCTAGCTATTGTGGAGAAAGTAACATTCGCTTTGTTTCAACAGAGCAAAGTTAATTTTTGTAATGCTGAAGGTATGCTGAATCTCGTCTGTGAATCCCTTCTAGGATGAGCAGCTTAAAATCAGAAACGTGGTATAATCGCTTTAAAAACTCTGATTTTAATTTGAAAGTCAACTTAACGTAAACAATATCGTGTTTTGAAAGGGTTTGGAGAAAAAGAGTTGATAGATTTTTATACAAGCTAGCACACTCGCTTAATGAGTGAATGTTACAGTCTTCCGTTTTCAATTGTTTGTTGATACTTGACATCAGAAAGCTGATGACAGCGGTTACACCTGCAAAGAATAATCTATGAAATGTTTCTTACTACCAAGCAATACTTCTCAACTATCATGTTTATTAAATAATCTTCGATAGAAATTCATATAAGAGCCATCCTTTACAAATCGCAATCGTATGTTTCAGTGCAAATACAGACCCTACAAGGTGTTCAGTACAAAGCTTTCACTTTATTTTGCTTGAGGCTAGTCTTAAGAGTTCACGACAATTAATGTTGCTATTTTTGCCTTCACTTTTGTTTTGATTTTAAGGTAATTTTGAGCTGAATGGCAATGAGTACAGCGAAGTCTTCATTTTCTCTTTGTTGCTGTATGTCAAACTCGTGAATGCGCCAGTCGAAGACAAAAGATCACCTGACCCCATCTGTTTCAATTAGCTCCGCACGACTATACCGAAACATGATATGTTTTCATGTCTTTAAATACGTTTTTGGCCATTTCATTTCGTTTATCATTTTTGGGGCGTTAGCCCGAACAGTGGCAGCGCTTGAGGGCGGTATTGATTTGCGTATGCTGATTGCAGCAGTGATCTTGCGATATACACTATAAAATATGACTAACTTACGAAATCGACAAGGCAGAAAGTAAAGCATGAGCTGTAAGAAAAAAATAGGGGACGTAATAAAAGCCATCTTATCCCTTTCTTTAAATATCTCTGTAGTACGGTCATGATGGAAACTTTTGGTGTTCAAAACTTCTTGTGGCTATACTACAGCCAGAGATGGGCGCGGTACCGCAACGGTACTCGGTACGGTACTCGGTACGGTACTCGGTACGGTACTGGGTACGGTACTCGGTACGGTACTCGGTACGGTACTCGGTACGGTACTCGGTACGGTACGGTACTCGGTACGGTACTCGGTACGGTACTCGGTACGGTACTCGGTACGGTACTCGGTACGGTACTCGGTACGGTACTCGGTACGGTACTCGGTACGGTACTCGGTACGGTACTCGGTACGGTACTCGGTACGGTACTCGGTACGGTACTCGGTACGGTACTCGGTACGGTACTCGGTACGGTACTCGGTACGGTACTCGGTACGGTACTCGGTACGGTACTCGGTACGGTACTCGGTACGGTACTCGGTACGGTACTCGGTACGGTACTCGGTACGGTACTCGGTACGGTACTTTTTTAAATACAAGGTACAAGACTTAGAATGATGAATTTTTTTTGTGATTGTAATCGAAATAATCTTACATTTTTTTTTTTTGATTGATTGATTGAATTTTTATCCTCGGACTGGGAAAGCTTCTTGCAGAGCTTAATCCTGGCAGTTTCACATACTTGTAGAGGCTTTGAATCACTGACGCAGGCCCGGTCACCGAGATTGACAGAGTGAAGTTTCCGATTGTTGAAGTCTTTTTGCCGGGGAACTATTCCATCCATTAGATACCGCTGAATGGAGAACAGTCCTTAACGTGCGTTGCTCAAGCGCACACCCCGAGAGTCGAACCAGCGCCGCTTGATCTTGAAGCTTCTTCGTTCCAGAAGTGACGCGCTAACCAATTGAGCTATCGGGGCGGATAAAACCGGTTTAAAACCAGGCGGTTATAAAACCGGTTATAAAACCAGGCGGTTTAAAAGCACAAATGCGATTCATCTCCATCCCAATTATATTAACAAGTAACACTAACAGCAAAACGCGCCATGACGATGTTCATATTCTACACAAAGACTGCTCAACCAGCCCTTTGGTAGGCACGCAAAGCTGAATGGAACAGATCGGAAAATAAAGTCACAAGTCTCTTTATTTTTCTCAGTATAAATGCATAAATTTAAGGTAGGCATATTAATACTTGTTAGTTTATAGACTTATAGTTAAGGGCCAACCCAACATGCCGTATAGAAAGCTATTGGAAGTAAAGGCTATTCAACATCAGAGGTGTAAAGTAATGAAAGTAGTGTTACTTAGCCTAAGTAGCAATAAAACAAAAAAACTGGTATCCATCTAAAATGGACTGGCTTGCAATTAGCATAAACATAAAAGCAACTTGCAAAAAATAAAATAATTTCTACCATACCATGAATTATCAACATCAAAAATGGACGAGAGGTACAAAATTGTTTATTTTTCTATTAATACATTCCAAACAGTCTACATCTTTAACCTCTTTACAAATGTGGGATCTAGTATTCTTAGCTTGTTGTTGTCGCATCCAGGCTTAAACCTGGTGGTTGAAGATTTAGATTAAGTGGACGGGAAGACAAGGAAGCCAATCTTCGTGTCCATCTTCAAGCATGCCTTAAAATGTCCTGCCAAAGACACAGCCGCATGCTCGTAAGCGGTATCAAACCGGCGCCTTTCGAGTGCCGTTCCAGGGCTCTCACCACTCGGCAATGCAGCCGGCTATGCAGTCAGCTCGGCTATATATCGTTAGCTGATCAGTAGTTTAGCAGCCAGGATCTTACATATTTTTTAGCGCTAAATTGATAGCCATAGGTAGTCCATTGCAATTAATAGACATCAAACAGCTCACATTATTAATGGTCCTCAAAGGGTTAGGCTAAGTAGCCTAGTTAGTTAGTAGTTGTCAAGAATTAAGGATAGCATATACGCACTCTCTTTGGAAAACCAGAGGGTATACTCATAGTTGCTCAAAAAAGCAGAGAGTATAGCCTACTGCGTATACCGCTGTATACCCTCGAATACAGCACTGACTATAATTCCTTTTTACTTTTATGTTAAGTAGCAATGTTCAGTAACTAGTACTTTTTGAGTAGTTTTATTTTTCATTACTTTCTACTATCACTTGTTTAGTTTTATGCCAAAGTAACGTTACTCGAGTAATTTTATATTTTGTCAAGTAGAAAGTTGTACGATAACTTTGATAAAAATCGTTACGGATTAAATCGTTACGGAGTTAACATTGTTGAAAAAAAGTACCGATAAAAGTACCGGGTATTTTGACCAAAAAAGTAGCCTACTGGGTATTTAGGCAATCGGTACAAAATTTAAAAAGTACCGCGGTACCGGTACACAAAAAGTACCGCGGTACAATTGTACTCGGCACTGCCCACCTCTGACTACAGCGTCCGACATTCCGATAGGTGTTATCGATGAGCAGTGGGCACTTGTCAAAATTTTGTAACTTGCTTCCTTTTTTTTTGAAAGAAAAAGTTGACACTACTTTGGTTGCAGTTTCATCGCGTCCAATTTAAAATAAAACTTGTACTTGTCCGATTTAAAGGCGATGACATCAATATTTACTTGATAATGTTTTTTTGCGAAAATGTGTTTAAATTTGTTTTCGATGTTGCATTAAATTGTAACCACCAAGCTTTATAATTTGGTGATTGACTAAGTGATTTTAGTTTAGTTACCGTATCGTGCAATGACTGAGATGTTGTGACCATGCCATATTGTAAACGGTACCGGTAGGTAATTGACCAATTGTCCTGTTTTTTCATCATGCACATTTTACGTCCGCGTGTTGTTATTTCCACCTTTTTTAGACTACTGCTATGTTTGCCACATATTGGTTTTGTTGTGATGGTCAGAAATAAAAAATCAAACTAAACTGAATGAGGTATCATGAGGACCAAAAATCAACAACCAATTCAATTTATTTTTGTTTTAACCAGTGCCGAAAAGAAAGAATTACAGCAATACAAAAGTTGTTGCTCAATTACTGTAGGACTAGGCTAATTCAAATCAAGCTAAACCAATAACAAGAAATTTTGCAATAAACTAAACTTTTGGTGGCTTTCAAACGATTTTATTTTAACGAATGTGAGCATCTGAAAAATCTGTGACAAATTTCATCGTATTTTTCGTCCCAACAATGATAGTTGTAGCAAGATCCCGATATCAATTGAGCAATTGTTCAAACTGGAAATTGGTGTTTTCGTGTTTAAATTTCACAACAATTTACTACCAGATTGCTTCACCAACCTTTTTAAATATGTCAAAGAGGTTCACACAGCCTGTCTACAAGAAAGCATGATAATGATTCTCTAAACATTCCATACTTCTCAAAAACGCTTACTCAACATTCAATAGAACTTACAGGTGCGAAAACATGGAACGAATTTCCTCCTTCAATTAGAAAGACTGATATAAAGTCACTTTTTATTCACAAACTAAAACAACATTTAAGCAAAACGGACACACAATAGAAAGACAACGTAGAAAAGCTTTCTTGCATTCTTGTGAAGATTTTAGTAGAAATTCGAAATTATTTACAAAAGATTAGGCTTACCTAACAATAATATCGATTGCTTGTGCTGTACGTTTATGTTTGTAAATATTAACAGCAAACGCAATACTCCATAATCAATACGACACATCGCAAAAGGGGATGAGAGCTTCATCAACACCATCAGGAGTCAGGACATCATCATCTACTAGCTCATCCATTCCATCACCCACCAGGACAAGAAACAATAACTTAAACTGGATATCAAACCTCAATCGTCTTAGGCTACTGTGTGTTGTGCAGTCTAACCATAGAAAGAGCTCAACACCTGCTCTCCTGGGCCACATTGAAACGGGCTTTTGCCTGAGGATGGGTTTCTTTTATGTCCGGTTTTCTTTCTCCATCTTATTATTATTGACTGCTCATCCACATCAATACTGGAACTGGCAAATTCAATCCACAACACTTTTCATTAGGCTGTCATTCATTACTGCAGGTGTGCTTCTCTCTGTTTTTGTTTATTTTTTGCTATTTGTTTTTTGAGTTTTGTGGCCGTGCCAACTACTGATATATAGCCTATTACATAATTTTTCATTCAGGCACGTTTTGAAATCTTTCAAGGTTTTGCCACCTTTTCCCGTCCGCTAACGTGCTGGTATAGTCTGGGAGCCTACGACAGAAGATTTCACCCCATAAGGTACAAAAGGTTTGACCCCTTGAAGTTACTGGGGTCAACCATGTCACTCACAAAAAGTATGGAAGATTGACCGCACCGGGTGGATCTGGACCCTAGAGCCCCCTAAAAAGCCCAAAAAGGGGGTTAATTTCACCCCATAAGGTACATGGACCAAACTTGGTGAAAACGAAGTTCTATGTCAGGACATCACAAAAATATCAAATCTAACAATATTTTCGAGTGGAAAGGCGATGTAAGACTCCCCCCAAAGTGACCCCCCAGGGGGTTAATTTCACCCCATAAGGTACATGGACCAAAGTTGGTCAAAACGAAGTCTTATGTCAGGACATCACAAAAATATCAAATCTAACAATATTTTCGGGTGGAAAGGTGATGTAAGATGCCTTCAAAGTGACTTCCCTTAATGTGACCCCCTCGGAAGGTTTATTCCACCCCATAAGGTACATGGACCAAACTTGGTCAAAATGAAGTCTTATGTCAGGACATCACAAAAATATCAAATCTAACAATATTTTCGGGTGGAAAGGTGGTGTAAGATGACTTCAAAGTGACTTTCCTTAATGTGACCCCCTCGGAAGGTGTATTTCACCCCATAAAGTACATGGACCAAACTTGGTCAAAACGAAGTCTTATGTCAGGACATCACAAAAATATCAAATCTAACAATATTTTCGGGTGGAAAGGTGATGTAAGATGTCATCAAAGTGACCCCCAGAGGGTTTATTTCACCATAGAGTACATGGACCAAACGTGGTCAAAACGAAGTCTTCTAGGGCACCACAAAATATCAAATCTAACAATACTCTCAGTTGGAAAGGTGATAAAAGACCTACCCAAAAGTGAATCTCCTCCTATAGTTTAATTTACTTCATCCCTTTCTCGAACCAACCTTGGTGTAACGAAAGTGCTATGCCAGGACAGTACGAATGGATTAAATTTAAAAATATTTTTATATAGGTTTTGATGAAATACATTCACAAGCTGTCCCATGATGCATGAAATGGAACTATAGCCTACTTTACAAAAATTTTTGTATAAATCATATTAAGTCAATCGAAAAAAGGCAACAGGACATGACAATACATGGCTTTGTAACACCAAAAACAGAAAGTACACAAGAAGCATATAGGCTACAGTAGCCAGAAAATTGATCCAAGATCTTGATACCACCACTAAATGTGGACTTAATCGAACAACTGACTATCCAAATCAAAACGTTTCGAAATGAATCATTTGGAACGTTAATTTAGGCAGTAATGAACATTTTCCAGCTGCTACAATAAATAACCTAATAAACCCAATGCAGTAAATTTTTATTTAATGCCATTTGCTTCATGTCTCCAATCAGTTATCGTAACTGTTCATTCATAAACAGAGATTGTTCGTGTAAATGTAAACGGTCGTTTCTTTATTCTTCATTGTCACTGCTGTCGCTTTCACATTCTTCATCTTATTCTTCAGATTCATACAATTCTCCTGTTATATACAGAGATAAAGCAAGCTGTCTGCGATGTACCAGCCCCAACCAATGTGGTTATCCGCACGTCTGACACTGACTGTCTTGTAATTGGCTTAGGTTGCTATGGAACTTTTGATCCTTCATTAAAGATATGGATAGAAGCTGGCTTGCAAAACAATAACACGCAGCGGTACATCAACATCAACCAGCTGAATAGGCCTACCGCACTTGGAGTGACGATTTGCAAGTGTTTACCTGCATATCATGCCTTTACAGATTCTGATTACACCTCGTCATTTAGCAGGAAAGGGAAAGTGCGGCCGCTGAAATTACTCCAAGGAAACCACGAAGCGCAGGCAGCTTTTAGCCAACTCGGACACGACAAAGAAATTAGTGAAGACACTATCATCGCCATAGAGAACTTTGTGTGTAACATGTACAAAAACAAGAAAATTAATTATGTCAACGAAGTCCGTTTACAAATGTTTTTAGACGGCTACAAACCCAAAAAAGAAAATGAAAGGATATCATGCATACCAGAAGCTACTGTAGATAGTAGTACTCTACCACTTTGTTTACGAGTACTTCTCCAGAAGACAAGGCGCACACATCTCATCACAAGATGGTGGTTATCTTCAACTAGAAGTGAACAAGCAGCAACGTTGCTGCTAGAGTATGGCTGGAAAGAAGAAGGAGGTTCTTATAAAGTGGTGTGGTTTGAAGGTAAAGGTATAAAGCATCTTTAGATGTCTCTGCGTGGAATCTGATCTCATCCAGGAAAGTCAAGAAGAAGGTAAACAGCATTGGATGTCGCTTGGGTTACCCTTTATAAATATAAAACTTTCTCCTGGTCTATCAGTCGTTTACTTTCTTACTGTAAACATTAGCCAATAACTGGCTGTAAAGTTTCGTTTTAGGAACCTATAACCAATAGTTTCTGCAATCTTGAGAAAAATGCCTGGGTGCACTAAATAACAAATAAATGTTGAACTTTTTCCAGTTAATAGTAAGTTGCAATGTTGCATTATTCGAAGAAAAATAGACGTCTGTAAAAGATAATAAAATTACTATTGTATGTTACGCATATCTGTAGTGCATAATAGCAATTGTTTCGTACAGTCTTTATTTCTCTGTATATAACAGGAGAATTGTATGAATCTGAAGAATAAGACGAAGAAAGTAAAAGCGACACCAGTGATTGATTGATTGATTGAATCTTTATCCTCGGACTGGGAAAGCTTCTTGCAGAGCTTAATCCTGGCAGTTTCGCATACTTGTAGAGGCTTTGAATCACTGGCGCAGGCCCGGTCACCGAGATTGACAGAGTGAAGTTTCCGATTGTTGAAGGCTTGTTGTCGGGGAATTATTCCATCCATTAGATGCCGCTGAATGGAGAGCAGCCCTTAACGTGCGTTGCTCAAGCGCACACCCCGAGAGTCGAACCAGCGCCGCTATTGATCTTGAAGCTTCTTCGTTCCAGAAGTGACGCGCTAACCAATTGAGTTACCGTTTACATTTACACAAACAATCTCTGTTTATGAATGAACAGTTACAATAACTGATTGGAGACATGAAGCAAATGGCATTAAACAAAAATTTACTACATTGGGTTTATTGGGTTATTTATTGTAGCAGCTGGAAAATGTTCATTACTGCCTAAATTAACGTTCCAAATGATTCATTTCGAAACGTTTTGATTTGGATAGTCAGTTGTTCGATTAAGTCCACATTTAGTGGTGGTATCAAGATCTTGGATCAATTTTCTGGCTACTGTAGCCTATATGCTTCTTACGTACTTTCTGTTTTTGGTGTTACAAAGCCATGTATTGTCATGTCCTGTTGCCTTTTTTCGATTGACTTAATATGATTTATACAAAAACTTTTTGTAAAGTAGGCTATAGTTCCATTTCATGCATCATGGGACAGCTTGTGAATGTATTTCATCAAAACCTATATAAAATATTTTTAAATTTAATCCATTCGTACTGTCCTGGCATAGCACTTTCGTTACACCAAGGTTGGTTCGAGAAAGGGATGAAGTAAATTAAACTATAGGAGGAGATTCACTTTTGGGTAGGTCTTTTATCACCTTTCCAACTGAGAGTATTGTTAGATTTGATATTTTGTGGTGCCCTAGAAGACTTCGTTTTGACCACGTTTGGTCCATGTACTCTATGGTGAAATAAACCCTCTGGGGGTCACTTTGATGACATCTTACATCACCTTTCCACCCGAAAATATTGTTAGATTTGATATTTTTGTGATGTCCTGACATAAGACTTCGTTTTGACCAAGTTTGGTCCATGTACTTTACGGGGTGAAATACACCTTCCGAGGGGGTCACATTAAGGAAAGTCACTTTGAAGTCATCTTACACCACCTTTCCACCCGAAAATATTGTTAGATTTGATATTTTTGTGATGTCCTGACATAAGACTTCATTTTGACCAAGTTTGGTCCATGTACCTTATGGGGTGGAATAAACCTTCCGAGGGGGTCACATTAAGGGAAGTCACTTTGAAGGCATCTTACATCACCTTTCCACCCGAAAATATTGTTAGATTTGATATTTTTGTGATGTCCTGCCATAAGACTTCGTTTTGACCAACTTTGGTCCATGTACCTTATGGGGTGAAATTAACCCCCTGGGGGGTCACTTTGGGGGGAGTCTTACATCACCTTTCCACTCGAAAATATTGTTAGATTTGATATTTTTGTGATGTCCTGACATAAGACTTCATTTTGACCAAGTTTGGTCCATGTACCTTATGGGGTGGAATAAACCTTCCGAGGGGGTCACATTAAGGGAAGTCACTTTGAAGGCATCTTACATCACCTTTCCACCCGAAAATATTGTTAGATTTGATATTTTTGTGATGTCCTGACATAAGACTTCATTTTGACCAAGTTTGGTCCATGTACCTTATGGGGTGGAATAAACCTTCCGAGGGGGTCACATTAAGGGAAGTCACTTTGAAGGCATCTTACATCACCTTTCCACCCGAAAATATTGTTAGATTTGATATTTTTGTGATGTCCTGACATAAGACTTCATTTTGACCAAGTTTGGTCCATGTACCTTATGGGGTGGAATAAACCTTCCGAGGGGGTCACATTAAGGGAAGTCACTTTGAAGGCATCTTACATCACCTTTCCACCCGAAAATATTGTTAGATTTGATATTTTTGTGATGTCCTGACATAAGACTTCGTTTTGACCAACTTTGGTCCATGTACCTTATGGGGTGAAATTAACCCCCTGGGGGGTCACTTTGGGGGGAGTCTTACATCACCTTTCCACTCGAAAATATTGTTAGATTTGATATTTTTGTGATGTCCTGACATAGAACTTCGTTTTCACCAAGTTTGGTCCATGTACCTTATGGGGTGAAATTAACCCCCTGGGGGGTCACTTTGGGGGGAGTCTTACATCACCTTTCCACTCGAAAATATTGTTAGATTTGATATTTTTGTGATGTCCTGACATAAGACTTCATTTTGACCAAGTTTGGTCCATGTACCTTATGGGGTGGAATAAACCTTCCGAGGGGGTCACATTAAGGGAAGTCACTTTGAAGGCATCTTACATCACCTTTCCACCCGAAAATATTGTTAGATTTGATATTTTTGTGATGTCCTGACATAAGACTTCATTTTGACCAAGTTTGGTCCATGTACCTTATGGGGTGGAATAAACCTTCCGAGGGGGTCACATTAAGGAAAGTCACTTTGAAGTCATCTTACACCACCTTTCCACCCGAAAATATTGTTAGATTTGATATTTTTGTGATGTCCTGACATAAGACTTCATTTTGACCAAGTTTGGTCCATGTACCTTATGGGGTGGAATAAACCTTCCGAGGGGGTCACATTAAGGGAAGTCACTTTGAAGGCATCTTACATCACCTTTCCACCCGAAAATATTGTTAGATTTGATATTTTTGTGATGTCCTGACATAAGACTTCGTTTTGACCAACTTTGGTCCATGTACCTTATGGGGTGAAATTAACCCCCTGGGGGGTCACTTTGGGGGGAGTCTTACATCACCTTTCCACTCGAAAATATTGTTAGATTTGATATTTTTGTGATGTCCTGACATAAGACTTCATTTTGACCAAGTTTGGTCCATGTACCTTATGGGGTGGAATAAACCTTCCGAGGGGGTCACATTAAGGGAAGTCACTTTGAAGGCATCTTACATCACCTTTCCACCCGAAAATATTGTTAGATTTGATATTTTTGTGATGTCCTGACATAAGACTTCATTTTGACCAAGTTTGGTCCATGTACCTTATGGGGTGGAATAAACCTTCCGAGGGGGTCACATTAAGGGAAGTCACTTTGAAGGCATCTTACATCACCTTTCCACCCGAAAATATTGTTAGATTTGATATTTTTGTGATGTCCTGACATAAGACTTCGTTTTGACCAACTTTGGTCCATGTACCTTATGGGGTGAAATTAACCCCCTGGGGGGTCACTTTGGGGGGAGTCTTACATCACCTTTCCACTCGAAAATATTGTTAGATTTGATATTTTTGTGATGTCCTGACATAGAACTTCGTTTTCACCAAGTTTGGTCCATGTACCTTATGGGGTGAAATTAACCCCTTTTTTGGGCTTTTTAGGGGGCTCTAGGGTCCAGATCCACCCGGTGCGGTCAATCTTCCATACTTTTTGTGAGTGACATGGTTGACCCCAGTAACTTCAAGGGCTCAAACCTTTTGTACCTTATGGGGTGAAATCTTCTGTCGTAGGCTTTCGGTCTAGTAGGTCTATATCGATTTTGTAGTTAGTATCTTTTTCGTCCCGGACGCGTTAATGACGAAAAATAAAATGATTGATTGAAATACAAATCAACTTTGACAAGAGAATGCTACATGATTTGTACATTTATAAGTGGTTTTGTGATGCAACATTAGAGCTTTAACATGTGTTTTTTCCTACTCACCACTATCGTGGAAGGTGAAACATTGCATTTTTTGCAAAACAGCTGGTGGTATTTCATGTACCGGTATTAATTTGGGACCATTTGTTTTAAAGGGTCTCTGAAAATCGTATTTGTTCACTTAAACAGTTACTTGTTAAAAGATATCTCGTAAGATATTTAAACAAGAAGCAACCTGTTGGAAATTCAATCTTGACTAGGATGGTGCAAGGCAAACGAACAAAAGGACGACAAAAAATGAGATATTTTGACAATATCAAGCAAATTATGGGAATAAAAAGCATGTTGAAAGCACTAATAAAAACAAAAGGCAGAACACAATGGAGGCAGTTCATATGGGAGATCACAGCTGATCAAACATGATAAATCTGTTGAAGAAGATATAAAAAACAAAGTGGCTATTTATTGCCATGGTTACAATCAGGTGTTGCTAGAGTTAGGATTAAAGTTAGGAAGGGTTAAGGTGAGGGTTGGAGTTAGGAATAAGGTTAGGGTTTTGATCTTTGCCCAGAACTAAAAAAAATATTCTAAGTACAAGTGTTTGTTTTCAACAGCTTTAAACTTTTCTCAAATTAGGGCAGAATTCCTTATCCTATAAAAAAATGCGCAGTGAAGGCCTTATGTGATGACAGCCACAACACTCAGACCTTGATAAAAGCACTTCTCGTTGACATATTACCTTTTTTATAGGGTATGCTTGAAAGCAAGATGTCATTTTTTATAAAAAAACAAAAATTTTTAAAAACCTAATTTTAAAACTGAAAAACAAACATAGTTGGCGTAAAAAGATAAAACTCACACAAGCTGTAATAACCAATGTCATTGCTATTTCTTTTTTGCATTTCTTGCGTATGTCATCATTTTTTTCTTTTTTTTCGTTGTATCAATTTGCCATTTAAAAACTCAATACCTGTTCAGGCCTCGAAATTCGTTTTTGTTGGCGGCGGACAAACGTGTCCGGTCTGAGCAGCTATCTCGGCGGACAAATCTTGTCTCATGGCGGACACACCCCTTTTAGCGTCGATCGTCATGTACTTTAATCACTTTATCTTGATAATTCTTCGCCATTTGAGAACTATAGCTGCGGTTTAGAAGGCTTTTTTGAAGTTTGAGTGAAGTCACTCTAAAAGGCTTTCATCAGACCAACAACGTGAGCTTGAAGAGTGTATAGCGCTGCTTAATATGCCGCATAACTGATTAACTTCCTCCCAACAAGGTCATGTGGCTTCTTGTGTCACAATGCTCTGGGCACGGGTTGGAAAACTTCTACACTAACACTACTATTTTCTGCTGTGTAAAGTTTCACTAGGCTTTTTTCTTTAGTTTTATTTTCATGTGTCATGTGAGCGAAAGTGAATTTCCCCTGGGCCTTTTCTTTCTTAACTGTAATACCAAAACTTAACATACCTTGCTGCATTCTGCTGTAATAGCCTACTGGTATTATCTAATTTTGTAACCAACCTTGCCTTATCAATATTACTTGGAGATCAAAGCCAGACATTGTGACGTAAGACTTGCACTAAGTTGTGCATGATTAGTGTAGAAGTACTGATACTCCCATCGATTCTTAGCACCTTTGTTACATGGATTCAATGTCATCAATTGTTGAAGCAACGTAAAAATTGAAGGTTTTCCTGCTTGAATGGAAGCTAAGGAGTACAGCATTTACGTTTTCTAGATGCGCGGGAAATTATATTCTCACAACAATTGTTCGTGCAATGCAATGACGATTTGTATCGCTAGTTTCTGTGATCAATCTATTCTAGAATCTAGAGCAGTGGTTCCCAACCTGGGGGTCGCAGAGCATTTTATAGAGGGTCGTGAAGCTGTTGCTCGTGCAACAACAAAAGTGAATGTAAGTAGGACGAGGTACCGGTCTGCTAGTAGTATGTGCCAGGCTACGTTTACATGGCGTTTCATTGCGCCAGAAATGATAATTTTCCGTTTCGCTTCGGTTAGTCTGCCAGACTCGTAGTCTGTTTGCATGTGATGATCGAAATGAGATTCGTGCCAGTCTGGATTTCATGTCGGTAGTTTGAACAGAAATGAAACCGAAATGAAGCGGTTGCGGGTGATGTAAACACACCGCAATGAGATCCTAGCAACGAGATTAGCCCTAGTGCTAGTAGTTTGTGGTCTGTTTAAGTATTTATTTGTAGTGTTGTGTAGGAGGAAAAGAGAAGTTGAACATTACATCAGTGTAATAGCTTTGTGTTTTTGAAATCATAATGATAAGCTTAGATATTTTCAATTGGGACTGGAATGCTAGTTGTTTAATTTAAGTGAGCAATTAGCAATTGCGAACCAGCAATACAAAGTCACTCTCTCAATTTTGGTGTGAAATGTATGATTCATACCCACAAATTTCTAAGCTGGCTTTTCAAGTATTACTGCCCTTCGCTACGACGTATCTAAGTGAGAGTGGTTTTTCAGCTCTTCTGTATATGAAAACGAAGGAAAGAAATAGAATGGATGTGGAAGACGACATGAGACTGGCTCTGTCTAGCACGCAACCTCGAATTTCACGGTTAGCTGCAGACCTACAAGATCAACCATCGCATTGATTTGTCAGTAAATGCAAGAAAAACATTTTTAGTGCTGCCTTTTGTTATATTATTCGTTAATAGTATACTTGCGTTTAGGAAAAAATATAAGTGGAGGTCGCGGTATCTACGAAATTTTTTAAAGGGGGTCGCCAAGACAAAAAGGTTGGGAACCACTGATCTAGAGGGTACTTCCCATGGACATCATATGTTGTGACGGCGGACATGTCCGCCGTGAATTTCGAGGCCTGCCTGTTTTCATATATCTGTTTGAGTGAAAGAGTGCAGACTCAATGACCTCCTATACCTTTTTAAGGTTATGTTTTTTTCCACTCTCTCATTGGATGCACACTGTATTTTTTATGTACGTTTGTTTCGCATTTAAACAAAAATAAATGACCATCTATCCATCCAACATTATAGATCAATAAACTGTTAAATTTTTTTTCTCATAGTATTTTCAATTGCAAAATATTTGTGGACTGGGCGCAGTTACGTCGTCGATGGTCGCCAATTAGTACATGGACGTTAGTTGTTTCTGGAAGTTATTGTGTAACGCAAAATTTTGTCTCATCTTTATGCAGACAAAAGTTTATGTGGACAAACAAAACCGGTTCTAGCAAAACATATTTTTGTTCCTAATAAGCCTAAAAGATTAAGAAGCAGTTTTTGGACTATGAAGGGTAGAAGTCACTAAATAAGTTGAAAAAAAAATTAAAATGAGAAAAAATGACATTTTATACATAAAACTATCATACCTCTTCATTTAGCCTATTATACTTTAGCTGTCTCACCATGTCGCATAGTATTTAGACATCAAACTATATAGGCATCGTCATGTTGGTACGGTATTGTTGATAGGTAGTTTCATTTATAACTGTAATAATATTTTATTTGCGGCAGGTTTAAGTTGACAATTGCAAAGGAAATTTTAGTTATTTTTATTTGAAGAAACTGTACTTTTCCTTCAGGATGCCAAACTCAGATCGCTCATCAGGTACAGTTTTTATTTGTATAATCTGGTTTCAATTTTTACAGTTTTAGTGAATAAATCTTATGTAAATAGCTGTTGCCTACTCAGTGGCTATTATATAAATTATATACATTCTTTGATACAGATTGTGTATAATATATGTATGTTGACCGCAATGCAATGGTCAATAAAACTGAGTAATCAAGACAATGACCTAAGTGTGGTTTATATATAGTACATTTGTTTATACAATAATGCTACATTTGTTAGTGTTGCCAAAACTTATAAAATCACATACCATATTATATGTACTTTGTTTCATTTGATGTAACTTTTAGATCCTTGAGTACTGCTACTGCTGCTGTAGACTTAAAAAAAAAATGAAACTTTTTAAAACTTAGAAAATCATGTTGTTTTTTTGTTGTATATATTTCATAAATGTAGAGTGTAGACTGTAGGTACTAGGTAGGTGGGTAAATATACTTTTGAAAAGTACCTTCCTGAAATATATCATCCTGATAAATATACTTCCTCGGTAAAAGTTTTTTGGATGGACATTTTTTTGGTAATATTCCCGAAAAAATATACCACCCCGAAAATATTTTTTTGATGAACTCTGCGATGGTGTATTTTTCAAGGTGTAGCGGACCTGGTGTATTGTAGGTTGAAACGCTTGTTTATACGTAGCCATCAGAGTGACAACGACACCTGTGGGCTGTGGGCATGACGGTGGTTAGGGGGGATCAGGACACACGGTCTTCCACGTCTGGCTTAGTCTTGAATGTAGGGATGAAGGCGATGCAACACAGCAGAAATACTATTATCAGCATATGAAACGAAATTCAAAGAAAGAAAGGCAAAGCAAGGGTCATCCAACCTAACATCTAACAAGCCATTCTCAAAAGTAACCACCAAACAACAACTAAGGCCAAACACTGGCACCACAACAAGGATTGTTAACAGTAACTACTATACTAAGTTACTAAAGTCTGAAGTAGTAGTTGTAGTAAAAATAATAGTGGGAGCAAGTCTTTTAGGCGCAGACAGTTAGGCGCTGGTCAAATAGGCACTGTGGCGTCTGGATATTTAGGTGCGGAGCACTGTGACGCCCGTTCATTTAGGTGCTATTCCTAGTAAAGTCTGCAGATTGTATCAGCTTGGCAGGTAAGGCAATGCTTTTCACACAAAATGTTATATTAAACAGAAAAATATGTTGTTTTGTTAATGCGCGTGCATTTATTTGTTGTTAGTCATGGCTTCACTGAGTGAAGCTGCTTTATCTGGTGATGCTTTTCACACAAAACGTTGTATAGAACAGAAAAATATGTCATGGCTTCGGTGAGTGAAGCTGCTTAAACCGGCAATGCTTTTCACACAAAATGTTATATTGAACAGAAAAATATATTGTTTTTTTTAATCGGCGTGTTCAGCATTTATTTGTTGTTAGTCCAGGTTTGCGTCGGGAAAAGCTTTATCAATAAATTATTCAAGTTTCCGAACATAACTGAGTTTACTTTTAGTTATATATATAAGTCAAATAATAACTACACTAAACATCAGTAAAAAATATACCATAATATAGCCTATATATATTCAAGCAAGTGGTAGGCTTGAGTGAAGAGTAACTTAGTTTTCCGTCAAAACCCCGACTAGGTTTTGCCAAAGCTGAGTTTAGCTGCAGACTTTACTAGGAATGGCGCCTAAATGAACATGCGCCACAGTGCTCCGCACCTAAATATCCAGACGCAACAGTGTGCGCGCCTATTTGATCGGCGCCTAACTGTCTGCGCCTAAAAGACGTGGACCCATAATAGTGACACATCATGGTTGCAGCTGCTTAAAAAAGAACCCTAGGTTTGATTAGAGATGCTTGGGGCGTTGCAATCACTATACACAAATGCACAATGTAAGGAAACCACAAAACTATCTGTATAACGCAATGTGAGAAGGCAATCAAGCACTGTGTTATAGTTTATTCTAAAGGTTATTAAGGGAGGCAAGAATGTCTCGAGAACCGCAGAAACGAACTGTGAGCTCGCGAGATTATACAGATTCCAAAATTTTAAAGCAAAGCAAGAATAAGTGATGTCAGAAAATGTGAAAGCGAACGCGTGCAAAGCTCCTGGGAGCTATACCGGGTGATATTTTTCTTGGAAAATATTTACCACGGGAGATTTTCACCAATTCACATATTTCAAGCACAACATACTGACATACAATCATACATATTGATATATATCTGCTAGACTACTCAGTTAGATATATATCAAACCATTGATTGATATTTATACCAATGATTGGTTGCAATACATACCAAAAAGTCAAGTGTAATAAGCACAAAGAGTATTCATTTTGTGATCGATTCAATGCATATTATATTATCTGAGACTTAACTTCAAAAACGGCTTAGCTGTTATAACAATGTAAATTGAGAGTTTTATTTTCTTGATTTAGATGTGTGACAATGTAATCAGTGTTTATCAAGGTGTTCTACCTGCTGTTTATTGTTTATGCTTTAACTTGGGTCAGATCTAAGGTGACAATTCAGAGCCAGATTTGTGACAATTAACTGCAACTGACCAGTAAACGGTGCTTTTGAAATTATTTTTTATGATTATATTTTGTACTTCAACTTACGCATCAACAAATCACATTTCCGTACCAATATTCTGTGTGTCTGTTCTTCTAGAAAATGACACCTGCATGTTTTACTAAAATTAACGCTTGGTTTTGGAAATCCAGGCATGTCTTTTTTGTCTCAAGGTGTCTAAGCACGTCTTGCCAAACAATGTCTAAATGTGATACTTTCAATTTTATGGAAGACAAAATTATCTATAGCAGCCTCAACAAACACATACCACAGAACAAACAAACTAAGAATGTAACCAGGCAATAATCAAGATAAAGAGCTTGCTGATTCTGTTTGAAGTACCGTAGTTAGATCTGTGAAAACAGTCACGTCAGGCGTCGCCAAAAACATTATTTCACAATTGCCAGAGTTAATATATGATAATGTCTTGGTTTGAGGAAGTAGGATCATCTGAACGATGTTCTGAAGTTTATTGGTTTGATTCCTATTATGATAGAAACTGATCTTCCTTGCAGTTTTTTGTTTTAAACCTTTATCGCCACGGAAGCAACTGCTGGTAATATGATCGCTATAACCTTTGGACTTCCCATTGTTATGACAATTGACAGCTGTTGCACTAAACGTATTACAATGATATTATGAGTTTTGTTTAATGCCGAATTTCTGAACTTCTACCGTACTTCCCTAGTGACTGTGAACCAAAATAAAAAGTCTTTAATTTTTATGATTATCTTTTCTACATCAATTTCTGTTACGAATATTTACAGGTTTTGAAGAGCGATATCGTTTGCCGGATGATGGCAATTCCACTCAAAGGACACCGAAGAAATCCAAACCTAGTCCTCAAAAAACACCACGCAGTGGTTCTGCAAAAAGAAAACCATCAACCCCATCAAGGCTGTCAGTTCACAACCAACCACCCACTAGTCGACCACCTCTTCAACCTACACGTAAGAGCAACGATTTTTTTACTATGTTATTTTTATTTTACTTTTGATTTTATCTCCGATATCTTTTCAGATAAATTAATTTTAATTGTGGTTTTCGCGTACATTTTTGTGTTAGAATTTGAAACACTTGCCTCTATGTGAAATATTTTCTGTTGACCACGTAAGACAAATGATAAAACTGAGCAATCAGCAAAATCAGTTTGACAAGCGATGACCAAGCAAGTTCCAAATGAGCAAGTAAATCTCATTTGTTGATTTGGCAGTAGCTGAAATGTACTTACTAAGTTGAAGCATGTGGAGTGGTCTGGTGACCGTAGTTTCAGAGTCCTGCTATCGTAGTTACATATTAAGTGACAAATCATCACAGCGAAAGTTGATATTTTCTTCATTATTATATTTCAATATATTTGTATATTGCAATACAGTGTGTAAATTTCATTTTTTTCCGAAGTAATAAGAATCTCTGAAAAGTTTTTTTGTTAGTTTAAATGATAAGTTCCACAAATGATTAATTTATGATTGTTGGCAATTTTAGTACAGTAGATCAATAGAATATTTAAGCATAAGAGTCCAACAGTTGTACAGGTAAAATCGGAGAATGATTTCAACACTACCAGGATAAGAAGTCAACTTCTTTATGCACATCTTGGTGGAATATCTCGAAAGAAATCTCAGCATTGACATAATGATTACTGAGTTGACTGCTGTGGACTTGACATGGTGTAGGTTTTAATAACGTAGGCAGTCATTTGGATTATCATCGGATCCTTACAGGCAAGTATGTGTGTGGCATGCAAGAATGAATCAGGACATGGACTTTGCCAACGACAAAAAATTGAATCAACAACATTTCCTGTGAAGATTGCTGAATGCCAAAACTCTTATAAAAGGATTTTTACTTTCTTGGAAATAAGGACTTTGTTGAACCAAAAACAAAAATATAACAAAAGCATGGTGTTGCTTGGCTTTCCATGGGTTATGTTTCATATTCTCTTTCCTTTGCGCACTTTAGCGAATTTGACATAGGCTACCATTGATTTCGGGTCTGCTACTATTCGGTGAGTCCGATTCGGTGAGAACCTTTTTCGGTAAATTTACTATTCGGTAACTTTTGAAATTTTTTTTTGAAAATAATCGGGTACTGTAGCCTAACTATCATTGCCGCTTTTACATCGTTTTAACGTCGCTAAACGTTGAAATTAGACCCTAATCCCTAACCAGTAACCCTAAACCCCTAACCCTTAACCCCTAACCCTAAAACGGCAATGATATTTAGGCTACGGTACCCGATAATTTAAAAAAATCACCAAATAGGGCTCTCACCGAATCGGACTCACCGAAACGGGCCATTCAGCTTGATTTCAGTACGCAGCTAGTTCTGGTGCTTTTGTCAATCCCTGTTGCATAGCATTTTCAAAATTCACACACCCTAAGCAGAATGAGTGGTACTGTAGCTGTAGGTGCATGACAGAAAATCAAGCCAACTACATACCCTGTGAGAGAACAGTAAATTGCTTCTTTTGATATTCTTGTCACTCTTTGCTTTAGGTGGAGCTTCATTTGAGAATTTACTTAATTAATTAGTTTTACCATAACGAAATAAAACCAAGCAGCACAAACGGATTGACATATTTATTTCCTCATACAAAAAATGCGTAAAATCTATATCGAACGTTTTCGACACAACGATCTCTGAGCTCATCAGGAAAAATAACTGTTTCACTGTCATATTTTTGTTTTTCACAAGGGGCTAACCGGCTAAATTATATCATCATTATTACTTTGGATATGGAAACAGTGCTGTGTAGAAAACACTGAATCAACTTCTTTTTTTTTTTTGCTTGTTTAAATGAGTTAAGTTCGGTGGTGCTCAGGGGTTGTAGCCGGCGTATATATGAAACTGCTCCAGCTTCGGATCTCTCTTCTATCGGAGCATAGCTCCAGCTCCGGAGCTCTTTTATACCACTCTCCGGTTCCATTGCCATATTTTCTCAAATAATATACAACAACTTCATTAATAGTCGCCCTCGAGCAGTAATCAGTTCAAATTGAAAGTCATGAAATAGCAGATGCACAACAATTATCCAACAATTAAAAATACCAGCCCACGAGTATCAATTTTGTAATGGGTTGCTGTGAAATTATGTGAAATCAGCCAATAGCATCTCATGAAATTAATTGGAGCATGAGTAACTGGCTCCAGCTTCACCTGAATTTAACTTGCATTTCCAGCTTTTGAAAATGCAAAGTTCCGAGGCTCCGGCTCCAATTTTGTGATTAATTGTCGTATTTAACTGAATACTGAAGAGTTTGGGTGTTCATCAGGACAATTATCGTTTCTAGCACTAGTTGTCGTATTTAATGCTCATTTAAGTTGATTGTTTCCAGGAAAACGTAACAGATTCAGACCTGGAGTGAAAGCCCTTCGAGAAATCAAAAAATTGCAACAGACAACAGACCTTTGTATTCGCAAACTTCCTTTCAGCCGCCTTGTAAGTGATGTTTGCTTTTTACATGAGCTTTGTTTTTACTATGATGTCAAAGGTTACTTGGTACCAGTCATAAGGGTAGTAGGGCATTACTTGATCTCATTTTTTTCATGTGATTGAACGCATATCCAAAATTATGGCTTCCATGCATTTACTAGGTGCTTCAAAAAAAAAATTAAAAGTAACTTCGTTTCGAATGATGAAATACCAAATTAGCCGACGTACATCCCAAATTTAATTTCAGTTTTGGCCTTTCTCTTTCGTTCCACTACATTTCGCGTCCACACATTTAGGCACATCATCTGGCGTAGTCTCCCTCAATGGCGTCGGGCGATTTAGAAGCCATCTTAGAGCAATTGCAGTAGTATATCGATTTCGAAATTTTATTTTGTGCGTTATTCGCTCTGAATTGCGCATTGTGATAGTGCGCGAAACGCCAGTGAAACAATAAATCAACTCGCCTGTTCCTACTTTTACTGTCGCAATCATCAGACGAAGGTGGTACTAACTATTGCTAGAAAGCATTATTATGATTAATAATCTCCTTCGTAATTCCCACAATGTGATTTCAGGTGAGGGAAATACAATCGCGACAGAATCGAAGGATAACCCACTGGCAGGCAGCTGCTCTCTCAGCCTTGCAAGAGGCTACTGAATCCTACTTGATCAGGTTTTTATCCGACTGCAACGAAGCTGCGATATTTGCCAGACGGGTCACGATCATGCAGAGAGATTGTCAATTCATCAACAGATTGCGCTCGAGGTCCGGGCAAAGATTTTGAAGTGATCTTTGTGGAATCAATGTTCTTTTGAGACACATCGAGTCAGTTATCGTGATCGAATACATCGATTCACCTTACCGGGGGATGCTTTTGATGCTCTGTTATTAACTCGGCCCAGATTTTTTTTATTTTGCTTGATTCGGACTTGCATTGAAACACTATCACATGCGCTGTGCGCTCAGATCGTCGAGGTTCATTCCAGGAGGGCAACTCTACTTGAAAGATAATGTAGCAATGAAAATGATAGATTAAATCGTTGAAATGATGTTTATCGTGAAAATGATGTTAGATTAACCATGTGACTCCTTTCGCGGAGGGTGTTATATTTCGTAGACATTTATATCGGCCAAGTCTGCTTTCGATTCACTCAGAGGATTTGACCGCCAGGCTTCAGCTAAATTTCCATCTTCTAGTTTGCACCAAATAAAGATACGCATTCAACCCTATTTTCGCATGACCCCTTGCTATCAAGTTTCAATGTTTCTTTTTACATTGTTTTTAACGTCTCGCAATATTGAAACAAAGAAAAAAAAGTTAGCTTCACTGACAGTAAGGTGCGCAATACAAAAGTGTTGCCAGATGCTGTTTAAATATTCTGCCGCACGTCTTATTTAGCTAACTCAAGAACAGATTAATGCGTGATTGCTGAACCTTGTTTGAACTTGCACAATATTAATTCAAAGGTACCGGTACCTTACAAAACCGTTGACGCGATACTGTTTGGACTACCCAAAGAACAGACTAATCAGTTAACACTTGACTTAACAATATTATAATTTTGCAAAACCATTAATACAGAAGAAAGATTGCCATGTAAGTGAGTACTTTGTGCAATTTTTTATAAATTTGTAATTTCTTTTCATGTAAAATAATCTAAATTCATTAACAATTATTCATACATTGCTTTTTTTTTACACGGACGCATGCCTAGTGCCTACTCGATGTTAATATAAAATCGCTTTTGGTTTACTTTCGTTGTTTTAAAAATTTTGGGCTAGTCTTGGGAAGAAAAATAACATTTGGAAAGAAAATTTAAAGAACATCTGGCAACACTTTCGTTTACTTCGCCCCACTTCTAGCAGCAAGGTGGCGTAAGTGGTTCTATCTGTGATGTGATTTTCCCTGTGCATAGTGAAGAAGACATGAAGCGATGGATGACATGGAACGAAAGGCGCAACTCGTGGTTGTGTTTCAGTGCTTTTCAATTTTCCTTTACAGTAATAGCGTCAGAGGTGTTCACGAACAATTCAGTTTGGTGCTGACCTCATCTCTGTCTACTATGCTTGTTCCACCCAAAAAAACATTTTTACATTTACAACTTCTGCAGACGTTAAATCAATTTAAAGAAGGAGTGGTTGGTTGGCCGGGTTGTTTTTAAAGTGTTTACTTTTCTATGATTCTTTATATCTGAATATTGTCTGCTCGAAACCTGTGGAAAAAGCCTGTTAATTTTGAAACTCGAG
Organism: Aplidium turbinatum; assembly: GCF_918807975.1. Lineage (NCBI taxonomy): Eukaryota > Metazoa > Chordata > Ascidiacea > Aplousobranchia > Polyclinidae > Aplidium > Aplidium turbinatum. Next base: position 9,612,327 of record NC_137486.1, read on the forward strand.
TATTGGATTTTATCATTACTTGGTCTTTGTCTGTGGTCCTATGGTGGCCCATTTTACAACAATTGTCAGTGCATATATTTCGTGAGAAGTAATCGCTCAACTGCTTTGCATTGAATTTTACCAAATTACAATCGGGTTGACACGTTTGCGTATTACTTGTTTTTGCTTGCTTTTTCACTGCCATTTCTACCTTTCGTATACCACTGCTGTTCTGTAACATTTCTATTGAATAGTGTAAGCAAAATGTTACGCATTTTGAGCTTATTGTACGTATGGTAGCTTTTACACCACTCCAGTAATGGGTTAGCCAATTCCAACAATGAAAAAATACCCATGTTTTTCTGTAAATACTCTCACCAGATGGCCATGCTCTCACTATGGTTTTTCAATGAATACTCCTGCTATGGTTATAAATATCGCATAGTAGCCACCATTATACTGTAGATAATTAAAGTAACTTGCGTTCTTCTGGTGACTAGAAGAACGCAAGTCACCAGAAGAACGCAAGTTACTTTAATTATCAAATGCCTGGTGAACAGTCACTCTGTTTTATTATACTGTAGAAGTAATATTTTCAATAGCTTGTAAGTTTTTACATCATCACCAATGGATCTTTTGTTCAAAACATTGAACATTTTGATCATGTTTTCCAACCTACAAATTGCACGACCGACTAGTTTTAATACTTTTTTATTTCAGTGGCTAGATCACTTTTCTGTTTCCCTTTCGCGTTACAGTGAAATCCTGTTGCGGTCTTGCAACCTCTCAGCATCAGTGGTGGGAATCAGCCGGTTCGTGCGAACCTGTTCTTAAATGTTTATGATCCAAGCCGGTTTTTAAAAAGCGTTTGTATTATGTGTCGTCAATATGAGACCACTGGTAGTGAGTAGCGGGACACTTGAGTACGGTATTTGAAATTCACAACCAGTCACATTTGATTGTTTTTATCGAACCGTAGTCAGTATTTACCGCGCTATGTTGAATCGATGTAATAAAGGATAATTTCCTGTACAGGCAACATATTTTCCAAGGCCGGTCCCTACATTTCTGCTTAATTTTAATCCAATCAACGTTGTTCGTGATTGCAGTGATTTGAGCCGACTTCGTCATTGGCACCCAAAGTAAAACTGACAAAAACATTATTGGCACAAACAAAATTTGAAAATGTCACGCGACAAAACTGACAAGATAGAATAACAATAAACTACATTTCTTAAAAAACAAACTTTTATTTACTTTTGGTGACATGATAAAATGTTTAAGCGCTTGCAGACGTGTTTGAGAATAGTCTTACGCATAGACTACTGATCATGTTTCGGCACTGCCTTAATAATTACGTAACGCGAAAGTTTTGTGGATATATTTGTGAAATATACGTTAAATTGTTGAACATTCGCTCTGTGTCTTCTATGTGTGATTGACAGTTTAGGTAGATTTGCCTCCCAGCTAGTCGTATTGGTCTTTTACACATTGATTCAACATCTACAAATATTGAATCATCATGGATGATGAAACCAAAGACTGGCTGCGCTCTAGTAGCCTTCAGTGTTATACGCTGAGGCTAGCGCCGTCAATTTATTTTTAGTTGACGGAAGTGATAGCGCCGTCAACTATTTTGCCGATTTTAAGCGTCACGCGCTATGCGTCATTTTTTGTTTTCATGGAAAATCTCGTTTCACAATGAGAGTTTCACAGTGTATTCTGGCCAGCGCGACTCATCCGAATTACTGCCTTTCGCGTTGGTTGGAATGGTTAGGCTACCTGGAATACAAGCGGGGGAAGTTCGCTAAATGGTCATCGCTCATATCGTGAGCAGTATCGAGAACGAGGGATCAGAGAGAGAAAGCGAAAAATCAATGAATGTCATCGCGGAGGTAAAAGATACTTTATTTCAAGAGCTCTATGCCCCTGAAAAGAGCGATATTGGTGCAGTGGACCTTGTTAAAAGATAGGCTACACCAACACCATCACAGCACGCTTGAAACAGTGATACCTTTCCGAGTAAACGTTTTCAAGGCTTGTTTTTGGAATACAACACACCAATATACCATCCAGCGCTGCTGTGGAACGCATATTTTCACTTGGAAAGGACATTATGCGGCCCAAACGCAGCAGATTGTCGGACAAACATTTTGAAATGCTTGTGTTTCTACAAGGCAAAAACTAATAGGCTAAGCAGCCAATTACAATACAGTCTCAAAAATCAAAACATAACAGCCTACCTGCTGTTTATTTATTGTTATTGTTAGCCTAAACTTGGTTGAAATACTTTTGTTTTGTGAGACCCTGGTTAAAATAGCGCTAGAAATTAGCGCTGACACCGTCAATTTTTTTGAGAGCTGACGCAGTAAAGTTTTTAGGCAATTCGCGCTGACGCCGTCAATTTATTTCATTGACGCGTACAACACTGATAGCCTTCCACAGTAGTCCGGGAACATCGTGAATCTGGGGCGGCAAAAGGATAGACCCTTGGCCCCTGAGACTCAAACGACGACGACGATTGGGCAAGGACATTTTAAAGCCCAAAAGGGCAGGGCTAAGTGACGAGCACTTTCAAATGCTCGTATTTCTCAAAGGAAATAAACATATACGGTAAGCCATTGAGTATTTTTTTAAAATAAAACATTGTTGTTTTTGTACTTGTGCTGTTATATTGGCATGGATGGCTCTACCACTATAGGGTATATCAAACATTGTGGTTAAACTGGACTTGCGTGCAGAGCTGGCCAGGTACAGAATTTTATGTTCGGATTTGTGAGTAACTGAAAGTAACCAGTTACTTTTTAAAATGTGTAATGGTAACTCAGTTACTATTTTGGCCAAGCAACTGTAACTCAATTACTTTTGAAAGTAACTTTGCCCACCTTTGATTTTTACTAAGCTTAGTTTATCTCCAGGTCTCAATTTATCACAAATCCAGTTTTAAAATTTGGACCTGGAGAGCGAAAACTTTGCTGACTAACTTCGAAAAGCGCTGAAAAAAATTTCATATATTTTTTCATCAGATTTCCTCGCAAGTCGCAAGTGAATTCGCAGCTCCGCGCTTGCACTTACTGCTGAACGCCATTAGGCTACTTACGACAACAATGCAAAACAATGTAGTATGTTATTGTTACAACTTACAATGAACTTCTAAGATTGTTCACAACAACAGATCAAACAGGTAGCTTACTCCAAATTTTTTTTTTCTTTGAGAATCTTTGAATCAGCATGTTACGTTGGTAGGCTACAGCAAATTTTAGAATTGAAATACAAGCCTTTCCCTAAAAGTTGCATCACAATAAAATCCTGTTGAAAAAATAAAAATAAACTGAAAACGTTAAAAAATAGGAGATTAAAGTATTTTTAAGTGTCCTCGGGCTCGGAGGACAATTTATTTTTCTTAAAAAATAGGACAAATCCTCCTCAAAGAGGACATATGGTAGCCTTATCATGGACCAATGCAAAGAACTGCTACTATCAATCTTTATAGAGTATTTGGTACATTATGAATCAATTCTTCAGTTTTGATTATCTGCTTTGCTTCTATTTTTATAATTAATTGTGCTATGAACCATTTTAAGATCGATGGAAAATACAAATAAAATAAAAAGCTTATGATTTCTATGAAATATAGAAGGTTCTTTCCCCTTGTCACTTTTTTTTGCGGGAAGCTTTGCTTTATTTTCTCAATTTGATTCAAGAACGAATTGTAAGAATAGGAAAACTTGAAAAGTTATACTTATATGTGATAAAATCTATTCATTGGCGTTTCTTCTCTGAGTAAGTGAGTAATAGTCTACACTCTACAGCAAGAGAGAGTTTTTTTCTAATACGGTAGCCTACCTGTTTATTATTTGGTACCGGTACCGTAGTTAAGCAATGTAAAACAGCTTTCTCAAATGTTAGAACAAATTTTCTTCACTATCTAGTATTTTGTGTCTGAGCTGGTATATGATTCCCCCCCCCCCCACCACCCTTAGCAACTCATGAAAAAGACAGGACTCAACCAAACATATAGGGTGAAACTACTTTACCTTTATAGTTTCGAGAGAGAGTTTGCTTTTTTATACCAAAGACAGGCAAGACACAACAATAACACAGGGTTGAGCATTACAACAGTATATTACATATTTACAAATAGTTCAACATATCAAACGTTTTCGACTTAACTTAAGTCCTCATCAGGAATCTGTAAATAATTATAAACTACAATAAATTTCACTTAAGTGAAAATAAATTTCACTTAAGTGAAATTTATTGTAGTTTATAATTATTTACAGATTCCTGATGAGGACTTAAGTTAAGTCGAAAACGTTTGATATGTTGAACTATTTGTAAATATGTAATATACTGTTGTAATGCTCAACCCTGTGTTATTGTTGTGTCTTGCCTGTCTTTGGTACTTTACCTTTGCTTTACTGTTCACACACTTCAATCAATTCACATGTTTTGGTCAATTCCTCTTTGTCATGAGTTGCCAAGGGTGGTGGGGGGACTTGTATACCAGCTCCTTTGTATCTAATGTATATTCGTTTTTTAAAGACTTGACCAAGGCTAGATGTGCATCCAAAAATGTGAGTAATTTTTGTTTTATGTTAAATGCCGTGTTGTTGCTTGGTTTTGTTCAAATGAAAAACAATCTGAAGATGTCTGTAGTTGTTTTACAATTACATTTCACTAATTTTAGAAAATTTGTGTTTTGATAATGTCTGGTTTAAAGTATTAATCATTCGGATCCAGTTACAAATCTTATCTATTCACCTGGTACCGTAGCAGACACACTCATTATCTAATTCTCTATTTTCTCATTACTTCTGCAATGTGGGAGATGTAGGCTATCGTACATGAGTTCATTTTTCTTGCTTCATAAATGTTTCTTGCAGATTAAATGCTTCTTTCTTGTGGAGAGTTTAAAGCAGTGAATTTTTTAGTTCTTAAAAGGCTAGGCTATTTAAGATTAAGTTGCAAGCAGCTTGAAGAAAATTCCACTAGTTTTTCATGGAGTCTTCACGTATGCCACTTCAAGAGCAGAATCCCAATATTCAAGAAAATATCCTTTCTTTAAGAAATGAACCTGCCAAAAAACTGATTGCAACAACATTCACGAAAGAAAACCTTGATCATGATGCTTTATATTTCAGGTGATATGTTTGCATAAAAATAGTTTAAAAAGCACTGGAACATTAATTAGCTTAGTATTATATATACTATTCTTAGCCCTTCAGTAGCTAAAATTAACCTACTGACTATAACAACAGAAAAATATTGGCAGTGGCTATTTGACCGGCGCCGGTCTTTGAATCTGAAACACTATTTGACCGGTCATGACGTCACTATATAGGGCACTTCTTTCTTTTTCTCTTTCAAAGCAAAAGACGAGAAGAATGCTTATATAAGTTCTAAATTCAACTATAATGTTCAACTGATTGGGTGGCGCATGGGATACGTCTCCGGTTAGTGTTCCAGAGGGAATGAGTTCGATACTACGCGGAAGCGTTTTTTTTTTTTTAAGTTTTAACTAAATTTTGACCCGAAGTGACTCAATCGTTAGGCTGCTGCATTTTTGCGGTCAATTTTTAATTTCAGAAGCCTACAGCTCAATTTTTATATCTTTTCAACTATGAGTAATAAAGTCAGAGTTTTTTAATTTTCTTGAATTTGAGAATTTCTCTGGATAATTTTCCGTTCGTCATAAGAGGATGTGACCGTGTTTGCCGAACGACGCAAAAATGTAATGCGTGACCGAACGACGAACTATGAGTAATAAAGTCAGAGTTTTTTAATTTTTTTGAATTTGAGAATTTCTCTGAATAGTTTTCCGTTCGTCATAAGATAATGTCATTAAAACTTGAAAAAAAAAAAAACGCTTTTGCATAGTATCGAACTCATTCCCTCTGGAACACCAACCGGAGACGTATCCCACGCGCCACCTAATCAGTTGAACATAATAGTCAAATTTAGAACTTATATAGGCACTCTTCTCGTCTTTTGCTTTGAAAGAGAAAAAGAAAGAAGTGCCTATACTGTATAGTGACGTCATGACCAGTCAAATAGTGTTTCAGATTCAAAGACCGGCGCCGGTCAAATAGCCACTGCCAAAAATATTTGCTTGACAGAAAAACGTTGGTGAACTATTCTATTTTTGTTTTGTTATTTATATCAAAAGCAATGTTTTCATTTTGTCTTACATTTTACAAATTAATTTACTAAACTATGTTTACTTAGTGAAAAAAATATTTGAATCAATTTTAAGATTAACGTCTACCCTTTAAAGTACTGACGATGCTGACGTCCATTCAAGGTTAAAAAGTGTCGCAAACCCCCCTCTTTTTTAATATGTTTACTTACTTTTGCTTTGCTATCATAAAATAAGGGGGCATTTTTCTGAATTATAAGTTATTTGTTGTGCAACTTATCACAAAAGTATATATATATTTGTTTTTGATGTTTCAACATGCACATAAGAAAAAAGGTGCATTGCATACCATTTTATTGCTAAAGAGCTGATATAATTTAACAAGAAAGTAACCTGGAAACTGCTCTCTTAAAATTGTACTTTCTAAATACTGTAGTTCAAAATGTTTTGCTGAACAGGACAATTTTAATCATTTTAAATAGGACTGATGTAATTGAATATGCCTGTACAGGAATGTTTGTTTGTTTGTTGGTTTATCTTTATCCTGCATTGCGGGAAAGCGGACTTGAGCGCTATGCATCGGTGTACGCCTTCCCATGTACACCTGACCCACGCTGCAGCCGACGGCAATGTCTGTTTCCGGTTGTTGCAAGGCAGCCAAGTAAGGGCTTTATGAATGCAGATTTCTCATTACATTGTGTATTTTTTCTAGAAATTTATTGGCACAAGAGCGAACACGATTGTTGGCTTTGTGTGGGGCTTGGCAGTCTTGCCTGTCTGATACACTGGGTGTTGAAGATGCTGACACTATTTTGGTATGGATGCTTTTTGTAGCTGGTGTCACAGGTGTGCTAATGCAGTGCATATTTTGAATGGGCTAAAACAATTTTAGGGTGACATCAGAACTGTGATTGGTCAAGCTCATCTGATTATGGATGAACGATTTTCGCAGTTTGAAGGTCTAGTTGACAACTGCGAATTTCACACCAGTGAAAAGGTTGTTACCTGCCAAGACTTGCAAGGCTTCTGGGATATGATATATTATCAGGTACGAAAATGTTTTTTTGCAACAAAATAAAATTGGTTTTGTACAGTTCAGTTTTGTTTTTGTTTCTTACAGAATCACAGTGATAACAATGCAAGCCACTTAACAGGGGTTTACAACAAGGTAGAAACAACAAAGCATAAAATGGTGTCGATATATTTGGTCTAAAGTTAGTCAAGTTGGGTTCTGTAAAGTTAAAAAAACGTCAAGTTAGGCTGATTTCATTGTGTAGTCACTGGTTATGGTTAATGTCAGCACTTGATGAAGTCGATATCTGCTTTTAGAACTAATTTATCCATCAACTTTGAATGTATTTGAGTTAAAGTTGGGCTTTTTAAATAGAATGTGAGGTTGTGGGCTGCTAGCTATTTTCTGCATAAATGCTTCTACTTTTTACACCATTTTTTTGCAATAAACATGCCACCGCATACAGGTAGCATTGTCCCTTTGTTTTGTAATTGGTTCTCTTTTTTTAAGGTTGAAGATGTGGATAAAAAGTTTACAGATTTGGAAAAGCGAAAACAACACCAGTGGAAGGTAGAAACATCCAACCATCCAAAAGTCAAGAAGAAAGTTGTCAAAAAGGCGGACACTGTCAACAGTTAGCATATATATACAGCATTTGTTTTTTCAGTCAACTTTACATCTATCATATCATGTTATTGTTATGTATTTCACTATTTCTTCTATTAAAAGATGTCTTATAAATTATTATATATATAGTCATTGTGTTCTAACATCATGGCAAAAAAATGAATCACTCAATTTAGGTGATTGAACATTCGTTTTCTCAAACATGTCAATGAAATGCAGCAGCAACCTTTGAGCCATATCCGTTTGTCACTAAAGAAGTAACCTTTTGTGAAATGCAGTGCCAGCAACCTTATGAAAACGTGTTTTTAAAGTAGTGAAATCGCTTTGTTCATAATTTCTAAGATGTGTATATACAATTGTGTTTGAATGTTACGGCTAAGTTGAAGTTTCCAAGAGGATGCTGTTCTGAGATGGTTCTGGATGGTGTAGAAACGTTAACTATTGTGATATGTCTTACCAGAGCAACCTGTCGTGAACCCTTCCGCTCAAGCACGTCGGGAAGAAGCGCGGAAGAGGCTAGCCGCTGCCAAACTTGCGTTAAAGAAAGAACGTCGATCGTCAATCACCTTTGATGCTGGATTTTTCAAGGTTGGTTTTGTTTGACTGTGTGAGACCATTAAGTATTCAATATGCAATGAATGTTCAAACTTCAAGTCATTATGTCTATCTTAGTTGTGATCAATAGTGCATTTTGTATGTTATAGATACGCGTCAGACCGAAGGAAATGGGCCGTGTTCACATACTTGGTCACGAAATTTGGCTTTTGTTTGCAACCATATCCCAAAAATGACTAACTGGCTAAGCTAATCAGATTCATTGTATTAGGCTGAACAACTGAGGGGACTTTACTTACCTGAAGCAACACCTGTTTTTTAGGTTGACAGCCCAGCTCGTGAGGTTAGAAAACAAATCCGAACCCCTCGTAGCAAGGCGGTGAAGCAACCGGCAACCCCGACTTCGGCTAATTTTATGCATGGACGTCACATACAAAGAAAAATCGAAAGCGATGCTGCAGTGGGCGTCGCTAGTTTTAAGAAGTCTCTCAGTTTTGAAGATTCTAACAAGAACGCCGCTGAAACACCGAAAGAATCGCCGAAGCCAAATACCAGACATAATGTCACTGATGAAAAAAGTTGGGTGACTAAAACTTACTATTTTACCCTTGCGTTATGAAAGTATGATGAAAACGAATCTTCATAAATCACTTGCTTTGTATATTTGGCGTGACAAAACATGGTTTTCTTTTTCCAGAAAACTTACTTTCCTCAATCGAAATGAATCCACCCCAACCGAGTGCGGTTGAAACGACAAGTGTCGGCGTTATGACAGGTGAGGTCGTCATGTGTAACATCTTACCAACTTGTATTTGTATTGCTCTTCTTCTAAATCAGTTGCTGTATTTTGAACACGGTGGCGAAACCGTTTTATTACTGAAATGTGAAATTGTACATCTGTGTTGAGCAAAAAAATTTCGGCTTCTGTCAGGGTTGTAAAACACCCTTTTTTTAAATAAAACCCAACCCACCCTAGTTTATATGGGTAAAAACGGGATTTTGATAAAAAAATCCTGGTTTTATTGGCAAAAATGGGTTTCATCACGTAAAATTAGCTGACAAAATGTTTTTTTCTAATTTGTTTGATTAGGCTACTATTTATACAGTATATGCGAATTGCGATATGCATTCCTGTGAAAAATCATGCTCTTAGGCAGTGGGTTACTGGTTGCTAAGCCTGCTAAATGTAACAACAATTGATTTAAACATATAGGCCTTTAAAGGCCTACATTACTTTTTTTTCTAGCAATAGTTGCAACAAAACTAATGATAGAAAAGATAAAAATCCCGATAATGATCCACACTTTTCACTATTATTTGATTGGTTGTTACATGGCCACCTAAAGATACGGCCTGATTTGTTACATTTTGCAGAAATTTTCAGGTTTTTCTAACTTTGGGCAAACGTTTAAACAAATTTTTCTAAAAATTAGATTTTTACGCATTCTTTATTCTTTTCCCCAGACGACACAATAGGTTTTAACATCCTCACATGTTGAAAAACAAAGAAAATTTGATTTTGTAGATTTTAGTCAGACTGTTACTTTTCAATAACAGTCTGATTTTGCGTTTTTCAACTTTTTTTTTCTCATTTGCTACTGCTTCCCCAAGGCAACAAAAAAGTTTTATGTCATTAGGAAACCGCAAAAACTAAAAACATCTCAAAAAATGTCAGTCAAGCACTAGCAGTAGCTGTAATCAAAATCTACAAAATGTGACAAATCAGGCCGCATCTCCAGGTGGCCATGGTTGTTAGAAATATAACTTTTGAGAAAAAGCTTTGTTCCGTCACAGGTGTTGCCACAATTTTTTTTCTTGAATAAATTTAAAGTTTTTTGTGATCGATGCAGAATTCCTCATCTGGCAGCACTAGTTTGTAGATCTAGCCATGTCCTTTTAAAAAAAAAAACGAGTTTTTTTTATAAAAACCCAGCCCATCCGGGCAGCTACCCACTACAAATCATAGCTTTTGCGTATATTGTTTGTGAACTGCCAACTGCAGAAGCAGAAGAAAATGGTTTAGCGTGGGACCAACCAATAGCGTATCATAGCCGACGGCCATTGGCCGTCTAGCAAAATCCGTCCTTTCTGCTTCGATTATACATTTGCAGATGTTCTATCAATGTAAAAAGTACTCATTTTGCCAGTTGGGACCATACCGATTCCTTGATCTTTTTATTCATTCTAAAGGTTTATAATTGAAAAAATGCTCTTGGAATCTTTATTACCACCTCAAACGCACGACCGCATTTTCGTCGCCATTGATACATTTGTGTTTCACTATCGCAACAACTTGATTTACGAGACCAATTAGCGTCATGCTTAAAAATGGCCTCGTGAATCACAGACATAATAAGATATCATTAGCCAACCTGAACCGACTCATATTTTCAGACCCATGCAGCCTTGTTGCAGTCGGAGATGCTGTTGAACAGATTTACAAGCAAATGCAAGTCATCCATGACGTGCAGGGAACTCTACGCGACGACAACACTGTCAAAGTGAGGCCTCAGAATGCTTAACGTAGTTTCAATAATTGTGTAAGGCCTTGTCTTGCAAGATTTTATGTCATGCTCAAATCTGGCCCTCCCGAAAAAAGTTTGGACACCCCTGCGTTCAGTGATTTAAAAGGAGCAACGTAGTTTTGTTGTTCGGGACTAACTTGGTTATGCTACAAGTGTAGGTAGAGCGTAGAGAACTGTTACCAAATATCAGTAGCTCCCGCTTTTAGTTTCCAACTTCTCCGAACTTACGAAAGCTTAATGAAATGCGTTTTAACTCATTAAATTTTCTGTTTCAGCTTTGTAAGAAAATCGAGAAACTTGAAAATGAAAACACAGCATTGAAGATAAAAGCACAAGAGTCAAGCGCAAGTTGCTCCTGTGGTGAAGATCGACCTCCTACTTCGGTGGATGGTGCCGGTTAGTGTGAACATAATTTTCATAATCTAATGTCTTAAAACCCACACAGAAGAAAACTATATTGATAAACATGATAGCCGGTTGCAGAAGGAAGAATTATTAAGGAGGAAGATGTTACAGAGGCTAATTGATGTTAGGCATTCTGAATACGCCGAGATCGGGTGAGATGGTACGCGTTGCGAAAGCGTTAGCACGGTCAAAGGTCGAGGATATGATATTTTGTGAAATAAATGATGGCAAAAGAAGGTCGAGGTTGAATTGGTGAAATGCTGCAGAAAAAGACATGGGTCTTGCTGGAAGTTGGAAGAGATGCGTGAGATTGTAATCTGTGGAAGAAAATGGTTGGAGAGTAAGCAGCCAGCAGGAAAAACCTTCACGAAACGATGTTCAACTTTTTACTGGGACTCCGTGTTCTTGGAGAATGTGTTCAAAAAGTTTAGATATGCCGAGTCCAGAACCTTTCATGCTTTGACGGTTCAAATATTCTAAGAGCAATCTCAAACGTGTTTCGAATGTCAATGACAGTTGTATGACTGTTTTGTACAAAGTATCAGTGTTTTCAGTTCTCCACGTTTTGACTGAGCAGCGCTCCGTATGATCACGTGACCTGGACTTGATTCAGGTCAACACCTCGTCTAGGAACAAGTGACTATTTTACCTATTCCCAAACAGCAAATCAACCATTTTTACATTGATTCAACGTCTGCAGACGTTGGATCAATGTAAAAACGGTTGATTTGCTGTTTGAGTTTACATTGTAACAGTTTTGAGATGTATTCAAAAATTTAATAAACTCTCTTCCATTTCAGATTCATACGAGTCTTATTATTTCCGTGCTATGGAGAGAGTTAAATTGTTGGAGGCTGAGCTGACTTCGTATCGAAGTCTGGATGATCTCCTCCTGAACATCAAAGAGAAGTGGAAGATGAGAACTGATCAGTTCGATGCAAAATGGAAGGAAGTTCAATGTTATCATCAAAATCTGCAGGATTGGAGTGAGAGGTTAAAAGAACAAGAAATGAATGAAAACCAGGCAAGACTTGTTGTTTATCCCATCATGGTAATATAAAAAATAACCCAGATCCACTTTTAACTTTTTTTTGCACTAAAATTATATAACAGTTCAAACTTATCACTTTACAGCATAAAATTAAGCACAAGTTTCGCTCCTTAGTGCGCTTGATACTTGGATGTTGTTTCATGATCTTCGTTGCTTGTTACCTCATATACATACACACAAGCAATATCCTACAGATCTACAATAATGTGTTTTTTCAATATCTAATGACTCGTTAGAGTTTTGGGACCGATATCAATCAATATCGCTTGTCTAGTTGACGGTGTTTCTCCGGACTATGCCGAGAGGTTAAAATAGCAGCCATTCCTTGGTATCTTCATTCAAGGTCGCTTCATTGCAAACGGCCGGTTAATTCAAGCATTCATGTTTAGGAATTAAATCGTGTTCAGCAAATAAATTCTGAACGTGAAGAACGTATCAAGCTGCTCGAGCAAAATATGAAAGAGTTTGAAGATTTATCTGATAAGTTCGAGAACTTAACGAAAGCTAACGAACAACAAGCCCAAAGTGAGTTTTGTATCATTTTTGTCTTTCATTCTAGCTATATCCTGGCCTCTTATCAGTCTTTTCTGTCAGTAATATCAAAAGCGTTGCAAACACCGTTGCAAAAACGCTGGACGTCCCAGAAGGCGTGGGCTGAGATACATAAAAGATGACAGGAAGCGGTGGTAGATGACAACACTTTCCCTCTGGATCGTGATGAGTGGAAGCTGAGGATGTACCTTGTCAGACCCCGTCCTACCCCGACAACTGGAAATGAGACGAAAAAAAAAAAGAAAAAAGCAGTTTTCAACCTCACAATTCAAAACAAAGAAAATAATTTTTGCGCTTGGTTGTTGCACTTATGCTACTCAAGTATGTAGTCAGAAACCTCAAGCATTTCATGTTTTTATGTTCTTTTTTAGATTACAAAGATTTGTCTGAAGAATGCGAACTTATAAGGTCGGAACGCAACAGCTTGCAAATGAAGTTTGGGGACCAATGTATGGCGATGGAAAGTCTGCAGGCCACTCTACGTAACTTAGAAGAGGAAAATTCATTTATGAACGAAGAGTTTATAAACACAAAGGCCGTACGTTACTGCGTTGTTAACTTGTATCTTTTAACCGAAAACAAAAATTACTGTTGCCATAAATACCGGTCGCCTCTGTGCTCAGACAGTGAAAACAACTGTATGTCGGTGGTATTCTCACACCCGACGTTACTTGTGTAGGAAGTGGATACGATAAAGTCTACAGACGTTGAATCAATGTAAAAATGATGGATTTTGCTGTTTGGGTTTCAGCTTCATTGCGAAAGAATTTGTCAGCTTGTGGAATATCATTGAAATGTAGAAGACTCGATAGAAGTACAGTTGAAACAGGAGTGGTTTTTGACATTCACCACTTTTTCATTGGAATTTCCCCTATTGCAGTGTTTCGAAGAGGAGAGCAGCATGCTTCACACGCAGCTTGCAAAGACGGAGGAAACCTTGCAGTCCACGTTGGGGATTCTGACGAAGGTGCAAGAGAAAGCGACCGAAAACCAGACCGAAATAGAAAAGTTGAAAGCCGAACTAAGCAAAACAAAGTTAGGCTTTGTGAAGTGTCATTTTTGAAACCGTAGTTGTAGAACTACTTCAGTTTTATTGTGTGGAAATTGAGTTATCACCAAAAATATGTTGTATGATGGTCAATGCATGTCTTTGTGCAAAATTTGTTAAAAAACGGCTTAATTTCGCTAGAATACACGCTGGTGTTTGCATAGAAATAAAAGATTAAAGAACGATGAAAGAACTTTAACTTTCTTTACCTCAAAAATCTTATTTTTGACTTGAGTAATTCTTCAACTTAGGCCTTCAAATTAGCTTTGTGATTAAAATGTTACAGTGTTTAATCCAGAGATTTATTTATCTAAAATATTTAACATCATCGGCCTAGACAAGACGTCAGCTATCATGGTTTTCAACAACCATCGACTGTTTAATGTTTTACAAAGTTCTTGTTAGACCATATTTCTAAACATTGAAAAAAAAAAAAACTTATAGTGGACTCCCCTGGTGTATCTGACAAAGAAGTTTTCCCATAATTACTAAATTTTCTACCCCTCGCTTATGATAGATATACCCAATGAATATCATTCGCCTTTTCATACTAGTTCTCATTGTAAATATTATTCATCTAATTGGTGTTAATATTCATCTTATTTAATCCAGGGAAGACAATGCGGTTCTTCAGGAGGAAAATGACATCACCAAAGCGAATTCCCGGCTGGCCATCTTGGAACAACAGGAGGAAGTCATCAATTGCGAATCTAAGTTAAGAGAACTTGTGTCCGCCATGACATCCTTCTTGTTGAATCTGAGGAAAGTTGACACGGGTCAGTGACCGCAAGTTATAGAACCTCAATAAATCACCAACTGAATTGTAGCTGGAACCATTCAATTGTCGATTAGTTTAAATCAGCGTTTCTTAACCAGTGCGGCGCAGATAGTTGCCAGGTTTGTCGCAGAGGCATGAAAGAATATTTTGTTTGCTAGGTAGTTCAGTTTATTAAATGTTGTGATATTTTGTGTCAGGCCCAATTTCTTTAACCTAAGTTTGTGCTGTATGTTTTCATAATTTGAAATTCTGATTCCAAGCAATTAAAGAGATATGAAGTAATTGACAGGGTATGAACATTTTTATTCTGTATCGTGGTTCTCGTCCAGCGTGTTGGAGATTAAGTCAGGTATTTTATTTCGTCACAGGCAACCAGCGGCGCGAAGAAGATTTACCACTCTTGTCCGAACATCCTTTGAAGACCCCTTCCAAATCCTTGGTCGTGTCAGCATTGATCCGCCATGCTGGTCAAGGCGAAAGCAAGGACTGGTCACCAGAGATAAAGTTTGACAGGTCAGCTTCGTACCGACTTTAACATTGAATTCTTACAAATCAACGCATTTGTACTGACCTCAAGTATCATAAATCATATGATCTCTCCTCACTTGGGGCACCATTGCAATAGAAGGTGTAGAAAGTGATTGAAACGGACGAAGTTGTTGCTTGAAGTAAGAATTATTGTCTTGTTGATATGCTACACTGCAGGGGTTTTCAATCTCTTTTGTACTAAAACCCCCCTCAAAGCAATCAACGAAGCCTTGCGACCCTTCATAAAAATATTCAATAATAGTATTTTATGCAAAATTTAAACAAATTTGATTCAGGCTTACTTTCAGTTATGTCTCGTTTCGCTTTTGCAATGTAAATTTCTGAAATTAAAAACGTCTTGTCGCCATGTTATTACTGCTTTTAATGCATTTCGTCCGGTTATTTCCATATTCTATATCAAGCTTGTTACCTCTCCCGTATCAAGCTTGTTACCTTGCCGTGATGGGGAGGCTTGAGTACCTCAAGGATCCTGTGGGCTATACCGACGGGGGCTCGTAGCCCCTGGCAGGTCTAACCATGTCGGACAGGTTACAGGTGAGAGGTCAGACAAAAGACAGTACAACAACAGCCGGGCAGACGGAGCCCGTCAGCCTTGGACGGCAGTTCGTCTAGGCCCTAGGGGTAGGCAAACCCTGATTCAAAAACCTCCGCTGTCTTGCGGCTACATCCAGTCCTGGAAAAGGCTACGGGAGTCAACCCAGACAGAAAATCCGGAGTGGAGTACGTGAGGCGGTCGACTGTCAAACTCTGACATCCTTCCGGCAACTCCTGCAGCCAAACCGTCGCCGAGTGTCACGCTTTGCGTTCCCTCGGACCACGCCGGAGAGGCAGAGAGGGGGGTCCTGTTGTGTTTTTGGGCAGCGCAAGACCTCCATACAGACGCCCAGGCCAGCACTCTGGAGAGGCCACTCCAGTCGCCCCCATCCCTGGGTGCGTAAAACAAACCGGAGGACAGCAGTCTACGGGTTTTAAGTCTTTGCTAAATTGACGTAAATGCTAGACGCCACAGGTTGTCTTCGACAGTGGGAAGGATCCTCGAAATCCTACTGGTTCAGCTACCGCCCGCTTTAAGCCGGGCAGCCCCCGGCCAGTTAGGTGCTGACCCGTCACGACTTACCTGCTTCATTGGGTGTGTGGAGCTTAGAGTCTTACCCGATAGGTGGGTTGTATGCCATACACCAGACAACATCCATATGAGAAGCTGCCGTACCCAGAGTGCTACCATCATCTGAAAAGATGGAAGGATGCCTACTACTACTATATCAAGCTTGGCTAGATTATAGGAGAGAAAAAAGAGTATTATCTACATTTTCGCATTGAAATCAGTTACAGTGAAATGGTTGGTGCTGCATATTTTTTTAACCAGCTAGTCAATGCGTGGAACTGTTGCTTAAAGAACTTTCAAACAAAATAGTTTA
The DNA here is from genome assembly GCF_918807975.1 of Aplidium turbinatum. Lineage (NCBI taxonomy): Eukaryota > Metazoa > Chordata > Ascidiacea > Aplousobranchia > Polyclinidae > Aplidium > Aplidium turbinatum. The sequence continues at coordinate 9,628,965 of NC_137486.1, forward strand.
CTACACAGACAAATCCATATTTGACAGGATGGTAGATAACCTTGCTTTTTGCCATAACTTGGTTACCGTTAGTCTGTATAAAGCAACGTACTGGGGGGGATTTCAAATGCTACTTAACCTCGGCTCGAGGAATTGTCGATTGCGAAAAAACCCAGTTTTTACCTTTTCTTACAAAAAAAAAAAAAAATTGAAAACGATACACTGGATTTTCAGGCGTTTTACGACCCGCAGGTTGAAAACCACTGTGTTACCGCGATGGCATAGCGTTTCGTCGAAGTTGGCTGGTGAGAGTGCTACTCCTTCTGTTGCAATAGTGCCCTTCAAAAGTGGCTTTCTCAGTTCAAAGAAGACCAATAACTATCTAATCAAGCAAAATATAACACGGATAGATACGTTAACAGCAGTTTTTGTTTAGAAAACCCGTCGCTTGTTTATTCGGTCTGGTCAATGACGTCATATCGATGATGACTCACATCAAAAAGACCGCCACAGAAGTGCAGTGTCACCATCAACGACAAGTCGGCCAACTGCAATCAGACAAGTGAGCTTCATTCAGATACGTTGTACAACGGTTGAGCATTTAACTTAAACATTGATACATAAGCCACAAGAACTACTCAAGACAGCAAATCAAGTCGTTTTTCACATTGATTTAACGTCTGTAGACGTCGGATTTGCTGTCTGGACATGGTTTGAATTAAATGCTCTCTGAAGAATCTCATGACATTTTGAGTCAATTAGTGTGTTTTTCACAGTTAAAGGCAACTCGATTAGCTAAAATCTCATTTGCACTAAATCAACTTCCAAAGACGTTTGGTATTATGCTTACATTTAAATACTTGTTTCAGAAATGAACTCGCTGCCACTGTTCAGTCCATGAAGCAAGATTTGGCAGACCGCGTCCAAGGACAAAACGAAGTCGAACTTTTGCTTCGCAAGAGAATCAAGGAAGTTATGGCGCAGAGAGACCAGTTCAAAGAGCGTTTCGAGTTGTCACAAAAGTACTGAACTCGCGTACAATAGAAACCATTATTTCTGTTCTTTTCTTGCAATCGATATAAGCGCAGATCTACTTTCATATTTAAAATTGATTTTGGTTTCCACCGGTTTGTTTGTTTGCCAACAAACACGAATGTTAGGACCACGCAAAGATAGCTTGACAAGTCTTTTATCCTGAGCGCTTGCGTAATCCTAGTTGTCTGCACTTTGTAACTTCTGTCAATTGGGTCAGAAATTGCCAATACCGAACTACACAAATCATAAATGCTGACTTCAGTAAACTTCTTCTGACTCAACGTAATGTCAGCCAACATTGAATTTGTACAAACACCAACCGCCGCAGAAACTGATCGTTTTACTCAAAACAGCTAAGCACCTTTTTGCACAGAACATGACTGATTTGTATGCTATTGTGTATGCGCGCTGCTAACAGCACAAAGGTCACTTTCGGTCAAAACAATGCCTTGTTGCGTAGCACAAAAGCTGACTGCGATTATGTATTTCGATCAATGATAAGCATACACTGTCAAGGAATACGGTGGTACAGTGCATTGAAAAGAGCCTTCACTGCAGAAATTTGCACAGTCGGCTTAAAAAACAGGCCATGTAATTTGCTTAAAAAGCTTGCATTTTAAACACACACACAATTTTTTCTCAACATCAAGTCGTAATCGTGGTAGCTCGATCTCCCTCGTAAAACCGCATGGAACGACTTGTATAATGTAATTGCTCGATGCCTCATTATACTCTTTCTTCCGCTTTGGCTACACATTTCATTTTTCACCAACCCGTCCATGACACGCGTCTCATGTCATTGTAGAATGTAACCCATTGATAAAAGATCGTAGCTTTTTAACTCTGTCATTCTTACAGTAACGTCTACGAAGCAAGTTTGCTAAACGTGAAAGAAAGCGCCTCTGTAACGATGCTACGTCCCAGGCAAGATCTTTTTCATTGATTCAACGTCTGCGGACATAGGATCAATATAAAAAGGACTGATTGCAGCAGGGATGGTGCGACTGTTAAACGCAACGTGTGGCTTGCATCCTGCGTAGCACCACCAAGCAATGCTGCACCATTGGCTAAGCCGCTATCGAATGTGTTTAGATTGCCAGCTAAGGCTCTCGAACAAAGCAATTTCAGCACACATTACAAATCAAAAACGCTGAATGAATAAGTGAATATATAATGAAAAGCAATACTTATGACGTATGACTGACTATAAATTAAAGAACGTAGCAAACAGCAAAATCTGTCATTTTTACATTAATTCAACGTCCGCAGACTTTAAATTAGTAAAAATGAAAGATTTTGCTGTCTGGGACGTTCTTTAATTTATGCAGTAGTGGCTGCTAGCCCATATCATGTTGAGCTTCAATACGGTACTTTAGGCGTTTTTCCTAAAAGTGTTGATAAGACTCGGGTGAACACCTCGCCTATTTAATGAGAGTGAACAAAAACACAAATGACAGTGAAGCCTCGGCAAGTTATCATGCCTCACCGAAGCTTAACGTTGATCTATGGGCAGCAGTGACAAACCAATTAGAAAAAATTGGCGTTTCAACGATGTAAAAACGGAAACTTTTACTGGTTGGGAATTGATTAATCATAAGTATATATTACGAATACTGAAAAGTATATACTATATTAAAACTATAAATTGAAATGAGGAACAAAAGCATCATGAAAGAGACTGATGACCATAATCTGGATTGACTTTAAGTGCATCTTCGTTTGATGAATTCTGCAACGATATTTTGTGGGAGAGCTTCCCAAGAGTGCAGTTCCTCCGAAGAGCTGGACACCTGGTCTCCGAGCAGTCGGTTCAGCAAAGTCACACAAACAACGGCGCCTGCACAAAGTAGCGTTACCAGGTTGTTTTATACAGTATTTTCAAAAAATTTTCTGATGTGGTGGAGTTTTAAATTACACTCCAGTCATTACGGCTGCGTTGACACTGCTTCGGAAAGCAACGCATTCTGCGATGGATGCAGCGCTATATAAAAACACGCATTATTGTTATTTTAAAAATGCGATTTCACTCGTGTTTCTGTAGCATTAAATCGACGTTTCTGGACGTAAGTTGGTCCCGTAGTCAGGAACGTCATATTGTGTCACATATGTCAGGGACACGAACTTTTTTGTGACTTCGCATAGAGTTTGTATTTATACCGTGTGAATGCGAACATTTTCCGTTGACGTGTTTGGTTCAGTGGTTTCGTCTTTTGCCTTATGATCGTGGGGACAACGGTTCGACGCCCATCGTCATTTTTTTTCTTTACATTAATTTTTGAGTGCACAAAAACTTTTCAAAAAAAGTAAGTTTAGGGTTAATGGGTTAGAGTTAATTCTTAGGGTTAGGGTTAATTCTTAATCGATTTGGAAAATCTTACTTTTAGACTAGTGATCATCATAATCAATTTCCTTTCTCAACTTTTTTAAACTTGATTAGACTAGGTGTGGCTCCAGGCTACGTTTTTTTCAAGTTCAATGTTTAGATTTGGACCTGAAGAGCGAAAATCGGCTGCTGTGAGGGCAAAAATCGGTAAAAACAGTTACGCGCGCCGCGCGGTAACCAGCAATGGCTACACTTACAGAAATATGCAAATGAGACAAAAAGTTTGTGGTAAAAAAATTTCGCGTCAGGGATATGCGTCACTTCCGTAAGACGGTGAAAATAGACTAAAATGGCGTCAGCGGTCGTATGACATTTGGTCACTGAATTGATGGTGATACTTACATTTGACATTGGTCCGACCACACATGGCAGCAAGACACAAACTTTCCATCTCCATATTAACTACGCCATGCTCCTTGTGGGCTCGAGTGAGAAACTCCATCTTGTCGTCCAGAGTAAAATTACACAATGCGCCGTCTATACGACCCTGCTCTGTGGAATAAATTATATCACTCTTATGTTTCTATTAGCATACTTCCTACGTGATTGAGCGTTCAGCAGTAGCTTTTTTTCACTCATCGTTGTTAATTTTAGCTTAAGCGTTCTTCTATTGCAAGACAAGGATCTCCATTTTCAGTTTAATCCAGGTGTGGACAAACTAAGATCCCCGAGTCACATCGAACTGTTCGCTGATTGGTCCGAGCCGCTAACAATCTTCCTCCAAACCAAGCTACAAAAGGACAGGAAGCCACAGCTGGAAGATCAACAGAAAACTCAGTTTCGCGTGTAAAATCTATAAAAATGAGCCATAGCTTGAAAACTTTTACCTAACCCCGGGCTAAACTAATTAAAGACACTTTGGTCGAGATTATGTTTTGCAGCAAGCAGGCATGGAGGAACCATTTTAAAAGTAGGTGGGCGCAGCAGTCAAAGTCAATCCGACTTCTGGGGGCCAAGCTCACCACACCCTCCATAACATTGTTGCATTCCTAATACTTGAAATCGTTTATACATTGTTGTTTTTATGATTGCCTTTCGTGCCAACAAGTAAAAAGTTTCCATTTTTAAGCCACGATTGGCTAGAATATTTAAAAAATTGTTCAATAGCGCTGTACACACAAACAAAAAGGCAACAACACACACACAGTTATAATACCACCTGGGAGTCAGGCGCGGATTTATGGCGGGCAGGGGGCCCAGGCCCGTACTTCAGTGAAAGAATCACTGCAAGCAACCAATGTTAAAAGGTGCGTGCAAGAAGTCATGGGAGTGTGAGGTATCAAAAATTTGAACAGGTTGTTATTTTTCTACATCAATGTGAATGTGACTTTAGTTACTACTTTACTTTAAAAAATCTATATCTTTGCTTCTGTAGAAAATTCGTAGCAAACGCCTTTTTTATATGTTTCGGTATCGGAAAAAGTTGGCCGATACTATACTCAAATTCACATAGAGTCTAGGACTCTAAACAATGACATCATTGTTTTAACCATAGAGAATAATTATAGGCCATTGATATTGATAGATTTCTCCACCAATCACACGCAACCACACCCACATGTGCTGCCCATCAATAGTGGGCTCAGCAGAAAAGTTTGAAGACTTCTGAGCTATTAAAACTCAGAAGTGAGTGAAGACCTTTTTTGGAACTCCATCTCTAATTTGCGTTTTCGCTACCTTTTCCAAGAAATTTGGCCTTCGAACGTGGGTGGCCCAGGCCCACCCAGAAATTAAAGTAGGTGGGCCCAGGCCCACGTGGTTCCTCCATGCCTGACAGCAAGATATTGAAGCAATGCGGAGGTGGAACTTATTCAAAGGAAGCATTGCCAAATAAACGGCTTCCTGCTGAAAGGTATTCACATATAACGTAGGTGAGATAATGCTGATGATACTTTCATTTCTTTACAATGTCGAGGTTGTGATGAGAATGAGATCCATTTGTTGGGATTCCCAACTCAAGTAGCACAAAAGTGGTTTTAAAAATATCCACTTTCTCATTCCTGCCGTTACCCAATAGCTTCATTTATGTGGGCATTGCATTCTTACTGTACGGCAATGATACAGTTTTAATTTGGAAGTTTGAAGCGAGTTAAAAAGTATCAATCATTCGAATGTAGACTTGGCACAAACAACGATTGCTTCCTCAAAAAGTTCAATGTTTGCCATTGCTCGACTAACACCTCCAGCACACTCTGATGTTTGTACAGCACAACCAACACAGGTATGAACTTGTGTGAAAACATGCCATCATGAGCAAATAAAATTCCAGTAGCGGTAGCCTACACTTGGAAATTAAAAACGTTTCTTGAAAACCATAAAACCAATACTGTGGCGTGCTTGAACTTGTTTGAGGTATAAGCAACTTTTAAATGCGCCTTTTAAAAATTATATCATGAGGTGCAGATCGTGCTTTATTCAACCCTGGGCATGTATTTATCCATTATTTAGCTTCGACAAATATCTTTCATTTTACTCCTCGAGCACGTCCAAAAAGCGTTGGCTCGACAACATGAAAGATATTTGTCGAAGCTAAATAATGGATAAATACATGCCCAGGGTTGAATAAAGCACGATCTGCATCTCATGATATAATTCTTAAAAGGCGCATTTAAAAGTTGCTTATACTTCAAACAAGTTCAAGCACGCCACAGTATTGGTTTTATGGTTTTCAAGAAACGTTTTTAATTTCCAAGTGTAGGCTACCGCTACTGGAATTTTATTTGCTCATGATGGCATGTTTTCACACAAGTTCATACCTGTGTTGGTTGTGCTGTACAAACATCAGAGTGTGCTGGAGGTGTTAGTCGAGCAATGGCAAACATTGAACTTTTTGAGGAAGCAATCGTTGTTTGTGCCAAGTCTACATTCGAATGATTGATACTTTTTAACTCGCTTCAAACTTCCAAATTAAACCTTCAAACTTCCAAATAAAACCTTCCAGTCACAGAGCTTCCCCAATTTTACTCCTCGAGCACGTCCAAAAAGCGTTGGCTCAACAACATTGGGGAAGCTCTGTGACTGGAAGGTTTTGCATCGGTCGACTCTCAGGACCGGGTGGCATGGAGAAATGTCATCAGACAAAGTAGACATTCGTTCGCGTCCAACTCTCGCAATACGGCAGTGGTTCCCAACCTGGGGGTAAATTACCCCCGGGGGTAATTTGCCTGTTTTTTGTGGGTAACGAGACCCGATTTTGAAACAGTAAACCAAGTGAAGGTTGTGAACTTTGTAAAAACGAAGGAATTGAACAGCCATCTTTTCAAGGAACTGTGCAAGAAGATGGGAGAAAGATACCAAGCATTACTGTACCACACAGAAGTACGATGGATGTCTCGTGGCAAGGTGATAACCCGCCTGGTCGAGCTTCGTGAGGCTGTCCATGTTTTTCCAATAGAGAAGAAGCCCGACTTAGCTGAATACTTCTATAACCTGCTGTTATCTTTGGTGAATAGAACAAAGGTACCGTAATCTTTTAATTCAAGGCAAGAATGTAACTGTGATCGACACCAAAGTAGCCGTAGCTGCATTATCGCAAAGGTTAAATTGTGGAACAAGCGAGTTGGGAGAGGCACAGTGGCGCAGTTTCAGACGCTTGACATGTATCTCGAAGGCAATGGACTTGAGTTCACAGCGGTGTTGAAGAAGGACATAGCTGACCAATTAGGCCAGCTAACCAAGAAGGTGGACAACTACTTTCCGAATATGGACATGGCTAGTCTCCAATGGTGCATTAAGCCCTTCACATGTGATGACAGCCAAGTGGATGATGACGACTGTCCAGCCAAAGAAGAATTTATCACTCCCCGAATGAACAAAGCGTTGAAACTTGATTTCAAGGGGAAAGGCTTGGAGCTCTTCTGGATAGGCAGACTCCAGGACACACCAACATTAGCGACACGGGCATGAAATATCCTGACATCTTTTTCAACAACGTATCGCTGTGAACAAGGATTTTTAACTGTTTTGGGAATGAAGACAAAAAAGCGCAATGGCCAGGATGTCAAAAGCGACACGGCAATCGCCCTGAGTACCACAAACCAGGATCACAAAGCTGGCGGCTGAAGTCCAGGCCCAACCTTCGCATTGAATGTTTACCAAGCATCGTTATCTTGTGTTCAATATTGTATTGTATTTTGATTGTCATAGTTAGCCCTTTGAAAACACAGCAATAAACACTTTTGTTTTTGAAAATTGATCGTTGGGGTAATTGACTCACTTCAGGGTGGAGATAAGGGTAACAGCCAAAAAAAGGTTGGGAACCACTGCAATACGGGAACAAGAGATGTTAAATCGTATAGATAGAAACAGATTAGTGAATAAACTCAGATTTTTATCAATACCGCTAAGCCATTCTGGTACCTTCGTAAAAGTCATTCGTTGACACTGTGTTGCCAAAGGCTGTTTTGACACCCATGGATTCTCCGCATGCCTTGAGATCTTCCGTCAATTCACTATCGGTTTTCGATTCAAAGATGACTTCCTTGCCACAAACGACCTGCAGCAACAAACCGAATAAACAGATCTTGAGAATATTGCAAGGTTTCAAAGTGACGTATACAATGAACTTTGAAAGCATTTTAAAACGCACACAAGTGTACAAACAATGTAAGAGAAACTGTAGAGAAATTATGCATATAAGTGTCGTCTGTGAAATAACCCATACAGGCAACACAAGGGGGATTTCCGACAATTCATAGGAAAAAGCACAATCGTCTATGATGCAGAAAATCTGACACTCTATTTACAGGGGTCACCAAACTACGCCCGCGGGCCGGAGCCGACCCGCAAACTGATTTCATCCGGCCCGCCACGTGCTGCGGAAATAACAGCTGCACTACAACTGTTCAGGAAAAAAGTTACCAAACTTTTTGTAAAGGACTGACGTTGCTGTTGAGCTACACGCAACATGCTAATAATTTTTCCATATTGTTTCTTCTTATGACATCACAAACTTTGTTGTTCAAAACACAAATGTTTCATCAGTGCGATATCTCTGTTTAGGCAAATCATACCATACCAGCCAGACTAGACATCATAAGCAGAAGGATTTGGACAGTACCAGTGCTAAATAATTAACTTTTAGGTTGTGTTGTATACTTTACTCTGACTTCCACCGTTGACTTTGTTATTTATTGTGCTCAATTCAAGTCAATGGAGATTCTAAATAGTTGTATATCTTTTCGCAATTTGTATCCGGCCCGCAGCTGTTAATCTCGCAGCAATCTGCCCCTCAGAGAAAAAAGTTTGGTGACCCCTACTCAAGGATGGATCCAAGGGGGGGTGTGCACCCCTAAAAAAAAATCAAAATGCGCGACACGCGGGAGTGTGGGAGGAGGAGGGAGGTGGTGTCAATTGTATGATTGTCACTATTGAATGTATTGTTATTTTAGGAATATTAATCCTTTCTTTCCATGACAACTTTAAATCATGATATTTATTTGATTTTCAGATTTTGATTCACATGAAAAAATATTAAATCATGATATTTATTTGGTTTTCAGATTTTAATTCACATGAAAAATATTTAAAAGTTAGGGTTTTGTACAAAATTAACATACATGTAGCCAGGGCCGGATTAACCATTAGGCTAATAAGGCTATAGCCTTAGGCCCTAGAAAAATTCGGCCCTCAATTTTTGTAAGGCTGGTAGTGATACAGATCCAGTACAGTACAGTTTTTGCTTAAAAACGAATGACTGAGTTGAGTCAATACGTATGAAGATTGAAGAGCTGATTTCCAAAACCACGTAGGCGCCACTTTTACCAAAATTGAGTTTGGAGCAGGCCTTTTTAACCTGGGAGTCGCGAGTCGTTTTTTGGAGGTTGGCGAGGTGCTTGAAATTCCAGTGTATTGTTTTCAATTCTTTTTTGGCAGAAAAGATTAAACACTGTGTTTTTTTCGCAATCGCCCATTCCTCTACTTGAGGTTAGTATATCGTTTAAGCTTTCAGACGTTGCAAAGGCTTTAACCATAGGAAAGCATTCGATATTTTTCAAGTTCTTATACGTTGTTTTGTGCAGACTAACGTTAACCAGGCAGTAACAACGCTATGGTAAAAAAGCAAAATTATGTAGAATCCTATGCAAAATATAGATTTCTCAGTATCGTTTTCAATGGCATTGAAAAAAATTGGTGTCGGATATTTTGTTTGGAAGTTCTTTCAGAAACAGGTGCACGCATTGACAAACTTAATTGTTAAAAATGTGCAGCACCAACCATCTCACTGAAATTGATTTAAATAAATCCATAAAAGATTGCAATAAGTTCAACCGGTGAAAGTGCGAAAACGTAGATTATTCTTATTATTTCTTCTCCTACTATCTAGCTAAGCTTGATAGAAAATGGAAATAACAATCGGAGGAAATGTAATAAAAGCAGTGATAACATCGCAAAAAATGTTTTTCGATTCGGAAGTTGACGTTGGAACAGCAAAACTAAACATAACTGGATGTCGGCATGAATCAAATTTGGTTAAATTTTGCATTAAATATGTTTTTGTTGAATACTTTTATGGGGGGATATGAGACTACATTGATTGCTCTGAGGACGTCGCAGTGGAAAAAGGGTTGAAAACCCCTGGTTTAGTGTGTCATTAGGTAAAGTCATAGGCGCCGACTTTTCAAAAAACCTTGGGGGGCGAGAAAGGTGATGACGTCATAACCATAACGTTATTTTACTCAATCAAAATAGTCTTTGATTAAGCTTAGTGTCTTGTTTATATTGACACCTAGGTCGCAAACCGAATTTATTAAAACCGCTGCTTGAAACGATTAGTTTTACGCATGCAGGACGCCTAGACGTAAAAAAATTGATATTGTTAGCTCATAATTGGAACAGTTGGAAAACAAGCCGATTCACTTCCTTTTCGTGCGAGTGTGAATAACAACAATCAAAACAGTGAAGTTATCGAAATAAAACGCAAAAAATCATGATCTCAAGCAAAATGGAAACCCGCTATCAGTTTTATTAACCTCGTTTTGCTAATTACTTACCTTCAAAGCGTTCACAACGGCGAAATGTTTTCTCTTTTGTTTTTTATCGAAAGTCTTTATAGTCTTTTATCGAATACCGTATATACTCGAGTATAGGTCGAGTTATTCGCAAGTGATTTTCACCTCAAAAAGACAGGTTCGACTTATACAGGGAACAAGCTGTTGTCTCCAGCTCGGAGCAGTTTACAAAATGAACGCATTTTTGCTGCGGCAAAATCATTGCCGACGTAGATTACGGAGTGTGAAATGGCCTCGGCCGCAGTAAAAGTTTTGAATACGTTTATTTGCAGTGATTCAAACTTGATTTTCAAATTTACTGATTTCTTGTCAATTCTAAACTTTATGCACTTGTTGAGCAATATGCAAAGCTCACGGGACAAAATAGCAGAAATAGCTGTTTTAAGAGATCATTTTTTTGTGTGTAGGATATAATCGTTCTTATTACGTAACATTCCAAGATTGTTGAAGTCGATGTCAGCTATTCGACTTATGCACGGGAGAAGGAAATACCACCGATGTTCAGCTTAGAAGTAGGGGTTCGACTTCACACGAGATTGACCTATACTCGAGTAGCCTATATACGATAGTGCAGGAGTGTATATTGATGAGTGTATGAGATGTAGCCTATATATTTTCACAATATATACATCAATACAGTGCTTATTGAAGCAAAACACGGATGACAGTTTTGAAAAATGCATTTTTTCCTTAAGCTGTATTCACGTAATTGTTCGTTGTGTCGTAGTTTCAACTCGATAAAGTTTGTTAAAATCGATTTCATGCTTGAAGTCACAAAAAATCTAACGGACGTTTAGATAACTCGTAAAATCAGGAAAAAACATTTAACCTCGCATTCGCTTCCACGCGTTTTGACATTGAAGTTGCTCTTCACCCGCGGGAAGATAAGCAGTGTGTGACTATGAGCGTGCGTGCTGTGCGCATCTCAGTAGAAATTCACGTTCCAGAGAAAGCCATGCGATCAACTGCTGTTTCGCGGGCAAGAGCAACGTAGGCTGTTTTTCGCTTTCGGCATTCTTTAAGTCCGTTCAAATGATCTAAATCTCTTTCGCGAAGTATTTTATCTTTGAAACACCACTTGTAATAGCCATTTTTGTTGCCCTTCAACCATAAATTTAAGGGGGGCACCGCCCCCCGGAAGTCGGCACGTATGGGTAAAGTATTACCATAGGTACCTACTATCCACCTCTTTCTTCCAAAATCTTTTTCATCTGCTTCAAACTTGACAATAAAAATTGTGTTTGTTTCCAAAACCAATTACGAGCCATTCTTCTTTTATGTTATTTTGTAGTAAATAATTTCAATTTTTCATGTATGTATTTTTATTACTTTTTGTAGCTTGGTTTGCAAAATTAGGCCCTTCTCTAGTAAACAGCCTAAGGCCTACAGTACCCTTAATCCGGCCCTGCATGTAGCGTAAGTATGCCTGCAACCAATATTTTGTCATATTTACGAAAGCGGCCTCGGCTTCATGCACCAAATTCCGATCCAATTCCGGAATCTGATAGACCATTTTCAATAGATCATTTTCTAATAACAATAACTGATCTCAACCGGACTCATCTTCTTCAAACACAAATGAACGTTCAAGCAATACACCTCATTCATCACAAATTTATTTTGTTTTTAAGACTTGATTTTTCATGCACACTTTCTCCGTTTTCAGGTCTTTATTAATATTAAACAAAAACATCTGTAATTAACAACATGAATGCTTATCCGCATGCCAAATACAGCAGAGACACATTTTGACAGTGCCACACTGATGGACCTCCTTGAATGAAAATAGATTTCAGCAGCACCCCCCAAAAAATTAGAGGCTGGATCCATCCCTGACCCTACTCTATTAGAATAGTGCTTTGACTGCCAAATATTAAAGCTGAATACCTGTCGGTAATGAGACTCCAGTAAACCACTATAAGATTGCCTTGTGAAAACAACTGTTCCAGGTTCTACACCTGAAAGGAGAAAAAACGAAACCAGTCCATTAAGCTGGCCTACTGCTTCTTGTATGACATTTTACTTTAACAACACTCGGTTTTTACATTGATTCAATGTCTGCAGCCATTGTATCAACGTAAAATGGAGTATTTCTGACTTTGTTTGCCATAAACAGTTACATACCAAGACCTCCAGAAGTGCCGATACGTATCACACTGACATCTGTACATCCCGAGTGATAAACCAATTTCAAAAGCTGAAACGAAGTAAAGTTTTTAAGGATTTCTCATTGCAGCACATGACGTAATTATGCTTAAAACTGCACGATAGATTTACTTGACCTTGGCAGCCATTAAGTTATCTTTATACATGTTCATTCATCACACAAAGTGCAAATTTTCCACGTCATCAGAGAAATAGATGCATCGATAATAGTGTGTTGGGTGTATGCAAAATTGCAAATTGTGGTTGATATAAAGGCTTCACACCGCAGTGAATTATACACCGCCTGTGTTTTCCAAGTATAGTAAGCAGTAAGGTTGACACTTGACGGGGGGTACTTGTAGACCCAGGATTATTTCAGGGGACGGGAATCCTTCCAAGGAACCGGAAAGTCTTAGGTAATAATGTCGTTTTTTAAAGTGCCTTGTTTAGGGGCCCAAGACCTCTCATTATCACAAGGCCCAAATTATCCTCTCAACGGCTCTGAGACTGAAAGTGGCATAAGCTAAAAAAACTGAGACATCACATCCATACAAACCTCATGAAACACAACCGACATAGACGCTATTCCTATTCCATGAGAAGCAGATATCACTGGGCCCACTTTGAACATAGAATATCTCCCAGCATGTCCACTGATATCTTTCAATCGACATTCTGAATAATAAAATTTGATTATTAGGTTTCAGTCTTAGCTTCTGTTTATGCTTGCAATTACCAAGCTAGCGAGAAAGCTCCTCTACAATAAATCCAAATTGAGTTAACCATAAAAAATGAAGTGTTCTGAAGAAAACTACCTTTTCCAGTACCGGTACTTTCTTCAAATTCGCAATTTTTTGGCTTGTTGAGTTTTTCATACAAAATTTCAGCAAAGTTTCTCATCCGTTTTTCTTTTCCACCAATGCAAATAAACTGAAAGTTACATAAAAAATAATTCTGTAACTATTGCTCAACTGGTTTCTTTAATTTTATGCTGCATCTTTAACTTAGAAATCTAAACACGCAGGTTATATCAACACTGTAATAAAATGGCAGAACAAAAAGGCTTTTTAGCTGTTTCATTTCAAAAAACTATTAACAATTTTTTTTTAAAATGTAGGTGAAACTAAAAATGGTTGTACTGTATTTAACAGCAAACCTGGGTTTGCAATTATAAAACGTCATTGTCATTATGTTTGTTGGGGGTCAGGTACAACGAGAATATTATATATGGAGTTAATGCAAAAATAATCCATTTCCAGAAAGGATTTCTACAGCAAGTCAACTAAATTTGTAAATGCATACTAACATGAAACTACATCTATAAAATGAGACTTACATCTATGCATAATGTTAGTCAGCTACAAGGCTAAGAGCACTTGCATGATGCAGTGCATTCAAAAAGACGTCACTTGAAAAATGTGAATTGACGACTACTGTATCTAGTAGACCTCCCCAATCCCCGGACTTTTTTTTGTTTTCATCTATGTTGTGACTTTTTTGCATGGGTTTTCAATGCTGATTTCAAAAATATGCATAAAAATTTTTTTCGATCAACGTCTGGGAAGTTATTCGCTGTTGCTTAGCAACAACTTTTCATAAAAATTACAAAAATCTCCTTTAAAACCCCTTTACTTTTAACCTAGTATCCTGATATCTAGATTATTTGAAAGCATTTCTTCTGCTGAAGAATTAAAAAAAAAAATTATTAAAATTGGACAATCGGTACCAGAGTTATGACCGTTTAAGTACCCAAATTATGCAGTCACGCATGACTGATTTTTGTTAATTTATTGCCAAATGATACTAGAAAAATGGTGAAAGTTGCTGACAAGGGGTTTTTGGGGGTAAGGAGTTCAAAAAATATATTAAAAAGTGTCTCAGAGCAACAGAAAAAAAGTTATTAAAAATTGATACAAACAGTCATGCATGAATGATTTTGTCGCAGTCGCTTCATTCCTACAACGAGATGTATTCCTTAGGCACCACAAACGTTAAATGCCTGGAGTCATATACAGTATAACGTGGAACCGATCATCTCAATGTAGCTAATATCTGGGTACCCATTGCACTTGATGTTAGAACACACTTCATTGCTCGGAAAGAGCTCTGATCAAGTGCAAGATGGTCACAGTCCGCCACAATTTCAATAGCATCTCTCACCCAGCATAATGTAGTCTATGTATCTAAATCATGTGGCAAAAAATGGATTAAGTCAGCTGAACTTAACGATAACCTTCTGTAATGCATTTCAGGTTTCACTATTGATCAGTTAGCATTTTCTACTTGTATCTTGCATGATTAATATAGCGTATTGTATACACTTCTACTGTCTAATATTCCGTGTGTATTCATGTATCCATCATGGAGCTGAGGAAGAGTAAAATAAACAATGGTGGTTTGCTTGGTAATTTGCAGCCTTTAAAACATTTCAAGGACAATTTAGACCAACTACTGGAGATGTTCTTCAGAAATACATATATCATCTTCAATTAAATCCTCGTAACCACCAGAGTGGGAAGCTCGCAGCTTGGGATACAGCAGTATGTCTAGCAAAAGTATGGCAGCCTGCTTGCATTCCACTGATGACAAAACAAAATATTCAAAACAAAATTATTTGTTTGGTTGATGAATACAAGAAATACATACATGACAAAAAGGAATCTGCTGCCTTAATTAAATTTCGAGAAACACTGACAACACGATTTATGATATCTGCTAAGAATGCCGAAAATCTTATTAACAAAAACAAAACATTGCTACCAGAAGATAAGGCAGAAGGTATACAGTTTCTTAAATTACTTGAAACAAACCAACCAGCATCTCTTGGACCCCTTGACAGAAAGAGATTGAAACGCTTCATGAATTATGCATTGAAGAATCGAATAAAGGTAATAAAGTATGATGTATGTTTATTCCCAGTATGCTTAACAGCCCAATGATTTTTAAAGTAACATACCTATTAATTTTTGATACGGATGCATAAACAAGACATTTTTTACAGATAAATGCAGATTCTCAGTGCAGATTCGACTTAATTTATTGGGAAGATGACGAGGAGAGGAAATTAAGCACTGAGGTAGATGGCTGAGAATCTGCATTTATCTGTAAAAAATGTCTTGTTTATGCATCAGTATCAAAAATTAATAGGTATGTTACTTTAAAAATCATTGGGCTGTTAAGCATACTGGGAATAAACATACATCATACTTTATTACCTTTATTCGATTCTTCAATGCATAATTCGTGAAGCGTTTCAACCTCTTTCTGTCAAGGGGTCCAAGAGATGCTGGTTGGTTTGTTTCAAGTAATTTAAGAAACTGTATAATTTCTGCCTTATCTTCTGGTAGCAATGTTTTGTTTTTGTTAATAAGATTTTCGGCATTCTTAGCAGATATCATAAATCGTGTTGTCAGTGTTTCTCGAAATTTAATTAAGGCAGCAGATTCCTTTTTGTCATGTATGTATTTCTTGTATTCATCAACCAAACAAACAATTTTGTTTTGGATATTTTGTTTTGTCATCAGTGGAATGCAAGCAGGCTGCCATACTTTTGCTGGACATACTGCTGTATCCCAAGCTGCGAGCTTCCCACTCTGGTGGTTACGAGGATTTAATTGAAGATGATATATGTATTTCTGAAGAACATCTCCAGTAGTTGGTCTAAATTGTCCTTAAAATGTTTTAAAGGCTGCAAATTACCAAGCAAACCACCATTGTTCATTTTACTCTTCCTCAGCTCCATGATGGATACATGAATACACACGGAATATCAGACAGCAGAAGTGTATACAATACGTTATATAATCATACAAGATACAAGTAGAAAATGCTAACTGATCAATAGTGAAACCTGAAATGCATTACAGAAGGTTATCGTTAAGTTCAGCTGACTTAACCCATTTTTTGCCACATGATTTAGATACATAGACTACATTATGCTGGGTAAGAGATGCTATTGAAATTGTGGCGGACTGTGACCATCTTGCACTTGATCAGAGCTCTTTCCGAGCAATGAAGTGTGTATTCTAACATCAAGTGCAATGGGTACCCAGATATTAGCTACATTGAGATGATCGGTTCCACGTTATACTGTATATGACTCCAGGCATTTAACGTTTGTGGTGCCTAAGGAATACATCTCGTTGTAGGAATGAAGCGACTGCGACAAAATCATTCATGCATGACTGTTTGTATCAATTTTTTAATAACTTTTTTTTTGTTGCTCTGAGACACTTTTTGATATATTTTTTGAACTCCTTACCCCCAAAAACCCCTTGACAGCAACTTTCACCATTTTTCTAGTATCATTTGGCAATAAATTAACAAAAATCAGTCATGCGTGACTGCATAATTTGGGTACTTAAACGGTCATAACTCTGGTACCGATTGTCCAATTTTAATAAATTTTTTTTTAAATTCTTCAGCAGAAGAAATGCTTTCAGATAATCTAGATATCAGGATACTAGGTTAAAAGTAAAGGGGTTTTAAAGGAGATTTTTGTAATTTTTATGAAAAGTTGTTGCTAAGCAACAGCGAATAACTTCCCAGACGTTGATCGAAAAAAATTTTTATGCATATTTTTGAAATCAGCATTGAAAACCCATGCAGAAAAGTCACAATATAGATGAAAACAAAAAAAAGTCCGGGGACTGGGGAGGTCTAGTATCTAGCATAATATTGTTTCAAGCAGTCTGTTATGCTACATGAGTAACTGCATTGTATCACATCATTATGCATTACTGTATGTTGTCAAATGGACAAAAAAATATACTTAATGTTATTTCTTGTGTGGCAACATACCTTGACATCATGAAATCTCTCCGCTAATCTGCCATCTTCAACAGATAAGTCAAGATGATAAAGATAGTCACTTTTCTCATTTAAATTTGGATTAGCAAGACATACTCTTGATGACTTTGTTTGAGTGGTGTCGCTCATAGTGAAGATGCTTTAAGCTTTAGGCTAAATACTGATATAAAATATTCTGTGGGGTGTCAATACTATATTGAAGACACAAAAGAGTTAGTAGATTGTTTATTTGTAAAAAAAACTTTCTGCCTTTTTAGATATCTAGCAGTATATATTTGTTGTGACATCAATTTTACATCAGATTCTTTTGAAATAATTCGAAACTGTCAATCAGAAGTTGAAACCAAAATTCACGAAGCACTTCAAATAAAACAGCACAAACCTCAGCTCAACAAGAAGTTATTCGCTGGAAGGGCATCTTTCTTACAGAATTTATATTAGGTTATGTCTGCTTCATGTCATAATTGCTTCCCCAGATTGTCATTTGTTGCTGCTGGCTATGTTGCATTCTTATCATGTAATTACTAGGGCAAGTTTTTATTGCGTTAAAATTGCGAGAAATTTGCACTTAATTTTAACAAAAGTTGCATGTAAAAAAGAAATAAGTTGCAAAAAGTTGCAATATAAAAAACCTGTTTCCGTTTGTGCGGGCTTGGCCAAAAGCCAAGTCATACTTTCACTTCTAATTTAGTTCGGGCACTATCGTCCTTAGCTGGGGTTGTTGAACTTCTAGCTTGCAAGCCAACTGTTGTGTCATAGATAACATTGAGATGCAGCTAATCTATCATATAGCTCTTTGTTATGCAAATCAAAGAGAATTGAACCATACTATGCTTCCTCGCAAATTCCCAAAACACCAGTTCATTTCACCAACACTTTTACACCGCAAATTAAATCCAAGAGACCTTCTGACCAGTTGAATTTCGCTAAAAAAAATCTACCTGGATCTCAGTCAAATTTTTATCTCTGAAATTATTTAGTTGCACACTTAATAACTTTCATCATCAAAGCCTTTGCAGCTTCTTGTGCCTATATCTACAGTTCTACACTGCTTCAAGAAATAGCCATTTCTCAAACAAAGAATATAGAGCGAAAGTAAATATCAAATTTAAAAAAACAAAACAAAAGCGTTAAAGAGGAAGTAGGGTAGACTAGATAAGTGGGGTTTTCATATAGGCTAACAAAGCTGTTCAAAACAATCCTGGTTCCTCTTTTCTGTGCAGCTGACACAAGTTCCTCATTTCTTTGTAACCTACAGTAGAGGAAGGGAAGGTACGTAGTTTGATAATCCCCCTTACAGAAATGTACAAAATATTACTCTCATCTGTCAAAATATTGTTATCAAGTGAAAGATCTGTGAAAATAATGCCTACAAAATGACGCCATGCAGCTAACTGGTGCTTTTATGGCATAAAGTGTGTTTTTTTTAAAGTTTTTTGCTTATGAATATTTTCGTCTGGAAAATTGAAGAAAAGTTCTAGAAAGAGAAACCAAACTTATTTAACATTTTGTTGATAAGGCTTCAAGAGCATGTTACATTTTTTTTTGCAATGTGCATCCAAATATCAGATTTTTTTAAAAAGGTAAATTGATACAGTATGATATAGTATATCAGGCCTCGAAATTCGTTTTTGTTGACGGCGGACAAACGTGTCCGGTCTGAGCAGCTATCTCGGCGGACAAATTAAGTCTCACGGCGGACACATCAGTTTTATCGTCGATCGTCATGCTTAATCACTTAATCTTGATAATCTTCGCCTTTTTCTTTTTTCTTAAGCTTTTTTCTTTTGGTTTATTTTCGCGCGTCATGTGAGCGAAAGTGAATTTTCCCTGGACCTATTCTTTCTTGCTGTAATACCAAAACTAAACAAATTTTGCTGCATCTTTCTGTACTAGCCTACTCTTATAATCTAATTTTGTAACCAACCTTGCCTTATCAATATTACTCGAAGATCAAAGCCAGACATTGTTACGTAAGACTTGAACTAAGTTGCGCGTGATTAATGTAAAAGTACCGGTACTCCCATCGGTTCTTAGCGAAGAATCACCTTTGTTACGCTGATTCAATGTCACCAATCGTTGAAGCAACGTAAAAATCGAAAGTTTTTTCCTGCTTGAATGGAAGCTAAGGGATACAGTATTCACATTTTTTAGATGCGCGCTAGAATACGCAGGAAATTATATATTCGCAACAATTGTTCGTACTACTTAATGACGATTTATATCGCTATTTCTCGGCGGACACATATGACCGATCTAGATGGTACTTCCCGCGGACATCACACGCTGTGACGGCGGACATGACCGCCGTGAATTTCGAGGCCTGGTATATTAAATTCTCTTCTGTAACTGTAATAAATGTTGTCATTGATCTAATTCTAGTTGATTTAAATAAGTTGTTCTTTTTTTAAGTGGACCTGCTAGTTTGCGAAGCAGCTAATAGGCTATCGTAGGCCTACACACTATCTGCTGTTAAAAAAATAAAACGAGAACAGCGTAAGTCAGTAGCGTAGCCAGGAATTTTGAAAAATTACTTTAAATTTGGTGCATTTTGAGAGCATTTTCAACAAAAATATAGGTATGAATATTCCTGTAAAATGGTGCTGTCCGGTGGCATAGCAAAAGGATAAGATCATGTTTTCTTCGGCATTTTTCGGAAATAAAGCTAAGTCTCTATGTTTTCTTGTTGCTAATTCCTGGCTGAGATGTTTGAACATTTGGTATTGGCAAAACTCGCTCTTTTAATGCAGTTTTGTATAAAATTAAGCAATTTTTTTTAGACTGAAAGCATCATTCTCAATATCGTGACGTCACACACGTGCCAAAGGGGGGTTGTAACCCCCAAAACCCCCCCCATTGTCTACGCCACTGGCATAAGTCTAGAACCTTGAATAAGAACTCCAGCCAATTATCCTTCCCATGTCCATCCTGTAGCAGAAACTTCGCCGCATACATGGGCCTGAACAGTCATCTTTGCACCCAAGCACACCAACCACATATTAAATTTTTATTTGTTGCTTTACTGTCAAGTGTCAATGGAGATTTCTGTATTAGTTTTACTGTATTAATTTACCTTCCGATACATTTGAGTGATGTTTTTAACATTGCAATAAAAAAAAGTAACAAAAGTGAAAATGTTTTTAAAAAGTGTGTAAGGGATCAGAATCAATAGTTTGTGTTAGCCTAAAATCCATAGTTTGCGTCGCAAAACTTGCAGTCAACAGGTAAAAATGTATCAAATTACCTTACCTTCCCTATTCCTTATATTCAGCAATCAGCTCTAGTAATATTTACTGTAGCTTTTGATTGTTAGAACTATGTCATTGCAGTCTATTTAATTCAGATCATACTAACAGTATGTGTTGCATGTGAGTAGGGGTGTTCAATTTCGATTTTGGATTCGATTTCGATTAAGGTGATATTCGAAATTCGTTTTTCGTATCGGACATATTCGAAATTATAGCCGTCCTTTCGGCTGAACGCGGTTGAAAGTAACGCGAGTGGCGCGAAATCTGTCTTGTCGCATTTTGCAAGTGAAAAAAGACTTCAACGCATGCGCATCGTCGATCACGTGACTATCACACGCTCTCGCGGGTCCAACGGCCAGTCCTGCACCAGGGATGCCAGGTTGGCATTTTTAATGCCAAATTTCACAAATTTCTCAAGAATGAAGATAGCTAGGTTGTGCAATAGCAGAAAGTGTAGAGTGAACTTTGTCGCAGTTTTATCCTTTTTTTACCGAATCCATAGGCGCCTAAGCCGTGGGGGCAGGGCCGTAGCCAGACCGCAGAGCAAGGGGGGGGGCAACTTTTTTTTAGGGGGGCCCTAAAAAATGTAAATGGGCAAAATCATTATAATTGTAGCTGTTGCTCGAGAATGTTGAGATTTTGCCAAGGGAAGGGCGAAATTTTTTCCAGGGGGGGCGAGGCCCCCCTGGCCCCCACGCATATTTCTGTGTGGGGGCAACTTTTTATGCTGTATTGATACATAATACAATAAATGAACTAGCGATCGGCAGCAGGAAAACACTTTTTGAATGCAAACCGCAACAGCTTCGCGATAAATAATCACTAGAACGAGTTGCGATGCTACAATCCAACACCAGACAACAAATCTGTCATTTTTACATTGATTTAATGTCTGCAGACTTTGAATCAATCTAAAAATGACTGATTTGCTGCCTGGGACATAGCAAAAATCTAGCATTTTGTATCGATTCAATGTCATCAGATGTTGAATGCACCCAAAAACAACATAATTTGCTACGTAGACGGAGCGTGCGTTTAGCTTTATGCGCTTGCAAACATACTCGATGTCGCTTTCGGGTCGAAATCTCTGCACTCTGCAGTGAAATGTCGCGGCAGTGAATCGCTCGCTGTGAAAATGAACTTGAAGTGTTTGGCTCCAGCGACCTCGGCTCCAGCGGAGCGATTGTTTTCAAAAGCTGGCCTGACCGTCACGAAACTGAGATCCCGACTGACGGGTGACCATGTCGATCAGCTTGTGTTCATAAACATCAACATGGGCCTGGAGCTGTAGACGTTATTTTGTGTTCTTTTTTCGCAAATTTTCATGGCTTTTTTTCGCGTTTTCTAGCGAATTTTCATGTCGTTTCTTTTAATAAAATTACATTTTGCAGTTTGGTGAATAGTTGTGATATTCGAAATCGAAATTCGAAAATAAATTGAATTTCGAATATTCAAATAATCGAAATTGAACACCCCTAGATGTGAGCTTGGTATTTTTCTTTTTTTCTATGTTTTTGTGATTATGCATGTTTTATTGTTTTCTTTGAAATCAATGAAACAAAACTGAAGGCAAGCAGTTTCAGTCTAACACAGGGGTTCTTAACCGTAGGTAAAATTACCCCTTGGGGGTAAATTTACTGAATCATACTTTAATTTTACTGAAATCAGAATTTACTGAATCATACTACTGAATACTACTTTTACTACTGAGTAACTCCTTTTTTACTAACATTATTAGGAACAAGACTTTTTGGAATATATATATACAATTGAAAACTGATGGATGTGATGCTGGCCTAAATTTACCATGTCAGTGCTTCTCAGTTCTCACACTACAGTATCTTTGCTTTCTGATATGTTATCTCGTGGTATTGACTTCAGTTCAGCCAACGCTCTCTTTCCTCAGTGCTATCCTTGGGTAATCACAAATCAATTTCAATTCATGTGTACTAAACATAATTATCTAACACACTAGCCTGCTGACCTCTGCAGCTTAACTGCCAGGTTAATCTAGTTTCACACAAAAAACCTCTAATTCTCAGAAAAAACTGCAGTGCCTAGTTTAAATTTGCTTTTTGCATACCGTATTTACTAGATTGTAAGCCACGCTTGATTGTAAGCCGCCCTTGATTGTAAGCCGCATGTGATAGTGTTAAAAAATTAATGTAAGCCGCCCTTGAATGTAAGCCTCAAATACTGTTTACACGCAAAGCTGAAACTGTTTACTGTTAAGTAGCCTACCATAAATAAAACTGACAACTCCTTTTCTTCTTTCGAATGCACGTCATAAATGCATGTGACAATTTAAAATGCATGTCACAACTTCACAATTGTCCAGTGCTTCCACTTTTGACAATTGATAAATCCTCTTCAGTTTCCTTTTTTATCTTGAAAAATCCCTTTTTTCTCAGTCGGAAATCCTTTAAAATTTCCTTCATAGACAATGTTATTTTTGACGTTATTTAAGTTAAAAAAGTGCTAATACAACATTAAAGTTATTTTAATCTCACCTAAGTTACGTTTTAACTTGAAAGAACAGAAAATCAGTGAATTGAAGAAGTGGTATAGTATTCAAATCGCTACAAAAAACAAAACCTTGCCGGCAGTAGCATGGCTGATTTAGTTGACAAACCCAATCTGATACCATACCATAAAGTTGCTGAATAATTGATTTTTTTCAGTAGCAACGGTATGTCGAAGCAACGCTGTTTTATTAGAACAGTATCGTAAGCTACACAAAAGCAGCACATATTTTACAATAACATGGTTTACTTCCTTTGCTCACTGTCCAGCCAAAAAAACGCTTGTCAGTTAGTCGATTGTGGGATATTTACCACCTGGAGTCCTGGACATCATTACCAATTACCACTCTCATCTTTCCCACACGGACTCTTTAACCTTTCCCTAACATCGAAAATAGACAGTAGGGTGGTCCCGAAAACCGAATTTTAGAGAATGCAATGTGACACTACTCAAAACATCTCCAAATGACAAAAAATGGACCCTGTAAAAATTTCAGAGAGATTGAACTTTGTTCAGAGGTGCCAGATTTACCTTGAAAATTCAGATTTTTTTCCTATGCGAACATATGGGAATTAGGAAGCTACAGTCTGTAAAACCATACTTGACACACTGAAGTTGTAATTATCCAACTGTTGATATAGTTGTAGGCAATGTTCTCTTTTAAACTGGGTTAATCTCTTTTTATCAGCATGATGTTGTTCCATTTCACTGACCACCATTACTTGGCTGCCATGTTGATAGTCTTAACAGTACCGTAGATAAAATTATGTCACACCAGCTACTAAACCTTTGTCTGTAGTTGAGCAAATATTCTAGATTCAGCTAAAGCTAGTTCAATTCAGCAATAGGCTACTGGTCAGAAGTCTGGTGTTTGTGTCGTAATTTCAAAAGAATTGAACAAGGACATGTTTCATCTGGTTTGTCGTCACCATATTCTGGAACTAATATTACAAAAAGCCTTCTTGACATGCCTTGGGCCATAATCTGGACCAGGCATTCTCCTTTTTAAGCGATTTAAATCAAAATGGAGTACATTGAATAAAGATGGGTATATGACATTGGAAAAAGATGACAGCAGCTTTTCTGATGAAATCATACAGTTCTGTATCCACCATTTGCGTAACAATAATCAGCCAAGAGACAACTACCAAGAATTTTGAGAAGTATCGGTCATAATCCTCAACGGAACACCACCACATGGAATTCGATTCTGTCATCCTGGTGCCCTTCATTGCACCAGATAGATGTATGCACTCAAAATCTGGTTGTTTCGAATGCAGTTTGATTTGTCAAGTAAGGAGCAATGTGGTTTAAAGCAATTTGTTATGTTTGTTTTGAAGATGTATGTAAAATCATGGTTCACAGCACGTTTAGCTAAATGTGCACTACAACATGACCTGGAGCTCTTGAAAAGGGTAAATTTGTATGAGAAACACAATGCAGCTTTATCGCAAGAAGCCATGAAAACATTTTCGAGGCACTTGTGGTACAACTGAAGAACTTGTGGGCCTGGCATTTTTTAATGATGCTGTTTCTGTTACTCAAAAAAAAGCCATGGTTTCCGCGTTAACTCATCAAAGTAGTACACCTTCACAGCGTCTTTCTTGAGTACCAGATGATATTTCATCAAAAGATCTGTCGCACTTTGTCACATCAAACACCATGAGATTTTTCCAGATTCTCATCTTACCATGTGACTTTCTGAAGGTGGAAATCACATCTTGGAATGTTGATGACAATTATAAGAAAGCGCAAGCTATTGTTGGTGGGCTCCATGTAATCAATGAATTTGCTGAAAGAGGTGTTGCTTTGATGCAAAATTTTAACAATGTATCATATAATGTATATTAACGAAAGATGAAGAGCAAATTCAATACATTCTACAAGTTGTGGAACAGCAAATCTTCAGAAGGTGTATCAGTCCACAGACTGAATTGTATTATGTATTTATCTTTAGAATGCACTAGTTAATCTTGTTGCGAGTTAAACTTCTAATTTTCCAGTAATATACTTTGGAAATATAATCATGCACGAAGCATAGTACTAGAAAATTATATCAGTGTTTCCTACTGCAGAGTTGGATGAGAGTACAGTATTCTTACATATCATTTTTCTCATGTTTATTGTTCGTTCTGCCATGATGTGTTAGTATGTCTTTACTCTTTTTTAAATGCAATTGCAAATGTTACGTTATCTTGGGAGGGTTTTGTAAATCGCTCAATTTATTAAATTTTTACCTGTAATCTGGCACCTCTAAACCTTTATCAAATTCTTTCAAACTTTCAGGAAAATGTTTTTATATAAAAAGGAACCAAATAGAAGTGTGTGCACTACAATTTTTTAAGTTTGAAATTTTTGCATACATTTGAGGACCACCCTAATAGACAGGTGGTAAATGTGCAGTAACGAATTATCCATCGATTAACAAACTTATTTTTGTGTTTAGTTCGGTTTTCCTTGATGCGCTAACTTGTTCAACTCTATAAGACGAGGCTATCTTTTTTTTCTCCTTGTCAGTAACGTCTTCACAATCATCTGAGACTGATGAAAAACTTTAGGATACTAGGTCTATTCATGATACTGACTTAATCTGACTGTGTACACCAGGGGTGGGGAACCTGCGGCCCGCGTGACTGTTCCATGTGGCCAGCGTCAAGTTTTTTTACCCAAAATATATTGAAACAACAGCTCAAAAAAGAGTAGGCTCTGCATTCTCAGTATATTGCGAATGGCCTTCTATGACTGGTTAATTTAATCCATCACAGAAGGCCATTTGTAACAACAGTGTGTACGTTAGGGTGGCTCTTAAAATTGAGTTTTTGAATTTTGCTTGGGACACCCTTTCAAATGGTGAGGTTGTCAGAAAAAATAACTCTTGCAAATTTTTTTTTAATTTGAAGTTGATTTAGGGGTGGCCCTCCCTCCCTAAAGTTCTGTGCCCTCCCTCGAGATACCAAATCTGCGTATCTCGAAAACCACTTGAGCTAGAGATACGGTTTGTGTGTTAAAAGATGCAGAAAACATGGTTTTCTATCTGCTTTCTGAACATTGAATGTATCCATCTTGAGTAGAAAAGCAGTTATTTAGATAAAACGCATTTGACCAAATCTTGATTTTACAACGTTTTTTGTGACCACGAAACCGTCTACAAAATTTCGTTTTTTTTTCTTAATTTTTGCACCTTAGAGGGAACTCTGGTAACGATATTCCTTTCAAAATGTAATTCTGGTCAGTACCGCAAGAAGCGATATTATCGACAATATTTTACATATTGCCTTGCGTATCGTGACAGGATGTCTGCGACCTACACCATCGGATAATTTCCCTGTCCTTGCAAGCAACCAACGAGCTGAGTTTCGTCGCGAAGAAGCCATCCTGTCTCTTTCTCGCCGCACTACGAACCCCAACCACTTGCTCCACTCAAGTCTTTACGAGTCTGTGAGCGAGCAATCGAGCATCCTCGGCAACTGAAATCGAGACACCCATTTGTATGTGACGCACAACTCCTGATGAAAATCGCTGAAGACCAATCCATCAGCGCGGCCACCTGGGAGGACAACAAATGGAGCTCAGGGTGGAAGAAGAACTCCTCAAGACTCTTAAGTTTTGTCTCCGACACCAGCCCCCATCCGACCGGAATGCATAATTTTCCAAGGAAGGCCTGGGTGCGACTCAACCGCCTGCGTACTGGGCTACTGGAGTCTGACTATTCTGCTCCAACATGAACAAATGGGGGATGGCTCCATCCGCAATCTGTGAGTGTGGCAAAGAGGAACAAACCACAGACCACACCATCTGTAACTGTGCCAAATGGTGTGCGTGGTCTGCTTGAACTGGATGACGAATCAATGCAATTGCTGCTCGACACCTGCTTAAGCATCTAAACCGCATCGCCACTGCACAAGGGTGGTAAAAGACAGAGCCCCTTGACCCTTGGAGTAACAAAGAAGGTTTAAACGAAAAAGAATCGACAATATTGTTCCTGTTGGAATTTGGAAACAGTTTCCTGTGTTCAGTAACAACTTGCAAAAGAAACTGAAGCTGGTACTCATCTTTAGTTAAGAGTTTGTTAAAATCCTGGATTAAACTTAGAGCAACTCCTCTCTCTGCTCTGTCATGGACTACCGTACTGAAAGTCCCTATGCCATGTGTAAAGCATGAATAAATGCACCATCTTCAGTCCAATGAGCAGGATCCTTTGAAAGTATAATTATTGCTTCATCTTTACCCAACAGCTGAACAAGCCATTTTGAATTAGAGGTGCAATACTGTTCTAGACCCTTATTGCTAAGAAACGCATCTACTTTGATGCTTGGTCTCCTTGGTGGACGTTCTCCTGTTTCATCTAACATGGTTGCCACCATTAGCTTTTTACTTTCCACAGACAATCGATAGTCAAACAAGGCTAGTCCAACCATTTCTTCGGACAGATACCATAAATGCAGACCAAGCTTTTTGCATATATCGCACTCACCATCCAACAAGTGCGATGCATAGCACCTGAAGCTTGAAA
This sequence comes from Aplidium turbinatum, assembly GCF_918807975.1. NCBI lineage: Eukaryota > Metazoa > Chordata > Ascidiacea > Aplousobranchia > Polyclinidae > Aplidium > Aplidium turbinatum. Next base: position 9,656,610 of record NC_137486.1, read on the forward strand.
GCGGATTCCACGCTCAGGAGTTTCTCCAAGGAGTATGACAAAAAACGGGCATTTTAGCTATGTATGAATGCAAAAAAGTTTAGGAATACTTATTTCGTTTATTGTTTTACCAGTTTTACAGGTTAGTTTATGAACTTTGTTTATTGAATAGCTTGGGCACAATACTTGTTTAGCATTGTTTTGTGCTAGAATACCGAAAACAGGTTTTTTCTAAATAACTGCTTTTCTACTCAAGATAGATGCAATCACTGTTCAGAAAGCAGATAGGAAATCATGTCTTCTGCATCTTTTGACACAAAAACGTATCTCTAGCTCAAGCAGTTTTTGAGATATGCAGATTTGGTATTTTGGAGGAGGGTGCTAAACTTTAGGGGGGGAGGGCCACCTCTAAATCAATTTCAAATTCAACAATTTTTTGCAGGAGTTATTTTTTCTGACAACCTCACCTTTTAGAAGGGTGTCCCACACAAAACTCAAATTTTTTTCATTTTTTGCCAATTAAGAGCCACCCTAGTGTACGTCACAATGTGACTAGTTAATTGGTCAGTTATGCTATTTGTGAAAAGTGTTTTGCAAAGTACGTAACCTACTTCTCAAATTAGAAAAATTTTACATTGTAATTAGGGATGCCCAAAGTAAAATTTCGAATCCTTGAGATTCGAATCCATCCAGATTCGAATCTAAAAACCGCTTTTTTATCGGGTAATTGGATTCGGAAATAATACGGAGAAAAGAAAAAATTATAAAAAAAAAAATTTGAAAAAATACGCCTGCAAGTCTTGCAACAAAGCAGACTTCCTACTTTTGCACAACTTAGCTGCAAAATATGTGGCCATTCCAGCAACATCCGCTTCTTTGGAGCGATCGTTTTCAAGCGCTGGGCTGACTGTTGGAAAACTCAAAACAAGGCTGACAGGGCAGCATCTGGAGGAGATAAACGTTTTACATTGCAATTCATCACTGTTGTGAACGATTGAGAACTTGTTAAAATGATAGCTTTGCAAGGCTTCTTTTTCATGCCGTTATGTGTATTTTCTCAATAAAAAGAAAAGGTTAAAATTTACGCCCAGGATTCTAGAATAGGATTCGAAATTCTAGATCCGAAAATAAATTCTAGAATAATTCTACAATAGGCAATTATTCTACTTTGGGCATCCCTAATTGTAATGTATAATGGCTTCTGGAAAGAAAAGAAAGATTGGTGATGAAGGCGGAATGTTCCAGAAAGATTAGAATTTAAGATTGGCATTTTTTATCTGTAATTAAAGTTTCAAAATTTTTAGTGGCCCGCCTGTGTTATTTCTCATTTTATGTGGCCCGCAATACTAAAAAGGTTCCCCACCCCTGGTGTACACCATACGGTACAATTATACACGTTGTATACACAGCCTAGCTAGCTCTATTATGGGTGCAACCTAATTCGTACCCTGAACACTTGGTATGGTACCCTCATTTCGTATCCTGAAAACTAACTCACTCACTGCACTCACGTCAAATTCCCAAAATGGCGAGAATAGAAATCAAGTGACAGAAAGGCAAGAACCGAGAATGGGAAAGAGAGTGAGAAGAGGTTTCGGATCGCGAGTGGCGACCGAAACCAGCTGATCCTCGTGTTCCAGACAATTGTTCACCTAATCAAACGTCATATAAAAACCGTTCAGGTCTACTGAATGTTAGCGTATTACGTCATGGAATTTTTCCTAAACATGAGCAGAGATTGCACCATCGTTCGTACGACTTGTGTCAAACCTGTTTAAATCTGTTTCAGTGTCAAACCTGTTTAAACATGAAATATTGGTTCACCAGCTTTGAACACCTGTTTGAATTGCGTGACAATGTCTTTCACTATTACGTCACAGTACTGTGAATGCAGTGATGTACGCGCATACAAAAAATATTGACGCCGTCAGCACAAACGCAAACGTTCGAAAAACTATACGCCGTATGCTTCAACGCAACTTGTAAAAAAAGTTGGCGGCGTCAGCGTTAGCGCATACTCTAGCGCATACTCATTTTGTTTGCTAGGTGCCAAACATTCACACGGTATGAACCACTCGAAACAACACACTTTTCAAGCCACTTCGCGATTTCTCGTTACAAGAAATTATCTTTTTGGCCGGAAGGCACATCTGGCATTGAAAATATAAGTTTTTGCCTTTCGAAGAAGAGCTTAAAATACTTTTCCATGTAGGGCCATGGATTTGTATTATCATGCTCCATTTCACTTGGAGATTAGTATTACCGTAAGTTATTCCCTGAATACAATAGTGTAGTGTAAGAAACTGTAGCATAAGCCCATCAAGAAAATTCTAGTATTATACTAACTGTCGCTCCTAGTAATATACTAACTGTCGCTCCCTAAAATTCCATTATAAAAAACACTCTTTTTAAAATAATTCCGTTTGAATAAGACTAATATTGCTTTTAATGCCATAATTCTCTCAGTAAGCTCTATGCTTTTTTCTGATAAGATTTTTAAAAAGTGGGTTAATGGAAGACAAAACTGCCAGACACAAGCAAGTTTAGATTCTGAACTGCACAACTCTTTGTTATTAGCATTCAGGGATAGTTAGCATTACTAGTATTATTAGCAGTAGGCTACTCAAAAGCCTCTCACAATTGGCCCCTGGATGCATGTTTTGCTAAACTGCTCATCAAGTTACAAAACATATATAATTACATACTTACGCAACAGAATGTATAAATTGTCAAGTAAAAATTACCTTAGCTTGATAGCCTACTGTATGTAGGCCTACACATTACTACGCAGTCTACGCTACATAGCCTAGCCTACAACAAGAATAATCGGCAAAGTAATGTACTACATATAACATACAGATACAGAGTACAACATCATGCAAGCAATCACGGTCGGAGACCAAATATTTGAGTTTGTTTAGATACATAGGCTGCACTGCTCATTGCCTGAGAAGTTTCTGATTTGCCCCAAAATGCAAGACTTAACTAATATAAATTAAAGTGCTCACAATTGCTTACAAACGCCTTCAACACTGCTTGCCTAAAAAAACTTCACACTACGAAGCCAAGTCATTGTTTACATTTTACATGGAGCGGCATTACCAACCTACCTACTTGCTTGCTTACATTACATTCCTGTTTTGACCCGTAATTTACTAAGTAATTTCTCAGTAGGCCTAAGTTGTTTTAACTAATTCTTTTTTTCTGCAAGACTTCAGTCTCCACGTGGGACTCTAGCGTCAAAGGCAGTAGTGCGATATACAAACAAACTCCAGCTGACTGAACAATAGATGACACTGTGACACAACACTAGAACAATGGGCAATTGCAAGACGTTAACATTTTGCAGTTTGACAAAAAAAAATTGCAAACAACAACTAAGACATTAAAAAGTATGCGTTGACGCTATGCGCTAAAAAACCGCGAAAACTTTATGGCGCATCCTCAAGCGCAAACTATCCAAAAAAATGTGGCCGCAAGCGTTAGCGCAAACAAAAAGTCTACGCCGCATGTATGCGGCGTAGAATTTGCGGCGCATACGTACATCTCTGTGTGAATGTGAGTTTGAGATATTGCTATCTATTCTGGTCATTCGTGAAATGGTTGCTTGAGAGTTAGTCGCACATTTAACTGTTTGCTTAGTGCTTGCTAGCTGGACAAAATTTCCGTCTTTATCTAAGTAGTTTGTATTGTAGTGACAGTTTTTAGAGGTGTACGGCGTTGCATCTCGATTTCGATAGCCGCGGGCTAATTTTACAGGAATACACTTTTTGAAAAGACGTTTCAAAGAGTGTTTCTTTTTCGGTCATTACATACAGACAAACGGATTCGGGAATCTTACGTTACAATTTTCCCACCAAGAGATTATAGTTTACCGTTGTGACCACCTCGTTATTCCGGTTGTTTTTAGAACTTTTGAATGGAAATAGTAATAAAATTTTCTTTAATATTGCTAAAAACAACAATTCCCTTTTTAAGACAAAATTTTCTTGTAAAATTGTCAAAAATCCCTAAAAAATCCTTCTGATCTTAATTTCCCTTTTTTATCCTTCGAAGCGTTGAAAAATCCCTTTTTCGGGATAAAATCCTTCAAAGTGGAAGCACTGCAATTGTGGGCATCAGACAACGCAGTACGGCAAAACATCTATGGCAAAGTCGACAAGGAAAAAGGCAAAAACAAAAAAGGAAAAATGTAAGCCGCCTTTGATTGTAAGCCGCAAACATGATGGAAAAAAAAACTTTATAAGCCGAGGCTTACAATCAAGTAAATACGGTATTTAGCTCCCTGAATAACAACGATAAACAGACATAACTAAGCAACAACACTACATTTAACATTATAAAAACAAAAAACAACAAGCGAACGTTTTCGGCTAGTCATATAGCCCTTTTCAAGCCTATAAGAAAAATACATTATTGAAAGAAATGCTAAAGAATCATATAGTATCACAGCTAAAGAATCATATAGTAGTATGAATCTGGGTTTTTTTTTTCGCTGAGACTTTTCGGTCATTTGTCCGAAATGACTTGAAAAAATTCGGTCATTTTTTATTTATTTCGGTCATTTTTTCTGATGAAAATATTTCCTTTGAAGTAGCTGATACAAACGAAAATTTGCACTTCCTGACTAGCTACAACATTAAGTTTCGCTGAGAAACGTTGTCGTGTTTTATCTGAGAAAAGTTAGAACAGACAAACGTTACTTTCAGTCTTCGAAATTAACATATTTTTATTTTTGCAAAAACATTGTCAAGGCCAAACGGCAAAAGTTGAAATTGCCTCGGCAATTGCATGTGAACGTTTATTACGAAAAAATTGTACCAAAACATGTAAAGCGAAAAGCAAAATATATACTAGAATAGTCTATCACGACCGCACTGTTTGATTTGTTGTGATGTAATAATACCAAAAACTAGCGATAAAGCGAGCAACGCGATACGCACACTGTTAAGTAATAAACGTTAGCCTATATAACTGACGGGGGGAAAGTAAGTTAATTTTGGGTTGATTCAATGTTCGAGGCAACACAAATCGATTTAATTTTTCCGGCGGGTTATATTGCGTAACAACAGTACCCAATAAGAAATTTACGTTTGTTTTACATGAATTCGACATCTAGTGGCGTTGAATTATCATAAAATAACGTTAATTGCTTAACCAGGTACCAGTAACAAATTAATAGCTCTCTGCGAAAAGATTGCCTCGATTTACGTTTACACTAACATAATTTCGGCACAATTGAGATACTGCGAGCAACACAAAGTCGCGAGGCGCGATAAGGAGTAGATGCTTAGACTAATTTGATGTCTACCATCGTTGAATCAATGCAAATAGGATAATATTTTTATGAAAGACTCAATTCTCTCAGCTGGGCACGTGTCTAAGTGCCGGCGAAGTAGGAAGTAACCCAAATAAAACATTCAGCAATAGTAAGAGTCTGGTGTAGTCCAAGAAAATTATTTTTTTTTGTAATCTTTCGGTCCTTACAAGCGCTCCTGTGGCCTCAGCATTTTTATTGCCAACGCTAATGCGCCATTCACGCATCTGCGTCGGCAATCACCTCGGCAAGTGCCGATTGCCCACGCTAATTTCGAAGGCTGACTTCTGTATTTGTGTTATCACATATAATAAGACATTGGATCAACGTTTAAACACTAAGTCTACGTCTTGTATTTCCGATTGACAAGAAATCGTACAGTGGCGCAAGAAGCTTCTTTGCAATCACTGAAATCGATTTGAGCGCGTACATATTTTTTCGGACATTTTGACCGAATTGACTATATTTTTTTCGGACATTTTGCTAAAAAATCGGTCAATGACCGATAAATGACCGAAAAAAAAAACCCAGGTATGAATAACAACGCACTCGCAAAAATCAAAAGCATTTCGAGAGACAACTAAAAACCTCGATTGAATTGAACCATTCGCTTGAGCCTTTGAAATCCCATGTTGCCAAAAAGTAAAATGTCTGCACCACAAAACAGGGATTTAAAAGAATCGCATTTCCAACTAGGCTGCGTTGCCTGTCGATAAAAGTATTTGTTACCAAAAAAATAGCTTTGAAAATAGTTTCACTATCTTGTATAAAATTCTGAATATTTCATATTTATTTCTCAATCTAGTGTCGTATGCACGAAAAAAAGCTAAACGTTTTGCTTGAATTTTTAAAACGTTGTAGCCTATCGCAAATTGTTTTTGTTTTTTTTGTAACATTTTCTTTTTTTATTTTCATTTTATATCTTAAATTTTTCTGAAGGTGCTGCGACCGTGCCAAATTTCTTTAAAATCAATAACTTACTTCGGTCTCAAGCTCGTTTTAACTTTCGCGTTTTGTCGCTTTTACCCTTTTCTCGACCTTTGCTATGTTGACGTGTATTGTTTTGATATGATGGTTAGAAATAAAAACAACTGAACTGAACTGTTTGATCGAATTTGAAGACGCAAAAGTTAATCTGGCAACTTTATGATGTGGGAGAGCTTTCACACAAACGGGGAATTTAGAGTCGTGACTAGAGATTAGTGATTTTATTACGGGATACGAAGCCTCATCCGTTTTTTTCCTTATCCGTACACTAGAAGGGTTAGTTCCTTTTAGTGATTAGCAGTAAGCTAGCGTGGCTGCAAGTGAAAAGTAGCCAAAAGGTTGTTGCTGCGGTACTTTAGTGTACTTTGTGTACTTTTGTGTACTTTTGCGTACTTTTGTGTACTTTTGCGGTACTTTGTGTCAAATATTTCAATTTGAACAAGTTAAAGGAAATAATGTGTTAACTATAAAAATTTGATAAAGTGCTTTTGAGAAGTACGTTAGCCCAAGGCAGGCTAATAGTTTGATTGGTTTTGGACTTTGCTAAAGCAAGTTATACCGGTAATGCCTGCATTGAATCTATGGCCATCTTTTGCTTATGGACTGTAGCAATCATCAGTAAAGCCTAACGCGTTTATTAGGTGTCAGCTACATCATATAGGCATCAAGTGTGGCAACAATATGTTGGTGTGACTATTGCACTTCAAACCAAGATTAGCAGTGGAGACTATTTTCAAACTTTTCTTTAGTCTTATAATCTGTTCTAGATTTTAGTCAGTCAATGACAGTAGTCAATTAGTTTATAATAATGATAACATTGAAGGTATGTTGGTATTTGTTAAACCTTAGATGTCATGTAATAAATATTATATATTCATTTGTTCAAATAAAGCAGAAATCCTGTTATTAGCAGAATGAAAACTAAGTGGATTACCGTACCCATATACTTTTTGATTGTTTTATTTATGTAAAATCTGTCACTTGTCTCAAATAAAACAGCTTTTATACCAGAAAATGCTTCACACATAAAACCTAGGCAAGGTATTGATGTCATAGGTAATTCTTTAGTTTTAACCTACTAATCATTCTTATACTTTTAGTAATATTTATAACTATACAGTAGAATTCGCCTATAACGGCTTCGTTTATAACGTCAATTCGCCTATAACGTCACATTTCGCTCGGTCCCAGCAGAATTCCTATCTTTTACATACATTGTAGTTCGGCTACAACAGCATCGCCTATAACGTCAATTCGCGTGTAACAGCACCTTTTATTAGTCCCCAGACGTCTTTTGTTCGTTTATAACGTCACTTTAAGCCATCACCTTCACCACGAACGGTCAGTCTTTTAATCCAATTAGCGCTGCTGCTTGCAAAATGTCTTCCATTTATTTTGCTACGTCGTTCTCAGCAGGGACTTTATCTGAATTAACCTTTTTCCCGCGTGAAAAACTATCACGTGTAAAAAGCAGCTCTACAGCTGACCTTTAAACAACTCAAAGCAACAGTTGTACGTGCAGTACTGTATAAACTAATTAACTTTTTTTTCCCGCGTGAAAAACTATTACGTGTAAAAAGCAGCTCTACACTCTAGTCTACAGGTGTGTCAAATCCGTGTCAAAACCGAAACAGCTCAAGATCAATGCCTTTTTCGCTAATAAACAATGAACTTCTCTACTACTGTATGCAACGAGCTGTAGCCTATTGCGCAAATTTCCGGTACCTTTCGCTGTAGGTTATTTTTTTAAACAATTTCTTTGTTTACTGTATTTTCTGCGTGCCTTTTGTCAGTTTGGTGGTACCGGTAGGCTACACAGTAACCCTGATTGGATTATACACCTCTTTCTTTAATCAAAAGACAGTTGTGGAATAGTTTGCGGTAGTTCGTCTATAACGTCAATTCAGCTATAACGTCAGTTTTTGCAAATCCCCTAGAGGTGCCGTTATAGGCGAATTCTACTGTATAATGTATTTGACCACTAATTCTTAAAATGGTTAACACTCAGCTGTGTACCCGGATGTACAACTGGATATAAATCAAGTAGCGAGGTTAAAATTTCTCTGTTCAAATTTCCCAATGATGTTGAACTGAGGAAAAATGGGTGCAAACAATACCACAAAAAAATTGGAAGTTGAATGATTGTCACACAGTATGCAAGAGTTGACTTTGATATTCCAACTTCTGACTTTGAACACATTTTGGAACACTCATGCAAGTCATGTTTTTCTGACACATGCTCTCAGTAAGTCAAAAAGTATGTTTACAGTATTTTTTGTTAATTGTCAACTAATATTTTGACTTGTGCAGATAAAATTGTTATCACATATATCTTGGTTAAATACACAAACCGTTTTATCGCATGAGATTCTTGAATACCAAACCATAACATAATTGGATAATTGCATGTACCGTATCATAAAAAATTGACAATTTGACTATGCAATTATCCGGGTTTTGTCTGTATTTTATATTGCAATCTAATATGCTTGTTTACAGTATAAAGAAATATGCTTGCTTATCAATTTTGCATGACTGTCATTTACATTAACTTCAGTGTTCTTGAAAGTTGCAATGTATTAACTCTTAAACATATGATACATTTTAAGGCATTTTCCATGGATCAATTTGTCGAGGATTGGAATTTTATGCTGAGGATCACCCATCTTGAAACTGCTCGATTTATCAAAATGATGGAGAATTTGTGGAAAGTGATGTGACCTGTGAAACATCTGTTTAAAGGTTAGAGCAACTTCACATAAATACTAACATTTTGCTGCAAAGGCACACATGAAGAAGTATATTTGTTTATTTTTAATTATTTGTAGAGACTGAAGCTTTCTGGCATGTTACCATGTTACCTTTCTGGCATGTTACACATTATCTTCATAATGTCACTGTCACTTCATAAAGCACATAAAAGCACATGCTTATGCCGAAATTAGTTTAAGCTTCTTGTATAGATATTACATTTACTGAATGTTTCAGGTAATAAAATACGAGATGATGATGATGTCTTCAACAAGAAGCTTTGCTAGCTGGAGCCAAATTGTCATCCTCAAATTTCCCAGCAATTACAGCAACAAAAGTTGCATTGTCAGTAACTTGGCTGGTTGATTTTTTTAGGATTGTGACATTAGATGACATATCCACATCTGACATGAATGTGGCATACTATGTTGCTGGCGGTGTTCTTTCTTTTTGATAACCGCTATGTATATGAGCTGCTATCCAACCTGTCTTCTTCCTAACTTTCGACTCAAGTTCCACATGTGTTGAGTGAAGATTGATGGTATATTGTTAACAAGAGACGGGTTCAATTGTGATGTGGAATAGTCACTTCACACTCTTAATTACGTCCGTCCGTTAGATTCACACATCGTAAAAGGAAGACGAAGCACGTTTGGAAAACACAAGTTAGAAAATTAGAAAAAGAATGACGAGAGATTGTCGCTCAAGCGTGACAGTGCATCGCAATGATGACGTCACGATTGCGCGACAATCCATGTCACAATACGGAGACAGATAACTTGGCCATAATTTCGTGAACAGGCGGGTATATTGGCAGAAGCATTTCTCGTCGTGGGAAATGTAAGGAACTTCTTATTGCCGGTCAAGATGACACTTTAGTAGAAGAAAGCAATGGGTATTGCAAGCTTCTTGCTTTAGCTGATCGTGATGGTTTATCCAAGCCAACAGAACTATGTTTCACTGTAACTTCTCTTGCAGTGCACCATTATTATGCTGTATTATTAGGGTGGGAAATTAAAAGGAGACTGTTCACTATTGGAAATCAACGTAATATTTTTGTTTCCGCTCTCACGGAGTCAGTGTCTCAGTTTGATCACCTTCTTGGCATCGTATCTTTAAAGTGTGATTCTGGTCATGCAAACTTTAAGATGGTTGTAGACACTGCTTTCAACTGTTTCGCAAAGAATGAACTTAAACGTTTTGAAGACATTAAAAAAGTTTGGTTGCCAGTTCATCACGGAAAATTCAAAAACTATCTTCAAAAAACTAACTGTAAGCAACCATTATATATTGTTTGTTTGTTTGTTTGTTTATCTTTATCCTGCATTGCGGGAAAGCGGACTTGAGCGCTATGCATCGGTGTACGCCTTCCGACGTACACCTGACCCACGCTGCAGCCGACGACAATGTCTGTTTCCGGTTGTCTACTCTGCTTATGACTTCAATTTGGAATTACCCATTACTCGAAATCGATCACTGGGTAGAGGCAATTATCGTAAAGTTTCTTGCCCAGAGAAACAACAGCAGGTGCGGGTGGCTGGAGTCGAACACGCAGGCTCTCGACTGTGAGCCCAACGCGCTAACCACTCGGCCACTCGGCCTATTGAGAAGAGGTTGCTTGGTTATAGAAGAACTATATTTACATTGTGTAATTGTTTACTTTTGTACATGACATGTTTTGATATATGAATACTGTTTATAATGCTCTGGTATGTGAAATGTATGCAACATAGCTTTATATAGCCTGTGGCATATGATATGCATAGGCCTATGTCATTTTATTGAAAAATGTCATATAAGCGTTTTGATACACTTATCACTTTATTAGAACGTTGTTGCCACTCTTTTGTGACAATACATTCATATGTTCAAAATTGATGGTGCTGTTCGATGTGACTGCGTATATACTTAAATTGTGCAGTGACCTTCTAGTGTTGGCGGATAAGCGGAGTTTCGCGTCCCGTAGGCTAATATAAAGTCCCTACTAGAGATGCAGCAAACCCAAAATTTTTATCTGCACACCGCACTGCAACTGACTCATCTATCCGCGCACCGCACCGCACACCGCAATTTATCTGGAACTTTGACACTGCACCGCACCGCACACCGCAAATTATAAAATGTTTAAAAAATATTTTAATGCGTTACTTTTTAGAAAGTCAATTGTAGCAAAAAGCACCCATGGCATATAACTGGTAACCTACCAGTACAGTTGTGCACTAATTGGCTAGGCTAACCAAATCATATTCTCTTATCAACAATGCATCTAGGGATGGGCAATTCAGAATAACGAATCCAGAAGGATTCGGATCCTAAACTATCCGAATCCAAAATGGCAATAAAACCGGGTAATAAGATTCGGTTTAAAGCTATGCATAAGTGATGTGGAAGCTGTCAACTTGAGACAGTGAACTGAAAAAAAGTGTGGTTTACTCAGTTTTTTCTTTCCACTGACATCATCCGCACTTACAAAACATTTTGCACGCGTTGTGCGTGCACAACGGCAACGTGCACAACAATTCATGGAAGACACTTGGAATGCAGCATGGTGCGCCACCGACACCAAACTACATGGTTTTATGCCCCACCCGGTGGCGCGCCCCCCTGGTATGGACCTTCCTCGGCCGATTTGGGTCAAGCTCAACAGAATCCGAACCGGAGTCGGTCGCTTCCATTCCAACATGCACAAGTGGGGTCTGGCTCCCTCATCGGCCTGCGAATGCGGCGCGGAGGAACAAACTGCTGACCATGTCGTTCTCGAATGTCCCATCTACAAGGCACCAAATAGAACGCATGGTATAGCAACGCTGGACGAAGCTACACTCACCTGGCTCTCTACCACCTGCCCTGAAATTTGATCTAGTCTCAAACGAAAGAAGAAGAAGTTAGGCCTACACTACAAAAACTAACACTTAGGCTATGCTGTTTTCTACCAACTCGAATAAGCTACTATGTGACTAAATTTGGAACTACCCAGTATTCGTCATCTTTTCGCCTTTATAATGTTGTGCTGTGTACCGTGACGAGAGACCATTCTGTGCGTATGACGAGATAGTCTAGCAATTGTACGCATTGACGTCACTGGGAAAGCAACTCTAACCATAACACATCTGATTGGCTAAGCAGCTGGTGACGTTGTGCAAAACGAGTGAGGATTGGATAAAACGAAGGCGTTTTTTGACGTTTTTGAACGTGGGAAAAGCAACTTTTCAAGTTGATTTCCCTGGAGCGTCAGTGGTTGTTTCTGACAGGAGCGTTTGCGTTAATTGGCATTTATAGGCAAGACATGCGGTTTGGTGAGGACTTAGACTACTCACAAGCGTTACGAGTAATTCTAGTCACGAACACAGTAATTTTCAAGTTAAAATAGACGTGATAAAAATAATAAGAAGTTAAACCTAGAATTCACTCATTATATTTTGCATACAGGAAAGAATTTATTTACATTGCCAGACCCGCCATTAGGCTATAACTTGCAAATTTACGTTTACATAAATGCACTTTTAAATATCATCTTCATCATATTATACTGCGTCTGGTTACACTGTAATTGTAACTGGTAGAGTATGGTACGGTAATGAAATTAGTAGCCTACAGTATGTACACACTACACAGGGAGACCACATTAATAGCAAAAAATTATGTCTAATGTTATTTAAACATTCAAGAGCCAGATATGAAGGCGGCAGGGTATTCATGTTTTGCATCGATAAATCCTGGTAGACATCATCCACGTTGTTTGAATCAGGCGGTGGTAGCCTAACTTCTTTAGTGGTTTCGTTGGTGATTTCGATAAATCAATGAATGCCGGATTGGACCTGGATGTTGCTGTTTTCGGGTTTGTTACTTTCCTAAAAAGTGGAAGTAGCCTAGACACGAAATCATTAACCGAATCAGCCGCGACATGTAGCCTAATCAATTTCCTAAAAAGTTGTTATCATTATGCTATTATAGCAGGGGCGTATCCTCAATGGAAGCAAGGGAAGCATTGCTTCCCCTGTCAAAATTGAAAAAAGAGAAGCTGATATTTTTCAGTAAAACGATTTCGTAATTTCTTTACCTAAATGCGATTTAGAACGGTTTTTAACTCATGCCCCCCCGTATGATTTTGAACTCGGTTTTAATTTTAAAAAAGTTGGAAGCTAACGGAAGCGAAGATTCGTATTGCATCCGTTGCTCTCGTTTTTGCAATAAGAAGAAACAAGTTTGAAAGAAAGGAAAAAAGCAGCGCAAAGTTTTCGCAATTTACGTTTCTTTTAACTAATCGCTGGAAGCGATTTAAAAATTGCTTCCAGTCGCGGGGTTGCCAGATTAGCCAAATTCCGCGAATTTGTTTTTTTTAAAATAACTTTTCAAAATGCACAATAATCAATATTTCTCTAATATTGTAACCTTACCAGATGAAACCATATTCAACATTGTTCAATACATGTTCTATACTTGTTTAATACTCGTAATGTGGCGGATCAAAACTCATCCGCTACTTTTATAGGCTAACTTGCTATTTTTTGGGCTACTTTCAGAATTATTTTTGCTACAATTTATTAAAATCCACTACAAGTTATAAAATATATATGTAAATTTTATTATTTTTGATAGAAACAGGTAAATATATTCATTTGGTCTTTTTTGTCTAATATTTTCCTTGTTTTGGCCTTTTCTTTGTATTATTTTGGCTTTAAGACTTTTTCATAGTCTGGCAACTCTGCTCTGTTGGATGTTGTGCCAGTGAGCTATGTAATAAGAAAATCTAGGACACTGTTATGGTTATAATATCGGCCTTGTAAGCAAAAGTTTGAGCCAAATGTTGGCTTTACACTGTTATCCTGGCTGGATAGACTTTGGAATAAGACAGGATATGTGAGGTCTAAGCTAGACTTGACTTTGTAGCTGAGTTTTTGGTGTTCTCTAAATCGCATTTTTGCCCTTTGCCCGTTCGTGTGTAAGAGCTACCTTTAATAAGTTAATAGCTGTTTATCTGCTTATAAGTTTCATACAAAAATTACCCTAAAAGTGTTTCCAGAAAGCAGTATAATTCATTATTTGAGTGTAATTTTGCAAAAATTTTCCTGGGGAGCATGCCCCCGGACCCCCCTAGAAAACACGTGCCTTCGGCACGCGCTATTCCCCCACGAGTTTTATTGCTTCCCTTGCTCAACCAACCAGGATACGCCACTGTATTATAGGCTACAAGATACATTCTATAAATCTATAAGTTACAGTTATAGGCTACGTTGGTCGTCGATTTATTATATTACTATAAAATTCGTGCATGTTACATAAATTGACTTGTTTCTCTGAGTTTGTCCTGTTCAAAGAACAGTTTGCGCTGCGGAGCAGAAAATGATGGTTCGGCACAGACTAAAAAATATTTGTTAGAAACAAGGCTAAGCTAAAACAAAGTTGAAATCAGAAACATAGTTTGATCACACTTCAGCAGAAAAACGTAAGGCATTTTATCAGACTTACTTGGAAGTGAGGGTACGTTGATAAGCCTTCAACGCCTTTTTTGCTAGCGGGCTGTGTTCTGAGACAATTTTGTCCGTTGAGACCAGAGGCGTAGCAACCGCCCTCCGAACCCTGCAATGAGGGGCCCCCGGAGGGGGCCCCCGCAAGGAATGAGGGCCCCTCCGCCGAAGTTTTTGGAAGACTATCAAAACACAGGATATATAACCACGTACGTGGTCACAAATGCACGAAAAATAGCAGAGCTTATTATTGGTATTGAGCAGGCGTTTTCAAAAAACACGGTAGGCCTACGACGCAGGAAGAGAATGTTTGGTTACGAATGTGCTGATGATTCGAGTCGTCTTTTTGCTGAAGAAAAATTCAAATAGCAATTTGTTCTTGTTCTCACTGATCAAGCCATGTCTTCTGTTTCTTCGCGCTTTGACCAACTCATGGAGTGGTACAAGTTGTTTGAATTTCTGTACAGCGCTAGCAGCCTGAAGAAGTGTCTCAGAGAGAATGGTTGGGTTGGTTGGTTCTGAATCTTTAAGCCTAAGTTATCCTCGGACTGACAAAGTCTTGATTGGTTATTCCTGGTAGTTTTGCATACTTGTAGAGGCTCTTGACCCTGGGCCGGTTACCGAGATTGGCAGAGTGAAGTTTTCCGATTATTGAAGTGTTGTTGGCGGAAATTATTCCATTTACCTACTAGGTGCCGCTGAATGGAGAGCAGTCTGAAATGCGTTGGTCAAGCGCACACCCCGAGAGTCGAACTTGCGCCGCGTGGTCTTGAGCGGCACGTAACCACTGAGCTAATGGGGCGGACAATCGAACAAGACAATCACTGCAAAAAAATTGAAAGAAAAATGGGAGACATTGATGCCGATGCCAATGAACTATAATGGAATTGAATCGTTTTATTTATGTCATCGAGAAAGAGAGAGGACTTGTCACGGCAAGCATTTTTTAACGTACAAGAACAGCCTTCAGGAGATAGCCTATATCCGAATTAGGGATTGTAGATCATAGGGATGCGAAGCTACATCCGCTTTTGGCTTATCCGCAACACTAGAAGGGTTACGTTTTTTTGTAATTTACAATATAATGTACTTTTCATGAGTTATATAAGAAGAGTGAAGTTGGTTTTAAAGTAACTTAAGGTTTTTAATTGAAAGCAAGCCAGCAGCAAAGCGTAAAAAAATGTCAAATTAGCAATTGACCCTTCTAATGTTGGCGGAACAACGGAGTTGCGCGTCCCGTAATGTACTGTCCCTAATCCGAATCTTTGCATTTGCATCAGAATTATTCTGATCGACCACACCAGTTACTGTCGCCAGTGCTGAAAGGATCTTCAGTAGAATGAAACTGATCAAGAATATCCTGCGCTTAACCGTGGAAGATGACAGGCTTTCTGCTCTTGCAATTACCATCGAAAACAAGATTGCCAAATCCCTGGACTACCCATTACAATTTGCGCAGAACAAGGCTCAAAAAAGCGCATTGTGTAATTATGGAATATATGTCCACACTGTCACTGTAGACCTATGTATACGCAGTGGTGGGCGCAGCTAATGTAAAAGTTAGCTTTCAACAAAGAAATCAGCGGATTTCCAATAAATTATTACTTTCGCTAACGAGTCCGCTAAAATTTCTAAATATTAGCAAAAATGCTAATCCGCTAACCAAAGCGTTAGCTTCGCTAACTAGCGGTTAGCGGAAATATGCCCTCTACTGTGTATAGCCTACATAATATGAACACTGCATGTCGTGTAAAATAAATACCACATTCCAGTTTCTGCGTTGGAAGGGGCCCCGGACTTATGTTCGGAGGGGGCCACGTTCTTTGTTGCTACGGCCCTGGTTGAGACATTGCAATTCTTGTGAACAAAACCAATGAGTTCTTTTGACGTTGATAAGTATTGAATCTTCCCAATCAAAATTTACTTTTGTTTTGCTCAAAGCAAACTAAGCAAAAAGACATCGACGTTTTTTCATGTCCGCTTTTCGTTCTTTTTTACTTAGGCTTGCTCCTCCACAAATATCCTGTTTTGATGGCCGTTTAAGTAGCCTACGTCTGAAAAATATGAAAATCATTAAATAACGACACCAGTTTGTCAATGGGTAGCCATCATAGGCGTAAATCCCGGAGAGAGGAGAATTATTTCCTCTAAAAGTTTGGCGGGGGGGGAGATGCAAATATTCCCCAAAATTTTCTTTTTGTCAGTACAATGATCTGAGACTGGTGAAAAACTTCAAGATACTAGGCCTATTCATGATACTGACTCAGTCTGTGTACAGTAGCCTAACTATGCTGTATACACATACACAGCCTAGCTAGCTCTATATGACAGCATAATGGGTTAGCATAGGTTAAGCTATACCTAACTTTTCTAAACCGGAAGGATACCACTAGCCTAAGCTTATTATCATTGTTATTCCAGTCGTTTTTAGAACTTTTAAAAGGAAATGTTAATAATAATTTCTTTAAAATTGCTAAAAACAACAATTCCCTGTCTAAGACAAAATTTCCTTGTAAAATTGTTAAGAATCCTTCCTATCTTCATTTCCTTTTTTTATCCTTCGAAGCGTTGAAAATCCCGATTTCGGGATAAAATTCTTCAAAGTGGAAGCACTGCGGGATGGGCTATTTTCGTTGTTACGTCACATAAGCTGAAACAATAGAACATAAATTGTTGATTTTCTCGATTCAACAAAAACTCACGAGTGGTTTTTACATAAAACGATAAAATTGTTGCGATTATTTAGTTGCATTCTCGCGCTGGCCGGAGCGATTTTGCGCGGCTGAGGTTGTGATTTTTAGTGAATTGCGCGGCTGCGCTTGTGATTTTTTGTGAATTGCGCGGCTGACACCGCGGCTGGAAATTGAAGTGCGCGGGGGATTTATCCCCCGCGCAGGCCAAACTTTCCAATGTGGTACACAGTGCTTCCACTTTTGACAATTGATAAATCCTCTGAACAGTTTCCTCTTTTATCCTGAAAAATCCCTTTTTTCTCAGTCGGAAATCCTTCAAAATTTCCTTCATAGGCAAGGTTATTTTTGACGTTATTTAAGTTACCTACGGTAAAAAAAGTGCCAATACAACTTTAAAGTTATTTTAACCTCACCTAAGTTTCGTTTTAACCTGAAAGAACAGAAAATCAGTAAATTGAAAAAGTGGTACAGTATTCAAATCGCTACAAAAAAACAAAACCTTGCAGGCAGTACCTGGCATGGCTGATTTAGTTGACAAACCCAATCTGATAAGATAAAGTTGCTGAATAAATTACAAAGGTTAGCTTGATTTTTTTCAGTAGCAACGGTATGTCGAAGCAACGTTGTTTAATTAGAACAGTAGGCTACACAAAAGCAGCACATATTTTACAGTAACATGGTTTACTTCCTTTGTTCACTGTCCAGCCAAAAAACCGCTTGTCAATTAGTCGGTTCTGGGATATTTATCACCTGGAGTCCTGGACATCATTTACCAATTACATACCACTCTCATCTTTCCCACACGGACTCTTTAACCTATCCCTAACACCGAAAATATATAGGTGGTAAATGTGCAGTAACGAATTATTATCCATCGATTAACAAATTTATTTTCCTTGATGCGCTAACTTGTTCAACTCTATAAGGTGAGGCTATCTCTTTTTTCTCCTTGTCAGTAACGTCTTCACAATCATCTGAGACTGATGAAAAACTTTAAGATACTACGTAGGCCTATTCATGATACTGACTCAGTCTGACTGTGTACACCATACGGTACAATTATACATGTCGTATACACAGCCTAGCTAGCCCTATTATGGATGCAACCTAATTCGTATCCTGAACACTTGGTACCCTCATTTCGTACCCTGAAAACTAACCCACTCACGTCCAATTACCAAAATGGCGAGAATAAAAATCAAGTGACGGAAAAGCGAGAATGGGAAAAAGAGTGAAAGGAGGTTTCGGATGGCGACGGAACCAGCTGATCATCGTTATTCTAGTCGTTTTGAGAACTTTTGAATGGAAATATTAATAATAATATTAATCATGCTTTTATTTGCGCCCAAATGATATTTTGCGCCAAAATGCCCACATGATACACTCAATAAAATTTTCTTTAATATTGCTAAAAACTACAATTCCCTTTTCAAGACAAAATTTCCTTGTAAAATTGTCAAAAATCCCTAAAAAATCCTTCCGATCTTTATTTCCCTTTTTTATCCTTCGAAGCGTTGAAAAATCCCTTTTTCGGGATAAAATCCTTCAAAGTGGAAGTGCACTGAGTCTACATTCTACAAGAACAATTCCAAATCTTCATCTTCTACAGTGTTTCCACTCGAATCTTTGGCATTTGCATAAACATTGTCAGCTAAACACTGTCTAAAAAATCGTAACTACACTTTTCAGTCTCAATTTCCGAAAGACATTTATGTAAATAGCTAGTTTGATAGTAAGTTATGTGCCAACTGCTTCCAAAAGAGCCAAATATTGAAAACAAAGGGCCAAGGGGCCAAACAATTTTTTTGGGGGCCAACTACCTCTAAAAAGCCCAAAAAGGCCAATCTGGCAAGCCTGAGCTTTCCCAGCTTAGAATTTCCGAAGGAAAAAAACTGATCCGTGTTTCCAATTTATGACTGATTTTCTTTGTTTCCAATTTATGACTGAAAATTTGAAGTTTTATGACTGATTTTCTTGAAAAGTTGAAAGTTTACGTTTACGAAAGTTTAATTTCTTGAAAGTTGACGCGGCAAGCGGCGCGGCTATGTCATTTCATCCTTCCACGCGGCGCTGCACGCGGCGAAAAAGTCAAAAGCGGCCGCGTACGCGGCGCGGCACGGCGCGGCTTGTATCACTAGTCGTGACCTCCAGGGCAGTGGTCAGTGGCGTAGCCAGGAAAAAAATTTGGGGGGGGCCAAATATTTGATGAATTGAAGAGAACGACAAAGTGTTTGATTTGAGCCATCGCCACATGATGTGCAGTGGCGTGTCCTGTTGGGTTGAGAAAGGGAAGCAATAAAGGTGGTGGAGGGCTAGAGCGTGCCGAAGGCATGCGTATTTTAGGGGGTCCGGGGGCATGCTCCTCCGGAAAATTTTTCCAAAATTACACTCAAATAATGGATTATAGCGCTTTCTGGAAACACTTTTAAGGTAATATTTGTATGCAATTTATTAGCAGATAAACAGCTATTATCTTATTAAAGGTAGCTATTACACGAACAGGCAAAAACTGCGGCTAAAATTAGAGAACACCAAAAACTCAGCTATAGGCCTACACAAAAACTCAATAACTACACAAAAACCCAACAGAGTAAGCCATTCTGAAATTGCTTTCACAAATTAGTTAAAAGAAACGTAAATCGCGTAAGTTTTGCCCGATTTACGATTTGCAAAATTTATTGGTGTCTTTCTGTGTGTTTAAATAAGTCCTTGGGGGTGTTGATAGCCAGATCTCTTGGAAAACGTTATAAGGTTTTACAAATTTTATTATATTTTCAACAAAGAGCTCAACTTTGGAATCTAAACTTTGAAAATTTGGGGGGGCCATGGCCCCTTTCGCCCCCCCTGGCTACGCCTATGGCAGTGGTGCCACTGCTAGTGTTTTTCCACTAGACTAGATCAAGTATTTTTGAATTGCATCTAGTGTTCTTTAGCGCTAAATTAAGCGCTGAACAGTGTTCAAAGTAGCCCTACCTATTGTTTTGTTTGGCTGCATTAATGTGTTTCTAGTAGGTTAGGCCTACTTTTCAAAGTGGACAATGAGTTTTTGTCCAGTTGCACCCAATGAAGACCAAATTTGAGATATTTAGCATAAATACTTTAAAAAATACACGCAATGAACTGTGAAAAGTGTTCAAAGTCATCCCACCTTATGGTACCAGGGATATTTACGTATGGTACGCTTAGTCGCTTACATTTCGGCTGTAGATTATAATGGTAAAAGTAAAAGAAGAGGGACCATTTTATTTTGCTCCTGTAACTTTTCCACTCGGGCTTTGATGGTAAAACACAAGGGCCTTATCCAAACAGGTGCAGATTAAATTGCTATGAATTTGACTTGAGCTCAACAGCTGCGGTCTGCAGTCTGCACTGCACCCATAAACTATTGGGACACTAAACATCCAGTTTCACAAAAAAAAAACAAAAAAACGAAGAAATGAAGCATGAAATAACTCTCATTGTTGTACGCTGAAGTAACACACTTCAAGCACAATGGTCCTTTAGCGGCACCAATGGAATGAACAATTTTAAAGTAACGCGCCGCCAGAAATTTCGAATAAAAAACGAATTCAGAATTATTTATGATAAGAAAGTATTTGAAATATTTTGATTGAATTTCTGGCTACATTTTTATTTGTCTTTGTTAAAACTTGTCGCAAAGTCATTTAGATCAATAGACCAATGATCTCAAATCATCTTCTTTAACGACAAAAAGCAGTTTGGGTGAGTTGGTGGCTGACTAGATGACGGCTTATGATCTTTCGCTACCATCATGATGATTTCGCTATAATCTAAGTCTAACTAAAAGCCGTAACATTGTTTTTACTTTTCGTTTACTCTGCTTGTTTGTTTACATGTGGCACTATTGAAACAAAATAAATTGACTTGACTTGAATCAAAATCGTATATTCAAGATTGCTATAGAAATGAAGTTGACAAATTTTAAGATTGTTGTGGTAAAAAAATTCTACTCCTGTTTTGTCTTAAGAATTTACAACGTTGATGATTTGCAGAAAGCATGGTGTTGTTTCCCATGGTCAGTAGCTGATCTAGACAAATCTTGTTCGGGTCCCAAAGTTTCGACAACGTAAAATTCTATCAGAAAAAATAATGTTACTTAAAACTATTAAAGAAGCCTTTTTTTTTATTGCGGGGTTTGGGGAGTTTGTCCTCAACAACATTTGATAATTTTTTTATTTAAATGGAAGTTATAAAGATTGTTTAACAATTGAATAGTAGATAAAAAGTATTATTGCTGACGACATAAAAACTTTAATGATTTATTGTGAGCAGTGGCGTAGCGAGGAATCTTAAAAGGGGGGATCTTGACGGCCAGCGGGCGAAGCCCGACGGCGCGTTCGCCTAAGACGACACCCAACAGCCAGAAAATTTTGAAAAATTACTTTGAATTTGGTGCATTCTGAGAGCAATTTCAACAAAAATGTAGGTATGAATAATATTCCTGTAAAATGGTGCTGTCCGGTGGCATAGCAAAAGGATAAGGTCACGTTTTTTTCGGTATTTTTCGGAAATAAAGCTAAGTCTCTATGTTTTCTTGTTGCTAATTCTTGGCTGAGATATTTGAATGTTTGGTATTGGCAAAACTCGCTCTTTTAATGCAGTTTTGTTTAAAATTAGACAAAGTTTGTTTTAGAGACATAAAGAAACTGAAAGCATCATTCTCAATTTCGTGACATCACACGCGTGCCAAAGGGGGGTTGAAACCCCCAAACTCCTCCCCCCCTTGGCTACACCACTGATTGTGAGTACCGTGTTAATGATGTTAATTAGCCTACCTCGCGTCCGTGATCGCCGTCATGGGCGAAATACAAGGTTAAAGTCACTATGCTGTAGCGGTGTAGCCCTACTGGAATAATTTAATTAGCATCATCAAATCAAAAGAAATTCAATCATCTGCTAGTTTAGGCGGTCTTGTGATTGAGCTACCTGGCAACAATAGTCTACATTAAAATTGAAAGGGTGATTTCCAGACTTTCTTGTTGCTGCGACATTTATTTCGAAAGGTTGTCTGGGAAGTATTTTGTAACTTTGTTACCATTCACTGCAAGGTTGCCATCAAAACAAAGTACATCCGATGATAGACATAAATAATGAATTTTCATCAAAATACGATCATGTGGACGTGATTTAAAATAGAAAGTGATATTAGAGATTTATTAAACTGACCTTTCTAAACTGACTGTTACTAATCTAATATCTAGAAGTCACAAGATTAAATGTTATGTAAGGGCAGAAAATTCATTTTTAGTAGGCTACCGTAGATTTACACTTTTTTACTCAAGTTGTGGTGCAAAAGTCTGTTCGAAAAACAAGCTTTATAATTCTTTATGTGGTTGATAGACTTGCCTTAACTAATGTAATCAAACTGTTTCTGTCCCAATCAACATAGATTAGGCTACGTAGATTTGTTTCACTTGAATGTTAGAAAGGTGGGAATAGGTGCGAAAAACTTAATCGCAAACTCAAAGACAAGATAACCCGAAGAACAGCGGAGATGAAGTAAATTAAGTTACATGAAGCAAACATTACTGAACATAAATCCAATACAGAAATATGAATTATTATTCAACTGAAATATTGTTAGGCATGGTAGGCTATTCTATAGTGTCTTGTATGGTTTCAGTTTGGCGAAAAACTAAGCTCGGAATTCTAATACTGCCTTAGCCAGAGCTGGGTCAGGGTTTTACTGGAAGCTTATACCTGCGGGCTGAGGCAGAGGCTACATAGTGGAGTAATAGCGCACACTAGTTCAACACTTTTATTGCACAATTAATGAAATCATTAAAACTAGGCCAAATAATTTTTACGTTAGTAGTCTAGAAACTGCCTTATCAAGATATAAATTCTGATTTTGTCTTTGCAAAAACTCGAGCAATTAATCCTTGAATTGTTTATCAAAGTAAACTAAAATCGCTAGTTTTAAAACTATAATTATAAGTTTATGATGCAAATTGGAATTTGTACCATGACGTCATGGTCTGTAGGCTACTTTAGGCCTACTAATTAACATTGTGGATTGGTGTCTTTTAAAATGAGAAAAACTTTTATCAACCTAGGCTGTACTGTACTTTTGAGTTGGTGGTTGAAAATTTGTGTAAATGTTCACGGGCGACAGGTGGTGCTGCTTTGCCACTGCCTTCAACCAATTGCAGACAAGGTGGTTTTTCCAGGGCTGTAAAGTTGAGAACTTTCCCTGCTGCGCACCGCAAACTGACGACCTTTCAGGCCCGTGGCACCAGTACCGTGGCACATTGACTTAATACGTCAATGTATTTTCTAAATATTGGTTTTCACTAACTTTTTGATGGAAACTGTAAAGCCAACTGCAGCGCCCTGCGTTTTCACTTTAGGTCTTTTCAATCTTCCTTAACGCTTGTTACCGCCTTGATATCATCGTTCTGTTGCATATATGTAATGTTACTCTGTAAGTCAACCAATTCATGTAGTTTGGCAAGTATGCTTCGGGCTTCCTGAAGTATGATTAGGAATTTGATTAGGAATTTGCTTGCCCCGTAAGAAATCGTTTGCCAATCAGCTAAAAGCATTCTTACAACCTGTAGCTTCAATCACATATGCGTAGTTTTCGTCTTTTCAACGTTATAGCTTACAGATGTTTCATTCCTCAGCGACTATGTATATCGCGTTTTGGCCGACCATTCGACAGTCCGAGAATTTTAGTTTTGGGTGTAAAGGATATGGTACTTGTAATCGAGAACTTTACTAGACCTTTACTGTAATAGATTTTACTTTACTATTCAACTATATTATTCGAGACGATTCAAGAAGGTTCGCTATTATTTTCTGGTTGCAACCAAGCTGGCTATTTGATTTCTGCAAGTTGAAGTTCTATTCTTTGAAAGTTCGGTGTTCTTAGTTCGCTATGTTTAAATCTCTATTCTCCTGAAAATAGTGGATCGATTAATAAACGACGGAGCCTTGGAGAAATCAATCTCGTAATCAAGCATTAGCTGTCAAGCCGGTTAGTAAATAGACAGTGTGAAGACCATCGTGTCCTGGTCATTCCTTGCCAGCCCCAATCTTGTTCTGCCCAGGAATGTCGCCGTCAGCACGGACGGCAGCATATGAGCGCGCGCACTAACGGACGCGTCCGCTACACCAACATTAAAAAACTATGGCTTACCCTACATGCAGGCCCGGATTAAGGTCAAATAGGGCCCCTGTGCTAATGAATTTTATGGGGGCCCTTACCCGCTTACGTGGAGCGTAATGGAAGTAAGCTGGTTTCGCTTGCAGAGGAAACCGATCCTTGCTTAGATATGTTAAATAACTTGGAAATAGCACGTGATTGGTGATTAAATAAGCATGTGCAAATTAAGTCAACAATGTTTACGTTATAATGGATGCAAAATCACACACACTAAATCAACGAAACCGTGCAAGGGAAAGCATTATAGCAAGGGACCACTGTTAGTACTGCACACCACAATGCAAATTGCAATGAAAGGTTATTCTGAATTTTTATTCTAAACTGCTCTTTCATTCACTACTAACTATCAATAGGATTTAGAAAACTAACATGAAATTCAGTCGAACGACTTTTTTTCTGGCTTTCTTTGCTGCAAAGTCTGTAAGGATAGCATCAAAATTGAGAAGTCTCAATTTATCACACTCTATGCTGAGAAGGCTCAGATTAGCCAACCGCTCTTGTGTTATTGTAGACCGAAGTACGTTTTTGATTCTATTCACCTTAGAGAATGATCTTTCTCCAGAACAGTTAGTGACCATCATACAAAGAAACAATCTAAGAATTGTTTCTACATTAGGGAAAGCAGCTTCAACTTTGTCATTCTTTATTAGCTGGTACATATTCAGGAAAGTTTGTTATTTTATTTATTTCATTTTTAGGAAAAGTGGGGCCCTCTGTCTGCGGGGCCCCTGTGCTTTAGCACACCCTAGCACAATGGTATATCCAGGCCTGCCTACATGGTTGAAGTTAGCTTGCATCAATGTATGCCAGTAAATTAATTTGCTTTAGGCCTAATAAGCTAACATAGGCTACTGCAATGTGAAAGATGTGCTTGATTTAGTGCACAAATAGCTTTGAACTGGGCTTCATCTTGATCAGTGTCAGTGCGGAAAAAGTACAAGCTGTCACTAAATATGTTTCTTTTCTGTAGGGTGCCGTAAGCCTAAAAGGGTTAAGAACCACTGTTTTGAAGGGCGACCCAATTAGTTGAAGCGTTTATCCAAATAGAAATCAACAAACGTCCTAAAAAGTTCGGCTAACTCTAATAGATTTGTTCAAACACTGAGGGAATTGTACCCGACTGCCGATTTGCAAAGACTGGATGAAATACAGTAGGACGCGAGTTTCATTGAAGGAAACTTTTTCGATGTTAAATTATGTAGAACAATTTTTTTACGCAACACTTTGATGGAAATCAATTCCAGCAGCTTCAACCGCTTTTCTGAACCTAATCAGTTGCAAGAATATTGTTTCAATGTCTGTTGATAGAAAAGGTTTTCATTCAAATGTGCAAGAATTCAGCGACAAAACTAGAAAAAAAATTGGGAAAAAAGCAACTGTTGGAAAGTAATAGCCTACAGCCAGGCGCGAATCTAAGAGTTTTTTTCGGGGGGGGGGCCAGAAAATTTGAAAATCAATTAAAAAGAAAGAAAAAGCTAAACAGATATGAACAATGATACTACGACATATACGATATGCTAGAAAATAGTCATTAAAACAACTATTTTCATCAATTGTGATGCCGAGGGACTAATATCAGCTGTTTAGAAGCATATCAAACCATTTGATGCGGAAACATACAATTTTTCACAAAATTTCGGGGGATGGGGCCCCCCATAAATCCGCGCCTGCCTACGCCCTACAGAGTAGGCTAGCCAATGTTTAAAAATATAGCTGAATGCATCCAAACATTAATAAAACGTTATTCAACATGTAGGCCTAAAACAAAGTCATTGAAACGTTTTAAAAGTATTTAGAACATTTTTTTTGGCGGGAGGTAGCATAAAATTTTGGTTATGGGCAAATTGTTCGTAAGCAATTGTTCGTAAAACAATTGTTCGTAAAATGAAATCCGTAAAACAATTCTTCATAAAGCATTTCTTCGTATAGCCTACATCAAATTTTAAATGCATGCACGAAAAAATGCTTTAGGAAGAATTGTTTTACGAAGAATTAATTTTACGAACAATTGCTTACGAACAATTTGTCGGACACCAAAATTTTAGGGGAGCTTGCTCTCCCAAGCCTCTATGTGGTTGCGCCCTTGCAAAACAATTAAGTTAGGAGAGAAAATTCAGCAAGCGTTAATGTCGAGTTGCTACGCTGCACCTGTAAAACTGTAACGCAGTAGTTCTCAAATTTGTAGACACTTTGTTCTACAAATTTTGCATTTTAAAACATGAACCTTGAAATAGATTGCCTAGTTTATAGTGGTCTATCTTGCTGTAAAGGGAAAGCTGTGTGAATTGCGGAGAACATATTAAGTTGAACAAGTTCTTTCACGTTTACAGTTTAGTGAAAAGGCAATGAAGAAGCTACCACTGCTCATAGACACCATATCAGACCTGGGTAGCCGGATATGTTAAAAAATATAAATGCCGCGCTTCTTAATATTGTAGGCTACGCATAAGTGTGTGGCAGTAGGCTTACATACATTAAGAAGCACAACCAGGGCTGTTGAGAGGATACTTTGAGCGCAAAATCAATATATTTACAAGAAAAACGCACTGTGTCCAAAGAATACGGCGTGGTTTCTTCGTTCCGGGCCCGAATCCAAAAGTACACCTTGTAAAAGCTACTGGTTATGACAACTCAGTTAAACTTTATTCGTCAATTATAACAGTGCAACACTTGGCCTGGTGCCTCCTAAAAACTGAAAAAATGCAATTTTCTCTGTTTTCTTCCTTGTTTGTTTTACTGAAAATCAGTGGAAAATTTTAAACGAATGATCAAAAACCTTAAATAATGCTACATTCCTAAAACATGTCCTTATTAAGCGACGTAGGCTACAGTTAGCAAACAGAAAATATGAGTGAAATCTTTTCCGTCCGAACTGTTCCCACCTGGTCTTAATTACTAAAGGTTGCTCAAAATCTTGCCAAAAAAAATCCTTAAACCTCTGGCACTTAACTAGTTGTCAATAAAAATAATTTTAGATTTTCAAGTAAAGTTGTAAATGCGAACCAACTTTACCTCCCATCAGTGCCACAGTAGTCTACTGGTTGTAATTCAATGAAAGGAAACTTGTTTTAATTTTCTGAAACCAGTATAACGGCATCTCAGTTTTTCTGTATAGGCAAAGTTGAATGACGAAACGTTAAAGCTGAATAATATACACCCACGCTACTTCCTTTGGATGCAAAAAGCTTTGCTACTCGGAGTGCTCAATGAAAGCTTTACTTTCCTGTGGGCCATCTGCTGCACATTTGTGCAGCAGTGAATGCACAATTGCACAAGCAGTTAAATCTCCAAACCTAACAACTAAGCAAGAGCCCAGATAGACAAATTGGTCCTTTTTAGTTTGACCCAACGTCGGCAGATTTAAAGGGTCGATTTTGCTAGCGGTATATAGATATCAAAAGGAAACACATCACACCTTTGTTTCGAGTTACTACAGATCATGTTTTAATTTAAGTAATGAACAGTCCAAGCAGTGATCACAGTGATAGAATCATCACATGAATAGAGCTGGGTTGTAAATACAATAAACGAGAATGACGAATTCAACACATGCAATAAATCAACGAAAAAATGCTCCGAAATTGGCCGAAAGATCACTGGTAACTAACTTAGTGATTAGCTTTTACGAGTTGTGAGTTGATTTGGAAAAGAGTCATACGAAATAAAAGCACTATCCAGTACCGATCCAGGGCAACTTTACGTTGCAAATTGTGTGCCACAGTCGTTGAAATAACATAATTAAATGTTTACTTTTATATTGTAATCAGTATCTATAATATTTCCCGCTCGGAAAAACAACTTTCGAACAACCTTGTTTTAAAAATGAAATAGAGGTTGTCACAAAATTAGAGTGTTTCGTTTTGTTGTAGTTGCGGGTAGGGGATACATGCGTAAAAGTGAAGTTTCGAAAAAAAAAACGAACTGAAAGAAAAAAAAACAAAACATGTACGTGCGTACAATTTACAACGACTTATAACCTAACAAATTTTTAAGACCTGTTACCACGCTAACCAACCAATTGCAAAAGTCCTTCATTTCTTCTTAAAAAAAAACACATCTGGACTGTGTGTTGTGTGTTAATTAAGCCTTTTTGTTGTAGCTTGAAGCAGCATCACAGCACCCAAGGTGTGGCAAACTGTTCTGCTCGTTAGCTCGGGTTGAGAAGTCCGGGTTGAGTGAGTGAAGCTCGGGTTGAGTGAGTGAAGTCCGTACAAGATGATGAGCAAAACAAAAGGTGAACAGCACTTGAAACAAGCGACTAAATTTAGACAAGGAAAGACCAGATCGAGATGCTAGACTTGGTAATTAGCCGCACACTCGCCAGACGTAACAGCTTGAAGAAACAAGCTGTTGAAAAAGATTTTTTACGTTAAGTGTTTCAAAACTTACAGTGATGCTATACAAAAGGCTAATTTTGTTAACTGGACAAGTGAAGACTTTATGGAAACGACATTTAAAGTTTTTTTCTTAAACCCAGACAAGTTCTTCTCAACAACAGTATGACTAATGTGTTTCAAATGTGATGCAAGTAGCAGATTCGCACTGCAGCTGTGATGTTGGCAAAAAAAATCATAATTTCTATGTTCACGAAAATGACCAGAAATGAAACTTTTAGAAACAAAGTTGACATTTAATGTTACCGAATGTTAAAGTAATGTTAAAATATTCATAATCAACAAGTAATCGCAGTTGGTGAAACAAAGCCGAGTTAAAAACTTAAAGACAAGTTTCATAAACACGAAAAGCGTCCATATTGTACAAGAGTTATTAGAGTTTCCAAATTAACGCCCATAGAGTTTCCAAAAAAAGGGATCATTTTTAAAGTTAACTAAACTGTGATTGATTATACCGTAGAAGGGCAAGCATTGCATCGACAATGGTAGACCTTGCAATCCTAATCTGGGATTGATGTTTGAGTTCTTGCGTGAATGACGGGAAAACTTAACCTTTAAGTAAATGAACTGTTTGACGTTTGACGTTGAACTGTTTGACGTTTGACGCTTGACGTTGAACTGTTTGACGTTTGACGCTTGACGTTGAACTGTTTGACGTTTGACGCTTGCGCTAAAAGTGAAACACGAAGTTGATGAAACGTGGATCTTGCCATCCTTGATGCGATGTACGTTTCTGTTATGAGTTAGTGAATAATGAATACGGTCAACTTGACTTTGATAAGCACTTAGAACGTGTTGTCTTTCAACGGAAACCGTTAAATGAGTTGTTTGGCAGCCCTGATAACTTTTGGAGCGTTCTCCATGGCTTTCACGAAAAGGCCACGAATGTCTTGAATTTTACGTGCGATGAACTTTTGATACAGGAAACGCAGCATGCATGTAAAAAGTGAACTAAAGTCAGAAAATGTATCAGCAGGTTGCAAAAAAAAATAGTTTCACGCGAAACAAGGTGAATATCACCTCTTCACCATGCCTTTGCACCTGTTTAGCGGTGTAGGGGAGACTCAGGTAAGTTGGCCCAATAGGCAAGTTGGCCCACTCTAAATAATTTTATAACTACAATAGTTATTGTTATGTTTCGTACGCATACTGAGAAAGTGCTGTTGAAACTACCTTATCACCAGGTTGGGAGGCTCTAGCAAGCAGTATAAACATGTGAGCACGATTTTTGTATGAAAAATTATGATTTTTAAAATTTTTGGATTTTAGAATTTTTTAGATGTCGAGTGAGTTTTTTCTTACTGTATAAGAAAGGTTATTATTTAGTGAGTGCAGCGCTAGAGTGGTCATTAAGGCTCTCTTTGACGGTGAAACCGTTGTTAGAAGCTCGATAGTTTGACATAAATTATAGT
Source organism: Aplidium turbinatum (assembly GCF_918807975.1). Taxonomy (NCBI): domain Eukaryota; kingdom Metazoa; phylum Chordata; class Ascidiacea; order Aplousobranchia; family Polyclinidae; genus Aplidium; species Aplidium turbinatum. Next base: position 9,686,800 of record NC_137486.1, read on the forward strand.
TTTTACAATATGGTTGCCATGCAGGGAAGTTGGCCCATATCGTGGGTGGGTACGTTGGCCACCATGACCAACTTGCCTTCATGAGGGATTATATAGAATGATAATAATTAATACGATGACATATTTTTGCAAGATTAAAGTAGCCTATCATCAAGTATCCAAAGTAAGTAAATCGCGGTTTTAGGCCGGACATCGGCTTTAAACGATCAATAACAATAATACACTTTTTAACATCGTTTTTATGCCAAAAATTGCGACAACTTATTCCTAACCCATATGGTATTGGTAATAATAAAATAATGGTAAGTAATCAAAACAACCAATCGCGGAAATGTGTATCAACCACTTCTCAAGCGACGGTCTAAAACGTACCTCGTGTCGGAGATAGGCTACATTAAAAAATGTTCCGATATTGGTATCCATGCAAAAATTGAGTTTGTAGCCTATTGCAAACAAGGTCCTGCCTATCAGTATCGTTAAGGTGACCAAATCGTTAGGAATAAAGGCATGCCGTTCCAACTACATGATGTTTGATACAACTTTTGTTATTTTCGAAAGCTTAATTGGTGTAGGCTACTCATGTAAAAAAAGTTTACTGATGTTAAATACAGCATTATAGCCTAATACCATATTTATAATATAATAAATTATACTATAAACCATACATGAATGCATACAATCTATGTATGCCTCTATAAAACCAAGAAATAATTAGAAAGAAAATAAAATTGGGGAGAAAGAGAACTTTTCCACTGTTTAAGATACCGTACATGGACATGTTGCCCACGCGGCCAACTTACCTTCCATGGTGGGCCAAATTACCCGCACAGGAAGGCAAGATGGTCCATTTTATTTTTTTCGGAAAACTTGAAAATTTATATACCTAAGAATGTTTGTTTGATGCAAGAATATGTCCACTTCTAAAGTGATAAATTCTCTATTCTTCAATAGCATTCGCTTTAACATATGTTGTGTTATTAGCTCACAAATTCAATCTTTTATTTTGCTGGGCCAACTTAACCGAGTCTCCCCTACCGTGTACTAAAAGCTGGTACAAATCATCGGGTGTTGACTGGAACCCAACGGCAAGTAACCAAGACTTTCCCAAAAAGCGTTGTCATAACATATCATAGCACGAGTCATAAATAAGTTTTGCATTTGAGCGTTGCTTTCAAACCTACTAATGTGAAAAATAACGTCTAAAGCGCAAAAAAGTAACATTTGCGATCTTTCAACAATGTTGCAATACATTTCTTGTCGATTGTCAAGTCGTGAGGAAAATTTGGATTACCAAGCAGCAAAATGGAAAACGGTGCAATTGCATGAGCAACCCAGACAGCAAAATCCGTCATTTTTACATCGATTCAACGTCTGCAGACGTTAAATTAATGTAAAAATGACGGAATTTGCTGTCTTGCAACATAAGTTGACGCGGTAACAAACATACTTCCAGTCTTCCATCAATCCAACCGGTTTAACATATTACCCAACCATCGAATCAGGTTCTTTTTACATTAATTCAACGTCTGCAGATGTTGATTTAATGTAAAGGATTGTTTCCATTGCCGAGTGGGACTTGTAAACTTCCCCAGACAACAAAATCCATGATTTACACATTGATTCAACGTCTGCTGTCTGGGCCGTTGTTGTCTGAAGGTTGTGTGGTTACTTTGAAGAAATCACGTTTGTAATATTTCAATTTGTTTTGAACTGAACGCATGAAAAGGCATTCCCCACAGGTATGCAACAAATGCAACATTTTGTTTTGCAAACACAAATGTCAGGTAACCATCGAACAGCATAGAACACTCCGCAACATGACGTCACCGATGGTTGATACAAAAAAAGATAAATTTTTAACTACGAAAAGCACGCAATATCCCAGACCACAACATCTGTTATTTTTACAAGGATTCAACGTCTGCAGACGTTAAATCAATGTAAAAAACGACGGATTTTGTCGTCTGGGATACACCAAACAGTTCAAAAGTGGATACAAGTGTGTCATGCATGCAATAAGACGCACATCATCGGTGATATACGTCATCACAAAATAAGGTGAACGATGACGTACATCGTACGCTTTGCTCAAGTGTGAGCGAATGGCACACACCGTCACAGCAGGTACTTCAGTGCAATGCGAGGCATAAAGCAACCATGTATTGAACTTTAACGATAACAAAACTTTCATGTGTGTTAGAGAACGTAGCGATTTGAAAACAAAGCATCTTCCCAGACAGCAAAATCAAATTTGCTAAGACAATTTTGCTGTCTGGGTTCTTGGCAGCCAACTCCGCAAGAGGTACTGTAAGTCAGTCAGCAACAGTAGCCGTTTCACACCGATTCACAGGGAAAAATTAACAAAGACTGGTGAGGATCTATCAGGATTTGGTAAATATCGGCTGTTGATGCCGGTTTCCTGCAAAGGGTAAGCCACCGGTGCGAACGTGCTATTGGGAGAAAAACTTATATCTGTTTATCCACGGAGAAGCCACAGCGCGGTTGCGAAACAAAAACATACATAGAGCTATGGTAGAGAGTATCTTGTTGTACCATAGGCATACGAAGATATCCCTGATACGAAGCCGAACAACCTCATCCACATGTAACATATTTATTTGAGTTTGGTTTTTTGTTTTTGTTTTCTGTAAATGTTGCTATAATAAACATAAATAAATGTTGAATCTGATTACGTTACTCGGCGTCGTATGCCTATCGTAAAAACACACATACTGGTACAACGAACAGGATAATAACAAAACGTCAGATGTTAGAGGGTAGGATAAGTGTTTAATTTACTATTGAGGAAAGGTGATAATCATAAAATATCTACATCAATTAAACAACTCAACATAACCCGGCTAGGAGACTTCGACCTTTTTGTATTGAAGTCAACGTCTGCTTACGTTAAGTCAAAGGGACAAGGATAAGTTTTGCTACCCAGCCAGCAAAATCCGTCATTTTGACATTGATTCATCGTTTGCAGACGTATTCTGCAGACATTGAATCAATGTAAAAATGACGGATTTTGCTGTCTGGATAGTTGGAAAAAGCACTCAGTCCACTTGATCTTAGCTAATTATTATGCATGGGCCGAAACATACTCTTGCAACATTTGAAAACCTTAAATTTCTGTGGTGTAATATTTCAAAGTTTTTTCAGATTTAAAAACATTGACTTGAGGTGAAATGCGTTCTTTGTGAAGTACTTGAGCATATGAAGTAGAATTGAACAGCAACAATGCCACCTTATTTTCACCAAATGCTTTGGGGAGTGTTGAAATGACGAAAAACTATGCAGTACAAATGCAAAGGACATATCTTTGGTTGCAAAATGAAAAGAAACCCTTGGATGAGATATTCACATGCTTTCTCTAGATACCTAGATTTGTCTATGCAATAAAAGCATCGACGCGTGCAATATCATGGATACAAAATTACAAAAAAATGTAATAGCCAAATTTAAATTTTGTTAATTATTTCACAACAAACAAGAGTTAAAAAAAGCAACAAAAAATGGAAACACTGAACGCAAAGCGGCAACCGTACATAACATTATCAAGGAATTCTCCTCGGACACATGACCACATGGATGAGTCTCGACTTGAAGCACGTGCAACACGTCAGTGTGAGCATCAGCACGAGAAGTGACAGGCTAATAATGATATCAACGCCAGTTCCAAAAGTTGCGACGTTGGGCTTGAGCGGTGGTTTACCTACGTTGGCTGTGATATTGGTGTAGAGAGGGGTGGTAGATTTGTGCACCACTTGGTAGTTGAGATTGTTTAGTCCATCTCGTCTCTGGCGCTCTGCGGCACCGACTAGCAATGTGTAACGGTAAGGATTCACTCTGTTGTTCTTGTCTGAGGGATGGTACACCATCCGGTATCTAAAATGGATATTAAAATGTGGTTGACATTTTGGTCGAGCAAGCACTTACAACAGCAAGACTTAAATATAGTTACAGTAGCAATTGTGCATTGCTGTCGATGTCAATCTGCAACACAATATACTTCATGTGTTTGCAATGACACATTTTCATGTCAGGATACTAGTCAACGTTGGAGGAATCAACCTACGTCGGTTACAAAAAGTAATGGGTTAATTATGGCACTTGAGCAATAGGATAAAACATAATCTTGTGCAAACGTGATGTCTTATGATTGCACGCAGTGGGACGTAGCGTAGGTTTGGCTTGATTAAAATAAACAACCTATTGCTCTAAAAAGATAGAAATGACGAGGATATGAATTGTCCGTGTGGCAGCCTCCGCATTGCGGGTGTCATAAGGTTTTAAAACGATCAAATTACGATAGGAAACGTTAGATTTCATCAGGTTTGCGTAACAAAGCTTTGTTTTCAGAAACGGTTTCGTTGAGCTGGTGAAGAGAAACCAAATTAAAAAATGAAAGACAGCGCTAGTTGAAAGCGCTGTAAACTGGCTAACCTAGGAATGCTTGTGAACAGTATTTGAGTATGCAAACACTACCTTCCATTCATTCTTTCAAGCAACAAAGCGCCCATTACAAAGCAAACAACATTGGGTTTGGTCGGGACAGTATTACAGCAATGACTAATGGCAATCCAGCAACTGTAGTACTTGTTGCTTGCATATTATTTCCTTCAAAAGTTGTACAAAAAATTTATATGGTTTTTCACAGTATGTATCGACCAAGTTGATGATAGCACATGTCACACACAGTAGATGCACACTGCAATACAATCATGTGCCTCTGGAAAATCTAAAGTATGAGAACATGTGGGAGAGCTGGACACTGTTGGCATAAGTGGCAAGAATGGATCGTCTATGCACTACCGGCAGCCTAGGTTCGCTGCGTAACATTTCAAAGCAAAAGAAAATATTGAATCAGTACCGAAATTCGGAAAGTGATGCAGTATAACGTGTTCTTTATGTGAGGAAAGGAGTGGGACTAATACAATGCTTTCAAGCGGCTGCAAAATCCATTCTCTACCTGGGTCTGCTACTATTCGGTGAGTCCGATTCGGTGAGTTCCTAACCTCTAACCCCTAACCCTAAAACGGCAATGATAATTAGGCTACGGTACTCAATAATTAAAAAAAAAAATTTGAAAAAATCACCGAATAGAGATCGGACTCACAGAAACGGGCCATTCCGCTCTACCTACCACCATCATTCCATCATAAATCTTTGCATTGCTTGTAGGTAGCATACCACATAATGAAAAATAATTTGCATCAAATGGCCACATAGTGCAAGGACCATGAATACAATTGAATATGGGACTTCATGCTTTGATATCTGCTGCTGCACCACACTGATATAATATCACTGCCACACAAAGCACTACCCCAGCTGGCAAAACTGTTTCTTTTTATTATTAAATATAGATTAAACATATGCAGGCATTGAATCAATGTTAAAAAACTAATGAAAGGAGCTGATATAATATCACTAACAAAACAACAGAATCAATAAGCTCGGTTTAAGCCATCATGACTTATTCCAAAGTTCCTCATGTATATTGAGGCATAAATAGCTAGCTCATCTAATATTGACTAATTTCCAGGCTCCATGCAAATGATGAAGCCGAACTTGAAAAAAAACAAATGTTTTATCAGAAAATCACAGCTCGGTGCTTAAAGCTATGTAAAAACAAACTGGTTTTGGTGGGGCAAGTAGTACATGAACGAGCAGTTCAGTCAGAGAAACCATATGAGTATCTAGTCATTGAATGTGAAACATTTGAAACAGACATTTAGTGTGCCAGAACTGCGAATGTGATCTTTCAATGAAGTATACGTCACTTTGTTCATAATAACAGTTTGAATGGTTGCGAAACAACATTTTAGCCGTTATGGCAATTTTGTCACATATTACCGACCTCACACGCAACAAGTAGGCTCAATAATAATGCAACGACACAAAGCGTTCTTGCGTAAAGTCGAAATCAATTAATTGTGATGAAAACCAAGGAGCAAATTTTCAATAGTTTAACGCAGATCTTCTATCGAGTCTTCTAAACTTGGTCGATACCTTAAACGCAGACAATCAGCAGGCATGCTTGCTATCTGTGATCGTGAGCACATTTTCACTAACAAAATCAGCATAAAAATTTACTTCACCTGAAATAAATAATGGCCTTACGTCAAAATAGTGCGCCGATAAAGTGAAATCGAGCGTGAACTCGAGTTAGCTCAACTACTATAAAGCAATTGATCTTAGACATATGAATTGAATGACGTTGTAAGTGATGATGTCACGTGGTAGTTTTCAGGCTTTTTAAGGTTTGTTTGGGAGTTTTGTTAATAACTAAGGTACGCTGAAGTTCGGATTGAAGATTTCGAAGCGTATGAGCTTTTGAGTTGGTCGCGTTCGAAAAAGATACAGCAAAAGACCAAATACAACAAGCTTTAAATGCATTGAATAGCGGTATTTTATACGGTCACTTTGAAAGGGCAATTTTACGACGTAGACAACATCAATAAAGCATTTTACGAGACTAAAGTGTTGTTGCGTGCCAACCACGTATATCTAATGCTTTCAGAAAACAACTTTTCATCAATGCTTGTGAAGCCGTCTATTGAGCTAGAAGTACCAAACAACAAGTTGAATGCAGTTATATATATACCAGCCCTTCACAATCCTCACATATGTACTCAGGATGGGGTCCCATATGAGCTTCTCTCTATGTGATATCACAGTCGCTAGCACAGTAATATACAATATAAGACATTGCGTTGCTATTCGAAATATATTATGTATATAAGTGTTGTTATAAACTCGTGTGAAGCATAAGTTTATTTTAAATTGCATATCTATACTCAGATATTTTCGTTTGTGTGGGCACTACCAAGCTACCAAAAGAGGCAGCTTAGAATAAGATTTGTCGGCTTTCACACGATATTTTGTGATGAATATCGAGTGCTGAGTATTCATGAAGTAAAACTATTGCTAAAGTCCAGGCTATTCCTACTACAATAGAGAAAAGTTCAGGCAAAGAAACAAAACCTCTTGCACAGTCTCTAAACACATTGAAAAAGCTTCCTGTGCTCGCCATGGTAGCGCCATGGACTTCTAAATGGTAGCATCTGGACTGGAAACTCAGTGGGCAACATGAGGCCAAACAGTTGGTACAACAGTTGGCCAACAGTGGGCCAACAGCCAAGTAACTAACCATGTTGGCCCACTGTTGGCCAACTGTTGTACCAACTGTTTGGCCTCATGTTGCCCACTGAGTTTCCAGTCCAGATGCTACTATTTAGAAGTCCATGGTAGCGCAGTACACTGTAGGAAGAGACTTGAGGTGTGTAATGTTGCAGCTGTGCAAAACAAGACTGGTAACTTAGTTAGTTAGTGCAGGGTTTTACGTTTTCTGTTCCTCGTATTGCGAAGGAAGGACGTCAGTTAATTTCGATCTGACTTACAAAATTAGTCCGAAAACTTACATGTCTAGTAGTGAACTTTAAAAAAGATTTTCAGTCGTTAATGACTGCGCCCAAGTTTTGCTTTGCAATTTCTATGACGTTTTTTGACGTAATAACCGAAGTTCATCTTGCTGCTTTCGCACTCAACGGTCTAGTTTTGTGACAAGGCAGTACGCTATTCACCAGCAGTCACAAGTGCATGGATTAAGGCGCTTTTCAAGGTAAGTAGCCTAACGTGCGAGAAAATATTTGATCTAAAAATAAGCTCTTTCAAAGCGCCGTTAAACTGTAAACAACGACCGAATGAATAACACATGACCAATATATCGAGCAACTTCGAAAAAACCATCGCACTGCTGCAGTCTATGGTTTCGATTTTCAAAGTATTACTTTTACATACTCATTGCTACTGTACGTACATGTACTGTACTGCATTACACAGTGACTGCAGCACATAGGCCAGAATTTGGCATACAACTATTCTTCTCCATAATTGGGTAAAGGTTAGGCGAAAAAACGCACACAGAAAGATCAGGCTTCCTTTTATTCGAGCCAAACCTATACAGAAAAAAAACCGTCATTTTACATTGAATCAACGTCTGCAGACGTTAAATTAATGTAAAAATGAAGGAATTTGCTGTATGGAAAAGTACAAAAAAAACAACGACAATAGTGTTTAATAAGCTTACTTTGCCACGTCATAATTTGCTCTCTCGAGTCCAAGACAGCTGTGGAGAATTCGAACATACATGTCGTCATCTTCAGCTCCCCAACCCCAGTACTCGTTGGAATAACCATTGACCTAAAACACAAGATACAATTCGAAATACACACCACATTCATTTCCCCTTCCTTCTCTTTCAAATATTTTAACGTCATTTTGAGAACCTTTCCAAAGGCGTTCGTTGAAAAATTTTGGAAGTGAATTTGACAAGTCATGGAACGGTTGAAGCAAGTGTGAAAGGTGTCGTCACAAACAGACACGGCCCATCCTTGAGATATTGAACAAATAATCTATCTCGGAAATTAAATTGAACTGCCATTGCATCAGCACAAGAGACCGACACAGTTTGCTGCGGTTATCAATTGATCAAGCGCAGGAAACATTATTTGAACTTTTTGAAACTTATGGCTTAAGTTTGACGAAAAACAGCTTCTAGACCAAAGAAAACTTTATGAAAACTTTATTGTAAATGTCTTTGGGTCTGTTTCCAGGTCAGTTTCTGAATCACCGCCAGTACTTCAAAACGGATTTAATATAATTCGATTGTACAATTCAAGTAGGCTAGCTAGCCCATACACTGAAATTTTGTGAAAGGTTGGATGTGCTATACAACGGAAGAATGAAGCCCAAAAAAGCAGAGTTTAGCGTTATTCTAATAGTATGAATGCTATTTTTAGTGCTGATCCTGTGACAATGCTAAATCCTGTGGCGTAGCTTGGTTTCTATGTCCACAGACGTTGTATCAATGCAAAAAGGGAGAATTTCGCAAGCCGGGAAGTCAGAATATGTGTGAGATCAATGTAGTAAGCAGCACATAACATGTGAAAGAGATTTTTCAAAAAGCTAAACAGACGGTATTATCAGTTATCACAAATGCTAACTAAAACTCTAGTAGCCAATTGAGGATATTTTCTGGAAATAACAAAATCAGATTACCTCAACACAATCATGGCAATACATACACAAACTAACATTAGAATAACTTTCTTAATTAGTGTAATTGCGTAGGGAAAGAATATTGGTTCCAGGGCAACGCTTGTAACAATCAGTGTGTAGTGCTGTGGTTATTTGAGAAGACACAGCATGTTTCAAATAGTTCGCTTAGCAACGACGTGTTGTTGATACGAGGGGAAAAAAACAAAAGAAAAACTTAAGAAAACGTAGTATGCTCCTCTCTCATTTCAATTCTAATCCGGGAACAATAGACACAAAACCCATTTTATTTCGTCACAGCGCCTACGAGGTCCATCTATTGTCGCAATTCGCTCCAATGTCAGAACCGGCAAAGGCGAAAACAGCGCCGCCGAACAATACATTTGGTAACCATGACGACATAAGACAAGACGGTCAGTGAATGAATTTTTGCTCTAAAGGCTTTTGGGTGTGCCTGAATAGCGAGCAGCAACAGCGCTCATGCAAAGTTTACTCAATAAATAAATAAAAATATTCCCAGTCTTTCAAGTAGCCTTTCTGTTTAAGCTGACAGTCACACATAGCCGACTACTGCACCGATCCAGTTCTGGTATAACCGTAGATCACGTATAACCATGTTTTCAAACTTAACTTTCAAAGGCAGAAAACTGTTTGCAAGAGTGCTATCAAAATGATGAGAAAAACGTGTGGTATGTTCAGGAAACTTAACTACAGCTAAAAAAGGTAAATTCTCTGCGTTTTTACCACATCACACATCATTGAGCTCACACTCACACTCGCAACTGATGAATTTAGTCAAGTTTATATTTCAACGTCCGCAAACGTTGTGAATACTGTAGACTTTGTTCGCCATATCAGATTAGTTGGAATTCAATGCGTATCGTTGGGTTGGCCGGTGATGCAGAAAAGTCGCCGACATGCAAGATCACCCAAGCATGCCTGTTATGTGGTCAACGCCCCAGCCAGACTGTTTCAGCCAACCGGTAGATTTCGGTTTCAAGCGTACAAATTTTACAGAAATCAGTTCAATTCTCTACAAGGGCAAGATTTTTAACCAAACTACCAGAAATACTTAGCCTTTCCAAAGCTCTCCAGAAACATACTACGGAGGTATATACTTGAAATTCATTACCGGTAGCTGGAAAAAAGTTAACCTCGGCCTACTTTGACATAAAAATTACTAACGCAAGGACCAAAAAGAACCTTGCTACAAATTGTAACACATAAAACATGATAAATACCTGAGCAAATTGGCGTTTTGTCATCGCAATCACACCGCCAAAGAGAGCATCATAAGGAAGTTGGTAGTCCCACTTGTCAATCCCGACTGAGAGATGGCGTGGAACGTCTGAGCATCGATAGAGATTTCGATCATCCTCCGCTAAAAGGTCGACGTCATGAAATATAAAGCAATCATAGTCGCCTTCATTTAGCGCTTCCATGTAGCCGATATTGAGTAGCTTGGCTTTGTTAAAGGTTTCTGTTCCGGACTGTTGTACGACAAAAATGCCATAATCGGCTTGTTGTCGACGCATTACTGGATGAATAGTTTTGAGAAATTGCCGTAAGTGACGTTCTCTGTTTCTATGTGGAACTATAATTGCGACCCTGTTTCTAGCAACGCATCCAGCAGGCTTGTACCGGCCGCCTTCATTCACCCACGTATAGTTAGAAACAAGATCATGAAAGTTTACATCTTCGCCTTCACTGCCCAAGTCCAATTTTCCAACGAGCTTAGGAGGAGTCTCGGGACACAGAGGCAGAGGTGAAGACCCATCAATGAGGAGTGGTTGAGGTTGGTGAACCTTCAAACCACTTTGACTCTCCAGGTCTTGACAGTTCGTTTCAAGGCCGCGTATCCAGTTTAATTTAATGTTCAAATGTAAAGATATGACCAAGATGACGTCATGTATACGGAAGTACACTATTATAAGTTCGATGATGCAGAGGATGAAGAAAAAAGTCAGCCATCTTGGACGCAGGCCGTAATTTGTCCTCCTTGTCTTTAAGCCTTTACCGTATGAACGCCGAAGTGACATCTAGTTCTGTGTCACACATGCACCTACTTCGCCTACGTCCTGCTGTTTCACCTGAAAAAATTGAACCATTTAATAAACATCACAGTTTAATCCTTGCGGGACAAACATATGCAATATGCATCTTAAGCGTAAGGCCTGTATTGATTAAAACTGCATTAAGATACGCTGACGCCATCACTCTTGTAGGCCTACTCTTTGAACGCCTTTCTTCAGGAAGTCGTCGTGATATTTCACTGTACTACATTATTTATTGCTTATCATAGGAAGTTACGCTTGAGGAGTTTTAAAGTCCATAGATCGGCGCAAGCAAATTGAATCATGAACCAAAACGCGACAACTAGATTTGGATTAGACCAATAGTGAAAGGGTGGATGGTAAGTTAAAAATCGTTCAAAACCTATATGGTTTGAACGACAAGATCTTAATGGCAATACGATTGCAATGCACAATGAGCGATTTCTGACACTTTCATCCAACTTGGCTTGCTGTCAGCTAATCTACTCTAAGGAAATCTGTAGCATTTTTTCTGTAAAAGCGTTTAGCAAGTCAAGCTCAACCTAGCTGTTCTATCCATATTGAGACAAAACTGAAAAACTTTTACACTTTCCTTTTAAGACGTTGTTTCAACCTATTTGTTTTTAGTAGTTTCACTGACTTTCATTCATCAAACCAATAAAGTTTCATCTTCTTTGAAGGTTGGGGTCAACGATAAAATGCATTTATGCCATTTCACTGCATTAAAGATGACTGCGACTTATCAAAGCGTCCCACACACACTACACAACTGAAATAATTCACAGCCGGCACAACAACGAGTAAAGAAGTCACAAAGGTACACGGTTGCCTTTTTCTTTCGCTTTATGCTTTGGAAGGTGATACAACGAAAAGAAGAGAAATCCATTGAAGAGCGAAACTCGATACAAGGAAATCATGATCATTTGAATTGATTTATTTCTTTTGTATATATCTTGGCAAAAAAGCAAAACCACAGTAACAATGGAAAGTATTTGAGAAATGTAACCCTCAGTCTTTCCATGTCCATTCATCAGATTAAAAAACTTGCCTCAACACAGCTGAGTATCAGTAAACGCACAAAATAGGTACCTCTTAGTGATACGAAATAAAAACAAATAATGCACTGTATACTGTAACCGGATCTGATGATTTTATTATTACTGCCGCGAATTTACATCTTTATCTTGCTTGTAAATACTAGTATTTGCAAAATAATAGTATCTTTTGACAGTCATTGCTAGCCTGCTAGGTCAACTACTCTAACACGAAAATATGAGCGGCATAATACAGTACTTCCATACTAAAATGGCTGTATTGGGTTCTCTACTCTAGTCTAATGAATCGTTTCAAAACATGTCTCTTAGTATGTGAAACGTTTCCATGGCTTGGCGCTTTACTTGCGTACTATAAGTCTGCCAGAACTGCGTACCCAAGTTTGCGTTCCCAACATCATATCGCCCTTTATGTAAGGCGCAATATGGCAATCGCGGTTTCCCACTCGCTGCTGGAATTGTTCACAAATTTGCATAAAGGAAGCTAAGATTTATACGACGAGCATAGTTTGCACTGTGAATGTGGCGCTAAAATGCTGTCATTACTATTGTTATTTATTTATACATCCAAAATATTTAATACCTAATAATCAATTTCACGACAATAATATCTTCAACTAGTAACATGTAAAGCATTGTTAAAATCAAGAAGAAAAAGAAAACATACGTGATTGGTGACAAGATAGATTCTGGCTACCGCTCAGACAAACTCTACAAAGAGTAATGGTAAGAAGATCTTGCAAACTTTATATTCACTATTGTGTACTGTGTAGAATAACCCATGGCGGGCTACTATCCGAACAACAGATCAGTCCTTTTTACATTAATATTGCAGATGTTAATCCAACGTAAAAAATGACTGACTACGTAACATATTTTAAGCGAGCGGTCTAAGACAGAGGAAGTGGTGATACTGAGAGCAAATAAATGTTTTTGGCAGCTACATCGGCCATGCGTGTACTATAATCTTATGTTTGCTGATGATATTTGTTGTTTTGCTCCAAGTCTGAAAAGTTTTCAAGCCATTTTGTCAGCTTGCTCTGAATATGCCAACTCTCACGATTTAATGTTTAAGGCATCAAAGACACACTGCATTTGCTTCTGCAACAAACGCAATGAACTTGCAGTATGATTCCGTAGTGACCCTTCAAGGTAAACACGTTGGGTTTGTGCAGTCAATTAAATATCTTGGTGTGCTCAACTGCTCATATTGATAACATGTGTCACGATAGTGATGTAAAAAGACAAATCAGAGCTTTGTATTGTACTGTACAGTGTACACGCAAGGAAGGGTGCCACAAAGGGTCTTGTGAAAATGACCAATGATACGTTAGTTGGATTTTCTTCAGTTTGCATAAGTAGAGGAATGTTGTAGTGTTTGTAACCTGTTAAAATACGGTTGCCACTTTCCAATTATTATTGCAAAATGAAACTTCTGTCATAAAATCGCGATACGTCCTTGTTTTTGGAGCAAACTTTGTCATTTGCTGTTAAATGAACAAACAAGTGACAAATTTTTAACCTCAAACAGACGTTAAAAAATGTTGCTGAACAAGAATGCTAGTGCATCAAGGAGACAGAGTGTTTTACGTACTTGATATCACTATGAGTTAATAACTTTTATAACGAGAACGTTTTTACGTTCAACATCATAAAAGCAGACCACTTTGCCCAATAAAAATAAAGTTGTTATACCAACAGCACATTCAATCACTAACTGACAGAATAATAATAATGTATTTCACACCAGTTGAGTGCAAAATAGCGTCAATAAAAAGTCTCCATAATTGGCGATTTTCAGCCAACTGTCGCAGTTTTTCCAGCCATGCTTTGTGAGAGATCGAACTCTTCGTATAAATGCTTCTGCTGGTCTTCCTTGATTTCGTTTGCTTTTAACCAGTTTTGCGGTGCAGACATGGAAACACTGGAACATGTTTCTACTAGGCTAACTGGGTTCTGATGCAGCTAGTAGGGCCAATCACCCGCTAGTAGAAAATTACGATTACGAAACGCCAAAATTGAGAGAAGAGCATCAACTTTATTATTTTTAGTATTAGACTAGTTTTTCGTCCAAAAATCGAGGTATATACCTAAGTTGGATTTGATTATGTGACCGTATTGTTTGTGTAGTAGTATGTTTTGAAGTCTACAAACTTTTACCATCTTTCCTTGCCACACGTTGCTTCAACCATACGCGCCGACTTCCAGGGGGGCGGGGGGCGGCGCTCCCCGTAAATTTATAGTTGAGGGGCAACAAAAATGGCTATTACAAGTGGTGTTTCAAAGATAAAATACTTCGCGAAAGAGATTTAGATCATTTAAACGGACAGAATGCCGAAAGCAAAAAACAGCCTAGCCTACGTTGCTCTTGCCCACAAAACAGCAGCTGATCGCATGGCTTTCTCTGGAACGTGAATTACTACTGAGATGCGCACAGCACGCACGCTCACAGTCGCACACTGCTTGTCTTCCGCGCGTGAGGAGCAGCTGCAAAGTCAAAACGCGTGGTAGCGAAAAAGCGAATGATTGAATGTTTATTCTCATTTCACGAGTTATCCAAAGGTTTGTTAGATTTTTAAATCGATTTTAGCAAACTTTATCGAGTTGAAACTACGACACAACAAACAATTACGTGAATACAGCTTAAAAAACATGCATTTTTCAAATCTGTCACTCAGTGTTTTGCTTCAATAAGCACATATATATATTGTGAAAATATATACATCTCATACACTCATCAATATACACTCATCTATATACACTCCTGCACTACCGTTTATACTCGTGGATAGATCGATCTCATGTATAAGTTGTTTGACCACCTTATTCCTGACACTACCATTCAATGGTTCATTCTAAGTATTGGCATTGACATACCATGATCGTTGAAGGTAAGAAAATTTCAAAGTTGAGTGTAGAGTAACTTACGCTGCTGGAATAGTCACGTAACCATTCACAGCAATATTAAGTAAACCAGCTAAATTAGAGGCACTATTTTCAACGAGGTCTTCCCGTTTTGAGGTCAATTATGATTGAACAGAACACATTGTTTTGTTCACAATGTGTGAGAATTAAATCGAAAACCGATAAAAGAAAAAGTGTTTAAATGGTCTTGGTCGCAGATATTGCCTGCATTAACGACGTCTCTTACCGCTATTATCACCTAGCCAACCTGACATCATTGTTTTATGCGGCCGCTAAGATTTGACATCGACTTCAACAATCATGGAATGTTACGTAATAAGAACGATTATATCCTACACGCAAAAATAAAAAAATTGATCTCTTAAAACAGCTCTTTCTGCTGTTTTGTCTCGGAGCTTTGCATATTGCTCAACAAGTGTATAAAATTTAAAATTGACAAGAAATCATTAAATTTGAAAATTAAGTTTGAATCACTGCAAATAAACGTATTCAAAACTTTTGCTTCGCGGCCGACGCCATTTCACACTCCGTAATCTACGTCGGCAATGATTTTGCCACAGTAAAAATGCCAAATGCGTTCATTATGAAAACTACCGAGCTAGAGACAACGGCTTGTCCCGTGAGTAAGTTGAACCTGTCTTTTTGAGGTGAAAATCACTTGCGAACATCTCGGCCTATACTCGAGTATATACGGCATTCGATAAAAGACTATAAAGGCTTTCGATAATAAACAGAAGAGAAAACACTTCACCGTTGTTAACGCTTTGAAGGTAAGTAATTAGCAAAACGAGGTTAATAAAACTGATAGCGGGTTTCCACTCTGCTTGAGATCATGATTTTTTGCGTTTTATTTCGATAACTTCACTGTCTTGATCGTTGTTATTCACTCGCACGAAAATAAAATGAATCGACTTGTTTTCCAACTGTTCCAAGTATGAGCTAACAATATCAAAATTTTTACGACTGGGCGTATGCGTTTGCGTAAGTAAAACTTATCGTCTCAAGCAGCGATTCTACAAATTCGGTTTGCGACCTTGGTGTCAATATAAACAAGACAGTAAGTTTAAGCAAAGACTATTTTGATTGAGTAAAACAACGTTATGGTTATGACGTCATAACCTTTCTCGCCCCCCAAGGTTTTTGGAAAAGTCGGCGCCTATGGCTTCAACGTCACTTTACTGTCGTTAAACGGAATATTATTAAACGGAAACTAATTTTAATTAGCTTAGACTGCCAGTTATAATCGATTAAGTGTATTGGAGTTATATCAACTTGTGATGGAGTATGTTCAATGGTCATGTATGGAGAACAATTAAACTCTACGAGGCCTATCAAAATCGCTTTCTTAGTGGGACTGCTTTTCATAGTGGTAGTATCATTGATTACGTTTACAAATACCAGACCATGCATCCTTAGCAAAGCGTAATGCTTAAACGTTGTCACGGTTATGCCGAATCGCTTGGGTGAGGCAGCGATGGTTTCAAACACAAAAGGAATCTTTGGCGTAATTATGTAAACAAGTTTGCTGACTTGAATTTCCATATTTGGGTTTTCTCACGTCATTTCTATTTTTGGTCTGCAAAGCACACAGTCACTCGTGATATAGTGGCTAAAATAAAAATAAAATAGTCAGTGTAAATACTGTAATGTTAAGCTGTACTGTATTTGCTATGTACTTCCAGCCACTTTAGGTTTCATCCTCTGCGTAATTATCACGTAAAAAAGCACTCGAGGAATTTCAAATTATAACTTTCGATTAATATTTCATTTTCAACGCAAACTTTTCAAACTTAGATGCCCAATTTAGTTAAACGAATGTACCAACATTGCCGGTCAATAAATAACTTGCTCAGAGTAGCTAGTACCTACTAATATATTTGTAATAGTGCTAAATAGGCTACTATATCCTTGTTATGTGTGTCAATCAAGATCTTGCCAGTCGTAATAAGAACTTAGCACGTTTTGCTATCAAGTGACGGATCCGAACAGTCACGTTCGAGTTTAAAAAAAATCTTCAGTATTACTCATAGTCAGTTTTACTTCTTCATTTAAAGTTTACTCGCAGGGCTTTGTTTACTTTAAAGTTGTTACTGAAGTAATACCGATGTAAACAGGAAATTTGTTTTTCTACGTGGTAATTCATAGGCTACTATTCGGTGCGTATATGAGAGCTTAAAGCTTAGCCAATGAAAACTTTTTAACTGGACTTAAAAAACAAAGTTGACCGATGCTAAACTCTCTATACAGCCAGGAATGAAACGAAAAAATTAATACATTGGTCAAGCCAAAACTGCTTTTGATTTCTAATCAACGATGGTATACTCTACTTTCAGTTTCACAGCCAATAATACCATGTATGATTCAAGTTTTGACAAATCGAGCATACAGTATACAACTGTGTTTACTTCAATATCGTCAAGATTAAATTTCCTGCCTGCACAGTAAGCAAATGTTTATGTACCAGTAAAACAAACAAAGCTTAATATTTTGACAAGACTTTATATGTGTAAATACACTGGTGCTGCTAGGCCAGGAAGGCTAGGAAGTCTTTAACAACAACAGTATCCTGTATATATGCTTGTTGTATACGCACATATATAATACAATGATGGAGCCATATCATTAAATTTTGAGATATGTATTTTAAACAAATCAAGAAAAGAGAACTTGCAGTCTGATATCAAGTATAGTTTCTGAATGATGATAAATAGAGAAGCAAATATTTAACTTCTGAATAGACTATAAGACTACACATCAGTCAACAGTTGCAAAAGCTTTATGTTAAAAACAAACATACAGTACATCACAACAACATACAGAAACGCATTGGAGTTACTGAACAATGAACATGAGGAAATAACCATTCTTGGCTAAATATAATAAACTGATACTGTACTATAATTATCCTGATTTTTGAGCTAAGCAACTGCTATATATATATGGTTTGTTGTTAAATAAGGGATATGGTTCTATACAACTATTCTAAGGTTCGAATAAATTTAGCAACTTTGGGAGTCAGCAACAAATACGTTATGGTCATGGGAGGAACCAGCAACAAAATAAGTTTTGCTGTGTCATCCACTTTTATAAGTTCAACTAATCGAAAAACCCTGCTGTGAGATTGGAACAAAATATGTGATTTGCTATATATATTTTCTGATATGAAGGGCAGAGGCATTAGGCTTAGCCCACTGTTGGGTGATGAATTTCCATAGAAATTAGACTGTAAAACTAATTTTGTAGTACCGTAAAGATAAACTTCTAAAAAAAACTCTTATCCTTTTATTGGAGCACAGCAGCATTGAAAAGTGTCAAAGCAGAGTTGTTTTGTGTTTGTTTCAACATTAGAGCACAATACATTACCAGAAGAAAGATTTTACTTTTAAATATTATTTATAAAATATGATCTGATTGTTTAGTTTTGTTAAAAAAAATGTTTGTTTTGACTTCTGACTTTAACTTGTTTATTTTTGTATTAAACACAAAGTCCAAAGAAAACATACAGAAGTTCGATAAAAGCAACCAACAGTGTTTATGAGTAAATAGTTAAATACAATATGATTACCTAATATCAAACACACATAATGATGATGCAGTGAAAAAATGCCCATTTGTAGTAATCATCAGTTGAAATGACAATATGCCATAACGGTTTGAAGGTAAAATTTCTTTTGATTATGAACTTTAAAATATAAAGACCTGGTTTTCTATCTGATACACTCATAGCAATATCATTATGGAGCAGCTCAGTGCCAGCAAATATTTTGCCAAAAAAATAACCGATCAATCAAAGGCTTGACATAGCCTACTGTCACAACAGTAAAAATATTACAATACAGTAAAAGTATTGCACACTACCTTGCCTGGAAATAAAACACAAGTTCCATCAATGATGCCATTGAAATTTAATTGAGACAATTATTTCGGTTTGTAAATACTAAATTAACACATTTCAGTTTTTTTAGTTCAGTTTATTTTTTTTGTTGGAGAAAAAACAAAATTATACGAAACACAACAAACAAACTAAACAATTCACACAACAAAAATGACAACAAAAGATCAAAAGGTCATCAATGCTGCCAACCAAACATTTAGACAAACAAAATCAAAAATAAAGTATAATAATTTAAACACATACAGTACTGGACAATCTTATATCAATCAATATATATATAATATTATGGATTTTTTTTGGGGGCAATTTTACAGCAAATCTCAATTTTTTGTTTTTTCCGATAACTGAGAGCTCGGAAATAATTGTAATGGTGGCCCAAAGCAAAGAAGCTGCCATTCTACACAATCGGTATTCAACAGTGCCACATGCGACGTCATAACGGACGTCACAAAGGCTCAACTGAACTGCTGGCATTGTAGTAAAGACTTGCGCCATTATGACATCACAACCCGGCATTATTACGTGATGTTGAATAGCGATGTTGGAGAATGGTAGCTTCTTTGCTTTGAACCACCAGTACATTTATTTTAGTGCTCTCAGTTATCAAAAAAAAAATCTGAAATTTGCTGTAAAATTGTCCAAAATAAAATAAAATCCATAATAAATTGTCCAGTACTGTATTATACTTATACATATAATATTATACTTAACGCTGTTCATCAAAATATCGCTTTACCGTTTTAAAGCGTGTTTGAATGTAAATAACCTTAGTTATTCTTCTAAACTTATTTATTTAGGATACAACACTGACACTTTGTTAAGTTATCTACCAAGCTGTTAATACACATTGTGACTTATTTTCCAACAAATCGAGAATATCATACCACATGCTGTCACTGCTGCTTTTTCCCGTTGAATTTTCAACAGAGAGAGAGGGAAACAACAAAACCAGCAAGTGCCAAGAATGAGCATTATGTAGAAGGAATGGCAAACCAGGCAATAAATTGCTTGATTGTTTTTTAGCATTATGAATTATTCGTGTGATACTGATGTTCAATCTCATGAGTGAAACACATGTCTATAGCTGTCACTTCTTTCTACAAACAGCTACTGAGAAACAATGACAGAAATTGCCTAACAATGCTTTCAAATGCCTGATAAGCTAGCCTAATCTTTGTAACCACTTAACAATTCCTGAAAGAACGCAATAGTGATCATTCCTGAAAAGAAAAGTATAAAATCTTCAAGAGGTGTTTTTGAAAAAAACGAAAAGCCTGACAATATTTGACCTTGCATAGCATAGAGTACCATACATGAAAACACTGATAGTAAGATTGGACAAAATTAAAAAAGCAACACAGTTTAGGCAAGGCCTACACTATCTTGTTACACTGCATCTAAAGCAGTTCTGTCAAATATGATGGTTTGTGATGTACAGACTAAAATTTTCTGATAACTTATTTTTGTATAGCCTGCTAAATCCTCAAATCAAAATTGCTCATTTTACTTGGTTTCTAACTTGTTAGATGATGGATGAAAAAAAACTTTTCTAGACAAGAGCAGTGGCGTAGCCAGAAAAAAATTTTGGGGGGGGGCCAAATATTTGATGAATTAAAGAGAATGACAAAGTGTTTGATTTAAGACATCGCCACGTGATGTGCAGTGAGTGCAACCTAGTTCGTACCCTGAACAGTTTGTACCCTGAAAAGATCGAGAGAAAAAATAAAAAAAGCCGAAGTCGTTGATCGGAGTTTCTGCAAACTCGAGGGTTAGGGCTAGTTAGGGTTAGCAGAAACTGCGGAAAAATATTTGCGGAAACTGCGATCAGCGAGGGTTAGAGAGTATAAATTACTCTATGGTTAGAGTTAGGGTTAGAGCAAAGATTACTCTATGCTTAGAGTTAGGGTAAAGGTTAGCGGAAACTACGGAAAAATGTTTGCGGAAACTGCGATCAGCGAGGGTTAGAGCATAGATTACTCTATGGTTAGGGTAAGGGTAAGCGGAAACTGCAGTTAGCGGAAACTACGGAAAAATGTTTGCGAAAACTGCGATCAGCGAGGTTAGGGTTAGAGCAGGTATACAAGTCCCCCCCTGGTAACTCATGACAAAGGCAGGACTCGACCAAACATATAGGGTGAAACTACTTAAACCTTTGCTTTGCTGTTCACACACTTCAATCCATATGTTTTGGTCAATTCCTCTTTGTCATGAATTACCAATGAGGGGGGAACTTGTATACCAGCTCCTGAAAATTTGGGTGGGCCATGGCCCCTTTCGCCCCCCTGGCTACGCCTATGGACAAGAGTTGAAAGTTCTGGGAGTCAGAGATATCAATAAAGTTCTGCAGGATTGAAAACTCTAATGTGGTATAAACATCAGTAGGGTTATCAAGTTGTGTAGTTACATCAAGAACACAAGGACTTATGAATAAAATGATGTTTACAATATTGAAAAAAAAATAGTACAAAAATACAAAACAGCATAAAAACATCATTTGACTACAACAATGCAAACCCTGGTTCGACTCTCGGGGTGTGCGCTTGAGCAACGCACGTTAAGGACTGCTCTCCATTCAGCGGCATCTAATGGATGGAATAGTTCCCCGGCAACAGGACTTCAACAATCGGAAACTTCACTCTGTCAATCTCGGTGACCGGGCCTGCGTCAGTGATTCAAAGCCTCTACAAGTACCGTACGCAAAACTGCCAGGATTAAGCTCTGCAAGAAGCTTTCCCAGTCCGAGGATAAAAAAATTCAATCAATTAATCAATCAATCAATTGCAGTTGTATTGTTTGCAATTGTATAGAAAGAACTTTCCTGTTCTGAAAGGAAATGCACAGAAATATAACAGAACATAGCTTTTAGACCTACTTCAAGTATAGGACCAGCCTAGTGAAGTCACTTTTCGGTCTGTCAGCATACCTGAGCTAATTCAATTCTAATTTTTTTTAAATCTAAAGCAACCCTGGCCTACTTCACCAAGCCAGTATTGGAACAAAGCTTTTTAACAAACGCTTAACTTTGCTTTCTGAATTATTTTTATTACTACACATAAAAAATGCTGGCAACAGCATAGCTAAACAGATTTTTTACCGCTTTCCTTGGACCATAGATGTAAGGTATCTATGCTTGGACACTGGACAGGGCATCAGTAGGCCAAAGTTGCCAGACATTTTTTTAAATTTCTAGCCCAATTGCCATGAAAAGTAGCCCAGTCGTTACAAGCAGTGTTGGGCGCGATAACTCATTTTTCAGTTAGATAATTAATCGATAAACGAAAAATGCCTAAAGCGATAACGATAAACAATAAATCAAAAAAGTTAAGCGATAACGATAAACGATAACATTATCGCCGATAATGTCCGACAACGATAATTTTTCTTTTACTTCTTGATTAGCGCTGCCCCATCCCATGCAGCACGAACTGTTTTCATCAACATGACGAAAAATCGAACATAATATACTGTAAAAGGACAAAACTTTTTGTAACTTATGCATGAATAGAATCGCAACAACGGCAGTGGGTATCGAACCTTCAACCTCTTGATCCAGAATCAAACCACTGAGGTAACCGCCATGCCAGTAGCGTAGCCAGGAATTTTGAAAGGGGGGGGTGTGACGACCCAACGGCGGGGGTCTGGGGGGCCTCCCCCAGAAAATTTTGAAACATTTCTTTGAATTTGGTGCATTCTGAGAGCATTTTCAACAAAAATGTGGGTACGAATATTCCTGTAAAATGGTGCTGTCCGGTGGCATGGCAAAAGGATAAGATCATGTTTTCTTCGGCATTTTTTGGAAATAAAGCTAAGTCTCTATGTTTTCTTGTTGGTAGTTCCTGGCTGAGATGTTTGAATGTTTGGTATTGACAAAACTCGCTCTTTTAATGCAATTTTGTTTAAAATTAGGCAATTTTTTTTAGACTGAAAACATCATTCTCAAAATCGTGACGTCACACGCGTGCCAAAGGGGGGTTGTAACCCCCCACTTGGCTACGCCACTGCGCCGTGCTTATAATTATACTTTCAGATTCCAGTTGGATGCTTTTATCAATTGAGTTACACTGCCGCTTACGTGCAGTAGGCAAAATAATTAAATCAAATAAAAATACCATAAAAAATTCTAAACTTTGTATTTTGCTTTCTGCTAAAAGGGCTGTTTACAACAAAGTCGCCTTTTGTAAAATTCACTCGCGATTGCCGATTGCAGCAAAACAACAAGTGAATTGTTGTATGCATTTCATTGCATTGCAATTTGCAACTCTAGAAATTATTGTGTTGTCAGGGCCGTCGCTGCAGGGGGGGCAGTGCCTCCTCTCCTGACAACGACCTGTGCACACACACTTCAGGCACTGAAGAAGAACTGGTTTCAATTTTAGTTTCATTAACTAGGTGGCTAGTAAAAATATTACTTTTCATTGTCTTTCCACTTGTGTGTTGATCCGAAATAAAATTTATCGGCGATAATCAAATATTGCCTATGGCGATAACGAAAACGATAGGCCTAACTGAAAAAATAATTGAGCGATAACGATAGGCGATAAAAATTTATCGCCGATAATTATCGCCGGTAAACTATCGCCGATAATGCCCATACAACACCAAAATTAGCATATAATTTAGTCCAATTTCGCGCAAAATATAACAAAAATCAAAATTTTTTTAGTGAAAACGGAAAAAAAAACTAATCGATAAAAACGGGACTGCTAAACTTGTTTTACCGATAGCCTTTAGCCTACTCAAAAGCAAAACTAACCTAACTCCGCGGTAGAATTAATTTAGTTTGGGTGCAAAATAGCGTCAAGAAAAAGTTTCCATACTTGGCGATTTTTAGCTAACTGTCGCATTTCTTCCGGGCTGTGCTTTGTAAGAGATCGAACCTTTCGCATGAATGTTACTGGTTTTCCTTGATTTTGTTTGCCTTCGATCAATTTTGATAATGGGGCAGTTTCATTATAAACTGAAATTATTGGATGTCGTATTCTACGTCTCAACGCAGGCCCAGATTTAGGGGGAGGGGAGGCAGAGGGTGCAGGTGCCCCGGGCCCCGACTTTTAAAGGGCCTCCCTACGTGGAAAAACTGTGATTTTTGTGTTGATTTTCTTTTATTTCAGCCTATGAAGTTTCTACCAAATGCTATGCAGTGCTGGATTAATGCTACTGTAGACGTAGAGGTGGTTTTTCGCGCCGTAGGCTTGAAAAAAATTTGTGCACGGGGGGGGCCCCCCGATCTAAAAGTACCCCGGGCCCCCCCATCAGCTAAATCCAGCCCTGTCTCAACCAAAGAAGTTGACGTTTGCTGACTTGTTGAAGCAGGGGAGTTTCTTCTACAGCAACTGCGGTAAAATTGTGCAATTTGCAATTCTGCAGCAGGCCAACCCAACAAGTGTAGCAAGACGCCGCCAAACTAACTTTCACACAGTTGCTTCACTAATTCTCCAACAGAAATTCCATTTCACCAGCGCTTTTTCATCGCAATCGGCCTTTGTAAAATTCAAGACAATTGCAGCTTTTGCGGCTGCTTCTTTGCGGCATTATTGATGTCGTGAAAACCTGGAGGCCTTTATTCCCTGCAGTTTCGCTACAAGTCAAGTGTGTCAAGATTCTTAGGAATTTAGAACGCTAACTAATATTTTGAGCGTATTCTTGGAATTGGTAGTTTGATACATATATAGTACACGTAGTTTTACGTCTTTTTAGCGTTGTGCATCTGCTGCATGCCACAGTGAGTTTGTGTGTCGCGACTGAGTGCATCGTTGGAGCCAACCAAACTGGGCTTTCTCTTGAAACCAACGCGTCTATCGTTGAATTTCATTAATATTTTTTTCAGTTGTTGAGTCGTGGAACCTTTAGTCATGGACAGATAACACCAAGCAACCACACGGCATTTAACATAATACATTAAAGTGAACATTAACTTAGGCCTAAGTAAAATGCCAGTGGATTTTTACGTTTAAACAATTTTTACATCTTCTTAGATGATTATAGGCCTATGCATGGCCACCTGTAGATGCGGCCTGATTTGTCACATTTTGCAGATTTTGATTACAGCTACTGCTAGTGTTTGACTGACATTTTTTGAGATGTTTTTACTTTTTGCGGTTTCCTAATAACATAAAAATTTTTTGTTGCCTTGGGGAAGCAGTAGCAAATGAGAAAAAGTAAGTTGAAAAACGCAAAATCAGACTGTTATTGAAAATTAACAGTCTGACTAAAATCTTTGAAATCAAATTTTCTTTGTTTTTCAACATGTGAGAATGTTAAAACCTATTGTGTCATGTGGGGAAAAGAATAAAGAAAGCGTAAAAATCTAGTTTTTAGAAAAATTTATTTAAACGTTCGCCCAAAGTTAGAGAAACCTGGAAATTTCTGCAAAATGTGACAAATCAGGCCGTATCTTTAGGTGGCCATGGCCTATGTATATCAAAACTTCAAAAGTGACAAATAAAGAACATAGGCCTAACACATGTAGGCTATTTGTCAGATTCAGGCAATGAACATTGTGCTGTTCATTTGTTTTTCTCCACAGAAATCAACGCGGTTACGTTTGCATTTTGAGCCATAGATTATTGCAGATGAATAATTGCTTAATTTTTAACAATTCATTAAAAAAACTATAGCCTAGTTCTGCAATATTTGAACTATTCTGTCCATTTTCTAATGTGCCATCAATTAAACAAAGCTAGTGCAAGCTAGCTATCAGGTTTAAGACGCCTTTGCACTAGCTTTGGTATAAATCGAACAGTTTAACATCATCAATGCCAACATTTTTCACTGACAGATACCTCCACACACCTCTAAAAAGCGTTACCCTATTCTTTGGTGTAAGACAGCATAAGCATTAAGCAATAAGCATCCAATCAAAGGATGTGAAGTCGAAAAATGAAATTAGTGGTATAGCAGTGGTGCCGAAGTAGGGGGGGAGGGGGATGGGGGGATATATCCCCCCCAATATTTTGGCAGCACCCCCCCCCCCCCCAATAATTCAGAAAAAAATTATTTGTTATAAAGTTGTACTTCGATTTAGTTGTTTGCGAGCACCTCGAATTGCTCTTATTTTTCTTTTATTGATGTTTGATCACAATTCTAAATTGTCTTGGATTTGACGTTAGACAATGAAGGACCTTCATTGAAGGTAGGCTATTAAGGAAGAGTTGGACCAGGCCACTAGCCACGGCACTGCAGTAATAAAGCAACTGCAGAAACATATTTGGGACTTGTGTTGATTTCGAAGCCTTTGGCACTTATAGAGCAATTTAGTATCACGTTGCAAGGAGAACAGCTTGACATTGACTCTTGTGAAGAGCTGTTTCAGACCCTGAAAATCACTCGAGAGAAACATCGTGATTTGGAGTTTGAGAACAATTACAAAAATGCAGTTTCACTTCCGGAAAAATTTGCTGCTAGTTTTATCACGACTTTGCAAGCACCACAGCAAAGAGGAGTCCCTGAAAGATTGGGTGGAGGCTCGATGGCAGCTACTGCAGACACTCAACTGCATTATAAAATAGTCTACTTTACAATCAGTTCATGGACAGAGTTATCTCTGAACTGACCGAACGGTTTGAAAGTAGCCTGAATTCCGATTCGGCAAAGTATAAAGAACTTGCAGGAATTTTCAAGACCGGCTTAGTTCCTGAAATGGTCAAAAATTATCCAGAGCAAAATCTCTGTACGATGCTAAAAGAGCTTACCAGGCATTGTCCGAGTTGGAAAAACCTCTCTTTTGGTCTCAAATACTCCAGCTGATTAAAATCCTCTTAATTTGCCCTGTAACCTAAGCTCTGCTGCTTGTGAGAGGTCGTTTTCCAATCTTCGTAGATCGAAAACCTGGCTGAGAAATACTTTGGGACAGGAAAGGTTGAATGCTATCATTGTTTGCAACATTCACCAAAATATTGTTAATGACATCAGCATAAATGACAGTGCTAATGAGTTTTCAATGCGCACTGCCGTAAGACGCAATATGTTCGGTTGTAGCAAGTTCTTGTCATGTGTTTGAAAGTTAGTATTTTTGTCATAAATTTACGGATGTTCTTCTGTATAGTTTCGATTGTTTTCAGTCTCCTGACTAGTGACTTTGTCCTATAGTGCACTAACTAAGTGTAGTGATTCTAGTGAAGGAAAGGGCCCAAGAAAAATATAACTTCTGTTTTTTTTTGGAAAAACTAAGTATTCATTGGAAGGTCATAGGTTCGAATCCCACTGGGTGGAGGTAGGCCTAACAATTTTTCTTTGCTTGTTTCTTAATCTTGCAGCAGTCATTCACAAGAGCACTGGTAGAGCTTTTATCTCCATGATTTAATGTCTGTAGCCTACAGTATATTATGCTGTTAGCAGCTAATTTACCGAGGTCCGGTGGTTGTTTATTAAAATTAATACGAGTACCACCAAAATTGTGTATAAAAGTATGCATCCCCCCCAATGTTCAAAATAGTCTAAAATTTGATAAAATTTCAATTTATCCCCCCCAATCCTCAACTAACTTCGGCACCACTGTGGTATAGCCTATTCATCCAAATAGGCAACACAAGAGTCGAACAATAGAAATACATCGGACATGGTCATCGAGCAACTCTGCCTTCGTTTGCCACAGAAATAAATGTATCCACCATATTTACAGCAAGCAATGTATTGTCAACTTCAAAGTTAATAAACACTTTTCTTAAACAAGGATAGCCTACTTCTGCCACAGCTCACAGAAAACATAGCCTACTTTACTTTTTTGGTACCGTATCGTTGCTTAGCTTTCGCCAAGGTCACATAAAAATAAAACCTTGTTGAAAATAATAGCAATGCAAAAAAGAGGACATTTGAGCATTTTCAAGTGTCCTCGGAGGACAACTCATTTAAAAAAAAAGAGGACATATGGTAGCCGTACATTAACTACGAACATGTGTAAGGCCGAAAACGCTCGTAGTTTATAGTTAATGTTCACTTTAATGTATTATGTTAAATGCCGTGTGGTTGCTTGGTTTTATCTACATATGGTTGAGTAAATTAAGTCACTTCTTAACCAAAATTGCATCTTTCGATCAGTTCACCACGCTTTGTTTGCAGATGGTAGGCCTACATTAAGTTCAGTTGTGGTGCCAGTTTAATTTATGTTAGCCTACCAGTCATGATTTGATTCAGTTCACCACGTTCTGTTGGTTAGGCATTTCGGTTGCACCCTTTTGACTTAATGCGTCCTAATGGTTCAAAGATTTGTTTTCTGCAATAAACTCATAGCCTACATCATTCTCGGATCATCCCCACCACCGATGTGCTCGGGATGTTGCTGCAATAATTTACAGCTAGGTATGAGCGGATGCTTTAGAATACTCGACGTCCGCAACACAATCTTCAAAAGCTGCATTTTGTTGAGGCTATTTCCGTCGATTTCCACAAGATCTCAAAACAAAAATGTCCTTACCTGCAATTGCAAAGACGCTGGTCTTGTTGCAACTTCTATCACAGAGACCTAATCACGGGGGCGGGCAATTACCCCTCCCCAAAATGTCTCATTACTATTAAAACGTTTAGATACCATTGTAATTCATGTTGAATGACGTTTGTTCCCCCAACAGTTGTTTTTGCTACTTCCGAAATTTTAATTTTAGATACGTCTTAACTTTTAGTTAAATCTACACAGTAGAAGTGTGGGACCCGTGGAACACTTTTTGTTAATAGGCAACCATGTCAACAAATCCATTAATATTTGCTATTTGTTGTCTACATTTTTATGGGACTAACCTACCTCCACCGCTAATTAATTTTAAATTTTAATAGTGTAGGCCAATGACAAAAAAATTTACAAAAATTTGTCAATTGTTCCAAAGTAGGGATTGTAGATCATAGGGATGCGAAACCTCATCCGTTTTTGGCTTATCCGCAACACTAGAAGGGTTACGTTTTTTGTAATTTACAAAATATTTTACGTTTTGTTATGGTGTTTTACGAAACGTAATGGGAAACTCTGCTCGTTCTCACGAGGAGACCATTGTTTAATTTCGTACTTTTTCGATTGGTTTAAAATGAATACAAGACATGCAAAAACGGTCATCTTTGTTTACAGTTTCCGAACTGAGAAAGCTTAGTTTAGCTTTATTCATTTGTTGTGAAAACACAACAAATTGGCGACGAGGTTTCAGAACCACCACATTGATCTAGACTTAACCTGTCCAGCAGTTTAGCCTAGCAAGAATGAGCAACAAAGATATCATTGAGTTGATGAAAAAGCAATTGGACCAACAACAGTCGCAATTGGCTTTACAAAAAGAACAGTTGGAGCTTCAAGGTAAGCAAAATCAACAACAGCTTGATGCTATTTTGCAATCTTTTCAAGCATTTGCCAAACCAAGTACTAGTGATGCTGAAACTAATGACAGGCAACTTGCTACACATCAAGTGCACTACTCAGTTCCTGCATTTTTAGCATTTGACCCTTCTAAAGAATTGTGGAATGATTATTATCTTCGTTTTCAAACATTTGTGAAAGCACATTCAGTTCCTGAGCAAAAAGTTGCACAAGTTTTTCTCACAAATCAATCAGTGGAGACATACAAGCTTTTGCAAAATTATGTTGCACAACAACCAACTCCAACAAACATCAATGAAGCTGATTTAGACACATTAACTAAATGCATGTCTGAGCAATTCAATCCTAAGCTATTTGTGATACGAGAGCGATACAAGTTTTGGAGTGACCTGCAACGAAAAAAAGGAGAGTCTATTTCTCAACTGGCTGCAAGAATTCGCCAAGATGCACTGACATGCGAATTTTCTTCTATTGAAGACCCCAGGGATGATGCCATGTGCACTCGTTTCATTTGTTCTATGCAAAATGAATCTTTCCTGAAAGCAGTTTTTAAAGAAAAGGGGGGAGAACTGACATTCGCGAAAGCAATCCAGATGGCAAAAGAAATCGAAGAAGCAACAAAGGTAGCTAAAGAGACTGCTAGCAACAATATTGATGAGACATTTGTTGTCAAGAGCCATACTCGCAAGCCCATGTTAAAACCAAATTCCTACAAGACTATTAAACATGAAAAACTAACTGTCCAAAATAAGCCCACACATCCTTGTGGAAGATGCGGAAAGCATGGATATACAGGTATAGCCTGTCGATTCAAAACTTTTACTTGTAATTATTGTAAAAAAGTTGGTCACATAGAGCATGCATGTCTTAAAAAAAGAAAAGACACAGCAACTCAGCCAGTTCAAACAATTAAGTTTGTCGATACCCCTCACCTTGAACAAACCCTCTGCTTAAATGGCAAAAATGTAACTTTTGAAATAGATACCGGGGCAGGGGATAGTTTTTTATCAAAAACTAGCTGGCTTAAATTGGGAAAACCAACACTTGAACTTTCTAAAAAGAGGTATGAATCAGCCTCTGGGCATAATTTACCTGTTCTTGGTGTTTTCAAACCAACTTTGATTTCGTTTTCTCAGAACAACTGTACTAATGCTTGTGCCAATGATGTTAATTTTGTTGTTACTGAACTACCGCAATTGAATTTGTTAGGTAGAAATGCAATCACTCAACTCGGAGTATCGGTAGATGATGTATTGTATCCTAATCAAGATCGTCACTTGACAACTGAATCTGTTCATAAATGTACGGATGGTGACTCTAGCCTGCAAAGTGCATGTAAACAATTGTGTGACCAGTTTCCTGATGTATTTAAAAGTGAATTAGGTTGTTTAAAAGATATTGAGCTTGACATTAAGTTTAAATCTGATGCTGCACCCATTTTTTGTAAACCACGTCCAGTGCCATTCGCACTGCAGGACGATTTGTCTCATGCTTATGAGCAAGGCATTGCTCGAGGGGTGTGGAAACCTGTACAATTTAATGATTATGGCACACCTGTGGTACCCATAAGAAAAACATTACTGCCGGGGCAAACTGCACCATCTCTTAGAGTTTGTGGGGACTACTCAGTCACTGTCAACCCACAACTTGAGATTCACAGACAGCCAATACCAGTACCTGAAGAACTAATGCATAAGTTGGGGGGAGGATATGGCTTCACCAAAATCGACTTGGCCGATGCATACAACCAAATACCTCTTAGTATAGAAAGTCAAAAGCGGCTAGCACTTAGCACTCACAAAGGAGTGTTACTGCAAATGCGCTTGCCTTTCGGTATTAGTTCAGCCCCAGGGTATTTTCAGGAGATCATGTCCCAGTTAACCTCAGACCTGAAAGGTGTTGCCGTGTATTTGGACGACATCCTTGTCAGTGGTGATAATGCCCAAGAACATTTACACAATTTACGTCAATTATTGCAGAGGTTGCAAGACAAAGGACTGCGTTGCAGACTAGAAAAATGTGAGTTTGCACAGCATAGTGTCGAGTATTTGGGTCATACCTTATCCCACCAAGGTATTTCCAAGGGACGCAAAGTCGATGCTGTACTCAGCATGCCTCGACCAAATGACATTTCAACTCTCAAATCATTTTTGGGATCTATTCAGTTTTACAGTAAGTTCCTACCTAACCTTGCCACTATCACAGAGCCGCTCTACTACTTGACCAGAAATGACACTGAATGGAATTGGGGAGAGCAGCAAGAAGTGGCTTTCACTACTCTTAAAGAAATGTTAAACACAGATATGGTATTAGCTCATTTTGACCCTACACTTCCTATTGGGATAGCATGTGATGCATCTGGGGTTGGAATCGGAGCTGTGCTATTTCATCGCTTACCCAATGGCAGTGAGCGACCAATCGCTAATGTTTCAAAAATTCTGTCTGCCACACAAAGAAAATACAGTCAGATACAAAAAGAAGCACTGTCGATTGTGTTTGCCATTCGTAAATTTCATCAGTACTTGTATGCTCGGAAGTTTATTTTGGTTACAGACCATAAGCCACTCCTGGCATTGTTCAGTCCCACTAAAGCCACACCAGTTTTAGCTGCAAACCGATTAGCGAGATGGGCACTGATTCTTGGACAATACAGCTACACCATTGAGTACAGAAAAACAGCTGAACATGGCAATGCTGATGCCCTGAGTCGTTTACCAAGTGGCCATGATGAGGAGTTTGACAACGAAGAAGAGGAAGATGACATTAACATTGTGAACACCATTAAAATCATCAGCTCCCAAATCAAACCAACTGATTCAGAATCCGTTCGCAAAGAATCAGCAAAAGATCCAGCTATATCTACAGCCATGAGATATACGCAGGAGGGATGGCCAGGAAAACTATCCGAAAACCAAAAGGTTGAAATTTTCAGAAAAATTGCTGACTCATTGTCAGTGGAACATGGATGTTTGTTATATGGATCGAGACTGGTGATTCCCCAAAGTCTACAAAAATCGGTTCTTGAATTATTGCATCTTGGACATTTCGGCATGGAAAAGATGAAGCAACTTGCCCGCACTGCTGTCTATTGGCCCGGCCTGGACACAGACATTCAAGACCAATGCAAACAATGTTCCAATTGTGCAGAGTTTCAGAATAAACCTTCTAAAATGGACAACCACCCGTGGATGCTGCCAGAAAAGCCGTGGAGCCGGATACACGCGGACCACGCGATACAATTCATGGGTAGAAACTGGCTAGTTATAGTTGACGCATATTCTAAATACCCCTGCATTTATCCAACCGGTTCTGTTTCGGCAAATACCACTATGGAACTGCTAGAAGATTCGTTTACTCATTTTGGATACCCGCACAGCCTTGTGACGGATAATGCAGCGACCTTCATGTCAAACGAATTTCAGCAATGGTGTAAGGAAAGAGGAATTGTCCATCTTACTGGAGCACCTTACCACCCTGCTACCAACGGAGCTGCTGAAAGACTTGTTCAAACCTTCAAACAAGCTCTGCGAAAGTCCACTCTTTCACCGAAAACCGCTCTGCAGGAGTTTTTGATACAGTACCGACGTCCGCCTCTACCGTGTGGATACTCTCCTAGTCAACTACTTACTGGACGCCAAATCAGAACGAAAATCGACGTCCTGTTGCCGTCACCTGCCCATGCTGCACAAAAGAAACAAGTCATAGAAGCTCGCCGATCAGCAAAGGGAAATGGCGATAAGAATAAAAGCCCATACACAGAGGATATGAACGTTTACGCCCTAGTGTGTGGCCAAACACAAAGCAACAGACCGCGCTGGGTTCCAGCTGTTGTTATCAAAGTATTGGGAACCAGCACTGTTAATGTGCGAGTACTTGACAGTGGACACATATGGCGCAGACACGTTGATCAGCTTCGTCCACGATACGAGAGTACAGCTGAGCCTTTGGCTGGCACCGGTTTGGGTCATGAGGTTGACGGTGATATGAATAGTCCCCAAAGATCGATTCGGCCTTAAAGAGCCATCAAACCCAGGGTGCCATATGATATGTAGAATCATTTTACATCTTCATTCTTGTTTATGTATACCTTCCTTTAACGTGCATTTTACGACATTGATTTATGTGCTTTCATAATTTGCGTGGGAGGTGTTATGGTGTTTTACGAAACGTAATGGGAAACTCTGCTCGTTCTCACGAGGAGACCATTGTTTAATTTCGTACTTTTTCGATTGGTTTAAAATGAATACAAGACATGCAAAAACGGTCATCTTTGTTTACAGTTTCCGAACTGAGAAAGCTTAGTTTAGCTTTATTCATTTGTTGTGAAAACACAACACGTTTTATGGGTTATAGGCTATAAGAAGAGTTAAGTTGGTTTTAAAGTAATTTAAGGTTTTTAGTTGAAAGCAAGCCAGCAGTAAAGCGTAAAAAAAATGTCAAATTGGCAATTGACCCTTCTAATGTTGAAGGAACAACGGAGTTGCGCGTCCCGTAATGTACCGTCCCTATTCCAAAGGTCCCATCAATGGAACCTTTAGAACAGTATTTAAAGACTCCTATTAAACATGTTTAGCAAACAAAACAGGAGATTCATATATCAAGTCTTATTTTTGAGTATTTTAAATACAAAAGGAAATAAACAAACGCACAATGCAGACTTATGCTCATTGTATTTGAAAAAAACACCCGTTAGCCTATAGTTTTCTGCTGTTATTGTTCAGAAAGTAGACTTTTTTAATTTATTTGGCTTAAAAGTTGGCATATCCTAAAAGACAAGGGTCCGATAAAACGCTTGAAATAGTCTGTTCGATTGGTCCCACATAGTCAATAAATGAAAAAAAAACGACATTTTAACTTGTGTAAGTTCAGTTTTGGTAGGATAAATCTATATTCACCCTTAAGCTTAATAAGTAATTACTTTTACTTGCCAATGCGCCACAAGTTATGAGTAGGCCTATAGGTTTACTCGGACTAAAGAAAACTCCTTACATGCAAAGAGCCAAAGAGCTTGCTTTCACTTATAATATCACACAAATGCTATTCACTGTCAAAAAAGAAAGAAATCCCCACTATTCTGGTTTTGATTTGACATAGTATAGCTTTGGTAGAGAGATAATTTTTGAATAGGCTACCATGGACAGATAAGTGATAGCAACTTGATAGGATTGAATTGCATAATTCAAAAACAATACATAAAAAGATAACTAAATAAATTCGAACGTTTTCAGCAAAACTTTCTGCCCTCGTCAGGAAAACAACTTAATTCATCTTAAAAAAACAACAGATATTCGTGAAACGTTAACAATAAACGACTGAAATTACAATCTGCACTGCGCGAAGTATAAACACAACAGAAGAACAAACACAAAAAGTGAAAAGATGCTGTTAAAGTATGCGGGAGTGTGATCCCAAGGTAGGATAGAGAGCAGTAACAACGTTAAGGCACTTAAGGAAAACCACTAAACAACATAAAACAAATGTAATTTAGTACAAATTTAACAAGAAAGCTGTTTCTCCAGCGAATAATTGGTTGTTGAGCTTAGGGTTGTGTTGCTTTATTTGAAGTGCCTCGTGAATTTTAGTTTCAAACTCTTGGTTTGTGAGCTCCATTGCAAAGTCGTAATAATATTGTCAAATATTTAACTTTTTTTCAATAACTTCCTTATGGTGTTCCAAATTTTGATGGGCCTAAAGCTTCAGCTTTAAGGATAATCCGGTCCTGCACTCAGATGCCGTTCCACCAGGAAGGAAATTTGGAGCAAACGCAGCAAATTTTTCCGGTGAGCAGGACAAAAATCTTTTTATAAGTTATTAGGTAGATTTAAAAAGAATATTACCAACAACAGCCTAAACGCAGCCTATATCAACGACTTCTTGAATTAAACAATGACAGAAAACAAGCTGTACGACGTACGTAGGCTAATTGAAACGGGAGTCAATGGTATACTATGTATATGATCAATCGGTGTCACGGGTCAGAGTTTGTGTTAAACATCACCAGATGAGCTGTCCTCATCCACTGCAATAAGATAAAGTTTACTTGTATGGTCAACAAAACATTGGATATATAATATAACTTATACAGTTATACAGTACACTATTCAGTATATAGGTATTAGGTAGTTAAGAGCGTAATTGCGTGAAGTACTACAACAGTTTATCGAACGACAATTAATCGAACGACAGTTTATCGAAACGACAGGTTATCGAAACGACAGTTTATCGAACGACAATTTATCGAACGACAGTTAATCGAAAACCTAACCCTAACCATAATCCTAACCCCTAACCATAATCCTAACCCTTAACTCCTAGCTCCTAACCATTAACCCCTAATCCCAGAGTATTCCATTGCATATGTGCTTCGTCGTTCGATAAACTGTCGTTTCGATAAACAGTCGTTTTGATAAACAGTCGTTTCGATGAACTGTCGTTTCGATGAATTGTCGTTCGATGAACTGTCTTTCGATAAACTGTCGTTCGATGAACTGTCGTTCGATGAACTGTCGTTCGATGAACTGTCGTTCGATGAACTGTCGTTCGATAAATTGTCTTTCAATAAATTGTCGCGTCACGATTGCGTGATTATCTTGACGATTACATCTGGTCCGAATAAGTGCAAAACAAAAATATTTAAAAGTAAAAATTATCTGCTTAGTAAGGTACACTACACAGCGAAACGATAAGCCACAGTTCACAACAAAGATGAAACAAGCACAAGCTTTTGAGAAGTGTTGTTATCAACACTATCTTACTTCACTGTCCACTTTTAACAAAATTAAACGAAAGTACATTATCATTACTGAGTTATCAATAAATGAAAAAATGAATCAAGCATGAATTTTTAATGCGACAACAAATAACCAAATAGCCTACGCAATAGTACGCATGTACTTCAAGACGATGCGAATGAGTTAAAGGTTTTGAGGTGAAACTTTTGCGAGAAAAAGTCGACACTTTT
Organism: Aplidium turbinatum; assembly: GCF_918807975.1. Classification (NCBI taxonomy): domain Eukaryota; kingdom Metazoa; phylum Chordata; class Ascidiacea; order Aplousobranchia; family Polyclinidae; genus Aplidium; species Aplidium turbinatum. The sequence continues at coordinate 9,723,047 of NC_137486.1, forward strand.
ATTCATTGAAATAAAAAACAGAGTAAGAGGAGCAATCAGAAGGAGCGGTTTGAATAGGAATGCCACGAATCAAAACTACACAGCAACAATCAAATTGACCGATACTTATAAGTCAGTTGAGTAAACAATGTTGAGTAAACAATGTTGTAAAAAATGTTTTAAACAGTAAACAATGTTGTAAAAATTTTTTTAAACAGTAAACAATGTTGAGTAAACAATGTAAATGGTTGTTGCAATTTTTATTTTATTTATTGGGTGGTGTAAATTGACGTAATGATTGATCAGCAAGTGAATTACTCAACGTGGAATGGTCCAAACTGTAGCACAAGGGTCACACTCGACTCCAACTCAACACCCACCAAACCCGTGGAAATACCTCTAAATGTCGCCGTGATAATGATAGCTTCATGGGCCACAAAAAGCACTGCAAAATAAAGGTTCTCCTGCATTACTTTCGAAGCAGTGTTATCATAGCGATCTATACAGCATACGCAGGTCTTGCTAACCTATCAAGTGCAACGGTATTAACGTGATTTTGTGGCCGAAGATAACATTCAAAGCGCACTGAACACGCACTTTTTAAAGCAGGGTAGGTTGAGAATTCAATTGTTAGTATAAGTAAAGGCAGATTGACTCCAGTCGTAGTACGGATATTGTGGAGAGTAAGATGTTTCGCCCATCAGGTGATCGTTGTCATCATTATCTCGGATATTGACTCCTCCTCCAGCAACGGATGCGTAAGAAGGCGGAGGAGCTATAAAAAGTCCGAGTTAAATTGGCTCATTAATGAAAGCAGGTTATCTTGAATAAAAAGTGAAATCCTACATAACTGGTACTGCATGTGATGGATTGAAATATAATTTTTAAACTGAAACGGCGTTTGTTGGCGCTTTATCATGGCCACCTGCAAAGGATTTAATCTAGCGAGAAGCGATAATCTACTTTTTGATGTTAATAAGATGTGACACTGTGAGAGAGATGTTTGTTCTATTTGCCTTCCCTAATACGAGTCGAGAAAACGAAACACATTTACATAAAAATCAAAATATAGCAATAGAAAGATCTGGCAGTACCGAACAACCTTGCGGTTAACCAGTCAAGGTGCTGCCTGACATCAGGCTTCATACATTTCAGCGTCACACATTTCACATTTTACATTAGCAGAATCAATAAACAGCATGATTGAACAGTAGCTTCGAAATGAATATGAGGTTTCTTAGGAAATTGAATCAAGACCAGCTTGCAATACATGAGCATAATGAATCTTATAGGGTAAGAACACAATTTACACAAATACGAGGTGACATGTAGATAAAATAATTAAACTGAACAAGTATATTTAATAAGAATTTAACAAGGTAATTTTATAAAGTTTTTCAAACAAAGCAAAGTGTTTGCTTTTTGGACATTCATCTAATTCACTCCACAATTTAGTACCCCGATGTGCCAAAAGATTGTGTGCCACGGATTTGCTTATTTGTGGAAGAAAATACTTCATTTTATTTAGTTGTCGAGTGTTGTGCGAGTGAATATTATCAAGTTTTATAAAACGATCTTGCAATACAGGTGGTAGATTGTTATTGGAAACTTTATGCATAAATTTGGCAATTTCGAGTTTGTAAACATCTTCTTGTTGTGATCTATTTAAAGATTTGTATAAGTTGGTGACGTGACTGAATTTTGGACTTCTAGTGATTGCGCGAATAATATTATTGTGTCTGAAGTCTACTGTTGACAGCCTCTACTGTTGTGGTCTGAAAATTACACCATTTCTTCCGTACTGCTGAATGGAGACCCGATAGCGCGCTGGAGTGCCTCGCTCAATAGCACTCAAGATTTGAATCACTTAAACTTACAATTTCTTCGTATGCAATCCATAGATGTCATCAACTGAGCTATAGGAGTGGGCCATGCAATCGTGTCACATCGTCGCAGTGGTTCGTTAACGGAGCGAGATGGTGCAGTTATTTGCGATTGTAAGGACATCACAAGCTTAATACATCGCTTCTAGATTTCCGTTCATGACTTCATGTGGCAAGTTCTAATCCAGTGTTTCTCAAACTTTTTTAGTCCATCGCCCCCTTTTGTTTATTGAAATAAAATTTCGCCCCCCTAATTCTGTCAAGTAAAATAAATAATTAAACATTAGCCTAATAATGGAGTGATAGACAAATTTAGTTTTGGGAATTTAATCAACGAAATTGGCTGTGCCATGATAATGTTCAATGGAATGGATGAGCTTGGCGACTTTTACAAAGTTTTGAAATGTTTGGCGACATCTTCGTAAGATAGTCGAAGATTACCCCGTTGATGAACTAGCAAGCGATTTCTTTGCTTTGAAAGCATCAATGCCACAGCCGAAAACCCCTTTTCAACCATATATGAAGTAGGAAACGACAAAATCCACATTCTAGCTTCTTTCCAGTTAAGCTCATAGCCTATTTGCCAGCAACCTGGCACCAAAACAAATCGTATCGATCATTTCTGAATTTCACTCTTGAGGCTAGTTTCTAAAATCTATTCTGAAACTTTTTATCTACCGTAATATCTATGTCTATATCTAAAATCTTCTGTTACAGCTTTTGCCTACTGTAAAATTGGAGATAAAGTTCTGAATTCTATCAAATCAAAATTAATTATGAAGCCACTTTATTACTTCCCTTTATCTGCCACTATAACTCATCGACAAGTCTAGCCCCGATTTTTGCTGTTGAACGTTTCTAACTATCAGCAGAGAATGTTGGATTATTATTTAAGAAGCTTGTTAATCCTGTTACAATTGAAACCTGTTATCACTTACTGACTGGCAACCTACTAAATTCACTGTAATCAACTACTAACTACCGTACATGCTGGTTAAGACTGCTTCGCTTGACACTGACCCGAGACTCGTAACTTACGAGGGTGAAAACCAGTGATAAAATTCGTAGGTCTCTGGCCTTAGCCTCGAGCTTGGCTGGCCTCGGCTAGTCAAGCCTTGGCTTCGAGGCTTTGCATTGACCTTGGACTGATGAATAAACTGGTTAAATAACCTAGCTCAGGTGTTATCGCTGCAGTAGTTGAAAGATATAAATTGATCCTAAACTACTGAAAATTACAACTGATATTGCATGTCTGTCTTGCAAACTGTGTAATGCACGCCAAAACAATTGCAATATCTATGAATATGAAAGAGCGCTGTGACGTTTCAACTTTATATTTTGCTAAGAGCACTGTGACGCTACAATAATAGATAATTTTGCACTGAATTGATTAGATTTCAATAGCTTCAACTCCTTCAAGTGATAAAGTAAACTTTTGCAAGATTGTGAGATGTTGTTATTCTATGTCCACAATTGAATTTGTGGTTTATTAAACTTTGTATTTTATAGTAGGCCTACCACAGTCTGTTGTTGGTGAATCCTGTCTGTTGTTGAATATATTTGTACCGGTTTATACTTGTACTGTATAGCCTACTATTTTTCGCAGCAGACAAAATAAAAGGTTTCTCTCTCTCTCTCTCTCCATAGCCATATAGTGCATAGAACTGATTAGCGCGTTGAACTGTTATTGGTGGTTTGATAAATTCGCCCCCTTCAAGTGTTTTCGCCCCCCGATCGCCCCCTTTGATTTTTTCGCCCACTTTGAGAAACGCTGTTCTAATCCATAATCGTGAAAGCTAACTGCGACGTTTGGCCAAGGTCAGTGCGAAAGAAAAGCACAGAGACGGTGACTGCTCCATCAGGACATTTCAACACATTGATTGTCCGAGAACTTTTTGCCAAAAATATTAGTATTGTTGCTTCATGGCTTCTTCTAGTGTCAATCTGTGTTTCGGCATAGTTACTTAAACATGACGTTGACTACTTGTGCTTACGTTTTTTATGCTTAGCTTTCTTGCACAGCTAATGTTACTCACGTTCATAAACTGGTGGAATATCAGGGGGCTGAGGCAAGGGAGGAGCGGTTGGTTCTACAGCTGGAAGGTTGTAAGGTGTCAGTCCCTGCAGAGGGATTGTGCCGAGAGTGAGTGGCACATTGACGCGAAGATTAATGCTCCCGCTTGGCACAACGACGCAGAACTGCATGAAAGACAATTCAAAAAATGGAATAAAGAGTTTGCGGCATAGTAAGGGTTGTTTAGGCAGTTGACATTATTAGTAGTTAGTATAGTTCTATTGAAGATGCTAATATTGTGAGCTGGCGATTCTAACGAATCTACGATACACAAGCCACTTTGATTCAATTAATTTATGACGCGTGTTTGTGACACGTGTCATTTTCAGCATAAAACAAGCATTGGAAACTCCAACTGGAAATTGGTTTTCAATCTTAACTTTTCCAGTGGAGGGTCGTAGAAAACAAGGAAGATCCAAGAAAACGTTGAAAAGGCAAGTTGAGGAGAAAAGCAGCAAGGTGGGCTTGACAAGAGAGGACGCTTTAGAGTTTAGACAGATTGATGTGGAGGCAGGGTGTGAATGCGATTGCGGCACTTGGAGGTGAATCCGGCCACCCTCGGAAACATCACCGGATTAAAACCGGACTACTACCACTACTACTATCTGTGCACAAGTAGGCCTATGCGCCACAACCAATACACTGTACACACGGTAAAGTACAAACGAGTGTAATTAACTCACCTCCACTGTGTAAGTGACAATGATGATGCTGCAAAATCGAATCATTGTCGGTGGAAGAGGGGGTATCTAAACAATGACAACAAAAATTGAAGTTTAAATAAAAACAACCGATGTTTATTGTTTACGTATGTTTACGTAGTTTACGTATGTTTACGTAGTTTACGTAGTTTACGTAGTTTACGTATGTTTACGTAGTTGAGTAAAAACGATTGAAAATATCCACTAGAACAACACCACTCTAAACATAAACCTGCAATCTCTCATGGTTCCATTCAATGGAATCTCCTGCCCTGCATCCAGGTCCGGACAAAGATGCGATGTTTTTAGAAAGAGTCCGCGATTTGGCGGTTGCTCGATATATAACGTGTTGTATGATTGTGGCTTTGGTGCTTGGCATATTCGATGAACTGAAATATATTTGCATGATTTGAATAAAAGAAGAGAGGAATCTAAGATACTGTACATGTGAAGAGAGGCCAACTGCAAGATTAAGAGAGGTGGTTGGTGTTGTGATAAGAGAACGTTTAAGGTAGAAAATGGGCATGTTGCAAAAAGATGTCCATGTCACAAAGACAATGTGAAAAATGTGAAGAAGATGGAGAAAACACTGAAGTGCTGAGTTGAGTTGGGGAGAGGAGCGGACGATTGTGATTTTGAACACCAGCGCCAACAGACAAAGCCGCATTAGAAAGAGAAAGTATTTACAAACTCTTTACACGGGCACAATAATAAAAAAAACAAATGTAGCATTCCATTGAAAGTGTCTAATGCACACAGAATACCTTCCATTGTCAACACTAGCATTGACCGAGATAAACTCTCCAGGTACATAACCAGTTCGATCTAGATGGACCTGTGCTTGTATGGGCCCACTGGCGCAGCACAAACAACAGAGCGTTTTGGAATCGTTGTTGGTCACTGGCGTCTGTTCAAAGTAAAACCAAGTCCATAAAACTTACTGGTTAAGGTTAAAGGGGACCTGAAATGAAAAATTAAAATTTTTTTGGTGATTGTTTAGTGTTTAAGTATTATATTTTTCGAAAAAAAATTTTGATATGCTTTTTTGTTTGGGAGATATAGCCAAATGAAAATCGGCCACCTGATGGCGCTATGCGGCTTGTGACGTCATCGGCGGGCAACCAAGTAAACAGCTTCATGCACTTGCCTTAGAAACGTCGCATAGGTCATTGTATATTGAGTAATAGAAGATCAGCACAAACAAGATGTCTGAAACAAGACAACGATTTCTCTTTGAACCAAAAAGACGGCGACTCGACAGCGAAGAACATCATTCTGATTCGTGCTCTGACAACACCAGTTCGGACAGCAGTCGGATGGAAAATTTGCATTGAAAAAAATGCAGGAAAATAATTTGCTTGAACCAAGTGGTTTATATAAACTAAACGTAGCCTATGTATTCAGAGTTGCCTATCCTGCCAATGTTTTACTGTCCTACTGACCTGTTTCAAAGTCTTGTTGTTTTCTCGCTTTGCTATTCGATCCAAACGCCCGATCGTACTCACAGACCTGTACCTAGGTCGATCGAGTTTTGTGGGTACTGCATTGACAATGGCTTTCACATATCTTGAAAAATCAAAGACAGAAGAAATAGCTTCAGGGATGAGCAGGTGTCTGGACTTGGTGCCTTGTAGCTCAGCCTGTAGATCACGTTGGTAATCGCTGGCCAGAAAATCATTGCTGCACACACGGCAGTGCTTGTTTACAGGTGGGTTTTTGAGTTTCATCGCCGAGATCCATTTCTTCAGCTTGTTGTCATTATTCAGAGGTAAATGATGAAAGGATACCCCTTTGACGATTACCCGGTTAGTACAACCGGGAGTCATACAAGAAGCCACCATAAAATTGTTCGCTGTTTCGGTAGCCTACGCGATTTGTTCCTTGTGTTTGCACGCAAAACAGTAGACCTTGGATGCGACTTTGCCAGCCAATGACGTCATCAAAATTTTTGACCAATCAGAATCATTCAATTCAAGAAAGGTTTTTTTAGGTTTTTTAATTAATGGTAACACAAAAAATAAAAAAATTGTCGAAAAACGTTTTATTTCAGAAAGATCTACAAATACAAAAGCCATGTATTTTCGTTGCAGTGCACCTTTAAGTTAAGCACAGAAATTGGCAGATTTTGATAAAACAAACCATATGCAGCGCAATATCATTTGATTGATTCAAGGCAGCCTACGACAAATAAAGATCAGTGCAAACGTGAGTCAAGGGGTTATTTTTTTTCAAAAACTGCTCAGAAAAAAGAGGCTTAAAACTTCTTTGGAAATACCAGGTGGTCGCACAATTGTTGTGTTCAAGCCATGGCCGACAAAAATACATGGCCTAGACACCGCACTCAAAACTTCAGAACTGAAGGCTGAAGTGGATTACAGATAAAAGTATACCTGAGGTTCTACATTTGCCTAAAATGTTTCTTCAATTGTTTTTAGTGTTTAATTGTCTTCAGTGATCAGTGCACAATGTTATTTGTTAGTTCAACATAGAATACACATTACACAACTAGTCAACTACACACCCTGGCATTGGGATCCTGATTGAGGTCCACATTTTCAAGAACAGTAAAGGCTCTTTTTGTATTGTGATCAAACTTCCACGGCTTGATGATGCTTGCTTTTGCAAAATATCGAATACGACGATCAGCACCTACAAGAAAAAAGGAACAAAATTTCACGTGACAAATGTAAGGTAATACCTCAAACAAACAAGGAAAGTTTGAAGCGAAACGATGATGATGTAAAACCAAGTTTTGCCACTTCAGTCTTGGGAAAATCTATATCCTTGGTGCATTAATACTGACCAATGACCATATGTTTGACTTTTCGTTACCATATTGGCACAAACAAGTGGCAGCCGCCTGCAGTCTGGTTCGCCTATATGAGCCTCGTCAGAGCAATGCTGCTGTTCATGACATATGCACAATTGTAGGGTAGTTCATTCGTTAATAGCTACAAAGAATTTTTACGAGTACAAACTGAGAAAATTTAGGGTGTATTTCGTGTATGTTTGAAATAGATTCAGTCGAAACAGAATGGCAGTATGGTAGTATCAAACTGCCTTCCAAAGCTGACACTATCTCACCTACTGTGTTCAATAAATGCTAAACAATTTACATGTTATTAACAATGTATTATTGAATATGATGCTTGCTTTAGCATAAGTTTGGAAGGTAAGTGACGCCACTATGCCACACGCAGATAATAGACAACTAATGGTAGGCTACTATTGAATAACATTTTTCAAGCTATAGAAAAATCAAGTATTAAATTCAAACGTCTTCAGCAAAACCCTACACCCTCATCGTAAATAGTGTAATACATCAGAACAAAACAAGTAAATGAATAACAGTAACTGATATTAATGGATAGTAGTAAAAATATACGTTTACACACTAACAACCTGAGTACAATAATATCAGAAACAGATAAAACAGCAATCAGGACTACCTTGTGGCAGGATATTTACCAGATTGTAGATTCAAAACAAACGCATTAAGACAAAGGTGTAAACGATTGATAATTCTCTCAGTTATTTAATATTACTTATCATTTGTATCGTTTGTAATCGCATATAGGCCTACTTTTAAATAAATTTTCAGCAAGTCAGATTGACCTTCAAAGGAGGAAGGCAGTTGACTTGGGAGTTGGAAGTTAAATGGAAAAGCACTTTCACCAGCTGGAAGCTGCTTAGCCACCTCAGTGGATCCTCCTGAACCTAAAAAAGTTTGAAGAAAAACAGACTTGAAAGAATAATCCACCACTAACCTTACTAGTTACATTGGAGTAACATGCAGGATTGATGAGCTTGATTGTCAGCCTTTCTGGGCGAAGCACAACTTTTCAGCTTGACAACGCAATTAACTGAGATATTTAGATTTTGCCACAATGTGTGATTTCAGTGCTATTTCAAATAAATTATATTTCATTGGGTGTTTTCTCGTTAAGTACAGGGCTGTGGAGTCAAAGTAATTTTGGTGTGCCCAGAGTCGTTGAAAAAAACGGCCGACTTCGACTTGACACAAATTTAAGTTTGCAATTTTTTTTCAAAACATTGTTTCTTGTTCATGTTCTCCGTATTGCGGTCTAAAACTTTTCCATTTCATGAGAAGTGTTTGTTTTTGTCCGTATTTGTGAAAATCGCCGTTTCAATTTTGATCACCTCAAGCGAAATTAAATTAAAAATAATTGAAACAGGAAAAAAATTAAATAAACCTGGCAACCTCAAAAAACTAGGCAACACTGAAGCCGGAGTGGGTCAGTTATCAATCGAGAAGTCGAAATCATATATTTTTCGCCTGATTCTACAGCCTCATACCGTACTGTAGTATATATAATAGTTTGTATTGAAAAAAAACTAACTGTCGTAATGCATAAAACAATAGTGAAAATGTCCCACGTGAAAATTGTGACTTACTCAGTAAAGGGACTCCTGCCATAGTTTGACTGAACTGCAATATTAGGGAGACCGGGGCAATATGAATCTCGGGGCATTGTGAATCAGCTTATTTTCTGGAAACTGATGGGGAGCTCTGAAACCTTAAAATCATGTTTTGGTCACATGGCTATCATGCTTCGTGTTGGGCCATTATGCTGTGTCAGCAGTTCTTTGTTTTCAGACAAACTAGAAAAACATGATTTTGAAGACCATAAATAAACTCGGTTTTCCTTTTTGGTAAGCCTAGCACAACTTGTAGAGAGAAGCTAGTTGTCCAGATTTTGGGTAAAGGAAACGTTGCTGTCATGAAACATTACTGCAAGTTGATTTTTGGATAATGTTGACTCATTTTTTTTCAACAACATCTTTACTTTAGTGAGAAACAAGTTGGGAGTATATTTGTTGTACGGTATCTTGTTTATTCATTTTAGGTTAAAATTAAAATGGCAAGAACATTCATCAAGCAAACTGAGCATGGAAGTTTTCTTACTTTCTTTCTTTTCTGACCTTGATGCTGTGAAAAAGGAGGAAAGGTTATAGTAGCTCCCAGAGAAGATGATTTAAGCCATAGTAAACTTTTGTGCTACATGAAAAAAAATGGTGAGGTTCAGTGGGAAGAAAAGGTCAGTTTACTACACTGGACGAGTGCTACAATTCGATTCCACAAAGATAGATTTTTATGGAAAGATAGGTAATTTGCACTTCAAGAAGCCACCACCACTTGGTGATGTAAAATATATGTGGAAAGAAACCAATTTGAGCAAGATTTATTTTTTAAACCCTTTACTCGGGTTTATAAAAAAGACAGATAGGATCCTTCTAGGCTCAATTAGATTTGATTGCAATCTGTGAGTGTCAAGTGAAGTCAAGTCCAGTAAACAATCTGTCAAGTCAATTAAAGTGAGTAAACAATCTGAATACTTAATTGTGGAGACTACACAAGTGAGATGCTATTCTACTCTGCAATTTGCTGACTCGTTTTCATCCTTCATTTGCTTCGTAGGCTTAAACCTGAACCATCCGGGTAAACCAGATGTATTCATATTCAATTTTTATTTGTTTTAAACTTTCATTTATTGAACAATAGTATATGGTTTGTCGATTTTGGTTGAGCATTAAATGGAATTTTGGGCAGTTGTCAAACAAATCTAATATTGGTTTGTAATACTGTATATCGGAGCTGTGTGCGGCCTGCAATGCTATATGGTAGCGAGACATGGGTATTGAGAGAGAGTGAACTGGCAATCCTGAGAAGAACGGAAAGGTCAATGGTGAGAGCAATGTGTGGGGTGAAAACGAGAAGGGAAAAAAGGACTGAAGAATTGTTGGATATGCTAGAGATGAGAGAGACCATAGACCAAATGGCAAGGGCAAATGGAGTAAGATGGTATGGACATGTGATAAGGAGGGAGGAAGGAAGTTTTCTTAGAAAGGCACTAGATCTAAAGGTGGATGGGAAGAGGAAACGCGGTCGTCCAAGAAGAACGTGGAAACAACAAGTGAAGGATGAATTTAAAAAAGTCGGACTGAAGGAGGAAGATGCAAGGGACAGGGTGAAATGGAGAAGAGGGATAAAAACAATTGCTGCGTGGAAACAATCGGCCACCCCCACTAGTGGGGAACAAACCGACGATGGATTATGATGATGAATACTCCAGCATGGTTCATAATATCTCGATGAATATTTTTCATAAAAAATGCAGTAACAAATTTTTTTTTGATGTCTATTGATTGTGTTTGTGATATGTGTAAGGTACCATGTGATTGTGATACTACAGTACGTAACTTGAAAGTTTTAGAGCCCTGCATCAACTTAAACGACATAAGAGAGTTTCAAATTTTTCTGGTTCATATAGCTCTGCTCCCCCTACTGGATGGAGCGATTCCCCATCATCAAGTTTTGGTCTAGTTCTTGGAAATTCATTTGTTTTGATAGCGATGTCTATCCAGCATTTATATTTTATTCCTAATCCAGGTAGCACGCTTAAAAAATATGCGAAATGTCTTTACAATCAAGCTGTAATTACCAATTCACCAGGGCACTGAGGGCAGGCATGTGTTCTTTCAGGTCTACTGAATGTAGTCTCTGAAAACCGATTCTATGGGTCGGTTTGAATCTGACAAAGCCTCTCATAGGATGAAAGGATTGGACTGGACTTTCTGACAATGACAGTTCAAGACGTTTTCATGCCGTTACTAATTAATTGATCAAAGCTTTTCAAAAGTTCTTTCGTGGGCTACATTTAAGACTGCTCGTTAATTAATACATAGGCTACTAAAACCAAGTATTACTAAAAAGTGTTTTTCTCCATTATCAATATGCAAAGTCAGTATTTTAAGGCTTGAAAAGTTTCAATAACGCTTATGGGTTAGAAAAATCTGTTACGGTACCTCTGCCAAAGACAAAAATGTTTTGCATAAAGTAAGTTTCTGAAGCCCAATAATCTTCGGTTTTTCGATCATCTCCTGTTCCACTACTCTCCGACCAATGCACATCAGCTTTCCCATGAAACTTTATTCTTACAGCTAAAGATATAGTAATTATATGTAGTGTGATACTTGTAGCTAATCTTTACTAACTACTAGAACAGTGGGTAAAAATACAATAGATTAATAAGTAGAAAAATTCCAAGCTAGCAAAGCAAAAAACAATTTTATAGTTTGGGAGTGCTGAAGCGGGAATTTATAATAATAATAACCAGGGTCAAATCGTCATATTTCAATACTATCATTCGCAGTTTACTTGTTCACAATTCTCAGCAGCAGCATTTTGTTAGCTGGGTTATTGTGATTACTACTTGTATTGTGTGTTTTTCGGTGTTTGGTAGTACATATGGATCTATTGTTCTGATGCAAAAAAAAAAGTAACAGCCTAATAAGGTTTCTCAACTTTTTTGAATCAGTATCAAACTTAAACCAATTTTACAAACTATAACATTACATGGCACAGGTATTGGATATAAGTACAATTACAAGGATAATAATACAAGGAGGTATATCCAGTCCACCTTACCATAGCATTTTCATTATAGTTCAAACACTTAATATCCTCCGCAGCGACTGCTGGCCGGCATAAAGCATTACGTTTCTGACACACATGTTGTACATCTGTCTTCTAATAAGGAAAGGGATACTGACGCTTGTCAAGATGGGAAAGAGTTCTTGGAAATTCTTCCATGCGCACCTGATTCTAGCTGTAACTGTACATGTCTGTAATCCCAGGCCATAATCTTATGTGCTAGACATCGCACTACAAAGAACCAATTTTCGCACAGCTGGGCTTCAGTAAAACAGAAGAGCACACAAAAGGAATAATCACACTTCCTAATAAAGAAGTTTAAATGCTTTTGATGTCATCCGTCGGCAACTGGCCTTCCAAGGAATGGACACGGACAAATTATTTCGGCTTGAGAGGGAAGTGTTGGAAAGCATGTCTAAAAGTTTAAACCAGAAAACTTTCGAGAATTTTTTTTTAAACTGCTAAAAAAAGTAGCCTACTGTTGTGAAATGCAGTGCGTAATTTCATTTGTGCAGTTTCGTTCAGTTGAAGAACATTGCAAATTAATTATTTTACCAGACAGCACAAAAGACTTGAAAAAAAAAACCTTTGCGATTTCAAAACAAACAATGAGTGTGAGCCGTGTTTTTCTACCATACCACTATTTTCGCAGGCCACGTTCCATACTCAAAACTACACAGCTGGTACGGAGCTAAAAATAGAACGCTTGAATCAAAAACGTCAATGTCAAAGTTCGCGTTGTGACATCACAAAGATCGGTGAGATTAAAAGAAGTCCGATTGCCGCAGTTTGCAGAAAAATGCTTAGATCCTACTGCTCTCCCAGTAAGCAAATCTGGTCTTGTTTACATTGTTTCAACGTTTGCAGAAAATAAATCAATGTAAAAAGGATCAGTTTTCTGGCTGGAACATACAGCATAGTGTTATGTAACACAGAACTAGTAAACTCTTTAAAGTTTAACCAGAATTGTAAACAGTTGTAGGAAGTATCAGTTGTAATGTGCGTTGCAGCCTAGTCAGCACAGACATCTTCTCAACAATTACGCCCATTCACCATAAACCTTTTTTAGTAAATTGGTTAAACGAATCATTCGTATAATCGTATCAAAACGGCTGGCAAATAGATGATTTGATTAACCGATTTCGTCTGTATATACATTTCCTGACGTCATAACAAATCGGATAACTTTTGAAAACAAATCTAATCAATGAGAAAAGCATTGTTTATAGAGGGATAGGCTTGGCAAGGCTACAGGTACAATAGGCTACACAGTACACACATCACACAACCAAACGTTGAAAAATAATTTTTTGATGCATGCTCTATATTAGAAACATATCAATAAGTCATGGAAAAATGGAAGACAACAACAAACTTTAAAATGAATTGCAAAATGGTTATTTTAGTGGTTGAACTGTAATCAACATCAAATATGACATATACTGTTTGTTTCTTGAGGTGTCATTATAAAACTTATTGGCGCTTATTCAAATGGTAGGCCTACACTCTACAGCCAGATGAGATGGCTGGCTTATGCAGAGCTAATATTTAGATCAGATCAGCTTTCATTACAAAAATGTTTTCAAACTGTGCTTTAATTAGAAATAACTTTCTAGCTTACTTATTCCATGGCGAGTCAAACTTTGTATATGTAACATAAATTAATGTTTTAAGACTACTTGTTTCTATACCTTGCATATCCATTGGTGCATTGAGATGAACAATAACAGCTCCAGAAATCACTTGGCCAGGATAATATATGGCATTTTCGTTATTATTAAAAGAAATAAAAAAATGTATTAACTTTCCCATAGTGGAATCAAGCTTTAACCTAATTCTGTGAAAATAAAATGCAATTTTGTCTGTACCATATATACAATGGTTTTCAATGACACACTAACTACTAACTAGCCTACCACTGGCATCAATTGTTTACTGATGAAAGCCAATTTCAGGGGGCAAGCAGTCCAGTCTAATTTTGAAAGCACTTTCTGAAAGTTGCCGATTTTTAGCCCAAACGACTGTAATGCACTATTTGTGAAACCACATGCTAGTCTGTCGCGTTTGCCATGCAACATACTTGACTGTAACTGCGTAACGTTGACCGAACACCCTGAAAGACACAGCTTTTGAATTAGGCGTCGCCAATTGCCAAGGTAAATACCAAAGTAAAGTAATCGAACAAATGATGAATTCAGTCAGCCAAAAGCAAAAAGATGCAAAAAGATGAGTCAGCAAAAAGTGCTGACGCAAATTTAGAAAACGATGTTAATTACAGAAACCCAGTCAGGAAATATATACTCTTTTTACATTAATTCAATGCCTGTAAACGTTGATTCGTTGAATCAATGTAAACAAAAGGCTGATGTTTGTCAGCAATTGTTTAACTGAGTCGGAAAAGTGTTTCCAGTAACGGAAAGGAAAGTTGTAACTTGCAATGTGAAGGTTAATACTGTTGAAAACAGCTAGAGAAGTGCATCCTTGAAAGATCGAAACAATAGATGAATCGCTCAGCAACCGATACATTTAATTTTTTCTAAGTAAACTGGCAAATGGAGTGTCGTGGTTGTCCGAAATGCCATGGATGCTTGGCATGAAATTGTGGGGTCATTTCATTATAATTTTAAGAGTGAAAATACAGGGCTTTCCAATATTTATTAGCCTATCTCTTTATATGTTAATCAGTATGCGTAGCCGAGTGGCGAGTACGTATGCGATGCGTAGCCGAGTAATCAGGCTGCGTAGCCGAGTGGTGAGAACGTCTGCGCGACGTTCAAAAGGACGTGGGTTCGACACCGCTCCAGAGCACGCGGCTGTGTTTTGGCAAAGACACTTAATGGCAAGCCAAAATAAGGGAAGCAGCTGACTCGAAGACTATACATCACTTTGCTGCTTCCTGTCGTCTGTTGTATCGCATCTGTGATTGCAGTGAACTGTATATTATCGCAATGGGCGCAAATAAAAACACGTTTATTATTATTATTAGTATGAAAAATGATGAACAAAAAAAATATTTTTGAGATTGATTAAACGGTTTTCGAGATATATGATAGTCACTTGAAATATTTACCACCACTCCACCAGGTGGGTCTGCTACTATTCGGTGAGTCCGATTCGGTAAAAGTCTCTTCGGTGAGAGTCTTTTTCAGAGAGTTCCCTATTCGATGATTTTTTTAATTTTTTTTTGAAAATTATGGGGTACCGTAGCCTAATTATCATTGCCGCTTTTACATCGTTTTAACGTCGCTAAACGTTGAAATAAGACCCTAACCTCAAAGCCCTACCCCCTAACCCTGAAACGACAATGATAATTACCGGTAGGCTACGGTACCAAATAATTTAAAAAAAAAATCACCGAATAGGAAACGCTCTGAAAAAGGCTCTCACCGAATAGGGGACTCACCAAATCGGACTCACCGAAACGGGCCATTCCGCCACCAGGTGGTGATTTTATGTCTGACAGAAGTAGTTAAGCAGGCCTTTTTGTTAATATATATTGTGGTCACATTTTTAAATGTAAATGTATGTATCTCTTTATTTTGGGGTCAAGGAATTCAAATCTGAGGCCTAGAATACATTTACATCAACACATAGGTCAAAATAGCATTTCAAAATCAGTTTTCATACTTTGCACATGATGAACTTCTGGAAGCATTTTTGAAACATTTGGAAAAGTTTGGGACAATTGGGAAAAGTTTGGTCTCACATTTGTTTATTTGGAAGAGAGATACATTTTGCATACCATAAACAGATGTAATTGCTAGTAACTTTATGGCCGGTGGGATTGAATTGCATAATTCATAAACAATACATAAAATAAAAGATAACTACAAAATTCAAACGTTTTCGGCAAAACTTTCTGCCTTCATCAGGAAAACTTCCTCGGGTTATCGGGTATGCTTTTTTATGTGTTTATGAGAAAAAATGGGAAACCTTGCTGTTTTTATTTCATGTGTATTTTGTTTGTCAATCATTATGTTGACATGAGACAAAGTAATAGCATTGAGTTGCAACTGCAAGATTATAAAATAACCAGTTCTTTGTACCGTAGTCATATTTTGGTGATGTGGTTTTAGAACGTTTGAATTTGGTCAGGTTTAGGCAGTCACTGGAGGAAGCTAGTGGTATGTTAGAACTTGGCATTTACTTAGTTGGTTGGGTCTATGCTTGTGCTTTTTAACGATAGAAAATCTGTAAGAATTGAAGAAATGAGCCAATGGGAAAGAATTTACTGCAGACACAGTGCATTGTTGCAATTTTTACTACATTTCACCCCGTATCTGCTGCTTTATAATATAATTTATTGACTATCTAGTCAAGTTAAAAATATGATATTTGAGGAGCGTCATTGTTTTGTTAGCCAATAAGGCGAATTATGAAAGAGCAACCTGTGCTAAAACGTAAGGGCTAGGGAATACATTTTGATGATGTGGGTTCAACTCCCACCCCTGTCGTAACTCCTTATTATTCTGTAATTACCAAACAACGTTTAAAGCACTGATCAACTCTCTGGCTGAGTGCTAGAAGGGTCACAATTGGATGGTAGCCATTTACACTACCTGATTGGTTCATGTATGTGCTGATTGGTTCATGCCTTGCGTCTCTTACAAAATTGTTATGTTAAAGCATAGATGACTTAATAATAGATTTGAAACTATGCAATCGTGCAAATATTGTCACGCTAGAACAATTTCACCAACATGCTTTCCGCAAGTCAAGGTTGCCAGCTTGGCTAGCATATTATTGTACGGTTTGGCAAGGCGAGTGGTGGTTTTTGGGCTCCTTTGGAATATTTTGTTTGGCGTTTATTATTTCAAGTTTTCACAGTTCTAATAAAAAATCATTAATACATGAAAAATCAAGACAATAATCTTTCTTCCGGTAGGTTAGCCTATGCAACTTCTATTTCATAATCGTTGGAACTATCATTTAAGCTTATTTTGGGTGTCTCATCATAGCTTGTTGTAGGTAGTTTGCAAACCTGAGAAAAAGGGGTGCCGAAACGATTTGTGACCGAGGGGTCAAGATTATGAAGAAAGGGCACTTTTGTTGGTGAAAGACTAATTTTTTTTCAAAATTTTAAGATCAGATATAGAGATAATACTGGGCAGTTTGTTAATCGTTTTCCCGCTATTAGCCATGTAAGTCGAAATGTGAAACAGATGAAGATGAATGATTGCAATAGCTTGTACAAGAAGAAACGAAAGATAAATTTCAAGTTTATAGCATCACAATCTGCTGCAAAGTATGTGTTCACGGGATAATTTGTGTACCGTACTGTATGTAAATAGGCTAAAAACGAATAGAAGTTGTTATATTGCAAAATGTGCAGTAGCTTACATGACCTTAAAAGGGCACCATTGCCCCCCATCCAGAGAAAATTTGAGGACAGGGGGGCATCTTCCCCCCTGCTGAGGTTCATTAGCATCACGTATCCAACTGCTAAACCAAGACGATTTTAATGTTTGGTACGCACCGTAACTAGGCTACCAAATGCTATAGCACAGCTTTCGGTAGCCTGCAGTAACTTTCATTTTGGTAGCACTCAGTAGATTAATTGAATAAAACTTCAGCTTCTCCTGGAACTACAGCTCCAAAGGTCTTTACCTACTTTGACGGAAAGTTCTCGTTCCCCGTTCTGTTTCCAGCAAAAAAACACTAACCGGGTAAAGACCTTTGTCTGAAACAGCTACTAAGCAGCCAAAACATGTCAACCAAAAATCTCCTTTCTGTAGATGAACATTTTTGTAGTTAATAACTTGCTAGCTTTCAATAAGTCATTCGCAAGTTGCCTTTTGTTTATTAGAAAGTTGTAAGATTCGATTTGTAAGTTGTACCTTATGTACGCTATTTCTATTGAAATAACCAAGCTACTGCAAAAAGGTACACTTCTCAATTGATTGCAACTTAGACGAGCCTATTCGAAAGGTTGCGGTGATGCCGTAACGATAACGAACTGTAGTCTAGACCATAGGCGTCAATTTTTTCTTAGAAGAGAGGAATTTTGGGTGGGCGAGAGTTTTCAAACAGATTTCATTGAATGTGTATGTTTGCAAATTCGCAATAGGTTAGTCTTTCTCACAAAGACTGCGTTTAGCGTCGCTGCAGCAATTAAGCTTTAATAGGTTTGATATTTGCTTTCTTGCGATCTTATGAGCGCTGCTAAACTAAACAAACTTCTTTTATGTTTTCCTTTGCGACCTAAAAAGCGCGTGACTCGTGAACTGTTATCTAGTGGCGCTTTCGGATTTGCCGCATTTTGATTTGTAAAAAGCGATTGTTTCAGTACGTCTTTAGTTTGTATCGTTTATTTCATTGTCATGTTCATTATGATGTCATATTCACATTCCATTACGCCAGGGGTTCTTAAACTGGGGTCCGTGGACCCCCACGGGGTACGCGGACTAGTTTTAGGGGGTCCATGAAGGCCCAATGGAAATCTTAGTGTATATTTTCAAAAATGGAACAATTTTTTCAAAAGCAAAGATATTAACGTCAAACAATGCTGATGATTTCTAGTTTGAGTTTCTACTTTTGTTACGTACAGTTTTTTGTTACGTACGTTTATTGCGTCACTTTCCACATAATTGTTTTTGCCGCTATTTGAACATTGCAAAATTTTATCAGTTGCAGTTAAACTAGACGTCAGCTAGGCTAGGTTAAGATTGTGAAAGGTTTATGCATATTGCACATCCCCTTTTGGTAAAGAGAGCCATGGCTGCTATAATCCCTTGTACGACTACATATTTATGTGAGTCAGGATTTTCATCCTTGGTAACTATCAAAACAAAGAGTCGAAACCGGTGGGATGCAAAGGATGACATGCGTGTTGACTGTTGCCCTGTCAAAGACGAAGTCACAATTTCATGTTTTTGTTGAAGACAAACAGCAGCATCCTTCACATTAATGAAATTAAATCGAAGACATTGAAAAACAATCTGCATCGCTATTTCTTAAATTTAATAAAACATAAATTTTGTTACCTCAAATCTAATGTAGTTACTATACATACTCTCTAAACCCTTGACAGCCTGTTTCACCTTAAAAGGAGGATCATCAGAAGGTCCTTATTCAAATGGAATAAATTTTGTCACCAATTCATTTTAATTTTATTGCGTCATGTCCAATTCATTCTGATCCAAAAAAGTTTCTCGGACTAGGCCATGAAGGAGGTCCACACAAACCAAAAATTGTTGTAAGGGGTCTGCATTAAAAAAAGTTTAAGAACTCCTGCATTACGCTGACCCGGAGCTGAAGTTTGATAGTGACGTAACGAAACCATTCGGAGAAAAGTTCAAACGTGGCTTTCTCTCACCAGGAATTGCCAGCTGTGGCAGTTGCCATAGCAACAACAATGCAGTGAGTAGCATTGTTGCGGAATTGCTTTGTTCTGTCGGATACCTAGCTAGAGACTTAGCGTAAAACAAGAAGTTGCGCTGCAGTTGGTTGGATAAATCAGCGTTTAAGAAAAATGAAAATAATTGTAACGAACACTTCACACGTGTCATGGAAACAGGGTGGGCGAAACATATTTTGCCCACCCTCGTTTCACAGCAGGGTGGGCGTCGCCCACCCGGCCCACCCTATTATGACGCCTATGGTCTAGACTAGAGATGCAGCGAACCCAAAATTTTTATCCGCACACCGCACCGCAACTGAATCACCTATCCGCACACCGCACCGCACACTGCAATTTATCTGGAACTTTGACACTGCACCGCACACAGCAAATTACAAAATTTTCAAAACATGTTTTACGCGTTATTTTTTAGAAAGTCAATTGTGGCAAAAAGCACCCAGGGCATATAACTGGTACCAGTAACCTACCGGTACAGTTGTGCACTATGATGACTAGGCAAGACATCATGCTTTTTCAAATAGAATGTTCCAGGATCCAGTATCAGGACTTTTGAACAGTTTTTGTAAGCAATAATGCAATTTCAATGTCAGTGGCTGTATGAACTACACACAACACAGACAGACAAGATGTCAAGAGTAAAACTTATAGCCTGAACTCACTAGGCTAACTGTTACAGTAACTAATGCAGTAGTTGCGCTAGGCCTATAGCCTGGTAACTGAGCTTATCAGCTAGGCTATTAACCAAAAACACTCGTACAGCTTCTTCACAAGCCAGCCCCAAAAACCCTGTCAACTGCAAGCCATTTGATTTTTTTCACAAAAAGTAGCAAAATGGATTTGAAAGTAGCCCAATTTCTGCACGATGTTTTTCTTAAGAAAAATTGCATTTTGTATGTTGCATAATTTTCCAACATGTCCCAATTGTAAGATATTGCATAGTAGCCTCATGGCCACCTGGAGATGCGGCCTGATTTGTCACATTTTGCAGATTTTGATTACAGCTACTGCTAGTGCTTGACTGACATTTTTTGAGATGTTTTTACTTTTTGCGGTTTCCTAATGACATAAAACTTTTTGTTGCCTTGGGGAAGCAAAAGCAAATGAGAAAAAGTGAGTTGAAAAACGCAAAATCAGACTGTTATTGAAAATTAACAGTCTGACTAAAATCTTCGAAATCAAATTTTCTTTGTTTTTCAACATGTGAGAATGTTAAAACCTATTGTGTCGTCTGGAGAAAAGAATAAAGAAAGCGTAAAAATCTAATTTTTAGAAAAATTTATTTAAACGTTCGTCCAAAGTTAGAAAAACCTGGAAATTTCTGCAAAATGTGACAAATCAGGCCATATCTTTAGGTGGCCATGGTAGCCTATATCAGTTCCTACTGTACAATTAAACTTTACAACCATTACCTAAACAGAAAAAAGAGGTGCAAGTATAGAATTCGCCACCCTAGTCAACATGACGTCACAAAACGGACGCAACTACTACATAAGGGGTGAAAAAAAGGATGCTGAAAAGCGGCGGAATGAAGGTGATAAAGCGGAATGGATATGGATTTTTTGACAATTTTACTGTGTTTTTACAATAAAAACATTAAACCAACGTCGAGTGTTGAATATAACTACCTAGAATGACATAAAATTTACCAAATTGCATCAATTTGGTTTAATGTTAAGGTTTAATGTTATCAAGTTG
The DNA here is from genome assembly GCF_918807975.1 of Aplidium turbinatum. Taxonomy (NCBI): domain Eukaryota; kingdom Metazoa; phylum Chordata; class Ascidiacea; order Aplousobranchia; family Polyclinidae; genus Aplidium; species Aplidium turbinatum. The sequence continues at coordinate 9,744,195 of NC_137486.1, forward strand.
GTTTAATGTTTTTATTGTAAAAACACAGTAAAATTGTCAAAAAATCCATATCCATTCCGCTTTATCACCTTCATTCCGCCGCTTTTCAGCATCCTTTTTTTCACCCCTTATGTAGTAGTTGCGTCCGTTTTGTGACGTCATGTTGACTAGGGTGGCGGATTCTATACTTGCACCGAACTATCAATTACAAGAGCAGAAATATATGCAAAATAATGCTTACACCAACAATAAAGATTAACGAGAAGAGTTTAGCGCTGGGTAGCCTTAACCAGAGGAAAACTGGTCACAAAATTAGTTTTAACGTCACTCTATTAGCATTATTGGGAGCTGGTATACAAGTCCCCCCCCCCTCCTTGGTAACTCATGATAAAGACAGGACTTAACCAAACATATATATAGGGTGAAACTACTTTACCTTTGCTGTTCACACACTTCAATCCACATGTTTTGGTCAATTCCTCTTTGTCATGAGTTACCAGGGGGGGGGGGGGGAGGGGACTTTTATACCAGCTCTCTTTATTGTGCTACCATTGTTGCTGACTTAAAATATTATAAGACTGTCACAGCTAGCCTACATTAGGCTAATAAGATTTGCTACATTACTACCCACTACACCTCTAGTCTTTGTCTAATTAAACTATACATATCTTGTCTAAAGTTTACTAATTCAAACCTAAACTCAACTCTTAACTACAAAAAATAAGTCTATCACAAAATTCACTCTCTAAGTCTAACAATAGCAACTACTTACAAAAACCCCTGGGAAACTTCTGCATTTTAACAAACGTGTAGAACCGGATAGAGGCTTCAGCCTACAATACAGCAGTGGCCGAGTGGTTAGCAAATTGGGCTCGCAGCCTCGCAGTCGAGAGCGGATGCAACCTAGTTCGTACCATGAACAGTTCGTACCGTCAGTTCGTACCTTGAAAAGATCGAGAAAAAAAAACAAAAAAAGCCGAAGTCGCTGATCGCAGTTTTCGCAATCGCTTTAAAATTTCCCCCCTGAAAAGATCGAGAGAAAAAATAGCTCAAAGTCCGCTGATCGCAGTTTCCGCAAACATTTTTCCGCAGTTTCCGTTAACCGTAACCATAGAGTAATCTATGCTCTAACCCTAACCCTCGCTGATCGCAGTTTCCACAAAATTTTTTCCGCAGTTTCCGTTACCCCTTACCCTAATTTCTAACCATAGAGTAATCTATGCTCTAACCCTCGCTGATCGCAGTTTCCACAAACATTTTTCCGCAGTTTCCGCTTTTACCCTAACCATAGAGTAATCTTTGCTCTAACCCTCGCTGATCGCAGTTTCTGCAGTTTCTGCAAACATTTTTCCGCAGTTTCCGCTAACCGCAGTTTCCGCTTACCCTAACTCTAACCATAGATATAGACATTCAACTCAGCAATCGCGGAATTATCGTCACGCTCGACTGACTTTATGGACACAATCAACAATCAAGGTTGCCAGCTTGGCTAGCGTATCTATGGTAGGCCTAGGCTATTATTGTACGGTTTGGGCTTGGCGAGTGGTGGCTTTTGAGCTCCTTTGGAATATTTTGTTTGGCGTATATTTCAAGTTTTCACAGAATAGCCTACTATGAAAAATCAAGACAATAATCTTTCTTCACGTAGGTTATGCAACTTCTGTTTCATGATTGTTGGAACTATCATTTAAGCTTATTTCCAGTGACTCATTAAAGCTTGTTGTAGGCAGTTTACAAACCTGAGATAGAGGGGCGCCGGAACGATTTTAGGGTGAGATATACGGTAGCGATAATGCTGGGCAACTCGTTCGTTTTCCCGCTATTATAGCCATGAAAGTCGAAATGTGAGACAGATGAATAATTGCAATAGCTTGAACAAGAAACGAAAGGTAAATTTCACATTCATAGCATCACAATCTGCTGCAAAGTATAAAATGTGTCCACGGGATAATTTGTGTGGGCCTACTCTAGGCTATAGGCCCTATAATTTGGCTAAAAGCAAATAGCAGAAGTTGTTAGCCTATAGCCTATTGCAAAATTTGCAGTAGCTTACATAACCTTAAAAGGGCACCATTGCCCCCCATCCAGAGAAAATTTGAGGGCAGGGGGCATCTTCCCCCTGCTGAGACAGCTTCATTAGCATCACGGATCAAACCGCCAAACCAAGACAATTTTAATGTTTGGTACATACCATTACTAGGCTACCAAATGCTATAGCACAGCTTTCGGTAGCCAGCAGTAAACTTTCATTTTGGTAACACTCAGTAGATTAATTGAATAAAACTTCAGCTTGTCCTGGAACTACAGCTCCAAAAAAGGTCTTTACCTACTTATCAATGGTTGACAGGCTTGTTGTTAGGCATTGTCGGAAATTTTCAAGCATTTTCAGGGGTTGTCAGGCATTGTAGATTAGCTACTTTCAGGCATTGTCTAGGATTTCCAGGCATTGTCGATCATTATCAGTGGTTGACTGGTTTTTTAGGCATTATAGAACATTTTCAGGCATTATCGAACATATTCAGGGGTTGTCGAGCATTTTCAGGGGTTTTCAGGCATTGTAGAGTAGCTACTTTCAGGCATTGTTGGGAATTTCCAGGCATTGTCGATCAATATCAGTGTTTGACAGGTTTGGTAGTCATTATGGAACATTTTCAGGGTTTGTCGAACATTTTCAGGGATTGTCGAGCATTTTCAGGAGTTGTCGAGCATTTTCAGGGGTTGTCAGGCATTGTAGAGTAGCTACTTTCAGGCATTGTCGGTAATTTCCAGGCATTGTCTAAGATTTCCAGGCATTGTCGATCATTATCAATGGTTGACAGGCTTGTTGTTAGGCATTGTCGGAAATTTTCAAGCATTGTCGAACATTTTTAGGTGTCAGGGGTTCTCAGGCATTGTAAAGTACTTTAGATTCTTTCTGGCAGGCATTGTCGGCAGTGGCGTAGCTAGGGAATGTGCTGCCCGGGGTGCAACTTTTGAAAAGGTACCATTATAAAATCCCCTTTCAACTTGGTTTGGTAATTACAGAAGAAAAAAGAGCAACAGCTGTGGTGGGAATCAAACCCACGTCAATGTATTTACTAATTACTACCACCGCCCTAACCCAATGCGCCAAGCCAGCCGATGGGGAACGAATGACTAAACTGAGCTAGAATGTTCGTTTTCCTTTGTTGCTCAGAGGGGATTTTTTTATGGTACCTTTTCAAAAGTTGCGCCCGGGGTGGATTCAGATTTTGCCGCCCCTTCAAGAAAAAGCATGTGAAAACAGTCCCGGATTTAGGGGGGGGGGGGGGGGCAGAGGGTGCAGGTACCCCGGACCCTCCGATTTTTAAAGGGCCCCCCTACGTAAAAAAAATGTGATTCTTTTTCTTTTAGCTTTTGTGGTTTCTGCAAAATGCTGTGCAGTGCTGGATTGGTGAGGATTTCCAGGCATTGTCGAACATATTCAGTGGTTGATAGGTTTGTTAGGCATTGTCGAACGTTTTCTTGGGTTGTCGATCATTACCAGGTTTTGACAGGTTTGTCAGGCATTGTCGATACTTATGATAGCCAGGTCATAATGACTACCAAACCTGTCAAACACTGATATCGATCGACAATGCCTGGAAATTCTAGACAATGCCTGGAAATTCCCAACAAATGTCTGAAAGTAGCTACTCTACAATGCCTGACAACCCCTGAAAATGCTCGACAATCCCTGAAAATGTTCGACAATGCCTAAAAATGTTCCATAATGACTACCAAACCTGTCAAACACTGATATCGATCGACAATGCCTGGAAATTCTAGACAATGCCTGGAAATTCCCAACAATGCCTGAAAGTAGCTACTCTACAATGCCTGACAACCCCTGAAAATCCTCGACAATCCCTGAAAATGTTCGAAAATGCTTGAAAATGTTCCATAATGACTACCAAACCTGTCAAACACTGATATTGATCGACAATGCCAGGAAATCCTAGACAATGCCTAGAAATTCCCAACAATGCCTGAAAGTAGCTACTCTACAATGCCTGACAACCCCTGAAAATGCTCGACAACCCCTGAATATGTTCGATAATGCCTGAAAATGTTCGACAATGCCTCACAAGCCTGTCAACCACTGATAATGATCGACAATGCCTGGAAATCCTACACAATGCCTAGAAATTCCCAACAATGCCTGAAAGTAGTTAGCCTACTCTACAATACCTGAACCCCCTGAAAATGTTCGACAACCCCTGAAAATGCTCCACAACCTCCCAAAAATCCGACAATGCCCGACAATGCCTACAATGCCTGACAATGGGTATTTAAAGGTACGGTACCCTCTGTGACTGTGATTTGTTTTCAATCGCCAGAATCTCCATAAAGCAGTCCATGCGGAACGAGAATGTGACGTCATCACAAGCAATCCATACGTCAACTTGAAAACGAAGAAAGTTTTATTTAAACAAAAACCAAAAAAATATATTAAAAATAAAGTTGTTTTGCTTTGCCAAGTTTGAAGTCAATGCATACAGCCATAGCTACGCTGTTAGCCTTCAAACATTGTTACGCACCACTGAGTTGCATATCTAAATGTAAGATATCTATGCTCTAACCATAGAGTAATCTATGCTCTAACCCTAACCCTCGCTGATTGCAGTTTCCGCAAACATTTTTCCGCAAGTTCCGCTAACTTTTACCCTAACCATAGAGTGATCTATGCTCTAACCCTCGCTGATCACAGTTTCCGCAAACATTTTTCCGCAGTTTCCGCTTACCCTAACTCTAACCATAGAGTAATCTATGCTCTAACCATAGACATCTTATTATAACTAGACCGCGCATCGTCACTTCTCTCGTTTACGATTTTTGAAGAAAGCAGGTTCAGACGTCAGCCATTATTAGTGTACCTATTCCGCGCGTTTGCCAATGCTTTTGTAGGGACCCGTAATGAATTTTCATTGTTTTGAATTCAATTCAATTTATTTTTCCTTGTCAGAATGCAAAACAAATGATATTGTGAAAAAGAAATACAGGAACAAAACCAACAAAAGGAAAAGGTGGCAAAACTATTATGGTTTAAGACGTGCATGAACGGATTTAATATTGCGGTATATGAATCGATAAATATACAGTAGTTAAGCACGGCCACCAAACCTGATACTTTAAAACAAGTAGAAGTAGATGAATTAATTAGTTAAGAATCAGTCGCCTCCTCGTTCCTGAAACAACTGGAGCGCCAATTCTTAAAGCAATGAGAACACGACTGAACACAACTTAACTTTCTACAAAATGTAATTCTCCTATAATATTTGCGTTTCTTAAAAAACTCAGTTGTTGTGAACAAATAATTGACAAAACAAATAGTTTTCTATGCAACAACACAACCGCAGCTTTTACCAGGATTCTGTTCAATAGAGATTGATGGCTTTCGATTTTCTCCGTTGTAGCAAAACGTTGCATTATGACGTAAATTCGTGTGATTTCATCAACAATAACTTTTAAAGAAATAGCTTCAGTTTCAAGTTGCTGTGAAATAACAACTAATAAATATCTCCGCAATTCACCTAGTATGACGAAATCTTTATATGATTTCACCTTTGCTGTTCTACAATCGCAAACATATTGTTAGAATTTGTTAATTTATGCTGCCAAAATGTGCGCAAAGATAACGTTATGTGCAAGGTGCCGCTTTGAACTGAGTTCACACACTTTACCTGTTCAACCCAGCTTCTTATCATTTAAAGATAGAAGTGGACTTTTTAAACCTTCTTTCAGTGTTGTATATATTTGTGAAGAAACTGAATTATGCATTAAACGGTTACTAACTACCACAGCTGGGAGATTACCTCTTCATCCAGGCATTGTGGAAGCTATTGCGGTAGCTGTGCTTGGAAATATAAACCATTCCAAGATATTTACTAATCTCACGGATCTTGTGTTTGAATGCACCGTTACCGATAATCACATTTTTACGCTAGTCAAAACTGTGTCCAAATGTTATTTAAAAATTAGGTTTTACCACATTGGTAAGGAAACCTGCAAGCAAATACAAGGCAAATTGGTTCGTAAAACGCTTAACAAAACAGTACTTTTCAAACACCAATAAACTACTTCCTTTCGACATCACATCAGTATTGGTGAATATTTAATTTGTTTTGATTTTGTTGAGCTATAGGCCTACGTTATAGCCGCTATAATATAGCGTATCATTTGCTTAGGTTTGATGTAATACACTGTTTGTTGCTGTTTTTACAATAGGCTAATCATCAGCTCAGCTGTAACGCCAAATTGAATACGGTAAGAGTTCTGCTGAACTGCTGGAAATGATGCATTCAGTGTATCGTATACGTGCTCTCGCATCGCAGTGTTTTTGCTTTATATTATAGACTGTATGTATAATTCTGTGCAATTTAACACATGCTTTTATTCATTTCATAGATGAATAAAACCTCTATTACACCAAAGTTCTAAATTATAGTTAACAAGTTAGTTTTCTGCAGAAGCGCAACCAGCTCAGAAATGTTATCGTTAACAGCGCAGCTTTCACGCGAGTTTGAGACACTAACAATGGCCGCCGCCTTTTTTCAATTTCTTCAATCGAAATACGAGAAGCGCAGTCTAGTTATAATAAGATGTCTGTGGCTCTAACCCTAACCCTCGCTGATCGCAGTTTCCACAAACATTTTCCCGCAGTTTCGCAATTTCCGCTAACCACAGTTTCCGCTAACCTTCGAGTTTGTTTCAAATTGTTTGGGGAAACTCCGATCAGCGACTCTGGCTTTGTGCTATTAAACTGCGATCAGCGACTTCGGCTTTTTTTAATTTTTTCTCTCGATCTTTTCAGGGTACGAACTGACTGTACGAATGGTTCAAGGTACAAACTAGGTTGCACCCGTCGAGAGCTTGCATGTTCGACTCCAGCCACCCGCACTTGCTGTTGTTTCTCTGGGCAAGAATCTTTACGATAGCCTAATTGCCTCTATCCAGTGATCGATTTCGAGTAATGGGTAGTACCAAATTTAAGTCATAAGTAGAGTAGACAACCAGGAAACAGACATTGCAGTCGGCTGCAGCGTGGGTCAGGTGCACGTCGGAAGGCGTGCACCGATGCATAGCGCTCGTCCGCTTTCCCGCAATGCAGGATAAAGATATGAAAAACTAACAAACAAAACAACTGGGTAACTCAGCAAGTCGCCCATTGGCTAGGAACAGTGCACGTGGTCACGTGGACGTGGTCATCACGCCATTTTTACCAAAAAAAGAGAGAAGAGAAAAACGTAAAAACGCTCGAAAGTGAGAGACGTGATGCAAGTCGATTATTCTGTGATTCTTTCCACTTTCATCTTTGTTAGGCATTGGGAAGTAAAAAGTAGCCCAAAAAGTCGCAAATGTCAAAAAATCGCAAACCTTCAAATTCAAGTCGCGAAGCGAATTAAAAGTAGGCTTACAAAAGACTAGGCTTACCTAACAATAGTATCGATTGCTTGTGCTGTACTTTTATGTTTGTAGATATTAACAGCAAACGCAATACTCCATAATCAACACGACACGTCGCAAAAGGGGAGGAAAGCTTCATCAACACCATCAGGACATCATCATCTACCAGCTCATCCATTCCATCACCCACCAGGACCAGAAACAATAACTTACACTGGATATCAAACCTCAATCGTCGTAGGCTACTGTGTGATGTGCAGTCTAACCATAGAAAGAGCTCAACACCTGCTCTCCTGGGCCACATTGAAACGGGCTTTTGCCTGAGGATGGGTTTCTTTTATGTCCGGTTTTCTTTCTCCATCCTATTATTATTATTATGACTGCTCATCCACATCAATATTGGAACTAGCAAATTCAATCCACAACACTTTTCATTAGGCTGTCATTTATTACTACATGTGTGCTTCTCTCTGTTTTTGTTTTATTTTTTGCTATTTGTTTTTTTGGGTTTTGTGGCCGTGCTAACTACTGATATATAGCCTACTACATAATTTTTCATTCAGGCACGTTTTAAACCTTTCAAGGTTTTGCCACCTTTTCCCGTTCGTTAACGTGCTGGTAGGTTTATATCGATTTTTGTAGTTAGTATCTTTTTCGTCCCGGACGCGTTAATGACGAAAAATAAAATGATTGATTGATTGAAGTAGCCCAATCTGGCAACTCTGCATTTGCATAGCTTTGAGCTTTGGTAGCCACTTTAACAAGTCGAAATTCTGCCACTGAAATTGATTAGAATGAAACCGCCAACCAATCATAAGCTACGGTTTAAGTGACGTAAAAAATGGCGAAAAGAAGATCATAGAAAGCAAATTAAGTGATTGATTTTTTGTCAGCTGGTTGGCTTAGGGGTTAGGGTTAGGGATAGAAAGTAATAATTTCATTGACGCGTGTTCGATTCTCACCACTGCTATTGCTCTTTTTCTTCTGTAATTACCAAATAAAGTTCAAAACAAGCATTGACTCTCTGGGTGAGTGCTAGAAGGGTCACAATTGGACGGTAGACTCTTATAACACGTTCTGATTGGTTGGCGGTTGCATTGTAGTCAATTTCAGTGGCAGAATTTCGACTTGTTAAAGTGGCTACCTTGAGCTTTAGTGATGCAAGCCGCGCCGCGCCGCGTAAACTTTCAAGAAATTAAACTTTTGTAAACGTAAACTTTCAACTTTTCAAGAAAATCAGTTATGAAACTTCAAATTTAAATTGGAAACACTAATCAGTTTTTTTTCGGAAACCCTAAGCTGGAAAGATCAAAGCTGTGCAAACCTGCAAATGGCTTGCGGTTGACAGGGTTTTTGGGGCTGGCTTGTGAGGAAGCTGTACGAGTGTTTTTGGTTAATAGCCTAGCTGATAAGCTCAGTTACCAGGCTATAGGCCTAGCGCAACTACCGCATTAGTTACTGTAACAGTTAGCCTAGTGAGTTGAGGCTATAAGTTTTACTCTTGACATCTTGTCTGTCTGTGTTGTGTGTAGTTCATACAGCCACTGACATTAAAATTGCATTATTGCTTACAAAAACTGTTCAAAAGTCCTGATACTGGATCCAGGAACATTCTATTTGAAAAAGCATGATGTCTTAGAACTTAGATGCATTGCTGGTAAGAGAATATGATCTGGTTAGCCTAGTTATTATAGTGCACAACTGTACCGGTAGGTTACCGGTACCAGTTATATGCCCTGGGTGCTTTTGGCCACAATTGACTTTCTAAAAAATAACGCGTAAAACATTTTTTGAAAATTTTGTAATTTGCTGTGTGCAGTGCAGTGTCAAAGTTCCAGATAAATTGCGGTGTGCGGATAGGTGATTCAGTTGCGGTGCGGTGTGCGGATAAAAATTTTGGGTTCGCTGCATCTCTATTGAGCTTTCCAGCTTAGGGTTTCCGAAAAAAAACTGATCCGTGTTTCCAATTTAAATTTGAAGTTTCATAACTGATGTTCTTGAAAAGTTGAAAGTTTACGTTTACGAAAGTTTAATTTCTTGAAAGTTTACGCGGCAAGCGGCGCGGCTTTTTCATTTCCACTTTCCACGCGGCGCGGCACGCGGCGCAAAGTCATAAGCGGCCGCGCACGCGGCGCGGCTTGCATCACTAGTGTAGACTAGACTCAATGCTACAAATTGATTTTTCCAGTCACTCCGCCAGAATCTTCCTGATATCGTTCATGCGGAACGAGAATGAAGGCGTAATCACAAACAATCCATACGTCAACTTGATAACAACGAGATCGTGTGTTGCCACATAATTTTTTTAAATTTTCAGCTTTGCCGTCATAGGAAGCTAACCCAAAGCGGCACGATTACAGCGAGAAATCAAACAAGCCCAAAAGTAACCAAAATGTTGACAATTAAAGCAATATAAATTCACCAAAATCAAAAACTATGAAGCAAAAATAATATTTATATATTCTATGAAAGTCTGTTCAGTTCAGTTGTTTTTATTTCTGACCATCATATCAAAAACAATAGCCTACACGTCAACCATAGTTAATAATTAACTATGCGTCAACATAGCAAAGGTCGAGAAAAAGGTACCTCGATAGCTTTTTTCACCTCGATAGCTCAGTTAATTAAGCGTCTGACTTCATGAACGAAGAAACTACAATAGTGCAGTTGTGGGAGCTTAAAAAGTGGTGTTTGTGGGAAAATTTTTTTATCAAGCTGATACTTTTCTCAGACCTTCCTCATATTATGCAGATGGCTCAGAAAAAATTCCCCATCAATCGGATGATGGGAACCCCCCTTTTGGACCCATTTTCCAAATGACGTCACAATCCCTTTATGAAAATTTTAAGTTTTTCAAAATAGGACATATTATACATCATTTTTTAGGTTTTTTCAAGGGGAACAACCTTTTCTATTAAGAAGAACCCTGAAAATGTACAGAAAAAGAGTTATTACCGATTTAGCAAAAGGATAAATCTGTCAATTTCAGGCAAATTTGAAATTATTCGTCACTGTTGGACTTATTCTTCTATATTCTATAACAAAAATTAAACAAAGTAAGCAAAACAAAAATTGAAGCTATCATCAAAAACGACAAAGATGTTGCTTTCCTCCTCGTCTTGTCCCGTTTCATATCTTCATTGTACGAGAATTCTTTTTCTTCGGTACCAACATCGACGTTACGCAGAAGTGAAAAAAAGTCTTCATTCTTAAGTTTTTCGTCTAGTCTCTGGAATATGTCGTTCATACAAATTATTACTTAGATACGAAAAAGATGTGAAACTATCTTTGTATTTCAAGCATGCTTAGGCTACTATACTATTACATGCCACACCATGACATTCACCACACAAAGAAACACATGCCATTCCATAATTGCGACAGGTGCAAGTTTTCGTTCCACATGGATTTTTCGTTGATTTCTGACATCTGCATCTAATTACTTTGGTCAATGCTTCTGGTGCTATAGGCATATCCGTCATTATTGGGACAAGTTCGTTGTTGCTATTGTTTCTCCATCCCCATTCACAAACATTGAATTTAAATTCTAAAGACGTAACCCATGGAAGCAGGCTGCTCTTTGGCTCGGTGGTAGCTTTTCGGTGCAATTATCCCTTCGCATGCCATATACATGTAATTGTCATGTCTAAAAGTAAACAAAGATAAATATTACATACAGGGTATCTAGAATTGGACAATATCTTGAAAGTGTAAACATTATTATATAATCCCTATGTAAAAATACATACCTGAGTTTAGTAAGCGTTGAATCTTCATTGCCACAATACCAGATCTTGAATGCAGTTATAGAGGCTTCTCCGACCTCGTTTTGGGAACTCCAGACATTGCTGATAATTGCAGAATTCTCTTTCAGCGTTTCTGATTTTCGCAAACTTTTTTTCCCTTTTTCAATTATCGATGACGTTGTGTCGCATCCTGACCATGCATGGAAGAAAAGAAGATCTTCTTTAATACTTGGGTTGGCTTCTTTGATTCTCCAGGCTTTGTTGAAGCGCTCCTTGGTCGAAGTAAATATCATCATGAGTGTCAGTCTTCCAATGATGCAGTAACATAGTAACTACATCAGTATCATCAGCAATGACATTTACTGGACCTTTTCGAAGAAGAGCATAATCAAGGGATTTCGCTACAATGGAACCGTCAGCATCATCAGAGTATTTTGCCTCGCGTAATTAACCGCCATGCGATGTGCCTTTCTCCTCTGCTTTGCAGTTTTATTCTTGTGCATTTCGTTTTTCAATATTCATTGTGTAGATCAGTTATTTTCAATGTAGATGTTATTGTAAAATCATCACAGCAGTTGTGAACTTCAACTTCGGATTGTCTCAGAAGGGTAGAAACAAACTTGATGAATTCAGCCTTGGTTTCGATGCAGCTGAGGTAGCGATCTTGAGTAAAAGGAAGTGAATTGCTCGGATCAATTTTCACAAACGTGCTCTGTGGAACGGAATTTCGGCGCAAGTGCTCGTGACTTTTAGTACTTTCGTCATGATAGACATCAAATACAACTACAGCATGGGTATAATGTTTTTGGATATATTTCACATACGAATTTCAAACTTCCGAAAACTTCATTCCTTTTTTCCAGCGAACTTTATGTAGTAGGCCTAATGCACCACCGTCGATATAATAGAAGTTGCTTGTTGATTTCCTCTAAGGCATGCGACGAAGAACCAGGCAAAAGAATTTTTTGAAGAGAGGGTTTGTCAGGCTTTCTCATCATGCCTTCCTTGAACAAAGACATTGGCTCTGAAGTCAACTCGAATTCGAAAAATTGCTCAAGGCTTTCCTCGCTTTCAGCAACAGCAAACATCCTATTGAACATGACTTTCGAACCAATACCACTTGCACTACTTTTTGTTTTGTTTACTTCCATTAAGGATTCTAATGGTTTGATCAATTGATTGATGCGATAGTAATTGCTACCCCATTTAAACCTTTTTGGATATTTTGACCAATTTGCTCCGCTTGTTCACAATTGACGTCATCTTTTCCGGCGATGGACACTAGACCGTTTGAAGGAGAAGATAGGTTTACATCTGGTACTAAGAATGGGTTTTTCGTTGTTAACCAGGCCAGAAACTTTTACAATCTTCGTAATCCCTCTTTTTTCTTGAAGCACCCAACTCTTCATGCTGGTTAGCCTACTTCATAGAAACTGAGCCTTGTTTAGTTGCGTCATTGCTTCATGAATACTTGCCGAGTGACTCACACCAAAAACCCAAAGATGTCGAACACTTTCTGCATACTTTTCCTTCCGTCAATCTTCCACGCGACTTAATTGATCGCATAAGAGCTTACTCGATCGCAAGATCTTTCCAAATTCCGGTGAAGCTTTTTGCTGTCCTCTTTACTGTGTGCTGCTCGGTTAGAAGTTGATCGTAGGCTTACAACCATAGATGAAAAGAGAATTCTGCAAATATCAGCAATATCTGGAGTCATGGTGTCGAATGTAATAGTATAGTAGCCTAAGTATGCTTCAAATACAAAGATAGTTTCACATCTTTTTCGTATCTAAGTATAATAAGTATGAACGAGTGAACGACATACTCCAGAGACTAGACGAAAAACTTAAGAATGAAGTTTTTTTTTTCACTTTTGCATAACGTCGATGTTGGTACCGAAGAGGAGTGCTCTTACAATGAAGATGAAACGGGACAAGACGAGGAGGAAAGCAACATCTTTGACGTTTTTGATGATGATGATAGCTTCAATTTTTGTTTCGCTTACTTTGTTTAATTCTTGTTAACGAATGTAGAAGAATATGTCCAACAGTGACGAATAATTTCAAATTTGCCTGGAATTCATAAATTTATCCTTTTGCTTAATCGGTAATAACTCTTTTTCTGTACATTTTCAGGGTTCTTCTTAATAGAAAAAGTTGTTCCCCTTGAAAAAACCTAAAAAATGATGTATAATATGTCCTATTTTGAAAAACTTAAAATTTTCATAAAGGGATTGTGACGTCATTTGGAAAATGGGCCCAAAAGGGGGTTTCCCATCATCCGATTGATGGGGAATTTTTTCTGAGCCATTTGCATAGTATGGGGAAGGTGTGAGAAAAGTATCAGCTTGATAAAAATTTTTTCCCACAAAAAACCTTCCACGACTGCACTACAAGAACAAGCGCCGCTGGTTCGACTGTCGGGGTGTGTGTTTGAGCATTAATTGAGCTTTTCTATCCGTTGGTGTACGCGCTAGCAACCACTACCACCAAGATAACATTAATTTACCTCAGTGGTAACGGAACAACACACTTCAGGACTGTTCTCGGCACCCGGTGGATAGTAAAATTCACAGACAACAACAATCGGAAACTTCACACTGTCAATCTCAGTGACCAGGCCTGCATCAGTGGTTCAGAGCTTTTGCAAGTATGCGACACTGCCAGGATGAAGCTCTCAAAGATGCTTAATTTCCTAGTTCGAGGAAGAAGATTCTTACAATCAATAGCCTTAATGTCCTTCGTAAAAATCAGCATAACGATATATCACTGACTTTGTTGAATATATAACTAAATAGGCCTAAGCTATTTGTGGTAAACCTAGGCAAGTTAAATGCACGATATTTTGTTGTTCGTTTGTTCACGAAATTTGTTCCTAAACAGTTAGTCCCTCTGCGCCGATAGCATTTATTCCTTTAGTTATGGTGCTCAAGAATATAGGTACTAGGTCTTCTTCGTCGTATGAGCTGTTCTTCTGGACTATATGTTTGGGCATGATGTCATCAGCCACTCGACAGTCTCGTCATCCAGGGCCTTCAGTCCAGGCGCTCCATGTGGTAGTTGATGGATTGGGCAGTCATGGACGACATGATCTACTGTCTGGTCTGTGGCGCCACACTCACATCCCGGTGAGGGAGCCAGGCCCCATTTGCACACGTCTGAACGAAAGCGACCGACGCCGGTTCGTAGGCGGTTAAGCCGGACCCACGCAAGTCTTGCGAGGGACATTCCCGGAGGATGGGGATCGACGTCGGGTAGGAAATCACGGAGTCGGGAAGTGTTGTTTTGCCACTCCATGTTCCATGTGTAGTTCGTCCAGTGTGCCGCACTTATTCCAAGATCTTCAACGTTGTTCAGAAGCTGTCGTGCGGCGGGCACAAATGGGCGCCTTGATTTCAGTCGCTGCTGTCCTCCAGGTAGGCGCTGGAATGTACTGTGGAGGAGGTGGTCGGGGTCCAGTGCGCGACGAGCAAGGGAAATCATGGCTCCTTTACGGCGAAGCTCAGCAGGTTGGATGCCTGCAAGGATGGGAAGGCAATCCGTTGGAGTGGGACGCAGGCATCCAGTCACAGTGCGTAGTGCGTCATTGATGGCGGTGTCAATGTGGCGGGTGTGAGAGCTGCGGCACCACACTGGTGCGCAGTACTCAGCGGTAGAATGGACAAGGGCCAAGGTAGCTGTGCGAAGGGTTTTCGCATCAGCTCCCCAGCCGGAACCCGCCAGCCGCCTCAAAAGTGCAACGCGCGCAGATAGTTTTTTGCGCAGTGACTCCAGGTGTCGTCGGTACGTGAGTGACCTGTCCAGGGTTACGCCGAGGTAGGTGGGTTCGGCGCAGTAGGGTAGGTGTTCGTCATCGGTGGTAATGTTGATCTCACGTTTTGCTTCCTTGTTGTTTAGGTGGAAGGCCGCCGACACTGTCTTTGCCTTGCTGAGCTGTAGCTTCCATTTCTGGAGATATGTTGATATAGTTGACATGTCCTGGCTTAGGTTCCTCTCCATTGACTGCCAATCTCCGGCTGGATGCAGGAGAGCCAGATCGTCTGCATAAGCATACTTCCTGGAGATGGTGTCAGGCAGGTCATAGATGTAAGTGTTAAAGAGGAGGGGAGCCAGGACAGAGCCCTGTGGGACGCCGTTCCTGAGTCGACGTAGTCTACTTCGTCGGCCGCTACCGGTGGAAAGGGTAAAGCTGCGGTTTTGCACAAGTTCCATAATCATATGGACCATGTGCCTGTCAGGAAGGAGACGGAGTAGTTTGCAGGTAAGGCCGCTGTGCCATACAGTGTCGTAGGCAGCCGTGAGATCGACAAGTACTAGGTAAGCTACTGTTTAGCCTACTGAACTTTGAAAGATTAATCTTGACAGTAAATAGGCTAGGCCTATTCAATGTCTTTACAAGTTGTTTCTAAATGGAGAGCTGAAGTATGTTTATTGTTTAGGTACCGATACTAAAGTGTAGCCAACACACGAGAGCAAAACCCTCTACATTTCCTGACGCAAGTGCTCCTTAACTGTCTTTGTCCGAGCGTCGGGCTTTTCCTCTCGACCATGCACCAATGAGGAATGACCTCCTGTGAATATAGTGCTGATCGAGGAGCAGACCGCATACTTCAAGCCACCGAAAGGAGCGGAAGGTCCATGCCTATTGGACAATGAAACCAAAGACTGGCTGCTCTCCAGCAGCCTTCCAGTGTAGTCCGGGAGCACCGTGAATGTGAGATGGTAAAAAAGATAGACACTCCATCGGCTCACACGACAAAGAAGAGTTAAGAGTAAGACACAACGTCGGGAGTTTTTAAGCGGTCTACATCAAACAAAAAATTCTCTTGCGGTGACTAGTGATTGTTCTTGACGTTTTTACGGTCTAAAAATTACTACAGTTTTTAGTTCTGCTGTGCTTATAGACATCATTCCTTTTTTACAATTTTGGGACACTAGCCAATAGCCCTGTGGCACAAAACAGCTGAATCCGTTTTCAGTACCGTAGTTTGCTTTATTTGGGTACCACAAACTTAGGCTAAGTTGTTTTTGCCAAAACGCAAGGGTCCACTTACCTTCGTTGAGCAACCCGACAACGGGAGCTCCCACTCTTGCATGTAAGGCAACGTCGACCAACAGGTGTGAGACTGCAGTCACCCTCACCAACAGCCTAACTTTCAAACATGGCCATTGAAAGGGATGGCTTTAGTCTGATGTTATGAAATCCCAGAGCCTCCAAAACAAGACACTCAACAAAACTAAACACTTCTTAAAAAAACTATACCCTACAACTCTTTGAAAGAAAATAGGCTATGAAAAGTAGTTTTGCGCCCAAAGGTAGCCTTAGGCTTGTCACTAAAGAAATGGCTTGAACTTAAACACACACAGCAAAATGAATATATTATAGCCTACGTTGCTTTTTATTGAAGCACTGGGGCCAGTGGAATGACTTTGGGTCCCTAGAATCATCCCGTCCGGCTTTAGAAATAGGCTACACAGTAAATCACGACCCAAATTTGGGCCGCGACCCCGCTTATTAAGACCACGGTTATTAGGTCCACCCGCTTATTAACTCCAATTTGGTTCATTCCAGAATAACTGAAGGTAGGCTACATATAGGAATGGCAGAGAATCGTCTCCGCTTACTTAGTCCAAAATTTTCCGTTTCCGATATGGGCTTAATAAGCGGGGACAATCGACTGCATTGAAATTGATATTAAATTAACTTACATAGTATTTTGCGCAAAATTACATGCTTTCGAAACATTTGGGTTGCAAAGATTTAGAACTATTGTTTTTTGGGTCGCGCCAATAAGTATTCGCGGATCCCTGGGCTATGCTACTGCTTACAGAGAATGCCGCATCAACTGCAGAATCGATTATTACTCTGATCTGCAAACAATTTTTGATATTTTATTAACATAAATGCATAAACTATTCTTCTTCTTTGGTCCATGTAGTAAAATGATAGATCATTATTGTGAACAATAAATCGTTTAAAAATAGTTTTTCTAAATTGTCTAGAAGATACAACTTCTTCTTCATTCACAGTAATCTGAAGTTGCATTTAAATTCAGTGATGCTTTAGCGAGCAGTGAGAGAAGGCAATCTGTGGGAAAATGCATACCGGTATGTAAAAAATATTGAACTACAAATAGTATCAATCAACCAACTAACCAACAAATCAATCAAGAACAAAACAAAAGTGATATAAAATTGAAATAGAATGTATAGCTTAAGTGTTGTTTTTAACAGGGTGAAAACAAAACGATTATGCCGCCTATTAGTCACTTGCCTCTCTGAAAAGTATAGTTAGAGTTTTGAAACTATTTAACAATTTAATCTAGTCGGTTACAATCAACAAGAAAATATTAACAACAGTAACACACTAACACTAAAAAACAGATATGTAAGCTAGCCTCTAATGTGAGGCCTACAACGGTAACTTACAATTAGGCTATTAATTAATGAGCCTCATAAAATCTTATTTGAAATTCACAACGAACGTTAGCGATAAAAACCACAGATGACAAATAACTACCGTAAACAAATATTATCAATATACATACATTACACACATTGAATATCTAGGATGCAGAAGCATGAAGTAGCCTATAGTATAGCCTACAGCCTAGCTTTGCAAAGCTAATGCTTTGCTGCGTAAATTGAAAAGATAACTTTTTGAAGTTGCTTACAACCTCTTTGTTGTATAAAGTAGACTCAAGATTAACCTAACACAAGGCTTTATTCACTTAAAACGAAACATTTGAAAACATAAAGTACAATACAATAAGATACTCTTAAGTATAGCTTACACCAAACCACAACCATCTTCACCATAGCCGTACGAGACCAAACCATTTTGGGGGGGCAGAACGTAAATTTGCCCAAATCTGCACGCTTTTATAGAAATTTCCCAAATATAGTGTATGCGGTGCATGATAACAATGAAAAACTAACATAACAAGATCACCAGCTAGTTAGAATTTCTTATCAAAGTAATCAAGATAGAACAACTGAAGTCATCTTTGAAGATACCTTGCTTGTGCATTGCTCGATGCTTGTGCACTTTGGCATGGTAGGTAGGAGTAACAAATGTTGGTTTACACACCGTTAAAACACCTCATTGAGTATGCATTCAAGTGCTTTAATTAATTCTCCATTTTATAATATCTATGTCAATGAGGTAATATCAAAATTAAGATAGGCATACACATAAAACTATAAAAATATGCTTTCTACATCATCACAAGAAACACTTTCTATGCATGCAGCTTGCCAACATTTTTTTGCAACCAGAAAAAACAGGTCAGGTTAATGCAAACAACTGGATCTGTCTCCACAAAACAGAAGTCAAGATAGGCTATTAGGGAACGTTCAAATATTACGTAACGCCTTCGAGGGGGAGGGGGGGGTTTATGCAAAGCGTTACGTTAGCGTCACATCGGGGGGGAGGGGGTTCAAGCAAAACGTTACGTAACGCTTTCGAGTACGGAATGGTAGTTTTTTGTGCTGAATTCGTAGTGAAAAAGCGTTACATGGGGGAGGGGGAGATTGAAAAAAGCGTTACGTTGGCGTTACATGGGGGAGGGGGGGGTCAAAAATTCGGAAAAAAAGCGTTACGTAATATTTGAACGTTCCCTTAATGAAAAAAAAATGAGAGATGCCATGTTTCACACAAGATCTTGCAAAGCAAAGATTTTGCCAGCTTACATGGCAGGTTTTGAATTTGGAAAGCTTTGAAATATATGAATATAGGCCTATTATGATTGGTTTGAGATTATGTATTTCAGCAGTAGCATTTTAAATGTTGGTGAAATTAACATGACACAGTTGCATAAACAAACTAAATATTTTATTTTGTGGCGCAACTGCATCATTTTAATTTGGGTAGTTTTATAAAAGTAACCAAACAAAGCTAAGCAACACCACAACATTAACATTACATTTAACAGGTAGGCCTATAACATTTTTTTTGTTAAATGTTGTGGTGTTGCTTATAGCTACGTCCGTTTATGGTTGAAAAAGTACTGTAACCTCTCCACCCGAATTGTTTTATAAAAGTATTCACCAGATTTATATAAATTCATATTTTGTAGTTGCCCAAATCAAGATGATGCATTTATGGATATTATGAAACAAATTAAAGACTTTGTAAATTTTGATGCCGAGGCAACTGCATCATGCCAATTTGGGAAGTTTTATAAATAGACTATGATCAGATAATTTCATATTTTTTGTTGCCCAAATCTAAGCGATACAGTTATGTACTGTAAATGGGAAAAATTAATAAATTTGTTCATTTTGGGGAAACTACCTCATGTTAATTTGGGCAGTTGCATAAACAGACTAATCAGTTTCATCAGATAGTTTCCTGTTTTCAGCTGCCCAAATCAACACGTTGCATTTGTGAAAATTAATAAAATTAGCTATAGGCTATAGCAAATTTTGCGTTTTGATTTGGGCAGTTTCACAAAAGTATTAGAGACATATTTTGGTGGCTGCCCAAATTGGCATGATGCAGTTGGTTAAATGCATTTCGTACTACAGTTTGATCACCATGCAATACAATAGGCTACATCAATACGGGTGTGCTAAATGAAAATTTTGCGGCACATTTGTTGTGCAAATAAGAGGCTGTACCTACTTAGTTTGACAGGTAAAAGATATTAATTTATAGTTTTTCTTAATTCATGCAACTTTGTAGCTTTTCATATAGCAATTTTTGCCCTAATAATTGCAAGATTTTGCCCAAATTAGCGACGTTTTGAAACAACAGGGGGGGCAGCTGCCCCTCTGGCTCGTACGGCTATGATCTTCACAGCTGACAACACTAACTGAAAGAGCGCCTACAACAAAAGAGAGAGAAACTAAATTAGGACGTTTGCCTTTAGCAGAAGTCGTGAACAGCAAACGGCAAGGAAAGGAGTTGATGCTCAAGGCAGAAACTGTAACAAGAGTTGTTCCTCTCATCACACTCTTCTCTCCAAACCATTAAGGGAACGTTCAAATATTACGTAACGCCTTCGAGGGGGAGGGGGGGTTTATGCAAAGCGTTACGTTAGCGTCACATCGGGGGGGAGGGGGTTCAAGCAAAACGTTACGTAACGCTTTCGAGTACGGAATGGTAGTTTTTTGTGCTGAATTCGTAGTGAAAAAGCGTTACATGGGGGAGGGGGGATTGAAAAAAGCGTTACGTTGGCGTTACATGGGGGAGGGGGGGTCAAAAATTCGGAAAAAAAGCGTTAGGGGAAGGTGGGGCAAGATGGGACGTGGGGCAGGACGGGACACCGTGGATATTTTTAAAAGTATTAGCTTTAGCGTCCTCTACCCATTTAGATGTTAAAGGACACCATGATTCTCGATGACTTGCAAAAAAAAGACATGTTCAGAGAAAAAACGTGGTCGTGGCAACAAGATAACTGATTAGAGGCTAGTTGCTATAAGAAATCTTATCAAAACTTTTCACATTTTAGCATGATTTCAGAAAAATCTGGAAGATGATACGTGGTCTGGAGATACAGTAATAAAAGTGCTTTTTGGGGTATCTGACTTTTTAGATGTGAGTTGCATATATAATAAACAAACAGAAAATTTCAAAATGTCAGTCATTGGGGCAAAACGGGACAGAGCTGTTTGGGGCAGGATGGGACATCTGTTCTGCTTATAATGAGCGTGGCAATTTTGTATGTGATTTTTATGGAAAAAAGTAGTCTGTCATTTTGCCCTGATGTAATTACGTGTGCTGTAAATGCAAGCCATTTTTGAAATTACAAGATATTATCAGTAGATTTGTGGTTTTACAGGTGATTCCTCATATGAACAATACGCGTCCCGTCCTGCCCCAGGTGTGGGGCAAGACGGGACAAATTAATTTTTTTTGTTTTTGTTAATTATAAGGTCATGCGATACTAACTGAGTCTTTGTATCTTGCTGGTTGGTAGTGGTGTGCAATAGAAATAACATGATACCAAAGTTACCGATATTGATAAAAAGGAATTCTGCAAAACATCGATTAAAGTTAAGTGTCCCGTCCTGCCCCACCTTCCCCGTAATATTTGAACGTTCCCTAATTGGACCAAATAGCCTACTTGTCTAGATTTTTTGCCAAATTCTGTAGGCCAGGGGTCACCAACCTTTTTTGCATGCGGGCCACTTTGGCACTATAAGGAGAGCTGTGGCGGGCGCACTAATGAATTTTTAGGTAGGTTGACTCTAATGCTATTGAAAAGAACGCATTTCGTGACCAGTATCCAGCGTTACATGTTGTTAATATTTATCTTAGAATACCGCAGCAACAAAATTAGTCGAACAACACTACTGCCAGGCCAAACTCCTTTAACAACACTTTTTTGACTTTTTTAACAATGCCTAATAAACGAGGCCACTGGTTTTGCGCACTTATAGCGAGGCGAGCGATTTCATCAGAATATTCATCGCCAAGCAAGAGTGGTGTTGTCACTTCGCTTCACAAAAAATATCTTGCAATTAATAGTTTCAATAAATAAGGAAATGTTTGACACATCGCAATACAGGCAACTATAATAACCTGCAAACATATAGCGAAAAATAGGCTCCAATAGCAGGGAGAAAGAAATCAGGCACCATGAAATAAACCCTTGTGGAAATCACCGAAAAAACATTTCTATCGTAATTCGTAACTCATGAACAGTGTTTCCTCTAAAAAAGCAATCAGTTGGTTTTTCATCCTTTTTATGAGAGTCTATTAAACCGTCTTTCCTTGATTATTAGACAAATGTTACTTGTGGTTACCGAAGTTAAAAATGTAATGTACCAATCATATTGTATGCCAATGTATGGTTCGCAACTATGGTGTAACCAGTGATGTACGCGCATACAAAAAATATTGACGCCGTCAGCGCAAACGCAAACGTTCGAAAAACTATACGCCGCATGCGTCAACGCAACTTGTAAAAAAAGTTGACGGCGTCAGCGTTAGCGCATACTCTAGCGCAAACTCATTTTGTTTGCTAGGTGCCAAACATTCACACGGTATAAACCACTCGAAACAACACACTTTTCAAGCCACTTCGCGATTTCTCGTTACAAGAAATTATCTTTTTGGCCGGAACCGGAAGGCACATCTGGCATTAAAAATATAAGTTTTTGCCTTTCGAAGAAGAGAGCTTAAAATACTTTTCCATGTAGGGCCATGGATTTGTATTATCATGCTCCATTTCACTTAGAGATTAGTATTACCGTAATTTATTCCCTGAATACAATAGTGTAGTGTAAGAAACTGTACCATATGCCTATCAAGAAAATTCTAGTATTATACTAACTGTCGCTCCTAGTAATATACTAACTGTCGCTTCCTTAAAATCCATTATAAAAAACGCTATTTTTAAAATGATTCCGTTTGAATAAGACTAATGTTGCTTTTAATGCCATAATTCTCTCAGTAAGCTCTATGCTTTTTTTTGATAAGATTTTTAAAAAGTGGGTTAATGGAAGACAAAACTGCCAGACACAAGCAAGTTTAGATTCTGAACTGCACAACTCTTTGTTATTAGCATTCAGGGATAGTTAGCATTACTAGTGTTATTAGCAGTAGGCTACTCAAAAGCCTCTCACAATTGGCCCCTGGATGCATGTTTTGCTAAACTGCTCATCAAGTTACAAAACATATATAATTACATACTTACGCATCAGAATGTATAAATTGTCAAGTAAAAATTACCTTAGCTTGATAGCCTACTGTATGTAGGCCTACACATTACTACGCTACATAGCATACAACAAGAATAACCGGCAAAGGCAAAGTAATGTACTACATATAACATACAGAGTACAACATCATGCAAGCAATCACGGTCGGAGACCAAATATTTGAGTTTGTTTAGATACATAGGCTGCACTGCTCATTGCCTGAGAAGTTTCTGATTTGCCCCAAAATGCAAGACTTAACTAATATAAATTAAAGTGCTCACAATTGCTTACAAACGCCTTCAACACTGCTTGACTAAAAAAACTTCACACTACGAAGCCAAGTCATTGTTTACATTTTACATGGAGCGACATTACCAACCTACCTACTTGCTTGCTTACATTACATTCCTGTTCTGACCCGTAACTTACTAAGTAATTTCGCAGTAGGCCTAAGTTGTTTTAACTAATTCTTTCTTTTTTTCTGCAAGACTGCAGTCTCCACGTGGGACTCTAGCGTCAAAGGCAGTAGTGCGATATACAAACAAAGTCCAGCTGACTGAACAATAGATGACACTGTAACACAACACTAGAACAATGGGCAATTGCAAGACGTCAACATTTCGCAGTTTGACAAAAAAAATGGCAAACAACAACTAAGACATTAAAAAGTATGCGTTGACGCTATGCGCTAAAAAACCGCAAAAACTTTACGGCGCATCCTCAAGCGCAAACTATCCAAAAAAATGTGGCCGCAAGCGTTAGCGCAAACAAAAAGTCTACGCCGCATGTATGCGGCGTAGAATTTGCGGCGCATACGTACATCTCTGGGTGTAACTATAAAACTTCTACTTTAAATCGCATACGAGTTGCTTACAACGACTCGTACAGAATTATCCACAAGTTGTCGAGATGCGACAGTGCTAGAGTGTATCAGGTACAGAACGACGTGTTAACATTTGATGCTCTATTAAGAAAAAATTGCTATGCATTTGTAGAACGTTGCAAAAGATCAATTAATCCACTTTTGCTGAATGTTATGTCTTCTGATTACTACTTTAATTCTTCATTTTATATTTACTACAACAGTATTTTGTACGTTGTTTGATGTAGCCTGCTTGATGTTGTGTTAGTCTGATATTTTGTGTGATGACTGTTAAAAATTTGAATTCTATGGACTTTGAGTCTGATTGCAAATAAATAATAATAATTAGCATGGTAAGAATTGTTGATTAACAACATTTTGCAGTACTAAGCTAATTATTTTCATAATACAACCAGAAAAAGTCGTTAAGTTTATATATAATATTTTGCCAATTTATTATAAATTGAGTTGGCACACTGATCTATTTTGCCTACAAAAACACTGCTCGTGAAACACAATAACGGTGAAACGCACACTGTTTGCATGGCATTTACAAACTTAAAATAAGCAACCCTATGCTTACAGACAATTTCAAAATTCGAAAACAGACGTTTTAATCAACCACGGATTGATTGATTGAATCTTTATCCTCGGACCGGGGAAGCTTCTTGGCAGTTTCGCATACTTGCAGAGGCTTTGAATCACTGACGCAGGCCCGATCACCGAGATTGACAGAGCGAAGTTTCCGATTGTTGAAGTCTTGTTGCTGGGGAATTATTCCATCCATTTAATGCCGCTGAATGGAGAGCAGTCCTCAACGTGCGTTGTTCAAGCGCACACCCCGAGCGTCGAACCAGCGCCGCGTGATCTTGAGCCAGGCGCGTTACCACTGAGCTAACGGGGCGCAACTGGGACAGTGTGGCTGGACATCGCATTGGAATAACTTTAAGCGACCCCCACCTAAAACTACAATCTGATAGGTTGGTCGGTGGAATCGTATGCAAAGCAAAAATATGCTTCTCGGAAAGAATTTTTGCCTTGTGCTCTTTAACTTCTAAATAAAGTATTTTTGGTTATACTTGTACGCTGATACCTTCCGCGGGCCGCACATAGCAGCGTGACGGGCCGCATGCGGCCCACGGGCCGCCAGTTGGTGACCTCTGCTGTAGGCTATTAGTAAGTTATGTTTGACTAATCTCTAGCAGTCTAGTGTTATGTCTGGTGAGCAGTCCCATTCTAGAGGTGAATAAATGAACAACGTGTAGACAATCTGCAATAAGCGCAGAAGTAGGCTAATTGTCCTGTTTTAGTACCAGCTATAAAAGTAATTGTCCTGTTTTAGTATCATGCACATTATAACATCCGCGTTTTGTCACTTCTACTTTTTAGGGTAGCCTTTAGACCTGTGTGTCTTCCAGCTGATATAAACTTAAGGACTAGCATGAGTTTTATAATCGCTTTTTATAATTATTTATTGTATTCTCGTTTGCAACTTTTTGAGAACTTTCTTGAGAACTTTTCAAGAACTTTCATACAAGCTGCAGCTGGTATTCCAATATTAAAGAAAGGAGAAAATTACGGAAAACTAAACCGTTGTCAATGTAGCCTATTTAAATTCATATGACTTTTAAGTTTTAATTATGCCATTGCCCAGAAATCCTGTCCAACATTCTCACAAACTTTTTCTATGTTATGTTTTCATGTTAGCTTATCATGTACTGTTGAAACCAAATTGTATGATTTGATCTCCCAAACGTCCTGTTTACTCCCTGAGTTTGTTGACTCTTAATTTCAGCATTAAAATCATTCATTATTTTTTTTGTATAATCCTGTTTTTGTAAAGTTTATTGATAGCCTGTTAAGTTCAACCTATAGGCTAAGTGGAAAATTTTTAAAGTTTTGTGTTCACATTGTGTTGCAAGTCAACCTCACATTTTTCTGCCCACATCAAATTAGTGCCTCAGCTGATAACTTAACAGTCATTTGTTTGAGTAGATCTGATCGGTGGTAATCTACGGTTATTTTAGTTTGCATTTTTCCACCTTATTTTAATTATCACCACAGTGCAATAAAGTGATTTGCTTAATTTATTAGCTTATTGAAAGGTAAGGCCGTAAAACGTAAGCTCTATGGGGTTTATAAGATAGCCTTTTTACGAGGTTTGATTAGCAAATAACGAAATGCTATGGGCACTGTGCATGACGTCGTTTGCAAAATAAATGCACAGACCAACTAAAAGAATCTGTAGGTTACGCAAATATACTGCAACTAAATACAATGTAAAAAGTAATAGAACCTATTTACATAGATCACTAATTTATTGATACCGATTTACAACTAACCACAGCTGTAAAATATATTATAGGCCTATTTTTGTTTCCGAATATCAAGACCAAGTTGCTTTCAAATTTATACATTTTAATTAGTACGGTTACCTATCATCTGAAGTGCCTGATGTCGTTGAAATAATGCTTGGGGGTCTTTTAGTTCTTTTTTGACGTCGTTTTTGCGTCTGACCATCTGTGCTGGGACTGGTTGATTTTTTAGAAGCAATTGCAGGATGTCGCTGTCGTGTCATCGGTAAGACGAACTACACAAAAAAACTCGGTGAGATAATTCTGTTAGTGGGGACTGTTTTCGCGCCATAGGCTACAGTATTTAAAAATGCCTATGGTTCAACAATGCATATGGATCAACAACTCAGCTTCGTATGCCTATGGTTCAACAAGACAAACTCTCTACCGAAGCAGTATTTAAAAAAAAGAAAACAAAAAAAGGAAAGCAGTCTGCTCTAACAAGTTGTCAAGCTTATACATAGCCGCAAGATGAAATATAGCTCAATCTGTTCAAGTGAGGAAAATTAAGAAGATTTAGTTTAAGGTAGGCTACAGATGTAGGAACTGAGTCTATTTTAAGGCTACTTCACTACCGCTTGAACAAGCGCAGATTGGGAAAGATTTGTCACTCGCCTAATCTTTGAGTCTCTGCTGTTATAGACCAGAGTACCGAATACAAAATTCTTTTCCATCACTTTAACTACAAAGTAGAGCAGTAGCAAAGCTTGCATAAAAACATAATTATTTGCAATGTTATGCGTTAATAGCCTGCTGTTAGGCTACAGTTTTTACCTTTTTATTTATTATGCACAGAACATCTTGCAAAGGAAGAAATATCCCATGATTTTGTGGAGCAAAAAAGTATCTCCTACCAAACAAATAGCCATCATGCTTTCCATCTGAAAGACAAGAGACATTTTATTTTGAAATTCCAACGTTTTGAAATCTTTGAATAACAAAATACCGCAACAACCTAGTTAGCCAAGTGGAAAAGGTCTGCTCCCATGATTTTGTGGAGCAAAAAAGTATCTCCTACCAAACAAATAGCCATCATGCTTTCCATCTGAAAGACAAGAGACATTTTATTTTGAAATTCCAACGTTTTGAAATCTTTGAATAACAAAATACCGCAACAACCTAGTTAGCCAAGTGGAAAAGGTCTGCTTGCCTTTGATGATGAGACTTAAGTTTGGATGCCATCTTTGTAGATTCTTTGTGTAGCCCGAGTAAACATTAATACATCGTGGCAGAAAAAGGATAGACCTTCCTTCATATGATATTTATTTATTTTACACCATTTGGGTGCAAACTATCGTCAATAAAAAGTCTTTATAATTGTTGATTTTCTGCCAATTCTCTTAGTTTTTTTGGGCTGTGCTCTGTGAGGGGCTGAATTCTTTGCAGACCTTCCTTAAAAGCCTAAAAAAAGAAGAAACAGTTGCTTACCTGGTGATTCTAACTCGATTCCAGCATAAACTATGCTCGGTGTACCAGCTCCATCTAAATGTCCAACATAACGGACAGTTCCCGTCTTACTGTTCTTCAATAAAACGTTGTCATTGGGATGAACTTGCAGTTTTGAACTAGAGAAATGTAATAAAAATAAAAGTAATGTAACAATGCCTGTAGGCTACAAAATGCTATTCCAGGCGATACCCTTTTTTTAAATTTTTACAACACATAACTTCTGAAGGTTTCGCAGAGAAAACCGTTCTAAATTAATAGACTAATTTTTTTAACTAAGAATTTTAAGTTTAGAAAAGTTGAGCATTACCACAACTGTCATCTAGCGAGAAAGATATCTGACAGGCTCAGGTGGTAGAGGACACATTGTTTACTGGCAAGCAAAGTAAAAAGCTGGTTGCAATTAGAACAAAAAATGAGTAGGCCTAATACTTGTAATGTACTGGTGCTGCTGTTGTTGGTTTGAATCTTTCTTTTCGGACTAAGAAAGCCTCTGATTGGTTATTCCTGGAAGCTTTCACATTTGTAAATTTGTGCCACTGACACAGGCTCGGTTACGAAGATAGACAGAGTGTGTTTATGATTGTGTAGGCCTATGTGAATTTTGCAACCACCCACAGGTGCCGCTGAATTAAAAGCAGCCCTTAAAATGGGTTGCTAAAGCGCACACTCTGAGAGCTGAACCAGCTCCGCTTAACCTTGAAGTTTTTTCATGTAAAAAGTGCATGGAGCTTACACCAATTGAGCTACCGGAGCGGACGAGTGTACGAATCTTTGTCTTGTTTCAGTCTGATGTCAAA
Source organism: Aplidium turbinatum (assembly GCF_918807975.1). Taxonomy (NCBI): domain Eukaryota; kingdom Metazoa; phylum Chordata; class Ascidiacea; order Aplousobranchia; family Polyclinidae; genus Aplidium; species Aplidium turbinatum. The sequence continues at coordinate 9,772,434 of NC_137486.1, forward strand.
ACAACATGGAAGTGTACTTACTTCTGCAGCGACACAAGCTTCCTGAGATCCTTCAAAACAGGGTTTCTTCCAGAGCTGTCTGTTACGTATGGAGTACAAGCAAATCCTAGTAGTCCACTACTGCGAAAGAATGCGCTGCACATCTGGCACTTGCATCCCAGAATCGGGCCAGGAAATATAGAAGAACGCATTGATCTGAATCAATACAACTATTTTTAAATAAAGAAATTTGTGAAACTTGGATCAACCACCATGGGCAAACGAAGCAGAGTAGAGTAATCAGGTTTAACATTCGAGGGCTAAATGACAGAACGAGCTAAGTCCATTTTTGCATTTTTGTGGTTAGATACTGGAAAGTGTTTCTCAAGCCCCGTATTTTTACTGACAGAAAGAGCTAAGTTCTAGCCTGAACAGGTTTCTCAGAACTGACTGCTCATTTTAAACTAAGTCCAGAGGGCTATACGACACAATGAGCTATTGCTACATAGCTCATTGTGCCGCTTCTGCATCTATACCATCTCTATTGACAAAATGAGCTAATGTGACATAGCTCATTTTGTCATCATTGCCGACTTGCCGCCACAGGTCCAAAATATAGTCACACAGTAAAAAAGAGTGGTTTGACTTCAAATTTAAAATTAAAATTTTTAAATTTTAAAATGCCATTTTCTCAAAACTACTTTTGGGTGACTTGGCTCGTTCTATCATTTAACCCTCGATATTTAGGTTTATTTTAACATTTACAAACAACAACAAAAATACATAGAAACAAATTTCACATCAAACGTTTTCGAAATCACATGATGTCCTCTTCACGAATAAATACACTAATTTAATTTACGTCTGAACAACATACTACGGTTAAATGATTAATATCATACAATCTGATTACGTTTCTCGGCCTCGTATGTTTATGTTAGCCTACAAGAGAAGCTCTCTACAGAAGCTCTGTCTTAGCTCAAGTAGGCCATGATAAAAATGATATGCTACTTTTTTGTCCCCACAGCCTACAGCCATTCTAATAACACGAGACGTCTTTTGTGGTAAACTAAAGTCGTTGTTTTCTAATTTTCAAAAATATATTATAGGTCCCTTGTCCCACACATGACAGTATGCTTCACAGTTGTTTGCGTTGCATTTGATTACCAAGAATAAATCTATCAATAAATGGTATATACAATTTTATGCACTTTACTAAACATAATCCTGATCAATCTTAATTTAATTTTTTCGCTCACGATATTACACAATACACAACTAAAAATAGTTTTAATGTTCAAAAATCAAATTTTTATTAATTTGTAAAAAAAACTGTTGTGCCTCAACATGAATTTCGTGAAAAAATAAATTTTATAAAAACTGTCTTTTTTTAGTAATATACATTTCCACCCCACGACAACCTACCCGGCGGCCAGATTTCCCGACGCATCTTTTAAGCTACACAGTGAAACACAACTTTACCTCGGTCTATCGAGTGCATCAATTGAAAGAACTTCTTTTTTTCCATCCGTGATGACCACGTTGATTCTCTTGCTATTTCTCGCATTATTCTCGATGTAGTCGTCAACTGGACTCTCGCTGTCGTTGTGGACATCAACGCTATATGTCTCCTCCATCCTCAAGCGCTCCTCTTCTTGAATTCTTTCGTACTCTTTTGTCTGTATTCAAACCAAGTACAGTTTACTACAAAGAACAGACAGTCACAGCAAATGTCTGCTTTTTACCATTGCTTGCCTTCTTTTGAAATAAACACAACAAACTTTTTTTCTGGTTTAAATCGTGGCCCGAGAAAGTCGTGGCCTGTTGTTGTGGGCCACAGTTTGAAAGCAGGTGTCTTTCAAGGCCAAAAAGCTTTTGCAACCAAGACTTCAACTGTTTACGTGGAAATCAGTACTGTGAGCATACATACCATAGAATATTTTTATTAAACTACTGCGTAGCTACAGCCACAATGCTCACATTGGTGACTTATTGAGTAGTAGCCTATGAGCAAAGTTTGGTTGAATTTTCGGATAGAATTTTGTTAGAAATTTAGGTACGCATTCACCTGAGAGTCTTGAATAGATTTTTGCAGTGATATGATTTCCTCTTTTGCTTTGGTAAGATCTGATTCCAGTTTGTTGTTTTTGGAGGATTTTTCCTTGGTTTCATTTTTTAAGTCTTTGTGCTTCATTTCCAGATTTCTGTGGCGTTGCTCCAAGCGGTGATGCTCATAATAACCAAGTTCAGAATGAAGTCTAAGTAATAATACGAACAAGTGATTATTCAAAATCATTGATATAGATAGTGAAGTTTCTCAATTTACTAGATCACAACCACAACATCCACAACGTAATTCTCGTCCATAACATGCTTCGAAAACCAAATTTTTTTTATTCGTACTGAAGAATGTTTGTTTAATTATCGTACCACAAATTAATTTAAGCCCCAAGTGACATCAACAAGCACAAATCAGTATTTACAGAAAATGTCAGACATACTTTTTTACATCTTCTGTGTTAGTTCCAATAGATACCAGCATTGGATTCTGAGTGGATGTAGTCTTCATTTTTGGACAAATGCACTGCACAGTATACTCTTTCCCACATTGAAATTCTACTCCAGGTATATTTGTGACTTTGACACTCTAAAAAAAAGTTATTTTGCCATACAGACTTATTGCCAAGCCGTACATTTACTTCTATGATAGTAAGTTACTGTATAATAACGTGAAGTGGACCTTTTGAAAATTTTATCTCAATCTACCTATCCATTGTGCACTTCCCAAGTTTTCTACGAATAACATGTGTTTCAAATTTGAATTTAGACTTGACAACAAAACAATTCCATAAAGTAACTAACTTACAAACTTTTCATTTTCGTCCAACGATTTAACTTGAGCGCAGGGAAGCACCATGCTCTGCGAACAAAAGCAGAAAATTTATTTTATCAATTTGCTGAAACAACTTTGAGAAGCGCGTTGCGACATTAATTAAAATATAAAAGACTGATCAAAGGATGCCATTTCAAAAATTTCCAAGTTGCTTACGCAATACGCATAGATTACACTGGTCTACACAAAATTTCAGGTTTGGGTTTTGACAACTCATTTTAGCTAATTTTGGGTCGCTGAATCCGAAAATGAACTCAGATTTTTTCTATCACATCACGTTTTTGAGATATGAAATATCCCTAATTTTTGAAAAAAATCAATTTTTGCCCCCCTCTGTTGTCAAAACAAGGAATTCTGATGCAATAAACACTGTTTTACCTGCAATAATCTAGCTTTAATTAGCAAACAAGCATTCTTTATTATATTCACACAAATTTGCGTTGTCTTTATTAAAATTTCATGCCTTGGAATAAAAAATAGGCATGCAAAAGAGCAACCATAATAACATCAAACGCTACATTATGCTGACGAACATGTCGATAGGACAATGACAAGGTATTATCTGAATTATAGCCTACAGTTCACACAATATGCACATAGACATTCCAATGGAGTGCAGAAATTCTGAAGACACACACAGAAATAGCAAAGTGCCAAAATAAAGATTGACTCAAAGGGATTTGGGCAGGGCGAGTTCAGAAACAGTCAAAAACAGAGCTTTTATAAAATACGAACTCTTCACTTATTAGCTTAAAAATGCTCTTTTGAGGGACTTTCTTTTATGAGCAGCATCTGGAATTTCTCTTTTAAAACTCCAGCAATAGTCGGCCATCATATGACAATCCCACCGACCTTGATAACGTTCCTCCATAATTTTAATATCCTGGTGGAAACGTTCACTCTGTTCTTCACTAACTTTCCCAAGGTTTTCTGGAAACTCATCCGCATGGCTCTTCAAATAGTGAACTTTGATGCTCATCCTGCATCCCAAATTTTCAAAACTAAGCAGTAGCTCCCTTAAAAGATCTTTATAATTTTCTGCTTTTCTGTTTCCCAAAAAATTTCTCACAACAGCATCGAAAGCATTCCAAGCTCTAGCCTCGAATGGCAACATTGATTTTACAAAATTTTCATCCTTTAACAATTGCCTGATTTGTGGTCCATTGAAAATCCCAGCTCTTTTTTTCTCTTCACTGAGACCAGGAAAAGCATAACATATATACTTAAAACACTCTCCTTCATGATCCAAAGCTTTTACATATTGTTTCATGAGACCAATTTTGATGTGAAGAGGAGGCAAGAGGATCTTTTTGATATCAACTAACTGATCACGTATGATATTTTTGTCTCCAGGTGCCAAGGTGAGCCTTGGAGGCCACTCTTCTTTGTTCCAGTGCTGATCCTTGGCCCTGCTGTCCCAGTAGCATAGGAAACATGGGTATTTGGTGTAGCCACTTTGTTGCCCAGCAAAAAGTTCACCATTTTTAAATCTACACAGATGAGCCAACCATGCTCATGGTACTTTAACTTTTCAAGAACGGTTTTGATGTTCTGATACTCTTCTTTCATTGTCACCGAATGTCCTATCGGAATAGAACCGTACACGTTACCATTGTGAAGTAGAACACACTTCAAACTTCGTTTGGAGCTATCAATGAAAAGTCTCCATTCGTCTGCATCATACTGTGGGAGTCCCATTTCTAGAAGAAGCCCTTCTATATTGTTGCAATAAACGAAATCATTGTGGGAAGCAAAATATGGAAGCATTTCTTCTTCTCGTTTGCGATAAAATGTCACGCTTGTACCAGCTTTGAGAAGTTTCCTTTCCTGTAGCCTTGATGCCAATAACTCCGCAGATTGCTTAGGCAAATACAAATCTCTCACTAAATCATTTAATTCCATCTGATTAAACTGGAAAGGCTTGTCTGACAGATCCTCGGGTGCTGGTTGAACAATTTCACTTTCTCCTTCACTAAACGATGCTTCTGAAGAAGAAATAGCCTCTTCGTGTAGTTCTGGAAGTGATGTAAATACTGGCAGTGGCTTTTCATCACTGTGAGGAACTGGCCGCAATGCCGAATCCAGATTTGGATATTTCAAACGATGTTTACTCTTTTTGTTATACCCTTTCACACTAACAAGACAAAAATAACAATCGTCAACATGATTTCGTTGCTCTCGCCAAATCATGGGTATTCCAAATTTTATTTGTGAACCTTTTCCTTGCGACCAACTTCTCAGACATTCAACGCAGGTCTTGCACACTTTATGAGGAGCCCAGCTTTTGTCCTGGTTCCCCAACTTGACTTTACAGTAAGCAAGATATGCCCTTTTTACAAACGTGGTAATATTGCATTGTTGAGACTTCAACATGAAGCATCCACAAATGTAACAAAATATATCCGGATCATTACAACATTTTCTTCTTTTGCTGGAAGCAGACATAGCTTGAGATCAAATATAACCTTTCTTTGTTAGTAGGCTAGTCTTCTAAGAGCAAGTTTTTCCACAGAAACACCACTATATCAAAAACTCTAACCGACTTGAACTCAAACTTATAAAGTATGAAAATACCTTTTCCTTCTACAAACCACTTTTCAGCTTGAACTCTGATGTTAGTCTGTACAATGTACATTGTGCTTTATGAAACTTCTAAATAAATCTTCCTTACTAAGCAAGAATTTATTACTAAGTCAAATCTACTCCCAGCAGCTGTCTTCCTACGATATTCCATCTGCACACTGTGCACGTGTTTGCACAGAGATAGCAGCTGACCCACAGATAACGCCTGAGAAGCCAAGACAGGGAGTTCAAGCCAGCATGGAAAAACTCAACGCTACCAATCTTCACTATGTCCTATTAGGATTATCATAACAGGAATTTTTTTTATTTTAGAGGAAATCCGAACCAATTTATGAATTTAGTGTAAAAATATCTCTATGTTTGAAAGTTTATAAATTGCGCCATAATCTAACCAACAGTTGTACAATGCATTGTTTTAACAATTACATTTTACTCTGATTGTTTGTTAATATATGGCGCTGTTAAAACAAAATAAATTGACTTGACTTATAGCTGTCAGAAAATAATTATATTTGACATTTTACTGCACTAAAAAGGGTAAAAATTGGTCAATTTCATAAAATAATGGCAACGATAGAAAGAAAACTTGATGTGATAGAGAAAATCTGAGTTCATTTTCGGATTCAGCGCCCCAAAATTAGCCAAAATCAGTTGTCAAAACCCAAACTTGAAAAAAAAAGTTGAAATTTGTAGACCAGTGTTATGTTTGTTTATGTTGGCTAGATAGAAGTCAAGTTTGGATTTTGATTCGGGTTTATTGACGTATGGAAAAATTGTGGAACGCATGAAACAAATCTCAAAGGAGCATGCTTTTATTAATTGGCTAATTGTGGAAAAAGCTGTAGGCCCACTAATTTACACAGTATCAATATTTAAACCGACGGTTCAAGCACATATTATGCAAGCCTGGGAATTGAAACCAGGCAGCAGGCGCGAATCTAAGAGTTTTTTTCGGGGGGGGCCATAAAATTTGAAAATCAATTAAAAAGAAAGAAAAAGCTAAACAGATATGAACAATGATACTACGACATATACGATATGCTAGAAAATAGACATTAAAACAACCATTTTCATCAATTGTGATGCCGAGGGACTAATATCAGCTGTTTAGAAGCATATCAAACCATTTGATGCGGAAACATACAATTTTTCACAAAATTTCGGGGGGGGCCCGGGCCCCCTGGGCCCCCCCCATAAATCCGCGCCTGCCAGGCAGGCAATTGTAACCCGGCTAGGTATACAAAATAATCCTAGAAAAAAAAATCCAGCGGGTTAAGTTGCAGGTTTAAAATGTCGCCACACCTTGATATCCCCGTTGTTAATGATTCGATTAACAATTATAGCTCACATACGAATGATCTAACCTTTTGTAAAGAATTTAACGACTAGTCTAATTTTATCTCTAGAAATCCAGGTTAAGTCAGGTTACTGTTATACTTCCCATGTTAGGTTGCTTCTTTCTAAGCATGGTCCAGTCCATAGCATATCTTATCTTTTAGTAGTTTTCTAGTGAAATGTGTTTCATTGTTTTGAACTACGTTTTAAAGTTCGTGTGGTTGAAGCAGAACATCTACAGTACATTAACATTTAAAAATAACATTTTTATGAAAGTGTAAGAGTGTAGTAAGCAAAAGGTTGTAAAACATGGTTAGTGGGTACATATCTCGGGGTGTGCGCTTGAGCAACGTATTCTAAGGACTGCTCTCCATTCAGCGGCATCTAATGGATGGAATAATTTCTTGGCAACTAGACTTTAACAATCGGAAACTTCACTCTGTCAATCTCGGTGGCTGGGCCTGCGTCAGTGATTCAGCCTCTACAGGTATGCGAAACCGCCAGGATTAAGCTCTGCAAGTAGCCTTCCCAGTCCGAGGATAAAGATTCAATCAATCTTCGCTGCCGTATGGCGCTTTGCTGTAAAATCCGAGGCTGCAATGCATCAGGCTAAACAGATTCAATATCTTCTCAACCATCGTTGAAAATGTTAACCTTTGTCTGCACTTCTGCATCTTCCAAGGAAATCGTTTGGCAATGCATGTCTTGAAGAGTCTGCATCCCAAAGTCCACCATGATAGGCGGAGGAGGAGACGGACTCCTGGGCAGCATTTGATTTTGCATCAATTCAACAATTTCGTCTTTTTGATCTTTCACTTCCTGCTCCAGTCTAGGAAAAGAATACAATTAATGTTTAGACAGTTCAAGCAGTCTAAACGTATTTTAAACTTTCAAAAATGTATTGTTTTTGAAATTCTGAGATCCAAACAATGATTACTGTTGGTCTATTATAATTAGCATTGGAAAAGAACAAAAAGATTGTAACATCCAATAGACTCCCAATTAGACTGAAATCAAAAATCTTCAACACCTACGCTTTACCAGTCGTGCTGTACGGTCTAGAATGCGTAAATTGGACATCATCAACAATGAAAAAACTCACTCCCTTCCAAAATCACATCATGAGAAGCATGACCAACAAAAGGCTACTTGACCACACGAAAACAGAAGATCTTTTAACTATGACAAAACTACAACCAATTGCAGCAATAATAAAATCAAAAGTTTTAAAACTGTTCGGCCACACTAAAAGATCACAATTCGGAATCAGCAAAGTTTGCATAGAAGGCAAAGTAGAAGGAAAAAAAAACCGTGGCAGACAACCAAAACGATGGCAAGACAACATCCAATCATGGACCTGACTCAACTTGGCGACACTGGGCGAGTTGGCTCAAAATCGCCACTCTTGGAAGCAAATAACCCATGTTGATGCGCAATCTGCTGCAGGCGGAGATGACGACTGATGATGATTATAATTAGACCACATCTCAATTTATTCACACTGCCAGAGCCAAATAGTTTGCCTTTGTCAGCTTTAGGTAGCCAATCTATATCATTATGATAAAAACTCTGCCAATCTACGTTTGTACTATGAACACTCAAAATAAACGATGTAGGCTACTACCTCGCTTTTTCTTTCAGTAAGTCGGCAACTTCCGCACATAGGGGAACCACCCCACGACGTGAGGCTCTGATCACAAATGCAACGGCTTGAGAAGCGGTTGACTTATCAGTGCTTACGTCAGCTAGAGGAAACTCAGGATCTAAAATAAAATTGTTTTAAAAGTTTATTTTTTTATTGACATTAAAGTGATCTGAGGATTGTGTTTACGTGATGACCTAGTTTTCACTGATTGTTTTTGAGTAAGACTAAAACCAGAAGAAAACTTTTCATCTTATACTGTTATTCTTTACCAACTCTTTATGATAATGATTACCGCCTTTGGTAAATCCAAATTAAAACTATGCCGGGAAATGGCGAAAAATAATAAGTGTGTTGAAAGTTTAATGAACTATATTCTACCAATTAGGAATAAACAATAAAACTTTTTAAGTGATAGTAATTCCCTCTTTTTGACAAGTTTGCCAAGGCGCTTGTCATTATTAGACTATATTATTTATTTATTTATTTAATATTTTTTAAACTTATATAAATAGTGGTGTGAGCGTTATCGTTCGAAGCTTATGCATGGCGCATCTGAGTACTTTGTTTCAATTAGTATAGGCTATACATTCCTTTCTTTTACATTCTGTAATGAGTTTTTTTAATTGAGTTTAGCAGCACTTAATTGCACATTTCTTGTTTGGTTTGTTTCGATTAAACTATTTTGAGTTTTTGAAGGACTTCGTTTAAATAATTTTTTTTTGTAGTAGGCTATTTATATTTTAATTTTTTTTCCAAAGAAGTTTCTAAAAAAGAACTTTCGGCTCTGTTTCGTTTCGTTACGCAATGGGCACAAAATTTAAATGCACGAGAAACTCAGAGCCAAAAGAAATCAAGGTGAAATGTTTAGGGCGTGGTTAATCTCTTTGTTCTTTGAAGGTTTACAAATGAGTTAGATTTACAAGTGTAAAGCTGTTTCTACAACTTTTTCAAAAGGCTTGTTTTTCATTGCAAAGCTCATTTATTCGTTCAATTACTTTTCGTTTCGAATTAAGTTTTATGAGAAAGAGGTTTTGTTTTCTTATTATGATGCGCCTGTTTGGCAAAAAAAAATCGCTTCGTACACCTTTATTTCATATATACCTTGGGAAGGGATTCAGTAGAATGAGATTATTAACTAAACTGCATTAACTGCCAAGAAGAGGGTGTGTTAAGAAAAAGTGTTGCAGGATAACTTTTCAAATTTTATGCAGAAATGCTATTTTAAATTAGTGATCGCCTAAATCTTGCCGGTTAAAACTTGAACTTAAACAAAATTATTCTAAAGCGATTTATAATTAACTCATCTTGCAATGATATTTGTTACCTTACTAAATAAAAAAAAACCTTAATTTAAAAAAATGCTTCACTAAGCCAGTGAAATTAAAATATGAAAAAACTTAAAACTACTTCAAAGGCATATAAAGTGTCATGTGTCGAATGGTTAGTCTTGTTATTTCTTTCTGGTTATAAGTTCTGCATGTAGATTAAATTTGTTGACATTGTAATGTTTAGATGAGTTTAATTGAGATGATAAACATTATTTTTATTAATTTTGGAATAATTTTCAATAAGCAAGACTTGGGCAGCAACTACTGTAAAATAAAAGTTTAGCCGAAAAGTTTAAACAACACCTGGCAACACTGACTTTTAACACACCCTCTTCTTGGCAGGTAGTTGAACATCCCGCATTCTAAAAATCACTGAACTTAGGCCTTATGTTGGTCTAATCAACAAGTAAAATATACAAGACTTTTGCACTGGTAAAATAGTCATGTCTCGCAACACGCTATTGACTTAACAATTCGTTGCTGTACAAAAATGTCGCAAGATAACATTGCAAGTTACAAGAGACTCTTGATATGTCTCACCATGGCCACCTAAAGATACGGCCTGATTTGTCACATTTTGCAGAAATTTCCAGGTTTTTCTAACTTTGGGCGAACGTTTAAATAGGTTTTTCTAAAAATTAGATGTTTACGCTTTCTTTATTCTTTTCCTCAGATGACACAATAGGTTTTAACATTCTCACATGTTGAAAAACAAAGAAAATTTGATTTTGTAAATTTTAGTCAGACTGTTAATTTGCAATAACAGTCTGATTTTGCGTTTTTCAACTTACTTTTTCTCATTTGCTACTGCTTCCCCAAAGCAACAAAAAAGTTTTATGTCATTAGTAAACCGCATAAAGTAAAAACATCTCAAAAAATGTCAGTCAAGCACTAGCAGTAGCTGTAATCAAAATCTGCAAAATGTGACAAATCAGGCCGCATCTCCAGGTGGCCATGGTCTCACATACTTTCCATGGTTTGCAATTGAGAAAATACCGTTGACATAGTTTGTGGAATGATTATCACTTTGCTTTTGCCAAAATTAGGTTTGATTTCACGTTTTCGATGTAAAAATCATGGTTGCTCATTCAGGTCAAGTGTCTCACTAGACTACGTCACAAAATCGGTTTAATTGACAGTTCCCCAGTCAGCAAAGCTGATCTTTTTTACATTGTTTGAACGTCTGCAGACAATAAATCAATGTAAAAAGGACCAGTTTTGCTAGCTGGGTCGTCGACTTTTTCGGCCCAGCGTTACTTTTGGCTCTATTTGTGGTGGCTATAAACCTCCAAGCACGTTTAAGATGCCACAGATTGAACGTATTTTGAAAATCAAATCTGATTTAAAAACAGGTGATAAATAGCATTCTCATGAAATATTTCCATTTGCTGCAAATAAAATGGACAATAAATTCTATTTGAACGAAAGTAAATCAAGAAATGAACATTACTTTGAAACGTATAAAACTGTTTCAAAGTCTTTTGTTATAATACTCAGAGCTGTTGTGAGGACGTTGGGCCTGGTGCCAATAAGAGCCGCGGAAATCCCCTATACAAGACTTTTAACGAAGACAATTTGATTCCAAAGAATTCTTGCTGTTTTTCGTTTCCGTCCCACTGAAGCAATTTCAGTATCTGTTATGTATTTTAGTTTATTTGCATTGAAACGATGTACTTTGTTTTCGTTTCCCTCAGGTCTTCTCTTTTGCTTAGTATTCATCCGCCTGCTTTTGCTAATTGGCACTTCTCGCTTTGGGCTTACTTTGCAGGTTTCACACTATATCTTGGTTGTGCAATTTTATAATAAAACAGAATTCCAGTATGACTCTGATTGAATGAGCTAAAAACACAACAGAGTTATTTGGCGACGAGGATGGGATGCTGAACGTCTGAACGAGAAACTTACAGTGGTACGCAGAAGTGTTCAGTTTTAGTCCCTACGAGTTTTACTTTCTACAAGTTTTAGTTTTTTTAAATTATTTAAAATATGGACAAGGTGGTGGAATTAATGCAGTCGCAGCTAGAACATATGCGACAACAGATGCAACAGCAAGAAGAACAGGCGCGACAACAAAGGCAACAGCAAGAACGTCATCATGAAGAACAACTGAAGGATTTAATTTCAGCCCTCAAAATTCCATGCGAATCGGAAAACCAAAAACGATTTTCTCAAGCTATTCCTAAATTTTGTGAGTTTAATTCAACTTTAGAACTTTGGACTGATTATTGGTCACGATTTTGCACATTTGCAAAAGCACAGTCCGTTCCTGATGATAAGAAGGCTCAAGTTTTCCTCACTAACCAGTCAGCCAGCATCTACAAGATGATCCTCAATCTGGCCGCACAAGAGTCTACAGCAAAGCCAATCAATGAACTTACAATGGAGGAAATTTCGAATTACATGAAGGCACAGTTCGACCCTAAGCGCTTCGTTATTCGTGAACGATTTCGCTTCTGGAGCAACTTGAAGCGGAAACCAGGTGAGACTGTTCCAGAATTGGGTGCACGAATAAGGCAAGCCGCTGCCACGTGCGACTTTTCTTCTATTACTAATCCTTTAGATGAAGCTTTGCGTACTTGTTTTATGTGCTCGGTAGGAAACGAAGCAGTTCTTAAAGCTCCCTTTAAAATTAAACCTGACGATCTTACTTTTTCACGTGCTCTTGAAATAGCCATAGAAACTGAAGACGCTGCCAAAGTGGCTAAGGAGACGGTGTTTGGCACTGAACCGTCGGTGGTACATAAAGTTAAAGGCACCGATAGACGATATTCTTTCAAGAAAGCTACAGTGGCCAGTGCTAATGCGAACAAGCAAAGTAAGTGCTATCGATGTGGTAACTCTAATCACCTTGCTAACAACTGCAGATTTAAAAATGCGGTCTGTCATTTCTGTAAACTTGCAGGGCATATACAATCCGCATGTCGTAAAAAAGCCGCACAAGTTCATTCTTCTAAGGTCAACTGCATACAGGAGGTAAATACTGTTCATAATTCATCGTGTAAAGTTCCTAAACTCGAGGTTCGAATCTTTATTAAGTCTTTTCCCGTCTTAATGGAACTTGATACAGCTACAGGGGGAAATTTCATCTCTTCTGAAGTTTGGTCGCAGCTAGGCAACCCTATCTTGCAGACTCCGCAGCTACGTTTTCAGTCGGCAAGTAAGCACTCGATGCCTATTGTTGGATCTTTCACAGCCGAAGCGAGCTGCAACAAATCGGGAAAGACGACCACAGTTCAATTTATGGTATGTGAAATCCCTAACCTTAACTTATTAGGGCGTGATGCTATTCAAGCACTAGATATTTCGGTAGATAAGTTCTTTTCTTCATTACATGCTATTCATCGTCACAACGACATAGATTTTAACTTGCAAAAATCATGTTCCGAGTTATGTGACCAATACGAAGACTTATTTAAACCTGAGTTAGGTTGTCTTCAGGATTACGAATTAGAGATTGAGTTTAACTCTGATTGTAAACCAGTGTTTTCAAAGCCCAGACCAGTGCCTTTCGCCATTCAAGAAGACTTAGCTCTTGCCTATGACGCCGGCATAGAAAAAGGTATCTGGACACCTGTACAATTTTGCGACTGGGGAACTCCTGTAGTACCAGTTCGCAAGGCTTCTACCGAAGGTAAGAAATCCAAATTAAGGGTTTGTGGTGACTATTCTTCGACAGTTAATCCACAACTTAAAACTCACAGGCACCCTTTGCCTCTTCCAGAGGATTTAATGCGTAAACTAGGGGGTGGCCACGGATTCACTAAGATTGACCTGGCAGATGCTTATAACCAGATTAGGTTAGGTCCAAAGAGTCGAAAAATATTGGCATTAAGTACGCATAGAGGGGTTTTATTGCAAAATGTTATGCCGTTTGGCATCTCTTCTGCCCCAGGCCATTTCCAAAAGATAATGGATGATTTAACCAGTGACCTTCCAGGTGTAGCAGTGTACCTGGATGACATTTTGATAAGTGGAGCTACAGCGGAAGAGCATTTCCAGAACCTTAAACGACTACTCGATCGTTTATCTTCGAAAGGTCTTAGATGTAGGAAGGAAAAATGTAGATTTGCCCAGGCAAATGTCGAGTACTTAGGTCATGTTCTTTCTAAACAGGGGATTTCAAAGGGTCCTAAAGTCGATGCAGTACTGAACATGCCTGCTCCTTCCAATGCTGGTACCTTGCGTTCTTTTCTGGGGTCGGTTCAATTTTATTCTAAGTTTATGCCCCCAGAATTTTCTACGGTAGCGCAACCGTTATATCATTTAACCAAGAGTGGTGTTCCTTGGAGATGGGAACATAAAGAAAAATGCGCTTTTGCAAAATTAAAAACGTTTCTTTCCGCAGACGATGTTCTCGTACACTTTAACCCGTTGCTTCCTTTAGGAATTGCGTGCGACGCATCAAGCGTGGGCATTGGCGCCACACTGTTTCACCGCTCCCCGGACGGAAGCGAGAGGCCAATAGCAAATGTGTCGAAAATCTTGACGAAGGCTCAAAGAAACTACAGCCAAATCCAAAAGGAGGCTTTGTCTATCATCTTCGCTTTGAAGAAATTTTATCAGTACCTTTACGGTAGGAATTTTATTTTGGTAACGGACCATAAGCCTATACTTTCACTTTTTGGTCCAGATAAACCTACCCCTTCGCTGGCGGCTAACCGGTTAGCACGCTGGGCGTTGTTTTTGAGTCAATTTAGTTATACTATAGAGTATCGCAAAACAACGCATCACCAAAATGCTGACGCCTTGAGCCGTCTTCCGTCCAACGATGACACAATTTTTGATGGGGAGGAAAGTGCAGATGATGTTGATATTGTCTGCGCAATTGATACGTTGGATTCGCAGGTTAGTCATTCCGATTCTTCTACTTTGCGCAAGGAAACTTCCAAGGATCCAGTCTTGTCTAAAATCATTCGCTTTACACAAGAAGGATGGCCTGCGAAATCAAACTCTAACGATCCAATCGAACAGTTTAGAAGAGTTGCTGATTCTCTAACAACATGTTATGGTTGTTTATTATATGGTTCTAGAGTAGTTATTCCTTTTAAACTTCGCAATGATATTCTTTCTCTTTTACACGAAGGTCATTTCGGCATGCAGCGAATGAAACAGCTGGCCAGGACAGCAGTCTACTGGCCCAAGATCGACGCGGACATTGTCGACCTCTGCCGAACATGTACTACATGTGGTGAGCATCAAGCTGCACCAAGCAAGGCTCCTATCCACCCATGGATAGCTCCAGAGAAGCCTTGGAGTCGAATTCATGTCGATCACGCTATTAATTTTTTAGGTTCCAATTGGCTTATTGTTACCGATGCTTATAGTAAGTATCCTTCTATTCACCCAACTTCTTCCGTATCGACGTCTGCTACTATTGATCTTTTAGAGCAGGATTTTGCCCATTTTGGATACCCCCACTCCATTGTCTCAGACAATGCGACTACGTTTTCTTCAGAAGACTTCAAGAATTATTGTAAAGCTAGGGGTATAGTCCACACCACTGGAGCACCATACCATCCAGCTACGAATGGTGCTGCCGAGCGTTTGGTGCGCACTTTCAAGCAGGCGTTGAGAAAATCGTCGTTACCGCCTAAAAGTGCCACCACTCAATTCTTGATGCAGTTTCGGCGTACGCCTAATGCTAGTGGTTACTCTCCCAGTGAGTTATTAAACCACCGACAACTACGTACTAAATTAGATATTTTACTTCCTTCCTCAGCTCAGATCACGAAACCATCGACGAGTCCTTCGCCTCGGAAGCAAAACCGGAAAACAATTAACTTCGATGTTGGTGATCCTTGTTATGCTTTATACTTTGGTTCCAGGCAAAGCCGAAGCCCTCGGTGGGTTCCTGCCGTCGTGGTGAAGCGACACGGGAGTCGTAGTTTGCAGGTTCGAGTGGACCCTCGAGGTCCAATATGGAGACGCCATATCAACCAGCTACGTCCGCGTTACATCTCGCCGGAAGACGGGGACCCAGGGGAGACTACTTTCACGTCGTCATCGACAGCTGACGAGTTTCCAGTTCCATCGACGGCGATTGCGACCGAGGATTCATCGACGCCGACAGCGACCGAGGATTCATCGACGCCGATTGCGACCGAGGATTCATCGACGCCGATTGCGACCGAGGATTCATCGACGCCGATAGCGACCGACGATCCATCATCGTCATCGCATCAAGAACAAACATTAAGGCGATCAAAGAGAAGACGCCAACCACCTCTTCGTTATGGGTGGTCATAAATTTTATTGGGGAGGTGTTATGTATTTTAGTTTATTTGCATTGAAACGATGTACTTTGTTTTCGTTTCCCTCAGGTCTTCTCTTTTGCTTAGTATTCATCCGCCTGCTTTTGCTAATTGGCACTTCTCGCTTTGGGCTTACTTTGCAGGTTTCACACTATATCTTGGTTGTGCAATTTTATAATAAAACAGAATTCCAGTATGACTCTGATTGAATGAGCTAAAAACACAACAGTATCTAAAGTGGTTCCAGGCTCAGGTTCAACTCGTTTCTCAACAGTTACCGTTGCTGGTAATAATAGTCCACTCGCTTGTTTATTTGCATGAGTTTTTTGTTAATATCGCACTCAAAATTTTACTTTTGATACCTTGACTTATGACATGCTTTGCATTATGTTAAAACGTCAAAAAATTGATCGAAAATACGCCAACACTTTTTTGTAAGAGGCTAGCCTTTAATAATAGATCAGGACAACAAACTAAACAAACATATCATTAACTTACTATAGCACAGTCATGATTGGTGCTTTAAATTCAGCGGTAATATTCTCACGTTCAGGATTTGACATTATTACTTTTTGCCCATGTTATTATGCACTGAAAGCTACAAATTATGGGATATTTGTCAAGTACCCGGATACTATGTTATTGGTTCCAAAAAGTTAAATTATATCGAGAAGATTTAATCTTTCAAAAGGAATCTTGATATTTTTATGGGAAAGTACAGTAATATTATCAAAAAAAGTTTTGTTTCTGTTTTGATGGTTGACCACTACCAACTGCCAACTGGTTCATTAATATCTGATCCCAACACAATCATTTTTAAAAAAATGACTCCAGAAACGTAAAAAAAATCAGACTCTGATGACTCCAAACTCAGCAAACGACTGTGAAGTTGAATAAAAAGCACCCGACTCGGCGATAATAATGAATCGACTTCGACACCAAATACAATGGAACTTTTCTGTCTTTGCTTCTGATTTTGAAATGTAGGCTTGCAGATAACTTCGCAAATAAGTTTAAACTTAAAAATTGTAGTTAACTTGTGGTTGAAATACTTTGTAGTGAAAATATTGAAATACTGTCTAACAATTTTTGAAGTATTGCTTAATGGTTATATTATTTCAACAATATTGGCCTACCCTTAAATTTATGTTGATAGTGTTGCAAATCATAACAGTTTAAAAACCTATTAAACAAGTTTTCTAAAAAAAGTTTTTCACATGGCATAATATTTGCCCTGAAGCTGAAGAACCTACTGTTGAAGTATGAAAAACATAAGAAAACTAAAACCAAACAGTCACATTACTCGAAGGCAGGGGCGCGGGAAGTAGGGGTGCTCAAGGGGCTGCAGCCCCTCTAGAGCTAATTCAGCCCCCCCTGGAATTTTCGATTATTGCTTCAACCCCCCCTAGAAAATTCTGACAATTTAAGGTACATGACGTTGTAAAGGAGGTGAGGCTTATTGTCGATGCCTACTTCGTTCAAAGAGTTGCAGTTGCAATTGGTGAATAGTCTAAACGTAAATCTTTATTCATGTTGCTTTTTGGTTCTGATTAAATTGCCTGCAATTTGCTGGGTTTCTGTCCTACTCGTTGGTGCGTTCGTGCTTCTGCCCTCGCTCGTGTTGTTAAGTGCTACCTTACCCTGTTGCAATGTCTGACCGACATGACAGAAGATAGTGCAATGAGAGGAGCGCACGTACAAAGATATTCGGCTTCGTAAAACAAGCACGCACGATGCGACTTTATTTTTCGATTAACTGCAGTGGCCGGTGAAGTTTTTCAGCTTGCAGAAGCCGTCGCAAGATACCTTCAAAACAAGAAGATCTCTGCTTCTACAGCTTTAGAGTCCATCACCATTCTCCACAAACGGATCAAAAATCTCAGAAAAAAATGAATCCATTTCTAAGCTTACGGAAGCAGCGAACGTCTTTACGCCTGCCTATAACCTAAAGACGCCAAGCTGACAACACTACGGCAGCTTCAGCCCCCCCTAGAGAAAAATAGTTACCGCGCCACTGCTCGAAGGTCTATCAATTTTTGGACTGCACCAGTGTAACGTTAGCCTACTTGACAACTAAACAAAAACACTTTAACAGCGTTTTAAAAGAGTAAAAACTAAATATAAAAACTTGTTTGTAACCGCTGTACTTAAAATGCTTCAACACACAACTGCTGCCTTGCCACCTACTTTCCAAGTCTCCCCAGTTTACTTCCATGGCTTCATCAATGGCTTCTTGAAATGGTTCAAAGATATTAAAAGAAGAATCGGGTGGCTTATTTTCTACTTTGTTTGAGCGTTTAAATCCTTTCTTACTAAACATTTTTTAGCTTTAAATAGACAACTTTTGTCCTCCTCTATCATTACATGTTTTCAGACAATGATTCCTGATAGTCCGTTCAAAGAAACCAATAAAAAATTCATGCTTGTCACATGACCTCATACATAATATATCCTTGTTGCCAAAGAAACGGTAAACAAGTTTTTCATGGATGGGACATTTTTAAGCGTTATGACGTTAATTCAACGTCAAACTTTTGTTAAAAAAGAATAGTCAAATCTTTTGCTTTATCGCAAAATGTATGGCAAAAAAGTTCATTTTTTTTTCAACCAATGACTTACCGGTTCAATCGTTTAACTTTTATTTATGGTGCAGCTATAGATTATAATCATACTTTTTGGTCTCAGATGATATTTTTACCTTTGCTAAGCAACTAATGAAGCCTATCGAGAATTGTGTCACTTTTTTACAGCTAACAAATAAGTTTTTCCCGTTGATACAACTTCTGTTTACATCATCACATTACCATGAAAAAATGAACTTTGCAGGCTGGGTTATTCGCGCCAATAAAACCTTGAAGATAGCCTACACTGTGCCAAAAATATAGGTAAAATATTTATAGGCTGTTGCTGCTTAGTTATTAAATGTCTCTAAAAGTTTCGGAAAAAGTGTTCTTTTGTGAGTAGGCGTAGGTCAGTTCAAAACCCCGTCAGGTTATGCTGAAGATTTTGCCAAAATAACATGGTGTGTTATTCTTCAGCACTTGGAGAATACATTTTGCTCACAACCCAGACTACCACTTATTGAGTTCAGATCTGGTAAAGATCTGGTCAACAGATCCGTACCCGATGTTGTGAAGATCTGAACCAGATGAAGTGGCTGTCTGCAAAGAGACTTCGCCCACTCATTGAAGTGACCACGGATGAATATCTTTATATCATTTTGTAGTCTGTGCAGTAATTGAACTTAACATACTGTGTCCAAATAATAAAAAGTTATTTTGAAACACTGAAACTATGTAAAAGTTGTTGTTTATCTTTAAATGAGTTTTGACATTTTAAAGATGTTTAAAGCTTTAAGGAAATTTTTCTATTTCTTCTTTTCGAAACAACATGGCCTGCAGACCACTAATCAATCAAGCGCTTATTCCAAAAACTTTTCTTATTTTGATCAAAGATATTTAAATCTTAAAAAAAATGAAGATTTTGAAGTCAATTTTGTTTCAAACACGCAAAAACTCACACGTCTTCCAACCTCATGACACTTCTGCAGAAATTAAAATTGGAAAGATTTTAACAATTGCATTTAACAGAATATTTACAATATTTTGATATTCTAAAACGAGGTGAAAAAAGATATTTTCTCTTTTGAAAGTAAGTTTTGACAAGGTTTGACGATTTTATACATAGTAAATCTTTTCGAAATTTTTTTTTTTTGAGTGATGGAAAACAATTATGCAAGCTATGCTTTTAATGACGTAACAAATTAATAAAAGAGTTTTATTTCATCAGGCTTATTTGTTCCTACAAGCAACACAAGTCCCGGTAAATGATAGATACTAGACAATAGATATAGCTAATAATAATTACTAAAAATAAATCTGAATCATATTGCACCTTTGAGACACCTTCTCATTCGACGATTTTTGCGTGACATCATTTTTGATGGCATCATTTCTGCTTCAATAGAATTCTTGCTGTGAGCCAGCGACTTGAATGTGGAGCTGAGATCACGACAGGAATTATGTTTCCGACTTTTGTATATTGTGTCACTGTGACGCAATACTTCTCTCTTTGCGCTTGATGGAAACGTCACTAGCGATGATGTTTGAGAGCTATTAAATAAATAAGAAATGTTTATGTCACTATTTCTGATATTTCGTCATTTAAAAGATTTATTGAAGTGTAACAGGAATCCAAGCATCATCTTGAAAAGATTTCTCAAACTTTTATTTGAATAATTTTTCTACAGAAAAAAAAAGTAAGCTACTATGTTATCAAAAGTAGCCTAAGTTAATCTCTTACTTTGAGTTTAAACGTTTGCTTGTCTTTATACAAGTATGATAGCATCACTAAACTTACTTTTTATAAAAACTCATACTTTAGACTCTTAGAGAATATTTTGGAAAGTATGTGATGGTTTACCTGCTTCTGTAGTCTTCATTTTTATCGCTTAAGCTTTCTGTTATGGTGGTTTCTCTGCCATCATTACAACGATATTTTCTATTCGACATAATTTCTTGATGATGATTTTTCTAGCTAGCCCACATTCTAGCCTATGACCTTGGTACAAAAACAGTAAACTTATTATACCGGCACCTTTTCCTTAATAAATTTATTTTTAAAAACCACAGCTGCTTAGCTTAAATACAAAAAGCTTTATGCGCAATAATTTCTAATTTACCATTCTAAGCTTATTTAATTTCTTTTTACTGAAAATATATGAAGTGACCATAGTTTTCTGCCAAGTGTCTTGGATAAATCGTATCTTTTTGGACAGCTGTCAGTTGCTTGAGCTGTTACTGATGATTTCTAACCTTACCTGTCAACTGTCTCTGTTAAACCCTGCCCATCCTTTATCAGACCTTAAAAATTGTTTTTCTACCATCATTTAAACGTGTTCTCAAGCTCTGTGATTACACCAAGAGGTGGGCGTGTGTAACCTTATTAACAACCAACCTGCACTTAAATCAGGCGTTGTCGCTAACTTGGAGCTTACATAAACCTCAATGAGCAATGAGATCCCTTTCACAAATTTTTTAAATTAAAAATGTTGTTGTACATAAATTTTACGATTTCTTTTTATGTATTTGACCGTGGCATACGAGAATATTTGAGTAGGCCACGCTTTGAGCCTATCAATGATGAGATTTGAAGATTATTTTTTTTTTACTAATTACAAGTTACCCTACTTCCGTACATTTTTAGCAAGTCACAAGATAGTGACCAAATATAGAAAAGCAAGTCTGAAGATTTGAAGTAGGCCTACGGTATTTAAAAAAGAGAAAATGGGCTACCGTTATGATGAGCATATCCGTGGCAAATTTTTTTGTTTTAATAAAGTTTTGAAAAAAGTTACCAAGTCAAAACGTTCACATATAGATATATAATCCATAAAATTGTTAAACAGCGACTGAATTCAAAGCCAGGTAAAGAAATATTTACAAAAATTGTTTGTAAAAAGTGATTGACACTTTGCCATAAATAAACGCTTAGTGCAGCCAGATCAACTATGTCAGTGATGGACGATGGTGCTGGCCAGCGGGCATTGACCAATGACCATGCCAACCAGGTCAGGACTAGTGCTGCGCCTGTCCTAATTGACGGTTGTAGTTGGCGTTGTTGATATCAATGACTTGATACACTTGAACTTTAATCATGCAATGTCATTCTTATGTCCTAATAGCAGCATTTAAAAATAACGCACATTTGGCCAAAGGCCCTTTTACCAGTACAATTTGCATTGGAACACATGTACTTAATCGTTTTCATCAAGGAAAAATTTTGACATTCTTAACTTCTACAACGGGAAATGATAGAAGTCATTCTAAGTCATTACTGTATCTAAAAAGTCATTTTTTCGGACAATGTTGTTGTCAGAAACGTACTTGTAGTGTTGTGACCAATACAAGTTTTTTTTACTACCGTTTTTATTTTAATTTCTGTCTTATTAGGCTACGTCTTTGCATTCGGCTTTTACCGCTACTGCCTATTTCCGAAGTTTTCATTTGTTGAAGTGTTGTTATCTATTAATCACTCCACTCGATAGATGCCACTGAAAGCTGTCCTTAAAACGTGTAAATCAATTTCTGATTTCGGTCTGTGTTTCCCAACACATTATTAAAGAGCTTAGATTTATCAGCGTAGACGCTTTTTCAATTTTGTACTACCCTAATTACGTACATTGTATAAGTCCATGTTTTGACCTGACCTGGATTCAAACTTAGGTGCACAAGAACCGGAGTCGAAGTTATTAACCATTTCGTCACAAGGCTGGTTTTGTTTGTGCAGTGTTTTAGGAAATCTAAATTGATAAAAAAATGTAAACGTCTGCTGCGCAAGTGCAGTTTCCTTGAGGGAACCAACCAGCCAATCGATCCTCCTATACAATGTCTGCAGATGTTGTATTAATGCAAAAAACGATTTACTGGTTGAGTCTTATATTTCATCTTTTTACTGTTTGACAAAGCGCTGCAGCAACATATGTTTGCATTCTCAGAGCTTGTTTAGTTTGCGGTTATAACTATTGGAAGACAAACTTAGATTTAGCTGATTTAGTAAGCTTAGAAGCGAGGCAAGCCTGAATATTTTATAGCAACAGGTAACGTATTTTGCTGTCAGGTAAATCTTACATTTCGAAATTACCAGGCCTTGTGGCAGGGGCGCCGGAACGATTTTTGACTGGGGGGGCAAGATTACGAAAAAAGGGCACTTTTGTTTTCTAAAAGGCCAATTTTTTTTCAAGTTTTAAGATAAGATATAGCGATAATGCTAATCTATCAGCTCACTATGTATTGAGTAGTGATAGCCTACAAGTGTCCGGTATACAAAGAAGGGCATCATGCTATGTTATAATGATGTAACCTACTTTCAAGCCTTAAAGCAGCCTGCTACCATGGCCGCTAAGTAGTGCTTGAATGACCGCCGGTGCTACCTCCTCAATCGGCCAAGTTTGGCCGCCGGTCTCTTCTAGCCAATTATTTAATTTCGCAATAGAATGATCGTGGATTAACTGTCGAAACTATGTAGTATCAAAGAGTGACGCAAAATTAGGTCAGCGCGTCATAATCGCCACTGTAGCATTGTGCGGGAATATTTGTTATTGATGGAATATATCCATCTGCGATCACCAGCGCTGTAAGTCTTGTTTGTAATTCCCGACGTTTATTTTAACAAAGTCTTAATCCGAAGTGCTCATTTACATCGGCTGGCAATATTGTCGTTTTTATGTCGATTTGATGTTGTCGGACATTGAATCGTTGTTAAAAAGGAGAACTAGATTAGTTGACATCCGAGGGAAAAACATTTTTTGATCATATTTTGAAAAAATTATGCTTCTTTTAGTACCGGTAATGTCCTTCACATCATTGAAATACTTATTTTATTACCTTGCCGTCATCGTCAGCACATGTCGAACGTTGTTTTTCGTTGCTAAAAAGAATTCTAGGGGAGTGGCGAACTTCTTTAAAATCAGCCACATTGGAGACACTCGTGCGAGTGTCGTTAGATGGTCCCGCAGTACTGGATTACAATCCCGATAAAGCAGTTATTGCGTGGTGCAACGATTCTATTGTAGGACGTCGCCCAGGCCCAGACTTCAACAACGCTAAGTGATCATTTTAGCATTGTTGCAAGTTTAATTCTATTTACTTGTGCTGTTTTTATTTTGTATTTTGGCCTCCAAGCACGCAGATTTGGCCGCCGAGAAAGAGCTCCCGGTAGGCCACGATGGCTGCCGAAAATGAACGAGTTTTCAGGCCTGTTACCTTTGTTGCAAAATTTTGTGCCGTAAATATTATTTTGAGGCAAAAATGAAAGATTATAATTAGGCTAAAAGCGAATAGCAGAAATTGTTATATTGCAAAATGTGCAGTAACTTACATGACTTTAAAAGGGCACCATTGCCCCCCCTGCCCCTCCATCTGCAGAAAAATTGAGGACAGGGGGTATACGCCCCCCTGCCCCTTCCCCGCTTCCGGCGCCCCTGCCTTGTGGTATTTTGAAATAAAAGTAAAAATGTTTTATCTTACTGCAGTTTGCGAATATTGTGAGTAAAAATACGGTCCCAATTTTCTGGCAACTAATAATACAGTATTTATTGGTAAAAGGTGATTGCAAGCTGCTTTGTGTGTTTGTGTTCTAATATATTACTCTGTGTCTTCATAGCAATAATTGTAGCAACAACTTCTTTTGCCATGGTTTGGAATCTTGAGTATAGTCATGACAAGTTGGGAAGCGGCAAAGGAGAATTTTGTTATGCAAGAGGACTTTCTATATCAGAGTCCACGGGAAACATTACAATTGCTGACATCAGCAACAAAAGAATACAGGTTTGTTATGAAAGACAGCCAAATAGTTAAGATTGTCAGTCAAGGAAGAAAACTAAATATATAAACGCTGAATTTGCTAATCTCAATCAACTTATGTAGGTTATTATTATGCTATTATCAATTTAAACCTTGAAACTTATAATAAATTGTTGACAAAAGTAACCTAATAAACGTAGGCCTACTCAACAAAAGAAATAGCATGCAATGTCGGCGGTAGCCGGTTGGTGAGAGGGTTGAGAAAACGCTCAAAAGGGCGCAGGTTTGACAGCAATCAAGAGAACGTGATTTACATCTTTGAAAGGACGCTTTATAGAAATTCTGGAAGGAGACACGAAGATTGGTTTTATTGCCTTCTCGTCCAATTGACATAAATCTTCAACCAAAGATCTTTTAAAAATAGTCCTAAACTTCATTCCTATCTGGCATTCAGCAGGGGAGTAGGTTTAGTACTTTCCCGACGTCATTCGCTACCGTTGAGCATTCTGCTCCCGGTGTCGGAGGATAAGCCCTCTACCCTACGGACTGAGCGAATTGCGTTCGGACAATAAAGAGGATTCCTTCAAATATCCGGCAGTTGATTGCGATTCAAAACGCTCTCAACGTTAGTCTTGGGAAGGATCCCAGATTGTTCAACAAACAAACCCTAACCCATAAGCTTGAATATGACAAAAAGCTGTAACTTACTTCATTAATATCGTCAACATTTTTCTTTTTGAACCATTTGTAATTCATTCACGCAAAAGGACACTATTTATAATAATTAATACGCAATTCTTTAAGCTATGTTGCATTAAAACGAACAATAAAGTTACATTTGTATGTTTCAGATCTTAGATTCAAATTACAAATATCTTTTCGACTGGAACATTTACGTGAAGGAAAGCTTGCTTTGTCCGCTAGATGTCTGCAGAGTTGGCGAAAACGTGATAGCGGCTGCTATTGAAGGGTATGCCACATTATGGACATGTCCGGATGTCAAAGGTTTGTTTTGCGAGTTTGGCATCAGAACAAAACGATAAGAGTTCGAATATCCACACCTAACACACCTATATGAAAGTTTTTATGACTTTATTACCGTTAATGTACTATTATTTCCCATCATTTTACGCACGCAGGCTATTAACTGTGAGAGACAAAAATTCAATTTGCGTTGTTGGAGTAATTTTATCTTCGAAGTCACACAACCAACTCGAATACTCGGTAGCCTATTTATATTTTCTGTAAACTGCCCATATTTGCTCAATTAAAATTCAGAGATAAAGCACTGATTTGGATGCAAAGCCAGTAAGTCATTACACAGCCAAAAGTGAATGGTTTTATAATAAAATAAATTTTGTTTTGGTATCATTTCACCTTTAACCATTTTTGGTAATTGTTTGTTTTTCTAATAAAGAAACACCAAACTTTGCTTTAACTGCAATAGCTGTGTATTGGCAGATTATGACAATTGCGAAGCGAAGCTTTTACATTCGTTTGGAAATGAATACTTTGTCTTTCCGCGTAGCATTATCAATTACAAAGGCAACTATCTGGTGACCGATGTTGGCAAACATAGGCTCACAGTTCACGACCAAAGTGGAACTTTGCTGAGAAGTACAGGTAAAAAAAAAACTCTTCGATGCTACCCCTGGTATGCAGTGTTGTACGCGTCAATGAAATAAATTGACGGCGTCAGCGTTAGCGCAAATTGCCTAAAAACTTTACGGCGTAAAGTACTGCGTAAGCTCTTAAAGAAATTGACGGCGTCAGCTTCAGCGCTAATTTATAGCGCTATTTTAGCCAGGGTTTCACAAAACGGAAGTATTCGACTTCTAACGAGTTTGGTTTTTGTGGCTGTTTCGAGCTGCGAAAGACGATTTCATCTTTTCTCGACTTAGCCTATATTTACCTAGGATACGATAAACAAACTTGAAATTGCATAATTGGATAGACGAACAGCTGCCACAGAAGAAGATTGTTCATTGCTTTCAGTCTGAAAGTCAAAACGTCAAACAAAATTTAACTCTCATTGTGAAACGAGATTTTCCATGCAACGAAAAATGACGCATAGCGCGTGACGCTTAAAATCGGCAAAAATAGTTGACGGAGCTATCACTTCCGTCAACTAAAAAATAAACTGACGGCGCTAGCCTCAGCATCAACGTACAACACTGCTGGTATGTAAATAAGGGTGGACTAAATAAAATGTACTTTGCAATAAAAATGTACTGTAACCTATGTGACTTCGCTGCAATTGATTTTAAATTTCCATTTACTGCTTTGAGAAACTGTAAACAGAGAATAGTATACACCGTAGGTGTCTTGTTTTGAATTCAGTTTTAAACTTTTGATGAACGACTTCATAGCTGATGACTAAAAACCAAAAGATTACATAGACCAAAGGCCAGCGCCTATGGTCTCAAGCAAGTCTTCACTTTCATGTTTTATCGCTTCTACCTTGTTCTGGACTTCTGTTGCATTTAAAAAGTATTTTTCGCTTGATGGTCAAAAATAAAAACAAGCTTAATTGAACTGTAGGCTATATTGTAGCTTTTTTTCTTTAAGATTTTGTAGTGATGGAAATAAACTGCTTATTTTGAGTTATTTGAAAGAAAGAAAAAAACATTTACTTGTAATTGCGGTTGACAAAGTGGTAAGAACTACGCTGCATTTATGACAATCAATAAAGTAGGCCATATAGCCTACAACCTAACTACAGCACGTAAAAGAAAAAAAAAACAAGAGTGCATAATGTACAATTACTATTGTGAGCTACTAGGCTATATTGAAAGAGCCAAATGGTTTACCAATACGTTTCTGCCAGCTATTGAAGCTATGTGGTAAAAACAAACAAAAATTGGTTATGTACTAACCAAGGTTAATTGTGTTGTTCTGATGATGTAATTTGTAGGGTCTCTTGGTACAAACGACGCGACAAATTTCAACTGGCCTTATTATATGTGTACTGACGACAAAGGACGAATTGCCGTCTCAGACTCACATAACCGATGCATTAAGCTCTTTGACGAAAATCTTACTTATCTCGAAAATTTTGGCAAAGACGAGCTCACCTGTTGTGCGGGGGTGACTTACAACGAAAGAAATGGAGGGTACGTTGTGCAATTTGTGTTTGTTCAGTAATTATGTTTAGTTTCACCTACAAAAAGATTGTTTGTTTATCAATGTTTACGAAGATATAATTCCAACTTGATAATTATTGGAATTTATGCTAACTTCCGGAGAAACAGTTTTCCACCAATCTGACAGACTTCATCCAAGCTTTCTTTTTACGTCTTTTGCTTTGTCTAATTCAACAAAGGTTAAAAACAATGTAGGCCTATACAGAAATACTAGTATGCCGGCTAGGTATCATGATGGTTTACCGTATGTTTCTTTTAAATGAGTGATTGACTTGATTGTAAATGATAGGGATGCAAAATTACATCTGCTTTTTGCTTATCCACAAGAATAAACGGGTTATGTTTTTTCTGATTTGCAAAATAATGTACTTTTTATGGGCCATGTAAGAGGAGTGAAGTTGGTTTCAAAGTAATTTAAGGTTTATTGTTCAAAGCAAGCTTGTAAAAAGGTCTAAAAATTGTCAAATTGGCAATTGACCCTTCTAATGTTGCTGGGAAAGCAGAGTGGCACGCCCAATGTAATGTTCGTAGATTGACTTTGTTGAAACTTCCGAAATAAGTGCAAAGTGTGTTATGACTATTAGAGCTATTCGAAACGATGGTTTGGTCAAAACAACATATTTCACAAAGAAATAAAAGTTGCAACAAAACAAAAACAATATGTTTTTCTAGAAACAAGACATTTTCGAAATATAAGTTTCTTTTTTCAAATTCTTCGTCAGTCCAAAGGTCGAAAGCTCTGCCTTTGATTACTATTGAAATATTGCTGGTGACTCGAGCCAGGTCGTGGGGTAGGTGTTGATCACCCATTGCATTGATTGGTCATCCAGTTCATGCAGATCAAGCACGCCATTTGGCACGCGATAGATGACGTGATCTTCTCTTTGTTCTTCTTTACCGCAATCACAGATCTCCGATAATGACACTTTCCGTTTCTTCATATTTGAACGGAATAATCCGATGCCAGCCACATCCAACCCTTTCTTTGCTAATAGTCTACATTTCCGAATGGATGAAAACCTGTGGAAATAAAAAAAATAAAGATCTATGGAATTTTTCCACGCCCTACTCTTTTGGTGTTGTGCCCAATTAGTGGCACTGATGTCAGATTTTGTGCGGCCAGTGCAAATTGGTATCTCAATTTCAGTCGTTGGGGTTGCTTACTTCAGTCAAATGTACACTCATATAACCTGGGATTAAAAAGAATATTGAGAATACATTGAAAAAATAAAGCTAACTAAGCCATTCTATGGCATGCACAACGTAAAAGAGACATTTTCCTTTATATATAACCTAAGTCTAAAATTTAATCTTCCGTGTCAAAAGTGACTTACTCCTTCGATCCATTTCCAATTGTTTGTAAATCAAGTTGCAAGTTGAAGTTAAGTTTAGCTGACTGCGGTTCCTAAAAAGTATAGGCTACTGCTCCCTTTCCTTTATATACGTAGCCATGGCCACCTGGAGATGTGGCCTGATTTGTCACATTTTGCAGATTTTGATTACAGCTACTGCCAGTGCTTGACTGACATTTTTTGAGATGTTTTTACTTTTTGCGGTTTCTTAATAACATAAAACTTTTTTGTTGCCTTGGGGAAGCAGTAGCAAATGAGAAAAAGTAAGTTGAAAAACACAAAATCAGACTTTTAAGTTATTTTGGCAGCCGATTGTAGCATCGAATAGACAGCGATAGACACGTGTTTCGCCCATGAGGCTGGGCTCATCAGTATCGCACCGTATTCTTGCCACTTGAGTAATCGACCGCCGCTTTACCAGTCAGTTTAACTCTTATCTTTGTGGAAAGAAAGAGCCAACAAAACCAGCAGGTGCCAGGGGTAGGTCAATGTGAAGAAAGGCGTTCTTCCCGGCTATCAGCACAAGGCTGATTACTCACTAGCACAGCGAGCTGCAGTGACGCTTCGCTAACCAGAACGGTGTAGCTTCCACGCCAGCCATTGAGACCTCCAATTAAACGTTTAAGTTATTTTGGCAGCCGATTGTAGCATCGAATAGACAGCGATAGACACGTATTTCGCCCATGAGGCTGGGCTCATCAGTATCGCACCGAAACACGTGTCTATCGCTGTCTATTCGATGCTACAATCGGCTGCCAAAATAACTTAAACGTTTAATTGGAGGTCTCAATGGCTGGCGTGGAAGCTGCACCGTTCTGGTTAGCGAAGCGTCACTGCAGCTCGCTGTGCTAGTGAGTAATCAGCCTTGTGCTGATAGCCGGGAAGAACGCCTTTCTTCACAAAATCAGACTGTTATTGAAAATTAACAGTTTGACTAAAATCTTCGAAATCAAATTTTCTTTGTTTTTCAACATTTGAGGATGTTAAAACCTATTATGTCATTTGGGGAAAAGAATAAAGAAAGCGTAAAAATCTAAATTTTAGAAAAATTTATTTAAACGTTCGCCTAAAGTTAGAAAAACCTAGAAATTTCTGCAAAATGTGACAAATCAGGCCGTATCTTTAGGTGGCCATAACGTAGCCTATGGCCAAACCCTCAAACGTGATCTACCTTGAACAAAGTCCTTGTTAAACAAGATCATGGTTCACTTTTGAATGGAGTATTCTGTTTCAAGTGTAACATATGCAATGAGTATGGACAATTAAAGATCATTTTGGCTTTTAGACTTTGGTATTGTTTATTATTGTACAACTGCAGATATGATACCAACGTAACATAACCTACATTATCATGGAAAGCTGAGTACATCAGTACATCAGTACAATGGTACAAGAATGAGGGATGAAGGACTACAAAATCAACGAACTCCGCTGCCACACTCATACAACAAAAAATAAATAGTCAAACAAAGCAGCACAAACAATGAATAAAAGTTCTTTTGGATAAAAGTAGTTTAGGCACATTTTTGGACTTTAATTTTATTCATGTTTAATTTTGTACATTGCAGCAGCTTCTACGTTGTGGACTACGACACCAGATGCTTGTACGAATATTCAAAGGACGGAAAACTTGTAGAGTGCATCGAAGATAAAATGAGTTTTCCGGGTCAAAGTGTAAAGATCGACAACAAGAATCGTCTAGTCTGCACAATGCATCACGGATTTTTTGTCTACTCGAAATAAAATCGCATGCATATGATTTACTTCGATGTTTTGTTATTTTTTCACTTTTGAATGAAAGTAGGCTATATCAAATATGGTATTAGGTTATACTTAGTATTATATATTAGTATTAAAACAATGAAAACTATTAATACTACAAAAAGTGCTCAATGCCAAGCAAAAAGGCAAAGCAGAGCGAATTAAATATATTCTTATATATTATTATATATATATAAATATATTATTATTGAATTAAATATAATTATATTAGTATTAGCCTATATTTAAAAGAAGTTTACATCAAATATAGTTACTACTTTCTAAAACCGCTACAGCATGTTTCATCCTAAAAGGATGATCATCAGAAGGTCCTTATTCAAATAGAAATAAATAAAAGAAAGTTTATATGCATTCTGCTCTGTTGAGATAGACTGCATGAAAAGTAGGTAAAATCCAGCGTCACACACGGTATATCATATTTCAAAAACTAAACCTGATTGGAAGAAAACTGTTTAACCTACACTTTTGGAATCAGCGCCTTAAGTAGACCTCAAAATAATTCTAACTTTTCAGGCAGCAAACAAATGCTTTTATCGACCGATGGTATCACATCATTTTAAGGTATGCAATTGATTGAGTTTTTCTTATAGCAGCATTTTAAGCTAATTTCGAATTTATAGTCTGCGGTGTCCCTACCTTACCACCAAAGGTACAAAAAGCACATTTCATATCACACTTTTATTAAGATAAGAATATACTATTTTAATGGTTGACAATGCAGGTGAGTAATGTGCTTTACTTTACAGTGTTGTATTTTTTTAAAGTTTTTGATGGGCTCAAAAACCGGCACCCGTTATATCTACTACATAAAACATGTGATTCCTATGCTGCTGGTTCCCCCCTGGACCCGCTACTGGTTTAGTAAACTGATAGCTTAAAGGCTGCTTTTCCTTTAGCAACTACAGCTACCCAGTAGCATTGACAGGTGGAGTCCAGAGAGTATTTAGACACGGGCCCGGATGATTTTAGGTGCTCGTATTCTTTCCAAGGGGCCCAAAAACTTGAAGAAGCCATTGAGTATTCTTTGAATGCACTGCCTTTTTCTTTGAAGTGTCTTGAAATCATCTTCTCAACCGCCCTGCAGCTACCCAGCCTCAACAAAGGGAAGATGGTGTGGCAGTTTTGAAAATCCACTTAAACTGGTGTTGAACGAATCACAAATTGAACAATGAACATTGAACATATCAATTGTGATTTTTGTGGATACAAGCATTTTCTCGCAAAACTTCTCCTAATTTTTCTGGTTGGTGGTTGACGTCGAAGCATATTTGCTTCGTTGTGCAAAAGCAACGTGAAAACAACAGAAATTGTGAAGTGTTCTCGACCAACAGTTCATTCATTATGCAAATTAATAGGAACATACTTTGCAAGTTAACTGTTTTAAAACTCTGAGGAAACAAGAGAGACAAAACGTTTCATGGTTTTCAGGTAAATTCTCTTCATAAGTCCATTGAAGCAAAGTTGTTATGGCAAGTCATCAACTTCCTTTATGTATGCAATGTTTTTAATGCAAAAAGTTTTTAGTCAGTGAACCAGTAGGATTGTTTTTTAAACTTTTATGAGGTCATTGTTTACAAAAAGTTTGTTTATTCAGTCCAAAATATTTTTGTAAAGGTTTAAAATTATTTCGTTTGCTGCAAATTTTATCTTATACTTCATACTTGTATGAGTAGGTCTATAATACTGTGCTTTCATCATCCTATAGGAGAACATGTTTTGGAAGCAAATTAAAAGCAAATGGATGTTTAAATTTGAAATTTTTTTTACATCTTCTTAGATAGTTATAGTCTAAGTCAATGCAGCAAAGGTTGCACCTAACAAAAAAAAAATATATTTGTCAGATTCATCCCATGAGTATTTCTCTGCTCCCTTAATCTTTTGAATAAGGAAGGTTCAACTTTAACGAGATCATAAAATTGCTTTCACGAGATATGATTGAAGAGTTTACAGATCCTAGAAACGGATTCAATTCGTTTCTTTTCTTGCGCCGTCGTGGCTACGTCATAGAAAAATAAGTTTTACGTTTGGTTTTTGAGCCATAGCCCATTGCAGATAAAGAATTGCTCGATTTTTAACAGTTCCAAATATTCTGTTTATTTTTCATAAATTATCATTTTAGAAAACGAATGTGTCAGTTTTAAGCATTCGCCGAAAAGTGACATAAAAATAAAATCCTGTTAAAAATGTAGACAAGAAAATTAGAAATGCAAAAAGGATGACATTTGAGCATTTTAGAGTGTCCTCGGAAGACAATTCCTTTTTCTTACGTATTTTTCTTACTTAAAAAACGTATTGTAGACCAATATCAGCCAAACAATAGGTGATGTCACAGAGCAAAGTCTTATTCTTTCATAGTTCGTTTATAAATTATGGTCGATAACACAAAGTACAATAATTATCATTGTGCCATGACTGTACCAGCTGTGGTGGAAAGAATTATTCAAAGATTGTGATTAATAGGATTTACTCAGAAAGTCTGAACCACTTCTTTGTGTAAGGCAGATATTAAGTTGTTTTGTCAACAAGCGCTTTCACAAAAGATTAAATGCGAAGTCTTATAAACAAAACAAATCTTATTTATT
This sequence comes from Aplidium turbinatum, assembly GCF_918807975.1. Classification (NCBI taxonomy): domain Eukaryota; kingdom Metazoa; phylum Chordata; class Ascidiacea; order Aplousobranchia; family Polyclinidae; genus Aplidium; species Aplidium turbinatum. Next base: position 9,805,610 of record NC_137486.1, read on the forward strand.
GAGAACAGTCCGTGTTCGTCATCCGTGGTCTGTTCTGATGACTTTGATACAAACGACAGATATCTGCCACGGTAAGCCACATGACAAATGGCAAGATTAAGGCTTCAAATTGATTGGATCTTTATCCTCGGACTGGGAAAGCTTCTTGCAGATTTGCACAAGCTTACACAAGATACTTGTTTTTTATTGCAGTTCGTCATTTACAACGCGATGCAAATTTTGTATGATTTGGCATTGTTAAATCGTAATACGTAATTGTCCATCTAATCCAGGGATGATCTGATCCTACAATGCACAGTTTTAAAGTGGTGCTTTTTCATCAAAATTGATGAGCAAACAAAATATTTGTAAGCTCCGGTATGGACCAATATTTTGCACTCCACTACATTTTGAAATGGTACATCAGCCCATAATAGTGAAGATAAGAGAAACGTCCTATTTTGTTGCGCAGGAAAAAAACTTGGCTATACTTATTACTGACTAGCACTTCACGATTAAAGTTTAGGGCTTAGGTTTGGGCTACTATTAGTCATCAATTTTGCTTACTAGAATAGTGTTCAAGTGGTTGCATACTAGTCTATAACCAATTTTAAATTCATGCAGTGCTGTGCACAAACTAGAAACTCGCATAACTTGTGGTTGCCAGCGCAAATTAATTTACATTTATATGTAAATTAATCAACTAGTTAACTAAGTCCATTCGCGCTGAAGAGGCTTTCTGCGGCTTGATTTGACTACACAGTTTGTGTAAATACATTGTTAAACCGGCATGTGTTTTCTCAGTAAACTGACCTCATTTGATCCACTGTAGGCTACTTAAATTAAATTGATTTGAGATACAAAGCTATTGCACCTCTGGTCTTACAACAATTCCAACTCAGTAATTTAATTGCGATATGGAATTACTTAGTTTTACAATTTACTTTTAGTGTTGCGTTCTTCATTACTGAAAATACTTCGTTTCTGGAGGTACATAATTAGTTTTAAACATGAACGTGCCAAATTACAGAAATTTAGAGAATTTGTGAGTATTTTAAGCAAACTAAAATTGTCTGATAAATTATATATTTCTTTTTGCTGAAATTTGGACCAAGTCATGCACTTGAATCCTATATAATGTCACTTCATGTCTGGTGTTCTGAATGTCTGACTGGAAAGCCTACGACACTCGAAACGACGTGTTCCTGTCAACTATCAAGAGTTGGCAGTGTCATTGTCTTGACAAGTCGCTCAACCACATAGCCTACTTACAAGTGAACATAAAACGGACTTTATTTTCCGTCTTCTTCATCTAATCTAAACCTTTAAGCACCGGGCAATAAATGTGGAGGGGGAAAAATCTGACCTTGCCAGGACATGTTTCCAAGTTGATACTTGATAACGATGTTTCTAAGTTTTGTGTGGTGTGCATGTCAATGGCTGCATAATTACAATGCATTGCGTGCTGCAATACACGTAGGCATCGTTCAAATTGCCAATAATTTTCTTCTGTTTCTGCTCGACGAAAGTATCTGAAAGCAATAGATAGGCTATGTTTAAACGTTTTTTGCTTTTAAATTGTTGCTTTGGCTTATTGCGCTTACAGAAATCATGCACGTCTGCGTAAATTTGAATTGGACCAATATGCACTCTGTAATTGTTTTAGCCTATTTTGTATCTCTTTAGTCGCTAAAGGGTTTCTTTAACAGAGTAAAAGAGAATCTTGCACTGACGGATGACTTTGCAAAATGAAAGGATTGTCTAAACTAGTTGAATGTCATTAGTTACTCCAATTCCAAACCTGATGACTTGTAGGCTTGTAGCATAACTTTAATAATCGAGCTGCACAGCCCAGTAGAACATTGCGAGTGCATAACCAAGTAGAATATTACTCTTCTCTTTAATTAGACTCTGAATTTACGTTAGAAGCAGAGTAGTGAACAATCATACAGCATACTTTTGTCAGGTTATAAGAAGTCGGAAAAAAGTCTTTGTCGTATGCAACCTAAAACTAGGAGAAGAAGAAGACATTGGAATGCGTTGGTATGCTGCTCTTTTTGTTATTATTTTGTTTTGTCCGCCCCGATAGCTCAATTGGTTAGCGCGTCACTTCTGGAACGAAGAAGCTTCAAGATCAAGCGGCGCTGGTTCGACTCTCGGGGTGTGCGCTTGAGCAACGCACGTTAAGGACTGCTCTCCATTCAGCGGCATCTAATGGATGGAATAGTTCCCCGGCAACAAGACTTCAACAATCGGAAACTTCACTCTGTCAATCTCGGTGACCGGGCCTGCGTCAGTGATTCAAAGCCTCTACAAGTATGCGAAACTGCCAGGATTATGCTCTGCAAGAAGCTTTTCCAGTCCGAGGATAAAGATTCAATCAACCAATCAATCAATCAATCAATCAATCAATTCCATGGATTGGTTTCGCGAGTGTCTCTCATAAATTGTTAATAATGATCTTGATGTTCACTTTGAATCGTGCGCGGTCCGTCGGTGCTTTTTTCGGGAGCTTCATCAAAATCAAATGAGGAATGGACACGGAAAACAGTGAAAAATTCATTTTTGCAACGTCTTTCTAACGTATTCTTGGTTTTAAGTTATACAGTACAAAATAGGTATGGAAACACACCTAAGGTAAATAGTAGCGCATCTTGGGAGGGCCACTTGGTCACTTGCCTTTCTCTCCTCCCCAAAAAAAGAAAAAAAAAAGAAAAAACATATAAATGTTTTTAAACAATGAAAACTATTAATACTACAAAAAGTGCTCAATGCTAAGCAAAAAAGCAAAGCAGAGCGAATTAAATCAAATATAGTTATTACTATCTAAACCCTTGACAGCATGTTTCACCTAAAGGAGGATCATCAGAAGGTCCTTATTCAAATAGAATCTATTTGAATTTGAATGACCTTCTGATGATCCTCTTTTAGGTGAAACAGGCTGTCAAGGGTTTAGATCAGTGGTTCTTAACCTATGGGTAATTACCCACATGTGGGTAATTTCAGGATAGCAGGTGGGTAATCAGCTGAACCAAAATATTTAGAATTATAGATGTAACAAACAATGTCACAGCTGTAAGTGGTAAAGTTGCTTTATTACTTACACTTTTTTTGATGTTTTGAGTCCGTTCAAAACAACCAGTGATATTTTATTTTAATATGAAAATTTTCCCAGTGAAGAAGATGAAGATATCCAAGAAGGGTTTTTAGACATGATTTATGAGTCATCTGTCAATGCTTCTTCTGAAGATAAAAGCTTGGGAAAATCCTGGGGAATGATGGGGAAAGTATATCTAAAAGTTGCGCAAAAAACCACTAACATTGTTGACTATGTTCCCTTCCACTTATCTCTGTGAATCAGCATTTTCAAGTGTTGTTGCTTTGAAATAAAAATCCGGAAACAAGCTTTTAGATCTGGAGTCAGATTTGCGTTGTGCAGTATCCAAAATCACACCCAATATTGCATCGATTGTACACAAAAAACAAGAGCAAATGTCTCACTGACACTATTGATGTCATTCTTTGCATTAAATGCTGTTTTTGTTGAATAACGCTCTTCTATATTTTTAATATGGCAAAATACCAAGATAGATAAAATTAGATTTTGGGTAATGAGACTTTGATCTGGACAGAAATGGGTAATAAGGGAAAAAAGGTTAAGAACCACTGGTTTAGATAGTAATAACTATATTTGATATGAATTTTTTTTATGTTACAAAAATTTTTCTGCTTCGTTTACTCAATCACATTTCATGGACATAATCAAAGCATAGAAAACGTGTGTTTTCAGAAGTAGACATAAAGAGTTGTACTTTTTGTGTCCTTCAAAAACTGAGAAAGTAATTGTAACATGTCAAAGTAAAACACATTGCTCACTCAACTAATCAACAATTAAAATTTACTTATTCTAGTCCTAATAGAAGCATGAGATGAAATGTACACTGCAGGAGGATTTTCAACTGTCTTTTGTAGAATGTGTCGTATATACCGAGAAACCGTCTTAAGATTTTCACAAACTTTCAAATATGTGACACGATGCAAGATTAAGCAAAAACTTGTGAATAAATCAGTTATTGAAATCTTCCCGGGGTTAGGAAAAAGATAATTTAAAGCTAAACTTAAATTTTAAACCAAGCATTATAGCTCCAACTTCAATACAAATTTATATAAGAAGTTTGGGTCTTAAACGAAGCCGGTTGTAGTGAATCAGTGTTACAAATCATGCTGAGCCTTACAACTTAGGCTACGTAAAAAAATAAAAAAGTATAGAGTCTAAAAAACAAATAAGTTATATCAGGGATTTTCCTGGGTTATATAACAAAGGAAGTACAAATTATCACAATTTCTCAGCACCTTTCTACTAGTGAACATTTAAACTATATTGTTATTTTTCCAATGGGCTCTCTTACTACAGTAAAGTAACATGATATGAGCAGTCTTATAAAATAAGTTATGCGTTTAGCAAAGATGTTGTTCTAACGAACGCGCCAATCACAGCGCAGTACGCCATTGAGTCAGTAGGTCGGTAGCGCAATGACGGAAAGACTAGTCATAATAATAGTTCAAAAGAGTTTCAGTTTTATGTAAACTCTGTTGATTTCTGTTTGTAAAAGAAATGCAGTAGCATTCATGCTATACGAATATGTTGTAAACAATGCTGGACTATGAAGCTAAGCATTACACTGCAGAATATTTTAAAAAAGAAAATAAAGTTAGCTGTAATGCAAAACTTGCAGTGTGGCTTAGTGTGAACCAAAACTCGTAAGAATACATTTCAAGTAACAAAATTGATTTTCTGTACATAGATTCAACGTGTGCAGATGCTTGGTCAATGTAAAAATACATTTTGTTAACCGAAGAGTGTTTTGTTTAGGTTATTTGTTTGCTATGAGCATGTTGATAACGATTCAGTATCATCAAATAAAAATATACGTTTCTTTCTAATACTAGCGAGATATGGCTTTGATCATTTTTTTTGTACTTGCAGTATGTTGTTTAATATGAGACGTATTAAAATTGCAAGAAGTGGAAACTGCAATAGCAAACTTAATCAGTGGCTTTCATCAATTCTCGCCCAAATTTATGTTTCTAGTGTATATCGATTAAGCTGATGCAATGATTGCAAGCAAGCAAAATTGCATCTATTTTTGCTCAACTCGACCAGATTATTTTCTCGTGTTTTGCAGAAAAACAACTTAAAAGCCGTGTCGAATTCCATTACATGCAACAAATTGTAATTTTTAATGAGATCACAACTAATTTATCGTTTGTGGATAAGTTTAATCTGAAACATAAAGACTGTTTTTGAAAGCGTAAGTTCGATTAGGTTCGCATGAGTCGCTGTAAGATTCGAACTACTATGACATGGAGTACTGTCACAGAGATTCATATTTGATTTTTTTGCTTTTCAAATTCCGTCAAATTCAGGTAGCTTAAACACTGTAGACTATTTGCGAAAAAAGGCTGCACATTGTCCTTTGCAAGTGAGGTAACAGTAATTGCTACCCTGTGCTACCTAGACTAGCTACTTACATTGATTCAACGTCTGCACACGTTGAATCAATGTAAAAATGACGGATTTTGCAATCTGGGACTGACCTATAACTAAAAAAGTCTGATCAGGCATTCCATGATCTGGTAAACATTGCAAAGTTGAAAAAATTATTATATAACTGCTGACTACCGTTACAAAGTTTAATTTTAACAATTCGTTAAATTTTGTTTTTTTAAACGTGTCTACTTCCACTTTCCTAACGGAAATGAGGACACCACTTTAGTTACAGGTGTCGTGACTATACCTTTACTTTAGCAACCAACTTTTTTCAAAACACATGATCACTTCTTCGAAGCTGGTTTTCTCGTTCAGTCTGAGAAAGCCTATGGCCTTTCAGTCGCTCAATTCTAAAAGTTTTACATGATTGTGATAACGAAGATGACAAAGAGTTAGACAGAAGACAAATAGCATCTAAGAAAAACCATGTGGATTTATTTGCGAGGTCTTAAAAGAATAGAAAATCGTTTCTCTTATGCACGATTTCATCTCACGAATAGACACGAAAGATGTCTATCTGTGATTGAAGACTGAGAAGAAACCGTCCATCCCAATGATTGTTTTAAATGTTGTGATTGGTATGGTAGCTTATTGGTTCTTGCTGTGGACAGTACTTGTACTGTAAACCATGGTTGAAAATTTATAATTCGTTTGGAATATGTTTAGATGTTATAGGACAGTGGTCCTGAAGTACAATTTACTAAAGCTGTTGTTATAATCAGCAAAGCTTTTTCGAAGGTTAAACCTGTGGTATGTTATAGTACCTGTACAAAAAAGCAATAAGATAAAAATTACGATAAAGTGAAAGCAATGGTAAAACTGTTTGTTGTCCAATGTTAAACAGTAATACGATGTTTGAGTTTCAACTTAAAGAAGTTTTTCAAAAGAAATAACGAGAAAAAAAGCAAATGAAAAAAAAATGCATGTATAAATTTGCACAAAAAATCAACTTCTAAATAATTCTCTTCCATGAAGTAATAGAAATGAAAGCAAAGGTCAAGTCATTAGTATTGGGCATTTAGATTAAACAAAATCCAAAACTTTTTCATAAAAATGAAAAGGAAATAGGCACTTTAAAGTCATGCGTTGCCGATATCACGAAACTTTCTGGTTACGTTTCTTTATCCCAGACAAATTTCTTTGATTTTTTGATGACATATGTCGTTTGTCGGTTGAAAATTACTTTTACAATCGTGCGCAAAGCTTTTAAAAATTCCGTTCACACGTTTATTGTATATACTAACAACGCTACGCTTTGCCTTGCGGTTGAAATGTGCTCCAGCCACGACTTTTCGACTAATATATTTCATAGAAAAAAGAGAACCTTAGTCTAAGGAAGAATATAAAGTTATTAATGTGGAAAAGAAGCTGTTTTTTCTTAGCTGTTTCGTATGAGCATGCTATTGCAAGAAATTTCTTGTCCTTTCAGTAGAGAAGCTGTTTGCTCCACATAAAGGTGAAATAAAGTGACAATGAAACTATATGATTTACTTGACTGGGGAATGGGGGTGTTCGTGCGGTTTGGACTTAAACTGATTGAGTCTCGTTAGAACAGCCACTTTGTGGAAAACGTCTTCAGGTAAAGCTAATTGTTTTTACTACACGTACTTTTACTTAGTCATGTTCAACGCAATAATGTGTTTGTGCAATGAACAAAACCCACGGTACACCACAATAAATGTGATTATACAATAGCCTACTTTTCAATAGCATATGACAAATGCATAGTTCAGCAAAATAAAATACTTCTACCAGTTATGTCAGGGACTTTCGATAAACTTGGCGGGTATAGTTGAACGAAATAGAGTCGTTATAACAGTGAAAAATCGATGGACTAGTTTTAATTCATAAGTTAAGGTGAAACAATTGAGTTGTGTTTTTTATTTTGTATAGTTTATTTATCGCAAAAGAATATTCAAATTTTTAATACTAAAGTTGGTTGTTGTTATGTTGTTACTAAAAGGTATTTTTCATTTTACTTCTAACGTAGGCTATGCATCAGCCATTTTATATATCTTATAATTTAACTTTGACATTAAGATTACTCATTACAGAAACCTATTAGGTCTATTGTTTCATAAACTGCCAAAGACACTACAATGCAGTAGTCTATTTTGTTTGTTTTTCGTAGCACTGTAATGTAATTTAAAACAGCATGTTGCTCAACAAGTTTTCAATTTTAAGTAAACTTGTGTCTTACGTTTGCAAGGCCTCAAGTTATGGAAGGTTACGTGTTTTAACATAGATCTTGTCATCTGAGCAAAGCTTGCAAATACGTAATAATCTCAGTGCAAGCACGACAAACCAGGTTAACTGGTATCAAAATGTTAAAAATTTATTTACGCGTCAGTGGCTGAAGTATTAAATGGGTAGAGAAGGCTGAAGCCAATAAAACAGTCTTTTTTCTCTTTTTTTTGCAAAATTGGAATCAAAGTCCAAGCAGGCGCGGATTTATGGGGGGGGGGGCCCAGGGGGCCCGGGCCCCCCCCGAAATTTTGTGAAAAATTGTAGAAATTGTATGTTTCCGCATCAAATGGTTTGATATGCTTCTAAACAGCTGATATTAGTCCTTCGGCATCACAATTGATGAAAATGGTTGTTTTAATGTCTATTTTATAGCATATCGTATATGTCGTAGTATCATTGTTCATATCTGTTTAGCTTTTTCTTTCTTTTTAATTGATTTTCAAATTTTCTGGCCCCCCCCCCCCCGAAAAAAACTCTTAGATTCGCGCCTGAGTCCAAGCATTAGGATTCAGACCGCTCAACTACACAAGAAATTTACGAATAAAACGGTGGAATTCATTAGCGCTCTACAAAAAAACGAGTGCACAAGATTTTCAACATGGCAAAATTCGTAAGATAAAAAGACAATCTAAAAATTGAGGTCCGATAAAGAAATTTTTAACCATGCGTGCCCAATGTCGCCGGTCAAGTTAATAAAATGTAATTGAGTGATCGAAGCGAACGATAACATTTTGCAATCATGTTGAAAACTTACAAATCGTTTTTCGATTTTGAAGGGGCACCATGACAAAATGCCTCTCACCCTGCCTCAGCTGCTGATGGAATTAGAAGATGAGGAAAGAAAGACTGCTGAGAGGAGACATTTTTGTTAAACCATCATGCGTTTGTAATTTGTTGCAGTACTTTCATATTTGGGTATTTGCAGGGAATTGTTAAATGAAAACGTGATATGCTGTCAAGTTACAAAGCAAAAAGAAATTTAAATTCAAGAAAGCTTCCCACAGGTTTACTTGAGTAAAAATTGATGCTTAGCCTACACGTTAGACAAGAAATTATAAACATTACTGAAAGCAAAATAAGCCTAAAATTACAACAAACAGCGAATGTCAAAAGATCAAAAGTCCTCTGTCAAGCTTTTGAAATCTTCAGCAAAGTTTCTAAAACTAATCTCTTCAACATCAAGTGCGATAATACAAAATTACTTTTTTGTTAATTTTTTCAGACCATGTCAAAAAAGTTTTCAGCTGTTCAAAAAGATCATATAGTTGCTTGGATCAGTGTCGGTCTTCGGGGTGTGCAAACCGTGGGATCGCACAGGGCCCGCAAATTAGGGGGCCCGCAATTAACTCAGAAAATGCAGTAATTTTGTCATTTCCAATGGAAAAATTCAACAAGTGAATTCAACAAAGGAATTAGCAACAAGAAAACATAGAGGCTCAACGGGTGCAACCTATTTCGTACCCTGAAAACATCGAGAGAAAAAAACAACAGAGTGGAAGTCGCTGATCGGAGTTGCCGCAAACATTTCAAAATTTCTCTCGATCTTTTCAGGGGACGAAATAGGTCGAAATTTGATTTTGTTACACGATTTCAGGGTACGAAATCGGGGTACGAATTTTTCAGGGGACGAAATAGGTTGCATCCAGACTCAACATAGAGACATAGCTTTATTTCCGAAAAATGCCAAAGAAAGCATGATCTTATTCTTTTGCTATGCCACCGGACAGCACCATTTTACAGTAATATTCATACCCAAATTTTTGTTGAACATGCTCTCAGAATGCCCCAAATTCAAAGTAAATTTTCAAAATTTTTGGGGGAAGCCCCCACCACTGGGTTTTTTGCCCGCCCAACCGTCAAACCACCCCCCTCCCCTTTCAAAATACCTAGCTACGCTACTGAATTGGATCATTGTCATTGGGGCCCGCAAAGCATATTCCGCACAGGGCCCAAAACGCCCTAAGACCGGCACTGCTTGGATTTTGTTTTTGAATGTTGAATGTTTTGCATTTACATATTAATCTCTGGTAATTGACAAGCTAAATTGAGTAATTAAATTCTGATGCCAAACTGATTATCTTTATCAACTACCGAATGTTTCTTTGCAGTGTGTTTTCAATCTTATTCTGCCCGGAATCAATTGAAAAATATTCAGTAACTTTCTGTGCATACTTTTGTAGGTCACTATTCAAATAGGCTCTGTGTCTGTAGGCTATTTGTCACTGTAGTGTAGACTTACAGTATATTTGAATACACTCCATAATATAAACACTAAACAGATTTCAAAATGTTTTGTCGCATCAAGATTGAGGATGGAGTAAAACATTCACACATGGTGATGCTGTAGTTTAAAAAGGTAGTTTTTAATTATTCTAGTTACGGCGCTTAATTCAAGGTAGATGGGCCTATCTAAGATAGAGCTTAATTTAAGGTAGCGATCTTAGATAGAGTTCATGTGTTCCACACAGACAGCGCATTTGGAACAGGCAAGAAAGGAAAAAAAACAGCGATTTTCCATTGATAAAATCAGACATTGAGCAGTGATTTTTCATTGCGGATAAAATTGCTTAATAGAAATCAAAGTCAGAATATTAAGAAAATAAAGCCAGAGTTGTGTAAAATGTTATTTATTGTCAAAACCGATAGCACAAGGTACCGACAGGCGCGGCGATGCGCATAGTGTTAGTAGCTATCCACAATGGGCTGCTGTGGTTTTCACCTAAGAGCAACGTGTTTACGTTTGAAGCAAAAATCTTATAATCTTTTAACATTTTTATAATATTATAATCACATGAAATGACTGTATAATGACTACAAGGTGAAAGATCAGCAGTACTTGTACCGAAATGACCTCACAGTTACAGTTGAATTTATTTTCACTTATTAGATTCTTGTCAAACTGTTGCTTATATTATTATCGATCAAACTTCTGTTGTAAGCACATCTTAAAACTGTGCTGCTTGATTCATTACTTTCATATCAGCTTTATGTCAATTAAATGAAACGCTTTTAAAATGAATTCAAAATATGCTTCAAAGTTTAAGCACTCATTAAAACGCCAAGATATTAATTGCATGAGTTTTCAATTGCAATTTAGCACAAGAAACTTTTCAGCTGATTTTCTGAATGCTGTTGACGAAGATAATCAGCTATGCGCATGTGAACAAATGCTGTGATACGCTTCACTTTCAAGATTGATGCACGAGATATTATCATATTTTGGATATCACACGACTTGCCCACGACAGACGTCACCCTTCAAGAGTGCCACGTCATCACAAGGGAAGGTCACTTCAGATGGTTGACAATTGTCTTTGAAGGATCTGACAGACAACAACGTAAATGATGAGGAAATGCAAGCTTGCTTGTTGTGAATATAGAATTTTTTGCGGAAACATTTTTAACGTGGTCCCTGTTTATAGATTATAATCACGTTTTTGTTTCTGGGAAACGCCATTTAAGGATTACCTGTTTGCAGCAAAAATATTAAGAAAAACGATAACAGCGACAATGCGTAAATATTTTGCAGTTTGTTGTGTGTAGTCAAGCCAGAGCAGGCTGTGCAGAGGCCGTAGAATGTTTTCGCATTTATCATAAACGCGACATTTTAGCTCTTGCTGTCGTGATAACTTTTGCTTTCTTTGGCTTCAAAGTTTGTCTGCTTTGAAAATGTTTGTGACATTTTTGAGTGAAGTTGGAAGACAACCAGGTATCACTTCATCATGATCATTACTAGGCCTACTAGGAGAGCATTCATCATTCTGTACACAACAAAAAGCTTTTGTCAATGCCAAACGTGAACTGTCACTGTACAGTGCATAAGGAATTTTGCTAATAGGAAAACAAGGTCATCTCTCAAATAGATTGGTCGGATACTTTCAATTATTTGGCATCGGTAGTTTGCACTTTGTCACCTCAAGAGAAAGTGCTAAACTTTCCACGTTTACCTCATGTGTAAGAACAAACGTGACTTGTCCAGACCGTTATAAAACCTGGGCGTCCAGATATGCTCACTGCTCAGCTACTACTGACTTGTTTTTACGAATCCGCAAAACAAGCATTTACAAAAGCGTGAAATTCCATTTCATTTCGAATAGACATTGTGAAGAAAGGGAAAAAGAATGGAAGATTTCATAGTAAAAGACAGTTGAGAATAGTGCTACGTTTGTCGAGTGTTTTTCGTCTGCCACTTATTATCATTTATACAGTTTATGATAACGTAGCTTACATGACAAAGTAAATACAAACAATAGATCGTGATTAATTAAATGCGTATTTTTATCGTTAGAATAAAACTCACAGACAAGCGAAATTGGCAGACATAAATGATCAATTCATTTTGAGGTTTGGCAGTTGCAACTAATTTAGATGTAATCAAAGATTGCATTTGGATGGTTAGCTGGTCGAAATTAACTAGTATCGTTGATATAATTATTCTTAACCGCTGTTACTGCAACTAAATAATCTTGACACGGCAGATTTAAGTTGCTGTGATAATAATGCGTTAAAGTGTTGGCACACTTCGTAGCTTATTCAAAAAAAAAATCAATCTTTTTCAAGGTTGATGCCAAATTTTACTACTTTATTTATTTTTGCAACTTGCAGGTTTTACAAAAAAGTTAGCAGTCCGGTCAAGCACTAAGAAACATTTTGTTTGGTAAAGTTTATAAATTTGTATTATCTTTTGTTTGCGAAAATGAATCTTGTGGCAAGTCAAGACCCGGCAGGTCTGACAGACGAAGGTGAGTTTCCTGGTGGACTTTATTAAATTTCTAGTTTAATTAATCATTGCACTGTAAATGGTTTAAATGTTGAATATTTTGTTGTTGTACTACATCACAAAATTGCTGCAATTTTAACTTTTATCTGGAAGAGTTTAAACAACAGCGAAATTACATTACAGCCAAGCCTGTGTATTTTATTTATTTTTTTAAGCGCAATTGAACATTTCCCTTTGTGAGATAGGCTATACAAAGTCAGGGATATTAGAACAGATATCTAGGGATATTAGAACAGATTGTTCTAGATATCCCTGTACAAAGTTTTTGAAAAATTATTCAAGGTAGGCCTATACCACGAGAAAAAAGGTTGAACACTGCCATAGACTACTCCATAGAACCAAAGATGGTTTAACCAAACCTAAATTGTGTTGTGTGGAAGAACCAAAACCAGCGCTGCCAGCTTCAATGACGAGAATCAAATAGCTGACTTTAAATGTTGTTGACTTCCAGCTGTCATTGCTGAACATTCGAGACAGTAGGTTGATAACTTACTGAAACAGCTGCAAGCTGCAATGGTTAAGCTCTTTGAATTACCAATGCTCTATGTCAGGGCTTCCCAAAGTTTTTTGCTCGCAACCCCTTTCAATCTCCTAAAATTTTCCGCAACCCTTCATGGTAAAAATGATTAGCAGTACCAAATATACATTTGTGATATTTATGGAAAGGTTTAATTCGAATGAAAACTAAAAACAACCTAACCATACTCGAAGCCTACTACTTTACATTTTACAATTTACACGTAGACTAACTTGAAAAAAAAAACAACTAAAAACCAAACACATTTATTCAGTGTGATGGATGTGACCGCTTTTTGCTACAAAATAAGTCCAGCCGTGGGTCAATGTTTGTTAATGCTAGTCCCAAGACTGTTTCAGTGATTCTTAGGCTGTTTGGTTTATTTTGATTGTCATCAACGTTGTAAACGCTGACGCGTACAAATTGTCGTCGGCTCCAGCTCGTGTCCGAACATTCGCTTTGTCATCAAATCGACTTTCGTTTGTAGGCTTTTTGATAATAATTGATTTGTCTTGGCGATATCGGATGTGGCTTTGGAATCCCATAGTCTATGGTGGAAAAGACGTTGGCATAAGTCACATTGTATGGAGGGTGGAGAACGTCGTTTTTTTAGCTTGTCTTTTCTAATGTTTTCTTTTTCCTGAGCCTTTTGTACCAGTATGCTGTTTATTTTCAAAAAATTCCGTGCTTTCACTAGTTTTTTTCCTCCAGATTGACACGTCACTGGCAAGTTGTTTCCACGATTCTACAGCAATGTTTGCTTGGTTGAGGAAGCCTTTAGCTGATCATTGTAATTAAATCGTTGGTGAGACGATCCTCCCAACTAGGGCTAACCGCACTCCTGCCGTTTGAATACGTCGATACAAACGGCAGGAGTGCGGTTAGCCCTACTGCTGAATTAGAGAATGGTAGCCAAAAAGTGTGAAGCTTGTTTGCACAAAATTTCCAGAAAATTTAAACTTCAAATCAGAATATAGATCAGTAAGTTCTTCCTGAGAGAGGTGCTCGGTACTTTGTTTTGCGTTGTAAATAGATTAGACTTTGGATTCAATGTAATTTGGTAGAAAATACTTCTGAAACTGTTTTAACGTATTTGACAAATGGTTAATAGCCAGAGGTCTAACAACATTTGATTCTACATCATTGGTAGCTAAAAACTCTTCAGTAAATGAAAACATTTTAAATGGATCATTTTCAACCTGGTGTTGATTTTCAAGCAGATGTTTTAATCTTTTGTCCTTATTTTTGATGAACGCTTCAAATTTAGAATTCAGTGTAAAAACATTGATGTTTTCTGCTTGGAAGAGACAAGTTAAGTTCGTTCTATTTTTTAAGCTAACTTGACAAATAGCTTAATTTTGAAAACCAGATGTCATTACGAAAATGGTGGACTCAGTTTGATTTTTTTTTCGTTAGAAAAATCACGACTCCAATTTTTAACACTAATAGCCTTTTTAAAGCCTTTTGAAAGCCATCTTACTTCACATTGCAACAAAAAGTCTTTAAATTCTGATTCCACTTTACCACATCAATTCCAAAAATAGAAGCATTGAGTGTGCGACTTTCAAAGTTAACAACTTGCACAGAAGTGTTAATATAGAGTAGCCAACTTTGAGAAAAGTCGGTACACTTTGTGCGACCCCTAAAGTTCGTTACGCGGCTTCGCAAGGGGTCGCGAGTCGCGACACCCAGTTTGGGAAGCCCTGCTCTATGTGTATGCACGTTCCACATAAAGCAGAGATAAACAAATAACAGACAAAGAAGAATCGATGTTGTGAATCCTCATTTGCATGATTGAGATTTCAAAGATCTTTTTTAATCCTTATCAGCAAACAAGTTCATTAACAATTAATCAATCAAAGTCTCAGTAAAAGCGTTTGTGGTGGGTTTTATTCTTTGTCCCTGGGAAGGCGTTAGAATATTTACATTTTGGTCTGAAATATGTTTTGATGAATATCAACTAACAAATTTGCAGAGTATTAAAATACAACTTTTTGTTTTTCTTTTATATTAAAATTGGTTTCTTTGAATTAAAAGTAGGTTACAGAACAGCTGAACCTGTGCTTTAACAAAACTAACCTGTTATCATATTCAGAGATACATTTCAGTAGGTTAAAGTTTGTCAATGGCACCACTGTAGTGCAAATATATTTCTTTGTTTTGTTTTTCATACTTTTTTTTAGATTCTCACCTAAAATTTCAAATTAACGAACTTAGACTATATTAGATCGTGTGGTTATTTTCTTCAAAAATTGCAAGTCTTACGTAAGACACCATTGCAGTCTTCACTATTTAGGATTGACAATACTTTTTTAATTTAATTGGTTAAAATAAACACATTGAGCTGTTGTGGCAATGATATGAAGATGGTAAACTTGACTTTAGGAACTTGAAAAATGCAAAGGAGGTTGCATTCTACTCAAGAGAAAGAGAAATTCTCTTTTGGCGTTACATACTCTTATCGTATAGCGTTGATGATATTTATTGCAATTTTTTTTCCATGTAACAAACAAATACCAATATATCTTTTCAACAAAAATCAGGTTCAAAATGAAATAAAATTTAACAAAACTTTACCTGAATTTTGAAATGTCAAACAAAATAGTTCTTTTATGAGAATAATTTCAAGGTACGGATACTGTCCCAGCATAAAGTATGAGAAATGAAAAGACTTGTATAACTGTGGAGACTACTTTGTTGATGAATGCAACAGCCAAGATGTTTTTGATAAAACGACTACAAAAACTACCATTTTTTCTTGTGGTTATCATATCAGCTTAACAGAAGGCAGTTAACATATTAGTAGCTTTTTCAAGATATTATCAGTAGCCTACGCATACCAAAGATCTAATTATTGAAAATCGTCCACCAATTAGCAAATATTAAACGATCACAAAAATTTTAATTTGCTTGCATACAACAGTTGATAAATTAATATCAACTTTTAAGCAAAACTGAACAAACTTGTTTTGATTGTATCCCAGATAGCAAACACTGCACGTTTTTGTACATTGTTTAAATATCTGCACACGTTAAAACGACACCCAAAAAGACAACCTTCATGTGCATGTGCAATACCACCTATGTCTCAAACATTTAAATAATGCTATGCTGCATTTTGCTTTATGTCGTTTTCCAACATACCAAATGTACAGTAAAACAGCATCTTCAATTTTAGAATCTCTATTTGTAGTGTATGTTTGTATTACAGTTAAAAGTTTGTTTTTGTAAGAGTTTTGGTTGAGCTTTTTATGGGAGCATTTGAGGTTGCAGAGTGGAAATAAGTTCTTGAAATAATTAAAAATGAGCTTTCGCTCGTAATCAAAAGTTTTTATAGATCTGCACACAGAGTAAGCTATTAATAATGTAGCCTAGCTTATTGTTTTGTCCATTTACTGGAAACATATAATAATACAGTGTCAGCTACCTCATTTAACCTATTTTCTTTAATGGCATAAAGAAGAAGCTTAAAACAGTAGCAATTTGGCAAGATTTCTTATAAATCTTTTGATACTTTACAACTCCCAGTAGCAGAGCTAAAGTTTGCTGCACATATAAAACATTTTCAATGAAAAACTAAGTCTTTGCGTAGCAGAAATTTATTTTTTGACATTTATTTACCATTAGCGTGTGGTAGTTTCATCCACTTAGCTTGTAATTAGACGTTTTATTTGCATGGGGTCTTTTTAACATTTCAAACCAATTCTGCTGTTCCCAAACAATTTTTCATGGTAGTTTACAATACTACCATAATTGTCGTAAATAAGTTAGATAATTTCTAAGAAGTTAAAAAATTTATTAAAAATTGAATTAAACTGTCTTTCTAAGCAATCTTATTCGTGCTAAACTTTTAACTAAAAAGTTTGAAACACCTTTAAGTCCATCAGCTTTTTATGCTAATTCGCTAACGGGGGATGCGTTTGACGCTCATTTAATAAAAAGTTTTTATTTAAGTTATTTAATGATATCTAAGGTACTTTTTCTTCAATTCCAGTATTATTCACAAGTGTTTTGTGATTGGCTGTTCAATGCACGTAAATGTAGTAATTGTAGTATGCTTTCTTCCTGGGAGGAAACTAAATTACAAGAGAAGTAATTAAAACGTGTGTGTGTATCTGCTGGTGCGATTACTCCTTTTGCACAGGAAAAGAAATAGGTTACCTATAAATAGAAGGTTCTCAGCCAGCGCAGTAAATCTTTGTCTTGGTAAAGTCCATTTTTAGCCGGTCTTACATTTTTTTATGAATTACATGAAAAGATCTTCATTTGCTTCATATCCACTGGTCAAATATTCATTTAATATAAATTAACGATAAGCAGCATGTAAATTTTAATTTGCTGTCAGAGAAAACTCTTGCATTCACCTCTTTAGTAATGTTTCATAAATTTAAATTTCTTGCGTTTGCTCGTTTAAAAAAACAAATCAGACTCCTCTGAAATATCCTCTATTGGGTTAACTCTAGTAAGATTAATTTCTCATTTGTTATAAATAACAGTGAAGCCTTTCTTGCTGTTTTCAGTGTTTTGTCATTTTGAATCACAAAATGTAATCTTTGTAAACTTTTTCGTGTCTGTTGAGATTTAAAATTATATTTCTTGTTGTTTAGATTCCCTGACTCAAGCACAAAAAAGCTTTCTTGAGTATGGTGAGTAGACTTATTTTTTTCCTTTAAGAATTAAGTATGCCATTGGTTTCTGCTTTACTGACTGAATTTTGAGTAAATTTAGTAAAACTGCATGGCCAACTGTGATATAGGCTGCTTGATTTAAAAATCTTTGGTTTTAAATACAGTATTAGTAATATATTTCTTAATGTTTTGTATTCAGAAAGAAGCAGAAATTAATTTTTAAATGTTTACAAAAGGTCATGTAGTGATAATGCAAAACTCAGCAAAAGGCCTTTATAAAATATAAGTAGCCTATACGCTTAAGTAAGTAAGCAATCTGTTGTCAACCTTTGCACTAGGCTATTTGACTTCAAGTATTTCCAATTTATCAGGGTCCAAGTAAGTTTCTAACAACATTTCAAGTCAATTGCATCTTATAAAATTGCCACTTTTGCGATGCAAAAATATACTTGATAAGATCGAAAGGGACTTTTCTTTCAAAATTGTCGGCTCTATACGAGCTTATATCGTGTGGTCCAATTATAGGCTTGCCTAATGCTTGCAAAGTCTTATTTCTCTTAACACACACATTTGTACAAACCAGCATTCATTGTATTTTGCGGGACAAACTCGATAGGCTTTTGTGCATCACTTTGCTGTATTTTCAGCTCTTCCTTTGTTATTCCAGGTAACGCGAATTCAAATCATTGCAATGATCACACGGCTCCTCAGCCAGTGTTTGCCTCCATCGTCATAGCTTTAGTTGTTATTGGCCTATTTGGTAACACATTGGTATTCTTCACTATAATGGTCCTTCGAGAGTACAAGAAATCAGTCACAAATTGGTGAGATATTCGTGTGGTTTTAAAGTTAAAAAAAATTATTATCGTAATTAGTTCAGCCTAATTGTTTTCCGTGGTACGTGTTAATGTCCTGTTTGGAATACTAAGATAATTAAGAGTGCAAATCAAGCCAAAAAAAATTGGCATTGACTCCCAACTACTCTCAGACAAATATAGTTCTATTGCTATCTCCAGTCAGCAACATATCCATGTAATTGGTTGTTTTTAAAGAATTTGTTTTGCTTACCGGTGCTTTGTTTGTTCCTAGCTGGCTTTTTTGCCCGTTGTTCTTTTGTTTTCCGTTATCTTGCGGCATTACAAAAAAACATGCTTAACCAGAAATACAACTTCTAGGTTGTTTTAGTGTTAGTTTGACGTTTGCAAATTAATACGCACAGTGCGTAAAGTTTGTTCGTGTAAAAGTAAGAGTAAAATTTTGCAATAAATACAAAAAATAATTTCCATTTTAAACCATTTCGATGAAAGCCAACCATAATGCATACAAGTAGGAAATTTGTCATATCTAAAAATTTTAAATGCAAAATGCTATATCTTAAAGAATAACTGGAAAGAGCATTCATTTATATTCTAATCATTTTGCAAAAAAACTCTATTTCCAGGTATATTCTTCAACTGACGTTAGCCGACACTTTGTTTTTGCTGATGCTACCGTTCACAGCGCACAGCGAAATTACCGGCACGTGGGATTTTAGCCTTTCACTTTGCAAATTAAAAGAAGCCGTCTTATTCATTAACTACTATGCAAGCATTTACTTTTTGGTGGTAAGCATTTTTCATAGATTCTTCATGATACATTGAAGCAACGTAAATCTACAGCATTTCACACGTGTTGTTTGGAACTTGATTTTGATGAGGAAATGTTGTTTCTGGAAAGCATTGTAACAAAATATAAAAGCTTGTTTCATTTTTCATTATTTTTATTAGCTACTTTAAGTGCGAACTAAGGCTGCAATGAAACTAAAATTATAAAATAATTAACCTACTTTTAAATTCAAATGCTTTTTCTGACAGCAGAATCCGTTATTTTTGCGTTGATTCAAGGTTTGCAGACGTTGAATCAATGTAAAATGACGGATTTTGCGGTCTGGGTCAACAAACACATCAACCACAACCGAAGCAAAAGCAATTTTCATCCGATTTGACAAGCTTCATAAAAACTGTAGCTGTGATAAAATCTTTAAAATTAACCTAACTTAGATTTTTGTTTGTCTCGGTTGAAAGTCAGATAAACTTTCCAGTTTTCAATTACTACTTACGTCGCAAATTGAATAGATTTTCCCAGTTTTTCAAGCTACGGCGTAGTTTTTATCATATTACAGTTCATTCAATGAAAGCGTAGACGGAGTTATTGCACTGAACTACAAATAGCATCTCGTTTTGTTTGTTTCCAGGTAGAAAAGCAGTAAATTCAACTTAGTAGCCTACTGTGAATGTAAATAGAATATTTTTACGTCTGTCTTTAAGACATGAAGACTTCACTATATTTGGGAAGTTTTTAGCTAGAAAAGATTTTCGTTGGTGCTTGCTGTAACATTTCCATCGCAAGCCGGATGAGATAATTTCTTGTAGATTTCTTTGTTGTCTAATTGCGCAACTTTTCCTAGAATATTTTTTAATTAATCATGCTTTCTCGTTTAAAAAACCACAGCCAGCTAGATGCTACAGACACTACAAAGAACTTCTGCTGATAATACTTTAGTGCAATTATGTCAATAGACTATTGTTACCAAGATTTTTTTTAGTGATGCATGGAAAGTTAATGAGATTTTCCATTTTTATTTTGCAAAAATTTAATTTAAATTAATCTTGTTTGACTGTTTTAAAGCAAGTTTTTAAAATGTAAAATAATAAAAAAAAAATTTAAACGGCAAGTGATGAATTTAAAAATCAGGAAAGAAAAATACATCAATTGAATTTGAGCAAGACACCTCTGCAAATTTATCGAGATCGTTTCAGCTTTTTGTGCCAATTTTCGTGCAAGACTGTTTCGGCAAATAACAACGAAAATATCTTACCTGAAACAATGTGTGATATATGCTAGCGTGGCTATTACATCACCACACACAGGATGTGTTCGGGCTTTTTGCTCCATATCGAATTATGATGAGTCAATTGTCACCACATATCAACTGTCACTAAATGAAAAATGTCATTTTGGTGCTCATACATAAATCGGTTTTGCCGTACGCAAACAATTTCAGAACGTTTTCTTCTTTGCTGCACGACATTTTAGTATTTTAAATCTATTTTCGGTCAAATTAAACAAAGTTTTAAAAAGCTGATCATGTTTCTAGGCTTGATTTTGTTTGATTGGAGCGCTTTACAGATCTCAAGTTAGCCTTTAAACGCCAAATGGTCTGTAAGTTTAATGCATTGATGCATTTTTAATGTGAAAGCGACTTTACCATATAAGGCAATTCCGAAACTATCATTCAAAGAAAATGTTTTCATTGGGCAATTAGATTTGCTTTGCAAAATTCAGCTTCGGATGATTTGTTCGAGTGTGGCTGCTTCTTGCTAGTCATAAAAACAATCAATTAATCACAAGATCATCAAAACGTCTGCATCTTAAATCGATGGTTACAGTTAAAACAATTGATAAACAGGGATTTAAAAGTTTTAATCGATCTTGTAGTGTACGACGTTGGGCAGTAACCCATAAAACATGCACCAAATGTGTGAATAAATTCTTTACTTGGTCGCTTCGTTCCTTTCATACTTTTTTGTTAAATAAAAAGTGTTTAACTTGCTTTTTCCTGTGATCATATTTTTGATAAAGTCGTTGTATGAATCCAGTTTGTGAGCAAACTTCGCACAAAGCAAACTTTTTTGATGTTTATATTATGATTCAGGTATATGACAGTCGCACACTATAGTGCGAGACAAGGATTGCAAAGTAGCCTCAGCTCGGTTTTGGTTTTTGTTTTATTTCCGACCATCACAGCGAAAAACAACAAACATAACAGAGTCCAGTAAATAGTAGAAGCAACAAAATTCGAACTTTATAACGTGGTTGAGATTGGAATAGATGATAATTTTACGTCACAATTATTTGTCACAGTCGCTATAGTCGCAACAACACACACCGTAACTTATTTTACAAAGCCTAGGAAGCATGGTTCCCCTGTAAATAGGCTACTGCATGTTTCTGATTCATTGTAACAAAATGGTTTAAGCGCAGTGACCCATCTGGTTTAAAAGGCTGGGTTTACCAGCTTTTATCCTTGACTTTACCTTTGTTTATATTGCATCTATTATAACCTGCAAACACTGTTGATGATTCATATGTAAGCAATTTTTTTAGATAATGTGCAAGTGATTTAGAATTTTTATTACTTTGTGTTGAATAGATCATGAGCTTTGACCGCTACCTCGCTGTGACGAAAGCGCTAGGACCAAACACTTGGGTGTCTTCACTTCGATCCTCAACTGCGTCATATATCATCAGCGTGATTGGATGGGTGGTTAGCGTTTTGTTTTGCATTCAGCTCTTTCAGTACAGCAAATTGAACGACTGCGGTCTGTGCAGCTACGAATTTCCATCCGATACTGCTGGAGTGTATAAAATCCCTGATTGCATAAAGGTAATCTGCTTGTTCACAATAATCACTACTTAGCTTCAGGGGGTGCTGGTTGAAAAAAATAGTTGTAGTTTTTAGGGATTTAATCAGGGAGTGCAATTTGTTTTGATTCACTGAGTTGACTCAATCATAAAAATGTTAAGTTTCTGTGTATCCTGTAAGTTAAATTTGATGTAGCCTGTCGGTTAAACATCCACGTTCGCCAGGTTTTGGTAAACTAGAAGTAGGCTACTAATGCAGTGCAATTCTTAGTTCATGTCGCACATTGTGCTTTGGTCCTTTAGTTTTTCTACATATTTCTTCAGAAAGTTGGATTATTATAATCGGTTGACTGATCAAAATAAGCAAAGTATTACATTCACGTTTCTTTACGAAATAGGCTATCATTATTTGTGTAATTTCCATGAAATAAAAGGCTTTTTTATGACAGGCTAATGGCACCGATTGTGATATAAGTTTTAAAAAAACTGATGAATTTGCGTATGGATATGAAGACATAGACTACAAAGAAATGGACTACAATGGCTTAACTGATGATCAACTCCTTGAATTGTACAACCGCTATGTCAGTGGCCGAGAAAACGGAGAGTTTTTTCCCCAAGAGTCAAGCGGAAACGATTCCAACTCAACCACAGATCTTGAAATTTTTCCGCCCTTTTCTACACCAACAGAAGAATTGTGCCAGTAAGAGAAAAAGTAGCCTACTGCATGACTTAATTACTTTTATTCACTGCTAAAATTATTTTATGGATTTAAGGTTATTCAAATACCACATTTCGTCGTTTTCTTCATCCTTCCATAAGATGTTAAAACTAACGATGTAGCCTACTTGCATGACGCAAAATGACGGTTTTATCTTCTCTAAACCTTTGTACGGTACGCTATTTGAATAGCATCGTAGCTAAGAGGCTAAAGAGCTTTGCCCTATTTGTTAAATTGAGATAAAAATTAAAAGATTAGTTTCATAACTAAATGAACATTTTTGTGGTATTGCGAGTGATCTTAACACATCAACATTGTTACCATTCATTTTCTTGTTGAGGTCGTTGTGCAAATATAGCCCTGGGTTAAGGTATTTAAATTTGCCTGGCACCACTTTATGGGATTAAAGCTTGTGCTTGTCACCTTAAAAAACTAGTTTCCCAAACAAAGAGCTAGCAAATTAAGCCTCAGCTTTTTTTTCTTCGGGCACTGTTGAACAGAGCTCTTATAAAACTTCTGTACATCATAATGGAATTTGGTTGGTTACATAATAATTTACTGACTAGCTGATGTTTGAGAAAATAGATAATATAGGTTGATTGTTATTTGTTAAGTATGAATGTACGTAACAACTTACATCTAGACTTGTGCACGCATTGATACGAGGCATCTTTTCCATCAGGGGTCCAACAAGCAAGGTCTACAGGGCATGGCTTTATGGAAACTTTTTCGGAGCGTTTCTTCTTCCTTTCTTTGTCATATGCTTTTTTTACGGAAAAATTGTTCGAGCCATTATGCAAGCAAGCGCCTTCGGAAGCAATCCAAGACAGGTAAAAGATAGAATGGTGGTAAAGTTGCACGTGTTCTCGTTCCGCTGCAGTGACTTCCAATTGTGATAAACCAGCAAGGATCCTGCATGGAAGCCTATATTATCTTCACTTGAGGTTATTAAAACTATTGCGGAGAGTTAGCTAGATTCTTGCGCCAAGGAAAATTCACGTAAGGTGGTATTGCAGATCTAGCAGTATATTTATAATAATAATGTTATGGTTTTTATATATTGTCGCTCTACAACAGTTAAGGTCTTTTAGCGACAGGGCTCATTTTTAATTTATATCAGGTTTTCGATGTTATCACATTATTACCCGACTCATTCTCACTGCGCTATGTAGGATAGAACACAATCGGTACCGTTTTTAAAGTCTTCGGTTTGACCCGACCTGGAATCGATCTCAGATCTACCAGCACCAGAGCCGAAAGCGAAACCACTCGGCCACTGAGCTGGTGCAGCATATTTATAGAATTTAAACTTGCGTAGAAGCAATATAAAAAGTTTGCGAAACCAAACTTCAACAAGTGTTTCCAACATTACTACTTTTTGTAAAATAGGTAGGCCAATATAACTCAATATTGGCTAAGCTCATGAAGCCCTTGCGATTTCAAAACAAAGCGGCAAAGCTATAGGCTACTTATTTATCAACAGATTTGAAAATCTTTGGATCAAAGTGATGATTTTTACTTGATCATCGCTCAAACCAAGAGGTGTATAAATGTATTTTTATGTTTTTCTTACATCTTTTTGCAGAGATCTTACAGACGACGTGTTACTATGATTGTTGTTGCATTGGTGACCTTATTTGTAATAAGTTGGTTGCCTTGGTTCGTGGAAAAACTTGTTAAAATAAATGGAATTTCTCTCGCCCCTGGTAACTGCATCAAGCTCACAAATGCAGTTAGAGGATTCGCCTACTTAAACAGCGCTTTTAATCCATATTTTTATAGGTAAGTGCCCACGGTCTTACATGCAAGTGTTCTTTCTAGTTTCTGTTTTAAGCTAAAGATTTGAGTTTAACAACTATTTGAGTTATAAAAAAGGAATTTTTAAGAAAAAGAAAAATACTTACAGAGTAATGGGACAAAGCCAACCTGTTTTAGTGTTTATAAAATAAACGTTTTTTTGAGGAAGATATCTTGACCAATAAGCTGCACAATTGTGATATTATATCAAAGCTTAAAATTGCGACCTAAGTCGTCCTCGAAGCCAGGTCCCTGTTGTATATTTGCATCCTTTTGCATTTGTAGGTCTATTTAACTTTTCAGTTGTTGGTATGCTACTTTTTTCAACTTCAAGCAATGCATAGCCTACTTAGTTTGGGCAGTTCATGTGATCAATTTACATTTTGATTTGTCACCCTATCACTCACAGCTCAAAACCTTGTTTTAAAATCTAGTACCACCATTTCTGGATATGTAATTTACCACAGACTTAAGAGGAGCTTTAGATTACAACATAATTATAGCCTTTTATCACGATCTTTCTGGAGTTTAATCAGCGCATCCGCAATCACGCGACAATAGCGCGAGTGGTCATATTCTTATTCGTTTTCAGCCAGGCTATATTTGTGCCGTTCCTTGTAGGGTTTCGGTCGTCCGAAGTGGAAAGCTGAATCGAATGTTTTTATTATTTTTCTCAGAATGTTTATTGCAGAAAATAATGCTTTCCATGCAATTTGAATTAGCAATTCCTAAATGGCAATGTCATGTGTTACATTCATAAGACGTGCACGTTTTAGAATATTAAGTTTTATTTCTATAACATAACTTAGATGCTTCATCCTGATTAACTCATAAAGCTAAAAAATTAGGCCAAAAGATTGTAAAAACATTGAAAATTTGATGGGAGAAAAAAGCTTGACAAGCAAATACTTTATGAATTGTTTAACGTAGTAGATGAATGCTTGAGGAACTGTTTTTTTTTTCATATGTCACAAAAACTCGTGGTACAGTAGTTCTAACATATAAGAGCAAATTTTATAGCAGCTTGAGATTTTCGGGACAGAATCTCTTTTAAAGGAAATTACAAGGCAGCCCCTACAGTTTCCTCTCCCTTTACGAATTCCATTGCAATACTGAGTTCTTAGTGAATTGGACATAATGTTATTTCAATAATTTTCTGAAATTTTAAAAGCAGTATTTGAGTTGTTTAGATTCAATGACTGGATAAATATCTACTTTAAATACAATGGAAAACATAAACCTTTGTACAGTTGTAAAATCTTTCATGCAGATTATTGAACAACGCAACTACCGGTAGTCATGCTTCCCATCTGCTCGTTATAGAATTTGTAAAATTTGACATTTGTCTTTGTACGAAAACGTGAAAAATAAGACAGCCAAGCATCTCAGTATTTTGCAACAAAGCTGTACGTTTTCTTATTTTGGATGTAAATATAGAGCCTATTTGAAAAATGCATCTCAAAACTGGTAGATTTTGGTTTTTATCTACATTGTCTGGGGTAAAGCTCCTATGATAAAGCAAGATGCTGCTGCAGCTAGTAAGTTATTAAACATAGTATGATGCATTTTATGAAATATCTAACGAGTGAATTACAACTACTTTTTCAGCTTTCTTGGCTTCCATTTTTGTGATCGCTTAAAAAGAGCCAAAAGTCGGATGAGAATTCCTACCTCTCTTCGTTCGAGAGCAACTTTGGTGTCAAGTCTCCGTAGGAAACGATACACTACCAGCAACAGTGTGGGAAGCAACCAACCCCATGTAAATGTCTTGAACATGCACATGGAAAAGATAAAGCGAGATAGTGAACGATACGAAGCAAGGTTTAGCACAACAGACCGAAGGACTGAAAAGACATTGATATGATATGTTTAATTTGTTTGCTTATTTTCATACAGTGTTGTTTTTGTGTACTGTATATACCAAATAAAATTGTTTGTGTTTTTTTACTAATTCCTTTTCTGTTGTGTTGTTGCCATATGGCTTGAAACAGCATATTAAATAGCAAAGTCTTTTGTAAGGATGTATTCACAGGATGGGGGCGTGGCAATTCCCCCATCACAAACTTTAATGTTACCCACCCTCAAGATAGTAAAGTAGTTTGCTTTTTACTTTTAACCGAGCCCTCCATATTTGTGCTTTCGTTTCTTAATTGACCAATAACTATTAAGATTTGGGAATGGTCCCAAACTTGTTCAAGTAGTAAGCAATTTTTCAATGGTTTCGGATTTAATTGGCACGTTTCTATTGGTATTTCACTTTGCATTTGTTGATGTAGCCCCATTATTCTCCAAATTCGCAATCATTGGAGTAGTTTCAAAACTCAGCAGAACTAGTCATGTAACTTTAGGTAATCTTCTCGTTGTCAGTTTAGGCTACTTACAAAGATATCAAGAACGGTATGGCGGTAACGTTGGAAAATATCAAACTGAGTAAAATTTTGGAACTAGAAAGCATGCCGTTGGCCTATTGTATTTTACATGTGCTTAAACGAGCACAGCTAAGAACACTTGGTCACGGCTTGAGGGTCCATCACAGCAATCTGCCAAGGCAAAATCCTGGTCGGTTCCAGATAAACCTCATTAACAATCACAAATGCATTAGCCAACCGTACAACAAACTCACAACAACAAGCCATGTGCGACATGTTACAACAATTGTCTCATCAGCTTTGATAGAGTTGCTTGAGAGAAGATGAGCTAATTGAACGAAAAAATTTTGTAAAGCAAATTGATCGTTCATACAGCAGCGTGTTTTTATTTCGTTGACTGAATACTCTTATTGAAAAAAACATATGTACTTTTTATACGCTGATACTTTTTGTTCCCTTTTGTAACTGTAGTAAAGCCTCAAGAGAGAAGACATTCTACGAGTAAAATGTGAGCGATTTCATCCAGTGTGAAATTAATAGAAGAACCGAAAGAAAAGATCGGCAATTTCAATAGTAATTTATGGAAGTTATGCAAAGAAATTTATTTTCACACGAGTCAGTTCAATCATAGCCTATATAGCTAAAAATCGATTTCGTTCAGCTAGAAGCTAGATTATCTTCAGTGTAACCGAGTCGTTCATATCAAGCATTGTTGTGGGTTTGACACCTGTCAGAAGATATTTTATTTTCTTGTTTATGGAAGTTAGAAATACGTGTGACTTCGACACTTTCCACATTTTCTGCAAATTCGGATAAGACTGGATTTCTGTCGCATGGCTGTTTTTTTTTGTTTTTTTTTTCTTTTGTGGAAGCATTGAACCACTCAATCAAGCCCTGATTACCAAGATTTATGGGTAAACTTTTCGTTCGTTGTTGTTGTCTGTAAAATATTCCAACCATTAGGTGCTAGGATGAATAGAGAGCCTTTCTTGAAGAAGACTGCGCCTACCGTTCTTTTGTTTCCAAAACAGGGCGTTTATCCAGCTGAGCTATCAAGCAGACTAAAAAAAGTTAATCTTTTATTTGAAGAATTTATGGGCGAACCGTACGTTTATTTTACGGCATAAACAAGATCAGCCGATTGGAAAAAGTTTAGAAACACTGTCTTAAATTTGTCAACAACTCCATTTCCTGCGATCTTTTTTGACAGAATATGTTGTTAGAATCAGTAATGTAACCAGACAAAAAAAAAATTAATGAAAAAGATTTTCAATTGCAGGAAAAAAGTACAAAAAAGTTTGTACTGAAACGTTTTTGAAGCAGTTCTTTGACTCGATAGGAATAACATAACATTGCATGTTTTATACTGTTTTTTTTTTATAACTCCGCAAGTACTCGTTTTCATCAAGGCATAATTTCGTGGAATTTTGTTGTAGCGTTGTGTGCAAACGACGAACATTCTTTGATTCATCAACTCTGGGGTCTAAAAAATAACGTCATGTGAGCGTGACATAATTTTATGCAGAAAGAGATGCCATTGCAATTTATCAAACGCTTCTTGACCTTTGCGGTAATGCTTTCAATGATTGCACAGTGACTTAGAAGGTTAAAAATTCTGGCAAGTGCAGAAGACCTTAATCAAACTTTATAGCGTGGCCTTGTGGTTTTCTCTTACAGGACACTTGAAAGAAAGTCGGTTGTAAACTAGTCGAAACTATGAAGTTCTCGACCATACTTGAAGGTAGACTCGAAAATTCAGTTCCTTGCTTTCTCATTCTATTAAATTTAAATCTTCAAGACAGCCACCACGCAAAAATACTTTTCACAACGTAGGTGGAACAGAAGTGTAATTTCTTTATCAAAACCTTTGCTAAACTTAGTGCCAAAATAAATAAACAAGGCATTTTTTGCGATTCGAAATTGTCAGACAAATTGATCATATTCTTCAAGGTTAATTGGATGAGTCAAAACAAAACTAACTGGTTGTCATGCTTTAACCACCTTGCAAGACAGTGTCGACTTCTGAAATGTTATAAATTTCCACACCACAACATTACAAATCAATCAATCAGTTAGATCCTGTTCGGCAGAAACTGACTCTGTGTTCAAGTATTACCAACTTAAAGCAACTTTGGTTAAAAAATTTAAAAGCATTTTATAGATTTCCAATTTTATCAAGCGATTGCTGTCAAACGGAACAATTTTAAAACGTCCAAGCATGGAATATTTTTCTTTTCTGTGGTATTTTAGTTGCCAAATTGTCTTCGAACTTCTATCACAATTGAAATCAATTACCCTGATCTTTTCAAAATGTTTCAAAGTTAAATTAAAAAAATAAATAATTGAAGTTTATTGTCTGGCTTTTCATATGGTGTCATTTGTGGCTACTGGAAGTTAGTGTTGTTACTTAAATTACTTGTGAGTCGGGCCGTTGGAAGGGTAACTTGGTCCCGGAAGAATCAAGCCACTTCTGGGAATAAAGCACTGTGACCAAAGAATACGCGTTGGCTTCTTCAAGTTCTCGAGCCCTTTGCAAAGTTTACGGGCCCTAAAATTATCCGAGCCGTGACCCAAAATACTTTCTGAACCCCCATGTCAACGCTACTGCTTGTGTGTGTGTGTGTGTGTGTGTGTGTGTGTGTGTGTGTGTGTGTGTGTGTGTGTGTGTATGTGTGTGTGTGTGTGTGTGTGTGTGTGTGTGTGTGTCTGTGTGTGTGTGTGTAAAAAATATTAAAAATTAAATAGTCTGCACAAGCCTGCTCGTTTCATTTTTTCCTTGTAAAGCAAGTTTTGATAATAATGGCACTTTCGGTTCCTGTTTTGACAGATTTTACTGTTAATCTGCTAAAACCATACCTAGTTGAAAAATCGTTGTTTGGAAAACAGTTTGAAGTTTGAAGGTGAACGAAAATGGGCTACAAAGTAAAACGCAGCTGAGACGAGACTGTAGCAATTGAACCAAACAAGGCAATAGCTGTGTTTGCGACAATCAATCTTGTAAAGCCCTTAATTGAATAAAAAAATATTTTCAGTTGTAAATGGTCATCTACTTTTTTTCTGAGTTTTACTAATAGCAGATAGCAGATTTTACTAATAGTAGCCTGCCATAATACAACCTGTAGAAACCCTGTCTATTGAAACTATTAAAATAGCACTAGCAAAGTTGTATTAAAATGCAGTTTATGGATGGGTATTGGGTAAGTAACAAAAGAGTGCAACAAAGGCAAATTCATAGCTCACCCAGGTCGTACATGGCCAAAAAGCATAGATAGAAGAAAGGTACACAAAGCAAGAATAAAATAAAGAGCAAACTCCGGTGAACACCTATCACCAGAGGCAGATCTGCTCATACGCCGATGAGGAGTGGACAATTAGCCTTCAATGGCGTTTATGACACAACAACAGTGTATTCAAATGTATGGTAAACTGATTTTAATTTAACAATTTGTTACTGTGCTGAAATATAAAAACAATGTTAAATTTGAGACTAAACACACTTAGGCTACTTGTGCTCCCTTCCATGGCGGACAGAAATTCAGAAAACTAAATTTATCGTAATATATAAGGCGTGCATAACAGGATGGCGGTAAAGAGCACCAACAAAGCACAAAACAAAAAGGAACAAACGAAACTGGCCGCTACTAAACCTAAGAATTATAAACCTACAAAAATCAAAAAAAAAATGTAGTAACAAATTTACACAATATGTGATTGATTTTAAAGCTTTATTTTTGGAATAAAAAATCATATCATTGGTTTTGACTGTTATGTTTTTAGCTCATTGTTTTTACGTACGCTTTGTGATACATAGAAACCGACATTAAAATTTCAAAACATCATTAACACATTCCACACACAATCATTAGAAAAAATCCCATCGACTGAATATATTCACAATAGCTCAATTGGTTAGCGCGTCACTTCTGGAACGAAGAAACTTCAGGATTAATAGCGGTGCTGGTTCGACACTCGGGGTGTGCGCTTGAGCAACGCACGTTAAGGACTGCTCTCCATTCAGCGGCATCTAATGGATGGAATAATTCCCTGGCAACAAGACTTCAACAATCGGAAACTTCACTCTGTCAATCTCGGTGACCGGGCCTGCGTCAGTGATTCAAAGCCTCTACAAGCATGCGAAACTGCCAGGATTAAGCTCTGCAAGAAGCTTTCCCAGGCCGAGGATAAAGATTCAATCAATCAATGACTTGTATTGTAGGCTTATAGCGCCGTAAGATAAAATTTCTTTCTACAACAAATAAGCATCCGTCAACGTTTTTGGTTAAACAAACTTATTTTTAAAACGAAACTCTTTTGTGATTTAAATTGATCAACAACCGGAAAGCAGTGAAAACCAGAACAAAATTTTTTTGAGAAGAATTCAGTCCCTTACAGAACACAACCCCGAAAAACAAAAAAAATTTGACTGAAAATCGCCAACTATGGAGACTTTTTATCGGCGCTATTTTACCCCAATTAGTGTAACATAAATTAACTTATATATTATTGTTGAATTAAAAAAGCCATGTTTCCTCAGGCCGTAATTGTAACTTATTCAACTTCCTGAGTAGACTATACCCATCAGGTACAATGTCAGAAAGTAGATAGCTGCAGTAGAATGAAGCAACAATTACGAATACAAGGATAACTTACAGTATATTGATGAGTGTATGCTGATTGATGAGCTCATAAATGTAACAGAAATATCTGGATATATATTGAACTTTAATCTACGTGGACAAGTGGCGATTTAAACAAAAAGATGGAAAGAGGTCACTATGATTCCGTAGAAAAAAATAGGGGAAAGTAAACATGATAATGGTCATGTTTTTTATTTCTCTTTTTTTTTCCGCGCAACGCTCAGAGTTCAAGATGGATACCACTACATCTTGCAGGTTTACAAATTTTCCATATGGAATGGATTTGTTTCCTGTCTCATCATTAGTGCGTCCGCTCCGGGAGCCGTCCACACACCCAAACACTCAGCAGGCACACCATACTTACATGGAAGATACCTACCAGGGAGGCGAGGGACTCACTACGACCGAAGGGACCCGCTGCGGTAGATGGTAATCTGTGGATGTAAATGTTTGGTTAGTGGCTGCCTCAAGCTGATCTGCCTGTCTCGACTTTCCTCTTGCTGATGTTGGAGCAGACTAGGAGATGGCGGGTCAAGCTGGAGAACTAGCGCGTTTTGGTAGAGAGTTAATTAATAGGGGAAAGTAAACATGATAATGGTCATTTTTTTTATTTCTCGCAGCTCCTAAAAGGTAAAAATTAAAGTAAGGGGAGTGGGGGCTTGCCATTAGAACATTTTGAAAACTATGCGTTGTTGTGATCCTTTTTCTGTACTTTTTAGCTTAAATGTATCTTCTTGTTTATGACCCATGCTATTAGATCATGATCTTCATGATCCTATGAAGGCCTAATTTTTCCGTAGCGGATGGATTGAAAACGCTTTTCTTAACAACTGATTTAGCGATCTTCTCTTATTTTAACAAGTCTTTGTGAAATGCTAGATACTAGATATATGTACAATGTACATGTGCTAAAACGGTAACATTTGCTGTGGTTTTTTTATTATTGGGACGTTACCGAAAGTTGCCTTGTAAAAAGAAAAGTAGTATAGTTACTGCTTATACAATTCATGGGCGGACTAAAATCTATAAAGTTTATTCTATAAAAGTATAACTTTGCAAGGACACACATTCTGCAGGCAAAACGTCGCGATCGCTAAATCTTTTTTCAACTGTGAATGTGAAAATTCAAAAATGAAAAAAAAACTATAGCCGTGGCACATGCAAAATGTTTCCCGCCTTCTTACTGATGATTGTTTGTCTTCTGTTTGGAAGATCATTGGGAAAGACAAATCATCAAACCAAAAATCACCAATGTTTTTGAAAAGGGATGATATTCTTTTTTGTGAATAACAAAAATGGATCTTTTTGGTGGTGCAACACTTGACAAAATGTGCTGCTGAGATCTTCTATTTTATTACGTGGGAGATGCATCAACATGCGACTCCGCACAATCCTTAAGGTCACTGTGCACGCGTGCACACACAAGGTCCTCAATTCCAGACTTGGAGTTGTCTAATTCGATACATTAGAGCAGGGGTGTGCAACGTACGGCCCGCGGGCCAAATGTGGCCCGCGAAGAAAAATTGTGCGGCCCGCGAAGATGTGGCAATTTTGAATTGTGTGCGGCCCGCGAAACGTGTTTATAATTTAGTTTAGTCTGGTACGTGCAAACAATTCATTATAGAGTGGATTATTGTACATTTCGCACCTTCTGTTAACTATTTTAGAAATCTCCCACTGGCCACCGCTCATCCGATTGTATTTAATTATTTGGAACGTCAGTAGATCAGAGGCACAGAATTGCACAGAGAATAGCTCAAACTATGAAACCGTATTCTGACAGTAATTTTGTGAAGCAGTGTCTTATCGATGTCGCAGAAGAAATGTGCTCTAAAATGAAGAGTGCGTTCGAGAAAATGGTGGACGATAGCGAGGCGTAGGCTATCGATGATCTTGCTTGTGATATTAGTGACACTCTCACTCTCAATAAGGATAAGGTGAAGAACTTTGTTTCATGGAGCTTTGCAATCGATGAAAGTAGGCTACGGACCAGAAGGACACAGCACAGTTGGCCATATTTGAAAAGGAGTGGACAAAGACTTGAACGAAACGGAAGAGCTTCTGTCATTACAGTCAATGAAGGGTACGACAACTTACTGGTGCTGACATTTTTACTGAATTGATGCTTTTGACAACTTCGAACTAGACTTGTCCAGCTTATGCGGAATCGCAACTGATGGTGCTCGATCCATGTCCGGAACTGGCATTGGATTCATAGGTCTCTTGAAGTCTACCTTGAGGAAGAGAAAAATCGATGATGACATAGCAATTTTTCATTGCATCATTCACCAGCAAAACCTGTGCGCAAAATCCTTGAAGTTTAAATACGTCTTAAGTCCGGTTGTTAAGGCAGTAATTTCATTCGAGCATGAGGGCTCAACCATCGTCAGTTTCAAAAGTTTCGGGATAATCTCAACACGACACATAAAGATCTACTTTACTTTTCCGAGGTGCGCTGGTTAAGCAAGGGCTGCATGTTGCAACGATTTTACGAACTGCGGAAAGAAGTCGTAAATTTTTTGATTTTACCGAAAACATCTCAACCAAGATGACTTTCCACATATGAAAAAAACATGACTTCAAAAATGGCTCTTTTTGGCTAAACGTATTTGTGCGAACAAATTTTTTCTAAAATGGGCGTCATAAAATATCCCCATCGATCCGTTCTGACAGGCGAATACCTGGAAAATGGACTTCGAATTGCGAGCACTTCCATTAAAGTAAATTTGGAAAAAGTCGTCCGGAAAAGAAACCAGCTGCAAATTTCTCACTGAACTCGTAGTCGGTGTGACAATAAATTTGAATAGCAGTTTTCTTTAGAAATTTATGTGTCTTAACTTATTATTTCTGCAAGGAGATAACCTCTAATAATGCCATAAGATTAACATGAATAACAAAAAAACTACTTTTTTGTGCCTGCAACTACTAAAAAACATATGTTAAATAAACGTGTGGCCCGCGGTTTCTCCCAGATATTTATATATGGCCCTCCTGTAATAAAGGTTGCACACCCCTGCATTAGAGCAAAATGTCGGTAATTCTAATTCTAATCTATTTCGGTAAAAACTTGTTTGCTCTAATTGTAGTTCTTATCCAATCTCCAGTTTTGCTAACAATTTTAGTTTGTCCAACAGTATTTTTTGGCAAATGGAAGGATACTGCGCTCTTATCAACGTTATACAAAGAAAATGCAATAAAACAATTAAGATCAAAGTGTCATTCCATCCCTTGAGCCAGGGAATGGGATGGGATGGAATGGAATGGAAGATGGAATGGAATGGAAGACAGATTTTGGGATGGAAGATGGAAAATGTCAAAGATGGAAAGGAATGGAAGATCTTGATGATGGGATGGAAGACAATCTTCCATCATTCCATCCCAATTCCATCATTAACTTTCTAACGCTTTATCAAGACATGCAAAATATTACGTTGATTGCTGAAATAATTCAATTTTCGGTTCGTATTAAATTACTCCAATTATAATTCTAATCTAATTTCGAAAGACCAAAAAAATTCTAGTTGTCCAAGTTTGCTCAATTCAGTTCTTACTTTGGTAAATGAAGGCAGGCAGTCTCAAATTTTTTTAGATCAATGCACCCATCTTGCAAAATGGATGGAAATTGCAAGTTTAGACGTTTCAAAACGCTGCATTATGCACATGATGATTGTCACTCCAATACGTTCCTCAGCACAGTTGCGACTTGCGACTTGGTTAAAGAATTTCAAAAACACCACTCTCTACTTTTTCATCTTAAGTTTTATACTTTTAAAAGTTGGGTAAAACTAGCATAGGAGCACGAAAAAGAAGTCTATCGATTGGTCAAATAACTTTTTTATTATTGCTAGGAAATATTTTTCATTTAGTTCTGTGTATGCCATGTTGACGAAACGTTTGTTCCAGTGGTAGTTCAAACACCTTTCATGAATGTTTTCACACCTGAACAATTAGGTAGCCACTTTAACAAGTCGAAATTCTGCCACTAAACTTGACCAGAATGAAACCGCCAACCAATCATAAGCTACGGTTTAAGTGACGTAAAAAATGGCGAAAAGAAGATGATAAAAAGCAAATTATGTGATGGAATTTTGTCAGCTGGTTGGCTTAGGGGTTAGGGTTTGGGCTAGAAAGTAGTCATTTCATTGACGCGGGTTCGATTCCCACTACTGCTATTGCTCTTTTTCTTCTGTAATTACCAAATAAAGTTCAAAACAAGCATTAACTCTCTGGATGAGTGCTAGAAGGGTCACAATTGGACGGTCGCCTCTTATAACATGTTCTGATTGGTTGGCGGTTTCATTCTAGTCAAGTTTTGTGGCAGAATTTCGACTTGTTAAAGTGGCTACCGAACAATTAAGCACTAGCGACTTGTAGCGGCAGCATGCCAATCTTCATTTGTGCTCTGTTTACTACAGTGGAGCCAAAGTGCTACAGATACTTGCCAAAATTTCAAAAACTTAATAAGCGAGCAAGAGTAAATTTAGAAATATATCAAGAACATAGGTGTACGAGCCGGGGGTGCAGGAGGTGCAATCGCACCCCCAACCTGTCGAGAATTTGGGAAAGATTTCATATTTGGGCAAGATTTTATACCTAATTCTACACCGTGGAAAAGGATTTCCTGAAACTGGAATATCAACTTTTTCACCAACTCACTCGCAACAGCAAAATTAAAACTACGGTATTGTAC
This sequence comes from Aplidium turbinatum, assembly GCF_918807975.1. Classification (NCBI taxonomy): domain Eukaryota; kingdom Metazoa; phylum Chordata; class Ascidiacea; order Aplousobranchia; family Polyclinidae; genus Aplidium; species Aplidium turbinatum. The sequence goes on from NC_137486.1 coordinate 9,841,930, forward strand.
AATGTGCAAAATTCTTAATTTTAAATTCATTAGATAAAACTATATGTCCCACTTTGCAAAAGCTGCAAAAATTCTAGCAACAGTTCCTGCAACTTCATGTTCAGCTGAGAGGTCTTTTTTCCGGATTACGGCGACTGAAGAGTGAAGACATATCTGAGATCAACAATGGGCCAAACACGACTGTCAAACTTAGCTTTGTTGCACTTGGAAAGACCAACAACAAATAAAGTGAATGTCAATCGCATTGTAGATATATTTGGACAACGAAGCGGGCGAAACAAATACTTCTTTTAAATTTGTTTAAGCTATACCGCCAGTCTACCACTGTATTTAATCTATTATAATCAATCTTGGGCATGACGTTAAAACTGCAACCGGTGGGAAAGGCTCCAGTGGGCAAACTCTGGAGTTATGGGAAATATGGAGTTAACCCTTAGTTTTCCATTACTCCCAGGTCTGCTCTGGCCCGTAGCAGTAGTACCTATCAGGGCCCCAGCTATGGGTCAAATAACACCACTCCGGCTTGTCACCTTATTCAAACCTGGATGTGTGGCAGACTGTGCGGAAGAAGCCCATCACTGGATATAGCTCTACGGACAGAAAGGCACCATCCAGTATCACAGTTGCAGGACGTGCCCAAGAACATGACGTGACACGAAGACGTTATGGTTATCCTGCTGCATCTCATGCTTCACCCAATCGCCTCGACCAAGTCTTGCCATTGGACCCTGAAACCTGAGACGAAGGAGTGAGGTTGGAGTCCTGCGCAGCCCTCCCCCACTTAAAACAAAATCATGCGCAAATCATGTTTGGCCATCTTCGGAAACGAAGGGCGAACATTACGAATCGATACTTTTTAATTTAGTTTTGCAGTTTTAGAGCCATGTACAACTGCATTCTATTGGTTCGTTAGTGTAGTATCAATTACTCCCTTCAATCGTCTTTTGATAAATTTGTTATTTTGCAAATACCAGTGGCTTTGTGGAAGTCGTGTCAGTTGATGCCTTATGCTGTTTTTTTTTTGTTTTTTTCTTGAAGGCTATATTATTGCTTTTTCTTACATGTGTACAGTACTTTTGTTTAGGCACAGTTGATTATATTTGGATATTTGGGCAAGAATTCTTTCGCACCCCCAAAAAACATGCTTCCCGTACACCTATGATCAAGAATATTGTAAAAAAAAAACAGGTCAATTACACAGGCCAACAAAAAAGATAAAAAATTTTGTGTCTGCAATGTAAGATGTGATTTGGGGTATATTGAGGCTGCTGATTTCAAAAATCACATCAGATTTTACCCATCACATCAGGTTTTTGAGATTTTTGCATGATATTTTTTCTCATAATATTGGCTTTTTGGCCGAATTTTCTCTTCCTGTTACCGTTTATAAAGACTTTATGAGCCAATAGTGTTTGAAAATTTGTCATATTCATGGAAATGATTTTATTTTGTAACATTTGGAGATGTATGATGACACCATGACCATTGGAGTGACCGACCTACCTTCCGAAGGTACACTAGTCAGAAGCCCCCCTAGCTAGATGGTCCACTGGTCAAAAGAGTCACCTAGACCATCTGGCTAGTGGACCATCTGTCTATGGTAGACCATCCAACTTATGTACCTTTTGAGAACTGTCCATAAACCACCCCTTACAGGCAGGGTTACATTCCCTTTCGCCTGAATGGTTAGTACCATTCTACTTTGTGATATATAACATCGGTTTTATCTTTTTCGCTGAACGTGGAGATTTAAGCTTATGTGAAACTTGTCTATGACTCATTCTTATTTGAATTTTCATGTATTCAGATTTTTCATATTAGCAAGGTGTTAATTCTGTTTGTGGTGTGAATAAGTAGCAGAATGACATCTTCAAAAAAGAGTGAAAATGACCCTGATGTTCTTCGTTACATATGTGGCAGTTATAGGCTACTGTTCCTAACCAAAGGCAAACCATAACAACTTTTGTGAAACAAGCATCTTACATAGCTACTTTAAAATTCGCCTGGGTGATCAGGACAAATCATGGGCTCCACACATGCTGCATGTAAAGCTTGTGTGGAAATCCTAACTCCACTCACAACATTCACAAAAATCATGCAAGCGAAAGTTTGTCCAGAGCAACGTTTCCCTAATGTGCATGTAAATTTCCTTTTTTCTGTAGAATTGAACCTATTTTTAAGTGTCTATTCTATTCAATTTCTTCAATTTTATTTTTCTTTGCTGGCGCAAACATAAGAGCGAATGACATTACAAACACACAACTGTAGCACCAACAAAAGGAAAAGATAGCAAAACCAAAAGGTTTAAAATATGTATTGGGGATTTGCAAAGCCACCAAACCTACTTAACACGAAAAAAATAACAATGTAGAACAAACAAACTCTTGTTTGTTTGTTTGTTTGTTTATCTTTATCCTGCATTGCGGGAAAGCGGACTTGAGCGCTATGCATCGGTGTACGCCTTCCGACATACACCTGACCCACGCTGCAGCCGACGGCAATGTCTGTTTCCGGTTGTCTACTTTACTTATGACTTAAATTTGGTACTACCCATTACTCGAAATCGATCACTAGGTAGAGGCAATTATCGTTAAGTTTCTTGCCCAGAGAAACAACAGCAAGTGCGGGTGGCTGGAGTCGAACATGCAGGCTCTCGACTGCGAGCCCAACGCGCTAACCACTCGGCCACGGCTGCGTGGTAAAAAAAATGACGCTGAACGTTTAGTGTTAGCAGATAAACTTTGAAGAATTGGGTTCAAGTTACCACACTTCAATAAAATTAAAAATTAAATAAAACAGGTCTTGAAATACTTCAATGTTTTCATTAATATTATGTTTGTATCTCTTGTGTAGACTTTAGACTTTATCGTGATGAATTTAGACTTTATCACAGACCTTGTTGACAAAAAAAGAGTTCAAATTCCATGAAACGACATTGTCTACCAATATAGATCAGGAGTCGATTTTACCCATTTTTACCAAAACAGCATTCAGATATCATAAAATCCTGATGTGATACAAAAAATCTGATGTGATTTTTGAATTCAGCACCCAAAATATACCCTAGAATGACATTTACTATGCTGACACAAAAAGTGTGTTGGCTTGTGTTATTAATGGCTACAGAAAATACGAGATGAAAAGCATTTTTAAGAAAAAAATACAGCTCATTGAAAAAAACGGAATCCACTTTTAGAGTTCTTTCCCTAGGAGAAAACATCACTTGGGCAAAGTAGAAACCACTAAGCCTATAGGCCTACTATTTATAGTAGCCCACAGAGTTAGCCATGCTGGATCTGAAATAGTGAAGTGGAGGGACATAACAGGCCCTATATGCTCCTGTGGCACTATAAGCCTAAAATCATGAACCGCTTTTTTGTCTCCTCCAGCATACCATCCAACGAAGCAAGGTTGACTATCTGGTGTCCAACTCTGTTGCAGAAGAACATGCTAACCCATGAACTAACAATAGATTAAATATGTAAACATCGACAAGAAAGAAGCATCGTTTTCATTCAAGTTAGTTTAAATAAAACACAGTTTAAAAAATGTAATAGCTCGGTAGATAAGCCATCGCCTTGCGAACAAAGACACGTGATCAAACAGCAATTGTTTAACTGTCAGAGAACGTTTGTTATTATTGAACGCCACATGCATTTCACGCACAGCCAGTGCGGTACCGAGTGGTTGAAACAGTTTGCTATCAACAGCACATCAAACAGAAACTTTTTGTATGCAACAGCCATAACTCAATGAGAGGGCATGCGTGAATAATTACAATTTAAATTATTTCAAGTATGTGAAACTGGATTGAGTTTTCAAAGTGGATTTTTTAATTCAAAATCAATCATTTCTCTTTTGTAATAGTGATGATTTAATTGAACTTGCATATTAATGTGTTGTGAGCAGTTTTCAGAAGCCTTTTTTTTAATTTTTTGTTTTCAAATCTGCATCCTAAAAAAAAAGAGCATACAGACTATATTTGGAGCACAGCACATGACAAACAAAAAACTAATTTCTCACGTTTTGAAAAAATGATCGAACATCGAACATCTCAAGATACTGCATCACATATTCACATGCTAATAGTTGCTACTTATTTCTTTTATTGGGTTTAAAATTAAAGACCAAAACGTTAATCAAAAAAGGAATAAAACAAATTTAAGTTACCCAATATCCATACACTGCTCTGAAAGTATACAAAGAATTCAACCTGATAAAAGAAAAAAGAACAAGCCGTTACAACCAAAAATTCCATTATATTTAAAGTTTTAGTGCCATTTGTTTCATTTCTGAAGATTTCAGAAGGTATGAAACAAATGCAGTACAAAACGAGATAAAGCTTTTGAATGGGCCAGTATAGGCCTACCACAAACATCCTCCTCTGGCAAATACTGGGACACATCAGTTGTTAATTTCCGGCTATAGCTAGACCGTTCTGTGGCCTGGACACTTCATTTCAAGCCGTTAATCACTGAGCGACGTGAGGTCAATTAAAAGCATATGCTTTGCTTTGTTCCATTGCAGATACACGAATTATAAGTCAAATTTTAAAGCTTTTGCGATAACTGTCTGCTGCATTTTTAATTGCTACTTGCACGGGTCATGATTTTGAATTAATGCCAGTGAAAGTTATAAAGTAAAAGCTTTTGCAGCACATCTTGTCATTTTAAAATTTTATTTTCGAAATTCTTTCATTTTACTTTTGTCAAGTATTAACAAACTAGGTGAATTTTGCTGATTCCTTAGTAATATGCAAGAATGCAATCTAGGCTACAACAAAATGCACCCATGTTTATCTTTTCGTTATTTAGTTTGAATTCAAAGACCACGTTCTGTGCACACAAGTTTGTACACATATCATAGTATAGAACAGTAAAGCTCTACATTCTTTGATTGCAAGAAAAATTAACGCTTGTTGAATGACCAGATTGGATCACATTTGTGAGTAGGCTACACTCTTCAACTGTGGTGGCATGATATTCAAAGCTTCGTCAAACTACGTCACAGCAGTAGGCTAACAAAAGCGCCTTAATTTTGTAGCCTACATCGTTGTAAGCTATCTATTGCAATTGTGCTTTTGTTTCAGCCATTCAAGCTTCCTAAAAGCGGACAGATAAAATATACTATCACCTAAACACAAAAAAATACAAGAAATTATATTGCCAAACCGGCAGTTGAACCCCTGAACAAGCCACCCTTTTTTTCTTATAGCTTGCTTATGCTTCTTTTTCTTCTTTGTTAAATCTATGGTCATGTGTTAACCTATACCCTTAAACGCAGCATTATGCATTTTTCCCGATGGTTATTCTGTCACATTTTATGGTACAGCAAGCTTTGCTTATCGGTGTGACATTTATAAGACTTTTGCAAATGTGGCAATTGCAACATGTCTTTGAATAGGTTCGCAAAATCATTTCTGTGTTGCAATGCGTTTGACATTCCTTTTCTATCAAGTCTAGACTTCATCTTTGCATATTGAGTAGACAAATAGAATAACAGTAAAATGCTGTAAATGTTGATGTCTTTTTCAAATCCGTATATGTACGTTATAACCTAATGTAAATTTTTCGTAACATATTAGCCCTATTGATTGATTATGTGCCTGATCTGATACAGACGTTGGCGATCATGGTCTTCCAAACTTCTCTGTCACTTGACATTTGTATAAAATCGGTAGTTTTGATTGTTGTGTTTGTGGCCCATTGGTTCAAGCTGTTTAAATAAGTTAATCTTTGCATACCTCTGCTTTTTTTCCTTGTACCATGCCCAATAGTGCTAATTTTTCCAAACCTCCGTGTCATAAATATGACCAGCAAATTCCATCTGGTGCCTTCTAACTGTTGCTATTAATCTCCTTTTTGTTTTTTCCAGTTTCAGAGCTTCCTCATTACTTTTCTTTTCAATCCAAGAAATTTTTAACATTCTTCTGGGAAACCACATCTCAGCAGCCTCTAATTTTTGCTTCATTTCGTTACACATCATCCAGCATTCGCATCCGCAAGTTAAACATTATTCTACATAAGATTTTAAAACTTTAATTTTCGTTTTCATTGTTATGGTGCGATTTAGGCCACTAGTGGATCATAATTTTTTTTTTAACAGAAACAAAAAGTAAGGTAAAAAGGTTGAGAGGAATTTGTGAAGTGTTACTCAAAAAATTTTTTTCAAGAACAGTCCGTTTGGGAAAAAAATAGGCTAACTTGGCAGTCAATGCATATGAAAGCGGGTAAGATGCCACAATAATATGGAAATAGCTGGCTATTAGCTATACCATAATCGGCCTAATTGTATCACAGTTTGATGAAAAATCTAATTCAAATGTAGGCTATATTAGCTAAATAAAGTAAACAATATCACACCAAATCAGAAGAATCGGTTTATTTAAATACAGAGCTTTCGCCACACAAGTGTGGCTTCATCAGTATAAACTTATTCAAATAGAATCTTATATATTATATATCATATATTATATATATTATATATTATTTATTATATTATATATTATATTAGCTAACCTTGCTAAACAACAAACTGAAAGGGTAATTTTTAAACAGAAAATTCGATATCTGCGTTATATTTTGACGAAACTAAAGTAGTGAAAGAGATGCTTGTATTGAAACCAAAACAGAAGTTGGTTCTGATTAAGTTGAACCAACGAGCAAACATCCTTTACAAAGTGTCTAAGATGAACCGACGACCTGAACTGATGCTTGCATGAGTTTGCTGTTTGGTCAAAAAAGGTTTTCTTTTTGGATCGTGAATATTAATTGACGTTGCTGACATAAAGGCTGGAAGTCTTGAATTGAAATATCAACATGTCATTTTACTGCCATTTCAGTAATCAATTGTTACCAGGTATAGGGCTACCCTTACTTTTTAAAAGTTAATCAATGCGACACTTATGTTGTATCTAAGAAACTTTATATTCTAATGGTGGGGCCTATATTCTCTAAGTAGATAAACACGTAATAAGTGGCTCCACTGACGTAAACAAAACTCATTATTTGTTTATGGATGTAAGATGACTATACCGGTAACCAGGGCCTCCGAGAGAAATCAAGGGATGAACGGAAAACAATACGAAAAATGGGCCCAAAAAAGAAAAACAATTTTCAGCAAAAAAAAGCAACAAATTCTTATCATGCGGTGCATCACGTCACGTGTCTTAAGCTGGACTTGTAGGCCTAGAATCGTATGATGTGCACATCTCATATGTGGTGACGTTGGCGCTTCAACCAGTGTTAAAAATGTTGCCTAATGCATGTAGTCTACTGCTCCATATCCGCACTGATTTTGGTGGCTGGGCGATCCTTGATCAGTTGATCGACGTCCTTGAATGTTGGATTCGCAGTGTTGGCATCCAGAGCTACTGAGAGTAGGTACCCCACCTATGTAGTGTTTGGGAAGTGCGAGCGTGCTTGCTGATGATCCTGTTAGCTGCTACCTATTGTTGTGTGGAATCCTAGAAGAGCCGTTGTTTTACGTTTTACACCAGACAATCAGTGTGCATAGCGTAATTTATTCCAATGTTTGCTTTTTCTTTGCAATTGTTACGTTTCTTACTTATCGGCTGATTTTCTATTTTTTCCAATTATTTGTCGCATCATAAGAAGATAATTTTTTTTTTTAATTGGGCACAATCAATAAATGCCAACTGAAAAATTTATTCTGTTTTCTTTATTGTTCGGTGGCAGCTGACTTGCCATCCTTGTTGTGCAAGCTGTTTGCCATTTGTGTTTGTATATATATTTTTTTGTTTTTTCGGCGCCAAAACAAATAAACTGAAATGAATTTGTATTTATATAAAACGTGCAGTTGAAAACATCGGTTTCTTAATTACTCTACCTGAGTGATAAGTTTTATTTCGCTTTTTATCAGTAATTGGCCAAGATTTTGTTGCATCTTGCCCATTACTACTGATTCAAACAAAAATATTTTGATGTATTTTGTTTTTATCTACACAAAATTCTTTTTTTTGGTGTTGTTTGGAAAAACAGAGTCTTATTTGGTATGTAGATATTGTTAATGTATTACTTGATACACTGCTGAACCTTTTTGTTAATTTTTCTCCTTGGAATTATAGTAATTACTCATCATGAAACGTGGTCCTGCCTGTAGTTGCAAGCTGACAGGCGCAGCATACAAAATACTCTTTTGCCAGAAGCTTGATAGCCAACGTAGTATCAGAATGTTCTTGTGGTATAGGGAACATATATTTTTGTTATTTCAAAGCTTTTGTATTTGTTTTAATTTGTAGATTTGATGTGTTATAAGTTTGTGTAGTTTAAAACTTTTTCATAAAATATCGTTACACACCAATCAATGTCCTTTCACGAGGTATCAATTTGAAGAGGTTTGCAAGTTATAGCCTATTATTTAGACAAGTAAGCGTTTGAAAAAAAAAAAAAATTCAAACCTAATTCGACATTTCGATACCTTTGGTTTCATTTCCAATTTAAATCTTGGTAAAGTTTCAATTGTATGAAAAAGATTCGTTTTGAAAATGTTTGGACACCCCTGGTTTTGATCTTAATTTGCAAGGGTGGCTGCCTGATATCCTTCCCAAGACGCTACGATGCTCAGTCACGACCACTCAGTCAGGTCGTGATAAATATCCATTAGGTGTTGTCTTGTCCTTTAACAGAAACTTACACAACTATTGACGATTTTAAGAGGTTCTGATGGATGACTGGTGATTTTCAATACGAAGCTGGAAGCATGCTGTCAAAACACATAACCTATACACAATTAACATTAAGTAGGATATTTCATAACTTCTTCGATCGCAATATAGTAAAGTTTGATTTCACAAAGTTGTCTATAATACAAGATTATTCTGAACAATAGCTAGACATCATCAGGTAAGCAATTAGCGTTATTGAAGTCAGTGAAAGTGATATATGTTTGAGCAACGTGGTCTGTCTCACGAGTTCAATCAAGAAAAAGCTGCTATGCGATTAATGAGATCGTCGTGACATGCTGACAACGTTTAGGAAGTTCGTCCTTCTGGTCGTGGGCTGCTTTGCTGGAGCAAGAATGGTCCAACATACGTCAAATAATTAATTTCTTTCTAAAACTGGCATTTTGAGCTCACGAAGGAAGTATCTCTCATCAATCAAACATGTTCTTTTAAATGCTAAACGCAACTAAAGGGTATCGGTTGAGCAAAGCCGCTGTGCGCATAAAGCGTCCAATTCTTAAGACAAGTTTGACGACCTAAGTTTGCATGTACTTCAAACGTGACAATAAGACAAAGAACATTTTACATAAGAAGACAATTTTTTGCTTTGAGTAACCTACAAATCTGCGACCATTTGTAAACAGGTAGCACAAGGTTATCTTCAAAAACTTTGTTCTTCACAGTGCTTGAGTTATTGAGTAACTATACGAGGTGAGCTGCATGTGATCAGACACTCTTGTCTACAAATGTTTTATATAATTATGTATGCTCTTAATACATTATTACATTATAGACTAGAAATTTCTTTTGGAAAACGGTGTATTACGATATATTTAGGCTTTCAAGGCAGTATATTTTACTTCTATCAGGATCTAATATTTTTTTACTTCACAGTGTAGATTCTAACGATCTGTTTTAGTCTGATGCTGCGAGTTCGTTGTGGCAATATCGAATTGCACCAGCTTTCGGAACACAATTCCCCAGTCATGTGCTATGATGAGGGAACTGACATTCGTCATAGCACATGACTGGGAAACTGTGTTCCGAAAGCTGGTGCAATTCGACATTTCCACAACGAACTCGCAGCATCAGGCTAAAACAGATCGTTAGAATCTACACTGTAAAGTAAGCAACGTTCATGCTGCTAAAAGCGAAACTCAATCAATTGCATCTAATATTTTATTTGTATTGAAGCAATATTATTGCAAAAATGAGGTGTGAAAGAAAGGACAGGAGCGTACCTGGTTTTGTTTAAAAAAACAAAAAAACAAGTTTAGTCCAATATGTAACCGTAATATCACATTGCAGAGTAGAAGCTGAAAACTTCAACCACGATGGCATCTAAAGATCTGTCCACTTATCACAGTCTACTGCCATTGAAAGAACTAGTGACGCTACTGAGAAGTTTTCTAATTCCTGTTGTGGCTTACGTAGTTATATTACAGGTCCGTAAATTGAATAGAAAGAAAAGATGATGTTCCAATGCAAGTGACCGTATAGCTTAAAATATGGCCTACTTAGGTTATGAATATCTAAGTATGTTTAAAGATAAAAGTTTACGATTTTACTGTAAGCAAAGTTGAGGTACGTTCGAGTATTTTTTAGAAAATAACTTGAATGTCAGTGAAGTTGGTTCGCTATATTTTTCGCTTTTCTTTGTTTAAAATGACGCATAATATTGCGTTTCAAATTTATCAAAACATAAAAGTGTTCAGCTTTGCAGACTTGCAGCTTATTTTAGCTGTAAAATGAAAATTTTAAAAAGAATTTAAAAGACGGACTCACAAAATATTTTCAAATGCCTATTCGATTTAGAAAGTTCTTGCACGATATGGCGGTGAGAAACGATGTGCATTAGGCTGACAGGTATAAAGCAGAAAACAGCTATGACAAGATATAGCCTAGGTCAGTAGCGTAGCCAGGAATTTTGAAAAGAGGGTTTTTGACGGCCGGTGGGCGAAGCCCGACGTCGTTTTCGCCAAAGGCAACACCCAGTGGTAGGGGGTTTGGGGGCCTCCCCCAGAAATTTTTGAAAAATTACTTTGAATTTGGTGCATTCTGAGAGCATTTTCAGCAAAAATTTGGGTATGAATATTACTGTAAAATGGTGCTGTCCGGTGGCATAGCAAAAAGATAAGATCATGTTTTCTTGGGTATTTTTCGGTAATAAAGCTAAGTCGCTGTGTTTTCTTGTTGCTAATTTCTCGCTGAGATAATTGAATGTTTGGTATTGGCATTAGTCGCTCTTTTATTGCAGTTTCATTTAAAATTAGGCAAACTTTGTTTTACAGACATAGAGACTGAAAGCATCATTCTCAAAATCGTGACGTCACACGCGTGCCAAAGGGGGGTTGTAACTCCCAAAACCCCCCCTTGGCTACGCCACTGGCCTAGGTAAATTTTGACTAACCGTAAGAAATTGAAAATGATTAAAAATGAAAAAACAAGATAAAAGAATTGTGAGAAGTTAAAACAAATTTCGGTTTGAAATATTTTATTTCCAACATCCCAACGCTCTAAACTTAATAAAACGTTTGAAAAACATGGCACAAAAACACGTTTTTTAATTTACTTTGTTTCGTTTCGAGCTGACTCAAACGAACTCATTGCTTAGATTTTGAAACACAAGATACCTTGTATGGAACAGAGCAAACGACCATAAGCGTAGTTTTCTGAAAGTCTAGACGTCAAAAAAGTATTTTTGACTGATTGATTTTGGCATTTCTTTCCTACATCTACCGTGTCTGGCGTTGAGGTATTGGCATCAAAATTACCCTGAGATCATGTCCTGCAATTTATTTTTAATTAAATCGTGGTGATGTTGGGGTGAAAACGAAAAAATTTTTCCAAGCACGAAGCAAAGACTGGATCTTGAAAGAATTGGCTGGTTGGATTAGTTAGGCTGTGGTGGTCATGTTTTTTGTTAATGTCTTCATCATGATCATCCATCCTGGCGTGAGGTCTTACACTTCATAAAATACTTTAAGTAAAAAAATTAAAAACTTCACTAATAATTTGTCAAAAACATCTAAAAATATGTTTTTTTTTCTATTGTCAATTCAAAGAAATCCAAGCAGCTCAATAGCTTTGATGAATAATGTGCCAGCCCTGGGATCGGCAGGTGTAGATTCGATACCTTATCGGGTCATATTAAAAACCGACCTTAGAAAATGCCATAATAAAAGTTACGACTAGCAGAATAAAATAGTACATTTGTTTGGATGTAGCTTATCATCGAGTGGTTAATTATTTTGTGTTTTACTTAGATGCCATCAAGTGCAGACAGTATTTACTTTTGAATGGTGATTTTTCTTCGTTGGCTTTAAAGTTTATAGCACATGATAAAGCGTCATTGGACCTTTTGCGTATTTGCATTCGCCAAATGCGGCAAAGCAAAAAGTTATATTGTTAGTAAGAGTTATAAAACGTATAGAACAAAATTATTACAAGTTACTACTTAAACTGGCAAAGTTTCAACCAACATTTAAAATACTCAAGCTAATGTTTCTATTGTAAGTGCAGTGATAAACAATAATGATTTAGTTGAGAAGATTGGGAAAAGTGAGGAATAGACTATAACAAGACGAATACAGGTTGGTGAGCTATAGAACCGAGGTGTTTATGATACGTGTGATCATGTGGACCTCATAGAGACATGGATGCTACAGTTGAGAATTTGGATGTGGGAAGAAGGAGGGAAGGCGAAAATGAAAAGCTACATCAGGGAAGTTTTACTAGGATGGGATTAGAAGAGAGTAAAGCTGCTTATAGGAGGAACGGAGAAGAGAAACGCAATCTAATTTAGTTATTCACCTAAAGTGTATAAAGGCAATTCGAACCTGCTGTGTAGTTTGTTACAGCATTCAAAACGTTTGGTTTAAAGAATTCCTAAACTTGGTAGGCCTAATCAATTTCTGATTGTTCTTGGCACCACGGGTAATTATAAAGTAACACGAACATAACTTAATGTGTTTCTTAAAGTATGTTGCTACAATATTTGCATTCTCCTAAAAAAGATCTTTGTTCTGTTCTTTCTTCTAACCAAATTGTTTTATGTCCACGCGTGTCCAAGCGATACTTTCTGTTGAATCTGTTTGCTGGGTTTAAGAATGTAAATTCAGAAGTGCAAGAAAGTAGTTCACATGGAACTGAAGAACTGAAAATTCGTTGGTCGAACAAGTTTTCGATATTGGTATCGATGACGTCTAAAGTTATGTATTATGGAAAATATTGATCTGATATAAATCAGATTCGTTCTGTCTTATCTGGCTCAGTGTTGAAATCAGTAAAAATGTCTTCATCATTATGTTACGTTGACCTATGCAGTCAAGCCTCGTTAAACGGACTTGTTTTGTTTCTTCAAATGTTGTCGTATGAGGAAAGTGTCTTCTGATCTTACCATTAGGATAAAAAGAAAAGGGATAAAATGCATTGGAAGAAATACTGCTCTATACGTTGGTGCACCACAGCACGGAGGTTGGATTATTACCTAAGTTCTGATTAACGAGGTTGATACTTTGTATGGAGACGAAAGCTCTACATTCCAGAAGGGCTCTGTTTTAGCCACAATTAAAAAGTTCAGCTAAAAATTTTTTATCTTTTGAGAAAAAGTTAATAAGACATTCTGTTTTTCCACAAATAACTGCATAGTTTTATTGCAGGAGTAATTTAGCTTGTTATGCCATCATAAACTGAAAATTGGTGCAAAGTAAACAATTTCAAATTGCATTTGTAGCCTTATACAAGGAAATACCAGTCAAATTATAAATTTTCCACGATGTCGTCCTCATTTTTTGACTTCAGCAGTGAGTGATAAATGTGTCTTTACATTTTGGTTACATTATTCATCATTTGGTTTCATTATGCATGGCGTTATTTTTTTGTATTTATTTATGCTTTGGTCTTTAAAGTGCTTAATTCCAATATTTCTTTATTGTTAGAAACTTAATAATTTTTTTAAAATTCACATGCACTGCATACGCATTTACTATCTCATAGCCTATAAGCTATTGCATTGGCTAATGTAGCCTCATCAATAAGTTTAACTCCGTGTTTCTTTGTATGAGACTCTGTTTTTTTGCTACGTTATTTACTTTGACCTTCCAAGTTGGATGTTCATTCACGAATAATAATCCAAGACCTTGTCAAAGTAAAGACTCTGTATTCAATTGGCCTTCTTTTTTTTCAAATGGAGCCAGTTTTTTAAAGTCTTTTTAATTAATCTTTTGGCGTTGTAAATTCTATTCCTCTTTATGAGTTAGTTACAGTTGATTGTTCGTGATAAAGAAACTATTCTTTGATTACGTTTCAGACAATACGAATTCTTTTTGCGAACAAGGACATGAAACGCGACAGATATTTGCTGGTATCATGATCGCTTTGGTTGTGATTGGACTGCTTGGGAACGTGTTGGTTTTTTCAACGATTCTGATTCTTCGCGAGTACAAAAAATCAATCACAAATTGGTATGCTAACTTTTTAATATTGATCATGCTTAGATGATTCTCAATAAAAACAAACAGATATACTTCTGTACACAGTAACCTACACACATCTGAATATTCAGTGGCCATATTAACAAAAGAGCAACATCACTATTATCAAAGTTAAAAGTCTCAGAGAAATATCCCGCTTTGTTAATTTAGCAAGCATCAACCCGTTCAAATAAATGCTGAACTTCAAGTGGCCTACCTTAGGCTACAGGTTATAACCTATAGATAGTCGGCTGCAAAAAAATGGGCTCTGAGTCGTAAATAATTGCATTACTTGTCTGGTACCGCTCGGTACCGTGATGTTTCAGATCTCAAGGTATCGACTAACACCATTCATGGATGCAACCACGTTCAATGTTTGCTGTTATATAACCTCATTGCTCAGCCTATGCTGAAGCTGGTTGCTTGAAAAAACTCCTCTGTTTATTGAACTAATTATACTTTTTCAGGTACATATTGCAGTTGACTTTGGCTGACACTTTGTTTCTGCTGATGCTTCCATTTACTGCACACAGTGAGCTTGCCGGAAGATGGGAGTTCTCATTAGATCTTTGCAAATTTAAAGAAGCCGTGATATTTATCAATTATTACGCCAGCATTTATTTCTTAGTGGTAAGATACAATCGGTTGCCTTGAGAGAAGCTTCTTCAAAAATGTAGACTACTATAAGTCAATATGCCTCGTAGACTCAAATAAATAGATTACACAAGCATATTCTGTATCTTACATCAGATAGCCTACGTCAAATTCAGTTACTATAATCTCTAAAAATCTCTACGACCTGTTTCACCCTTAACTGGGATCATCAGAAGGTCTTTAGAGTATTTTTTGGGTTATGGACTATTTGTTAAAGGCAATTTGTAACTTTATCTGCAGCCAGCGCTGACTTTAATGTTTTGAGGTCTTGTACTTACAAATCGTAAGGTTCGACACGAACGCCTAAATGACAAACGTGAATAACCAGACTATACTTCGCAATGAGCGTATTTTGATATTCAAAAATATAAACCTGAATAGATATTGTAATAAAGCAGTAAAAATATACTTGTATTACGTATATGATTATTATTAGCATTGTAGCTTACCACAAGCAGTCACAGACAAACGCAAATTTATAGGCTACGTAGCCTATAACAAAAATACCGATCAGCTTTGTCCTTTCTGGTTTACAAGGGTTAAAAAAAAATAAAAAATAAAAAATTTACAAGGGTCTATCTCTATGACATAACATTTTTTTCATACTTTTTAATGCATAAGTTAGCTTGAAAGACTCAAAGGCAATTTCTGCTGCAAGATTTTTGTTGATTACGTTTTAAACTGTTATATCTTTTGACGTTTTACAATTTTTTTTTGCTCTTTAGATTATGAGTTTCGATCGTTATCTTGCCGTTACTAAAGCATTTGCTTCCAAGAAATGGGTCACATCCCTTCGCTCGCCCACTGCGTCGTACATCTTCAGTATTTGTGGATGGGTGTTGAGTGTGCTACTCTGCATACAACTTTACCGTTACAGTGGAATATCACCCGATTGTCAGAGGTGTGCTTACCATTTTCCGGAGGTAAGTTTTCAAGTAAACCTGCATGGATTTTGTTAATTTCTCGCTCAAAGCAGGGAAATATTTGTCAAAATTAATGCAGATTGTGACATATCCACATATAGTTAAAAAATAAAAGATCGACCACTTACGGATGTTGGCAGCAAAGGCTATCTTTTCAACTTGATGGAATCTGCGTACAGTCCATTTTGATTTAAAATAGCTCAGCTCCGTTAATTCGGTGGTTTAGCGCTCTACTCAAGATCAAGCGGTACTGGTTTGGCTCTCGGGGTGTGCTTGAGCAACGCCTTTTAGGACTGCTTTTCATTCAGAAGCACCTAGTGGATGGAGTAATTCCCCGGCAACAACACTTCAACAACTATAGGAAATTTCACTTAGTCAATCTCAGTAACCGGTCCTGCTTCAGTGATTTAATCTCGGTAACCCGCCTTTACAAGCAGGCCTACCGTACCCGAAACTGCCAGGAATAATCAATTAAAGGCTTTGTTAGTCAGAGGATACAGATTGCAAAGCCAAGTAAAATGGTTCTCTTGTTAGGAAGAAAAACGTGTTTGGCAATTGGCATGATACTGGATTGCTACTGTAGTTAAACGTTTCTCTGTGCTTGTAAATTGTGTGTTAAGCCATTGTGGTGTAAGCTTATTGTTTAGGGCTTAGGCTACTATCATAGAATCTAATTGGCAAATAATTTTTCTCTTCCTTCTTTCTTTCCTACTTTTGCTCTGTCGCTCCTCGCCTCTTTGTCATTAAAACAAGAATGATTCAAAATGGCTCTTCTTTGCTCCAGTGTTGTACAATCTACTTTGCGTTTAGGTGGCGACTATTGGTTTGGTTTTTGAATTTTTAATCTCGGACTGACAAAGCCTTGGTAGGTTATTCCTGGTAGTTTCGCATACTTGTATAGGTTTTGAATCACTGACGCAGGCCCGGTCACCGAGATTAACAAAGTGAAGTTTCCAATTGTCGAAGTGTTGTTGTCGGGGAATTATTTCATCCATTAGGTGCCGCTGAATGGAGAGCAGTCCTTAGAATACGTTGCTCAAGCGCACACCCCAAGAGTCGAACCAGCGCCGCTTGATCTTCAAGCTTCTTCGTTCAGGAAGTCACGCGCCAAACAACTGAGCTAAACTATGCACATATAACATACCGTTTACATAGCAAAGTCTTTGTTTCATTGCAACCAAGAAGGCAAATCACAGCAACAACAAGATATTTGTCACGACAAAAAAAATTTGCAAACCTTTTTGGTTATGCAACTACGCATCTGGCGTCTGTTATTAGTTTTAAAGGTTAGATGTATAACTGAAAATGTTGCACATTTATTCAACTTCATACCATGATATCGTGTTGCTTTACGCTAAGAGGTTAGAATTAGATTGTTGTGCAAATGCCGGCGTTTGATGAATGCAAAATAGCAGTACTATCTACGTAGACAAGCTAAAATCGACCATCTTGTAATCTATTATATTATTATTAACAGGATAATGTGAACATTTTTGCTCCAAATGATGATGAATCATTTGTCTTCCCGGAACATATAAATGAAGCAATTGATGGTCGTGGAAATGGTACTGAAAATGATGACAGTTACCAAGGAGTTCTTGTCGACATATTCAATAACTTTGATAATGACAACGAGACTCATGAAGTAATTTTTGAGTGCAAGTAAGATTAAAGATATTTAAATTATTGTGTAAATACCTTATGAAAACTAAACGAGTTTTACAGATACCAGTACGGCAGTCTCAATACTAAACAAAAAATGCAATAACTAGACTACTGGGTTAAAAGCTTTTTTAGTGGTATAGTCTACTTTCACAGGATGATCAAATTACAATAACTTAGTCAAAGATATACCTATCGCAGAAGATTTAAAGCATGGGTCATCAACATTTTTTGCATGAGAGCCACTTTGGCATTGAGGAAAACTGTGGCGGCCGCACTAATAAAATTTTAGATAGTTTGACTCTTGTGCTGGAAAAAAAAAACACATTTCAGCCAAGCTCCTTCAAAAACACTTTTTTCTAACAACGAGGACACATGTTTTGTACGCTTATAGCGAGGCGAGTGATTTCATCATAATATCCACTGCCAGTCACGTTAACAGGGGGTCCAGGGGGTACTTTGGATCCGGACATGATTTTAGAAGCTCGTAATCTTTCTTAGGCGGACGGGAACTTGAAAAACTACGGTGTATTGTTTGGATATAGTGCGTTTGTTTAAAAGTGTCTCGATTTTGGGTTGGTACCGGGCCCAAATTGTAATCTCAACGACCCTGTCCATTGTCAAGCATAAGTAGCGTTGTCTTTTTGCCTCCCCAATGGGTAACTTATTTTTAAAACAGACGGGCCCACGCACAATTTATTTTAATACGAAACGCAGCGAAAACACACGACAGTTGGAAGAATTGAAAAAATGGAACAAAAATACTTTTTCCTGACCAAACAAACTACTTTAAAGCATAAAAATTTGATTATTTGTATGGCTTTTTGAAATACAGTACGTAGTAAACCAATCCCACCAGCACTAGACTTCTGTTGGCCGTATGAATCTTTCATTAAATTTCCTTGTATCTCATTTTGTGTCTTTTTGCTATATGCACTTGTGCAAGCATAGCCTACTGTATTGGTTTCAGATTTTTTGCGGTGCCGGTGTAAAGTGACATTTTGAGATATTTTTTGCGCTGCGATGCAGTGTGCTGGCAGAAATTTGCAGAGGGGTGTGGGAAGCGGACCGAGTTTTCCTGCCAGCGACATCACAAACCTTTAGGCTACACTTCATGGTGTCACATATTTGAACAACCCCGAGCATTTTAAAGCATTTTGAATTGAATCATGTAGCAACAAAAGCAGCTTAAACATTTATAAAATACAAAGCCGAGAAATTTTTAGAAAAACAAAGGTGTTTTCACACAGTCTAGCAAGGAAGCCTAAACTCTCATGCCTGTGGTTTTTAAACTGAGGGGCGCGTCCTCCTTGGGGGCGTAAAGATTCATTAAGGGAGACGAAAAGGTGGTATAAGCTGTTGCAATAGTATCCTACTGTATTGTGCAAGTCGTGAACAGAAATGTTGATAACACATTATCTTATGTCACGATTATTCACTGGTGAATGGCGATTTGATCTAATTGTGATTTCAGCTTCCAGCGTTTATTCTTGCGTCTGTTGTTTAGTCTATTGTTCGTTGTTTTGTAAGACACAAGCTCAAAACAAACTGGATTGTGAACCTGGCATGCGATGTACATTGTCTTCCACTAAGTCACGAATTAAACTGTTGGCTTCGAAAAGCAGCTGCATCCTTCATATTACTGCTAGGAAAGTAGATTGTGGTCCAGTTAACTTAATCTTTTGGTTTACATTGAGGCTGCGTATGACGAAAAATAGAAAGTGAAATTTGTTTTATATTCTCAAATATGTAAAACTTATGTAGTTTGACTTTAATTTATAACTTTATGAGAAAGGAAAGCATAACATTTTACAAGTGACGTCAAGGGAGGGGCCACCCAAAATGGTTTAAGAAACCATGTCTTTAAGCAAAGAAAGAACAAAACTTATTTTGCCAAATGATTGTTGTATGTATTTGGTCTTTTATCAGAACCTTTAAATGTGGCTTGACGACTGTAATCAATCATTAGATATTTCGAACATGTCTTTACAGGTCGAGTAGGCTACGCGTTCATGAAAACCTTCGGCTAATGATTAAATTAATTATAACTGAAAAAAAGGTAAAACAAGCCCTGCAGGATGCCTTTTGCTATTAGGTTCACTCACGTATAGGTTAATGCAAAGTGATGAAAATGTCAGCATTACCAAATTTAGAAAGAGTCTTATGATCCTTTTTTGGTGCAACTATCGAAAAAATTGTGTGTGGAGAAGAATAAATTGCAAACAATTTGGCAAAAAATCGTCTTGGCCACAAGCGCAGAGTAATTAGTTTTTAAAAATAAGACAAATGTCATACCAAGCGTACGTAGGGGATGATTATCATTAAGCCGTGTCATTGATTGATGCGTTTTAAATTGATTTAGACAAAATGACGATGGGCTTTCATTGCTTGCTAGATTTCTTTGCTGTTGAAAATCAATCTACAAATCCTTTTGTAGCCTAAGCCTACAGGCTACAGGTTATACCAGTGTTTCTTAACCTTTTCTAATTTAGGGCGCACTTATAGACTTCTGAAAATGTGATGGCGCACAAGGCAAGCCACGGGTGCGCGAAATGTTTTGGGTAGGCTATAGGCCTACCGATATTTTTCTTGATTTGCTTGCAAGTTTTATTACATAGGCCTCATATTTGCATTACCTTTAACGTACTGTACGCTCAATGAAATAAGCCAAAAAAAGAAACAAAATTGTTTTTAAGAAATAAAGCCTTCATATTGAAATAATTTCAAATTATGAAAACACACAGCACAACCTTAATTCGAAAAAAAAAAGGTTCTGACCAACAAAATATCACGCTATTTAGTAAACTGAACTACCCATTTTATTGCCTCATATTCAGAAAATACATAGTTTCTATCCCTAATTCTAAAAATTATAAGTTACAGATTTTTTTGAATAGCCTATTTTTTGATTTCCCTGCGCCGCACCTGGCAACCTTTTGAGTCGCCGTAGTGCTACTTGGCGCACCGGTTAAAAACCGCTAGATTAAACTGTACTAATTCAAGTAAACCATAAGCTCAAAATTGGAAATTAATACGGTAGGGGAGAGTGGGGCTAGTCGGAAAGATTTTTTTGTAAAGTAAAATTTAAAACAATTGGTGCATAACCTGACAACTTGAAGCGGCTTAAATTATCACCTATGGTGTCCTCTATCATACAACCAAAAATAAGTATTGAGTCAATTAAGCTTTTAATAAAAATTTAAAATAAACAAACATACAATTGATTTTTCAACTAACCCCATGCCTGGGGTTAGTTGAAAAACGTCAGTTTGATGCCCACCAATAAACTGGATACAATTTTTTCAACCAATAAACATTTACATGGGGTTGTAAGCAAATATGTTAACTTGCTTTAAAATCAAAATGCAATGAATTCTACATCAAATCATCGTAAAAACATTTTTTAATAAACGCATTGTTAAAACTTGTGATGCCGCATATATAGCACTTTCCAAGTTATTCAAATTAAAATTTTACAATGTATGTCTGCTTAAAACAAGTACATTGGAGCTTATACTACTTATTATCGTACCACGACGATATACTCGTATCATACTACATAGTCATACCGTTATCAAAACGTTTTCCAACTAACCCCACCCACTATTTTCCAACTAGCCCCATTAGCATATGACAAACTATTTTCTTAAAATATTGAAGCATGGTGCGTTGGACTAAAATTTGTTTATTTCTTAGTGTTTTAGAACACCTACAGCTGGCACACACCAAAAAACTTCTTCC
The DNA here is from genome assembly GCF_918807975.1 of Aplidium turbinatum. NCBI lineage: Eukaryota > Metazoa > Chordata > Ascidiacea > Aplousobranchia > Polyclinidae > Aplidium > Aplidium turbinatum. The sequence continues at coordinate 9,863,067 of NC_137486.1, forward strand.
TATCTTTAACGATATCGACGCATGAGATGTTTTTCAATACGCCAAAAATTTTACTTCGAAAGTAAGAAAATACAAAATTGTCAGCCAAACAAACATACCTTGACTCAACAAATCGAAACTAACATGGATTGTGTGTTTTTATAAACTACTTCACATGTTGGCAGTAAATATTTAAAAAAGTTATCGAGAGTTAAAAAAATGACCACTTTTCAACTAACCCCGCTTTCCAACTAACCCCACTCTCCCTGTTAAAATCAAAATATCTCCAACACGTCCTCTAAAAAGTACCTTGTGGCACTCTATTAATTGAAACACGCTTATGAGTTAAAAAATAATATTTCTAAAGAGTTTGGTTGGCTTTATAAAACTCAAACATCATAACATGATTTAAAATTCAGTTCTTTTTTTTAATTATTTGGCCAAATTAAAAATCCTCACCGTGCTTGAGCATTCTATATGTAAGCAGCTCTGTATCAAAAATGGCAGTACAAAATAGAGAACTAGTAATTTTCATTTTCTTTTTTTACAACAGCATAAGGAGTCTAATTGCAAATTATTACGTTACCTTAGTGTAAGATGGACACCATATATTGTAATTGTGAACTACCGTACGTGTTTTCCATAATCAAATATTTCAGTTCAGATCCTTTTAAAAATATCATAATTGCTTTTGCAAGATCAACTGATAATTATATTCGTCGCTTTAATTTAATTGATATCAGCGGCCTAACTTTGCAGTATTAGCCTATATCACTTTCTTGGATTTAACTTCTTTGGTCCACATGCTATAATTTTAAAGTAACGCTGCACTTTTAAACGTAAAAGTTCAACCTAAACTGTGTAACCTACTTTATTTGGTTGAAATTTAAATGCACAATCAATTGGCCACTGTTATTTACAAATGTCTCTAGCTACATGTTTATTATTCCATATAAGAACTTTGAAAACAAACCAAAGTTTTAACAAATACATTTGTCTCGTCAGGCATCCAGTCAGCCATGTTCTAACAGTTTGGATTTATGGAAATTTCTTTGGAGCTTTTTGTCTGCCCTTTTTGCTTATCTGTTTCTTTTACGGCATGATTATCCAGACCATAAGAGCTGCCAGTAAAGTTGGAAATTCTGATAGACAGGTATAAAATTAATTGAAGATTTTCTCTGCTATGCTTAAATCAACAAATGAATTTAAGTTAAAAATATCATTAAAAAACGTCCTCATACAATCGCTGAAAACTTGCTTTGTCATATGGCCTAGCAGAAATGTAGGATATTTTGAATGTTGGTTTAATATCGAACTGAATCTTAAAATAGCCTGTTCAATAACTTTGTGTGTATAATAATTTTGCAGTAAAAAATGACGACGTACAAAATAGCACAATATAAATCACAGCTAGCGACTTAGCGTTGAAGAACACACAGCTTATTTAAAGCAAGTCAACAAACAAAAACTCTAAAAGCAGAAAATAATGCAATTTTATGATGATAGTTTACAATTTTGGTTTCTCTTCTGCAGCGTTCGTATCGGCGTCGTGTGACTATGATTGTTCTGGCCTTGGTCACCTTGTTTGCTGTAAGCTGGATTCCTTGGTATGTTGACAAACTGGTAAAGATCTATGGCATTCCTCTTTCCCGAAAAGGTTGTACCGATCTTACATACGCAGTCCGCATTGTGGCCTACCTAAACAGTGCCTTGAATCCTTATTTCTATAGGTGAGTAGGTCAATGTTGATGGAGATGCAAAAATGAAGAACTTAAAATTGGTTTCATAATGTGTTTTCACATAAAAAAAAGTTTGAAGAAAAACATTTCTTGCGAGTAACCTTTTTAATCGTGATATATTAGGCTATTACTCTAAAAGACTTATCAAAACTTTATAAAAAAAACTTTGTTTCGCGATAAGTTTGTTTTGTCTTCTATTTTAACATTTGTTTTAAAACGTCACAAGATACGTGACTGTTAATTTTTTATTTGCAGCTTCCTTGGGACACACTTTCGCGATCGTCTCATGAGGGCCAGCAACAGAATTGGTTTCTTTACGAGATCAAGAGGAAGCAAAACCGGAGCCACAGGTGGAGGCGGAAACAAGAAGAGGAAGTATAGTACCAGCAACAGTGGAGGAAGTCGTCGTAGTTTAAACAGGCAAGGAAACGGTAATGCACAGCCCAATGGAGAAAACCATCCTGAATATATGTTTTCTGAGGTCAAGAGCGTTGCTCAAGGAACAGAAAGAACTGTTATTTAATCCAAGGAAAAATCTCTTCATACTTTGCTCAAGTTTAAACATGATTTTTCGGAAAAGATATAGCAGGAGACCGAGCACAGCTACAAGATATTGTCTTGTGGCGAAAGACTCTCAAAGACATAAGTTATCATTTGTATTATCTAAGTGGTTTCGCTTACCTATGGGCTATTATGTGATTGCACATTTATTGATTGACTGAACTGATCAAATCTTGAGCAACTATGTGAAAACAAAAATGTAAATTTTTTTAAAATATGTATTAGCCTACTTACCAATGAAACTCCGACTACTGGCGGTAGCTTAACAAGTAGGCCTACGCCTTTGTCTGTTTAGAATACAAAGTCGAATCAGTTGTGCATCTTACTGGTTTTTGGCGTCACTTAACGGCACTATGACTTGATAGTTCAAGATTGTCACCAAATGAACGCCTTACATCTTTTCAGAAGTATGCTCACAAGTTCTTTTTTTTTATGTGATAACTCTCACAGTGTAGCCTACTGACAGAAATCTACTACTGGAAGGCAAATATTGTTGTTAAGTTGCATCAATGGTTTTAATAGCTAGGTTGTCATCATACTGCAATAACTACATTTTACTGTCTTGTAAATGTTACCTCGATTAAACGCATTAATTTGCTTTTTATGCCTTACCGTTTCATAAAAAATTATGAAGTGGAGCATATGATGTATATAGCGAATCTATTTCATCAAATGATTTGTTTTGAAATATTTAATTCGACTTCATAATTTACCAGATAAAAGTTTCTCAAAACTTTATCTAACGTTCTTGCAGCTGAAATATGTTTTTGTTAAAATATCGCTTTCGAGTAAACTTTAATAATGGATACTTTGGTCTTGTTTTTGTTTATCATTTTCCTGGATAAATACAAATTTACGTTAGGCTAACGCAGAAAATTTGTATAGCTTAATGCAGAAACTTGAAATATCAATGCGTGTTCTTGTTTAGTCGGAAATGTAATAAAATAAAAAAAGTATGTTGGTTATTAAACGTTTATTTCAGACCTTGCGATCCATATGAAGCGAAAAGAACGATTCAACAAATTCACTTGTGTGCAGCATCCAGCATGCACTATAAGACATAAGCTATACCAATATAAAGAAGTAGAAACATGCAGAATAAGCAATTAATTGAGTTTCGCTTTTAGCAGCATGATCGTTGCTTAGGCTACTTCACAACGAACTCGCAGCATCAGGCTAAAACAGATCGTTAGAATCTACTGTACATGTACTTGTAGTGTTCATAAAATGGTGATAGGGTAATTAGAAAGAATCCAATTTCGTGAGCACGAAATTAAACTATTAGCTGAGGTTTCTTAGCGTTTGATTAACGCAAAAATAGCCTTTTTTATCAAGGCCTCAAATGTAGCTATGCCATAAGAGATTTCAAGTTCACTCTGAAGTTGATGTGACGAGGCAGTCCCAGGGGCGCCGGAAGCGGGGGGAGGGGGCGGATGCCCCCCTGCCCTCAATTTTTCTGCAGATGGAAGGGCAGGGGGGGGCAATGGTGCCCTTTTAAAGTAATGTAAGCTACTGCACATTTTGCAATATCACAATTTCTGCTATTCGCTTTTAGCCTAATTATAATTTTTCATTTTTGCCTCAAAATAATATTTACGGCACAAAATTTTGCTGCACAGTACAGGCCTTAAAACTCGTTTTTTTTGCAGCCATCGTGGCCTACCGGGAGCTCCTTCTCGGCTGCCAAAGCTGCGTGCTTGGAGGCCAAAATACAAAATAAACATAACGATAACACAAGTAAATAGAATTAAACTTGCAACAATGCTAAATTGATCACTTAGCGTTGTTGAAGTCTAGGCCTGGGCGACGTCCTACAATAGAATCGTTGCACCACGCAATAACTGCTTTATTGGGGTTGTATTCCAGTACTGCGGGACCATCTAACGACACTCGCACGAGTGTCTCCAATGTGGCTGATTTTAAAGAAGTTCGCCACTCCCCTAGAATTCTGTTTAGCAACGAAAAACAACATGACTGTGTTGACGATGACGGCAAGGTAATAAAATAAGTATTTCAATGATGTGAAGTACATTACTAAAAGAAGCATAGTTTTTGCAAAATATGATCAAAAAATGTTTTCCCCTCTGATGTCAATTAACCTAAGTTAGTTCTCCTTTTTAACAACGATTCAATGTCCGACAACATCGAATCGACATAAAAACGACAATATTGCCAGCCGATGTAAATTACAGTAGCACTTCGGATTAAGACTTTGTTAAAATAAACGCTGGGAATTACAAACAAGACTTACAGCGCTGGTGATCGCAGATGTAAATATTCCATCAATAACAAATATTCCCGCACAATGCAACAGTGGCGATTATGACGCGCTGACCTAATTTTGCGTCACTCTTTAATACTACATATTTTCGACAGTTAATCCACGATCATTCTATTGCGAAATTAAATAATTGGCTAGAAGAGCCGATTGAGGAGGTAGCACCGGCGGTCATTCAAGCACTACTTAGAGGCCATGGCCGCAGGCTGCTTTAAGGCTTGACAGTAGGTTACATCATTATAACATAGCATGATGGCCTTCTTTGTATACCGGACACTTGTAGGCTATCATTACTCAATACATAGTGAGCTGATAGATTAGCATTGTCGCTATATCTTATCTTAAAACTTGAAAAAAACTCGGCCTTTTAGTAAACGAAAGTGCCCTTTTTTCGTAATCTTGCCCCCCCCCCCAGTCAAAAATCGTTCCGGCGTCCCTGGGCAGTTCATATAATATACGAAACGGATTGTTCTTATACGCCACTCGAAGACAATGAATACTAGAATGATTATTGCAAATACAAATACTAGAAATTGCATGATTAATTTAGGCTACAGCCTACAATAAATAGAAGCCTACAGTAGGTAGGTTACGGCCGTAGCCATAGCTATAGGCTACCAACTTGCGTTTTCCTTCTATTCAGTGTAGCCTAAGTTAACCAGGCAATTTCTTATACATAGGTTTTTTTTATGGTGACTGGTGTAGCCTAAGAGCAGTGTTTTTCAACTTATTTTGTGCCTCGGAACACTTTATGCATAACATTAATCTTGCGGAACACCAAACAGTATAATGATGCTGATGCAATAAAATAAAAAAATACAACAAAAATTTATTCCATTTCATTTGTTCTCCTTACGATATTTGGGCCTGTTTTAATGAGCACAAAGTTAATAGCCTATTAGGGCAGGAATTGAAGAAAAACAAATGAGAAGCTCTTGTAATTTTGATTTTCGACCGACGTTTTATGGTTGAAAATTACTGGTGTAGAGGGAGAGGCTTTAAATCACTGACGCGGCCGTGTCACCAAGATTGACAGAATGAAGTTTCCGCTTTTGGATGTGTTGTTGTCTGTAAGTTAGTAGACCTACTTGGTGCCGCAGAATAGGGAACGGTCTTTAATTCGGCCACATGAGTAGGCCAGGCCTACTCATATTATGCGCAATTACACACACACCCAAAGCCGAACTGGCACTAAGTAGGCCTACTTCATCTTGCGGTTTCTTCGTAGCTTACACAAAGTTCGAGAGCTTAACCAACTGTTTTATTGGAAAGGATAATCATTTAATTGTGCATTAGATTGACAACTTCATAGGCTACTTCATACAAGACTTGATAATCCCTGAGAACAGCCTACGCTTTTTTTTGCTGAAACGTAGGCCACGAAAGCAGATTTGGGAAACTAGGCTTTTACATTTTAAATATTTATTGTGGTGTTTGTTAAGTATATTCTTTCAGTTTGCGGGATTAGTTCATAAACAAAAAAAAAACAAAAAAACAACCGATTTGGCAGGAGCCTACCATTTTTAAAAGTGTCTGATTTTATTTGATTACGTTTCAAAAATAAAAATTAATTTCTAGGCTAATTGTTTTTTTTCAAATGTTCGCTAAAAAAAGGAAGAGGTGGCAAATATTTCATTTCGACATGAAAAAGTTGGTTTCGAACAACCCTAATTTCTAGCTACATTTTTTAAGTGGACAAAAAAAAGTTGAACATCTGGCAACACTGCTTTCAAGGGACGACATCGACTTTGGATGACATCGGGGGATGATGTGTTCAGGGGGCGACAGTCGAACCAGCGTTCAGCGCATCTTGATCTTGCAGGTTCTTCGTTTGTGAAGTCAAGCGCTTAACCAATGGAGCTGTGATTTTGCATTCAAAATTGGTGCAAGTCACCAAATATTCCTTTTTGAGAGCTATTTTTATCGTGAAGAGATTGGGCTAGTTTTTGATGGCAATTGTGCTAGAAATTTCAAAAAAATCTGGCAATCTTAGTACAGGTGGGTTCACCAACCTGCGGACATTTTTTTTAGAACTGTTATAACTTTTGACTGGGTAATGATAGAACGCCAATTTTTTTTTTTGCAAGATTGGGAATTTCCTGCTCTAATTACGTCTACGATGTGGTCGGTTTCGTTGGCACAGTTAATACCATTTTCTTCACCCTACTTTGAGCACCAAGCTGCGGACAAAGCACCAGGCTGCGGAAACCTCCAATCACCAAGTTGCGGACAGAGAACCAAGCTGCGGATATACATATGACGTCATTATTCTCAAAAGTTTTCGATGAAGTAAAAGGACTTTCGGCCCTGGAGAGAGAGAGAAAGCAAGAGAGAGAAACCTTTTATTTTGTTTACTGCGAAAAATAGTAAACGGTACAAATATAAACCGGTAGCCTACAAATATATTCAACAACAGACAGGAAGCAGCGAAAGACTATATTAGTCATCGAGTCAGCAGCTGCAGGACTTTGCTAAAGCAAAAGAATATCTTCAGTAATGGAAGAAGATTGAGTTTTTGTATGAAAAACAATGTGTAGATTTTGCGTTAGGCTACAAGCTAGAGTTTCTGATAGCATTATATCTTTGAGCTGTTTTGGATTTTCTACTTCTGGTCTTGTCAGAATTTAATTTTGTTGATTACTTTTTATCTTTTTTCTCAAGCATTAAATCTGTTTCTGTGTGTTGTTACTATACAAAGACATCATTTTTGTGTTGGTTTTAATAACGTTTCTCCCAGTCTGGTTTTATGTGTTGTTGTTTTTGTTTTTTTCATATCTTTATCTTAATTGTTTGTTTGTTTTTCATATCTTTATCCTGCATTGCGGGAAAGCGGACTTGAGCGCTATGCATCGGTGTAACCTACGCCTTCCGACGTACACCTGACCCACGCTGCAGCCGACGGCAATGTCTGTTTTCCGGTTGTCTACTCTACTTATGACTTAAATTTGGTACTACCCATTACTCGAAATCGATCACTGGGTAGAGGCAATTATCGTAAAGTTTCTTGCCCAGAGAAACAACAGCAAGTGCGGGTGGCTGGAGTCGAACATGCAAGCTCTCGACTGCGAGCCCAACGCGCTAACCACTCGGCCACTGCTGCCGACATGCGGGACATTGCATTGCGGAAAGCGGACTTGAGCTATTTAGGAGACTTTTGTTGTTGTTTAGCACAGGGGTCCGCAAATACTTTTTGGTGCGACCCAAGAAGCAATCGTTCGAAATCTTCGTGACCCAAACGTTTCGGAATGCGCAAAACACTTTGCAAATTAATATTAATTCCAATACGGTCGTCCCCGCTTACTAAGTCCACATTGGGACCGGACGATTTTGGCTTATTAAGTGGGGGACAATTTTCTACCACTCCTTTACCTTCAGTAACTCCGGAATGGACCAAATTGGGCTTAATAAGCGGGTGGACCTATTAACCGTGTGCTTCGTCGTCGTCGTGCAAGCCTCTTGGGCCCAGGGTCTACTCTATTCTTTTACCGCCCCAGATTCAAGATGTTCCCGGACTACACTGGAAGGCTACTACAGAGTAGCCAGTCTTTAGTTTCATCATACATGACACGCAGACCTTCCACTCCGTTAGGTGGTTTGAAGATGGTACAATCATTGATGATGTGGTCTGCGGTCTGTTCCTCGGCACCACAATCACAAAAGGAGGAAGAGGCCGATTCCCCAATCTCTTTGGTGCATATGGTTGAGCGGAAAATCCCAACGCCCGTACGAAAGCAGTTGAGGCGCACTCATGCTTGTCTTTGTAGTGTCAGGCCGATGGGGCATGTGTCGAAGTCGTGGATGAACGAATGGAGTCTGGTGGTACTTGACTTCCCTTCAGAATTCCATTTATAGTCTGCCCAAGTAGCCGCAGAGATGAAGTTCATCTGCTTCGTTGATCAGAAGTTGAGCGGCTGGTACGAATGGATGTCTTGATTTCAGTCGAGGGGGGTGGTGGTTTGGGGGAGCAGAGATCTTGTGGTGGAGAAGGTGGTTAGGCTCTAGTGCCCGTCGGCCAAAAAATAGAGTGGCTTCTTCGCGATGAAGCTCAGCAGGTTAGGTGCCAACGACAATGGCAAAATTGTCCAATGGTGTGGGGCGCAGGCATCCGGTCAGTGTGCGCAGGGCGCTGTTTACGGCAGTGTCGATGTTATGGCAGTGAGCACTGCGGCACCAAACAGGTGCACAGTACTCTGCTGAAGAGTAGACAAGGGCTAAGGCTGCTATACGCAAAGTGTCAGCACTCGCCTCCCAGCTGGAGCCTGCCAGGCGCCTGCCACCCAAATTTGGGTCGCGACCCACTATTTGCGGACCCCTGGTTTAGCAGACTAACACGTCTGTTTCTTCACTAACAATTTATTATGATGGAACTGACGATTTGTCAATAGCCTAAATATTAAATAACGTAACGTCGATATCCTAAAGGTTAAAATAAAACAAACTAAGATTTCTTATAAAAAATTGTGTTACTTCGAATTCATTGATTGCTATTTTATTAGCATCTTCTGAATTGAGAAGAACATCACTAAAGCGTTACATTTCGCCGCCCCGATAGCTCAGTTGGTTAGCGCGTGACTTCGTGAACGAAGAAGACTCTCGGGATGTGCGCTTGAGCAACGCATGCTAAGGATTGCTCTCCATTCACTGGCACCTAATGGATGGAATAATTCCCCGACAACAAGACTTAAACAATCGGAAATTTCACTCTGTCAATCTCGGTAACCGGCCCAGCGTCAAAAGCCTCTAGTCTAGAAGTAAGGCAAACCGAAGTAAGTGTTGTCACAAGGGGCGTGTTGTCACAGCAATTTTTTTTGTACTTGCACTGACTGCTTCGAGTCTATATTTGTAGCACGGGCTTCGTTAAGAGTCATCTTCATTTTGAGGTTAGAAAAGTCAAAAAAAGACAGCAGGTTTAGCTTAAATTAAATTATTATCAAAAATTTGGTCATCGATGTAAATTTCACTAACTTTTCAAAATTGTGTGACGCTTTCGCAAGAGCAGTCTGACCGCAAGTATGAAATCAGTGTTATAGCTTATTATGTTAGGAGTTTAGCTGACACTTTAGAAGTTAATAGCGTGCCTTTTCTAGCCGCCATTAAAACTTCTGTCTGACTGCGTACGTCGGGGCGAGTTGTCACAGCTGTGACAGCTTACGAGAAGCAGAAGCAAAGTTTGGCATAAACTATACCGAACCCTTGGTCGATATGTGAAGGCAAAGAAACAAAACCCAAAGCACTTGTTGAGTTAATTTCAACTTGTTTATAAATGTGTAATTCCACGTAATAAAATTTGTTCAGTAAGGCAAACCGGGGTGTGTTATTGTCACGGGTTTGGGGTTTTCGATTTGTGCTTTTGCTATATACAATGCAAGTGATTTGGTTATAGGCTATCATTCGTACGCTGTCCCCTTAGGCTACACTTCCTTTTGCCACTAGTTAAACTTTTTAACCGCAAAAGGATTTCTAGAAAATCAAATTTTTGTAAAAACAAAAAAATTGTGACAATACGCCCCGTGCTGGGGCGTGTTGTCACAATTGTCACAATTTCACAATGTCACAATTTTTTTTCACAATTGTCACAATGTCACAATTTTTCTTTTAGAGTACAACGTAGAGTAACGTAGAGTAACTATATACCGGTACGGTGTAGGCCTAAGGCAGATTATTGTTACCTCACCAGATGCTCTTTATTGTTACCTCACCAGATGCACCAGATGCTCACTCAGCTTATTGGCCAGTGGTGCCACTCCTAGTGTTTTTCCACTAGATCTAGTGTTTTTGGGTTGCATCTAGTGTTCTAGTGTTTTTTTTTCTATCTAGTGTGTTTTTAGCGATTTACCGCTATGTTGTTGAGCAGAGTTGCAAGTATCGGTTCCAAATCGCTATTCGATAGCGCTATTCTTTACTTTTTCAATATCGATTACGTCTAAGTCTTTTCTTTTTTCCGCCGATATCGTTTAGGTTTTTTTTTACTTTTGTTGACTGATTTGATATTCTTTATTCGATTGTTTTGCGACTTCTTTCAAGCCTTTAACTCTACTTAATAACATACGATGGACAAAGATATCATAGCATATTTTGACGCTCATGCGAGAAAAACGATAATTGAACAATATACCGATCAAGCAGAGTTGAAAGAATAAGCATTTGGTTTGAAGTAAGTTAATGCATGATTGAGCAGAAAGGGAACACTGGTAGGCAGTATATAATCAGATACTTGATTGGTATTCTTTTAATTGCATTTAATATCGATTAACCTATTCTTCATTCCCTACTTTTTTGGGAGGCTATTGAAATAGGATATTTTTCTACTTTTTTGGGAAAGCTATCGAAATCGGATATTTCTCTACTTTTTTGGGAGACTATCGAAATCGGATATTTTTCTACTTTTTTGGGAAGCTATCGAAATCGGATATTTCTCTACTTTTTTGGGAGACTATCGAAATCGGATATTTCTCTACTGTTTTGTTTGATGGTTTGACCATCGATATCGATTTATCCCCTACCTTTTTCAATATCGACTTGCAACCCTGTTGGTGTGCATAAGTTTGGACAGTGTTCAAAGTAGCCCCACCTATTTTTGTTTGGCTGCATCAATGTGTTTGTAGTGCTTTTCAAAGTGGACTGGAGTTTTTTGTCTAGTTACACCCAATGATGACCAAATTTGAGATATTTAGCATAAATACTTTAAAAAAATACACACAAATGACTGTGAAAAGTGTTCAAAGTAGACTAAAGTAGGTACCGGTAGCGTAGCCTACCATATGGTACCGGAGGCTTACATTTCGTCGCTTACATTTGATGAGTGTGGAGTTCTTATAGACTACATTACCTCAGAGATGATTGTGAGTAATATTGCGTTTTTGACAATATATTTGCAAAGGCTAAATTTGGGGAAAATTTTGTTTGCCCCCGAAAATGTTTTACTCTCCTACGGCTATGACTTCAGGGCTCTCACTTTCAAGGAAATTCAGTTCTACTTTGAAATTTTAAGGATGTTTAACACTCACTAACGCCATTGGCTGTCATTTTTGTACATTATGCGTGTAAATGATCGTGTATTTATGATGCAAGTGTTTTTTTGTGAATCTAGTTTTTTTTTTTTAGTCAAATCTAGTAGTTTTCCATGACAAGAGAGTGGCAACAGTGTTATTGGCAGCCAAACTGAAGTGTCCGTAGCCTGGTGCGCCGCCTTATTTCTGATAGTCGTAACAAAAACGTAATTTTCTAATAGAAAACTGTCAGTTAGAAACCCCATTTTCACGCATCAGTGATAAGAAGCATTGAAGGATTTTATGTGCAAAAATCATGTTGCTTGGCTAAGAGGATTTTGTCTAATGTTAGTATATGCGAAAATGAGTAAAAACTGATTTCAAGAAAAAAAGATGCATGCAGTGATAATTGTCTGAGCAGATAGAACGAGCACGATTAAGCAAACCTAACACCAACCCAAATTTCCATTTCATAGGACACACTGCGTTGAAATTTAATAATAATCCAGTGTTACTAGGCGTTATCAGAAAATTTGGTTAAGTCGTCTTAGAATTATTGCTTTTTGACCAAAGTTTTTCTTTTTTTTGTGAGTGACTGAAGTACCGCTGAGAGTACTTGCAAAAAATCAGATGGAAACATGATAATAGTGAAACTGTCTGTGACAGGTGTTCACTTTTTGTTATTATTTTATTCAATTTCAAAGCTTTCATTATTTCATGCAGGCTTTCAAGTTAACTGAAGTTTTTAAGGCATCATAGGCAAAGCAAGCAGTTTTAAGGCATAGACCAATTCTTTTTGGCGACATACAGTATGTCTGGATCAAGTTTTAATAAAATTTTCTGATAGCCTTGAAACTCCTTCATTGGCTGATGAATGATGATGCTCTGTGCTGATTAGCCAAAATTGACTATATTTTTTTCCTTTTATTCATATCTACCTCACCACATATAGGTTGAGTGGTTGACCTTATTTTGATGACAAGCTCCTGAAGAGAGTCAGATGAAAGTACTGCAGCTTTAAGCAATGACAACCCTTCTCGCCATGCTGTATCGTACCGGTACATACAATGCAACATAAAGCGGCAAAGGTATCCAGTCATTGAGTTAGTAACATAAAAAATGGGAACAGCTACCGTATGTGTCTTATCTAAGATACCGTACAGTTGCAATTTGAGGTGCCCAGACTTGACTTTCAGGGTCCATATGTGCACTGACACCGACTTACAGGGTTACGGGGTGGCCACGCCACCCCGTAACCGCTTTGGCGGGGTGGCAGCCACCTCGTTTAGGTTACATTACTTACTGCAAATAAATGTAATTTGAACGGACGTTTAAATCTTTTTTTGATCATTGGTTTTCGCTTCAAGTCAACGTAAAGCAAGAGGTGAACCAATACAGTATTGCGAAGAAAATGATTGTTTTTGTCACAAGCATAATACTCGCGTAACATTAAGCAAGCTAGGTGAAGATTACGCAACACGTGGTTACGAGTTTTTTCCTTGTTGTTGTTGCGATCGTTTTATTATTTTGTTACTTGTCATAAGTCATTGTTACATTTTTTAGGTTTGGGGATTTATTAATCAATAAAATACGATCTTTCCATTGCCTCCCGCAAAAATTTTTTTTAAAAAATTTTAAACTGCTCATACTCATACTCTGCTCCGTGTAATTATTTTGCCGGTCCGCAGAAGATCTTACTTTCTGCAGAGCTTATTGTAATGTGAAGTCATTAGCATAATTATTCAAAAATTGTGATTGCACTGTGAAATATGCACAGCTGTAAATCTGACATATCTCCACGTAAAATTGTTTGATAATAAAGGTGAACTTTTTGATGATCTAATTCTGTGCCGTTGATAATGTTTTTGTGACAAGTTGCGCGTAGTTTTCAAAAAGTTTTGAAACACAGAAATACATAACCAAATTGGAAATTTTGTCCTTAATTTGAAAAATTTTAAAGTCGTTGGAGACGAAAATTTGGAATTAGATAAATTTGAAGTTTCGGGATAGTCAGGCCTACAATGGAAATTTGCCAAATCCGGAGTTTGAGAAAGCAAAGATCTTGTTTTTCAAAGACTATGCGGAAAATTGCGCTTCGGAATAGAATGAAGACAAGCCGATTTGCTGTGAAAAATGCTGGTAAAATGGAGTGGTGAAAAAAGTAAAAAGAGGTGCTGAGCATTGTGAGTCAACACTTGAAAGAGTTGGCTAACAATTTTGACAATCATTTTGCGTAACATGAAGTTCCTCGACATAGAAACTTTTGGATAAACAATCCATGCATCGATGAATGATGTCAACACATGCGACCTTAATCTTCATAAAAAAGAAAGTCTGATTGAATTACAATATGTTGTGCTTCTACTTTGCAGTCAAGATTTGAAAAACATCATTGTAACATTTTTGGATATCTCTTGCAAACGAATCCGTGCCATCGAATTGATGGTAATTGTTTCAACTACGACAATTCTTTTTCACCTCTAGCTTTAATAACAAAGCAAAGAAATCGCCTGGATGCCGAAACAGAGCTACGTGTTTTGGAAACTTCTTTGATATCTCGTCTTCCTCACATAGGTTACTGGCAGCGTAATAGTAGGAAATTTTCCACTGACATTGATTTTGTATGCAAATGGATTGACATTTGTCTGTTTGAGTTGATTTGATTGCCGTTTTATTCCAATTTTTGTCCTGAATACAAATCATATGCTAAAACCTTGCATTATGGTGCGCAACGACAACTTTGAATAACTAAACGTTACAAATATTCATTCTATTCACTACGATCTTTGGTTACCGGTCCGCGAACATTTTTTTAAAATTTTGCCGGTTCCCCACTGTTGAAAGGCTGAGAACCACTGGTTAGTGCACTCAGGCGCATAAAAACCTACTTGCAATGGATAATCCGTAGATTGTCCACGTCCCCCACTGTTGAAAGGCTGAGAACCACTGGTTAGTGCACTCAGGCGCATAAAAACCTACTTGCGATCTACCATGACGCAACAGCGATTGAACAACGTCCTAATTTTAAATGTTTATCAAGCTGAAGCTTCACGGCTACAACTTGACCAGTTGATTAACAGTTGGATTGACAGAGCTGCTGTTCGCAAAAATACTTTTGCCAAATCTTAAGTGTCAGAGCAGCAAGTTAAGCAACGTAACAATAAAATTCACGACATACCTCCTGTGCTTTGTTTTAAAGTTGCTTTGTAACAATTGCATCTACGAAACACGCTTAGTAAAAATCAAACATAAACATGCAGTTTGAAAGTTTTTAGGTTGCTTGTGCTATCCGCCACCCCGTGCAAAAATAAAAGTCGGCGCCTATGCATATGTGTATTTGTGACCATCGACGTAGTTGTGTCCACTTCACAAATTTGCATATATTTTGCAATTGCAAATATTTTGACAGAAAAAAATTTAACAGTTTATGTATTAATAATGTTACTACAACTTGTGTAAGTTTTATCTTTTTACGCTAAGTATGTATGTGTCTTGTTTTTTGGTTTTCAAATTATGTTTTTAGAAAAAATTTTTTTTTTTTTAAAAAATGGCATTTTGACTTTCAAATGGCATAAAAATAGATATGTCAGCGAGAAGTTCTTTTATCAGGGTCGGGGTGTTGTTACTGTCATTGCATTATTTACAGGGTGTTTTTTATGGATTGTTTTATTAGGCGGATCGTCCAGGATTATTCCGCCAGAATGACAGTGGTGTTGGACTCATTTTGAAATTAAAACTGTACCGTAATAACGAAATGAACTATTGTAATTTTAATACACACAACAATACCACCCAATGATTAGATGCTTAAAGTATGAAAATATCCTTCTGATAAAAAATAACTGTTTATGTCAGTGGTTCTCAACGGGGGCAGTACTGCCCCCGTTTTGATTTTGCAGGGGGGCGGTATGATAACTTCGGCTTAAGGAAGGCATTTTGATTATTAGGGGGCATTTTGCCAGTTCATAAAGGGGGTGTTGGGCCAAAAAAGGTTGAGAAACACTGGTTTAAGTTAACAGATACAATTTTCAAAGGTCCTTAAAAAATGGTCACAAATATGCACATGAATTATGGTCCCACTACTCACATTTAGACTGCTAACCTTGTCCCAGTAATGCTGCAGTGTTTTTCAATTTTCCATTTTCTGATTTTTTAGTTTTTGTGATTGAACAAAAAAAAAATTATATATAGGCTATAATAAGAAAGAAAATTAAAATAAACTGTTGTGTAAAAGAAAGGTGTCAATAATTTACTTTGTGCTGTTCAGAAGTACAGTTTAAATATACTTTATTGACTAGACTAGACGAAACATTTTATCATTACATAGCCCACAGTATCAGTGCTTTTCTGTATTTAATGGAAAAGACAAATAAAAAGAAAAGGAAACTTGAAAAGTCAAAGAAAAGCTTGAAAAAATCCAGTCCTAAACACGAAAAGTTGGTCAAAAAATCTGTCAAATTAAAGGTTGCACCTGAAGAGAAGCAAGCCAGTAAGGATGTATCAATTAAGAAAAAGAAGAAAAAAATCAAAACACAATTACTTGAAAGTCGAACTAATCTCAATGGCAAACAAAGTGTGACAAAAGAAGATGAGAGTTTGCCCTCTTCAAACAAGAAAATAACAGAGCAAAAAACAGTAAGTTTAATAATTTTTTTAAATTTGGATGTTATGTTGCTGCTTCTAATGTGAATCATGTAGGTTTAGCCTTGTAGCATCACTTTCTTATTGCTGTTCTTGTCATATTATTCATTTGATAGGCAGATGTTTAAGCATTGGGCATATGTAAATTTTTATTTGAAATATATATGCTATTTTGTCACATAAAATTGGCAGTAACAGGTTATCGATTAATTTTTAGTCCTATTGTCATTGCACAAAAGCTGTTGTTACATCGGCTATGCATTAGTTTTTCACCTTTATGTCAGAAGAAGGCCATATAGATAGGCCTATACCATTTTTATCCTTCATTTTATCTGATAGCATAATGATACAGACTTCTAAGCGTTTTAAAATATGTTTATTTCAGGAACCCCCAAAGTTAGAAAATAATTTGATTATAAACATCTTAGACAACACAGAAGACTATCCAGATTTTGATTCTTTTCAAAGAGTGTCTGCTGATAAAAAAGAAGGTGACACTTCTCGACATGTAAGTATACATCACATGCAAATAATAAATTTATATTTATAGTTTTTTTTTTTATTAAAATCTTTATTGTAAAACCTTCTTGTGATTCTTCAACAGATGAATACTTTTTGACTTACTAGCTAGTTAACATGTATATTAAGTATGTTAACCTAAAAAAACACCTATCACGTATACTGTATGGTATGCCTGTTAAGTGCATAAAACATATTTAAATGTTATTCAGCAGATGGGTTTTTATGCTGAATTTTCAAAGCTAAATTAAAAATAAAAAGTTGGAAAATACTGGTAATCGTGTCACTGTGTGCCTTTTTCATTATTTAGAAAAAGCCAAAGTTAGAAAAAAAAATGCCTATACTTCTCAATGACGTAAAAGAAAATGAAGATTCTTCAGAGTATGATTCCTCAAAAGTATTGTTTGATGATGATGATGAAAATGCATGCGAGGGCCCTACACATGTAAGCATTCTATTTTGACATATAAATTATTTTTGTGCAACCTTTTTTGTTGATCAGTCAGAGTATTATTTTTTGTATTATCTAATGCCCGATTGATGCACATTTCTTTGTCAGATAATCGCAATGGACTGCGAGATGGTCGGGGTAGGGAATCGTGGCAAAAAATCAATCCTAGCACGGGTTGCCGTCGTCAATGAATTCGGAAAATGCGTCTACGATCAATTTGTCAAACCCACTGAACCTGTCACCGATTATAGGACTCACATCAGGTGAAGTTTTAATTTTAGTCTATGATAGGTTAAGTTATAAGTTATAACCCAAGATGTGATGGGTTGTAATTTGTGTATAAATGTGATAAAGGCTTTACAAAGCGAAAGTTACCGATCTATTTTCAGCGGGATACGGGCTCGAGATATTCACTATGGGAAAGTCTTCGAAGAAGTTCAGAAAGAGGTCAAGGCTTTGTTGAAAGGAAGGCTTTTGGTTGGTCATGCACTATGGAACGACATGAGAGTCCTTAGTATAAACCACCCATCTAAGTACACTCGTGATACAGCACGGTATGTATAGAAGCTCCACAGATGGATGAAATAGAATTTATCCACAACAGTGGTTTCGTGGAACATGTAGCGTGGTTCTGTGAGTTTAAAGGGTTCCTCGTTTTTTTGTTTTTTTGTTTTTTTTTAAAGAAAATTGATTTCTTGCTTCATTATATTGAATGTGTTATTCTAAATTTTTAGATCACCCTGTCGCATTTATGCTCCAAGAAGGCTAATATTTTAATCTAAATTATTGTTAGCGGGGTTCCGTGACAAACACGAAAGTAAATCAGGGGTTCCACAATGACCACAGGTTGAAGATCACTGATCTACAAGAACATTTGATTTAATCACTACGAGATTTGTATGGTTTCTTGCTACCACGGTCTGACAATCATGCCTTTTCTAATGTGTATACATAAGTGATTCCGAAACAGTAATTCTCATTCCTTTTGCAGCTACGGACATTTTCTAAGGTTGGGTTCAGGTCGCTCTCCCCCGCTGCACATTCTAACTAAACAACTGTTGGGCGTGGAAATACAAAAAGGTGAACACAACCCGACACAAGACGCCCAAGCTGCTTTGAAGTTATATCTCCTTCACAAAGACCAATGGGAACGGGGATTGCGCTATAAAAAGATTAAAAAAAAGGAAAAGACTGAAAAAATAGCGGCCGCTCGACGACAAGCAATGGCATAAGACAACGGTGGCCCAGATGCAACAAACAGCACTGCGTGGTTCTTCTACAATGGCAATGCAGCTGTTAGAAATGTTCACTCTTCCTACTCGAAAAAAAAAAAGATTATTTAACATCTTTGGAAGGGTTTATTAGGGCCATTGTCGCCTGGGGGAAGGTCTATCCTTTACCACCCCATGTTGGCAACGTTTAGCGGACTGCACCGATATATGATTAGAGAAGACAGTCTTTGACCTCATCATTCAAGAGTCCCAAGACCTTGGTATCTTTTGGTCCGTTTGTTAGAAACTTGAATATAATGGTACAATCGTTGATGGTGTGGTCTGCTGTCTGTTCCTCAGCACCACATTCACAAGAATTGCCTTTTACCACTGGTTCATATTATGTTAAATAGGTTGACGACAAATGCAATGAGTGAAGTGAGGCAACGGCGTGATATATTTGAACACGCTCTAACTTGAGGATATTGCTAAGTTCATTCAGAAAAGCTTTCAGAATCTTTCTCTAGCTTTTTATCCACCTATCCCCTGACCCATTTTTAAAAGGTAGTTTCTCTGCCACCAGCATTTTAAAATACGAACTATTTTATCACCGAATCTGTTGCAAATATGCTTTTTTAAACATCCTTGTTTTGTTTCTCTGCTGACTTCACGCCGGGTTAGAAATATTACCCTCCAACAGAAATAAACGTAAAGTTTGTCAAAACACCATAAATGAAACTGCTAGTGAGCTAAAAGCCGTTTGATTTGGAGCCTGACACTTACCGGTAGGCTACTCAATGGATTTGGTGGTGACTCATCTTCTATCATCTTTGACGCGATAGTGAATCCTGTTACTGCGAGTGGTCCTATTTTGATGCGAGTCTTAGTTGAATTAAATACATGCAACGTACCATGCGGGGAAGAATAAAAGAAATAACAAATATCGTTGTTTTAGCGACCCCTGGACCACAAAGCTGGGAGTGATTTGATCTTTTTTATTGATCGTCGATTCGCATTAAGTTAATTTAATTATGAAGTTGACTCACGCTTGGCCAGACATGTTCTAATATTTGTGGTAGTCACTTCTGCCGGTACAACCAATACAAGGTGCTTCGTTAGTGTACATAGCAATGAGATGTAGCTATGAAAGGCGGAGTATTTTATCAAAGAAGTTTTCTTTCTGTCGACGCTTTTGAGTTGGGCTATGCCAAGGAATACAGTCGAAGCTTTCTTACTCCTAAACTTTCCATTCTTGTAGCCTGTTTTCTTCGGTGATTGGGCATATGTAATTATGTAGCCTACGATAGCATTAAAAAAGTTCGCGGAATTTTCTCATGATTCCGGTGCAAGCAGGTTCGGACATATTAGCCAGATGGTCTAGGTATATGCTAATGGCCATGACCAATTATTCAGTATATTCTCTTGTAAATTGTCTAGGCAATTTTGACCAAGTAAAGACAACTTTTTCAATTGAATCATGATTGGAATGAAAAATGGGTTTGCCAGAAGACTCATCCTGAAACAAAACAGCAATCTCAATTCTACACAATGGCTCCCGCGCGGATCATCTGGACAAAGCAAATTGGTTAGAGTAACCGTTTTTTTTTGGGGGGGGGGGGGGAGGACTCTGAATGAGTAGTGTTTGTAGACTATTTAAACGGTCGGAAAACTGTGACAGAAGCATATCATGTTGAAAAAAGCAGAATTAGCTAACAAACGTCCGGGAACGCAGCACTGGAAGCGTTCCATCACAACGCTCCAGCTCATTCTGCACGTGCTCTAAAGGAAATGTGGAGTGCCTCATCCGCCAAACCGCAGCCTACGATACTCTGGCATCGTGTATCAACTCTCAAGCTTATTCGGTTTATCCCAAGCCGCCATACAGTTCGATACACTTATGGAGCTGGTCTCATATGAACTTCACACCAGTGTTGGAAAGAGTAGTCGACCGTGCTCACTGCAAAATGGGGTGGCCTACTCTAAGATCTACACTAGCACCCCTATTTTTCAATATCGATACCCACGACAGTTGAAAAGTTACCAGTAAGCTGTTTTTCTCATCAAAGCCTTTGCAGTAGGCTAGATGTAAAGCAGGTATAGGCCTACCGGTAGTTGGATTAGTAAGTAGGCTACCATGAGCATTGAGCATGCAGTGAATGTCCAGCCTTGATGCTCATAGCGCAATGCACGCTATTATAACAAGATTGATTAAACTGCTAACTTAGCTATCGGTGCCAATTGTCATTTTACGATAAACAGAAGCCCTTCTATTGTCAGATGTATTAAAAGCATTCGTATCCCCTTCTTTCGGTACAATTTCTCCAGTTGATAAGCTCACAGATAATTGCAGCCCTATTGTCGTAACAACGAAAAAGAAATCGGATAAAATCGAAACATGCCAGAGCATAGAACGAGCGGGGATTTTTCAAAATTTGATATGCTTGCTTTTATATAGCGCCGTATCCATCGCAGAATGCGTTGCTCCTCAGAGCTTTACAAAGCAGACATTGTCAATGCAGCTATATATAGAGGCGCAACTGAGTACATTATTACCCGAATCCATTCTATTGCTCAGTGCCAAGCATGAATTCAACTACATTTATGACACACAGTTCGGGAATTATATATATGAGAAAGCTCCGTTTGGCATCTGCTCTATTTCAAAACACTACAAACGTCGAATGGGTGAGTGTAGAAAACTTGGTTTATGTTTTTGAAATTGTAGATAACAATTGTATTTAGCCTACCCAAAAAATTGAAACGATAGACTAAGTTGCTAAATCATGTAGAAAAAAAAAAGATTCGACTCACAAAAAAAAAAATCGTAGCCTATGTGACCAGTTTGCTGGAGCAATTTTATCAAAAGATGGGTATAAAATGCAGCTCAAAATTTACTAAGTCCTTTAAAGTGTCGCTTTTCCAAAAAAACTGTAGAGGCGGGATTTGGTAACACTGAACCGAAGAACGAAAATCGGCCGCTTTAATGCTTGCTTGACACTGTGGGACATAAAGGTCCAAACTGCGTGTCAGGATCTTCTAATTATGCTGACCACAAACTTTCTGCCTCGCACGAACGACGACAATCCACCCTATACCCTGACAGCAAAATCTGTCATTTTTACACTGATTCAACGTTTGCAGACGCTCAGATTTTACCCCATCAGACTATTTTTAATTCCCTAAACTCAAAGAACAGTTAACAGCACAAATGAAACAAAGCAGGCAACAAAGAAATGACTTATGAACAGCTGAGTAGATTTATTTTAAAATGGCCTAAAAGGATGGTAACGCCGCCATGAGAAGTGCATTGGCCTCGACAGTGGCTACGTTGAAAAGTAAATCCCTTCCACTACGAATTCAATAAAGTACGTATTACAAAATCCCGCAAACATTTCAAATGCCCCTGAAATAACTCAAGCTCAGTGGATATAGCCTTCTGACAGAATAGAAGAACAAGTTAAAATTCTGATCATTGTGACTCTAACTCCGTATTGTTATGTCACTCAACACATGATTTTTTTTACATTTTGCTTTATTTTGCAGTAAAATTTCTTGTAGCCTAGTTGGATAAAAGTATCGGCTACGCCGCTACGTAATCAAATGTTAAATTTGAAAAAATACATCAGCAATAACTATCAGGAAAAGTATAGAAACAAAAATGTCAAGAATTGAAAAAGAAACGAAAGCAGAGTATTGCTCCAATCAAAGTAAGAAACACAACCTTGTGCGCGATTTCATGACTAACGTGGCAATGTTTTCGCCTGATCACGTGACGATACGCAATCGATGACATGCTACGAACTGTCTTGCTCCATTTCCATACCACGTTCAATGTTGGCGTTTTGTGTTGACATGAAACCGTCTCGCTTCGCTCTCTCCAGTGCTCGAACTGTTTGAATAGGATCATGATTAGAAATCGGCTGATGCGTGTAGGAACTTGTTACTCGGAACCAACCGAATACAAGGGACGTTGTTCAAACGTCATATAACGTCCTTGGGGGAGATGGTCAAAACCGTGACAATGCGTTGTACAATTTAATGGCGAATTACACTTGAAAGAGGAATGGAGGATACGCAAAAATGACGTCATATCAGAAGAAATCTAACCCATGGCATTTTAAAATCCCAAGCAGAACATCCTATAGATCACAACAATGTACTTGCAATCGTGATCCTCAAAACTAGATCCTTAACCATATGCAATTTTGTACATATTTGTACACGTCTAATGGCATCCCCGTTTATGGTCACGTCATGCTGCATTGTGACAATACAACTTTAAATTAATTTCATTTACTTCTTATTTCCAATTCGTTATTTTGTTTTCTTAGTTCTTCGATGTCTTGCTTTTCCGAGGAATTCTTCCGCGTCATATCTTGAATGTATTCTGTGGCTTTGTTGAGAATCTGCGCTCTAGAAGCCTATCAATGTTAATAAGACGTCTTTAAATCCCTAAGATTTTAGTTGCATAAACAGTTAAACACGTTAACAAAGGGCTGGGGTTGATACAGTGAAGTTACCCATTGGGCTCCAGAATAACCTAAAAGTTGATCATGTTCACCTTTTCTCCTTGCAATGATGGAACTGAATCTCTTAACCCGCTGAAACTTTCTTTAATGTGGTCTCTTCTTTTCCTTTCCAACGCATTGTGATGAGAGCGTTTACTAAGCTGAAAAAATATTTTTTTTAATCTATATGAAAAAGCATCTAAGGATGCAAGAAAAAAGGATATGATGAAGCATGGTCGAACTGATGAAGTAAAACAGGTAACTAATAATAACAGGAAGGCCTGGGTGCAGCTCAACCGCCTACGTACTGGCGCTGGACTATTCTGCTCCAACATGCACAAACGGGGAATGGTTCCATCCGCGATCAGTGAGTGTGGCAAGGATGAACAGACCATACCACCTGCAACTGCGCCAAACGGTGTGCGTGAACTGGATGACAAATCTTTTCAGTGGCTGCTTGATACCTGCTCAAACATCCAGATTCTAGACCAAGTTGCCGCCACTGCTAAATGGTGGTAAAAGGCAGAGCCTCTCGACCTCCAGGTAGCGAAGAAGGTTCACACGAAGAAGATGATGTTCAATGTTCTTTGTTACGCACATGTTCAAAATTTTCTACAACAGGCATCTTTTCAATAAAATTTTTGATATTGCAATATAAACCTTTCTTTCGCAATATAGCATTAAGTCATACTTTCAGATCACAACACAAGAATCTCAGAAAGACCTCACCCCCATTAATTCATTGCCATCCTCTCCCTGAAACACAAAAAAAAAATATATATATATATGATATAAAAAAACAATGAAAACTATTAATACTACAAAAAGTGCTCAATGTCAAGCAAAAAGGCAAAGCAGAGCGAATTAAATCAAATATAGTTATTACTATCTGAAGCCTTTACAAATTGTTTCACCTAACGGATCATCAGAAGGTCTTATTCAAATAGAATATGATATAAGAATAATAAAATACAAATAGAATAAAATACAAATAATACAAATATAAATACAAATATACAAATACAAAAATACAAATATAAAATACAAATAGAATAAATATATATGATATATATAAATCTTATGATGTTCCAAATTGAAAGTTTTATGCCTAAACTAGTTATCCCATGTCACAGTGCCAGGACAAGTAAAGGAATTGTACGTTGTGTATTCACACAAACTAATGACTGTGACATCAATATGAACGATTTGTAACAAAGCTATCTTTGATTTGATATCTTCTATTGATAGAGCTCTACGTTCTTGATTGCATGCATGTCAAATTTCTCTTCTTTAACAAACACAGAAGATAATTTTTAAATGTGGATTAGTACAACTTGAAGAGTTGATGTCTTTATGAGGAGTTTCCACTTTAAGTTGACATGTCAGTTTACCTCACTATCCATGTCCAGACTCCGTTCCTCATCGAACGCTTTGGTATATTCGTGATCCAGCTTTATTGTTGGTGTTGCTAATTATAAAGAAAATTTTTCATGGAATATATACTCACCCTAAAATTGCAACAATGAGTTACCAACAAAAGTTACAGCTAAAAACATCTTTATATTTACAAGTTAGAGGCAACATAGGCGACCTAATTCATGTGTATCAGACTGTTCAGATACCAACCATACACCAATTTTGTTTAAATATTTCTCTCCCAATATGCTGACAAAATGTATATAATACTTATATTTCATATTTGTAAATGTTAGCAACCTATGGAATGGATGTACACATTATGTTGTCTTTGTTTGAACGTTTGAGGCCAAGGGCCCATTTTATCAACTCGAAAATTGACAGAGTGTTTCCAGACAATACAAAAAAGCTACCAGAAAGTAATCGGTTACTGATTTTAAAGAGAATAAGAGAACACAAGAGAAAAGGTTAAGAACCACTGCGCTATTAGATGTTATGGATATACTTTTAATTCAACTATGCTTCATAAAGGCGGAATGGCCCGTTTCGGTGAGTCCGATTCGGTTAGTCCGATTCGGTGAGTCCGATCCCTTAACAGGGGATTTTTTCAATTTTTTTTTAAATTATCGGGTACCGTAGCCTAATTATCATTGCCGTTTTAGGGTTAGGGGTTAGGAGTTAAGGTTAGGGGTTAGGAACTCACCGAATCAGACTCACCGAATTGGACTCACCGAATAGTAGCAGACCCTCATAAAGGACAGGCCTCTTTCACAGCTGGCACTAGAGGCTGAGCTGGAAGAAGAGCATATTTAAAAAACAGATGAAAACTTGCTACAATATCTAGAAAAAGTCACAAGCCTACTACAAGTTGAGTAGGCTTATATATGGTGTTCATGCAAGTAGCTACAACCAACAAACGCTTACGAATTAAGGCTCAACTATGGGGTGCAAAGTAATTTGTCCCTAAAATGGTTAAGATAAAAATAAAGCAATGTTGAAGTTGCGAACTGGAGTTTGTACAATTTTACCAAGAAGAGTTTGTAATCTTTTATTCTAAAGTCGACAAAGGGGAATTAGATTAAAGGTTAAGGTTTGTATTGACTCATAGTCATAACACGGAATGGCCCGTTTCGGCGAGTCCGATTCGGCGAGTCCGATTCGACTAGTCCGATTCGGCGAGTTCCCTATTCGGCGAGAGCCTTTTTCGGCGAGTGCCCTATTCGGCGAGTTTTTGAAATTTTTAAAAGGAAATTATCGGGTACCGTAGCCTAATTACAATTGCCGTTTTTACATCGTTTTAACGTCGCTAAACGTTGAAATCGTGCAGAAAGGAATAAAAATAAAATGTTTGAACTATTAAATTAAAATTCGTCATATCAGTTCAGTTAGTTTTATTTCTGACCATCATATCAAAAACAATACACGTCAACATAGCAAAGGTCGAGAAAAATGTAGAAGCGACAAAACGCGAAGTTAAAACGTGCTTGTGACCGAAGTAAGTTATTGAGTTGAAAGAAATTTGGCACGGTCGCAACACCTTCGGAAAAATTTAAGATATGAAGGGAAAATAAAACAAAGACAATGTTACAAAAAAAATCATGTTTATGTCTATAAGTTAGTACTTTTGAATAGTTAAAATGATTAGTTTGGATCAACAAATGTGTGACCTACAGCTTAGATTGAAAGGAAATTATCGGGTACCGTAGCCTAGTTATCCCGACCAGCAAAAATTTGTTCCAAGAACCCAGTTAGCCTAACAGTTCATTTTTACATTGTAGTAACAGAATAAAAATGCTAACCAAATGTGTGGCCTATCGTTTTAACGTCGCTAAACGTTGAAATCGTGTAGAAAAGAAAACTTTGCTGACTAGGATACTTTGAAACTGAAAAACATTCACAGAAGCCCTACGATACGTTGCATTTTTAAGATAATGTATTCAGACGTTGAATCAATGTACAAATGAAATGTTATGCTAAATGGGTTCTTGGAACAATTCGAAAGGCTTCTGTGAATGTTTCTCAGCTTCAACGTATCCTAGTCAGCAAAGTTCTCTTTTCTACACGATTTCAACATTTAGCGACGTTAAAACGATGTAAAAACGGCAATTTTTGCTGGTCGGGATAACTGGGCTACGGCACCCGATAATTTCCTTTCAATCCAAGCTGTAGGCGGCCTACAGTAGGCCACACATTTGGTTAGCCTTTTTATTCTGTTACTACAATGTAAAAATGAACTGTTAGGCTAGCTGGGTTCTTGGAACAAATCGAAAGGCTTCTGTGAATGTTTCTCAGTTTCAAAGTATCCTAGTCAGCAAAAGCTCCCTTTTCTACTCGATTTCAACGTTTAGCGACGTTAACACGATAGGCCACACATTTGGTTAGCCTTTTCATTCTGTTCCTACAATGTAAAAATGAACTGTGTTCTTGGAACAAATTTTTGCTGGTCGGGATAACTAGGCTACGGTACCCGATAATTTCCTTTCAATCCAAGCTGTAGGCCACACATTTGTTGATCCAAACTAATCATTTTAACTATTCAAAAGTACTAACTTATAGACATAAACATGATTTTTTTTGTAACATTGTCTTTGTTTTATTTTCCCTTCATATCTTGAATTTTTCTGAAGGTGTTGCGACCGTGCCAAATTTCTTTCCATAGACGCCGATTTTTCAAAAAACCTTGGGGGGCGAGAAAGGTGATGACGTCATAACCATAACGCTATTTTACTCAATTAAAATAGTCTTTGATCAAGCTTAGTGTCTTGTTTATATTAACAAATAGGTCCCAAACTGAATTTATTAGAAGCGCTGCTTGAAAGGATTAGTTTTACGCATGCAGTACGCCTAGTCGTAAAAATTTTGATATTGTTAGCTCATAATTGGAACTGTTGGAAAACAAGCCGATTCATTTCCTTTTCGTGCGAGTGAATAACAACAATCAAGACAGTGAAGTTATCGAAATAAAACGCAAAAAATCATGATCTCAAGCAGAGTGAAAACCCACTATCAGTTTTATTAACCTCGTTTCGCTAATTACTTTCAAAGCGTTAACAACTGCGAAGTGTTTTCTCTTCTGTTTTTTATCGAAAGTCTTTATAGTCTTTTATTGAATACAGTAGGCTATACTCGAGTAAAGGTCGAGATGTTCGCAAGTGATTTTCACCTTAAAAAGACAAGTTCAACTAACACGGGACAAGCTGTTGTCTCCAGCTCGGCAATTTTCAAAATGAACGCACTAAAAATCATTGTCGACGTAGATTACGTAAGTGTGAAATCGCGTCGGCCTAAGTAAAACTTTTGAATACGTTTATTTGCAGTGATTCAAACTTAATTTTCAAATTCAATGATTTCTTGTCAATTCTAAACTTTATGCACTTGTTGAGCAATATGCAAAGCTCACGAGACAAAACAGAAAGAGGAGATCATTTTTTTATTTTTGCGTGTGGGATATAATCGTTCTTATTATAACGTAACATTCCATGATCGTTGAAGTCGATGTCAAACCTTAGCGGCCGCATAAAACAATGATGTCAGGTTAGCTAGGTGATAATAGCGGTAAGAGACGTCGTTAATGCAGGCAATATCTGCGACCAAGACCATTAAACACCTTTTCTTTTATCGGTTTTCGATTTAATTCTCACACATTGCGAAGAAAACAATGCGTTCTGTTGAATCATAATTGTCTCACAGCGGGAAGGCCTCGTTGAAAATAGCGCGTCTAATTTAGCTGGTTTACTTAATATTGCAGTGAATAGTTACGTGACTATTCCAGCAGTGCAAGTTACTCTACCATCTACTTTGAAACTTCCATACCGCATGAGAAAGCCATGCGATCAGCTGCTGTTTTGCGGGCAAGAGCAACGTAGGCTTTTCTTGCTTTCGGCATTCTTTAAGACCGTTTAAATTATCTAAATCTTTTTCACGAAGTGTTTTATCTTTGAAACACCACTTGTCATCACCATTTTTGTTGCCCTTCAACCATAAATTTACGGGGGGCGCCGCCCCCCGGAAGTCGACGCGTATGTTTCTTTCAACTCAATAACTTACTTCGGTCACAAGCACGTTTCAACGTTCGTGTTTTGTCGCTTCTACCTTTTTCTACGCCTTTGCTATGTTGACGTGTATTGTTTTTCATATGATGGTCAGAAATAAAAACAACTGAACTGACATGACGAATTGTAATTTAATAGTTTAAACATTTAATTTTTATTCCTTTCTGCACGATTTTAACGTTTAGCGACGTTAAAACAATGTAAAAACGGCAATTGTAATTACGCTACGGTATCCGATAATTTCCTTTCACAAATTTCAAAAACTCGCCGAATAGGGCACTCGCCGAAAAAGGCTCTCGCCGAATAGGGAACTCGCCGAATCCGACTAGTCGAAACGGACTCGCCGAATCGGACTCGCCGAATAGTAGCAGACCCGTCATAACAATTCAATGATTGATTTCCAACAAATTCTGACTCCAATCAGCAACTTCGGTGCTGCCAAATCTTCCCCACAAAATTGAAAATATTTTGAAAAACTTTGATCAGCAACTTCAACGCATGTCATTTTTTATATCGATATTTTTAAAGTACAGATTAGTTGCTATCTTCAACTATGCAGTCACAACTTATTAACTATGGTTTCAAAAATATCATCTTTCTTTTTAAAGTCAGGAGGGTTGCAAGTGCACAAGAACCTAATTTATTGCACAAATGCCTTGATACTACTGTTTATTCTTGAATTTATATATGTACCTTTAAGGAAACATTGTCCAGAACCACAAAAGTGAGCTGGTGTCTTGATTTTCCGTCCTAGTCAAAAATACCAAGACATCATATATTGGAATCAACCAAGAAATAAATGATATAAGTAGGGCAACCAATTTTTTGACCTAAAAACTTGAAATTTTGACTTTATAAGTTACAAATTTTGACCTAATTTTGACCAATAGCTTTCTGCGTTTGCAACCCAAATGCGAAATACAAAGCATATTAGAAATCAAACCGTTAGATAAGGATATCTTCTTTTCTAATGAAATATGAGAAAAATGTGGAAGACTCAAGGACACCACATCTAATGAACAGCGAACAGGTATAAAGAAAGTCACTCGAAAAACTGCAAAAGATAAATATGGAGAGTCTTTAAATGTCCCGAAATTACTGAGAGGGTTCTGCACTATTATACTTCAACATCAAGTAATGTTTCACATTATCGCCTTTGAAGTTCCTGTCTCTCGCCAATTTTTTTCCTAAAATAGAGAAATACAGAAGTTGCTTGGGATTGGGAGTTTCTCAGCAGGCTATAAAAATGTGGTGAAATATCATCTCGTCCCATTTTCACAATGCACTTGATGTCATTCCTTGAGATTCTTGCTTGAATATATTTTCCAATTCGGCAGCCATCAACACCAAAGTTAAGGGACCTCATTTTCTGGTAAGCTTCTTGAATGGTGTATCGGCTGTCTTCCATCTTCTGAATTGAATCGAACAGTGCGCTGTACTGCTCCTCTATTTCTACAAGGTGAGTAGCTAAATTGGGAGCTTTTACAGCATCTTGAGCACGCCGCAGCAAGACACTGCAATCATGGAAGCCTTCCACAATATTTCTTACTTCCGGTAGACTTCTTGAATAATAGAAAGCAGCTTTCAACCAAGGGCCCATCTAGTTACATTTGGCTGTGGAGGTTGGCCAATGGAAGTAAAACTAGCTCTTCTTGACCTGTTTTTAATGGTCACTGCTTTAACCCTGGCAACCAACTCATCAACAGCAGGGTAGTTGGCTAATATTCAATCGTCAGTAGTGGGCGAAACAAGATTATTACCTCAGAAATTGCAACAAATCGATTATTACGTCAGAATAGCAACAGAAATTGCAACAAAAAATCAGTATCTGTGTAGCTTTAATAAAATATCAATACAGAGAGGAAAAACTACATTAAAAGAAAATTTTGACCTAACCATGAATTTTGACTTTTTTTTTACTTATTAACTTTGAAACCTCTCTTCGTGTCAGCCTGAAATTTAGTTTGTGGACGTTTTATAAACTTTGAACAAGGCAGAAAAATTTTGACTTTATTGACTTTTGGTTGCCCTAGATATAAGTGTTCATGCCCTCACTGCTTCACCTTTACTTTGCTATTTTCTCACCCTAAACTTTAGGTTTAGAAAATAGCAAAGGTAAAGGTGGTATTCACAAACTTCACCCTGTATTTTTTGGTCAATTTTGATTTAGGAAGTGGTTATTCTTCCACACATAATGCCATGATTACAATCAGGTGTTGCCAGAGTTAGGAATATGATTAAGGTTTTAATTTTTGCCCAGGACTAAAAAAATTTCCAAAATACAAATTTTCGTTTTCAACAGTTTTAACCTGTTAAGCGTCACCAACTGCATAAGCCGTTTACAGTTGTTCACTTAGAACTGACACCAACGGCATATGCCGTTTTCAGACTTGAGCTGTTTACATTGATCTGTCAGCCACGACATATTACGTTTCTCGCAAAGAGAAGTGATGAAAAAAGGAAACTCTCTGGAAACTCTGTGATCAATCTAGCGTGAAAAAGCATCATAGCAACAATGCAACTGCAAATGCAGTTTGTTGGTTTGGCAGAGGTACGTGTACGGTCTAGCAGGGGTGGATCCAGCAAGTAACCTTTGAGGGGGGATTTCAACAAAAACAATTATGTAGGTCTACATTAATCCGACTTTGCAAATACACCTTGATTGAAGTTACTCTTCTGTGTTTTAAGGGGGGGGGGGGGGCGATTGCTCCCCCTGGATCTGCCATTAGTAGGCTATAGTGTACACTGTTGATTCGTTTTTAGACTAATAATAAACTGTGCCACAACAATGTTCAATGTTTTTACTTATTTATGATTGTTTAACATAAAACAACAACAATTAGTCATTCTGCAAGAAAAAAACTGCTATTGTAAGCACACAAACCAGTCTCTGCGCGTTGCAGGGTTGCCAGGTAATCCTGAAGGAATTCAGACAGTATCAGTCTGAAATTCGGACATTTTAGAAAAAATGATAAAAATTGTTTTATTTATCATCCAGCACTTCACTGTTCTCGCAGAAAAATGAAACATTGGCACATAACCATTAAGCACATCCAGAATGTGACAGAGGAGAGAAAGCAAAAAGCGATTATTAGCCTACACCCTTTAGCAATTTACACAACAACGCACAAAACTGCGTTGTTGTTGTGCATGAACTGCATAAAACTGACATAGGCTTTATAGAACACAAGACATGGCAGAACTCCAATTCCTATTGCATACTTTCGATGTTTATTGCTAATTTTCAATTTCTTCTTGGGTTGAGTAGCCTACATCTGTTATGTGCAGAGAACCTTTCATTCATCCCTTTAGCATTTAGACAAGAGCATTTCTTGGCAAAATAAATAAAGTAAGACCGATTTCATTTAGTTTCTGGTGTTTGTCTTTGTAAAATGTGAATGACAGCATGAAGAAAGGCTGCACGATTGTAGCAATTAATGCAGGGACAGACAGGCAAGAAAAAACATAAAACTCAAAATAGCCTTTCGTTGCACCCTTTGATTTGCTGATACCCAGAAAACAATCTGCACGGAACTGGTGCTAGGAATACGAACTGAACCAAAAAACTTTTCAGAGGTCATAAAAATTCAGCCAAATTAGGACACAAGCTAAATGTCGGAATGATTTGATAGCTGTCAGACACAGTAAATGAAATGAGGCCAATTTATCGATTTTAGTCCAAAATTTAGGCCATTTGTTAACCCTGACGCAGTGCATGATAATTGGCAAAAAAGATGACAATATGAAAGCAACTTCATTTCCCAGGAGTGACGCTTAACAGGTTAAACTTTTTTCAAATTAGGGCAGAATTCCTTATCTGGTGACACTATTGAGGCTATTATTACACTATATAGTGTAAATATAGCCACAGCCTTTAATTTATGATGTCATAGCGTTCTTGATCAAAAGACTTGTACACCAGCTCCCACAAAAGTAGCTAAAAACTTTTTGATGAGACACTGGTTACTAATAAGATATACCGTAGTATATATATGGTTTAAATCTTGCTACAGCAACCTGTACAACAGTTTTACGTCATCCAAAAAAACATGTTTATTTTGGTAATGCGCAAGGCCTGGCTTATGAGTGTGCCAACATATTTTTGTATGAAATGCAAACAAGTTAAGTCAATCACCGTATATGCCGGTCTACTGTTGTTCAAGTTGGAAGTATTGTATGCAGGGGCGTAGTCAGGGAGGCAATATTTCAAATAAAAATTTACACTTTGTTACAGCATCATCTAACAAAATTTGAATATAGATTTAAGCTGAAAGTACCGGTAGCCTACTCTCAGAATGCGCAATTGCAAGGTAATCTTTTTACCATTTCTGTGGAGGTCCCCCAGACTCCCTCTGGGTGATTTGCCTTTGCCAGCTCGTTGTCTAACTCTTTGACATGTATAAACATATGCGTATGTATTTGGCCCATCTGAAATTTTGTGCTGACCACACCCCTGATTGTATGCAAGTCGTGTTAATTACCATTGTGATCACATTATTGGTTTATTTTTTTTCTCAAGATATTACGACAATACATTGGTAGCTTACAGTACACAGTGAAATGAGAGAAGAAAAAGCGAAAGACCTTATGAGGTCACCAAGGCAGTTTCCACCTGGTCAATATTTGCAAAAAAATTAACAATGAAAATTATGCTGATAAAACTTTAATTAAATGACAATTGGGCACTTGTAGGTTTAAGCTGCCCACACCAAATTGTCGGCAACGTCTCTCCTGTATCTCTCATAAAGTCGCGGGAGGCCTAAGTCCTATAAGCCCAGACAATTGGAACAAAGGCAATGTACACAAATAAGCGGAACTGTGCACAAACAAGCGCAGAACACATCACACAGTGCAACCAAAAACAGCAGATTCACTTAGAAGCAGTGATGCCAGGTTGTTTTTTGAAAACAAGCAAGTGAATCTAAAAAAAAAACAAGCCCAAAACAGGCAAATCAACTCAAAAACAAGCCCAATAATTTGCAACCAATACCAATTAGCATAAAGCACTCAGTTTGGCAGTTCAAAATTTTCAATACAACCTTTGCAGTCCATACATCACGTTTACTTCAAGAATGACATTTGTTTACGCCATTCCAAGCTATAATTCAGTTCAGTTGTTTTTATTTCTGACCATCAAAGCAAAAACAATACACGTCTACATAGCAAAGGTCGAGAAAACGGTAAAAGCGACAAAACGCGAACGTTAAAACGTGCTGTGACCGAAGTAAGTTATTAAGTTGAAAAAAAAATTGGCACGGTTGCAACACCTTCAGAAAAATTTAGGGTAGAAAGGAAATTAAAAAACAAAATGATTATCTTGAAAAAAAGGAATACAATGTTGACTACAATAAAAACCTCGCAATTTCAGTGTCAAAAACAAGTTAAAAAAAAGTTTGACTGGCCAAAAAACAAGCCCAAATACAAGCAACCCGCAAACTCAAAGCAAATACGCAAACTCGAAAAAAAAACAAGCCCAAAACCGAAAGGTTGGCAACGCTGCTCAGAAGAAAAAATCATTTGGTTCAATCGAATTTGAGTTGCCAGATTGAAATTGTAAAAACTTACACATTGGAGGAAGCAATGTCAGAAGAAAGAATTTATTTGTCAAATTTGCAAAGTTGGACAAAATCATAATTTTAGAACAAAAAGTTGATTTTTTTGTTCTAATTTTTATAAAAAAATAAAACAAAGTAACTTCATCGGGTTTAACATGATGTATTACATACACAAATATCATAACTCTAACGTTTTCGACAAGTAGGTGTGTCCTCTTCAGGAATTACATATCTGCAATAATTTGACTTTGCACTGTAACTGTAGGTTATACTAACGACATTCCAGTCTGTCTAGTCAGGAGTGTTGTTAGTCTGGAGTGTCTTTACCTAAAAAGATATTAAATGACTTGCCGAAATTTGGAACAGTGAATGGAGAGAAGTTGCGAGACCACCACAATTCACAGTCCTTCCCAATACCAACACTCCACCCGGACCAGAAGTAGCTACCTCGGAAGGAATGGGTGAAGCTCAATCGCTTGCGGTGGGCCTTTTCAACAGCAACATGTTCCAGTCAGTGGCGTATATTCAGGGTGTTCAAGGTGTGCACTGCACAGTGCACACCCCAAGAAATCTAGAAAAATAGAAAATTTCCATCGGTTGTCGATGTTCTTTAGTTTCATGATATTCTAACATCTTGCTGCATGCTGATTACTTTCTTTTCAATTGCAAAACTCGTCCCCTTCTAATTTTAATACTCCAACGTTTGAGGTCATTGCCTTTAATTTTTTTCGGTCATTACCTTTAAGCTGGGTGTGCACTGTGCAGTCTAGTGATGCAAGCCGCGCCGCGCCGCGCCGCGTGGAAGGTTGAAATGACAAAGCCGCGCCGCGCCGCTTGCCGCGTAAACTTTCAAGAAATTAATTTTTCGTAAACGTAAACTTTCAAGAAATTAAACTTTCGTAAACGTAAACTTTCAACTTTTCAAGAATCAGCTATGAAACTTCAAATTTAAATTGGAAACACGGATCAGTTATTTTTCCCTTCGGAAACCCTAAGATGGAAAGCTATGCAAATGCAAATTGCAAATGGCTTGCAGTTGACAGGGTTTTAGGGCTTGCTTGTCAGGGAAGCTGTACGAATGTTTTTGGTTAGTAGCCTAGCTGATAAGCTCAGTTACCAGGCTATAGGCCTAGCGCAACTACCGCATTATTTACTATATCAGTTAGCCCAGTGAGTTCAGGCTATAAGTTTTACTCTTGTGTGTGTAGTTCATATAGCCACTGGCATTATAATTGCATTATTGCTTACAAAAAGTGTTCAAAAGTCCTGATACTGGATCCAGGAACATTCTATTTGTCTTAGTTTGTATTATGTCTTAGAACTTAGATGCATTGCTGATAAGAGAATATGATCTGGTTAGCCTGGCCAATTAGTGCACAACTGTATTGGTACTAGGTTACCAGTTATATGCCATGGATGCTTTTTCCTACAATTGACTTTCTAAACAATAACTCGTTAAAATATTTTTTTTTAATTTTGTAATTTGCGGTGTGCGGTGCAGTGTCAAAGTTCCAGATAAATTGCGGTGTGCGGTGCGGTGCGCGGATAGATGAGTCAGTTGCGGTGCGGTGTGCGGATAAAAATTTTGGGTTCGCTGCATCTCTACTGTGCACTGACAACTTGGCGAGTGCTATTTAAAATAAACAATTAAGAAAAATGACGTCACAAGGCAGCGAAAACAGCAATGGTTTTAGGTCAGCCAGGCTGTGCACTCGCTGATCTGCACACCTTGGCGCGTCATTGGGGGAATCTCAGGCAATAGCAAGTTTTAGCTTGTTGGATTAGAGTTTGAGGTGATCAGCGTTGGAAACAACTTTTGCTAGAACTGAAGCAAAAGCAAGCTTTCTACGACGATGTAATTCAAAAATTTATTGCACAAACAAGAAGAATCGAATTATGCTATAGATGAATTTTTCTTCTGTAGTCGAGGTGTTAAACATTTTCGTTTTTACTAAGTAGTAGGCTACGGCGGATAAACGTACAGCCGACCAACATAGCAATCGACTTTCTTTTCTTGTTTATTATCGAGTTGCTTTGCTATTGTTTTAACTTTCACCTGTTTGTTTTTAATTTGCTTGTACATTTCTCAAGGTGTTGCGACCGTGCCTAATCCTTGCATGAAGTAAATCATTTCCATCTCGAGCACGCTTTAACTTTCGCGTTTTTTCAGACTCCTGATGTGTTATGGCAAGTAATATTGTTCGTTTTGATGGTCGGAAATAAAAAGTGAACTGAAGTATGTGACTTTAGAAATGCAACTTAATGTTTGATATTATTAAGTCTTTCATTCAATGCGCTGTCAAATAAATATCTATTTTGTATTCTTCTCCATTCCGACACCATTATTTTTGTCAGTTCTGTTCATGTTCACAATTTGAGCTGAAAATGCTCTCTGAACGCACCAAATTCAATGTTAATTTTAAAAATTTTCTGGGGGAGGCCCCCCAGACCCCCCGCTGTTGCTTTGCCGTCATTAAACACCCTGTCAAAGTGGTCACGGTACGCCACTGGTTCCAGTGGGGTCTTGTCGATTCACCATCGTGTGCGTGTAGCTCAGATTCTCAGACTGCACACCACATTATCTACCATTGTCCTGTAGGCTATAGGCTATCGACCCCAGGACAGTTATGTAGGCCTCACAACGCTCGATGAATACACAATCTATTGGTTGCTGCGCCTGGAGTGGATGTAACAACGTGATCTGCGGCGGCCTTAAAGGCAAGAAGAATGCCATGCAATTTATACTGAGAAAAACGCAAGAATGTAGGCTAATTGAGGTAAAGAGTAGGCTACAAAGGTTTTGATTTGAAATCAAATCAAACGTTTGTACCCTGTGAAGTCTAGACAAAAATGCAACGTTTAACTAATGTAGAATTTTGACGCAAATTCTACGTTAGAGAATATCTTTCTCACTGGCGCCAAACAGTGGATCGGATTATTGTTTGCGTCACTTGTTTGTACGATTTTGAAATCTCCAACAGATAGAGAAACAAGCCAAGTAGATTGAATCTGAACACGGTCTTGAGCACTATTAGTTTATTGTGGCCGAGTGGTTAGGCAGCAGTGGCCGAGTGGTTAGCGCGTTGGGCTCGCAGTCGAGAGCTTGCATGTTCGACTCCAGCCACCCGCACTTGCTGTTGTTTCTCTGGGCAAGAAATTTTACGATAATTGCCTCTACCCAGTGATCGAATCAGTAATGGGTAGTACCAAATTTAAGTCATAAGTAGAGTAGACAGCCGGAAACAGACATTGCAGTCGGCTGCAGCGTGGGTCAGGTGTACGTCGGAAAGCGTACACCGATGCATAGCGCTCAAGTCCGCTTTCCCACAATGCAGGATGAAGATAATAAAACAACAACAACATTGTAGCAGAAAGGTTGCAAGATCACAAGTTCACAGATCGCAAGTTTACAAGTATGGCCACAAAGGCCACAAGTTTTGTTTAACAAATTTAGTGATATTCTTTAATCCTAAGTAGAGCTGGTGTAAGGGACAGTTCAGTCGATTCACCAAAGCAGGGCTTGAAGTGATAAATCCCTATAAACAATAATCCAAATAAATAGTCGTAACAGTCATATAGCAAATAATTCAACTAGTGCATTTTATTCAAATATAATGCAAAATTTAGCCTACAATTAGCAAATAGTCAAGAAATATTTAACATAGCCTTGCCCTTTCTCAATTAATGCTTAAGGATTAACATTGAACAGCTCGCTTTACAAAATGCAGTTAATATAAACTCAAGAGAATTTCGTCTATACTTTCATGAGTAGCCTACCGGTAGGCTACATAAACGTTCACTACGCTGAACTATCATGCTGATGTAGCAAAACACAGAGAAGCCTTGTTATTTAAAGACAAAGAGAAGAAAATATAACTTCAAATAATATGCCTTGGTTAAAGCAAGCAAACGGATAACAATTGTTCAGTAATGTTGATATTGCAGCTTTCAAGATGCGGCGAAAGCTTCGAAGAAATTTTGCGCTACACAAATATGTAAAATCATAGACAGACAAATGCCATTTAGATGTTGAATTAACGTTGGCCATGCTATGCTAACGTTTAAATGGATGATGAAGGGCGCCGGTTATTTCTCAGCTTCACTGGATGACATAAAATTGTTTTTTACAGAAGTAAAAGTTAAAATAGCGTTTCTGAAACAAGATACAACTTCTGGCGCCTTTTATTGAGTCATTCCTTCGTAGGCCCAGTTCTAGTCTAAAAACTGACAGCAATCTATTATTTAAACTTGTTTTTTTGGAAAGAATAAAGGATTGCTAAAATGCAATTGTTTTTGTACATTGCGATGGACCACCAAAGAGGGATAGGCCATGAATACAAATAAACAAGCTTTATGTCTGTAAAAGTAACGTAATGATTTACTAACACAA
Source organism: Aplidium turbinatum (assembly GCF_918807975.1). NCBI lineage: Eukaryota > Metazoa > Chordata > Ascidiacea > Aplousobranchia > Polyclinidae > Aplidium > Aplidium turbinatum. The sequence goes on from NC_137486.1 coordinate 9,901,356, forward strand.
AGACGCGGTTGGCGTTTTAGAGGTTTTCTTAGAAACAACAAGCATCGCTTGGTCGGCTGATACTTGACATGATATTCAAGGCGCTTATAAAATTAACAACTAATGAAAGACCAGAACTGCTACAAAACGCGGAAACTAGTTTATATAGTTAAAAGTTCTCTTCAGACTTTCGTATGTTTGGTAATAGCCTAAATAATATGGACCTATTGGTCTGATGCAAACAAATAATAAAGCTACTTGTAATACTAGTACATAGGCCTATTTTTTCCATGATTTTTTTTTTAAATAACCTACGCTGAAATCTTTTAATACTTCCATTGAATTGAGGCCTTGATAAGAGATTAGGATCTTTTTGTGTTTATCAAACTGTGCTAAATCACAGCTAATAGTTTGACCAGGGCCGCAGCAACAAAGAACGTGGCCCCCTCCGAACATAAGTTCGGGCCCCCTTCCAACGCAGAAACTGGAATGTGGTATTTACTTTACACAACATGCAGGGTTCATATTATATGTAGCCTACACACAGTAGGCTAAAGGACACAGTTCCGCTAATTAGCGAAGCTAACGCTTTGGTTAGCGGATTAGCATTTTCGCTAATACCGGTACAGTAGAATTCGCCTATAACGGCTTCGTTTATAACGTCAATTCGTCGATTACGTCACATTTCGCTCGGCCCCGGCAGAATTCCTATCTTTTACGTACATTGTAGTTCGGCTACAACAGCATCGCCTATAACGTCAATTCGCATGTAACAGCACCCTTTATTGGTCCCCAGACGTCGTTTGTTCGTTTATAACGTCACTTTAAGCCATCACCTTCACCACGAACGGTCAGTCTTTTAATCCAGTTAGCGCTGCTGCTTGCAAAATGTCTTCCCTTTATTTTGCTACGTTGTTTGCAGCAGGGACTTTAATTAACTGAATTAACTTTTTTTCCACGTGAAAAACTATCACGTGTAAAAAGCAGCTCTACAGCTGACTCCAGTAGAAGCCCTGAAGTCAATCAGACAACTAGACCGATACTTCCGAAGTCACGACGATAGCGAGCAAATCCTACATTTTTTAGCAAAAGCTGAACGCTATGTGGTAGAGAAATCCGTGTCAAAACCGAAACAGCTGAAGATCAATTCCTTTTTTGCTAATACAGTAGAATTCGCCTATAACGGCACCTCTAGGGGATTGCAAAAACTGACGTTATAGCCGAATTGACGTTATAGACGAACTACCGCAAACTATTCCAAAACTGTCTTTTGATTAAAGAAAGAGGTGTATAATCCAGTCAGGTTTACTGTGTACCACCAAACTGACAAAAGTCACGCAGAAAATACAGTAAACAAAGAAATTGTTTAAAAAAAAATAACCTACAGCGAAAGGTACAGGAAATTTGCGCAATACAGCTCGTGATAGTGTTTCACGCGGGAAAAAAGTTAATTCAGTTAATTAAAGTCCCTGCTGCGAACGACGTAGCAAAATAAAGGGAAGACATTTTGCAAGCAGCAGCGCTAACTGGATTAAAAGACTGACCATTCGTGGTGAGGGTGATGGCTTAAAGTGACGTTATAAACGAACAAAAGACGTCTGGGGACCAATAAAGGGTGCTGTTACATGCGAATTGACGTTATAGGCGATGCTGTTGTAGCCGAACTACAATGTACGTAAAAGATAGGAATTCTGCCTGGACCGAGCGAAATGTGACGTAATAGGCGAATTGACGTTATAAACGAAGCCGTTATAGGCGAATCCTACTGTAAACTTCTCTACTACCGGTACTGTATGTAACGAGCTGTAGCCTATTGCGCAAATTTCCTGTACCTTTCGCTGTAGGTAATTTTTTTTAAACAATTTCATTGTTTACTGTATATTCTGCGTGACTTTTGTCAGTTTGGTGGTACACAGTAAACCTGACTGGATTATACACCTCTTTCTTTAATCAAAAGACAGTTTTGGAATAGTTTGCGGTAGTTCGTCTATAACGTCAATTCGGCTACAACGTCAGTTTTCGCAATCCCCCAGAGGTGCCGTTATAGGCGAATTCTACTGTATTTAGAAATTTTAGCGGACTCGTTATCGATAGTAAATTTATTGGAAATCCGCTGATTTCTTTGTTGAAAGCTAACTTTTACATTAGCTGCGCCCACAACTGTGTATACATACGGTAGGTCTACAGTGACAGTGTGGACATATATTCCATAATTACGCAAAGCGCTTTTTTCGAGCCTTGTTTTGCGCAAATTGTAATGGGTCATAGTCCGGGGATCTGGCAATATTGTTTTCGATGGTAATTGCAAGAGCAGAAAGCCTGTCATCTGTCATGGTTGAGCGCAGGATATTCTTGATCAGTTTCATTCTGCTGAAGGTCCTTTCAACACTGGCGACAGTAACTGGTGTGGTCGGTCAGAAGAATTCTTTGCAAATGCAAAGATTCGGATATACTGTATCTCTTGAAAGCTGTTCTTGTACGTTAAAAAAATGCTTGTCGTGACAAGTCCTCTCTCTTTCTCGATGACATAAATAAAACAATTCAATTCCATTATTAGTTCGTTGGCATCAATGTCTCCCATTCATCTTTTAAATGTTTTGCAGTGATTGTTCAGTTCCATTGTCCTCCCTGTTAGCTCAGTGGTTATGTGCCCGCTCAAGACCATGCGGCCCAAGTTCGACTCTCGGGGTGTGCGCTTGAGCAACGCATTTCAGGACTGCTCTCCATTCAGCGGCACCTAGTGAATGGAATAATTTCCTGGCAACAACACTTCAATAATCGGAAACTTCACTCTGTCAATCTCGGCAACCGGCTCTGCGTCAAGAGCCTGTACAAGTAGGCTATGCGAAACTACCAGGAATAACCAATCAAGGCTTTATTGTCAGTCCGAGGATAAAGATTCAAAACCAACCAACCCAACCATTTTCTCTGAGACACTTCTTCAGGCCGCCAGCGTTGTACAGAAATTCAAACAACTTGTAGGCTACCACTCCACGAGTTGGTCAAAGCGCGAAGAAACAGAAGACATGGCCTGATCAGAGAGAACAAGAAAAAATTTCGATTTGAATTTTTCTTCAGCAGAAAGACGACTCGAATCATCAGCACATTCGTAATCCAAACATTCTCTTCCTACGTCGTACCGTGTTTTTTGAAAACACCTGCTCAATACCAATAAGCTCTGCTATTTCGCGTGCATTTGTGACCACGTGGTTACTGGTTATATCCTGTATTTCGATAGTCTTTCAAAAACTTGGTCGGAGGGCAGTTGCTACGCCTCTGAGTTTGTTGCTCATAAAATTGGATTGTTTCATAAACACTAAAAAAAAAAACAATGTATCTAGTAGCCTACAACCTTATTCTGAACATGTCTAGCCTACTTTTTATGCTGGCATAACCTAAATGTCTAGCGATTTAGACCAAACTGTCTTCAGCATAGGCTGCAGAAACGTCCTACCAAAATGAAACATGTGTTTTTACCATTTCCACCAGAAACTGTATTCCTAGTGTGAATGGTAACAGGAAAGTAACATGCTCCATGTTCAGTTGGAATTTCGCCATATGGTGCGTGCAAGTGTTTGTTTATCTTTATCCTGCATTGCGGGAAAGCGGACTTGAGCGCTATGCATCGGTGTACGCCTTCCGACATACACCTGACCCACGCTGCAGCCGACGGCAATGTCTGTTTCCGGTTGTCTACTTTACTTATGACTTAAATTTGGTACTACCCATTACTCGAAATCGATCACTAGGTAGAGGCAATTATCGTAAAGTTTCTTGCCCAGAGAAACAACAGCAAGTGCGGGTGGCTGGAGTCGAACATGCAGGCTCTCGACTGCGAGCCCAACGCGCTAACCACTCAAGTGAATTCGTTCTCTTTCCTTCATATGGATCCCAAGGTCTGAAATGATCGTTTAATAGGCCTAATGATAATAATCTTAATAGTATTACACTACATTATTATCGTTACATGGGTTCCGAAACGAAATGGGATGGCTTTTGATTCTCTATCCGAATTTGGTGTTCGATTTTATACGCAGTGAACTACCTGGACCAGGGGTTCTTAACCAGAGGCGCACGCACCACCAAGGGGTGCGAGACCTGTGCCTCGGCGGTGTAGGGATGCTGAATTATCAAGGTTTGTTATAATATGACGAAGCAAAGTTGTTTCACCAGGTTTCTACAAAAATTTCGAAGGTGTCTATTACTTTTCAGCCAATCCTAGGAAGGGGTGCGAGAATTGATTGGTAATTTCAAGGTGGTGCCGACAAGACAAAAGGTTCAGAACCGCTGTTGTAGAGGCATTTGACGCAAGACCGGTTACCAAGATTGACAAAGTGAAGTTTTCCTATTGTTGAAGTGTTGTTGCCTAGGAAGTATTTTATCCATTAGGTGCCGCTGAATGGAGAGCAGTCCTTAGAATGCGTAGCTCAAGTGCACACCCCAACAGTCAAACCAGCGCCGCTTGATTTTGAAGCTTCTTCGTTCACCACGTCAAGAGCTAACCAACCGAAAGGACTTTTAGGGCAGTGATTCAACTTTTAGCATTTCAGCCTTCAGGGCAGGGGTTCTTTATCAGGGGTACGAGACCTGTTACCATAGGGGGTGCGAAGACGCTAAATCACTAAAGTTAGTTTTGACAAACGTAAGAAGTAACTATTACTTTTGGGTGAATCTAGGAGGGGATGCAACAACTGGCTGGTGGATTTAAGGTGATGCCAACAAGGTAAAATGTTAAGAACCACTGATCTAGGCTATGCTTGCGTCTTAAATGTTACAACTACTGTTGTAGGCTACAGATTGCTGACGATGTGCTTGAAATGAAGTGACACGCAATCTTCAATTTATCTACATGAAAAAATCACAACTACAGCACACTTGAAGCAACTATTAAATAAACTACGTTGTTGGAGAAAGGGTAGTTTTAAACGATGGAGGCCTGGTGCAGATTAAGTAGCCTAATTGGTTTGAATTCCACAAGTGAAAATCCTTATCAAACCAATCAAACAGTTTAGATCACCACGTGCAGCCTAGTTATGATATAATAAGACCACCAGTAAATCTTAAGTTTTAGATTGCAGCCAACCCAATATACATCAATTTTTCATGATTTTTTGTAGGCCATTTGTTGAGCAGTGTTAAGTTCTTCATAGAAAAGTCATATTTTGATTTAAGTTGATTTATGAAAGTTGATTTATTTGAAGAAATCAGTCATCTTCAATTCATCGGGCAAATATGTTTGTTTATCTTCTGCATCCGTTTTGTACTTGTAACCTTTTCCATAGCCCAAATTCTTTTGCAATTGTGTTGAAGCAACACGGAGATGTAAGGGAACCTAAGAACACAAAACAATTAACCTAATATTCCCAAAATAACAGCGCAAGATTGGCTTTGCTGCAGAGTTGCCAAAGCAAACATTTTTAAACTTAAACGCTGGAGTCATGAACTTGTAAGATTGAATCAGTAGATTTCAAATTGACAGGAAATCATCAAAGCAGAACTTACAAAATGAGAAAACGAAAACCTCAAACTTATAAACAAAGTAGGCTACTTTGATAATCAAAATTGCTATAAAACAACTGGAGTTTGTGGACTTGCTTGTAATGGAAAGAAAAAATTGAACATTTATTTTCGAGTATTTCAACGAAGTCAAAAAGATTTGACATAAAATTAAAACACCAGCAAGCCACTTTTTGTCGTATCCGGTGGTTGAAGATTTATATTAAGTGGACAGGAAGGCAAAGAAGCCAACCCTCGTAGATCGCTTTTGCAACAGGCATTTAATAGAAGATAGCTCAGATAAAAAAGCCAATTCAGAAAAAAAATCATCTTTGAGGTGGCAACCTTTTTGAATCAGGCTATGTGGGATTCGGATCCCTGGTTTAAGACAATCAATTGATGTTTTTTTAGATGAAGGCTTGTAATAACCAATCTCCATTGAAAGGAGCATTCAATAGTAGGCTATGCAGAAACGACAAACGACCAAACTACGAAAAACAAACATTTCTGGAGAAGATAAAAAAAAAACAGACAATACGTAACAGTAAAACACAAACCACGTGGTACTCCAGGCAAAGTTGTCACATCACTTAATAGTGGAAGTCAACAAAAAAGCAAACTTTGGTAAATGGGCGCCATAAGATGCTTCGTACTTACCCCTGGCATTGGGCCTTCATGTTCCTGAATGCACTTCTTTGCTTTGTCTAGTGCAAGATACGCCTCAGCAGACTTAGAAGCACGAGCAAGATAAATAACGCACTGGGCAAGAGACACCTGTAAGTATGAATTATATCTGTTCAATATTTTAAAATATTCGAACAAAAACAAAATGCACCAAGTGTAGTCAGACCATCATAACGATATATATCAAGTCACCTAACCCAGACAAGAAAATCCATTATTTTTACATTGATTCAACGTCTGCAGACGATGAATCATCAATGTTAAAATGAAAGATTTTGACCGTCTGGAAAACGATTTAATGACGGTTTCAATTTGACGTAAAATGATGTTAGTGCAGGGTTGATCGGTTTAAACCGCCTGGTTAAAACCTGGTTTAAGCCGGGCAGTTTTGACCACCTATTACAGTCAGGGCCGGATTTAGACCATGAGAGGCCCTAGGCTATTCCATTTGTGAGGCCCCTCCCAATTTTTGAGCTCAGAATTTCTCTCTAAACAACATCACATGTCATTGCTTAATGTTAAAATATGAGTGCATTAAACTCTTCGTTCTTTTCATTTTCCATATTCATGGGTGCAGATTTTTATTTAAAGGAATAAACATTTAGTTAAGGCAGTTTTGCTTTTAATTTTAATTTCTTTGATCAAACAACCGTTACAATGATTGTAAAGTTTATTTACGAGGACGTATGAAATAGTTACAGCCATCAAAATAGAGTAAGACTACGCTACCAAATTTTTTTTCTAGCTTTCGTCAAAGCAAAATCATGCAAAAGTTCATCAAAATTTACCTGTTTAAGTTTGTCACTCTCAATACACAGAATGCTCAGTGCGGACAACCTTTCTTGAGACATTGTCGATCTCAGTTTATTTTTGATGCTTTTGAGCCTTGAGAAAGATTTTGCAGAGAAGACTACGGTACTTTAACCTATGCTTTAACATAGAAGCTTCCAGCAGAATGCGCGTAATAATTGCCTTTATTATGATGCAAACGACGTAATAATGACTGTTTACAACGTTGAAACCAGTTGTGTATAGAATTTTCTACTCTGAAAAGCTTGATATAATCAGAGATTTACGTATACGCCGCAAATTCTACGCCCCATACTTGCGGCGTAGACTTTTTGTTTACGCTAACGCATGCAGCCACGTTTTTTGGATAGTTAGCGCTTGAGGCTACGCCGTAAAGTTTTCGCGTTTTTTTAGTGCATGGCGTCAACGCATACTTTTTAATGTATTTTTTTCGCTACAACACGCCAATACCTCCAGCGCTGCAGTTGAAAGAATATTTTTAATGGGCAAAGACATATTGGAACCAAAACACAGCAAAATGTCAGATGAACACTTTCAGATGCTTGTGTTTCTTCGTGGAAATTCAAAATAAAACTTGTTTGTTTCGAGTGGTTTATACCGTGTGAATGTTTGGCACCTAGCAAACAAAATTAGTTTACGCTAGTGTATGTGCTGGGCCAACTTTTTTTTACAAGTTACGCTGACGCATACTGCGTATGGTTTTTCGAACGTTTGCGTTTACGCTGACGGCGTCAATATTTTTTGTATGCGCGTACATCACTGGATATAATTATATATACTTTATAGTTAGGGTTTAAACTTGTCAAGTTTTTAAAAGAATTACAAACTTCGAAACCGAATTTCGAGGCCCCTGGACGTTGAGGCCCTAGGCTTCAGCCTGCCTAGCCTATTGGTAAATCCGGCCCTGATTACAGTCAAAACCCCTTCAGTGTATGAATCAAGTTGCTTTCCAATTGAATTAAAAATATTACCCTCCATGTTTAGTAATGATGTTCAACTAACATATATTTTGTTTTGATCAACAATAACCTAAATGCTGGATTTGGACTAAAAAATATTCAATTTCTCTGTTTACTTTTGATATTTCAATTAGTTAGTTACAATATTTTAATTATTAAGAAAATTCAAATTCTAAAAATAAGTTTCTGATGAACCAAAAAATGCTTGGTAGAACGATGAACAATTTGCACAGCCAACTGAAGTACAAGGATTTATTCAAACATTTTTTTTTTTAAATGAAAACATTTGCCATTAAATTTTGCCTGACAGGTCAGTATTGGCAGCCATTAATGAAAGTTCAGGCGGCCATGGCCGCCAGCTATTTCGAGGCCTGCATATCAAAATGGTCACAACTGCTTTTATATTTCCTAAATAGCCCATAGCCCAGGTAGCCGACCATTCACTACATAAAAATATTTTTCTGGGTTTAGACCAGTTTTGACCGGTTTAAACCTAGTTTTCACCGGTTAAAACCAGGATTAAACCGCTTAGTGGTCAAAACCAGTTTGGACCACTTAGAGATCAACCCTGTGTTAGTGACAAAAGTGTATGAAAGTAAAGCTGTAACTTTCGAGCTTCCCGGGCAGGATAATTTTCATTGGTTGCATACTTACATCACATTCAGGCATTCCAACGTACATGCAGGCATGGTAACAAGACACAGCTTGAGTCAAAGCATTTGGATCTGCAAGTCCTAAAGTATCAAAACATTGAAAGCAAAGTTGAAAGCACACACAAATATTTTTACTTGATAAGCCTGTAACATGTAACCCTACAAGCCTAACTAAAAGTCTAAACTTTCAACAAAAAAATAGTATTTTTACCAACCACAGAACACTTTTAAGAAATTCTGCACATTTTATCCACGCAAACTTTATTCAGTCCAGAGTTCGCAAGCATTGCAAATGCATTTCTTTCAGAAACATACTTAATTATTAAAGTGGTTCAACTCTCGACCACACCAACCACAGATCAAAACAATTTCGCACTAAAAAGTTCTACAATATGCATTTTGAGAGCTCTGAAAACTGTACAATACATGATGAACACTTGAACAGGAAAGCTTTACAGCTATTCACCTATATCTTCACTTGCTATACGAATTAGCCTCCGTGCAATAGATCGAGGATCTTCTCCTCCAAGAATCATTCGAGTCAACCAATACAAAGCTGCATTGTCATCACTACCTCGAATAGATTTTTGCAAAGCAGAAAGAATCTCATAATGTTGATCACCTGTACCATAAATCAACTGTAAATCTACCACTATTGACTAAATTTGTGTACCAAACTCGTAGTACCAAGTGTTTTTTCTACTTGATAACTAAACATTAAACAATCAATCACTGGTTTATTTTTTTCGTAAGATATATCACAATAATGAACTGGTACTTTACATAGTGAAATGAGAGGGGAGGCGAAAGACCTTCCACTGGATCACCAAGTCAGCTTCCACCTCATAATGGGTGGAAGCAAACGTGAAACATGGCAGGTAGGAATTGCGAAACTGAAAGTGCAAAATTTGAAGTACACGTCATTCTCTTTACTGTTCATTGACCAGTTATTAATTTTATAAATATACAGTTCAAGAAACGAATTTCAGTTTGAAAAGTTTTGTTTTGCTGGAAAGTGTCTTTGTTTTGCATATGTTTGCATAGAATTAAATTTCTTACTGCTTTTCTTTTCAGTCTTCCACACGATAAAATGTCACTTTAATTCAAAATACAACAATAAGATTATTCCATTTGACAAGAAAACAACATTGCATCAACAATGTCATTATCAACACAAATTCTTATTTTATTGTTTGTCTTAGTTGAACAACTATGGAATCAATGAGTGTAGGCTATCATACATTTGACAATTTTAAAACCACAAACTCTAAAAAACTTAAAATGTACCAGTACTATATATAGGGTACCAACTGTGTTTTAAAGTGTATTTACACAACTACAAACTTTGAATAATTATATATCATACCTGTTTTATCATAGAGAAGATGAGTGCGTTGTAAACTTTGCTTGACTATCTCCACAGATATAAACCTTTCTGAGGCGTTTCTGCACTGAACTGATTGTACTGCCAGTTGCAAACCATTCAATGCAATCCGTGCATCTCCGTCACAGAAGTTAGACAGCATTTTTAGTGCAGAATTTTCAATCTTTAATTTGTCGTCATACCTAGTTGTTTCATTTGAAGTGCATTGTGAATCTTGTTTGTCTTCGACTAAAATGGAGTTCGGAATAAAAGAATTTATTGCTCGAGATAAAATAGTCATTATATGAACAACTTCTAATTTCTTGAGCACAATCACACGGCACCTACTTAATAATGCAGAATTTAGAGCAAATGACGGGTTTTCTGTTGTTGCGCCAATCAAAGTAATTGTGCCATTTTCAACATAAGGAAGAAAAGTATCTTGTTGAAGCTTATTAAATCTGTGTATTTCATCAATAAATAAAATAGTCTTCCGACCAAATAAACGCTGTTCATTTACTGCAACTTTTATGCTTGCTTGTACATCAGCTTTACCAGCATTGGTAGCAGATAACTTTACAAAACGAGTTGTTACATTTTTACTACCTTCTTTTTTACACTTTTTTGAAATGATATGAGCTAGTGTTGTCTTTCCACAACCTGGTGGACCCCAAAGAATCATTGATGGAACTTTATTGTTGCAAAGCAGCTTCTTCAATGAAGATCCTTCTCCTACTATTTCCACTTGCCCAACAAAATCATCCAACGTGCATGGTCTTGCTATTTCAGCTAGAGGTTTATCAAAAATCTTTCTTGTTTCAGCACCAGCAAGATTTTCCTTCATTAAAGTAATGTCATTATTCTTATCTGCTGGCACCAAGTTTTCAACATTACCAGATTTTTCACAAAGACTTTTTGAAAATGAGCAAGAAGAATGATGTTTAACAGTTGCCTTACTCCATGGTGATGCCTGTTTTAAAGAGTATGTACCATCTTGTACAGACAAACGCTTTCGTTTAAAGGATGACTGCTCAGGTTTATTGCATGCTGATTTTATGCCACAAGTTTGAACATGGTTTTCAATGTTCATGGAAGAAAAATTCTTGAAACATAGAGGACAAGCTACTGCGGAATGTTGCATTGTTGCTAAAAATTACTTTATTTCTTCACAATATGTGGGTTTTGCCGATCAAAAATAATCTTTTTGAAAACTTCTGCTTCTTTGTTACGTTGTTCTACTTGGTCTTCTGTTAATCTTCTGTCCTTAATCACTTCATCTTTAATTCTCTGTTTTGAAGGATCTCTCAAAGTATAATAATATCCTAGACCACCAAGAACAATGAGAGGTATGGAAGCCTTAAGCAATGCTGAAAATCCCATAGCATAAAAAACAGAAGGTCATTTACAAAACTAATAAAAGCTCTGCTGAAGCTAAAGATATTAGTTTCTGAAAAATATATATACACAACTATTTATTGCTTTAGTCAACAGTTAAGGCCTATACAAATAAACAATCATTGTACTTAGGTTTCAAAGTAAACAGTGGCTGCAACAATTGCATATGCATAAACTGTAACCATCATCCATTCGGCGTAACCGGATACCATAAACATAGTTTTTCCAAACATCACTGTCTCTTATTAAACTCGACAGTTCATGTTTCAGCCCTTCTATCCTGCTCCAATTCTTGAAAGAAAAAGTTTGCTTGATAACCCAATTTCTAGTTTGGTTCCTAAAGAAGAATGTTACCAATTTATTGTTGACTTTTGAGGCAGTGACTTGCCAGCTGTAATCTTCACGTTCTGATCATGTCAATGAGAGGTGGCTGGTCCATGTGAAGGTTTTTAATGGTGAAGTGCCCTTCCAGCTAATGTTGAGTGTCTTTCTTAAAAGTCTGATGAAGCAGCCATTAGTGATGCACCAGAGGCAAGATTTTAGTCGGACGCCGGATAGGGTGTGACAGCCGCCCCAACCTCTTCAGAATTTGCCTACCTTTTTTTTGGTGGTGAGGTTTTACCTGTATAAGATTCCTGTAAAGTTTCAAAAAAAATGGTCAAGGTTTAGAGGTGGCCCGTGGCCACTAAAGTTTTTTGGGGGTGCAAGATGCATTTTTAGGGGTGCTTTTGCTATATCTCGGCTCCTAGACATGATGGAAGTTCGTGCTATAGCTCAATCGATGCAGAATAAGCAAATTTGTATTAGACTTGTGAAGAAACTATTTGCCTAAAATGTGTAGGTTGCGAGTTATTTGAGAAAAACCCGTTTTTTGTAAAAATTTTGTGAAAAATTGTTACATATGAATTGACTGTTTTATCATTTTCACTTTTTTTCTTCTTAGGAACACCTGGAGAAGGACAGAAGCTGTAACTCTTCAAAGTTTAAGTTACCTCATGTTTTGCTTTGTTAGAAGCATAGAAACTGAACACTAACATTGTGTTTACTGTTTAGGCAATTTTTATGGTGATAAATGCTAACTTATATTACATGCTATGTCAAAGTTTAAAGATCCAAGGTATTATTTGCTTGACACAATTCCTGGTGAAGAAGATAAAGTCATTACTGGTTCACGACTACCTACTTGTCGTCAGGTCCTGCTGTGCTTTCTTGCTCATCATTCCACTACAACAAATACCTTGAGAAATGCTGCTAACGAAGCTGTTAAAGCAGTACTACCCTTTTACGAATATGCAAGAATACCTCACTTGCAATCTCATAAGATGGCAGAGGAAGTGATTAAGCTGTTTAATGAAATGAAGGCTATCCTAAAAAGAGAAACCAAGTACAGGATGGACGATTTACAGCAACAGAGAATTAAGGATTACAAAGAGAAACTAAACTCCACAACGAAGCTATGGCCAAGGAATGAGTTAAAGAACATGAGTAATAAAGAAGATAAAGCATTTTTACTGAGTATGATGACAGACAGGTTGCAAGTATGGGCAGTGTTGATATGGTTCTCACAACCACAGAAAGGAAGGTCAATGGAAGGAAGGAGTCGGAGAAAAAACGGAGAAGAAAGGAATGTTTAAGACGAGAAGCAGCTGAAAAGCCATCTCATATTGTTGAGGATGATGTAGACATTGAGGATCAAGATGATTCTGAAGAGATAGCTCACTGCTCCAACAGGCCACACAAAAGGACTGTGAAGACTGGTACATCAGCATTCTGGCCACACGATATCCTCAATTCTTCCACAGTAGTGGAAGCAGCTGTACGTAACCACATCAGCCCTACATCTTTAGCAGCACTTACACAGTCTTACATTACTGCTACAGGAGGTGATGTTTCCAAAGTTAATCTCAGCTACAGAACAGCTCACAGGTAGGAAAGTTAACATTGCATTTAATTGTAGTGTTTGTTAATAAATGACTTCATTCACTACATCTGTTATCTTCAAAGGTACAAGTTGCAGTCAGTGGTTACGATAGCTTCAAAGATAAAAGAATCGTGGTCTCCTCCAAAAACAACTGTCGTTCATTGGGATGGAAAACTAATGAATTCTTTAAGCAATGATAGAGTAAAAGAAGAAAGATTGCCTGTTTTATTGTCAGGTAGCTTATGTTGTTCTTGGCATCAGTTTGATGAGGAAGTGTATCTTTGACATGTCAGTAACACACTAATCTCTTCGGCAGGTGAAGGAGGAGTAAAACTGTTGGGAGTACCAGCTCTACCCTACAAGCCAACAGGAAAGACTGGTCCAATCATTGCAGCTGCAACAAAAGAGCTCCTGGACATGTGGGACTGTGCTGATACAGTTACTGGCATGGTGTTTGACACAACTGCTTCAAACACTGGTCAAATAACTGCCGCGTGCATTTCAATCCAAAAGAATTTGCAACGAGAATTGCTGTGGTTAGCATGTTGTCACCATACTGGTGAGGTTTTGCTGACCCACGTTTGGAATTCTTTAAATATAGAAGTGTCAAGAAGTCCTAACATTGATCTGTTTATGAGGTAGGTAATTAATAGGTACATGGGGAAATTTAGCGAATTGCAAGTTGAGGTTGAAGTGAAATGTAGCAATTTTAGTAGAGTAAAATGTGTTTATATTCTCACAGGTTTAAGGAGAACTTTGAGTCAATTAGCCACAAATGTTGCCATGCAGACCTAAACATCCCTGCACCTATGCCAGCAGATATGAGGATCAAGAAGGAGATGATTGTGAAGATCTGCTATGAAGCCCTAGCACAGGGATTTGCAAGGGGTGATTATGAAGAGCTAGTCAAACTAGTGCTTTTGTATCTTGGTGAAGGAGCTGAAACCTTTGGAGGTTTTCTACGTCCGGGTGCTTGTCACAAAGCCAGATGGATGGCCAAGATTTTATACTGCATCAAGATCGTTCTTCTGACTAAAGTTATTACTAGAGATCTTCCTGCAAGTTTTATATGTTCAAAGCAACAGCTAAAGAAAATCCAAAAATTTGTTCAGCTTGTTGTATATTCCTATGTGCCATGGTGGCTAACCGCGTCTGTGTCAACTTCTGCTCCTTGCAACGACCTAGAACTTATCAACAACCTCCTTGAGTATGAAGAAATCGAAAGCAGTATGGCCAAAGCAGCTCTTAAAGCTCTAAAGGGGCACATGTGGTATCTTAGTGAAGAACTTATACCCCTTACCCTTTTTGATAGCAGTGTGTCTGATGGGACAAAGCAAAAAATTGTTCAAAAGCTGACAAGCTTCGAAGATCCTGGACATTCTTTGAAAAGAAAAGGAAGTGATTTTGGCAAACCCTCCTTTCCTTCCGTTCCAACAAAACCAACAGAAGACTTGAGCTCCTTTGTTGGAGAAGATTCTTGGGGCTTCTTTAGAATCTTGAGGATTGATACGACCTTTTTAAGTGTTGGTGTTGTCGATTGGTGCCAGAACGGCAACTACTGTGAAGCAAAGAAACGAGTTTCAAATCTTTGTGTTGTTTAATGATGCAGCAAAAGGGGTGTCGCCGGATGTTCTGACCAGAGAATGTCAACTCCAGCCAGAATTTCTGGCCATTGTTAATACCTACTTTATTTAATCAATGTTTTAACCAAGCGGTTGTTGGCAGTAGCATGGACAGGGTGGTCTAGAAGGTACTTTTAGACCCGGGATGATTTTAAGAGCTAACCATTCCAAGGGGCCTGAAAACTTGAAGAAACCACCTTGTATATATTTGTTGGATATGGTGCGCTTTTCTTAGAAGTGTCTAAACTTGGGACGTGAATACTCTCAGTGATACTGGGCTAAAATTATCGCCCTGGTTGTTGGTACACAACTCTTATTAAGCTGTGAAGCGATAACCAGGCACTCTTAAAGAAATTGCTTTATGATAGGAGTGTACAACCTTTTAGTTATTGTCGACCATAATATATTTATTTTTTTTTAAGTACGGCCGGTAGTGAGTTCTACTTATTTTCATAAATTTACATTAGTATAGAAGGATTTATTTAACTAAGGCAGTGGCTATTTGACCGGCTCCGGTCTTTTAATCTAAAACACTATTTGACCGGTCATGACGTAACGTATTTTTTCTTTCACCTTCTCTTTCAAAGCGAAAGACAAGAAGATAAAAAAGTGCGTATATAAGTTCTAAATTCAACAATTTTATTCAACTGGATCAGTGGCGAGTACGATATTTCTCGGGCTGGTGTTCCAGAGGGAATGAGTTTATTACTACCCGGAAGCGTTCTTTTTTTTCACTAAGTTTTGACCCGAAGTGACTCAATCGTTAGGCTGCTGCATTTTTGTGGTCAGTTTTTAATTTGAGTAGCCTTCAGCCCAATTTTTTATGTCTTTTCAAATATGAGTAATAAAGTTAGAGTTTTTTTAATTTGCTGGAATTTGAAAATTTCTCTGGGTAAGTTTCCATTCGTCATAAGAAGATACGACCGTGTTTGCCGAGCGACGCATTACATTTTTGCTCTCAACAAGTTAGTTTGATGGCTCTAAAAAGTTACAATACTTCTTTAAAAAAAATGGTTTCATCAATGTCAAGTTTACTTTTAGGCATCGTTTTTTAGCAGGCAATTTAGTTTGAAATAAAATGCTTTTGGGTAGTATCAAACTCATACCCTCGGGGATACCAGCCCGAGAAACATCGTACGCGCTGCTGATTCAGTTGAATACAACAATTGAATTTAGAAGTTATATGCACTTTTTTCTTCTCGTCTTTTGCTTTGAAAGAGAAAAAGACAAAAATATGTCATGACCATTGACCAGTCAAATATTGTTTTAAAAGACCGGAGCCGGTCAATTGATTCGTTTGTTCTTACTTACTTTGTTCTTTCTTACTTACTTTGTTTGTTCTTTCTTACTTACTTATCTCACTAATGATTCGTTTGTTCTTGCATGTTGGCTGAGTGATAAACTTGGCTGTTTTCTATCCACCTGATAGTGATGTAGTATTGTTAAGATATATTGAAGATTGTTATTGACTTCCTAATCTTACATTTAAGACCATAGTCATAGCCAACATATATGTAATTGTGCATTTTTGCATTACTAGATACTACAATACCACAATGAAACATAACATTACATTTATCCAAGGTCATGAACTTACTTGACCTTGACCACAGCCATACACAGTACACACACCTCTGGTTTCAGGCTGGAGTCACTATCACCTCCAGCACAGAGATGGAGTTCAAAAAAGCGGCAGAAGCTATGGTTGTTCTATCACTAACAGCTATCACCATGTTTGCATGAAAAATCAAACTCACTGTACCAGCAGTAGCAGCTCAGCTGCAGTAGCCAACTTCTTACGCACTGTAGGCCTATCCTATAAGTTTACAATCCTTTTTTTTCATTTTATTTTACCGTTTTGGATAATTTATTGAAATTTCAAAAATGTTTCCCACACTGTGACTAGTTTTCCCAGTTTGAATATGATAAAAATTAAAAAGGCATGCAAAAGTGGTGATTTGGAAAAAGAACAAAGGATAGTATATAGCATGTTAACAAATTGTCTATGGTTGAGCTACAGTAGTGGTATCTAGAAACTAATAAATAAATAATTTGATAACTTTTTTCACTGTGATCTTTTTCTGATGTTGTCTTCAAATTGAAAAACAATAGTGGTTGAGATTGTGTCATATGACTTTGCAAGAAGTTATGAGTTCAAAAAGCAGTTGATGAAAAGTAACGCCCTACCGTTATTTTGTCTGAAACTGACACTGGAAAGCTCTATTCAACTACTGTACACAGGGGCGCTGGAACGATTTTTGAGTGGGGGGGCAAATTTACGAAAAAAGGGCACTTTTGTTTACTAAAAGGCCATTTTTTTTTTCAAGTTTTAAGATAAGGTATAGCAATAATGCTAATCTATCAGCTCACTATACATTGAGTAATGATAGCCTACAAGTGTCTGGTACCATATACAAAGAAGGGCATCATGCTATGTTATAATGATGTAACCTATTGTCAAGCCTTAAAGCAGCCTGCGGTCATGGCCGCTAAGTAATGCTTGAATGACCGCCGGTGCTACGGTACCTCCTCAATCGGCCAAGTTTGGCCGCCGGTCTCTTCTAGCCAATTATTTAATTTTGCAATAGAATGATCGTGGATTAACTGTCAAAAATATGTAGTATCAAAGAGTAAAGTGCTGATTTACATCGGCTGGCAATATTGTCGTTTTTATGTCGATTTGATGTTGTCGGACATTGAATCGTTGTCAAAAAGGAGAACTAGGTTAGTTGACATCTGAGGGGAAAACATTTTTTGATCATATTTTGCAAAAATTATGCTTCTTTTAGTAATGTCCTTCACATGATTAAAATACTTATTTTATTACCTTGCCGTCATCGTCAACACATGTCGAACGTTGTTTTTCGTTGATAAAAAGAATTCTAGGGAGTGGCAAACTTTTTTGAAATCAGCCACATTGGAGACACTCATGCGAGTGTCGTTAGATGGTCCCGCAGTACTGGATTACAATCCCGATAAAGCAGTTATTGCGTGGTGCAACGATTCTATTGTAGGACGTTGCCCAGGCTAGTAGCGTAGCTAGGGAATATGCCGCCCTGGGCGGATTTAGATATTGCCGCCTCTTCAAAAAAAAAGCATGTGAAAATGAAATGCGTTTTTATATCAGCACTGCAATACGCAACGTGCTTTTTTCAATTTGCGGTGTAAAGTCAGACGAACGTACCGCTATAGTTTAGTAATATACTGAATGCAAAAGCACAAAAACTGCTGCAGAATTAAAATAATCAATTTGTAACCTTTCACAAGGCTACCCAAATTTGAAAATGTCCTGTCAAAAACAAATGTCCTGTCTAAAAGTGCCGCCCCCAGATGTGCCGCTCGGGGCGGTCCGCCGCCCCCCCCCTCCCCCCTAAAGCTACGCCACTGGCCCAGGTCCAGACTTCAACAACGCTAAGTCTTCATTTTAGCCTTGTTGCAAGTTTAATTCTATTTACTTGTGCTATCGTTATTTTTATTTTGGCCCTCAAGCACGTAGATTTGGCCGCCAAGAAGGAGCTCCCGTCAGGCCACGATAGCTGCCGAAAAAAACGAGTTTTAAGGCCTGTACTGTGTTGCAAAATTTTGTGCCCTAAATATTATTTTGAGGCAAAAATGAAAGATTATCTACCTTAAGCCAAAAGCGAATAACAGAAATTGTTATATTGCAAAATGTGCAGTGGCTTACATAACTTTAAAAGGGCACCATTGCCCCCCTGCCCCTCTATCTGCAGAAAAAAATGAGGGCAGGGGGCATCCGCGCCCCCTGCCCCCCCGCTTCCGGCGCCCCTGACTGTACCTTGTAAAGTCAGAATGACCTTGAAAACGTATGATATTACTTTTCAATAACCTACTAAATTAGTTTACACAGCAACGGTTAAGTACGTGATGGTACTGGGCTGCATTGTAGAATACAACACAAAAGTGTAGAAATGCGAAACCGCAGTCGGTACAACACTGCCATTTCAATCAATGTCGTAATCAGCTATTATGTAAAACAAGTTGTTGACCACTTCTTGGTTCAATTTTTTATGCTTATGCTCCAATCCGGTGTTTCCATCAAAAATACCTAAAACGATTTACTTTTTTACACTTCGGTTGGGATTGATTCTCCATCCTCGGACTGACAAAGCCTTTACTTTGATAGGTTATTTCTGGAAGTTTTGCATAGCCTACTTGTAGAAGTTTTTAACCACTGACGCAGGGCCGGTCACCAAGATTAAGAGAATAAAGTTTTTGATAGTTGTTGAAGTGTTGTTGCCGAAGAATTATTTCATCCACCAGGTGCCGCTGAATGGAAAGCAGTCCTGAAATATGTTGGTCAAACGCACACTCCAAAAGCTGAACTAGCTCTCCTTAATTTTGAGACCGGCGCTTAACCACTGAGCTAACGGAGCAAAAAGTAGCGGAAGTGCGAGTAAAGCTAATGTAACGCCTTTCCGCCATATTAAGAAAAAAGTAGCGTCAATACTGCAGCCGCCAGTGAATTTAGCAAAAATGTAGGGCTCCTCCGTTATTGCGACCAAAAAATTAATGCACTACTGCTCACCTCTGGAAAACTGCACCCTTGAGAGCCGTGGGCTATGTGACCGTTGGTCAATAAGTTGTCCTTAAAACAGTAACAAAAATATGTTCATAAATGATAATTCAAATGATAATAAAAACTACCGAAAAAAGGCTTGGCCAATTATGTTAAGTGCCCCAATACTCAAATCTGAAATATTCCACAATTATATACATAAGAGTAACCTAGACTATGCCTATTTATGACCAAATCAATATTGACTATCCAAGATAAGAGAAAAATATCAAATTATGCTACGTACGTTCAGGCTGAATTTCCACTTGTAAGCTAGCTCTCGCGTGATGCTCCAGCAGTAGCTTAATCTGTTAACGTGTTTTCAATTGAAGAATACATGTTTTCTTCTTAACGATGCTGACAAACACGAAGTTTTTCGCTCAACCATGCACCAATGGGATATTGGTCCCTTTACCTTCTTGTGAGTGTGGTAGCCTACTGAGGAACAGACCACATCATCAACGACAGCAACATCTTCAGCCCGCCTAATGGAGTGGAAGGTCTGCGTGTCTTGGATGAAGAAACTGGCTGCTCTCTAGCAGCCTTCTAGCGTAGTCCGGAAACATCGTGAACCTGGGTTGGTAAAAGAATAGACCCTTCTGCCCAGATGTTCATACGACGACGATGTTTTTAATTTTATTTTTTTATTGCTGGAGCGAAAATGAAAAGAGAATGACAAATTAAACACACAAGTTAAGCAACAACAAAAGGAAAAAATGGCAAAACCGAAAGGTTTAATTTAACATATTATGCATCGCTGTAACAGTGCCTGAAAATTAAAAGTCTATTTTGAAATGAATAGGCCTATGCGCAAAACCAAGCCAACTTGTTAGGAGTTAAAAGTTAAAATGTAGTGGACAAGAAGTAAAGAACAGACCCTCACATAAGCAAAAGTTAAAGTTAGTTATAACCACAAAACTAGCAACAACGACGACAAGGCGAAAAACGTAGGCTACTGGACAAAAAAAACAAAACAAAGAAGCTTGGAGGCAGATCTAGGTTGCACCAGTGATCACTTTAAGCAAGCAAATTAAAATAAAAAATTTACAAATTTCGTTTTGATCCAGTTGTGCTCGTGATATTTGACTAAGGGTTGCGATAGGGACAGTGGTTGCCACCTCTACCATCCCTAGGTTACGACCGCCCAATAGCCTACTTTAAACTAATTGTCCTGCTTTGGTACCATGCGCGTTATAACCAGGGCGTAGCAGCGCATCGTGCGTTGCTAGTTCACGCAGTTGGATTTTTGCACGAAATGCCGCCCCCCTTAACACCGTCGTAAAAACTGATTAAAATTCCACACAACAGAAGAATTAAAGCAGTGTTTGTTTAGTTTTTATTGAAAGTTCAAAATTCAATACGTCCAGCTTTCATTGAAGCGAATTCAGCAATTAAGTCATCAAAAGATAATGTCTCCACTAAATCACTTTCAATAAACAGTAGGCTATTGCTAGCGCAGACCGCCTGCTTTCTCCCATAGTCGATCTCAAGTAAGATTTTATCAACTTAAGTTTTGAAAAAACTTCTTTCACAGCTTGCGATAAAAATAGGCCTACCATATTTTCATCGCTTAAAAAGAGGACACTTTCGCCAGCGAGTAAAATACAAGTAGAATGTTACGTATGAAGAATTTTTTACATCCTTTTGGATAATTATAGACGTATGCAGCAAAAGTTACAGCAAACAAACAGACAAGTTTGTTTGTTTCTCGAAAGCCGATTTGTTAGATTTGTGTGACAAAATGAAAATGTGATGTGATAATGTCATAAAAATGTGACAAATCAGGCAGTATCTGCAGGTAGCCATGCCTTAACTTTTTTCAGAAAAAAGGATCAGCTTTAACGAAATTATAAAATTACTTGCACGAAATATAATTGAAGTTATATACAGCTGTTAATGAGATGCTAAGGACAGACTCACCTATTATAAAAGGCTGTTTCTTTCCTTGTAGCCAACCAAGGTTACCATTGTGGCTGCATCATAGATTAAAGTCATTCTACATTTCCACTCACATAAGTTGTAAGTACCCATGCCAGGATTTATTTTGAAATACTGTCGGCTGTTGGCTACCTATGTCATGCATTAACCACTTGGATTATTTTTCGATTTGCTTTACTTGACGAATTAGCCAAACTATTAGGTTGGTAATCAGCAACGTTTATAAGCGCTGAATCAATACAAAATAGATCTGGGTAAAATAATAATTTATTGTAAAAGTGTGAGAACCTTAAAATGTAAATATATCAAACTCTTTTGCAAGTTTTTGCGTTTTTTAATGTTTTATTTCTTTGTGATTTACTCCATGTTTTAATTTTCTTATTTTTTTTAATTTGTCCAATTTTTCATTTTCATAAATTGGTTGAACAGATCTTCTCAAATGAGGAAATTACCTCACAAGTGGATTTGCAGATCCACTCGCACTCATCGCTGACCATTATTTGGCTTTTAAGACAATCGTAAACAATGTAACTTAGTATGTTTTAATGAATGTCAAAGATTGTTTAGAACAGCAGATCAAATAGTACGCCAATGTTTTTTGAAAATCTATAAATCGGAAAGTTGCATTGGTACAAAAATGGTCGGAAATTGCAAAAAAGTCACATAACAATGAAATCCTGTTGAAAATATGAGCAAGAAAACTGAAAATGCAAAAAAAGAGGACATTTGAGCATTTTTGGGTGTCCTCGGAGGACAATTTATTTTTCTTCAAAATAGAAGACAAATCCTCTTAAAAGAGGACATATGGTAGCCCTAGATAAAAACGGCAACAGTGAGGTAAAGCTTAATGTATGACTCATAAGTAAATAGGCTAATGTGTTGATTCACATAAACGATGTTTGCTTAACCACTGCAGCACGTCCAGTGCTTTAGCGTCATTTTTAAAATGTAAAACCACTAGATTGTACTAGTCGATTAAATTTAGAGGTTTCTAGTCTTAACCCGGTAAAAGTTACGTCATCAGCATACATTTTCTCAAATTTGTCCATATCTACTTCGATACTGTCACTTCGCAACAAGGAGTGGAGATTTAAAAAGACGAATACTTCATTTAGCAAACACATATCGCTGAAATGCTTTCCAGCTTCACTCCGAAACCATTCAGCTTTGAATGTGTTGTTGTTCCATGAAGGTCAAAAGGATAATTGAAGCGTCGACACTAAAATAGAGAAAATAGCCGATAGCGTACTGTAGCCTACAGAATATACGGAAGCGACATTTTTTACACGATAAAAAACTATTAACTTCTTCTGTAGAGGATCGTAGTAGGCCTAATAGGCTATGTTCTAGCTATGTCCCAACTGAGTAGCTTAGCCTGTGTGTCAAAATTATTACAGGCGCAGTTAAACGCTGAGAATAAAACAAAAGTAGGCTAGACCTTGGAACACAATACACAGGTAGGCGTAGTCAAGGTTAAAACTTAAAATTAGCCTACGCAGGTCTAAGTGCATTGCAAGGCTCATAAAAGAACAGAACTTTTGTTTTTTCAAAAACATCAAAAACACTTGGCGTTATTACGCAAGTAACAAAATAGCCTATAGGCTACAACGAAATTCAAATTCACTCTGCCTGCAGTTTATAGCCAAAGCAGTTGCATATTTTCATAAAGAGATCTCAGATTCTTAAAACAGCAACATAAAAATTGTCTAACGCAGAAGCCTAATCAATCTTGATAAATCTACAAAATAAATAAAAGAAATTTTCGATTGAGGAGCGATTTATGAGTTCCGAATTCTTTATAAATGGGCTTGCTGCATCCATTTGTCACTGTGTCAGTTTATTTCATCAAAAGATATCATTCCTGGAGCAGCAACCCCTGTCACAGTAGAAGAAACAATCGCTTGCTGAAAGAAGGAAGCATCGTGCTTTTCTTCCATCATCACCTTCTTTGTTTGATACCTAAAATGTAGAATAGGCTTAAATTTAAAATTTATTGTTTTCCTGCGTTTAAAAATGTTGATCAACGCTGGCATGAGCTAGGTCACCCCGTAGGCTAGGCTATTCTGGAACCACTGCAACATGAACTAAGGTGTTAGCCCATATCCAAAGACACGTAGGCTACTGTAGCTATTCTAATATGGATTTTGACTTCAAACTAGAGGAGTTCGGATTTTTTGTCTATTATTTAGTAAACTTTCTTTAGGCTACCCGTAATTACATTAAATTACATAGGCCTACATTTACTCGCACTGAAGATGAAAGCAGTAGTTTTTCAAACGTTTGCTGAACAAGACTTATCTACAGTTTGGGCTCTTTATGTTTTGATTCGATGGGCTAGGCGTTCCAACCATTTTGCTCCTAAACCATTACTACTTCCATGAAATTAACTAGCGTACCTGGTGTAAAAATGATAAAATAAGTATCCGCTGCCAATAATGAATACCATCATCCCAATCGCAGAAGGCCACACGATAGCATGTCCAGCATGATGTTCCTCCTCATGATGCTCATCTTCCCCTTCGTGGTATCCTTCTTCTTCGGAAGCATGTCTACCATCTTCAGTTCCGTTTGAATAAACTTTGGTAGCCATGTCATTCCCATGACTGTCACTTTTTGTGGGCTTTTGTCCATGACTTTCTCCTGTAGATGAAAGTCACAAAGACTTCAAGAATTGCTATGCCTTTATTAGAATTTTTCAAACTATGAAATACTACTAACCCTTTAAATATATTCCACATATGCTGCGTTGTTTGATTTGAGTGTAGCCTATGTAACAAATAGGCTATTTAGTCATCATTACAAGGGTACCCGGACATTTTACCGAAAGGACATTTTGCCGAAAGACATTTTGCCGAAAGACATTTTGCCGAAAGCCATTTTGCTAAATGGACATTTTGCCGAAACTCCTTTTTGTGTTATATGTATCGATATTCTCCACAATGACTTTTAGTCTATCGTTCACAACCTTAGTCCTTTCGGCAATTTGTCCATCGGCAAAATGTCTTTCGGCAAAATGTCCTTTCGGCAAAATGTCTTTCGGCAAAATGTCTTTCGGCAAAATGTCCTTTCGGCAAAATGTCCGTGCACGATTACAAGAACTTTGGAAAACAGAAACTTTCACTTATCAAAGGCAACAAAACAGCAATGGGGTGGCTATTGGACTGGCACAATGCAGTTAAACAACAAACACGCGGAAACCATCTTTCACAATTCCAAACTGCTTCAATATTACAGTAGCCAAGGTATTTAAATCTAGAATAAATTTATGAAATAAATCTGTTGAAAGTAGAGAAGATTTTAGATATGTTGAAGTCAGAATGGACTGTCAAACATTTAGGCTAACCGTTTGGTGGTAGGCTTATTGTCATAGTCTTAGTTTGTTTAGTTTAGTTTAAAAAGTTTAAATAACCGTATTTTAACTTTCGGTTTCAGAAACAGTGAGGCCTATCAGTCGAGCATCACAAACGAGTCAGCAGCAGTTCACAAGAACAGCTTCTACAATTTTAAACCGATACTAGTTCTGTGCTATGGGAACGGTAAGTTGCAACAACCAGTCACAATTTATTCTATAAGCTTTCATAAGCAACGTAAGTGTCCACTTCCGCTGGGCGGTAATGCTAACTATGCAGGCAAATTGGCCCTTCGCTGCATGCTGGTTTGGTTGGTTGGATTTGAATTTTTATTTTCGAACTGACAAAACCTTGATGGGTTATTCCTGGTAGTTTTGTACACTTGTAGACACAATGTAGAGACTCTTGACGCAGGGCCGGTTACCGAGATTGGCAGAGTGAAGTTTTCCTATTGTTGAAGTGTTGTTGCCGGAAATTATTCCATTCACTAGGTGCCGCTGAATGGAGAGCAGTCCTGAAGTGCGTTGCTCAAGCGCACACCCCGAGAGCCGAACCAGCGCCACATGATTTTGAGCCAGGCTAACCACTGGGCTAACGGGGCGGACATGCTACATAATGTGTTTCATTTAAACGCAGTTTGTTCACCGAACCTAAGTTAAATGTTAGCTCATTTGACCTGAAGTATTGCCTACAATAGACATTGAAAACTCATTATTTAAAATTTAGGATAATTAGAAACAAGAACAAAGCAATGACGTTGATAGCTTACTTGCTAATGTTAACCCGCAATACATGGAACAAATAAGGTAAAGCAAGAAAATATGGATTGGTAACTTCATTTTAATCTTTGTTGGACTGCACTGTGAAGAATTAAACACGAGTTTTCATGAATAATTAGACCTAATTGTTAACCTGTTATTCGAAATTCAAAGTTAAGTTCAAAATACTTGCAACTAAATCTTTAACTATAACAATTATTGCTTAATGTAGTAATTGGAAGAATCTCTCCTGCAAAAAAAATCTCCCGGTAAACATCCCACAGAAATATCTCTCCGAGAAATCCACCCTGGTAAATACCTTCTGCCGAAGAAAATACTAACATATTATTAGAATGGATTTCTTGGATTAGGTAAGTTTTCTAGGGAGGATATTTACTTTCATTCGTATAATATCATGAGTCATATACAGGGTGTGCTTGGAGAATTAGGAGACCTTTGGGGCCAAATTAAGATTATTTAAACTTTGCGCGACACATACGCAATTGCACTATAAGAAAAAATGTATAAACTGCTACGGTTCCCACTTTATTCGTTTAACACAAATAGAGTAAAATTATATTGTTTAGTGTAGTTAGTTTTTTTGCCTTGTAGTTTAGCGCTTTATCGATGACGTCATTTACAGCGGACTTTAACTGCACATCACTAAACAATCTTTTCATATTTTATTATTTATAAAGTTGGCATTCTTTAGAAATACACAGGGATCTGGAATGACAAAAAACGCTCTTTTGCAGTAAAACTTTAATGATTTCTGAGTATATTTATGTTGTGTAGCGGTGTAGCCTATCAACCAAATTTGAAAGACTCGATAGAGGAAAGAGAATCACAATAACATAGGCTACAATCCACAAACATAGAGAAACGCTTGAGTACTGTATGCTCAGTGGTGAACAATTCAATGTGATCTGCCTTATATTTACTGTATGCCCTATATGTGTTTATGGTAAGCAGGCTACTAGTAGGTCAAACAAAAAATGACAGAGTGCTTTGCACCACTGTATGTCTAGGAAGATCTTTGATGCCAAAGTCCACAAAAATACAGTTACCTCTGCACAAAAGAAAGAATTAGTGCTTTACAAGGTTGCCTTAGCCTGCGGCATTTCAAAACATTCCGATCTTCAACAAACGTTTTTCGATGCTGTCGAGGCGAGTCGCCTTGCTTCACTTCCTTTGGACAAATTGATTTGTTCATGTGGAAACACTTGGGTGGTCAGCTGCGAAGTTCTATTATTTTTCTCTCGTATTGTGAAAATAACAGTTAAGTTAGTTAACCTATAGATATAGCCTACTTGTTAAACACTTTTTGATTTCATAGAATCAGGCTTATTTTGAACTATTTAGAAACTCGCTTCAACGAATACTGTATTTGTAAACAGGTAAACTATGCGGAAATTCTACACTATTGCTTTAGCAATTTGATGCTATACAAAAAATTCAAAAACGTAGTATTTGTAAGCATTTCGAAACCGCAAAAGATTTTTCCACTGAGATGCCAATATGCTAGTGCCGTGCATAATGATAAAAACTTATACAAGGAAATCTAGCGGCTTTCTTTCTGGCTGTAACTGCATTTACTGTTCCAAGCCTCGTCATGACACGATATTACTTCGAAAAGCTATTCTAAAGCATACTTCGAATTTTAGTTAAGCGTTTGATTCACTTCTACCACAGTTGGATAAATACACGTTAAGACACAAGCTGCTATGAGCTACGGGTAACACCAACAGTTTTGAATGAAATTAGTTCTGTAACAACATTTTGAAGTTAACTACCGTACGTTTGTTTTGCCAGTGAAACCTTACGCAGCTGACAATTACTTCCACTGCATTGTTAGAATGCTAGCTCACATGACATATTACCAAAGCACAACGCCACGGTAATCTCATTTTAGGAAAATTGACTCATTGGCTCAGTGCAGTGGTTCTCAAACTTTTTCCGGTGCAACGCACTTGGAACAATTTGGAGCTTGCGACTTTTTGATGACAAAGATGTAGTCTTCATTGATCAGGTTATATTATAAGCTACATATGTGGACAAACGGGACCAAACATCAATAGTCTACGTCCAAAGTTCAAATTTTTCTGTAAATGTTGCCGAAAGTTACTGAAATCTTTGCTATCTCTATCAAGAGTTTCTTACTTTTTTCAATTGTAATCAAAAGCCTGTCTCGTTGCAATCATAGTCATGGCAAAACTGTCGGTGCTTCTAATAGACTGCTGACTGACGTTTGCATTTTTTAATTAAGCAATGAGCAACAATTTGCGGTCTTAAAAAATGAAGTTAATCAACGTAACCTATTTAATCTTTTTTGTAGCCTATACATATTTTTTATTTAACAAACCGAATCTTTGTGGGACGCCTTTCAGAATTTCAAGTGACGCACCAGGGCGTTGCGACGCACAGTTGAGAACTACTGGCTAAGGATATTCTTGAATTAACACTTATTCTTGAATCTCCTGGCCGGTGAAAAAGAATGTAGACTACAAGCTGAAACTGAGAACACACTTTTCAATCTCAAAATGACTTTTACATGAGGGCTAGAAATTGCACGAAACTTAGGCTAACCCATGAGCTCGATCTGATTAAGGTCGTGATAATTTTTTCTACACACTAGGCACATGTCTATCATTTCGGTCTCAGTATGCCTCAACGCTCGTCTTTCGTTGCTTCCTTTAACCCTTTCTAGCTTTCAGCTATGTTACAATTTTTTTTTTTCGCTTTAGCCTAATGATTAAAAATAGAACAAAACCAAACTAGCTATAGCCTGCATGATATGATCAATAAATAAGTCCATCATCACTCACACTCTCAGCAATTATATGTTCTATTTACGTTACTTATGACCAGGAAGTTGTTTCAATAGAAATCTGGTTTTCACTTCTTTTGCACCGTACCAAGCATTACATGCCAACTGCATTTTAATCAAAACTGTAGCCTTAGGTTAGGCCTACTCTACATGCACGTTTGACATTTAGACTATGCAACATGCTAAATCACAATAACTGAAGTGTCATTTGTGCAAAACAAGACAGCTCATTGTAACAATGAGGCGCAAAAAACGCAACAGAA
The DNA here is from genome assembly GCF_918807975.1 of Aplidium turbinatum. Lineage (NCBI taxonomy): Eukaryota > Metazoa > Chordata > Ascidiacea > Aplousobranchia > Polyclinidae > Aplidium > Aplidium turbinatum. The sequence continues at coordinate 9,929,950 of NC_137486.1, forward strand.
TTACAGAAATCAGTAGACAAAGCTACATGCATTACAACTTCACTACGTTTCGTCAACATCAGCCTGTTGTGTATATAGATCAGAAACAGCTATAGGTCACAAACTCACAATGTTTTGTGTTATATATTGTAGTAATGTAGTTCACTGACTTTTCCATTTTTCTCTTTGATATTATAATATTCCATCAACTTAACAGCAAAACGTTGAGCCAAACATGGCGTAAATAACATTTCCTTAACTTCTACGAAGCAAGATTGAGATTTTGATACAAATAGACACGCAATGACCACTCTTGCTTGACGTATCATGCGTTACAGAAATGCAAAAAAAAAAGAGTTTGTGAAACAACTTGTGATCGGAAAGACAAACGAGTGCATCATTATCTCCACCCATGTCAATCAGTATCTCGTCAAATAGAAATTAATGCGCCTGCGATGAATGTGAAACCCAGGAGCAGGGCCTCGAATCTGATGAAATGGTCAGCTTATAGACAAGACATAGCTTACGACTTACATTTTGCTCTTCCATTCTGCTTTACAACTTTTTACTATGCCATTGCACAAAATATTGGCTAGTACAGATAGCCTTCGATTAAACAATCAGTCGTTGAATTGCTGGTATTTTAACCCTACCTCAACTAAAGTTTTGTCGATCAGCAGAAGGCAAAATTTTCACAAATGATTTTCCCATGCAACATGCTGATGATCGGTGAGGTCAGTTTGTCTCATTCGCTACAGTAGTTTTTGCACAATTACCAAACAAAGATCTGAACACTGACGGCACTTTTACAAATCCGACTTAATTAAAGCAGTACTTCAAACACAAGATCAACCCATTGAAAGACGAATATTGTACTTACTGCGTTGCGCATGCGCACCTTAACCTCTAATGAAAAAAATATATTTAAAATTGAATTGTTTTATCGCTTTACAGCAAAGTCTACAATTTGTAAGGAGTAGAACATAAACTAAACCAGTTTATAACATAGCTTTATCACTGAATGCGGTCTATAAAAGCACCAAAAATATATCCAAAGTAAGTTATTATGAAGACATCATTATTATGAAATAATGCCACCAATAGGCTTTAAATTCAATTGCCCTACACTTAACTTTTTAAATTTGTCAGATTAACTCGATGCAGATTAACGTTTTGCTATCTATAAAACTGGTTAATTAACCCAGGTTGGATGTTTTAAGGATTTCCCGCAGGACAAGGCAAAACTTATTGACTAGTAGTTTTTAATCAAAATTAACTGACAGTCGGGTTTTATTGTTCCATTCAAATGGTTGCAAAACACAACTTGGTAGATACGGAATTAATTTTGCGCTGCTGTTTGGATAATTTCTCCTATTGCGTCCAAGTAGTGACTAGCTCAGAGACATTCTGTGACTTTTTTTGAAATTTGCTGGAGTTTGCACTGATCGCGCTCTGTTATGGCATGCAATAACAGGCTGCAGATCCGGCTTCAAGCCTACCACTCTAGTCCTTCAGAAGGTTATGCAAAACATTTCATCTTAAGGTGGCGCTGTTGAGTTAAAATATTAAACTACTAAAACAAATCAAGCAACAACAAAGCATCCATTATGATACGACAAGAGAAATATTGAAACGTTTTCGCTTATATAATTAGCACTTGTCAGGCATCTGAAAATGCATTACACAATAAATCGGACATTATTGAAATAAGCAACAGAAAAGGTACAACAGCCAAACGTGTTCGATTTTATTTGATGATAAATGGCCTGTTGTCTCTTTGATTTCGTCTGGCTTGGTTATGAATCTTTCTCCTCGGATTGACAAAGCCTCTGATAGGTTATTCCTGGCAGTTTCGCATACTTGTAGATGCTTTCAACCACTGACGCAGGCCGATTATCAAGATTGACACAGTGAAGTTTCCGGTTGTTGAAGTAACCTATTATTGTCTATGAATTATTCCATCCACTAAATGCGGCTGAATGGAAAGTAGTCCTTGAAATGCGTTGCTCAAGTGCACACCCCGAGTGTCGAACTTATGGTTTACCCAAGCAATTTATCCACCGTGGCGGTCGTCTGAGCCTAAGTGGCCAAACGTCTATCCTTTCACCACCTCAGGTTGCTAGTGTTTTCCGAGGTTAAGCAGAGAAACTACGGAAGAATAGACTTGCTCTGATCTTCTCACTAATCAAGACACGCCGACTTTATGCGCAAGTTGATAAGAGAAAGACGACACAGTCGTTGATAGTATTATCTGTGGTCTGTTTATTTGCGCCAAAACTGGCAAAAAGAAAATGTCAACCCATTGGTGCACATGGATGAGAGGAAAATCCGAAGCTTGTGCAAAGCGTTTGAGATTTACCCAGAGTCTTAAACGGCTTTGCACAAGTACAAGGTTTGTTGGGCAGAGATGCAGGGGCGCCGGAACGTTTTTTGACTGTGGGGGGGGACAGGATTATGAAAAAAAGGCACATTTGTTGCTGAAAAGTCTTTTTTTTAAGTTTTAAGATAAGATACAGCGATAATGCTCGTCTATCAGCTGATCATCGAGTAATGATACAAGTGTCCGGTATACAAAAACAATGACACGGAAGGGCATCATGCTATGTTATAATGATGTAGGCTAACCTACTGTGATACAGAATTTTGTGTCGTGAATATTATTTTGACACAGAAATGAAAGATTAAAATTAGACTAAAAGCGAAGAGCTGAAATTGTTATATCGTAGCCTATTGCAAAATGTGAAGTAGCTTACATTACTTTAAAAGAGCACCCTTGCCCCTCCTGCCCTCCATCTACAGAAAAATTGAGGGCTCCCCCTGCCTCCCGCTTCCGGCGCCCTTGCAGAGAGGGGTCAATGAAGCAGGTTTCGGTGTCAGAGATGAAAGAAGCTTGGTTGCACATAGTTATATTGTACTATCCCACCAAAATATTCTCATCTAATCGTGCTCTATCACATTGCACATAACCAGGGAAAAATGATTAAAATCTTCGTCTTGCCGTTTGACAAAAATAAAAATAAAAACTATAAAAACTGCGTGGTCGATATTATCGTATTGTTCAACCGATAAGCTGTCAGTTTGTAGTTTAATTGAATTACGTCATATTTTAATAGAAAGCGAAAGTATCAACACTAATAATTAGCCTAATTGAAGAAGAAAAGATAGACCAGAGAAGTGCAAAGAAATGAAAATTCTCACGCACTTGTGAGGGAGAGCAGTAAAGTATAAAACTCCTTGTGACAAGTTGGCACGTCATGTTAAAACAAATAAAGAAGTGGTTTTCGCAGCTAGACATGAGGTATTTGCCTATTTTTTTCAGCCAGACTGCCTTGAAAAGAAAGTTAGACGTAAAAGGAATTATTTGTTTCTCATCATTTTCAGGAAGGGATACAAAAGAAATAAGGTTCACAGTTTGACACTGTCTTAGTTTCATTGATTAAATATTTGATCGCGCTTGTCCAGTAGTATTTATAGTTTCAAGTTCTTTCAGTGTATTTCACTCACTGCAAGATAATTCTTTGCAAAAAGTTAAATTTCTTAGACTTTCTCCAAACATGTTTTTAGACCTGGTTCCAACAGTGTATTTTGCTTGTAACTGTAAGTGATAGTTTTTACAAGTTTAACTAGCGTTGTGTCTCTATGAGGCATGCAGGCCATAATTAACGTTTTATTTGCACCAATTGGTCAAAAGACAGAAATTTCTGAATCGACCGCGGCACATCGACTTACTACATTAACGTTTTTTTTCGAAACATAGCTTTTGATTGACTTTTTGAACGAAGCTGTTCCGAAGGTTGAACAAATTATACAATATCCATTACAGAAGTTGTTTGAAGGTAGCTTCATATTTTTATTTGATGCACAACAGTAAACTCATTTACTTTTACTGTAATGTAAAGGGTGTGTCAGTGTCTGCTTTTGTACACAAAGTTTTAGTAGTCTTGGCGTCAATTAGGAGCGGTCCGATGATCAAGCAATATGCGCGTTTAATTGTCGGTTTATTGTCACACATAAGCAAATGCTTCCTTCCAGATTAATTTGACACTTTCCAGCTTTGTGCTACTGTTGCAATATTCAAATCAGCTGACTTTCGTTGCTGACTTGCGACCCCTGCACACACTTTGGGAAACTCTGACACAAACGATCGTCGAGTATTTTTTTCGAATTTTGGCTTAAATTACAGCAACGCTTCCAAAAATTTGTACTTAAGAAATTCTTAACATATTTACTCTTTTTGCTGTTCGACGTATTGGCAAAGTTGGATAGTGCTTTAGCCTAAGATGACAGAAGGCGTTAGTCAAAGTTCATTGTTCTTCCAAACGCTTGGAATCTGCTGCTGTCGAGTAAGCCCTCGCTTAGTTGTAGGCTATTTAGGACAAGACAACGATGCTTAGAAAAAGTTTTTGAAAGGTTTAAAGAATTTTAATTTCCCCTTTGTTCTAAATTATTATGTTTCATTTGGGAAGATTTGTTCTCATCCTTTTGTATATGTGGTGGTTGAAAACCAGCAAAACAATAACCAAATTTAAGCAAAACCAATGATGGTGCAAATATTTTTTTCAACTCTAGAAAGTTTAAAATTTCTTTATTTAAAAAAATTGTTTGTGTAGTAGGGCCTAAGTAGGCTATACTGTAGGCTACAGTGCTTTCTCTCAATCTGAGTGCATTTGATCAAGTTTATTGGCCTGTTATGCCATGTGAAATTTTCAGGATAAAGCGTGAAAGTCTGGTTTAAACTAAATTAATGCAATTGACTTCATCTGTTTGTTACTCCATTGAGGTTAAGCAAACAGAAACAGCGATAAGCCTTTTAGTAAACAAGATTTCTAACACGTGTTTTCTCTTGACTATCCCGAAGGAGTAAGCAACAACCACTTGAAAGTGTTTGAAAGTTGCACCTCACTGAATTGTTATCAAGTAGGCTGCCGTTCTTTGACGTTTGTACATCACTGAATACTAAAAATCGCTTTTCTCAGGTGTCACGCATGGTTGAGTGGCGTGTCGTTGCGGCAAGACTTTAAGTAAATTTGCATTTTTATTGCAACTTATCTCACTTCGGTATTTTTGACATAAAATTTTAAGCAAGATTCCTCGCAAACTATAACATGATTCTATGTTGGTTATTGGAGATTCTTAGCTTATTCTTCTCGGCAGATTTCAAATTGTAAGTGATTTTAACAAAGTAATAAAGTACATCCTTTTAGACTGGAGTTTTAGATAAAAAATAGAGGTTAAAATTCACTTGCCGCAGTGCAAAAAGAATTTGTCTGAAAGCGTGGACTGAGTCAGAAGATATTTTTAAATGTTAGTTATTGTTTGAAAGGTCACCAAGCGAAAAATGTTTTTTTCTGTTCTGGTCAATTAAAGTTCACCTGTTTTGCTCTCATAGATAATCATGACAAAGCATTTGGTCATTTGTTTCCGACATGAGTAAATGTAAAATATCAACGGCGCATGACTGGAGTGAAAATCGAACGATTTTTAATCACAAAGTTACCATTTGTCAACGTTTCATACCTTGAGGAGGTGAAATGATTCATTTATCATCGAAGAAACAAAACGAAAGTTTAAAAGACGCTTTTGCTCTTGTCTAATAAAAGAACAAAAAATCTACTTTTAATGATGAATCAATTGTACAGAACTTTGCTACAACAATTTTAGGTTTATGGTAAAATCTTAGCGTAATAAATAGTACGCAAACAACTTGCTTCTTAGCGTGTTGCAAAATATTGGCCATGTGAGTTGTATCAGCGCTTTTTGAAATGGTTTTGAATTATGCGAAGCAACATTTTGTTTTGCTTGTAAATTTTTAAATACTTTTGTTTAGGATAGTACCAATCACGCTGTTTGCTGATTTCGTGAACTTTTTTGCTACTAGCCAATCAAATCTGTCCACCCGAGCGGTCCACCCGAGTGGTCCACCCGTCCACCCGAGACCAAGAAAGCGGAAGAACAGATTTTTAGAGATTTTTTTAAATTTTTTGCAAATGTCTCTCAAATTTCTATTAGATATAAAAGTGTCTATAAATTTTTAAACTATTTACTGCCTGTGGATATGTTACGTTGCTGCAGCTTTTGGGAATGTGAAAGTGCAACAACATATAGTGAAGTTAATAAAATGCAGCGGAGATCAAAAGCTAGCGGTCTTGCGTCAAAATCACCCTTGAAAAGGACGAAACCGCAACCGGTTAAATGTGTAACTTTTTTCCTTAAAATTATAAGACGTTATGGTAACGTTAGTCGCCTACAAGGCGAGTGTTGTGTTGACCTAATAGGGAAAAAGAGAAAAGAAAAAGTGATCAAGCTCATAAAGAAGCTTAAAATCAGTCCTCATCAAACTCTGGCAGTGATACACCTGGCCAGTTGAAGAAAGTTTAACCTCATCTGTAGTAGTGTTTGAAGTGAGAGTGAGCTTATATGACGATGGCGTGAAGATAGTGAGACAACTTATAGCTGTGTTTAGTTTTTTAAGAAATGTTTGAAATTCTAACAATCCATTAAATGTGATTAACGCAGCCAACTTCTTTTAAACGCAAAAAAATAGTTTGGAAAAGAAGCAGATAAACATGGTGTCTGAAGCATCAAACACTTAAAATTTTACCCATAAAAATCGCTTCAGATTTGTTGTTAAGCAAAGTGTTGTTAGTTAAAGAGAAACAACAGTTTGTTGTTTGATAAATAACAGAGTTTTGTGTAAATGTAAACAGAAAAAAAAATTGTTTAATTGCGTAACGTCTACGCGTGAAAGCATTTTTTTAAAGTGTCTTTTCACGGCCTAATTTTCAAATTAAAACATTAGACCAAACTGTTTTGGTTTTCAATCTTCATCCTCGTACTAACAAAGTCTTTGATAGGTCATATCTGTTAGTTTTGCATACGGTACTTGTAGAGGTTTTGAACAGAGGTGGGCAATAGCGCGCTACTTTTTTTGTAAAATTAGCGGTAGCGGCGCTACTTTTTAGTTGGAGTAACGTCTGCAGTGGCGGCGCTACTTTTTTTCAAAGTAGCGGTAGCAGGAGAGGCGCTACTTTTTGCGCACCTCTGGTTTTGAACCACTGGCACAAGGCCGGTTACCGGGATTGGCAGAGTGTTTTCATGGTGAAAAGTTGTTGTCTACAAGCTATTCCATTCACTGGGTGCCGCTGAATGGAGATCCGTCCTAAAATGCGTTGCTCAAGCGCTCACACTTCGAGAGCTGAACTAGGCCGCTTGATCTTGAGTCGGAAGCTTAACCACTGAGCTAAAGGGGTGTTTTATCACCAAAATAAAGTGGTATCACATCTACAAAACAACATTGTTGCTTTTACAATAATAATTTACTAATTTAATAGGAATGTCTAATTTTTTTTGATCTGAAAATGTATTAAAGTGTACAGATTCGTCATAGTCATGCGCTTGCACAAACGGCTATTTCTCCGTTTGTTTATTTCCGTCAGGTGTCGCTGCTCACTTAAAGACATAACTCAGTGGAAGTCATTGGGTAACGCTTGAAAGCTTTGAATTGTGAAGTAACATAGCAGAAAGTTTTGCGTAGGCTCATGAGATAACTTTGTGAAAGTGGCTATGTCATACTGAAACAGTAAATCCCAGACATGATAGGCCACAAGCTTCTGAAATTTATGAGTTTTGAGTAAAAAAGTGTGAAATTTGCAAACGAGCCAGAATCACATTTCTCTCAAGCAAGCGAAATTATTCAAACAGAGTCAGTTGCACAGATACCTTCAATAAAATATGTTTTGCGAAATAAAACAAGAATCAGCCAAACTCTGAAAATGCTTTTTGATCAGTCGATTTGGCTTTAGAAGATTAGACTGATCAAAAAATGTTAAAGCTGAAAATTAAACTAAAATATATAGGCATCGCCATTGTTTTATTGCCACAATATTTAGCCGGCAACAAAATGTGTATTTATAACTTAAAATTAATGATTGGCTACGTTGATGATAAGATAATTTTGTTTGTTTGTTTTCAAGATATGTTTTGTTCAAACTAACTTACCTAATGTCTAGAGTTTACATATGAATAGAATTTGCTTGTACTAAAAACATGTATTAATTTGAGGTTGGTTTGATTTTTTGTGATGATTCCTTCCCAACCAGTCATGCATGACGGGTACTCGCGACTCTATGACAACGGAGATGAAGTTAGAAACACTGGGACACCGCGCTCTCCATATTTAAACGTGGTACAACCAATAGCCTTTCCTTTCACTGCTAATCAAGTTGCAGCTTTCAGTAATGCCCCTGCAATGGATCCAAGATTTGGCACAAGCCCGAGACATACAGCACAAATGGCCGCCTTGACAAATGATTCTTCCCCGACAACCGGCGCTTCGTTTACCGGCATTCCTTCCGCTGCAGCCATTTCTCCCAATATGGCGATGGTGAATGGCTTGCAACAAAATTTTGCCAGAATCGAAAGACATCAGGCCACTAAGCCACCTTATAGTTATATTTCATTAATCACAATGGCCCTGCAAGCATCTTCTCAACACATGATGACGCTGAGAGAAATATATAACTGGATAATGAAGAGCTTCCCTTTCTATCGTCAAAATCAACAACGCTGGCAAAATTCCATCCGCCACAGTTTGTCGTTTAACGATTGCTTCGTGAAAGTTCCTCGATCAACAGAAAAACCAGGAAAAGGCTCCTATTGGACTTTACATCCGGACGCTGGAAACATGTTTGAAAACGGATGTTATCTTCGGCGACAAAAGAGATTTAAAAGCGTCAAGAAATTAAACAAAGAGGCAAGTTCAAAGCCTGTTTCGTCACCGGAGTCTGCTGTGAATATGGAAGTTTTATCTGTTTCTGCGTCAAACCTTGAATCAGACAGCAATAGTCCAATGAATGTTGAAGAAAGCAGTGTCGTCTTGAAACACCAGCAGCAAGAGAAAGTGGTGCCGGACTTACAAAGTGTTGAAAGTAATCAGCAAGTTGAACAAAACATAACGCCAATCCAACAGAAAGAATTGTTTCACGAACTGCCCTCGACGTCAATTGAACGTGTAAATACTGAATGTCCGAGTTTTGCCTTAAAGCCTCAGCTTTCCAGCAATAATCATCCTTTGTACAGCCAGCATAATGTTAATCGTACACCCCTATGTTCAGCCCCTTCTCCAGCTTTGGAAAGACAAGACTTTTATGACATGAAAACTGTTTGCGAACAAAACCAAACGAACGGTCAAATTTATACACAAGATCATAATATGTCTTATCAAAACATGGAAATGAATTATTCGAAAGACTTAAGTGCTGCAAGCGAAGCTAATTATAGGCAACGACTGCGAGGTGGTGCACATGTTCAACCTAGCCAGCAAGCTTTTACTTCTGGACGTTTCGCTTTTCATTCGTTGCCGGTGAGAGGTTTTGTAAACGAGATGAAGGGACTGCAGCATTATCAACCATTTTATTATCCTCCTCAAGAAACTAAACTCTACCCTAGTGCTATGCCACATTACAATGGTGCAATACTTAGTGGCTTTACTGCTCGACCAGAAAATGGAACAGCTGGTTTGTATTATTCTGCTTTGAACCCGAGAATGCAAGGGCATTCATCTGGTGCGAGTCTATCATCGTCAACCCCATCGCCTTCTGCAGAAACTTTGACGCGTCAATTCTCCAGTTCTTCAACAGAGTGCTCTCCTAATACGCACTTCATTTAAAAAGCGAAGCCAACGCGCAAAATGAAGGACAGCAAAATCACTCAAACTTTTACCAAACATGCGGACAATCAAACTAGTGAATTTTTCTCTTTACTTTTTCATCTGAAACATAAAACACATCCCAAGCTTATAATACATTTTTCAAAGTCTTGTGCTCACGTTTTGAGTTTATTGTGTATAGGCCAGGGCTACTCAACTAATGTTAGCAAAGGTTCATTTTGACAAGTTGAAAATTTTTGGGGTCCCGTGAATACCGGTACTTCATATGCAACCACAAAAATTAAACAACCAGTAGCCTACGAGCACCGAAACACTTTTCAGGTAGTATGTAACACGACTTGGGTTTTTGTCTGACACAAACAAAAAAATAAAAAAGGAAAAAAATGTATTGTGTTTCTTTGTAGTGTGGCTGTGTGGATCGTACATCAGAGAAAACGGCAAAGCGTTGGGGGTCTGGGGGCGAAGCCCCCAGCTCCTTGGAAAATCACAAAAAATTGCTTTTCCCTAATGGAAATCTGTTTAAAGAGGCCCTAAAATGTGGCAATGAGGTTATTCTTCCAGAAGCCCGAGGTCCACCTTCAACACCCAGAAAGTCCGGATTCGGACCGCGGTCCGCCAGTTGAGTAGCCCTGGTATAGACTATCAACTTTGACAAAAATAAGAAAAGCCTTTCAAAACGCTAAAAGTGGATCATTTTGTATGTACTGCATTCCATAGGCTATAGCCTACTGTACATAGAGTTCTAAAAACTTTTAAAAACCAAGTGAAATAATTTAAAAAACAAAATGAACGCAAATTGACAACTAAAAAAGAATACGAGTGATTATTGTTTTGTGAGACTACTCAAAGCAATAAATTTAAGAGCAAAATAGCACTATGCCTGTACGGCTCTTTGTGGATTTTCTCTGCTATTGTTATACTGTATGAATGGCTATAACAATAGCCAAACGCTTTTTTGGCATCATTATACTGTGTGCGATTTGTATTTATAAATGGAAGGCCATCTAAAGTGTGAATGATAAAAGCAAAACAAATGATCTGGTGTGAATTATTATAGTTGATCATGACCTATGTTTCATGCTAGCGTTCAGCGTACTCCAAGTTATGTAGAAAAGTTTACACAAGACCAAATTGAAAACAAACGAAACGTAAAACTAACGAATGATTTCATTTTCGGTGCACAATCAGTAACTTTTAGTATGATTGTACCTTACACTTGGTCAGCATCTTGCATGTGTATTTGATGCGTATCGCTCACATTTTACTTTTTTGTCATTTTTTTGATTTAATAATAAACATTGATCCACAAATCGCTTCAAGAGTAGTAGAACAGCGAATAAACAACAGATGTGATTAATTCTGTTATTGAGTACATGTGTCAGAATAACAGCATCGAGAGGCAAGTGACAAAGCAATTGCTTCTGACCAAGACGGACTATATAGCTTCTGACAAATACACTGCCCGTGTCAATTCAGGTCAAAGCTTAAAAAGCGGCTGATTATTTGTTTAGTCGAGGATAGAGAATTTTTGCAGTCATAGTCCACAATAGCACATAGCCTAATTATGTAGCAAAAAGAAGTAGTGAAAAATCATGCGTTAGATTGATATTTAGGTAACGTACAAGATTGTATCACAACATCATTGACAACACAATTAAGTTGGCAAATTTTAAAAGAACTTCAATTACACAGCTTTTATTTGATATTCGAAGTGCTGAGTTGCAACTCTAATTTGGGCTGAACAAACTGACCCATAAAAATGCCATTAAACGGTGTTCATTATGAGCATGTAGGTTTGTTTTGTTGGAAACGTCACGCTACTTTTCCTTTACGAAGATGACTTTTTTTGGCGTTTCTTTGGGGCTCTATAAATTTATGTTTCCTGAAAATCGCTTCAGTTAACTTTCAGTCAACCCTGTTTGCCTCAGTTGATCTTCGAAAAGCGTGAAATTCTATGAAAGAAATTGCACAGCTCATTATAAAAAACTTCTAAAACGTGAGCTTCTCGACTTTTTCAAGCTCCTTGCTTGTCTGACTAAAGTAGTCTTTTGTAATCCGAAACTGAAACCACATTTTCTGTTCAGTAAGTTGTTATAATTATGTTCTCTATTCAACTTGTCAAAAGAAAATATTTTTGTTACCGTAACTTCGTTAGTTGAAGATTTCGTCAACTATAGCTTACATAGCATCATCGCCAAAAGATTAATATCTCTTTATAGATGCTCTATTTCTTTGTTTATAGCAATTTATTTCACAATGTTAAAGTCTGACTGCTAAGAAGAGAAAAATTTGAGCACTTACCTAACACATATATTTGTTGAAATATATTTCAGTAAAATCAGAGTTGGGGTTTTCTGACAAAATAAACGACAAAAATAGGTCTTGTGGGAGGGGCATTCCAAAATTGTTTTATTTTAAGATAAGTGTGAATTTATTAATCATAGCCTGGAGAGAATCCCCATACTCCTCCCACATTAACGATACCGATTGGAAAGTTAAATGAGGTGGATGCATGCAGGGCCGTTAAGAAGGTAATTTGGGCCCGTGCCCAATGGGATCCTCAGACTCCAAATCAAGGAGGAATACGCGGAGGGTTCTTCAAGCTCCCGGGCCTTTTAGAAAAGTTTTAAGTCCCTAAAATTGTGTGCCCGGGTCCAATGGTACCTCCTGTCAACGCCACGGCATCGGGCCAGTGCGATGACAGTCCAATGGGCAATGCTATAGAGTTGCTGCACTGTCTGGGCAAGCTAGGCACTCTAAGCTGTGTCTAGACTCGTTAAGAGCAGAATTTGAGCCAGGTGGGCCTACCAATGCGATTCTCATGTTCTCAAATCGAGACACCTTAAAAAAATAGTTTAAACTTGAAAACCTAAGCGGAAAAATAGGCTATTAATTTAAATATCAAGGAAGTGATTTTGATAGTCTTCTCCAAAAAAAAACAAAAAAAAACAGAATTGTCTTCAAAAAACAAATCCATTACACACATAGTCTACACACCATATCTAATTACCGTTTTTGCAATCACATTCATCTCATGTTTTGCCTACATCTTGTTGTGATGGAATGTTGCCGTCGCAGCACCAAGCTTCGGTTTTCGGAGCTTGATCGGTTTTCTTCAGCGCATAACAAAGTTGCAAGAATGAGAGCGAAATAATTTTATTTGTCAATCAGATTTTATGATAGTAGGAGCTACATCATAAACTAATTACATTACGATAACATGCAATTTACAAAATATAGAAACATTGTACGCTTAATGTTGTACAATTCAATTTGATTAGCCACGAGCAGCAAACGACCATCTGGTCATCTAGTCTGCTGTTTCCTGTGTATAGAGCCAGAAAGTTGCGACTTTTGTCTATTTATTGCAAATTTTGCAAAGCAATATTGAATGATGTGTTCATCGATGGCCTGCAATGAGAATGCAGGGTATTTTACGATAAATAGCCTACAAAGCTGATTGTTAGGCTGTGCGTTGTAAAATATTTTCTACTTTTATTATTTCATAGAATTTATAAACTTTTTCTTATCATAAGTAAGTTGCCTGTTCCATTCATCTCAACAAACTCTCAAATGTTTGATAAAAATAAATGCAGTGTCATGTGATCAGTTATTTACTATATTAAAGTGTGTTCGATTAAAATCAACACAAATTGCAAGCTATTTTTTGTACAGTAGAATTCGCCTATAGTGACACCTGAAGGGACCGCGGAAAAAGTGTCACCATAACCGAAGTGTCACTATAGCCGAATTCTACTCAACTGTTGCGTATGCAAACGAGACTTTGCAACAGGTGTCACTATAGGCGAAGTGTCACTATAGCCAAAGTCACTATAGGCGAATTCTACTGTTCTGCCTTCCATTGATGACGTTGGCCGACACAATTTTTGGTGCCGGCAGTTTTTGAACTGATTTAGACTAACTTTGGGGCGCTGATTCCGAAAATGCAATCAGTTTTTCTCCATCAGGTCAACTTTTTAAGTTACAGTGATTTTAACTTTTTTACAATTGCCCTACGAAGTAGCACAAATACAATAGTTTTAATGCTGTCATAATGGGATTACAACATTTATTATTACTCTTGCATTACATTCTAAAACAAACAAAGAAAGAAGACAATGCCAAGACAATTGTTTTCTGTGTTCAATTCTAGTAGGTGTAAATCAAGACAGCATAATGGTGTTTTTTGAGGGGGAATCTAGCGCGCTTATGACTACAACACTAGAAGACGTCTTTATAACACAAATATTTTCTGCTTCATCTGTAGTGATTACATACTAGAGCCCAGTGGCGTACGCAGGATTTTCTTAAGGGGGGGGGGGCATTGACAGTAGCGTAGCCAAGAATTTTGAAAGGGGGGGGGGTTTGACGACCGGCGGGCGAAGCCGCCGTCGTTTTTCGCCTAAGACGACACCCAGCGGCGGGGGGTCTGGGGGGCCTACCCCAGAAAATTATGAAAAATTACTTCGAATTTGGTGCATTCTGAGAGCAGTTTTAACAAAAATGTGGGTATGAATATTCCTGTAAAATGGTGCTGTCAGGTGGCATAGCAAAAGGATAAGATCATGTTTTCTTCGGCATTTTTCGGAAATAAAGCTAAGTCTCTATGTTTTCTTGTTGCTAATTCCTGGCTGAGATGTTTGAATGTTTGGTATTGGCAAAACTCGCTCTTTTAATGCAGTTTTGTTTAAAATTAGGCAAGTTTTTCTTAAACTGAAAGCATCATTCCCAAGCATAAAGAGACTGAACGCATCATTCTCAATATCGTGACGTCACACGCGTGCTAAAAGTGGAGTTGTAACCCCCAACCCCCCCCCTTGTCTACGCCACTGGCCATTGATATCCCAAACGTCTTCATGATATCCCAGTATGGTTTTAGTTTAGACTTTATCCATTTCTTTCTCACTATAATAGGCATACAGAATACTATGCTACATTGGCATACCTGGGGTGTGGTAGGTGGATTGGGCTATGTATTTCGTATTGGCTTGGTCTATAAAACAACATTGTTAATTGCTTTGACAGTGCAATCCAAAACATATTAAATGCCTTAATCTACGCCGTTAACTACTAAAACATTTTTAAGGGGGGGGGGGGGGGGCATGGCCCAATGCCCCCCCCCTCCTGCGTACGCTAGTGCTAGAGCCTAACAGAAACTACAATTGGATTTACTTCCTGACAGCGAAGACGAGCAAGCTTCCACTGACAGCAATACAGCAATTCCACCCTTGCTGAAAGCAAATTTGATCCTGCTATTTTACCTCGTCAACTTTTTGCTCAAAGAGAACTCAATGACTTGGCAAGGGATTTAAATTTATCAAACGAATCTTCTGAGTTACTGGCTTCAAGACTCAAAGAAAAAAATATGGTTACAAAGAAAAAATACTTTCCCGATAATCTTGGCGATTTGAGTCACGAGCAAGGGAGGCGATTCCATCAAGACATTAGTGAGATAGAAGTCAGATATCAAGGGAGACGGGATGCTTCCATGCTAGCTGACTAATGCTGGTCTATTAAACGCAATGATGCTTTTGCAGGTCACTCTCGTAGACAAGGCCTATGAGAGGGGGGTACGGAGGGTACGGTGTACTCTTGAGGGCCCAAGCCTGTGTTTGTTGGGGGGCCCGAAATTGTTTTGAAAAATGTTTGGTTAAAACCATCCTAAACGACTGATTTCAAGCATAAAAGTTGTTATTCTTTAGTCCTGGGGGGCCCGTAATCTAGCAAAAGGGCCTAGAAAGGTAATTGAGTGCTTTGCAAGCAAATTAGGGGCCTAAAGTGGTAATTTAATGCTTTACGTGCAAAAATGTTCTGTTAAAATCACCCTAAATTAAATCATAAACGTTAGTTATTCTCCTGTCGGGGGGGAGGGAGGGTCATAGTGTAGCAAAAGCTGGTTTGAGAAAAACTCGGGAAAAAGCCCGGTGTTTTTTGTGTTTTTAAAAAAAAAACTATTTGCCTAGTTTCACCCTTATTTCACTTCAAAATGAATTTCGGAGTTAGAGCAGGAGCCGAATGCTTTCGGAGCAGGACCGAAGTAAAAAAAAGTGACATAATTCTCTCGTTCTCCTCTGCTAGTGCTGGGCATGTGGTGAGCGTTTTCGACACCACATATAGTGTCCTCTTTAGAAATAATTATAAGCTACATCTAAGAGAAATAAAAAAATGAATTTAAAAATTTTACATTAAAGATGTAGGCTACAAGCGACACCTCTCAACAGCACCATCAACAACTGACATACGAATTCAATGCAGGGTACACAAATTGGCGAGGGACAGATCACATGATATGCACAACACAAAATAATAGTTTTATTGCAGCCTGATGCTATTATTGCGCACAGATGTCCAATTCTGCAGTAAAATTTTGTGTGGTGTGCAATACGCCTAAGCAAACATCACACTTTTTGCTCAAGACAAAGGTGGCCGGAGTGAGAAGGGGGCCAGGAATGACTCTTCGTACCTCTAGTGAAAATTTCTCTCAGAGGCCCTGCTCGTAGATCTCTTAAGCGCAAGTTCATGGCAGACACTTAAGCAAGGTGAAGCTACCATACCTATTAATCCTATGTTTGTGTGTACGTTTTTAATTTCTTTGTTAGCTTGCTGAAATTGGTTTATGTCTTTTGACAATATATTTGACTTGTGAATAGATTTCACATCAGCAATTATGCATAAGTGCACTCATGCAGTGGAACCACCGTAACTAGAAAACTGCTGCATTTTCGAAATCAGCGACCACAAATTAACTAAAAACAGTTGAAACATCTTCTGCACCACAATTTTTTTGTGGGCTAGTGTGATTGATTTAGCCTATACTGCAAAGTTCAAGTCCAGTGTCACCGGGTATGACACGTTGGCTACTGCCCAGACAGTAAAATCAGTCATTTTTACATTGATTCAACGTCTACCGACGTTGAATCAATGTAAAAGTGATAAATTTTCCTATCTGGGTGGTGATTTAAGGTCGTCAATCTCAATTCGAGCTTTGTTAAAACAAGCAATTGTCCTGTTGTAGAAGGGAACAATATGGGAAGTGACAAAAACAACAACGGCACGAGCTGGCAACGATTCAGTCACAGAACGTTTATCTTAATCAAGTGGAAAGTACAAATCTATTTATTTATTGGTCAGCCAAGAACAGCGGACCCCAACTTTCTTTTTCGGATCGGTTTTAAAATGAAAATAGTGTCGCGGATCGGCAATAGGAAAAACCAAGTTTGACATTCAGGGGCTACTCATCGGACTGATTGTGTTATAGTATATCGGCTTAAACACACTTTTTCAGCAAAATTTGTAAAATGGAATAGACAATGGTAAAATTCAAGGTCGGAAAAACAAACTAGTTTAGCAGGGTTCTGGAAGGATTGCTCCAAGAAAATTTTGATTAATATTTGACGTTGTTTTGATCGTTTTTGGTGCATTTCTCAGCACAATGAGGATTTTTTTGGACGCATGCCTTGTATTTGACCAATGTCATCAAATTGAAACTGAACTTGTTTAAAAGTTTGAGTGACAAGTTTAATATCTTGGTTTTGAGAGGCTCTTAAAACTTCACCGGTAGCCTACCAATCTTTAAGTCATCTGCTGAAGCCAATGCAATTTGATAGGTTAATAACATTGTTAATGGCATTGAACAAGTAAAAAAACTGCAAAAATGTAGAACATTCAAGTTTTTTATTTTGGAGGGAAGCACCCTACTACGTCACCAAGTGCCCTCTTTGGATCCGTTACTGTTTTAATAGATATACGAGTAAAAAGAAATAGGCCTATTCATCTGTACGTATTTTGTGCATGTCTGCAATTGTTTCCACTGTAATCAATTTAGCCTACACCATGGCTAAGGACATACTTTCAATCAACGTGAACTCTTGACGGCCATTTTGGACGTATGTTCTCGCGACCCGTCGTTTGGGGACCTCTGAATGTATTATTTCACTCACAAGAAATAAGTCGCTTTTGCTCACAAATGAATCCGGTTTAATATAGGCCAGCGAAAGAGTGGAATTTATAGTTTTCTGCTTCATAACAGCTTAGGCGTTGCGTTTTTAAGAATATCGGTGTGCTACAAGACACGGGTAGGGCATTTTCAAAATAGGTATTTATACTGTAGGTGCAAAGCTTACTCACCTCACTTATTGTTCAAATTCCACTTTTTTCACACAAAATATACGCAAAGAAGTGGCCAAGTTGTCCATGTCTGCAGGATTGACGTAGATAAATCAGACTGGAAATTACATCCAAGCTTTGCGCTTTAAAGTGTTGTGAAACTGCGTGTTTTTTTATCTATTTGCTAGACTTACCCTACAGTTAAGTTAGACCAGTGGTTTTCATACGCACACAAAAGAATTTCAGAATCTATCGTCGTGATCAATAAACATTTCTAAAATTTTAAAATAATCGCATTTTAGCCACGTAATGACTGCACTGTATGATTGGCGCTGCGGACAAGGCGTTGGCTTCCAAATAGTGCAAACCTAGTTCGACTCCCGGCTTAAGCTGGTTGTTGAAAGCACTGCTCACCTATTCTATACGTGGGGTGTAATAAACTAGATTGGCATAATTGCTGAAGGAAAGGCGACCGAGAGAAAGGAACTGGCCAGTGGCCACCCTACTCTACTCAGAGCAGAAGGCTTTGTACAATGAGAACCTTACCTCATACCCGACACTTGATTCAAGCATGGGATCACCACTTAACGAAAGATACAAAAATCAATGGCGTCAATAACTTGGTCGGCGTTGCTGACGAAATCAAGTAGCTTGAAAACGACTTTAGCCATATTAAGTAATAACTGAAAGTTTTATTTCATTCTGTAATCGACAAAAAGCACAATGCCTATTAATTGCTATTAATATAATTAGGGTATAAAATAAAGGCTGATAAGTCGTTTGTAAACATTTAAAGGTAGAAAGAAAGGAACTTATTCATTTCAAACGCATAGCAGCAAACCAAACGACATGCATGGAGCATAAAATAAAACTTAAACTCCAGGTTATCTTAGCAGGATCATCATGCTGCAATAAAATTTACATTAAAACGTAATATAATTTGAACCAAACACAAACGTAATAACAACTGGCGTAATATGAATGGGATAAACAAATTGGTGTTTATTACATTGTTTTTCAGATGATGAACTAACGTAAAATAGACCAACTTTTTCGGCTTTGAGAAATTGCAATGATTGCCCGCACAGCAAATTCCGTCATTCTTACATTAATTCAACGTAAAAATTACGGGTTTTGCTGTCTGCGTGGAAACACTTAAGCCCAAGATTAAGTGTTTTAAAAATATACTGCAACATTCAATGCACAAAATATTATATAAAAGGTTTGGACCAGTAGTGCTTTGGATGGTGGAAAGCCTACAGCGTGAAAGTTCAAGAAAAATAGTTACAATTACTGCTGAAACTGCGTTAAAACGTCAGTTTGATCTAAATAGCAAAATCAGCAAGACAATAAGGTGAAACCGCGAGGGAAAAGCTAACTGACTTAAAGTAGTGTTGTAAATAAAATAACTGCATCAGAAAGCCTTCCTCGAAACAACATTGCAACCATAGCAGAGCATCGCTACTCAAAATTTTTTTTGAGAGCTCAGCTTTCGAAGACAGAAAATCAGTCGCTTTTTACATTAAACATTTTACACGTCTACAGACATTGAACCAATGCAAAAAACGACTGATTTGCTATCTGAATTAGCTTAGTAACATACGAAATGTTCGAAAACGCAAAAGCATTCACAATTTCTCAGCAAATCAATGCATGCGTAGTTTGCGTACCCTTTTTATACATCAAACGAAGTAGTTTGACG
Organism: Aplidium turbinatum; assembly: GCF_918807975.1. NCBI lineage: Eukaryota > Metazoa > Chordata > Ascidiacea > Aplousobranchia > Polyclinidae > Aplidium > Aplidium turbinatum. Next base: position 9,949,404 of record NC_137486.1, read on the forward strand.
TTCACAAAACAATAAAATGCATATCCTGGAAGCAAAAATGGATTTGGAGAAGATTAAGAAACTAAGGAAGACAAAAACGTCACATACGTTTGTTTTGGCCCTTTAGAATTTTAGATTAAAAATAACTTTACTGGCCATGATGACGTGAGCAATTCAAAAACAGCACCTGATAAATGACAAGTACATATATAAGCCCAAAAGATGTTGAAAAGCATGCCTTCACAATAAAAAAGTTACTTACAAGCTCTTGTTAGCTCACCCTAGGTTCAGTTCAACGATAACCAACCGGAACATCGAAATTACGCAGAAGCAGGGTAATTAAACCGCATCAACAAACTGCAGACTAATTTGAAGAATGTGTTTAAAATGAGAAGATTGTGCAGTTAAGCGAAATTACCGCAAAGAGTTTTCTACAAACTTATTACTCTATAAGAGAAAGTCTATGTTTCTCTGGCAAAATGTCGAGAAGACCTTTCGATTGCAGCCAGGATCTGCTGTACAACCGGGTGAAGTACCTTTGCCCTGTGTCACACAAGCAAGTCACCACAGTGTGGCCTGGTCCGAGTTTGCGGGCTACCTGAACAGCCGCCGAGACATTCAGTCCTGAGGATGCCCCGACGTAAAATCCTTCTTCATGCAGTAGGCGAAAAGTCTGTGAAAATGTAAGCTTTTAAAAATAGTGTGGGTTCTTTTTTTGTATAATAGTGAATATATTATGTATCGGTATGTTCGCTTTGTTTATGTTACTCTTATCCTCGAATTTCAAGATTGGATTCCAGCAAAATTAAATTTCGTGAATTATTTAATTTATTCTTTTGTGCGGCCCGACGGGGTATTGAACCCAGATCTATAGACTTAGATGAGGGCACTCTATCCACTCGGCCAGTGAAATGTCGACTAAAACAAAGTTCACATTGAAATGCGTCGCACACAACATGAGACTTCCGAAACAAAATGTCTATCGAATTGAATGCAATGCTTTGCGTCCCACACCACTTTCTGTTGTAGCTAAACAATGAAACGTTACGTGAATATAACGCAAAGAATCCGAAAACCAATTAGAAGTTTTTATTTACGACTCACAATACCTAGAATGATGTCACCTTACCATGGAAATAGCATCTTTATCCAACACACAAACAGCTCCATCAATAGGTGCTCCTTGCATGTTGGCAGTGACCCTTCCTTGGCCGATTCCTTCGGTCACAGACGAACCTTCACTTCGCTCCAGCTTGCCATTCGTGAACCAATGGTAAAGTACACTGCCCTGTTCGAAAAAACAACTTTTATTTTGGACATTCATAGATCATTGGCCTTCACTTGCACGGGAAGATAGAGAGTGGTTAATATGTTATACACTTGCTTCAGCACTCGATCTGCCAGATAACTATGGAAATAACTCCATTTGAGAGTTTACACCAAAATAAAGAGGTATATCGAAAATAACTATAAAAAAAAGAAGAAACAATTGAGGTCATTACAACATTTCTTCAAAACTTTAACAGAAAACTAAAAAGCGCTTAAGGTTATTTGTGACAGAAGCTGATACAGTGTGAAAGACGGTATTGTAACCAAGGCAGCAAAAATAGCAGCTTTTGCTAGCTGAAAAATACTATGTCTAGGGCCTGTTATATGACATGCACATTAAACAATCAAACAACATTGCAAAGCTGACAAACGAAAGGTTAAACAAATGTTGAATAATGTTGTTAAATGTTTCATAAACGTTACCTGGGGATCTGCAAGAATGGTTCGCACCTTTGGATTTTTGGTTTTCAAGAAAGCAGAGACACCTGAACAAAGTCGACATGATCAAGGTGTGCGGACTGTTGCAGATCTAAGTTTTATCTCGTTGCTGAAGCGCTGCTGGTTTTATCCAGTTTTGATTTTAAGCCAACATTAAATCAACGCTTAAGAAAAAAAATCATACACCAGGGTCATAAGTCCAAGGAGCTCTTGTTTAGAGCGAAAAGGGTCACATTTTAGAAAGTGATTGAGCAAGCCCTGGGTGCTTTCAATTTCCGTTCACGTTTCGCTTTAACACCAGCGGTCTGAGGCCTATTTATTTTAGTTGCACTAAAGAATGGCGAAGAGTTTTAGAGCTCTACAAGCTCGAATCTACATTTTCTAGCGAAGCATACAGCGTCGCTCGGTGAAAAAAGTAAAGTTTATGGATTTGGGGACCACCGTTTGATAATGGCCGACTACGGTCTTGTACACCACTTACAGACTTAGGTTAACTCCTTATTCCAATGTGTACTGTATATAACCCAATAGCAAAAATACCTGCCATTGTCCCGCCCGTTCCACTACCAAAAGTAACAGCGTCTACTTTTCCATCTGAAATCAAAATTGTATCCAATGAATACGGGAAGAAGTGTTTTATATGGTCAATGAAATAATTTCGTAATGTTTTCGTAATGGCTTATGCTTAAGTAGTCAAACGTAAACGTAAAAAATCTTTTTTGAAATGAAACTTTTATTAAATACCAAGACTTGACTCACTGACGGATTTTCGTCACTTTTTGTGTCCGAGCGGTTGCCAAAAAGTATTTTCTCGACTGGGTGCCATTGAATGAAGAGTTGTCCGTTGCGGGGCTGTGGAGTCGGGCGAAAAATATACGACTCCGACTCGTCAGTTTACAACCGACCGATTCCAGTTTTAGCGTTTTTTTAATCTTGTCCTTTTTTTTTTTTTTTTAAATTTAAGTTTAGTTGTAATCAAAATTGAAACGGTGACTTTCACAAAAACTGACAAGAACAAACATTTCTATTTTCTGGTTAAGTTTTTGAATAAGGAGCAATATTTTGAAAAAAGATTGCAAACAATTTTTTTTATTGTTTATCGTTTTGTGTCAATTCGGAGTGTGCCCTTTTTTAACACTCCGGAAACGTTAAAATCATTCCAACTCTAACTCTCTGGTCCTTTGCGCAACTTTCATACTGAGGTTTGTGTCACAACAGAACAGGTCAATCGTAAACCGATTGTCATGCATAGGTTGTGCTGCAAATGCAAACAATATAGCATCAAAGGTTGGGTGCTTTGAAAAAAAATCTACTGTTAGTTGTCAAATATTGACCTCTGTGGCGGGCAAAAGTGGCTCTCTATATCGTTCCAACGTTTGATGACAAACAACTTTCGTAGTGCGAGCATTCATCTTGAAAAAAAGAACATGTCTGTGGTGTCTATATCTTACCTGTTTGTCTCCATATCTCTGGACCGGTGGTTTCAACGTGAGCCTGCCGATTGGCTGTGTTGTCGAACTGGTTTGTCCAGACAGCGTTTGGTAACGACTCGGCAAATCTTCGCGCCTTATTAAACAAAAGCACTTGTATTTATTCGAAGACCATGATGAATACAGAAGGTAAACTTTCAACAAAAGAGATATCGCACTTTATTTTATGGTAATAACAAGTCAATTTAAACACAGATTCTGAATAGACTGCAGGGACGGCGAAAAGCAAAAAATATTTTTTTTAAATAAAAATTATCAATACATTATTCTAAAATTACTGCAAATCTCACTTGATGGTTGTAATTGTCAGGGTTATCAAATGGAACAGCAGGTACAGGCCGAACATCCGCTCCGAGTACAGCAAGAAGATCCATTTTTTCCTGAATATACAATTGGTCGATTGACAGCATAGAGCAAAATTAACGCATCAAAGCTAAATTAATTGGTTTATTTCTAGCAAAACTTTTCTTTTTAGAGTTGATTTAACGTTTACACACATTAAGTCGAATGTAAAAAAGATGTATTTTGTTACCTGGCTTGACTAACATAACATAAAAGTCTCAAATTGAAATATACAGAAGTCCTACTTGATCAAACTATAGAGCAACAACCAGTCTTGATATTTGACCAGTGTCTGCCAACGCTATGTCTTTGCTACGTTTGCAAATCATTTGTCAACGTGTCAAGCACGAAAAATTGTCATAACATACGCGATGAAGACCAGTCAATGAAAGGAAGTGTGACAGAATCTTGCGCAGTCTAAAGCGTACATGAACAACTGCTCGGATGACAAACCACATGTTTATCGCTGACAAGGTAACCCCAAATTGAAAAAAAAACACTAACCACACAAACTGCAGATGTAACATTTCAATTAATATTATTAACATGTTGTATAGGCTAAGCATTGCAAAGTTGTATTGAGTCCTGTTGAAATTTGATGCAGAAAAAATATCGCTGAAATAAAAAAGTATTTTCTTTAAATGCTAAAAAATAGACTAATCTTCATGCAAAGTCATTGTGATAGGCTATAACAGATATCACAATGACTCTGCATGAAGATTAGCCTATTTTTTTGCAAAAACAAAGAGCTTCGGAATGCCAATAAAATGCCCCTATCACTAAAATCATAATTAGTAAACTGCAATGTGCTTGATGTCATTTTAATTCAAATTGGTTGGTTTTGAATTTTTATCCTCGAACTGACAAAGCCTTGATGTTATTCCTGGTTGTTTTGCACACTTGTATGGGCTTTTGACGCAGGGCCGGTTATTGAGATTGGGAGAGTAAAGCTTCCGATTGTTGAAGTGTTGTTGCCGGGAAATTACTCCATCCACTTGGGGCCTCTGAATGAGAGCAGTCCTGAAGTGTGCTGCTCAAGCGAACACCCCAAGAGCCGAACCAGCGCCGCATGATCTTGAATGAGTGCTTAACCACTGAGCTAAGTTAAAGACAAACACATAATCATAATGTCATTAATGAATGCAAACAAATAGTGACAGCAACTAGCCTACTGTTCTCACAAAAAATACCTGTGATTGTGTGTCAGGCATATAAATGACACATTTGTAGCCAAGTGCATTGCATATATGAACTAATCCAATGCCGGTATTTCCAGCCGTTCCTTCAACCACCGTTCCACCAGGAGCTATCAGACCTTTCTTTTGAGCATCACGAACGAGATAAAGAGCAGCTCGATCTTTCACAGAACCACCAGGGTTTAGGAACTCAGCTTTGGCCAAAATATTGCATCCTAAACAAAAGGAGTGGCATGATTAGACATCTTTTTTTATGATTGGTAAAGGATTCATCAGAAAATTACCGGTTTAACATTGTTGAGAAAAAGCATTTGTTCTGCTTTTCTCAAAAAACATTAGCATTTTGAAAAGAAAATTAAGCTGGTATTGTGTCAAATTGAAGTTATGAATGTTTTTTGGTATAAAAAAAATATAATAATAAGTCTACAATACCATAAATATAATTTTGACAGTTTTGGCTTAAAATGACAGCCATGTGCAAAAAGGGTCTGCTACTATTCGGTGAGTCCAATTCGGTGAGTCCGATTCGGTGAGAGCCTTTTCGGTGAGAGCCTTTTTTGGAGAGTTCCCAATTCGGTGATGTTTTGAAATTAATTTTGAAAATTATCAGCTACCGTAGCCTAATTATCCTTGCCACTTTTACATCGTTTTAACGTCGCTAAACGTTGAAATAAGACCCTAACCCTAAAACGGCAATGATAATTAGGCTACGGTACCCAATAATTTAAAAAAAAAATTACCGAATAGGGCTCTCACCGAATACGGAACTCACCGAAACGGTCCATTCCGTGCAAAAAAGCTATTGTATTGGTAACTTGCATATGGGTATCATTTTAATATTGTTGTAAAAATTAGCTTTTGTGTGAACTTGTTATAGTGTATAGTTTCATATTATAAACTAAGAACATTTTATATACCTGTTTCCTTGCTGACATTCTCCAACTTAATTAGTGGTGTGCTAAAAGCAAAAGTACAAATTATGAGTATATATGGAATAAATAATTAAACTATACAAGAAATGCATTACTTGGTAAAAGCGCATTTCTTGCACAATCCACATAAACGCTTTCAACTTACAAAATTAAAAAAAAAATTCCAGTTGTTACACTTGTCTAGTTCTTGCTAAGAAAATGTGTTTGTTTGTAAAATGAGCTGGAAGGTAATAAACACCAAAACATATATACAGCAACAACTTAGGGGAGCACGTCTTTTCGGTGTGGACAATTAGGTGCCGGTCATATAGGTGCGCACAGTGTGGCGTCAGCATATTTAGGTGCGGAGCACTGTGGCGCCCAGCCATTGAGGTGCTATTCCTAATAAAGTCTGCAGATTATATCAGCTTGGTAGGTAGGGCAATGCTTTTCAAAGAACATATTGAATTGAACAGAAAAATATAGTGCTTTGTTAATGCGCCAGTGTTGGCTTATATGTAGGGCAATAAGCTACCTGATCTCAACAAAACGTGTATTGCTGTCGAGTAGAAGTTGCCGGTTTAAAGACCGCGCAACTTTGTGCAATCTGTTATCTTTAATAATTACTTCTCTTTGGGATTACTTCTTCTACTATCACATAGTTATTATTTGACTTAACTAAAAGTGAACTCAGTGATGTTTGAAACTTCAATCATTTATTGATAAAGCTTTTGCCGACGCAAACCTGGACTAACAACAGATAAATGCCAGATACACACATTAACAAAACAATATATTTTCCTGCTTAACATAGCCTACCATTTGTGTGAAAAGCATTGCCCTACCTGCCAAGCAAACATAATCTGCAGTATTACCATCAAGCACCTAATGAAATAGACTTCGGTGTCGAATTCGGTGTCGAAGTTCTATTCCCAGTAAAGAAAATAGACTTTACTGGGAATAGAACTTAAGTGACCGGACGCCATAGTGCGCCACACCTAAATATCCTGTCACCACAGTGTGCACATCTATTTGACCGGCACCTAATGTTCTGCACCTAAAAGACGTGGACCACAACTTAGAAACATTGGCTACATTTATTAGAAACAAAACTACAGAAATTAGCATACTTTCCAACTGTTCCTGAAAATCCATCCAAAATCTCCTGAAATTAAAATGAAGAAACATATGACACCTCCCCATATATGTTAATATTACTTTCTATTATGGAATAATAGAATAAGAAAGTTACAACTTTAACCCAATGCAACACATGGCTAACTATACAATGTCATCACATGGTTCAGAGTCTTTTTTATTTGCTTTCATTTTATTTTATTTGCACCCATTGCAATAACATACAGTACACTGCGATCACAGATGCGATACAACAGACGACAGGAAGCAGCGAAGTGACATATAGTCTTCGAGTCAGCTGCTCCCCTTAGTTTGGCTTGCCAATAAGTGTCCTTGCCTAGACACAGCCGCATGCTCTGGAGCGGAGTCGAACCCACGTCCTTTCGAACGTCGCGCAGACGTTCTTACCACTTGGCTACGCAGCCAACAATGGCTACGCAGCCACTCGGCTACGCAGCAGAGTCAATGCTACCCTTGATGAAAAAAGATGTTACATTGAAAGGGACACGAAAATAAAAACACCATTGGTAATCATGATTCTTGGGGTTTAAAACTTTAGTTGAACCAGCGCTGCTTGACCTTGAAGCATCTTTGTTCAGAAATCACGCACTAACCAGCTGAGCCATTGGGGCGGACTACTGTATATATAAGTGTGATTTTCACATTAAAGTGGGACCAGAAGGCTAACCTTTTGAAAAAGGTTTGTGAGACGTATCATTTACTATTCGTGCAGGTATGGTACTGTAGTGAACAACTTGTGAGATGACAGAATTATATCAGCACAACAAACTTTTTAAATGCTTATAAAAAGTCCACTTACTGTAGAAATACTTCTTTGGCTTGTGATAAAATATTTTGAGTTTCTACAAAAAACACATCTTCTCAATAAGGTAGAATAAGTTGTCATTGTTGACTACTCACGAAAGTCAAACTTAAACCCAAAATAAAACTGCTAATACAACCACATTAACACGCTGAACAGTCTGAACGCTTCTTTCTAATTGCTGGCTCAGCTCAGGCTTGAGTGCTGCTAATGCCTACGGTAACATTTTCTCTGCAAAATCATTGCTTCTGCTTTGCATTCCTATGACTCAGCAAAAAATATGAGCACGTAATCACTTATAATGGAATACAGCGTTGCCAGACGCCCACTTGTGAATTTCACCAATACCGCGACAAGATTTCCCACAGCAAAGCAATTTTTTTCAAGTTCTTTCATACGCACAACCAGGCCCAGATTTAGGGGAGGGCGTAGGGGGCAGGTGCCAAGGGCCCCCCGACTTTTGAAAGGCTCCCCTACGTGGAAAAAAATGTGATTTTGTGTTATTTTTTCCTCCTTTCAGCCTTTGAAGTTTCTGCAAAATGCTGTGCAGTGCTGGATTGATGCTACTGAAGACGCAGAGGTGGTTTTTCGCAGGGGGCCCCCCCAATATAAAAGTGCCCCGGGCCCCCCATCAGCTAAATCCGGCCCTGCGCACAACCCAGGTTTCCCTGGCACAACCCGTGCCAATTTACAAGCATTACAATATTTGAGCATAAATATTTTTATTTTTATAAAAAAAATGCCAAAATACTTTGGATTGTTGTTTATAAAAAAACAATATTGGCGTTATTTATTTTATTGGCGAAAATATCTGGAATATTTTATAAAATTAGAAACTACACAAACAAACAAAGCATGTTAACGCTGTAAGCTACTATGCTCTTGCACGCTCAATAATAGAATATGGCATTTTATGTTGAGGTTCAAGCACACCAAAAGTGCTCAAGAAAATTTCAACAATGCAAAATCGAATCATTCGCACAATAACCTTTAGTTTAGCAACAGAAGAGCAAAACTTTCACCACTGTACCAAGATCTCCACATAGGCCTACTTCCTATCAGTAATTTGCATAAACTAGAAATTTCTAAATTTGTCTTTAAATTTAAAAATATGCTATTACCAGGCTACTTTGAACCTTACTTTCAGGAAATTACTGAAGTAGCCTACATTGCCATGGCACGAGAGCTTCTCAAAAAAATAACTTTTACTTACGTAGTGTCAGCTCAAGAAAAGGTCAAGGCAGTTTGAAATTCTTAGGCCCAAAAATATGGAATGATTTACCTTCAGAAATAGTTGGGGCTACGAGAATTAAAACTTTCACAAAAAAACTAAAAATTTATTATATGAATGAACTTGGTCCGTGACTGTTTTTATTGTCACAACATTGACGATTATTTCGGATTGAACATTGTTAGTACTATACGTAGGCTTACTACTCACGAACTTGTGCTACGTAGCGTAGCCCTAGGCTACTACTTGCTACTATAACTGCAATCTTATTAACTGTACTCAAGTCGGCTTATAAACTGACTGATTTTGTTAAAGTATGAATGTGGTATGAATTTATAAACTACGATAGGCCTGGTCACAGCGGTAAACCATAATCTCTTCGTGGGAAAATTGTAACATAAGATTCCCGAATCCGTTCGCCTGCATGTAATGACCGAAAAAGAAACACTCCTTTGAAACGTCTATTCAAAATTGTATTTCTGTAAAATTAGCCACCTGGCTGTCGAAAATGGGATGCAACGCCGTACACCACTAAAACTTGTCACTACAGAACAGATTACTTGGATAAAAGACGGAAAATTTGTCCAGCTAGTAAGCAGCAAGCAAACAGTTAAATATGCGACTGACTTCCAACAAACAATTTTAAGAATAACCAGAATGATTTGCAATATCTCAAGCTCACGTACGCAGTACTGTGACGCAATAATGAAAGACAATTATGAAGTCATTCAAACAGGTGTTCAAAGCGGCTGATGCAATATTTCATAAGGTCTTACGAACGATGGTGCAATATTTGGACATTTTCTAGCAATTTCCATGACGTAAGATGCCAGCTAGGTTAAGTAGACCATAACGGTTTTTATATGACGTTTGATTTGGTGAAAATTGTCGGGAACATAGCGGCCCCTAGTTATGACAGTCTGACATGGCATAACTAAAAAAAAGAATTGACGACAATTGTGAGCCAATGAATAAAAACACACGATACACAAATTGTTTGAATCACTCACGTTTAAGTTAACACGTAAATACAAAGGGCATGCAAAGAATGAACAACAATACAAATAATACACTACGATACATGAAATTGGTACCATAGGTACACGCTAAAATGATGCTATATACAATGGTTGCGATAATAACCGACTGTTCTGGGCTCAGACAAGGGTCGGCCACCGCAGACAAAACCAGGCTCAAACCCTAACACTTAGGTGTTCTTTACGGGGGCGAGGCACGAAATATCCCTCAACACGTAGTCTACTTTCACTTCCCCCGTACTCTCATCATAGTTGCAGACGGCAACTTTAGCTCTACGAACCACAGGCTTCCCTTTCCTAATTTGTGGAACTACCTCATGCACCCTCCCAAGTTGATACTTCCCACGTTTACCAATGTCTTGAAGAGAACCCAACACTACAAGTTGACCAGGCTCCAAATTGTCGGCCATTTTTAGCCATTTTTTCCGGCCCTGAAGCCCTGGCAAGTAAAAATCGATCCATTTACTCCAAAACTGCTGAGAAAGTGACAAACTGAACCGATAGTCCCTCATTAGTTGGTCACGATCATGTGGCTGCCCAACAGCACAGTATGGGTCTAAGTATGGGGTCAAAAGTGAGGCAGGGGTGATGACAGTAAAATCCCTAGGGTCGTCACTCAAAGGTACCAAAGGGCGTTCGTTCACGATCCGAACAGCACTGCCTGTGTACTTAAGCAGTTCAATGAAATTGGGCTTACGTATTGAAGAGTCCAAAATGTGAAAAAAGTATTTGGTCATATCGGCCACGAAACCAAATCTACTCAGCCGAAATCTAGCCAAGAGATCTGCCAGAGAGTTTAACAAATCAGGACACGAAAACATTACATCATTAACACAAGTTCCTCGAAATTCAGACTTGCCATCGTAAACAATACGCTTTTTTAATTGTGACGTCACAAAGTATGGTAAATACCATTCAAATCCCTTGACATTTCCTGCTTCACCAGCACGCTCGATATAGCCATTAGATTTAAGATCCTTCATGGTGTCAGTAAGGAAATCACAAAGTTCAGGTTGTTTTAAAGCAGGGGTGGGGAACCTGCGGCCCGCGGGCCGAATGCGGCCCGCGTCACTGTTCCATGTGGCCCGCGTCAACATTTCTTTACTCAAAATATATTGAAACAACAGCTCAAAAAAGAGTAGGCTCTGCATTCTCGGTGTATTGCGAATGGCCTTCTATGACTAGTTAATCCACCATAGAAGGCCATTTGTAACAACAATGTGTACGTCATAACGTCACCGTCACAATGTGACGAGTTATTGTTAATCGGTCAGATATGCTATTCATGAAAAGTGTTTTGTAGAGTAGCCTACTTCTCAAATTAGCAAAGTTTTACGTTGTATAATGGCTTCTGGAAAGAGAAGAAAGATTGGTGATGAAGGCAGAATGCTCCAGAACTGATGTTCCTAATAACTTCCAATATGAAATAGTAGAGCTTCAGACAGGGGCGCCGGAACGACTTTTGACTGGGGGGGCAAGATTACGAAAAAAGGGCACTTTTGTTTAATAAAAGGCCAATTTTTTTCAAGTTTTAAGATAAGATATAGCGACAATGCTAATCTATCAGCTCACTATGTATTGAGTAGGCTAATGATAGCCTACAAGTGTCCGGTATACAAAGAAGGGCATCATGCTATGTTATAATAATGTAACCTAGTGTCAAGCTTTAAAGCAGCCTGCTGCCATGGTCGCTAAGTAGTGCTTGAATGACCGCCGGTGCTACCTACTCAATCGGCCAAGTTTAGCCGCCGGTCTCTTCTAGCCAATTGTTTAATTTCGCAATAGAATGATCGTGGATTAACTGTCGAAAATATGTAGTATCAAAGAGTGATGCAAAATTAGGTCAGCGCGTCGTAATCATCACTGTTGTATTGTGCGGAAATATTTGTTACGGTATTGATGGAATATATCCATCTGCGATCACCAGCGCTGTAAGTCTTGTTTGTAATTCCCGACGTTTATTTTCACAAAGTCTTAATCCGAAGTGCTAATTTACATCGGCTGGCAATATTGTCGTTTTTATGTCGATTCGATGTTGTCGGACATTGAATCGTTGTTAAAAAGGAGAACTAGGTTAGTTGACATCCAAGGGGAAAACATTTTTTAATCATATTTTGCAAAAATTAGGATTCTTTTATTAATGTCCTTCACATCATTGAAATACTTATTTTATTACCTTGCCGTTATCGTCAACACATGTCGAACGTTGTTTTTTGTTGCTAAACAGAATTCTAGGTGAGTGGCGAACTTGTTTGTTTGTTTGTTTATCTTTATCCTGCATTGCGGGAAAGCGGACTTGAGCGCTATGCATCGGTGTACGCCTTCCGACGTACACCTGACCCACGCTGCAGCCGACGGCAATGTCTGTTTCCGGTTGTCTACTTTACTTATGACTTAAATTTGGTACTACCCATTACTCGAAATCGATCACTGGGTAGAGGCAATTGTCGTAAAGTTTCTTGCCCAGAGAAACAACAGCAAGTGCGGGTGGCTGGAGTCGAACATGCAGGCTCTCGACTGTGAGCCCAACGCGCTAACCACTCGCCATTGCTGCTAACCACTCGCCTTCTTTAAAATCAGCCACATTGGAGACACTCGTGCGAGTATCGTTAGGTGGTCCGCAGTACTAGATTACAATCCCGATAAAGCAGTTATTGCGTGGTGCAACGATTCTATTGCAGGACTTCGCCCAGGCCCAGACTTCAACAACGCTATAAGTCATCATTTTAGCATTGTTGCAAGTTTAATTCTATTTTCTTGTGCTATCGTTAATTTTATTTTGTATTTTGGCCTCCAAGCACGCCGATTTGGCCGTCGAGAAGGAGCTCCCTGTAGGCCACGACGGCTGCCGGAATAAAACGAGTTTTAAGGCCTGTAGCCTACTGTGTTGCAAAGTTTTGTGCCGTAAATATTATTTTGAGGCAAAAATGAAAGATTATAACTAGGCTAAAAGCGAATAGCAGAAATTGTTATATTGCAAACCGTGCAGTAGCTTGCATGACTTTAAAAGGGCACCATTGCCCCCCCTGCCCCTCCATCTTCAGAAAAATTGAGGGCAGGGGGGGCATCCGCCCCCCCTGCCCCCCCGCTTCCGGCGCCCCTGGCTTCAGAGTGGCGGTACGTTGAAAGCGATGTAGGCTACAAAATCATTCCACTGCTCAAATTTCATCAACGCTACATAAATGCTTATGATTTTCCAGTCATGCGGAAATATGCTTTGAAATATGTGTCTCTGTTTGGAAGCACCTACCGTTGCGAGCAGTTTTTTTCCAAATTGAATCTATCAAAAAGTCGGCTTCGCTCCAGACTGATTGATAAAAACGTGGAGATGCAGTTAAGAATTGCAGCATCTTCCGTGTCAGCAGACATCACACGACTCACCAAAAATAAAAACTTTCAGCCATCCCACTAGCTGTGAAGGTGAAATAAATCATTGTCTACTTCGCTGCATTTTTTTATCTGTAACTAAAATTTCGAAGTTTTTAGTGGCCAGCCTGTGTTATTTCTCATTTTATGTGGCCCGCAATACTAAAAAGGTTCCCCACCCCTGTTTTAAAGCCTTCTTCCTTAAAGCAGCAGCTCTATCTGACGCCAACACAAAATTGTTAGTTAGATCAATATCTTCCTTCAACGGAACAGGTATCTCAAATCGACCATCTTTCAACTCAATATTCGGTTTGACAAGTTCTCTAGCCAAAATATCATTGCGAGACAATTCACAGGTTTCATTTTGCAAGGTCAAATCCTGAATGACTTTATTCAGGTCTGCTATTTCTATATCACGAGACTCAATTTTACGCTGAAAGCCAGAGATGACATCCGACTCTGAAGACGTCTGCACTCTGCACACATTTGCAACTAGAGATGTAAAAAAACGTTTTTTTTTGTTTTTAAAAAAAAACGAGCTCGTTTTTTTATTTTTTATCGTTTTTTTTGTTTTTTATTCGTTTTTTTTTTTTTTTTTTACCTATTTTTTTATTAAATGTCACAATATGCAGCAATTAGGGTAAACTCATTGCAATAGCGTCTCTTTCAACAAAAAAATAGTCTCATAACTCGTATAACATCTTTCAAATGAGACAATATGTCTCTCAAGTCTCAACACACGAGCCATAAAGGTTTCTCATCGTCTCAAATAGTAACACAGTGTCCTATGGTTGGCACATCTCAAGTATTGTCTGTAATTTGGTTCAGCCAGTTGTTAAATGCAGTACCACACTCGTGTACAGTTTCGAAGCCACCTGGGATTTTGGTTAATGGGCATGTTACGTTAGGACCAGGTGGTCAGGGTCCTGTTTCTCTACTTCACAAAGGCACTTTTCACCAGCACACCACACCATTACCAGTACAACGTCAAGAGATTGTTCCAGTTGATGTGCATTTGGTGCAAACGTGATGAAAATCACACAAGCGGTTCTCGAGTTATAAGTGAAATAACCTTAGCCACTAAGTGGCTTTATAGATAAGGAGCAATAGAAAAACGGCCATATCTCAAGAACCGCTCAACATGTTTACATAAGTTTTAGCTCTACCCCCATGTTTTATGGGGTGGGCTATCTGTTTATGAATATTAAAACAAGTTTTGGCTACTACTTTTTGAGCTAAAAAGAAATTAACCTCTTGTCGTTACGCACCAATAAAACCATGGTGCGTAAATTAAAAAAAAAAATAATTGGGTAGAAGAAAGATTGATGACAAGTTTGGCAAAAGCAGTGTAGTGCTAAAGTCCCAACTTTTAGCCCAAATCACATTTAAATGTAGTGAAAGATGGAAACGTTTTGATGTTTTTTTATTTTCCCTGAAGAGATTCAATAATCCTTTGTGACGTCATAGTCATGTTTGTTTTCCCTTAATCACACCATTGTGCTGTCATAGACATGTTTAAAAGAAGTATGGTTATTGGTTGCACTTAATCCATCCAATTTGAACTAGTTTGCAGAACTTTGAGACTTTAGCACTTTTTTTGTTTTTGCTTAACTTTTCGTCAATCTTTCCTCTGCCAATAAAAAAAATTAAAGTTTGCATCATGGTTTTATTGGTGCGTAACGACAAGAGGTCAATTTCTTTTTATCTCAAAAAACAGTAGGCCTAGTTCTCAAATAAAATAAGTTTTCATCTTTGATGTTTGTTTTGTATCTTTATCCTGCATTGTGGGAATATAGGTAAAACTTTATTCTTGTCAGGAAAAGCATTATAAAGCATTTATTCACTATGTGAACACTGAGCACTGAGCAGTGCTGAAAAACTCCACTTTAAAGGAAAAATTTCTTCATTCAAGGTTGGTAGAATGGTAGTTACTAGCAATAGTCAACATGGGTGGTGGGCATTTGAAAGGAACATTAACCTAAACCTTTTCTGACAAATGCACTAACTTTTGACAGCTAAAAATATCAGTGATAAGGTCTCTTGCATTATATGTCCCAAATAATCTGCAAGAAGCATCAATGACGAAGTGTCCAATCCAAGATCTTACAACACACGAAAAGAATACTTCTGTTTCAACATTTATAAAGCATATACATCGTTGGCAAGCTATCAGTTACAAAACATGTTTAAACAAGCTATTGGCAATAGCTTGCATTAGTAAATTACCACGTCCACAAACAAGGTAAATGTGTGTATTGAATACTGCCACCTTGTTTTGTCAGAATTTCGTCAACCCATTAAGTGTGTACAAGAATAACCAGTACCACAGTATACTAACATCATAGGCTAACTTCCATAAAAAGAAAAAGAAATTAACTCATCTACATTATGTCATGTATCAAATTTCATTAATTCAATGTTTGTCAGGTCTACTGCCACAAACATGCCAGAGAATGAAGAAGAAAGCGAAACAACATAGGTCCTCATAGGACTATGCAAGAACATATGCTGCCAAACACAAACACTTAGGAATTTCAGCACACCAATAAAACTATTTTTAGTAATTTAATATTTTTCAAGAGCACTATAATGAAACTAAGCTGTAAATTGCAAAAAAATTGCAACTTTTTCAGAAAAATATGAAAAAAAACAAAAAAAACAAAAAAACCCAAAAAACGAGTGTTTTTTGGCTCAAGTTTTTTTTGCATTTACATCTCTATTTGCAACGCTTTCATCTAAGGGTGACTTACCACCACAAGCCAACCAACCGAGAGGAGTGAGTAAAGCATGCGGTTCACTACGATTTTCACCAACACGTTCTTCTTTTGCCCACATCAAATAAGCGTTGTCGTTGCCAATCAGTACTACAATCATTCAAATAAAACATATTCACGTCATGAAAATGACGTAAACCACTTAAATCCTGCTTGTGCGGTAGAGTTTTAACATCGTCAGCCCAAGCTGGGTTAACCACCGAAGTTATATCACAAAACAGTTCATTCGTCTCTAACGACTGAATGTTGAGTTTAACAAGGTCAGCACAAGTAGGTTTCTGACCAGCCAGAGTATCCATTTTAAACGACGCTTTGTCATACGGTTTAACGTCAAGTTCGCAGACCAAATCACTCGAAACAAAAGTCAACTGCGAACCAGGATCATGCTGACAATACACCAACTTCGATTTGCCAGTCATTGGATTCAAAATACGAGCAGCAATAATGCGGTTAAAAGCTGCTTTAACATTTCCAATCTTAACATTACGCACAGGAACTCTGGCACCAACATCATCTTTACCGACCGAATCCAGAGAATCACGTGATGTCACATAAAAATCATGCAGAAGAAAATAATGCTTCCTATCGTTGTTAGGGCCACATTGACGACAGTTGTTTGCATGAACGCAATCCCTAACCATATGCTGGCGCAAACAATTCAAGCATTTGCCAGCTTTCACAATGACATCTCTCCGATCTTTAGGTGTCAAGCGCAAAAATTCTTTACAATTAGACAAAAAATGATATTCAACTTGACCACGTGACGAACAATAAAAACATGCCGGTATGTCTCTACGTCTGGCCACACCACCGCGCGGTGCGCCAACAGCAGTCGAGTACTGCGAACTCCTTGAAATCACATTATCATGGGGTTTTACCGACGTCTGCCTAACCGGACATGAAGGCAATTTTCCTTTGCCAAACTTTTTAAAATGCTGCGACTCACCAGAATCGCCCATTAGCATAATGCTAAAATCAGTCGACTTGCGCGTTTCCTCCCGTACTACAAATTCAAACAAACTCTGAAAAGTAGGCTCATCAGTACCATCATACTGATCACCTAAAAAGTCAAGATAACGCTGCTTAGCGTCAAACGGGAGTCGCTTAGCCAAATCCAAAACAAAACGTCCTTCCAATTTGTCACGCTGACCATAAGCTTGCGCGTAAAGCAGACACTGCGACAATTCATCTTTAAACTCTTTCAGATCACTGGAAGAGGTCGAAGTCAATTTGCTACCATAGCGATACTTTCTAATTTCCGGTTCGGCGAAAAGACCTCCACGAACTCCAAAACGCTGGGACAAGCGAGCTAACGACATTTCTATCCTGTCTTCCTCTGACAAGCCAGGAGTGTCAGAAACCAAATTAGCAATCGTTTGCGCAGCTGTTCTAACACAAGCTGCTTGTAACAAAGTCAAACGAGTTCCTTTAAAGGGCGAAGCTGCCATTAAGGTCGTAACACGATTTTTAAAGAAGATAAATGGCATATTATTACCATCGTAACCAATCAAGGCCGCCTTATCGAAAAACGTCCTACTATTTTGGTATTCAAAAAAGCAATCCTGTTGTTGAGAACTCGATTTAGCGGGAGAAGACAAGCTATATCCCTTAAGGGGCTGAGTGGGCTCAGTCACATGCACAGCCCGATCACGATCCTCACACATGTTAAAATCAGGAGACGCAATACGCCTCTCACAACCACGCAAATTACGTGTAGCTGGGCGATCAAAAACTAGCGGCGCAGAAAACTGTGAAGGGGGCAAAGCATTACTGCTAATGGCGGCCCCGTGACCTGCACGCTCTGGGGGAGGAGTTCGGCTATAATTCGCAGGCCTTGGCTCTACAGCCTTCGGAAGACCCTTAGCCGCGGCCCCGAGACCTCCTGAAACAGCTGGAAAACGTGTGGATTGCACTGGTCCACTTACAGATTGAACAGGCGTCTGGAAAAGGTTATGTAAATTAAACTGTGATTGATGTTCACTTCTGGAATGCCTAGAAGAGCCCTTCTTGGAGCTACGCCGGGAACCCACATCTGATCGATATTCAGCCAAAGCTACCTCTTTACGTTGTTCAGCCCTCAACTGTGCGTCTTTGAGTGCGAACTCAGCAGCTCTCGCGGCGGCCTCAGCTGCTCTCGCTTCAGCCTCAGCTCTCGCGGTGGCCTCAGCAGCTCTCGCTTCAGCCTCAGCTCTCGCGACGGCCTCTGCTCGTACGGCCTCAGCTCGTATGGCCTCAGCTCTCGCGGTGGCCTCAGCAGCTCTCGCTTCAGCCTCAGCTCGTATCTGGAGCTCCTCTCGTCTTAGCTGCAGGTTAATTTGTGCCACTATCCGAGACGAACTCGTAGACATCCTAGTGCTTACATTTGAGGCGCTATTCTCAGGATGTATGTCAGCATCCAATATATCTGAGAACTCACTTACTTTTTGTTCAAAGTTATTTTTTAACGAGTTAAATTCGGGGTCTACCCTATCACGAAGTTCTGCCAAGATTGCAGAGTTAAAAATTTTAGTCAAAAGAGCATGGAAATGCCGTAAATCCTCTTCCAAAGTAGAGAACTTAGATCTAAAAATTAACAGTTCCTGCTTATCACTCAAAAAACCTAGGGCTACAGAAAGTTCCCCAATTTGAGTCAAAATATCCCTTCTAAGATGCCGGGCCTCTCGAACTGACTTAGCCTCATCGTTACTGGGTCCCTCCCCAGAATGGCCTGCCCGACCGCAAAAAACATCATCAGGCTTAAACTCAGTCGAATCGACGGCGGTCGAGTCCCTGTCGCCACCGAGTGTAGACATATTAAATGTTGGGGCTCAATTTAACAATTAAAAAAATTAAGTTACACAAACACACAAAATTAAGTTATAAAAAACTTAACTTCAAAGACCGTAAAAATACAAAAAATAATTTAAATGCACAATACCGTAGTTGTAGGGGTATATAAAGTCCTAAAGTTCCACACAACTTGCTTGGATTCGTTCACTTGAATCTTCAAGCACAGATCGATTGTCTTTAATCTTTTTTCTTCAAATGAATGTCAATGTTGTTTTTTCTTCAGAACCAACAAAGAAATGCCTTTAATTTTTAACTTGAAGTTCTTCAGTACCAACTGAGAAGAAATGTCTTTAATTTTCTTTTGCTTCTGTAGACTACCAACCAACAAGATCTTCTTTTATTATTTTGCTTTAATTTCTTCTTGACCTACCAACTGACAAGAACTCGTCTTTTATTTTTTTTTATGTGCTTCTAGTGCTTCTTGGCCTACCAGCTAACAAGTCACGTCTTTTATTTTTTCTTTGTGCTTCTTGGCCTACCAGCTAACAAAAACGTCTTTTATTTTTTATGGTCACAGCGGTAAACCATAATCTCTTCGTGGGAAAATTGTAACATAAGATTCCCGAATCCGTTCGCCTGCATGTAATGACCGAAAAAGAAACACTCCTTTGAAACGTCTATTCAAAATTGTATTTCTGTAAAATTAGCCACCTGGCTGTCGAAAATGGGATGCAACGCCGTACACCACTAAAACTTGTCACTACAGAACAGATTACTTGGATAAAAGACGGAAAATTTGTCCAGCTAGTAAGCAGCAAGCAAACAGTTAAATATGCGACTGACTTCCAACAAACAATTTTAAGAATAACCAGAATGATTTGCAATATCTCAAACTCACGTACGCAGTACTGTGACGCAATAATGAAAGACAATTATGAAGTCATTCAAACAGGTGTTCAAAGCGGCTGATGCAATATTTCATAAGGTCTTACGAACGATGGTGCAATATTTGGACATTTTCTAGCAATTTCCATGACGTAAGATGCCAGCTAGGTTAAGTAGACCATAACGGTTTTTATATG
The DNA here is from genome assembly GCF_918807975.1 of Aplidium turbinatum. Lineage (NCBI taxonomy): Eukaryota > Metazoa > Chordata > Ascidiacea > Aplousobranchia > Polyclinidae > Aplidium > Aplidium turbinatum. Next base: position 9,969,308 of record NC_137486.1, read on the forward strand.
ACGTTTGATTTGGTGAAAATTGTCGGGAACAAGGCCTACTTTTAGTGTTTTTGCTTCGTCCTTTATGCTAGCAGTTAACAGTTGTTGTTTTTGCATAGGTGTTTTTTTTCTCATACTAACTTACTTTTGTAGGGCATGATATTTTTTAATGTTTCAATAAAACCACAGGAATCCACTTTTTTGTTTACATTTTTGCGGAACTTATGCTTATCTTGTTTGCAACGTAGCCTAATGCTGATGCTTTACATTTGTCACATTAAAAACACGGGAAGCACCTGACTCGATGACTAATATAGTCTTTCGCTGCTTCCTGTCTGTTGTTGAATATATTTGTACCGGTTTATATTTGTACCGTATACTATTTTTTGCAGCAGACAAAATAAAAGGTTTCTCTCTCTCTCTCTCTCTCTCTCTCTCTCTCAATAATCGTGTTGAAACTGATTGATTTAACCTTTATCCTGGACTGGAATGGACTCCGTTAGAGAGGGGGCCGAGAGGGGTGCTGATTACCCCCACCAATTGGAGTTGGGGATAACTAATGCGAAATTAACCCCCCCCCCCCCACACACACTAATGTAGAGATAAAAGTTCAATTTTTAATATTTTTTTTTTACTTTTGTGTTTTAGTCATTGCCACTGAAACCTCGAAACAATCATGAGCAACGTTTTCGGTGACGTGAAAAATGTTGAAAAAAAGATGATAGAAAGCAAATCAAGTAATGGATTCTCTTTCAGATAGTTGGCTTAGGGGTTAAGGCTAGGCTAGAAAGTAGTCATTTCATGATATGGGTTCGATTACCACTCTTACCATTAGTCTTTTTTCTTCTGTAGGCTAACTACCAAATAAAGCTCAAAGCAAGAATTAACCCTCTGGCTGAGTGCTAGAAAGGTCACAATTGGATGGTAGCCTCTTATAACATGTTCTGATTGGTTTGAGGTTTCCGTAGCAATGGCTGAATTTCTTCATGTTAAGTGGCTTCCACAACGCCAAAGTATGTACCGTACTGGCGTACCATTGTAGTTGTACCCGGTAGGCACTTTGACATACTGATATCCAATTCAGCCACGAACCATCCGATGTTACGTTGTCCGTCCAATTGTGAACATTCCAGCATTCAGCCAGAGAGTTGATTATCTATCACTTTGTTTTTTTTTGGTAATTACAGAAGAAAAAAGAGCATTAGGACTAGGAGTGGTGGGAAGTTGCGTTTTTCCTTTGTTCCGAGAAGCACAACCTTGATGACGTCATCAACAGCGTATCTTCTGATTGGTTGATGTAGGGACAGTAGAATACCGGGACGACTCACTTTACTGAATTTTTTTTACGAAATGGACAGCTGGAGGGTCACTAAGAAATTCAAAAATTAGCAGAACTGCACAACGTTTTCTTTGCTTTTAGGTAAATTCATTCTCATCAAATGAATTGCTATATTTGGTTAAAATTATGGGTGCTAGAAAATGTGCAAAACCTTACTGCAGCAGTGTGAGGCTACCTACTGTTATCGATGTAGCGTGAAGTCAACCCCTGCATTATCATGATTTGAATACTATTAAATAAACATGACATCACATATTTCCTACATTTATTTTGGCGATACACACTTTATACACACGTGGGCAGGTCATATAAACTGCACCTGAGTATGCGACATATGGCAGTAGACCTCAAGCTGTAGTTGCATCAAATTTTGTCATAACATAGTGACCCTCCAGTTGTCCACCTTACTTTTGAGTGAGCAATCCCCTACTTCTACCATCCCTAGGTTGATGGTTCGTGGTTGAATTGGATATCTGCATGAGTGCCTACCTATGTGGTCACAGCGGTAAACCATAATCTCTTCGTGGGAAAATTGTAACATAAAGTTCCCGGATCTGTTTGTCTGTATGTAATGACCGAAAAGAAACACTCTTCAGAAAACGTCTATTCGAGAATTGTATTTCTGTAAAAATAGCCACTGGCTGTCGAAATTGGAACGCAACACCGTACGCCACTAAAACTTGTCACTACAATGCAAATTACTTGGATAAAAGACGGAAATTTTGTCCAGCTGGCAAGCACTAAGCAAAACAGTTAAATTTTATGCGACCAACTTCTTCAAGCAACAATTTTAAAATGACGAGAATGAATTACGATATTTCAAACGCACGTAAGCAGTTACTGTGACGTAATAATGATAAGCAATGATAAGTTATTCAAGCACCTGTTCAAGTTTGGCCACACCTGTTCAAGTAATTAAAGATTTAACGATGATGTAATGTTATGCTGCAGCTGCAATGTTTTACAGGTCTTGCAACGATTCTGCAATATGCTCATTTTTTAGAAATATCCCATTACGTAATACGCCAAGATTCAGTAGACCTGAATAGTTTTATATGACGTTTGATATAAAAATTGTCCGTAACACTATGTTACCCTGTCAAACACATCCGCATCACAATGTACTGTGTAGGCCTATGATTTGGAGCAAACAACTTACAAGCAACTTAGTGTAAATCAGTGGGTTGATATCATACCGGCGGTACTAAGAAAAGTGTAGCCTACCTTACAGGCTAAATTACAAACTAGTTATGATAGGCCTACGGAAATATTTCAAAGGCCTTGTTAACACAGGACACAGCCGATAATTTCAATAACAGACTACAAATAAACAAAGATTGATGACAGCAAAACGACAGCATAAGCAACCACCATCAATGAAGAGCCTACTAACAAGACAATAAAACTTAATGATCATGAGCGACAGCATCAGCAACCAAACCAACCACCATTAACGAAGAGCCCACTAGCAAAAAAAGAAAACTTGATGGCGACGAATCACCCACCGATAAAGAACCTACAAGCAAGAATAAAATCTCCAAAATAACAATTAAGGTACGGTACTAACTTTTTACAATAGCAAGGGCGGAGAAAAAAAGTAGATATCTCCACCTTGACTTCATGAACAAAGTCCCAACTGGAGAGATAGACCTGTCTTGCCTATTCTGCATAATACTCAATTCAATGTGGTTTATAATTCGTATTGTATTACGACAGTATTCTGCATTTATAGGTAATTTCAATGGAGCCACGTCCGCCCCGATAGCTCAGTTGGTTAGGCTGACTCGTGACTTCATGAACGAAGAAAGCTTCAAGATCAAGCGGCGCTGTTTCGACACTCGGGTTGTGCAGTGTGCACTTGAGCAACGTATTGTAAAGACTGCTCGCCATTCAGCGGCACCTAAGCTGTAGATGGAATAATTCTCCAACAACAACACTTCACAGGAAAACACACTTACATTGCATAGGCTACATAGATTACAGCAAAGCATTTGACAGGATAAAACATAGGAGAGACTCGGGTAAGTTGGCCCAGCAAAATGAAAATTTGAATTTGTGAGCTAATAACAAAGCTTATGTTAAAGCGAATGCTATTAAAGAGTAGAGAATTTATCACTCCAGAAGTGGACAGATTTTGCATCAAACCAACATTCTTAGGTATATAATTTTTCAAGTTTTCCGAAAAAAATGAAATGGACCATCTTGCCCGCCTGTTCAGGTAAGTTGGCCCACCATGGAAGGTAAGTTGGCCACCTGGCCAACGTGTCCATCTCTCGGTATAATAAGCAGTGGAAAAGCTATCTTTCTCCTCAATTTTACTTTCTAATTATTGCTTGGTTTTATACAGGCTACATGCAGACATACATTGTATGCATTCCTGTACCGCTATGGTTTATTTATAATATAATCTACTACTGTATTATAATGCAGTATTTTACCTCAGAAAACGTTTTTGCATGAGTACACCAAATAAACTTTCGAAAATAATAAAGGCTGTACAGGCCCGGATTTAGGGGGGGCAGAGGGTGCAGGTGCTCCGGGCCCCCCGACTTTTGAAGGGCCCTCCGACGTGGACAAAATGTGATTTTGTGTTATTTTTTTTTCCAGCTTTTCAAGTTTCTGCAAAATGCTGTGCAGTGCAGTGCTGGATTAATGCTACTGTAGACGTAAAGATGGTTTTTCGCGCACCAATATATTCTATTATTACAATATGGGTTAAGAATAAGTTGTCGCAATTTGTGGCATAAAAACGATGTTAGGAAGTGAATTATTGTTATTGATTGCTGATGTAAAGCCGCGATTTACTTACTTTGGATACTTGATGCTTCAATCTTGAAAAAATAAGTCATTGTATTAATTCGTCCATTATTATTCATTCTATATAATACCTCATGAAGGCAAGTTGGCCATGGTGGCCAACGTACCCACCCACGAAATGGGCCAACTTCCCTTGCATGGCAGCCATATTGTAAAAACTAAAATTTATGTCAAACAATCGAGCTTCTAACAACGGCTTCACCGTCAAAGTGAGCCTTAATAACTACTCTAGCGTTGCACTCACTAAATAATAACCATTCTTATATAGTAAGAAAAAACTCACACGACATGTAAAAAATTACAAAATCCAAAAATTTTAAAAATCACAATTTTTCATACACAAATCAAGTTCACATGTTTATACTGCTTGCTAGAGCCTCCCAACCTGGTGATAAGGTGGTTTAAACAGCATTTTCTCGGTATGTGTATGATACGTCACAATAGTGGGCCAACTTACCTGAGTTTCCCCCCAAATCACTACAATTGGTCTAAAAATGTAATGTCCCATTCTTAGAAAAAAAGACTTACAAAAACATATATTTTAAACAAACAGCAGCAGTTTAGTTCAGTTTGTTTTTATTTCTGACCATCACAACAAAAAAAAAAATATATGACAAACATAGCAGAGGTCCAGACAAAGGTAGAAGTTCGAAGTAGTAGCAGTCTCACAGAATTTTTCCCGATATTCAAAGTAGTTCGGCAGGGATGCATACTCTCACCAAATATTATTCAATTTGTACAGCGAAGCAATAATCAAGGAAATATTAACAACACTAAACAAAAACGGAGTAAAATTCAATTGTCAAATAGTAAGCAACATACGATACGCAGATGACACTGTTATTCTCGCCGATACAGAAGAAAAACTGAAAGAAAGCATGGACAAAATCAATGAAATCAGTAAAAAATAGGCTACGGAATGAAACTCAAAAAGCAAAAGCGTCGTTTTGGAAATGCAAGGAATTTTTAAGATTAAATTTTTTCAATTAAAACTGAGACTTCTATCTAGCTACATCAAACTAGTCATGCCATATGGAAGTGAAAGTTGGACCTACAGCAAAGAAATTCACAAAAAAATTACTGCTTTTTAACTCTGGTGCTACAGAAGAATATTAAAAATATCATATAAAAAAACACATTACCAACGAAGCAATAAGGAAAAGAATAGGAGTGCAAGATAGATGAGCAAACGACTTAGCAAAACCAAAGATGAAATTCGCGGGACATTATTTTGAGAGGATCAGCAGGACAGCTAGGCCTACATCAATTGGTTATTGAAGATATGGAGGAAGGAAAGAAGTGCAGGGGAAGAAGAAGACGAACATGGGGAGATGACGTAATACAGTGGGCTGATTTGTCAAGCATTGGAGAAACAAAAAGAGTAGCGGAAGAACGTGATTTGTGGAAGAAAATGACAGCAACCTTTGGATCGGAGACGGCACGTGATGATTATGAACAACACTTCAACAATCGGAAATTTCACTCTGTCAATCTCGATAACCGGCCATGCGTCAAAAGCCTCTACCTACAAGTATGCGAAACTACCAGGAATAACCAGAAACTACCAGAAATCAAGGCTTTGTCAGTCCGAGGATAAAGATTCAAAAGCATCAACCACCATCAACTTGGTAGCGTTTTACGTTTTTTTACGCTACCTGTCAAAAATGAAACCATCTCAAAATTTCAGCGACAATTAGGCCTACCGGTCCAGCACAATGTACAGGAGTTACAACTCGACAGCTGACTCTACCGCAGGTAGGCTAAGCAACCCTGATTGTTTTGGTAACGCACTGCTACGTTATTGCCAATGATGCATCTTCGATTGGACTTCTCTTAAAGTAAATTATCGGAAACAATCTGTGCAGCAACGACTAGAAAACCATAAAGTTTTGAAACGTCTTAGAAAAACAAAGTGACCGGATAATCGAATGTCGGATAATCGAGATGCGGATAATCGAGGAAGCATTTTTTTAAGCTTCAACAAAAAGAAACTTAATCACAGGACTTGCGTCAGCAGTTGCTTAAAACCTGTAGCCTACAAGTAGGCTATCGAATTGCCAGAATTAAGCTTCTAAAAGACTTCCTCTTTTGGAAGGTAAGCTAATGATTTACGTAACTCAATCAACCAATTTCTAAGCCACGTTTCCGCAAACTGCTTTATTTGAAAGGGATCACTCTCTTTATCAGGCTTGTTCAATTAACCGTTCAGTTAGTGGTGGGGTATAAAAGCGATGCGTGATATTTTTATAGGAGTGTTGACAAGGGGGGGGGGGGGGGGGGGTCCAAGTGAAAGTTGGATCAATTGTAATTTAGCGGAATGTAATAAAATACAGTTTTTCGTGTAATTGAAACATTTCTATCTTGTGTAATCGTAATGTGCTACATTTTTTGCTTATTACAGTTTCAATTCCATTGATATTGAAGCTACATTTTTTGCTTATTACAGTTTCAATTCCATTGATATTGAAACCTGACATAGCTTATAACATCAAATAATGGCATTGCACAATGACATCATTCCTCCATCATAATTGCTTGGCAATCTATGGAAGAGCGAGATGACATGACCTGCTGCCTGCAAATGCTTCCTACCTACTTCAGCTAAAGATTATTTGGGACTATCAGCAACATCAGCCCTGTCAGAAAGATTTTTTTATTGCGCGTAACTTTTATACTGCAAGAAGAAATTTACTGGGCCAGAAAATTTTTGCAGCCTAATGTGTTCCTTAAGTGCAATCCAACAGTTCTTGAGCAAGTGAAAATGTAGCCTAAATGCGAACCAAAATTTATAATAGAACAAAGTTGATGTAATTGATCCAAGTCTGAGGGGTACTTTTAGACCCGGGAACTTTAAGAAACTACCTCGCATTCGTTGGTATATACAGTACATTTTTTGTGGCCCGAGTATCTCATTGGTACCGGGACCAAACTATTCTCTCAACAGCCATGCGTTGTCATATTTTGCATTGTGATTTGCGGAATGACAGCCGACACATTTTTGCTGACGACTACATGAATTGGCTACCGTACAACAACGTGCTATAGGTGCAAACCCCGACATTTTCTTGTGGTTTTCACGCAACGTAGGCTACGTTGCCTCATGCGAAAGCCACCGAGAACAAACATAAACAATCTAATTTCGACAACGATAACTTCTCTGGGATGTTAAAGTTCTCGTACAACACCAATCATTCCAAAACAAAGCTTTATTGATCGTTATCTCTGCACACGTTGTTTTCACACAAGTAAGGAAATATAAACAATTGATACAACGGCATTGGCTGAAACAATAGCGACAAAAGTGAACTGGCAGAATGAATAACAAATTCTTCTCCTCCCTTGGAAACAATTAGTATAATAGTTTTCAAAACACGGTAACAATCTGACTAATTTTAGCGAAAAACTGGGACTTTTTTACAATGGAAGTCTACCTGCCTTTCAGTTTTGGCAACTTCATTCTTCGGAAAAATTGGAGTGCGCTTATAGTAACACATTTGATTTACATAAAATTAATCAACAATTTTTGTAAAATGACAGCAGTAGTAGACCATAGTATCTAGCGTGCTTTCAACCATAGGATATGCTGTTCTTGTTTGGCGGTAGCGGCGTTTAGAACTTACTTTCATTGCTCTTATTTTTTGTTTTCAAAATTTCAGCTATTTTGTTTAATAAAATCATTGTAGCAGCAGTTTTGCAGAAGTTTACTTTTCAGTTCAATTTCATATATTCTACTGTCGATACCTCGTGCTCCTTACACCTTCTTCGAGCAAACAAAACTTAGCTTTTTTGCATTGTTTCAACGTCTTTCAGACGGTTGAGATGGTGTGCAAAGGATAACTTTTGTTTGATAAGAAAGTTCCTAGACAGCAAAATCCGTCATTTTTACATTGATTTGTAAAATGATGGATTTTGCTGTCTGGGTAATTTCGGTAACATCATGACACGAGGCTACGACTAACTCATCAAACCCAAGTCAGTTTTGCTCATTTTGCATAGCGACGTAAAAACAAAGACAACTTGTGTTTCATGGGAAAGTTGAATATCCACTGAGCGAAAAGCAACTTTTACTGGAGTTTTAAAGCAATAGGAGTAGGCTATGCATAAAATTTAAAAACTGGTGTGCTGGCCTATATAAAGATTGTTTTAAATTGAAATTGAAGGCTTTGCGTCTATGAAGAAAATCTACAAATACAGCTGAAGTAGCCTACATAGAAAGCAAATGTAAAAAATTTAAAAATGTTGTTATAAAAATTGTAGCAGTTAATGTAGACCTTGTAGACAATCATTTTAAAAACAATTATTAAAACACGATATAATGGAAAAATAAAGCGGTACGGTAAACAATAAACTTTCTTGAAGAAACGTATCACAAGCAAGCTACTTGATTTTAACCAAAATAGGTAGGAAAAAAACTTTTATCCATTTTGTCAAACTTTGAAAATGCCCAGGTTTTCATTTTACAAGCAACATCACACCACAGAGATTGGACTTTCTTGTTATTTTTAGTATTTTCATAATTAAATCAAAAATGTTGCAAAAAATATTTTCAGAGAAAAAAAAATTGGAATGAATACACAAGCAATAGAAGGGGAGAAGAAAACAACCCGTTCTGAAATATCCAGTGAATAGTGTTAATCAATACGTAGCATACCCGAAATCGGTTCCAGTTCATAAATACCTGAGTTACTTAGATTGTTTTTCTTTTCAAAAGAAACTGCAAATTGAACAATGAAATTTTCGCCCGAAAAACAAGGTTTGCGATTTTGAACTACCAAAAAACATCACGGCTTCTTGCTTTGCTTCAAGTTTTAAGAAAGTGTCAATACATGAAAAAGCAGCAATATGTACAAGAGACACAGGCAACATCACGCTAGCAATCATTTGCATATACAGTTATTCAAGCCAGTAAGCAAAATATCGAAACGACGTTTTCTTTTGCTTTTTGATCAATTATTTTCATCTTGAACTAGTTGCGGATTTTCACATTTTCCTGAAAATTGTAGACAAAGTATTACATTACTATATAAGTAATTCAACGTGGTGATTTTTCCATTTGTGGTACGCAAGAAACCACATTTTTAGATACTTTCATCCACCTTGCCAGAGTGCTCAAACTGCCGGAGCGATGAGCTATGCGGCTTATTCGCAATGCAAATCAAATGTTTTACATAAAACTTAAAAATACGTATTATAGATTCTCTAGCTAGATTATTTTCAATGATGTCATAATAACCCTAAAAAAGATGTTTGTTATTCAAAAAATCTGAGTCTAATAAATCGGCTCCAACATATTATTACAAATCCAGAGCATAAAAAATAAGCATGAAACAAAGAAACACCTCATAGAAAAAAATGTTCTTAAATAATGAATTACAAAAGATTTTAGAAGCATTTCTCAAACATGGCCTATGATTGCTATACACGTCACCAAGTCTCAAAGGATAAACTTAAAGTGGACTAACCCAGACAGCAAAATCCGTCATTTTTAAATTGAACGTCAATGTAAAAATTATGAATTTTTCTGTCTTGGAAGCTATGCATTAACGCTTTTCAATCGCAAAGCCAATTCTGACAGGTCGTATTGCTTAATTTTATTTTAAGCTATCCCAACCAAAATGGGTACGGTATAGAAGTCAAGTTTTGTTGGTGTAGTTGAGCAATACTTTGCTATGTGTCTTAGTGGAAGTGCAAAATCGGTTCTTTAGTTTTCATTTGTTTGTTAATAGTTTTTACATTGTTCCTTTGGGTTACTTCAAAAATGTAAGTTTAATAATGCAAAAGAACTTTATGGCGTAATTACCTTAATATTATACCAAATCTCTCGACAAAAACATGTGAGATCTAATGACGCAGTGTGGTCATTTTTTTGAGTGTCCCCTTTTTCAGCAAGCTTTCAGCATGTGGTGGACTTGGTTCGATTGAACGGCACCCAGAGATTTTTTAAATGCAAGTGGACTAAAGTTTACTGAAAAAAGTGAACACCCAATACAAATGGTCACACAACGCCACTGGTGAGATCTAAACTTAGCCGTACGTTTTAGGTCATGGTCGATTGCTGACTGTAAGAAGTTGGGTCGCTAGGAGGGTCAGATGAGGGCAGAGTTTGAAACCTCTCCGGTGGAGTGTCCTCATCTTTTTTTCGAACTTGCGAGTACAACTCATTGTCATTTCCACTCTTTGTGTCATATCTATTGCGAGATTGTCTCCTGAGTGGCAAATGAAAATGAGAAGATTCAACATAAAATTTAAACTACTTATAAAATCTTGGTGTTTTAACACTTGCTGCTAGATTTTTGTAGCAATAGTTATTGCATTTTTATTAAAAATGTGATTGTGAAACGAGCATACAAAGGAGGTGTTTGTGGAGAAATTCAGTTATTTTATGTTGGACCTACTTGCAGAGTTCATGGCCAATGCACTTTCTTGCTTTCTGCTTTTGAGACAGTTTTGTTGACTAAGTAAAACTACTCTTATAAAATACTTTTTTACAGTTTAGTGTTTTAGTGATGACTTTACAAAAACTTGTATAGAAATTAGCAGGAAACTCAGCTGCAGAAATTTACCAGTCTTGAGTTTACTTTTGACTGTTTTGACTATGTGTTATTTTAGGCTACTATTTATGTAACGTCACGCTAATAGTTTTTTTAAAAAGCGAATAAGTTAACAAAGGCCAATATGCCTCAAAACCAACGTTAAACTCGCTTCGACAAAAATTCACTTCAACGGGACTTTACTGGCACCAAAATCTCTCAGTATATTTCGTTTCGTTTTTAAAGAATTTGGCTTAGTTTTAATTTAAAAATGAGTTTATTTTGTTGCCAACGCGAAAGCAAAAACAAAACTTTCAAAAATCTCACAGAAAATACCTTAAAATTAAAAACGTGTAATCTTGCACTTTGTTTTTTGCTGAGTCATCAAATATCCTGGCTTATGCAATAGATGGAGTTTCGATTTTAGCGACATGATTGTTGTTTCCTTCACAAATGTAGACACAAACGACCTGCTGTAACCTGGTGCTGCGGGTTCGCTGTGGTAGTATCGAGTTTGCACTAGCTTTCGGAACAGATCGTTTCCATTGGATTTGCACAGATCCTAGTCATGTGACATGAGGAAATCAGTGGTTCTTAACTAGCACATGACCAGGGAACTGTGTTCCGAAAACTAGTGCAAACCGCTGCTATCACAGCGAACTCGCAGCATCAGGCTAAAACAGGTCGTTTGTATCTACATTGATCAAGCATCCTGGTTTAGTTTTACAAGGTCTATAATTATAGCTCTACCACCCGGTACGCCTATGTTTACCGAAATCCTTGCTTTCGCAAAATTATTAAACATAGATGAACGCCTTTTTTTTTATATCTGCTTTAACAAAAAGTAAAATATGGATCCAAACGGCTTTTAAGAAACAAACGGTTGCTAGTCTGGTAAAATAGGAAAAAGCCGTCTTTTGGTCAAAATGTTGGGTGTGCGCTAACGGATGTTTCACTATTTTATAAATGCAAACTTTGTTAAGTAGTGATACCGTAAGAAAAATGTGTATTTGCCTTCACAGTGCAATTCAATTGAATTATCGTACCTTGAAAAGTCTTTGATTCGTCATATAGGCTATTACATTTTCTCAACCGTTCTAGCTAGCAATTTAAACTATTTTTTACGTTGATTCAATGTCTGTAGACGTTAAATTAATGGAAAATAGAGCTCATTTACAGCGTGGGAAGTGTGTTTAGATAAATTTTGATTGACTTACTTTCGCCTGACCAGGAAAACGATGAGAAGAATGATGATCAAAAGGACTATGAGTGAACATATTACTATGGCTGCTATTTCTCCAGGCTCCAAACCAGTTGAAACAATGGCTGGTATAGCAAATTCCTCGCTGTATTCGGTGGTATTTGATGTACCAGCTGGATTCTGGGCTCGGAAGGCAACTTCGAAATTTCTTCCTGGTATTAACGGACCATTGCATGGAGTGTCATCAGTTCGTGAACAGGTGCTGTTAGCACCTATTTACAAAAAACAAACAAACTTCTAGTTAGATGCTCGGTAAATAGCTGAACATTCGTTTTACAACCAACATGCACACATTTTGTATATGCTTGAGAAAATAAAGAAGCATTTTTAATCTTTGATTGAAAAACAAAAACCGAAATAAAAAATTGTAGCCTACAGCAAAACCACAAATGGTTATAGAGAAGCAACAGTCCAATAAACCACAGAACTTCTTTCTCATTTGAAGAAAGAAAAAAACATACATACAGTAGCCTATGTGCTAATTTTGGCCTACACTGAATTTGCATACAATACATAGATGGGCAATTACAATGACAACACGCTTGATTAAGATTACGACGCTTTAGATACCGTATTCTATAATTTCTTGAGTATGTAAGCTAATTCATCACGATTTTGCAATCATTTGGAGAATACCGTTACTTTTAGTTTAACAATAATAGCTTTGGATTAAGTTATATGAAGTTTCAAGAGACTGCGATTCCAAAAACTTTAAACGTCTTGTAGCCTCAGTAATAACAACAAGTTGACCTAAACCTTCAACATACCGACGACATAACCCAATCCGTCTTCAGTTAGCGACCGTTTTTTCCTCTGTGATTGACATGTAATTGTGCCAGCAATGAATGGTGGAACAAGAGGGAGATCTATCGCAGTAGCCCAAATCAGCGGAACTGTAAATACATCAAGATGTGCGTCAGTCTACAGCTGTTCAAGACTGTGTCGAACATGTCAGCCAGTTGAAAGTCTGCACTAAATTGTAGATGATCCAACTCAAGTTTAACAGCATGTCACCATTAGGACCGGCAAAAGAAAACCATTCTAAATTTGTTTAGAGTTTTTTACGTCACCAAAATATATACGTCCTGAAGTTTTTTGTAGTTTCACAGAAAATTTTCAACAAAATTTCTGAGTAAAAATAAAATCAAATTTATTAAATAAAATTGTGGTTTTTGTCTCATCAAATTCAATATTGTGCTAAAATTGACAGTAAAAATTTAAGTTAAATTTCTAAAAGATGAATGATAGTGTGGTTATTTTATTAACTTTGAGCGCATTTTATCGAGAAGGTTGAAGATGAAAAATTTCCACAGCGCCCTCGAAAGGGATAAGTTTGTAAAAAAAGGAATTTTCAACAAAACTTTTTTTATTTTGTTATAACGTCTACGGACCATGCTTCATGTACTGAATATATTCACAATGACTTGCTATATGGTGCTGTGAAAGAAACACATGATTCAACGAATCAGCAGGAGTCAATCTGGTTGGGTCTTAGAATACGACTTCCAATAAACTAAGTTTATAATGAAAGTCTCCTATTATAAAACTGATCGAAGGCAAACAAAAGCAAGGAAGACCAGCACAAACTTTCTTGCCAAGAACTCAATCCTTTACACTACAGAACACAGCCAAGAAGAACTACGAGAATTGGTCGGAAATCGCCAATTATAGAGAATTTTTATTGACGCTATTTTGCATCCAGCTGAGCTAAATAAATTATCTGACTGCCAACTCCAACTGACTGCTTGCCTGTCCTTGCAAACATTGAGCCAGCTGCACTACGGCGCCAACGTGCTGTTCTTTCCTTGAGTCGTAAAGCCCTAAACCCCGGCCATCTGCTACACGCAACCACGCTGAGATATCTATCAAAGCAGCGGCTAAAATCAAGAAAGCCATTTGTACGCGCTGCACAAGACCTTCTGGCAGCCTCTGGTGGAAGCCCTAGCAAACAGTGGTGCCACGCGGCGTGGTGTGAACAATAGTCAAGCTGCACATCCTCACTTCACCAAGTATTCAGATCCCCGCCCGAGAACCAGCTGGGCCATGGCTTCTCTAGACTTGCCTCATCAAGGCGTAACCGTTTGCTCACTGGTGTTGGACGCTATGGTGCAGACATGTTGCGCTGGGGCTTGGCAGAGAGTGCTGCTTGTGAGTGTGGTGAAATGCAGACGGCAGCCCACATTATCAAGGATTGACGGCTATACAGACCATGTCATGGCATGGAAGGCCTAGTTTCTATCGATGACGAAACCAGGCAGTGGCTAACCAACGGATGCCCTGACATATAGCGACAACACGAGAGAAGAAGAAAATAAATTATTATTGTGATGACATCCAATGTCGGTTGGTTACGTTGCAACCTTACAATATTTCACTAACACGATACTTACTTGCGGCGGCAGGAGCAGAAGCCTCTTTCACGATGACTTGGATGCTATCTAAAGGACCGCCAAGCTCTCCAAAGAAGTTGCTGATGCTGCGACAAGGGTTATTTACGACGAAACTGAGTGCATTCACAGCTGCTGTCTGATCAACCGACATCATTGGGGTGCCCCCAGGCACAATGGTGTTAACTGCACGAAGAGAAATTTTGCAAAGTGTTAAATGTCAGAGAGAAGTCTTCATTTTTTATAAAAGTAAACTTAGAGCATAGTTTTCTATTTTCCGGATTTTTTAGCAACCTGAGAACGTTAGAAAATTTTTTTTCCATTCCAGAAAATTTTTGACAAATCTTTTGTGCACAAAACGAAAATTTAAAGAAAAAACTGAAACGCTTCTTAACGAAATGCTTCAGTGTATGCAGTTTTGGTCAATGAATGCATTTACCATGTTCTTAATTATGATAGTCTTTGCATTTTTCACTGTGCGTTTTAGCTTTAATCATGATTTTTTTGCTTAAGAAAGCGAAAATATCACTGCCGGAAATTCTGGTGACGAGGATTCAAACTTGAATCGGGTGTTAAGGTTGAAAATTCATATGAAATTTTTTCAGACCTTGTTGGAATTCAAAATACTCTCAAGCAATTTATACCCACCTCGAAAGCGTGTGATTTCTCGTGTTATTCCAACTCCAGCAGTTGTATTGACAAAGACTTTAACTACATAACTTTCACCTTCAGGAAGACCATTCAGAGTTACCGTTTCAGTCAGCCTTGGGCTGTCCGATATAACCGCAGTCTAGAAAATCATTCAGCTCATCAGTGCTGTTGGTAGCCTACTGCTGATTCAGCATACAGTATAAAAAAAACTTAGTGTACTACATAAAAAAAGAGTGTAGCAAAAATCTAATGAAAACATTCGATTTGAAATGGTTCCTTGTAGTAAAAACATAAAGAAAGGTATTTGATCAAAACAGAAATCGGTGCCAATAAGCCAGATCGAAGCAGAAAGCAACAACAAGAGGCGAAAAGCTCATAAAGATGGCCGGAAGGAGGCCTGGTCTGAATTAGGAGTTTTAGATCATAGGAATGCAAAATTACATCCGCTTTGGCTTATCCGCCACGCTAGAAGGGTTACGTTTTTTTCTGATTTACAAAATATTGTACTTTAGTACGAAATGTCTAATTGGCAATTGACCCTTTTAATTTTGTTTTATTAAAACTAATGACTCATCGATTATGCAGTTACAGGATAAAATGGATCAATGCGCAATAAAATTATTTTGAAATTTCTTCTTTGAAATGAACACTTACAACAATAGTTGTGGTTGTAGTTGTGCCACTTGCTTGGACAATGTAGTTGGACGCTCCAGCAAAGGGGGTCGCAGCATCCCACATGACACTGATTGAAGTAGAGGAAACAATCCCCACAACAAGATTCTGTACTTCTCCCGGAACTAAGAGAATGGAAAGCTTTTTAAAAAATGCGACAAACAACTAAATTAGTACCCATGATTGCGCCCATAGCTGAGGCGTCGTTTAATGTTTGGGTGTGGTTAGGTTAGCTTATGTAAGATAAGCGGTGGGATGGCGCAGCGGGTAAGGCGCTCGCTTTCCAATCACGCAATCCTGGTTCGACTCCAGGCTTATGCTGGTTGTTAACAAAACACCGCTGACCTCTACCCAGGGTGTAATAAATTGGGTGGGCGTAATTGCTGAAGTAAAGGCGACCGAGAGAAAGAAACTGGCCACTCTACTCTCGTTAGTGCCGATGGCTTACAGTATTTTAATGAGAACCTTATCTTCTCATCCACCGATGCTTAGATTCAAGTATGGGACTCATTTTTACCTTTACTGACCTATGTGAGATGACTTGTGAATTTACATAAAATGTATTAAATTTGGCTAGCACTGAAGGAATTATTTGTGTTTATTGTTTGAGCACTAGTGTCATGAATTGTGAAGTTAGATGTTGATATCGAACACCAGAAAGTTTAAACTTTTTGTGCTTATACAGATTCAGGCCTAGCTTACTTGTGGATGCAGTTCGCACAGTTGAACGAGAAGCGGCACTTTCGCCAGCAGATGTATTGGCAGTTACGTCAACGTTGTACAATCTGGAAAATACCAAAATTTCCTGTTGGCTATTTCGAAATTTAACATGAAAAGCTTTTTTTAAGTTGTGTGCACTTCATTAAGAAGATCAGATACAACCAAAAAAATATGAAGTGAAACACTCTTTCTGAAGCCATTTCAAGAGACCAATTAGTTAACAGACCAAAGACTTGTTTCAAAAAAACATAGTCGCTGCTTTTACTGATGAAAATAGAATAGAAAATGTCAAAGACATTTTGCACCTGTAGGGTCTCAGTCCTGTAACGATGAAAGATACTTCTGCAGTGGGACTAGCGCTTAAAACTCTGGTGAATACGTCACATGGGGCTTGGTCATACACCAAGCAATCAGCTTCATCGTGTCTGAAAGTAGAATAAATTGTGCATCACTTTTTAATCAGCAGAACGCAGACGATTTTCGTTACTACTGCTAATAATAATAATCCTGTTTTATTTTGCGCCCATTGGCGACAACATACAGCACACTGCGATCACAGATACGATACAACAGGAATCAGCGAAGAGACATATTAGTCTTCGAGCCAACTGCTCTCATTATTTTGGCATGCCGTGTCTTTGCCGAGACACAGCCACGTGCCCTGGAATGGTGTCGAACCTACGACCTTTCGAAAGTCGAGCAGATGTTGTCACCAATCGGCCACTCCGCCAATTCGCCTACTAGTGATGTTATTTTACCGTATCTGTGGTTATTGTCTTTTTCAATGCCCACTAAAACTACTAAAGCACTTGAAAAAAAAAACAGCAATTTTAATCTTAGAAATCAAACATCTGGTAAATAACGTAAGCCAATCTTTTTTCCTATAACTCTAATTGAACAGTTTTGGAGATTTATAAAAAGGTTTACGCTGTAACCAAGCTGCATTCGCAATGTGTAGTCCAACATAGCTTAGGATCAGTGATGTACGCGCATACAAAAAATATTGACGCCGTCAGCGCAAACGCAAACGTTCGAAAAACCATACGCCGTATGCGTCAACGTAACTTGTATAAAAAGTTGGCGGCGTCAGCGTCAGAGCATACACCAGCGTAAAATAATTTTGTTTGCTAGGTGCCAAACATTCACACGGTATAAACCACGCGAAACAAACAAGTTTTAGTTTGAATTTAAATTTCCACGAAGAAACACAAGCATCTGAAAGTGTTCATCTGACATTTTGCTGCGTTTTGGTTTCAATATGTCTTTGCCAATTGAAAACATTCTTTCAACTGCAGCGCTGGAAGGTATTGGCGTGTTGTAGCGAAAAAAAGACATTAAAAAGTATGAGTTGACGCTATGCGCTAAAAAACCGCAAAAACTTTACGGCGTAGCCTCAAGCGACAACTATCCAAAAAATGTGGCTGCAAGCGTTAGCGCAAACAAAAGTCTACACCACAAGTTTGCGGCGTAGAATTTGCGGCGTATACGTACATCTCTGCTTAAGATTAACGTATTAAACTCAATTTGAGAATGAGTGCATATTTATCTTTGCATTTTGACTAGTTTAAGAAGTAAATTCTTGTGGACATAAGCTAAATATATATATATTATATGTCTGCGGTTGAAGAAAGTGACCTCTTTACCAAAATTGTAAGCTAAATATGCACTACAAAATGTCCTACGTTATTTCAATGTTGTAGTAAAGTAGGACTCCATTGGCTGGAGAGGGCGGCTGGAATGAAACAGTGATGGAGCTTTCGTTGATGGTGCTGGCCAGCAAGTTCCTCACTTGTGTTGGAGCTGAAAAGATTGCATAGTTTGAAAGTTGAAAACCAAACGTTTAACATTTTTGTCAGAGATATTGTGTATTCAAAATTAAACGCAAAGAAATTATGAAGTCAATAGTGTTTGAGGAAAATTTGTTTTACCTGCTTCTGATGTTACTGCAGTGACAGACACTGGTGCATCACTTTCTCCCTGCTCATTTCTTGCCACCACCATAAACATGTAAGACGTGAAGGGATTCAAACCAGTCACTTCGTAGGAAGTGGTATCCGCAGGTACCACCATAGAACCAGTTGCTGTCGATGGGGACCACGTTACTCTGCAACACGCCAAACGCTTCGTTATACCGCCCAGTTTCTCACATATTTGTCATTTCAATACTTTTTGTCAGTGAAATATTAAAAAAAGAGAATAGCAAGATTTTGTCTTGATAAGTTATAAAAAGCTCAAATCTTGTTTTATTTTTTTGAGTAACACGAAAAAAATTTAATCTCCTTAAATATTAAATTTACACTTCACAGTTTCATATATTGTACAGTATATTCTACCATACCTGTATCCAGTGATAACTCCGTTTGCATTAGCAGGAGGACGCCAGCTTACAATTACACTAGTTGCTGTGACAGTTGAAGTTGAAACATCTGACACTGGACCAGGAAGTTCGGCAACTGTAGTAAAATCGAAAGTATACCCTTCAGTTCCATTAATGCCTCCGCTGATAGGAAAAACCTATTGAAATAGAGATAATTTTGTTTAACATTAATTTTTTATGTTGTATAACCTACACATCCACTTTAGCTGGCACACATTTTCCTCAGCAAGTCGGGTCCTATCCATACCTTCAGCAGCGTTGTCAAGTGGGTCCAAGGGGTACCTTTAGACCCGGGATGATTTTAGGGGTTCATAACCTTTCCAAGGGATCGTTGAACTTGAGGAAACCACCACGTATGTATTGAATACACTGTTTTTTTTAATTAGCTTGGTTTAGGGCCCGAGGATCTTATTGGTACGAGGCCCAACTTACCTATTCAACGGCCCTGCAGGCCCTGCGTACCGGCCCTGCATCTATTGAACGGCCTATCTGATGAACATCTGTGCTAGATAAAATACTTGTCTGAGAAGAGTCTCATAGCGAGAGTATTTGTCTGTACCTTGGCAAAACGCTCAATAAAAATGCCTTTGGGTGGACATGAAGAAAGATTGTCTTTTTTGCCTTGTTGTCTGCTTTGATTAAATATTCAACCATCAAGAGCAAGTTTAGATACAATAAAAATACACAAAGTTGTCATATGAAGATTGTTCAAGTAGATTAATTTTTTCAAACCTTTTTGCCCCACAAAAGCAACAAAACACTCAACTCTGTACAACGTAGGCCCTTACCCCCACCATTTCTAGTCGTTGCTATACCAGTAATATGGTTAGTTCGCGAGATTGACACTGAAATAAAGCACGTTTCCAAAAAGCTGCGTTAAAAACGATGGTATAAAAAATTATCCCCACCAACTACAACTTGGTCTGGCAGCAGCCTGATCTACTTGACCTCATTGCGCTTGATGCAACAACTACAAAGCGTCTTTTACATATCTCAATCATTATTTATAATTGGGAGATGATATTACTCACCACTAATAAAAGGAAGCTTACTCTAAAAACTTACCTCGACGTTGTAAAGTGTGTTGGGAACAAGCCCAGTCAACGAACCAGTGACGGAAGTTGTAATAATGGTTTCACTCATTCCCGAGCTTGCGATAGTGTACACCACTATGTAACTGAACACTCCTGTTACCACCATCGGAGGAGTGATGGTGAAATCCACTTGGGTTGTTTGGAGGGATACCTCCACGTTTTGAACAGTGCCCACAGGAGCTAAATACAAGGCCATGTAATGAGGTGGTGGAGTTTTTACTAGAACTCGATGATTCGCTATTATCAGTGATAGCAGCAGTAACAGTTCCTACGGCTAACACTGGTAAGCTATGCTATCTCACCAGCCTTATGTATAGTGATAAGCGGGGTAACATATTCGGCCTAGACTACACAAAATCTTATGTTAGTCTTTCAAGGTGTCAACAACTATATACCTCCGGCGAGGGTGCGAGTTGAAATGGTTCTCCTTTCTCCATCGCCGATACTGGTTCTAGCATATACAGTGATCGCGTAGTCTGTGTATGTATTGAGGCCTGATACGACGAATGACGTTGCAGTGGACACGTCAGTTGGTACCGCATCGCCACCTGGTGTCCATATCAAACTGAAATAAATACAAATGGATCAGTTCGTTTTAATTTACTTAAAAGCAATGAGGAAACTGCTATGTGTAGAAAATTCAAGGGCGCCGGTGCCCTCAATTTTTCTGTGGATGGGGGCAGGAGGGCAATGGTGTCTTTTTAAAGTCATGTAAGCTACTGCACATTTTGCAATATAACAATTTCTGCAATTCGCTTTTAGCCTAATTATAATCTTTCATTTTTGCCTCAAAATAATATTCACAACACAAATTTCTGTATCAAAGTATGTTGCATCATTAATAGCATAGCATGATATCCTTCCGTGCAATTGTTCTTTATATACCGGACATTTGTATCGTTACTCGATAATCAGCTGATAGATGAGCATTATCGCTGTATCTTATCTTAAAACTTTTCAAAAAAAAAATAGGCCTTTCAGCGCAACAAAGTGCCCTTTTTTCACAATCCTCTCCCCCAGTCAAAAATCGTTCCGTCGCCCTTGAATAAATTATAGCTAAAAGTAACTTTTCATGATGACCATTGCATGGACTTGACCATTGGCTTCACGATCTACTGTAAACATAGAAATGAAAAAAAAAAACATTAACTACTTAATGTATTATGATTACACCTCAATAGTAATAACCATGTTAGAGTTTGAATAGTCTTGTTTATGCAATTGATTGAGTTTCGCTTTTAGCAGCATGATCGTTGCTTACTTCACAGTGTAGATTCTAACGATCTGTATTAGTCTGATGCTGCGGGTTCGTGGTGGCAATATCGAATTACACGAGCTTTCGGAACACAGTTCCCTAGTCATGTGCTATGACGAATGGTGTTGCAGTCTGTGAGTAGTTCTTAAATGTGACTCTTTGGTTTAGCTTGAGGCTGCCGGCTGTTGATTTTCCGTGCTGTTAGGCGCTATTGCTGTGAAATTTTGTTGAATCATGTCTTGTTCATGTTCATACCAAATCTCCTAAAATTAATTTAAACATTAATTTTTTTAAGGAGTTCAACACCCAGCACACTGCATATAAAACGGTAATCAGGTTGTTTTTGTGCAAAAGTGTTGTTAATTTTGGTAAGGCTCTATTCAGTTCGATCTGGTTCCACCGAATGTAACATTGGTCAAAATTGAGTTACACTTCCATAGATTTCTTCAATATTTTTTATAAATGAGTTTGCCTTGAAAATTCCTATTAAAAATTTAACTTTTGTTGCATTTTTTCTTGTTAAAGAAATTTTCGAATTTGAAATTTAGTTGCCATAGTAAAGGATTTCGGTATAAATTGGATTGAAGTTTGAACCTAAAAATCTATGAACCTCCAGCAGATCTGAGGTGTTGTGTCAGCATGATACAAAAGTACAGAATAAATAAATGAGATCAATCAGAGAAAATAGAACAAAAAATCGATATAATTAAAACAACTTTCAAAGTTCAAAAGAGGCAAAAGCTTTAAATGATAATTTTATGATTGCAGCTGTAGACCTACCTGTATCCAATTATGTTTCCATTCGGTTGGTTTGGTGCCCCCCATGTAACGTTAATGCTTGCCGATGATAGTGGATCAACCGCTAGTGTGCTCACTCTGCCTGGGGTGCTTTCTGAGGTTGTCGCTGTGACGGAGTTGATTGGTCCAGCTTCAGGCACAGACGTGAAAGGAGTGACCTAGAAATTGATTACATTGATATTCTATTTCAGAAAGAACGTTTAAAATAGAAAGATAAGTCAGAAAAAATGCTCTGCACAAAATTGGAAACGCTCACTGCCCAAAGCTGGTAAAAGCTGACTATGAATAAAAGAAAACACAAAACTTGAAAACAATCGTCTTATAGGGTTGTTACGCTAAGATCGAGTAAAAAAGACAGTGAGTTGAAGAACACTGAAATGTTTTTACTTTAAAAAAAAATCTTTAAAATAAGAAACCTTTTTTTGAAAAAACTAAAGATAGATACCATTTAATGTTCAAAATTGAAAAAAAAATCCTTACTGTAAAGCTATACAGCGTGTCAGGTGTCAGACCAGATACAGTGAGTGATGTGACGGTTGTTGATATGGGAGGATTGCCGTTATCAGGAACAAAACTGATCTCGTAACGAAATGAACCCGTCACCGTCATTGGAGGATTAAACGCTATGACAACGGATCGAGGTCCAACATCAGATGCGTTGAGGCCGCTCACAGGTTCTTGTGGAGCTGAAAAGAACAAAAATCAATCGTTTGTCAACTAAAAAGAAAAAAGAAAGTTCGTTTTGGTTCATATATAAATAATGATCGAGTGTTTTGTGGCAGAAAGGGTGCGATGCTACTGAAGTCAGTCTGATCACCAAAATACGGTGTTTTATTTTTGCCTTATTCAGTTCACTCGACTGCCGAAAACAATCAGTCAACCTATATCAACTCACAAAATTGCGGTATCTGGCAATGAAGTCTATCTAGGCAATTTTATGCAACCAACTGCAATCATGCAATCTGTAAGATTATCACAAGTTTAACCTGCTGCTTCCGTCAGTATAGTTGCGCTAACAGCTTCTCCAATCCCTGCTCCGTTGCGAGCAGCTACAGCAACGGAATAATTCCTGAATGATCGCAAGCCTGTTATTGTGTCTGTGAGGCCGATGACGTTTTTTGTGACTTCATTTGCGTCTTCATTGAAGTCATCTGCATCCTAGAAACAAAGCGTTCAATAAATTAAAGCCAAATTACATAAACAACATTTTACTTGTGAGGTTTTGCAAAAGTGTAGAAAACCGTCAGATGTTCGTCTGAAAGAGCCATAGTGTTGCCTGCTATGAAATTGTGATGTCTTAAATATATGCCATTTTAGAACCAAAATGCTTGGAATGCTTGGTCAATCTAAACAAAAAATAAAGAACCTAAAATGTAGCTGCTAAACTCACGTCTACATTTAGGGCTCTATAGTTTTTTGATTAGATGCGATTTTGCTGTTGCAAAATATTAGATTTCAATATATAACTGGAGGTGACTGCTTCAAATCACATTGTGGCAAAAATGAATCGTCCAAGCAAAAGCTATCAACGCCCTACCTATTAGGTGCGATCAAGTCGAAGCGAGACCACATTAAAGATTTATAATCAAGCAGGATCACAAGAGTGAAACTTACACACAAAAAAAAACAACAGAAAAAGTGTTAAAAATAAAAAATAAAATGAAAATGGGGCTACGTGGTTAGCCTATTTTAAATGTCAATTACCAATTTACTTTAGTTTCATTTGAAATATGCCTGCAAAGACTTCAAGTTAGGTTATTGACAAAATATTCTTTAGTTGTTACTTCTACTGAACAATTAAAAAGTACCAGTTGGATATATGTAATGGTGTATCCAACGAGATTGCCATTCGGCGATGTGGGCACTGCGTAGTTTACTTGAATGGAATTCGAAGTAGCCGAAAGCAAAAGAGAGTTAGGAGCTGTTGATCCTGTTTGAGTAAAATATATTTGAATAAAAATGTGCATTTTTGCTGATTGAGCCTCCTATAATAGTCAGGGGTCTCAATTATTTGGACGGAAAGGTAGTGAAGTTTCCTTTGCATCTATTTTCAAAGCAATGTCTCTTTGTGTTGCACAAACACGCTCTCAATGGGTGTTGAACAGAAGTATTTTAAGTGTTTGCTCAGAAGGTCATCCAGAAGATAGGCTACTGTCGAAAAATCTCTTTAAATCGGTTTCTTTGTGCGATACCTTGACACCGTATCAACTGTAAATTCTGAGGAGAAACAAATAAACTTACGATAAAAACGGCAAAAGTTTGTAAACTTTATATGAAAACAACATTTAGTATTATTATAAAACTACTAAATTGTTCTGAAAGAATGATGTTGAGCCACATTTTAATTTCTACTTCAATTCTTGCCTGTTTCTGGAGGCCTATTGCTGGAAAATAAAATTACATGGAAATAAGCATGCGTGGTAGATCAGCACTTGCTGAAGCTCTTTTGCAATCAAATAGAAATCATGCTCACTTGCTTCTCCGGTCCTGCATTGTACATTTGCGTTGATGAATGTAGCTGAAGGATTGACTGGTCTGATATTAACTGTCACAACGATAGATTCGTAAGGCGAGAATCCGCCCATGGTAAAGCTTGTGGTTCCGATTGGCCTGAGCACTGGTTCAGCTAGCCCGGCATAGTTAATTGTGTAGCCCTGTGACACCATAACCCAATCAAGTTATTGCACATCAGTGTTGCGCAAGAAAATCGTATTATTTTTTGTGTGTTAATAGATGGCTTAAAAGCAAAGCAGTCGATTTTTGTGTTGTAATAGATTACTTGTTGTTTCAAGCAATAGATAAATGAATTGAAACCAATTAGTCACTATTGCAGCAAAGCATCCCAGTCAACATGTTGTGATCTGTACAGTAACTACTGCTTGAAAAGATTTCTTTATTTGCACGGTGCGTTTTAACCTAGGGATTGTAGATCATAGGGATGCAAAACTTCATCCGCTTTTGGCTTATCCGCAACACTAGAAGGGTTACGTTTTTTTGTAATTTACAAAATATTTTACTTTTTATGGGTTATATAAGAAGAGTAAAGTTGGTTTTAAAGTAATTTAAGGTTTTTAGTTGAAAGCAAGCCAGCAGTAAAGCGTAAAAAAAATGTTAAATTGGCAATTGACCCTTCTAATGTTGAAGGAACAACGGAGTTGCGCGTCCCGTAATGTACCGTCCCTAGTTTTAACCATGTTACAGGCTAGTTCATTTTTGTTTATCATATATTTGAATAAGCTGAAGATGCTATTACTATAGCGAAATCGATTCTTACTTAATAAATAACACTAAGAGGTTAGATTGTTGTGCAAATGCCAGCATTTGATGAATGCAAAATAGCAGTACCATATGTATTGTTTATTTTATTTATTTTCTTTTGTATGTCACGACTGTCATGAAACAAACGCATGCCTTTACTGTTCACTGAGGGCAGTTTTATAATTTAATCAACAAATTGTTATGGATTGTGGTGTCGCTTCTGCGATCTTGTTTCATAACTAACCTTACCTCAATTACAGTCGCGTCATCTTCCCATTGTTCATCGACGGACCACGTCAGGAGGAAGCTTTCCGAGGTTAGAGGCTCGCAGTTGGTGTTTAGTTCAACAAGTGCTAAACAGAAACAATCGATCAGTGGACTGTTCAACTTTGCAACATTTTACTCTAAAACTAAAGTAACTCAATAGACTATATTTATTTCATTTGGACGTCGGATGTATCAAGCGGACAAGTTCATCGCCGACCGTATCATCAGCAGTCATATTTTATTTATCAAAATGAGCAGAAGGTCTTAGGCGATAAGACAAAAATTGGTTTCAGTATCTTCTCGGCGGAGTCCAGGAAAAGATATGCCAACAAGAGTTAGTAAAAGGCTAAACCTACAGTTGTTGTTTACTTTTTACCAAGGTAATTACCCAAAATGTCGGTTGACTAAAAAATTTTATTGTTTTTGAATGAGGTTGCTGGGGAATGCCGTCCCCAAGTTATCGCTGAACAAATTTTATTTAGACGAAAGTTTCTCAAGTGTTCTGTTGTTCAATTATACCCAAACCCACAAGATTACGTTATTTATTTCCCGCAATGTAAAGATATGCTTAAAAATTCTAGGTTGAAGAGTGGTTTACTTACGTTCACTGCATAGTACTCCAGTCCAAAGAGAAGGGCATTCGCAAGCAAAGTTAAAATCGGTGGGCAAACATGTGCCCCCAGATAAACAAGGGTTAGGCTCGCACTGAGAAGCATCTAAGACAGATTATACAGTTAAACGTACCAAGAAGTGCATTTTAATTATCACTCAAATAACTGACCAATATTTTGATTGCTCATAATAAAAATGTTAATTGCAAAATGTATACCTCAAGGCAAAACTGAAAATATGATCATATAGGGTCTGCTGGATGAGGCCAAACTAAATTTTGCCTCGTATAAGTCACAGACAGATTGTTGATTGCAAATTAATGGGAATATATAACATTAGAAATAACCCTGAAGAAGAGTGTTATCGCTGCCAATTCTTGCTACAATCGGCTGCCGAGAAACAGAATTAAGTATTATTAGTCTAGTGTTATTTAATCCCATTTTGAATAAAGTTACTTTTGTTATCAATTTTCTCTGCAAAATGACTTCACTCCTAAAGCAATAATATAATGTCATGAGAAATGTCAAATTATGTCAATGAGTCTCTTCAGACCCTATGGCGCAAAACAAGACAAATCTTCAGCAAACATCACAGGATTAAGGTAAGAATTGTCAATGCAGCAGCCAACAGAAAGACTGCTCAATGCAAATTATAAATCATTCATGTAAAAAAGTAAAAGCTTAAAATAAATACCCTTTCCTTGACTTGCCTCATTTGACACATGAAAAGAAAAGGAAAACATGTCGGAACACACAGGAAAATTATCGCTTCATACAATTGTAATGACTTACTTGTTTCGTAGTGAATTTGGAATCCAGGTGCAGATACGAACAAGTCTGCTGTGAATCGAACAAATATGACGCCGTTATTTTGGTCGTTTTCCGTGTACAGTAAATCGGCAACGCTACTTGTTCCGTTCGTTAAATTTCCAGTAAAGGTAACGATACCACTGCGAACAAGAACATCACCAGTAAGTTACTTGCTTGTTATTTTAAGCCACATGCAAATATGCAACAAAAAGGCATAAAGAGATACTGTACCAACAAGCAAGCAATTTATGTGGCAAATAAGTTGATCTACGTGGGATGGAGTATGAGTATAGTTTAATCAACAGAAAGTCATAGGACTGGTTCATTGTCACTTTTGTACTACTAATTTGACTAGGTTAATTACGTCGATATTTATATATTCATTCGCCATCTCCGCTTCGGGTAGATTGTGCGTCAACATGGGTTATCTGTTTCCACGAGTCACAGTTTTTAGCTATCTCGCCCAGTATCAAATTGAGTTCGGTCTCTGCCTGGATGTTGCCATGCCAGTCGGTTTGGTGGTCTGCTTCTTTTTCTCTTTTCATTGACTTTACCTTCCATTCAGATTTTGCTGACTTCGTATTTTGATCTTTTAGTATGGCCGAAAAGTTTTAGACTTTTTGATTTTGTTGCTGCTGCAATTAGGTGTAGCTTTGTTATAGTCAAAAGGTCATCTATTTTCATGTGGTCAAGTAATTTTTTGTTGGTCATGCTTCTCATGATGTAGTCTAATGTTGGAAAGTTGTGAGTTTTTTTATTGTTGCGGAGGTCCAATTGACGCATCCTAGGCTGTACAGCACGACTGGTAAAACGTAAGTGTTGAAAATTTTTGATTTTAGTTTGGTTGGGACTCTATTGGAGGTTAAGATCTTATTCTTTTCAAATGCTTCCCAGCCTAGACCGATCCGGTGTTGCGTTGCAGTTTCTTCATCGTTGGTCGAGGATAGTTTGTGGTCAAGATTCGCGAATTCTGATACTTGTTCTATTTGCTTTCGGTATACATTGAGATTGAGTGAGTTGTTTTAAATCTTCAGCAGCACGTCGATATTTATTTGGGCCGTATAAGCAATAAGCATGGTCAAGTCAACTATCCAACAAGCACAACCATAAGCGTAAGCAGAGGAATTAATACAGCCACAACATGTCCCGTGTAGTTCTCAGCGTACTTAAAACAATGCGCAAGAGACTTTGAAATAAACAGTCGACGCTGAATGCTGTACTTCAACTGTGGTCTACAAGAAAATGAAAAAACTACCCAGACAGCAAATCAACCGTTTTTGACGTGTGCACGTGCAGACGTTGAATCGATGTCAAAAACGGTTGATTTTTTGTCTGGGTTATTTACTTGGCAGTGACGTTGATAGGTTCCAAAGGAATTAGCCCTTGACCGATATCAACGAAGTCATCATTTTCCTCGGTGGAAAAGTAATCAAACACGATTTTGATAGCTGTGAATTATACAAGTAGTGTCAGCAATGAATTGGTATAAAAACAGAAAAAATAGTAACATTTTGTTTGTTTTATTATCTTTATCCTGCATTGCGGGAAAGCGGACTTGAGCGCTATGCATCGGTGTACGCCTTCCGACATACACCTGACCCACGCTGCAGCCGACGGCAATGTCTGTTTCCGGTTGTCTACTTTACTTATGACTTAAATTTGGTACTACCCATTAGTCGAAATCGATTACTGGGTAGAGGCAATTATCGTAAAGTTTCTTGCCCAGAGAAACAACAGCAAGTGCGGGTGGCTGGAGTCGAACATGCAGGCTCTCGACTGCGAGCCCAACGCGCTAACCACTCGGCCACTGCTCTCGTTATATTTTGGAACGTTATAAAATATTCGAAAACTTTACTTAGATACAAAACCATGTTGGTCTACTTTGGAAAAAGGCTTCGTGGATGTTTTTGTACAGATTAGTTTACACACTGATATACAGTAACTCGCACTGTGAGAGTGAAACGATCATTTGTTACTTATCATAACATAATGTACGTAGATTAACTTGTCTACTTTTTATGTACTGGACTATGGGCTTGCAATAATACATGCAAATAAAAATTTCTAATCTACTACATAAATAAGCTGAAAATGCTAGTATTATAGCGAAATCTACAGTATTCTGAATAAATTATACGCTAAGAGGTTAGATTGTTGTGCAAATGTCGGCATTTGATGAATGCAGAATAGCAGATTATCAAGGCTTTGTCAGTTCAAGGATAGCCTAAAGATTCAAAACCAACCAACCAACTAGCAGTACTACTGACTGTTACATAAGAAACCTGTGCTCACAAGCATTTGTGAAAAAGCAAGACGATAGTACATCAAAAAAACAAAAAACTTTTACCTCCTTTTCCAGCGAAGTTAACTTGCCAATAAAGTGTCTCAAACTGTTCGTAGGGATTCGGGAAATTGTCACTACTCATGGAACTGCGGTCCAACAAACACATGTTGCTTAATGCTCCTTCTCTTGTTTTGTTTGCGTCACAGACGTCTCCTGAAAGAAAATAGACGAACAAACGTGAAAGTCTTTGTTAACAAAGTAACATTAAGTTGTTCATACATTGAAAGTAGAATGCAATAAATGCTTGAACAAACATTTTATGAGCATATAGAACAGAACACTTAAGTGAAATGCAAGCAACTTTTGGCATCGCCTCTGTAGTTATTCACACATGCAGTATATTACTTGCTTTTCATTATTATTATGACCTTATGTTAAGCTCCCTACCTCGGCTGAATAAAGCCGTCTCTTTTACATTGATTCAACGTCTGAAGACATACAATAAATGTAAAAAGATAATTTTGTTAGCCTTAGATATGGGTTGGCCATTATGTTTTGATTTGTTATTCTGTTTTTGGATATATTTTTTTTCTTTAGTCTTTGAGAAAAGAAATTTTAAAACTGTGTTACAACCATATTATATTTATTTAAATAAGATTTCTCAAAGCGGCGATTTGTGACAGTTTTTACTATTTGAGACGAAATGCATTTTCTGTAAGAACAGATTTAACCAAAGGAATTGTTACCTGTAAATGCGGTTATAACGTTTGACCATTCACTCGCTCCCGCCGACGTATATGTTCGCAATCTCAACTGATAAGATCTGTACTGTTGAAGTCCAGTTAACGCAAAGTCCGACCTACTCGCTGGGAATCGAATAGTCTAAAAAAACGGTTTCACGCATTGGGTAAAATGTTCGTTGGTGAACTGGACAACGAACGTTCCTTTTTATAGTAATTCTTTCACTGTCCGCCGAGTTACGCTCCCGAAGAAAACTCACAATCAAGCAGCGTAGGTTCTGCTCTCGGTGTGTACGCTTGAGCAACGCATTTCAGGGACTGCTTTCCATTAGGCAGCACTTAGTGAATGGAATAATTCACAGACAACAACAATTCAACAATTGGAAACTTCACTCTGTCAACCTCGGCGGCTGGGCTTGCGTCAGTGATTCAAATCCTCTAGTCTAGAGTCTAGTAGTATGAGAAACTGCTGGGAATAGCATATCAGAAGCTTTCTCAGACCAAGGATAATGATTCAAACCAACCAAGCACCTTTTGGTAATGTTTTTCTTCTTAGAAATGAACAGCCTCTTTGTACCATGTGTTGACCAATAGATATAACTTTTCAGTTGTAAATGTTAAATTTGTGTTGCAATAAGCAATTAAAATTGCAATTCGATCTAAAGGAATGTGTCACTGTCTACAGCTTACATGTCATCATCATCATTTTCAGCCTGTGAGAGCCCACTGCAGAGCGTAAGCCTTCCCCTTTTCATGCCAATTTACATGATTATGTGCTAGTTGGTACCAATTGGTTGTATTGCATTGTTTGTCAATGTCGTTCCTCCATCTCACTTTTGGTTT